>NC_086201.1:27322500-37322500 GCF_035770615.1 Melospiza melodia melodia | reverse complement strand
GTGCACAGGCCAGAAGGATGGGAGATGCCTCAGACAAGTTCTGAGTCACCAAGCCTGGCCTTGTGGACACCTGGAAAAGAGAAGCCTCGGGAAGGCCACGGGTCAGCAAGGCCCGCAGTCTTTCCACGAGGTCACCTGTGGAAGTAACGCCTCGGAAAAGCTCCGGGTAGGACACGAACGAGCGCGCTGTGCGGGGGCTCCTCACGGCACCGCTCTGTCCCGTCCTGTCCCGTCGCGTGCTTCGAGCACTGTGGCCTGCTCCTGTCACCGCCAGCTCCTTTGTCACCAGGTGTCACAAAGGGCCCTTGGACACCCGTTCCATGTCACAGTGACTGTGCGGCACCGTGTCACCAAGGGCCCTCGCACACACTGCCGCCTGCCCTGGGGCCGCCCCCATCCCAGCCAAAGCGGCCCAGGCTGGAAGGAATGCTTGGCCCCAGGTGTCCAAGGCAGCCCCACAGGATCTTTAGGAAGGGCTCAGAGCATCAGCAAACGCTGCCCTGCTCTGCGGGCTCAGGGCAGCAGAAGGAGCCCCCAGGGCTGCCGACGCAGCCGCGCTGGGAAGGGCACGGGCCCTTCCAGGGACGCTGGCACGGCCTCCTTGGGACACGTCCCGGCCCGTGGCCATCCTAAACCTGCGGGTGTGACTCGCAAAAGGAACGTGTGGGCCCGGGCACCAATGCTGCTCTGAGCCCTGGGGCCCGGGCAGCGCTGCCATCAGCAGCTGGGGCAGAGTCCCTGCCCAAGCAGAGCTGCCACCCCCCGAGCCCTGGCAGCGCTGGTGCCCGTCTCCTGCCCCAGAGACCTGTGCCCCCGGGGGGCTTCTGTGCCACAGGGAGCCAAAGCCCACGTGCATTGGGGGCTGTGCTCCTTCCTGCAGGGGCTGATGGCCGGAGCACCTGGAGCAACTGCTGGAAATACTTGGTCTCTGTCAGATGATGCTGCTCCTTCCTGAAAGGAATTTTTCTCATGGAAGGCATTGGCAGTAGCATCACAACACCATCAGCCTCTGAGTTTCCCAGGAGAATCAAATTTCAGTGGAACGTTGTGGTTTTCTCACTCTCTTTCCTTCATTCTGGCAAAAATACAATCTTCACAGCCTCGGATATTCTAGGCCCCGGTCGCTGCCTGTCTTCCTGTGGCAGCTCATTTCCAAACAAAACTGTGGCCCTGCTGAGTGTGGCGATGGATGGCCACAAAGAGGGAGGTTCCCCAGTGAACATCAAGGCAGACACCTGGGGATGTGCAGTGGATAGGCATAACTGTGGCAGGAGAAGCTGTTCTGTGTCTCTGATTATGGTGCTGATGCCCAAAAACTAGGCAAGAAAACAGCCCTCCATGGTATAAGGCCTATGCAGCTGGTATTTGCTTATTCAGTGCCGGGAGTGAGGGGCATTGCTGCACCACAAACTCACTCATCCATTCTTTGAACAGTTCAGGCTTTTATACGTGTTTCACTTCATGTGCACATTATACTTTGCTCACTTCACATTGCAACACATTTTCTAATCCCACCATGATGCAAGCCCTTGTAGCACATGCACGGTTTCTGCACAAGCTGGTCATCAGCCTCTGGTGGTCGTTGTGGATGAAGGCTCATAAGCCTTCCTCGGGCTGGAGCTCTCCACGCCTGCTTCTTGTGCATGCTCTATAGGATTGTCTGCTCAAATAGCCAGTGGTCAGCTTTTGCAGGTAGCTTGTTCTGCTAAATTTGCTGATTTCCAAAAGGTGCTTCATTCACATACCCTGTTACAAAGTAGCTACTTCCTTCTTTACAGCTACAGCTTAATGTTCAGCTCAAGCATTCTCTCCTTGCCTAGGCATCAAGCCCCCCAATTCTTTCACCATTTGCAAAATCTTTGGCAAATATAGTCTTGCTGTAGTCTCAAAATATTTACCTGTTTCAATCCTGTATCTCATTTTTTTTGCTTCCATTTGTGATATGTGGTGGCAGTTTGTTTACAATACCATGTACAACATTGGCTCATCATGCAGGTTCCTAAGAATGGTATTCCAGTTCCTAAAATTCCTACAAAAAGTTGTGCAGGCCAGTTCAGATTAGGTAGCTAAGATATCAGAGTTTCCCTCAAATGTTTGCTCCAAGATGCAATGCCTTGGGTTACAGCAGGGAGTACTTTTGCCTGTTGCCAAATGGCATGGATATCCATTGCTATTTGCCCTGATTGGTCTGTATCAGTGCAACAACTGGCATTAATTAGAATACAAACTCCTCCCATTTGGCTGTTACCATTTCTAACACCCTGAGGTTTTGAAAGCCTACTTCATTTAGTGAGGTAGTCTTCCTAAGGCATCTGCTGTTGAATTAGCAATCAATTAGTTCTGTTTTGGCTGAGATGTTTGAAATTGCGTTTTCCAGTTGTGCAATTCCTAAACGTGGGAGCTAAGCCCTCACAAAACTGTGAAAACTGTTGCTGTGTCACACCGCTGGGTTACGGGGTGTTCTCTTAGTGAGCCTGTTCTTCCACAGTCCTTCAATAATACCTGTGATTTTATGAGTTTGATTAATACCTGTAACCAAGGGATAAGGCATCCCATGTACATTGGCCAGTCCAGTTACCTGCTAATTGTTTTAAAGCTATTCCATTCCCACAAAGGCACCCAGATGCATCAGGAAGAAGGCAGTTGGTGTTAATTCTCACTGACTTGTTTCCCGTATGTCTATCAAAGAGACAGTTTTTCCATGATCACTCACTGGCTGACTGCCTGTGACTCACCCAGCTGTGTTACTGCTAAAGCTGCTGAGGTTTGTTCCAGACTTGTTCAGCCCTGTGTATCTGTGACTGGCTCGTTGAGAGGCTGTAACTGGAAAAGGGGCTTTCCCAAGAAGATCCTGCCTGTCTACACTGAGCACTGGCATTGTGGAAGCTGTGGGGGTTCAAATCTGACCAATTGCTGGATGGTAGCCCTGGTAAGGGAAGCTTCCATTGTTGCACCTCTCCGCAAAGCCTGCAGTCCCTGAGTCCTGTAAAATGAGCTATGCTTCCTATTAGTGTTACACAGGTGTTAACAACACAGGCACTGACAGTGTAACCAATGAAAAAGACAGTGAAATACAATGTGAATTACATGGCTTAGGAGTGAATTTCCGTTTTAGTCCATGATCCCCAACAGGTTTGTTCGTCCAGGGTTTAGTTGGTGATTTCTTGAATCAAGAAGATTGAAGGGGTGTAGTGATTCCAGGCAGGTCTTTCCTTTACTCACATGCATAAAGGTAGTCAGGAGCACTTGGAACAGTCCATCCCACTTTTCCTGCAGAGGATCACCTGTAAAATTCTTAACACACACCCAGCCACCCGGATCAATTGCATGCAATTCATGATCTGGCTGCTTAAATTGATTCTCAAACACCGTACTAAACTTCTGGTGCAATTGTTTGCTTTAGCCAGTAAATAGTCATAGATATATTGACTACCATCTTGAGCCCAATTTTCATCATGAGTGACATTTAATCCTTAAGGTCTGCCATAAAGCATTTCAAATAGGCTTTTACTTTTGAGTTATGTTTTATTGAGTCTGATAAAGGCAACAGGTAAAGCTTGATACCAAAATAAATGCACTTCTTGCCAAATTTTAGCTATCCATTCTTTGATCATATGATTCAGCCTTTCTACTTGACTGCTAGCTTGTGTTCTGTAGGGCATGTGAAGCTGCCATTGGATTCCTAATGCATTGCTGGCAGCTTGCACCATTTGAGATGGCACTGGAATGAGATCCTCTGTCAGAGGATATTTCTCTAGGTGCACCAAACCTAGGTATGGCTTCATTCGACAATACTTTTATTAATTCACTAGCTTTCTTTGGCCTACAAGGGAACGCTTCTGGCCACCCAGAGAAAGTATCAGGAAGTACCAGCAAATATTGGAAACCTCCCTTTCTTGGGACTCCAGCAAAGTCTATTTGCCACAAGTCTCCAGGAAAAGCTCCTCTGCTCAAAACCCCTTGTTCTAGCCTGACTGTTGGATTTGCATTATTCTTCAAACAAGTCACACATTGTGATGATCCTTCTTTAACAGTGTTCTGCATGTCAGGGCCTGCAATACTTACCTTTAGGTATTGATTTCTGCTCCCCAGCCAGTCTTATCATGTTCAGATTTCACATACTGTCTCATTTACTTTCCTGGTATTATGAGTTGACCTGTTTCTAATTGTCCCCAGCCATTTTCTGAACGTTTTCCTTTACTTTCATTAATCCATTTACAATGAGAAGGTTGGTATCTTATGGCTGCTTAGTTGATACTGCAGTAGGTATTAGAGCTGCAACAAGTGGTTCATTTCTTTCAGCAGCGATTTGAGCTTCATAATCTGCAAATCTGTCACCTGCTTCCAGGAGGGTGTTACCTTTAGAGTGCCCTCAGCAATGCACAGTTTCCACGTGCAATGGGAGCTCCACCGCCTCGGGGAGCCTGAGGATTTCAGCTGCATATTTGGCCATCTTCTCTTGTGCAGTCAGGAGTTCTCTTTCTCTGCATATGGCTCCGTGGGCATGAACAATTCCATAGGCATGTTTGGAATCAGTGCAAACATTAACTTCCCTTCCTTTTGCCACTTCTAATGCCAGAGGGAGGGCTATCAGCTCAGCCTCTTGTGCTGAGCTTCCTGCTGGAAATGGCTTTGACTCTATTACCTCTGAGACTGTGCTCACAGTGTAGCCGGCCATTCGCACTCCCTGTCTCCCAAAACTGCTGCCATCACAGCAGCAGTTCATGGCTGAACCAGTTCATGGCATCTGGGAGCGGCTGTTCCTCTGGAGTTTGGCGGCTGGAGCGCACAGCTTCCATGGTCTCTGGGCAGTTGTGTACTGCAGGTTCAGCTTTGGACTTTCCTTGCAGAAAAAAGGCAGGGTTAACAATATTGGTCACTTGATTCCAGTATCATCGGATTTGGCCAGGACTGCTTGGTAGTTCAGGAACCTCGAGGAAGACAGCCAATGTTTCCCTTTCTGATCTAAAACAGCTGACCCTGTGTGTGACACTGAGACACTCATCTTTTGTCCTATGTAAACTTCCTTGCTTCTTCAATGTTCATGATCACTGCTGCTACTGCCCTGAGGCAGGAAAGCCAGCCCTTTCTCACAGTATCGAGTTGTTTAGAAATCAGGCCACTGCCCTTTTGTTAGGACCCAGGTGTTGTGCCAGAACCTCTAAAGTTATTCTCTCTCTCACACTGGGAATAACCATAAAGGCTTGCTCTTGTAAGAGCAGCCCCACAGCAGGGGCCCTCATGAGTTTGCACTTCAGCTCTTCAAAGGCCCTTCTCAATTCGGGGGTCCATATCACAGTAGTTTTAGAAATTTTCACCAATTTGTCTGAAGGTTTTGTCCTGGTTTAGGGCAAATTTGGTAGAGAACCTCCAAAGGAGGGCCCCTCCCAAAAGAAAACCCACACGGCCGCTCCCCCCAATTGGTTCGGGAAAAAATTCCTCAGAGAGAAGGGGAAAGAACCTGTTTATTTGACAGGCACAGCACCCCCCAGCAGCACACAAAATGAACAATACCGGATGACACCGCTCTGAGAAAGATGACAAAATCAGAAAGTCTCTTTCGGGGGTGGTTGCTCTGTTCTCAGTCCCTCCGGTGCTGGGGCAGCTGCTGCAGCCAAACGGTGCAAACCCTCGGTGTTCCCAGGTCCCAGTCCGGAGCAGGTTTGAGATGGTCACAGAAAGAGGAGAGGAGAAACAGTCCAGGAGGAAATTTGCACTGTTTAGCTAAACTACCTAATAAGTAGAAGCAAAAGCAAAAGCAAGAGCAGAGAGACAGCAAACAAAGCAGAAAAGCCAAAAGCTAAAGGAAAAAGCGAAAACAGCCCTATGTACTGCCCGTCTCTGTGTCCCTGATAAGAGAAACCCAAACAAAACTTCCACTCGTCAGAGACACTCTAAAAGACACAGAACACATGAATGGGGATACAAGCATCATAACGTCACCCCAGGACATTCCACCCCTTATCCCCATATCATCAACATACTACAACACATCATGCATTATTCATACAAAATTTCCGTCTGTTCCCCCAAAATTTACCAGCAATACCCATCATGCCTTCATCACATCCGCACACTGGACCACTGAATCCAGGCCCTATATTACAGAGCCGCAGGATTCCCCCCTTTCACTTTACTCACTTAAAGCTCCATCTATCACTTGCCCAGACCTTCAACACTTACACGTTTCCTTCTGTCTCATGTCTGTATGGTTCAATGTACAGACAATGGCAGTAACATCCAATGAACAGTGATATTGCACATCATTCTTACCTCACAATCAGATCTCCCTGAGGTACACATCGTGTTGTTCCATCTCTTTGCATTATCCACCATGTGCAACCTGGTCCCTGAGCAAAGACAATGCCACGAATGGGTTTGTCTGTACTCGAGGCAGAATTGATCCACACAGTCTTCCCTAACAAACCTCCGATATGTACCACTGGGACTTTGTCTCCTATTACATTCAGGGACTCAGACTGGGCAGGACCTGCTCGGTTGGTGGAACCTCGGATGTTAACAAACCAGGTGGCCTTTGCTAAATGCTGCTCCCAATTTTTGAAAGATCCCCCACCCAAAGCTCTCAACTGAGTTTTTAGTAGTCCATTGTACCTCTCCACTTCCCCTGCAGCTTGTGCATGGTAGGGGATATGGTACACCCACTCAATGCCATGCTCCAGGTGTTGATAAGGCTGTTCTTGAAATGAGTCCCGTTGTCTGACTCGATCCTCTCAGGGGTGCCATGTCTCCACAGAACTTGCTTTTCAAGGCCCAGGATGGTGTTCCGGGCTGTAGCATGAGACACAGGGTAGGTTTCCACCCATCCAGTGGTGCCTTCCACCATGGTCAGCACGTAGCGTTTGCCCTGGCGTGTCTGGGGCAGTGTGATGTAGTCAATCTGCCAGGCCTCCCCATACTTGTACTTGGATCACCGCCCACTGTACCAGAGGGGCTTCACTCGCTTGGCCTGCTTGATGGCAGCACACGTCTCACAGTCATGGATAACCTGAGAAATACTGTCCATGGTTAGATCCACCCCTCGATCTCGTGCCCACTTATAGGTGGCATCTCTGCCCTGGTGGCCTGAGGCATCATGGGCCCATCGAGCTAGGAATAACTCTCCCTTATGTTCCCAATCTAGGTCTATTTTGGACACCCCTATCTTTGCAGCCTGGTCTACCTGCTCATTGTTTTGGTGCTCCTCATTGGCCCTACTCTTGGGTACATGGGCATCTACACGGCGGAGTTTCACAGGTAGCCTGCCTACCCTGGTAGCAATGTCTTTCCACTCATCAGCAGCCCAAATTGGTTTTCCTCTACGTTGCCAGTTAGCCTTTTTCCAACTCTCCAGCCATCCCCACAGAGCACTGGCTACCATCCATGAATCAGTGTAGAGGTAGAGCTTTGGCCACTTCTCTCTCTCAGCAATGTCCAGGGCCAGCTGAACAGCTTTGAGTTCAGCAAGTTGACTTGATCCACCTTCTCCTTCGGTAGCTTGTGCAACCTGTTATGTGGGGCTCCATACGGCTGCTTTCCACTTCGGTTCATCCCTACAATGTGACAGGAACCGTCAGTGAAAAGAGCGTATCGTGTTTCCTCTGGTGGCAGTTGGTTATAGGGAGGAGCCTCTTCAGCACGTGTCACTGGTTCTTGTTCCTCTTCATCTGTGACACCAAAATTCTCACCTTCGGGCCAATTTGTAATGACCTCCAAAATCCAACGGCGATTCAGTTTACCTATACGGGCGCGCTGAGCGATGAGAGCAATCCACTTGCTCCATGTAGCACTGGTGGCATGGTGAGTGGAAGGAACCTTGCCTTTGAACATCCACCCCAGCACCGGTAGTCGGGGTGCCAGGAGGAGTTGTGCTTCAGTGCCTACTACCTCTGAGGCAGCCTGGACTCCTCCATAGGCAGCAAGGATTTCTTTCTCTGTTGGAGTATAGTTGGCTTCAGACTCTCTGTAGCTTCAACTCCAAAATCCCAGTGGTCAGCCCAGAGTCTCCTCAGGCACCTTCTGCCAAAGGCTCCAGGACAAGCCATGGTTCCCGGCTGCAGAGTAGAGCATGTTCTTTACCTCTGGTCCGTCCTGACCGGGCCAAGGGCTACTGCATGAGCAATCTCCTGCTTGATCTGGACAAAGGCTTGTTGCTGCTCAGGGCCCCACTGGAAATTGTTCTTCTTGCGGGTGACCAGGTAGAGAGGGCTCACGATCTGACTGTACTCAGGAATATGCATCCTCCAAAAACCTATTGCACCCAGGAAAGCTTGTGTCTCTTTCTTATTGGTGGGTGGAGACATTGCTGTGATCTTGTTGATGACATCTGTAGGAATCTGACGCCGTCCATCTTGCCACTTCACTGCCAGGAATTGAATCTCACGAGCTGGTCCCTTTACTTTGCTCTTTTTAATGGCGAAACCAGCTCCCAGGAGGATCTGGATGATTTCCTTCCCTTTCTCAAACACTTGCACAGCTGTGTTCCCCCACACAATGATGCCATCAATATACTGCAGATATTCTGGAGCCTCTCCCCTTTCTAGTGCAGTCTGGATCAGTCCATGGCAGATGGTGGGGCTGTGCTTCCACCCCTGGGCAGTGGGTTCCAGGTATACTGCACTCCCCTCCATGTGAAAGCAAACTGAGGCCTGCATTCTGCTGCCAGAGGAATGGAGAAAAATGCATTGGCAATGTCTATAGTGGCGTGCCACTTTGCTGCCTTGGACTCAAGCTCATACTGGAGCTCTAATATGTCTGGCATGGCAGCACTCAGTGGTGGAGTCACTTCATTCAATGCACGGTAGTCCACAGTCAATCTCCATTCTCCTTCAGATTTTCGCATAGGCCAAATGGGGCTGTTGAAGGGTGAGTGGGTCTTGCTGACCACCCCTTGGCTCTCCAGCTCTCGGATCATCTTATGGATGGGGATCACAGCATCTCGAGTGGTTCTATACTGTCGTCGATGCACTATGGAAGTGGCAATTGGCACTTGTTGCTCTTCTCCCGTCAGGCATCCTACTGCAGATGGATTCTCAGACAACCCAGGCAAGGTGTTCAATTGCTGGATGCCCTCTGTCTCTACAGCAGCTATTCCAAATGCCCATCTGAGTCCCTTTGGGTCTTTGAAATACCGACTTCGAAGGTAGTCTATGCCCAAAATACATGGGGCCTCTGGGCCAGTCACAATAGGATGCTCCTTCCACTCATTTCCAGTCAGGCTCACCTCAGCTTCCACCAAAGTGAAATCCTGGGATCCCCCTGGCACACCAGCAATAGAAACGGACTCTGTCCCCACATGTCTTGATGGGATTAATGTGCATTGCACACCAGTATGGACCAAAGCTTTGTACTCTTGTGGCTCCGATGTGCCAGGCCAACAAATCCACACAGACCAGAAAACACGATTTTCCCTGGCCTCTACCTGGCTAGAGGCAGGGCCCCTCTAAGCCTGGTTATCCTTCTTTCCCTGGGCGTATGTTTTGGATGTTCCTTCGAGGGGGTCAGACATGTCATCATCATCATACCTGGCCGTTCGGCTACGGGCAACTGGAGGTGCTTTCCTTCTGGTGGCTTCCTTCATTTCACGCACCCGTCATGCCAGAACAGCAGTAGGTTTCCTATCCCACCTTCTCATGTTTTCCCCACAATCACGCAGGTAAAACCACAGCTCAGCTCGTGGGGTGCACCTTCTCTCACCATCTGGGAAACGTCTGCCTTGGATACCAGAACCTCGGATCTGTACTGCTGAAACTTGGAGAAGGTCTTCTTTAATCTCCTCTCTAAGCTTCTTATCATTCTCCTCTATCTTATCCTTTAAGTTCTGCAGACGTGTTTCTGCCACTGCGATTCTGATATGTCGGGCCATGTACAGCATCTGCATATGCTCGGAGCTTCCTTGCCATGTCAAGCGCAGTCTCATCCCTTTCATCCCTCTTCGTGATGGCTAAGGCAGAAGTATATTCATGTGGCCCAAGTCGTACAAGTTTTCACCACATCACAGATGTGCATGGTACTAAGTCTGGGTTCCTAGTTGTTACATCATCTGAGAAGATAATCTCTGCCACTGCCATTTCTCTCAGGCGTTGGATCCCTTGCTCTATTGTCTTCCACTGAGTTTGCTGCACATAGAGATCGTCTGCGCACTGGTATCTTTCTGCTACACTTCTTAGGACCTGTTCCCAGAGGCTGTGAGTGTAAGCCCCCCTCATCATTCCTTGGTCTATGACAGGATCCTGTGACAGGGATCCCAAATGCCTGGCTTCAGTGCCGTCCAGAATTGTAGCCTCGCCTGCAGCAGCCCAGAGATGGACCAGCCAACTAATTATGGATTCATCAGGTCGTCATGTGTAATCCTTCCTTAAGCCACAAAGGTCCTTCAGAGAAAAGGACTCAATATTTGCATCTGATCTTGCACCTGCTGCTTTGACTCCTGATTTTATGTCAGGAGGCATTGAGGTTCCTTCTCCTTCATCATCATCATCATCATCATCCACTGGTCGATTGGTCTTGTCCGTGCATTTCCCACTTCTGGTGCTGGTAGCAACAGCCATGGGTTTAGATGCTGGCTTGCCTCACTATCTGGTTTGTCTGCTGGCTTCGAGCCTGGGCTGTTGGCTGCAGCCTGAATCACCGGGATAGTTGCTGATTTATCTCCCTGCCCCCCTGCCTCTGTCTGCTGCCCGACAGTATCTAGCAGCGTGCAATAAGCATACGCCAGGGCCCAGCTCACTGCAATGACCTTCCTCTCCTCAGGCTCATCCTGGTACTTCTCTTTCAGATATTTCCCCACCTCAGCTGGGTTCTGAATTTGTTCATGGGGAAAATCCCAGACTACAGGGTCAGAGAATTCCTTCAGGATTTGACCCATTTTCTCCCATTTCCCACACCACTTAGGATTTTCCACACCAGGGTTTACTCCTGAGTCAGGGGTCTCATCAGCCTGTCTAGAAATCTCAGCCCTCATTCTAGAGAAGCAGCAGGCTGTATAGAGGAAGGTTACCAGACTGAAAACCAGAAAGATGGTTTCTTTAACATTGAGGGGAAACTGACCATCCTTCACTAGTGATGCAACTGATTCATAGGAGAAGAAGGAAAGCAGAGGCTGAAAAACCTCATTCCCTCCTGCTCCGCCTGCAACAAACTGGATGCATAACCATAGCCATGAACCATTCATACCTGGAGCAGACCCTAGCATGTTTATAAACTTCTTGCACATCATTGCCACCAAGCCCAGCAGGATAGCTACTCTGGTCACTGCCCCTCTGATGTAAAAACTATCTATTAGGGACAATACTAAAACTATTTCTGGGTAAGAAAATAAACCTAGGGACCAGAGAGGTATTAAAATCTCAAAAGACCCTAGGGACCAGAAATGCATGAAAACCTTCACCCCAACAGACAATATGAATTCATGACTATTAGCTGATTTAAACGAACACAGAGTAATAGCAACCAAAATGCAGTCAAAACAAGGTTTTTCCAATCTCTCTCAAGCCCCACGATTGGGCGCCAATATTTTGTCCTGGTTTAGGGAAAATTTGGTAGAGAACCTCCAAAGGAGGGCCCCTCCCGAAAGAAAACCCACACGGCCCCTCCCCCCAACCGGTTCGGGAAAAAATTCCTCGGAGAGAAGGGGAAAGAACCTGTTTATTTGACAGGCACAGCACCCCCCAGCACACAAAATGAACAATACCGGATGACACCGCTCTGAGAAAGATGACAAAATCAGAAAGTCTCTTTCGGGAGTGGTTGCTCTGTTCTCAGTCCCTCCGGTGCTGGGGCAGCTGCTGCAGCCAAACAGTGCAAACCCTCGGTGTTCCCAGGTCCCAGTCTGGAGCAGGTTCGAGATGGTCACAGAAACAGGAGAGGAGAAACAGTCCAGGAAGAAATTTGGACTGTTTAGCTAAACTAGCTAATAAGCAGAAGCAAAAGCGAGAGCAGAGAGACAGCAAGCAAAGCAGAAAAGCCAAAAGCTAAAAGCAAAAAGCGAAAACAGCCCTATGTACTGCCCGTCTCTGTGTCCCTGATAAGAGAAACGCAGACAAAACTTCCACTCGTCAGAGACACTCTTAAAGACACAGAACACATGAATGGGGATACAAGCATCATAACGTCACCCCAGGACAGGTTTCATGATCAATCTGTAGCTGTATATGCGCAGTTGGCACCAAGCTGTCATTCCAAGGAGAGCAGGAAGTTATCTTACGGTTTGTGGTCGAGGTGTCTGGCAAATTGCTTCCTTCCGGGCAGCTCCCAAAGACCGTTGTCCTCCCGAGACCCCATATCCTCTTGTTGCTTGTTGTATTGTGTTCTGATCTGTTGTATTGCATTAAGCTGTACTTTGGTTTGCTGCAGTTGCTCCCTGTTACAGTGCTTCTACCCCCATTGCCTCCTCCCTCCTTTTTAATGTCAATCTCGCTGCCTCCTCCCCTGGTTCTCAGACAACTGCCTTGTCATCCCCTCAAGCTCTCCCCTGTGTCCTGTCACTCCACAGCCCATCCCTTCCCTCCAGAAACTTCTTCCAAGGGCGTCGAGTGATAGGTTCAGGCACTGGGACCCCTCCCCCGGCTTACCCCCATTGGTTCCCCTATATGTCTGTTTCCCTGCTGCCCACGCCCTCCTGTAATTCCATTGGCAGATGGGCGATCCCCTCCCCTGTTCCCTCGCCCCTTTATAACACCTTGCACAGCCCAGCTCTCTGTCTGCAGTTGGCTGGATCCCCTGGGTTGCAGATCTGCTTGGAGCTCTCTAATAAAGCTGGACTTTGCCCCCAGCTGGAGTCCCCTCTCCTTCTCCTTGATTTGGCCCCAGCTTGGTCTGTGGCTGCTTGGAACCTCCTCGGCCTCTGCTATCTTGGCCCCTGCCTCTGCTTCATCCACGCCCACGTCCTCTCCCTGATGCTGATCCAGAGCTGCCACCATGGCTGCAGGGAGTTCTTCTTCTTTTTCTTTTTCTGTGTCTTTATTATCATACAGCCTCTATGCTTTTTTCATTAATGCCTTTAAGTCTCTCTTTACAGGCTCTTTCTGCTTCTGAAGTTTCTGCCTGACATCTGGGCTAGATTGCCCAAACATCAGGGAAATGAACTGCTGTCTTCCCGTATTCATCCAGGGATCCAGGGCTGTGTGTTTACGTGCAGCTGCTCAGTGCCTGTCCACAAAGTCAGTGGGTGACTCGTGCTGTCCCTGTGTAACATTATCTATTACTCAACAATTTATTGCTTTTGGAATGGTATTTTTTAATTCAAATTTGACTAGTTCCTGGTATCTGGTTAACATTGCACAGCTGCCTGCATCATTTGGGTCCCACAAAGTATTTACAGTAGGAAACAACTGGTGCACTGTACCTTGTCGGGCTCCACTAGCAATTTGTCCCTGCACATGGGCTCTGGCTGTCTTTATCACCGACTCTTTTGCTGGTTTTCTTAGCACTATCAGCATGAAATCACTATCACCTCAGTTTGGGTCTTGATTCTTGACTATGAACTCAAATCATTTTGCTACTTTGCAGGGGTTTTCAATATCCATTTTAACTTTTCCCTGCCAACTCTTGAGGTCACTAGTAGAAAAGCAGATGTTCACCCACATGGCTTCACCTGGGGGACCCACTAATTGCCTTAAGGGGGTGACTAAAGGCACAGCTTTGTTGGTTTGATTCCTTGTGTTGGTTGTCTCTGAAATTGTCCCCTCACCAGGATTATTCATCTCATCCTCACTGCCATTTGGATTTAATTCAGGGGGCGGAGTGCTTGGGTGAGGGGGAATGTACCCGAGCTGGCCTGGGGTAACTCGGCTGTAAGGCTTGCACACCTAGAAATCAATTTCCTCGTGCTTTTTAGCCAATTTCAAACATCTCTGCCCTATGCTACATGCAGAACAACATGGCTTTATTTCCTGCCTGTTACCTCTTTCCAAAGTTAGGACTGAAGGGTCCTGTGGGACCAAATCAAAGCCACATTCTTTCTGCCACTCAAGTTTATTCTTCAGGGAAAAAAACATGTCTGCATATATCACTTGATCTCATTTTTCTTCTTTTCTTCAAAATAACATCAACTGTCAGAATGTATGATAATTTAAAGTTCCATTAGGTGGTCACTTTTCACCACTTTCTAACAGATACCAAGGCTACCATTGGGTAGAGTATTTAATCAGATTAGCTTTCTTTGAAAAATTACCCTCTGGGATTCCTCCCAAATCTTTCTCATCTGCTAAAATACATTCTAGTGGACTCTTTGTAATAAGATTTTTACTTCTTAGGTTATTCATTCTTAATGCTATCTGAATTTCCAAACTTATCAGTATGTGTTAGTACTTCTCTTTTCCTGCTCTTTATGCCCTGTATACTGCACCTAACACACACTGCGTGTCTCTGAGTCACCCAGCACCAATGTTCTTTTTTATAGTCCTAACAAGCAATGGACACAAAAGGATTACACGTTCCACACAATCTACAAGGAACTGGGATATGATTGGAGATAAAACAAGTTTCTTACAACACTGCCTAAAATAATACTCAGGAGTAGATGCTCATGTAAACCTAGAGTTCACAATCCTTGAGTTTTTATGTAGTGGCTAAAAGCTTGGGTGACTGCTCGATGTTGTTCAAACACTTCTCAATCTCAGACGGGCTTGGTGCTGTGCCCGTTTCCCTGGGGTGTTGCAGTTCATGTTTATTTATCAGCTATGGTATAATAGTTTGTTTTAATGTACCCCATGTTTTCCCCAAGTTGGTTTACCCCTAGGTTTTTCCCTCCCTCAAAGCTGTCCCTCATGCCATGCCCCACTCTTTGTTCCAGCTCCTTCCCTGCCTGTGAAGGTGACCCAGCTCTTCATTCCTGAACCTTCCCTGTCACTTTTGTCTTGGACCAATCCCTGGCTGCACCACGCCTTTGGAATTCCCCTATTGCAGGAACCCCACTGGCCCATGGGACCTACCCTCTCCTCCCATCTGTCCTAATTAGTCCCAAGCAACTGATGGGATCCCCTCGCTCCTCCCTTGCAGATTCCTTCTTGCTCAATTGTTTGTATCCACCCCCTGAGCTGCACCCCTATAAAATCCTGTGCACAGAAGTGCTCGTGGCTCTTTCCTTCTAAATCCCTCCCTTGGAATAAACCTTTGCCTGTGGAACCTCACAATGGACGTGCCTCCTCCTTCTCTTCTGCCTGGTGCGTGCCGCAGTTCTCAGATCCTGAACCACTGAGCAGTGGCTCGGCAGCTTCAGCCGCAGGCAGAACCCACGCCTTGGCCGTTCCCCACTCCTGGCACAGCGCCGCAGTTTTCCCAAGAGCCAGCCTGGGCTCCGCTGGGCTGCGTCAATGGGGAACCTGTGCCAGTGCCAACCGTGCTCTGGGTGAAAAACCTTTTCCTGATATGGAAATGAAACTTGCCCTGTCCCAGCTCCCTGCCCTTTTCTCCAGTCCTGTCACTGGTCCCAACCGTGACGGGAGCTGCAGCAGCCCCTCTGATTGCCCTCAGGAGGATGTTGAAGACCACAGCGATGCCCTTTACTCTCCTCCAGGCTGAACAGACTAGAGTGGCCTCAGCTGCACCTAGGGCTTCCCCTCCAGACCACGCTTGATCCTTGCAGTCCTCCTTTGCATTCTGGCTAATGGCTTAATATATTTGTATATTGTGGTGCCGAAAACTGCACCTCTCTGCTTACAGCGCTTCTCTTGGCTGCTGCTTCAGGGTGTGGGCACCATAATCAGAGAAACAGAACAGCTTTTCCTCCCAGAGTTATCCTTATTCTCTGTACTTCCCTGTGTCTGCCTTCATGTTCACTGTGGAACCGCTCTATTTGTGGCTGCCCATTGCTGTGCTCAGCAGGGACACAGTTTTGTTTGGACATGAGCTGCCACCGCCAGACAGACAGCAACTGAAGCCAAGAATATCAGAGGCTGCGCAGATTCTATTTTTGCCAGAATGCAGGAAAGAGAGTGAGAAAAGCACAATGTTCCACTGAAATTTGATTGTCCTGAGAAACTCAGAAGCTGTTGGTGTTGTGGTACTACTGCCAGTCCCTTCCATGAGAAGAATTCCTTTCAGGAAAATGCAAAATCATCTGACACAGAGAAAGTATTTCCAGCAGTTGCTCCAGGTGCTCCGGCCATCAGCCCCTGCAGGAAGGAGCACAGCCCCCAAGGCACGTGGGCTTTGGCTCCCTGTGGCACAGAAGCCCCCCGGGGGCACAGGTCTCTGGGGCAGGAGACGGGCACCAGCGCTGCAAGGGTTCGGGGGGTGGCAGCTCTGCTTGGGCAGGGACTCTGCCCCAGCTGCTGATGGCAGCGCTGCCCGGGCCCCAGGGCTCAGAGCAGCATTGGTGCCCGGGCCCACACGTTCCTTGTGCGAGTCCCACCCGCGGGTTTAGGATGGCCACGGGCCGGGACGAGTCCCAAGGAGGCCGTGCCAGTGTCCCTGGAAGGGCCCGTGCCCTTCCCAGCGCGGCTGCGTCGGCAGCCCTGGGGGCTCCTTCTGCTGCCCTGAGCCCGCAGAGCAGGGCAGCGTTTGCTGATGCTCTGAGCCCTTCCTAAAGATCCTGTGGGGCTGCCTTGGACACCTGGGGCCAGGCATTCCTTCCAGCCTGGGCCACTTTGGCTGGGCTGGGGGCGGCCCCAGGGCAGGTGGCAGTGTGTGCAAGGGCCCTTGGTGACACGGTGCCGCACAGTCACTGTGACATGGAACGGGTGTCCAAGGGCCCTTTGTGACACGTGGTGACAAAGGAGCTGGCGGTGACAGGAGCAGGCCACAGTGCTCGGAGCACGCGAGGTGACAGGACGGGACAGAGCGGTGCCGTGAGGAGCCCCCGCACAGCGCGCTCGTTCGTGTCCCACCCGGAGCTTTTCCGAGGCGTTACTCCCAAAGGTGACCTCGTGGAAAGACTGCAGGCCTTGCTGATCTGTGGCCTTCCCGAGCTTCTCTTTTGCAGGAGCCTGCGAGGCCAGACTGTGGGACTTTGTGACTCAGAACATTTCTGAAGCATTTCTCATCACTGCCGCTGGCCCCCTCGAGGACAGACCACAATCCTTGACAGGAGTCTCCTGTCCTTGTGGCAGGAGCCCTTTAGACCGAGTGCAGGACTTGCTGTCCTGCAGCCTTCCTGAGGCTTCTCTCTTGAAGGTGCCTCCCAGGCACATGTGCAGGACTTGGTGACTTGGAGCTTTTCCAAGGCATCTCTCCTGCAAGTGTTCAAAAATCTAATCAGAGATATGGAGCAGAGAGGGTGCCGAGAGTGCAAAACTTTGCCTGGGTGGAGGAGGAGGAGGAAGAAGGCCCGGGAGCCGCCCCAGCACTGGAGACCGAGGAGGTGGTGCCATTCCAGCCACTGCAGGAGGGTGAGTGGCAGAGCTGGGCCGCAGGAATGGTGCCTGCAGGCAGCTTGACCCCATGCGATGCGCTTCCATGCCATGCCATGCCATGCCATGCCATGCCATGCCATGCCATGCCATGCCATGCCATGCCATGCCATGCCATGCCATGCTATGCCATGCCATGCCATGCCCTGGGGACATGCCCAAGGACAGGACGGAAGAGGGGCCGGGCAGACACCCCGCAGTGGCCCTGCTCCATCCCCTGGGCCATCCCGGGGCTCTCCCTGCCTGGGCAGCGCAGGGCTGGGCTGTGTTCTCCGGCCTCTCCCGCAGCCCCTCAGCTCTGGCTGCGCTCGCTCTTTGCCTGATGCAGCCCTGGACCGCACACAAGAGCAGCAATCCAGCCGTGGCCGCTTCCACAGCACAGCCCAGGTACCTGCAGCCACCCCCACCTGGGCTGGGCCTGCTGTCCCTGCTCAGCCCAGCACCGTGTGTGCAGCACTCCATGCAACATCCTCGGCTTCCTGCCCTTCTCTTACAGTTGGTCTGCAGATTCATTAAAAGAATCCAGGAGGAAGAGACCATCGCCATGGGCACTGGGCTCAGACCACATTCAGAGCTCCTCGAACATGAGACCACCGCGGCCCTCCTGTGTATGCTTGTAGAGGAAGTTTTTTACAATCCAAAGCAAGTAAGGAGCCTATGGCCAGGGTTTGATCCTCCCAGGAACTGCTTGGCCTCCCAAGCTACGTATGCTGGTTGCTGTGAGCCTTTGAGGCCACGGCAGTGCGCTGGGAAGGGAAGCACTCCTCTGGGGAAGCTGGGAACATTGCTCCCTCTGGCAGCTTTCCAAGTCTCCCTGTGCCTTCTCCAGGTGCCCACCATGGTGAGGTTCATCCACCAGTGGCTCCTGGCCAATGATTGTGCTGAGCACAGGCTGGACAAGGCCCTGCTGGATCTCGCTGAAGCACAGCCACATGACGCAGTGATGACGCTCCTGCGTGTGGCCCCGTCCTGTGACAGGTATGGGGCCCACCTGCCCACAGGGCTCAGGCCCCCCCAGCCCATCACCCTGTACAGCCTGGCCCAGGTGTCTGACCAACAGACACTTCCAGGCCCCTCTGGCTGCTGCCTTTCCCAGCCCTGGCACGTCAGCCCCTGAGCCTGCTGCCATGCTCCCTCCCTGCCCCTCAGGCCTCTGTCCCCACAGGGCTGGGCTGCCTGGCTGCTGCTGGCCAGGGCCAGTGGGCAGAGGCAGAACTGGCAGCCAGCTCAGCTCCCCCCGGGGCTGTGTCTCAGACCACCCTGAGACAGAGCTCTGACCCCACAGAGCTGCCATGGCCATGTGGAAGACCATCATGGGCTCAGCCAGGACTGCGGAGCTGGCACAGCTGATCCTCCTGGATGTGCTGGAGAGCTGGCCAGAGCACAGCACGTGCACCTCCGATGGGGATGAAACCGGTGTCTTTGCCCTGGCTGTGAGTTTCTGACACTGGCCTTTGCTGGCCCCAAGGCTGCCTCTCCAGCAGCTCTCCATCCTCCTTCCCCCACTGCATCTCCCTGGCCCAGGGGCAGCTTCAGGCCCACCAGGCCCCGTGCTCCCCCTGCCTCTCTCCTGGCCTCTCCCTGCCACGCTCAGGCCCTGCCACACGCACACCTCGGCACTGAGCGCTGGCTCAGGGGGGCTTTGTCCTTTCCAGGCAACCGTGGTGATGTGGAAGATCCTCCAGGAGCCCCCTGTCCCACGTATATTGAAGGTGTATTTCCCCCGACTATTTGTGCATCTGCTATTCCAAGTGTTCCTCAGCACAGAAGAGATGCCAGAGGAGGTCGATACATTCTGGAAGCGATGCCAGGAAGAGCACGGCCTTGCCACCAGCCCCAACAGGTGCTCCATCCCACTCCTCCTGTCCCTGCCACGTGGCCTGCCAAGGAGTCAGTGCTGCCAGTGTGACCTGGGCTTTGCTGTGCACACAGGTTTGCAGTGCAGACCCTGAAGTCCCTGCTTTGCCGAAAGCAGTACAATGATGTGGTGGTGGCAATGGAACGCAGGTGTGGCTGGGACACGCTGCTCTCTGTTGACACCCGCCACTATGCTGTGGGTCTGCTGGCCAGGTGAGACCCCCTTCTCCCCACTGCCTCTGACATTTGTGCTCTGTGCCCAGACTGACCCACACAGTCCCTGTGCTCATGGGCCAGAGGGCCTTGTCACTGAGGGACAGCCAAGCAAACTGGAAAGTCTGGGAGAGGAGAGTGGCCAAAAGAGCCGCCTCTGAACTAGCCCAAGTGCGCTTGCAGGCTGCTGGAGAAAGACCTGACCTGTGTGAGTCACTCCTGTGACAGGTTTTATTCGCCTGGCTCACAGTCTTGCTGACTTTTTCTCCTGCCAGGGAGATGTCCTGCATCTCCATACTCTCCTGTTCCCGGATCCTTCACTACCTGCTCCGGCTGCTCAGAACACGGGAGCCACGCTGGGATCTGCCCGCCCTGGCGTTCCTCGTGGAGGTGAGCCTCAATGCCAGCACTACCTCCCTGAGCTGCCTCCCAGCTCTCTGCCCTCTCACAGCCACAGCTGCCAGGACAGTGCCCGTGCCCTCTGCTGCTGCCTGGGCCCGGCCCTGTGCGGCTCTGGGCTCCTGCCGGCCGGCTCCCTGTCACTGCCCTGTGCCTTGCAGGTCCTCGAGTGCCTGGACTTGAGGGAACGTGATGCTGACAGAGTCCTGCGAATCTTCTCAAGGTACCTGCAAAGCGAGTGCAGGGAGAGGCGTCGCCTGGTGTTCAAGGCCCTTCTCAAGCTCACTGACGATCCCTCGATGGTGAGAAGTGGGCAGTGGCTGAAGCTGTGCAGGCAGCGTGGGGCTGGACAACGCAGTCGCTTGGCCTTGCCTGGGCTTTGGGCGCTGGGGCAGCTGCTCCCAGCTCTCCTGCCTCCCGCTTCAGCTGCCCCAGTGCTTCGGGACAGGCCTTTGGCCTGTGGGCCCTGTGGCAGCAGGGTGGTGTTTCACAAAATTGCATTCCACACAGACCAAAAAAATGTGGAGCCTGACTAAAAGACTTGTGGCGCTCCTGCGGGATGAAGATGGAGAGATAGTTAAGATAACAGTCATGGTCCTCAGTTTTATAATCTTGGAGAAGGATACGCCAATACCCACCCCCATCGCCCTGCAGCTGGCTGAGGGGCTCCTGCCACTCTTTGACCATGTAAGGCTCTGTACCCACAGCCCTGGCCACTGGCTGCTGCCCTGGCACATGGTGCCCTGTGCAAATACAGGCCTGCACCCAGGTGAGCCCCTCACAGCCCATGCAAAGATCTTCTTTTCTTCTCTTCCTACAGGATAATAGCCAGGTGAAGCAGCTCTCCATATTGCTCTTCCAAACATTGCTGAGTCTTCCACTGGAAAAGAAAACAAAGGACCTGAAGACACAAGTGCGGCACAGCCTGCTCCCACTTTACTTCCACTGCCATGATGGGAATCGGCGTGTGGCACAGGTGAGGACTTGTGGGCTGCTGGTGTACCCCTGGGAGGGGACTCAGCTGCCTCCTGCTCTGGTCACCTCCCAGGCTGCATCCTCCCCCAGGCTGTGGCACTGGGACATGGGTCCTGCACCCTGGGCTGTGTCGCCATATCTGGGAGTCTGCTGCTCTCCAGGTTTCTCGGGAAACGCTACATCGTGTGGTAAAGTTCCTGAAGAGGAAAGATCTAGAAAAACTGGTGAAGAAGGAGAAACTCTGGATTTTTGCCAATTGCCTAGTAAGGACAGCCTGCAAGCCCAAGCCTCAGCCCGGAGGAGGCCCCTGAGGGCAGTGCTCAGTGTGTGGGCTGGCAGCTGTGCCCCTGCCCGCTGCTGCACCCAGAGGCCACACGGGCTCTTCTCCAGGCTCCCGTGGGCCCGAGCTGGGTGCCCATGGAGCCCCGGCCCGGTGGTGCCACGGGCCGGCACCGCAGCTCCCCGGGCAGCAGCCGGCCCTCTGCCCCCTGCCCCCGGGAGCCCTTGGCCAGCGGCTGCTGGCCGCGCCTCAGGGCTGTGTGGCCAGGGGAGGCCGGGACTGGGCGCAGGCAGCGCCCGGTCCAGGGGCTGAGCCCGCGCCAACCCTTCCCTCCTGCTGCTCTCTGCAGCTGGCAGACGACAAGCGCCGAGCAGCCGAGTACCTGCACCAGGCCCTGCCCTACCTGGAGAGCCCACAGGAGCCCCTGCGAGAGGCGGCCGTCAGGTTCATGGGTGAGCCACGAGCCCGGGCTGCCCTTCCCCTCCCCAGCCCGGCCCGCCGCAGCTCGGCCCCAGCCCCGCCTGCTGCCCCGGCAGCGCCAGTCGGGCCCGGCGCCGTGGAGCCCCGCCTGGCCTGGGCATTGCTGCTGCCGCCCTCTGGCAGCCGTGCCCTGGGGCGGCAGCGTGCGGCAAGGGCCGGGCTGAGACCTGCCGGGCCAGCAGCCCGTGCGGCCACAGCGCCGCTGGCAGGGAGCTGTGCCGCTGGGGCCGTGACAGGCTCTGTGTTCACAGGCATCGCTGGGCGGCACCTGAGGAGGAAGCAGCGAGAGTTCCAGCTGATCTGCACTGGTGAGTGAGGGCAGCGGGCTGCCAGCACGGGCTGCCGGGGGAGCTGCAAGCCCTGGCCCGGCTGCTCACACACACAGAGATTTCAGGGCCACGTGGGGGATTCGTGGCTGCTCTTCGGGCTGATCCCCTTGCTCCCTGCTGTCTCCTGGCCATGGCAAGAGCCAGCTGGGATGGCCTGGCAGGGGGCTCTCCTCAGCTCCCCGCAGATCTGGGATCTGACCTTGGCTCTGTTCCTCTGTCTTGCAGCCCTGGAAGACATGGCAAATGACATAAGCCTCTCTGTGAGAAGCCTGACAATTCAAACTTTGCATATTCTCAGGGCACTACACAGCACTCAATACTTCACTTTTACGAATCTGCACGACCTACTTTGCAGGGTGTGGAAAACAGGGCCACAACTGCTGGGGCTCAGCTGGCTGTGCTGCTGGAGCTCTGCAGAGAGATGATCCCTGCTGGTGCCACCAGAGCCAGCATGGAATTTTTCAGTTTGTTCAAAACTGTTCTTTTCTTCTTTTTTTTTTCTTTTGTATGTAAATATAGAATGTGTTATTATAGACAGAATCCCAGGATCTTTCTTTTGCGGCCCAGGGTCCGTAGCGCATAGAAGAAGAAGGGAAAAAGGTGCTTGTGCTCAGCCAGCTGCCCAGACGTGCAGTACTGCAGGGAAAATGGCCAGAAGCCCCTTGGCCTTTGGTGCTTCTGCTGAATCCTTTGTGCTGCCCACAGAGCGGCTGGGCAGGGGCCGGAGCTGCGGGCATCCCTGTGAGAGCGGTGCCTGGAGATGGCCACAAGCCCTGTGCCAGGCAGGAAGCGCCATCCGTGTCCTCCTGCCCGTGTGCTGCTGGCTGCCTTGCTGAGGGCTCCCAGGTGTCTCTGGATGGGGCTGCTCTGGAGCTGCTGTGGGGCTGCGGCGCTGCTGCCGGGCAGCTTGGCCGGGCTGGGGCAGCCCCTGAGGGGCTGGGGCGCTGGCGAGCCCTGGGCAATGGGCTGTCAGAGGCCACAAGCAGCCCCCTGGAAGCTGCCTTGTTCCTGCCTGAGTGACTTGCAAGATGGTTCATGGGCACTCTGGAATTAATAGCATCAGTGTTGCTGGAAACAGAAATGCAGGTTGTTCTCCGATCTTTGGGCCTGTTAGCCAAGGCCTAGAGTGAAACACGAGATTTGAGCTGAGGCCTTGGAAACGGCTTCCAAACTCAGATGCTAGAAGCCAGAATTTGGATTTGTAGTATGAAGCAGAGAAACCTTGTGCTAAGTGGAGGAGTTTAGCATTTTAGAGTTCAAGATATAGAAAAAATGAAAGTAGTTGAATCTGTCAACACGAAGTTTAGACTGCAGTGCTGTAGGTTTGTGTGTCAGAACATGATTGCCTAAGAAAGCTTACACTGTAGCAAGAGTCCATGAGATTAAATACTGAAGGATTGGGTCAGAAACATACATATCCTTGTTGGCAATGTTTTATTGGCCAATAAACCCTTTAAAGGTCTTGTAAGTACAAGTCTTGTGACCTTCTGAGCCATTCGGTGGAGATGTGAGCCAAACTCACCCTTCCTATCTATGTAGAAGATAAGAAAAAGAAATGGCATCATCTAAAAAGCTCAGAGGTCTCGTCTCTTGCTCGTTCCAAACTCCGTCAGATCCCCCTAAGTGTGATTAAGCTACAAATAGATGACAAGGACTCTTAGTGCTGGCTGTTTGACTCCAAAGCAGCTGATTTAGAAACTTTCACATAACACTGTGGGGCTAGGTGCCAGAAATGGATCATTTGAAGGAACTTTCCCAACTGACTTGAATAGAGGTTGGATTGAAGGGTATTTGAGGGGAAACCCTCCCAGCAGAGGTCTGGGCTTTGGCCTAGCTGTGTCCTCTGATGATTGTGAAGTGTGCCATCAGCTGCAGGGCTTTCTGGGCTAAAAATGAAATTAAGTCACTTGGACTTGCTCTTTTTGGCCTATAAAAGCTGGACCCAATTTTGGGGAAAATTTGGAGACCTCATCTCTGGGGGAATGGATGACATAGAATTTTCCCAATTGCTGGGAATGGTTCCCAGTTCCTTAAAGTAAAATGCAAGTGCAGATCTGCAAGATGATAAACAATTTAGGCAATGGGTGATGCATCTTTCTGAATTGTTCTCCTTTCTCTTTTACAATACTGATTTATGTGCACTACCTTGCTTGTTTTTACTTGTCACTAAAACCAAGAGAATATTTTAATTGAATGTATCATCCAGCAATGTGGTTCCTTCATACTCAGGTAAAAGAAGAACATTATTTCCAGTGGTGTGTCCTTTAAATCGCCTCTGTCAATTGGCAGAACACCAGGAGGCCCCTGCGCAGCCGGGGTGCTGGGAAGCCCTGAGGAATTGGGTGTCAGAGGGCACAAGCAGCCCCCAGGCAGCCGCCTTGTCCCTGGCACCCGGCTGCTCTGGCGCTTGCCCAGAGCGTCTCCCAGGCCTGCGGCAGAAGCCCTCGAGGCCGGGCCTCAGCAGGAGGGTGGAGGCACACCTGAGTTGCCCAGGCTGGGCTGGCTGGGCACAGGGAGGGCAAAGCTGCCCTGCTGGGGCATGGCATGAGGGAGTGGGAAGGCCGAGAACCTGAGATTTTACCCCCAAATGTTCTGGCTTTGCCCTAACATTTACCTCAGGTTTTGTCACAAAATGATCTCTATGCGCCCTCTAGAAATTATTCCGACTTTTCCTCCAAAGTAACTTTTTCCCCAAGAAATCACCACAGATCTGCTCAAATATCCACTACACGTACTCGACAGATCACCTCCAATATCATTACTCCCACACTCCAGTGATTACCTCAACTTGAAAGCCCAAATGTTCATTCCGTGCCCTACAGGTGACACCAGGTAATTCCGGCATTCCTGTGCTAGGAAGTTCGGTCCCTCTAAGCTACTGCAGCTTCACCCCTGGCCAAGTGAAACACTCCCTGGCGCTGAGCCAACGCTGCCCCATACTCCTCGGTGTGTCTGAGCGCAGGGCAGCCGCGGGGCAGCTCCCCCGGGGCTTCTGGAAGGCCGCCCGGCGCCCGGCCCCGCGGGGCGGCCCCAGCGGGTTCGAGTTGCCGCCCGCGGCTGAGGGGAGCGGCGGGGCGGGGCCGCCCGCGCCTGGGCGGGAAACGCTCCCTGCGGCTGAGGGGAGCGGGCGGCGGCGGCGCAGCGGGGACCGGCCCGGCCCTGCCGTGTCCCTCAGGGCGAGCCCACGGCCCCTCAGCGGCCCTGGCGTCCCTTCAGCCAGCGGCATGTGTGCTCAGCCACACGCGGCGTGCCCGTGTCCCCCTCAAGTGATGCTCCCTTTCCGTCTGTGAAACCGCCGTACCCTGAGGGACACGACACACACGCGCCTCCCGTCAGGGACTCTCGGTGGCCTCAGTGGCATGCAGGGCTTCTGCCCTGCCTTCAGTGACACAGAAGGCACCTGCAACCTGCTGGGGAAGCCTCAAGTGTGCTCAGTGACCTTTGTGTGCCCTCAGCATTGGGACACCCACCTTTCCCTCAGTGCCCCTCACGTCCCATCAGCAAATCAAGAGGCACCAGCCATCCTGTAGGTGACTCAGTGTGAGTGCAGTGGGTCATGGTTGCCAGGGGCCAGCAGCAGGCAGAAATCCACCAGGGCTGGGGAAAAGGCTCTGCTCTACTTACAGCATGGGCTGAGGACCGGGAGAGCTCCATTTCCCCCTTGAGATGTTGGAGACAGGGCCTTTCACCCTCCTTATAGGGCTGCCCCTCTCTGCAGGCAGCCAGAGGAGCACGACAGCAACAGGCCGAGGACAGAAAAGCAAAGAGCCAGTCCTGCAAACAGGGAGGTAGCCCAGTGCAAAGGCAGCGTGGCACCCTGTAGGTACCTGCCACAATCTCATGTGTCCCTGCCCTGGGAAAGCCACGAATGCCCTTTGTGACGAGGGCCTTTCTGTGGCCCCTCTAAGCTCAAAGCTGCTGCTCTTCTGGCTCAATGGGGCCTAAAACCACAAAGCTCAGCCGCTCTCAGGGCAACAGGAACAAGACTCGGCAGGCAGGCAGTGGAGCTCAATGCCTAAGGCTGAGGGGCCAGGGGCTCCAGTCTGGAGCACAGGGAGGGCACACGCCCAGCCCCAAAACTCCTGGCCTTACAGGCCCGAAAGGCTGGGACCAGGGTTCCAAGCCTGATTCCAGGGGATCCCTCCAACCGCCCACTGAGGAAGCGCCAGAGCAGCCTGCTGTCAGGATCAAGGCAGCTGCCAGGGGGCTGCTTGTGGCCTCTGACAGCCCATTGCCCAGAGGGCTTGCCAGCGCCCCAGCCCCACAGCAGCTCCAGAGCAGCCCCATCCAGAGGCACCTGGGAGCCCTCAGCAAGGCAGCCAGCAGCACACGGGCAGGAGGACACGGATGGCGCTTCCTGCCTGGCACAGGGCTTGTGGCCATCTCCAGGCACCGCTCTCACAGGGATACCCGCAGCTCCGGCCCCTGCCCAGCTGCTCTGTGGGTAGCACAAAGGCTTCAGCAGAACCACCAAAGGCCAAGGGCCTTCTGGCTCTTTTCCCTGAAGCACTGAACACCTGGGCAGCTGGTTGAGCACAAGCACCCTTTTCATCCTCCTCCCCAAAGCCCTGCCAATACTTGCAAGGAAAAGATCCTGGTAGTCTGTTTACTATACATATTTTTATTTACATACAAAAGAAAAATTGAAATATGAAAAGAAAAATCTTGATTAAAAAGAAAATCCCTGCTGGCTTAAGTGGCCCCAGCAGACAAGAGTCTTCCAGATCAACTTTACACAGAGTTCCAGCAGAACAGCAAGGCTCGGTGGCACAGGCGAGGTCGTTTCTTCCATGCGCTGCGGAACTCATCTCGCAGCTTACGCCACGTGGAGTAGGGAGCCCTCTGTACAGCCCGGAGAACAAACCCAGCTTCAGCTGACAGATTTCTGATGGCAGGACTGCTGTCATATGCCATTTCTTCCAGGGCTTCAAGAGAGAAGAACAAAGTCAAGGTCAGGTGCCAGATCTGCAAGGAGCTGAGGAGAGGCCCCTGCCAGGTTCATCCCAGTCTGTTCTTGCCATGGCCAGGAGGGAGCAGGGAGCAAGGGGATCAGCCCGAAGTTGCAACCAACAAATCCCACATGTGGCCCTGAAATGTCAGTGTGCTCTGCCCACGGGAGCAGAGCCCTCCGCAGCCGGGCCAGGGCTTGCAGCTCCCCCCGGCAGCCCCCGGTGTCCGCCCGCTGCCCTCACTCACCAGTGCAGATCAGCTGCAGCTCTTGCTGCTGCCCCCTCAGGTGCCGCCCGGCCATGCCTGTGAACACAGAGCCTGTCACGGCCCCAGCGGCACAGCTCCCTGCCAGCGGCGCTGTGGCCGCACGGGCTGCTGGCCCGGCAGGGCTCAGCCCGGCCCTTGCCGCACGCTGCCGCCCCAGGGCACGGCTGCCAGAGGGCGGCAGCAGCAATGCCCAGGCCAGGCGGGGCTCCACGGCGCCGGGCCCGGCTGGCGCTGCCGGGGCAGCAGGCGGGGCTGGGGCCGAGCTGCGGCGGGCCGCGCCGGGGAGGAAAAGGGCAGCCCGGGCTCGTGGCTCACCCATGAACCTGACGGCCGCCTCTCGCAAGGGCTCCTGTGGGCTCTGCAGGTAGGGCAGGGCTTGGCGCAGGTGCTCAGCCGCTCTGCTCCTGTCCTGTGCCAGCTGCAGAGAGAGGCAGGAGGGAAGGGTTGGCGGGGGCTCAGCCCGGCCTCCCCTGCGTGCACAGCCCTGAGGCGCGGCCAGCAGCCGCTGGCCAAGGGCTCCCGAGGGCAGGGGGCAGAGGGCCGGCTGCTGCCCGGGGAGCTGCGGTGCCGGCCCACAGACCCGCCGGGCCGGGGCTCCATGGGAACCCGGCTTGGGCCCACAGGAGCCTGGAGAAGAGCCCGCGAAGCCTCTGGCTGCAGCAGCGGGCAGGGGCACAGCTGCCAGCCCACACACTGAGCACCGCCCTCAGGGGCCTTCTCCGGGCTGGGGCTGGGGATTTGCAGCGGCTCTTACCAGGCCCTCGCCGAACCTCCATGTCTGATCCACCTGGAGCATTTGTTCAATATCCCTCCTTTTCAGGAATCTGGCTGCAGAATGCAGCGTTTCCCGAGAGGCCTGGAGAGCACCACAGAGGCACAGTTGGCCCCACAGGCCAGGGCACAGGAGCGTCCCAGTGCCACACCCAGGAGGAGGCTGCAGCCCACAAGGTGCCAGGGCAGGAGGCAGCCCAGCCCCCTCCCAGGGGGACCACAGCCGGCCACAAGTCCTCACCTCAGCCACCATCTGATTCTCATCATGGCAGTGGAAGGACAGTGGGACCAGGCTCTGGCGCACATGGGACTTCAAGGCCTTTCTTCCATCTTCTGTTAATAACTCTAGCATCTCTTGAAAGACACACATGCAGCTCAGCTGCACCTGGCTATCATCCTGTATGAAAGGAAGGGCAAAAGACCTCAGCATGAGCTGCTTCAGGCCCCCAGGGCACAGGCCTGCATCTCCACAGGGCACCAAGTGTCCGGGCAGCAGCCAGTGGCCGTGGCTGTGGGCACAGAGCCTTACATGGTCAAAGAGCGGCAGGAGCGCTTCAGCCAGCTGCAGGGCGATGGGGGTGGGTATTGCGGTACCAATATCCAGCAGCAAATATCTCAGTAGAAGAATGGTCATCCTGATCATGTTGCTTTCATTTTCCTGCAGGAGCTCCACAAGACTTTCAGTCAGGCTCCACATTTTTTGCGCCTGTGTGGAACACAAGTTTGTGAAAGGCCAGCCTGCTGTCACAGGGCCCAGAGGCCAAAGGCCTGTCCCGAAGCACTGGGGCAGCTGACGCAGGAGGCAGGAGAGCTGGGAGCAGCTGCCCCAGCGCCCAAAGCCCAGGCAAGGCCAAGCGACTGCGTTGCCCAGCCCCACGCTCCCTGCACAGCTTCAGCCACTGCCCCCTTCTCACCAAGGAGGGATTCTTTCCCAGCACTGCGAAGCCTCTGAGTGCCAAGTGACGCCTCTCCCTGTGCTCACTCTGCAAGTTCTCTGACATGATGTCCAGAACACTGTCACTGCATTCCCTCAAATCCAGGCACTCGAGGACCTGAAAGGCACAGGGCAGTGACAGGGACCCGGCCGGCAGGAGCCCGGAGCCACACAGGGCCGGGCCCAGGCAGCAGCACAGGGCACGGGCACTGTCCTGGCAGCTGTGGCTGTGAGAGGGCAGAGAGCTGGGAGACAGCTCAGGGAGGTAGTGCACCTGGAGAAGGCATGAGGGGACTTGGAAAGCTGCCAGATGGAGCAAAGTTTCCAGCTTCCCCAGAGAAATGCTTCCCTTCCCACTGCACTGCCATGGCCTCAAAGGCACCCAGGGACCAGCCGGCGTGGCACGGGAAGCCATGTGATTCATGGGAGAATGGAAGCCTGGCCACAGGCTGCTTACTTGTTCTGGCCTGAAAACACCGTTCTCCACAAGCAAATGCATCGGGGTGATGCTGGTCTTAAGTTTGTGGAGCTCCGGGTGTGCTCGGAGCCCAGTGCCCATAGTGCTGGTGTCTTCCTGCTGGATGTTCTTGGAGAATTTGCAGACGAGCTGTAGGAGAAGGGCAGGAAGCCGGGGGTGTTGCATGGAGTGCTGCACACACGGTGCTGGGCTGAGCAGGGACAGCAGGCCCAGCCCCGGTGGGGGTGGCTGCAGGTACCTGGGCTGTGCTGCAGAAGCAGCCACGGCTGGATTCCTGGTCTTGTGTGCGCTCCAGGGCTGCATCTGGCAAAGAGCAAGCGCAGCCAGAGCTGAGGGGCTGCGGGAGAGGCCGGAGAACACAGCCCAGCCCTGCGCTGCCCAGGCAGGGAGAGCCCCGGGATGGCCCAGGGGATGGAGCAGGGCCACTGCGGGGTGTCTGCCCGGCCCCTCTTCCGTCCTGTCCTTGGGCATGTCCCCAGGGCATGGCATGGCATGGCATGGCATGGCATGGCATGGCATGGCATGGCATGGCATGGCATGGCATGGCATGTCATGGCATGGCATGGGGTCAAGCCGGCTGCAGGCACCATTCCTGCGGCCCAGCTCTGCCACTCACCCTCCTGCAGTGGCTGGAATGGCACCACCTCCTCGGTCTCCAGTGCTGGGGCGGCTCCAGGGCCTTCTTCCTCCTCCTCCTCCACCCAGGCAAAGTTTTGCACTCTCGGCACTCTCTGCTCCATATCTCTGATTGGATTTGTGGACACTTGCAGGAGAGATGCCTTGGAAAAGCTCCAAGTCACCAAGTCCTGCACTTGTGCTTGGGAGGCACCTTCAAGAGAGATGCCTCAGGAAGGTTGCAGGACAGCAAGTCCTGCACTCGGTCTAAAGGGCTCCTGCCACAAGGACAGGAGACTCCTGTCAAGGATTGTGGTCTGTCTTAGAGGGGGCCAGCGGCAGTGATGAGAAATGCTTCAGAAAAGTTCTGAGTCATCAAATCCCCCAGTATGGCCTCGCAGGCTTCTACAAAAGAGAACCTCTGGAAGGCCACAGATCAGCAAGGCCCGCAGCCTTTCCACGAGGTCACCTGTGGAAGTAACGCCTCGGAAAAGCTCCGGGTGGGACACGAACGAGCGCGCTGTGCGGGGGCTCCTCACGGCACCGCTCTGTCCCGTCCTGTCCCGTCGCGTGCTCCGAGCACTGTGGCCTGCTCCTGTCACCGCCAGCTCCTGTGTCACCATGTGTCACAAAGGGCCCTTGGACACCCGTTCCATATCACAGTGACCGTGCGGCACCGTGTCACCAAGGGCCCTTGCACACGCTGCCACCTGCCCTGGGGCCGCCCCCAGCCCAGCCAAAGTGGCCCAGGCTGGAAGGAATGCCTGGCCCCAGGTGTCTAAGGCAGCTCCACAGGATCTTTAGGAAGGGCTCAGAGCATCAGCAAACGCTGCCCTGCTCTGTGGGCTCAGGGCAGCAGAAGGAGCCCCCAGGGCTGCCGACGCAGCCGCGCTGGGAAGGGCACGGGCCCTTCCAGGGACGCTGGCACGGCCTCCTTGGGACACGTCCCGGCCCGTGGCCATCCTAAACCCGCGGGTGTGACTCGCACAAGGAACGTGTGGGCCCGGGCACCAATGCTGCTCTGAGCCCTGGGGCCCGGGCAGCGCTGCCATCAGCAGCTGGGGCAGAGTCCCTGCCCAAGCAGAGCTGCCACCCCCCGAGCCCTGGCAGCGCTGGTGCCCGTCTCCTGCCCCAGAGACCTGTGCCCCCGGGGGGCTTCTGTGCCACAGGGAGCCAAAGCCCATGTGCCTTGGGGACTGTGCTCCTTCCTGCAGGGGCTGATGGCCGGAGCACCTGGAGCAACTGCTGGAAATACTTGGTCTCTGTCAGTTGATGCTGCTCCTTCCTGAAAGGAATTTTTCTCATGGAAGGCATTGGCAGTAGCATCACAACACCATCAGCCTCTGAGTTTCCCAGGACAATCAAATTTCAGTGGAACGTTGTGCTTTTCTCACTCTCTTTCCTTCATTCGGGCAAAAATACAATCTTCACAGCCTCTGATATTCTAGGCTCCGGTCGCTGCCTGTCTTCCTGTGGCAGCTCATTTCCAAACAAAACTGTGGCCCTGCTGAGTGTGGCGATGGATGGCCACAAAGAGGGAGGTTCCCCAGTGAACATCAAGGCAGACACCTGGGGATGTGCAGTGGATAGGCATAACTGTGGCAGGAGAAGCTGTTCTGTGTCTCTGATTATGGTGCTGATGCCCAAAAACTAGGCAAGAAAACAGCCCTCCATGGTATAAGGCCTATGCAGCTGGTATTTGCTTATTCAGTGCCGGGAGTGAGGGGCATTGCTGCACCACAAACTCACTCATCCATTCTTTGAACAGTTCAGGCTTTTATACGTGTCTTACTTCATGTGCACATTATACTTTCCTCACTTCACATTGCGACATATTTTCTAATCCCACCGTGATGCAAGCCCTTGTAGCACATGCACGGTTTCTGCACAAGCTGGTCATCAGCCTCTGGTGGTCGTTGTGGATGAAGGCTCATAAGCCTTCCTCGGGCTGGAGCTCTCCACGCCTGCTTCTTGTGCATGCTCTATAGGATTGTCTGCTCAAATAGCCAGTGGTCAGCTTTTGCAGGTAGCTTGTTCTGCTAAATTTGCTGATTTCCAAAAGGTGCTTCATTCACATACCCTGTTACAAAGTAGCTACTTCCTTCTTTACAGCTACAGCTTAATGTTCAGCTCAAGCATTCTCTCCTTGCCTAGGCATCAAGCCCCCCAATTCTTTCACCATTTGCAAAATCTTTGGCAAATATAGTCTTGCTGTAGTCTCAAAATATTTACCTGTTTCAATCCTGTATCTCATTTTTTTGCTTCCATTTGTGATATGTGGTGGCAGTTTGTTTACAATACCATATACAACATTGGCTCATCATGCAGGTTCCTAAGAATGGTATTCCAGTTCCTAAAATTCCTACAAAAAGTTGTGCAGGCCAGTTCAGATTAGGTAGCTAAGATATCAGAGTTTCCCTCAAATGTTTGCTCCAAGATGCAATGCCTTGGGTTACAGCAGGGAGTACTTTTGCCTGTTGCCAAATGGCATGGATATCCATTGCTATTTGCCCTGATTGATCTGTATCAGTGCAACAACTGGCATTAATTAGAATACAAACTCCTCCCATTTGGCTGTTACCATTTCTAACACCCTGAGGTTTTGAAAGTCTACTTCTTTTAGTGAGTCTCTTTCTGTTTGTAGTCTTTCTAAGGCATCTGCTGTTGAATTAGCAATCAATTAGTTCTGTTTTGGCATAGATGTTTGAAATTTTTCAACGTTTTCTAGTTGTGCAATTCCTAAACGTGGGAGCTAAGCCCTCACAAAACTGTGAAAACTGTTGCTGTGTCACACCGCTGGGTTACGGGGTGTTCTCTTAGTGAGCCTGTTCTTCCACAGTCCTTCAATAATACCTGTGATTTTATGAGTTTGATTAATACCTGTAACCAAGGGATAAGGCATCCCATGTACATTGGCCAGTCCAGTTACCTGCTAATTGTTTTAAAGCTATTCCATTCCCACAAAGGCACCCAGATGCATCAGGAAGAAGGCAGTTGGTGTTAATTCTCACTGACTTGTTTCCCGTATGTCTATCAAAGAGACAGTTTTTCCATGATCACTCACTGGCTGAGTGCCTGTGACTCACCCAGCTGTGTTACTGCTAAAGCTGCCGAGGTTTGTTCCAGACTTGTTCAGCCCTGTGTATCTGTGACTGGCTCGTTGAGAGGCTGTAACTGGAAAAGGGGCTTTCCCAACAAGATCCTGCCTGTCTGCACTGAGCACTGGCATTGTGGAAGCTGTGGGGGTTCAAATCTGACCAATTGCTGGATGGTAGCCCTGGTAAGGGAAGCTTCCATTGTTGCACCTCTCCGCAAAGCCTGCAGTCCCTGAGTCCTGTAAAATGAGCTATGCTTCCTATTAGTGTTACACAGGTGTTAACAACACAGGCACTGACAGTGTAACCAATGAAAAAGACAGTGAAATACAATGTGAATTACATGGCTTAGGAGTGAATTTCCGTTTTAGTCCATGATCCCCAACAGGTTTGTTCGTCCAGGGTTTAGTTGGTGATTTCTTGAATCAAGAAGATTGAAGGGGTGTAGTGATTCCAGGCAGGTCTTTCCTTTACTCAGATGCATAAAGGTAGTCAGGAGCACTTGGAACAGTCCATCCCACTTTTCCTGCAGAGGATCACCTGTAAAATTCTTAACACACACCCAGCCACCCGGATCAATTGCATGCAATTCATGATCTGGCTGCTTAAATTGATTCTCAAACACCGTACTAAACTTCTGGTGGAATTGTTTGCTTGTAGCCAGTAAATAGTCATAGATATATTGACTACCATCTTGAGCCAAATTTTCATCATGAGTGACATTTAATCCTTAAGGTCTGCCATAAAGCATTTCAAATGGGCTTTTACTTTGGAGGTATGTTTTATTGAGTCTGATAAAGGCAACAGGTAGAGCTTGATACCAAAATAAATGCACTTCTTACCAAATTTTAGCTATCCGTTCTTTGATCATATGATTCAGCCTTTCTACTTGACTGCTAGCTTGTGTTCTGTAGGGCATGTGAAGCTGCCATTGGATTCCTAATGCATTGCTGACAGCTTGCACCATTTGAAATGGCACAGGAATGAGATCCTCTGTCAGAGGATATTTCTCTAGGTGCACCAAACCTAGGTATGACTTCATTCGACAATACTTTTATTAATTCACTAGCTTTCTTTGGCCTACAAGGGAACGCTTCTGGCCACCCAGAGAAAGTATCAGGAAGTACCAGCAAATATTGGAAACCTCCCTTTCTTGGGACTCCAGCAAAGTCTATTTGCCACAAGTCTCCAGGAAAAGCTCCTCTGCTCAAAACCCCTTGTTCTAGCCTGACTGTTGGATTTGCATTATTCTTCAAACAAGTCACACATTGTGATGATCCTTCTTTAACAGTGTTCTGCATGTCAGGGCCTGCAATACTTACCTTTAGGTATTGGTTTCTGCTCCCCAGCCAGTCTTATCATGTTCAGATTTCACATACTGTCTCATTTACTTTCCTGGTATTATGAGTTGACCTGTTTCTAATTGTCCCCAGCCATTTTCTGAACATTTTCCTTTACTTTCATTAATCCATTTACAATGAGAAGGTTGGTATCTTATGGCTGCTTAGTTATACTGCAGTAGGTATTAGAGCTGCAACAAGTGGTTCATTTCTTTGAGCAGCGATTTGAGCTTCATAATCTGCAAATCTGTCACCTGCTTCCAGGAGGGTGTTACCTTTAGAGTGCCCTCAGCAATGCGCAGTTGCCATGTGCAATGGGAGCTCCACCGCCTCAGGGAGCCTGAGGATTTCAGCTGCATATTTGGCCATCTTCTCTTGTGCAGTCAGGAGTTCTCTTTCTCTCCATAGGGCTCCGTGGGCATGAACAATTCCATAGGCATGTTTGGAATCAGTGCAAACATTAACTTCCCTTCCTTTTGCCACTTCTAATGCCAGAGGGAGGGCTATCAGCTCAGCCTCTTGTGCTGAGCTTCCTGCTGGAAATGGCTTTGACTCGATTACCTCTGAGACTGTGCTCACAGTGTAGCCCGCCATTCGCACTCCCTGTCTCCCAAAACTGCTGCCATCACAGCAGCAGTTCATGGCTGAACCAGTTCATGGCATCTGGGAGCGGCTGTTCCTCTGGAGTTTGGCGGCTGGAGCGCACAGCTTCCGTGGTCTCTGGGCAGTTGTGTACTGCAGGTTCAGCTTTGGACTTTCCTTGCAGAAAAGAGGCAGGGTTAACAATATTGGTCACTTGATTCCAGTATCATCGGATTTGGCCAGGACTGCTTGGTAGTTCAGGAACCTCGAGGAAGACAGCCAATGTTTCCCTTTCTGATCTAAAACAGCTGACACTGTGTGTGACACTGAGACACTCATCTTTTGTCCTATGTAAACTTCCTTGCTTCTTCAATGTTCATGATCACTGCTGCTACTGCCCTGAGGCAGGCAGGCCAGCCCTTTCTCACAATTTTGAGTCGTTTTGAAATCAGGCCACTGCCCTTTTGTTAGGACCCAGGTGTTGGTCCAGAACCTCTAAAGTTATTCTCTCTCTCACACTGGGAATAACCATAAAGGCTTGCTCTTGTCAGGCAGCCCCACAGCAGGGGCCCTCATGAGTTTGCACTTCAGCTCTTCAAAGGGCCTTCTCAATTCGGGGGTCCATATCACCGTAGTTTTAGAAATTTTCACCAATTTGTCTGAAGGTTTTGTCCTGGTTTAGGGCAAATTTGGTAGAGAACCTCCAAAGGAGGGCCCCTCCCAAAACAAAACCCACACGGCCCCTCCCCCCAATTGGTTCGGAAAAAAATTCCTCGGAGAGAAGGGGAAAGAACCTGTTTATTTGACAGGCACAGCATCCCCCAGCAGCACACAAAATGAACAATACCGGATGACACCGCTCTGAGAAAGATGACAAAATCAGAAAGTCTCTTTCGGGGGTGGTTGCTCTGTTCTCAGTCCCTCCGGTGCTGGGGCAGCTGCTGCAGCCAAACGGTGCAAACCCTTGGTGTTCCCAGGTCCCAGTCCGGAGCAGGTTTGAGATGGTCACAGAAAGAGGAGAGGAGAAACAGTCCAGGAGGAAATTCGGACTGTTTAGCTAAACTAGCTAATAAGCAGAAGCAAAAGCAAAAGCAAGAGCAGAGAGAAAGCAAGCAAAGTACAAAAGCCAAAAGCTAAAAGAAAAAGCGAAAACAGCCCTATGTACTGCCCGTCTCTGTGTGCCTGATAAGAGAAACCCAAACAAAACTTTCACTCGTCAGAGACACTCTTAAAGACACAGAACACATGAATGGGGATACAAGCATCATAACGTCACCCCAGGACATTCCACCCCTTATCCCCATATCATCAACATACTACAACTCATCATGCATTATTCATACAAAATTTCCGTCTGTTCCCCCAAAATTTACCAGCAATACCCATCATGCCTTCATCACATCCGCACACTGGACCACTGAATCCAGGCCCTATATTACAGAGCCGCAGGATTCCCCCCTTTCACTTTACTCACTTAAAGCTCCATCTATCACTTGCCCAGACCTTCAACACTTACACGTTTCCTTCTGTCTCATGTCTGTATGGTTCAATGTACAGACAATGGCAGTAACATCCAATGAACAGTGATATTGCACATCATTCTTACCTCACAATCAGATCTCCCTGAGGTACACATCGTGTTGTTCCATCTCTTTGCATTATCCACCATGTGCAACCTGGTCCCTGAGCAAAGACAATGCCACAAATGGGTTTGTCTGTACTCGAGGCAGAATTGATCCACACAGTCTTCCCTAACAAACCTCCGATATGTACCACTGGGACTTTGTCTCCTTCTATTACATTCAGGGACTCAGACTGGGCAGGACCTGCTCGGTTGGTGGAACCTTGGATGTTAACAAACCAGGTGGCCTTTGCTAAATGCTGCTCCCAATTTTTGAAAGATCCCCCACACAAAGCTCTCAACTGAGTTTTTAGTAGTCCATTGTACCTCTCCACTTCCCCTGCAGCTTGTGCATGGTAGGGGATATGGTACACCCACTCAATGCCATGCTCCAGGTGTTGATAAGGCTGTTCTTGAAATGAGTCCCGTTGTCTGACTCGATCCTCTCAGGGGTGCCATGTCTCCACAGAACTTGCTTTTCAAGGCCCAGGATGGTGTTCCGGGCTGTAGCATGAGACACAGGGTAGGTTTCCACCCATCCAGTGGTGCCTTCCACCATGGTCAGCATGTAGCGTTTGCCCTGGCGTGTCTGGGGCAGTGTGATGTAGTCAATCTGCCAGGCCTCCCCATACTTGTACTTGGATCACCGCCCACTGTACCAGAGGGGCTTCACTCGCTTGGCCTGCTTGATGGCAGCACACGTCTCACAGTCATGGATAACCTGAGAAATACTGTCCATGGTTAGATCCACCCCTCGATCTCGTGCCCACTTATAGGTGGCATCTCTGCCCTGGTGGCCTGAGGCATCATGGGCCCATCGAGCTAGGAATAACTCTCCCTTATGTTCCCAATCTAGGTCTATTTTGGACACCCCTATCTTTGCAGCCTGGTCTACCTGCTCATTGTTTTGGTGCTCCTCACTGGCCCTACTCTTGGGTACATGGGCATCTACATGGCGGACTTTCACAGGTAGCCTGCCTACCCTGGTAGCAATGTCTTTCCACTCATCAGCAGCCCAAATTGGTTTTCCTCTACATTGCCAGTTAGCCTTTTTCCACCTCTCCAGCCATCCCCACAGAGCACTGGCTACCATCCATGAATCAGTGTAGAGGTAGAGCTTTGGCCACTTCTCTCTCAGCAATGTCCAGGGCCAGCTGAACAGCTTTGAGTTCAGCAAGTTGACTTGATCCACCTTCTCCTTCGGTAGCTTGTGCAACCTGTTGTGTGGGGCTCCATACGGCTGCTTTCCACTTCAGTTCATCCCTACGATGGGACAGGAACCGTCAGTGAAAAGAGCGTAGCGTGTTTCCTCTGGTGGCAGTTGGTTATAGGGAGGAGCCTCTTCAGCACGTGTCACTGGTTCTTGTTCCTCTTCATCTGTGACACCAAAATTCTCACCTTCGGGCCAATTTGTAATGACCTCCAAAATCCCAGGGCGATTCAGTTTACCTATACGGGCGCGCTGAGCGATGAGAGCAATCCACTTGCTCCATGCAGCACTGGTGGCATGGTGAGTGGAAGGAACCTTGCCTTTGAACATCCACCCCAGCACCGGTAGTCGGGGTGCCAGGAGGATTTGTGCTTCAGTGCCTACTACCTCTGAGGCAGCCTGGACTCCTCCATAGGCAGCAAGGATTTCTTTCTCTGTTGGAGTATAGTTGGCTTCAGACTCTCTGTAGCTTCAACTCCAAAATCCCAGTGGTCGGCCCCGAGTCTCCTCAGGCACCTTCTGCCAAAGGCTCCAGGACAAGCCATGGTTCCCGGCTGCAGAGTAGAGCATGTTCTTTACCTCTGGTCCGTCCTGACCGGGCCAAGGGCTACTGCATGAGCAATCTCCTGCTTGATCTGGACAAAGGCTTGTTGCTGCTCAGGGCCCCACTGGAAATTGTTCTTCTTGCGGGTGACCAGGTAGAGAGGGCTCACGATCTGACTGTACTCAGGAATATGCATCCTCCAAAAACCTATTGCACCCAGGAAAGCTTGTGTCTCTTTCTTATTGGTGGGTGGAGACATTGCTGTGATCTTGTTGATGACATCTGTAGGAATCTGACGCCATCCATCTTGCCACTTCACTCCCAGGAATTGAATCTCACGAGCTGGTCCCTTTACTTTGCTCTTTTTAATGGCGAAACCAGCTCCCAAGAAGATCTGGATGATTTCCTTCCCTTTCTCAAACACTTGCACAGCTGTGTTCCCCCACACAATGATGCCATCAATATACTGCAGATGTTCTGGAGCCTCTCCCCTTTCTAGTGCAGTCTGGATCAGTCCATGGCAGATGGTGGGGCTGTGCTTCCACCCCTGGGCAGTGGGTTCCAGGTACACTGCACTCCCCTCCATGTGAAAGCAAACTGAGGCCTGCATTCTGCTGCCAGAGGAATGTAGAAAAATGCATTGGCAATGTCTATAGTGGCGTGCCACTTTGCTGCCTTGGACTCAAGCTCATACTGGAGCTCTAATATGTCTGGCACGGCAGCACTCAGTGGTGGAGTCGCTTCATTCAATGCACGGTAGTCCACAGTCAATCTCCATTCTCCTTCAGATTTTCGCATAGGCCAAATGGGGCTGTTGAAGGGTGAGTGGGTCTTGCTGACCACCCCTTGGCTCTCCAGCTCTCGGATCATCTTATGGATGGGGATCACAGCATCTCGAGTGGTTCTATACTGTCGTCGATGCACTATGGAAGTGGCAATTGGCACTTGTTGCTCTTCTCCCGTCAGGCATCCTACTGCAGATGGATTCTCAGACAACCCAGGCAAGGTGTTCAATTGCTGGATGCCCTCTGTCTCTACAGCAGCTATTCCAAATGCCCATCTGAGTCCCTTTGGGTCTTTGAAATACCGACTTCGAAGGTAGTCTGTGCCCAAAATACATGGGGCCTCTGGGCCAGTCACAATAGGATGCTCCTTCCACTCATTTCCAGTCAGGCTCACCTCAGCTTCCACCAAAGTGAAATCCTGGGATCCCCCTGGCACACCAGCAATAAAAACGGACTCTGTCCCCACATGTCTTGATGGGATTAATGTGCATTGCACACCAGTATGGACCAAAGCTTTGTACTCTTGTGGCTCCGATGTGCCAGGCCAACAAATCCACACAGACCAGAAAACACGATTTTCCCTGGCCTCTACCTGGCTAGAGGCAGGGCCCCTCTAAGCCTGGTTATCCTTCTTTCCCTGGGCGTATGTTTTGGATGTTCCTTCGAGGGGGTCAGACATGTCATCATCATCATACCTGGCTGTTTGGCTATGGGCAACTGGAGGTGCTTTCCTTCTGGTGGCTTCCTTCATTTCACGCACCCGTCATGCCAGAACAGCAGTAGGTTTCCTATCCCACCTTCTCATGTTTTCCCCACAATCACGCAGGTAAAAACACAGCTCAGCTCGTGGGGTGCACCTTCTCTCACCATCTGGGAAACGTCTGCCTTGGATACCAGAACCTCGGATCTGTACTGCTGAAACTTGGAGAAGGTCTTCTTTAATCTCCTCTCTAAGCTTCTTATGGTTCTCCTCTATCTTATCCTCTAAGTTCTGCAGACATGTTTCTACCACTGCGATTCTGATATGTGTCGGGCCATGTACAGCATCTGCATATGCTCGGAGCTTCCTTGCCATGTCAAGCACAGTCTCATCCCTTTCATCCCTCTTCATGATGGCTAAGGCAGAAGCATATTCATGTGGCCCAAGTCGTACAAGTTTTCACCACATCACAGATGTGCATGGTACCAAGTCTGGGTTCCTAGTTGTTACATCATCTGAGAAGATAATCTCTGCCACTGCCATTTCTCTCAGGCGTTGGATCCCTTGCTCTATTGTCTTCCACTGAGTTTGCTGCACATAGAGATCGTCTGCGCACTGGTATCTTTCTGCTACACTTCTTAGGACCTGTTCCCAGAGGCTGTGAGTGTAAGCCCCCCTCATCATTCCTTGGTCTATGACAGGATCCTGTGACAGGGATCCCAAATGCCTGGCTTCAGTGCCGTCCAGAATTGTAGCCTCGCCTGCAGCAGCCCAGAGATGGACCAGCCAACTAATTATGGATTCATCAGGTCGTCATGTGTAATCCTTCCTTATGCCACAAAGGTCTTTCAGGGAAAAGGACTCAATATTTGCATCTGATCTTGCACCTGCTGCTTTGACTCCTGATTTTATGTCAGGAGGCATTGAGGTTCCTTCTCCTTCATCATCATCATCATCATCATCATCATCATCATCATCATCCACTGGTCGATTGGTCTTGTCCATGCATTTCCCACTTCTGGTGCTGGTAGCAACAGCCATGGGTTTAGATGCTGGCTTGCCTCACTATCTGGTTTGGCTGCTGGCTTCGAGCCTGGGCTGTTGGCTGCAGCCTGAATCACCGGGATAGTTGCTGATTTATCTCCCTGCCCCCCTGCCTCTGTCTGCTGCCCGACAGTATCTAGCAGTGTGCAATAAGCATACGCCAGGGCCCAGCTCACTGCAATGACCTTCCTCTCCTTAGGCTCATCCTGGTACTTCTCTTTCAGATATTTCCCCACCTCAGCTGGGTTCTGAATTTGTTCATGGGGAAAATCCCAGACTATAGGGTCAGAGAATTCCTTCAGGATTTGACCCATATTCTCCCATCTCCCACACCACTTAGGATTTTCCACACCAGGGTTTACTCCTGAGTCAGGGGTCTCATCAGCCTGTCTAGAAATCTCAGCCCTCATTCTAGAGAAGCAGCAGGCTGTATAGAGGAAGGTTACCAGATTGAAAACCAGAAAGATGGTTTCTTTAACATTGAGGGGAAACTGACCATCCTTCACTAGTGATGCAACTGATTCATAGGAGAAGAAGGAAAGCAGAGGCTGAAAAACCTCATTCCCTCCTGCTCCTCCTGCAACAAACTGGATGCATAACCATAGCCATGAACCATTCATACCTGGAGCAGACCCTAGCATGTTTATAAACTTCTTGCACATTATTGCCACCAAGCCCAGCAGGATAGCTACTCTGGTCACAGCCCCTCTGATGTAAAAACTATCTATTTGGGACAATACTAAAACTATTTCTGGGTAAGAAAATAAACCTAGGGACCAGAGAGGTATTAAAATCTCAAAAGACCCTAGGGACCAGAAATGCATGAAAACCTTCACCCCAACAGACAATATGAATTCATGACTATTAGCTGATTTAAACGAACACAGAGTAATAGCAACCAAAATGCAGCCAAAACAAGGTTTTTCCAATCTCTCTCAAGCCCCACGATTGGGCGCCAATATTTTGTCCTGGTTTAGGGCAAATTTGGTAGAGAACCTCCAAAGGAGGGCCCCTCCCGAAAGAAGACCCACACGGCCCCTCCCCCCAACCGGTTCGGGAAAAAATTCCTCGGAGAGAAGGGGAAAGAACCTGTTTATTTGACAGGCACAGCACCCCCCAGCAGCACACAAAATGAACAATACCGGATGACACCGCTCTGAGAAAGATGACAAAATCAGAAAGTCTCTTTTGGGGGTGGTTGCTCTGTTCTCAGTCCCTCCGGTGCTGGGGCAGCTGCTGCAGCCAAACGGTGCAAACCCTCGGTGTTCCCAGGTCCCAGTCTGGAGCAGGTTCGAGATGGTCACAGAAAGAGGAGAGGAGAAACAGTCCAGGAAGAAATTTGGACTGTTTAGCTAAACTAGCTAATAAGCAGAAGCAAAAGCGAGAGCAGAGAGACAGCAAGCAAAGCAGAAAAGCCAAAAGCTAAAAGCAAAAAGCGAAAACAGCCCTATGTACTGCCCGTCTCTGTGTCCCTGATAAGAGAAACGCAGACAAAACTTCCACTCGTCAGAGACACTCTTAAAGACACAGAACACATGAATGGGGATACAAGCATCATAACGTCACCCCAGGACAGGTTTCATGATCAATCTGTAGCTGTATATGCGCAGTTGGCACCAAGCTGTCATTCCAAGGAGAGCAGGAAGTTATCTTACGGTTTGTGGTCGAGGTGTCTGGCAAATTGCTTCCTTCCGGGCAGCTCCCAAAGACCGTTGTCCTCCCGAGACCCCATATCCTCTTGTTGCTTGTTGTATTGTGTTCTGATCTGTTGTATTGCATTAAGCTGTGCTTTGGTTTGATGCAGTTGCTCCCAGTTACAGTGCTTCTGCCCCCATTGCCTCCTCCCTCCTTTTTAATGTCAATCTCGCTGCCTCCTCCCCTGGTTCTCAGACAACTGCCTTGTCATCCCCTCAAGCTCTCCCCTGTGTCCAGTCTGTCACTCCACAGCCCATCCCTTCCCTCCAGAAACTTCTTCCAAGGGCGTCGAGTGATAGGTTCAGGCACTGGGACCCCTCCCCCGGCTTACCCCCATTGGTTCCCCTATATGTCTGTTTCCCTGCTGCCCACGCCCTCCTGTAATTCCATTGGCAGATGGGCGATCCCCTCCCCTGTTCCCTCGCCCCTTGATAACACCTTGCACAGCCCAGCTCTCTGTCTGCAGTTGGCTGGATCCCCTGGGTTGCAGATCTGCTTGGAGCTCTCTAATAAAGCTGGACTTTGCCCCCAGCTGGAGTCCCCTCTCCTTCTCCTTGATTTGGCCCCAGCTTGGTCTGTGGCTGCTTTGAACCTCCTCGGCCTCTGCTATCTTGGCCCCTGCCTCTGCTTCATCCACGCCCACGTCCTCTCCCTGATGCTGATCCAGAACTGCCACCATGGCTGCAGGGAGTTCTTCTTTTTCTTTTTCTGTGTCTTTATTATCATACAGCCTCTATGCTTTTTTCATTAATGCCTTTAAGTCTCTCTTTACAGGCTCTTTCTGCTTCTGAAGTTTCTGCCTGACATCTGGGCTAGATTGCCCAAACATCAGGGAAATGAACTGCTGTTTTCCCATATTCATCCAGGGATCCAGGGCTGTGTGTTTACGTGCAGCTGCTCAGTGCCTGTCCACAAAGTCAGTGGGTGACTCGTGCTGTCCCTGTGTAACATTATCTATTACTGAACAATTTATTGCTTTTGGAATGGTATTTTTTAATTCAAATTTGACTAGTTCCTGGTATCTGGTTAACATTGCACAGCTGCCTGCATCATTTGGGTCCCACAAAGTATTTACAGTAGGAAACAACTGGTGCATTGTACCTTGTCAGGCTCCACTAGCAATTTGTCCCTGCACATGGGCTCTGGCTGTCTTTATCACCAACTCTTTTGCTGGTTTTCTTAGCACTATCAGCATGAAATCACTATCACCTCAGTTTGGGTCTTGATTCTTGACTATGAACTCAAATCATTTTGCTACTTTGCAGGGGTTTTCAATATCCATTTTAATTTTTCCTGCCAACTCTTGAGGTCCCTAGTAGAAAAGCAGATGTTCACCCACATGGCTTCACCTGGGGGACCCACTAATTGCCTTAAGGGGGTGACTAAAGGCACAGCTTTGTTGGTTTGATTCCTTGTGTTGGTTGTCTCTGAAATTGTCCCCTCACCAGGATTATTCATCTCATCCTCACTGCCATTTGGATTTAATTCAGGGGGCGGAGTGCTTGGGTGAGGAGGAATGTACCCGAGCTGGCCTGGGGTAACTCGGCTGTAAGGCTTGGACACCTAGAAATCAATTTCCTCGTGCTTTTTAGCCAATTTCAAACATCTCTGCCCTATGCTACATGCAGAACAACATGGCTTTATTTCTTGCCTGTTACCTCTTTCCAAAGTTAGGACTAAAGGGTCCTGTGGGACCAAATCAAAGCCACATTCTTTCTGCCACTCAAGTTTATTCTTCAGGGGAAAAAACATGTCTGCATATATCACTTGATCTCATTTTTCTTCTTTTCTTCAAAATAACATCAACTGTCAGAATGTAGGATAATTTAAAGTTCCATTAGGTGGTCACTTTTCACCACTTTCTAACAGATACCAAGGCTACCATTGGGTAGAGTATTTAATCAGATTAGCTTTCTTTGAAAAATTACCCTCTGGGATTCCTCCCAAATCTTTCTCATCTGCTAAAATACATTCTAGTGGACTCTTTGTAATAACATTTTTACTTCTTAGGTTATTCATTCTTAATGCTATCTGAATTTCCAAACTTATCAGTATGTGTTAGTACTTCTCTTTTCCTGCTCTTTATGCCCTGTATACTGCACCTAACACACACTGGGTGTCTCTGAGTCACCCAGCACCAATGTTCTTTTTTATAGTCCTAACAAGCAATGGACACAAAAGGATTACACGTTCCACACAATCTACAAGGAACTGGGGTATGATTGGAGATTAAACAAGTTTCTTACAACACTGCCTAAAATAATACTCAGGAGTAGATGCTCATGTAAACCTAGAGTTCACAATCCTTGAGTTTTTATGTAGTGGCTAAAAGCTTGGGTGACTGCTCGATGTTGTTCAAACCCTTCTCAATCTCAGACAAGCTTGGTGCTGTGCCCGTTTCCCTGGGGTGTTGCAGTTCGTGTTTATTTATCAGCTATGGTATAATAGTTTGTTTTAATGTACCCCATGTTTTCCCCAAGTTGGTTTACCCCTAGGTTTTTCCCTCCCTCAAAGCTGTCCCTCATGCCATGCCCCACTCTTTGTTCCAGCTCCTTCCCTGCCTGTGAAGGTGACCCAGCTCTTCGTTCCTGAACCTTCCCTGTCACTTTTGTCTTGGACCAATCCCTGGCTGCACCACGCCTTTGGAATTCCCCTATTGCAGGAAGCCCACTGGCCCATGGGACCTACCCTCTCCTCCCATCTGTCCTAATTAGTCCCAAGCAACTGATGGGATCCCCTCGCTCCTCCCTTGCAGATTCCTTCGTGCTCAATTGTTTGTATCCACCCCCTGAGCTGCACCCCTATAAAATCCTGTGCACAGAAGTGCTCGTGGCTCTTTCCTTCTAAATCCCTCCCTTGGAATAAACCTTTGCCTGTGGAACCTCACAATGGAAGTGCCTCCTCCTTCTCTTCTGCCTGGTGCGTGCCGCAGTTCTCAGATCCTGAACCACTGAGCAGTGGCTCGGCAGCTTCAGCCGCAGGCAGAACCCACGCCTTGGCCGTTCCCCACTCCTGGCACAGCGCCGCAGTTTTCCCAAGAGCCAGCCTGGGCTCCGCTGGGCTGCGTCAATGGGGAACCTGTGCCAGTGCCGACCGTGCTCTGGGTGAAAAACCTTTTCCTGATATGGAAATGAAACTTGCCCTGTCCCAGCTCCCTGCCCTTTTCTCCAGTCCTGTCACTGGTCCCAACAGTGACGGGAGCTGCAGCAGCCCCTCTGATTGCCCTCAGGAGGATGTTGAAGACCACAGCGATGCCCTTTACTCTCCTCCAGGCTGAACAGACTAGAGTGGCCTCAGCTGCACCTAGGGCTTCCCCTCCATACCACGCTTGATCCTTGCAGTCCTCCTTTGCATTCTGGCTAATGGCTTAATATATTTGTATATTGTGGTGCCGAAAACTGCACCTGTCTGCTTACAGCGCTTCTCTTGGCTGCTGCTTCAGGGTGTGGGCACCATAATTAGAGACACAGAACAGCTTTTCCTCCCAGAGTTATCCTTATCGTCTGAACTTCCATGTGTCTGCCTTCATGTTCACTGTGGAACCGCTCTATTTGTGGCTGCCCATTGCTGTGCTCAGCAGGGACACAGTTTTGTTTGGACATGAGCTGCCACTGCCAGACAGACAGCAACTGAAGACAAGAATATCAGAGCCTGTGCAGATTCTATTTTTGCCAGAATGCAGGAAAGAGAGTGAGAAAAGCAAAACGTTCCACTGAAATTTGATTGTCCTGGGAAACTCAGAAGCTGGTGGTGTTGTGGTACTGCTGCCAATCCCTTCCATGAGAAGAATTCCTTTCAGGAAAATGCAAAATCATCTGACAGAGACAAAGTATTTCCAGCAGTCGCTCCAGGTGCTCCGGCCATCAGCCCCTGCAGGAAGGAGCACAGCCCCCAATGCACGTGGGCTTTGGCTCCCTGTGGCACAGAAGCCCCCCTGAGGGCACAGGTCTCTGGGGCAGGAGATGGGCACCAGCGCTGCCAGGGCTCGGGGGGTGGCAGCTCTGCTTGGGCAGGGACTCTGCCCCAGCTGCTGATGGCAGCGCTGCCCGGGCCCCAGGGCTCAGAGCAGCATTGGTGCCCGGGCCCGCACGTTCCTTGTGCGAGTCACACACGCGGGTTTTGGATGGCCACGGGCCGGGACGTGTCCCAAGGAGGCCGTGCCAGCGTCCCTGGAAGGGCCCGTGCCCTTCCCAGCGCGGCTGCGTCGGCAGCCCCGGGGGCTCCTTCTGCTGCCCTGAGCCCGCAGAGCAGGGCAGTGTTTGCTGATGCTCTGAGCCCTCCCTAAAAATCCTGTGGGGCTGCCTTGGACACCTGGGGCCAGGCATTCCTTCCAGCCTGGCCCACTTTGGCTGGGATGGGGGCGGCCCCAGGGCAGGCGGCAGCGTGTGCAAGGGCCCTTGGTGACACGCTGCAGCACGGTCACTGTGACATGGAACGGGTGTCCAAGGGCCCTTTGTGACACATGGTGACACAGGAGCTGGCGGTGACAGGAGCAGGCCACAGTGCTCGGAGCACGCGAGGTGACAGGACAGGACAGAGCGGTGCCGTGAGGAGCCCCCGCACAGCGCGCTCGTTTGTGTCCCACCCAGAGCTTTTCTGAGGCGTTACTCCCAAAGGTGACCTCGTGGAAAGACTGCAGGCCTTGCTGATCTGTGGCCTTCCAGAGGTTCTCTTTTGTAGAAGCCTGCAAGGCCAGACTGTGGGACTTTGTGACTCAGAACATTTCTGAAGCATTTCTCATCACTGCCGCTGGCCCCCTCGAGGACAGACCACAATCCTTGACAGGAGTCTCCTGTCCTTGTGGCAGGAGCCCTTTAGACCGAGTGCAGGACTTGCTGTCCTGCAACCTTCCTGAGGCTTCTCTCTTGAAGGTGCCTCCCAGGCACAAGTGCAGGACTTGGTGACTTGGAGCTTTTCCAAGGCATCTCTCCTGCAAGTGTCCACAAATCCAATCAGAGATATGGAGCAGAGAGTGCCCAGAGTGCAAAACTTTGCCTGGGTGGAGGAGGAGGAGGAAGAAGGCCCTAGAGCCGCCCCAGCACTGGAGACCGAGGAGGTGGTGCCATTCCAGCCACTGCAGGAGGGTGAGTGGCAGAGCTGGGCCGCAGGAATGGTGCCATCCATCCATGCCATGCCATGCCATGCCATGCCATGCCATGCCATGCCATGCCATGCCATGCCATGCCATGCCATGCCATGCCATGCCATGCCATGCCACGCCACGCCATGCCATGCCATGCCATGCCATGCCATGCCCTGGGGCCTTGCCCAAGGACAGGACGGAAGAGGGGCCGGGCAGACACCCCGCAGTGGCCCTGCTCCATCCCCTGGGCCATCCCAGGGCTCTCCGTGCCTGGGCAGCGCAGGGCTGGGCTGTGTTCTCCGGCCTCTCCCGCAGCCCCTCAGCTCTGGCTGCGCTCGCTCTTTGCCAGATGCAGCCCTGGAGTGCACACAAGTGCAGGAATCCAGCCGTGGCCGCTTCCACAGCACAGCCCAGGTACCTGCAGCCACCCCCACCGGGGCTGGGCCTGCTGTCCCTGCTCAGCCCAGCACCGTGTGCGCAGCACTCCATGCAACACCCCCGGCTTCCTGCCCTTCTCCTACAGCTCGTCTGCAAATTCACCAAGAGCATCCAGCAGGAAGACACCAGCACTATGGGCACTGGGCTCCAAGCACACCCGGAGCTCCTCAAACTTAAGACCAGCGTCACCCCGATGCATTTGCTTTTGGAGAAGGGTGTTTTCAGGCCAGAACAAGTAAGCAGCCTGTGGCCAGGCTTCCATTCTCCCATGAATCACATGGCTTCCCGAGCCACGCCGGCTGGTCCCTGGGTGCCTTTGAGGCCATGGCAGTGCAGTGGGAAGGGAAGCATTTCTCTGGGGAAGCTGGAAACTTTGCTCCATCTGGCAGCTTTCCAAGTCCCCTCATGCCTTCTCCAGGTGCACTACCTCCCTGAGCTGTCTGCCAGCTCTCTGCTCTCTCACAGCCACAGCTGCCAGGACGGTGCCCGTGCCCTGTGCTGCTGCCTGGGCCCGGCCCTGTGTGGCTCCGGGCTTCTGCCGGCCGGGTCCCTGTCACTGCCCTGTGCCTTTCAGGTCCTCGAGTGCCTGGATTTGAGGGAATGCAGTGACAGTGTTCTGGACATCATGTCAGAGAACTTGCAGAGTGAGCACAGGGAGAGGCGTCACTTGGCACTCAGAGGCTTCGCAGTGCTGGGAAAGAATCCGTCCTTGGTGAGAAGGGGGCAGTGGCTGAAGCCGTGCAGGCAGCGTGGGGCCGGGCAACGCAGTCGCTTGGCCTTGCCTGGGCTTTGGGCGCTGGGGCAGCTGCTCCCAGCTCTCCTGCCTCCCGCTTCAGCTGCCCCAGTGCTTCGGGACAGGCCTTTGGCCTCTGGGCCCTGCGACAGCAGGCTGGCCTTTCACAAACTTGTGTTCCACACAGGCGGAAAAAATGTGGAGCCTGACTGAAAGTCTTGTGGAGCTCCTGCAGGAAAATGAAAGCAACATGATCAGGATGACCATTCTTCTACTGAGATATCTCCTGATGGATATTGGTACCGCAATACCCACCCCCATCGCCCTGCAGCTGGCTGAGGCGCTCCTGCCGCTCTTTGACCATGTAAGGCTCTGTGCCCACAGCCACGGCCACTGGCTGCTGCCCGGACACTTGGTGCCCTGTGGAGATGCAGGCCTGTGCCCTGGGGGCCTGAAGCAGCTCATGCTGAGGTCTTTTGCCCTTCCTTTCATACAGGATGATAGCCAGGTGCAGCTGAGCTGCATGTGTGTCTTTCAAGAGATGCTAGAGTTATTAACAGAAGATGGAAGAAAGGCCTTGAAGTCCCATGTGCGCCAGAGCCTGGTCCCACTGTCCTTCCACTGCCATGATGAGAATCAGATGGTTGCGGAGGTGAGGACTTGTGGCCGGCTGTGGTCCCCCTGGGAGGGTGCTGGGCTGCCTCCTGCCCTGGCACCTTGTGGGCTGCAGCCTCCTCCTGGGTGTGGCACTGGGACGCTCCTGTGCCCTGGCCTGTGGGGCCAACTGTGCCTCTGTGGTGCTCTCCAGGCCTCTCGGGAAACGCTGCATTCTGCAGCCAGATTCCTGAAAAGGAGGGATATTGAACAAATGCTCCAGGTGGATCAGACATGGAGGTTCGGCGAGGGCCTGGTAAGAACCGCCGCAAATCCCCAGCCTCAGCCTGGAGAAGGCCCCTGAGGGCGGTGCTCAGTGTGTGGGCTGACAGCTGTACCCCTGCCCGCTGCTGCAGCCAGAGGCTTCGCGGGCTCTTCTCCAGGCTCCCGTGGGCCCGAGCCGGGTCCCCATGGAGTCCTGGCCCGGTGGGGCTGCGGGCCGGCACCGCAGCTCCCCAGGCAGCAGCCGGCCCTCTGCCCCCTGCCCTCGGGAGCCCTTGGCCAGCGGCTGCTGGCCGCGCCTCAGGGCTGTGCGGGCAGGGGAGGCCGGGGCTGGGCGCAGGCAGCGCCCGGCCCAGGGGCTGAGCCCGCGCCAACCCTTCCCTTCTTCCGCTCTCTGCAGCTGGCAGAGGACAGGAGCAGAGCGGCCGAGTACCTGCCCCAGGCCCTGCCCTACCTGCAGAGCCCACAGGAGCCCCTGCGAGAGGCGGCCGTCAGGTTCATGGGTGAGCCACGAGCCCGGGCTGCCCTTCCCCTCCCCGGCGCGGCCCGCCGCAGCTCGGCCTCAGCCCCGCCTGCTGCCCCGGCCGCGCCAGCCGGGCCCGGCGCCGTGGAGCCCCGCCTGGCCTGGGCATTGCTGCTGCCGCCCTCTGGCAGCCGTGCCCTGGGGCGGCAGCGTGCGGCAAGGGCCGGGCTGAGCCCTGCCGGGCCAGCAGCCCGTGTGGCCACAGCGCCGCTGGCAGGGAGCTGTGCCGCTGGGGCCGTGACAGGCTCTGTGTTCACAGGCATGGCCGGGCGGCACCTGAGGGGGCAGCAGCAAGAGCTGCAGCTGATCTGCACTGGTGAGTGAGGGCGGCGGGCTGACACCGGGGGCTGCCGGGGGGAGCTGCAAGCCCTGGCCCGGCTGCGGAGGGCTCTGCTCCCGTGGGCAGAGCACACTGACATTTCAGGGCCACATGTGGGATTTGTTGGTTGCAACTTCGGGCTGATCCCCTTGCTCCCTGCTCCCTCCTGGCCATGGCAAGAGCAGACTGGAATGAACCTGGCAGGGGCCTCTCCTCAGCTCCTCGCAGATCTGGCACCTGACCTTGACTTTGTTCCTCTCTCTTGAAGCCCTGGAAGAAATGGCATATGACAGCAGTCCTGCCATCAGATATCTGTCAGCTGAAGCTGGGTTTGTTCTCCGGGCTGTACAGAGGGCTCCCTACTCCACGTGGCATAAGCTGCGAGATGAGTTCCGCAGCGCATGGAAGAAACGACCTCGCCTGTGCCACCGAGCCTTGCTGTTCTGCTGGAACTCTGTGTAAAGTTGATCTGGAAGACTCTTGTCTGCTGGGCCCACTTGAGCCAGCAGGGATTTTCTTTTTAATCAAGATTTTTGTTTTCATATTTTAATTTTTCATTTGTATGTAAATAAAAATATGTATAGTAAACAGACTACCAGGATCTTTTCCTTGCCAGTATCGGCAGGGCTTTGGGGAGGAGGATGAAAAGGGTGCTTGTGCTCAGCCAGCTGCCCAGGCGTGCAGTGCTGCAGGGGAAATGGCCAGAAGACCCTTGGCCTTTGGTGGTTCTGCTGAAGCCTTTGTGCTGCCCACAGAGCAGCTGGGCAGGGGCCGGAGCTGCGGGGATCCCTGTGAGAGCGGTGCCTGGAGATGGCCACAAGCCCTGTGCCAGACAGGAAGCGCCATCCGTGTCCTCCTGCCCGTGTGCTGCTGGCTGCCCTGCTGAGGGCTCCCAGGTGTCTCTGGATGGGGCTGCTCTGGAGCTGCTGTGGGGCTGCGGCGCTGCTGCCGGGCAGCTTGGCCGGGCTGGGGCAGCCCCTGAGGGGCTGGGGCGCTGGCAAGATCTGGGCAATGGGCTGTCAGAGGCCACAAGCAGCCCCCTGGAAGCTGCCTTGATCCTGCCTGAGTGACTTGCAAGATGGTTCATGGGCACTCTGGAATTAATAGCATCAGTGTTGATGGAAACTGAAATGCAGGGAGTTCTCCGATCTTTGGGCCTGTTAGCCAAGGCCTAGAGTGAAACACAGGATTTGAGCTGAGGCCTTGGAAACGGCTTCCAAACTCAGATGTTAGAAGCGAGAATGTAGATTTCTAGTATGAGGCACCTTAAGCTAAATGGAGGTGTTTAGCATTTTAGAGTTTTAAGATATAGAAAAAAAAAAAGTAGTTAAAACAGTAAAGACAAAGTTTACACTGCAGTGCTGTAGGTTTGTGTGTCAGAACATGATTGCCTAAGAAAGCTTACACTGTAGCAAGAGTCCATGGGATTAAATACTGAAGGATTGGGTCAGAAACATACATATCCTTGTTGGCAATGTTTTATTGGCCAATAAACCCTTTAAAGGTCTTGTAAGTACAAGTCTTGTGACCTTCTGAGCCATTCGGTGGGGATGTGAGCCAAACTCACCCTTCCTATCTAGGTAGAAGATAAGAAAAAGAAATGGCATCATCCATAAAGCTCCGAGGTCTTTTCTCTCGCTCGTTCCAAACTCCTTCAAATCCCCCTAAGTGTGATTTAGCTACAAATAGATGACAAGGACTCTTAGTGTTGGCTGTTTGACTCCATAACAGCTGATTTAGAAACTTTCACATACCTCTGTGGGGTTAGGTGCCAGAAATGGATCATTTGAAGGAACTTTCCCAACTGACTTGAATAGAGGTTGGATTGAAGGGTATTTGAGGGGAAACCCTCCCAGCAGAGGTCTGGGCTTTGGCCTAGCTGTGTGCCCTGCTGATTGTGAAGTGTGCCATCAGCTGCAGGGCTTTCTGGGCTAAAAATATAATTGAGTCACTTGGACTTGCTCTTTTTGGTCTATAAAAGCTGGACCCATTTTTGGGGCAAATTTGGAGACCTCATCTCTGAGTGGATTGATGACCTCGGATTTTCCCGGTTGCTGGGAAATGGTTCCCCAGGTCCCTGGTGCAAAACGGGGCTCCCCAGCAAATGCAGATCTGTAAGATGATAAACAATTTAGGCACTTGGTGATGCATTTTTCTAAATCGCTCTCCTTTCTCTCCTTTTGTGAAATACAAAGCTGTGTTTCGTGTCAGGTACCTACAGGCAACGCTTGTATTTGTGATTGTGATATGTGTGGAAACCAACCATGGGACACTTATAAAGACAAATTCTAATAATAACTGAGGAAAGTAAAGCATACAAAAAAGGCCTTTGAACCTATCCTTTGTTTGCAATTAACTTTTATAAGTCTTAAGTTGATTTAGGAGCATTTGAATGAAAGTTTTGAGGATGTTCCTTTTTGACAGGAACTTTCTGCTTGTGGTTAAGCCTTAAAGAGTTTTGCAATAATAACCTTTTGAAGTATAATTTCAGAATATTGCTTGCAGTAAGGATCTTTGAAACTACAGCTTTAGAATATATAAAAAGGAAATATGCTTATCTCGCACCTTGACAAAACAGTGAAAAGCAGCTTGAGAAATGAATATGAACATCAACTCAGGGACTAATAGTTTTGATCAAGGGAAGCTGGACAGCACTGTTATGAGATTTATAGTCCTTGCAATCAAAAGGAAAAGCCATGTCTGGAATCTGGACCCCACCAGCTGGGAGACTTCTTTGTTCGTTCAGAAGTTGGACTCTCCACCACCTGGGATACTCCTTTTCTGGGATACATCCTGAGAAAAACTAAACCACAATACTGTATAGAAAGGTGATGTAAAAATTGAGAAGGGAAACTGCTGATGAGTAAAAATTTGGAATAGAAACTGCTGAGAAAGCTCATGAGTGACCCTATAAATACCTGTAAGCCTCAACTATTGGTGTGCAGTTGGAGGGTAAAGTTCCCCCACTGTACTCAGCGCTGTATTGCTCATGCATTTCCAAAATATTTAATAAATGGATTACTGCTTGAATAATGACCACGTCAAGCTTCTCATTCATAACATTCTAGTACTGTTTTTGGTGCACTACCTTGCTTTTTTTTGCTTGTCACTAAAACCGAGCGACCAGTTTCATTGAATGTATCATCTTCCACTGTGGTTCCTTCACATTCACAATAAAAGAAGATCATTATTTCCAGTGGTGTGTCCTTTAAATCGCCTCTGTCAATTGGCAGAACACCAGGAGGCCCCTGCGCAGCCAGGGTGCTGGGAAGCCCTGAGGAATTGGGTGTCAGAGGGCACAAGCAGCCCCCAGGCAGCCGCCTTTTCCCTGGCACCCGGCTGCTCTGGCGCTTGCCCAGAGCGTCTCCCAGGCCTGCGGCAGAAGCCCTCGAGGCCGGGCCTCAGCAGGAGGGTGGGGGCAGCCCTGAGGTGCCCAGGCTGGGCTGGCTGGGCACAGGGAGGGCAAAGCTGCCCTGCTGGGGCATGGCATGAGGGAGTGGGAAGGCCGAGAACCTGAGATTTTATCCCCAAATGTTCTGGCTTTGCCCTATCATTTAACTCAGATTTTGTCACAAAATGATCTCTATGCGCCCTCTAGAAATTATTCCGACTTTTCCTCAAAAGTAATTTTTTCCCCAAGAGATCACCTCAGATCTTCCTGCTCAAACATCCACTACACGTACTCAACAGATCACCTCCAATATCATTACTCCCACACTCCAGTGATTACCACAACTTGAAAGCCCAAATGTTCATTCCGTGCCCTACAGGTGACACCAGGTAATTCCAGCATTCCTGTGCTAGGAAGTTCTGTCCATCTAAGCTACTGCAGCTTCACCCCTGGCCAAGTGAAACACTCCCTGGCGCTGAGCCAACGCTGCCCCATGCTCCTCGGTGTGTCTGAGCGCAGGGCAGCCGCGGGGCAGCTCCCCCGGGGCTTCTGGAAGGCCGCCCGGCGCCCGGCCCCGCGGGGCGGCCCCAGCGGGTTCGAGTTGCCGCCCGCGGCTGAGGGGAGCGGCGGGACGGGGCCGCCCGCGCCTGGGCGGGAAACGCTCCCTGCGGCTGAGGGGAGCGGGCGGTGGCGGCGCAGCGGGGACCGGCCCGGCCCTGCCGTGTCCCTCAGGGCGAGCCCACGGCCCCTCAGCGGCCCTGGCGTCCCTTCAGCCAGCGGCATGTGTGCTCAGCCACACGCGGCGTGCCCGTGTCCCCCTCAAGTGACGCTCCCGTTCCCTCAGTGAAACCGCCGTACCCCGAGGGACACGACAGACACCCGCCTCCCCTCAGGGACTCTCGCTGGCCTCAGTGGCATGCAGGGCTTCTGCCCTGCCTTCAGTGACACAGAAGGCACCTGCAACCTGCTGGGGAAGCCTCAAGTCCTCAGCATTGGGACACCCACCTTTCCCTCAGTGCCCCTCACGTCCCATCAGCAAATCAAGAGGCACCAGCCATCCTGTAGGTGACTCAGTGCGAGTGCAGTGGGTCATGGTGGTCAGGGGCCAGCCGCAGGCAGAAATCCACCAGGGCTGGGGAAAAGGCTCTGCTCTGCTTACAGCATGGGCTGAGGACCGGGAGAGCTCCATTTCCCCCTTGAGATGTTGGAGACAGGGCCTTTCACCCTCCTTATAGGGCTGCCCCTCTCTGCAGGCAGCCAGAGGAGCACGACAGCAACAGGCCGAGGACAGCAAAGCACACAGGGAGGTGGCCCAGTGCAAAGGCAGCGTGGCACCCTGAAGTTACCTGCCACAATCTCATGTGTCCCTGCCCTGGGAAAGCCACGAATGCCCTTTGTCCAGAGGGCCTTTCTGTGGCCCCTCTGAGCTCAAAGCTGCTGCTCTTCTGGCTCAATGGGGCCTAAAACCACAAAGCTCAGCCTCCCCCACGGCAACAGGAACAAGACTTGGCAGGCAGGCAGTGGTGTGCAATGCCTAAGGCTGAGGGGCCAGGGGCTCCAGTCTGGAGCACAGGGAGGGCACACGTCCAGCCCCAAAACTCCTGGCCTCACAGGCCTGAAAGGCTGGGACCAGGGTTCCACGCCTGATTCCAGGGGATCCCTCCAACCGCCCACTGAGGAAGTGCCAGAGCAGCCTGCTGTCAGGATCAAGGCAGCTGCCAGGGGGCTGCTTGTGGCCTCTGACAGCCCATTGCCCAGGGCTCGCCAGCGCCCCAGCCCCACAGCAGCTCCAGAGCAGCCCCATCCAGAGGCACCTGGGAGCCCTCAGCAAGGCAGCCAGCAGCACACGGGCAGGAGGACACGGATGGCGCTTCCTGTCTGGCACAGGGCTTGTGGCCATCTCCAGGCTCCGCTCTGGCAGGGATCCCCGCAGCTCCGGCCCCTGCCCAGCCGCTCTGTGGGCAGCACAAAGGCTTCAGCAGAACCACCAAAGGCAAAGGGGCTTTTGGCCATTTTCCCTGCAGCACTGAACACCTGGGCAGCTGGCTGAGCACAAGCACCCTTTTCATCCTCCTCACCAAAGCCCTGCCGATACTGGCAAGGAAAAGATCCTGGTAGTCTGTTTACTATACATATTTTTATTTACATACAAAAGAAAAATTAAAATATGAAAAGAAAAATCTTGATTAAAAAGAAAATCCCTGCTGGCTTAAGTGGCCCCAGCAGACAAGATTCTTCCAGATCAACTTTACACAGAGTTCCAGCAGAACAGCAAGGCTCGGTGACAAAGGCGAGGCCATTTCTTCCATGCGCTGCGGAACTCATCTCGCAGCTTACGCCATGTGGAGTAGGGAGCCTTCTGTACATCCCGGAGAACAAACCCAGCTTCAGCTGACAGATTTCTGATGGCAGGACTGCTGTCATATGCCATTTCTTCCAGGGCTTCAAGAGAGAGGAACAAAGTCAAGGTCAGGTGCCAGATCTGCGAGGAGCTGAGGAGAGGCCCCTGCCAGGTTCATCCCAGTCTGTTCTTGCCACGGCCAGGAGGGAGCAGGGAGCAAGGGGATCAGCCTGAAGTTGCAACCAACAAATCCCACATGTGGCCCTGAAATGTCAGTGTGCTCTGCCCACGGGAGCAGAGCCCTCCGCAGCCGGGCCAGGTCTTGCAGCTCCCCCCGGCAGCCCCCGGTGTCAGCCCGCTGCCCTCACTCACCAGTGCAGATCAGCTGCAGCTCTTGCTGCTGCCCCCTCAGGTGCCGCCCGGCCATGCCTGTGAACACAGAGCCTGTCACAGCCCCAGCGGCACAGCTCCCTGCCAGCGGCGCTGTGGCCGCAGGGGCTGCTGGCCCGGCAGGGCTCAGCCCGGCCCTTGCCGCACGCTGCCGCCCCAGGGCACGGCTGCCAGAGGGCGGCAGCAGCAATGCCCAGGCCAGGCGGGGCTCCACGGCGCCGGGTCCGGCTGGCGTTGCCGGGGCAGCAGGCGGGGCTGGGGCCGAGCTGTGGCGGGCCGGGTAGGGGAGGGGAAGGGCAGCCCGGGCTCGTGGCTCACCCATGAACCTGACGGCCGCCTCTCGCAGGGGCTCCTGTGGGCTCTGCAGGTAGGGCAGGGCTTGGCGCAGGTGCTCAGCCGCTCTGCTCCTGTCCTCTGCCAGCTGCAGAGAGCGGCAGGAGGGAAGGGTTGGCGCGGGCTCAGCCCCTGGGCCGGGCGCTACCTGCGCCCAGCCCCGGCCTCCCCTGGCCGCACAGCCCTGAGGCGCGGCCAGCAGCCGCTGGCCACGGGCTCCCGAGGGCAGGGGGCAGAGGGCCGGCTGCTGCCCGGGGAGCTGCGGTGCCGGCCTGTGGCACCACCGGGCCGGGGCTCTATGGGCACCTGGCTCGGGCCCATGGGAGCCTGGAGAAGAGCCCGCAAAGCCTCTGGCTGCAGCAGCGGGCAGGGGTACAGCTGCCACCCACAAACTGAGCACCGCCCTCAGGGGCCTTCTCCAGGCTGAGGCTGCGGATTTGCGGCGGCTCTTACCAGGCCCTCGCCGAACCTCCATGTCTGATCCACCTGGAGCATTTGTTCAATATCCCTCCTTTTCAGGAATCTGGCTGCAGAATGCAGCGTTTCCCGAGAGGCCTGGAGAGCACCACAGAGGCACAGTTGGCCCCACAGGCCAGGGCACAGGAGCGTCCCAGTGCCACACCCAGGAGGAGGCTGCAGCCCACAAGGTGCCAGGGCAGGAGGCAGCCCAGCACCCTCCCAGGGGGACCACAGCCGGCCACAAGTCCTCACCTCAGCCACCATCTGATTCTCATCATGGCAGTGGAAGGACAGTGGGACCAGGCTCTGGCGCACATGGGACTTCAAGGCCTTTCTTCCATCTTCTGTTAATAACTCTAGCATCTCTTGAAAGACACACATGCAGCTCAGCTGCACCTGGCTATCATCCTGTATGAAAGGAAAGGCAAAAGACCTCAGCATAAGTTGCTTCAGGCCCCCAGGGCACAGGCCTGCATCTCCACAGGGCACCAAGTGTCCGGGCAGCAGCCAGTGGCCGTGGCTGTGGGCACAGAGCCTTACATGGTCAAAGAGCGGCAGGAGCGCTTCAGCCAGCTGCAGGGCGATGGGGGTGGGTATTGCGGTACCAATATCCAGCAGCAAATATCTCAGTAGAAGAATGGTCATCCTGATCATGTTGCTTTCATTTTCCTGCAGGAGCTCCACAAGACTTTCAGTCAGGCTCCACATTTTTTCCGCCTGTATGGAACACAAGTTTGTAAAAGGCCAGCCTGCTGCCGCAGGGCCCAGAGGCCAAAGGCCTGTCCCGAAGCACTGGGGCAGCTGAAGCGGGAGGCAGGAGAGCTGGGAGCAGCTGGCCCAGCGCCCAAAGCCCAGGCAAGGCCAAGCGACTGCGTTGTCCAGCCCCACGCTGCCTGCACAGCTTCAGCCACTGCCCCCTTCTCACCAAGGACGGATTCTTTCCCAGCACTGTGAAGCCTCTGAGTGCCAAGTGACGCCTCTCCCTGTGCTCACTCTGCAAGTTCTCTGACATGATGTCCAGAACACTGTCACTGCATTCCCTCAAGTCCAGGCACTCGAGGACCTGAAAGGCACAGGGCAGTGACAGGGACCCGGCCGGCAGAAGCCCGGAGCCGCACAGGGCCGGGCCCAGGCAGCAGCACAGGGCAAGGGCACCGTCCTGGCAGCTGTGGCTGTGAGAGGGCAGTGAGCTGGCAGACAGCTCAGGGAGGTAGTGCACCTGGAGAAGGCATGAGGGGACTTGGAAAGTTGCCAGATGGAGCAAAGTTTCCAGCTTCCCCAGAGAAATGCTTCCCTTCCCACTGCACTGCCATGGCCTCAAAGGCACCCAGGGACCAGCCGGCGTGGCTCGGGAAGCCATGTGATTCATGGGAGAATGGAAGCCTGGCCACAGGCTGCTTACTTGTTCTGGCCTGAAAACACCCTTCTCCACAAGCAAATGCATCGGGGTGACGCTGGTCTTAAGTTTGAGGAGCTCCGGGTGTGCTCGGAGCCCAGTGCCCATAGTGCTGGTGTCTTCCTGCTGGATGCTCTTGGTGAATTTGCAGACGAGCTATAGGAGAAGGGCAGGAAGCCGGGGGTGTTGCATGGAGTGCTGCACACACGGTGCTGGGCTGAGCAGGGTGGGGGTGGCTGCAGGTACCTGGGCTGTGCTGTGGAAGCGGCCACGGCTGGATTCCTGCACTTCTGTGCGCTCCAGGGCTGCATCTGGCAAAGAGCGAGCGCAGCCAGAGCTGAGGGGCTGCGGGAGAGGCCGGAGAACACAGCCCAGCCCTGCGCTGCCCAGGCAGGGAGAGCCCCGGGATGGCCCAGGGGATGGAGCAGGGCCACTGCGGTGTGTCTGCCCGGCCCCTCTTCCGTCCTGTCCTTGGGCATGTCCCCAGGGCATGGCATGGCATGGCATGGCATGGGGTCAAGCCGGCTGCAGGCACCATTCCTGCGGCCCAGCTCTGCCACTCACCCTCCTGCAGTGGCTGGAATGGCACCACCTCCTTGGTCTCCAGTGCTGGGGCGGCTCCAGGGCCTTCCTCCTCCTCCTCCTCCACCCAGGCAAAGTTTTGCACTCTCGGCACTCTCTGCTCCATATCTCTGATTGGATTTGTGGACACTTGCAGGAGGGATGCCTTGGAAAAGCTCCAAGTCACCAAGTCCTGCACTTGTGCCTGGGAGGCACCTTCAAGAGAGACGCCTCAGGAAGGCTGCAGGACAGCAAGTCCTGCACTCGGTCTAAAGGGCTCCTGCCACAAGGATAGGAGACTCCTGTCAAGGATTGTGGTCTGTCCTCGAGGGGGCCAGCGGCAGTGATGAGAAATGCTTCAGAAAATTTCTGAGTCACAAAGTCCCAATGTCTGGCCTTGCAGGCTCCTGCAAAAGAGAACCTCGGGAAGGCCACAGATCAGCAAGGCCCGCAGTCTTTCCACGAGGTCACCTTTGGGAGTAACGCCTCAGAAAAGCTCCGGGTGGGACACGAACGAGCGCGCTGTGCAGGGGCTCCTCACGGCACCGCTCTGTCCTGTCCTGTCACCTCGCGTGCTCCGAGCACTGTGGCCTGCTCCTGTCACCGCCAGCTCCTGTGTCACCATGTGTCACAAAGGGCCCTTGGACACCCGTTCCATGTCACAGTGACCGTGCGGCACCGTGTCACCAAGGGCCCTTGCACACGCTGCCGCCTGCCCTGGGGCCGCCCCCAGCCCAGCCAAAGTGGCCCAGGCTGGAAGGAATGCCTGGCCCCAGGTGTCCAAGGCAGCCCCACAGGATCTTTAGGAAGGGCTCAGAGCATCAGCAAACGCTGCCCTGCTCTGCGGGCTCAGGGCAGCAGAAGGAGCCCCCAGGGCTGCCGACGCAGCCGCGCTGGGAAGGGCACGGGCCCTTCCAGGGATGCTGGCACGGCCTCCTTGGGACTCGTCCCGGCCCATGGCCATCCTAAACCCGCGGGTGTGGCTCGCACAAGGAACGTGTGGGCCCGGGCACCAATGCTGCTCTGAGCCCTGGGGCCCGGGCAGCGCTGCCATCAGCAGCTGGGGCAGAGTCCCTGCCCAAGCAGAGCTGCCACCCCCCGAGCCCTGGCAGCGCTGGTGCCCGTCTCCTGCCCCAGAGACCTGTGCCCTCAGGGGGGCTTCTGTGCCACAGGGAGCCAAAGCCCACGTGCCTTGGGGGCTGTGCTCCTTCCTGCAGGGGATGATGGCCGGAGCACCTGGAACAACTGCTGGCAGCACTTGGTCTCTGTCAGTTGATGCTGCTCCTTCCTGAAAGGAATTTTTCTCATGGAAGGCATTGGCAGTAGCACCATAACACCATCCATTTCTGAGTTTCTCAGGATAATCAGATTTCAATGGAACGCTCTGCTTTTCTGACTCTGTTGCCTGCATTCTGAAAAAAAAAGAATCATCCCAGCCTCTGGTATTCTAGGCTCCGGTCGCTGCCTGTCTTCCTGTGGCAGCTCAGTTCCAAACAAAACTGTGGCCCTGCTGAGTGTGGCGATGGATGGCCACAAAGAGGGATGTTCTCCCATGAACATCAAGGCAGACACCTGGGGATGTGCAGTGGATAGGCATAACTGTGGCAGGAGAAGCTGTTCTGTGTCTCTGATTATGGCGCTGATGCCTGAAAACTAGGCAAGAAAACAGCCCTCCATGGTATAAGGCCTATGCAGCTGGTATTTGCTTATTCAGTGCCGGGAGTGAGGGGCATTGCTGCACCACAAACTCACTCATCCATTCTTTGAACAGTTCAGGCTTTTATACGTGTTTTACTTCATGTGCACATTATACTTTCCTCACTTCACATTGCGACATATTTTCTAATCCCACCATGATGCAAGCCCTTGTAGCACATGCACGGTTTCTGCACAAGCTGGTCATCAGCCTCTGGTGGTCGTTGTGGATGAAGGCTCATAAGCCTTCCTCGGGCTGGAGCTCTCCACGCCTGCTTCTTGTGCATGCTCTATAGGATTGTCTGCTCAAATAGCCAGTGGTCAGCTTTTGCAGGTAGCTTGTTCTGCTAAATTTGCTGATTTCCAAAAGGTGCTTCATTCACATACCCTGTTACAAAGTAGCTACTTCCTTCTTTACAGCTACAGCTTTTTGTGCTGCTCAAGCATTCTCTCCTTGCCTAGGCATCAAGCCCCCCAATTCTTTCACCATTTGCAAAATCTTTGGCAAATATAGTCTTGCTGTAGTCTCAAAATATTTACCTGTTTCAATCCTGTATCTCATTTTTTTTGCTTCCATTTGTGATATGTGGTGGCAGTTTGTTTACAATACCCTATACAACATTGGCTCATCATGCAGGTTCCTAAGAATGGTATTCCAGTTCCTAAAATTCCTACAAAAAGTTGTGCAGGCCAGTTCAGATTAGGTAGCTAAGATATCAGAGTTTCCCTCAAATGTTTGCTCCAAGATGCAATGCCTTGGGTTACAGCAGGGAGTACTTTTGCCTGTTGCCAAATGGCATGGATATCCACTGCTATTTGCCCTGATTGATCTGTATCAGTGCAACAACTGGCATTAATTAGAATACAAACTCCTCCCATTTGGCTGTTACCATTTCTAACACCCTGAGGTTTTGAAAGTCTACTTCTTTTAGTGAGTCTCTTTCTGTTTGTAGTCTTTCTAAGGCATCTGCTGTTGAATTAGCAATCAATTAGTTCTGTTTTGGCATAGATGTTTGAAATTTTTCAACGTTTTCTAGTTGTGCAATTCCTAAACGTGGGAGCTAAGCCCTCACAAAACTGTGAAAACTGTTGCTGTATCACACCACTGGGTTACGGGGTGTTCTCTTAGTGAGCCTGTTCTTCCACAGTCCTTCAATAATACCTGTGATTTTATGAGTTTGATTAATACCTGTAACCAAGGGATAAGGCATCCCATGTACATTGGCCAGTCCAGTTACCTGCTAATTGTTTTAAAGCTATTCCATTCCCACAAAGGCACCCAGATGCATCAGGAAGAAGGCAGTTGGTGTTAATTCTCACTGACTTGTTTCCTGTATGTCTATCAAAGAGACAGTTTTTCCATGATCACTCACTGGCTGAGTGCCTGTGACTCACCCAGCTGTGTTACTGCTAAAGCTGCTGAGATTTGTTCCAGACTTGTTCAGCCCTGTGTATCTGTGACTGGCTCGTTGAGAGGCTGTAACTGGAAAAGGGGCTTTCCCAAGAAGATCCTGCCTGTCTACACTGAGCACTGGCATTGTGGAAGCTGTGGGGGTTCAAATCTGACCAATTGCTGGATGGTAGCCCTGGTAAGGGAAGCTTCCATTGTTGCACCTCTCCGCAAAACCTGCAGTCCCTGAGTCCTGTAAAATGAGCTATGCTTCCTATTAGTGTTACACAGGTGTTAACAACACAGGCACTGACAGTGTAACCAATGAAAAAGACAGTGAAATACAATGTGAATAACATGGCTTAGGAGTGAATTTCCGTTTTAGTCCATGATCCCCAACAGGTTTGTTCGTCCAGGGTTTAGTTGGTGATTTCTTGAATCAAGAAGATTGAAGGGGTGTAGTGATTCCAGGCAGGTCTTTCCTTTACTCAGACGGATAAAGGTAGTCAGGAGCACTTGGAACAGTCCATCCCACTTTTCCTGCAGAGGATCACCTGTAAAATTCTTAACACACACCCAGCCACCCGGATCAATTGCATGCAATTCATGATCTGGCTGCTTAAATTGATTCTCAAACACCGTACTAAACTTCTGGTGGAATTGTTTGCTTGTAGCCAGTAAATAGTCATAGATATATTGACTACCATCTTGAGCCAAATTTTCATCATGAGTGACATTTAATCCTTAAGGTCTGCCATGAAGCATTTCAAATGGGCTTTTACTTTGGAGGTATGTTTTATTGAGTCTGATAAAGGCAACAGGTAGAGCTTGATACCAAAATAAATGCACTTCTTGCCAAATTTTATCTATTCGTTCTTTGATCATATGATTCAGCCTTTCTACTTGACCGCTAGCTTGTGTTCTGTAGGGCATGTGAAGCTGCCATTGGATTCCTAATGCATTGCTGACAGCTTGCACCATTTGAAATGGCACTGGAATGAGATCCTCTGTCAGAGGATATTTCTCTAGGTGCACCAAACCTAGGTATGACTTCATTCGACAATACTTTTATTAATTCACTAGCTTTCTTTGGCCTACAAGGGAACGCTTCTGGCCACCCAGAGAAAGTATCAGGAAGTACCAGCAAATATTGGAAACCTCCCTTTCTTGGGACTCCAGCAAAGTCTATTTGCCACAAGTCTCCAGGAAAAGCTCCTCTGCTCAAAACCCCTTGTTCTAGCCTGACTGTTGGATTTGCATTATTCTTCAAACAAGTCACACATTGTGATGATCCTTCTTTAACAGTGTTCTGCATGTCAGGGCCTGCAATACTTACCTTTAGGTATTGGTTTCTGCTCCCCAGCCAGTCTTATCATGTTCAGATTTCACATACTGTCTCATTTACTTTCCTGGTATTATGAGTTGACCTGTTTCTAATTGTCCCCAACCATTTTCTGAACATTTTCCTTTACTTTCATTAATCCATTTACAATGAGAAGGTTGGTATCTTATGGCTGCTTAGTTGATACTGCAGTAGGTATTAGAGCTGCAACAAGTGGTTCATTTCTTTCAGCAGCGATTTGAGCTTCATAATCTGCAAATCTGTCACCTGCTTCCAGGAGGGTGTTACCTTTAGAGTGCCCTCAGCAATGCGCAGTTGCCACGTGCAATGGGAGCTCCACCGCCTCGGGGAGCCTGAGGATTTCAGCTGCATATTTGGCCATCTTCTCTTGTGCAGTCAGGAGTTCTCTTTCTCTCCATAGGGCTCCGTGGGCATGAACAATTCCATAGGCATGTTTGGAATCAGTGCAAACATTAACTTCCCTTCCTTTTGCCACTTCTAATGCCAGAGGGAGGGCTATCAGCTCAGCCTCTTGTGCTGAGCTTCCTGCTGGAAATGGCTTTGACTCTATTACCTCTGAGACTCTGCTCACAGTGTAGCCCGCCATTCGCACTCCCTGTCTCCCAAAACTGCTGCCATCACAGCAGCAGTTCATGGCTGAACCAGTTCATGGCATCTGGGAGCGGCTGTTCCTCTGGAGTTTGGCGGCTGGAGCGCACAGCTTCCATGGTCTCTGGGCAGTTGTGTACTGCAGGTTCAGCTTTGGACTTTCCTTGCAGAAAAGAGGCAGGGTTAACAATATTGGTCACTTGATTCCAGTATCATCGGATTTGGCCAGGACTGCTTGGTAGTTCAGGAACCTCGAGGAAGACAGCCAGTGTTTCCCTTTCTGATCTAAAACAGCTGACACTGTGTGTGACACTGAGACACTCATCTTTTGTCCTATGTAAACTTCCTTGCTTCTTCAATGTTCATGATCACTGCTGCTACTGCCCTGAGGCAGGCAGGCCAGCCCTTTCTCACAATTTTGAGTCATTTTGAAATCAGGACACTGCCCTTTTGTTAGGACCCAGGTGTTGGTCCAGAACCTCTAAAGTTATTCTCTCTCTCACACTGGGAATAACCATAAAGGCTTGCTCTTGTCAGGCAGCCCCACAGCAGGGGCCCTCATGAGTTTGCACTTCAGCTCTTCAAAGGGCCTTCTCAATTCGGGGGTCCATATCACCGTAGTTTTAGAAATTTTCACCAATTTGTCTGAAGGTTTTGTCCTGGTTTAGGGCAAATTTGGTAGAGAACCTCCAAAGGAGGGCCCCTCCCAAAAGAAAACCCACACGGCCCCTCCCCCCAATTGGTTCGGGAAAAAATTCCTCGGAGAGAAGGGCAAAGAACCTGTTTATTTGACAGGCACAGCATCCCCCAGCAGCACACAAAATGAACAATACCGGATGACACCGCTCTGAGAAAGATGACAAAATCAGAAAGTCTCTTTCGGGGGTGGTTGCTCTGTTCTCAGTCCCTCCGGTGCTGGGGCAGCTGCTGCAGCCAAACGGTGCAAACCCTCGGTGTTCCCAGGTCCCAGTCCGGAGCAGGTTTGAGATGGTCACAGAAAGAGGAGAGGAGAAACAGTCCAGGAGGAAATTTGGACTGTTTAGCTAAACTAGCTAATAAGCAGAAGCAAAAGCAAAAGCAAGAGCAGAGAGACAGCAAGCAAAGTAGAAAAGCCAAAAGCTAAAGGAAAAAGCGAAAACAGCCCTATGTACTGCCCGTCTCTGTGTCCCTGATAAGAGAAACCCAAACAAAACTTTCACTCGTCAGAGACACTCTTAAAGACACAGAACACATGAATGGGGATACAAGCATCATAACGTCACCCCAGGACATTCCACCCCTTATCCCCATATCATCAACATACTACAACTCATCATGCATTATTCATACAAAATTTCCGTCTGTTCCCCCAAAATTTACCAGCAATACCCATCATGCCTTCATCACATCCGCACACTGGACCACTGAATCCAGGCCCTATATTACAGAGCCGCAGGATTCCCCCCTTTCACTTTACTCACTTAAAGCTCCATCTATCACTTGCCCAGACCTTCAACACTTACACGTTTCCTTCTGTCTCGTGTCTGTATGGTTCAATGTACAGACAATGGCAGTAACATCCAATGAACAGTGATATTGCACATCATTCTTACCTCACAATCAGATCTCCCTGAGGTACACATCGTGTTGTTCCATCTCTTTGCATTATCCACCATGTGCAACCTGGTCCCTGAGCAAAGACAATGCCACGAATGGGTTTGTCTGTACTCGAGGCAGAATTGATCCACACAGTCTTCCCTAACAAACCTCCGATATGTACCACTGGGACTTTGTCTCCTTCTATTACATTCAGGAACTCAGACTGGGCAGGAGCTGCTCGGTTGGTGGAACCTTGGATGTTAACAAACCAGGTGGCCTTTGCTAAATGCTGCTCCCAATTTTTGAAAGATCCCCCACCCAAAGCTCTCAACTGAGTTTTTAGTAGTCCATTGTACCTCTCCACTTCCCCTGCAGCTTGTGCATGGTAGGGGATATGGTACACCCACTCAATGCCATGCTCCAGGTGTTGATAAGGCTGTTCTTGAAATGAGTCCCGTTGTCTGACTCGATCCTCTCAGGGGTGCCATGTCTCCACAGAACTTGCTTTTCAAGGCCCAGGATGGTGTTCCGGGCTGTAGCATGAGACACAGGGTAGGTTTCCACCCATCCAGTGGTGCCTTCCACCATGGTCAGCACGTAGCGTTTGCCCTGGCGTGTCTGGGGCAGTGTGATGTAGTCAATCTGCCAGGCCTCCCCATACTTGTACTTGGATCACCGCCCACTGTACCAGAGGGGCTTCACTCGCTTGGCCTGCTTGATGGCAGCACACGTCTCACAGTCATGGATAACCTGAGAAATACTGTCCATGGTTAGATCCACCCCTCGATCTCGTGCCCACTTATAGGTGGCATCTCTGCCCTGGTGGCCTGAGGCATCATGGGCCCATCGAGCTAGGAATAACTCTCCCTTATGTTCCCAATCTAGGTCTATTTTGGACACCCCTATCTTTGCAGCCTGGTCTACCTGCTCATTGTTTTGGTGCTCCTCACTGGCCCTACTCATGGGTACATGGGCATCTACATGGCGGACTTTCACAGGTAGCCTGCCTACCCTGGTAGCAATGTCTTTCCACTCATCAGCAGCCCAAATTGGTTTTCCTCTATGTTGCCAGTTAGCCTTTTTCCAACTCTCCAGCCATCCCCACAGAGCACTGGCTACCATCCATGAATCAGTGTGGAGGTAGAGCTTTGGCCACTTCTCTCTCTCAGCAATGTCCAGGGCCAGCTGAACAGCTTTGAGTTCAGCAAGTTGACTTGATCCACCTTCTCCTTCGGTAGCTTGTGCAACCTGTTATGTGGGGCTCCATACGGCTGCTTTCCACTTCGGTTCATCCCTACAATGTGACAGGAACCGTCAGTGAAAAGAGCGTAGCGTGTTTCCTCTGGGGGCAGTTGGTTATAGGGAGGAGCCTCTTCAGCACGTGTCACTGGTTCTTGTTCCTCTTCATCTGTGACACCAAAATTCTCACCTTCGGGCCAATTTGTAATGACCTCCAAAATCCCAGGGCGATTCAGTTTACCTATACGGGCGCGCTGAGCGATGAGAGCAATCCACTTGCTCCATGTAGCACTGGTGGCATGGTGAGTGGAAGGAACCTTGCCTTTGAACATCCACCCCAGCACCGGTAGTCAGGGTGCCAGGAGGAGTTGTGCTTCAGTGCCTACTACCTCTGAGGCAGCCTGGACTCCTCCATAGGCAGCAAGGATTTCTTTCTCTGTTGGAGTATAGTTGGCTTCAGACTCTCTGTAGCTTCAACTCCAAAATCCCAGTGGTCGGCCCCGAGTCTCCTCAGGCACCTTCTGCCAAAGGCTCCAGGACAAGCCATGGTTCCCGGCTGCAGAGTAGAGCATGTTCTTTACCTCTGGTCCGTCCTGACCGGGCCAAGGGCTACTGCATGAGCAATCTCCTGCTTGATCTGGACAAAGGCTTGTTGCTGCTCAGGGCCCCACTGGAAATTGTTCTTCTTGCGGGTGACCAGGTAGAGAGGGCTCACGATCTGACTGTACTCAGGAATATGCATCCTCCAAAAACCTATTGCACCCAGGAAAGCTTGTGTCTCTTTCTTATTGGTGGGTGGAGACATTGCTGTGATCTTGTTGATGACATCTGTAGGAATCTGACGCCGTCCATCTTGCCACTTCACTCCCAGGAATTGAATCTCACGAGCTGGTCCCTTTACTTTGCTCTTTTTAATGGCGAAACCAGCTCCCAGGAAGATCTGGATTATTTCCTTCCCTTTCTCAAACACTTCCGCAGCTGTGTTCCCCCACACAATGATGCCATCAATATACTGCAGATATTCTGGAGCCTCTCCCCTTTCTAGTGCAGTCTGGATCAGTCCATGGCAGATGGTGGGGCTGTGCTTCCACCCCTGGGCAGTGGGTTCCAGGTACACTGCACTCCCCTCCATGTGAAAGCAAACTGAGGCCTGCATTCTGCTGCCAGAGGAATGGAGAAAAATGCATTGGCAATGTCTATAGTGGCGTGCCACTTTGCTGCCTTGGACTCAAGCTCATACTGGAGCTCTAATATGTCTGGCACGGCAGCACTCAGTGGTGGAGTCGCTTCATTCAATGCACGGTAGTCCACAGTCAATCTCCATTCTCCTTCAGATTTTCGCATAGGCCAAATGGGGCTGTTGAAGGGTGAGTGGGTCTTGCTGACCACCCCTTGGCTCTCCAGCTCTCGGATCATCTTATGGATGGGGATCACAGCATCTCGAGTGGTTCTATACTGTCGTCGATGCACTATGGAAGTGGCAATTGGCACTTGTTGCTCTTCTCCCGTCAGGCATCCTACTGCAGATGGATTCTCAGACAACCCAGGCAAGGTGTTCAATTGCTGGATGCCCTCTGTCTCTACAGCAGCTATTCCAAATGCCCATCTGAGTCCCTTTGGGTCTTTGAAATACCGACTTCGAAGGTAGTCTATGCCCAAAATACATGGGGCCTCTGGGCCAGTCACAATAGGATGCTCCTTCCACTCATTTCCAGTCAGGCTCACCTCAGCTTCCACCAAAGTGAAATCCTGGGATCCCCCTGGCACACCAGCAATAGAAACGGACTCTGTCCCCACATGTCTTGATGGGATTAATGTGCATTGCACACCAGTATGGACCAAAGCTTTGTACTCTTGTGGCTCCGATGTGCCAGGCCAACAAATCCACACAGACCAGAAAACACGATTTTCCCTGGCCTCTACCTGGCTAGAGGCAGGGCCCCTCTAAGCCTGGTTATCCTTCTTTCCCTGGGCGTATGTTTTGGATGTTCCTTCGAGGGGGTCAGACATGTCATCATCATCATACCTGGCCGTTCGGCTACGGGCAACTGGAGGTGCTTTCCTTCTGGTGGCTTCCTTCATTTCACGCACCCGTCATGCCAGAACAGCAGTAGGTTTCCTATCCCACCTTCTCATGTTTTCCCCACAATCACGCAGGTAAAAACACAGCTCAGCTTGTGGGGTGCACCTTCTCTCACCATCTGGGAAACGTCTGCCTTGGATACCAGAACCTCGGATCTGTACTGCTGAAACTTGGAGAAGGTCTTCTTTAATCTCCTCTCTAAGCTTCTTATCATTCTCCTCTATCTTATCCTCTAAGTTCTGCAGACGTGTTTCTACCACTGCGATTCTGGCATGTGTTGGGCCATGTACAGCATCTGCATATGCTCGGAGCTTCCTTGCCATGTCAAGCGCAGTCTCATCCCTTTCATCCCTCTTCGTGATGGCTAAGGCAGAAGCATATTCATGTGGCCCAAGTCGTACAAGTTTTCACCACATCACAGATGTGCATGGTACTAAGTCTGGGTTCCTAGTTGTTACATCATCTGAGAAGATAATCTCTGCCACTGCCATTTCTCTCAGGCGTTGGATCCCTTGCTCTATTGTCTTCCACTGAGTTTGCTGCACATAGAGATCGTCTGCGCACTGGTATCTTTCTGCTACACTTCTTAGGACCTGTTCCCAGAGGCTGTGAGTGTAAGCCCCCCTCATCATTCCTTGGTCTATGACAGGATCCTGTGACAGGGATCCCAAATGCCTGGCTTCAGTGCCGTCCAGAATTGTAGCCTCGCCTGCAGCAGCCCAGAGATGGACCAGCCAACTAATTATGGATTCATCAGGTCGTCATGTGTAATCCTTCCTTAAGCCACAAAGGTCCTTCAGAGAAAAGGACTCAATATTTGCATCTGATCTTGCACCTGCTGCTTTGACTCCTGATTTTATGTCAGGAGGCATTGAGGTTCCTTCTCCTTCATCATCATCATCATCATCATCCACTGGTCGATTGGTCTTGTCCGTGCATTTCCCACTTCTGGTGCTGGTAGCAACAGCCATGGGTTTAGATGCTGGCTTGCCTCACTATCTGGTTTGGCTGCTGGCTTCGAGCCTGGGCTGTTGGCTGCAGCCTGAGTCACCGGGATAGTTGCTGATTTATCTCCCTGCCCCCCTGCCTCTGTCTGCTGCCCAACAGTATCTAGCAGTGTGCAATAAGCATACGCCAGGGCCCAGCTCACTGCAATGACCTTCCTCTCCTCAGGCTCATCCTGGTACTTCTCTTTCAGATATTTCCCCACCTCAGCTGGGTTCTGAATTTGTTCATGGGGAAAATCCCAGACTACAGGGTCAGAGAATTCCTTCAGGATTTGACCCATATTCTCCCATTTCCCACACCACTTAGGATTTTCCACACCAGGGTTTACTCCTGAGTCAGGGGTCTCATCAGCCTGTCTAGAAATCTCAGCCCTCATTCTAGAGAAGCAGCAGGCTGTATAGAGGAAGGTTACCAGATTGAAAACCAGAAAGATGGTTTCTTTAACATTGAGGGGAAACTGACCATCCTTCACTAGTGATGCAACTGATTCATAGGAGAAGAAGGAAAGCAGAGGCTGAAAAACCTCATTCCCTCCTGCTCCTCCTGCAACAAACTGGATGCATAACCATAGCCATGAACCATTCATACCTGGAGCAGACCCTAGCATGTTTATAAACTTCTTGCACATCATTGCCACCAAGCCCAGCAGGATAGCTACTCTGGTCACTGCCCCTCTGATGTAAAAACTATCTATTAGGGACAATACTAAAACTATTTCTGGGTAAGAAAATAAACCTAGGGACCAGAGAGGTATTAAAATCTCAAAAGACCCTAGGGACCAGAAATGCATGAAAACCTTCACCCCAACAGACAATATGAATTCATGACTATTAGCTGATTTAAACGAACACAGAGTAATAGCAACCAAGATGCAGTCAAAACAAGGTTTTTCCAATCTCTCTCAAGCCCCACGATTGGGCGCCAATATTTTGTCCTGGTTTAGGGCAAATTTGGTAGAGAACCTCCAAAGGAGGGCCCCTCCCGAAAGAAGACCCACACGGCCCCTCCCCCCAACCGGTTCGGGAAAAAATTCCTCGGAGAGAAGGGGAAAGAACCTGTTTATTTGACAGGCACAGCACCCCCCAGCAGCACACAAAATGAACAATACCGGATGACACCGCTCTGAGAAAGATGACGAAATCAGAAAGTCTCTTTCGGGGGTGGTTGCTCTGTTCTCAGTCCCTCCGGTGCTGGGGCAGCTGCTGCAGCCAAACGGTGCAAACCCTCGGTGTTCCCAGGTCCCAGTCTGGAGCAGGTTCGAGATGGTCACAGAAAGAGGAGAGGAGAAACAGTCCAGGAAGAAATTTGGACTGTTTAGCTAAACTAGCTAATAAGCAGAAGCAAAAGCGAGACCAGAGAGACAGCAAGCAAAGCAGAAAAGCCAAAAGCTAAAAGCAAAAAGCGAAAACAGCCCTATGTACTGCCCGTCTCTGTGTCCCTGATAAGAGAAACCCAGACAAAACTTCCACTCGTCAGAGACACTCTTAAAGACACAGAACACATGAATGGGGATACAAGCATCATAACGTCACCCCAGGACAGGTTTCATGATCAATCTGTAGCTGTATATGCGCAGTTGGCACCAAGCTGTCATTCCAAGGAGAGCAGGAAGTTATCTTACGGTTTGTGGTCGAGGTGTCTGGCAAATTGCTTCCTTCCGGGCAGCTCCCAAAGACCGTTGTCCTCCCGAGACCCCATATCCTCTTGTTGCTTGTTGTATTGTGTTCTGATCTGTTGTATTGCATTAAGCTGTGCTTTGGTTTGCTGCAGTTGCTCCCTGTTACAGTGCTTCTGCCCCCATTGCCTCCTCCCTCCTTTTTAATGTCAATCTCGCTGCCTCCTCCCCTGGTTCTCAGACAACTGCCTTGTCATCCCCTCAAGCTCTCCCCTGTGTCCTGTCTGTCACTCCACAGCCCATCCCTTCCCTCTAGAAACTTCTTCCAAGGGCATCGAGTGATAGGTTCAGGCACTGGGACCCCTCCCCCGGCTTACCCCCATTGGTTCCCCTATATGTCTGTTTCCCTGCTGCCCACGCCCTCCTGTAATTCCATTGGCAGATGGGCGATCCCCTCCCCTGTTCCCTCGCCCCTTGATAACACCTTGCACAGCCCAGCTCTCTGTCTGCAGTTGGCTGGATCCCCTGGGTTGCAGATCTGCTTGGAGCTCTCTAATAAAGCTGGACTTTGCCCCCAGCTGGAGTCCCCTCTCCTTCTCCTTGATTTGGCCCCAGCTTGGTCTGTGGCTGCTTTGAACCTCCTCGGCCTCTGCTATCTTGGCCCCTGCCTCTGCTTCATCCACGCCCACATCCTCTCCCTGATGCTGATCCAGAGCTGCCACCATGGCTGCAGGGAGTTCTTCTTCTTTTTCTTTTTCTGTGTCTTTATTATCATACAGCCTCTATGCTTTTTTCATTAATGCCTTTAAGTCTCTCTTTACAGGCTCTTTCTGCTTCTGAAGTTTCTGCCTGACATCTGGGCTAGATTGCCCAAACATCAGGGAAATGAACTGCTGTTTTCCCATATTCATCCAGGGATCCAGGGCTGTGTGTTTACGTGCAGCTGCTCAGAGCCTGTCCACAAAGTCAGTGGGTGACTCGTGCTGTCCCTGTGTAACATTATCTATTACTGAACAATTTATTGCTTTTGGAATGGTATTTTTTAATTCAAATTTGACTAGTTCCTGGTATCTGGTTAACATTGCACAGCTGCCTGCATCATTTGGGTCCCACAAAGTATTTACAGTAGGAAACAACTGGTGCACTGTACCTTGTCGGGCTCCACTAGCAATTTGTCCCTGCACATGGGCTCTGGCTGTCTTTATCACCAACTCTTTTGCTGGTTTTCTTAGCACTATCAGCATGAAATCACTATCACCTCAGTTTGGGTCTTGATTCTTGACTATGAACTCAAATCATTTTGCTACTTTGCAGGGGTTTTCAATATCCATTTTAATTTTTCCTGCCAACTCTTGAGGTCACTAGTAGAAAAGCAGATGTTCACCCACATGGCTTCACCTGGGGGACCCACTAATTGCCTTAAGGGGGTGACTAAAGGCACAGCTTTGTTGGTTTGATTCCTTGTGTTGGTTGTCTCTGAAATTGTCCCCTCACCAGGATTATTCATCTCATCCTCGCTGCCATTTGGGTTTAATTCAGGGGGCGGAGTGCTTGGGTGAGGGGGAATGTACCCGAGCTGGCCTGGGGTAACTCGGCTGTAAGGCTTGGACACCTAGAAATCAATTTCCTCGTGCTTTTTAGCCAATTTCAAACATCTCTGCCCTATGCTACATGCAGAACAACATGGCTTTATTTCTTGCCTGTTACCTCTTTCCAAAGTTAGGACTAAAGGGTCCTGTGGGACCAAATCAAAGCCACATTCTTTCTGCCACTCAAGTTTATTCTTCAGGGAAAAAAACATGTCTGCATATATCACTTGATCTTATTTTTCTTCTTTTCTTCAAAATAACATCAACTGTCAGAATGTAGGATAATTTAAAGTTCCATTAGGTGGTCACTTTTCACCACTTTCTAACAGATACCAAGGCTACCATTGGGTAGAGTATTTAATCAGATTAGCTTTCTTTGAAAAAATTACCCTCTGGGATTCCTCCCAAATCTTTCTCATCTGCTAAAATACATTCTAGTGGACTCTTTGTAATAACATTTTTACTTCTTAGGTTATTCATTCTTAATGCTATCTAAATTTCCAAACTTATCAGTATGTGTTAGTACTTCTCTTTTCCTGCTCTTTATGCCCTGTATACTGCACCTAACACACACTGCGTGTCTCTGAGTCACCCAGCACCAATGTTCTTTTTTATAGTCCTAACAAGCAATGGACACAAAAGGATTACACGTTCCACACAATCTACAAGGAACTGGGGTATGATTGGAGATAAAACAAGTTTGTTACAACACTGCCTAAAATAATACTCAGGAGTAGATGCTCATGTAAACCTAGAGTTCACAATCCTTGAGTTTTTATGTAGTGGCTAAAAGCTTGGGTGACTGCTCGATGTTGTTCAAACCCTTCTCAATCTCAGACGGGCTTGGTGCTGTGCCCGTTTCCCTGGGGTGTTGCAGTTCATGTTTATTTATCAGCTATGGTATAATAGTTTGTTTTAATGTACCCCATGTTTTCCCCAAGTTGGTTTACCCCTAGGTTTTTCCCTCCCTCAAAGCTGTCCCTCATGCCATGCCCCACTCTTTGTTCCAGCTCCTTCCCTGCCTGTGAAGGTGACCCAGCTCTTCATTCCTGAACCTTCCCTGTCACTTTTGTCTTGGACCAATCCCTGGCTGCACCACGCCTTTGGAATTCCCCTATTGCAGGAACCCCACTGGCCCATGGGACCTACCCTCTCCTCCCATCTGTCCTAATTAGTCCCAAGCAACTGATGGGATCCCCTCGCTCCTGCCTTGCAGATTCCTTCGTGCTCAATTGTTTGTATCCACCCCCTGAGCTGCACCCCTATAAAATCCTGTGCACAGAAGTGCTCGTGGCTCTTTCCTTCTAAATCCCTCCCTTGGAATAAACCTTTGCCTGTGGAACCTCACAATGGACGTGCCTCCTCCTTCTCTTCTGCCTGGTGCGTGCCGCAGTTCTCAGATCCTGAACCACTGAGCAGTGGCTCGGCAGCTTCAGCCGCAGGCAGAACCCACGCCTTGGCCGTTCCCCACTCCTGGCACAGCGCCGCAGTTTTCCCAAGAGCCAGCCTGGGCTCCGCTGGGCTGCGTCAATGGGGAACCTGTGCCAGTGCCGACCGTGCTCTGGGTGAAAAACCTTTTCCTGATATGGAAATGAAACTTGCCCTGTCCCAGCTCCCTGCCCTTTTCTCGAGTCCTGTCACTGGTCCCAACAGTGACGGGAGCTGCAGCAGCCCCTCTGATTGCCCTCAGGAGGATGTTGAAGACCACAGCGATGCCCTTTACTCTCCTCCAGGCTGAACAGACTAGAGTGGCCTCAGCTGCACCTAGGGCTTCCCCTCCAGACCACGCTTGATCCTTGCAGTCCTCCTTTGCATTCTGGCTAATGGCTTAATATATTTGTATATTGTGGTGCCGAAAACTGCACCTGTCTGCTTACAGCGCTTCTCTTGGCTGCTGCTTCAGGGTGTGGGCACCATAATCAGAGACACAGAACAGCTTTTCCTCCCAGAGTTATCCTTATTCTCTGTACTTCCATGTGTCTGCCTTCATGTTCACTGTGGAACCGCTCTATTTGTGGCTGCCCATTGCTGTGCTCAGCAGGGACACAGTTTTGTTTGGACATGAGCTGCCACCGCCAGACAGACAGCAACTGAAGACAAGAATATCAGAGGCTGTGCAGATTCTATTTTTGCCAGAATGCAGGAAAGAGAGTGAGAAAAGCACAACGTTCCACTGAAATTTGATTGTCCTGAGAAACTCAGAAGCTGTTGGTGTTGTGGTACTACTGCCAGTCCCTTCCATGAGAAGAATTCCTTTCAGGAAAATGCAAAATCAACTGACAGAGACCAAGTATTTCCAGCAGTTGCTCCAGGTGCTCCAGCCATCAGCCCCTGCAGGAAGGAGCACAGCCCCCAAGGCACGTGGGCTTTGGCTCCCTGTGGCACAGAAGCCCCCCAGGGGCACAGGTCTCGGGGGCAGGAGACGGGCACCAGCGCTGCCAGGGCTCGGGGGGTGGCAGCTCTGCTTGGGCAGGGACTCTGCCCCAGCTGCTGATGGCAGCGCTGCCCGGGCCCCAGGGCTCAGAGCAGCATTGGTGCCCGGGCCCACACGTTCCTTGTGCGAGTCACACCCGCGGGTTTAGGATGGCCACGGGCCGGGACGTGTCCCAAGGAGGCCGTGCCAGCATCCCTGGAAGGGCCCGTGCCCTTCCCAGCGCGGCTGCGTCGGCAGCCCTGGGGGCTCCTTCTGCTGCCCTGAGCCCGCAGAGCAGGGCAGCGTTTGCTGATGCTCTGAGCCCTTCCTAAAGATCCTGTGGAGCTGCCTTGGACACCTGGGACCAGGCATTCCTTCCAGCCTGGGCCACTTTGGCTGGGCTGGGGGCGGCCCCAGGGCAGGCGGCAGCGTGTGCAAGGGCCCTTGGTGACACGGTGCCGCACAGTCACTGTGACATGGAACGGGTGTCCAAGGGCCCTTTGTGACACATGGTGACAAAGGAGCTGGCGGTGACAGGAGCAGGCCACAGTGCTCGGAGCAGGCGACGGGACAGGACGGGACAGAGCGGTGCCGTGAGGAGCCCCCGCACAGCGCGCTCGTTCGTGTCCTACCCGGAGCTTTCCGAGGCGTTACTTCCACAGGTGACCTCGTGGAAAGACTGCGGGCCTTGCTGACCCGCGGCCTTCCCGAGGCTTCTCTTTTCCAGGTGTCCACAAGGCCAGGCTTGGTGACTCAGAACTTGTCTGAGGCATCTCCCATCCTTCTGGCCTGTGCACTCAAGGAGTGATCCTGGGACTTAGTGGCCAAAACCATTTACGAGGTGTCTCCTGTCCTTGCGGCAGGAGGCCTTGAGACCAAAGTGCAGGACTTGCTGTCCTGCAGTCTTCCTGAGGCTTCTCTGTCTCAGACGCCTTCAAGGCACAACTAAAGAATTTTCTGACTCGGAACTTTCACAAGGCATATCTCTCTAAGGGGCCCTCAAGGACAGACTCTAGCATGGCAGGTAGATTTCTCAGCCTGTTTAAAGTCTCCCAGAGGAGAAAAGCCAAAGGCCCTGGAGCTGCCCCAGGAAAACAGCCTGAAGAGCCCAAGCAGCCACTGCAGGAGGGTGAGTGGCAGAGCTGGGCCACAGAGCTGATGGTGGCAGCCAGCTGGGCCCCATGCCATGCCATGCCATGCCATGCCATGCCATGCCATGCCATGCCATGCCATGCCATGCCATGCCATGCCATGCCATCCCATTCCATCCCATCCCATCCCATCCCATCCCATGCCCTGGGGACATGCCCAGGGACAGGACGGAAGAGGGGCCGGGCAGACACACCGCAGTGGCCCTGCTCCATCCCCTGGGCCATCCCGGGGCTCTCCCTGCCTGGGCAGCGCAGGGCTGGGCTGTGTTCTCCGGCCTCTCCCGCAGCCCCTCAGCTCTGGCTGCGCTCGCTTTTTGCCAGATGCAGCCCTGGAGCGCACACAAGAGCAGCAATCCAGCCGTGGCCGCTTGCGCAAAACCCTGAAGGTACCTGCAGCCACCCCCACCTGCTGTCCCTGCTCAGCCCAGCACCACGCTTGGAGCATCCCTGCCTTCCCTGTCCTTTATTCTCCTGCAGAGGTTCCAGAAATTCCTGCGCATTCCACATAGGAAGAGCAGCACTGCAGCAGCTGAGGGCACAGCCCAGGCTGACTCGGGGCTGACCGAGCTCCAGGCAGAGCCTGATGTCAAACCGGATTTGGCTGAGTTCTTACAGGACTCTGACACCTCAGTGACTGAAATCTGGGAGAAGACTGTTCTCACATCAATGACCGAGGATGTGGCCATCACAAACACCGACCATGGAGAGACTCAGTGCATCACAAATACTGACACCAAACCAGGTTTACCTGAGTACTCAGATGACTCTGATGCTGCCATGAACAAGGACAGGGCCAAGGCTGACGTGGCACTGAATGAGGATGTGGCCGACACTGGAGAGACTCAGGGCATCACAAATACTGACACCAAACCAGGTTCAGCTGAGTGCTCAGAAGACTCTGATGCTGCAATGAATTCCAGTGATCACAGGGCAAAGGATGACATGGCAGTGACTGAGGATGTCATCACAGCCACCAACACTGGAGAGACTCGGGGAATCACAAATACTGACACAACGCCCGTTCCCACTAAGGATTTTTTCGAAGAGAGTTCTGTTCCTTCTCAGCAGCAGGTAAGCAGCCTGGGGCCAGGCCCGGAGGCCTGCCAGGATCGTGTGTCCCCTCAAGCCACGGTCACTGGGCCCCCTCAGCCTTTGAGGCCAGCACAGTGTGGCAGGAAGGGAAGCACTTCTTGGGGGGAGCTGGAGAAGTTGCTCCCCGGACAGCGCTCCAAGTCTTCCCCATGCCTCCTCCAGGTGCCAGCCATTGTAAGGAGCATTCACCAGAGGCTGGTGTCCCATGTCACTGTGGATGCCAGGCTGCAAAGTGACATTGTGAGGCTGGCTGAAGAGCACCCTGCTGACGTGGTGCTGACCCTCCTGCGCTGTGCCCCAACGTGTGACAGGTACGGGGCCCACGTGCCTGCACAGCTCAGGGCTCACCAGCCTTTAGGGCCCATGGCCCTGCACAGCCTGTGCTATGGGCTCTGCCAGACAGGCACAGAGGTCCAGGACCCTGGGGACCCTCTGTTCCCCAAGCCTGCTGCCAATGCTCCCTCCCTGCCCCTCAGGGCACCGGGGCTCTGTCACCTGGGCCCCCACAGCTGCACAGGGCAGGGTACTGGGACTGAGATGCCCCTGACACAGAGCTCTGATCCCACAGAGCTGCTGCAATGATGTGGAAAGCCATAGGATCATCGGGACCAGCCGTGGAGAAAGTGCTGCCAACACTGCTCTGTGTGATGGAGGACTGGCCTCTGCACAGCACGTGCACCTCTGATGGGGATGACAGGGACGTTTTTGCCCTGGCTGTGAGTTTCTGGAACTGGCCTCTGCTTACCACCCAGTCGTCTCTCCAGCAGCTCTCCATCCACTCTGTGCCTCAGTCACTGAGCTGAACCCTGGGCTAGGGGCAGGCTCAGGGGGCACCAGGCCCGCTGCTCCTCCTGCATCTGCCCTTGGGCCCTGCCCCACGGACACCTTGGCACTGAGCGCTGTCTTGGGCTGCTTCTTTTGCAGGCAACTCTGGTGATCTGGGTTATCGTGCCTGAGTGCCACAAGGCGATGCTGCTTTATTCTTCCCGCCTGTTTGTGGCTCTGCTCTTCCATGTTGCCATCACCACACAGCAGATGCCACCAGAGGAAGTTGATAACTTCTGGAGAGCATGCCAGGAGGAGCACTGCGTTCCCAGCAAGCCCAACAGGTCCCAGTCCTCCTGTCCTTCCCAAGCCCTTGTGGCCAGGGCCAGTGCTCCCAGTGTGACCTGGGCTTTGCTCTGCACACAGGTTTGCAGTGCAGGCCATGAAGGCTCTGCTCTGCCGACTGGACTATGACAATGAGGTGATGGCTATGGAGCGCAAGCATGGCTGGGACACGCTGCTGTGTGCTGACACCCAGCACTTTGCCGTGGGTCTGCTGGCCAGGTGAGACCCCCTTCTCCCCACTGCCCCCGGCATTTGTGCCCTGTGCCACACTCAGTCCCTGTGGTCATGGGCCAGAGAGCCTCGTCACTGAGGGACAGCCAAGGAGACTGGAAAAGGCTGGGAGAGGAGGGTGCCCAGAAGGGGGGACCTCCCACAGTGCTCACATCCCCTCCAGGAATGCTGGGGAGAGACCAGAGCTCTCTGAGTCAGTCCTGGAAGAAGTTTGCCCCTCCACCTCATGGTCTTGCTGCCTTTTTTGCCCTTCCAGGGAGATGTGCCATGTCTCCCTCTCCTTGTGTTCTGGGATTGCTCTCCGCCTGCTTGGGCTGCTCAGCAAGGAGGAGCCACACTGGGATCTGCCCGCCCTGGCGTTCCTTGTGGAGGTGAGCCTCAAGGCCAGCGCTGCCTGGCTGAGCTGCCTCCCACAGCCCTCTCACAGCCACAGCTGCCAGGACAGTGCCCGTGCCCTGTGCTGCTGCCTGGGCCCAGCCCTGTGCGGCTCCGGGCTCCTGCTGGCCGGCTCCCTGTCACTGCCCTGTGCCTTGCAGGTCCTCGAGTGCCTGGATTGGAGTGAAGCTGCTGACAGCACACTGGAGATCATGTCAAGGCACCTGCAGAGCGAGTGCAAGGAGCGGCGTCGCCTGGCGCTCAGAGGGCTCGTGGTGGTCAGCAAGGATCCCTCGATGGTGAGAAGGGGGCAGCGGCTGAAGCTGCGTGGGGGAAAGCAGTCCCTTGGGCTGGCAGGGCTTCAGGAGCCAAGGCAGCTGCTCCCGGCTCTCCTGCCTCACCTGCCCCAGTGCTGTGGGTCAGCCCTTTGGCCTGTGGGCCCTGCAGCAGCAGGGTGGGCTTGCAGTGCCAGGGCGGTGTTGGCGGTGCAGCCGTCCATGGCTTCCTAGCACAGCGCCTTTGGTTCCACACAGGCCAAGCGTATATGCAGCGTTGTTCAAAGCCTTCTGGAGCTGCTGAGTGATGCAGATGGAGAGGTGGTCAGAATGACGCTCTCTGTCTTGACTAATTTGCTCAAGAACAAAGACATCCTGGTATCTGACACCACTGCCCCGAAGCTGGCTGAGAAGCTCCTGCTGCTCTTTGACCACGTAAGGCTCTGTGTCCCCAGTCTTGGGCACTGTTTACTGCCCAGAAAGTTTGGGTCCTGTGGATTTTTGTGCTGTTCAGGGGGGCCTGGAGTAGCTGGTACTGACTTTTTTTTCCTTTCCTCTAGGACAACAGCCATGTGCAGCTACTCTCCCTTAACCTGTTCTTCAAGGTGATGGATTTGGTAGTAGACAGGGGAAAAAAGCCCCTTAAGTCAATTGTGTGCCAGAGCCTACCTCCACTATTCTTCCACTGCCATGATGAGAATCAGCACGTGGCACAGGTGAGGAATCATGGCCGGCTGCTGGTGTTCCCCTGGGAGGGGGCTGGGCGGCCTCCTGCCCTGGCACCTTGCGGGCTGCAGCCAACTCCAGTCTGTGGCACTGGAATGCTCCTGTGCCTTGGCCTGTGGGGCCATCTGTGCCTCTGTGCTGCTCTTCAGGCATCTCGGGAAACGCTGCATTGTGCAGTCGGGTTCCTGAAGAAGAGGGAACTCAAGCAGCTGCTGGAGACAGAGGACCTGTTGATGTTTCCCGAGGTCCTGGTAAGGAGGGCCTGCAAGCCCCCAGCCTCAGCCTGGAGAAGGCCCCTGAGGGCGGTGCTCAGTGTGCGGGGCTGGCAGCTGTGCCCCTGCCCGCTGCTGCAGCCAGAGGCTTCGCGGGCTCTTCTCCAGGCTCCCGTGGGCCCGAGCTGGGTGCCCATGGAGCCCCGGCCCGGCGGGTCTGTGGGCCGGCACCGCAGCTCCCCAGGCAGCAGCCGGCCCTCTGCCCCCTGCCCTCGGGAGCCCTTGGCCAGCGGCTGCTGGCCGCGCCTCAGGGCTGTGCGGGCAGGGGAGGCCGGGGCTGAGCCCGCGCCAACCCTTCCCTCCTGCCGCTCTCTGCAGCTGGCACAGGACAGGAGCAGAGCTGCCGGGTACCTGCGCCAAGCCCTGCCCTACCTGCAGAGCCCACAGGAGCCCCTGCGAGAGGCGGCCATCAGGTTCATGGGTGAGCCACGAGCCCGGGCTGCCCTTCCCCTCCCCTACCCGGCCCGCCACAGCTCGGCCCCAGCCCCGCCTGCTGCCCTGGCAGCGCCAGCCGGGCCCGGCGCCGTGGAGCCCCGCCTGGCCTGGGCATTGCTGCTGCCGCCCTCTGGCAGCCGTGCCCTGGGGCGGCAGCGTGCGGCAAGGGCCGGGCTGAGCCCTGCCGGGCCAGCAGCCCGTGCGGCCACAGCGCCGGCAGCGCCGCTGGCAGGGAGCTGTGCTGCTGGGGCCGTGACAGGCTCTGTGTTCACAGGCATCGCCGGGGTGCTCCTCAGCGGGCAGCCAGGAGAGCTCCAGGTCATCCGTGAGGGTGAGTGAGGGCAGCGGGCTGGCAGCGGGGCCTGGCGCAGGGAGCTGCAATGCCTGGGCAGGGAGCTGCAATCCCTGTCCCGGCTGGGGCCGGCTTCGCTCCTTGTGTGGATGAAGGGTGGCATGGGCAGAGCGCACAGAGGTTTCAGGGACGCAGGGCAGTGGATTCAGTGGCCAGCGGATCCAGTTGACACCCCCGCTGTTGTGGCCGTGGCAAGAGCTGGGTGGGATGGCCCTCGCAGGAAGGTCTCCTAAGATTCCCACAGATCCAGGCTCTTACCCTGCCTCTGTTCCTCTCTCTTCCAGCCCTTCAAGCCCTGAGGAGAGATGACAACCCTTCACAGACAAACATAGTTGTTCAACAGATATTCAGTAAAAAAGCTGCAGAAATGGCTCAGAAGAACCAGTATTTCTTTAAGACCTCCAAATGCAATGGAAGATGAGACTACCCTGAGACCAGAAGAGACCAGCTGGAGCTCCAGACACAGCTGACGATTGGCACACCTGAGCCTGCGGGAAACTTGCATTGCTTCAGCCCTCTCCCTGCTTATAGATAGCTCCCTCCCTCCAGCCCTCACCCACTGCCCAGCCCTTCTTTTTCCCTCCACTCTCCCTCCCTGTGGGCAACTCTTTCCCTTTAGCCCTCAGATCCTCCACAGCCTTTCTTTGATCCTCCACTCTCCCTCCCTGCGGACAACTCTTTCCCTTTAGCCCTCTGGTTCTGCCCAGCCCTTCTTTGTCCCTCCACTCTCCCTCCCTGTGGACAACTCTTTCCCTTTAGCCCTCAGCCTCTGCCCAGCCCTTCTTTTTCCCTCCATTCTGCCTCCCTGTGGACAACTTTTTCCCTTTAGCCTAATGGTTCTGCCCAGCCCTTCTTTGTCCCTCCACTCTCCCTCCCTGTGGACAACTCTTTCTCTTTAGCCCTCAGATATTGCTGATCCCCTTTTTTCCCTCCCAGCTCATCTCTTTGCTTTACCTTCCATCAATAAACAGTTTGGCTTCTTCACTTTGCCTGCATCTCTGTGCAGCTGAAGCAAATCCGGGGCCCTGGGACACACAGGCCCTGCTGCCGTTCTCTCCCTTGCTGTGTTTTGTGCACAGACACAGAGGAACGAGGGCAGGTCAGGCTGGAAAGGTCCCTGTGCTGAAGGTGCAGTTCCACAGCACTGTGAAGTTCCAGATCTTGCTGAGCACCTCAGAGCCCCTGAATTTTGAAAGAGCCAACCTGAGTATGCACTGAACCCAGCTGAGAGGGAATCCATGGCAAGCATCCATGGAGGGCAAAGGAGCTTGGAATGGTGGAGGTTTTCAGGAATAGCTTCCTGAAAGCACAGCAGTGCTCCATCCCTGCACAGGATGAGGAAGAGGGCACAAGCAGAGAGCATCCTGGCTTAGCAGGGAGCTCTGGGTGTGCCTAAGGGCAAATGAAGCAGCAGCACGGTGCCCGAGACTCGGACACGCAGCCGTGCCGGTGCCCGGAGCGCTGTCAGGCAGTGCCGGGATCCCGGCTGTGCTTCTGCTCCCCACAAGTGAGGAATGGCAGTCTCAGGCTCAGAGCCAGTCAGAAAGCCAAGCAAGGGAGAGCAGAGGGAGGGCACCCTGCCAGTCTCTCTTGGGCATGGCCGCAAAACAGCCCCTGCTGCTTCTTCCTCCGCCTGCGTTTGGGCTGTGCTGGTGGCAGAGCCAGCCAGCTTGGGCTCTGTGTTCCAGAGCCTGTTGGGAGCGGGCATGAAAAGCTCTGTGTGCACAGCAGAGAGACCTGGAAGGTTCTGGCAAGAGCTTCTAAACTAAATATAGGATCTTTCAGTTCAAATATGTGGCTTCCTTTAGCAAGAACGAGCTCCTCTGACTCTGTCAGTGCTTGTTTTGCTCTCTTGGGACTGTCTAATGCTTGGACCAGGAACTTCCACCAATTCCAAGGTCTGCAGTGGCAGTAGGGGTTGCGCAGTTGGAATGGTGGCAATGGAAGGACACATTAGAGTCCCATGCTTCCTTTGATGCTCTTATGTTTGCTCAGCAGGGGACAACATGAGGAGAATTCAAGTTTTCTTCTCCGCTTGGGGAATCACAGAATGCCAGAACACTCTGTGGTGCAAAGTATCATAAAGATCATCCAGTTCCCACCACCCTGCCGTGGGCACAGGTGCTGTGCAGGTACAGCTGTCACTAGAACTGGAAGAACACTTTTCCATGTTTACCATTTCCTCTCCTGGGTATCAGGTTAACATGAAAAATTCAGCTGGTTACAACTGAATTATGTAGCTCACAGGATCTGGATTCTCCAGTGGGCCATGGTATGTCCATTCAGCCTTTGTTAGACCATCCAGATGGAGCTCAGCCTGTGCAGCCCAGGCACAGGAAGCAGGCTGGTCCATTTCAGCATCCCAAAGCCTTTGGGGCTTCCTGTGCACCCTGAGGCTCCTGAATCCATTCTTGAATTCCCAGTTAGGGCTGTGCAGCACACGAGAAGACAGGAATCGCCTCTTTGGCTCATTCTTGGGTTTGCTGCTCCTGCCTAAAGTAATCATTAGGAGTGTATGCCAATGTAAAGGTAAAGCTCAACACCAGGGTGTTTTTCTATAGTGTTTCAAACTAAATCCCTGTGTGAGAGACTCCGTTCAGAGACTCTGAAATCCAGGATGAAAATGACAGCTTTGGTATTTAAGAATCCCAGAAATGTCTACATGTGTTTTTTCTGATCAAGGATTTGAATGCTAATGCAGAAATGACAAAAATGTTAAAAGTTGGGGTTTTTCAACCCCTTTTAAATTGAATCAGAACACTTCCAAGGGACAGGGTATGACACTGGGGACAGTGTTTGGCACTTAATGGCTTCAGATCTGGGAGAAAACTGTTTTGCCCGGCTTCAACCAGGAGTTCAGGTGTTCCCAGGGCTTTGATCGACTGGACACTGCAGGTAGCTTTCACTAAATGCAAAAGGATGGAACAGCAGAACTTCTGGAGAGGGTAACCTAGAGATAGGGAGAAAACCTCAAAAACGGTCAGCAGGCTCTGGAAAGCATTAAATAAAAAATCAAAAAGAGATGTAGCCCTGTGACTTTTCAGGCACAACTCTTTGGGTCTGGAGGAAATATTTGACTTGCATCAGCTACGACACAGATAGAAGGGCAGCAACTGGAGTATTGAACATCGCAGACTGGGCTAGTGTATTTCCCAGAAGAACTGACAGAAGATCACATGAAACATGACAGTGCCTCTGTGCAATCAAATCATCCAGGGAAACTCAGCAGCTGATGGTCTTGTGGTGCTACTGCCAATCCCTTCCATGAAAAAATCCTTTCAGGACTGACTAACAGCTTCTGCCCTCTGACAGAGACCAAGATTTTCCAGCAGTTGTTCCAGGTGCTCCGGCCATCGGCCCCTGCAGGAAGGAGCACAGCCCCCAATGCACGTGGGCTTTGGCTCCCTGTGGCACAGAAGCCCCCCGGGGGCACAGGTCTCTGGGGCAGGAGACGGGCACCAGCGCTGCCAGGGCTCGGAGGGTGGCAGCTCTGCTTGGGCAGGGACTCTGCCCCAGCTGCTGATGGCAGCGCTGCCCGGGCCCCAGGGCTCAGAGCAGCATTGGTGCCCTGGCCCACACGTTCCTTGTGCGAGTCACACCCGCGGGTTTAGGATGGCCACGGGCGGGGACGAGTCCCAAGGAGGTCGTGCCAGCGTCCCTGGAAGGGCCCGTGCCCTTCCCAGCGCGGCTGCGTCGGCAGCCCTGGGGGCTCCTTCTGCTGCCCTGAGCCCGCAGAGCAGGGCAGCGTTTGCTGATGCTCTGAGCCCTTCCTAAAGATCCTGTGGGGCTGCCTTGGACACCTGGGGCCAGGCATTTCTTCCAGCCTGGGCCACTTTGGCTGGGCTGGGGGCGGCCCCAGGGCAGGCGGCAGTGTGTGCAAGGGCCCTTGGTGACACGGTGCCGCACGGTCACTGTGATATGGAACGGGTGTCCAAGGGCCCTTTGTGACACGTGGTGACACAGGAGCTGGCGGTGACAGGAGCAGGCCACAGTGCTCGGAGCACGCGAGGTGACAGGACGGGACAAAGCGGTGCCGTGAGGAGCCCCCGCACAGCGCGCTCGTTCGTGTCCTACCCGGAGCTTTTCTGAGGAGTTACTCCCCAAGGTGACCTCGTGGAAAGACTGCGGACCTTGCTGATCTGTGGCCTTCCCGAGCTTCTCTTTTGCAGGAGCCTGCGAGGCCAGACTGTGGGACTTTGTGACTCAGAACTTTTCTGAAGCATTTCTCATCACTGCCGCTGGCCTCCTCGAGGACAGACCACAATCCTTGACAGGAGTCTCCTGTACTTGTGGCAGGAGCCCTTTAGACCGAGTGCAGGACTTGCTGTCCTGCAGCCTTCCTGAGGCTTCTCTCTTGAAGGTGCCTCCCAGGCACATGTGCAGGACTTGGTGACTTGGAGCTTTTCCAAGGCATCTCTCCTGCAAGTGTCCACAAATCCAATCAGAGATATGGAGCAGAGAGTGCCAAGAGTGCGAAACTTTGCCTGGGTGGAGGAGGAGGAGGAAGAAGGCCCTGGAGCCGCCCCAGCACTGGAGACCGAGGAGGTGGTGCCATTCCAGCCAGTGCAGGAGGGTGAGTGGCAGAGCTGGGCCGCAGGAATGGTGCCTGCAGCCGGCTTGACCCCATGCGATGCGCTGCCATGCCATGCCATGCCATGCCATGCCATGCCATGCCATGCCATGCCATGCCATGCCATGCCGTGCCAAGCCATGCCATGCCCTGGGGACATGCCCAAGGACAGGACAGAAGAGGGGCCGGGCAGACACCCCGCAGTGGCCCTGCTCCATCCCCTGGGCCATCCCGGGGCTCTCCCTGCCTGGGCAGCGCAGGGCTGGGCTGTGTTCTCCGGCCTCTCCCGCAGCCCCTCAGCTCTGGCTGCGCTCGCTCTTTGCCAGATGCAGCCCTGGAGCGCACACAAGAGCAGCAATCCAGCCGTGGCCGCTTCCACAGCACAGCCCAGGTACCTGCAGCCACCCCCACCGGGGCTGGGCCTGCTGTCCCTGCTCAGCCCAGCACCGTGTGTGCAGCACTCCATGCAACACCCCCGGCTTTCTGCCCTTCTCCTACAGCTCGTCTGCAAATCCACCAAGAGCATCCAGCAGGAAGACACCAGCACTATGGGCACTGGGCTCCGAGCACACCCGGAGCTCCTCAAACTTAAGACCAGCGTCACCCCGATGCATTTGCTTGTGGAGAAGGGTGTTTTCAGGCCAGAACAAGTAAGCAGCCTGTGGCCAGGCTTCCATTCTCCCATGAATCACATGGCTTCCCGAGCCACGCGGGCTGGTCCCTGGGTGCCTTTGAGGCCATGGCAGTGCAGTGGGAAGGGAAGCATTTCTCTGGGGAAGCTGGAAACTTTGCTCCATCTGGCAGCTTTCCAAGTCCCCTCATGCCTTCTCCAGGTGCACTACCTCCTTGAGCTGTCTGCCAGCTCTCTGCCCTCTCACAGCCACAGCTGCCAGGACGGTGCCCTTGCCCTGTGCTGCTGCCTGGGCCCGGCCCTGTGCGGCTCCGGGCTCCTGCCGGCCGGGTCCCTGTCACTGCCCTGTGCCTTTCAGGTCCTCGAGTGCCTGGACTTGAGGGAATGCAGTGACAGTGTTCTGGACATCATGTCAGAGAACTTGCAGAGTGAGCACAGGGAGAGGCGTCACTTGGCACTCAGAGGCTTCACAGTGCTGGGAAAGAATCCGTCCTTGGTGAGAAGTGGGCAGTGGCTGAAGCTGTGCAGGCAGCGTGGGGCTGGGCAACGCAGTCGCTTGGCCTTGCCTGGGCTTTGGGCGCTGGGGCAGCTGCTCCCAGCTCTCCTGCCTCCCGCTTCAGCTGCCCCAGTGCTTCGGGACAGGCCTTTGGCCTCTGGGCCCTGCGGCAGCAGGCTTGCCTTTCACAAACTTGTGTTCCACACAGGCGGAAAAAATGTGGAGCCTGACTGAAAGTCTTGTGGAGCTCCTGCAGGAAAATGAAAGCAACATGATCAGGATGACCATTCTTCTACTGAGATATTTGCTGATGGATATTGGTACCGCAATACCCACCCCCATCGCCCTGCAGCTGGCTGAAGCGCTCCTGCCGCTCTTTGACCATGTAAGGCTCTGTGCCCACAGCCACGGCCACTGGCTGCTGCCCGGACACTTGGTGCCCTGTGGAGATGCAGGCCTGTGCCCTGGGGCCTGAAGCAACTTATGCTGAGGTCTTTTGCCTTTCCTTTCATACAGGATGATAGCCAGGTGCAGCTGAGCTGCATGTGTGTCTTTGAAGAGATGCTGGAGTTATTAACAGAAGATGGAAGAAAGGCTTTGAAGTCCCATGTGCGCCAGAGCCTGGTCCCACTGTCCTTCCACTGCCATGATGAGAATCAGATGGTGGCTGAGGTGAGGACTTGTGGCCGGCTGTGGTCCCCCTGGGAGGGTGCTGGGCTGCCTCCTGCCCTGGCACCTTGTGGGCTGCAGCCTCCTCCTGGGTGTGGCACTGGGACGCTCCTGTGCCCTGGCCTGTGGGGCCAACTGTGCCTCTGTGGTGCTCTCCAGGCCTCTCGGGAAACGCTGCATTCTGCAGCCAGATTCCTGAAAAGGAGGGATATTGAACAAATGCTCCTGGTGGATCAGACATGGAGGTTCGGCGAGGGCCTGGTAAGAGCCGCTGCAAATCCCCAGCCTCAGCCTGGAGAAGGCCCCTGAGGGCGGTGCTCAGTGTGTGGGCTGGCAGTTGTGCCCCTGCCCGCTGCTGCAGCCAGAGGCTTCGCGGGCTCTTCTCCAGGCTCCCATGGGCCCAAGCCGGGTACCCATGGAGCCCCGGCCCGGCGGGTCTGTGGGCCGGCACCGCAGCTCCCCAGGCAGCAGCCGGCCCTCTGCCCCCTGCCCTCGGGAGCCTTTGGCCAGCGGCTGCTGGCCGCGCCTCAGGGCTGTGCGGCCAGGGGAGGCCGGGGCTGGGCGCAGGCAGCGCCCGGCCCAGGGGCTGAGCCCGCACCAACCCTTCCCTCCTGCCGCTCTCTGCAGCTGGCACAGGACAGGAGCAGAGCGGCTGAGCACCTGCGCCAAGCCCTGCGCTACCTGCGGAGCCCACAGGAGCCCCTGCGAGAGGCGGCCGTCAGGTTCATGGGTGAGCCACGAGCCCGGGCTGCCCTTCCCCTCCCCTACCCGGCCCGCCACAGCTCGGCCCCAGCCCCGCCTGCTGCCCTGGCAGCGCCAGTCGGGCCCGGCGCCGTGGAGCCCCGCCTGGCCTGGGCATTGCTGCTGCCGCCCTCTGGCAGCCGTGCCCTGGGGCGGCAGCGTGCGGCAAGGGCCGGGCTGAGCCCTGCCGGGCCAGCAGCCCGTGCGGCCACAGCGCCGCTGGCAGGGAGCTGTGCCGCTGGGGCCGTGACAGGCTCTGTGTTCACAGGCATCGCCGGGCGGCACCTGAGGGGGCAGCAGCAAGAGCTGCAGCTGATCTGCACTGGTGAGTGAGGGCAGCGGGCTGACAGCAGGGGCTGCCAGAGGGAGCTGCAAGCCCTGGCCCAACTGCGGAGGGGTTTGCTCCCGTGGGCAGATCACACTGACATTTCAGGGCCACATGTGGGATTTGTTGGTTGCAACTTCGGGCTGATCACTTTGCTCCCTGCTCCCTGGCCATGGCAAGAGCAGACTGGGATGAACCTGGCAGGGGCCTCTCCTCAGCTCCTCGCAGATCTGGCACCTGACCTTGACTCTGTTCTTCTCTCTTGAAGCCCTGGAAGAAATGGCATATGACAGCAGTCCTGCCATCAGAAATCTGTCAGCTGAAGCTGGGTTTGTTCTCCGGGCTGTACAGAGGGCTCCCTACTCCACGTGGCGTAAGCTGCGAGATGAGTTCCGCAGCGCATGGAAGAAACGACCTCGCCTGTGCCACCGAGCCTTGCTGTTCTGCTGGAACTCTGTGTAAAGTTGATCTGGAAGACTCCTGTCTGCTCGGGCCACTAGAGCCAGCAGGGATTTTCTTTTTAATCAAGGTTTTTGTTTTAATATTTTAATTTTTCTTTTGTATGTAAATAAAAATATGTATAGTAAACAGACTACCAAGACCTTTTCCTTGCCAGTATCGGCAGGGCTTTGGGGAGGAGGATGAAAAGGGTGCTTGTGCTCAACCAGCTGCCCAGGTGTTCAGTGCTGCAGGGAAAATAGCCAGAAGGCCCTTGGCCTTTGGTGCTTCTGCTGAAGCCTTTGTGCTGCCCACAGAGCGGCTGGGCAGGGGCCGGAGCTGCGGGGATCCCTGCCGGAGCGGAGCCTGGAGATGGCCACAAGCCCTGTGCCAAACAGGAAGCGCCATCCGTGTCCTCCTGCCCGTGTGCTGCTGGCTGCCTTGCTGAGGGCTCCCAGGTGCCTCTGGATGGGGCTGCTCTGGAGCTGCTGTGAGGCTGCGGTGCTGGCAAGCCCTGGGCAATGGGCTGTCAGAGGCCACAAGCAGCCCCCTGGCAGCTGCCTTGATCCTGACAGCAGGCTGCTCTGGCGCTTCCTCAGTGGGCGGTTGGAGGGTTCCCTTGGAATCAGGCGTGGAACCCTGGTCCCAGCCTTTCAGGCCTGTGAGGCCAGGAGTTTTGGGGCTGGGCGTGTGCCCTCCCTGTGCTCCAGACTGGAGCCCCTGGCCCCTCAGCCTTAGGCATTGAGCTCCACTGCCTGCCTGCCAAGTCTTGTTCCTGTTGCTGTGGGGGAGGCTGAGCTTTGTGGTTTTAGGCCCCATTGAGCCAGAAGAGTAGCAGCTTTGAGCTTAGAGGGGCCACAGAAAGGCCCTCGTCACAAAGGGCATTCGTGGCTTTCCCAGGGCAGGGACACATGAGATTGTGGCAGTTACCTTCAGGGTGCCACGCTGCCTTTGCACTGGGCCACCTCCCTGTGTGCAGGGCTGGCTCTTTGCTTTGCTGTCCTCGGCCTGTTGCTGTCGTGCTCCTCTGGCTGCCTGCAGAGAGGGGCAGCCCTATAAGGAGGGTGAAAGGCCCTGTCTCCAACATCTCAAGGGGGAAATGGAGCTCTCCCGGTCCTCAGCCCATGCTGTAAGCAGAGCAGACCCTTTTCCCCAGCCCTGGTGGATTTCTGCCTGCGTCTGGCCCCTGACCACCGTGACCCACTTCACTCGGTCTGAGTCACCTACAGGATGGCTGGTGCCTCTTGATTTGCTGATGGGACGTGTGGGGCACTGAGGGAAAGGTGGGTGTCCCAATGCTGAGGACTTGAGGCTTCCCCAGCAGGTTGCAGGTGCCTTCTGTGTCACTGAAGGCAGGGCAGAAGCCCTGCATGCCACTGAGGCCACCGAGAGTCCCTGAGGGGAGGCGGGTGTCTGTCGTGTCCCTCAGGGTACGGCGGTTTCACTGAGGGAACGGGAGCGTCACTTGAGGGGGACACGGGCACGCCGCGTGTGGCTGAGCACACATGCCGCTGGCTGAAGGGACGCCAGGGCCGCTGAGGGGCCGTGGGCTCGCCCTGAGGGACACGGCAGGACCGGGCCGGTCCCCGCTGCGCCGCCGCCGCCCGCTCCCCTCAGCCGCAGGGAGCGTTTCCCGCCCAGGCACGGGCGGCCCCGCCCCGCCGCTCCCCTCAGCCGCGGGCGGCAACTCGAACCCGCTGGGGCCGCCCCGCGGGGCCGGGCGCCGGGCGGCCTTCCAGAAGCCCCGGGGGAGCTGCCCCGCGGCTGCCCTGCGCTCAGACACACCGAGGAGCATGGGGCAGCGTTGGCTCAGCGCCAGGGAGTGTTTCACTTGGCCAGGGGTGAAGCTGCAGTAGCTTAGAGGGACCGAACTTCCTAGCACAGGAATGCTGGAATTACCTGGTGTCACCTGTAGGGCACGGAATGAACATTTGGGCTTTCAAGTTGAGGTAATCACTGGAGTGTGGGAGTAATGATATTGGAGGTGATCTGTTGAGTACGTGTAGTGCATATTTGAGCAGGAAGATCTGTGGTGATCTCTTGGGGAAAAAATTACTTTTGAGGAAAAGTCGGAATAATTTCTAGAGGGCGCATAGAGATCATTTTGTGACAAAACCTGAGGTAAATGTTAGGGCAAAGCCAGAACATTTGGAGGTAAAATCTCAGGTTCTCGGCCTTCCCACTCCCTCATGCCATGCCCCAGCAGGGCAGCTTTGCCCTCCCTGTGCCCAGCCAGCCCAGCCTGGGCACCTCAGGGGTGCCCCCACCCTCCTGCTGAGGCCCGGCCTCGAGGGCTTCTGCCGCAGGCCTGGGAGATGCTCTGGGCAAGCGCCAGAGCAGCCGGGTGCCAGGGACAAGGCGGCTGCCTGGGGGCTGCTTGTGCCCTCTGACACCCAATTCCTCAGGGCTTCCCAGCACCCCAGCTGCGCAGGGGCCTCCTGGTGTTCTGCCAATTGACTGAGGTGATTTAAAGGACACACCACTGGAAATAATGTTCTTCTTTTACGTGAGTATGAAGGAACCATGGTGCTGGATGATACATTCAATTAAAATATTCGCTTGGTTTTAGTGACAAGCAAAAACAAGCAAGGTAGTGCACCTAAATCAGTATTGTAAAAGAGAAAGGAGAACGATTCAGAAAGATGCATCACCCATTGCCTAAATTGTTCATCATCTTGCAGATCAGTACTTGCATTTTACATTAAGGAACTGGGAACCATTCCCAGCAATTGGGAAAATTCTATGTCATCCATTCCCCCAGAGATGAGGTCTCCAAATTTGCCCCAAAATTGGGTCCAGCTTTTATAGGCCAAAAAGAGCAAGTCCAAGTGACTCAATTATTTTTTTAGCCCAGAAACTCCTATGCAGCTGATGGCAAACTTCACAATCAGCAGGGGACACAGCTAGGCCAAAGCCCACACCTCTGCTGGGAGGGTTTCCCCTCAAATACACTTCAAAAAACCTCTATTCAAGTCATTTGGGAAAGTTTCTTCAAATGATCTATTTCTGGCACTAGCCCCACAGGGTTATGTGAAAGTTTCTAAATCAGCTGATTTGGAGTCAAACAGCCAGCACTAAGAGTCCTTGTCATCTATTAGTAGCTAAATCACACTTAGGGGGATTTGAAGGAGTTTGGAACGAATGAGAGACCAGACCTCTGAGCTTTTTAGATGATGCCATTTCTTTTTCTTATCTTCTACATAGATAGGAAGGGTGAGTTTGGCTCACATCTCCACCGAATGGCTCAGAAGGTCACAAGACTTGTACTTACAAGACCTTTAAAGGGTTTATTGGCCAATAAAACATGGCCAACAAGGATGTGTATGTTTCTGACCCAATCCTTCAGTATTTAATCTCATGGACTCTTGCTACAGTGTAAGCTTTCTTAGGCAATCATGTTCTCACACACAAACCTACAGCACTGCAGCACACAGTCTAAACTTCGTGTTGACAGATTAAACTACTTTCATTTTTTCTATATCTTAAACTCTAAAATGCTAAACTTTCCTCCTCTTAGCTAGAAATCTACATTCTTGCTTCTAGCATCTGAGTTTGGAAGCCCTTTCCAAGGCCTCAGCTCAAATCCCGTGTTTCACTCTAGGCCTAGGCTAACAGGCCCAAAGATCGGAGAACTCCCTGCATTTCAGTTTCCAACAACACTGATGCTATTAATTCCAGAGTGCCCATGAACCATCTTGCAAATCACTCAGGCAGGAACAAGGCAGCTGCCAGGGGGCTGCTTGTGGCCTCTGACAGCCCATTGCCCAGGGCTTGCCAGCGCCCCAGCCCCGCAGGGGCTGCCCCAGCCCGGCCAAGCTGCCCGGCAGCAGCGCCGCAGCCCCACAGCAGCTCCAGAGCAGCCCCATCCAGAGGCACCTGGGAGCCCTCAGCAAGGCAGCCAGCAGCACACGGGCAGGAGGACACGGATGGCGCTTCCTGCCTGGCACAGGGCTTGTGGCCATATCCAGGCACCGCTCTCACAGGGATGCCCGCAGCTCCGGCCCCTGCCCAACCGCTCTGTGGGCAGCACAAAGGCTTCAGCAGAATCACCAAAGGCAAAGGGGCTTCTGGCTATTTTCCCTGCAGCACTGCACACCTGGGCAGCTGGCTGAGCACAAGCACCCTTTTCATCCTCCTCCCCAAAGCCCTGCCGATACTGGCAAGGAAAAGATCCTGGTAGACTCTTTACTATACATATTTTTATTTACATACAAAAGAAAGATTAAAATATGAAAAGAAAAATCTTGATTAAAAAGAAAATCCCTGCTGGCTCTAGTGGCCCCAGCACACAGAGACGTCCAGATCAACTTTACACAGAGTTCCAGCAGAACAGCAAGGCTCGGTGGCACAGGCGAGGTCGTTTCTTCCATGCGCTGCGGAACTCATCTCGCAGCTTACGCCACGTGGAGTAGGGAGCCCTCTGTACAGCCCGGAGAACAAACCCAGCTTCAGCTGACAGATTTCTGATGGCAGGACTGCTGTCATATGCCATTTCTTCCAGGGCTGCAAGAGAGAGGAACAGAGTCAAGGTCAGGTGCCAGAACTGCGAGGAGCTGAGGAGTTTCTGCCAGTTTCATCCCAGTCTGCTCTTGCCATGGCCAGGAGGGAGCAGGGAGCAAAGTGATCAGCCCGAAGTTGCAACCAACAAATCCCACATGTGGCCCTGAAATGTCAGTGTGCTCTGCCCACGGGAGCAGAGCCCTCCGCAGCCGGGCCAGGGCATGCAGCTCCCCCCGGCAGCCCCCGCTGTCAGCCCGCTGCCCTCACTCACCATTGCAGATCACCTGCAGCTCTTGCTGCTGCCCCCTCAGGTGCCGCCCGGCCATGCCTGTGAACACAGAGCCTGTCACGGCCCCAGCGGCACAGCTTCCCGCCAGCGGCGCTGCCGGCGCTGTGGCCGCATGGGCTGCTGGCCCGGCAGGGCTCAGCCCGGCCCTTGCCGCACGCTGCCGCCCCAGGGCACGGCTGCCAGAGGGCGGCAGCAGCAATGCCCAGGCCAGGCGGGGCTCCACGGCGCCGGGCCCGGCTGGCGCTGCCGGGGCAGCAGGCGGGGCTGGGGCCGAGCTGCGGCGGGCCGGGCCAGGGAGGGGAAGGGCAGCCCGGGCTCGTGGCTCACCCATGAACCTGACGGCCGCCTCTCGCAGGGGCTCCTGTGGGCTCTGCAGGTAGGGCAGGGCTTGGCGCAAGTACTCAGCCGCTCTGCTCTTGTCCTCTGTCAGCTGCAGAGAGCGGCAGGAGGGAAGGGTTGGCGCGGGCTCAGCCCCTGGGCCGGGCGCTTCCTGCGCCCAGGCCCGGCCTCCCCTGGCCGCACAGCCCTGAGGCGCTGCCAGCAGCCGCTGGCCAAGGGCTCCCGAGGGCAGGGGGCAGAGGGCCGGCTGCTGCCCGGGGAGCTGCGGTGCCGGCCCGCAGCCCCACCAGGCCGGGGCTCCATGGGCACCCAGCTCGGGCCCATGGGAGCCTGGAGAAGAGCCCGCGAAGCCTCTGGCTGCAGCAGCGGGCAGGGGCACAGCTGCCAGCCCGAACACTGAGCCCTGCCCTCAGGGGCCTTCTCCAGGCTGGGGCTGGGGATTTGCAGCGGCTCTTACCAGGCCCTCGCCGAACCTCCATGTCTGATCCACCTGGAGCATTTGTTCAATATCCCTCCTTTTCAGGAATCTGGCTGCAGAATGCAGCGTTTCCCGAGAGGCCTGGAGAGCACCACAGAGGCACAGTTGGCCCCACAGGCCAGGGCACAGGAGCGTCCCAGTGCCACACCCAGGAGGAGGCTGCAGCCCACAAGGTGCCAGGGCAGGAGGCAGCCCAGCACCCTCCCAGGGGGACCACAGCCGGCCACAAGTCCTCACCTCAGCCACCATCTGATTCTCATCATGGCAGTGGAAGGACAGTGGGACCAGGCTCTGGCGCACATGGGACTTCAAGGCCTTTCTTCCATCTTCTGTTAATAACTCCAGCATCTCTTGAAAGACACACATGCAGCTCAGCTGCACCTGGCTATCATCCTGTATGAAAGGAAAGGCAAAAGACCTCAGCATGAGCTGCTTCAGGCCCCCAGGGCACAGGCCTGCATCTCCACAGGGCACCAAGTGTCCGGGCAGCAGCCAGTGGCCGTGGCTGTGGGCACAGAGCCTTACATGGTCAAAGAGCGGCAGGAGCGCTTCAGCCAGCTGCAGGGCGATGGGGGTGGGTATTGCGGTACCAATATCCATCAGCAAATATCTCAGTAGAAGAATGGTCATCCTGATCATGTTGCTTTCATTTTCCTGCAGGAGCTCCACAAGACTTTCAGTCAGGCTCCACATTTTTTCCGCCTGTGTGGAACACAAGTTTGTGAAAGGCCAGCCTGCTGCCGCAGGGCCCAGAGGCCAAAGGCCTGTCCCGAAGCACTGGGGCAGCTGAAGCGGGAGGCAGGAGAGCTGGGAGCAGCTGCCCCAGCGCCCAAAGCCCAGGCAAGGCCAAGCGACTGCGTTGCCCAGCCCCACGCCGCCTGCACAGCTTCAGCCACTGCCCCCTTCTCACCAAGGAGGGATTCTTTCCCAGCACTGTGAAGCCTCTGAGTGCCAAGTGACGCCTCTCCCTGTGCTCACTCTGCAAGTTCTCTGACATGATGTCCAGAACACTGTTACTGCATTCCCTCAAGTCCAGGCACTCAAGGACCTGAAAGGCACAGGGCAGTGACAGGGAGCCGGCCGGCAGAAGCCCGGAGCCGCAAAGGGCCGGGCCCAGGCAGCAGCACAGGGCACAGGCACCGTCCTGGCAGCTGTGGCTGTGAGAGGGCAGAGAGCTGGCAGACAGCTCAGGGAGGTAGTGCACCTGGAGAAGGCATGAGGGGACTTGGAAAGCTGCCAGATGGAGCAAAGTTTCCAGCTTCCCTAGAGAAATGCTTCCCTTCCCACTGCACTGCCATGGCCTCAAAGGCACCCAGGGACCAGCCGGCATGGCTCGGGAAGCCATGTGATTCATGGAGAATTGAAGCCTGGCCACAGGCTGCTTACTTGTTCTGGCCTGAAAACACCCATCTCCACAAGCAAATGCATCGGGGTGACGCTGGTCTTAAGTTTGAGGAGCTCCGGGTGTGCTCGGAGCCCAGTGCCCATAGTGCTGGTGTCTTCCTGCTGGATGCTCTTGGTGAATTTGCAGACGAGCTGTAGGAGAAGGGCAGAAAGCCGGGGGTGTTGCATGGAGTGCTGCACACACGGTGCTGGGCTGAGCAGGGACAGCAGGCCCAGCCCCGGTGGGGGTGGCTGCAGGTACCTGGGCTGTGCTGCGGAAGCGGCCACGGCTGGATTCCTGCACTTGTGTGCGCTCCAGGGCTGCATCTGGCAAAGAGCGAGCGCAGCCAGAGCTGAGGGGCTGCGGGAGAGGCCGGAGAACACAGCCCAGCCCTGCGCTGCCCAGGCAGGGAGAGCCCCGGGATGGCCCAGGGGATGGAGCAGGGCCACTGCGGGGTGTCTGCCCGGCCCCTCTTCTGTCCTGTCCTTGGGCATGTCCCCAGGGCATGGCATGGCATGGCATGGCATGGCATGGCATGGCATGGCATGGCATGGCATGGCATGGCATGGCATGGCATGGCATGGCATGGCATGGCATGGCATGGCATGGCATGGGGTCAAGCCGGCTGCAGGCACCATTTCTGCAGCCCAGCTCTGCCACTCACCCTCCTGCAGTGGCTGGAATGGCACCACCTCCTCGGTCTCCAGTGATGGGGCGGCTCCTGGGCCTTCTTCCTCCTCCTCCTCCACCCAGGCAAAGTTTTGCACTCTCGGCACTCTCTGCTCCATATCTCTGATTGGATTTGTGGACACTTGCAGGAGAGATGCCTTGGAAATGCTCCAAGTCACCAAGTCCTGCACTTGTGCCTGGGAGGTACCTTCAAGAGAGAAGCCTCAGGAAGGCTGCAGGACAGCAAGTCCTGCACTCGGTCTAAAAGGCTCCTGCCACAAGGACAGGAGACTCCTGTCAAGGATTGTGGTCTGTCCTCGAGGGGGCCAGCGGCAGTGATGAGAAATGCTTCAGAAAAGTTCTGAGTCACAAAGTCCCACAGTCTGGCCTCGCAGGCTCCTACAAAAGAGAACCTCGGGAAGGCCACAGATCAGCAAGGCCCGCAGTCTTTCCACGAGGTCACCTTTAGGAGTAACGCCTCAGAAAACTCTGGGCAGGACACGAACGAGCGCGCTGTGCGGGGGCTCCTCACGGCACCGCTCTGTCCCGTCCTGTCACCTCGCGTGCTCCGAGCACTGTGGCCTGCTCCTGTCACCGCCAGCTCCTTTGTCACCACGTGTCACAAAGGGCCCTTGGACACCCGTTCCATGTCACAGTGACTGTGCAGCACCGTGTCACCAAGGGCCCTTGCACACGCTGCCGCCCTCCCTGGGGCCGCCCCCATCCCAGCCAAAGTGGCCCAGGCTGGAAGGAATGCCTGGCCCCAGGTGTCCAAGGCAGCCCCACAGGATCTTTAGGAAGGGCTCAGAGCATCAGCAAACGCTGCCCTGCTCTGCGGGCTCAGGGCAGCAGAAGGAGCCCCCAGGGCTGCCGACGCAGCCGCGCTGGGAAGGGCACGGGCCCTTCCAGGGACGCTGGCACGGCCTCCTTGGGACACGTCCCGGCCCATGGCCATGCTAAACCCGCGGGTGTGACTCGCACAAGGAACGTGTGGGCCAGGGCACCAATGCTGCTCTGAGCCCTGGGGCCCGGGCAGCGCTGCCATCAGCAGCTGGGGCAGAGTCCCTGCCCAAGCAGAGCTGCCACCCCCCGAGCCCTGGCAGCGCGGGTGCCCGTCTCCTGCCCCAGAGACCTGTGCCCCCGGGGGGCTTCTGTGCCACAGGGAGCCAAAGCCCACGTGCCTTGGGGGCTGTGCTCCTTCCTGCAGGGGCTGATGGCCGGAGCACCTGGAGCAACTGCTGGAAATACTTTGTCTCTGTCAGATGATTTTGCATTTTCCTGAAAGGAATTCTTCTCATAGAAGGCATTGGCAGTAGTACCACAACACCACCAGCTTCTGAGTTTCCCAGGACAATCAAATTTCAGTGGAACATTGTGCTTTTCTCACTCTCTTTCCTGCATTCTGGCAAAAATAGAATCTGCGCAGGCTCTGATATTCTTGTCTTCAGTTGCTGTCTGTCTGGCGGTGGCAGCTCATGTCCAAACAAAACTGTGTCCCTGCTGAGCACAGCAATGGGCAGCCACAAATAGAGCGGTTCCACAGTGAACATGAAGGCAGACACATGGAAGTACAGAGAATAAGGATAACTCTGGGAGGAAAAGCTGTTCTGTGTCTCTAATTATGGTGCCCACACCCTGAAGCAGCAGCCAAGAGAAGCGCTGTAAGCAGACAGGTGCAGTTTTCGGCACCACAATACACAAATATATTAAGCCATTAGCCAGAATGCAAAGGAGGACTGCAAGGATCAAGCGCGGTCTGGAGGGGAAGCCCTAGGTGCAGCTGAGGCCACTCTAGTCTGTTCAGCCTGGAGGAGAGTAAAGGGCATCGCTGTGGTCTTCAACATCCTCCTGAGGGCAATCAGAGGGGCTGCTGCAGCTCCCGTCACTGTTGGGACCAGTGACAGGACTGGAGAAAAGGGCAGGGAGCTGGGACAGGGCAAGTTTCATTTCCATATCAGGAAAAGGTTTTTCACCCAGAGCAGGGTCGGCACTGGCACAGGTTCCCCATTGACGCAGCCCAGCCGAGCTCAGGCTGGCTCTTGGGAGAACTGTGGCGCTGTGCCAGGAGTGGGGAACGGCCAAGGCGTGGGTTCTGCCTGGGGCTGAAGCTGCCGAGCCACTGCTCAGTGGTTCAGGATCTGAGAACTGCGGCACGCACCAGGCAGAAGAGAAGGAGGAGGCACTTCCATTGTGAGGTTCCACAGGCAAAGGTTTATTCCAAGGGAGGGATTTAGAAGGAAAGAGCCACGAGCACTTCTGTGCACAGGATTTTATAGGGGTGCAGCTCAGGGGGTGGATACAAACAATTGAGCACGAAGGAATCTGCAAGGGAGGAGCGAGGGGATCCCATCAGTTGCTTGGGACTAATTAGGACAGATGGGAGGAGAGGGTAGGTCCCATGGGCCAGTGGGGTTCCTGCAATAGGGGAATTCCAAAGGCGTGGTGCAGCCAGGGATTGATCCAAGACAAAAGTGACAGGGAAGGTTCAGGAATGAAGAGCTGGGTCACCTTCACAGGCAGGGAAGGAGCTGGAACAAAGAGTGGGGCATGGCATGAGGGACAGCTTTGAGGGAGGGAAAAAACTAGGGGTAAACCAACTTGGGGAAAACATGGGGTACATTAAAACAAACTATTATACCATAGCTGATAAATAAACATGAACTGCAACACCCCAGGGAAACGGGCACAGCACCAAGCCCGTCTGAGGTTGAGAAGTGTTTGAACAACATCGAGCAGTCACCCAAGCTTTTAGCCACTACATAAAAACTCAAGGATTGTGAACTGTAAGTTTACATGAGCATCTACTCCTGAGTATTATTTTAGGCAGTGTTGTTAGAAAGTTGTTTAATCTCCGATCATACCCCAGTTCCTTGTAGATTGTGTGGAACGTGTAATCCTTTTGTGTCCATTGCTTGTTAGGACTATAAAAAAGAACATTGGTGCTGGGTGACTCAGAGACACGCAGTGTGTGTTAGGTGCAGTATACAGGGCATAAATAGCAGGAAAAGAGAAGTACTAACACATACTGATAAGTTTGGAAATTTAGATAGCATTAAGAATGAATAACCTAAGAAGTAAAAATGTTATTACAAAGAGTCCACTAGAATGTATTTTAGCAGATGAGAAAGATTTGGGAGGAATCCCAGAGGGTAATTTTTCAAAGAAAGCTAATCTGATTAAATACTCTACCCGATGGTAGCCTTGGTATCTGTTAGAAAGTGGTGAAAAGTGACCACCTAATGGAACTTTAAATTATCATACATTCTGACAGTTGATGTTATTTTGAAGAAAAGAAGAAAAATGAGATCAAGTGATATATGCAGACATGTTTTTTTCCCTGAAGAATAAACTTGAGTGGCAGAAAGAATGTGGCTTTGATTTGGTCCCACAGGACCCTTTAGTCCTAACTTTGGAAAGAGGTAACAGGCAGGAAATAAAGCCATGTTGTTCTGCATGTATCATAGGGCAGAGATGTTTGAAATTGGGTAAAAAGCACGAGGAAATTGATTTCTAGTTGTCCAAGCCTTACAGCCGAGTTACCCCAGGCCAGCTCGGGTACATTCCCCCTCACCCAAGCACTCCGCCCCCTGAATTAAACCCAAATGGCAGTGAGGATGAGATGAATTGCGCTGGGCTGTACTTGGCCCTAATGTCCGGCTAGCAATGCGGGAGGGAGGTGACCGACACCCCCGGCGCATGTATTGCCAGCCCCCCTCGGCGTCTTGGCCTTGGGCTGGGCTGGACGCGCGGTGTGGATGGAAAGCGCGGAAGGACGAAGAAAAGAGGCGTCCACTAGCTGGGGGCTAACTCCGATTTCTTGAAGGGTCGGATGACACAGACCGGGAGAGAGAGTGCCAACCAGCAAATGGCACGAAACAGGGGGGAAAGCAAGTTTTTAAAGGGAAGGGGTGGAGAGAGGAGGGAAGCCCAACTAGCCAACCGGGGAGAGGTACAAACATAACTGCCACAAGGAACTAACCAATAAATACGACATAAAGGAGTGGCCCTGGGACCACAGCCAACCACAACCCCCAAAGAGACGAAGCTTCCAGAAAGCTGGGAGGAGTGGGGTGTGATTGACTGGGCCCAGGGAGGAGGAAAATCTTACATATAAGGTGTGCAGGGGAGGGGAAATTATATAACAAAGGCACACTGGCAGTTGAGGGGGAAGGGGGTAACCAGGGAAACCAACTGTCAGGAGAGGCAGTGGCGGGAAAATCAGGGACGGGAGGAACCATTTGTATATAAGCGGGGGGGGGGGGGGGGGAATACATAACATAGGGGGGAATAACTGGGGAAATTAAATAACACAATACAACATCTCCCCGTTTCTTGACAACTAAAATAAAAAGAACCTAAGAGTCCATCTGAACTTAAACTTCGGGGACCCGCGGCTGGTCCGTCCAATCCTCGCCTTCCTCGAGCTGGGGCTTGTCCGCCCATGGGTGGCCAGCGGGCGGCACAGTTGACCCCTCGTCATCTGCAGCTTCTTCGGCCTCTGAGGAGAAGTCCCCCAGCTCGATGTGCTCTTCGGCGGGCACTGTGGCATGGTTGATGGTGGGCGAGGTGGCTTTAGATACCAGTCTCTGGACCAGACCACGAATCACCATGATGAGAACTGAAAACATAATCAAACTCAAGACAACTTTAATAATAGATTCTACGATAGAAGTGGCCCACCCGCTCAGGCCCCAACCCTTGAAAAGGTCCCCCAGCCAGTCCGAGGTCTCCTGTCGGACTTGGTGGACCAGGTCTTGGAGTTTTTGGATTGATTGTCTGGCGTCCTCGGCTCGAGTGGACAGGTTCAAGCAGCAGAGGCCCTCAAACTCCTCGCAGTGGTGGTGATGTAGCAGCAATAGAAAATCTATTGCTGCTCGATTCTGGAGTGTCGCCTTCCTTGTTATTTCCTCGTCTGATAGGAGGTCGTATAGCGCGGCTGATGTAAAATTGGCTTGTTTTGCCACCCAACACTCTAGGCGGCCCAATTCTCCTAGAGCCTTCGCCACCGATACCCAAGGCAATAAGATGGTAAAGGCGACGGACTTTGAGTGAGACCAATGAGTAATTTCGGCATCACAGTCCTCGGTGAGATCTTTAAGATCTCTTTTAGATCTGCCCAATTCAGACATGATGTTAGATCGTTTCCAATCAATAATTTGGGACATGTTAGGTGTAAACAGCGTCAGCCGGCCGAAGGTGCACGGCCCTCCGACCAGGCCAGAGGGGATGCCTGCCCACGCTCGGTCTCCGCAAATTAAAAACACACCCCGAGGAAGGGAGTAAGGGGTCCGGCCAGTAGTGGTGGGGCCGAGGATTTTCAACACGGCCTGGCACCACTGCTTAGCCTGGTATTCTATTTTGGATTGCAGGACCACCTCACTGCCCTTCTCTACGGGGGTGATGGTATAATCGAACTGAAAGCAAACAGAGGTGTTGGCGGAGCCGAGTAGATGTAATTCTGTGGGCTCAGAGGTTGCAGGGACCAGCCTGAACACTCCGTCTCTCCAGGCATTCGAGGGGTCAAAACTGGGGAGGATCGTGAGGCTCCGGGCCAAAATGGGGGAAAAGGAACGCTGGAAAGTGGAAGGGAACTCGCCTGGAGAGAAAGGGATCCCCACAAGGCAAGACGACATCAGGTCCTCTGCTGCGCCGGTGTCCAGGCAGATGCTGTCCTGTCCGAGTGACTGAGCCAAGGCACGCCAGACATTGACCTTGGGCTGGGGGACAACCCACGGCTCCGTAGGTGGCATCAGGAGCCAGCAGGTCATTACCAGGGTGAACAGCATCCTGGGGTTTGGGGCCAGCGGTGGTGTAGCGGGGGCCATTGGGGAGACGTAACTGAAACGACAGAAAGTGGTAAAAGTATACCGAAATCATAAGTACGGTTCCTCCCCGAAAAGCCAACTTATATAAAACATTCTGGGTGACATGTCAGGGACTGGGGGAGAACAGGAAGAGGCATAGAGGAGGAGGTCTAGTGGTGGAGGAGAGGCTGGAGGGGAAGGCTCTTCCTCCACTGAGGGAAGGTCCGGAGGAGCGGATGGTAGGTGGTGGTGCCTCCTCCGTCGCCGCCAACACGCCTGCCGAACTTGTGGTACAGTCCCTGCTTTTGTCCTCTGCTTCGGGACGAAGGGCCTTACCCACTTTGATGGAACCCACTTGGGACCTGAGGGGGTAGACACGCAAGCGTATCCCCTCCCCCAGGTCACCAAGTCGAAGGGGCCCTCCGTCCGCCAGGTCTCCGGATCCTTGACCAGAACCGGAGGCCTGACTTTAGGCTGCAGCTGCTGGTGGCTGCCGAAATGCCGGACCACTGGAGGATTCTGGCTGTTGAAAGAGCAGTTAAGGAAGTTAAAAGTGTACAAGGCTCTCAACAGCTGGACGTGGGGGGTCTCCACCTTCATCGCCGGTTGTTGGCGGGACAGGGTCTCCTTAAGGCTCTGGTGGGCCCTCTCCACCATGGCTTGGCCTGTTGGGGAATAGGGGATGCCGGTCTTATGGACTATTCCCCATTGCTGCAGGAAGCTCCGCAGCTCCTTGGAAGTATACGCAGGGCCGTTATCAGTTTTTAAGGCCCTAGGGATGCCCAAGACAGCGAATGCCTGAAGCAGATGCCTCTGAACATCCGCTGCCTTTTCTCCTGTGTGGGCAGAAGCGTAGATCGCTCCGGAGAAGGTGTCTACTGAGACGTGGACGTAACACAGCCGGCCAAAAGACGGAACATGTGTTACGTCCGTCTGCCACACCTCGCAGCTCACCAGGCCTCGAGGATTAGCTCCCGAAGCCACAGTGGGCATTTGATGTTGTTGGCACTGGGGACATGTGGCCACGATCGCCTTGGCCTGGTCCTGCGTCAGGTTGAATTGCCGAACCAGGCCGGGCGCATTTTGATGAAAGAGTTGGTGGCTGATCTTAGCCTGGCCGAACACATCCGGGAGCGGGCCCTGCGTAATGGCAGCCGCGGCCAAGGAGTCGGCACGGCGATTGCCCTCCGCTATGAACCCGGGCAGGTCTGTGTGTGACCTTACATACATCACATAAAATGGGTGCTCGCGGTGGGAGACCAACTCAACGAGCCTATTTAATAATTCGAACAATCTCTTGTTCGTGACCTCTTGAAGAACTGCATGTTCTGCTCGGGACACTACACCTGCGACGTACGCAGAATCTGTCACCAAATTAAAAGGTCCAGGGAATCTCTGGAATACCCTGATGACTGCGTCTAACTCAGCAACTTGTGGAGAACCCTCCACAAGAACAACATCGGTCTCCCACTGCTGAGTCTGAGGATCCCTCCAAGTCATGACAGACTGGTGGGATGCTCCAGACGCATCAGTAAAAACAGTCACGGCATCCAGTGGCTCCCTACTTTGAACCTTTGTAAGAGACAATTTGAAGTCCGAATTGAATAATTTGTGGGCCGGCTGATCAACTGCGACGCGCCCAGTGTAGCTGTCTAACGCAAACTGTAGATATTCATTAGTTTGCAGCAGTTCTTCAAAGGTCTTTAATTTTAATTGGCCCGCTTCCAATTTGATTGGAATGTGAATGCATGAGAAGTCACACCCTGCCAGCTCCCTGATCCTCGATCTCGCTTTGAGGATCAGTTCGGCTACCAACTCCTGTGGCCGTTTCATCCTTTTGGACCTATGGTGGCTGAAGAACACCCACTCTATGATCAAGAGGGGGTCACCCAGACCCTGGTCCTTCAGGTCCTGGTCCCATTGATGGATTATGCCATGGAGGTGTGGCAGCTTTCCCAGTATGATGAATTTGAATGGCAGGCCCGGATGGTACCGATGGGCCTGCCTGGCCGAAATAGTTTTCTGGACCTTCTCCAGAGCCACCTCCGCCTCTGGGGTGAGAGCCCTAGGGGAACTAAGCCCCTCTCCCCCTTTCAACAAATTGAAAAGGGGGGCTAGGTCTTCGGTGGGAATGCCTAGCCAGGGTCTCACCCAATTTAAAGACCCACACAGTTGGTGAACATCTGCTAGGGTCCGGACTGTCGTCCAAATAGCCAATTTTTGCGGAACAATGGTCCGCTTAGTAATTTCGAGGCCCAGGTATTTCCAAGGTGGCATCTGCTGAATCTTGTCTTGCTGGAGCTTGAACCCTGCAGCAACCAACACATTGGTTGTCAGGTCAAGCGCATGGGCAAGCAGACTGTGGTCGGCCGCACACACAAGGATGTCGTCCATATAATGGTGGATAATGACAGCATCCCCGAGGGCTGTACGCAGAGGTGACAGCAGCGAAGCGACATACCACTGGCAGATCACAGGGCTGTTCTTCATGCCCTGATGCCCTGTGGTAACACCCGCCAATGATAGCGCTTGGCCAGGGACTCACGGTTGATGGACGGAACCGTGAAAGCAAAGCGCGGGGCATTGTCCAGGTGAAGGGGAATTTGGAAAAAACAATCCTTGATATCAATTACCGCCAAATTCCAATTTTGGGGGAGCATTGCTGGGGAGGGCATCCCTGGTTGGAGAGATCTCATATCGACAATCAACTCGTTAATTTGGCGGAGGTCGGTCAGGAGCCGCCACTTATCTTTATTGGGCTTTTTGATGACAAAAACCGGGGAGTTCCATGATGACATGGACTCCTCGATATTGCCCTTAAGTAACTGCTCCTGCACGAGCTCATTGAGCGCCTTCAATTTCTGTTTGTTAAGCGGCCACTGTTGGACCTGTACTGGTTTATCAGAAAGCCAATCCAGCTTCCAGGTCTGGCGCTCATCAGTGGCCACTGCCCGAAAAACCTGGGGAGCCTTTGGTAGGTCAATTCTGGCCCCCCACTGGGCTAGCAGATCTCTCCCCCAGAGAGGCTCGGTGTAGTCTAATACAAACGGGCGTACAGACACCAATTGCCCCTCGGGTCCCTTAATTTGAACAACGCTCTTTGATTGTTTTGCCAATTGCAAGCCCCCAACACCTGAAATCGTGCCCGCTGCACTTTGCAAATCCCAATGGGACGGCCACTCCTGAGAGGGAATGATCGTCACATCTGCACCCGTGTCCAAGAGACCCCTGATGACTTTTTGATCCCCGCCCAACGAGAGTTGACATGTCAGGCGGGGCTTCTCCCTCCCTACGAGTTGTGCCCAGGCCACTGACGGAGGCGAAGTCCTCTCCGCGGCATCGCTCCAATGGTCTTTATCTGGGACTGGAATGGCCTGGGCAATGACCTGTCCCTTGGGAAGGAGAAGTGGGGGTCGGACACAGTACAGCCCTACCGCGAAACGATCCCGGTCGGTAGTGACCAGACCGGGGATGATGTGCACGTCTCGCGGCGTGTGCTTAGTGTCACCGACAACGGTCCACCTGCAACGTCCCAGTTTCCTCCAGCGACCCGGATGTTGAAGATCGACAGACACCAGCTGGATGTTACTGCTAGGGATATAATAATCCCTAGTTAGCTGCAGCCTGTATGGGGAAGCAGAGGACAAGGTGTTAAGCGCAGGAACTGCACCACAGGTAGTAGTCAAATCCGATAAGTAGGTCAAGTCCGGCATAGCAAAGGTCGGCGGCGCTCCCTCTTCTCCTTCCTCCCCGCGTGGTGGTATTCTGCCCGCCGCAGTTATGTCTGCGCGCAGGGAGGGGCTGCGCTCTGGGCCTAGTTTTTTGTGCCCTTTTCCCGCTGCCTCCTATAGTTTAGATAGTCTAATCTCACAGGGCACTGGGGCATCCAGTGCCCTATCTTACCACATAAGTGGCAGGGGTGGGTGTCTGCTGTTCTTCTGCCGGACCCTGGTGTTGGTGGTCCGGCAGCGGGGGCAGCCTCAAGGTCGAATGGCTTGGGCTCGGGGTGGCCGGCGAACGCTACGGAGGCTCTGCGTGGGCGTGCGGAGAGAGGGGTGTGAGCCACCACGGCCTCTATCATTGCCTCTACTGTGGGCCGGGGACTTCGAGGAAGAGTCCTGATGGCTCTTCTGCACTCAGAATTGGCGTTGTAGTATGCCATCTTTCTGAGCATGCTCTCCCTCTCTCTGTCCCCGGACACCTGTGCTTCCACGAAGCGGTAGAGGCGCTCGATAAAAGCCATGTATGTCTCCTGTGCGCCCTGCCGCACCTCGTCCTCCTCCCACTGGGAGGTGACGACAGTGAGCTTGAAGAAAGCTCGCTCTGCAGCTTGAGCCGACTCCCCTAACTGCTGTGGAAAAAGAGCCCAAGCCTGGGCTGCCCCAGTCGCCCACTGCCCCTCGCCTAACAGATGTTCTTCCAAAACTATCAGGCCCTCTGCATCATGAGAAGTTGAAGGATTCCCCCAAAGATTTGGGAGAACCTCCAAAATCTCCCTCCTCCACTCCGCCACCCAGACCCGGAACTCCATGGGCCCTGTCAAGCTGGAGAAGAGAGCCCTCAGGTCAGATTGGCACCAGATCTCCCTGCGCAAGGGCATTACGGAGCAACCCCCGGAAGTACTCGGACTCCCGGGAGTAGTCCTTCTGTGCCTTGCACAGCTCCTTGATCCGAGCTGGTGCTAAAGGCACCCACTGTGCCAGAGGACTTCCCTCTCCGCTTAGGGTGTACGAGACCGGGCCGGTTTCCAACAAGGGCGCCTGCCCCGGCCTCCGGTCATCCACACCCCCCCCCCGGAACACAAATCATGGGAACCGGAAGGGAAGGCGTGGGAACCGGAACTGGAGGAGGTTGAGGCGGGGCCTGGTAGTGAGGCGGGACGAGGGGGTGGGCGCGGCACACCACCCCTCTCCGCCCCCTGGGTGGAGCACGGGGGTGGAGCTGAATACGTGGGACGAGCAGGGGAGGGATCATCGGGGGGCTGAACTGGGGGAGGAGAAACGGGAGGAGCCGAAGGAGGAGCAGTGGGAGGGATCGTGGAAGGGTACGAGGGGGGGGCAACCGAGAAAGGGGCTGGGTCAGGAGGGAGGAAGGGGTTGGGATTCGGAAGAAAAGGGTTCTGGGGAAGAGGAGGGGCCCTGGCGGGAACGGCCATGTGGTCGTCGCCATTTTGGGCACCCTGGGAGCCATCTTGATAACCTTCAACAAATCAAACTTTGGGCTTGACAACCGGGGACTTGGGGACAGGGACAGAGGGGTTGGGAGAGAGAGAAGCCTGGCCAGGGCTCCTCGAAGGGGGAGGCCGAGCAGGTCGAGGGGGAGCAGGGGCAAGATGGACCCCCTGCTTCTTTTTGGCCTTAAAAGTCCCCCTCGAGGGCTCCTGCCTTTGGGATGGGAGAGCGGAATGAGGGACAAGGGCAAGCGAACGAGGGGAACGAGGGGATAACGTAGAACTTGCGGGTCCTTTCTTAGGCTCCCCTACTGGGCGAAGAATGGCAAGCACACTACTAGCCCAGTATGCCACGTTAACTAATTTTGACTCTCCAGACTTCACAGATTCTTCTAATTTTGCAACAACAGCTACCCAAAAACGTGGCTGCTTTACAACTTCTGGGGAGACATTGGGGAACTTCGAAAAGACCCACTTCACCAACAACTTTAACTCGTGCTTGGGGGCCTTATGCCCACCCGTAAGCAATAAACCCTTAACAACATCATAAACCTCTTTTTGCACCTTTCCCAAGCCCGCACCCATGGCACCTTTCTAACTGCAAAAGTTTTACCCCTAGAAAGGGGGAAAGGTCGCTGATGTTACACCCCCCCTCGCCCGGAGAAAAAACACAAACTAAAACAGCAAGCAACACACGACCGGCCTCCGCCCTCCCACCGCCCCGAAGTCCGGGGGAAAGTGCGAGGAAAGAAGAAATAGGGTGGCGGGTCCGGCCCCCGCGTCCGGGGAGAGTCCGGCTCCCACGGGAAAAGGAAAATAACAAAGGTTCGGGGTTTAGTGAAGAGGGTGGGGGGCAGGTCCCCAGGGCAGGGCCCATACCCCTAGGGGAAAGTCTTAAAAAGGCGGAGGAGAAGCCTGGAGAGTCCCCAAAGAAAAGGGGCCCGGACTTACCAATCCAGTCGTTGCGGCAACGAAAAAGGCCAGGTGGGGGTTCTTCGTCCTGGAGTCGTCCCGGTGGGTGCTTGGGAGTCCCGACTCCGGTCCCCAGGGAGCGCTGCCCCTAAAACGGGGCCTGCTACCAACTTGGGGTAGGTTGACAGCCAGGAGATTTATAAAATCCACACCGCGGGGTCTGGTCAGTGGTCCAGTAGGTCCAGTGTCCACTTCACAGGCCCCACGTTGGGCGCCAACCTGCGCTGGGGCATACTTGGCCCTAATGTCCAGCTAGCAATGCAGGAGGGAGGTGGCCGACACCCCCGGCGCATGTATTGCCAGCCCCCCTCGGCGTCTTGGCCTTGGGCTGGGCTGGATGCGTGGTGTGGATGGAAAGCGCGGAAGGACGAAGAAAAGAGGCGTCCACTAGCTGGGGGCTAACTCCGATTTCTTGAAGGGTCGGATGACACAGACCGGGAGGGAGAGTGCCAACCAGAAAATGGCACCAAACGGGGGAAAGCAAGGTTTAAAGGGAAGGGGTGGAGAGAGGAGGGAAGCCCAACTAGCCAACCGGGGAGAGGTACAAACATAACTGCCACAAGGAACTAACCAATAAATACGACATAAAGGAGGGGCCCTGGGACCACAGCCAACCACAACCCCCAAAGAGACGAAGCTTCCAGAAAGCTGGGAGAAGTGGGGGGTGATTGACTGGGCCTAGGGAGGAGGAAAAACTTATATATAAGGTGTGCAGGGGAGGGGAAATTATATAACAAAGGGAGACTGGCAGTTGAGGGGGAAGGGGGTAACCAGGGAAACCAACTGTCAGGAGAGGCAGTGGCGGGAAAATCAGGGACGGGAGGAACCATTTGTATATAAGCGGGGGGGGGGGGCGGAATACATAACATAGGGGGGAATAACTGGGGAAATTAAATAACACAACACAACAATGAATAATCCTGGTGAGGGGACAATTTCAGAGACAACCAACACAAGGAATCAAACCAACAAAGCTGTGCCTTTAGTCACCCCCTTAAGGCAATTAGTGGGTCCCCCAGGTGAAGCCATGTGGGTGAACATCTGCTTTTCTACTAGTGACCTCAAGAGTTGGCAGGAAAAATTAAAATGGATATTGAAAACCCCTGCAAAGTAGCAAAATGATTTGAGTTCATAGTCAAGAATCAAGACCCAAACTGAGGTGATAGTGATTTCATGCTGATAGTGCTAAGAAAACCAGCAAAAGAGTTGGTGATAAAGACAGCCAGAGCCCATGTGCAGGGACAAATTGCTAGTGGAGCCCGACAAGGTACAGTGCACCAGTTGTTTCCTACTGTAAATACTTTGTGGGACCCAAATGATGCAGGCAGCTGTGCAATGTTAACCAGATACCAGGAACTAGTCAAATTTGAATTAAAAAATACCATTCCAAAAGCAATAAATTGTTCAGTAATAGATAATGTTACACAGGGACAGCACGAGTCACCCACTGACTTTGTGGACAGGCTCTGAGCAGCTGCACATAAACACACAGCCCTGGATCCCTGGATGAATATGGGAAAACAGCAGTTCATTTCCCTGATGTTTGGGCAATCTAGCCCAGATGTCAGGCAGAAACTTCAGAAGCAGAAAGAGCCTGTATAAGGAGACTTAAAGGCATTAATGAAAAAAGCATAGAAGCTGTATGATAATAAAAACAGAGAAAAAGAAAAAGAAGAAGAACTCCCTGCAGCCATGGTGGCAGCTCTGGATCAGCATCAGGGAGAGGACGTGGGCATGGATGAAGCAGAGGCAGGGGCCAAGATAGCAGAGGCAGAGGAGGTTCAAAGCAGCCATAGACCAAGCTGGGGCCAAATCAAGGAGAAGGAGAGGGGACTCCAGCTGGGGGCAAAGTCCAGCTTTATTAGAGAGCTCCAAGCAGATCTACAACCCAGGGGATCCAGCCAACTGCAGACAGAGAACTGGGCTGTGCAAGGTGTTATAAAGGGGCGAGGGAACAGGGGAGGGGATCGCCCATCTGCCAATGGAATTACAGGAGGGCGTGGGCAGCAGGGAAACAGACATATAGGGGAACCAATGGGGGTAAGCCGGGGGAGGGGTCCCAGTGCCTGAACCTATCACTCGATGCCCTTGGAAGAAGTTTCTGGAGGGAAGGGATGGGCTGTGGAGTGACAGACAGGACACAGGGGAGGGCTTGAGGGGATGACAAGGCAGTTGTCTGAGAACCAGGGGAGGAGGCAGCGAGATTGACATTAAAAAGGAGGGAGGAGGCAATGGGGGCAGAAGAACTGTAACAGGGAGCAACTGCAGCAAACCAAAGTACAGCTTAATGCAATACAACAGATCAGAACACAATACAACAAGCAACAAGAGGATATGGGGTCTCGGGAGGACAACGGTCTTTGGGAGCTGCCCGGAAGGAAGCAATTTGCCAGACACCTCGACCACAAACCGTAAGATAACTTCCTGCTCTCCTTGGAATGACAGCTTGGTGCCAACTGCGCATATACACCTACAGATTGATCATGAAACCTGTCCTGGGGTGACGTTATGATGCTTGTATCCCCATTCATGTGTTCTGTGTCTTTAAGAGTGTCTCTGATGAGTGGAAGTTTTGTTTGGGTTTCTCTTATCAGGGACACAGAGACGGGCATTATATAGGGCTGTTTTCGCTTTTTGCTTTTAGCTTTTGGCTTTTCTGCTTTGCTTGCTGTCATCCTGCTCTCGCTTTTGCTTCTGCTTATTAGCTAGTTTAGCTAAACAGTCCAAATTTCTTCCTGGACTGTTTCTCCTCTCCTGTTTCTGTGACCATCTCGAACCTGCTCCAGACTGGGACCTGGGAACACCGAGGGTTTGCACCGTTTGGCTGCAGCAGCTGCCCCAGCACCAGAGGGACTGAGAACAGAGCAACCATCCCCGAAAGAGACTTTCTGATTTTGTCATCTTTCTCAGAGCGGTGCCATCCGGTATTGTTCATTTTGTGTGCTGGGGGGTGCTGTGCCTGTCAAATAAACAGGTTCTTTCCCCTTCTCTCTGAGGAATTTTTTCCCGAACCGGTTGGGGGGAGGGGCCGTGTGGGTTTTTTTTCGGGAGGGGCCCTCCTTTGGAGGTTCTCTACCAAATTTGCCCTAAACCAGGACAAAATATTGGCGCCCAATCGTGGGGCTCGAGAGAGATTGGAAAAACCCTGTTTTGACTGCTTTTTGGTTGCTATTATTCTGTGTTCATTTAAATCAGCTAATAGCCATGCTTTTTGAATTCATAATGTCTGTTGGGGTGAAGGTTTGCATGCATTTCTGGTCCCTAGGGTTTTTTGAGATTTTAATACCTCTCTGGTCCCTAGGTTTATTTTCTTATCCAGAAATAGCTTTAGTATTGTCCCTAATACGTAGTTTTTACATCAGAGGGGCAGTGACCAGAGTAGCTATCCTGCTGGGCTTGGTGGCAATGATGTGCAAGAAGTTTATAAAGATGCTAGGGTCTGCTCCAGGTATGAATGGTTCATGGCTGTGATTATGCATCCAGTTTGTTAGAGGAGGAGCAGGAGGGAATGAGGTTTTTCAGCCTCTGCTTTCCTTCTTCTCCTATGAATCAGTTGCATCACTAGTGAAGGATGGTCAGTTTCCCCTCAATGTTAAAGAAACTGTCTTCTTGGTATTCAATCTGGTAACCTTCCTCTATACAGCCTGCTGCTTCTCTAGAATGAGGGCTGAGATTTCTAGACAGGCTGATGAGACCCCTGACTCAGGAGTAAACCCTGGTGTGGAAAATCCTAAGTGGTGTGGGAAATGGGAGAATATGGGCCAAATCCTGAAGGAGTTCCCTGACTCTATAGTCTGGGATTTTCCCCATGAACAAATTCAGAACCCAGCTGAGGTGGGGAAATATCTGAAAGAGAAGTACCAGGATGAGCCTAAGGAGAGGAAGGTCATTGCAGTGAGCTGGGCCCTGGCATATTCTTATCGCACACTGCTAGATACTGTCAGGCAGCAGACAGAGGCAGGGGGGCAGGGAGATAAATCAGCAACTATCCCGGTGATTCAGGCTGCAGCCAACAGCCCAGGCTCGAAGCCAGCAGCCAAACCAGATAGTGAGGCAAGCCAGCATCTAAACCCATGGCTGTTGCTACCAGCACCAGAAGTGGGAAATGCACGGACAAGACCAATCGACCAGTGGATGATGATGATGATGATGATGATGATGATGATGAAGGAGAAGGAACCTCAATGCTCAATGCCTCCTGACATAAAATCAGGAGTCAAAGCAGCAGGTGCAAGATCAGATGCAAATATTGAGTCCTTTTCCCTGAAGGACCTTTGTGGCTTAAGGAAGGATTACACCTGACGACCTGATGAATCCATAATTAGTTGGCTGGTCCGTCTCTGGGCTGCTGCAGGCGAGGCTACAATTCTGGACGGCACTGAAGCCAGGCATTTGGGATCCCTGTCACAGGATCCTGTCATAGACCAAGGAATGATGAGGGGGGCTTACACTCACAGCCTCTGGGAACGGGTCCTAAGAAGTGTAGCAGAAAGATACCAGTGCGCAGACGATCTCTATGTGCAGCAAACTCAGTGGAAGACAATAGAGCAAGGGATCCAATGCCTGAGAGAAATGGCAGTAGCAGAGATTATCTTCTCAGATGATGTAACAACTAGGAACCCAGACTTAGTACCATGCACGTCTGTGATATGGCGAAAACTTGTACGACTTGGGCCACATGAATATGCTTCTGCCTTAGCCATCACGAAGAGGGATGAGAGGGATGAGACTGTGCTTGACATGGCAAGGAAGCTCCGAGCATATGCAGATGCTGTACATGGCCCGACACATATCAGAATCGCAGTGGTAGAAACACGTCTGCAGAACTTAGAGGATAAGATAGAGGAGAACCATAAGAAGCTTAGAGAGGAGATTAAAGAAGACCTTCTCCAAGTTTCAGCAGTACAGATCCGAGGTTCTGGTATCCAAGGCAGACGTTTCCCAGATGGTGAGAGAAGGTGCACCCCACGAGCTGAGCTGTGTTTTTACCTGCGTGATTGTGGGGAAAACATGAGAAGGTGGGATAGGAAACCTACTGCTGTTCTGGCATGACGGGTGCGTGAAATGAAGGAAGCCACCAGAAGGAAAGCACCTCCAGTTGCCCGTAGCCAAACGGCCAGGTATGATGATGATGACATGTCTGACCCCCTCGAAGGAACTTCCAAAACATACGCCCAGGGAAAGAAGGATAACCAGGCTTAGAGGGGCCCTGCCTCAAGCCAGGTAGAGGCCAGGGAAAATCGTGTTTTCTGGTCTGTGTGGATTTGTTGGCCTGGCACATCGGAGCCACAAGAGTACAAAGCTTTGGTCCATACTGGTGTGCAATGCACATTAATCCCATCAAGACATGTGGGGACAGAGTCCGTTTCTATTGCTAGTGTGACAGGGGGATCCCAGGATTTCACTTTGGTGGAAGCTGATGTGAGCCTAATGGGAAATGAGTGGAAGAAGCATCCTATTGTGACTGGCCCAGAGGCCCCATGTATTTTGGCATAGACTACCTTCAAAGTTGGTACTTCAAAGACCCAAAGGGACTCAGATGGGCATTTGGAATAGCTGCTGTAGAGACAGAGGGCATCCAGCAATTGAACACCTTGCCTGGGTTGTCTGAGAATCCATGTGCAGTAGGATGCCTGACGGGAGAAGAGCAACGAGTGCCAATTGCCACTTCCATAGTGCATCGACGACAGTATAGAACCACTCGAGATGCTGTGATCCCCATCCATAAGATGATCCGAGAGCTGGAGAGCCAAGGGGTGGTCAGCAAGACCCACTCACCCTTCAACAGCCCCATTTGGCCTATGCGAAAATCTGAAGGAGAATGGAGATTGACTGTGGACTACCGTGCATTGAATGAAGCGACTCCACCACTGAGTGCTGCCGTGCCAGACATATTAGAGCTCCAGTATGAGCTTGAGTCCAAGGCAGCAAAGTGGCACGCCACTATAGACATTGCCAATGCATTTTTCTCCATTCCTCTGGCAGCAGAATGCAGGCCTCAGTTTGCTTTCACATGGAGGGGAGTGCAGTGTACCTGGAACCCACTGCCCAGGGGTGGAAGCACAGCCCCACCATCTGCCATGGACTGATCCAGACTGCACTAGAAAGGGGAGAGGCTCCAGAACATCTGCAGTATATTGATGGCATCATTGTGTGGGGGAACACAGCTGCGGAAGTGTTCGAGAAAGGGAAGGAAATCATCCAGATCCTTCTGGGAGCTGGTTTCACCATTAAAAAGAGCAAAGTAAAGGGACCAGCTCGTGAGATTCAATTCCTGGGAGTGAAGTGGCAAGATGGACGGCGTCAGATTCCTACAGATGTCATCAACAAGATCACAGCAATGTCTCCACCCACCAATAAGAAAGAGACACAAGCTTTCCTGGGTGCAATAGGTTTTTGGAGGATGCATATTCCTGAGTACAGTCAGATCGTGAGCCCGCTCTACCTGGTCACCCGCAAGAAGGACAATTTCCAGTGGGGCCCTAAGCAGCAACAAGCCTTTGTCCAGATCAAGCAGGAGATTGCTCATGCAGTAGCCCTTGGCCCGGTCAGGACGGACCAGAGGTAAAGAACATGCTCTACTCTGCAGCCGGGAACCATGGCTTGTCCTGGAGCCTTTGGCAGAAGGTGCCTGAGGAGACTCGGGGCCGACCACTGGGATTTTGGAGTTGAAGCTACAGAGAGTCTGAAGCCAACTATACTCCAACAGAGAAAGAAATCCTTGCTGCCTATGGAGGAGTCCAGGCTGCCTCAGAGGTAATAGGCACTGAAGCACAACTCCTCCTGGCACCCCGACTACCGGTGCTGGGGTGGATGTTCAAAGGCAAGGTTCCTTCCACTCACCATGCCACCAGTGCTACATGGAGCAAGTGGATTGCTCTCATCGCTCAGCGCGCCCGTATAGGTAAACTGAATCGCCCTGGGATTTTGGAGGTCATTACAAATTGGCCCGAAGGTGAGAATTTTGGTGTCACAGATGAAGAGGAACAAGAACCAGTGACACGTGCTGAAGAGGCTCCTCCCTATAACCAACTGCCCCCAGAGGAAACACGCTACGCTCTTTTCACTGACGGTTCCTGTCCCATCGTAGGGATGAACTGAAGTGGAAAGCAGCCGTATGGAGCCCCACACGACAGGTTGCACAAGCTACCGAAGGAGAAGGTGGATCAAGTCAACTTGCTGAACTCAAAGCTGTTCAGCTGGCCCTGGACATTGCTGAGAGAGAGAAGTGGCCAAAGCTCTACCTCTACACTGATTGATGGATGGTAGCCAGTGCTCTGTGGGGATGGCTGGAGAGGTGGAAAAAGGCTAACTGGCAATGTAGAGTAAAACCAATTTGGGCTGCTGATGAGTGGAAAGACATTGCTACCAGGGTAGGCAGGCTACCTGTGAAAGTCCGCCATGTAGATGCCCATGTACCCAAGAGTAGGGCCAGTGAGGAGCACCAAAACAATGAGCAGGTAGACCAGGCTGCAAAGATAGGGGTGTCCAAAATAGACCTAGATTGGGAACATAAGGGAGAGTTATTCCTAGCTCGATGGGCCCATGATGCCTCAGGCCACCAGGGCAGAGATGCCACCTATAAGTGGGCACGAGATCGAGGGGTGGATCTAACCATGGACAGTATTTCTCAGGTTATCCATGACTGTGAGACGTGTGCTGCCATCAAGCAGGCCAAGCGAGTGAAGCCCCTCTGGTACAGTGGGCGGTGATCCAAGTACAAGTATGGGGAGGCCTGGCAGATTGACTACATCACACTGCCCCAGACACGCCAGGGCAAACGCTACGTGCTGACCATGGTGGAAGGCACCACTGGATGGGTGGAAACCTACCCTGTGTCTCATGCTACAGCCCGGAACACCATCCTGGGCCTTGAAAAGCAAGTTCTGTGGAGACATGGCACCCCTGAGAGGATCGAGTCAGACAACGGGACTCATTTCAAGAACAGCCTTATCAACACCTGGAGCATGGCATTGAGTGGGTGTACCATATCCCCTACCATGCACAAGCTGCAGGGGAAGTGGAGAGGTACAATGGACTACTAAAAACTCAGTTGAGAGCTTTGGGTGGGGGATCTTTCAAAAATTGGGAGCAGCATTTAGCAAAGGCCACCTGGTTTGTTAACATCCGAGGTTCCACCAACCGAGCAGGTCCTGCCCAGTCTGAGTCCCTGAATGTAATAGAAGGAGACAAAGTCCCAGTGGTACATATCGGAGGTTTGTTAGGGAAGACTGTGTGGATCAATTCTGCCTCGAGTACAGACAAACCCATTCGTGGCATTGTCTTTGCTCAGGGACCAGGTTGCACGTGGTGGATAATGCAAAGAGATGGAACAACACGATGTGTACCTCAGGGAGATCTGATTGTGAGGTAAGAATGATGTGCAATATCACTGTTCATTGGATGTTACTGCCATTGTCTGTACATTGAACCATACAGACATGAGACAGAAGGAAACGTGTAAGTGTTGAAGGTCTGGGCAAGTGATAGATGGAGCTTTAAGTGAGTAAAGTGAAAGGGGGGAATCCTGCGGCTCTGTAATATAGGGCCTGGATTCAGTGGTCCAGTGTGCGGATGTGATGAAGGCATGATGGGTATTGCTGGTAAATTTTGGGGGAACAGACGGAAATTTTGTATGAATAATGCATGATGTGTTGTAGTATGTTGATGATATGGGGATAAGGGGTGGAATGTCCTGGGGTGACGTTATGATGCTTGTATCCCCATTCATGTGTTCTGTGTCTTTAAGAGTGTCTCTGACGAGTGGAAGTTTTGTTTGGGTTTCTCTTATCAGGGACACAGAGACGGGCAGTACATAGGGCTGTTTTCGCTTTTTCCTTTAGCTTTTGGCTTTTCTGCTTTGCTTGCTGTCTCTCTGCTCTCGCTTTTGCTTTTGCTTCTGCTTATTAGCTAGTTTAGCTAAACAGTCCAAATTTCTTCCTGGACTGTTTCTCCTCTCGTGTTTCTGTGACCATCTCGAACCTGCTCCAGACTGGGACCTGGGAACACCGAGGGTTTGCACCGTTTGGCTGCAGCAGCTGCCCCAGCACCGGAGGGACTGAGAACAGAGCAACCACCCCCGAAAGAGACTTTCTGATTTTGTCATCTTTCTCAGAGCGGTGTCATCCGGTATTGTTCATTTTGTGTGCTGGGGGGTGCTGTGCCTGTGAAATAAACAGGTTCTTTCCCCTTCTCTCCAAGGAATTTTTTCCCGAACCGGTTGTGGGGAGGGGCCGTGTGGGTTTTCTTTCGGGAGGGGCCCTCCTTTGGAGGTTCTCTACCAAATTTGCCCTAAACCAGGACAAAACCTTCAGACAAATTGGTGAAAATTTCTAAAACAACCGTGATATGCACCCCCGAATTGAGAAGGGCCTTTGAAGAGCTGAAGTGCAAACTCATGAGGGCCCCTGCTGTGGGGCTGCCTGACAAGAGCAAGCCGTTATGGTTATTCCCAGTGTGAGAGAGAGAATAACTTTAGAGGTTCTGGCACAACACCTGGGTCCTAACAAAAGGGCAGTGGCCTGATTTCTGAACAACTCGATACTGTGAGAAAGGGCTGGCTTTCCTGCCTCAGGGCAGTAGCAGCAGTGATCATGAACACTGAAGAAGCAAGGAAGTTTATATAGGACAAAAGATGAGTGTCTCAGTGTCACACACAGTGTCGGCTGTTTCAGATCAGAAAGGAAAACATTGGCTGTCTTCCTCGAGGTTCCTGAACTACCAAGCAGTCTTGGCCAAATCCGATGATACTGGAATCAAGTGACCAATATTGTTAACCCTGCCTCTTTTCTGCAAGGAAAGTCCAAAGCTGAACCTGCAGTACACAACTGCCCAGAGACCACGGAAGCTGTGCGCTCCAGCCGCCAAACTCCAGAGGAACAGCCGCTCCCAGATGCCATGAACTGGTTCAGCCATGAACTGCTGCTGTGATGGCAGCAGTTTTGGGAGACAGGGAGTGCGAATGGCGGGCTACACTGTGAGCACAGTCTCAGAGGTAATCGAGTCAAAGCCATTTCCAGCAGGAAGCTCAGCACAAGAGGCTGAGCTGATAGCCCTCCCTCTGGCATTAGAAGTGGCAAAAGGAAGGGAAGTTAATGTTTGCACTGATTCCAAACATGCCTATGGAATTGTTCATGCCCACGGAGCCATATGGAGAGAAAGAGAACTCCTGACTGCACAAGAGAAGATGGCCAAATATTCAGCTGAAATCCTCAGGCTCCCCGAGGCGGTGGAGCTCCCATTGCACGTGGCAACTGTGCATTGCTGAGGGCACTCTAAAGGTAACACCCTCCTGGAAGCAGGTGACAGATTTGCAGATTATGAAGCTCAAATCGCTGCTCAAAGAAATGAACCACTTGTTGCAGCTCTAATACCTACTGCAGTATCAACTAAGCAGCCATAAGATACCAACCTTCTCATTGTAAATGGATTAATGAAAGTAAAGGAAAACGTTCAGAAAATGGTTGGGGACAATTAGAAACAGGTCAACTCATAATACCAGGAAAGTAAATGAGACAGTATGTGAAATCTGAACATGATAAGACTGGCTGGGGAGCAGAAACCAATACCTAAAGGTAAGTATTGCAGGCCCAGACATGCAGAACACTATTAAAGAAGGATCATCACAATGTGTGACTTGTTTGAAGAATAATGCAAATCCAACAGTCAGGCTAGAACAAGGGGTTTTGAGCAGAGGAGCTTTTCCTGGAGACTTGTGGCAAATAGACTTTGCTGGAGTCCCAAGAAAGGGAGGTTTCCAATATTTGCTGGTACTTCCTGATACTTTCTCTGGGTGGCCAGAAGCGTTCCCTTGTAGGACAAAGAAAGCTAGTGAATTAATAAAAGTATTGTCGAATGAAGTCATACCTAGGTTTGGTGCACCTAGAGAAATATCCTCTGACAGAGGATCTCATTCCTGTGCCATCTCAAATGGTGCAAGCTGTCAGCAATGCATTAGGAATCCAATGGCAGCTTCACATGCCCTACAGAACACAAGCTAGCAGTCAAGTAGAAAGGCTGAATCATATGATCAAAGAATGGATAGCTAAAATTTGGCAAGAAGTGCATTTATTTTGGTATCAAGCTCTACCTGTTGCCTTTATCAGACTCAATAAAACATACCTCCAAAGTAAAAGCCCATTTGAAATGCTTCATGGCAGACCTTAAGGATTAAATGTCACTCATGATGAAAATTTGGCTCAAGATGGTAGTCAATATATCTATGACTATTTACTGGCTACAAGCAAAGAATTCCACCAGAAGTTTAGTACGGTGTTTGAGAATCAATTTAAGCAGCCAGATCATGAATTGCATGCAATTGATCCGGGTGGCTGGGTGTGTGTTAAGAATTTTACAGGTGATCCTCTGCAGGAAAAGTGGGATGGACTGTTCCAAGTGCTCCTGACTACCTTTATCCATCTGAGTAAAGGAAAGACCTGCCTGGAATCACTACACCCCTTCAATCTTCTTGATTCAAGAAATCACCAACTAAACCCTGGACGAACAAACCTGTTGGGGATCATGGACTAAAACGGAAATTCACTCCTAAGCCATGTAATTCACATTGTATTTCACTGTCTTTTTCATTGGTTACACTGTCAGTGCCTGTGTTGTTAACACCTGTGTAACACTAATAGGAAGCATAGCTCATTTTACAGGACTCAGGGACTGCAGGCTTTGCGGAGAGGTGCAACAATGGAAGCTTCCCTTACCAGGGCTACCATCCAGCAATTGGTCAGATTTGAACCCCCACAGCTTCCACAATGCCAGTGCTCAGTGTAGACAGGCAGGATCTTCTTGGGAAAGCCCCTTTTCCAGTTACAGCCTCTCAACGAGCCAGTCACAGATACACAGGGCTGAACAAGTCTGGAACAAATCTCAGCAGCTTTAGCAGTAACACAGCTGGGTGAGTCACAGGCACTCAGCCAGTGAGTGATCATGGAAAAACTGTCTCTTTGATAGACATACGGGAAACAAGTCAGTGACAATTAACACCAACTGCCTTCTTCCTGATGCATCTGGGTGCCTTTGTGGGAATGGAATAGCTTTAAAACAAGTAGCAGGTAACTGGACTGGCCAATGTACATGGGATGCCTTATCCCTTGGTTACAGGTATTAATCAAACTCATAAAATCACAGGTATTATTGAAGGACTGTGGAAGAACAGGCTCACTAAGAGAACACCCAGTAACCCAGTGGTGTGATACAGCAACAGTATTCAAAGTTTTGTGAGGGCTTAGCTCCCACGTTTAGGAATTGCACAACTAGAAAACGCAATTTCAAACATCTCAGCCAAAACAGAACTAATTGATTGCCAATTCAACAGCAGATGCCTTAGGAAGACTACAAACAGAGAGACTCACTAAAAGAAGTAGACTTTCAAAACCTCAGGGTGTTAGAAATGGTAACAGCCAAATGGGAGGAGTTTGTATTCTAATTAATGCCAGTTGTTGCACTGATACAGATCAATCAGGGCAAATAGCAATGGATATCCATGCCATTTGGCAACAGGCAAAAGTACTCCCTGCTGTAACCCAAGGCATTGCATCTTGGAGCAAACATTTGAGGGAAACTCTGATATCTTGGCTACCTAATCTGAGCTGGCCTGCACAACTTTTTGTAGGAATTTTAGGAACTGGAATACCATTCTTAGGAACCTACATGATGAGCCAATGTTGTATATTGTATTGTAAACAAACTGCCACAACCTATCACAAATGGAAGTAACAAAAAATGAGATACAGGATCGAAACAGGTAAATGTTTTGAGACTACAACAAGACTATAGTTGCCAAAGAATTTGCAAAGGATAAAAGAAATGGGGGGCTTGATGCCTAGGCAAGGAGAGAATGCTTGAGCAGCACAAAAAGCTGTAGCTGTGCAGAAGGAAGTAGCTACTTTGTAACAGGGTATGTGAATGAAGCACCTTTTGGAAATCAGCAAATTTAGCAGAACAAGCTACCTGCAAAAGCTGACCACTGGCTATTTGAGCAGACAATCCTATAGAGCATGCACAAGAAGCAGGCGTGGAGAGCTCCAGCCCGAGGAAGGCTTATGAGCCTTCATCCACAACGACCACCAGAGGCTGATGACCAGCTTGTGCAGAAACCGTGCATGTGCTACAAGGGCTTGCATCATGGTGGGATTAGAAAATATGTCGCAATGTGAAGTGAGGAAAGTATAATGTGCACATGAACTAAAACACGTATAAAAGCCTGAACTGTTCAAAGAATGGATGAGTGAGTTTGTGGTGCAGCAATGCCCCTCACTCCCGGCACTGAATAAGCAAATACCAGCTGCATAGGCCTTATACCATGGAGGGCTGTTTTCTTGCCTAGTTTTTGGGCATCAGCGCCATAATCAGAGACACAGAACAGCTTCTCCTGCCACAGTTATGCCTATCCACTGCACATCCCCAGGTGTCTGCCTTGATGTTCACTGGGGAACCTCCCTCTTTGTGGCCATCCATCGCCACACTCAGCAGGGCCACAGTTTTGTTTGGAAATGAGCTGCCACAGGAAGACAGGCAGCGACCGGAGCCTAGAATATCAGAGGCTGTGAAGATTCTATTTTTGCCAGAATGAAGGAAAGAGAGTGAGAAAAGCACAACGTTCCACTGAAATTTGATTGTCCTGAGAAACTCAGAGGCTGATGGTGTTGTGATGCTACTGCCAATGCCTTCCATGAGAAAAATTCCTTTCAGGAAGGAGCAGATCAACTGACAGAGACCAAGTATTTCCAGCAGTTGCTCCAGGTGCTCCGGCCATCAGCCCCTGCAGGAAGGAGCACAGCCCCCAAGGCACGTGGGCTTTGGCTCCCTGTGGCACAGAAGCCCCCCGGGGGCACAGGTCTCTGGGGCAGGAGACGGGCACCAGCGCTGCCAGGGCTCGGGGGGTGGCAGCTCTGCTTGGGCAGGGACTCTGCCCCAGCTGCTGATGGCAGCGCTGCCCGGGCCCCAGGGCTCAGAGCAGCATTGGTGCCCGGGCCCACACGTTCCTTGTGCGAGCCACACCCGCGGGTTTAGGATGGCCACGGGCCGGGACGAGTCCCAAGGAGGCCGTGCCAGCGTCCCTGGAAGGGCCCGTGCCCTTCCCAGCGCGGCTGCGTCGGCAGCCCTGGGGGCTCCTTCTGCTGCCCTGAGCCCGCAGAGCAGGGCAGCGTTTGCTGATGCTCTGAGCCCTTCCTAAAGATCCTGTGGGGCTGCCTTGGACACCTGGGGCCAGGCATTCCTTCCAGCCTGGGCCACTTTGGCTGGGCTGGGGGCGGCCCCAGGGCAGGCGGCAGCGTGTGCAAGGGCCCTTGGTGACACGGTGCCGCACGGTCACTGTGACATGGAACGGGTGTCCAAGGGCCCTTTGTGACACGTGGTGACAAAGGAGCTGGCGGTGACAGGAGCAGGCCACAGTGCTCGGAGCAGGCGACGGGACAGGACGGGACAGAGCGGTGCCGTGAGGAGCCCCCGCACAGCGCGCTCGTTCGTGTCCTACCCGGAGCTTTTCCGAGGCGTTACTTCCACAGGTGACCTCGTGGAAAGACTGCGGGCCTTGCTGACCCGCGGCCTTCCCGAGGCTTCTCTTTTCCAGGTGTCCACAAGGCCAGGCTTGGTGACTCAGAACTTGTCTGAGGCATCTCCCATCCTTCTGGCCTGTGCACTCAAGGAGTGATCCTGGGACTTAGTGGCCAAAACCATTTACGAGGTGTCTCCTGTCCTTGCGGCAGGAGCCCTTGAGACCAAAGTGCAGGACTTGCTGTCCTGCAGTCTTCCTGAGGCTTCTCTGTCTCAGATGCCTTCCAGGCACAACTAAAGAACTTTCTGACTCAGAACTTTCACAAGGCATATCTCTCAAAGGGGCCCTCAAGGACAGACTCTAGCATGGCAGGCAGATTTCTCAGCCTGTTTAATGTCTCCCAGAGGAGAAAAGGCCCTGGAGCTGCCCCAGGAAAACAGCCTGAAGAGCCCAAGCAGCCACTGCAGGAGGGTGAGTAGCAGAGCCGGGCCACAGAGCTGATGGTGGCAGCCAAGTGGGCCCCATGCCATGCCATGCCATGCCATGCCATGCCATGCCATGCCATGCCATGCCATGCCATGCCATGCCCTGGGGACATGCCCAAGGACAGGACGGAAGAGGGGCCGGGTAGACACCCCGCAGTGGCCCTGCTCCATCCCCTGGGCCATCCCGGGGCTCTCCCTGCCTGGGCAGCGCAGGGCTGGGCTGTGTTCTCTGGCCTCTCCCGCAGCCCCTCAGCTCTGGCTGCGCTCCTTCTTTGCCAGATGCAGCCCTGGAGCGCAGACAAGAGCAGCAATCCAGCCGTGGCCGCTTGCGCAAAACCCTGAAGGTACCTGCAGCCATCCCCACCTGCTGTCCCTGCTCAGCCCAGCACCACGCTTGGAGCATCCCTGCCTTCCCTGTCCTTTATTCTCCTGCAGAGGTTCCGGAAATTCCTGCGCATTCCACGTAGGAAGAGCAGCACTGCAGCAGCTGAGGGCACAGCCCAGGCTGACTCGGGGCTGACCGAGCTCCAGGCAGAGCCTGATGTCAGCCCAGATTTGGCTGAGCGCTCACAGGACTCTGACACCTCAGTGACTGAATTCTGGGAGAAGACTGTTCTCACATCAATGACCGAGGATGTGGCCATCACAAACACCGACCATGGAGAGACTCAGTGCATCACAAATACTGACACCAAACCAGGTTCACCTGAGTACTCAGAAGACCCTGATGCTGCAATGAATTCCAGTGATCACAGGGCAAAGGATGACATGGCAGTGACTGAGGATGTCATCACAGCCACCAACACTGGAGAAACTCGGGGAATCACAAATACTGACACAATGCTTGTTCCCACTAAGGATTTTTTCAAAGAGAGTTCTGTTCCTTCTCAGCAGCAGGTAAGCAGCCTGGGGCCAGGCCCGGAGGCCTGCCAGGATCGTGTGTCCCCTCAAGCCACGGTCACTGGGCCCCCTCAGCCTTTGAGGCCAGCACAGTGTGGCAGGAAGGGAAGCACTTCTTGGGGGGAGCTGGAGAAGTTGCTCCCCCGGACAGCGCTCCAAGTCTTCCCCATGCCTCCTCCAGGTGCCAGCCATTGTAAGGAGCATTCACCAGAGGCTGGTGTCCCATGTCACTGTGGATGCCAGGCTGCAAAGTGACATTGTGAGGCTGGCTGAAGAGCACCCTGCTGACGTGGTGCTGACCCTCCTGCGCTGTGCCCCAATGTGTGACAGGTACGGGGCCCACGTGCCTGCACAGCTCAGGGCCCACCAGCCTTTGGGGCCCATGGCCCTGCACAGCCTGTGCTATGGGCTCTGCCAGACAGGCACAGAGGTCCAGGACCCTGGGGACCCTCTGTTCCCCAAGCCTGCTGCCAATGCTCCCTCCCTGCCCCTCAGGGCACCGGGGCTCTGTCACCTGGGCCCCCACAGCTGCACAGGGCAGGGTACTGGGACTGAGATGCCCCTGACACAGAGCTCTGATCCCACAGAGCTGCTGCAATGATGTGGAGAACCATAGGATCATCGGGACCAGCCGTGGAGAAAGTGCTGCCAACACTGCTCTGTGTGATGGAGGACTGGCCTCTGCACAGCACGTGCACCTCTGATGGGGATGACAGGGACGTTTTTGCCCTGGCTGTGAGTTTCTGGAACTGGCCTCTGCTTACCACCCAGTCGTCTCTCCAGCAGCTCTCCATCCACTCTGTGCCTCAGTCACTGAGCTGAACCCTGGGCTAGGGGCAGGCTCAGGGGGCACCAGGCCCGCTGCTCCTCCTGCATCTGCCCTTGGGCCCTGCCCCACGCACACCTTGGCACTGAGCGCTGTCTTGGGCTGCTTCTTTTGCAGGCAACTCTGGTGATCTGGGTGATTGTCCGGGTGCCTGAGTGCCACGAGGCCATGATGCTGTATTCTTCCCGCTTGTTTGTGGCTCTGCTCTTCCATGTTGTCATCACCACACAGCAGATGCCACCGCTGGCAGTTGATAACTTCTGGAGAGCATGCCGGCAGGAGCACTTCGTTCCCAGCAAGCCCAACAGGTCCCAGTCCTCCTGTCCTTCCCAAGCCCTTGTGGCCAGGGCCAGTGCTCCCAGTGTGACCTGGGCTTTGCTCTGCACACAGGTTTGCAGTGCAGGCCATGAAGGCTCTGCTCTGCCGACTGTGGTATGACAATGAGGTGATGGCTATGGAGCGCAAGCATGGCTGGGACACGATGCTGTGTGCTGACACCCAGCACTTTGCCGTGGCTCTGCTGGCCAGGTGAGACCCCCTTCTCCCCACTGCCCCTGGCATTTGTGCCCTGTGCCCCCCTCAGTCCCTGTGGTCATGGGCCAGAGAGCCTCGTCCCTGAGGGACAGCCAAGGAGACTGGAAAATGCTGGGAGAGGAGGGTGCCCAGAAGGGGCCATCTCCCAGAGCACCCACATCCCCTCCAGGGATGCTGGGGAAAGACCAGAGCTCTCTGAGTCAGTCCTGGGAGAGGTTTAGCCTCTCCACCTCGGGGTCTTGGTGCTTTTTTCCCACTGCCAGGGAGATGCGCCGTCGCTTGGTCCCTTTGTGTTCTCGCATTTCACTTCACTTGCTCCGGGTGCTCATCAGGGAAAACCCACTCTGGGATCTGCCCTTCCTGGCGTTTCTCGTGGAGGTGAGCCTCAAGGCCAGCGCTGCCTGGCTGAGCTGCCTCCCAGCTCTCTGCCCTCTCACAGCCACAGCTGCCAGGACAGAGCCCGTGTCCTGTGCTGCTGCCTGGGCCCAGCCCTGTGCGGCTCCGGGCTCCTGCTGGCCGGCTCCCTGTCACTGCCCTGTGCCTTGCAGGTCCTCGAGTGCCTGGACTTGAGGGAATGTGGTGGCACCGTCCTGAAGGTCTTGGCAAGGTACCTGCAGAGCAAGTGCAGGGAGAGGCATTGCCTGGCGCTCAGAGGGCTCGTGGTGGTCAGCAAGGATGCCTTGATGGTGAGAAGGGGGCAGCGGCTGAAGCTGCGCGGGGGAAAGCAGTCCCTTGGGCTGGCAGGGCTTTGGGAGCTGAGGCAGCTGCTCCCAGCTCTCCTGCCTCACCTGCCCCAGTGCTTTGGGGCAGGCCTTTGGCCTGTGGGCCCTGCAGCAGCAGGGTGGCCTTGCAGTGCCAAGGCGGTGTTGGCGGTGCAGCCGTCCATGGCTTCCCAGCACAGCCTTGTGTTCCACACAGGCCAGGAGAATGTGCATCCTGTCTCCAAGCCTTCTGGATCTGCTAGATGATGCAGATGGAGAGGTCATCAGCATGTCCCTCTCTGTGTTCACAAATGTGCTCCTGCACAAAGACATCCTGGTATCCAGCACCACTGCCCCAAAGCTGGCTGAGGCACTCCTGCTGCTCTTTAACCATGTAAGGTTCTGCATCCTGAGCCACAGGCATCAGGTCCTTCCCCAACACTTTGCGCCCTGTGGATTTTTAGGCCTTTGCCCAGGTGGGCCTGGAGTAGTTGATGTAGGTCTTTTTCTTTCCTCTAGGACAACAGCCATGTGCAGGTGCTCTCCATTCAACTCTTCAGCAAGGTGATGGAATTGGTAGTGGATGAGGGAAAAAAGCTCCTGAAGGCATTTGTGAACGAGAGCTTGTACCCACTTTCATTCAACTGTCATGATGTGAACTGGCATGTGGCAGAGGTGAGGTTTTGTGTGATGTTGGTGGATCTCTGGGAAGGAGCTCAGCTGCCTACTGCCCTGGCACCTTGCGGGCTGACACATCCTCCAGGCCTTGGCACTGGGGTATGGGTCTTGTGCCCTGGGCTGTGAGGCCATCTCTGGGTCTCTACTGCTCTCCAGGCCTCTCGGGAAACACTGCTTCGTGTAGCTGAGTTCCTGAAAAGGAAAGATCTCGAACAGCTGCTGAAGAAGCAGCCGCCATTGAAGGTCGATGAGGGCCTGGTAAGGAGAGCCGAGAATCCCCAGCCTCAGGCCGGAGAAGGCCCCTGAGGGCAGTGCTCAGTGTGCGGGCCGGGCAGCTGTGCCCCTGCCTGCTGCTGAAGCCAGAGGCCCCGCAGGCTCTGCTTCAGGCTTCCTTGGGCCCGAGCCGAGTGCCCATGGAGCCCCGGCCTGGTGGGGCTGCGGGCCGGCACCGCAGCTCCCCAGGCAGCAGCCGGCCCTCTGCCCCCTGCCCTCGGGAGCCCTTGGCCAGCGGCTGCTGGCCGTGCCTCAGGGCTGTGCGGGCAGGGGAGGCCGGGGCTGAGCGCAGGCAGCGCCCGGTCCAGGGGCTGAGCCCGCGCCAACCCTTCCCTCCTGCCGCTCTCTGCAGCTGGCACAGGACAGGAGACGAGCGGCCGAGCACCTGCGCCAGGCCCTGCCCTACCTGCGGAGCCCACAGGAGCCCCTGCGAGAGGCGGCCGTCAGGTTCATGGGTGAGCCACGAGCCCGGGCTGCCCTTCCTCTCCCCGGCGCGGCCCGCCACAGCTCGGCCCCAGCCCCGCCTGCTGCCCCGTCAGCGCCAGCCGGGCCCGGCGCCGTGGAGCCCCGCCTGGCCTGGGCATTGCTGCTGCCGCCCTCTGGCAGCCGTGCCCTGGGGCGGCAGCGTGCGGCAAGGGCCGGGCTGAGCCCTGCCGGGCCAGCAGCCCGTGCGGCCACAGCGCCGGCAGCGCCGCTGGCAGGGAGCTGTGCCGCTGGGGCCGTGACAGGCTCTGCGTTCACAGGCATCGCCGGGTTTCCATGATGAAGAGGCAGCAGGAAGAACTTCAGGATCGCAGTCAGGGTGAGTGAGGGCAGCGGCTGACCAGGCGAGCTGCAATGCCTGAACAGGTAGCTCCAATCCCTGTCCCGGCTGCAGTGGGCTTTGCACCCTGTGTTGACAAGAGGTGGTGTGGGCAGAGGACACAGAGATTTCAGGGACACGGGCGGAATTCCTGGCCCACAGCTTGCTGCTGATCCTGTTGGAAACACCTCTCTCTTGGCCATGGCAAGAGTTGGGTGGGGTGGCCCTGGCAGGACGGTCTGCTCAGATCACTGCAGATCCAAGCTCTGACCATGGCTCTCTTGCTCTCTCTTCCAGGCCTTGAATCCCCAAAGAACAATGCCAGCCAACCTGCTCTAACATTGAAAGTCATGCTAAATTAGCCCTAAGACCTGAAGAAATAGTGTCCTTTTCTGGATCCGATGAACCAGTGTCCCAAGAACAGCACCAGGAGACACTGAAGAGGACACCATCTCCCATTGCCACTGGAGCTCTAGACATAGTTGATGACTGGCACTGAGCCTGTGCGAAGCTCACATGGCTTCAGCCCTCTCCCTGCCTGTAGATAGCTCCCTCCCTCCAGCCCTCAGACTCTGCCTGTCTGCTTTTTTCCTGCCATTCTACCTCCCTTTTTACAGCTCCATCTCACCAGCCCTCAGAGCATGCCCCTTCCTGTGTTTTCCTTCCACTCTTCCTTTTGACAGTTCCATATCTCAAGCCCTTAGACCCTACCTGTTGGAGGAGATGAAATAGGAAAGCCTTATAAATATGATTGCCTAGCAAAATATTTTGAGAATATAGAAACTATAAGCGAGATTGAAATGAAAGCAAGCTTTTAAGATCCCTTACTTAGTAAACAACGAGAAAACAATAGTGTAGCCACTGAAAGTAATCCCCTTTTGATGAAACAACACCCTCTACTTGCAGACAAATCCAAGGGCCAGAGCAGACCCTACTAGCTTAGGAGAAGGAGTCCAAAGAGTAGTTTCTAAAGTTTTAAATGTAACACAGTATGGTAATATAGTAATTCTTATAGGCTGTATGTAAATGCTATCAGATCTGTATATTGTACTAGATTAGTTAGTGAGAATTAGAATATTCAACACAGGAGAAGATTTATTGTATTGTAACAAGAACCTCACTCTCTTGCCCCTTTTGCTCTCTTACCCTTTTATGCTCTTTCCCTCTCATCCTCTCTACCCCTCTCTTTCTTGGGCCTGCTGGGAGCTGTGGCTGGCAGCTCCCAACAGAGCCCTACTCCCACGCGCTTTGCAGTAACCACTAGTTCCACAACCTAGCTTCAGAGATATCTCCGTCCATCCCAACCCTCCTATCCCCCAACATTCCTACACCTACCCATTCCCTTTTTCCTTCCCATATCACTCCTTTGCTTTGCATTTCATTAATAAACAGTTTGGCTTCTTCACTTTGCCTGCATCTCTGTGGAGCTGAAGCAAATCCGGGGCCCTGGGACACACATGCCCCTGCTGCCATTCTCTCCCTTGCTGTGTTTTGTGCACAGACACAGAGGAACGAGGGCAGGTCAGGCTGGAAAAGTCCCTGTGCGGAAGGTGCAGTTCCACAGCACCGTGCAGTTCCAGATCTTGCTGAGCACACTGAAGGCCAGCAGTGGGACAAGGAGCCTGTGTGTGTCAGGGACCAAAGTCATGTCTAAGGCCATGCCATATTTGGTCCCCTGTTGTGCACATCAACAAGAGAATGAAGAGCAGAGAATGAAGGAAACCTTATGGTTTAACTGGTGGAAATTTGACCCTTAAGGGAAACAATGGATTGGTCAATCGATGGGAAGTGAACCTGTGAAAGAAGAACAATACACAATGGAGCTGTGGTTGGCATGGAGGCGGTATCACAAGTCATTGCAGCCTCGTCTCACGCGCTGGCCAAGCGTGAGATGACGTTGTAACGGGAAAAACTCCACTCCAGAGGAGGAGATGTCAGGCCTGGTTCTGGGCTGGAGGGACAGAAAGGACAAAATGCCTGTCCTTTTGATGCAGGGAATGCCCTGAATGTGGGAGGCCTCCTGCCCTTCCCACTAGAGCACCGTGCTGAGATAGCCTGAGAGCAGCCCAGTGCTCCGTGCTCCTCTCTGCTGGCACGTGAGCGTTTCTCTGCTTTCGGGATGGCCCTGGCTGTGTCAGGGCTGCTACGTGGGCACGAGACAGCCGATCCTGTCCCACTGGGTCCCAGCAGTGCCTCGCAGCAGCCCTGCAGCCACGTCAGGATGCTGGCCAAGAGAGGCCCTGGAAGCTGAGGCAGCTGATTTTAAGCTTTTGCAGATACACCCAGCGGATGGCCAGCGGTGTTCCCTCAGGATACAGCAGTCCTGAGGGGCCTCCCCAGAGCTGCCTGATGCCGCCCACTCCATGTGGCACCAGCTGCTTTCCTGTGGAATGTTCTACCTCCCCCAGGAGTGAAGAGGGAGCTGGAGAAAGAGCTTGCCAGGCTGCTCTGGATCCTTTCCCAGCAGCCCTGGTTGAGTGGAGCAGTCCGAGCTGAGCGCAGATGTGCCAATGGAACAGCCGTGCACGGGAAGGCTCGCTGGGAGGGATGATCCAGGAACCATAGGCCGGGCAGCCTGGCTTTGCTGCCAGGGAAGGCCTTGGAGCAGACCCTCCTGGCTGCCATGCCACGGCACGTGCAGGGAACCAGGGGCTCTGCTGGAGGCTGGGAAAGCTCTGCGGAGGGACGGGCACAGATGGGGCTCCTGGTGGGGTGTTGGGGGCTTCTGTGGGGGTGTTTGGGGGGTGGGTGTTGGGGGGCATGTTGGGGAAGGAGTTGTCTGGAAGGTGAGAGTGTGGGCTGGAATTTGAGTCCGTTTGAAGGCAGCATCTGTGCTTTCGCACAGCTTTGGTTATGGAGGGCGGAAAGAATATCTGTGACTTTTCCTCTTTGTAGTCCTGATTCTCCTGCACAGAACAAGAGGAGAGAGCTGTACTTTATTGGTCTCCTAGATATCTGCAGCAGGGGGAGGATAAGCCCTTTTGCCCTCTACTCACTTCTTTGGGCCACTTTTGTAACAGTGAGTGGACTTGCATTCCTTGAGAGCTTTTATTCCTTAAGAGAATAAGGATAGCATCATCCATTCATTGAAAACTGTTAGAAAATCAAAGAATGGACTTCTTTTTGCTTCTGTGTAGCATTATGTTTTGTAAAGTAACTCTCAGTTGATGACGTTAGAGCAAATGAGTTGCTGTGAGATGAGAAGCAAATTTCTAACTCTCATGTTCTCAGCCCATCCCAATTACTTTGGGAAGTTTGTAATTTTTGGAACTACTTGAGTTGAGCAATGGGAGGTAAAGCTTTCCTGAAGTGATGATTCTTTATTGCCAGATTCATCTCTGCCTTCTCGGAAAAGATGTTTTTGTGGTGCAGGCAATTACTTCAATGAGAAAATCATTCCAGCATGGGGTAAGAGCTCATGACAGACAGCAAGGGCTGCCAGCAGTTGCTCCCGGTGCTCCGGCCATCAGCCCCTGCAGGAAGGAGCACAGCCCCTAATGCATGTGGGCTTTGGCTCCCTGTGGCACAGAAGCCCCCCGGGGGCACAGGTCTCTGGGGCAGGAGACGGGCACCAGTGCTGCCAGGGCTCGGGGGGTGGCAGCTCTGCTTGGGCAGGGACTCTGCCCCAGCTGCTGATGGCAGCGCTGCCCGGGCCCCAGGGCTCAGAGCAGCATTGGTGCCCGGGCCCACACGTTCCTTGTGCGAGTCACACCCGCGGGTTTAGGATGGCCACGGGCCGGGACGTGTCCCAAGGAGGCCGTGCCAGCGTCCCAGGAAGGGCCCGTGCCCTTCCCAGCGCGGCTGCGTCGGCAGCCCTGGGGGCTCCTTCTGCTGCCCTGAGCCCGCAGAGCAGGGCAGCGTTTGCTGATGCTCTGAGCCCTTCCTAAAGATCCTGTGAGGCTGCCTTGGACACCTGGGGCCAGGCATTCCTTCCAGCCTGGGCCACTTTGGCTGGGCTGGGGGCGGCCCCAGGGCAGGCGGCAGTGTGTGCAAGGGCCCTTGGTGACACGGTGCACCACGGTCACTGTGACATGGAACGGGTGTCCAAGGGCCCTTTGTGACACGTGGTGACACAGGAGCTGGCGGTGACAGGAGCAGGCCACAGTGCTCGGAGCAGGCGACGGGACAGGACGGGACAGAGCGGTGCCGTGAGGAGCCCCCGCACAGCGCGCTCGTTCGTGTCCTACCTGGAGCTTTTCCAAGGCATTGTTCCTGCAGCTGAGCTCGCAGCCAGACCACAGGACTTTCTTACCCATGGCCTTCCCGAGGCTTCTCTTTTGCAGCTGCCCTTGAGGGCTGACCACAATCCTTGACACGAGTCTCCTGTCCTTGTGGCAGGAGCCCTTGAGAGCGAGTGCAGGACTTGCTGCACTTCCTGAGACTTCTTTCTTGAAAGTGCCATCGAGGCATAACTGCAGGACTTGGTGACTTGTAGATTTTCCAAGGCATCTCTCCTTCAAATAGCCAAAAATCCAGTAAGAGACATGGAGCAGCGACCCCCAATAGTTCCAAACTTGGCCTGGGTGGAGGCGGAGGAAGAAGGCCCTGGAGCTGCCCCAGCACTGGAGACCGAGGAGGTGGTGCCATTCCAGCCACCACAGGAGGGTGAGTGGCAGAGCTGGGCCGCAGGAATGGTGCCTGCAGACAGCTTGGCCCAATCCCATGCCATGCTATCCCATGTCATCCCATCCCATTCCCTGGGGACATACCTACGGACAGGACAGAAGAGGGGCCGGGCAGACACCCCGCAGTGGCCCTGCTCCATCCCCTGGGCCATCCCGGGGCTCTCCCTGCCTGGGCAGCGCAGGGCTGGGCTGTGTTCTCCGGCCTCTCCCGCAGCCCCTCAGCTCTGGCTGCGCTCGCTCTTTGCCAGATGCAGCCCTGGAGCGCACACAAGAGCAGCAATCCAGCCGTGGCCGCTTCCACAGCACAGCCCAGGTACCTGCAGCCACCCCCACCGGGGCTGGGCCTGCTGTCCCTGCCCAGCCCAGCACCGTGTGCGCAGCATTCCATGCAACATCCCTAGATTCCTGCCCTTCTCCTACAGTTCCTCTGGAAATTCATGAAAAGAATTCGGCAGGAAGAGACCCTGGCCATGGGCACTGGGCTCAGACCATACTCGCCCATCTTCCAAACCAAGACCAGCGCTGCCCTCCTGTCTATGCTTATAGAAGAAGGTTTTTACAGTCCAAAGCAAGTAAGCATCCTATGGGAAATGTTTGATCCTCCCAGGAATTGCTTGGTGTCCTAAGCCACGCATGCTGGTTCCTGTGAGCCTTTGAGGCCATGGCAGTGCAGTGGGAAGGGAAGCCCTTCTCTGGGGAAGCTGGGAACATTGCTCCCTCTGGCAGCTTTCCAAGTCTCCCTGTGCCTTCTCCAGGTGCCCGCCATGGTGAGGTTCATCCACCAGTGGCTCCTGGCCAATGATTGTGCTGAGCACAGGCTGGACAAGGCCCTGCTGGATCTCACCGAAGCACAGCCAGATGACGCAGTGATGACGCTCCTGCGTGTGGCCCCGTCCTGTGACAGGTATGGGGCCCACCTGCCCACAGGGCTCAGGCCTCCCCAGCCCATCACCCTGTACAGCCTGGCCCAGGTGTCTGACCAACAGACACTTCCAGGCCCCTCTGGCTGCTGCCTTTCCCAGCCCTGGCACGTCAGCCCCTGAGCCTGCTGCCATGCTCCCTCCCTGCCCCTCAGGCCTCTGTCCCCACAGGGCTGGGCTGCCTGGCTGCTGCTGGCCAGGGCCAGTGGGCAGAGGCAGAACTGGCAGCCAGCTCAGCTCCCCCCGGGGCTGTGTCTCAGACCGCCCTGAGACAGAGCTCTGACCCCACAGAGCTTCCATGGCCATGTGGAAGACCATCATGGGCTCAGCCAGGACTGCGGAGCTGGCACAGCTGATCCTCCTGGATGTGCTGGAGAGCTGGCCAGAGCACAGCACGTGCACCTCCGATGGGGATGAAACCGGTGTCTTTGCTCTGGCTGTGAGTTTCTGACACTGGCCTTTGCTGGCCCCAAGGCCGCCTCTCCAGCAGCTCTCCATCCTCCTTCCCCCACTGCATCTCCCTGGCCCAGGGGCAGCTTCAGGCCCACCAGGCCCCGTGCTCCCCCTGCCTCTCTCCGGGCTTCTCCCTGCCACGCTCAGGCCCTGCCACACGCACACCTCGGCACTGAGCGCTGGCTCGGGGGCCTTTGTCCTTTGCAGGCAACCGTGGTGATGTGGAAGATCCTCCAGGTGCCCTGTCTCCCATGTATATTGAAGGTGTATTTCCCCCGACTATTTGTGCATCTGCTATTCCAAGTGTTCCTCAGCACAGAAGAGATGCCAGAGGAGGTCGAAACCTTCTGGAAAGGATGCCAGGAAGAGCACAGCCTTGCCACCAGCCCCGACAGGTGCTCCATCCCACTCCTCCTGTCCCTGCCACGTGGCCTGCCAAGGAATCAGTGCTGCCAGTGTGACCTGGGCTTTGCTGTGCACACAGGTTTGCAGTGCAGACCCTGAAGTCCCTGCTCTGCCTTCTCCGCTGTGAGGATGTGGTGGTGGCAATGGAACGCAGGTGTGGCTGGGACACGCTGCTCTCTGTTGACACCCGCCACTATGCTGTGGGTCTGCTGGCCAGGTGAGACCCCCTTCTCCCCACTGCCTCTGACATTTGTGCTCTGTGCCCAGACTGACCCACACAGTCCCTGTGCTCATGGGCCAGAGGGCCTTGTCACTGACGGACAGCCAAGCACACTGGAAAAGGCAGGGAGAGGAGAGTGCCCATGAGCAACCAACTCCCAAATGGCCCAGATCCCCTTGCTGGAAAGGGTGGTGGGTAAAGACAAGTCACTCCTGGCAGAGATTTGCTCCACTGGCTCAGGGTCCCTTTTCCTTTTTCCTCTTGTCAGTGAAATTCGCCATTCATCCATACACTTCTGTGCTGGGATTGCATTCCACCTGTTCAGGCTGCTCTGTAAAGAGCTGCCATACTGGGATTTCCCTGCCCTGGCATTCCTTGTGGAGGTGAGCCTCAAGGACAGCACTGCCTCCCTGAGCTGTCTGCCAGCTCTCTGCCCTCTCACAGCCACAGCTGCCAGGACAGTGCCCGTGCCCTGTGCTGCTGCCTGGGCCCGGCCCTGTGTGGCTCCGGGCTTCTGCCGGCCGGATCCCTGTCACTGCCCTGTGCCTTGCAGGTCCTTGAGTGCCTGGACTTGAGGGAATGCAGTGACAGTGTTCTGGAGCTCATGGCACAGAACCTGCAGAGCGAGGACAGAGAGAGGCGTCACTTGGCACTCAGAGGCCTCGTAGTGCTGGGCAAGAATCCCTCGATGGTGAGAAGGGGGCAGTGGCTGAAGCTGTGCAGGCAGCGTGGGGCTGGGCAACGCAGTCGCTTGGCCTTGCCTGGGCTTTGGGCGCTGGGGCAGCTGCTCCCAGCTCTCCTGCCTCCCGCTTCAGCTGCCCCAGTGCTTCGGGACAGGCCTTTGGCCTCTGGGCCCTGTGACAGCAGGCTGGCTTTTCACAAACTTGCGTTCCACACAGGCGGAAAAAATGTGGAGCCTGACTGAAAGTCTTGTGGAGCTCCTGCAGGAAAATGAAAGCAACATGATCAGGATGACAATTCTTCTACTGAGATATTTGCTGCTGGATAATGGTACCGCAATACCCACCCCCATCGCCCTGCAGCTGGCTGAAGCGCTCCTGCCGCTCTTTGACCATGTAAGGCTCTGTGCCCACAGCCACGGCCACTGGCTGCTGCCCGGACACTTGGTGCCCTGTGGAGATGCAGGCCTGTGCTCTGGGGGCCTGAAGCAGCTCATGCTGAGGTCTTTTGCCTTTCCCTTCATACAGGATGATAGTCAGGTGCAGCTGAGCTCCATGTGTGTCTTTCAAGAGATGCTGGACTTGTTAACAGAAAATGGAAGAAGGGCCTTGAAGTCCCATGTGCGCCAGAGCCTGGTCCCACTGTCCTTCCACTGCCATGATGAGAATCAGATGGTGGCTGAGGTGAGGACTTGTGGCCGGCTATGGTCCCCCTGGGAGGGTGCTGGGCTGCCTCCTGCCCTGGCACCTTGTGGGCTGCAGCCTCCTCCTGGGTGTGGCACTGGGACGCTCCTGTGCCCTGGCCTGTGGGGCCAACTGTGCCTCTGTGGTGCTCTCCAGGCCTCTCGGGAAACGCTGCATTCTGCAGCCAGATTCCTGAAAAGGAGAGATTTCCAACAAATGCTCCAGGTGGATCAGACATGGAGGTTCGGTGAGGCCATGGTAAGAGCCGCCGCAAATCCCCAGCCTCAGCCTGGAGAAGGCCCCTGAGGGCGGTGCTCAGTGTGCAGGGCTGGCAGCTGTACCCCTGCCCGCTGCTGCAGCCAGAGGCTTCGCAGGCTCTTCTCCAGGCTCCCGTGGGCCGAGCCGGGTGCCCATGGAGCCCCGGCCCGGTGGGGCTGCGGGGTGGCACCGCAGCTCCCCGGGCAGCAGCCGGCCCTCTGCCCCCTGCCCTCGGGAGCCCTTGGCCAGTGGCTGCTGGCCGCGCCTCAGGGCTGTGCGGGCAGGGGAGGCCGGGGCTGGGCCCAGGCAGCGCCCGGCCCAGGGGCTGAGCCCGCGCCAACCCTTCCCTCCTGCCGCTCTCTGCAGCTGGCACAGGACAGGAGCAGAGCGGCCGAGCACCTGCGCCAAGCCCTGCCCTACCTGCAGAGCCCACAGGAGCCCCTGCGAGAGGCGGCCGTCAGGTTCATGGGTGAGCCACGAGCCCGGGCTGCCCTTCCCCTCCCCGGCCCGGCCCGCCCCAGCTCGGTCCCAGCCCCGCCTGCTGCCCCGGCAGCGCCAGCCGGGCCCGGTGCCGTGGAGCCCCGCCTGGCCTGGGCATTGCTGCTGCCGCCCTCTGGCAGCCGTGCCCTGGGGCGGCATCGTGCGGCAAGGGCCGGGCTGAGCCCTGCCGGGCCAGCAGCCTGTGTGGCCACAGCGCCGGCAGCACCGCTGGCAGGGAACTGTGCCGCTGGGGCCGTGACAGGCTCTGTGTTCACAGGCATGGCCGGGCGGCACCTGAGGGGCAATGTCGAAGAGCTCCAGGTCATCTGTGAGGGTGAGTGAGGGCAGCATGCTCAAAATGGTTGCTGCAAGCCCTGCACCGGCTGCCGAGGGCTCTGCTCCCATGGGCAGGGCACACTGACATTTCAGGGTCACCTGGGCCATTCGTGGCCAGTAGCTTCGGGCTGATCCCCTTGCCCTCTGCTCCCTCCTGGCCATGGCAAGAGCTGGCTGGGATGGCTCTGGCAGGGGCCTCTCCTCAGCTCCCCAGAGCTCTATCTTCTGACCATGACTCTGTTCCTCTCTCTTGCAGCCCTTGAAGAAATGGCGTATGACAGCAGTCCTGCTGTCAGAAAGCTGGCTACTGAAACTGGCTTCGTTCTCCGGGCTGTACAGAGGGCTCCCTACTCCACGTGGCGTAAGCTGCGAGATCAGTTCTGCAGCGCATGGAAGAAACGGCCTCGTCTCTGCCACAGAGCCTTGCTGTGCTGCTGGAGCTCTGTGGAGTGATGATCTGGAAGTCTCTGTGTGCTGGGGCCACTTGAGCCAGCAGGGATTTTCTTCTTATTCAAGATTTTTGTTGTCATATTTTTATTTTTCTTTAGTATGTAAATAAATCTTTGTGTAGTAGACAGACTCCCAGGATCTTTTCCTTGCCAGTATCGGCAGGGCTTTGGGGAGGAGGATAAAAAGGGTGCTTGTGCTCAGCCAACTGCCCAGGCGTGCAATGCTGCAGGGGAAATGGCCAGAAGGCCCTTGCCCTTTGGTGGTTCTGCTGAAGCCTTTGTGCTGCCCACAGAGCAGCTGGGCAGGGGCCGGAGCTGCGGGGATCCCTGTGAGAGCGGTGCCTGGAGATGGCCACAAGCCCTGTGCCAGGCAGGAAGCGCCATCCGTGTCCTCCTGCCTGTGTGCTGCTGGCTGCCTTGCTGAGGGCTCCCAGGTGCCTCTGGATGGGGCTGCTCTGGAGCTGCTGTGGGGCTGCGGCGCTGCTGCCGGGCAGCTTGGTCGGGCTGGGGCAGACACTGAGGAGACAGGGCCACAAAGGGATGCGGTGCTGCGGAAGCCCTGACAGGATGAGGCAGTGGGAAGGAACAGGGGGGATGTGTTTGGGAGTGGGTGACAGGAAGCTCCAAGGGGGCAGGAGGCCCCTGAGGAGCCAGGGTGCTGGGAATGCCTGAGGAATTGGGTGTCAGAAGGCACAAGCAGCCCCCAGGCAGCCGCCTTGTCCCTGGCACCCGGCTGCTCTGGTGCTTCCCCAGAGCGTCTCCCAGGCCTGCGGCAGGAGCCCTCGAGGCCGGGCCTCAGCAGGAGGGTGGGGGCACCCCTGAGGTGCCCAGGCTGGGCTGGCTGGGCACAGGGACGGCAGGGGGCTGCTGCCAGGGCACGGCCACTGGGTGCTGCCAATAAGGGGCCGGGGCCAGAGGCAGGGCTGGCGGCCATCCCGGGCCCTGGCGGCTGCCCAGGCCACAGTGCCGTGACCGAGGCCCCCCTGACCCAGAGCTCTGGGCCCGCAGAGCTGCTGCCACCATGAGGAGGGCGGCCGCGTCTCCTCCAGCAGGGCTGCGCAGTGGCTGCTGCCCCGGCGGCTCTGGGCCCCACAGAAACAGCACCAGAGCGGGCTCAGCAACAGCAGCACCCCGAACGGCGGCACCTGCTTGCCAGGCGTCCGCACCCGACAGGATGCCAGACGGGGGGAGTCCGGGGGCACAATGGCCCCTGCTTTGGCAAAAGGCTCAGCAGATTTGGCCACAATGGCTCTCTCTTGAGTTGCCATCCTCACAGCAACGCTTGGCTGCTTCAGCTGCTGCCTGTGCCCCTGAATGACTTCCATGGCAGAGCTTGAGGGCAGACTCGCCTCCCACCAAGGCAGCGCCATTGGTGCCATGGGCAGAGAGACACTCTAATGGGGCACCAGCCCTGCACTGCACCTGCCCTCCCTCTTCTCCATGCGGGCCCCCTAAAGACACATGTGTCAGCTCTGAAATGAAATCCTGGACTTGCCTGGAACAAAGGAGGCACTGGAGAAAACCTGGGACTTCCGTGGGTCAGTTTTCCTCTCCACTTGGGGAATCACAGAATGCCAGAACACTCTGTGGTGCAAACGATCATAAAGATCATCCAGTTCCCACCACCCTGCCGTGGGCACAGGTGCTGTGCATGCACAGCTGTCACTAGAACTGGAAGAACACTTTTCCATGTTTACCATTTCCTCCCCTGGATTTCAAGCTAACATGAAAAATTCAGCTGGTTACAGCTGAATTATGTAGCTCATAGGACTTTGAATAGGAGTCTCCAGTGGGCCATGCTATGTCCATTCAGCCTTTGTTAGACCATCCAGATGGAGCTCAGCCCTGTGCAGCCCAGGCACAGGCAGCAGGCTGGTCCATTTCAGCATCCCAAAGCCTTTGGGGCTTCCTGTGCACCCTGAGGCTCCTGAATCCATTCTTGAATTCCCAGTTAGGGCTGTGCAGCACACGAGAAGACAGGAATCACCTCTTTGGCTCATTCTTGGGTTTGCTGCTCCTGCCTAAAGTAATCATTAGGAGTATATGCCAATGTAAAGGTACAGCTCAACACCAGGGTTTTTTTTTCTGTAGTGTTTCAAACTAAACCCTTGTGTGACTGTTCAGAGACTCTGAAATGGATGAAAATTCTAGCTTTGGTATTTTAGAATCCCAGAAATATTCACATAGCTCTGTGACTTTTGAGGCACGACTCTTTGGGTCTTTAGGAAATATTTGCCTTTCATCAGTTACAACGTTGTGGCAATGACCCTGTAAGGTCTTTTCTTTCTGACAGGCACAGGAAGGCCTCTGGAACGTCAAATATTTGAAGTTTCAAAGGCTGAAAGCAATGAATTGAGGCCTCTGAGATTCTGCTGCAGGCTGTGATGTTTCAGAATATCCATCTGGGATGTGTTGATGTGGTTTTGTTTGCTTTATCCTGTTTTTTTTGTTGCTTCACTCTGAAAGTCCATCTCCTGCAACACCAGTAGGAGTTGTGGAGGTTGAGCTTGTGTCCATTGGACCTGAACGGCCAATAGGATCAGACACTTCATAGAATGACAGAATCATTTTAGTTCTTCTTGGAAAAGGTCTCCAAGACCTTTGAGTCCAACCTGTGCCTTATGCCCACCTTGTCCCCAGCCCAGGGCACTGAGTGCTACGTCCAAGTGTTCCTTGGACATCTCCTGGGATGAGGACTCCCCACCATCCTGGGCAGCCCCTTCAATTCCTTGGAAAGGGGAGCACCCTTTCCATGCAGAAATTCCTGCTGTGCCCACCCTGAGCCTGCCCTGGCCCTGCCTGAGGCCGTTCCCTCTGCTCCTGTCCCTGTTCCCTGGAGCACAGCCCGACCTTCTGGCTGTCCCCTCCTGGCAGGAGCTGTGCAGAGCCACAAGGGCCCCCTGAGCCTCCTTTGCTCCAGGGTGAGCCCCTGCCCAGCTCCCTCAGCCCCTCCTCATATGACTTAAATGTGTGGCAGAGGACAGTGTGTTGCTTAGTACAGTGTGTGAGCAGTTAGAGAAGTTGGAATCTCAAAGGCTTCTTCTCCCTCCCAGGAGGTCAAGGGCTGGAGAATATTCAGCAGCCCACAGGCAGTGCCTGCATGGGCTGTATGCATTTCTGCCAGGGACACACAGATGACATAGGAATAGAATCAAAGCTGAGACTCTTGTGTCTGTGAATTATGAATCGAGTCTCAAATCCTCTGTTAGTCTGAGCAAAGTTTAGAAGGCTTTCTCCTACCTCTACCAGCTGATGTCAACATTAAGTCTTCTGCAGGTATGGTGAAGTTACTCAGAGAATCATAGAACGCTTTGGGTTGAAAGGCATCTGAAGGCCCATCTCCTTCTGATCTCCCCTGCCATGGGCAGGGACATCTTCCACTCTCCTAGGTTGCTCCAAGCCCCATCCAACCTGCCCTGGAACACTTCCCAGGATGGAGCAGCCACAGCTTCTCTGGGCACCCTGTGCCAGGGCCTCACCACCCTCACAGGGACGAATTTCTTCCCAATATCCCATCTAATCCTGGTCTCTGGCAGTGGGAAGCCATTCCCCCTTGTTCTGTTGGGCCATGCCCATGGTGAAGAACTTCTCAGAGATCTTTTGGTTTCGCTAATGGCACATCATAAAAGCTAAGGAAGAACAGAGGAATGTACTGCTGTGAATTTACTTGGTTTTTCTTTTATCAGAAGGGACACCATTATATTTCATCTGTCATCTGAATGTCCAGGAAACAAGAGATCAGGAATAGCTCCTCAGTGCCTGGAATGCTGTTTAGACTGTTTTCAGCATACAGGCATGTGATGATGCTGGATGATTTACATTTAAAAGAAAAATACGTCTTGTAATTACCAAAATTTCACTCATAAAAAGAAATTGTTGTTCCAGTTGTCTGGGAACAGAACTGACTTGATTGCTGGGAGTGAAAGGAGTCTGAAAATAGTCATCCAAGAGAGGCACTTTAATTTCCTCATTTCTTACTTAACCAACGCCTGTTTGGTGTGTAGATTAAATCGGATACAACTCCCTCCCTCTGCCCCAAGCTGCCTTGACTTCTGGAAATTGCTGGTGGCAGAGTCCAAGTTTGCTCCTGAAACTGCCAATTCTCCATCTCACCTTTCATCACTTCTCTGTGTGCCACGGCACCACTCTCTACCTGGTGTTTCCCAGCAGAGTCCTTTTCAGCAGGTGCTGGAAGCTGGGCACAAAGAGAACGTGGAGAAAGGCTCAGACCTCCCCAGAAACCCAGAACTTGAGTGCAAAAATGTAAAATTTGTTCCACTGCTTAAAAATACTGAAATCAGAGATTCAGGGAGCTGGAATAGCAAACATCTCTTGTCCAGGTGCTGTAAAGCCAGGGCCCTGCAGAGGAACTTGGATTTCATCAAACAATTTCCAAGTCCCACTCAGCATTACTACCATCCTGCTGGCAGCATTTTATAAGATTTGCTCTAAGAGGACAGTCTTTAAACTCTGCAGTGGGCTCAATATTTAAATTTACTCTTGCGCTGGCTACAACGCTGTGCCTCAGTGGTTGGGAAGGAATTTTACATATTCACCTTCTAGTGATGTATTAACTGGTCCCAGCATACAAAAGGCAAGTGGTTGCCTTTTTAGGGATGAAGAGGAAATCTAAATGTTATCCAGATCACTGCAGCAAGGTGAAAAACAAGGATCTTGGGCCTCAGAATGCCAAGGCCTTTCTGTTTGAGTGGTCTCATTCCACTGGGCAGAATTCCTTCCTCAGTTTCTGGAACAGCAGGGCACAAAGAAGTGCAAACATCCATCCCAGAACTGAGATGGGAGGCAGAACACATAATGCTACAACCACCCAGATGCCTCTTTGCCAAGGAATGTGGGGAGAAAGGAAAACGCTGAAAGGAAAACACTCCCTCATCTGTCACAATCTCAGCACATGCTTATTTCTGACAAAAGTTGTGTTGAGTTTGGATCTTTCTGTCTCTAATTCCCAGCCTTTCATAAGGAAGGAACCTGAGATATTGCTTTAAATGAGAAGGATGAGTTTAAAAAATCAAAACACATTTCTTTGATTAACATTCAGGAATCAAAATACTTTAATCAACTCTATGACCCATCTTCAATAGCAAAACAAAGCCACTCCTTCTTCCAAATGACATTTGAGCCACAGAAAACATTGCAACACAGAAAAATAATATAAAAATATTAGAACACTGGATCAGCTCAAATGCAGACACTGGTGAATGAAAATTATTACCATTTATCAACATTTTTTTATCCTTTATAACAGAATGAACTTTATTCAGCATTGCCTCTGACTGATTGTAGAGAAACCACCGCAGAAGCGGGTCAAAGAGCTCACCTGGAGGCTTTCCCTTGACCTGAGGCAGCCTGGTCTTGCCTCTGGCAGCAGGAAAGCTGGGCAGGGCACAAAAGGCTGTTCCTGAGAGTCTCCAGCTCACTTTAAACCCTTAGTATTGTGGTGCTCTGACGTGGCCACAGACACAGCAGAACATTCCTGGCTACAGGCGAGGGTGTCCAGTGTTGGACAATTCCCTTTTCTGACTCAGAGATGGGGCAACTGAGAGGTGTTTTAAAGACTTTTATTCCATTTTCAGTCTCATGTGAAGGGTGAGGCAATTAAAAGAATAGAAAGAATAATAAAGTACTGGAATGCTCTTCCCAAGGAGGTGGTGGAATCACCATCTCTGGATGTGTTAAAATAAAAAGACTGGGCATAGCACTTGGTGCTATAGTCTAGGTGAGGTGTTAGGGCGTAGGTTGGAATCGATGATCTTAGAGGTCTCTTCCAACCTCATTATTCTGTGATTCTGTAAAGTTATAATGATGTTACAATTCATGCCATCACAATCAAAAGCCAATTATTTCCTAATTACAATACATTATAAGCATTTCTTGGCCTACCAGCTTTTGCATACACCATGCTGTAAATGCCTTAAAACCAATCATCAAAAATTACCCCTTGTGGGTCCCACTACATTGCATTTTTCACAGTTCTATTTCTCCAGTTTTATTTGCAAAGGCATCCTTTGAAACTTGTTTCTAGCTCCATTTCTTTCTCAACCATATCTGTCCTATTCCATGGCATTTCTAAGTCAGTATTTTAATCAAAGTTTGCATATGGATGCATACTGTAGAGAACTCTCTACAAATCCATTTCCCACAGTCCAAGAGCTAGGAGAGAACATCATCAGCTGCAGGGAACAAGGAGAATGGATGTAGAGAGAGGCTCTGGCTTTTGGCTGGGAAAAGTTTCAATCAGCGTATTTGACCCCATTCCCAATGCTGAAATCCAAGCTGGCTGGCAAGCAGTGCCCACCCCTTTTCCTTTTTTGCTTACAAGCAGGAGGAACTTTAGGCTTTTTCTTATCAAATTTGAGCCTCCTGCAAGTTCTTCTGTTTGGGGAGTTCCTAAAATGGCCCCATGCCACAGAATTCAAGAGCTGTAATTTGATGGTTAATGGAGGAATTTCGCTCATATGGAAGAATATTTTCATATTTTCATTATTTTATAAACATATTTTTAAATTTATCTTTATTTAAAAAATATTTATATTTTAAAATTTAAAATATACATTTTAAATTTTATTTAAATTTATATTTTTATTTTTATCAATTTTAATTAAAACATTCCATATTTTCCCATATTTTCCCATATTTTCCTATATTTTCCCATACTTTCCCACATTTTTTCATTTTCATATTTTTGCTATTTTCATTATTTTATAAATATATTTTAAAATGTATATATATTTAAAATTATTTATATTTTAAAATTTAAAATTTACATTTCAAATTTTAAAAATATTTTATATATTTATATTTATATTTATATTGTTTTATATTTATATTTTAATTAAATATTTCATATTTTCACTATTTTCACATATTTTCACTCATTTTCCCTTCAGAATGGACATGGTTACGCCCACCTCTGCCTTGTGAACAGGCAGCAACAGGTGAGTTTGCTTGAAAGCTGCAGTTTCCAATATCATTTTCCAAAAGTCCCGTTAACTTTTGGGCAGAAACTGCGTGTCCCAGTGATCTGCCATGTGCCTGGTGTCTAGAAAGATTCTCATGGGTGCTTTGGTCTGCAGGGTGATGGTGGCAGTTCCTCGTGGCTGAATTCCCCTCTGGTGCTGGGAAATCCTCAGGGAATGCCAACTTGGAAGTGCTCCCAGGTGCTGCCAAGACATGAATGTCCTGGGTCCAGTGCTAAGGACAGAATTGGCTCACCCCATGGAAAACTGGTGGCTAAAAGAGGACAAAATAACTGGATTCTAGTAGCCTTTTGGCTACAAACATATCAGGAATTCAGTGCTTTCCAGAGGGGAATTCAGTCGTGGGAAAAAGGCACCGCAGCCCATCGATTATCAGAGAATTACTGCTAAATGGAGAAAAGCTGACAACAAATATTTACTCTTGGATCAATTCTGTTTAAAGGGCAATGTTTGGAGCACAGCTTGGACTCTGTGGGAAGGTCAGGCTGCATTTATATAAAGACAGAGGGATATGCACTGGGAATCCTTGCTTGGAAAGGAAAAAGCCTGGAGGATTTTTGGAAGACACACAATGAGGATCATAATTTTCCTCCTCACTTTGAGCGTTTTCTCATGTTCAGGTAAGTTGGAGCCTTGTCCTCCTTTTTAGGGTGGTTTGGGGGGAAAAGTATAATCCTCCAATGGACTTCTGATGGAACTGTGCCTCCCTCTCAGGGTTCCCAGTGTATGACTATGACCTCCCTGTCACAGAGGAGGCTCTCAATGCTTCCATTGCCCGGATCAATTCCCAGTCATGGAGCAGAAACCTGTATGGTGTTGTCAGGAGCCGAGTCATGGGTGTAAGTACACAGACAACAGAGATCCTTTACCTGAAATGAGCTGTCCTGGGATGGAAAACTCCTTTTCACCCAGTCCTGGAAACCCAGGTTTGGTTGGAGTTGGCTGATGCTGCTTGAAAGAGCAGCAGTTTGGGCCATTATTTGAACTTACAGCTTCAGGAACCTAAATATCTTTTGTATGTAAGTTTGTAATTAAGATAAATTAGGAATTCCGATTTTTCATGCCTAGAGTGGTTTTTCATGCCTAATTTTTCATGCCTAGTCCTTGAGGGCTGTCTTGTAGGATTTTGTTGAAAAGTGATGTTTTTAAATACCTCCAGCGAACTGCTTTGCTTTGGGCATCAAGCACCTTGGCTCATCCGGAGCTCTTCGCTGGTTAAATGCCCCCACAATTCAGGATTCTTTCTCTGATCTTTATTTATACCATCTGTCTCTATGCACCAATTCTGGTTTAAATCTGCTAGAGACTAAGTGCAAGCAAGAAACCCCTATCTGTTTTAATTTGTGGTGCTCAGAATTGTACTGGATAGTCCCCAAGTTAAGGAGTACAAACTTCTTAATTCAAAGTTATGATGTCCATGCTCCTGAACTTTCCTTTCTGTTAAAACTTATTAATTCAAAGTTATGATGTCCATGCTCCTGAAGACCCTCAGAACCTTTCTGTTCCTATAGGTGGCCTGTATCAAGTCTCTGCAAGAATGAATGTCAAGATGACATATGGGTTTATACAATTTGGATTAAAACCCCCAAGTATTTGAAAGTAGTGGGAATTTGTTGTTTGTTGAGGGGTTTTTTGGGGCATTGCTTTTTATAATTTTCTTTTTAAGTCTCCCATCTTGAGCTAAAGTGTCACTGTAAGACACAAAATAACATGATGTGGACACGCTGCTGTTCTCAAGGTAAAAAGGAGAAGTTTATTTTCTGACTCCAACATTTATAGATTTCCAAAAGTGACAGTGGATTGGAGGGTGACAGTGCCACCTCTCCAATGACACTGGACAAACCAACTGTCCATTAAATTTCTCCTCCACCATAAAAGAATGCAAAACAATAAGTTATTTACAGAAAGTGCGTGAGAAAGTTCGTTACAAAAATGTAAACATCAGAAGGCTTAGAAAATCTTAAAAAATCAGGGTGGCACTGAAGCATTGATTGGACTATGAGAAAAAACAAAGGAATAATCAAAAAGGACTAATTCTGTGTTGTGTTGACCCTGCTCTCACCAGGTGGACACGTGGGACAGCGATACTTACGGGTTAGATCTGCGCTTCAGCATCCGCGAGACCGTGTGCACCAAAGCTTCGGGGAGAGACCCCTCCACCTGTGACTTCAAAAGTGGCCCTTTCGTGGTAGGTGCTCCTGCTGGCACTGGGAACCCTCCCCTCCATGCAGGGGAAGGGCTGCAGTGCTGCTGGTGCTGAGAGGTGAGGAATGGCTGGCTGCTTTTTATACAACCTGCAGCATGGAGTGGGCGTTGGGTGGGAAGGGTCAGTGGTGGGAAGCTCTTCTGCCTGCTCAGTGGGGAGGGCAGGGAGCTGAAAAGAGGATTTGTGTTTGGGAGCAGCGTGTGGTAAAGGTATGTGTGCTTTTGGGGCAAAATCCTTGAAGGAATGGCTTATTCTCTAAGTTAAGAGCTGATGTTTCACTTGCTTTCCCCTATCTGGGCACCACATGAAGGGTTACCTTACATGTCATGCAGATCCCCCCTGTGTGCTCACAGTGCTGATCTCTTTTGGATTTTTCACTCAGCCTGAAATAAAAAGGATCTTGACACAGCTCTTGCTCTCTTCTGAGTCTTAAATCACCAGCTTTGGTGGAAATACATTGTCTTTGACTTCTCTGTGCACAGTTCCTTGGGCCTAATCTCCTCTCTGCTCTGGAGCTAAGCAGCTCATGTGTGTGTAGATGGCACCACACAGTGTTCTTGGTTATTGCTTTGCTTTTTTTCTTTAGGAACTCAAAAGTTGGCTGCTGCAGTGTTATCCCTGTATCCTAAACTGACACAATCCTCCTCTTCTTCTTAGGGCAATATGGTAGTGTGAGGATACGTTTTCCAAACTTGAGTGCGGGTTTAGCTGCAGTTTTTGTCTAATTGCAGAGACAACATCTTTGAGGGTAGTTTAACTTCCAGAGCTGGGGCTGCTGTTGGCATAGCCCTGCACTGCCCTTCTCTTTGTGCTGAGCTGTGAAAAGGATGTGGAGAGGTTTTCTCCTATCCCAAGCAGGCTCAGAGGTTTGTACAACACATAGCTGGGGGGCCATAACATGTTGTACAATTGTTCTCTGATTTCTTTCTCTTTGAATTTGTTTCTGAAATCCTTCTGCAGGTTCCTACCACCACTGAGGGTTGGTATTGGATGTTTGCTCTGTGAGATTGGCTCTGTTTTGTTCTGTTGCAGCCCACTGCTTCCTGCAGGAGCGTTGTGGAGGTCTCCGGGGGGCTGATTGCCAACCTCACTGTGCGGTGCCATCGCAGTGCGTTCAGCTCTGAATCCATGAGCAGCGAGGAGGTGAGGAAGGGGAAAACCCATTTTTGCTCCCTGGAGGAGTGAAAATTCTGCTTAGCCTCTTTTAAAGAGAACTCCAGGTGTCTGTGTGTGCTCCTGTTGCACGCGGAGGTTTGGATCAGGAAAGTGGCTGTAGTTTGAAATCCAGCTGTCAGCTGTGGCTCTTCCCTTTCCATCAGCTGAGGGCTCTGCCCTTGTCTGGGAGAGGGTGACACTCTGTGGCAGCCTGGCACATCTATCACCTCCAGCACTTCCTTCCTTGAGTGTGGGCCTGGAGAACAGTGACTGGCACTTCTTGGACACACACACAAATCCCTGTGGCTCTGGCTGTGTTACCAAACCCAGCTCCCAGCACAGCCCAAGGACATTTGGTCTGCTGAGATCTTTGTTCCCTTTTTGAGCTCTTTTTTGGCTTTGAGGGTGTTATTCAATGCTGACCTAACCTGGAAATCCCTACTGATTGTTTCCAAACTGTGCCAGGGTCCGCTTTATCCATGAACTGACTCTTGAACTTGTGTGTTTGCACTTAGAACACAGCTCTCTACAGTGGGTGTTGTGCTTGAGGGAACACAATTTAACAAGCAAGGATATGGAGAGCTTTTATTTTTGGAAAATTCAGGGAGCTAAATGAAGAAGTTGAACTGTAGAATCACAGAATGGTTTGGGTTGGAAGGAACTTTTAAGTCCATCCAGTTCCACCCCCTACCATGGGACACTTTCCACTAGCCCAGGCTGCTCCAAGCCCTGCTCAGCCTGCCCTGGAACACTTCCAGGGATCCAGGGGCAGCCCCAGCTTCTCTGGGCACCCTGTGCCAGGGCGTCCCCACCCTCACAGGGATGGATTTCTCCCCAGTATCCCATCTCACCCTGCTCTCCTTCAGTTTAAGGCCAGTCTCCCTTGTCCAGTCACTACAAGCCCTTGTGAAAGTCCCTCTCCAGCCACCTTGTAAGCAAATAGGATCATTTGTTACTTTTCCTTGGCTTGAATTGCCAAATTAGCTCTTCATTCATTCTTTTTTTTTCCTCAAAATCTCCATTCACCTCAGGAAGCCTGGCTCTGCAGAGCAGAAAGACTGCATGTGGAGCTCTGGAATGTGTAACACAGGCTGGGATGTTCAGCCAGTCCTCTGTGGGGTGACATTACCATTGTTTAACAGGGCACTCAGCACAAACACTTGCTTTTACAAGCAGACATCTTCCCCCTTAAGTCTTTCTTAACCATCACTTAAAATTCAGTGCTGTTGCCATATTCCTGCTGGGGAATATATTTCCTGCAATGTTAATAAGGAATAAATGCCAAAGGGAATTACTGCACTTGAAAAGTAAAGTGTTTCCCTCTGCAGAGGGCTGCAGCAAGTGTATTGCAGCTCTTGCTGTGGAGCTGTGACTCTGCTCAGGGGATCTCAGCTTGGCTCAGGTGGTGTTGGTGCACCTGTGGTGCTGTTTGGATAGGGGAAGGAATTCTGATTTGTGACGGTGTTCACAGGAGTTTTCAGATGAGGGAAGAGATGAGGACCTGACTCCATGTTTCAGAAGGCTTGATTTATTATTTTATGATATATATTACATTAAAAACTATACTAAAAGAATAGAAGAAAGTATTTCATCAGAAGGCTAGCTAAGCTAAGAATAGAAAGGAATGATAACAAAGGTTTGGGGGTCAGACAGAGAGTCTAAGCCAGCTGGGCTGTGACTGGCCATTAATTCCAAACATCCACATGAGACCCATCACAGATCCACCTGTTGCATTCCACAGCAGCAGATAACCATTGTTTACATTTTGTCCCTGAGGCCTCACAGCTTCTCAGGAGGAAAAATCCTAAGGAAAGGATTTTCCACAAAAGATGTCTGCGGCAGTGATTGACTGAGGCTGGCATCACAGAATAAACACCCTGAGTTTGATGGGATCATGGAGTGCAAGCCCTGGATTGCAGGAGCACCAGCAGTAATCTTGTTAGCAGCAAAATTAAGAATGAGGTTTGGAATTACTTTAGTGATCACCTCGTGCCTGAGGGGATGGAGAGGTGGGACTTCTTGCCAGGTGAGGTTTTTAAAGAAATGTCTTAAATTTCCAGATGATGCACGTGCCCATAAGGACCCCTGACAGGCGGGGCAGCGCTCCCAGGGAAGGTAAGGCAGCTCTGCCATGCTGGAACGCCCTGACCTGTGCTCTCCTCTTGGAACATCTCAAGGTCATCTGTCTGAGGGAGAGGTCAATGTGAAAGATCAGCTGTTTGCTCCTGCTCATGGTGTCTTGGTTTGGAAAGACAGGAGTCTGCTAAGGAAGGCAGGAGCCTCTCCTGAAATGGAGAATGCAAACCCTCCCCACCCCTCCCAGTTGCTATAAATTTGAAATTAAGGGGCTCTCAGGCAAAAATATGGGAGCAGGAAATAACAGTTCTTTAATAGGGAAAGGAAAAAACATTAAAGGATAAAATAAACAATGCAGTACACCAGAACAACAGTGACAGAGTCAGAACCCAGCCTGACTCCCTGTGGGTCAGGCTGTTGGTGGCAGTCCCATTGGAAATGTGGCTGCAGCCCTCCTGCAGTCTCAGGGGTGGTTCTGTCGGAGCAGGGGGATCTGTAGAGAAGGATATATGCTTCCTCTGAAGATCCAGTGGAAGGAGAGACAGCTGCTGTTCCTCTGGGGAATCCCGTGGAGAAAGCCGTGCTGGTGTCTCAAACACCTCTGGATAATATCTGGGTAGCAATGCTTGGCTCCTCCCTCTGGGCTCACATCTCCCAATGGGATGTTCTAGTTCTTATCAGCCATGCAGTGACATTCAATAGTCTGTTATCAGCAATGTCCCCTCCCAGGGAGGTGTGAATGTGGTCACTCAAAGAGAGAGATAAGGCAAACTGCCCACTTGACAAAGGTAATCTGTCATACAGATGGGAATGGAAAACATCTTGCATTGCAGTTTTGAACACATGGGCAGCTGTTTTTTCCCTTGCAGAGGAGTGTCTAGTTTAGGGTACAGGGCACTGCAGAGGCCACTGTCCTGCCAAGCCAGGCCATGCTGAGGTTTATCCATTTTTTGGATTGCCAGATTTGTGCTCTCATAATCACTACGTGAGTGCAGAATGCAGTGCTGAATATTGTCTATTCTAGAATCACAGAGTGGTATGGGTTGGGAGGGATCTGAAAGATCATCCTGTTCCACCCCCTGATGTGGGCAGGGACAGCTTCCACTATCCCAGGGTGCTCCAAGCCCCATCCAACCTGGCCCTGGACTCTTGCAGGGATCCAGGGGCAGCCACAGCTTCTCTGGGCAACAATCCACACAAGTCTGAAAGCATCTTATGCTTACAGATTTCTCCATGTTCTTTTTTTAGATGATGCCTTTGCTCCTGAAGCCTTCCCTTCAAGGGGAAGAGGCAGCAGCCGTGGAGACTGGAACAAACCCAGCTACTCCAACCCTGACAGGATGGAATAACCTGGCCTGGGTGAGTGTGGCCTAGGGCTAGGGCTGAGAGAGTCAGAGCCTACAGCTCCAGGAACACTGCAGCTGCAAAAGGCCATTCCTACTTTGCTGCTCCTACAGCTTTCTGATCTGCACCACCCATGGTGATGAGGCTCAGGTCAGGGTAGACTTTAGGTTAGGCTTAGCTTTTATATAGCCTGGGTCTGCAGGTTTTGTGGCAGGGTGGGAAGTGACTGCTCAGCATGAAGGACTTTTATCTCCTTGGAAGACACCCCACCTCCAGAGCTCGTGGCTGTGCCTCACTTTTGAATTGTCCATTCTGTATCCTCCAATATACACCCGTGTCTGCGGGTACAGGCAGTGTGCAAAGCATGCAGGAAAATCCTTCTGTAAACTCAGAGTCTGAGTTTGGTGTAGGCTTCTGGCCTTTTCACCCCCATTTTCCTTGTGACAAGTTTGAAAAACACCAATCACTTATCTTTTTAATTTAAGAAGTTTAATAGTAATAAAATGGTTATAAAAATAGTAATATAATCAGAGTAATAAAAATTTGGACAATTAGGATTTAGGACAATATAAGACAGTAAGAACTAAGAGTTATGGACAGTCTGGGTACCTTTTCTGGGCAAAATAAGCCTGAAAAAGGACACACGTTAACAGAGGATTAACCCTTAAAAGCAACAGCCTGTTGCATATTCATACAGCTCATACATGATGCATAAATTCCATTCAAACACAGGATTCTGTCTGGGCAGCGTCAGCTTCTTCCTCTGAATCTTGACAGCATCTTCATGGCTGAGCAAGGTGGGAAGAAGTTCGTTTATTCTGATAATGGAGCAATAAATTCTGTTTCTCTGAAAGATTCGGGTGTCCTGTGGCTGCTATCTTGGCGCAAGCACCTCACTCCTCTCTTAAAAAAAATATCTTACATAGCAGTAAGTTTCTATAGTAATAGTTTCTATTGTAACATTTTGTTATAACCTAAAACTATATTTAACACACTACTTAAGCAAATGAATACAGCATCACTTTCTAACATAACACATATAATATTCATTTTATTATTTGCAAAAAGCCAATCATAAAATGCCCATTTTTCACACAAGGACAGTGAGGGGCTGGAGCATATCCAGAGAGGGGATGTGGAGGAATGGTCCTGTCTTTGTGCCAAATCAAACGCCCCAAGGCCACACAGCTCCTCAAACAAAAACTGAAGGCATCTGGGAGAACCACGGTGGGGAGAAGCACTTGGAAAATCCGTGAAGGAGATGTTTGGAAGCCAATTAACGGGAATGCTAATGAAAGGCAGCCGTGATTTATTGGAGCCGGCAGAGCCTATCCTACAGAAATCACCTTTGCTGACCTGCCTCTGCGGCTCTGTGTGGGAGCAGCTCTAATTGCTGCTGATGCTTTACCTGCCCTCTCAGTGCCTTAATCTAAAGGGAAGCGGTTCGAAAGAGTTTTAGCAGCACGGAATGAGCTCATTCTTTGGCGTGCTAAGCAGGTTTGAAGTGGTTGGGGAGAGGAAATTACTTAGTGCTCTGTCTTTGTGATTAAAAAGGCTTCTTCGGGTACATATCATTAGCAGGTCTGTGTGCCTGTGCCTTGCCAGAACTGAGTGCTCCCTGCGTGTGGAGCTCAGCTCCAGCCTGCTGCGCTGGAAACTGAGACAGTTTTAGATGGAATTTAGCACCGGTGACTCACCAAAAGCTAACACATGTTACTCATAAGCATATCCGTGGTAAACCTCGATGTGCTGGAGGAGACAGGGCTCCTGCTCTCCTGGAAACGAGATATCAAAGGGAAAACCCAGGCTCTCTGCTGTGTTTGTAAGAATCATTTCATTAAATCCATATGCTATTTTGGTTTATCCCCGAGCCACTAAAGCCAATAGGCCCTTTTTAATCACTGCCTGTCTTCTTACAGGAATCTCTGACTTTTCTTTGCCTTTTGGGCAGTGCTAGGTATGTTCAGTTCTCTGGCTCTGGAGGAGAGCTATCCCCTTTCAGCAGCACTCAGAAATGCTTTGTGTTCTTGTGCCTAACTTCCAACAAATCTCCAACCCGAAAGCAAGATGTAAAACCTTCCTGAGAACAGAGCGTGAAGCAAGCAGGGAGAAATTTATGGTTCTTGAAACCCAGAGCAGTTTGAAATTTAATACTTTCTGCTTGCTTTTAGAAATTGGTTGCAAGTGTCATTTATGGAGCTGTATTTCATGCATGTGTCAGCTGTGGAGCTGTTTTTTCCAAGGAGTTTCCTGGGTTTTGGACGTGTCAGAGGCAGATACATCAGGAGATTTAAAGAGAATATCAACGCTGCCCCCCAAAGCTCCTTGTTCCTCTTACTTTTATCAATTTGACTTATTAGTTGCAAGGCCTGGAAAGGAATCTTCCTCATTTTGCTGGTATCCAGAATTAGAGGATTTCATTTGAAGCCAAAAATTAAACAGATTTCATGTGTCTGAGGCCAGGAAAAGTTGTTCCCTGCTGTTTCTCCTGGGTTTTGGCATATGTGTGATCCTGGCTGGCATTATTACGAGCCATGCAGGGCTTGGTGGGGGCATGAGAAATGAGTGCTGAGTTTTGAAATGGCAGTAGGCTCTACTGGCTTGGCTTAACTGAGACAGTTTTGGGGGAGGCTGGGGAAATAGCAATTCAATAATAGGAGACTTTCATCTCTTTCTGAAAGAACCTGGTGCTGACAGGCGAAGCTAGACAAGTCCAGGTAAGGAATGAAATGTGATTTTTTTTTTCTTTTACACTCCAGAATGGGTAACTGACTGCTGCAAAAATTGCTCAGGCAAGTGGCTGACAGCTTTTCATGCTGGATTTTACATTTCTGAGCTAGGCCTTCTTATCTTTTTGGCTTCAGGAATTATTTCAGGAAAATTCCGTGCCTGACTTTGTGCAAGAAGCCAGTCTAAATGAACTCACTGGTGCTTTGTAGCTCTTTTTATTTATTAGAATGTACTAAATATTCAGGAGGGGGAAAAAATAAAATCAGTGCCATTGTTACATAAAGAACATTTTCAAGTCTGCAGTCTTCAGACCCACCAGTCTGCTGGTGCCTGCAGGAATTAGAAATTGAATATGAAAAACCCCATCAATGATTAATGAGCTTACTTCAGTGACAAGTCCTAATCAGATTTTCTGGATTTATTTCCCCGTCCATCTCCAAACTGGGGAGATTGTGAAATTCCCGTGGCATGCTCTGGGGCCAGCCTTTCCCATAAATAGTTCAGGCACACAGGGAGTGACGGGAGGGGGGGAAAAGCTGCTGTACAAGAGCTGATCACCTGTTAACAACCTGAGCTGGAATATGCTTGATGCTGCTCTGAATTGCAAAGAGGAGCCTAAAAATGCCTCAAACTTGCCACCACCTTAATCCCCAGGGAGCAAAAGGGCCCTGATGCTTTGCTGTCCCAAAATCACCTGCCTAAGGCAGCTTTTTCTTGTGCAGACCCGTGAATTACATCTGGAGTCTCCCCAGCAATACTTCATGTCCTTGAATGGAAAAATCAAGAAGCAAGTTCCTGCCTTTGCAAAATACAAGTAGATGGTGAATGCTGATTGTGTCTTGCTCGTTAATCACACCAGAAAAGTGATTTAACAGGAAATCAGCTTTCTTCAGTGCTGAGCCAAGGGGCTGTGATTTCCTCCTCGAGTTTTCTGTATTTTCCGTACAATTGCTCCCTGAGTGAGGACTCTGTCACCTGGCACAGCTCGATGCTGGCAGTCCTGAGGAGCTGATTAGCAGCACTGCATGTGCAGAAGTGGCATCCTTAAATATCAGAGCTGGTTTTTTTTAATGGAAGAGTATCAGGCAGCATTGGGCCTCTTCTTACACCTAAGAAATCCAGGATCTGACCTTCAGACTGAAATGGGTGCTTGTTTATCTGTCTCCTGTAAATACAATAGCAGAGCAGGGTTCTCAGCTCTCCTAGGGTGTGGAAAACTGAGCTTTAATCACCAGTGCCCTCATTAAGGAGCTGCTTGATTTTAGTTGTGGTTTTATATCCTCATGTGTGATGATGTTCACAGGGGTTTTTAGATGAGGGAAGAGACGAGGGTGTTGACTTCATATTTCAGAAGGTTTGATTTATTATTTTATGATATATATATTACATTAAAACTATACTAAAAGAATACAAGAAAAATTTCTCATCAGAAGGCTAGGCTATGAATAGAAAGGAAAGAAAGAATGATAACAAAAGGCAGCTGTCTTTGTCCGAGACAGCTGGGCCTTGATTGGCCATTAATTATAAACATCCAAGATGGGCTAATCAAAAATTTACCTGATGCATTTCACAGCAGCAGACAGTCATTGTTTACATTTTGTCTTTGAGGCCTCTCAGCTTCTCAGGAAGAAAAAATCTTAAGGGAAAGATTTTACATGAAAAGATGTCTGCGACACTCATATCTTTGTTTTTGCCTCTCCCGCTCACCCACTTTCTACGGTCCTCATAAAGCTGCTTATTGCTTTCTGTGGGAGAAAAAAAAAAGTAAAAAAAAAGAAAAGTGAAGCAGCAGAGGGAAGGAGAATCCCTGCAGGGTGGGATCTGTGGCAGGGTGTGTGAGCTCCGTGTTGGATGGGCTTTGGGAGCAGTTTGGTGCTTGGGGAAATGTCAGGATGCTGTTTTATCACAGAACCTGGCCCTGCTGGCCGAGTCCTCAGTGCCACCTGGCAGCTGTGATGTGCTGTGGCAGGGGACAGCGTGCTGTCATCTGTTCGCAGGCAAACAGAGCCAGGCAGGACCTGTCCTGCTGCAGGGGTCAGAGCGTGGCAGACGTGTTGGAGCAGAGAGGGAATTGCTGTGACAGCCTCCCCATGCTGTGAGCAGCAGCAAGTTTGGTCTTGCCCTTTGTCCTCCCCCTCTTCTCGATGTGTTTTGAAGGATTAGACCCACAGCCACATGGAGGAAATTGTTCCTGCTTAGGGAGGGCCCAGAGCTTGCATGATCCCTTACACTTCACAGGCCCCTCTGTCTAATTCCAGGAGAAAACCAACAGGACTTCCTTCCCTGGAGGGACAGAAAGGGCTCTCAACCTATTGCTCAGTGCTGGGTTTTAGAAATGAGCTCATCAAAGGATGACACAGACAGGAGGGCCCTCCCAAAGCAGGGCTGTGTAGCTGAGGTTGGAATACCATGGGATAGAGATCCCTCATCCTCTGTGGGCTACACACACACAGGAGCACTCTTGGGGGAAGACTTTCTCCTTAAACTGAGCTGGAATTTCCCGTGATCCCTCTGGTTCCTGTTGCTGCTGTTGTCCCTTGGTCCCCAGCAATGATTGCAGTGGCTGGTGCTGGCATCCCCCATGCCCAGGGCTGCAGGCCTGGGCCTGGGCCTGAGCCTGGGCCTGGTTCCAGGCAGGATTCAGTGGCTCCTGCACAAGCTGTTCTTAGAGAGTCACTATATTTAAAACCTTCCACATGTGGGGACTCTCCTTTCTTGCCCGAATCTATAATCTCTAAAATTTTACTAACAAAATTGTCTCACAGAAAAATTTCTCAAGTTGCCATGGTGACCAACTTGCTGAAGACACAGTGTGGGCTCTGGGGTGCTGGGGAAGCTGTCACATGTTCCCTTGGAAAAGCACATCTCCCATTTCTTCTGAATGCTGTACTCTCCATTCAGATCCATTTCAGGGCAGACCATACATCAGCTTCTAGCCTCGACCATCTCTGCTTTTGAGACTTGACAATATGTGTAGATTTGTGTCCCTTTTTTCACTGTTGTTAATTTTTCTAACAGTCTGCTTCTTTTTATTCCTTTTTTTTTACCCTAATTAGCCACTGCCATGACATTTGTGCACATATGAAATGTTTTGCATGTGCAAGTTTCTTTTTGCAGATTCCATGGGGTGGGAAGCAAATTAATAAGCAACTTGTTGAAGCTGAATACACTTTTCCCAAGGATGGCTCTGAGACAATTTCTCAGACATTTCTCCTTCCTCTCTGTTTTTAAAGCAGATTGGAGAATGAGAAGAGTCAAGATTCAAAGATCCAGCATGGGGAGAAAGAACCTGATGCCTTGGCCTTTCCTTTTTTGGTGAAAAAAATTTTTCTTCCGTGGAGTGAGAGTCTTTCCCCAAACTCCCTTTCTGCTCATGAGATGCTAAATACACCCTCATGCATCAACAGCCCTTCTGATGTGTTAGGTATCCCTGGGAGAACTCCAATTCAGCTGTGTCCAGGACGTTTCCACCGTCCCATAATGATGCTATTAAAACATCATTATTCCATTTGTTTGTTCTGTGTTTCTTTCTGCTTTGCTTATAATTTTCTGTGAAGTTCCCGGCTAGTTATTGATTATTCAAACGAATACACCCACACTCAATTCCTGTCTCTCCCGGCTGCAGCAGCTGCGGACAGAGAAGCCTTTCTCCAAATCCAGAGGATGGAGTTGAAGCCCACCAGGAATTTGGCTTTAATGAGTTCTTGGTCACTAATGTGGAGAGCTGGGGGCTGCTAATGACGATGATTGTCAGGTACTAATGGCTTTTGGAAGAAAGACAGGTTAGAGCACACCTCTGATGTATTCCTCACCTGGGAAAGGTCTCAGCAGTCCTGATCCCAATCCTGATCCTGATCCTGATCCTAGTCCTGATCCTGATCCCGATCCTGATCCTGATCCCGACCCTGATTCTAATCCTGACCCTGATCCCAATCCTGATCCTAGTCCTGATCCAAATCCTGATCCTGATCCCGACACTGATCCCAATCCTGACCCTGATCCTGACCCTGATCCCAATCCTGATCCTGACCCTAATCCCGATCCTGATCCTGACCCCGATCCCGATCCTGATCCTGATCCCGATCTCGATCCTGATCCTGATCCTGATCCTGATCCTGATCCTGATCCAAATCCTAATCCTAATCCTGATCCTGATCCCAATCCTGACCCTGGTCCCAATCCTGATCCTGATCCTGATCCCGATCCTGATCCTGACCCTCATCCCAATCCTGATCATGATCCCGATCCCGATCCTGATCCCGATCCCAATCCTGATCCTGATCCCGACTCTGATCCTGATCCCGACTCTGATTCCAATCCTGATCCTGATCCTGATCCCAATCCCGATCCTGATCCCGACCCTGATCCCGATCCTGATCCCGATCCCGACCCTGATCCTGACCCTGATCCTGATCCCGACCCTGATCCTGATCCCGACTCTGATTCCAATCCTGATCCTGATCCTGATCCCAATCCCGATCCTGATTCTGACCCTCATCCCAATCCTGATCCCAATCCCGACCCTGATCCCAATCCTAGTCCTGATCCCGATCTCGATCCTGGTCCTGATCCTGATCTCGATCCTGATCCCCTTCTCTCCACCTCCTGCACAGAGCCCACCCTGCAGCTCTTTGGGAAATGGAAGGTTGTTATGCAGCTTGGGGGATTCTTATTGGGTTTTTTTAAGGCTTTATTAGTCAAAATCAACTAATTTTTCTCTCTAAAGCCATTCTCCCACCCAGTTTGACTCTCACCTATTTTCCCCTCCTGACTGCAGTGAGGTAACCTGATTTGTAGGAATTTCCACCTCAAAATCTTGAGAAGATGCAGTCAGAGCCCTCAATGACCACCGTGGTAGCAGGGAGCAGAGGGTGCTGACAAAGGTCTAACAGAGACAGTGATGTTTTCCTCTTCCATGGTTGATTTGCTTTGCTTGGATGACCTTCATCCATGACCTTGCTTGGACTGGGAACGTTCAAGGCCAGGCTGGATGGGGCTTGGAGCAGCCTGGGATGGTGGAAGGTGTCCCTGCCCGTGGCAGGGGGGTGGGATGAGATGAGCTTTAAGGTCCCTTCCAGCCCAAACCAGCCTGGTATTCTATGATTCCTTTGCTCTGAACACCCAGTGCCAGAGTCGTCCATGATCTGTCTCTCCCGAATTTTTGCTGAGCATCTTCTTTCCCAATAGGGCTAATTTCAGCTATCTGTGCTGATTTTAGGTAGAACCATGACTCTTCATTGGACAGGAACAGCCTAGGTGCTTTCTGAAACTCCTGAGCTCAAGAGATTGTGGCTTAGGTCTTTTTATTACATGTCTTTCTGGCCCAGGTGAGCAGAAGACCTTGCTGACCTGTTTCTCCAAGACCTGGCTTTGTTTCCTGGAACGGATGAGGTGGATTGATAGAGGAAACAGCTTCAGCTGGGCTTGCACTCTTCCCTGTTTCAGTCTTGCTTTTCTTTTCCCAGTTCCCCAACAGGCAGTTCTTAGGGCCAGGAGCTGGATTCAACAATCCTTGTGGGCCCCTCTGACTCAGGATATTTTATGACTCTGTATTTTGCTAATATGTGATAATTAAACGTGCACTTCTCTACACACTCACACACACCAAAAAAAAAAAAAAAAAAAAAAAAAAGAGGGAAAAAACCCCCACCTTTTTTGGGTTTTTTTTTTTTTTTTTTTTTTTTCATTTTTCTTCCCCCCTAGCCAAAAAGATTGCAGTGTACTTTAAGCTCCTGGCTGCACGCATGCAAATGCCTTCACACCTAGGAGGAGCCGATGTGGCATCTGCTGTGCAGATGCTTATCTGGCAGCAGGGAGCAATATTTCCTTTGTCCACATCACTTTCCTGAGCCTTTCCTGGTCCCAAATTGCTGACTCAAGCACTCGGTGCTCCAACACACCAATGACCCTTGCTAGGGATGCTCCTTTCCAGCTCCCCTGGCTGAGAGTTTGGGCTGTGTAAGCAGACCTTGAGTTTTGTTGTTGGATTTTGCTTGGGGAGTGGAGATTTATGCAGCAGCAGGGACAGGGAGGGAGCTTTCCCCTCACCCTTAGAGGCACTACTTGCCCTGGAAGGAATGTGCAGAGTAGAAATTCTCTCCTCTTGCAGACTTTGAGGCTGTTCAGAAACTCTGGGACAGCAAAAAATGGAAGGGAGACAGCAAAGCCACAGGGGGTGAGGCTGAGGTCTTGTCATTGGTGCATACAGAGACTTTGCTTGAGCTTTGTTGCCCTACCAGAAGGTGAAATGTTGTCACCCTTCCGATGCAAAGCAGTTGTAGGGTGAGGAAAGAAGTGAGAGTTTGGATCTGTGTAGTGATTTGGGGAATGAACAGGAGCAACTGCAGCTGCTGTCCCCACATGGGACAGGACACCCTGCCCAGACCTCCAGCACTGCAGTCTGTCCCCAGGGAAGGGTGGAAAGTGCTGACTTCTAAAACCTGCATCCACGGCAGAATCACTCCTTTCACATTCATTTTCTCTGCTTGGTTTTTTGTTCACCGCGACACTTTTTATGCTGACAGTGTCTGGGCAGGAATTCCCGTGGTGTGGGATGGATGAAGGGCAACACCAGGCAGTGATACCGCAGGAAAAACTGGGCTCAGTTCCCTTCTCTCCCTTCAGTCAGCACTTGTGGAATTTGGGCTCCAGGGTGCCACAGCATCTCATTTGCCAGATCCTCTGTTTGGCATCATGGCACAGATGCTCCGTGATGGACACCCCACCCCTGGAAGTGTTCAAGGCCAGGTTGGACAGCGCTTGGAGTAACCTGGTCTAGTGGAAGGTGCCCTGAGATGGTCTTTAAGGTCCCTTCCAGGCCAGTCTGTGACTCTGTGGTCACTGCCAGGCACTGGTGTGGTTTGTGCCACCACTGGCACCGGTGTGTTGGCAGCCGTCCATCAAATTCTGCTTACATGGCTAACTGGGAATGGGTGGAGCTACCAGCAATAAAGAGGGGCTCAGTGCTACACGGAACTAGCCAAAAAAAGCTCCCAAAGAGCAGAGCTGATCAGCTGGATGGAGCCCAGCCCATGTCAGGGAGAAGGCTGCTGCTCATCCTGGAGGAATGCAGAGATTTCCGGGCATACGCTCGGCTGTCAGCAGCCTCAGCTCAGGCTGCTCGTCCAGCCTGACCCCTGGATGATCTCTCTGAAAGGAAGAAGAGGCATCAATTGCCAGATGCATGTCCTGATTCTGAGTGGGGAGCTGTTGGGAGCAGGACCTGAGTGCTTTCACACCAGGAGCGTGGGGATGGAGCAGGTCTGCAAGTGCGAGTCCAGCACGGACACTTGGGAGGATCACGAGGAGCCAGAGCTGTGCTGAGGATGGGGAACATCCTCTGAGGCACAAAGAACCCGTGGCACATCCCGGGGCTGTCGGTGAGCCTGTCTGGCCACTCCTGCTCCTGCTTCCCGCTGGTGCTGATGCCCACTAGATGTCAGGATTGAACAAATGCAAGGGTAGGCAGCAGCTCCCTTCTCAAATTATTCCCCTTCCTCCCCCTTCTTCTGATTTCTGGCCAGCGGTGTGATAAAATGACCTTTGTGCAAGGAGGGTCGGTGTGTTTAAGTGGTGAAGAGAGCAGGGGATGCAGAGGAGAAATGACTGAGACAAAAAATCCTGGCCAGGTTGGAGTGCTTGTTTTGCCTGTGGCAGCCCAGAGCTTAAATTCTGCTCCAGGCACGAAGATGGTTTTGCTTTTTACTCCATGGACAGTGGAATTTTCTTTCTCCTGCATGACAGACTTATCCTTTTTGATAAAACGGCATTAAATCAGATTTCCCAGCCTTGGGTGTGCAGTGTCTTTGGTAAGAGGAAATCTAGAGAAATAAATGCTGCTTGTCTCAGAGAGGGTTTGATTTCAGAGCTGAAGCCTTCTACCTGTTCCCAGCTCCCATCTCAGCCCTTAGTCAGGAGCTCAGCTCATTCACTGCAGCTGCTTAACTTTGGCAAGAGCATCCTAATGCCTCTTCAAGATTAGGTGTGCTAATTAATGCTTCCACAACCAGGAAGAAATCTGCTGCTGTCTGACATTCACAGCTGCCACGGTGTTTGCTCCTTTCAAACCTCCTGCTGCCTTAAAAATCCTGAGTTTTGCCCCCTCCCTGTTTGGGTTTGTTTTTATTTTTCTCCCAGGACAAATTGTTGCCTGTGTCTCATGGCACAGTGGGAATTCTCTGAAGGAAATGGAGTGCCTGCACTTGGTGGAGGCTTCTGAGAGGGTGGTGATGACTGTTTGTCCCCTGTGACAAACAAGGAGTCTGGGCTGGAAAACCAGCCCAGATGCTGGTTTTCTAAGCTTGGATGCTTAGACCTGAAAAGGGGAGCTTAAAACATGGGTCTTAGCTTTCCCAAGGAAGTAAAGCTCCTGGAAGTTATCTAGATATTCGTCGGAGATTAAATAAGGGGGAGATTAAGCTGGGAGAAACGCAGCCCAAGAAGGAAACTGGGATTTCGTGTTGGCCTCCAGAGACCAAACTGGTTTAGGGAATTATTTATCTGTGAGACTTGAAGGAGGAGACCACCAGGAAAACCACAAAGCCTGGCAGGATCGCAGGGATTACAGGCCTTGATTAATGACAGTTTAAAAAGAATCTTATGTGCTTGTGGAGAAGGAATATTTTTTTCTGAGCAGAGGGAAGGTGATGCTGCTGGCTGAGCCTCCTGATCTGGAATGAATAATGGAGAGGAAAAAGACCCCAGCATCCCAAATGGGAGGCTGTGGATTGAAAGAGTGAAGGAAACCCCATAATCACATCAAGAAGAGGTCCTGTGCAGAAGAATGGGGGCCAGAAACGTTTCAGCCTAGGGCTACATGCCACATGTGGGTTACTGGGATAGACTTGTTGAAATTTTTAGGTTGGAAAAGACCTTTAAAATCATCGAGTCCAACTGTCAACCTAAAGATGGGACAGCAAAACTCCAACAACTTTTTCTGTGTGTGATTCAAAGGTCTTTAATTTCCTTTTGTGTTTGAATACTGCAGGCACTCTTGTTCAAGGGTGAGCAATCCCCATTAGCTAGGCTTGCCAGGGGCTTTGGGAGCAGATAGATTGGATAAAAAAGACACAAGAGAAAACCCTGGGGTGGTCTCTGATGCAGGGGCTGCTAAGGAATGTTTTTATACCTTTCCTGCTTAGTGGAATGGTCTTCCAGGGTATTTTGAAGGGAGGAAGCTCTGACTACAGGTAACGCTAGAACTGATTGCAAAAGCCTTTGAGTTGTTTGGTTTTCTAAGCTGGTGTTTTATTAATTGCCAGCTTTTTATCCTCTTGGAGAGAACAGAAAAAAAAAAAAAAACCACAAACCACTTGTCCATGCAATCTTTTCCAGCTTCTTGAGCTCTTTTAAAGCATTCACAGGTCCTGCTGGTGAATTTTCTGGAACAGGACCCACATCACCTTTCCTAGCAGAGGGAAAGGGACTCAAATACATGAGGCTTATGCAACAAGAAAGACACATACCCCCTTTTAAAGGGTTGGAGCAGCGGATCTGTGTTCAGTGAACCAAAACACAGCTTTTTGTCCTGAAAGCTTACATGCCAAAGTTTGAAAATACACCCACTGAAGTGGAGGTGTCTGAGGAAAGACCAGGAGGGAGGGGTTGGGTGCTCTTAGGAGAGAGTCAGAGATTTCAGTTCACTGAGAGAAGATGGAACCAAAGCCTGGAGCCAAAATAACAGGCCCTGGTATTCTGCCACGATTGCATGACTGTATCTCTCTTTAAAATGACTGTTGATTGTGGCTATTTCATCATGAAATGACTCTGTAGTTCCTCTCTGCTGTTGGGCAACAGGCCATGTCCCGACACTTCTGCATTTCTCTCTGGCTGAAACAACTCTGCATGAAGCTGCCAGCAATCCAGTTCCCCTAAAAACTCCTATTTTTGAAGAGAATTTGCTGTTTATTGGAAGCACTGCCTGGTGCCACGGTGAGCAGGAGCAGAGATTCTCAGTGTGGTGCTCGTGTCCACTGACATTTGCAGCGTTGGCTCTGTGTCGCAGGCATCTTTTCATGAAAATCCTTTCCTTAGGATTTTTTCCTCTTGAGAAGCTGTGAGGCCTCAGGAACAAAATGTAAACAATGGTTATCTGCTGCTGTGGAATGCAACAGGTGCATCTGTGATTGGTCTCATGTGGATGTTTGGAATTAATGGCCAGTCACAGTCAGCTGGCTCAGACTCTCTGTCCGAGACACAAACCTTTGTTATTCATTCATTCCTTCCTATTCTTAGCTTACCTAGCCTTCTGAGAAACCTTTTCTTCTATTCTTTTAGTATAGTTTTAATGTAATATATATCATAAAATAACAAATCAAGCATTCTGAAATATGGAGTCAACATTCTCGTCTCTTCCCTCATTTGAAAACCCCTGTGAACACGGTCACAGCTCTGCTGGAGAAGAGCAGCTCAGCTGGGAGCAGAGGGCTGGAATTCCACAGGGATGTGCTGGGAGGCTGGAGCCTGCCAGGGTTTGAATGCGAATGCTGCTGGTGCAGGAGGCTGCCCCTGTTTTGCATTCACAGCCACGCTCTGATCCTGTAGGGCTCTCGGCCTGGCAGGGGATTCCAGAACCTGGGAACCCAGTTTGTAGGAGCTGGGTGGGATCTTTGGAATCCGCCCCTCTGAGCAACCAGAGAAACTGCAAGGCTCAAGTCTGGGGCTTAAAACTCTCTCTTTTTCTTTACTGTTCATTCTGTGGGACCTGGTGTGGGTGGTTTTCTTCCATCCCCAGAAGCATTCCCAGGCCTGCCACCCTTGGCACAGCCCCAGTGGAAGGAGCTGGGCTGGTTTCACCTGGAAGCTGCCAGAGCCAAGGGCCAGTTTGCCAAAAGTTTCTCCTGCTTGTCCCTCCTAGAGAGAAGGAGGAACAGAAGAGATTTGTGTTTACATGGAAGAGATGCTTTTCACCTCTCAGCTAAGGGCAGGCATTTCTGCCCATATGTGAGATTTGCCAGGAGTGGGAAATTCACTTCTTAGCAGCCCATGACATATGGCAGAGCTCAGGAAAGGCTCAGCTGAAGGTCTTGTGAGCACTTTGCCTTGTCCTTCCTTGGATGTCTGATCTCTTCCCCTCTGGAAGAGCAGAGTGATGCGACTGCCGTGCCAAACCCACACCTCCCCAGCCCCTAAAGCGTTAAAAATTTGTGGCAACAGCTTTGTTCCAGAGCTGGCAAATGATGTTCTGAATGGCTGAGCCCAGCCTGGGCTCCCTTGCACTAATCCCAATTAATGTCACCACAGGACATGCTGCTGCATGGGGGCACAGAGCACAAACCTTCTGCCCTGATCACAGACCTGTAGGCACTTGCTAGCATGGACCGCTGCCCACTTTGAGGTTATTTCTTCTTTTGAGTCTACTTTTCGAGGAGAATTAAACAAGCCAGCCACCATCTGGCTCCAAGGCACTGATTTTAGCACACAACAATCCCAAAAAGTCTGTCTTCCCCTCATTTTCTCCCCCCTCATCCTGATCAGGGACAGCCAGTTCAAGTGTGCGAGGGGAACACGAGCTGGGAACATGAAAGGCAGGGAGACAAGGCAGCTCTGAAACTAGGTTAGAGATGAAACGAGCCTGAAATTTGGCAGCTGCAGGCAAGGCTGGGTGGCCCAAGGGAAATGGCTGGAAATGATTGATGAGATAAATGATTAATGGAATAGTGAGATTATCCCAGCGCGGGGCTGCGTTTCTGTTTGGAGCAAGCCAAAGACACGAGCCAAGAGGAGCTGGATGGGTGTGAGGGATGCAGAGGAACAAGTGCAAGGGCAGCATCTCCCAGAAGGCAAGGAGATCACTCAAGTCAGCCTCACACTGGCTTCATTGCACCCCCTGGGGTCTAAAATATGCCCCCCTGTTTGGAGGGTTGACTCATCATTTGGTTCAGCATTTGCCATCTGCACAGATCTCACTCTCTCTGTTCAGGCAGCTCAAATAGAAAGAATTTCATTTGAATCTCATTTTACACATTGGTTTTTCTCTTACCTTCCCTGCCATCCACTGAACACCTGGGGTTTTTTTTGTGTATCAGGGATTTTGTGTCTCCTGGGCTTCCAGGGGCTGTTTATGTGGGGATAGTAGTAACTTTGGGGTGTGAGGTGTGTGTTCAGGCCCCATTCTGCTTTTTCCTGGCAGATAGTTCTTTCAGGCAAGCAGGATGTTCCAATAACAGCTAATCTGTCACACTGATAGCTGTGTCAGTGCAGTCTAAATAAGAGACTGATGTGTGTTTCCCCCCTTGCCCCCCACCAACTCCTTGGAAGATTTTGGAATCAGGGGAGTGCTTGTGGGAACTGGTTGCATCTGCTGTTAGATTAATAGAGTCAGCCCTTGCAATGACATAACCATGCCCTGGAGGGTTTGGGGTTCTTTGCCAGCTCAGAAGACAAATGCATCATTGTGTGATTCCTCTGTGTGATCCCTGTTGCTCATACCCAAATACTTACAGCCACAAACCTGTCCATTAGGAAGTGGCTTGAAGAACCTTCCTCTCTGGACCCATCAGATGAACCTTTTTCTTTCAGAATGCAGACACAGGTGTTGGCTTTCCATGGCTGGTGTGGCCTAGCAAGTGGCTATGCCCTCCAAAATAAAACACCAAAATTAGTGTGGGAAATAGTAAAGGTAAGAAGATTTTCAGAAAGCTGGAAAAGCAGGCTTTAGAAATAGAAAGAGCAGAGAAACTTAGAACTGCAAAGTCTGAAAGCAGAAAAAGTTGCAATGGCACAGCAAACAAAGACATTAAACAATAGCTTGAGTTTCAGGCTTAGCTAAGACAGACCTTAAAACTGCAGGAAAATGTACTTAGCAAGACAGTAGAAGATTTTAAGCTTAATAATGGAGTATTGTGTATTAATAGCAAGAAGACAAGCGAGCATTGTGTGAAGCAAGTGTATGTATACTTTTAGTAATTAGCTAGAACAATTGTCTGTAAATTTAGCAATTGGCTCGAAAGTTTTAAAGTGACTTTTAACAAAGAAATCTTTGGCTGCTGCTGGCTGTACGTGAGCTTTGCCATCTTCCCACTGTCTCAGCCATGTGATGAGGCTGATGCTGCAAATAAAGCTCAAAGAACGTACCCCAGCAGCCCCGTCCTGTTCGTGAGGAAAAAATAATCATGCCAACACAATTAGAGCAAGAGCTGCACCCAGGAGATTCTGTTTGTCCCAAAATTTACAGCATCTCCTGGTTATTCAATGCCAGCTGGCTGGGCTGGCTGGAGACTAAGTATGGATGTGCACGTATCCATGCACATTATATTTATAGATATATTTATAGATATAAAAGTTTCTTCAATATCTACAGGATTTTCTTCTCCCCCTGCACTCTGCAGTTCTTCAGCTGTTGTTGATTAGGAGGATATTGATGTATGGAATATATACAGCACAAAAATGCCATATTTCTTCACCTCTCCCTTTCCCCGAGTGACTGCTTCGAGAATCCTGGAAGCTGAGCTGATATTCTGAGTAACACCAGTCTGGGCTCTGTTCCTGCTTTTCCTGCTGCTAAATAGAGTCAGGGAGCTGCACAGGGAAAACCAGCTCTGTGTCAAGGTCGTTCATTTCCCCAAGGGCAATAAAATGCCATGAAACTGATTGTCAGAGGACTAAAAAGCTGGATTTTTAAGCAGTTCTGTAACTATGTTGGTTACTCACCAGGCTGGATGCAAGCTCTGGAATGACTTGGAGAAAGGTTAAGGGGGGAAAAAATCCAACGTATTTCTATGTTTTGGTCATTCTTTGCTCCTTCTTAGCAACATTAAAACTGTGTTTTGAGGAGTGTGTGCTCTCTCAAGGCTGGGGTGGAGCCCTTGGGCTGGGTGCCACCACCCTGTAAATGCTGAGGTGGCTTTCAGGTGCTTGGCAGCTCCGTGAGCACAAGGTCATCAGCCAGGGGGTTTGGCTGACCTTCTGCAAAGCCTTGACTTCAGGAGATGAGGAGCTCTCAGGAAACCACAGGGGCCATCGTTTGCCTCACTCCTGCTGACAGCAAGGCTGTTGGGTGGCTCCTCCTGGGAACCATCACCCATCACAATTTGGCTTTGCCACGTGCTTGGGCTCTGTGATGGTTGAATGCCAGCGTGGCACAGCGGCTGTGCCTCTTTTTGGCTGAACATCAAGAGGCAGGCATCCAAATGTCGGGTTTTTGGGGTGGTTTTTTTCCTTCCTTTCTGTGCCATCTAAATCTTTTTTAAATTAAGGGATTAAAACAAGAGGCGCATAAATGGGATCTCTGTGTGACCGCTGTGGGCTCTCCTTGAAGCAGTGGAGTTGTGTGAGCCCAGAAAAACCAGGCCTTGCAGACTTTCCTTGGCTGCAAAGGTGGCTCCTGCTGAAATAAACAAAGGTTTTGTCTCCAGCTGAAGCCTCCAGGGCATGGAACACCACCAAGGGTCATGCTGGCAAATGCAGCCCCTAACATGGGATTGCTGCTGAGCTGGATGGGAAGCCTTTGAGAATAAAGATCTCAAAGATGTGTCATCCTAATGAGATGGAGAAAAAAGAGCTAGACAAGAGCCAGGTGCTCTGGTTTCTTCTGGGATGGGACTGGTTGAGATTTTGTGCTGCAAGGAGTTAATTTTTCTTGTTTTCATAGAAACATAAAATGGCTTGTGTTGAAAAGGACCTTGAAGAGCATCCAGTTCAGGGATGCTTCCACTGTCCCAGGCTGCTCCAAGCCCCATCCAACCTGGCCTGGGACACTGCCAGAGGTCCAGGGGCAGCCACAGATTCTCTGGGCACCCTGTGCCAGGGCCTGCCCACCCTCACAGGGAGAAACTACTTCCCAATATCGAATCTAAACCTTCTTTGTGTAAGCGTAGAATGCTGGGAATACAGAGGGTAGCTCTCAGCTCTTGCCATGCTCTTTTCCCACCTGTCCTCCTTCCCTTCTGCTGGATGTGACAACACACAATTCTCAGGGTGTTGGGAATCCTGACAGTTGCTGAAGTCTGTTTCAGAAGCCAGGCTGTACTTGTGATGATTTGAGGTTCCTTTGAGCGAAGTGGAGGTGAAGAAACAAATCATTTTTTAAAAAAAGGATGGGCCAAAAGAAGAAAAAGATGCAGAACAAGATGGAAGGCTGAAAGAGATTGACAGGGTGGTTTCATCAGCTGCTTGCTCTCACAGTAACCATATACTTTTTTATTAAAAAAAACCCCAAAAAACCAAAGATGAAAACACAAGCAAACAACAACAACAAAAAACAAACCCAACCCCCCCCCCCAAAAAAAAACCCAAATCAAAACAAACAAATAAAAAAACCCAAACAAAAAACCAAACCAACCCCAAAAATCCCACAAAAATCTCCACTTTTCTAAGTATCTTCATGCTGTACTTTTTCTGCTCTTGGTGTGAGTGGAAGGCAGTGCTTGATGCTCCTCTGCAAGTGGCAGCCAGTTTGCTGCAGGCACATTCCCAGGTAAAGGCATTGTGCAAATGTCAGAGGAGTGTCTCCAGACTTGAAAAATCAGCTTTCATTTCTTTCACCTTAATGTGAAATGAGATCCAAGGGGTGGGGAGAGGATAGGACAGCCAAAAACTGAACTCCAAGCCAAATTAGGTCTGCCTCTGAAAGCAGTTTTCTGTTCCAGAGGTCTCTCTCTCTCTCCACATGGGGTGGGCTGTGGGCTGGCCTTGGGCAGCTGCCAGATGCCCTCCTGGATGCTCTCTCCCTGCTCCTCCTTGGCAGGACAGAGGGAGAAAATGAAGTGGAAAATCTCCTGGATCAAGACAAAGGCAGGGATATCATCCATCAGTTACTGTCATGAGCAAAACAGACTTGCCTGGGGAGAAATTAATTTAATTTATTGCTAAAATTTGTGCATCCCGGAGAGGAGGAGGCTGGAGGGAGGCCTGAGAGCAGAATTCAGCTTCCTCCCGAGGGACAGCTCCAATCCCTGCCCTCTGTGACAGGGACAGCACCTGGGGGAATGGCTGGAGCTGTGTCAGGGCAGGGTCAGGTGGGAGATCAGGAAAAGGTTCTTTCCCCAGAGGGTGCTGGCACTGCCCAGGCTCCCCAGGGAATGGGCACAGCCCCCAGGCTGCCAGAGCCCAAGGAACATCTGAACAATGCTTTCAGGGTAGGCTTGTTGGGCTGTCTGTGCAGGGCCAGGGCTTGGGCTCCATGATCCCTGTGGGTCCCTTCCAACCCACATGATTCCATGATTAAAATAGATTTGAATGGTGAAAAACAAAGACAAAAATTAAACCAACACTTTCTCTCCAAGCCTCTTTGCCCAAGCTGGGCTTTGCTCCTTCGTTCCCAGCTTTTCTGTCCCTGTCCCCTGAGGGATTGGGGATGGTTGCAGTCAGCCCATAACATCTCTCCTGTGCCATTCCTGCCTCTTCCCACTTTTCCTCAGGAAGTACTGGGCAGAGGCAACAGGGCAGCTACAGGAGTGGAAGACATGGGCAAGACATCCAAAATCTGGGCTGTGGGCACAAATGGATTTATCCTTGGGGCTTTCCTTCTAAGTCCAGTGCAGGAAATAGCACTGACCTTGTCTTGTGAAATATTTGGGGTTCAGCTGGGGCCTGGGCTACTTGAGGGTGTAATGAGATTGCCAAGTTATTTCAAATTCCCATTTCCCTGTTTGTCCTGGCCTTGCAAGTGCAGTGTTTAATAAATCCTTTACAATGCTGAGCATTAAAGGCTGCATAATAGCTTGTCACTTCAGGTTTGTGTTATTTCAGCATTTGCATAAGTGCATTCATGATTTTGGCACTTCACTGTGGTATTTGCTGGATCCCTGGGATGAAGGAGATATTGAGAATCTGACTCCATGTTCTTAGAAGGCTAATTTATTATTTTATGCGCTAATATTATATTAAAGAATGCTATACTAAAACTACACTAAAGAATAGAGAAGGGATACAGACAGAAGGTTACAAAGAATGATAATGAAAACTCGTGGCTGCTTCCAGAGTCCTGACACAGCTGGACCCTGATTAAGTCACATGAAACCAATCAAACATTCACCTGTTGGTAAACAACGTCCAAGCCACATTCCAAAGCAGCAAACACAGGAGAAGCAATCAGATAATTCTTGTTTTCATTTCTCTCCGAGGCTTCTCAGCTTCCCAGGAGAAGAAATCCTGGTGAAGGAATTTTTCAGGAAATATGACAGTGACACTTCAAGCCACCACAGACATTTGAGCTCCTTGGCTCTCCCAGCAAGAGGAAGCAGGGCTGGGGGAAGATCACAAGGGTTGGCTTTCCTCTGGGGGGGGTGGGGGTGGGCATGAATGTTCTGGCAAAAATAGGCAGCTTCCAGTTGAGCCAGCCTAGAGCATCTGAAGTCTGTGGTCCTCCCACTTCTCTTTTTCTCTGGCAGCCACTCCAGCAGCAGCAGCTGCTTCCTCAGCCCAGGCAGCTGAGCTCTTCCTCCAGAGCAGAGAAGCCTGGGCCCAACTCATCATCTCTGTTAAATGCCCCCACGTCACGTCATGGTGAGCTGAGCTGGATGCCTCATTGAGCAAAACGCCCAGATCCCGGGAAGCTGCCAGGACTTCAGCTGGATATCTGGAGGAAAGAACCTTTCTACCCTTCTCCTGGTTTGGTTTTCCCCTGTGAGCCATCACTTTTTTCTCGGGAAAAAGTGTTTTGAGTGCCCAGCCTGCGATGTGTTGGATGTGAAAAATCCCTTCACGAGGATTTCTTCTCCTGGATGTGGACCCAGCTTTTTGTTTAGAAGGAGATTTTTTTTGTGGCTACACCAGTCAGAAGTGGCTGGGGTTCCTTTTCCAAGAGATTTGTAAATAAGCAGGGTAACCAGGGCTGTGTAGCTGGGCTCCAGAAGAAGTTGAACTCCAAATGATGAGGCAGGAGCAGCTCACAGGGCTCCAGATGCTTCTACCTGCTGAAAGACGATGAAATAAATGGGTGTTGAGCTCCTGGTTATATAGATTTTGTCACCTGTAACTGCCCTGAAATGGGCTCTGTAATCCAGCTTCTGAATCTTAGAGGAGAACTTCTTCCCCAAGCCCCTGAGTAACTGGCCATGATCTTTGCAATTGTAAATAATGCTCTGTTTCCCCTTGTTCCCTGTAATCTCTTCCTTCCATTACTGCTGGTGATGTATCAGGCCTCATCTGGATTGTTCTAAAATCCTCATTAAACATTTTTATTTGGTCCATCAGTGTTAATATATAGGCATTATTCTTCTGTAAGGGAGATACCTTCAACTCCTCCAGTTCCTGGCTTATTTCTAGGAAGCGGCCAATTCATTGATAGAGCTCATTTGCAGTCTCTGTGATAATTCCCCCACCTTTGTAAAACCCTTCTGAGAGCTCTTTTATTAAAACTGCTGCTTTATTTCTGGAGACCCTCTGCTTGAATATTGGACCTCAGAATATCTGACCATTGAGCCAATACCAGATCCAATACTCCACAAATTTCAGGTGGAGGATTTGCTTTTTGTCACGCGGGAAATTGACACTTCCACTTGGCAGGAGCTGCGAGGAAGGAGATTTCTGTAGGAAAATGCTCCCTGATAATGCCTGAGGAGGATGGGAACAGCTGCTGTGAGCTGGCAGTGCCCCTGGAGGCTCCTGGAGTTCAGAGAGCAAGGGCAGAGCGAGGCAAGGGAAGGTGAAGCCTGCAGCTGTGGAGAATGAGAACAAGCTCAGAACACCCTTCAGTCACAGCCTGTAGTGGTGCCAAGTGTAAATGTGAGCACTCCATATCACTGGCATCCAGATAAAAAGCAGAAAGGAGGGAGCTGATGAGATGCTGGAGTTAATGGGGTGTGCAGGAATGCCACGGTGGATCCTGGGCACTTCACAGGGCAGGGCTGGGAATTGAAGTGAGCTCCTGGGATTTCAGGAGCTCCTCCTCCCCAAGCTTTAGAGCGTGGTCACAAAGCCACTGCTGCATTCGAGGGCCTTGGGGTGTGTGTCCTACCCTGCCTGTGCCTGTTTGCTGCTGCTTGTGTTCCCTGATTATAAATTATTCAGGCAGAACAGGATGGCAGCTTGTTGAACAAGGAACCTGTTAGAGAGCGGGATCTGTGCGTGGAAGAGGCTGCTGGAGCTGTGGGGGCTCCTTAAATTAGCTTTGTTCCTAACCTTGATACAAAGATGGGGTGGAAAAGTGGAAGTCCAAGGGTGTCCACATCCTTGGCCCAGCCTTTTCCCATTTGGAACAGCCCTGCTGCAGTGCTGGCACTCCTGAACTTCCAGGAAGGGCTCCCCTTTCCTTACCCTGAGAATGACTTCAGCAGACACTAAAATTCACCCCATGGCTCAGAAAGTTGAGAAGTGAATGAGCTTAAAGGTGTGTATTTTAACCTGCTTGTCAGGGTGAAAAGCTGAACGTTCTCTGCTTGGAAGTGGGAAATTTGTTGACTGCCAGAGTCAGGAGTGGAGAAGAAGAACCTCTCTCCCCCTCATCCTTCTGTAGCTGTCGATGACAGACTGCAAGTGTCACCGTGTGAGTGTTGGCATCTTCTACCAGGGCTGCTGGGGAGCCACATTTTCCAACATTTAGCTCTTGTGTGACATGTGAGAGGAGAAAGGCTTTGCTGTGCTGGCAGCAGGAGCTGGGCCCTGCTCAGGGAGGGGGTCTCCACCCTTCAGCAGCAGCGGCTGACCTTGGTGGCACACGAGGGGGTGGGATGTGGCTCTGGAAAAGTGCCACCTGGTGAGGGTGGCAGATGGCACAGAGTGTCAGGTGCTGCTCTCCAGCCTCACAGTGACAGCTTTTCCTATTCCTGGCCCTCTCACAGCAAATGTGGGCAGCGATGGGTGAGCTTGGGGCTGACCTACTGCACCCCCAAGAAGATTCCTGCAGTAGCTGATCCTTCGCAGCGTTCACAGTCTGTTTAAAGGGTGTTTTCTCTCTCAGATTTTTGGGGGTGGATGGTGGTGCTGCTGGAGATCACGGAATCATTCAGCTTGGAGAAGACCTTTGGAGTCCAACCACAAATGGTGTGACTTCAGCAAAGAGCTGGGACAGAGCAGGGCTGGATGCCAGAATTCCACTGGAGCTATCAAGGAGTCAGGTTGTCTGCCTTCAGCAACCTTCAGGATTATTTTTTGGCCCCAAGATTAATTTTTATCTTGTAGTATGAATCAGCTGTGTCCTTAAAAAAGCAGGCAAACCACAAAATCTGACTCATTGCTCTTTGCCTTCAGGCAAATCCTGGTGAGGTCAATACAAGTTTGGGGCAAAATGTCACTTGGATCTACCAGTCCCTCTATGCACTCCAGCTGGGAAGAAGGGCACACTGCCCCTACCCAGGGCTTCCTGCCTTCCTGGCAGGAGCATTTCTGTGAAGCACTGAGATAATTTAGAACGTGACCATGCATACATAAGCTTCTGGCAATTCCTGTTTCACCCTTTAATGAGCTTGGTTCCCAGAAGTATTTCTGCCACCCAGTCATGCGCCAGTTAAAACTGACTGCTGCAAACCCCAGACTTGGTTCCCTGTATGGCACAGAATCACAGGATAATTTAGGTTGGAGAAGACCTCCAAGATGATCAAGTCCAACCTTGGTACCATGCAAGAAGTACTACGACTTTTAAATGTTAATCAGTGATGCTGTGGTGGTGGTAGAGATCAAGTCCCAGACCTGTTTGGGTTGGAAGGAACATTAAAGATCCTCTGGTTCCAGCCCCCTGCCATGGGCAGGGAATGTTTGAAGTTAAATCCCATGGGCAGACCCCACACCATCCCCTGCAGGCATTCCTGGTTCCTGTCTGTGAGGAATGAGTCAGGCCAAGCTCCAGGACCTGTCATTACTCGTGCCACTGAGGAGTGACTGTCAAATGTCCTGTCACACCTACAGTCCCCATCCCACTTCAGCTTTTGGAAAGCAAACAGCTTTGTGTCACATGTAAACTCTCTATTTTGGGTTACGTGACTCCTGCTGGTTTTCCAGTAACTTGCAAAAAAAAAAAAAAAAAGAAAAAAAAGTGGAAAAAAACTTCCCTAAGTTTCACACGTTAAACTTCCCTGAAGTTTTGCACATTAAACTTGACCTGGAGTTCCAAATCCAGGACCAGCTTTGCTGCCTGTCACTGCTCAGCCAAGATTATAAAAATGCCTTTGGAGGAGGGTTTTGAAAGCTCTCTTTGCAGCAGTAATTGTGGGAACTTGGATTCTGCAGATGCTGAGCAGCCTGAAATGAGTCTTGAAATCACCTTTGGTATGGTTTGCAGCAGGTTTCTGAGAGACACCGTGAAGGAAGGAGCAAAACTCAGCATCCCTGGCACTCTGGGTGTCCCTTTAAATTATTTACCACCAAAATCATATTGTTTCATGGGCACCCCAAGGCCAGGTTGGATGGGTCTTGGAGCAACCTGGTCTAGTTGAAGGTGTCCCTGACCATGGCAAGGGTGGAACAAGAGGATTTTTGAGCTACTTTCCAACCCAATCCATTCTGGGATTCTGGATTCCATGACTTGGGATGAGACTAATGTGTCCACCCTCTGTGTGCACCTGGAGAGTGATCCCCCACAAACCAGGGAGCTGGAGGTGCTTTTCCACTTGCCAAATCCCTCTTTAATGCCCTGCCTCGCCACTCGAATTAGAGCTTTATATTAAGCACACCACTTATTAATTAGCAACAATAACCATTGCCTTGTAAGATAATTATTTTGCCTAATGACAAAACACTTGCCAGGAAGGCTCTGCTTTTCCAGCAGCTCCAGCTTGCCCCTGGCTTTCCTGCTGCTTCCTTTCAAAGCTGACAGCTCTCAGTGTCTTTGGAGAGGCTTTTCCTAGGCAGGGTTGTTGTCACACTGCTCCAGTGATTGCTTTTCTGAGCGATCACAACTCAAACTGCTCCCCAAAGGCTTTGCTCAGACCTCTTCACGCAGCTTACACCCTGTAGCTGTGGGGTATTTCAAATATGCATAAGCTATTGCTGTATTTCTGGGCTATTTATTTCCTACTCAACTGTCTGGTTTGTGATGGATTTTGTTTTTCTTTGTTTTCTCTCTCTCTTTTTAAAATTTATTTGGAGGGTTTTTATTTTATTTGGAGATAAATTTTCATTGGGAAGTGCAAGTGGAGAGCAGAGCTGAATTTCAATTCTGGCTTGATACGTGGGCTCAGATTTTCTAACCTGGCTGGGCTTGAGGCTGTGTCAACAGATTGAAAAGCACTAATTGAGACCTCTGTACTTAGAAAAATGTATCCTGGGACATTTTCCAGGATGTTTTAACAGCCATGCACCTTGTAGGAATAACTGCAAGGCGTCCTAGGTTGAAAATAAGAGGTAAAACCTTTGTTATCTTACCTAAGCAGCGGCTGGGAGTGTTGCTGAGGGTTGGCAGCTCAGCTCTGGCCCTGTCTGTGCTGCCTCCCACCTGCTGGTACCTCTGCTGAGGTTCCCTCCAAAGGCCAGAAGATGCCAAGTGGGCATTTTTAGCTTCTTCATTGAACCCCTAGGAAGAGGATTTTTTAAATTTTTGTATTTTAATTTGCACCTTTTCCGTGTCTCCCAGCACCAGAGCTCACACTGGGGGGAATTGAAATGCAATCCCAGAGCTCTGTGCAAGGGCTGGAGCTGCCTGGGACATCTGTTAGTGCCACGGGCAGGCTCTGGAGCAGACAGGGCTGCTGACAGCAGACAGGAGAAGATCTGTCTGGACAGTGCTAATCACAGTCTCTGCCAGGCTGGCTCTGGGAGCCAGGCACAGATGGCTGCACTGCCTCCCTCCAAGTCCTTGTAGCTCGCTGGTATTTTGTGAATCCATCTCGTTTTAGCACATTTTATGGCTTGTGCTCTCACCAGGCAGGGGCTGCTGGAGTTTTCCTCTGCAGTGACACCAAGCTGGCTGCTCAGACTGGGGTCCTGCCACGCTGGGGCAGCATTTGTTTCTTGGTGTTACCAAAAATTTGGTAAAACCAGCGGCCAGCATCTCCTCCTGTTTAAATGGCTTTAACCTAAAGGGGTTAATGGGAGAAATAGATCACTCTAGAATTGAGTAGTATTTCTGTATCTCCTTTCATCCCAATCAAAAGATCACTGGGAACTTGATTAGGAGGAAATGTAATGCAGATCATTGATGAAAATACCCTCTAACAGCTTTGCATCTGGAAACGATCTGAGAAATACCATTGTTCACCGACTGCTGATTAACAGAAACTCTTCGCGTAGTCATTAACATACCTGGCTGAGGCCTCTCTAATTACCAGCTGAATTAATGGTTTCACCAGGGTGACAAAGGGGACAAGTCAGACCTCATTTCCAGTGGCTCTGGTAACAGAAATGGAGCCCTGAAGGTCACCCCGCAGTTTTGGGGATGTGGCTCTCACCTCAGCTGGGCACTTCGAGCTTCCCTGCAGCCAAGACCCAACGTGGACTGTGAAGATCTCAGTCCCTGCACAACTCCCACATCTTTGTTCCCCAGGTTTATTTTCATTGCTGGGGGAACATCTCATGTCCTTCATTACTTCCCTGATGGAGGCAGTGTGTTTTATTGGGAGAACATCTCATGTCCTTCATTACTTCCCTGATGGAAGGGAAATAATTGTGTGTTTTAGCCCAACAGCTGCTCTTTGAACATGCAGAAATGTGGAATCCCAGGCTGGTTTGGTTTAGGAGGGGCCTTGAAGTGCACCTAGCTCCAACAAACACAGGCAAATCAGTTGCTGATCCCTGTGTGCTGAGTGATGGAAACTGGGGACAGTGTGTCCATGCAGGGACTCTCCTGGAGGTCCCAAGGAAGGTCCCAGCTGCTCCCAATGGACTCTCCAGGAGGCACAGCTGGGCCCATCAACCACAGGTGGGGCAGCTCTGCAAAAATGGTGTTTAAGGAATGGCCAAGACTGCAGGGAGTAGTAGGGGGAGAGTTGCTGTTAGTGAAAGAGTACAGTTTGTTGGGCTGGAAGGCACAGTTCAAACCAGGAGCAGGTGTGTTTGGGAGTGCTGTTTTGCACATTCACAAAGGTGCTGTTCTGTGCTGCTCTTCCTCACCTCCAAACCACTGCTCTGCCTTTGCCAAGATAGGCCTGTGTGTGTGCATGTAAAATGAAATTAAGTGGAGAGGCTCTGCTTGCTGATTAAAATCAGTGTCTCTAAATAATTGCAATGTTAAGTGCTGCCTGTGCCCTGCAGAGCTGCCCTGTGATGTTTTCTCTTGGTTCAGCACTTAATGGGATCCTTGGGAGTGAGTGTTTGAGTGGGGCTGACTCACTCGCTGAGGCCTGGGGCTGTGGGGTGGTTGTTGCTTTTACTCCTCGTTTCACAGCCCAGATGAAGAGCAGAAAATATCCTTCAAGCACGGGAATGTTCAGTGACAAATTTCTTAAGCACCCTGCCAGGACCCCAGCAGTGCAAGCAGGAGAGCTCCTTCCTGTGCTCCACATTCATGTTTCACCCCATTATGCCCTTCAGCACTTTTTCCTGGCAATGGATGCCCTGCTGAGATGCTTGGAGAACCTCAAGGATCCTCCCAGCGTTGTAATTGTTCTGGAACAAGTAAGGGATAGCTCCTGGAAAAGGAAGGATGTGGGTTATTTCATAGCTTGGCTGTTTCTCCTTTGAAAGCACTGCTTTTGCAGGCACTTACACTGTGCTAGCAGAATAAATTTCAGTGAACAGTTGATAAAATTCATAATTAATGAGCTTTGGCTACCACAATGCTGATTCTGTTCAAAATAAGCTCACATTCCATGCTTGCCTTTTTCCCAGATACAAACGAATCTGCCTTTCAGTGGAATCAAATGTCACTTAGACATATGTAGCCTGGGGACAAAGTGCATTCTTCAGCTGTTTAGTACCTGTCCCAGTCTGTTTGCAGGGATGTGTTGATTTTGGCCTTCTGGGCACAAAGTAGGAAGAAGAGAAACTTTCTCCTCTATTCTCTCTAAAATGCTGTCTGTAGGGCAAGATGAATTTTTATGGGATGAGTGCTGAAAGCATGAAATGGATGGAGATGCCTGAGTGAGCTGGCTGTGTTCTTTGCTTTCCCTGTTTCCCTCTCATTGGAGGGAACATCCAAAGGACTTTTTCTTTAGCTGGCCTGGGGACATCTCTTAGCCAGACAGCAGTGCGAGTGATGAGCTTGGAGGATGAGGAAGGAGTTACTGGTGGTGGTTGTGCTGCAAAGTTCCTGGCAGATATTACAGATATTTGTTTAGCTGTTGATGTGCCTGTGTTGCCTCCTTCTCCCCACAACAACATTTTTTTTTGTCCCCACAAATGGAGAAAACTGGGCTGGGAAAGAGGGAGCTGTAATGACATGGAGTTCGAGGTCCCTTCCAGCCCAGCTTGTTCTGTGATTGTTCAGGCTGGCATCAGTGGATTAATTACCTGCAGAACATTATAAATCAGCCCTGGCTACTCAGGTAAGCAGGAGAATTAAAGCTGAGGAAAGGTGGTCTGGGGAAGCTTAATTGGTGAGAAATGAAGGAAAGCTCAGCAGCCTGCTGAAGTAGGCTAAGAATGGAGGTGTGATTAGATGCTCACACCTGACAAGCCAGAGCAGGGGTTGTAGTCATCAAACCAGCCTTAGATTAGCTCTAGTTTATAATTATGCTGTAGTTTATAATTTTTCTTCTAATTGCATGAGATGTGGTGAGAAAGTATCCCCCAGGGATGTGTCCTGTCAGGGAGGCCACAGTGTTTTCCCTCCTTCCAGATCTTGGACACTGTGTCTCATAGGAAATTTAATATATGTCTAAGGAGGTTTAATTTTTCTAATAAATTAGAATTTTTTTTTCTCAATTTTTTCCCTATTGTGTCTACTGCAAACATTTGCCCTGCTGTTGGTTTGTTAAGAGAAGCTGGCTGTGAGTTTTGAGTGGTTGCCACTAAATTCAGGGTGGGTGGGTGGGTGCAAGTGGATGCTGTGGAGACATCCATGGTCACTTAATTGCTGTACCTGAGCCCAGGTGGGGTCAGGCCAGGAGGCCCTGGAGGCATCACATGTGGATCAGTGAAGGGGTGATAGGCTACAAACCCTGTTGAAAGTCAGAAACACTGCTTTGGATGGCAGCAAAAGTGGAAAAGTAATGCTGATTTGGAGTTTTTAAAGACTTTTTAAACTTCTGGGTCTTGGAACTAGATTATCTTTAAGGTCCCTTGCAACCCAAACCATTCCAGAACATCCTGCTTTGGGATGTCAAACAAACCCAAATACTCTGAGACCCAGGAAACCTGCTTTAATTTTGCCTTTCAAATTTTCCTTTTCACCTGCTTTTCTTTTTATATTTTTAATCTTTATGAGCTTTAAACAATCTCTCAGGTGGAGTGCAGTGTGCAGTGTGGGCAGTGTTATGAGCATTTGGTACCTCCTACAGATTTTGGCATGTGGGCAAAGGGTTTAATATTCCTTTAGTATCCCAGTCCCTTTATAGCAGTTTGCAGGGCATGAAAGAAAATCCAACTCTGCAGCAGAATTCAAAGGGGAAATAACGAATTGTGGTCTGTTTCAAATAATTAAAGCACGCAGCTATTTAGTGATCTATCAAGGGGAATGAGGGAGTAATAAGACACTCTGTCCAATTTGTTTTAGAGCTGGAGTTGGAGTGCTCTGGTATAAAATTATAACCTCTGTATTAATCACAAGAATGTTCACTGTATCTAGGTCAAATCCACACGTGAACCTCCACAAAACTTTTGCTTCATTCAGCTTTTTCATGATTACATTCTGGTGCCTTAGGGGAGGTAAAATACCTTTGATTTTAAAGAGGGGGGGGGAGAAAGGGGGGCATTTTTTATCCAGTTTCTCTTTAGCTTCTCCTTCCTGCTTCATTTTTTTAAAGCAGCAAGGCTTTTCTTTTTAAAAAAGGAGGGAAGAAAAGGTTTGTTTTATGTATGTTTTTCACTGAAGGTTGCTCAAATTCAACCAGTTCTATTGTGCCTCTGAAGGAGCCATAAAATTTCATTACAGCTTTTCCACAGAAACCAATTTGACTGTCCAAGGCTTGGTCTTGTGGTTTAAAGATCTCTCCCTAGAATCAGTGTGTGCCTCTCTCCCATCCCTGCGTGGCTGCCAGGTTCAGTTCATGTCTACTGAAGTATTTCTTTGGGGACTGAAACCAATTAAAACTGTGATGAATTAGAGGCTCTGCCTTTGGGTTAGCTCTAAATCTTGGCTTTGTGTGCATGAGCATCCCACTCTGCAGGTGACTGTGAGGGTTGGCTGTGCTCTTTTTCAGTCTGATTTATACAGAGAATGTTGAAGAAGTAGCTCTGGGGCATCCAATAACCTGTTTTTAGCTAAAAATCTGAAGGGTAGTTGTTTTTTTAGGGTTTTGGTGTGGGTTTTTTTTCCCTCTTTTGTGCTAAAGAATCAAAGTGGTCATAAAAATAAGAAACAAATAACTCACTTTTAGCTCCTCTTTTCTCCTTTTATATTAATATCAAATTGCTCTGGAAATGTAACATCTCCTCAGGCTGGAGGCACCAGGAATAGCTCCTGCCTTGGATTTGGCAGCAATCCACCATGTGTGGTGTGATTTGCAGTGTAATGTACACATTGTTACCCAAAAATTACCAAAAATACCCAGGGAGGTTCACATGCTCCTGGGAGTGCTCACGGCTGGGTTTTACTGATCTTTACACAAATCCTAGAGCTGCATCTCCCATTTCTGCCAATCCAAAGTACTCAGAGCTCTAGGGCTGAGCTGGCATTGTTTGGGAGCATGGATCCTATCTACAAATTATTCCACTGGATGGTTTGGGAGGACAGTGCTGTGTCCAGTTCTGGCCCCTCAGTTTGGGAAGGATGTTGAGATGCTTGAGCACATCCAGAGCAGGGCAACGAGGCTGGTGAGGGGCTGGGAACACAAACCCTGAGGAATGTTTGAAGGAGCTGGGGCTGTTTAGCCCGGGGAAGAGGAGGCTCAGAGGTGACTCATTGCTCTCTACACCTTCCTGAAGGGAGGTTGCAGATAGGTGGGGTTGGTCTCTCCCACAGGGCAGCACTGACAGAACCAGAGGATACAGTCTGAAGCCATGTCAGGGAAGGGATAGGTTGGATATTAGGAAAAAAATTTTCACCAAAAGAATAATAAAGTACTGGAATGCTCTTCCCAGGGAGGTGGTGGAATCATCATCTCTGGATGTGTTTTAAAAAAGGCTGGACACAGCACTTGGTGCTATAGTCTAGGTGAGGTGTTAGGGCACAGGTTGGACTCGATGATCTTGGAGGTCTCTTCCAACCTCATTATTCTGTGATTCTGTGACCTTAAAGCCCATTTCTTCCCAAGGGCAAGGACATCTTCCACTATCCCATATTGCTCCAAGCCCCATCCAACCTGGCCTTGGGCACTGCCAGGGATCCAGGGACAGCCACAGCTGCTCTGGGCAATGCCAGGGCCTGTCCACCCTCCCAGGGAACAATTCCTAATTCCCAATATCCCATCCAGCCCTGCCCTCTGGCAGTGGGAGCCATTCCCTGTGTCTTTTCCCTCCATCCCCTGTCCCCAGTCCCTCTCCAGCTCTCCTGGAGCCCCTTCAGGCCCTGCAAGGGGCTCTGAGTTCTCCCTGGAGCCTTCTCCTCACCAGGTGAGCACCCTCAGCTCTCCCAGCCTGGCTCCAGAGCACAGGGCCTATGATCATGTTAAAACACTGCCCTAAACTCTCTTTGTTCTTTTAGAGAATGCAATTTGACTCAGGATAGAAATCCATCCCGATTTGCGTTCACCTCGATCCCTGCACTGTTGTGCTGCAGCTGCTGGGCCCCGCCATGAGGCCTGGTCCTTTCCCCCCAGTAAGCACCGTCCTGTCCTGTCCCCGAGGGGTGGCCCATGTCCTCAAGGGGTGGCTCACGTCCCTGAGGGACTGCTCATGTCCTCCAAGGGTGGCCTGTGTCTCTGAGGGAGTGCTTATGTTCCTGAGGGGTGGCCCGTGTCCCCAGGGTGTGGCTCATGTCCCCAAGGGGTGGATCATGTCTCTGAGGGAGTGCTCATGTACCCCAGGGATGGTTCGTGTCCCTGAGGGCTGGCCTGTGTCCCTGAGGGATGGCCAATGTCCCCGAGGGGTGGCCAATGTCCCTGAGGGGTGGCTCATGTCCCTGAGGGGTTCCCGTGTCCCCAGGGGCTCGCCTGTGTCCCTGAGGGACTGCTTTTGTCCCTGAGGAATGGCCTGTGTTCCTGAGGGGTGGGCCATGTCCCCGAGGGATGGCCCGTGTCCCTGAGGACTGCTCATGTCTTCCAGGGGTGGCCCATGTCTCTGAGGGAGTGCTCATATCCCTGAGGGGTGGCTCATGTGCCCGAGGGGTGGCCCTTGTCCCTGAGGGGTGGCTCATGTCCCCAAGGGACTGCTCATGTCTCTGAGGGATGGCTCATGACCCTGAGGTAGTGCTTATGTCCCGGAGGGAGTGCTCATGTCCCCGAGGGGTGGCTCGTGTCCCCGAGGGCTGGCCCGTGTCCCTGAGGTGGTGGTCCATGTCCCTGAGGGACTGCTCATGTCCCCAAGGAGTAGCCTGTGTCCCTGAAAGTCTGCCCATGTCCCCGAGGGGTGGCCCATGTCCCCGAGGGATCCCTCCTCTCTCTGGAGCAGTGGCACCATGGCAGGATGGTTCTGATTGCTCCATTTGTCCGCTGAAGGCTTGATCAAACTCGAGAGGACTCTGCTGAAATAGCTGCTTGTTCCCCCACATAATTACAAGGGAAAGCTGCCCGAGGAGAGCCTGGCACAGCCTTGCCCTGCTGGGTCACACAAGTGGTGCTGGAGGCTCATCCCTTGGGTATCCCCTGTGTCCCTGCTGGGCTGGTTCACCTGCTCCCAGCGAGGAATTCATTGCTTTTCTCACCTGCCAGTTGCAGGTAGGGCTGCTCACCTTTCCCCCTGGGCAGCAGAACAGCCTTGGATCAGAACAGACCCTTCTGACAGCCGTAGTCTGAATAAATAACTTTGCTTTGCTGCCTTTCCATTCTGATTTTGCTTTCCCTGGAGATTTGCACTCTCACCATCACCAAGAAAACACATTTATTTTTGAATGTGTAGCTAAGCTGGCAGCAATGTAACACCTTTTCAGCTCTCGCTTGGTGTAACTGCAAGAATAAATAGCTCCTTTCTCTTTCTAGTCTTGGGAATGTTTGAGCTTCCCGTGACTTTCCAGTAAAATTTGATTTAGGAGGAGTTGGAGCCACGTGTTGTTTGCATCTGACCTGAGGAGAATTTTATTGCTCTGGAGTGATAACTACTGAGGGGAAATTGAAACCCCCAGAGTACAAATCCTTGTCACAGACACAAGGGAAGGCAGAGCTTGGGAAATCACTGGGAAACCAAGGACTGGGGAGGTGGGAATGGCCACAAGTGTCTTCATGAAGTGCAGCCGGCAAGGAAGGAGCAGCAACCTGCTGCTCTGAAAGGGCTTTGCAATGCTGGAGGAGCAGGAAAGGAGGTGCTCATCGTGGCTTTTCATTAGTCAGAGGAAAAACTGGAGCTGGAGTGTCCCATCTGGGACTGGCCTGAGCCAGGGGCTGAGCCCTGGCAGCTGAAACTTTACATGACTGTGGTTAATGGGGTGAAAACTGTGCAGCTGGGTTGGAAGAGAGGTGCCAAGAGGTGTTTCCAACTTACAGGAAGATGCTTCCAAGGTTAATATCCAGCAGGTCACCCCTTTCAGAATTTTAGTCTCAACCCTCTCCCTGAAGTTACCTAATTCCCTAATTAACTCCCTGAAGGGCAATTAATGGTGCAAGGCTCACTCCCCTCTGCCAGAGCCATTGCACGTGGACCACCTCTGCTTGCTGAAACAGGAGACAACTTGCCCTCTTGACTGCATTTCCTAGCAGCTTTCTGGGATTTTTTTCCCCCCCTTTCTCTGGCCTCCCACGTGGAAAATAATCCTTTCAACATGCAGATGGCAGCTCCCTTCACAGAGGGGCAGGCGTGTGCAGAAGGCTGAATTTTTATTTTATTCATAGAGCATGTGTGTGTGTTGGTTGCAGGGTGTTACTCTCAGTATTATGTTAAAAATAGCTGGTGCTAAGCTTCTAATTCTTAACCTTTTTTTTTTTTTTTTTTTCTCAAGCTCCTGATTTCAGAGGCATTTGTGATTTATGGTGTAAAACTTTCCTGTGGTTGAGAGCTGGTCTAATTTTCCATGAAATATCTGCAGCTTGCTTATAAAACTGGGTTCTGATGGTTAAAAACATGAAAATGCTTGGGGTCTTTTTTGTAAATCTGCCACAGTAGGCAGTGGATTGCCATGTCCTGGTGCCTAAACCCACAGGATTCATAGAATATCTTGAGTTGGAAGAGATCCACAAAGGATCATTAGACCAGCTTTAGTTAGTCTGGAGAGAGCAGCAGTGCTGTTGGTGCATAACTGAACATTCTGGTCATGAGTGGGAGGACTAAAATCCTCCAGTGCAGCTAAAAGATGCCATTAGTGGGGTTAAAAAAGTGTATTTTTATATCTCCTAGCCTTTCTCCAATTATTTGTGTGGCACAAGTGGCCTTTTGCACAGAATGCTGCAGCCCATGTGGATGGGCTGCATTTCTGGGCTGCTGCTCTGCCGGGAGAAAAGAAAGAAAAATGAGGGGTTTGTTTTGAAGCATTCCTCCTGAGGTTGGTCCCACTTTGTCTGATGATTATTAGGGGATGCCTGCCCCTGCTTTCCCTTCTGCTCAAGCTTTGGAAAACAAAAAGAATCCTGAAGAGCAAATGGCCTGGAGTGAGCTCATCACAGGGAGGGTGCTGATTCTACACTGGCCCAAAAGGGTTTGGGTTGAAAGGGACTTCAAAGCCCATCACATCCAACCCTCAGCAGAGGGCAGGGACACCTTCCACTATCCCAGGCTGCTCCAGCCTGGCCTTGGGCACTTCCAGGGATGGAGCAGACCACAGCCTGCACACCGGTGAGGATGGGTGTGAGTGGAAGCCCTGTGGGTGACACAGGGAGCAGTGCCTGGCACCTGCAGCAGGACCCCGTGGCCCCAGTGTCATGCTTGTCCTGGGCCATGGATGGGGGACACAGAACCCTCTGGAGCTGTGGGCTATCATGTCAGTGCACGTGTAAGTTCCAGCATCATCTTCCCCATGAAGTTATTAATGAAAATCATCACCCTCATTTGGAAGCTGCCATCACTTAGTAGATTAACCTTTATCAAGCAACTTTGCTATGCCAGCTGCACAGCAAAGTAATTACTTTTAATAGAATCTGCCCTTGATTTGAAGCCACAGGGGAAGCAATTAAATTTAACAAAGGCAAAAGCCATGACTTATAAATGAAGATGGATGGCTTTTGCTATCTGTTTCATAAATTCTATTGTGTACAAGTATAAGAAAATACTCAGCTCCTCTCATGTTCTGGGGGGTTTGAAATGTGGCATTAGACTCTTGATCTCTGGGTGGATTGGATGTCATCAGAGCCAGCTCTGGGATTTGGCTTAGCCTGGTTTACACATGGTTGAGTCACAAATGACTTGCAGGGGCCTTTGAGCCCTTGAGCTCCTCAAAACCTTGACACTCGTGTTCAGCATGAAGAGTTTCCTTAATGGTTTCTTGGACCACCACATCTCTCACCTCTGCCTCTCTGCTGGAGGGAGTGTTTTGCTTGAAACCAAGATGTGCCTCAAACTGCTTTTTGTGCCTGTGAACTTGTTCAGTTCAGGCTGTACCAGCGACAAGGGGCTGAGCCATGAATGTCCCCTGTACCTGTGTGATGGCCCTGAGACAGAATCCCTGAATGGCTTGGGTTGGAAGGGTCCTTAAAGATCATTTCATTCCATGAGCAGGGACACCTTCCACCATCCCAGGGTGCTCCAAGCCCTGTCCAACCTCCCCTTGGACACTTCCAGGGGACCAGCCACAGCTGCTTTGGGCACCCTGTGCCAGGGCCTGCCCACCCTCCCAGGGAACAATTCCCCATTCCCAATATCCCATCCATCCCTGCCCTCTGGCACTGGGAGCCATTCCCTGTGTCCTGTCCCTCCATCCCTTGTCCCCAGTCCCTCTCCAGCTCTCCTGGAGCCTCTTTAGGCCCTGGAAGGGGCTCTGCGGTGTCCCTGGATTCTTCTCTTCTCCAGGTGAGCGCCCCCAGCTCTCCTAGCTTGGCTCCAGGGCAGAGGGGCTCTGATCCCATTAAAACACTGCCCTAAAATGCCCTGCTGTGGGGCTGGGCAGCATCATGTGGCCCCTCCCAGACCTTGATGTCACAAGCCAAAAATACAAATTTCTTATTTCTTTGGTTCAAACCTGCCATTCTAGGCTTGGCTGAGGTGCAAAGAGGGCAGATCCTCATTTTCCGTCCCTCTGGGCAGTGCTGCAGCTGCTGTGTCCTGCCTGTTCCACCCCTGTGCTCCCTGCCCTGAGGGATGCTGAGCTCCCAGGAATGCTGACTCTCCCGAGGGTTCCTGGAAATGCTCTGCCCGGGTGGAGGGTGGGATGTGCTTAGCAAATGGGAAGTGAAAAGCAGTGACAGGCTGCAGGCTGGGGTTTCTCACAGCTGTGAGGAGCAATCCTGTGTCCTGGGTTGTGTGTCAGAGCAGTTCCTCTCCCCTTAGCAGTTTGTTGTAGCTGGGCTGTTTGGGCTCAGGGCCCTGGCTTGGCTCTCTTCCTCCACTCCAGCTGTTATCTGCTAACCCAGATCTGCTCTGTAATCAAATAGCTCTGCCTCAGACTGAAGTTTCTATTTCTTTTGTAAAGCAGAAGAAGCCAAAGATCTCTGACTGGCTTAGTAGAGTAGCATCAAGTGTCCCAGCAGCCTTTCTGCTGATATTTTTTCCTATTTGTTCAGGCTGCTCAAGGTCTCTCCCTCAGTGTTTTCACCCTCTGGGTGATCCCTGAATTCCAAACACTGCCCTTAAACAGCTGCTGTGCAAAAGTGCACGTGCAGCATCACAGCCTCTGTGTCAGCAGATTTCCCTCTTGTGAACTGTCAGCACAAAATTCAGGATATTGGTCCCAAAGCAGGGCAAATCCTTCATGGTGTCACATTTGACTTCCGGGGGTTATTTGGAGGAAAGGAGGTCCAGGGAGAAAAGGAGGTCTAGAGAGGACAGGGAGGGTCTCTTACTGTCACTGAGTGTCCCAAAAGGTGAGTGCAAGTCATTGGTATATTAACTTTTAACATGTTGATTCAGCCTGGAGAGGAGAAGGCTCCAGGGACACCTCAGAGACCCTTGCAGGGCCTGAAGGGGCTCCAGGAGACCTGGAGAGGGACCTGGGAGAAGGGATGGAGGGACAGGACACAGGGAATGGCTCCCAGTGCCAGAGGGCAGGGATGGATGGGATATTGGAAATTGGGAATTGTTCCCTGTGAGGGTGGGCAGGCCCTGGATCCCTGGAAGTGCTCAAGGCCCGTCTTGGAGCAGCCTGGGATAGTGGAAGATGTCCCTGCCCATGGCAGGGGTGGCATGGGCTGGGCTTTAAGGTCCCTCCTAACCCAAAGCATTCCAGGATTGGGAATGCAGGTGGCTGAAGGCTGAGCTCACACAGGATGGATGGGGACAAGGTGAGCTCTGCAGGGGTGGTGACCCAGCCAGGCTCCCTGGCCATGCCTGGCCTGGGTTCCCCATGGCACTGGTGTTTTAGGCAGTGCAGCCAGCACAGGGAGAGGTGTGCCAGCTGCTGGGAAGGGAGCAGCTCGTTGAGAGGAAATGCTTCCATGATTTGCTCGGCAACTCTGATTGCTCTCCTGGGAGCTTTGCTCCATCTCTCTCTGCTGCTGCTGCCGCAGATCCAAACCAGGGGCTGCACTGCCTGTGTGCTCCTCCCTTCCCAGTGACCCCACCTGGGAGAGGCTGTTCCCTGTCCCTGGGTGCAGGACACAGCGTTAACTTCTCCCTGGGAAAGGGATCCCCTTGGTTGTGACCCTCCTGGAGGGAGAGAGCGGGGCTGGGCTTTTGTGTCGCTGCTTTTGTCTCTGCCACAAAGGCACCGGGTGTTTCCTCTGCCAGGGGTTCAGAGCCTTTCCTTTCCATCCAGTGGTTTTATTCCCTTTGGGGAGGTGGGTTGCAATGGAGGGGATGTTCTTTGGCTGGTGGAGTCAGTTGTTTCAAACACAACAGAAAAAGAAAAGCATCTCAGGCTGCTTCCACTTTCTTTTGTGGGGAAGAGTCTGTACATGTTTCTGTTCGTGTTTCTGAGCAGCTCCAGTCTGGCAGGGAGCAGCTGCCTGTGCACGTGAGAGGCCCATTAAGATTCAGTGCTGCTTCAAACCTCCCAATCTATGCTCAAAACAGCTTTCTAAAAAGCAGGAGGAGGAGAAAAAAAAAAAAAACCAAACCAAACCAAACCAAACCAAACCCACCAACTGCATTAAAAAGCAGCTTCCAAATTAGAATAGTTTGTTTCTCTCAGGAGAAACGGGAGCTGTTTTCCTGCATCCCTACAGAGCATCCTAATCCTGCTGCAAGTCTCTCCTGCTGCCAGGTGGCTTGGTCTGCTGGGAAATTGGTTGGATGTGTGGTAGGGAAGAGGTTGGAGTCACCTTACAGGCAGGAAAGGCTAAAACGTGATGTGGCTGCAGGGAAAAAATGCCACAGAAATAAAGATCTTCAGCTGGGGCAGTACACTGACGTGGGAATACTGTATTTTATGTGTGCAGTAGAAATTAATCTGGATTAATTTAAGAGAATAAAGACAATGACAATCAGTCCTTTTGGAAGCAGAGGAGATTTGTGTTTGGTTTGGTTTAATTGGCTGACAGAGGGGCTGCTCTCTGAGGGATGTTGGTGCCCACGCTGTCTGGGAAAGCGAGTGCTCCCAGCAAACCCTCCCCTCTGCATTTGGGTTTGCCTGGGAATGGGGCAGTTCTGTTGGCACTATTATTCCATGGAAATGGAGAGAACTGTGAGGGAGAAGGCTCCAACACCAGCAGGGAGAAGGGGGAAGACAGCCCCGTGTTTGCACTCCCTTCTGCCGGGAGAACAAAGAGGGAACAAACACCACTTCACACTGGCATTTGCCCCGTGATCAAAAGAACTTCTGTGTTTTATAACCAGCTCCAGGGATTTATCACCAAGACTTCAGGATTCCCAAGGGGATTATGTGCACAGACGACGAAATTCCCTGGAGTACATAAAGTTGAAGTGGAGTTTTGAAAAGGATATAAACCTTCTTGTCTGGGGCTCTGCCAGCTTTAACTGCTCGTGCTTTGGCAGACCCATGGGTGCCTGGGGACTGCAGTGCAGAGATCCTGGCAGGGAAAGCTGCTTTTGGCCGAGGTGTACATCACCTGTAAGGCCCCTAACAAAGGCAGGTTCCCTCCTGGGAATGGGTTTGACAGGCAGCTCCCAGAACAGGGAGGAGGAATCGCTGATGGTGCTGCAGCGCCAAATGCAGCAGAGCACTGAGGATGCAGCTCTGCACTGAAAATCTCCCCAGGGAGTGCAGGTGCACAGGTTTGCCTTTAAAGATCACCTTGCTGCAGTCTGTCTGCACTGCTGTGGCTCTGTCTTGGTGTCACTCTTGATTCTAAGTCACTTAGATTTTTTTTCTAAATTATTTCTTTTTCCCCTAGAAAAGCTTTAAATGGGTCTATATTTAGAGCAGGCTGCTTAAAGACTCTGACAGCAAATAATGATCTTAATAGGGCCCCCTGATACAGATCAGGAGTCTTCTTCTTCTGATGCACTGGAGTTTGAAACTTGAGGGTGTTTGGGTCTTGGGGATTGTTTTAATTTTTCCCCCAAGTGCTGTGACCACCTTTTGGTGCAGTGTAATGGAATTTGAGACAAACTGTGTCTTCTTCAGGGTGGGTTTGCTATAAAAATCCTGGTGCAGTGCTGGGGGAGTTGAACCCTTCACTCTCCCTAAATCTGTACCAGAGGGGAGCCAGTGGTGGAGATGCCACAGGTCCAAACACTGCTTAGTTTGGTGACCTGGCTGAGATGGAAAGTTCTGTAAAATGTTACGGAGGAGCAAAATTCCTCCCCATGGGATGCAGCTGGGAGTCTGCCCCAAAAGGCTCTGCCATTTGTAACTTCTCTCCTCCTTCCCCAAGGAATTATGGCTGGTTTTCATTTCACAGCAAATTTAAGGGCTCTGCTCTGAGCTTGGGGAGGAGGATTTCTGCCAGAAATGGTGGTTTTGGTGCCTTCTGTCAGTTCTCATGGGTCTCTCTGGATGCACTAAGCGTGGTGATGCCCTCCTGCCTCCCACATCTGCTCTGGCTGTGTGGAAAGCTGCCTCCTTCCCCAAAAGCAGAGTCAGTGTTCTTGGTCCTTAACAGCTCCCAGATGAGCTGGTTCTCCACTGAGGCTTCTCCTGTGGCAGCAAAATGTCTGTTTTCTATATTTAATTTTTTCCCTATGCCAGTGCTCTGACACTTGCTATGGCCCATCATTCCAGCCCCTTATTTCCATGAGTTCCACAGCTTCAGCTCAGCTCTGGAGCAGCACAGGCTGGTTTTTCAGGAGCTTTTCTCAGTGGCCCATTAGCTGTTTGCTGTGTGGAAATAGTTGTCGAGTTAAGCTGACAACAGGAGCTTCTTGCAAACGAGGGGAAAGACAAAATTGATGCTCTAAGAAGCGTTGTTGGAATGTTTATCTGCTTGAGCACATTATTGCAGCTGCTGCTGCTTTCCCAGCACACGTGGAAGGCTGCAAGAATCCCTCTGTTCTCTGCTGAGTGCTTCCCCTTGCATCTGGAAGGGGGAGATGCCATGGTGGGCAGAATTAATAGCATCAATTGTTGAATGCTGCAGTTCTAACACAGCACAGATTATGGCATTTAAGTAGGTAGGATAAATATTAATTAAAATACGTAGTCTGAAAGACTTGGAAAATCAATTGCATTTCTCTAAGGAGCTTTCTTGTTGAGACTTTATTTTTTAATTCTTTCTAAGCCTTGCTGTCTTGCTGTGCTTGCTGAACTTCTGGGGGTTGTATGCTGCTGTGTCTCTAAACAAGTGCCCCCAGAAAACCCCACAGTGCCGGGGATGGGGAGCTGTGAATTTCAAGGAAGAGCTTTTAACATGCCTTAAATGCAGTGTGGAATAGTGATGTTTATGGAGATGGGAATCTGTTATCTTCACATCTTTTTGTGCAGGATTCTCGGGGAACGAGTTTGACTTGCTGCCTAGAGGCTGTAATAAAGACTTGCCTTGTCCCTGTGGCTGTTCTGAGTTGCTGGCAGAAGGCATCAGGGTAGCTGTGTGTTTATTTACCTGTCAGGCCCTGATGAACTGCCAGGCTGAGGGATCTGTCTGCAGGGATTGTAAAGTACTCCCAGGACAAGCAGGGCAGCAGGGACAGTCGTTCAGGTTCCATCCTCTTTGCTGTCTTTTTGGTCCAATCTCCACAAAAAGCTGCTGCTCTCTTGGAATTGCTGCTCTTTGTTGCCTTGAGGGGAGCTGCCACAACAAAGGATGGAGTTGACTGGGAGCAGGGATGGGAAGAGCCAGTGTTCCCCTCAAAAAAACCACCAAGGAAGCGTGTTTGCCTCAAAACCTCCCTCTTGAAACACCTGTTGGGCTTTCCCAAGGCTCTGCCCTTCCCACTGGGACCTTTCCAACCTCTGCCTCTTCCCCAAGGACCTGCTCAAATGTGGGTGGGCTTCTGCTTCCCGAGGCTTTAATGGGATTTCTCCAGCTGATGTGGCTCCTGTGCTGTTTCTGAGTGCACTGGGGATGCTGTGCAATTAGCTGGCAGCTGATTGCATCTCAGGGTGTGTGTCACTGTGATGAGATAATTACAGCAGGGCCCTCAAACCCATCAGCTGGATCCTTCCTGACAGGTGCCCGGTCCGAGGCGTGCTGGATGTGCTGCAGGCTCCAGGACAGCTGGAACCTGCCTCCAGAGAGGAGATCAGCTGCTGGCTCTGGGCAGTGGGCAAAGGATACCCTGCTCAGCTGGACTTTGGTCTAAATAAGGATTTAGAGCTTGGATGAGGAGGGTTATATTGCTCCTCCTGGAGTTGTTTGATCTTTCTCTTTGCAAAGCACTCTTGAAAACAACTCTTTAGGGAATCATAGAATTCTAAAATATTCTGGGTTGGAAGGAAAACTTAAAAAACTTTCACCTCATTTCATGCCACCCCTGTCATGGCAGGGACACCTTCCACTATCCCAGGCTGCTCCAAGGCTTGTCCAACCTGGCCTTGGACCCTTCCAGGGGTCCAAGGGCAGCCACAGCTGCTCTGGGCACCCTGTGCCAGGCCCTCATCATCCTCACAGGAAAAAATTTCTTCCTAATATCCAGTCTAAATCTACTCTCCTTCATCTTAAAGCCATTGGGAAGCAGCAGGCTGCTCCTGGGAAGTTTGCTGTAGGTACAGATCCATGGGGATCATTGTATGGCTCTCTGGGCCTTCTACCTAAAGCCACTCTGTATCCTGAGTGGTTTTGGTCTTCTGTTCCCTCTCATCACCTCCCTATTGTATTTGGATTGCCCCCAGACGTTGGAAGGAATGATGAATCTGACTCCATGTTCTCAGAAGGCTAATTTATTACTTTATAATAGTATATTATAATAAAGAATACTATACTATACTAAAGAATACAGAGAGCATAGTTATTGAATGCTAAAAAGATAATAATGAAAGCTTGTGACTCTTTCCAGAGTCCCCACACAGCTTGGCCCTGATTGGCCAAAGAGTGAAAACAACTCACAGCAGAACCCAATGGAACAATCACCTGTGGGTGAACAATCCCCAAACACATTCCACATGAGCACAGCACAGGAGAAGCAAATGAGATCAGAATTGTTTTCCTTTTCCCTGAGGCTCCTCAGCTTCCCAGGAGAAGAGTCCTGGGTGAAAGGATTTTCTGTTGTGGTTTACTTTTAGTTTTGGGGGTTTTTTTTTGCCCATTTTTTTGCCCATTTTGTTAGTCAGTTGCAGCCTTAATTGCAGCTCATGAGCAGCATGGATTTCTTGCTGTCTCCTGGCTGCCCTGGTGCTGCAGCTCATGAGGCACTTGATGTGGCATTGCTGACACCTCTAATCAGAGCTATTACAGCCTTGACAAGCTCAGTGCACTGAATCAGTTGCCTCAAGCTTTGGGGTTTCTGTGCCACAAGTCAGCTCCCAGTGACTCTGTGTTTCCACTTGAAATCCTGTGTCATCCTCTGGCTGCCCTGCAGCCTCCTGCCCAGGGCTGGTCACAGGATCTCAGTATGTTCTGCGTGGGAAGGGACCTTAAACTCATCCAATTCCCACTATCCCAGGTGGCTCCAAGCCTTTCCAGCCTGGCCTTGGACACTTCCAGGGATCCAGGGACAGCCACAGCTCATCTGGGCTCTTTCTCAATGCTACTGAAATAGAATTAAAAAAAAAAAAAAATTAGAGGAAGAGATAAGGGCACTTTAAACAATCTTATAGCTGAAAGAAATGATCACGTTCATGGAAAACTTGCATAAAGCAAATTGAGTAGTCAAGTGCATGTGCAGTAACTTTTTTTTCTTGCAAGTGATTAGAGTAATAAACCTCCTCCTGTCATCAGCTCTTTATGTGAAGAGACAGCAGGTAGTGCTTCTGGAGGTGAACAATGCAGCACTGAGCCCTGAAGCTGCATCAATGGGATCATGAGGGAAGAATAAAGAAAAAAGAAGACAGAAAAGTCTCTTCTTTAAAATCAAAGTTATTTCCAGGCCAGGAGGGTGTTTAGGTTGCATCTCTTACGTTACCTGATGTGATCCCCTGGACCACAGGAGGTGCAGAGCTGCTGTCACCAAGCAAAGCCTGCAGTGAGGGATCCCCAGGGGTGTTGGGGCTGAGAGAGACTTTAGACAGGCTCAAAAATCTGCTGGATTTGGAGTGGTGGAATCCTGGATGCTGAGAATTTTAAACTTTCTGTGCTTGAAGGCACAGACCCACAAGAGAATACTGCATTTGCCCTGAGACTGTGGAGAAGGCTTCCAAAATTGATTGATAGTACTGGGATTGTGGGTGTGTAGTTAGTTAGAAGTGTGTAATATCACAGGGTGGAAAACTTAGAGTTTGGGGTTTTAGAATATAGTAATAAATATGAAGCAAGATGGAGGTTTTAGGATGGAGGCTGGTTGTTCTTCTTTACCTTCTTCCTTTTTCTTCCTTCTTCTTCCTTCTTCTTCATGGGTTTGGGTGACATTCTGTAATTGGGCAGAAAAATCCCCATTGCAGCTCTTTGGGATTGCAGTTATTGGGTTAAAAGGGAAAATAATCTAGGTGTCCTTTCTCAATTAGATAGTTTAGTCTTAAAAGACCTTGTAACAAGAGATTGTTGGCCATTTTGTGCCTTGTTGATGAAAAGCTGCTGAACTCATGGTTGTGAGAATGTTTTACTGATTAAAAATAATAACCACTTGAGTCTGAACATGAACTACTGTCTCAAGTGCCTTCAATCTAGACACAGAGAAACCAATATTGGAGGGCAAATGTGTTTTCCTCTGCTTGTGGTAAATCCTGTTCCAGGATGACATGGATAACATGGAAGTGCTTGGCTGTGAGACATGATAACCTTCTCCACTTCACTGTACAAGCTTGGTGCCTTTATTAGCCTTAATATCCCTTCTTAATTTTTTTATTCTCCAGGACATCCAGGACTTCAGCTTTCTTTTCAAGATGTTGATTCTTTGAGCTTCTGTAGTCATCTTCCCTTAAGCTGCTGCTCCTTGTGTTCACTTCTGCACCTTTAAATCAGCTGGCAAGTGTCTTTTCATAAAGCTGGAGCCTCTCTCCAGATCAGCATTATTTAGAGATTAGATACTATCTGCTGATCAGTTGACTGATAGTGTGTGGAGTGGGCTCTTTTTTTAGCTAAAGCCAGCACTTCTCTAAAAATATTCCAACTTGAGCATTAAGCATCAAAGGATTTCTGATCACTGGGATTATTTAAGCATGGCACAGTGTTATCTTGCTGGGATTTCTCTTAAACTTCAGAGGCAGCTTCACAGGGGTGTTTGTAGTTAAAAAGTTGATGCTGCACGTGGCAAGCTCCAAGGCTGAACCCCCTGTGGCCTTGATGGGTTTCCCTGATCTGCTGCCCTGGATTTAGTGAAAATCTGGGAAGATTCACATTCGTGTGGTGAATGCACAAGTCTTTCCTGCGGTGAATTTGTTTTTTGGTGGATTTTGCCCCACTTTTGGGACAGTTATGAGCTGTGCTCAAAAGAAAGAGGACTGTCCCCTCATTGTCCTGAGGTTATGCATGAAATGACTGAAAATTTTCTTAGCTAGAAAGTGCTTTTAGCTGACAATTTGTATCTTGCTCATTCCTCTTTTAGAACGGCTGGGACAGTCTCATTTTGTGGGTCTGACCTGCTTTCCTGGTTCCTGGATGTGACCTTATTTGGCTCTATTTGGATATGACTCTGTCTAGCAGCCTGATCTCCTTGAGATTTTTCTCTATTTAGCCTTCTCCAACAGTTTCCACTAGCTGCAAATTTAATCATAGCTTAGTTTCTGTTATCATAAAATAGATTAACCCCAAAATATTGGGGTATAAGATTGGGATAAGTAACCCTCAGTTTTCCCTGTCCCTGGAAGTGTCCAAGGCCACGCTGGACAGGGCTTGGAGAAACCTGGGATAATGGAATCAGGTGAGCTTTAAGGTCCCTTCCAACCCAAACCACTCCATGATTCTGTGATTCCCTGGACATTTCCCCTTGAAATGCTCATTCCCTATTGATAATGAAACTTTGAGAGCTATTAATAAACCAATTTAAGCTTGTTTTATAGCTTATGTTAATGTTATTATAACAAATCATCTGAAATGGTGGCACCTGACTGACTCTGTTGCTTCCCAGACCTCTGGTGCTCAGAACAACTGAGATCTCTCCATCCAACTTACAAATAAAACCCACGTTACCTCAATGAAACCCCACATAATTAATAGCAGTACTGCCATCCTTTAAATATTTCTTAATTTGGTTTCCCCCTGACGTCTGCAGTGCATCTAGGATTGATTCGGATGGTCTGTAAAATATTGAGCTGGAGGCTGGATGAGAAGGGAGGAAGCAGTGGGAGATTTTGTGGGGAGATAAGAGATCACTGGAGGGCTGCAGGGCTTTTAGGGGGATGTGGAGCAGGGGCAGACTTGCCTGGTGACCTTTGGAAGGCAGCAGAGGCCATGCATGCGTTTAAAAGCTGATGTGGCAGGTGGGGACACAATTTAGGGATGGCGTTGGAAGTGCTGGGGCAAATGTTGGACTCTGATTTTAGGGCCTTTTCCTGCCTAAATAATTCCAAGAGGAGGTAATTTTCTGACTTTTAAGCCACAGCAAAGACTGAGATAAGATATTGTTGGGACACATTTCCAGCTAATTTTTTTTTCTGTATAAAATGGAGGGGGGGAAATAAATTCAAATAAATTGGAGCTGCTGTAGCCAGAAAAGTCGCCTTTGTACTGGAGACCTTTGGGATCTTCGGATGGACACAGCAGTGAAATGTTGGGAATTAGGACTTTGATGGAGGGCTTGAGACACAGCCCTGTCCATACGGGGGTGTTTCCCGGTGGAATTCATTGAAATGGCTGCTGGGGGTGCAAGATCTGGGAGGGTTTATGTGATGTGCCTGCTGCTGGAGCAGTTTGACTCCCAGGAAGATCCTGCATGTTATTTGAAATGAATGGCCCCCAAAATAAGTGGAAAATCCATGGCTCTTTCTTTGTAGGTGCAAGGGAGCACAGAGGATATTCCCAGGGATGTCAGCCCCAAGGAGGTAAGGTGGAAGGCAGTGCCTGTGCCTGCCTAAACCCAGGAGAAATAATTAATCTCTGGATTATTCCTGCATACCAGAAATAGCATCGCTCTTGCAAAGATTCCTTAAGCTCTTGTGAAGTTGTCTGGATGTTGAATTATTGGAGTCCCCCCCGCTCCTCCCTTCCCAATGAATACAAACTAGGAATGATAGAGCTGATTTGCATCAAATCCCTCCTTGCTTTTCCTTCTCCCCTTGGTGAAGATTACACAGCTCACATCACTCACTCTGGCCTTTCATCCCCAGGCCCTTCAAAAGAGCCTTCCTTGAATCATGGTATTTGTGGTTGTCTGGCACTTGCTTTCTTTTTTTTTTTTTTTTCTTTTTTTTCTTTTTTTTTTTTTTTTTTTTTTTTTTTTTAGGGAAAATATTCTTGCTCTGACTTTTGTTAACTTCTGGTAACTTTGTTCCCTTGGCTCTGCTGGGTCTGAAATGTTCCCCTTTGAAGGCATAAGCCGGTATTTCATTAGTTTGGCATTTGCTTTGTCTGTGCATTAAAAGATTAGTGGGATTGCTTGCTCTGAAGCAGGGGCTGCCTTCCAGTTCAGCTGTCGCTCCTGATTTCCCTGCCCAGACAAAAGTCCATGCAACGGGGAGGGGGGAGCAGCTTTAGAGCCATTTTTGGTAAATTCTGACCCAAAAAAAAAAAAAAAAAAAAAAAATTCAGATAAGACTTTGCTGGGGAAGCTTTGGAAATGTCAGGGTGGATGTCTGGCACTGCTCCCCTGGTGAGGGTTTAGTGGGGAAGGAGCTTAGTGACAATCCCAAAGCTCAGGAGCAGGAGGACCCACTGGAGATATTCCCCTTGCAGGCCATGCCAGGGCTTTCCCCCCTTCCCCACACAGGTTATGAGCACTGACTCTTCCTTACACATTCCAATCATGCAAATGCCTCCCAGAAGGTTTCAGTGATACCAACTAGGTCAAATTTATGCTCTGTAAATGAGCAATTCCCATTTCTCTTGTTTATTACCCAGGTTTCTCGCATCAGGGTAGAGGCAATTACAGAATTTTGTCTCATCCCTCGGTGACTTGATTAATGTTGTTCTTGACATCTTGGTTTCTTTGTGCTAAATGAAGAGTCATTTGTTGTCTCTTCCCTTCCTCCTCCTTCCCCTCCCCTCTTTCTCCTTTCAATTTTGCTTCTCCTGTTTGAAATCTTCCCTTTTCCCTCCCATAGGCTCCCAGAGGAGCCACTAACCCAGCCTGTTCCCCATTACCCCTTTCTGCAGCAGCAGGTTGCCTGAAACTTCCTCCTTTTTTTCCTTTTTTCTTTTTCCTTGCCCAGATCACTTTCCAGGAATGCTCCATGTGGGATGTGGTACCCTGTGGTGATTATCATAGAGCCATGGAATGGTTTGGAATGCAAGGGACATTTCAGGTTCATAAATCCAACCCCATCCATGAGCAGGGACACCTTCCTCTAGATCCAGGGACATCTTGACCAATATCAGACTTCTTTCTGTTGCTTGTTGCTGTTTACCACTCAGATTTTTAATATTTTTTTTTTCTCTTTGTAACTTAGTGGTGGAGATTTAATTTTTTAAAATGTTTTAATACCTGAGCTGGCTCCTGACCCAGGTGAACTGCTGCTTTTAAAAGCTCCCCCTGGGGAAAATCTCTCCCTCTAAATGCACACAGGTAGTCAGAGCAGGCTTGATCTTAATGCACCACAGAATTACGACCAGAAACTAGGGCAGGCATGGAAATAGGAGCTGTGGCTCCAGCCAGGGAATGCAGAGCCCAGCTGGAGGCTGCCCTGCTTGGAATGCTGGGCAGGTGTGAGTGCAGGGATGAGAATCCTGCTGAGTGATGCCTGAAGGGCCTCTCTGGTGCCCCACTATGAGCAGGGATCAGTGACAGGCAGGGGCTGCATATCCCTTGCTCTGTTGGTTTCCAGTTCAAGTATTCCCTGTTCCCTCGTTCACCTGGGACTGGAAGCATTCCAGTCCAAGGTGAAGGAGCCTAACATAGCTCCTGTTAATGCATGGATTTGTTTGGGTAGATGAAAATTTTCTTGAGATTTGTTTGGAGGAGATTAAAAACTCTGACAAGGATAAGGAGATCCCCGGTCCAGAGTCCTCAGGAAGGGGAGAAGATCTCAGGCTCCATAGGGGATGAACCAGTTTTGCTGTTTTTCCATGTTTGTCAGAAGAGAAAGACCATTTTTTGCTGATGCCTGACCTTTTCTTGTGCTTGTTCTTCTCTCTGGACCTGCATCACCTGGGGCTGGAATTTTCTAGAGTTCAGTGTCTTTGGCAGAAAACCAAATGAGGTGGGCCTGGGATGGTTGTGTAGGCTCTGTGGGCAGAAAAACTTCCAGGCAGCCCTAAAACAAATCCTTCTAGGCCTCCTGAAGATGCAGGTGAAGAGCTTGCAATTTTGAGTCTGGAATTCTGGTCCCACACCTCAGTGGGCACCCTAGGAAAGCCTGGTACAGCTGCTCCTGTCCCTCCCAAAAACTTGGGATTGGGAATCTGCAAATGCTGCTGTGCCCAGGGGATCTCTGCTCTGTTCCTGCCTTCTAAAGTAGCCACGTGCAGGGGATGGAGCCCTGGAAAGCTGCTCCACAGAATGGCTCCTTCAGTGGAGGTGCCAGGGAGACATTTTCATGGAAGACTTCATAAAAACCAAGAGTTTCTCTTCTGCAAATGACTCCAGCCAGAGCAGCAGTAAGAGAATCCAGCCCCAGAGTGGAAAAGTTGCTCTTTTCCCCTCAGACTTTGACAGATGGTACAGATTAGTCTGGAGTTAATACAAGGCTTTTCAGCTGCCCTGGGATCTCAGGATCTGGGTGTGAATGTCAGGCACATCCACTGAATAAGTCTAGACAGCCCCTGAACTGGTTTCTTCTGAGCTAAAATCATGAATTTCGAAAGTCCCTCTTCAGATATTCCACCTTGGATTGCTCTTCTCACCAGTGGGAAAAAGTCAGTGTCTGCAGTTTCTGCTTTTATGGCCTTGTGTCCATCAGAAGTCTGGATCAGCATCCTGCTGCATTGCAGATTCCTTGCAGATGTCCCTGATCCTTTTCCAGCCTGGCTGCCACTAGAGAAGACCCAACTGGCCCCACACAATCCCTTCTACATATTTGAAGTCTGTTTTTTTTTTCCCAGCTGGCAGTCAGAGCCTTCCTGGCACAGGAATCTGGGGACATAAATTCCAGATGAGCACCTTTAATTCCCTCAGACCATGATAATGCAGCAATGATTTGACACCTACAGCTTTGGGAAGAGATGTGCTCAGCACTGATCCCAGGGGACGTGCCTTTCACCGGGAAGCAGGAGAAGCAGAGCAGATCCATGTGGAGCCCCAGGTGTGTTCCAGGAGTTCTGGGAGCTGGGAAGAGCATCTGTCTTTGAGCCAGGTACCTCTTGAATATCACCTTGTTCATGCCCACCTTGGTGTCCAGCTCCAGGGGAGGATGGAGAAGCTCCAGGAGCAACATCATGTGGAATATCCTGAGTTAGAAGGATTGAAACCCACCTTCTGGCCCTGCACAGGACACCCCCAATATTGCAAACAAGGTGCCCCAACAAAGGCAGGAATGATGAATCTGACTCCATGTTCTCAGAATGCTAATTTACTACTTTATAATACTATATTATATTAAATAATGCTATACTATACTAAAGAATACAGAAAGGACACTTACAGAATGCTAAAAAGCTAATAATGAAAACTCCTGACTCTCTCCAGAGTCTGACACAGCTTGGCCCTGACTGGCCAAAGAGCCAAAACAACTCACAGCAGAACCCAATGGAACAATCACCTGTGGGTGAACAATCCCCAAACACATTCCACATGAGCACAGCACAGGAGAAGCAAATGAGAGAAGAATTGTTTTCCTTTTCCCTGAGGCTCCTCAGCTTCCCAGGAGAAAAATCCTGGGCAAAGGAATTTTTTTCATAGAATGTGACTGCTACACCCCAAGAATTCTCAGCGTGCCTGCAGGCCTGGGAAGGCTGTGGGCTTCATCCTGAGTCCTGAACACCAGTCCAGAGCATTTCACAGCTGAAAGAGTTGGAATAAACCAGCTCACTACAAACGTGCTGCTTGTCTTAGCCATGCTTGACTAAATCCTTCCCTGACTTCCTTCTGCCTCCACTCTTCCAACAAGTCCATGCAGATAAAGGGTCAGGAGCACCCCATCCCCGTGGAGCTGTAATCAGCTAGGAAAATCCATCTATCAGAGCCCAAATTGCATCTTTAGCTCTCAGCTCACAGAACTTTTACATGCCCTCACCTTGCCCTGTTGCAGGTCTGCTCCCAGAGGAGGTGGAGGACACAGGGCAGTGAAACTGCATGTTGTGTTCTCACCATGAAAGAGAGACTAAAAATAGCTTGGAGGAGTTGTGGAAAATCCTCTGTTGCATCTTTTGATGTCTCTTTTTCTCAGGTTAGGGTGGTTTGGTTTTTTTGGTGGTTTTTTTTTTGTTTTTTGTTTTTTGTTTTTTTTTTTTTGTGGCTCTTTTTTTTTTTTTTTGTTTTTTTTTGGGTTTTTTGAAGTTTTTGTTTGTATTTTTCTAAATTTTAAGGGGTTTTTTTTTGCTTTTTGGGGAGTATTTTGTTGGTTTTGTTTGGGTTTTTTGGGAGGGGGTTGGGGTTTTTTTGGGCTTTTTATTTTGATTTTTAGGTGGGTTGTTTTGGGTATTTGTTTTGGCTTTTTTTTAATTTTTGGGGTGTGTTTTTTGTTGTTTTTTTGGGGGGTTGGTTTATTTGGGGGGGAGTTTTGGGTTTTTTCTGGGTTTTTTGGGGGGGAGTTGTTGGGGGTTTTTTGTTGTTGTTGGTTTTTGCGGGTTTTTTTCTGTTGTTTATTTTTTGTTTTGTTTTGTTTTGTTTTTTGGTTTTTATTCTCTTGTTGAGCATTCTTTCTGCTGAGACCTCAAGAGATGTTGGAGCAGTGACCTCAGGGGCAAGAAATCAAGCATCCTGCTGAAGAAGCATTCCCAGAGCTTCAGTGGATGCAGGAATGTCCATCCCTGTTCACTATGGAGGCACAGGAGATGGGATATCCCAACATCCTGGGCTCCAGCTCTGCGTGATTACCACACCTGGCCCTTGGAGCTGAGCCCTCCAGCTTTTTTTCCCAGGTGACAGGGATCCAGTGCAGTGTTTTGACAGCTGAAACAGCCTGGAAATAACGAGCTGGAAGTGATGTTTTCTCTCCTGTCCTCTTCCCATTTGGAGAAGATGATGTATCACGGAGCAGGCAAGGCTGGGGCTGTTTGCTCAGGGCTGCTGTTTAATCAGGGAGCTCTTCCCAGGGTCCTTTCCCAGCTTTGTCACACCCTGACAGCTCTGGATATGGTTTTCCCTCTTGCCTTTGGCTCGACAGAAGGACAAGCACCCAGGAAATGTGGCTCAGGTTTGACTTGTGCAAGCATTTGCATGGCAATATTTATTTTATTTTTGTTTCTAGAGTTGCTTTAATGCTTCCAGAGCTCTCTTTTGCAGGGTTTTCTGCTCTGCAGCCGTAATTCTGCTGTCTTTATTCCTGTTCTACCAGGCCTGCAGCAGGATTTTCCATTTGAATGGCTGCAGTTTTAAACTCATTTATCATTTTTATGGGAGTTCAGAGATATCTCGTGGAAATCATTGCCAGGGAGAGCAGGGAATTTCAGTATACATCCATTCACACGTGGGTTTGCCTTGAGTCAACACCAAGAGTTGACAAGAACTGGAATGTAAAACTGTGTTGGCCATGGATAGCATAGTAAATGCCTGGAGAATTAGAATAATAGTAGGGGGAAAAAAAATACAGGATCTGGGATTGTTGTGGTTCTTCCTCATGACAGCACATTTGTCTGTCTTTTCAACGTTCAGAATATTTTGGTTTAGGAGAGACCTAAAAGCTCATCAGTGGACAGCAAGTGATGCTTGGCTTTTTCCAAAATAACCCCCATGGAGGGAATCCTGTTGAGTTTCTTTTCTCCTCTTCCAACAAAAACCTTGGGTGGGTGTATAAAAGGAAGAGGCTGGATGTGGGGAACCAAAAAGTCCCTGAAAACCCTAGCCCAGTGCAAGTTGCAGTCCTGGAATATCCTAATGTGTAGTTCTAAATTGTCTCAGTGGGATGACAGTTAAAATACTCAGGATAACCAGGAAAGGCAGCATGCCTGCCCTTTTTCCTCCTCTTCCTTTCAGTGTGACATTTCAAAGGTGTTTTGTTCCTGAAACACCTGTTCCCAAAGGGAATATTTGTGTGTTTTGGTGTTCTCCCAGGCTGTTTTGGTTAATTGCAGAGGTTGAATATCCCAGGATTCCTGACTGGTTCAGATCCCCGTGTGTAATGGTGCAGAATGTGCTTCCTCTGCACTGTGCACTTAATTCTGAGTGTCACTCTCAAAAATACAAATAAATGCAGTTATTGGTGTGGAAAGCAGCTTTGGCTGGGGCAGGGAAGTGCCAGGTCGTGGTTTAACTCCCCCTCTGTGCAGAACAGCAGCTCAGTGATGATTCCACCCCACCCTCAGCCTGTTTCTGGCTGAGCACAGGGTTTGGTTTTTTTCATCTTTTGCACCTGCAATCATCCAGCAGAGAGGCGGTGATGTCCCATTCCTAAAAGTGTTCAAGGCCAAGCTGGGCTTGGAGCAACCTGGGCTAGTGGAAGGTGTCCCTGCCAATGGCAAGAGTGGAATGAGATGGGATTTAAGGTCTCTTCCCATCCAAACTCTTCTGGGATTCTCTGGAGGGATCAGACTCGTGCCTTCCAAAGCAGGAATTAGGTCCTGCTGCTCTTCCTCCTTCCAATTAATGATGGGCTGATTTTCAAAAGAATCGAATCAGTGTCTCAAAAAGCCTGGTGAAAACGTTGAGCCAAAATCACTTGGATTTGGGATTCCTGTGTGGGATTTCTTTAATCTGCTGGGACTCCCCTGTGGCCGTGTTCCCATCTGCTGTTGGGTGCTCTGCACCACGAGGCTGTGGTTGATATGGACCCACACGTTGAAGATTGCAGTGCAAGTTGTTTCCCATTCCCATCCGTATGGCAGATCACCTTTGTCAAGTGGGCAGTTTTGTTTTATCTCTTTCTTTGAGTGGCCACATTCACACCTCCCTCAGGAGGGGACATTGCTGATAACAGACCATTGAATGTCACTGCATGGCTGATAAGAACTAGAACATCCCATTGGGGGATGTGAGCCCAGAGGGAGGAGCCAAGCATTGCTACCCAGATATAATCCAGAGGTGTTTGAGACACCAGCACGGCTTTCTCCACGGGATTCCCCAGAGGAACAGCAGCTCTCTCTCCTTCCACTGGATCTTCAGAGGAAGAATACATCCCTCTCTACAGATCCCCCTGCTCCAACAGAACCACCCCTGACACTGCAGGAGGGCTGGGCCACATTTCCAATGGGACTGCCACCAACAGCCTGACCCACAGGGTGTCAGGCTGGGTTCTGACTCTGTCAGTGTTGTTCTTGTGCACTGCATTGTTTATTTTATCTTTTTTTTTTCCTTTCCCTATTAAAGAACTGTTATTTCCTGCTCCCATACTTTTACCTGAGAGCCCCTTAATTTCAAATTGATAGCAATTGGAAGGGGTGGGGAGGGTTTACATCCTCCATTTCGGGGGAGGCTCCTGCCTTCCTTAGCAGACTCCTGTCTATCCAAACCAAGGCACCACAGCAGGTGAGCCTCAGCTGCTGGAAAGCTGCTTTGGAATGGGCTTTTCCTGGGAAATCCTGGAGCTGTGCTGCACCAGGGCTGTGTCTCAGGATGTGCCTGACTCCCTGACCCTGGGTGGCAGCTGCCCAGCCTGTGAGGAGCTGACTCCTGGAGAGAATGCCAGCAGATGGTGCTGGACATGCAGGAACCAGGATGTGGAGAGGCAGGAAAAGCCTTTGTCCTGTGCCTCCAGCTGTGCCCATTTGCCTGGAGTGCAGGGATGGGGATGGGGCTGAGCTCCATCTCTTTGGGGATGGTCCTCTGCAGGTCCTTGTCCTTCCAGGTGCAGGAATCTCTCACAGAGCCACCAGCTCCATCTTGGCAATTCCTTAGGTGTCCCAACACCTTTTGCCTGATGGAAAAATCACTGGGAGCTTGCTTGTTTGGAATTTTTAAAATTTTATTTTTAAGGGGTTTTTGTTGGGGTTTTTTGTTTGTTTGTTAGTTTGGGGGTTTTGTTTGTTTGTTTTTTGGGGTTTTTTTTTGGTGTGGTTTTTGAGTGTGTGTGGGTTTTTTTGCTTGGTTTTGGGGGGCCTGTTGGGGGGTTTTGTGGGGTTTTTTGGGTTTTTTGGGGTTGTTGTTTTTTTTTTTTTGTTCCATTTTGTTTTATTTTCTTTTGGTTTTGGGTAGCTTTGGGAGGAGGGGTTGGGGAGGTTTTTTGCAGGGGGTTGGTTTCATTTGGGGGCTTTTTTGGGGGCTGGTTTGTTTGTTTGTTTGTTTAGGGTTTTTTTGTGTTTTGTTTGGTATGGGTATTCATTTTTTTTATTTGGAGGAGTGAAAAATGAGCTGTGCTTACAGAAGCATGAGTCAGACTGGCAGTGCAAGCAATTTGCAGGATTGTTTGCTTATCAGCAACCCGAATCTGCCCCAGTGCTGGGCTTTTTGCTGTTCTTACAAGTGTTTAGGAGTCAGATCCTGTGACTTTTGCTCTGATAGTCACCCAAGAGATAATGAAGCAACCATGACAACAGCAGAGCTTTTCCTCAGAGAGGAGCCTGTGGAGCAGCTCTGGTGCAACATCTGCACAGCCACTGCTGGAGAATGTCAGGGTGTTTCTGTAATCGATGACTTCCACACAGTAATTTTGGCTGATGATCACTTATTCCATAATATCATCCTCAGAGGGAATGATTTCACAGCAGATATTTTTCTGGGGACTATTAAGACTTTTTCTTTTTTTTTTTTTTTTTTTTTTTTTTTTTTTTTTTTTGCCCAAAGGCTCTGTGAAAGTGATGCTGTTGTAATGTGATCCATGCAACCACGTTTATTTCTGGGACAAATAATGGAATCAAAGAATGGTTTGGGTTGGAAGGGACCTGAAAAAAACATCTCATTCCCACCCCCTGCCATGGGCAGGGACACCTTCCACTATCCCAGGCTGCTTCAAGCCCCATCCAGCCTGGCCTTAGACATTTCCAGGGATCCAGGGGCAGCCACAGCTGCTCTGGGCACCCTGTGCCAGGGCCTGCCCATCCTCAGAGGGAAGAAGTTCTTCCTAATCTTCAGGGTATGGTGGGACAACTTTTCCAGCTGCAGAATCGAGAAGTTGCTTTTGTTTCCAAAGCAATCCACAGCCCTTGGATGGACTATAAAATCCTTACTGTAATTTTTTCCTTTTGCAGTGTTGCATTGTCACTTTGGGGCAGGGACAGAGGTGTAAATGGGGGGCAGAGCCTGTGCATCAGCAATTTTTGGCTTTATAAGGCTTCAGCTTGTATTTCCTTTCCTGTCTAAGGCTGATTTCTCCAGGTCAGCTTTCCTGTCCCCAAACACATGGTTAACTTGACCACCAATAATGGCTGATGGGACACATCCTGGTTTTTCACCCTCTGGAGTGGATTTGCCATAGAAAGGGTCTCCTTCATCACCCATGAAGTGTGGATGGGTGGTGCCAAACCCTTTGGAAAGCCCCTTGAAGAGGGAATCATTCTTTCCTGGACACCAGTGGGATGATGTCTTGGTTTGGAAAGCCAGGTGTCTGCTAAGGAAGGCAGGAGCCTCCCCTGAAATGGAAAATGTGAACCCCCTGCCTCCAAACTGTTATAGGTTTGAAATTAAGGGGCTCTCAGGCAAAGATATGGGAGCAGGGATAACAGTTCTTTATTAGGGAAGGAAAAAAAAAACCCAAACCAAAGCAGTAATACAAAACAACCGTGACAGAGTGAGAATATGGCCTGACTCCCTGTGTGTCAGGGTGCTGGTAGCAGTCCCATTAAAGGGTGGCTGCAGCCCTCCTGCAGAGACAGGTGTGGTTCTGCTGAAGCAGTGATCCTGCAGAAGGGTGGAGTTTTCCTCTGAAGATCCAGTGGTGGTGTAGATTGGTCTGGTCTTCCTCTGGGAATCCAGTGGGAAAGGTGCTGTGGTGTTCCAACTGTCAGATTATATCCAGGAAGGAATGCTTGGCTCCTCCCCCTGGGCGCAGCTTCTCCCAGTGGGATGATGTAATTTTATCAGTCGTGCAGTGACACTCAATGGCCCACGAACACAAGATATTTCCCCGAGGGAGGACTGGTTTGTGGGAGAGATAAAGAAAACTGCCCAATGGACAGAAGAGAACTGCCCCAGCTCTAACTGATGGCAAATAGAACACACACCCCCAGCCACATCTTCCAACCTAAGACAGATGGGAGGGAGCTGCATGGCTCATTCAGTGAATTCCAGAGGCTGGAGTTGATTCCCAATGAGAAGCCTCCCCAGTGGATTGGGAAGCCTTGGTTCTCGTGGCATGCTTTGCCTGTGCAGGGCTGAATGCATCAGATCAGTTTGAACGTGCTTGATGCCACAAATCAGCACCTGCTAGGCAGTGAGCCTTGGCATGTGCTCTAATTTTGGGTGCAGAATAAGGGAGCCATTCATCTCGAGCTGATTTGCAAGGATAAACTGGAGTGGGAGAGCAGCAGTGACTCAGCTCAGCTTTCTGGGGTGAGTTCAGCACTAACCTCTATTAATGATTTAGCACAGCCATTGAAAACGTGGGAAATCAGCTGCTCAATGGAATTCTGATGTCCTGGCTGACTCCAGTCTCCAGGCATGAAGTGTTACCTCTGTTCTGAATATTTTTGTCTCTTTATTGGTGGCAATGGACAAATGTGCACGTGGTTGGCTTAAACATTCCTTGATCTGATCCCCTCCCATCAAGGATGCATCTTCCTTGCTCCAGCCCTTTCCTGCTCTCTGGGACACTCATCTGGAAGGACAAATCCTGGCATGGATCTGACTTGTCTGTTTTTGTTTCTGGCAGGCATGGTGAGGCCCTGGCACAGGTTTCCTGAGGAGCTGTGGCTGCCCCATCCCTGGAAGCATCCAAGGCTGAATTGGACAGGGTGTGGAGCAACCTGGGATAGTGGAAGGTGTCCCTGCCCATGGCAGGGAGCTGGAACTAGGTGGTTTTCACATCCCCTCCAGTCCAAGTCATGTTGGAATTTCTATGGATTCCTCTGGAAACTTGTCTACACCCCTGGGAATTGTGGGAATTGCCCAAATTTATTGCTGCTGTGAGTTCTGTGCAACTTGCTGCTTCTCAAGTGCCTTGTTGAGAAGGGTGTGGGTGGCCTCCAGAAGGAAACTGGGGGTTGACCTTTGCCTGAGGAGTGACATCTCTTCCTGGGGAGGGAAGGGAGGCAGACTGAGGCTTCCTCCCAGAGGGAATTTTGACTTTTTGGGAATGCATGGTGGTACAGGGAATAGGATTATTGGCAGGATGTCCCTGCAGCCTAGAGAAGGGCAGGGGGACTGGCATCAGCCAAGGCATGGATCCACAGCCAGATCCTCCAGAGCCAGGCTGTTCCTCTCCCAGAAGCAGCTCTGTGTTCCCTCAGGATAACAGATTTCCACACATCCCATTTTCACATCCCCAGGGATTGCAGCGCTTGAGATGATCGCTCGCTGCCGTATGCGCTCTGCGAGCCCGTCACGAGCAGGGTGGTGGTTTATTTTCTGAATTTTAAAGGGTGTTTATGCACTGGAGGATTCAAGATGAATAATTCTGGCTGCTCTAGAGCAATTAGCTTCTTTCAGCGAGCAGCCTTCAAAGAAAACGTTGCTGCAGACAAGCCATTAGGGAAGCAGATGAAATACTCTGGGGCTCAGATAGCTGGGAAGGGACCAATCCTGCAATTCCTCTTCCACAAGGAAATCAACTTTTCATATAAAATTGCCCACCAGGTGTCAGAAACTGGCATTTGTGTCTTTCTGGAGTGGCTAGGGTACATTGGAAGCTCTCCTTGAAGCAGGGCTCCAAGGTTTGTTGGTTAGAAATGCACCTGGGTGCATCCAATTGGAGCTGCTGAGGCCAGCTGGAGACCTGCCTCTCTGTTTGCCATGATGTTTCAACTTTCCACCCCAAATTCTGGCCTGACCTTGAAAAGGAGCATGCTTTTTCCCCCTGATTGTGCCTATGAGTGTGAACAGTGACAGGGCTGTGGGATGGAGAGGATTGAACCTGCTGGCTCTGGAGAGAGGAATTTCCCTGCCTATCCCTCGGGAGGGACACTGAGGCATTAAACAGTTGACTGGGTTTAGAAAAAAGCCCAAAAACAATATCAAAAAATCTGTTGAAAGCTTTGTTGTGCCTTGCCTGTCCTTGCACCGAGCTTTGCACATCTGTTTCGCTGCAGGGCTGAGCTCTGATCCTCCATGGACACTCAGGATTGGGTTTCTTTGCATCCTGTGCTGCCAAATCCAACTGAATTTGGCCCCTCTGCGCTGCCATGATCTATTAGAGTCGGGAGGAGCACCAGCCTGGATGCTGTTGGCTGCTCTGGTAGCTCAGACAGAGCTCTCAGGATGCAGAGTCAGCCAGGAGCATCACACTCTGTGTTTAGTGTGAGTTATTCCCTGTGGACACCATCCTGTCTGGGCAAAAGGGCTTTGCTTTTAATTCTGTGTGAGATGCACCTTGCAGCTGGCTGCAAAATCAGCTATGCCTGGTACTGGGAGAGGAAACACAGCTGGAAGTGTCCAAGACCAGGCTGGATGGGGTTTAGGAGCACCCTGGGATGGTGGAAGGTGTCCCTGGAATGGCAGGGGGTGGAATGGGATGAACTTTTAGGTCACTTCCAGCAGGAACTATTCTGTGATTCCACTCTCCTGAAGGTGCTGTTGGACAGATTTGTCTCTTAGCCCTTGTCCCACGGCAAGAGATCCTCCTAAAAAATTTGTTTCAGGCATTCCCACAGCAGGGATGAAGGTGTCTCCACTGGGACACCCAGCTGTGCTTCTCTCACCTGGCTCAGGAGGTGCAGCTTGCAAACCCTCCTGACAGGACCATCCATTACGTGGGGATTTAATCCCAAAACAGGAGCATCCCATTTGGAATTTAACCCCAAATCCTCTCTGGGGACAGGCGTGGGGCACAGCCTGACAGCAGTGACCTGGCTCAGTTGGTGTGACACAGCAGAGAGGAACAGTTCAGGGTCTGATTGGAGTGTGTAAAACACATTTAGGGGAGGATTTGTGATTTATGATGAAGCCTCAGAGCCCAGTGTGACTGCAGCACTTGGCTGCCTCTCTGTGTGCTCATCTCCTGGGTTTCTTTGTAAATTCACCATGTTTTATTTCACATCCCACCTCCCCCTGTTGAGCCTGGCAGTCTGGAAACAAGGCTCTGAGAGGGCTTGGCCAACCAGAGTCAACTGGTGCCATTCCTGGGTCATTCTGAGTATTCTGCTGATCAGTACACTCTTACTACAGCTCTCCAGCCTGTGAGGGTGGGATATCCCTTCCCTGGGCTTGGAGTTCGGGGAACGAGCCCATCTCTGTGCACCTGACCTGGCTGTGACCACTGGGAAGGCCAAACTCCAGCCCTGCTTTGGCTCATTCTGCCTCTCCCTGCGTCACATCCTTGTTTTGGCAGCCTCCCTTGTCTGGTTATCCAGCCTGAAACTCTCAGGGGCCAACTTCTCCTAATGGAGATCAGGAATCTGGGTCACTTCTTATGGGCCGAAGGGTGGAATTAAGCAGCACTTGTTTGATAAGCTTGCTCCCTGTAATGAGAAAACATCCTGGTGTGATGCACAAGGTGCCTTTGAAGCCTCAAGCGACCCTGGAGAAAGGCAAAATAGAGAGGAGGGGTGGGGGAAATCTAATCCCAAATTTAATTGGCATGAAGGAGTTGCCATTTGTGTGTGAGGATTCTGTGCCAGCGTGGTGGCTGTGCTGTGACTGTGGCAGGACTGAGTGACACTGGCTCTGTGTTCCCATTGCCATGGGCCAGTGTCACTTCCCTCTCATCCTGCAGATCAGTGTTTTCCTCAGGGATTGGATCACATTTCAGCACCGAGGCTCTCAAAGTCCATGGATGAGAATTTGCCTGTAAACTGATGTGGCCTTGCCAGCATGATGCCTCAGGTTTGAGCTTTTGTATTTTCAGATTCTGTGCTGCTTTAGAGTGCACTTCTGAGCTTCACATTATGGGTTGGTGAGCTCTGTGCACAGAGCAGGGAGACAAAACAATTCCTTCTCCAGCTGGGGATCAAGGACAAATGATCCAAATCTCAGGCCCAAGAGCACAAACACCGTGGGCTGAAGAGAGAAAAACAAGAAGGATGAGATTTGATAACCTAAAGCTGTAATTGGACAATTAACTCCAATATGCAAATGGAACAGAACTTACAAAAGTGACAGACCCCGTGACCATTTTGGTTCATATTGGGTGTGGCCCTGGCTGGGCTCTTGTGCTGCCCAAGGTGGATCAGTTGAGGAGATCATTTTAATAAATCCCTACTTTATTCTTTAACTCTGTCCAGCCTCTGTTCTAGCTCAGCCTTCACAAGGCATCAGGCAGGGGGAGCACCATTAGCTGAATTGAATTTCTGCCTGTCTGTGGGTCTCAGTGCATTGAATCAGAATATTTTGGAGTGGAAGGAACATTAAAACTCATCTCTTTCCAACTCCCTGCCACGGACAGGGACACCTTCCACTGTCCCAGCCCCATCCAGCCTGGCCTTGTCAATTCCAGGGATCCAGAGCAGCCACAGCTGCTCTGGCCACCCTGTGCCAGGCCCTCCCCACCCTCCCAAGGAACAATTCCTAAGTCCCAATATCCCATCCATCCCTGCCCTCTGGCACTGCCTCTCTCCTTGCCCAAGGCCCAGGTTGGCCAGCAGACCTTCTGGATGTTCATTAGAGTCAACAACCCCCAGACTGAGCCCTTGAAATCTGCCCGGTTCTTGTTTCTTTGTAAGAGCTTGGAGTTTCAGGTAAGTTAAATGTACCTTTTCAAAAGTTTTGAGCAGTACTCTGTCAAGAGGAATGAATAAGGAATGTGCACAGTGTGAGTTCACCAGAGTTCATAAAATATTTGTAATTCCCCCGTCGTCCCTGGAGTTCACACTGACTCAGGAACCGAAACCAGGGGCCAGGTTTTAAAAGCTTTTGTGTTTACAAAAACCAGTGCTTGTCTTTGGTCATCATATCCGACAGCTGAACTGTTTTTCCAGTGGAAAGAAAGGGTCATTTTTATAGCCAGATATAGCAAATGTGAACTCTGACCACGGGCAGGGCAGCCTGAAGGCACCAGAAGTTTTATTTCTGGGTTTCAAGTAGAGAGGAATCTGGAGGTGAGTGGGTTCTCAGACTGCCTGCTGCAGCAACAGGTGTGGCTCTTGGGGAGAAAGCTGGTGGATGTAGGTGGTGGAGCTGAAACAGAGCACTGAGAGGAAGAAGAGAACATCTGGGTGTGCAATTCCTGACCCTGCTGGTGGAGGGGAGAGCTGGCCATGGTGTCTGCTGATGGTGACACCAGCATCCCTCTCTGCCACCTCCTTCTGCAGCTCCTGCCAGAATTTTGGGCTGCTCTGGCCAACCTCAACCCTGATTTATTTTCTGTGCCTGAGTTCAGCTTCCATGAGTTCGTTTGGGTACAGTTCTTGTGAGTGTTGCACTTTCTTGCTTGGGTTTTTCTGTGGGTTTTATCAGGAGTCGCTGCAGGCTGCAGCACTCTGTAAAATCCATTCTTGGAGGCAGAGGAAGAGGTGCACATCTTAATTTGACATCTGTTTAATTGCTGTCTGCTGGCAGAGGGCTGGGCTTGGGTGCTCTTCACACGGGTGGTGTGAGGGCTCCCTGTGCATGTCCTCAATATCTACCCCTTATCACCCTGTACAGAATTCACACAGAATCACAGAATTACAGAGTTGGAAGAGACCTTCAAGATCATTGAGTCCAACCCAGCCCCAACCCCTCAACTAAACCCTGGCATGGAGTGCCACACCCAGTCTCGTTTTAAACACACCCAGGGATGGTGACTCCAACACCTCTCCTGGCAGATCATTCTAGAACTTTATCACTCTTTGCGTGAAAAGCTTTTTCCTGATATCCAACCTGTATTTCCCTTGGGGCAGCTTGAGGCTGTGTCCTCTGGTTCTGTCAGTTCCTGGAGAAAGAGCCCAGCCCCAGGCACCTTTCAGGAGCTGTGCAGAGTGATGGGGGCAGCCCCGAGTCTCCTTTGCTCCAGGCTGAGCACCCCCAGCTCCCTCAGGGGTTCCTCTCAGGGTTTGTGTTCCCAGCCCCTCTCCAGCCCGTCTGGATGTGCTCAAACATCTCAACATCCTTCCCAAACTGAGGGGCCAGAGCTGGACACAGCACTTGAGGTGTGCCCTCACCAGTGATGAGTACAGGGGCAGAATGACCTCCCTGCTCCTGCTGGCCACGCTATTCCTGTTCCAGGCCAGGAGCCATTATCCTTCTTGTCACCAGGACACACTGCTGGCTCATGGTCAGTCAGTACCCCCAGGTGTCTTTGTGCCTGGGCACCGTCCAGCCACTCTGTCCCCAGCCCAGAGCATTGCAGGGGGTTATTGTGGCCAAAATGCAGCACTGGGCACTTGGATATATTAAACTTCATCTTACTGGGCTCTGCTCATCCATCCAACCCTTCCAGATCTCCCTGCAGAGCCCTCCTACCTTCCAACAGATGGACACACGCTCCTAGCTCAGTGTCATCTGCAAATTTACCAATGGAAGCCACAATCCCCTCATCCATGTGGTCAATGCAAACATTGAACAGAGCTGATCCCAGCACAGATCCCTGAGGGACACCCCTGGTGCCTGGCCCCAGGACGGAGCTCTGCTCACCACCACTCCCTGGGCTGCCCATCCAGCCAGCTCTGAGCCCAGCACAGATTGCTCCTGTATAGGAGTGCGTCTTTTGTTGATGGAGGGACAACAATATTTTTTGTCTCTTTAAAAAGGAAAGAAGCTTAGAACAGTTTTTCTTTTCGATTAGGTGAAAAAAAAGACACTTCATAGTCTTAAGGGACTTCACCTCAAACTTAAGGATGGCTGACTGGACAGAAGCCAAAAAGTCCCACCTGGGCAATTTACTAGAAAAGGACATGAACAAAGAAACTAATGGCTTTTGTAAAGTGTTTTACCAGGAGCAAGAACGTCTGGCACCTGGCTGGGTTTTTCTGTTGGTTGTTTTGCCTTTTATTAAACCTTTTTGTTCCCGACGCTGCAACAGGAGCCATCCCTGCTGATTTTTATGTCTCCAAGGGTAGCTGAGCTATCTTGGCTGTGTTATAGGCCTCCAAGGCCTCATTAGACCTGGCTCAAAGAAGTTCTTATAAGACTCCTGTCCCAACCCTGGGCAGCTGGACCCAACTTGAGGGCATCCTGCTGCCCTGGGAGCTCCCTGGGATTCCTCCACAGCTTCTCCTCCTCTCCCTCACTGCTGGCTGCTTCCCTGTGGGACCAAACCAGGCTGGGTGTCCCTTGCCAAGCAGGAATCCCTTTTTCCTTCCCTTTTCCTCCCACTTGCCCCGCTGTTCCTGCCCAGCCTTTCTGCTCCAGCAGCTTCAAGCAAAAAACCCCTCTGTGTCTGTGTCTTGTGCGAGATGTGACACTGGTATTTACTGTTTTGTGTGTAGTTGTGGTAGGTATTGTAATGGCTGTGGTTAATTGTGTTTTTCTAGGAATTGCTTGTGATGTTTGGGTTAAAATTGGGGTTTTTTAATGGTAATTTGCTGAAATAATTGTTGGGAAAATTATAAGGTTTATGATGTGACGTTTATATTTTTAATATAATTATAAAATTTTGTCTTTTTGGTTGTTTTAGTAACGTTTGTAGGTATTGTAAAATGAAAGTTATGTGTAAAATATATTAATTTGGAAGTTGTCAAGGTGTAGAATGACTTGGGGGGTAAGAGGTTGAGGTTACTGGGGAGGTGTTTAATAATTTTGTTGACTGTGTGTGGTTTTGGTTCCTAAACGATTTTTGGGTAGTTGTTACTACTTGTTTTGTCATGTGGTGGTGTTTTGTGTTGGTAAATCTTTTTTTTGGAAGTTTATTTTTATTTATGTTCTATCTGGAATGGTATTGACTGGGATAGTGAGGGTTTTTTTACATTTGGAATAATGATTGATTGCTTTAACAGGTACTGGACAGTTCTTTATTGCATGTTTAGGTTTAAGTATATTATATTATTTATAATATAAAGTATATTATAATGATTATATTATAAATTATTATAATATTTAATTATATAATAGATTATAATATAATAATATCATAACTATTATGTTATAATTATTGTAATATAAAGTATATTATTTATAATATTAGGTATATTAAGTTATTTTATTGGTATAATAAAAATAACATAAAATACATATCATAGTATTGTATAGTATAGTATAGTATAGTATAGTATAGTATAGTATAGTATAGTATAGTATAGGGACAGTTTATAGTAAGAGTATTGAATGTTTTTGTAAATTTATCACTTAGTACTTCTGTTTGAGTAGCAAATCTCATGTTTTAGTTTCAAGAAAAATTTTAACAAAAATTTAAACAAAAAATTTAACACGTTTGTTCTGCCCATGCTGCAGTCAGGAGATGAGGGAAGAGCGAGCACAGTAAGAGCAGAGGGGTCAGGTTGTTCCTCCTACACCACATTTAAGTGCAATAAATAAGCAAGAAAATAAAAATAAAAATAAATAAAATGCTCACAGCAGTGCCACTGCTGGGCTTAAATGTGGCTCTTGCTAATGGTGCTTCTCTTGACACAGTTTTTCTCTGTGATGCTGTTTGAGGTTAATGATAAGGGCTGTTTGTCCTCACTGGGGTGGTGCATGGTCTAATCAAGCCTGTCCCTATTAAGAATGATACTGGTGAGCCAACTCCCCCAGCATCAGCAAGAATTTGTAGGAAATTGGAGCAAAACCTGAATGGGTTTGGAAGCTCTGTGACTTCTGAGGGACTCTGAGGCAGCAAGATCCTTAGATGGTGAGGAACAGGCTCATGTTTTTCACTAAAGGTCACGTTTACTTTTGTGGGGCTTTTTGCCTGGCTTAAAATCAATTGGGCTGAGCTGGTTTTTAAAGCCTGGCAGAGTCACCAGAGTGCCTTTGAGGAGGCTTGAAGGAAAAATCCCAGAACCCTCAAGGCTGGAAAAGTCCTCCAGGATCACAGAATCCAGCCTCTGACCCAGCACTACCAAGCCCAGCGTTAAACCATGGGTTAAACCCCAGCATTAAACCATTCACCAGGATTTTCAAATCCTGCTCTCAAAACACCTGGAACTGTCCTGGACCAGAGGATTATTTCAGGCTTTTTCTGATGGGTTTTGACCTCCTGTCTGTGTTTCAGAAGCATTAGGCAGTTTACTCCCAGGTGTTTACTGGGGTGAACTTCTCAAGGAAGATGAAACGCAGGTGAGCTGTTGCTACAGGAGCTCATTTAAACTTTTACACCAAATATTGAGCTGCAAAGTGCTGCTGCACTGTTACATCCCTCATTGGTGAGCTCTGGCCCCAGTGAGGGATGCTGGAACTGGATCAATAGAAGGGGAAAAGTGCACTCAGAGTAAAGCAAGGAGTGCTGTCAGCTTGCTGTAACAAAGAGGAAAATGCCCGAGGAGTTCAGAGGGATCAGGGCTGGGCAAGTTGGAGAAAGTTCAGCAGCTGAAACACTTTGTGGCTGGAGGCATGACCAGCCAGAGTGGCCACCAAATTCTCAAGCAGGAGAATTAAAAGGTGGCAAAGCACCCTGCTCAAAGGTGAGGGGTTCTTCAGAGGGAAAGTTAAATCCCTGTGATCCTGTGTTTTGGCTTGCCAACAGTCAGTGCTTTCTTTCTGCTGCTAGTGCACAAATTTTATCAATTAATTTTATTAATCAATCCCTTTTATTTCTCCTGTGCCACACAATGCAGCTTGCTCAGTAATTGTGGAGCTGCTCAGCTTCCCTCAGATGGAATGGACAATCCTTCCCAACTCCAAGCACCTTGTCCCAGGCACCTTTCCCACTGCCACGAGTGGAGAGAAGACACATGGCTCCTGCTTGAGGAGAGCAGAAAAGGCATTTCCGTCCTGAAGGCAGTGGCTGGAAGGGCTGCCTGGGCTCTGACCTGCTGCAGGTTTGTGTATCTTAGGCTGAAATCTGGGCTTGTTCAGGGAAAAAGCAAATGTTGGCTCCTCAGCTTCCACGCCTTCCTGCTTGGGAACACGAGGACACAGTAAGAGCAATTTGTGGCTAGGAAAATCTCTGCTTCCAATTTCTTCTGGAGGAGGCAGCCTCATGTCATGGATAGGTTTGCTGCTGGAAGCTGGAGGAGTGGGACAAAGCTTGAGAAATTCCCCTTGGTTCCTCCCATCCTTTGTGAAATTGGGATGCACTGGGATCCAGCTCTGCATTAAGGTGTGGTGCTCCATGTCCAGCAGCATCTGGGAGCCTACAGGTAACTGAGCTCTGAGGCTGTGAGGTTTCCTGTCCTGTGCCCATGTCCTGTCCATAGGTGCTCCTGGATGTGTATGGTTAGTGGGAATTTTATGGTGTTATTGTGGTGATATGAATTTAATGAAATCGTTTTGGTAGTGAGAATTTTAGGTGGTCCAAGGAGAGCTCAGACTTAGACATTTCTTTTTGTGAACTTGATGCATCCAGTGAGCCACCATCCTCCTAGGCTGGAACAGCAGCTCAGGGGCACATCAAGCCAAAAAATCTTGTACTGGAGTAAAGAGTGGGCTAGGTTGGACATGGGTTTTTTAAGTAAAACCACTTCAAATGGTGCTGGGGAAAAAAAAAAGAAGATTAACATCTCCTTTGCAGTCTGAAATTATGGACTTTGGGCTGGAGAGCAGGCTCCCAGACCACCCTTTTCTATTTATTGCCCGTAGCAATTTCCTTGGCCTTCAGGAGCTCCAGGGTAAACTGAGCACTGTAATTACCCTGGATGTTACCAGGGCACTTTCTCCTCCCCTCTGAAACCTCCTGTGAAGTTTCTGCTGTTACTAAAGCTTCTCTTGCAAAAGACGGGCCAGAAAGAAATATTTTTGGAGGTGTTTATGTTTGCAGGACAGCTGCCTCCAAGAGAGCCAGGCTGCAGTCAAGCCATGTCTTTATGGCTTTTTTGTATCTCTTTTTTGCCTTCCTCCCAGCCCTTTATTCCCAGAGTATTGCCATGGGATAGGTGTTTAATAATTTTGTTGATTGTATGTGGTCTTGGTTCCTAAATGATTTTTGGCTAGTAGTTACTACTTGTTTTGTCATGTGGTGGTGTTTTGTGTTGGTAAATCTGGTTTTTGGAAGTTTATTTTTATTTATGTTCTATCTGGAATGGTATTGACTGGTATAGTGGGTCTTTTTATTTGTTTTACATTTGGGATAATGATGGATTGTTTTAACAGGTACTGGACAGTTCTTTATTGCATGTTTAGGTTTGTTATAGTATGTTATAGTATACTATATTATATACAAATATAGTATATAGTATATTATATATACTAGTATATAGTATATAGTATATAGTATATACAAATAATATTGTATACTTTCATATATATATGAAAGTATACTATATTATTTGTATATATATACATGAAAGTATATAGTATATATTATATATATTATATATTCATATATATATTTCATATATATATATATGAATGTATATTATATTATTTGTATTGGTTCGTGGTATTGTTTTGGGATGGTGTATAGTGAGAATATTGCTTGTTTGCCCTACCCCTGGAAGTGTCCCAGGCTGGGTTGGAATGGCTTGGAGCAATCTGGGCTAGTGGAAGGTGTCCCTGCCCATGGCAGGGGTGGGAATGAGATGAGCTTTGTGATCCTTTCCCACCCAAACCATTCTGGGATTCATTGATTCCTATGCCAAAACCATTTTTGGACCATTGCAGATGTGATTTATGCCTCACCTGAGTGTGTCAGTCCTGAATTTACCATTTGTGCCAGATTTGCGAGCATCCCACCATCTGCACATCATGGAAGAGCCCTCCCTGATGGGAGGAGCAGAGTTTGGTAGCTCAGAGCCAGGCAGGGAAAGTTCCTCTCATCTCATCCAGGGCAGGTTTAGATGGGATAGTAGGAAAAAGGTGAAGAGGCCTTGGAACAGGCTGCCCAGGGAGTGGTGGAGTCAGCATCCCTAGAAATGTCCAAAGGATGTCCCACTGTGTTCTGCTATCTGTGTAGCACTGCACACACAGAGCCTGGAGCAGGCTGTGGGCTTGGGAACACCTTGAAAGGCCTTCTGAAAAACAAGGTTCACTGTCCTGTAAAAATATAAAAAGTCCTATAAAGTACAATGTGAGACAAAGACAATAATGCAAACATTTATGGCCGGGTGCCTCTTGGCATTCAGCCAAGACCATCCCAGCTATTTTGGAAGCACCCTTTATATGCCATTTCTATTGCATCTGCCTGTTACATATTCAGAAACAATTATGCATATTAAACTTTTCCCCTGTTGGGAAAGATGAAAGTTTGACAAGGAAGTGTGCTTGGCAGATATGTGTGCTTGGCAGAAGGATTTTTGAATGTAGAATCTGAAGAAGGAATAAAAATGAAAGCAAGTTTTGATACAGAAGAAAAGAATCACTGAGCCAGTCTTACTGGCTAACCAAGGAGGCAAGGGGTGTGTTAGTTAGAAGGGGTTTTTATGGCTTAGAGCAAAGGATAAACCCACCCCAAATAAGAAGATGTTTATACCAAGCAGAAAGACAGCACAGGCAAACAACTCAGCAAATTCTGCAAGTAGAAAAAAGGTCTCAGAATTTTCCATTGCAAGAAAACTGAAAAACAACTTCTAGCTTAAACTGTAATGTGCTGACTTTTAGTGATTGGAGAACAGTAACATGAATATGGTAATTACAGTAGCTATGATAGGCTATAGATAAAACTTAAGGTATGGATTGTTTCTACTATATGAAGATGCTCAGCAAAGTATATAGTGCATTGTAACCGAAAGAAAAGTATATAATGCGTTGCAACCAAAACCAAAGGGTCTCCAGGCCTGCCTGCAGCTGGAGCTGACAGCTGTGGGCACAGCTCTGTCACCCACAACCCTGGATTGCTGTGACGTCTTGGATGGAATAAACTGCATTTTGGAGAGCTGCCTGGAGTCCCACATCTCTCATTTCAGCTCTTACATTTCCCAAACCACTTTACACGTTCCAAGAACTGTTTAGCATGGCTCCTCCTCGGGTCTGCCTTTTTAGAGTTGTGGTTTTAGTCCATTCTTATCATCACCTCCAGTTTGGGCTTTGGTCCCTGTTTCCTTCTGACTGTGAGTGCTGATAGGTGGCACATCTGTAGCAGGTGTCCTCATCACATGTTCACTGGATGTTATCCCATCCAAGCAGGCATTTCAACACAAGCATACTTCTATCAGATCACAAGATCTTTATAGCAAAGCTACTTTAACACCACACATATAGAATCCATTTTAATATTTGCAAAAAGCCAATAGTATAATAAGTATGTATAACGGAAGGGACACAGGTGGAAAGCTGGGAGTGCTCCAGGAAGATGAAATGCAGGTGAGCTGTTGTTACAGCAGCTCATTTAAACTTTTGCACCAAATATCGAGCTGTAAAGTGCTGCTGCACTCTTACATCCCACATTGGTGAGTTCTGGCACCAGTGAGGAGGCAACCTGAGGTTCCTGTGGCTGGAACCCAGGTCAGACCCTGCTGAGTGCTGGCCCAGGGGGTTTTGGGGGAGCATGAGCTGAGTCCAGCTGTCCTTGTCCCCAGCAGAAAGGTGCCTTCATCCTCAGCCAAAGGCAACTGTCCCCCCTGGCTGCCTGGAGCCCTGGTGGAGCAGATAACTCCACATCTGCTCTGCTTCAAAGCCTGGGCTGGGCCAGCTCCGGGCTCAGACACACGTGGGATGAATTAGGGGATGGATTAGTGGGAATGTGTGTATGCAATAAGGTGCTCAGCACATCCCTGAAGTGCAGGGTTCAGCTGCCTCTCTGCTGTGTTTTTCCCCTTTCCTCTGCAGCTTCTGAGATGTGTTTTTAGTGGGGATTCGACCCACCAGGCAGGGAGCAAAGTTAATCTGAAGGGGAGCTTGGTGGGGAGGGAGACCACATCTCATTAAAAGTCAGCTGGAAAAAAACTCTCCAGGATTACACATATAATTTTGCAGAGTATTTCCTTGTGTTGCTCAGCCTGGTAGAAGCCAAAGGACAGGCAAAGATTTGCCTCAGCCACAGAGAATCCTGTGAATTACCCAGAGCTGGGCTCTGCACCTCTGTGAACACCTCAGAGCCTCTTGGAGGTTGCTCCTGGTACTTGACCCTCACTAGAAATTATTCGGGATGGTGGAAGGGCAGGAGCCAGCATAAAGCCTGATTTAACAGCTTCCCACAAAAAGGTTTCCAGGGCAGGGCTGAGGTGTGGGCACGAGGGAGGCAGGAGGGAACATCTCTGTGTCACTGTGTCCTGCTCCTGTAGTGCCATAGTGGGGGAACAGCAGGACAAAGCTTCAGGTGGCAGCTTGAATGCAAGTGCTGCCATCAGTGCAGGCTTCAAATAGAGAGGGGAAATTTTATTTCATTCACTGCTCCAAACCCTTCTCTTCCACTTCCCTGCTGGGATGGACGCATTCAGCAGCAGGAGTCCGGTGGCACGGGCTGGCAGGAAATCTCATGGACCAATTTTCCCTGCCTTTCTAGGTTCCTGTTAAATTGCAGAAGCCCACGTTTGATCCCAGTCCCCGCAGCTGTGTCCCAGCTCCAGCAGCAGAGCTGAGAGCAGAGCTGCCGTCCTGTCATGGCTTTGTGCTGTGCTTTCCTTCCACAGGTGAGGGATGTGGGGTGGAAGGAACCCAAAATTCCATCTCATTCCACCGCCTGCCATGGGCAGGGACACTTTCCACTATCCCAGGCTGCTCCAAGCCCTGTCCAACCTGGCCTGGGGCACTTTCAGGGGTGAGGAATCTGAGGCTTCTCTGGCACCAGGACGAGGTGAGAGATGAGAATCTGACTCCATGTTCTCAGAGGGCTGAATTATGTTATGTTAATGTTATGTTATGTTAATATTATGTTATATTAATGTTATGTTAATGTTATGTTAGTGTTATGTTATATTAATGTTATGTTAATGTTATGTTAATGTTATGTTAATGTTATGTTAATATTATGTTTATATTATATTATATTATATTATATTATATTATATTATATTATATTATATTATATTATATTAAAATTATGCTATACTAAAACTATACTAAAGAAAGAGAAAGGATACATCAGAAGGTGTAACAAGAATGAAATAATAAAAACTCGCGACTGACTCAGAGAGTCTGACACAGCTGGCCATGATTGACCATTAAGTTAAAACAATTCACATGGAACCAATCAAACTTTCACCTGTTGGTAAACAATGTCTAAGCCACATTCCCAAGCAGCAAACATAGGAGCTGCAATTCAGACGATTATTGTTTTCATTTCTCTCTGAGGCTTCACAGCTTCCCAGGAGAAAATGCTGGGCAAAGAGGATTTTTCAGAAAATATCATGGTGACACAATCCCATAATAAACACCCGGCTGGGCAGCCAACAACCCTCTCCCTGTGCTAAAAGCCTTTAAGCACTGCCCGACACAGTCTCCCAGCAATGCAGAGAAAAAGGTGAAGTCACTAAGGATTGACATTTATACCGAGAGAGAAAAGAAAATGACTCATTCCCCACAGCCTGAGGGCAAATTCAGTGGCTTCTGCATCTCAGCCGGCTCTGTTGGTTAACTTGAAAAGAATCTCTTTAAATTCCCATTCCCTTTCTCAATGCAGTGTTTCTCCTCTGCTGATTGACTCATTTCCTGGAAATCTCTGAGCAAATGGAGCCTTCCTGGCGCTGCTGATTCAGGACTGTTGTGTGTTTTACCTGGAGGGGTTCTTCACCACCAGCCTTGGAAAAGGGGTAAAAATCCTGTGCCCCAACGTGTCTGGGAACTCCAGGGAGCAATAGGTGCTGTTTGTAACTCTCTCTTTGGGGTTCTGGGGTGTGTTTGGTCTTTCATTTGTTATCAAAGCTCTTTATTGAACTTCGAAGTTTGTTTATGAGAGTGGGATAGAGGTGGGGTGCTGTAGTTTTGTCCTGGATGCAAAAAACCCCACTTTTAGTTCAATGTAAGAAAAGGGTTGAGATGAGCTCATCCTTTAAAGATGACTGGAACCTCTGCAGCCATGGAATACCTGCCTCATTTTTCCACCAAAGCCAGGTCTGCAGGGGGTGCAGCAGTGTTGAAAAATTAAGTTTATTATACAGTAAGGTCTCAGTTGCATCTGGATTTGGTGGCAGATTCCCATTTTGTGGGAGAAAAGACCGGCTTGGATTTTCCTCAACCGTGCAGAGGAGATGAACAGTCTGGAAAACCACAACTTTTTGTGTTAGGAATGGACTCGTGGGAGGAGTAATTCTGTGTGAGAGTGGGATTCTGGAGGTAAAGAGAGGCAGAACTGGGAGCTGGGCTGGCACCATTTCCACGTGCTGTCCTATTGATAACAGAATGCAGAATTCTGTGGCAGGGTTCCTTGCAGAAAGCAGGCATTCCCCCTCTCAAAGCTCACAGCCAAAGAGCAGCTGGTTTCTGCTGCAGGGGATGACACAGGATGTTTGGATTTGGGATGCAGATGATCCCGGGTGCTGCAGGATTCCATTTCAAGCTGTCACAGCAGCCACGTGGGGATGAAATATCTCCAGTTTGGAGATGCCTCCTCCCAGCTGGAGTGAAGCAGCCTGGATTCCTCCAAGGCTGTGATGGTTTGTGCGCTGCTTCCTTGTGGAATTTAATTTTTCTTTTATAATTTTTTTTTTTTTGTTCAGGTTGGGATTAAATCTGTGAGATGGTATTTTTTTTATTTGCATTTAGATGTTTATTAGTTTTTATTTATATTATAGTTTTACAAACTGTTTTACAGTACTTTGATAAGTTAAAAATGGAGTTGTGTCTTTTTCTTTGTAAGTTTTTTTTTAAGGATAAACGGTCTAATTTAGAAATGACACTTAAATTAGTTTTACTTTTAACTTAATGACCAACTACTTGTGTTCTGCAATGTCGACTTTTAATTTCATTACACAATACTACTCAAGCTTATGAAGAAGAAAGTGAAGAAGGACTAGTTGCTACCCTAAAACCTCTATCTTGTTTTATATATTACTATATTCTAAAACATTAAACTCTAAGTTTTCTACTATGTGATATTACACACTTCTATTCAAACTCCAGACCCATAATTTTAGTCCTAATATTCAATTTTGGAAGCCTTCTCCATGCTCAGGTCAAATGCAGTGTTCTCTTGGGGGTCAGTACATATCAGCACAGAAAGTCTAAAATTCTCAGTAACCACGGTTCCAACACTTCCTTTGCACAGGGAATAATGGAAAAATACATATTTTGGAGGGAAAATGTTCTCTGCAACCATGGAGGAGCCCCTCTGCCAGGAGTTCTTGTGCTGCTGAATGAGAGCTGAGGAGTTTTGGGTGAGGTGTGTGCCTCACCCAAGCCATAGGCTGTGCCCACCCACCCTCCCCTTACAGTGTACCATGGTTTAGGTTTAGGATTTGGTTTGGATTTTAGGAAAAATTCCTTCATGGAAAGAAGCTGTTCAGAGCAATGGTGGAGTCCCCGTCACTGGAGGGATTTAAGCCATGTAGTTGTGGCACTTGGGGATGTGGGTTAGTGGTGGGCTTGGCAGTGCTGGACTGGATGACCTTGGGGGCTTTTCCACCCCAAATGATGCCGTGATTGATCCCTCACCCTCCTCTGAGCTGCAGATTGGAGAACTGCAGCCAAGTGTGTGCTTTTGGTGCAGTGCTAATGGGAATTAAGAGCACTGAGAACCTCTTTATATGGAAAAAACTCAATTTCATAGCCTGCCAGCAGAAAATCCAAACCTCCAACCTGTTCTTCCCTTCCTGCTTCTCCCTCTCCCTGCAGAGGTGAAGCCACTCCACTGTAAATCTATTCAAATATTCATGCAGGAGGCTGAAGCCCTGCACTAAAAAGCGTGGCCCAGAGAGAGGGAGAGGTCATTTGTCTGCAGAGAGTTCAATCAATGCCCTGCTGAATCACTCTCCAATTTGGATCCCTGCTGGGGAGAGGGAGCCCCGTGCAGTGTTGGGATCTCTCCATGCTGGAGCAGGCAGTGCCCATCTGCTGCTAGCCAGCTCTTCTGGGGACACCACGCTGGGAGAGAGGCCAGGAGAGCCCCAGGCCTGTGGTGTGACCCTCAGCTGGGTGAAAGCCCCGTTCCTCTGGGAAAGGCAGCCTTTCCAAGCCTTCCTGAGAGGTTCATGCAGCCCCTCCAGGATCACAGAGCGGGTCCTTCGCTCCACCATGGGGCTGCTTTGTCCCTCTCTGCCCCGTGGGTGCTTGTCTTGGTTTGGAAAGACAGGAGTCTGCTAAGGAAGGCAGGAGTCTCCCCCGAAATGGAGAATGTAAACCCTCTCCATCCCTCCCAATTGCTATAAATTTTAAATTAAGGGGCTCTCAGGCAAAAATATGGGAGCAGAAAATAACAGTTCTTTAATAGGGAAGAAAAAGAAATAAAAGGATAAAATAAACAATGCAGTACACCAGAACAACAGTGACAGAGTCAGAACCCAGCCTGACATCCTGTGGGTCAGGCTGTTGGTGGCAGTCCCATTGGAAATGTGGCTGCAGCCCTCCTGCAGTGTCAGGGGTGGTTCTGTTGGAGCAGGGGGATCTGTAGAGAAGGATGTATTGTTCCTCTGAAGATCCAGTGGAAGGAGAGGCAGCTGCTGTTCCTCTGGGGAATCCCGTGGAGAAAGCCGTGCTGGTGTCTCAAACACCTCTGGATAATATCTGGGTAGCAATGCTTGGCTCCTCCCTCTGGGCTCACATCTCCCAATGGGATGTTCTAGTTCTTATCAGCCATGCAGTGACATTCAATAGTCTGTTATCAGCAAGGTCCCCTCCTGAGGGAGGTGTGAATGTGGTCACTCAAAGAGAGAGATAAAGCAAACTGCTCTCATGACAAAAGTAATCTGCCATACAGATGGGAATGGAAAACATCTTGCATTGCAACCTTCAACAGTGCTGCTGCAGCATCCTCAGTCCTGGGCAAGCCCAGGCCACTCCATTTCCTTATCTCCACGCTTCCAGATCCTCCCCACAGTGAGGGGAGGGACTTTTTAGGAGTTTTTTAGCCCCCTAGGTATTTTCTAGGCCGTTATCTCATTTAACCATGACTTGGCTGAGCAGGGCTTGCTGAGCCCCACCAATCCCTCCATATAAACAAGACCTGTACTGTTAATTGTTTATCAGTTTGCTTGAAGTTTCAGCTTTTCTGGGAAGGGCCTGCCATGAGTTCAATGGAATCCGGGTGCAGGTCCTGTGGGGAGGAAAGGATTCCTTCCCTGCTCCTGCCTCTTGCCTTGCTCTGTTCCACCTCCAGGCCCAGCCATCAGTGTGTTTTGAGGAGCAGAAGGGATGCTCAGGACTGGATCAGAAGGAAAGGACACGCTGCCTCACACAGCCAGGGCTCCCCTGGCCAAGGTTGGTGTTTGGAAGTCTTGGAAGCACAATTTGGGGCTGCTTTCCTGCACCTAGCACAGGCTCCCCAGGGAATGGTCACACTCCCAAGGCTGCAAGACTCAGGGAGCGTTAGGGCTACGTGTCAGAGATGGGATTGTTGGGGTGGACTCCATCCTTGTTGGTCCTTCCCAGGAAGGATTGCTGAGGTTGGCCTGGTGTAACTTAGGCCTTGAGCTCAGCTAAACTGGGCTGGTGGCACTGAAGGATATGAGAATCCCTAATTTTCCCTCTCCTTTCAAGGAAAGCAGCCTAATTAAGCTTCCTAACATCTAATTAGTTTTCACAGATTGCTCACAAATAATTATCAGTGGTGCAGAGGACTGTGTAAGTCATTCCATGCTCCAAAGTTTGTGGAAAGGAGTAGGAACCTCTCTGCTGCCTTCAGCAGGACCTTCCTAAGCCATGGCACCCTCACTGTTGACTCTGAGGCTTTGTCCCCCTCACTTTACAAAACTAGGATGGATATCACCCCAAAAAAGCTTTTTTTTTTTGGCTATTAATCTTTCCTAATAGGAGAAGGGCTTTGAAGCACCTTCTAAAACCTGGCCTTACATCCAGAGGCTGAGAGAGCAAAGCCAGGCCTGGAGCTCTGGGAACCTCCTCCCTGCCAGGGTGGGGAGACAGCAAAGATTGATCCAGAATCCCTTTAAACTGCTTCTAAAAATGTGCTGTGTGCATCATGGGCCAGGGTTGGGAGGTTTTGGAGCAGCTGAGGGAGCTGGGAAGGGGCTCAGTCTGGAGAAAAGGAGGCTCAGGTGGGACCTTGTGGCTCTGCAAAGCTCCTGACAGGAGGGAGGTGGTTGGGCTCTGTTCCCAGGAAACAGGGACAGGAGAAGAGGGAACGTCCTCAGGCTGGGCCAGGGCAGTCTCAGGGTGGGCAGCAGGAAGGATTTCCCCATGGAAAGGGTGCTCAGGCCTTGGAATGCACTGCCTAGGGTAGTGGAGTCCCCAACTCTGGAGGTGCTCAAGAGGCACTTGGATGTTGCCATGGGGATGTGATTTTGTGGTGGCCTTGGCACTGCTTGGGGAACAGTTGGACTTGATGATCTTGGAGGTCTTTTCCACGCTTAACAGTTCCATAATTCTTTACCGGTTTAAGAGAAAAACAGAACTTGTGTCACAATGTGTTCCTAAGCACAGGACAACTCTGGAGGTGCCTGGGCTCCCTCCTGCACCTGAGACCTCTCTGGGCTGTGCTGATTTAAACAGGGAGCTGCCTCTCCTGGCAAGTCAGTGTGGCATGAGCCAGCTGCCTGCTCCCCTGCCTGGGCACCAGCCCCTTCCCAGAGCTTGGAATGCTGAGCCACTGTGGAGACACTTCCCTGGCAGGCACAGCCCTGCTCCCAGGAGGATGCCTGGCAGTGTGAGTGTCTTTGCTGTCTCCTTGGATTAGGCATCGAGGACAGGAGCTGGATGCAGACACCCTGCTGGCAGAGAGGCAGACTGAGCTGGCTCTCCCTGCTTTTGGGGCTGCAGCCTCCCAGCATGGCCCTGAGCCCTGGAGATTTTATATCCCTGTCCTTTATGGGTCTTGCTAGCCTAGGGCCTGTGACAAACCCAGCCATGGGCACGGGCTGCTGGCAGCAGGGAAAATCCCCTCTGCCATAATCTCACACCTCCCTGGCTGCCCTAACAAAGCCCGTGCTCAGGGGAGCACAAACCCACCCTTTCCTGGGGCTGCTTGGGCTTGCTTTCCTCAATCCCTTCTTTGTTTTTCATTCCTGAGCCATAACACAGGCAAGAAAGGAGTAGGAACCAGGATCCCTGGAGGCAAGGAAGCTATTGTCCTAAAAACAAAGGAACTTTTCCTCACGTGCACCAGCAACAATAGGAAGTGCCCCAGAGCCTTTACTTCATCCTGGACTGGGCTTCCTGATGTTTTCCAGGATGATTGTCTGGTCTGGTGTGGGCAGAAATGGCAAACTACATATTCCCTATCACCAATCCTAAAAAAGTGCTCAGGAGCAGGAAAGCAGAGCTGGTGCAGCAGGTTTCTCCTCAACAGGTGACAAATCGTGCCACAGTCTCCTGGATTTTGGAGAAATCTTTGGGGGCTTCCCTCTGCCCTCACCAGCACCTGTGTTTCATTTTTTTGGGGGGGAGAGGAGGAGGAGGAAAGGAGTGCCTGAGGTCTGCAGACAGGTTAAAACCCCAGAGGAATGTTTTTCCATGCAGTGTCACCCACTCAGCTCCTCTCTCTGCAACTCAGGCTGGCCCAAGGGGTGCACAGAGATGCCCAAGGGGGCTGGAGACCACCTTCACTCGGCAGCAGACACAGGCTCAGAGCTGCTGGAAGCCTCCTGGGATGCTCCAGAGTCGGAATTGAAAATGGACAAGGACACTGCCACTGCCTGCTCACGTTTTCCCAGCAATCCCAAACTGAAGAGAAGTTTTTTTTTTTTTCCCTTTCCTAGGAGGTACTGGCATTCCTCCAAGCACGGAGGGACCAGATGGAGCAGTAACACAGCTAAAACTGGGCAGGGGGGAGGAGGGGAAGGGAGTATCTGTTAAGGAGTTGGCTTGAAAATAAGATCATGGAAACCAGCTGTTGCTTCAAAGAAAGGGTTTTGCTGCTGATTCTAGAAGAGGACAGGACAGGGGCTGATGGAAAAAGCCAGTCCTGAAGACCAGATGTGTTTGGGCTGCATTTTGGGAGGTTAGGAGGGGAAATGCAGAGATGCTGAGCAGTGCATGGGGGGGATCTCTGTTGCAAAGCACATCATCTCTCCTGCTTTCTCTTTTGGGCTGCTTTGGGGGGCTCAGAGAGGCAACAATTCCACCTCCACAACCTCCAGCAGTCAGGATCAGGAATTCCTCCCAACACATCTTCCTTGGTGTGTCACTGGAGCCTCCCTCCTGCGGATCAGCTCCCAGTGATGCAGATCTGGGAAGACACATCCTTAGGTAACCATTTATGTAAGGGGCTTTGTGGTGAGGTTCCACAGCTCTGAGAGCCCCCAGGCACCTCTGACCCGTGGCAAACACCTCATGGTTTATCCCCTGGCCCAGCATCCTGCCCTGCCCTCCTTGCAGCAGCTCTGCCTCTCGTTTTCCATCAGGTGCTGGATTTTCGGGATTGCCATGGAGATGGAGGCCAGTGTGACAGGCGTCAGGCAAACAACATGAGACAGTCTGTGTCCCGGGGGATAAACTTGGCACTCTGAAAGGCATCCCGGGCACAGAATTCCCATTAACACCATCATGTGTAGTGCTTTGAAAACTGATCTCACACTTAGGAGTGGGGTTGAGAGGGGGGGAGGGACAAAAACCAGGATTAGGGCACAGAGAGGGGCATTGCTGCTCCGTGGGGACAGGAAATGACCTGGCAGCAGAGGTGTTTTCTGAATTCCTGCCTCAGCTGCTGTTGCAGGAGCAGCCCAGGAATTCTTGTCCTTTCCCTGATGCCCTGCTGTGTTTTATGTTTTATTCAGGATTTTCTTACATGGGATACGAGGCGAGTGATTCCAGGCAATTCTGGGCCACAGTGCCAGGAGGGATTTGGGCTTGGAGCAGACCTGGAGGATGTTGTGCTCCCCTTTGGATGGCCACAAAACCCCGGCAGATCACAGGTACGGGGAGCAAAGCCCCGGCTCAGCACACCACACGTTCCTTATGTAATTGTGCTGAGATGGCCATTGGCACAGGAGCCGGGATTCATGTCTGAAACAGCGAGTGTAGGAATTCCGTCTCCTTGGTGATGGAACCAACCAATGGAAAACACACACACACACACAGAAAGGACTCTAAACCCATCCTTGGACGTTGCTTTTATTTTCAGAGTGGGGGACAGTGAATCAGGCTGGCCTGTGGCTATGAGCAGGGTGTAAATGTGCCTGGCGTGGCTCTGGCCTCCACCTGAGTGATCCCAAACCAGGCTCAGCTATCCCAGGAAAGGAGAATTAGGGTTAAAAAGTCATATGCCTGTAATGATAGCCCTTCCTGGCACCCTGTGCACTGTCCTTACCACACAGTCTCCCCCTCCGACCTCCGAAAAACAGTGCTGAGTTTGGGTATAAGTAATTCCTGCCTTCCCTGCCGAGCCCTGGACTAAACCCAGCATTAATAAAAATTAAACTGCCTGTGTTAACACACCAGGTGGGGAAAAACAGCCCATGTGATCCACAGCAAAGAGGGAGCTGCTCTCCTTTGAAGCCCTCTGAGGCTCTCAGGGAGGAGTCAGAGTTTAGGACAGCAGGGACATCATCTCCCCAGCAAGGTGCAGCCACCTAGGATCAGGCCACCCTGGCTGTGGGCAGTTGCAGGAGGGGGTGGATGGCAAGTCCATGCTTTTATGGAGTGGTGCTGGTGGTGTCTTCCCAGCACAGGGTTTGCCAAGTGGCAATGAACGGTTTTGGAGATTTCCATGGTGGTTGAGAGCATCTCAGGGTGAGGGTTTGGCTCGTGGTGCTGCTGGTTGGACATGGAGGGGTTGAGAGCAAGGGGCAGGGTTTGGAGCAAAGCACTTCAACTACGTTTCTGCCCTCCTGGATGCTGGTTACCCTTGGATCTGTTGGTTACCCTAGGATCTGGTGCTCTTAATTTGGAGCCAAGAAGGTTCAGTGTTTTCCAGAGCAGGCCACATCTTCCCACTTCTGCTGTTACCCGTGTGCCTGGGGAGCAGCACCGTGTCCCCAGCCACCTCTTCTGCCTTGACAACACCAAACCAAACATCATCTCCCTCATCTGAGCAGGCTGGAGAGGAAGATTAGGCTGCCCAGGTGGAAAGTTTCCCAGGGAAAATATCAGAGCCCTGTTTTCTTTCTGCTTAATGAACATTGTGACCCTCTCTCCCCAAGTTATTCCAGTAATGCCCCAGGATCCTAATTAAGGCTGAGCCCAGCGGCTATTGGCATTGTGTAAACACATGGGAAGACTCCAGCCCTTCTCTAGGAAGCTTCTCATCCAGTTTGGTTGAGGCAAATGCATCCATTGAAACTCTCCTCTCTCTTTTTTTTTCCCCCTTAACTTTTTCAGCAGCCCCACAATGGAGGCTTTCATCTCCACCTCTTGTGTGTATTCCAGTGTCGTGCCCTCTGCTTTCAAAGGCTTAGGTTTGCCTTTAATTGTGTCGAGAGCCTTTGTCTCTAAGCCTTTAATAATGGAATTTTTTTCCTCCTTTTTGTTTCTTTGCTGGCTTTTCTTCTAAAGCTGAAGTGACAGTTCCCTCTTCTCAGTGAGATTTACAAAGCTTATCTTTTAATTTTCAAGAGCCAAACAGCAGAATGGGGGGGGGGAGGAATGAAACGTCATCGTGGCTTTTAAACACTGTCGCTAGGAGAAGGCTTAATGATCTGGAAATAAATAAACTGCACACTCAGGGGCTGCTTCTCCATTTACTGACACCAAACTGCTGCTCCTGGTGGGCACAAGGATGGGGCCAAAGCTGGCACATCCTGATAGCTCCATCCCCTCTGGGCACAGGCAGGGTGGAATCCTGGCATGGTTTGGGTTGGAAGGGACCTTAAAGATCATCCAGTTCCACCCCCCCAGCCCAGGTTGGTCCAGGCCCCAATGTCCAGCCTGGCCTTGGACACTTCCAGGGATCCAGGGGCAGCCACAGCTGCTCTGGGCATTCCATCCCAGCCCCTCCCAGGGAACAATTCCTTCCCATAACTGTGGCAGGAAACTGAGGCACGAGGAAGGAAATTCCCCATGTCCAGCTGGAGGGATGATTTGAGCTCATCTCCAAGGGTTTGAAATGAGACAGCCAAGAGGAATATCGTGCTCCTTCTGCCCTGAACTCAGTGTCAAACCCTGCCAACCATGTTACACCTCATGGCAGGCAGGGTTTGCCTCAGCTCTGGCATGGGGACAGCCCTGGGGTTGCCATCAGGGCTCTGGGGGATGAGGTGGGACAGGAGCCTCTTCCAATCTTTCCTTTCCCATTCCCAGCCCATGGTGGTTGTGCAGGAAACACAGCTCTGGGGAGGGGTTCCCACTGAACAATGGATTAAATTGCTTCATGTTGTCTGAACACTGACTTATCCCAGCTGGGCTGCTGCTAGAGCACTGGCTCTGAAGTTGAGAGTAGGATTTGCTCCATGGAATTTTATTATTTTATTTTGAGTGTGACAACTCAGAGCCAGTTTGTGGTCACTGCAGTGGGGACAGCTAGGTGTCGCAGACATCTTTTATGAAAAATCATTTCCTTAGGATTTTTTCCACCTGAGAAGCTGCGAGGCCTCAGGAACAAAATTTAAACATTGATTATCTGCTGCTGTGAAATGCAACAGGTGCATCTGGGATTGGCCCATGTTGGTTGTTTGTAATTAATGGCCAATCACAGTCAGCTGGCTTGGACAGAGAGCCGAGCCACAAACCTTTATTATCATTCTTTCCTATTCTATTCTTAGCTAGCCTTCTGATGAAATCCTTTCTTCTATTATTTTAGTATAGTTCTAATGTAATATATATCATAAAATAATAAATCAAGCCTTCTGAAACATGGAGTCAGATCCTCGTCTCTTCCCTCAACCTGAGACCCCTGTGACCACTGTCATAGCTAGGCTTGAAATGAGTTCCATCAGAGAAAAATGGTGTTTTCCAGCTGATTCCAGGGATTGTGTGCTTCATCCCTTGGGATTGCCATCCTCAGCCTCAGTGATGAAGGATTGGTGGAACAGGGAACTCCAGCTCTCTCACAAGTATCCCAGGGATCCTGAAGGCATAAATCCTTGGGCAAACCACTGACTGTTGTGAGTATTGAGGAAAATGGGCTTCCCAGAAGATGCCTTTCACTTTAATTATGAAATAAATAAGGAAGCAGCCTTCTGTCTGGCTGAGCTGGCAGCTCAGGCACAGATCCAAGGGAAGCCAACCTAGCTGTCAGCTTTCCAGCCTGTTTGCCCCTCCTCTGGAGCAGCCTGGAACGTGTCTGGGAGCAGAGGGACAGGCACTGCTGAGTGCCCTGCTCGTCCTTGGATGGGCACAGCATGGCCCAGACCCCGTCAGGGTGTGCTCTGCCATCAGCAGCTGGGGCTTCCTGCTGCCCAGGAGATCTCTCCAGGCTCAGGTCGCTCCCACTTAGGCAGAATTCATGGGAAATGAGCTCTGGATCCTCTGGTGAGAGGTTCCTCATATCAGGAGCAAACAGGCAGAGGATGCCAGGGCTGGGAGGCGTCGCAGACATCTTTTCATGAATAATCCTTTCCTTAGGATTTTTCCTCCTGAGAAGCTGAGAAGCCTCAGGAACAAAATGTAAACATTGGTTATCTGCTGCTGTGGAATGCAACAGGTGCATCTGTGATTGGCCCATCTTGGATGTTTGTAATTAATGGCCAATCACAGCTCAGCTGGCTTGGACAGAGAGCCCGAGCCACAAACCTTTGGTATCATTCCTTCTTATTCTATTCTTAGCTAGTCTTCTGATGAAATCCTTTCTTCTAAGCTTTTAGTATAGTTTTAATGTAATATTATCATAAAATAATAAATCAGCCTTCTGAAACATGAAGTCAGATCCTCATCTCTTCCCTCACCCAAGAACCCCTGTGAACACCGTCACAGGGACGTGCAAGGCACAAAGTGTTGTTAGAGGACACAGTCTCCAGCTACATCAGGGAAGGGATGGGTTGGATATTAGAGAAAAAAATTTCACAGAAAGAATAATAAAGTACTGGAATGCCCTTCCCAGGGAGGCGGTGGAATCACCATCTCTGGATGTGTTTTAAAAAAGACTGGACATGGCACTTGGTGCTATAGTCTAGGTGAGGTGTGAGGGCACAGGTTGGACTCGATGATCTTGGAGGTCTCTTCCAACCTCATTATTCTGTGATTCTGTGATGCTGTGATTCTGTGGCTCTGTCCTGGCAGGAGCAGCGCGTCCCTGGGAGCTGGGGCTGTGCTGGAAGGGAACCAGCCATGGCACACCAGCTGGGGGTGCTAACAGGCCACAGGACACCCCACCCTCCTGCCAAACCATTCACCGCTTTATTCGGGCGCCTCCAGCTCTTTATTCCACATCCCTTTCCAAGGCTGGGCCTGTGCTGTCCCTCTGGCTCCTGCTGAGCTTGGGGTCTTCTCACTTGCTGGGGTACCAAACTGCTTCCATGCCTCTGGGAAGGGGGATGGATGAGAGCTGGGGTGGCTTCGATGAGAACCTCACCCTCCCAAACACTGCCTTATGCAGCACAATATCCCCTCTGTCCTGGAAAGACTGAAGGGTTTAATCCCAAAATAGACATTTCAACAGTTTTGGGGTTTTTTTTAATTTTATTTTTTTAAAGCTGCTGAAAGCTGAAAGCTGCTGCTGTAATTTCAGGCAAAGGGAACTAACTCATTCTGAAACCTCTGGAGCTGCTGTGTGAAATGGGATCATCTCCTGCAGCACCCACGTGCTCTCGGATTAAGGCCTTTGACCCAGAGATGAGGTAACTGAAAGGTGTTTTAAAAATTTTATTCCCTTTTTGGCCTCATGTGAAGGGTGAGGCAATACAGATGTTATAATTCACAGCATTACTGTTAGAATTTAACAATTTCCTAATTACAAAACAGGTGTTTCTTGGCCCATAAGCTTTGTTGTAAATTCCTCAAAGCCAATCATTTAAAATTACTCTTCATGGGCCCTACTACAATGCAACTTTCATAGTTCTATTTCTTTAAAATCTTATTTGCAAGGCCATCCTTTGAATCTTGTTTCTAGTTCACTTTCTCTCTCAACAATGTTTGTCTAATTCTATGGTATTTAAAAGTAATTTTTGAGTTATTTTTTAATATAAAGGTTTGCAAGCAGATGTATATTATGTGAGCCTTCTCACAGGTTTTGAGGATTTTCTACAAATCCATTTCTCACAGTGTGCCTTCCAGCACTCCTCATCCCAGATTCTCATTCTCATCCCAGTTTCTCATTCCCATCCCAGATTCTCATTCTCATCCCAGCTCCTGATCCCATCCTGGCCTGTGAGTGTTGCAGCCTCTCCTGAGCCCTGGGAATTTGGCTGAAATCCCTGTTTAGCAGCACAGGCAGCTCTCTGATGGCTCCGTGGTGGTTTTAGTGCTCAGATTTGTCACTCTAAACCTGGACAGCAACGCATGGCAAATAACTCACAAAGCCTGGTTTATTTAACTCATTTAACTAATTTTTAACGTTTTATTTATTTATTTTTAAATTTTAATTATATATTACCTTTTTAATTTTTTTTTTATTCCTTCTTCTTTACAACCTGCCTCACTTTGCATTTTAATTCCATTCCCCTGCCGACAAAACCCAAACCTCCAGGCTCTCCAGCAGCCATTCCAGATCCAAGCTTTGAAGGGGGAACGGTTTCCCATTGACAGAGGGCAGGGTTAGAGTTAGATGGGATATTAGGAGGAAATTGTTCCCTGTGAGGATGGGCAGGCCCTGACACAGGGTGCTCAGAGAAGCTGTGGCTGCCCCTGGATCCCTGGAAGTGCCCAAGGCCAGGCTGGATGGAGCTTGGAGCAGCCTGCGACAGTGGAAGGTGTCCCTGCCATGGCAGGGAGTGGAATGGGATGGGCTTTAAGTCCCTTCTAGCCCAACCCATTTGATGATATTATGACATTAATAAGATTGCTCCTTTCCACAATCATCTTTTCACACTTTTGGGGGGTTCTGCACTCATTGCAGACCCCGCTCTAGGTTCTAGGTCAGGTGAGGAGGAGGATGGAGCTCTCGTGGGCAGCCCGGGCAGGCTCATCCCAATCCAGCGCCTTCCTCCTGCTGCCCAGCAGCTGCCCAGACAAAGAGCTGTGCCTGAGCCAAGCAGCTTGTACTGCTGCAGCCTGCCGGCTTTGGAAACTGCAGAAAATCTCCCTGAGATGAAAGGATCAGGAGCCTCCAGCTGCTGGAATTCCTCTGCTCTTTGATCCGCTCCGCTTCCCAGCACCCTCGCTCCCGGCAGCCGGACAGGCTGGTTCCCACAGAGGCAATTCCAGGGTCACTGGAGCCTTCCAGACCTTTTCCCCTTGCCCTTCCCTGGCTGAGAGCCTAAAGGAAGACCAGTCAGTGTCCAGGCATGCAGCAGGCCTGGGCTTTGGAGGAGTGCATGGGCTCAGGTGGATGCATGAGGAATTAGGTGGCGTTTTTGGGAGCAGGCATCCTGAAAGGAGGAGCAGGAGGAACACTCCCTGTCCCTGGGACCAGCACAACCAGTTCAAAGGCAGCTGTGTGACCACTAGGAAATGCTTGTCGTGCTGGGAATTGTCATAATGCCACAGATTAAACGAAGCAACCCCTCACTGGAAGGAAAAAAAAAAACAAGTGGAAGGGAATTGGAGAGGATGGTGTTTTGTTCTTTTTTTAAAGAGGGAAAGAATTATTAGGAGTCCAGGGAAGTTGTAGACTCCCAGAGCTTAAAGAGATTCTGAGAGAGCTGGAGAGGGACTTAGTACAAAGGGGAATGACTTCCCACTGCCAGAGGGCAGGGATGGATGGGATATTGGGAATTAGGGATTGTTCCTGTGAGGGTGGGCAGGCCCTGGCACAGGGTGCCCAGAGCAGCTGTGGCTGCCCCTGGATCCCTGGAAGTCCCCAAGGCCAGGCTTGACAAGGCTTGGAGCAACCTGGGATAGTGGAAGGTGTCCCTGCCCATGGAATGATATGACTTTTAAGGTCCCTCCCAACCCCAACCATTCTGTGACTCTGATTTGGTGTTTTAATTGTTAGTGACAGTCAGCTTCTTAGGAAAGCAACACCTCACTATTGCACATAAGTTATCCATTCAAACCACACTGTTTTTTCCTGCTGTACCCTTTTTTCCCCCTGTTCTCCCTCCCAGCCCTGGTGTTTTGCCATGGGGTCAAGGGCGCCACGATTTCCTGAACCTTGCCCTGGAACAGCCTCTGGCCATCACTCAGGGACAGGGTGTAGAGTGTGATGCTCCCTGTCCTCAAATCCTCTCAAATCCCCAAAATGTAAGGCTCATAATCACCCTTCAGACGGGGCTGAGGGCTCTGAGGGTGGGATGCCCTGTCCTGTTTGAATGACACTTGTGTCACACCATGACACATCAGAGGGCACCGTGCAGGAGTACCGGGGCAGCAGCCCCCCCAGCTGTGCTGAACACAGAGGAGATGTCATTTCTGTGGTGACACAGCCTCGAGAGAACCTCATCTGGATTTATTGAGGTCGTAAGAGTGACTTAGCACGGCGCTCCCCAGACTGCAGGATAAATAGAAGTCTTCTATTTATAAAGCTGCCAATCTGGCACCGCTCGCTCTGAGCACTAAAAATAAAGACTTTGTGCAAAGTGAGCTGGATTGATGGGCGCTCTCCTGGCATTGTCTGGGAAGCAGCCCCTGATCCTATGGCACGCTCAGTGCTTGGCAGGGATCCTGCAGAGCTCTGCTGAGCCACCACCTCTCCGTGGGGCTGAGCCTGGCTCTCACCTGCATGGGAGAGGTTCCTCCTTCCCCTTTGGGTGCTCTGACTGTGACCCCACAAACTCTGAGAGCTTGGGGCAGGAATGATGAGCTCTGGTAATGCAGCTGCATGAGCAGAGCCCAGGGAGAAGGGGATTAGTTGAGCTGGAGCTGCCTGGTGCACCTTTCTGTTGCCCCCTGTGACAGCGTTCACAGAGGTTCTTGGATGAGGGAAGAGACAAGGATCTGACTCCATGTTTCAAAAGGATTGATTTATTATTTTATGATATCTATTACAGTAAAACTATACTAAAAGACTGGAAGAAAGGATTTCATCAGAAGGCTAGCTAAGAATAGAATAAGAAGGAATGATAACAAAGGCTTGTGGCTCAGACAGAGTCTGAGCCAGCTGACTGTGACTGGACATTAATTACAAACATCCAAGATGGGCCAGTCACAGATGCACCTGTTGCATTCCACAGCAGCACATAACCATTGCTTGCATTTTGTTCCTGAGGCTTCTTAGCTTCTCAGGAGGAAAAATCCTAAGGAAAGGACTTTTCATTAAAAGATGTCTGCGACACCCCCCAAGTCACATCCTTCTCTCCAGAGCAGGAGGATGTGTCACACACCGAGGCTGACACAGCAGCACAGACAGCCCCAGCCTGGCACAGCCACTGCAGTCACCCCAGGTACCCCAGGACATGGAGCTGGCTTAATCTGTGAAGTGATCTGCTTGTTTAAGCTGAAGATAAACCCACCACGGATCTTCCCTCCTGGGAGTGAAGCGAGCCTCACCTGACTACACCAAGTTTAACATCAAATGTGATTTTTTCTGTAATATGAAATCTTATTGCTCCATGTAAAATCTTGGTTTTCTCCTTCCAGCCCACCTAGACCTTGCTCCCTGTAATGGTGAGTGGCTATAATATTTGTTGTCTCCAACAGGGAAGCAGAAACCTGGATTTTATCGTTGCCACTGTTGTGTAAAAGATCTTAAAGCAGATACCTGCTGTTGTGATTTAACACCTGCCTGGCTTCTCTTACAACATTTCCTGAGGTTGAATTTATGTTCAGAGCCCTTCAGGCTCCCATTTCCCGCTGTTTCCAGCTGCTGAGGTCTGTGACCATCCCTGTTGGATCTGTCTGCCCCACACACAGGAACAGAATCACAGAATGTCCAGAGCTGGAAGGGACCCACAGGGATCATCATCAGCTCCAATTCCTGGTCCTGCACAGGACACCCTGAGGAGAATTCCATGGTGAGAGGTGCCGAGGGTGCTCCTCACAGGTGCAGAGCTGGCTGCAGGAGGTGACCCAGAGGAGAGGAGCAGTTTCTGCTCCTTCAGCTCCTGCCCAGGAGCCCTGTGGACACTTTGTTGTGCTCCTGGGGCAGAGGAGAGCACAATGCCCATGCCATGGTTTGAGCTGGAACATGGGCTCAGACATGAGACAGAACTGCCAGATGTTGGTGTTCCCCTAAACTCCCCTAAACTCAGGTTTATTGGGTTTTCCTTTTGGCTTTTTCTGCCTGGTATTTCACTCATTTTGGAGAGGGTAGAAGCCACACAGGGGAAAAATCATCCTCAAGCCTCCTGACCCAAAGGAGACAACAAGAACTCACATGATGGGGTCTGAAAAGGAGGAGGAGCTGGCTTTGAATGCTGGCTCACAGAGCATGGGGAGGCTGTGACCTGGAGGGAACACACCTGCCTACACCATGGTGCTGTGGGTGGTCACACAGAGCTAGACCACTCCAAATCCAAGACTGGGAATGAAGTGCAGCCCTCCAGAGCTGCCTGCAGAAGTTTGGAGCCTGGGGAGGGGAACAGTGAGTGCCAGGCAGGCAGGTGGCATCTTGGTGGCAATTGCACAGTTGGGCAGCCTTGGAGAAGAGAGCCAGAAGGCCAAGCCATTCCAGCACAGCGAGTGCAGCTAAGTGCTGCCATATGGCTCCTTTAGCAGAGGAAGAAGCGCACAGGGAGTGAGGAATCCCACTGCTTTTCCTTGGAAATGAACTTTCCATTTCTCCTGCAAGCGCTGGGAAAAACTTGGTGGCCGGCAGGAGTTGGCAATTTCAGAGCCCACAGGGGATGCAGGAATTCCTCATGAACATTCTCTTGAGGGCATTCCTAAGGGTGGAAAACCTGATGTGGATCAGGCAGGGGGAGGAAAAGTGTTGATCAGTGATGGGTGTTAAATCCCTGCCATGCCAGGTGAGGAGGGAGGAGGAAGAGGAGGTTGCTGCTGGCTAAAAAGTGCTTTGACCTGTCAGACACCACTGCAGCCAGAAAAGCAGATTCCAACAGTTTGATTTCCTGCAGGGCTTTTGATGGAAGTCGGGAGGAGAGTAGGCAAATGTTTTCCAGCCAGGGCAGGAAAGAAAACAGTGGGATTTTCTGCTTCATTTAGTAAATCCATTGCTTTTGTCCCCAGGCTGCCTTAACCCTTCCACCTCCACCAACACCTCTGGCGTGGGGTTACCAACACAGGCAGAAAAGTGACCTGATGGCAAAACTTTTGCTTCAGTGCTTATCTCTTTGCAGATGGAGAGGCAAAAATCAGAGCCTGGGCAGCACAGTTTAGTCATTAATTTTGTCAGCGCAAGGCCGGACTCAGTGATCTCAGAGGGCTTTTCCAACTTCAGCGATGCCAAGACAGCAACTCTGGTGTCAGAGCGTTCCTGAGCAGAGAGGAGAGTGTTTCTGCTGGGGAGGAGCATCCTTTGGTGAGCAGCCTTCCCTGGGGAAAGGCTGGGAGCTGCAGCAGGGACAGACGGTGGGTGGGAGGAGGGAAGATGTGGAGCTCTGCAGCAGGACAGACAGAAACACGTGTGCTGGGGGGCTGGGGATCTCTGGGGGTTTGCTTACTTGTAGATTGCACTGGTAGAGGAAGATTTCTTCTCCCACATGCCAGGCCTGTTCCAGACAAACCCCAGAGCTCCCAGTCTGCAGCATTTTGTCTGTTTGCTTGGGTTTTAAATCTCGGCTCTGAAATCACAGCAGTGCACAGAATATCTGCTCTTAGCCCTTGCAAAAGGGCATTTTTTTTTTCCAAAAGGTTTGCAACCAGGGCTGCTGGTGAAGAAGGAAGCTTTCAAACCACGGAAGCCTAGAAAACAGAAGGGAGCAAACACCTGGGACCAATTAAAACATCTCCAGCAAGCCACCAGGGTTTGGGGACATTCCCAATGCTGCAGTGCACGTGGCTGGCAGGATCAAAACTCCAAACCACAGCTCCCATCATGGCCTCTGCCACAGTCAGGCTTGGGGATCACAGAATCTCAGAATGGTTTGGGGTGGAAGAGACTTAAAGCTCATCCCATTCCACCTCTGCCATGGGCAGGGACACCTTCCACTGTCCCAGGTGCCTCCAAGCCCCATCCAACCTGGCCTTGGGCACTTCCAGGGATGCTCTGGGCACGCTGTGCCAGGGCCTGTCCACCCTCACAGGGAACAATTCCTAATTCCCAATATCCCATCCATCCCTGCCCTCTGGCAGTGGGAGCCATTCCCTGTGTCCTGTCCCTCCATCCCTTGTCCCCAGTCCCTCTCCAGCTCTTCTGGAGCCCCTTCGGGCCCTGCAAGGGGCTCTGAGATCTTCCTTGGACCCTTCTCCTCTCCAGGTGAGCACCCCCAGCTCTCCCAGCCTGGCTCCAACCCTTGAGCATCCCCATGGCCTCCTCTGGGCTCTCTCCATCTCCTTCCTGTGTTGCTCTTGTTCTCCCTTCAAGCCAATGCTGCTGCCTGAGCAGTGCCTTTCCTGCTGCATGTCCAGCTGTCCCACACGCCTCTCCTGACCTAGCCATGGCTTCACTGCCACCAGTGTCCCCTGCCAGGTGCCTTTGCCCAGCTCTGACTCTCCAGCAGGTTTCACCCTCTCCACACCCAGCTCTCCCTTGATTTTGCCTTATTAAATCCCACAGCATGCAGCTCCTCTTCCACAGAGTCTGTCTTTTCCCTGTGCCTCTCCCGAGGCCCACAGGCTCCCCTGTAATTATTGCAGCCACCACTGGCCCAGCCAGAGGCACAGAAAGGCACTGAGCCCTTGGCAGGACCGGGCAGTCCACGTAGGCAGGGTGTGGTTTCACAGACGTGTCGTGGACATCTTTTATGGAAAATCCTTTCCTTAGGATTTTTCCTCCTGAGAAGCTGGGAGGCCTCAGGAACAAAATGTAAACAATGGTTATCTGCTGCTGTGGAATGCAACAGGTGCATCTGTGACTGGTCTCATGTGGTTGTTTCCAATTAATGGCCAATCACAACCCAGCTGGCTTGGACAGAGAGCCAAGCCACAAACCTTTGTTATCATTCTTTGCTATTCTATTCTTAGCTAGCCTTCTGATTAAATCCTTTCTTCTATTTTTTTAGTATAATTCTAATGTAACATCTATCATAAAATAATAAATCAAGGCTTCTGAAACATGGAGTCAGATCCTCATCTCTTCCCTCATCCTGAGACCCCTGTGAACACTGTCACACAGAGGCTCTCTGCAGCAGCTCAGCTTGGTTTGAGAGCCAGGAGAAAATTCCAAGGCTGGCAGGGTGGGAGGCATCCACGGACGTGGGAAGGAGGCAAGCAGGTGGGATGCAGGCTGTGCATCCCAGCTGGAGTTTGCCTGGATGGGCACACGGACAATCTGCCCTGTTTGCATCCATCCCAGGCATGGTGAAATGATTCTCACCTGAGCAAAACACCTTCAGGACACTGTGGGGATTTAAAAACAATTAGCAGCACAAATGTTGGGTTTAAACCTGCTAGTTGCTGCTTTTTTCTCTGTCCCCATCCATCTTAGTGTCCCCATATGTAATTTTTTTTTAAAAAAGTGGGGATGCTCCACCTTGGAGGTTGGATGGGGCTTGGAGCAACCTGGCCTAATGGAAGATGTCCGGGGGTGTGGAAACCCAGAGCACTGGGAATATTTCTCTGTCTGCTCTGAGGTGCCCTGACCCCCAGGAGAGCACTGACTTTGACCCTCATTCATGGAGAAAGTTTCCTACAGTTCAAGATAGACTGGAATCCACAAAAGTGTGAAATAGATTATAGAGAGCGGTGTAGGTGTGTGACCTGGTGAGAAATTCGGGTTTTGGGATTTTTAGTGTGTAGTGGATGGAAGCAAGATGGAGGGCACAGGGTGTCATCCTGGGTTTCGTCTTCATGCTTCTTCTTTCTTCTTCTTCATGGGTTTGGGTGGCATTTTGTAATTGGGTGGAAAAATCCACATTGCAGGTTTTTAGGGATCAGTTATTGGGTTAAAAAAGAAAACAATCCAGGTGTCAGTTCTTAATTGAATAGTTTAGCTTTAAAAGACCTTGTAACAAGAGATTGCTGGCCATTTTTGCGCTGTGTTGAGCCTGGTGTGGACAGGGTGCAAAAATTCAGATAAGATAAAAATAAACAAGAACCTGAAGACTGAAAAAATCCAGTGGGTCTCTCTTTCCTGACACAAGACCACTCCAGGAGGCTCTCCACAGACAGGGGAGCCCCCTGGGAGGGCCCAGCCTGAGTCTCAGAAGTCAGGGAATCAGCAACAGGTACCCTGGCAAGGGGGTGGGATGGGATGGGCTTTAAGGTCCCTTCCAACCCCAACTTTCCCTGGCTCTCTGTTGAAGATTGCAGTGCAAGATGTTTTCCATTCCCATCTGTATGGCAGATTATCTTTGTCAAGAGAGCAGTTTGCTTTATCTCTCTGAGTGACCACATTCACACCTCCCTCAGGAGGGGACATTGCTGATAACAGACTATTGAATGTCACTGCATGTCTGATAAGAACTAGAACATCCCACTGGGAGATGTGAGCCCAGAGGGAGGAGCCAAGCATTGCTACCCAGATATAATCCAGAGGTGTTTGAGACACCAGCACGGCTTTCTCCACGGGATTCCCCAGAGGAACAGCAGCTGCCTCTCCTTCCACTGGATCTTCAGAGGAACAATACATCCTTCTCTACAGATCCCCCTGCTCCAACAGAACCACCCCTGACACTGCAGGAGGGCTGAGCCACATTTCCAATGGGACTGCCACCAACAGCCTGACCCACAGGGTGTCAGACTGGGTTCTGACTCTGTCACTGTTGTTCTGGTGTACTGCATTGTTTATTTTATCCTTTAATGTTTTTTCCTTTCCCTATTAAAGAACTCTTATTCCTGCTCCCATATTTTTTTGCCTGAGAGCCCCTTAATTTAAAATTTATAGCAATTTGAGGGGTGAGGAGGGTTTACATTCTGCATTTCAGGGGAGGCTCCTGCCTTCCTTAGCAGATTCCTATCTTTCCAAATAAAGGCATGATCCTGTCTTTATTAGGATAAAGACCTGGGAGCTCTCCCCTCTGCCCTGGTGGCACCCAAAGCCGTGCTCCAGTGGCTGGCTGGGAGTGACTCTGTGATCCGTGAGTCGCTGAGCACTCATGGGAAGAGATCCCACAGATTATCTCCTTCCACATCGGAAACATTCCACTTATTTTTATCCTCTGTTTCCTGCCTGCCAGCCAGTTAATTATCCCTCAGAGGACTTTCTCTGCCAGTCATTTTCGGGAGGGAAACTTGGCGAGTGCTGCCTGAACATCCTTGTCCATTTAAATGAGAACAGTGGAGTCAATTTTAGTACCTTCTGGAGAAAAAGACTTTTTTCTGGGTTTTTCCCCTTTTTTTTTTTGGGTTTTTTTTTTTTTTTGTTTTTGTTTTGGTTTTGTTTTTGGTTTTTGGGGGTTTTTGGGTTTTTTCTTTTTTTTTTGTTCTTTTTTGTTGTTGTTGTTGTTGTTGTTTTGTTTTTTGGGGGTTTTTTTTTTGTTTGGTTGATTTTTGGGGTTTTTTTGTTTGGTTTTTTTTGGGTTTTTTTTTTTTTGTGAGGCTATGGTTGTTTTTCCCTGTTTGTGCCAAGCTGCCAGTAACAGTTTTCCTGCCTGGATCTTCTCTTCCATGATGCACATGCAGGCAGCTTTCTCTGCAGGGGGAGGATGAAGAGGATGCCCTTGCACTCCAGAATATCCATGGATAGACACCTGGGCTCGCTCCAGACCTGCTCATCCATGGCTGGGGCCATCCCTGTGCTCTCCTCATCATCAGCCTCCTTCATGGATGTCCTTGAGGAAGCATTTAAAAATGGAAACCATCTTTGTTGCTGTGGCAACCACTCTTCTGGAAATGGGGATAACGCTCCCAGAGGTCAGAGCTGCTTCCTGAGAGGCGCTGGGTGCTGGTGGCAGCAGCACAGGGCACCTCTCCCAGGCCCCCAAAGCTGCAGCTGGTCGAGATCATTGGATTAATCTCAGTTTGTGGAGTCTGTTATCATGGAAATACACGGGGAAAGTTGGGTTGTCCTCTTTGGATGCTGGCTTTTGGCAGTCAAAAATGGATTCTGGAACTGTGTGCTAGAAGGGGTCAGGGAGGAACTGAGTGGTTCAACGCCTCCAGAAGGCCATGCCAAACGAGATTGGTGCTTTGTAATACATCATCCCTGCAGTCTCTGTGTCCTGAACTCAAATGGCCTCTGGATCAAACCCCAGGGAAAGGGTGCCAGGGTTGTCATTGTGCTGCTGGAATTGCCCTCCTGGGTCTCACCTCTATGGGATGGTGTGTAGGAGCCTGAGTGAGAGATGTGGGACTCCAGGCAGCTCTCCAAAATGCAGTTTATTTTATCCAAGATGTCACAGCAGTCCAGGGTTGTGGGTGACAGAGCTGTGCCCACAGCTGTCAGCTCCAGCTGCAGGCAGGTCTGGAGACCCTGAGTTTAGGTTACAAATATATTATATAGTTTTCTTTAGGTTACAATGCATTATATACTTTTCTTTTTGGTTACAATGCATTATATACTTTTCTTTGCTGAGCATCTTCATACAGTAGAACCAATCTATACCTTAACTTTTAACTACAGCCCATCATAACTACTATAATTACCATATTCATGTTACTGTTCTCCAATCACTAAAAGTCAGCACATTAGAGTTTAAGCTAGAAGTTGTTTTTCAGTTTTCTTGCAGTGGAGAATTCTGAGACCTTTATTTCTGCTTGCAGCATTTGCTGAGTTGTTTCCCTGTGCTATCTTTCTGCTTGGTGAAAACATCTTCTTGTTTGAGGTGGGTTTATGCTTTGCTCTAAGCCATAAAAACTCCTTCTAACTAACACAGCCTTTGCCTCCTTAGTTTCCCAGTAAGACTGGCTCAGCAATTCTTTTCTTCTATATCAAAACTTGCTTTCATATCTATTTCTTCTGCAGATTCTACATTCAAAAATCTTTCTGCCAAGCACACATATCCGTGAGACTTTCTTGTCAAATTTTCATCCTTCCCAACAATGGTGTCTCCTCGTCTGGGCATTGCTTTAGGCTGGGGTGATCTCTGTTCATCTTTAAAACCATCAAACAAAGCAGGACAACCTGAGGCACCTCAGACATTTGGGGCTTCTCTCCTCCATGCTGACTCCTGTATCACCTCCTAAGAAGACAGTTTTCCTAGTTCAGGCTGGTGGAAATTCCCATAAAGCTGGAGAAGGACATCAGGCCTCAACTCATAATTGATTTGGCTTCCATCTCTCAAAGGGCTTCACCAGACATTTAATGCACCAAAATTTTGCCTGGGGCAGCTCCTTCCCCGTCTCCAGGAATCACTTCCAGCCTGCTGTGATGCCGAGGCAGAGGCAGGCAGAGCCTGGAAGGCGCCCAAGCACTCACACCTTGGCAGGTTGGGGAGCGTGGGTGAGTCACGGCGCCGGGCCTGGCCGTGGGAGGTGAGGCACAAAACCCTCCTGCTCCTTCCTCTGCAGCACCCAGGGAGCTCCTGCAGACACTGTGGGCATCTCCAAAGGGGCAGCAGCTCCCTTTGGCCTCCAGGGTGCTGAGTTGTTCTCTCTGTGTCCAGTGGGAATTCCTGCTGGGAGCTGTGAGTGCCCGAGGAAGGAGGTGCCTCTGAAATGCTGCTAGGGTGGCAGCATCCATGTCACACGATGAATTCCTGGGAAATTCTCTCTCAGAACTTTTGGATCTGGTTGCTCTTGAGTGAAACCTCCTGTCCTGCACTGTCCAGCCATGCCCTTATCCCTGCCCTTTTCCAAGGGATGGCTGCAGAGGCTCTGAGGGCTCACACGGATTTGTCCTTGGTGGCTTTTTTGGCCACATTCTGTTTTGGAACCCTGGCTGCTGAGAATTTCAGGCTTTCTGTGCTGACAGGCACTGACCCCAAAGAGAACACTACATTTGACGTGAGGCCATGGAGAAGGCTTCCAAAATTGAATGATAGAACTAAAATTGTGGGTGTGGAGTTTGAATAGAAGTGTGTGATATCACAAGGTGGAAAACCTAGAGTTTAAAGGTTTAGAATATGGTAATATAGATAAAGCAAGAGGGAGGTTTTAGGGCAGAGGTTAGTCCTTCTTCACCTTCTTCTTCTCCTTCTTCTTCTCCTTCTTCTTCTCCTTCTTCTTTACATTTTTTGCCTTCTTCTTCACCTTCTTCTCCGTGGGTTTGGGTGGTTTTGTGTAATTGGATTTAAAAAGTCCCCATTGTGGGGCATGGGTGGTTGGTTATTGGGTTAAAATTGAATGATAGCACTGGGATCGTGAGTGTGGAGTTTGAATAGAAGTGTGTAATATCACAAGGTGGAAAACCTAGAGTTTAAGGGTTTAGAATTAGTAATATATGTATAAAGTAAGATGGAGGTTTAAGGGCAGAGGTTAGTCCTTCTTTTCCTTCTTCTTCATCTTCTTCATCTCCTTCATCTTCTTTACCTCCTTCTCCTTCTTCTTCGCCTTCTTCGCCTTCTTCGCCTCCTTCTTCTTCTTCTCCTTCTTCTTCTTCTTCTTCTTCTTCTTCTTCTTCTTCTTCACCTTCTTCTCCATGGGTTTGGGTGGTTTTGGTAATTGGGTTAAAAAAGTCCCCATTGTGGGGCATGGGTGGTTGGTTATTGGGTTAAAAGTAAAAAAAATTTAGGTGTCATTTCTTAATTGGACAGTTTATCCTTAAAAGAAGCAATGACTCAACAGTTATGGATGATGCCTGTGGGCTTTAACCAATGTCTCTGTGGTTAAATACACCCTTATTCAATGTCACCATTCAGTCTGGGAGGGTTTGGGGTGAGGAATTCTTGTTCTGTGGGAATCACACAACCACTGAAACTGGAAAAGCCCTCCAAGTCCATGAAGTCCAGCCCAGCACTGCCAAATCCACCACCAAACCACGTCCCCAGGTGTCACATCCACACATTCTTGGACACCAATCAGCAGTGCTGCTGACTTCCAAACAGTCACAATCCCAGTTTTTTCTCCCTGAAACACATGATTCTCCTTTCCTTGCAGGACAGGGCTGGTTTTCTCTTGGCAGCAGCAATCTGTGTTATTGCTTGTCACTGCCAGCATGGGGGAGATTTGGTTTGACTTTTAGCACAGTTTGGGACCTGTTCTGATTGGGATGGGGTGACCTTGGCTCTGCCAGAGATGATCTTCACACAAAAACTCATCTTTGGGCGCTTGAGTCTGAATGGGGCCCATTAATTAATTCTCTGTTTATAGACCCAGCTTCAGGCTCATTTTTAAAAAGCAAAAAGCTGATAATTGAGGAATTTTTTTGCCCAAATCATCGCTGAGTCCTACTCAGAGGTGCTGCCACTCACAGCCAAAGCCATGGACTGGTGTCCAGTTTGAGCCTCTACCCCTGGCTTTGGCTCCTCTGGCCTCCTCCTCAGACAGAAGGACTGATTTTAGTCAAGGTGAGTTGTGACACTATTTTGAACAAGTGAAGAGCTCAATAAACATCTCACTGATATCACAAACTTGGGTAGGTGGAGCGAAAATGCATTTTATTGATAAGGGATTTTCTTATTTTCCTTTCCAATGAAGAAGGGAGCCAACCTGAGCATTGCTGTAGAAATTTCAGGTGGGCTGGAAGCAGGATGAACAACAGGATGTGTTCAGAGGTGAACAGAAGCGCTCAGGGACCCAGTTTGGAACCGACTTCATTAATGGAGCTGACTTTATTAATATCTTTCCTAATCAGCTGGGCTCACATGGAGGAGCACATGGATCACTTCTGCAGCTGAGGCTGTGGAGAGCACAGGAGGGAGAGGACCTGGATGTCCCACAGGGAGGATGGAGCGACCTTGGGGCCTGTCAGGAGAAGCAGAGCGAGGTGATGTCATGCAGGGTAGTGTGCTTGCATCTTTTATCTGCCAACAACATCTCTTTAATCCCTATTAATAAAACTTGGCCCATTTGCTGCACTCTGGTCCGTGTGAATGGCCACAGGAAGAGGAAGTAGGGAAGAAGCTGATTGCAGGATGGCTGCAGGCACAGGAGGATGTTGCTAGTGCAGTGCTGGGAGATGGATTTAGCAGACAGGGAGGTTCTGCTAAAGCCTCCCTTTGAGGCTTTGGCTACAACTTGTCCAGCAAACAGCTTGTGGAGAACAGCTGGAAGAGGTGTGGAGGAGCACAGGGGGATGCTGGAATTGGAAAGCTGGTTGTGGGTACAGTCTGAGAACCCATCAGTGATGCCATGGGAGCAGTGCCCTGGTGTGAGGGCACCCTGGGGCAGGCTGCAGGCTGGCAGGGAGGAGCTGATTGCATTTTGCTGGTTTTCCTCTGCCAGCCTGGCTGACATCCGTGCCCACACCTGTCTGCCCGCACCGACATCTCTTCCAACCATCTCGGCTGGCTCCAGCCTCTCTCCAAACCTGGAATCTCCCTGCTCCCTCCCTTCCCAGCTTGCCACACAGGAGCATCATTAAGGCTGCCTGGGCAAGGCGATTATCCTGCCGGTTTTTGTGGCATTGGGGTAATGCTGGAGTGATTAATTTGTGTAACTAAGTGCTCCCAGTGCCAGGAGTAATGCTGGAGCATCCCTGCACTGGTGGGATTGCTCTCTGCAGGAGGTTCAGGACTGCTCACCCTTTGCCTCTGGGGTGAGAAGTGCACTCTCAGCAGTGCTTGGCAATTCCCTCTGCCCCGTGGGCTTTCCCACAAAGTGGGAAATTGTGATTCCCACAATTGTGATTCCCACAATTGCGATTCCTGTTGCTTCCGAGTGCTTGGAGGGAGGGTCTAATTTTTGCAACATGCAGGCACCAGATATTGTGTTCAGCTCAAAGGTGGTAATGTAAATCTCTTTTTTTGCACCGGGGTTATTACCTTAATCAAATATTCATTTACAGCACACGTTGGCAAATTCAGGCTTGACATAAAGCAATTCACTCCTGGTGTGTAGTGTTTAATGGGATTATTCTTCAGAGTAAGTGAGCCTCCTTTGTCCACATTGTTGTGGCTGTCCCTGGATCCCTGGAAGTGCCCAAGGCAAGGCTGGACAGGGCTTGGAGCAAGTTGGGATAGTGAAACCTGTGATAGTGGGGTGATTTTTAAGGTTCCTTCCAACCCAGACCGTGCTGTGATTCCATGATCCAGTCTGAGATGGGAGGATCAGGATGTAGCTGGGTCTGTGTGGCCATGGACACATCCAGACAGAGAACTTCAGGCACTGGGAGAGGCAGAAGCAGCAGGAGCCTTTTTTCTTAGGAAAACATTCACTAGCAGCTTCTGGAAGCAAATGGGGGATTGCTCCAGGATGCACAGCTAAAGGATGCACTGCTCCAAATCACAGATTATTCCTCTGTTCAAGGCAGGGCATGGGGGAAAAAACCCCAATAATTGCAATCTGCCCTGGATGGATAAAGTGCCTGTACAGTCATCAGGTCATGAGTTTTAGGAGGCCTCATGTTTATCCCTTCAGGTCCTAACCCAGGAGAGCAGAAGGAAACCTGCTGGCAATGGCAGTGTCTGGGTTCTGTGCTTGGGATGACACAGCTGCACAGATGTGGTCAGCCTGCATGCCAAGGCAGAGGGATGAGGGGAAAGCTGCATTTCCTGAGCTCTCCCTAGCCTGTGCTTGCTCTTAAGCCCATCTCCTCACAATGCATCCTTTCCTCCTTGCCACGGGATCGTGGGGAGATAACATTTCCCTGCAGGGAAGCTGACTGATGTCCCCGTGTGTTGCTGACTGAGCTGGGTGGTTTGTGGCTTCCCCATGCTCAGGAATTTTGGTCTCATCCCAGATCCTGTGCCAAAGATGGTCTCCATGGCCTCATCTTCATCTTATCCCTCTCCCTGGCACTGTGAGCAACAGAGAGCACATCCCTTGGATAATCTGGTGCTCTCTCAGCAACGGGTCCAGCATGTGGGACAGCACCAGGATGATCTGGATGAGTCCCCAAGGACACAGAGTGACAGAGCTGCTGTTGGCAGCCAAACACCTCTTCCCACACTGCTCCTGTGCCACGTGGACACTGCTTCTCCAATTTCCCAGCTGAAGGGGAAGTGCCACAACAGTGCTGCATGCAGAGGAGCAGCCTTGTGACCATGACACATCCCGTTAGTCAGCTCCCAGGGAGGGCAGGAGAGGTTTGCAGGAGGATTTCAGCTCCATGGGAGCTGGACACTGGTGGAGAGCAGGGATTAGGTCATGGAGATGTGATCCCACTCTGGCTGCACTTATTCTCCACAGTGCTGACTAATGTGTGGTAAAGGATCCAGCAGGAATCCTGGCCCCAGTGTGTGCTTTTCCACGGCCTCCCAGGCTGGTGGGCACCACCACAAAGCACCACAGTGTCCCAGGGACTTGGCAGTGAATTCTCACCCTTGGTCTCCAGGGACTTGGCAGTGAATTCTCATCCTTGGTCTCCTCGCCAGACACGTTGTCCCATATCCCTTCCTGAGGTTCCTCACCCTGCTGCCAGGGGCATTTCTGAGAGTTGTAGGTCACACCCCCTGTGTCATTCCCACCAGGTGAAGGTGGTTCCTTTGTGCCTTTCCTTTTCCCTCATTTTCTTCAGTGACTGCTCAGAGCTGAGGTTTTGAGGGTGGTGGAGGAGAGGAGGCAGCAGCAGAGTGCAAACTGATTTGTGCTGTCCCACGTCTCTTACCCAAGAGCATTCCTGTAGGGAACTGCTCCACAGAGGAGTTTGCAGGACTGGTGCCTTGTGGGATGGGAGGGAATTGTCTGACCCTGTATAAGGAACGAATATAACAGGGAATAGATCAGGGAACAAGGCTGCCTCCAAGCCCAGATGAACGGTGAAATCACAGAGTGCAAGACACGAGGCCATGGAAAATGTTCATCCTGAGCCCCAGCAGCTGAGCTGCTGTCTTAGGCTGGAAGATGTGGCTGGGAGTGTGTGTTCTATTGCCATCTGTTAAAGGTGGGGCACTCTTCTCTTTTCTCTCCTCTCCTCTCCTCTCCTCTCCTCTCCTCTCCTCTCCTCTCCTCTCCTCTCCTCTCCTCTCCTCTCCTCTCCTCTCCTCTCCTCTCCTCTCCTCTCCTCTCCTCTCCTCTCCTCTCCTCTCCTCTCCTCTCCTCTCCTCTCCTCTCCTCTTCTCTTCTCTTCATTGGGCAGTTTTCTTTATCTCTCCCACAAACCAGTCCTCCCTCTGGGAAATATCTTGTGTTCGTGGGCCATTGAGTGTCACTGCATGACTGATAAAATTACATCATCCCACTGGGAGAAGCTGCGCCCAGGGGGAGGAGCCAAGCATTCCTTCCTGGATATAATCTGACAGTTGGAACACCACAGCACCTTTCCCACTGGATTCCCAGAGGAAGACCAGACCAATCTACACCACCACTGGATCTTGAGAGGAAAACTCCACCCTTCTGCAGGATCACTGCTTCAGCAGAACCACACCTGTCTCTGCAGGAGGACTGCAGCCACCCTTTAATGGGACTGCTACCAGCACCCTGACACACAGGGAGTCAGGCCATATTCTCACTCTGTCACGGTTGTTTTGTATTACTGCTTTGGTTTGGGTTTTTTTTCTCTTCCTTACTAAAGAACTGTTATTCCTGCTCCCATATCTTTGCCTGAGAGCCCCTTAATTTCAAAATTACAACAATTCGGAATTAGGGGGTTCACATTTTCCATTTCAGGGGAGGCTCCTGCCTTCCTTAGCAGACACCTGGCTTTCCAAACCAAGGCAGCTGCCAAGCAGGAAAATCCCATGCCAGCTCTCACAGCTCTCCCTTGCTCTGCCTGTTGGGATTGCTGTCTCCAGCCTTTGGCTTCCAGCTGGGATGTTCTCCCCAGCAGACCTGACAGTCTCTGCTGTGAGTTTATCCAGCTGTTATCAGCAGATGCCCTTCCTTGGTGACTCATGCCCTGCTCCCTGACCACATCCCCTTCTCCCATTGCCCCCACCCACCACAACTGAGTCACTTGGCCTCCTGACACAAACCAGGAGCTCTTCCTCCAGCCATGGAGACACTTCTGGCCCAGCCTGATGTGAGTGAGGCTCCTCCTGAGTTCCTTTTCCCAGGCAGGCTCTGGAGTGGGAATTTGCTGCCTCATTACCAGGCTGGCCCTGGCCTGCACACTGCCCAGACTAGACTCTTTTTGTCCCTTAGTGCATTCCCCACAGGGACCAGTCCAGCCCAGTGGTACTGGGGGTCACCCAACAGCCCAGCACTCCCCAGCCTTGGCTGGTTTGTGTTTCAGATGGGACTTGTGAAGGTGGGAGCTGTGAAAACCCAGTGCTCAAAAACCTTTCCCATCCTCTGAGCATCCTGGAGATACAGGAAGCCACTTTCTGGTGTTGTCCCATAAAAACAGCATTTTCAGCTGCTAAAGGAGGGAATTTTAGCATGAGAGGAACATTGAAAATCAAGGGGTCTATTTCTTTGCACCCAATTTAGGGCTATCCCTGTGCATCTCTACACCATTAAAAGTTGGTGCAATTTCATCTTCCCAGTCTCTTTTTGAAGCCCCGTGGTGGAACTTCCTGGCATGGGATGGCCGCACTGAATGAAAACATCAACCTCTCTGCACAGCTATGAAACAAAACAAAGTCATTTCTCACATGAGTGTCTCTGCCCTTGATCTGGGGAAAGAGGAGCTGCCAAAATCCACCCCCCCCCAACCCTTTCCTTGGAGCAGGAGCGTGGTGTGTGTGCAATCCTGGGCTGGCAGGAGCTGGATCAGACCTTGCTTTAGTCATCCTGAGTGAGCAGGCACAGCCCCTGCCTCTGCTGAGGTCAGGCCCGGTGAAGGGGGAAGATGGATATCAGCTTTGCAGCCTGGAATGTGATAACATCCCTGCACACCCTCCCAGATCCTGCAGGCAAGCCTGGGAGCCCTGGGCTCTTTCTTGTCCAGACAGGATTGCTGTTCCTCCCGAGGTGGGCTGGCTCCTGCCCCTGTCCCCTCCCTCAGGGATACAGAGCTTCCTGCAGGAAAGCTCTGCCAGGGCACAGAGATGGAGCTCAGCTGCCCAAGCAGCCTCCCCAGTGGCCCATCTTGTTCTGGGAGTGCCAGCTGGGAGCTCTGGGCCTGGATGGATGCCTTGTGCTGTCCCTGATTGATGCCAGAAGGAAATCCTCCCGATGGAAACACCTCTCCATTGGGAAAAAGAGTTTCCATCTGTCTTTCCCACATCTGCCTTGTCTACTTGGTGCTGACATGCTCCCTTCCCTACCTCCCTCTTCCTCCTCCTTCTCCATGATTTTCTAGTCCATCCATAGCTGCATCTCCCCCTGCTTGGATCTCCCATTTTACCTTTTCATACCCTGCTGCATCCCAGAGGATTGAGCTCCTTTCCTGGCTGTCGCCGACATCTTTTATGAAAAATCTTTTCCTCAAGATTTTTCTTCTTGAGAAGCTGGGAGGCCTCAGGAACAAAATGTAAACATTGGTTATCTGCTGCTGTGGAATGGAACAGGTGGATCTGTGATTGGCCCATGTTGGTTGTTTCTAATTAATGGCCAATCACAGTCAGCTGGCTTGGACAGAGAGCCCGAGCCACAAACCTTTGTTATCATTCTTTGCTATTCTATTCTTAGCCAGCCTTCTGATGAAATCCTTTCTTCTATTATTTTAGTGTAGTTTCAATGTAATATTATCATAAAATAATAAATCAAGCCTTCTGAAACATGGAGTCTCTTCCCTCATCCAGGAACCCCTGTGAACACCCTCACACCTGGCAGCTCTCCCTGTGGGTTTGGCTGCTCCCTGGGCCTGGAAGGGCTTTGCAGACGTGTGTAAACACCTCCTCACTGCTGCCAGAAACCACTGCAGGAAAGGACAGGATAAATGCACTGCTATGGTTTCCTGATGGAGCAGGACAAGGCAGGATCCCTCCCAGAAGCAGCTGTTCAGCTACAGAAACCACACAAGGTGACACAGGAGTGGGATTGTTCCAGGATTTTTGGAGGCTGGATGGCAATGCAGTTGTGGTAAAGGAAACATTGCTCAGAAATGTTCTTTTTTTCCTGGTGAGCTTTGTTTTTCCCCTCTTTCTCCTCTGCTTCCCTTATCATTAGGTGCTGCAGGCTCCAGAGGCTCTGCCTGCTTCCAGGATTGCCTTTCCCAGGAGTGGATTCTGGAATGACCACTGAGCTCAAGTCCATCTCATGGCTGCTGCAGGTTCCTGGAGGGGTTTCTTCCCAAATTCCCACCCCTCTTACCATAAGGGGACAACACTCAGAAGAGAACAGTGAGGGCCACAAAGTGCCAAAGTCACCTCAGCTGTTCAGCTGCCCTGGGTCACTTGTGATTCGCCCAAAGCCTGAAGCACAGCAGGACCATAAATCTCATTTTCTCTGTCCCTACCTGGTGCTGTGACCCCTCCTGAGCTCCCTCCTCACCCTGCATGCCCTGGAGAGAGGAAGGAATGCACGTGGAGGGATGCTCCACACTGAGGGGTCTCCAGAAAGGCACATCCCAGCACCACCGGGCTGAGCCCAGCACTGCTGCACCTGGCTGGCAATCCACGTGGGGAAAGAGGGACAGAATGCAGGGGAAAAGGCTGGGAATACTGAATCCCTCATTGCTGCTGCTTATTTTGTGGCGGGAAGAAGGAATTTACAGCCCAGTGCTGCATGGATCAGTGAGAAGCAGAAATACAGAAACACAGGAATACAGGAAAAGAGAAATACAGGAATACAGAAATGCAGGAATACAGAAATACAGGAATAGAGGAATACAGGAATACAGAAATACAGGAATACAGGAATACAGGAATACAGAAATACAGGAATACAGGAATACAGGAGTACAGGAAAAGAGAAATACAGGAATACAGAAATGCAGGAATACAGAAATACAGGAATAGAGGAATACAGAAAAACAGAAATACAGGAATACAGGAATGAAGGAATACAGGAATAATACAGGAACACAGGAATATAGAAATGCAGAAATACAGAAATAATACAGAAATAATGCAGAAATAATACAGAAATATTACAGAAATACAGATATAACATAGAAATGCAGTAATACAGGAATACAGAAATACAGGAATACAGGAATGCAGGAATGAAGGAATACAGGAATAATACAGGAATACAGCAGTATAGAAATGCAGAAATACAGAGATAATACAGAAATAATACAAAAATATTGCAGAAATACAGATATAACATAGAAATGCAGTAATACAGAAATACGAGAATACAGAAATACAGAAGTACAGAAATACAGAAATACGTGAATGATACAGAAATAATACAGAAATAATACAGAAATACAGGAATACAGAAATAACACAGAAATACAGAAATAACACAGAAATAATACAGACATACAGGAATAATACAGAAATACAAATATACAGGAATACAGGAATAGAGGCTGGTTGGGGAATGGATGGAGAGCAGCCCTGAGGAGAAGGACTGACTAAGAAGCTCAGCAGGACCCAGCCTTTGCAGCCCAGAAAATCCCCATGCCCTGGGCTGATCCCACAGCCTGGGCAGCAGGAAAGGGGGGAATTCTCTCCCTGTGCCCTGCTCAGGTGAGACCCCACCTGCAGAGCTGTGTCCAGCCATGGGGTCAAAGCTGGAGGATGTGGAGCTACCCTAGAGCTCCAAGGGCTGGAGCCAGGCTGGGAGAGCTGGGAATGTTCACCTGGAGAGGAGAAGGCTCCAGGGAGAGCTCAGAGTTCCTAAAGGGGCTCCAGGAGAGCTGGAGAGGGACTGGGGACAGGGGATGGAGGGACAGGACACAGGGAATGGCTCCCACTGCCAGAGGGCAGGGCTGGATGGGATATTGGAAATTAGGAATTGTTCCCTGTGAGGGTGGGCAGGCCCTGGCACAGGGTGCCCAGAGCAGCTGTGGCTGTCCCTGGATCCCTTGGCAGTGCCCAAGGCACTGTTGGAGCCACCTGGGACAGTGGAAGGTGTCCGTGCCATGGCAGGAGTGGCACTGGATGGGCTTTGAGGAACTTTCCAACCCACACCATTCTGTGGTTTTATGGGATCAAAACTTTCGCCTGCAGGGTGAATTGGGGGGATTTTGGGACAGGGAAATTGTCCCCTAGAGTGTCCCCTCACCCAGGAGTCCCCTGGGAACCAGCAGTGGGATCAACACATTCTGAGGTGGTTTCCTACAGCTTTGCCCCAAGACCACTGAACTCACCAAGGAGCAGAGCCTTGGCAAAATAAGAGCAATTTCCTCCTGCCTGGGTTGGCAAACTATGATTTACTCTCCAAGCTTAAATTGTGTGAAAAGGAAGGAAGTGAGAAGCAGGAGGGCAATCCTTTAGGGGAAATGTGCTGTAAGTGATAATGGTCCTTCAGGAGCACCCAGAAATTCAGGGAGATGGCAGGAGAGCAGCTCCTTTCCAGGCTTTGCCCTGGGATCAGGCTGTGCCTGGTGCTGATTCTCAGTCTTGATAAACCAGCAGCCTTCAGCTTATTAGAAGAGGTGGGGAATTCCCAGAGCTGGAGATTTCCTTTGGCTTCTGTTGGAGCTGGGGTGACAACCAGCTTGGGGACCTGCTGGCCTGACCCCCACAGCTGTGCAACACCATCCCTGCTGTCCAGCCAGGGAAAACACTGGGAGCATCCAGGGGAAAGGAATGGGAAATAGTGGGGGAAATATTGGGGGGAAAATCAGAAAAATTGGGAAAATTTGGGAAAAAATTGGAAAAAATTGGGGGAAAATTGCCCAAAATTATTTTCTTCCTTCCTTCCTTCCTTCCTTCCTTCCTTCCTTCCTTCCTTCCTTCCTTCCTTCCTTCCTTCCTTCCTTCCTTCCTTCCTTCCTTCCTTCCTTCCTTCCTTCCTTCCTTCCTTCCTTCCTTCCTTCCTTCCTTCCTTCCTTCCTTCCTTCCTTCCTTCCTTCCTTCCTTCCTTCCTTCCTTCCTTCCTTCCTTCCTTCCTTCCTTCCTTCCTTCCTTCCTTCCTTCCTTCCTTCCTTCCTTCCTTCCTTCCTTCCTTCCTTCCTTCCTTCCTTCCTTCCTTCCTTCCCAAATATTGGACCTACAATTAGGATTTCAGCAGCTTACAAAGAGGTTTGGTAATTCTAGAGTTTATTGCCCCAATAAGTTTGCTGATAGGAACACAGTTCAGCATGGGACAATCGTGAACAAGGAGAATAACCCCTAAAAACAGCAATAACAGGGGATAATGGTCTCTGGATGCATTTCCAGAGGGTGTCCCTGGTCAGGACTTGCAGTGAGACACCAGAATTCCCCCCTTCCCCTTGGAGCTGGGAGCTAGCCAAGGCTTTGAGGAGCCCAGAGTGGGATGCCCAGCCCTGCCTTTGTCCTGGCACCAGAGCTTTGAGCAGGAGGAGCTGCTGGCCAGCCTGAGGCATCCCTGGCTCTGGGACAAAGCTCCCTTTCACCTTGGAGCATCCGGAGCTCCAAATGGGGCAGCAATTCCTGCTGTAAGCTGGGGCCTGCTGCACGGGTGGCCAGCAGCCAGGGATTGTTAATTTGTTCATCAGGCATTTTGCTGCTGTGCAGGAATTTGTTTGCACCAGGGGGGCTTTGTGTCTGGCTGAGCCCCCTGGGAACCTGCTGGGAGCCGTGGTACCAGGAATGTGTGGGGCAGGAATGAGCCAGAATCCAGGCAAAACCTCCTGCTGAACTGATCCTGATCCATGATCCTGATCCCCCCAGAATCCAGGCAAAATTTCTTGCTGAACTGGTTCTGATCCTGATCCTGATCCTGATCCTGATCCTGATCCTGATCCTGATCCTGATCCCGATCCTGATCCCCCCAGATTCCAGGCAAAACCTCCTGCAGAAGTGATCCTGCCATAATCCAAGAAAAACCTCCTGCTGAACTAATCCTGATCCCTCATCCTGATCCTGATCCTGCTAGAATCCAGGCAAAACTTCCTGCTGAACTGATCCCAATACCGATCCCTGATCCTGATCCTGATCCTGATCCTGATCCTGATCCTGATCCTGATCCTGATCCTGATCCTGCCAGAATCCAAGCAAAACCTCCTGCTGAACTGATCCTGATCCCTCATCCTGATCCTGATCCTGATCCTGTTCCTGCTAGAATCCAGGCAAAACCTCCTGCTGAACTGATCCCAATACCGATCCCTCATCCTGATCCTGATCCTGATCCTGATCCTGTCAGAATCCAGGCAAAACCTCCTGCAGAACTGATCCTCCTTCTGCAGCAGACCCTGGCCAACATTTTTTGCTCGTGAGAGGAATGGTGGATTTGTCTTTCCAAATCAGCTGTGGGTCTGCTGGTAGATGAAACCAGCACTGGGAGATAAAAGAAACAATGGGAAGGATTTCACTGATTGATAAATGGAAAAGGATATTTTCTTTTACAGATAAACTTTAGGTTTGCTGATAAATGAAATTGGACATTGAAAGATGAGAGAAACAATGGGGAAGAAAAACCCCTAAATTCCGTAAGAATTAGAAATTAAAAGGGAAATTAATTTAATTAGAAAGTAAAAGAATTCAAAATTAAAAGTTGTACATTGGAGGAAAGTCTTTGGTATCAGATGTTTTGGGAAGTCTGAACCTCTCAAGTACCTCAGAAATGGGGAAAGAGAGAAGGGAAATGCGGCTGGGAAATTGGGATAAACACGGGGGCTTCATCCTCCGAAAACTGGAGAGACCCCAGGGGAATGCCCCATGGCCTCTCCCTTTATTGGAATGAAGCCAAAGGACTCCTCTGTGTCCTTTTTGGACACAAACCTCTGGTGTTTGTGGATGAATTTTCCTGATTGCAAAATAGGAGGCTGGAACTTCTCCCACACAGAAGGAGACCTGGAGCTGAGATTTCCACTGCCACCTCCTGCCTCTGTGGGGGGAAACCAGCACTCCTGCCCTTCCCCTCCCCTCCAGACCTCCCCAATTTGGGGCTGGACAGCTGGGGGGAGCTTGGGAGAGTCCCAGGCACTGCAGCCTGCTCAGGAAATGGGCTTTTCCTTAGGCACTTCCACAGAGCTCTAATTAAATTATGGGATTGGAGCCATCTCGGTGCTCACTCATCTGCTGCCAAGCGCTCCTTCCAAGGGAGTGCCCTCCATGAAAGGGAAAGCTGCCCCTGGGAGTGCCCTGATGGCACTGCCCTGCAGATGGGCTGGCCGGAGCTGCCATCCATCCATGCCCCTGATCCAGGCTGCAGGGAGATTCCAGCATGGATAATCCCTTCAAAGGGGCAATTGGCACAGAGAGCAAAACTGACAGGATTTTCTGAGAGGAGCGAGATCACAGAGGCGTCCCTGAGCTTGGAAAAGCCCTCTCAGCTCGAGTGCAGCCACGAAATCGTGTCCCCAAAGTGCCCTGTAAATATCACAAGCCACAGAAAGGGAGCAGAAAGGGCAGGGAACAAGGCTTTGCCCTCTAGGAAGGACAACCAAACAAGCACAACCGATAATTTTATTTTTAAAATAAAAAAATATTTTTATTTTTATGTATTTTTATATAAATTTTTATATAAAAGCATATCATATGTATAAATGTATATTTTATATATAAATATATTCTTATATAAAATATATTTTTATTTTTATCTATTTATATATAAAAACTGATTTTTACGTAAAATATATTTACATTTTTAAAATAAAAATATATTTTTATTTTATATATTTATATATAAAAATAAATATTATATTAAAATATATAATATATAAATATATATTTTATATAAAATATATTTCTGCATAAAAATATATTTGTATTTTTTAAATAAAAATATTTTTATTTTAATAGATTTTTTATAAAAATAAATTTTTATATTAAAATATATTATATATATAAATATATCTTTTTATCTAAAAATATTTTACATAAAATATATTTTTATATTAAAAATAAAATTATATCTTTATTTTTATAGATTATTATATTAAATAGATTTTAATATAAAAATATATTATATAAATAAATATATATTTTTATATAAAATATATTATTACATAAAAATATATCTTCATTTTTTAAATAAAAATATTTTTATTTTAATCGATTTTTTAATAAAAATAAATTTTTGTATTAAAATATATTATATATATAAATATATCTTTTTATCTAAAAGTATTTTACATAAAATATATTTTTATATTAAAAATAAAATTATATCTTTATTTTTATAGATTTTTATATAAATATATTATATAAATAATTATATATTTTTATATAAAATATATTATTACATAAAAATATATCTTCATTTTTTAAATAAAAATATTTTTATTTTTATATATTTATGTATAAAATAGATTCTTTATATTAAAATATATTATATATAAATATATATTTTCATATAATTTTTTTACATAAAATATATTTTTTTCTTTTTAAAATAAAAATATATCCCAGCAGCCAGAAGCAGAAGAAACTGCACAGTGCAAAATGGAGTTCCCTTCATTTTTTGTTGGCAGATGACAAAAATTTCCCATCCCATGGTATACCTGGGCTGGACCCATGGATTAGAGAGAGATTTGGGAGGTTTCACGTTTTGGCACTGGTTTTCCTTCTATTGCTCCACAGAGACGTTTCCAAGGAGATCTGGAGCTATGGAGAAAGGTTTCTGTCCTGCCACCACGATCCTGTTGGTTATCACCATGCTTTAGGGAGCTGAGTAACCTGGTTTGTTGAAAAAAAAGCCCCTTTGCTGTGGCCCATGAGAGGAAAAATGAGCTGGAGAGGGACTGGGGACAAGGCACGGAGGGACAGGACACAGGGAATGGCTCCCACTGCCAGAGGGCAGGGATGGATGGGATATTGGAAATTGGGAATTGTTCCCTGGCAGGGAAGGCAGGCCCTGGCACAGAGAAGCTGAGGCTGCTCCTGGATCCCTGGAAGTGTCCAAAACCAGGTTGGATGGGGCTTGGAGCCATCTGGGATAGTGGAAGGAGTCCCTGCCCATGGCAGGGGTGGGATGGGATGGTCCTGAAGGTCCCTCCCACCCCAAACCATTCTGTGATCCCATGGACACAGCTCTTTGCAGCCTTCCTGCTCTGTTATCTGCAAATCCCCACTCCCAGTCACTGGAGCAGATGACACTCAGATTTCCCTTGCTTGCTCTTCAGTGTGAAAGCCCACAAAGCTTTTCCTGCTGCTGCTGCAGCCACAGGATCCATGGCATGGATTTAACTCTGCTGTCTGCCCCACTCAGTCACTCTGCTGCATAATTACTCTTGGAGAAGCTGTTTTTCCCCATTTTCTGCCTTCCTGGCTGGAGGCATAGGATGTCTCGGTTTTAATTTACTCCTGGACAAGCTCTCAGTGCCTCCTGCTTGTGCAGAGCTGAAGAAACCCTGAGAAAATCCTCCCTGAGAAGGAGCATCTCTTCCTACAATTCCAGTTTATCCCTGGAGGTGCTTAAACCCCAAACAAGGGTTTGGAGCAGTGGCCTCCGGGGATTTTTTCCCATGGAATTGCTCTGGTTTGATGATCCCAGTGTCCTGCAGAGTTCTTGTGAAAAACGCCAATCGCTTGGTTTTAAAATTTTAAAAGTCTAACAGTAATAAAGTAGTTATAAAAATAGCAATATAATAAGGGTAATAATAATTTGGACAATTGTGATTAGGACAATATGAGACAATAAGAACAAAGAGTTAAGGACAGTCCGGGCACCTTTTCTGGGCAAAATAAGCCTGAAAAGGGACCCACATTAACAGAGGATTAACCCTTAAAAGCGACAGCCTGTTGCATGCTCATACACTTCATACACGGTGCATAAATTCCATTCAAACACAGGATTCTGTCTGGTCAGTGTCAGCTTCTTCCTCTGAATCCTGAAGTTGTCTTCAGGGCTGAGCGAGGTGGGAAGAAGTTCATTTCTTCTGATAATGGAGCAATAAATTCTCTTTCTCTGAAAGATTCAGGTGTCCTGTAGCTGCTGTCTGGCTGTGAGTACCTCATTCCCCTCTTTAAAAAAATATCCCACATACATAGTTTCTATTTTAACATTTTGTTATAACCCTAAAACTATATTTAACACACTACTTAAGAAAATTAATACAGCATTGCTTTCTAACGCAACACATATAATATTCATTTGAATATTTGCCAAAAGCCAATCATAAAATAGGCATTTTTCACAGTTCCCCTTTCCCCTCCTCCCCAGCTCTGCTGGTTTTTAGCAAACCCATCCCTAACCCTGCCCAGACCCCCACAGGGAAGGGGGAGCTTTAAATCTTTGGAGCCAGGACCAAATATTTACCTTCCCCAGGGTTTGCCTGAGGGAATTCAGGTAGCAGAGCCAGGGGGGAATGGTCGGGGGAGCTGTCCGGAGCTGTTTGCTTTCCAAACCGGACCAGCAAGTGCCTGCGGAATCACCTGGATGCCAGAGAATGCTCAGCCATAAATCTTATTAACAGTGCAGCAATGCAGATGGGAGGGAAGGGAAATAAAAGGAGACAAATGAGGAGGGGGACGGGTCTGGAATGATAAAGAAAGGAAAGGGGTGAAACCTGGTTTGTAACCGGAGGGTTTTATGGGCAGGGCTTCAAGCTCTGTGAGGAAATCAGCTGGAACAGGTCTGGCAGGATGGCTCTCCAAGAGAGAGCACTTTTTGCAGAGTAGCAGTGATTTGCATCCCAAATAAAAGGCTCAGGAGCAGCTATTTCAGGAGCTCTCCCTGTGCTAGGGCAGCAGAGGGGAGCTGGAGGGAGCAGAACACAAAACTGCACCTGCCTTGGAGAAGGGAAGGGATCCAAAGGGTTGGAGGGCACATTCCCATGCCTGCTCCCCTCTGAGGCAGAACAGCCAGGCTTTGTTGGCCATGGAATCCCAGAATGGTTTGGGTTGGAATGGACCTTCAGAACCATCCCATTCCACTCCCTGCCATTCCAGGGACACCCTCCACTATCCCAGGTTGCTCCAAGCCCCATCCAGCCTGGCCTTGGGCACTTCCAGGGATCCACGGGCAGCCACAGCTGCTCTGGGCAGTGCCAGGGCCTCAGCATCCTTTTCATTTGCTGCTTTTCTTGCCTGTTTTGCTCTGTCTGTGGTGCAGGGACAGTGTGCTGTCCCCATATCCCAAACCCAGCCACTGTGACCCTGGAAATTCCTCTGAGGAAGGGCTGGGAGCTCTGAGAAAGGGACACACCTCTGTTTGCAGAGTGAGGGTGGGCTCCAAGCTGCCTGTGCCCACTCCCAGCCCCATGCCAAGGCTTCAAAATCTTCCTGCTGGAAGATGAGGGTAAGAGCAAGTTGGGGAAAACGTCCTTAGGAAGCATCTTTAAAGTGTTTTGTTGATGCATTTCTGCTATTTTCCATCAAGCAGGGACAGAGGGCCAGCAGGGATTACAACCCCACAGGAGGATGCTCCCAGCACTTCCCTTCTTCTGGAGGACTGGCACTGGCTGTATCAGGAGCCTGGGCCACCCTGCAGCCCCTGCAACCCTGTGAGGTGCCAGCATGCCCAATTTTCCAGGCATCTCCAGCTTTGCCTGCAGTCTGTGCCGGGCTGGCAAGGTGAGAAATCCGCCTGGGGCAGGCTGCTTGCCTGAGGAGGAGGTGGGAGAAGGATTTCAGACAGCAAGGCTGTGCCCCTAGGCATGATTCCAGCGCTCCAAAATCCACTTCCTAGCCATGCTGATCCCCAGGATCCATCACTGCTGCCTGGGGATCCCCAGGCTCCATCCCTGCTGCACGTGTTATAGATGGATCATGAGATGATTGGCTCTCGCAATTAGAAGAAAACTATTGTGTGAATATTCAGAAAGGCTGTAGTGATGTGTAATTATGTTATTGTGGTTTAGATGCCCTCTGTTCTCCCCACAGTTCCCTTTCCCCCCTGTATTGTTGCCATCAGACAGCCTGGGCTGTCTGGGACAGGTACAAAGAAGGCTGCACATGTGTCCCTTGCATGGGGCAGGTGGGAATGGAAAAGCTTGGTGCTTAGGGGGTGCAGCATGACAACACCTGACCCCCAATCCAGTTACAAGAAAGCAGCCTCCACCAATAAATGGCAAAGAAGAGCTGACTGACAGACTTTGGGAGGGCCAGGGCTGGCTGATACAACCCCCAGGGGTATAAAAGATTCAGCATCCATCTTGAAGATGAACCAGCCACGAGGTATCCATGAAGGCAATTGCCACTGCTGGGAGCTTTCCCTTATGTGAAAAATGTCAATTTTATGATTGGTTTTTCACAAATATTAGAATGAATATTATATGTGTTATGTTAGAAAGTTATACTGTATTAATTTTCTTAAGTAGTGTGTTAAATATAGTTTTAGGTTATAACATGATATTAAAATAGAAACTATGCTATGTAAGATACCTTTTTTAAAAGAGTGAACTCACACCAGACAGCAGCCACAGGACACCTAAGTCTTTCAAAGAAACAGAATTTATTGCCCTCTTATCAGAAGAAATGAACTTCTTCCCACTTTGCTCAGCCCTGAAGATGCTGTCAGGATTCAGAGGAAGAAGCTGGCACTGCCCAGACAGAATCCTGTGTTTGAATGGAATTTATGCATCATGTATGAGGTGTATGAATATGCAACAGGCTGTTGCTTTTAAGGGTTAATCCTCTGTTAATGTGGGTCCTTTTTCGGGCTTATTTTGCCCAGAAAAGGTACCTGGACTGTCCATAACTCTTTGTTCTTATTGTCTCATATTGTCCTAATCCAAATTGTCCAAATTTTTATTACTTAAATTATATTGCTATTTTTATAACCATTTTATTACTATCAAACACATAAAAATTCAAAAAACAAGTGATTGGCATTTTTCACACTTACGTAGTCCTTTGTTGTATTTTTGCCAGGGTTTAATAAACCTTCTTGAATTTTCAGAGCGAGCAGTTGTCCCTCACACACACGTGCGTCAGGAAGCAGAACCGCAGCTCCACCGCTCCTGGATTTTACCTAAATGGGGAAAAGGGACAGTGCAAGGCAGCTGCAGAGCTCATGCTGGGTGGGAAATGTGTCCATGCACGCCAGGAGAGGGCTTGGACACGGAGTGCCTTGAGCAAGCCGAGGTGGTGCCCAGATCCAGGCTGCCATCTGCTCCCTGCAGGACAGGCTGGCGTTCCCGGGCACCGCTGCCACATCCAGCCCTTGGCTTCTGGTTATCAGCTGGTGACAAGGGCTGCTGGCAGGAGCAGGGCCAGGATTTAAAAGCTGTGATCCGAACCCTGCTCTGCTGCTTGTTCTGGGTCACCTGCAAGGCCAGGCAGAGCTTATTTTCAGAGTCTGGCTGGGGAGAGGCTGAAACCTGATGGATTTATAGCCAGGAGAGCCAGAGAGCGTGGCAGTCACTGCTTCAGCTCCCAGGGAATTCAGAGGGGAGGAGGGGGGCAGCAGAGATGGGGACAGCTCTGCCTTGCTCTTGATTTTTCTTTCCTGGTGTAGTGACATTTTGCTGAAACATCGGTGTCACCGTGATATTTTCTGAAAAATCCCTTGCCAGGATTTCTTCTCCTGGGAAGCTGAGAAGCCTCAGAGAAAAATGAAAACAACAATTATCTGATTTGCTTCTCCTGTGTTTTGCTGCTTTGGAATGTGGTTTGGACATTGTTTACCAAGTTGTTATTGTTCCATTGGTTTCATGTGAATTGTTTTAACTTAATGACCAATCACTGTCCAGCTGTGTCAGACTCTGAGGAGTCACGAGTTTTTCATTAGTATCTTTTAGCCTTCTGTCTGTATCCTTTCTGTATTCTTTAGTATAGTTTAGTATAGCATTCCTTAATATAATATGGATCATAAAATAATAAATTAGCCTTCTGAGAACATGGAGTCAGGTTCATTCCTTCCTGCCACGGGGCACCCCAGAAAATGCCACGCATCAACTTTTTTTTTTTTTAATAGCAAGTGGTAGAAAATATTTCAGAAACTTTGCCAGTTTGCTGCTCTTCTCTGAACCTTGTGCCTTCCAGACCTCCCAAAATAAACTGCTGTGGCCACAGGCAGCCTTTGCTTTGGTAGCCTAAGCTGCTGTGGATGAAAACACACGGGAGCATCAGTCAGGCTGCTCCTGGCTACCAAAAAACCCTTGGGACTGGCAGCATCCCATATTGATGGTCTCTGTGACAGGACACAGGGAATGGCTCCCACTGCCAGAGGGCAGGGATGGATGGGATTTTGGGAAGGAATTGTTCCCTGTGAGGATGGGCAGGCCTGGCACAGGGTGCCCAGAGCAGCTGTGGCTGCCCCAGGATCCCTGGAAGTGTCCAAAGGGAGCATGGATGGGGCTTGGAGCAACCTGGGGTGGTGGAAGGTGTCCCTCCCAACCCAAATCCTCTGATGATGATGATGATGGGTATCTGATTTTTTTCTGCCTTGAGGGCTGAGAAGTTGCCAGTGCTGAAAGCCTGGGTAAGAGCAAGTTGGGGAAAACATCTTTAGGAAGCATCTTTAAAGTGTTTTGTTGATGCATTTCTGCTATTTTTCTCAAGCCTGAGGGGGCTGATATGCAACTGAAAACAGTTTCTGTTGTTTTCCATCTCCTCCAAGGCTGCTCCAGGCAGGCATCTCCAGGAAAGCTGCTCTGAATTGACTTCCAAATGAGAGTAATTAAAGCAAACGAGGCCTTTGCAGGGAAGAGCTCCAGGTAATTGTCCTGGGGCAGCTCTCAGGCTGTGCTGGGGATGGGATGCTTTAAGGTGGTCCATGTGAAAAGTGCGTATTAATATGGCTCTGTGCAGATATTTACTATATGTGTTATGTTGTATTGATTAGTAGTGCTGTATTAACATTTTAATAGTGTGGTAAATGTAGTTTTCTAGTTAAAATGTAACTTCTGTACATTTAATAGGGTGTTAAAATAGAAGCTATGTATGTGGGATATTTTTTAAAGAAAGGAATGAGGTACTCACACCAGATAGAAGCCACAGGACACCTGAATCTTTCAGAGAAAATGAATTTATTGCCCCATTATCAGAAGAAAGGAACTTCTTCCCACCTCACTCAGCCCTGAAGATGCTGTCAGGATTCAGAGGAAGAAGCTGACACTGCCCAGACAGAATCCTGTGTTTGAATGGAATTTATGCATCATGTATGAGGTATATGAATGTGCAACAGGCTGTTGCTTTTAAGGGTTAATCCTCTGTAAATGTGGGTCCTTTTTCGGGCTTATTTTGCCCAGAAAAGGTACCCGGAAGATCCTTAACTCTTAGTTCTTATTGTCTCATATTGTCCTAATCCAAATGTCCAAATTGTTATTACTTTAATTGTATTACTATTTTGATAACCATTTTATTACTATTAAACTTTATAATTTTAAAACCAAGTGATTGGCGTTTTTCACAGTTTAACACTGCACAGACTTCTCCCTCCTTCCCATTTATTACAGACTCATCCCTCCTTCCCATATTATTTCCCATTTCCATGAGGCCACAGCACCTGGGATGTCCCCATAATCCCAACCTGCTTTAAGGGACCTCTGCCTGAGTCACTCAAGGTTTTAAGGAGATTTAGTGTCCCCCACACCCCTGGTGCAAAAGGAGCAAGGTGGGCTTTGGAGTCCTGGAAACTCTGGAGTGCTGATTCCTTTCCTCACCAAAAACCAGAGGCTGATTTTGCAACCTTAGCACAAAGCAAGGAGCAGAAAGCACCAAATGTGGCAAGAGCTGCCAGTTTCACAACAATTGTCAAGAAGCAGTGAACTGAAATATCCCCTTGAACTGAAATATCCCCTAAGGGTGGGGGAAATGTCAAGCCCGAGCAGTTGGAACTGTTTTTTGTTTTGTTTGGGTTTTTTTGTTTGTTTTTTTTAACTTGCATTCACACATTGCATCCCTCCTCGGAAACATCTCTGCTCCTCTGACACTTAATGATCTTTCTCAAAATGTTCCTCCACCTCCAGCAGGGGAGCAAGGGGCTTTGCCACACCTCAGTTCTCCTTCTGCCCCCTGCCAGTGCTGCTTTCCCTCTCAAATTGTCACTGTCACCCTTTGCAGTGCAGGCTTTGCTTGTTCTGGTGCTGGCTCCAGAGCCCACCTGGAGCTCTGAGGAGTTTCACCCTCAATGCCCTTGGCCAGCTTGAAGGAGGGACAGTTTGGATTGGGTATCAGGAGATATTTCCCCATGGAAAGCCTGGCCAGGGCAGTGGTGGCGTGCTGGAAGGGCTCAGTGTGTGGATGTGGCACTTGGGGACATGGTTTTGGTGGAGCAGGCAGTGAAAAGGTTCATGGTTGGAATTGATTTTTTTCAACCTTTCCTCTTCCTTCTTCAGCTCCCTGGTTTTTACTCAGCCTCTGAAGGCCTCTCCTAAATATTGCTGTTATCTTTGACTTGTGGTTGTGCTTTCACTGCTCCAATTTTTAATTTTTTATTTTTTTTTGATGGGGGTGGGGAGTGAAATGTGATAAAAGGAAGTAGAAGGAAAGGTTTCTCTTTCTGTTCTTCTTTTATTTTTTAATTTTTTTTTTCTTAAAGCCAGAAATGAGCTAATGGAAAATAGGAAAAGAGCATGAAAATGCCCCAATTCTTTCAAAATAGCTCCTGGGTAATTTCCACCCTCAATCACAGATTTTTTGTGCGCCAGTAAAAAAACACAAACTGTATTTCTCCTGTGGAACTAGGGGGGGATTTTCCTTTGTCCACATGCCTTGGGCACTGACCTGGGGAGGTGGGAAGGCTTTCCCTGAGTGTTTGGTCGCTTTGAAAGCCCCGTTGTTCCCTCACAGGGATCCTTTATGCTGATCCTGCACATTCTGTGGGCATCTGTCAGCAGGAGAGGGGAGGAAATGGCTGGAATGGGTAACAAAAGAGATGAAAACAATCCCTGCTGGCCTCTGCATAATAACCAGCTGATATTAAGCCTGAGCCCAGCTGAAAACAGTTAATAATGAATGGGCATTAATTAGAGCTAAATTGCAGGGGAAGGTGCAGGCCTGGCTCTCAATGCAATTACAGGCCTGGAATTCCTAACGGGGAGGATCTGCCAGGGTGGGAATGAAGGATCAAAGGCTGAGGGAGCAACCAGGGCTGGGTCAGGGTTTAGGTGATGCCCTGGACAGGGAAGAGGCCAGAGGAGGATTAAGAGAGAGCCCAGACAGCTCCTTTGGTTTGGCCACACACCCCAAGGCCCAGAGCTGGGCTGGGCCCAGAAGGTTTGGGATGAATCCTGGTGGGAATAGGATGAGATATTCACTGGAGACCACTCATGGTGACAATAGGGGGGAAGGGACAAAACTGGCGCTGGTCCAAGGCTGGGTCTGACCCTGCTGTGCTGTGTGAATGAGGAGGGGGAGGCAGAGCCGCCCTCAGCTTGGCCAGGGAGGAGCTCGAAGTGCGGATGGGATCCAAGGAGGAGCTGCAGCTGGAACACAGCCCCTCACCAGCTCTGCCAAACCGAGGGGCTCAGGCCACCAAGGGTCATTGTTGTCACTGCTGGTAATGAAGGGATGGCACTATTTTCAGGCTCAGAGGATTTGTTGCTCAGATAAACATCAGTCTCAGAGGCTGTGAGATTTCAGAGGCACAAGCAGTCAGCCATAGCTCAAAGTAGTCACAAGTTCTTTTTTACAAGGCAATACAAGACTTTCTAACCCAATAGACAGTGGCCACAAAGTTTATTTTGCTTTTCTAACCTATCACCTTTACTTCTACTGCACTGTGGGTACTTTTATCCAATGGGATTTTGTCACATGTACACACAAGTGCTTCTGTTATAACTCTCAGTTTACTCTACACAATGACACCCTTACATTATAAACCCTTCCCCAGCTTATCAGTACAGTTTCCTACATTATAAACCCTTCACCATCTTATCAGTACAGTTTCCTACATTATAAACCCTTCACCATCTTATCAATGCAGTTTCTCACTTACTTAAGGCATATTCTTGCTTACAACTACAGAAATGTAAGTTTATGGTTTTTCTGCTTAATGTCTATGTATTTTATTTTTACATCAATCCAAGTTTCTTCCAAGGCTGCAGATCAAACCCTTCAGTGTCTGTGGAAGTTTCTATCTTTGCAATTCCCACCAAGGGTCACTGAGCTGCTGCAAGGGCTCCTCTGAACCAGCAGCCTCACACTCTTGAGGACAGAAATCTCAGTTTTGAATCTCACCACTGTTGAAAGCAGTTTTGGGATGTGCCATCTTCCAAACACCCCAAACACCTTTTTTTTTCTTAAACCTTTTTTGTGTTTTCTTCCATCTTCCATTATGACAGTAATATTAGAAAAAATAGACTAAAATTGAAGTTAAATGGTATTTTGAGGCCTTTTTATTTCTATGGCTTTTAAAAAAAAAAAAAAAACAAAAAAAAAAAACATGTTTTAAGAAGCTTTGGGATGCACCATCTTCCAAACACCAACTATGAGGGAAAATACCATGTTTTGAAAGCTACTATGAGGAAAAATACCTTGTTTTGGAAGCTACTATGAGGAAAAAATACCATGTTTTGGAAGTTACTATGAGGAAAAATACAGTGTTTTGAAGTTTGGGGTGTTCAAGGCAGACCTTCAGACGTGTCCCACAAATGAGAGGCAGCATCAACAATACCCAGAAAAGGCTCCTGTGCTCCAGGAAAACTCCACACTTGCTGTTTCTCCTCCTGGCCCAGCAGTGCAGTGCAAGCTTAAGAGGAATGTTCTCCCTCAGGAACAGGGATGTTTTGGGGATGTTTTGGCTGAATGCAATGAGGAGAATGCGTTTTGGCACTTGGGCTCAGCACTTACAAGCACCCACAGAGGAAATTGAGGAGGCTGCTCCAGTTTGGGCTTGTCCCCTGTGAAATCACCCCTGAGGTGAGGCTGATCCCTCCCCATGGGGCTGGGATCTGTCTCAGTTTGGAAAGACAGGAGTCTGCTAAGGAAGGCAGGAGCCTCCCAGAAATGCAGAATGTAAACCCTCCCCACCCCTCCCAATTGCTATAAATTTGAAATTAAGGGGCTCTCAGGTAAAAATATGGGAGCAGGAAATAACAGTTCTTTAATAGGGAAAGGAAAAAAAAATAAAAGGATGAAATAAACAATGCAGTGCACATGAACAACAGTGACAGAGTCAGAACCCAGCCTGACACCCTGTGGGTCAGGCTGTTGGTGGCAGTCCCATTGGAAATGTGGCTGCAGCCCTCCTGCAGTGTCAGGGGTGGTTCTGTTGGAGCAGGGGGATCTGTAGAGAAGGATGTATTGTTCCTCTGAAGATCCAGTGGAAGGAGAGGCAGCTGCTGTTCCTCTGGGGAATCCCGTGGAGAAAGCCGTGCTGGTGTCTCACAAACCTCTGGATTATATCTGGGTAGCAATGCTTGGCTCCTCCCTCTGGGCTCACATCTCCCAATGGGATGTTCTAGTTCTTATCGGCCGTGCAGTGACATTCAATAGTCTGTTATCAGCAATGTCCCCTCCTGAGGGAGGTGTGAATGTGGTCACTCAAAGAAAGAGATAAAGCAAACTGCCCACCTGACAAAGGTAATCTGGGAAATTGAAAGGTGAAATGGGAAAGGTGAAATGGGAATTGAAAACATCTTGCATTGCAATCCTCAACAGATCCCTCCTGCAGCAGGGATGGCCCAGGGGAGCTGTCCGGGCTTGCTGGGAGCAGACCCAGCCCAGAGGAAGGAGCCAGGGAAAAGGAGCTGGCAAAGCTCCATCTCCTGGGCACAGCCCTGCCAGGAGCAGAGCTTGGAGCAGGAATTCCAGGCGTGTCCCTGCAGGCAGAGCACCGAGGATGCTCCCCACATCCCACACGGGTGGGCAGGGCCGGGTTTGCTGCCTCTGAGGAGCAGCAGGAGGGAGCCTCAATCCCCAAATGCCGATCCAGCCGCGGAGAATGAGCTGAGCCCAGAAATATTTACAGATTCCAAAGGAATTTGTATTTGCAGAGGCTTGATCAGGGAACAGCAGGATGGTTTGGGCTGGGAGGGATTTCAGAGATCACCTCATTCCAGCTTCCCTCGTTTCTTGGTGCCAGGCCCGGGCATGCTGAGAGCAAGAGCAATTTTGTGGGATGCTGGGGCTGAGGTTTAGTAGTTCTGGAAAGAAATCAAAACGCTTTAGTCCTCAAAGGTGCAGTGGATCTCCCACAGTTCCAGCATTGACACCTGATGTCTCAAGGAATGTGGTTCTGTTTTGAATTTCTGACACTTAAATTGTGGAATATCTTGAATTTGGAAGGGACCCACAAGGATCAGCGAGTCATGGAATATCAATATTGAATATTTCAGCAGGATGATGGGGTCCTGGTGTGTAGGAAACTGCTTTCAACCCATTCAGCCGTGTCCAAGATGATTTCTTTTTCCCTTCCTGACCTGCAGGGATTATTCTGGAAAAACAATTCTTCAGATGCTATGGCAGGAGGAATAAAAATAGCTGAACAGATGAACTAGCCTCCCTGGCAGTACAAATACTTCCAAGTGCTCACAGAACAGGGAAAATGAAGCCTGTAGCAGGAAACAGAGGGAATCCCTACACAAAAGAAGGAAATTTGGGAAGAATGACTAATCTAGGAGAGGAAGCTAGGTGCAGTGGCTGGCTGCTAGCACTGCAAGTGTCTCCCAAAGCATCAATGTGCCTGTCCAGCAGGGCAAAACAACCTGGAATAGCTGACATTCTTGTAGGAACAGGGCTCCTGGGATCTCCAGGGAGCTGGGACACAGAGGCTCTGAGGGGTCAGGGGAAGAAGGGAATGGGATGAAAACAGAGATTTGCCTTTACATGCCAGCCTGGGAAGTGCTTGCAGCTGGGTGACATCAAGGTGATTTATGAGGGAAGCCCAATTAAGGTTGCCAGTGCTGGGAGCTGTTTTTCAGGCAGGAATGATGACAGGAGCAGAGCTTGCTGGCTCCTGCAGCCTCCTGTGGGCGCCTGCCCTGTGCTCTGAGCCTCTACTTGCAGGAGGCACCGGAGTGCCCACAACAAGCAGAGACACCTCTGATCCATTCCTCCCATCCCATCCATCCCCTCTGTGGTGCCAGCAGAGCTGCCCTCCCTTCCCAGGGCTCTCCACCCTCAGAATTCCAGGGGGAGGGAAGCTGTGGGGCTCCAGATTTGGGTTTAACCATGCTTATTCAGGGGCATGGTGATGAACAAGGACTCATGCTTCAGAGGTGACTTGGTAGGCTCTGAGGAAGTGGGAGAGGAGATAAGAAAATGAGGAGAAGCTGGATAACAGGCCCTCACTATCCCTTCCACCTGGAGCAAAGGACTGGGCAGCACTGAGGCACAGATGAGACTGATGAGAAACCACTCAGCTTCATCTGCAGCTTTCTCCTTGCCAACACATGAGCTCATCAGGGGGAATAAATTCCTGCAGAGCCCCCTGCACAGCCTATTCCTGACCTTTAGGAGAGCAGCATCCCACTGGCTTGGGAGTGCCACATGAGCAAAGACATTGGAGCATCTCCCCTGCACAGCTGGTGTCCCACCTTGGTCACCGCCAGCCCTTCCCTGTGCCAGGCTGGGCAGAACCCCTGAACCCCACCCTGCTGCCTTCAGGGGGGAATTGGCTGCTCCAGCAGAGCTCAGAGTCACCAATCTCAGCCCCTGTCACCCTTCTGTATGTGGATTCAGGATTCCAAGACCTTGACCCCGCCTGGAGCAGCGCTGGGGTCTGGACGGAGGAGGGGCTGCAGTGTTTGGGCCTTGGGTCAGGCCAGAGCAGGCTCCTGGCCCCAGGTCAGTGATGGATGGATGTGCCAGGCCCAGACAGGGCTTATCTCAGCTATTTGGGTTATTCCAGGCATCTGCCTTATCTCAGTGTCCAGCCCCCTGTGTGATCCTGGATTGTGGAGAACAGGTTTCATCCCCACGGCCCTCAGACTTTAACTTTCAGCTGATCCTTTCCTCTTCTCTGTCAGGAGCCAGGACATGCCTCTGGCTGTCCTGAGCAGCCCAGACCCCTGCCAGGGGGCTCAGAGACCCTGGCACAGAGCCCAAAATGCCCCTGTGGTTTTGATTATGACCCATGGAGCAAATTACCAACCTTATATGAAGACCAGCAAGTTATGACAGTTTAGGTAGAATATTAGTGAAGTTATCATGGGGTGGAAAAGTAGATTTTGGGGTTTTGGTATGGGGGTTCAGGAGGCAAGATGGAGGGAACTGGGTGTGTCCAGCCTTTCTCCTTCTTTTTCTTGGCCTCCATCTTCTGCTGTGATGGTGGCACTTACAGATTGGTTTAGAGTAGAACCTCACTGTCTAACATAGGTCATAGGCATTGGAAAGTAATTGAAAATATTGTACATGTAGTTGTTTTTAGTATAAAAAGATAACACTGCCCTGGGGCAGGCAGAGTGCCTTAGACTGTCTCGCTGAGCTGACCTCAGCAGGACAGGAGAAAGAATTTTATAGATAAGATGCAATAAACAACCTTGAGACCGAGAAATGAAGAGCTCTGACTCCTTCTTCAAGGGCCGAGCTGGGAAAAGAGACTTTCCAACTTTACTCAAAGTCGCTCTGACAAGCTAAAGATCCTGACACCTCTCCATCAGGGAGCTAAGGGGACAAGTCAGATGTCCCTATCCACAGCAGGGGGCTTGGAATGAGGTGTTCTCTAAGGTCCTTTCCAACCCAAACCATCCTGGGATTCCATGAATCCATGGGCTGGCTTTGAACAGGGAGGTGCAGTTACCCATGCAGGCTGGAAAAGTCACATGAGGCACAGTGGGAGCCCATGGAGGAAGGGAGATGGGCCTGTCATGCTGACCCCTCTCTCTTCTATTTTATGCATCCCAAAAACCCCTTTCCCCTGAACTTTTAGGCTGAGGGTGGTGCCTGGGCTTTGGTCACTGCTCCCCTTCAGCCTTTTTGAATTACAAGTCCTTCAGAGGGGGATGATCTCTCTTCTCTGCCCTGGATATCTTTCCCAAAAGGCCAAGGTATCTCCTGGATGATCACAGGTGCATGGACAGGAGCTGGTGGTTGGAACATTTGGGGTCTGGGTCCATTTGTGTTCCTGTCTGGGCATTCTGGGTCCATTTGGGTTCTGCCTCTGGCTGGATTCTTGGATATCTCACGGGGAGTGATTCATTCCTGGGCCTCTCTTTGTGCAGCAGCTCTCTGTGATGCGTAATAAGAGCTGAGAGAGTGAGTGAGTGAGTGATGAATTCTTCCCTCAGTCAGGATATTTTTAGCTTTTTCTCTTTCTCCTCCAGCGAGTCACCTATTTTCACACAGCTTGTGGGCGCTCCGTGCCAGCGAGGATCCAGCTCCTCTGCCAGGGCTGGGGACACTGCCCAGAGGCCCCAGAGCTCCTCAGCAATGAGGATGGTGCACTTTAAGATCCCCTTGTGTGTGGAATCAAGCTGAAAGCCACAAGACCACGCAGTTCCCTCTTCGTTTTCGGTGGCCCCCGGGGTCACATTTGCCCTCTGCTCCTCCACAGGCTCACGTTTCCCTTCTCGCTCTGCATGGGAGCTGGCTCTCAGGATCCTGCTCTGGAAGCTGGGATCCTGCTGGGATCATCCCCCACCAGGTGCACCAGAGCAGGTGGGATGAGATCCAGAGCACCTCTTTGGGTTTTTCACACATAATGTGGACCAGCACGGATTTTCACCAGGAGCTAATTAGTATTCCTGTGTCCCAAAAATGTGCCTGGAGACATTTTCTCCTGGAGGGCTCAGGAAAGGGGGGCAGGTCGCCAGCTAAGTTGCCAAGATGTCCATCCGTCCATCCATCCATCTATCCATCCATCCATCCATCCATCCATCCATCCATCCATCCATCCATCCATCATCCATCCTTTCATCCATCCATCCATGCATCCATCTATCCATCCATCCATGGATCCATCCATGCATCCATCCATCCATCCATCATCCATCCATCCATCCATCCATCCATCCATCCATCCATCCATCCATCATCCATCCATCATCCATCCATCCATCCATCCATCCATCCATCCATCCATCATCCATCCATCCATCCATCCATCCATCCATCCATCATCCATCCATCCATCCATCATCCATCCATCCATCCATCCATCCATCCATCCATCCATCCATCCATCCATCATCCATCCATCCATCATCCATCCATCCATCCATCCATCCATCATCCATCCATCCATCCATCCATCCATCCGTCCATCCATCATCCATCCATCCGTCCATCCGTCCATCCATCCATCCATCCATGGATCCATCCATCCATCCATCCATGGATCCATCCATGCATCCATCCATCCATCATCCATCCATCCATCCATCATCCATCCATCATCCATCCATCCATCCATCCATCCATCCATCCATCCATCCATCCATCCATCCATCCATCATCCATCCATCCATCCATCCATCCATCCATCCATCCATCCATCCATCCATCCATCCATCCATCTATCCATCCATCCATCCATCCCATATGGAAAGCTGGAGCCACAGGGATGGACACTTGCACAACGGAGCTTCCAGCCTTAGGGGGTTCTCCTGTCTATGCAGAAAAAACAATTACGTGTTTTAAATACTTCATTTGTAACATTCTTTAAGGAGAGTTCTGTGTCTCCTTCCATCTTCCATTATGGGAGTAATATAAAAAACCAGACTGAAATTGAAGTAAAATGGTATTTTGAGGGGTTTTTATTTCTATGCTTCTGGTTTTTCCCCCACATTTTGCTCTTTTTTTTGTTGTTGTTGTTTTGTTGGGTTATTTTTACACTGAGACAGCCTTTCCCTGGCCATCCCCCCTCTCCAGGCTGCTCCAGGTTATCCCTCCCCTCCCCTTCCCTCTGCCCGGGGGTTTTCCCTGTGCCGTCCTCCTGCATCTCTGTGCCTTCCTCCTCCTCCCACAGCCTGATTTATGGGGTTTATCTTTCCCTTTCACACCTCTGCTCCCCGCATAGCTGGAATTCCTCAGGGAAAGGGGGGCTGTGGGCCACCGGGAGGGGCTTCCTGCTTCCCTGGGCCACTCCAGATGCCACCAAGGGGTCCCTCAGCACGTCCATCCTCTGCCCAGGGGGCTGGGGAAGAAGGCTGCTCCTGCACAGGATCTCTAAGGTTTACACCTGGTAGAGCCAGGGCTATCACACAATGAGGGTTGGAGAATATCCCAAATTCCTGAGGCTGCTCCTGCACAGGATCTCTCAGGATTACACCTGGACAACGAGGGGGGCTGGAGAATATCCCACATTCCTGAGGCTGCTCCTGCTTGTCTGTGCTGGCAGCTTTTCCCTCTCCTTCCGTATCCAAGGGGTCGGGATGAAGGAGCCCTGCCCTGCCACGTTCCCCACAGCCACAGCTCACCCCCCAGGGCACAAAAAGGACATTTTGGAGGTGGGGCAGGTCCATCCTTGAGGGATGCTTCTCTTCCCTGGGGATTCCTGCATCTCTTGTCCCTCCCAGGTGTCTCCCGGCCTGGCTCTGAGCCTGGGGATGGATCAGGCAGGGACCAGGCTGGGTTTGGAACACAGAATGGGACACAGATTCATCAATCAGCACCCTCCATCCCCGATTCCCCTCCTCTCCAACAGCTGAGCAAGAGTAAAGGCACTCATCCCTCTGTGCTCTGTGGGAATTGCTCTTCCGTGGGAGTTAAAGTCCCCAGATTAGAGTGAAATGGTCACTGGAATTTAATTTATCCAATCTGTAGGCAGGGTAGAGCAGCCACCACTCCCCAGCACCCCCACAACAACCAGGGACATAAAATGAGGGCACAGGGACCTGAGGATTTTCCATCTGGGAAATGCACCCTGGATCTGCCAGCCTTTAACCCCAGGCACAGCTTTAGGGCCAGGGATCCCCTTTTGGGGACATCTCTGATGCCAAGAATGGGAGCAGGCAGCACCTGGGTCAGCTGGGATGGCTCCCACAGGGGTTTCCCACTCTTGCTGGTGTTCCAGGTCTCCTTTTTTCCTTGGAGAAGGAGCAGAACTCCTGATTTCTCACTCTGCACTTTGGGAATTTTCACGGCTCAGAACCTCACATTCAGAACAGTGATTAGTTAATTATTACACACACAGCGGTGGGGTGCAGCTCTCAAAGTGGGGCAGGGACAAGCTCAAAGCTCTGGGAGAACAGGGTTTTATCTGTTTACGGGGCCTCGTGGGTGGAAAACCTCATCCTCCTGTGGCTGCGTGCCTGCAGTCACCCTCTGCTTCCTCTCACTGCCCCCCGCTTCACTTGTGAGCTCAACTTTTGGTGCAACTCCTGCTGTTTGAAGGGACAAAAACCACTTCCAGCAAGCTGTTGCAAAATCCTGAAACGGGAGTAAAACTCGGGAATTCATTTTTAGTTTGCGTTTGTTGCTTCGGTTTTGTTTATTTCTGGTGCTAAGCACCGGCTTCTTTCCAATCTGCTGCATCGCCCGGGAGGCTGCAAGTTCCCCTTCTGACAGCTGAGAGGGAACTTTTGGTGCTCCTCAGCATGAAAAGCTCCCCCCAGGATGTGGAACTTGTGCTAAGCCACAAAGCCTGGGGTGAAACTCCCAGGAGCTGGAGTTTCGGGGAAGGCAAGAGGCACAGCCCTCGTGGTTGTCCCTGCATCCATCCCCTGGGCAGGCAGGGATTTTTCTGGAGGTGTTTGGGACAGGAATGTGGCATGGAACACTCGGGGTGCTGGAGCTGAACAGGGAAGGTCTGGATTTCACCTGGAACAGGAGCATTTGGAATCACTGGGAGCTGCCCCAGCTGGAGGCCACCAACTGCAAACGGGATCTTTGATAAGTTGTATTATCATCCCGTTGTAGTTTTAATAATATTAGTTGGAGTAAGTTTAGGGTTATCCTTGATATTCAAAGCAAAGGTGGGAGGTTTGGAGAGGCTGTGTGAGTGGTTTGTGCTGACGGAGACTATCAGAAGCGCCAAATCCCAGGATAATTTGGGTTGCAAACTTTAAATCTCATCCCATTCCACTTCTTCCAGGGCAGGGACACATTCCACTGTCCCAGGGTACTCCAAGACCTGGAAGAAGTGGAATGGGATGAGATTTAAAGTCCTTGCAATCCAAATTATCCTGGGATTTGGTGATTCTGATATTCTCCTCCGTCTCGCCCTGGGAATGGTTGCCATGGGTCTTCCCTGTGTTTTGGCTGATGTGGTGCTTGGTGTATCCATGGATTTGCTCAGCTCTGCCCATAGGAATTCCAGCTTGTATTTCTTCCTCCTCCTCCCACTAAGATCGTGTCTGATGAGCAGCCTGGCTGGGAAAACTTGACTGGGATTGATTTTGTTGCTGTTGATTGGAGATTCTGCCACTGTTTTGTCCCAGGAGTCGATTTCCTCGCAATTCTTCCACAGCGAGGACTTGCTGCTTTCCCTCTTCTCAGACACTGGGCCTTGGCCTGAGCAGGCTGGGCTTAAAACTGAATTGAAACTGGGCTTAAAACTGAATTTTTCACACTGCACAAACCTGCAGGGAATGGGATTTAGGGACTTGCTGTCTGCATTGCACCCCGTGCATGTCCAGAGCTTGTTTGGGAGCAACTAAGGCAGAGTCTTAAGCAGAGCTAGAGAGCACGATTAAGTAATTAACAGTAATTAAAGGCACTTTATCCATGGATGTGTGGAGTGAGGAATTCAGGGTCAGGCTTAACCCCTCCCTGTTCTGAAAAAACCCAGATCATCGCCTTTTGAGATGCAGATAGAGGGGGAAAAATTAAAATATCTGAGCCTTGCAGGTTTCCCTGCATTGTTTTCCCAACCAGACCTGAAGCTGCCAAGGCTCCTCTCACCCAAAATGGAAAATTTTAAAAGGATTTTCCTCCTCAGAGCTGTGCCACACAGTGCAAAGCTCCCAGGCCTCCTCCTGCTGTTCCAGGCAATAAATCTGTTTATTGAAGCTCTTCTTTCACAAGTTCTGTATTTGCCCTTGCTACGGCTTTTCTATGGAAAAAAACCAAATAAATGTGTCAGGGCTCCTGGTTTCTGCCAGCACCAGGAGGGGTTTGGAGAGTGAGTTATTACACTGGACCTGTAAGCTGAATTTATCTCTGCTGTGTTCCCAAGGACCAGTCTGTAGGGAAAAGCCAGTCTAGGATCTGCAAGGATGCAAAAGAATGCAGGTTATGGGGGAATTTGGGGGAGAAAAGTAATTTTTGTTTGGTTTTTTCCCCCTGATTTAGCAATTGGATCCACGGTGGGTTGGTTAAAGCAAAAGGGAGGACTCAGGAGGGTCCCCACATGAATTAATCCCCCTGGGATAATCAGGAACAGCTTTTCTGGGTAGGGCAAAGCCTCAGGAGCAGGGCCGAGGGGAATGAGAGACCAAACTCCTTTTGCCTGCTGCTCTCCCTCTCCTGATTATCCGCACGTAAATTACCCACATTCTTTGCAAGCCAGGTCTTGACTGAGGCAGCTCAGATCCTCTGAAATGCTCCAGTTTTCCTGCACATTTCCAAGGGGGCAGCAGCTTGGGAGCAGGGGGGAAATGGGATGAGGTTTCTCCTGCTGCCATTTCTGAGAGTTTCCTGGGATTCCTGGGCTGCCAATGCTGGAAATTTGTGGATACTCCACGAGAAAACAGGCCCAGCATGGAGAATCCCGTTTTGTGGCCTGCCCAAATTTCATGATACACCTCCAACAATGCAAAATTCCTTCCAGAATTCCCAGGGGAGAGCCATCTCAGAGCAAGCACGATCCATCCCAGCAGTGTTGTTTCAAGGTCACTGCAGCTCCCTTCTTGTCCCCTCTCACCGTGGCACTTTACCACCAGCATTTCCATGAAATGGCTCCTTTTTTGATGAATCCTTTGAGTTTTGTGGGTTGATTTTTTTTTTTTTTTTTTTTTGGTTTCTCATTTTTGTGGATGGCCAGGGAAGAGCAGCACTGGCTGCTTTCCAAGCAGCTCCACTGCAGATGCCAAGGTTTGCACAGGGGCCACTCTCCCCTCCCTGGTTAATGGATCACCAGGACATGACCTGGCTGAGGCTGCTGGGAACAGGGGCTGGATAAACTCCCAACATTCCCACCCCATGGGCAACATTCCCACTTCAGGGCTTGCTGGAAATTTGGGGTGCCCAGGCAAAGAGACCCACGCAAAACACCTCATTCTAGCCCCAAAAAACCATACCTGCCACCTTGAGCTGAGAGTCTGGGGGATACCCTGAGTTTCTTGTCCCAGAGCAGAAATAATTTGGGTCCCAGTAAGAATTTGGGAGCCAATAATAATTTGGGAGCCAATAATAATTTGGGACCCAGTAATTAACTGGGGACATGAACAGGTCACAGAGATCTCCACAGACACATCCATGGTGTGGAGAAAGGCATGACCCAGCACAGGATGGGAAAAGCTGTGGGCTGGAGGTGCCAAACACCAGGAGAGACACAGAACTGTGGAAGTGGAGAAGCTCTTGAAGATCATGGGGTCCAAATACCCTGCCCAAAACTTCCAAGGTCATCACTAAACCGTGTCCCCAAGAGTCACATCCATGCCTTAAAGCTCCTCTGCAAGAGGGGCAGAAGGAGCTGAGGGAATATTTGCAATATTTCCTTCCCTGTGTGCAATTTTATATATATATATATATAAAATGCATATATTTATATATTCATATAATATATATTTTGTATATATAGTATATAATATAATATAATATAATATAATGTAATGTAATGTAATGTAATGTAATGTAATGTAATATAATATAATATAATATAATATAATATAATATAATATAATATAATATAATATAATATAATATAATATATCAAAAACAAAATATGGATGAGAAATAAGCACACATATGTAAATACACATAAATATATGTTAAACCCCCCCACATATCCAGAACTTCTTTACCAGGAATTACAAATAAGGAGCTTGAATATCTCAGCAGACACAGCCCTGCCTTCTCCCACGTCACTGTCTCCATTATCCAGCTACAAATAAAGGAGCCTCCAGCACCCAAGTCTCCCATGGATGACAAACATCAAGACGTGGTGTCAGGACTTTTCTTTTTTGCCACCCAATCCTCCTGATGGGTTTAAGGCCCCCTCATGCTCCACATTGTCAAACCAGGACCTCCTCACTAGCAATAATGCTTGGATTTCCTCCACTGGACCCCAGCAACCCCCTGGGACACAGAAAATTCTGAAAATGGTGAAAATGCTGATGCTCAGGTGCAATAAACAGTTTTATCCCTCCTCCCTTGCCTAGTCCTCACAGGAGAAGAAGGGCAGGGCCCCAGGGGGGTGGTTTGCCCTGCAGGAGGTTCTGCAGATGATGAGGGACAAATTCTCAGCCCTTTGGGCTCTGCATCCCAGGCCTGTGATGGGCAGCAGCTCCAGAGAGGCTGGGCTGGGTGGGGAGATGTTGGGTGGGAAGAGGTTGGGTGGGAAGATGTTTGGTAGGAAGATGATGTTTGGTGGGAAGATATTTGGTGGCAAGGAGTTTGTTTGTTGGGAAGATGTTTGTTTGGTGAGAAAATGTTTGGTGGGAAGGTGTTGGGTGGAAAGGTGTTGGTTTGGTGGGAAGATGTATGTTTGGTGGGAAGATGTATGTTTGGTGGGAAGATGTATGTTTGGTGGGAAGATGTTCGGTGAGAAAGTGTTTGAGATGTTTGTTTGGTGGGAAGATGTTTGGTGGGAAGGTGTTGGGTAGAAAGGTGTTGGTTTGGTGGGAAGATGTTTGGTGGGAAGATGTATGTTTGGTGGGAAGATGTTTGGTGGGAAGGTGTTTGGTGGGAAATGTTTGGTGAGAAAGTGTTTGAGATGTTTGTTTGGTGGGAAGATGTTTGGTGGCAAGGTGTTTGAGTGGGAAGCTATTGGGTGGCAAGATGTTTGGTGGGAAGGTGTTTGAGTGGGAAGGTGTTTGTTTGGTGGGAAATGTTTGGTGGGAAGATGTTGGGTGAGAAGATGTTTGGGTGGGAAGATGTTTAGTGGGAAGATGTTTTTTGGGAAGATGTTTGGTGAGATGTTTGGTGGGAAAGTGTTTGGTGATAAGGTGTTTGGTGGGAAGGGGTTTGGTGAGAGAAGTTTGGTGAGAAGATGTTTGTTTGGTGGGAAGATGTTTGGTGGGGAGATGTTTGGTGGGAAGGCGCTTGGAAGATGTTTGGTGAGAACATGTTTGGTGGGAAGGTGTTTGGTGGGAAGATGTTTGTTTAGTGGGAAGGTGCTTGGTTGGGAAGATGTCGGGTGAGAAGGTGTTTGGTGGGAAATGTTTGGGTGGGAAGATGTTTGTTTGGAAGACATTTGGTGAGAAGATGTTTGGTGGGAAGATTTTTGGTGGGAAGATGTTGGGCGGGAAGATGTTTGGGTGGGAAGATGTTTGGTGGCAAGGTGTTTGTTTGGTGGGAAGATGTTTGGTGGGAAGATGTTGGGTGGGAAGATGTTTGGGTGGGAAGATGATGTTTGGGAAGATGATGTTTGGTAGGAAGATGATGTTTTTTGGGAAGATATTGGGTGGGAAGATGTTTGGTGGGAAGATGTTTGGTGGGAAGGTGTTTGGGTGGGAATGTGTTTGGTGGGAAGATATCTGGTTGGAAGATGTTGTGTGGGAAGATGTTTTTTGGGAAGGTGTTTGGGTGGGAAGATGCATGGTGGGAAAGTGTTTGGTGGGAAGATGATGTTTGATGGGAAGATGTTTGGTGGAAAGATTATATTTTTTGGGAAGATGTTTGGTGTGAAATGTTTGGGTAAGAAGGTGTTTGGTGGGAAGGTGTTTGGAAGATATTTGGTGAGAAGATATTTGGGTGGGAAGATGTTTGTTTGGTGAGAAGGTGTTTGGTTGGGAAGAGGTTTGGTGGGAAGGTGTTTGGTGGGAAGATGATGGCTTTTGGGAAGATATTGGGTGGGAAGATGGGTGGGAAGGTGTTTGGTAGGAAGATGTTTGTTTGGTGAGAAAATGTTTGGTGGGGAGATGTTGGGTGGGAAAATTTGGTGGGAAGATTTTGGGTGAGAAGATGTTTGTGTGAGAAGATGTTTGGCTGAGAAGATGTTTGGTGGGAAGGTGTGGGGTGAGAAGGTGTTTGTTGGGAAGATGATGTTTGTTTGGTGGGAGGATGTTTGGATGAGAAGATGATGTTTGTTGGGAAGATGTTTGGTGCCAGAGTCTGCAGGGAAAACCTGCAGAGGATGATTTTATCCCATCCTTGGCACCCCATTCCCACTCTGAGCTCCCCTGGAGCTGCTGGCAGTCCCAGAAGGAGCACAGCAGGCCCCAGGGCTGGGCTGAAGTGTCCCCAGCCCTCTGGGACAATCAGGGGCTGCTCCTGGGCCATTCTTGGGAGAGAAGGCATGTCCAGAACTGCGGGGAAGGCTGAAGGCCCCTTGTTCTGGATGGGGAACAACCCAGCACAGGCTCCAAGGAGAAACTGAGGAAGAAATTCCTGGCTGGGAAGGCAATGAGGCCCTGGCACAGGGTGCCCAGAGCAGCTGTGGCTGCCCCTGGATCCCTGGCAGTGCCCAAGGCCAGGCTGGAGGAACCTGGTCTAGTGGAAAGTATGCCTGGCCATGGCACTGGATGAGCTTCAAGGCCTTTCCAACCCAAACCATTCCAGAATTCTGTGATTCTGTGTGGGTCATGACTAGTTAATTCTGGTGTTTATTTCTCCCCAGACCCCACTCTCCTCTCCAGCAGCTCCCTCCAAGCACCAAGGTATTTTCCAAGGATGCTTGGGAAGAGCACAGCCCATCCTGGCAGGATGGACACATGCAGCACCCCTGTTCCATCTGCACATTCCCACCATATGACAGTGTTCACAGGAATTCTTGGACTGGGGAAGAGACAAGGGTTTCACTCCATGTTTCAGGAGGCTTCATTTATTATTTTATGATATATATTACATTAAAACTATACTAAAAGAATAGAAGAAAGGATTTCATCAGAAGGCTAGCTAAGAATAGAATAGGAAGGAATGATAACAAAGGTTTGTGGCTCAGACAGAGAGTCTGAGCCAGCTGTGATTGGCCATTAATCAGAAACAACCACATGAGACCAATCACAGATGCACCTGTTGCATTCCACAGCAGCAGATAATCAATGATTACATTCTGTTCTTGAGGCCTCTCAGCTTCTCAGGAGGAAAAATCCTAAGGAAAGGATTTTCCATAAAAGATGTCTGCGACACCACCAGGCAGCACAAGGGTGGGGAAGCTGCCAAAGAGCTGGAAGGGAGGGCAGGAGGGGCTTCCCAGGGCTGTTTAAACATTAACCAGCACCACAACAATGACCCTGTGTTCCCAGCTCCCACTGCCACAGCAGCGCCTTCACCTCTGCTGGGTGCATTGCAGGGTCCTGAGCTGCTCCCAGCCCTGCAGACCCCCCAAAACCCCTCAATCTAGCCCCAAAAAATGCCCCTGCCACCTCCAGCTGAGAGTCTGGGGGATACCCTGAGCTTCTTATCCCAGAGCAGAAATCATTTCCCAATAGTGATTTGGGATCCAATAATCATTTGGGATCCAATAATAATTTGGGATCCAGTAGTAGTTTGGGACCCAATAATAATTAGGAACCCAATAATAATTTGTGGCCCAATAATAATTTGGGACCAAATAATAGTTTGGGATCCAATAATCATTTGGGATCCAATAATCACTTAGGACCCAATAATCATTTGTGACCCAATAACAATTTGGGATCCAAAAATCATTTGGGATCCAATAATCATTTGGGACCCAATAATCATTTGGGGCCTAATAATAATTTGGGAACCAATAATAATTTGGCACCAAAGAATCATTTGGGAATCCAATAATAATTTGGGACCCAATAATAATTTGGGACCCAACAATCATTTGGGAATCCAATAATCATTTGGGATCCAATAGTAATTTGGGACCAAATAATAAATTGGGATCTAATAATCATTTAGGACCCAATAATAATTTGGGATCCAATAATCATTTGGGACCCAGTAATCATTTGGGACCCAGTAATGTGGCCATGGCAGGGCAGGAGCCCCTGGATCTGCAGGAATCTACCCCTACCCTCACCCCTCAGCCCCTTTCTCCACCAGGGAAAGGACAATCCTGCAGGTTGGGCATCTTTACCAAGGGGATCTGAGAATCACACCAGCCTCAGTTTCTTTCTGAAAGCCCAGGGAGGAGAGAAATTGCTGGAATTTTCCTTTTATTCCTGTGGAAAAGAAGTTTGGGGGCAAGTAATGTGACCAAGGTTAGGCAGGAGTGTAAAAATCCTGCATTTAGGCCCAGCTTTGCATTCTGCTCCCTTCCTGGCAGCAAAATACTTGAAAGCAATGCCAGGTGGGATCAGGAGCTTTGGGAGTGCCTGTTTCCCCAGTCCCCGTCATTTGGGAATGCTCCAGCACCACGGGATCATGAGAACCAGAGCAGCTCACCCCAGCAGCAAAACTTGGGATGGACAATAAAAATAAAATCCCAGAATGGTTTGAGGTGGAAAAGACCTTAAAGTTCATCCCATTCCACCCCTGCCATGGGCAGGGACACCTTCCACTATCCCAGGCTGCTCCAAGCCCTGTCCAGCCTGGCCTTGGGCACTGCCAGGGATCCAGGGGCAGGCACAGCTGCTCTGGGCACCCTGTGCCTCATAACTATTTTATTTTATTTTATTTTATTTTATTTTATTTTATTTTATTTTATTTTATTTTATTTTATTTTATTTTTTTACTGGTTTTATCACTATTTATTAATAAATATATGGATTTTAATATTGTAAATGTCAATAATTTATTTATTTACTGGTTTATTTATTTCTTTTTATTTTATTTTATTTTTTACTGTTTTAATCTCTATTCATTAATAAAGATATGCATCATAGTTTTGTAAATATCAAGAATTTATTTATTTACTCGTTTATCTTTATTTTATTTTATTTTGTTTTGTTTCTTTTTTTACTGTTTTGATCACTATAAATAAAAATATTCATTATAATATTGTTTATATCAATAATTTATTTATTTATTGGTTTATTTTATTTTAATTTTTACTGGTTTTATCACTATTTATTAATAATATATGCATTATAATATTGTTAATATCAATAATTTATTCATTTACTATTTTATTTTATTTTATTTTATTTTTTACTGCTTTTATCACTATTTATTAATAAATATATGCCTTATAATATTGTAAATGTCAATAATTTATTTATTTATTGGTTTATTTTATTTTAATTTTTACTGGTTTTATCACTATTTATTAATAATATATGCATTATAATATTGTTAATATCAATAATTTATTAATTTACTATTTTATTTTATTTTTTTACTGGTTTTATCACTATTTATTAATAAAGACTGGTTTATTTATTTTTAATTTTATTTTATTTTTTAATGCTTTTATCACTATTTATTAATAAATATCTGCATTATAATATTGTTAATGTCAACAAGAATAATTAGAATTCCTTTCTATGATATCATTCACAGCAATAAATAAGGATGACTAACGACAAAGATGAAGGATCCAATCTGTGGGCTGATGGAAGAGCTCTCTGCCCTCCTCGCAAATTCCCATTGTGCTTCCAGTGTTCCATCACTCAGGGAGGGACATGGGATTCCTCCTGCTCACCTGGGGGGTGTCCAGGCTCTTAACTCACCTTCCAGCAGTGTTTTAATGTCCTTTCTGGAGAGTTTGATGGGCTTGGTGAGCTTCCCTGCCTGAAACCTCGCACCACAGTCTGAGGGAAGCAAACACAGGCTAAGCTGAAATAAACAGAATGGTTTATTGGAGCAAATATTCCCGGGCTGAGCTCTCCATATTCAAACACCCTCGTGCTGAAATGTCTCAATTTTGCTCTGCCAGGCCAGCACGAGGGTTTGTGGGGTTTTTGCGTGGCAAAGTGTGTGTGCAAAGTGCTTAAAGGACCTCACAGCAGCGGCCTTCTGCTGCTCAGACACAAATTCTGGTGATTTGGGGGTAATTCCCATTGAAGAAATTCCAGGATGGGCCTGCCTGAAACAAAGCACACAACACTTGAATCACTGTGGGATTTTTTCTTTTTTTCTGGCAGGGGTTTCTAGCCTGTTTTAAAGGGGTTGGTCTGTCGCAGACATCTTTTCATGAAAAATCCTTTCCTTAGGATTTTTTCCTCCTGAGAAGTTGCGAGGCCTCAGGAACAAAATATAAACAATGGTTATCTGCTGCTGTGGAATGCAACAGGTGCATCTGTGATTGGTCTCATGCTGGATGTTTGTAATTAATGGCCAATCACAGCCCAGCTGGCTCGGACAGAGAGCCCGAGCCACAAACCTTTGTTATCATTCTTTGCTATTCTATTCTTAGCCAGCCTTCCGATGAAACCTTTTCTCCTATTCCTTTAGTATAGTTTTAATGTAATATATATCATAAAATAATAAATCAAGCCTTCTGAAACATGGAGTCAGATCCTCGTCTCTTCCCTGATCCAAGAACCCCTGGGAACACCATCACAGGTGGTCATCCTCAACCACCCCCCCAAAATTTGGCCAGAAGCTCCTGGAGGTGCCGTGCACTGTGCTCCAAGTATCCAGCGCCCTCCGGATTGCATTAACCAGGATGATCCTTTTAAAGATCCTTGCTTGGGGAGCAAATCCCATTTGAAATAAAGCGGAGGGATTTGGCTTAACGAGGCAAAGCCAGCGAGGAGGGGCAGAAGGAGCTGTGGGGCTGGCTCAGCGCAGGGCAAGGCAGAACGGGCAGCGCAGGGGCTCCCGGCGTGGGAGAGATGTCAGGAAGGAGGAGGAGTGTGAAAAACGCCAATCATTTCTTTTTAAAACTTTAAAAGTTTAATAGTGATGAAATTGTTGTAAAAATAGTGACACAATTAGAGTAATAATAATTTGGACAATATGAGACAATAGAAACAAAGAGTTAGGGACGTCCGGGTACCTTTTTCTGGTCAGCATGAGCCCTAGAAAGGACCCACATTAACAGAGGATTAACCCTTAAAAGCAACAGCCTGTTGCATATTCATACACCTCATACATGATGCATAAATTCCATTCAAACACAGGATTCTGTCTGGTCAGTGTCAACTTCTTCCTCTGAATCCTAACAGCACCTTCAAGGTGGGAAGAAGTTCATTTCTCCTGATCAGAGGGCAATAAATTCTCTTTCTCTGAAAGATTCAGGTGTCCTGTGGCTGCTATCTCACGAGTCCTTTCTTTACAAAAAGCATCTCACATAGCATCGTTTCTATTTTAACAATTTTTATAACCTAAAACTATATTTAACACACTACTTAAGGGAATTAATACAGCATTACTTTCAAACACAACACATACAATATTCATTTTAATATTTGCAAAAAGCCAATCATAGAATACATGCATTTTCAGAAGGTTAAAATAGAAACTATGCTATATAAGATGCTTTTTTATAAATAAAGGACTCACAGCCAGATAGCAGCCACAGGACACCTGAATCTTTCAGAGAAAGAGAATTTATTGCTCCATTATCAGAAGAAATTAACTTCTTCCCACCTCGCTCAGCCCTGAAGATGCCATCAGGATTCAGAGGAAGAAGCTGACACTGCCCAGACAGAATCCTGTGTTTGAATGGAAATTATGCACCATGTATGAGGTGTATGAATGTGCAACAGGCTGTTGCTTTTAAGGGTTAATCCTCTGTTAATGTGGGTCCCTTTTCGAGCTTATTTTGCCCAGAAAAGGTACCCAGATGTCCATAACTCTTTGTTCTTATTGTCTCGTATTGTCCTAATCCCAATTGTCCAGATTATTATTGCTCTAATTACATTACCGTTTTTATTTTATTACAACTAAACCATTTTATTTTCCCCCTTTAAACCTCCCCCAGCTCCGTGTGGTGCCCAAGGGACCAAAGTCCAGCTCCCCTGGCTCACAGATAAACCCAGGGACACAATGTCAGTGTCCACACCTCCAGGCCGGCTGGAAAACGCCCAAAAACCAGCTGGAAAACCCCCAAAATTCAGCTTCTGCCAGGTGGGATCAGTAAGGACAAATCCCTTCAGGCTAAGGAAGGTGTGGGCACTGCTGGGCTTTCAGATCCATGGAAGGAGGAGGTGTCCCATGGAAAACGGGGCAGGAGATGGGCTGGAGCATCTTCAGGAGCATTGGGATGTGTGGCAGAGGGACAGAAGCCCACGATGGGTGAGGAGGGAGCCCATGGGGAGCACGGCACCTTCCAGAGGCTCTCTGCAGGGTCGGGGGGCAGCTGAGCAATGCACAACTCGAAAATTCCTGGAATGCCGCGGTCCAGCTCAGCTCCGAGGGATTTCTGAGCCTGGACAGCAGCTCAGCAGCTCCGGATGAGCCTTTGGGCTCAGAGAGCCATGGAATCTCCTGAGCTGGAAGGGACCCACAAGGATCGTGGGGTCCAAGCCCTGGCCCTGCACAGACACCCCAACAATCCCACCCTGGGCGTCCCTGGGACCACTATCCAAATGTTCCTTGGGCTCTGGCAGCCTCCCCATTCCCTGGGGAGCCTGGGCACTGCCCAGCACCCTCTGGGGGAAGAACCTTTTCCTAAAACCCAGCCTAAACATCCCCTGGCACAGCTCCAGCCGTGCCCTGTCACCCCTCAGAGCCCCCAGGGCTGACCCTGCAGAGCAGACACCACATTCCCCTTACCCCAGCACTGCACACATCCCACAAACCTCAGGCAGGGTGAGAACACCCCAAGCCCTTCCCCATCTCACTTTCACAAGTCAGGCTCATCATTTCCCCTCTGGCTGCCTTGTCATCACTAAAAAAAAAAAAAAAAAAAAAAAAAAAAAAAAAAAAAAAAAAAAATTCGAAATAAATAAATAAAAAAAGAAAGTCGTTTGCCACCCAGCTCCACCGCTCCCCCCCCCCGAAATGTCACGCTGGGTTTCCTGTGTCAGCAGCCACCCAGGAGCAGAGAGAGCCTGGAGCTCTGTCTGCTGCATCCTGTTCCCAAGTGCTGCTTTAACCCCTGCAGACCTGGCTCTCTGCCACCGAGGCCACCACCCGTTCAAAAAAAAAGCCACAGTGAGCAAATACGGGAACTTTCTCTCTGCGCGGAGTTAAAATCCACGTTTCTCTGACACGGATTTCACATCAGAGGAGGTGGTGGAACAAAATCCCCCCCCCCCCCCTCCCTTCACCAAAAAGTATCCTCCTCCTCCTCCTCTCTCACAGGCAGCAGCAGAGATGCAGAGACATTAAGTGACCTGCCAAAGAGCTCAGATTTCATTAACCAGCAAATTATGGATGTCCCCCGTGTCCTAGCAGGCTGCCATGTGACACTGGATCCTCAGCAGGTCACTTCTCTGTCCCCTTGTCTCCTCTCCTTCAAACCACACACCAAACGCAGCACTGATACTGAGAAATGAGCAGAACACTGGGTTTTGGTTGGGTTTTTTTTTGTTGTAGTCTTTTTTTTTTTTTTTTTCAGGCCCTTTCATTGTATAAATAATTTATTTCGGTTCACAGCGTTATGTCTGCATCTTTAAAAAAAAAAAAAAAAAAAAAAAATAAGAAAGGAAAAAAAATGAAGACAAGAGACTGATGGACAATGGCAAGGGCAGGACGTGGGATATCATGGATGGGAACACACAGGGAATGATGGACCTGGGGGAGTGAGACCTGCCAAAACACCCAGGTCATCCAGAATCTGAGAGGATGCACAGAGCCCAGACAGTTCCCCTTGGGGGCTGCCCTGCTGGGGCCCCAATTCCTGCAGCCCACCGAGGGCGATGCTCGCCCTTCACACGGGGGGGGGAACATGATGGAAACACCACGGAAGCCAGGAGCTGCTCGTTGGAAAAGTCTTTTTAATTATTGCAGGAAGCGGAGCGGCCGGCAAGGGCGTCCCACCCGAGCCTCCCAGCCCTCTGCCATCTCTCCAAGGGGATGCTCAGCTGTTCCTGGGTGGAACACAGGCTCCCAGGAAGGAGCCAGCTCCATTAAAAAAAAAAACAGCCTTTTTCCATCTGCTAAACCAGGAGGTAAAAAAAAAAGCCCACCACCACCACCGTGTCATTCCTACAGCCTGCTGGCCCTGGAGCCGCTGGGGTCAACACAGCTTCTACGTTTCTGCCAAAAAACGGGTTCACACACGTGGCTTCTGTGGCATCAAAAATAAATAATTCTTTTTTCTTTTTTTTTTTTTTTTCCCTTTCTCTCTCTCTCTCTTTCTCCCTCTCGACAGCAAGTACCAAAGTGTTGGAGGTGAGGACAAAGCAGGGAAACCCGAGGGAGCGGGAAGAGAGCCACCTGAAGGGATGGGGCCAGCCCACACGCATCGACGACTCAAACCCCACAAGAGGAGAAGAAACAACTCCTGCTGCAACATTTCTTCCCTAACAAACCCCCCCTCCTGCCCCCCAAAAATGCTGTGTGGGGAGGGATCAACACCCCTGAACCCGAAGGGCTTTTGTCTGCCTGGTGCTTTCCCCTTGGCTGCTCTGGTGTAAAATCACCAGAAAATCCTGCCTGCCTCCAAATCCAGCACCTTTGGCCCCTGAGGTCTGCCTGCTGCTCCAGCTCTGTGGGAAGCCAGGACCCTGAAATCCGCAGGATTTTGTGGATCCACAGGATTCTGAGTGGGTTTTGGTGCCCAGCCCCGTGCAGGTATGAAATGTTCACCTGCAGGAGGGGCCAAGGCACAGCTTGCACAGCAGACACAGCTTGCCTCCGTGGCTGCTGGGGGCTTTAAATCGGGTTTGAATCTTTATTAGAAACTTAATACAACCCCCCCCCCCCTCCCCATGCCTCCACACCCCCCTGCCATCTTCCCTTTCCAGCAGAGAGAGATTTTTTGCAGGCTCTGTCTGTCTGTCCGTCCATCCATCCATCCTGCCCTGCCATGACCCTCCCTGACTTGGCCTCCCGCCCCACTGCAGAGCAGCACAGCGGGCAGAACCCCGATTTTTGCCTTTTTTTGGGGGGGTTTTGCTAAGTAACCCTTGGTTTGGATCACCTCCAAAGCCGCACCTGAGCACTTGGACAATGCCCACCTGCGGGGGCTCTGCTGCAGAAGGCGACAGCGCCGAGCCTCTGAGAAACGGGGGTCCTGCAAAGCCCCCCCCCCCAAAAGGCTCCCAGCAGCGCTCACCCCAAACCCTCGGGTCCTTTTTCCACCCTTTTTTTTTTTTTTTTTTTTGAGCCAAAAGCGCTCTGCACCATTCAGCAGCCGCTCGGCACCCCAGTGTCGCATCCTCCCCGCCAAGCCAAAGGCTGCCCGTCCTTGCTCTGCACCCTAAAACACCAACCAGGGTGGGTGCGTGTCCCCTTACCCATCACACCCACCCTCTCCAAGACATTTTCTGCTGGTCCAACGCCCCCATCCAGGGGGGGAATCCAGGGATCCATTCCCAGGGATGGATCCAGGGACGCGGGGATGCAGGGATGAGGGCTGCACGCCCCCTCCCCGCTGACCTTGCCGAGTTCATCCTCACCCCCCGCCCCAAAATGCGGGGGGGGGGGGGGGGGGCTGGCACCGACGCCCCCAAATCCCCCGTTAGAGATCCTGAAGCACGCTGGGCTCCGCTCGAACGCGCTCCAGCAGGGTCCTGCCCTGCTGGCTCCCCGGCACACAAAGGCTCGGCGGCGGTCCCGGAGATGCAGAGAGTGGGGGGATTCATTCATCCCGGGGGGGATCCATCCCGGTTTTCCATGTTTCCAGCCCAAGGGAGTCCGGATCAGAGCCTCAGGAGCACGGGAGAGGGGAGCTCCGGGATCTGGGCTCGGCTGGCGGGAGCCGCTTTGTTATCACCACTATTGTCTGTCCTTTGGGGAAGGAAGGGGGGGGGGGGGGAAATGAAGAAGGGGAGGAGAAAAATAAAAAATTAAAAAAAAAAAAAAAAGAGAACGATTAAACCCAAAAGAATCGCTTTGGTTCTGTCTCCCCCTCGGTTCCTTTGTCTGCTCCCCCATCCCTCCCCGTCTCGGCTGGGGCTTCTACCGCTTCTTCTTCTGCTTGAGGGACTTCCTGCGCTTGAGGATCATCTCGTAGAGCTTGTCCATGCCCTCCGTGAGCCCCTCGCCGATGATGGCGCAGGCGGGCTGGATGTGGTAGGTGGTGGAAGGGGTCAGCTCGTGGAGGGCCAGCTGCTTCTCGATCTCGGCCACGGGCAGCGACTTGGGCAGGTCCTGCTTGTTGGCGATGACCAGCAGCGGCGTGCCCTGGTTCTCGGCGAACTTGGTCACCTTGTGCAGCTCCGTCTTGGCCTCCTCCAGCCGGTCCACGTCCACTGAGTCCACCACGTAGATGATGCCATCGGTGCAGCGGCTGTAGGACTTCCAGAGCGGGCGCAGCTTCTCCTGGCCGCCCACGTCCCAGAAGTGGCAGCTGATGCCCTTGGCCGTCCCGTTGCTGAGCCGGATCTTCTCCGTGTTGAAGCCGATGGTGGGCACGGTGTTGACGAACTCGTTGAACTTGAGGCGGTAGAGCACCGTGGTCTTGCCCGCCGAGTCCAGGCCCAGCATGACGATGTGCAGGGACTGGAAGGCGGAGATGTTGGACGAGATGTTCCCCATGGCCACGGCTCCCGGCCGCGCTCACAGCCCCGCGCCCATCGCCGCGCCGCCGGCCCGCAGCGGGGGCACGGCTCGGGGCGGCTCGGAGCCAGCCGGGACCGGGGATGTGGGGTATGGGATCGGGGATGAGGGATGAGGGATATGGGATATGGGATATGGGATCGGGAACACGCAGCGCGGCTCCACGCGGCGGCAGCGCGCCGGGACTGCCGAGCCTCGCCCCGCCCGGCAGGAGGAGGAGGAGGAGGGAAAGGAGGAGGAGGAAGAGAAAGAGGAGGAGAGCAGCCGGAGAAGGAGGAGGAGGAGGGGCTGCGCCGCCGCCTTCCTCCCGCTCCGCCCCGCGTCCTGCCCGCACCGCCCCTGCCTGCACCGCCCCTGCCCGAGCTTCACCTGGCCCTGCCCGAGCTCACCTGAGAGTGCCCGAGCTCACCTGAGAGTGCCCGAGCTCTCCTGGCCCTGCCCGAGCTCACCTGAGAGTGCCCGAGCTCTCCTGGCCCTGCCCGAGCTCACCTGGCCCTGCCCGAGCTCACCTGAGAGTGCCCGAGCTCACCTGAGAGTGCCCGAGCTCTCCTGGCCCTGCCCGAGCTCACCTGAGAGTGCCCGAGCTCTCCTGGCCCTGCCCGAGCTCCTGCTCCTCGGGGACAGCAATCCCCCCGTGCTTGGTTATCCTTATGTTTGTCACTCTGGAAGCACTTAACCACCCTTAGCCCACTCCAGGGTGGGGCTGCTCCACCCCTGGCAGTGCCCACGGCCAGGTTGGATGGGGCTTGGAGCAACCTGGGAGAGTGGAAAGTGTCCCTGCCCGTGGGTGAGATGGTTTTTTTTCAGGTCCTTTCCACCCCAAACCATTCTGGGACTCTGGGATTGTTCCTTGCGCGTGAGACACCAGAAGCTGCTCAGGCGCAGCTTTTTTCAGGGACACCAGTGATGATTCGAGCAGGAATGCAGCAGAGCAATGTGGAGCATCTGTGTCCCCTGCAGCTGTCACAGAGAGGTGCCACAGGGGGAAAAAACCTCACCTGTGCTGGATCCAGGGCAGGGCTGGCACTAATGTTGATCTCCACTGTTAACGCCTGTTGGGTCTCGTATTCTGCAAAGGTTGTGAGTGCCTCAATCTCGGGTTGGCTGTTGATATTTGCTGCCCCGAGATGTGCAGGGTGTCTCTGCTTCAGCCCATGCAACTGAAGAACGAGTCTGGACTCTTCACTTTTTGGCCTTGAGGTTATTTATTAATTCTTATCTGTAAAAATTTCTTTCTGCCCAGCCGAGATCTGCTCAGCAAGGCAGCCACGAGCACTCTGACCGTCCTTGGGGCTGTGTTGTCCTTTTATACTACAAAAAACATATAACATATTTACCCTTAATTCCCAACACCTATCACCTATGTTAGACAGTGTACTTCTACTCTAAACCAATCCCCAAGTGCCAACATCACAGCAGAAAATGGAGAACAAGAAGAAAGAAGATAGGCAAGACACGCCCTGATTCCTCCATCTTGTCCCCATACCACCCATACCAAAAATCCTGAAATCTACATTTTCACTCTGTGATTATTTTGTTATTACACCATTCAAACCTGTGTGACTTTCACGTCCTCATACAAAACTGGCAACTCATTGGAAGGGTCAAAATCAAGTCTCCAGGTGTTCCTGGGCAGCATGCCAGGGTCTCTGAGCCCCCTGACAAGGTCCTCGGCAACTCTGGACATCCGAAGGGATGTGCAGAGTTCCCACACCTCAACCCCTGATAAAGCTCCTGAGGTCTCAGGATAGCCGAGCCACAGAACTTCTGTCCCAGCTGCTCACAGAAGGGGCCTTAAAGATCTACTTTCAACTAAAGACCCAGTTCCAGCCCCCTGCCACAGGCAGGGGCACCTTGCACTACCCCAGGTTGCTCCAAGCCCCCATCCAGCCTGACCTTGAACAGTTCCCAGCAATCCCAGCTTTTTTGCCTGAACCTGAGCCAGAGCTCTTGTCTTTATTTCTGCTCTGGGTGCTGCAGTATTACCCATTGCCTCTTTTACAGCCTCTGTAAAATAAATATCGACTCTATGTGACAGCTCAGCCAAAAGCCCCAGAGAAAGAAGAGCACTGCACAAGACAGATATTGCTTTTAATTTAGGATGCTTTCACCCCTCAGCGTGCGGTGAGGATTTGTTGGGCTGGAGTGGGATCGTTCCTCACACACATATTTCATCCCGAGGATGCGTGTGGAGGCTTTGTGTGGAGATAAGGTTCCCTGTTAACACATGACATCATTAAAAATACAGGCAGCTTGCTCCTGCAGCCCTCAGAGGTGACACTGGGCACGGTTTTGTGGAAATCACCGAGTGGTGACAGCGGGAAAAGAACAGGGAACTCAGTGCAGGTGGGAGAAACACTCCGTGGCATGAGTGCAGCACCACTGCCCATCCCAAGCCGAGGCACAGGCCCTGGATGGGCTGGAAAATGGAAATAGTTTGTGCAGCAGGGCTGCCCTGGACGGATCTCTGAGCTGGAGTGAGCTCAGGCTTTAGTCTGCCACCACCACGCCAAAGGAATGAGGATCCCAAAGCACGTGGAGAAAGCTGTGAGTGATCACCCGACTCCAGGAGCTGGGGCGTTGTAGACATCTTTTCATGAAAAATCCTTTCCTTAGGATTTTTCCTCCTGAGAAGCTGGGAGGCCTCAGGGACAAAATGTAAACAATGATTATCTGCTGCTGTGGAATGGAACAGGTGCATCTGTGCTTGTTCTCATGTGGTTGTTTGTAATTAAAGCCAATCACAGCCAAGCTGGCTCAGGCTCTCTGTCTGAGACACAAACCTTTGTTATCATTCTTTCTATTCTATTCTTAGCCAGCCTTCTGATGAAACCTTTTCTTCTATTCTTTTAGTATAGTTTTTAATGTAATATATATCATAAAATAATAAATCAAGCCTTCTGAAACATGGAGTCAGATCCTCGTCTCTTCCCTCATCCAAGAACCCCTGTGAACACCGTCACACCGGAGCTTTAAAGAATAATTTTTAAAAATGCCAGAAACAGAAGAATAGGGTCAGATCTGTGAGAGGCAGATCCGGCACTGGCTCTGCTCTCATCTCCTCCGCCCGAATGGCTGCAGCCAAAGCTTCCTTAAAGGCTGCAGCCCAGGATAATCCCGGAGCGAGGGCAACCCGGGCCGCTCCCGGAATCAGTGGCTCATCTGTGTGCAACAGGGAATTCAGGGAATTTAAAAAAACAGGGATTTAGGAATTCACCTTCGGGCCGGGAGTGCAGGAGATGCTGCTCCAGCCAGGGAATCCCCCCTCTCCATCCCGCTGCTGGACACAGCTTGGAGCCTCAAGAAAAGCCCAAAATTCCCTTCCGCGCCATCCAAACTCTAAAGGGGACTCTTCCCTCCTGCCCACCCCTCCTTTTTTTTTTTTTTCTTTCTTTTTTTTTTTTTTCTTTTTTTTTCACGGCGGTTCTAAATAAAGGCGAGATTTGCCAGCCAGGCCGATCAGACCTGGGGGTGTTCTCCAAAGCGGCCCCAGATGAGACAATCCCGAGGGGACGGAGATAAACGGGAGCGGTGAATTATGCTGCTGCTAATGCCTGCTATCCATAAATAAGCTGGTAAAACCTCCGCGGAATATCAAGCGCAGAAATAACAGCGTTAATCGCAGCTCAGAGGAGCCTGCCAAGTGCATTCGGTGGCAAATTTAGGCAGAGGAAACCCATCTTTTCCCGCCCCTCGCTGCTTTTTCTCCCCCCGTGGCCGCCCTTCCCCTCCTATCAAGGTTAAGCAGCCAAGGTTAGAGGCGGCATTAGCATCTAAATGTGTGTCTGAGGATGTGACAAAGGCACCGCTGCCGGTCCCCAACATTTCGGCTCAGGCGGCGCGAAGACTGTCGCTGCCATAGTAACTGTTTGCAGACATGGCAATTATTTCTTCCCAGCTTTCCCCCATCCCATCTCCCTTCCCCCAGCTCATCCTGCGCTTCCAACTGTCTTTATTTCATTCTCTAATATTTCTTCTTTTTTTTTTCTTTTTTTTTTTTTTTTTTTTTTTTTTTTTTTTTTTTTTTTTTCAAATACAAAGAGCCCCGGAGCTGAGGGAGGGATGCTCCCCGCGCAGGGATTATCCCTAATAGTGACTTTTAATCTGCATCCAATTAGCCCTCCATCACCCGGGCAGAGCGAAACCCCGGAGCTTTCTGCCGAATCTCGTGAGCTGGAGAGAGGGGGAAGATGGATTTGCAGGGAGAATCCCAACCCTCGGAGCACGCAGGATCCTCCCGGCATCCGCTGCTCCCTTCCTTTGTGGCATCGCTTGTCCCGATCTGCTGCCGCCTTTTGTTCCCGCGATCGGGGCAGAGACACCAGCCCAAACAAAGCGGGGCTGCAATTAGGGCTGCCCCCGCTTCTGGGGAAAATTAATTAATTAATTAATTAATTAATGGCATGCGGTGACTAATGACTGGGATGCGGGAGCAGCAGGGATTGGGGTCTCCAGATGCTGGGGGTGCTCCTCGCTTTCGTCTCCCCGCATTTCAGGGATGAGCTCTGCCCAAGGAGCCGCTTTCCCATAGGGGCAGCAATGGGAATTTCCCCGCATGGAACGCTCATCCTGTTACAAGTAAAAAATCTGCCAGGTTTTTTTTTTTGGCGGGGAGGGAAAAAAAAGGGGTTGCAGAGTGAAACCAGGTGAACCAGTCGCTGCCAAGGTGAAGTTCTACCTGTTTGTTATTGTAATCACCGGTCGTTTTTGTTAATTGTATCGGCAAAGCCCTGCCTGAGGCTAAGTTGCCCTTCTCCCCGGACGGTGAGAGGAGGGGGACATCAAAAAATGCAAAATAACCCCAAGACCAGCATGCCATGGGAGGCTACCCCACCAAACTTACCGAAAAGACCCCCAAAACAACGAGCCGACACAGAATTAAGAGATCAGAGTGATGTCTGGACGTGAGGAACAGAGCGCCAAGCCCGCAGAGATGCTGAGAACCTGTGTTGCCCCTCGCCCTGAGCAAAGACCTCAGCTGGAACCAAGAGGCCGAGACTGCATAAACCCAAAAGTTGAAAAAATTACGGGGCTATGCCCACTGCTTTCATGAGGATGAGATTCCCCCAGCTCTGCCCTTTAGTGGACAAAGCTGAACATTCCTTTTCCTCCGAGTCACCCTAGGAGCGGTGATGGAGTGGCCATGGATCCGATGGAGTGGCCATGGATCCGATGGAGTGGCCATGGATCTGATGGAGTGGCCATGGATCCGATGGAGTGGCCATGGATCTGCCGAGCCTCCCAACCTTGAGCCGATCACTTTTAATAAAGGCATTAAAAAGGAGAAAAAGTCTCCCGCCCTGTTTATTTCAATCCCACTTATTGAGCCCTGGTGGAGAGGGAAAGACCTCGGCGAGGCTTTGGCCGTGGTCAGCATCCTCTCCTTCCTCCCTTCAGCCGCTCTTTGCCTTTCCAAGGATTTCCCACTCGCTGGGTTTGTTTAACCGGGCTCCCCCCGGAGAGGGTTAATGGGGGAGAGCAGAGCAACTCAGGGCAATGAGGAGAGACAGACAGACAGACAGACAGACACTACAGCTTTAACAGAGGTGATCCCCTCTGAGCGCTCCATTCACGAGAATTTCTCCGGTGGTTTCTGGGCACAGCCTCCCCTGGGTGTTTTCTGTGCTTTGTGTCACCCTCCAGCCCTCAAACCCTCTCTGGGATTGTCCCTCCATCCCCACCCGCTCCTTCCCGGAGCTCCCGGGGTGAACACCACGGTCTGGTGGCCCGGAGGAGTCTCCAGGTGGACGGAGGATGGAAGGATGTGCGGAGGAAGGGCTGGAGGGGCGATAAGAGCAGCGTCGCAGCGGAGAAATTACTAAATCCACCGAGCTCCTAAAGCAGGAGTGGGAAATAATCCCTTCATCTGCAGCACAGCAGCAGCTCAGCTCCTTCTCGTGACCTCAGATGCCTCCTCAAGGCCGAGCAAGGTCCTCCAAGGACCAGCCTGAGGCTCTTCTACAGCTTCAGCCCCAGGAAACACCGAAATATTCACACACCAAAGAAGAACGAACTCTTCCTCCAAGAGAATTGGTGTCCAAAACTCCCCAAGGCAGCCCAAAATCCATGGAGGCCAGCAGCCAGGAGTGGAGGCAGCTGGAGCAGTGCAGGACCATCAGAGGCATGTATTAGAAATATTTTATTTTGTAGTTTTTTATTTTTTAACTTCATGAATTCACACCCACGATGAAGCTTTACAGTCTTTTGCCCTTCTCGGCATCCTGGGCCAGAATGCCTCTCGGCTCACTGATTTTTGCAGGATAAAGGGAGGTGTGAAAACTGCCCGGAAATGTCCTCTGCAAACTCTCACAGCCTCGCTGTTAACCCGTGGCTGTGATACTCACAAAAAAAAAAATCTCTCTCCTTGTGCCTTCCTTTCGCTGCAGCCCCAACTCTGCTCATCCCTTTCCGGGTCCAGCCGAGCAGTCAAAAAAAAAAAGTTTGAAAAAAATTCCTACCAAAAAAAAAAAAAAAAAAGTAACATTTAACTAAACTTTTCTTATAAACAAAACCTTCCTCCCCCCCGCACCGGAACACAAAAACTACATTAAAAAAATCAGCATAACTTAGAAACAAAAAAGTGCAATAATATCATATAAAAAGTAACGTAAACAATAACAATAAAAAAATAATAATGCCCCCAATCTTCTATAAAAAAAATCTCTGTTCTCAAAACATCTCAACCCCAAAAAGTACATTTAAAAAACTAATGTCTCCAAAATAAAAAACTATTTATTTTTTAAAGCTAAACAAAACATCCTTAAAAAAACCCTAGAAATAACTCTAATTCATGCACAAAAACAAAAACACTATACATTAAAAAAGTCACAATAACAAATGTTCTCCAAACAATACCACACATAACATAAAAACACAAAAAGTTTCAACTGTTTCCTAAAAAAGCCTATAATACAAAAAAACTCCTCTCTTCTTAATAAACTAAAAATTAATTCTCTAAAAAGTAATAATAAACTAAAAACAATTATCTAAAAATAATAACTAAATTAAAAATCTAAAATTCTATTTCTTGTAATAGTAAAAATTACAAATTTAAAAAAAAAAGTTTCTTAAAAATTTTCATTCTAAGTTCTGTATGTTCCTTTTTTAATTTTGTAAGTTAATTAAGTTTTTCCCTTTATTCCTAAACTAAAACTTACTTTATTTCTAATCACACCTCACAACAAACATTACAAAAAATATACTTTAATAAAAACACTAACATTACACCAACATCAAACCATGACAGTTTTGGTTTTCTATTTCTTCCCTAAACATCTGTGCTCACATTTGGATGTCCTACCCGGCTGCTTGGAATAAAATCCTGGAGTGTGGGGAGTGAGGAAAGAAGGATTTCCTCCTTGTGATCGTTTCAGGGGTTGAGGTGTTGGTGCTTTTAGGGTTGATCTGCTGCATCTGGGACTCCCAAAATCCCTGCTGCCCTCAGAAGGGTGCCAGGGAGCCAAAGAGTCATTTAGGCTGGGGAATATTTGTGAGATCACTGAGCTCAACCATGACAGGTTGAAATTGTTCCCTGTGAGGAGGAACAATTCACAGGGTACCCAGGGAAGCTGTGGCTGTCCCTGGATCCCTGGAAGTGTTCCCAAACCAGGCTGGATGGGGCTTGGGATAGTGGAAGGTGTGGATAGTGGAACAAAATGTTTTTTTTTTCAGGTCCGTTCCAACACAAACTATTCTTAAAATCACCTTGTTCCACCCCCTGCCACAGGCAGGGACACCTTCCGCTGTCCCAGGCTGCTCCAAGTCCTGTCCAACCTGGCCTCCCTCATTCCTGGCCTGAATAATTCTGGGCAATAATTGCCCCTTCCTGCCGTGGCAAAATTCCTGAGCAAAGCAGTTTTGCCTGGGGAAGGAGCTGGCCATGCAGATTTCACCCTGTAATTCTTCTGTGACTCTCTGTCCTAAGCCAAAAGGGAAAAAAAAAAAAAAAAAAAAAAAAAAAAAGGAAAGTGGATTAGCCCTGCTGCCAGTGATAAGCAGAGGAGACTTAGAAAAACCCTCAATTTCCCAGCACCCATTCCCGGGGCAGTAAATCTTGGAGCTGTGGAGAGAGGGAAAGCACAGGGCTGGTGGAGATTTAGGGCTCATGAATCACCCAGGGCTCAGCAGCAGCATCTCAAATTGCCTCCTCGGGTGATTTGCACCACAAATTTCTGCTTAGGCCCCAAAATGTCAGAGCACTTTATTTGCTGCCTGTCCTCTTTTTTATTTATTTTTTTTTTTTTCCTATTTCTTGGCTGCTGGGTTGGGATTTTTTTCTGCCTTGAAGGAGCTGCTCCATGGCCAGAGAGGGAAAATCCAGCTCCGTGCTCTTCAGCAGGTGCAGGGTTGTTTGCAGCCACTTGCTGAGCCTGATTTAGGGAAAAATGCAGCAGGATCAAGGAGAAGGTCAGATCGCAGCTCCCAATCCACACCTGACCAGTGCCAGGCATCCCCAAATTCCCTCTGCAGCAACAGCTTGAGGGAAACAAAGCCTTGGAGCAGGAAGGGTGAGGCTGGGGACAGGGAGGATCCCTGCTGTCCCCAGGTGCTGTGGGCAGTGAGGGGCAGGGGACAGCCCAGGTTCAAGGTTTTAGGAGCAGAAATGGAGAAGGGCAGGGGGTTATCCCCCTCCAGGCAGAGGGGATCTGGTGTCCTGGCTCATCCATGGGAGAGGGAAGGGTTTTGCCTGATCCCTGCTTTCATGGGGACACCTTGGAGCACATCCCAGGGCCTAAAGGGGCTCCGAGAAAGCTGGAGATGGACTTTGGGTTGTGAGAAGGGCCTGGAGTGACAGGATAAGGTGGAATGGCCTCCCACTGTCAGAGGACAGATTTGGATGGGATATTTGGAATTAGGAATTCCTCCCAGTGAGGGTGCTGAGGCCCTGGCACAGGGTGCCCATAGTAACTGTGGCTGCCCCTGGATCCCTGGCAGTGCCCAAGGGCAGGTTGGATGGGGCTTGGAGCAGCCTGGGACAGTGGGAGGTGTCCCTGCCCTTGGCAGGGTGTGGATGATTTTGAAGGTCCCTCCCAAGCCAGATCCTTGATGAGGATGATGATGATGGGTATCTGATTTTTTCCACCTAGAGGGCTGGGAAGCTGCCTGTGCTGAAAGCCTGGGTAAGAGCAAGTTGGGGAAAACTATTTATGAAGCATCTTTAAAGTGTTTTGTTGATGCATTTCTGCTATTTTTTCCAAGCCTGAGGGGGCTGATATGCAACTGAAAACAGTTTCTGTTGTTTTCCATCTCCTCCAGGGCTGCTCCAGGCAGGCACCTCCAGGAAAGCTGCTGGGCTGGTGGAAGGTGCTCCTGCTCCTGGCTGCTGGGCAGGGGAGGAATCTTGTTGCAGACATCTTTTATGGAAAAATCCTTTCCTTAGGATTTTTCCTCCTGAGAAGCTGGGAGGCCTCAGGAACAAAATGCAAACAATGGTTATCTGCTGCTGTGGAATGCAACAGGTGCATCTGTGATTGGTCTCATGTTGGTTGTTTATAATTAATGGCCAATCACAGTCAGCTGGCTCGGACTCTCTGTCCGAGCCACAAACATTTGTTATCATTCTTTCCTTTCTATTCTTAGCTAGCTTTCTGATGAAACCATTTCTTCTATTATTTTAGTATAGTTTTAATGCAATATAAATCATAAAATAATAAATCAAGCCTTCTGAAACATGGAGTAAGATCCTCATCTCTTCCCTGATCCAAGAACCCCTGTGACCACCGTCACAGTGCTCCTCCTTGGGAATATCCCATGGAAAAAGAAGCTGCACCTTTTTCAATCCATGTCTCCCTGGAAAGAATTTTCCATCGGGATGTTCCCCACGTGGCCACCTGTGTGACAGCCGCACCATCAAGGGGTGTCTCCCGCATCCACAAATCGCCACCAAGGGGACTTTGATACCAAACAAATCCCCTGAGGCACAGAAACCTCCCCCCGTCCTTGGCAGCAGAATCAAAACCAGCCCCAGAGGGTCAGGGCTGAAATCTGCCCACAGAGATGTTGGCAAATGCAGATCACATTCTCCTCCCTCCTGCTTTTGAGGACACCAAAGCCAAGAAAACTTAAAAGCAGTGGCGTTTAACCAGCCACGGGAGGCTCGGCAAGGAAAGCAAAAGCAGTTTTCTGGGGCCACCTGGTGATGGAGCAGGGACAAGCCTTGCTTTGGGGATTTCGGGAACTCAAATAAGCCCCTCACACCTGGCACTTCTGAGGTCTGGCCCTTCTCTTCCCATCAGAATTTGAGCCTAATCCGAGTTTACATCATTGCCTGGGACCCCACATTCCATGCGCACTTTGGGTTCTGGCTGCCTTTATCCCTATTTTCAGTCAGTAAAAAGCTGGCGTGCAGAATAAATAGAATAAATAACTCAGAGCGATAGCAGCTGACCCACGGGGAGGGTTTTTTTTTTTTCGGCTGCTGAGAAAGGCAGCACCCTGTTCACCCTATTTACCCAGTGGGGCAGCCACAACCAGGCGGTAAATCAGGAATTTAATGGGATCAGAGTGGTTTGGGTTGGGAAAGCCCATCCTGTTCCACACCCACGCGTGCTGTGGGAGCACAAGGGGGGGGGGGGTTTCCATTGAAGGATGAGGGCAAAAAATCCAGAGCCACGTGCGACCACGGAGTTCCCTGCGAGTGCTGGAATTCCCCTCGTCCTTTGTGTGCCGTGTCGCTAGAGGGAAGCGTCGGACTGCGGCTTATAATAAATAAATAAATAAAATGGAGCAGAGCCCGCGGTGTCCCCGCTGTCCCCGCCCGCATGGTGGCACCCCCGGCTCGCTGGGACACGCAGGGCACGGCCAGCCTCAAAGGGCACCACCTGCATGCACTTTCCTGGCTCATTGTAAGGGTCAATCCCGGATCAGATCTCCTTAAAAATATTTATAAATATTTTAAATATATAATATAATATAATATAATATAATATAATATAATATAATATAATATAATATAATATAATATAATATAATATAATATAATATAATATAATATAATATAATATAATATAATATAATATAATATAATATAATATAATATAATATAATATATATTAATACACATAATATACATATATATAATATATATTTATTTATAAAAATAAAAATAAAATTATATATTATATATTGTATATTGTATATTGTATATTGTATATTATATATTTTTATATATTTTACATATGTTATATATAAAATATATATAAAATATATATTTATCTAAAATATATAAATAAATTATTTATATATATTTTTATATATTTTTATATATACATATATATACACATGTACATATACATACATATACATACATATATATATTCACACACACACATACATACATATACATACATATATATACATATATATACATATATACATACATATATATATTTTTTTTTTGGGGGGGGTTTTTTGTTTGTTTGGTTTTTTTTGTTTTTTTTTTTTTTGTTTTTTTTTTGGCTGCTCCTGGATTCTTGGAAGTGTCCAAGGCCAGGGTGGATGGGGCTTGGAACTTGGAGCAACTTGGGATAGTGGAAGGTGTCCCTGCCCATGAAATGGATGGATTTTAAGGTCCTTTTCCACCTCATCCAGGCTGGAATTCTGTGATTCCTGCATGGCTCCCATTACCCCAGCGTGGTTCAGCAGAGGGAGCAGCATCCCTGTGTCCCAGACTGCTGCTCCTCCTTACAGCTTCACACTCATTCCCAGCCCATCCCTGACTCTAGGTGGGTCAAAAATAGCTGAACTACTCCCCTAGGCTGCTCCATCCCTGGACACCAAACCAAATCTGGGAGACAAAACACAGGGAAAAAAAAAACCCAAAATACTAAAATAATAAATAAATAAATATGTTCTAAATAAATAAATAAATAAATAAATAAATAAATGAAATGTGGTCTTATTAAACGATACCTTAAATAAACTCTGCTTCCCCTCTTTATGCATTCAGGTCTGGTGTTAAGTTTTCCTGTAGACTGGGGATGCAATAAGAAGCAATTTAAATGGAGGAAATTAATTAATTAGTGTCAAGCACGCGGAGCCCGTTCACCAAATGTGAAGGGCTCCGGAGAATTTAGACTTGTCTCAGGTTTTTGGTTTTTTTTTTTTTTTGCTGTCTCTGTCTTTGAAAAGATGAATATTTCTTAGAGGTTTTTTATCAGCCAGCAATCTGTGGGAATAAAAAAAGAAGCCAGGTCTTCTGAGAGACAGACAGTGTCACCACTATTTCTGTCTGCACTTCCTGAGATATTTTAAATTATTCTGTTGAAACCCTGGGAGAGGCAATTAATTGTTAATTTTGGCTTTCCTTGTAAAAAAACAAAAAAAAAATTAGGCTTGTAGAGCTAGTTGCAGATTTGAGAGGTAAGAACCATGAACAGGGAATATCCCTCCATGATTTTTAAGGAATTGAGCCACGGTCGTGGGATGTTTGAGGTGGCTGACCCTGGAGGAGGGTGGAGGATGGCGTTTTCAGGATGGTTTGGTCAGGAATTGGCACTGAAGGAGGACATAAACCAGTCCACAGGGGATTTTTTTGTTAGACTGGAACAAAATCACTGCTCTCTTGTGAAATAAAGCAAAAATTCCGGTGTGAGCCACAACTGTAACCAGGTATGGACCCCAGCAACAGCCTGGTCCAGTGGAAGGTATTTGCTTGTGGCAGGGAGAGGAATGGGATGAGCTTTAAGGTCCTTCCCAACCCAACCCATTCTGAGATTCCAAGAGCTTGCCCACAGCCATTCCTGCTGGAATTCAGGACATTTCTCTCACTGTCCTGGGCTGCCAAGGGACACCTTCCACTGCCAGGGGGCTCAGAGACCTGGCACAGAGACCAAGATGCCCCTGTGGTTTCCATTGTGACCCATGGAGCAAATTACCAACCTTATATGAAGATCTGCAAGCCACGACAGTTTAAACAGAATGATAGTGAACTTATCACGGTGTGAAAAAATAGATTTTTGGGGTTTTTAGAATGGGGGTTCAGGGGACAAGATGGAGGAATCTGGGTGTTGTGACGGCGTTCACAGGGGTTTTTGGACGAGGGAAGAGACGAGGATCTGACTCCATGTTTCAGAAGGCTTGATTTATTATTTTATGATATATATTACATTAGAACTATACTAAAAGAATAGAAGAAAGGATTTCATCAGAAGGCTGGCTAAGAATAGAAAAAGAAGGAATGATAACAAAGGTTTGTGTCTCAGATGGAGTCCGAGCCAGCTGGACTGTGATTGGCCATTAACTAGAAAAAACTCTAGGAGACCAATCACCTGTTGCATTCCACAGCAGCAGATAACCATTGTTCACATTTTGTTCCGGAGGCCTCCCACCTTCTCAGGAGGAAAAATCCTAAGGAAAGGATTTTCCATAAAAGATGTCTGCGACAGGGCATGTCCAGCCTTTCTCCTTCTTCTTCTTCTTCTTCTTCTTCTTGGCCTCCATCTTCTGCTGTGATGGTGGCACTTTTAGATTGGTTTAGAGTAGAACCTCACTGTCTAACATAGGTGATAGGTATTGGAAAGTAATTGTAAACATTGTACACGTAGTTGTTTTTAGTATAAAAAGATAACACCGCCCTGGGGCAGGCAGAGTGCCTCAGACTGTCTTGCTGAGCTGACCTCGGCAGGACAGGAGAAAGAATTTTATAGATAAGATACAATAAACAACCTTGACACCAAGAAATGAAGAGCTCTGACTCTTTCTTCGACCACCGGGCTGGGAAAAGAGACTTTCTGATTTATCTGGGGTCACTGTGAGCAGCGAGAGAACCTGAGACATTCCCCCCTGCAGGAGATGCTCTGATCACGGAGGAGAGGTTTTGGTGATCAGGAGGGATGCTGAGGTGCCTTGACAGGAGCCAATCCTCATTTTCCAGGCTCTCACCTCAGCTGACAAATGTAGCAGGGCTCAGCACGGATCACTGATGCAGCTTTACACGGGTGACAAAAGCCATTTTACAGCTGTCCTGCACTGCTCCACCTGGCAGCCAGAGAAATCCCTGAGGCCCAGGCACAGGGTGCCCAGAGAAGCTGGGGCTGCCCCTGGATCCCTGGAAGTGTCAAAGATCAGTTTGGACAGGGCTTGGAGCAGCCTGGGATAGTGGAAGGTGTCCCTGCCATGGCAGGGGTTTGGGACCAGATGTTTTTTCAGGTCCCTTCCAACCCAAACCATTCTGGGATTTATGATCTCCCAAGAATTGCTTCTCCAACCATTTTCAGCTTCCCTGGAGCCCAGGGCACATTTCAACATTCACCAACCACTTCCAGCTGAGGAGCTGCACCCTGGAGGAGCCAACTCCTCTGGCCTGAGCTGTGCTTTGTCCCTGCCAGCTCTGTTGGAATCCTCCCTGAGAACACCCAGTCTGTCTGGAGGAAGGAGCATCTTCCCCTGAGGAGCAGTCCCAAAATCCCAACCCTTTGCACACACCCAGACTGCCTGGAGAGGAGGAGCTGGGAGCCCAGGGAGGCTGGGAACTGCTCAGCCATTTCCAGCAGGAAGGAAAGGCAGCACTCTCACAGGAATTTGGGATGTCTCCCAAAGTTCAGGGATGTGAATATACATCGAGTTTTACACAAATACTCAGCAGAGCCCGGTGTGTGTGTGTGGTCTGGCATCTGCTGCTCTGCCAATGGGAGTGCTTCCCACATGGATCAGGGGAAAATGGATGTTTGGGGTATGAGCTCAGGCTTGGAAAGGTGCTGTCACTCCAAGCCACCCTCCTGACAGACAGGAAGTTATCCCAGCATGAAGACACTGCCAGCATCCTCCCCCATGTCCCGCTGGGCTCCAAGCCCTCCCTGTGGACAGCTGGCCCTGTCACCGGTGCTGCTGCGGCACAGGATGTCCCCAACACCTCCCAGGGGACCTTAGAGGCAGCACCTCATGGACATCCAACATTCCTGATCCCTGCAGGCAGCTGGAGAGGGACTTGGGGACAAGGGATGGAGGGACAGGACACAGGGAATGGCTCCCAGTGCCAGAGGGCAGGGATGGATGGGATATTGGAAATTGGGAATTGTTCCCTGTGAGAGTGGGCAGGCCCTGGCACTGCCCAGAGCAGCTGTGGCTGCCCCGGGATCCCTGGCAGTGCCCAAGGCCAGGCTGGAAATTGAGACTTGGAGCAGCCTGGGATGGTGGAAGGTGTCCCTACCCATGTGGAACAAGACGGTTTTCCCAGGTCCCTTCCAACCTAAACTATCCTGGGGTTCTGTGAGTCTATTTCTGTGCAAAGACACCAGAGGTCCAAGCTTTTGGAAACCTCTGCAGATTCCCAAGTCCCAGACAGGACAGCTGACAAGGTAATTTTTGTTTGAATGCTTTGGAAAGGAGGGAATGCAGCACTTGGCTGGGTGACAGTCACTGTTGCATCCCCCAGGGCATCATCCAGGAGTTCTCCTCCCTGGAAAGGGACACACCAGCCATGCAAGCTGAAAAAAAAAAAATCTCTTCTAGGAGTTTGGATTTTTATTTTTTTTTATTTTGTCAAAAGAGATAAATGTCCCAGCTCGTGCAGCAGGGAGAGATGGAAACGGCTTGACCTCCCTCATTAGCATCACTTTAGACTAGAGCAAAGAAGCTGGGAAAAGGAGTCTGGCGATTTGTTCTCCTTTAAAAATGTCCCTGTCATCACGCTCCATTATTTATACCAGCAGCACTGCTGGCACCGAGCCTGGGCTGGGAGGAAAAATAATACAGAGACGTCCTGCACTCACTCCCTGCTGCTTTCCCTCTGAAGGAGACAGGATCTGCCTCAGGTTCTGGGAGCAAAGCCCCACCTGGGACCCACCCAGAGCTGTCCCAGCACTTGATGTGACACCCATCCAAAGAGTTGGGGACTTATGGTCCTATGGGGACCACAGGATTTATGGGATAACACTGGAAAGGGTTGCCTGGGTCTGGGGCACGGAGCTGCAGCTGCCTCAGGAGTTGGGGCAGCTCCTCCTTGCTGAGATGCCCCCATCGGCCTCACCTCTTCCCAGGACGCTGCTTGGAAAATCACAAATTGGTTTGTTTGGTTTAAAAGTTGCTTTTGTGGATTGGCCTTTGGCTTCTGTTGGGGTAACAGGGTCAGGCACTGCTGCTTGACCCCAAAGCTGCTCCACCTGAGCAGCTCCACATTTTCTGAGGGTTTCACTCTTAGGACTTGGAGCTTCTCCCCACTAATTTCACCTGCCAAGTGTTGTTAAAGACTAGGCAAAATTAAGGGCAGACGCTTCAAGCTGTTGTGCAAAACACTAAAATCATCAATTTTTACACCTTTTGTAGCAAGAGGGAACACTACAGCCTTTTCCCAACTCTGCCTTCACTTCTCACCCCTGCTCTGAGCCTTTCTGCTGTTAATTCCCATCGATCTCAGACCATTTTCAGGCCTTTGACAAATTCCATCTGGTGCAAAAATCCAGCTCTGACTTTCTGTGGAGGTCACCAGGGACACAAGGACCTGCTAGCTTTCCTCCTGAACTTTCTCAACCCTCCAGAGCCAGCAGTGACTCAGCTGCTGCAATCAGGAAATAACAGGGAATGGCAGGAACACCCACGGGGAAATACCCAAAGAATCACATTTCTCTTTAAAAACACATTTACTGTGACCAGTGACTGTCACCCAGCCAAGCGCTGGCCTGCATTCCCTCCTTTCCACAGCATTCAAACAAAAATTACCTTGTCAGCTGTCCTGGCTGGGATTTGGGAATCTGCAGAGGTTTCCAAAAGCTTGGACCTCTGGTGCCTTTGCACTGAAATAGACTCACAGAACCCCAGGATAGTTTAGGTTGGAAGGGACTTGAAAAAACCATCTTGGGTGGGGACACCTTCCACTGTCCCAGGCTGCTCCAAGCCCATCCAACCTGCCCTTGGGCACTGCCAGGGATCCAGGGGCAGCCACAGCTGCTCTGGGCAGTGCCAGGGCCTGCCCACCCTCACAGGGAACAATTCCCAATTCCCAATATCCCATCCAGCCCTGCCCTCTGGCAGTGGGAGCCATTCCCTGTGTCCTGTCCCTCCATCCCTTGTCCCCAGTCCCTCTCCAGCTCTCCTGGAGCCCCTTCAGGCCCTGGCAGGGGCTCTGGGGTCTGTTGATTTTAACCCTTTGGGGATGGAGAGCTGGGTTTGCCAGAGGCTTGGGGAAGCTGTGGGATGGGAGGAGATAATCTGGGACAAGCCTCCACCCTCACCTCCCCCCAGAGAAGCTGTGGGTGGCTTTGCAAAGGCAAAGCACAGCCTGATGAAGTGAGCTGTATTCCTTTGGGATGGCACACTTGGAGAGGAAGAGAAACTGTGCCTGCATCCCAGCTTTTCCCAGGGGAGGCAGCACAGCCTGATTGCAGCCACGGGAGGTGATCAGCCACATCATCTCCATTTGCTGCTCTCCACATTCATTGCAAACCTTCCAGGATCCAGCAGTTTGCCATCTCTGCATTCCTGGTTTTTCTACCTTTTCCATGGGATGTGTGAAGGGCTTGTGCCCAAAAGGCGCAGTGACCTCCAGGGTGCTGCAGAAACCAGGAGCTGGGCAGGACAAGGACAAAACCTTCATGGGAAAGGGGCTGGGGAGGGATGGTTGTGCTGGGAGTGCTGCCTCCACCTTCCTGTCTCTGCTGCTGTGAAATGCTGAGGATCCACATGAAACTCCCAGAATTCTGCTGTTGGAGGTGATCTCTGCCTCAGCACAATTTAATATCAGAGCACTTGACCGTGCAGCCTCTCAATGTTCTTTTTTTTTTTTGCTGTTGTTTTCTTTTTCATTTTTACTTTTTTTCCAGCAGGGAGACTCCATAAAGCTGATGGCAGAATTGCCTCTGCTGCTGGCAATCAGGCTGCAAAACAAATTGTCACATAAAGAGAGGGGAATGGTAATGGAGCTGCCTCTTTTTCATGTTTGCTATTGAAGTGTTTTGCAGGGATGAGAGATATCCATCAGAGAACAGGCACATCGGCATTTTCTGGGAACACAGGAGGCACGTTGGAGCTCAGCACAGTGTTTGGGGGGGGAAATACCAGCCCCATCCTCACCCTGGGTATGCAGTGGGACATGAAGAGTCTTATCATCCCCCATTTGCCTCTCCTACCAGTTGGGCTCTCTCACAGGACCTTCCCCTGTCCCCTCACCTTGGCCAGGTGAGCATTTCATCCAAGATGCTGATCCTCTGTGCTCCTCTCCTCACCACCTTCCCTGTTTGAGCTAAATTATCCTGCCTACATTCACAGCGTCATTAAAAATTAACCCTCCTCTGGTTCTGACCAGCAGCAGCGAAGGCTGGAGCTGCTCATCACAGCCAGCTCCAGCTTTTCTCCCTACCCTGCTCTGGAATTGAGATATCAAGAGACAATTCAATTTTTTCAAGGCGAGATCAGACTTCTCCACTGTAATGAGTATCAGTGGGATTTGGGCTGGTTTTTTAAAATGCTGTCACTCCCATCCACATGAAAGCAGGATCCTTTAGTGCCTGCCTGCCCCAGAGGGATGAGCTCCTTTCCACAGCTCAGGAAGGAGTGGAAGGAGTGGGTTTGAAGCATTTTTTCCCCAAAGTCTTGGCCCCAAAGACATCATTTCTCTGGAGGTGGCCAGTCCCTTCCCCTTGGTGTGTCACCACATTTTTCCCACCTCAGCACCCTCACTCCAGGCCTTCCCTGAGCACCTGCAGCACTTTGTGTCATACAGAGACATCCTGCACCCCCTGATGATGTATTTGACTTTATGGATATTAGAAGGTTAATTAATTACTTTATTATATTATACTATGTACATTTTATTTAAACTTAATTTGTTAAGTATTTATTTTTTATATATTTGCTTATACTGCATTGAATTTTGTGACTGTGTCATACAAAGCTCCATCAGGAGCTGGTGGGATGTGAATTTTTTACCCCCTGGCCTGCAGCATTTGGCCACGAGGGTTATTGCTGGAGGTCTCTGCAAAAAAACCTGAGCTGGAGGGTGTCTCCCAGCTGCCTTGTTAGGGTGGATATTGCTTTTCACCTGAAATCAGAGCTGCTTTATTGACTTGGTGATGCCTGGCTCCCAGGCAGCCAGCCTTTAATGCATACTAATGAAGAAAACAAGTGTTTTCCCCCAGAAGTGTCATGTGTTTCCCCAGACTTTCAGCCCAAGAGATAACATCAAAGTGGTACAATTTAATGAACCTGCTCCCTTACAGTGTGCAGCATAATTTGCTGGCTGCTATGCAGGGGAAAGGAACCCTCACTGCTGGTGAGGCTTTTCGATCTATTCCTCTGATTTTAATAAGTTACAACTTATCTTGTGCCATTTGGGGGAAGAATGTGAGAGATGGAATGATAAAACAGTGATTCATCCCACGCTGGGAGGTTTATTTAAAAAAAAAAAAAAGACAAAAAAACCCAGCAAAACCTTGACCTTTCAGCTACATGTGTGAAAAGGAAGGAAAAAACAATTGTGTCTAAAGAGATTCCTTCTATGCCAGACAGAAGGGCTCAAACTCAGTGTATTGTAAATGAATGGGGATTTTGACGAAGGGGAGAGAATGATGCATTTGACTTTATGGATATTAGAAGGTGAATTAATTACTTTATTATATTATACTATATACATTTTATTTAAACTGAATTTTTAAAGTTTTGTATATATATATAATATTTTGTATATTAAGATCTGTATATATATTATATTATATTATATTATATTATATTATATTATATTATATTATATTATATTATATTATATTATATTATATTATATTATATTATATTATATTATATTATATTATATTATATTATATTATATTATATTATATTATATATAACATATTATATATTGTATATTATCCAATATTTTGTATATTAAGTTTTGTATATATATAATATTTTGTATATATTTCTTATACTACATTGAATTTTGTGACTGTCGGTTGACAGCTTTGACACACATACACAGTTGGTTTTGATAGGTTAAGGAAACAAAACATTTTTATTTTAGATAAATAATTTTTATATTGTATTTTACTTTGATATAATACAGGTAGAGCAAGTGATAAAAATTGTGGGTTGGTTGGTTTCTTTTGAGGTTTAGAGAATGTGAATTTTAGAAATTTTTCAGAAGAATTGTGCTTTGCTTTTCTCTGTGAAGAGAAACATGTTAACATCAGTGTGTTATGAGAGAGCGTGCACATGCCAGCCCCTCTCCTGATGTCCTTGGCCTCTTCTCCCAGGAAAAACTACCAATAGAATGAGAGGGAAGGGCCTCAAGCTGTGCCAGGGAAGGTTCAGGTTGGATTTTAGGAAGAATCTCTTCACTGAAGGAGCAGCCAGGCTTTGGGGCAGTGCTGGAGTCACCGTCCCTGCAATGTCCAAGAAATGGAACAGATGTGGCCGCGTGATTCAGCGGGCATTGGTTAAAGGTTGGATGTGATCATCTGGGAGGTTTTTCCAGCCTTAACCATACCAATATTCCATAGCAGTGTGTCCTGGGAGGCCACCGGCCCTTATTCCTGCTGCTCTGGAGGAGAGGGACTAAAGGATAGGATGGGACACAGAAACTCAGCCACAAAAACTGCTCCTGTTTGAAGACAACAAACATTTATCCATGGCACATCCCTCCCAGGACAAGATCCTGCTGCTGGAACAGCCTCATTCCAAGAGGACACCTGGCTTTGGAACCAGCAACAGCTGAGAGGCCCCAAATGCCTCAGCCCAGCACAGGCAAAGCCTCCAAGAGCAGAGAGGGAGGCTTTAATTACACAGCAGTTTCCATGGCAACCTCCCCAATCAAATGGCCGAGCACAAGGCCTCTCTGCTCTCCTCTCCTTTCTTCCCTGCCTCTGGAACAATTAGGCCAGGATGAGAGCCCAGCTGTGCTGCACAGCTCTGGGCAGGCACAGGAGGAGCAGGAGCCTTCCTCCCTCGGCACTGAGCCCTGAGGGGGCCAAGGAGCCTGGCCTGTGTTTCCAGTGCCATTTCTGGTCACCTGCCTGCTCCAGAGATCCTTTCAGGGGCTGCTGGTGGAGCCAGGAGAGGCATTTTCCTCATGGAGTCATGGAATGATTTGGATTAGAAGAGACCTTAAAGATCATCCCATCCCACCCCTGCCATGGCAGGGACACCTTCCACTGTCCCAGGGTGCTCCAAGCCCCAATGTCCAGCCTGGCCTTGGGCACTGCCAGGGATCCAGGGGCAGCCACAGCTGCTCTAGGAATTCCATCCCAGAGGAACATCCAGGGAACAATTCCTCATTCCCAATCTCCCATCCATCCCTGCCCTCTGGCACTGGGAGCCATTCCCTGTGTCCTGTCCCTCCGTCCATGGTCCCCAGTCCCTCTCCAGCTCTCCTGGAGCCCCTTTAGGCCCTGCAAGAGGCTCTGAGGTGTCCCTGGAGCCTTCTCCTCTCCAGGTGAGTTCCTGGGTTTCTGTGGTTGAGATGACTCCCCAGGTATTAGAAAGTATTTTTTTCCCAGCCCTGTGACCAAAGAAGATGAGGTTCCTCAGTTCTGCTTTTCAAGGTTGTTTATTTGCTCTTATCTCTTCCATTCTTTCTCTGACCTGCTGAGATCTGTCCAGCAGGCTGGGTTATGGCTCAGCCCCTGCCCTTGGGGTGGTGTTAGCTTTTTATACTAAGAACTACGTGTACTTTATTTACAATAATTTTCCAGTACCTATCACCTATGTTAGACACTCTGTCTCTACTCTAAACCAATCCAGAAGTGCCACCATCACAGCAGAAGATGGAGGACAAGAAGAAGGAGAAAAAGGACGGGACACACCCAGATTTCTCCATCTTGCCTCTTGAACTCCCATTCTAAATCCCCAAAATTCTACTTTTTCACCCTGTGACAGATTCACTATCATTCTACTCAAACTCTGGTGGCCTTCACAAAATCTTCACACAAAGCTGGTAATTTTTTCTATGGGCTAAAATTGAAGGCACAGGTGTTTGTGACTCTGTACCAAGGTTTCTGACCCCCTTGCCAGGGTCTTGAGTCACCCAGGGCAGCCAGAGGAATGACAGGTGAGCACCCCCAGCCCTCCCAGCCTGGCCCCATTGGAGAGATAAAGAAAGTAAACAACAAGCCAGGTCCTCATCTCTGCCTCTCCCTGGGGAAACATTCCCTGTTTTCTGGTCCCTGGGATTGTGTCCACCATTTCTGCCAGGTTTGAGAGCAGTTGGGTCCCTGTGTTCCCTCAGCTCTCACTGAGCTGCTGGGATCCATTGCTGGGCCCTCACGTGCTTCTGGATTTTCCTTCATGAGGAGGAGCCTGGCTTTGGAGGGGCAGGGCACAGAAACAGGTTTGTAATGGAGCCATCCTTCCCTCTGGTGTGGGGAAAAAAAGCAGGAAGCTCTCAGCTTTCCCTTGCTCCATCCAAAGGAATCACAGCTCCTGAGGTGACATTTTAGAGCACGAGGGGAGGAGGAGGCGGAGGAGGAAGAGAAGGAAGTCATCAAGGTGGTGTCCAACCAAAGACGTTATTTTCTCCCTGGGGAAACATTCCCTGTTTTCTGAAATTGTGCTCACCCTTTTTGCCAGGATTAAGAGCAGTTGGGTGCCTGTGTTCCCTCAGCTCTCACTGAGCTGCTGGGATCCATTGCTGGGCCCTCATGTGCTTCTGGCTTTTCCTTCATGAGGAGGAGCCTGGCTTTGGAGGGGCAGGGCACAGAACAGGTTTTTAATGCAGCCATCATTCCCTCTGGTGTGGGAAAAAAACCCCAGGAAAGCCCTCAGCTCTGCCTTGCTCCATCCTAAGGAATCATCCAAAGCTCCTGAGGTGACCTTTTAGAATACGAGGGGAGGAGGAGAAGGAGGAGGAGGAAGTCATCAAGGTGGTGTCCAACCAGAGGCATTGTTCTCTTTTCTTGGGGGCCATGCAAATGGCAAAACATTAATATTTGCTTTTCCATTTCCCCCTGGGCCTCATTGTTCGAGGGCTGGGCCCGCAGACAGCTTTGCAGCTCACCTCTGTTTACTCTGGGCTGGGCCTGTCCCTTCCTTTATGGACTGGGGGGAAGGAAAGGCTGATTCCTCCTGGCCTGAGGAGACCCATTGTCCCTCTGCCCTGCCCTCCCTCCCCACCCTGTGAAAAATGCCAATCACTTGCTTTTAAAATTGTAAAAGTTTAATAGTAATAAAATGGTTTAGTAGTAATAAAATAAAAATAGTAATTGTGAAAAAAAGGTGTATTTTATCATTGGCTTTTTGCAAATATTCAAATCAATATTATATGTGTTGTGTTAGAAAGTTGTGCTGCATTAATTTTCTTAAGTAATGTGTTAAATATAATTTTAGGTTATAACATAATGTTAAAATATAAACTATGCTATGTAGGATAATTTCTTTTTCTGAAGAAAGGACTCACAGCCAGATAGCAGCCACAGGACACCTGAATCTTTCAGAGAAAGAGAATTTATTGCTCCATTATCAGAAGAAATGAACTTCTTCCCACCTCGCTCAGCTCTGAAGATGCTGTCAGGATTCAGAGGAAGAAGCTGACACTGCCCAGACAGAATCCTGTGTTTGAATGGAATTTATGCATCATGTATGAGGGGTATGAATATACAACAGGCTGTTGCTTTTAAGGGTTAATCCTCTGTTAATGTGTGTCCTTTTTCAGGCTTATTTTGCCCAGAAAAGGTACCCGGACTGTCCTTAACTCTTTGTTTTTATTGTCTCATATTGTCCTAAATTCTCCTAAATTTCCTAATTGTCCAAATTTTTATTAGTCCAATTATATTGCTATTTTTATAACCATTTTATTACTATTGAACTTTTAAAATTTTAAAAAACAAGTGACTGGCGTTTTTCACAGTAATATAGTGATGCATAAATTCCATTCAAACACAGGATTCTGTCTGGTCAGTGTCAACTTCTTCCTCTGAATCCTCTTCAGGGCTGAGCAAGGTGGGAAGAAGTTCTTTTCTTTTGATAAGGGAGCAATAAAATTCTTTTTCTCTGAAAGATTCAGGTGTCCTGTGGCTGCTATCTGGCTGTGAGTCCTTTCTTTAAAAAAGTATCTTACATAGCATAATATCTATTTTAACATTATATTATAGCCTAAAACTATATTTAACACACTACTTAAGAAAATTAATACGGCATAACTTTCTAACACAACACATATAATATTCATTTGAATATTTGCAAAAAGCCAATAATAAAATACAAATTTTTCACATCCTGCATTATGGGGCTGTGTATTTTCTTTTTTAGCAGCTCAGCACTACTTAAAAGGCAGGCCTGGCCTGAGCACAAATGGTTGGCTTGCTGTGAGGCTCAGCCTGAGTGGGAAGGGATCCAGGGACAGAGCAGGTCAAAAAAATAAAAAAAAAAAAAATCCCACTTGGCTTCTTGCTTCACAGTTTCTGACAGCTCACCCCCTGTTTTTAGCAGTGGCTGTGTGAGCTCATCATGCTCAGCCTCTTCTTGTTCTGCTTGCCTTGAAACAAGCTCAACTCAAGTCCGATTTTATATGTATCCAAAAAAATATAAAAATCATACTTCCAAGGATTTATTTTTAATGTCAGGAAGAGGTAGGGATTCCTTCTCCTTCTTTTCAACTCTGCCAGCCCTGCTCTTTGCAGGTGGTGGCATCTTCAGCAGGAAGATTTGCAGGGCTGCCCTCAGCTGTGGTTTCTGCCTCCAGCTCAGCAAGCTGCTGGCTTTTACCACTTGTTGCATACAATAATAAAAGACCTTATAAAATATAGTTTAGAATATAGTTTAGGCCTTGCTACTCTAGCTAAGCTAGCAGGTTAGCTTGTAATGTCAATGTCAAAAATCATAAGAATGAAAGCAGTTAGCACAACAAACTATTCTGGTAAGAAAACCATTTGCACCTGTAATAAACAAGAAATGTGTCCCATGGGAATCAGTGAAAAAAATATGTGAACTGAGCAAAAATAGAGAGATTTGACAGACACACACCTTGGCCATTTACAGACCAACATACTGAGTGTCAGTGCATTGTCAGCCAGTTAGGTCTAACACAGTGCCTTCTGATATTTCCTATAAATATCAGCTTTGTGAATAAAGAATTGGCTTTTCTGCATGAAGAAACTGAGTCCCAGCTGCTTTATTGCAACCTACCCCTTATTAAGAATTGCACCCCATCTGTCTGACTTAATTTTTATTTTCATTCCATAAGAGCAAAGCCATGGCACAAAATCTGCGTCTTGCTGAGCCCCCCAAGCACCTTTGCTGCCCCAAAAAGCAAGAATTTTCCCTTCACTGGAGGCAGGGAAGGCAAAGAGGCCTCTCCTGGCCAAACTCACCAGCACATCTTTGTTCACTGCATGATTTAACAACCACAATTACAAGGTTGGATTGACCCTGCATCCAGGAATGGCTCTTGCTGGCATTTCTCACCCTCTGGAAAGGAGGGAAGTTTCCCTCCTTCCCCTCACCCAGGCCCATGGCATCTGTTGGGAATTTTTTAAGCAATAAAAACCCTCTTTGGATGTATTGTTCTGTGGCACTCCCTCGGTGCACAGCTTCCATTCCTTCTTAGTCCAGACAGGCGGTTTCTGCAACAGCAACAGACCCAATCCCATCAAGATTTTAAACCTGGCATTGTGGCACTGGAGCACAAGGGGGGCAAGGAGGAGAAAATTCAAGTTTAAGGGCAGAAGGGTGATGCTTTTTGCTCTGTTTTCTCCACGTGTGCTGCATGCCCAGGCTGGATCCAGGATGCAGAGCGACCCAACCCCAGCAGCAGCAAAAGCAGCAGCTCCAAGCCCTCCATGCTGGGTGGGTGTGAACGGCCCAGGAAGGTGAGTTTGGAGACCTGGACCAAAGGGCAGGTGGCACCTGTGGCATCTTTACCTCCTGCTCGTGCTCAAAACTGGGAATTGTGCATTGAGAGACAGGTGGGATCATGGCAGAAAGGTGGGAATGGAGCAGAAAGGTGGGAAGACAGCAGAGGATGGGAATGTGCCAGCAGGGAGACACTGCTCCTTGTGCCTCAGCTCAGATTCCCAGCCTGCCCCAAACGCACGCAGCAGGCTCGGTGCCAGGGTGAGTTCATTGGGATGTAATCCCGTTCCTGAGGGCAGCACAGGCCCCAGCCCATTCACAGCACCTCTGTTAATTAAGACCAGCTCTAAGCCTCTTCAAACAAGGTGCCTGGCAAGCTGGGGAAGGAGCCAGGCCGCTGGTTTGCTTTTGATGTGCTACATCCAGAGCTGACTGGGAAAACCAGCGTCAGGGCAGAGAGTTGTCCCCACTGCAGAGCAAGCCACACTGTGTTCTTACAAAATCATGCAGTTGTGGAATGGTCTGGGTGGAAGGAGATTAAAACCCATCTCATTCCCCTCCCTGCTATGGGCAGGGACACCTTCCACCATCCCAGGCTACTCCCAGCCCCAACGTCCAACGTGGCCTTGGACATTTTCAGGGATCCAGAGGCAGCCACAGCTTCTCTGGGCTGCTGAAATGAAGGAGAAGCAAAGACATCCCTCCTGAAGGGCCTTAGAGGAGGTCTGGCAGCCCAAATTTACTGCAGGCATCATGCAACTCGTTAGTTTTCATTAAGTGCAGCTCCTGGAGCCAAGTGGGAATCACAGCTTTTGTTAAAGGAGCTGTCGGAGTCTCACACAAGAGGCAGAAAGCAGAGAGAGTGCAGAGCTGGAACAGAAAGCAAATAAAACTCCAATATTTTCGCTTTGTAATGAATGCAATTAATTATGCTGAAGCTCTTTGCATAATCCCACAGTTGTCTGAGGGAGTTTGCCAGAGCAAGTAGTTCTGACACGCTGCATGCAGAAACTGCCCTTTTGACTCCACGAGGATATTGAAGATGTTCTGGTAAATATTTACATTTTTTAATCTCCACTGCTAATCAGAGCTGAGATTATTGCAGTCACAAGAGTTTATTAAAATAAACTCTGCCCTGATTGCTTGCTTTCTGCATCTGCTGGGTTTTTTTACCCCCCACCCAGCTGTCCAGATGCCAAGGAAGCTGGGATTTTATCAGGGTTAGATTTGTTGGAATGCTGCAGTTTCTGTAGTAGTTTGAAAGGGTTTGGTCCCCAGGGGCAGATGCTATTCCAAAATTAGATGTCACCCAAATCTTTCTTTATGCTGAAATTACTGAAGTATGGGGAATCTTGGGGCAGAAATTACTCTGCAAGGGGTTTTTCTTCCTTGAAGCTGCTGTTTATTGGGAAAAGCTGATTTTATCATGAGGAGAGGGCAGTGTGAGCTCTCCTGGCCTGGTCTCAGCCCATATTAAAGGTCAAGTTCCTCCTGCAACCCCTGGAAGGGCTCCTTTGGCCCCATCCCAAGGGACTGGCCTGGGTTATCACCATTCATGCATCATCTCACCACAGAGCCCTGGGGCTGTCTCATAAATGCTCCCAGGCCAAACTCAACGCTCCAAGTGTGCAGTGGGGAGGGATTTGCATCCCTGAGCTGGGAAGAACCAGTGCTGATGGATCCCTGCTCCTCCCCAGGCCTTGCAAACCTGCTTGGTGTGCTCCAGGTGCACTGGGATGCTCTTAGCAGGGCTTTACTTGGGCTCCAGCAGGAGCCTGGGCCCTGTCTAAAAATACCTTACTAAAAAGGTAATTTTAGTTAATTAATTTTAATTTTAGTTAAAAGATTTTTTTTCCCTGCTTCAGCTAGCTAAAAAAATACCTAACTACTTTAGCTAACTAAAAAGCAAAGGAGAGCTCTCTCCCTCTGTCCGTGCTGCAGACAACACAGTCCATGAACAGGAAAGCTCAAGCTCTTCTCTCTGTTTTTGAATACAGCCACCCCAGCCATTCCACCCCTTCTCCTTCTCCCCTCCTTCACACTCAGATCTAGTTTTAAAGGTGCAAAACTTATTTCTGGGCTAAACAGACGAATGGGGGGCACAATTCAGCATCACAAAGTCACCCCAGGTCACTGCTTTGCAGGTTGAAAATTAAGCCCAGTCTGGGTCTGTGCTGCAGACTGCCTTGGACCAGTGCCTGGGATTTATGGGGTGGTTTGTCCAACCAGGAGCCACAAAGGATCAGGAAAAAGAGCATTTTAAAAGCAGGCAGGGTTCTGTAAATGCCCCCCTGAAGCCTTGGATTTCTCGCAACAGCCGTCCTTGCTGCCAGGGCTCGCTCTGCCCCTTGCACAGCAAGATTTGTGAGGCGGGAGAAGCAAAGGCTGCGTGTCCCGAGCTGCTAAAAGCAAGGACAAATAATTGCAGAGCCCAGCAGTCAGTGAGGACAGAATAAATGAGCTGTTGGGAAATCACAGCAGGGCTCAGCACTGCAGCTCCACGCCACTGCCTGTGCCCCAGAGTCAGGGAGCTCTGGGATCTCTCCTGCCTTCAGGTGTCTTTGGGTTTTTGCTCTTTAATGTGAGCCCTGCGAATTCTGCAGCTTCTCTGGGCGCATTCTGTCAGTGCTGCTGAGATTAGGCTCTGGGCAGAGGTGAGAAGCCCTCAGATCATCAAGGGGAAGGAAAAGCATCACACTTGGTTTGACATGACATTTCACTGGGCATGGGCCCATTAGAAACTGGGGCAGTGCCACCAAGTGAGCTTCTGGTTGAACCCTCAAACAAGCTGGGGAGGGAAAACATCACCTCAGGAACACCTCAGGGGGAAAAAAAAATAGGAAAAACTCCTATATTTCAGTTTTCTATGTGAAAGAAACAAATTGCTGCTGTCATCCATCCCCCCCTGGCAGTGCCAGGCTGTCTTGCAGGGAAGGCTCACCCATCTTTTCGAGTCTGTCAGATAATTTTGACCTTGCTGCAGATCAGGCTGGGTGTGTGGGGCTGTCAGCAGACAGGGTGAGGAGGGAGGGGAGGGAAGAACATTCGGTTCAGCGCCGCGGGAACGAGGCAGTGTGAAAAACAGGGAGCAATCCGTGAACAGATGGAGGGGGAAGTGGTGAGGACTGGCGGGCTCTGCTGCATTAATGATGTTAATAAGCGGTGAGGAGTGATTAATGAATTACATCCAACGGGTTGGGGTCAGCTGGGGACACCCCAGGGCAGTGCTGCCCCGGCTTTGCGGGCAGGAATGGAGCTGTGGGCAAATGGGTGCCTCCCTGTGGAAACTCAGCACATCCCTCTGGATGTCCAGAGTTGCCAAGAACGCCGTCAGGGGGCTCAGAGACCCTGGCATTCTGCCCAGAACACCTGGACACTTGATTTCAACCCTTGCAGCGAGTTGCCAGCTTTGTATGAGGACGTGAAAGTCACACAGGTTTGAATAACAAAATATCCACAGGGTGAAAATGTAGATTTTAGGATTTTTGTATGGGGGTTATGGGGACAAGATGGAGGAATCAGGGCGTGTCTAGTCCTTCTTCTTTCTTCTTCTTGCTCTCCATTTTCTGCAGTGATGTTGGCACTTGGGGATTGGTTTAGAGTAGAATTGCACTGTCTAACATAGGTGATAGGTATGGGAATTAAAGGTAAATATGATGTACATAGTTTGTAGTACAAATGGACGACACTGCCTTGGGGGGGTCAGAGTGCTTGTGGCTGCCTTGCTGAGCAGACCTCAGCTGGGCAGACAGAAAATTTTATAGATAAGAATTAATAAACAACCCAGGACCAAAAAGTGAAGAGTCCAGACTCGTTCTTCAGTTGCATGGGTTGAAGCAGAGACATCCTGCACATCTCAGGGCAGAGAACAGAACAGCCGACCCAAGACCTGCCCACAGCCAGCTGCATTTTGGAGCAGGGAGGTGTTTCCCAGACACTGGATAAAGCCCCTGCCTGGCTGAAGTGCCTGTTGCCCTTCCCTGCACAGGGCGAAACACAGGGAGAGGAAAATGCAGCACTGTCCAGAGAGGGGCTGGCCTCTGGGTGCTCTGCTGAGCTCTCTCAGGTGCAGGACAGCTCAGAGCAGGCTCTGAGTGATGTGGGGTGTAGGAGATGAGCATTGGAGGGCAGAGCTGCCTTTCCAGGTGCCCAAGGATGTGCTCTGTCACAGACATCTTTTGTGGAAAACCATTTCCTTAGGATTTTTCCTCCTGAGAAGTTGTGAGGCCTCAGGAACAAAATGTAAAAAATGGTTATCTGCTGCTGTGGAATGCAACAGGTGGATCTGTGATTGGTCTCATAGAGTTGTTTCTAATTAATGGCCAATCACAGTCAGCTGGCTTGGACTCTGTCCGAGACAGAAGCTTTTGTTATCATTCTTTGCTATTCTATTCTTAGCCAGCCTTCTGATGAAACCTTTTCTTCTATTCTTTTAGTATAGTTTTAATGTAATATATATCATAAAATAATAATCAAGCCTTCTGAAACACGGAGTCAGATCCTCATCTCTTCCTTCAACATAAGACCTCTGTGAACACCGTCACAGTGCTCCTCCTCAGAGGATGGGACACAGCCACAGCCAGCATGGGATCTGCTGGAAATCCCTTCCTCAGGGAGCTTCCAGCCCAGGCCAGGGGCTTTCAGCACTGCTCTGGTCCCTCCCTGCTGGGTGCTGGGGGTTGTGAGCTCAGAGCAGAGCAGGGACCTTTAATCATTGACTCACAGAATCACTAAGGCTGGAGAAGCTCTCTGAGTCAAACCATTCCCCCAGCACTGCCAAGGCCACCACCAGCCATGTCCCCAAGTGCCACATCCACAGGGCTTTTCTGTCCCTCTTCAGAGAAGGAATGTTCCATAACATCCAATCCAGACCAGGCTGGACAGAGCTTGGAGCACCCTGGGAGAGTGGAAGATGGCCCTGCCCAGAGCAGGGGTGCAACCCGATGAGCTTTGAGGTCCCTTCCAGCCCATCCCAGTCTGGGATTTAGGGATTCCATATGATCCCAGTCACTCACAGCCTGGCTGTCCTTCCCTGCTAAGCTCAGCTTTCCGCTCTGGCTGCCAGGCTGGGCAGAGATGTTTGCTCACCACTTTTATTAATCTCTGCTGCTGCAGCCTGGAGAGCCTGGAGACGCTCAGCTGAGGCTGTGTGGTGCCCACATTCCTGCTGGGCTGCCAGGCAAACAAGGCAGGACCTCCATGGATTACATCATTTTCCCCAAAGAACCTCCTGCCATGCAGACACGGAAAAGTATCTTAAAGGAAGCTGGTCATGCCCAGAGGAAAAAAAAAAAAAAAAAGAGGAATAAAGCAGGTGAACTCTTCCATGGTCCCACATCAACGGAGAGGAACACACAAATGTGATTCAAAGCATCGTTAAATTAACTACTGATAAAAATGTCCACCAGTGATGGTGCTGCTGCCCAGGGTGCTCAAGGAGGGCACCAGGAGATTTACTCCAGACTGTGGAGTAAATGGACTTTTTGACCATCAAGCCATGGAGTTAATGGACTTTTTGAGAGGAAGGATGGCACAGGGATCGGCGTGGGACACCCAGATCCTGCCACTGACCATGGTGGGACACACAGCAAGCACTTGTTCTGTGTCTCCTTTGGGGCAGATGGACCAGGGAGCACCTTCAGGCCTCCTGCCCTGTCCTCAGCCATAAGGGCAGCCCAGCTCAGACATCTCAGCTGGAAGAACCCTCTGAGATAGAGTCCAACCCTTCCCTCAGCACTGCCAAGGCCACCACTAACCCATGTCCCCAGGTGCCACATCCACACTTGTTTTAAATCCACCCACCACTTGTTTTAAATCCACTCCACCACCACCCCAGGCAGCCTGTGCCAGGGATTGTCAACTCTTTCCACAAAGAAACTTCTCCTAATATCTGATCACCAAGCAGGCAACACAACCCTCTACTCACAAAGCCAGCCAGGAAAGGTTATCCATGGATATTGCTGTGACTCCTCATGGCATCTTCCAGCTCCTTTAAAGGTCCCTTCCAACCCAAACTCTTCTATGGTGACTCGAGAGAAAGAAAACTGAGCTGCAATTTCCACAGGTAACCTGAAGCTGCAACAGCCCCAGCTGCTTAAAAATAAATAAATCCTTGTCTCCAGGACAAGCTGCTCTAGTCAGGACTAATTGCAGGAGGTTTCTTGAACTCTGACCATGGTTGGCTCTGGGCTTCTGCCACCAGCAGGTCTCCAGGCACTTCCCAGAGGAAATCAGTGTATTTTCCATAGATTAATGCAGAAGGGATGGCTCAAAACATCCCCAAACTCGTGTCTTTGCTAGGTAACAGCCTGGGCAGGGTTTATCCCTCTCCCTCTCAGCTTTGCATCCCCCTGGGGTCTGTCTGCCTGTCTGTCTGTCTGTGTGGTCATGTCTGTGCCTGCTCAGCTGCCTGCTTGATCCCACAACATCTGCAGGACACCTGCATTGAGTCTCCCTGGAAATATTTATGGGAATTTATCCATCAGCAACAGAGACAAGGGTCTAGCCTGGCAGAAATTTTGTTGGGACCCAGGAAAATCCTCTGGCTGCCCTGGGTGACTCCAGACCCTGGCAGGGGGCTCAGAGACCTTGGCAAAGAGTCACAAACACCTGTGCCTGATTTTAGCCCATGGAAAAAATTACCAACTTTGTGTGAAGATTTACAAGCCATAAGAGTTTTGAGTAGAATGATAGTGAAATTGTCACAGGGTGAAAAAGTAGAATTTTGGGGATTTAGAATGGGGCAAGATGGAGGTATCTGGGCATGTCCTGTCCTTCTTCTCCTTCTTCTTGTCCTCCATCTTCTGCTGGGATAGTGGCACTTTTGGATTGCATTAGAGACAGAGTGTCTACCATAAGTGATAGGTATTGGAAAATTATTGTAAATAAAGTACACGTAGTTCTCAGTATAAAAAGTTAACACCACCCCAAGGGCAGGGGCTGAGCCATAACCCAGCCTGCTGGACAGATCTCAGCAGGTCAGAGAAAGAATGGAAGAGATAAGAGCAAATAAACAACCTTGAAAAGCAGAACTGAGGAACCTCAACTTCTTCTTTGGTCATGGGGCTGGGAAAAAAGAGACTTTCTAATACCTCGGGGGCCATCTCAACCACAGAAACCTGAGAAAATTTAGCTGAAATACAGCCTTTTTCTTGGTCTCAGGAATGAATAGTTTCACAGGGGTTCAGTAATTTTGGCTGACATGCCATTAATTTCAGGCTCTCGTTAGCGAGGAGGAGCTGATGCTAATTGTGCAGGGCCAGGTGATGTTTGAAATAGGATCTGTGTGGGCATTGTTGTAACTGATCCTTGGCTGCTCGGGAAGCCTTGGCTGGGGCCCGAATGGCTCTCCAAATACAAATATTTGCCTGTGGATGGATGCCTCATTATTAATTTAAAGCCTGCCATAAATCATGAGCTCAGAAATGCAGAGTTAAGCTTCGCCAGGCAAAAATAGATGTGGCCTCTTGCACGGGGAGCCGTTCCCGACTACGCTTCCATAATTGGATCACGCTGAAATGGATACCTTAAATTTAGTTACAAAAGGCTAACAAGAATAAAATGCCAGCAATTTATCACAGGCACGGCGCTATATTTAAAGCTGTCAGCATTCCTGGACTATAAAGTGATTATAAATCCCAGTGATTTGTAACCGGCCATAGGAATCCGCTTCCATGCTGACATCCAATGCCCGAGTTCTCCACGCAGGCAGCCCTGGATTCAGCCACGTAATTAAGCCTTCACCTCCTTTTCAGCCCAGGAATAACCCTGCTGCTCTCACAAGTCTGAATGCACTGCCAATTCCAGGCCCAAACTTAATTGATTTCCTTCGGTAATCAATACCTTGCTGTCGGTCTGGAGGTGGAGGTGCCAGGACGCTGCTCTCACGTCCCATTTCACTGAAATAAAAATAAAGCAGTTGCCTGGCCCTGTTCTGGGGCTGTGGCAGCTCATTAGGTGACACATGAGAGGAGCAGCAGACAAAAAACTCACTGGAGTGTGCTTTTCCGTGAGCCTTTCCGAGGAATCTTTAGGAACAGACACACAATAATCCATAGTTTGATACCTCTTTCAATCCCCGGGGCTTGTTGGCATAGCCAGCCTGTAAAAAAGGGATAAAAATCTTGGAAGCAGGCAGGGAATGACTGTGCTTGGCTGAGGTTTCTTCCAGGTCTTCACTGGTTCATGCCCTGGAGCAAGGGAGTTCACCTTGTTTTAAAAACTCATTTAGAGCTTAATCTCCAACCTCCAGGAAGGTGGTGCTTCACTTCACCTCTGTAAAGGATTTTCCATGGATAAAAGGCATAGAACACTTTTAAATTTAAACTCAAATACACCTGCCCTCCATTCTGCAGCCTGTTAGGATTTCAAAACTTTGATTTCTAAAATTTTCCCTTTTTTTTTTTTTTTTTTTTGAGTTACAACCAAACCCAAGTTTGTACATCAGAGATGCTAGAATTGAAAGCTGGTGTTCAGCTTACCAAAGTCTGAAAGTCCTACTGATGTCTTCTTACCAGAAATGGAGCACTGATGTCTCCTAAGAAATTCCATTAAACTAAATATTAAATATTAATTATGTTATTAAATATTTGAAAAAGTATTATTTTAATAATAGAAACAATGTTTTATTCAAATGTATTTTCACCTTTGCTTGCTGTGACATTGAGATATTTTACCTGCTCAAGACCCACACAATGGAAAGATGTTTGCTTGAGTCATGATACAGATAATCCTGAAGGAGCCTGGAATTTGGGAAATTGGCCACCAAATAAGCCAGGGGGCAAAGCCTCTGCCTGTGGCTCTGCTTGCCTTTGTGTTCTCATTTCCTACCTTCATTCCTTCTCCCTTTTGTGATCTCAAACCCGTGGAATGTACTTATTTATTAGCAAGCTAAAGAACAATAAGCAAAAAAATGCAATAAAAGAAGAAACTGCTCCTAAATCTCCCTTGCCAAGCATGTGAATCCTTCAGGAAACTAATCCACCCCACACTGAGGAATGTGAGTTGTCCCATGGGATTGAAGAGCCCTCAGGCTCTGGAAGACTGATGAGATTTGGGATGGGGAGCCCCATTTCACCACTTCTGTGCTGAGTAGTTTTCCATGTTTTCTAACAAGAATTGTGCTTATCAGAATTCTTTTTTTCACACAGCCCAAAAGCTCTTTGTTTTCTTGCTACAAAGCCAGGATGCCCATGAAGTGTGGATTTGTCCCTGGAGGTCCAGCCATGCTGCAGTAACCTCAGCACTATTCAGAGAACCCTGGAATCCTTTCAGTTGGAAAAGCCCTCTGAAATCACCGAGTCAAGCCATTAAGCCACCACCCAATTCCAAATTTTCCACTTCCCAGGAAAGATTTTTCAGGGAAAGCTTCATGTCTGTGTCCAGATCAAGGCAAAAATCCTCTTGCAGTGATGACTGAGCAGCAGGAAAGAGTGGGGTCAAAACCAGGCCAAGTTCAGCCCTGCTCTTACTGAGGCTGGAGAGAATTTCAGCTTCCCCATCCTCTTCCTCACCAGGCATCTCAGAGAGGTTTTGGAAGAGGGCCTTGCCTTCAGACAAGGCTGAGCTCGTGGGATTCATGGATGTGAGGAGAGAGAGACAATCTCCCCCAGCTGAAAACTGAGACAAGCATCTAAAGGTGTTCCAAGAGAGCTGCAGAGGGAGGTTGGACGTGGGCAAGAGGGACAGTAAAGTTAGATGGGATATTGGGAAAGAATTGTTCCCTGAGAGGGTGGGCAGGCCCTGGCACAGGGTGCCCAGAGAAGTTGTGGCTGCCCCTGGATCCCTGGAAGTGTCCAGGGCCAGGCTGGACGGGGCTTGGAGCAACCTGGGACAGTGGAAGATGTCCCTGCCATGGAATGAGATGAGCTTTAAGGTCTCTTCCAACCTAAACCGTTCCATGATTCTGAGTTTCTATTATTCCATTCTAATAGAATTCCTTCTTTCCAGATAATCCAGCTCCTGGCACATTGTCCTGGCATTCCCTGGGCAGATGTAGGTCCTGGTGGGATCTGGAGAGCTGCAGGAAGCACTGAGTGCTCTTTGCCTTGACTTTGTTGGCACCCACCATTGTGAGGGCACTTAAAGCAGGGTCAGGGGAATTGATTTTCCGAGGAATTCAGTTCCCAAGGGAAAAGTTCTGGCTATTAGTATTTCCCAAAGCTGTGCCTGGGGGGGTCAAATATATCTGGTAAAGGTGTGAGTTTATTTCGGTAATGCCAAAGGGACGGGGACGTTTTCAGAGGGAGAAGAGGCACAGGGGTGTGTCAGCTGTGGAAACAAGGAAAAGAATGGGCAGTGGTGGTGTCCTGGTTCTTGAGCCCAAACCCTCAACACATCAGCATTGATAGGTTTTTAATGGGACCTCTCACTTGTTTTTCTACTCATCTTCAAGGCAGAAAGGCCTGCTGCTGCTGGTAAATCTTTGGACAGGTTCGTGGAATTTTGCTGCCCAAGAAAGATGCTCAGTCTCCTCCCTGTTTCCTTTCCATTTCCTCCGAGATTCCTCACAAAGCGAGCCCCGGGTTTTTAGCAGGTATTTGGCACGTCTGCCCCAAACATCAACACTTCACAGCTGGCAGACAGCTAAAAGACTTTTCTTTGACATCTCTCTTGCACAAAAAAAGCAGGGAAATCAGCAGCTTCCCTTCCCCCTTCCCTGCCGCCCTGCCGGCTCCTTTGGAGATCCCGACTGCCGGCGTGACTCACCCACATCCAGGTGCCAACAGCAAACGGCAGGGAGGGCTGGCTTTTGATGTTCCAGGCGAATTTATGTTCCTAATAATCGTTCCTTGGATGGACTAAAGAGGGCTCAGCCAAGCAGACATCCCAACTGCGGGGCTGATGGCTGCGAGGGACGTTTTCCTCCCTCTGTTAACTTATCAAGTGCGTGGTTAATGGCAAACATTAATTAAGGCAAGAGGTTGAGCCAGCGGGACAAGCTGTGACTTCCTTTGGGAAGGAGTTTAATGGCCTTGATATCGCAAATATCCTCAGAGCAGGCAGGGGACAATGCTGTGAGGAGATGGGGCTGAACTGACAGCAAAGAAGGACCAAGCCAAGTGGGTGAGGCCTTCTGGGGGGTTATGAAACCTTCTTCTGGAAAGGTCTTCCCACCATGAAAGCAGAGTTCAGACTCCTCCTTCAAAGAGAGGTTGCTCAGCGGTGCTTTGGATGTCTCCACGTGTGTTCCTGCCCGTAGAGACTTCAGAGCTGGCCTTTGAAGTTGTCCACCCTGCTCTGGCTTTGACCCTCCCGGCCCAAAAATAGCTCCTCTCAGCCACAGAAAATATCAAAGGTGTTGGACAATGGCTGGGTCCCCGCTCTCCCTGGAGGCAGTGGGAACTCTGCCACGGTCTGGAGAGAACGTGATCGGACCAGCAGGGCCCTGGGACAATCCTCTTGGTCTTAGGGGCACATTTCTTCTAGGGGACACATGGCCAAAGCCAGGCTCTGTGTGGTGGCCTGTGGGACAGCAGCTGTGGGAGAGGTCACCTGGCCCAGAGAGGGGACAGCAAAGCTGTCACAGGAGCTCCCAGACCAGTAGCAACAGGCTGGTCAGAGCCAGAGCTGCAGCAACGAGGTCATCTCAGCCTACAGGTCCTTCTCCATCCAACCCACGCATCCTACACCACCCAACCCACACGTCCTACACCATCCCAACGTCCAGGTTTTTCTCCATCCCAACCCACAGATTCTACACCTTCCCAACCTAAAGTTCCTCCACCATCCAACCCACACATCCTGCACCATCCCAACATACAGGTCTTTCTCCATCTAACCCACAGGTCCGACACCATCCCAGCCTACAGGTGGTCCACCATCCAACCCACTGGTCCAATGCCATCCCAGACTACAGATCCTACACCTTGCCAACCTACACTTCCTAATCCATCTAACCCACACCTCCTACACCATCCCAACCTACAGGTCCTTCTCCATTCCAACCCACAGGACTGACACCATCCCATGCTACAAGTTCTTCTCCAGCCAACCTACACATCCTACACTGCCCATCCCACAGGTCCAGCACCATCCCAAACTGCAGGTCCCTCTCCATCCAACCCACAGGTCCAATGCCATCCCAACCTACAGATCCTACTCCATCCAACCCACACGTCCTACACCATCCCAACCAACAGGTCCTTCTCCATCTAACCCACAGGTCTGACACCATCCCAACCTACAAATTCTTCTCCATTCCAGCCCACACGTCCTACACCATCCCATCTAGATTCTTCTCCACCCAACCTACATGTCCTACACTGACCAACCCACTGGTCCAACACCATCCCAGACTGCAGGTCCCTCTCCATCCAAACCCACAGGTCCGATTACAGCCCATCCTACAAGCCCTACATGTTACTAACCTACAGATCCTCCTCCATCCAACCCACAGATCCTACACCTTCCCAGCTTAAGGCTCTTCTCCATCCAACCCACAGGACTGACACCATCCCAACCCACAGATCCTTCTCCATGCAACCCACAGATTCTACACCATCTCAACCTACAGGTTCATCTCCACCCAACCTAGACATCCTATACCACCCAATCCACAGGTCCCACAACTTTCTAACCTACAGATCCTTCTCTATCCAGCCCACAGCCATGATCAGAGTCACACAGGTGTCATCACCTCACATGGCTTTGCTGCGTGCCCAGCCCAACCTGAAGTCCACTGGAAACCCCAGATTGTTCCTTGTTCATGTGACTTCACAATTTCCACTCTCATTTTTTAAAGTCTAAAAGTCTTTTGGGGAAATTGCTGTCATGTACTGGAAACACTTTACTCTCTACAAGTAAGACAGATCCTGTGAAGGCCAAGCCTGTCTAAATTTTTACTGGTTTTGGGGGGCTTGAGGGTTTTGCTGGGTTAAAAAATATATTAGCTCTTCTCACAGATCTTGTCTTACCGGTGACCTTGGACTATCAGAGCCACAACAGCTCTGCCATTAGGAAAAAAAAATCATCTTTTGAGCCTGTGGCTGGGAATACTGACAAAATCCAAACTAAGTGCCAATTTCTCTGCTGGAGCTCAGGCTCCATCAGAAGAAACTCACAGTGGTGTTTCAGTTCACAACCTTCTCTACAGGCAACACAGTCCAACTTTAGAGACGATGAGACAAAAATAAGCGGAGGAAACTCAACACGGGAACATAATCAAAGGCACTGAGCCTTTTAAGATAGCGTCTGCCCCGATGTTTACAGAGTCCTCCCTAAGCCAGGAGACTTCTTCTGGACTTCAGAGACTCAGTGCTGCTCTGTTCTTGTTTATGGCCCTGATGCCAAAGAAAATTGAGGGGCTGATAAGCACCGTGCACCCTGCCATGCTCTGTCAATGGACTCTTCCTTGGGATTAAGTGCCTGGACAACATAAAAGTGTTTTCATTCTTCTTTATGTTCTCATCTGCCTCCAGAACAATTATTTTCGGAGTTGTACAGGAACACAGGCTCAGTAGGACTTGGGTTTTGTCCCTGCTTTTCCATCAAGCTACAATGGAGAGCCCACGTGCAGTGTCTCACTCTCACTCCCAGACCATGGCATTGTCCTCAGGGGCTCCTCTTGGAATTGTCCCTCATGTGGGAATTTGCTTATCTGAATCCAGAGCCCATCAAGGAATGGCTCCCCTTGGAAAAGCAGACATATTCAGAGGGAGCTTCCACTGTAGCCACTCAATGTTCAGTCCCTTTGTGCATCTGGACCCTAATGAGAGAAGGGAATTGTGGATCAGGAGCTAGAATTTGGTAGAACTCGCAAAAGAGCTTCACCCCAGGCTTGCAGCCTCCTGGGGTTAGCCATGGTTAGCGCCTCCAATCCCACTGGTTGGATACAATGGAATAGAAGCCCTCTAACTGCATGTTAATTACAGTTAATTGCTCACCAGGAAGGAACCCAGGCCTTCCTAGCTGATTGCAGTGATAGCTGAAGGAGGAAGAGGGTCTCAGTGGATGATGATGCCCAGGTCACCTTCCTCCTCTGCCACCTGGGCTGAGTCCAAGAGGCCACAGCTCCAATCCTGCCAGAGTTCCAGAGTGTTTGGACAACGCTCCCAGGGATGCCCAGGCTGGGAGTGTTGGGGTGTCTGTGCAGGGCCAGGGGTTGGACTGGAAGATCCCTGTGGGACATTCTGTGATTCCAACCCTGCACTGCTCTGGCTTGCCTGGGTCTGTGCTCCGCTCCCAGGCTGCTTTTTGGCTGGTCCCATCCCTTGCTGGTCAACCCAACCTCATTGGGAAAGGGGAGCACTGACCTTCTCCTGCTTCAGGCCTCTGAAACCCCCTCAGAACCTTTCTCCTTGCAGGAATTCCAGACCAGTATCAGCCTGAGGCTTTGCAGGTGAGGTGCAGGGGAAGGCAGGATGAAGGGAGATGAGGGGAGCTGGGCTATGTGGTGGGAAGGGAGGATGGGTGTGCACACCCACCGAATTCCATGGAAAAACTGCCCCAGGATCGCTGGGAGTTTGGGAGAGAAAGGGAATACAGACAGCAGAAGGCAGGGCCTGAAGCAAGCACGGGCTGGGGATGAATGTGGGGGGCCGGGCCAGGGGGGGTTTGGCTCTTGCGGGTTTGTTGTTGCAGGGAGGAATGCGAGCAATTCCTTGGCAGGATTTCCCCGCAGGATATTAGCATTAGAAAGGGGCTCGCTGAGCAGGGGGAGTTCAGATGTTGCTGGCTCAGTTCACCCTCTCCGGGGGTCTTGGGCTGATCTGCCCTTTTCCACTTAATACAGTCCGAGGATCGGTTGATTCCTGCACAAAAATTCCTACCCCAAAGCCACCTGAGGAGGACAGCTGGCAGGAAAACATCCCAGTCAGCATCCCAAAAGTCCTTGGCCTCTCTCTGCAGGCAGAGTGCAACCCGGAGCCTGCAGGAAAGGGGCTCCTGGCAAGGGCAAAGCAACAGATTGATGCTTTCTTTCCTTTCCTGACATGATGAGGGTATCCCAAGTGAGTCTTTTTTGTCTCTCCTGGCTCTGGTCCACGTTAGGAATTTAAACCTAATGAGTCTGTGATCACATCCAGGGCACTCGGGGATGGATGGGGAATCTACACCTCCAGGACAGGTATTTGTAAGGCACAAATGTGGATGGAGCCCAGGGGGATTTCTTCCCTCTGACTACTGCATGGGGATTTTTTTGTGGGAGGGGAAAAACCAACCTCTGTGCCTCCTTTTACAGCAAGTTGTAAAACTTTACTGCTTGTCAAGCAACGTCAGTACCTGCCCCTTCTGGGAAAAGGAGTTTTACTGTCATTGGAGCAGATTCACCTGAGCACCTCAGGGCTCAGGGGTGCTGGCACAAATCCACACCCTCGATCACTTTTAACAGCATTTTGGAAAAGGCTTCTCCACTCACCCCTCACTGCTCTGGGAAATCCTGTCCCAATCTAAAGGGAGCTGGGAGAACAGTTGTTCACAATCCTCCCCTCCTCGGGGGCAGCTCCTCCAACCCAGATTAGATTAAACCGAACCAGAAAACCATCCAGACTCTGCAGCTGTAGAGGAGCCAAGAATTAAGGAGTTTTCATGATCCTGGGTCCAGGCTGCAATTTCTTCTGCATTCCTGTGGCCGCCCACGTGGGTTGAACAATGAATGTGCCCTGTTTCAGGGTCCATCGGGAGACCAGTGAGTGTTTGTAAACTGAGAATTGCCCTTTGAGCCCTGTGAAAGCCACTGGGGTGGCAGAAATGGAGGCTGGCAGCCCTTATCCATAAGGATAAGGAGCTGTGCAGGCTCCTGGAACAAGGGCAGAGAAGAAGCCACAACTTCTCCCCTTGGGGCCACCAGGTTTTGGAGCCACATTGCCATGGAGGGAAGGGGAGCAATCCTGATTTTCTTGGGAGATTCTCCCAAACCAGTGCAGGAGGAGCACCCCACTGCTCCTTTGCACCTTTAATCCTGTGGAGATGCCATTCCTGTTCCTTGTTTGTTTGCCAGACCTTGCTCCATCACAGGATACCATGATCTCGTTTGGGGTTGCACTCTTCCCAATCCCAAAAAATTAGGGAAAAATCCTGGAGAGTTTCATGCACTCAGTAAATGATACACCAGGTCTGCCAAGCAGAGAGGCAGGAGATTTGGGGATAGGGAGGGGAATGTTAATGGTGAATTAGCCAGGAAGGGCAGTGGAGCGTGGTGGCACTAATCAGGAAAGGTGATCACGCTCTGCTTAGGGTCTGTGACTGCCCCCGGGCCACCCAAATTTGCTGCTCCCCTGGGGTGGTGCAGCAGAGCCTGCAGAGGGAGGGAGGATGAGGGTTTGGCATCTCTGATGGTTCTCTCCTGAGACCTTTTCACAAGGCCCTAATGGAAATTCCCCTTGAGCACGCGGTGGTGATGGCTGTGACCCTCATGGACAGGTCAGGGGTGGAAAACAGGGAGCTGAACTGCTTTTCCAGGACCAAATGAAAGTCTCAAAATGAGGGACACGGGCACCTGGAAGCCCATCATGATCCTTGCCAGGTCTCATTCTCTCTTGTCCATGAGGGTCACAGCTCCTTTGCAGGGCTGGGAAAATCCACCAGGAGATGTGCATTTGTTGAAGTGGTGCTCCAGCAGGTCCCAGAGGTCTTGGCTGGGATCTGGAGAATGACCAGTGACCCCAAAGAGCAAAACCTCAGTTCTCTGTTGTTGGGTTTGATGGAGGGCAGGGAGGATTTAGTGTGCATTAAAGTAAATGTGCATAAAAATCATCCCAGAGTGGTCTGAGTGGGAAGGGACCCCAAAGCTCATCCAGTGCCATGGGCAGGGACACCTTCCACAAGACCAAGTTTCTCCAAACCCTGTCCAATTTGGCCTGGAATAATTCTACACATGGAGCTTTCACAGCTTCTCTGGGCACAATATATACACACATATAACAAATGCCATTTTATATGTGTTTTAATAAGCATATCCTAAAAATCCATGAGCCCTCAGTGTAGTAATTGCTAAATGGACCAGGGCTAAACTTCCCATTCCCATTATTCGTGCTCCTCCCACTGACATTAAGTCAGGCTTGAGTATTTTCCCCGCAGTGTGAAGCAAATAAAGAAAACAAGAGTCAAGTGAAAGGTGCCATTAAGCTGTAGGCAAACTGGCAAGCCTCCGACCCTGGGAATGATTTACTGGAGTCTTTAATGAAGCCAGAGTGGGTGAATTATGGGCAGAAAAACAGGGATGAAAAGGAGAGTGAGATGAGGGTGTTTTTGCAACCATTGAATTCCTGTCAGATTTATGCTTTTCTCAAGTTTTGCGATGCTCGGACGTAATTCCTGATAAACTTTTTAAAGTGGTGTTTTCATCCCAAATTTAGTTCGTGTTGTGAAAATGGCTGTGACAACCCTCTCTCATTCCAGCTGCTCCAAGATCCAGGCTGCTTTTGCCACTACCACAGCCCTGTTATCCATCTGGGATGGGTTGGGATGGACACAGGGATACAGGATTCTACTAGCTCCTTGAAAATAAAACCATGAAGCAAAACTGAGCAATTTTGCCATAGAAATGTTTATCTGACACCCATTCCCCACCCTCCCCACCAATTTTTTTTCCCTCCAAGGAGGAAAAAAGAGTTTTGGACCCCAATCAAAAGGGTTGGTGGAGCTAGATCCAAGTGGGCCTGATACCTCCACCAGGCTCCAAGGAAAAATCCTTGAGCTTGGATGTGTTGACAGCACCCAGCTCCCACAATCCAAGAGTAACATAAAGCCTTGAAGGTATTAAAGGCTGGGATCAAAGTAATTCCATGCTTTCCTGTTTGTCCCAGCCCCTGACGAGCAGGAGAGCTGCTGGGACTAGATAGGAGCGGTGAACGTGCTCCTGGGGAGGTGAGAGCCTTTTGAACTGAGGGCAGCGAGGCATGAAAAGCTCATTTCTGCTTCCCCACTCCTCCCACCTCCTGCAAGTCTTGCAGGGTGGGGAGACCTCCCTCAGCCCAAGCGTTTTGCCACGAGAAAGAAATTGAGGAGCAGCAGCGCTTGGATGTTCAGGGCTCTGTGTCAGCATGACCCTGGCTCGCTCTCTGAAGGCCAGGAAGGAATAACTCCTGCAGAAGTGGTAGCACTGGTTCTCCCAGGTCAGCTGGGTTTGCACAGGAGCATTTGGGATTAGTTTATGATTTTTAAGGCTGTGTTTGTGCCTAAGCACCCGAGGGGATAACACCAACGTCATGCAGCCCATGAAGCTGCAGCCAGGCTCTCCCCCCATTACCCTCTGAGCTCCTGAGGTTGTTGTGGGCTAAGCCATCCCTTGTTAACTGTTTTTGGATCCAGGTTACTCCGTTTCCAGGCTTTTCATTCCTGGTTTTAATTTTCCCAGCCAGAGCCAGAGCCAAATCCAGCCCCAGGGACCCCAGAGAGCTTCAACCAGGGGCGAGTTTCGCCCAAGGTGTTTCTATCACAAAGCTGTCAAAAGCAATTTCTTCTGATCAGACCGAGCTGAAATCCCAGCGGAGGCAACTCATCTCCTGCTGGATGCTGGCTTGAACAGCAAATAAACATCAGAGGCAGGAGAGCCTGGCTGGAGATGAGAAATCTCATCCTGTGATGAGAGGTTGTGAACCTTTCTTATCTCGTCTCACCTTTATCTCTTTGGGTTTCATAAGGAGAAGCGTGAGGTGGCAGCAGCTGAACAGGCAGGGTACCTGGGGTGGCTGGGGATGCTGAGCCAGCTCTGCTCCCCAGGTTTGTAATGTGGGATGAGGCTGGGGCAGGAAAAGTGGAAGGTCCTTGTGTCCCTGGCCGTGTTTACTCATTCCCTGGGACAGAGGGGCTGAAGGACAAGGTGTGGAGGGAACATGCCAGCCGTGCTGGATTTAACAGCAAACCCTTAATCTGCTGCCAAGGTGGAAGCAAACACCTGTGGGAAGGTGCCAGCCCTGGCCAAGGTCATTCCTCCAGAGCTCCTGCCCATGCCCAGCAGTGTTTTGGGACACAGCAGTGCCTGGGAGCAGGAGTGGAGCAGCTTCATTGCCTTCACCTCCAGCTCAAGCTGTCCTTAATGGTGGTAACTCCACCTGAATGAACCCCAGGACCCCTCTAGGGCCACCTGTGACTGCTGTCCTGGCCATATCCCTCCCTTCCATGCCATGCAAATCCCACCACCTTCCACCACAGAATCACAGAATATTCTGAGTTACAAACGAACCACCTGCATCACCCAAGTCCAACCCATCCCACCTCCCTGGACAATGGGTGATTTTCCCTCTGTTTGCCTACAGCATTTGCCACACGTCTGCACAGTGAATTGAGCCATGGGGATGGATCCATCCCACCCAGATCCCATGGGAACGAGTGTCAGAAGAATCCCTTGCCTCCCATTCCCACTCCGCTCCGCCGGCGCTGTGGCAGCGAGGAGGAAATGCCAGGGCTTAAGTGATTTAGCTTTGGGAGCGAGTGAAATCCACTTACATGGGCTAATTGATAGCAAATGATTCCTTAATTAGAAATTATGGAATTGCCCCCTAATTTACAAGGAAGAACAGCACTAATGCAATGAGGAGCTGAGGGGTGTTTCCCATGGTTGCCGGTGATTTTCCTTCAGAGAAGCTCTCACCAATTAACTTTTCATGACATAAATTTGTTTGCCTTAAAATATCCAGTTAGAAGCATTTGCAGATGCATTATTTAAGGCTTGAAAATAAATATTGGATGCTCAGGCTGTGCTTTGTGAGAGCTCTGAGCCGTGTGGCTTCTCACTCAATTATTGATCGCGCTTTCCGCCGTGCTGGAGACGTTCCTGCATGCAGAGGGGAAAATCCCAGCTTGTTTACTTGCTCCTTCCATGTCTCAAAGTCCCCAAAAAACTCACCCAGCAATGGATTTGGGGATGTTTATAGCTTTTACATCTCCCTCGATGTGGGTTTTTTGGTGTTTAATAAGGTACGAGCACCTCGTGCAGATTTTTTTCTTTGCCAAGAAATTTATACATGTTTTTCCATATAAAACTTTGCCAGGATGGATTTATCCTTGTGTCAGATCTGATTGTAAATGGAACCACAGAATCATGAGGGCTGGACAAGATGATTCACCATCTTGTGAATCATGACAAGACCTCCAAGATCCTCAAATCCAACCTTAAAGGCTCCTCAGGAATTGTGGTGGCACCTCACCTCCAGCAACCATCAGCGTGGAGGAGCGGTGAAAACTCATAGCCCAGGAGGTGAGATTTGCAGCACAGAAGGAATTGCATAAACCTCACCTTTGGAGGGCTGCAGAGAGGTTTCCAGGCATATCTGGGGGCTGCCAGTGCGCAAGAACTGCTCACCCTCAGCTCTGTGTGTCGGGAGATCTGCCAGAAAATCCGCAGGTGGAAAACCGGTCAGGCTGCTTGGCTGAGCAGCTGGAGCCCTGGCAGGGATGGGAATGCCAAGTCCAGGGGAGAGGAAGGTTTCTGCATCCCACGAAACACTCCGCCCCATAAAAAAAGGCCGCTCTGAGGATGCTTTGAGGATGGATCTGAGTGTTGTTAGAGGCATAAATAATGCGGGACCTGTCGGGAATTGTCAGAGGGGGAATTCAGTTTGCATCCCAGCTCCTTCCCACATGGCAAACTGGAGCCAGAGAGCTTGGAAAGGCTGCAGACTCATGGCCATAATTAATAGTACAAAGAGGCTGGCAAGGGGACGCCACCAGACAGGCTCCAGCCCTGGCTCTGACCCTCAGCAGCTCTGCAGAGCCCTGGCCGTGCCCTGAAAGCCAAGCAGGCATTTCACTTCAAAGAAACCCACATTCTGCCCCAAAAACCCTGGTGCTCCCATCTGCTGCTCCCTCCCTGGCACGAACGGACCACACAAATCCCGGATCTTTTCCGCAGGGTGCCCACCACACCAGAAGCAGCCTGGTAGATGATGCTGCCTCGCTCCAATTCCCCCACTTCAAAAATGGGAATTGTGCCATTCGTGCTCAGCTTACGGGTTGGTGGCCACTGCTATTGCAGGGAGGGTCTCTTAATGCTCATAATCCCATGGCACTGGGAGCTAAATGAGCTGGAAAAGAAGGGAACTGGGCATTTCTTTGCTGGAGAAAAGGAGGGCAAATAATGGGCTTAGAAAAGAGGGAGTGCCAATAAAAACGCGGAGCTGAGCGCTCGCTGCTCCCCTTGACATGCTTAAAGAAAGCAATTCGGGCTCAGCACGCTCAGTTATTAACTGGGGGGAGAAAAAAAATTATAATTCTTTTGACCCTGTTTCTTTGCAGGGCAGCCGAGCAAACTCCTCGATCCGGGACATAATGGGGCATTGAAAAGCAAATCCGGCGGCACAGAAAGGAAGTGTGTGTGTTCCCCCAGGCCAGAGGAGGCATTGAGGGAAGGAACAGCCGAGTGGTTATCTCTGGCTGGCTTAAATCTCAGCTTTTGGACAAGCCAGGCTTTGTTGGGAGAGCCGCGGGCAGGGCTGTACCTGGCAGCTGATGTTTAACATCATTTCAGAATGATCAAACTCACTTGGGATGCTCTTCGTCCTTGGCAGGGTGCAAAAAAGCGCCCAGGACAGGCACCTGTGGGGCAAAACAGCCACCACCTCCTGTGGTTGTGGATTTCAAACCCTGCCAGGAGAAATGAGGGAAATCTGAGTGTCAGCATCATTGCTTTGTCCCCCTGGTCCTGGCTATAAATGTCCCCAGATTTATCTCAGCACAGTTTTGGGCTGGAAGATTCGCCAGCCCCTCATTCTGGGTTTGAGATCACCACTGGAAATGCCCTGAATTATGGCAAATTTCAGCACTGTGCCCTTGCTGTGCTGCATGGGGCTGACCAGAGAATCCCGGGATAGTTTGGAAAGGGATCTGAAAGCTCATCTTCTTCCCCTCCCCTGCCATGGTCAGGGACATCTCACATCTCATTCCATTCCCTGCCCAACCTGGTCTAATTCCTCTTTCTCACTTTCCCCTGCCTCTAAAACTGAGGGAATTCTCATTTTCTCCTTTATCTTTTGAGTCCTGAGCCCTTTACCAAAATGAAAAGCAGGTAGCTGAGGGTGCTGATATTTTATCAACTCTGCTTTTATCCCGGGACACTTCCACCTGGTATTCCTGGGATGAATTTGTAGAAAATGCTGCCTGTTTTGGGCTTGCCCTGTATTTGTGCCAGGCTGTTCTCAATGCCTTCTAAATGTCCCTGTCCCAAGGCACAGTGGTGTGCAGTGGGGGGAAATCCAGGTGGGAATGACCACAGGCAGATCCCAACAGGGCTAATGATGTGAAGCAGCTGCTCTGAGCACAAGCCAGCACAGTCATCAGTTCAATTAACCCCATTGATTAGCGTAGCAGCCATAAACGAGGCTGTTTGTCACTGAACACGGGGAATTATTGTGTCTTAACGCTGCTTAAGGAGGGAAATTTTCCCCTCATTTTATCACAGAGGTGTCTGGGAAGTGGAAGGGCTCTGGCAGAGAGGGAGGGGAATAAATGATCATAATAAATAAAGATGCAAGCACCACTAAATGGCTCTTGCTCCCCATGCCTTTGCCCCAGAGAATCTTTAGGTGTGGAGGGAAAATTTGGGAATCAGAAGCACAAAAGAGGTGGAGAAAGGGCAGCTCTGAGCCTCTGAGGGACAGGGAAAGGCAGCCTGGGAGGGTGTTTAGCTAAAGACAAAAGCATTCTTGGCTGAAAAACAGGACTTTCTGCTCCTCCAACCCCCTCCTGCAAGCCCTGGGCCTTTTCCAGGCCCACAGAAATCTGCTGGAGCCTGACTGAGGAAACCCCACAGCCTGGAATCTCTTGGTGCACAGAGGGAGGAGGTCGGAGCCATCTCACACTCACATCAAAATCCACGAGGATGCACCAACAACTGCATCCCCCTGTGCTAGGCAGGGATATTCATCCACCTGGGAAGCCCTCACAGCCAGCAATGATTGCCCTGCTCCCATTATCCCCTAAGGATGATGAAACAGCCCCATCCTGATGGTTGGTTTTAGATAGAGCTCTCATTGAGGCTGGGAAATTTTTTTTTTCTCCTTTTTTTAATTTTTTTTTTTTTTCAGCTTCCGTGGTTCTGTTGCCAGGAGAATCTCCAGAGGGAACAAAAGCTGTTTTATTTTGTGGGATGGGACTCGGGGAGGAAAGGGAAGAAGGGGAAGGGCAGAATTAACTTGTGGGATGTGGGTCCTGCTGCTGTGAGAGTGGGAGGGGAGGACAGGGATTCCTGGGCTCTCAAAGGGTGACAAGGAAAAGGGAACTGGGTGATGGTGGCTTAAAATGAAGGATTTTGGTTTCCAAAAAAATACCTAAAGAGGCTCCAAGGGAGCTGGAGAGGGGCTTTGAACAAAGGCCTGGAGGGACAGCACACAGGGAACAGCTTCCCACTGCCAGAGGGCAGGGATGGATGGGATATTGGGAAGAAATCCTTCCCTGGGATGGTGCTGGATGCCCAGAGCAGCTGTGGCTGCCCCTGGATCCCTGGCAGTGTCCCAGGCCAGGTTGGATGGGGCTGGGAGCACCCTGGGATAGTGGGAGGTGTCCCTGCCCAAGGCAGGGAGTGGAATGGGATGGGCTTTAAGGCTCCTTTCCACCCAAACCATTCCAGAATTCTAGGATTTTGGTTTTAATAAAGGACTTTCCCATGTGGACTAGTCTTCCAGGACGGGAGAGGTTGGTGCAAATCTCTCCAAACCCCATCCCTTCCCACGGGGTGAGCAGGATTTGTACCCTGGCAGGGGTGAGGGGCGTGCTGGGGGCAGGATCTGTGTGCAGAGCTGAGGAAGGGCACTGCAGGGTTTGCCCCGAGGAGCACAGAAGGTTCAAGAGCTGTCCCTGTTCAAGCTCTTTCGCCTCTCCCCTCCACCTCTTTGCTGTCCTGTCGCAGACATCTTTTCATGGAAAATCCTTTCCTTAGGATTTTTCCTCCTGAGAAGCTGTGAGGCCTCAGGAACAAAATGTAAACAATGGTTATCTGCTGCTGTGGAATGCAACAGGTGGATCTGTGATTGGCCCATGTTGGTTGTTTGTAATTAGTGGCCAATCACAGCCCAGCTGGCTCAGACTCTGTCTGAGCCACAAACCTTTGTTATCATTCCTTCTTAGTCTATTCTTAGCCGGCCTTCTGAGGAAATCCTTTCTTCTATTCTTTTAGTATAGTTTTAATGTAATATATATCATAAAACAATGAATTAAGCCTTCTGAAACATGGAGTCAGATCCGCTCAGTCTCTTCCCTCATCCTGAGACCCCTGTGACCACGGTCACGCTGTCCTTTGTTCATTCCCTCCCTCAGCTGATGCCAGGCAGGCAGAGATATTAAAAGCCTCTCCGGAAGCTCTGTCCTTTGCTCCGTGCACGTCCTCATCAGGCTTAAAAAACTAATCCCTGTTATTAGCAGGAAGTGGTTGTCACCTGGCCAGGTGTTCCTGTCACCTCACAAACCCCTTCCAGGGGTGATCACGGGTGATAGCAGCCCTCCCTTCCCACAGCTTTGGGAGCTCTGGCACCAACAGAGCCACAGATTTATGAACCATGGAATCAGGGAATGGATTGGGTTGGAAAGGGACCTTCAAGCTCATTCCACCCCCTGCCATGGGCAGGGACAACTCCCACTATCTTAGGTTGCTCCAAGCCCTGTCCAGCATGGCCTTGGACACTGCCAGGGATCCAGGGGCAGCCACAGCTTCTCTGGGCACCCTGTGGAAGGATTTTCCCCCCAAATCCCATCCATCCCTGCCCTCTGGTAAAAGCAGAGGTCAGGCTTGCCAACATCACACAGGGAATTGCTGCCTTCAGCCACTGCCATGCATGGAACGGGAACAAACCCTCCAGACTCCCAGCTACGGGAGGAAATCAGGTGGGGTGGACGCCTGTGAAGGAGGAGCAAATCTGCTTCAATTCCAGCCTGGCATAACAGAATTCCAAAAAGGGAAGCAGAAATAATCCACGCGGGGAGCCTGGCAGAGGGTTTGTTTGCCAGCTCCTAATGAGGCAAGCCTCGTTTACGAGGCACTTCTGAGGGTAATTGGCTCTGGAGCAGGAATGTTATACCTGCAGAACACAAATCCCGTTGGGATTTATTGGCTCCACGCAGCTCCTGAACCCCTTTGAGCAAACACCTGGGAGCGCTGCCTCCATCCCTGCCTCGGGATGCAAACAAAGATGTGCTGCTGCTGCTGCTGCTTCCCAGGGAGGAGTCAATAACTTCCAGATGAGAAGAAGGACATCCAACCCTGCCGGTTATTTGTCATTAACCATCAGGGCTGTAATTAATTCTCAGCAAGGGGAAGGCTGGCCTGGGAAGAGCTCGCCCCAGGGGAGCGCTGCACTAACCTGGGGTTGTTAAACCTACCTTGGCAGCCAAGGTAGATTTAACAACCCTGGGCTAGTGGTGGCTCCCCCAGCTCCAGAAAGCCACCCACCAGCATGATCCAGGCTCAGGGATTCCCTGGAATCCAACCAAAACTGCAGGATCGTGGAAAAACACTCCCTGTGGCCGTAGCAGCAAACGTGGGGCTTGGGGTGCTCTGATATTCCACGTGGAAGTGGATCAGGGTCAGGTTTGGGAGCTCTCCCTTCTGGGAGGTTTTGGGAGCTCAGGGCTCTGAGGTTTTGGGGCTTGGGGTGCTCTGATATTCCACATGGAAGTGGATCTGATCAGGGTCAGGTTTGGGAGCTCTCCCTTCTGGGAGGTTTTGGGAGCTCAGGGCTCGTGGCTGAGCTGCTGCTCTGTCTGTGAGAGCATCCCTGGCCCTGCGGGGCTTGGAATGAGATGGGATCCAAACCAATCCATGGTTCTGGGGTTCTGTGATCCCCCTGGTGAGGGGGATCCATGCTCCAGCCCTGATTGGTGTTGCTGGGGCTCAGCAGAGCCAGGTCTGGATGTCCAGCTCCTGTTTGTGGTGGTGTTCACAGGGGTTCTTGGATGAGGGAAGAGATGAGGATCTGACTCCATGTTTCAGAAGGCTGATTTATTATTTTATGATATATATTACATTAAAACTATACTAAAAGAATAGAAGAAAGGATTTCATCAGAAGGCTAGCTAAGAATAGAATAAGAAGGAATGATAACAAAGGTTTGTGGCTCAGACTCTGTCTGAGCCAGCTGATTGTGACTGGCCATTAATTAGAAACAACCACATGAGACCAATCACAGACCCACCTGTTGCATTCCACAGCAGCAGATAATCATTGTTTACATTTTGCTCCTGAGGCCTCACAGCTTCTCAGGAGGAAAAATCCTAAGGAAAGGATTTTCCATAAAAAGATGTCTGCGACACCTGTCCACAATTCCCAAGGCAGCAGCAGAGCAGAAAGGAGCTGCTCTCTTCCCAAAATAAGCTGGCTACACTCACACACCTTACCCATGGGAATGCCATCCTGGAGCAGCCCTGTTCCTAGGAACTGCTGAGACCAAAAATTTCCACCCAGATTTGTGCCTGAGAAACACCCCAGAGGGGAACACACAGAGAAATGAACTTTACCATGGATTTCCTGCAGGATGGAATCCCAGCGCCACAGAAAAGCCTGCTCGGGGCATTCTGTCCAATATTAATTGCTCCCCATGATTGCTGCCTTGCTCTGAGCTGCTCCTGGGCACTGCAAACCTCTCAGGAAGCAGAGAGGGATGGGTGCAGGTGAAATTCTCATCCCTCCATCCCGGGCTCGGCACCAGAAACGTGCCCAAGGCACATCCTGAGCGCTGGGAAAGCTGCAACTTTTGTCACCCACAAATTGCTGATTTTTAATGGAGTCCAAGCACGGTTCTGGCACCTGGAGATGTGTTTTTTTTTTCCCAAGGGATGCTGAGCTGGAACTGCAGATTCTCATACACCTCCTCCTGCCCATTGGAAAAAACATTTTTGTACTCAAAGCCACTCGAGGTGCCAGCCCAAGACAGGAATAAACTTGGACTTTTCAGTATCCAAAAGATGGGGAATCACACCAGAGATGGAAAAGATGAGTAAACCAGCAACTGAAATACTGATTTTAATGAGAGTTTTGCAGGAGCAGAGGGACAGGAGCACCCCAGGCTTGGTGCCAAGGCACAGATGGGGGCAGCACCCAGCCCAGCTCATCCCAGGTGCCATCCCAGTGTTTTCCACTGGCAAAACAGGATGGAAGTGCCCTGTTGCAGTTAGAGAACCGGGTTACCCAGCTGCAGGGAGCTCCCCTTGGAGAAACCCCCAAAGCTCCCAAAATCACACTGCAGAAAAGAGCCCCCAAGGCTGCTTTGAAGTGGTTTTGTGTGGCTCCTTCTGGGGAGCCAGGAAAAAGCTGGGATGAGGCTGGCAAGCCCCAGCTGACCCCCAGGATGGGGGTCTGGCCACACAAGGACCCACAGCCACCCCTTTGCCACCCCACTTTTGTCCCAAAACTCCGTCTCCTTCTGCCGTGCTGGGCGCAGGAGGAGCCAGCACCAGGAAGAGGAAATTTAATCATCAGATCCCGATTAAACCCAGGAAAAAACAAGGAGGGGGGTGGGAAGAGCAGCGGCTGGAGCAGCCCAGACCCATCTGCTCCGGTATTTCTCACTCAGCCGCTTTTCCAAAGGGTGTCCCAATGGGAGATGGCCACCGTGGGGCTGTTGGTGGCCACCAGCTCTGGGTGCACTTTGTGTCCATGCCTGTCCTGCTGGGTTGATGCTCCTGGTAGCCCATTTCCTAGCCCCGCATCCCAGCCAGGGTGCTCCCTCAGTCTGTGGGATTTTAGGGAGCACAAGCCCCTTTTTCCAGCGGAAAAAGCTGGAAGCCACTCTCTGAGAGTGCTTAACACGAGAAACCAGAGCTCAGCCTTTTCCTCCGCGTTTCTCCTGCCTTTCCCACCCGGGGAGAGCAACAGGGGCGGGATTTCTGCTTGACCAGGATTTTGCAGCTTGACAAAAAAGGCCAAAAAAAAAAAAAAAACAAGTGAGGGAGGGGAGCCGGGTGAGGATAAACCCTCATTTCCCCCAAGTTTTGAGTGTGAGTGTCACCACCACGAGTGTGCCCACACTGCACGTCGTGTCCATGCCTGTCCTGGTAGCCCATTTCCTAACCCTGCATCCCAGGCTGGGATGCTCCCTCAGTCTATGGGATTTTAGGGAGCACAACCCCCTTTTTCCCCCTTTTTCCACCGCGAGTGTCACCACGGCGAGTGTAACCATGGCGAGTGTCACCACCGCGGCGAGTGTGACCACGGCGAGTGTCACCACCGCGAGTGTCACCACCACGGCAAGTGTGACCACGGCGAGTGTCACCACCGCGAGTGTCACCACGGCGAGTGCGGCCACCACGGCGAGTGTAACCATGGCGAGTGTCACCACCACGGCGAGTGTCACCACCACGGCGAGTGTCACCACGGCGAGAGTGCCCGCGCTCACACCGGGCTGGGCGTGGCTCGCACTCCCCCCTTGCACAAGGACCATTCCCATTCCCCCATCCCGCTTTTCCCGTCCTTTTCCCCTCCCCACGTGTTTTACACCCCCCCCCCCCCGGCCATCCCCCGTCCCCCCCCCCCGCCCGGCACCCCCCTCGTTCCCGCCCTCCGCGGGGCCACGCCCCGACCACGCCCCCGCCACGCCCCCGTGACGTCAGCGGGGCGGGCGCGCGCGGCCGGTGGCGGCGGGAGCGCGCCCGGAGAGCGGCGGGAGCGGGAGCGGGGCCGGGCTCGGTGTCGGCGGCGGCGGTGGCGGGGACGGAGCGGGCGCAGGTGAGAGCCGGGAGCGGGGCGAGCCCGGGGAATGCGGGAGCGGCTCCCGAGGGACCCCGGGGCCGGCGGGGAAAAGTTTGTGGCGGCGGCGGAGGGAGGGAGGGAGGGAGGGAGGGAGCAAGGAAGGCGGTGGCGGCGGAGGGTCGGGGCTGAGGCAGCGGCGGAGCGCGGGGAGGCGGCCGGGGAGAGAGGGAGCGAGAGTGGCTCTGTGTGTGTGTGTGTGACACCGGGAGTGGGCTTGCGACCGCGTGTGAAGTGTGTGTGAGGCTGTGTGCGAGTGTCGCGTGTCCGCGTGTGGCAGTGTGACACTGTGTGTGTGTGTGTGACACTCTGAGTGTGACACTCGGAGTGTCCCCCGTGGGGCTGTCACTGTGTGTGTGTGTGTGTGTGTGACACTCAGAGTGTCCTCCGTGGGGCTCTGTGTGTGTGTGTGACATTCTGTACTCCGTGAGGCTGTCACTGTGTCCTACGTGGGGCTGTCACTGTGTCTGTGTGACACTCTGAGTGTCCTCCGTGGGGCTGTCACTGTGTGTGTGTGACACTCTGAGTGTCCTCCGTGGGGCTCTGTGTGTGTGTGTGACATTCTGTCCTCCGTGGGGCTGTCACTGTGTGTGTGTGTGTGTGACACTCTGAGTGCCCTCCGTGGGGCTGTCACTGTGTGTGTGTGTGACACTCTGAGTGTCCTCCGTGGGGCTCTGTGTGTGTGTGTGACATTCTGTACTCCGTGAGGCTGTCGCTGTGTCCTCCGTGGGGCTGTCACTGTGTGTGTGTGACACTCTGAGTGTCCCCCGTGGGGCTGTCACTCTGTGTGTGTGTGTGTGTGTGTGACACTCTGAGTGTCCTCCTACTGTGTGTGTGTGACACTCTGAGTGTCCTCCGTGGGGCTGTCACTGTGTGTGTGTGTCCTGTTGGTGTCTGAGTGTGTGACACTCTGAGTGTCCTCTGTGTGCCACTCTGTGCGTGTGTCCCGGGTGACTGTGCGTGCCACACGTCCCCTGTGTGTGTGTGACTGTGTCCCTGTGTGTCCCTGTGTGACTCTGACTGTGACCCTGTGTGACTGTGTGTGACCGTGTCCCTGCGTGTGACTGTGTCCCCGTGTGTCCCTGTGTGTGTGTGTGACTGTGTCCCCTGCGTGTGTGTGACTCTGTGTCCCCGTGTCCCCTGGGTGTGTGACCACATTTTGTGCTCGGTGTTCTTGTCCCCGCTGCCATGTGCCGTGTCAGGGTGCACATGCGGCTCCGTGTCCCCGTTCCTGTGCCCTGTGTGTGCACCCCCGTTGTCCCCCGGGTCGCGCTGGCACTGCCACGGCCATGGACACGGCTGCCCGGGCTGTTGTCACCCTGCCGCTGTCGCCGCTCGTGTCCCGCGGCCAGCAGCGCTCCCGTTCCCCATCGGCGCCGCCGGGACGCTCCGAGCCGCATTCCAGCGGCTGTGCCCGGCGTGCCTTCTCCAGGAGGGCTTGCCCAGCTCGCCCAATGCCCTCGCTGCTCCCTGCCGGCTGCCCGGGGATGCTGCGGGGGCAGGGATGCTGCCAGGGCTCGGTTTGGGATGATTTGGGTCATGGGATGCTGTGGGTCCAGGGATGTTTTGAGTCCAGGGATGATTTGGGTCCAGGGATGATTTGGGTCTGGGGATGTTTTGGGTCCGGGGATGCTTTGGGTCTAGGGATGCTTTGGAGCCAGGGATGCTTTGGGTCCAGGGATGTTTTGGGTCCAGGGATGCTTTGGGTCCAGGGATGCTTTGAATCCAGGGATGCTTTGGATCCAGGGATGCTTTGGGAGCTGGGGATGCTTTGGGTCCAGGGATGCTTTGGGTCCAGGGAGGCTTTGGGTCCAGGGATGCTTTGGGTCCAGAAATGCTTGGGAGCCAGGGATGCTGTGAATCCAGGGATGCTTTGGGAGCTGGGGATGCTTTGGATCTAGGGATACTTTGGATCCAGAAATGCTTTTGATCCAGAAATGCTTTGGGTCCAGGGATGCTTTGGATCCAGGGATGCTGTGAAGCCTCAGTTCCCAGCTGTTGCTGCTGGGTGGAAGAGGTGGAATTTTGCAGGCTCCCAGGAACACCAGTTTCCTGGGATCCCTGCCTGCTCGGGAGTTTAGGCTCGGCATAACTTTGGGACAGCGGGGACTGTGAGGTTGTTCTGTGCCCAAATGAAACCACGTGGCATCAAAGCCCCCAAACCCAGAGGAGCTCTGTGGGGTGTGGGATCGGGTGGATGCAAATTCCCAGCCCTGGGATGCCCATCACTGCCTTCCTCCCCTCTCCAGCCTCCCTGAGATTTGCAATGATTAACTTTTGGCTGTTAATTAATACATAAATTAAAAGGTAATAATGCTGAGTGGAGCTTGGGTAGGAGTTGGAGTGGGGGCTGTGTGGTGTTGCCAGCTGGGCTCTGGAATAAGGATCCACCCTTGGATTCCTCCAGCCTGGATGCTTAAATTTGCCTTAAAGTAGAAAAATATTATTGGTATTGAGGATAAATCCCCCTGGGGTGGCTTGTAGGTCTGACAGGGGTGGGTTTGGCATTGGGTTGATGCTTGGGCTTGAAGCTTTCACAGAGCTTTTCCAGCCTAAAGAATTCCGGGCTCCTCGGAATGTTCGCATCTCCTCCTTCCTGGCTCTTCCTCCTGCACAGCTGTGTTGGTCCCAGACCCTGCAGAGGGGACAGCATCTCTGCTCCCCAACCATCCATGATTCCCTCAGCTTTCCATGTTCTTCCCACGGCGAGCTTCACCCCGCTGGTCGCTCACAGCAAAATTCCCATTTTTCTCACCACCCCCCGTCCCGAGCACATCCCCTCCTGGCTGGGGAATTTTGCAGGCAGAGATGCCAGCTTTCCATGGCTCTGCATGTCCAAAATAACCCCGTTCAGGCTGCGGAAGGGAACGTGCTTTTCAAAAATAGCATCTCCCTTACTTTTAATCAACCGGAGCCGGAGCAGCGTGGAGCGACTGCAGCCGGCGCTCGACGTCCTAATTGTGTTTGCCTTTTAATGAGGGGGAAAACTATTTGCCAAGCTAAAATATTTATTTTAGCCTGGTGGGGTTGCTCTCAAGAGCTTGTGGGGATGGTAAGGAGGTGGTTTAGACACTGTGTGTGTGTGGTTTTGTTTTTGTTTTAATGGGAAAAGCATTTAAATGTGGCTTTTTGTGGCCGGGGCTGTCTGTGCCGGGGGATTTGCATCTTCCTCAGTCTCCTTCTTTCCAGGGGGGGGTCTGAGAGCTGTGTCCCCTCCTGGGTGGATTTCTGCTGGCAGCTGGCGCAGGAGGGAATGCAAATACCCTCACCTCATGTTTGGCACCTGCCTCTTCTCTCCTGCCCTGGAAGCACCTGAGCTTTGTGAGCTGTCCCCAGGGCTCCACAGGAGGTGGTGAGGAGGCAGGATGGGTTTTTATGGAATCATGGATTTTCCTGAGCTGGGAGGAGCCCACAGGGATTGTCCGGTCCAACCCCTGGCCCTGCACAGACACCCCAACAATCCCACCCTGTGCATCCCTGCGAGTGTTTTCCAAACATTCCTGGAGCTCTGGCAGCCTTGGGGCTGTGCCCATTCCCTGGGGTGCCTGGGCAGTGCCAGCACCCTCTGGGGGAAGAGCCTTTTCCTAAAACCCAACCTAAACCCCCTCTGACACAGCTCCAGCCACTCCCTCGTGTTCTGTCCCTGTCACAGGGAGCAGGAGATGGAAACACCCAGGAAAGTTTGGTAGCCAAATGTTGACTTCCCCAGTGACCAGTGGTGAGTCAGCTTTGGAACAAGGGATCAACCCACTGGGAAGTGTGTTCCTGCTTATTAACTGGGATATCTTATTAACTGGGAAATCTTATTAACTGGGATATCTCTGCTCTGGAGCCAGGCTGGGGGTGCTCACCTGGAGAGGAGAAGGCTCCAGGGAGAGCTCAGAGTCCCTGAAGGGGCTCCAGGAGAGCTGGAGAGGGACTGGGGACAGGGCATGGAGGGACAGGACACAGGGAATGGCTCCCACTGCCAGAGGGCAGGGATGGATGGGATACTGGGAATTAGGGGTTCTGCTCTGTGAGGTGCTGGCACAGGTTTTGGAGCAGCTCTGACTGATCCCTGGGGGTGGTCCAGGCCAGGCTGGATGGGGCTTGGAGCAGCCTGGGACAGTGGAAGGTGTCCCTGCCCATGGCAGGGGTGGGATGGGATGAGTTTTGAGGTCCTTTCCCACCCAAACCATGCTGGGACTCTCTGATGGCTGCAGCAGGGTGTTCATGGAGAGCAGAGTGTGGGTTTCCCTGCCCTCTGGGCATTTTCTCCACTGCCAGCACCAGCTCAGGACCCATCCAAGCCACGCCCCAAAATTTCCAGAGCGAGGTTTAAAAGCACAGAACGTGTCCCCTGTCTCTCCCCTCAGCAGGAGCTGCTGCCCTGGGCTCCCTCCTGGCCAGCACTGGCCCTGCCCAGGGCTTGGGCACAGGGCTGGCATTGTCTGGGGGCCTTGGCAGGGCTGTGCCAGCCTTGGCTGGGCCGGGAGCACGTGGCCGTGCCGGTGCTGGCACTGGGAAAATCCCTCTGATGGAATTGGGGGGCAGAGAAGGGGCAGGAGAAGCCCTGAAGGTGGTGGGGCTGAGCCCTGTCCCCAGCCTGTGGGGACACCAGGGCAGCTGTGCTGGTCATTAATGATGAGTTCTGCTGCTTTCAGAGGGATTTGCAGCCCCAGCTGCCTCCGTGGCCCCAAACAATGTTTGGGGTTTGAGGAAGGGGGGAAAGGGAGAAGGCTCTTGCAGCTTTGGCACTTGCTTGTGCTGACAAGTCCCTCTGCTTCCCAAAAACAGGACCTGCTCCCAGCAGCTCGGATCTGGCTTTTAGTGCTCCAGTGAGCACATTAACACCACAACCGTCCACGCTGAAGGGTGATTTTTGAGGGTACCTGTGGCTTCTCCCCCCTCTCTGTGCTCCTCCTTGCACCCTGGCGTCCTTGGGGTGATTTCTGTGTATTTCTGTTCCTGTGGGCTCCTAAAGAAAAGTGTGGGAGTCGGGATGGGGATGTGTGGGATGGCTCCAGGGAATGCAGGAATGCACATGGAATCCCTCTGCTGCCTCAGGGGGGCTGCAGGCCCAGGAGTTTCCCAGGGAAAAGTCAGTTTTTCATGGATCAAAGAGCAGACCATAAAACTTTCAACTCTTCTCCATGGTGCCCCTGGAGTGGATTTTTGTCCCTCTGCTGGGAAGTTGGCATTTTGGGTGGGTTGCATGTTTTTGGGAGGAATCAGTGTGCCACCAGCAACATTTCCTGGCTTTAATCCCAATCTTTGGTGGCCTCCATTGGGAACCCCATGGGAAATTTATATTTTTAACCTGCTGGTGGATTTGTGCAGGGGCTTATTTTCAGTGCCAGGAGGCAGCTGTTCCCATTCCCATTTCCCATTCCCATTCCCATTCTCATTCCCATTCCCAGCTGGCATATCAATGGCAGAGTCATGATGCTCTCTCTCATTCCTGGGGCTAGAAAAGTGTTCCTGCTTTTTCCCTACCTGAGTGGTTGTTCCTGCTCCACCCAGGAGAGGAGAGCTTGTGTCAAATCCAGCTGTGGGAAGCTGGCACATCCCATCTCCTGCTTGCAGGATCACCACAGGATTCCAGAACTGGTTTGGGATGGAGGGGACCTGAGAGCTCATCCCATTCCAATGGGCAGGGACTTTCCCAATTCCGGCCTGATTCCCCAGTTTCTTTCAGTTTGGGAGAGTAAATCGGTAGCCTCAAACCTCTGTAGGTGAAAATGCAGAGGTGGAAGGTGGCCCAGTCATTACTTATTTTGTGATTTCTCTGGTGTTTCTTCCAAATGAAAGAGAAATTATTTAGATGGGATATTAGGAAGGAATTCTTCCCTGTGAGGTGCTGGCTCAGTTTTCCCAGAGAAGCTGTGGCTGCCCCTGGATCCCTGGAATTGCCCAGAATTGGACATTGGAGCAGCCTGGGACAGTGGAAGGTGTCCCTGGAATGGCAGGGGATGGAATGGGATGGGCTTTAAAGGTCCCTTCTAACCCAAACCATTCTGCCACTGGGTGATTTTTTCATATTTTTCATACTTTCAATATTTTTCATATTTTTCCTACTTCTCATATTTTCCATATTTTTTATCACCTGGCTGCCTCTGTGTAAGTTGGAGGGGTGGTGATGCACATCTGGTTTGCAGTCCCGTTAAATGATGGGGAAAACTAACAATAATAATAGTAATAGTAATAGTAGTAGTAGTAATAATAATAATAATAATAATAATAATAATAATAATAATAATAATAATAATAATAATAATAATAATAATAATAATAATAATGAAAACTTTAATAGTAATAATAACGATGATGATGATTATGATTTTGCTTTTCACTGCTCATTCCCTGCAGTTGCTTCCTCTCCTGCCCCATGGGAGGGTCGCCCTGGGGACCATCCCAGCATTTTTGGGAGAGGAAATCACAGCCAGGGAGCCAAACCAGATGTTTTCCAGCTGACTCCAGAAAACCTGGGCCCAGTAGAGATTCCTGGTTTCAGCTCAGATTCCTGCTTCCCTCTCTCCAGGGGTAAATCCAGCTGCTGCCCTCCTCCTACCCTGCCTGGATCAAGGGCTTTAGGCCATCCCCATGAAGTCATGAGGTGTTCCAGGTTGTTTTTGGAGGGCAGGGTCAGCGTGGTGTGTGGCCTCCTTTGAGCAGCACCGGCTGTTTCCTTAGGAACAGGGAGAAAAAGGCTTTTTTGGAGTTGAACAATGGGGAGAGGAGTGGGGCAGGAGTTGTTTTATGTGATCCCAAGGGTTCCTTTCCTTGGGATCACAGCTTTTTCTTTATCCCAGATTCGTAACCCTGAGTTGTGAATCTGGGATAAGTCCGAGAGTGGGTTTGGTTGGATTTCTTAGCGTGTGCAGGGCTGGGTGCAGCATCCCTCGTTTTGTTGGTGTGGCGCGGGGAAGGTGCTCAAGTTACCCGCCTAAAATCACCTCCACAGGTCAAAGCATGGAGAAAAGGAGCAGGAAAAAGCCCCAGGAAGTGGAGTAATGGATGCAGTGGTCACCAGGGAGTTCAGCCAAAGCCTCCCCGTTCTCACACACGTCCCTGGCACCCAGAGCCGTGTCGGATGTGAAATCCCCAATTCCTGCCCCATTCCCTGCTGCTGCTCCCTGCTCCTGCCTCGCATCCGTTCCCAGAGCAGCTGGGGGGGAGCTCTGCTGGGTCCCTCGGAGCAGAGGCTGCTGGAATTAAACAAAGAGAAACTTCCCATTTCTCTGCCTGCCAGCCAGCCAGCGCTGCTCCGGCTTCCGGAAAATGGCAGCGCTGGAGGCGGGCGAGCAAAACAAAACAAAACAAAACAAAACAAAGCAAAACAAAATAAAATAAAACAAAACAAAGCAAAGCGAAGCAAGGCGGCCCCAGCCAGAGAGAAAAAAAACCGTCCTCACCTCAGAGGCATTTCCTTGCTTTCTTTCCCCCCCCTTGTCCAGCCTCTCTCCCTCCCCATCCTGGCTGCTCCATTGAAAACCTGCCATCAGATTAGGGCTCCCGGGGTGGGGCTGCTCTGGGAAGCATTTCCCAGGGAAAAGCAGGGAAAGCCAGCCTTGGGAATGGCTCTGCTCTCTGCCCCAGATCCCCTCCCTGCTTATTTTGCCTCAGTGGGGATTTTTGGGTCAGGTTTTTGGGTGTGTGTGGCTTCACTTTTGGGGCAGGTTGAGCTGTTGGAACCCTTGAGGAAGTGCAGGGAATCGTTCCCAGTGGGCCTGGGAGCAACTGGTCCTTGCAAAAAAAATAAAAAGGGGGGAAAAAAAAAAAAAAAAGATGCTTGAGAGCATCCTGGAAAAAATAAAAAGAGATCTGCGAGTCCATCCCACAAAAGCAGGACCTGTGTGATTGTATCCTGCAAACAAAAAAGGAGGAGGAGGAGGTAGGAAATGCATCCCAGAGAAAGGAGGAGGTGGGGAGTGCATCCTGCAAAAAAGGAGGAGGAGATGCATGAGTGCATCCCAGGAAAAAGCTGGAGGGACGGGGACAAAAAGAGCTGTGCATCCCACAGAAGGAGAAAGGATGGTTTGGGTGTGTCCTGGAAAAAAAGAGGAGCTGCGCGAGTGTGTCCCATTTAAAAAAATTTAAAAAAAGGATGAGGAGATGAGGGTATCCCTCAAAAGGGGGAGATGTGAGCAAATCACACAAAAAAGGGGAAGCTGATGGGGGTGCATCCCAGATAACAAAAGAGAAGATGCCCAAGTGCATCCCAGGAAAAGGAAGGAGGAGAAGGGAGGGGTGCATCCCACAGCTTGTCCTCCCTTGTTCCAGCTCCTCCTTCCCCGTGGCTGCTGTTGGCTGCAGGTTCCTGTGGTACCTCTGCAGGGATTGCTCAGGTGGGACAAGAGGGTTTTTTCAGGAAAAAGGATGAAAACCTGGCATCCCCAGCACCAGGATGGGTTATTTTAGGATGTTTTGTGTCTTTTTTTTTTTTGTTTTTTTGATACCAGCTTCCTGGAAAGCATCTCCTTCCAGCAGCTGAGCTTATCAGGGAGTGAGACCCCAAACAAGGCTTTCCTGGAGTCTTTGGAAGTGTTTTTCTTGCCTTTGTGGGAATGGACAAGGAGTTTGTTACCCCTGGAGGGTGGCAATTACCTCGTCAGCAAAGCAGAGCCCCTGTGCTGCCAGTGCTGCCCTTGACCAGCTCAGAATTCCAAGATTTGCTTGGGAAGGGTGCTCTGGGATGGGGACATCCCTGTGGTGCTCTCCTCCCCTGCCTGGCTCTTCACATCCTGCCAAATTGGTGACGTTTTGGGGGGTTTGGGGCTATTTTGTTTCCCCTGGGAGCTGCTGGAGCCAGCCCGTGCTGCAGAGGAGCAGCTCGGTGCCCTCAGTGCTTCTTCCAAGCAGTTTTTTCCATCTCTCCTGAGCTGCTCCTGAGCTGTGGCCCCTGCTCCCCAGGGAGAGCTGCCTGAGAGTTAATGGCTGCTGGAAAAAAAACGCTTTAATTAACTCAATTAGCCAGATGGTCCATCTGGGCTCCTGCAGAGCCTGCTGAGATCCATGCAATGAGGTGGCAGCAGCTCCACCCTGGTGATGGGGAGGACGCAGGGACCCATCCAGATCCCCATGGGATGTGCTGTGCTCTCCAGAGCATCCATCCCTGCTCCTGGGAGCTGCTTGACAAGGGCATGGAGTGACAGGACAAGGGGGAATGGCTTTAAACTCACAGGTTTGGAGGGCAGGGGTGGATGGGATATTGGGAATTAGGAATTGTTCCCTGTGAGGGTGGCAGGCTGTGGCTGCTCCTGGATCCCTGGGAGTGTCCAAGGAGAGGTTGGATGGGGCTTGGAGCAGCCTGGGACAGTGCAGAGGTGTCCCTGCCATGGGAATGAGGTGTGCTTTGAGGTGTTTCCAGCCCAGAGCATTCCGTGCCCCTGCTGCTGGCACATCCCTGCAGCTCCTGCCAGGGCAGAGCAGGAGCTCCTGGAACATCCAAAACATCCAGGACACACGGCCAGGCATGGAAAGAGTGAGCAGGGGGAAGCCCTGCAGGCTGTTTGAGCAGAGGAATGCGGGGGTCTGGAGCAGGGATGGGGCCCTGGAGCAGGGATTTGGGATGGGGGAGTGTTTAACCCTTTCTCTGCTCTGTGACCGCTCCATCCCCATCCCAGCTCCCTGTTGTAAAGCTTGGCTTTACCCTCATCCTGAGGGAAGCTGGTTCTCCTGGCTGGGATGGGAACCTCAGTGCTGGCAGGTGGAGATGAATCCTTGGGGCAAAAGGGAGGAATGTGTGTCCTGGAGGGTTTGGATACCACTGGGGAACGGTGCGGGGAAACTGAGGCACAGCGTTGCTCCGTGGGGAGGTTAAGCAGTGGTCCCTGCAGTTGTGGTGCTCATCTCTCCAAAAATGGGCTCTAAAATCATTCCAGAAGGGCTCCCAGCTCAGCCTCAGCTCCAGAACTGTGCATGTCCTTGATCCCTTTTCTTCTTCTGTGCACGGGAATCATTTGGAAGCAGAGGTCTGAGCCTATTCCATGGAAATCCCACGCTCCACAGTGCTGCAAACACTTCTGCCTCACTTTTGCCTTTCACCAGAAAATCCTCATCCCCCTTCCTGCTCACACCAAAAAAAAAAAAAAAAAAAAAAAAATGAAAAAAGTGAGTAATGCTGGAGAAATTTGGGATGAGGCCCAGCAAACGATCGGATATCCGGCTAAGCAGGGCTCTGACTTTTGGACTGAAAGCTCCCAGATGAATAAATGCAGCAGGAGGAATGGCAGATTTTGAAGGATTATGTCTTTCTGGTGGTGCTCTGGTTTATCTCTCTTTAAATCTTCACTCTGTGGAACTTGGGAATGGCTTTTTTTCCTTTTTTTCCTTTTTTTTTTTTTTTTTTTCTCTTTTTAAATCGCCTCAATATATTTGTTTTATGCTCGAGCAATAACACATTTCCCGTTGTCCTGTTAAAAGCAGAGCTGATGGTATTTAAAAATAATACTGGTGCCAGTTGTCTTGTGATGCACATCATGTGTTCTGGCTGTAAATGTTGTTTACAGGCCAAAAAAAAAAAGCTGAATTCACTGCAAAAGTGGCTTGTTGGGAGGCTAAAATGCCATCCAAAGTGGATGTTGCCCTAAGGAATAATGGGTGGTGGTGGTGACTGTCTCCTTGTTGGTTTTCTTTCCTCCTTCTGGACCCTGCTGAAAAAGTTCCCTTTTTTTTTTCCCCCTGTTGATTGAGTACTTAAGTCATTCTTCTAAATATAAATCTCTCCTGATGCGTCAGCTGCGCCTGGGATTTCACTTCTTTTATGTGGCACTTCAAGCAAGTTTTAATTAAAAACTAAAAAAAAAAAAAAAAAAAAAAGAAAAAAAAAGAAAGGTCCATCTGCATTGGGTTGATATTTAGGGAGTTTTTTCCCTCATCAGGAGCATGTCTAATTCCAGCCTGACCCTGCAGAGCATCCTCAGCTCCTGGAAAGTTCTTGCTGTGTCCTGCTTGGAATCAGGGAGTGCTTTGGGTTGGAAGGGACCTAGAAGCTCACCTCATTGCAGAGCAGGGACACTTTGCACTATCCCAGGTTTTCCAAGCCCCATCCAGCCTGGCCTTGGATCCAGGGGCAGCCACAGCTTCTCTGGGCAACCTCGCCCTCATGGGGAACAATTCCTCCCCAATATCCCACCTCTGTCACTTTAAAGCCATTCCCCCTTGCCCTGTCCCTCCAGGCCCTTGTAAACCACCTCCAATTCCCTGGAATTCCAGCTCTTTTCCTGGCTTTTCAGTCAGTGCTGCTTCTCCTGGAAGGGCTGTCCCATCACTGCCGCACACAACATCTGCTGCGACCAACAATGAGATGTGGAAAAGCTCCATCCTGATAGGGAAAAAAAGTCATCTGGGATGTTGATGTTGCTGTGGGAGATGCTGGGAGCAGGAGGTGCCATGGATTCTCCTTCTCCTGCTGCTGGCAGCCCCGTGTTTTGGGTCTGGAAATGAAAAACACATCTCTGGGCTTGTCAGAGCAGCCTCAGAGCCCCATGTTTTGGGTCTGGAAATTGAAAAACACATCTCTGAGCTTGTCAGAGCAGCCTCAGAGCCCCATGTTTTGGGTCTGGAAATTGAAAAACACATCTCTGAGCTTGTCAGAGCAGCCTCTGAGCAGGGCTGGTGGTGGGACTGGAGTTGTTCTCCACAGGAACCCACAAATGGAGGGAGGGTTCTGTGCTGCTCACAGGGAATGTGAGCCAGGGGTGCTTTGCAGGGCTTTCTAAGCTCAGTTTAGTCCTTGCTTTTTGAAAAGAGCTGTTCTTGTAGAGAGAGAGGACAAGCTATGTCTTGTCTCCTCTAATTTGGGCACTTGGTTGGCCCCAAACCACCCCTTATCACAGCTGATAACGCTTCATCCCTCATTCAAGCTCCAAAACCCCAAAATTCAGCTCTGCTCTGTCTTACAGACGGGAATCGAGCAACCTGGTCTGGTGGAAGGCTTGCTTGCCCATGGATGGGCCAAGAAGGGCTTTAAGGTCCCCTTCTAACCCAAATCCTTTTGGGATTTTCTGTGAAATCTCAGTGGGAATGAACGGAGCGCGTGGCTCCGAGGTTCCTCTTGGGCAAGGAGAAGCCCAAGGGCAGGTCTGTCCCCTTCCAGCCTTGCCTGGGGGTGACTTCTTGGGGAATGACTTGTCCTCTGGAGATGTCCCCTCCGTGGTGGCTCGATTGTTAAGGGATGCTCCTGTGTCTGATGCACTCGTGGGAGGTGTCTCGTCCTTGAGTTGTAGAAATTGCACCACTCAAGAAATAAAGCTCTGCCGTGAGCAGGGAACAGCCTGCCGTGGCTCTAGGATGGCTTTCAGGTATCATTTCAGTTTTGCTGCAAAAAAACGTGTTTGAGATTCCGCCCTGCTCCGTCCAGCAAGGAGAGTAATTTTGAGCTAAGGTTTTTGCCAGATTCGCATAAATTACTATTTTTGCACCAAAGCATCTTGCTAAATAAGGGGCATCTATGCCCAAAACGTTGTGCCAAGGGTTGTGTCCTGGCCCAGAGAGGCAGCTTTGCCATCACACACGATGGGGGCTGCAGGGAGGGGACTTTGGCTCTCTTTGGCACCGCGTTAATCCCAGCACGGCCTCGCCTGTTCTCAAACTGACGCAAAGCTGCGGCTCAAAGTTCGTGTCTTTGTTTGCAGATAAAGCCTGCCCATAAACATTTGGGGCTTAAAAAATGATGAAATTGGTTTCTTATCAGCCATCTGACCCACGGTGATGGGACTGAGCAGCTCTTAACACGGCCGGACCGAAACAACAAAACCTGAGATGGGGGTGAGTGGTGTTGTTTTGGGGTTTTTTTTCCCCCTTCACGGCACTCCTGATGCTGTGGAAAACGCTTGGAGCCACTGCTTGGGTGCTGTCTGACCTCCCTCACCCCCAGGCTGAGTTAATTTGCAGGTTGCAGGGAGTCTCTGTGCAGTCTGCTGGGCTTTAATTTGGGGGTAATTAATTAAACAAGCAGGCGCGGCGCTTGCTCCTGTGTTGCATAAACAGCAGCCGGCTCTGGTGCATCTCAGGCACTCTCCTGGCTGGCACAGGTAGGTGTCTGCACCTGGAAAGCTCATCCCCACCCCTGGAGAAGCTCTGGACTGTGTTGAAGTGAGGAGTTGAGATTCTGAAAGCCACCTGAAACGAGGCAGGTGCTCTTTGTGTCCTCGGAATGGGTGTGGTGTCCAAAGCCTGCTCTGGATGGAGGCAGGGACACGTCCTGGGATGGGTCTGCAGGTGAGGTCAAACCTGAGAGGTCGTAATCCAGGCTCTGGTTGGTTTAGATCAGATATGAAGAATAAATTCTTCTCTGTGAGGGTGGCAAAGCCTTGGCACAGGATGCCCAGAGCAGCTGTGGCTGCCCCTGGATCCTTGGAAGTGCCCAAAACCAGGCTGGATGGAGCTTGGAGCAACCTGGGCTAGTAAAAGGTGTCCCTGCCCATGAGACAAACTTTAAGGTCCTTTCCAAGCCAAACCATTCCAGATTCTCTGATCTGACCCCACATCCTTGCATCATCCCCTGGGATTTTGCTCTCCGGGTATCCCTGCCCTCTTTTTGACATGGGAATCCCTGGGTTATGAGATTGGGTGAAGCATGGAGCATCCCATGAAGCAACCCCCTCTTTCCTTTCCCATCAACTCCAGCAAAGGGTTAAGCTGCTTAAACCCAGGTGTCCCTGGCAATCTGGTTTGGGAATGTTTACCAAAGAGGAGCTTAAAAGAACCCAGCTGTTTTGAGGGAATTCTTTGCAATGTGCTGATTCTGTTTGTTTCTGCTCAAAGAGAGGAAAGAAAGGAAGGTTTTTGGCTCCTGTCAGCATTTTCAGCATAGCTGAGGGTGTCCTGTAATCCAGCAGCAGATCACTGATGGCCTAATCAGGAAGGTGTGCTAGAAAATTAAACCAAGAGGGCTTAATTTTGGATTAACTGGACCAGTTCTTGGATTAACTGGACCAGTTCTTGGAATCCAGAGAGGTTTCATTCATCATTGCTTGGTGCCCAGGTGGCAAGCTGGGAACAAAACCCCTTGTCTTCCCCCCAAAATGGGCCTCCTGACTGAGGATACCTGGAGATGGATCAGTCTTGGTGGAGTGCCTGGGCGGGGAGAGCAGCGTGGAGCTGTCTGTGCTGACCTGCTGGGAGGCGCCTCATCTCTCTGGTGCTCTGCAGCTCATCCCTGGAGCTTTGTGCTGTCCCCTCTGCACCAGCTGTGGTGGCAGCCTGTCCAGCCAGCAGCACGGGTGACTTTGCTGTGCCTGCCCTTCCCTGGTCACGCTGGTGGGGCTGGTTTTCCAGCCAGGAGCGAGGAGGACACGTGGCACTGCAGCAGCTCCTCTGCGCCAGGCAAGGGCAGAGCCACTGCAGGGTGATGGGGACAGGGCTCTGAAGTGTCCAAAGCTCTGTCATCATCTCCTCCTGGGGGAAGCTCAGCAGTTCAGGGACTTTTGGTTTTGACAGCTCTTGATGGCCAAATTAGCATCCAAATTATCCTAGGAAGGAGAAGCTGCTGGGACTGCGGCTGGAGGGTGGGAAGATGGGGAGCTGCTCCAGGATTTTCTCAATTAATGCCCTTTGCCTTCAAGCTTTTGTGGATCTGGTTGGTTTGAGATGGGGAAGAGGGGCTGAGTGACCCCCCCCTTGGGTGGCCATGAGATGGTTCTTGCGGCACCCTCAGAGGTGGGAAGCTGTTTCCCCTCTTTTTGACTTCCATGGTTTCCCTTGCTCTGCTCTTTGTGGGTGTTGGTCTGAGATCTCCTGAGATCACCATGGTGTCTGTGCGCATTGTCCTGGTGATTCTGGCAGGATCTTTTCTTTAGAAGTGTCTTTTTGTGTTGCTCTGGGAATCTGGGTTTCACTTCTCCTCCACCACTGATTGCCTGTGTGAGCTTGGGCTGTTGCCTGATCCAGCTCAAATCTGAGTTTCCCTGCTTTGAGAGACATTTGGACCATTCTTTTGGCCCTAAGCATCCTTCAAAGCCTTGCTTTGGCTGTGGCCAAACTCTTGGGCTTCGGAAGGACTTTGGAGGGGCTGTGAGGGCTTGGAGGAGGACAGTTCTCTCCTGGACTCCTGTTCCATCCAAGGCTTTTAAAGCTTTTATGACTTTTGTGTTTAACTCCTCTGGGAGCACAGCACTGGATGTGACTTTGGTTTTTTGTGGTTTTGTTGGTGCCCATGGGACTTACCTGGATTAAACTCCCTGCCCTGCCAGAGGGGCATCCATCCAGATAAAAACCTAGAACACCTTTAGGAGTGCCCTGCCTGAGTTAGGAATTGTTTCTTTCTCTTGGGAAGAACATTGAGCACACAGCAGGGCCAGACCAGGACTGAACTCTGCCTCTTCTGACACGAGGGCTGGTGGATATCAGATGGGCTTCTGCTCCTGGTGGAGATGAGTTTCCCTTCCCTGGCCAAGAGGTCCAGGTGAGGCTGCAGAGCAGTCCCCACTGAGGTCACCTTTGATCTCACAGCCTCACCAAGAAACGTTTGGGCAGCCAGCACCTCTGGGGTTTTACCTGGCTCTGTGGAATGCAGGAATCTGTTCTCGGGGAGCGCCGCGCTCTCCGTGCCGGCATTCCACCAGCATCCCTTGCACCAAGGACCGTCCCACTGGTGGCATCCCTCTGCCTTGGTTGTTTTTGGCAATCTCAGAGGGGGTGGCTGGTCTTTCAGCCCGTGGTAGTGTTGAAACCATGGAAGCAGGTCCAGCTTTCTTTGCTTCCCTGTGTTATCAGGACGGGCATGTGTGTCGTGGTTTTGTTGCTGTGGAGCGTGAGGATTTGGGCTGTTGTCCCAGGAAAAGCTTTTTTGTTTCTCTGTGAACCTCACAGGTGTTCCTGCCCTGTGCAGCACCTTCCTTTAGAGGTTCTTTAAACCTATGCCATGCCAGCACCGTTTCCAGGGATTTGGGGTGGGCTTTGAGGATGCCCGAGGGTGGTTCCTGCATCTCCAGGACTCTCCTGTGCCATGGCATCAGTGCTGGGCAGTACAGGAGGTCCTGCAGGGAAAACTCCCATTTCCCATCCTCAGGACTGATTTATATTTGAGTCTCATGCAGCTGGGGATGGATCTTCAGGGGGATATTCCTCGTGCTCCAGAGTGGCTGCTATAAAAGGAAGCTCTCCCGTTGCCTGTGAAGGATGACAGGGAGGCTGTGATGGACACCAGGCACCAGCAGCACACACTCTGCCTTCATTCCCCTCCCTTCTCCATGGAGCTTGGCTTGCCCTTGCCTGGCAGCAGGAGCTGAGCCAAGCTGGAGCTCCAGGGCAGGATTTTTCCGCGGGGAGCGGAGGGCACGGTGTGGCACGGCGTTGGGTGCAGCCCTTCCCACATCACACGCTGGGAACGGGCTCCAAAGCGAAGCCTTGGGACGTGAGGAGGGCTGGGAGGTCCTGATGCTTCCACAAGTCCCTTCTTGTTTGCTGGGAAAAGGACTAAAGGAGCCCTTTACTGTCGTGTTCCTGGCAGCTCCTCGCGCTGGGACGGACGTGTGGGTTCACACCAGGCTGTTCCTCCTGGTACAAAGAGCTGGTGTTCGGTGTTGTCTTTAGGGGTGGTTTTATCTCTGCTTGGCCTGGGTGGGTTTTTTGTTTTCCTTTTCTTTGGAAGATGAAAGCGTTGGCTTGGCAAACACAAGCGGTGAGGGAGGAGGAGGAGGAGATAAGAGAGAGGCAGCGGGGTCAGGAATCACCGGGCATGGCTGGAACCACGCTGGGAAAATGCTTGGGCCAACCCTCTGAGGGGAAAATCCCAACAGCAGCCGGCTCTTCCTCACCCATCACCATCAGCAAGGCTCATGGAAAGGACCTGCATCACCAGGAGATGAGCCACAATGTTATCATCAGTCTGTTCCTTGCCACCAGCTGCTTCCAAATGCATCCCAGCCTTGCAGGAGGCTGCAGAGGAGCTGGGAGGGGCCGTGCTGATGTTTGAATTGGATTTACCTCACCAGTTTCAAGGGCATTGTGCTTTTTCTACCTGCCTGAAGATATCTGTCAGTACAAGCATGGGGAAAGGAGGGAATTCCTTTTCCATGGAATCCGTTGCCACTGGGGGAAAAATGTGTGGAGAGAGTTGTGTTGTGTCATAGCCATGAGGGAGATCTTGAAGGTGAAGAACTCACAGGGCAAAACCAAGTTCCCAAATCAGATTGTTGGCTAAAATTTGGAAGTTTTGGTCACTCTGGGGCTTTTGACAGCTGTTTTTGTAGGGCCATTGCACCTTGCAGTGGGTTGGTGTCATCCAGGGTGTGGAGGGGTCATTTCTGCATCTGCCCCCGTGGATTTGAGTTACTGGGGGTTTTGTGATTGATAAAAGCAGCATTTGCAGTAAATTCAAATTGTGTGGGACAAGCATTGTGGGGAGAGCTGTGGCTCTGGGACATGAATTCCTCCCTGGGAAAAGTTGAAATTTGCTCATATCCAAGCAAAGCCGACTGTTTGTAAAAGAAACCTCCAAAAACACTTCTGTGTTTGTGGGAGAGCCAGAGGAACTCGACTTTGGAGGAAGAAAAAGCAAATTAAAAGCCATAAAGCAGCAAGTGCCTGGAGTTGATCTTGGCTCTGCTGTGGGGAGAGGATGATGATGGATTTTCCAGGGACAACAGGGTGGTAGTTATGGCAGAATTGACCAGTCCTGTGTCACCGTGGCTTCCGTTCCTTGTGCTTCCCACGGACATGGATTTGCCATGGCGGGATGGACCAGGGGATCCATCCCACCAGGGATGGAGGTTTGGGAATGTGGGATGGGCAGGGATGTGCACAGGCATGTGCAGGGATGTCCCTTGGCTGCCCCTGCAAGGACCTGGCTCCATCTCCAGCCCTGCTGGTGCTTGGTACCACCCAGCCCTGCCTCTTATCAGCCCAAATTCCTGGCACCAGGGTTTTCCCCTCACTGAGGGCTCCTCTCCCACCTGCACCACGTCAGTGCTTGTTGGAGAGGACCTTCCCTTGGCCAGCAGCAGATCCTGCTTCCCTCCCTCCCACCCTCGGGCTGCGCGCTTTTGGGTGTTCCCGTGGTTTTATGATTGCATTTCTTTGCTCCAAGACGTGGGGTTGGGCTTTTTCCCAGGATTTTTTCCCTGTCCTAGCGTGGCTGGGTGCCCGTGGTGTGTGTTTGATAGCTCAGTGTCCAGCCAGAGGTGGGTCCATCCCATAATCCCATCAGGAATGATGGCTGGAGCTGGGCAGGACGGGGCTCTGCTGTGCCAGGGGGTCTTGGGGGCCTGCGGAGTTGGATTTCTGGGATAAATTCCACCAGACATTTTTGCAAGGAGTTGTTTTTAACCTTCCGTGTTCAAGCGCGGCAGGAGAAGTTTGGTTTCGTTTTCAGTGGAGTTTTAGTAAGCGTGGTATTTTTAGCAAGATGTGACACTGTCACCAGCCCCAGACCTGCTGCTGCTCCATGCCTGGGGGGACCTGAGGGAGCAGCTCCGTGTTGGAGATGTCCAGGTTGGAGTTTAGGAAAAGGTTCTTCCCCCAGAGGGTGCTGGGCACTGCCCAGGGAAGGTTCAGTGCAGGGGCAGCGCCATCCGTGCCAGGAAGCTGTGAGGATGCACCCATGGAAATCTGCTCACCGGGGCTGCCCTAAAGCTTTCCCCAGCTCCCAGCAAAGCCTGCTTAGGATTTGGGAAAGAAAAATGTCCCCCTCCGTGGGGCCCTGATTTGTTGGGATGCATTTATTGGGATGGGGGGGGAGCAGGCAGCAGGTCCCCCTGGGCTCCTAGGGCTGGATTTTCACCCTGCAGCATTCCCTGTCCCTCACAGGAGGGGAAAAAAGCAGCGTGAAGAGCAGGTGTGGGTGCCTTTGAGGAGCTGCTGGCGCTGTCAGGGTGTGCTCTGGTGGCCCACTGGTTTCCTTCCCCCCCCACCATTCATTTCGGATGCTGTCTGTGGCTTGGGGTATAAACAGATGGGGCTGGGTTTCCCCCTGCTCTATATTTAACCCCAGGCTAAATTTAAAGCGCTTCCAGAGGAGTTTGCAGACCATTGTCTCGGCCATTTCTAAACAATTCTTGCCCCTTCCACCCTTTGTTTCCCCCCCCCCCACTTATCCCTTTTTTCCTCACACAGCCCGGATTTGAGGTTTTGCTGGTGATCTCTGCATTCAGAAACATTTTGGGTCCATCCCCAGCCCCAAAATATCCCAAATCCAGTTGTAGGGAGGGCCTGGCCCCCATCCTTCAGTGTGTGTGAGCATCCCTGCATCCAGGAGGGACAGACAGACCCGGGATGCTGCTGTCAGGACAGGAAATGCCTTTCCATTATCCCTCGTCTGTGTGTAGATTCCCACTGCCTTTGGAGGCCTCAGGGTTCCACGCAGAGGGGATTTTTCCAGCTGTTCCTCCACACAGCCACATCTGGCAGAGGCCTTTAGCAGGAAGTTTCCCATCTCCTTATATAAATAGAGGTGGGGCGGGGAAGCATCCCTGCAAATTCCAGGCCTGTGGATCTGTCAGTGAGAGCTGTCAGGGCTGTAGCTGCCATAATTAGTATAAAATTCATTTGGTGCAGGTGTTTCAAAACACATTCGTGGCTTACACATGGGTTTTTTCCCTACTTTGTGCAGTGCTGCCCAAGCAGGGGGGAATTTTGGGAAGCCGCAGCAGTTTTGTTTTGTTTTATTTTATTTTATTTTATTTTATTTTGTTTTATTTTATTTTATTTTGTTTTATTTTATTTTATTTTATTTTGTTTTATTTTGTTATTGTTTTATTTTATTTTTATTTTATTTTATTTTATTATATTTTATTTTATTTTATTTTATTTTGTTTTATTTTATTTTATTTTGTTTTTATTTTATTTTATTTTATTTTATTTTTATTTTATTTTATTTTGTTTTGTTTTATTTTATTTGTTTTATTTTATTTTATTTTTATTTTATTTTATTTTTTTAAACAAGAATTGCCAAAATCAGTGAGGTGTGGGGTCTCTGGAGGGAGGCACTGTGTGTTTGGGCTCTTTCCACATTACCTAGAAAAGCAGCAATCCCAAATGACATTAATGGGTGGAACTGGTTGGATGGTGAACAGTGCCAGCCAAGTGGAGCATCCTTCCTCCCTTCTTTGCATCCTAATGGAGATTATTCCTCCTTATTCCTGCTTATTCTTGCTTATTCCTGATTATTCCTGGTTATTCCTGTGTCTTGCCCCTGGCAGCAGCTCCAGGTCTTCTCTCTTACCTGTCCCAGCTCTGATAAGCTCAGCCTTGACTCCAAGCCTGGTTTTCCCCTGTGTTTATTCCCAGCAGGACCCGACAGGAGGGGAGGCTCTCCTCGAAGGGGAAAATGTTTGCACACAAGTTCTCCCTTCCCTTTTCTGGCTCTGTGCATCCCCTTCCAGCCAGCCACATTCCTGGCATACCAGCCCTGGGGATGGCTTGGGAAGCAATTCAAGCAGGCTGGAGTATCTCCTGTTCAGGCTCTCCCCCTGCAAAATTTCCTCTTGCTGCATTCCAGAAAAGGGCACCGAATCCTTCAGGAATTGCTGCTCCCCCTCACAGTGCCTGAGGAGACATCAGCTCTGTATTCCCACCTCAGGAATTTGGGTCTGGCTGCTGTTTTCTGTTGGATTTCGTTTTCAAGCAGAGGGAGGAAAAGAGAAAAAAAAATTTACATGGGAGGGGGAGAAAGGAAGAGCAGCATTCAGAGTGGATGAAAATCCCTTTGTAAAACAAAGGGATTTGGATATAACTTCTAATTAAAACTTTTATGGTTAGGACCTGCTGGTGTTTTGCAGCCAGGCTGGAGCTTTGTGGCAGCTCTGAGGGAGCGGGAGGCAGGGGCTGAATCCAGAATTTCCAGGATGATCTCGACAGCATTCCTGCTCCCTGGTGCAAACCTGGAGTAGCAACTCATGGCTCAGGCTGTGCTCCAGCCGTGCCTCAGCCTCTCCTGCTCGTCCTGGCCCATCTGGCCCCTGTCCCAGCTGCAGAGGACACGGGTGACGTCAGGGGAGCTCTTGCCCATGCTTGCATCAGCCACCACGTTGGTGGTCGGAGTGTCCTTTGGGAATGGGCTCTTTTTCCTCTCAGCTCCACTGGGCTCATCCAGCTACTCATCCACAGGGGCTCTCCAAGTGTTTCTGGAAAAAAAAGAGGGGAAAATTGATTTTTCCTTATTTTTTCTTTTATTTTTTGTTGTATTCAGTGTAGAAAGGGATGTTGTTGGCTGGGTGAGGAGAGAGCAAGTGGGAAGAGCCGGTCCCCATCCTAGGAGGTGCTGCAGTGGCAGAGAGGGATGTGAACAGGGAAAAAGCCCAGTCCTGTGGGTCTTTCTGCTTCCACAGCAGCCTGGTGCTTGGTGCTTTTATAATTGTGTTACAGCAACCTGGAGATGCTTGGGAAATGGGGAGAAGGACCAATTTACAGTCCTGGAAGCAGCATATTCCCAAAAATCTCCTAAAGGCCAGAGGGCTGCTTCAATGGAGTTGTTTCCCTCATGGTGCAGGCCCGGGCTGTCCAGGGTTCCCTGGGAGCATCCAGGTTGTGTTCCAGGATGGGGTAAGGAGAGCAGGACAGGCTCTCCTGTACGGGGATCAGCGTCTGGGTGCCGTGGGGAGCCTTTCTAACAGCCTGGCCTCTGTCTGTGTCCCCCAGGCTGGTTCCCCGAGGTGACAGTGGGCTCCCCATCCCCATCAGGGCTTCTGGAAGTGTTTCTGCAAGTGCTTCTGGAAAGAAAGAGGGAAAAGTTTATTTTTCCTTATTTTTTCCCTTTATTTTAATCGTGTTCAGTGCAGGAAGGGATGTTTCTCTGCCTGGTTGGCCGGGTGAGGGGAGAGCAAGTGGTTGAAGAGCCGGTCCCCATCCTAGGAGGTGCTGCAGTGGCAGAGAGGGATGTGAACAGGGAAAAAGCCCAGTCCTGTGGGTCTTTCTGCTCCCACAGCAGCCTGGTGCTTGGTGCTTTTATAATTGTGTTACAGCAACCTGGAGATGCTTGGGAAATGGGGAGAAGAAACAATTTGCAGTCCTGGAAGCAGCATATTCCCAAAAATCTCCTGAAGGCCAGAGGGCTGCTTCAATGGAGTTGTGTCCCTCATGGTGCAGGCCCAGGCTGTCCAGGGTTCCCTGGGAGCATCCAGATTGTGTTCCAGGATGGGGTAAGGAGAGCAGGACAGGCTCTCCTGTACGGGGATCAGCGTCTGGGTGCCGTGGGGAGCCTTTCTAACAGCCTGGCCTCTGTCTGTGTCCCCCAGGCTGGTTCCCCGAGGTGACAGCGGGCTCCCCGTCGGCGGCAGAGGGGCCATGGCCATGTAGGGCCCGCCGGGAGCGGCGATGGCAGCGCAGAGGATCCGGGCGGCCAACTCGGGAGGGCTCCCGCGCTGCCGCTCCGAGGGCGCCCTCATCGACCTGGGCGAGGCCTTCGCGGCCGAGAGCGCCCTCTGCGACGTCAAAGGTGCCTGGGAATCGTGCCCTTCCTCACTCCGACCCATCCTCATCCTCTGGGAGGGCTGGAAAAGTGGCTGGGCATCCCCCCTTCCTCATTCCAGACCATCCCCACCACCTAGAAGAGATCAAAAGGTGGCTGGGCATCCCCCCCTCCTCATTCCAGGCCATCTCCACCCCTAGTAGGGCTCAGAAGGTGCCTGGGCATCCCGCACTCCTCACTCCAGGCCCATCTCCATCCCCTGTGAAGGCTCAAAAGGTGCCTGGGCATCCCCCCTTCCTCATTCCAGGCCCATCTCCATCCCTGGGAGGGCTCAAAAAGTGCCTGGGCATCCCCCCCTCCTCACTCCAGCCCATTCCCATCCTCTGGGAGGGCTCAAAAGGTGCCTGGACATTCCCCCCTCCTCATTCCAGACCATCCCCACCACCTAGAAGGGCTCAAAAGGTGCCTGGGCATGCCCCCCTCCTCATTCCAGGCCCATCCCCACCCCTAGCAGGGCTCAGAAGGTGCCTGGGCATCCCGCACTCCTCACTCCAGGCCCATCTCCATCCCCTGTGAAGGCTCCAAAGGTGCCTGGGCATCCCCCCTTCCTCATTCCAGACCATCCCCACCACCTAGAATGGCTCAAAAAGTGCCTGGGCATCCCCCCCTTCTCACTCCAGCCCATTCCTATCCTCTGGGAGGGCTCCAAAGGTGCCTGGGCATCCCCCCTTCCTCATTCCAGGCCATCCCCAATCCCTTTGGAGGGCTGGAAAGGTGCCTGGGCATGCCCCCCTCCTCATTCCAGGCCATCCCCACCACCTAGAAGGGCTCCAAAGGTGCCTGGGCATCACCCCCTCCTCATTCCAGGCCCATCCCCACCACCTAGAAGGGCTCCAAAGGTGCCTGGGCATCACCCCCTCCTCATTCCAGGTCATCTCCACCACCTAGAAGGTTTCAGAAGGTGCCTGTGCATCACTCTCTCCTCATTCCAGGCCCATCCCCATCCCTGGGAAGGGCTCAAAAGGTTCCTGGGCATCCTCCCCTCCTCATCCAGGCCCATCTCCATCCCCTGGGAGGGCTCAGAAAGTGCCTGGGCGTGCCCCCCTCTTCATTCAGGGCAATCCTAACCCTTGGGAAAGCTCAAAAGGTGCCTGGGCATCCCCCCTTCTTTATTCCAGGCCATCCCCACCCCCTAGAAGGTTTCAGAAGGTGCCTGAGCATCCCCCCCTTCCTCACTCCAGCCCATTCCCACCTCCTAGAAGGGCTCAAAAGGTGGCTGGGCATCCCTCCCTCCTCACTCCAGGCCATCCCCACCTCCTGTGAGGGCTGGAAAGGTGCCTGGGCATCCCCCCCTCCTCATTCCAGACCCATCCCCACCCACTGGGAGGGCTCAAAAAGTGCCTGGGCATCCCCCCCTCCTCATTCCAGGCCCATCCCCACCCCTGGGAAGCCTTGGTGACACCAACAAGGTGGTGACAAAAGTGTTTCCCTCTCCCCAGCGCTGGGAGCCTGCAGCTTGCTCCTCCAATAATCCTTTTTAGGTTTGTTTTTTTTTTTTTCCAGCTTTTATTGCTTTTTTTTTTTTCCCTGCTGTGTTTTCCTTTTATGCTGCGGTCAGGTGGGAGGGGAATTGCTGCTCCCCTGGCAGGAGAGCATCCCAAGGAAAAGCTCCAGGTGGAAGCTGGAGAGCAGCTGAGGGCCTTGAGAGTAAACACGCACAAAGGAGATTGTTTCTGCAGGTGTAGCACCTGAACATCAAACACTTGCTGCAAATTAGATGGGTTTTAATGCAAAACCAGGAATTGCTCCTCTTATCCGAGGGGTTTCAGCACATCCCTGTTAACCCCTGCATGCCCAGCTGGAGGGACAAGGGAACAGCCTCTTGCCTGTCTGATCTGGCACTAAAAATGCTCCATCCTCCAGCATGACTGAGTTAACAGCGGCTTCCAACCTAGCAGGCTGCCAAAAGAATTCCAGTTTGGAGTTTCTGTGCAGTTTCCCACTGGATGAATGCCCCCACACCTTTGCCTGCTGGCAGAGGATGTGTACAAAACTCTTCTCCTTGGAATACTCAGCCCCCCAGGCTATATTTAAAGGCCTCTCTTTGCTCAGCTGTATCTTCCCTTTTTATTGTGGGAAGTGAGAAGTGCTGCCAGCCTGTGAGTGGAGGCTGCAGGGATGTGCATTCTGAGCTCCCATCCCTTTGTCTCTGGGATTTTAAGGGCTTCCTGTGTTTTCTAAACTCCCTTTTCCTCCCACAGAGCTCTGTTGAAGCAGGTGCTGTCCCAGTTCCCTTGCAGCTCCCTGTTGGTGAATATCCAGCTTTCCTTGTTTTCCTCAGACTCTCTGGGGAGGCAGCACACATTTAACCATTGATGTGGCATCATCTGCAGCTTTTTTTTAGTGCTTTTTACAGAAACACATCCTGAAAATGAGAGCTAAGCCAATAAATAGGGTGGCAGTGTGGGCTCAGCCCAGCCTGGATGTAAATTGGGATTCTCTAGCAGAAAACTCTGGCACTTCTGAATGGGGTTTGGAGATGCTGCCAGCACCAGAACAGCAGTGTGGGAGGGAGGGGTGGGATTCTGTGAGGGTTCAACCTGGGTAACCTTCAGAACCACAGACTGGTTTGATTTGGGAGGGACCTGAAAGCAGAAGACATGTTCCCCTAGCCCAGGTTACTGCAAGCCCCATCAACCTGGCCTGGAACACTTCCAGGGATTCAGAGGCAGCCACAGCTGCTCTGGGCATGTTTCAGATGTGCAGGAGAGGGGTTGCAGCAGAGCAAGAGGGTTTTTAGCCTGTAGGGAGAGTTATCTTGGGTTTGGATGAACCCTTTAGGGAAGAGAGGTGTGAATCTACCAGAAATAGTGGAGTTTTCTTGAAAAAAAATTATGGAGAAAAATACCTGGAGGCTTGAGAGACTGCCTAGGGAATCAGTGGACTTGCAGGTGTTCAGAAAACACATAGATGTGGCATTTGGGGACCTGGCTTAGAGGTGGACCTAGCAGTGCTGGGTTAATGGTTGGACTCGATGGTCTTGGAGGCCTTTTCCAACTTTAATGATTCGGGGATCTCAAAACCACCTTCATCACTAAAAACAGTGTGGAATGGTGACCTGGAATGAAGGCCTCCAAGTCAGTGGTGGCTGTGCTGAGCATTTCTCACACTGCTGTCTCCTCCTTGCCTCCTCAGTGCCTTCTCCCAGTGCCTTGCTGGTGGACAACCCCACGTCCTTCGGGAACGCCAAGGAGGTGGTGGCGATCAAGGACTACTGCCCCACCAACTTCACCACGCTGAAGTTCTCCAAGGGGGACCACCTGTACGTGCTGGACACGTCGGGAGGGGAGTGGTGGTACGCCCACAACACCACGGAGATGGGCTACATCCCCTCCTCCTACGTGCAGCCCGTCGGCCACCGCGACTCCTCGCTCACCGACAGCGGCGTCATCGACAGCCTGCTGGAGAGCCCCGACGAGGGTGTCAAGGAGCTGGACCTGCTTGGGGAGTGGGCTGAAGGGAAGAGAAACTCTGCCAAATCCTACCACAACAACCCCTTCCTGAACGGAGTGCACACCAACCCGTTCCTGAACGGGAATTCGCAAGCGGCGCCCGGCTCGGACAAAGAGTCCGACTCCAGCGTGGCCGTGGATTTGTTGCTCTTTGATACGGCAGCTCCCACGGCGGCGCTCCCCACTTCAGCTGCCAACAGCAGCCTGGGGAATCTTTTTGATGAGTTTCCCTCCACCAACAGGCTGGATGTGGAGCAGCCCGTGAGGAGGGACAACCCCTTCTTCCGAAGCAAACGCTCCTACAGCTTGTCCGAGCTGTCTGTCCTCCAGGCCAAGTCGGACGCGCCGGCCTCCTCGGGTTTCTTCAGCGGTTTGAAGTCCCCCACCCCCGAGCAGTTCCAGAGCAGGGAGGATTTTAGGACAGCGTGGCTGAACCACAGGAAGCTGGCCCGGTCTTGCCACGACTTGGATTTGCTTGGCCAGAATCCCGGCTGGGGTCAGACGCAGCCGGTGGAGACCAACATCGTGTGCAAGCTGGACAGCTCCGGCGGGGCCGTGCAGCTGCCCGACACCAACATCAGCATCCACGTGCCCGAGGGCCACGTGTGCCCCGGCGAGACGCAGCAGATCTCCATGAAGGCCATGCTGGACCCGCCGCTGGAGCTCAACAGCGACAAGTGCAGCACCATCAGCCCCGTGCTGCAGATCAAGCTCAGCAACATGGAGGTGAAGACCTTCATCATCCTGGAGATGAAGGTGTCGGCGGAGGTCAAGAGCGACGCGGTGAGCAAGAGCCTGGTGGGGCTGCAGTGCCTGCGCAGCGACATGAAGGAAGGGCCCTACACGCCATTGCAGCTGAGCTATTCCTATGGGGACACCATCCAGGTGCAGCTGGAGAACCTGGAGCCCTGCATGTACATCGCGGCCGTGGCGCAGGGCCAGAACATCCTCTACCCTTACACCGTGTGGGATTACATCAGCAAGAAGATCACGGTGGGCGTCTACGGCCCCAAGCACATCCACCCTTCCTTCAAGACCGTGGTGGCCATGTTCGGCCATGAGTGCGCCCCCAAGACCCTGCTGGTCAACGAGGTCACCAGGCAGTGCCACAGCCCGGCTCCCGTCGCCCTGCAGCTCTGGGGCAAGCACCAGTTCTCCCTGTCCCGGCCCCAGGACCTCAAGCTCTGCATGTTCTCCAACATGACCAACTACGAGGTGAAGGCCAGCGAGCAGGCCAAGATCGTGCGGGGCTTCCAGATGAAGCTGGGCAAGGTCAGCCGCCTCATCTTCCCCATCTCCTCCCACGACCCCAACGAGCTGTCGGACTTCACGCTGAGGATACAGGTCAAGGATGACCAGGATGCCATCCTCACCCAGTTCTGCGTCCAGACGCCGCAGCCGCCGCCGAAGAGCGCCATCAAACCCACGGGGCAGAGGCGGTTCCTGAAGAAGAACGAGGTGGGGAAGATCATCCTCTCCCCGCTGGCTGCCACCGCCAAGTACCCGGTTTTTCAGGACCGGCCGGTGTTGAGCCTCAAGTACGGGAAGCTGCTGAAGACGGTGGTGAGGCAGAGCAAGAACCACTACTTGCTGGAGTACAAGAAGGGAGACGTCATCGCCCTCCTCAGCGAGGAGAAGGTCAGGTTGAAAGGGCAGCTGTGGACCAAGGAGTGGTACATCGGCTACTACCAGGGCAAGGTCGGCCTCGTGCACACCAAAAACGTGCTGGTGGTGGGCAAGGTCAAACCCAGCTACTTCTCCGGGCCGGACCTCACCACCAGCCTGCTGCTGGAGCAGATCCTGAGGCCCTGCAAGTTCCTGACCTACATCTACGCCTCGGTGAGGACTCTGCTGATGGAGAACCTCAGCAGCTGGCGCTCCTTTGCTGACGCCCTGGGCTACCTGAACCTGCCGCTCTCCTTCTTCTGCCGGGCGGAGCTGGACAGCGAGCCGGAGAGGGTGGCCTCCGTGCTGGAGAAGCTGAAGGAGGACTGCAACAGCGTGGAGAACAAGGAGAGGAAGTCCTTCCAGAAGGAGCTGATGACGGTGAGTCTGAGGCCTGGCGAAGGGGGGCTTCGTTCCTGGCTCTGCAGTGGCATCAGGGGAGGTGCCAGTTCCCTAGTTCAGTCTTTGGGGCGTGAAATCCACCTTGAATGTCTTCTGAGGACTGCTGGGCGCTGCCAGGTGGGAGTCCAGCCCTGTGGTGGGTGGGATCTTGGTTTAGCAGGATCATGGCAATAATGAGGGTTGCGCTAAGGTGCTTGGAATTCCAGAATCACACAATGGCCTGGGTTGAAAGAAGCCTCAAAGCTCACCCAGTCCCACCCCTTGCCATGGGCAGGGACACCTTCCACTGTCCCGGGTTGCTCCAAGCCCTGTTCAACCTGGCCTGGAACACTTTGAGGGATGGGGAGCCTTGTTTTTGAGTGGCGCCTCTGAGCTGGGATGTTTTATACGTTACAAACGGAAATGTGTGACTTGCTCCATGTCCTGAAAGGAATCTGGGAGAAGTGCTGCCTGCCAATATTCCTAGGATGCCGTTAGCAAGTAAATCCCTCACAAAATATCGCCTCCACGATCCTTTCTAGCACTTAATAGGAAGTGAGCCAAAGAAAATACAGGGCAAAGTGTCTGGGAGAGATTTGCAGCTCTCTCCGGTTCCGTACTGTCCCACAGGAGCAGAGTAACTGAGTTATGGAGAAGAGCATGGTTTAAAATGTCAATTGGATTAAGGAATAGCGGCGGCCTTGCTTGGCAAAATGAAATTATGGCAAAAGGGGGCTGGGGCTGAGTGGAGGAGTTCGGTTCCCACATTCCTTTTAGGGAGAAGGGGGGAATTTAAGGATTGAGTAGAAGGTGTTACGGAGAGTATGGAATCCGTTGTTACTCATGGAAATGTTGTCTGGAGAGTTCCCTGTGCCCGGGTACCACTCTGGGGCCTGTGGGGTGACATTTCAGCTCTGACTTTCAGTTTCAGGTCATGCCACCAACACTGCTTCTGTTGCAGGGTTCTCCTGGCCATCAGTGACCCTTTCCTCACCCAGGATTGGACAACCCGCCCTGTTTCCCCCCCAAGGGAGGGCTTGCTCCTTTAATCATCAGCTCAATGATTGTTGGGATGAAATCCGTGCTGCTCCTGCTGGATGCTCCCGGGACTGTTTGCTTTACCTGTTTGCAAGCCCCCTAGGTGTTGCTTTTATCTCTCCCCATTGTTTTCAGGGATCCCAGGCAGCCTGTAGGTCATGGAGAATCCTCACGAGGAGACAAAGGGAAAGATAAGGCTCAGGGAGCTGCTGGCTCCAGGGGAGGGCTGGGAGCTGCAGGAAAACATCCTGCTCCCCTGTGGCTGTCAGGAGAGCAGAGTCCCAGGGCAGCTTTTATTCTCCTTGTTTGTCTAATCCTGCTCTCTGTGAGGCTGAGCCTGTGGATCAAGGATGAGCTCCCTTCTTGGTGGAACGTGATGCTGCCTCCAAAACCCCTGGCTGCCGTCAAATCCTCCTTAGCCTATGGAGAAATTAGATTGGGCCTGTTGAAAGAAGAAAATAATGATGTTTCAGGGGATGGCAATGGAGCAGTAATGGATTTTATTGTGTTCAAATCTGATTTTATTTGTAACAAATGGACTGGCTTTCTGGCAAGGGGAGCCAGCTGCACTAAGCTCCAGCGTGGCCATTTCAGCTGAAGGAAAGTTGGTTTGTCTCCCCTCAGAAGGGCTGGGAAGGGAGAAGCAGAAGCAGGATTATCAGTGTTGAGTACACAAAGCACCAGTGGCAGAGTCGTGCACCAGCAGCCAAGCAAGGAAAAGCCTGGTCATGATGACTGGTTAATCAGTAATCTGCCTTTAATTACTACTCCTCTAATCAGGCACCAGCACTGGAGTGTGAAGGTAACTGGGGGGGATGTGGTTGCTCAGCAGAGAGGGAAAGCTCTCCCTCCCTGCCTCCTCTCTGCCCCTCGGAAGCAGGCAGCACATGGATGGCTTGGTTAAAAAAGCTGGGCATGGATTCAAGAAGATTTCATTGCCCCTGGTGCCTGGCCCGTGGGGTTAGACCTGCCCTGAGACGCAGCTTTTGTGCCTCCCTGCTTGTCAGAGAGACTCTCATTTATCATCCCTCCAACAGACTCTGCTGTTGGGAAAAACACGGCTCTGCTGGGAACGGCCCCTGGCACGGCAGCGGGGAGCTGTGGGGAGGAAACTCTGAGCTTGTTCTTCTCCAGGCAGCTTGTAAAGGTCACACAGGAGATGAGCTTGGGATGTTTTTTTTTTTTTCCCCTCCCGTTGTTTTGTTTGCTCTGACTCGCGGTATCCAGGTATCCATGTGCTGCTGCCTGGCTCCTGCCAAGAGTTTCTGCTTGTCCCTGGTGTGTTCCTAAAAGCTGTGGAGCTGTCCTAGAGTCCTGCAGGTCAGGGTGTCCAAAGCTTTGGGTTGGAAAGGACCTTAAAGCCCATTCCTTTCCACCCCCTGCCATGGGCAGGAACACCTCCCATTATCCCAGGCTGCTCCAAGCCCTGTTCAGCCTGGCCTGGGACACTTCCAGGGATGTGAAGCCACATCTCTGAGCAACCAGGGGGGCCTCACCACCCTCAGCATGCTGAGATCCAGCTGGGCATCACTCCCCGTGGGAGGCAGTGCAAGACTTTATGAGGTAAACGAAAAAAAAAAAAAAATCAGTATTTGAGGCTGAGAGTGTGTATTTTAAACATGCAAGATGACTTTGGAGGTGGTGACAGCCAAAACAGTGAGCGAGGGAGATGTTTGATGCCCAAACAAGGGTTATTTTGGGGAACACTTGTACAGAGACAACTTCTTTGGGTCCAAACCTGACCTGTATCCTGGAGAGGATGGTGAGCCAGGAGCCTGAGCAGGAGCATCCTCTCGCCCCGTGGCTCTCATGGTCTGCTTGGGGACACAGGGCCTTTATCCCCCAGGTTTGAGGAAGTCCCAGGGGGGAGCTGTTTTCCTCCACAATGCTGCTTTCCTTCATTAGGAAATGGGATTCTGCATTTCAAAGCTGGGATGTAAATTCAGCCTCCCCTGGATGCCTTTCAAGTTGAGGTGTTTCTGCTTTGAACTGGGATTTGAATATCAAACACCCTCTTTGCTCTTTGCTGGGCTGGCCCAGCCGGTTCCCAGCTGCTCCCAGGGGAATAAACAATAAACAATAAATATTTCCAAGGGCTCTGGCAAAGCACAGCCCAGGTCACACCTGGGTGATGAGGGATGGAGACACGGTGAGTGGACCCAGCTATCCTGGGAGGCTTGTCCAGGGCAAGGGAGGAGGATGGAAGCAATTGTGGCATAATCCCACTGGAGGATTAGGTCTGCTGAGCTAATCCTGGTGTCTCGCCGTGTTTCCAGTAATATTCCCCCTCTGGCTGCCTTGCATCCCATCCCCTGGTGTCCTGTCACCTGTCCCCATGGGGCTGGAGCTGCCAGGGCACGGCAGGTGGTGCTGTGGCCATCAGAAGGTTTCAGAGTTAGGCAGACCCACCCGTTTCTCCCAGAGTTGTTGTTTTGATTGATTTTGAGTGATTTTGCAGCTCTTTGATGGGGTGCCCTCCTGGGTGTTTTCCCTGCTGCTGCTTTGTTGTTCACCTGGAGCAGGAGAATCCATCTCCTGCAGCTCCATCCTTCTGAGCCCAGCTCCAGGCACTGCCTCTGACCTCGGGCAGGAGGTGGGAGCAGCTCCTTCATCCTGCTCCCCCAAAGGCCAGGCTGTGCAGGGATTGGCATCCAGCTGCCTGGAAAGGCAGGGCTGGGGATGTTTAGCCTGCTCCCTTCCTTGGGATCCTGCAGAGAGGGAGCTGGATCCAGAGAGGGGAGCTGGATCCAGAGAAGGGAGCTGGATCCAGAGAGGGAGCAGGATCCAGAGAGTGGAAGATCCAGAGGGGAGCTGGATCCAGAGAAGGTGGAGGATTCAGAGAGGGGAGCTGAATCCAGGGAGGGGAGCTGGATCCAGAGAGGTGCAGGATCCAGAGAGGGTGGAGGACCCAGGGAGGGTGTAGGATCCAGAGGGGAGAAGGATCCAGAGTAGATGGAAGATCCAGAGGGCAGTTGGATCCAGAGAAGGTGGAGGATCCAGAGGGGACCCGGATCCAGAGGGGGTGGAGGATCCAGTGGGGAGCACGATCCACAGAGAGTGGAGGATCCAGAGAGGGAGCAGGCTGCAGAGGGGAGCTGGATCCAGAGTAGATGGAAGATCCAGAGGGCAGCTGGATCCAGAGAGGGATTTGGATCCAGGGAGGGTGGAGGATCCAGAGGGGAGCTGGATCCAGAGAGGGTGGAGGATCCCAAGGGGAGTTGGATCCAGAGAGGGTGGAGGATCCAGAGGGGATCAGGATCCAGAGGGGAGATGGATCCAGAGGGGCTGCAGGATCCAGAGAGGGAGCTGGGTGTAGAGAGGGAGCTGGTGGGAAGCTGGATCCAGAGGGGGCCCAGGATCCAGAGGGGAGCTGGATCCAGAGAGGGAGCTGGATCCAGAGAGGGAGCAGGATCCAGAGGAGATGCTGGATCCAGAGAAGGTGTTGGATCCAGAGGGGAGCTGATCCCTGGGCTGTAGGAGAGGAGGTGGTTCGGTTCTGGCGCAGGTGTGTGAGATCTAAACACTCCTGAACGTCTTTTTGCCATGCCAAATATGCTCCTTTGGCTGGATTTTCCCTGCTCGTTGGACAAGGGGGTTTATGGCCTCCCTGGCTCCCACAGGAAGCTGGTGTCAGCACTTTGGAGGAGCAGGCACGTGCTGGGCTGCAGCTGTGATTAGAGCCCAGCTCAGCTCTGAGCTGGGAGCAGATAAGGGGAAAAAATCAGCGTGCATTTGCTTTGCAAATCGCTGGAGTGGTTTCAGATGTTCCCATCTTCCCTCCCCCAACTGTCCCTGTGCAGTCTCCAGTGGGAGGATTTAACCCTTCTTTGCCCCAGAGCCAAACCTGGATTTTCCCAGACCCCTGTGTTGGGAGGGGGTGTCAGGACCCAGAGGGACAGAAAGGTCACTTTGGGAATCACCTTATCCAGATGATTTCCACAAGAACCATCCCCGTGCTGCTGTGAAGGAGTGGGTGGGGTCTGTTTGCTTAATTTCCATTTTTAATAACACCAAAGCCCCCCCCTTGAGGTTCAGGGTGGGATTTGCCCAGGGTCTGGGGTTGCTGCTGCTGGGACTGTTGTGGTCCAGAATCTGTGGGAGCGCAGGGGAGTGGGATGATGATCCTGGCAGTCAGATCCCATCCTCTGAGAGTGAACACTGCCATTAAACCCTTCCTTTTCCAGGGCTGCACTGGAGCTTCTCCCCTACTGCAGCTTCATCCCACTCTGAAGGGATTTTAATGGGATTTGACATTTCAAGACAGGAGCTAACCCCACTCCATCCTTTTTTTGCATGACTAAATCATTCCTACCTAGAAAACCCAGACTGATGCATTTGCTCTTTCCACTTCAAAACCATTTGTGGAAAACCTCAGCTTTTAGGACAATAAATGATGCAGGAAGAGGAGGAGGAGAAGAGGAAGAGCATCCCAAGCCGAGCAATGGTCCTGCAGTGTCAGAGTCCTTACCTGGGTCTCAGTCACCGAGTGCCCCCCAGGTCCCATCCCAGAATGTCCTGGCTGTGCCTTGCCCACTGCTCTGAAGGATCCTGCAGCTCTGGGGTGGAGTCTGGATTAGTTCCCTTGATTAAAAGCATCTGTTGTCCTCAGCCCCTGGGATGCTTTAAACTGCTTAAGGTGAGGCCTGGACATCTCAGGAGGGGCTGCCTGGAGAACCGGGCTGCAAACCTCATCCAGAGGGGTACAGCACTTTGTTCAATTAATGGGATTATTCTCTTGCCAAGCCTGCTGGCCTCATTTCCCCAGCTGTCACTACAAAGGAGGCAGAAGGATTTTTGGGATACTCCAGGGGGGAGCTAACCCGGCCTTTGCTTTTCCCCGTGTCCTGCAGGCCCTGCTGAAGATGGACTGCCAGGGGCTGGTGGTGAGGCTGATCCAGGACTTTGTGCTGCTGACCACGGCCGTGGAGGTGGCCCAGCGCTGGCGGGAGCTGGCCGAGAAGCTGGCCAAGGTGTCCAAGCAGCAGATGGACGCCTACGAGGCCCCGCACCGTGACAAGAGCGGCTCGGTGGACAGCGAGGTGAGGGCAGGCGTGCCCGGATCTCCACAGATCCTGGAATTCTCTGGGCTGGAAAAGATCTTCAAAGTGTTGGAGTCCAGCCTTTGAGCCTGACCCACCAGGTTAATGGTTGGGCCCAATGGTCTTAAAGGGCCTTAATGGTGTTAAAGCGCCTACAAGGCCCCGCACCGCGACAAGAGCAGCATGGTAGACAGTGAGGTGAGGGCAGGCACACCTGGCTCTGCACAGATCCTGGAATTCTTTCAGCTGGAAAACACCTTCAAGGTGTTGGAGTCCAGCCTTTGAGCCAGCACTGCCAGGCCCACCAGGTTAATGGGGGAGCCTTAATGGTGTTAAAGGGTCTACGAGGCCCCGCACTGCGACAAGAGTGTCTCGGTGGACAGCGAGGTGAGGGCCGGCCCACCTGGATCTGCACAGATCCTGGGATTCTCTGGGCTGGAAAACATCTTCAAGATATTGGAGTCCAGCCTTTGAGCCAGACCCACAGGTTAATGGTTGGGCCTAATGGTCTTAAAGGCCTTAATGGTCTTAAAGAGCTTACAAGGCCCCGCACCGCAATAAGAGCAGCACAGTGGGCAGTGAGGTGAGGGCAGACACGTCTGGTTCTCCACAAATCCTGGAACTGTCTTGGCTGGAAACACCTTCAAGGTGTTGGAGTCCAGCCTTTGAGCCAGCACTGCCAGGCCTACCAGGTTAATGGTTGGGCCCAATGGTGTTAAAGGGCCTTAATGGTGTTCAAGGGCCTACAAGGCCCCACAGCGTGACAAGAGCAGCGTGGTGGACAGCAAGGTAAGGGCAGGCACACCTGGCTCTCCACAGTTCCTGGAATTGGCTGGGCTGGAAAACACCTTCAAGGTGTTGGAATCCAACCTTTGAGCCAGGCCTGTGTTCACAGGGGTCTCAGGTTGAGGGAAGAGATGAGGATTTCACTCCATGTTTCAGAAGGCTTGATTTATTATTTTATGATATATATTACATTAAAACTATACTAAAAGAATAGAAGAAAGGATTTCATCAGAAGGCTAGCTATGAATAGAATAGCAAAGAATGATAACAAAGGTTTGTGTCTCAGACAGAGAGTCCGAGCCAGCTGACTGTGATTGGCCATTAATTAAAAACAACCAACATGGGCCAGCCACAGATGCACCTGTTGCATTCCACAGCAACAAGTAACCATTGTTTGCGTTTTGTTCCTGAGGCCTCCCAGCTTCTCAGGAGGAAAAATCCTAAGGAGAGGATTTTTCACAAAATGTCTGTGACACAGACCCACCAGGTTAATGGTTGGGCCCAATGGTCTTAAAGGGCCTTAATGGTGTTAAAGGGCCCACAGTGCTGGTGGACAGCAAGGTGAGGGCAGGCACACCTGGATCTCCACAGTTCCTGGAATTCTCTGGGCTGGAAAACACCCTTAAGGTGTTGGAGTCCAACCTTTGAGGCAGCACTGCCAGACTTACCAGGTTAATGGTTGGGCCCAAAGTCTTGAAGGCCTTTCCAACCCAAAGGATTCCATGTTTCTCTGGAGGTTCCTCCAGAGCACACTCCCCTCGGAGGAACACAGGGCTCTGACAGTGTTGGGGGGCTGTTTTCCTGGGAATGTGCCTGTTTTGGGATGCTGGCTGAGCTCTGATCCCCTCCCACCTGTGTCCCCCCCTCTCCCCAGGCCATGTGGAAGCCGGCCTACGACTTCCTGCTGACCTGGAGCAGCCAGATGGGGGACAGCTACAGGGACGTCATCCAGGAGCTGCACACGGGGCTGGACAAGATGAAGAACCCCATCACCAAGCGCTGGAAGCACCTCACGGGCACCCTGATCCTCGTCAACTCCTTGGACATGCTGAGGGCAGCGGCCTTCAGCCCCCAGGACCACGAGGATTTTGCCATCTAGCCCGTGGTTGTCCTCTTCTCCTTGGCTGGGAATTTTTTTCCCCTCTGTTTTTTTTTCCCCCCCTGCTCTCCAGACTTTGGCTTTAAGGAGAAGAAGTGGAGGTTTGGTTTGAAGAGGCCAAAGTTTGGCCTTCACACCCTTCCCTTGGGTTTGAAGAGGCCAAAGTCTGCAAGTTCTCCACCCGGACTGGAAATCAGCAGGAGATATCCCACCCTGATGGGAGCTCATCTGGAAGGGGATGGCTTTTCATCCAGTTAAACTATTTCTTACTGAAAAAATAAAAAAAAAAACTTTCAGGAGGGCGAAGGGGTGGGGAGGGATCCCAAAAGAAATCATGTTTTCTAGGCATTTACAAATAAAAGTTTAATTTTTTTAACGAGCAGTAGAAGTTGTGACCACTTTGGGGGAGGGGTGGGGGAAGCTGTGGCTGGTTTTAAGTTGCAGAAACTGCTTTGAAATGATGGGGTTTGAGACAAATATGAGTCCTGTAAATATATATTTTAAGAGGAAGCACGGTAAATGCCCTTTCCCCCCACTACAGGCAGGTTTTGGGTTACCAGCTGTGACTAAAGCACTACAGGAACTTGGGCTGTCCCTAAATTTGGGGTGTACTCAGCCCTTGCACCAAAACCAACTTTTATTTTATTTTATTTTATTTTATTTTATTTTATTTTATTTTATTTTATTTTATTTTATTTTATTTTATTTCATTTCATTTCATTTCATTTCATTTTATTTTATTTTATTCACAGGCCCTGGTTGATTTTTGGGTTATTTCCATGTCTCTGCAGATGTGGATTTTCTTGTTTGTGGCCAGGGAGTTGCCTGCTCCTGTTTTTTTAACCAGGAGGAGCTTCTTCCCACCTGGATGTGGTGCAGGACACCTCTGGAAGAAGCTGGACGTTTGGGGCTCTCCAGAGACCTCAGGAGATGGATCAGGAGGATGGTGAGAGGGAATCAAAGTCCCCAGGTGCCCCTGCTCGGGGGAAGAGGCCAGAAAGGGGGAGGAAATTGTTGCCATGCAGATAATCCCTCTACAGGCAAAGGGGGAAAAAAAGGAAAAAAAAAAAAGAGACAAGAGAAAGACTATTTCTCCTAATTTGAAATCTGAGCTCGCTGGGGATGTTCCAGGTGCTCTTTGCCATTGATTTCTAATTCCTCAAGGCTCCTCAAATCCAGTTTAACTTGTAAGTAACCTTTGCTATAAACCTGGTGCCAAAACCCTCAATATTTGTGTCACCCAGTGCCCGTATTATTTTTCTCCTCCTCCTTTTAAACCTGAGTTTTTTGAGTGACTTCCTTTCCTCCCTTTCCTCCTTCCCTCCCTCCGCTCCCCAGCTTTCAGGTATTTCACCTCCTGGGAGGGGAATATTTTTTGCACAGAAAGATTATTTTAAGTGCAAAGGCTCCTTTTGGTGGAAAGCTGCAGCCAGAGGACGTGTAGAGGTTCCTAAAGGATGGGTGTTTTTTTTTGTTTCTTTTCAGGTGAATTTAAAAATAAACAGTGGGGAAAAAAAAAAAAAGAGTAGGAAAGGCATCATCTGGTGGAGGGAATGGTGCCTTTTCCCAAAATCCCATCCCCAGAAGTGATCACTCTCTATGGACCCCACAACCTTAAATTTGTCCTTTAGGGGGCTTAAGGGTTTTCCTTTTAGGGGCTTTAGGGGGTTTCCTGTGCAGGTCCCCACAGCCCAGCCCCTTTCCCTGTCCCTGCTTTTCCATGCAGGAGCTAAAATCCCTGCTGCAGCGAGGGCCAGCTCCAGGTGCAGCCAGCAGGATGCCTTTCCCCTGGGCTTTTACCCAAATCTGGGTTTTTTACCCCAATCTGGGCTTTCCCCCCTGGCTCCGGAGCTCTGCAGGAGGCTGTGCTGGCAGAGTGGCAGTAGTTGGAGCCTCCCCTGATCCATGAATAATCCCATTTTTTTTTTTTCTCCTCACTACCCTGTGCCCTCCCCAGAGCCTTGGGAACATGGCCGGCACGTTTTGGGGGCTGTGGGATGAGGGTGAATTAATTTCTCCCCATTTTTGGTCTGAAATCCAGTCCTTCCTCCCATGCTGGGGCTGGGAGTGTGTCCCCCTTCTGAATTAAATCAAGGCCTTCTCCCAAAATTCTGTCTGGGATTTGCATTGCCACCCCTGTGCAGTAACTGTTCTTATCATTCATGGTCATTTTTTTAAAGAAAAAGGAGATTTTTTTTTTTTTTTTTGGGAAAACCCCATTCCAGTGGAAGCTGTTACTCTCCAGTGTGATGGTGTTCACAGGGGTTCATGGATCAGAAAAGAGGCAAGGATTTGACTCCATGTTTCAGAAGGCTTGATTTATTATTTTATGGTATATATTACATTAAAACTATGCTAAAAGAATTGAAGAAAGGATTTCATCAGAAGGCTGGCTAAGAATAGAAAAAGAAGGAATGATAACAAAGGTTTGTGGCTCGGACAGAGAGTCTGAGCCAGCTGACTGTGATTGGCCATTAATTACAAACATCCACATGAGACCAGTCACAGATGCACCTGTTCCATTCCACAGCAGCAGATAATCAATGTTTACATTTTGTTCCTGAGGCCTCCCAGCTTCTCAGGAGGAAAAATCCTAAGGAAAGGATTTTCCATAAAAGTTGTCTGCGGCACTCCAGGGCTCCCAGTTAGACGTCACCTGCTGTTGTCTCTCCACCCCAAAGCAGAGTGGGGTTAATTTAGTGGGGTTTGCACTGTGCCAGCACCCAGAGCCGGTGCTCCTGAATCCAATCTCCTCCCTCAGCCTTTCCACCCCACTGTCTCCAAGGGAAAAAGTGCCTGGAAGCCATCTCACCCCCAGCCTGCTGCTTGTGCTCAAGCTCTAGGTCGGGAACTTCCTGAAGTGGGACAAGGTGTGGTTGCAGGATTTCTTCTGGCACAGAGGAGTTTTCCTGGTTGCTTTCTGGCTGGAGAAAACACCCCTGTGTTTAGCCAAGGCTGTTGTGCTGCTCCCAGTCCCAGTGGAGGTCAGATCCCAAGGCAGGGAAGGGAAATATTCTGGTTTCTGCTGGGGCTCTCACCATGGATACCCTGCTCTGGGAAACAGGGACAGCAGCCAGGTGATTTGGGGAGCTCCCCCTTGGCTTCCCCCTGCTCCCTGGAATATTTCAGCTTCAGGGAAAGAAAGGGTTTGAGTTTTTATTCCTCAGTGCTTCAGCACAGGTCACCTTGCAAATGCATCCTCACAGCATTTTCTCCTCTGCTTCAGCCCTCACAAGTGAGGGATCACCTTCCATGGGCTCACCCAGCCCCAAAAGGCTGAGGGGAGGGAGAGGAAAATCACCCCCTGGCTATCAGTGTCTCCACACAAAGCTTGGTCTGCAGGGAAATCTGGAGCCTGATGAGACCCTGCAGCTCTCTGGGTGTTGGTTTCCACGCCCAGAAATCCCTGCTGAAAATCCCTGCAGGATTTGCTGCCTTCCCTTGAAGCCCCTCATGAACAGCCTCTTGTGGGTTACCAGGACACGCTGTGAGTGCTTAGAGGAGCAGGGCTGCTCCCAAATCTTCCTCAGGTTTTCCTTTTGCCACCAAATCCCTCCATTCCCAGGGCTGTCCCCTGCTTCCAGCCTCCTCTGGGGTGCCAGCTGGCGGCGTGATGCTTTTGTTCTGTGGAAAACCGTGCTGGAAGCACCTTCAGTGAGGATCACAGTGGAATCCTTGGAATTCTGCACCAGCCCTGGGATTTGCTGGTGTTCCAAGCAGCCCTGTTCCACCTTTGGGTTTTCTTGTTGGTAGGATCTTTAATTTCCTTGTTTGTTGGATCTTTCATTTCCTTTTTTGTTGGATCTTTAATTTCTTTTGCCTTAATAGCCCGGGGTGACTTAATCAGGCCTGAATTTTCACCAAAAGAGGGTTTGAATGGCTGGAAATTCAGGGAGATGATGGTGATCATCCCAGGAAATGCAGCTCCCATCCCATGCTCACAGCAGGACCCACTCAAGCCTCCTTTCAAAGCCTTTTTTTTTTTTTTTCTTTTCTTTTTTTTTTTTTTCTTTTTTGGCAACAGGCTTTGCCCAAAGCATCCCCTGGGGCTCCCCTCTTCGCAGCTCTGCAGGTTTAATCCATGGCTGGAATTCAGGGGCTTCTGAGCAACAAATGGCACCTTTGGGCTTTTAAAAAAACACTTTATTATAATGACGGGGGTGAAAGAAGGGATGTAAAGGTATGCTTTTCCCAAGGGGTGGCTGATTGCAGGATTTGGGGTGGGAGGATGATGTCCAAGGGAAGAGGGCTCTGGCTGGGGGAGGAATGTGTAAATTCCTACTGTTTAAACGCCTCACTTGGTGTTGGATGTTGGGATGTTGGGAGTGACGCTGGTTGTGGTTTGCCCTTGACTCCTCCAGCCCTGAGTCACCCTCCTGCTCTGCTGAGATCATCTCCGAGGGGTTGGCACCGACCCAGCAGCCCCTCCAGCAGCCCCTGGGGCATCCCTGCCCCGCCGAACATCCATTAAAGCTTCCACCTTTGTGGCATTGCCCGGCACAAACCGAGCCCCTGGGGCTCAACCACACAGGGATCTGCCCCAGTGGAGCCGGGATTTTGTCTCCCCTTCCCCTAAACTGACCCAGGCTGGTGGCATTCCTGGGAAGGGCTCTGCTCCTTTGCTTCAGGCTGGATTTTGGGGACAAGGCTCAACAGGGATTTGGGATTTGCTCCATGACTCCCTTTCATCACCCCGAGCAGTCAGATCTGGCACAGGAGACCTCTCACCCTTCCTGAAAAGAGAAGGGAATTGATGCTGCCTCCTGTGAGGAGGGAGAGTCTGTCCTGCCCTTTGTCTCAGAGATTTTGGCAACCCCTTTTCCCCAGGTTTCATCCCACTCACCTATAAATAACTCCTGAAAACACCTCTGCAGGTGATAATTAATCTGAGGGCTCTGTGGCTGCTCCAGCTGAGATTGCCTGGGCTTGCTCGTGCCAGCTCCAGTGCCAGGGATCCAAACTGCCCCGGGATGGGGCATCTGCAGCGCCAGGGATCCAAACTGCCCCGGGATGGGGCATCTGCAGTGCCCGGGATCCAAACTGCCCCGGGATGGGGCATCTGCAGTGCCCGGGATCCAAACTGCCCCGGGATGGGGCATCTGCAGTGCCAGGGATACAAACTGCCCCGGGATGGGGCATCTGCAGTGCCAAGGATGCAGACTGCCCTGGAATGGGACATCTGCAGTGCCAGGGATCCAGACTGCCCCGGGATGGGGCATCTGCAGTGCCAGGGATCCAGACTGCCCCGGGATGGGGCATCTGCAGTGCCAGGGATCCAGACTGCCCTGGAATGGGGCATCTGCAGTGCCAAACCATCTGGGATGCTGCAGGACAGCTCTGGGGGATGCTGCAGGGCCCAAAGCATCTTCTGGACCCCTTCCCATGGTTGTTCCCACTGCATTATCCCTGCACTGCTCCCCAGGCTGGACCATCTCAGCTGCAATCCCAAAGCCAGAGATTTTTGTGGATGCGCAGGGGTTTGGGGTGAGTTTGGGTGGTTTTGTTTAAATGAGGCTGGTTTCCCTCGTCCACACTCCTCAGGGAGGTGGGATGCACTCCTCATCTTCCCAAGTTGTGCTTCCATGGTTTCCCACTGTGGGAAATGAGCTCCCCATAGTGGGAAAACCTCCCCGAACTGGATTATTGCCTGGGCACCAGCAGCAGTGAGTATTTGCTTTTTACAAAGCCACCCAAAAGGCAGATTAGCAAATAAATGAATTAAATGGGTAATTGCAGGTCTGAGTGTGAGCGTCCAAGTGAGAGTGTCCAGGGCAAGGGGTAGAGGTAAGGAAGGGCCCCAGGTAAGGAAGAGGGAGTGTTTTTGTGTCTGGGAATAATATTTATTTATAAACATGTACATATTTATAAGGATATTTATTTATAAATATATAAATATTAATTAATATAAAATTTATTTTAGTATTTATAAATATATAAATATTTATTTATAGATTCCCCCCTCTAAGGCGCAATGGCTTTCAGCTGACAGAGAATAGGTTTAGACGGAATATTAGGAAGAAATTCTTCCCTCTGAGGGTGGTGAGGTTTCCCAGGGAAGCTGTGGCTGCCCTAGAGCCCTGGGAATGTCCAAGGCCAGGTTGGACAGAGCTTGGACACCCCTGTGGGCCAGGGGTCTCCATGGACCCCCACACTGGGGGGGTGGAGGAGCCCGAGATCCACCCAGAGCTCCCATGGCAGCAGTGGGAAAACCTCCCTGTTGGCCCTGGGGACTGGGCTGGGGCTGAGAAACCCTGCGGCTGCAGAAAAATGCCAGCAATTCCTGTCATTTCCCGTGGTCTGGCTGGTGGGAAGCAGGCAGGGATGGTGGCTGCATCCTCTCCCCCAGGGCCAGGGCTGCTGTGTCCCCCAGGACACCCCATCCCAAACCCAGAGAGCTTCAGGGCCATCATCTGAAGCTGGGCTGGGTCTGAGGAGCGCAGAAGAGCTGGGAAGCAGCACTGGCTCTTTCCCAGACTTACTGGGTGTTAAAATCCAGGGGAAAAAGGGAGAAACACTCAAAAGGTTCCTGGGTGGGAGCAGAAATCACCAGCTCTGGGTGGGGGAGCTGCTAAGGTGGGAGGTGTTTGTACCACCTTTCTCCAAGGGCAGGGAGGGCATTTTGGCTGCTGCCTTTTCCCTAAGGTTTGAAGGATTTGCTGGGAAAGCTCAGGCTGCAGTGCCTGGGGCTCTGAGGAGCTCGGGGAGTGGAGCAATGGCTGGTCCTGCCTCAGTTTCCCCTTTTGGGAAGGGCCCCACTGTCAGCTCTGGTGCTTCAGTCTGGGCTGTGGCTGTGGATTGTCGCAGACATCTTTTCACGAAAATCCTTTCCTTAGGATTTTTACTGCTGAGAAGCTGAGAGGCCTCAGGAGCAAAATGTAAACAGTGGTTATCTGCTGCTGTGGAATGCAACAGGTGCATCTGTGGCTGGCCCTTGTTTCTAATTAATGGCCAATCACAGTCAGCTGGCTTGGACAGAGAGTGTGAGCCACAAGCCTTTGTTATCATTCTTTCCTATTCTATTCTTAGCTGGCCTTCTGAGGAAATCCTTTCTTCTATTCTTTTAGTATAGTTTTAGTGTAATATATATAATAAAATAATAAATCAAGCCTTCTGAAACGTGGAGTGAAATCCTCGTCTCTTCCCTCAACCTGAGACCCCTGTGAGCACCACCACAGTGGATTCCTCCATCTCCCAGCAAGGGAAGCTGGGCTGGAGGCTCTGCCCTGGTTTTTGGCCCCAGTTGAGGGGCAATAAGAGGGGACATCATCCCTGATTAACCCTTCCTGGGAAGAGCCCGAGCTGCAGTGAGGATCCAGCTCCTTCCTCTGAGCCAGAGCCTCTTGTCCCAAGTACTTTGGCTCCTAATTGCCTCTGGGAATCCTCTCCTGGCTGGCAGCAGTGTCCATACTCCTGGAGCACCTGGCTGGGGGATGAACAAGTGCCCGTGGAGTTCCAGCCATGGAACTGGGCTGGCTGGCTGGGAATGGTGGCTTTGTCCCTGCTCCTGCCTCTGGGTGATCCCAGAGTGGCCTCTGCTGGGCACTGGGAGGCTTCTCCAGCCCTGGCCCTGCTCATTCCTTCTCCAAGGGAAAATCAAGAGTAAAAAATAAAGAAAATCAAAAATAAAGCAGTGAGGGTGAGGAGAGCCAAGGGAGGAAGAGGATACCTGGATTCTGCTGTTGTTTTTCTCTGGCTGTGTTAAAAGTATTTCTGAAATTAAATAAGTCATGGGATGGGCATTCTGAAACTTCCTTCCTTTCAGTTTTACTTCCCCTGCACAAGGGGGTTGGAGCTGCAATTGGGATATTTTTATTTTTTTTTTTTCTCAGTTGTGCTCCTCTGATCTGAAACCCAAGAGCTCTCCCCTTGTCCATGCAGAGAAAGTCACTGGGTTGATCCAGAGCCGGTTTGCAGCAGGGCACTCGGAGAACTCCCCTTCAAGGACATTCTGAAATGGGGAATTTTTTTTTTTTTTTTTTGGCATTGGACACTGCTGGGAGCCAGGGATGCTCAGAGAGCGCTGGAGCCACCGTGGCTGTGCTGTGACAGCCCTGAGAGGTCTGCAGGGTCTCCTCTGCAGCTGTCACCAGAGCCACGGGCACAGCCTGAGCTGTCACCTCAGGACGGTGTGGAGCTGCAGGAGCTGCATTTCCAAGCAGCTCAGCCCTCACACACCCCAAAGAAAGGTCTCCTTCTGTTTGTGGTGGGCAGCAGGAGGGGAAGAAAAGTGCTGGGCAGGTTGTGGGTGTCCAGGAGATTTGGGCACTACAGTGGGGACAGGCTGAGGACAGAGCCTGCCATGGATTTCACACAGCTTCCCCTGAAATCCCTGGTTTTCCAAACTGCCAGGGAAAGGAGCAGCAGCAGGTGCTCAGCAGGACACCTGTGCTGCCCTGGTGTACTGGGACCCCCCAGCTCAGAGCCTGGAACATTCACCTGGGAGCTGTGGCAGCCTCAGGATGGCACCTCTCAGCAAGGAGCAGGTCACAGGCAGCAGGGACAGCACTGCTGAGAAGGGGTTTGTGTACCAAGGTGGTTTTCACACCATCAAACCATGGGGATTCAATCTGTCCCTTCTCCAGCTCTTTTTCCATCAGCAAACAAGCATTCCCCCCCATAACTCTCAAGACAGAAAACACAGCAGCCTTTATTTTTGGTATTTGGGGTTTATTTGTAGGGCTGGGGGTTGGGGGTCTTTCCCTGAGCATCACCTACAAAGAACAAATCAGTTGTGGGGGTTTATAAGCAAAGCTCACAAACTCTTCTCACTAGCAGGTGAGCTCCAGCTACAGCACATCTGCCTGATGGGCAATTTGGGGGAAACACCAGTGCTTTTCCAGCAGCTTGATATTGTTCAGGGCCTTGTAAACCCATGAGGATGTGCATAGATCTTTGTCTGCGTGACAGGAACTGCGAGTGTACAACATTTGCCTCTCCTACAACAGCAGCCACGCAGAGATTTCAAACAGGAATCTGTCTGACCAGATGGTTCTCCTAAAGTCCTCCAAAATCCCTACCTATCTCTGCTGCAGGGAGAGGTTGAAAGAAAAAGTCACTGAGTCCTCTGCACACTGACAGGTGGAAGCCAGGGGCCGGGGATTTCACACTCAGACCTTCCCAAGTGACTGCAGCACTCCTACACAAGGCATTTTCAACAACCCATTCTTAATTAAAAAGCCAAAATTAGATCAGCGGAACAGCCCATCTCGTGCTGCTATTTCAAAGGATCCCTATCATTCCTTGGCTGAAAATCACAGTGTTTGATTCATTGCAGTGCAATTCGAGCTGTTCCCCGGCCCCGCTGCCGTGTTTGGAGCAGGAGCTCGGTCACCACCACCGTCCCCAGGTGCTAGTGGGACTTGGCTTTGGTGGCCTTGCCCGTCCTGCCCTTCTTGCCGCAGCACCTGCGGCAGCAGCAGAGGCAGCACTTGAAGGAGATGAAGAGGAAGAGGAGGGTGACGGCGGCCAGGAAGGCGATGACGTCCAGCGAGTGGTACTGCACCCAGTTGAGGTCGTGGGCGGCGGGGCGCAGGTGAGGGGCCCCCTTGTGCCTCATCACAAACTCCACCCAGTGCACGGCCAGGTCCAGAGGGTGGATGGGTCTGTCCAGGTGCAGGTCGGAGAGGCGCTGGATGTTCTCCTTGTACCTGCCGAGAGAACGTGGGGCCCTTTGAACCCCTCAGCGAAATCCCCAGGGCCCCGCCCTGGCAGGATACACCAGAGAGTCTAGGCTGGAAGAGGAGACCTCCCCATGGAGCCTTGCAGCACTATGATCCACCCCAGCTCCTTCCCCCGTATGTCCCAGATTCTCATGGTTTTTCCTTTCCCTGTTCCCTCATTGTTTGTGGTACCCTTGGTGGCCAGCCCTGTCTTCCCTGTAGGGCACTGTCCTCAGACCATTTGCCACTGACCCCACAGTTAACCTTGTGCAGAGCACATGGACAGGGCTTTGTCCCTGATTTCCTCTTCATCATTGTCCCAGATTGCAAGGCAATGCGTGTTCTGTTTGCCATCTGTTAGAGGTGTGGCAGATGTCTTCTGTTAATTGGGCAGTTTTCTTTATCTCTCCCACAATCACTCCTCCCTCTGAGGAGATATCTGCTGATAACAGCTATTGAATGTCACTGCATGGCTGATAAGAACTGCAGCATCCCATTGGGAGATGTGAGCCCAGAGGGAGGAGCCAAGCATTCCTAACTGGATATAATCTGAGCTCGTGGGACAGCAAGGCAGCTTCTCCACTGGATTCCCAGAGGAACAGCTGCCCCTTCCACTGGATCTTCAGAAGAAGATTGCACCTTTCTACTGGATCCCTGCTCCAACAGAACCACCCCTGACACTGCAGGAGGGCTGCAGCCACATTTCCAATGGGACTGCCACCAACACCCTGACCCACAGGGTGTCAGGCTGGGTTCTGACTCTGTCAGTGTTGGTTTTGTTTACTGCATTGTTTATTTATCTTTTTATTTTCTTCCCTAATAAAGAACTGTTATTTCCTGTTCCCACATTTTTGCCTGAGAGCCCCTTAATTTCAAATTTATAACAATTTGGAGGGAGGGGGGTTTACATTTTCCATTTCAGAGGAGGCTCCTGCCTTCCTTAGCAGACTCCTCTTTCCAAACCAAGACAATCGTGCAGAAATAAACCTTCACTGGAACTGACCATATAAAGGCCCTTTTGCCTCTCTTGGCTGAGCTAGCCCTGGTGAGTGTGGGTTGTGTGGACTTGACTGTCTGAATGCTCACCCAGGTGGCTTTTCCACAGGAGTTGTGTCACCATTGAACAAGAAATGACACAAATTCACTTGAAGACTGGTTTGCAGGAGAAGGCTGAAAAATTGCAAAACTATACTATACTACATTAATACTAACTTAAAACTATACTAAAGAGATACTATACTACACTACAGAAAAACCCATGACTGAGACAGCCAGGACACAGCTTTTAGTGATTGGCTAATCACCCAGCTTTCACTGGTGTCCAATTAACAAAATCATTTTTGGTAAACAATCTCCATAACATATTCCACATGTGCAAAAACAGGAGCAGTGAATAGAGATAAGAATTGTTTTCTTCTCTGAGGTTTCTCACTGCCCTCCCTAGAAAAAATCCTGGGAGAGGGAATTATGTCTCTCTCTGTTCAGAGAATGTGAATGCCACAGAGATGCTTACAGGAAAACAGCTATCAGCACCCACCACCTAAACCCCAAGCTGCTGCAAGAGAAGGTGTTGCTCAAACATGGAGTTGATGCCTTGGGATTTCAGCTTTTATGTTATTAAAATCCTGAACTGCTTTTGGGTGGAACTCTCCAACTCTACACCCTGTCAGCTGCTGTTCTCCCATTTTATTCAGGCACAATTCCTCTGGGCCTGAAACTCAGGGATACCCTACAGCCTCAGGCCCTGAAAAATGTAAACAGCAGTGAACTGGAGGGGCAAACTGGGGATATGTGCCCTCATAGCCTGAAGGTGTAATTGGGATATTTACCCCTGATATGTAAATGGACCAAACTTATAATTGTCTGGAAAAACTCGTGACCATCATTTGTCTTGGGTGTAGTGTCTAGGAGGCTTCTGACTGCCCAAGCTGTATCTACTGAAGGCCTTTAATAAATACCCACTTTATTCTCTTAACCCTGTCTAGCCTCTGTTCTAGAGGGCCACTCCAAGGATCAGTTTTCTGGCACCCCAGATGGGACAAGAAAAGCTTCTGGAAAACCCTTGGACCAGAGAAAAATTCAGCTTTTAAAAATTCCCTCTTAACTCTCTTAATCTTTTCTAGCCTCTGTTCTAGGTAGCCACCCCAAGGCATCAGTATCACAGGGTGGGGTGGGTTGGAAGGACCTTGAAGCTCATCCCTCATGGGCAGGGACACCTTCCATCAGGCCAGGTTGATCCAAACCCCATCCAGGACACTTCCAGGGATGGGGCAGTCGCAGCTCTTGTGCTACTGAGCCCCTTGAGAAGGATAATGGCAAAGTTAGAGGCCCAGGAAGAGACAAAAAAATGAAAAAAAGAAAAAAGATGGAAGCTTAGTTTGAGCTCTCAGCAGAATCTCTGGGGTGAAGGTCTCTGGCTGAAAGGGGAGACTGGGGGTGGAAAAGCTGGCCAGCTCAGCTTTTCCAGCTGCATTATTATTGTTTTTGTTAGATGCAGTGTTATAGTGCTATAATAATACTTATTATTAATAATTTAATTGCCATTAAATATGGCAATTTAAATGCCATAAAAATTGGATAGGAAACAATGTCAATAAGCTGCTATTTCTCAGGAATGTTGAGTTTTCTAGTCCTTGGCATCCTTTAAATGGGAGCAGGGAAGAGTTCTCATGTCTCAAAGAAATCTCTGTGCTGCCTTTAAGCCCCTTGGGTGTGCTGACTGCAGCCCTGTGATGCTCCCTGGGTTTCCTCAGTGCATCCCTGCATGTCCCTCCTGCTCTGTGCTGGGATTGCCCAGCCTTGCTGAGCCAGGCAAGGCTCTCTGTGCTCACTGAATTCCTCATGAGCACCGAGGGGGAGAAAAATGCCTGAGAAAACTCACCTGTAAGATAAATGAGTGATAAATATGTTTGATATTTAACCCCACTGACCTGTGTCACCAGAGATTTGGGAACAAAAGCTGCTTGCCACTTGTGTCAAAGCCCTCTCTGTCACTGCCTTGGCTTTAAGAAGGTGACACAATTTTTTTGGCAACTTGATTACTTCCATTGCATTCCCAGCCCATCTGCCCTGCTCCCTGCAGCCTCCCTTCTCTTGTCCACTGAAGGGGACAGCCTGGAGTTAATCCAGGGCGAGCATCAGCTTCTCCATGGAAGCAGCTGCTATCAAATCCAAACTTTTGATCCAAGAAGCCATTTAGGAAGAGCAAAACACCCTGCTAAGCTGGAAGTGAACGTGCTGGGGCTGCACAGTAAGAAGGGGGAAGGCTGTGCCTCCGGTACTGACGTTTTGTCGTTGATCACGGCTTTCAGGGCGTTGGAGATGTCGGTGGAAGTCATCTCCAGGATGTTGAGGGTCAGCCCTGCTCCGCGGGACTCCACTCGCTTGGCGTTGTCCATCTGGTCCCCGAAGAGAGGCATCAGCACCATGGGCACAGCGTTGCAGATTCCCTCATAAACGCCGTGGGAGCCTCCGTGGGTGATGAAGGCACGAGTCTTGGGGTGGGCTGTGGAGGGAAGCACAGGCTTGTGTCAGCTCCTGGAATTACTGACTCCCAGCAACACGTCCCTGGGGAAAGAACATGCACCAGAAAGGGCCATGGTTGGGATAAATCAAGGATTTGGGGCTGTTGTGAGAGCATCATCCCTTATGGCCAGACTTAGGGACTGGAACTTTGTAGATTCTCTGTCTTGGTTTGGGGTAATCCTCCAACTTTAGGATTAAACCAGAGCCAGGAGAGGTTAGAAAGGATGTTACCACTAATTAGTTTTTCACCATCTCTTCCATGGTAGTGAAGGTCTCTCACAGCTGAACCTGTTCTGTTACCAGCAAATCTGGCAACAATTCCACCACTTTAAAATCCCAAAGACCTGTCTGGAAGTGCTCCCTTGAGGACCATGAAATTTCTTTTCAAGCCAGAAGACAGGACAAAACCACAGCTGGCTGTTGAGACTGCTTAATGAGACATACTCTCATCTTTGTCTGCTACTGGAGTGTTGGAAAGCCTTTTCAAACAGATTTGTGTCATAATTTGGCAATTCCCAGCTAAGTTCCTAAAGGACCAGCTCTGGCTCCACCAGCAGAGGAAGGTTTGTGACCCACAGTGCTGAGTCAGGGGATGGTAACTCACACCTGACGCACAGATGATGCCCTTGGGGCCTCACCACGGCAGCCTGGTGTCAGCCCAGGGTGCCAGACCTACCCAGGAGGTCGTTCTGAGGCAGCCACTTGACGAGCTTCACGTTCTTGGGCAGGTTGGGGGGTGCCTTGCCTGTGTAGCGCCAGAAGACCTGGCAGGGGAAGCAAAGCCAAGTCAGATCCCAGCAGGAGAAGGGAGGGAGGAGCTGAGAGCAGCGTGGAGCTGCTCTGCTGGAGGGGGAAGAGGGGATTGGTACCGTCTGAGGGACTGTTCCCAAGCCCTCCGCGATCTCCATGGCTTTCTTCATGGGAATCTCGGACACCATGGAGCCCAGCGAGAAGACAACGATGCCGTGCTCTCCAGAGGCGTTCACCATGGCTTCAAATTCCTGCCAAAGGAAAGCAGGCCTTTAGTTAAAGCCCTTTCTCTTGTCAGGGGTGGAATTGCTGCCACCTTCCCACAGAACTCTCTGGAAAGGCAACGGAACAAGCAGTGAGCACGACAAAACTGGGACCAGGAAAACGAGTGGTTATTGGTAGTTCTGCATCCAAAGCAGCACGGCCAGCAGGTCCAGGGATGGGATTCTCCTCCTCTTGTGAGTCCACACCTGGATCCTGCATCCAGCTCTGGGATCATCAGCATGAGAAGGACATGGGATTGTTGGAGCAAGTCCAGAGGAGAACCATGGAGTTGACAGGGAGTCAGGAGCACCTCCCTTGGGGGGGACAGGCTGGGACATCCTGTTCAGCCTGGAGCAGAGAAGATTTTTGTGTGGAGACCTCAGAGCCCCTTTCCAGTGCCTGAAGAGGCCCAGAAGGAAGCTGGAGAAGGACTCCTCATGAAGAGTACTCCCTGCTCTTCCAGGGAGCAATGGGTTCAAACCAAAAGAGGGGAAATTTGTGTTAGGTATCAGGAAGAAATTCTCTCTGAGGGTGGGGAGGCCTCACAGGCCTCTGGCACAGGATGTCCAGAGAAGCTGTGGCTGCCCCTGGATCCGTGGGAGTGCCCAAGGGGAGGATGGATGGGGTTTGGAGCCACCTGGGATAGTGGAAGTTGTCCCTGCCCACATCAGGGGATTGGACTGGATGTGCTTTAACATCCCTTCCACCCCAACCTGTTCTATGATCCTAAAGAAAATGAGTCTTTGGGAAGTAAAAATTGGCACACTTAACCCAAGCCTGGATTCAGAGCTGGTGTTCTTCTCTCCAGGCCACGCAGCTACAAGAGAGAATTAAAATCCTGGAAGAGGGTTCTGACAGCAGATATCTCAAATTTCTAATATCTGGATTTATTGTATCTGCTTTGGGTGTGATAACATTGAACTGCTGCCAGTTTTGTCTCTCTTTTGTTTGAGTGATTTAAATAATAGAAGGAGATCTAGCACTGGAATCCAGGAACAAAAAGATTCCAATGAAGCAGAAAAAACCAGCCCAAGGCTGGAGCAAAAATTCTTTTAAACAGAAAAATGTTTGGATGAGCCAAGGAAGGAAAGGCAAAACTGGAGGAAATTGTTGCAGGCATCAAAGCTAAATAAGAGAGAAACAATGAACTAAATGTTTCTGTAAGTCTGGCAATTGCCAGATGTTATCTCTGGGATCTGAGGGGATAACCACAGAACCATGGAATGCTTTGGGTTGGAAGGGACTTTGAAGATTGTCTCATTCCAACTCCCTGCCATGGGCAGGGACAACAGAGACTGACTCTGTCAGTTTATGCTCTTTTCCATATTTTTGTGGCTGTCTCAAGGCCTATTTAATCCTTTTTATATTCTGTGGGACATCAGTTTTACTTTGTTTTTTAGATGGTTTTGAGTTCCAAGGTCTGACTTTCTGCTCAGAAGTTCTCCTGCTATGAGAAAGTGCTTTGCAGCCCTGCTTTGGGGTTATGCACATTATTTTAGTAGTGGTTTTAATCAGCACCTGCTCATACTTTTACAAAATATCTGCAGTAGAGACTCATGCAAAAAATAAGAAAATTAGCAGGATTTCTCAATGGAAAGTGGGGGATATCCCATACTGAGAAATTTTGGCACAGCTGAAGCACAATACAGTTGCAGCGCAGAGTATTTTACACAAAAGTGGCAAAAGCGTTGCTTCACTGGTGATGGGGATTTAATTCCAGCCTGTCTGAACTGTCTGAAGTTCATGGAACATCCTCAGTTGGAAGGGACCCACGAGGATCATTGATCCAACCCCTGGCCCCGCACAGACACCCCAACATTCCCACCCTGTGCATCCCTGGTGTCCAAACCCTCCTGGAGCTCTGGCAGCCTCGGGGCTGTGCCCATTCCCTGGGCAGCCTGGGCAGTGCCCAGCACCCTCTGGGGGAAGAACCTTTCCCTAAAATCCAACCTAAACATCCCCAACACAGCTCCAGCCATTCCCTCCGGTGCTGTCCCTGGCCACAGAGAACAGAGATTGGAGCTGTCCCTCCACTGCCCTCTTAAGAAAGCTGGAGACAGGAAAAAGGAAAAGGGAATGGAAATAGACAGGAAAATTGGAAAAGAAAAATCCTTTTTTAGTTTTTTTTTGTGCAGGTTTGACTGGGAATGCCGAGGCATCCCACAAAGTAACTTTTCCCTCATTGTTGAAGGAATGCAGCGGCGCAAAATGCACTCCCAGCCACTTCCACCTGGCATCCTTTATTCCAGCCTGGGAGCTCCATCTCCTGGAGAGAGCTCACAGCGCACCCAACAGCTAAACTCGGGACAAAAACGGGAACTAACCTGGGATAATTTGTTTCCCCGAGTGCAGCCTATGCCTCCGACCAAGACCATGTTGGGCATGAGGGGCCTGGGGTACTCAAAGACAAAGTCGTATTTCATGAGCCAAACAGCGGCATGGCTGAACAGCTCGGGCATGGTCGCCTCCCGCTGCAGGAACTCCCGGATCAAGGGATCGTAGGGGGAATAAAGGACAGAGCAGGCCAGCGAGCTGCCCAGGGTGGCCAGGAGGTTGCCCAGGCGCTGCCCGAAGGACATGCGGTCCGTGGAGCGCGTGAAGAACCGCGGGACGTAGGAAGGAGGGCTGGGACACATTGTGGCCTGGAATTCCACGCTGCACGGCAGCCCCCGCAGGAAGTACACCGAGGGCAGGGACAGATGTTCTGCCAGTATCTGCCCACATGGGAAGAAGGGATCCATAAAGATGGCATCAAATTTGCTTCCTTCGAGGTACTGGATCAGCTCTTTGTCGGACAGCAGACGCTTGCAGGAATCCAAGAACATGCTTGTAAAATTGGCAATTTTGGAGAGTTTTTTCAAGAAGGGCTGAGGTGTGAAACTCCTGTGGCCCATCTCTTTAAATTCTGCCTCCACAAACTCCTTGGTGTAGGACACAGGGTAGGTTTTCAAGGTGTAAATTGGGGATGAATGGATCCGCAAATTTATCTCCGGCGCAACCACCACGATTTCGTGTCCCTTGTCCCTGAGCTTCTCTATGACCGGGAGTGTGCTGAGCCAGTGGCTGCCATCAATGGGTATGACCAAGAGCTTCCCACCTTCACCAGAAGTCCACAGCAGCAGGAAAAACACAGCCCAAGAGGCAAGAGAAAGAAATCCTGGCTTTGGAGAAACCATTTCTCCAGTGCCGCTAGCGAAGTTATAAACGGCGGTGAAACTGCGGCTGGGGATGAGGAGTGAATCACGGGGTGCTTCCCACTTGAATTTTAACTAAGGTGGGTTTTTAATTTTTAACAGGCAGAAATTGGGGTAATTTTTAACTGTGGGTAAATATTGGTTTTATCATCTGTTCACAGAGAAGGCTTTCAGTGAGTGGCTGTCGTGAGGTGAAGCTATGAATGTCTGGACTGACACCAGGAGGGAGGCGTGACCGACAGCCTGTGGGGCTGAGAGGCTGAATGAGAGCCATGAATGGGCTGACCAGCAATCACTACATCATTAACATCCAGTTAATGATCAACCCACTACCTTGAGTCCACTGCACTGATTGGACATGGAACTCGGCACAAATCTGACCTTTGGATTGCTTTGTGCCCCCAGAGTGTAACCAAGGAGCTAAGATTGACAGAGGTTTGATAAGAGGGGGTTGTAAAGGTTTATCTCCAGATTTGTTGCTCTATCACAGCAGTTATCAAAGTGAAAGCCCTGAATTTACAGTAGTAAATGTATTGTAAGCAGAGCAATAACTCCTGCTGTCACAACACCACAGTGTCTGAAAGCAGAATAACCCAGGGAAATCTGCACTATTTGCACAGCACGACGGGATTCTGAACAAGGGAGAGTAGTTACAATCCTGAACGCTTCCTTTCCCAACCATCCTCTTATTTGCTATCTTGCACTGCTGCTCGCACAAATCCAGAGGCAGAAGAGCTCCCTCTGCTGTCTTTGCACACCCCTAGTTTTGGGCTGTAGGCGCACATGGAATCACGGAATATCCCAAGTTAGAATTTCCCGACCCACAGGGATCATTGATCCAACCCCTGGCCCTGTACAGACAGCCCCAACAATCCCACCCTGCGAATCCCTGAGAGCATTGTCCAAACACTCCTGGAGCTCTGGCAGCCTTGGGGCCAAGCCCATTCCCTGGGCAGCCTGGGCAGTGCCAGCACCCTCTGGGGGAAGAACCTTTCCCTAAAACCCAAGCTGATCCCCTCTCCTGGTGTTCTGTGCTTTGCCCAGCTTCCTGTTCAGTGGCACAGCAAAAGTGCCTGGGTATATCCACAGAGTTAATACTATATTTCCAATTTTTGTTCAATCAAGTCTCCTGCAATTACCTGGCATTCCACATTCCTTAGGGATATTAAATCCTCTGACCTAGAATTATTTTGTCATTTGCCTGGACATAGAGCGTGCCACGAGAGATGGTGACCACCCAGCCTATGCTCTCCTGGAGAAAAACCCTTCAGCAAGCCTTGTGATCATCTCAAAGCCTAAGATTCCCACTCCCATGCCATCCTTGGATTTGATCACATCCTGCCTCAAGCACACAAATATCACTACATGAAACACTTGAAGCAAGCACATGCTGAACAAGCACCCTCAGGGTAAGCAGCGACAAACCTTTGAGAGTGGCTTCTTCTGCAGACAGTTGATGCCTCCAACATAGACCATGTTGGGCATGATGGGGCGCGGATACTCAAAAACAAAGTCGTATCTCATCAGCCACACTGATGCTTGGCTGAACAGCTCCTGCATCGTCACATCCCTGTGCAGGAACTCGGAGGCCAAGCTCTCGTATTTCAAATAAAACAGGTGGCAAAGCAAAGGCTCGGAGAGCCCGATCAAGAAGTTCTTCACTCGCTCTGGGAACGCCATGTGGTCGGAAAGAGATGATAAAGTCTTGGGCACGTAGGATACAGGGCTGGGAGACTGCGCGGCTTTGTAGTCTAAGGTGCAAGGAAGGCCGCGCATGAAGTACACAGAGGGGAGGGAGAGATACTCAGCCAGAATGGGCCCACAGGGCAGCACAGGGTCCATCATGATGGCATCGAATTTGCTGTCCTGGAGGTACTTCATGAGCTCTTTGTCAGACAAGAGATGCCGACAAGCAGAAGTGAACATGTTGGTCAGCTCTGTGATGTTTCTGAGTAAAAGTGAGAGCGTTAGACTCTCAAAGCTATTTTCCCCCAACTTCTGGTAGTATTGGTCCACAAACTCCTGGGTGTAAGGCACCGAATATGTTTTGATGGTGAAGGACTGGGAGCTTTTCAAGAGCAAGGCAGCATCAGGAACCACAGCCACGATTTCATGCCCCTTCTCCCAGAGTTTCTCCAGGACCATCCGCATGCTCAGCCAATGACTTCCATCCTGAGGCACCACCAAGAGCTTCCCACCATCTGCCAGACTCCAGAAAGCAAGGAAAAGCACAAGCCCAGCATGTACCTGATGCTTCCACATAACTGTCATGGGGGCAGGCAAAGAAACTAGCTGCTCCTCCTTGCGTTGTTCAGCAGCATATGAAGAAAAAGCTCCTTGTACCTCATTTATATTGTGGCGGACACCAATGTTTTATCTCTACAAAATGTTTACTGATACAAGTTACTGGAGTTCAAAGACCATATTGCTGATAAAAGCCTTGATTAAAGTGCTATCAAGGCACCTATGCTTTGCTATTCATTTAGGTTATCTCAGATTATTCACAATAATCAGTAGAAAAAGCAGTTGTCATGGAGGGGTTTTGCTGTGTCAGGGTTGTTTCAAGTGACTCACTGTGCACTCAACTGACCCGGGCCAGATTCAAATCAGTAATCAAATTTGAGGCCACTCCACAGAGCTTATATCACAAGAATTGTGTTGCACTGTTGACAAGCAAGACCTAACCCCCAAACTTTGCTCAGGAAGGTGACTGGAGTTCACAGAGAATGTCCTCCATGGCAAGCTGGAGCTGGCACATGGAGCAGCGGAGTCACCAAAGTTTGGGTAACACATTAACCAACCACCTTTCACCTTCTTAGCAAAGCAGTGATAGAGCAGAAAGCACAGTTTGTGCTCAAGAGGGGCCATCAGAGTTCATAGGTGAATGGCTCGAGGCTAAACATCTTTCTGAAAAGCAATGATACAGCAGAATATGGGGCTCTTGCTCAAGAGGGGCCACGGGAGTTCGGGGTGAGAGGCTACAGGACAAATGGGTTTGAAGGCTCTTAATAACAGTCCCTTTCCCAAATTTCAGAAGTCTTGGCTGTGGTACATGGTATGTGGAAGTCCATACTCCTGGACAGAAGGGCCTGGCCAAGCAGATCTCACCTGCCATTAAGGCATATTCCACACGGGCAGGGAAAAGCTGGATGCCAAAAGTTTGCAAGTTTACAAGAGCAACACAAGATACAGGAATAGTACCTGGACAAGAGCTGGCTGGAAAAGACAGATTCTTTTAGATCCCCCAACCAAGCACTCCTGAACAGAGTGAAATCTGATCAGTTTCTGCAGGCCTGGAAGGGTTCTTTTGGAGCAGGTAGGAATGATTGGAAATCTGATCCATGAAATGGCTACCTTTGCCAAAGGTACCTGAGTGTGATAAATACACTTCCAGGGCTAATCCTAAGTGTTATTCCAAGATTAAGACTAAGTGTTTCCTAAAATGTTTATTTGGAGAGGAGGTCTTCCATGTGGCCAATTAAAGAAAAGGGGTTCTTAAAAGCCAGCAAGAAGGACAGTAATGTTTATGGAAAATGAACTAAATAGGAAGGAATTTCAGACATCGGGGGGAGGGTTAGATTGGATATTAGGAAAAATTTCTTCATGGAAAGGGTTGTCAAGCACTGAAAGGGGTTGTCCAGGGGAGTGGTGAAATCACCATCCCTGGACGGGGCCCTTGGGGCCACGGTTTAGTGGTAGACCTGGCAGCGCTGGACTAATGGTTGGACTCTGATTTTAGAGGGCTTTTCCAATTTTACAGCTCCATAACTTGATGCAGTCCCATTCTGCAGCTGGTGAAGCAGAACTGTGGCTCTAGCTGGCAGTGGGGTAGCACTGAAAGACCAAAAATGACAGGAGGTGGAGGGAAGGGATTCTCACCTGCCAGGGGTGCATTTTCTGTGGTAAAAAGATCTCAAGTAATGAGGTGACGCAGCATTCAACAAGCCTTAAGGTGGCAGTACATACTCAAGTAGTGAGCTCAGAGTTGCAAAAACTCTCAAAAACTCTCACTCTGCATAAAGGCCTCTCAAATCCTGGTACTTGGTACCAAATCACTCCCACCTAGTTAAGCTCTGCTAACATTTCAGCCAAACTTGTATCATCTGTGAGACACTAAAACAAAACCCTATAAAACAACACTAAAGAGGTAAGAAAACCCCCTCAACCCAAACCCTTGAGGCCAAGCTCAGAAAAGTTTGAAAGAAAAAAAGAAGTTCACAAGAGTTCAGCAAAAGTTCATAGAAGCTGTGACACTGGATTTTGAGCAGCACATCAACACCCTCCATGTGTTTACGAGTGCAGAGACTGAAGTCCACAAGCCCAGCCCATTCCAAAGGTGAGACAGCAGGAGAAAGTCAAGCAAAAGTACAGAACTGAGTGCAAAGGTTGTAAGCTGGAAACAGTACAGCAAATATCTGAGCTAATGCAATCCATGATTATCTCTCCTGTAAGCCTACAAATCCTGGCAGGCAGCCTGTACCTCTTATTAACCCCCTAAATCCCTTTTAAATTCACAGGGTTTGTCTACAAAAAAGAAAATCTGCACCTCTTGAGTGGCTGATTTGGGTTTTTTTGGGCCATGGTGTGAAAAAATATTCCCCTTTGTTTGCTCTAAGCTTGTTGCATTTCAGTGTTAGTCATAGGACAAATATTGGGAAAAACTATCAGTAACCCTTGCGCCTTTAGCTATGATTTTCCAGATTTTACAGACCTCTGCCATAATTATCATAGGTTTAGCTGTGCACTTTATTGCCTGTCTGCTTTTCTAGCCTGAGTGCCAAGTTTGAATAGTCTTAAAAATCCTCCATTTTTTCTGTGTGAGATTGAGCTTTTTCTGAAATATCTGACTTATCTCAGCATTTTGTAAAGCAAATATCTGAAAAAACCAATAGGAATAGTTATTATTAAAAATAGAATCCATGAGGATACTCTGCATACCCCAAAATCTATTTGAAAGCACATTAAAAAACCAGCTGAAATGAATTCATTTTAGAAGAATAAAGTAACTTATACTTTGTTTTTTCGATGTTGGATATAAATTTAACTATAGAGCACCACTGGCCTGGGATATACAAGCTGGAAAAATGGGCCTATAAAGGCCTCATAAAGGTCAGCAAAGGCAGATGCAAAGTTGTGCCTCTGAAACAGGATAATTTCATGCCACAAGACAGGTGCACAATAGCTTGAATGCAGGAGATAACAAAAAGTTAAAGAAAATAAATGAGATTAACAGTGACAGGACAAGAGGTAAAAATCACTGCAACATGGAAAATTCAAACAGGATTCAAGAATCAATTTGATATAATAAAGTGTGTTCTCTAAAGGAGATACATGAAATTTGACAAGAGAGAGAAAGGAACAACCTGACCTGGACATATTCTGATAGAAAGTTCTTGGAGAAGACTTTAATGTCCTTCCAGGTAACAATGTTTTATGAGTTTAAGACAAGTCAAAGCAGAGAGGATCCTTCTTTAAGGAAAAAAAAAAAAAAAAGACAGAATTGCTGAGGAGATCAGACAGAGGATAAATGGAGTGCTCCTCAAATCAAAGGGTGTCTTGCACCACATCAACAGCCTACTCCAAACCCAAAGCTGCCTTGAGCAGGGAGCACAGAGCCAATGGTGATTCTACCAGAGCTAATTCCATACACAATATTTTCTCCAACTTTCTACTCTGATAATCCTTCCCAGATACCAGAACAAGCACTCCCCTGCAAAGCACGAACACTTTGAAACCCTCCTTTCTAATAAAAGCTGTCTTTCAGCTTCCCTGAGATTTCCAAAGCCTGCAAGAACAAGAAGAGAAAACAGAGCGCGACCCACCTGACTTAGCTTCTTGTAAGCACAATTTACTCCACTAATCAGAACCATGTTGGGCATCAAGGGCTTTGGGAAGTGCAAGACAAAGTCCAGCTTCATGAGCCAAATGGAAGCCTGGCGCAGGAGATCCGGCACGGTCACCTCCCGCTGCAGGAACTCCGAAGCCAGTTCTGCATAAGGTTGGAAGACAATGTCGCAGAGGAAGAAATTGGGGATGTCATAGAGCATGTTCTTCACCCGCTGGAGAAAGGTCATGCGGTCTGTAAGGTCTGTAAATACTCTGGGGACATAGGAAGGGGGATTGGGGCACTGGGTGGCTTGATATTCCAAACCACACGGAATTTGCTGCAGGAAATACACGGAAGGCAGGGAAAGATACTCGGCCAATATTGCCCCACAGGGGAGGACAGGATCTGTGAGGACAGCATCAAACTTGCTCTCCTCAAGGTACCTGATGAGCTCCTTGTTGTGGATTAAGTGTGTGCAGGTGGCCAGGAACAGAGCAGATGTCTTCTTTGCCTGTTGGTACTGTCTAATGACTCTTTCCAGAAAAGGTCCTCCTTTAAATAAATCCATTACTGACCCTTTGAAAACTTTGTCCATCTCTTCCTGAGTGAAGGGGACTGGGTACGTTTTCATCACAAAGCTCTTGGATGGTTTGATCTGCAGGGAGACTTCGGGTGCCACCACGACCACCTCGTGTCCCTTCTGCTGGAGCATGTCCAGCAATTCCCGCATGCTGAGCCAGTGGCTCCCGTCCACTGGCACCACCAGGAGCTTCCCAGCAGCAGCCAGACCCAGCAGGGACAGGAGCAGAAGCACAGCTGGTGGAGAAGCACTGAGCCCCAGGGCCATTCCTGCAGGGATCAGCTGAGAGCCTCCAGGGAAGGAAACCCGCGGCAGCACAGGAGCTCCGGCGCTCGCTCCGCGCTTCTCAGCAATCTCTGACACAGCCCAACTTTGTATCCTTGCTTTATCTGCTCTGTTGTAAATGTGTAATCACTGCTGTGATAAAAGGCTGCATAACCAGCAGCAAAGGTCAGGCCGGTGATAGATGTGGGGGATGCAACTGATAAGCCTCACGTTTTTATTAATCTTGGCAGCTCTTTCACCTTTGAGCACCACCAGATCAGCCAACACAACCTGTTCAGACTCCTCAAATTTGTTACTAGGCTGCAAACAGTCATTATCACCATGGCAAAATTTTCCTAGATCTACCAGCAAACTGAGGGGCTGCTTCTCAGCCTGAGAACCCCCAGCCTGCCACCTTCCTCCAGATTCCAGCTTTGGAAATACCCAGGTGAAAAAGCAGAAAAAATTCAGCAACAAAGAAAGACGTAGAGAGGCAACAAGGACAGCAGCCTTAGGTGCTTTTCTCAGTAAACACTAGAACCAATTAAAGCTACAATTTGTGAATTAGGAATTGCACCTGACTGCATGCCATTGACAGCCCCACAGATCCATTTGTAACTCACTAAGAGAGTACCAAGTTTCAAAAAGTCACACAATGTAGCTCTGAATACGAGAAATGAAAACAGCAAATGCAGAGCACACTTTAGAGGTAAGAAAGTACAGGACTGCTGCCTACAAATGGAAAGGGAGAGAAAAATTCAGGAACATTCATCCAACTACCCAACATGGGAAGGCAATTCCCATCTGCAACCCAAGGTTCAAGCCTCCTGAACACAGAAATTACATCACAGCACAAATTAAAATCAAAATGCAACCCACCTGAGGCAGCTCCTTGTGAGCACAGTTTACTCCTCCTATTGGAATGATGTTGGGCATCAAGGGTCTTGGATAGTCTAGCACAAATTCCAGCCTCAGAAGCCAAACAGAGCCCTTGCGTAAGAGATCCTGCACAGTCACCTCCCGCTGCAGGAACTCTGAAGCCAGTTTTGAGAATTGGTCAAAGGCAAAATTACAGAGGAAAAGGTTTTGGGTGTCAAAGAGCAGATTCTTCACTCGCTGGAAAAAGGTCATGCGGTCAGTCAGGTCTGAAAATGATCTGGGCACATAGGAAGGAGGATTGGGACACTGAGTGGCTTCAAAATCTAACCCACATGGGATTCCTCGCAAGAAATAGATAGAAGGAAGGGAAAGATGCTCAGCCAGGATCACCCCACAAGGTATTACAGGGTCTGTAAGGATGGCATCAAACTTGCTCTCCTCAAGATAGCTCATGAGCTCTTTGTCTTGCAGTAGATGTTCACAACTGCTAACTGCCAAATTACCAAGTCTTTTCATATGTTGGTACAATTTAGGAAATCTTTCCAGAAAAGATCCTTCTTCTAATGAAGCATGTAGAAATGCCTTGAAATCTTCCTCCATCTCTTCCTGTGTGATGGGGCCTGAGTGCCTTTTCATCACAAAGTTATTTGATTGTTTGATGTGCATGGAGACTTCAGGTGCCACCACGACCACCTCGTGTCCCTTCTGCCTCAGGATGTCCAGCACCTCGCGCATGCTGAGCCAGTGGCTCCCGTCCACCGGCACCACCAGGAGCTTCCCAGCAGCAGCCAGACCCAGCAGGGACAGGAGCAGAAGCACAGCTGGTGGAGAAGCACTGAGCCCCAGGGCCATTCCTGCAGGGATCAGCTGAGAGCCTCCAGGGAAGGAAACCCGCGGCAGCACAGGAGCTCCGGCGCTCGCTCCGCGCTTCTCAGCAATCTCTGCCACAGCCCAACTTTGTATCCTTGCTTTATCTGCTCTGTCGTAAATGTGTAATCACAGGTGTCATAAAAGGCTGCATAACCAGCATCAGAGTTCAGGCAGCTGATAAATGTAGGGGATGCACCAGATAAGCCTCATTTTTTTATTAATCTTGGCAGCTCTTTCACCTTTGAGCACCACCTGCCAAGGCAACACAACCCCTTTGGACTCCTCAAATTTGCTGCTAGATGGCAAAGATCCATTATCACCAAGCCAAAATTTTCCTAGATCTGCCAGAAAACAGAGGGGCTGATTCTCAACCTAAGAGCCCCCAGCCTGCCACCTTCCTCCGGATTCCAGCTTTGGCAATACCCAGGTGAAGAAGCACAAAAATTCCACGGCAAAGCAAGACGTAGGGAGGCAACAAGGACAGAACCCTTAGGTGCATTTCTCAGTAAGTACCAGAACCAACTACAACAATTTGTGAATCAGGGATTGCACCTGTCTGCAAGGCTTTGACAGCCCCACAGACACGTTTGTCACTTACTAAGAGAGTACCAAGTTACACAAAGTCACACAACACACACAGTGTAGCTCTGAATATATGAAATCAAAGCAGCAAATGCAGAGCACATTTTAGAGGTGACAAGGCAAAAGACTGATGCCTACAAATGGAAAGGGAGAGAAAAATTCAGAAGCATTCATCCAACCACTCAACATGGGAAGAAAATTCCCACCTGCAACACAAGGTTCAAGACTCCTGAACACAGAAATCCATTACAGCACAAATTAAAATCAAAGTGCAACTCACCTGAGGCAGTTCCGTGTGAGCACAGTTTGCTCCTCCAATGGGAATGATGTTGGGCATCAAAGGCCTGGGGTACTCTAGCACAAATTCTGACCTCAAGAGCCAAACAGAGCCCTTGTGAAAGAGATCCTGCACAGTCACCTCCCGCTGCAGGAACTCTGAAGCCAGTTTTGAGAATGGGTCAAAGAGAAAATTACAGAGGAAAAGGTTTTGGGTGTCAAAGAGCAGATTCTTCACCCGCTGGAAAAAGGTCATGCGGTCTGTCAAGCCGGAAAATGATCTGGGCACATAGGAAGGAGGATTGGGACACTGAGTGGCTTCAAAATCTAACCCACATGGGATTGCTCGAAAGAAATAGATAGAAGGAAGGGAAAGATGCTCAGCCAGGATCACCCCACAAGGTATTACAGGGTCTGTAAGGATGGCATCAAACTTGCTCTCCTCAAGGTACCTGATGAGCTCCTTGTTTCGCAAGAGCTGTTCACAGATGGAGAAACAGTAATCAGTGAATCTTTTCGAAGCTTCTACTACTTTGAAAAATCTTTCAAAAAAAGATCCATCTTGAAATATAATATTAAAAAAAGCCTTGAATGCATTGTCCATATCTTCCCGTGTGTGGGAGACAGGGTACATTTTCATCACAAAGTTATCTGATGGTTTGACGTGCAAGGACACTTCAGGTGCCACCACAACCACCTCATGTCCCTTCTGCTGGAGCATGTTCAGCCCCTCACGCATGCTGAACCAGGGGCTCCCGTCCACCGATACCACCAGGAGCTTGCCAGCAGCAGCCAGACCCAGCAGGGACAGGAGCAGAAGCACAGCTGGTGGAGAAGCACTCAGTCCCGGGGCCATTCCTGCAGGGATCAGCTGAGAGCCTCCAGGGAAGGAAACCCGCGGCAACACAGGAGCTCCGGCGCTCGCTCCGCGCTTCTCAGCAATCTCTTCCACAGCCCAACTTTGTATCCTTGCTTTATCTGCTCTGTGGTAAATGTGTAATCACTGCTGTGATAAAAGGCTGCATAACCAGCAGAAAAGTTCAGGCAGCTGATAATATGGGGATGCAACCGATAAGCCTCATGTTTCTATTAAAATATGTTTGCAGATCTTTCACCTTTTACTGCCACGTGCCAAGCCAACAGAGCCCTGTCAGACTCCTCAAATTTGCTGCTAGATTGCAAACTTCCATCACCCTGGCAAAATTTTCCTAGATCTACCAGAAAACCAAGAGCCTGATTCTCAGCCTGAGAGCCCCCAGCCTGCAACCTTCCTCCAGATTCCAGCTTTGGAAATATCCCATTGAGGAAGCACAAAAATTCAATGGCAAAGAAAGACGTATGGAGGCAACAAGGACAGAAGCCTTAGGTGCATTTCTCAGTAAACACCAGAACCAATTACAGCTACAATTTGTGAATTAGGAATTGCACCTGACTGCATGCCATTGACAGCCCCTCAGACGCGTTCGTCTCTCACTAAGAGAGTACCAAGTTACACAAAGTCACACAACGTAGCTCTGAATATGTGAAACGAAAGCAGCAAATGCAGAGCACACTTTGGAGGTGAGAAGGTACAGGACTGCTGCCTATAAAAACTCAGGAGCATTCATCCAACCACACATCATGGGAAGGCAATTCCCATCTGCAACACAAGGTTCAAGCCTCCTGAACACAGAAATTACATCACAGCAAAAATTAAAATCAAAATGCAACCCACCTGAGGCAACTCCTTGTGAGCACAGTTTGCTCCTCCAATGGGAATGATGTTGGGCATCAAGGGTCTTGCATAGTCTAGCACAAATTCTGACCTCAAGAGCCAAACAGAGCCCTTGTGAAAGAGATCCGGCAAAGTCACCTCCCGCTGCAGGAACTCTGAAGCCAGTTTTGTGTATGGGTCAAAGAGAAAATTACAGAGGAAAAGGTTTTGGGTGTCAAACAGCAAATTCTTCACCCGCTGGAAAAAGGTCATGCGGTCTGTCAAGTCGGAAAATAACCTGGGCACATAGGAAGGAGGATTGGGACACTGAGTGGCTTCAAAATCTAACCCACATGGGATTGCTCGAAAGAAATAGATAGAAGGAAGGGAAAGATGCTCAGCCAGGATCACTCCACAAGGTATTATAGGATCTGTAAAGATGGCATCAAACTTTCTCTCCTCAAGATACCTGATGAGCTCCTTGTTTTGCAGAAGATGCCTACAGCTGGAGAAAAATAAATCAGAGGATCTTTTCATAGCTTCTACTGTTTTAAAATATCTTTCAAAAAAAGATCCATCTTGAAATGTAATATTAAAAAATGCCTTGAATGCATTGTCCATATCTTCCCGTGTGTAGGGGACCGGGTAGGTTTTCATCACAAAATTCTCTGATGGTTTGACGTGCAAAGCCACTTCAGGTGCCACCACGACCACCTCGTGTCCCCTCTGCTGGAGCATGTCCAGCCCCTCCCGGATGCTGAACCAGGGGCTCCCGTCCACCGATACCACCAGGAGCTTCCCAGCAGCAGCCAGACCCAGCAGGGACAGGAGCAGAAGCACAGCTGGTGGAGAAGCACTGAGCCCCAGGGCCATTCCTGCAGGGATCAGCTGAGAGCCTCCAGGGAAGGAAACCCGCGGCAGCACAGGAGCTCCGGCTCTCGCTCCGCGCTTCTCAGCAATCTCTGCCACAGCCCAACTTTGTATCCTTGCTTTATCTGCTCTGTGGTAAATGTGTAATCACGGGTGTGATAAGGGGCTGCATAACCAGCAGCAAAGTTCAGGCAGCTGATAAATGCGGGGCATGTACCAGATAAGCTTTGTGTTTTATAACAAAACCTTTAGCACTTTTGTCACTTTGAGTGCCACCTGCCAAACCATTGTAGCCCTTTGACACATCTGAAATTTGCTGTTACGTCTCACACAGCCATCATGATCAGGGCAAAATTTTCCTAGATCTGCCTGCAAATAGAGAGACTGCTTCTCAACCTGAGATGCCCCAGCCTGCCACCTTCCTCCAGATTCCAGCTTTGGAAATACCCATGTGAACAAGCACAAAAAATTCAACGGCAAAGAAAGATGTAGTGAGACAACAAGGACAGAAGCCGGAGGTGTATTCTCAGTAAACACCAGACCCATCTATAATTTGTGAATTAGGAATTGCACCTGTCTGCAAGGCTTTGACAGCCCAAAAGACTCATTCGTCACTTGCTAAAAGAGTACCAAGTTACACAAAGTCACACAACGTTGCTCTGAATACGTAAAATGAAATACAGCAAATGCAGAGCACACTTTGGAGGTGAGAAGGCACAGGACTACTGCCTACAAAAATTCAGGAACATTCATCCAACCACCCAACATGGGAGGAAAATTCCCATCTGCAACACAAATTTCAAGCCTCCTGAACATCACACCACAGCACAAATTAAAAACAGAATGTGACCCACCTGAGGCAGCTCCTTGTGAGCACAGTTTGCTCCTCCTATTGGAATGATGTTGGGCATCAAAGGCCTGGGGTACTCTAGCACAAATTCTGACCTCAGGAGCCAAACAGAGCCCTTGCGTAAGAGATCCAGCACGGTCACCTCCCGCTGCAGGAACTCTGAAGCCAGTTTTGAGAATGGGTCAAAGACAAAATTACAGAGGAAAAGGTTTTGGGTGTCAAAGAGCAGATTCTTCACCCGCTGGAAAAAGGTCATGCGGTCTGTCAAGTCGGAAAATGATCTGGGCACATAGGAAGGAGGATTGGGACACTGAGTGGCTTCAAAATCTAACCCACATGGGATTCCTCGTAAGAAATAGATAGAAGGAAGGGAAAGATGCTCAGCCAGGATCACCCCACAAGGTATTACAGGGTCTGTAAGGATGGCATCAAACTTGCTCTCCTCAAGGTACCTGATGAGTTCCTTGTTTCGCAAGAGCTGTTCACAGTTGGAGAAACAAAAATCAGTGAATCTTTTCGAAGCTTCTACTGTTTTAAAAAATCTTTCAAAAAAAGATCCATCTTCAAATGTAATATTAAAAAATGCCTTGATTGCATTGTCCATCTCTTCCTGTGTGAAGGGGACCGGGTACCTTTTCATCACAAAGTTCTCTGATGGTTTGATGTGCAAGGAGACTTCGGGTACCACCACGACCACCTCATGTCCCTTCTGCTGGAGCATGTTCAGCCCCTCACGCATGCTGAACCAGGGGCTCCCGTCTACCCATACCACCAGGAGCTTCCCAGCAGCAGCCAGACCCAGCAGGGACAGGAGCAGAAGCACAACTGGTGGAGAAGCTCTGAGCCCCAGGGCCATTCCTGCAGGGATCAGCTGAGAGCCTACAGGGAAGGAAATCCGCAGCAGCACAGGAGCTCCGGCGTTCACTCCGCGCTTCTCAGCAATCTCTGCCACAGCCCAACTTTGTATCCTTGCTTTATCTGCTCTGTGGTAAATGTGTAATCACTGCTGTGATAAAAGGCTGCATAACCAGCAGAAAAGTTCAGGCAGCTGATAATATGGGGATGCAACCGACAAGCCTCATGTTTCTATTAAAATATGTTTGCAGATCTTTCACCTTATACTGCCACGTGCCAAGCCAACAGAGCCCTGTCAGACTCCTCAAATTTGCTGCTAGATTGCAAACTCCCATCACCCTGGCAAAATTTTCCTAGATCTACCAGCAAACCAAGAGCCTGCTTCTCAGCCTGAGAGCCCCCAGCCTGCAACCTTCCTCCGGATTCCAGCTTTGGAAATATCCCATTGAGGAAGCACAAAAATTCAATGGCAAAGAAAGACGTATGGAGGCAACAAGGACGGAAGCCTTAGGTGCATTTCTCAGTGAACACCAGAACCAACTACAACAATTTGTGAATTAGGAATTGCACCTGTCTGCAAGGCTTTGACAGCCCCTCAGACGCGTTCGTCTCTCACTAAGAGAGTACAAAGTTACACAAAGTCACACAACGTAGCTCTGAATATGTGAAACGAAAGCAGCAAATGCAGAGCACACTTTGGAGGTGAGAAGGTAAAAGACTGCTTCCTATAAAAACTCAGGAGCATTCATCCAACCACACATCATGGGAAGCCAATTCCCACCTGCAACACAAGGTTCAAGCCTCCTGAACACAGAAATTACATCACAGCAAAAATTAAAATCAAAATGCAACCCACCTGAGGCAACTCCTTGTGAGCACAGTTTGCTCCTCCAATGGGAATGATGTTGGGCATCAAGGGTCTTGCATAGTCTAGTACAAATTCTGACCTCAAGAGCCAAACAGAGCCCTTGTGAAAGAGATCCGGCAAAGTCACCTCCCGCTGCAGGAACTCTGAAGCCAGTTTTGTGTATGGGTCAAAGAGAAAATTACAGAGGAAAAGGTTTTGGGTGTCAAAGAGCAAATTCTTCACCCGCTGGAAAAAGGTCATGCGGTCTGTCAAGTCGGAAAATAACCTGGGCACATAGGAAGGAGGATTGGGACACTGAGTGGCTTCAAAATCTAACCCACATGGGATTGCTCGAAAGAAATAGATAGAAGGAAGGGAAAGATGCTCAGCCAGGATCACTCCACAAGGTATTATAGGATCTGTAAAGATGGCATCAAACTTGCTCTCCTCAAGATACCTGATGAGCTCCTTGTTTTGCAGAAGATGCCTACAGCTGGAGAAAAATAAATCAGAGGATCTTTTCATAGCTTCTACTGTTTTAAAATATCTTTCAAAAAAAGATCCATCTTGAAATGTAATATTAAAAAATGCCTTGAATGCATTGTCCATATCTTCCCGTGTGTAGGGGACCGGGTAGGTTTTCATCACAAAATTCTCTGATGGTTTGACGTGCAAAGCCACTTCAGGTGCCACCACGACCACCTCGTGTCCCTTCTGCTGGAGCATGTCCAGCCCCTCCCGGATGCTGAACCAGGGGCTCCCATCCACCGATACCACCAGGAGCTTCCCAGCAGCAGCCAGACCCAGCAGGGACAGGAGCAGAAGCACAGCTGGTGGAGAAGCACTGAGCCCCAGGGCCATTCCTGCAGGGATCAGCTGAGAGCCTCCAGGGAAGGAAACCCGCGGCAACACAGCAGCTCCGGCGCTCGCTCCGCGCTTCTCAGCAATCTCTGCCACAGCCCAACTTTGTATCCTTGCTTTATCTGCTCTGTCGTAAATGTGTAATCACAGGTGTCATAAAAGGCTGCATAACCAGCATCAGAGTTCAGGCAGCTGATAAATATGGGGGATGCAACTGATAAGCCTCATGTTTCTATTGCAAAATCTTTGCAGCTCTTTCACATTTGAGCGCCACGTGCCAAGAAAACATAACCCCTTCAGACTCCTCAAATTTGCTGTTAGCTGGCAAACATGCCTCACCATGGCAAAATTTTCCTACATCTGCCAGCAATCAGTGAGGCTGCTTCTCAACCTGAGAGCCCAGATCCGGCCACCTTCCTCCAGATTCCAGCTTTGGAAATATCCCATTGAGGAAGCACAAAAATTCACCAGCAAAGAAAGACGTAGGGAGGCAACAAGGACAGAACCCTTAGGTGCATTTCTCAGTGAACACCAGACCCAACTACAACAATTTGCTTATTATGGATTTCACCTGACTCTAAGGCTTTGTCCGCCCCACAGATGGGTTTCTAAGTCACTAAGAGTGTACCAAGTTACACAAAGGTACCAATAACTAGAGATTGTAGGGACACTTAAAACTGGACGTGACAGAGAAAAGAAAATCCGGTGCTCACTGGGCATGCTTTGACAGAAGGTTCTCAGAGAGACTTGAAACGTTCCTCCAGGTGACAATGTTTGTTGCGCCTATGGCAATTTAGAATATTGAAAATCCCTCATTGAGGGAATGAAAGGAGACAGAATTGTAGAGGAAATCTGCCTGATTGGATCAGATTCTGAATGAACATGTCCTCAATTTAAAGTGTGTCTTGCGTCACATCAACTACCTTGATGAAAGAGGCTCTGAGGAACCCACTTCGATCCAAAGCTGTCTCGGAGCAGAGACACAGGACCAATGGGGATCTACTAGAGATAACTCCATATACAGTACTTTCTCCAACTTTCTACTCTGATAATCGTTCCCAGATACCAGAACAAGCACCTCCCTGCAAAGCATGAGCAGTTTGAAATCCTCCTTTCTAATGAAAGCTGTGTTTCAGCTTCCCTGAGATTTCCGAAGCCTGCAAGAACAAGAAGAGAAAACAGAGCGTGACCCACCTGACTTAGCTTCTTGTAAGCACAATTTACTCCACTAATCAGAACCATGTTGGGCATCAAGGGCTTTGGGAAGTGCAAGACAAAGTCCAGCTTCATGAGCCAAATGGAAGCCTGGCGCAGGAGATCCGGCACGGTCACCTCCCGCTGCAAGAATTTCGAAGCCAGTTCTGCATAAGGTTGGAAGACAACGTCGCAGAGGAAGAAATTGGGAATGTCATAGAGCATGTTCTTCACCCGCTGGAGAAAGGTCATGCGGTCTGTAAGGTCTGTAAATACTCTTGGGACATAGGAAGGGGGATTGGGGCACTGGGTGGCTTGATATTCCAAACCACACGGAATTTGCTGCAGGAAATACACGGAAGGCAGGGAAAGATACTCGGCCAGTATTGCCCCACAGGGGAGGATAGGGTCTGTAAGGATGGCATCAAACTTGCTCTCCTCAAGGTACCTGATGAGCTCCTTGTTGTGGATTAAGTGGGAGCAGGTGGCCAGGAACAGAACAGAGGCCTTCTTTGCCTGTTGATACTGTCTAATGACTCTTTCCAGAAAAGGTCCTCCTTTAAATAAATCCATTATCGACCCTTTGAAAACTTTGTCCAGCTCTTCCTGAGTGAAGGGGACTGGGTACATTTTCATCACAAAGTTCTTGGATGGTTTGATGTGCAGGGAGACTTCAGGTGCCACCACGACCACCTCGTGTCCCTTCTGCTGGAGCATGTCCAGCAATTCCTGCATGCTGAGCCAGTGGCTCCCATCCACCGGCACCACCAGGAGCTTCCCAGCAGCAGCCAGACCCAGCAGGGACAGGAGCAGAAGCACAGCTGGTGGAGAAGCACTGAGCCCCAGGGCCATTCCTGCAGGGATCAGCTGAGAGCCTCCAGGGAAGGAAACCCGCGGCAACACAGCAGCTCCGGCGCTCGCTCCGCGCTTCTCAGCAATCTCTGCCACAGCCCAACTTTGTATCCTTGCTTTATCTGCTCTGTCGTAAATGTGTAATCACAGGTGTCATAAAAGGCTGCATAACCAGCATCAGAGTTCAGGCAGCTGATAAATATGGGGGATGCAACTGATAAGCCTCATGTTTCTATTGCAAAATCTTTGCAGCTCTTTCACATTTGAGCGCCACGTGCCAAGAAAACATAACCCCTTCAGACTCCTCAAATTTGCTGTTAGCTGGCAAACATGCCTCACCATGGCAAAATTTTCCTACATCTGCCAGCAATCAGTGAGGCTGCTTCTCAACCTGAGAGCCCAGATCCGGCCACCTTCCTCCAGATTCCAGCTTTGGAAATATCCCATTGAGGAAGCACAAAAATTCACCAGCAAAGAAAGACGTAGGGAGGCAACAAGGACAGAACCCTTAGGTGCATTTCTCAGTGAACACCAGACCCAACTACAACAATTTGCTTATTATGGATTTCAGCTGACTCTAAGGCTTTGTCCGCCCCACAGATGGGTTTCTAAGTCACTAAGAGTGTACCAAGTTACACAAAGGTACCAATAACTAGAGATTGTAGGGACACTTAAAACTGGACGTGACAGAGAAAAGAAAATCCGGTGCTCACTGGGCATGCTTTGACAGAAGGTTCTCAGAGAGACTTGAAACGTTCTTCCAGGTGACAATGTTTGTTGCGCCTATGGCAATTTAGAATATTGAAAATCCCTCATTGAGGGAATGAAAGGAGACAGAATTGTAGAGGAAATCTGCCTGATTGGATCAGATTCTGAATGAACATGTCCTCAATTTAAAGTGTGTCTTGCGTCACATCAACTACCTTGATGAAAGAGGCTCTGAGGAACCCACTTCGATCCAAAGCTGTCTCGGAGCAGAGACACAGGACCAATGGGGATCTACTAGAGATAACTCCATATACAGTACTTTCTCCAACTTTCTACTCTGATAATTGTTCCCAGATACCAGAACAAGCACCTCCCTGCAAAGCATGAGCAGTTTGAAATCCTCCTTTCTAATGAAAGCTGTGTTTCAGCTTCCCTGAGATTTCCAAAGCCTGCAAGAACAAGAAGAGAAAACAGAGCGCGACCCACCTGACTTAGCTTCTTGTAAGCACAATTTACTCCACTAATCAGAACCATGTTGGGCATCAAGGGCTTTGGGAAGTGCAAGACAAAGTCCAGCTTCATGAGCCAAATGGAAGCCGGGCGCAGGAGATCCGGCACGGTCACCTCCCGCTGCAGGAACTGCGAAGCCAGTTCTGCATAAGGTTGGAAGACAACGTCGCAGAGGAAGAAATTGGGGATGTCATAGAGCATGTTCTTCACCCGCTGGAGAAAGGTCATGCGGTCTGTAAGGTCTGTAAATACTCTTGGGACATAGGAAGGGGGATTGGGGCACTGGGTGGCTTGATATTCCAAACCACACGGAATTTGCTGCAGGAAATACACGGAAGGCAGGGAAAGATACTCGGCCAGTATTGCCCCACAGGGGAGGATAGGGTCTGTAAGGATGGCATCAAACTTGCTCTCCTCAAGGTACCTGATGAGCTCCTTGTTGTGGATTAAGTGGGAGCAGGTGGCCAGGAACAGAACAGAGGCCTTCTTTGCCTGTTGATACTGTCTAATGACTCTTTCCAGAAAAGGTCCTCCTTTAAATAAATCCATTATCGACCCTTTGTAAACTTTGTCCAGCTCTTCCTGAGTGAAGGGGACTGGGTACATTTTCATCACAAAGTTCTTTGATGGTTTGATGTGCAGGGAGACTTCAGGTGCCACCACGACCACCTCGTGTCCCTTCTGCTGGAGCATGTCCAGCAATTCCTGCATGCTGAGCCAGTGGCTCCCATCCACCGGCACCACCAGGAGCTTCCCAGCAGCAGCCAGACCCAGCAGGGACAGGAGCAGAAGCACAGCTGGTGGAGAAGCACTCAGTCCCGGGGCCATTCCTGCAGGGATCAGCTGAGAGCCTCCAGGGAAGGAAACCCGCGGCAGCACAGGAGCTCCGGCGCTCGCTCCGCGCTTCTCAGCAATCTCTGCCACAGCCCAACTTTGTATCCTTGCTTTATCTGCTCTGTGGTAAATGTGTAATCACGGGTGTGATAAGGGGCTGCATAACCAGCAGCAAAGTTCAGGCAGCTGATAAATGCGGGGCATGTACCAGATAAGCTTTGTGTTTTATAACAAAACCTTTAGCACTTTTGTCACTTTGAGTGCCACCTGCCAAACCATTGTAGCCCTTTGACACATCTGAAATTTGCTGTTACGTCTCACACAGCCATCATGATCAGGGCAAAATTTTCCTAGATCTGCCTGCAAATAGAGGGACTGCTTCTCAGCCTGAGATCCCCCAGCCTGCCACCTTCCTCCAGATTCCAGCTTTGGAAATACCCATGTGAACAAGCACAAAAAATTCAATGGCAAAGAAAGATGTAGTGAGACAACAAGGACAGAAGCCGGAGGTGTATTCTCAGTAAACACCAGACCCATCTATAATTTGTGAATTAGGAATTGCACCTGTCTGCAAGGCTTTGACAGCCCAAAAGACTCATTTGTCACTCGCTAAGAGAGTACCAAGTTACACAAAGTCACACAACGTTGCTCTGAATACGTAAAATGAAAAACAGCAAATGCAGAGCACACTTTGGAGGTGAGAAGGTACAGGACTACTGCATACAAAAATTCAGGAACATTCATCCAACCACCCAACATGGGAGGAAAATTCCCATCCGCAACACAAATTTCAAGCCTCCTGAACATCACACCACAGCACAAATTAAAAACAGAATGTGACCCACCTGAGGCAGCTCCTTGTGAGCACAGTTTGCTCCTCCTATTGGAATGATGTTGGGCATCAAAGGCCTGGGGTACTCTAGCACAAATTCTGACCTCAGGAGCCAAACAGAGCCCTTGCGTAAGAGATCCAGCACGGTCACCTCCCGCTGCAGGAACTCTGAAGCCAGTTTTGAGAATGGGTCAAAGAGAAAATTACAGAGGAAAAGGTTTTGGGTGTCAAAGAGCAGATTCTTCACTCGCTGGAAAAAGGTCATGCGGTCTGTCAAGTCGGAAAATGATCTGGGCACATAGGAAGGAGGATTGGGACACTGAGTGGCTTCAAAATCTAACCCACATGGGATTCCTCGTAAGAAATAGATAGAAGGAAGGGAAAGATGCTCAGCCAGGATCACCCCACAAGGTATTACAGGGTCTGTAAGGATGGCATCAAACTTGCTCTCCTCAAGGTACCTGATGAGTTCCTTGTTTCGCAAGAGCTGTTCACAGTTGGAGAAACAAAAATCAGTGAATCTTTTCGAAGCTTCTACTGTTTTAAAAAATCTTTCAAAAAAAGATCCATCTTCAAATGTAATATTAAAAAATGCCTTGATTGCATTGTCCATCTCTTCCTGTGTGAAGGGGACCGGGTACCTTTTCATCACAAAGTTCTCTGATGGTTTGATGTGCAAGGAGACTTCGGGTACCACCACGACCACCTCATGTCCCTTCTGCTGGAGCATGTTCAGCCCCTCACGCATGCTGAACCAGGGGCTCCCGTCTACCCATACCACCAGGAGCTTCCCAGCAGCAGCCAGACCCAGCAGGGACAGGAGCAGAAGCACAACTGGTGGAGAAGCTCTGAGCCCCAGGGCCATTCCTGCAGGGATCAGCTGAGAGCCTACAGGGAAGGAAACCCGCGGCAACACAGGAGCTCCGGCGCTCGCTCCGCGCTTCTCAGCAATCTCTGCCACAGCCCAACTTTGTATCCTTGCTTTATCTGCTCTGTGGTAAATGTGTAATCACTGCTGTGATAAAAGGCTGCATAACCAGCAGAAAAGTTCAGGCAGCTGATAATATGGGGATGCAACCGACAAGCCTCATGTTTCTATTAAAATATGTTTGCAGATCTTTCACCTTTTACTGCCACGTGCCAAGCCAACAGATCCCTGTCAGACTCCTCAAATTTGCTGCTAGATTGCAAACTCCCATCACCCTGGCAAAATTTTCCTAGATCTACCAGCAAACCAAGAGCCTGCTTCTCAGCCTGAGAGCCCCCAGCCTGCAACCTTCCTCCGGATTCCAGCTTTGGAAATATCCCATTGAGGAAGCACAAAAATTCAATGGCAAAGAAAGACGTATGGAGGCAACAAGGACGGAAGCCTTAGGTGCATTTCTCAGTGAACACCAGAACCAACTACAACAATTTGTGAATTAGGAATTGCACCTGTCTGCAAGGCTTTGACAGCCCCTCAGACGCGTTCGTCTCTCACTAAGAGAGTACAAAGTTACACAAAGTCACACAACGTATCTCTGAATATGTGAAACGAAAGCAGCAAATGCAGAGCACACTTTGGAGGTGAGAAGGTAAAAGACTGCTTCCTATAAAAACTCAGGAGCATTCATCCAACCACACATCATGGGAAGCCAATTCCCACCTGCAACACAAGGTTCAAGCCTCCTGAACACAGAAATTACATCACAGCACAAATTAAGAACAAAGTGTGACCCACCTGAGGCAGCTCCTTGTGAGCACAGTTTGCTCCTCCTATTGGAATGATGTTGGGCATCAAGGGTCTTGGATAGTCTAGCACAAATTCCATCCTCAGGAGCCAAACAGAGGCCTTGCGAAAGAGATCCTGCACAGTCACCTCCCGCTGCAGGAACTCTGAAGCCAGTTTTGAGAATGGGTCAAAGACAAAATTACAGAGGAAAAGGTTTTGGGTGTCAAAGAGCAGATTCTTCACTCGCTGGAAAAAGGTCATGCTGTCTGTCAAGTCTGACAATGATCTGGGCACATAGGAAGGGGGCTTGGGACACTGAGTGGCTTCAAAATCTAACCCACATGGCATTTCTCGTAAGAAATAGATAGAAGGAAGGGAAAGATACTCAGCCAGGATCACCCCACAGGGCATAAAAGGGTCTGTAAGGATGGCATCAAACTTGCTCTCCTCAAGGTACCTCATGAGCTCCTTGTTTCGCAAGAGCTGTTCACAGCTGGAGAAACAAAAATCAGTGAATCTTTTCGAAGCTTCTACTGTTTTAAAAAATCTTTCAAAAAAAGATCCATCTTCAAATGTAATATTAAAATATGCCTTGATTGCATTGTCCATCTCTTCCTGTGTGAAGGGGACCGGGTACGTTTTCATCACAAAGTTCTCTGATGGTTTGACGTGCAAGGAGACTTCAGGTACCACCACGACCACCTCATGTCCCTTCTGCTGGAGCATGTTCAGCCCCTCCCGGATGCTGAACCAGGGGCTCCCGTCCACCCATACCACCAGGAGCTTCCCAGCAGCAGCCAGACCCAGCAGGGACAGGAGCAGAAGCACAGCTGGTGGAGAAGCACTGAGCCCCAGGGCCATTCCTGCAGGGATCAGGTGAGAGCCTCCAGGGAAGGAAACCACTGGCAGCAGAGGATCTCCTGTGCCGGCTTCGCGTTTTCAAGGTATCTGTGTCACAGCCCAACTTTCGATCCTTATTTTATGTGCTGGGCAGTGAATGTGTAATCCCTGATATGATAACAGGCTGCAGAACAAACATGCAACTCCTGCCAAGTCCATCAAATGATCAGATAACTCCCAACTATCTCTATCAGAGGAACAGTAAAGAGCACCCCAGGAAGGAGACAGGTGTGGCTCTGGGACTGCACTTTGGTCCTTTCCCTCTGGCTGGACCTTCTGCATGTTCAGATATGACACGTGTAGATGTGTCACATGCAGATCACCGCTCAGACCTGCAGAGGCTTTTCCTTTCTCCCAGTCACGGTTTGTCCCCTCTCCCTCTCTCTTGTTAAACCCATCTCTAGGAGACCCAGACCCCACAGCAGCTGTGGAACAGCTCTTTAAGATGGTTTCTAAACTGAGGAGACAGAGAAGGTGGAGAGGACAATGCCAGGTTTCTGCAGGATATGTGATCGACATGAAGCGGCACTTCCAGTGCCCCAGACGTGCCTCAAGGAATTGCAGGGGTTGGCTTTGTGAGCTAGGAGGTTTGAGCAGAGATTTATGAGCACTTTTGAGGGGGCGTTTTCACAGAACAATTCAGGGCCTAATTCTGGCTTCCGTTTTGTCACTCACAAAGTGGACATGGTGTCCAGTAGTGGTGGAGTTGTGTGAAAGCTCACACGGGAGATCCCAGTGTGCACAGGGATGTCTGTCAGATGTCACAACCACCTCCACACTTGGGGATGGGTGTAATTGCTACTGCAGCTTTGGGATCCCACCCTACACCACACCAATCCTAAGGAACGGGACTGAAGAGAAAGCCAGGGCACCAAAAGCACTAACCCAAGTCACCAGGCTCTCCCCTGGACCAGCAGAGGAGGCTCTCCAGGAGGAACACTGCCCAGGGCTCTTGCCAGCATCCCAGGGAACCCAAGCACATGGCATAGTTGACTGCTGGTACCATGGGCAAGACTGCAGTTCATCCCTCAGTGCCTGTTAAGGCCTGCAGGATGTGTCCAAGCACACCTGCTCCAGGCATCAGAGCTGGGCTTTGGAGCCAGAAAAATGTTTTTAAGTTTCTCTGGAAGATCCCACTGGAACTGCCCATTATAAAAACACAAAACTTTGTTCTACTATCCACAAATTCTCAGAATCCCTTTGGCTAGCAGAATCAACGTCCCATCACAGATCCTTAGTACAGGGTCACTAGAAGACCCTGGTGTTACCTACAGCTGAGCACCAATTAAAAGCCAGAAGAAACAGCTGCCTACACAAGATGTGGAAAGTCAGAAAGAAATGAGAGAAAAACATTCCTTTCATGAGGATTCACCTGACTCACCAGAAATGGGAACTTGAGTTCTATCACAACACAGAATTCAAGCCTCCTGAACACAGAAATCCATCGCAGCATGGATTAAGACACACCTGAGGCAGCTCCTTGTGAGCACAGTTTACTCCTCCAATCGGAATGATGTTGGGCATCAAGGGTCTTGGGTACTCTAGCACAAATTCCATCCTCAGGAGCCAAACAGAGCCCTTGTGTAAGAGATCCAGCATGGTCACCTCCCGCTGCAGGAACTCTGAAGCCAGTTTTGAGTAGGGTTCAAAGGCAAAATCACAGAGGAAAACGTTTGGGATGTCAAAGAGCAGATTCTTCACTCGCTGGAGAAAAGTCATGCGGTCTGTAAGGTCTGAAAATGACCTGGGGATGTAGGAAGGAGGACTGGGACACAGCTGCCCCCACATGGGGCTCCTCGTAAGAAATAGATAGAAGGAAGGGAAAGATGTTCAGCCAGGATCAACCCACAAGCTGCTACCGGGTCTGTAAGAATTGCATCAAACTTGCTCTCCTCAAGATACCTGATGAGTTCCTTGTTTCGCAGAAGCTGCTCACAGCTGGTGATCCAACAGTCAGTGAGGGTTTTCATACCCTCGTACACTTTCAATAATCTCTGTAAAATCCAACCTTCTTCAAATGAACCACGAAAAAATGCCTTGAATGCTTTCTCCAACTCTTCCTGTGTGAAGGGGACTGAGTACATTTTCATCACAAAGTTCTCGGATGGTTTGATGTGCAAACTCACTTCAGGTGCCACCACGACCACCTCATGTCCCTTCTGCTGGAGCATGTTCAGCACCTCGCGCATGCTGAGCCAGTGGCTCCCATCCATCGGCACCACCAGAAGCTTCCCAGCAGCAGCCAGACCCAGCAGAGACAGGAGCAGAAGCACACCTGGTGGAGAAGCTCTGAGTCCCAGGGCCATTCCTGCAGGGATCAGGTGAGAGCCTCCAGGGAAGGAAACCCGCGGCAGCACAGGAGCTCCGGCGCTCACTCTGCACTTTTAAGCGATCTGTGTCACAGCCCAGCTGTGGATCCTTATTTTATGGGTTGGGCAGTGAATGTGTAATCCCTGATACAATAAAAGGTTGCAGAACAAGCTCGGGATTCCTGCCAAGCCCATAGGATCAGCAGGTAACTCCACCTTCTCCCTGTCTGAGCAACAGTAAAAGAGTGCCCCTGGAAGGAGGCAGGTGTGGCTCTTGGACTGCAATTTGGTCCTTTCCCTCTGGCTGGACCTTCTGCATATTCAGGAGATGTGCCACGTGTAGGAGATGTGTCACATGCGCATCACCATTCAGACCTGCAGAGGTTTCTCCTTTCCCAAACTCAAGGCCTGTTGCCCCTCTCTCACCCTTTCCATGTCATCTCTAGGAGACCCAGACCCCATGGCAGCTGTGGAACAGCTCTTTTAAGACAGTTTCCAGACTGAGAGGACAGAGAAGATGGAATAATGATGCCACATTCTAAGCAGAGATTTACGAGCACTTTTGAGGGGGTCTTTTCACAGAACAATTCAGGGCCTAATTTTAGCATTGCTTTAGTCACTGACAAAGCACCCACGGTGTCCAGCAGTGGTGGAGTTGTGTGAAAGCTCACGTGTGTACAGGGATGTCTGTCAGATGTCACAGCCAACCCCACACTTGGGGATGGGTGGAATTGTCACATATTGAAGTTCATTATCCCAGCCCACATCACACCAATCCTAAGGAACAGGACTGAAGAGAAAGCCAGGGCACCAAAAGCACTCACCCAAGTCACCAGGCTCTCCTCTGGACCAGCAGAGGAGAGTCTCCAGGAGGAACACTGATCAGGGCTCTTGCCAGCATCCCAGGGAACCCAAAGTATGACATCATCCCCAAGGCTGCACCCAAACCATCAGTGCAAGTCAAGGCCTGCTGGATCTGTTAAATCAGACCTACTACAGGAAACAGCGCTGGGCTTGTCAATCAAAAAGTGTTAAGCATTTCTGGGAGTGCCAATGGGAGCTGTTCCTTAAAGGAACACAGCATTTTGTCTTAAGATCCACAAATTTTGACAATGCCATGGCTGGTGCAATCAATGTCCCACCAAAATCTTCACTAGAAGACCCTGGTGTTACCTACGACTGAGCACCAATTAAAAGCCAGAAGAGACTGCAGCCTACATAGGGTGTGGTAAATCAGATGTGAGAGAAAAACAGTTCCTTTCATGAGGATTCACCTCACTCACTAGAAATGGAACTTGATTTCTATCGCAACACAGAATTCCACCTCCTGAACACAGAAATCAATCAAGGCACGGATTAAAAACAGAGTGCAACCCACCTGAGGCAGCTCCTTGTGAGCACAGTTTACTCCTCCAATGGGAATGATGTTGGGCATCAAAGGCCTTGGATACTCTAGCACAAATTCCAACCTCAGGAGCCAAACAGAGCCCTTGTGTAAGAGATCCTGCACAGTCACCTCCCGCTGCAGGAACTCTGAAGCCAGTTTTGAGTAGGGTTCAAAGGCAAAATCACAGAGGAAAATGCTTGGGAAGTCAAAGAGCAGATTCTTCACCCGCTGGAGAAACGTCATGCGGTCTGTAAGGTCTGTAAATACCCTGGGGACGTAGGAAGGAGGCTTGGGACACTGAGTGGCTTCAAAATCTAACCCACATGGGATTCCTCGTAAGAAATACACAGCAGGAAGGGAAAGATGCTCAGCCAGGATTACCCCACAGGGCACAAAAGGGTCTGTAAGGACAGCATCAAACTTGGTCTCCTCAAGGTACCTGATGAGGTCTTTGTTTTGCAAGAGCTGTTCACAGCTAGAGAACTCCAAGTCAGTGATTCTTTTCATACCTCTGTACACTTTTAAAAATCTTTCAAAAAAAGATCCTTCTTCAAATGAAGCCTGGAAGAACGCCTTAAAATCTTTCTCCATCTCTTCCTTTTTGTAGGGGACCGGGTACATTTTCATCACAAAGTTCTCTGATGGTTTGATGTGCAAAGTCACTTCAGGTGCCACTACAACCACCTCATGTCCCTTCTGCTGGAGCGTATCCACCACCTCCTGCATGCTGAGCCAGTGGCTCCCATCCACTGGCACCACCAGGAGCTTCCCAGCAGCAGCCAGACCCAGCAGGGACAGGAGCAGAAGCACAGCTGGTGGAGAAGCTCTGAGCCCCAGGGCCATTCCTGCTGAAAGCCTGCAGGGCAGGGAACCGGCAGCAACACCGGTGCTTGCTCTGCACTGTGAAATTATCTGTGGCACAGCCCAACCGTGGATCTTTATTTTATGTGCTGTGTGGTAAATGTGTAATCACTGGTGTGATAAAAGCCTGCAGAACAAGCATGAGATTCCTGCCAAGTCCATAGAATCACCAGGTAACTCCCATATGTTTATCAGAGGAACAGTAAAGGGTGCCCTAAGAATGCAGAGGGACCTGCACTTTGGTTCCTTCCCTCTGGCTGTGGAAATTCTGAGATGTGTCACATGCATGACATGCGTGTTCCTATTCCAATCAGCAGTCTCCTTCCCTCCAGGCCAGGACTGTCCCTTCTCCCTCTCTCTTGGAAAACTCATCTGTAGGAGACCCAAACACTAGAGCAGCTGTGGAACAGCTCTTTGAGATGGTTTCCAGCCTGAGAAGACTGAAGAGATGGAAGGATGACGCCAGGTTTCTGAGCGGACATTTACAAACGCTCTTTGAGGGCAACTTCCCACAGAACATTTCAGAGCCTAATTCTGTCCTTGGTTTGATCCCTGACAAAGCACCCATGGTGTCCAGCAGTGGTGGAGTTGTGTGAATGCTCAGGTGGCAAATCCCATTGTACATGGGGATGTCTGTAAATTGCCACAGCTACCTCTGTACTTCAAGATGGGTGGAATTGCCACATGTTGGGCTTTGTGATCCTGCCCTGCACCACACAACTCCTATGGAATATGAATGAAGAGAAAGCCAGGGTACCAAAAGTATTTTCCCAACTCTCCAGGCTCTCCACCAGAGAAGAACAGTAAACTGTCCAGGAGGAACACTTACAGGGCTCTTGCCAGCATCCCAGGGAACCCAAGCATGCAGCACATTGGAGCAGTTGGTATCATGCACAAGGCTACATCCAAACCCTCACTGCCAGTAAAGCTGTATTGAACGTGTCAAATCAGATCTGCTCCAGGTATCAGGGCTGGGATTTGGAGCCAGGAAAGAGTTTTTAACAGTCTCTGGGACATCCCATTGGAGCTGGTCATTAAAGGACCCCTACACTTTGTCTTATTGTCCACAAATTCTGACAATCTCTTTACTGGTGGCATCAACAGCCCATCACAGACCTTCACCAGAGGACCCTGGTGATTCCCTTCAACTGAGAACCATTTTAAAACCAGAAGAGACTGCTGCCTACACAGGATGTGGAAAATCAGAAATGAGTGAAAAACAGTTCCTTTCATGAGGATTCAGCTCACTCACCCAAAACAGAATTCCACCCTCCTGATTCCTCTCGCAACACAGAATTCCACCCTCCTGAACACAGAAATCAATCAAGGCACGGATTAAAAACAGAGTGCAACCCACCTGAGGCAGCTCCTTGTGAGCACAGTTTACTCCTCCTATTGGAATGATGTTGGGCATCAAAGGCCTTGGGTAGTCGAGCACAAATTCCAACCTCAGGAGCCAAACAGAGCCCTTGCGTAAGAGATCCAGCACGGTCACCTCCCGCTGCAGGAACTCTGAAGCCAGTTTTGAGTAAGGTTCAAAGGCAAAATCACAGAGGAAAGCATTTGGGATATCAAAGAGCAGATTCTTCACCCGCTGGAGAAAAGTCATGCGGTCTGTAAGGTGTGTAAATACCCTGGGGACGTAGGAAGGAGGATTGGGACACCGAGTGGCTTCAAAATCTAACCCACATGGGATTCCTCGTAAGAAATACACAGCAGGAAGGGAAAGATGCTCAGCCAGGATCACCCCACAGGGCACAAAAGGGTCTGTAAGGACAGCATCAAACTTGCTCTCCTCAAGGTACCTGATGAGGTCTTTGTTTTGCAAGAGCTGTTCACAGCTGGAGACCCCAAAGTTAGTGATTCTTTTCATACCTTCAAGTATATGAAAAAATCTTTCAAAGAAAATTCCTTCTTCAAATGAACCATGAAAAAATGCCTTAAAATCTTTCTCCATCTCTTCCTTTTTGTAGGGGACCAGGTACATTTTCATCACAAAGTTCTCTGATGGTTTGATGTGCATGGAGACTTCAGGTGCCACTACAACCACCTCATGTCCCTTCTTCTGGAGCATATCCAGCACCTCGCGCATGCTGAGCCAGTGGCTCCCATCCACCGGCACCACCAGGAGCTTCCCAGCAGCAGCCAGACCCAGCAGGGACAGGAGCAGAAACACAGCTGGTGGAGAAGCACTGAGCCCCAGGGCCATTTCTGCAGGGATCAGCTGAGAGCCTCCAGGGAAGGGTACCTGCAGCAACACCAGTGCTTGCTCGGCGCTTTCAAGCAATCTGTGGCACAACCCAACTGCAGATCCTTATTTTATGTGCTGGGCAGTGAATGTGTAATCCCTGATATGATAAAATGCTGCGCAACAAGCATGGAACTCCTACCAAGTCCATAGAACGACCAGATAACTCCCAGCTATCTCTATCAGAGAAACAGTAAAGAGCGCCCCAGGAAGGAGGCAGGTGTGGCTCTCAGACTGCACTTTGGTCCTTTCCCTCCGGCTGGACCTTCTGTATGTTCAGGAGATGTGCCACGTGTAGGAGATGTGTCACATGCACATCACCCTTGGGACTAGCAGAGGCTGCTCCTTTCCCACAATCAAGGACTGTCCCCTCTCCCGTGGAAAGCTCATCTCTAGGTGACCCAGACCCTATGGCAGCTGTGGAACAGCTCTATACGATGGTTTCTTGCCTGAGAAAACAGCAGAGGTGGAAGGATGATACCAGGTTTCTGAGAAGAGATTTATGAACACTTGTGTTAGTTTAACACAATCTGGCTTTTAGTGGGGGCAGAGATGCCACAGAGACTGCTTCTGAGAGAGAAGCTCATCAAAACTTCTACTCAGTCCAGCAGAGCCAATCCCTGAAGGCTCTGACAACTGACGCATTGGCTGGCCCAATTTGAGAAGTTAGTGGTGGTTGTGAGAGGACATAACTAAGAACTAGAAAATGCGTGCAAGTTCTCTTTCCTCCTCTCCTACGTGGGGTGGTGAGGGGGCCACTGGGCTCCTTCCCAGCCTGGCCAGGGCCATGCCACGTTGTGGGGCCATCCTGGTGCTGTGAGTGGCCATATGTCTGATACCACGAGCTCGTATCAGGAGTGCTCATGCAGCCAGGGCTATGCCAGCACCATCCGCAGTGAGCTGTGCTTCCTTGGTCACTTTCAGCCAGCCAATGCTCCGTGGGCAGAAGAGACAGGAGTGGCGGCAGCAGCTTTTCCTTTTTGGCACCCAGTGATTTGCGGAAGCAAACAAACTCCACAACTTTTGTGGAAGTTGTAAAGCCGGTATGTTTACTACAGTGATGGACTCATGTGGGAATCGTTCCCCTTAAATGACATGCGTACCTCTCAGACCTTTTTTATCTCCCTCTCAAATACATATGCATGCAATTTCACAAGAGGTTCACACATATTCATTCTACTGATTTTTTGTGACATTTGCCACTAATTCTTCTTTATCAGAAAGAACTCCTGGGTCAGGTTATCCTACTCTGCCTGATCTCCCCCTCCCCCCTTATCTCTGTCCTTCGGCTGAAGCGGTTTCTCCAAGCAGAGGGTTTTTGCGAGAACAGGCAGTCAGACTAATCAGCAAGCTACAGACTTAACTCAAAGATGCACATTTAACCTAAATCAAAATGGATTTCTACCCCGGAAAATTTCCACTCTGCTTCACTGGCATGACGAGAGGCACTGAGCGAGGCCGGTGGCCGGTGTGGTTTGCATGCTGCCAGCGGCCACCATTTGACCAGCAGCGAGGAGCATGGCAAGCAATTCCCCGATGCGGGGCCGGTTGAGATCAACCTTTCAGTGCTGCAGGACTCTACAGAAACTTTTCAATTAATAGAACATGAGAAGAAATGAATACAAAGACAGCAATTCTCTCGCGAGTCAGAGAAAAGGGAGAAGTGAAGACGTGAGGAGAACAACATGATGACACTAAGGTTGGTGAAAAGGAGGGAGGGGGTAAAGGAGGTGCTCCAGGCCTTGGAGCTGAGATGCTTCTGCATGCTGTGATGAGGTCTAAAAAACAACAGTTTCCCTGTAATTTATGAAGTGCATGGGGGAATTCAGAGTTCACCTGCAGCCCGTGAGAAAGAGTGCTCACGCTGGAGCGTGTGGATGCAGAAAAGCTGTGATCTAGTGAGGAATTTGAACACAGAGAAAAGACCCTTGCTTCCAGAGATAGAAAAAGAAGACCCTTGCTTCCAAACTAGAACAGCTCATCCTTAAAAGACTACATGGCATGAATTAAAACGACCCAGGCAAACAGTTGCAGGAAGATTGCTTTGCCCCTGGGAGGGACTCATGTTGTAGCAGGTGGGGCATGACTGCTACTCATGAAAATCAGAACCACGTTGGAGAAGTTCACAGAGAACTGTTCCATGAAAAAGACCCCCCATAGCAGAACATACCCCTCTCCCTAAGCAAACTGAAGAAAGATTTTTAGAAGTGACAAACTGACTACAACCCTCATGTTTTGTCTCTCTGCATTGTTGTGGGAATGAAAGAAGGGCGAGGGGTGCAGGGGAAGGTATTCAAAAAGTAGTTACCATTATCCTCTTTTAATTCTGTTAATTTTTCTTTATACCTTTTAAGTTTTGAGCCTGTTCTGCCCTTAAAGTGTTCCTTCCCAATCCCTACTTCAACTCATGAGCCCCTTTTGTCTTTCCTTTCCCTCTCCTCTCTTCCAATATAGCAGAACAGAATGAGTAAATGGGTTTTTTTCTGGGTGCCTAGCTTCTAGCCAGTGTCAAATTCCGACAGCACTCTTTGAGGGAGACTTTCCACAGAACAATTCAGGGCCTAATTCTGGCTTCCTTTTTGCCACAGACAAAGCACCCATGATGTCCAGCAGTGGTGGAGTTGTGTGAAAGCTCACGTGGCCAATCCCAGTGTGCATGGGTATGTCTGTCACAGCCACCCCCACACATGGGGATGAGTGGAATAGCCATAATGAGGGCTTCATTATCCCAGCCCACATCGCACAAATCCTAGGGAACAGGACTGAAGAGAAAGCCAGGGCACCAAAAGCACTCACCCAATTTGCTAGGTTCTCCCCTGGAGCAGCAGAGGAGGCTCTCCAGGAGGAACACTGCCCAGGGCTCTTGCCAGCATCCAAGGGAACACAAAGTTTGGCATCATCCCTAAGGCTGCTCCCAAACCCAAACCATCAGTGCCAGTAAACGCCTGCTGGACATGTCAAATCAGATCTGCTCCAGGCATCACAGCTGGGCGCTCTGCTGGGGGAATCAATGTCCCATCACAGACCTTCACCAGAAAACCCTGGTGATTCCCTTCAACAGAGCGCTGTTTAAATGCCAGAAGGAACAGCTGTCTACACACGAAGTGGAAATCAGGAAGAAGGAGAGATAAATGGTTCCTTTCATGAGGATTCACTTCACTCACCAGAAACAGAAGCTCTTTCCTATTGCATAAAAAAAATTCCCCCCTCCTAAATACAAAAACCAATCATGGCATGAATTAAAAGAGTGTGACCCACCTGAGGCAGCTCCTTGTGAGCACAGTTTACTCCTCCAATTGGAATGATGTTGGGCATCAAAGGCCTTGGATACTCTAGCACAAAATCTGACCTCATGAGCCAAACTGAAGCCTGGCGTAAGAGATCCAGCACAGTCACATCTTGCTGCAGGAACTCTGAAGCCAGTTTTGAGTAGGGTTCAAAGGCAAAATCGCAGAGAAAAATATCTGGGATATCATGAAGCAGATTCTTCACTCGCTGAAGAAAGGTCATGTGGTCTGTAAATTGTGTAAATCCCCTGGGGACATAGGAAGGAGGCTTGGGACACTGAGTGGCTTCAAAATCTAAGCCACAAGGGATTCCTCGTAAGAAATACACAGCAGGAAGGGAAAGGTGCTTCGCCAGGATTGCCCCACATAGTAGGACAGGGTCTGTAAGGACGGCATCAAACTTGCTCTCCTCAAGGTACCTGATGAGCTCTTTGTTTTCCAGGAGATGTCCACAGCTGGTGACTCCAAAGTAAGTGATTCTTTTGATACCCTGGTAGGCTTTAACAAATCTTTCCAGAAAAGATCCTTGTTCAAATGAAAAATGAAAAAATGCCTGGAATTGTTTCTTCAAATCTTCCTGTGTGTAGGGGACCGGGTACATTTTCATCACAAAGTTCTTGGATGGTTTGATGTGCAAAGCCACTTCAGGTGCCACTACAACCACCTCATGTCCCCTCTGCCTCAGGATGTCCAGCACCTCCCGCATGCTGAGCCAGTGGCTTCCATCCACTGGCACCACCAGGAGCTTCCCAGCAGCAGCCAGACCCAGCAGGGACAGGAGCAGAAGCACAGCTGGTGGAGAAGCACTGAGCCCCAGGGCCATTCCTGCAGGGATCAGCTGAGAGCCTCCACAGAAAGAGTTCCCTAGCTTTGTGATTTTAAGTTATCTGTCTCTGATTTTTATGGATGGTCTTAAGACATATTTGCATTTGGTAAATGTTTAAACCTGGACATGGCAAAGGTAGCAGAAAAGGTTAAGGTTCATCTTATCTGGCAGACGCAAATCAGGGCCAGAGTTACCCTGGGAAACACTCCCCTCTTTCTATTGGAGGAACAGTGGGTTGGAGGAACGCTGCCTGGTTATGTAGGGAGGAAGTCAGGAAGTCCAAGGTGCAGGTGGAGCTGAACTTGGCCAGGGGTGAAAATAACAACAAGAAGGGCCACAACAGGAAGGTCAAAGGAAGTCTTTCTCCCCCAGTAAGCAAGACTAGGATGCTGGAAACAATGGACAAAGTAAAGGCTGAGGGACTCAAGAACTTTCCTTGCCTCAGCCTTCACTGGCAACCTCTCTTCCCATATCTCTTGAGTGGATGGATGGATGGATGGATGGATGGATGGATGGATGGATGGATGGATGGATGGATGGATGGCAAGATGTGGCTGGGGGAGCAAAATTCTACTCAGTGTAAGAGAAGATGACATGACCACTTGAGGAACCCAAACATAAGGGCACCTGATGGCCCAAACATGTGGTGCCCCATGAGATGCATCTCAGAGTCCTGAGGGAATTGGTTGATGGAGTTGCCAAAGTATTCTCCATGACATTTGAAAACTCGTGGCAGTCAGGTGAAGTCACAGTGACTAGGAAAAGGGAAACATTGCACTCACCTTTAAAAAGGACAGAAAGGAATCCCCAGGGAAGTACCAAGCTGTCAACCTCACCTCTGTGCCTGGCAAGATCATGGAACAGACCTGCCTAGGAGACATTCTATGATTTAAGCAAATGAGGGATCCTTCAACAAGTGGCCCGCTCAAAAGAGCTAATTAACAGATCATTAATTTTCCAAACATGAATTTTCAGTGTAAGATAATTCCTGCCCTCCTGCCATTCCATATTGTTTTCCATTTGCAAAAGATTAGAAAAGATACTAAAGCATCACACAGGAAATGGTCTGGATTCTTCACCAGTCTTATATTATGACACTGCGAGGAAGATGGAAAATTGACTATCAAAGTTCATTACCCTGCAAGGATTCCTTTTGGAAGGATGAAGTAGGGCCTGGAAGGAGGAAGGACACAGACATGGTTTTTGTCAGCTGTACTTAAAACTGAATCAGGAACTCAGAAATACCATTCTAGATCAGTCTGGGAAGGGTTTGCCCCTGGGCCATGAAAGCAAACAATATTAATGCACAGACAGGATTTGCAGACAAGCCCTAATCATGAAAATTATTGCACAGAAGTAATTTTGACAATAAAATAATTTAGTGTAGTGGTTGATAGCATACACCAAAATATTTTTAAGGACATTTACCAAACTACTGCAGCTCTACGCACATCCTTTGTAGGGAAAGGGAAGGCAGCACAAAGCTCTTACAGATGCAGATGCTGTCAGAGCAACCAGAACATTATCTACCACTTGGTGCATTATGATGCTTTATTTCTAAATTATGAAAGGGTGGATCTATTAACCAAAAAGATTCTCCATTTTTAAAAATCAATTATGACAGCAAAACCAATTAATGGACATAGTTATAAACACACAAAACATTTGCAAACAGCATTAAACATCCATATATTCTACCACAGCAACCACTGAACCTGAGATAATGGCTTTTTCTTTCTGCAGGTTATACCCTCAATAAAAATATGTTGGGAATCACTGGTGTTATAGAAACGTAATGTAATAATTTGCTCTCACAATTGAGAGATAGAGGTTATGTGGATGTTAAAATGTAATGTTACAGTAATATGTCCTCCCACAGTCCGCTTTCCCCTCCCCCTTGTAAACAGCCTTAGTAGTGAGGGCATTTAGAGGAGGCTGGCTTGTTACCAGGAGGCAGGGCATATCAACACCTGACCTCCAATCAAGATGTAAGAAAGTGATCTCCACCAATGGATGGCAGAGGAAGAGTTGACTGACAAAACTTTGGGAGGGGCCAAAGATATAAAAGGCAGAACATCCATTTTGTAGATGAGCATGTGGCTGGTAATCACAGAGGCTCTCAGTGCTGTAATTTTTCCTTACTTCGTCCTTTTGTTGTATATTTTCTTAAGGTTTAATAAAGCTTTAAAATTTTTTAAAGGTGAGCAGACATTCTCATACTGGCATGGGATACTCAAACCCAAAATCTGTTCTTTCAAGCCAAATGGATCCATGGCTTAAGAGCTCCTCCAGTGTTAATTGTCTGTGAAGAACATCTGAGACCTGAAGTTTAAATGGGAAATAGGCAAAATGGGAAAGAAAGGAATCTATGAGCTTGAGAGCTGAGTTTTCCACATGCTGGGAAAACACCATGTGGTCTGAGCTGTCCTTGAGTGTTTTTGGGATGAAGGAAGACAGATCTGGGCAGTGAACAACCTGCAAATCCCAACTGCAGGGAAATCCCCAGAGAAAGAAAACAGGACTGAGAGATGCAGAACCAGGATTTGTCTGCAAGGTACAAGAGGATCCACAAGAACTTTGGAGGTACTGCGTCAGATCCTTGTTGCGCAGCGGACCGCCACAGGAGGAGGTGTAGAGGTTGGAGGTGAACCGGACTCTTTTAAGGAGAGCAGTAATTCTTTGACGGAAAGGTTTTCTTTCAAAAGGATCGTTCCTGTGAGAATCAACTGCTCACTTTGAAAATTTAAAAAGGTTTATTAAACATTAACAAAAATACCACAAAGGCCTACATAAGGAAAAAGCTGCAGCACTGGGAACTGCCCTTGTGCATACCATGTGGCTGGTTCATCTTCAAGATGGGTGCTCAGTCAAGATAGGTGCTGGGCGTTGCATCAGCCAGCCCTGGCCTCTCCCAAAGTCTGTCAGTCAGCTCTTCTTTGCCATTTATCAGTGCAGACTGCTTTATAACTGGATTGGGGGTCAGGTGTTGTCATGCTGCACCCCCTAAGCACCAAGCTTTTCCATTCCCAACTGCCCCATGCAAGGGACACATGTGCAGCCTTCTTTGTACCTGTCCCAGAGAGCCCAGGCTGTCTGATGGCAACAATACAGGGGGGAAAGGGAACTGTGGGGAGAACAGAGGGCATCTAAACCACAATAACATAATTACACATCACTAAAGCTTTTCTGAATATTCACACGATAGTTTTCTTTTAATTGCGAGAGCCAGTCATCTCATTATCCATCTATAACATTCCCAAGGGAGCACACATGTGCTCTCACCTTGTCCCTGCATAACCACACTGGATACCTTTTGAAGCTGTAATATGCAGATGCCTCCATGCCCAAGTTCGCTTCCAGTGCCATGGCGGCAATCTGGTGTCCTTTTTAGCTAAGGGCCACCACCAGCAGGCGCAGGCTAAGCCAGTGACTTTCATCCATGGCACCACCAGCAGCTTCCCACCACAAGCCAGGCACAGCAGGGACAGAAAAAGCAGAATCCCCACCAAAGCTGAGGAGCTGTATTTACCCACAGGAGCCATGTTCCCAGAAATCCAAATTCTGCTCATCTGCCTCAAGCAGCTTTTAAATACAGCCACAGCTCCCTGCCAGATTCCTACATTCCCCCTTAACGACCCGGCTTTTCCAGCAGAACCATTCACTGGTAACCACTGAAGGCATTGATGAATAATTTCAGTGATTAATGAATTTGGGTTGGACGGTACTGGGCTTGGTAAGTGGGGCTCCCTTTGGCCTCAATCTCTGCTGGGTGTTGCTAGATTGAAAATAAAACCAGGCTTTGCCAAAATAAAACCCCAAGAATACTGCTGGCACTTGGAAGTAACCAGGCCTGCTGAAACCAGGTATTAAAATATTTCTTTCCTTCTTTTTGAGAAGGATTTTACAGCTGTTTGAAAGGCTTGGCAAGTTCATGTTTAAAATTATAAGTGTGCACCACTATACAGCACAATATCTATGTAAACCCTTAAGAAGAGGCTCTGGTATTTACATATAGCTCAGCAGTGGAGCCAGGAACACCACCAGGTACGAATTTAGTACAATGGAGAAGCAGAGGGTTTACATCAGTAAAGGAAAACCACTGGGTTGAGTAGAGTCACATACCCTACTCCTTGTTCTCATCCTAATCTATCTCTCTCCATCATTTCCTCCTTCCGGGAGAGATAGGAAGAAATCAGGAGTGAATAATCAGTATTTCTGCAATAAATATTGCTGCTGGACCATGATCTTTACCCCTGGGAGAAAGAAAAAAAAAAAAAAAAGAAAAAAGAAGAGGGAGTCTTGCCCTCAGAGAAGAGCTGGTTCCATGCTGAAGCTGCTCCATGTCTTTGCCTGCAGGCAGGATGTCCTGCTGCTTTCCCAGAGGATCTGCCTGGCTTTGTCCCTGAGGAACTGTTAAGCAGCTCTGATGGACAGAAGAGAGCGGAAAAAGCACTGCCCTGATAAAAGGGGGGTTCGGTAGCAATTTGAAAGAGACTTCTGTGAAAAAGCAGAAGAGCAACAGAAACAACTCAATGAAACTGAACTAGCAAAGCCTGACGGTAGGGAAAGTTGGCTCTGAGGAAGGTGTGAAAAGCAAATGTCTTTTCTTGTGAAGTTTCTGGCATTCATGTTATCAAAAGACTGTGAATTTTGGGGAACAGTGGTGCTAGGCCAGAAGAATCCATTCTAAAGGGCTTTGGAAAGGCTGGCAAGTGAAAAAAAGTTTGAGGGAAGAACAGAGGAGACTGTTGATTTTTTAATAATGTTCACAAAGAAAACTTTATAGGAAACAAAATGATGTATTGCTGAGGAAGCAGCATAACACTAACTACAGATCCATCACCGCTGAGGAGAGTGCCCTTCTCCTTCATTCCTTTTCCACTTAATCCCTGGCTTCACATGAGACCATTCCACTGACAGCACAAGCAAGCAACAATACACATCACATGCAGCAAGAAGCTAATGTACATCCTGAGCACCAGCGAGATAATCAAGGGCTTTCTAGACCACAGATTCCCCAGCAGCGACCCATCACAATTTCCCAATCCTAACTGAATCTGTCCTAAAATAGCAGCTCAGATTTCAGCTGGTTTTCATGGAAACTCTTAGACCAAAACCTTCAGAAAATATAAGCCTATGACTCAAAAACTTCTGGTATATAAAAGAGAACATGATGCTCTTGCACATGACACAGTGAGGTATTTTTCTGACTATATAAGCAGCTAATGGTCGTGAAGAAATATTCTCCTGCCTTCTACATGAGGGAAAGAATTATTGGAAGAGCTGTTATAATTCACCAGCCCACTGTGGCATTAATTCCTGCCTAAGAATTTCTGTGCCAGATTTCAGCTGGAATTAAACACAGTATAGCACATGATGCCATCACCAAAAAAAATCCCCACGTTCAGAAGACCAAGAGAAAGGACCTGGAATGACATCTTGTGCTCCTTGTTCTTTATGAGGATTGGCTGTACTAAAGGGATTAAATGAAATAATATCCTTAGGTAGAATTCCAGAATGGTTTGGATTGAAAAGGACCTTAAAGCTCATCTCGTTCCACCCCGTGCCATGGCCAGGGACACCTTCCACTATCCCAGGCTGCTCCAACCCCTGTCCAGTCTGGACACAGACACATCCAGGGGTGAGGCAGCCACAGCTTCTCGGAACAACTTGTGCCAGGGCCTCACCATCCTCACAGGGAAGAATTTCTTCCCAATATCCTGTCTAATCCTTTCCTCTGGCAGCTTAAAGCCACTGCCCTTGTGCCAACACCTCCGGCTCTTGGAAATAGTCTCCCTCCAAGAGAGAGATAAGATACATCCCTCTCAAACACCTCACTTGGACCATGCAGGTGTGTGAGTCCCACAACCTCTCCCAGCCAGCCACTGACCTGAGATAAGGGCTTCTTCTTCTCTCCACAGTGGATGCCTCCAATGAAAACCATGTTGGGCATGACAGGCATGGGATACTCAAAGACAAAGTCAATTCTCCTCAGCCAGATGGATCCGTGACTTAAAAGCTCCGTCATTGTCATGGGTTTTTGGAGGAACTCTGAGGCCAGCTCCTCAAACTGAGAATAGGCAATATTGCAGATGAAGGACTCGGAAAGGGCAATCAGGAAGTTCTTGACCCTCTGGGAGAAGGTCATGTGGTCGGTGTTTTCTGAGAACCCGCGTGGGACGTAGGACGGCGGGTCCGGGCCCTGAGCCGCGCGAACCTCCAAGGCACACGGAACCATCCGCAGGAAGAAAACACTGGGGATGGAGAAATGCAGGGCAATGATCTGCCCACAGGGTGACACAGGATCTGTGAGCAGGGCATCGAAGTGACCCTCTCCAATGTACTTCAGCAGCTCTTGGTTCTGCAGCAAGGACTTACATGAAGCATGAAAAAGGGTTCCACTCTGCCTGTACTCCAGCAAAAGCCTCCAGAATCTCACCAGGAAATGCTCTTGGCTGAAAGATTTTTCAATGAAGGTGCGTACATGTTCTTCCACATCCTCCTTCATCAATGGCACAGAGTAGGTTTTCAGTTCGTAGACATCCGAGGAATCAATCAGGATTTTGTTGTCTGGTGCGATGACCACGATTTGGTGCCCTCTCTTGCTCAGCTCCATCAGCACTTTTTTCATGCTGAGCCAGTGGCTGCCCTCCATGGGGATCACCAGCAGCCTCCCAGCAGCAGCCGGGCTCAGGAGGCACAGGAAGGGCAGAAGCAGTGCCACCAGCATGGTGTGAGCCGTGCAGAGTGGAAGCCTGGCAGCAGAGAGGCCAGGAGTGCTCTGCCACCTTTTGTAGCCGTACTCCACCTAAGCTCTTTTGAGGCTCCTCCCATTTCAGGTCATCAGATCATTGCACCAAGGTCACAGAAAGCAATCAATGATTAGGGAGGGTTCAAGGCAAGTTGGGACTTCAAAGGTTGCATTGTGTGAGTCAAGAAAAGTGTGTCACTTTCACACATGCCAAGCTGAGGTGATTGGTTCCATGCCACCTTCTTCCCTCAGCAGGACCCTTGCTTTGTGGCACTTCTTCCCACCAGCCCACCATGCCCAAGGTCTGATGGCAAAATGCAGGGAAAACCCATGAAAAAATGCACCCACAGAGTGGCTGGACAGAAACACTGCTGAGCCCACATGGGAGGACTGTGCCTATCAAGAGAGCGAAGAAAGGACTCTTTTCCATCACTCCCACTGAAGGCTGACAGAGTTGTCAAAGTCTAAGGTAATTGGGCACTTTTTAAAAGCATTTTCTTCCCTAATGAAACAAAAGTATGTAGTACAGTGAAACATAACTTATAGTAAGGATTAATACGAGAAATCTATGTAACAGTACCTGGTTTCAGTTTTGCTATTTTTTCAATAGCCAAAACTAGCTGGAACCCCTGAGAAAAAAATAATTATCCATAATAACAACTTGCATTTTTTGGAAGTTAAGCAGCCAGCAGAAAATCTTTCCCCACCTCTCCATAAAACTTTCAGCCAACTCCTTATCCTATCAGGTATAAAATGAAGTTGAAAAAGAGTATTTCACACTTGTACCCCAGATAACAAAGACCAACAAGACCTGTGGAGTGCACAAGTCAGGAATCGTTCACGGCCACTGAGGGGTCAGTTCATGACCAGTCTTGGGTCTGCTCATGACCTCAACCCTGGGTCCAAGTCCTTCTTGGTTATAAATTGCTAGGGTTTAATACTGATGATAAACTCTCCTTAAAGCCTATAGGAAGGTGAATACGGGAAACAATTCCCTCCTCCAGTGCAATCTGGGCTTCAAAATCCTGCTGGATTTTTTTTCCTCCATGCAGTTTCTGCAAGTTCCTTCACAAGCCTGGTGGGAAAACTGCGACTTTGCTGAGAACCTGCCCTCCAAAAGCAGCAGCAGCTCCATCACCCATGCTGATCCCATCTTGGTCGTTTAGAGCATGGATTAACTTAATGGGAATTTTCAAACAGCTCAGAGCAAGGAGATGCACAGAATAAGGGCCATAACCTCAGACAAGGCTGCCAAATAAACATGGGAAGGTTGATCCACAAAAGCCCAAATGGAAAGTTACAGGAGATATCCATACCCAGGACAGCTTAAAACATTCAATCATCTAGAAGAGAAGAGGAGGATGGAACTGGAAGAGGATTTATTTTGGGGCTTAGATATTGACACCTTGACAACAAAGGCAGATGGAAAGGAATCAATCGAGGGGATGGCTGAGGTAGGAAATAGGAAAACTCTCCATTCCTATAACCTTCACTGTGGATGAAAGGAGAGGGGAGAAATGGACAGCGCACAAGACAGATGGGAGAGGAGGACAGCAAAGTTCTTCAGCTCAAAAAAAGAGACTATGAATTGCATAAAAGCTACATGTCACTTAAAATGTCCTAATTAAGTCTGATAAGGTTTGAGGTCTGGCAGGATGTGATATAATCTGAATGCTGAGCATTAGGAAATACCATTTCTGCACCGTGCAGGATTTCAGTCTTTGAACACCAAGCTGTTGTCAGTCAGTGTTCAATGTAAGGATGGGTGTCACATCCCTTGCCCAGGGTAGCAGCAGGATGGAATGGGATAATTTTTAAAGTCCCTTTCAACCCAAACCATTCTGCCATTCTATGACACTTTTATACTTTGCATTTTTCCATATAAAAAGAAAGGAAAATTTTGTACCTCAGACAGTTTTTTCTTCTGAACACAGTTAATCCCTCCAATAAAAGCCATGTTTGGCATCACTGGCCTTGGGAACTCAAAGACAAAATCATATCTCATCAGCCAGAAGGATCCACGGCTCAGGAGTTCAGTCACTGTCACTTTCTTTTTGAAAACCTCATATGCAAGCTCTTCAAAGTTATCATAGATGGGCTTACAGTAGAAGAGCTCCAGCAGATCGACCAGCATGTTCTTCACCCGCTGGGAAAAGGTCATGCTGTCTGAATTATCCAAGAATAACCTGGGGACATAGGAAGGAGGGCTTGGGCACTGGGTAGCAGCAGAATCCATTCCACAGGGAAAGCCCCGCAGGAAGTAGACGGAAGGAAGGGCAAGATACTCGGCCACCAGGGGCCCACACATCAGGATGGGATCTGTGAAAATCAAGTCGAATTTGCTCTCTTTCAGGTGCTGCATCAGCTCCTCGTTCTGCAGAAGGCTCTTACAGTTGGTGAAGAAGACTGAGGAGATTTCTATTGTGCTTTGATACGAGGTCAGAACAACATTCCAAACAGACTGTTCAAGAAAATGGGCATGAACAAAGGCCTTGAGCTTTTCCCCCAAGTATTCCTCTGTGTAAGGGATTGGATAGGCTTGGACTGTGTAATTCTGATGTTCCTCTGACTTCATATATAGACTGGTGGAGGGTACAAGCACAACAATCTCGTGTCCCTTTTGCTGCAGTTTCTCCACTACAGGGCGCATGCTGAGCCAGTGACTTCCATCCTGAGGTACCACCAGGATCTTTCCACCTTCAGCCAGGATTAAAGACAGCGTCAGGAGGAGAAGTATCCAGGTGCCTTGGTAAAAAAGAGCCATTTTGGTGGGAGTGATCCAGAGAGTTCTGCTCCACAGGGATCCACGCACTCCTTTATATGATGGTACATGCAGAGCAAGCAGGGAATTTATTGCCTGCAGAAATTAATATTTAACTTCCCAATACGGGTGTGATTAGTCTGTGGTTTTGCCTGTGTTTGTGCAAATGAAAGGAAGCTGTGTCCTTACAGAAACGTTTGTCCTTTCTGTTAATGTTTAAACTTCATACTCTATCAGCTCTAAGACACTGTCAGCACTACGATTGTGACACCACCAGCAGGGATGGCATGTTGCAAAAATAATCGTGGTTAAAATCACTGACCTGAAAAATACATGGCGAGAAAATAATAAAAATACACTCAGCAGAATGGATGCAACTCCATTATTGAGGATACAAGGCTGATGTTGAATTCCCAGCCCCTGGAAGCAGCACAACCTCCACCTCTTACAAAGATGTAACAGCCACCAGGATGTACCAGGCAATCCCAAATCTGAGCAGAACAATCCACACTGGCTATTTTCCTCCTGACACTACACACAAAAGTGAACTAATGGATGGGTTCAGGCAGACAAAGGGAAAGGAGGCTGGCACAGGTACATAAAGAAGGAGTTTTGGTCTTTGGATGCTGTCTTGAAAACCCTTTCCATGCATTGTGAGCAAGACAAAATCAAGTTGAAGATGTGACACCTCCCACTAATGCCACTGCAGGAATGTTTGCTCTTTGTGCAAGTGAGAGCAATGCCAGAGCAAAACCTTTTGGAGGGCGCTAAGGAAGGAGTCCTCGTGATGAGAAGCTGTCATCAGCACAATGTTTTCCCCTTATTATTATTAATGGTGCTGGGACTTCCATCATCCTCAGTCAGGAGAAGCAAATCCTTACAGCCTGAGGCAAAGCCATTTGTCTCATGACACCCAAAGGGTGCTGCGACTGCCCTGAGTAGCTCCACTCTGTCACTCTTCACATGGAGGAACAACCTTTAGACATGGAAAACCAATTTCTGGAGAGGCCCAGTGCAAGAGAGATGGGAGACGGCCCAGATTGAAAGCAGGACACTGAAGGGATTTACAAAGAATTGTCATTAATTGCCAGAAATCTGGATGCAAAGACTTCATTGCAACTGCTGTGACAAGAGCTGACCAAATTAACTTGCAAGTTGCTGCTTGGTATATTTTTGAGTCTGGACTCGATTGCACTTTCTATTGCAACAGCAGTTGGCTGTAAAAGGCCAATACAAGATTTGTCCAGGTGTGGAACTTGTGATTTGCACCTAACAGGAGTCTGAAGACACGAGATGGCAGGGATACAATGAGGGCAGGATGTCTCCACAGTTGTAGCAAAGTGATGAACTCTTTATGGCTCTGTGTCCTTTAGGATATAAAAATGAAGACATATTGTGGAACCAGCGAGAATTTGCCTCTTTAATCTCAAACAAGAAACACTGTCCTGAGCCCTAATGTGGTAGAATGTCTTTGATAAATTTCATCCTAATATCTGAGTTTATACTATTATTCTGTGCCTTGTTTATCACATGTAGAGGGCTCTCCATCAGCCTGTCAAAGATCATCAAAGAAATCTGAAAAGAATCTAAAACGGGAAAGAAAAATCCCACCCTTCCACCTCACAGACATTGTGCAGAGATATTGCACTACCACCATTCCGAAGTGAGGGAGCAATTTCCTCGGAAAGAGATTTATGTCCTGCTTTGTGCCACGATAGAAATGTCCAGGTTTACCATTTTAAAGATTGTTGACTATCACAATAGATTTAGATTTCTCAATTAGCTTTAAGACCCTGCAGAACAATTCCAGTACAAGCAGATGTCAAATTATGAGAACTTATCTGGGTTCTGCGTTCAAGTATTTTTCACCCAATCCATGACTATTTTTCACCCAATCCAAGATTATTTCTTGCCATTTCAACATTACATTTATATTTCACCCCCACAAACGGGAGTAACCTTACACAGACAGCCAGTTTGGAAATGATTTGTCATGAAAATACAACTCAAGTGAATCAACTGATGCTGCTGAGCCTGGTGTTAAAAATAAAAGATGACTCTTGGGTTTCTGATCAGATAACAGAAACAGATGTCCGGTGCCAGTAAAATGATATCAAAACTGGATCTCGTTGGTGGTTAAGACACATTCACTGTGGACAGAAATTCCCATCTGGCAGAAGTAATCCCTTTCTTTTTTGGTTTGTTACAAAAACTTAATTAGTTCAAGTCTCTTTAAAGGTTGTTTGATTTGAGCGTTTGGGAAACAACTACCCAAACCTGCATGAACGAAATAATTACCGGAAAATTTAAAAAATAAAAATCAATAGCTATAAATGTGCTGGAACAACAGAATGAATTTTCAATGGGAAATGTACAATTTTAGGCAAAGGAACATTACCTTAGGCAGTGGTTTCTTCTTCTCACAGTTGATCCCCCCTACAAAGACCATGTTGGGCATCACTGGCCTGACGTACTCAAACACAAAGTCAAACCTCAGGATCCAAACGGCAGCGGAGTTCACCAGGTCCATCAGGGACACATCCCTCTGAAGAACTTCTGAGGAAAGCTTAAGCGCTTCTTCATAGTAAACGTTGCAGTAATCAAGCTCCAGGAGGGAAATCAGAGCATTTTCCACCCTCTGGAAAAAAGTCATGCGGTCCGAGTTGAAGCTGAAGACTCTTGGGATGTAGGACAGAGGGCTTGGGCTCTGTGGGGCTGAAAAGTGCAGGTTGCAACCAAATCCCCTCATGAAGAAGACAAAGGGAAGGGAAAGATGGTGCGCGACAACGGTTCCACACATGAAGAGAGGATCCGTCAGGACGGCATCAAAGCCACTTTGGTTGAGGAACCTCAGGGTCTCCTGATTGCGGAACAGGTCCTTGCACTGGTCAAAGAAGATGTTGAATAGATCCACTGAGGACCTGAACATGGCCATGGCATTGAGGGGGAAAGGCTTCTGCGTCAGGTGCACGGTGACGTATTCCCGGAAGGCGTTATCCAGCTCTTCCAGGGTCTGGCTCACCGGGTACGTGACCACCTTGTAGGCCTCTGTGGTCTCCGTCTGCCAGCTCACCTCAGGAACCAGCACCACCACCTCGTGTCCTCTCTCGCTCAGCTTCTCCACCACTTCCCGCATGCTCAGCCAGTGGCTTCCCACCATGGGCACCACCAGGAGCTTCCCTCCATCTGAGAGGCCAGGCAGGAGGAGGAGGAGGAGGATGGAAATCCAGGCACAGCAAAGTCTCAAAGCCATGTTGCTGTGGTCGGAGTAGGAGCTGTATAAGAGATCTCTCCTACAAGTTCTAGCCTGAAAATGCTTTGGAAGGCAACTGAAGGATGATTTACCAGCTTTTGTAGCCATGCCACACCTCTGCCCTTTTGACTCTCCGCCCATTTCGCGTCATCAGAATGTTGCACCAAGGTCACAGAAAGCGATAAATTATCAGGGAGGGTTCCAGGCACGTTGGGACACAAAGGTGGCATTGCGCGAGTCAAGAAAGGTGTGTCACCTTCACACACTTCAGCTAAAGTTATTGGCTCCACGCCACCTTCTTCCCTCAGCAGGACCCCGGCTTTGTGGCACTTCCTGCCACCAGCCCACCACGCCCAAGGTCTGATGGCAAAATGCAGGGAAAACCCATGAAAACAATGCACCCACAGAGTGGCTGGACAAAAACTCTGCTGACAGAGCAAACATGGGAGGATTGTGCCTATCAAAGAGAGCCAAGAAAGGACTCTTTTCCATGGCTGCCACTGAAGGCTGACAGGGTTGTCACAGTCTGAGGTAATTGGGCACTTTTAAAACCATATTTTTCCCTAATGAAATGAAAGCATGTACTACAGTGAAACATAATTTATAGTAAGGATTAATACGAGAAATCTGTGTAACAGTACCTGGGGTTTGAGCTTTGCTTTTTTGTTCAAAAACCAAAACCAGCTGGAACCCCTGAGAAAAAAATAATTTTCTGTAATGCAAAATTGCATTTTTTTGCAACATAAGCAGCCAGCAGAAAATCTCTCCTCATCTCTCCATATGAATTTCAGCTAATTCCTTATCCTATCAGGTATAAAATAAAGTTACAAAAGAGCATTTCACCCTTTTATGCCAGATAACAAAGACCAACAACACCTCTGGAGTGCACAGGTCAGGAATCGTTCACGGCCACTGAAGGGTCAGTTTAGGACCAATGCTAGGTCAGTTCATGACCTCAACCCTGTGTCCAAATCCTTCTTGGTTATACATTGCTAGGGTTTAATACTGGTGATAAACTCTCCTTAAAGCCTATAAAAGCGGGTGAATACGCGAAGCAATTTCCTTCTCTAGGGCATTCTGGGCTTCAAAATCCTGCTGGATTTTTTCCCCCATGCAGTTTCTGCAGGTTTCTTCCCAAGCCTGGTGGGAAATCTTGGACTTTGCTGAGAACCTGCCCTCCAAAAGGAACAGCAGCTCCATCACCCACGCTGATCCCATCTTGGTAGTTTACTGCATGGATTAACTTAACTGGAATTTTCAAACAGCTCAGAGCAAGGAGATGCACAGAAGACAGGCCATAAACTCAGATAAGGCTGCCAAATGAACATGGGAATGTTGGACCACAAAGGCCCAAATGGAATTTTAAAGGAGATATCCATACCCAGGACAGCTTAAAGCCTAATTCAATAATATAAAAAGAAGGAGACGATGGAACTGGAGGAGGATTTCTTTTGAGGCTTAGATATTGACACCTTGACAATAAAGGCAGATGGAAAGGAATCAATCGAGGGGATGGCTGAGGTAGAAAATAGGAAAACTCTTCATTCCTATAACCTTCACTGTGGATGAAAGGAGAGAGGGAAAATGAACAGTGCACAAGGCAGCTGGGAGAGGAGGTTTGGTCATTTTACTGGAAATGAGATTTCTGAGATGCTGCGGTCATTACCACCAAACCACCAATGGATGCTCAGATTTTAAGATTGGCACTTGGTACGACCACTGAAAATTAGATCTGCCTCTGAGAAAACACAGGCACTGAAAATTAGATCTGCCTCTGAGAAAACACAGGGGTAAAAACCAGAGCTGCCCACCAGGGAGATCGCTTGGGTTCCTGCAGAGAAAGAGGTCAGAGCTCTCCCCTGCCCACCTGTCTGCTGCTGGGTTGGGGAGGGGAAAGCTGCGTGGCCTGGGGGAGGTAGGCCTGACCCTGAGGGGCCCAAGGGTGGAGGAATGGAAGGAATGGAGGAGCACGAGATTTATTCTACCCGCCCCTCCCACCCCCCCACCCCCGCCTCGGGAGACTGAGAGAGAGAAGGCAGCCTGTGCTTTTTATCTTGAAATTCCATAAACATGCACCTGCAGCAGGGCCACACGGCTGTGGAGGAGGACTGGGGGGGGGGAACTGCTGCAAGGTGTCCAGCCGAGTGTAAGGGCTTCTAACGCTTTTGTGGATAATGAAAACTTAGCAGAGCATTAACCTTCCCCTGGAGAAGATATGAATTTAGAGGATGAAGAAGGAACTGAGTAAAGGAGAGGAAGGTCTGAGGAAGACAGAGAGAAAGAAGAACCGCAGGGGGTGGAAAGGATGATGAAATAGCATTGTTGCTGGACGCTTTTTGTGTAGCTATGGACTGTTTCCGTGCGATGCAGAGACTGTATTCGAGGGGGAGCCCGGGCCTCAGAACCAGGAGGAGTGCAGTGTGGATACCCCTCGGCCCAAGGGGGTGCTAGAAATATGGGGGGGACAGAAGTCCCGAAAGGAGAGACTGTGCCTTTTGGAGTGTGACAATGCATCCTTAAAAGACAACCCTCAGGACAGCTTGGCTCCAAAGTTCGGTGCTGAGAGCACTGAACATGGAAAGGAAGAAGATACAATGGCTACAAGAAGGACTCCTCCCTTTTGGATGAACTGAGAATTGGGTGTTCTGGAGGGTGGTGCCAGACTAAGAGTTATTGATTTTGGAAGATGTATGGTATTGGGAATTTTGTGGGGGGAGGAGGAGAATGCTGTTGTAAGGTTTTCATTTTCCTTGTCTCTGTTTTCTTTCACTTGTAGTCTAGTTAATAAACTTTTTATTTCTATTTAAGCAAGAGCCTGCGGTTCTTATTCCTGGTCACATCACATCTCACAGCAGATGCCAGGGAGAGTGTATTCTCATGGGGGCAATGGCATTGTGTCAGGTTCAAACCATGACAGGAGGATAGAAAAGTTCTTCAGGTCAACAAAAGAGACACTCATTTGCATAAAAGCTACATATCACTTACATTGTCCTAACTAGGTCTGACAAGGCTTGAGGTTTGGCAGGATGTGATATAATCTGAATGCTGGGCATTAGGAAATAACATTTCTGCACCATGCAGGATTTCAATCTTTGAACACCAAGCTGTTGTCAGTCAGGGTTTGATGTAAGGATGGGGGTCACATCCCTTGCCCAGGGTGGCAGTGGGATGGAATGAGATAATCCTTAAAGTCCCTTGCAACCCAAACGAGTCTGCCATTCTAGGATACATTTATACTTTGCATTTTTCCATATAAAAAGAAAGGAAAATTTTGTACCTGAGACAGTTTTTTCTTCTGAACACAGTTAATCCCTCCAATAAAAGCCATGTTTGGCATCACTGGCCTTGGGAACTCAAAGACAAAATCATATCTCATCAGCCAGAAGGATCCACGGCTCAGGAGTTCGGCCACTGTCACTTTCTTTTTCAAAACCTCATATGCAAGCTCTTCAAAATTATCATAGATGGGCTTACAGTAGAAGAGCTCCAGCAGATTGACCAGCATGTTCTTCACCCGCTGGGAAAAGGTCATGCTGTCTGAATTATCCAAGAATAACCGGGGGACATAGGAAGGAGGGCTTGGGCACTGGGTAGCAGCAGAATCATTCCACAGGGAAAGCCCCGCAGGAAGTAGATGGAAGGAAGGGCAAGATACTCGGCCACCAGGGGCCCACACATCAGGATGGGATCTGTGAAAATCAAGTCGAATTTGCTCTCTTGCAGGTGCTGCATCAGCTTCTCGTTCTGCAGAAGGCTCTTACAGTTGGTGAAGAAGACCAAGGAGATTTCTATCGTGCATTGATATGAGGTCAGAACAACATTCCAAACAGACTGTTCAAGAAAATGGGCATGAACAAAGGCCTTGAGCTTCTCCCCCAAGTATTCCTCTGTGTAAGGGATTGGATAGGCTTGGACTGTGTAATTCTGATGCTCCTCTGACTTCATGTACAGACTGGTGGAGGGTACAAGCACGACAATCTCGTGTCCCTTTTGCTGCAGTTTCTCCACTACAGGGCGCATGCTGAGCCAGTGACTTCCATCCTGAGGTACCACCAGGATCTTTCCACCTTCAGCCAGGATTAAAGACAGCGTCAGGAGGAGAAGTATCCAGGTGCCTTGGTAAAAAAGAGCCATTTTGGTGGGCGTGATCCAGAGAGTTCTGCTCCACAGGGATCCACGCACTCCTTTATATGATGGTCTATGCAGAGCAAGCAGGGAATTTATTGGCTGCAGAAATTATTATTTAACTTCCAAATATGGGTGTGAATAGCCTGTGATTTTGCCTGTGTTTGGGGAAGGGAATTGAAGCTGTGTCTTTACAGAAACGTTTGTACTTTCTGTTAATGTTTAAACTTCATACTTTGCCAGCACTACGACACTGCGCGCACTAAGTCTGTGACACAAAACGCAGGGATGTCATGTTGCAAAAATAATCGTGGTTAAAACCACTGACCTGGTAAATACATGGCAAGGAAATAATAAAAATACACCCAGCAGAAGGGATGTAACTCCATTCCTGAGGATACAAGGCTGATGTTGAATTCCCAGCCCCTGGAAGCAGCACAACCTCCACCTCTTACAAAGATGTAACAGCCACCAGGATGCACCAAGAAATCCCAAATCTGAGCAGAACGATCCCCATTGGCTTTTTTCCTCATCACACTACACAGAAAAGTGAAGCAATGGAAGGGTTCAGGGCAAACAAAGGGAATGGAGGCCGGCACAGGTACACAAAGAAGGAGTTCTGGTCTTTCGTTGCTGTCTTGAAAACCCTTTCCACACATTGTGAGCAAGACAAAATCAAGAAGAAGCTGTGACACCTCCCACTAATGCCACTGCAGGAATGTTTGCTCTTTGTGCAAGTGAGAGCAATGCCAGAGCAAACCTTTTGGAGGGTGCTAAGGAAGGAGTCCTCGTGATGAGAAGCTGCCATCAGCACAATGTTTTCCCCTTCTTCTTATAAATGGTGCTGGGACTCCCAGCATCCTCAGTCAGGAGAAGCAAATCCTTACAGCCTGAGGCAAAGCCATTTGTCTCATGACACCCAAAGGGTGCTGCGAGTGCCCTGAGTAGCTCCACTCTCTCACTCTGGACATGGAGGAACCACCCTTAGACATGGAAAAGCAATTTCTGGAGAGGCCCAGCAGAGGAGAGGTGGGAGACAGCCCAGATTGAAAGCAGGACACTGAAGGGATTTACAAAGAATTGTCATTAATTGCCAGAAATCTGGATGCAAAGACTTCATTGCAACTGCTGTGGCAAGAGCTGACCAAATTAACTTGCAAGTTGCTGCTTGGTGTATTTTTGAGTCTGGACTCGATTGCATTTTCTATTGCAACAGCAGTTGGCTGTAAAAGGCCAATACACGATTTTTCTAGGCGTGGAACATGTGATTTTCACCTAACAGGAGTCTGAAGACAGGAGATGGCAGGGATACAATGAGGGCAGGATGTCTCTACCCTTGTAGCAAATTTATGAACTCCTTATGGCTCTGAGAATTTTAGGATAAAAAAGTGAAGACTTATATTGTGGAACCAGCAAGAATTTGCTTCTTAAATCTCAAACTAGAACAACTCTCCTGAGCCGTAATATGATAGAATGCCTTCGATATAATTTTATCCCAATATCCTAGCCAAGATATTGTTATTTGCCTTGTTTATCAAGTTTAGAGGGCTCTCCATCAGGCTGTCAAAGAGCATCAAAGAAATCTGAAAAGAAATCTGAAAGAGGAAAGAAAAATCTCACCCTTCCAGCTCACTGACATTGTGCAGAGATATTGCATTACCACAATTCAGAAGTGAGGGAGTAATTTCCTAGTAAAGTGATTTGTGTCCTGCTTTGTGCCTGGATAGAAATGTCCAGTGTTACCATTTTAGAGATTGTTGACTATCTCAATAGATTTAGATTTCTCGATTAGCTTTAAGACCCTCCAGAACAATTATGGTAAAAGCAGACGTGAAAATATGAGAACTTACCTTAGTTCTGCATTCAAGTGTTTTTCACACAATCCACGACTGTAAGATTATTCCTTGCCGTTTTAACATGACATTTATATTTCACACAAACAAACAGGAGTAACCTAACACAGACAGTTTGGAAATGATTTGTCATGAAAATACAACTCAAGTGAATCAACTGATGCTACCGACGCTGGAGTTAAAAACACAAGATGACTTTTGGGATTTTGATCAGATAAAAGAAATAGATGTCAGATGCTAGAAAAATGAAATGAAAACTAGATATCATTCGCAGTAAAGACACATTCAATGTGGACGGAAATTTCAGTTTGACTGATGAAATCCCCTTTTGGTTTGCTTTGTTACAAAACTGTCATGAATTCAAATAAGTCGCGATCAAGGTTGTTTGATGGGAGCATATGGGAAAAAACTACCCAAACCTGCATGAACGAAATAATTACCGGAAAATTTAAAAATACAAACAATACAGATAAACTTGCTAGAACAACACAATGACTTTTCATTGGGAAATGTACAATTTTAGCCAAAGAAACATTACCTTAGGCAGTGGTTTCCTCTTAGCACAGTTGATCCCCCCTACAAAGACCATGTTGGGCATCACTGGCCTTACATACTCAAACACAAAGTCAAACCTCAGGATCCAAATGGCAGCGGAGTTCACCAGGTCCATCAGGGATACATCCCTCTGAAGAACTTCAGAGGAAAGTTTAAGCGCTTCTGCATAGAAACCGTTGCAGTAATCAAGCTCCAGGAGGGAAATCAGGGCATTTTCCACCCTCTGGAAAAAAGTCATGTGGTCTGAGTTGAAGCTGAAGAGTCTCGGCACGTAGGACAGAGGGCTTGGGCTCTGTGGGGCTGAAAAGTGCAGGTTGCAAGGGAATCCCCTCATGAAGAAGACAAAGGGAAGGGAGAGATGGTGAGCCAGGATGGGCCCACACATGAGGATAGGATCCGTCAGAATGGCATCAAAGCCGCTTTGGTTGAGGAACCTCAGGGTCTCCTGGCTGTGGAACAGGTCCTTGCACTGCCCAAAAAGGATGCCTGTAGCATTCACCGAGGCGTTGTACATGGCCAGGGCATTGAGGGGGAAAGGCTTTGGTGTCAGGTGCACGGTGAGGTAATTCTTGAAGGAGTTATCCAGCTCTTCCAGGCTCTGGCTCACCGGGTACGTGACCACCTTGTAGGCCTGCGTGGTTTTCATCAGCCAGCTCACCTCAGGAACCAGCACCACCACCTCGTGTCCTCTCTCACTCAGCTTCTCCACCACTTCCTGCATGCTCAGCCAGTGGCTTCCCACCATGGGCACCACCAGGAGCTTCCCTCCATCCGAGACGCCAGGCAGGAGGAGGAGGAGCATGGAAATCCAGGCACAGCAATGCCTCGAAGCCATGTTGCAGTGGTGCAGTAGGGGCCGTAGAAAAGATTTCTCCTGCAGGCTGTAGTCTGAAGATGCTTTGGAAAGCAACTGCTGGCCAGAGCTGAGCTCTGCTCTTTGATTGTCCTGTTGTTAATGATTCACTGCTTTGCATTGTGGGTAGTTTATTTTGCCTTTTCCCTCCTAACTTGGAAAGCCAAAATTTGGTGACCTCTTCAATGCTGAGTCACTGGAATTCTTCAATGTTCCATGAGTTCCTCAACGTGCTACAGGGATCCCTCAGGACTCCTCACCTTTGTTGTGCATTGTGTCCCACCTTGGCCAAGACCCTGGGAGCAACCTTGGTGTGAGCAACTCCCAAACCAACAGGAACAAATGAAAAAGAGCCTCTCCAAGCTGGAGACACAGATCCTCAAGTGACTCCTCCAGGGATGGAGCAGGAGACCCTCAGGACAAGGCTCAGGGCTCTTCTGAGCTGGCAGGAATCTCCTCAGTGCCAGGGACACCTCTAAGAGGTGCTGACAGGGGCTGGCCTCTCTCTGTACAGACCAAGCTCTCACTTTACAGAGTCCTTTCCCAGCCTGGCAGGTGGCCCCTGGCTGGCTGGAAACTCCTCCCCACCGGGATTCAAACCAGCGCTAAATGAGTTTTAGCAACCTCTGGAGGCTCAGGTTTCAGACCTGACTCAGCAAAGGAGCAGCTTCAGCACAGACATGATTTACCCGGCCTCACAGCGGTGCCACTGATGGCAAAATTAAAAATATTGCACCCCTGGATATTCAGAGGCACGCAGCCTCCATGCCTTAGGCACACAAGTTCTCTCCTCTCCCTTCATGCCACCGTCAATGCAACACAATGAACTGCATACTGTTTTACTCATACCAGCATTATTTATTTGTTTTTCCTCTTTTACCCATGTCTTTCATTATTTCTACTGGGAAGATGGCAGAGAGCAGTATTATGTCAGGATGGCTTTCCAGAAAACCAAATTTTTTAGTGTCAGAGTAGGGGGAGAGAAGCTTTGAGGTAAAAGAGACTAAAACATTCTCTGAATCTTCTATTATGAAATGCAAAGCAAAAACATCATAGTAACAAGTACTAAATATGGTCAGAATTTTGTAAAGCACACTCAGAACTGGGCATTGGGAAGCTCACCTGTTAAGAAAAGACAATTTTCTCACAAAGAAACGTTAATTTCTGTATTTTGTGCTGGGCACCCAGGTGTTTGCTGAAGCAGGATTAGGAGAGGGTTGGCAGGGAAATGTCCTGCCCTCCCCTCCCTCCTGCTGCAGGATGGATTTTCCATCCAAACATTCAGCACGAGGTGTCGGTGCAAAGGCAATCCCAGGACTGCTGAAGTTAATCAGTACCTCAGTGTTTGTGAACTGGTCAGAGGCTCACTCAGTTGGCTGGTTATCCCAGGTTATCCCAGACAGGAATTCTGGAATTTGCTGGGTTCAAGGCAGTACAAGATCAAAGTTGCTTCCTGCTGACACCTGAGCAAAGGGACAGTGGGAAGGCTGGATTTGGATGAAAAGGCACAAATTTGGGAGCAGCCCTGTCCAGGGAGGAGTAACAGAGCTGGGGAAGGGATTAAAAACTCTCCTGAGCTGAGGGAACTGGGAGTGTTTATGGAGAAAAGGAGGCTCAGGGAGGACCTTGTCATGCTCTACATTTCCCTGACAGGAGCTAGAGTGGGATCGGCGTGTCTTGCTGTGTCCAAAGGCAAAGATGGGAGGAAATGGTCTCAAGTTGTGCAATAGGAGATTCAGAGTGGGTGTTAGGAAACAAAAAACTCACTGGAAGAATTGTTAAGCAATGGAAAAATTTGACCAGGGAGGTGGTGGAGTCGCCATCTCTCAAGTGTCCTCGAGGAACCTGGATGTGGCACTTGGGGTTGTGGCTTAGGGGTGACCGTGGCAGTGCTGGTGTAAGGGTGGGACTGGGTGATCCTGGAGGTTTTATCCAAGCTGGATGATTCTGTCAGCTGCAGGCTGGCCCATGCCAGGCTCAGGATGATTAGGGAATCCTCAGGAGGGAATTCTTAGGGTATTGTATGCTTGCTACAACACGCTGGCCAAGGCTGGCATAAATCCATGACTAGAGATCGCAAACTACCTCTTATAAATATATGAAAAGAGATCCCCAAGCCGCTCTAATACATCCATTGCAGGATTTGTCCAATCCTCCTAATAAATCCAGTAAGAGATGCCAGAACTGCTCTAATAAATTTTTTAAAGGAGACCCCAAATCCTTTTAATAAATTCATGACAATAGATGCCCATGCCCCTCTAATGAATCCATGACAGGCAATCCCCAAACCCCTGTCATAAATCCATGATTGGAGATTCCAAAATCCTTTAATAAACTCATGATAGGAGATCCCAAAACCACTACTATATCCTTGAAAATAGAACCCCAAACCCTTCTAACAAAACCAGAAAGAGATCACCAAACCCCTCTAAGAAACCCATCAAAAGAGAGCCCCAAATCTCTGTAACACATCCGTGCCAGGAGATCCCAAAACCTTTGCAATACAACCATGGCAGGATATCCCAAAATCCTGTAATAAATGCACAACAGAAAACAAGAGTTTGAAAGAGGGAGCTGGTCTTTGTAGAAAGCCAGGATGGTTTGTGTTGAAAAGGACCTTAAAGCCCATCCCATTCTACCCCGTGCCATGGCCAGGGACACCTTCCATTACCCCAGGTTGCTCCAAGTCCTGTCCAATCTGGACACAGACACATCCAGGGGTGAGGCAGCCACAGCTTCTCGGAACAACTTGTGCCAGGGCCTCACCATCCTCACAGGGAAGAATTTCTTCCCAATATCCTGTCTAATCCTTTCCTCTGGCAGCTTAAAGCCACTGCCCTTGTGCCAACACCTCCGGCTCTTGGAAATAGTCTCCCTCCAAGAAAGAGATAAGATTCATCCCTCTCAAACACCTCACTTGGACCATGCAGGTGAGTGAGTGCCACAACCCCTTCCAGGCTGCCAGCCACTGACCTGAGATAAGGGCTTCTTCTTCTCTCCACAGTGGATGCCTCCAATGAAAACCATGTTGGGCATGACAGGCATGGGATACTCAAAGACAAAGTCGATTCTCCTCAGCCAGATGGATCCGTGACTTAAAAGCTCCGTCATTGTCATGGGTTTTTGGAGGAACTCTGAGGCCAGCTCCTCAAACTGAGAATAGGCAATATTGCAGATGAAGGACTCGGAAAGGGCAATCAGGAAGTTCTTGACCCTCTGGGAGAAGGTCATGTGGTCGGTGTTTTCTGAGAACCCCCGTGGAACGTAGGACGGCGGGTCCGGGCCCTGAGCTGCGCGAACCTCCAAGGCACACGGAACCATCCGCAGGAAGAAAACACTGGGGATGGAGAAATGCAGGGCAATGATCTGCCCACAGGGTGATGCAGGATCCGTGAGCAGGGCATCAAAGTGACCCTCTCCAATGTTCTTGAACAGCTCCTGGTTGTGCAACAACGACTTGCACAAAGCATGAAAAAGGGCTCCGCTCTTCCGATAATCTTCCAAACGCTTCCAGAACCTCACCAGGAAAGGCTCTTGGCTGAAAAGTCCTGCACTGAAGGAGCGTAACTGTTCTTCCATGTCTTCCTTTGTTAATAGCACTGGGTAGGTTTTCAGTTCATAGACATCTGAGGAATCGATCAGGATTTTGTTGTCTGGTGCGATGACCACGATTTGGTGCCCTCTCTTGCTCAGCTCCATCAGCACTTTTTTCATGCTGAGCCAGTGGCTGCCATCCATGGGGATCACCAGCAGCTTCCCAGCGGCAGCCGGGCTCAGGAGGCACAGGAAGGGCAGAAGCAGTGCCACCAGCATGGTGTGAGCTGTGCAGAGTGGAAGCCTGGCAGCAGAGAGGCCAGGAGTGCTCTGCCAGCTTTGCAGCCATGCTCCACCCCTGCCCTTCTGAGTCTCCTCCCATTTCAGGTCATCAGATCTTTGCACCAAGGTTACAGAAAGCAATCAATGATTAGGGAGGGTTCAAGGCAAGTTGGGACTTCAAAGGTTGCGTTGTGTGAGTCAAGAAAGGTGTGTCACTTTCATACACGCCAAGCTGAGGTGATTGGTTCCATGCCACTTTCTTCCCTCAGCAGGACCCTTGCTTTGTAGCACTTCCTGCCACCAGCCCACCATGCCCAAGGTCTCTGGTGTTACATTTTAGTTAAATGGTATGCCCCGTCTAACCCCTCGAAAATGTGTGGTTTATTCGAAGTATCATGGATCTGTAATCCCATTGGCCCAAGTCTTATTCTGCGCCCGCTTTGAATCTCCCTGTTAAACTGTGCGAGGGAGACTACAGATACTCTCTTGGCCCTTTTCTCCCCAGGCTCTCCCTCTCTCCCCCTCCCTCCTCCTTCCCCCTGAGGAACATTCCTGCTCCCTGGGATGCGACCCCCAATAAACCCTCATCTAATGAGCACCCTCAGAAGCCGTGTGGAGTCTCCTTGCCTGCCTGCTCCTGCCAGCGAACCTACAGCTTAGGGGGGCCCGGGGAACTCCCTGGGGATCCCCCTAAACGAACTACAACAATGGCTCCCTACGCGCGGCTCGACCACCGACAACCCTAAGAAGAAAATGGACCTCCATGGCCCCGCCGGCACAGCGCAGAACCCCGCGGAACACCGCTTGAGCACCGCCTCCGGCACAGCGGAGTGTCCGTGCGGGGCCGCAGTCGCGGCTCGGGGCGGCCCCTCCACCACCAGACGAGCGGCCCGGCCCTGCCCTGGCCCCGGCCCCGGCACCACTGCACAGAGGCCCCGCGAGTCACCGCGCCGCCATCCCAGCATCGCAGCTTTTAAGATCGCCGCCGGCAGCTGCCGGCTCCCCCGCACCACGTGGCCGCCGTGTGGCTCCTCGGAGCCGTCACCGCTCCCCGGGGAGCCGCCGCGGTGGCGGCAGAGCCGAGCCCGCCGCTCGCGGCCCGGAGGCGGCAGGGGAGGGCCCCGCAGAGCCGTCGGGCGGTGCCGATCACCGAGCCCGACCCTGGACCACAGCAGCGGCCAAAGAAGGAACCAAGGCCCACCAGTGTCCGCGGGGGAGCCACCAGACGACCAAAAAGTAGCTTTCAGCTTTGCCAGAGCCCCGCACCCCCCAAAACTGCTTTCGCCAGTTGTGCGACCTCTTTCCTCAGTCTTACCCTCTCCTCCACTCGCTGCTCCTTCCCCCTAACTCCATCCCTAACCCGCCTTGCCCTAAACAAACCGCCGGCAGTCCACTCCGTCCTGCTGAGCCCGGCACAGCAGCCACACGGCTAAGCCTCAACAGAGCTACCGCCGTGTGTGCTGTGGCCGCATGGCCTGGAGATCCAACAGAGCCGCGACCTCCAGCCGCACGGCACGGCACCATCTTCTCTTTCTCCCCCCCAAAATCCCTTTCTTCCCGCTTTTTCTCCCCCACGTTCCGCCCCTTCCCTGCCTCTCATGAACCAACCCCCCCTCCAACTCCTAGTTCCCCCCCTCTGCCTTCCAAATCCCACAAGGTAGGAGCTAGAATTGGAGAAGAAGCTTAGTAACCACAACCCAAGGTTAAAATAATTTTGTCATGCCAGTTTTAACAGCCTTGTATATTTCGTTGAATTGAAAATTCTACTTTATGATCCCCTTCCCCTGTTATTCCAAGAGCAGGATAATCCATCTCTGCAATCCATACCCCTTTTTTCCTTATTTTGGGTAGTTCACTGGGAGCAAACCACTCAAAGGGGCAGGGTACCCCAAAAAGGTTTTTCTTTCACAGAGTCCACAGCTCCCCGTAACCTCCCCAGTTCCCAATCCCTATCCACTTGTTCTAGCTGAAAAGAGCTCATCACCTAGAACTTTTATCCTAAAACCCTCTAACCTTTTTATCGTTCTGATCCAATACCTGTCTTCTGTCCATTTCCCTCCCGTCCCCATGAAGTAGTTTTTACAATTGTGCTTTTCTAGTTAAAGTATGTGTTCATATTACAAATTGTCCTGTTTTGAGTTTCAGAAAGCAGAGGCCTGTCAGGTCACAAGGGTAGAACCAAGGAGAAGCAGTTTTTGATTGTTTCTTTAAAAGTGAGTATTCAGAGAGTATTGGACCACTGAATCAAAATTGCTGGGTTTATGCTGTCCTTAGTAGGTTCTGAGAGCAACTGATAACTTTAAATGGTGTCTGGGAAAGTATTTTGAGAGTTTTTGTGGTGAATGCTCCCTGAGTATAGCTGAAGCAAAATTTATTTTTTTCTTTTTGTTTTCCTTTTAACAACCTAAAACCAGGGGTCTTCTGGGTTAAACCAGTTGGACGGTTAAAGCAGCAGTAAATCTCAGATCCAAGAATGAGAATCTGAGGCCATAAACCTGCCTATTCCCCGTCCCTGAGAGCGGGAGCAGAAGTCGGCGCCTCAGCCTAAAACTGCAGGCTGTCGTGGTCTGAAAAGCCAGTTGAAAAAGTTAGACACCATTGGGCCAGTCATGCTGAAAAGGCCAATCCCAAAACTCTCATATGAGCTTAGTGCCAAAGGCTGAAGCCCTTTAAGCACTCACCCATGCTTTAAATTTCTTTAAAATCTGCGATATGGACCCACATAACCCATTTATTACAATTAAATGCTCATTTTATCTTTGCTGCCTACCACCAAAAGCAAACATCAAGTCAATCAGCCTGTTAACATATAATTCTCAATTGTAATTGCATTTATTTTTATGCTGTGAAACTGTGCAATTACTGCTTCATTTTTTAAATTGTTAATTGTCATATTTCCCTTTACCTTTTCTTTCTAACGAAAAAAGGGTGAATAGTGGAGTTACATTTTATTTTTAATGGCATGCTCAGTCTCACCCCTCGAAAATGTGCGGTTTATTCCAAGACTGTGATCCTCCCATGAAGTATGATGTCGGTGTAATCCCACACGCCCAAGTCTTATTCTGCACCCATTTTGAATCTCCCCATTAAACTCTGGGGGGTGATGATAGGTTCTCCTGGCCTCTTTCTCCCTAGGCTATCCCTATCTCCCCCTTCTCCATCAGACACCATGCTGCTCCCGGGGATGCGACCCCCAATAAACCCTCATCTAATGAGCACCTTCGGAAGCCGTGTGGAGTCTCCTTGCCTGCCTGCAAAAGTACAAGCTTAGGGGGCCCCCAGGGACTCACGGGGATCCCCCAAACCAACTGCTACACTTAATGCAAACTTGCATTTTTTTAGAAGATAAGCAGCCAGCAGAAAATCTTTCCCCATCTATCCATAGAAATTTCAGAAAGCCACTTATACTATATGGTATAAAACGAAGTTGCAAAAGAGCATTTCACCCTTGTACCCCAGATAACAAAGACCAACAACACCTCTCTAGTGCACAAACTCAGGAATCGCTCACGGCCACTGAGCGGTCAGTTCATGACCAGTATTGGGTCAGCTCATGACCTCAACCCTGTGTCCAAGTCCTTCTTGGTTACAAATTGCTAGGGTTTAATGCTGGTGATAAACTCTCCTTAAAGCCTATAAAAGCAGGAGAATATGAGAAACAATTTCCTTCTCCAGGGCAATCTGGGCTTGAAAATCCTGCTGGATTTTTTTTTTGCCATGCAGTTTCTGCAGATTCCTTCCGAAGCATGGTGGGAAATCTTGGACTTTGCTGAGAACCTGCCCTCCAAAAGGAACAGCAGTTCCATCACCCGTGCTGATCCCATCTTGGTCGTTTAGAGTATGGATTAACTTCATGGGAATTTTCAAACAGCTCAGAGCAAGGAGATGCACAGAAGACAGGCCATAACCTCAGATAAGGCTGCCAAATAAACATGGGAAAGTTGATCCACAAAAGCCCAAATGGAAAGTTACAGGAGATATCCATACCCAGGACAGCTTAAAACCTCATTCAATAATCTGGAACAGAAGGAAGGGATGGAACTGGAAGAGGATTTATTTTGGGGCTTAGATATTGACACCTTGACAATAAAGGCAGATGGAAAGGAATCAATCGAGGGGATGGCTGAGGTAGGAAATAGGAAAACTCTCCATTCCTATAACCTTCACTGTGGATGAAAGGAGAGGGGATAAATGGACAGCGCACGAGACAGATGGGAGAGGAGGACAGCAAAGTTCTTCAGGCCAACAAAACTGACTCTCATTTGCATAAAAGCTACATGTCACTTAAATTGTCCTAATTAAGTCTGATAAGGGTTGAGGTCTGGCAGGATGTGATATAATCTGAATGCTGGGTATTAGGAAATAACATTTCTGCACCGTGCAGGATTTCAGTCTTTGAACACCAAGCTGTTGTCAGTCAGTGTTCAATGTAAGGATGGGTGTCACATCCCTTGCCCAGGGTTGCAGCAGGATGCAATGGGATAATTTTTAAAGTCCCTTTCAACCCAAACCATTCTGCCATTCTATGATACTTTTATACTTTGCAATTTTCCATATAAAAAGAAAAGAAAATTTTGTACCTCAGACAGTTTTTTCTTCTGAACACAGTTGATACCTCCAATAAAAGCCATGTTTGGCATCACTGGCCTCGGGAACTCAAAGACAAAATCATATCTCATCAGCCAGAAGGATCCACGGCTCAGGAGTTCAGTCACTGTCACTTTCTTTTTCAAAACCTCATATGCAAGCTCTTCAAAGTTATCATAGATGGGCTTACAGTAGAAGAGCTCCAGCAGATCGACCAGCATGTTCTTCACCCGCTGGGAAAAGGTCATGCTGTCTGAATTATCCAAGAATAACCTGGGGACATAGGAAGGAGGGCTTGGGCACTGGGTAGCAGCAGAATCCATTCCACAGGGAAAGCCCCGCAGGAAGTAGACGGAAGGAAGGGCAAGATACTCAGCCACCAGGGGCCCACACATCAGGATGGGATCTGTGAAAATCAAGTCGAATTTGCTCTCTTTCAGGTGCTGCATCAGCTCCTCGTTCTGCAGAAGGCTCTTACAGTTGGTGAAGAAGACTGAGGAGATTTCTATCGTGCTTTGATACGAGGTCAGAACAACATTCCAAACAGACTGTTCAAGAAAATGGGCATGAACAAAGGCCTTGAGCTTTTCCCCCAAGTATTCCTCTGTGTAAGGGATTGGATAGGCTTGGACTGTGTAATTCTGATGCTCCTCTGACTTCATATACAGACTGGTGGAGGGTACAAGCACAACAATCTCGTGTCCCTTTTGCTGCAGTTTCTCCACTACAGGGCGCATGCTGAGCCAGTGACTTCCATCCTGAGGTACCACCAGGATCTTTCCACCTTCAGCCAGAATTAAAGACAGCGTCAGGAGGAGAAGTATCCAGGTGCCTTGGTAAAAAAGAGCCATTTTGGTGGGAGCGATCCAGAGGGTTCTGCTCTGCTGGGATCCACACACTCCTTTATATGATGGTACATGCAGAGTAAGCAGGGAATTTATTGCCTGCAGAAATTAATTTTTAACTTCCCAATATGGGTGTGATTAGCCTGTGATTTTGCCTGTGTTTGTGGAAAGGAAGGGAAGCCGTGTCTTTACAGAAACGTTTGTACTTTCTGTTAATGTTTAAACTTCAAACTCTGTGAGCTCTAAGACACTGTCAGCACTAAGATTGTGACACCACCAGCAGGGATGTCATGTTGCAAAAATAATCGTGGTTGAAACCATTGACCGGATAAATACATAGCGCGAAAATAATAAAAATACACTCAGAAGAATGGATGCAACTCCATTCCTGAGGACACAAGGCTGATGTTGAATTCCCAGCCTCTGGAATCAGCACAACCTGCACCTCTTACAACGATGTAACAGCCACCAGGATGCACCAGGCAATCCCAAATCTGAGGAGATTGATCCCCATTGGCTTTTTTCCTCTTCACACTACAGCAAAAAAGTGAAATAATGGAGGGGTTCAGGGCAAACAAAGGGAAAGGAGGCTGGCACAGGGACACAAAGAAAGAGTATTGGTTATTGCTTGCTGTCTTGAAAATCCGTGTCATGCATTGTAAGCAACACAAAATCGAGAAGAAGGTTTGACACCTCCCACTAATGCCACTGCAGGAATGTTTGCTCTTTGTGCAAGTGAGAGCAATGCCAGAGCAAAACCTTTTGGAGGGTGCTAAGGAAGGAGTCCTTGTGATGAGAAGCTGCCATCAGCACAATGTTTTCCCCTTCTTCTTATAAATGGTGCTGGGACTCCCAGCATCCTCAGTCAGGAGAAGCAAATCCTTACAGCCTGAGGCAAAGCCATTTGTCTCATGACACCCAAAGGGTGGTGCGACTGCCCTGAGTAGCTCCGCTCTGTCACTCTGGACATGGAGGAACAACCTTTCGACATGGAAAAGCAATTTCTGGAGAGGGCCAGTGCAAGAGAGATGGGAGATGGCACAGATTGAAAGCAGGACACTGAAGGGATTTACAAAGAATTGTCATTCAATGCAGGAAATCTGGATGCAAAGACTTCATTGCAACTGCTGTGGCAAGAGCTGGCCAAATTAACTTGGAAGTAGCTGCTTGTGTATTTTTGAGTCTGGACTCAATTGGATTTTCTATGTCAACAGCAGTTGGTTGAATAAGTCCAATACAAGATTTGTCCAGGTGTGGAACTTGTGATTTTCACCTAACAGGAGTCTGAAGACACGAGATGGCAGGGTTACAATGAGGGCAGGATGTCTCTACCCTTGTAGCAAAGTTATGAACTCTTTATGGCTCTCAGACCTTCACATATAAAAGTGAAGACTTATATTGTGGAACCAGCAAGAATTTGCTTCTTAAATCTCAAAGCAGCACCTACTCTCCTGAGCCCTGAGTTGATAGAATATCTTAGATATAATTTTATCATAATATTCTAGGTAAGGGTATTATTCTTTGCCTTGTTTATCAAGTTTAGAGGGCTCTCCATCAGCCTGTCAAAAGAGCATCAAAGAAATCTGAAAAATAAATGTGAAAGCAGAAAGAAAAATACCACCCCTCCAGCTCAAAGACATTGTGCAGAGATATTGTGTGACCACAATTGAGACGTGATGGAGCAATTTCCTAGGAAAGTGATTTGTGTCCTGCTTTGTGCCTGGAAAAAATGTCCAGTATTACCATTTTAGAGATTCCATGTTGACTACCACAATAGATTTAGATTTCTAGATTAGCTTCAAGACCCTGCAGAACAATTCTAGCAAAAGCAAATGTCAAGGAGGGTGTACGAAAAGTTATCTGCGCTCTGCATTCAAGTGTTTCTCACCCAATCCAGGACTGTAAGAATATTTCTTGCCATTTCAACATGACATTTATATTTCACCCCCACAAACAGGAGTAACCTAACACAGACAGCCAGTTTGGAAATGATCTGTCATGAAAATACAACTAAAGTGAATCAACTGATGCTGCTGAGCCTGGTGTTAAAAATAAAAGATGACTCTTGGGTTTCTGATCAGATAAAAGAAATAGATGTTAGATGCCATTCAAATGAAAACAAAACTGGATCTCGTTGGTGGTTAAGACACATTCACTGAGAACAGTAATTTCCACCTGACAGGTGAAGTCCCTTTCTTGTTTGGTTTGTTACAAAACCGTTTTTAGTTCAAGTAAGTCTCTATCAAGGTTGTTTGATTTCAGCATATGACAAACAATTACCCAAACTTGCATGAATTAAATCATTACCAGAAAATTTAAAAAATAACAATAGCGATAAACTCGCTGGAGCAACAGAATGACTTTTCATTGCGACACGTACAATTTTAGGCAAAGGAACATTACCTTAGGCAGTGGCTTCTTCTTCGCACAGTTGATCCCCCCTACAAAGACCATGTTGGGCATCACTGGCCTGACGTAGTCGAACACAAAGTCAAACCTCAGGATCCAAACGGCAGCGGAGTTCACCAGGTCCGTCAGGGACACATCCCTCTGAAGAACTTCAGAGGAAAGCTTAAGCGCTTCTGCATACAAACCGTTGCAGTAATCAAGCTCCAGGAGGGAAATCAGGGCATTTTCCACCCTCTGGAAAAAAGTCATGTGGTCCGAGTTGAAGCTGAATAGTCTTGGGACATAGGACAGAGGGCTTGGGCTCTGTGGGGCTGAAAAGTGCAGGTTGCAACCAAATCCCCTCATGAAGAAGACAAAGGGAAGGGAGAGATGATGAGCCAGGATGGCCCCACACATGAAGGCCGGATCCGTCAGGATGGCATCAAAGCCGCTTTGGTTGAGGAACCTCAGGGTCTCCTGGCTGTGGAACAGGTCCTTGCACTGCCCAAAGAAGGTGCTGACAACATGCACCGAGGCATTGTACATGGCCAGGGCATTGAGGGGGAACGGCTTCGGTGTCAGGTGCACGGTAACGTATTCCTGGAAGGCGTTATCCAGCTCTTCCAGGCTCTGGCTCACCGGGTGTGTGACCACCTTGTAGGCCTGCGTGGTCTCCGTCTGCCAGCTCACCTCAGGAACCAGCACCACCACCTCGTGTCCTCTCTCGCTCAGCTTCTCCACCACTTCCTGCATGCTCAGCCAGTGGCTTCCCACCATGGGCACCACCAGGAGCTTCCCTCCATCCGAGAGGCCAGGCAGGAGGAGGAGGAGGATGGAAATCCAGGCAACACAAAGCCTCAAAGCCATGGTGCAGTGGTGCAGTAGGGGCCGTGCAAGAGATTTCTCCTGCAGGCTGTAGCCTCGAGATGCTTTGAAAGCAACTGATGGGTGAATTTGTTGTACTCTGCCCTATTGATGTTCCCGTTGTTAATGATTCACTGCTTTGCATTGTGGGTAGTTTATTTTGCCTTTTCCCTCCTTACTTGGAAAGCCAAGATTTGGTGACCTCTTCAATGCTGAGTCACTGGAATTCCTCAGTGTTCCATGAGTTCCTCAACGTGCTACTGGGATCCCTCAGGACTTCTCATCCTTGCTCTGTCTCGTGTCCCACCTTGGCCAGGACCCTGGGAGCAACACTGGTGTGAGCAACTCCCAAGCCCACAGGAACAAATGAAAAAGAGCCTCTCCAAGCTGGAGACACAGATCCTCAAGTGATTCCTCCAGGGATGGAGCAGGAGACCCTCAGGACAAGGCTCAGGGCTCTTCTGAGCTGGCAGGAATCTCCTCCGTGCCAGGGACACCTCGAAGAGGTGCTGACAGGTGCTGGCCTCTCTCTGTACAGACCAAGCTCTCACTTTACAGAGTTCTTTCCCAGCCTGGCAGGTGGCCCCTGGCTGGCTGGAAACTCCTCCCCACCGGGATTCAAACCAGCGCTAAATGAGTTTTAGCAACCTCTGGAGGCTCAGGTTTCAGACCTGACTCAGCAAAGGAGCAGCTTCAGCACAGATGTGATTTCCCCGGCCTCACAGCGGTGCCACTGATGGCAAAATTAAAAATATTGCACCCCTGGATATTCAGAGGTACGTGGCCTCCATGCCTCAGGCACACAAGTTCTCTCCTCTCCCTTCATACCACGGTCAATGCAACACAATGAACTGCGTGGCCTCAAGCTTTTCCAGGGGAGGTTCAGTGTGGATATTTTTGTTTGTCTTTTGTTTTATAATTTGTTCTTCTGTAGTAGTTTTTAAATAATCCTTGCTATAATTTTGTAATGGTTAATTCCATGTAACCTATTTGGCTTCCCTGATGGTTCAGTCCTGAGTTGTTTACCCCACGATTTTCCCTGCCAAGTGCATGTCAATCCCCCTGTCTATCAAAGATAGCACACCCTTTTTTGTTCTGGAATGTTCCCTGTCCTTCATCCCTTCCTCGAAGCAAGATTGGATTGTAATGTTGGCTCTTTCCCCTTGGTGACATTACCCATGAAGGTAATGCTTTCCTATTGGTAAAAGGTTGTGCCCTCCCCTTATTCCCTCTCCTCCTCTAAAGCAGCTTTTTTCCCTCAGTTATTGTCACTTTTCCCTGACTCCTCTGTGGACATAAACCTTCCTGGAACTCACGCAAGTGATCCCTCTCTATTCCTTCACCTCAGTCCCTTGTATTGGGTTGCTGCTGTGTCACCTGCATTCAGCAGCCTAAGGTAGGAAATGCTGGGTCATGATGACTGGACCTGAGAAGGCTCTCTCCCACCTCCAGACCCTTGCTATCTCTCTGTAAGACTGTAGGCCACTTTCCTTTCACCCTTGCTATTGGACAATTCCTAAAACTCCTGTACCCTATGGAAAGGGCTACTTTTGCCCATCTCACAGAAGAGCTGTCCCTGAGAACCTTGGCAGAAGATTCAATAAGGACATCCCTGTGGAACCTCACACAGCCTTCTCCTCTCCCTGCATCTGCCCAAGGCACCTAGCAAGCAAAGAGCTGAAATCAAAAAATGAGCTGGTAATCACTAGATATCACTTAAGCTTGCTATGATTGCGCTTGGGGAAGATGAAATAGGAGAGCCTTATAAATATGATTGTCTGGCAAAAGATTTTGAGAATATAGAAACTATAAGTGAGATTGAAATGAAAACAAGCTTTGAGATGCTTTAGTTACTGTACATCAATGGTGTGGCCAGCTGAAAGTAATCCCCTTTTGATGAAACAATACCCTCTGCTTGCATCCAAATCCAGGGGTCAGAGCAGACCCTACTAGCTTGGCAGAAGGGGTCCAAAGAGTAGTTTTTAGGGTTTAAAATGTAAGTATGGTAATGAAATGATTCTCATAGGCTGTATGTAATTGCTACAGGATTTGTACTAGATTGGTTAGTGAGAAATAGAATATTCAGCACAGAAGATTTATTGTATTGTAACGGGAACCTCACTCTCTTACATGTCTGCTGTCTTACGCTTTTGCTCTCTTACGCTTTTACTCTCTTACCCTTTTACGCTCTTACCCTCTCATCCTCTCGGGCCTGCTCTGAACTGTGTCTGGCAGCTCCCAGCAGGGCCCTGCACCCAGGCCCTTTGCAAATAAACCACAAGTTCCTGACCTGGCTTCAGAAATCTCTCTGTCTGTCCTGACCGTCCTACCCCCTGATGCTCCTACAGTTTGCCTGCAGCTAAGAACTGCTTGGGAGTTCAGAGAGGTGGACAGGCTGTGCCAAGCAGGACTGAGCTCTCTGGATCCATTGCATCCTGCTGGGGACACCCCGAAACCCGGCCAGAGGTCGCAATAGGGGACAGCCTCTCTTCTGACAGCCCATCAGTCTCAGGGAGTGATCTGGCCACAGAACACATTCCCTGTGAGTGCAGCCCACAGTTACAGGTATTAGGAAAGAAAAAACTCACTGGAAGAATGGTTAAGCAGTGGAATAATTTCCCAGGGAGGTGGTGGAGTCGCCATCTCTCAAGTGTCCTGGAGGAGCCTGGATGTGGCACTTGGGGTCGTGGCTTAGGGGTGACCATGGCAGTGCTGGCGAGCAGCTGGGACTGGGTGATCCTGGAGGTCTTTTCCAAGCTGGATGACTCTGTCAGCTGCAGGCTGGCCCATGCCAGGCTCAGAAATGATTAGGGAATACTCAGGAGGGAATTCTTAGGGTAGCTATAACACGCCGGCCAAGGCTGGAATAAATCCATGACTGGAGATCCCAAACTACCTCTTATAAATCCATGAAAAGAGTTCTCGAGCCCCTCCAATAAATCCATTGCAGGAGATGTCCAATTCCTCTAATAAATCAGGTCAGAGATGCCGAAACTGCTATAATAAATTTATGAAATGAGATCCCAAATCCCTCTAATAAATTCATGACAATAGATGCCCAAGCCCCTCTAATGAACCCATGACAGGCGATCCCCAAACCCCTATCATAAATCCATGATTGAAGATCCCAAAATCCTTTAATAAATTCATGGCAAGAGATCCCAAACCCACCTACTATATCCATGAAAATAGAACCCCAAATCTCCAGAAAGAGATCACCAAACCCCTCTAAGAAACCCATGTATAGGGAGCCCCAAACCTCTCTAATAAATCTATGCCAGGAGATCCCAAAGCATGTGCAGTAAAAGCATGGCAGGATATCCCAAATCCCTGTGATAAATGCATGACAGAAAACAGCAGTTTGAAAGAGGGAGCTGGTCTTTGTAGAATGCCAGGTTGGTTTGTGTTGGAAGGGACCTTAAAGCCCATCCCATTCCACTCTGTGGCATTGGTAGGGACACTTTCCACTATCCCAGCTCGCTCCAAGCCCTCATCGAGTTTGTCCTGGACCACTTCCAGCGATGCAGGTCCCACAGGTCGCCATGACTGCCCCTGCCCTCACGGCGTTGAAACTACAACTCCCGGCATGCCCCGCGCCGCCCCGCCCTCCCCGCGGGCCGCCGGTCCCGGCGTGCTTTGCGCCGCGCCACACAACAAATATGGCGGCGGCCGCGGGCCCGTGGCCGTAGGGCCGGGCTGGGCACCGTGAGTGGCGGCTGTGAGGGACCGGGGGGCACCGGCACGGGGAGACCGCCGGGCTCGGGGGGCTCCTGGCTTGGCTTCATGAGATGGGTTTGGAGTCTCCTGGCGTGGGTGTATTAGGGGGATTTGGGGTCTCCTGTCGCAGATTTATTAGAGGAGTTTGGGCTCTCCTGCCATGGATGTATTAGGGAGATTTGGGGTCTCTTGTCACAGACTTATTAGAGGGTTTGACATCCCCTGCCATGAGTTTATTAGAGAGGTTTGGGCTTTCCTGTCTTGGGTTTATTGGAGAGTTTTGGGAACTCCTGCAACGGTTTTACAAGGGGGATTTGGGATCGCCTCTCAGATTTATTAGAGGGGTTTGGGATCTCCTCCCATGGCTTCATTAGAAGGGTTTGGGAGCTCCTGCCATGGGTGTATTAGGGGGATTTGGGGTCTCCCGTCACAGATTTATTGGAGAGCTTTGGCATCTCCTGCCATGGGTTTATTAGAGAGGTTTGGGAGCTCCTGGCATGGGTTTATTAAGGGGTTCGGGATTTCCTGCCTTGGATTTATAAGGGGGATTTGGGATCACCTCAGAATTATTAGAGGGGTTTGGGATTTCCTCCCTTGGCTTCATTAGAGGGGTTTCAGATCTCCTGCCACAGATTTATTAGAGAGTTTTGGGATCTCCTGCCACAGATTTTTTAGAGAGTTCTGGGATTTCCTGCCATGGGTTTATTAGAGAGGTTTGGGATCTCCTGCCATGGGCTTATTAGAGAGCTTTGGGAGCTCCTGGCTTGGGTTTATTGAAAGGGTTTGGGAAAACCTGCTATGGGTGTATAAGGGGGATTTGGGATCTCCTGTCATATTTATTACTGGGGTTTAGTATCTCTTGCCATGGGTTTATTGAAAGGGTTTGGGAACTCCTGCCATGTTTTTATAAGGGGGATTTGGGATCGCCTCTCAGATTTATTAGAGGGGTTTGGGATCTCCTCCCATGGCTTCATTAGAGGGGTTTGGGAGCTCCTGCCATGGCTGTATTAGGGGGATTTGGGGTCTCCTGTCACAGATTTATTAGAGGGGTTGGCATCCACTGCCCTGGGTTTATTAGAGAGGTTTGGGAACTCCTGGCATGGGTTTATAAGGGGGATTGGGATCTCCTGTCATATTTATTAGAGGGGTTTGGGATCTCTTGCCATGGGTTTATTGAAAGGTTTTGGGGTCTCCTGTCACAGATTTGTTGGAGGCATTTGGGATCTCCTGCCATGGATGTATTGAAAGGTTTTGGATCTCCTGCCGTGGGTTTATTGGAGGGTTTTGGGATCTCATGCCATGGGTTTATGAGGGAGATTTGGGATCTCCTGTCACAGATTTTTACAGGGATTTGGGATCTCCTGCCATGGATTTATTAGAAGGTTTTTGGAACTCCTGCCATGGGTTTATTGGAGAGTTTTGGGATCCCCTGCCTTGGGTTTATTAGAGAGTTTTGGGAATTCCTGGCACGGGTTTATTAGCAGGCTTTGGGAACTCCTGCCACGGATGTATTAGGGGGATTTGGGATCTCCTGTCACAGAATTTTAGAGAGTTTTGGGATCTCCTGCTGTGGGTTTATTGGAGGGTTTTGGGAACTCCTGGCATGGGTTTTTTGGAGGGGTTTGGGCTCTGCTCTCATAGATTTGTTTGGGGGTTTGGGAATCTCATGGGTTTGTTGGAGGGATTTTGTCAGGGAAGTATGAGAGGATTTAGGAATCTCCTCTCATGCATTTATTAGAGAGGTTCTGGGATCTCTTGCCATGGATTTATTCCAGGATTTTGGCTTCTCATGCCATGGATGCATGGCAGCCTGAGGCCCTGTGCTCTGAGCTGTCCCTGGGCCACCCAGAATCCCTTCCAGCTGCTATTCCTGTGTGGCTTTTAAGGGAAGGAGGATCCAGAAATAAGGAGTGAGGGAGGATTTGGCACTCGAGTGCCTCTCCAGAGTGGTGGGTGGGTGGTGTCTCCTGGATATGGCCCTTTTTTGGGACAAACCATCCACTCAGGAGCTGCTGGGAGGAGATGCAGGGAGGAGAAGTGCAGCAGGCTTGACTGGAAACAGGAATGAGGGCTGGGAGAAAGCTTGGATTGAGTGCCAAGCCCAGGAATTCCATCCAGCAGCTTGGGAGGAGGGGCCCTGACAGAGATTTTAAGGCAGTCAGGAGCTGCATTCAGAGGAGGAGAAGCTGATGCAAAGTGATTTAGTTCCTATTTATGTTCATTAGGAAAGTGAAACTTTAAAATCTTTCAGCTTTGATGTCTCAGATGAAGAAGAGCCAGGGGTTTGGAGGAGGTGGATAAGGATAATCCAAGGTAGGGGATAGTTCACTTGCAGGAGTAACTAACAGCTTTGTGCAAAATGGAGTTGTGGTGGGTTGGATCCTGGTGAAGAGACTGCTCAGACCTGTGGTAACAGAAATGCTTTTAATTCACTCTTGTTTTGTTACATTAATTTACATTTTTTCATGGGTTTATTTTTAGAATGACCGGAATAAGGTGGAAAAAAATATAAACAAGTTCTTCAGTCAGGGCTTCCAGGTTTATCATGGAGGATTTTATGTGGCTGGGTTCAACTGCCTTTTTTATAGTAAATACTTATTCTATCTTTTTAAAGGACTCCTCTGCCTTCACAATGTTTGGGGACTTATTTGAAGAGGATTTTTCCTTTATTTCCAACAATCACTATGGGAAAGGGAAGAAATCAAAGCCCAGAGAGTCTGAGCCTCCAGCTCCCAGGGATTTCACCAACCTCAGTGGAATCAAAAATCAGGGTGGGACCTGCTACCTCAATTCCCTTCTGCAGACTCTGCTTTTCACCCCTGAATTTAGAGGTGAGGTGCTCAAAGCCTTCTTAAAATAATGTTGGGATTGATGTTTTGGTGAGACTTGCACTTCTGGTTATTTATTTAAGAAACACAGTGAACTCGGGTGATTTTGGGGCATAGTTCACTTTAAATAAATTATTGCAGAATAAAATCATAGAGTTTGACATTAAAATCCAGTAAATTTTTAAGGAGGGGATGTTGTCTTTTTAAATAATAATTTTTTACCAATTGCAGAGGCTTTGTTCTCCCTGGGACCTGAAGAACTTGGCACTCTGGATGACAGCAGGAAACCAGATGCAAAGGTGAGGGGAATTTTCCTGTTCATCACAGTTGATTTGGAGGAATATGGCTACAGTTCATGTGAAACTTAGGAAAATGAGTGAAAACCTGAATTTGACACTGAGAGGCAGTTTGGTCTGGCTGATACTTGGTTTTCCACAGCATTCTAAGCTTTCATTGCCATCAGGTTTTACCTCAGAAATCAGACGTGGAGTCTGTTTCTGCTGAGGTGTTCTCCCTCCCACCTCATTCCACTTCTCCACCAACCCTTCAGGAGAGCTGGAGAGGGACTGGGGACAAGGGATGGAGGGACAGGACACAGGGAATGGCTCCCACTGCCAGAGGGCAGGGATGGATGGGATTTTGGGAAGGGATTGTTCCCTGGGATGGGCTGGGATGGAATTCGCTGAGCAGCTGTGGCTGCCCCTGAATCTCTGCAAGACCCCAAGGCCAGGTTGGACACTGGGGCTTGGAGCAACCTGGGATAGTGGGAGGTGTCCCTGCCCATGGCAGGGGTGGAATGGGATGGACTTTAAGATCCCTCCCTCCCCAAACCATTCCCACTTGGCTGTATAAGGTGAGGCACTGTATATATTTTTGGGAACCAAGTCTAAAACTGCTTGGTGTGAAGTGAGTTGTGTGTGTTATGAAAGAGGCAGGGGTGGGTTATCACCCAGGGGGGAGTTTATCACCAAAGGGGTAGTTTCTCACCCAGGGGTGGTTTATCACCCATGGTGGGGGGGAGTTTATCACCAAAGGGGTGGTTTCTCACCCAGGGGTGGTTTATCACCCATGGGGAAGGGATGGGGGGGGGAGTTAAACACCAAAGGGGTAGTTTATCACCCATGGGGCGGGGAGTTTTATCACCCAGGGGTGGTTTATCACCCCGAAGGGACTTTGTCACCCAGGGGTGGTTTATCAGCAGCTTGGTGTTGAGCTGCCCCTGTTGTTGCTGGGCTGGCTGCTGTGGGGCTGTGTGTGACTCTGTTCCCTGCTGCCCTGGCAGGTTCGGATCATCCCGCTGCAGCTGCAGCGCCTGTTTGCCCAGCTGCTGCTCCTGGACCAGCAGGCTGCATCCACCTCTGACCTCACCGAGAGCTTCGGCTGGAGCAGCCACGAGGTGCCCATCTCCATGCCCACACCTCTGCCTGCACACACATGGGTTCTGGAAGGCTGGCATTTAGGAAACACCTTAAAATTAGGAAACGCCTTAAAATCCTTTGAGCTGCAGAGATGGCATTGGGTTGGGTCAGCTCTTGGTGTATCCTGTTGCATCTCCACATGGAGCCCGTGGCAGTTGTTTGCAGGGAGAAACAGAAGGTTGTTGCAGACATCTTTTATGGAAAAATCCTTTCCTTAGGATTTTTTCCTCCTGAGAAGCTGAGAAGCCTCAGGAACAAAATGTAAACAATGGTTATCTGCTGCTGTGGAATGCAACAGGTGGATCTGGGATTGGCCCATGTGGGATGTTTATAATTAATGGCCAATCACAGCCCAGCTGGCTCGGACAGAGCGTCTGGGACAGCTGCCTTTGTTATCATTCTTGCTTTTCTATTCTTAGCTTAGCTAGCCTTCTGAGGAGATCCTTTCTTCTGCTCTTTTAGTATAGTTTTAATCTAATACATATAATAAAATAATAAATCAGCCTTCTGAAACATGGAGTCAGATCCTCGTCTCTTCCCTCATCCAGAAGCCCCTGTGAACACCATCACAGAAGATGGTTGTTCTCTTAGATACAATTCCAGTTGCTTTTCCCTTTGTTTTTAGCAGGAGTGTTTTTCCCACAGGCTCGGATACTTAGATTCTTACCCAAGTTGAACTTTGTCAGTCAGAGATTAATCTAAATCCAGGGAATGGCTTCAAATTGACAGAGAGCAGGTGTGAATGGAATATTGGGGAGGAATTGTTCCCTGTAAGGGTGCTGAGGCCCTGGCACAGAGAAGCTGTGGCTACCCCTGGATCCCTGGCAGTGGCCCAGATTGGACACTGGGGCTTGGAGCACCCTGGGATAGTGGAAGGTGTCCCTGCCATGGCAGGGGGGGGAAGAAAATGATCTTTAAGATTAATAATAATAAATGTAGTACTTTACTACTCAAGGACTAAATGTATGAGTAGTCGTTGAGACTCTGGGGCACTTGAAATGTTATTTTTGAGCCCCAGGCCAAGCACAGCAGTGATTCATTCCTTCCTGTGTGGGTTTCCCTCCTGCAGGAGATGAGGCAGCACGATGTGCAGGAATTGAACAGGATCCTCTTCAGTGCTTTGGAGACTTCCCTGGTGGGGACATCAGGCCACGACCTCATCAACCGCCTGTACCATGGCATTGTTGTCAACCAGATTGTCTGTAAGGAGTGCAAGAATGTCAGTGAGAGACAGGTAAAGCTAGGGGCCTCCCACTGGGGGGTTCTCTTCAGGCTGTTGACTTCAAATGTTCTTGTTTTTAAAGTCTGAAAATGTTGTCATCCTTGTTGAGTGCCTTGTTGAATCCAGGTAGTGAGTTGTTGCAGACAATTTTTATGGAAAAATCCTTTCCATAAGATTTTTCCTCCTGAGAAGCTGCGAGGCCTCAGGAACAAAATGTAAACATTGATTGTCTGCTGCTGTGGAATGCAACAGGTGGATCTGTAATTGGTCTCATGTGGTTGTTTCTAATTAATGTCCAATCACAGTCAGCTGGCTTGGACTCTCTGTCTGAGACACAAACCTTTGTTATCATTCTTTGCTATTCTATTCTTAGCTAACCTTCTGATGAAACCTTTTCTTCTATTCTTTTAGTATAGTTTTAATATAATATATATCATAAAATAATAAATCAGGCCTTCTGAAACATGGAATCAGATCCTCATCTCTTCCCCAATCCAATAACCCCTGTGAACACAGTCACAGTGAGTGTTGGACTTTAGGTCTTTGGCTGCATTTTCTAAATGAGAGGTAAAATCTCCAAATGTTTTGCATCTTCTGAGTTCACAAGCCCTGCCTTTAGTAGATGTAGTTAGCACAGAGTGCAGTGAGGTAACAGCAAAACATACCTTGACAGTCTTTTATGCCCTTTGTAATTTAAAAAATCAGTTTTTAAAAATTAATTTCTGTGGCTGTGTGAGGTTTTTTTACCCATCACTGTGATGAATAGGATGAGTGTCTTTCTAATCACAAACTTTCACCCTTCAGAACCTCGTTTCTTGTTGTCCTTTATGCACAGGAGGATTTCTTAGACCTCACAGTGGCAGTGAAAGGTGTGGCTGGCTTGGAGGAGGCCCTGTGGAACATGTATGTGGAGGAAGAATACTTTGAGAATGACAACTTGTATCGATGTGGAGCCTGTGATAAACTGGTTGAAGCTTCAAAGGTAACACCTTGGGGTGGGATGATGAAGGGTTAGATGGGATGTTAAAAAAAATTCTTTAGGTGAGGGTGGGGAGGCCCTGGCACAGGGTGCCCAGGAAGCTGTGGCTGCCTCTGGATCCCTGGAAGTGTCCAAGACTGGGTTTGGAGCAGCCTGGGATAATGGAAGGTATCCTGCCCATGGCAGGGGGTGGCACTGGATGGGCTTTAAGGTTCCTTCCAACCAAAACCATCCTGGCCTTCTGTGAGACCTCAGCAGGGATGTCAAGAAAAGCTCCTGTGGCTTGTTTCCCAAATGTTGTTGCAGTTTTTTGTCCCTAACATGGAGTGTGGTGTGATTTGGAAAGTGTTGACTCCTTCAACACCTCTGCTGCACCTTCCTCTGGGCACTCTGGGGGGTTGGCTAAAAAATAAGTTAGAGCATAAAATAAAAATGTGGAGTGGGAGAAACCGTGGAAACTCACTTCTGGAAAACCCAAATGAGAGAGAAGAACAATGGGCAGCTGTTGCTCTGTGCAGGGAATGGGATCTGTTGCTCTGTTTTGGGGAGGGAAGCAGGCTCAGGCTGGTTCTGCCCTCTGCCCTTGTCACAAGCAGCAGAGCCCCTTGGCCTCCTGCAGGATGGGTGAAATCCAAACTCTGCAGCCCTCTGGATGTGGAAGGGGTAGTTCAAAGGGAAGCTGAGGTCAGGCCAGGTTAATCAGTGACTTGGGAGTTCAGAACTCTCAGCAGTGCCTCATGTGTTGCAAGGGCTGGCTGGGGTTTAACTGGGCTGGGTTCAAGGCAGTACAGGGTGAGTTGTTTGCCTCTCACAAGTGCTCATCCATGCAGGAGGAGAGTGGGAACTCTGAATGTCGGTAGGAAGTCACAGAGCTAGGGGTTGCCAGGCTGTGGATGCAAATAGAATTCCTAATTCAGGGGATTTCTTAAACCCTGTGTGTGTTCCTGTTATGGCTCTGGCAGTGGAGAGGAGGATGGAGACATTGGAAAGGCTCAGAAATGTGGCCATGGAGTCCACACCTGCTGCCACAGGTGGTACAGGATGGTTGGTTTTACTTCTCATGAGGGCTCTTGATGGACTCACCCATCAAGTGGTTGGATCTGAATTAATCTGGAATCATTAAAATGGATTTTCCTGGCTTTCCTGCCTGGAGGGTGCTCCCCTGTAGAGATGATGGAGATTTTAGCTCCTGTGACTGCCTGCATAGAGCCCATGGGCTATGGAAATGTCATTGCTGACTGGAATTTCACCAGAGTCCTTTATTTGCTGTGGCAGGATGAGGTGTGGGACTGGTGATCACCAATCCAGGAGGATCTGTGTCACTTTTAAATTGTGTAGTTGGAAGGGAAATCGAGAATCGGTGAAGACATTTCAAAAATGAGGGCACTGATCTTGTCTCAGGTGGTAACAAAGCTTTGGTGGAAAAGGATTTGATCACAGCAAGGTGGAAGCACAGTTTTGTTCTGGGTCTGTGCTTAAAATGTTTTTTAAATCCCTTCCCAGTCTGCTAAACTACGCAAGCTGCCTCCCTTCCTCACCATCTCCCTCCTGAGGTTCAACTTTGACTTTGAGAAGTGTGAGAGGTACAAGGAAACAAGCTGCTATACATTCCCCATCCAGATCAACCTGAAGCCTTTCTGTGAGCAGGTGAGCACTGTTAACACTTGCTAAAGTTTTCTGTGTGCTCAGCAGAGAACCTACAGCTCAAGGTTACCTTTTATTTTAAATTTTGTCACGTTTTTGAGTGACTTTATGGTGTCCTCCTCCACTTTTGGACTGAGCTACCATGTAGCTACAAGGGGGAAGGGTAAAATAATTACCCAAAAGTTATCTAATCTTTCCTTGACAGGAAGATAATTATCTGGAAATGGAAATTAAAATTTATTTTTGTATGGTATTCTCTGATAGCATCATGCATAAATTGATCTAGATGTGCTTTAGGTGCTGGCAGTTATTAATTTTTCTCAGGAAACTCTTGTTTGCAATCATAAATATGTTTCTGGTTATAAACTGATGACAAATTTTGATTCTTAAACAACACAACAGAGGCACTCTTATGGAACAGACATTTTTCTTCTTGAAGTGTTGCAGTGCAAGCTTGGAAATTTCTCAGTGCTCAAATTTGAGGAAGCCTTTTTCCCCCTCCCCGGTTTTAGAGTTTCTAAGTGCTGCTTCTTTTCTCTCTCCTCTTTTAAACAAAATAAGCTTGGTTGTGAAAAAGCACTGAAATTGAAAATATTTTGAGTTTCCAGTATGGTTCAGAATCGTGCTTGTTTAATAACACAGATTACCCAAGGAAGCTGTGGCTGCCCAATCCCAGCTTGGACAGGACCTGGAGCCACCTGGGCTAGTGGGAGTTGTCCCTTCCTCTAGCAGGAACCCAGATGAATTTTAAGGTCCCTCCAACCCAGTCCATTCTGGGATTTGATGGTTTGTCAGCCTGTGCCTTGTGCCAGTCCTTCCTTGTGTCCCCAGCCCTCAAAAGCCATTTCAGTCCCTGCCTGTGCAACCACGCACTGAGAAATCTCTGAAGTGATGCTAAAGGTATAAAGCTGTCCTTGTGTGAGAGACTGACCTCAGTTGTTGTTACAATTATTGTTTTTCTTTTTAAAGACTGAGATGGATGATTCAGAGTACATGTATGAGCTCTTCTCTGTTATTATACACAAAGGTGGCTGCTATGGAGGACACTATCATGTTTATATCAGAGATGTGGATGAATTAGGAAACTGGCAACTCCAAGTAAGTCCCTGAAGGCTTTTCTTCCTTGCTTTGGAGGTTGTACTTTTTTCTGAAAAAGTATTAAGAGCTGGTTGATGAATGTGCATCCAAATTTAATTAATACTTTAATGAGGCTTTGTGTGTGTTGTCTCATTGAGAAGGGCAGTTTAACAGAATGTCCTTCACACCCCTAGATTGTGCATGATGATGTCAGCACAGAATACCCCAGTCCTCTATTTGTGTGTGAAACCACAATATTTGTGTGTCTTTCTCACCCAGGAAGAAGAGGATGGGCTGATTGAAGAGAAGACTTTAAGAGACCCTGAGAATGCCAAAGAAACGGAAAATCCACTGGCAGTCTTAAAAGGGATTTTATCAGAGGTATGGTATGTAAGGAGTTCATTGCTTTGGTTTTGGAGCTAGGGAACCTGCAGGGAGTTGGTGTTTGTGAGAGTGGGCAGGCTTAGGTGTCCAGAGCTCTTCTGAGCTTGCTATGAAGCATTTAAAACTTGGCTTTAGTATTAACAGTGGTTCTTGGTACAGACTAAGTTCCTTTTGGAGTATTTCTAAGGCTGCTCACCAAAGCTGTTGCAAAAGGAATCAGAATATCCAGAGCTGGAAGGGACCCACAAGGAGCATTGATGCAGCTCCTGGCCCTGCACAGACACCCCACCAATCCCAGTTTGTTCATCCCTGAGAGTTCCTGGAGCTCTGGCAGCCTTGGGAATGTGCCCATTCCCTGGGGAGCCTCTGGGGGAAGCACCATTCCCTGATACCCAACCTAAATCCCCCTGACACAGCTCCATGTGAGGCTAGAGTATCTTATTAAAAACCAGGAATGATTAAAACACTTCCAAATTGGCTTCTTTGTGCTGACCCCTTGACTTTTGTAGCCTTTGTTACCTTGGTTTTTCATTTCTCTGCAGGAAGAAGCGAAACAAATTCCAGTGGATCAATTAGGGCAGAAATTACTGGAGAAGAAAGGGGTGTCCTGGAATAAGAAATACAGAAAACAATATGGAGCATTACGAAAGGTAATCACAAGTTTGCTAGTTTTGCTTTTAGATAGCTTTTATAATCATTTATATTCTCATTGAATAGTCAGGAGGATGATAATTGAGAATATGGACCCTTGGATCAGCATGTGCAAGGAGAGGTTTGTAATGTGAATTAGCAGGCTGGGGAACATAATATTCTCAAGGAATTGTCTGCCTGAGACTTTGTGAATTTTTTTTTTAGTGCAATTTTCCAATTGGTTGCTGTATTTTATGATGCCTTAGGGAAAATACTTCAGCACTTGTGCTGTAGATGGATGGAAAACTGATCTTTGCTTCTTTTTTGAAGGGAGATATCTGCAGTTTCCACAGTAAATATTTAAATGTGGGTGTGAAGTGTTGATGTGAGTCTTTTACAGAGGTAAACTGAAAATACATGAGGAAGCACCATAAAATGAGGGTTGAATTATTTGGGGTTTATGTTTCACAATGAGGTGGAGCAGCTTAATGCAGGCTGCTGCATTTTAAACTTGGCCTTTTCATCATCCTGTCCTTGCTTCCCTTTCAGTATTTGCAGAATCATCCTCAGATATTCCAGCTGAGTCCTGATGGAAATAAAGTCAGCCTGAAGGAAACACACAAGCTCCTGTTCAAGCTGGATTCTCATGGACAAAATCTCCAGAGCCCCTCCCAGAAGAATGATGTCCAGTGGAACTGTGAGAAAAGCCCCCCAAGGCCAAGGGCTGCTTCTGCTGGGTGCCACTGGTTTGATCTGAATGATTCCAAAGTCCAGCCCATCAAGGAGAAGGACATTGAGAAGCAGTTCCAGGGTAAAGAGAGTGCCTACATGCTGTTCTACAGAAAAGCTCAGCTGAAGAGGCCCCCTGAAGGTACACAAAGCTCATCTGGGGATTTTGGGGGAGCTTCCTGCTTTAACATTTTTTCTGGAGTGCTTTTTTGTCCTTTCCAAGCTTTATTTTCCCCAGTTTTCCTTATAGTGATCATTTGAAAAAAGTTTTAAATGAAGGTACAAGGAGGTGGTGATGTGTTGATTGACTTTAGCTGACTAATTTTTTTTTTACCCTGCTCCACAAATAATGACAGAGCATCAGCTGAAACAAATACAGGTTGTTGCTAATGTCATTTATGTGTTAATTTCCCTTAAAGCAAGGTTGATTGGAAGGAGTAAAAGCATTTGTTTGTTCTTTATATCATCCTGCAGTTGAGTTTTCAGTGATGATTGTACTGTAATGTCTCCTCTTGATAAGTTTTCTTGTTTTCCAAATCACATTTTAAGCTTATGTTCTTTGTTGCAGCACGTGGAAATCCAAGGTACCAAATTCCTGAGCACCTGCTGAATGAAATGAATGCTGCTAATACAGAGCTGCAAAAAAAGAGGTATATTGGTGTCACTGTACTCAAACAGCTCTTATCTGCTGGACTCTCAAGGGATTCAAAAGGAAAGAAATTCCTTGAGCAGAGTCAGAACTGAAATGGTTCAATGTCAGAGGTTGTTTGAAGAATAAAATTTTTATATCCATATTCTACTGGTTCCCTGCCTTCCCTGTTAGCAGGCAGCCTGCAGAATTTCAAGGGAAAGATACAGTTTCAAATTGTACCATTTTCTGGTGAAAATCACTGCAGTTCTGGAAAGAGAGCAGAATGTGGTATCTTAACTGTGTTTATAGAGGGAATTCCTCACTGGGAGAAGGGGGAAGGACTTGGTTTATGGGGAATTTACAGATAAATGATATTCTCTGCCAGAAAAGTCAAGAGCTTGTGGTATTCAGGTTGGACAAAACTTTCCCTTGTGTTGAGGGACACAGGTGCTGATACACCTGAATCCACAGTGAAGATATCAGAATACAGACACAAGAGTTACAATTTATGGGATATTTCACACAGCACTGTGGCTGCCCCATCCGTGGAAGTGTCCAAGGCCACTTGGATGGGGCTTGGGGCAGCCTGGGGTAGGGGCAGGTGTCCCTCCCCACCCAAACCATCCTGGGATTCTATTTCTGAGTGAATTCCACTCCTTTATTTTTTTAAAGGTTTGCTGCTGCAGCTAGGGACAGGTATAAAGGAGGAGGGGATGTGACAGGGAATTTAGCCCTGGGGGGATCAGCTCCAGGAGAGCTGCACAGAAACATCAGTTTGGTGTTAAATTCACCACTTTGTTGTGTTGTTCTCCCAAAGAGCTGAATGTGACTCAGCAAACAATGGCATTGATTTACATCTCCACCTGAGCTCCTGCTATAAATTCCACAATGGGGCTTTGCATCCTTCACTTTCTTGGAAAGAGAGCGTGGTGGATTTGACAATTGACAGAAGGAAGACCCTGGGAGACCTCCGGCAGGCAGTGTCCCAGGTACCTGCTTTGGCAAACTCAACTTCCTTTTTACTTGAGCCACTGCAACCTTTGCAAATAGATTTATGCTGCAGTCTTTCTGTCAGGGAGAAATTTTCAACAGTAAATGGAGTTAATATAGGAGGAAAGAGTGGTGTGGGGTCTGTTCTTGAAGCCATGAAGTTGGTGGAATTTCAACTGTGGAGACTTCAAAGTTCACATGAGCTAATTTATTATATTTGGGCAGCATGTGCATGGCCGTGGATTGACATTGCACGACTCCAGGCTTATTCTTAATATTTCATTTTGTGACAGAGTTAGCTTTGTCTTTTCAAGGAGTCACCAATTAAGTGTCACCAAGTGAGCTTGGGAGCCAGGCTGTGGCAGCTTTCAGCAGATTGTAATTATTGTGAGTGCAGTGAGTTACTGCTCACTGTTATTTGACATAATTTTTCTGGTTATATTTCCCAATTAGATGTTGGAGTCTTGGGAAGGGGACATGGTTCTCAGCATGGCCAAGCCTTTACCAGCAGGATTACACCTGTACCAGGTGCTTGATGGTAAGAGCACTGCATGCCAGGCCTCCATGCTATTGCTGAATTTTACTTCCTGCAGCCATCAAAGATTTCATCTATACACCATCCTGGAGATGTGTATTACTGAACACTCTTCCAGCTCAGACTCATGTTTAATTATTTTAATTTACTTATTTCACTCTTGTTAGTGGAATGAATGATTTTAAGACTTTGCTGTGAAATCTTTGTTGTGAAATGCAGATCTTGAGCAGATCTTAAGCACATTTGCTGACAAGAATGTATCAGTCTGTGTCTTGCCCTTGATTTGCTTGTGGATGTTTGCTTTCATAGGATTGGCCTAATAGGTGGAGGAGAGGATAGAAGAGAGGAGCCAGGGTGACATCAAAGGAAAATGTAGGTTAGACTCCAGCTGAAGTAGGAATTTTGTAAAGGGAAATGCTCACATGAAGAGTTCATTAATTTATTAAGGGTACATCAGTTTTCCAAACTGTCGTTCTTGTCTCCAGCTTTGCTTTGTTAGGCAATTCTAAGTGTCAGTTTTTACAACTTACTCAGTAACTTTCAAATGTTATGTTCTCTGTGGTCAGCTTCAGAAAATCACTGTTGAACCAGAACATAACCCGACTCTCTACAGTGTTGACATCAAAATACAGAGACACTCAGACCTGCTCTAAATATTCCTCCCCATGCTTGTACAGTTTAAGTGTAGTGGTTTTTAAAAACTTGCTGACCCTGTTTGTGTTTTGTGGGGAGCAAGAACTTGATGATTTGCTCCTGTTTTTTAGGAGATGAGCTGACCCTGGATGGCATTGGGCTGGCTGATGGAGCAGACATCTTTATCTGGAATGGGAAAGAGGTAAAGGAGCCAAGCACTTTCTTCCTTGTCAGCTCTGAAGAGATAAGACTGTGCAAAGTCTCCTGGAAATCCTGTGCTGCTTTTATAGTTTTCGATCTTCCTAAGATTATTAATATTAAGGCTATTGCTTAACCTGGAAGTGGTTGTGAAGCACAGCATTTTATTCTGTCTTTGTAGTGGAATAAAATGCTACTTTTAAATTATCCATTTGATATCGACTTTCTCAAAAAAAAAAAAGAAAAGACCCCAAACTAAACAAAACCACCCAAACATGTAGTAACAGAGTTGGTTTTGTCTTGGTTCTATTTTTGGTGTAGTTTTTTCTACTGCAGCTTTTGTGTCATTAAATTTTCTTCAGCGAGGAGCTTAGGTTGAATATCAGAAAGATTAAGCTTTTAAAATGTAAAATCACAATGTTCAGTCACATTTGAGTAATTCTTTAATGTCCTGAGGGGCTAAATTCCTGTGTCCTAGATTTTGCCAAGTATCCCACATCCACCAGTTGCTTACCATGGAATGGTTTGGGAAGCCACTTAAGGATCTCATTCCACCCCCTGCCATGAACAGGGACACTTTCCACTATCCCAGGCTGCTTCAAGCCTTGGCCGGGATCCAGGGGCACTTGCAGGGATCCAGGGGCAGCCACAGCTTCTCTGGATAACATTTTTCTTTCTCTCCCAACACCCGTGGGTTACTCTGGTTGTTTGTTCAGTACGAATTTGCTCCGAGGAGGTTGGTTTGAATGGGGAGAGCGTCCACTTTGGTCTCAATTTTCTCCCTGCCCGGTCTCTTCTGTATTTTCTGGAGAAATAACACAGCTGTCATTCCTTGCTGCTTTCCCTCAGGTTGGAGGCACGAAGGTGCTGACGGGCCCCGAGCACGAGCCCGTGGTGCTGAACGTGCTTCGCTTGGCCGAGCACAACGAGGGCGGCAAGGGGCAGCACTTCAGCGAGGCCCAGCACGTCTGCTCCTGCAGCACCAGCCTGGGGCAGCTGCACTCTGCCCTGGCTCCAGCCGGGGGCATCATCCTCAAAAACAGCTCGGGAGCAGACCCAGAAGCCAAGAACTGGGAGGTTTTCCGTGAGGAGGACATGAAGGAAACAGTCCGAAGTGTCGGGCTCAGGGACGGGTGCTCTGTGCTCATCTTAGACAGCCATGACCAGAGGTAACGTTTTTGATTATGATGGTAATGAAACAAAAAAGCAATTTTGGTAAAACCAAATTCCAATTTTAGTTCAAATTATCCTAACAACATATATTCTTGCAACTAATTATCACTTTGAGCTTACAAATATAATTATTTTCACCTTAAGTTTTGGAGACCGGTTATTCGTCAGCTGTTAGGTTTTTCTGGCCCTTGAAATGCAGCACCAGTCACAACCTTTGATTTACCCTTGTAAAGGGGGAACAACTCATGCTCAGTGAATCCAAAGTTGCCAGAGGGAAATTTGTGCTCTCATGACACACTGCTCCCTGAGGCCTCTGCTGTGTGAGATGCCATCACTTTGAACGTCTTTGGCACCATTGGTTTATTGAGAGCTGTGCTGGTGAATGATGTAGCCCTGCTAATGTTTAGTTTTCCTGTCTCTGACTGTCTTTGCACTGCTGATTCCCACAGCTTTGTCAACGTGGCAAGTGGGAATTTGACTGCCTTCACCTATGACATCAGCTGGCTCCAAGTGAAAAACTTCTGTGGTGGGGAAGAGGAGCAGAAACACGTTAAAATCACTGCCACTATTGAAACGGTAAGGACTCTGCTTTCCTGAACAGCTTGGCCCCTGCACTTGGCCCAGCTCATTCCATGTTGCCTCAGGGATGAAGCTTTTTTTCCCTGCTGAAATCAGTGTTTGAGCTCAGAGTTACAATCCCTGGGGTATTTGCTGGTAGCTTAAAACCAGTGCAGTGTTTTAGGGTCAAACACTTTTCTCTTTGGGCCACCCTGTAAATGGAAGTTTGAGATGGTGTCAGAACCAGAGCTGAAAGAGAGGGGAAGGATTATCTTTGTGCACTGGCACTTGAGCAAGCAGGGGTGTTGGTGGCATTCCAGGCTGGAGGTGTTCATGTCCCATTTAACGTCCCTGTCTTTTAGGTGATGGCAGATATCAAAATGAAAGCCATCAGGGAGCTTCAGCTGGAGGAGGAGCTGGGTAAGTGTTCAGCTGCTTTATCAGTCTGCTAATGCTGGCTTTTGAGTGGGTTTAGTGGTAGAATTTTCCTTTCAGTGAAAGAATAAAAGCTGAGACTGTTGCTGGAGTCTTGAGGAGTCTCTCTTCAGTTATTTTTGATGTCACAGAGGGAGACCTTTAAGATAAAGCTGTTGTAATTAATCTTAAAGTCTGAAATTCTGAGTAAAATTCCTATTTTATTCCCATTTTAATTACTTAATACTTCTCTCTTTCCTGCCCTTTTTGCTGCAGCAAAAGAGAGCTGTCTTAGACCTGTTGGTGGCAATGGGAAACTCCTGTCTCCAGGTAAACTGATTCATTGAATCACTGTTCTCTAAGAAATTCACTGGGGAGGTTTTGAGCCTCTGTTTGTCCTTTCCTGGGAGAAGTTACCCATACATAACTCCACTGATTCCCAGGCTTAACTGAACCAGTTGTGTGTTTGTTTGTTTGGGTTTTTTTTTTTTTTTCCCAGTTTTAAAGTTAATTAGCAGTACCAATACAAAGATGGAGGTTAAACTGAAAAGTTCAGTTTGGTTTTATTGCTTACATCCCTAATCCACCTGTGCTCCTGAGGGACTCTGGGAGATCTCCATGCCTTTGTTCTCCTCATAGGGCACTCCCAGATGTGCTGTCAGTGCTGAGCACGCTCTCCAGAGAGCACTGAAGAGTTTTAGCTTGCTCTGAGGATGATAAAATTGATGTTTTTATTTGTCCTCCCTGAAGTGCCTGAGGATTACACCGTCAAGGAGGCAGAGCTGAAGATGGGAAGCTTGCTGGGGCTGTGCCGTGGGAAAGCTCCAACTTCCACTCAGGTACAGCAGTGTGGGATGGGAGGAGCCTGGTGCAGGAACTCTCCTAAAGAGAATAAAGGGAAAAAAGGGAGGGATATTGCTCTTGGAAAGTGCAAGTTGTAAATATCACAGGATCCCAGAATGGTTTGGGTTGGAAGGGACCTTAAAACTCAGCCAATTCCACACCCTGCCATGGGCAGGGACACCTTCCACTGTCCCAGGATGTTCCAAATCCTGTCCAACCTGGTCTTGATGTGCAGGGGAAGGAGTGGTTGTGCATTTCTAGAGACCAGGGGTGGCTAATGAGGATCTGCTGATGGCCATAACTCAACTGTCTTTGCTTTTTGTTCCATTTTCGTGTGAATGTCATTTTTGATGACATTCTTGCCACTGGAATTATTCTTACACTTCCTTATTTATTCTGATGGTTTGCTTTTGGATTTTCAGCTCTTTCTGTACTTCATGGTTGGGAGTGACCAAAGCTGCAGCCCTGAGATGGAGATTGTTGTGGAGGAGACTGCCTCTGTCAGAGAGGTAAGGCTGGCTGCTCCCAAGCTCCTGGGCAGCATTCCTTGCACAGGCCTGGAGGCAGAGGAGTTGAGAAGAGCCATGCACAGAGTGAAGGAAACTCTGGTGCTACCAGTCCAGTGTTGAATTTGCAGCTTTGATTTATTTTTTTTTTTTTAAGATGCATCTGCAAACTCTGGGGCAGAATTTGTTCAAGTAAAGGTACAAACTGACAGCACAAGTTTAATTTTTTACCAGCTTGGGATGTGGTGAATTTTTTACCTGAAAACTATCTCATCCATGCAGGGTTTAATATATAGCCCAAATATGTCTTCTCTCTCTAATTATATTGTTTTAAGAATTGACCAACAATCAGTCACTCTCTAAGTCAGAAAATTCTAACATAGGTTTACTGAAAAATCTGTTTTCCAGCCTCAAACACTCTTATCCTGTGTTTCTTCTTTCAGTGTCTCAATTTAATGCTGGAGAAATCAGGATTATCAGGTTAGTTGTGTTATTTTACATACTTTTTAAAGGAATTTTAAATATTTAAAAGACAGCTTTTCCTGCCATAAGTTGTGTAAGTTTTTTCAATGATCTGTGTCCTTGTAATGGGAGGAGGGGAAAGAATTCTAAACATGAAGTTTTTATTTATATATATATATGTTTTATATTATATATATAATATATATTTATATATATATTTTAAAACTTTTATATTTTTTATAAAAGTACTGTTTTTATTTTAAAGAGCTTGCCATAGATTCAAATGATAATTTGACACATGGGAATTCTTTCTTTCCTCTGAAACCAGGGAAAATAATTAGGTAGGTGAGGAAGGGAGATCCGTGCAAATAAAAGATTATTTTCACACAGCAACAGATCTGGGGAATATGAAAGTGATAATTCATTTGTGTTTAAAAAGCAAATAAAAATAAAGAACAAAAGAAAAAGGACCCTTGACACTTGTTAAGAGTTTTGTAATATTTTCCCACACTGGTTTTATTGACTGATTAGTTTTCTGTGTGTATCTTTTTTGGTTTTGGTAGGTGACAACTGGCATTTGAGAAGGATTGACTGGTGCTATGAGGCAGGGGAAGCACTAAGTCAGGAAGTAAGAGGAGCCTGTTTTAATCCCTGGTTCTTTGCTCCCTGGGGAGAAAGGCAGCTGTGGGCTGACAGGGATCCTGTGCTTTCTCCTCCTGCAGAATGCCACCCTGAAGGAGCTCAACGTTTGCAGAGGAGACACTTTGGTTATAACTGAAGGAAAGCTTCCAGAAAAGGTAAAAGGAGAGTGGGCAGTGTCTGGAGACTTGGAATCCCACAGTGGTTTGGGTTGGGAGGGACCTTAAAGCCCATCCAGTGCCACCCTGCCATGGCAGGGACACCTTCCACAATCCCAGGCTGCTCCAAGCCCTGTCCAAGCTGGCCCTGAACAGATTGTCACTCAAAATTGTAGCATCATGATTTTTGCAGCACCACCATGTTCCCCCACTAAATCACACCCCCAGCTGCCACATCCACACCTTCTTTGGACACTTCAGGAGTGCTGACTCCACCCTGGGCAGCCCATTCCAAAAGCTTAAGTTTTAAACAAATCTTTTCTCTCTTCCTGTGCTGAAGGTGAAATTTCACCTTGTCTGCACACCAAACTTGAGGAGCCCCCTGGTATTTTCTGTTCCAGGGTTTCCTGAAAATCCCCATCTGGTGGCTGAAGCCTTCAAGCCATAAGAAACATGGAGAGAATGCACAAGAGCAGGTGAATGGGATCACCTGGAAGATGGAGGCTTTGCAGGTGTCTGCTGCAGCAGGTGAGCTTGGCCAGGCTTTGAAAGGAATCATCTGTGGTTTCTCCTTAAGTCAAACCCAAATTTTAATCCAAAGCCTTAAAACCCTTCTGAAACCTAGGAAGGGCTGCATGAGCTGCATCAAGGTTATGGTGAAAGGACCACTCAGGAGACAGATGCTGTTTTGGACATAAATGCTGGATAACCCTGTTGTAGGGATGTTCCTCAGATGGATTGGCTCAAAACACCACTAAATTTTGTAGTAGGGGCTCTTTGTCAGTCTCAGAAAATTCTAACATAGATTAGAATGTGTGGCAGCAGTGTAAAGCAACTCCTCCATGAGCACAGATATGATTGGTTTCAAATGCCAAACTCCTGAAGGCACAATGAATTCCCTTCAGGCTGTGTTGCTTTTTGGGAAGCTTTAAAATGAAGGATGGCTAAAGCTTAAATAGTATCAAAGATCTTAAGTGCAGTGTTTCAACTGTGTTTGCTCTCCTGAAGGTCAAATCCAAAACCAGCCAGGGCAGCAAAATCAAGTGAGGGTTGAGAAGAGAGAAGAAAATGAAGTGGAAATAAGAGAATTGGAAAATGGGGAACAAATTTATTTTTCATTATTTATTAAAAGTAATATTCCTCTGGTGCCGAGTTGTGCTGCAGGCCAGAACCCCCTCCCTTTGTAGAAGTTTCCTTTGCATTTTTCTTCTTCTGCTTCAAACCTTTCCTGAGTTTCACTTTCTCCCCTGCTGATTCCAGTAGTGGAGCTAAGAGCAGTTTAGCTTAGCTTGCAGTAGGTTTGCCCAATAACTAACACTATTCATCAGTGACAAATAGTGTTAGTTATTGGAGATAACTAACTGCTCCTAGCTCTGAAATTTGCAGTATAGGATCCGTGTGGGAACTGTTTGGAAATTATTGGGGTGTATTTTGTGTGCTTGATGTGGCCATGGCAGGGGGTTGGAATGAGGACACCTTTAAAGTCCCTACTCAAACCAGGCTGGGATTCCTGGATATTCCAAGTGGACTCCAGGCTCCTTCTCTAAGTGAAATGTGACCATGCAGTGGCTGTTACCTCTCAGGACCATACAAATCACATTGACTCTTCCATTATTTGTTTCTTCCTCCTCCAAAGCACCACCAGAAGCCACCCACCCAGGCCTGGATCTGTGTTATGCTGGCAGGATAGAGATAGCAGGAGAGGCCTCTCTGGAAGATCTGAAGATGCAGGTTAGATGTTCTCCTATGTGGGACTGTGCAGCAGCGCTGTGGTGCCTCGAGCTCTATTAACAGCTCTTTTCTATTTCCTTTTCCCCTGTCTCCAGTCTGTTGTGCCATGGTGTTTATGCCATGGCCACTGGTAAGTACCAAGAGGCAGCTGGAGCACGTAGCTCAGACACTTCCTTAGTGTCCCTGCTGTCCCCATGCTCCCTGTCACCTGGCCTGGCCTGCAGGAGCCTCGTTGCACATCAGCTGAAGCTCTGCCTGGCAGCTTTTGTCTTTATTTCAGTGTGAAACCTCTCCATGGGAAGCACACACACATAACAAGCACCTCCTAAAAAGCCACTTTGCCATTTCCACATTGTTCCTGTATTAGTTCCTTGCATCTTTTTTGGTTTTTAATTTCTGTTTGTGGAATCTGATGAATGAAGAATTGCTTTGGGGTGCACAGGTTTGCCAGCCAGGAAGGTCTGGCTCATTTTGTTTGGCCAGAAATCAAAACACCTTTGTATGGTTTTAATACACTAAAAACCAAACCAAGCAAAACACTCCAAAAGAAAAAAAAATAAACCCAAAACCCACCCCAAACTCACAAAAATGTAGCACCCAGTCCTACAAAAGGCTCTGTGTGGTTTAAGCAGTGATTGTTCTAGTTGAACTGCATGGGGAAGGGTCTCTCACCTGATTCTGCTCCATGCCAGCACTTATTTTTTGGGTGTGACTTCAGTTTTGGGCTCTGCCAGGCTACTGCTATGGAGAACTGTTGGCAGCTTGATCAAGGAGAACTGGCTGAGCATGGGAAGTGCTGTGTCCTTGGGAAGGACTTAGAGGAGCTCAGCACTTGGCTGGGGACTGGGGCAACCACTGCAACAGCCTCATTCCCTCCCAGTTCAAATTCTGGTTAAAAAAAAGAAATTGGGTACTTTGGAAATGGAAGTTGAGTTGAGAATTGTTGACAGGGAGGGAAATCCCAACTCCCTTTGAGGTTGAAAAGTGAGTATTTTGCTCATGGCCGCAAGCAACAGCTGGTGTGGAATAAATCTCAATAACTTGCCCTCTCTTTTGGGAGCTAATCTGGTGGTTTTTTGTTTTTCCAGGGACACTGGCTGCTAAAATTATTGACCAAGTATTTCTGGTTTTCAGGCTCTGACCTTGCCCTGCTGCCAGGATCAGGTTGTGCCCCTGCCTTCGTTCCTCAGAGCTTGGACAGTGGACAGCAAAGGCCCTGGGAAGCTCCTGCGGGACAACAAGAGGAGACTCAGGTGGGTTCCCTGGGGTATGTGCAACAGGCTGGATGTGGGATGGACTAGGGGAGATTCATCAGCTCAGTCTGGGTTGGAAATGATCTTAAAGATCAGCAGTCCCCTGGGCAGGGGCACTTTCCACAGTCCCAGGTTGTTCCCAGCCCCGGTGTCCAAACTGGCCTTGGACACTTGCAGGGATGTGGGGACAGCCACAGCTTCTCTGGGCACCCTGTGCCAGGGCCTCACTGCCCTCACAGGGAGGAATTTTTCCCAATATCCCATCCATCCCTGCCCTCTGGCAGTGGGTGCCATTCCCTGTGTCCTGTCCCTCCATCCCTTGTCCCCAGTCCCTCTCCAGCTCTCCTGGAGCCCCTTTAGGCCCTGGACAGGGCTCTGAGGTCTCCTTGCAGGTGAGCACCCCCAGGTCTCCCAGCCCAGCTGCAGAGCCATGTAGACAATCTCTGCTCTGTTTTCAGTGACTACAGGCTGGGTGCCAGAGTGGAAATCTGCATAGAGCCCTTGCAAGAAGAAGAGAATTTGGGGTAAGAGCTCAAGATCTTTCTCTTGTTTCTTACAGCTCTGCATTTGAGGGAAGCCTTCACTGAGCAGCTTTTGACTTCAGGGCTCTCAGGATGTGGGAAAACCTTGGAAGCAGTTTGTTTTCCACAAACAAAGTGAGGGGAGGGCAGGAGTGGGAGGAAAGTTGGGAATTCTGAAAGCATGGCTCACAAGAATTTCCATTCTCTCATCCTGCTGCCAGCCCCCACGAGCTGCTGCTGCGAGTCCAGATGGGAATACCAGGAGAGAGGGACTACTCCAGCTCCCGGGATTTGGTGTGGGATATCTCCAAGGAATGCACAACCTGGGCTCTGAGGCAGAGAGTGGCTTCTCACTATTGTCTCCCTGCAGATAAAATTGAAATAGCCAAATACTTCCCTGAGAGATTTGAGTGGCTGCCAATATCTAGCTGGGTAAGAGCAGGAGTGACAGAATCCAACAGTTGTTGGAAAGGAGTGTTGGTTTGGGCTGCAGTTCTTTAGGGATTGAATTTAAGGAGAATTCCAAACTCTTCTGCTTTGATTTTGTTCAGACACAGCAAATCTCCAAGAGGAAAAGGAGGAAAAAGCAGGCGAGTTTGCAGTCAGCACCTTACCACCTGAAGGATGGAGACATCATTGGGGTGAAGGTAAATTTCCCCAGATTTAATTGTTGCACGAGGATCAGGTCCAGGCAATGTCCCCTTTGCAGTGTCTTCATTTCTTCCTGATTTTCTCTCATCCTGCTGCATTTCTGGGAGTATTGGGATGTGGGTTTGGACACTGCATTGTGTTGATAGGAAATTTCTTGCTGCTGCTGCTGCTTTTCCTTTTTCTCCTGGATCTTTTTTCTTGCCCTCATTTTTTGACTTTTTTTTTTTTTTTTTTTTAATTCTGAATAAATCCAAGAAAGTGCCCTTTCAAAATCACATTACAGACACAAACTGTTACATATTATGGATTACTGAACTATGACAGTTCTATTTCATGGTGTGAAAAGGAATTACCCAGCATTGAGCTCTCAGCTGGCAGTCAGGCTTAGTTAGAAGGAAAGAACATTCTGGCTGGGTTTTAGAGCAGCAGGAGAAAAATGTGACGTCCTGTCCTGCTGTTTTAGCCTATTGGAAGAAATCCATCCCTGGAACTGTTCCTGTCCAGGTTGGATGGGGATTGGAGCACCCTGAGATAATGGAAGGTGTCCCTGCCCATGGCAGAGATGGGACTGGATAATTTTTAAATCCCTTCCAACTGAAACCGTTGCAATTGTAATGAACTTGAAATTAATCAGTGCAAAACTAGTCAAAAGAAACAATCTGGGAATTTATTGTGTCAGCTGGGAAATAGTTTTACCTTCTGACTTTGATCTCTCCAATCCTTTTTTATAACAGAACCTTCTCCTTGATGACACCAAGGACTTCAGCACTGTCAGGGATGACATTGGGAAAGAGAAACAAAGGCAGCTGGCTCTGGAAAAGAGGAAAAGGTAATGAGCATTTAGTTTCATTTTTCTTTAGAAATATGCCAAGTGTTTGCTGCTTTTCAGAGGAGCTGTGGCTGCCCCATCCTTGGAAGTGCCCACAGCCAGGTTGGAAAGGGTTTGGAGCAACTGAGATAGTGGAAGGTGTCCCTGCCCATGGCAGGGGGTGGCACTGAGTGGTCCTTAAGGTCCCCTGAAATCCAAACCATTCCATGATTCTATGGTGGTGTTTGCAGGGGCCCCAGGACGAGGGAAGAGATGAGAAACATGAGAGTCCATGTTTCATGTATCGCATATTGCGTATCTCATGTCTCGTATGTCATATATGTCTCACGTCATGATGAAAATTATATGCTATTATATGAAAATGACATATTATAACTATACTAAAAGAATAGAAGAAAGGATTTCATTGGAAGGCTAGCTAAGAATAGAAAGGAATGAATAACAAAAGCTCATGACTCTCAGAGTCCGAGCCAGCTGTGATTGGCCATTAATTAGAAACAAACAACATGGACCAATCACAGACCCACCTTTTGCATTCCACAGCAGCAGATAATAATTCTTTTTCTTTTCCTCTGAGGCTTCTCAGCTTCTCAGGAGAAAAATCCTGGCAAAGGGATTTTTCAGAAAATATCATGGTGGCATGATTCAGCCTAATTGGATAATTTTGGAGGCCAGTGATGGCTGGGTGCTGTCAGAGCACTGAATTCCAGTAATCCTGCAGGGAGCACTTGCATAATTCAAACTCCTGGCTCTCAGTGTTCCTCACTGAGCCTCGTGGTTTTCCCTCCTGGAACACACCGTGGGGATGAAAATGAACCCTTGGCTGGCCTGGCCTGGCACTGGCTGTTTTCGCAGCTCCCTGGAGCTCAGAGTAAGGCCAGGCTCACCCTGCTGAGGCCCAGCACTGAACTTTACCCAGGTTGTTTGTGTTTTCCAGCCGCCAGGAGCGTGCCCAGGATCCCCTGTTCCCCGAGGAGAAGCTCCCCACGAAGCCCCGCAAGCCTGAAGTGGCTCTTTCCATCAACGTGGGTGTTTTCAGATAGCACCAGGAGCTGCTCTGCCCACACCACCCTGTGCTAACCTGGCCTGCAGCTCCAGCAGCAAGAGGAGCTCTCCCAAAGGGTCTTCAAGGATCCCTGAGGCACAAACTGGCTGTAGGATCCAGGATAACTCTGATTTTCTTCTGCTCTCTCTTGGGGAAGTGCTTTAAGGGTCCCTTTCTCAGTGTGGTACTTACTCTCAGGCTGAGTAAATGCACTTTATAGAGGAGGAAAAGGATTCATATATTGTATAACCCCTCAGTGACTCTTTTTTTAACCACCCAGAATGCTTTGTTGGGTCAGATCTGACCTCCTGCACCATCACTACTGAGATCTAATGCAGTCATAATCATCTCTTTTTAGAATTGTTTCCCATCTCTGATCACTGAAGCTGCTGCTGATACCAGAATTTGCTTTTCTCTCTTTATCTCTAAACCTAAGTCTGTAAGAGCTGGAGTCAGCCCTAAGAATGAAGGCAGTGTAGGAAATTGGCTTAAAAAGAGCAAGTCCTGGATCTGTCAAGATGTAAAACCTGGAGACATCTTTTGATACGGAACAACAGGGACGTAATCTTAGATTTTGAAGTTTCTGGGGCCTGTTTTGTTGCCCATAAACTTCGTTTTGCAATTTCTAGGGTATTTTTTGTTGTCCCTGAACTTCATTAACAGGCAAAACGGTTGGAAAAAACGGACAGATCCAATGTCTGAGCTTCAGTGGGTTTTACTGTACTCAGGAAAAAGGCTTGCATTTATTTTCAGTGCCCCTCTTCAAAGAAGTTTCCCTCATTTCCCATCTTTCCAGCTGTTCTGATACTCTGTTACATTGGAGAACCTGTTTCTCTTGGTGTCCTGAGCTGACTTTGAGCAGCTCACTGAGCTCCAGGTCAAAGGCTCTGAAGTATTAACTCCAAAGTGAGCCTGATTATCCTGAGTTAAATCTGTGACAATGACAGGACAAAACACAAGTTTGCTTTTGCTCTGCCAGTTGAGAAGATTTTCAAATTTTGGCTAATAATATGAGATTTTTAATGTACCTTTTATAGGTTAACACTACTCTGGTACTTCAGACAGCAAAAAGATAAAAACTGACACTCTGCTAGCAGCAAAACAAAAGAAGTGAAAAGCACCATGAAACACACAATTATTATTTATTTCCGTGCATATCTTTAGAATTCAGCAGGTGCTCCTGTGCTTTTTGGGGCTGATGCTCTGCAGAAGGGGCTGTTTAATGTCCTCACTGACTTGGATCCTGAAATCCCAGTTTCATGGATACATTTGCTGCCCGTGGAGAGGGCAGTGGATGTTTTCCCATCTTCATTTGTGTCGCCTTCTTTCCATATCAGGTGTTCTTGGGAGCCTGGCTTTACAGCAGGGATCAGAGGTGCTGATTCCAAAGGTTTGTGTTCCCACATGGTTCCAGCCCGTTGGATTTGTTTGCTGTCCCTTCAGTTCCTCTGGTTCCTGCTGGAGAGCTGGACTGAGCTCAGCCTTCCCCTCTTGAATAACTCTGGTCTCTCCCTGAGAACACCAAGTTTGGAGAAATCGAAATGCAAATTCCAAGTGGGAATTTTGTGCCTTTGTTCAAGTGTAATGTAGCAGCACCTGCACTGAGCCAATCTTGGATTATTTCTAATGTTGGCTCAAAATGCTTTTTGGTTTTTTTTTCCTTCCTTGAAACTCTTGTGGGCCATTCCACAATGAGAGAGTTCATGGAAAACGGGGCTGGGGAGAGGAAACACCTTTTGAAAACGGAGTCTTGGTGACTCTGTGGGTTCTGATGGTTATTCAGCCTGGAAGAGCTTTCATCTTTATTTTTCAAGTGTTCTTCACAAAATAAAATGTCATTTTTATCTGCCTAGTTGGCTTGTTTGTGGATGTCTCACTGGTTGGGAATGGCACAAACAGTTTTCTGATGTGATGTGAATATTAATTTGCTCTAATTTTCCAACATTTCTGGACCAACATTCCCATCTCTGGGGAAGGTTTCCTCATTCTTTTTGTCTGTTTTTGTTTTCTGAGCCTCCTGCCTTGGTCCTGGTGAGGGCTCTGAGTGCAGGAGCAGCTTTGCTTTGTCTCATGTTTCCAATCCCTGTGGGGAAAGCACCAAGGATGGCAGGGAAAGTTCCTCCATCAGGACACAAATTAAAGCCACTCTGATGCCCTAAACTTATAAAAAGCCTTGGAAAAATTTTTAATCCCAATTTTAATGTGTTGTTTGGACTGGTTATTTTGAGCAACAGGTTTTGACTGAAATTAGCAATTGGCTTCTAGGGACTACTAAGCCACTTACTGGGAAATAATTATTTTTAAGTGATTTTTTGTTTGTTTTTGGTTTTTTGTTTTTTGGGGGGGGGGGTCTTTATCTTTTTTTTTCCTCCTTTTTTTTCCTCCTTTTTTTTTTCCTCCTTTTTTTTTTCCTCCTTTTTTTTTTCCTCCTTTTTTTTTCCTCCTTTTTTTTTCCTCCTTTTTTTTTCCTCCTTTTTTTTCCTCCTTTTTTTTTATCTCCTTTTTTTTCTCCTTTTTTTCCCTTCCTTTTTTCCCTTCCTTTTTTCCCTTCCTTTTTTCCCTTCCTTTTTTCCCTTCCTTTTTTCCCCTCCTTTTTTCCCCTCCTTTTTTCCCCTCCTTTTTTCCCCTCCTTTTTTCCCCTCCTTTTTTCCCCTCCTTTTTTCCCCTCCTTTTTTCCCCTCCTTTTTTCCCCTCCTTTTTTCCCCTCCTTTTTTCCCCTCCTTTTTTCCCCTCCTTTTTTCCCCTCCTTTTTTCCCCTCCTTTTTTCCCCTCCTTTTTTCCCCTCCTTTTTTCCCCTCCTTTTTTCCCCTCCTTTTTTCCCCTCCTTTTTTCCCCTCCTTTTTTCCCCTCCTTTTTTCCCCTCCTTTTTTCCCCTCCTTTTTTCCCCTCCTTTTTTCCCCTCCTTTTTTCCCCTCCTTTTTTCCCCTCCTTTTTTCCCCTCCTTTTTTCCCCTCCTTTTTTCCCCTCCTTTTTTCCCCTCCTTTTTTCCCCTCCTTTTTTCCCCTCCTTTTTTCCCCTCCTTTTTTCCCCTCCTTTTTTCCCCTCCTTTTTTCCCCTCCTTTTTTCCCCTCCTTTTTTCCCCTCCTTTTTTCCCCTCCTTTTTTCCCCTCCTTTTTTCCCCTCCTTTTTTCCCCTCCTTTTTTCCCCTCCTTTTTTCCCCTCCTTTTTTCCCCTCCTTTTTTCCCCTCCTTTTTTCCCCTCCTTTTTTCCCCTCCTTTTTTCCCCTCCTTTTTTCCCCTCCTTTTTTCCCCTCCTTTTTTCCCCTCCTTTTTTCCCCTCCTTTTTTCCCCTCCTTTTTTCCCCTCCTTTTTTCCCCTCCTTTTTTCCCCTCCTTTTTTCCCCTCCTTTTTTCCCCTCCTTTTTTCCCCTCCTTTTTTCCCCTCCTTTTTTCCCCTCCTTTTTTCCCCTCCTTTTTTCCCCTCCTTTTTTCCCCTCCTTCTTTTTTTCCTCTTTCCCTTTCCTCTTTCCTTTCCTATTTTCTGTTCTTCCTCTTCTTTCCCCTTTCCTTTCCTCTTTTCTTTCCTCTGGCTCACCCAGCTTGCTCAGACCTTTCTGGGTTTCCAAGTATAAGGAAATCTCCCAGACTTGAGTTGAAAGATTCCTACACTTTTCACAGCATCCTTCCTGACAAGTGTTGTTCAGAGTCCATGGCATTTCCAAGAGGTTTAGCAGGGTTAAATTGGATATTGGGGAGAAATCCTTCCCTCTGAGAGTAATGAAGGCCTGGCCCTGGGTTTCAGTTCTTCAGTTAAGTGGAGCTGTGCTTCCTCTGCAGGAAAATGAGCTAATGAGGCCAAATTTAAACTCCCCCCCGAGATTGCTCCTCAGGCATCTTAGATGCTTCCTAGGGAGTCAATGGAAAAACCGAGAAAAAGCCCACAAACCCAAAATAAACATCCCTCTTCCCCAGAGCAGCTTCTTCCCAGTGTTCTTGCTTCCTTTGTGACTCGTTCCAATGCCCTGGCATGTGGAAGCTGGCAACACCTCCTGTTCTTCCCAGCATCACCAGGTCCTGGAGGCAGAGCCTGTCTGGGAACCTAGGCAGGGTTGGGAGGAAGGTAAAATTCACTTCCCTGGAGCACCTGCTGGCAGGAGCCCAGGTGAAATGACCCACTTGGCATGGAAGTGTCAGCTTCCTTTTTGCTGGAAAAATTTCCTTGCCTGCCCTAAGCCCAGACTGAGCTGCTTTGTAATGGCTCTTTTCATCCCCAAATCTGATTTTTCCTTTACAGAGGGGTGTGGGTTGGAATGGAGTGGGTGATCCAGTGCCACCCCCTGCCATGGGCAGGGACACCTTCCACTATCCCAGGCTGCTCCAAGCCCTGTTCAACCTGGCCTTGGGCACTGCCAGGTATGCAGGGGCAGCCACAGCTGCTCTAAAAACTGTGCCAGCACCTCCCATGGAGAAATTCCCAATTCCCAATCTCCCATCCATCCCTGCCCTCTGGCACTGGGAGCCATTCCCTGTGTCCTGTCCCTCCATCCCTTGTCCCCAGTCCCTCTCCAGCTCTCCTGGAGCCCCTTCAGGGACTCTGAGCTCTCCCTGGAGCCTTCTCCTCTCCAGGTGAGCACATCCAGCCTGGCTCCAGCCTTGGAGCATCTCCCTGCTCTCTGGATTTGCTCCATGCAGTCCCTGTTTTCTTGTGTTGGGTCCCATAGAGTCACTGTTTAGTGATGAAACAAAAAAACCCCAATTTTCCTGATCCAATTCCCCTCCTGCTGACACACAGAATCTCTCCCTAACGCATTTTATTCACTGCCTGTTGTGCTGAGGGGCAGGGGGCACAATTTTGGGGCTACTTCCAGGTATTTTGGGGCTGGTTCCAGTTGTTTGGGGGCAGTTTCCAGGGGTTTTGGGGCTGATTCCAGAGGTTTAGGGTCAGTTTCTGGAGGTTTTGGGGCTGTTTCCAGGGTTCTTGGCCCGTTTCCAGGGGTTTTGGGACTGTTTGCAAGAGTTTGAGGCTGTTTCTGGGGCTTTGGGGGGCTGCTTCCAGAAATTTTGGGGTTTCTGTGTTTTTGGGGGCTGTTTCCAGGGGTTTGGGGAATGTTTAGGAGGGATTTGGGACTGTTTCCAGGGATTTTTGGCTGTTTCCAAGGGTTTGGTGACTGCTTACAGTGCTATTGGGGCTTTTTTCAGGGGTTTGGGGGGTATTTCCAGGAGTTTTGGGGCTGTTTATGGGAGATTTGGGAGCTGTTTTCAGGGTTTTCGGGCTGTTTCCAGAGGGTTTTGGGCGGTTTCTTGTGTTTTGGGGCTGTTTCCACAGCTTTTGTCACTGTTTTCTGGGGTTTAGAGGGCTGTTTCTGGGGTTTTGGGGCTTTTCCCAGGATTTATGGGACTGTTTCCAGGGATTTGAAAGCTGTTCCCAGGTTTTGGGTGCTGTTTCCAGAGGTCTGGAGCTGTTTCCAGGGATTTGAAGGGTGTTCTCGGGTTTTGGGGCCAGTTTCTGTAGGTCTGGGGCTGCGTGCAGTGTTTTTAAGGCTGTTGCCGGGTTTTTTAGGGCTGTTCTCGAGGGTTTTGGGGCAGTTTCTGGAGGTTTTGGGGCTGTTCACAGTAGTTTTGGGGCTGTTCGTGGGTATTTAGGGGCTGTTTCCAGGGTTTTGGGGGGCTGTTTCCAGGGATTTGGGGGCTGTTTCCAGGGATTTGAGACCTGTTCCCAGGTTTTGGGGCCAGTTTCTGTAGGTCTGGGGCTGTGTACAGTGTTTTTAGGGCTGTTTCCAGTTATTTGGGGGCTGCTTCCAGGGATTTGGGGACTGTTTCGGGGGGTTTTGGGGGCTGTTTCTGGGGTTTTGGGGCTTTTTCCAGGATTTTTGGTACTCTTTCCAGGGACTTGGGGACTGTTTCTGGGGGTTTGGGGCTATTTACAGTGGTTGTAGGGCTGTTCCCGGGGGTTTGGGGGCTCTTTCCTGGGTTTTTGGGGCTGTTTATGGGGTTTGGGGGGCTTTTCCCAGGATTTTTGGGTCTGTTCCCGGGGTTTTGGAGCTGTTTCCAGGTATTTGAAAACTGTTCTTGGGTTTTGGGGCCAGTTTCCGTAGGCCTGGGGCTGCGTGCAGTGTTTTTAGGGCTGTTCCCGGGATTTTAGAGCTGTTCTCGAGGTTTTTGGGGCAGTTTCTGGGGGTTTTGGGGCTGTTTACAGTATTTAAGGGCTGTTTACAGTGTTTTTAGGGCTGTTCCCGGGGTTTTTAGGGCTGTTTCCAGCGATTTGAGACCTGTTCCCGGGTTTTGGGGCCAGTTTCCGTAGGTCTGGGGCTGCGTGCAGTGTTTTTAGGGCCGTTCCCGGCGTTTTTTGGGCTGTTCTCGAGGTTTTTGGGGCAGTTTCTGGGGGTTTTGGGGCTGTTTACAGTAGTTTTGGGGCTGTTCGTGGGTATTTAGGTGCTGTTTCCAGGGTTTTGGGGGGCTGTTTCCAGGGATTTGGGGGCTGTTTCCAGGGATTTGAGACCTGTTCCCCGGTTTTGGGGCCAGTTTCTGTAGGTCTGGGGCTGTTTACAGTAGTTTTTTAGGGCTGTTTCCAGATATTTGGGGGCTGCTTCCAGGGATTTGGGGACTGTTTCGGGGGGTTTTGGGGGCTGTTTCTGGGGTTTTGGGGCTTTTTCCAGGATTTTTGGTACTCTTTCCAGGGACTTGGGGACTGTTTCTGGGGGTTTGGGGCTATTTACAGTGGTTGTAGGGCTGTTCCTGGGGGTTTGGGGGCTGTTTCCTGGGTTTTGGGGGCTGTTTATGGGGTTTGGGGGGCTTTTCCCGGGATTATTGGGTCTGTTCCCGAGGTTTTGGAGCTGTTTCCAGGTATTTGAAAGCTGATCTCGGGTTTTGGGGCCCGTTTATGTAGGTCTGGGGCTGCGTGCAGTGTTTTTAAGGCTGTTGCCGGGGTTTTTAGGGCTGTTCTCGAGGGTTTTGGGGCAGTTTCTGGGGGTTTTGGGGCTGTTTACAGTAGCTTTGGGGCCGTTCGTGGGTATTTAGGGGCTGTTTTCTGGGTTTTTGAGGGCTGTTTCCAGGGATTTGAGAGCTGTTCCCAGGTTTTGGGGCCAGTTTCTGTAGGTCTGGGGCTGTGTACAGTGTTTTTAGGGCTGTTTCCAGGTATTTGAGGGCTGCTTCCAGGGATTTGGGGACTGTTTCTGGTGTTTAAAGGGTTCTTTTGGGGGCAGTTTCTGGGGGTTTTGGGGCTGTTTACAGTAGTTTTGAGGCCGTTCCTGGCTGTTTAGGTGCTGTTTGCTCGGTTTTTGAGGGCTGTTTCCAGGGATTTGAGAGCTGTTCCCGGGTTTGGGGGGGGCAGTTTCCGTAGGTCTGGGTCTGTTTACAGTGTTTTTTAGGGCTGTTTCCCGGGGGTTTTTAGGGCAGCTTCCGAGGTTTTTGCGGCAGCTCCCGAGGTTTCCCTCCCCTGAGGGCGGCGCGGGGCGGGCCCGTTGCTATGGCCGCGCTGCCCCTTAGCAACGGGCCGTGCGCGCGCCGCGCGGGGCACGCCGGGAGCGCCGTGCGGGGCCGGGGGCGGGCGGGTCCCGCCGCGATCCCGGTTCGAGCCCCGGCCCGGCCCGGCCCGGCCCGGCCGCGATGAACGAGGCGGTGTCGCGGCAAACGCGGGAGACCCTGGGGCAGGTGATCCGCAAGCCGCCGCTCACCGACGCGCTGCTGAGCAAGCCGCCCTTCCGCTACCTGCACGACCTGATCAGCGAGGTGGGTGAGTTGGGGCTGAGGCACCCGCGGGCCTCCCCCGGCGTGTGGGGCGTGCCCGGAGCGCTGCGTAAATCACGGGGGTTTGGGGGGGGGAAATCACGGGGTTTGAGGGGTTTTGGGGGGTTTGGGGTGGGAAATCATGGGGTTTTGGGGTGGGAAATCACGGGGTTTTGGGGTGAGTTTGTGGGGTTCGGGCACCTGAAGCGGTAGGAGAAGGGTTAGGCGGGGTTTTGGGTGTTAGGAGTTGTTCCCTGTGAGGGTGGGGAGGCCCTGGCAAAGGGTGCCCAGAGAAGCTGTGGCTGCCCCTGGAAGTGTCCCAGGTTTGGAGCAGCCTGGGATAGTGAAATAGAAGAGAATCCCGGAATCGCTGAGGTTGGAAAAGCCCCTTGGGATGTCTGAGTGCAGCCTGTGCCCGATGCCCACCGTGTCACTCACTGAGTGCCGTGTCCAGGCCTTCCCTGGGCATGCTTGGACTGCACTTCATTGCCTGACTCCCCCTTTCCGCGAAGGACACTGTGAAAAATGCATGTATTTTATGACTGGCTTTTCGCAAACATTAAAATGAATATTATATGTGTTGTGTTAGAAAGTAATGCTGTATTAATTCTCTCAAGTAGTGTGTTACATATAGTTTTAGGTTATAAAAATTGTTAAAATAGAAACGATGCTACGTAGGATACTTTTTTAAAAGAAAGGACTGGCAGCGAGATAGCAGCCACAGGACACCTGAATCTTTCAGAGAAAAAGAATTTATTGCCCCATTATCAGGAGAAATGAACAACTTCCCACCTCAAGGGTGCTGTCAGGATTCAGAGGAAGAAGCTGACCATGGCCAGACAGAATCCTGTGTTTGAATGGAATTTATCCATCATATATGAAGTGTATGAATGTGCAACAGGCTGTTGCTTTTAAGGGTTAATCCTTTGTTAACGTGGGTCCTTTTTCAGGCTTATTTTGCCCAGAATAGGTACCCGGACCATCAGTAACTCTTTGTATTTGTTGTCTCATATTGTCCTAAATCCTAATTGTCCAAATTATTATTACTCTATTTGTATTACTATTTTTATAACCATTTTATTACTATTAAACTTTAAAAATTTTAAAACCAAGTGATTGGCGTTTTTCACAGACACATTTCCTGCTGCCCCACAAGGCTTATTGAGCTTTAAATGTTCTTGACTTATCCCCTTTCTTCTGTTTTTCAGGTGATCAGAGTGACAGGTTTTCTGAGAGGACTTTACACAGATTTCGAGCTGAAGTCAGATAATGTCAAGGTGGGCATGGGACTTCCATATTTATTTAGCTTTCAGGTTTTTTTGCAACTTGCCACAAGGTCCTTCTGATCTTCTCTGTGTTTAGCACCAAGGAGCTGTTGTTATTTTTGTTAAAAAGTTGTAAAACTTCATTCTGGTGGGTTATATTATACTTTCCATGGGATAAACACCTATAGATTTGTCTGCAACTTTTTGGTTTTAAGGAGTTTTTGCGATCTCTCAAGAGAATCCACAGCCCTAAACTTACTGCCTTCTGTATTTGTATGTACAAACACATATATATATATATATATATATATATATATATATATATATATATGGTATATAGATACATACATTAAATATCTGTGTTTAATATCCCAGCACTCACCTGTCTAGGACATGCATTCCACAGGAGCTTTATTGCAGTATAAAACTGGCTGATTACTGAAAGAGGAGGTTAATGCTATTACTGAAAACTCCTTTCCTTAAGTCCAAGGGTGACTTTACTCTCTGTTTGCTGCCTTCCCGTGATTTTTGGCTGAGCTGATGCCAAGTTCCCCAACTCCAAGCCTGATTTGGGAGCTTTGGTTGCTGATTCCTGGCAAACAAAGCAGTTTTTGTGTGTTGCCACTTAGGCAGCTGATCCCATGGTGTTTGTTTAACATAGCAACTGAAGTGTGAGCTCTGACTTCTCATCTCTCCAGCCAGTTCTTGCATGTTTTAGTCACTGATTAATGTATGTGTTTGTTGCTGTGACTGCTCCTATTGCTGTCAGGATAACTACAATTAAGTAATTTATAACTGAATTGTTGTTTTTTTTTTTTTTTGATAGTGTCCTTGTTGGCCCAAAGAGCAGATTTCCCAGCAGCTCCTGAGCAGGTCTTTGTTGCATCCATGTGCTGCTGCCTCTCTGAGAATTTCTTTCACAGATTTCTTTCACAGTCCATGGGGTTTTCCAGAACTCAGGCAGAAGAGATCAAAATCCTGGACTGTGGGGACAAATGTCTCAAAACCTTGAGTTCCTCTTCCCAAAGCTGATCAGGAGGGCAACTCAGCTGATTCCTTGGTGTGATTTCTTTTGGAGTTGTAGAAGATCAGTAGAATAATTTTTATCTGAGTAATCAATAGGAGAGAGCTTGTAAGGAAGGCTGAAATCATGAAGATTCCTTAATTGTGAGGACTTCTGTGAAATTTCACTTGGCTTTACTTTGTTTATTTGGTCTTTTGTATTTTACTTCTGATTTTATGTAATCATTGGAAGACATCATCTTTATTGAAGGGCAGTTGGGACAGGTTATTTGTGAAGTATAACGGTGAAGCTAAAACAATCATTATAATGATTGTGGAGACAAAAGTTTCTCTTAATTGCTCTTTTACCAGGATAAGGATTCCAAAATCAACTTCCTTCAGAAGGCCATCGATGCTGTTGTGATGGTGACAGGAGAGCCACTGTCAGTGAGACCAGCACGAGTTGTGGCTGGGCACGAGCCCGAGAAAACCAATGAATTCCTGCAGGCAATTGGGAAGTGCTGCTTGAACAAGGTAGGGCAGAATTACACAGATTTCATGCACGCAGGGAACAGGCACAGGAGGAGAGGAACAGCCTCAGGATGGGCCAGGGCATGCTCAGGGTGGGCAGAAGCAGGAATTCCTGCATGGAAAGGGTGCTCAGGGATTGAAGGGGCTGCCCAGGGAAGTTTGGAGTGCCCATCACTGGAGGTGTCCAAGGAACATTTGGATGTGGCACTCGGAGTTCTGGGCATCAGTCACAGCTTGGACTCTGTGGCCTTGGAGGTCTTGTCCAACCCAGATGATTCTGTGCCTCAGTTACCCCTGTGCTGTCATTAATTGCACAGCAGAAACATTCTGTCACCCCTCAGTAACAGCAGGTAGAGAGTTCATGATCTTTAGCAGGTGTTTGAGCCAGCTTCCCACAAAATGCATTCTGATTATTAAGGATTTTATTATTCACTGTTGTTCACTTTATTTGTTTCTCTTCTAATAACATTTATTAGATTTGAAGCCTAAAATGAAGCTCCAGCACCTTTAAAATTTTGGGATACAGATGCTTTACTTATACAGCCAGTTGCTCACCTTTGGCTTTACCTGCTTGGACTCTGTGACCTTGGAGGTCTTGTCCAACCCAAATGATTCTGTGCCTTAATTCCCCCTCTGCTGTCATTAATTGCACAGCAGAAACATTTTGTCACCCCTCAGTAACAGCAGGTAGAGACTTCATGATCTTCAGCAAGATTTGAGCCAGCTTGCCGCCCAAATGCATTCTGATTATTAAGGATTTTATTATTCACTGTTGTTCACTTTATTTGTTTCTCTTCTAATAACATTTATTAGATTTGAAGCCTAAAATGAAGCTCCAGCACCTTTAAAATTTTGGGATACAGATGCATTGCTTATACAACCAGTTGCTCACCAGTTGCTCCCACCCAAATGCATTCTGAATATTAAGGGTTTTATTGTTCACTGTTGTTCACTTTATTTGTTTCTCTTCTAATAACATTTATTAGATTTGAAGCCTAAAATGAAGCTCCAGAACCTTTAAAATTTTGGGATACAGATGCATTACTTATACAACCAGTTGCTCACCTTTGTCTTTATCTGCTTTAAGTCAAATCTCTTAATTTTGGAATGAAAGTAATATTTGCACTGTGATTTTTTTGATTGTGGAAATACAATAATGGAGACATTTCATAACTGTTTAAAAACAACTGCAGGAGCTGTTCTTACACGGAATTATTGCATTCTTTCACAGAATTATTATGTTTTTACACTGAATTGTTACATTCTTAAAATAATAATTAGTACATTAATTATTTAATGAAACAATTTACTCATTTCAGTGGTGTTTTTCTGTTCCTTGCAGCTGTCCAGTGATGCTGCTGTGAAAAGGGTCTTGGCTGGGGAAAAAGCTGATGCTAAAGGGAAGCCTCCACCCTCTAAACCTCGACATAAAGAAAGCAGAGAGCCCAAAGCAGAAGAACAAAAAAGCCATAAGGATAAAGAGGTAGCAGTTGCATTTTTTGGGGGTAGTGGGGTACCATGAGTTATTTGCTTGGGGTATTTTTAGCATTTTTGTGTTTGTAGGGTCATTGTGTGATTGAGTTGCCATGTGTTGGAATTTAATTTTTAGTGTTTGCTTTCTTTTTAGAGCAGGAGAGACACTGAAATTAAAGACAGAAGCCCCAGCAGAGACAGAAAACCCAAAGGAGATTTGAAAGAAAGCAGAGAAAGAGAAAAGGAGAGGGATAAACAGAAGAACAATGATGAGAGGCACAAAGAACCTGAAAGAGACACCTCAAAGGAAGCAGAAAAACAAGAGAGGGAAGGAAGCAAAAGCAGAGCGACCAAGCAAGGGAGAGAAACAGAAAAAACCAAAGGAAAAGGAGACCCAGAGCGAGGAGAGGACCTCAGGCAAGATAAAGGACAGGAAAGAGAGAAAAGACAAGAAGGAGGAAGAGAAAAGGACAGGCTGAAAGGAAGAGACAAAGACAAGGCCAGGGACAAAGAAGGAGAGAAAGACAGAGAGAGAAGAAGAGATCGGGACAGAGAAAAAGATGGGGAGCACCTCAGGGAACATGGGAAGGAGAAAGCAGAGAAAAAGGTAATGGAAGTGTTATTTTGGGGAAGAACTTTCCCCACACTGTGGTTGGGACTGTGTTTGCTCCAGTGGCCTTCCATGTTTGTATTCCATCAGGAAGAGCCCTTGTTCCAACCCCTGCCATGGGCAGGGACACCTTCCACTGTCCCAGGCTGCTCCAAGCCCCAATGTCCAACCTGGCCTTGGGCACTGCCAGGGATCCAGGGACAGCCACAGCTGCTCTGGGCACCCTGAGCCAGGGCCTGCCCACCCTCACAGGGAACAATTCCTAATTCCCAATATCCCATCCATCCCTGCCCTCTGGCACTGGGAAGCCATTCCCTGTGTCCTGTCCCTCCAGGCCCTTATCCAAGTCCCTCTCCATCTTACTTGTTGGCTCCCTTCATGTGCTGGAGGCTTTCTCAGAGTTGGGACTGAATGGTCTTTAAGGTCCCTTCCAACCCAAACCAGTTTAGGATTCCTGGATATTCTAAGGATTATAGGCCCTAAACTGCCCTGAGAGCCACCTCTTCATTGCCTTTCTTTTTGTTACTCTTCTATTTCCTCTTCCTCTAAGTATTTCCTATCCTGCTGTTCTATTCTCTTGGTAGAAATTCAGGACTGATGGGCACCAAAATGCTTCTCTTGAATCTAAACCAGTTCATTTCTTTCCAGCCCTCAGATTCTGAAGAATCCTTGAATAGAAAACCACAGAGGCCAACTAAAGACAGCAAGTGCCAGCCAGACACTGAGGTTAGTAGTGGAGGAGGTAGGAATAACCAAAACGTTGCATTTTGATTTTGGAATCTGCTCAAAAACAATGTAGGGTTGAAAGGTGGGTAAATGGCAAGTTTTAGGGCTGGGAAATAAATGAAATAGAAGCTTCCCTGGGATTTTTGGTTGTTTATTTGTTAAAAAATTTCTCTGATCTTGGACAAAAAAAGTCTACTCAATTTATTTTATTTTGCAGATTTTATTTCTGTGTGTTCATATTTTGGACACTTTGTAGGATCACAGACTGGTTAGGGTTGGGAAGAACCTTAGAGCTCATCTCTTCCAGCCCCCTGCCATGACTTTTCTTTATTCTTTACAATCTTTCCTGGAAAGCTGATAGGGTTTTTGTATTTGTTTTTGAATTTTAGCAGAAGTTACTGTTTTGGAAAGAAAAAGAGTCCAGTGTTGTTTCAGGGTCCATGGTTTGCAGCTGGAGGAGCAGCTCTGCACAGGAGCTGCTGCTTGTGTGTCACCACTGTGCCTCCATCTGCTGCTTCCTGATGACCTGAGGCAATTTGGGGAATTATGGAGCCACGTGGCCACATGTTTAAAGGGGAGACTTCAGTAAATAAACCTAAAGCTGCACAGGCTGAGGAAAAACCAGGCAGGATCCCAACTCTAGCAGGACTCTCTGGGCCCACTGTCATTATTGTGTCTTCCCCATGAGATGACAAATTTATGGCTCTTCCTTGACTCCAGTCCAACCAAACTCTTTAAGTTATTGGCACTGGGAGGGAGAGCTTATAAAAGAGTTTTTTGGGTTTTTTTTTTTTAGCCTCCAGCAAATATTCATGGCCAAGTCAAACTTCCTGCAAATTGGGTCTCTAATGGAAATTCTGAGCCTCATCCCAAGCTCTCATCATGCTCTTGGGCACCACAGTAATGCAGCGGGGCAGTAAAGTTTCATTTCCCCTCCTGAGTGCTTTTGGGAGGGATTCCAAGGCTTTGGAATTATTACCTGAGATCCAAAGGACATTCCTGCCTCTGCCTGCCTGCGGAACAGGGGAGGCTGCTCGTTTCTGAGATGATGAAAACACAAACCTGAGAGCAGAGCATGGCAGATGTCATCATTTTAAAGCTGGGGGAGGGAGAGGTGACAGGAAAACGTGCCCAGAGAATTTTGGGAGCTGAGAAAGCTGCACAAAGTGATTTAGAGGAAACTCCAGCAGGAAATCATTGGAAATTGCACCTCCTGGACTGGGGTTGATCTTCTGGTCCTCTCAGGAGTCTCCCAGCCTTTATTTCCAGGGATTTACCCCAATTTAACCACTGTGGTTCCACTTGAGTCACGTGGCAGGGAAACAAATGGATTCAAAAGAAGGCAAACAACTTTTTGTGCACATGAAGGATTATGAATCTTATTTTGTGGTCTCTGCTGCAGAATTAACAAATCTTCAGCATCTCTCTTTAGCTTTTTATATGTATTTTTTCTATAGATAGTTACGGAATATATCTATTCATTATAATAGAAGTGAAACAGTTTGAGGCAGTACCCACAAGTCAGCCACTGTTTTTTCCCCCTCAGGATTAATCTCTTTACCTTTTTACTGCATTTACTTTAGAGAACAGATCCATTTAGATTTTTTTTTATTATTCTACATGTACAACAAAGCTGTCACTTAAAGTTTAGTCCCTGACTTTGCTTAATGAGATTTTCTCTCTTTATGCAAATCTGTTTTTCTTGATGCTAATTACTGATGCCAGCTTTCAAATCTACTGAAGGCTGACTTTTTTTTGTAATTTAAATGTAATTTTTTTGTCGCTGAAGAAACTCTTTGTGTTACTCAGTGTGCAGTAGTCATCACATGGGTATCCATAATTTTCTGGAGCTAGAAGAAAGCAAGGATAAGTAGGAATTAAGAGACATTTGGCTACCACATGGCAATCAGAAGCTGCCTCAAGGCTGGCTCTTGCATCCTGCAGTTTGGGATCAAGGTTGTGTGTTGTTCTGTTCACTCTCAGTCCATCTTAGGGAAAAATCAGATTTAAAATGGCCTTTTGGACCTTATAAATAATGAAGACCATTATTGTTTAGACTTGACAGGAGGTGGGGGAGGTCACAGAGCATCTGGTGCTGGAAGTGGCTGCAGAACAGGTAAATCATTTTCCCCTGAGGGCAAACACCTTGGAAAAGTCTCTTCCATGTTTCCCATGGCAGCTGGAGCTCTTGGCTAAAGCTTTCTGTAATATCCTGTCATTTCTGGCCACTTGCAGAATGAGTTTGCATTTGCCCTGAAAACCCTGTTGCTCTGGAAGTGGTCACTTCAAGCAGCCTCTAAGTCCTGCCTAATGAACTTCTGTTCCTCTTGGAACTTTGTTAGGTTATGTAATGAAACCGTGGAATTAAAAAAAGGACAGCAGAGAGAATCACCTCCTGGAAATCTGCAGGACGTGACTAAAACATTTCTGTTCTGGAGCTGGGAATGTCCCTCTCTCTTTGGTCTCACTACACCAGAAATCCATCCTTTAAACTGCTTTAAAAACAGAGATTTTCCTCATCCCTTTGTGTTTGAGCAGTTTTAATTTGCAGGATCTAATACCAATAGAACATCGTCTTGTGAGATTTTAGGTGAGAAAAAGAGGATTGATTGATATTTTCCTCACAAGTCTTATCAGCACAGCACTCAAACTGGCCTCAGCAAGTGGAGATCTTTCCTTGTATGTAGTTTATTTATATAAAATTATACCTGCACACTTGGTATTGTAGAGATGGAAAGATACCTCCTGGCACTGTGGATATAATTAGAAGAAAAGTACTGTGGAGGGTTGGTGGAATGAAATTGCTGTTCACAGACTTAATTCTTATTTGTTATTAGAGAACCATCAGTAGGGCTGATGAATTAGAGGGGGAAATTGCAGTGGCTTATTTTGTAATGAGCTCTGAAGCACCAGCAAACATTTTCTTCTGTCTTGAAGTGAAATTCAGCCTCTTTAAAGGTTAATAGTGAGGACAAAGCAGCAGCCTGGATGGTTTGCAGAAGGCTCTGGATCCTCTCCACGTGGAAACATAATTACTCAGGACTGGGAAGCGTGCATGCATCCATCAAGGATTCTGCTGTAATATGTTTTTCCAGCATGGTGTGAGATGAAGTGCAAGATTTCCCTTTAATGGCTCTGGTGGCTGCTTTTCAAAGTCTTGAAGGGGAATAACCTCTTTTATCTGCCTTTGGAAAGCCCCCCCCAATCATAAATATTGTGGGCTTTCTGTTTTGGTGTGCTGCCATAGTGAGCAAACGTCAGCTTTCACCCTTGCACCTGCTGCCAGGCTGCACATGTGGCTCCACAAAAATTCTGTTTGTAGCCACATAAATAAATGACCAAATCCCCTCTTGCAGCACCTATTGGCAGCCCCCTCCCCACCTGTGCTAATAATGACCTCACCCAGGGAGCTGCTGGGGCTGCACTGTGCCAGATGTGCTCCTGATGGGATAAGAGCTTTCTTTTCCCTCCTTCCATAGCGTTGGCCTTGTGGAGGTTATTATGGAGAATTAAAATTAAGATGAACCACTTCAAGATTGGAATTCTGTCTGGTTTTCCTTAGAACATGCCAGAATTTGTTAAGAGGAAAAACACTTCTGGTGGAAGGATTCCCTGCCCAGGCCAGGGGGTGGAAGGGGATGAGTTTTAAGGTCCCTTCTGCTCAAACTATTCTTTGATGGCAAAAAAATGGCAGAAATTGTGATTTTCAGGTTATCAATGGAGGTTTTTTCCAACCTTAATGATGATCAGCAGGGCTGACAAAAAGTCTTGGATGAGAACTGAAAAGAAAAATCATATAAGGAAGGAGATCCTGGGAGGTGTTAAATGTATTTCAGGATTTGGGATATCAGGCAGGATTTTTATCCAGGGAAATTTCCATTTAAGTAATGGACTGGGCAAACCAGGTAGCACAATTTTTTAAATCCTTGCTTCTCTTTTGGAATGAAGTCTAAAAGATTTTGCAGCAGGTTGAAGAGGAGCTGTGTATCTGATGCAGCTGAAACACAGAGGTGATTGTAGGAATCATCCTCCTTTTTAAAACCTTTTTATTCTACAAGGTTGGATACTCTTAGGTCCCATTTGGAAGTTGTTTTTCTATCAAATAAGTTCGTGTGAAAGAAAACAGCTGGCATTTATCCAGGAAAAAATATCCACAGGCTTTGAGGGAAATAAACTCAACATAAACTTGTGGATCAATTCTTGGGTCAATATTTGCTCTGTATAATACTTAGAAAAGCAATACAAGGAACTAAATTTCAGATATAGTGATGTAATATTTAGACCTACTGTTACATAAATTTCTGGCCTTTTATTGTTTTGTTTTGTTTTGTTTTTTTTTCCAGACTGAAACTCCTGCAAGGATATCAAAGGAGCCTTCAGCAAAAGCATCAAGGCATCCCTCCAAGCCTGCAGGAGAAGGTAACCACAGGGAGGATATTGTTATTTCTATCAGATATGCTGCAGGGTTATTGAGTAGGAAGAGCAGAAATACTGAAATATCCCTGTTTATTATTGCCAGGGTTTGGTTTGTACTCCCAGCCTGCATTTGTGAATCCAAGAGGCAATTCTCCTGCCTGGATTTGGGATATAGGAATGGAGATTCAGTTCAGTTTGCTCTCATTTCCAGTGCACAGTTGCAGACAGAAATTCAGCCCGCTTTTGGTAATTTCTGTGTAATTACTCTCTGAACAAGCTTTTGGACTTGTCTGCAACTATTTCTGACATGTAACATTTGTCAAATGTTTACAGCAGAGCAAAGGGAAGGTTGCAATGGTTTTAATTTGGTTTCATAGACAGTTGGTCCAGGCTTTCCAAATAAATTATTTCTCTGTGGAGGTGCTTCCTTGCAATTATGATGCTGTGCTTTGTGTTTAGTCCATTAAGTTATTGTTAAATGGTTCATTCTTTTATCCCCCCACATTTTCCCCAAGTTGTTTTTTTCCCTAAGTTGTATACCTTCCTTTAAAGCTGTCCCTCAAGCTTTTCCCCTCCCTTTGTTTTAGTCCATTCCCTGTCTGTCAAGGTGATCCTGCCCCTCTTTCCCTACCTGTCAAGGCAACCCTGCCCTCCTTCCCTGCCTCTCAGAGTGATCCTGCCCCTCTTTCCCTGCCTTTCAAGGCAGCCCTGCCTCTCCTTCCCTGCCTCTCAAGGTGATCCTGCCCTTCTTTCCCTGCCTGTCAGGGTGATCCTGCCCCTCTTTCCCTGCCTCTCAAAGTGATCTTGCCCTTCTTTCCCTGCCTCTCAAGGTGATCCTGCCCCTCTTTCCCTGCCTCTCAAGGTGATCCTGCCCTTCTTTCCCTGCCTCTCAAGGTGATCCTGCCCCTCTTTCCCTGCCTCTCAAGGTGATCCTGCCCTTCTTTCCCTGCCTCTCAAGGTGATCCTGCCCTTCTTTCCCTGCCTGTCAGGGTGATCCTGCCCCTCTTTCCCTGCCTGTCAAGCCCACCCTGCCCTTTTTCCTGAATGTTCCCTGCCACTCAACCCCTGATTTTAACACCCACTTGCAAATCCCCTAATCCACGATGCCCCATTGGCTCCATTTCCCTCTCCTGCCCCTATACTGATTGCTCCCACAGTGTTGATGCAATCCCCTTGCTCCACCCTTGAAATCCCCCTATTGGTTGTTTTCTGTATCCACCCCCTGGTCTGTAGCTGTATTTAAACTCTTGCACTGAGATGTTTGGGGCTTTTCTGCCTTATCCCCTTCAATTTGAGTGAACTTTCCCTGTGGAGCCTCAAGACAAAAGAGCTTCCTCCTTCCTTCTTGACACGCTCCAGTCCCCAGCTGTTCCCCACCCCTGTTGTGGCCACCAGTGTTCAGAGCCTGGGTTCTGGTGGGCTTGAGCATTGTGTCACCAATTTTTGTAGTTCAGCCTTTAAATGTTGTGTTTACACACTGACTGGAAGTGGATTATCTTCAGAATGTTCCAAATACTGCACATCAGGAGGAAAGGAATCTTAGCTTAGCACTGCTATCCCTTTGTGTAGGAAGGCAAGAGGAAGAGCCTGGAGAAACTCCTGGATAAGGAATAAAAGTGGCTTGTACCCAGAGCTCAGACAGCAGCAGTGGAACTGCAATTTCTCTTTGTATTTCAGTGCCTTTCCCCCTCCTCTTATTTCAGTGATTGTGCCCCTGTTATTTGAATCCTAAAGAAGAACAAAACAATAAATCACTTTAATGTCTCTGTTCAGAAAATTCAGTGACACCTATGAATTGATGCCTGTTAGTAACAGCCAGTTCTGGTTAAAAATTGGTGCATGAAAATCTTCATGCACTTAATTTTCCAATCTCATTATTAATAATTTATATAAAGAGATCATGTGTTGCTGGATGTCTTCCCAAGTTCCCACTTATTTTTTGGATTTCTGGTTTAGGTTCCCATGTGTCTGAGGCAAAATACTGGAGTTATATCAGTCCTGCTTTCAGGAAAATGAATAGCCTTGTTTGAGCACCTTAAATATATTGGAAACCCCCCTGTATGTCTGTTAATTTAGGAGCCTCATTCAAGTTGGTGCTAGAAAATTGAAATTTTTATGTCACATCTCCTATGCTGTGAAGTCTGAGTAATTTGGCAGCTGAAAAACCCCTGTCTGGATTCCATTAAAACTGCAGCCTTATTTTACTACTTAGTGATCCTTAGCTGATCCTATAACTTCTTTTATTTCCCAAAATTTCAATATTCATTTTATATGGCACTAAACTGTGAGGACCAGACACACTGTATTTATGGGATTGTCCCTTTAACACCAGAATCCAGTTTTCCTGATAAGTTTAATACAGGGAATGACTTTAGGGTGAGTATTTTAAAACACTCCTCAAAGCCAGGAATATTTTGGGGCATTACTCCTCTTTTTTTTCTGACACAGTGAGCTTGCCAGAGGTGAATAATCCAGAGGGTTGGAAAACTTTCTGGAGCTGTGCTGATGCACATTGCACACTGGTGATGATGATCAGAGCTTTCTATTTTATCTTCTATTAATTGGAAATACATGAATGTACAACAGGAGGAGATGTCTCTTCTCTGCGAGCAGATAAATTGTAGAGGTTTATACTGAATAGTTCAACTTTCAGGAATTCAGTCAGCACTCATTTAAAAAGTCTCTGTGCACCTTGAATGTGATTTATTGACACTGAAGAGGGTTTATTAAACTAGGGTAGCCCTTAAAGAAGTCCTAGCAGGTATTTAGCATGGCTTTTTATTTTGAATTTTTATTGGCTCTTGGGTTTCATTTGACTATAAACTGTTTTGTTACAGGAGCTGTGGACACGAGGAGTGTGGCAGATGGGATTTCAGAGGATGGTGCTGCTGAGCTGCAGGAGAAAATTGAACCAGACCTTGCAGAAAAACAGAAGGGTAGGGAAAGTTAAAGGGTGGATGCCATGGAAAGCCCAGCTGGAGTGTTTGGGTCAAATCTATGCAGCTAAATGATGTAAGGAGAGTGATTTACACTTAATCCAAGTGCTGCTGTGTGTTTTAATCACATCTGATTCATGAAAAATGTCCATCCCCTGATAAAGCAATTACTTTTATTTTCCTTTTCCTATTCTTTTGTTTTCCAAGAGGCAAATGCTGCATCTGAATCCCTTGGTGACTTGTTCTCTGTAAGAAGGGAATCTTTGCACGTTGCCTTTTTGTGAAACTATTTGGGAGTCTCAGCATTTGCGTTTTACAGGATTCCAGAGGAAAATTCCATCCCTGCATTCTTTCTTACTCCTCCATTTCCCCCCCAAGCTGGATATTGCTCCCAAGACATGGATGTGCATCCAGCCCCAGCACACACAGAGCCATGGAAGCAAAGTGCAGGAGGAGGAGCTGAAATTGCAGCAAAAAGCTGCATTTTTGTTCTCTCCAGCTGCAGATGCTTGAGCTGGTTGGGAGGATGGATCCCATGGATGTGGGAGGTGTTCCCAGCCCACCTTTGGCCTCCAGGGCCTCATGGCTGTGGCAGCCTAATGACATATGCATGGATGGCCAAGACATTTGTGTGACCTTCCCCAGCTGGGAGAACTTCCATGCAAATTCCCTTTCATCTCACGGAGCTGTCTTGTCCTTTGGAATGCATCTGGGGTGGAAAAGAAATTTATGGTATAATTGGGATGGATGTAAGAGGAGTACCCCCAGGTTCATTATGGATTTGGATTGGATCCCCTGGTGGTTTAAGAACCAAATATTCAGGATCAGAAGAATAGTGAAGGTTGGAAAAGATCTCAAAAATCATCAAGTCCAACCTTTACCATTGAGCTCAACCTTTATTTTACTGACTGATCTTGTTTTTCAGCTTTATTCACCAAGGCACTGTAAACCCCTCATTTTTTAGGTTCAGGACCTTTAAGATCCAAATCCAAGCCACTCCATGAGCCCAGGATTATAAAACATTGTTTATTAGCTGAAGTAAACTGATTTTCCTGGATCTTTTAGAGCATTATTTCTGTCTGTTTCACTTATATTTTGTTGCAGAGCAACGAGGCTCTGTATGCCAATTTTCCTGGCCCTGGGAGTAGTTCTCAGGTTCTGGATGTAATTCCTGTTGTGTGCTTCGTGCCTAACTTGATCAGATTGCAGAATAAACAGAACTTTTCTAAGAAATCAGTCTGTTTGTTATTTACAGATTAATTTACCAAAGACTCAATAACATTCTAGTGACAAAAGAGTAGCATCAAACATAGTTGAAAACTTTTAACAGGAAAAAAAGTGCTTTTTAAGAAGTCAGGCCCTTCTCTAATGCTTTTTGCCCTTTTGTCATGTATTATAGCATTTTTAAAGATAATTGGCTGAGTTTAGATGCTTTGAGTAGACTTTACTCAAGGAGTAGCCACCACCTCAACGAAGAATCCCAGCAGGGGAAGATAAGAGGTTAAGGAAAACAAAAGCATTGAGTGAGATGATGTCATTTTCACAGAGGGGGGAATTTCACAATATTAAGATACTTATAAAAATGAAGAATTTTAAGTGGTTTTTTTCAGTGCAATGCTAAGATTCCAAATACTCTCATAAAAAACTGAGGTTTTCCTTAGCCCAGCTAAGCCCCACTTTTTATGGTGTTTTGTTTAATAGAAAGAGAAGTGGAGAACACAGCTCCTGAGAAGCCTGAAAATGGTGAAGCACCTCCTGATGTCCCACCTCGGCCTGCCCAAAGGTGTGTTTCCATCCTTTCTTCCCTTCTCAACCCATAAACTGCTTCATGGAATAAAATTTTTAGTAAAAATTTAGCAAAAATTTTGAGGAGAACATTGCATTTCCTCTGTGCATTCCATAAGGACGGTGTTATGGATCAGGTGAGCTTGCTTTTCAATTTGAATGTTTGAATTTTTTTTTTTTTTTCTCAGCAAAGGCTCGTGTTGCTGTGTTACTGTATTTGCAGGCACCCCTGTGGCAGGGAGGAATGATGAATCTGAGTCCATGTTCTCAGAAAGCTCATTTATTACTCTATAATACTATATTCTGTTAAAGAATACTATACTAAACTATGCTATACTAAAGACTACAGAAAGGATACTTACTGAATGCTAAAAGATAATGAAAACTTGTGACTCTTTCTAGAGTCTTGACTCTTCCAGAGTCTCTGCTAAAAAGACAATAATGAAAACTTGTGATTCTTTCCAGAGTCTCTTTTCCAGAGTCTCAACCTGGGGATTATCTCGGGGGGTGATTCGGGCTGTTTAGGGGAAGATCAGGAAGTAGTTTAGTTAAAAATGCCAGCTTTGGGAGTTGGAGATGAGGGTTTGAGTCCTTTCTTCCTGAGATGGGATGGTGGGATAACTCTAAGAAAGGGTTTAGTCTTCAGTCTTTGGCTTACAAGACCAATGTTTTTATAAACTATTACAGTTAATTAGAGTTTGAGTAGTTTATTTTCTAGGGCGGCCGCAAGGGGGAATAAAACTAGGATAATTTTGAGTAAGTGAATGAGGCTAGATGGCCAGTGATGGTGAATGGGTGTTGTACTGGTTGGCTGCCTACTCAGGTTAGAATGAGTCAAAACACCTCACAGCAGAACCCAGTGGAACACTCACCTGTGGGTGAACAATCTCCAAACACATTCCACATGAGCACAGCACAGGAGAAGCAAATGAGATCAGAATTGTTTTCCTTTTCTCCGAGGCTTCTCAGTTTTCCAGGAGAAGACTCCTGAGTGAAGGGATTTTTCAGAGACTCTGAATGCCACACTGTGTCCCTTGTGAAGGTGATTTTTTCCCATTCCCACTGTTCTTGCAGACGGATTCCCCGTCCTGGCAGCGCGAGGCCGGCGCCCCCACGAGTGAAACATCAGGAGAGCACCGAGCTCTTAACCCCAGAAAGGTGAGGGATGAGGGACCTGCAGAGTGGGGGTGTTCCTTGGAGCACACCCTTCCCAGCTCCTCTGGCATCACCAGTTTGGGATGGTCACCTCATGGTGGAGTTCCCATCCCTGGAGTGTCCACAGAAGGCCTGGATGTGGCACTCAGTGCTCTGGGTGGGGATTGCTCACAGGTTGGACTTGAAGCGCTTTTCCAGCCTCAATGATTCTGTGATGTTTGATGCCCTTTAGCTCAGTTCAGTTTATTCTGATAGAGCTCAGTACTTGCATTCATTCCCCTGTTCCCTGTGTCCCTGGCAGGAGTGGCAGTGCTAAAACAGCCCCAAGCGTGCTCAGGGAGCAGCAGGTTTCTGATGAGGAGGATGAGCAGTTCGTGGTGGAGACAGCAGAGTCCCTGCCAGAGATGCCAAAGGTCTGTTCCTGTTGCAGCTGACTGAACCTTTTTCCATATTTTGTTTGGAATGTCCAGCCTGGAGAGGAGAAGGGTCCAGGGAGAGCTCAGAGCCCCTTGCAGGGCCCAAAGGGGCTCCAGGAGAGCTGCAGAGGGACTGGGGACAGGGGATGGAGGGACAGAACACAGGGAATGGCTCCCACTGCCAGAGGGCAGGGATGGATGGGATATTGGGAATTAGGAATTGTTCCCTGGCAGGGTGGGGAGGGGCTGGAATGGAATTCCCAGAGCAGCTGTGGCTGCCCCTGGATCCCTGGCAGTGCCCAAGGCCAGGCTGGACACTGGGGCTTGGAGCAGCCTGGGACAGTGGGAGGTGTCCCTGCCCATGGCAGGGGTGGAATGGGATGAGCTTTAAGGTCTCTTCCCACCCAAACCATTCCATGATTCCCTGACTTGTTGAAATATCCTCCAGCTGAATATTTTTGAATAGTTCCATATTACAGCAATGCCAAACTTTTTGCAACTAAAGCTCTCTTCCTGCATGTGTAGGAGCCAGAAGTGGAGCTGGTTGAGGATCAAAAGCATGGTAAGTTTGCTTTTATGTATATTTGTACAGATCTGGAATCAACCCCTGGGTTTAAAGCAAATGCTGAACACTTAAAGTGCTGAACAGAGCACTAAAATCCCTCCTGAGGGAAGGAGTTTGCAACGTTTGCAGGAAAACCAACTTATTTACCCAGGCTTGTTTTCCTGTGCAGCTGGATTTACAACTGTGTTAAGGACACGTTTTCTATGCATCCTCAATGTCAGCAGGATTTAAAATTCTGCATAAAGCTCATAAATTAACATTTCTTCAAGTATCAGGTACAGCTTGTCAGCTCTGAGATACGAGGTTGGATTTAAAGACAAATTCTAGAAAAGCCTGGGAGAAAAAAGGTCAGATAGCAAATACCTTGTGTGTCAGTGTTTAAAATACAAAATAAAATGCTGTTTATGTTGCTCTAAAAGTTGTCTGCATTGAAAAAAAACAAGCCAATTGGGTTTTATTTTATTGTCTGAATGTTTGAAACTGTTAAGTGTCCATCAATGCTTAGAAAAATCCTGGTTTTTCAACAGGTGGGCTGGTGAAAAGAATCCTAGAAACCAAGAAGGATTATGAGGCATCACAGAAATCATCACAGACCACAGAGAGGGTGAGGTGGCAATGGCTTTCAACGAACTGAGAGATGAGGTGTTGCAATTGTGACCTTTTCCTTTGCTTTAAATATGTTTTATTCCATCTGTGATCATCTTTTCTCTGTCATATCTTGTCTTGCTCGTGTGATTTTTTTTCCACAGTTGAGAAGGGGAAGGTAGGTTTTGTTTTTAATGAGTTTTGTAGGGGTTTTTTTTTGTTGTTTTGATCACCTAGAAAGTGTGTGGGAAGGATCTAGCAGTGATCACAAACCAGAAGCAAAAGCTTGATCCCCCATATTTGAGTGTCTTGCTGTGGAAACAGAGAGCTTTGTGTGCCTTGCAGAGCTCCTGGCATATGAGAAGCAGCAAAGGCAGAACACTGAGATGGATTCTCTGATCCCATGGAAAGTTCCTAAATCCATTTTGGTGTGCTGGGGAGAGGCCCTGAGGCACTGCAGTGATTAAAGTCTCATAAAATTAGACAAGTGTGTTTAGATGTTTTGGGGAGGTGAATGCATTCCATGAGCTCTTATATCTTCCAATCACTTTTATTTTAATCTTAATCCAGTATCTTAGGGTTTTCCTACGTGTATGCCTTTCAGGAAAGGTCTATGGTGTTGGAGACAGCTGTTCACAGAGCTCTGGGAAATCAGTGATGACTCCTCAAGAGTCTGGGAGCAGACTCCTGTCTGCCTCTTCTGGCTTTCCTTTCTTTTCCAGCACCCTGAGGAAGTTGGGGTGGCAGATCTGACTCTTGGGGGAGTGTCCTCCTTTCTGGAGTTTGGGATTGGCTGAGATCCAGGCCTGGAACAAAATTCCTTTCATGTATTGTAAGGGCTGTGGTTGATGAGCCAAGGTAGGGTTAGGTGAGGTATTGGGAATTAGGAATTGTTCCCTCTCAGGGTGGACAGGCCCTGGATCCCTGGAAGTGTCCAAGGCCATGTTGGACAGGGCTTGGAGCCACCTGGGACAGTGTAAGGTGTCCCTGCCCATGGTAGGGGGTGGCTCTGGATGGACTTTAAGGTCCCTTCCAGCCCAAATTCCTCTGGGATAATTCTAGAACTGAAGAAACTGAATCCTGCTAAAAAGAGGAAAAACACCTTTAGATTGCTGCCCACAGTCTGTCAGGAGTGGTTTTAGCTTTACCCAACCTGCTGAATTGCATCCATTTGTTAGAAATGTGCTTCTTGTGGTGGCTGAGGTCTCTGAAATACCTCTGGCTGCTTGGCATGAGATACCCAATGGGAAGATTTGCCTGCTTGGTGAAATTCTGCCTTCAGAGAATTGTTTGGAGACAAAGAAGCGTTCCAGGCTGATTCTGGAGTTTCTGCAGTAGCTCCAAAGCTCATTCCTGAGCTGGCACTTTGCCCAAGCCATGCAGCTGTCCCTGTTCCCAGGTTTGTAACTAGATGGTGCTGTTGGATCATCAGTTCCCAGCTCAGTTTGGGAAGAGCTTTAGGAATTCATTAGTGCTGTCTCTCAGCACTCCCTCACCCTCTTTGGTGGTGTGTCCTGTCCAGCACTGGGATGGAACAGGATAATGGGGGAGGATTTACACAATCACATGGATTTCAAGCTCAGGAAGCTTCCTCTGGTGTCTGTGCTGCATTTTCTGGTTGGGTTTTTTTTCCTGACTGAGAGTAACAAACTAAAACAGTCCCTTTTTAACCCCTTAAATATTTTTAAATGGCCAATTGTCACCCACCACAATCACCATTGAGTCCCATTGCTGGTTTTCAGCCCCTGAAACATTCATTCAGCACTTGTTTGGCTTTTGTTGCACTTTTGAAGCCCTGCTCTGCGTTAGCAGTGCCGAGAATAGAGAACTAATTCTGGAAAAAAACCTGCTGACTTCCTAGTCCATCACATGGAAACCTGCCCCAGCTCCTGGAATGCCATGGGATCTCCTGGCCAAGCAGCTGCTTGCTGCTGCAGGAGGTTCCTCTGTGCTCCTGCTCTGCAGAGTGTGGGGTGGAAGTGGTTGGGATCCAGTCAGGAGTGTGGCTCTCCTGGAATTGTCATCCAGACAGGAGTGTAATTCTCCTGAAATTATGATCCAGACAGGATTGTGGTTCTGAAATTGTGACCTAGACAGGAGTGTGGTTCTTCTGAAATTGTGATCCAGAGAGGAATCTAGTTCTGAAACTACGATCCAGTCAGGAATGTTGTTTTCCTGAAATTGTGATCCAGAGGGAAGTGTGGTTCTCCTGAAATCCTGATCCAGACAGGAGTGTGGTTCTTCTGAAATTGTGATCCAGACAGGGGTGTGGTTCTCCTGAAACTGTGATCCAGAGAGGAGTCCAGTTCTGAAATTGTGATCTAGACAGGAGTGTGGTTCTCCTGAAATTGTGATACACAGAGAAGTGTGGTTCTTCTAATACTGTGATCCAGACAGGAGTATGGTTCTCCTAAAATTGTGATTCAGAGAGAAGTCTAGTTCTGAAATTGTGATCCAGAGAGGAATCTAGTTTTGAAATTGTGATCCACAGAGAAGTGTGGTTTTTCTAAAATTGTGAGCCAGAGAGGAATCTAGTTCTGAAATTGTGATCCAGAGGGAAGTGTGATTTTCCTGAAATCCTGATCCAGAAAAGTATAATTTTCCTGAAATTATGATCCAGAGAAGAGTTTAGTTCTGAAATTGTGATCCAGAGGGAAGTGTGATTTTCCTGAAATTATGATCCAGACAGGACTGTGGTTCTGAAATTGTGATCCAGAGGGAAGTGAGATTTTCCTGAAATCGTGATCCAGAAAGGAAGGTTGTTTTCCTGAAATTGTGATCCAGAGAAGAGTCTAGTTCTGAAATTGTGATCCAGAGAGAAGTGTGATTTTCCTGAAATTATGATCCAGACAGGACTGTGGTTCTGAAATTGTGATCTAGACAGGAGTGTGGTTCTCCTGAAATCGTGATCCAGAGGAAAATGTGATTTTCCTGAAATTGTGATCCAGAGAGGAGTCTACTTCAGGAATTGTGATCCAGAGGGAAGTGTCATTTTTCTGAAATTCTGATCCAGAAAAGTGTCATTTTCCTGCAATTATTATCCAGAGAAGAGTCTAGCTCTGAAATTGTGATCCAGAGAGGGGTGTGGTTCTCCTGAAAGTGTGATCCAGACAGGAGTGTGGTTTTCTTAAAATTATGATCCAGAGAGGAGTCTAGTTCTGAAATTGTGATCCAGAGGGAAGTGTGATTTTCCTGAAATTGGGATCCAGACAGGATTCTAGTTCTGAAACTGTGATCCAGAGGGAACTGTGATTTTCCTGAAATCCTGATCCAGAAAGGAGTGTCATTTTCCTGCAGTTATTATCCAGAGAAGAGTCTAGTTCTGAAATTGTGATCCAGACAGGAGTGTGGTTTTCCTGAAATTGTGATCCAGAGAGGGGTGTAGTTTTCCTGACAGCAGAGTTGAATAGAAAAGATGATTAAAAATGCTTTGGAGTGTGTGACAGGCCCTTGACAGTTCAGAAAACAAGAGCTGGAGACACAGCTGAATCCTGGGAAATGGTTTTAGAGAATGGAGTTGCTGTGACAGTAAAAGTAAAAAAAAAACCCCACATTTCCAATGTGGTCTTGCCTCTGGGAATGCTTCTCTGTCTATTTAATTTGTTTTCCATCAAACTCTCCAGAAGTATCTTCTGCATCAGGATTCAACTGTATTCCAAACTGTCCTGTGCATCACAGAGTAAAATAATGGTACTGCTATATTTTTGGAGTAAGGTATCCAAAAATCCAGGGAATACTTGAAAGAAAACTTGCTTTGGGAAATTCCATCTTCCCTCTATCTGTCACTAGAATGTTCATCTTCCCTTATTTTATTAAACTATTCAATGCATCCAAAAGAAATGAAATATTTTTCCCACTTCTATTCATTAGTCTTTAAAGCCTTGATCTTCTGCCAGTTGGGAAAATGAAGAGGGGAAAAAATAGCAGGCTGAGTGCTGGAACTTTTGGTTAATACATTATTAACTGCAGTATTCAGCAAAAAAATGATCAATGGATCCACCTGATTTATTGGGGATTAATCAGCCAGAAATGAGGTGAAGTTGGTGGATTAATGCTTAATCCAAATGTAATGCTGGTGCCCTCTCAGGGATGTTTCACACCTTCCAGCTGCTGATGCCTGGGGAACATTTATTTATGTTAAAAACATTCCTCCAGAACCCTTTCTGTGCTGTGTTTCCCAAACATGCATTTTCTTTTTAAAGAGTTTTAATAAAGGAGAACAGGGGAGAAGGAAAGAAAACTGGGACTTTCATCATCTAGGTTTTGCATGTGCAGAAACTTAAAATAATATACACAATTTTGAGGTCAAACAAAGGGGTCATTCTGAAAATACACAAGATTTTTGCTGCCTTGATTAGCTGTGTTCAGCCTAACAAATTCCTAAAAAAAACTTCCTAAATGTATTTGTTTAGAGTCTAAGCCTCTAATGTCAACCAGAGAAAGAAACAGATGTTCCATTTTGTATTCCACTTCATTTATTTGATGTGTGGAAAAACGTAGGCAGGTTATTAAATAGCTGAAGCAAGTGGGATAACAGAATTCCCATCTTTGCAGTACCAAAAAAAAAAAAGGGCTTCAGAAAAGCAGCAGCCTGGAGGCTTCTGGGAGGAACAAGTGGTATTGAGTAGCTCAGCACCTGGGCAATATTAACTTGAATTAGCAGTGTGGCACATGATGCACTTCAGAGCTGAGGACAGATCTTAATCAGTGCTGATTCTGTTTGTTTGAAGAGCTGCAGGTCACTGATTTTTGCAGGAATCCATCAGCTGCACATCTGGGTGTGCCCTGCAGGCCCTGCAGTGGATGTGCTGTGTTCAGCAGCTGCAGTCAGAAATGCCAGCCAGTTGGGTTTTTGGGAGAGGCTCATCCTTCCCACCACAGCCTCCTGCCAGCTTGGAGTGTCCTCAGGAATGCTGACAGGGAAATGGAGGAGGAGGAGTTACCCTTGGAAGGGTTTTCACCTCTGTCACATCTCTGCGGGTGCTGATGTGATGCTAATTCAGTGGGAAATCTCTGGTGCAAGCACACAGTTCCTCCAAAACGGTTTTCACTCTTTCCTCGGATGGAGGGAGTGTGTGCTCCAGGGTCCTCACGCTGCTCCCAGCTCTAGGGAACAAAAATGTGCCCCAAAAATGTGCCCCCCAAGCAGTCCTGCTGCCAGCTGTGAACACAGGAACAGGGCTCTGGCCACTCTTGGGATAATCCTGGTGTCAGGGCTCCTTTGTGCCCCAGACCATGGAATTCCCGTCCTGTGGGTGCACTGTAAATCCAGGTGAGACAGCAGATGGATGTGTAAAAGTGGTGAGGCAGCTGTGGCTGCCCCCAGGAGAGGTGCAGTGTGAAAAGGACACAGCACAGGGCCTGTCACTTCTTCCAAGGTGCTGGGGCACAGCCTGGGGGCAGGGAAGCTGTTTAATACAAGGAGCAGTTTTATCCCAAGTCCTTTTTCACCAGGAAAGGGTGCTCTTTCAGCAGGAAGAGGTTCTGGACACAGAGAGTGTGAGGAGAGAGGGGAGGCTGAGCAGAACTGGCACCAGTGTGGCATCATGGGTGAATGAATGTGCTCTGCTGTCACTGATTTCAGCTGGAATCGTCTCCTGCCTTGTTTCTGGCTCAGGATTCACAGGGCTGGAGCCAGGCTGGGAGAGCTGGGGGTGCTCCTGGAGAGGAGAAGGCTCCAAGGGGACCTCAGAGCCCCTTGCAGGGCCCGAAGGGGCTCCAGGAGAGCTGGAGAGGGACTGGGGACAAGGGATGGAGGGACAGGACACAGGGAATGGCTCCCACTGCCAGAGGGCAGGGATGGATGGGATATTGGGAATTAGGAATTGTTCCCTGTGAGAGTGGGCAGGCACAGGATGCCCAGAGCAGCTGTGGCTGCCCCTGGATCCCTGGCAGTGCCCAAGGCCAGGCTGGACACTGGGGCTGCGAGCCACTTGGGACAGTGGAAGGTGTCCCTGCCCATGGCAAGGGTGGAATGAGAGGAGCTTTGAGGTCCCTTCCAAGTCAGACCATTCCATGGTTCTGTGGTTTTGCTTTGTGTGCTGAATACTGCCCCAAATTTGGAGATTTTGGGAATGACTTCTCCCGAGTCAGGCAGGGTGGGTGTGTGGGCTGGAGTAGGTGTTCATGGACAGGTGAAAAGTCCAGCTGTCTTTGGAAGGATCAAGTATGAACTTCAGTAAATATGGAAAAGCACCACCCTCCGAAAAAAAAAAAAAAAAAAGATTGAAAAAGCTCTCTTGAAAGAGCCATTCTTTTATTTTCTTGTGGAGCCTTCCAGCTCAGGAGCAGGTCAGAGTGACTCTGGCAAGTGCAGTGATAAAGAACATTGTGTCTCCAACTCCTTGGCCTGTGCCTGAACCCCATACCTGGCATCAGCAGAAAAAGCATCCTGTTCATTTGAAATGCTTTAACATTTACTGTTTCCCCCTGGTTCTGTGAAAGAGTTTCTTATGGGGATCCCTGGTGGATAGTTACAATATACTTAAAACACAGACTCTGTAAAAACCAGGAAAAGAAAACACCCTTTATGATCAAAAAATATATTTTATACAATAAAAAAAGCACCACACCTTGTTGGTTTTGCACTGGATATATCCCAGTTACTTGTCCAAAATGAAGTTTCTGCCCTGTCCTGTAGAATGAGGTGGGGGGAAATGGTGGGGCTCAATAAAACTGTGATTACTTGGGTCTGTTTTCCTAGTGGTACATAATAATGGTGTTAAAAGGGGCTGTAGAAACTATTGAAATGCTTGATGGATGCCTGTGCTAATTTGATTGATATTTAAAAGCCTGTTAATTAAAAAAAAAGGAAACAAAGGGGAAGGTGTATAAAAGTAAGCAAATGCTGTTTCTTCAAATTCTGGTGGCTTCTGGAGCCTTGTTGATAATTTCCACCTTTTTGATTAAAAAAGAAAATTCCAGCTTTCAGATTTCTCAGGTGGCTGCCCCCGAGTCCACGTTGTGTTCTGCTCCCATTGAGGTAATGGGAAAAGCAGCCTTTTCCCAGCAATCCAAAGCAAACATTTCTCTTGGTGCCTCATGAAAAACACGAAGGAAAGGAAACATGTTGGGCCTACAGAAGTGATCCAGCCTTTTGCACGGGGATAATTTATTGATCCTGGGGCTGTTGGGAAAGGGGAGTTGCTTGAGGTGTAGGGGCTGATGAAAAAGCCTGGAACAATTTGGATTCTGGCTGGAAATCTCCTGTTCCACGTTTGTGCAGAGTGAGCAGAGGTGGCACTCGGCGCTCGTACCGCCCACGTCGCCGGCTGGGGAAAACCTCCTGCCACCATTCCAGAGATTTTAACCCATAGCTGCAACTGTGGAGCTGGGAACAGCAGCCTCTAATGCATTTCTCTCCCCTTAATTATTTACAATCAGCATGGGTTGGCAAAGCTTGAGAGTGTCACAGTGATAATTCTGAGCCTCGAGCTGCAGGACGTGGAATCGTGGCTGTCCCGTCCCTGGAATGTCCCAGGCCAACCTGGGATAGTGGAGGGTGTCCCTGCCCATGGTGGCTTGGAACTGGATGGGCTTTGGGGTTCCTTCCCACCCAAACCACTCTGGGATTCTGGGATCATTAGCACAGGTGTTAATGAGACAAAGAAAGAATGGGTGGTGATTTTCACAGCTGGAGCTGCTGTGCTTTCTGGTTGGGAAATCTTTCTTGGGAGGAAATTTTTCTTGAAACTTGGGCATTCTTACATTTCAGTATCACATGTTTCAAAGACACTAATTTAAATTTCTTTTGTTGTTTTATTTTTAAGAATCCTATGATGAACTTGTAGGAGTAGTATTTATTAGATTTTTATTTCAAATAGTATTTAATAGATTTTTTTCATGGTGTTATGTTTCGGTTTTTGCAATGCCAGTTGGCCCTGATCATCCTAAAGGTCTTCTCCAGCTGTGACAATCCTGTAATTCCATGACTGACTTTGGATGGGATATTTTCTCCTTTGAATCTCACTTTTGAAGTATTCAACGGCATAGAAAACATGCTGGAGTTACAGGGACACTGCAATTAATTTTCATTATTTACTAGTACACTTTAAGGAACTGATTAATGAAAAATATTCCAGTTTTTTTTTGTTTGTTTCACTTGAGCTTTTCAAGCAGCTGTGTATTTTAGCCCGGAATATTTCAAATTGTGAGCTGTGTTTACAGATCTCTGCAGATATGTATGTAGATATATTCTGTAGCTAAAGCATCATTGATATTTTATTTGTTTTATTTTGATCCTACACTTCCCTGTGGGGGAAGTGTGGCTGTTTGGTTTGTCTAGGTATCAGAGAGGTCATGCCAGCATTACAAGGATGAGAAAGAGAATCACAGAATCATTTGGGTTGGAAAAGGTCTCCAAGACCTTTGAGTCCAACCTGTGCCTGATGTCCACCTTGTCACCAGCCCAGGGCATTGAGTGCTACATCCAAGTGTTCCTTGGACATCTCCGGGGATGGGGACTCCACACCACCCTGGGCAGTGCATTCCAAGGCCTGAGCACCCTTTCCAGGGAGAGATTCCTGCTGTGCCCACCCTGAGCCTGCCCTGGCCCAGCCTGAGGCTGTTCCCTCTGCTCCTGTCCCTGTTCCCTGGAGCACAGCCCGACCTCCCGGCTGTCCCCTCCTGTCAGGAGCTGTGCAGAGCCACAAGGGCCCCCTGAGAGTCCTTTGCTCCAGGCTGAGCCTCTGCCCAGCTCCCTCAGCCCCTCCTGGGGCTCCATTCCCTGCCCTGGCCATTCTCCAGTGTCCCCTCAGTGTCCCTCTGGCTGTGAGTGCCCAGAACTGGCCCCAGCCCTGGAGAGGCCTCAGCAGGGCCAGCCCTGGGGACAATCCCTGCCCTGGAGGTGTCACACCATGGCTGGCACAGCCTGGGGGCCATGACCTCGTGTCAGCCCTGTCCCCAGCACTGCCAGGGCCTTTTCCAGCCCTGTCCCCAGCACCACCAGGGCCTTTTCCAGCCCTGTCCCCAACACCGCCAGGGCCTTTTCCAGCCCTGTCCCCAGCACTGCCAGGGCCTTTTCCAGCCCTGTCACCAACACCGCCAGGGCCTTTTCCAGCCCTGTCCCCAGCACCGCCAGGGCCTTTTCCAGCCCTGTCACCAACACCACCAGGGCCTTTTCCAGCCCTGTCCCAAACACCACCAGGGCCTTTTCCAGCCCTGTCCCCAGCACTGCCAGGGCCTTTTCCAGCCCTGTCCCCAACACTGCCAGGGCCTTTTCCAGCCCTGTCACCAACACCACCAGGGCCTTTTCCAGCCCTGTCCCAAACACCACCAGGGCCTTTTCCAGCCCTGTCCCCAACACTGCCAGGGCCTTTTCCAGCCCTGTCCCCAGCACTGCCAGGGCCTTTTCCAGCTTCCCAGCTGCTCCTCCTTGAGCCTGCAGTGTCCCATGGGCTCACAAGGAGCTGGCCCTTGGCCTTGCTGACCCTGGGCCCATGGATCCCTCTGCAGAGCCTCCTGCCCCCCAGCAGATCCACATCCCACCCACTCTGTGTCTGCAGCTTCATAAGGGTGCCCTCCATCCCCTCAGCCACATCCCTGATAAAGATAAAAACATTAAACAGATCAATATTAAAATTTTATCCCCAGTACTGAGCCCTGGGGAACCCCACAGTGACCAGTCCCAGCTGGACATGGCCCCATTCCCCACCCCTGTCTGGGCCAGGCCATCAGCCAGGTTTTATCCCTTGAAAAGGGCATTTATCCAAGGCATGGACTGCCAGCTTTTCCAGCAGAATGCCTTGGGAAACAGTCCAAAACATGGCATTTGGAAAATAGAAATGAAGCAGCAGCAACCCTCAGATAATGGACTGGCTGAGTCTTCTCCCTTCTGAGAGAGCTGGATGTGAAATAAATTCCTTATTTTTTGGCTAAGCCTTCAGATAATGGATGGTGGGGAGGAAAGTGGGGAGGGTTTGGAGCACTTAGGAAAAACAAGGGAATGGGATGTCTTCCTGGGAAGCTGTTGGACCTGATACAGCTCTGCTGATGGGCTGGAGGTGCGTGTGTGCATAGCTCACATGCCAGCCCCATGTGGGAAATGCAGTGCTGGGGACTGAGCCTTCCCTCTGCCTTTGGGGGAGCACAGAGCAGGAAAAGGAGTAGGAAAAGAGGCAGGATAGAGAGAGAGAAGGGCCTGGAACACTGTGAGACCACAGCTCTTCCATCCTAAAGGACAGCAGAGACATGGATGGCTCCAGAAAAGCCCTAAACCCTGTGGCTGGTGTGGTGTGGTGTAATGAGCACCTGCTGCTGCCACGAGGGAGGCATGGCCTGTACAGAGGGGAGCTCAGGGCTGTGTTGTTTCTACAGCTCAGCCAGCTCTTGTGAGGTGACCTGGGCAGCCAAGGGCTCAGCTTCAGCAGCTTCTGTCACCTGAGCCCAGCTCCTGCTGAAAGCACACAAACAGGAGCCCCCCAGTGCAGTCAGAAATGCAGCATTTCCTGCACCACGTGTGTGGCAGGGCGCAGGCAGCAGCCCCCAGCGAGGCGAGGCTTTTCCCTCAGACACATCCCTGCGTGTCCCCAGCCCTGCAGCCAGCCCAGGGCTGCTGAAGTGTGCTTGGCAGGAGGCCCTGCAGCCTCCAGAGCCAGCTGAGCAAACAGCCCAGCTCGCACAGGAAGGCAGGCAGCTGGGAGAGGGGCAGGAGGGGACAGGGGACAGTTCCCTGTCCCAGCACTGCCACCTCTGTGCTGAGCAGGAATTGTGCCAGGAATCAGCTCACGCTCTGGTTGGGGTGGCAGGGAAAGGCCTTTCTAGTTGTTTGGCATATAATAAACAGAATTACTTTAAGTAAACTCTACTTCAAGCTCTGTGTGTCTGGGTTTGGGAATTTGACCTGCAGCAGTGTTGGAAGGAAAGAAAAATGAGGTTGTTTTTGATTCATGGGGGAAAAAATCCCAGCGGGCTTTTCCTTAATGGCTTTGCTGGAATAAGATTATTCCAGTGTATTAGCAGTGTGGCATCACTCTGCTCTTTTTACAGCATCCTCGTGCTCCTGCTGGCTTTGCCACTGGAGCAAACTCTGGGTTTGACTTGCATTGAGCTGAAGGGCCTCAGGAGCTGCACCACAGAGACTCTGCTGGCTGCACATGAGGGAAAGTAGCACAAGCCCAAATTCCTCTGGAGTAGTGGGGTTTATGGAGGCCACACCTGCAGCCTGTATGGTTTTACAGCCCTGAACAGGAGTGCAAGGCAGGGAGTAACCATGGCTGTTACAGCTCTGAAGCACTGTTGTCAGGAGCAGCTTCAGAAGCTGGAGATCCAGATATGGACAGTGGAGGGAGAAAAGCATCTTGAAGGGGCTGATGCAGAGAACTCAGAGGAGCTGTGCCCTGGAGCTCCCACACAGCAGCAGAACTTGATGCTGCTTTCAAAGCTTGTCCAGAAAGGTGTGGCTGCCCCATCCCTGGAAGGGTCCCAGGCCAGGCTGGACAGGGCTTGGAGCAACCTGGGATAGTTGGAGGTGTCCCTGTCCATGGCAGGGGATAGGATGGGATAGGCTCTAAGATCCCTCCCAACCCAAACCATTCTGTGATTCCGCAATTCTTCTCTTCCATTTCAAACTGTCATAAACACTTCTCCAGCTCATTCTCTGTTTGCAGTCTCCAAACACCATTCAGCCTGCAGCCACAGTTTTCTCTCATTCTGATGCTCCCCCTATTTGTCCCTCCTATTAGGAGAAGCCAATTATCTCAGAAGCATCCAGGAAGAGGGAGAGAGACTTGGTAGCCAAAGAGATCGAGAAGTTCCAGGGCTCCATTCAAACTGTGTGCCAGCACGTGCTGAGGCTGGGCAGGATGGTGGATTACATCCAGGAGGACATGGATGCCATGAGGAACGAGCTGCTGCTGTGGCGCCAGGAGAACCGGGAGCACGCCGAGGCTTTGCGCAGGGAGCAGAGGTGAGCTCGGCTCTGCGGACACATTTAGGGGCCCTTAAAACTTAAAAACAGTGTAAATGCTGAACCCGGAGAAGGACAGTTGTTCTGGTGTGAAGGACAATTGGTGAAACAGCTCCTTTGGCCTTCCTTGTTGTCTTGGTTTGGAAAGACAGGAGTCTGTTAAGGAAGGGAGGAGCCTCCCCTGAAATGGAGAATGTAAACCCTCCCCATCCCTCTGAATCACTATCAATTTTAAATTAAGGGGCTCTCAGGCAAAAAATATGGGAGCAGGAAATAGCAGTTCTTTAATAGGGAAGGAAAAAAAAAAAAAGGATAAAATAAACAATGCAGTACGCATGAACAACAGTGACAGAGTCAGAACCCAGCCTGACTCCCTGTGGGTCAGGCTGTTGGTGGCAGTCCCATTGGAAATGTGGCTGCAGCCCTCCTGCAGTGTCAGGGGTGGTTCTGTTGGAGCAGGGGGATCTGTAGAGAAGGATGTATTGTTCCTCTGAAGATCCAGTGGAAGGAGAGGCAGCTGCTGTTCCTCTGGGGAATCCCGTGGAGAAAGCCGTGCTGGTGTCTCAAACACCTCTGGATTATATCTGGGTAGCAATGCTTGGCTCCTCCCTCTGGGCTCACATCTCCCAATGGGATGTTCTAGTTCTTATCAGCCATGCAGTGACATTCAATAGTCTGTTATCAGCAATGTCCCCTCCCAGGGAGGTGTGAATGTGGTCACTCAAAGAGAGAGATAAAGCAAACTGCCCACTTGACAAAGGTGATCTGCCATACAGATGGGAATGGAAAACATCTTGCATTGCAATCTTCAACACTTGTCTCACACCAGAACATGATGAATCCATCAGTGTCCCTGCCCATGGCAGGGGCTTGGACTGGGTGGGCTTTAAGGTCCCTTCCAACCCAAATTCTGTGTGATTCCATGGAATGCTTTGCAGCCTTTCAGGTATTGAAATGTGTTTTCTTGGAGTATAAAATAACCTGAAGCAGCTTGAAAGCTTCCAACAACATCACGTTCCTTGTGTCCCTTCCAGCATCACAGACAGCACTCTGGAACCACTGAAGGCTGAGCTGGCTGAGCTGGAGCAGCTGATGAAGGACCAGCAAGAAAAGATCTGTGCTGCAAAAGCAAATAATTTAAGGAATGATGAAAAAATCCAGAGGATGATTCTTAGCATAAATGTATCTTCAAGAAGGTGAAGAAGAGGGAAAAGGAATTAAAGAGCCTTAGGACTCACTGACTGACATTGCTACCAAAAAACCAAAACCCAAATAGCAGATATGCCTTGTTCAGATATAGAATGTTTAGGGACCAGAACCCTAAAAACATTACGAAAAACTCTGTTATTGCATTGATTTTTAGATGTTGGTATTATGCAGGATAAAATGATATTCACTTGAATGCTGAAGTTGCAGAGCTATTAAAAGAACTTTATTTGTTTAACTGTGAGCTGCTGCTTCTCACTTCCAGAGCCCCCTTTCCTCTCCTTATCACCCCTGAAATTCCCTCTGAACACACTGTCCTGATAAGTGGGTATTAAAGAATTCTTTTTCCCCTTCAATGTTCCAAACTCCTGCAGGTCAGAAGGTTCCTGAATCCTGTTCAGAGCTATCAGGGATCTGATTAGGACCAAGTGAAAATGCAATTCGAGCATCACCACGTAAGGGAGCTGAAGTGTTTTATCTGTACAGGTGTTAATTCCATTTTTATGGCATATGTTCATTTGGAAAGGATTAATTTAAGTACCTGTTTCCTCCCCAATGCACGTCCTTGCAGGTTTTTTCTACGGGAATAATTCCACTGATTTTTCTTTAGTGAACTGCAGATGTCTGGAGCATTTTCCTAATGACTCCTGGAGTGTTCTGCCCATGAGAGTCCAGCGTTAGTGATTCCTAAATCTGCAAAGAGTATTAGTGCAGACACAACTGTGTGACTGTTCTGGGTGCAGAGGCTTTAGTCCCCTGCAAGGCTGTTGCCAAGGATTTTATGATGTTGTTTGGGCTGTGGATGAAGTGTTAGTGGCCTTGTTTTTCCTTCTTTGATTGGTGTATCTATGTTTTTTTGGGTTATTTGTTTTTTTTTTGGTTTTTTTTTTCCGTTCATGGTTTCTTTATCTGGTGTCTGGACCTAAAAATCCACCAAATCATCATCATCATAAATGTGAGTGTTTAGGGTGTTAAATAGAGACATTTGGAAGGGTGGGAGGCTTTGCTCTGTGGGGTTTAGAGGGGGTGGAGAAGCATTTGGGGGTTTGGGAAGGAAGAGGAGAAATTTTTTGATCTCTTGTAACAACTGCCTGTGACACTGAGCTCTTTGTGTTTGCATGGCCCTTTTCCAACACCTCATCTGCACCCTGGGTCTCAGCACATGGAGAAAAAGGGGTTCAGGATGTCCAGCAGCACCCCCAGAACAGTGGTGAAAGCTGTGTGGTCACTGTTCCCTTCAAACACTCGGATTGCACGCTGGGGTTTGCTGGGATTGCTCAGATTCCTGCCCCATGAGCTTCCCACTGCTCTGAGCCACCCCTAAAGGGCATTTGCCACCTGTCCCCCAGCCTTTGTCACCCCATGGTCCCCTCCCATCCTCTGCAGCCATAAAATCCAGCGTGGTGCTGCTGGAGCCTGGGATAAGGCAGGAAAGCAGTGGGAGCAGCAGCAGGTGTTCTCCAGAGACATGGAGGAATTTCTGGCTCAAACAGGATTTCAGTAATGAAATCAGGATTTCAATCATGATTTTTCTTTTCCCTCAGCTGCCCCATGGAGTTCCCTTCAGCCTCCCCTCATCGTGTCCCTGCTGCTGGGCTCTGGGTGTCCTTTCCCTGGTGACATGGCCCTTGTGTCCATCTGTCCTTGTGTTAGAAGTGCCTGTCCCTTTTCAGGGTGGGGAGGTTGGCCTCAGAGACCTGGGAGAGCTCAGGGATGACTTTTTGACTTTTCCCATCTCCACGTGCCCATTTTCTTGTGCTCGCTGACCGAATACGACTTCAAAACATTGTGTTGAAGTTTATCAGCATTTTAACATCACACAGCCCTCTGGATTTGTTCCGTGTGTCCCAGGCGTGGAACCCAGCTCGGAGCTGAGGCAGGTTGAGGAGGCAGCCCCAAAAAAGCCTCCAAAAGGGAGCAGCTGTGCCTGGAGGAGGGGCTGGGGATATGTGTGTGTGTGTGTGTGTGTGTGTGTGTGTGCACAGGCAGGGAGTTGTGTTTCAGCCTGTGGGTGGTTCATTAGCAAAGGAAACTTTGCCGGAGCGGTGGTTTGGGATGGAAAGCCCTTCTCATTGTCAGCCCCGGCGGCGCTAATGGAGCCTGACAGTTCTGGGAAAGCAGGATTTGTGTTTCACGACGTGCCTGACATTCCTGGGCTGCCAGCCCCTCTGCCTCGGGAATGGTTCTCAGCTGCAAAGGTGCAGCTGGTGGCAGGGTCCCAAAATGCTGCGGCTTTGGGGCAGGGAGGGACACGGAGGGGGTGACAGGACCTCCCCAGGCCAGGAGCACTCGGGGACAGAGAAAGCTGGAACGTAGAAAGAGCATGAAAAAGGCCAATCACTTGTTTTTAAAAATTTTAAAGTTTAATGATAATAAAATGGTTATAAAAATAGTAATATAATTAGAGTAATAAAAATTTGGACAATTGTGATTAGGGCAATATGAGACAATAAGAACAAAGAGTTATGGACAGTCTGGGTGCCTTTTCTGGGCAAAATAAGCCCGAAAAAGGACCCACGTTACCAGAGGATTAACCCTTAACAGCAACAGCCTGTTGCATATTCATACACCTCATATATGGTGCATAATTTCCATTCAAACACAGGATTCTGTCTGGGCAGTGTCAGCTTCTTCCTCTGAATCCTGACAGCATCTTCAGGGCTGAGCAAGGTGGGAAGAAGTTAATTTCTTCTGATAATGGAGCAATAAATTCTCTTTCTCTGAAAGATTTGGGTGTCCTGTGGCTGCTATCTCGCTGTGAGTCCTTTCTTTAAAAAAAGTATCTTACATAGCACAGTTTCTATTCTAACCTTTTGTTATAACCTAAAACTATATTTAACGCACTACTAAGAAAATTAATACAGCATTACTTTCTAAACTTTCTAACACAACACATATAATATTCATTTGAATATTTGTGAAAAGCCAATCATAAAATACCCATTTTTCATAGGGGACATGGGGTGAGCTCAGAGGTCTCCACTGGAACTCGGACATCCATGAGTGCTCTGGGTGTGGGAGGCTGTTCCTGAGGGTGGGAATGGAAGGTTTGTAAGGTTTGTTATCAAGCTTTGTAATATATGTTATAAAATAATTTGTTTGAAATATATATTATAAAATAATTTGTGCTAAAGGAAATTAAAACTCACAGCATTTTGTGTGCTAAAGCCAATGTTGGGCAACAAGAAGTAATAGGCAAAGTGATAAGGATGGAGGTTCAAACACCAGGAGGACACTGTCTCCAGGGATGGATATTTCAAGGGATTTTTTTTCATCTGATAAGACTCCAGCAGGAGGCATTTGATAGGCATCATCAGAAGTTTATCCCAGAAGGTTTTCACCTGACAAGATTCCAGCAATTATCCACCAGTTCCAGGAAACGTGGCAGCAAGAAGGAAAAACCTACGGTAATATGCTAAAATATGCTAAAAAATGTTTCTTTCTTCTTTCATTCTCCAGTTTCATTTATCAGTAAACCTAAAGTCTATTTTTAAAAGCAAATATCTTTTTCCATTCATCTTCCAGAGCCCCAAAGACTGTATAAAACAAATCCCTTAGAAATGACATTTGGAGACCCACGGGGACTTCGGTGCAGTAATAGAGGCCAAACCCTGGGTTCCCCCAGCTCTGATCTCCTGGCTGAATCAAATTGCTTGTGGCTTTTCCCAAATTTATGCTTTGATTAATTAATAAATTTGATTATTAAGTTGAAGTATTCATTTATAACACATTCTTTTCCCATGAAGTGGCTGCTGGGACCCAGGGCTGGCTCTCAGAACTCCAGTGCCATGCCAGGAGTGTGGAACTGCCTCAGGATGGGGATTTACCAGAGGCAAAACCTTTAGAGCCACCTGCTCTGAGGTGCCAGGCACAAACCACGACAGGGGGCAGGCAAAAGAGAAGGAGGAGGCACTTCCATTGTGAGGTTCCACAGGCAAAGGTTTATTCCAAGGGAGGGATTTAGAAGGAAAGAGCCACGAGCACTTCTGTGCACAGGATTTTATAGGGGTGCAGCTCAGGGGGTGGATACACACAATTGAGCACGAAGGAATCTGCAAGGGAGGAGCGAGGGGATCCCATCAGTTGCTTGGGACTAATTAGGACAGATGGGAGGAGAGGGTAGGTCCCATGGGCCAGTGGGGTTCCTGCAATAGGGGAATTCCAAAGGCGTGGTGCAGCCAGGGATTGGTCCAAGACAAAAGTGACAGGGAAGGTTCAGGAATGAAGAGCTGGGTCACCTTCACAGGCAGGGAAGGAGCTGGAACAAAGAGTGGGGCATGGCATGAGGGACAGCTTTGAGGGAGGGAAAAACCTAGGGGTAAACCAACTTGGGGACAACATGGAGGTACAACAGAAGAAACCACTCTACAAGGAATCAATAAAATAAGTTTGAACCACAACGAATTTATGGCACTGCCCAGGCTCCCCCAGGAAATGGGCACAGTCCTGAGTATGCCAGAGCCCAAGGAGCTCTCAGGGATGCGCAGGGTGGCATTGTTGGGGTGTCCATACAGAGGTTGGATCAATGATCCTTGGGGGTCCTTTGGATTCCAAATTCCACTCCCCTGGTGCCCTGCAGTGTCCCCAGCAGGGACAGAGGTCACTCTTGTTGGGACATGGCCCTGCTGGGCAATGAACACGTGTGGATGCTGTGGAAGTGTTGTGGAAGCTTTGGCCTCAGGTGGATGCTGAGGCTTTGTGTTGTCTCGGGCTGTGGCTCCAGGCTGTCTGCTGCCCTGGGAAAAGAGCTCCACCTCTGCTCCTGCCTTGTTATCCTTGCCTAAAGATAAAGGAATTTCCAATGTGTGGAGCATCCCATCTGCAACTCAGCCGTGATGTCCCCAAGTCCAGGCTGGGTTTCTCACTCCCTGGAGCTGGTGCCTGCTCTTGCTGGTCTTGCTCCCACAGTTTTGCTTGAAATATGAAATATTCCAGTGATTGTTTTTAAATATTTTTTTTTCCAAAGCACCTTGGATCTGTTAGGAAAATTAACCCACAAACACCAGAGGTTTAAGTCCAAAAAGGAGACAGAGGAGTCCTGTAACTTTATTTGAATAAAGGAAGAGGCCATGGGGTATTTTCCCTGGGGTCTCTCCAATGTTTGGAGGACATGGCCTCCTTTTTATCCCAATTTCCTGGCTGCATTTCCCTTCTCTCTCTTCCCCATTGGCTGAGGTACTTGAGAAACTTGCCTGATACGAGATATTTCTTTCTAATGTATAACTTTTAATTTCTAATTAAATTAATTTCCCTTTTAATTTTTAATTCTTATGGAATTTAGGCGTTTTTCTTCCCCATTGTTTCTTTCATCTTTCATTCTCCAATTTCATTTATCAGCAAACCTAAAGTCTATAAAAGCAAATTTCTTGTTCCATTCACCAATCAGTGGAATCCTTCCCATTGTTTCTTTTATCTCCTAGCACTGGATTTATCTCCCAGCAGACCAACAGCTGGTTTGGAAAGAAAAATCCCTCATTCCTCTCGGATCCATCCACTGGGGAAGCAACCACCACAGACTGATGGTGTAGCAGAGAAAGGCAGCACTGTGGCTCTGTAGGAGTATTCCAAGGATTATTGGGAAAGTGCCCTTCTCCAGCAGGACAATCCAAAGGGATGGGTTGGCACTGAGACTTCACTTACTGTGTTTGTTTGTTTGGAAAGACAGGAGTCTGCTAAGGAAGGCAGGAGCCTCCCCTGAAATGGAGAATGTAAACCCTCCCCACCCCTCCCAATTGCTATAAATTTGAAATTAAGGGGCTCTCAGGTAAAAATATGGGAGCAGGAAATAACAGTTCTTTAATAGGGAAAAGAAAAAAAAAAGGATAAAATAAACAATGCAGTGCACATGAACAACACTGACAGAGTCAGAACCCAGCCTGACACCCTGTGGGTCAGGCTGTTGGTGGCAGTCCCATTGGAAATGTGGCTGCAGCCCTCCTGCAGTGTCAGGGGTGGTTCTGTTGGAGCAGGGGGATCTGTAGAGAAGGATGTATTGTTCCTGTGAAGATCCAGTGGAAGGAGAGGCAGCTGCTGTTCCTCTGGGAATCCCGTGGAGAAAGCCGTGCTGGTGTCTCAAACACCTCTGGATTATATCTGGGTAGCAATGCTTGGCTCCTCCCTCTGGGCTCACATCTCCCAATGGGATGTTCTAGTTCTTATCAGCCATGCAGTGACATTCAATAGTCTGTTATCAGCAATGTCCCCTCCTAGGGAGGTGTGAATGTGGCCACTCAAAGAGAGAGATAAAGCAAACTGCCCACTTGACAAAGGTGATCTGCCATACAGATGGGAATGGAAAACATCTTGCATTGCAATTTTGAACACTTACCTAGAATGGCAGGACTCTGCCTCAGGTGAATTTGTGCTCTTCACTCCTCCCAGCTTTACCCTGGTGGAGGTGAGCCCGTCTAGCACAAGGGATGGATTTGAGATTTCCCACCCATGGAGTCCCCTTCAGTTCTTGGAGAGCCCCAGGCATCCCCACAACTCCCTGGAAAACTCCCTGCAGCACCAAGGGTCCGTCTCTTCCGTGCCCTGTTTTGTGAAAAAACACAGCAAAATAACATTTCCGTTTTCCAGGGAGAGATTTAATTAAAAGGAGTTAAGAGGCATGGTTTATAGTTCCATTTAACACGATGAAAAAAGGATTAGCTCCCACCTCCTCCTGCCCAAATCCAGGAGCCGATGGAGGGAAACGCTTCCCAGGAGAAAAGGGAGAGGAATTTCCCCCCAAGATTTATGACCTGTGAGGCAGAGGTTGCTCGGGTTGGCCCTTGTTTCATGCCCTGCTGGCTCCCACAGCCTTGGCTTTGTGGTGTGCCCAGGAAAGGGCAGGGAATGGCTGGGTTTGGCTGCTTTTCCCAGGTCACTCCTGCTCAGGTGCTGCTGGGTCACTGAGGATCCAGCTCTGTGGGGAACGTGCAAGGGTGTCGCAGACAACTTTTATGAAAAATCCTTTCTTTAGGATTTTTTCCTCCTGAGAAGCTGGGAGGCCTCAGGAACAAAATGTAAACATTGATTATCTGCTGCTGTGGAATGCAACAGGTGGATCTGTGATTACCCCACGTTAGATGTTTGTAATTAATGGACAATCACAGCCCAGCTTCTTTGTTACCATTCTTTCCTTTCTATTCTATTCTTAGCTAGCTTTCTGATGAAACCTTTTCTTCTATTCTTTCAGTATAGTTTTAATGTAATATATATCATAAAATAATAAATCAAGCCTTCTGAAACATGGAGTCAGATCCTTGTCTCTTCCCTCACCCAAAAACCCCTGTGAACACCGTCACACAAGGGGAGGCTTTGCCCTGTCAGCTTCTTCCCCTTTTTGGGCATTTTTTGGTTAGAGAGGAGCATCAGGCAGTGGGCCCAGGCAAAGAAGGAAAAGGAGAAACTGTTAAAATACCTGAAATAACAAATCCAGCCCAAATGCAGACACATACAGAAGGAATTTCCTTTCCCTGGGCAGGACAGAACAGGACCTGTCCCCTCCCTGAAGAAGACCTGTCCCCTCCCTTTTCTTACCTTGAACTGAAAATGTTTTCTTGCATCCAGGACAAAACTATGGCACCCCACTTCTAACCCACTCTCCTAAACAAACCTCAAAGGTCAGCAGGGAGCTTTGATAACAAACAGGGGTCCAGAAGGAAGGGGATGGGAAGTGGGACAGGAGCTGCCCAGTGTCTCCTCATTCCCAGGCTCTGGGATTGCTTCCTGGCCAGCAGCTTTCCCTGGGATTAGCTCAGTGGCAAGAAGTGCTTCATTTCTCCTGTGCTTTCAGATTTTCTCTGATTTTTGGAGCAGCATCTGCTGCTGCTGGAGCCTGCCTGTGACGGTGTTCACAGGAGTTCTTGGATGAGGGAAGAGATGAGGATCTGACTCCATGTTTCAGAAGGCCTGATTTATTGTTTTATGATATATATTACATTAAAACTATACTAAAATAATAGAAGAAAGTATTTAATCAGAAGGCTAGCTAAGAATAGAAAAAGAAGGAATTATAACAAAGGTTTGTGGCTCAGACAGACAGTCCAGACAGCTGGGCTTGATTGGCCATTAATTACAAACATCCACATGAGACCAGTCACAGATCCACCTGTTGCATTCCACAGCAGCAGATAATCAATGTTTACATTTTGTTCCTGAGGCCTTCCAGCTTCTCAGGAGGAAAAATCCTGAGGAAGGATTTTTCATAAAAGATGTCTGCCACAGGAGCCCAAGAGTTGGCTGGGCTTGGGAGGAGCTGGGGATCCACGTCTGGGAAGGAGGAGCTGTTTGGATTAGCAGGATTTGCTCTGAGCTGGAGGTTTCCAAGCTGCTCTGGCTTTAACCTCGGGAGGGGGGAAAGGAGGTTTTCCTGTCCAATTCAAATAAATCTGGGCAGAACTTCCAGTGCACGTTACAGGGCTGGAAACTGACCTGAGCTGGGGCCTGGGTCAGCGTCGGGGGCTGGAGGGGACAGAAACGACCAGGGTGGCACTGATGGCCAGAGCACAGAGACCTGGGCTCCCTTGGAATCCCAGAGGGATTTGGGCTGGAAGGGACCTTAAAGCCCATCCAGTGCCACCTCCTGTCGTGGGGTAGGTCCTGTAGGAACTGACCAGTGTGGGTCCCTTTATCCATGGCTCAGTGCTGTAGGATCTCTCCAGTGTGGGTCCCTTTATCCATGGGCTCAGTGCTGTAGGAACTGACCAGTGTGGGTCCCTTTATCCATGGGCTCAGTCCTGTAGGATCTGCTCCAGTGTGGGTCCCTTTATCCATTCAGGAACTGCTCCAGTGTTGTCTCCTCTCCATTGATCCTCTCCATGAGTTTCCCATGGGGCCAGAGGTTCCTTTGCCTGTCCCCACACACGGGATGGGGAGAGGAGTGTGACAGTGCTCACAGGGGTTCTTGGATGAGGGAAGAGTTGAGAATGTTCACTCCATGTTTCAGGAGGCTTGATTTATTATTTTATGATATATATTACATTAAAACTATACTAAAAGAATAGAAGAAAGGATTTCATCAGAAGGCTGGCTAAGAATAGAATAGGAAGGAATGACAACAAAAGTTTGTGGCTCGGGGTCTCAGTCTGAGCCAGCTGACTGTGATTGGCCATTAATTACAAACATCCAACATGGGCCAGTCACAGATGCACTTGTTGCATTCCACAGCAGCAGATAATCAATGTTTACATTTTGTTCCTGAGGCCTCCCAGCTTCTCAGGAGGAAAAATCCTAAGGAAAGGATTTTTCATGAAAAGATGTCTGCGACAGACCTTTTCCTGCCAAGGAAGAGGTCTCAGCACTCCTGCAGCCAGGAGGAATTCCAGGCCACCCAGCACCAGAGCTCTCTGCTGCTCAGGTAGCCTGGCAGGAAGGGAAGGTGTTCTCCTCCAGTTTCAGCGCTCCCGAGCTCCGGCATTCCGCTGGAGTGTGGAGAAAGGGCTGGTTTCATGTTTAACCCCTCTGGGCTGGGGACTGGGAGCTCCCATTAATGGGATCCTTGTCTTTGGAGCCAGGTGGGAGCCCCCAGGTCTCTCACACCCAAAGACTGTTCCATTGTGCTGGCTCCAGAGCTGCTGGTGGAGCCAGCGGCAGGGAAGGCGCTGAGGAGGTGGGGTTTGGTTCCAGTGTCACCTTCTCAGGTGTCAGCGCTGTGTTTGCTCTCTGGGTGGGACTGGGGGAGCACAGGACCACCCAGAGGCTGTGGAAACCCAGGGCACCACAGGGAATATTTCTCTGCTCTGGGGTGCCCTGACCCCCAGGAGAGCGCTGACTTTGACCCTCATTCATGGAGAAAGTTTCCTAGAGTTCAAGATAGACTGGAATCCACAAAAGTGTGAAATAGATTATAGAGAGCAGTGTAGGTGTGTGACCTGGTGAGAAATTTGGGTTTGGGGAATTTTAGTATGTTGTGGATGGAAGCAAGATGGAGGGCACAGGGTGTCCTCCCAGGTTTCTTCTTCATGCTTCTTTGTCGCAGACATCTTTTATGAAAAATCCTTTCCTTAGGATTTTTCCTCTTGAGAAGCTGAGAGGCCTCAGGAACAAAATGCAAACATTGATTATCTGCTGCTGTGGAATGCAACAGGTGGATCTTTAGTTAGTCTATGTTAGATGTTTCTAGTTAGTGGCCGGTTGCGGCCTGGCTGGCTCAGGCGGAGACTCCAAGACACAAGCCTTTGTTATGATTCCTTCTAATTGTATTCTTAGCTAGCTTTCTGAGGAAATCTTTTCTTCTGTTCTTTTGGTGTAGTTTTGATGTAATATATATCATAAAATAATAAATCAAGCCTTCTGAAACATGGAGTCAAATCCTCATCTCTTCCCTCAACCTGAGACCCCTGTGACCACTGTCACACTTCTTCCTGCTTCTTCATGGGTTTGGGTGGAATTTTGTAATTGGACAGAAAAGCTCCCATTGCAGGCTCTGTGGGATCAGTTATTGGGTTAAAAGGGGAAATAATCCAGGTGTCAGTTCTTAATTGGATAGTTTAGCCTTAAAAGACCTTGTAACAAGAGATTGTTGGCCATTTTGTGCCTTCTAATGAAAAGGTGCAGAACTCACACTAGTGAGACTGTTTTACTGATAAGAAATAATAAACACTTGAGTCCCAAAATAAAATACTGTCTCTCAAGTGCCTTCAATCCAGACCCAGAGAAACCCACAACTGGAATCCCCACACAAGGCTTCCAGCTGCTTCCAGAGGTGGACAACGTGTGGGAGCTCCCTCAGCATCAGGCTGGGCTTTGTGGTAAGCCATCCCTTTGTGCAAAGCGTGCTTGGAGCCCCTCCAGGAGGCAGGAAACCCTTCCCAAATCCATGGAGCGATGGCCATGCAGGCCCTGCAGGGCAGGAACTGGTGGGCAGGAGGTTCTGTGGCACTTTTGGGGCAGTCTTGGTTTACCAAGGGCAGATTTTGGTGCCAGGTGACCCTGAAATTTGCCCAAGGGTTTGTGTGAAGTGTCTGATGCCCACTGGGTCTCACTTCCAGCTCATTCCCAGCACCTGGCCAGAACATTTGTCCTTATTTTGTGCAAGTGCAAAGTTCCCTTTGTTAAATCAAGTAGCAAAGTGTGGGCCTGGCACAGCTTTGCCTGTCCTGGGTAACTCCACACCAGGGATTAATCAATGTGGGCATGTGCTCAGCTCCCTCTCCTTTGGATGGGATAGTGGGAAAAATATCCAGCCTGGACTGAAATGTGTGTTCTACACTCCAGGAATCACAGAATCCCAGACTTGGATTCTGGATTGCCAACCCTGGATTCCCTGGGGTTGGAAGGGACCTTAAAGCCCATCCAGTGCCACCCCCTGCCATGGGCAGGGACACCTTCCACTGTCCCAGGCTGCTCCAAGCTCCATCCAAACGGGCCTTGGACACTTCAAGGTTGGAGCTGAGAGTGAAGGCACAAGCCACCAGGAATTAATCCATGCAGAGGACAGGGCAGGAGGAGGAACGTGCTGTTGGGGGCAGGAAGGGCCCTGTTTCCAAATCCGGATTACTTTGACTGCTGTTGTTGTCTTTGTGTTCCATTTCCCAGGGTGCCCTGAAGAGCAGGGAGGGAGAAATCCAAGGAAAACCTGGGATATGTTTTATAACCTGTGCTGGCTTCTCCTCCAGCAGCCCCTTGAGCCTGCCCAGAGTCACTGGGAAGCTCCTCCTGACCCCAGGGCACTCTGAGCCCATCCATAATTAATGATGGACTTGCCAGCATGAGAAAAAAAATCCATTTTGATGGAGAGGCTGGGGCAGAGGTGCCAGAGGAGCCCCAGGCTCTGCACCACCCACAGCCTGACAGCAAGGCAAGGAGAAGCACCTCATTTTCAAGTCTTTGGGGTGGATCAGGGTTTTCAGCCCATGGCTGGGCTCCAATCCTTTTCCTACAGTGTTTGTGGCAGCTCCGGAGCAGAATTCTTTTGAGTTCCACAACAAGAAGTGTGGTCACAATCTTTATTTTTTTTGAAAGTTTCTTGCCCGGGGCCAAGCGCAGAAATGTGGGATGGATTTGGATCAAACTTTACTTTTTCTTTTGGAATTTTATTTAAAGTAAAAAAAAAAAAAAAAACAAAAACAAAACCACAAAAAACCCCCAACCCAACAAACTAGCACCTCGGGCAAGAGCTGAAGCATGGAAAATTTTATCCCAAAAGGTGGAATGCTTTGTGAAATTGTGAGCGTGTGAAAACAGGTGGTTAAACTGAAACGGTTTCACAGCTTGAAGTGCAGAGGGTGCTACCAAGGACCTGTTGTAAATCCTGGAGTGAAGTCCCTCCTGAAAGGCAGAGGAAGGAGAAGAGGCCACCAGCACGAGTAACCTGAGCCACCACGGAGCCCACAGGTGGCTCTGGAGAGGCCAAGAGAAAAATTAAAAAAAAAAAACCCCCAAAAAACTCCAAAAACCACCAAAAAATGCCAAACAAAACAAAAAAAAAAAAAAAAAAAAACAACAAAAAAAAAAGAAAAAAAAAGAAAAACCAAAAACCCAAAAGGAGAGGTTTGTGGAGACCTCAGAGAGGAGCCAAGGCCAGGATGAAAACCCAGGCTCCCAAAGGACACCATGGGCCCACCATGGGATGGATTTCACCCCAGGCACCTGATCCAAGACCTGCTCCAGGCACTGGGAAGCTCCTCAGAGGGGCTGGAAAGTGCAGCCAGGAGGGAAAATGTAAGGAAATGCATCATGGTGCAGGGCAGAGGAAAGGAATGATCAGTGAGAGGATGAGGGGGAATGGCTTTAAACTGGAAGAGATGAGGTTTGGTCTGGATATGGGGATGAAATCCTTCCCTGGGAGGGTGGGGAAGGATCTGGGAAGGTGGCTCAGGGTGCCCAGAGCAGCTGTGGCTGCCCCTGGATCCCTGGAAGTGCCCAAGGACAGGTTGGACAGGGCTTGGAGGAACCTGGTGTAGTGGAAGGTGTTCCTGCCCATGGCAGGAGTGGAACTGGATGATTTTTATCATCCCTGCCAACCCAAACCATTCCAGGATTTCATGACCTGCGAGTGAAAGGCCAGTTTTGGTGGATGAACGTGCCCACATGTCCGTGTGGGCTCCAAAGGATTCATAATTCCATTTTCTGCACTGGCAGGCTTCTGTCTTCACACACAGATATTTTTTTCCTGCTTCCCTTCACACACAGGTCGCTTTCCTGGACACAAAAAGAATCTTGAGCCTCAGCTCATCCCAGGGGTTGCCCAGAGCCCTGCCAAGCAAACCTGCAGTGGGAAAGCACCCAGCAAGGAAGGGGATGCTGCTCCCAGTCCCCTGGATCCCCAGGAAGGAGCTGGTTCCTGCCAGGTTGTGATTTCAGCCTGAGTGTGATTATGAAGTGGTAGGACACGAGGTCTGCGGGGTTTTACAGCTGGGTCTTAAACGGATCAGAACAAGGGGGGAAAAGTGAAAGGGGGGCTTGACCTGGAAGCCAGGAGTGTGGTCAAATTAAGGAGTTGCTAATTAAAGCCCCTGGAGAGAAGGGAGGAGGAAATGATCCAAATCCCAGCGCTCTCATGGGGTGGTTCTTACCCAGGAACAAGCCTGGGAGATGGGACACAAAAACCTGTCCCCTGCCACAGAGCAGGTGGGTGTCCTTGCCTTGCCAGGAGAGGCAGCAGGGAAGGATCAGCCATGGAAAAAGCTGTATGAGCCCTTTGGGGCATGGAAGCCTTCAAAGAAGGGCTCGGGCAAAGGGCAGAGCTGCAGCCTGCTGTGTATCCTCAGGGTTTCCATGATTTCTTCTCACGTTAGGCACAGAATCTTTCTACTGTTTGCAGGGGGACAAACCTGAGATGTTGTGGTATTTTCTGGGTCCCCAGAATGAAGGAGGAATTGAGAATCTGACTCCATGTTCCTTAGAAGGCTAATTTATTATTTTCTGTTACTATGTCAAAGAGAAAGATTCCTATAATAAACTATGCTAAAGAATAGATAAAGGATACAGACAGAAGGCTTAACAAGATACTAATTAAAAACCTGTGACTCCCCAGAGCCTCGACACAGCTGGCTGTGACTGGTCATTAAGTACAAACAATTCACATGCTGGATAAACAATCTCCAACCACATTCCAAAGCAGCAAAACACAGGAGAAGCAAATGAGATAATATTGTTTTCCTTTTTCTCTGACGCTTCTCAGTTCCCAGGAGAAGAAATCCTGGCAAAGGGATTTTTCCAGAAAATATGACAGTGACAAGGTGTCCCTGGAGTCAGTGTCAATCTCCTGCAGAAGGATGGGATGTTCCAGCCTTGGACTTCTCCATCTGGAGACCTCCAGCCCTTGGCCCTGAGAGCGGCTTTTTCCCTCAGAGCAAGCCAAGTGGAAAGTGTTTTGGAAACGCCAGCCTTGCTGTTTTGTGCTCCCTCTGTTCAACACAGCACCTTCCACTCCTCTCCAGGACTTCTGGGAGTTACTGAGGTGAGCTGATCCTTCCTGTGGCCATGACTTCTTCAAGGGGAATGGCTTTAAACTGAAAGGGAGGGGGTTTATTTCAGATATTGGGAAGAAACCCTCCCCTATGAGGGTGGGCAGGCCCTGGCACAGCTGATCCTCCATGCTCTGATTTCCCTGGAAATTTTCTTTTCAGTTTTTTGCCTTTTATGCCTGAAATGGGCTTTTATTCATGGACTTAAAGGCTGTGTAGATGTGGCACTTGGGGATGTGGTTAGTGGTGGGCTTGGTCCTGTGGGAAATGGCTGAACTTGGTAGTCTGAGAGGGCCTTTCCAGCCCAAGCTCTTCCACAATTCCATCCACAAATCCAGGCTGATTTTCCAGCCCTGCAGCCTGGGAAGCGCAGCCTGGTCACACGTGCTCCCTCTCCAGCCAGGGCACGCTCTGAAGTGCCCAATTCCTTGTTGTTAATCCAGAGGGAAAGCTGCTTTTGCCTCCCCTTGGAAGGCAGGCCCTGTTCCTCAGGTGAGGGAAGCTGCTCCTGGTGCAGCTCCAGGGGCTCAGGATGAAGTTGGAAGGTGGAAGTTGGAAGGTGGAACAACCTCCTCCAACCAAGGAGGAGTTTAAGGGTGACAAAGGGGCCATGGGCTGGAGTTTCCAGCTTTGTCACTTCCTCAGGGAAAGAAATAAACACTGAAACCTAAGCACAGCCCCTGCTGGAGGATACATTTCCTGGGAACTCTCACTCTGATGGCTGGAAAATCCATAAAGTTTTCCTCCTCGGAGCTGGGAGACTCCAACCAAGCCCTTGGTTAAACAAATGGCAGTAAAAACAACTCACAAACACAGCACCCACACCTGGAGCAGCAGCCCTGAAGGTGAGGTGCACCTTTTGGGAAATCCAATCTAAGGGGAGGAGGCCGGGTCCCATCAAGGTACAGCTCCCAAATCCATCAGGAATTTCATTTCAGAAGGAGGATGCCAGGTCCCATCAAGGTACAGCTCCCAAATCCATCAGGAATTTCATTTCAGAAGGAGATACCAGGATTTTCCCCTGGCTATCAGCAGCATTCTCCAGGTCACGCTGCTGCATGAAAAGAGAGTGTTAGAAGCTGGGACTTAAACTAAACAGATTTCCTATAGGAAACACACACAAAATTACTTTGCTTCTAAAGTTACTTTTATAGGCGTTTTTTTCCCTGAGAAATATTTCTCCCTGGAAAAATAAATTCACAGGATGTAATTAAAACAGTTCTGTGCGTGCACTGCGCTGGCCCCCTTTAAGTGCTTCACCAAATGCAGCAGCGAGGAGAGGAATGAAAGGCAGCTTTGTTGGGATCCATTAATGACAATCTGCATTAATTAGAAAATGAGACATTGTTCTCTTGGTTTATGGCTACGAAAATGGCTGCTAATAAGGCTGAGGGCTGGAGAGCTCAGCCTTTGGCTTGTCTGAGCTGTTGTGAGGCCCTGAAAAATCTAAATAATCTTTGATTTGTCAAATCCTAAGCTGATGAAGGCAGTGGGAGTCAGATTCCATACCCTTGGATTCTGGCAATAACCAGGTGCTGGTGACTGTTTGGGGGTTTTTTTGTTCTTTTTTTTTTTTTTCCCTTTTCTTGCCATTTTCTTTAAGTTTAGCTTTTAATTAAACAAACAAAAGTAAGAGTGAACTGTGCTGTGTTAGAGCTTAACTTTCACTTCTTGAGGAACAAAGCCTAATAGGTTTGTATGGATTCCCAATTAGGGATAATAATTATCTCTGCTCCTCTGCCCCAGCCCAGCCATGTGTAGTAAAACCACTCACCTCCCTTTGCAAATCTTTTTGAGTGCAGGAATAAAACATTCTGTGATTCCGAAAGCTAAAAAAAAAAAACCACATTTAAAGAATTTCAAGTTTTTATTGCTATTTTGCTGTCCTGATCACAAGTAAAACATTTTTATGTCCTTCAGGCACTGCTGGCTGTGTTTTCTCTGTCTCTCAAGCACAGCAAGATGACATTTCTAAAGTATCTCCACTGCATGACCTCTTTTTGAGTGGAGAAACAGGAACTTGGGGCCATTTGATAAAAGAAATGTTGCATCACTGATGGGAGGGATGCTACAAAAAGGATCATCAGCGCTATTTTTTCACAGTATCATGTGATTTGGGTTGGAAGGACCTTAAAGCTCGTTTCATTCCACGGGCAGGGACACCTTCCACTATCCCCAGTTGCTCCAAGGCCTGTCCAAGCTGGCTTTGAACTCTTCCAGGGATCCAGAGGCAACCAGAGCCTCTCTGAGCAGCAAGACTGGAAGCTGAGTTTTGGTAATTGAAAGATTTTAAGCAGCATCCTGGAGCCACTTCCAATTAAAAAAAAGACACAACACAAGCAGAGAAAAATGACCTGGAATACCTTTAAGAGAAATCCCTTCCCTGGGAGGAACGTGTGGAGCTGAGGGTTCATTTTAATTTCTTAATTAGCGAGCGGCAGCCAGGCCGGGATAGGAGTGGGGCAAGCAAGGGGGGAAATGTTTTGTGTTCACAGCCCACCTCGGAGCTGGGCCAGCATCCAGGGCCTGCTGGAAAACAGGCAGGAATGCTGCTTGGAATTCCTGACCCCTCCCTCCCAAAGACACCTTGCTTTCCTTCCTCAGGGAACACTTCGGAGCCCGCAGCGCGCTCGCGGAAATCGCGGCTAAAAATGACTTTGGGGTTTCTTTTTTTAGCAGGGTGGAGGTGGCTCTTGCTTGGTTGGGTTTCATTAAATCCCCCCTCAGCAGAGCAGCCCAGGGCCTTCTTTCCCTCCTTTTTGTTTCCCCATTCAATAAACACACATCCGCTGCAGCCTGGCTTAATGAAATTGTGTGAGGCACTTGCAGGAGAAGGATGTTTATTTTTCTCTGCTGGTTCACCCGGGTGCTGTGTGCCTGCAAAGCCCCTCCATAAAGAGACCCTTGTGCCTGGGGCAGCCCTGAGTGCCTGCAATACTCACTCAGCACTGGGTATTGTGTGTGCAGGAACCCCCCGTGGCAGGCAGGAATGATGCATCTGACTCCATGTTCTCAGAAGGCTAATTTATTACTTTATAATACTATATCATATCAATGAATACTATACTATACTAAAGAATACAGCAAGGATACTTACAGAATGCTAAAAAGATAACAATGAAAACTCCTGACTCTCTCCAGAGTCTGACACAGCTTGGCCCTGACTGGCCAAAGAGCCAAAACAACTCACAGCAGAACCCAATGGAACAATCACCTGTGGGTGAACAATCCCCAAACACATTCCACATGAGCACAGCACAGGAGAAGCAAATGAGAGAAGAATTGTTTTCCTGTTCTTTGAGGCTCCTCAGCTTCCCAGGAGGAAAATCCTGGGTGAAGGGATTTTATCAGAGGATGTGAATGCCACATCTAGCTGCAGGGCGGGTGGGTGGGCAGGGCTATTTCCAGGGAATTTTGAGGGAAAAAGTGTGCTGAGAGCACAGTGTTAAGGTGGGCAAGTCAAGCACTGGCAAGGCCAGAGCTGCCTGGAGAGCTGGCCTAATTAATCTGTTTATGTCTCTTATTTTTGCACAGTCCCCTGCTTGCTGTATTTTCTCCTTTTTTTTGTCAGAATTGGTCACCTTTGTGCTTTTCCATACATGTCCGACACCGTGGAGCTCCTGATGCCTGTTCCTAATTGGATGCACCTCCCAAACCCCCTCCTCTGAGGGAATGTGGAGGTGGAGATGCTGCTGTGGGGTTCTTGATGAGCCTTTTGTCACTAGTGCAGGTTTCTGACAGGGCTGCTCGGTGCCGATCACACTAAATTTGGCAGCAGACCTCATTCCAAACCTCACTCCCAAGACACTGGGAGCTGCATCCCTGGGCATGGATCTGGACTGCCTGGAATGCCTTCATGGATTGGACTGGATGGTCTTTAAAGGTCCCTTCCAGCCCAAATCATTCTATAATTTTAATTAAATATTCAGTGTTTGGTGGGTTGGACTGGAGGACCTTTAGAAGTTCCTTCCTGCCCAAATTATTGTGTAATTTTATGAAATATTCACTGTTCAGTGGGTTGGACTGGAGGATCTTTGAAGGTCCCTTCCAACCCGAACCATTCAGTCGTTTCTATGAAATATTCAGTGTTTGAGCTCTCTGTGTGTCAGAAACGCTGGTTTGGGATGAAGAGGACACTGGCCACGCTCAGGGGAAGAGGGAGGGATGTGGAATCACAGAATCACCGAGTTGGAAGGGACACACAAGGATCATCAAGGTCCCACTCCTGTGCATTTTGGAAATGAGCTTTTCTCCTCCACAGCTCTTTTTTTCCCCCCCATTCTTGCTTTTCCTTGAGCTATTTCTTCTGAAAATTCCACACGAGTGCTGAAAGAAGTGGCAAAAACAGGTGTGGGGGGGGGAGGTGGGGTGTGTGGAAAAAACCCCTTTTCATCTTTATTTTCCCAACAAAATCTGAATATTTTTTGAAGAGTTAAGGAAAAAAAAAAAAACAGCTAAAAATATAAATAAATCCCTTTTGTCTGCAGATCCCTGGTGGGAGTTGGGCTGAAACTTTCCTGAGTGACTCATCCCTGGGCAGCCCTTTGCCTTTTTGGATGGAAACTTGTCCTCAGCAGATTTTCTGGTATTTTCTAACCTGCCTGTGAGGAGGTGTTTTCTTTGTGGACTGAGGTAAAGGAGGTGCCTGCTTCTCCTGTGAAATTCCCACATCTGCCATCAAAGGATGGCTGTTTCTCCTGGAAAATGGTGATAAAAGCTCCATCAGTGTTTTCATTCCCTGCCTCAAACTTGCTCATGATGATGGCCCTGGAGAAAAAATTGTCTGCAACTGTGCTTGATCCACGAGCTGGGAACCTGTGGCTGGATCCTGCTGGAGACACCAGGCTGATGGATTTGGGTTCTTCATCCTCCTGAGGTGTCCACAAGGATTTCCAGGGCCTTTCATGCCCCTGATGGAAATAAATGATAGGAAAAGAATGAGGGAAAAGCAGGGAATCCCATAATTTAATTGTGAGAATAATTTAAGGGATGTGTAGGACAATTACTGCCCTGTTTCCTTATCAGAGGGGCACCCTCTGGGCAAGGCTGAAAATCCTAACCAAAATTCCAACCATCAGAGGTGCTGTGACCCACACCCCTCTGGGCACAGCCAGTGGGGAGCACTCCCTTTTTTAGGGCTATTTGTCCTTTAATTGTGTTGATCCTGATGGCTCTTTGCTCAATTTTAGCCCTTTTCCTTCACTGTCAGGACAGGTTGTCCCCAGTTTCCCTGGGAGCAGCGGGGTGACTGTTCAGCTCTGTCTCATGATGATGATGATGATGGGTGGGATTTTCTAGACCCTGCCTTTCTGTGGTGTTGCAGTGGAATCTCCACTCCACACCCTCTGCTTTCTCCAGGTCAGGACGGAAGGAGCGAAGTGCTGGACACCTGGTGGAAGGTCAGAACTCAGCTGGAGGATGATGATCAATTCTGTATGTTTTCCCTCAGGACAGAGGCATTTAGGGCCATTTGCAGCAGGATTGACTCCCTGGACTCCAAGCAACCTTTCTGTTGTCATCTCTGTGCTTCCAGCCCCAGTCCTAATGACATCCTGGATGCTGGAATTCAGTTCTCCTCCCATCTCTCATTCCTGTTTTCTGCTGTTAATGCACGCCTTCATGTCCACTTCAGGAACCACACCAATTCCCCAGAAAAACATCGAGCTCTGCTGAAAACAGGGGGATGAGGGATATTTTTTCCCTCCACCTCTTTCCCCACAGATGCATTTATCACTAGGGCAACCTCACTTGAGAGTTCACTACAAATCCAGGCCGATGGCTTGGATCCAGGCAGGAGAAGTTTTATGGACTGAGCTAAGCGTGAATTACACTTCTGGTCACGGCATTTTCTTTCTTTCTTTCTTTTCCTTCACTGTGACCCTGGCATCGAAGCAGTTACAACTGCAAAGTATTCCATAATTCAGCTTTTTTCCCTGCTGCTTGGAAGGTCTGGGAAGAACCTAGGTGGATTTAAAAGGTGTGGTGCCCCTCGAAAAGGGTGTGGGAGGTGGTGGTAGTGGTGAGACTAACCACTGGTTTTAGAACCAGGTGTAAATTATTCTCCTTTTCAGGCAAGATGTCCATGTTTATCCAGGAATGAGAGGGAGGTGCATTTTCTTCTCAGTCTGGCACTAAATGCAACCACTGCTTCATTCCAGGGAGTAAAAGCAGTGATTAACAGGAGTTCACCCCCTGCCCCTCTTCTCACCCTCAGCCATGATCAGGTGATAGGGAAGGAGAAGGAAAGTGAGGAAAGGAAAGGGAAAGAGAAGAGGAAAGGAAAGGAAAGGAGGAAGAGTTAAAAAAAAATACCACAACCCGGCTTTTCTTCATAAGGTAAAAAAAAAAGGAAAGGAAAGGAAAGGAAAGGAAAGGAAAGGAAAGGAAAGGAAAGGAAAGGAAAGGAAAGGAAAGGAAAGGAAAGGAAAGGAAAGGAAAGGAAAGGAAAGGAAAGGGGAAAGGGGAAAGGAAAGGGGAAAGGAAAGGGGAAAGGAAAGGAGAAAGGAAAGGAAAGGACAGGAAAGGGGAAAGGGGAAAGGAAAGGAAAGGAAAGGGGAAAGGAAAGGAGAGGAAAGGAAGGGAAAGGAAAGGAAAGGAAAGGAAAGGAAAGGAAAGGAAAGGAAAGGAAAGGAAAGGAAAGGAAAGGAAAGGAAAGGAAAGGAAAGGAAAGGAAAGGAAAGGAAAGGAAAGGAAAGGAAAGGAAAGGAAAGGAAAGGAAAGGAAAGGAAAGGAAAGGAAAGGAAAGGAAAGGAAAGGAAAGGAAAGGGGAAAGGAAAGGAAAGGAAAGGAAAGGAAAGGAAAGGAAAGGAAAGGAAAGGAAAGGAAAGGAAAGGAAAGGAAAGGAAAGGAAAGGAAAGGAAAGGAAAGGAAAGGAAAGGAAAGGAAAGGAAAGGAAAGGGAAGGGAAAGGAAAGGAAAGGAAAGGAAAGGAAAGGAAAGGAAAGGAAAGGAAAGGAAAGGAAAGGAAAGGGGAAAGGAAAGGAAAGGAAAGGAAAGGAAAGGAAAGGAAAGGAAAGGAAAGGAAAGGAAAGGAAAGGAAAGGAAAGGAAAGGAAAAGGAAAGGAAAGGAAAGGAAAGGAAAGGAAAGGAAAGGAAAGGAAAGGAAAGGAAAGGAAAGGAAAGGAAAGGAAAGGAAAGGAAAGGAAAAGGAAAGGAAAAGGAAAGGAAAAGGAAAGGAAAAGGAAAGGAAAAGGAAAGGAAAAGGAAAGAAAAAGGAAAGAAAAAGGAAAGGGAAAGAGGAAAGGTCCTGGTGGGAGCCCAGTGGATGGGCTGATTCCTTTCTGGTCCTTTCTAGGGATTCCATTTCCAGGAGCAGGATGGCTGAACTTGTTTTATTTGGAGGACGAGGAGCACAGTTGGGAGAGGATGAGGAGTGGGGAGGATGTGTCTGCTCAGGAGGGGCAGTGGGAAATATTAGTGAATGTGGAGGGGGTGGTTGAAGGATCCTCTGGAGCAGCAGGATTTATTTATGTATTTATTTATTTATTGAATTTGAAGGGGTTTTTTTTACATTACTTCAGGTTTAGGAGCTGGAGAACAGGTCTTGCCTAATGGGTGAGCCAGCATATGTGGCTGTGTTGGATAATTGACTATTTTTAGATGCTGGAAGTCACCTCCTGGAGGCTCCAGTTTCAGTGTGGATTGCAAACAGCCTGTGCCCTCAGCTTGGCACAGCTGGTAGGGAGCTAGCTGTCAGGATATGCTGGACAAAAGGATTTCTCCAGACATGGAAAAAGCATTTTCTAGGTGTCTTCACCAAATGGAGAAGGGTGTGCAAATTTCCACTTCCCCACTGCAGCCACTTGGAGTGATATAAATTGGCAGAGTTTAGTGCATTTCCCGTGGGATTTCTCTTAAACACCTATGGATTCCCAGAGCTGGAGGCTGAGGCTGCACAGTCACTCCCTCTCACCACCACTGTACAAGAACTCGTCAGGACAACTTGGGATGGGCTGGTCTTCACCTGCATTTAAGGAAAAGTTAAAAAAAAATAAAAATAGAGAATCAAAGCCTACTTCAGGAGACAAACTGCTGGAAAATATCCTGGGATATGATCTGTAAGAACTTTCTGCCTTCATTGAAGCAAGAACTGAAGGAACTTCAAAACCATGAGCAACCCCAGCTTTGTCTGTCCTGTTTATCCATCCCTTTATTTCCCTGGAGCTGAGGGAGCTCATTAAATGTATTCCCATTAAATGGGTAAGGGATGCAGCAGGGAATGGGATGTGTATGGCTGCTTCCCTGCCCAGAGTGGGGCACACAGAGCCTCTGGATGCATCGGTAAATTTGGATTAGAAACCAAGCCAGGAATTGCCTGGGTGTGCCTCACTCAGTGGTATTAAGGACTGCAGGCAGGGGGAAGGTGGCAGTGCTAGAGGATCGAAATTCCCATCAATCCCATCCCCTCCTGATGTTCCAGCAGGAACGGGTTGGGTTTGCAGATTGTGCCTCTCTCCTGCGTGTTCCTCAAACCCAGAGTACAACAGGCACAGGAAACCGTGTTTGCAGCCAGAGCCTGGATGGACGGATGGATGGATGGATGGATGGATGGATGGATGGATGGATGGATGGATGGATGGATGGATGGATGGATGGATGACCACCATTCCCTGCTGCCACTGGAGACTCGAAAATGTGCGCTTAGAAGGCGAGGGTGTGCTTTAAACGCTTGTAGAACTATTATAAGCATATAAAGCTCTTAGAGAGTGTTCAAAGAAATGTCAGGAAGATGGCGAAGGGATGAGGAACAGCTGAGGGAACTTGGTTTGTTCAGCTGGAGAAGAGGAGGAGGAGATCTCAGCATGGCCTGCATCTTCCTCCCGAGGCACAGCTCCAATCTCTGCTCTCTGTGACAGGGACAGCACCTGAGGGAATGGCTGGAGCTTAGAGGAGGTTTAAATTGGAGATCAGGAAAAGGTTCTTTCCCCAGAGGGTGCTGGCACTGCCCAGTCTCCCCAGGGAATGGGCACGGCCCTGAGGCTGCCTTGTTGGGCTGTCCTGGGCAGGGTTGCACTGCAGGATGCTTGCGGACCCCTTCCAAGCGAAGATGCCGGAAGCTGCGCTGCGGGAAAACCGAGATAAGATCGGTGAAATGACCAGAAACGGGGAGAAAGGAGCCCACAAAAGCTGCGGGAAGCTGTCCGGCCCTACCCCGCTGTCCCGGCGGGAGCCGCCGCGCCCTGAGGGGACCCAGCGGCCGGGCCGGGCCGGGCCGGGATGGAGCGGCTGAGGGAGGCGAGGCCGCGGGGAGGATCCACCTTAAGGGGATCAGGAAGCGCAGCGGGGCCAATCAGGCCGGGCAGGGAGGCCGGGAAGGAGGAGCCGAGGGAAGGACCGGGGCAGGGCGAGAGAGCGGGGCCGGCGGGGCGCGATGGCGGAGGGCGGGGACGCGCCCGCCCCGGGCAGGTACCGTGGGCAGGGGGGTGCCGGGGGACAGCGGGGTCGCCGGGCTTTGCCAGCCCTTTCTGACCCGCCGTGTGCCTCTCTCCAGTGCAGGTCGCAACCTGAAGGAGTGGCTGCGGGAGCAGTTCTGCGACCACCCGCTGGAGCACTGCGAGGACACCCGGCTGCACGACGCGGCCTTCGTGGGGGACCTGCCCACGCTGCGCAGCCTGCTGCAGGACGAGAGCTTCCAGAGGTGGGCACGCCTGCCACACACACCTTAAAGAGCATCCAGTGCCACCCTGGGACACCTGCCCCCGTCCCAGGGTGCGCCAAGCCCCGTCCAGCCTGGCCTGGGACACTTCCAGGCATGGGGGTTTCTGTGGGAGAGGTGTCAGGGAGGATGCTGCGCTCGCCGTCCTCACAGCTGCGCCTTTTGGGGGCTCCCATCTCAGCCCTTTTTGTTCTGAGAGGCATCGGGGTGTTCTTCCCACAGCCTGCAGCTTTTGGGGGCTCCCATCTCAGCTCTTTTCCTTGTGAGAGGTGTCGGGGGTGTTCTTCCCACTGTTCCCACAGCCTGCATCTTTTGGGGGCTCCCATCCCATCCGCTGGTTTTGGGGAGAGGTGATTCCTAGGATGTCCTTGCTGTCCCCACAGCCTGCTCCTTTTGGTGACCCCCGTCTCATCCAGTTTTTTCATAGCATGGTTTGGGTAGGAGGGACCTTAAAGCTCGTCTTATCCCACCTTCGGCCATGGGCAGGGACACCTTCTGCTATCCCAGGTTGCTCCAAGCCTGGCCTTGGACAATTCCAGAGATGGGGGTTTTTATGGGAGAGGTATCAGGGTGAGAGGATGCTCCGCTTTCCCCCAGATCATTCCCGTGGTTTCCCAGGAGGCAAATCTCACAGCTGCTCGTGAGGCTGTGGCAGCTGTGCATGAACTCTTTGCAGATCAGGATAGGAATGTGATACCAGGAAAACGGGAGCCTACGGATAATGGGGAAAACATACAAAAGGGATTACAATCAACTATAAACCTGGAACACCCCATGTTACAAAATCTGCCCAGTGCTAACCCTGTGACTGTGGGGATGGTTAATTAATTTTCCTGCATCATGGGGAAATCTGCTTAGAGTGCTAAATGTCTCCCAGCCTCAAAAAAAAAAAAAAAAAAAAAAAAAGAAAAAAGGTGTTATTTCAGCAAAAAATGACTACGAGCTAGCCCTTCTCTCTGCTACCTGGGCAGCTGGGGCTCTTGGGACCCCTGGGCTGAGGGTTTTTTTGGGGGAAAAAGCAGAGTTTGACAGGAAGAGGAGGGTGGGGCCCGCAGCTCCATTCAACAGGTGATGGAGTGAGCAGAGAAGTGATGTCTTTGAATTGGGAGGCAGATAGGGACCTGAAAGCCTCATCCTAATCCTAACCCTGAAACGTGCAGGGACACCTTCCAGGTAGCTCCAAGCCCTGTCCAGCCTGGGCTTGGACACTTCCAGGAATGGGGCAGGCACAGCTTCTCTGGGTTACCAGTTTGGGACATCTCCCTTTAAAAAGGGACAGAAGGGAGAGGTTGTTTTGGTTTTTTTTTATAGATGATTTTTGAGGCAGGGTTTGTGCAGCCCCTCGCACAACTAAAGCTCACAATCCAAGCACTGCTCTGCTTCACCCGTCCAGGCAGCATCTGTGAGGTGATTGAGAGGAGCTGCTGAAAGTGCCAGAAATCAGAGAATCATATCCTGAGTGGAAGGGACCCACAGGATCACCCAGCCCAACCCCTGTCCCTGCACAGACACCCCAACAACCCCACCCTGAGCATTCTTGAGAGCGCTGTTCAAGCGCTTCCAGAGCTCTGGCAGCCGTGGGGCTGTGCCCATTCCCTGGGGAGCCTGGGCCGTGCCCAAGCTCCCAGAGGGCACCCTCCTGGAGGGGATGGGGCTGCCCTGACTGTGTTCTATCCCCTCCCTGGCAGCCGGATCAACGAGAAGTCGGTGTGGTGCTGCGGCTGGCTGCCCTGCACGCCGCTGCGCATTGCCGCCACCGCCGGCCACGGGCCCTGCGTCGACTTCCTGCTGCGCAAGGGGGCCCAGATCGACCTGGTGGACGTCAAGGGGCAGACGGCTCTCTACGTGGCCGTGGTCAACGGGCACCTGGAGTGTGCCAAGATCCTGCTGAAGGCCGGCGCTGACCCCAACGGGAGCCGGCACCACCGCAGCACCCCGGTGTACCACGCGGCACGGGTGGGGCGCGCCGACATCCTGCAGGAGCTCATCAGGTCAGAGATGGGGCTGCCTCTCCCTTTCCCCCTGCTGCTCCTTTGGGGTGCCCTTCCCTCCTCACCTGTTCCCACAGCTTGCACCTTTCCGGGGCTCCCATCTCTGCAGCCTCCACGCCTCTTGGATTGGAGAGGAGAGGCGCCCAAAGGGACGTCCTTGGATTTCCCGTCACGGGCTGTTTGTGACAGTGTTCACAGGGGTCTTATGTTGAAGGAGGAGAGGGAGATCTGACTCCATGTTTCAGAAGGCTTGATTTATTATTTTATGAAATATATCACATTAAAACTATGCTAAAAGAATGGAGGAAAAGATTCTCATCAGAAGACTGGCTAAGAAAAGAAAGGAATGAATGATAACAAAGGTTTGTGGCTGGGACTCTCTGTCTGAGCCAGCTCACTGTGATTGGCCATTAATTGTAAACATCCAAGATGGGCCAATCCCAGATGCACCTGTTGCATTCCACAGCAGCAGATAACCATTGTTTACATTTTGTTCCTGAGGCCTCTCAGCTTCTCAGGAGGAAAAAATCCTAAGGAAATGATTTTTCATGAGAAGATGTCTGTGACAGCTGTTCCCACCTGTTCCAATCCAAGTCTCCGGTTCTGAGCCTGCCATCCAGTCACATCCAAACCTTGCAATCCCTCCCCACTTCCACCACACCCCTGACTGGAGTTGCAAGGGAGGTGGATTCCCCAAAAAAACTGGGTGCTGGGTTTTCCCTCAGGCAGCACCAGCAGGGTTCAAGTTGTAGCAGGAGGCTGTGGGAACTTGAATTGCTCCTTCTGTGGCATGCCCTGATTATTCCTTCTTTTTAAATGGGAAGATTTCTGTCCAAGGGATTGTTCTGGACAGCTGTGTGGGCCACGGATGCCAAATAATAAGGAATCATAATGGGAAAAATGTAGGTTGTAGGGAGAAGCAGTGAAAGAGAAGAAAATTGAAGGAATCCCTTTGATGACCTCAAATGCTAGAAAATAACAAAAGGATTTGAATAGGAAAATACTCAAAGTCCTTGGGGATTTTCTTCCTTTTTGGAATTTTCATGCAAGTACAGCTTGGAGGAAGAAGGGGAGATAATCCCCCCTCCTTGCTCCTTTCCCAACAAGCTGAGAGGAGGATGTTCCCATCAGCACAGGCTTGTTGATACAGGGTTCAACTCGCTGCATTACCAAAAATCTCCCCTGCTCTCTCCACCCAGGCAGGGTGAAATGTAGCAAATGGTATTTCAGCAGCGCAGGGAGAGCTGGTGCCTTGATTTATGTGTCTGCTCCTTGGGATAGCTCACCAGCAATATTAAAAGCAAGATTTTGGACAACTTTCAGGATTAAAAATTAACTGGAGTTTTTCCAACCTCTTTTTATTAGGCAATGTCTCTCCCAAGGCTGCTAAGCTAATACCAAATTGTCAGATTGCCCAAAATTTCAAATATCTCAGAGTAGGGGTTTCAGAGATCTGTGCAGAGTTACTTAGTGAAAAATGCAGCCTTTATGTTACAGGGATTTTCAAAATGTTACATCTACAGGATCTGGCAGGGAGAGTGCAACGAGGAAGACACTTTTCCTGAGATGGGAGGGAATATTTTGAGAGAACCTGAACCCAGTCAGGTGTGCTGCAGGTGTGTAAACATCACCTGGTTTGAAAATCCTGTTGGGATCCCTGAGCATTCCTGCAAGTGCTGAAGCAAGCAAGAGGTGAAATCCCATCCATGAGCAGTAAATCCACACATGGCTATGGAATGGGGATCGATTTTACTGGGAGGCTGCTGGAAATATTTAGAGTTGTGATGCCAGGGTGTATAAATGGCATTCCTGATAATTTGGGAACATGCTGTGGTGGGATCCACTGCTGCCTGCAGTGGAACTGAGGGTAGCAAGGATGAGAGGTCCTTTTGCCAGGTTAAAACTGGGGAAAAGCTGCCAAATCACCCCCATCCCTCAGGTGCATGCCTGACCCTGCCAAAAGCAGAATTTGGGGTTTGAAACTTTGAATTGAGGCCTTCCACTGAGAATTTTGATGGTAATAATGGGGGAAGAAAGGACTGGAATGGAGAGAGATCTGCTGTCTGCTCAGGAGGCAGCAGCCTTTAAACAGCCCTGTGGAAGTCCCAGAGCAGCACAGATAACTGTCCAAATGCTTGTGTAATCTGATTTTAAAGGGGAAAATACACTTTGTGCCATTTGCAGCTCTTAGAGGAGTCTCTCAGCCCTTGTTCTGGCTGTGCTTAGCTGGAATGAGGCTCTTGCCATGCTCAGAACTGCAGGATTTGGTTAAATATTTGTCAGATGGGGAGCAGTCCCCGTTGGTTTCACCAAGAACCGTGCCTGCTTTGAGGTAGGATTTGTCCCCAGGTATTTTCCTTAGTTTTATGTGAACTCCTGAAAGGAATATCATGCTGTCCAGGAAAAACCTGGGGAGAGAAACTGGTGGGTGAAGGAACCTTTTCTCCCTCTGTGGGTAGAACAGACAGTGCTTTGGATTAAAACCAGCTATTCCTTAGGGATTGTGCTGTTTTCCTCCTCCTTCCCATCCAAGCTGCATGCGAGGTACATGGAATTACTGTCTGAGGGAATCCCCAGTGGATTCCAGCCCCTCCAGCTCCTTTGGGAGCAGGGGTTTGTCATGGATGTTTCACTCTGGAGTGCAGGTTCCTGTTTCTATTTCCCTGCTGTTTAGGATCGAGCGCCTGTGTTGCTTTTTTGGCCCGTTTTTGTCCTGGTAGGGAAAGTTATTTCAGCCTCCCTCTTCAGTGGAGTCATCTGGAAACATCCCTGCTCCCCAGGCAGCTCATTAGCATCCAGCATTACGTGGTGCTGGCTCGGGGCTGAGCCATCCCTGGTGCCAAGGCACGAGAGGAGAGAAAATACAGCTAAAAGTTCCTGGGTCGAGATAAGGAATGGGAGAGATAAGAAGTAGGGGAGATAAGGAAGGGGAGAGATCGCTCACTAAACACCGTCACGGACAAAACAGACTCAACTCAGGGGTATCAGTTTAATTTATCCTTAATAGAAACAGAGCGGGGTCATGAGAAGTGGAATCAATCTTAAAAAAACATCTTCCCCCACCCTGTCCCTCCTTCTCAAGGGGAAAGCTTCTGTACCTTCCCACCACCAAAACCTGGCCATGCAAACCCAATCCACCAGGAGGGCGAGGATGTCGCTGCTCCTCCTCGCTCCAAATCCTGGGCTGTTGTGGGGAGAGCAGCATCTTTGCTTCTGGGATGTCACACTGTTGTCCCCACGCAGAAGTGCTGCCAGGCCCATCTGAGGGTAGGGATCACAGAATCTCAGAATAATGACGTTGGAAGAGACCTCCAAGATCATTGAGTCCAACCTGTGCCCTCACACCTCACCTTGACTCTAGCACCAAGTGCCATGTCCAGCCTTTTTTAAAACACATCCAGAGATGGTGATTCTACCACCTCCCTGGGAAGAGCATTCCAGTACTTTATTATTCTTTTAGTGAAAATTTTTTTCTTTTGGTGAAAATATCCAACCTATCCCTTCCCTGACATGGCTTCAGACTGTATCCTCTGGTTCTGTCAGTGCTGCCCTGTGGGAGAGACCAACCCCACCTGTCTGCAACCTCCCTTCAGGAAGGCGTAAAGAGCAATGAGTCACCTCTGAGCCTCTTCTTCCCCAGGCTAAACAGCCCCAGCTCCTTCAAACATTCCTCACAGGGTTTGTGTTCCCAGCCCCTCACCAGCCTCGTTGCGCTGCTCTGGATGTGCTCAAGCATCTCAACATCCTTCCCAAACTGAGGGGCCAGAGCTGGACACAGCACTCGAGGTGTGCCCTCAGCAGTGCTGAGTACAGGGGAGGAATGACCTCCCTGCTCCTGCTGGCCACACAAAATCAGAGCAGGGTAATGAGAAGTGGAATCAATCTTCAAAACCACCTTCCCTCCTTCTCAAGGGGGAAGCTGTGATGGTGCTCACGGGGGTCTCAGGTTGAGGGAAGAGACGAGGATTTGACTCCATGTTTCAGAAGGCTTGATTTAAAATTTTATGATATATATTACATTAAAACTATACTAAAAGAATAGAAGAAAGGTTCTCCTCAGAAGGCTAGCTAAGAATAGAATAGGAAGGATTGATAACAATGGTTTGTGGCTCGGCTGTCTGAGTCAGCTGACTGTGATTGGCCATTAATTAGAAACAACCACATGAGACCAATCACAGATGCACCTGTTGCATTCCACAGCAGCAGATAACCATTGTTTACATTTTGTTCCTGAGGCCTCAAAGCTTCTCAGGAGGAAAAATCCTAAGGAAAGGATTTTCCATGAAAGATGTCTGCGACAGGAAGCTTCTGAAAATACCATCCCTGTACCCTCCCACCACCAAAACCTGGACATGCAAACCCAAACAATCCACCAGGAGGGCAAGCCAGTGCAGGCAGGAGCCATTGGCCTTCTTGGCCACCAAGACACATTGTTGCAGACATCTTTTCATGTAAAGTCCTTTCCTTAGGATTTTTTCTTCCTGAGAAGCTGAGAGGCCTCAGGGACAAAATGTAAACAATGATTGTCTGCTGCTGTGGAATGCATCAGGTAGATTTTTGATTAGCCCATCTTGGATGTTTATAATTAATGGCCAATCAAGGCCCAGCTGTCTCGAACAGAGTCTGAGACAGCTGCCTTTTGTTATCATTCTTTTTTTTCTGTTCTTAGCTTAGCTGGCCTTCTGATGAAACCTTTTCTTCTATTCTTTTAATATAGTTTTAATGTAATGTCTATCATAAAATAATAAATCAAGCCTTCTGAAACATGGAGTCAGATCCTCATCTCTTCCCTCATCCTAAGGCCCCTGTGAACACCGTCACAGCACATTGCTGGCTCATATTCAACCAGCTGTCAACCAGCACCCCTAGGTCCCTTTCCAAAAGGGACGGGCGAGTTCCAGCGGTTCTCTCTCCGTGTCCCTCAGCCTCATCCCTTGCCATTCCCAACCTTCCCTCCCTTTCCCTGGCGCAGGTACGGCGCGGACGTGGACGTGAACCACCAGCCGGCGTCGCGCGGGAGCGGGGCAGGCGCTGCGGCCGCTGACCACGCTGGTGGTGTGTCCCCTGTACATCAGCGCCGCCTACCACAACCTGCCCTGCTTCCGCCTGCTGCTCCAGGCGGGAGCCGACCCGGATTTCAACTGCTGCGGGCCCATCAACGTGCAGGGCTTCTCGCGGGGCTCGCCCGTGTGCGTGCTGGACGCCGTGCTGCGGCACGGCTGCGAGCCCGCCTTCGTGCGCCTGCTCGTCGACTTCGGCGCCGATCTCAACCTCGTCAAGGTGGAGGCCCTGGGGCTCGAGGCCACGGGCAGGGTCAAGGTGAACGCCGAGGCGCTGGAGGTGTTCAAAGAGGCGAGGGGTGAGTGGGGTTGGGGCTCCCAGAGCGGTGGTGTGGGTGTGGGAGAGCGCTTTGGAGGGGTTGTTTGAGCTGTGTTGGCGTCCTCACTTCAAGTCCTCACTTCCCCCGCTTCAGTGGGGTCTAACAAGCTGACAAACAAAGCATTAATGACTTCTCCTCTCCCTCCTTTTCCCCTGTTGCATTTTGTACCTTTTTTCCTTATTTTCCCTTCTTGAGTCCTCCAGCAGCCCGACCTCTGTTACTCCGCCTTTTTCATCTCTCCCACCTCTCTTGCATTGCCTTTTCCTATCTGAGCTGGGTTTTGGAGCTGTGGATCACCAGCTCTCCAGAGCCACACAGGTGTGTCCCAGGTGTTCCTGTGTGACCCTGGGCTCTGGATCCAGGAGGGAGTTTGATCTGGACAGACTGGTTGGGAAGGAAAGCCACAAACAGTGGTAAAAAGGGGCAGGAGGAAGCTCAGATGGAGATGAAGTGCAGCACCTTTGAAACCCACCTGGTGAAGGCCACAGCTTGGCACCAGCGGTGCAAGTGGGGTTTCCCTCTTGAACTCCAGAGAAATTTCAAAGGGATTCAGGCTGTGGGATACAATTTACATCCCCAGATTGCTCAGCTTTGCATGGGCCTGGTTTTCAAACCTGCCTGGGATTCTGAGGAGGGAGGCTCACACAAGCTGGAGTTCCATTAGGCCTGGGTTTAGGAGGCAAATGGGGCTCCTCAGGTGGAGCGTATGGGATAATGGAGTGATGCCATGGAGGTCCAGTTCCTGAATCAACACAGGCACCACCATGTTGATTCAGGAGCATGTTGATTCATACCATCGCTGTGCTGAAAGAGCTCTCCATGGACTCAAAGGAAGCCCTCAAAAGAAAGTTGGGATGAGGCCTGAGCTGGCCGTCAGTGCTTTTGACATAATTTAAAAATGGTCCAAATAGAACAGTGGAGTTGGAAGAGATCCACAGGGATCATCCAGCTCAACCCCTGGCCCTGCACAGACCCCCCAACAATCCCACCCTGAGAGCGTTGTCCAAACCCTCCTGGAGCTCTTGGGGCTGTGCCCATTCCCTGGAGAGCCTGATCAGTGCCCAGCTCCCTCTGGGGGAAGAACCTTTTCCTAAAACCCAACCTAAACCCCCCGCCCTGGCACAACTCCAGCTGCTCCCTCAGGTTTTGCTGTGATGGCCTCTGTGCTCTCCAGCCCTTCCAGCCTGCCCATGCAGTTGGAAATTGCTCCAAACCCAGGAGGTTTGACCTCCTCACGAGGCAGGATTTGTGCTCACTCAGCTCTCCCTCCCTGCCTCTGTGTTGCTGCTCTCCCTCTCTGTTTCCCCAGTAATGTTCCCTGTGTTTTTCCTTGCAGGCCGCGCCCGGAGCCTCTTGTCCCTGTGCCGCATAGCAGTGCGGAGAATCCTTGGCAAATCCCGCCTGGATCTGATCCACAGCCTTCCCATCCCTGACCCCATTAAACAATTTTTACTCCATGAAAACAGTTAAGGGGCAGCTGGCTGCTTTTGGGGACAGTGTGACTTGGTAAATGAGTGCCCTGACAGAGCCAGGTGCCATTCCTGCCTCTTTTTCCTTCATGGAGTGCACATAATTCCCTGCTCCTGTGGATTGTTTTTTCTCCTCCAGATTTAGGGTGCAGTGTGATTCAGTGTCTTATCTCCTTGGGGAGAGGCTGCTAAACGTGTGTGGGTGTTGCTGGAGCAAATACAATATATCCTGTAGCTGTTGGCAAATGTGTAACCTCTGTTACTGATCTGTGTCACACACACACACACCTGGGGTCTCTGTGGCATTTCTGTGTGGGGAAAGTGTCCTTACTTTACTCTTTTTCCCATCAAACCAGAAGTTCCTACCTACATTTTAATCCATATCCCATGGTAAGAGCAGAGAAAACCCACCCAGATCCACGTAATGGGTCTGTTTTGTTTGCATCATGGAAAAGGGAGAAAAAAGGGATTTATTTTGAGGAGTTGGGAGATTTTGTGCTTCCAATCACAGTGTTGCATGCAGCAGCCTGGGCTCCTTTGACTTCCAGTGCCTCTTCATGCCACAAACTCCCAGAAGAGTCAATTCTGCAGGGATTCAGCAGCCTTTTGTTGGCACCTCAGGGTCAGCCAGTGATGTGCTCAGTGCAGAGGAATCCTTGTCAAAATAGCAACTTTAGAAGGATAGAGATGATGATGCCTTAGGATCTTGGGAAAAATCTCAGGTGATAATTGGCACTTGCTTTAACTTTTCTGATTCAAGTAAAGTCACTGTGTTATAAGTTAATATTTTTTTGGATGATTTTTCTTTGCTAGCTCTTCTCCCCGTGCTCATGCAGCTGGCAAAGGTAATTTTCCACATGTGACCTTAAAGATCAGAGAATCCCAGCTTGGTTTGGGTTGGAAGGGACCTTAAAGCTCACCTAGGTCATGGGCAGGGACACCTTCCACTATCCTGGGTTGCTCCAAGCCCTGTCCCTGGACCCTGTAGGCCTCAATGTTGGTTCCAAAATGTTCTTTTCCCAGAGGCATAAATAAATGGAAAATCCAACCAAAGCAGAGGATGTTTCCAGACCTTCTCCAGGTGAGGTGCAGTGGATGTGGAGCTGTGGGCAGGTGAGGAGGGGCAGTTCTGCACCGTTCCCTTCCCAGGCCTGCAGCTGGTTTTGGTTTTCCCAGCGCTGGCAGCGAGTTGTGCACTGGCTTTATAGAGGTGTGAACATGCCTGGGCGATGCAAACAGGTTGTAAAGCCTCTTGGCACCTGGCTGGGGGATCCATAATGGTTTGCAGGAGCTCACTGTGCTCCTGAGCTCCAGTGTGGGGAGGCAGAGAATGAGATGGGCTGGCTTGAGAAAGTGCCACAGGAACAGCTTTTAGGGTTGGATTTGTAGTTGGTTTGTGGTATGGGGTGGATGTGGTAGCATGGATGTGGGGAGAGCTGGAAGGAGCCACAAGGATCATCCAGTCCAGCTCCTGGCCCTGCACAGAGAGCCCAGCAATCCCACCCTGTGCACCCCTGAGGGCATTGTCCAAATGCTCCTGGAGCCTGGGACCATTCCCTGTTCCTGTGCTCAGCCCCCTCTGGGTGGTGGTTCCACCTGGAAAGAGCTGCAGTGAATGAGCTGATACTCCTCAGTGGGAATGTCAGAGGGTGGCCCAAAGAAAATTGAGAGCTTGGACTCAACTCAGTGATTGATGTAAGTCTGGTGTGTAATTAAAGCTGAGCCTGTTGCAATGTTAATTAGAGATCCCACCCAAAGGATTCCCCTGAGCATGAATATCTCTTGGTCCAAGGATGGTTCTTCTACCCCAGCAGCAAACCAGCCTGAGGTTCATCAGTGGCTTGGAGATGTGCAGAATCAAGGCTTTGGAGTGCCTGGATCATCCATCCAACTTCCGTCTTCACTGAGGGACTTTGCTTCTGGAAATGGCCAAACCCTTGGCTTGAGGGCCTGGAATGAGTCCAACCTGGGCACAACTCACATGAAATTAAGCTGTAAGTGCACAGGATTCTGTTGGAATGAAGTCCCTGTGGAGATTGGTTGCTGTGGCTACTTAAACCCAGCTTTGCTGAGCTGGTGTGATACACAGAGAATTTGGAATTTTCACTATAGAGAGATAATAATCTTGAAATAGATTCAGGATATTCATAGACTTCATTGTCCTGTCCTGTAGGGCAAAACCCTGCATCCTGTGCCTTACCCTGTCCTTTTAAACCCAGAGAACAATAGTCTTGCAGTATGAAATCTCAATAATTGATGCCTTTCTATCCTTTCACACTATATAAACTGCATTTCTTTTTGCCTTTGCTTGGACTTCACCATTCCCTCCTATGCAGCAAAGCAAGCCATTTCGTACAGGTGTTTTTTCCCATGTTGTCCATGGGACATGCTCAGATAATTGAGTGAGTAAAAATTGAGTTTTGTGAAGCTGTGGGGTGGCAAATTAAACATTCCTGCAGTGTACATCCCATGCATTGAAAAATGCTCATTATATTTGTGCAGTATATATAAAGTCTGCATGGCCTGGCCTTGCTGGAAGCTTGAATGAGCCAGGGTAAGAAGATTTGGCAAATGCTTGAAGAACCAAACCAGGTCTGGAATCAGCCAAGCTGCTCCAAAGCTGTCCTTTCACATTGACTTCCTTGTTTTTGTTGTTCGTGGAGAATTTCCAGGGCATGGGATGCTGGTAGCTGGGATGCAAATATAATTTCCTGCTCATTTTGCAAAGGGTGGGGGAAAGGCATCTGTTGGGTTGAAGTGTTTTTTTGGTTGGTTTTGGAGCTTTGTTTGTTTGCTTGTTTCTTGTTCTTCAATCCCTGGAGTCAAGTAAAGCCCTTTTTTACCCCAGCTTGAGTTACAGCACCTTTTTAGCCCTTCCTCTTCCAGTGAAGAAAACTGTGTCAGGACACCAGAGAGGGGACAAAACGCCACTTCCAGAAGTGCCCAGCGGCGCCTGTTGGCTTTTCCCAGGGTCAGAATGGTTTGGGATCAGACCTGCGGGCAGGTGGATCCACCTGCAGCCCGAACAAGGAGCAGGATGGCTCTGGATTTGGGAAAGGCTGGATCCTGCCGGCCTCTCCCTGTGCTGTAGCCACTGGAGGGGGCCGGAGAACCGCGGTCCCTGCCTGGGGGTTACAGGGACAGCGCCGCTGCCACCTCCTGCCTTGCCCCTCCTGGGGGATCTTCAGGCCGTCCTGAATCTTTTCCACCTCCACACCGAGCTGAAGAGGGCTTTTTAAACCTCTCACTCCTGCCCCTGCTCCCTTGGTCGCTCTGGAAATGCAGCTCCTCAGTTTGGCATGCAAGTAGATGTAATGCCTCAAAATATTTTTTTAAATTTTGTTATTTTGCGGCATTTTTCGCTGAAAAACTCCCCGCAAGCTTGAGCAGCAAGAGTTTCTGCTGGTTGCTGTGTTTTTGCTGAGGATTAGCATGTGTACCTGAGGATTTAGTCCATGCAGCTGCCTCCAGGCAAGGGCACAGTCCCTTTTTTAGGATTCCTGCTTTTTTCACTCAGGAGATGTTTGTCTGATCTGCTGCCAGTGTTTCCTCTGAAGGCAGAACCATCGTTTTTCCTGAATTGGAAGAAAAGGATCAAATGGTGTGGAGTTATTGTGATGAAAAACAAAGCCAAACAAGCCTTAATCTTAAATTTTAACACTTCCAGCCTCGATATTATTCTAATTTGGAGTTTCTCCCTCCTAGGTCTTCATGCATCTCCCCCCAGGCCACCCCAAATTGGTACCCACAGTTCAGTGACACCATTTCTGTGCTGCAGCTTGGAACTGGAGATTTATCCTCAAACAGGAGAGATCTGTGTGTCTGAGCTGCCAGTTTGGGGACAATAAATGTGGAATTGTTCAAAGGAATTGCGTGTTATTTACTTGTGCCCTTCAGGACAGACAAGCTGTGATTTCTGGTCCCCTCTCACTGAATTTCCTGTGTGACAGACTCACCTGAGAGCCTGCCCTTGCTTTTATAACAGCATTGCAACATGTTCCTTATTACTCACACTCGTTAATCTCATTCTAAGATCTGCAGCAGCGAGGAAAATATTTCTTCTTGCACTGTGTGATGCCCAAATATTCACTCTGGGCTATGAGAGCTGACCAAATCTCTGGCAGTCTCAAAGCATTTCCTCTAGGATCTGTTGTTCCCACTCCCTAGGCACTGCTGGGGAAGCCCCAAGTTATTTTACTTTTTATTGCTGTTGTTCTCCATCAGCTCCTCCAGCCTTGTCTTCCTTCCCAGAAGAGCTCTTTGTGACCCCTGCAACTTGCAACCATGAAGAAAAAGAAAGAAAAGCATTGTGAAAGAAGAAGAAGGAAAAAGTTCTTGTTGCCCCAGGATCCCTGGAAGCGTCCAAGGCCAGGCTGGACAGGGCTTGGAGCAGCCTGGCATAGTGGAAGTTGTCCCTGCCCGTGGCAGGGGATGGAATGGGATGGGCTTTAAGATCCCTTCCCACCCAAACTTTCTGGCATTTCATGGAGAGGGCAGTGGCTGCCCAAGCCCTCCCCAGCCCTGCACAGTGACAGGAGGCTGCAGCCCCCACAGAGCCCATCCAGCACCTTTCCCATTCCCCCAACTACATCCAGCACCTTTCCCATTCTTCCCTCTGCATCCCTCACTTCTCCTCTCCCCAGCCCGCATGCCCTGCTCTGTTTTCCACCTCTTTTCACGTGTTTTGCTGCTCCCATTGTTGGTGCCTGGCAGAGGGCTGCAGTGTGCTGTTGTTTACAGGAAAGTGCTCTTTGTTTCCCCGGCCTGCAGCATCTGGTGTTTGTGAGAGGCACGGCACAGCTTTCCAACAGAAACTCAGCCAGCCCCAGCCTGCCTGGCCAGGACTCCATGTGTGCCACCACGGCCTTGCTCCTAAAAAGGCTCTGAAAACCCCAAAGTGAGACAAGCCAGGCTCGGAGCAGCCTCGTGGAAGGTGTGGAACAGGACGGGTTTTTAGATCTTTTCCACCCCACAGCGCTCTCTGATTCCACGATCCGGCACGGAGAGATAAATGAAGGCAGGATGGGCAGGATGGAGCAGCAGAGCTTTGTTGATTTATGGCCCCAGCCATCCCCCTCCCCTCAAGGCATCAGGATGATGGACGAGCCGTGCACGCTCCCCTCCCCGTGGCACAGGCTGTCCATGAGCTTTCCAAACATACCAGGGTGAGGTGATGCTTGCAGACACGGCATTCCCGCTGATGGCGCCTTTCCACAATCAGCTGAAAGCTGCTCGGGGAATTTGGGAAGCTGGGCTGCAGCCATGATCTGCTTGGCCAACCCTGCACTTGCCTTTCATTTTAATAATTTGGCGACATCCATTTATTTTAACGTTTCGCAAAAGCGGGGCCTGTGTTTCCTCAGAGAAAATGAGAGTTGAAGGATGGTAAAATGCCTCCATAAATTGGAAGTTAAATTAAGGAACAGCTTTTAGAGCACTGAGTGCTGTTAGCCCCACGTTGTGGTGTCACTCACAGTATTGAGAGCCTGTGGTACCCATTGGAGGCACGGGAGATTTAGGAGGCACATGGAGTGGGCTGGATTGTTTGGTGAGTGTTTCTGAGCCTGCTTTTGTTTGCAGTTGGGATGTATTCATGGGTTCGCCCCTTGTTTCACTTCCCACACAATGCAGTTTTTACCAAAAATTTCTTTTTTGGGGGATCATTTTAGCTGTTGAGCATTTTATATCAGTGTGGGAACAGCTTCTGGAATTTTTTATCCTTTTGATCTTATCTTTACACAAGGAGTGTTTACAGGGACCTGGAGTGCCAGAACAGGGGGGAATGGCTTCCCACTGCCAGAGGGCAGGGATAGGTGGGATATTGGGAAGGAATTCTTCCCTGTGAGGCTGGGGAGGCCCTGAGGTTGCTCAGAGAAGCTGTGGCTGCCCCTGGATCCCTGAAGTGTCCAAGGCCAGGCTGGACAGGTCTTGGAACACCCTGGGATTGTGCAAGGTGCCTGTGTCTCCTGCACAATCACCTCCAGGTCCACCTTACTGAACTGGAAAGGAATTTGGCTTTGTAATAAATAGATCGTAATACTGTTGTCTGAAGGTGTTCAAGGCTTCACCTTCATCCAAGCAACCAATAAATTCTATAAATACCATTAGGCAAGCAGGAATTCCCAGTTGTCCTAAGTTCCATTTAGTATCAGTTCCTTTAATTACCAACCTCCATTAGTGCAAACTTTCTCCAAGCTGAAGCATTCTGGAGTCCCAGTGGGGTTTGATGGGCTGGAAGGGACCTTGGAGCCCATCTCACCCCACCCACCCCTTGCCACGGGCCAGCTGTGAGATCTGACAATTGGGAGCTATTTTTGACCCAGCAGCCCGAGACACTGTCTGGTCCCTCTTGCTGGGAGTTGTTCTTGCTGGGTGTTCAGCAGATTTTGGGCTGGATCCATCAACTTTCAGCTCAGTGATAACCCGGGATATTTCATGCACGGTGGACCGTGAAGGATGCAGGGATGTCAGCAGAAGCCGCTGTGCCAACGCAAACAAGGCCAGGAAGTTTTACTGTTCCCATTGCTGGGAACCTTGTTCCTCTTCCCTCTGTGATTGTGTCTGTGCATCAAGAGAGGCCAAAAGGTGCAGGTAAACATAAATCCCATATTTCTGTGCTGTCCAAAAACAAAAAAACAGGAGAATTAGAGATTATTTGTACATTCAGACTTCTGGAACTCTGAGCTTTGTGCTGCTGTGAACAGCTGCAGGTTTCTGCTTGCTTCCCATGAGACAGCATTCAAAATGCCACACAATCATGGTGAAAATGCATCATGTCCACTCTGAACCAGCACAGAATTCACTGGAAAGTCTTGGCTGGACTTTCACTTTGGTTCCCAATTATGGTGTCCATCCAGCTAAAGGGAAAAGCTCTTCCCCCAGAGGGTGCTGGCGCTGCCCAGGCTCCCCAGGGAATGGGCACAGCCCCAAGGCTGCCAGAGCTCCAGGAGTGTTTGGACAACACTCCCAGGGATGCACAGGATGGGATTGTTGGGGTGTCTGTGCAGGGCCAGGGGTTGGACTCCGTGATCCTTGTGGGTCCCTTCCAGCTCTGGAGATTCCATGGTTCTTTTCCTGGGCACTAAAAACATTCTCCTGGCTTTGAAGTGCCCGGTCTGGTTAGCAGGGGTCAGATGTTGGAACATAACTGAGGATATTGCATGGGCTGATTAAATCAAGGAATCTGGCATGGATGTCCTCCTGCAGATAGGTTTCCATGGAAAACAGTTCCCATGCCATGAATGTCACCCGAGGATTAGATTACAAATCAGATGGATCTCGTGTGCTTCCTGAGACCACCACTCCTCCCAGATGGAGCTGGTTCCACAGCCCAGAGTACTGCTCAGGGGTCAGGCCCACAGCTCCCTCCTCCTGACAGGATTCCCCATGTCCCTGTGCAGGTGGCTCCATCAGTGCATCACCATTTTGCCTTCCCAGTGTCCAAAGCTGCCTCTTGGCCTCTTCCACATCCCACATGGGAGATGGAGCCATGAGCTCTCCAGCTTGACATGCCTCTGATCCCATGGGAACACCCAAGCCTGGGCACAGCCAGGCCCATTTTCTCCTTGAACTCAGGGTTTTTCCATCACATCTCTGTGCCCAGACTCCCCGAGCCCGGGCTGGTTGCCGTGGATGAGTGCCACGTCTGGTGGCTGTGATTCACCCCGGCAGCGTGCGGGAAGCCCAACCCAGCGATTCATTTCCCTGCAGCTGCCGAGCACTGACGTTGGTTTAGCCCCACTGGGGACGGGGAGAGAGGATTTTGCACCAAATGGCCCCGAATGCTGAAGTCCCCACGTGTTTCAGCTCTTACTCACCCTCTCCTAGCAGCAGAAGTAGCTGCTCAAAGGATGGGTCAGAGCCTCCCTTTGTGCAAGGTGACGTCGCCCGCTGGAGAAGCAAAACCAGTTTGTACCAGAAGATTTTAATGGGTTCAGGACTTCCAAAGCCCAATGAGAAACTACAAACTTTATTGCTGCACCCTTCACTCTTGATTTTCGCCCCTCTGGTCACCTGCAAAGTTGACAAGGAGCCGTGGATTGTGGGCACTGCAAGTTGTGAGTGGCCTGGGCACAGCAGGTGCCCAAGCAGCACTGAGAGCCCCACGCTGCAGCACAGAACCAGGGCACAGAGGGGCCCTGGGCTTTCTGGGTCTCCAGGCAGATGAGGGACAGGCAGAACTTGATTTTTGGGTCTGTTGTGGCTCATGGGACTTGCGTTGGGCTGCAATTCAGCAGGAGCCGGTCTCTTGCCGGTGCTGCCAAGATCCAGGAGTTAATTCTTATTCCATGAGAAGGCCAGAGCTTGCATCCAGCCAGTTCCCTGGGGTGCAGGGAAAGAAACGCTCTGAGAAATAAACACAGACACAAACAAACACCAGACTTGGCCGCAGGCAATGGGAATATCTTTTAGATTCCTGCCGAGGTAATTGGCCTGCAAGGAAGCTTCCCTGCTCTGCCCTTTGGCTCCTGGCGAGGCTCTGCTTGCCAAAATGCTTTGTGGTCCCTTGGGCTGTGCCTGGGCTGGACTCTGTTCTTCTGCCCAGCCCAGCCCAGCCCAGTGCTCTCCCCATGCTCGCCCCGTTCCTGGTCTAACCTATTCCCAGGGATGTGCTCTGAGCCTCCTTCCCAGGAGCCCCACCCTCCTCTCGTGCATTTTATTCCCATTCTTGGTGCTCATCACAAAAAAACTTCCCCAAATCTCCCTTGCTCCTGCTGAGGGTGCCCTTTCTGTGGGGTCTTTCCCGTGTTGCTTTCCTGTTGCTCCACACCTTCCTGGACATCCAAGCCCAAATCCCTGATCTTACCTGCACTGAATAATCCACCAGAGCCCGGATGCTTTACCCCCTTCTGCAAGGTAAACATGCCAGTGTTTTCCAGGCTTTCAGAAATCATGGGAATGTGGAGAATCCCACACTTGACAAATCCCATTTTTCTGAGCTGCCGTCTTTCCCCCCACCCACCTTCCTTTGGATTCCTGCAGCTTTGCAACTGTTTTTGGAGTTCTAAAATGCTGCCAAATTTTCTCCTGGATCAGGAGGGAGAGGAACTTCTCTCCATAGCCCCCAAATTGCAGGGTGGAAGCAGGTGGAGCTCAGCAGGGCTCTGTCATTCCATGTGGGAATGACAGAGGAAGCATCCCTGGCATGTGGTGGGCTGGGTGCTATTGATTAAGTTCCTTTCAAAATCCCATTTCCAGTGTAAATGGAGGCTTGACCAAGAAAAACAGATTTTTAAGTGGGAATAAAAAGCATTGAGCTGTGCGGAGTCTAATAAATACTCACTTTGAGAAACCAATGGCTGGTTTGCAGCTTAGGCTGGGGATGCTTTTAAAAAAATCCATCATTCACCCACAGTGAAAGGCAGTTTAATTCTCAGGGACTCTCCTTCAGGCAGGGACAGTTTTCCTCAGGATCCTCTCTGCATCCCCAAAGCTTGACCTTGCTTCATGCCAAGCAGGGAAAGTGACACCCTATGGTTTTTGCATCACAAATGGAAAATCCATACTGTTTTGGAATAAACAGTTCTGGCCATTAGAGAGTCTATTTGGTTACCATTTGGTTACAACTGCATAAGGAACAGCTCCAGTGGAAAAAAAAAAAAAAAGAAAAAAAGAAAAAAAGAAAAAAAGGAGGCAGCAGTAACAGTCAATCGTCACTTTTTTTTTCTCCCTGCCTGGAAAACTTGGAATTTTATGGCCTTTGAGCCACAAATTAGAATTGCAGGCAACAGATAAAGCTTGGCCATAAATCCAGCTAATGCCAGTGCCTGCTGGCAGCTGCAAGGTTTGTTAAAGTGCCCCCATCAAAATGGGCCTGAAGGGGATCTTGCCCACCAGTCAGGATCACCAGGTGAGTCTGGATCCCTTTGGAAGCATGGAGCATTCCTGGTGTAGCAGGCAATGTCCCCTGGGCAGGGACAGAAGAGGAGGCTGCTGCTCCCATGGTCAGCACCTGCCGCCCCAGCAGGCTTTTGCAGCCTTTCCCCCAAAACTGTCCTTTTCCTTCCTTCCTTCTTTCCTTCCTGAAGTCCTTCCTTCCTGAAGTCCTTCCTGAAGTCCTTCCTGAAGTCCTTCCTGAAGTCCTTCCTGAAGTCCTGAAGTCCTTCCTTTCTGAAATCTTTCCTGAAGTACTTCCTTCCTTCCTGAAGTCCTTCCTTTCTGAAATCCTTCCTGAAGTCCTTCCTTCCTGAAGCCCTTCCTTCCTTCCTGAAGTCCTTCCTTCCTCAGGAAAGAGGCCATGTCTGCAGAAGATGAACCCCTGTACCTGTTTGTCATTGCTCAGAGGGAATTGTCCCTTCTCTCTGGCTGTGGCTGCGTTCCCAGCTCTCCCTCAGGCCATGCTGCAGGAGCAGGATGCTGCCCTCCCCAAGTTCCATCCACAGGGGCCAGGACGAGGTCTCAGGATGGAAAAAATGCTTCAGACATCCCAGACGAGTGAATTGCTCAAAGATGTCACCACTTTAGGGCTGCTGAGCTGGGCTGCCAAGTCTCCAAGGGCTGCTCCAGAAGGATCCAGGACCCCTGGCACATCTGTCTGGAGTAACCCCGGGCAGCTCCGTGCGCGGTGCTCCCATCTTCAGGAAGGAACCCAAAAAGCCTCAGCTTGGATGTTTCAGTGCCCACCCCTGGTGTTTGTTCACGGCTAGGGCTGCTTCCAGCAGGAAACAGGAACAGCCTCAGGCAGTGGCTGCTGTTCCAGGAGCCAAGAGAGGGCAGGAATGGCTGTGCCACTATTTGGGATGTCTGGGACATCACATCTGGGACCTTGTGAGGTCTTGGTCTGAGTCAGTGCAAGGCCACGCTCCAAGGTGCAGAGAGATTTTGGCCTTTTCCATTCCTGCTTAGGCACTTTCAGAGGTCCTTAAATGTCTGAGGTGTCAGGGGAATGTGTGTTCCTAAATCACTGATGGACATTGGGAAGACCTGTCACCTCCCAAGCCATCAGGACAATTATCTGAGCTGATGATTTTGTTGTTGACCATGGAGAGGGGGGGGCTTTGGACAACAGTCAGGACACAGGGAATGGCTTCCCACTGCCAGAGGGCAGGAATAGGTGGGATATTGAGAACTAGGAATTGTTCCCATAGCGTGCCCAGAGCAACTGTGGCTGCCCCTGGATCCCTGGCAGTGTCCAAGGCCAGGTTGGACAGGGCTTGGAGCAGCCTGGGATAGTGGAAGGTGTCCCTGCCATGGCAGGAGTGGAATGGGATGAGCTTTAAGGTCCCTTCCATCCCAAACCACTTTGAGATTCTGTGTTTGGTGTGTGCAGTCCTGCTGGTTTGTCCTGAAGGGCAGCAGCACCTTTGCCCAGCTGGAGAGTCTGCAGAATGATTTTCCTTGGACGTTCACAGACATCAGACAAGGATGCCAGGGAGCATGAGGGGAACCTTGAGCCCTCACATCCTGCCTTGGGCTTGTCAAGCCACCAGTTCTGTTGCTCACCAGCAGTCCTGGACTCCTGAGATCCCTTTAGATTGAAGGTAGAACTTCCAAGGGGCACAGAGCCATTTCAGAGCAGCCCAGGATCATTCTTAAATCGATTTACTTACGAAAAATGAGAAAGAAATGGGCTTTTTTTCCCTTGTTTTCCATGCCAGCATCACTGATGGAGTATGGTGTACAGGGAAATGTATTTCCTAAACCTCCGGGATATCTTTTAATTTTTTTTTATTAGAGTAATTCCTGGACAGCACCCAGGATTTGAAAGACAGATTCAGGAATAAAATCCACACACAGAGCCCACAGTGATAAGACCGGTTTTGCTGGTTGACTTGGGAACTAATGCACTGCATGCCAATTATGCACATCTCTTCCCTTTTTTTTTTTCTTTATTCCCATTAACCATCACCATTAGCATTTGGACTCAAACAAACAAACAAATAAGCCCATTTAAATCCTGGATTTTTTCCCCTTCCCTCCAACCATGAATAATTACAAAATAATCACCAAAATCTGGTTTCGTTCGGCGAACGTTTCCAGGTTTTGTTTTCTTTTTCAATAATCCTGGGTTCCAGCAGTCCCACCACCCCCTTGCTTTTATTTTTTGGGAGGCAATTTCAGCTGGTCACATTCCCTGATGCCTGGCACAGCACGATCAGGGAGCATGTGAGCTTTTTTTAATGTATTTCATCTTGACAGGGAACCTTTTCCCTGCCTTTCCTCACGGCCCGAGCACGCAACTTTTCCGAGAACACGGCCCCAAACTCCAGCCCCGCTGCAAAAGTGGCAACATCTGCTGGCAAAGCAAGTTTGCTCCCACTTAAAATGCTGGCAGGACCTAACAGGGCCTTAAAAAAATTCCTTTAATTGGGCTAATTGCATGTGGTTGGAGCCACGTTGAAGCTCAGCTCTGAGTTCAGCGTTTGGTTTATGTGGTTTGGGGGGACGTGAGTTCAGGAAAAAAGCCACCCTGCTTACCTGGTTTCCTTTTCCTTGCCCCTCGGGTTTTTCTTTGTGCTTCAGTTTCACCCCAAAGAGAAGGCAAAATTTGCTTCGTTTCGAACTCGAATGGGGAAGAACCTGAATTTCATCTTGTTTTCACTCAGTGGGGTAAATCCCCTTGGATTGTTTAATTGATGTCCTGTGTAACAGCACTTGCTGTGGAGGGCAAGGAAAGCTTCTGGCAGAGCAGGCAGGAATATCAAACTCAAACAAACAAAGGAATTTTCATCCAGTTACACTGTGCTGCCTTTCTGTGGAGGTAGGAGCCTGCCTTGTGTCAAACCCCAGGTGCCCAAAATGAAAGTTTTCCTTGTTTCATTATTGGAAAAACCCACGGGTGCCTTAAGATCTCATCGTGCTGATTGATCCAGGGAAGGTGGGAAGGGGTCCCAACACAGGCTGTGTTATTTCATTGCTGAAAGCACTTCCCTGCCTCTGGGAAGCCTGTTGGGAATAACATCACTTGGCTCGTGCTCCTTTGGCAAGGACCTTATTTTCCCATCAATCCCTTTAAAATGGTTTTAGGATATTTCTCCCAAGATGCTGCTTGCTAATTTTGTGTGTAAGGACACACACACACACAGAGGCAGGAGAAAAGGTGGAAGTTTGGGAGGAGGGAAGGTGGGGAGTTCTGAGGAACGGAGGGAAGGGAGTGGGTTGGGAATGTTTCAGTCTCAGGGTTGAAGGAGAGGAGGCAGAGTGCCAGTACCACAGAGGAGAAGGAATATTTGTCATATTTGTCAGGCTCAGGAACACCTATTGCCTTTTGCAGACTCTTTTTCCTGTTTATTTCCATTGTCGCTTCCTCTTTTTTTGCCTTGCTGGGACCTCAGGTCTTCCCTTGGTTCCTGGGACTCCAAAAGGGAACCCTTGGCTGGTCCCAAATGAGGGAGGCTTGTTCAGGAGATCCTTTTTGCTCTAACATGGATGTCCCACTCTAGAGGCTGCCAGATCCCAGCTTTTCAGGGAGTAAAAATTGTATTTTAACCCTTCTGAGATGCTGGGGACCTCCCTGTGTTGTATGAGGTCTCCTCTTGTTTCCTTGGAACCTCTCTTGGCTCCTGGGGATCCAAAGGTGAACCCTTGGCCGGTCCCAAATGTGGGAGGTGTGATCCAGCCAAGAGATCCCTCATGTTAGAACATGGATAGCCCACTGCAGGAGGCTGCCAGATCCCAGATTTTGAGGGAGGAATATTGCATTTTAACCGTTCAGAGGTGTTAGGGATCTCCCTGTGTCCCACCAGGCACATGGAAGAGGGAGAGGAAGCATTTATGGGACAGAACATACTCGGGGACATACTTCAAGGTGCTTTCCCAACTCCTGGGTACCCAAGTTTTTATTTTCCATGGGTTTACCTCATTAGCAGTGCTGTGAGAAGGTGCTCCTGGAATGAGAGGAAGGCTGAATTAAATGACTATTGAAGCCTTGCAGCCAACGTGGGAACGAGGCCAGTGTCTGGAAGGAAAAATATTATTAATAATTATAGGAAGAAGATGGCCAAAGTCAGAAACGTGTTCTGAACTCCTCCAAAAATAGTACAAAGGAGGTGCCAAACCCAACAAGTGAAGTAAAGATTTGAGGGCAGGGCAAAGTGCTGAGGGAAATTAGAAGAGTGACAGGAGTCTCAGTCAGTGACACTGTGGCCTCACGAGCTGAGCTGGGCTCAGGAGGATCAGAAGGTGACTCTGTGTTGAAGATTGCCATGCAAGATGTTTCCCATTCCCATCTGTGTGGCAGATCACCTTTGTCAAGTGGGCAGTTTGCTTTATCTCTCTCTTTGAGTGACCACATTCACACCTCCCTGGGAGGGGACATTGCTGATAACAGACTATTGAATGTCACTGCATGGCTGATAAGAACTAGAACATCCCACTGGGAGATGTGAGCCCAGAGGGAGGAGCCAAGCATTGCTACCCAGATATAATCCAGAGGTTTGTGAGACACCAGCACGGCTTTCTCCACGGGATTCCCCAGAGGAACAGCAGCTGCCTCTCCTTCCACTGGATCTTCAGAGGAACAATCCATCCTTCTCTACAGATCCCCCTGCTCCAGCAGAACCACCCCTGACACTGCAGGAGGGCTGAGCCACATTTCCAATGGGACTGCCACCAACAGCCTGACCCACAGGGTGTCAGGCTGGGTTCTGACTCTGTCACTGTTGTTCTGGTGTACTGAATTGTTTATTTTATCCTTCATTTTTTTTCTTTTCCCTATTGAAGAACTGTTATTTCCTGCTCCCATATTTTTACCTGAGAGCCCCTTAATTTAAAATTTATAGCAATTGGGAGGGGTGGGGAGGGTTTACATTCTCCATTTCAGGGGAGGCTCCTGCCTTCCTTAGCAGACTCCTGTCTTTCCAAACCGAGACACTCTGGCCTTCAGGAAGGTGAGCAGCCAGTGTGAGATGTTTGTCCTGAGATGTCAACCCAGGTGACAAACAGGGGGACAAACCCTTCACTCCTGTGGAATGATGGCTCTTCTCTCCTGGTTTTGCTGCCCTGGAGTGAGCTGGCGTGCTCTGGTTGCCTTTCCAGCTTCAGAAAGGATGAAGACTTTTGGGACAGGCTTTAAGTGCAGCTACATCCCTAATTTCTGCTTTAAAAAATTAAAACAAACCCTATTGATTGATGCTGGTGCCCTGGGCAGCCGCAGTGCTGATTTCCCAGCTCCCATTTCTCCTCCTTCTGGAGCATTTCGAGTTCCTCAGCTGTATTCTGTTCAATCCCTGCCTCTGGGAGGGAAGGAACAAGCCCTGACCACACACACAGGCTCCAGGTTGCCCTGGAGAGCCCCGGGAGCTTCCCAGCCACCAGCACTGACCCCTCAGGACAGGGACAGCTGTCCAAACAGAGGGACACCTGTGCAGAGAAGGCCAGGGCAGCCAGAGACATCCCTGGCTCCAGAGGTGCCTCCCTGAAGCTGCCCTTCTCCTTTGATCTTCACCTGAGCAGCCTCTGCTGCTCTGCTTCACCCCACGTTTGTTCTTTCCCAAGCCTGATCTCCCTCTTCTTTCCTGAGCCTGATCTTTGTTCCACCCTGGAATTACTGCTTGGAGCTTTCCAAGGCATCTGAGTGTGTATCTTTCTTCCAAACACTCAGAATTCCCCAAGATGCTTTTCTTTTCCCCATCCCTCTGGGCACCAAACTAGGAGGCAGATCCATGACTTTTTTTTTTTTTTTTATTTTCCTGTATTTTCCTGCATTTTCCTACATTTTACCTGTTTCCAGCCATATTTTCTCACCTATGGTTTACTGGTTTACCCTTCCCTACAGAAGTTGTTTTGTTCTGAAAATCCCTTCTTTATGTGAGAATACCCATTATCCATCTAAAAAACAGCTCCGTCAAATGGTAAAATGTTTGGGGTTTTTTGTTTTTTTTTTTTTTTTTTTTTTGGTTTTTTTTTTTTTTTTTTTTTTTTTTTTTTTTTTTTAAATAAAGAGTCAGGGGCTCTTTCTTGCCTCAATCAGACATCCTGGATCAGGGTACACTCCACACATTCATTCATCCCATTTATGCATTTGTTTCTGGTTTAGATCTAGCTGAAGTGAGGCACAGTGTGGACATCTGCCTTATTATCCAGGTTAAACAAAATAAACCCCTCATGCTCCCTGGGAGGGACTTTGAAATACTGGGATTCTTCAGGCTGGAAAAGAACCTCCAACGTCACCAAATCCAATCTGTTGACATTGACATAATTTCTTTTTTTCCTCCCTTTTTTCACACATTTATTCAGCATTAAACTGATGTATTCCTGAAATCTCCCTTGGGTTTGACCCCTGGAATCTCCTTCCCTTGGATTTTGGGATGACCAAGCCCAGCAGCTTTTCCAGAGCTTCTCTAGGCATTGGCTGGGAAGAGCAATCCAGCATGGAATATGGAATGGATTGGTTCCTCAGATTTTTAAAGGAGAATCCTCCATCCTTTGGGTTTGTGTGTGCTCTGCTCCCCTCCAGTGCTGGGACAGGGAGGCTGAGGGAGCCTGGGATGGGATGGGATGGGATGGGATGGGATGGGATGGGATGGGATGGGATGGGATGGGATGGGATGGGATGGGATGGAGGGAGGGAGAAGGGGACAGAGGGAATGCAATCCAGGTTTTGATGTGCTGATGGAGATGAGGGATTTCTCACCCTCCTCTCCTCCTCTCTCCTTTCATCCAGCATTTCTGTCTGCTACACGTGTTCCCCTCTGCACTGTGCCAGAACCCTGACAGAAGGAAAGGGCAGGGAAAGGGTGGGGGAGGGAAAAAAAAAATCTCTGAAAAGTTTCTGTTCTGGAGAGAAAACAGGACTTTATCAAAATATTAGCAGAGCTCCAGCTGGTGCCGATTAGCAAAGCCCTGGGTGAGAGTTTTCCATTTACCTTGTGCTGTTTTTCTTCCCCTGAGCTGCACATGCTCCTTCCCAAAGCCCCAAGGCTTTGGCCACCAAGGTTCATCCAGCCTGGATATCATTTCTGTTCTCAAAAATGCAGAATCCACCCAAGCTGCACCCAGAAATTGTAGTGTCCATTCACCTGTCCAAGCCTGGTTGGCCTGGGGGATGAAATCCCATCCCTACAGGCTGGTTGGACGTGTAGGGATGAAATCCCATCCCTACAGGCTGGTTGGATGCGTCAGGATGAAATCCCATCCCTACAGGCTGGTTGGATGATGAGGGATGAGATCCCAACCCTACAGGCTGGTTGGATTATGTGGGATGAGATCCCATCCCTACAGGCTGGTTGGATGATGAGGGATGAGATCCCAACCCTACAGGCTGGTTGGATTATGTGGGATGAGATCTCACCCTTTCAGGTTGGTTGGATGATGAGGGATGAGATCCCATCCCTACAGGTTGGTTGGATGATGGGGGATGAGATCTCGCCCCTTCAGGTTGGTTGGATGATGAGGGATGAAATCCCATCCCTACAGGTTGGTTGGATGATGGGGGATGAGATCCCATCCCTTCAGGCTGGTTGGATGATGGGGGATGAGATCCCATCCCTACAGGTTGGTTGGATGATGGGGGATGAAGGATCACAGGAACTGAAAATGCCCTCGCACAACCACTGATGCTCATTAACCAAACATCACGGCTGGGTGATTTTCCCCATGCCCAGCTTGCAAAGGTGACAGGGGCAGGCTGGATATGACCCCCAAAGCACCTGAGGGGCCTGGCCACCACCACCCAGCACCTTTGCTTGCAGGAGATGCTGCTGCTGCATCCTGGCCTCCAGCCCGGTGCCGGGTTTGCGCGGAGATGAGGAAAGTATTGCTCATTCATAAATGCGTGTTTTAAGGGATATTATTCCCCAATATTAAAGTAGAACCAGCTTTTAGGAGCAGAGGATAAAGATTTGGCTGGGAACCCCTGAGCTGGAGGACCAATAACTTGGGAATTGCTCTGAAGTGTTTGATCTGTCTCGGGCCAGCAAACACTGAGCCAGCGCCTGCCGTTAAGTGGAAGTTATTTTCTGCATCCACCAGAGTCCCATAAAACCATTTCCTCTGGGATCCACAGGGACAGCCAGGGCTGCTTTTTTTGGTGTGTTTTTTTTCTCTTTTCTCCCCCAGCAATATCAATATGTAAGTGCTGAGGGAAGGAGCACGTGCTGTGTGACAGATTTAGGAGTAGCCTTAGGGCTCCATCACCTCTCTCCAAGCGGCTTTGCCAGAGTGCTGGAATTGCCTCCTATTCATCAGGAGGGAAGGCTGGTTTGGGGATTAACAGGCAGAGCTGGTCCTGCTGGAGTCCTGAAAGGTGGGGAAAAGGGCTTTTTCCTGGGCTGTGGGGCAGCAAAGTGCCCATCCACGCACGAATGGCTCCTCACACAGGATTTTGGGAAACCTTCAGCTGCATTTTGAAGCATAACTGCACCTACTCAGCACCCTTTGGTTCCCAAGCCTGCTTGGAGCATATTCAACCCCAAAACATGCAGGATGTGTTGTGCCACTTGAAGAAAATAATCCTGGAGGCCAGGAGTGCGCAGAATCATAAAATCCCAGAATGGTTTGGGTTGGAAGAGAGAGTTTAAGCTCATCCCATCCACCCAGTGCCATGGGCAGGGACACCTTCCATAGTCCCAGGCTGCTCCAAGCCCTGTCCAGCCCGGACTTGGGCACTTCCAGGGATCCAGGGGCAGCCACAGCTGCTCTGGGCACCCTGTGCCAGGGCCTCAGCACCATCCCAGGGAAGGATTTCTTCCCAGTATCCCACCTAACCCTGCCCTCTGGCAGTGGGAAGCCATTCCCTGTGCCCTGTTCCTCCAGGCCGTTGTCCAAAGAGTCCCTCTCCATCTTCCATTCAGCATTTCACCGTTCCCTTCAGGAGGGGGTTGCTTTGGCAACAAAAAACCAAAGGAGTGATGGGAGAAGCGACACCTCCACCTGCCAAGTGATGCCTTTCACCTCCTGCCTTTGCCTGAGCCAATTTCTTTTTTTTTTTTTTTTTTTTTTTTGAGGATCTGGAAGTCCATTTACAAAGGCTGAAGGGAAGAAAAACAACCTTCTCCCCCCTGCGCCTAAGTGCTAAAGCAGATCCCAGAGGTGTGAGCAAGGAGAAGAGCTGGCAGGAGATCTCGTTCTCTGCTTGTGCCTGGGGGCTTTTCCCCTCGGAGCCCCTGGAAGGGCAGCAGGGAAATGATTCCAATCCCAGGCTTTCCAGCTTCCACGCTAATTTAACCCAAGCTGTTTCCTAGTCTCTGACAGGGGAGCAGGGATGAGGTTTGCAGATTGGAAATGGAGGGGGGGGATGGAGGTGGAGGAGCTGCAAATGATCTCAGCAGCTTTACAGCCGTCCCTTTTCCTGGCAGGACATGAGGGAGAGTGTTCCCCCTGCCCCTGGGGTGGAAGGTGGAGGAATGGGAATGCTGGAACACTTCTCAGTGTTTGCCCTGATTGCCTTTCCTCCCCCAGCAGCTTTAGTGGTGCCCATGAATTCGGAGCAAATATTCCCACGTGTGTTTTCACCCTCATCCCGAGGGATTGCTGGGTGTCCCAGAGAAGCCACCCATCCATGCTGTGGCAAGCAACCACTGGGTGTCACCTCCACCTGGAGAGAAGAGGAATCTCTGGGAAAAAAAGTGTGTTTGAGGTGAGTGTTTACATGGATTCTCTTTTTTCTTTTGGTCACCTGTGCCCCTGTGCCAAACACCTTGAGCAGGGGGTGGCCAGCAATCCTTTCCCACCGGAGACTTCCACCCCACCCACTGGCAGCAGGGATCCTGCCTTTCAGGCTCAGATCTTCCCTCCAACAAAAATTTCATGCCTCCAATTCCCCATTCTCCAAAACCTGTTGCACACGGCTCGTTATTTGCTTTAAAACCTCTCTGTGACACATCAGACCCTCAGGTCACAGGTGCCACCAGCTTGGAGCCAGTTCTCCAGCGTGGAAAAAGCAAGGGGAAAAAATAAACTGGAGAAATTGATGCCCTCCTGCTGCCCTCGCTGGGATGTCTCCTTTTACATCCTCAGCACTTGGAGAGAGCCACTGAGGGAGTAACAAACTCCTAGGGGCAAGAGCTTTTTCTTTGTGGCAAATAAAAATATATCCCATAATACAGGAGGGTCCCATAAAGGGCAGTTTGGGGGAGCTTGTTAATTAATTAAATCTATGCACATTAATGAAGTGGTTTGCAGCTGGTCTGATCCCACCATCTCCATGGCAAAATTTTAAGGTTTTTTTGGACTGCTGTGATTTTTTTGATGAAATTCCCACTCCAGAGGTGTCTCCCCATGGAGGGGACCATCAGCTTCATGGAGCATCTCTCTGTCTTCTCACATGCTGAGCCACTTGCACTGTGGGATCACCTGTCCCCTCTGGTGTCCTTGGTGCTCCTCAAGAGCCCTTTCCCTGGAAATCAGCTTGGGCAGAGGTAATTTTACCGCAAAGGCAATGTGAACTGGTAATTCAACTGAGAAATCGATGATTCAGAGCAAAAGAGGGGAAATTGGGACTGAGAGAGCAGAAATTCAGGCTGAAAGAGGGGAAACTCAGACTAAAGAGAGGAAATTCAAGTGAGATATCAGGAAAATGCTCTCCCCTGTGAGGGTGGGCAGGCCCTGGCACAGGGTGCCCAGAGCGGCTGTGGCTGCCCCTGGATCCCTGGCAGTGCCCAAGGCCGGCTTGGATGGGGCTTGGAGCAGCCTGGGACAGTGGGAGGTGAGCTTTAAGGTCCCTAAACCAGTCTGTGATTCTGTGATTTGTAAAGCACAAAAAGTCCTGTGTGAACCTGCTCCAAAGGGACAGAATGAGCTTGGACATGGAGGCAGCAGAAGCATCAGATTTATTTTTTTTTTTTTCCCCTTGCTGATTTGCTGCAGGGAAGTCAGAAAAGCACAGTGACAAACTGTGTTGCTTCGGAACCAAATATTTACATTTTCTCCACGTTTCCCAGAAGGCATCAGTGCTTTTTCCTGACACAGGGGCACAGGAGAAACAAATGCTCCGTGGTCTGTGGATCTCACGTTTGCCTAAGCGCGGTGACATATGTGCCTGTGTACAGAGGAGAGGTTTTAGTTCTCCTGTTTAAATGGAGGGTGGGATACCCTTCAGCACTGCCTTTCTCAGCATATGTGCTCTTAGCCTCACTCGCTCTTTGTCTCTGCCAATGCCTAAATTGGGAATACTTAGCAGCCACAGCTATGCAGCCCGTGGGGATGCAGGAATTCCTTTGGAGGCAGCGGGTTCTGATCCCTGTGCAAGGGACACAGAGGAGCTGCAGCTGCAGGAGAGGAGATTCCTGCCTGTAATGTGCATCATCATCATCATGGCCTTGCTTTTGTGAGCACCTCGGGGCAGAAGTGAAGCTTTTGAGCAGGGAGCAGCCAGCAGGTTCAGTGCCACGCTGGGCACTGTTTGTTTCTGTGCGCACAGAGAGGAAACACCTGTCTGAGTGATGGCGACACTGGGTTTGGGGTTTTAGGCCCCCAAAAACCCCCAGGAGAAGGTAGCAGGAAGCTGGGCAGCATTCCCAAGGTGTGGCACTTTGCTCTCCAGGTGAAGGTGAGCTCCTCTGGGGACGAGGAGGTGGCAGAGGGGGCTCTGTGCCTGTCCAAGCTCTGCCGTTGTCACAAGGAGCAGCCAGGTGAGCGTGGCTGGGAGCCAGGTGGGGCTGGGGAGCAGAGGCAAGGCAAATTCAGCACAAGCTCAAGTGGTTTTCCTTGTAAATCATCCCTGGGAGCCAGGGGACACTGCACTGGGGTGTCCATCACAAGGCATCCATCTGTGACAGTGTTCACAGGGGTTCTTGGATGAGGGAAGAGATGAGAATGTTGACTCCATGTTTCAGAGGGCTTGATTTATTATTTTGTGATATATATTACATTAAAACTATACTAAAGGAATAGAAGAAAAGGTTTCATCAGAAGACTGGCTAAGAATAGAATAGAATCAGCAAGAATGATAACAAAGGTTTGTGGCTTGGGCTCTCTGTCCAACCCACATGGGCTGTGATTGGCCATTAATTCCAAACATCCACATGAGACCAATCACAGACGCACCTGTTGCATTCCACAGCAGCAGATAATCAATGTTTACATTTTGTTCCTGAGGCCTCCCAGCTTCTCAGGAGGAAAAAATCCTAAGGAAAGGATTTTTCATGAAAAGATGTCTGTGACACCCATTTTATCAAATCCCAGAATCACTGAGGTTGGAAAAGCCCTCCAAGGCCATTGAGCCCAGCCTGTGACTGATTTTGGTCACCAGCCTCAGCACCGAGTGCCCTGTCCAAGCATTCCTTGGAATACAGGGAGCTCCTCACCCCAAACTCTCATCCAGGAGTACATAGCATGCAGAATTTGTGCAAAAGCCTGATGGGATTTGATTTGTTTTGGTCACAAACATTATTTTCCACCTCCTGTCTCCACAGTTTTTTTAAACCCATCAATTTTTCCTTTGTTTTTTTTTTTTTTTTTTTTTTTGTGTGTGTTTTGGGTGTTTTGTTTTGGGGATTTTTTTTGGCAATACAAGCATCAAGCCACACGATCCTCTGGGCAATATTTTGCCAGCCTGCAGTTGCTGAGTGAGAGCTGAGCTGTGCTGTGAGAGATCCCTGATATTACCCATCACAACAATAAAACTTTGGCAGGCAAGCAAAAAGAAGATATTCACAACTCTCCAACTGGACATTGACTCTCCAGCTGCAAGATTGCTTCCTTTGCTCCAGGGATGAGTCCCACTGGCAGCATCATTTCATTTTTCTGGTGTGTGATGGCACAGAAAGGATTTATTAATCCATTTTGATGGGAGAGAGGGTGGGTCGCAAAGCACGGGGTGATGCAGCCCATTGATCAGGCAGTGAATTATAACAGAGTCATGCTCTGGGCACGACTCAGCTGCCTTTGGAAGGGAATTCCATGTTTTTTAGGGGTGCCTGGAGGTCCCTGAAGGAGGTGAGATGGATTGGGGCAGGCAGTGGCTGAGGGTTGTTGCCTTCTGCGCCTCCAGCTCCCCGCGGCTCAAGGCCAGGTCACCATCAAGTCCCCGCATCCCATTTTGGCCCAAAATAATGGCTCAAACTCCCTCCCACCCCACACAGGACCCATCCTCTCTCATCCCTCAGTGCCGAGCCCCCAGGCAGGTTTTGGTGCTTTGTTTTGGGGTTTTCTGGCAATAAAATAAAGGCCCTTCTGCCCCTGTTGTGCCCAGCCGTGCCCACCCTGCCCATCGCCGCGCCCTTCCCTCCCTCTCCACCCTGCTGGTTTTTGGGGTGCATTTCCCTCTGGGAGGCAAAGGGGAGCGAGGGGGTGAAGCCTCAGAGGGGGCACAGCAGCACCCCCAGCCCCAAACCCTGAGTTCCTCCCTCCCCCCTTCCCGGGGCAGCCGTGGCTAAAGATCAAAGCGCGAGGCAAAAATAGCAAAAAAGGGGAAGAGCTCGTGGGTTTTGACATCTGGAGGCCAGAAGGAGCTCCTGCTTCAGAGTAGGCAGGAGGTGAAGGAGGAAGGGGAAAAGTGGGTTTACAGGCTCTTTTTTTTTTTTTTTTTTTTTTACAGGGATGAAAAACTTTTTTATGAATTTTTACAGGTTGCTGCTGCTTGAGGAAGCAGCGTCTGTCTTACACCACTAATTTCAGAGTTAGGGGTGCTAAAAGCACTTATAAATAAATGCGTGGGTATTTTCTGGCAGACAAAACACCGATTTTTCTGTGATGCATCACCTGACAGCCTTGTTTTTATTCCAGGGAGTGCAAGGAGCCACCTGGGAAATGTCTGTGATGCTTGGCTGGATGAAACAGGTGCTGTTGCTTTTGGGGCTGGAGATTTTCAACCACGAGGGTTCAAAAGCCATCCCCAAATCCAAGGGGACATCCAAGCCAGAGCCCTGCTTTTCAAAGGTTTTCACTTCTACACTGTCTGTCTCCAGTTCTTTTAGAAATCCAGCCTCTGGACAGCATTGGAAGCAGCACAGGGTGACATTTCCCACAGCAAAATGCAATTTACAGTAGATGAATTGCATCCAGCGTGATGAGTGATTCTGGCCATGGGACAAAATAAAGTTGGTGGAGGGGAAGGTGAGAAGGGAAATTGACAGTTGTGATTGTCTTCCTTTTAACAGGAAAGGCTCATGGAAGAAAGAAGAAAACATAGAAAATGTCATTTTTGATGAGACAAACTGCCGTCTGATCTCAAGCTGGTTGAGTATCCTTTTATTTTATTATTTTAATTTTATTTTTTATTAGCTGTTCGCTCTGTTGAAGAGCTGGAACTGTCGGGAGGTGTTTTGTGGAGTGGCATGTGGCACGTGGGACCCTCTGTGGTCCTTTCTGAGCTCCACCACTGCAGAATAAGAAAAGCCCAGAATGTTTTGGGTTGGAAGGCACCTCAAAGCCCATTTCATTCCAATGGGCAGGGACACCTTCCACCACTCCAGGTGCTGAAATGATTCCTTGCCTGGGCTGAATGCCTTCATGTGGGGTCAGTGACCATCTCCTGTTCCTTGATTTGGTGCTAAAAGAGCTTTTCCCCTCTTCCCTTCACACCTCCAAAGTGTGGAGGATCTCCCATTCACAGTGGCCCGGGGTGGTTTCCCATGAATTTCCCCACTTGGGAAAATTGATGCTCCCAGCCCCAGTGCCCCTGCCATGCCAAACCCTTCCAGGCTGCACTGTGCCACTTGCCCTGGCACAGGGATCAACCCTCTCCTCGTGGTCTCCAAATGAATTCCACTTGCTCATTTCGCAGGAAAACACAGAATCGGGCAATGCCTACCAGAAAACTTGATAAAAGGAAGGGAAAAAAAAAAATTGAGTGTGCAGATGCTGGGTGGTTGGATTGGGCAGGGATGGGAGAAGAAGAAATGCAAAAGTGGGTTTGTTACTTTTTTCCCCTCTGGTTGGGGCTGCCTTCGTGTGAAACCGGAGCTACATCCAGCGAGGGCATTTACATGCACGGATGTAGCCTTCAATCAGGATGATGTAAACACTGCTGCAGCATTTTTGGAGCGGGCTGTTTGGGAAATGTGATGGATTAAATATGACAAACAAGATTCCTGGACGTTTATTTATCCTCCTTTTGGCTGGTGCCAGCTTCATGTTAAGCAAGGCTCTGGCTACCAGACCAATGCAAGGCCTCGGGGGCAGGCGAGGCAAGGGGGGGAGGCAGCCACGGGCAGAGCCTTTTCCAAGCCCCATCTAATTTAAAGCATCTTTTGCTGAGTGGTGCAGCGAAGAGGATGTGGCTAACACAAATAAAAAAATCATAAAAGGGATCAAAGTGTGTGTGCAAATTCATTCCTTGTGGCAGGAGCTCTGCCAGTTCGCTCGCCTGCTTTCCTAAGGGAAGAAAAAAAAAAAAAAAAAACAAACCAAAAAAAAAAACCAAACCCCAAATCTCCCAGCCCCCCTGTGACAGAGCGGGAAAATCGCATGTCAGGATCTCTTCTGGATTTCATAAGGGCCCTGAGCAGTGATGGATGGCAGGGGTGACACCAGAGCCCGTGCCAGGGGTGCACATGGAGCTCGAGCTATTTATAACCGGTTCAAAGGCACCGCGGGCTGGGTGGGGCTGGCTGGGAGCTCCAGGCCACCAGGAGCATCTCAGGAACCTGAGGTTACCCCAGAGCCCCAGCGCTTCCAGGTGGGGGGAAAGATGAGGAGAACTTGCCTTAAAAATGGCAAAACCCCAAGGTAATGAAGGAAAAATCCACATCAGGTGGTACCAGCTGGAATGTCTGGGTTGGCCTCACCCCACACATGGAGTTGCCTTCAAGGCAGCCACTGCAGCCCTTGGAGTTGGATGGATGCAGAAATGACTCCAAGGAAGTCCATGTTTTCTGAAGAAAATCCCAGTGCTGCTCTGTGCCATGGTCATGGCTACGAAATCCTAACTTTGATTTAAATCTGTAAATCGCGTTCTGGGTGTCGCTCCTTTAAATGTTACTTTGTCTGCTGCCTCATCCCAAGGCGGTTCTCCCAGCTCCACCACCTCATCCTGCTGTGGAAACCACATGAGACAGGCAGGCCGTGGCCGTGCTTCCGACGGGAATGACATCCCCAGAGAACAAAAGCCGAGAGAGCCTCGGCAAACCCGAGGGCCGGAAAAGGAGTCGGCCCGAAAAGCGAAGGGAACGCGCCTTCAAAAATCCTGCAGCAATGCTAATGAAAAATAAACATCCATTTCTGCATCTGCAGAGAAAGGGAGGGAAAAAAAAAAAAGGAAATTCAATCAAAGCGTGAGGCCTTGTTCTTATATTCCAGGAATTTGCTCCATTGAAGATTGTCAAATACTGCGTGCCAACACTTGGGAGAATGACAACAGCGTCTTTAAGTGCAATGAATCAAAGCACAAGAGCAAATTTGTACAGAACCCAAAGTGCTATTCTTAGAAACCATCCAGAATCAGAAAATAAACAATTCATCAGAAGGAGAAATGTTGGAAGTCGCAGGGGAGATTAACTCTGGTCTGAGTGGAAACAAAACCTCAAATGAGCCGCGTCGTCATTCCCACACTCGGTTAATTGCAGCATTGTTCAAGGGCAGGACCAAGGGAGCTGCATGGAGTAGATGGTGTCTGAAGAGGAGGGAAAAAAAGGCAGAAAACCACATTTTTTTCCCCCACGGCTACGCCAAGAGAGGATGGGAGTGTAGAGGAGGGTTGAAGGGTGGCTCTGGGAAAGGCAGAAGTGCAAAGAAGGGATGGGCACAACCTGAGATGAGGATTTGAAGGTGAGTACGAGTTTTCCGCAGTGTCCAAGCTCAGGGATGCTTCTGACCACACTCAGCTTTGGCCGAGGCATGAAGGGTTTGAAGCAAACTAATCCAGGCTGCAGGTGAAATTCCTGGGCACAGGGAAGATCTCTGCCAGCCTGGATGCATCTCCAGTGCATTCCCCAACACGGGACACCCACAAACAGAGGGCTGACGTGTTCTCCCCTGAAATCCTTATTTCACGAGATAAGATTTGCATGCCAGAGCTACTGAGTGAAAACACACTACCTGTACCAAGCCAGAACAGCGCTTTTAATGAAGAGCAGCTGCCCCTGCACTTCCCCAGCCTGGGAAAACACAAAGCAGATTGTCCTGAGCCTTGGAGCACCCTGGATCCCACTTTCCCTGGATCCCAGTTTTCACGTGGGGCCGAGCGCGTTGGGGTTCTCGCTGCACACACACCTTCCTTGGCTTGCTCTTCCCTTTTGGAATCAGGGCATCCTGGGATGATCTCACCACCCCAGCGTGGCCTTGCAGTGATCTTTTCCATGTAAGTTTTGGCGTGGGGAAAAAAGGGTATTCCTGGGCTGAAAGATGGAAACGTTCATGAGCATCGCCCTGGAGCTGCTTCAAAACCTGAGTGTTCGTGGGACAGATATTTGTGCAGAGGTTTGCTGTGAAAAATCTTCATTTCACACAGGATATCCCCCGAGAAAAGAGAGCAGCAGTCAGATAAATTTGTATTCTTTGAGAATAAAACCCAGCAAAGCTTCTCAGATGACTCCACAAAAATTCTAAAAAAAAAAAAAAAAAAAAAAGTAGGGTTAAAAATAAAGCATGGAAAAAGAATAAGCACTAAGGGGCCTCTGGTACTTGCAGGTATATTCCCAGTGATTCCTTTTTGGATCACACAAGCACCAACAAAGTCATTATAAGTCAGTTCTTTCCTTTTATTAGCAAGAGCCAGGGCTTGGTGATTCAAACCACATTCAGTTCTCAGAAGGGAGATTTTGATCAAAGCATTTTTAAAAATCAGATGAAAGAAGCATTGTAAAAAAATGTTCATTCAATATGAGCCAGGAAGGGGAAATGGCTGCCCAGAAGAAGATCTGGGAATATACCAGGAAAAAAGAATTACCCCAAAACCTGACGCTGATACTATGAATAGGCACGTAAAGTGTTACAAGTCAAAGAGAGATTTACAGAGCCTGTGGTCCTTAATTCCTAGAATGAAATAAAACCTTTAAAATGTGGCTGATTCAGACAGCTCACATTATCCTTCAAAGTGGGGATCTTGTCCTTGTCCTTGTCCTTGTCCTTGTCCTTGTCCTTGTCCTTGTCCTTCTCCTTCCCCTTTTCTCCTTCTCCTTCTCCTTCTCCTTCTCCTTCTCCTTCTCCTTCTCCTTCTCCTTCTCCTTCTCCTTCTCATTTTCTCCTTCTCTGGAGAAGGACAAGGAGGATGAGGAGAGGGACAAAGAGAAGGAATTGTGGAATTATTAAGGTTGGAAAAGATCTCCAGGATCATCAAGTCCAACCCTTAACTCGGCACTGCCAAGGCCACCACTAACCCACGTCTCCAGGTGCCACATCCATGTGTTTTTTGGACACTTCCAGGGATGGTGGCTCCACCAGAGCCTGTTCCAATGCCTGACCAACCCTTCTGTGGAGAAACCTTTCCCAATATCCAGCAGAAATCTCAGGGACGTGCAGAAATTACTCCAATGAAGTCCATGTTTTCTGGAGAAAACCCCAGTGCCATGGTCATGGCTATGAAATCCTAACTTTGATTTAAATATGTAAATCACATTCTGGGTGTTTCTTCTTTAAATGTTAGTTTGTTACAGCCTAATTAATTTTTTTTTTAAAAATCTATTCAGGAAACCTGAAGATGAGGGAATTTGGTTTATAAGTCAGGGCATTCCCTGTACAGGAAATATGAGAATGGGATGTTTTGACTTGTCCAAGAGAAGTTTAATTTAAAACCAAAGGTTTTCCTGTTTTTTTTTTGTTTTTTTTTTTTTGGGTTTGTTTTGTTTTTGTTTTGTTTGTTCCCCCCCCCCCCCCCCCCCCCACTTCATTTTAGGTGATTTTAATCAACAGTACAGTAATACCCAAAAAATAAAGCTAAAGCCTGAGCAGCCATGACCTGGTTTGGGGATGAGAACTGCTCTGAAAACATTCAGGATTTCTTACTGAAGTGAAAAGTGTGGTATTTCATTATTATCATTAATAGTTAATTAAGAAGTTTTTTCTGAGCCCTCAAACCCTGTTATAATGCATTTCAAATGAGATTTTTTTTCCACTGAGGTGCAGATTTCAGTGGGTTTAGGACAAACCAGCTTCTCCTCAATTCTCCAAGCATCATCCAGGCCAGGAACTCTTCCAGGGAAGTGCACCCTTTTTTTTTGAAGCAATAGGAGTGCTCAGCAGATGTTCTCATCTGCTCTCCCATGCCCTGTCACCTGCACTGCACCTCATCAAAACCCTCCAAATTAATGATCCCTGATCCATTAATGATCCCAAAAGTCATCAATTCAAGTCATATCATATCGATTTTAAATTTTTTTCCCATCAAACCAACAAAATGATAGCAATTCCAGGGAGAGGGAACTGTTTTGGATAAGCTCAGGAGAGAAGCATTGCCTTGCAGTTCTGAACAAGTGGAAATCATGCTCCAAACACAAAGCAAAGCAAAGTAAGGATTGAAACAGCAAAGGTGGTTTTGTGTGGAAAACCCACGGTGTTTTATTTCAGAGTGTGGATCAGGAGAAATTCACACCCTCAGACCTTTAAGAAACATTTTTCAGCTGAATTGCTCAGGGTAATTAAGGGCTGAATTAAGGGCTTGGCAAGACAGTGCATTTTAAGGAGGAAAATACCTGTTTAAATTTTCTTAGGTGTGAAAACGCTGTGCTCTGACATGTTAAAAATTGAAAGGTTTCGCTTGGAAAACTTTCAAACACTTTATTTTGTCGTTAATGTCCATCCATCGCCGCTATTTTTGTTTTCAAAAGCGGCGTGACTTGGGAAGGCATCCAGAGCAGGCCACAATTAATTAAACCGCAAGTTTTGTTTCACCTGAATTCGTTGCGTTTGTTTTGATTCGGAGGGGAAAACGCTGGGATTAAAGTGCAGCCCAAGCTTAGGGAGGAGCTGAGCCTCTTCCCACCATCACCAGCACCTCAGCTCCGCTGCCGGGCTTGCAGAAACCCTTTCATCCCAGCGAGGGGATGGCAGGCAGCTATCCTGCATGGATAAAAAGCCTGCAAAAGACCCTAAACATAATTTACAAGTGTGTTACATCCACGCAAGGGCTCCCCCCCAGCCCTGGCAGCAACATCTGCGGTCGTGAGATCCGTTCCTCCCTCCCTGTTAACACCAGGTTGGAGCTCCCAACACCAGCTCTGAACATTTTGGATCTGTAGGCAGCTTTCAAACAGCTGCCATGTTTTAAAGAGAACCAGACCCAAAACCCTCTGCTGCTCCTATTTTTTTTTTTCATTTTATTTTTAATTTTTTTTTCCTTCCCCTTCAAAATGTGGAATTTCCCCCCACTCCCATAAAAATTCAACCTGACATGTGTGCTCAGATGGGCAATGTCCATCCAGATCTCAGCCAGGGACTTGCTGGATGCTTCACAAACCACCCGAGCTTGAAACCCAGCTGAACATTTGGGGTATTCAGTGTAGGATGTAGGATGGCTGGGAAGCCTCCAAAGCAGGGCCATGTTTTGAAGTGCTGCTCTGCAGCTCCTTCTCCCTTCCAGGCCCTTGCAAAGTTGCATCCCAGATTCAAAGAGTGTCTGGGATTGATGAGAAAAGGAATATATGTGCATTTATGTGTGTATTTATGGGTGTGTGAACCTGCCTGTGCACAAGAACATCCATCACTTCTTTAAAAACGTTTACAATCCGTCTTCTCTACGTGTTGACTTCATAAAAAACTTGTAAAAGTGTTCGTTTTCCTTTGGGTGGGTAAAAACCTGGGATTTCAAGATCTTGACGCACTTTGACTTTTTGAATCAGCTTGGCCACTTTAAAACTCGTGCAGAGAGCCATTGATGCTTCTAAAAAAGTGAAATATCCCTGATATTTCAAAAAAAAGAGATAGAAAAGGTGAAAACCAACGAGGAAACCTTTTTTCATTGTTTTACCAGCTCTGGTTGGGAAGGCATTTGGGTTTCACAGGTTCAGACTTTATACCACGTTACACCTGAAACTTCAGCAAATCCTGAAATTCAACAGCTTTCCTGGATCCTGGCATCTCCCTGGCCCTGGCTGCAGTCCAGCAGAGCACTCAAACACCAGCTTACATTTCAGCAGCGCTCAAGAACCAATTTCAAATTAGGCTGCCCTTAAGTGCTTGGCCCAAAGAGGAGGAGCGGGGATTACTCGCATTCCAGGAGTTAATCGTGTTCTTAAGGTGCTTTCCTGGATTCGGGGTTGGAACAATGGAGAAATAACGGGGCTGTCTTTGGGTAGCTTTTTCGGGGTGGGGGGGGGAATAAAATTATGTAAAAAAGAAAAAATTAAACATTGGGAATAATGGAAGTCCTCTGCTTGTTCTGTTGGTGGCCAAGCCAGCCGCCTGAAAGGAGTTTTATCCAACTCTGTCCCGATCCCAGAAAGGGTGGAAGGATGATGCAGGAGGGAGGAAGGATTTCTGGGCTCCTTCCTGATTATTTTACCTGGCTCCCCTCTTAAAGGAGCCCCTCTGCTCTGGAGCCAGGCTGGGAGAGCTGGGGGTGCTCACCTGGAGAAGAGAAGGATCCAGGGACACCTCATAGCACCTTCCAGGGCCTGAAGGCGCTCCAGGAGAGCTGGAGAGGAGCTTGGGAAAAGGGACAGAGGGACAGGACACAGGGAATGGTTTTTAACTGATAGAGGGCAGGGATGGATGGGATATTGGGAATTAGGAATTGTTCCCTAGCAGGGTGGAGAGGTTCTGGCACAGGGTGCCCAGAGCAGCTGTGGCTGCCCCTGGATCCCTGGAAGTGCCCAAGGCCAGGTTGGATGGAGCTTGGAGCAGCCTGGGATAGTGGAAGGTGTCCCTGCCCATGGCAGGGGGTAGAACTGGATGGGCTTTGAGGTCTCCTCCAGCCCAAACCATTCTGGGACCCTTTGACTCCACGTCCCCATGGTTGGACTCTTCTCCCACCTCCAGACTCAGCACCATCCATGGTTGGTTCCCTCGAGGGAGATCCAACCCTGCATCCCAAGCTGTGCTCCTGCACACCACAAGCCTTTCCCGGGCAAGGCAAACCAGATGCCTCTGCCTGTGACCAGAGGAGCCTGGCCCGTGTGGCTGTGACACAAAAATGCAATGATCTCAGGAAATAAAGCATTCACGCTTTGGAGGAAAATGTCGATCAATGTCAACTCCCTCGTGGCCAGAGGATGGTGGAGACTGGGCTCAGAGGTAGAGTCCCAGGCCTGCTAACCCTCCTGGATTTTTGGGATGGCTGTGGTGAGTATCACCCTCTCTGCCTCATTCCTACCGTCCCTGAGCAGTCACAGCTCTCAACCACATTTCCCCAAAATGTCTGTCAGTGCCACTTACCAATGAAGACTTGAATTGTCCTGTTTTCCTCCTGGTGTATCAGCTCTCCATCCACTGAGGAATCCAGATGGAAGGGGGTGCTGATATGTGGAAAAATCTCTAGGTCCCAAAGAGTTAAAAAGTCCAGAGGGTATCCTCCAATCCCATGTCTTCGCTGTGCCATCGTTTGGGAATCTGGCTCAATATCTGCTCCTTCACTCAAGCACTCAGGGAGCTTTGGAGCAGGTAAAACTAAGCCAAATTCCCCCAATCCTGTGTAAGTGTTACTAAAAAAATACCCCTAAATTAGGTCCCACATTCCTGTGATCCTTGTAGTGCTGAGCAGGGAGGAATAGCTTTTGATAACAGCCCTGGATTTGGTGGTGTGGCGAGATTTATTTCCTGATCTTTTGCCCATCAAACCTTTTTTTCTGATCTTAATTGTCAATCACATCGTATGATTTCTCCAGAGGAATGAAAATAGCAGCTATTTGTCTTGAAAATCCCGGCTTTGATGTCAGAATTCCAGGAAATAAAACACCTTTATAGTTATGGGATCCAGACCTGTCCGGCCGGGATGCATTTCCATCAGGACTCACGGGCGCGGTTGTTGACGCGGGGTTTGAGGGGATTCACGGTGGGATTTTCTCAGCACTCTAGGTTCTTTCCTAGGACTAAACCAGCCCTTCTGCTGAACCTGACCCGGACCGAGTTCCCAGGGTGCTGGGATCCAGCCTGAACACATCCAGCCCTTGCTGTGATGGCGAAATTATGGCTTGGGCATCCAGAGCTGCCCACACGTTGGCTGTGGGAGGGAATTGTCCCAGACCCACCATCCCAGGCCACCCTTGGATCAAGGCTTGGCCAAAAACAGCCCCCTCTCCAATCCCCCACATGGCAGCATCAGTGAATCCCTTCCAGCTGAGCCCTTGGACAAGGAAAAACCTCCCTTTTTCCAGCTCCATCCTTTGGATTGACTCTTCATGCCACCAGCTCAGCCAACCATCCTTGCACAGCACATCCACCCCATCTGGAAAAGTTATTAAGTTATTTCTAAGAAAGGCCAGTTATCCCTTTTTTTTTTTTTTTTTTTTTTTTTTTTTTTTTTTGTGAAGATCAGGAAAATGAGGGAAAGGCTAATGAATAAAAATTTGGTCACTCCAGCCTCATTATTTTCCCCATCATTTTTAAGGAGTTTTGTAGATTTTTGGCTGCAGACTGGGGGGTTAAATGTGTGCCATGACTTGGGGGAAGGATCCTTCTTGGTGTTTCTCCTAAAAACTGCTTCCCAAGCACTTTGGCTGGGTGGGAGTATGGATATGCCACAGTCAGGGCACATCTCTGTGTGTGTGTGTGTGTATTTATATATATATATATGTATATATAGAACACATTCAGGGCACATCTCTGTGTGTGTATGTATGTATATATATAATGTATATATATATGTATATATATATATATAAAATGCATAACACCCACTGCTACCTGCTGCCCATGATCCCCTCCAAGGTGTCACTCACAGTTTCTAAATTCTTGTTTTCTCTAATTTCCAGTCTTTCCACCCATATTTTCTTCAGACATCTCTCCTTCCACCCGAAACTTTGGGGTTTTTCCATGGTTCTCCCCCACAGCTCACTCCAGCGCTGTGTTGTGGCTGACTTGGCTGTGAATCCAATTTTCCCTGTTTTTCCTTCAAGCTCTCACAGCTCCAGCACCTACCCTTAAAAAAATCCCATTATTATTTGCAGGACAAATTCCCCTCCCTGGCTTGGCAGTATGGATCACCTTTCCTCCCTTCCTTCCCCAAATCCTCCTGTGCCTTCTCAAATTCTCAGGATTCCTTTTTTTTTTTTTTTCCTTCCATTCCACCAGCAATTAATCAATCAACCTGGCAATTTGGGACCAATCTAAGAGCAATTATAATAATAATAAAAAAAAAGAAGTAGCTGAAGGAATCCCTCTCCATGATGGAAAACCATCTCCATCCTCAAACCAGTCCGGCAAAACCACAGGATGGGTTGGGTTGGGATGGACCTTAAAAATCATCTCATTCCAACCTCCCGGCCATGGGACACCTTCAGGAAAGTGAGGGGTAAGAGAATTGGCTCCTCTTTTCCAAATTTTAGGCTTCAGAGCCTGAAGGGGCTGCTCACCAGCTCTACTAGAGGCACGAAGAGAGAAGTTGATGGGGTTGCAGCTTGATGGGGTCGCAGCTTGATGGGGTCGCAAAGCCTCCAACCAGGAGCAGCTTCCAAATCCCATCCCAAACCCCCACACCAGGTACCTCTGCTGCTTCCAGCATGTGCTGGTTCCCCCTCACTTTTGTGGCAGGAGCCATCAAGACTTCTGGAAATGCCCCACTGGGGCTTGGAGCCGCCTGGGATAGAGGAAGGTGTCCCTGCCCATGGCAGCGGGGTGGAATGGGCTGTAGGGTCCCTTCCAACCCAAAACATTCCATGATTCCCTGATCTTGGCTTGCCCAAGGCTGGCCCTGTGGCAGAGCACAGCACCCCATGGTGGTGAAGCAGCTCCGGAAAACAGGGACTTTTTTTCCCCCTGAAACTTTATTTTCGCACAGGGCTCTGCTGATTTACACCTCCTGCCAAAAAGATCTCCTTCTCTCCCTCCAGCCAAGCTGGAGACTGGAATGCCTGGGAAGGTGATTAATTATTAATTGAAAAGAAAAGGCAAACCCACAACTTGTGTTTTCCTGTGCTGCCTCAGCCTGGGAAAACACTTTTGAGCATGGAAGGGGTATTTGGGTGTCTCCCTCCTGCAGCCAGCACTGGAAAATCCTTCAGCACCTCACCTTGATACAATTCACACAAATTCAAAGGGACCTTTCCCAGGTGAGCCCTTGGCTATTTGAGGACCTACCAGATCAGGTAAATCCTAGATAGGATCCCTTCCTGGAGAGGGATAGTGGTTCAGGACTCAGATCTCCCATGGGTGCCCGGGTAGCTCAGCTTTTTGGGCTCCCATTTGTCACAAAAATGTGAAAGTTTGATCCTCAAGCTGGGCAACCATGGTTTTCTCACTCTCAGGCAACTGTTCTTACTCTGAAGGGAATTTCCCACTCAGTTCCAATAGCTTGAAAGCAGAGGGGGGAAAATAACTCCACAAATTTGGAAGGCTTGGGCACAATTTTGAAAAATGTGCTGTGCCCCAGAGCTTGGGTCCAGCCCATTGCAGAGGGATGAGCCAAGCACCAGGATGGAGCAGGATGCTCTTGGAAATGAGGGCACTGCAGGTTCAGAGCCTGAGGCCAGGCATGAGGCTGAAACACAGAACACAACAACCACTTTCACCTCAAAGAGTGAGGAGATTAAATGCTGTGCTCGCAGCTGCGCGAGGAGCGATGCCAGCATTTGAAATCTGGGAATAATTGATCCAGGTTTCCAGAATCATTGTAACTGAATGAGCGGGGTGGAGAGGAGGAGGAGGAGAGAGGCTGGGATTGAGAGGTTGCTGTTAAAAATTGCTAATCAGCAAGCTTTGAACATCTGCAGGATGCTCCTGGCCTGCCCTTCTCTGCCACCAGCGCTTCCAGGCCAGCCAGGATGATGCCAGAGAAGCCGAGGATGCATCTGATAAAGCTTTAACAAAAATCTAACACTTCCCAACAGCCAATCAACCTTCCAGGGGCTGTGGTGGGAAAAGAACCTAAATTAGGCAAAGAGCAAAATCATGGGAAACAGGAGATCAGAGTTTCCAGCACAGACCTGGTCCCAAAAAGGGGTTAAAAGCTTTGTCCTCCTCAGCAGGACATCCTCTCCAGCCCCTTGGAGGCTTGTAAACAGCTGATGGAGAGGGGGCTTCACACCAGAGTAGCAGGAAAATTGAGAAATATCGAAGAAATTCTTATTTTTTTTCTCCTCCAGGAAGTACTATCTGCTCGTTCTCAACAGATTTGCTGAAAATGAAACTGTTTTACATGAAAGATTTTTAAAGAGGGGCTCTGGACACCTGACATTTACTGCTTCCAAATTGCTGAGGTGTTCCATTTTTAATTTAAAATTTAATTTAAAAATAATTTTAAAAATAATTATTCCTTGGTGTCTTTAGAATATGAGGTAATCTGATTTTTACTGGAGATGATGTATAAAAAAATTAGATGAAGCAACAGAATTGATCTGAAAGAGGCTTTTTTCCCCCTGCAGATTTCAGCTGGCGGTTTGGGTCAAGCTTTAATTCAACTTGACGTTGATACCGCATCAGAATATAATTTTTTTTTTTTCTTGCTGTTGTTTACTCCTTTGTTCCCTAAAACAGCTTCAGAGGCTGGAAGGCTGTTTTCTGCTCAGTCTTCTCAGGGGTCTAGCTATCATTTCCATCACAGCCTCCCATAAATCCACGAATCCGACTTTAATCTTTAAACTTTTTGCACAGATCAGCATTTATGAACCCTCAGCAAAGAGCCCCTGGGCCTGGACAGGAACAATACAGCCTGGAAGTCGAGCACCCTGTTGAGCTGCATCTCGTGGTACCTTTTCCATCACTTTGGTTGGGCTTTTGGAGAACATCTCAATTTAATTTGGCTCGGGAACCCCTCACACGCATGAGCTCTGCAGGGGACATCTGGTTTGCTGCACATCCAGTTCCTTGGTAGTCCTGCAGGAAATCTTTGGCAAATGAATCCCAGAGCTCTCCTCTCCTTGGTCTGGAATCTGAGGGTGGATTTTCAGAAAAGTGAACCTCATCTTGTGCAGAGAAATCTGACTCAAACTCGTCCACCTGACTTTGGCTCCAAACTGGCCAAGAATCCATTTTGTTTCCTTGGGATGCCCTTCAGCTGGTATTTCTCCCCAGAAATGATCCCTCTGCTAGGCAGAGTCCTGAGGGCAAATTTGATCCAACATTGATTCTGTCAGCACATCTGGCAAGGAACACGTGATTTTATTCAGTTTTCCACTTGGGAGTTCGAATTTGGCCACTGGGAGAGATCTCTGATCCTGATGGTTCCTTGATGAAGCTCGTGAGCAAGGGAGACAGCCTTGGAAGGGATAGCCTGGATGTTTTGGAAAGCGGTGGGAGACACATCTTGTCCCCAGGGTGGGCCAGGAGCTCCCTGGGAAGCGTGAGGGTGGAAGGAGATGTGCTGGATGCGTGGGGCTTCTCCTTGGCTGCAGTAAATGTTGCTGCTGCCCTGGGTGGAAAAGCTGCTGCCGTGGGATTTGGGTGGAGGGGAGCACTTTGGCACAGCTGTAGGGTGTGATGGAGATGGTGCAGTGCAGGATGGGCTGTCATTTAATATTAACTTGTGTCCCTGAGAAGAGCCAGAGAAAATTAAGTGGGTTCCAAAAATTAAGAGTGTTCCCAAAATTAAGTGGGTTTTCACTCCCAAATGAAGCCATTATTCCCTAGCCAGGAGCTGCCTCCATCCCTTTGTGGAGGTGTTCACAACCAGAGCTCAGGAACGGATGAGGAGACCCAAATGAAACAACAAACTCCCTCAGGAGGGCTGTTCCAGACTGCAAGGCAAGATGGATTCCATTTCCATCTGTATGGCAGTTGTCTCCTGTTCATTGGGCAGTTTTCCGTATCTCTTCCAAAATCACTCCTCCCTAGGAGGGGACATTGCTGATAACAGACCACTGAATGTTACTGCCTGGCTGATAAGAACTAGAACATCCCATTGGGAGATGTGAGCCCAGAGGGAGGAGCCAAGCATTGCTACCCAGATATAATCCAGAGGTTGTGAGACACCAGCACGCTTTCTCCACGGGATTCCCAGAGGAACAGCAGCTGCCTCTCCTTCCACTGGATCTTCAGAGGAACAATACATCCTTCTCTACAGATCCCCCTGCTCCAACAGAACCACCCTGACACTGCAGGAGGGCTGAGCCACATTTCCAATGGACTGCCACCAACAGCCTGACCCACAGGGTGTCAGGCTGGGTTCTGACCCTGTCAGTGTTGTTCTGGTGTACTGCATTGTTTATTTCATCCTTTTATTTTCTTCCCTATTAAAGAACTGTTATTTCCTGCTCCCATATTTTTTGCCTGAGAGCCCCTTAATTTAAAATTGATAGCAATTGGGAGGGGTGGGGAGGGTTTACATTCTCCATTTCAGGGGAGGCTCCTGTCTTCCTTAATAAACTCCTGTCTTTCCAAGCTGAGACAAGGGCCCAGGTGAGTTCCCTGTCAGCTGGATCCCAACATATCCCAGATTTATCTCAGATAATCACCACAGTAGGCAGTGGAAACGAGCCCAGGCAGGGCCCAGCATGGCTCTGCTCTAAACCTGCTGTGCTCAAGCAGGTTGGGACAGAAAACAAGCTGGTATATCCCACTTATGGGCAAGGAAAACAAGGCATTAAATAATCCAATTGAAGGTGCCCTTGCTTGTGGCTTCATGAACTTTAAACGTCGCTTCCAACCCAAACGGTTCCATGGTGGAAAAAGAGTTGGTGCTTCTCCAACTTTCAGGCTTCTCCTCCTTTCAGGCCTGGAAATTCAGTGTGAAACTTTAAATGTGATGTGTTCTGCATAACAAACAAGGGATTTGTTTGAGTTTTTGGTGTTTTTATTTTTTTCCCCACAATTAGGAAAACCCAAATCTGACGTTTCCTTTCCCTTTTCCGGTTTATTTCCTCAGCAGCCAAGCCACAAGATCAGAGCAGAGACTCTCACTGGGCAGGTGGAGCTGGGAGAATATCCACACAATTTAACAGCTCCCCACTTGGAGCCCAATAAAACCCAAGGGGAAGGAAAAATATTCCGTTTTTTAAAGGCATGTGGTGAGTTTCAGCAGCCACCTCTTACTGAGCTTGTTTCCAATTACTGTGAGGTGTCCAGAAGCCAGGGAAAAGCAGCAGTGATCTCCTGTGAGAGCTGTCATTATTTTGCTGGGTACAGATGAAAAAAACCTGGACCAAACCAGCATCCAGTGCCAGCATCCCTTCTCCAGATCACCTGGAAGCTCAGCACAGGAGGATGGAGCACCAATGGAGCATCCAGCTCCTGGGAAGGGTCTGGATTTGCCCAGGGCAATGGGGTTTACCCCCAGGTCTGCCTGCCTGACCCCTCAGCAGCAGCTGCTGTGCCGGGATGCTGCCTGAATGCTGACATGTTAACAGCACCACGGTCCCTGCCCGGCACACGATCCGGCGCGAGGGAATAGCAGGATGCATTAATGTCATTCCAGATAACAATATTCCGCTCAGAGCGGGCTTCTGGCACCACATGTCCCCCTGCGAGAGAACTCTATCCCTATCGCTCCAGCGCTGGCTCCCGGCTTGAAAGGAATCCGTTTGGGCCATTAAAATGACTTGTGAAATGTGGGATAGTTAGCCAGTAATTAGGACCACATTTCGTTCCCCTGCCTGCCCGGAGCTCCGCTCACCTTCAGCTTTGCCTTTTGCTCACCAACACCAGCACAGTTTTTTTTTTTTTTTTATTTTGGGATCATTCCTCCCCTCCATCCCCCTCCCCTCTTTGCTCAGCTGGTGTTTTTCACCTGCAGCATCTATTTTGTAAGGGAAAAAAAAAAAAAAAAAGAAAAGAAAGGAGCTGGGTTTGAAGGGGTGCTGGGGTGCTGGAGAAGATTTCCCCATTTTCCATCTCCTGTGCAATGGTGGCACCCCTCTGCCCCTACCACCTATGGGATAACAACAGCTGGAAGGATTATCCAGGAGTCTGGAGGATCCTTGAGACTGGATCCACAAGAGATCCCTCAAGGAATCTTGTGCATCCTTGAGACTGGATCCACAAAAAAATCCCTCAAGTAGTCTGGAGGATCCTTGAGATTGGGCCCACAAGAAATCCCTCAAGAAATCTGGAGGATCCTTGAGAACGGCTCCACAAGAAATCCCTCAAGGAATCTGGAGGATCCTTGAGACTGGATCCACAAGAAATCCCTCAAGGAATCTGGAGGATCCTTGAGAACGGCTCCACAAGAAATCCCTCAAAGAATTTTGTGGATCCTTGAGGTGGATTCCTGAGGTTTTTGCTACTCCATCTTTCCCTCAGTGCAGCAGAAACCCACATTGAGGATTTTCATCCCTGTCTTTCCTGTCCTTACCTCTGGAACACCTCTGAGCCTTCACAAGGATGATTTCTGGGCAGAGAGCTCTGAGGGATGTGCTCCTCACCAGCGTTCCCTTTCTCCCTCCTGCCCCTGAAGCATGGATTCCTTATGGACACCAGATGAGGACACCAAGTCCCAGGAGCACCTGGCTGAAGCCACAGAGCAATCAGCTGGGAATGAGTCACGCCAGCAGCCCAATCCCAGGAATCCCAGCCAGATCCCTCTGCACAGGACAGAAATAGATTGTAATTGACAGATGACAGGCTCTGGCCAAGTCCTGGCGCTTCAGAAGGGGGGATGCATGGATAATGGCTATTATTATCCCTGTTATTTTTTATTTGGGAAGCGCTCCGACTGCCTCAAGCACTCCCGGGATTGCCGGCGCAAGAGCCTTCCTGTCCTTGGAACACGGGATTTCTGGGATCCAAGGGTGTGACTGGAGATGAGCTATGAGCTGTGGGATGGATGTGCTAACAACCTTTGGCAGGAAAGAGAGGACTGGACCAGCACTTCATCCTGGCTGGAGACGTTCCAGGGCCAAGGAATTGCCACGCCAAGGAGTGGCTGGGAAGTGAGAGTCGGACAAAGCGGCGGAAGCCAGGGTGAAACATCTCACAAAGGGTATTTATTTAAATATGTAATTATTTAAATATTTACATTTTATATTTTAATATTTAAATATTTTACATTCATATTTTATTTATATATTTTTTTATTTTATTATTTATATTTTATTTTAATATTTAAATATTGGGAACATTGGAGCGTCGGGCCAGGTAGGTGCACCTGGAGCCTCCCTGGAAGGCAGGGAAAGCTGTCCCACACTGCAGGAACGTGAGGGATGAGACAGCTCATCCTGTGACCTTCTGCTCTGTGGTCACCAGGCACGGGAGCTGGGTGCTGCCCTCTAAATCCCTGCTCGGGAAGTTGTATTCTCCTGCAGGAATCTCACTGCTGAAAACATGGAAAATGTGACCCCGGCACAACCTAAAAATGAACAGTGCAGGAGATATTTTTAGGAATCGCATAATCTGGGGTTTTGCCCAGGTCTTGGGTTTTGAGAGACTCTCCATGGGGAGGAGGACAGATAAGGAGCCTTCCCAGCTCCTGGGATGAGTATCCCTGGTATCTCCTGGCTCCTCAGCAGTGGTGGTGGCATGTCTAGACACTCTGGGAAGCATTCAATCAGGACAAGGAGGAATGGGTCCCGCTGTTAGGAACAATGCAAGAGGAACAAAACAGCCCCATTTTATTCCCTGCAGCTGTCTTTTTAAAGGACTATTAGGTCACTGAAAGTTTTAGTTACAGCAAAAAATAACTCAGGAAAAAAAAAAGAGAAAAGAAAGAAAACCCAAAAAAAAAACCCAGAAAAAAAAATTGGAAATGAAGCTGTATATATTTTTGGGAAATTGCTTTTTTTATTTTAATAGGTTTCCCTTTCAACTCTCTTCCAGCTGATTTTTTTTTTCCTTCTTTGAGCCCTATGATTATTAATGGCTGTAGCACTAATGTGCTTGGAAAAAGCTCATTGGAGACCACGTTTTTTGGATTATAAAATATCTGAAAGATATTTTTCTTTTCTTCAGCCAACTATCGCCCAGCTTTCCCAAGCAGACATTATTCCATGCCACAGCATTGGATACAACTGGAGCCCAACTTGGCTTTGAAGGTGAGTGGGAAAAGCCTGTTGCAATGCGGTAATTGCTCCTACCACGGAGCATTCCCAATGTCCATGTCTGGTCCTGGAGGACTCGCTCCCACTCATTTTCTGGTGTTACTAAACAACCCAAATTGGGTTGGCTACTTTATTTTTTTTTTTTTATTTTGCAAGTGGAATCCGGGAGTTGTGGAAAGAGCCGTGGACAGACATGGATGTGGTTTGTCTGTGTTGTGGTGGCAGAGATTTCCTGGCCTTGCAGGAGCCCCGTGGGGTTCCCAGCAGGGGCAGAGGGGTCAGCCAGGCCTGGAGGAACGCGGGGCTGGTTCCAGACCAGGGAGCTCCAGAGAGAGAAGCCACAGCCAGCACAGACTCAAACCACCAGGGCAGTGATGGGTGGTTCATGAGCACCCAAATTAGACATCCTGCTGGAACCCTGGATGCTGAGAATTTCAGACTTTCTGTGCTGGCAGGCACTGACCCCCAAGAGAGCACTACATTTGACCTGAGGCTGTGGAGAAGGCTTCCAAAATTGAATGTTAGAACTAAAATTATGGGTGTGGAGTTTGAATAGAAGTGTGTAACATCACAAGGTTGAAAATTTAGAGTTTCAGGGTTTAGAATATAACAATATATATAAAGCAAGATGGAGGTTCTAGGGCAGTGGCTGGTCCTTCTTCTTCGTTTTCTTCTTCTCCTTCTTCATTTTCTTCTTCTCCTTCTTCATCTTCTCCTTCTTCTTCTCCTTCTTCTTCGCCACCTTCTTCTTCTCCTTCTTCCCCTTCTCCTTCTTCTTCACCTTCTTCTCCTACTTCTGCTCCATGGCTTTGGGTGGTTTTGTGTAATTGGATAAAAAAGTCCCCATTGCAGCCATGGGTGGTTAGGTGTCATTTCTTAACTGGACAGTTTATCCTTTAAAAGCCTTATAGAGAGGGAGATGGGGCTCCGTTTTTAGTTTGTTGGAGTGAAGTGCTGCAGAACTGAGGGTTTGTGAGACAGAGATAAGGGTTTGTGACAGAGATAAGAGCTAATAAACATCTGAGTCCCAACAAGAAATTCTGTCTCACACATTTAATCCCAGCCCTGGCAAAAAGAAGTTAAGACACCACAACATCGATCTGCTTCCCTGGGGTTATATTCCAGCCCAGTAGTGCCTGCCTGGAATATCCAGCTCCAGCTCCAGTGGAGGTGTTCCCTGTGCCTCCAAAGCAGGAGATTCACACCTGAGCACACTGCAGGTCAATGCTATCAAACAGCACCACCTCCATTTTCACCAAAGGAAACTCAAACCACCCCAATTCCCGCCCATGCTGGGACACCCTCAGTGATCCAGAGGCAGATTCCCATTGTTACAGCTGTCAAGAGGAGATGCCTGGGAAAGGAGCTCAGTAAACAGAGAGAGAATGAACAAAGGCAGCTGTTTCCTGGCAGAGCTCATGGATTTTAGCAAGCTCCCACCTCGGAGCCAAACCCTGGGGAGCTGTGGATGTGCTGTGACCAGTGCCTGCCTAAGTGGCTCCTCCTGTGCCAGCCTGGTGCCACTGGAAGAGGGATGTGGATCTCCCAATCCTAGCAGCTGTGGCCACACTGTGCCTCTCAGGTGGCCTCCTGGCCCTTCAGGGTGTGACAATCAGCACCAGGGTCTGATGGGGACAGTGCTCCAGGAGCTGCTCTCAAGGTCCTGCTCAAGCAAAGGGAAACAGGAGTTCCCCTGCTTGATCTCCAGCCCTGCCATTTGCAATTTGCCATTGCCCTCAACTCGACAGAGAGAGAATTCCATACAGATTTTGATGCAAAACAGTGAAATCGAAGTTTTATTCCCAAAGAAAAAGCAGAATGTTCAGCTTTGTAATAGGACTGCTCCTGTTTAAAATGCTGAAAACATGGAGGATGAGCAGAAACAGCAACACCAGAGTGTTTGGGGTGCTCTTCTTTTCCATAGAACTTTTTAGCACCCACCAGCTTCCTCTTAGAAGCAGATTGGAGAAATCCGGGAGTCCTTTACAAGGAGAGGAAGGGGACAGAGCAGCGGATGTTGGTGATTCCTTGACCTTTCTGATGATCCCTTCTCACAGTGGGCATGTCCAAGGACAAGGTAATCCCCCCAGCTCCACACAGACACCGAATCCATGGCACTGGAATCTAGGGAGAGCAGGGATAGGCAGACCTAGGGAATGAGTGCAGGTTCATCTCCCAGGGGTTTCCCACGATGACTGTTTAACCAATATTTCCCGTCTATCTCCCATTTCTCGTGACCCTGCTAAGTTCAACCCTCTACTAAAAATAACCTCTGTATTTTATTGCTGGGAAAAGATCCCAGCCTTCACAGAAACAGGGTTTCTAATCTTCACAGAAGCAGATGCTGGAATACCCCAAAAGCTCAGAAACTGGCAGGCAAAATTAATGAGACTTTCCCACTTATTGTTAAAAAAAGTCTCCTATGAGTTTATAGCAGCTGCAGATCCAGAGGCCTTTTTCACTCTCCAAATAAACTGCACTTTCCATGGCTTTGGGTTGGCTGTGTAGTGGTATGAACTTCAGGAACAGGAACTGATGAGATCTTTGGCAGATATATCCAAAAGAAGTGGGCAGAGACCCCAGCCCTGCTCCATGTGCTCTGGTTTTAGGTTGTTTAAAACACACAAATCTCCTGAGTTCCATGTTAAAGCAGAGGGATGGAGCTGTGGCTTCTTCCAGAGCAGCCCCTCATGAGCTCCACAGCCTGCAGACATCATCAGGAGAGGGCAATTAGCATCCTGCTGCCCAGGGGAGACGTGGAAGCCATCCAGGCCTTGGCAGCCAATTCCTGGGATTTCTTATAGGATCTCTGGCATGGCAAACCCTCAGCCAGAACACCCCTGGAGACGCTCAGAACAAAGCAGCCCTTTTCCAAAACTGGGGATTTGGGAATGGGAATTTCATCCATTGAGGCCTTCCCTTCCTTGACAACTTGGTGTGTTTTGCCAGAGGGCAAAAAAAAGGGAAAACAACCAAATTCCAGAGCAGGGACACGGCACGACAGCTTGGGGTCAGTCCTTGGTTTTGCTGGGAAATTCCAGGAGGGAAATCCCAACTGTTTCCTAGTTATGGAGAACGGCTGGTGGTGACTGTTGCACAGGGCATGAGGCCAGACAGGCTGTGGGGTCAGGGGTCTTCAAAAGTCTTTCCTTGGACTTCTGCTTCCAAGACCAGCAAGGCTGGAGTAACTCCACCCTTTGGAGGAACATTTTGGGAATAGTCTCTTCCCTGGGATGTTAAAGGGAGGAAGAACCAGAAGGAACAGAAAGGATCAGTCCAGTGCCATGTGAGGAGTGTGGGGCAAAGCCAAGGGAAGGGCTGAGTCTTGCCAAATCTTGCCTGCCTTCCTTCCTTCCTTCCTTCCTTCCTTCCTTCCTTCCTGAAGTCCTTCCTTCCTGAAGTCCTTCCTTCCTTCCTGAAGTCCTTCCTGAAGTCCTTCCTGGAATCCTTCCTTCCTTCCTTCCTGAAGTCCTTCCTTCCTTCCTGAAGTCCTTCCTTCCTTCCTTCCTGAAGTCCTTCCTTCCTGGAGTCCTTCCTTCCTGGATTCCTTCCTTCCTGGAGTCCTTCCTTCCTGGATTCCTTCCTTCCTGGAGTCCTTCCTTCCTGGAGCCTTGGAGTCCTTCCTTCCTGGAGTCCTGGAGCCCTTCCTGGAGTCCTGGAGTCCTTCCTTCCTTCCTGGAGTCCTTCCTTCCTGAAATCCTTCCTGGAGTCCTTCTTTTCTGGAGGCCTTCCTTCCTAGAGTCCTTCCTTCCTGAAGTCGTTCCTGGAGTCCTTCTTTCCTGGAAGCCTTCCTTCCTTCCTTCCTGGAGTCCTTCCTTCCTGGAGTCTTCCTTCCTTCCTTCCTGGAGTCCTTCCTTCCTGAAGTCCTGGAGTCCTTCTTTCCTGGAGTCCTTCCTTCCTGGAGTCCTTCCTTCCTTCCTTCCTGAAGTCCTTCCTTCCTTCCTGAAGTCCTTCCTGAAGTCCTTCCTGAAGTCCTTCCTTCCTGGAGTCCTTCCTGGAGTCCTGGAGTCCTTCCTTCCTGGAGTCCTTCCTTCCTGGAGTCATGGAGTCCTTCCTTCCTGGATTCCTTCCTTCCTGGAGTCCTTCCTTCTTTCCTGGATTCCTTCCTTCCTGGAGTCCTGGAGTCCTTCCTGGAGTCCTGGAGTTCTGTAGTCCTTCCTTCCTGGAGTCCTGGAGTCCTTCCGTCCTGAAGTCCTTCCTGGAGTCCTGGAGTCCTTCTTTCCTGGATTCCTTCCTTCCTGGAGTCTTGGAGTCCTGGAGTCCTGGAGTCCTGGAGTCCTTCCTTCCTGGATTCCTTCCTTCCTGAAGTAGTTCCTGGAGTCCTTCTTTTCTGGGGGCCTTCCTTCCTTCCTCATGGAGTCCTTCCTTCCTGGAGTCCTTCCTTCCTGGAGTCCTGGAGTCCTTCCTTCCTGGATTCCTTCCTTCCTGGAGTCCTTCCTTCTTTCCTGGATTCCTTCCTTCCTGAAGTCGTTCCTGGAGTCCTTCTTTCCTGGAGGCCTTCTTCCTTCCTTCCTGGAGTCCTTCCTTCCTTCCTGGAGTCGTTCCTGGAGTCCTTCCTTCCTGGAGTCCTTCTGGAGTCCTTCCTTCCCGCAGAGAGGTTAACAGGGAGAAGCTATTTTTAGCTCTGAAGAAGCAGTTGGATCACCCTGTGTTATGGTAACAGATCCTGTTATTCCTGGTTTCCCCTGCTCCTTTCAGTGCATCGGAGCCATCGGGGCTCCCGTCCAGCTCGCAGCAAACTCACAAAAACCTCTGGATTTTGGGACTGCTTTGCTGCATGGCTGCTAGGAACATTACAGGCAGAGAGGAAAGGCCCCTCAAGGACTCCCAGAAGGAAGGAGGGGGACTCCAACCTGAGGAGAAACCTCTGGAGAAGCCACCCCTGAGAGCTGGAGTGGGGAGGGCAGAGCAGAGGGCACCTGGAGGTCCCTTCCATCCCGTGGGGTGAACATCAGCACCATCAGCTCACCCAGCCGGAGTGTGGGGTTCCAGAACCATGAAATGCTGCCTGGTTTGGCTCCAGAGCAATAAATCTCCCTCCCATAAGTTACTTTGCACTTGGAGCAGGTCTGCAGGAGCATTTGCCAAGGTTCAGACAAGAGAAAATGCTCAAACCAGGTTTGCTGTGTATTTGGGGAGGGTTCACTGCAGAGTCCATGAGCGTGGACAGGACATCTCCTTCCTGCTGTGGGACAGCAATTCCTGTGTTTCTCCTGGAAAAATCACAGAATAAAACATCCAGGGAAAATTCACAGCTCCAGTTCCCTCTCTGACACCCATGCCAGCACAGAAGCTCTGTCAATTCACACAGAAAGGATATCAGGGATCCTCCTGTAGGAAAATCATATTTTCCACTCCGCAATTGCACTGGACCTGCAGAAGTGGCCAGGGATCCTGGACAAAGCAGGGCCATGTTCCCCAATTTGTCCCAGTAAAACCTCATGACTCCCTATTTTGTTATTTTATTTTGCTTGAGCCAGCATAATTTGTAGCATTTGGACTGCAAAAAAAAAAAAAAAAACCCTCCCAAACCCCAGGAGAATGCTGCTTTTGATAGTAGATTGGATTTCAGCACTTTTAGGACAAGGTAATACTATTTCAAAACATGCCAGTTTAGGGTTTTTTTTCCCCTAAGAAATGTGAACAGAAAAACAAGTCAACCTGCTCTGTTTGATCTGTGCTTTAAATTTTACTGAGGAAAACAGAACCATTCTGGAGGAAGCAACCAGAGAAATTTGGAGGGAGCTGGCCAACAAACAGGGGAAAAGAAAAAAAAAGCCAGCAGTGATCACTGAACTCTTCAGCACGAAAACATCAGCAACTGATGGCTCATTCCAGCTCTTCTTTGTCTTCCTATCTCAGATTCCAGTTGGAGGGAAGGAAGGCTGGGACAACTTGAAATTCCAAATGAGGCTCCAGAGCAATTGTCGAGTAAAGAAACCCAGTATTTTCTATAGATGTGTTTGAACTGATGTGACATAAAGATGATTTGAAATGCTGGAAACCTGAACAGGAGCCGAAACTATTGCAAAATACTTATTTTCAGGTCTTTGTGTTAAATCAATCACTCTGTTTGCTTGGCTGAAGCAGGGAGGGGCTTAGGACAAGGATCTCCAGAGAGCTTCTCTCTTTCTCCTTCGCCTTCACGCAGCTCTGGAGAGGAATTGTGGATTATCAGGGTTGCTCCCAACCTCCCTGCTCTTTTGGAATGTGCAGCCATGCCTTTGGATCAGCACCATTCCCAGCACAAAAGTTGTTCTTTGCCTCCAGGGCATGGAGGTGCTCCCAAGAGCAGATCCCCAAATAAAGGAGAAGAGATGGGGCTGCACTTTCCCTGAGCAAAGCTGAAGCATATTCTGAATTTATTTGAAACCCATCCAATCAAAAGAATGAAATATTCCCCCTATCAGCTTAAACTGACCAAAATGAAGTGTTTCATTTCAGGTTTGTCTCCCCTCAACCCATCAAAATAAAATAGGGAGAAGAAAAATAGACGTAAAAGGAGAACACTGAGAGTTTTCAGCGCATTTCTTCCCCATGGGAAACAGCAACTCTGTGAAGCGGCAAATTTCCTTGGAAAAATCTGTCTCATCAGCACTTCTCCAGTGTGTGCAACCTCCAAAAAACCCATTGCCCTGACCTGGGGGCTTCCTGGGATTTATGGCTCTTGTATCTGCCCCTAAATCAAGCTCCCTGCTCAGATGGTGTTTTCCAAAAACACAGCACAGGGAACAATGTGATGGATGGACATCCTTGGGCATCAGGAGGCTGAGATCCTGCCATACCTAAACCAAGACTGGAGCAGCTGCTGAGCCATCCCATCCCATCCCATCCCATCCCATCCCATCCCATCCCATCCCATCCCATCCCATCCCATCCCATCCCATCCCATCCCATCCCATCTGTAGGAGCCTGAATGAGGGATGTGGGACTCCAGGAGCTCTCCAAAATGCAGTTTATTGTATCCAAGAGGTTCCAGCAGTCCAGGGTTGTGGGTGACAGAGCTGTGCCTACAGGTGTCAGCTCCTGCTGCAGGCAGGCCTGGAGACCCTTTGGTTTTGGTTACAATGCATTATAGACTTTTCTTTTGGTTACAATGCATTATAGACTTTTCTTTGCTGAGCATCTTCATACAGCAGAACCAATCTATACCTTAACTTTTACCTATAGCCTATCATAACTGCTATAATTACCATATTCCTGTTTCTGTTCTCCAATCACTAAAAGTCAGTGCATTACAGTTTAAGCTAGAAGTTGTTTTTCAGTTTTCTTGCAGTGGAAAATTCTGAGACCTTTTTTCTACTTGCAACATTTGCTGCCTTGTTTCCCTGTGCTATCTTTCTGCTTGGTATAAACATCTTCTTGTTTGGGGTGGGTTTATCCTTTGCTCTAAGCCATAAAAACCCCTTCTAACTAACACACCCTTTGCCTCCTTGGTTACCCAGTGAGACTGGCTCAGCAATTCTTTTCTTCTGTATCAAAACTTGCTTTCATTTCTATTCCTTCATCATATTCTACATTCAAAAATCTTTCTGCTAAGCATACATATCTGTGAGACTTGCTTGTCAAACTTTTATCCTTCCCAACATCCATCCCATCCCATCCCATCCCATCCCATTCCATCCCATCCCATCCCATCCCATCCCATCCCATCCCATCCCATCCCATCCCATCCCATCCCATCCCATCCCATCCCATCCCATCCCATCCCATCCCATCCCATCCCATCCCATCCCACCCCATCCCACCCCATCCCATCCCATCCCATCCCATCCCATCCCATCCCATCCCATCCCATCCCATCCCATCCCATCCCATCCCATCCCATCCCTGCATTTCTGCGATAACACTTGAACGTGCAGACATCCATCACAGGTGCATTTCTGTGAGTGAGTGCATAAAATCCCATTATCTACAGCCAGGAAAAGCCCCATTTTTATGGAATGGTGCTGCCTAGCAGGTGATATTCCACAGAGGTGCAGCAGGGCTCCCACAGCCCTGGGATTTTCCCTGCTCCACAGGTCCACAGGCCGAGTGCTGAAGTGCAGCCCTCTGAGCCAACCAGCAGCACAAGGGGGATCCTGGAAAAGAGGAGGAAAACCTGAGGAGCGTTCCTGTTTCCTGCCTGCCCACTTCAGCCTGCAGCACCCCTTGAATGCCTCTCCCCTCCCTGCTGGGGCTGCAGGCCAGTGATCAGCCCCATGTTCTCTGCAGAGAGCTGAGAGGTTAAATCAGATTTCCAGGGTCTGTTTTATAGGAGAATTGCTAAACTTCTTCACTAAGGGTTGCTGCAGGGACAGACAGGGAGGAGGAGGAGGAGGTGAGAGAGGGAGTCAGTCAGCACTCACCCACCGAGTTATCTTTCCTCCCCTGGAGAAAGGGAAACAAGCCCTGGCCAGGCCTTTCCTGGTGCTGCAGCTTGCCAGGGGTTGTGCAATGGGATGTCAGGCAGGCTCGGGGTGCAGTGCAAGCCCACGTGTTTGTTTCTGAGCAGGAACCCAAGCAAATCCAGCCGTGACCACTCGGGGAGCTGAATCAAACCCACCAGCTGAAAACCTCTTGCAACAGCAAAGGGGTTCTTCTCTGTTTCTTCTCCTAAAGAACCTGGATGAAATGTTTTTAATAAAACACTCCTTCCTTCCTTTCCTTCTTTCCTTTTTGTTTTTTTTTTTTTTTCTTCTTTTAATACTTATATATATCAAAGTCCAAATAAATCCTTGCCATAATCGGAAGAATGCAGAGAACTGTAAAAGTTTAGAAGGGGTCACTCCTGAGCAGCCCTGGCTCCATAAAGTGCAGTTTGATGTCCTGTGCTTTATGGCTGTACAAAGCCCAGCTCTTCTGCCCTGAGATTGGCTGTTAATGTTGTAATGATGTTTAACTACTGACAAATGAATCACAGGTGGGGAGACAAGGACTCCTTAAGTAAAAAAACCTGCCACTTTTATTTGGTTGCTTTTTTGTTTTTCTGTTTTGTTGTTTCACTGTTTCTCTTTAGTTCCCTCAAGCAAACAGATTAGGGAACATCCCAGCCTGTCAAGAAATATCTGTTTGTAAAATACACCAAAAAATATCACCACATCCCTTTGATGCATCCATCACACGCTGGAGAGGGCAGAGAGGGGTTTTCCTTCACTTGCAGCGTGGCTTCTTTTTATTTTTTGCCACTAATTACGGAATTTCTCATTAAAATAACAAGAAGCACGGCTGGCTGAGGTTCCAGCACGTGTTTTCACTTGGGGAAACCAATGGGAACCATATCCTTCCTTCCTGGAGTCATTCCTTCCTTCCTGGAGTCCTTCCTGGAGCCCTTCCTTCCTTCCTGGAGTCCTTCCTTCCTGGAGTCCTTCCTTCCTTCCTGGAGTCCTTCCTTCCTTCCTTCTTGGAGTCCTTCCTTCCTTCCTTCCTGGAGTCCTTCCTTCCTTCCTTTCTGGAGCCCTTCCTTCCTTCCTGGAGTCCTTCCTTTCTGGAGTCCTTCCTTCCTTCCTTCCTGCAGTCCTTTCTTCCTTTCTGGAGCCCTTCCTTCCTTTCTGGAGCCCTTCCTTCCTTTCTGGAGCCCTTCCTTCCTGGAGTCCTTCCTTCCCTCCCTTCCCTGCTTCAGCACCACCAAGGCCAAGTGTGGGGAGAAGGACCCTTTCCCCAAACCAAAACCCACCTCACACCTGCTTTTTAAAATTCACCCCATTCCCCAGATTTTGGATCTGTTTTTCAATGTCTTAGGCCTTCCTCCCCTCCTCTTCCTCTCCCTCCATGTGTGGGTTTTGGTTTTTTTCCCCATGGCAAAGGGAACTCACGCAGCCCTGGGTATTTATAAACTCCCCCCTCCAAGGCCGGAGCGTCAGGAACAATCACTTCCCTCCAGTTCGCAGGAACACTCCGAGTGCCCCGAAACATATTTTCGACATAACTCACCACTTTGAAGAGCTTTCCAAGCTTTTGTTCCTGTTTATTGACAGGAAGTTGTTTTTCATGGCTCCACGTCGGGAGGGGGAGTGATGCAGGGCTTGCCAAGTGGGGTTTGCTGTGCCCTGCAAATCCCAACCCCACATTCCTGCCTGCCCCCAGGCACCCACCACCCAACCCCTCTGGCATGTGCCAAGGGGGATAAAAACACCACCAAGGCTTAAAAAGGGGGAAATTGGAGGCAGGATGGGTGTGGTCAGGTGAGAGGGGAGCAGGAAGTTCTGGTACCCACCATGGATAAAGAGAGGGGGTTTCGAGGCACTGCTGGCCCTAGAGAGCAGGGGTGAGGCACAAAGTCCCCATTTCTCCTCCTGGAGAAGGGGCCAGCACAGGGGGATCATCCCTTCTGGGAATTGTGGCTCGTGGGGAAGCTATGATGGTGTTCACAGGGGTCTTAGGATGAGGGAAGAGACGAGGATCTGACTCCATGTTTCAGAAGGCTTGATTTATTATTTTATGATATATATTACATTAAAACTATACTAAAAGAATAGACGAAAGGATTTCATCAGAAGGCTAGCTAAGAATAGAAAAAGAAAGAATGATAACAAAGGTTTGTGGCTCGGCTTTCTGTCCGAGCCAACTGACTGTGATTGGCCATTAATTACAAATATCTAATATGGGTTAATCAAAGATCTACTTTTTGCATTCCACAGCAGCAGATAATCAATGTTTACATTTTGTTCCTAAGTCTTCTCAGCTTCTCAGGAGGAAAAATCCTAAGGAAATGATTTTTCATAAAAGATATCTGCGACAGAAGGGGGGAGCAGGGAAAAGGGAACAGGGAAAAGGGAGCAGGGAAAAGGGAGCAGGGAAGGGGGAGGTGACTGACTCCCCCTGTGGTGGCAGGACAGGGCTCTCCATGCCAGCCCTGGGCCAGAGCTCTTCAGGGTGACCACTGAGGCTGGGCCTGACTGTTATGGACTGAGTGCCTGGGGTCCTTGCTCTGGGGGCACCTCTGGATTCCACTGAGCCCCAATAATTGTGATTTCTTGGCTTGTTGCTACACCGTGCAGTGTGATGTTATTGCCTGGAATGCTCTGTTAACTCCCTTTTTACTGAGACCATGTGTTCCCCTCCTTTCATCCCAGTTGTGTGTCAAGAGCTGTTTCCCTGAGGATGGTCAAGGGAATATGATTCTAATATTACTGGAGATGATATAAAAGGTTTTATAGACCCTGCTCCACGTTTGAACTGAGAGCCCAGAGCCCAGCCACCAGGGCCTTAGTCAGGCATTTGAACTGCATGTTTTGGGAGGCCACTGAGGTAAAAAGGCACTTGCTGGTTGTCTTGGTTTGGAAAGACAGGAGTCTGCTAAGGAAGGCAGGAGAATGTAAATGAAATGGAGAATGTAAACCTTCCCCACCCCTCCCAATTGCTATAAATTTTAAATTAAGGGGCTCTCAGGCAAAAATATGGGAGCAGGAAAGAAGAGTTCTTTATTAGGGAAAGAAAAAATAAAGGATAAAATAAACAATGCAGTGCACCAGAACAACAGTGACAGAGTCAGAACCCAGCCTGACACCCTGTGGGTCAGGCTGTTGGTGGCAGTCCCATTGGAAATGTGGCTGCAGCCCTCCTGCAGTGTCAGGGGTGGTTCTGTTGGAGCAGGGCGATCTGTAGAGAAGGATGTATTCTTCCTCTGAAGATCCAGTGGAAGGAGAGGCAGCTGCTGTTCCTCTGGGGAATCCCGTGGAGAAAGCCGTGCTGGTGTCTCAAAACCTCTGGATTATATCTGGGTAGCAATGCTTGGCTCCTCCCTCTGGGCTCACATCTCCCAATGGGATGTTCTAGTTCTTATCAGCCATGCAGGGACATTCAATAGTCTGTTATCAGCAGTGTCCCCTCCCAGGGAGGTGTGAACGTGGTCACTCAAAGAGAGAGATAAAGCAAACTGGTCTCTTGATCTGCCAAACAGATGGGAATGGAAAACATCTTGCATTGCAATCTTCAACACTGGTTTACAGAGGACAGCCAGTTTGAAGGGGGAAAATGTTCCCCAGCTTTCTCCACGGGATTCCCCAGAGGAACAGCAGCTGCCTCTCCTTCCACTGGATCTTCACAGGAACAATACATCCTTCTCTACAGCTCCCCCTGCTCCAACAGAACCAGCCCTGACACTGCAGGAGGGCTGAGCCACATTTCCAATGGGACTGCCACCAACAGCCTGACCCACAGGGTGTCAGGTTGGGTTCTGACTCTGTCACTGTTGTTCTAGTGTACTGCATTGTTTATTTTATCCTTTTATTTTCTTTTCCCCATTAAAGAACTGTTATTTCTGCTCCCATATTTTTTGCCTGAGAGCCCCTTAATTTAAAATTTGTAGCAATTGGGAGGGGTGGGGAGGGTTTACATTCTGCATTTCAGGGGAGGCTCCTGCCTTCCTTAGCAGACTCCTGTCTTTCCAAACCAAGACACCCAGGGATAGCAGAGCACAGGGATTTGTTCTCGCCACTGGTTCCTCTGGCTCACCCCAGCACTTCCAGGGCCATTTCTGCCTCAGTTCTGCACCTGGACTCTGTGCCTTATCCACCACTTCAGCTCCTGTGAGGAAACGGACTCTGCACATCCAGCCCTGCTGCACAAACATTTCTGTGTGTACCAAAAACCTGTTTTCTTGTTAAGGCACCTCTTTATGTCTTTTGCAGCAGAGCAGGCCCAGTGTGCAGGAAGAAGGCACAGCAGCAGCAGCAGGCAGAGTTTCCCAGCCCTGTTGAGCTTTTATGAGCCCTTCCATAATGGCATTTCCAACACTTGGGCCGTGGCTGCAGCGACAGCTGACACCCCATCCATCACAACCTGCTCTCTGCTCAGGAAAGCTGCTTTATTTACTGCAGGTGATGGCCTCTGCATGGGACAAACTGCCTGGAAATTCCAATTTTGTCTGGGCAGCAGGCAGGCTCTCAGTGCCTGACACCAGGTTCATCCCTGGGGCTGGATGAACCGTGTTCATCCTGGTGCTCTCTTGGAATGGAATGGAATGAAGGGGTTTGGGTTGGAAAGAGACCCTTAAAAATCATCTGCCATGGGCAGGGACACCTTCCACTGTCCCAGGTGGCTCCAAGCCCCATCCAGCCTGGCCTTGAGCACTTCCAGGGATCCAGGGGCAGCCACAGCTGCTCTGGTCAATGCCAGGGCCTGCCCACCCTCACAGGGAAGAATTCCCAATTCCCAATATCCCATCCATCCCTGCCCTCTGGCAGTGGGAGCCATTCCCTGTGTCCTGTCCCTCCATGCCTTGTCCCCAGTCCCTCTCCAGCTCTCCTGGAGCCCCTTTAGGGACTCTGAGCTCTCCCTGGAGCCTTCTCCTCTCCAGGTGAGCACCCCCAGCTCTCCCAGCCTGGCTCCAGAGCAGAGGGGCTCCAGCCCTTGGATCAACACCTTCTGCTGGCACACTTTCTGGAGTTCCAGAGCTTTTTCTGGAGTTCCACACTTTCTGGAGTTCCAGAGCTTTCCTTGGGGTCTTTGTCATCCCTGTGTCATTGTTTTGTGGGTAAGAAGCAAAGATTTCTTCCTCACCAAAGACAGCTGTGATTTTCCTGCTCAATCAGCACAATTTTCTCTCGTGGTGACTGCAGATGGGTGAGGCAAGGTGGCAGCTGGAGGGAGAAAAGCAGGAGGTGACCAGGAGGGAGATGAGGTAGAATCTCCTTGCTCAGGCACCCCTGGGACAAAGAGAAATGTGTGACACCAAACCTGTCCTTTCCCACACACAAAACAATGAAAATACCTCTGCTCATCAGCTCACCTGGCTCTCCTCGCCTTAAAAAGGATGGCAGGAAAGCTCTGGAGCTGCAGGGAGAGCTGGGGTGAGTGAAATGGGTGAAATGTTTGCCTGGGTGAGGCACTTTGTTCACAGCTTCAGCCAAGAAATAGAATGGAGTTCCACAAAGCACAGCCAGGCTCCAAAGCAGGACAAACACCTCTCCTGGAGATCTCCCAAAGACCCAAGAGTCCAATACTGGGCAGAACTGCCCAGACCAGAGCTCAGTATCCCAAATTCCTGCTTTCCACACTCACATTTAAGAAATGGTCTCTCAGTTTGAAACTGATAGACCAGTTTGGAAGATTTTCAAACCTTTGAAAAACCTTTGAGGACCTGGCAAAAATTTCTGCCCATGTCTGGCAGTTTGGCCAGACCCACCTGGAAAAGAATTCCCTGTGGGAAGAGGTTCCCTCTGCTTCACCCCGGCTCCAGCAGGTCATGGAGAGTCTGTTGGGAATGAAACCTTGGATTTGGAATCCATCCATCCATCCATCCATTGTCCGTCCATCCATCCATCCATCCATCCATCCATCCATCCATCCATCCATCCATCCATCCATCCATCCATCATCCATCCATCCATCATCCATCCATCCATCCATCATCCATCCATCATCCATCCATCCATCCATCCATCATCCATCCATCCATCATCCATCCATCCATCCATCATCCATCCATCATCCATCCATCCATCCATCCATCCATCCATCCATCCATCCATCCATCCATCCATCATCCATCCATCCATCCATCCATCATCCATCCATCATCCATCCATCCATCCATCCATCCATCCATCCATCCATCCATCCTCCATCCATCCATCCATCCATCCATCCATCCATCCATCCATCATCCATCCATCATCCATCCATCCATCCATCCATCCATCCATCCATCCATCCATCCTCCATCCATCCATCCATCCATCCATCCATCCATCCATCCATCCATCCTCCATCCATCCATCCATCCATCCATCCATCCATCCATCCATCCATCCATCATCCATCCATTCATCCATCATCCATCCATCCATCATCCATCCATTCATCCACATCTATCTATCATCCATCTATCATCCATTTATCATCCATCCATCATCCATCCATCCATCCATCCATCCATCATCCATCCATCCATCCATCCATCCATCCATCCATCCATCCATCCATCCATCCATCCATCCATCATCCATCCATCATCCATCCATCCATCCATCCATCCATCCATCCATCCATCCATCCATCCATCCATCCATCCATCCATCCATCCAGCAGCCTCTGGAGATGAGCTGAAGGATCCCTTGGGCCTGGCCAGCACAGCTCCCTTCCATTTGACATTCTGGGATCCCTGCTGGGATTTCATGGCACAGGATCTTTCCTTGGACCCCACTCAGCTCCTCCAAGGTGTGATTTCCTCCCCTGGATCATCACTGGGCAGACCCTGGTTCTGCTTTCAGGCTTTTTTTCCCCTTGCATTCTCCCCTCCCCTCTTGCTGGAGCTCTTTTCCCATCTTCAAAATCCAGGTGATGCTCTAAAACTCCAAACTCCAGGTAATGCTCCAAAACTCCAAAATCCAGGTGATGCTCCAAAACCCAGGTAATGCATCAAAATCCAGGTGATGCTCCAAAACTCCAAAATCCAGATAATGCTCCAAAATCCAGGTGATGCTCCAAAACCCAGGTAATGCATCAAAATCCAGGTGATGCTCCAAAACTCCAAAATCCAGGTGATGCTCCAAAACCCAGGTAATGTGTCATAATCCAGGTGCTGCTCCAAAACTCCAAAATCCAGATAATGCTCCAAAATCCAGGTGATGCTCCAAAACGCAAAAATCCAGGTGATGTTTCAAACTCCAGGTGATGCTCCAAAACCCCTTTAGAGCTTCCTGGCTTTCCTGGACAAGGAGCCCCCCCAGGCATTCCTGTTCCCCAGGAGGGGTTCAGGACCTGCTGCTCCACACTTTGGGAACACCAGGAAGGGTTTCAGCCAGCCCAGGGTTGAGCCCAGTCTGTCTGCAAGGCTCCAGCTCGTGCTCTGCCTCCCATCCAACAGGAAAATGGGATTCAGTGGGAATGGTTGGCAGAGGAGCCACTTCTCCTTCATGGGGGGAAAGGAAAAATAAAGGGAGGGCTGGGGAGGGCTGCAGGGATCTGAGATGCACACAGGGATCTGGGATGTTTGCAGGGATCTGGAATGTGTGTAGGGATCTGGGATGTGTGCAGGGATGTGGGATGCACACAGGGATCAGGGATGCACTCTGGGGTGGGATGCAGGGATGTGGGATGCACACAGGGATCTGGGATTCACTCTGGAATGGGATGCAGGGATCAGGGATGCACACAGGGATCAGGGATGCACTCTGGGGTGGGATGCAGGGATCAGGGATGCACACAGCACGTGCAGCAGACACAGGAACACGGGAATGCTGGCAATGATTGCTCTGCTGTGTTTATTTTTTAGGCAAAATCCTGACCTGGAGATGATCAGCATTGTTGCAGCATCAAGGGGATTTTCCCATTTCTCCTTTTGCGATGGACATGCAAATTCTGAGGCTGAAATTGGGATTTTATGCTTCTGAAGGCTTGGGACTTCTTTTAGGGAATCAAACTACGTCCAATCCCTCCAGAGGTGAATAAATGAGGCCAGATACTTTTATTTTTTGTAATTAGTGCCAGGAAAAAATGACACTGTGCTTCAGAACTGTGTGCATTGAAAGATTAAATTGGGTTGTTTTTTTTTTTTGTTTTGTTGTTCTCAGGTGCAGCCCTGAGGTGGTGGGGGGAGCATCCTCACGTTGATCTGGTAAAAACATCATCCAAATCCAATGTGCTGCAGCAAACAGGCCAGGGAGATGAAGGAAACCACATTAAAAACATGATGAAAGTTGCCTCGAGGCTCCTTATGTCACACTTGGGCTCTGGGCACTTGGGATTTTTTTATTTCTTCCCTTTTTTCTCCCTTTAATAAACCCAAACTTGGCATTCTTTGCACACACACGCAGAGGTGCAAGCCAAGGGGACACTAAAAGCTCACGGGCAAGGGGGATTCGGGTTCCTTGGCTCCCATTGGAATTTCTGAGGCCTTGCAGCAGATGACCTGCCTCCTTGGGTGGAAAAAAAGCAATTTTCATTCTAAATAAGCAGGTAAAAATTGGTCCAGACCAATCTGGATCATTTCTGTTGACCCCAGAGTCGCTTGGCATCACCTGGTGCCTTCATCCAAAGAGAGGAAAGGGTTGACCCTGTGAATCCTAGGGGTGTGACAAAGAGGCAAAATCCCCAAAATTAATTATTTTTACCCCATTCTGAGCTCCCTGAAGCAAGCAGAGAGATAAACAAAACTCACACGTGGTTTATTTTTGGGTCATTCCACTCCCAAACTGATTTTTGGGGTGATGGTTTCCTTCCCTGAGCCGAGACACCAACAACCCCCCAGCCCTGCATCCTGCAGGTGGAACTGCTGAGGGAGGGAGGAATAGGAAGGAGAGGAAGGAGAGGAAGGAGAGGAAGGAGAGGAAGGAGAGGAAGGAGAGGAAGGAGAGGAAGGAGAGGAAGGAAGGACTTCAGGAAGGACTTCAGGAAGGAAGGACTTCAGGAAGGCAGGAAGGAAGGAAGGACTTCAGGAAGGAAGGACTTCAGGAAGGAAGGAAGGACTTCAGGAAGGAAGAAAAGACTTCAGGAAGGAAGGACTTCAGGAAGGAAGGAAGGAAGGACTTCAGGAAGGAAGGAAGGAAGGAAGGAAGCACTTCAGGAAGGACTTCAGGAAGGAAGGACTTCAGGAAGGAAGGACTTCAGGAAGGAAGGAAGGAAGGACTTCAGGAAGGAAGGACTTCAGGAAGGACTTCAGGAAGGACTTCAGGAAGGACTTCAGGACTTCAGGACTTCAGGACTTCAGGAAGGAAGGAAGGAAGGAAGGAAGCAGTGGGGGAAAAGTGGAGGCTGCACATCTGCTCTGTGACTAATGCAGGCCGTGGCACACCCGTTTGGGTCCCTGTTTTTATTGCTAACATTCCTCCCCAGAATGTCAGAAACACTTTTTTCACCACCACCCCCCTTCCCTCTCCCTCTCCCTAACTCTCCCTCAGATGTCCCAGAGGAATGTTTAAGCGATTATGGAACCCCAGAGGAGTTTGCTGCTTCCCTTTTTAATTCGTTCCATGCTGGCTTTCTGAAGGCAGTGCCCAGCTCAGAGCCCAGCCCAGGGCTCCTCATGGTTCCGGCTCTGGCACCGAATTCCTCCCGACTTTGTTCCCCAAATCCCCGCGGCTTTTATGGAGGGGCTGCCGTAATTCGCCCCATGCTGAAATTGGTGATTACCTGCTCTGATTTCTGAGCTCGTGGTTAAACAGAAAATGCTAAAAATGCTGGCTTAAGCCAATCAAGGAGAAAAGAAAAAAGAAAGGCATTGTTGGCCCTTTTTCACTTGGCCGGCGTTCACAGGCGAGCTGTGATCCTGCAGGGCTGATGAAATGAATGCCTGGTGTTATCCAGCTCCAGGCACAGGCTGAGCTCTGCAAAAAAAAACTCCCTTTGGGTCCCCCAAAATGGGTCAAAATCCCCAAAATGGGTCCCCCAAAATCAGCTGGGGTTGAAGAAGCTCTGCAGGGTTTTAAACCCTTCAGGCCTCTCTGCCCAAGGTGAGGGGTCGTGGCAGGGAATGGCGGAAGGTGGTCCAGGAAGTGCATGGCAGGAAAAGAAATTGAACGTATTCTCCTCAAAAATCACCACTGCAGCTCCTGGCTTGTCATCTTTTATGGAAAATCCTTTCCTTAGGATTTTTTCCTCCTGAGAAGCTGTGAGGCCTCAGGAACAAAATGTAAACAATGGTTATCTGCTGCTGTGGAATGCAACAGGTGCATCTGTGATTGGTCTCATAGAGTTGTTTGTAATTAATGGCCAATCACAGACAGCTGGCTCGGACAGAGAGTCCGAGACAGAGCCTTTGTTATCTTTCTTTCCTGTTCTATTCTGAGCTAGCCTTCTGATGAAATCCTTTCTTCTATTCTTTTAGTATAGTTTTAATGTAATATATATCATAAAATAATAAATCAGCCTTCTGAAACATGGAGTCAGATCCTCACCTCTTCCCTCATCCTGAGACCCCCGTGAACACCGGCACACTGGCCTTTCAATTTTTATTTACTTTAGGGTTTTTGGTTGTTTTTTGTTTTGTTCCCATCATGAGCATAGCACAGGCCGGCTCTGCCTGTAATCCCTTTTTCTGGAATCATCCCAGTGGCTTTCTGGATGTTCCCTTAGCAACAGTTGCTTCCAAACCAAAGGCAGGAAAGCCTCAGACCCAGAGCAGCCATGAGACTACTGGGAAATTAAATTTATAAAGCCCAAAAGTGTTTAAGATGACTTTTCTGAGAAGAACAGAAGATGTCCAAAGAGCTTGGAATGGTGACGCATCTTGAAGCATCCCTCATTAATTAAAAGGTGAGGAATTCGTGGCCAATTTTGTCCTTAACAGCATCACTTAACATCCTTAATCCCAATATTTTGTCAGATCAGGTGCTGTTTCTTGGTGAACAATTTCCTAGCCAGTTTTGAATCCAAATTCCTCAGATCCCCCTCCAGGAATGGGGACTCCGCCACTTTCCCAGGCAGTTCATTTCCTGGGAGATCTCAAAGAAGCTTCACTGCAGTTTTGGCACAAGACATCCCCAAAAAGTCAACTTTTTCCCGGAGGTTTGTCAGTTTCTTTGAATACACAGAGAAAACCAGGAGTTTCCCTGGCAAAGCAGGAGTTTCCCTGCTCATCTCAGAAGTCTGGGTTCACTGGGACCTCAAACAGGAGGAATGCACCCTTGGACATTTGTGCATGGAACAGACAGTGTCCTTAACAGGCATTTATTCAAGGAAATAACTGCTTTAAAATAGAGACCTTCAGTGCCCAAATAATGGCATTTATTCTTAAATAATAACGGCATTTATTCTTAAATAATAATGACATTTATTCTTGGGCTCCAGAAGGACTTGAGAAGCTGAGGTGATCCCTGACCCCGATAACCCCCTTTCAATCAAATCAGCTCCTTCAGTTCAGCTTGCAGGGGCAGGAGGTGTTACTGTTTTGGGGGTTTTGCTGATTTTTTTTTTTTCCCTGATTTCATTGCAATCCCACTGCTCTCCAGAACCAAAGGTGAAATGGAGGAGTGGGCAATCCCCAGGAAATGAAACGAGCATCCCCTGTGAGTCAGCCGAGACAGCAGAAACCACCTTCCTTTAGGGGCAAAAGCGAATTTCACGTTCAATTCCCCTTGCCATTTCTGCGTGTGGTGCCCATGCTGTTCCAATTTCTGTGTGACAAAATGTTCTCTTGATAGGAAGCAGACCTGGGGCTGCTTCAGCACTCAGATATGGGAGTGCTCTGCCTGCACGGAGTGCCATCCATCACCGCAGTGGAAAACCAACCGTGGCACTCGCAGCCTCCTTGGGGAGGGGGGGAAAAACCACAATTCTTTCAAGATTTGCCAGTTGCTTTACAAGTTGAGCCTGTCAGTTTAGCACTAAATCTTGCACTTGAAATGCTGAAATGAAAAAAAGGAAAGGAAAACTGTCACCGCAGGACGCGAAACTACGCGACGCGGACACGCCGCTGCTCTCAAGGTGAAAAAAGGGAAGTTTGTTTTCTGACTCCAATATTTACAGATTTCCAAAAGTGACAGTGGATTGGAGGGTGGCAGTGTCACCTCTCCAATGACAAACCAACAGTCCATCCGATTTGTCTTTCTACATAAAAGAATGCAAAACAATGAGTTATTTACAGAAAGTACGTGAGAAAGTTCGTTACAAGAATGTAAGCATCAGAAGGCTTAGAAAATCTTTTAAAAATAAAAAAAAAACCCCAAAAACAAAAAGCCAGGAGCAAGCTTCCAAACTGGAAAGTTGAGGTGTTTTGAGGTGTTTGGGGCTTGTGAGGATTGATTTGTGGGGCTTTCCCTGCCCTCTCTGCAGCCAGATCCATCCTCTTCTTGACCTTTGCATGGCAAGCATTGGACCAGGTCCAGAACTGGACCATTCCAATTCCAAGGAATTGGAATCACCATTCCCTGACTGAATGGTTTGGTGGTTTGAGGGGAATGGCTGGACTCAATAATTTTGGAGGGCTTCTCCATCCTAAAGTCCTACATTTCAGGGGGTAATGTGGCCTGAGCAGGCTACTGAAGAGATCTGGAGAGATCCTGGCACAGATCAAAAAGAGGATCAAGCAGTGGCAAGGTCGAGCATATGTTTACACTGCTTATCAGGAGGGAAACCACAGGATCTGGGCTTGAAAGGAGAGGATAAAAAAAAAAAAATCTCATTCACAACATTTAATGAGAAACATTTTTCCCTCCTGCCCTGCCCCGAGACAATTTTCACAGAAATATCAGTTTCCAATTACTTTTTTTTTGTTGTTGTTGTTGTTGGTTTTATTGGGGGTTTATTGAAGAGCAGAGAAGTCCATTTTTCATGGAGAAAACAGCAAACCCCTGCTAAGCTTGGGGAAACAACAATCAAAATAAGAAGACTGAAAGAATAGAAAAGAAGGAGCTGTTTCCTGGGGAAGGACTAAAACCATCAGGCTGTGGTTTCTAACAGAGAATAAATCCGACTTATTTTATTGCTCTTTGGGGTCTAATTGCCATTAGACCTTAATTGTCTCCTGGCTTGCCTTGCAAAGCACAGAAAGCACAGCCTGTGCCGGCCACTGGCTGCAATCATCTGCTCTTTTGATATTCATGGGGGTGTTTTACCCCTTTCATCTCCGTGTGAAGGAGGAAGAGGAGGCTGCTGTGCACCTGACAAGGTCCACACAGGGCTCCTGTGCTGTGCCTGGAGCTGTCTGAGCCAGACACAGCATCCTGAGCCCTCCTTGTGCTCCTCCTGCCACCCCTTTTGTCCTGCAGGTGTTGCCCTCCCTTCCCCTTTGGAAAAGACATCAAAAAGCTCCGTCAGGCACAAGGAAAGGGATATTTGTTCAGGCTCCCTAATTACCATGCATGATCTTCCATCAACAACAAGCAGAGCTGGCCATGAGGGCTGTGCTTTCAAAAGCTGGATTGGTCTGAGTGGGGGCTCAGAATCGTAGCCAGATGAGGCTATTCTGCTCGTGTTTGAGCACAAGGTGGTTTCAGCGGAGAAGAAAGTGGCAGAACAGAGCCCATGTGGCCAGCACCCTCCCTCTGGGTCATTGGAACTCAACAAGTGACCTGCCAGAATGGTTTGGGTTGGAAGAGACCCTAAAGCTCATCCCATCCCACCCCCCTGTCATGGCAGGTGGTTTGACAAGAAAGTCTCACAGATATGTGTGATTGGCAGAAAGATTTTTAAATGTAGAATCTGCAGAAGAAATAGAAATGAAAGCAAGTTTTGATACAGAAGAAAAGAATTGCTGAGCCAGTCTCACTGGGTAACCAAGGAGGCAAAGGCTGTGTTAGTTAGAAGGGGTTTTTATGGCTTGGAGCAAAGGATAAACCCACCTCAAACAAGAAGATGTTTTTAGCAAGCAGAAAGATAGCACAGGCAAACAAGCCAGCAAATGTTGCAAGTAGAAAAAAGGTCTCAGAATTTTCCACTGCAAGAAAACTGAAAAACAAGTTCTAGCTTAAACTGTAACGCACTGACTTTCAGTGATTGGAGAACAGTAACATGAATATGGTAATTACAGTAGTTATGATGGGCTATAGATAATAGTTAAGGTATGGATTGGTTCTACTGTAGGAAGATGCTCAGCAAAGCAAAGTATATAATGCATTGTAACCAAAAGAAAAGTACATAATGCATTGTAACCAAAAGAAAAGTATATAATGCAATGTAACCAAAACCAAAGGGTCTCCATGCCTGCCTGCAGCTGGAGCTGACAGCTGTGGGCACAGCTCTGTCACCCACAACCCTGGGCTGCTGTGACATCTTGGATGGAATAAACTGCATTTTGGAGAGCAGCCTGGAGTCCCACATCCCTCATTTCAGGTCTTACACTTCCCAATATCTGAAGTTAACCCATGTTTCTTTCGGTGATCCCTCCAGACAAGGTGGGATCAGAGCAGGACCCAGCAGCTCCCCAGGGAGACGCAGGTGGAAGCTCACCATCCTCCTCTCCTCTTCCCCAAACAATCTGGGCAAAGATAAAGATAGAAGGATTTCCCCCAAACTTCTATGTTTTTTGCTGAATTACCTTTCCTGGTCTCCGTGGGGTGGGGATTTCCATGCAGGGCCTGTGTGTCACAGCACATGCTCAGGCTGAAAGGATCACGCTGGGGCTGCAGTTTAGTGGCACAGACACATTTTATGGAAAATCCTTTCCTTAGGATTTTTTCTCCTGAGAAGCTGTGAGGCCTCAGGAACAAAATGCAAACATTGATTATCTGCTGCTGTGGAATGCAACAGGTGGGTCTGTGATTGGTCTCATGTGGTTGTTTCTAATTAATGGCCAATCACAATCCAGTTGTCCAGACTGTCTCGTTCAGACACAAGCCTTTGTTATCATTCCTTCTTTTTCTATTCTGAGCCAGCCTTCTGATGAAATCCTTTCTTCTATTCTTTTAGTATAGTTTTAATATAATATATATCATAAAATTATAAATCAGCCTTCAGAAACATGGAGTCAGATCCTCGTCTCTTCCCCTGCGAAAACCACCACAGTTTAGCTTCCTAATGATTTGTGAATGCTGAGGGCAGTTTCTGCCTCTATTTTTATAAATAGATGTCCTGTCTCCTTGGCTTTCTGCTGCTGTGGGGTTTAGCACATCCATTAATCTCAGTGTTCTAAGGGCAGGAAAAAAAATCATAAAATAATAATAATCATCAGACAGTTGTGATTTTCCTTCATAGCATCCAGGGCATGGAAAGCAACTTCCTCTCCCCCGGAGCAGTAGTGATTCAAAACATCAGGGCTGAGGGAGCAAAATCACAGCATTTCAGTGAGCAGAAGCAGTGGCAAAGCTGACAGCCCTTGGGGCTGAAGAGGCAGTGAAAGAAGTGAAAAAATGAAAAAAAAGTGAAAAAAGTGGAAAAAATGGAAAAAATTAAAGAACTTTTAAAAGTGAGAAAAGTGAAAAAATTAAAGAAGTTTAAAAAGCAAAAAAGTGCAAAAAGAGCAAAAGTGAAAAAAATTAAAGAAGTTTAAAAAGTGGAAAAAAGTGAAAAAATTGAAAAAGTGAAAAAATTTAAAGTTTAAAAAGTAAAAAAAAAAGTTTAAAAAGTGAGAAAAGTGAAAAAATTAAACAAGTTCAAAAAGTGAGAAAAGTGAAAAAAGTGAAAAAATTTAAAGAAGTTTTAAAAAGTGAAAAAAGGACCAGCTGTACTGCCCAAAATGTAGACCAGGTATAGATTGATCTGGACAAGGGTGGGCTTGCAACAAGTCTGCAAGAGCAGGGACAATTCCATGCATCAGCACATCAGGAATGAGCCCAAATTCTCAGCATTCCTGCCAGTGATGGCTGCAGGAGCCAGGATAAAACGTTCACCATTAGGAGGAGAATTCATTTTTGATCACGGTCACAGAATATCCCAAACTGGGAGAGATCCCCCAGGCCCATCGATCCAGATCTGTGCTCCTTGTGGTACTGCCTAAACTCAAACCATATGGCTGAGATAATTGTCCAAGGGCTCCTGTCCACCAAGCTCTTCCAGGCTTGGTGCTGTGACCCCTTCCCTGGGGAGCCTCTTAGGGTGCCCAAAAAGCCTCTGGGGAAAGAAAAATAAATCTTAAAAATCTTAAAAATCTAAAATCGTAGCTGGGATGGACATTGAATCCCAGGATGGTTTGGGTTGGAAGGGACTTTCAGGATCATTTAGTGTCACAGACATCTTTTATGGAAAATCCTTTCCTTAGGATTTTTCCTCCTGAGAAGCTGAGAGGCCGCAGGAACAAAATGTAAACAATGGTTATCTGCTGCTGTGGAATGCAACAGGTGGATCTGTGATTGGCCCATGTTGGTTGTTTCTAATTAATGGCCAATCACAGTCAGCTGGCTCGGACAGAGAGCCAAGCCACAAGCCTTTGTTATCATTCTTTCTTTTTCTATTCTTAGCTGGCCTTCTGATGAAACCTTTTCTGCTCTTCTTTTAGTATAGTTTTAGTGTAATATATATCATAAAATAATAAATCAAGCCTTCTGAAATATGGAGTCAGATCCTCGTCTCTTCCCCAGTTCGAAAACCCCTGTGAACACTGTCACACATTTAGTCCCTGCCACAGCCAGGGACACCTTCCACTATCCCAGGGTGCTCCAAGCCCTGTCCAGCCTGGCCTGGGACACTTCCAGGAATGGTGACTCCATCAATTCCCTGGGAAGCCCATTCCAGTGGAGGGATCCCTCCTGATATCCAGCCTCACCCCTCCCTCTCTCTCATGCCTGACCACATCCAGCTTTACCCCCAGCCCTGTGTGCCATCCTGGGGCTCGTCCTGGGAGGACGGGATGGGTTTTCGCCAGGCTGTCCTGCTGCTGGGACAGGGCTTGGATGTGACGGTGCTCACAGGGGTCTCAGGTTGAGGGAAGAGATGAGGATCTGACTCCATGTTTCAGAAGACTTGATTTATTATTTTATGATATAGGTTACATTAAAACTATACTAAAAGAATAGAAGAAAAGGTTTCATCAGAAGGCTAGGCTAAGAATAGAATGGAATCAGAAAAAAGAATGATAACAAAAGCTTCTGTCTCAGACAGAGAGTCCGAGCCAGCTGACTGTGACTGGCCATTAATTAAAAACAAACCAACATGGGCCAATCACAGATCCACCTGTTGCATTCCACAGCAGCAGATAACCATTGTTTACGTTTTGTTCCTGAGGCCTCTCAGCTTCTCAGAAGGAAAAATCCTAAGGAAAGGATTTTTCATGAAAAACTGTCCGCGACAGTTGGTCAACCTCCTTGTGTCACTCTTCATGGAATCTCAACCTTCCCAACTGAGTGACTCCATCCCAGTGCAGAAATCACCACAATTAATGAGGATTTTCACACAGCTGGCTCTGCTTCTTTTTTTTCCCCTTTTATATTTATTTCACATTTTAATTTTTTTTCAGTGAGCATCTCCCTCTCTCATCACGCAATGCTTTGTTTTTTTGGCAGTGCGGCCAAGTCATGGTGGGTGAAATGTTCCTCTCTGGAACAAAGAGGGGAAAGGGAAATGTGCATATCCCACGATGGCCAAAGTCTCTGTAGCACATCTGGGAACAGCCCTTTGCCAGGATTTTGCCAGGATTTTCTCATGGGATGTACACTGTGATGGCAACACTCCCTCCTTCCTTTCCCCCCAAGGTTTGACAGCAACATTTTGGGTTCAGACATGTGAATTCCACTCAATCCAGCCTGAAGGTCCAAGCCTGCATGTCTCAATTTGAAAGAAAAAGAGAAAAATGGAAGATTTGAAGAAATAATAAAGGTGAACACAAACAGGTCATGAGACGCATTAACTTATGATTCTTAGAGCTGTTCCCAATGTGATTTCTTTTTCCATGGTCACTTCCAGGCCATCTCAGAGTCCCAAAGTGTTTAAGAACAAAAAATCCACAGAAGGCAGGCACTGTGGCCTCCTGCGCAATATGAAACACTTCTTTTTTCGGTATTCTGGAGAAAATCTCACCAATATTCATATCCGATTCTGGATCTTGCTTTCAATCCTGAGTGTAGCAGCCCCTCCTGAGGACTGAGTGGAGCATCCCAAAGGAACTGTTTAAAAGGGCCTGGAGGGACAGGACACAGGGAATGGCTCCCACTGCCAGAGAGCAGGGATGGATGGGATATTGGGAATTAGGAATTGTTCCCTGGGAGGGTGGGCAGGCCCTGGCACAGGGTGCCCAGGGAAGCTGTGGCTGCCCCTGGATCCCTGGAAGTGTCCCAGGCCAGGTTGGACACTGGGGCTTGGAGCCAGTGGGACAGTGGAAGGTGCCCCGGCCCATGGCAGGGGGTGGAATGGGATGAACTTGAGGTCCATTCCCACTCAAACCATTCCATGATCCTGTGATACTGTGATTGTGCAAGTGCAGGAAGCAGAAGATGCAGCAAGTCTGTTGAGAACACTCCTGGGATGGAAGACATTTGCCACACACAGACACTTGGATCTTTTCAGCTCCTGAAAAAAAAAAAAAGCCAGGAATATTGGAATGTCCTCTCTGGGGAGCTCCTCCCTTAACTGTTGTGCCTGTCTCTCCTTCTAGGTCTATCCAGCAGTTCCTATTGGCACGTGCTGCCCACAAATGAAGTATTAATTTTTAATTTGTTTTTTTTAAACTTTAGGTTAATGAGTTTAAATTTTACTGAGCTATGAAGCCACCCCAGTTGAAAAGCTCTCCACATGGGTGAGATTATCTTGTCAAGCAGGAGCCATCCCTGTGAGCTGAGTGGGAGATTTGCATGGAAAGTTCCCATTAGGGCTAATGCAAGTCATATGTGGCAAGAGGGAAGCGAGGAGATGCATTTGCCCTGAGAAAGTGGGATAACTGGATGGAAACATGGGATTTTCAGAGACATTTCTTCACAGAATGTGGTGAAGCCACCAGCCCTAGGGGCATTTAACAGCCCTGTGGATGTGGCACTTGGTGACATAGCTGGTGGTGGCCTTGGCAGGGCTGGGAGAACATTTGGACTCGATGATCTTCAAGGGCTTCTCCAACATAAATGATTTTGTGATTCTAAAAAAGGAGGGGGAAAGGTGGCAAAATAATTTTCCCTAAATGATTTTGAGATTCTAAAAAGGGAGGGGGAAAGGTGGCAAGGAGACAACGAAACCCCCAGGAATCAGCAGCAGTTGTGCTCATCCCACTTCCCTGATATCCTGCCAAGAGCCTGCTCCAAGGAGAAAATTTGGAGGGAGCCAGCAAGGTTATCACTGCAGGGCTCCTAAAATGCAAGGATCTCACTGCAAGGAGATCCTAAAATGTCCTCTTTCCCCTTCACAAAGGTAGACTGGGTCCAGACACCAAGAAAAAACACTTTGAAATCACAAAGAATTTCAGGATAAGAGACAAAGTATTTCCATCCTCATCAAGTCCAAAGAGGACATGCTCAGGACAACCACAATCAAAGCTGAACAGCCTCTGCTTTTTTCCTCAGATATTTTCTCCTGGCATTTCCCTGGATCCCCTCTCAGGTCAGAACAACAGGTAACCAAAATGATATTTGCTGCTGACATATACAAGTGTCCCGAATTGCAACCACTTCCAAAAGGTTTCAGGTTAAAGCCCTTGTAAGCGTCTTTTCATCCCTAAAATCAGTGCAGCTTCTGAGGAAAAGGAGATTGCAGCCTGCCCATCACCCTAAGCATTTTCCCCTGGGCAGATGACTTTTCCCCAAGGGAGGCCATGAAAGAGAACTGTGGTGGGAAACCAACATGCTGACAGCCCCATTAATGAATCCTGTCCTAGGACAAATTCTTGGTAAGTGCTGTAATGAGCCAGCTAAGCATGTTGTCTTCAGAGGAAACAATAAAAAAATAAATAAAAAAGAGAGTTACAAAACAGACTCTCTTGCGAAACCCTTGCCCAAGAGCCCCAAACCTGCAATAATCCTCACTCACACCACAAGAAAAGGTACCTCTGGCTTTATCCTTCCCCTGACACTTCCCCCACTGCCAAGTCCTTTAAAACCCCACAGCAACGTGCTTCCCACATCTCCCAGGCTGGGGGCATGTGGAGGAGAGGCCAGGAAGTGAAGCAGATACCTCAAAATGCCATTTGCTCCCTCAGCCATGTCCTTGGAGCCTGGATCTCTCTCCCACAGCTCCTCCACAGCTCTTTGCACCCATGAATTCCCCAGTGGAGGAGCCAGGTGTCCTTCTCAGTGCTCACACACACACTGAGAACCACCATGCTCTTAAAAAGAGGGTGTAAAACCCAGTTTTTAAACCCTTGAGGTGCTCGCCACCTCAGGGCCTTGGGAGCGTGTGCCGCATCCATGGAGCTGCCACAGCTCGGGGCCTGCTCAAAGGGCCCTCACCCCTCCTTTCAACTGCAGGAAAAAGGGAATGTGCCTGGTTTGGTCACTTTAACACCCCCTGAGCCTCTGCTGACAGTTTCTTTGCCATGTGAAGGCACTGGCAGGGCCAGGGCTGCAAGGTGAGAGCTGCCAAGGAGTCAGCCGGATGAAGCCTGAGAGAAACGGGGGAGAGGTTTCATGGCTTCAGGAAGTTCCAGCCTGACCCTTCAGCCCTGCCTTCCTCTCTCACACTCCTGCTGTGCTCCCCAGCACCCTTCCAGCATGTTTTTCCCTGCTTTTTGCACAAGGTCTCTGGTCACTGGGATTTCCCTCCTGAGAGTGACTATCCCTGCAGAGGGTGGTGGCCACTGGGCAGCTGGAAGGACTGCAAGAAAACCAGAGGGTGAGTGGCTGCAATTTTTTTTTTTAATTTTTATTTATTTTTATTTTTAACGGTTAAAAAGCCCTCAAAAGCAGCTGGGGAGCTGGTGGGGTAGACAATTCCTAGAAGGCACAGACATTGCATCACTGCATCCCTGAGGATGGATGACATGGACATAGAGAGTGCAAGATAAACCCAACTGAAACACTGGCCCTGATATTAATGAGGGGCAAATAAACCCCTAATTGACACAGATCTGAGGCAATACCCACACAAAACCAGGAGATTCACCTCCCTCCTGCTCCCCTCTTCCTTCCGTTTAGATCCACCAAGAAGCAAAACCCACATTCTGGATATAACCAGTGAGAAAGAAAGGAGTGTCCAAAACCTGCTGAAGAATCAGCTGGCACGACCCAACTGCACCTGCTGGATTTAAGGGTTAGTCTAAGCCTAAAAGCAGAGGAACAGCTTCACTGATGTCAGCAAAACATCTGGGCAGAGGCAACTGATGGCAGAGCAGTGAACATACGCCACTCATGGCAAAAAGCTGGAGGAAAACCAGCGTGGCCTCCTGGTTTCCTGCAGGGAGCTGGATGCTGGGCAGATGCACCTCTTAAAATGTCCAACACCTTTTTACAGCCAAGCTGGGAAAGTGCAACAGTGGATCTCACCCAGGCTCTCTCTCTGGACCCTCTCAACCACCACTTCCCAGGGCTGCCTGAAACACTTTGAGGGGAAGCAAAGCAGTTAGAACAACTTAAAAAGTCACAAGAGACTGCAGGCCTGGAAATGTGCTGTCCCTGCTGTGTTTTTAGTTTCTCTTTCTGCTCTTTCTCTTGTTTTTTGGTTGTTTTCTCTTTCTTTTAAAGGAGTTGAGGTGATGCAGCAGAACAGAGAGCTCTGGTGAGCTGTGGGTGAACCCCTGCATGGCATTGGTTCCAGTTTAATTGTGTGAACACTGTGGCTGAATTGCCACATTTTGGATAGGAGCCCAAATTCACATTGGCAAGGGTCTGGAAGAGCCAAAATGTGGGTGGTGACCTCCCCACCCCCAAATCCCTGAACCATTGCCCCGGCTTGGAGCTGATAGTCCTTTATTGACATGACAGAAATGGGTTAACCTCCCCAACACAGAAGACCTGGCCAGGGTCTCTCCAACTTCAAACCCTCCCCGCTGTTTCCATCAGTCTCTTTCAAGCTATAAACTTGAATAAAATTTATTTCACAATTTATAAAATTACAAATTTATAAATTTATTAAATTTATTCCACAATTCCCTACTCAGTACAGGCATTCACAGTGATGAGAAGGCTGGTTACAAACATGATGGTGCAGCTTAATTCAAGAGAATATTTTAGGATCTTGTTTTTGGGGTTTTTTTTTTTTGGGGTGGAGAAGGAGAAATATCTTCAGGATTCTTTTGATCCTCTAGCCACAATAGAAATGTTATTGTAGACTGATAGAATCACAGAATGGTTTGGGTTGGAAGGGACCTTAAAGCCCATCTCATTCCAACCTCCTTCCACTAGACCAGGTTGTTCCTACTGTAAATTTGCTTCCTCTTCTTCACTGGGCTCCAGATAGGTGTCACAGGGCTGAAACCCTCCAGACTAGGACTGGAAATGCAGGACACCTCCTTGCCTACTCCATGGCCTAAACACACATTGATTTTCCATGAATCTGGTGGTTCTAGCAAGGGGAATTAGAAAAGAGATGCAGCAAAGAGGTCAGGTTGTGCATCAGTGTGAAGGGCTTGGGGTAGCTTCTTATTCTGAAAAGCAAATTTAGGTTAAAATAAATTTAAATTTAGGTTAAACTGGGTTTGAGCTTTATGCTTCCTGCCATGTGCTGTTACCTTTAGCTCCAAAGGGTTTCTGAGGCAGGGAGAAGGAAATACAAGGATAAAAGTTCTGAAGGATCAGAGCTGGAAGTATTGGAGCTCTCATTTTTCAGTGGGTCCAAGCTGCAGGTGAAAGTCAATTTCCTGAGCCTCGTGTGTGGCCCAGCCACAGGAGAATGGCCAGAATTGTTTTTTTCCTTTGGCAGTGGATGCCCAGGTCACCCACAGGACTGAGACTGAGGTTCTGTGGGTCTAACATAAACCTGAGAACAGTGGTGGGCTGTAGCTCCAGGGGCAGGACTGTAAGGGATGTAAACCCCTCTTGGTTCAATCCTGGCTGCAGCAAAGATGAAATCCAGCTCCAGGCATGGGATGTTCAGTGCTTTGGACAAAACCTGGGAGGCTTTTTTCCCTCTAAACCCCCAGCAGCTGGCTAAGAAGGCACCATAGACTCTGTGTTGGAACTCAGCACATCCCTCTGGATGTCCAGAGTTGCTGAGGACCCCGTCAGGGGGCTCGGAGACCCTGGCATTCTGCCCGCAACACCTGGGATCTGATTTTGACCCTTGGAGCAAGTTACCAGCTTTGTATGAGGGCGTGAAAGTCACACAGGTTTGAATGGTGTAATAACAAAATAATCACAGGGTGAAAACGTAGATTTTAGGATTTTTGGTACGGGGGTTATGGGGACAAGATGGAGGAATCAGGGTGTGTCCAGCCTTTCTTCTTCTTGCTCTCCATTTTCTGCAGTGATGTTGGCACTTGGGGAGTGGTTTAGAGTAGAAGTGCACTGTCTAATATAGGTGATAGATATTGGGAAATAAGGGTAAATATGATATATGTAGTTTGCAGTATAAAAGGACAACACCGCCCCAAGGGCGGTCAGAATGCTCGTGGCTGTCTTGCTGAGCAGATCTTGGCTGGGCAGAAAGAAAATTTTATAGATAAGAATTAATAAACAACCTCAAGACCGAAAAGCGAAGAGTCCAGACTCGTTCTTCAGTTGCGCAGGCCAAAGCAGAGACATCCTGCACATCTTGGAGCAGCAGCAACCCAAGAACTCTGGAGGAAATGCTGGAAGCATCAGGAATGGTTTCCCACCCCACCACAGCCCTGTGGTGCAGCGGGGCATTTCAGCAGGACTCCAAAGACTGCTCTTACCACAGAGGTACCCCTGCAGGAGATGCCTTCTCCAGGGACCATGGGTTCCCACTCAAATCAGAGCCCAGGAAGGTGTGGGAGAAGCCAGGGTTTCAGCTGAAGTCACAGCACCTCACAGGACACCTCATTTCATGCATTTGTATCCTTTGAAATGAGGTGCATCAGAGCATTTGTTTCCATATTTTTAATTGGGGCCGGATTCCCACCACTCCTCTCTCATCTGTTCTTTTTTTTCCCACCTGTCTTTTATTTTATTTCTGGCTCTTTACGACCTCCTTTTCCAGCTGCTTACAATTATCACCTACAATTCTAATCCCTCCTTAAATGCTCACATAATCACCCCTTTATTTGGGGACCTGCATTCCTACCCTTTGAACCCCACCTTGTCCTTGCATTTCCTGATCCCAGTTTGTTCCAGTGGTTCCCAGCATCCCAGAATGCCAATCTGCTTTAGCTTGTCCTTTTTTCCATGGGAATGAAGGGAATAATTAGCAGCAGAACATGTGGGATTTTGGTGCTGGGAAGGGGTGCCCTGGCTCTGTGGCCAAGGTTTTCATTCCCACATTTACCCACTCCTGCCCATGGATTTGTGCAAACAGCCAGGGTGTTTTGATGAAGCACTTATTCTCCATTTCTGTCCTTTTACCCATTGCCCTCCACGTTCTTCTCCATCTCCAAGATCTCCAAGATTCTAGTGTGCAAGGCCCTCACATATCTCCTTTTTTTGGGTCAAAAATTCCCACCGTCAGTCTCTTATTTAGGAGGCAAATGGATCTGCAGCTCAGTGAACAAAACACCCAAGGACACGTGAAAGGCAAATATTGTAGTGGATGTTTGTGGCCATGGTTTAACCCTCACAGCTCCGTCCTGTGGCTGGCAAGGAGCCACATCAGGTGCATTCTAAAGTTTGCATTTATTCCTCCTGTCATTGCATTTCTGTTTGCGTTTCTCCTCCTGGCTTCTCCCTGCTATTGCTTCCAAATCTGTAGTCAAGAAGTTCCTTTTTCCTTGGAATAACACCCTCCCTCCTCTTTTCTCTCCCCATGGAGAGCTCATCCAGTCCTAAAGTGAACTAAGATCAGTCTGAAAAATCAGACTCTTTATTTCTCCCCACATGCAAAGTGGTTTCAGTGCAACCCAGGAGCAGCATGGACATGGTGAAAATGGGAATGATCTTCCCTGCTGTGGAATTGTGGCCTTCTGACAACCTTCTCCTGAGCTGATGCATCCCCGTGTCTTCACCTTCTGCAGAAAACACTCTCACATCCAAAATTTTCTCCCCAAAGAGGTATTTATGGACTGGGAGCAAGTCAACACTTGCTTTTGCAAGGAAAGCCTGGTTTTCATCTGTCTCCCTGCACCCTCTCCCTTTTATTGCACCTTTAGTTGAGAGTTCTCACCGCTGGTGTTTTATGAATTAGGCCAGGGGACCAATTTTAAATCCCAGGCTGAGATAGAGAGGAATTCTCTGATATGTCTGAAGTGGATCCCAGCAGACAACTTAAAAGGCAGCACAGTAAACTCAGCACTGTAAATCGCTGAGAAAACAAAAATTGTTTTTCAGGGATGGTCTTAACTGGGGGCCTCCAAACATTCGAGATTCGCAACGTGCAGATGTTTTCTTTAAACAGAGAATTTCTATTAGTCATTAGTGTGAAGATTTTTGCAAGATTAGGTCAAGCACACGATTATCCAGCCTTCAGATCTGCCACCACACAGGGTCAAATCAGTTCCAAGTGATCTGCTGACAAATTTGCTTGAAATGACCAATTTCCGAGGGCAATGGAGCAGTGTTTTGACAGCTCCCTGAGTAATTTCCGATGAATCCCCCTGAGTCACGTCCATGCCCAGCTCCTGGAGCTGTGTGAGACACATCCCACCTCTCAGGAGATGTGTCATTTCTCCTTCCAGAGGATATGAATCCCCTCAGCTCCTTGGAATCATAGCTTCTACCTTAAGGTAATATAAGTAACCCTAAATTCCTGCAGCTATGAAGGTAATTCAAGCCTGGAGTGATCCCACACATTCCTTGCACCCCATCCAAAGTATGGGAAAAAAAACCCCGTATTTTTACTACGAAGATCCATTAGTTGTTGGCTTTTTTTTCTTTTTATTAATGGCCTTCACTTTTGTTTACATCAGCCCTGATCAGGGAGACAAGGACGGGGCTCACTCTTACCCCAAAAGCAGAAACCAAGGAATTTCCCAGTCAGTGCCTTGATTTCCCAGTTTTTCATGCCTTCCCATCCAGGGAAGGGATTTCCCAGTCTTCCATGCCATCCCATCTCTTAGCTCCACCAAAACTTGCCCACAGCATGCTGGTACTGGGCCGTGCAGTTAGGGAATACCTCTAATATTAATTCCTAAACACAGTCATGGGTCAACAAGATGTGAAGCGCATCCTCTCAGAAAGAATATATTCTGCTTTCTCTCATGCTGTAGCAAACACAGGTGGGATCAGTGGGCATGCAGACAGGATGCTCAGAGCTCAAACCTTGGTTTCAGATGCCACCATGCTTCAAAACTGCCTGAAAAAATAAACCCCCTGCAGCAGAAGACCTGGAAATCTGCAGTTTCCTGGGAGCAGAGACAATCCCCATCAGCTGCTGGGTGCAGGGCCCTCAAAGTCACCCCTGTGCACTCTGACCTTGCACACACTCCCATCACCTGCATGGGAGAACGAGGCGTTCCGAAGCTGGAAATGCCTGATCCAAACTCCTGTGGGCAGCCAAAACTCGGCTAGCAGCGCAGGCTTCTAGGGAAAGCACTGGGAGTCAGGTTACTGAAGGCTGCATCAAAGCACATGTGTGAGATTACAGTGGCAACTATAAATCTGGCATTTCCTCGTGCTCCAGTGCTTGACTTCCCACACAAAATCAAACAGTTTCCCTTTGGGGTGGGGTGGAGGGGAGCAGGATTTAATCAGGAAAATCCCCAGTGTGTTCAAAGCTCCAATCACCAGGGCTGCACAGGCTCCACCTGGCCTCCAGTGGCATCCCTGGAGCTCCCAGCTCTGCAGGACACAGCTGCCACTCCCCAGGGGAAGCAGGATGCTGTGTCCAGGCTTTTGGTTGTGGCCCATCCTCACCTGGGACCATCCACACCTGCAAATCCACTGCTCCTAAAACACAGGGTGTTTTTAAGGGCAGAATGATGCCAGTATGGAGCTGTTTCCACAGACTTTCCAAACCCTCCTGAGAGGGTTTCCAAACCCTGCAGAGTGGAAAATGGCAGGGTTTGAATGTTGCCATCATATTTTCTGAAAAATATCTTTGCCCAGGATTTCTCTCCTGGGAAGCTAAAAAGCCTCAGAGAAAAGGGAAAAACAATATTATCTCATTTGCTTCTCCTGTGTTTTGCTGCTTTGGAATGTGGTTTGGAGATTGTTTACCAACAGGTGATTGTTTCATTGGTTTCTGGTGTGAACTATTTTGACTTATTGGCCAATCAGGGGCCAAGCTGTGTCACACACTGAGGAGAGAGTCACGAGTTTTCATTATTATCTTTTTAGCCTTCTGTCTGTATCCTTTCTCTGTTCTTTAGTATAGTTTAGTATACTATTCTTTAATATAGATCATAAAATAATAAATTAACCTTCTAAGAACATGGAGTCAGATTCATCATTCCCTCCCTTCATCAGGAAAAAAGACAGAATGGGGTGAAATGAGTTGCAGTGAGAAAAATGGACATAAAAAGAGTGCATCTTCATACAAAAGTGCAGGCTTGGTTTGCTCCACTCTTCATGGAATAACTCCCCTACCTTAGCTGCTGTGTTATCATCACACCATGATGTTCTCGGGGGTCAGGGTCTCTGAAAACACCACAGTTTGAAGATGGCTGAGGGATGCTGCGCTCACTGATGGGATGAGGAGGAATTCCTCAGAGCCCAAGGTCTCTGAATGGACCAAACCTGTCTGGAGGGAAGGGCTGAGAGGTGCTGGCAGCTCTGCCCTTCCCTCCCACCAAGGTGGGCAGACATGGGTCCCAGAGGGTTTGTGAGGAGGAGCCAGCCCTGAGTTTGTGCCACAACCTCAAGCTGTTTCTCAACTAATTTTTCCCTACAGCATCCTTCAAGTGCCTCCCACCTGCCTCAAGGCAGGGCCATCCCTTGTCCCTGTCACACACAGCACAAGGCTCAACAGCTCCTGTTGCTGTCCACAGCCTGCAGCTGATGAAAAAAAGCCCACATCTCTCCATTATTTAAAATAAAACCCCAAAACATGGAGATCCTTGGTGGCTGCCCTCTCCAGATGATGATTTTCATGTGCTTTGAATGAGCTCCTTCCTACTCTGCCCCTGGTTCCCAGAGCTGAGGCCTGGGGCAGGGCCAGACCCATCCCACAGAGGCAAAATTCTCATTTCCTACGCAGAATGTGCAGTAAATCACTCTGTTTCTATTAGAATGAAAATGTTTCAGCTCCCCATGGTTGTTTTGATAGCATTCACTGAGAACAAGGGACATTTCAGCTGTTTTGGGATGTGTTTTGCACGAGGGAGCAAGGCGAGTTTAGGGAACGGTTTATTCCCTGCCATGGGGTGGTTTGGAGCTGGCATCTCCCCACCCACTGGGGTGAACATGGACAGCTGAAGTGGATCAGCATTTCCAATCCTTTGGCAATGGATTTTCTCAGCCCCTTGCCCTCAGGAAGTCTCTGTTCCAAGGGGCTCCATGCCTGCTTCTCCCCTCAGGCCTGGTCCTTGTCGGCTGAACCACTTGGGGTCTTACACATGGAACAAAAAAACCCATGGGAGGGAGGCCAGGGGCCTCTAAAGGAAGGAGCTGGGCACTCCAAACTGCACCACAGACATGATCAGAATTCCACCTCACCTCTCCATGCCCTCCTTTTCTCCCCACGCTACAAAACGTGGAAGCCCAAGGCCAAGAACTTCCTAATTTGCCGCGATTTAACGTGAGATTTGGGCACGTCCCTCCTCAGAACCTTCACCTTTGCACCTGGGGAGGGCTGGAGCAGTTCCCTAACCCTGGGAGGGTTCCAGCTGCCTCCCTGCTCCTGCTCTCCCAGCTCCAGCCAGGTGAGAGGCTGTGGGAACAAGGGCAGCAAGGAATTTGACACCCATTAAGGAGCTCACCCAGAGCTTTATGGGGCTCTGGTTTTAAGGCTGGGGAGAGCCTGCACTTGATGTGGAGCACAGAGCCTGCAGGCATCGTTTCCCATAGCCTTCACCTTTTCCCTCATGCTCCCATGCCAGTTTATCCCGCTTGGCTTTGATGTCTCCAATGGAGAAAATTCCCAAGGGATGTTCCATTAGGGAAACAAGGCCCAGAGATACAACTGACACCTTCAGATCATAAACATCCCAAGGCAAAGAGGGAAATTTTCCAGTTTCCAGGGGTCTTTGGCTTCTCCACTTTTCAACTCACCAATTTAATCCAGGAGCAATTTGCAGCAATGCTAATTGTGTGTTTTCCCTGAGCTGGGCAAAGTTATAGGCCAATTATTTTTCCTCCACTCCTGTGGTGCCTGTGGATTGCTGAAAGAAAAACTATGAAGGAAGAAGCCAATTTTTTTCAAGCAAGCAGCAAAGCATCATCATTCCTTAATGTCCATAAAAAAAAAAAAAAAATCAAAATTATAAGCAAGGAAATTTGGCATAGGAGGTTTTATGCTGCCATGGTTTCAGCACAAAAACTGATGCCTTTATCATCCCTAAGTGTTGAGATCCTTATAATTTAACTTCCAATTTATGGAATGGATTTCTTCTGAGTGGCAAGGATACAGTTTTACCCCCATCCAAACCTTGGAAATTCTACATTTCCGCATCTTAGGATCTTTTGTGACTTGAAAGAAGATGCCAGCTTCAGAGTAGATCTGATTCATAAAATGTATGTGTACTTGCAGAATTAGCTCAGATATCCACCCCATTTCAAAAGTTGAAGTTTTAGAAAGAAAATTTGGATTTTACACAAAACCAGGAAGCCAACTGCTTACGGAGAGCAGGAAATCCAGGTCTGCTTTGAAAGAACTGGAATTTTAATCCAACTGGGTGATGGAGAAAGGAGTGAACACCTCATATCCACCACAAAGTTTGTGAACTGGTGTCTCCCAAATCCACTTCCTTTTTCACTGAGGAGTTACTCTGATTTACAAGCAGACCCAGTCAGATGGAATTTGATGACTGGCATAGAAATGTCACTGCACAAACAGGCTTGGAATTCATGACAGATACTTCCTGGGAATGCTGTCCCATTGGAAGTGAACACTGTGGTTACAGTGATGGGCAAACAAACTCCAGCAGCAGCGCGGAGGAACCATGATAGCAGAATATAATGTAAATATTGTAATTTCTATGGCCTGTGTTAATTAATATGGCACATTGACTAACACAAACCCAGCAACCTCTCCCTTCCCCAAGCCCACACTCCTTGCCCACAGCCTCTGGAGCATTTACAGCCTCAAATCCAGATGCCAGATTTACAAACCTTCCCCCAAACCCACACAAACGCAGAGACTGAGGCTCGCCACCAAAATTTTCCAGGTTTTCCTTAGGGAGGAGAAGGATCTGACCACCAGGCCTTGCTAACTCACCTGTGACAGGGCAGACACTGTGCCCACAGCCAAGCTCTGGGCTCCAGAGACCAAAACAGGCCAATGGATGTGGACCACAGGTAGTCCTCCCCAGTATTTCCACTGGGAGAAGCTCTCCAGAGAAGAACTCAGATTTTCTGGCCAAATGGCTGCAGCCCTGTTGGCTCCAGGGATGCTCCACCAACGTGCCTCTGGTCATTCCTCAGCATTCCCACAAATCAGTGGCTCCTCCACTGTGAGGACTCACTACAAAAAAAAAGCAGCAGCCAGCCAAGGTCAGAGACATGATTTGGAGGTGGGAAGTTCCTTAACCTCCTTCAAAACCTCCCCAGCCCTCTCCCTCACCATCGGAGATACGATGGTTATGTGCAGTCTATAGATCACAATAAAGGCAAGGAGGCCAAAGACATATCAGGGGTTGTTTTTTTTAATGTACACTTGGCAGGGTTACAAGACAACAATTCACTTCCCTGGGACCTTTTACTTTCCTATGAATTCTAAGAGCCACATTTAAAAGTGAATTGGCAGATGCAGGGTTGTTTTATTTTACTGTAAGGAAATTTGTTTTTCTCCAGCAACAGGCAAACATCTTTAGTCAAAAATGATGAAAGGGAGGGCATGTTCCCACCAAAGGCAGTCTCAGGCTAGTGGGATCTTCATGCAGAAGGAAAACTGGGATTGTGTGATGAACTCCAAAGAAGATCTGCAGAAAGCCGAACAACACTTTCTGTCCGGAAACCTGAAATTGCAGGCGCTTTTGGAAGGCTTTGGAATGTGTTACAAGCTGTAATCCTCCCAGCAGAACCTCAAAAGCCTTGGCTTGTTCTGCCCTTTAAAATCCAGCACTTGACAGCTCTTTAAGCAGAACCACAAGTGCTAGAGGTAGAAAAGGCCTAGGGATTATCTAATCTATTCCATGACTTAAACAGGCAACAGCAACACTCAAACCCTTCTGCAGAGGGAGGAATCAGCCAGGATGGTGATGGGAACACAAGGAAGCACATTCCCCTTGCTTTCCAACTCCTTCATTAATCTCTGAGGTTGAGGAGCAGCTGTGGGGCTGCTGCTGCTGACCAGGAGGATGATGATGACACAATAACCTCCTCCAAGGCTGCCAGTGCATGCCCACACAGGAAGAATTTATCTTTCCAAGTGGTGCTAACCCACACCCAGCAGATTCCCCACGAGGGAAAAAAAAAAAAAAAAAAGGCAGTGGCATTCATCCTCCACCAAAACATGCATCTTTTATGCTTTTATAGCAATGTTGCTTTGAGTCTTAAGAAACAAACTCTCTATAAATCACATCATAAAATACATCCAGGCTGATGGCTTATAGGAAAGCTCAGAAATGGCAGGGGTTTTTTGGGGTGGGTTTTTTTTGTGATAATCCACCTTAAAAAAGGCCGTTTGCTCCTGCTGCTGGAGGTGGGACAGTTTATTGTGTGTGGATTAAAAGCCTTGCTCCCAGTTTGAGGATTTGAAGGTCTGTCAGCCACTGGCAACCGAATTCCACCACTACCCCCTCCTTGTTTTATTGGTATTAATATTTGTGCTTTGCAGGTCTGCTGTGAAATGGATCGTGGTTTCCTGAACTTTTCACCCTGTTTTTTCCACAGGGTTGGGAGCTCACAGAGGGACAGCTCAGTTATTTGTGTACTGGTGTGGAAAAGAAGGGGATTTAGCCCTTGACCTGGGATTTTCTGAGACTTCTGAATGATGGCTTAAAGGTAAGAGTCTCTGGAGCTGCAGGTAGCAGGAGGGTTGGAGAGCAGAGGGAAAAGGTCAGGCAGGAATCCAAACCTGGTAGATGTGAATGCTAAGAGGGACCAAGACACAAAATGCCCCCAAACACCCATCTTTAAGGACAGTGCTCCTCTCCTGCTCACACAAAGACCTCTGCCAAGGAAAGCCAGGGAATGAGATAACAGCAACAGATCAAGGAAAGGCTCACACACAGTTAGGGATCCACTCACCCCTGGCTGCCCTCAGAGAGGGATCACAACTGGTGGGCACTGGAAGGCCGTGCTGTCCTGTGTTGTCACCAGTGTCCCCAGCTGTCCTTCCTGGATACACAAGGGACATACTGAAAAATCCCATCTCCTGTGGGATGCTTTTAACCCCTCAGTGGCCTGAGGCAGATTTTTATCCGTGCAGGTTCTCCTGTGCTCACAGGCAAACCTTGATGCCAGAATCTGAATCTCCTTCATCTGCAGGATACACCTCCTACCACCAGAGTAAGGCCTACACCAAAGCCAGAGCAGATTCCTGCTTTTTGGCATTCCAATTCCAGCTGGTCCCACCCAGAAGCCCCAAAAACCTCAGGCCTTCTGCCACCATCTACACTGGGCTGCAGGAAACTTTGGTTCTTCCCTGCATTACACTCCTCTGATGGGAACCTGGGCACCCCAGCACAACACCAGCTCAGCCAGGGCTCAGCACCTTTCCTTGGACATCTCCCACCACCAACATCTTTTTGGGAACAAGGGGGCTTGGCTCCACCCTGGAAGCCCATGAAGGCAGAATCAAACTTTCCTGGGTCACTCCCATTCCTCAGGTTGAAGCAGGAGCGAGGCTTTGTTTTCAAAGCAGCTTTTGGGCCAGGTGGGAGGCAGAGGGGGCTTGGGCGAGACCATCCCTGAAGCCCATAAAGGCATTTAAGTGGTCCAAAATGTGCATCTGGAGGTTTTGCTTTATCATCTGCACTAAACACACAGTGAATCGAGGCTTTTGAGCACAGAAAATCTGCAGGCAGATGGCCACCAGCTCCCTCTGGCCTTGGCTCTGCGTGCCACTGCCCTTACTGAAGGGAACAGCGACACATTCCCAGCTGGAGCGCAGGCTCTGCTGGCATCCCGCAGCCCACGTGCTTTGCTTAGCTCTTCTCCATCCCTCCACTCTGCAAGGCTGTGCTGGGAAGATCAGGAGCAGATTTCTCCTGAGTATTCCTGGCACTGCTCCTTCCAACCACGGCAGGCAACTCCAAGAGAAATGACTCTCTTTTATGTTCTGGCACTCCCAGGTTGGCAGGAGGAAGGACGGAGGAAAACAAACCTGAGGCTCCCAGAAACTCCATAAACAAACAAAGATTTCTTTTCCGTGTGGTTCCGAAGAGAGCCAGAGATCTGGGGAGCAGAGGGAGGAGGGAGGATTGGCCAGGGTTTCTCCCAAACATGGAACAAAACCTCTCGTGCAGATGACACCACACAGCTTTGACAGAAAAGGGATTTAATTGTGAGCAAGAGACCCCTTGCATTGATGGTCTGCCTTGCCCAAGGGCATTAGGGAGGGCTGGTGGGCAGAGGAAACACTGCTTCAGCCACAGGAATCATGGAATATTCTGAGCTGGAAGGGACCCACAAAGATAATCCCTGTCCAGCCCCTGGCCCTGCACAGACACCCCAGCAATCCCACCCTGTGCATCCCTGGGAGTGTTGTTCAAACACTCCTGGAGCTCTAGCAGCTGTGCCCGTTCCCTGGGGAGCCTGGGCAGTGCCCAGCACCCTCTGGGGAAAGAATATTTTTACTGAGATCCAAACTAACCCTCGCCTGGCACAGCTCCATGTCATCAAGGAGGATGGACGGGCATCACAGCTGATCAGCCACATCCCTGCTGGATTGTGGATAAAAGTGAGCTTGGACACTTGCACAGGAGCTCTTCCAGAAGGACCCTCCTTTCCTGTTCTCCCTCTACATCTTGACGAGAGCTGCTTTTCCCTGAGCATGTTACTGACGTCCCTGAGCCCAGGGGGTGGCATGAGGAGCATCCCTAGTGCTCCCCATGCTGTAGGATGGACAGAAATCAACTTGGCCTTGGGTCAAGGTTGACTTTGGGAGGCCATTCAAGTGCTGCTGAGACAGGAAAAGTAGGTGAGAGGAGCATCCTCACTGCCCTTATGCAGCCTCCTGGCATTCTGGAACTACACTCACAGCATTTTTCTCTGGAGACTGCAGCTTTATTTTGCCCAGGATTGTCCTCCTCGGGCAGTGCAGTCTGGTTTTTACCCACAGATTAATCCATGTCATGCTCACAAGCATTGAGCTGGACAAGTTTGTAGAGTACTGATGAGCAGCTGCTGGCCCCAACTCAGCTGATCCTAACCCAGCTGGAAATCCAAAGTCCTGATTCACCAGCACACACAGCCCAAGTAAGCATTTCTGTATAACTTAAATACACCTGTTAGGTGTTTTTTTTCTCCCTGAAAATGTTGGTATCTGATAAAACCAGTTGCTAAAATATGATTTGTTTGTGATGGTGACTTAAATTAAAGGTCAGGCAATCCCAATCTCCTGCACACCAGTTTAGGAAAGCTCTGCCTCCTGGCCAAACTTGCTGTTTGGCTGTGGAGTCACTACTGGACAGATGTGATCTGAAAAAGATCCAGCTGGTCAGATAACAAGAGCTCAGCTCCTAATCCCATGGTTAATGGACAAGCAAGTTTCAAATGAGTCACTTCTACCTCTCTGGCTCAGTTTCCTTGCTAATAAAAATTAATAGTATTTTCTTTTTTCTTCTTTTTATTTTTTTTAAATTTATCTGCTTCCCCTGCAGACTGATTAATGAGGTGTTTTTTCTGTGAAACAAGGGAAAAAGATGCCGGTCCTGGGAACAGCCTTCAGGAGATGCTGCTGAAGAAGTGCACCTTGTCAGGGGTGATAGAGCAGACAGCAAATTCACAGCTTTGCAAACTCACAGCATTGTGCTGCTGGTTCCCTGTGATGGTGTTCACAGGGGCTTTTGGATGAGGGAAAAGACGAAGGATCTGACTCCATGTTTCAAATGACTTGATTTATTATTTTACGATATATATTACATTAAAACTATACTAAAAGAATAGAAGAAAAGGTTCTCATCAGAAGGCTATCTAAGAATAGGAAAGAAGGAATGATAACAAAGGCAGCTGTCTCAGACTCTCTGTCCGAGCCAGCTGGGCTGTGATTGGCCATTAATTACAAACATCCAACATGGGCCAATCATGAATCCACCTGTTGCATTCCACAGCAGCAGATAATCAATGTTTACATTTGTTTCTGAGGCCTCTCAGCTTCTCAGGAGGAAAAATCCTAAGGGAAGGATTTTTCATAAAAAGATGTCTGCGACGGTTCCCAATTGTTAATTTTCCCTTTTTGGACTGATTTTATCCAAAAAATCATGTATTTTTAGGAAGGCAGTTCCTGCAACGCGATGAAAAATGTTGTATAATAAAGCTGACTCTGCAAGAGCTGTTTTCTCCCACAAAAATCACACCAGCTCCAGCTTGCTGCTGCGCTGCTCAGGCACTTCCCAGGAAATGGAGGCATGGATTTACGTGTATCCCCCTCAGCTCTGGCTGCTCTCTGCCCTGGCTGCAGCCCTTGGAAGCAGTTCACACACACGCCAGCGCAGAGGGAGCACTGTGGGCTCCCAGGAGAGCCTCGCGCGCCCGCCGGGGCCTGCGCTGGGAAGAGAGAGCACATGTGCCCAGGCCTTCTGCAGGCTGGGCCCTGCTTTCTGAGGGAACCTGGGACAAATTAACATTTTCCATCCCCAGCTGTCCGTTCTGCCTTGTTGCGACACCTCTTACCTACTTTTCGGGCTGACCTTGCGCTGGGCCCGAGACTGTTCACGAGTTTTTTAGTCATTGTTGAGAACAAGGAAAGAGAAACAAACATCTGGTTAGCAGAGCTGCCAAGTGCACATTCCTTCCTTGTTTTTCAACCTTTCAATCCCTTTGTTTTCTGCCTGAAATTCCATTTGATAAATGCACGGAGAGCCACAGGGCACTGATTAGACTCAACTCCTGTCCTGACCCATGCTCGCCAGCGTTGCTTCGCTGGAACAGCCACATACCCCAAAACAAGAGTGAGGCCCTGATAGAACCACCTCAACCATTAATGGGGGGCTGATCCTGCTCCCACTGAGGTCAGTGGGGGCTTTGCCACCAGTTTCAGTGGGAATAGGATGAGGCTTTAATGTTGTTCCTGCAGTGAAGTGGTGCTCAAGCCCCTCCCCTGCCAAGCTGTGGCTTTGCCATTTCTACAGCTCTAGTGTGGGTTTTTTTTCTTTTAATTGGAAACAACAACTTTATTGAATCTTGGCCTGCGGTGCTGGCACAGCCTGACCAGACCAGGTGGGGCTGCTCCACAAGAGGCACATGAAACATCGAACAGAAGAAGGGCAACATGACAACAGCTTTGCCTTCTTTACCTGGTTTTCTGCCTGGAATTCCATTTGAGAAATTCCTGCAGAGCCACTGGGCACTGCTTAGTTGCAACTCCTCTCCTGTGCTGACCCACCACCACCACCACAAGCTTCAGCTTCCTGTGCCTCTGGCACAGCTGTGTCCTCCTGGACCACAGCTCCTGAGACCTTCAGGAAGCTGGGTCCATCCTCCCCAGCCATAGGGACCTCTCCACACCAGGCAAGTTAAGGAAGAGCAGCTGCCTAAATTTCATCTCCCTCCAAAGAGACCTCCCAGGGGCCGGATCAGACCTTCAGGAGGCCATACCACCTTCCACCAGCACCTGTCTTTTGAAGAACTTTGCTGAGGGCAAGACTAAATTTTAATTTGAAACTAGGACCAACAGCCCAGTGGGAAAAAGAGCTTGGAATCCCTTCAGAGAGAAATCCCAAGGAAAAGGTGAGGCACAAAGGCCCCGCAATGTTCTCACTCAACAGGGCGTCTTCGCAAGGCATTGCTCTCGCTGTTGCTTGGAATACCAAGCATCTGAGTCTCTTAAAAGCTTCCCTCTGTTTTTTATTTACGTGTGACTGAGTCTGTGTGCCTGAAAACCAGATTGGAAGATCATTAATCTGGGACAAGAAAGCGCCAGACTCATAGAATGCTGTCCCTCCCTGTTGTCAATCCTCGCCGACCCCAACCTACGCAACGACTGACGCTCTGCAGCGGGATTGTACCGGCCTGGAAAGCCTCACTTTTCCATCAGGGATGCCAAATACGCGGTGTGGCTTGATCATCCAAGTTGACATCGGCCATGAGAACAATTCCATTTCCTCCCCGCTGGTCACTTCCATAAATGCCAAGTTCTGGGCAACAAAATGTTCGGTATTTCCAGCAAACCGCTCCATGATCTCATTTGCGTCGCCAGATTTATTTATTTTAAAATGCCTTTTTTTTCCTTCTTGTTTTTTTTTTTCCTCGCGGCCATACATTTTAGATTAAAAAATAATAATCATGCAATCTCGCAGGAAATTGGGCTTTCAAAATCGGGACGCAAGGAAGTATGGTCCAGTGGAGATTTGATCAGGCAGATTTTACAGCCCTGTGGCTTGTTGGATACCCTTTTTCATTAAGATTAGTTTCAGTTTCTGGCCCCTGTTCTCCCATCACGAGTCAGTTTTTTTTTACCCAATGCCTTTTCAAGGGAACTACAAACTCAACAGCCAGTTATTAATTTCACTGGTGAATGCACAGTCCTCATCGAGCTTCGATTCTGATTTAAAGTGGTTTCTGAGTGAGGATATTACAGCCCCAAGGAGAGCTATTGACTGCCCCATTCCTACATGCTGGAGGTCTGAACATTATGAGTGAAGTTGTTCAGAGATCTTTCAATCCCCTCTTTCAGAACAAAAAGGATTTGGGGTGAGCCTGAGAATCTAAATGCAGAAGAACCTTGGCATACTGGATCTGTGTTGGCATTTCCCAGGCCTAGATGGGAATGTTCTTTTACCAGCTGTAAGGAGGAACAACATCACTCACTCCTGGAAATGACACAATATTTGTATCCAGAAACTTGGACAAGTATGGTGGAAACTACTGGGAAGTTCTGCTTTGCAGATGGAAATGGTTAAAACTTCCCTCAGCTTCTTGTCGGTTCTATCCATTGAGTCCTACCAGTTCAGAGGGGCTTAACAGCCTCTGCAAACCAGCAAAAAGCACCAATAAAACCCTTAATAAAGAAAATGTTTTGGAAAGCCAATTTGACCAGGCCTTCTCCAAATGAAGGGACTACACTCAAGGCTTGGAAATTCTTCCTCTATGCTGTACAGATGCCCTCTCACTGACCCATAACTTCATTTAACTCTCCTCAAGAGGAAGAAAGGAATCCCTGCTAAAATTATTAGCTTGCACAAAGAATATTTGCTTTGAGGGGAAGGCCAGCACACGTGCTTGGCTTTCTCAAAGGACTTCCATGGCCACAGCACAAACTCTGGGCTCTCACAGCCAGGAGATTCCTTTTTTCCCCCAAAGGAAACACATATCAGTACCCTGTAACACTCCATGGAGATGCCCCAGAGCTCAGCACAGACATCCCTTCATGTTCATGCTATGGTTTTGGTGTCCCTTGGCCCCAAATTGCCTTTACTTCCATAGGCACAAGGCACAGGGTGTTCGGTGGATAGCAAAGACATCCAACAGCTCCCATCCCCTCTTCCAGCTGCCTGCCCACCCCCAACAGGAGCATCACAAAGTGGGAGATTCAGTCCTGAAACGCAGCCCAGGGGCTGGAACCCCACGGCAGCCTCAGAACACAACATCTGCCCTCGCCTTCCGAGGGGAAAACCAAACCAGAGCAAGTTTGCGCAACGCGTAATCGAACCCAGTTGTTCTCCAAGGCAGGAGGAAGATGTTCGTGCTGTCCTCCGAGCATCCATCCAGGGCTCTGCGTCCCCAGACTCCACCCAGCGTGATTTGTTCAGTTCTGGGTCGTGTTTTTTGCGTGTTTCCCCCTCATGGAGGTTTTCTAACCATAAGGGCTGCAAAGAGCACAGGAATATTAAGAGCAGTTGACAGAAGAGCTCTCGGGGGGGACGCAGAGCACAGGCCCTCAGGATAATGCACATCTCCTATTGTTATAATTATTAGTACTTTCATTAGAGAGCAGGAGATGAGTTATCCAGGAGGGGAGGAGAGCCTGAAATCATGCATACCTTTTTTATGAGGCCCAATGCAGGCTGTGGCCTGAGTCAAAGCACTCAGACAGAGCCCAGCTCATCAAATCCAGTGGCTGTAGTGGAAGGAGACACACGAGTTATTTGATAAAATGCCACACTACAAGATATCATAGCCTCAAACACGGAACTTCAAATCTACTCCCAGTTATGGCTCTTACACAGAGTTGATTCATACTCAGAGTGTGGTGAGGCCCAGGCACAGGGTGTCTAGAGAAGCTGTGGATGCCCCTGGATCCCTGGAAGTGTCCCAGGACAGGTTGGATGGGGCTCAGAGCACCCTGGGATAGTGGAAGGTGTCCCGGTCCATGGCAGGATGTTGGAACAAGGAGGTCTTTAAGACCCCTTCCAACACGAACTGTTCTAGGATTCTATGGTCTCATGCTGTATTCAACTTGTTATTCCAGAGGTGCTCTCCAAGCTCAGAACGTGCTAGAAAGCAGGTAAGTTTTCTTTTTGGCCAAGACCAGATCAAAAGCCCCCTCAGCTCATCTTTTCCCAATGGCCAGGAGGAAATTCGAGGCAATTTTCCCATGCAAGGCAACGCTCTGCACCATGACCTCAGTCAGTTCAGCCACAGCTTCTCTGGGCATCCTGTGCCAGGGCCTCACCAACCTCACAGGGAAGAATTCCTTCCTAATATCCCATCTAACCCTGCCCTCTGGCAGTTTGAAGCCATTCTCTCTTGTCCTATCACTAAAAATTGCCTCTTCAGTCCTCTCACAGCCCCTTTAGAAGCTGAGCCTTCTCCTTTCTTCCCCGTGCTCTGGTGAGCACCGTCACCCCCAAAGCAGCTTTCTCCAGCTTCCCAGTGTTCCTCACTCCATCCTGCTCCTGGCAGCTCCAGACAGAGAGCTCACACACAGAGAGCTGACCTCCAGCAAGGCACGGTGTCACCTCCAGGGCTGCGTCCATCCCACGTGCTTCAGCTCCGGGGAGAAACTTCTTGGAACCAGCAACAATGGAGAGAAGAAATGAATTAAATTAATCTTCCCCATCTATCTCCCTCTAATCCGCCAAGGAGTGTCCCATAACTTGTGACTGATGGCTCCTCACCCAGGCCTCCCAGAACACATTAATCACTGGAAGACACAGTAAAGCTTTCTAGTGAAGAACAAAGCACAGCTGTTCAGAAGAAGAAGAAAATGCTGGCCTGGCTGTCATGGGCACATCGCACAGTGGAGGAACTGCCTGTTCTGGTGCAAATAATGGACATTAATTAGCACAAACAGAAGGTCTGTCACGGCATTTATCCATGACTAATTTAAGATTTTCCTTGTTTGGTGCATGTGAGGCAGGATGCACTCAGTGAAAGCTCTGCTGAAGTGAGTTGGTAACTTGAATTTCCCCAAAATATTAACCCTACATTCCTCATCTTCACCTGCCTCAGCTGTTGCCAAGGTGCATGAGACCATGGACTTCAGAGAAACCTGTGCTTGCCTTAGAAAAGGTGAGGGTGTGACTGCATGACCTGAGGAAAGGGAATGCCAGGAGGTCTTGGACACATGTGAAGAAGTTAAAAAGGTGAAAAAGCTGCAGGGTGAAAAATTATTGGGAGCCACATTAAGCCCTTCAGCTAAGTAAAAGGCAAAGAGGATGCCAGAACCTGGGACAGACTGTGGAGTCACAGACACCAGCAGAAACAAGGCAAAACCCCTTTTTGAATATTAGGAAATATCTTCTAATAGTAAGAATAGGAATGCAGTCTTTGACCCATCCTATATTCATCAGCATAATAATTTCTTCCCATTCTTCCCCCCAAACCTTCTCTCCCACCTGTGGTCTCTGCACAAACACATCCTACTGCAAAAAAATAAAACCCAAACAACTGTTCCAAAGGTCAAAGTAGTCAGGGAAGTATAAAACCTTGCACTTGTGGAGGAGGTAATTCTGCCATGCTCCCATTCGTCACCCATTTTTGGCCCATGGCAATCACAGTGCAAAGGGGGCAAATGAACCTGGCCACAGAGTTTCTGCAGCTTCCCTTCAGGATTCCCAAGGAAGGCTCATGCTTGGTCTGACAGAGGTCACACAAAGAGCCAGGTTTTCCATTTCTGCCTGTTCATGTGTGTGAGGACATAGGGGAGTTTATCCTCTTCATTTGTGGGTTTTACTGGTATTTCCACCACAAAGGACAATGCTTTGGAGGCTGGGGATATTCGCCAAGAACTGGGGGTGATTCCAGAGTGTAATTACATTATTAGCCCAAATAAAGCGTGGCATGTCCCACTACAGCACATCTAGAAAGAATTTTTACATCGTTTTTAAGACTCCAGAGTCACTTCAGCCCAGTGCAGGCAGCAGTCGCTCTGGAATACCAGCTGCTCAGAAGAACAAAGTCTAGTTAAAAGAATGAAGTGTTTAAATCCTCATTTTAAATTTTTTTTTTCCAAGAAGTGACTTTCCTTTGTCTTGCTTCGCTGCTTTTCAGTGAGCTGAACAGATTAAGTTGCTGCACCACGAGCAATAGCTGAGCTGTGATCACGAACATGCCTTTCTTTGGTGAACTTGTCGAGAAAATGAATTCCATTTCTCCACATACCTGAGGAGCAAAAGCACTTGTGGAGAGGAATCTCTCCCACAGGGAGCCCTTGTGTACTTTGCAGTAGTATTTTATTAAGAGCTGGAGAGTTCAAGGGTCTCACAAATGTAAGTTTTCAATTAGCTTTCCATTGTGTCCCAAACAGTCTCTAAATACTCAACTAAACTTTAATCCAATCACTTGATTTGACTCCAGGCATGATTTATCTTTTAATCATCATCTGCTCAATGAGGGGGGGAAAAGAAAGCAAACTTGTTCTTGGCCCATCATGACTCATACATGATTTTACTGCCATCACAGTTGTGCTTTCCTTTTGGCTGATGTCTTGGCAATTGCAAGCCCTGGCTTTGGCTTTCTGTTTAGGTATGATCTTTCCTGCTTCTTTCCCCACCTCCCAAAATGTTGAACAGCACTGGATGTTTGTCCTTTATACTTTTTCCCACTGAGGCATGTGATTTTTTTTTTTTTGTATTATTTTTTATTTCTTTTTTGCCATCCCTCAACGTTACATTAATCAGAAGTGTCTGCTATTTGACCTACACCCAAGAACACAAATCATGCCTTAAAAAGGGGGCTCACTCTTTTAAACAAACAGCATTTTCCTGGAAGGATATATCACACAGAGAGTGACACACCAAGACACAAAGCAGCCAGGACCCTCTGGGCATTTACCAAGAGCTCAGCTCTGGAGCTGGGGCGAGCCTGGTGAGATTTAATCCCCCCTCCCCCCACATGCTGGTGGTGCTTCAGTTTCTCCATGTGGGAATGAGATTTTCAATGCATAAAACATTATTCTCCATTTCAGGGGCTCTCCATAAGATCAGGACGTCCCACGGCCCTTGTGGTCCAGTGACACCAGTTCATGGCCCACTCACCAGCAATACCCCAGTGCACCTCTCTCCAGCAAAAATAAGGAATGAAATGGAGCCAAGCTTTGCCCAGGAATGTGGTGAGCTGATGAGCCTTTGAGGTCTGGAAGTGTTGCACAACATCTCCCCATGCTCTGTTATTCCTGTCAGTGGCTTGTGGAACTCGAAGCTCCACTTTGCAAAAGCTGCTCTCAACACAACTCACCCAGAGCTCCCCAGAGCACATGGGGTTTCTCCAGAGATTTCCCATATAAGCCTCCCTCATTACCTCTAGAAATCTCAAATTCCTTGAAGACTGACTCAAATGTCAGTGCCTGACAAACAGTTTTTGATATTTCTCTCTGAGTGCCAAGTTTTGAAGCAGAAGGTTGCATAAAAAGCTCAGGTTTCTCTTTCTTTTGTTGCTGTTTTTATCTTTTTTTTTTTTTGGTGGGAAAATCAGAATACATAACCCTAAAGACAAGCAGCCTTCCCCAAATGCACTCAGATGGAAAAGAGAGGAAGTTTATTCAAAGCAACATCATCACCTAATTCTGCATGGCATTAAAAGATTCTTGTCCCTGAATTTCACAGGAGCAGCCACACTGTGCCTGTCCAGGAATTCCACACTCTGCCAGCACTGGATGCTCATGGAAAGAGCACAGGAATTTGCTGATAATTTCCCTGGCGTGCTCCTTCAGTCGCCACCAAACAATTTAGGGATTTCTGGAGCTGTGGCTGCTCTGTGCTGTGGTTGCAACTACTGACAACGGAGAGGTGAGGCTGGCCTCCTTTCCCAGGGAAATATCAACAAGACAAGGGAAAACGCCCTAAGTTATGGCAGGAGAGGTTCAGGTTGAATAGGAGGAAAAAATTCTTCACTGAAAGAGTTGCCAAGCCTTGGAACAGGCTGCCCAGGAAAGTGGTGGGAGTCACCATTCATGGAAGCATCCAGAAAACAACACAGAAATGTGGCACTTTGTGATATGGTCCAGTGGACATGGGGTGTTCAGTCAAAGGTTGGACTTGATTATCTTGGAGGGCTTTCCCAACCTTCAGGATTCCCTGGCCCTCTTTGAAATGTCATCGTTTTTTTCCCACATGGGTTGAGGGTGCAGCCTGAATAACATCAGGCAGCAAAGGAGACATGCACGGGGGTGGAGAAAGACTTGGGCATTTGCAGGCACTCCCACGGCCAAAACCTGAGTAAATAAATTTATGTGGGGTCTTGTTGATTAAAGACAGGGAAAAAGTGCCTGCCCACATCTCCAGATCCTTTGGTGGTTTTGCCCAAGACTCTGGCTCCCCCCTCATGGCTGTGACGCTTGTCTGTCAGAGAGCATTGGATCCTCTTTGATCCAGCATGGCCTGCCAGCTGAAAAAAGGAGGAAACACTGAAAAATAGAATGGGATCATCAACCCTGAGCACCCCATGATGTGGGTCATTCTAAACTTCCCAGGCAGGGTACGGCTAGCGTGGGATTCAACTCCAGAGTGGTGTCCTCACCAGCTGTACTCAATAAATAGCCCATCCAAGTGCTTCCAAAATTATTTTAAGACTTAATCTTTGCATTTTCTGTAGGTTACAGCAGGACCCTCCAGTTGCCCCCATCTTCTCCTTTCTTTGCCCAGATTTGGGATGAGATTTTTCTCTTCCAGACTATTTTCTCATCACAGCTGGCACCCAAACCTCATTCCCAGATTTCTGAATTTTTCTGCCTCTTAATTTTGAAAAGACTTTTCTGCAACACAAAAAAAAAAAAAAAAAAAAAAAAAAAAAAAAAAAAAAAAGTCAACCCAAAGCAACCCAACCCTCCCCTCTGTGCCCAGCTCAGCATCAGCATAACCTGGCGTGACAGCTCTCCATGAGAAACAGCTTTGGGCTGCGCTCCGTCCTGCCACCGCGTCCACAGAGCCAACCAAGGCACTGAACCGCGTCCAAGGCACGTCCAAGGTGGCTGGGAAAAGGCAGGAAGAGCCACCTTCCAGATGGAGAGGAAAAGGCAGGAAGAGCCACCTTCCAGATGGAGAGGAAAAGCCAGGAAGAGCCACCTTCCAGATGGAGAGTGAGGCCGAGGCCTCTCACGCAGCCGGGGAGCTTTTCCCAAGCCGCCGTTCCCGGTTTTTAGTGGGAACATGAGCTGGTTTCCCATAAAGCAGCAGCAGCAGCAGCTGCCAGTCAAGAAGGCATCACTCTGTAAAGCTGCCCAGGGGACTCTGTGTGCAGGGCCAGGCTCTCCAGGCAGGTTTACGAGGTGCCACCTGCGGGATTTACAATTCCCAGGGAGGCCGTGCAGGTGCAGCCAGCAGGGATGGGGGGACATGGGGAAAGGCTCCCAGCCCAGCCCCAGCCTGGGATGCTGGCTCGGCTCTCCAGGGGAGAATCAGGCTCCAAAATCCCACAAAAGTGGCCCATTAATGGGAAAAATCACAAGATTTCTGGCAGAGCTGCAAGCTGAGGAAGATCTCTTCTCTGTCTCACCTTTTTGGCTGTTCCCAGCTGTGTCTCCCTTCTCAGACTAAGGAAAAAAAGCCCTGGAACAGGTATGGGAGACTGTGGGTTAGGTTTTTTTTCTCAGGGTTTTGGGTTTTTTTTTTTCATTAAGTAATGATGACAAAACCAACAGATATTCAGGATTTCTTGTACCTAAAGAAAGGGCTCTGAGGATGGGTAACCAACCTCAATAAAAACTGTACAAGTATCTTGCAGAAAACATGTTTTCTACAGAGGCAACCCAAGCCTTCTGGGAGAGAGGTACCTAAAGTCACCACTCGGAGATATCCAAATAAAACCACTAAGTATTGGATGTCACATGAATGACATGAAACTTTCTTCTCCCTAGAAAAATTTCTCATTGAATCTGGACACAGGGTTATTCATGGGAATTATCTTGCAATTCCAGCATTATTTTAACTTGCTGGGGGGACGTTTCAGATGGTTCAAGCATTATAGAGTCATGGAATGGTTTGGGTTGGAGGGGATCTGAAAGCTCATCTCCTTCCACTCCCCTGCCATGGGCAGGGACAGCTTCCACTATTCCAGGTTGCTCCAAGCCCCAGTGTCCAGCCTGGCCTTGGACATTTCCAGGGATGAAGCAGCCACAGCTTCTCTGGGCAGGCAGCTTTCCCAAGGCCATTCCACAAGGAACACCACTGTCATTCAAGAGCTCCATGAGCACTTCCACCACCCTTGAGATCAAAGCACAGGCTGGCATCTCCCTAAAATGACCATTCCCTCCCAGAGCAGTGATTCCTTGCATAAGGAATCCTTTGGCAGCAGGAGCCCACAGGTGAACCCCCACAGGTGAACCCCCGACACATAAAAGGCTCTGGTAGAAAGGGAAAACCTCCAGTGAGTGTTTTTATGAGAGAAAATACCTTCCTTCTCCTGGAGACTGGGATTAACTTTCTGTAACTCTTCAAAAGGTTAAAGGGACCGTGTTCACTTTTAAACACCAAAGGCATTTAAAGCAGAGACTACCTTGACTCGTTTGTTCTACATTTGAAATAAATCAAAGTTCTATTAACAACCACTCACCAGTGTCTTCCTCCACAATCTCTGACATCTGAGGTTTCTACCCAGCAAATAATAAAGGTCCTGTTACCTTTTCACTTAAATCAACATCCTGCAAAGCTTCACTTCACAATTACTGGAGCATCCCAGGAACAGCCATTAGCCCTTTGAAATGCTCTTGCCCTGGAAATCCTTGCTCTGCTTCTCATTATGTCCTCACATCCACAATCCTTTCAGGTTAAAAAGCAGCACATTCCGTGGCTGCATTACAATACTTGCACTTTTCCTGCCCCCTCCAGCTGTTCTCAATCCATGTGCCCAGCAATTCAGGTGTCCCAGGCCTGGCTGGTGGCTCCAGAGGAGCTCCAGGACCTTGGTGTCCACTCTGGCTGGGACTCCAGGCAGCTCCACCAGCCAGTCCCTGGAGATCCCTCTGTAGCTGCATTTTGGCAGTGCCTTCACCCACACATGTGCAGGGAGCCACACCACCATGAGCTGCACGGCCTCACCTGCATAAAGCCTTCCCCAGGATTCTTTTTGCATCTTCCATCTGCTCTTCCCTGCTCATCTGGGCCCCAATTCCCAGCTCTGAGGATGAGCTGCACAGTGTAACATTGGATCAGCAGCTATGACATGATGGACTTGTGCTTTGGAGTCATCTCACTTGAAAGTGAAGCATCTGGTCCTTTCTCCATCTGTTCTTTATCCAGGCCAAGGGCTGACTCCCTTTATTAAGCAATTAAAGATGAATTCAAGTTGAATTCCCAGGGAAAAAAAAAAAAAAGAGCAGAAATTATTAATAATAATTATCAGTTTTATCAGTGGGAAGGTTCCCCAAGCTGAGTCTGAAATAAGGCAAATGGGACAAGAAGGGGAGAGAAAAATCTACTTCCAGAATAACCTCAGGTGACCCATTTATCTCTGAGATCCAGGTAGAGGGTAACAGCTTCCAGCTCCTAAGGTACTGGAAAGGGGAAAAAAACTGCAGTCGAAATATTTCCTGAAAGCAGGTGTGTACCCAAAAATCCATGAAATCACTGAGTTGGTTGTGAGTGGATTTGTGTAGATGGCAGAGGAAGGGGGACAAGACTAAAAAAGGCATTCCCAGCACGATAGGGAAGTTTTTAAAGGCAGATGTGGATATCCAGACTTGGAAAATCCAAACCCAAACAATGATGGCTCCATTGCCTATCACAGACATAAATCCAGTGCAAGAGTTCCTGACTCAAGAATTTGCTTTCATCAGGCCCTATTGATTAAAAATGACCAGCAGTCAAATGTTATTTCTGGATCCCACTGGAGCTGAAAGGCTTTGGAACAAAACAGCAGTTGAGCAGCTCTTGAAATTATAACAACACATCACAAGCAACAGCACCCCTGCTCAGGGTGGTACCCCACTCCCTCGATCCCTTTGGGACATTCCTTAACCAACAACTTCCAGACAGGTGACAAATTAGCTCAATTATCTGCACATTCCCTCCCTCTCTGATGAGCAGTGCTGCAGAAACCCTGGGAGTGCAGCAGGTCTGGTGTTGTGGTGAGGGCTGCTCATGTGAGGGATGGGAATCTCGTCCTCTCTCCCGAGACCCAAGGAGCTGGCTTTCCAAGGGCAAACCTTTGCTTATTTTCTCTTTCTTCCCTTCCCCTTCCCCCTCCTGCTTTGTCCAGAGTCTCTCCAAGAGAGCCAAATTCCCCTTGAACATGCTAAAAGGAGGCTGGCTGGAACATCTGCTCTGCATGTGTGGAGCCAGACGCATCCCCAGGCAGCCCTGCTAGCAGTGATGGATCTGGGAGGGAACGTGGAGCCCTGGAGAAGCATCTGCTCAGAGAGGGGAACCTGGCACACAAAACTCACCCAGTTACCTGCTGAGCCCCTGCTCTCTGCCCCTCGCTCCCAGTGGACAAGTGCCTCCTCCAGAGCATGTTCTCTCCCCAGTTTGTTATTTCCAAATGTCTCCTGCTTGTGCCATGTGAGCACCACCAATGCTTGGCTGGGGAGCTGGAGGAGAACCTGGAGTGAGTGGCTTCTTTTGGGAGCCTTGCTTGGAGAGGACACTGGGAAATACAGCTGGACTTGAACTTAAAGGCCTTTTCCAGCCTCAATGATTCTGTGACTTCAAATAAACCAGTGCAGAGTGAACTCCACATTGATCACTCCGAGTTCAAGGCTCAGCTGTGCCACCTCTGATTGTGGCCATTCCTGCATCCATCCCCTCCTTCCCTGCTCCTTGTTGGGGTTCAGTGTCTGCCACGGTGAACGTTCACTACACCAAAACTTTGTGTTCCTTGGCACACAACAAATCATGTTCAGAACAAATTATGTTCTTGTCAGAACAAATCATGTGCTTTGTACAAAACCAGCACAAAATTCCCGCCCTGAGCCGACCAGAGGAAGCAAGACAAACTCGAATTATTTAACAGCCATTTGTCCTCTATTGTCCAGCCTTAACGATTCTCGAATTGTCACACTTGGCATCTTTATTTCTTATGCAGATTTACAGGTAATGGATTTCCTGTTTAATTTGCGCAACAAGGGGAACACAGGCAGCCCTAATGTTTCCTTAAGTGTCACCTTCTCACAACTTCTCTGCAAGAACCTTTCTGGCAGCCTGTTTTCGGCTGCCTTAAGCTTCCTGCCACAAGGGAAAATGCCAGGCTGCTAAGAAGGGACCTTAACAGCCTGTGCCTTATCCTAAAGTCAATCCCTCTTTTCCCAAGGCAAAGCTGCCCGGACTGCACCCTAAGACACTGTTAGATGGAGAACCCGAGAATCCTCTCCGGGATCCATGATAAATGCAGGTCGTTTTCTGCTCTCTGGCTCTTTACCTGAAGCTGCTGAGCTCTGTCCCGTCAGGAATCTGCCTGTGGCTCACCAGCTTCACAGGTGTCTCTTGAAACCTCACCACACAGCAGCAGGATGGGAGCCTGTGCACAAAGTCAAGCACGTGATGAAGTACCTTTATAAAAGTTCTTTATGACCTGTTTCAGGAAAAGCATTTAGGCTTGCTCTAACTTTAAACACGATTCCTTTCCATTCACTCAAGTCCTTAAAAATACGACTTGAACTATTTCTGAATTAATTTAGACATTGGCAGTAAGCATTATGGAAATAAAAGAGAACGAAGCACACACATTATGTACCTGCCCTAAAGCTCTGGTGGTGCTTAACACCTTCCACCCCATCATCCCTGCCATGCTGGATACCTGCTGCTCTCCCAGTTTCCAGCTCTTCCAGAGGTGGGGCCCACCTGCTCCACCACTCCAGGACTTCACCCTGTGTGGTTTGACAGCCCTGGTGTGAGACAGAGCATCGAATGTCCACAGAGCAAATGTGTGGTTCAAATGGGAAATGCAGCAGCCAAAGGAGGTGGTGTTGGCTCACTTAATGAGGTACCACAGTTTTGCACAGCAGTTCATCCCACACCTTCCCTCTCCAGAGGAGCAGAAGATGCCACTGTCTTGTGCTGTCAAACACAGGAGCGTGTGTTTGTGACAGCAATACAATAGCATTTTGTTTGTCCCCATTTTGTGGGCTTCACCAAAAAGACAAAGGACTATTTTGTTCCTTCCTCCAAGCACTCCTCACCAAACAAAATCCCTCTGTGAACCTCCTCTAAACAGGAGGTGGAGAGACTGGACCTGTGGAAGAGCTCAATAACTGCTTCAATGAATTTTTCAGGAGAAAGTCAATAGAAACCTCATTCTATCTTCAATTCATTCATATTGTTTTGTAGTGGACAGCTAATAAAAAGGGAAGCACGTGCACTAATTAGTTCTGAGAGGCGAATAGGAGCCATGAAGTATTTCCTGCTGAGAAGACACGAAGTATTTAAATCCCGACTCCCACTCGGATTTGCAACCGTGGAAAAATTTTCCATTAGCTTCCACGAGGACACAACCAGAACTCCCTGCCCACATTTGTCGAAATTAAAACCCCATTAAACCAGTTTAACCTGAAGCTGTGAGCCTGGCGGGCCAGGGCATGGAGGAGCTTTGCTACAGCTTCGAGGATGGAGGCCCCAGTGCGGAATCTCTCCTCTGGGAGCCGGCAGATCCCGATGCACCACTGGAGAACTTTCTCCTGGAGTGCCTGGCGGAGCCCTCATGGCCAGGGCCGGGTGGTGCTGAGCTGGACAAGCTCCCAGCCCCGCCAGAGCAGCCCCGGCAGCGCCGCGCCGCCAACCTGCGGGAGCGCCGGCGCATGCTGGGCCTCAACGCGGCCTTCGAGGCCCTGCGCGGCCGCGTGCCCACCTTCCCCTACGAGAGGCGCCTGTCCAAGATCGACACGCTGCGCCTGGCCACCGCCTACATCGCCCTGCTCGGGGACATCCTCCTGTCCGGCTGCCACCCCCGCGCCTACGTGGAGAAGTGCCTGAGGAGCGGCGCCCCGGGCCTGCAGCGGGCGGCCTGGAACACCAGCGGTGAGCGAGGGTGGGCGGCGCTTGAGGGAGCAGGGCCACACTCGGGAGTCGATTTTGGGCAGTTGTTGGTTTTGTTGGTTTTTGGGCACAGTTGATTTTGTTGAGTTTTGATTTTTTGCTCGTCACACCCAAATAGCTCTGAAACGATTGGGATTTCCTCTCTTTCCTTCAAAGAGAGGAAATCTCAATCGGGTCACAGCAGAAAATCATACTTATCCTTCTTCTCTAACTTGCTTTTTTTCTTTAAAAAACTGAATAAACACTCTCCCCACTCCCCACCCAAAAGCAACTTGCTAAGGTTCTTTTTACAAAGAGGAAGAATTTTTAGTTTCAGAATATATTTTTGGACTTAAAAAAAAAGTCTGTGAGAAATTGTTCTTTTCTGATGGAGCCCTTAGAGATTTTTCTACATTTTCTTTAGAAGTTTTCTTTAGCTTGTACTTGGCAGAGGAAAACACCTTGGTTTGGACACAAACAACATTTCATTTCTTAAAATACAGATGTCCCAGCAACCCAGAGTTTCTCAGAGGTTACAGTTCAACACATGAACCGGGATACACAAGTCAGAGTGTTCAAATTTCAAGCTATTTTCAAAATATGGGGAAGTGTATGTCTATTTGCAATTTATAATCTTATATAATTATTTCTATTTTAAAGTGGAGGGCTGTTATTCAGTATTCTGTTCGGTTTGTACTTAATCCCTGATTTAGCTGGAATGAATTTGGGCCTTTCTTCCTCCAGAATATATTTTTCATCGGGCCACTGTGTGGTGAAGATGGGAAATTGCCCAAACTGCACAACACAGGGCCTCAATCTCAGAAGGCAACAGGTTTTGTGCTGCTTAGAGCAGGGAGGAGCAGAGGGGGAGGTTTCAGTAGTTCTTGGTACTTTGCATTTTAAGTTAATTAATCCCCTTTCCAACTCTGCTCCTTTGCTGTATATGTTCCTTTGGATCTTGGAAAGGGGCCTTCAAAATGAGCCCTCAAAACTACAGCACAAGAAAGGAAGGAGAAAAGTCAGTAAATGGGAATACTCCTCTTTCATATTACAGGGAAGTGCTAAAGGGACAGAGACAGCAGAGGAAAAGCAATCAGTTTAGTTGAAAGGAAAAGTTAATTGAGTTTTTTCTCCTTTCTCATTAATTTTCATTATCTGGGAAAATGACTCCTAATACACCACTGATTATATCTCTTGACTACAAAAAAAAATTGTGTTTTAGTGGCTAGCTTCCCCTCCTTTTAACAGATTTTAAAGAGCACAAATATTTCTCATTGGGGTCCCCTTTTTGCCACTCTTCCTGTCCTGAAGAGTTCCACTTGGAAAGATCCAATTGAATGAGGCTCCTCTTCTGGAGAGGCTGGATAGTTGACTCATTAATGGTTAATTTAGATGTTGAAATGACTGTGTTTTCCTCTCTCCCTTGTGCAGATCTGACAGCCCGCCTGTCCTGGGTAAAGTGGGATTAAGGAGAGGCCTTTAAAGGCAGGAAAACCTGGAGTGCTGGGTTCCAGCTGCTCAATTCCCAGAGCATTTCCCCACCTCATTTCCAGCACCCAGCCTCTCTCTCTGCTGATTCATCGATCCTTGGGGCCTCCTGCTTCTCTTTCTCACTCTGATAGACCTGCACTCGCTTAAGAACAGCAAAACATTGAAAACCAGTGCCAGCACAACCACAGCCCCAACATTTTCCCTTCCACTGGATGTGGATTATGTCTAAATCCCATTTCCAGCATGTGAGAAACAAAATTATAAGAAAAAAGCTAAGCAACACCTGTGAAAATCTTGGCTTAAGATATCCAGGGTGATGGTTGTGAGAGTCACCAGGGATTCAGAGACCATGAAAGTCCAGGAGGTGAGACATGGCTCTGTAGATATCCAAAATTTTTCATGCCCGCACAGAATCCCAGAAAGGTTTGGGTGGAAGGCACCTTAAAGCTCATTCATTCCCACCCCCTGCCATGGGCAGGGACACCTTCCACTATCCCAGGATGCTCCAAGCCCCATACAGTCTGTCCTGGGACATTTCCAGGGATCCAGGGACAGCCACAGCTTCCCTGGACACCCTGTGCCAGGGCCCCACCACTGAAACCATTCCACCTTAATGTTCTTTATTGTGGTATTTTGTAGCAGGAAAGAAAATAAAATGTATTTGCTGTTTATCATTCTCATTAGTTCATCTCACATCTCTACGAAGCAAAAGCATGTCAGGAGCTGAGCTTCTGCTCTGGTTCTGGCTTTGGGGAAAGTGAAGAGGGCCCTTAGAGGAGGAAACTCTGAAGAACCTTTTTAGCTTTTCAATTTCTCTGTCAAAATGAAAAGGGGAATTTCAGCTTGGGTGCAACAATGTATTTCAGTCCATTTAGAATAAAATATTCAATATCAAATTTTGACTCTGCTTTCTCACCCGCTTCAGACAATTGGGTGAATTCTTACAGGAAACAGCACCTGAAAAGTTTAAAATCTTAAAAAACAAACAAACAAACAAACAAACAAACCCGAAAATGTATTTTTTTTCTGCTCTTACCTAGTTCTCTACTCTAGAAATGCTGATCCTCCATGTCATCAAAGTGTCACGGGAACAGCTGTGGCACAGTCACCTTCCTGGTGAGGTGAGGGCTCACTGGGACCAGAGCCAGGGCTGAGAGCTCCATGCCCATCTCAGTGGCCCAAATAGTGCCCAAATAATCCCAGTAGGGCTTTCCATGGATTTTCATCAGGATCTTTATTTCTCCAGGGTCCCTCTGAGGGCAGCTGGGATTCCTCCCTCCAAGCTGCCTTCAGCCAGAGCCCTCAGGTCACACTGCACAATCATCAGTGTACAAAAATGCCTCTCCAGGGCTGTCATGGCTCATGGGGGGACTCATCTCCCATCAGGACTAAAAAGTCCTTTACCCCAAGCTAATTTTGGGCATCCAGAATCCCTGTCTCCAGATAATGCCTCATTTCAAAGATGTGAATCTCTGCCCTGCTTTTCTCTACCTTGCAGCAGAGCTTTGTGCTGGGCACAGGGACGATAATGCCACGTCCTGAAACAAATGTTTGCTGCAGGCACCTGCTTACAAGCAGAAATCTCTTTCTTTGCCTTTTGCTCCAGCCTAGAAATCCGGGATAATGGCTTTGGAAGCAAGTGGATGTGTGCAGTAGCAGCAGGAAAGCACATCCACAGAAAGGTGGTTTTGGGGGATCTTTGGGGGAAACTGCTTGTTTGGATGGACAGCAAACCTTGGTACCAAAAGCATCATATTGACAGAGCAGGAAGAATTATCCTGTTTCAGAGCTTTTCCTCCATGTGGTGCCTCCAGCTGACGAGGGAAGATAAAGCTGAAGTCCTCCTGAGGTGCAAACACCCATCACTGGTGCTCCACTCTCAAATAACAATGCAAGGATGGACAGAAATATCTGCTGAGCTTCCCACAGCCCAGTCCCACCAGCACCACCTTGGAATTCCCACAGGATTTGCCGGCTGGGCTGGGGTCTGCAGGCTGGCAGGGTATGCCTGTTATGGGGTCACTCCCACCTATCCCTGCTGCTGTCAAGGAATCATCACACAAATGTGGTGATCACACAAAGCAGGGCTCTGAGGAACAAAGCTGTTGGAATTCCACGATGGCTCCAAGCTTGGAAAAACAGCAGCCAAAAAACCCTGCAGCAGGTTATGGAAGGATTGGGGCTTGGGTTGGAGTAAAAATCAGAAATATAATGTTCCTTTCAGAGCTGAAACCCTAACCTTGGGCTCTTGAATCAGTGAGTAGGGGTCGATACATTTATTGCCACTGATGAAGATGCTTCTCCTCACACACACCATGACTGACACTGGTTCCACTCCATCACCTTCAGCAAAGCCACATTTGATTTATGCTGAATGGGGCTGCCTTGAGGGGACACCACCTCTGCCTGCCCTCCCCAAGGTACCTGGAGTCTGCCAGGCTCTTCCAGCTGGTGCCTCACCCCAAATTGCTAAAGCAAGGGTTGCTTTTTGGGCAATGTTAAATCATTTGGATGCGACTGGCTGCTGAAATGCTGAACGTGCCACAGAATCAGGTCAGTGTCTGATGGTCCCATTAACTTCATGTAAATAAAAGCAAATCAAGAGGGCATCAGCTCTCTCTGCCTGGAGCTATGGCTCCCTTCCTGCTAAACTGAGCAAAAGCAAATTGGATCTTCAGGGATTTTTTCCAGGAAAGCCATTCCTGAATAGCTCCAGGGCTGGACACACATTTGTTCTTGAACAACCCTGCCCTTTTCTGATTGAACTTCAGCTCCTGGATGTGGACTACCAGGCAGAAAGAGGAGGGGGAAACGATTTCTGTGCAGGACATTTCCACTCTGTGCCAATCCAGGGGAACCGCTGAGTATGGATTTTGTGGATATGCTCCATGTCCATCCCTCTCCCCTCACAGTTCTGGCTCATTCCTTGTGTGACTGTGTTCACAGGGGTCTTAGGATGAGAGAAGAGACAAGGATCTGACTCCATGTTTCAGAAGGCTGATTTATTATTTTATGACATATATTACATTAAAACTATACTAAAAGAATAGAAGAAAATGTTTCATCAGAAGGCTAGCTAAGAATAGAATAGCAAAGAATGATAACAAAGGCTTGTGGCTCAGACAGAGAATCTGAGCCAGCTGGGCTGTGATTGGCCATTAATTCCAAACATCCACATGAGACCAATCACAGATGCACCTGTTCCATTCCACAGCAGCAGATAACCACTATTTACATTTTGTTCCTGAGGCTTCTCAGCTTTTCAGGAGGAAAAAATCCTAAGGAAAGGATTTTCATGAAAAGATGTCTGTGACATTCCTTGGGTCATAACTCTCCTGCCAACAGGCCTGCACAGTGAGATTCTCTGATAGTTACCCTCATTTTTCTGTTCCTTCTTCTGACATCCTGAACCCTGACATTTTATTCCAGGAATAAATTACACAAATCCTGTGGTGTACACACACAACCTGATTGTACAGCAGCCCCAGATCAAGACTCTAAGATGACGTTATGAAGGCCTATCCAAGGCTCCTCAGTCCATCAGCACATTCCCAAACAGGGAATACCAATGACCAACCTGGTTTGAGGGTCAGGCTCCACCTTGCTGGTCTTTCTCAGCCCTGCTTCCTCTGCAATTCCACAGCCAAACCTCCCATGGAAGGGTGCCAGGAGGTGCTGAGGGGTTCTACCCTGGTCTCCAGCCTCTGAGGAGCAGCTGAGGGGCCCGAGAGCAGCAGCAGGAGAATTGCTCATTCCAAACAGAGCCCCCTTTCCAGCCCGCTGCTCTCCTTGCCAAGAAATGTGAGAATTATTTGTTACACCTTCCTTCTTCCAAAAGTAAACTGCTGACCCTTTCTGGAACAATACTCTGTGGCTCTCCATCAGCCTGGAAACCCTGGAACAAAAGGAATCACATCCCCACTGGGAGCTGTTCTTTTGAGAAGGTGTTGGTAGTTTCAGGGACAATTTGGGAGTGAAAGGACAATTTGGTTTTCTAATTTGTTTTTTTTCTTTTTTTTGGCCACAGACCCACAACAGCAAGTTTTCATTTCTGAGCCACCTGGGAACCCTTGCCCATGGCAGGGGTTTTGGGTTGGGAGGGACCTTGAAGCTCATCCCATTCCACCTCCTTCCATGGGCAGGGACATCTTCCACTATCCCAGGCTGCTCCAAGCCCTGTCCAGCCTGGCCTTGGGCACTTCCAGGGATCCAGGGGTAGCCCTGGATCTTTGAGGGCCTCAAAGAGAAGGTTTAGAATGGGAATATTTGGGAAAATTGCAGCTAATGAAGGAGCTCCCAGGTGTTCTTTCCCTCATTTCCTTCCTGTTGCAGAGAAGAATGAAGTCTCTCTCTACCTCTCATGCCCAAAATCCCTCACCTGGAGAGTGCTACCACCGTGGTGTGCCCTCAGGTGGGATGGCAGGGACTTCATCCCAACCTTCATTCGCCTTCAATGAAGGTGTTTGCTCCTGGGTCAGACACTGGCAGGGAAGCAATGAACCTGTTCCCTGAGTGGATCCAGCCATCCCCGAGGTCAAAGCTGCTCCCTGGAGCAGGACAGTCCCTTTGCACAGGTGGCAAAAGAGGCAAACAGGCACTGGAGTGGCTTTTCAGAGCTGGTTCAGCCTCCTAAATGCCTTGTGGGAGTCCCGTTGCAACAACTCAGCTCTGCTTTCCCAACTGCACCCATGTGCAACAAATCCATGTGTAGGCACCCGGGATGTGGCTGTGGGGGCCACCAGAAGGCCCCAACCTTGGGAAGAGCCTTCCAAGCCACATCAGCTCCTTCTGTGGGAACAAAGTGTAATTTCCACCAGGATGGCTAATTTTAGATGACTCCCACCCAGCCTGTTTGCTGGAGCCCGAGTGCATCTGAACAGGGAAACTCCAGCGCCAAAGCGATTCCAATCTCAAAGAGAATTCCTTGCCAGGAGAGGGGGACGGGAATAAGAGGAGATAATGTTTTGCATCCACTATCCAAGCCGGTGTTGGAGCTGAGGGGAATCCAGCTGCAGGCAGTGCCCTCTCGTGGTCCAGGATAACAATCTCGCCTTTCCAAAGGCAGAGGATGGCTCCTGGCAGCATCCCTGCTCCAGCTCAGCCCCGGGAAAGCAGATCATCACCTCGGGGAGCGGAGTGAACAGAAACATCTGCTGCAAAAACTGCATGTAAAGGCTGTGCACAGCTATCCATCCTGCACTTGGATCATGTTTTATGCCTCTTCACCCCAAACCCTTGTGTTTTATCCTTCTGAAGCCGTTTTTACGCATCTATCCGCGTCCTGTTTATACACCTTGCATAGAGAAAGAGAATGATAGAAAAAATAATAATAACAATAAAAAAAATTTACCCTTACAATGCCCTCCTCTGCAGGGCCTGAATGCTCTGAAATACTTCCCTGAGGGAGCCGAGATGCCACGAGCTGGCACAAAAAGCCTGCAGGCAGAGCATCCACTGGTCCCACACACCCTCAGGAAGCAGCACAGCATTCCCTCTGCACTCATCTTGGAAGTGCTCGCGCAATGGCGAGATGCCTCTTTCTCTGATCCCACTCCCAGGGATGGCTAAGCCATCTCCTCCAAAAGCCCTTTCCAAACATAATCAGGCTGAGGCAGACACCGAGCATGGAAAATTTTAGCCCGGGCCGTTCCCGTCAGACACTGCTGGAAATGGAGCAATGGGAAGGGCAACCCCAGCTTTTGGCTCTTTGGGGTGCACTCATGTCCCAGTCTCCTGGAAAAAGAGGGAATAATAAAGCCTTACATACGGAGATCAGGAATTGTTATCCCTCATGAGGTGACGTTGGCCTGGTGGGCCTGTCCTTGCAGCCTCTCCGCTGCCCTGCCCGGCAGGTTCCCCTCTCTCTGCCCTTCCAGCAACAAGTCCCACTGAGGGATTTACCCAAACCCCATTCCCAGCTCGTGGCTCCAGCTGGGAATCCCAGGGAGGGCATTTTGCAAAGCGAGCTGCTGAGAAGGGAGCGCGTTGTTCCCGCTCCCCCGCCGGAGAGCTATCCCTGGCCCGCGGTGCGCGGCTCTCCGGGGGAAAATGAAATTATATGAACTGGAGCAGCCACTTCTGGAGGTTACAGCACCAGGGCCAGGCAGGGACGTAATCCCAGATCTGCTTTCCAACAAGCATCCAACCCTGCTGTTGTTCGGGTACCTGGAATTCTGGCCTGTGGCTCCCAAGGTTTTCAGCTCGCAGACGCTCTCCAGCCAGCACCTCTCTCCTGGTGCTGTTTGAAACATCACAGACACTTCTGGTACTGCATTTATTCCCTCCATTCCATAATTCCCCCCTCCTGAGGAGGTGCACACCAACCCATCCAAGCATTTTGGGTGATGCAGCAAGACAAGGCAGAACTTCCCAGCTGGAAGGAGCCATTGCACTGTTTTTTGCACATCCAACGGGCAGATTTGCAGCATTTAATCCCACTTTATCAGGCCAGGGAAGTGACACAGCACATGTTTAAATAGAAGCCTGGCTTACACTTAAATTAGGCAGAGCTGACATGAGGGTGCAATTAGCACAGAGGATAAACTCCTGTGTTGGGATGGATCAACACCTTACAGGGAGCAGCTTATCAGTTTTCCTCTCTGCTGTAGGAATACGTGCTGCGCTCCTAAATCCACCTTTTCCAGGAAGGTAATTCCATATTATCAGTATGTTTCCAACAGACACTATCCAACTCTCCTTCTGACACCCCGGGGTAGGATTTCTGCCACATCGTGACAGGAATTTCAGGCTCAGAAACATTACACTGCCCCAGCAGAGTGATGGATCTGCTTCCAGGGGTGAAAAATCCCCCAGCCAAACAAAAACCAGAAAAAAAAAAAAAAAAAGCCCTTTCAATAACTCAATTTTCCTTTTTCCACATTATATTTTTCTCCCGGCTCTTACATCTTTGTGAAGCGTTCCTGGTGCTGCTCTTCCACAGCCAAACCGTTCTCCTTGGGGTAAAACATCGGGAAAACATGCGACTCCGAGCCAGGGCTGGAACTCAACCACTCTGCAAAATGAAAGTAATACGTGGTTGGTACCTTCCCAGCGAATTCAGGGTGTTAAAAATCAATAACAACTCTGCAGTCCCACAAAACTGTGAAATCAAATTGGCGGAAGAAGCTGAAAAAGCCTTGGAAGTTTTGCCGATATAAATTAAAAAATAATAATCAGAAATTATCAGCTTTCAAGGTATTTTAAATAATGTGGAGGAAGAATCGTGCCCTACAAACATAACGTGAAACATTCAAGTGAAATCTGAAGAGATCTGATCTTATTTTGAGGCTGCCCTTAACTTTTGAGAGATTTCATAAAATTAAACATGGAAGCGCCCAGCAGCCTCTCTTCTAAAGGTGTTTAGCACAAACAGTGAGATCAAATTCATAATAATATAAATACTGATCTTTTCCAAGCAGTAAAAAGCAGCTTAAAAACCACATTTAAAAAGCATTCAGGGAATTTGTTTTAATTCCTCACTACCATATGAACACAAAATAAGTACTTTTTAAAAATACTCTCACTGCTTAAATAAATTTAGGCCCCTGAATAAATAGCAAGAGAGGTAGTTTTTTGCCTTACTTGATTTTTTTTTCTACTTCTTCTGCTTTGGGATATCTGTTACCTTGCTACTTATTCCTAGCTCAAGTTCACAGCTGCAGGGAGGACTTATTTTTTTTTTTTATTCCTCCTTGCTTTGTGAGCAGATCAGCTCGAATCCGGAGGGGAATTTCATGGTTGTGGCTGTCTCCCAGCCTCCAGAGCTGAGGAAAAGCTGCCTTACCTCCCTTCAGTAAAATATGTGCTGGAGCAGAGTGGTGCATTTCCATCTCAAACTAGAAAGTAAAACAACAAAAAAACCCCAAACCCCACATTTCATAAAATCAACCAGATGCCTTAGGAGGGCAAATATCTTATTCCTCTTTAATTAAAAGGTACAGCAAATAGAAATCTGGGTTTAATTAAACAGCAGGAATAGAAGATGTTATCTCCCCAAACCACTCTGCCGCGGTGAATTAACTTCTGCGATCCTTATTTTTGTTTGAAACCCCCACATATTACCCAAACCCGGCACTCTAAAGGGGAAATTTACTTTTTATGAGAATATTTCTGTGCTCCACGATTAAGGCAGCCAGCTCCTGTATAAACCAGGAGGGGCAATGGTTTGTACTGGTTTAGGCTAAGACCAGAACAGGTCCTGCAGAGCCACTTGATGTTGACCAACACACCCATGAACGTTCACACAGGAGCACATTTAGCCTCTGCCTTACCTGCTGAAGGATACAGTGAATTTAATCAGTGTTTAATACATTTTATTTTCAATCAAGACCTGCCCAGCGACTCATTCCAGTCCCTCCACGCCGCAATTCCCAGATTTTCCTTGGAAAAAACACCACTTTGTATGAGGACACTGCCAAGCAGGGTTAAATCCTGGCCTTTCCTGGCACCCCAAGCCAGGGCCGAGCCTGCTTGTAAAATAGTGCAGGTGTGTTTATTGTAATCATCTCCAACTAAAAAGAAACAGGTTCAGGGGCTTTAAATATAATTAGCATGAGCTACACTCCTGCCTTTAATCACTACCTTGCTGGTTAATATAATCAAGAAGGTAAACAAACAAGGATTAACTCCATTAAATTAAAAAAATATATATTCTACTGGGACGCTCATGGAGGAATTTTGTTTTGTTCCGCTGCTGCGGAGCATCATTTTACTTCTGCTTGGCAAATTATTTTTAACATAGAAATATACTCGTCTTGGAGGAGACCTCTTCTTTCTCTGCTTCCTTGAAGACAGAGACAAAACAAAACCCCCTTTATTCATATTTCATATCCGATGCAACCGCTTTGCCCTTTCACGGCATCTTTCTCTACAAGACATCTGAGCACTCTGAAATGTTTCACTGCGCATCGAATTAAAGATAGGCTTGGAGTGACACACCTGCTGCTCTGACAATTTACCCCAAACGATATGTTAGGTATAAAACCAGGTTTCAGGCACAGGGATTGCTGTTCCCACATGTTCAGTCCCCACATTGTTGTAATGACCGTAGCTGGGCCCTCTTTGATCCCAGAAAACGCCCGAATCTGGAACTGGCTTTTGCCGGCTTGGACACGGGACAGGATATTCTGAAAATTAGCTTTATTGTAACACACAGGGCCAAATAACCCTTCATTCCACCTGGAAAGCTCAGTTTAAACTGTGCCTAAACACAGGAAACGCTCTTATCAGCAGAGATAGAGGCACGAGGCTTTAACCCACGGCTCGCTGCGATCCCAAAGTTTCCCATGGGCAGGAGAAAGCCTGGATAAACGCAGGCACGTGGCTGCAAACCTGCTGGAATGCGAGCAGCTCCTGCACAGACAGCAAACACCCAAGGCTCCCTCCCTGCTCCCCTACCTCCAGCACAAAGCATCCCTCGGCATCTTCCGTGGGCCTCCAAGAGCAGACCCCGCTCGCAGCCATCCCAGGCAGGGGAAGCCAGCCTTGCATCCTTATTGATCCAGGATGTGAGGTACCTGACCCAGCGGCCTTCCCTGGGAATAGAGGCACTGTTTGTGCCATTCTCCTGGGATGTGGAGTGCCAGAGTTCAGAGGGAAATGGGAGAGCGACACGGTAACGGAGAGGAGCGGGTGTGCCCCCTCTGACAGCCACACCGGCGGGGCTTTCAGTATCTGAGCCTGTTTTTAAATTTATTTATTTATTCATCTTAAATCACACCGTAGCTGTGCCAAAAAAAACACCTGAGGGGAAGAAAGGAAAAGAGAAAACCCCACGGCATTCTTCGGCCGCTCGCAAATAAGCACTGACATTTCCACTTAGAGAGGAGAAAAACATCGGGAAGGGAATGTTCCTCCCAAAATCCTGCATTTTCGAAGCGATGCAGAGGAGTCGAGGCAGGTTCAGGAGATGCCCTGTGGGTAGGTGGTAGCTGAGACGTGAGCCTGGAAAGCGTTACTGCTGCAACTGAGCCCAGTTCCCAGGAATTATCTGATACTGCAGGGATCTATTCCCTCCGAGCAGCTCCATGAGCTCAGGGAATCTCGGTGCAGAGAGAGAAAAACCTCAGCGAGGTCTCAGCCACCTCAGAACCAGAGCTCGTGGGATCTTTACACCCTCCACACCCAGAGAGGGGTTAAGCAGGACCTTAAATAAAGCCAAGCTCAAACATTTCCCTCCACTAGGTCAGAGCTGAAGTTACAACTTCAGAAATGCTTAAAAACTGCAAGGGAAATGTCCGTCAGCTTTCCTATTCCAGCGGCTGGTTAGAATGTTAACTCTAAGTCCAGGTCAAATTAGAATTCTAAGTCCAAATCTAATCAGAATTGTAAGTCAAATTATAATTTTACATCCACGTCTAATCAGAATTCTAAATCTAATTACAATCCTAAATCCAGGTCTAATTATGATTCTATGTCCAAGTCCAATCAGAATTGTAAGTCCAAGTATAAATGTATGTCCAAGCCTAATCAGAATTTTAAGTCTAATTAGAATTCCAATTCTAGGTCCAAGTACAATTATAATTCTAAGTCCAAGTCTAATCATAATTCTAAGTCTAATTAGAATTCTAAGCCTAATTAGAATTCCACTTTAAAGTCTAATTAGATTTATAATCCCGACTTTAAAAAATGAAATTAGATGTACCCATCCCAATATTAATGCAAAGTTTTCCTCGACAATATCTGGGTTTTTAGAAGCCAAATGTTGATTTTACGGCACACTAAAAATGTTTCATAAAAACTGAGTCGACTTTTGCTTATAACCAATGGTGTTTTTCTGATTTTACAGTCCTAATTTTGCATTCAAAATGCAGGGCAAAATGCAGGGCAAAAACAAACACTCTTTTACACAGAAAATGTAGTTTTGCTGGGGAAAATGGAAATTTTTAAAAATGGCCATTTCTTAGAGCAAATGGGAAAGGGTGAAAATCTGAATAACGCAGGTCCCGTTTCTGCCTCTCATCATTCCTTGCCTATGGAAGTTGGGCTGCCGGAGCTCATCTGTTCTGTCAGACAGAAAGGTGACCTGAACCGCATCTGTCCAGAGGCAAATTCTCCCAGAGGGAATTCTGTTTTGCAGCTACACGTGCTGGATGTGTGTTTTTTGTTGTAAATACACCGTGTCAGGGATGAGTTAAAGGGATGGCAAGAATGCAGCTCAGCTCCACTTTGAGGACAAGAAATATCCATGCACTGTGTGCGTTTAGGGTTTTTTTAAAAGGAAAAGATGTTCCAAAGTCAAATAATATTCAAATCACAGACTGAGCACTTGGAATAAATTACAGCTCTCAGTGAGCCATAAATTTCTCTCGGTGCCCTTTGAAAAGGATTTCAGGTGTTTATGAGCTTCTTCTGCATTTCCCAGAGTTTTGCTCAATCCCGGGGAGCTTTGGAGCAGAGGAGAAGCCTGTGGGGCTGGGAAGGTCGGAGCCCCTTGGATCCTGTCCATCCCCATCCCAGCACGGGGCCGGTGGCTCCATTCGGCTCCGGTGCCGAGCCAAATTCCCGGCTGCTGGAAATCGAGGCTGGGGATGAGCAATGCCCCATCATTGTCCCATCGGCCAGGGCCGCTCACTGTGGGCAAAATGAGCCCTTTCCGCTCATTTTTTAGGGCAACCAGTTGAAACAAAAGTGGGATTTTTCCAAGGCAGCGATTTCAACGGGAGCAGAGACAGATTGCAAAACATTTTGAAACTCCTGCTGTCCCAGCACCTGCCAAATCTCAGGGCTTGCCACAGAGTGGGACTGAGCCCAGCAGGGACTTCCAAACACCATTAAAATTGGGATGAGATTATCTATAAGAATGAAACCAATTCCTTGCTGCCTTAGGGCCTTCTCTCAGCCCCTTCCCGCAGCTCCCTGGAACACCCCATCATGTTTTCCCAAAAGCTGCTGATGGCCTGGAAAGCCATGGGCCATCCATGATGTGTCCTGGATGATGATAAAGGCACAAAGAACTGCAGCAGAGCCAGAGATGGTTGGGACACACTGGAGGAGGAGAAGAGTGGGATTGGTTTGGAAGCTGGGGTCACTGGGTGGTGTCACCACTCAGTGATGGTGGGGACCAAAATGTCCCTTTGGAACACCAGGGTCCCGCTACACCTCCCATTTAAGGAGAGGCTGGAATGAGGTGGAGGAAGATGGCAGATAACAATGATTCCTGGAGCTCTGAAAATTCATGGAACTGAGATAAATTAAGAGGCAGAGGTGATGTCACAGTTGTGTGCTTTACGTACTCGTGGAGCATCGTTAGGAAGAACACCACAGAACTTCAACCCAAACTTCTCTATTAAGAAAGAACATGGATCCACTCCTATTGAGTCTGAAATAAACCATCAGTGTTTTTCCCACTTACTTCCCTCCCAATTCCAGAAACGGTTCATTTCCCCAAACATTTTTTCAAATATTTGGAAGTATCTGTTACTGTTGCTAGCCTGACTGGTCACCCTCATGTGTGCCCCGAAGCAGAAACCCAAAAAAAGAGAGTGAAAACAAACAAACAAAAAAACAATCAGAAAAAGGAATTATTGCACTAAAATTCTGATTTTTGAAGCAGTATGGGATGAAAAAAGTAGATTAATTTGGCAGTGTAAAACAGGGAATCAAGAGGAGCAAAGACGAAATTCTGCCATGCTTCCTTCGGTGCTTCAGCACAAGCTTTGTAAAGCGTTTATTTTGGGGTTGGGTGGTTGACACATCTCTTACTCCCTCCCCAAGAAAAATCCAAAAAGGCATCAATATTGTTTGAGTTAAACTTCTTTTACTTTCACCCCTTAGGCCAGCAAACAGTAGGGAAAGAAATGTTCCGATCAAACACGACATTTCATTGTATCTGAGACAAAATGTTTCAGTTTTGGCTCAGGGTGAATTTTACACTATTTAAAAACACAACATTTAACCAAATTTAGCCTCATAATATTTTGTTGAACTCTAAATATTTCCCATCTAAAGTTTCAGAAATAAACCAGTTTTAATTAGGGGAAACCCCACCCTTTTCATTTAAATGTGACTTATATTCAACACCAGCTCACAAAGAGTTTTTGTCAAACTGAAAAATGCACAATTTGGGCACATCAGCTCAACATTTCCTGGGCTTTGGTCGGAGGAGGAGCCGCTCTGTGGTCCTGATGTACACTTTGGGTTCTTGATTATTGCCAGGTCTGTCCTGGGCTGCTTTTGTGTCAGGTGCGGTAGAAGACATAGAAAATACTATTATTATCATATATAAAAAATATATGAAAATACTATTATTATTATTATTGTTTCACCAACAAAACAAATCAACAAAATTCCCCTCCTTTTCCTTTTTATCTTTGGATAGAGCCATCTTTCTTTTAGCATCCCCATTCCCCATGGTCCCAGCAGCTCCAGCTACACTTGAGGCCTGATTTGAGGGACAGGATCAATAACAAAGAGCAGCAGAAAGAGATGATCACCCACACAAGATTATAATAACATCATAATATCTGCTCTGGCTCTTTGGTGGCTCCGAAAACGTGCAAGTATGGTTGGGGAGATGGAAAATAATATGAAACACTCACTAACAGCATGTAGCGTAGAAACTCCGAAAACCACCGCAGTCATTGACTCACAGATGGTCAAATGAACAACATGTTTCTATTCCTGTATTTAATTAAATCTTAATTATGCCACCAACAGGGTTCAAAACAGCGTTATGAAACAGCTCTCATGAATAGCAGGACACGATTGGCTGAGGGGGCTTTGAACTGGGGTAATTATCTCCCCAAAAAAGCGCTGACGGTGGGGCCGCGCCGGCCCTCTGCCAAGGCTGGAAGGAAACGTGTGGAGATAAACCCAGCTCAAGGTACGGGGCTGGGCAGAGGAGAGGCAGATGCCAAATTGCCAACTGGGGGCAGCTGGGAGGTGCTGGAGTGCCAGGGAGGCTCCCCACACCTGGGCTCGGCCTCTCACCTTCGCCGCTGCCGAAGGAAAGCGACCGGCTCTAATTTAATTCTTCCACCAGCCGGTCACGTGGGCTAATTAAAAGCAGCTGCCTGAAATATTCCTTTGATTTATCTTTTTCTGTTGCTGACAGAAGGGCCCTTATGAAAAAGAAATATTTTGGAGGATCTTTCTCTTTCATTTTTAATATGGCAGCTAAAAAACCAAAAGCACTTGTAAGAGCACTTTCCCAAGGAGTTCAGCTTTTTGCTTCCCTGAGCAAGGGGCTGGGAAGGCCCATCCTGAATTCATCCCTCAGGATTTTCTCCCACCTTTTAATGACATTTCAAGTTCCTTGTCAACTTGAAATTCAGAGTAGGGATCACCTGCCTCTTCCACACTTAAAAAGATCACAGGGAAGAGCTACTGCATATCTGAGAGCATCCAAGGTTCACCCATCCCACAAGCCACAGATTCCAGAAAAACACAAAAAACTTTAAAAAAAAAAGCATTGCCAGATTCAATTTTTATGAAAATTTCCCTGCTTTGGCAGTATTTTCATTGGGAGCCACTCACAACCCCTCCAGCACTGGTCTGAAAAGACACTTTTTGTGTGCAGATCAGCAAAAGGCAAAAGAAGGAAGATGAAGAAATCATTGTATCATTGTATTTTTTTTCTTTTGAGGTACTAAAATTTAAGCCATTCCTGTGAAAAATCAGTAGGAAAAGGAGGCAGTGCAATTTATAGGTGGTTACATGAACTCTCTGGGTTTTTATGGAGGTGGGCAGAGAGAAGCCAGAGAACAGTGCTCTGTGTGAATTTAAAATTTAAAATGAAAAAAAAATGAAGAGAGGAAGAGAAAGGAGAAAGAATAATGAAAAGAGAAGGGGAAAAGTAAACAAAAAATAAAAAAAAACCAAACAAAAACAAACAAACAAACAAACAAAAAAAAACAGGCAGAAAGAAAGAAAAAGAAAAAGAGAAAGACAAAAAATTCTCTCAGTCAGAATTTTCTTCCCCAAGTCCATACTTTGTGAGGGTTAGATTTCCAGTGAAAATTATAAATTTGCAAGGGAAGGTTTTAAATTTTAAAAAAATTTCACATCCTCTGCCCACCTTTGGAGGCATTTTTTCCAGATGAACTCAAATTTCTAGGGAAAAGAGACCCCTTCCAGAAAAACACTTTTGATAATGCAAAAAAATTCATCGGATGAGGGGAATTGACTTCACCAGGGAACTTATCCCTATTTGAATGTTCTGTTGGATTGGATCAGCTGAATTCAGAAAAAAAGAAAAAAACCCAAAACAAAAACAAAACGGCATTGGAAATGCAAATGTTCTTTGGGAAAAAGAAGAATGGGAAACTCTTGGAAGAAGTCTTGGCTGGGGACACCACTGGAGACCATGGAAGTCTCCATGGAAGTCATCCCACCCCAAGTTCTGGATGCTCCTCAGCATCTCCCTTTGGGATGCACCCACTCAGGGATGGAGGAACTGCTGCCACCACCTTGCTCAGGTGACAAAATCCCTGGGGAAAGTGTTCATGGAAGCCTTTGCTCCCTCGAGTTTCCATTCTGGGATGAAATCTGACTGACACACACCCAATGCAAATTCCCGCTTCCTGCGAAATCCCACTGGATTTCCCAAGACAAGAACATCTTTTTACACCCCTTACTCACACTCTTTTTATCTCCAACCTCATTTTTACCCATTCATCTCAAAAGGAGAGCACAGTTTTGCACGGGCTTTCCTTTTTTTTTTCCCCAGTGAGGCCTCCCTCTGCCTGAAATCCCCAAAATCGCTGACACAGTGTGCTCCTCCAGGAATCCAGAGCCTTTCCCACTGAGTTACAAGCTGCCAAGGAGGCTATATTATAACAAAAGGAGTTTTTATATCCTCCTGTAGGCAGAAAACTGGAAACTGCCACGAAATGTGCATTATCCAAAGGGGATTTGTTGATGGATAGAATCAACTTATTTAGGAAATTTCCAGCTGATCTGTAAACACGGCCCAGAGAAGAATGGAGACAGCAACAGTGGTGCAGGCGGTGTCTGAACCCTCTTGGCCCCCATCCTGGGACTTAATACCTTAATAACTTGTCCTTATGAGTCACTGCAGGGAAGGAGCCAGCACTGCTCTTGTCACACTGGGTCAGTGGACTGAAAGGCTGCCACGGGCTGAGCGGCTCAGGATGGGGCTGGGTGAGACACGTCCAGCCTCGCAGGGAGGCTGCTCTTTGCTAGGGACCTTCCTTAGGGGATTGAAAGGAAAAATAATGCAGAGGAAAATAAAAAAAAGTAGGTAAAGATGAAAAGGAAGAGGTAGGGAGTGACAAATTTTAGGCAAACACCTCAGTGAGTCGTCTCACCAAAGTTCTCCAGGTCCAAGAGATCAAACAGTCCCTTCTGGCATTAAAGTTCTGGATTAAATCAGTGATGAGCTCTAATGGCTCCCAGGAGGCCAAGCCTGAATTTTCACCAGACCAGCAGGGTTTGGTCCATCCCAGGTTCCTCCAGCTGTGCCCACATGTTCTGCCTCTGCACCCAACAGGAACCTGGGAGGCAAAATGCAAGATGTGACAGCAAAAAGAGCTGGCAGCAAATGACCACAACCAACTGATACAGAGGGTTAAAAATCAGGGTGAGGGGTGATTTTTTTTTCCTGCATTTTGGTTCTGCGTCACTGGCAACGCAATTTTTGCAGGCTGAGCTACAGTCACACAAATCCACTCCCTCATTCCCTTGCACTGATTTCCCTGAGCAGAAGCTGATAGGAAAAGAAGGAGAGGCTCAGGGAAACAGCAAATCTTGACTGCACCCATGAGTGAATCCTGCCCGTCCCAAAACAAACCTGGGAGCCAACAGGCTTCCCTTGGGGGAAAATGCATCTTTCACACCCAGGATTCACGTGGTGACCCCAAACTCCCTCTGTAGCCAGCAAAGTGTCTGTAAGAGCAGCACCTTGCAGTTCCCAGCACCCAGACCAGCCAAGTGCAGCACAGATCCAGGCTGGATTTGCTGGAGCTTCAGATCCAGGCGGGCTCTCACAAGGAGCTCCATCCCCCCTCTGGATCCCGGCTTCCCAGGGCGCCTTATCCGAAATCCTCCCGCCCAGCCCGGCTCCTGGCAAGGACGTGGGAACAGGAAGGAGCCCTGCGAGATGTTCGGGTCCCAGCCCACGTCTTGCAAAGAGACACCAGGTCTGCCCAGACATGGGGGCCGAGTTTTCCCACCCCCAAAAGTTCCCCTAGAACGGTGCTTTCCTCTGCAGCTCGCCGTGAACTCCGTTTCCTTGCCAAGAGTGGGGGTAAGAGGGAAAAGGATCTGTCATGCACTACCCCCCTCCCAAGATCATTCATCCTTCCTTTCCTCAAAAAGTAAAAAAAAAAGGGGGAGAGAACCACAAATGGCTTGATAATATAGTTTAAATATATCTTAAATGTATTTTTTCCGCTCCCTTATTTTCTCTGTTTTATCCCCTTTCTGCTGACAGGGAGACCTTCCCAAAGGAAAAGCAAAAGGGAACAGAGTAAAGGAATTAAAGAATTTGTCCCCAGAAATATTTCTCTGCTTTTCTCCTAAACCTCGGAGACTTTTATGTGACTATTTTGAAATGAAGATTTGGATAGGGTTCTTTTAAAGAAGACATAAAAATACAAGAAGTAAGATTTCTTCCATATTTAATTGTTCCCCAAAAAGAATCCGGGGGACCTGAAAGAAACTGGGAGTTTCACATTAATTTCCAAATTAAAAATGTAGACATATCTACATTTCATTACTTTCTCGTGGTGAGAAACACTGAAGAGAAAATATTGAAAACTGCAACTTGTAAGAAACAGCAGTCAGGATTTTTGTGTGAGGTGTATTTTCCAGCGAAAACATTTTTTAAAAAAGGAAAAAAAAAAGAGAGAGAGAGAGAGAGAGAGAGAACAAATCTTATCAGCGACATGTTTTGGTCCCTGCTATCCAACAGCCTCTTGAATTTTAACCCCAGAGATTTGAATCTAGGTCAAGAGTCCGCCCGCCCTCCTCCCGCGGTGCAAGACCGAGCCTATCGCTCCTCAGGTTAGAAATGCCTTTTGCAAAACCCTCCTTGGGTCAGCGATGAGACCGAGCTCAAGGCCAATTCATATTCCATATGAATCGCTGGTCCAGTCCCGGTGACACCGGCCAGGATATCAAATATACCCCCAAAACCGGCCTGCTCGATGATATTTAAAACATATGGCACAGCCACAGGCCCGGCATTCCCACAGCTTCACGTGTGCGTGTTACTGATACGCTGGGTTCTATAATGAAAATATTGGGACACGTAGGATGGCTGGCCCCCTCCCCCTCCCCTCTGCCTGCAAGGATTTCATCACATGTCTGCTCCGCTCCGCTTTTGGGATTTATCTCCAAGTGTGCTCCGTGCCCGGCAGATGTTTGCTCGCAAATCGCTCTGCGCCGGCCTCGCCCGGCTCCTGCAGGGCTCACATGGGAGCTGGTGCTCCCCATTCCCCACAGGGGCAGCACTCCTGGGAATGGAGCTGGGAGAAGTGCTGGGAACATGCATTGGAATGGAGAAAAACCCCGCCCCATCTCCATCATTTGCATTCAGTCTGTCCCACAGCACAACGACGGCGCCAACACTGAGATGTGCCCAAGGTCTGGGGGTGTCGGGGTTCAGCACGCACACACACTGAGCACATCTGGCTGGCTGACCCAAAATTATCGCTTAGAGGTCCATTTTTCCACCAGCAGGTTCCCATCATCACGAGACAGCACATGAAAGCCATCTCCTCCAGCGGCCCACACATCCTCAGCTGCACGTTGTGTTTCTATGTTTGCCAAGGCACCACCAAACCTCCCTCAGGCCTCATCCCCAGAAGTGTTTTTGCACAAAGTAGAGCAGTCACACTTTGGGGCTTTCAAAATTCTCATGTCAGCAAGGTCACGGCTGAAGATTGATCTTTTGTAACACTTGTAGCGTCCCTGCTGCATCAAACTTCTGCTTTCCACCAAAGAGAAATTTCCATGCTTGTGAAAACTTCCTTTAGGAAGTTCTCAGCTTCCTTGAAAACAAGGTGTCTATTTGCAACCAATTTTTTTTTATTATTATTATTATTATTTGCTTTCTGAATCAGTTTTTCACCATGTGCTCCCCGTGAAAATATTAAACCCCACTTTAAGAAAAGAAATATAAAACAGGGAGCAACACTAATTACAAAATATCAGCGCTCTGGTTGCACAACCCGCCATGAGACGCTGACGTCTCTGGCTGTTAATTCGGGCTTTGCCTCGTAAGCCAGAAGGTATTTGTCCCACCAGCCATGCCAAAGGTTTGGGAAGTGCTGTCTGTGCCTGTGTGGTGATGAACTGGAGACCCTGGATCTTTGTGAGCCACCCAAATCCCGCAGCTCCCAAGGCAATGCCAGCCCTGGATACACCAGAGCTGATGGAAGCATCACACCCCACCCAAAGCTGCTCATCACCCTTTTTGTTTTTGGTGCAGCCAAGTTGTCTCCATTCTCCTCAGGCTGCTTTCCCTGCTCAGACAGGGAGGAGAGTTTTCTAGGGAAAACATGGTTTTATGGAGGTGAGCTCTGAGGAGGTGGCTGCTCGTGTGCTTGCGAGTCGCTCGGTCCTCATGGAGGACTTTGCATGGAAATTGGGTGGTTCTGCTGGAATTTATCAGAAATGTTCCCCCTGCCTCCTTGTGAGGTCCCAAAAATCAAGAGGGACAAGTGTTTCCCTGATTCACCATGGAATGTGCTATTGGCAGGATGTAACTCTTGAGCAGGATGTAAAGGGATTTTGTAAATCAAGGATCCTTGAGACATTCCTGGTTTTTTTCCCCCAGTCCTTCCAGTAGTTAATGGATCATTTGTCCTCCTGCTTGGACCCGAGTTTCCCCCCAAAATCTGTTGCCTCTCCCACTTCACTCTCTGCTATCCACAAGTAAATGGCTCATCCCACTGCTTTACCATTCCCTCTCCAACGAGACAGAATCATTTAGGTTGGAAAAGGCCTCAAGATCCTTGAGTCCAACTTGATTCCAGAGGCCTCCATGGCACCTTTATCCCAACCCCGAAATATCTGCCACGAAGAACTCCAGAAGAGCTGCATTAAAGCCCACCAGACACATCCATTTCCAGAGCCCAGGGCATCCTGTGCAGTGAAGTGCCTCCAACTCTAATTCCCTCTAAATGAAAGACTGCCCAGCAGCATCCTGGAAATCAGGCTTTGAAGCCGGCTCACGGCTCCCTGAGCCTATTATTGCTTTTTCAGATATTCCCCACTCCCTGAAAACTGTGCAGATGGCTCTGTCACGAGTGCAAAGGCAGCTCTCTCTCGGTGTCTTCCCCACACAGGAGATGTAAGCCAGCTCATACAGAGGATCTTCCAGCTCCATTTCCTCCATGTGTTATTTTTATGTATCTTCCAGGGAAATGCGACTGGAGAATTTGAATTTAATAAGTGCGGGATATGGGGCGCTATTAAGGCTTCAAAGCACCATCAAGCAACAGTGATGGATCAAAGGCCTACAAAAATATTGCATGGAATTATTGGCCTGTGAGGAGAGCGAGGCACGACAAATGCCTACTGGATCCCCTGCTCCAGCCCCCTTGGAAGGAGGGAATTATTAAAGGTCGCTGCAAAGCCTGCTGAGAGCAACATAAAGTTTTCTGCTGAGTGTGCAGGTTGTGGATCAGACCCCGAGTCACCTGACAGGGCCCAGAGTGGAACCGACAGCAAACTCGAGCCTTGCCAAGAGCACCAAGGAGGAGGAAATGAAACCTCACCGTCGGATTGATGCCAGAAAAAAAAAAAAAAAAAAAAGAAAAAAAGCAACCAACAAATTGCAAAGCTCAACTGATAATGAAAAAGCTGGGGGGGAGGTTCAGGGCGAGGACAGGTATATTTTATAGCTCTCCTCCTCCAGCAGCCACTTCAAGGATGTTTTGTGCTAAAACGCACAAAAATGCACAGATTGGGCTGCTCGTCCTCCTGGCGGAGAGGGCTACCAGGGAGGGGTATTTTATTCCAGGGCTGGCACACAGGGAAGCTAGGCCATATCCACAGGCTGCAGCTGCTGCCCAGGTCACCTCCTGGAGAAGGTTTGATCTCACCAATCACCTCTTTAATTTCATGCAGCGATTTATTTACACATTTGAAGCCGACCACGTAGGATTTTGTCCTTCTACCTCCTGACCAAAACCTGTCCCACCATGAGGATGCATCCAGCACTGGAATGCACCTCACAGCTTCAGCCAAAGGAGTGTTTCTCAGGGCCACCCCTCCTGGGAGATGCTGCAAGCAGGGTGTGGGCAGCTGGGACAGGAATTAGAGGCCAGGAATTCTGCTGGAGCACTGCTTCCCACCAGTTAATCCCACTGAGGTTCAGGATACCTAAAGGAGGCCAGTAAGGAATCTAGAGAGGAAATTTGGACAAGGGCCTGGAGTGACAGGACAAGGGGAATGGCCTCACTCTGACACAGAAAGGGTTAGATGGGATATTGGGATGAAATTCTTCCCTGTGAGGGTGAGGAGGCCCTGGCACTGGGTGCCCACAGAAGTTCCCTCCCTGGAAGTGTCCAAGGCCAGGTTGGACAGGGTTTGGAGCCATCTGGGATACTGGAAGGTGTGGGATGGGACCTCCAAGATCCTTCCAACCAAAGCCATTCTGGGATTCAAGGACAACAACGATCAAGGGATGTGATGGGAAGGGTGAAGGATGTCCTGGGTGCAGCAGGCCTGGGAGGTTCATACCTGCTGCCTCATCCAGACATCTTCCCTGAGCCTACACATGCAAATCCACAGATGTTCTGCAGGAATGCTCTTCCTGTGCCTCTGAGGGGTGCAGCTGCTTCCCTGATCGTTTCATTCCCAGTGTTTGGGCTGCCATGCACACATTCCCTCATGGCAGCCCGGCGTCCCCAGGTCCTGTGTCCACGGCCACACCTTCGTCCAGGAGACTTCGTGCTGTGGCTCCTGACATCCCAACAAACAGGCTTGTTGTCCCTGAGAAAACAGGCAGTCCACTCAATATTTCTGGAACAGCAGCTCTAACCCAATCACGCTCATTTTATTAATTTTTATGGTTTCTTCTTTTAAATTCAAACAGCCTCGAGTTTTGAGGACTTGTTTGTTTGGCTTGGGGCTCTTCCACCTAATTGTTTTTGAAAGAAACAATGGGCCTTTCCTGCTTTTTCCTTCCCAGATCTCACTAGGAATGTCAAGCCCGGTTTCCCCTGGATTTGTTGAGGGTCCCAGAAGTGGAACTCGAGCTTTTGGGGGTCCGGTTGAGCCTTTAACAAAACTATCTTTTCTCCTCAAAGTTTATTCAGGTGCTCAGTTAAACAGGTGTTGGTAAAGACAAAGAAAAAAACAGAAGTTTTAATCAGTCTAAGAAAAATAATTTCCTCTCTCAGCTGAGCAGATTTGGCTCTGCCTTCTGATGTTGTGAGTGCACTTACTCAGTAATTATTATTTTTTTTTTTCCTTAAATGGAAGATTTCAAGCTTTCAGCATCAAATTAAGCACCAAAGTGAAACCAAATCAGTTGGTAGCCAAGAAATTTGATCAGAAGGCACCAGCCCATTGCTGCAGCAGAAACCTAAACTGCAACACGTGGAGGTGAAGGACTCAGGGTGCCTGGTTTTCCAAAATAAATCATATTTTCCTAGGAATTTTGGCACATGTCACAAAATGTTTCTCTATTAAGGAAACTAACATTTTTTCCCCTCTGTACCCATCAGATTTTCCTTTATCTCCTTGGAGAGAAGTTCACCAGTCACCCAGGGCTGGGTGACTGGTGAACTTCCTAAATCCTGGAAAGCAATGCCCAGAGGACCCAAACCCTGAGGCAGAAGGTGGAGCTCCCTGGTTTAAGCAGATGAATATTCAGGGAGGACGAGCCCAATTGCCAAACCAATGGTACAGGGAACCCACGTCTCATCTCTATGATCCCACAGGGAATAGGAACACTCCAAAGGCAGGAGTTCTCACTGCTGGGAAAGAAGAAATTACAGGGGAATTGCAGTGCTGCGGGATGAGACATGAGGGCAGAGGTTGCTTGGTTTTATGCAGGCAAATGAGAGCTCCAGACCTTGCAAACCATGAGCAGCTCGCTCAGGTACCTTCACCAGAGCCAAGGTGAAGTTCATAGCCAGCCAAAGAACCTGAAAACGACTGATTTTAACAAACTTCATCATCTTCTCCAGGAAAATTCAGTCTTGCCTGCTCGAGAAACCCCAACAAATCTTCCTTTGTTTGGCCCTAGGGTTCAAAATTGTGACTGTTCCAAATAGTGGCAATTCCCAAAATCCCAGTGGGCTCCAGCAGGGAACATGGCTCCCAGCTCTCCAGCTTCCTGGGAGCAGTTTTCCCTCTGCAGGCAGAGATACCAGCTCAGGTTGATTGTTTTGGCTTCCCTCTCCCCAACATCTGACCTGCCAGGTGCTGCACCTTGGTGCTCAAATTCCAGAGCCAACAGTTCCGTTCCATCCCTAGGAGTTAAAACTTTGCTTCTTCCCTGGGCCCATGAGGAAAACCAGTTATTGCAGCAGCAGCTTAATCACTCCAGGGCTTTCCTTTGTTTTTCCCAGCACCTTGTTTCTATCTTTTCACCTCACACTGCTGTTAACTACAAGGCTGGCTCACCTCTAGGATTCTGGTTAGTCCTCAAAAATACTGGAATGCAGGAATACAAACAACGGGCTTGAAGCAACCTGGTGTAGTGGAAGGTGCAAGACCCTCTTGAAGGTGGTGCTGCAATCCAAAAAAACATTAAGGGAAGCTTGACCCTTGCAGCCATTCCTGAATGCAGTTGGAACACCCAGGCTGGCTTTGGATTCACCTTTATATTAGTGGGAAGTCCTTCTTTCCCAATTTAACAAGGCCGGAAATGGGGGAGGAAAAGGTGAGGAGAATGAAATATTTCCCGTGCTTTGATTTTCCAGCCCATGAAACAATATTTTCATTTTTCCTAGCCCAGGTTTTTAAGCTACGGTTGCTACTGCTGCAGCCACAATTAATATTCCACCTTCCAAAAAGAGGGGAAAAAAAAAAGTTTCTTGCCCGTGGATTCCCAGGGAGACGTTCCACTCCGATCTGCAATTAGCAGTGGCCTCAGGCAAACGATCTAAAATAGAAATGTTATTTTTGGACTGGTGATAGCCACCACGTTTTACTCCCCAGAACACCCCTGCTCTCTGCTGTGTGCTGTCATTAAAAATAGAACCCACAAGGACCACGCTGCTGCCTTTGGGTTTCTTTCCTGTGGCAGGACACTAGCTGCCATCCCAGTGCTGCCATCCATCCCAGTGCTGCCAGCGTGGGGAATTACACAGATTTCCCATCTTGCCAGAAATTCCTGATCAGATCTGACACACTGCACCCCATGTTTGAAGCTGAACTGGGTCTGGCCCAAATTCTCCTTGTCCTGCTGACACTGGTGCAGATGGCAACGGGACCCCAACAGCTTCGTGCTGGAGATCCCGGCTCAAAATCTGTAGAGGACACTGAAGGTTTCCCTTCTTATTCCAGAGGCGGAGAAATTCAGGCCTGATTTTAATATACCCATAACTTTAAAGACCTGCATGTGTCCTACAGGGGTTAAAAGGGCTCAGAACCTCTCCTCTCCAAGACATGTTCCAGTGGGGCAGCCACAGCTTCTCTGGGCCTCATCACCTTTGCAGGTAAGGATTTCTCCCCAGTATCCCATCCAAACCTACCCATGGCAGTTTGAAGCCTTTCCCTGTGTCCTGTCCCCTCAGTCCCTTGTCCCCAGTCCCTCTCCAGCTCCCCTGGAGCCCCTTCAGGCCCTGGAAGGTGTTCTAAGGTCTCCCTGGAGCCTTCTCTTCTCCAGGATGACCCTTTAAATTCACACCTGGCTTGGTCAAAGCTTGGATAGTGCTGCCACCTTCATAAAGGAGATGGACGAAGGGCTTGTGGGCATTTCCTGGGAGAAAGAGACATCCACTGAGAAAATCTCCAAGTCCTGCCCTTGCCTTTTTTTTTTTCCTGCAGCCTCCTGCAAAGAGAAAGCAAGCTCCCTATTTCCAGTCTCCTCAAGCACCAAGCTGAGGGATCCAGGTGGATCTGCTGGTCCCGCTGCTCCGGGGCTTTGGAAAGGGGAGGAAGCAGAGGGGAAAAGAGCGGGCACATCAGCTGGTAACAGTTCAGAAACAGATGTACATTCCTGCACAGAGCTCCGGCCGGAGCGGATCCAATTTCTTTGGGAGCGCGCTCCGCCCCGAGCGTCTCATCCCTAAAAGCCCCGCTGCCCGCACCTCCCGCCCCTTTATCTGCTTTGCTTTTGATTATGAACTTGTCACCGCCGGGGGAGGGCTCTGTTGGGGGACACGGGGCAGGAGAGAACAAAGCCAGGCACCACAAGGAGCAGGGACAGTCCCAAGGCAGCAGGGGAAGGTGCCCATGCTGGGTGGGTGATGCACAAGCACTGAGGAATTATCCCCTTAAAAAAGGAGGGGAACAGTGAATCAGCTTCATCAGGTCTGGGAGAAAGAGACATCCACTGGGAAAATCTCCAAGCCCTCCCCTTGCCTTTTTTTTTTTTTTTCCTGCAGCCTCATGCAAAGAGAAAGCAAGATCCCTATTTCCAGGCTCCTCAAGCACCAAGCTGAGGGACCCAGTAGAGATGGTTGGGTGCTGGGTGAAATTTGGGAGCGGGGTGTTTCTGGAAGGAGAAGGGATGCTCTCCTCTCTCCTCTGTAGCAGGAGGGAGGCAAAAAGCACAACAGCGTCTGGTTTTCCTCCAGTTTGCTCCGAAAATTGGCGTGGATGTCCTGAAAGGATATTACCTGCACTGTCAGGGCATCCAATCTTTTCCTGCTCCCCACGACAAGCAGAGGGAGGGGTGACAGGAGGCGAAAATCCAAACCTTCTCCTCTTCAACACAGAGAGGCCAGAGGGTGATTTTCTGGCCAAACCTTGCCCAGGGGACATCTGGACCACAGGTTTCCTACGGAGAACAAGCACTGACCCCAAATCCCGATCCACATTCACTATTGCCCGCTAACACAAAGATCTGTGAGCCTGGTAAAGGCAGGGGAACAACATGACAGTGAGTGTCACATTCAAACAGGGCATTACAATTCCGCTAAAATTACTGTTTTATGTTGCATTTTTTTATTCCCGAGCCCACGGGAATAAAAAATGCAACATAAAAACATAATTTTAGTGGAATTGTTTATTCCACATTTTTTATTCCTCTCCCACCTTGGCGGGAGGAAGGATGGATCCAGCCCAGCCCGCTTCGGCAGCGGCTCCTTGGTGCTGCTTCCCGCACAAACCTCCCCTAACTCCCCTTTCCTGCAGGAAAGCCGGGTCACATTTCAGCCGGGGCTGGTCCCGCACCTTTGCTCTTCTCCAGGGCAGATATTTGCGGGATTGTCACCGCGGGACTTAGTGCTGGCAGGGGAGGGTCCACACACACACACAGAGCAGCTCCGCAGTGATGCTCGCCGGAGCCGGGCTCAGAGACTCCATAATTACCCCACGGCCAAATCCCACCATAAATTTCCCCTAATGAAGCCTGCCTGATACTAAAAGGCTTTGCACGTTTAGAGGTTATGCACAGCAGCAATTCCCTCAGGGGGAAATCCTGCCTCGGTCCTGCAAACACTCCTTCGGTCTCGTTTGCTGAAGCGAGGCAGGTTTTTATTTAATTTATTTACTTAATATTAGCTGCTTAACCCAGAGGAGCACGGGGCTGCTCTGCTGCTGCCGCTGCGCAGCCTGGAGAGGCACATCCCAGACCAGGATCACGCCACGTGGCCGCAGCTTTTTCCCAGCATGGCTCCAGTGAAATGCCCAGGAGCTGTCGCCGTGTTTGTATGGGATTATCCCAAACACCCCGTGCCAGCTGAGAACTGGGCATGTTGAGATCCATCCACACAGTCCAGTCCCAGAAGTTCTCTGTCACTTGTAGGATCGAATCCCACCCCATGGAAACACCTCACACTCTGGGAGAACAAGCCTTGCTTTTGGTGGTCATGGCAGGGCCATAAAAAGCTGGGAAATAAATGTTGGCAGGGCAGGGAGAGAGGAGAGGCACAACCAGCAGCTCCACTCGCCCTCCTCACCAGCTGGGATCATCTTCCCATGCTCCTGGAGCTCTCAGACACAGCCCAAAATATCTCTGCTCCCTCCCTGTGGGCACCTGCAGCCCTTTTGGGCAGGGCACCCCAGGAACTCAGCCCTGCATCCCTCCATCCTCCTGTGCTCCATGAATCCCTGCATCCCCCTGCCTTCCTGTGCTCCATGAATCCCCGCATCCCCCTGCCCTCCTGTGCTCCATCAATCCCTGCATCCCCCCAACCTCCATCAATCCCTGCATCCCCCCTGCCCTCCTGTGCTCCATGAATCCCTGCATCCCCCTGCCCTCCCGTGCTCCATGAATCCCTGCATCCCCCTGCCCTCCCGTGCTCCATGAATCCCTGCATCCCCCTGCCCTCCTGTGCTCCATGAATCCCTGCATCCCCCTGCCCTCCTGTGCTCCATGAATCCCTGCATCCCCCTGCCCTCCTGTGCTCCATCAATTCCTGCATCCCCCCTGCCCTCCTGTGCTCCATCAATCCCTGCATCCCCCCAACCTCCATCAATCCCTGCATCCCCCCTGCCCTCCCGTGCTCCATGAATCCCTTCAAACCCACAGCACCTCATCCCCAAAACGCGGTGCCATGAGCTGGGAACCTGTTTGCTGGGAAAAGCAGGAATGGTGCCCCTCCAGTCTCCAGTGATGGCTTCCCTCAATACTTGGGAAGGATCCCAGGCACTTGGGAGGCTCCCAAATAACCCCAGCACAAACCAAATTCGCCTCACAAGGGGCGGCATCAGCTTTGAGGTCCGCACCATCCCAGCCCACTTGCACTCATGGAGCTCCAGGTTTTGGAGACCCCCAAACCCTTCTGGAAGGGGGATTTGGGGTGTGTGAGTGGGAGCAGCACCCGGCCCTGCCCGGCCCACGGGGGCCTTAAATCGGATTAAAAATCTATTTGCAGAATGGCCCCGCTTTCCGACTTCTGTGCTGCACCTGAAAACCTTTCCTTTGGAAAGCAAACACAGGCTCTCCCCGGGGGCTGCCTGGGGAAGGCTTTCCACTATAAACATTACCTACCAGCAGTGCAGCCAGCCCCAGGCAAGCCAAAAATTCCTTCTCCTACCAGGGAACACTTTCCAATCAAACCAGACATTATTTTTTCCGTTAATGAGTGTTGATACCTACTGGAAAACTTTGTAAAGAAATCCACTCTAAACGAATTCTTCTGATACAACATTGACATTTTACGAGTTTCTTTTGTCTTATTTCTTTTTTATTATTATTATTGTTCTATTTTATTTCCCTGCTCCGTACTGAAAACATGATCTTTGCCGCTCAGGAATGCATCTGTTCCTGCAATTTGGGCTGTGACTGAAGTCAGAGGTCCAAATCTGATTTTTTCTCTGCCTTAGCTCCACAGAAGCAAGCAGAGTTTTCCCACATTTGCCCCCACGGCGTGATGGAGAGTAAAAAAGAGACCTGTTGTCTTCTGTTGGATAGATCAGAAATCCCGCTATCACAGTTTTTATGCGCTGAGATACCACAAATTCAGCAGCAGGATATTCTGGAGGAGGAAAAAATGTCCTCCTACCTACCTTGGCTGCTGATTCCCTAAAATGTACTGTGGAACGGGGGGAAAGTTGGGAGCAAATGGCAACGAATAGCCAGTGTTGCTTCTCCAGGGTCCTCTCCATGGGGGTTTCCATGAGCTATTAGCTGCTTTCCAGCTGATCTATATTTTGGGGTTGTCCAGGAGGAGTTTTTGCCCCCACAAGTAGAAGCTTAGCCCTTCTCTCCCCAAATCTCCACCATTCCCAAACTTAGCGTGCCCCGGGGAAGTTCTGCCTCTCCAAGGTCACCCTGTGGGATGGGGAGGCAGGTCCCCACCCCATCCCTGCGGCACAGGGGGTTTGCAGCACCCCCAGCACCAGGGGCTGGGAAACAGGGCCCCGTTCCCTAGAAACGGGGCAGGCTCTCATGTGTGGGGGGCTGGCTGCCTCTGCACCCCAGAATCTCTGCAGCCTGGCCACGGAGCTGGGAGCGGGACCCCAAAAACCCGGGGGGTTATCCCGGAGGGGTGCTGCAAACCCAGCATCCCCGGGGGCGGGGGGTGGCGTTCGCCAGCTATCTTTGATTCGAGGTGCATTCCCAAGATTTTAGTTAAGTGTAACATAAAACTGTGAAAGTTTAGCGGGGGAAAAGCCTTCCTCCCACCGACCTGGCCGGCCAATCAGGAGGGAGCCCCGCACCTCCCTCACTTCTGACAACTATTTAGCAACTGAGCTCAGCTAAAGTTTCCAAAAAGTTAGAATAACTTCCTCTCTCCAAGACCTCAATTTTTTTTACACAACCTCGGTCCTTGAAATAAGAGCCCTTCAAGCAACCTGGAAAACGTTTGGTCAGCAAAAAAAAAAAAAAAAAGGAAAAAAAAAAGAGAAAAAGAGTCCTCCTGTTTTTCCAAAGGATCTGTCTCAGGAATTTAAAGCACATTTAAGACACACACACACTCACATAACATAAGGAGGGGGGGAAAGGCTCTTCCCCTCCCCTTCTTGCAGAAAGCATGGAAGAAAGCTCCAGTTCTCCTGTTTCCCCTGTGGATAGCTTGGGGACCAGTGAAGAGGAGCTGGAAAGGCAGCCAAAGAGATTTGGCAGGAAGAGAAGATACAGTAAGAAGTCCAGCGAAGATGGCAGCCCCAACCCAGGGAAGAGGGGGAAAAAGTCCAGTCCCAGCTCCCAATCTTACGAAGAACTGCAGAGCCAGAGGATCCTGGCCAACGTCAGAGAGCGGCAGAGGACTCAGTCGCTCAACGAAGCTTTTGCCGCCCTGAGGAAAATCATCCCCACGCTGCCCTCTGACAAACTGAGTAAAATCCAGACGCTCAAGCTGGCGGCTCGGTACATAGACTTCCTCTACCAGGTGCTACAGAGCGACGAGATGGACAGTAAGATGACGAGCTGCAGTTACGTGGCTCACGAGAGGCTCAGTTATGCCTTCTCCGTGTGGAGGATGGAGGGAGCGTGGTCCATGTCGGCCTCCCACTAGCCACCGCCCGGGCCGGGCCAGCCCAAGGGGTAGGTACCCGTTTCTCTTCTCCTGAACGATGCTCTGGGTCTGTCTCCCTCCCTTTGCCCTTTGTGGAATGCTGGGGATGCTGATGGGTTTGGGGTCGCCGACCTGGAGGGCAGCGTAGGCAGGTCCAGTTCCTCCCGCTCCCCCTCTGTGCCGGAGGAAATTCAAATAAACGGAGCTTCCAGGAAGGCAAAAAATGAGATATCTCCAAAATTTTGGGGCGTGGGGGAGGGAAATAATAATCAGCATGCTTTTGCTCTGTGGGATTGGGGAGTAAGAGGGGGATGGTGTTGAGAGCTGGGTGATGAGGGACAGAGGGGAAACCGTCACCGTGTGACATTTGCCAGAAAGCGCTGCTTTGGAGAAGAGCTCGGAGAGGAAAAGGCGATGGCCACAACGGGCTGACAAGGGGATCCAAAACAGCTGCTGCCCCGCTCTGTGGGTGCCTGCACCCCAAAAACCCCAGTGCTGAGCCCCGTGGTGGTCACATCCCCTCCCAGCTGGGGGGCCGGGGGTCAGCAGGACCCACGCGGGGCTCGGCTACGGGTTCGCCCCAGGTTGTGTTTCTCTTAAAAGAAACAAGCAGCAGATGTCGGCTGCAGTCCCGGGCTGTGCCCCTTCCCCCTCACACAGCAGAAAGCAAACAGACATAGGAGAAAGCCTGCTAAATTTTTGGGTTTGTCCAGTTTCCCTTCCCCAAAGTGACGGTAAAGCAGCGGCTGGCGTTAGGTGCAGTTTCTTATTTACTCTCCTCACCAAACCCTTCCTCGTCACTTTCCATTAGCAGAAAACTACTTCCTCTTCAGCTGCCTTTGTAATATTCTGGGAGGGAGGAACAAACAGTCAGAAAGGAGAGGGGAAAAAAGCCTTTTAATAACACCCTCATCTCCAGCTAATTAAGCAGAGCAGCTCTGCGTAGTGTCAGCCAGAGTTTGGGTCTGGCCGGGCGCTGTCTGGTGCTCCCTACATAAAACAGAGCCCACAAACCCATTTCACCAAGCAAACACTCTGATGGGACATTTTTCCCCGCCACCCTTATGATGTAAAAATGAAATAATTTCATCATGTGCAGAGTTGAAGAGGAAAGTTTATCCCAGCCCATTGGCCGGGCTTGTTTAAAGAGGCAAATCCATCTTTGTTCAGTCAGCAATGAACGGCCCCTTTGAATAAATAATATATAGAACCAAGCAAAAACTTGATGCAACTGCAGTGCCTCACTTCAAAAAGGTAAAAAATTGTGAAACCAGGACTTACTAGTGGCGTAAAACGGACTTAAAACCATCTTAGATGTAAATGTTTCGCTTGCATCCTGAAATGGTTTGGAATTTGCACTTTGGTGCTGGAATTAAGTTCTTCTAGTGATTCCCCAAAATACGAAAAAAAAGTCTAAAAATTGGTTATTCTGCCCACTGCAAGAGCTGCCTGTTGTTTCGTTTTATTTAAATAGGTAACACTGTTGTTGTTGGGTTTATGGCCATCTCTGGCATTTTTATATTTCGCATGTCGTGCCCCGATTTCAACTGCAGAAATCCAAATCTGAGTGGGTTTTTCAAAAGCAAAACCCTCCATTTATACAACAGAGAGCCTTTTCCCATGCTAATCTGGCTAAAAAACTGCAGCAAACAGATTAAAAAAAAAAATCCCCACACAAAAACCCAGGCTTCTTGTCAAAACCAGATGTAAAATGTCCCGAACACATATTTCTTCAGCAGTTTAGATTGGCTGAATAGGAAAGTGCTGGGCTGGAACAATGCATTGATTCTGTTGTTTCCCAAATGATGTGTTGCCATTAGCCAAGGATGGTTGGAAATCTGTTATCTAATACACAACCCTCCTAGCACACGGGGCAAAACTTGCCTTTTTTAAACCGTGTTTTAGGCCCCACGTTGGTTAAATTATTATTAACATTGCTCTGATGAGGCAGATTTTATGGGTAGGTGCTCAGATTGTTCCCATCTCCAAAAAAATGTGTGGATATAACGGAAAAATCGCGATGCAGAACCAAACCACAGCACGTTTTGCTTTGATTTGGAATAAATCGGAATTCGGCTCCTTCGCCATAACCCAGTGCTCCGAGGTGGCTCTTGCAGAGGAAGATCCCAAACTTTGCCCCTTTGCCTGTGCCTGTGCTGTGCAGGAACACGCGTGTGGTTGGACTGTTGAAAAGGTTGTTGACAAATGGCCTGGTGCGGTGCGGTGTCAAATTCTATCGTTTATGGCGACAGAAATTACGGCTGCCAGAAAATAAAAAATAAAGCTACAACGAGGTCCTCAAGAAACCCTTGAGAACAGGCAAGTTTAGTTGGGTGGTGGGACTTTTTGTGGGCTGGAGGGGAGCAGCCTGTGCTGCCCCAATGGACAAAAAATCCATAAGAAATTGCTGTGTGGGTTTGGGATCAGCGCCTGCCTTTCCTAGGGAGTAGGAACTGCAAACGTGGGGTGAGGGCCGGTCAGGCTGGGCTGCCATCCTCGCTTTTCCTGAGGTTTTGGGAAGAGAGAAGCAAGGAAAGGTTTTCTCCTTAGGGGAAGGCTCATTCCCCTCTGGCTGCAAGCAAAACAAAAATCAGAGGAGCTGTTTGATTAGAAAATCAGAGCCTTGGGAACTGGGAAAATGCCACCTGGCCCCTGTGAACGTCAGCAGGCCGCTGCTGCTCGCTCCCCTGGCCACGAGAGCTTTTCCTGTTCTGCTCCATGGAATTCCAGACAACTGACTCCGGGAGTTGCAGGAGAAACAGGCGCAGATTTTGCACCTCTAGGACTGCAGTGGGATGTTTCAGCCAAGCCTTCCTTCCCCCCAAAATCTCCCCATCCTCACCGCCAGCACCTGCGCCCTTCCCCTCGCAGCCACCTTTCCCTTTTGCTTTCGAAATGTTCCACAGGCTCTAAACTGAAAAAGAACAAACCAGGAAAAAAAGTATATTTCCTGATATTTGTTTTGTTAGGGATTAAACCTGTCCAGCTGGGATGGCAGGACCAGCAGCAGCACAGCCCTGAGCCCCGCACCAGTAAGACCAGTCTGCTGCTCCTTCCCACTCACTGGGGACGAGCTCTTTGCGTCCTCTGGGCTGGCACTGGCACTGGGAAATGCTTTTCCCACCTTTTCCATGCTGGAGAAGCCACGTTTAATGCGTGTGTTCAACCCAGAGCCCTCATCCCATCGCCCCTTCAGATTTGCAGGGCTGTTTCCAGTATAAAACACCAGCATCCTATTTCATTTTTCTCCTTAAAGGAGCAAACAGATGTTATCTCTGCTGGCCCTGGGAACAAAACCTAACTCTATAGTGTCTGCACAGTTAACTGGGGGTGTAGTGACACTGGAACGAAGCCCTTTTTTGTCCCAAAAGCCCCATTTTTTTATACGCATCCCTCAAAAAAATGTAAATAAGTTTCCTTGACAGGAAGAATTGTAAAGTTTGGTATTTACATTAATAGCCTTGTAGCGGCGGGGAGGGGTGGGGGTTTCATCTCAGTGCATTTAAAAAGCCCAGCAAAATGCATTTTGGATCCTCTGTTTACGTTCGTGTCTTTCCTTGGGAAAGGATAAATCTGTTAGCCAGCAGACACCAAACACGCTGCAGTCAGCCAAAAACCGCTCAGGCTCGGGGATCTTTGAAAAAAAGGGTGCAAGGGAAATGCTCCGGAGAAGGAGACATGCGAAGAGACAAATCTGCCAGGGGGCTAGACGCAAATAAATGAATTACCCATCAGAAAGAGCTGGAGACACGCATGGCGGAGGGAAAATGCAGGATCGGGTTCGAAGGAACGCTTAGAAAAGTGGTAAAAACGTGTTATTACTTAATCTGCTGGAGGCAGAGCTGCGGTGAAACTCCTATCGGGAGAGATGTGCGTTGAAGGGTCATTAAGGGAACAATCGAGGCAGACATTTGGGCTAAGTAGACCTAATTTGTCTCCAAATTAGTCATCCTCACACCGCTCGGCTCTGCAGAGCAGCCCTGATTTTCAAAGCATCCTCATTAAAACGAAGGGAGAGATTGAAACGCTTCTCCTGAGCAGCCTCCCCTTCACATTCCTTCCTACGGTGCTTTTTTGGGGGCATAATTCCTGCAGTTCTAGGTAGCGGTGATAAATGAGCCCTGGAGATCACAGCGGGCTCTCACAGAGCTGGGACAGATCCTGTAACCACCGCTGAGATCTCTTTTGGGGACATTTCATGTCACTCTTTCCCCCGGCAATATAATTATTTTTATAGCCGTAGCCCTCAGAATCATTTCCATGTGCTTCAGCACGGCTTTGAAAATCTCCGAGCCCAAACCCTCCAGAATTTATGTCTTGCTGGAGAGCTACAGGAAGGGTTTGATGAGGCCACGAACGTGGAAAGGATCGGCACCAGAGCCCCGAAACACAGAGCGAGCTGGAAATGCCGTCAGGGAATTACAGCTGGATGGGGAAAGCGGATCTTTCAAGGACCCTTTTCACCCCTCTTCCCAGGTTTTGCAGAAAGTTGGGAAGGGGGGAGAAAAAGCAAATTGCTCCTTGTAAGGTGCTGATCCCACCAGACACCTCGGTGGCTGCTCGGAGCTCCTGATTCCCTTCTTCAGGCAAATTTGGAAGTGACGAAAACCAAGAAACCATCCAGCTGGATATTAGCAGGCTCGCGCTAATTAATGATCAGTTCTCAAGAATTAAAACAGTAGAAATATTTGCCAGGGATTAAAAAAAAAAAAAAAAAAAAAAAAAAAAGGAAAAAAACCGAAAAAACAAACAACAAAACACCAAAACAACACTTGGCATCCCGGCATTAATTAGATTTGTAGTTGTGGACGATGACCACTCAGCAACAACAACTAATCACACAGAAAGAGCAAATTAACTCAGCCAGCCCATAAATCAAGGCAAGGCAGCCCTTGCCCTCAGACCCATCCCTTTAACCACTTCCACACCAGCCCCGATGTCCTTGTCCTTCCCCTGCCAGTTGTGCAGCAAAAACGTGGGAATCAGAGCTCTGCGAGCTCTTTGGGATGTGCTTCTCCTCCTGCCTTTGGGGGGTAAAACAGAGGATCCCTCTTTGAATTTTGTGATCTGCCACCCAGAGCCCAAGGTTATCAGTGTTTAGCAGGAAGGAGGGTTTTCCCTCGGGAATGGGGGAGGACAAAAAAAAAAAAAACCCAGTCTTTCTCTGTCACATCAAGGGAAGCCGCGTCAGGAATTTGGAGACAGGTTCCTTGCAGGAGGAGGGTGCAAACGGGACAGAGAGGTTTGGTTACCACTCCCATAAAAACGTGAAATAAGCGGCAACAACTCCTAAGTCCTGCTGTTAACAGAGGGCTCTAAGTGGCCATTAGATCCCTGAATTCTCCGGATTTGTTCCCTGGCTTCTCCGGGTCTTTTTTGTGGAAAAGGTCTGCTGATCTAGTACTCCAAAACGAGCACAGGAAAGGCAGCACGGATTCTTCATTTCCAAACCAGCGGCCAGGGAGTGTCTGGCACTGCCCAGGGGCTGGGATCCACCTGGATCCAACCTCTCTAATTGCTATAATTAAGTGATTTGGGATTTTAAAATTTAATTTTTTTTTACACCAGTGCTTCGGCAAGGGGTGGGATTGAGGAAGATCCGCTCTCCCCCAGATCACAAAAGTGGTCAGAACACCAAAACAGAAAATAATCCTCGCGCCCTGCACTCTGTGGTGAGCGACAGTCCCTGCTCTTCCTCCCATCTCCTCTCCACCTTTCAACCACAGCCTGGAAAACAGAAAAAGGAGGAGGTGGGGGCGAGAGAAGAGACAGATGTCTACGGGTTCAGCTTGAGATATATATTTACTGGAAGAGGTCCAGTAAGCCTGGCCTAGCTTTAATTGAATTCCTAATAAGATAGTTTTGCCTTGTTAGCTGCCACCCCCAAGAAGCATTTCCTTTAAGAGTTATCAGACCTGCCAAACACATGCTTTAAAATGCATGAATTGGGTTTTGGGTGAGTTTAGCCACCAGAAATCCTCGTGCAGTCATTTATCTGATTATGCCCTCGGTTTTAGCTGTTCAGGCCTCCTTTAAAAATCATATGTTTGTGCTTAAATGTAAATAAACCCAATTGCTCTGCTGAAATGGGGGAATCACGGCTGTGCTGAGCCTCCTATTAAAAATAATTAGTTAATCCAGCTTGGAAAATTCAGTAGGGTGGGATGAAGCCAGGGAGAAGCTTTCATAGGAAAAACAGCATTTTGGGTGGCTGGGGTGAGGGGGTCGCCAAGGTATCCACCCAGTGTCCCCAAAACCAAACTCCTCAACAAAACTAACCTGACAGAGACACAAAAACTCACATTTCAGGCTGACCCTTATGGCAAATTTTATGCACATCACGATGTGATTTCTCTGTGTGAGAAATTCGGCTCCTTAGGCAGAATTTCTGTCTGGGAGGAGAAACTCAGAAATGCAAGGAATAAAACAAAGAAAATAGTGGACTTGGGAAGAAGATGAACTGGGGGATGCTTCCCAGCAAACAACCTGGCATTGGCAACTGCAGACAAGCCACCTTGTTAAGGGAAAAAAGGAGTTTATAGTTTAATCTACCAGCACAAAACCCACCTGGGCCCACCAGAAACTCCAGTACCATCACCCATGAATGCTGTCATGACCACGCTTGCCCTGAAGCACAAAAATCCCACCCTGAATTTGGCCAGGACAGAGATGCAACAAAATTTATTAATGATCCCTTAATCAAAGGGGTTTGGATGGGGAAAACAGGTTATCTATTTGTCCCAGCTGAGCACTTGCCCCCCTGTCCTTCTCATGTGTAGCCCACCGGGATGCCCAGTACCACCTCCACCCCGTAACCCCCCAAAATTCATCCTACAGGCATTTTTATGCCAGTTCTTGTGAGTTTGAGTCTTTCTTCCCCCAAACACACAGGTGAGCTCGCCCATCAGTGGGCTCCCGAGTGTAGGATGAATGGCAGGAATTGAGCCTCTGCATGGAAGCAGAGCATTTTCACCCATGGTAGTGCTTCTGGGAGCACCAGGGAATCACCCCCTTGGAAATTTCCCAGTGAGAAACCAGGGCATAAAACCACATCATAAAAACAGGCCGGATGAGATAACAGCAGTTTATTAAAAAAGCATTCTGCACACAGCATATTAACTTGTACTTTTGCACATTATATAAGATGGCTATTCTGCGTATTTTAATTTATTTTGCTTAATTATCTTGCCTGATAAGCCCAGGAAATTTCTGATAGCACCAAGCCCTTTTTGCTGCAGTAATTGTGAGCGCGGTGCTCCGGGCGCGGCCTCGCGATCTCCAAAGCTCCTTTCCAGCTCCGTGGGGGTTTGTGCACAGAACAACCCGACATTTTACAAGGGCTGTTTCATCCCTGACCCCAAAAGGGGCTGTTTAAGAGATGCAGCACTAAATAATCTGTTTTATACCAGATGGGGCTGAAATGTTTGCTGCTGGAAGGGAGCTGGAGTGCGGCGGAGCGGCCGCGTTCTGTCCTCCATGGTGGTGTGATGAGCTTGCACTTGGGTTTTGGGACTGAGAAGAGTTTCAGGCTTTTGAACTGTTTAAATCAGCTCGGACCTCATGAACAGGGGAGATCAGAGATCCCTCTCCAGTGATTCCCTTGGAAATTTACAATCAATCTGATGATCAGTATTTCTTGTTGTAATGCGCGCAAATGAATAGCTCACCGCTGCTTTTCCTGTTCACTCCAGGGAAGCTGGTAGTGGAGAGCGCCTCAAAAAGACCCTGTCACACCAAACCCACAATTCCAGGCACCCCCAGGGCAATGCCACGTGCCCAGAAGGCTGAGGGTAGGGAATTGGGAGCTCAAAACACGCTGATTTTCAATAGGACCGAGTTAATCTGGAAGCTTTCCTCCTAAGCGCTGTTATTTTGTAAACCAGGCAATATTTCACTCCCAAGGAGTGGAAAAAGGTAAATATTTTAAAGTTGCCGAGGGAAACAGACACGACTGAAAATTGTAGCTATTCCTTAACTGTGCATATTCGTGGAATTGTAAGATTTTTCAGGCTAATAATGTCAGAATCAATTTGTGGAATCATATGGTTTTTCGGGATAATCATGTCAGAATCAGAGAGAAAAATCTCCTGGCCTGAAACACAACAGTCTGAAATCTATTCCCGCTTTTTCATACTGGTTTATTGTTCTCACATATGCATCACTGGCTCATTTTCTGCTGCAATTAGCGAGGTTTTCATGCCCACTGCAATGCCCGAGGTACGTGTACAAGTCCCAAGGACACTCACCCCTGCTCCTCCAGAAAATAAAACCTCCTGTTTAGAGCACATTCAGAGCTATTTCCTAATGCCATCATTTCACCAGCTGTGAAATGTATTTTTGTCCCCCAAATGCTGTTTTTCCTTAATCTTTTGCTGAAATGCTACTGCACAGTTTCTCACACAGCTACAGCCACATTTATGTTGTTTGAAGATCCAAAAGCTCTTTCTGGAGAGGAAATCCATAGGCTCCCCCCCTGCCTTGAATTACTCATCCACTGCACTGCTCAGGCTGCCTTGCAGCTTCTCTGCAGCTCAGGCACATCCTTAAAATTGCGCACGGGGCTAAAATATTCCAAAAACCAGGAGGGTTTGGGCCGTTTGTGAAAGAGGGAGAGGAGGAGATGAAGGTTTCCTGGAGCTGTCACAGGGAGCCTGGGCCAGAAATCAATGCCTAAAACTTTTCAGGGGGAAAGCTGCTGGGACAATTTGGGACCTGGGTGTTTGGAGCTGCTCCACTGAGGTGCAAACAGGGACAATGAGGCACAAGCAGGGCAGAACTCAGGAGAGTTGTGGCCCTGTGGCGAGATTTACCCCCACTCCCAGCTTCTTCCAGGAGAATGCCCAAGCCAGGAATGCCAAACCACCCTCAATGACAGTGCTGGCACTGCTGGCACCCCAATCCTTAACCCTGGTCCCCTCTCCAGCCCCTCGGAGCAGGAGAGGAACCCTGGATATTTGGGCTCTCCCTCTCCCTGGCTGCCAACATCCCAGCGGCATGGAGGGATGCAGGGACACCAGGCTTTGCTCCAGCAGGTCCAGGAGGCATTGGATAGGACTGGGAGACAGATGAGGCTGCTCCGTTTCCATTCTCTTAGGAAACTTAAGAATTTTTATAAAAAAGCGAGCGAGGATTTGGCAGCGAGCGGAGGGTGGGGATGCCTGCCAAGGCCTGGACAGCTGTACCTTCTTCACTAGCAAGTTGTGTGATCAGCTAGGGCCGTGCTGAAAGCCAAGAGGAGTTACCAGAGCTGCCACATCGCATTTGGCTGATCCTCCCTCTGGGAGACACCTTAAAGAAACAAACCCACCCTAAGAGCTCCGCCAGCGCCAGCACAGCAGAACCGGGGGTCACCCCACAGGCTCGGGGTGCTGCTCTGGTGTTTTCCCCGCTTTGCCTTTCCCCAATTTGGGATCCAAGATGAGGGGACAGGGGAGGAGGAGACTTATCCGAGGCTGTTTTTCCATATTTTGCTGGCGTACCGAAGCCCTGCCTGCCCCTCCCGAGCTCGGCCGGACCTTCCCGACAGCTTGAAATAACCCAGGAAATTGTGCAAAGGCTGCGGCGGGCCCGGCCCGGCCGGCGTGAGGGAGGGAGGGACACCAGGCCCGGCAGCCAGCACCAAAGGTGGCACTACTGCACCCCACATTGTAAAACTTTGTTCTGCTGGGCTCTTCAAAGTACCAGGAGTGTCACAGCAAACAGAGGGAGGGAGGTGTGATGGGCTGCGAGGGGATTTGGGGAGAACCGATGTGACTGCAGAGCCCCAGCCGCGGCTGAGGGAGCCTCCCCTCCCGGCAGATAGAGGGACAAAAGGCTCTCAGATGAATTCTTAAACAGAAAATTATCCCCCCTTTCCTTCGAGAGAAAAGCAAGAGATCTATCTCCAGGTGTTACCCCATCCCCTTCATCTCCAAGCACTTCCCAGGCTTGAAGATTTCACTTCAAGCTCATCACTGAAACAAGCTCCAAAGGCTCCCCTCGCACAGCCTGCCACGTGTATTCCCATTCCCCTCACAAAGCTCATTTTCCCTTGCAAACATCTCCAAAATCTCCTTCCAAGCGCCCGTGCTCGCTCCAAAGCTGCTCTGAGGTGCCCACTCCCCACATGTTTGTGCACAGACATTTCTGGCCACGTTCCTTCCTCTCTCCCCAGCAGCTGCAAATTCCCAGGTTGGGAGAAGGAAAAGGTGGAAAAACCACAGGAGCTGCTGGCTCAGCACCTGCTGGCACTAGAGGGCAGGGTAAACTGCATTAAATAAAGAATCAGGTGGGGTTGGGGTTGCATCCCAAGAGAACATCTCCTGTTTGTCCATCAGGGATATCTGGGAGCAGCTAGGAGCTGTCTCACTGCCCGAGAAAAGGAGGAACCAAATTTTGCACTTTTTGTCAGTGATCATCAGGAGAGCAGACTCCCAGATTGTTTAATTTAGGGTCAGAGTGTGCTTCCACCTTGCAGTCATAGCTGCCTTTCTAAAAGAAAAACTCTTAAAAAAAAAAAAAAATTCTCATTTCTCTGCTGTGTTTTCCTGAGTATGCGATTAACCCTGCTCAGTCCTCCTCTTAACAGGAGATTTTAAATTAGCTCCAAACACAAAAAGCACAGGTTTATGCTTTCCTTTATCAACAGCCACTCCAATAAACAACCCCAGTTTTTAAAGATGACTCCAAGAAGGTCAGGCAGCACAGTCATTTCTAGCAGGGAAAAACCACACAGAGCTGGCAAGGCAATTCGTGGCCTAAACACAAGGAACAAAACCTCCCAGGTCAGCCCTAATCCTGGAGGACAAGCATCCTCCAGAGCTGCTGGTAGCCACAGAAAGCATCTGCCCTTCCCTGAGGGACTGGGTTTCTTAAAAATCCAAAGACTGGGGTGCCCACAGGGCTCCTGCAGCACCTCAACACAGGCTGAGACCCCAAAAACTGCACAGAGAGCTGGCAGGACCATCCTGAAGATCCTGGGGCAGGGAGAGGAGAGGGACAAACCCCAAAATCTGAAAGATTTCAAGGATCACTTAGAAGAGAGTCACTAAATGCTGCTGGGCAGGAGAAATGCAGGGGTTTGATTGGGATTTGGGAGTGAAAATGTCTCAGGTCTGCTTTGCTGCTAAGGAACAAGGTGGGGTCTGTAACTCCCCACTGAAAAAAGGGGGTTTGAAGTGTCAGATTTTACCCTTTTCTGACTTAGAAATGGGGTAATTGAGAGGCATTTTGAATTATTTTTTTTTTATTTTCAGTCTGATAAGAATTTATGCTATTACAATCAGAAGTTAACTATTTCTCTAAAGCATCTAGTTAATTTGTAAGGTTGTTTTTTTTTGAAACTTGTTTCTAGTTCTATTCCTCTCTCAATAATGTTTGTTTTATTCAAAATATTCATTAAATATACCCCCAAAAATAAAACCACACACATACACATGGAAGCACAGCAAATTGCAGAGGCGATGGGTGAGGAGGGAGCCCCCCAGCTTGCTCCCATCTGATCTGGTCACCTCCATCCTGTTTTCCACTGCTTTTGGCAGGCAGCAGAAGTGCCACGGGACACTGAGGCTCTTTCCAGCTGATGCCCTGCTGGATGGTGCCTCAGTTTCCCCTCCAAAAAGCAAATATTAACTCTTGCAGTGCCCGCCTTGCCCCTCCCCAGCAGGCAGGACCTTGCCAGCAGAGGGACAGGATTCACGTGCCACCAGGGCTGGATTTACATTCAGCCCTTTCGATTCCTTTCACAGCTTCTCATCTCAGAGATCTGAATTGCAGATGTTGCTGTGCCTCACATTTGGAGGGGGACAAAAACGGAAGGAAAAAGGTTAAGCAGCTCTGTGAGTCACTCCAATACACGACCTACTGTTGATTTAGAAACCTACCTCGGCTGTAAATACACAATAAGCTTCTCTGAAGTGTTTAACCTCTTGTATTCTGTCCAGAAAAACTAATAAATGAGAGCAAAACATCCCTCCTGAGTCACAGAAGCAACAAAACTGGAAAACCCTGCCGTGGGTTCAGCTCTGAGGATAAAGTGACCCAAAACAAGTGACCTAAGGAGGGAGGGGAAAAATAAAAAAGAGGTATTAGTGGGGCAGATAATGAAGAGAGCAGGCTGTGCTGCTCTCTGGGACCTGCTCCAGGCAGCAAAGGCAGGAAAAAACTTCCCAAACAAGCAGAGAGAGGCTGTGCCATGAATAAAATAAAATACACCCCAAACCAATAGCGGGACTCTGGCTCCACAGGCAGCCACTTGGTGCACCCAGACTCTCCTTGGAGTTGCACAGGCTCCTCACACCCATCACAACCCCGAATCATTTATCCACAGGCTGCTTTTCTGGGGCTTTTGGGAGGCAGAGGGCATGTCAGCCACATAACTGGGGAAGGGCTGGGAGAAGAATTGCAAGCAGGAGAATTAGCTTTGCCACAGGTCTTGCCATGCCTCAGTGCCAGGGCAGCTCTGGAGAGGGCAAGCTGGGCATGGAAATGTCCTGATTTCAGCTTTGGAAATGTCCTAATTCTAGCTTTGGAAAGCCCTGTGAGTTTTGGAAGGCAGCTGAACCATCCAACCCCCCCCCCCTCCACACACACACACACACACACACCACCCCCCCAACCTCAAATATCTTGTTGAATCATCTTTTGTCTTCAAAGCAGAGGGTGTAGCAGCGGAAGGAGAGCCTTCCCTGGGATTTGAGGCACTGAGTGGGAGTTGAGAGAAAGGCCAGCATCTGCTGATCTCAGGGTACCACCAGGAGAATTCTGCACCAGGATCCCGAGGAGGTCACTTGGGCTGGAGCCATCCCGAGGCCTCCGGCTCGAGCAGGATCCTGCAAAGTGACTGAGGGGGGCTGGATAGTCCCAACAACCCCAGTGATTAAAGGGAAAGATGATGAGCCAGCAGTTCCAGCATAAATCAATCAGGCTGGCCTTAAAGATTTGGGCGTGATTTAAATCGGCAGAGCTGTGGCTCACAAACCACCAGAGGTTTTTGTAGGGATGGGGATGCTTCAAATAAAAATAAAAGTCACTGCTCTGGTCAGCACACAGATGTAAAACTCAGGGTAGGGAAAACTGCTTGAGTAGTGCTGCTGGATAATTCAGGCCCAAATACCTCTTGGAGTAATTTTCCTCCGGTCCCTCCTTATTCCAAGGCAATTTCCAGTTCTAATCAGACATGAACTAAGGCAGGATTCCAGAAATTTTATTTAAAGCTCTTTTTTTGCTTGTTTAGAACTCAAAGATTAGGTACTCAAGCTTTTCCACATAAAAACCAAAAGATGGAAATTTACCCTATTAAAAATACTACATTAACTGATTAATTAAGTTAATAATCTGTTGGGGTTGATGATGAGCAGACTGAAGTTAAAGAGACTTAGGGCCCCTCCAGAGCTGGGAGTTTTTTGAAAGACACCAAGTTTTCTTGATCCTTTTGAGAGTTCCAGCCTAAACTCCTATTCAGCAGCCTTTATCATTTAGTTGCTCTTTGGCTCTCTAGGAAAAACTAAAATCCCTGACACACAAGAGCAGCATAAGTAAGGATGAAGCAGCATTGTCAAGTTTGGAATGCACAGCTCAAGTCCAGGTGAAGGCACAAGTTGGTTCAGAGCTGTCCCACGCTGTCTCCATGTCTGGTTTCAGCTCCTTTTCCTGGCAAGGAAAATCCCACAGGCATTCCCTTGCTCAGCCATCAAGATGATTTGGCTGGATCTCACCAGGGAGCCAGGCAGTGAGTCCCCAAAAATTAAGCCCCTTGTCCCCAGCCCATGCACACAGGAGGATCTTGGCATCCATGGAAAAGGGCAGCAGATCCCCTCAGAGCAGACACAAATGACCAATTCCTGCAGCCAGGGCCTGGCTTGTGTAACCAGGCACTGGAGGAATAAACTCAGGTCTTTTCACCCTCAAAGATCTTTCAGCTCCCTTCCAACCCAAACCAATCCACGATTAATGAAGCAGAGATGGAAATCATTTGGAGGAGTCCAAGAGCCTCATCCCCTGGACTTATGGCCATCCCAAAAGCAGAGGTGGAACAGCAAAGTGAGGAGATGGGAGCAGAATGAGGATAATCTCTGGAAGGAAAAGCAATGCCAGCAGCTCTCCTGATGTGTTTGGAGCTGGCACAGTCCTGCCAGCCTCCTTATTCCAACCCCACAGAGCTTGGGAACAGCATGCAAACACTTGGAAGGGAAGGAAGAAACCATTTAATAAGTCTGAAATAATTTTCTTACAAATTCATTAGCTATTATTTCAGCTGTGTGACCTCCTGAAGGGACTTTCTAGAGGGCCAGATTATGCAGTCAACTGAAAATATAAATAAGTATGGAGAGGGCAAAGATCACTTTTTCCAGCCAAAGCGTGTGGGATGTCAGGTTAGGGTTCCTGTCGGGTGCATCCGTGCACTTCCAGGAGGGGAGCCTGGCCCAGCACTTGCATTTCTTCTGCCATTTCAGGCAAAATCATCTCATTTATTGGGGTTGATCTCAATTACTGCTGCTTTTAGGGCTGCTTTAACCTGAATGTCTGTGCATAGATTCACACTGATATTTACTGCTGGGGAAGGGCTGTATTGGAGGTGAAAAGTGCAGTGCACATACAGATACAGATCTTCCCCAGCCCTGGAAGTGTCCAGGGCCAGGTTGGATGGAGCTTGGAGCCTGGGATAGCAGAGTGTCTCTGCCCGTGGCAGAGGGAAGAACAAGATGAGATTTCAGGTCCCTTCCAGCCCAAATCATTCTGTGATTTTCTGGTATGGTGAGACCCATCTGTGCCTGTGTAACAACGGCAACTAGGAATTTCAAAAGAAAATGTTAATGGGTAAATGATAATGGGTAAAAAGCACACAGAGGAGTGAGAAGTTCTTAAATTGAGTCACCCCAGACATTCTCCACACCCAGATATTTAATGGAATCTGGGATCACAGATCATCTGTGTGTTGTGTGCGGAAGCACGAACACATTTCTCTAGACAGAGACAGATCCAAGCTTCCCTATTCTCTCCCTGCATTCAATCTCATTCCCTAATAAGCCTCTAAACCCTCATTTCAGTCACTAAATGTAACACCCAGCCTCCCTCCCTTCACAAATATCACACGCTGGTTTAACCTGGAGAATTCCAAACTTAAACATCTTGTACTGCAAATGTAAACCGTGTGTAAAACTCAGTTGTACAGAGCAGAAAAGCTGTTCAGCATCAACCAGAGGTTCCCTTCATCCCTGGGCTTGAAAAAACCCAGTCTAGAGGAAAGTGTCGGATCAGACGACCTGTAAAGGTTTCTCCCAACCCAAACCAATTTGAGATTCCCTGAGCTGCAAACCCGAGCAGAGGAGCCCATCAGCAAGTTCTGAGCAAGCCCCTGGCTCCCAGCAGCACCAGCTTGGCTCAGCTGGGCTCAGCTGGGCTCAGCTCTGCCTGCAGCGGAGCCCAGAGAGAAGAAGCACGGCCAAGCTCCAGCACGGAGCCTTTGTTGGGAGCAGATGCTGCTCCTGCTGCTCCCCCCAGAGCAGGGATTGCATCAGTGCCACAGGTTATTATCCCAGCGGGAACCTCGCAGGGGTCACTCGCCGAGGCTCAAACAAGCCCAGCTTTTGCAGCTGGCAAACCTAAACAAGGCCAGCCAGCTGCTGCCGAGCTGAGTCAGCCGCGCTCGCTCGTCCACTTAACCCGTTCCTTTAATCACCCAAACCCCCAAAACCTGACAACTGCAGACAGGAGAACGCACATCTGCCCTTCTGCAGCATGACAGGCTGGAAAGGACCGTGGAAACCGATTTTCCGGGGCTTTTTTTCCCTCGGCTGCTGAGTGCGTGCTGCACACAAATCATGTTCCTGGGAGTCTCTGGCTGTGCCTGCTCTGAGTCAGCAGAGCATGTGCTAAACCCCAGCCGGCCAGCGGGGCGAGCAGCTCACACTGAAATATTGAACATGTGATTGCATCCTCTGCTAAACACTGTCCAGCTGATCTGTTTGCTCCTTGAGCAGCTCACACTGAAATATTGAACATGTGATTGCATCCTCTGCTAAATGCTGTCCAGCCGGTCTGTTTGCTCCTTGAGCAGCTCACACTGAAATATTGAACATGTGATTGCATCCTCCCTTAAACAGCAACCAACCGATCTGTTTGCTCCTGGAGCAGCTCACACTGAAATATTGAACATGTGATTGCATCCTCCCCTTGCTCCTTGAGCAGCACACACTGAAATATTGAACATGTGATTGCATCCTCTGCCAAACACCAACCAGCCGATCTTTTTGCTTCTCGAGCAGCACGCACTAAAATGTTGAACATGTGATTGCATCCTCTGCTAAACACTGACCAGCAGATCTGCCTGCTCCTCGAGTGTGGAGGTACCAGTTGTGGGTTTCTCTGTGTCTTGGTTGAAGGCACTTGAGATAGTAATTCATGTTTGGACTCAAGTGTTTCTTATTTCTTATCAGTAAAACAGTCTCACTATTGTGAGTTCTGCAGCTTTTCATTAGAAGGCACAAAATGGCCAACAAGCTCTTGTTACAAGGTGTTTTAAAGCTAAACCATCCAATTAAGAGCTGACACCTGGATTATTTCCCCTTTTAACCCAATAACTGATCCCACAGAGCTGCAATGGGGGCTTTTCTGCCCAGTTACAAAATGCCACCCAAACCCATGAAGAAGAATGAGGAAGAAACCCAGGATGACACCCTGTGCCCTCCATCTTGCTGCCACCCACAACATACTAAAAATCCCAAAACCTCAATTTCTCACCAAGTGATACACCTACACTACTCTCTATTTCACACTTCTGTGGATTCCAGTCTATCTTGAACTCTAGGACACTTTCTCCACAAATGAGGGTCAAAGTCAGTGCTGCCCTAGGGGTCAGAGCACCCCAGAGAAGACAGAAAAATATTCCCTGTGCCCTGGGTTTCCCCACTCGAGCAGCACACACTGAAATATTGAACATTTGATTGCATCCTCTGCTAAACACTGCCCAGCCAATCTGCCTGCTCCTTGAGCAGAGAGGCTCCACCTCTGCACGCTTCTTCCTCCGAAAATTTGAACTTGGTGTTTGCTCCCCTTTGGAAAGCAGCAGCAAGGGAGTGATAACTTTGTTTTACCTCTAAAATCCAAAAGTGTGATCAAAAGGTGACACAGGAGATCTGAAGGGATCTATTGATAGGAAAGGGACAGGGAGCAGCAACACAGACAGCAAGCAGAATTAAACAAGATTCTAGAAATCATTAGTCTGTCATTGCTTCAGGAATTAGACCCCTCAGGGTGTCCATTGATGGGAGGGGAGGCTTTTGGAGCAGAGCAGAGGGTTGGGAAGCTCCCTGCGCTATCCAGGCTGGAAACTGAAGAGAGTGTGAGTAAGATCTGGCTCCCTGTCCTGCTCCCTGTGGTTTGCCTTTGGACCCATGGAGAAGTTTCAGAGAAGCCCATAAAGCAGCTGGCCAGCCCCATGCTGGGCTCAAGGCAGTGGTGCTGCTCCTGGGAGTCTTGGAAAGATGATTCATGGATGCTCAGAGCCCGGACAGGGAGCAGGGGGGATGCGCTGACCACAGGAGGAAGATGGCAGCATCCAAACCTACAGAAATAAACATTAAATATCCCCACCCTGACCAGCCACTGTGCTGATGCCTGCATCAAGTCCAACTCCTGGCCCTGCACAATGGACCCCAAGGAATTGGGCATCCCCAGGAAGCCCTTGGGAAGAGGCTGGCAAGGAGAGGAGGAAGAAGAGGAAAGAGAGGGGTAGAGATGATTATAAACACCAGGGCAGGGAATGGGCTGAGTACCTTAAAGGACTGGGGCTGAAATCCAGAGGGCTTGATGTAAGAAGCCAAGGTTTAAGGGTTTTAAACCTGCTTTGAATGGGATATTCTGTGATTCTAAGCATGGGTAAAGCCATCTGCATGGAAGGCAGCAGCTGTAAAGTTTAGGAAAAACAACCGTACTGTGCAGTATTTGCACTAAAGGCTGGAAGAAATGTGGGGCTGAGGAGAGATGTGGGAATCAGGGTGGCTTTTGCCAGGCTTGTGCTGTGCTGATGTAGCTGCCAGGCCAAGGAAAAGGGAGAGAAAAAGCCCCGGGGCAGGAGGAGATAAGGCAGGCAGAGTAAGCCAGGCCTGTCACACCTATTCAAATTCCAACTCACTTTCACCATTCCCAGGGTGCCAAAACCCCAATCCCAATGATTTACCCCAGCCCCACAAAACCCAGAGTGGCTCACTCCATGCCGAGGACTCCTTCCCCCAGCAGGATTGTTTGTCAAATAAAATACAACTCCCCCTTCACGAGGGCAGCACCCTCTAACCCCAGGTATTTTAAAGAGTTGAGCAATTCTTGCAGTAAAAAAAAGATCAGAGGGCCTTTATTGACTGCAGCAGGGTTAAGCCGGTTTATTCCAAGTGAGAATTTGGCCCCTTGACTTCAAGGAAGACATGCTGATTAATCCCAGATGGAGATCTGGCCAGGCACAATCCCTTCCCAAAGTCCTGGGGCTGAATCACCTCCACTGCTCAGAGTCCAGGGAGTTACTGAGGAACAAGGAACAGCACCTGCCATGTGGGAAACACTGAGGATGGGACCAGGGAATTGGGATTGAGGAATTTAGGGACCTTCAGGGTGTGCCTTATAATGGGGGGAAGATGCCAGAGTAGCATCCTTTCTCCTGCAGACATCTGGGAATGTCACCTGGGATGGGAGTCTAAAACCTGGGCATTGAGCACAGTGGGCAAGGAGATGGGGAATCTTCCTTGCTTCTTCCCACTGAGGGCTCCATGTGGTGTTTTGTAAGGATCCATAAGAGTAAAAACAGGATTAAGTCCATTCATGCTTCAGGAAAAGCTGCCCCAGCATTTCTTTGGCAGTTTTGAGAAGCAAACACAGCTTCATTCCTACTCCAAATGCCAAGAAAAAGGATCTTTTTTCAGCAATCATTTCCAAGGCTAACTCAGGACAGGCAAGATTTTGCTTCCCAGAGTTGTAGGCACAAATGCCATACTTTTTGCAGGAAAGGGTAAAATCCTTTACATGTGTGCCCATGGGGAGATGGCAAAACTGTGGATAAACACCAGAATTCACCAATTCCAAGGCGGGTATTGATGAAGTTTTGGGTCCTAAATGCAGAGGGGGTGGTGGAAAGGCTTGCCTTTGGCCAATAATATCTGCTCTCCTACAACCTCCCCCACCAGGGGCAATTTTTTAATGCAGGAACATTAAAACTTCACAGCTGTGGCCTGCCAGTGTCTCTCCCCAAATTCCCCCTGGGGGTCTCTGGCCCAGGTTTGCATGGTGCAAGCCAGGGGGACTCTTGCTGAGGGCTTTGCGTGCGGAGGAGTCTCCTGAGGAGGGGGGAAACGCCTGAGCTCCCGGCTCCCCGCTCCAAGCTGTGTTTGTGAGGGCCAGCATCTGGAGCGGGGTGGGAGCCGAGGGCTGATGGGCAGCAGCACACGTACAGCTGTGCACATCTGGCCCGCAGGTGTCTCAGCTGCTTTGTGTCAGGGACGTGAAAAAGCACCCCGAGTTCCCGGGGCAGTCGTACCTGTCCCGTGGATTGTTCCCAGAAGCCCCCAGAATTCTGTGGGTTTTTTGTCTCTGCTTTTCAGTGGGTGGCCCCAATTTTTTTTTTTTGTTTGTTTTTCCATTATTTTATTTGAAAGAAGGAGTTTAAACCCTAGATGCTTTTAAAACAGGGGGGTTGTGTTGTTATTAATTCCACTGGCATTAATCCACGCAGCTGAGTCAGTCATAATGGATGGCTGTCATCCTTCCCCTGATTTACTCCTAGGAGTAAAGGTTACTATAGAGCCTTTGTGCTGCACTGGTGAAAAAAGCTGAGGCTGCTCCTCTTTATGCTCAGCCACAGGTACAGCCAGACTTGCTCCCAAAATATTTAATCTGTGCAAGGACAGGCAAAGTGGGAAAACATAGGAAAAGTCTCATCCATGGGGTAGGAAAATCCCAGAGCATCCCACAGGGATGCTGCTGCTGCTGCTGGGGTTTGGGAACTGCAGCTGCACACAGGAAAACTGTGAGAGCAGAGGAGCTGCTGGCTGAGCAGGCCAGACCAACAGAGTTCCCTTGGAAAAAGAAGAAAGGCACAGATGTATATGTTTATTTTTAGAGAAGGTGTCTTTCCTAGAATTTGTATTATTTTGGCAGGAGCGCTGAGGGGGTGGAGGAAAGGTTTCCCTTGGCCAATAATATCTGCTCTGCTAAAACAGGGTGGAGGCAGGGGGGTGTTCTCACAGCCCAGTTCATATCTCAGTTGTGTTTATCCCTGTAGAGGCATAGAGGGACCAGAGACCATGTCCCAGTGACCACCAGCTTTGTCCTAAATTAAATCCAATTAAATTCTCCCTCGGGCTGCCAGCTGTGTCTGTGCAGGGTGGGATATGTCACTGTGAGCATCTCAGCAGAAGCAGATGGATCACCTGTGACAACTCCACCCTCCTTCTCTGATTTCCAGCAGCCATTCCCACTGCTTTGGCCCCGTTTTGGGAGTGCATTTCAGGCAGTGCCTGGCAGCTGGAGCCCTCCTGGATCCGAGAAGGCTGCAGGATGTGGGACCTAGGAGGCAGAGGAAGGTGGAAATGTGGCCTCAGAGCCGCTTTTTAGGGACACATCAGTGTCTGTGCAAGCTCTCCTCCCCAGCCTGGGTATTTCCCTGGAGCTGCCCCAGGAGAACACCTCGTTCCCTGCCCTTTTGTTCCACACCCCTCTCCTGTTTTTGGTGTGGGGCAGTGGATTTGAGCCAGAGAAAGCGATGATGAGCTCTGCTAGCCAGGAGGGCCGGCAGGGGCCACTCCTGCCCCTCTTTGCCCCCATCCCTGGCCCAGGAGATGCCGCTGGTGTCCCTCAGTGCTTGTTCCCCCAAACCACCCACCAGGCAGCCAGGCGGCTCCTGGCTCTCGCAAACTACACGGGGCAGCTCTGCTGCTTTTCCCTGCTCCGCTGCTCATTAGCGGCTTCCGCCCCTCGGCAATTCCGAGCTGCCATTCCAGTGATGTGCTGCCAAGGTTTTCAAAAGGGGGCTCCCACAAACCTGCCTCCTCCTCCTCCTCCAGCTGCCACCAGCCCTGCACGGCCTGTGGAGGAGTGCAGGGCTGGGGGAAACGCGCCGTTGCTGTTTAAAGCTTTTTTTTAATGTTGGTTTAAAGCTGTTTTTATATTTGTTTTAACTTTCTGGTGAGGGAGGGACGCAGCACCTTGGGGCCAACATTCCTGGCTGCCCAAATATTGCTGCAGGGAGGCAGAACCTAACAGAGAACATCTGAGCATCCCAGCAGCAAAGTGCTTCACTTGTCAGCATTCCCTTCTCCTCCCTGTGGTGAGCACAGGCCCACAAGACTGATTTTAGCTGAATTTGATCTTTTAGTTTGATTTGACCTGAAATGTTGAAGAATTGGCTCCTTCTAGGTGTTTTGGAAAACCTTCCCAAAGTTTTTCAATGGGAAGTTGTTGAGCCCACAGGTAGAAGCCATTGAATTCCTCTGCTTGGTGAGCATCCCTCTCTTCTTCTCAAGGGGTTCTTTCCATTCAAGGCCAGGTTGGACAGGGCTTGGAGCAACCTGAGATAGTGGAAACTGTCACTACCCATGGCAGGGGGTGAAATGAGATGGACTTTAAGGTCCCTTCCAACCCAAACCACTCTGGGATCCTATGGACAACAATAACCCTTTCTGCAGCTGTGTGAGGGGGGGAAAAAAATTATTTAAAGCAAAATTACGGAGCCATTCCTGGCAATATGTGAGAGGAGCACTCACAACTGGAGCTCTCTAACCTCGTGGCCGTGCTCCATCCTGCTCCAATGGCTGGGAGCAGACCTAGGCAGGAAGGACCAGGGCTCTCCCCTTGGCTTCTTCTTGTGGCATCACCTCTTTATGATCCCCCCTGGACAGTGAGGTGTCAGCAAACTGATGCACAAGAAGGTGTGGAGAGGAAGAAACAGCCCCAGGGAGAGGAGACAAAGCCCCAGTCTCCATTTCCCCATGCCACACACCCATCAAACTGCTCCTGATAACAAACTGGGGAGCCGCAGGACACAGGGAGGATGTTTCACCCCCAGCCAGCCATGGGCAGATAAATCCCCCAAGCTCTGCAAAGGCTGGGCTGACTCAGAGAGACGCTTCTCCCCGGGGCTCAGGAATGAGCCTCTGCCAGGGATGTGTTTTGAAATGGTTTCCCAGCTGTAAGATGCACATAATTGTGGCTTTGCCTTCATCTGGGAGACTTCAAGAGCGGATGGTTGATAAGGATGGAGCAGCAGAGGCAGCGCAGCCCGAGCCAGGGGATCTGGTTTCAGTCTGTCCCTACCCGCAGCATTCGATCTGATTTTGGCCCTCTCACCACCCCCTCGCACGGACACAATTATCTGAATTCCTTTCCCTGCTGCTTCCTCCCCTCTGAAGCCTTGCAGCCTGCTCCTGCTGCCTTTTCCAGGGCTCCCTCCTTTCCTGCCTCAAGGGATTTCTGCTGGGTTTACCCTTTCCTGGTAACACCCCAGAAATCAAGGGATTTCTTCTGGGTTTAGGCTTTTCTGGTGGGAAACATCCCCAAAAAAAAAAATCAAGGGAATTCTGCTGTTTTAAGGTGCCTTTTTTTTTTGTAAATTGAAACATGCTTATATTTAAATTAAATAAGCTTAAATTTAAATGATTTTGAGCATTTTAAACTTAAACAAGGCCAGATTGGATGAGGTCCCGAGCAACCTGGTCTGATGGAAGGTGTCCCTGCCCATGAAATGGGATGAGCTTTAAGGTCCCTTCCAGCCCAAACCACCCTCTGGAGTGGCTGCCATCGATTCTGGCTCCAGGGAGAGCTGAGAACTCTGAGAACTTCATGAAATAATTTGGGAACATGCCTTCAGCAGTGATCCTCCCAGTCATGGGGATGCCATCAGCAATTTTGGCTGTTTCCCACTCTCCCCATACCCTGAAACAGCTGGGCCGTATTTTTTATTTGCCCACAAGACAAAAACAAGGGCAACAAAGGAATCAAGGCCAAGTGTCCAAACCTGACCATGGATCTTTTGATTGCTCTGTGCCACAGGGCTTTTTAGGGGAGTTATTCCCAAAACAGCTAGGAATGATGGCTCCTGAGCCCAGGAATGGGATTTGAGTGATTTTCTAAAGCAGGAGCATCACCTTTTGTGCTGTAACCCAGCATTGCTTGAAGCTACTGGTGAGACTATTCCAGAATAATTTTTTACACTAGAAAGATGAGAGATTCAGTGAGGAATAAAATTCCTCACTCTGAGTGTGGTGAGGCCCTGGCACAGGGTGCCCAAAGGAGCTGTGGCTGCCCCTGGATCCCTGGAAGTGTTTAAGGAAGGGCTTGGAGCAACATGGGATAGTGGAAGGCGTCTCTGACCATGGCAGGCATGGAACAGGATGGACTTTACAATCCCTCCCAACCCAAACCATTCTGGGATTCTATGAATGCCACATTTTCCTCACCTTGACATGTTTGCTCTGTCCCATCTTGTTCAGGCCTTACCTCTGAGAAGAACCAACCCCACATGGGATTTCTCCTTCCCCATTCACCCTAAAACGTGCCTGGGATGTAGGGAAAGAAAACAAAAAGGCCCTGGGGGCAGAGCCTTTTTTCTACACCCTCAACTTTAAAAGAAATTGCAAAAGCTACCTTAAAAAAAAAAAACAACAACCAAAACCAAAACAAAACAGCAAAACCCACCAAAACCAAAAAACCTAAACAAACTCCAGCAGTTTTCCTGCATTTCACATTTCATTTGCACTCTCAGCCATGTCACGGAAATGATTTCAATCCTTTTGTAACCAAACCCACCCCAATCCTGTATAAGCAAAGGCCTGGGGGACCTGTTGGGAAATTTCCTGCAGCCAGGGCCGTGCTCCTGCTGCCACCTTCCATCAGGCCAGCAGCTCCCTGCTCCTGTGACATCCATGCTGGGCTGGGCAATGCTTCAAAAACAGGGAAAAATGGATCAGCAAAGGCCTCAGACAGAGGAAGCTGTGCTGAGGCAGAGCATCACAGCTGGGCTCTGTGTTAGGATAAGAGAAATGCTTGGAAATCCCCAAGAAATCCCAGGAGAAAGCAGTTCCCATCCCTGGGAGTGTGCAAGGCCAGCTTGGATGGCTCACAGAGGTTTTTGGGGCATTTTCGCTCTTCCTCAGCCCTTCCTTCCCCCTGCAATAGCCAAACAGGGCCAGGTTGCTGACATGAGGATCACATGCCAGATTCAGAGTGTGATTTCAGAGTGTGATTTCAGAGGGATTTCAGAGTGTGATTTCAGAGTGTGATTTCAGAGTCTGATTGCAGAGCCTGATTTCAGAGTGTGATTTCAGAGTGTGATTTCAGAGTGTGATTTCAGAGGGATTTCAGAGTGTGATTTCAGAGTGTGATTTCAGAGTCTGATTGCAGAGCCTGATTTCAGAGTGTGATTTCAGAGTGTGATTTCAGAGGGATTTCAGAGTGTGATTTCAGAGTCTGATTGCAGAGCCTGATTTCAGAGTGTGATTTCAGAGTGTTATTTCAGAGTCTGATTTCAGAGTGATTTCAGAGCCTAATTTCAGATAGTGATTTCAGAGTCTGATTTCAGAGTGTGATTTCAGAGTGTGATTTCAGAGTCTGATTTCAGAGTCTGATTGCAGAGCCTGATTTCAGAGTCTGATTTCTAAGTGATTTCAGTCTGATTTCAGAGTGATTTCAGAGCCTAATTTCAGAGTGTGATTTCAGAGTGTGATTTCAGAGTCTGATTTCAGAGTGTGATTTCAGAGCCCAATTTCAGAGTGTGATTGCAGAGCCTGATTTCAGAGTGTGATTTCAGAGTGATTTCACAGTGTGATTTCAGAGTGATTTCAGAGTGATTTCAGAGTCTGATTACAGACCCTTATTTCAGAGTCTGATTTCAGAGCACCATTTCACAGAATCACAGCACAGTCTGGGTCGAGAGGCTCCTCAAAGCCAATCCAGTTCCAGGGAACCAGCATGAGGTGGAATGTGGCAGAGCCATCCCAGAGCTCCGGAAAATCTACAATCCACAGGGCAGGCCATCACCATCCCCTCACCATAACAGGGAGAAAAATCAGCCCCTCAGCACCGAAGTGCTGTGGAATTCCCAGTTTTCTCCAGCTGGAGGTGGAAACCAGAAAGAACCAGTGGGAAGGAGCAGCCTCAGGGCAGCAGCAGCCGGAGCAGAGGGTCCTAGCCAGGGTTAAAGACATCAGCTCTGCCCCAGGAGCAGCTTTGTGCTGAGCTCTCTGCTCTTGGGTGGGATTTAAAAAAATCCCTGGAACCAGACCAGCTTTTTATCTGGTTTTACCTCGGTTTTGTGTCAGCCATATTCAGAGAGGAGCAGGGCACAGCAAAACCTCGTGTGACCATCCTCCACCCCTTCCTTCTGCTGGCTGGAAAAAATAATAAGTTAAAAAAAATAAAATCAGCAAATTGCTCCGTGGTATCTTCCTCCTCCCTGGGTTTCGTTTTGCTTTCCTGGAGCCCTCCCTGGATGGGGAAAGGGTCAGCCTGTCATCTGTCAGACGTGGGCATCCCCAAACCACCGGGAGAGGTGGAGCTCTCCAAAGTGCTCCTGGGCAGCCTGACAAGTCCCCGAGCTGGTCTGCAGAATGTGGTTGTAATTAGATAATTAATAACTTGGAGAGGGAAAGGAAAGGAAATCAGCTAAATGGAAGCTTTCCTCAGTGGGAGGAAATAATTATATCTGCTTTTTGATATCTGAGCTGAGGTGGCTTTGCTGAAGGCAGGAACAGCACCTTGCCTGCAAAGCCATCCCTGCCCTGAGCAGGAGAGGGGATCCCAGGGGCACTGCTGGGTCATGGAGTTTGTCCCACAGAATTTACCCTGCTCCTGGAAGGGTTCCACGCCAGGTTGGAGCAATCTGGGATAGTGGAAGTTGTCCCTGCCCATGTCAGGGAGGAGGAATGAGAAGAGCTTTAATGTCCTTCCCAACCCGAACCGTTCTGGGATTCTGCTGTTTTGATGGATACATTGCCCCTGCCTAGAGATTTACCATTTTAAACCCCACTGCAAACCAAGCTGTGACATTACCAGACTCTGAATTTAGGCTGTCTATCCAAAAGCCTAAGGAATTGTGCTTCCACTTGCACACTGGATCTTGCCCAGTGCCTGGATTAACTCCACGCTGCTGGAACCAGGGGCAGGATTCAACACCTGCTGATGAACCACAGCCTGGATTTGTAGGGAAAAAGCCCTTCCCACACAACCTAGCTCAGAAAGATGTCCTGCATTTTTTGGTGTATTTATTTATTTTTCTTCTCTTTTCTTTTTTTCTTTTTTTTTTTTTCCTTTTCTCCAGACTGTCCAGTGTCTGCGACTGAAGTGGAATTGGGATATATCCAAGTTTGTAGCTTCTGAAACCTTAAAAACCTCAAGAAAACTGGTCCGAAAGACCCCTCTTGACCTCCCTCGCTCTGAACTCTTGCAGAGCATTTCAGACTGAGTAGCAAAACAGCACCCAAGAGAAGGGGCTGAGCCTTTGCAGCATCTCTCCCCAGAACGACTGACCAAAGAGAGAAGGAGAAGCAACATTCCTGCTTGTTCATTGTTGTTGGGGTTCTGTGTCTGTCTGTCTGTCCGTGCGTTTGGTGTTTTATCGCTAATTTTTTATTTTATTTTTTTTTTCTGGAAACAATCTTAATTCAGGAACGCATTTATGAGGCATCTTTGGGTTCGAGTTTTACTTCCCCTTAACTGTATTCTTCTTTTTATTTTTAATTTTTTTTTTTAAATTCCAAACCTGATTTCTTGTACAGTCATGGCAAAACTGGACCAAGGCTCTCAGCAAAAAGACGAAAAGAAGGAAGAAAGCCCACCACTATGCCCCCAGCTCCCTGCATGAATTGTTTCAAGTACAGCCTGGATTACAGACTGCCCTCCACACTCTGCCACCTCTCCCTTATTGCTCCATGATTTGCTACCGCTCATCCCCTTCCCCCTTTTTTGATTTTTTTTTTATTTTTAAATTTTTTTTTTTTTTGGTTTTCATTTTCTGTTCCAGTGTATATGTTGCTTATTTGTTTTATTTATTGAGATATTTTTAACGAGCTAAGAGACTGCAATGTCGCTGTGTATACTGCTTCTCTTGCCAGTAAAAATAAAGATGTCATGCAGCTACCGAGGGTTTGGGATTTATGTTCTTGACTCCACAGCCCCCAGCAGAGGCTGAGACTCTTCCTTGTGCCCCACAATGTTTTGACACTCAGAAATTTGGCTAAAAAACCCTTTCCCAGGGAGTGGGGTGATGGGGTGCAGAGGGTGTGAGCATCACTTGATGATTTGGCTTGGAATGGACCTTAAAAACCCAACACCTTCCACTAGACCAGGATCTGGAAACAGGGGGCAAAATTATCCCAAATGACCTTTTCTCCTCATCAACTATGAGAAGAAAAAAAACATAAAAAGAAAAAACAAAGCTAAACAAAAAAAAACAAAAACCAACAAAACCTCCCTGCTGTGGTGTCTAGGGCCATTAAAAAATAAATCATGTCATTCCATCCCAACCAGCTTCGGGGGAAAAACATTTTAAGATGCCAAATCACGGCCCTGTCTGTGTGTGCATCAGATGCATTCATTCCCTGATAGCTTCCCGAGCCCCAAAGTCAAGTGTTTATTTTAAAACAAGCCCCGTTGCGTGGAGGGAAAATCCATCACATCCATTAGAAGCTCTTACCGAGGAGCAAATGACATCTCAGTCTGGGCTCTGGGTACCAGCAGAGCCAAAAGCACCATTTAAGAAGGTGAATTTAACAGCTGTCAGAGCATGCAGCACGCGGAATGACTTCCCCCAGCCCCGAGGAATGCGTGGTTTCACATCAGTTACTGCAATTTGGGGAATCTCTAACCCTGCCCCAGGTTGTCATTTCACCACAAGAAGCGACGTTTTTTTAAGCGCAGGCACCAAAACCCAAACCCAGCTTTCCTGAGGGTTTGCCAGGCACCCTGTGGTGCTGCTCAGCTGTGCCATGAGGATGCTCAGGAGCTGGATTTTCCCAAGGAGCTGTGCCACCTGCCTTCCTCGCTGCTGAAGAGGGTCAGGGCTGCTTCCCCCAGGCTCCAGTGGCACGGATTTAAGGATCTATCACGAGGGATCAAAGCCTTCAACCCCTCCCTGCAACTCTAAACAAATATCAATGCTCACAAAGCACCTTTGGAACCTCTTCCATGAATTCTGGGGCTCAGCTGAGGCTCCTGTGGGTGTATGGCCTTGGAGAGGTGGATTTGGAGCCTGGAATTAGGGTTCAACATTTGTTTTTAGGCAGAAAAGGGAGTGTCTGTTCAAATGGTCAGGAGAGAGCCCTGCTGTGGGGTTCAGATGGGTGCATGAAGCTCCTGAGGAAAACCAAGGCCATAAAATCCTCCCAAAAAAGTTTGGGAGCTGTGAACTCTCTGGGTAACAGATTTTTGACAGCAAACACAGCTGACTCCATGGAGAAGGAGGCAGACAATTCTATCAGCTGCTGGGAAAGCTTTTTGTGTGCTTGGGGTTTCTCTGGGCACTCAGGAAACCCAGACCCCAAACTGCAGCTGTGTCCTCATGGATGCATCTAAATTTTCTTTTCCATACACAGGAGTCTTTTCCAGTGGCATTTATCACCCCTAATTCCCAAGGGGATTGAAATTGTCCTTCCCAATGCCACCTGTGATGCCACCACAACACCCTGTGGGAGATTAAGGGATGTCCCCAAGGGCAGGGGCAGGGTGGCTTGTGCAGAAGAGGATGAAAGCAAGAAATCCCTAAAAGCAGCAGGATCAGATGAATCCCAACAATGGGATTTCTCCTCCGTGGCAGCACACACGCCCACGTGGAGCCTGGCTAAATATTGATCCTGGATTTCTTGGTCTCTGTGCACATGAAAGGCTACAAAAAAAAACCCCCACCAAACCAGTACAAACTATTCCAGCAAACCACAAAGCAAAAATATTCGCTGGAAAGAAGCCAAGCACTGAGGTGAGGATGTAAAACTCACTGATCTGGGTTTTTTTTAAAAATAATTTTTTACTCAGTCCCAGCTCAGCTTAGCACCTCTGACCCCTCCATTTCTAAAAAGGGGGGGAAGAAAGGTTTTTGCATTTTTAGCCAAAGTCCACATGAAAAATAATAACTATTAAAAAAACCCAAACAAATCCAACCCCCCACATCCCACCCCTTGGGATGTCTGCTCTCCCCACGGCCACCCCGTTTCCACACAAAACCGAGGAGTGCTGACAGCAGGGAGGGATGGGGAAAGGGGGGAGCCCTGAGGATTTTTCCCAGGGATCCTTGGAAACTTGGAAGTGCTGGGACCACCCAGGCGCCGTTTCTGGGATGGCAAATGCATCCCGCCCCGCGCAGGGTGACAGCAAAGAGAGGTCAGTGTCACCTCAGCACGGAGATCTTGGCCGGGGGAGCTGCATCCCACACAAACCTGGGAGAGCAGGGAGGACCCACGTGCAGCTGCACGCTCAGGACAGGGATAAATCCTCTGCTTCCTGCTCTTGGAAAGTGCAGTGACAAAGGGACCTGGATCAGGCTCGGGCAGAAAGATAAAAGCTGAGATCAGGGCGATGTGAAAGTAACTCCCCAGCCCTGGGGGGATTTAAAACCTGCTTGGATGGGGTGCTTGGGGACAGGAATTATTGGGGGGATGGATGGACTCTGCTTTTAGAGGGCTTGTCCGGCCTGCAGGACTCCGTGATGCTTCAGGCAGACAAAAGCTGCTCCAGCAGCAGATGGATGGCTGGGAAATGATGGGAAGCAAAAGGAGAGGCCAGTCCCAGCAGGACACAGCCCCATCTTTGTCACTGAGACACGTCCTCTTTGCTTTACATTAAAAGTCACACATTTATGTCTCATCTTTAAACCTTGCTCCCACTTGCAGCACCAAAGCTGGGCAGAAGCTGCTCACCTAAACCACAAAAAGAAGCAAACACACCTCAGACTGAGGAACTGCGGCTGGAATCCCTGCAAGTGTCCCGGGCCAGGTTGGATTTTGGGGCTTGGAGGAACCTGGGATGGTGGAAGATGTGAGATGGGGTGATCTTCAACCACCCTGCCAACCCTTCCATTCCATGATTCCATTGTTGCCAGCGTCCTGCCCGTGTTTTAAGGGAATAATTCCAGGTTTTTCAGCTGCACCTTGATGCTCTTTGTGGTCTCGGTGCCATTCCCCTCTCGGTGCCTTTGTAGTCCCAGGATTTGTCTGGAGCTTGGTAAAGTGCACTCAGCCCTTTTATGATTTCCTGTCCTGTTTCGGAGCCCTGCACTGAAAGACTTTAGTTGCCTCCTAAATCTTTTTCCAGAACTCTCCTGTCATTTTAAATATGGGCCAGCATTTTGTTAGCTTCAAGACTTTGAAATAATATCAAAGTAAACCTCAAAGGAAAATAAGGCAGTAAAGGGGAAGGTTGGGGCTTAATTCATATTTAAATAAAGACCCTTCACTTCAGCTTGGGTTACTGTGTAAAATGACTGGGAGCAAATGGAGCTTTTAAAGGCCTTATTCCCCCTCAGGGGTCTGTTTTAAAGTGATCAGGGAGCCTACCAGGCCCAGGAATGAAATTGCCTTCCCAGGAAAATTCCCTACCACTGGGAAGAAAAATCCTTGAAGCTCTCCAGAAGCAAGGTGGACATTTTTCCTCCCTTCCCTCCCCTCCCGAGCTGTGACCCAGAGCAATGTTTGGGAATGCTGGGAAGGCAGACAGGATCCCTGTCAAAGCCTTTGGAGAAGGAGATGAGGAGCTCAGGATTGATTTGCGGGTCAAAACACGGATTTTTCTCTCATTTTCTTTTCATTTTCTGGGGTTAACCACACATAGTAACAGGAGACACTGCCCTTTCTTTCCCCTTCCCAAAACGCTGGTTTTCAGGGCAGAGAGGAGGAGCTGAGGGCTGATTTCCAGCAAGCCCCAGCACCTGACAGGGATTTGCCCAAGTGTCAGAATTCCAAGTGTCAGAATGCCCAGCCCAGGTACCTCCACAAGAGCAGCCAAGCTCTGCTGGGCTTTATCCGGGGATCTCCTCTGAAATTCCCCTCTAAGCTCCACATCCTGCTGCAGCACAGAGCTGATGGATTTCTCCTTCCACGTCCCCTCTGCCTTTATTCCTTGTTTCCTACTGCAGCCCCAGGAGCAGTGGGCGGCAGGGATGGCTTCTGCTAACGCCAGCAAACTCCAGATCTGCCAAAAACCCCGAACAAAGGCTGTGAGAAAAATATTTCTGCAGGAAGCACTGGCTGAAACATGATTCATTTCTCCGAGATAAGTCATATTTCCCCCGGCCAACACTTACAAAAGGCTTCTCCTCCCTCATCCCTGCTCTGGCCTGGGTGATGGATACGGCCCCAGCATGTGCTTCCAGTTGAGGCCTGTGGAATTGCTCCATCCAAAAGCAGATTGTGGCTGGGGATGTGCCACCGGTGCCTTCTCCCTGCTCTGGAAGGGAACTGACCCCATTCCCAAAGGGAACTGTCCCCATTCCCGACGGGGACTGTCCCCACTGCCGGCCTCACGCCACCACTTCCAGCATCATTGTTTTCCAGCCGGGTGTGACATCCCTGCCTGCTCGCTGTGGCTTTGTCACCAGCCCCTGCACACAATGGGCTCCGCGGGTCGTTTGCAGTTCATCACGTCTTTGGAGCTGTCCATGGCAAAAAAAAAAAAAAAAAAAAACACCCATTCCTGCTTCCCACATGGCCGGGAGAGCCGTAATGGAATTTCCTAACATCCCTCACGGCAGAAAGCCTCGTTAGAGAGGGGCCCTGCCAGGCCGTGCCTTGCTTTCCCAAATTAGTGATGGGGTGGGAGCTGGGCCAGGGACCAGCTGGCATGGCCTGGACAGCAGATCGTGGTGGGACATGTCCATCCCAGCATCAGGCAGGGGTGAGGGACACAAAATGCTGGGCAGGGACCTCCGTGGCCACAGAAGAAATAATGGAAATGTTTGGGTTGGAAGCAACCTGAGAGGTCATCCAGTGCCACCAATGCCATGGGCAGGGACACAGGGACACCTTCCACTGTCCCAGGCTGCTCCAAGCCACATCCAGCCTGGCCTTGGGCACTGCCAGGGGTCCAGGGGCAGCCACAGAGACATTCCTGGGACACCACAGCAGTGCCAAAGCTGTCAGGGTCCCCCCATGGGGCCGGACATGGGGACAGGGTCAGCCACACCCAGGGTCAGACACAGCCAGGCCTCCCTTTAGATCCACCCAAGGTGGTCTCCTGGTTCCTGGTGGCATCCCAAGCCCCTCATGTGGGATTCTGTCCGTTGGTTTTTATTTCTCCTTTTTCTTTTTTTTTGCCCTGGGGTGGAGGAAGTCAGAGGAGCTGGCTGGAGCATGAGTGTGTTCCCATGAGTTCCTGCCTGGGTCACTGTCCCTGCAGGCAGCCTCATCACCAGCAGGGACATCCAAGCATGCCACCAGCACCTCTGGGGACACTGGAGCAGCTGGTGCTCCATGGGCTCCTCTTGGGGGGCTTGTGCTTCATTTGCCAGTTGCCACCACAGAACACCCTGGTCTGAGGACACAGAGCTGCTTGGGCAACCTGGACCAGGTAAAAGCCAGCAGAGGAGTTCATCTCCACCAAATCTTGAGCCCCAGCCTTCCCACATGAGGGCTGAGGTGAGGTTTGTCCCTCCTGGAGTCACAGCACAACAAAAAGAAAAGGAAGCAGGAGTGGGAAGGAAAAGAGAGGTGCAGAGGAAGAAGAGGATTAGGATGAAGTACAGACAGGAGGGAAGGCAAAGGCCTGCCCCTTGCAGAGCACACATGCAGAGCTCAGGGCGGAGATGGACGGCTCCTCCAGGCCCTCCTGAGTCATTTCCCATGGATCCATATGTCAGGTGAGCATTTCATCCCTGCTCAACTCTGCTGCTCTGCACAGGCACTTCAGCAGTGCCTTGCTAAGCCCATGTTGGTTGGGGCTGCTCTAAAATAGAATTACATAAAAATTCAACATCTTTGTGGCAAACACTGCAGGAGCACCGTGCTGGTGAGAAGGGATTTTGTGTTGTGAGAAGCTGCTCTTTCCTGCCAGATTTTTTTTTTTTCACAGAATCACAGCAGAGTTTGGGTGGGAAGGGACATCGAAGCTCATTGAGTTCCACCCCCTGCCATGGTCAGGGACACCTTCCATGGTGACACCTTTCACCTTCCACTATCCCAGGTTGCTCCAAGCCCCATCCAACCTGGCCTGGGACACTTCCAGGGATGGTACAACCATCCTGGCCAGACTCCCCAACATTCCTTAAAATGTCCATCAGACCCACAGGGCTTTCACTCCGCACGCTCCACAAGGGTCTGGGATGAGCAGGACAAGAAGGCAGAAGCTCAGACCTGAGGGGTGGCTGCAGGACACAGCCCAGCCCTGTCAGGGGTGGGATGGGCACGTCCAGCCAGCTCTGGCACGGCTCTGTGGCCTCTCACTGTGGCATGTTTGAACAGCCAGACCCTTTCCCCTTCATCAGTGTTGGGGCTGGGGAGAGCCAAAGGTCGGGCTGGGAGCCGATTTCACTTCTAAACAAAACTCCTCCTCCTCCTCCTCATAAATTTTCATTTGGTACCACCAAGATAGCTCCTCCCCTACTCTACTTTAACAAGATGGGTATTTCATTCCCCAAAACCAGCTCCTTTTTGCCCCGAGTTCCAAGATTTTGGGGAATTTTGGCCAGGATCCTGCCCCATGCCTCAACTTACCAGTGCAGGAGAAATAAAGGTGGCAGAGAGGTGAAACCTCACAGTTGTTTTTTCCTGGTTTTAATGGCTCTGCCACTTGTGTTCCCACGGGATCAGGGCCCTGTTTGACGTGCCAGGGGCTGGAAAGAGCAAAACCAAACCCCACTGTCCAAAACACGTGTGCTTGCTTTGTTTTGGAGAGAAAACAAGGGAAAAAGAGCAGGAGATGGAGCTGGCTTCCAGACTGCCTGCACTTGTTCATGCCCCAGAAAAGAGCAACTCAAACTGCCCAGGACAAAGTGCAAAGCATCAACAGTGCTTCTCCTGGTCCTGGACCCCTCTGTTTCTGTGCATTTCTCTGAGACCACCAAAAAGTTCAGCCCTGACATTGTTTTTTCTGGTCCTGAAATCTCTTACAGAACTTTTCCAGCAGTGGTTCTCAGGGCTCTGCCCTCCTCCTTCCAGGGAAGTTTCAGAGCTCAGCTGGCGTGGGGAAAGAATTTGGTGATTTAGATAACCTCAGAACTGTTTGTTAAGAGATTTGGCTGCTCAAATCCAGCCAGGGGGTGATTTCTGAGCTGTGAGGTTCATGTTCAAGTTCAGCTTGGACAGGGCTTGGAGCACCCTGGGATGGTGGAAAATGTCCCTGCCCATGGCAGGGGTGGAATGAGATGGGCTTTGAGATCCCTTCCAAGCGCCCCCAAACCACTCTGAGTTTCCTGCATCACCTTGACAAGGGAATAAACTGCTGCTTTGTCTCTGCTCTGCCAGCCCTCCTGGATTGCTGCCAAGGAAACTTTCCCCCCTCACTGGGTCATCCCCAGCTCCCTGTCCCAGCCCAGCCTGCAGGACAGTGCCTGGGGGCTGGTGCCATCGTGTGGATACAGCTGCAATCAGGAGGATGAGGAGGAGGCAGAACTGGGAAAACGACAGATCTGGCATTGTCCATGTCTGGATCTAAACCAGGTTGCCTCCCAGAGATACCAGTGGGTTTACGTGCTGCTTCCTCAAGCAGGTGAATAAATAAATCAGCAGAAGGATGCACCACTGTCTTGGTTTGGAAAGACAGGAGTCTGCTAAGGAGGGCAGGAGCCTCCCCTGAAATGGAGAATGTAAACCCTCCCCACCCCTCCCAATTGCTATAAGTCTTAAATTAAGGGGCTCTCAGGCAAAAATGTGGGAGCAGAAATAACAGTTCTTTAATAGGGGAAGGGAAAAAAAAAAGATAAAATAAACAATGCAGTGCACCAGAACAACAGTGACAGAGTCAGAACCCAGCCTGACACCCTGTGGGTCAGGCTGTTGGTGGCAGTCCCATTGGAAATGTGGCTGCAGCCCTCCTGCAGTGTCAGGGGTGGTTCTGCTGGAGCAGGGGGATCTGTAGAGAAGGATGAATTGTTCCTCTGAAGATCCAGTGGAAGGAGAGGCAGCTGCTGTTCCTCTGGGGAATCCCGTGGAGAAAGCCGTGCTGGTGTCTCACAAACCTCTGGATTATATCTGGGTAGCAATGCTTGGCTCCTCCCTCTGGGCTCACATCTCCCAATGGGATGTTCTAGTTCTTATCAGCCATGCAGTGACATTCAATGGTCTGTTATCAGCAATGTCCCCTCCCAGGGAGGTGTGAATGTGGCCACTCAAAGAGAGAGATAAAGCAAACTGCCCACTTGACAAAGGTGATCTGCCATACAGATGGGAATGGAAAACATCTTGCATGGCAATCTTCAACAACCACCTGCCCCACTTGCACCTACAGCATCTCCTGGTGCCACAGCAGATCCCAGAGGGAGTTTTCCCTAAGGAAAGCAGCGGTGGTTGAGATTTAGGTCCCTGCCAAAGGCCCAGAAGCTGAAACCACTGCACCTTACTCTGCTTTCCTGCTGGAAACAGAGCTGGAGCACAAGCCCTGCCTGTGTCATCCCCTCCAGGATCTCCAGGACTGTCTGGTGAAGCAGCACAAACACACTCCTGGGCCTGGAGGAGGATCAGGCTGTGGATTTTGGCCCCTGGCAGAGGGTGTGTGCTGCACTCTGGGCTCACATCCTGCCCTGGAAGTCACACAGTCCCCAGCCTCCAACTCTTGCAAAACTGAGGAGCAATCCCAGCCCAGGATAAAAATAAAGGGTCCACAGGGCCCTGCCACTCTGGGGTCAGCTGACACAGTGGATGTGCATCCAGCCTCCTTCTTGTCATTTTTCCACTGCTTTTTACAGCCTGGAGCTGAAGCGGAGCCAAATGACAAGCGGGGGGGAGAGCAGATCAGGAGCCTGGGGTTTCCTTTGGGTGGTCAAAATCCCCAGCCAAGCCCTGCTGGCTGGGATGTTCCCATTATCCTGCAGAGTGGAGCACTGAGCTGCAGTGAGCTCCTTCCCAAACCTGTGATGGAGAGCAGCCTGCCCCAACTCCTTGGGACGCACGGATGTGGGGATGAGCTTGGAGCCACAGGGAGGGCAGGGATTCCCTGAGGGCCCTGTCCAGGCCCTGCCCTGCCTCCCTCCCTCCCACCCCTGCACTCCAGGCTTATCCAGCCCTGTCATGTTGTTGGCTCCCCCCTCAAATTCCCACTGCCAAGGTGTTTGCAGAGCGATTTCCCCTCCAAGTCCTGCTGGCTCTGCCGGGATGGCTCTGGAAGGGGCACAAAGGATGCACCAGGGCTCAGCCACCAGCCCTCAGTGGCTCTGTGCTGGCTGTCACGGGGCTGGAGCACCTGCAGGTGCAGGTGGGATCTCCTGGATCTCCTGTGGATCCATCAGAGCATCTCCAGCACATCAGGGCATTCCCAGCGAGCTGCTGCCCCATCCCCGCCAGGTTTAGCAGCACCTGCATCCGAAATCCATGAAGGACCCAGCCCCACGGTGCTGTTTCAGATTAAATGGTTCCTTCCCATTGTTATTTGGGAAATGCAGGAATTTTTCCCATCTGGCTTTGACCTATAAAAAGAACATCCCTCAGAACCGAGAGGTTATTGCCAGCGAGGACGTGTTTTCATTTCTGGCCTTTAAGCACATTTCATGGCTTGCCAAGACTTTTTAGGAGGCTAAAACTCAAGGCCTCAACTCAGCAGAGTGCTTCCAGAGAGGATTTAGGTGCACACTTGTGTCTGAGCACGTTACAGGCTGCTGGACTGCCCAAACTGGTGCCAGAAATCATCTTCATTAACTCCTCCACTCTCTGATTCTGTCCTTGGCTTTATTCACCTGCAGGTGAAATTTGGTTTGCAGATGTGCAATCCCTGGATTGCAGGGAGCAGCTCTTTATTTGGTGAATGATTCACGGGGATTCAGGAAGATGTGAAAAGCCTGGGGCAAGAAGAAATGGGTGATGCTTTCTTGAAAGGATGATTTTAAAATCACAACAACTGCAGAAATTTCATGGAGTGTTTAGCAACAGCAAAATCAGGAAGAAAAACTAAGAATGCATAGTTGAAGTGCCTCTAAGTGAAAATTCTGATTTAAAAAGAAATTTTACAATATAAACCACTGTTCAAGTTAAATATTTAATTCAGGCTGGCTGAAATATCTCTTTACAAATAATGTCTCTTCTTTCTCTCCTTTTCTTTTTTTTTTTTTTTTTTTCTTCCTTATTTTTCAGTTTTGGTTTGTCAGAACCATCATTTCATCACTTTTCCATCATTTAATTTTTCACCCCAAGTCCTTATTTCAAGTTTTTGGAGCTTTGCTGCTAGGAAAGTCAAGGCTTGTGTATCCAAGTACACCCTGAGAGTTGAAAACAGAGCTGGATAAATGAAGAGGGAACACAAAATCCCAACCTTGCCAGTCATCCAGGAGGAATCCAAGATACCACAGCTATCAAAAGACACGGGATCTGTGCTCTGCTTCCAGGAAAGACACATTTCATCATCACAAGGAAATATACCAGATGACAACCAGCCCCCTCCAAGCTTCCAGCATTCCTACCTGCGCTGCTAAATCCCAAAATCCAGCCTTTCCTGCAGTGCGCCTTTTATCTCAGCAGCACTGCCCTCCAATGCAGATTTCCAGAGGAAAGGCAGTGCCGGATTTCACGGGAATCAAACCTAAAGCTTTTAGCTCAGCAAGGCAAGGGTCAAACAAATTTATTTGGTGAACCTCCCCTGTCAGATCTGTCTCATTTCCTCTCTCCTGGAAGTGCTCAAGGCCAGGTTGGATGAGGCTTGGAGCAACCTGGACCAGTGGAAGGTGTCCCTGCCCACCTGAGCTGAGCTTTAGGGTCCCTTCCATCCCAAAAAATTTGGGATTCATGGAGCTCCCATCAACAAAGCAACCAGAGCTCTTCCAGCCACACTGCTCCTACAGAACAAGGTGACCAACAGAGAGGGAAAAATGGTCAAAATCACTTCTTCTTTTTTTATTTTTTTTATCATGAAAACATTTGTTTAATCCTGAAAGCAATCGAAACCACAGAGGCTTTAATGGGGAGTTGAAAGCAGCAGTGGGGTGGGGTCACCGGGGTGTTTTTTCCCTACTGTCAAACGGTGAAACCATCCCTGTTATTTAACACGTCAAAAAGCCTGTGAACCAAAGAAAACAAAGCCCCAAACTTCCCGACAGCAGCGACACAATGATGGACACCAGGAAAAGGGCTGCAAGCACAAAACAAACAAACCTCCCCAAAAAGGGCTCCGCCGAACCGAAGGGGAAAAGAGGTTACGAGTAAATTGTGGGAAATGCCGCTAAGAGGGAAGGGATAAAAGAGACCAAGAATAAAAAAAAAATAAAGAGGAGGAAAGGGCAGAGGGAGAAGGGGCTGGGACAGGGCCGTGCCAGTCAGGAGGGATTTGGCCGGATGAAATGTGGAAGATACTTTGATTAATTCTAGGAGCCCACCCCAAAGTCATCCTGCAGCTCCCAGAGTGCTCATTACGGAGGGGAGGCGGGCAGTGACTCATGCTGGAAACTTCCCGACTTCCAAAAGGGGGGGGGGGGGGGGGAAAAAGAAAAAAAAAAAAGAGGAAAAAGAGGAATCTCAGTTCTCAAGCGAACACGAAGGTCCCTGGACCCTCGGGAAGGTTGGGGGGACAGCGTGGTGGCAGGGAGGTGGCCTTGGATGGGATGGTTCCCAGGAGGGCTGGCTGGAGATGTCCCCAAGGAGGATGGGGGTGACAGCTGTGGGTGCCTCTCCAGGGCTCCTTGTGCCAGCCCTGGAGGCAGAGATCTGCCTTCCCAGCAGGGATGCCCGTGGGAATGCACCCAAAAAGCTGCTGCCAGCTGGTGGGACACCGAGGCAGGATCACTCTGTGTCCCTGAACCAGCTGAAGGGTCTGGGATGGAGGCCCCCAGCTCTGGGGCGCCTCAGATAAAGGTCTGCTGGATCACAGAGATGAAAACAAAGCCAGAGCCGCGGTGTGGAGTCTCAGGTGAGCCCTGAGACTCAGGGGGTGCTCAGCCAGGAGGAGACACCAGCTCAGAGGTGTTTGCTCAGCCAGGATCAGCTCCAGGAGAACCTCTTGGGATGACAGCGGACAGACTGAGGGGGTCCTCCCTTGCCTGATGTTTACTATCCCATCTCAGCTCCACTCTCATCCTCTCGTTTTCAGCTCTCTGGGCAGCTGACAGCAGCAGGAACTGAGGCCAGAGCGTCAGATTAACAACTCTTCCTTCTGCAGGCTCGTGGCACCACGCTGGAGCTCGCTCAGCCCCGGAACCAAACAGAACCCGAGGATGTCACAGGCTTGGGACAGAGCTGGGGACAGCAGGGCTCATGCCCTGGAGCCAATTGTGGCTCCATTTTTCTAGTTTCTCTCATTAAGGAGAGAAGAGAATTAGGTTTTTTTGTTTTTTTAAATTTATTCATTTTTTTAAATTTATTTTTTAAAGAAAGGAAGGTGCAGGGTGTGACCCCATCTCCAGCACCCTGGCTCAGCCTGGGCTGTGTCACACAGGCTCACATCTCTCTGGGCCTGAGCAGGAACCCCTCGGTGCCCTTCAGATGGCATCAGTGGTGAATTAAAAGCCACTTCCCTGCACACCCAGCTCCCCTCAGCCTCCCATGGGCTCCATAACCACTAGAGGGGAGTGGAAGGTAGAGAGTTGAGGAGATGGTTGTGTCCTCCCGGGTTGGAAGGTTGGAAGGGTGCCCACCATGCCCAAAATTCACAGCATCCACCCACGTGAGGAGGTTTTCCCCATCGCCCCAGGGCGCTGGCAGGACGCTGGAGCAACCTTCAGCACAGAGGAGCCACGGAGTGGGATGTGGAAATTGCTGTCCTGATCCTTCAGGCAAGAGCAACACAGGCCCAGGAGAGGTTGGGCCTTTCCCCCAGGTTGAAGATTGCCATGCAAGATATTTTCCATTCCCATCTGTGTGGCAGATCACCTTTGTCAAGTGGGCAGTTTGCCTTTGAGTGACCACATTCACACCTCCCTGGGAGGGGACATTGCTGATAACAGACTATTGAATGTCACTGCATGGCTGATAAGAACTAGAACATCCCATTGGGAGATGTGAGCCCAGGGGGAGGAGCCAAGCATTGCTACCCAGATATAATCCAGAGGTTTGTGAGACACCAGCACGGCTTTCTCCACGGGATTCCCCAGAGGAACAGCAGCTGCCTCTCCTTCCACTGGATCTTCAGAGGAACAATACATCCTTCTCTACAGATCCCCCTGCTCCAGCAGAACCACCCCTGACACTGCAGGAGGGCTGCAGCCACATTTCCAATGGGACTGCCACCAACAGCCTGACCCACAGGGTGTCAGGCTGGGTTCTGACTCTGTCACTGTTGTTCTAGTGTATTGCATTGTTTATTTTATCTTTTTTTTCCCCTTCCCCTATTAAAGAACTGTTCTTTCCTGCTCCCATATTTTTGCCTGAGAGCCCCTTAATTTAAAATTTACAGCAATTCAGAGGGGTGGGGAGGGTTTACATTCTCCATTTCAGGGGAGGCTCCTGCCTTCCTTAGCAGACTCCTGTCTTTCCAAACCAAGGCACCACAGCAGGGAAAGGAGCTGGGAGAGGCCATCTCCAGCTTTCCCAGTCCCTCAGCTCACCTTTTCCCAGTGATACCCAATGGCACAGGCACTTCAGAGCTCACGGGGGTCAATCCTGCCTTCCTCAGGGCTTCCATGGTCCCTCACCAGAGGGGACACAAAGTCACAGGGTCACCCAAGAGCTCCTCTGACCATGGGGTTCACCAAGCCAGGTTTTGCCCAGTGTGCTCCTTGTCCTGTTGGCATCACAGAAATAAATCAATAAAAGGGTTCATTCAAATGAACCCTCAATAAAAGGCTTGTGCTGATCAGACCAAATTTCCATCTCAATTTTCCACAGAGAAAAGGCTGAATTTATTCTTTTTCCCCTTCAGTTTGGAAGCCTTTGAGGTGCTTTCTATTTCTGCTCTCCAAATAATTCAGTGTGTGCCTCAGTGTGTCCAAGCCGGCCCAAGCACGAGTCGCCAGGAAAATGCTGGGGATGGTGGAGATGTGCATTATGTGCAGGGAATTTAGTGCCAGGCATCCTGGGACACCAGGAATTTTTCTGTTTTTGCCACTGGGGAAACCTACATTTTACATTTTACATTTTTTTACATTTTTCATTTTACTGCCCTGACTTCCCAGCCCACAGCAAGGCCATCATTAAAGATCTACAATATTAAGATATAAACCAAACCAAATTTAACAGTTCCCTTTGCAGAAATGTGGTGGGGAGGCAGAGTTATCCTGTTAATTTGATATTTTCGTGGAAATGGGAAACGTGGGGGCTTCTCCCACAAATACATTTTTTTTGTGCACTAGGGATCAGGTCAATATTTTGCTTGTTTCCACCCCTCCCAACCCTTCCCATGCAACAGGGAAAGGGGAAAAAAACCCTCCAAACCTCTGAGCACCATAAAGATTTTATGATAAACAAACCCCTGGGAGTTTTTGGGAGCCGAGGTGATTAACATTCCTTAATGAGGATGGAGGGGGTGCTCAGGGCTGGGGGAGGGCAGCCCCAGCACCCTCCTGAGAGTCCCACCTTCCCTCCCCACCTCATCCCCCTGTTGCCATCTGGCAGATTTACTGGCCCCACTAACGTGGCTATATCCCACTGATATAATGAGGAATTGCAGCCTGGGCTGTATTTCCTCATGAATTTCACTTCCCCTGCCAGAAAAGTTCAGGGCTGGGTCAGATTTTATATATATTTATGCACATAAAATACATATGTGTATATATAAATATATATATATATATTTCTTCTTTCCAGGTGATTTCCACCTTTCCCCATCCAAATACTCATTCACCCTCATCTTTCCCACCCACCAGGGTTTGTTCTGTGGGTTGAGTTTGGGCTAAAGAAAACATTCCAAGGGCCAAACCCCACTTCCATCCCCTCCAGGGGTGGGATGCTGCCTGGTGCTGCTCTCTGGGGGTGCCACAGCAGCACTGAGCCTGTCCTCACCCCACTTCCAGCCAGGAAATGCTGATTTAATCAAGCTCAGCTTTGGTATGGAAAGGGGAGCTGGGTGGCTGGGACTTCAAACAGCCCCATCCCTCCTCCCAACCTCCACAGGGTCATGATCAGACAGGGACATGCCCCAGCATCCCAAATCCCTGCTGAGCTCCCCCAGCCTTGCTGCACCCACCCCAAATCCCCAAATCCTCCTTCCCTGGCCGTGGCCAAGCTGCCCTGTGTCGCAGACATCTTTTCGTGAAAAATCCTTCCCTTAGGACTTTTTCCTCCTGAGAAGCTGTGAGGCCTCAGGAACAAAATGTAAACATTGGTTGTCTGCTGCTGTGGAATGCAACAGGCGGGTCTGTGATTGGTCTCATGTGGATGTTTGTAATTAATGGCCAATCACAGCCCAGCTGGCTCAGACTCTCTGTCCCAGCCACAAACCTTTGTGATCATCCTTTCCTATTGTATTCTTAGCTAGCCTTCTGATGAAATAATTTCTTCTATTCTTTTAGTATAGTTTTAGTGTAATATATATCATAAAATAATAAATGAAGCCTTCTGAAACACAGAGTCAGATCCTCATCTCTTCCCTCATCCTGAGACCCCTGTGAGCACCATCACAGCCCTGCTCCAGCCAGAGCTCACCAAGCCCCTTCTCTGAGGACAACAAAGCCTCAAACGTGTTTCCAGGTGAATTTTGTAAGGATTAAAGTGTTTCCAGGTGAATTTTGTGATTAATAAAAGCTCCTGGCGCGGCTGCTCTTGCAGGGCTCTCTGCTTATGTTTAGCAGGAGTTCAGGGGGTGCTGGCATTGCCTCTGCTGCCCTGGAGGCTTTGGGATGCCAATTCCAGGCACAGATTGCTGAGGAACAGCCCATCCCCACTGTTTTGGGGTGTCCTTTCCACGGGTCGCCCCATTGCATAGCTGAGAATTCCCATTGTGCATGGAATGCAGCCGGGATCCAGGAGGAGGAGAACCTCATGCACACCAAGGTGGGTCCCATGCAGCTCCTGGGAACAGAGCCCATGGAAAACTTGGTTATAATTAATAAATAATAGATTTTGGGTATAATTAATAAATAATACATTTTGGGTTTCCTCTCCCCTGCTGGGAATGAACCATCCCTGCCTGCTGGAGGGAGGCAGCCCTCACCCTGGGGATTTCCACCTTTCCATCAGGAGGGAAAGGGAAGGGATTTGTTGGACTCAAGGTGCTCCAGCCCCTCTGTGAGATGACTTTTCTTTAAGCTCTCAGAACCCCAGAATGGTTTGGGTTGGAAGGGACCTTAAAACTCATCTCATTCCAACCCTGCCATGGGGCAGGGACACTTTCCACTATCCCAGGCTGCTCCAAGCCTCAACCTGGCCTGGGACATTTCCAGGGATCGGGAAAATAATCCTGCCAGAGCCTTGGCCTTCCCAAACCCCACCCTTGAGGCAGCCACACACCTTCTCACCAGAGGCTGCCTTTTTCCCACAATTTCAGAGTTTTATGGCCAGCATTCCTCATTTTCCATGCCATTAATCTCCACAGGCCCTGGCTCCGAGCAGGCAGGAAGCCAAAGGCTGCCAGACAGGTTGCAAGCGAAATCCAAGTTGTCTGGAAAAGAAGAAAATCCAGCTAAAAGTTGGGAAAGCCCCTGAGCCTCAAATTGGCTCAGCAGGACAAGGGTGATGCTGCTCAGGTGGGTTTGGTGGCAGCCAGGGCGTCCCTTCCCATCCCACTGCACTTTTCCAGCCACCATTGTCCCTTTGAGCTCATGGATTTAATTGTGCCCAAGGGGGGAAAAAACCCCAACACCCAACCCAAAGCAAAACTGAGAGATCATTTTAAGTTTCTTTACAGAGATGTTGCTCTGGGAGCTGCTTCTGAGCAGTCAGACCAATGCATTTTTCAGAGCTGTTTTTGCTGTTTCCTCACCTTGGAAGTTGCTCTGCTGTGAATCCTCAACTCCCCAAAGTCCCAAAGCTGAGGATGACACAGGCAAAAACCTCTTTCAGGCAGGCAAAGGGAGGAGAATAAATCTGTCCTACAGCAGGACAAGGGGGAAGAGCAAAAACTCACCTGGAAGTCTCCAGAAATAAACACCTTTAATCCTCCCGCAGGTTGTCCTCATGGTTCAGTTCTGTGCAGGAGAACCAGAGAAGTCCAGAATGGGATTCCCTTCAGTCCCCTCAGGGAAGGCTGAAGTTGGATATTAGGGAAAATTTCTTCCCTGAAAGGGAGGCCAGGCCCTGGCACAGCTGCCCAGGGCAGTGTGGAGTCCCCATTCCTGGAGGGATTTAGAAGCCCTGTGGATGTGGCACCTGGGGACAGGGCTCAGTGGGACTGGCAGTGCTGGGGGATGGTTGAGCGCTCTGAGAGGGCTTTTCCAACCACAGTGATTCCATGATAAACTCAAGGCACCGTGATTTCTGACTGAGGGGAGGTTAGGACCTGCCAGGTTTGATGGTTCTGTGTCACTTCCCTGCCTCCAGACAGAATTCCAGCATGGCTGTGCTCCAGGATGGGCTGGCTGAGCAGCCCAGCAGCACGGGCAGGTGAGCCAGGATCCTTGGGAAGGAGAACCTGATCCAGCTGCCTCCCAGAGAGGATTCCAGCCCTGGTGGGATCTGCAGACACTTCCCTGCTGTCTCAGTTTGGAAAGACAGGAGTCTGCTAAGGAGGGCAGGAGCCTCCCCTGAAATGGAGAATGTAAACCCTCCCCACCCCTCTGAATTGCTGTAAATTTTAAATTAAGGGGCTCTCAGGCAAAAATATGGGAGCAGGAAATAACAGTTCTTTAATAGGGGAAGCTAAAAAAAAAAAAGATAAGGTAAACAATGCAGTGCACCAGAACAACAGTGACAGAGTCAGAGCCCAGCCTGACACCCTGTGGGTCAGGGTGTTGGTGGCAGTCCCATTGGAAATGTGGCTGCAGCCCTCCTGCAGTGTCAGGGGTGGTTCTGCTGGAGCAGGGGGATCTGTAGAGAAGGATGTATTCTTCCTCTGAAGATCCAGTGGAAGGAGAGGCAGCTTCTGTTCCTCTGGGAATCCCGTGGAGAAAGCCGTGCTGATGTCTCAAACACCTCTGGATTATATCTGGGTAGCAATGCTTGGCTCCTCCCTCTGGGCTCACATCTCCCAATGGGATGTTCTAGTTCTTACCAGCCATGCAGTGACATTCAATAGTCTGTTATCAGCAATGTCCCCTCCTAGGGAGGAGTGAATGTGGTCACTCAAAGAGAGAGATAAAGCAAACTGCCCACTTGACAAAGGTGATCTGCCATACAGATGGGAATGGAAAACAACTTGCATTGCAATCTTCAACACCTGCCTGGATTCCTCTTCCTTTCATCTCCCTCCAAGGCTCTCCAAGCAGGGCTGGGAGCAGCCCTGGACCCTCAAGCCCTCAGCCCTGCCTCTCTCTCCTTGTAAAGGGAACAGAGAGGAATTGTTTTGGAGTAACAGTGCGAATCCAATTTCCCGTGGCAGATAAGGGGGAGAGAGGTCAGATATAAGAAGGCTTTGGATGACAGAGGAATTATCCTGCAGCCCCTGTGGGATAACTCACTCCAAGTCCCACTTGCAGCTCTCACAGGGTCTGGCAGGGCCCAGGGCCCAGCAGGTGAGCCTGGCCAGGGCACTTTGTTATCCCAGCATGGAGCTGCTCCAGCTGAGCAGCACCACAGCAGCCCCTGTGCCCTGAAAGGAGGGGAAGCATCTCAGGGAGTCAGGGGCCATCATCCACCAGCCCAGGGGAGCTGGGCAGCCCTGCCCAGCTTCCAGACGGAGATGGGGGAAGCTGCTCTGTGCTTTGGGTGTGCAGCTGTTCCACCGCTTCCTCTTCCTCTCCTTCTCCTTCCTCTCCTTCTCCTTCTCCTTCTCCTTCTCCTTCTCCTTCTCCTTCTCCTTCTCCTTCTCCTTCTCCTTCTCCTTCCTCCTCATCCCCACCTGCATCCCCGGTAGTGGACTGGGCACCTGGCTGCAGACATTCCCTAAAAACAGCGAGGAGGCGGGGGGTGCAGCCCCTGCTCCCTTGGCTGGCCCAGTGCTCCCCTGTCCCATTCACATTCTCTGATTAAATCCTTTCACCTGGGATTTTCCTCCTAGGATTTTCCTCCTGGGAAGCTGAGGAGCCTCAGGCAAAAGGAAAACAGTTCTTATCTCATTTGCTTCTCCTGTGCTGTGCTCATGTGGAATGTGTTTGGGGATTGTTCACCCACAGGTGAGTGTTCCATTGGGTTCTGCTGTGAGGTGTTTTGGCTCTTTGGCCAATCGGGGTCGAGACTCTGGAAAAGAGACTCTGGAAAGAGTCAGGAGTTTTCATTGTTATCTTTGAGCATTCAGTAAGTGTCCTTGCTGTATTCTTTAGTACAGTATAGTATAGTATAGTATTCTTTAATACAATACAGTATTATAAAGTAATAAATTAGATTTCTGAGAACATGGAGTCAGATGCATCATTCCTGCCTGCCACGAGGGTCCCCCCAAATGGAATACTCCCCAGCCTTGGCACGGCTCGGGGTAGGGTCAGGATGGGCTCAGGATGCTCCCAGAGTTTTTCCCCATCTCCACTCCAGGCTCCCTCCCTTGCACAGAGCTCTCTCCCCCTTTCCCAGAGCCCAGAGGATTTCATCCCTTTTGGTCCCGGTTTTCCTCCTGCTGGAGCCCAGCACGGGAGGGTTTGGGAGCAGCCCCTGCCAGCGCTGGGGACCCTCAGCAGTGCCGGGAGCTCCTCCAGGATAAACTAGCTCCAGGATAAACTGGCTCCAGGATAAATGGGATCCAGGATAAACTGGCTCCAGAATAAACCAGCTCCAGGATAAAATTGGGTCCTGGATAAACTGGCCCTGGGTTAAATCAGCTCTGGGATAAACCGGCTCTAGGATAAATGGGCTGCCAGATAAACCAGTTCCTCCTGGATAAACCAGCTCCTGGATAAATCAGCTCCAGGATAAACCAGCTTCAGGGTAAATCAGCTCTTCCTGGATAAATCGGCTCCACCTGCATAAACCAGCTCCAGATAAATTGGCTCCAGATAAACTGGCTCCAGGATAAACCGGCTCTGGGATAAACCTGCTTCAGGATAAACCAGCTCCAGAATAAACCAGCTCCAGATAAATCAACTCCAGGACAAATCAGCTCCTGGATAAATCGGCTCTTCCTGGATAAATCGACTCCACCTGGATAAACCGGCTCCTGGATAAACCAGCTTCAGGGTAAACTGGCTCCTGGATATACCACCTCCAGGATAAACTGGCTCTTCCTGGATAAATCGGCTCCACCTGGATAAACCAGCTCCAGATAAACCTGCTCCAGATAAACCACTCCAGGATAAACCTGCTTCAGGATAAATCAGCTCCAGGACAAACTGTCTCTGGGATAAACCAGCTCCGGGATAAACCGGCTCCGAGATTAACAGACTCCAGGATAAACCAGCTCCAGGAATTCCCGGCGCTCCCCAGCGGCTGAACCCAGCCGGCTCAGAGGTGGCTGCTAATCCCACACTGGCTGCATTATCCACGGGGATTGGGGGGGATTGCAGGAATTGCCCTCTGCTGGTGGGGAAGGAGGGAGTTTTAGTTTTTATTATTTTTTCCCCCCTTTCAAACTCAAACGTGTAATTGAAGAGTGAAATTCTGAAAACTTGCTCGAGGACTCTTTAATCGCCTTTAAAGCTCAGGAATTGCTCCCCATTCCCTTCCTGCTTTAATGGGAAGCAGGTTTCTTGTTCCTGCAGGTACTCTGAAGCTGGTGACCACTGGATAATTGTGCCTTGGTACAGCACAAATGCACAATTCTGACTGCACCCTCATCCTTCCAAATACAGTAAATCCCCCCCTTTTTTTTTCCTTTACTTGCAGTGAATTTGCAGTCCCTGGCCATGGCAGGGGTCTGTTACAAGATGGTCCTTTCAAGTCCCTTTTTGTGATTCTGTGAATCTAAACCTTCCCACCGTGGGGCAAGGGAATCAATGAATAAAGAAATAGATGGAAAAGACTCAAAAGGGCCTGTAATAAATCAGATAAAGGGCACCTGTCTGTGGCTAGTGCACACTGATGCTCCGGCTGTGTGGTCTAATCCACACAGGAAATGCTTTCCCTCACTTCTGTGCAGCAGTGAGATTTTGGGGTGGTTTTGTTTCAACCCCAAACGTTACCTTCTGCTACTGAACCATTTAATTTGCTGTAAACGTGGGCAGAGGTTTGCTTTTCCCTCGTGGCCATCCAGGAGACACCTGGCCCCTCTCTGTGTCCCCCAGCCAGGAATCCTTTCCCTCTCTGAGCTTGGGATTTGCTCCATTCCTGCTGAAGCCTTCCAGCTCTGGGATGGGAGTGACGGCGTTCACAGGGGTTTTTGGATGAGGGAAGAGACAAGGATCTGACTCCATGTTTCAGAAGACTTGATTTATTATTTTATTATATATATTACATTAAAACTATACTGAAAGAATAGAAGAAAGGATTTCATCAGAAGGCCAGCTAAGAATAGAAAAAGAAGGAATGATAACAAATGCTGGGCTGTGATTGGCCATTAATTAGAAACAATCACATGGACCAATCCCAGATGCACCTGTTGCATTCCACAGCAGCAGATAATCATTGTTTACATTTTGTTCCTGAGGCCTCTCAGCTTCTCAGGAGGAAAAATCCTAAGGAAAGGATTTCTCATAAAAGATGTCTGTGACAGATGGGAGCACATTCCCCATCCTCAGCAGGAGCTGGCTTTGCCAGCTCACAGCCCTGAGTGAGCTTCAGAGAATTCCCTAAGAGATCAACCCAGCCCTGGGAGAAAGTTTCTGCTCCAGAAATTAAGATGATCCAAATCCCACCATAAATCCAGGATGTTTTGCTGGCACAAAATGAGCTCCTGCCCCCTGGGTGCTCAGGTTGTACATTTAATATTGGAGCCTTTTCCTCCCCCTGCAGTGCTCCCACTGCCACGGGCAGGCATCTAAAGCACAAAGCCTTGAAAAAACATTAGTAAAACAAGTGAAATTTATAAAATTAAACTCAGCGGGGGCCCTGGGCAGGGTGTGCCAGTACCAGACAGTGGAAGATGTCCCGGGAATGGCAGGGGTGGGATGAGAGGGGACCTCCTGGATCCTTCCAACCCAAACCACTCCATGATTCCACGAACCAGGCAGAAGCAGCAGGGGATGCTTCACAGCTGAGAGAATTGGGAGCATCCCAAGTTTTCCCTGTGAGGTCTCCCCACCAACCTGCTGCTGCTCCAGGGAGCCCCTGCAAGGAGCCCAGAACTGAGGCGTGGCCTCATCCCCTGTGAGCACAGCGCAATTCCAGGTGACACACACGGAGCAGATGGATTTTGGATGGTTCAGGGGGCTCCAGAGACCAGCAGGAAGCCAATCAGAGGGAAAGGATACAAGAAAAAGGCTGGGAAAGGTGTAAAGCTGGAGCTGCTTCACCTGGAAACCCAAGTGGTTTTTCGCAGCACTTGTCAACGTGCACCTGGGAGCCACATGGAAACTGGGAAACTCCAGGAGCTATTCCATGAACACTCCAACACAGACATGGGTATATTTTGCCCAAAAACCCTCTCTGGCACCAACACCCCCTTCCATGACACATGAAGAACCCAGCAGATGAAACCATCCCATCCCAGCAAAGGAAGGAAAGAAGATGAGCAGCAGAAACCCGGGTGGTACTATAATTAACTTTTTTCTTTTATTTACACCACAAGAATAACAAGTTGTCATAATGTGGTACAAAATACTGGACTCCTAATAAAGTTGAAATTGAAGTCGGTACTGTCAGAGAAAGACACCATTGGCCAGTAAAAAAAAAAAAAAAGAGAAAAAAAGAAAAAAAAAAAAAAACAAACAACAAAAAAACCCCCAAACAAAATAAAGAGAAAAGAGAAAAATAAAATAAAAACAAACAAAGAAAAAAAAAAAAAAACGAGAATGAGAAAAAATATTCCAACTCCACCGAATTAAAAGAAAGGACCATCGGAAAGTCGAGCACAAAGAATGCTACCATCACTGAAAGGAGGGTCCAATACAGGAAGAGTGAAATTGTGTCTAAATTACAGCGTAAACCGGTAGCTGCTACCAATGGTGATGTCATACTGAGCATGTATAGGTATAAAGTAGAATATAATATAGTTACAACTTTTTGATACTACATATCTGTAATAAGCTCTCGGGTGAATAATGTTTCAACCCCTTCCCCCCCCTCCCCGCCCCCACTTTTATATATATATTATATATATAAGTTTGTCATCCTCATAAATTGGAAAATAGCGCCTCCACTATGGAGCACAGAAAAAGTGTTAATTTATTTTCTTTCAATAGGATACTTTTTTTTTTTCTTTTTCATCATCATCAATATCAAAGACAAAGTGAAGATGAGCTGAGAACGAGCCCAACTTCGTGACAATGAAGAAACACGTTTTGCCTTTTGCTGTAAAGTCTCGTTTTTAAACCACAGTGTTGCACAGTACACGACTGCTTAAAGTGAAACCGAGCAAAAATACATCATGTAAAAGTAATTTCTTAAAAAAGTTAACGCAGCTGTGCTGAAGAGTTAACTCTTTAAAGTCCTCCTCATCCATCCGTCCGTCCGTCCGTCCGTCCGTCCGGCTCCTCGGAATGAACGACTCTGTGTGTGTTGACACAAGGGTTGCATCCAACCTCCCCACCCAGCCGAGAAATCAAAGCAAAAACACCAACCCAAAGGAAAAGAATAATAACAATAATAATAATAATAATGACACAGGCAGTTTACTTGGTGTGTTCGGCGTAGTTTCCCTAAAAACACTGTTTCCACATAAATACAATAAACTCTATTATTGGTAAGTCACAAGTGCTAGATAAACGTCTTAGTTTTTTTTTTCTTTTCTTCTTAAAATGAGAAATGTTTTAAGTAGTCCTTTTTGTTTTTTTTTTTTAATTTATTTACTCTTTTTAACAATAAAAAGCACAATTTCTTCTTATTAAGTTCAGTAAGACTCCAAAAGGAAACAAAAAAAAAGAATTCCCACTCTCCTTCCTTGGTGTGTAGCTGTGTGGGTGAGTGAGTGTGTGTGACAACAACATCCCAACCTTTAGTCTCCACAAATGCCACGAGAGCAAAAAAAAAACAAAAAAAAAACCAAAAAACCAATATAAAACAAAAACAAAACAAAAACCAACCCAGAGAAACCCCAAACCACCTCTTTTTTTTTTTTTGTTTTTGTTTCTTTTTCTCGTTATCGTTTTCAAAGCTGCCAAGTTTGGCGTGCAAAATCTGTATACAATATAAAGACATGCCAACCTTACAGACCATGCAACCTCAAGGTGTAGGAAACTTAAAAAAATATATTCATATATATTTATATATATATTTATATATATCAATGCCCGTAAAAGAACATGGGCCCAAAAAAGTTTACAAAAGGAAGAATGGAATGAGTACATGACCGTGACTAATAAAAAAAAGGAATGTTTTGTATCGAAAGTAAAAAAAAAAAACCAAAAAACAAACAAAAAAAAAAAAACCAACCAAAAAACCCCCAATGGTTACTTGTGTACTGCAAACTGGGCCTCACTTCACTGTAAAGAGGATTGACAGATGTTCCTTTTCTTCCCAAGCAGGTACAAAGGATGCCCTGGGCAGCACGGGCCGGGATGTGGGAGCATCCCAGGCTCCCACCCCGCTGGCGCGGCCGCACCGTGGCAAAGTCATCTGAAATGAAGAAGCTTTAATGGCTCAAAAAGGTGAAAAATCCCCCTGGAGAGCCTCAAAACGAGGGCTCCCTCCCTCCTCTCCGTGCCTGCGCTGGGCCCGGAGAGCATCCCCGGGGAAGAGCACCCCCAGGGAAGGTCACAGCGTTCCCAGGGAAAAGGGGGATGCTGCAAACAAATCCACAACGCCGGGAGCTTGGAGCTCTGTCCTCTCGGGAAAAATCTTCCCGTCCCGGCAAAAAGCTGAGGGAAAGGATTGGAAAGGAAGGAGGGAGGAAGGAAGGAAGGAAGGAAGGTGGCATCCCAACAAGCTCCTTGGGATTTTCCAAAGGAACCGGCTCAGCACAGGCAGCCGGCGGCTCCCGGGAGAGCAAAAAGGAAGGAAAAAGCTTTGCCGCGACCGGGAGCAGAAATGTCAAAAACCTTCCGGGGAAGAGCTGACGAGACAAAGGGAGGTGTAAACACAGGCACTGCCCAGGGCACAGGGAGCAAACCCCACGTCAGTCACCAGTGGGATGGATTTGAGATCACAGCAGCAGCGTGGTCAGATGGAAGAAAACCCCAAACCACAACATCCCCAGGAACGCGGTGCTCTCACACGGGGGAATTTTAGGATATGCCGAGGACAGGCCTTGCCACTGGGGCTTTTTGGGGTTTTTTAGGACGTACTTGGGTTTGCACAACTCAAATACTGTAGTGTCTTGGTTCTGAAACTGCACTAGAAATCGAGGAAGGAAACAAAAGCCTCCAGCGTGGGGGTCACGCTCCCGATTCCTCCCGCCAGCGAGTCCTGAACGGAACGAAAGCGGCTGCTTCGAGAACTGGAAAGAAGAGAAGTTACTGGAAGCAACCCCACCAGTCAGTCACCACGGGAGCAAAGGATAAAAGGAGGAAGGGTGGTTAAGGAGGAGCTGTGCTGGCGAGAGGGATGTGCTGTCCTACACTGCTGGAGGGAGGCGCGCGGGGAGCGCCGTCTCCGCCCGGACGCTCCACGGCAGCGCTCGCGGCCTCTCCCACCCGGCATTCCCGGGAGGATTCCCTCCTCGGGGTGGGGGGCAAACGAAAAAAAGGCCTCCAAAACCTCTCCCAGCATCAGGAAGAAGAAGAAGAAGAAGAACAAGAGAGGAGAAAAAGAGGGAGAGAGGAGGTGGGGAGCTTGCGGGCACGTCCGGCGGACAGAAAAGGCCGGCGGTCCCGGAGTATCCAAGGAGCCTTCCCGAGGGCAGGCAGCGCCAGGAGCCGCGGGCAGGACAAAGGCATTGCCCACTGAACACTACCAGGCAAGAAAATTCCTTATTTTCTCTACAGAGCTACTACAAGAGAGCTGAGGAAATATACAGTTGGCGGAATCGGTACAACAAAGGAGCCCCTCGCCGTCCCTCATCCTCCTCCTCCTCCTCCTCCTCCTCGGTAAAATGCGCCCTTTCCCAGAAAAAAACAAACTCTGCTGGTCTGCCCACAGTTCCTTACACCTGCAGAAAGCTGCTCACTGTACAAAAGAGTTGAGGAAAAGGAGAGAAAACAATACAGAAAATTTAAAAAAGAAAAAAAAAATTTAAAAAAAGGAAAGAAAATAAAGGAAAATCCATGTATTATAAGCAAGAAAAGAGGGAGGAAGAAAGGTTTAGATGCTATTGCCGTTCAGAAAGGAAACCTGCCAAATGGAAAAGAAATGTCAGAGTCACACAAACAAGGCTTCCGGAGGGTTTCGGGAAATATCCATATAAAAATTAACAGCAAATTCAGCGTCTTTGCTATAAAAAACTCTTTTTTTTTCTCGTGTTTGTTAGAAAAGGATCACAACTAAAAACCTTAAATTAAAATACAAATGTTTAGGGTAGTTGCCCAGTGGCTAAAGTGTTGGCTTTCTGAAAAACTTCCCAACCTGTTGCCTGACAAGTCCTCGAGTTTCAACCTAGATCCTTCTCCAAAAGCACCTTTGACATTCCAATTCCCAAATCTGTCCCTAGGGAGCTTCCAATGGCTACTGTTAGAGTATGCATTTATTACATATATTTTCTTTTCTTTTTTCTATAAATGCATCATAAATATTTTTCTCAATAATTCATAGGAATCCGGTTTCTAAGCTTGGAATACATTTGGAATATACATTATACACATATATATATTTATACCTAACAATTTAAGCAATATCTCATGCTAGTTGCTTTTAATAAAAAGCATTCCAGTCTTAAAACCTGCATTTGTGTCTAATACATGCTTCAACAACCAAATTGGTAAGTTCAATTACTAGATAATGTAGAAGAGAGAGAAAACATTTGAAAATTGGTTGTTAAAAATGGTTGAATTTCAAAGACCCAACAGTATTTGCCACTTTTCTGGCAACTACCTTAATTTTTTTTTTCTTTTTTCCTTTTCTCTGAAACAGCAATGAAAGAAAACAAAACAAATCCAAACTTGTCGACAGTTTTTGGAGACGCTCTGTTCAGCTGATGCCTGCTTCCCACCATCATGCCAGCACAAGCCAAAAAGTCTTCCTTCCTGATGGCAGTCCTTGGCTTTCCCAACCAGAGGAAAAATATTCAGGAACTGCTGTGTTCTTTTTTTTTTTTTCTTTTTTTTTTTTTTTGGTTTTTTGTTTTTTGTTTTTTTTTTCCGTGTGTGTTTTGTTTTTTTTTAATTAATTTTTACTTAAGGCATTGTTCCTCAAACTTCAGAAAATCCAGCTGCACCAAATCCATCAATTAAAAAAAAAGGCACAAACTCATCTTCAGATGGCTTTGGAGACAATAAAGCCGACTCCATCTGGGCTACCGTTCCCCCCCTTCTGCTTCCCTTTCCTTTAGGTGTCAGGTGAGTCCTCGTTCCCTGTCCCTCCCCGTTAAAAATCCACCATCATCTCCCAACGTTCCAGTTCCGACAGGAGCTGTCGTGACGCACAGGCAGGCAAGAGCCATTTCCAAATATCCAAGAAATGAAAGTACACGATGGGTTGAGTGGTTCAAGCGGAGATTGCTCAGTTGTGGGTAATCAACTTTGTAAGCACCAGTTTTACGTTAAGGTTCGTTTGATTTGTGTTGTTGAATCTTTGATTTCTTTATTATTCTCGCGTTTCGTTGTTTCATTTTCGTGTTTTTTTTTTTGTTTGGCAACTCTGCCAAAGACTTCCCGGGCATCGTTCCTCTTTCTGCTCGCGGTGAGGACCAGAGGAACGCGAGTGCCCAACGTGTCAGTCCTTTGCTGCTCTTCACCAGCGTGGTTTTTTCAGCAAAAAGAGACTCAAAGATGCGGAGAGATTTGTTTTTTTGTGTCGCTTGCTTTGCTTTACACCTGGCTGTCCTTCCGTGTTCGGGAAATAACCGTGACAGGACGCAGGAGTAACAAGAGAAAGCTTCTTGGCAGAGCTTCAAGATGAAGACGAACAGACAGGAGAACTCCAGCTCGAAGGTGGCTGCTACAGGGGAGGCTCCTCTTCCATGGGTTCGTCCTCAGGTCTGAGGGATTGCACAGCCAGCCAGGGTGGGACAGGGAGGGGAGAGAGAAAAGAGGGTTTGGCATGACATAGATGGACAATTCGTGGTGCCAAGTCTCACTCCTTATATTCCCATCACCTTCCCACCCAGCCAGCTGGGATCACCTGAATTAAACTTGCCACCAAGAAGGGTTTTTGGACAATCCCACTTGGGCAACATTAAGATTTTCCCCAGCAAAATAAATTCCTTTGTGTGGTCCAAAGCCGTGCTCAGAGCAGAAGGCTCAGACGCAGGGTGCACGCACAGAGCTCATGGCTCCGCTGCTCTCCTGCAGCCTGGAAGGTTTTCTGGGAACCCACAGAGGACAGGGGATGTGGGGAACACATCAGCAGTGGCTGAAAGGAGAGGATTAACCTGCAAGGCTGCTCTGGAAATGTGATGGGAAACCACTGACCTCTTCTCTGCCGGCTTCACACCCACCGACAGCGATGCCATGGCCGTCACTGTCTCCGCCTCCTCGTTCTCACACTTCTGGGCCTCCACCAGGGAATATCCCACCGTGGAGGCAAAACGCTGCAGGGAATGCCAGTACTTGCCTGGGGGAGAGGTGACAACAGGGCCATCAGGGCACCATTCCAGCTCCTGCTTTCCCAAACTTGGCTGCTGGCTTGGAACTGCTCAGGAACGCTCATCCGATCCATACTCTCACTCATCTGATCCATACTCTCACTTTAAGGGCCTTAGGTGCTCAAAAATTAATTCCCTTTTCCACTTTAAACACCTCAGAAACTTCTAGACCTAAGGACAAATGTGCCTGGAGATGTCTCTCCACCAAAAAATCCAGGAGAGGGGAAGGATGCAGTCCAGGTCTGGATCCACCTGCTGACTGCCACGTACATTCAGTGGGCAAATCCCTGAAGACTAACGAAGTCCAAGATGTGTTTAGATCCATTAAAGTTGGAAAAGACCTCCAAGATCACCAAGTCCAAGCTTCAACCTCCAAAGTATTTTTTATGCCAGCAGTTTGACACCCTTCTGCATGGAGAAGAGCACTGGGAAGGCTCCAGAGGAAAGAATTGCCAAGAATTTCTCCAGGCGAGGTTCACTGCAATGATTTTAAACTGCTTAGCTAAATAAACCTAAAATATCAACAGCTGCCAGCAAAATTCATAGGATATCCTTGGAAGGGATCATCCCTTGGGAGAGATAATTGAATCCAACTCCTGGCCCTGCACAGGACATCCCAAGAATCCCAGCCTGTGTCTGAGAGCCTGCTTCACTTCCATGCCTATCTACTCCTAAACAATGGGTGCCACAACACCCAACTTGTGTTATTCAGAGATACTCAATTGCTTTCCAAGAAGTAAGAGCACCCTCTAACGGCAGGACAGTCTGTCCTTTACAGAGATTTTAGAGCTTTTAGTTTTTGTTGGGTTAACAGCTAGACTGGATCCTCCTGAAGGTCTTCTCCTACCTAACCTGTGCTCTGATTCTGTAATTCCCCCTAAGGGCTAAAGCCCTGCTGGGCTTTGTCACTGCACAAGCCCAGCTCAGGGTGCAGTGACCACCAGAAAAGTGGGAAATGGGAGCATGGAGCTGGCAGGATGGTGGGGAAGCCCAAGGGGTGTCCCCAGGGACTCGGCTGGGTCGGTGGGGCTGCACTCACTGTGGATCTCGATGACTTTCTCCATGGAATGCACGGCGTTAGCGTTTGCTCTCTGCTGGAAAACCTTCTCTGGAAGAGGGTCAAGCTGGAGAGAGAGAGAGAGGAACACCAGAGGAATGTTAACATTGAATCCCAGAATGGTTCTGGTGGGAAGGGACATTAAAGCCCATCCCACTCCATGCCTGCCATGGGCAGGGACACCTTCCACTAGTCATTCTGCAGTGGGAGCATGCCTGTGCCAGCCCAGGGAAAGGCCTGACAAGTACTGCTGGATAAAAGTTTTAGGATTTATTTGATTTCCTTTAGAAAAGCTCAAGAAGAGGAGACACCTCTGCCCTTGCAGGTTCTCCTCTAATGAATGAATTCATGCCAAACCTCCAAGGTGGGCTGTCCAAAACAAGAGATGTCCACTGCTGTTAACTGTGCTGAAAGCAACCCAATCAGGGATGTTCCCCAGCAAAGAACAGCCAGAGTTCAACATTTAAAAATATCCATGGCAAAGTTTAACTTCCCTCAAAGCCAAGAGAAGCTGCAGCCAAGACTGCTCTTATGAGCACATGGTAGCCATTCCATAGGTACTTCACAGGATGCTGCATTCCAGATTCAGTAATTATGGATTGCACTTTTTATTAATTCCCCACTCTAAAAATAGTTCTGCTCCAAACTGGTTTCTGTACGACATTAAGTGAAGGTGAAAGCAACTCCTGGGTAAGTCTTTGAGCAAGAGCTTTCCACGGCCTCTTGGTTGACACTGAGACAAAGCATGTTACAGATTCTAGAGCTCACTCCTCCTCCTGAAATAACACTCATAAACAGCCTCAGCCTGCAGAAAAGGGAGCAAAAACACTCTGGGCATAAGGCACCTGGTTGTCATCACCTTCCTGTTTGAAGGGCAGAGGCTGGAGATGCCCACGATGGACTGAGCAGCTCTGCAGAGCAATGGGAGAGGAACGGTGGCTAACTGGTGTGGACTGCCATCAGCAGACGCCAAAATCATGGAATCATGGAATGCTGGGGAGTGAAGGGATCTTAAAATTCATCTCATCCCACCCCTGCCATGGGCAGGGACACCTTCCACTATCCCAGGTTGCTCCAAGCCCCATCCAGCCTGGCCTTGGGCACTGCCAGGGATCCAGGGGTAGCCACAGCTGCTCTGGGCACCCTGTGCCAGGCCTGCCCACCCTCACAGGGAACAATTCCTAATTCCCAATATCCCATCTAACCCTGCCCTCTGGGTTAAAATGGATTAAAACCATTCCCCCTTTTCCTGTCCCATCAGACCCTTGTCTAAAGCTCCTGTCCAGCTCTCTTGGAGCCACTTTAGGCACTGGAACACTTCTCCCAGGAGCCTTCTCCAGGCGGAACAACCCAAACCCGCTCAGCCTGTATCAAGTCTCTCTCTGATTTCCCAGCCCTGATTTCCCCTGAAGCCCTGTGAGCATTGCACAGCAGTGCAGGCCCATTCCCCAGCCCTGACCCCCTCCCCAGGGCAGCAATCAGCTCTGGGTTCATTTCCTGGCAGCTCGGGAAGGAGCTGCTTCCCCGACGCGGGAGTTTTGATCTCGGCCGATGGACGCCCTGCTCGGGGGACTGGCACTGCTCCCCTCCTCTCCCAGCAGCCCCAGTGGAGCTCCAGCTTGGCTCCCGAGCCAGCCCAGCTCCCTGCAGCCCGGCCTGGCCACAGCTGCCTGTCCATGTGTGTGCAGCAGGCTGCTCTGACACGCTGTAGATCAAACCGCATCAAAGCGCCGCGGCACAGAGCTCCCCCCGGCTGCCCTGCCTTCAAAAGGTTCCAGGAAAGACCTGGATAAAAGGAGTGTTTCCTGCTTTCTGATGTGTGCCTAAGCCAGGGAATATTACCCTATCTGCACAGCCCACCTAGGACCAGTGAGAGCAGGTCTGTGTTTAAGTGTCCTTGTAGCCATGATTAAAACAATCAATGTTTTTTATCTTTAAGGATCAATATTTCCTCTGCTCAATGGAATCACTCAGGCAGCTCACAACATCCAAGGTATCCTGAGTGCTGAGCTCTCCCCACAGCCTCACACTCCCAAACACACCCATGGCTTGGGTGAAGCACTTATTTACTGCTTGTGGTTGCAGTCAGCCTCCTGTGATCCTAGGAGCACACTGAGCAGCAGGAGTGACATCCTCCAGGTGTTATTCCCACTGCTTCCCTTTCCAAGTGCATCCTGCACCCAAAGGTGGCTGGAGCCAGAGGAATTGTCTGTAGAGACCACTTAAAACATATGGGTGTGCAATACACACCTCACAGAACCCCAGGAAGGTCTGGCTTACAAGGGACCTTAAAGCTCATCCCTGCCATGGGCAGGGACACCTTTCACTATCCCAGGCTGCTCCAAACCTCATCCAACCTGGCCTGGAACACTTGCAGGGATCCAGGGGCAGCCACAGCTTCTCTATGAAAGCTGTGCCAGTGCCCCACCAGTGGAAGTCCCCTGTTTCCATGCTGGTGTGGCAGCTGCCTCCTGAGTTTTCAGCTGTCCCCAGGGCTGAGTGCAGGCTGGAGCCATGCCCTGTGCCCAGAGCCTTCTCAGGGCTGCCTGGCCCAGCACAAGGAGCAGGATGCTCTCTGGACACTGGGATGCTGGATGATGGAAGCAGGTGCTCCTGATGAATCCCAGCTGGTTTATCTCCTCCTCCAGCCTCCCACCTAACGCTGAGTGTGGATTCTCCAAGACAGAATACTTCCCCAACAGGCTGGAGGTCAAACTGCTCCACACCTCAATGCAGATCCAAGCTCCCTCTCCATCTTTCCAGACACCTGATGGTCACTGAACTACAACCCTCCCCAGAAATCAGCTCCCACTGGAGACAGACCCACTGGTGCTGCACCTCAGCCCAAAGTAACCACACTCAAAAGCCCTCAAATATGGTTTAAAGCTACACCAGAGGAGGTTTAAGTTGGATATTAGGGAAAATTCATTCACTGGAAGCATGCTCAAGCATTCAGTCAGGCTGCCCAGGGCAGTGGTGGAGTCAACATCCCTGCAAGGATTTCAAAGGTGTGTAGATGTAGTGTTCCTTCTTTCATCCCACTGACACTAAAAGTGTGGGGGGGGGGGGAAAGCAGAAAAAATGGAGTATCTAAAATTTTCTCTGTAGGAAAACACCCATAGCTCTTCAGAATCCAACATCTTGCTGTATTGAAAAGATGGAGTATCTAAAATTTTCTCAGTAGGAAAATACCCACAGCTCTTCAGAATCCAACATCTTGCTGTATTGAAAAGATGGAGTATCTAAAATTTTCTCAGTAGGAAAACACCCACAGCTCTTCAGAATCCAACATCTTGCTGTATTTCTCTGTCTGGCTCTTATCTTGCAATCACCCCCCTAACCTTTCTGGCCAATTTTTCTGACACAGTCAAGACTTCTCCTACACAGCAACGTGCAGAAAATAGAAAATGTAACTCCTAGGAAAAAATCATGTCAAGCAAGATGCCCCATGTAGCAGGCACAGTCTGTAGGACTAGAGAGGGGAGCAAAGAGAAGGGAAGACTTGCACACTGAATTCAGAAATTAATTAAAAGCGTTGTTTTTCAAAGAGCACAAAGCAAATTATTTGGAGAAAGAACAAACCCAAAACCCATTCCTAGCTGTTTCACTCATTGCACGACTACAAAGCACAGGTGGCTTTTAAGCACAAAACAAACACCGAGTGTCAGGAGGACACCAAACAACGACAGGAACTTGGCAGCCGGGAGGATGGGACGCCCAAACCCGAGGGGGGAGTGTGTCTGGGGGTGCCTGTACCTCGTTTCCCAGCAGGGCAGACACGCAGGCCTCCGAGGCGTCGCAGATGGCCGTGAGGTCGTGGCCGCCCTCGAGGGCCAGCACCACGCGGCCCCCGGCCAGCCCCATCAGCTGCTTCGTCAGGTACCCGAAGCCTGCAAGGAGGGAAACAGAGGAAATGCAGCACAAGGGCAAAGGTGGCGGCTGGAATGGGGCTCCTGGCGGAGGATCAAAGAATTAGGGAGAGGAATTACATCATATTAAAAAGCCAGCGGGGATTTGCAAAGGCTCGGCGCGTAACGCGAGCCAGGTTGGGCTTCGGCGCGCGGTTCCAGCTGCGGCTTCCCGGGATGGATCCCCGCGTCCCCCAGCAGCACCAGCCCAGCTGGGAGCATCACCATCCTCCCCTTGCCACCCCTCAGCACCCCAAATTAAAGCCAGCAGCCAGCATTCTCTCTGGGAGCAGGGAAAGGGGCGGATTTCTGCTGGATGCTGCTTTGGGGGAGGGAGGAGGAAGGTGAACGGGCCCAGTTTGGGTCGGGATAGCAGCAGTGCAGTACAGCCCCAGAGAGATTTAGGTTTGACATCTCGTTCTCAGCAGACAGCTCTTCCCGTCCATAATATGCTATAAAAATTCCAGGGGCACCCGGCACTTTGATCAGATGACACACAATACATTTCTGCCCCCTTTAAACAAAACAGAACCAAGCGGCGAGGATTTAAAAAACGTGTCCTCAAAGCAACCTTCCCCCTCCAGGAGAAAAAAAAAAAAAAAATCAAAAAATCAAAAAAGCCAAACAAAGGAGAAGCCAGGGAATTTCTACCCTCCATCCCCACTGCCTGCTTTCTGCTTTGGAGCGAACCCCTTTGCAAATTAACAAATTAACAGGCAGAGAAAAGCATCCACTGCTGAGCCCACAGGTGGTTTTGTGAGAGGAGCAGAGCATGGCAAATTCAACCAGCACGTAAACAAGACCTTTCCTTTCCAAAGTGTTTCTGGATATCTCGAGGAACTTGCCTCTTGTAAACCTATTTCACTTTATTCTTATATAAAGTTTACAGGTTCAGCTCCCTTACGACGTTTTAAAGTTCACTGTAGAGAACAATTTTCCTGGCTGGAACAAACTCTTAAAAAATAATAGTAAAAGCCTTTTTGCAAGAAAAACTGTCCTCTGGATAAATGTGAAGGAAACAGTGCCAGGTAAACTCCACATAACCTGGAGGGGGGGGAGTTATTTCAGTGCATCTCCCAAAAACATCCCAGACCCGAAGCAAAAAGGAGGGCTTGTGGGTGTCTGTAATTAATTCAAAGGTGGAGAGCAAAAACATTCAGCCCAAAGTTTTAATAAGGTGTCCTGGAGGAAGAAATGGATTTCTTGGTAGCAATGAGAGTGTTTACAGCTGGTATGGACTTTTTCTGCAATTTTATATTAATGCCAGTATAACTCTCTAATTCAGCAGAGATGTGACTACAAATAAATTACACAATATTACATACTGAATATTTCAAAGTTGAAATATGCAATGTTTCAAAAAAAACCCAACAAAATTAAGGCTTCAGCCAGGCTAAAATGTGCATTATAAAAAGATAAATGCCATGAAAATTCAAAGGAGAAGGATGGAAGTTTTGCCTTTGAAACGAAAGATCTGAAATAGACCCCACAAAGTAAAATCTGGGAATACTGTCCTTCAATCCACAGGACAGCAGCAGAAGCAAAGCCCCCACTTACATTTTGCTGACAGGTTATATCCTCCCAGGGGTGTGGGGTGCCCTTCCACAGCATCGAAACCAGATGACACCAGCACAACATCTGGGGCAAACTCGTTGGCAATGGGCATCACCACTGTCCTGCAACACAGAAAATCCACAGCACACACGTCAGGGGGGCTCCTCAGCAAGGCAGGGGTGCTTCAACCCTCTCATCAAACCCTGAGAGCCAGGCTGGAAGAACTCCTTGCACTCCCTGGGATTTCCTCCACCTCGTGTTTTGAGCAGGGAAACGAGCTGTCACCCCTTGTGGTTCCCATTTGGGATCACATCCTGATTTACATCCATGGCAATAAGGGTAAAATAAGAGGGCATCTGGCACAGGCTGCAAAACTACCTGGGAAACCTCACCCCAAGGCATTTTCTTCAAGTCCTCCCTCAAAACATTTCATCTAAGCTTTGCCAAGTGATTCCTTCCTCACTTGCTGCACTTCCCATTTCCCACAGCAAAAGGCTGGAGTGTCCCATGGGGCAGAACAGCTTTAGAATGCAAATATCCCACCCAAATCCACCTCTCCCACTGCCAGTTCCCCGTCCTCTGATGTTCTGTTCACTAAAAAAATGTATGGCACTGTTCAGCATCCCCATCCTGCTGATTGCTGAAGTTGTATTTAAATGAAACAAGGGGTCTGTTCCTGTGGTTTCTCACCAAAACATCTTTTCTCCCTCTGCTTTCTCTCTCTCCAAACTCCACAATTTCTCCTCAAAACCTACAGGAGGTTGCAAACATCCCATCCCCACATCAAGACACACTTCCCAAATGATGTTTTTTCCATTGTAACTGCACCTACTGAATTCTGGATGTGTCCCTAGGGCAACCTGACCTGCAATTTTCCCATTTTCCCATCCTAGGAACAGCCACCAGGCAGGATAACTTTCTGGAGCAGGAACTGAGGTTATTTTACCCACATCCCAAAGCGTGGACCTGTAAATCTTGGCACACACGAGAACCTCACACTTTATTGAGTCGAGTCTTTATGTGATGCTCTAAAAACAGAGCCCAGGGGGGCTGTTCCGTGCTGAGATGGCTCAAGTGCTATCAGAACACTCATAAAAGCTCCCAGCTTTTTGCCACAAGGATATTAAACAGCCAGGAGACATCTGCCAGAGTCAGCAGCTCGTGACATCCAGCTGAGCTTGTGAATGATGCAGAATGGGGCATCAGCCTCTGCCAGGCACTGAGCAAACCCACCCCCAGCCTCCACTGCCACCAGGGAGCAGGAACAGGCACACAGACACCAAAAAACACCTCCCCACACACCTCCTAGCTTCATTCTTTCCCAGCTATTCGCCACAGCAACCCCAGAGGCTCCTGCAGCATTGCTGATCTCTGTGCACAGAGACCTCTGTGAGAACAAAGGGGTTTCATTCTCCCTTAAAACACACAGAATCCCAACAAGGAATTTGAATTTTCTCCTCTGAGGATGTGATTGCCCCTCTCCATTTCGTCCTTCTGTGAGGAAGACAAGAGCACAGCTCTGGCTGGTGAGTTTACAGTTTGGTGGAACCCACAGAAATTTTCAGGAGAAACCACCACCACCCTCACCAAGGCCTGAAGCAGCAACTCCAGAGCAAGTGCAGCAGCCAAGGGTTTATTTTCCATGAGCTTTTTCATTCCTAACCCAAGGAAAACTGCTCAAAGAATCAGATTTATTTCCCCTCTCCCCTAGTTATGATGCTGTGGGAGCTGCTGGGATCTCAGTGGAAGTGTGGGAACACCGGAGCCGGCCCAAAGCTGCACCCCAAAAGGCTGGGGATGCTCCATCCCCCTCCAGGGGAAACAAGGATTAAACTGGAAACAACCCCGTGGCTTTGCCCTGCTGATGAGACTCTAAAAAAGCCAGAAATTTGAATTATTACCTAGGAGATAAGCAGTTCTGCCTGGATTAGGGTCTTTTAAGGAATGGCTGAGGTGGCTGTAAAGTTATTCACTGAGGAATGAATATTCCTGACACTGAATATTCATTCAATCCATGTAGAATTTAAAAAAGAAAAAAGGAAACTGAAATTTCCCTAGTTTCAGAAGCTTGTTTTTGCTTGCTTAAAATAAATCAAATCTTTTTATTTGCCTGGTTACAGCTGAGCTGAACAGCTCTACATGAGAGCAAACTCATGGCTGCAACCAGCAAAGCCTCCTCATTGTGTTCTGCAATTGCTTGGGAGAGAGGCAAAAAAATAAATGTAATTTTAGATCTATTTTCCAGAAGGCTGAATGAACAATTTTAGCCTGGCATTAGCCAGTTCCCCAGTTAAATGCCTAATAAATGACAGGTAAATGAAACAATCCTACAGAGGATTATTTTGGGCTTTAAATGCTCAATTGCAGTGAGTAAATTGGTGAAACTTAGAAGGCTGAACACTTTTTTAGAGACTTTTTCCCATTCTTGGCCACATCTATGTTTAATACATATTTTTATATGTGCTATGTATAAATTTATATCTGTTAAGTGTATATATTTATATTATGCATATATTTACCTATTGATATATTTTATATTTCATATATATCATGTGTAAATTTCTATATATGGTTTTATACATGTAATATATTTTATATATATAAACTAAAAATGTTATCCACTGCTCCTCAGGCTAACCAGCTTCCTGAAAATTCCAGTCTTTGCTTCTGCATGGTCATTTACTGTGTCCAAAGGGATTAGGAATTTGGGGATGAAATCAGCATGGGGAAAGCATGAAATTGAAAATACAGCAACCACCGTTCCAGGCAGAACAGCATCATCTCCTCCTCCTCATCCTCTTCCTCGCTCCTCAAATGGTTTATGGATCGAAGGAAAAACCCAAATGCCCCTAAAATTGGTTTCTGAACTTGTTTAATGCTTTTTGAAAGCAGCAGGAGGAGGGGGAGCACAGCCCTGGCTTGTTCCTTCTGGCTGAGGTGTTTTAAATAAAGTCAAATGTGCAATCGAGCTGGACGTGGAATTATGGCTGGAATTATTATGGTGGAATTACTGGGACAGGGGAAGGAATTCTCAGACACAACACAACTGCTGGCATCACCAGGAAAACTTCCTTGCAGTAAATTCAGAGGGAAACCCCTGCAGATGAAACATTTTTAATTTCACTAATTGCTGTTGCCGTGTCATAAAGAACCAGCCGAAGCCTTCCCATTTTTCCTGCAGGTCTCTTAGCTGGGTTTGCACCTGGATCAGGAGGATTGAGAGAGGCAAACAGGATTTCAGCTGATGTAAAATGTAAGGGAACAACAAATCCTGGTCCAAAAAACCCCTCTGAATTTTACAACTTGTTTGTTTCTGTAACTACGGAACAGCAGCGGAGGCAGCGGGAACGTTCTGGGAGTTCAGGATTTTGGGAAGGACGTGCCCTGCATTGTTCCCTGCATTGCTCCCTGCATTAAACTGACCCCATTTCTGCCTGATCTGTGCAATCTGGGGCTGCCCACACGCTCAGGGGTGAGCTCAGACACGGGATGTGGAGCTGGCTCTGGCACAGCCGCAGCTAGCACAGGGTGCAGGAGCTCCAGGTTCCCAAAAATCTCCCCAGATCCCTTCTGAGCACCACCACCCTCCTAAAAACAGCACCCCAACCTGGAGCTGGGGCAGGCAGTGATTTCAGCCCCAGGTTAGAAGGCAACAAGTGACAAAGTGCAGGGGAAAGCTGATTTTTAACTCTTTTTCTCACTTCTGATACGTCTCGATGGCATTAAGGACCATCCAGAGGTCACCCCAAAACTTGTAATTTAATAATATTTGGAGAGAGGACGAAAATCACTGATGTGAGTTCCCATCTCTTTCTTGCATGGAGCAAACCCACTCTGAAACAGGTTTTCAGTTTGGGGATGAGTGGTTTCACCGGGATTTATTTATTCCCTCATTTCTCTCATTCAGAAAGATAATTATCTCAGTTATTTTCATTTCTCAAACTCACACACACTGGCTTTTCCTAAAACACAACAACAAAAAAATGAGGAGCATGTTGCTTATTTAAATCTGCTCCTTCTACACAGAAAAATGACTTTTTTTCCCTAGAAACAGACAGGCATGTGAAGAGTTAAGCCTTGAAAAAAAAAAAGAAAAAAAAAAGAAAAAGTCTATCAGTATCTTTGCCTAGCTCAAAGGATTTCCACTGATTCCTCTCCAGACTTCAAAGCCTCACAGTTTGGCATTTGGACTGGTTTGAATTAAAGCTCAGCTCTCCACTGTGAGTTTCCAAGTTCATGGTGAAAATGCCTCCTGCTTCTGGAGTTCATTATGGCCAATTTTCTTATCTTTTCTTCATCTTCGGTTTGATCCCCAGCAAATGCAACGTGGCATTCGACAGGGTGGAATAACAAGGTGCTGCCTTGAAGGCATGTATTGTCTCAAGGGGCTAAAGCAAGAAAAGAAGGGGGAAAAAATAGGATATATGACCCATTCCCTTCACTTTCCAACTCTCAGGGGACTATAAATTGCAAACTTCAAAGCGTTATTTTACATTAAAATCAATAGAAAGATTCGGGGGGTGGGTGTGGGGGGGGTAAAAATGTTTTTCAAAGGAGCTGGTTAAGATTTAAAAAGGTCACTTGATAATGTACTATCACGGCCAAACTTGGCATAGGATGAAAAAAATGCTTCTTGTTTAACTTATGGTTAAACTGAGGGTGTGCAGGCTCTGGGAGGAGCATCCCCCAAAACTCCCCAAAATCAGGGCTGCGACCCACTCCAAAGGATGTTCCCTAAATAGCTGCAGTGTCCAGGCAAGCAGACCCCAGGAATGGCTGGCAAAGGCCTCACCGTGCAGCCCTGAGCCTTTTCCAGGAGCCTGGACACTCAATTAATATTTACTGTCCCCAGCTCCAGGTGCTCTGGCTAACCAAGAGATCCATCCTGGGATAGCCAGGCTTCCACTCTGGAGCAATGTGCTGCCTCTCTGAGCCAGGAGTGACACAAATGGCAGGGATCTGGTGTCATTTGAAATTGTGGGTGTTCTCTCAGGGCTTCATGATGGCAGAATGAAGAGGGGGAAAGGGCGCTTTTTGCTCAGCCTAAGGGGATATAACAGGGAAGAGCAGAAAATAATGTTCCTGGATTTAAAGCTGTTCCATAAAGGTGATATCCCACAAAATTCACACCCTGTCTTCTGGCAAGTGTGTGTCTGCATGAATTTAGGCATCAAAGGTGTGAGGACAGAAAAGTTTCAGGTTGTTAAAGGAGAGGGAAAGTGGACCCATGGCACAGGGGAGTGTCCAAGAAAAATCATGGAATGGTTTGGGTGGGAAGGAGGCTTAAAGACCATCCAGTGCCACTCCTGCCATGGCCAGGGACACCTTCCACTGTCCCAGGCTGCTCCAAGCCCCAATGTCCAACCTGGCCTGCGACACTTCCAGGGATCCAGCTTCTCTGGGCACCTGTGCCAGGGCCTCTCTGGGATCAATAATACCAAAATTTTAAACCTTATCAAAAATCAAAATCACAGAGGATGGCACAAGGAGAAACAAACCCAGCTGAGGTGAAAAACACATTTGTGAGTGGGAAAACTCAGTAGTACCTGAAGGCAGTTAAATATTCCGTGTCTCCCATGGGCGGATCCAGGCCACCAGTAAATGCCATGTTAACATTGAAACCAACTCCTGCTCCTGTGCCAACCTGCAAAAGGGAAAAGGGACTCTCAGTTAGCAAATTCTGGCAACCCTTCTTTGCTCTTTTGATGTTGTCCCAGTGGAATTTGGATCTGGATCCAGTAGTGAGGTTGATTAGCCCCTGGTTCCTGAAATAAGAGGGAAAATAAAGCTCCTCCATGCTCAGATATTAATGGGAGCTGAGGACTGGTGGTGTTCTGCTGCTCACCCAAAAAAAAACACCCCAACATCAACTGCACCCTCTTGATTTTTCTGCAGCAGAGTGTGCTGCATGTATTCCTTTTTTATAATTCATTTTAAGCTTGATTCAGGAGCATATTTTGTAATTCAGCACAGTTGCAACTGGGGAAATGTGTATTTTAATCAGAGTGAGCTCCCCCTCTGCTGGAGAAAAACAGGATTCACAGAGAAGAGATTTTGGCTGCTTGATGGACACGTGGGTGGGAGATGTAAATACATCCCTCTCCTTGCTTGTACTGCAAATGTCCCCATCTGCCCTGCCTGCAACTACCTGAGAGAGAGAAAAACTGGAAAATAAACCAGGCTTTTCCAGCTTTTTTTTTTTTTTTGGCAAGAAGGTCTTTGCATATGAAAAAAAAAAAAGAACTAATAAGTGAAAATCAATGTGTTGCACAGCTGGCTAAAACTGCATGGCTTTTATTGCACATTATTCCTCATAGTGGTGCAAATATTTTTGCTAGAAAAACACAGGGGTGGGTGTTCATCTACCCACAGTGGGTTATTTATCCGTCATTGGCTTAAATCAAACTTGCTTTGTATCCTTTCTTTTATTTGGTCTAAAATGACACATCTGAAAATGACTCCTTTTGTAAAGCAGATTGCTAAAAAGCAGGAATTAAGCCCTGATACAAAGGGCTGCTGTTGATTCACTACAACAGTCAGCAGCATCACGTCACATTGAAGTTTCTTTACAGGTTGAAATGGAAACATTGATGTTTTCTCAAGCAGAAAATGTAAAACTGACAGGGGAAGAAGTTTTTCAGATGTCACCTGGAGCACTATAAGTATTCAAAAAAATTTCCCTTTGCTAAATCCCTCTGAAGGACCATATTTCCTGCCAGCCCAGAGGGAAAGGAAGGATGGATCCATCCAGAGCTCAGCTCTCAGCTCCACTGGCCCAGCCCTCCTGCTGCAGGCTCTGAGGACACCACCAGGAAAGGGGGATTCGCTCCAGCAGCATCGAGGCTGGGCCTCAAACCCCACAAATTTGGGGTGCAGGTGCAGCCTTGGTGGCTGGTGGTGAGCAATGCCTGGGCAGGGCCAGGAGAAAGGAGGGGAGGTGGAGAAGGAGAGGTGGAGAAGGGGAGATAGATGGAGAAGGGAGGTGGAGAAGGGAAGGTGGAGAAGAGATGGAGAAGGGGAGAAGGAGAAGGGGAGAAGGAGAAGGGGAGAAGGAGAAGGGGAGAAGGAGAAGGGGAGGTGGAGAAGGGCAGGTGGAGAAGGGCAGGGGGAGGAGGAGAGGTGCAGGAGAGGTGCAGAAGGAGACGTGTAGAAGGGGAGAAGGAGAAGGGGAGAAGGAGAAGGGGAGATAGATGGAGAAGGGGAGATAGATGGAGAAGGGGAGATGATAGATGGAGAAGGGGAGATAGATAGATAGAGAAGGGGAGATAGATGGAGAAGGGGAGATGATAGATGGAGAAGGGGAGATAGATAGAGAAGGGGAGATAGATGGAGAAGGGGAGATGATAGATGGAGAAGGGGAGATAGATAGATGGAGAAGGGGAGATAGATAGATGGAGAAGGGGAGATGGAGAGGCTCCACGGCTGCGCCAGGAAAACCGAGTGTGGGCGGTGCAGCCATGGACAATCTGTTCCTTCAGCATCTAAGAAACAACTTCTGCTGAGGAAGGAGAAATGCTGCACAGGACAGGGAGTGCTGGGACAGCTGGCAGAGGGCTCCTCTGGAGCAGGCTGTCCCCAGAGGGCTGGAGAGCTAAACTGCAGTGACTCCTTGGCTGCTGTCCCACCAGCTCCGGCCAGGACACCAGGCTGTTGGATCACAGGCACCTGGTGCGTCCTGGGATGGGAACACAAAACCCTGAGGAGCTCTGGAGGTGGCAGGAGCTCCTGTGGGTGCCAGGGCTCTGGGATCCATGTGCTGACCTCATCTGGAGCGCCGCTGCCTGGGAAGAAGTTGCCGTCGTCGTAGCGATGGAGTGAGATGTAGAGCACGTTGGGGTCGTTGTAGAAGGCCTGCTGGGTACCATTCCCATGGTGGACATCCTGCAGGGACAGGGAGGTTAGTCCCTCACTAAAAACATGGATTAAAGGCATCAGTTTGGGATTTGGAGGGGTTTTCTTTGCTGTTGAGCTTTGTTTTCTCCAGCCCGGCTGAAGCAGTTTGTGGGGAATGGGAATAACCTGTTGGGCACACCTAGTTTGAGATTACTCTCCTTGTTTAATTCATGGGATAAACACAACCCCAAATGTCTATCAAACTGATGGAAAGAACTGGATTAACACCAATTTTGGCAGATGGAGATACTGGGATATTTGTTGCCCTATATCTTTGGGGTGAGTACTGATACAAATAAATTTCTGTTTAATCCAAGTTAAACAACACAACCCATGAGAGCTCCCCTATTGAGCTGCTGTGGGGTGCACAAACACAGCCTGTGACAGGACAGCTATTTCAAATGCCCCTCTCTGACATGAAGAACAGGTGGGAAGTGAGGAAATAAACATCCATCCAGTAAGTCCAAAAGATAAATAAATGCCTTTTAACTTGTGGGTTTAACCTGTGGCAACAGAACCAAAACTCTTGGCTGATCCCCAGTCACTCCAATACCTTCCCAGCCACATAAAATCTATAAAGAAATAAAAATCTATACATTGCCTAAGCAGAATTCCAAATCAGCCCTTTCTCTTTATTTGAAAATTCTGGCCCCTTGAAGAATTTTTTCTCTGATTAGAACAATTTTATTCAATTAAACCCCCGAATTTTGGCTTGCAGACAACAGGCAAGAAGTTTTTCACTGACAGAGCTTGCTCTTGCAAGAAGAAACCACCCAGAATAATTTCCACCTGTTAAAGGGAATTAATAATAGTAATTTCCACCCTCCTAAAGGGAAAGAAGGGGCAATTACTCACCCAGTCCACGATGAGGATTTTGCTCACGTTGAGCCTTTGCTGGAGCAGCTTGGCTGCGATTGCCACGGAGTTAAAGTAGCAGAAACCCCTGGAGAGGGGAGACAAGAGGAAAAGAGAGGTGTTAATGACAGCTTCCCATGGTCCCACTGCACCCATCACCTAGACAGAACACAGGAGGCAGGAGTTCCTTCTGCTCTCCTTTCCTCTCTGGAAACATGGAAAGGCTTGTGCTGGGAGGGACCTTGAAGGTCATCTCGTTCCATGGGCAGGGACACCTTCCACTAGATCTGTTTGCCATTGGAAGTGCTGGATTCCAGCAGCAGGCTCTAGGGAAACAGGGAACGTCCCACACTTGCCTGAACCCACTGCTGATCCTTGCTAGGAAACACTAAGCAGGCTCTTACCCTGCTCCACAGAACGTGGGGAGCTCTGAACACCACACATCTCATCTAGCAACAAACAGAAATCCCACAGTGATAACCTGACAGAATTCCTCTGGAATTGCCAGCTGTGGATCCCCCACCAAAGGAGCCCTGGCTGCAGGCAGTGAAGCCCATACTCACATGGGTGTGCTCTCCTCCGCGTGGTGACCCGGGGGCCGGACAACAGCAAACCCATTCTGCACACAAAAAACAGGGAAGGGAAAAGGTCAGAGGGACAAGGATGCACACAGGGGGTGCAGCCAGAAGCTTTAATCCTGCTTGGGAACTCTGGAGTTGCTCTTGATGGATTCCTCACAAGGTGATAGCAGTGGACGATGCTTTCCCTCACTGAGGAGAGGGAAAAGGTCCTGGAGCTGCTGCTCAGAGCCCTGAGCAGAGCATGCCCAGAGCACGGCTGAGGGCTGCTCCCAAACCTTCAGGGCTATTCCCAAGCCTTCAGGGCTGTTCCCAAACCTTCAGGGCTGTTCCCTCACCTTCAGCTCTCCCGTGGCCACTTTGAACACCAGCTCAATGACACAGCCCACGGCCAGGCGAGCGGCGCCCGACGAGTGCACCTCGTTCCAAATGGTGTCACTGTCCACCTGAGGGGACACACAGGAGACAGGTTAGGAGCAAGGAGGGCAGCCAGGCAGCAGGAGACCCCTGTCTTATAAAGACATCACTCACATGGGGGGATAGGATAAGGGGAATGGATTTAACTGAAAGGGGTTTCTTTCAGATACTGGGAAGGAATTGTCCCCTGGGAGGGCATTGAGGTGCCCAGAGAAGCTGGAACTGCCTCTGGATCCCTGGAATTGTCCAATGCCAGGCTGGAGCAACCTGGGCTAGTGGAAGGTGACCCTGCCTGTGGCAGGGGATGGACTGGAATGGTCTTTAAGGTCCTTTCCTACCCAAACCATTCCATGATTCTGTAACTCTGTGACCACGGAATCAGCATTTCTCTTTAACTGCTGCTGATCCAAGATGAAATAAAAAGGTCTATTAAATGATTCAATGATTCTTTAAAATAAATTAAAAATCCACAATAAAGAGGGATGTTCAGTGTTGGGCATTTAAAAGAAGAGTGCCCAGGAGTAACAGCACTTCCCTGAGGAGCTCACCCACCCTAACAGACCTTCAGCATCCTGTGCTGACCACACAGATTTCTTCAACCCTAAATATTCCACAGAATCACCCCCCTGAAAACGTGGGAACAGGCCACAGGCAAGGCAAGGCACCCTGCAGGCATGCTCATTGCTGTTATTCCAGACTGTGTCACCAGATGAAAGGGACATTCCTCACCAGGAAGGGAAGGACCCCCAGCCATTTTTCACATATCTGCCCTGAGTGTATCTATGGAAACAATGGCAAAAAGCAGAAATGGGAAGAAAGGGATCATTTGCTGTGCCTGACTCACTGAGCAGTCAGGAGACACAAGTGGCCCCACAGAGGACTGATCCACCTCCTTCCCAGCCATGCTGAAGCTGCCATTGGAAGTGATTCCAGCTCTGTGATCATGGATGCTTTCTGGTAGCATCCACCCCAAGGATGCCCTGGAAGCCACAATATAAACTAGGAAAGCACTTGGAGAACACCAAAAAGCCTCTGGGGAATGCCACTGCATTGTGGGAGAGCCCTGCAGTGGCTATTTGTGGCCTGCACCCCTGTAAATTTGCACAGTAAGATGGGAACAGCAGCAGGATAAAGTCTGAATTACACAGGAATCCTGGATCAGGACTGCACACATGCAGAAGAAACCTAACCCATTTTTCTTGGTCTTTGGAAGAAAATGCCTCAGGACACCAGCAGGAAAGAGCTTCCCTTCCTGCCTGGACACAGCAAGTTCAGGGCTCCTTCCATGGGCCCTCTTCATTCCCTGTGAGGCACCAGAGGAATGGAAATACAAAATACCCAAATTCACCTGTCCTAAGGGGCCCACAGACCCTCAGATGGCTGCTGGGGCCAGCTTTTCCCACAAAAAAAGACAGGATACAGGATTCTTCAGTGCCAGAGCCAAGCATTGCCACAAACCAGGCTCCCGCCAGGAGCATTCCAGGAAGAATGTCCAAAGTGAAACCCAAAGAGTTTTTCCTTCCTCATAATAAAAATTACTATTTCCTTACAATTATTTCCTAACAATTATTTCCAAATTACTATTTCCTTACAATTATTTCCTTCCTTTAAGGAAAACCCAAGGTCTTTTTATTAATATCCATGATGAGGCTCCCACTCACACTGTGAATTCCTCCTACTCACACTGTAAACCTTGCTATTCACTAATGTGCAGCTATCTCAGAATTAAATGAGCACCTCACAAAAGAGTTCATTATCCTACTGAATAAAAATGCACTGAAATTATTCTACTGAATAAAAATACAATAAAATTCTACTGAAAAAATCCACAGGTAAGAAATCAAGCACCAGGACAGGTTGACACAGGTGGTACCAGAGCTCCAGACCCTGCAAAATGAAGGAATTCTGCTCTTCCCTCACAGAGGAAGACACCCCACTGTGTCTCCTCCTGCTCTCAATTAAATAATTCTCACATTCTCTTCCTCTGACTCCCTAATTAGTTCCTCCTCATTTCCATTCCACTGAAGTCCTTTCCCTGCTCTCTGCTCTGCAAGAACTTACTTTGCTTGCACAGTTCCAATTGTTGATATGCTCTAATCAAAGCCCTTGAAAAACCCCAAAATAGAATCAACTACTCTGGAGAAGATCAACAACACAAACACCTCTGGAGTTTTTAGAACACGTGCAGAGAAATGATGCAGGTCTTCAGATATTTTTAGAATGTGCGCAGCAAAACGCTACACAGGAAAGAAAACAAATTTATCAGCTCTCCTTAAATCAAGCCTTTGAGTGTTTTGAAGAATCTGGATGCAAGTGTGCTGGGATGATCTTGCAGATTTTCCAAGCTTAAACTCCTTTCTCCCAAAGTAAGAGCCTAAATGAGGGATGTGGGACTCCAGGCAGCTCTCCAAAATGCAGTTTATTTTATCCAAGATGTCACAGCAGCCCAGGGTTATGGGTGACAGAGCTGTGCCCACAGCTGTCAGCTCCAGCTGCAGGCAGGCCTGGAGACCCTTTGGTTTTGGTTACAATCCATTATAGACTTTTCTTTGCTGAGCATCTTCATACAGTAGAACCAATCTATACCTTAACTTTTACCTATAGCCTATCATAATTGCTATAATTACCATATTCATGTTACTGTTCTCCAATCACTGAAAGTCAGTGCATTACAGTTTAAGCTAGAAGTTGTTTTTCAGTTTTCTTGCAGTGGAAAATTCTGAGACCTTTTTTCTACTTGCAGCATTTGCTGAGTTGTTTGCCTGTGCTATCTTTCTGCTTGGTAGAAACATCTTCTTGTTTGGGGTGGGTTTATCATGTGCTCTAAGCCATAAAAACCCCTTCTAACTAACACAGCCTTTGCCTCCTTGGTTAGCCAGTGAGACTGGCTCAGCAATTCTTTTATATCAAGACTTGCTTCTATCTTATTCTTTCTTCATATTTTACACTCAAAAATCTATCTGCTAAGCATACATATCTGTGAGAATTTCTTGTCAAACTTTCATCTTTCCCAATATCCCAAAAGCCTCCTCTAATCATCCTGGATTAGGAAAGGCCATGGTGAGTGGCAAACAGGGTGTGAGCTGCAGAGGAGCAAAGCTGAGCACAATTCCCAAGTGATCAGCAGAAATAAATGAGTGATGTTTCACTCAGAGCTCACACCTGTTGATTTCAGAGCTTCTGTGCTTTCTTTCTTCCTCTCCTGCTAGGACCAGAAGGCTGCAGAAGGGAGGAGGCTTGTCAGCCATGGGACAAACCAACAAGGAAAAAGAGTTTCCAAGCACCTGGGAACAAATTTACTCTTTTCTCTCTTTGACTTCAATTCACCAAGACTGAGTTTTTAATTAAAAGAGAGGGTCTGAAAGTTGTTATAAGATGAAGGGATTTGCTCTGAACTGTTTCCTTGCTGCTTCACTCCCAGAGCTCCCAGGGAAGCACAGGGTGGGATTGTTGGGGTGTCTGTGCAGGGACAGGGGGTGGGTCAATGATCCCTGTGGGTGCTTTCAGCTCTGGATATTCTCTGATTCACTCTCTTCCCTGTCCCTCATTCCACTCATTGTTGAGGAGAACTCACGGCTGCCCAAGTTTCATCCTCTATCCTGAGGCAAAACAGCTCTCCAGGGGTTTCTCCCCCCCAAAACTGCCCTGCATCCCCCTCCAGACCCATCCTTCCTTTTCATCTCCACAACATCCCCAAAGGAAGAGAGCCACACTCGACTGCTTGCAGGAAAAGAGCCTGGTTTCAAAGCTTTCCAGCCCGTAATTTCACACAACACCCTCAGCTCCTGAATTCCAATCATCAGCCATCATTCTGCTTTATCCTGCTCCAGTATAAATCCAAAGGAGGACCTGTCCCACATCATTCTACTGATTTTTAATTTTCTTTTCTTTTCCTTTTGACTTGATGACATCATGTTTGCCCTCTGAAAAAATATCTGGCAAACAATGGGGAATGGCTTCCCACTGAGAGAGGGCAGGGTGAGGAAGGATATTGGGAAGGAATTGTTCCCTGGCACAGGTTTTGCTGATAGGATTGCTCAAACACTGCACCAGAGTCAGCAAATATTCAATATTAAGGGTCTGTGGAGACAACCAAGCAGCATCTTTATTGGGAGCATATCAGGAATACCAGCACCGAGGCGTTTCCTGCCCTGATTTGGGATTTAATGCAAGACTGCTGGGCCCGTGCTGGGCTCAGACACTGTCTCTACTTGTTACCATTCAGTCTTCATTTGCAAATGATAATTTTTTTTTTGCTTTGAATGGCATGCCTGACTGCAGGGCAGAGTAAATCCAAACCTTTTAAGCTCTGGCCAAAAATTTGCCATGAATTAGGCGACTGCAGCATATTTACAATACAAAATAAAATATCTCCACGAGTGGCGGTACGAATAAACGACGATTATTCTTTTTTTTTTTTTTTTTTTTCTGACGGGATAATTTTCAAAGCAGCGATTTTGCAAAGACTCAGGAAGAAAACAATTTTGTTTCATTTCCATAACAGAATCCAGACCTTGAAAATTCAACTTCATGAGCTACAATTATGCAGCAGAACTACCACTGTGAATTTTCAAACACAATGCCTTTTATTGTCTCTTCTCATTCTTTTCCCCTTCCTGTTCTCCACGATTTTCTGTCCTGTCACCCTCCACAGAAACTCTGGAGCAGAAAGTCTGACTTGAAAGGGAAACTTTTAAGCTTTCGGGCTTCAAAGGAAAACAAGAAAACCTTCAAAACAAGGTATTTGGGGTTTGGGATTTTTTCAGCTTTATGGGAACAAACAACAGCAAAAAGCCTGATTATATGGAAATTTGACAGCTGAAAAATAACACTCAGCTTTTCCACAAGGGATGGAGGGGCATCTTAGTCACCTCCTGGAGAATCCACGTGGATTATCCTGGAGCTGGAGAATAAAAGATGCCAAATGCTGTTTCATTCCAGGGCAGAGAAACAGCAAACTTGCTATTCACAGGAGAAAAAAATGTACATTCCCAAATATTGTCCTGTTCCATGGCCACGTTTCCCACCTGCTCTGGAGCCCCGAGACTGAGGATGGAGCACGAGCACATCCTGCTTTCCACAGGACAAAAAACCACTTTGGGATGCAAGGGCTGCTCCCAAACACAGCAACCCCTTCCCCAGTGAACATCCCAGGCTGGGAAATGAGGTTTTTCCTCCTGAGTGTCCCTCGCAGAGAGCTCGGGCTCTCGGCAGCAGCCCCGAAGCGCTGCGGCTGCTTCTGAAGAAAGGCACGTGAGGCCGTGGCAGCCCCTGCTCAGGGGCAGCATCTGGCTGCAATTACCCACCCTGGAATGCAGAGCAGCAATTTTTGGTGCTGAGGGGAGCAGTGGGGAGAACAAACAGGACATTATTTACACATTAAAGGGAGGTATACTCACCCCGACACCACCGCAAGGCAGCCTGACAAACATCGACGTGAGGGAACCTGGGGGGGACAAGAAACCTGTGAGGCACAAAGGTCACCAGGCTCTGGGGCCAACTTTGTGGCAATTCTGCTATCTTTCCAAGCACAGAAACACACACATTTCTTCCTGGGGCTTTTCTTCCCGTTTTCACCCAGCCCTGTTACAACACACACACACACAATGTACACGCTTAGGCTCCTGTAAAAGCTGTCTATAAATCATTCAGTTTTAAGCAAGGTGGGTGTTGTCTGATGTTTTGAGACTATACACGAGGAAGATGCCACCAACAATCACTCAGTGTGTCTTCTCAGATGTGCACTTTAACCCTTTCCCACTGAGGGAGGACAGGAAATCACAAAACCACCCCAATTGTCACTCACACCCCAATTGTCACTCATCTGCAGTTACTAGATGACTTTGGAGAGCATGGGCTTCATGAAAGAGGAAGACAGAAAAATAAACCAGTGGCAAGCAAAGAAAAAACATGTGTTTTGACTGAAATAGCAAAACCAACAAGGAGAATGTGAGAAAAATTGAGAAAACCATCTGCAGGGCTAATTTTGAATCTGCAGGAAAAGTAACATCGCTCTCTGGGCTCGCGTGTGAATAAATTCTGTGGGGCCCTGAGCAACCTGGTCTGGTGCAAGGCGTTCCTGCCCATGGCAGGGGGTGGAATGGGATGGGCTTCAAGGTCCATACCCACTCAAACCATTTGGGATTCTGTTCCTGAGAGAGGAGTTCATGCATCTGGACTCATCTGAGCTCCAAGTGAGATGCCCTCCTTGATTAGATCCACATGGAAGTTCTTAGATCATCCTGCCTCCTGTCACATCTCTCACTGCTAATCCACCCATTATTTCCCTATTTGTCTTCTTGACAACAATTTAGGATTGCTCCCCACAAATTAAAAGCAGCCTTATTTGCCTAAAGTTTCAACTTGTCCAACAGGTTCCAAGTGTTTCCACTGTCCAGGGAGAGATGGGTTTGTACTTTGTGTCCTTGACAGGACAAGGGGAGATGGATTTAAACCATGAGAGGGCAGGGATTGATGGGATATTGGGAAGGAATTGCTCCCTGGGAGGGTGGGGAGGGGCTGGGATGGAATTCCCAGAGAAGCTGTGGCTGCCCCTGGATCCCTGGCAGTGCCCAAGGCCAGGCTGGACGGGGCTTGGAACAATCTGGGACAATCTGGGAGGTGTCCTTGCCATGGCAGGGGTGGAATGGGATGGGCTTTAAGCTCCCTTCCCACCCAAACCGTTCTGGGATTCTGTGATTCCATGAAGGCACATCCCCCCTTTTCATTTGCAGAAGCTTAACAAGAAACATCCTGTGTCCTGAAAAACCTTTATTCCCTTCCAGGCTGAGGCTTCTCAGGCTTTTTTCTTCCTCACAGAGGTATCAAAGGCCAAGAGTTTACACGGAGTCATCAGACACCTGCCAAGACACTCCCATTTGCATCCCTAAACCTCACACCAAGCTTTGCCCTCAGCGTTCCAACCTGCCCTAAACCCACCCTCTAAGGTGTTTCAAAGAACCCCACCAAGCTGGTTTGTAAATCTGAAAGCCTTTTAAACCCTCAAAGGGAGAGCTGAAGCTGAAGGAGGGGTTTTTAACCTGAGCTCCTTGCTCAGGTCCTGCCCTGTGGAAGCCATCAGGAGATAAGGGGGTGATGTGAGCTGGCAGCCAGTGCCACTGGAGCATCTCCAGGCTGAGATGGTGCCAGGTGGGCTTAGGAAAGCAGCTCTAAGCCCAGTTAAGAGCTACTGCACATCCCCTCCTACTGGAGACCCTTGAGGACCTGACCTCCCACAGCTCCAGGGCTCTTCTGCAAGTTGTATCCAAACAGGGAATGTTCTGACTGGAAAGCCTTTGGAATTTCTCTTCTCTACAGGATTAAAGTTGACCTCTGCAAACACTCTAAAATGAGTGATGGAAACCATGGTGGGCACAGAACTACAGCAGCAAGGGCTGCTTCCCCCACACGTTCTCTACAGAAACCATCAGGAATGGTTCAGCAGTTTGGGTGTCCCCCCAAAAATGCATTCCAAATAAACTCCATCTCCAAAGGCATCTGTGGGCACTGCTGAGACAGATCCTGCCCAGAGCCAAGGAGGAAGTGGAAAAGTATTCCAGGAGAATTTTCTCAGATATCCCGGGGAAGATTGACCAAAGCTACTTCAGGCTGTGGGTTTTCCATTCCCGAGCATATGACATCATAAATTCCTGAAAGTTTACCTCCTAATGGAGCTATCATTCAGCTGGAGGTGTCTACTTTTGGGTTCTCTGGCCCTAAAGAGGTGGGAAGTGAGCTATAAATACCGTGCTAATTGTGTGTTTAACCACTGCCTAATAGCTTCCCTCTCTGGGAGCTCATGGACACGCTGAGCAAAATCTTTCCAGCTCCTTTGCTGTGACCACTACATCACAAAGGCCACTGAGTTAAACCTCTTTTTACATCATCCAAAGTCAGGCTAATCCCAAAATAAACTTTCTCAACATCTCAACGTTCCAGAAACCGTTTTTTAAGGTTTTTTTTTTTTCCTCAGATCCCCACGTGGCAACTTCCTAAGTTGTCCCTCCAGCCTGCTGCTGCAAAAAGGCAGGAAGTAAAGGGAGGCGATGATGACTCCACAGAGGTGCTAAAATTCATGTTGTTTGGTTATCTGAACATGCATCCCTTAGAATTTCTGCTGGGAAAATATCTTTTTTTTTGTATTTTTATCTGTATTTTACAACAGACACAGCCCTGTTTCAGGAAGATTTGGTCTCCACTGAAAGGGATAAACAATTCCACTCCACATTAAACAAACGTCGAGGCCCCTGCATCTCTCTTGCTGACTGTCCAAAGCTGCCAGGGGTTTGTTGATGCCTGTGCAGCTGGCTGGGGGTTGCAGATCCAAACCCTTGGGAGTGTGCTCCAGCTCCTGCCCTAGCCATGGATAACTATCTAACACCCAGAGTGAGGTTTAAGCTCTCCAGGGTTTAGGGGTCTGCCTGAAGAGCGGGAGATGGATCCCGCGCACGGAGCTGGGAACAATCCTCTTGGAGATGCACAGGGCTAATGATGGAGCCCAGCACCTCAGCCAGGGCTCAGGAAGGAGGGTGTCCCCCCAGGGAATGGTACCTAGAAGCTTCTTGCTGTCCAGTTTCTGCCTGTTGAGAGGGTTTGTGCCGTAGAGCAGCGTGTGCGCCTCCGAGTGAACCGTCTGCAGCTCCTCCAGCGTCGCCTTCCTGCCACGGATGCACTGCAAGGGGAGGGAAAAGGCTGCTGAAACCACTGCTGAGGGCTTGGCTCTCTCTTCTGTCCCCTTAGCAAGCCACCGAGACACACAGCAAAACACTAAAATGGGTCCTGAGGTGGAGAAATTCAGGTTTGGAGTTAATCCCTTACTCACAATACTTATCTGCTCGACATGGAATGTCATCATCAGATCCAGACAAGATAAAGAAGGAAACATTGAGACAGGAGGTGGTGGGGGTGAAGGAAAGGTGACCAGAGAGACAAGGAAGAGCATCCTTGAAATGGCAGGGCAGAGCTTGAAGAAAGCCAGCAGGGAATGAAGGCAGAAATTCACTATAAGAGTCTGGTGAGGCTGGAAGTCACCAGTGGTCAGGAGGGAAACACAGCTCACATCAACAGCTCCCATCGTGAGAGCAACCAAAAGCACCAAGGTAAGCACAGAAATGAAGGAAAATAAATCTTCTTGAAGGAAATCAACAGGAAATTAAGGACAATAATATTGCCTGGGATCTTACAGTCACAAACTTATACATTGGAGGACATCTCTAACACCCACTGAGGAGGCCAGGCAATTAGCAACGAGGTTCATTTGGTCCCAAATAATCCCAGCATTCGATTAAATGGGTATCCACAGACAGAGACAGGTTTGAAGGGGATAAAGGAGGGCAGGACAGGGAAATTTAGGCAATGGCAATGCTGCCACCACGTGGATGTCTTATCTGATGGCTGGGAACATTCCCAGCCCCATCCTGACATTGCTGGAATATTTATGCTCTGGGATTCAGCCCTCTCAGGTGCTCAAAAAATTTATGAGCACACACTTATACCCCCATTTATCACCACTGCTGTTAGTTGGAACTAATAACCACTCGTTAATTTCTATTATTAATCTTCATTTTTTCTGTTTAATATCTAAGCTTTTCTCTCCATTTGCCTGCTCTTAAAAGACATCCAATAAATCTAATTTAACCTCTTGTGATGGAATGGTGCTCAGTGCCTTCCTCCTACCCCCATTCTTTTTACAGCATAGCTTGACCATTACTTATTAAAGAGTACAAAAAAAAAAAAGTTATTAAAGCACAGAAAAGCTGTTGCTTTTGCTGGAATAATTGGGAGGGATAACAAATGAGAGGGTTACATCATATCTTGCTCTTTTCTTTGGCATAATAGCAATATAATAGTAATAATAATAATAATGTTGTAATAATATTAATAACACTAATAAAAGCAGCCATGTGGCCTGTTGTGGTGTTTCCCTTACCTCACACTTGCCTCTCAGCCCCGTCTCCTGGAGCCTGGACCAGATGCTCTGGATCCTGCCTGCGTGCTCAGGGTGGCTGTTGGTGTTTCCACAGGTGCACTGGTGCTTCAGCATCAAGGTGTCGTACACAAGGCCTGCAGCACAGGGGACAGAATTGATCTTGGGTTAAAAAAAACACCAAAAATTTGCCAGCTTGAGGGAGGAAAAAAGCGAATTTTGCTGTGGAGTCAACGGTTCTAGGCCAAAGCTGTGTCAGAGAGCTGAAAACCCAAAGCTGCATCCTCCCCTTCCCATGGAAATCCTCAAGGGACAGGAGAAGCAGAATCAGCACCAAGATATGAAATGAAACGCCGGGGGGAGGTGACACCTATGTGACACCCAGGAATGGGATCTGGGGCTTTTTCCCTGGCTGCCAAAACACCAAACTCAGAAGGACCAAACCATTCCTGGCTGTGTTTCACGAGCATCCTCGTGCTGCTCTTTGCTAATTGCAGCTCGTGCCTCATTTGCTAATTGCAGCCATCAGCGCCCACCTGGGCAGGTTCCTCTGGTGGGAAAGACATTTTCTCTGGCAGTGGTGCAGTTACTGGGAGCAAAGGGAGCATCTTAGAGATTTTTGGCAACAATGCAGCTTATCCAGTTTCTTCATCAGCCACTCGGTTTCCTATCACTTCCCCTACACTGCCTTGATGTGTATTATTGCTAACTTTTTTGGTAAATTCACTGTCACAGACACCTTTTAGGAAAAATCCTTTCCTTAGGATTTTTCCTCCTGAGAAGCTGAAAAGCCTCAGGAACAAAATGCAAACATTGATTATCTGCTGCTGTGGAATGCAACAGGTGGGTCTGTGATTGGTCTCATGTGGTTGTTTCTAATTAATGGCCAATCACAGTCAGCTGGCTTGGACAGAGAGTTTGAGCCACAAACCTTTGTTATCATTCTTTGCTATTCTATTCTTAGCCAGCCTTCTGATGAAATCATGTCTTCTATTCTTTTAGTACAGTTTTAATGTAATATATATAATAAAATAATAAATCAGCCTTCTGAAACATGGAGTCAGATCCTCGTCTCTTCCCTCATCCAAGAACCCCTGTGAACACCATCACAAGTTCACCACTTCCAATAGGCCAGAGATGAAGCTCTCAGGAGCTAACATCTTTCCCCTGCAGGTTAATAAACCTCTTTCTTCCCCCAATTTCCCAAATGCATCTATCACCCCATTTGCACACTTAGAACAGTACAAACATTGCTTGTCTTGCCCGGGTATAACTGCAGCGAGGTGTTCAGCCCAATGAGGGGGTGCTGGGGGAGCTCAATCCCCCTGCATTCCCAGGGATTTGCAGCATGCCAGCAGCACAGGAGGCTCTGATTCACACCCCAGGGTTGCCTGGCTACGATTTTGGAGGGGAAGTCGGGATTCCATAACCAACAGCAGGTCCCTCCCAGTGGCAGAAGAGATTTAATAATTTCTCTCGAGCAAAAGACATGAAGACTTCAAATGTTGAAGCTCCAGAAAACAGAATAGAAGTGGCTGGTTTGGTTTTGTTTTTTTTTTTTCCCCAAGAAAAGGGTTTCTTGCAGGAAGTATCTGTATGAGTTGGTCCAAGGGCTGGAGCCCCTCTGCTGGGAGAGCTGGGGGTGCTCACCTGGACACGAGAAGGCTCCAGGGAGAGCTCAGAGGCCTGAAGGGGCTTCAGGAGAGCTGGAGAGGGACTGGGGACAAGGGATGGAGGGACAGGACACAGGGAATGGCTCCCAGTCCCAGAGGGCAGGGCTGGATGGGATATTGGGAATTAGGAATTGTTGCTTGGCAGGGTGGGCAGGCCCTGGCACAGGGTGCCCAGAGCAGCTGTGGCTGCCCCTGGATCCCTGGCAGTGCCCAAGGCCAGGCTGGAGCAGCCTGGGACAGTGGGAGGTGTCCCTGTCCACAGCAGAGACTTAAAACCAGACAACCTTTCAGGTTCTTTCCAGCCCATTTTTCCATGATTTCTATGGAATGCAAAGGTCTAGATGAGAACCCAGAGGCTCTGAAGGCAGCAGTGGCAGGAGGCAGACCCAGCCCCTGATGTCCAAGGATGTGCAGCCCAGCTGAGAGCATTTGGGGGAATCCCAGGTGAGCACACCCACAGCTGGATCCGTGCTCCCAGCTCCAGCACGGACACACAGCACAACCTGGCAGCTCCCAGGGAATCCTGAGAGCAGCTGGAGCTGGAGCTGTGCTCCTGCAGCTCCCAGGCCTGGCTGCAGCTGCAGTCCCACCTCCTGGCTGGGTGTGGGCACGCTGTGCCACCGGGAATCTTGGCTCCCTGCTCTGGCTCCTGCAGCTCTGCAGCCTCAGGGGAGGTGTCTGGCAGCTCCTCACTCTGCTGTAGGTGAGTGCAGAGGGAAAAAACACCCCCCAAAAGCCAAACCAGGGAGAGAACAGAGCCCTGGTAATTGGCTGCCCTCGGGTCAGCCCAAGTTCACCTGGAGGAGGTTGTGCTGCAAAGCTCCCTCAAGGTCTCTCGTGTTTGATTCACAGCATCAAACACCACCAGGAGCTGCTGGGCCAAGGCAAGCTCGGAATTCACCTCAGGAAAAGCTTTCACCCCAGTCTGAGTTTAACTGAGCTAGTGCAAGGTCTTAAACTAAAAGAAATTTAGACTGGATTCATGGGAGAAATTCTTCCCTGTGAGGGTGGTGAGGCCCTGCCTGTCCCATCCCTGGAAGTGTCCAAGGTCAGGTTGGACACTTGGAGAAGCCTGGGACACTGTGAGGCGTCTCTGCCCATGGAACTGGATCATCTTCAAGGTCCCTTCCAACCCAAACCGCTCAAGGAATCTATCCCACCCCAAACGTGGTGCTCACAGACCTTGGTTTATCAGTGGTTCCTCCTTTCCCAGGGCTTCACTGATAACAGCAGCATCAATCACTCATCATTTCTCTTTCCTAGAAACCAGCCCAGCTGAAAAGGGAGCTGTTCCCAGTTCCTTCCTGTGGCTGGGGACACTCAGCTGTACACACACACACACACATACACACACACACACTCACACAAAGGGAAGCTCGGCAATTTAAGCTCAAAATACAAAACTACACTGGCTGTTACAAGTTAATTGAAGTGGTGCTGGAAGCAAGGCTCTTTTCAGACATAAGAACAATAATTTTTAAAGGTCAGCACTAAAGCAAAACCAACTGGCTTTTCTTGGCAGAACAAACATATGATCTGAGGTTCAGATAATTATATTGCTCGGCACAGGAGAGAATAAATGCCTTCATCAGAAAGGAAAAACCCTTTAATGCAGAACATCAGAATAATTTGTGGACCCATTTTTGCAGGAGATCAGAGACTGGATAATTGGAGCTATGCAAATTAATGGCCTAACCTGAGGATCCTTATTCAAGTGCACAGAACAGGGCAGGCACGAGTGTTCATTAAAGTCACAGGGGCTGCTGGAGCTAGAGAGGGCGAGTTCAAGGACCTGCTTTCTGGGAGGAAGGAAAATTAAATGTCATGCTTCAGGACATCAAACTGATGGCTGCAAGGATCCAGGAAGGGCACAGCTCTCCCTTTGATGTGGAGTAATGGACATCATGCTAGAGAGCTGCAGGATGCAGCTCTTTACCCCAGACCTTTGAAGTCTCAGGTGCTGGTCACCGAGAGAGACAGGAAAATCAAACACACATCAACCCCAGAACTTGCAGCTGTCTGCAGCTAACTCAGTCCAGGAAGAGCACCAGCTCTCTGTGTTATTTCTGTATAATAAACCAAACATGAAAAGGAGGAACGATTCCTTTGTCTGTTGGACAGTGGCTGCGTTCCCATCCAGAGCGATCGCGGCTGGCTTCATTAGGGCCATGCAATGAAGTCTGCTTCCTGCAGCCCTCTCACCAAACCCTCACACCAATTCCAACCCTCATTCCTCTGCCTCAGCATCAGTCTCCAAAGCACTTATCAGCCAGATGGGTTTTCCTCAGGAAAAAGAAGCCTGATGCACTTCAGCACTGCTTGCTTTTGAAAAACACCCAAGACTTTAATTTCCTGCCTTGCACAGAATGGCTCAATCCTGGTGATTAAGCTTTAGCATCCACCTCCAGAAATACAATCTCCAACACGCGGCCGTGGACAACTCCAACAAAACATGAGGCAATTTCACTCACACATGCTCAGCAGCTGAAATGCCTTTCCTTTCTCCTGCTCCCATGCCCATGGCAGAGGGCTTTTGTCCCCTGGTTCTCCTACACAGACAGTGCAGGTTAATTAAACCAGACCTAGGACTGGTTTTAGGACTAGTACAGAGGCCTTACCTTTATGCTTTACACCTTAATGAGTGCCAGTGAATGCCTGATTTTATTGTGTTTTTCCTTCTCCATTCACCCAGCATAAATGCAGAGACTGAAGGAAAAAGAAAAGTCAGGTCTTTGGAATCTTAATGAGGATAAATGTTGTGAAAATGGTATTTTACAGGTGAACTACCTGAAGCATTCTGCACCTCATCACCCTGTGCAGTGCTGGATAAAAGCAGTGTGATATTCTACTCCTTATTTTCAGCCACCTTTTTAGTATATCAAACCCTGCCTCTGAGGAAAACAAATCCTGATACTGGAACAGCATCTTTTCCAAGCAGCACAGCTCTCAAATCTGCACTCTTACTACTGCCTGCAATTTTGAATGAAATTCAGAGGCACAGATCTGAGTCAAACACAGATCCTCTGCTAGGATATGTTATTTATTTCTATGTTCAGAGTCTTGCATGTGATTGATTGGGCAGCTTCAATACCGGCAGAGGAGGAGGGAAGAAGGAGAAGGAATGAATAATCCCTTCAAGCAGGGCCAGGCTTCCTTGTTTTTAAAGCCTCAAGGTTTGGGGTTAAGTGTATTAGAATCTAAAGTTTCATTCAAAAGCCAGGGGACTTTTCCTTGCACCCCTGGCAAAAGCCAAAATCTTTTAATCTGGCCAGAATCGACTGCATTTGAAATGCAGTTCTGCTGAAATTCTGGGTTAAACCTTAACAGCAAACTGGGACTTTAAAGGGCTGATTTGCAAAACTTGAGCCATTCCCTGGGTTTTTCCAGAACTGCCAGCACATGCTTCCCACCCTGCCTGCAGCCAGGAGCTGAGGAACACTGAACATGCCACTATTACTACACCACCAGGGCCTGAAAATAAACCCGATTCACAGCGCTGAGCCGAGTGATGCAAGAAGTGTAGGTTAAAAATGGAATAAAAGCAGAAGTGAAAGGGAAATAACATCATGAGTCGCTCTTTTGCGACTTATTTGGGCGTTGTGGATTCCCCCCCCCTTCCTTTTCCTTTTCCCAGGGAACACATCATGTTGCAAACTGTTCATTCACAAAGTAAGAGCCTGACATTTGGGGAAGAAGGCGGACTTTGAAATCAGTCCTCACCACCCAGCACAGGGCTTGAGGAGTTGCAGGGAAAATCAACTTTCAGTTGTTGCTGAGGGCATTGAAGAAACAGAAAGGATTTTGGAGTAGAAAAGTTGGCTGTCAGGATACAGGAAGAACAATTAGGTTTTTTGCTTTAAATCTTGGTGGGGAGATCACAGAATCCCAGGGTGGTTTGGGCTGGGAGGGACCTTAAAGCCCATCTTATTCCTCCCCTGCTGTGGGCAGGGACAAATTCCACTACCCCAGGCTGCTCCATCCTGGCTGTGAACACTTCCAAGGGATGGGGATCAACACCTATTTTGCACTTGTGCTTTCCACCAGACAAACACAGGACTGCACTCATCATTTTCCTCCACATGGAAGCAAACACCCTTTGGTCTCTGTATCCTCACGACAAGCTGGAATCACCTGCCCACCTGGTTTTTCCCAACCTGTGTGGCAGGAGGAGGGGAGGCTGGCAGGGAGCCTGGAGTACATCATGAGATTATGCTATGGGAGGGACTGGAGAATGTGGAGGAAACAGAGGCAGCTTTGCATTTGGCACTCTGTCCTTGAGGAGCACTGGCTCTCCCTGCCTTGCCTCTAAATCAGCTCAGTCCCAGCCTGGGACTCGTTCTGTGTGCCTGAGACACTGCTCCAGAGCTGGGTTGCTGCTCTGTGTGTGTGCAGGGTATTTTTGCTGTGCTATGGGTGTGTGCGGGGTATTTTTGTTGTGCTGCTGTGTGTGTGTGCAGGGTGTTTTTGCTCTGTGTGTGTGCAGGGTATTTTTGCTGTGCTGCTGCTCTCTGTGTGTGTGCAGGGTATTTTTGTTGTGCTGCTGTGTTTGTGTGCAGGGTATTTTTGTTGTGTGTGTGTGCAGGGTATTTTTGCTGTGCTGCTGTGTGTGTGTGCAGGGTGTTTGTGCTCTGTGTGTGTGCAGGGTATTTTTGCTGGGCTGCTGCTCTGTGTGTGCAGGGTATTTTTGCTGTGTGTGTGTGCAGGGTATTTTTGCTGTGGTCTGTGTGTGTGCAGGGTATTTTTGCTGTGCTGTATGTGTGTGTGCAGGGTATTTTTGCTGTGTGTATGTGTGTGTGTGCAGGGTATTTTTGCTGTGCTGTATGTGTGTGCAAGGTATTTTTGCTGTGCTGCTGCTCTGTGGGTGTGCATGGTATTTTTGCTGTGCTGCTGCTGTGTGTGTGCAGGGTATTTTTGCCGTGTATGTGTGCAGGGTATTTTTGCTGTGCTGTGTGTGTGCAGGGTATTTCTGCTGTGTGTACGTGTGTGTGTACAGGGTGTTTTTGCTCTGTGTGTGTGCCGGGTATTTTTGCTGGGCTGCTGCTCTGAGTGTGCAGGGTATTTTTGCTGTGTATATGTGCAGGGTATTGTTGCTGTGCTCTGTGTGTGTGCAGGGTATTTTTGCTGTGTGTATGTGTGTGTGCAGGGTATTTTTGCTGTACTGCTGTGTGTGTGTGTACAGGGTGTTTTTGCTCTATGTGTGTGTGCAGGGTATTTTTGCTGCTCTGTGTGTGTGTGTGCAGGGTATTTTTGCTGTGCTGTGTGTGTGTGTGTACAGGGTGTTTTTGCTCTGTGTGTGTGCAGGGTATTTTTGCTGTGGTCTGTGTGTGTGTGTGCAGGGTATTTTTGCTGTGGTCTGTGTGTGTGCATGGTATTTTTGCTGTGCTGCTGCTGTGTGTGTGTGCAGGGTGTTTTTGCTGTACTGCTGTGTGTGTGTGTACAGGGTGTTTTTGCTCTGTGTGTGTGTGCAAGGTATTTTTGCTGCTCTGTGTGTGTGTGTACAGGGTGTTTTTGCTGTGTGTGTGTGCAGGGTATTTTTGCTTTGCTGCTGCTCTGTGTGTGTGCAGGGTATTTTAGCTCAGAGGAAGGGACAAGCAGGACAAGAGGGATGACTCAGTGTGCTCCTTGAGGAAGGCAGGATGTTATGGAGTACCCAAACGGGGATGAGACGCAGAGCCCACGCTTACAGATTTGCAGGGACGGGCTAGAAAATCATAGAACCATCTCCATGGAATGGTTTGGGTTGGAAGAGACCTTAAAGCTCACCTTGTGGGTAGGGCAGGGATACCTTCTACTATCCCAGGGGGCTCCAAGCCCTGTCCAACCTGGCCTTGGACACTTTCAGGGATGAGGCTGCCACAGCTACTGTGAGCAACCTGGCAGGGCAGGATTTCCTTCCAACATCCCACCTACCACTCCCTCCATCCTAAAGTCATTCCCTCTTTTCCGTGCCCTCACAGAACGGCTCAGTGTAAAACAAACCAGTGAGCAGAGCCCCCCCCAGCCCAGAGCCCCCCAAAAAGCTCACCTGTTGTGAACCTTGGCTTAGTGGGAGGCTCCTGCACGGACATGGGGAAGGTGGCTGAGGCAGGGGAGGACTGTGCCCGCGACAGGGGCCGGTGTCCCCCGAAGGACACGGGCATGCCGGCCGCCTCCAGCGACGCCTGGTAGTTCCTCAGCTGGTGGATCCTCTGCTGCTCCAGGAGCAGGGCTTGCTGTGGGCAACAGAAGCAGGCAGTTGCTGAAAGGGCCTTGCCAAAAGGGTTTGTGAAGGGTTCCAGGCTTGGACTCCTTTCCCTCGCGCGCATCAAAGGAAGATGTGACATTTCAGACTGGCACAACACACAGAGCCCCAGCCTGAGCTGGTGCACATTGACAGCGTCACTGCCAGGGGCAGCTCCATCCTCCCCCACAGCTCCCTCCTCTTCCTCCCACCCCGCTGCTCTGGGACATTTTACAGTGAAAAAGTCCAGGCCATGGAACGAGTCCCACTCAGCTGGATCCCAGGCTGGACAGGGAGCTCTGAACTGAGCTGCTTCTCTCTGCAGCCACACCATCAGCTGGACAGGCTCCTCAGCAACATCACAATGACATTCCTGGAGGAAATGGACCAGCACCATTACACTGTGCTCCCTTGTTATTGGATTTATCACCTGCAATCCACAAGCCTCGGGTGTTTTCCCTCAGAAGTGAGCCTGGTTGGAGGCTCCAGGTTCTCTAATTCTGAAGCAGGAACACCCTCCACTTGTGCCCTGTTCTCTTATGTGCAGTCTCATGTTTTATGAAAAATTCTTTCCTTAGGATTTTTTCTCCTGAGAAGCTGTGAGGCCTCAGGAATGAAATGCAAACAGTGGTTATCTGCTGCTGTGGAATGCAACAGGTGCATCTGGGATTGGTCTCATGTGGTTGCTTGTAATTAATGGCCAATCATAGCCCAGCTGTCCAGACTGTCTCAGTCAGTCACAAGCTTTTGTTATCATTCCTTCTTTTTCTACTTCTTGCTAGCCTTCTGATGAAATCCTTTCTTCTATTCTTTTACTATAGTTTTAATATAATATATATCATAAAATAATAAATCAAGCCTTCTGAAACATGGAGTCAACATTCTTGTATCTTCCCTCATCCTGGGACCCCTGCAAACACCACCACAGTCTTTCTCTGGAGAAATTAGTTTTAAATCATTAAACCAAAATACAGTCTCCTGTGATTTTACATGGGGTTCCTGTAACCAGCCAACCCTCCTGGTAGGTAACTCCAGAGAAGGAATCACCTGAATTTAAACCAGGTTCCTGTAACCAGCCAATCGTCCTGGTAGGTGACTCCAGGGAAGGAATCACTTGAATTTACACAGGGTTCCTGTATGTAACCAGCCAATCCTCCTGGTAAGTGACTCAAGGGAAGAAATCACCTGAATTTACATCAGGTTCCTGTAACCAGCCAACCCTCCTGGTAGGTGACTCTAGAGAAGGAATCACTTGATTTTACATGGAGTTCCTGTAACCAGCCAACCCTCCTGATAGGTGACTCCAGGTAAGGAATCACTTGAATTTACACAGGGTTCCTGTAACCAGCCAATCCTCCTGGTAGGTGACTCCAGAGAAGGAATCACCTGAATTTACACAGGGTTCCTGTAACCAGCCAATCCTCCTGGTAGGCAACTCCAGGGAAGGAATCAGCTGATTTTACATGGGGTTCCTGTATGTAACCAACCAACCCTCCTGGTAGGTGACTCTAGGGAAGGAATCATTCGATTTTACATGGGGTTCCCGTAACCAGCCAACCCTCCTGGTAGGTAACTCCAGGGAAGGAATCACTCAATTTTACATGGAGTTCCTGAAACCAGCCAACCCTCCTGGTAGGTGACTGAAGGGAAGGAACCACTTGATTTTACGTTGGGTTCCTGTAACCAGCCAACTCTCCTGGTAGGTAACTCCAGGGAAGGAATCACTTGAATTTATATGGGGTTTCTGTAACCAGCCAACCCTCCTGGTAGGTGACTCCAGGGAAGGAATCAGCTGATTTTACACGGGGTTCCTGTACCCAGCCACCCCTCGGGAGCTGTTTCCCCTCAGAGCAGCATGAGGTGACTCCCAAGCCCAAACCCGCGTCTCCCGACCGCGCGAGCGCCAGACCTGGCGGAAGAGCAGCTCCTGCTCCGCCTGCCTCTGGCCGGCCTCCAGCTCCTGCTGGGGCTCTGCCTCCTCCTCGTCGCTCTCGATGGGCTCCTGTTTGACCTGCACCAGGCTGGCCAGCGCTGGGGGCTCCTTGTGGCCCGCGGCCCGCTCGCCGTAGGGCTCCTCCAGCAGCGCCTGGTGCTCGCGCAGCTCCTCCTCCGTCTCCTCGGGGTGGCTCTCGTGCTGCCGCGCCGGCTCGGCGGGCTTGGAGATGATCTGAAAGAAGCACAAACTCATCAGAGCTGCCTCCCGCCCTGGGGAAAGCTCGCTCTGCTCTCCAGGCTGAAGGGAAGGAGCAGCTCTGAGTTATTGTGTATTAAGGTCAGGGTAACCCTGGCATCGAAGGCTCCGAAATCCTGCGTCCTGACTGATGACACCTCCTTATTTTCCACTTCATCCTCTCTCTGAAGGAATAAGAGCCTCTTGTTCCTGCACGCTTCCAGATGCTACTCCATTCACAAACCCATCGAGATGTTTGGCAATTAAATTCTGAAAGAATACCGGGGACACAAACCCTCCAGCAGGGCTTCTGCTGCCTGTTTGCTCAACATCACCTCGGATCACTCCCTGAATTTTTTCTGTGAGGCTGAAATAATGATTACTTGAAGATCTGTACTCTTATGGAGCTGGTTAAGAGGGAACTCAGGACATGCAGCTGAGAGCAAACCTCAAGAGCAGCATTGTTCTAACCTGACCTTCCTTACCAGACACAGTAAACGTCTCAGAGAGGAGCTCCTAAACCTAAAGGAACAATTTAATTCTCACTGTAATTCACTCAGGCTTTTTGTAAGTTCCTTGGCAAGATAAAATTCACAGTTCTCTGTCTCAGACTGCTTACGATTTTTATTTGGGATATAAAAAAAAAAAAAACCAAATGTGACCTGTTTTCAACTCCAGAGTAGGAACACCAATCCATTTCCTCCCTTTCAAAGAGCTCAGGCTGCCCCTGTTTCAAACAGGCTTATAAAGAAACTGCTGCACTTTGAAAGTTGTCGGGGCAAGGTTTAATGAGGATTAGGTCATCGGTATGGTAAGCAATATTGATTTTAAATCTAATAAAGTTAAATCAAAACATGGTTATTGAACACATGCAGGAGGAGGGACTATTTGTCAGTAACTTGCTCTTTGAAGAACAGTGGCTCCAATCTGGAACTAAGCCTTTTCCTCCCCCAAAAGCAGGAAAGAAGGCTCTGCCATATTACCTAAGCAAGGCAGAGGGGCAGGAATGGAGTGAATCTGGCAAGGGACATGAAGCAAGAAAAGAGGAAGGCTAAGGAGATCCTGGTGCCCCTGCTGAATGACGGAAGGCACATGAGATAGAATTAATGCCTTATTTAAGACAATCCTTCAGGAATCCCTGGAACTCTGACACCAGAGGCAAAGTCTTGAACAAAGAAAACCTCCCTTGGTGAAGGAATTACCACTTAAAGACCTGGACATCCTTAAGTCCATGGGACTCTCACAGGTTGCACTCACAGGTGATGGGACAAAAGGCCATGGGAACAAATTAAAACTCATAAAATTCTTTCTGAACACAATAAAAGTTTTTTTTTTTTTCCTGTGAGGTTGGTCAAACACTTGAACAGGTTCTTCATAGAAGTTTTGGAATCTTCATCCTTGGAGATCCTTGGGCAACCTGTTAGAGGGAGGACATTGCCCTCAGTGACCTCAGGAGGTCCCTGCAAAGATTCAGGGATCAAAACCCCTCAAGGATTTTTGTGAGGTTCCCCTGCCCCTCACAGTTTAATTCCTTATAACACACACTGAATAACCAAACCACATTAAGCTAAAAGTTCTTCTACCAATTTTCCTTAAGCCCTCTTAGGCTTGATGAATATTATCTGTTTTAAAGATAATTAAATTATCATAAACCATCTGCTGCTTGTTTTGGGGTTTTTTTCCTGCTTGGATCGAAGGTCTCAAGCTTTTGAACTTATGCCTTTTGAACTTCTGAACTGCACGAGGTAATTGCTGGGAAAAATAACTTAGAGTGCCACTGTCATACCTAATGGGAATGAGAGGCAGTGTAGTTCCCTGGAAGTTTTAAATTATTCCTACTCCTTAAAAATGTAGGAATTAAATGCCAGCCACGGCGAAGGCTGAGAAGACCAAGTGGCCGATGGCAAGGACATTTCAGACATTCTAGTTCCAGTTGTTGCAACCCCACCCTCAAAGGAAGATTTTGCAGAGAAGACACTTTCTTACCAACAAATTCCACATAAAACACTCAGTATCTGCATGCCAGGCCCATCCAAGCTCCCTAAAAATCTTCCATTTGTGCAGTTTTACGAGCACGTGCTCGTGCCGTTTAAAATCCGAGGGAATAAAAGTGCGAGGGGCTGGCTGGAATGGCAGCACTGAGAATGCTTGTAAATATATCTGAAATAGTAGGCACAAAGCACCATAAATAACCTCTCCATGCCTTAATTAGCTGTCTGGCTTCCTCTGCCACGAGGTTACTCCTCTGTTTTCATACCCAGTGGCCTCTGGCTGTCACGAGCTGCCACCATAAACCTCTGGTAAAGGCACTGCCTCTCTCCAGCCCCGGCCAGACAACGACTTCACTCCAGAATAAATTACTGCTCTCTAGTCACAAGCATTTTTAAAAGGCTCCATGCAGCTGGCAAGATTTCTCCTCCACAGCTTTGAAATACAAAGAACAGAAATTAAAAAAAAAAAACAAACAACAAAACAAAAAGCGAACCAAAGAAAAACCAAACAAACAAAGAAAAAAACCCCCACCAAAACACAACAACAACAAAACCCCCAAAAAGCCCCAGAAACCAAAAAATAAAACCCAAAATCAAAACCCAGGAAAAAAAAACCAAAAAAGAACCAAAAAAACCACCACAGTAAAAAACAAAAAACACAGAGCAAAGTCAGGTCATAAATACAGGGGAAACCAAAGAGTTCATCATTTTTCTGTGAAACATTTCATGAGGGGGAAAAAAAAGCTGCATTTTTCACTGGTGACATTTCAGCTAGCATTGGATTTGTCCAGCAGATGTGATAAATAGAACCACAGAATCATTAAGGATGGAGAAGACCTCCAAGACCATCAAATCCAACCTCTGAGCATCGCCATGCCCATCACTCCACACCATCCTCTCCAGGACACCTTTCTCCACAGTGGCAAATTCCTGGGACACTGAAGACCTTGAAAGTCCTACCAACAGGTTAGAGACATCTATTTACAGATCAGAGATCAATGAGGAGTTCCCAGCAGAAAAACCAGGGAACCCCAGAATGGTTTGGGCTGGATGGGACCCTGATCCCCATCAATGGGGTGGCACCATGGGTCAGAAAGCCAGAGGAAGAGAGGAGCCAGGAAGCAAAGGAGGATGTCAGCTCAGCCCTGACCACGCCAGGATGTGCAGAAGCCAGCAGAACCCTCCCTTTCCTCCCTCTGGAGGTGAAGGATGAACTCAAGGAAGAAATAGAACACAGCTTAGATGAAAATGAGTAAAACACAGGAAAAAGGCTGAACTCATTCGACTCGACATGGCTCTTCCCATGTTCCCTTTGGGTTCTGATTTTTAATTTTTATGAACTAAGGAGAAACAAGAGATGACAAGGGATGATGGGGAGAGGCTGACTTGGGCACCAGAGTACCTGGCAGAGCCTTCTGCAGCAGCCAAAGCCTACAGAAATCTCTTCATCTGGTTTTGTTTTCCCCCTGCAGTGATGCGACAGCAGGGGAAAAACAACTGTCTGAGGCAGGCTCAGTCCTACAGCTGCAAGGACCAGGAGACTGTGGAGCTTTTGTGCTTGGAGGAGAGGGAACAACCCACCTGCAAGGCTGGATGGGGCTTGGAGCAAAAGTTCTTCTGACAGTACAAATCACAGAATCCTTAAGGTTCGAAAAGCCCTCTCACACAAGCGAGTCCAGCTGTCCTCCCAGCACTGCCAAACCCAGCCCAAACCCTGTCCCCAAGTGCCACATCCACAGGCTGTCTGAACACTTCCAGGGATGGTGACTGTGCCACTGCCTGAGCACCCCTTCAATGCAGAAAGTTTTTCTGATCTTTTCCAACCTAAACCTCCCCTGGCACTTCCCTGTCAAACACTAAACATGCAAAAAAAGGTGGGAAACAGAAGCACAGGCTGATGGTGGAATATCAGCTCAATGAAAATCACAGAATGGTCTGGGTTAGAAGGGATCTTAAAGTTCATTTCATTCCACCTCTGCCATTCCAGGGACACCTTCCACTCTCCCAGGTTGCTCCAAGCCCCGTCCAGCCTGGCCTGGGACACTTCCAGGGATCCAGGGGCAGCCACAGCTACTTGGATGATTATTCTTAATATTTTCATGTAAAACAAAATGTTTTTCCTTAGTTGCCTTCTTGGAAACAGCAAGACTTGTTTTGGCTGCAGTCCCCTCAAAAATTTCATCTGCTGCAGACACCTAACAGGGAACGTTTAGGGCCAAAATCTCAACATTTGGAAAATCACATTTGGAATTAAGAAAAGCCTGATTTATGAGTATATAAATATATAAAATACTTCAGGAGTATCATTTAACTCTCCTACACACACGAGGGTCCTAAAATATCCCCAATCTGGGAAAAGTCTTTTCCCATGTCAGCACTTGGATGCTATCCCATGGGATACATCTGCCACACGCACGCAGCACTAGCACTGAAGTGATTTTAACTCATGACTCCTATAAATCAAACACAGGGAAATCAGTTTAATTAAACCCTCTCTGCCTGATTTTGCTGTGGAGAGCAATGGACAAAGCTGGAAGTCAGAGTGCTCCAGTGGCTCTCCAGCTCCTGGGAGGTCCAGGAGAAAGTCTGAATGAGCTCAGCAGATACGTCACATCCAAGGCTTTGGAAAAGCTTTAAAACCCTTCACGCCAAAAATCCCTCCAGCTGACAACTTCCCTGAACAAAGAGCCCCAACTCCCTGCCCCACACCCCATGGCCCTGGTGCCAGGGAGTGTTTGGAGGGGGAGGAAATGGGATCCCTGTGGAGCAGCAGCTCCCCAGAGCCCTGTGTGCAGGGCCAGGGCTGGCACCCGCGGTGGCAGTGCTCCAGGAGGACAGCATTGACGTCAGTGACTTGTGTAACCATCCCGCCTCAGCCCGGGCCACAAACAAGGGTTTGGGGGTGGTGTGTGTGTGTGTGTGTGTGGGGGGGTGTTGTGGCTTCTCCCACTCTTTGATCCAGCCCTTGGCAGTTGTGTTTTCTCACAGGACTGGAACGGTGGAAATATTTGGAGGAACCTCTGCTGTAAATGGAACAGCAGTGATCTGAATGGCCGCCTGCCACGGGCTTGTCCTGAGCCACAGAGCTGCTGCTGGAATTGCTGCTGTCCTAAGGAGAGCCTCCACTGGAACTCCTTGGGAGGAGTGTTTAGAAAGCCTCAAACCAGAACAAATCCCAGAATAGTTTGGGTGGATCTTAGAGATGATGCAGTTCTACCCCCTGCCATGGCAGGGACACCTTCCACTATCCCAGGGTGCTCCAAGCCCCATCCAACCTGGCCTGGGACACTGCCAGGGAACAATTCCTTCCTAATATCCCATCCATCCCTGCCCTCTAGCAGTGGGAGCCATTCCCTGTGTTCTGTCCCTCCATCCGTTGTCCCCAGTCCCTCTCCAGCTCTCCTGGAGCCCCTTCAGGGACTCTGAGCTCTCCCTGGAGCCTCCTCTTCTCCAAGTGAACACTCCTAAGTCTCTAAGCCTTTCAGCAAATGTTTCAGTGTATCTGAGTAACCTCCCTCACAAATTCATCCTTGTGTTGTCATGCCTGATAGAGGTCCAAGGATGAGAATCCCAGGGACGTTGGAGGTAGAGCCCACAAACACATCTGCACCAGAAACCCCGAAATCGCACGCTTGAGGCTGCTGTGGAGGAAAAAAAGGCATTGAAAGCTCCGTGCCCACCTTGTTGATGTGCAGCTGCTGCTGCTGGAACTGCTGTTTGTGTTTCTCCAGGAACTGCTGGTGCTGCTGCTGGATGACCAGCTGCTGGAGGGCCTGGGCGTTCTGGGGCAGGGGAGCAGACTGGGTGCGCCCCAGCGGGCGGTGCTGCCGCAGCTTGTGGATCGAAGGGGAGACCCTGTCTCCACCCACCAGGGGCTGTGCGTGCAGGGGCAGTCCTGAAAGATACCAGTCTGAAGATAATATGGAGGAAAAAACAGCAGAGGAGAAACGAAAGGAAGAAGAAAGGAAGGAAGGAAGGAAGGAAGGGAAAAAACGGCTGTTGAGTAACGCTGACGGTGACAGTGATACCACGTCAAACCCAGCCACCTCTACAGCTGGAGCTGCCTTGAGAGAGAGCAGATCAATTAATCACCACTGCACACAGCAATGCTCTGCTTGCTTTGAGTTCTGGATCTGCTTGGTGACTCAGAGACCCTCTGGAAACATCCAGCAACACCTTACTGACCTTTCTGTTGCTACAGGGGACCACATTGGTCTGGAGTTTAAACCTCAGGGCTCACCTTGGTTTAGGGACTGATCCCAGGTTCAATTCAAGCTGCACGAACCAGCTGCCTCCCTACAGTCACAAGAAGCCCTCTGCTCTCCTCAGGCTTTGCTTTAGGAGAGGGAGAAGCTGCCCAGAAGTCTGCAGCCAGCTGGATGCTGAGGATTATGAACACCTTGGCATTTCTGTCTCAGGATGTGACCTCCTTTCCCAGCCATTCATAGAACTGCCCTAGTGGAAGGAGCTGACTCATGGGAAAGCCTCTTTTCTCAGTAGACTAAGAGAGTTTCTCCCACTCTCTGCTTTTTCTGCAACAGATCATGTGAAAGGGTATTTGATTTTATAAATGCATGCTCCTGCAGGTGTTGGTGTGCACACACACAGGTCTGTGTATGAATACATAGATCATTGGGAAAGATGTGTTCCTCTTCCCTGAGAGCACAGCTCCTCCTCCCAGAAGTTCCAATCAGACAGCAGAGCTTGCAGAGGATATTTTGGAAGACTACCCTCCTCCAAGGTGCTCCTGGGAAAGCTTTCCAGGAGACACCATGTTCACAGAATCCTGGAACCTTAAAACTCATGTCATTCCACCCCCTCCCATGGGCAAGGACACCTTCCACTATCCCAGGCTGCTCCTAGCCCTGAGTATGCTCCATCAGGAATAAGGAGCATCAGGGCATGTACCACAACATGGAGGATACTATCTGGAGTAACCATTCCCAAGAGGAATGGCACAGCTGAGGAATTCTAGTCCAGCTTCCCAAACTGTCCATGTCTACCTTCCAGCCCAGAGAGAGCCATCACAGCTAATTCTGCAGCTGCCAGGGGACCATCTCCAGAGCTCAAGGCTCTCCAGCAGAATCCTAACAAACTCCACTTTATTTCCAAGGAGTTTCCAAATATTAGCCGTGCACTCAAGGCTTTGGGGAGCACGTGTGAGCTTGCTGCCTCTCAGCTGCTGCCTCTGGAACGTGTGTTTGTCCTTGTTTCCCTGTGCTGACTCCTTCTCCTGAGGGCTGGGCTGTAACACGTTGTACTGTTTTAGGAAGCCCCGCACGGAGCAGGTGGAGTAGAAGGAATTTGCTTGCAAGCAAACACAGCATGCTGGAAACTGAGAGAAGCAAACACCACACCTCTGGGCATCAGCCTCCCCATATCTATGTGCTCCCAAGCTTATCCCAACCCCATGGATATTCCTGGGATTTGGACGTACAACCAGCAGTGCTGCAGAGGGGCTGACACCTCCCAAGAACTTCCAACAGAAATGGAAGGAAGGGAAGGAAAACCAACACGTCAAACATCCTTTGTCACAGCACCACACACAGGAAGCCAGGAACTCATCCCAGTGGGAATTATTGCTTTCAATCCAGCTTATTTATAGCCACAGGCCTTCCCACAGGTAGCTCATTCTGAAAGTGCAGCACTGGGAGTGACTCATGGCAGTTAACATCCTGCAAAGGGAAGGCACACACAAACAAATGCAATCTGCTGGCAGGCAGCTGCCTGTGCCACGGCTCTGCTGTTTGTATCAATGATGCAAAGGAAGTGTTTCAACCTGTGATTTTCTAAGGAAAATTTTAATTTTCTAAGGAATTCTAAGGAAGTGCTTTAACCTGTGATTTTCTAAGGAAATTTTTAATTTTCTAAGGAATTCTAAGTGTTTTAACCTGTGATTTTAACCTTTCGTATTTTCATGGAATAGAAACCATCCATGGAAAACAGGAGTTGTGAAGATGTTGTTTTGCCCTCACTTTGATCTGAACTGGTCAGAACTCTAAACAAAACAGAGTTCTCAGCTTTTACCAAGCAACCTTTGCTGTCCTGGTGGAATAACAGCATTTATTTTCATCTCACCAAAATGAGGTGGGAGATCTGCTTTTGGAAAAACCACCACTAATCAATGAATCAATAAACCAAGGCTTTATGTTCTACCTGCGGGGTGTACAGGTGGTGCAGGACCTAGAGGCTGCCTTGACAGCAGCCCAACAGATCCCTGCTGGTTCCCTCTCTTTTCCAGGTGCCCCAGTGCTGCCCCTGGAGCGCTCACCTGTGACCAGGGGCGTTTGTGCAGTTGGCTGTTCCAGTAGGACCATGTGCTGCAGGAGAGGGTTGTGTGCAGTTCCCCCATCCCTCTCCAACGTTGTAGTGCTCAGGTAGGGAGTGAGGTGAGTGCCAGGGAATAAGGAGATCCGCTGCTGTAAGGCTGGGATTGCGAGCCTCTCTGCGTCCTGCTGCGCTTGGCCCGCCTACAAACGCACAGCCACGGGGGTTAGGAGACAGCCCAGAGGCTGATCCCAACCCCAGTGACAGCCCAGAGGCTGATCCCAACCCCAGTGATGGCCCAGAGGCTGATCCCAGCCCCACTGATGGCCCAGAGGCTGATCCCAACCCTAGTGATAGCCCAGAGGCTGATCCCAGCCCCAGTGATGGCCCAGAGGCTGATCCCAACCCTAGTGATATCCCAGAGGCTGATCCCAATTCAGTGACATCCCAGAGCCTGATCCCAGCCCAGTGACATCCCAGAGGCTGATCCCAGCCCCACTGACAGCCCACAAGCTGATCCCAACCCTAGTGATATCCCAGAGGCTGATCCCAGCCCCAGTGATATCCCAGAGGCTGATCCCAACCCTAGTGATATCCCAGAGGCTGATCCCAATTCAGTGACATCCCAGAGGCTGATCCCAGCCGCACTGACAGTCCAGAGGCTGATCCCAGTCCCACTGACAGCCCACAAGCTGATCTCAACCCTAGTGATATCCCAGAGGCTGATCCCAGTCCTACTGACAGTCCAGAGGCTGATCCCAACCCCAGTGATAGCCCAGAGGCTGATCCCAGCCCCACTGATGGCCCAGAGGCTGATCCCAACCCTAGTGATATCCCAGAGGCTGATCCCAGCCCCAGTGCCATCCCACAGGCTGATCCCAACCCTAGTGATATCCCAGAGGCAGATCCCAGCCGCACTGACAGTCCAGAGGCTGATCCCAGTCCCACTGACAGCCCACAAGCTGATCCCAACCCTAGTGATATCCCAGAGGCTGATCCCAATTCAGTGACATCCCAGAGGCTGATCCCAGCCCCACTGATGGCCCAGAGGCTGATCCCAACCCTAGTGACATCCCAGAGGCTGATCCCAGTCCTACTGACAGTCCACAAGCTGATCCCAGTCCCACTGACAGCCCACAAGCTGATCCCAGTCCCACTGACAGCCCACAAGCTGATCCCAACCCTAGTGATATCCCAGAGGCTGATCCCAATTCAGTGACATCCCAGAGGCTGATCCCAGCCCCACTGACAGCCCAAAGGCTGATCCCTGCCATCCCAGCCCTTGATCCCAGCTCCACTGCCATCCCAGAGGCTGATCCCAACCCTAGTGATACCCCAGAGGCTGATCCCAGCTCCAGTTCCATCCAAAGGCTGATCCCTGCCACCCCAGAGGCTGATCCCAGCCCCGCTGCCATCCCAGAGGCTGAAGCCAGGCACCCCAGCCCTGTCCCAGCCCCACTCACGCTGGAGGGGCCGGTGGCAGGCAGTCCCAGGGTGATGTTGGGCAGGGAGGGCGAGGTGTAGAGCGGGAGCTGCGTCACGGAGCCCTCGCGGTTGACGAGCCTGTGAGCCAGGCTGGTCTGGAAAGGAGAGAGAAAACCTGGTGAGAGCCCATCCCAGAGCCATGCCCGTGCCCAGGGCACAGCGCTCACCGGGACAGGGCAGCAGGAGGGGACACAGAGTCTCCAGAAGTGCACAGACAGCCCAGCAATCAATCCCAGCCTGTGCATCCCTAGGAGCAGGGTCCAAACACTCCTGGAGCTCTGGCAGCCTCGGGGCTGTGCCCATTCCCAGCACCCTCTGGGGAAAGAACCTTTCCTGATCTCCATCCTAAACCTCCCCTGGAACAGCTACTCCCTTGGTACTTGCCCTTCTCCAAGCATTTTTAAAGGTAAAACCAATTATCTTTAAAAAAAAACAAGCTTTACAATTGGTGTTTTTCTCTTTAGCAAATAACAGACAATTTATGTTATTTACTAGCGTGTGTTAGCATAAATCAGACTTCAAAATCCCATCCAAAAGCCTCAAGGTTGCATTTATGGAGCTATTTCCTGATTTTCAGGGTGAAATGCAAGATTTGCTCGGTTATCTTACAGGCATTTGAGGCAAGAACACTTTAGCAAAAATACCTTTAATTTCTAAACAAGACTGATTTGAAATACGCACTAGAAAGCCCATTATAAAAATTACAATAAAGTGCCTGATTTTCCTGTTAGGAAACCAGGGCTCTGATCACCCTGAGGTCTCTGCAGGGGATTTTCCAACATAAAATAGAATTTAGACTTTGAGAAGACTTCTGCAGAAGCCTGTTAAACTCAGGTGCTGCAGTGAAAAAGGGGGTTTTGTTTAACTCAATATTCTATTAAGGGGCAATGTGTACCTAAGTTGTGGCTGTCTCATCCCTGGAATTGTTCAAGGCCAGGCTGTTCCACCTCCTGCAATGTGCAGGGACACCTTCCACTATCTCAGGGTGCTCCAAACCCAAAATCCAGCCTGACTCTGGACACCTCCAGGGATGAGGCAGCCACAGCTTCTCTGGGCAGCCTGTGCCTTATTTTTAACAGATTCATTGTAAAAAAACTTTATTTTTCTCTCTAATCTAAAGTGACTCTCCATGTGATTATTTGTACCCACACACTTCTCTTTGCAAGTGATTTTTGAACACTCCTGGCAATTTTGCTTTAATTTAAATTACATAATGTCAGTGTGCCATTGAAAATAAGATACTTATTGTCAGCAGAGGAATGAAATATTTTACTGGTATCATAAATGAAACAAAACTACATCCATTTTCCCTTTGAACAATCAATACTCTGGAGTTGTGCCTCAAAGCCTCTCCTGGGGATTTGCTGTAGAAAAACAGAGGAGAGAAGAACACAGCAGCTTGATGCTCTGAGCATATGGGATTTGGCAGCATTATCACCACTTTAAACACACAGCTCCCATCTCTGGGCTCAATTGCACACAGCCATTTCTGAATGCACAGTCTGCAGCTGTACTCCAGCAGTTTTTACAGCCTTGTACCAACTGCAGTGTGCCTTTCAGAGAGGGAAAAACCTTTAAAAACAGTATTTCAAAGCAGAAAGTGCCTGCTCTAAAGGAGGCAGGGCTGCAGTCTTTCCCCACTGAAGGCACTCAGACAATGAACTTGGGCACCATCTTCCAACACACCTGCCTCAAGGGCTGATGCAGCAAACTCTTTAAGAAGCAGTGAGATATACTTCTCATTTAAAATGAAACATGAAGCTAAGAACAAAACACAACATGATCTTTTCAGAAACACTCAGATATTTCCAAACACTGAATGGTGGGAACTTGGGAAGTCCTGGTCCATTTTGGTATTAAAGAATCTCCAACACCTGAGCTCCCAGGTCATACAGCTCCTACTGAAGAAGAGGATTTTAAAGGCACCAAACTACACTTATTTTTTTTCCCAAATACAGGCCAATGGATCAGCTGGGATCACACATGAATGCTGAAATAAAATGCTGAGTTATTTTTCTTTAGGAAGGGGAAAGGCTTGGGCAGGACAGGGGTTTTTTTCCAAATAATTTTTACTGCTTGTGCCTCAGCCTAAGTCACAAAATTCCAGCTGCACTACAAGCAGTTGATGGAAAGACTTTTTCTTGTGATCAGTGTCCATTTGATTAAGTGTTTGGGGTCTAGATCAGCTCTAATTATTAAGCTGAAAAATCAAATGGATGAGGAGGATGCTCCAGCTTCACATTTACCTGCAGGAGTTCACTCTGACCTCATGGAATGATTTGGGCTGGAAGGGACCTTAAAGACCACCTGATTCCAATGCCCTGCAGGGACTTTTGGGAAGCTGCCTGCTCTGTTTATGTCACAAAAACAATTGTCAAACCTGCTGGTTTTTCCATCAGCAGCAACTGGGAATTTGCAATCTGCTAAGGACAGACAAGACTGATCAGCAAAACCAAAACTCAGTGCTCATCCTCCTGGGGCAAGTGAAGCCCCCACCTCCCACCATCTTAATTTTCATACTAATTACCTAAATCTGTAAGGTTTGCTATAGATTAGAGTGGCTGGAACGTGTGCTGCATCATTTGGCAGGGCAGAGGGTGGAGAAGGAGGCATGTTCCCCATATTAAATACTGTTACACTACATTAGAAATAAAAATAAAGTGCAAATCTGTACAAAACTAGAAAGCAATAAGGACTGACATTTCCACCATCAGAAGGCCTTTTCAATTCTAAAGGAATATTTGTGGAGAACAAGCCCCAGCCTGTTTTTGGAGCCCTGGTGTTAAGACAGACTCTATTCATGGGGAGAACAGCTAATGGGAAGCTGGATGAAAAGAAATGCACCAGTAACATCAGACAACCACACTGGTTTTCTAGAGGCAAAGTTTGTAGTGGGAGCCAGCTCACATGGCCCAGACCCCTTGGAAAAGCTTGGCTCCCACATCCCTGAACACAGGAGCTGCTGTGCTCAGTCCAACCCCACCTCACCCTGCCCTGGGCATCCAGCAATGCCTCAAGTGATGGTGAAACTTTATGGGATTATAAACCAGCACAAGGCACCAAGCTTTCAGATCCCCAGTTGCGGAGGAAAAGTTTAAATCCATCCCCTTTAATCCAATTATGGTTTGGGCATATTAAGCCCATCCTACTGCACACAATAAATCCACCCTATATACAGGAATAAAGCCCCAAACACTAAACTACTTGCATTTGACCTTGCTGAATCCCTTTATTTTTACTTTCCCCTCACTACAAAACCACTGCAAGCTACCACAAGCTGCCTGTGAGCTGGTCCAAACCAGATTTAATAAACAGATAAGAGGTAATTCCCAAAGTCTGCTCCGAGTCACAAGTCGGGCTTTTCCTTTTGTGTGGTTTAGTTGCCAAACTCTCCCCGAGCTGAGGGGTGTCACAAAGCAGAGGGAAGGGGGGCTCTGTACCTCTGCCTGGATACTGGTGACTGATCCTGCAATTCCATTCTCAGTGCTGATGTTGTTGGAGCTGTTGTTCGGAGAGCTGGGACCGGATCCAGGAGCGCTGTTGCATGCAGAGTCTGGAAAACACATCCCAAAACCAACTTTTAACATTAGAAACCATCTCTGTGATGGTATTTACACAGATAACAACCCCTCAAGTTTTGTTTTGGATGAAAGCAGCCCTCCTCCTCCTCCTCCTCCTCCTCCCCTTCTTCCCCCTAAATCTTCCCAGGGCTCTTAAAATACCAACAAACACTTTCAAATGGTTTATCCAAGTACCCACTCAGCATATTTAAGTCTTCTCCCCATGGGGATTTCTCTTGGAGTGTATTAATAACTCGAAATATGATTGAAAGATAATAAAAGGCATGGAAGGTTTGAAGAGGTCAGACTGGAGGATGGCAGAGTTGCTCTGCTTCATTCTTCTGGAAGTGCCTCTCTTTCTCTCTAACCCTAAAGACACCTCCTTGCCTCAGACCTCCCTCAGAAGGTCTCTCACCTGCTCTATGGCACAGCTGCCAGTGTTCCTCCTTTTATTTGGGAAGGTTAATAACATTCCAACCATTTCTTTCCAACTTTCCTCATCCCCAACCATTCGCAGCAGGAGAATCTCCCAGCAGCTGCAGTGGCTGAGGCTGCAACAGGCTCCTCACTGCTCCAGGAGGAATAAAAGCTCATTTTTACAGGGGCCTGGAGGGACAGGAGACAGGGGGAATGGCTTCCCACTGCCACAGGGCAGGCTTAGAGGGAATTGCAGGAAGGAGTTCTTCTCTCTGAGGGTGATAAAGCCCTGGCACAGGGTGTCCAGAGAAACTGTGGCTGCCCCATCCCTGGAAGTGCTCAAAACCAGGGTGGAGCAACCTGGTCAAGTGGAAAGTGTCCCACCAGAACCCCCTGTGTTCTTCAGGGATTAAACATAATTTCTATTCCCCAAAGTGGAACTGTTTATAAAACTTATTTTCCGTTTAAAAGTCCCCTCTTTTTACTTTTTTACTTTTCAAACAAGCTCCAGGGTGGCTTCTTGAACTGTGTCCATGCCAGTGAGAAATGGGAGCTTCCACTGCCATTTCTGAAGTCATTGCAGGGAAAAAATGGTCAGCCAGCAGAGGCTGATTTATCCCAGGAGCCATGTGCCATACAGCACTGTGTGAGTGAAGGAAATTGGATTTTCAGGTCTGAAAGGCTGCCAGAACTCATGGAAAACTCTCTCAGGCACAGGCTGAGATTTTTGGGGTGTCCTGTGCAGGCCTAGGGTTGGACTGGGTTATCCTTGTGGGTGCCTTCCAACTCGGGATATTTTATGATTCCACAGCTTTTAGCTCCTGAAATCCTCCTTCCCTTCTGCAAACAGAGAGGCTCTGACCCAGAGAAGTGCTGAGGCACCCCGGGGTCTCCCAAACCCACTCCCCTGTCTAAACGGAGCTCACTTTGAGTTTGATGGAGTGATGATTGTGTGCCTCAGAGCCAGACAAGCCTGGCAAAGCTGTCACTGGGTGGTACTTACACAGAGACATCCCTAGATGGTGCTAAGAATTAACTTTATGGTAATCTCATCACGCTCTTTGCTCAGATCCCACTTGCAAACTTTGGTTCTGGAAGGACAGGACTTTTCAACAAGAAACTGTCAGTTGAGTAGTCAAAAAAAAAAAAAGTTTTATCCAGCTGTATGTGTAAAGCTCCTGAGTCAAGAAGCTTTTCCTATTTTCCATCCTAAATGACACAGCTCCAGGTGTGTCAAAGGGAGCGGAGATGGGAGCTGCGGATGGGGACGAGGCCTGACCTCAGCCTCCCCCAGCTGGACAATTCCAGTGCCCTCAGTGGGTTCCAGCACTGCTGAAGCACACACCAAGGAGACATTTTGGGAAGGGAGAAGGGGCTGAAGGACTGTGGAATTGTCACTTACCCGCCGTACCTGTGACGTCCAGCGGGCGCTTCTTGAGCGCCGTCACCACGGGCCCGTCCTTCCTGCGCAGGAGGGGGCTGCTCCTCCTCTCTGCCACCTTCTGCTTTAGCCTGGAGCGCAGCTTCAGGTTGGGCTCAGAGGCTGCCCAGGAAAGGAAACACTGTTAGGAGTGTCCCAGCTGTGTTTTACTCAGTTGAGCTGAGCTGAGTTGAGTTGAGTTGAGCTGAGTTGGCCGCAGTCGAGCATTTGCAGGAAGCTAAATTGAATTAAGTCATTCGCTAACATAGATTTTTAATGTAACAAACAGGTCCCAGCCTGTCACAGACATCTTTTCATTAAAAATCCTTTCCTTAGGATTTTTTCCTCCTGAGAAGCTGAGAGGCCTCAGGAACAAAATGTAAATAGTGGTTATCTGCTGCTGTGGAATGCAACAGGCGGGTCTGGGATTAGTCTCATGTGGATCTTTGGAATTAATGGCCAATCACAGCCCAGCTGGCTCAGACTCTCTGTCCCAGCCACAAACCTTTGTTATTCATTCTTTTCTATTCTTAGCTTAGCTGGCCTTCTGAGATGAAACCTTTTCTTCTATTCTTTTAGTATAGTTTTAATGTAATATATATCATAAAATAATAAATCAAGCCTTCTGAAACATGGAGTCAACATTCTCATCTCTTCCCTCATTCGAAAAACCCTGTGAACACCGTCACACCAGCCCATGCAACATCTGAATCCAACAACAGAGACAGGCATTTGAATTAAAAATGGAATAATCATCCTGCAAAGTCTTCTCTGAGCGAAGACACAGACTCATGATTACTGCAGAGTTTCCCACCTCTGCCCAACTTGCTTCCAGCCCAGTGGCAAACCCAGCTGATGGGATCCAGCAGAGGAATGGCTGAGCCAGCTGAGATGCTGCTGTTGGTAATCTCTGATGTGCTGCTGGAACAGGCAGCTCCACACCCTCGAGTCATCCGACCCCTGAGGGAGGGATGCCAGGGCATGGGAAAAGAAAACACCAAAATCAACCCCCACAGGCACAAGCAAATCAGGTGATTGTCTGCCTGCTGGCTCCTTGTGTCAGCTGGAGCCAGTGTCAACTCAAGGGAAAGGGCATGAGAGTGTGGCCAAGGAAAGCCACGGCCAGGGAGGAGGAGGTTTGTTTCTTTGTTTGTTTGTTTGGGAAGCAGCTTGGGGTTGCATCATCACAGCGCCACGGTTCAACCCTATCTAACAGCACATCTCACACCTGGGAAGTTCCACACTGCCCAGGGCAGGTGTGGATGCATTTCCTGTGACCACAGCCTTGTGTACGCCACGCTTTTGAGAGACCCCCTCCAAAGCACAAATCCTGAGCTCCCAAAAAGCCAAGGCAGAGCTGCTGGGAAGCCCCAGCGGCCCTGGGGCCAGGACAGCCGGTGACAGCGCACGCGTTATCAAACCTCCATCAGGGGCACAAGGCTTTAATTCAACACTCCTCCTGCAAGATGATTTCCTCTGGGAGCTTCCCTCTGACCTCCTGAGCCCTGAGTGAAACACCTGCTGGAGGGTTTGAGGGCTCCTGACAGAGCTGAGTGAAGCAGCCCCATCCTTTCCCTTCCTCAACAGCCCCACTGCTTAATCCCTTTGAACCTGTGCCCGCTCCATCACCAACCAACACACTCCAGGGCCAATGATCTACATGTCTTTGGGAGAATTAAAACAAGGTTTACCGACTGATTTGAACTAACTCAGTCTGGCTGCAGCTATGTTTCCCTTGACCACCGGGTCACGTCGAAGATCAAGCCCATCCACGTTAATTGCAAGGCCCGAAAAATCACAAGGCTGATGAATTCAAGATCAAATGCTTGGAGTTAAGCCATCAACACAGTGCTTTGATGGAATTTTGGGAGGGAAGACAAATTTTAAAAAGAAAGGAAAGAGCTTTTTTGTGAATGTTTTGGACAGAAAAACACCAGCAAGAGATAAAGGGAGCGCTAAAAAAAAAAAGTGCTTCCTCAAGATGATGCTTCAAATGCTGAATGAAGTGCATTAGCAAGGGGGGAATTATCTTCCAGAGAGAGAATTTGCATTTAAAATGGCAGGGGACTGAATGCAAATCTGCTCCCAGGGCAATATTAAAGACTGGACCAGTTCAAACACAAGCTCAGGCTCCAAGCAGCAAATTCTCTGAGTTCTCTTCAAAACACAAGCTGACATGATTTTAAAAGCAGCATTTGGGTACACACCTCATCCCACATCCTTACATTCCCAGCTTTAATTTGTCCCAATTTCTGAGCATTAACAGCTGCCTGGATGCCACACTCATGGCTGGAATGAGATCATCTCTAAGGTCCCCTCCAACAAAACCACTCTGGGATTCTGTGCAAGGGGAAAGTGCCACAGCTGGATGCTGATATATCCATTTTAAAGAAAGGAAGTCTAAGCCTATACCACTCCTGTTGGAAGGATCTGTCCCCTGACAAAGGCAAACATGGCAATAAAAACTGTATTTCAGCCCAAATTTTATTCCTGGTGTTCAGATGAGGGATGGTTTCTGTTGGGAACACACAATTAATTAGATGTCTTTTAAAATACACAGAAGGAATCGGTTTGAAACACCTTAAAAACAGGCAGGGAAACAAAAGATTTGGGGTCACAGATGACCTAACACAGCCCATATTTTAAGCCACAATAAAAGCCTCCTTCCATATAACAAAGAGGTGAACAGACATAGAAGATGACAGCCTTCAAAGAGAAAATACCTCCAGCGTAAGTGATTGCCAAAGCAACGTATTGGAATTTGTCAGATTAATCTATTTTAAGGCAAAATCACTCTGTGTTTTCCCCTTCTGCTAGGGGATTGAGTTTCAAAACACCAAAAGGTCTATTTAAAGCCCTGCTCTGATTCTGTTGTTTATCCCTCAGATATAATCCCAAATCTAACATGGCATCAGGACCTCAGAGAGCATAATCCCTACACGGATTTAATTGGGTGCTCCAGAGCCCAAAGTAGGTGAATTAAAATTCAGCACAGCCTCAAACTCACAGAATTTACATAAAACCTCTTTTATAGTAAAATAATTTAGGCTTGTTCACATGGTTTTTTAAAACTATTATGTAATAAAAATATTTTAAAGCTGAAGAGAGCTATCTTTCACAAGTATAAAACAGGAATTTAAACAACACAGAAGCATCAATACCTGACAGTCAATGCAGGCTCAATGGTGCCTCAGGAGCACCAATTCCACTGGAAATCTCCCCAAATTCACCCTGCCAGGCAATGTGCCCAAACAAAGCCTTGCTAACTGGAGTAAATTTAAAAACTGGAAACTAAACCACCAAACCTAAGTTAAAAAATTACTGCTTCTCTACATCTCCAGGTGAAGTATTTAAAACAAATGCCACAAAGTTAGAAAAATTCCCCTCCAGCAAACAAATGAAGCCCATGCCCAAATCTGAGTCAGCTCCCACAAAGCCAGTGGGATTTCTGAAGCACTGACACTTAATTTGGCCTATAATAAGGATTTATACAAAGAATATTTTGTTTTCCTCCGAATAAATTAATAACCAGAACATAAGCCAAGAGCTTCCCTGGTTTTCACAGGCTCCAAACCAAGTTACCCCTCTTATACATCACTGTGTGCAGCAGGACCCATGTAATCCAATTCTTCCAACATTTATGTCATTCCCATTGTTTTTTTCCTAGAATTGCAGCCCCTCAGCTGCTGAACTAATTGGACATTAAATCTGTGGAAGTCAAAACTCCACCAAGTCCCGGGCAGAGTTTGCCCTGCTCCCAACTGTCCATCTACATTTGTGGAATGAAAGCAAACAATGCAGCATGAAACCCCTGCTCCCAGCCCCTGAACATCTTCATTTCAGCAGGTGGGGACTGGAAAGGGATTCTATTAATTTATTATTATTATTGTTATTGTTATTATTATTGTTATTTGTAAGTTCCAGCCAAAGTTTAATAGTCAGGCAAAAGCCAACAGAATTATTTTGTCTCCCTTCTAACACCCATAAGAAAACTCCATGAGAGAGGGAGCTTAAGCTGAGGGAGGGAAAGGGTTAGATGGGATATTGGGAATTAGGAATTGTTCCCTGGCAGGGTGGGCAGGCCTGGCACTGCCCAGAGCAGCTGTGGCTGCCCCTGGATCCCTGGCAGTGCCCAAGGCCAGGCTGGACACTGGGGCTTGGAGCAGCCTGGGACAATGGAAGGTGTGCCTGCCCATGAATGGGATGGGCTTTGAGATCCCCTCCAACCCCATCCTGGGATTCCATGAACAGTGCAGGCCCCTGGGAAGCAGAGATGGAGCTGGCAGGACCAAGGAGGAGGAGGATGGGTTCCCTGAGTGACTGGGATCCCCCAAAGGTGACACTAAACCATCAGATTTTGTTTGGTCTCTTGCTGGAAGAGGTTTCTCTTCTGGTGCACCACTCACCAGGAGCGTTTTCATGATTCCACAACTGTTAAGGCTGGACAAGACTTCTGAGATGACCAAGTGCAGCCATCAATCCATCATCCCCCAAAGCCTGTCCCCCAGTGCCACATCCCATTTTGTGAACACTTCCAGGGATGGTGATCCCACCCCTGCCCTGTGCAGCCTGTTCCATGCCTGAGCACCTTCCCAGGCCAGAAATCTTCCCCAATATCCAAGCTAAGTGTTATTTCTGGATCAGACAGACTGACATCTTCCCCTTGGAGCAGCACAGGGTATTTCCAGCAGGGATTTCTCCGGGGCTCAGGGCCTCCTCTCAGTGTGTGGGAAGCCAGGCTCCCATGCTGGCTGCAAGGACAATGTGGGTGGGAAGGCAGAGATGCTCTCGAACTGCAGTGACACTCCATGCCACACAGAGCTCCAAGATTTCCTCTCATTATACTCCCACATTACACCAGGGTTTCTGACAAGTCTATTTTCTTCCAAACAACCTTTTGTCCTAAAACAAACCACTCCAAACACTCCAATAATCAGAACCAGTTCAGAGGGACATTATGCTTTCCTCGACAAACGCAGCATTATAATTGTTGACAAATCCTTTCATTTTCCCTTTTATTTCTTTCTAAATGCAACAAGTTCACACCAATTTCACCTGCTTAGCTGCAAATAATACCCAAACAACCCCAGTTTCCTGCAATATCAACAACTTCACAGGATGCTGCATGCTTTCCTCTCTCAGGCTGCTCTCCTTTGCATGGAAAAAGAACCATGGAGTCACAGAATCATTTAGGTTGGAAAAGCCCTCTAAGATCATCAAGTCCAAGAGGAAAAGCACGTTAAGAAGTGAAATAATTCCCTTTAAATCTTCATGATGGTGGTGGTGTCAGCTTTCTAAGTAACAGCATGTCCTAATACATCCACTGCTCAAATTTCAGAAAGCAGGGAATGCCATCAACAACCTCGTTCCCGGGGAGAAAACGAGGACAGGATTCCTTGGAAATGCAAAACTGAAAAGCTCTGCTAAAACCCACTTCAGCAGCTCCAAGAAAGGTGTTGACAAACAGCTCTTGGGGTTATCAAAACAGGCTGTCCCAACCCAGAGTCTAAAATCACTCCATCAGGATTCTCCAGAGATTTTCCTCAGAGGATCCCAGTGCAGCACATAATGAATGTTATTATGTCTGGGAGACACCAACCTTGATCTGAGGTCACTTAGAATTTCCCCTCTCAAAAACTGTCAATAAAACTCTGACATTAAATCCTACACAGAACAAAATAAACTCCCCAGAAGGGGAAATAAGAATCCTTGTGCTAATCCAGGTATTTAACAGCAAAGGCAGGAGCAGCTCCAACCAAACTGATCTTAGATCAGTGAAAAAAAGGAAGAGCCCCAAAGTGCTTGGAGAGAGGGAGCAGAGTGAAATCAATCCCCCAGCCAGGCTAAGAACAGGATTCAAGCAATTAGTAACTGCACCAGGAAAACAATTTCACGCTGAAACCAAACAGCCAAGAAACTGGAGCATAATTTAGGAAAACAAACCAGAGAGAGCTGGATTTCAGGGCATGGGAGGCATCAGGAGCACGCTGCAGGAGCTGACTGTTCCCCCTGCTGAAGGCTTTCAAGCACTCTGAAGATATCTTTCCTGCACTTCCTCCTTCTCCCATAACCTGTGATTATCAGGATGCTTGAAATAAGATTAAAGACACAGAGTGTTGCTAAAATGCAGGAAAATGGTACATTTGATGCAATCATGGAATTGTTTGGGTTGGAGGGACCTTAAAGTTCGCCTTGTTCCAACTCTTGCCATGGGCAGGGACACCTTCCTCTATCCCAGGGTGCTCCAAGCCCTGTTCAACCTGGCCTGGACCACTTCCAGGGATGGTGAATATTTATTCTTCCCAACAATGTCTCAACCTGCAGGACACGCTCCCAGCTCTGCAGACTGTAAGAAATGATAATTCCAACTGCCTTCCCACCACCCCCTAAGCCGCCCTCTCCCCAGCAATGGTGCTGGTTGGATTCCAGCCCTGGTAATCAGAGCTGTATTGTGATGGGTTCTGTTATTTGAGCTGCAAATATTTAATCAAATTTAATAAAATTGGACTACACGATATGGTGGTTTTAAATTACCAACACAAAGCCAGAGCCTTGCCTGGTGCCAAAAATCTGAAAAGCTCACCCGTAATAAAGAACTTTATTTAGGATGGGCTCCAGCCTTCCCTGCCTTTTGTTTACACCAGACTGTTCAGGAGCCTTTCTTCTCCAAGCAACTTAACATTCTTGGCACTGGGAATTCTGCAGGATATTGCTGTGCCAGAGCCTGACGTGCTGTTGCGTTGAAAGGAAAATAAAAGAAAACAATGAAAAAAAGAAAATAAAATTCTCCCCTGAACCTCACAAAAGTGAACTCATTTGTATCCCAGACCAGTGCCCAGGAGATTGATGTGCTGGTGCCCAAAAAGAACAAGCACCAGCGTTCTGGCAAACCAAAATCAGCTGAACATCCTCCTGGCTGGAAAACAACAATGGGTTTGGTGGCTTGCACTCCTTAATAATGTGATTAGCTCCATTCATCATCCTTAATTCCCCCTGTCTGACAGCAAGAGCTCACCCAGCAGGAGCTTTGGTGAGACAGATCCCAGTTTGGGAAGCAGCACAGGGTGGGTGAGATGTGCAGATGTCTTCCTTCTCCTGCAGGAATTCCCTTCCAGGACACTGGGAGCAAGAAGGGTGACTGCTGCTCAAAGCCAATCTGACAGGGTGCCCTGAGGTGACGAGCCAGGAAGGTCTGGGAGCATGTCAAAGCCCATTTCTGCTGTGGTAATGCTAACAGGGTGGGAAGGGATCACCTGGCACCACAAGGCATAGGAAAGAGCTAAAAATCTCTTGGAATCAGGCTGCCCACAGGCCCTAAGTGATAGGTTTGGTGCCAAGGGATGTTTTCCTGTGTGAATCCCCAGGGCAGCCTGCAAGCTCTTCCATTTCCCAGGAGCAGAGAGGAGAGGATGCCCTGTCCTTCAGCAAACCCAGTTTTCTAAGCTTGGCTTTTGGAGTCCTCCAGGAAGGGCACAGTCAGAAGTACCATCCCCAAAGCCACAGGGACACCTTTCCTGGGGAAAACCCATGTATTACAGCCAATTTTTGACTGGGTTCTTGTGCAGCTGAAGTGCTTGTTACTCATCAAGCAACCAACCCAAGAGGGAACAGAGACAACTGCACGGATGGGACTCCATCCAGCAGGGCAGGTGCTACAGTTCCTAGTGAGACATTTCCAAAAGGGGAAAACTTCATCACTGAAAGGCTGGTCAGGCATTGGAACAGGCTGTCCAGGGCAGTGGTCAATCACCATCACTGGAATTGTTTAAAAAAACCCGTGAATGTGGCACTTGGGGCCATGGGTTAGAGGTGGCCTCGGCAGCGCTGGTTGAAGGTGATCTTTGGATCTTTTCCAACCTTAATGATGGTGTGATCTTTCCAGAGAAGCTTTTTTTTGCTGTCCTGCAGTGATTCCCAGCAGGGCCAGTGAGCAGAAGAGCTCCCTGAATGGGGCAGAGCTGTTCCCCGAAGGCAGCAGCCCTGAGCTGGCTGGGTTGGGAGCCCAGGCTGTGCTGGCTCAGGCATGTGCTAGGGAGCTGAGGAGCACAGCCAAGCCAAACAACCTGGTTTACATAATACAGGCTTGAGGAGTAACTGACCTGCTCAGCCACCGTGCAGGGAGAAGAAGCCAGACTGAAAGAGAACTGTCTAGGTGTGAACCAAACCCTCGCAGGAAGCCCCGGTGCTCGCCCTGGCACAAACCCCCTTATTTACCTCAGGTACAAACTCACACATAAAATGCAAATCCCCCCAAGAAATGAACTTTTTCTCAGTACTTTTCTCACTCAGCAAACACACTTGGGCTGGGGACACACAAATCTCTGTGAGAGCTTTGGGTTTGGGAAAATGTTGAAGATTGCCATGCAAGATGTTTTCCATTCCCATCTGTATGGCAGATCACCTTTGTCAAGTGGGCAGTTTGCCTTATCTCTCTCTTTGAGTGACCACATTCACACCTCCCTGGGAGGGGACATTGCTGATAACAGACCATTGAATGTCACTGCATGGCTGATAAGAACTAGAACATCCCATTGGGAGATGTGAGCCCAGAGGGAGGAGCCAAGCATTGCTACCCAGATATAATCCAGAGGTGTTTGAGACACCAGCACGGCTTTCTCCACGGGATTCCCCAGAGGAACAGCAGCTGCCTCTCCTTCCACTGGATCTTCAGAGGAACAATTCATCCTTCTCTACAGATCCCCCTGCTCCAACAGAACCACCCCTGACACTGCAGGAGGGCTGCAGCCACATTTCCAATGGGACTGCCACCAACACCCTGACCCACAGGGTGTCAGGCTGGGTTCTGACTCTGTCACTGTTGTTCTGGTGCACTGCATTGTTTATTTTATCCTTTTATTTTTTTCTTTCCCTATTAAAGAACTGTTATTTCCTGCTCCCATATTTTTGCCTGAGAGCCCCTTAATTTAAAATTTACAGCAATTCAGAGGGGTGGGAAGGGTTTACATTCTCCATTTCAGGGGAGGCTCCTGCCTTCCTTAGCAGACTCCTGTCTTTCCAAACCAAGACAGAAAACATCTCCCAAACTTTGACACACAGCTCTCACACACCCCGGAGCAGCCCCAGGCTCCCTGGAACACTGGGAGCACAGAGACAGGTGAAGGGGGAGCAGATGGAGAGGGAAACAAAGCACAGCCTGGAATCCAGCTTTTGGCAGCATCCCTTTTTCAGCAAGATCAGATCAGAGGGCTGAGCATGAGGCAGGGACGGGCAGTGTGGCCAGGGAAGGGCAGCCCTACCTGTTTTTCTGAGTGGGAAGTCGTCTTTGGAATCGTACATGCCCAGGACTGGGTGGTTGTAGGTGCCGGAGACGCCGCTTTGGGGTGGGGAGCTCTGGTCCAGAGAGCTGTGCTGGGTCTTCCTGCACAGGAGGAAAGAGAAGAAGGGACAAGCTTTACACCAGTGACACAGAGAGGAGCAGCCTGACACCTCAGGGAGCGGGGAAGGGGGCAAAGGCAAAGCTGTGAACCCCCAGGGCAGCCTGTAAGCTCTTCCATTTCCCAGGAGCAGAGAGGAGAGGATGCCCTGTCCTTCAGCAAATCCAGCTTTCTAAGCTCAGCTTTTGGAGTCCTCCAGGAAGGGCACAGTCAAAAGTACCATCCCCAAAGCCTGCCTTTCTCCTCCTGGGCACTCCTACACAAAACCCCACTAAAATCCAATACACAGGAAGGCAATTCACTTAGTTTTCAGTGTAAGACTCCACCTTGGCTCAGCTCATACCACAAGTATAAATTCTAAGATGGTTAATTCTGTATCTTGGTTTTGCTAAGTCATCTTCCTGAATCTCAGCACAGGTGAGACCTCAAACTGAGCACTTCCCTCCCCAGAATAAGCCCCCAGCTCAGCAGAGAGAGCCCAAGGCTGAAGCCGTGGCACACAGGTGGCCCCCTGCCCTTCCTCCTGCCTGTCCTCCCATCCCAGGAGCTCAGCAGAGACAGGGCCAAAGCACTCAGCACCTTTCCAGCTCAACTTCCCCGAGATGATAATTTATGGCTTTGTTTGAGCAGGCTGCTGGAAGTAAATTACAGTCTGTTTGCTGAGGATACTAAATAATGAATGAGTTTTCTCAGCCTCCTACCAGTTTGTTGGCTGCATCTTTCCTGCTTAATGACTTGTGCCCAGCTTTGCTGTTTCTCAGGAGCTCCACCAGCCTGGGAGAAGGCTCCAGCCAGCAGAGCAGCTCCATCTGATTTAGCCGTGCAGGTGACACTCACTGGGCTCTCACAACTTTATTTTAAATGAAACAGAATTTAAACCCCCTATTTCTTCGAAATACTAAAGGATTTAGGACAATGGAGAGCAAGCATTTTGTAAAAAAAAAAAAAAAAAGGGAATATTTGAAATTTTGTACTGCCTAAAAACCAAGCTGAAAATATTCTCCTGCAAAAGGTTCTTCAAGGAACCTAAATGAACCATCCCCAGCTGGAAATTGCACAAATTCACAGCATTTCTAGAGCAGTACTAATCCCTTGACTGCAAGCTCAACTCAGAACTTGGCTGCTGAGATCAGAGCATCAATTCCACTGCAAGTTAAAGCCTCCAAAAAATAAGGGGCTAATAAAATACTAGGAAAATACGTTGAATTTTCTACATAATTAAGAAACTTTCTGCAAATTTTATTTGAACATCAACATTTTCTACTCCCACAGACCTTCCAGTGGGAGGTGTCCCTGCCCATGGCAGAGGGTGGAATGGGATGGGCTTTAGGGTGCCCTCATCCCAAACCATTCTGGGATTCTATGGAAGTATGAATGACTGTGGTTTCCCAACCCTCCCTCTTCATTATCCAGATTTCTCTGCACAGAAAGAAGAATGATTTCTGGGGTTCTTGCAGGGCTGTGTTTCCCACACCCACCCCATGCTGTGCCACATCCCCACCCCTGAATGCCCCCACGCACACTTCAATCTTCACCTGCAATCAAAACAGAGACAAACTGAAAAAAAAAAATAATCCCTCCTGGGAAGAGATGTGGCTTTTCCTGCCAGGATCTGCTCATTCCATGGCAAGGCAGCACTCCCAGGAATGATGTTTCACTCCCAGGAATCCTGGGTGCTGTGATCTGGGAGCCTTGAGCCCCATCAAGTCACACAATGACATTTTTGGCTCTATATGAGCAACAGATTTTTTTTTTTCTCCCTTTTCTTTTTTTTTTTTTTTTTTTTTTTTTTAATAATTATGACCTAAGCAGCACAATCGAGTACATTGAAGCTATTTTCATCCCTTTGTCAGGCAATGTGCAGGAATTCAAAGGGCCTGTTTAGATGTGCTCCAGGGCTGCTGAATGACAGATATTGAGCTCTGCAAACAGGAACACATTCCCTGGCTCCAGGACTGGGCTCTGACGCTGCTCCCAGCAGCATGCACTGCTCTGCATGCCCCTTCAGGAATGTCAGAGCTCTGGGAGGAGAGGAAATTGGACACTGCATGGAGCCTGCAGACATTCCTGAAAGCACATCCCTTCATCCAAGGCATCCTCTGCTCCCTGAGCTCCTTCAAACACCCACGTGCACAGACAGAAGGGTTGGAGTGATGATCTTGGAAGTCTTTTCCAACCTTAACCATTCCATGATTTGATATTTCATCCTTCAGTCATGTCCAGCAAGGTGCACTGAATACACATCCAGACATGTGTACCTGGGCTGGAATGTTTTGTGTTCACACCTGTGGATGTTGGGATCATTCAATGTAGAATTTAATGTGCAATTTTTTAAAGTGTAATTGTGTCTCTCTACCTGCTCACCATGCAAACACTCAGTTGAACTCCCTTCCATGGCTGCTGGCACAAGCACTGCTGACAGCTTCCCAGGGACATCACAGAGAGCAGAAACTCCTGGGAGCCAGGCTGCCCAGTTGGTTCAGAATCCAGGGGAGGGACACTCTGACAGTGCAGTTCCCAAGAACCTCCTCTGCTGCAGCCTGTCACAAAATCCCAGAGTGGTTTGGGCTGGGACAGAGGTTAAACACCACCTTGTTCACCCCTTTCCACCATCCCAGGTTGCTCCAAGCCCTGTCCAACTCGGCCTTGAGCATTTCCAGGGCTGGGACATCATCCTAGAGGTCTCTTGCAGCTCTAGCATCTCTGTGATTCCATGCCAGCAGAACATTTTTCCTGTCCCAGCCACTGACATCAGACCATCACGGTGCTCAATACCCTTAAGAGACTTTTTTTTTCCTAAAGCAATGCTTTCCATTTTTAATAAAAAAACCCAAAAAGGAATTCACAAACCTTAATAAGAGCAAGGGAAGTGCTTAAAAGCAGGCTTGCTGCTTCGAGAGGCTCTCCCAGCATCTGTTAGCACTTAATGGCCTGGCCTGCTCACAGTGGGAGCATGGAGTGGAGCTCCTGTGAGCCCTGCTCTTGTGTGCTCAACCCAGCCACCACCCAACTGCATCACAGCACAGCTATGTGGGGACAGGAGGGCCTCCAGAGCTCAGCTGGTAACCTATGAGATGCCATATAAATAAATACTAATACGGCAGGAATTTAAAGGTTGGTTCTCCTTTTGAAAAAAAAAAAAATATATATTATTTTTTTAATGGAATGGAAAGGAAAAAAATCCTCAACTTCTGCCTGAACAAGTGAAGGATGCATTTAAAAAAATCCTGTGCTGCTGCCATCTGCCCTCCTTGAGGGCTCAGCAGGACAATTCAGCACTGAGAAAGAGCTGTGAGGCCCCAAGGCTTTGTCCATCTTGGGTTAGAATCCAGAATAACAATCCTCACCCCACCACAGAGCAGATGGAAAATGAGGGGATGGCGTGACCTGAAATATTTGTGCAAAGGTTTGTGTTGTCTCTGCCTGTTGGCATCCCTGGAGCATCAGAGGGAAGGGCTGTTAGGATGCCTGAGTGCCACAACAAACCCAAACCACATTTGGGTGCTCAGAAAGTTCTGAGCCCCAGCTGAGGCGACATCCTGAAACCCTGAACACGGTGTGGCTAAAAACCTGCAGCAGCCCTGGCCTTGCATCACAGAGAATCCCAGCATGGTCTGGATGGGAAGGGATTTAAAGCTCAGCTCATTCCTCCCCCTGCCATGGCAGGGACACCTTCCACTGTCCCAGGCTGCTCCAAGCCCCATCCAGCCTGGCCTGGGACACTTCCAGGGATCCAGGGGCAGCCACAGCTGCTCTGGGCACCCTGAATTCTAACTGACCTTGCACCACTCCTGCATTAACTGTTATTTTAACCATCCCTTAAAGAAATGGAGGCTCAGAGTCTTCAACCACCTTTAATGAAATCCCAAGTCTCAGATTAGATTTTCAGAGATGTATTAAAGCTGCTCAATCTCACTTTGCCTCCAATAACATCTGAATTCTTCTGCCAACTCCACATCAGCATTTCTGTCCTGGCTCAAAGCTGGGATAGCTTTCAAATTTCATTGCAGCTCAGTTTCTGGAATTTGGAAACATCTTCTGGCTATGACCTCATCCTCCCTCTACACACGTTCATTTCTTAAGACTTAAAACACTGTCAGTACTTCAGCTTGAACATTAATTTCATGGCAAAATGAAATTACTTTTGTAACTCAAAATTTCATGAATTTTGAGGTCACTAAAGCAAACATCCAAAGCACTTTGGCTTTTTATTTAATAAAGACAATGACAAAATCGGAGCAGAAGAAACTTCTACATCACATCAAATTTCTAACTGTCTTTAGTACAATGAAAAAGTTGATTTCTGAAACTGAAACTGGAGACCTGCAGTTGAAAACAGAGATGCTGGGGCAGTTGTAATTAGAAATACAGATTGGATCCACTGGGTGTTTCCAGTAAGAAAGTAAACAAAACTTCCAAGTCTGAGAGCTTAAGAATAGCAGTAAGTGTTAAAAGTTTTAGAATGCAAGGCTTAAGTATGAGCTGCAGGAATTCACTGAATCATAGAAAATCCTGAGTTGGAAGGGACCCACAAGGATCATCAGATTCCAGCCCCTGAACATAAAAAACTATTTCTCATTTGACTAAAGTTCCAGTTTTATAACAGAAGGTGGGATCAAATCCTGGGTGAAAAGCTGTAGGATTTATAAAAGCTGATCTCTGACTGTAGAACTTGTGAGTTTGAATAATTGTGGATTACAGATGACACAGAGACCTCTCTCTACACACAGAGCATTGTGACACCAGACACGAAAACCACTCACACCTCTGGAAAACTCTCTGGGAAAGGCATTTTGGGAATGCACAGGGATCCTGCCACTGCTCTTGCTCATCCCACAAGCACATCAGGTGCATTCCCTCAGGGAACTGGGGACAAAGGTGGCACTGGCTGAGCCCTGCAGAGAGCCCAGCACCACTTACCCGTACCAGAAGCGAGGGTCGCTGGATATGCAGTGGTTGAGATTCCGGTGGGCCAGAGCCTTCTTCTTGTTCAACACAAATTCCTGCAACTTCATCTTCACTTCTGTGCTTGCCACTGCACCTGCAATTACAAAACAAACATTTACAAAAGGTTGTTAAATCAATTCGTGCATTTGAAGGCATTTTAAATTTCTAAAATAGATCCCAAATAAAATCTTTCATTTCCAGTCCAAAAAACAAGAACTTTGCTTTCAAAGAGAGAAGAACAAAGTGCCTCCAGTAAGGAGCTCTCCTTTTTTATCCCTTTAGCTTGGCATAGATTCACAAGTTATGTTTGAAAACACAGATGAAATTGGGTTTATTTCACCAGAAGAGGATATTACACTTGCAGAGAAGCACACTCAGAATAAAGCACTTGTCCGGGGTATCCCAGCTCTCTTTGAACCACAGTTATTTAAGAAAAGGGGTCTTGTGCACCCTCAAGTTGTTAAATGTCACATCTAAAAGCAGAAGGGGAATGAGCCCAGTGGCTCATGTGTAGGTTTTGTCTTGAAAACCCCTGTAAACAGGGACCTCTTTGTTCCCAATCTCTGTGCACACCACCACCACCGCCGTAACATTTCGCTTCATTTACAAGCGCGCGGATCTCTGGCTTGAGCTAGAAAACCTAACGTTAAAAAAAAACCTTAAAGAAAGGGAGTCGGTCATTGTGCAGAGCCAAAATGTCAACTGTGTAATCCCTAATCATGATTTCCTGCACAATGGAGAGCAGGCTGTTCCCCTGCCATGATGGATCCCAGTGATCATCGGCTCGACAGCCCAGACTCCCAGGCAGAGCTCCTGACGGAGCAAGGCATCCCAAGTTTGGCAAGGGGACACGTGGAAAATGATGCTTCATCCCCACCGTGGCATGAGGCAGGAGCTCCAACGGAAAATATCTGGGCTGGGAGGAAAGGGAAAGGCCAGGGAAGCTGCTGGCTCTGCTAGGAACAAGAACTAAAAGATCACCCTGCCATGTCCTCGTGTCCTGCGCCCTGGTCAATGATGAGGTGATGTTTGACATGCTGGGAAAACAATTCCTGGGCTCTCTCCAAGAGCAAGGAGCTGCAGCATTCCCACAAGGCTCTGCCTGGAGCTGTAAAATGGTTCAAACACCAAAGCGAGAAAATTCCCTTTTTTTGGAGCGCTGCATTTCTCACCAGCTCCACAACACCAGTTCGGTGGAAAGTTCAAGCGAAGAGCTGCAGATAAATTCCTGAGTAGCAGAAGGGGTGACAAATCCATGCTTGAAAGCCTTCTCCCTCCAAAATGTGTCATCCTTGATCCATTAGCATCCTTAGAACACTCAAACCTGGCTGTGTTCTGTCACGCTGCCATAAACCTGCTACTTAGAAGACTTGAAGTTCAATACTTTTGGAGTGTAAGGTTTACCTCCTTTACTGGAAGCTGAAAGACATCACAGAACCTCAGGGAGCTTTGGGGTGGGAGGAATCCCAAGGATCATCTAATTTCAACTCTGTGCCATGGGAAGGGACACCTTCCACTGTCCCAAGGTGCTCCAGGCCTCATCCAGCCTGCCCTTGGGCTCTGCCAGGGATCCAGGGGCAGCCACAGCTGCTCTGGGCACCCTGTGCCAGGGCCTGCCCACCCTGCCAGGGAACAATTCCCAATTCCCAATATCCCATCCAGCCCTGCCCTCTGGCACTGGGAGCCATTCCCTGTGTCCTGTCCCTCCATCCCTTGTCCCCAGTCCCTCTCCAGCTCTCCTGGAGCCCCTTTAGGCTCTGAGCTCTCCCTGGAGCCTTCTCCTCTCCAGGTGAGCACCCCCAGCTCTCCCAGCCTGGCTCCAGAGCAGAGATATTAACAAGGAAGCAGAACAAACTCCACCTCTCTCACACTCTCTTCATATTTCAGATCAGGACAATTTTAGCTTCTCTTTGCCAAATTTTGTGATGTGAGAAAAATAACTTAAGTGTCCTTAAGCACTGAGGTGCGATAATGATTCTACACCACAGAACTTCTCAAATAAAAAGTAACTTAAAAATAAAACTGTAGTCATGGGAACAGGATCTTCAACTTAACATCCCCAAATTCTGGGATTTTTTTCCTCTACACCTTTTCACCCAAAAGATGCTTTGCTTCCATTTTCCAGAGATTCAGGCATTTTAATTTCTTTCCAGATTAATGAGAATGGCCAGGTATTGGTTTTGAGGAGAGGCCCAGCAAAACCTGGATCAAACAGCAACAGCTGATGGGAGCAGCAGGGGGAAGTGGAAATGCTTAGGGATTCTGAACCTCTGGTCTTTCTAGCACTGAAAAAGGTCTCCCAGACCCCAGTTTTATCTTACTGAAAAAATTCCTGGAGCTTTATCTTATTCCCAGTTCCCAGCCAGCATCCCATCTTCCTTCCACTACTTCTCCCATCTGAAACCAGACCTGAGGAGTTGATGGCACAACTTGGTATTCTGGTGTTTGGAGGTATTTTTTCCCCCCATTGACTTGCAGAAAAAGCCCAAACAAGCAGCCCAGAGTATCTCTGATAAGGGACATTGTGAGGCCACAATGATCTCCTCAAGTGCATAATGACACAGAGTGGGGAAGGCACCCACAAGCTGTAACCTCCTGAAAAAAAAAACCCCTCATGAATGGGAACGCTTCAAAAAGGGGAGAGCTGTGAACTCGACTATGTCTTAAAAAGAGTGAAATTCAGAGCAGCAGAAAGAGAAAAGGAGTGCAGCGTGCATCTGGTGTATTTTATGGGCTTAATATTCTGCCTCCATTAGGAATGCTGCCAAAAATACTTCAAAAAATGTTAAATCAAGAGAAGAGAGGATACGCTTCCTTTTGAAAAATGCTAAAATGGCATTTAGTGAGACAAAAATGAAGATAAAGCAGAGAAATTCATTTCTCTCTTCCCCTCAATTCCCTGTGCCCTCAAGGAGGTTCCTCCAGCTTTCTGAGGCTCCTCCATGCCCCCATCTGCCTGTCAGCACCCGAAGCAGTGGTGCTCTGGCCACTTACTCTCTTTCCCCTTCTCTTTGTTTTTCAGCTGCTGCAGTTTCTGCTCTCGGTGCTGCTTCTCCAGCTCCTGCTCCTGCCGGTGCTGCTCCAACTTCCTCTGGTGCTCCAGCAGCTCCTGCTGATGCTTCATGGCCAGCATCTCCTGCTGCTGCTGCGGAGAAGGGAACAGGCAAAAGGAGCAGGTTAACACCATGGGCCTTCCCAGAGCCAAAGCAGATGCTGCAGGCAGGTGACAGTAACAGTGCTCCATTCATGGCATGAAGGACAAGCACGGGCCTCCTTTCATCTCCATCACCTGATTTTAAATAAAACCCCACTAGGGCACCCTCAGTATTATTTGTTGCACAGAGAAATTGTAGAAATTGTGGCTGCCCCATCCTTGGAAGTGTTCCAGGCCAGGCTGGATGGGGCTTGGAGCAACCTGGGTTAGTGGAAGGTGTCCCTGCCCATGGCAGAGGGTGGAACGAGATGGAATTTAATGGTCCATCTAACTCAAGCCACACAGAGATTCCATGATTAATGATAAAAATAATTGCTCCAACAGATCAAAGAAATAATTATCCCAACAATTTCTCCAGGAAGGATTTTCCCTGGCCCTCTCAACTCACCCATATTCATGGGAATAATCAGGAGACATGATGTCTAATTAAGGTAATTATTTGCAAAGCCTGCATCAGATGGGACAACCAAGGCTGTAAGCACCAAATGCTCCTGCCCCAGTGCAAATCCCCCCTGGGCTCCCCATGTCCCAGAAGCTGGGAGGTGTCAGTGTCCTCACCAACCTCCAGGGAAATTTGGGGAGCAGAGGGGATTCACACAGGGCAGAGCTCCCTTTTTGGGAGAGAGAGGATTCCCCCAGGGCAGAGCTCCCTGTTTGGTTGCAGAGGGGATTTTTCCAGGGCAGTTCTCCCTGTTTGGGTGCAGAGGGGATTCACACAGGGCAGAGCTCCCTGTTTGGGTGCAGAGGGGATTCTCCCAACCCAGAGATTCCCATTTGGGTGCAGAGGGGATTGTCCCATCCCAGAGATTCCCATTTGGTTGCAGAGGGGATTCTGCAGGGCAGAGCTCCCTGTTTGGGTGCAGAGAGGATTCCCCCATCCCTGTTTGGGTGCAGAGGGGATTCTCCCAGCCCAGAGATTCCCATTTGGGTGAGGGAAAGATTCTCCCAGCCCAGAGCTCCCTGTTTGGGTGCAGAGAGGATTCCCCCATCCCTGTTTGGGTGCAGAGGGGATTCTCCCAGCCCAGAGATTCCCATTTGGGTGCAGAGGGGATTGTCCCATCCCAGAGATTCCCATTTGGGTGCAGAGGGGATTCTCCCAGCCCAGAGATTCCCATTTGGGTGAGGGGAAGATTCTCCCAGCCCAGAGCTCCCTGTTTGGGTGCAGAGAGGATTCCCCCATCCCTGTTTGGGTGCAGAGGGGATTCTCCCATCCCAGAGATTCCCATTTGGGTGCAGAGGGGATTCTGCAGGGCAGAGCTCCCTGTTTGGGTGCAGAGAGGATTCCCCCATCCCTGTTTGGGTGCAGAGGGGATTCTCCCAGCCCAGAGATTCCCATTTGGGTGCAGAGGGGATTCTCCCAGCCCAGAGCTCCCTGTTTGGGTGCAGAGAGGATTCCCGCATCCCTGTTTGGGTGCAGAGGGGATTCTCCCAGCCCAGAGCTCCCTGTTTGGGTGCAGAGGGGATTCCTCCAGGGCAGTTCTCCCTGTTTGGGTGAGGGAGGATTCCCATGGGACTGAGGGCCGCAGTTTGATGCACTGTGTGAGGGGACACCCTGAGTCCTGCCAGGCTGTGGCAAAGCAGGTGTACAAACAGCATATCCCAGCTGTGGGAGAGGAGCAAAGGTATCTCTGTGAGGTAAAACCCGCTTTTTCTTCAAAAGCAGAGCCCAAAGGATGATCTCTCACCGCGTAGTTGGGCCTGCACCCTGCTCAGCGAGGCGTGGGCCGCTCCTGGGCCTGCCCCACAGGCCGGGAATGGCGGGGCCCTGTGGAGCCTCTGGAGCCTCCGGAGCCCAGCACAGCCTCCGGAGCCTCCGGAGCACGGCGCCCACCCCGCACTCTTTACGTTGGCAGCTCATAAACCAAGGGATTGATCGGAGCTGGCAGGCTGCAGCCCCAAAGGCCCGGCCTCTCCAGGGCTGTGCTTAATGGGGGCCTGTGCTCGGATACCACCCACGGCTCCCGCAGAGCCCCGGGGCAGATCAGGAGCACGGAGGAATTGTGGAATGCTTTGGGTTGGAAAGGACCCTAAAGATCATCAGCCTGTTCCAAGCCCCTGCTGTGGGCAGGGTCCAAGCCGTGGCTGTTGAGACAGGGAATGTGCTCTCTCCAAGAACATCTCAATCCATCCTTCTCCAAACCCTGCCAGCTCCTGCGTACATGACACTCCCACCCCAAAGGTTTTTCTTCTCCTTGAGCACATTTTCCTTTTAATCCCTTTAGCTGAGATTCTTTGGGTGTCTTGTAACGAGGATCATCTTGGACTTGATGATCCTCGTGAGCCCCTTCCAGCTCTGGATATTCCAGGCTCCTCTGATTAATTTGTGGCATTGCACTGTCGCAGACATCTTTTCATTAAAAATCCTTCTTTAAGAGTTTTTCTTCTTGAGAAGCTGAGAGGCTTCAAGGCAAAATGTAAACAATGATTGTCTGCTGCTGTAAAATGCAACAAGTGCATCTGTGATTAGTCTCATGTAGATATTTGGAATTAATGGCCAATCACAGCCCAGCTGGCTCTCTCTCTGTCTGAGCCACAAACCTTTGTTGATTCATCCCTTTCTATTCTTAGCTTAGCCAGCCTTTTGAAAACCTTTTCTTCTATTCTTTTAGTATAGTTTTAATGTAATATATATCATAAAATAATAAATCAAGCCTTCTGAAATATGGAGTCAAATCCTCGTCTCTTCCCTCATCCAAAGACCCCTGTGACCACTGTGACATTGCACATTTGCACTGCCCAATGCTACAGACATGGATGCACAATAAATACAAATAAAATCACACTATTCTATATAAAGATGGAAAACACCCACAATATAAGAGGTATTTACAATCTGCCTGGCTATCTGCTGGAAACTCCCCATGAAGGAATCCCTGCTGCTGCCTGCTCCAAGCAGACAGGCTGTTGTAAAACACCAGCAATCCAGTTATTTTGTAGTGACTGCACCTATGCTTCCCCTCTTAATTCTATTGAATTATATGTAAACAACCAAAAATCCACAGTGAAAAAAAAAAAAAAAAACCTAGAAAAGGAGGAAAAAAAATAGAGGAAAGCAGCTATTTTTGTTTTCTAATTAAGCAGCAGCTTCTACTAACACGTCTCCATTTGGGGAAAGAGTCTCTTTCCCGACTTCCAACAAGTCCACCACATGGTGGGCTTTGAGAACCTCGCCATGGAAAGTATGCAAATGAACAATATTTAATGCACAATATGGTAAAACAGGTTTTGTTATTTTTATGGAATCAGGAGCCTTTTCTCTCCATCTGCAGTCTCCTAGGCTCTGCAGGCTCTGCTTCCTGCGATGGTTTACATACATTAGGCTGCTTTAGAAGGAGCTGTGCTTTCATTGACATCTGGAGTGAAATGGGAATGAAAAGCCCAATTTGTCGCTGGATGGTTTAGGGAAGTTTCATTAGGGATGTATTGTCTCTGCTCATTCTGACCCCAGTTTCCACAAAGCCTATTCTTAATATAGTTTTTCAAATGGCTTCAAAGTTGAGGAAAAAAAAAAGATTAAAAAAATAAAATAGTAAAGCCACGTCTCTGATTGTACCCATGAAGAATGAAAAGAAATCACTGTTGGTGTCTGCTGTAGCCTGGGAAAACAAAAAAAAGAAAACCCATCTGGGTGTCTTCTCAGGGTTATTTCTCCACACTTACCAGGAATGTTATGGGAAGACAAAAATTTAGGCTGGAGATCAGGAAAAGGTCCTACCCTCAGAGGATGATGGGCACTGCCCAGGCTGCCCAGGGAATGGGCACAGCCCCAGGCTGAGAGAGCTGCAGGAGCGTTTGGACAATGCTCTCAGGGATGCACAGGGTGGGATTGTTGGGCTGTCAGGAAAAACATCAGTTTCTGGTTCATTTAAAGCAACAGAGGCAAATCAGAACAGGCACTGCCCACTCAGACCCTGTGTGTTCACCACACACAGCTGGGGCAGGGGGTTTATTCCCCAACTGTATTTCCCAATCACTGAAATCTCATTGCAAAGTGATTCACAGAGGGAAATCCCTGGATCTGAGGAGCACTGCGTGACAGACACACACACGCTGCATTAGGGAGCTCAGAACATCCAAATTAGGTGCTCTTGCCAAAATCAATATTTGTAAATATTCATAACTATGGGGATTCCTGCATATGTTTAATGTCACTGCTCCCACTATTTCTGAAAACTGCACAAATGTTCAACTGTACCTGCAGTTAGTGTTGCTGGTGCTCATTTAGCATAAATTAATATTAATAAAGGTAACAGGGAGGATGCAGAGCATTTCCAGGTATTTATCAACTGTCAGCCTACCAGGAGGACTCAGCCATCCAGAGGATTTTGCCACCACACTCCTCAATTGTCTTCAGAGCTCCAGCTTGTCTGCCTGGGAGGGGGACTGACACCTTATCAGTAGAGAAGCTGTCACAGAGAAACCTCTTTTTAAGGGAAATGCAGCTAAAATAATTCTCTTGAGTCTTTGCAGTGCCCTCCCAGGAAGTGTGGAGTGCTGACACCAAGATCCCATTTCCCAGAGAGAACCAGGATGGACTTCATGGAGACACATTGCATTAGGACTTCCACAAGCACTCCTCCAGATGCCAAACAAGAAGCCAAGCAAAGAGATCCTTCCTGCCCTTCCCAGCTCAGACTGGCTCCTGGGTGTTTACAAGAGACATTTTGAATAGCAGCAATTAATGAAAGGGAGAGCAAAATAATTGTGGAGATAAGCACAAGCCTGGGTGAACAGAAGCTGGAACACTTCTGGCTGACAGATACTCCCTGGCATGCAAAGTTGCTGTGTCCAGCTCCCAACTGCATCTCAATCCACACCCAAATTCAGCTCCAGCACGGGGGGATATCAGGGAAAGGCCCTTCTGCCACCTGTTCTGGCCAAATTCTACAGTTTGGGGGGTTTAAATCAGGTATTCAAAACGATCTTTGGGCTCAGGCTCTTTAAAAGTAAAGTCAAATTGTAGGCGAGGATGAAGGAAAACTCTCGAAAAACCCTTGGCTACGGGTGGAAGCAAAGCACAGGTGCTGGGATTTCTGGGAGCTGGATTTCTGGGAGCACTGCTCTGTTGGGCTGTTTCACAGTGATCCCAACGCTGGCTGGACTCTGTGCCTCATGTTCCCCCATCCTGTTTACTGAAGTCTCAAGTTGTGGCTCCAGTTTCAGGATCTGCTCTCTCTTGGCTCCGTGGCGGCGTGTTTGGGATATCTCCTGGAGCACTGGGCAGAATAAATCAGCTGTGCTGGAGTCTAGGAGGGGGAAACATTGTGACTTCCAGCAGCAGCCAAGACACAAAGATCTGGGAGAAGGAGCACCTCTCATCTCTTTTCTGGGACACGCATCCCACGTGCCCCCTTCCCGCCACTGGGCAGCTGACAGCCAGCTAAACCCGTGCCAGAAATTCCCATGGGCAGGGAATTTTCTGCAGGGAAATGATCCCTCCCAGCCAGCAGCTCCCTGAGACTGATCTCAGCCAGACACATCCTACTGAGAATGTCTGGTGCTCAGGTTTATGAGGCTAAAACGTCTCCAGGACCGGGAATGATGGCAAGGTTCCCTTCACGCCAGCTCTGAGTGACAAGATCCCATGTTTTCCCCTTGGCAGCTTTACATATGGATATGGGATTTTGTACCCTAGTCTCCCTCTCATTGCCATTACCTCTCCCAAAAGGCTGGAAGCCCTCTGAGCTCTGAATACCTCCAAAAGTTCAGCACTGGGAAAGGTTCAGCCCTTTTGTGTGAGCCTCTTGCTGCCTGACTCGCACTCCAGCCTAATTTTTCCCTTCCTCCAGAAGCAGAATATCCAACAGCCTTCCCAGAAAGAGCCAGCTCCATTTGTTGTATCCAGCACATTCAGCTCCTCCTCCAAGGAAAAACTCCTTTGAGTTTGCCTCATGGCTATTGCTGAAGGGGAGAGAATCAGGAGCAGGGAGTGCCCATCCCAGCATGGATGGCAATAAGGAAATCAGAAAACTTGTCTTAAACCAATCCCTGTAAACCAAAAAACCACATAAAATCCTGTAAAGGAGGAGCCCTAGATATTTGATGCTAAGTAAGAGATGAGACCTTGGTCCTTGAAGGAGCAGTTACATCCTCTGTGAACTGTTTTGGGGTGTTTTGGGTATTACAGAAATTCCACATTTCTGGACATGAACAGATCAGCACCAGTGTACATTAACAGGCTAATATTCCTGGCATAACAACAGCATCTAGTGGCGTATTTTTTTTATTCCTGCCCTGATTCTCTGTGCTCTCTTTGATTACTTCCAGTTATTTTATAAGTTCAAAATTAAGATAAAATTGGAATTGAACATTCGGGTGTGGGAACTGCCAAAATATCTCTTCTGCTGCCATTTACTCTGAAACTCTAAACTGACCAAAAAAAAATAGTCATAGAGCCCCACATATATTTTACTCCACAAAAATCCACAGTTCCCATTGTGTTCCTTCCAGCCAATCAACCATGGCCCATCTCAGAAGAAACCGAAAGGAAACGTTTCTTCTACCAATTTCCAGTACCCATTTCCCTGGATGAGCATTCCAGCTTCACTCCTGACATCACTCCTGACACCACCAGCAGTGCTTGGATGGCAGGAAGATGCCTGAATTATCCCAGCCTGATGCAGGACTCCTTCAACCAAGAGATGGGGCAGAAGCTGCTCCATGGATTTGTTGACAGAACCAACCCTTCCATGTGCAGGTTTGTCCTCGCTGCTCTCGCAAAAGATCCTGACTTTGAGGCTGAGGAAAAGTCACCACCCACTCCCTTCAAAGGGAGCAAACGCTCTGATCTTCCAAAAGTTTTCCCCGGGGTTGCTTCCATCAGAAGTTAAGTTTTGCAGGATCTAAGGTGTAAGTTTTGGAGTGGGCTCGGTGTGCCAGAAAAGCAAGGCAAGGTCACCAAGAAAGAACAGGAAACTGTCTGGAAATAGCGCGAGCTCCAAGGCGCTCGAGTAGTAACGAGGCACAAAATGTTCAGTCTGGCCTTTTACCACCGACTGTACCCAGCTGCAGCTTCCTAAGATGAATAATCCTGTCATCCCAGAATCCAGACAGAGGCGGACACCTGGTATCGCTGGGCTTTTCAAGTTCCTCTTGAAAGGGACGCGGGCTGTGAGGGACGGGCGTGCTGCGGAACAGCGGCACAAAAACGAGCAGGGGGAGCCCCTCCACAGCAACTGCTGCAGGAAGACAGCACAGAGCAGACAGGCCCAGGAATGGGAGCTGGGATATCAGGGATGGGATGGAAATTGGCCTTTCCAGAGCCCAAGGCAAGCAGGTGCTTTGCAGGAGCCATGGTGCTGCCGGCAGCGGCCCTGGGGACATGGGGAAGGTGCCACAGGGGATCAGCAGACACCAGTCCCAGCAGCAGAACTGAAACATGCCCAGCTTTCCCTGCTGAGCAGGAATCAACATGGACTGATTGAGGCCACCAAAGAGAAGCACTGGGCACTGGCAGAGCTATGCTGAGAGCAGCCCCACTGCTGGGACAGTGGGGATTGGAATGGGTTGGGTTGAGTTGGGTTGGGAGGTACCCTAAAGATTATCCAGTTCCACTCCCTGCCATGGGCAGGGACACCTTCCACCACAGCCCCATGCAGCCTGGCCTTGAGCAGCTCCAGGGGTATCCTGCAGGCAAACCTGCCATTCCATGGGCAGTGGCTCCACATGAAAGCAAGGAGCAGTTTCTCCCCTCAGCATCAGCGTGACAGCTATCAAGTCTAGACATCTTTGGGAAAGAATTACATTTCTTTACAACACGGCAAAATATGTCTGGAAGATTTCCTGCAAGATTTTCACTCCCTGAAACCAAAGGAATGGCCCGGGAGTTTCACCCCGTGTCTCTGAACAAGAGGCTGATCCCTCGGATGTGTCACTATCCCTCACTCAACGTGGGAATTCATTCTGTCAAGGGAAAAAGAACAGTTTCAGGATCACTGCACAAGAAACACCCTCACAAAGCTCCTTTCCCTGCTGCTGCTTCCCTGCCCATCCTGTCTGTGCTGGATGCACTGTCTGTGCTATGGATGCACACAGTGCTTTCTCAGAGGGTGGAAAAACTGGGAATGGGATTGCACAGCCACAGGTGAGGATTTCAGGCCCAGGAGGAGCTGGGAGGCTCAACTGGGAGGCTCAGCCCACCACTGACATGCATCAGCATCCCTGAGAAGTTTCCTGTGGCTGTGGCTGTAAAACAGCGGGAGCTGGGAAGAGCCCTGCTCCAAGCTGGGACACAGAAGATGAAGCACATTCCCCACGACGTCCTTCCCTCCCCGTGAGGCGCCTCTGGCCCTGCCAAAGCGCCCACCCTGCGCCTCCTCCATCCAGCCCTTGACCAGAAGGGCAAACGGGAAAGCTTTTGGTAACTTCCAGCTGATCTTGGCTGGGAATGAGTGACTCACAAAGGAAAAAATTCCCTGCCTGTTCCTCCGCGAGCAAAGGTCAGGCAAAGCTGGCAGCGGGACCTGCGGAGAGGCTTTCCACCGTCTCACTCCATCCTTGGTTTTGCTCAGGAAGGCAGATGTGAAGGCCATAAATATCGTCCCACATCTGGTGAATGCATGGAGGAGTGGAAAACCCACCTGGCTGAAGGTGAGTGGCTACTGGAGAGAGGAGCAGCCGCCGGTGCCTCCAGCCTCCAGCCTCTCCCTCAGTGCCTTCTGGAGCCAGGCCTGGGCAATCTGCAGAGCTGAAAGAAACAGCCTGCCCTGCTCTGTGCAGTGAAGCCTTCAGAAGGCTTGGCTTATTTTCCCCAAACATGTCAGGGTTTTCACAGAATCGCCCAGAACGCTTTGGGTTGGGAGGGAGCGCAAAGCTCAGCCCATTCCAACCCTCTGCTGTGAGCAGGAACATCTCCCACTAGAGCAGTTTGCTCCAAGCCTCGTGCCTCATCACTAATTTCTTCCTAATACCCAATCTAAACTTTGTTTCAGCTCAAAGCCATTATTCCCCCTTCTTCCACCTCTCTCTCCATGCCTGTGCGTTCTCCCACTCCTCCCCTGTGCCAAGCTCTGTGTCCATTATAGAGCCCTTCCACAAATATTGTTTCGCTCATTTCCTGGCTCTCTCCACCTTGCACCATCTTGGGGAATCCGGCACTTTTATGTGAAGGCCAAAACACAAAGTCTACAAAAGCAAGGACTGGGACACGCTGGGGAAAGGATCACATGTTCAGGCAGTCATCGCCTTCTCCTCCTGCACTGGGTCAGATGATTAAAACTGAGCTGATGGAAGCAATTCCAAGCTCTGGAAAAAGCCAAGACTTCAGCTCTCCATAGGAAAAAGTTATCTACTGGGATAGAAAAACAGGCAATCAGGCCAGCATTTTCCAGGCCAAACTTCACTCACTGAAGCGTTCCTCACACTCCTGCTTTGTTTGGGGGATGGCACGGAGGGGTGCTCAGCCCTACTCAGTTCCTGTCAAGCCAGACCAGTTCCTCTGTTCCCACCAGCACCACAGCAGCAAAAGAAATAAAGCAACCCCAAAGCATGACTTGTCTGTACTAGCAAAGGAGTCAGCACTGGAAACAAAGGAGCTGTTTGAAAGCTTCATCAGCTGGGAGAGCTGGGGGTGCTCACCTGGAGAGGAGAAGGGTCCAGGGACACCTCAGAGGCCTAAAGGGGCTCCAGGAGAGCTGGAGAGGGACTGGGGACAGGGGATGGAGGGACAGGACACAGGGAATGGCTCCCACTGCCAGAGGGCAGGGATGGATGGGATATTGGGAATTGGGAATTGTTCCCTGGGAGGGTGGGCAGGCCCTGGCACTGCCCAGAGCAGCTGTGGCTGCCCCTGGATCCCTGGCAGTGCCCAAGGCCAGGCTGGATGGGGCTTGGAGCAACCTGGGATAGTGTAAGGTGTCCCTGCCCATGGCAGGGGGTTGGAATTAAATGATCCTCAGGGTCCCTGCCAACCCAAAGGTTTCAGGGATTTTATGAAATAAATATTTTGCACTCATTGATTAAAATGATGGATGCCAGGCTATAGGGGAAAAAGGCAAAGTAATCAATTCCAGACAGCACAACACACAGAACAGAGTAAAACGCAGAAATTCTTCCCCCTTCACTGAAACAGTTTCCAAAGCAATTCTGGGTTTAACATTATCACAGAATCACAGAATGGTTTGGGGTGGGAGGGACCTCAAGGCTCATCCCATTCCCAACCCCTGCCACGGGGTGTTCATGCCTGTGTCCACATGGGATTAAAGAAAAAAAAAAACAAAACCAAAAAACAAATAAATTTCTCCAAAAAGACTTCTGCATCTTCACTCAAGACTGTTTCTATATCAAACTGCACAGCTCCAGTGCTTCACTTGTAGAAGATAAATGGGTTTTATTTGCTTTAACATTCCCACCCTGCTTTTCTCATGAGCTAGGCAGCTCTGAGCCCAAATTTTAAGTTATATATTTTAATTTTCTGGGCCAAATAATTGCTTCCCTGCACTCACAGCCACTGGACTTCACACAGTTGCCAGTTCTAAGAGTCACCTAAATGTGGGCTGACTCTGGCACACAGAGACAAGCAGGATGTTTTCCCAGAGAAAATGCACCACACTCACACACTGGGGGATATTTTCTTTGTGAGGCATGACAGGGCTTATTTCAATGAGGGTTTGATTTTTAAAGCAACTCTGCTCCCACTGACACACTACCCTCAGAGATCACCTTGCAGGCCACCCTTTGGTACAGGATTATGCCATCCCTATTTTAAGGCTCTGATTTAGCCAAGCTTACACACAAGATGAAGAACTTCATTACCTAATGGGCTGGATATACTGTGGCATCTCAAAATTCAAGCTCAGCTTCCTCCTTAGAGAGACTTTGAGCAGAGCCAGTCAAAGCTTTGACACAAATGAGAGCAAATATGTTCCTATCACCACTGCTTTGAGCTTGGCCATTAAATGGGAATGAGCCTGCCTGATTTTTCATAGACAAACAACTACAGGCATGGACAATTACAAGGGAATAATGGAAATATTTGTCACAGGAATTCCCCATCCTTCCCCCACCCTGAGTGCTTGTGCCAGTGTGCAGCCACAGAAGCATGGGGATATGTAAATGTTCCACACACACCCCCAGAGATGCACACATTGCACATCCATATATAAATATATTCACACCCAGGCACCTCCTCACCTCTGCCCTGGCCACAGCACAGAGGACTCACCAAGGCACAGGGGTGATTGCTATTAATCCAGCTTCAAACAGGGACACTTCTCACAAAGCCCAGCTCCTCTCTGGACTAAGGAGTCTGTAAACAACACCCCGTTAACTTTTAATCCCATCTTCCCCACTCTGACATGCATTTTGTATTGAAATGAAAGTTATATAAGGTTGAATCGAGGTTGCTTTTTAATATTACATTAAGGCTATTTACCATGTGCAGCACTAATCCCCCTTTGAAAAAAAGGAGCCTATTACCAATTCGGAAAGCTTACGTTGCCATAGCAATACTCCAGCACTGGGAAATATTTATATAATGTCTCATGTTTTCACTTGCAACAGCCATCTTCCACACTGGACTGCCCACTGACCCTGCCTGGTGCCTAATTCCCAAAATGTGAGCGTGTCCAGAGCCACCTGCAGGCACTGCCCTGCACCCCCTGCTCCTGCAGTCCCACCATGGCCCACACGCTCAGCCTGCAGCTCGTGCTGGTGGCAAACGTCCAACGAGAAGTTCCTGTGCCACCACTCCCAAAATGTGTGAGCACAGCAGCAGGTAACCTCCTGCTAGGGTCAAATCCAATGAGGCATTTTCTGTGTTCAGGGAAGGGGATGGAGCTGGGAAGGGCATTGTCCTGGATTGCCAGGCAAATTGTGTTCTATTTGCCCTCTGTATGGCAGCTGTCTTCTGTTGAGTGGGCAGTTTTCCTTATCTCTTCCACAACCAATCCTCCCTCTGGGGAGACACTGCTGATAACAGACTATTGAATGTCACTGCATGGCTGATAAGAACTAGAACATCCCATTGGGAGATGTGAGCCCAGAGGGAGGAGCCAAGCATTGCTACCCAGATATAATCCAGAGGTGTTTGAGACACCAGCACGGCTTTCTCCACGGGATTCCCCAGAGGAACAGCAGCTGCCTCTCCTTCCACTGGATCTTCAGAGGAACAATACATCCTTCTCTACAGATCCCCCTGCTCCAACAGAACCACCCCTGACACTGCAGGAGGGCTGCAGCCACATTTCCAATGGGACTGCCACCAACAGCCTGACCCACAGGGTGTCAGGCTGGGCTCTGACTCTGTCACTGTTGTTCTGGTGTACTGCATTGCTTATTTTATCCTTTTATTTTCTTCCCTATTAAAGAACTGTTATTTCTGCTCCCATATTTTTACCTGAGAACCCCTTAATTTAAAATTTATAACAATTCAGAGGGAGGGGGTTTACATTCTGCATTTCAGGGGAGGCTCCTGCCTTCCTTAGCAGACACCTGTCTTTTCAAACCAAGACAGGGCTGCAGCCTCGTGACAGTGTTCACAGGGGTCTCAGGTGGAGGGAAGAGCCAAGGATCTGACTCCATGTTTCAGAAGGCTTGATTTATTATTTTATGATATATATTACATTAAAACTATAAATAGAAGTTTATAGTTTTAATGTAGAAGAACTAGAATAGAAGAAAGGATTTCCTCACAAGGCTAGCTAAGAATAGCATAGGAAAGAATGTTAACAAAGGTTTATGGCTCAGACTCTCTGTCCGAGCCATTTGTGATGTGAATTAATGGCTGTGATTTGCCATTAATTAGAAACAACCAACATGGGCCAATCACAGACCCACCTGTTGCATTCCACAGCAGCAGATAACCATTGTTTACATTTTGTTCCTGAGGCCTCTCAGCTTCTCAGGAGGAAAAATCCTAAGGAAAGGATTTTTCATAAAAGATGTCTGCGACACAGCCCCAAGAGAGACTGAGGGAGCAGGGAACGGGCTCAGCCTGGAGAAAAGGAGGCTCAGGGGGGTGCTTCTGGCACCCTGAGAGGAGGGTGGAGAGCAAGGACAAGAGGAAACAGCCTCGAGCTGTGCCAGGGAAAGTTTAGACTGGAGATCAGGGACAACATCTTCCCTGAAATAGTGGCCAGGTGCTGGAACAGGTTCCCCAGGACAGTGGTAGACTCATCACACCTGGAATTGCTCAGAAGCTGTGTGGGACGCAGCGCCTGGGGACCGTGGTGGCACTGCTAGGTTGGTGGCTGGAATGGCTGATCCTGGAATGCCTTTCCAACCTCAACAATCCCCCAATCCCCTCACCCCCGACCCCCCCTTACCTTGATGTGCTCGTGCAGCTGCGCCTCGTGCTGCCGGGAGAGCTGCTCGTGCTGCCGCTGGAACTCCGCGATCAGGATCTGCCTCTGGATCTGCTGCTTCTGCTTGAGGGCCAGCAGCTCCTGCTGCAGCTGCTGCTCCCGCAGCGTGGGCTCCGTCACCGGCATGGAGAACTGGTGGTCCAGCCGCAGGTCCATGGGCACCGAGCTGGGCGCCACTTGCAAGGGCAGGGCTGTGCTCACGTCAACTGCGGGGAGAGCACGAGAGCGCGGTCAGCGGGCTCCTCACCCAGCAAAGGATGGAGCAACCGGGGTCTGGATGGAGAGCAGCACCATGGAATTCACACCATTCCCTTAGGGGTAACTACAGGAATTCAGGGATCAACAAGTTTTCCACCAGGCTGTGCTCACGTCAACTGCGGGGAGAGCACGAGAGCGCGGTCAGCGGGCTCCTCACCCCGGTCAGCGGGCTCCTCACCCAGCAAAGGATGGAGCAACCGGGGTCTGGATCGAGAGCAGCACCATGAAATTCACACCATTCCCTTAGGGGGAACCAGGGACTACAGGAATTCAGGGATCAACAAGTTTTCCACCAGGCTGTGCTCACGTCAACTGCGGGGAGAGCACGAGAGTGCGGTCAGCGGGCTCCTCACCCAGCAAAGGATGGAGCAACCGGGGTCTGGATGGAGAGCAGCACCATGAAATTCACACCATTCCCTTAGGGGGAACTACAGGAATTCAGGGATCAACAAGTTTTCCACCAGGCAGCAGCTCCTACAAACCCATGTGTTTGTGACACGCAAAGAGCATCGTGTGTGTGACCCATCCGTGCCTCCCAAACACACACACTGCTCTGTTCCACTCATCCAGCACCACTGGAAATGAGGAGGATAAAGAGAAATCTGAGACTTCACAAAAAGGATTAATGCTGACTTGTCATGATGGACTGCCATGCTCAGGAACATGAGGCTCTCCCTTTAAGAAACTCATGCAAAAACCACGATGTGTTGTTGTATAATAAATCCCAAACTGGTTTGGCTTGGGAGGAACCTCAAAGCCTCTCCAGTGCCACCCCTGCCATGGGCAGGGACACCTTCCACTGTCCCAGGCTGCTCCAAGCCCTGTCCAGCCTGGCCTTGGGCACTTGCAAGGATCCAGGGGCAGCCACAGCTGCTCTGGGCACCCTGTGCCAGGACCTGCCCACCCTCCCAAGGAACAATTCCTAATTCCCAATATCCCATCCATCCCTGCCCTCTGGCACTGACAAGCCACAACCCCCCCTTTGCAATAACTGAACACAGCTTGTTTCTCCTAAAAAAAAAAAAAAAAAAAAAAATTACTGCCATGGCATGAATGACTAAAAATCTTCTGAATTCCACCTGAGTGACAGTTCTGCCTTTCACGGGTATTCTGTATTAGCAACATTTGCTCACTCTCTCTCTCTCTCTCTCTCTCTCTCTCTATCTCCGGGGCAATCCCTCAATAACTCTGCTGAGAGCTTTGAATGAACATCATTTACAGGATAACAAAGGCTAATCCCTCAGAAACACTGAGCTTCAGCAAAACTGGAAAATAAAGGTGGGGTTTTTTTTCTCCATATCCTCTGTCAGGACATTAATTTTATCCATCCCAGGGAGAGCGTTTTCATAGGGGTTTTCTTCTCAAATATTCTCATGGAGCAGAGGTCCAGGAGCATGTTCACCCCTCCCTGCACCCAGCTGAGCCAGGGAGAAGGAGGAGGAGGAGACTTTCTTTTTTTGATGGAAACATTTTCAGCAAAAGGTCACATTACTGGAAGTGTTGCTATTTTTCAACCCACAAGCTCTTCCCTCCACTTCCCTATTGTTTTCCTTCCTGTGGCCTTTTCTGTGCTCCCCTCTCTGCCCAGCAGGACCACAGCGAGATTCCTTGCCATGGATTGATTCTCAAGCCACAGGCAGGGATTTTGGGGAGAGCAGCACACTCTGACCCAGAGACAAGCACTCAAACTCACCTCAACACTGTGTTTGAGGTCCCTGGGGAGAGCTCACAGCTCCTTCCAGGGCCTAAAGGGGCTCCAGGAGAGCTGGAGAGGGACTGGGGACCATGGATGGAGGGACAGGACACAGGGAATGGTTTTTAACTGACAGAGAGCGTAGATAGATGGGATATTGGGAATTAGGAATTGTTCCCTGGGAGGGTGGAGAGGGGCTGGGATGGAATTCCCAGAGCAGCTGTGGCTGCCCCTAGATCCCTGGAAATGTCCAAGGCCAGGCTGGACAGGGCTTGGAGCCACCTGGGACTGTGGAAGGTGTCCCTGCCCATGGGGGACTGGATGGGCTTTGAGTCCCTCCAAGCCAAACCATTCTGGGATCCCACGTATTCCCCTTGTCCTGTCCCTCCATCCCTTGTCCCCAGTCTCTCTCCAGCTCTCCTGGAGCCCCCTCAGGCACTGGAAGGGGCTCTGAGCTCTCCCTGAGCCTTCTCCTCTCCAGGCTGAACACCCCCAGCTCTCCCAATCATGCAAAACTCAACCCAGTTCCAGGCAGAAGGAACACCCTACCACTTGTGACTGTGCCTTAAGATCCATTCCTCCCACTTTACTCCCCAAAAAAAAGAGCCTTAAATCGCCATTCCCTGCTGGAAAACAATCCTAAGAAAACCTGCCCAGTCTCCCATTTCCCATGCAATGGGAGTCCTGCCCCCACAGCTGCAAGGATGAGGACCACAATTCCCATTCAGGGCTGTGGCAGAGGCTGCGTCATCCCTGACTCTCGGCTATTTCAGGCTCCAAAATTCCCCTCTTTGCCGCTGACCCCAGAGCCCTGGCGAGCCCCAGCCAGCCCTCCCTGCTCAATGAACACAGCCCCACAACAAAAACCTGCCTGTGCTGCACCAGTGTTTGATGGGACACTCGAAAATTGCTTTTCTAGGCCCTGCCTCCAGAAGGCACGAGCACAATCGGAGCCGTGACGTGAGCCAAGGCACAAAGACGACATTCAGGACTGCCATGAGAAATGCCAAAGCCATGAATTAGGAGACAAGATCCTGATTATGAATAACAAACTATCTCACGGTCTCTCCCTGCTTTTATTTCTTCCCTGTAGGAACAGAAAATCATCAATCTTTAAATTTCTTTTTATCCCGCCCACCCTTGGCATATAAGGAATTATTTTTTTCCCGTGGTCAAGTTAGCCTGATTTTAATTCCATGGTCACGTTACGATGATTTTTATACTAAGTTAGAACCATTCTGCTGGTGTTTCCCTTCCCAAATAAATAAAACATGGCTGCACATCAAAGCCTGCTTGCATGCTGCACGTTAATTAAGACCTAAAGCACTTCAGTCCCCCTCAGTTGCTGGTGGAGATTGGAAATCTGACATCTCTCAGCTCGTCCTTAACACACTGAGGGGAAAAACCCAAAACACAGGGAAATGAAGTGACAGTCTCTGACCTGACAGCAAAGTGAACTTTCTACAAAAAGTATTTAATCATGGAATCACAGGATGGATTGGCTTGGCAGGAGTCCTAAAGTCATCCCATCCCACCCCCTGCCATGGGCAGGGACACCTTCCACTATCTCAGGTTGTTCCAAGTCCTGTTCAACCTGGCCTGGGACACTTCCAGGGATCCAGGGTGGACACCCTGTGCCAGGGCCTGCCCACCCTGCCAGGGAACAATTCCTAATTCCCAATATCCCATCCAGCCCTGCCCTCTGGCACTGGGAGCCATTCCCTGTGTCCTGTCCCTCCATCCCCTGTCCCCAGTCCCTCTCCAGCTCTCCTGGAGCCCCTTCAGGGACTCTGAGCTCTCCCTGGAGCCTTCTCCTCTCCAGGTGAGCACCCCCAGCTCTCCCAGCCTGGCTCCACTGGAAAAATTAAAAACATTTCACATAAAGACATTACATTTCACATAAGGCATTATCAGGGGACTTTGTATGTGTAGATTCTCCCACACTTCAAAATGGAAAATACCTTCTCCATAAGTCCCAAGTGCTTTGGAAGGGATTAGGGGAAGGTGACACTCTAAACCTGTGAATACACTTTTCAATAAAACTAACAGCAATAATTGAATTTTCTTCCCATTCTCTGTTACAGCATTTTCATTCTGGTCTTTAAAGGATGGAAATACAGGTTTGAGTCCTGAAAGCACATTAAAATTTTAAATCAAAAATTCAGTACGAGATGCACCAAACGAATATTTAAATTCAAACTCTGTTTCAGCATAACCTTTACTTAAGGTTAATTTAAAAAATATTCACAGAATCCCAGAACCACAGAGGGGTTTTGTTGGAAGAGACCTTAAAGGCCATTACATCCCAGCCCCCTGCCACGGGCAGGGACACTTTCCACTAGACACAAAACTGAAGGATTTTTATATCAAATGCTGTGGCCAAAATTGCTCTTTCCTTTCTTTTTTTTTTTTTTTTCCTTGATCTTATACTTTTTTTTAAACTAAATTTAAGCAGCGCAGAAAACTGCCTCTCACATTTGAAATCCAACATCACCTTCAAAGGGAAAGTGCAGGAAATGCTTTCCCTGAGCTCTCCCTCCCTGCGGCACAGAGCGAGTCCTGCTGAACACAAACAGCTCCTTCCCAGCTCCTCTTTCTGCAACAATTCCCTTTGGAGAAGGGAAAGAGATCCCATCAACCTCCCCAAACCTGCTGCAAAACTTCTTCCCAGCTCCTCTTTCTGCAACAATTCCCTTTGGAGAAGGGGAAGAGATCCCATCAACCTCCCCAACCCTGCTGCAAAACCCCAGGGAATGAGAGTCTGCTCAAGGCTGGAGGAAGAAATCAGGACACATCCCACCTGCCCATGGCAGAGAAAGCCTGGGAGATTCTCAAAATCCCAAGAAAAGGGCATTCCAACCTCTTCTAGTGACTCTCCAGTGCCTGGTGCCCTCCCAAATCACTGCCCTCCAGGAATGAGATGTTCCTGGTGGCTGACACTCCCCAGCCAGGGCTTTCCAGAGCCCATGGACTCAGCTTCTCCCTCTCTCCCACCCTTTCTGGGTCGGGGCTTTATTCCCAGCTAATGAGTTTGCTTTTTAATTACTGCTGTGCCAGCCGTGCCCTCGGGCCAGGCTCTGCCAAGAGCAGCACGTCAGCCTTTGGGCACCCACAGAAAGCAAACACAAAGCCAGAGGATGTGCTCAGAATCCCAAACTCTTGGCTGATGCCATCAGATCATCCCCATCCTGCTGAACCACCCAGCAGGATGCTGAGGAAGTGTGAGCATGGATCTCCCCCTCTCAGCATTATTTCCAGCTCTTTCATCCCCAGGGAAAAGCAAAAAAATCCTCTGTTTATTCCCTGACTTTATTCCTCAGGGCTGTCCTCAGTGTCCAGCAACAGTTTTGGATTTTTAAATAATTCCCTGTGTTTTGAAAGGCATTTAAACACCAAGTTGCTGCTGGCAGGAATGCCTTGGGCATATGGGGAGCGTGACGCTGGCTCTGAATCCTCAAATGCCGTTCCTATAACCCATCACCCCAGTTTGCCTCCAGAACCAGCCTGGAAAGGGAGGTGAACAGCAATTGCTGACTCTGAGCACAGCCAAGGGAGCACTTGAGGTGGTTTATTCTGGCAGGAAGATGTGTGCCAGTCGAGCATCACTGGATTATTGTGAATTAAATCCATCCCCTCTCCCGGCAATGGCTGGAGCGCTGGGATCCCCTCTGACCCAGGGATCCTTTTCCAGCAGGGCTCCCCCTCCCCAAATTGCTAAAAACCCCCCGAAACACAGCGAGATGGTGAGATCAGAGCTATAAATAGCACTGAGCTGCTGCAGTATCTGACTGCAGTGCAGGATAAAAGCAGTGGATTTTGTGGGGAAGCGGAACGAAGCCGTGGCACAGCACCCTCGGAGCTGGCTCCATCTCCACACATCCCACCCAGAAGGAGAAATTAACAGGAGAGGGGGGAAAAACACGTTACCAGCTTCACTCAATTCTGCATTTTTATCCTCTAGACAAGATTGTGCCAAGATGGACTGGAGGAACCCCAAAGTTGTCCAAGAGCAGGTCAGGGCAGGGCAGCTCCAGGACACCAACATCCCACCGAGCATCGTGCAGGGGCACGATCAGGGCACAGTCCTGCCCCTCTGTGGATCCACACCAAATTAAAGAACTATCACAGATTTATGGAATGGCCTGGGTTGGAAGGAGCCTTAAAGATCACCTGGTTCCAAACCCCTGCTGGGTGGGACAGCGGGAGGAAACAGTTCCTTCTGTTTCACTCAATTCTTACCTCTGTTATCCCATTTCCAAGGACCAGAATGCCAGGGAGGGCATTCTGGGCAGGAATTAGCCAACAAGCTTGAGCACCACAGCCCAGTTGGACCAAAGGCAGGTCAGCACCCTGGGAATTTTGGGACAGCCCAGGTGGGTGCTGCAAAGGCAGCCTGGATCCTGTCTGGGAGCACAAGCTGGGAGTAAACAGCAGCCGAGGTTTCCTACGAGCTCCACGCACGCTGCAGCTCGGCGAGGGCTGGAGTCACTCCCTGCTCAGGGAATATTTCCTGCTCTGTGAATGGGAACTGAAATTAATCATCCCATCAGCCATGGAAACACATCGTGAGGCAGCACTCCGCAGGCAACAGATGGAGCTTTAAATGTCACTCACTCATTCATTGCGAGGAAACTTCTCCCTGATTACTATCGAGACCTGCAGACAGAAACAGGGTGCAGAGATTCTGCATTTCCACATATCCAGCTCTCCTGAGCCTAATTCCTGCCCTGAACAGACCTCATCAGCATTTATTAGGAACCTACACAGAAATTTTATTCATGACGATAAGGAAGCCAAAACTTGAAGAGCAGACCACTTATCCTACTGGCTCCATCTTAGATTTAAAGCATTAAAAAATGTCTCTTCACTTGAAGAAAAAGAAAACCCACCAGGCTACATCCACAAAAGACAGAAAACAACATTTTCCAGTAACATTTTCCAGTGTTTGCAAGGAATCCCAGAATGGCTTGGCCTAGAATGGATCTCACTCCAACCCCTCTCGCCTCAGAGCAGGACATCAGAGTTTGGAAAATTATAAACTCCCGTGGATAAATATCCAGGGGTATTTCCTTAATGAGAACATGGAGAGTTCAAGGTCCGCACCAAAGCCTTGATGGCACAGGCGTCTCCAGCAGAGATGTCTCCAGCAGATGAGCCTGTGCAGGACAGAGCAGCTCCAAAGGGAGACACTCCAGTTTCTCCACCTCCTCTTCAACCATTATCCCACTTTATCTCCTTGCTGGTTTCATCAGTGACATCTCTAACAAATGAGTGTCTTGGATGGAGCCAGAGCTTTTTGTGAAATTAAAGATAATGGAATGAAAGGAGTCGGCTTGGACTATTTCTCATTTCAAACTTCACACAATTGTAGGAAACCTTTCCTGGAGGTTTCCTTGCATGGCGTGGATAAGCAAAACCCACTTGAGTTTCCATTGAAAAAGATCCCCAGTCTAAATAAATAATAAATAATAAAACAGGAAACAACAAAAATAAATGTACAGCTCTTCTTAAAAGGCTCAGGAAGCTGTGGCTGTCCCTGGATCCCTGGAAGTGTCCAAGGGCAGGCTGGACATTGGGGTTTGGAGCCACCTGGGATAGTGGAAGGTGTCCCTGCCCATGACAGGGGGTGGGACTGGATGATGTTTAAAGCTCCTTCCAACCCAAATCATTCCAGGATTCTGTGATTCCTGGGAATGTAATTTCACCTGCCTCTTTGCTCCAGGCATTACCCAGCAACTGAACCTCTTTGATCCATCTGTCTTGCTTTCAGAACAGGAAACTTCTCTCCTCAGCAGATCCCCAGGACAAAATGCAGAGTTGGAGGAAGCCCAGCTGCACTTCTGTAGAGACAAACCCACATGGATTTCTCACATGCTTCTCTCTAATCTCACTCTGAGCTTCCTTCAAGGGAAAATGACACTTTGGAGAAGAGAATTAAACACGGAAGAGATGGAGCAGGAGCCAGAAAGTCTCATTCTGAGATTACATATTAAAAACTTCCCATGAGAAAAAAAAAAAAATAAAAATTCCACCTGGGACAGCTCCCACCATCCCAGGTGGATCCAAGCCCCATCCAGCCTGGCCTTGGGCACTTGCAAGGATCCAGGGGCACCCACAGCTGCTCTGGGCACCCTGTGCCAGGGCGTGCCCACCCTCACAGGGAACAATTCCTATTTCCCAACATCACATCCATCCCTGCCCTTCCTCAGCCTTAGGCCACTACCCTTTGCCAAAAGAGAAGGTGAAACAAAATTCTGAGGAATTTCCTGTCCCACTGTATTTCAAACAGCAAATAAATGGTTCTTATTAGCAGGAGAGTGAGTTCATTTGTGTCACCAGCCAAGGGACTCCCAGCTGTCCAACAAGCCCCAAAATGTGCAATGCCATCTCCTTCATCATGACAAAAATAAAGCAGCAAAAGGAGCAGCTAAACAGCAAATTGTAATAGGAATGCTGTTCCACAGCTTTTGAAAACTCACAGAGAGCTCAAAGGCTGCAGTTTTAAGTAGAAATCCAGACCATGGTGGAAGAGAAGCCCATCCAAATGGGTAAGTAGCCCACAGCTTCCTGTAGCCCCCTCTGGAAGGGCTTTACTTCCAAATAATGGAAGTACCAGCTGTGTAGGGAGCAGGATCATGCTTGTTGTCCATTCAATACTATGAAGATGCACGTTAAAATACAGAAAAAAAGCCTTTTAAGAGAGTGTCAAACACAGGCAGCTTCCTAGAGAAATTCAAGTAACCTCAACCCATTCAAACCCCTGGGTAGCACAGGGAAATGGCTTTTAGGGAAAGGTGTTTTTCCTAAAACACCTTTTTATTCTGGCAGAACAGGCAGGGGTTGCCCTACTTGGATGCACACACCAAAACACACGCCTGGGCTAAGATTTCTCTTAAAAAACAGAAATTTTCCATTTTTTTCCCCCCAAGACCCAGCAGATGAACTGAATACATGAAAACCCAGAAAGCTGCTCCCCAAATCCTAAAGGATGAGGGCAGATGTGCACTGCACTCTGTGACCGTGTTCACAGGGGTTTTCGGATGAGGGAGGAGATGAGGATCTGACTCCATATTTCAGAAGGCTTGATTTATTATTTTATGATATATATTGCATTAAAACTATACCAAAAGCATAGAAGAAAAGGTTTCATCAGAAGGTTAGCTAAGAATAGAATAGCAAAGAGTGATAGCAAAAGCTTCTGTCTCAGACAGAGTCCAAGCCAGCTGGGCTGTGATTGGACATTAATTAGAAACAACCACATGAGACCAATCACAGACCCACCTGTTGCATTCCACAGCAGCAGACAATCAATGTTTGCATTTTGTTCCTGAGGCCTCTCAGCTTCTCAGGAGGAAAAATCCTAAGGAAATGATTTTTCATAAAGTATGTCTGCCACAGTCACACACAGGCAGCTTCCTAGAGAAATTCAAGTAACTTCAACCCATTCAAACCCCTGGGCAGCACGGGGAAATGGCACAAAAACACCTTTTTATTCTGGCAGAACAGGCAGGGATTACCCTATCAGGATGCACACACCTGGGCTAAGATTTCTCTTAAAAAAACAGAAATTTTCCATTGTTTTCCCCCCAAGACCCAGCAGCTGAACTGAGCCCATGAAAACCCAGAAAGCTGCTCCCCAAATCCTAAAGGATGAGGGCAGATGTTCCCTGCACTCCCCATGGCACCAGGATTCCCCACGTCACGGATGGCTCTGCTCAGAGGGAGCTTTCCCTTGGCATTCACCCCCAAACCACTGACACCAGGTGGCCTCTCAGACATGGCACAAAACCTCAGGGCTGCTTCTGCTGAAAACCTGCCCAGCCTGTGGCATTTTCCTTCCAGGTGCTGCTCCTCAAACTGAGCCAGACCACGCAGGGATCGGCCTGAAGATGAGTTTTAACACAACAACGCACCAGGTATGATTGTGGAGAGTTTTGGATATTTCTCACAAGGAATCTCACTGGGATTCTCCATCTCCACCCTGCTCTGCTGAGAGCCTACCTGCAGCGCCAGCTCTGGAACTCCCAGCACAAGAAGGATGTGAAGCTGCTGGAACAAGCCCAGAGGGTGCCAAAGGATGGAGCCAGGCTGGGAGAGCTGGGCATGTTCACCTGGAGAGGAGAAGGCTCCAGAGAGACCCCTGAGCCCCTTCCAGAGCTGGAGAGGGACTGGGGACAAGGCATGGAGGGACAGGACACAGGGAATGGCTTCCCAGGGCAAGGATAGATGAAATTCCTGGCTGGGGGCAGTAAGGTCCTGGCACAGGGTGCCCAGAGCAGCTGTGGCTGCCCCTGGATCCCTGGAAATGTCCAAGGCCAGGCTGGATGGGGCTTGGAGCAGCCTGGGACAGTAGAAGTGGGGTGGTACTCATGAGCTTTAAGGTTCTTTCCAACCCAAACTATTCTGTGATTCTCTAAATGCTCTTTTCAAGCTCAATTTAAACTTGCCTTCCTAAGGAACAAACAGCTCCATGAATGAACACAGAGAGCAGCTTAATTTTGTTCCTGGGAGCTTCTAGACTGAAACCTCACACTTCTTTTATGAAAAGCTCTGAGCTGGGTGGTCTCCTGCTGAGCATGGTGAGCAGCTTCCCACACCACAACACACCTACACTGCGTCCACTACAGCCCCAGCAAGAGGGGAGCGAGTCCATCCTCGGAAATCCTGATAAATTCTGGATTATCTTGCTTAAAAATGCAACTTCAGCTGCAAAACTTGGACCTAATACAGGGTTTAGGGATTCTGGCAAATTAAATGGTGGCTGCCTCTTTCAGTGGGAGGCTACAACTCTGCTCCAGCTACGTTCAGGCACCAAACTTCCCTGCCAAGGAGTAGACTGCAGCCTGATCCTTCCACAAAAAGAAACAGGATGCTGTGAGCAGCCCGAAGGTGAGAGACATAAAATATCTGTGTAAGGATGGAGCTCCTGTATGTACCCAAAATAACAGTGAGTCACTTTTCAGAGCACTGGGAGAAGATAAAAGGCTCGGGGAAGGAGCTGAAGAGGATTCAGGGATTCAGCTGAGCGAGGCTTGGGAGGACACCAGGGACAAAAGGCACTTGGGAAGTTGGAGAAAGAGATGAAAAGGACATCCAGGCAGCAGCTGAGGAACAGCTGCAGGAGGCAGGCTGAAGAGGAAGGCTTTTAAAAGCAAATCCAAGGAGGTTAGATTGATTCAGTGAGAGAGAGATGGCAATGGCTTATCTGCTGCCTCCCTGAAGTACTACACACCCTGGGTATTAGCAATAAACTATGGAAATGGGACATCCAGGTTTGCTTCAGCATTCCTGGCCAAAACACTGCGCAAAGAAGCTCCAAAGAATACAGACAATCACTGCCAGAACCTTCTGTAGGTAAAACTTCTGCTTGACACACAGCTAATCCCTCCTCCACTGAGCAAACCACACCTTGCATTAACTGTGTTTGATTTTCAGGGCACTTTAATGAAGCTCTGCACTCTGCAGGGTCATCCCTCAGATTTAAGAGCCCATTCCTCCAAAAGACTACAGAAACAAGTCATTCTTCCAGGGAAAGCCAGACCAGCTGAAATATTTAAATGTGATTTTTTTTTTTTTAGGATTTCCCTTGTCTCTTTGTGATATTTTAGAATTCCACTCACCCATATTTAAATTTTTTGCACTTCTACTTATTTACAAATGAAATTTTTATGACTTGCGCTCACCTAGATGGGATTTTTCAGAGTGATTTTTCACCATGAGTGAAAACACTGCCCAGAGCAGCTGTCCCATCCCTGGAAGTGTCCCAAGGCTGGATGGGGCTTGTCCTTGCACTAGCCCAGGTTGCTGCATCCATATTTTCTACGTGAACCCCATGCTATGCATATCCCAATGTTCCAGAAGCCCACAGGACATGGTGCCTATGAAAGCCCCTCTGCCTTCCCAGCTGATCAACCCAAGGAGCCAACACAGGGAACAGCATTTCCAAAATGCCATTATTACCATTTTTTTGCACATGGAAAGGTCTTGCAAAGAGATGGATTCCTGCACACGGCTGTGTCAGACCACCCCTCTCAGCAAGGGAAATAAGGAGCCAAACTCCAAACACATTCAATCCTGCATCAGTGCTTCCAGCCCAAAATAAAGCTGCCTTCAATCACCACAGCCTAATCCTCCCCTCATTCCTCCTGTTTCCATTCCCATGTTTCCACTTCACAGCTGATTTGCCTCAAGTTTGCTTCTCCCAGGGCAGCAGCCTTGAACTGAGCCCTGCCTTGGCGGGGACCGTGAGACAGCCCCAGCTCCTGGCCTCGGATCCCAAGCCCTGCAGATTTCCTGAGGACCTCACTGTCCCTGCACGAGGTCCTCGAGGTCCAGAGGTGATGCCTGAAAAATGAGGGAGCTGTCAAAGCTGCAGGAGCTGGACACTGAGGGGCTGGAGCGTGTCCATGGAAGGGAACAGAGCTGGGAAGGGAATGGAGCCCCAGGAGGGGCTGAGGGAGCTGGGAAGGGGCTCAGCCTGGAGCAAAGGAGGCTCAGGGGGCCCTTGTGGCTCTGCACAGCTCCTGACAGGAGGGCACAGCCGGGAGGGTTGGGGAGCTGACCAGGGCAGGAATCAGGAGAACTTTCTTCCCTGAAATGGTGGTCAGGCTTTGGAATGGAGCCACCACCCCTGGAAGTGTTCAAAAGCTGGGTGGATGTGGCACTTGGGAACATGATTTAGTGGTGGCAGTGCTAGGGGACCAGGTGGACTCAGAAGGTCTTTTCCAGTTTTAGTGGCTCCACCATTCTGTCCTGTGTGAGGATGGATCCAAGAGACACCAACAGAAAGGAAAATAACACAGGCTACAAGACACTGAGACACTCACATCAGCAGAGGCAGTTTCAGATAATAACTTGTTTTACAGGCCCAACAGAACCAGACAAACCCAAGCAAACCAAGCCCCAAGGAGGAAGAAACAAGAGGCTGAAGCTCATTACAGTCCCTTTGATCACCAGTGCGTTTTTAGAGGATGCAAAATTCACTCCTGACCTTACCCAAACTTTGACTTCCCCGTACGATCATCACTCTGTCAGAAATGCCATCTCGGTATTTTTAGGTGACAGTACATTTGTTTGTACTGTACATTTCTGCTGAGAAAACTTGTTATGTTTTGTAGGTCACTTGGTTTTACCATCTGCCTTGATTTCTGCTCAAGGAAAGTGTTGTTTCTGAAATCCTGAGTGCTGCACACGAACTGGGAGACGTCGGAACCAGCAGCAGCCTGATTTTGTATCATCCCAGTGGAAACACAGTGGAAATGCTTGCCTTAAACTAATTACTTAGTTTAAAGCAAGCATCCACTTAAAAGAAAAAGGAAATATTTCTCAGGAAACAAATCAACAGCTGTGGGTTATTACTTCCTGGATAATGGGAAAAGGGTCAGCAAAAGCTTGGGGTGGTCAGTGGGAAGCCATTCCCCCTTGTCCTGTCATTCAGTGTCCTTGTGAAAAATCCCTCTCCAGCTTTCCTGCAAGCTCAAAAGTTTGGAAATATTCTACAATGACCTTAACAAAAAATAAAAAAGACATGAAGCTTATTGGTAAATGAAACCTGAGGTGGGAGAGATCCCTCAGTGCAAGGCCTCTCCTCCCATCTCGGATGCCTGAAGGAGCTTTACCACACTGACAGTGACAAAGTAAAGCACTGTGACAACTAGCTGATCCTTGGGAAGGCAAACACAAAATTATTCAGTCAGGTCTTGGAATTCTGTGGCGGATTTGTCCTTGTTTTGACCATAATCTCACAAGTGAGGCCAGCAGCAAACCCATCTGGCGCGTGTAAGACTAAATATCTGCTGCTCGTGGAGATCAGCCTCTCAAAATTAGCATTTCTGCCAAGATCTGGTTTGCAGTGGCTTAAAGAATAAACAAGTTCAGCTTCCTGTAAAATGCTGCACTCCTTCAGACTGCTTTGCCCAGGGAGTCTGGATTTGTTGACAGGTAAAGGAGATCCTGGAGTGATGAGCTGCAAAGAATCATGGAATGGTTTGGGTTGGAAAGGAAACCTGTCCTTAATACTTGCCATACCCACCCAGAGATGCAGAGCTCAGGATTTCAGATGTAAAGCAGCATTTGGGTAGAAACCAGCATAATATTTAATTCCAAGGTGTAAACAGCACCCTGAATTATGTAACAGCTCCTCAGAAGCTGAAATTCTCATCCTGTGGGATAAAGAGTAAAGTGCATTCTAAACTGCACAAAAGCCTCATATCCACCATGCTCCAGCACTGTCTCAAACCCTAGCTGAAGCTGCTTTGAAAGGACTAGAATTTGTCTTAATATTATGCTGATTTTTAAATCACCTGTAATTTGCATTTGTCTGTCACCTCATGCACCTCACTGAAAAAGTCATTTTTCTCTTGTGGGACAGAACTGTGCTGTAGCTCCTGCACCACCAGCACCCTGACCAGCAGCAGGAACTTTGTTAGAACACACAGCCAAATCTCTGCACTGAAGCCCAAACGATTTCCAAATAACACTGAAGAAATAATGAAACTAAAACACAAAAGAGGAGCATACAGACAAGGTGGAAAAGTATACACTGTTAAGCCTTTTGGCAGAAGTCCATGAATATTTGAGTAGATGAGTATTTACAAGCTGCAGGAACTTGGTGGGGCTCGGTGATGCACAGAGACAAGCTGCCAAGTAACTGCATTTTCTACTTCTCTGCTGCAAGGAGCCTTTTCCAAGCCAGCAAACAGCAGCACCACTCCAAAGCTCCCCCTCTGTGCCCAGGAACACAATTTCTGCTGGAACTAAAGAGAAAACAGAGATTATCCAACAAATATGGGGGGTTTGGGATATGAGCAAACCCCACATTATTGAGCCTGACAGTGAAAAGCTGGCACCTGTGAGGGAGTGTTTGGGAAAGGGAGGGGGGAATGGGGTCTTGAATGACTGAAATCCCCTTCAGAGTGGATTAATGCACGTGTTCCTGTTGCATACAGGTAGAGATATAAAAGAAAGCTCTTATAAAATATGGTTTAGGCCCTGTTACTCTAGCTAAGCTAGCAGTTAGCTTGCAACTTTAAGGTGAAAAATCATAAGAATGAAAGCAGTTAGCACAACAAGCTATTCTGGTAAGAAAACTGTTTGCACCTGTAACAAACAAGAAATGTGTCCCATGGGAATCAGTGAAAAAAATATGGGAATTAACCAAGAATAGAGAGATTTGACTGACACACACCCTGGCCATTTACAGACCAACATACTGAGTGTCAGTGCATTGTCAGCCAGTTAGGTCTAACACAGTGCCTTCTGATATTTCCTATAAATATCAGCTTTGTGAATAAAGAATTGGCTTTCCCGCATGAAGAAAGTGAGAATGAATGAATGAAGAAAAATGAGAAAGAGAATGAAGAAGCTGCTTTACTGCAGCATGTTCCCAAACCAAGTGTTCCTGGTGGCTCCCCAATGCCTGGCTGGACAGACAGACGTGGAGCAGCTCCTCAGGGACACGCTGCACGTCTGGCTGCACAGGGAAGCAGATGAAGTTTCCTCCTGGCTGCTCACCCAGGACACCTGATACTCGTGTCAACACAGCCAGCACCTTCCCTGTGTCACTCCCATCCCTGATCAGCCTTGGGACACGGCCAGGTCGTGTGTCCAGAGCCCAAACAGAAATCAAACCTTTCCCTGCCCTGCCATCCTGGAAAGGAAACTCCAGAAAATTCTAGAATTTCCTTCTCTGCAATTTTAAGGATTACTCCATGCCAGCGTGGGGTCACCAAGGTAAAGCCCTCAAGGTCCCAAAAGGTTTTTTTTTTTTTTTTAATATTAAACCTATTTACTAACTTTTCAGTACCAGCCTTTCCTTCTGCCTTTTCCACAGTGTTATCTCCTAACCCAATGGGCTTTGAACTCCTGAGGCTTTAGAGACTCTGTTACAGGGATGGGGGAGAGGGATCTGAGTTTTGTTTAGCACTAATTCAAGACATGATAAATCCCTGGGACAGGGATTATACAAGCATAATACAAATATATATACATATATAAGTATATACAAATCCCTGTATCAGGGATTTACATGGAACGTGAAAGGAATTTTATTTCTTCCATCTATAAAAAAGTTTGATACCTCCAAACATGGCAGGGTGTGGTAAGGGGTATTTTCTTGATAATATTCCAGTTTTACTTTGGTAGCACAACATTTGCTTGAAGGTCAGGCCTGGTGTTTCCCAGCAGGAAAAGCTGGCAGCTTTTCACACCCCACAGGCTATCAAAGGCAAGACAGGGAGACAAGGAGCCCTTCCCTTTGGAGCATCTGAGCTGGCTTTGAAGCCCAGAACATGATTTGTGAGGTTAAAAGCACTCACACACACACACACACAGCTCCACTGGAGTGCCAGCCTGGACACCATGGCCTGGCTGAGGGACAGGGACAGAGCTGGGAGCTGCTCCCGGGACCCTGATCCCACTATGAAGCAGAAGAAGGGGCAGGGATGGATGGGATATTGGGGAGAAAATCTTCCCTGGCAGGGTGGGATGGGGCTGGGATGGAATTCCCAGAGCAGCTGTGGCTGCCCCTGGAGCCCTGGAAGTGTCCAAGGCCTGGTTGGATTTTGGGGCTTGGAGCAGCCTGGGATAGAGGAAGGTGTCCCTGCCCATGGCAGGGGTGGGATGGGGGAAGCTTTGAGATCCTTCCCAACCCAAAGGCTCCCGGAATGCTGTGATTGCTCAGTCCTGCAGGGATCCATCCACTCAGAGAGTTGGTGGATGCTGTGACTCCTGAGGCCTGCAGGGATCCATCCACTCAGAGAGCTGCTGGATGCTGTGATTGCTCAGTCCTGCAGGGATCCATCCACTCAGAGTGCTGCTGGATGCTGTGACCCCTAAGGCCTGCAGGGATCCATCCACTCAGAGTGCTGCTGGATGCTGTGATTCCTGAGGCCTGCAGGGATCCATCCACTCAGAGAGCTGCTGGATGCTGTGATTCCTGAGGCCTGCAGGGATCCATCCACTCAGAGAGTTGGTGGATGCTGTGATTGCTCAGTCCTGCAGGGATCCATCCACTCAGAGAGTTGGTGGATGCTGTGATTCCTGAGGCCTGCAGGGATCCATCCACTCAGAGTGCTGCTGGATGCTGTGACTCCTCAGTCCTGCTGGATGCTGTGACTCCTGAATCCTGCAGGGATCCACTCAGTGTGCTGCTGGAGCCCAGGGCTCCTCCAGCCACCTTGGTGAGGGGAACCTGCCCGAGGGCTGCAGCACAGTGTGTGAAGGGATCTCTTGCAGCACACTGGGTGAAAGGAACTCCTGCCACTCTCTGAGCTGAGTTTTACCAGCAAATCTCTGCTGCTCAGCTCAGCAGAACCCCTCTGCTGCACCCGAATGCCACCCCAAGGCAGGTGCCCCTAAGTGACAGGCACAGCAGCTCCCAGCACTGCTGGGCACGGGCAGGAGCTGGCTGCCCTCCCTCTGCCCCTCAGTGCGTCACAAACACCTGCCCAAAGCTGCTGCTGAGCCCAGGGCTCCTGCCAGCCCCTCCTGCCAGCAGGGAACAAACAGAAATCCCCACTTTCCTGCTCAGAAAGGGAGGGACGGACAAACCCCCACCTGTGCCAGGCCAGATCTGTGTCATCCCAGTCCCAGCACTCCTTGGCAAACACCTCCAACTCTGCCCCATCCATATTTCTAAAAATACACCATTCCTCTGTTTTTTGAAAAAGAATTGTAGCAATTTACTTAATCTGAGGAACAATGTGCACACAGGTGGTAGGTGACTGTCCTCAGTGAAAATAAAAAGCTTCCCGTATGTCACTTAAGCAGGACAACTCAGGATCTTCATTAATATCATTAGAGTGTGACTGCCTACAAGCAGGACTATAAATGGATCCAAAAAGGCAAGTTTTGACCTAAATTTCACTGGTCATTCAGTGCAACTTGGAGAAGTCCTATAGTAGCTTGGGAGTTCTTCTCCCCAGTGAAAAAGATCACTGGACTTCATCAGAAACTTTTTTCAAAAATTCAATGTACACAATTCACTGGCAAGAACTGTCAGAGCTTTAAAAAGTACCCAGGAAAAGTATCATGAAAATGTGCAGTAGATTTATTCTGCATATTACAACTGCAGTTCCAAATCAGTGATTCCAAAGCCTTTCATTAGATCATAAAAAAACTTCAGGCCAGCTTATAATGAAATCTCTAATCAAATATGAATGAATCATCTGATATGACACAATTCCTTGAATGAGAAACAGATGGAAAAGTAGTGATGATTAAGTGGTTTAGATCACAAGACATTAGTTAAGCCAAAGGAGGAGATATTTAATCACAGAACCATGGAATGGTTTGGGTTGGAAGGGACCTTAAATCCCATTCAATTCCACCCCCTGCCATGGGCAGGGACACCTTCCACTATCCCAGGCTGCTCCCATTCCATCCAAGCTGGCCTTGGACACTTCCAGGGAGGAGAATCCAACAAAGAAAGGTCTCTTTAATGAACCATCAGCAATTCCCCAGGGAAGTATCTGGAGACTGCTGCTGTATTTTAGGCATCGCTGCACAAAACATTCACCTGATATTCCCTCCACTGCCTGAAGAAAAAAGCAGAGCCAAATATAGCCCTGAAAATCAATATCCACTGGGGAAGAGCCTCCAGGATCGTGATAAACGCGTGTCATGCTGCAAGAGGAATTCCTAAAATCCTGGGAGCGCAGGTGGCTGCTCTTTCCCCTCCAGCAATAAACCAGCCCAGTTAATTTTGGCAGAAAGCTCCCTGGGGAGCTCTGCAGTGCAGGGCACAGCCATGGAAAGGGCAGGCAGCAAAAGGAAAGCCAGCCCCTGGGAATAATGGGGCTGTCCATCCTCATCCTGCAGCCAGGGCTGGCACCATCTGTGCGGGGAAGCTGATGGGAAAGAGGAGCACAGCTCCACTGCAAACCCAGGATGAGCCTTACCTCCAAAAAGTAAAGGGACTTGGAATGAAATCAAAGCAAAACAACAGAGATTTCACCCCAATCGCCCCTCTGAGGCTGCAAACCCAGGTAAAGCACCCAGGCTGCAAACACACACGGCCTCCAAGATCCCCTCTGAGGCACGTGGAATTTTTTCCCCAAGGAAGGCCTCAATCCATGATCCATTTCCATGAAACATTTATCACTTTTCATTCAGCACACAGTACTGTTATTTTTAGCAAAGCCAGAGGCAATGGGAACAAATTCCTGGATAACCATTCAAGGGAGCCCTTCCATGTCCTGCCATCTCCTCCTTCCCCTAAGCTTTCTTCACAAAGTTCTAGCATTCAAAGGCTCTTCCCTTCATCACCTGTTTTTATATCAATCAAAAGCACAAAACAACCTTTCCTGTGGGTAGGGAATCGGTAAGAATTCTTATTTTTGAAAGTAACACTTGGAGAAGAGTCAGGACTAAGGGAATCCAGCGAATTCCAGAGCTGATCGCTGTGAATTAATGAACCAAGCAAGGTGAGGGCAGAAGAAAGAAAAACCAGCAAGTTGGGGCTTGCAGCAGAGCAAACTTTCCTGCCTTTCATCCAGGAAACCAGTGCTGCATTCAAGAGCTTCACATTTAAGTGCTGCTTTCAGCTGTTAAAAGAGGGATAATCATTTATAATTCATGCCAGCTCTTCCAATTGATAACCATTTCCTCATGGGTAAGAAAGGAGACAGATAAATCACGACAGATAAATACGTTTTCTGAGACAAAAGACAACAAAGCAGAGATGAGGAGCTGTGGGCTCCTGCTTTTCCCAACCCACAGGGATCAGGATATTCACATGCTGGGCTCCAGCATCAGGGCAGCTCAGGACTGCCCATCCCTAGAAGTTCCAGGCTGGACAGGGCTAGGAGCAACCTGGGATAGTGGAAGGTGTCCTTGCCCATGGGACAAGATGGGTTTTAAGGTGCTTTCCAACCCAAACAAGTCTGTGGTTCTCTGATTGCCAGCTTGGCTAGAAGAGGGGTTTAATTCCACGCAGAACACGGATGCTGATGCTGAGACAGAGGCGGCCAAAAACCTCATCCCTCTTCCATACAGCCCTGCACATGCACAAAGTGCTAAAGCAGAGTTAGAAGGACATGAAATTATCCCATGGCCAACAGAGCAGGAGTCTGGAGACAGCATTAATCCAGAAAAGAGGTTCTGAAGCTTGAACTTCCCTGCTCCTCTGCTCTAGATGTGGCAGCTCCCTCCCCTCTCCTGCACAAATCACCCCAAATTTACTGACTGCAAAGGGCTTCTCAGAGCAGCACAACAATCCAGCAAATCCTCTGTGGAAATGGGGGAGCTGGCTGAAGGGCTGTCAGGGCTCTCCTTGCTGGGGAATGGCTCTGGAGCTTTCCTCCAGCAGGTGAAACACTCCTGTGATTGTCACTGCACGGGCCATGGTTTGCCCATTTAGCTCAGGGCTGGAAATTAAAGACAAATACTAATAAATCATAAGTACTGCAGCAAATAGAACCTTGAGCTGATTTTAAGTCTTTCAGCTGCAGTTTCTGTGCTACCTTGGAATCATGGAATGGTCTGGGTGGGAAGGGACTCAAAGCCACCCCCTGCCATGGGCAGGGACGCCTCCCACTGTCCCAGGCTGCTCCCAGCCTGGCCTTGGACACTTCCAGGGGTCCATATTATAGGTCAGGATATTTTTAAGACTAAAGGAAAGCCTTTCTGAGGAGTACCTACTTCTGGGGCACTACAAAACCTCACATTTTTCCCTCACAGACAGAGATTAATCTCTGACTGCAAAACCAAGGGACAATATTAGTCCAGAGGCTCATACAAACCACTTATTCCTGCATACATCAACATTATTATTTTTGTGAATGACTGTGGAAGTGAGAGTGAATAAGTAGATCTGGCATGGAGAAAAAGCAGCAGGGAGCTGAAATCTCCCACTTAATGCTCTGTGTTGGAAGGGACCTCATCCCTTTTCCAGCTCCTTTCCAAAGGCAGGGACACCTCCCACTCTCCCAGGGTGCTCCAAGCCCTGTCCAGCCTGGCATTGGACACTTCCAGGGATCCAGGGGCAGCCACAGCTTCCCTGGGAAATCTGTACCAGGGCCTCACCAGGCTCTGATTATTTAAGAGAGAATTAAGGGAAGCAAGGTTGCTCAATAAAGTTAATTTATTCCTTTTCCTGCCCCGGGCCAAAGGCTCAGTGATCCTCAGGAGTCTGAGGCAGAGCAGGCAGAGCTCTCCCAGGATGATTTTTGCACTCCAGAGCAGGGGGTGGGCTGGGGGGGCTTGGTCTCCTTGCACCTCTGTGAGCACCTCAGAAATTCAGAGCACCAATTACAGGTGATATGTCTGTGAAAAGAGAAAGTGCTTCCCTTCCTCCAATTACTCCTTCATTTATACAGAAAAGAAGATAGAAGTAATGTTCACTGCTGATGACTGAACTCAGTTCTATTCAAGCAAATTCACTCCTAAAACCCATTTCATAAAATTGCTGTAAACATTTCTTGGTTTGGAGTTGAAATGCTCGGCACTTCAGGGAGGATTTTTAGAACTTTCTCACCATTTCACATCAGAGAAAAACAACTAACAAGGGTCAAACCTCTCCTTCACTCGGTTCGTGGTGAAGAGAAAAACATTTTGGTTTCCTACGAGCACACCGCAGTGATTTTATCTGAAATAGAAACCCAGCATAAAAGCTCATCGACCACTCAAGTTTATTCAACCTTACCCTGACCAGGGCAGGAGAATGTTTTAAACAAAATATCCCAAGACACAATCAAGCAGTTTTATTTTCCCTTCTGCTGTTTTTAACACCATTATTTCAGTCGTGCCTGAGCCTTGGAACACCACCCGGCAATCCCACACACAACTTGTTTTTCCAGAGCAATGCTTGGTGCTACTTCTCCTTTCTTCCCTCAGAAAGATCTGCAGCAAACCCCTGAAGGCAAGAATGATAAAAGCCAGGTATGGCAATCCCAGAATGGGCTCAGGGATCTTCAAGGTCATCCCATTCAACCCCTGCCATGGCAGGGACATCTTCCACTATCCCAGGCTGCTCCAAGCCCCAGTGTCCAGCCTGGCCATGGACATTTCCAGGGATCCAGGGGCAGCCACAGCTGCTCTGGGAATTCCATCCCAGCCCTTCCCAGGGAACAATTCCTAATTCCCAATCTCCCATCCAGCCCTGCCCTCTGGCAGTGGGAGCCATTCCCTGTGTCCTGTCCCTCCATCTCTTGTCCCCAGTCCCTCTCCAGCTCTCCTGGAGCCCCTTCAGGGACTCTGAGCTCTCCCTGGAGCCTTCTCCTCCCCAGCTCTCCCAGCCTGAATTCCATTCCCACAGCTCAGTTACTGGGAGAACCATTTGCCAAAGAGTCACTGCCCATCTCTCATCCCACCCACTCCACACCAGCACAGCTCCCCAGGGATCTCTGCCTCAGTGTTCTCCCAAAAGCACAGAGGTGAGTTATGAAAAACACTCAAAATGGAGTCCAAACAGCAAGAACTCCCTAAATCCTGCTCGGCTCCATCAAACAGCCTCATTCCACCTGGGGAAAAGCAGCCAGGACAGCCTCTCCCACCAAGATCCCCAAGCCCTTAACCAGCACCAGCCTTTGGCCTGAAACACCTCCAAAGGAAACATTGAACATTGAACCAGCAAACCAAATCACCCCCAAAATAAAGGGATAGAAGATTCAAACCCATCCCCTCCACAATGCTGGCCCACGATCCACACAGCCACAAAACCCAGCCTGGCTCACCACTGAGGTGCACAGTAAAACCTGTCCAGCACAGTGACTTGAAAATGAGAATCCCTCTGAGGGTTTGGGAAATAGAACCTCCCTTACCTGACAGACACGTTTGGGAGCACACAGAGGGGAGAGGGATTTCTCAGCATCCAAAGCCAAACGCCTGTGCCTGGTAAACAACCATCCCTTCCTTTTTTCCCCCCAATGCAACAACTCTACCTCCTTGAAGGTTTCCTTCTCCAAACAGGCATTCAAGTCCACAAAAATCTAGGTTAGGTCACAGCCCACTTTTGTTCTCCCCCTCCCAGTGTACTAAAGTTGTTTTGAATAAACTTCGTTTACATCTTTCCAACTGGCACTACCAGAAGTGCTCAGATCTTCTGCAGGATCTCATCCTTAATAGAAAAGGGCCTGAGGGCATTTTGGAAGGCAGCAGAGAAGGGAAAGTTGGGGGTTTGGAAGATCTGAGCTGCTCCCTGCAAGAGTAGATAATGTTTGCTATATCCTATCAACCCTGGTAAAAATATCTGCTTGTACCAGGGAGAGAGAGAAGGGGGAAACAGAAAAGCCAGCAGCAGATTGTTTCCCCTCAGAATTCCACGTACTGGGAGCAGAACTTTGCTTTCCATCCCTTGTAGAGCTGCAGCCCTGAGCTCCAAGAGCTCTCCCAGCTGGGCAGGGAGCAGGCAGGATGAGGAGCAGGAGGACAAGCCCCAGGAGAGGCCGTGGCAGGATCATTAGGAGAGGCAAGAACAGCAAACAGCCCAGAGCCCAGCGTGACACGCTTTGATCAGCCCGGCCTTGGCTCCCTGCTCCTTCTCCCTAATGAGAGCACCAGCTCCAAAAGCTCCTTCTGGGCTGGGAAGGGACTCCTTCAGATGCTGCTTTGTTCTCCTCTCCCCTCTAAGGCAAACCAAGCATCTCCCACCAGGCTGGGCTCCCCTCAGCCCCCTGCAAGGCTCCCAGGGCTGCTGTGCTCCCTTCCCAAATCCCACTCTCCCAGCCTGGGAAAGCAGAGGTGTGCAAGTCCTAACAGACTCTGTTCCAGCACTCTGCATTTGCATTCTGCTCTCCTACTCACAAGGCAGAGCTGCAGAGTCTTTTCCTGCACCCCCCCAGAACAGGAATGAGCTTTAATAGGAGGTTTTTTCCTTACCAGAGCTGGGCATGTGGTTCACTCGAGGTGGATTCAACAGCTCCACTGGCTGGTCTCTGCCAGAAAGCCCATCTGGAAAGAGGAGGGGAAAAGAAAATAAAATCACATCAACACTTTGGGTAGCTGAGCTATTTTTAGCCATTCCAAGCAGAAAAAAAAATTAAAAAAAATCAGCAACCAATTATCGATGCAGAGCAGAAACACAAGGAATCAATGGAAATGAGAACATTCCCAGCAGAAAATAAAGAAGACTCTATCCCAAATTCCACTCAGGGCTTCCTGGTCTTTAAGTCCACAAGGGGTGCTGATCCCAGGCTGAGGAAATGGGCATGTCAGCTCCCAGACCTTACCAGAGAGAACTGTGCCTCCTTCCTTGCTGGGGGAACTGAGCTAAGACACACGCAGCCCCACGGAGCAAAGTTGAGGAATGGCTGGAATATGCCAGGGAGATGTTAAGGAAAACTGACAAATCACTGCAGGAGATTAAAATGCAGAGACATGCATAACAAGCCCCATTTTGCATAAGTTTAGATTTCAGAAAGGCATTAAAAACATACTTTGTAAATGAGATGCACAAATCCATCTTGCTGAAGCAGTTCCCTATTTAAAATATTTCCAAGATTGTATCTTGCATCCAGGTAGAGTTAAACAGAACAACCAGTGTTGGAGACTGCCACACCTGAGTTTCTAGTCACCCATTCCCCTCCCAGAAAAGCCAAAGCAAAAAATGCTAAATTATGTTTTCAGTGTAATTACGAACCCTGGGACACAGAAAATTTATCTCAAACCTATTTGTTCCACCTTTGCCAGTCTGTCTCACTTTTCCCCTCCAACCCCTTTCTGTGCTGCAGCTCTGATAGGATCAAGCCAAACCCTGTCTGGAGACATCAAAGAAGCCACCCCATCTCTCTCAGGCAAAGGACAGCGCTACAAAAATGTTAATATTTGTTTTCTTCTCCCTGCTTTCTCTGATTTTCTGGGGACTTCTCCATGTCTTGCCTGGCTTCACCTCCAATGACCATACCCAGACAGAAGGGGAAGAGCAAAACATCGCTATTTAAAATATAATCAAGCCATCAGGCACTCCAGGGTCAGTGGAGAGCACAGCCCAGGAAAATTCCCAGTTTTCCTGGGGAGCAGGGCATTCTCAGCTTCTCTGCTGGCCAGGTTCAGATAAAGATGTTCCTGCACAAGAGAAGAACCCATGGAGACAAAACAGAGCCCTGTAGCAGCAGCAAGGTTCTCTGTGAAACAAATCCAGGTCAGTTTGGGGAATTTTTAAGACTTGTTTAATGGTAAGAAATAAAGTACATTCATTTTTACACTCATTAAAAAAACTCCCATGCCCATAAACCAATCTTTGTTTCGAAATGAGGATTGGATTAATCACAGCAGAACATTCAGGAACATCTTTTAAAGCACTGACAGCTAAAACACTTGAAGCAAAACCAAGCTATCCAAGACCAAGGTTCTGTCTTTGCTGTGCAAATAACACTCCATAAAATGAAATGAAATGAAATGAAATGAAATGAAATAAAATAAAATAAAATAAAATAAAATGAAATGAAATAAAATAAAATAAAATAAAATAAAATAAAAATAAAGTAAAATGAAATGAAATAAAATTAAATGAAATGAAATAAATAAAAATAAAGTAAAATAAAATAAAATAAAATAAAATAAAATAAAATAAAATAAAATAAAATAAATAAAATGAAATAAAATAAAATAAAATAAAATATAAAGTAAAATGAAATGAAATGAAATGAAATGAAATGAAATAAATAAAAATAAAATAAAATAAAATAAATAAAATAAAATAAAATAAAATAAAATAAAATAAAATAAAATAAAATAAAATAAAATAAAATAAAATAAAAATAAAGCTCTAAATCTCTGGAGTCCTGCCTCAGCACAAGGATGTGGAGCTGCTGGAGCACTTGCAGTCAGGGTTTTGACTCTCCTCACAAGCCACAAGCCCTGGTTTGAGTACTGAGACAGCCCAGACAAGCTACAAAATATTCCCCAGCTCTCTGCTGGCCAAATTGGTGCTGAGCTACTAAACAGATTTGGCAAGGAACCATCCTCTCCAATTGGTTCTCTGTGAATCATTCTGATGATTTCCCCAAAACTCTGCCACAAAGTGCTCTGTCCACGGAGCCTGGAGGGAAGCAGACACCAGCCTGGCTGATTCATGGCTCGAGTCAGGGAACATTCTGTGTAGCTTCGTTTCCAGATGGGCATTTCTAGTCGTTAATTAACAAGATGAAGCCATAATTCATTGATGGAAACTTGAACACTTTGGTTTTTATCTTAATCTGTTCCAAAGAGTTAAGTTATTCAGAGAATATAGCCAGGACAGGTTTGGAAGTAGCTGAGTTTGCAGGTCTGAAAGAAGTTGAAAATAGCAAAACAAAGGGAAAATATTTATAAGTTCAGTCCAGAATAAAGCAGAAACATGACAGATAAGAACCCTCAGAAAAGATGAAGCAGCAGAACCAGAGAATTGTCAAGATTGGAAAAGACCTCTGAGATCATCCAGGGCAAAACCAAACCAGATGAAGACTGGGAAATGCAACTTCTCCACTTAAAAAAGACAAGAAATGAAGAGAAATGGAAGGCTGAAACATTCAGTGAGGTCTTAGAGAAAACTGCAAGCAGCCTGACTATAATTAACTCTGATGAGCTTTAAAATGCAGGGCAGAACTGGGAACGAAGAGGTTATTTAAATAGTTTTCCATTTATTCAGATCTTTCAACCTGATGCAAATCACCCTGGCCTACCTGAATTCCTGGAGCATAGCAATGAGCAACTAAAAATTATCTTTAAAGGACAACCAGAGTAGAGGAAAAGTTTTACAGAGGTGTAGAAGTAAAACTTTAGGAGAGACAGGGAGAAAGGCAGGAGCAAGAGGCAGAGAAAATCAGCATTACTGACTCAGATTTGTCCCTTTGGAGCTTGAAATGCAGAATTAAAACTGAAAAAAAAAAAGATGGGGGATGCAGTGACAAAGGAGTAAAACCTCCCTGCTGTGATAATGACAGAAAAAAGTGCAACTACAAATGGGAAACACCTGGCCAAGCAAGGGCAGGAGGAGGAAAAGCCAAAGGATTTTCCAAAACCAAGCACTCTGCATTCAGTGAGGATGCAGAGGATCCCAGTTTCCTCCTGGATGTGCCACCAGGGGCACGGGCAAGGTGACATGGCAGCCTCGGTGGCCACAGCTTTAGCTTCAACACCTGAACGTGAAATGTGGGCAACCAAGGGGAAACCTCAGAGAGAAAATTTTTAAAAATGAGACAGAGGGGCTGCAGAACTTATCTTTGCCAGCATCAGCCTGTTCCCCACGGAGGGAAGACAACAGAGTGGCCCAGAGATTTTCCTCAGGACGAGCAGTTTTCTGCGAGTTTGAGACCACTCGACCAACTTCTGCTTCCTTTGCTCATAAGTATTCTGGACAGCACCTCACTGCACAGCAGCAACCAGGGGCTCCTGAGCAGGCAGGGAATTTACTCAGAGGCTGGGCAGGCCCTGGCACAGGGTGCCCAGAGCAGCTGTGGCTGCCCTGGATCCCTGGCAGTGCCCAAGGCCAGGCTGGATGGGGCTTGGAGCCCCCTGGGACGGTGGCAGGGAGTGGAACAGGGTGAGCCGTGAGGTCCCAAATCACTGTGGGATTCTACAAGCCAGCACAAGCCTCGTCCCTTTGCATCAGGCTGCAGCACACAGGAGCTCCTGGCTGGTCCTGGCAGTGCCCAGCAGCTCTGTGCTGTCTCCATTACACGTGTCAGCCCACAGCAATTCCATGAATCTCCCCCAGGCACAGGGACGTGGGGTTTCTTTCCCCCCTGCTCTCAGTACCCACAGTACACCAGGCTATAAAAAGCAGCCTGCATGTTGTACCCGAGCTGGGCTGGGGGGAAGGACAATGTGCAAACAGGATTTCTCTGCTTTACTTCCTGGCAGGATCTGGGGAGGGTCCGTGGGTGGCTCTGCTCGAGCGTTTGGCTGAATTTAAAAACCAGATCATGCGCTGCCCTCGGAGCCTTGGGATGCCAGGCAGCTAAAACAGGCTGGCTGAGGAATACAAAATCTCCACCCCTGACCGTTCAGCACAGGCCACTGCAACACCCTGACTTGCATATCAAGCGTGTGTGACAAGTTACAATATTAGTAATGAGAACACTAATTATCATGGATGCGTTATTTATTTGTCTGCTCACTCGAAATTTACAGAGGGGGGGGAAAAAAATATCTTTCAACATTTACAAGAAAGCAATTAGGACAGCAAATGGATTATTTCTCTTTAAACCTATGAGAAAATGCTCAGTGCATATTTCCTCTCTAATTTGTCTGCACTCAAGGATCTATTTTTGGAAGTCTCCCTAGACTGTATTGTAGCACCACATGTACTGTAATGGCATTTTAATTAGCCCAGAGAGCTGGAAGATGCACTCTGCATCCGAAAGAGAGGCAGCCTAACAAAATGAGAGCATCCTTCTCTTCCCTTCTCGGAGATTTACAGCAGCTCTCAGGCCGAAACACCAATTATGGCTTCAGCTGGAACCGACTGTGAGCGCTGTAAAAACCCAGCCCCTGGAACTCCAAACAGCAAAGCCAGCCTTGAAGCAGTATTTACTCCTGCTTTACAGGGGGATGGTGAAATCAAAAACACTGCAGCCACACAGGGGCAGAACGGGGGACAGGAGGAGGGGAGACAAGGGAAAAAGGGACGGATTTGTGTGAGTTATCAAAACAACCATTTGGATGGAAGTTAATCCAATCCCGTTCATATAGGGTAATTCTTTAATTATTAGGATTGCTATTGAAGTGAGCCACCTTGCCTTGCCAGTGGGTGACATCACAACACATGTACATATACAATATATGTATCACCATCACCAGGATGGGCTGGTGTATGCACATATATTTTTAATTTGCCTTCGTTCTGGCTCCTTGCTTTGGATGCAGTAGGAAGTAGGTCAGGCTGGTGGCTTCCTCAGTTCTGGAAGAGGCTGGTACATATGGAATAGCAAGCCTCCCTCATGCCCTTGACAATCCTGACTGCTCCAGAGACATTCCAGAGTCCAGAGGTCAGTGGAGGAGTTCCACCAAAGCCAGGAGCCCACCCCAGGACCCAGCACCTTGCCACAGAGAGAACCATGATGGGGTTCAAGCTTCCTTTTCCATTAGAATGCACACAAATACCTCACAAGGACCTGAAGACACCCAGGCACATCATTTACTGCTCTCTTACCCTGGACCTTGCAAAGATAAATCCAGCAGGTCACAGTTTGGTTAGCATCAACGTAAAAGCATAAAAGGAAAAATAAAAAAGTTCAAGGCCAGGCTGGATGGAGCTCTGAGCAACCTGATCCGGTGAGTGGCACCCTGGCCATGGCAGAGGAACTGCATGGTCTTGAAGGTCCCTTCCAACCCAAACCCTCCTGGGACTCTAATGCTCAGCAGCTGTTAACACAAAAAGCAACATTTAATTTATTACTAGGAAGTTATCCTAGAAGCCAAAATACCTAAGAAGCGTTTAAACAGGAAGCTGTGGTCCTCAAGGCGTTGACAGACTGATATCCAAATGACAAGACACCACTTCTCAAATGCTAAACCCTGGAAGCATTGTGTTCCGCTTCCTATGCCATTATTTTCCTTAATTCTTTGCAGTGGGAGGATAAAGCAACTCCTCCTAAACATGACAATCTTCAGCCTCCTCAGCAGACTCCGATGACTTCATCCACACAAAACTGAGGAGATGTGTCACTTTGGAAATGCAGGGGAATCAAATCATCCTTGACATGCAAATGCAAGTGAGCAGAGGCTCGGAGTAACCCATCAAAGAGGTTAAGGCTCCCTGGCATTATTACAGCAAGAAGCAGGAGCTGCCCATTCCAGATTTGCTTCTCTTCCCCTTGGGCAAGGAAAGCCAGAAACACCCCCCCCCCAGTGCCCCCCAACAAAGAATGCAGGGAAGAAAAAACAAAACACCTTAAAGGAAGAGAATGTATGCAACATTTTTTTGTGCCTATTTTTTCTTCCAAGTGAAAAAAACCCCATGTATTTAATGCTGGCTTGTATTCCATTTCACCATAGCTGGTTTCGAAATCAGCTCGTTTGGCCCATAGGAAGTAACTATAGAAAGCCAGGTAAAATTAGCCTCCTCCTATCCACTGCCATAGAACTCCCTCCAATCCCACCGCCATCCATAACCTCACCCTCATTAAACCCTACACTCCCAACTATCCTGGCTATCCCTCAGCAGCCCTGGGAGGACGGACAGGACCCAAGCAAACACAAATCTGAAAAACCCTGGCTTTTTCTTCCACACCCCTAAAGGTAACAACACGCAGAGATCCATCGCGGCACCGAGGATGGCTCAGGAGGGAGGGGAACCCAGGGAATGCCCGCACGCACCTGGCACACCGCGGGCTCCGGCAGCGCCGCGGGGGCAGCGCAGGGTCCTGACCATTGCCGAGGGACTCCAGCCCTGCCCGCTCTGCTCCAGCCCTGCCCGCTCTGCTGGGCCGGCCCCAGCCCCAGCTCTGCTTTCCCGGGCAGGCACCGCCCCCGGTGCCATTCCCAGGCACGCACGGGGCTGTGTCCCAGAGCCGGCTCTGTTTCAGGCTCGCTCCTGTGCACGGTGACAGCTCCCCCTGCCCAGCGCAGGGCAAAGCCCGACACACAGCTCGCTGCGGGATCTGCGGGATGTCACATCAGTGCGGGATAAGGTGCTCCCTGCAGGATCAGCACGTCACATCCCCCCCCCCATCCCAGCCTTGTCCCATAGAGAGCCACCAAGATCACACCAGGCAGCAGGAAAAACATCCCCATCTATCTGTTCCTGATAACATCCCCATCTATCTGTTCCTGATAACATCCCCATCTACCTGTTCCTGATCACAAGGGCTGGAGCCCCTCTGCTCTGGAGCCAGGCTGGGAGAGATGAGGAAGAGAAGGCTCCAGGGAGAGCTCAGAGCCACTTCCAGGGCCTAAAGGAGCTCCAGGAGAGCTGGAGAGGGACTGGGACAAGGGATGGAGGGACAGGATACAGGGAATGGCTCCCAGTGCCAGAGGGCAGGGATGGATGGGAGATTGGGAATTAGGAATTGTTCCCTGGCAGGGTGGACAGGCCCTGGCACAGGGTGCCCACCCTGTATCCCTGGCAGTGCCCAAGGCCAGGATGGACACTGGGGCTTGGAGCAGCCTGGGATAGCGGAAGGTGTCCCTGCCCATGGCAGGGGGTGGCACTGGATGAGCTTTAAGGTCCCTTCCCACCCACACCCCTCTGGATTCTGTGATTCCGTAACACCTGCCAGCTTAGATTGTCTCTATATATCATCTTCATGTCAATTATGTACAGATTTCTAAAATTTGGACTTCAGATATTTTTAAAACCCAGATTAAAAAAAACAGACTCCCATTTCAAAGCGTCTAAAAGTAGATTCCACTTTCACAGACTTGGTGGAACAGCAATTTTCCCACTTGCAATGAAGGAGCCCAGACTCCGCTGTTCATGACTATAAATATATTCATAGATATTTTCCCTGGCACAAAGCACTTCAATTTTAAAGGCAAGAGATTCATCAACTCTTCTGGAGAGCTTCATCCTTTTGCTGCTTTGATTCTGTCAGTGAGCACACGCTCCTGGCAGGAGTGGAGGAGGGCACAATCTGCCACCATCTGCACGGTGCAATCCATCTGAAAAGGTGACTGTCCTCAAGAAATTAGCATAGTCCAAGCATTTAACTTCACTCTGGAATATTATGTTCAACCAACAGGCTCTTTCCAGAGCCATTCTGCAAAATGCCTGCTCCCTGCGTGGTGCTGGGGATCCTTTGGTTTTAACTTGTAATGCAGCCTTTTAACAAAAGTGGCTAAAATTTCCCATCCTTCTTGGGAGGCGAGCAGGATGAAGGCAGGATTCCACCCTCCCGGTTAAATGTTTCTCCAGGAGGTCAGCGCTATCAAAGTGAGGCGTTCAATCTGCTGAGACAGGTCCTGTGGACTTGAGCACAGTGAAAAAAGCCAGCTCCCCAGGACTCCCTCAGCATTCAGCGGGAGAGGTGCTGCTGGCACCCAGCCACTCCCCAATCACCCGCTATTCAGCACACACACACACGCACATCCCCGCTGGAGAGCCACAAACCCACAGGCAGAATGCCCCTCTGATCCAAACGTTCCAGCAGGTTTTTCACAACTGATTGCTGATACAAGAATGAAGCAAACTAAAGGGGGGAGGGTGGGAAAAACACCTTGAAATTATCTGCAATTGTCAGCAGTGGGAGAGAGGCGAAGCGCATTTTCAGGGCAGGAGAGAAGGTTCAGTAGCCTGCTTAATTTTCCCTTCTCTCTCTGGATGAATAAACTGTCAGGAAGAAATCCAGCTGAAAGATAGCCTGGCTCTTCCACAGCTTCAAATGAGGATCCAGCTCCTGCCCACACGCTCACAGGACATGATGTTCAAGCTAATGAGATGCCATGGGAAGAAAAGGCTTCCCTCCTTCCAGAAGGGAACAAGCTGTATGTGATGGGAAGCACAGAGCATGGATTGCCTTTCAACCCCATGCCTGGCTAGCACACGAGCTGAATAAGGCTGTTCCACACAAGTGATGGTTCTGGGGAGGCTTAGGATGGATCTCAGGAAAGGGTTCTTCCCCCAGAAGGTGCTGGCACTGCCCAGGCTCCCCAGGGAATGGGCACAGCTCCAGGCTGCCAGAGCTCCAGGAGGGTGTGAACACCATTCCCAGGGATGCACAGGGTGGGATTGCTGGTGTCTGTGGGGTTGGGCTTTGTGATTCTTGTGGGTCCCTTTCAGCTCTGGAGATTCTGTGATTCCATGAACTATTTCAAATGCAGGTTCTGATCCTTTCCAGTGCAGAAAAGGGACTTGAGGACACTTATTCAACAACCCTGCTAACCCAGGAAAAACTCCTGGATGCAGCAGAGACTGCAGGGAGAACTGAGGCAAAGGAAACTGAGGCTTGGAGCCCTCCCTGGACACTGCTGGCAACGGGAATCATGCAGGATTTCAGGACTAAGCAGATGCCTTCTGGCCCTGGGAGCTGCCTGAGCACGTGGCAGAACTGGAAAGAGCAGAGGGGAAAAAAGGGGGGATTTTTCATCGAGGAAAATAAATCTGGAGACATGGAAACAGGATGGTCAGCAAACAGATCAGGCCTTGGGTTTGATGGAGCAGTGGCTGTCAGGCTCCAAAGGCTTTCAGCCCCAACCCTTCCCAGTGCTCCATCACCCTTTCTGCTACACCCACCATCTTTCACAATGGAAAACTCATCTTCACATACAATATCACATCCAAGCCTGTAACAGCAGAACATCTGTGGCTCAGCAGGGAAAAATCCTTTTGGTCCAACCTTTTAAGGATCACAGACCAGCTGACCGGGTCACCATCATATTTTCTGAAAAATCCTCTCCTCTTTGCCCAGGATTCTTCCCCTGGGAAGCTGAGAGGCCTCACAGAAAAAGGAAAACAATAATATCTAATTTGCTTCTCCTGTGTTTTGCTGCTTTGGAATGTGGTTTGGGCATTGTTTATCCAACAGGTAGGATTGTTTCATGTGAATTGTTTTAACGTAATGACCAATCACTGTCAGGCTGTGTCAGACTCTGGAGAGAGTCTTGAGATTCATTCTCATTCTTTGTAGCCTTCTCTAAGTATCCTTTCTCTATTCTTTGGTATAGTTTCAGTATAGCATCCTTTAATATAATATCATAAAGCAATAAATTAGCTTTCTAAGAATACAGAGTCAAATTCATTCCTTCCTACCACAGGGGACCCCAAAAAATACCACATGACCGTGCTTATGAGCAGCCTGAACTGCAAGTCACCCCACGCCTGCTGGAGACAACAATGTCATGTTTGAATGCCACTCTCAGTCTCAAAAAGGGAGCAGGACAAGTTTTCTCCTTGCTTTGCTCAGATTTCAAGCAGGCGCACACACAAATTGAGTAAGTTTGAGCACAAAGTTTGGACCAAAAGCTACTGGCACCCAGAAATCAAAATCCTGTCCCAACGTGCTAATTCAGGGTGCTCAAAACAAAACTGGAGATAGTGCTTGGTCAAAATCAAAATCATCAAGGAAGTACACAAACAGCAATTAAACTGATCATGCAATTAAAACCAGTCATCTCTAAAGCAACCATAATCCAAACTTCACCATTGGCTCTTCACCCTCAAAAGAAACAAACCCCTCAAAAGTTCCAAGCACCAAGGGTGACTTTTAACTAAAGATAAGAATGTGGAGTCATTCATCAAAAGGACTGTTTTACTGTAAAATACACAAACTAAGCATTTCTGTGGGAATTACTGCCCTTAAACTAGAGCCATGAAGAAGCTGGACACTTTCAACAGAGAACTCTGGATGGAGACCACCAAATCCCAACCCAGAGGACAGCTCCCAGCACCCACCCTCAGCACCTCCTTTGATGATGATGGAAAGCAGCAGAAAGCTCCAAGAGAGGAAAATCTCACCACTGCCACCAGAAAGGCACAATCCCCAACTCCCTCACGCTCAAAAATTCCCTTTATTCTGGGTCTATGGCACATAAGGGGTTCACAGCAGCTGAAATGCTCCTGCGATGCATAATGGGCTTGCCTTACCACAATGGATCATTATTCCATGGCGATCTAATCTAGTAATAGTAGATAATTCCAGTAATATGGATTTGCTTTAGTAAAAGCATTTTAAATTGCATTAAACACAGTAACACGAGAACGGCACATTTTGAAAATGGATATTTCTAATTCCTGGTGTGTAGAGGAGCAACTCCTGTTTCCAAGCCAAGGAGAAGCAAGTGTGTCTTAACACAAGGCCAACCCAAAATCATGGAATTGCAGAAAAGGTTGGAAAGACCCTCCACGATCATTGAGTCCAACCATCTCTGAGTGCAGCCTCAACGCTGGACTTGGTGTTCAAAATAATGTGACAAAGAGGAGAAAACAAACTAAAAAGCATTTTAATGAGCATTGTTGTCTGTTCCTTTAGGGCACAGAACTTTTAGCCCCGATGTGCAGCCTTCACAGGGGGCTGAACAGCACCAAGCCTCCTCATGGGCTGCACTTCCATAAGTGGATTGCTCCAGGTCTGTCTGGAGACAGCCTTCACAGGGAATCGGGAATCTCAGGAGCTGCAACACCCACGGGACCTCTGAGTCCCTGAGGATCCCTCTGAGTGAACTATCAGCATGATGAAATACTTTTTGTGTGTTACAAAAGGAAATTGGTGTTCTAAAGAGCACTCAGCGGAGGTCTCCAGATGTAATTGTGAGTAGGTGGTTTGGGCTGGGAGGGACATGAAAGCTCATCGAGTTCCAACCTCCCTGCCATGGGCAGGGACACCTTCCACTAGCCCACGTTGCTCCAGTTCAAATTTGAACTCATTTCTGTGTCATTATGTTGGGTTTTGCTTCATCACTGCAAGTAAAAAAGTGTAAATTAAGATACTTGGGTTTACTACTTCAGTTACTCCTTAAGGCACCATTTACTCAGAAGCAGTCAGGCAAAAAAGGATGATTTTGGGTTTTGTTTTCAGGGCTTTTTTTCTTAATCTGCAGTTATTTATCTCCCATTTCTCGCCTTAAAGCCATGCCTTCCATAGCCCTCTGTGTGCCCCAACCAAAATTCAGCTGGCACCTCCCAGAAATCCATCAGAATTCCTTTAGAGCTTCTGCAGCCAAGAGGTCCCTGCTTATCATGGGAGGAGAAAAACATTGAAAATATGATCAGCAAATAGGGAAGTGGGCTCCACATAATAAACCCAAATGTGCTGGACCTGGAGAAAAGGAGGCTCAGTTTTCTCATTCCCTAGAACCAGTGCACATTGCGAGCCTGAACATATTATCCTATCTGGATGTTGTTTAAAATAAGAAACCACAGTGACTATAAATTTGCTAAACAGCAAATACCTCCGTTAGTTTTGACTGCATCCTTCAGTGTTTTACACCAACAGCTACTTCTGGGTTGCCTTCCTCCAGCCACTGATGGAGAATCCATCCCCTGCCTTTTGCTGGCCGGAGGCACTGCCGTGCCGACATTGCCATCAAGCCAGCAGTGCCAATCAATGGCCTCCCCAAAAAAAATCAATCCTGGCCCACATTTCAATCCCCAGCCAGCAGGAATCGTTCATCCTTTGTGCAGCACGAGCAAAGGAGCAGCTGAAAACACTTGACATTTGTCAATGCAGATAAGATTCCCTCGGCGCTGGGTGCGGGTGTTCACTCCTGGGATTGGAAATGCAGCAAGGCAGAGCTGCAGCTCTGCACAAGGACTCATCCAATCCAAAGCCTTTCAAAGAGCCAGGGGACATCCTGAAAGGAATCCACAAGGACCATGGAGCCCAGCCCTGGCCCTGCACAGACACCCAACAATCCCATCTGTGCATCCCTGAGAACGTTGTTCAAATGCTCACAGAGCTCTGGCAGCCTTGGGGCTGTGCCCATTCCCTGGGCAGCCTGGGCGGCACTGCCACCCCAGCACCCTCTGGGGAAAGAACCTTTTCCTCATCTCCAGCCTCACCCTGTGGTTTGCTCCCTCTCTGCTGCATGTTAAGAAGCCATCGAGTAACACAAATAAATCCTCACTGCTTTCCCTCAAACTCCTCCTCGATACCCAAGGCATGTCCTTGGACAGGTTTTTTGAACATCTTGTTCTCAAGCCACGGTTTGAAATTCACTGTACCCCTGCATCGCTGTCGTCCTCTACTCCTGTCTCCAGCATACATGAGGTTTGACCTTTTCAGATTTACATTTATAGCGTTCACAATCCTTGTGAGCTTTGCTACAGACGGGGGGAAAAAAAACGAGTTGAGTGGAATTTCTGGAATGGTGACTGGGCTGCTGATGTTTCCTAAGGCAAAACACACACTGCTTCTATTCCAGCCTCCTAATACCCTGGTAAACAAGAGAAAATTGATTGACAAAGGAACCCTAACTAGCTGGAATCTTCTGAAAGATGGAAAACAGACTTCCAGGGCTGCCCACACAAGTGAAGAAGCTTCGGCAGTCACTGTTCAAGGGTAGCACAAACAATGCTCCAAATGAAGAATGCAGCAGGGAAAAAAATGCAGCCCAGCAGCTGGATTTCCAACTGAAGGAAGGAAAGCCAGGCACTTCCAAAAGTGTCCCAACCACATATCCAGCCTCATGCTTCTGCCTTCCCTTTGTGCTGCAGATGCTGTGCTTGTTTTCCTGGTATCTTGATTTATGTGGATCCCTTCCACCCAGCTGTCTCAGCAGCACACAGAGCCTCAGTGTGTTCCCAGGCTGTGGGAAGCCCAGCCTGGAGCAGATCTTCCTGTCCCATCCAGCCCCCAGAGGGAGGCAGGCACGCTGCTCCTAACACATCCACCACTTACAACACAGGCACAAACCCCAAAGCTCTGGATTTTAACAAGGCTTGGAGGGACAGGACACAGGGAATGGCAGGGATGGATGGGATGTTGGGAATTAGGAATTCCCAACATGTGAGGGTGGGCAGGCCCTGGCACAGGGTGCCCAGAGCAGCTGTGGCTGCCCCTGGATCCCTGGCAGTGCCCAAGGCCAGGTTGGACTTTGGGGCTTGGAGGAGCCTGGGATAGCGGAAGATGGTGGACCTGGATGAGTTTTAAGGTCCCTCCCAACCAAGACCATCCCATGATTCTGTGATTTGCCAGCACTCCCATCCTATGAGACCATATGAGAGCAGAAACAGGCTCTTGGATGAGGATGAACAGCTCTGGATAACAATGATCCTCCTCAGACATTTGTATTCCTTGGCTCGTGAAGGTACCACAAACTTTGGCTTCCTCAGCCCTAAATGCCCTTCAGTGCCACACAACACCCATGCCCAAATTCCCCCATCTGATGTGTCTCATTTTTAACATGGAAAAGAATGGGAACCCAGACAAAATGCTGAGTTCAAGGAATGGCAGCATTGCCCCCAAGCCACTTTTCCAGACCTCCTACCCCAGACCTGTGTTGAAGATTGCCATGCAAGATGTTTTCCATTCCCATCTGTATGGCAGATCACCTTTGTCAAGTGGGCAGTTTGCTTTATCTCTCTCTTTGAGTGACCACATTCACACCTCCCTCAGGAGGGGACACTGCTGATAACAGACTATTGAATGTCACTGCATGGCTGATAAGAACTAGAACATCCCATTGGGAGATGTGAGCCCAGAGGGAGGAGCCAAGCATTGCTACCCAGATATAATCCAGAGGTTTGTGAGACACCAGCACGGCTTTCTCCACGGGATTCCCCAGAGGAACAGCAGCTGCCTCTCCTTCCACTGGATCTTCAGAGGAACAATACATCCTTCTCTACAGATCCCCCTGCTCCAACAGAACCACCCCTGACACTGCAGGAGGGCTGCAGCCACATTTCCAATGGGACTGCCACCAACACCCTGACCCACAGGGTGTCAGGCTGGGTTCTGACTCTGTCACTGTTGTTCTGGTGCACTGCATTGTTTATTTTATCCTTTTTTTTTTTTCCTTTCCCTATTAAAGAACTGTTATTTCCTGCTCCCATATTTTTGCCTGAGAGCCCCTTAATTTAAGATTTATAGCAATTGGGAGGGGTGGGGAGGGTTTACATTCTGCATTTCAGGGGAGGCTCCTGCCTTCCTTAGCAGACTCCTGTCTTTCCAAACCAAGACAACCTGCCACCCTGCCAGTCACTGGTCTCCTACCAAATCATGGAATCATTAAAGCTGGAAAAACCTCTAAGACCAAGCCCAACCATTCCCCTAACACTGCCAACTCCACCACTAAACTGTGTCCCCAAGTGCCACATGCACAGTCCGGAATAACTTTGCCTCAAAACAAATTCAGCTGCCATTTATAATGAATGGGTGAGACCCAAAATATTTTATACTTAATCACCTTTTGACATTTCCAGCACAAGACACCAATGTGCTTGTACAACACTGTTACAGATCAGAAGCATCTCCTCTACTTTTAGCAATTTTATTTCCTAGAATACTCCTGCTATGCGCACTCCATCTGTCTTGTCCGGCATCAATAAAATCCACTGATCAGTGTCAGCCACCAAAACCCAGCAGGAAAGGTAAAAAGAGGATAAGGAATTGAGAGCTGACTGCAAAAGAGGCAGCTCCCAGGGCAGAGGATGTAGAATTACTGTGAGTAGGGAGATGGGCAGCACAAACTTTAGGAAAGGTGAAAAAAAAGTAAGAAAATGGGACACAGCTGGTTAAAAAACATCTTCCTAGTCCTGCTTGGGGGTTTTAGCTTTGCTTGGGAATCCCTGCCTGTGAAAAGGAGACTTCACAGTACCCACAGGCTTTTGAGCAAAGCAGCCAAAGAAGTGAGAGCCATCAGCAGAGCTTTGTCCCACCAGAGGGGGGATCACCCAGGGACCAGCTGCTCCTGCTTTCCCCTGTCCTTCCAAAAATCAGGCAACAAAACAGGGCATGGGAGGGTTCTCCAGCAGTTTGGGATATGCTGTGCACACAGTTCTCTCAGTCCAAGTGCCATGTCCTGAAAAAACACAGCAGGAAGCAGAAGCAGCACCTTGAAGTCTTGAAAGGATGGCTGATTATTTCACCCCAAGAAATTAAAAACTGTACTGTGCCAGGAAGAGAACAAACCATCAACAGGCTGCCAGGTTATTGTACTGCTTCTTAAATTGTGATTACCACCACAAATTCCATCATCTGGAGCTAAGTGGAGCTCCAAAGAGATGTGTGGGGTTAGAGATTAGTTCAGACAGTTTGAATTATTCCCTCCACGCTTGGAAGGAGATGTAGAAGAGAGGGGAGTTTGGGGGATGTGTTTTGAGTTTCTTTGGTGTCCTCCAGCCTGGTCTCTCCTTGATTCACTTCATTTCCACTCAAACAAGCCCATGGGTAGCAGGGGCTTTGCAGGATGTGCAGCTGTGACTGCAGAGACAGCTCCATGGCCACAAGTGCTGGGGACACCAGCCCTGCACTGTGCCCCAGCTAGTGGGGAAAAGGCAGAGCAAAAAAGGCAAAGGATGGGGGCACAGAAATGGGGGTTTTCAGAACAGGCCCCAAATCATGCCCCCAAGTGCCACATCCACACACCTTCTCCCTCCCAGGCATGGTGACTCCATCACTGCCCTGGGAAACCTGGTCCAGTGCCTGATCACCCTTACAGGGAAGAAATTTCTCCTGATTTCCAATATCCTATAGCTCCCCTGGCCCAGCCTGAGGCCATTCCCTCTGCTCCTGTCCCTGTCCACCCCGGCTGTCCCCTCCTGGCAGGAGCTGTGCAGAGCCACAAGGGCCCCCTGAGCCTCCTTTGCTCCAGGCTGAGCCCCTTCCCAGCTCCCTCAGCCCCTCCTGGGGCTCCATTCCCTGCCCTGGACATTCTCCAGTGTCCCCTCAGGGTCCCTCTTGTCACGAGGGGTTCAGAAGTGACCCCAGGATTCCAGTGTGGCAGCACCTCAGGCCAGATTCCCTAAACACACATCAAAAACCATGAGCACAACCACCTGAGGCAAAGCTGCTTTTACTCTGTGGACACCATTAGAAACACAAGCTGGTGGGTTTTATTCTGCACACACAAAATCATCATCTCTCCTCAGAAGTAGATGCTCTGTGTAAAAACCACCACAAAGGACTTTGAACCTGCAGTTTGGAAACACACAGATCCAAGGAGCTCTTGTTTACCTACAGTTTAGGGATCCTCCCTCTTAAGGAGACACAGCACCACCTTCCACTATCCCAGGCTGCTCCAAGCCCCATCCAGCCTGGCCTTGGACACTTCCAGGGATCCATGGGCAGACACAGCTTCTCTGGGCGCCCTGTGCCAGGGCCTGCCCACTCTCACAATGAAGGATTTCTCTCCAATATCTCATCAAAACCAGCCCTCCTTCAGCTTAAAACCAATCCCCCCCCATCCCATCATTCCAAGGCTTTGAGAGAAGTCCCTCTCCTGCTTTCTTGTCAGAAGCCTTCCCTTCCCCATCTTGCTCCTGCATCTCATTTCTGCCTCTGCGATAACTTTTTGATTGAAGCAAAACAACTGTGCCTGCAGACCAGCAAAAGGATTAATTAAAACAAAATAATAATAATAAACAACCCCCTCCACCTAATCTAATACAATCTAATACAAATTAAAACCCATATTTTGAAGTAGCAGGAACAAGTCAAAGCTGACTTTATATTTCCAAAGGACAGAGAGCCTTTGCACAGATTCTCAGAAATAAACCATTTTCATTTCAACTCAAAATCCCAGCTGGAAATTCTAGTCACACATACCCTATCCATAGTTCAAGGAGCATTTGGGAAACACCCTCAGGCACAGGGTGGGATTGTTGGGGTGTCCTGTGCAGGCCCAGGAGCTGGACTGGATGATCCTTGTGGTTCCCTCCAACTCAGGATATCCTGAGATTTTATCATTCAATTTTTCACCAGTTTTTGTCTGTCCAATCCCTGGGAAGAGCAAGGAGCCAGGCTTCAGCCTGGCCGCCAAGAGCACTCCAGCAGCTCTGCTGCCAAAGGGTAAAAGGCTTCTTGAAGCCTCTGCAGTTCTCAAATAAAAGGGAACATCACTCACTAAACCAGCATAAAACACAAGGTCCTGGCCCTATGGATTCTGTGTTAATATTGACAGGTTGGAGCTCACAAGCAGCACTGAGAAGAGCGAAAGAATGATGAAAAACCCAACACGAAGACTTTTTGTTGTGAAGAGCTTAAAAAAGCTGAGGAGCAAATCAAGGACCCAGAAAATGATTTAAAAAAGGGGCAGAAACGTCCCCAGAAAACTTCCAAGTGTAGTCCTAAGTCTGAGAATGACAGCATCCTGGAGATTTTAACAATTTCCACTTAAGCTAATAGAAAAGATTGAACTTTAATTTCCACTGCATTACTGCCAAAAGCTTTCCTTTAGCTGAGGGTGGAAAAAGCATTCTCCCTCCTGCCTTTGCTGCTTGTTCAGGATCCACAGCAAGGAAAGGAGATTTTCACAGGGGCACAGAGTGACAGGACAAGGGGGGAACAGCCTTAAGCTGGAGGAGGGCAGGGATGGATGGGATATTGGGAATGAGGAATTGTTCCCTGGGAGGGTGGGCAGCCCTGGCACTGCCCAGAGCAGCTGTGGAAGCCAGGCTGAGGAAAGGCAGCTCCTAAACACCTCTGACACACCTTTAAACAGGGACAAGGATCAGTACAAAATTCCAAACAAAGACCTATTTGATAGAACCATAAAATCAACGAAAGCCCTCTGTGATCATCAAATCCAACTGTTCCCTCAGCATTGCCAAGGCCACCACTAAATCATGTCCCCAGGTGCCACATCCACTTGTCTTTTCAATCCCTCCAGGGATGGGGACTCCAGCACTGCCCTGTGGACAGCCTGTGCCAGGGATTGCCTCCAAGGAATAAACCAGCTGGGAACAAGATCCCTAAGTGTGGAGAAAGAGGGAGGCAGGCCTGTGAGTGTTCATTTCCATGGGGAAACTCTGAGGTTGTCCAAAACCTGCCAAAATTAACCATCAGAGAGTCCAGAGCAGGAAAAGATGGGTGGAGGGGAAAAACCCTGCATGCTCTCTAGTGTTTTATCAACATTTATTGATTTATTTTAAAAGCTGGGTGGAACATGGGGAATTAATAGACCACCATATGCCCATGTGCTGCATCTGCTACAGCGATTTATTCTTATAGTTCTTTTATTACCTTCTTTGGGAACTGAATGAGAGATGGATCAGCATCCTGACACTTGGAAATTAGCTCGTTTTCACAACTGTCAGCAGGAAAGCAGGAATTAATCCTCTCATTTCAGCCTGAAAAATAGTGAGAGCAAGCTGAACGAAGAAAATAAAAATAAAAATTGTTTCTGTGTTTGTAAGAGGAGGGGAAAAATAAAATGCTTGGAAGAGCAGTGGCCTTATGCTGGCAAGGCTACAGCCCATGAGATCAATGTTTTGATGAGCACAAGGACTTGTGCCAGAGGGGGACGGGAAGCAGGAGAAGAGACTTCAATGGGCTGAAAGCACAGAGAGAGGAAGAGGCAGGGAAGTGGTTTGGGAATGAACTGGGTCAGGGGTGTGTTTAGGACAAGGGAGAGCCTGGACAGGGACATGGCAGCGGGGCAGGACCTCAGCTACCAGCCCTGAAGGCTGGGAGGAAAGAGGAGAGGAGGCAATATGGTCACACTCACCTACAGGTGAAAGAGGATACTTAGAAGTGGAAAAGAAAGGAGAAGGATTTCCAGTGGACTTTGCAGACCACAAGAGAAGCACCATCTGCCCAAGGCAGCCCTCAGCAGGCAGGCTCAAAGGGAACTCAGAAAACCTCAGCCAGCTCCCAGAACAGCTCTGTATCCAGCTTGGAGACCTCTCTAAGGTACCAGAAATTTAAGTGAAGAGCAGACAAGACTCTTGTGGGGTTTGGCAGCTTTTGGGGGTTTTTAGCACCTCTCCAAAAGACTTCCTGCACAGCAGCAGCAGCATCAGGTTGTGTCCCACTCCAGGGCTGAGTTTGCCAAGGGGATTTATTTTGGGGTTTGCAATCCCCCTGGAGCTGGGAGCTGCATTTCAGCACTGCCTCTGCCTGGCTCGTGATCCCATGGCAGACACAGTTTCTAGGTCAGAAAGAGGATTCTGTAACAATCACAGAATTTATTGAGTTGGAAGACACCCTGCAGGGATCATCCAGTCCAGCGCCTGACCCTGCACAGGACAACCCCAAGAATCCCACTCTGTGCCTGAGAGCATCGTCCAAACACTCCTGGAGAAATTGTAATTCGACTGAAATTCTTATTAAGAAAAAACAAGAAACTGAAACCCACAAGTAATGAAATACAAAGATAAACCTGCATCCCTTCACACAGAAACACTCATCACAGCAACTTTGGGCAGAAACCCTGTGCTTCCACAGCGAGACCTCAGGGATCAGCCTCTGGAAGAGAAGATGCATTCCAAGATGAATTTATACACCCAGCATCCAGCGGGAGAGGGCTGGAAAGGAAGGAACAGCAAGTTCCCACCTCTCCCTTAAAGCAGGGGCTCTGTCCCCAGAGCTGAGCCCAGGCTGCTGGAGAGGAGCTGCTGGAGCAGCGCTGCCCCGGCCTGGCGTTCCAGGCTGCGAACAAAGGCGCCCTTAAATGTGGTTTGATTGACGCAAATCAGGAGCTGAGCGGGTGATTCATCGCTGTCAGGGCACAAAACCAGCACGGGGTGACCTCTCCGATGTGCTCCGACCCTCAGAGCACAAAACCAGCACGGGGTGAACTGGCCCATGGCTCCGACCCTCAGAGCACAAAACCAGCACAGGGGTGAACTCTCCTATGTGCTCCAACTCCGAGAGCACAAAACCAGCACAGGGGTGAACTGGCCCATGGCTTGGTCCCTCACAGAACAAAACCAGCATGGGGGGAAAGTGCTCCAACCCTCAGAGCACAAAACCAGCACAGGCCGAACTCTCCGATGTGCTCCAACTCCCAGAGCACAAAACCAGCACAGGGTGAACTGGCCGATGGCTCCGACCCTCAGAGCACAAAACCAGCACGGGGTGAATTCTCCGATGTGCTCCGACCCTCAGAGCACAAAACCAGCACGGGGTGAACTGGCCGATGGCTCCGACCCTCAGAGCACAAAACCAGCACGGGGTGAATTCTCCGATGTGCTCCGACCCTCAGAGCACAAAACAAGCACAGGGGTGAACTGGCCCATGGCTTGGACCCTCAGAGCACAAAACCAGCACGGGGTGAATTCTCCGATGTGCTCCGACACTCAGAGCACAAAACTGCCAAGGGAGTGAACTGGCCCATGGCTCCAACCCTCACAGTACAAAACCAGCACGGGGTGAACTGGCCGATGGCTCCGACCCTCACAGCACAAAACCAGCACAGGGGTGAACTCTCCGATGTGCTCCGACACTCAGAGCACAAAACTGCCAAGGGGGTGAACTGGCCGATGGCTCTGACCCTCAGCGCTGCGAGGCCACGCTCAAACCAGGCCCCTCAGGGAAGGGAGGCAACATTCCCCGCTCTTCCCCCCCTCCCACCAAAGACATTCTGCATTTTCCCAGGTTGTAACAAATTTTGGGACACAAATGTGTAGTTAGCAGGGCGCTGTACCTCTCCACAGCTCGGCAGGGAAGATCAGTGTGTCAAATGCAGTAAAGGCACAATCCCAGGGATAACCCATAGCCACTCCTGCACTGTGACCTTTCCATGGCCAACCCCGGCCTACTCCCTCTCTCTCCACTTTCCCTCCTTTTTTCCTATCCTCTGAGCTTCTCAAGAGCAGGGCCAGGCTGGTTTAGGGCCGGGACAACAAAGTTTTCTCCCATTTTAAAAGGGGAGCCTCAAACCGGGCCCCTCAGGGAAGGGAGGCGTCATTCCCCGCTCTTCCCCCCCTCCCACCAAAGACATTCTGCATTTTCCCAGGTTGTAACAAATTTTGGGACACAAATGTATAGTTAGCAGGGCGCTGTACCTCCCCAAAGCTCGGCGGGGAAGATCAGTGTGTCAAATACAGTGAAGGCACAATCCCGGAAAGGCTGAGGGATAACCCATGGCCACCCCACTCCTGCACTGTGACCTTTCCATGGCCAACTCCAGCCTACTCCTTCTCTCCCCACTTTCCCTCCTCTTTTCCTATCCCCTGAGCTTCTCAAGAGCAGGGCCAGGCTGGTTTGGGGCCAGGACAAAAAAGTTTTCTCCCATTTTAAAAGGGAGCCTTGAGAAAGAGCCCTGAACTGCAGCTCTTGTGACAAAGTTCTGCACAGGGCAGCCACGGGTGTGGATAATGCTGGGATCACAGAATCACCCCGGAGCACTGCAAGGATCCTGCCATACTCTGTGAATCCCAGTCCAACTTACCTAAAAGATTTACAAATTCAAGATGTGAAAAAAGTGTATTTTATGATTGGCTTTTTGTAAATATGAAAATGAATATTATATGTGTTATGTCAGAAAGTTATGCTGTATTCATTTTCTTAGTAGTGTGTTAAATATAGTTTTAGGTTATAACAATGTTAAAGTAGAATCTATGTGTGTAAGATGCTTTTTTAAAGAAAGGACTCATAGCGAGATAGCAGCCACAGGACACCCAAATCTTTCAGAGAAAGAGAATTTATTGCTCCATTATCAGAAGAAATTAACTTCTTCCCACCTTGCTCAGCCCTGAAGATGCCGTCAGGATACACAGGCAGAAGCTGACACTGCCCAGACAGAATCCTGTGTTTGAATGGAATTTATGCATCATGTATGAGGGGTATGAATGTGCAACAGGCTGTTGCTTTTAAGGGTTAATCCTCTGTTAACGTGGGTCCTTCTTCGGGCTTATTTTGCCCAGAAAAGGTAGCCAGACTGTCCATAACTCTTTGTTCTTATTGTCTCATATTGTCCTAAATACTAATAGTCCAAATTTTTATTATTCTAATTATATTACTATTTTTATAACCATTTTATTACTATTAAACTTTTAAAATTTTAAAAACAAGTGATCGGCGTTTTTCACAAAGGGACACAGCACGGATCACAAACACCTCGTTCTCCTAGCTGGAAAAGAGTGGGATTTGGGAGAAGAGCTGCTGGGCCACGGGAGGGTCCCTGCCACCAGCAGCAGGCTGGTGCTGTGCTGCTGCAGCTCTCACACCACACACAAAGACAGCAAACAAACTTCTACCATAATTAACTCATGAAAATGACACCATGACGTTCCTGCAAACAATTAGGAGACAAAAGAGAACGTACAAAGTTCCTGCCAACACCACCAAACAAACTGAAGACATTGTGTCATACTAATTTTCTCATAAACCATTTCAAGGCAAACGTGACTGTAGGTAAGAAAATTCCAACATCCATGACTTCTGAGGTCACTCATCAATCCAAGGAACACCTTGGGGTGGAAAAGTGGATTTCAGTGGATTAGGGGCGGAAAAGGGCATCAAGATCTGTCCAGTGGCTTGCATCAAACCTCTGCTCCTCAGCCTTCAGCTCTGCTAGCACAGCAATCCAAAGCATCTGGATTGTGAGCTGGCTTTGCTGGAACAAGTTCATGTTTGCACCTGAGCTTCCCAAAGAGCTGCCCTGATCCATGCATCACTCACAGCCCTCTGGCTCCTGGTGTTTTGCAGCCTCTCCCAGCACCACCAGGATTTCCCAGCCCCTCACCTCTCATCCCAGCTGCCCACAGTGACCCAGGGAAAGCAGCTCCCTTTGGGATGAGCGATGGAAGCGTCCTCCCTCCCAGCCCCACAAGGCTCACCTCCATCCACCTCTGCCTTGTGGTTAGCTGGAGATAAACCCTAAACCAAGCTGGCAGCAGTCCCCAGGACCCTGGGAGAAAGCAGACTCCAAGCAGAGAGAACCAGAGGCAGGGTAGATCCACACCAACATCTCAGCTCAGTGTGTGACGGTGTTCACAGGGGTCTCAGGTTGAGGGAAGAGACGAGGATCTGACTCCATGTATCAGAAGGCTTGATTTATTATTTTATGATATATATTACATTAAAACTATACTAAAAGAATAGATTAAAAGGTTTCATCTCAGAAGGCTAGCTAAGCTAAGAATAGAATCAGAAAGAATGATAACAAAGCTTTTGTCTCGAACAGAGAGTCCGAGCCAGCTGACTGTGATTGGCCATTAATTAGAAACAACCAACATGGGCCAATCACAGATCCACCTGTTGCATTCCACAGCAGCAGATAACCATTGTTTACATTTTGTTCCTGAGGCCTCTCAGCTTCTCAAGAGGAAAAATCCTAAGGAAAGGATTTTCCATGAAAAGATGTCTGCGACACTCAGTGCACTCCAGACTCCCCTCCTGGGACACTGCCTCTGGCAGCAGGCTCAGCTTTGTGTCTCAGGCCTTGGGCTGGAAGATCCCTGGGGGTCCCTCCCAGCTCTGGAGATTCTGTGCTTCTGGGAAACAGTGCTACTCCACCGCAGAGAAGAGATTTTAAATGAAGGGCAAAGCCTAAAAGAACTTCCTTCGAGTGCCACACAACCCTTCCACCTGGTTCAAAAATGCCTGGTTCTGCATCTCTGCACTGCTGCAGCTGGAGCAGCCTAAGGAGAAGTCATTCCATCAGCTCCAGCATTTCAGAACTAACTCCTGAGGGTGAAAACACAGAGGGAGGGGGAGCAGAACACAAGGAGAGATTTCTCAGAAACACATTACCACGAAAGAGTGAAGCACACAAAGTTTAATCCCACAGCACTGCAGTTGTCACCCCTCCTCAGGTTCTGGCTTAGTCATCGTTGAAAAAAAAAAAAAAAAACCCAAATACAACTCAAAGACAAAACCCTCCTGGAGTTTAGGAGTGCCCATGCAGTCATGGCAGGAGTTTTCCCCCAGGAATCTGGCAGGATGTGCCTTCAGCTGTGCTCTCCAAACAACAGATCACTTCTTATTCTTATTTCAGGAAGGGATTCTGCAGGCAGGACCCTACAAGCAGCTGCCTGCAAGAGTCAACAGCTGGAAACTGAAGCAAATTATTTTAAAAATAGAGAGGGCAGCAGGAGATCAGCATGTGAAGATCAGGACAAGGTGACAGACAAGAGCAAATACTTTCATATACGAGATAAATTTCTCTAGCTCTCAGGGTTTGGGCTTAGGAAGCTGTCAATGTGATGAACATCTTTAGGAAGTCCAGAAATGAAATCTTTCCTTGTTTTTGGCTTAATGCAGGAAATCAGCTTTAATGACAACCTACAGCTAGCTCTGGAGTAATTTTCTTTCTGCTTCATTGACATACATGACAAGACTTTATTAGCAGGGCTAAAATTAAAAACAAAACATTTTTCCCAGCTGCACAGAATGCTTAATGCACACACTGACACCTCAAGAAAAGACACCAAAAAAAAAAATTATTTCAAAGCAATTCCATCACCTCTTTGTATTTCAGCTTTTCCTAGTATTTTACACGAGAATTATCACACTGTGCACAACCACAGCCACAGATTTTTCATCATCAAGAATAAGCACTGTCCAGCTTGTTTGCATGGAATCCCAGAATGATTGGGTTGGAAGGGAACTACTTAAAGCTCATCTCATTCCAGGGCAGGGACACCTTCCACTATCCCAGGTTATTCTAAGCCTCATCCAAGCTGGCCTTGGACATTTCCAGGGATCCAGGGGCAGGAACAGCTGCTCTGGGCACCCTGTGCCAGGGCCTGCCCACCCTCAAAGTAAAAGCCATTCCTTTTTATATCTGATCTGAATTGAACCTCTTCTAGCTTAAACCCCTTAGCCTATCAATATTTTACATATCCTGTGTTCTTCAACAGTGTTAAACTTTGTGATGTAAGCATTCAAAAACTTCAAATTGATGAAGAATCACCTGAAATTACACTCTGTTAAAAAAAGAATTAAGCCATTTAAAAAGAATTTCGAAAAACCAGAAGTTTTAAAAGTTAAATGGTCTTAGGCCACTGAACTAGTTTGCTGTTTGGTACCCAATAATCCTTCCATAATTTTCCAAGTGGAAGCAGCAGCTCCCAAATATTTCATCCTGCCAGGCATCCCTTCAACCTGGCATGGTTTTTAAAATCTTCCTGCACACAATGTTCCCTAAAGAAATGTTTTTATAAGAATCTTTCATCTATTCAGATGCTTCTTCTAATGATAGGACTTGGATTGTGTGAAATCCTAAAAATACCCAGCTAATTCAGGATCCGTGCTGCCCAATGGGATTGGGTGGTGAGGCACTGGCACAGGCTTCCCAGGGAAGCTGTGGCTGCCCCTGGATCCCTGGAAGTGTCCAAGGCCAGGCTGGATGGGACTTGGAGCCCCCTGCTCCAGTGGGAGGTGTCCCTGCCCATGGCAGGGGGTGGAATGGGATGAGTTTGAGGTCAATCCCAACCCAAACCACTCTGGGATTTCACAGGACCCAGCCACGTTTTAAAATTCCAGGCAATAAATCAAGTCTTCTGTAAATATGAGAAGCCTACTCAGGGTACAGATCTTTTTTAGGGTGTTCCACAGCACCACCTTAATTAACATTAAGAGGTGGTTAAACAGCAAAGGCAAGGCTAAGGGATCTAATCCCACACTGGACATCTCAGAACTGCAAACCAGGTGAAAGACACCGGCCCAAGGAACTGTGCTCACACCTCTGGAAGAGCTCATGTGGGTGATTTCCAGTTATCCAGCCTGCAGCAGAAATATGGGTTGGCTTTTTGCTTCCTTTTAGAAATTTTAAGCAGGAGCGTTGGTTGAAAAGCTTCAGAAAAAAACTAAAAACGCAAAATCCCTAGAAGATTTTGCTTGAGCCCCTCTGTCCAGCATTAGAGAAGAGAAAGGAGAAGGAAGAGAGAAAGAGTAAGGAATTATGATTGTGGAAAGAAAATTTGGTTTTGGTATTGCTGCAGAGAGAAGTCACCCAAGGAAGTGATCCGGCAGCACAGCAAACCCCTCCCAGGACTCCCCCATCCACCTCCAATGGAAACACTCAGGCAAAAAGCTCCATTACGGTAAAAAAACCCAAATCCTAATTTACAGGAGGTCAGCAACAGCAGAGTCCTTGACACAGTGAGCAGAGTTTTCCCCTGGCTCCAAGGAGCTGCAACTCCAGCTCAGGGCATGATCAAGGAGCAGAACTCCGGTGCCTGTGTAATGAGTGACCAGACCACGAGAGGAACATGGGATGAGGCCATGAAAAGGCAGGGATCACCACAAATGCCGTGGCTCAAGGCTGCAGTGCCTCGGCCCTGCTCTGCTGTGTGTGCCTGAAACGCTCTGTACCGCTTTGTTTGTTCATCTTGTGCTGCTCTGCCTGATTAAAAACGTGTCGTTCACCCAAATAAAGCAAATATTGCCAGCACCGAGGAACTGTCTGCAGAGCTGACCCCAGTCATGTTCCTGGGGCTTTGACTGCGATTCAGAGAATCACCAAGTCCAGATATTTACTGTAAAATTGCACAGAACTTTCCAGATACATCAGGGATATGATTCCTGAAGAACTTGGGCTGATCAATCACTTACATCACTTGGATACCTATTTGGCATTTAGGGGAAGGAGAGAGCTGGGGGTGCTCACCTGGAGAGGAGAAGGCTCCAGGGAGAGCTCCAAACCCTTTCCAGGCCTAAAGGGTCTCTAGGAGAGCTGGAGAGGGACTGGGGACAAGAGATGGAGGGACAGGACAAGGGAGGATGGCTTTAAGTGAAGGAAGGCAGGTTTTGATGAGATATTAGGGAGGAATTGTTCCCTGGGAGGGTGGGCAGGCCCTGGCACAGGGTGCCCAGAGCAGCTGTGGCTGCCCCTGGATCCCTGGAAGTGCCCAAGGCCGGCTTGGATGGGGCTTGGAGCAGCCTGCGACAGTGGATGGTGTCCCTGCCCATGGCAGGGTGAGGAATGGGATAAGTTTTAACGTCCCTTCCCACTGAGACTATTCCATAATTCCCTGAAATTCAGTGCGGCAGAGACCCAGGCAGGGAAGGGGCATTTCCCCATCAAAATCCCTCAGGAGCAGGCAGACTGTGAGCCCCTGCCTTCCCCACAGTGGGAACCACTGCCAGTTTACTGAGCACTTCCCACCCCAGCAGAACACAAAGGCCCTGGAGCTGGCCCTGGGAAGAGGCACCGGAGCTATTTATAGCAGCTCAAGGTGTGTGCTGCCGCCGCCGCTGCTGCTGCAGACAGGGAGCAGCTTGTTTTCCCAGGAATTGATCTGTACGGGCGGATTATATAAACAGTTGTTTCTCGCTCATTTCCACACCGCCGGCATCTCCCGGGGTAGGAACGTGCCTGTCAATACAGCAGCTGCTCGCAGGCAGCAGAGCTGGCAGCAGCTGCGACGCCTCGAGCTGGGCATTCTAGGTGAGCTCGGGGAAGATGCTCCAAAAATACAGCTGCAAAAGCCGTCACATGCAGCTGGATGCAGGCAGAGGAGAGCCATAATCTCCCTCCACGCTATTCTTCTGCTGTTTAAAAAAAGCCTAAAGCCAATTCTCTCCGTTTCACTCACCGTAAATCCTGGTTTAAGCCTATCTGCACGAGCCTTTCGGATGATTTCTATGGGAAGCTCTGTATCCAGCTTCTGTTTTGGGAAAGTCCAATTTCTCTGAAGGCTCTTCCTTCTACTTCAGTAGTTATTTACTCCTGCCCCACAGCATTCTCCAACAATTCTATCGGAGCAAATAAAGACTGGGAAGCTGCTATAAACAGGCAGAGAAGCAATAACCACACGTGTGAGCACTTTCCTTTATCTGGCATCACCCAGGGCACACCTCATCTCTTCCAGGTTAATCAGATTTTCAGAGCAGGACCCAAAAGCTGTGGTTGAACTCTACGGTATGAGGAATGTTCCCTGCACAGAGATTCCTTATCGCTTTTCCATTTTAAAATTTAATGACAAACTGGAGAAGAGAGCCAAGGCTGCAGCCTGCTTACTGTACACTCAGAGCTCGGGGCCCTGAAACTCGCTTTCATCTACAGCAGAAAGCCACTGGAAAAGAGGGGGGAAACCACCAGCAAGCCTTTGTTTTCCCCCCAGTGATGTAGCCAGGTGAATTCTGCTGGCTGTGCATTGCAAAAGCAGCGCTCACCTAAAGGGCTGCCCGGCTGTTGAGCAACGCTCCGACCTCTGTCGCAACTGCAGAAGTTAACGCTGAGCATTGCTAGAGAAAACTCATCTCTTCCAGTTGAGGCAGCAGTGTATCACACTGGGAATCCCAAGGTTTCACCGGCTTTAAAACCCAGAGGGTTTCAGCCAGCACCGAAACAGCAAAAATCCCACACCCCAACAGAAATCCCTACATATCCATTATACACCCTCTGAGCCTGCAAGAGCCTTCCCCAAGAGTCATAAACCCTTCGACCTCCAGGCTATCACACTCCACACACATCCTGCTGCAGCTTCAGCAGGTGAGAAGGCATTTTCCTCCTCACATCTTAACAAGAAATGCACAGGAGACCTTTTTTCATTCCTTTAGATACAAAAAAAGGCAAGCTCAAGTCAGTCCTGGCCAAGTGAATGCAAAATGTTGTGTTTAACCAGTACTGTCTTCACTGCTGGCTGCTGTCCCTCTCTGGGGATGGAGACAAGCTCATGGAATCACACAATGCTGTGGGTTGGATTACCTCATTCCAAACTCCCTGCCATGGACAGGGATGTCACCCAGATGCTGCTTTCTGCACGGGAAATGCACATATGCACCGGTACAATTGTGCATAAATATCCATATTCAATATGTGGTTTGGACATACAAGCATATCTGACTCCAGCAGAAATTCCCTTTTATCAAACTCCTGTACTATTGACTGACCTTACAGTCTTCATCCAGACACTTATGAGGCAAGACACTGGAAAAGCTGGAATTTGGGGGGACAGTGGTGGCAGGGGATGAAAGCAAGGCCTCCCTCCCAGCATAGATGCCACCAGACAGCAGCTCCTCCCAGCTCCCTCCTCTTTTTAAGGGAAGATCACAGAGGTTTAGAAAGGAGCAGCTGCCTTGGGGTGAGATGTGAAACAATCAGCTTACTCTTGCCATGCTCCAGCAGTGGCAGCGAGCCTGCAGGTGAGTGCAGCCCACAGAATTGCTAGTTTGGAAAAAAGTCCCAAATTCAGAGGGGTAAGCAGCAGAGAAAACAGCATTTCACTCCACAGGCTTCATCCACTATGAAATTTGGGGAAAATCTATTCCACGCATGCATTACCAGCTGCCTGAAACCAGCACCAAAATGTACTCCTGTGTCAGCAGGCTCTGTGTCCAGGATGTTAATTAGTGCTCCTTTCCCTCCTGCCACGGGATGAGGGCCAGGTAAGAGCTCTGCACAAGTCAGTGTGATTAATCTGCCAAATCCACGATTGGCTGCCCATCACGCAGGAGCCCCACAGTTAATTCACAGCTCCAGAAGACACAAACACATTTCATGCCTTCCTGAAGCCAGCCAGCATCAGCTGCCTCCTCCCTGCAGAGCTGACAAGGCTCACGGATTTAAACCCACGATTCCCTGGAAAACAGACTGGAATAGTGTGACAAATTGAGAAAGTCTGCAAGTTAATTTGTATCAGCCTTTAATTACATTTGTTTCTAGAGGTTTCCCTTTATTATTGCCTTGGTGTCAGGGTTAAATTAAAAGGTGTTCCAAGTGCATCCCCCTAAAACAGGCACAGCTTTGAGAAAACTTGACCAGAGCAGCCCTGGATCCCTGGAAGTGTCCAAGGCCAGGTTGGACGGGGCTTGGAGCAGCCTGGGATAGTGGAAGGTGTCCCTGTCCATGGAACTGGATGGGCTTTAAGGTCCTTTCCAGCCCAAACCATTCTGGTATTCTACAGAAAGTTCCTTTTGGGAAACCTTATGCTCCAGGAACTGGATCTTAGACAAGAGTCCTTATAGGAAACTTAAAAGTGCTTTCTGCTGCAGTTGGAACAGTGGGATTTGGGGCCAATGAAACCCCAAGAGCAACAATTAAAGCTTTAAAAAAAAGAAGTGAATCACAGCAACTACGCTGGATGAAAACATTCAGTAAGCGACAGAGAAATACACTGCACTCAAAACCGTGCTGGGCTGAAACTGCTCACTTCTTTTCCTTCCTTTTTCACATTTAGTTCACTTGCCCAGGACCTATTTTCTATAATTTCTATTTGGAGAACATCCATTATCTGCCTGTTCATGGAGCTATCCAGCCAGGACCCACCCAGGCTCATACCTGATGCTTTAGCAAGTCCAAGTCTAGTTCAGCATCTCTCTGCCAGCGTCCTTCTCCACCGAGCCAACATCATCATCATCATGCCTGGACCTTCCTGGGCAACCTGAATCCCTCAAACTACCCTCCAACACTTCAAAAAATCCCCACTGCAGCACAGAAAGAAGCAGCACAGGAGAGAGGCAGAGTTCAGGAATACAGAGGGCAAGGACACAACCGGGGCAGAGCTGTTGCTGGTCCCCCCCAGAGCGGACAGAAATATCCCCATTTGTGTAAATACAGCCTTAGTCAACAGGGTGACAAATCCATACAGAGATAAATGTCACCCGCTGACGTCAGTACCACAGCAACCTAATCAAAGTACAGCCTTCAGCTATTTTTAAACCACAGTTCAAGTATTTTTCTTTAAAAAGAAAAAAAAATTGTTAAAACCCATCTTAAAAAAAAAATTAAAAATAAATTTATTTAGCAGTAAAACTGAAATATTTCTTTCTCTCTGGTGCTGTGGCCATACAATAAAAGCTTTACTCAAGCCCGAAACTTGCTGTTCCATCTGATGCGTCAGTGCACTAGAAAGCAAAAGATAAGGATTTGGAAAAGCGAGCACATCAGATTGGCACTGGCCTTTGTATTGGAAATTTACCCAGACAGGTTAAAAATAACACGGGGAACATTGGGAGCCATGCTGAAGGTCGCTGGCGGCGGAGCTGCTGTTTTTATAGTAGGAGCTGCCGGGCACACGTGACGGCCCCTGCCAGCACTTGTGTCCCCAGCACACGCCGAGATCCCTTCACAGAGCCTGCTCAGGACCCACACAGCAGAGCAGCTGAGCCCAAAGCTTCCTTCAGGGACCTGCTTTCCTTCTCAAAGCCAGCCCTGTGTGACTGACAGGGAGTCGTTCCTGTCCGCTGGCCCACGTTCCCGTTCTGCACTCCCGTGGTGTCAGTGACACAGGTGTTTACACGGAGCTCAGCACTCAGCTCCCCGAGCTCAGAAAGAGCATTGTCTTGGTTTGGAAAGACAGGAGTCTGCTAAGCAAGGCAGGAGCCTCCCCTAAAATGGAGAATGTAAACCCTCCCCACCCCTCCCAATGCCTATAAATTTTAAATTAAGGGGCTCTCAGGCAAAAATATGGGAGCAGGAAATAACAGTTCTTTAAGAGGGAAAAGAAAAATAAAGGATAAAATAAACAATGCAGTACACATGAACAACAGTGACAGAGTCAGAACCCAGCCTGACACCCTGTGGGTCAGGCTGTTGGTGGCAGTCCCATTGGAAATGTGGCTGCAGCCCTCCTGCAGTGTCAGGGGTGGTTCTGTTGGAGCAGGGGGATCTGTAGAGAAGGATGGATTGTTCCTCTGAAGATCCAGTGGAAGGAGAGGCAGCTGCTGTTCCTCTGGGAATCCCGTGGAGAAAGCCATGCTGGTGTCTCAAACACCTCTGGATTATATCTGGGTAGCAATGCTTGGCTCCTCCCTCTGGGCTCACATCTCCCAATGGGATGTTCTAGTTCTTATCAGCCATGCAGTGACATTCAATAGTCTGTTATCAGCAATGTCCCCTCCTGAGGGAGGTGTGAGTGTGGTCACTCAAAGGCAAACTGCCCACTTGACAAAGGTGATCTGCCATACGGATGGGAATGGAAAACATCTTGCATTGCAATCTTCAACAAGCATCAGCACCTGTGCAAGAGAACTGGGCAAACATCCACCCTGAGCAACCCCAGGGGATGTTCCCCATGGCGGCCACATCTGGGCTCTCCATTTAGAAAAAAAAATCACAAAATCCTCAAGGTTGGAGAGGCCTTCAAGATCATCCAGTCCAAACACCAACACAGCGCCACCATAACTGCCCTCAGTGATACCCCCAGGTGCCTCTGGAATGTTTCCATTCCACTAGCTTCTGGGGCAACTACCTGCACCACCCTCCTTTCAGTGATATTTTTTTTTTCCTATATCCAATATTCAATATCCAATCTGAACCTCCCCTGAGAGGCCACCTCCTCTCATCCTTTCACTGGAGGCACAGCAGAAGAGCTCTGCTCTAGCCCCCACGTCATCACAACCTCTTGTCAGGTGCTTGTAGAGAGTGATGAGGCCCCCCCTGAGTCACCTCTCCTTCAGAAGGAGAGCTGGAAAGGAAGCAATTCCATACTGGGAACACCTGATTCTGGACTTCACGGGTGCAAGAGGCTCTGCTGCTTCCTTGCAGTTGTAAAGTTTTCCGTAAACGCTTCATGTGGGGGAAAAGTGTCTCCAACAGGTAAATCTTCAATTTCAGCTCAGACTCCACGGGCAGCATACAGAAGTCACTACTGGCTGTTGGCCGAGTTGAGCAGTGACCACCTATCATCCCCTTTCCATGCTGTCCTTGAAAGGAGAGGTGGCACAGACTGGATGCTGTTGGGAACGGCTGGCAGCAAGTGCTCACATTGATCTCTTCTCCTTGTTTGCTGGTTTTAAGGGAAGAAAGTTGCTTTTTAGGAGGAGCAAGAACCTTTAATTATCCCTTCATCTGGAAAGTACAACTCATTTAAGGGTTTCTTGAAGTTATCTGTACTTAACAGAGGGATGCCCAAAACGGGTTCTGCTCCCACAGAAAATCTGGATCTCCAGCCCCTGTGGCCTTACTCAAGCCCAAACTCCACAGGCGAGGACCTGCTGCCAAGGGCTTCCAAGCTTAACTGGACAGAAGGAAATAAATCTTCAGCAGCCAGAGAACAGATATCAGCGCAGGAGGATGAAAAACACGAGGGAAGGGAAGAGGAAAATTCCCATCGGCTCCTACTCGGTGAGATCACACACACGCCTCGACTCGTGAAGATGCACATGAAGACCAAGACAGACGTGCATCAATGCCTCTCTCAACCCAGGGCTTGCCTTATTTAATGGAAGGCAGCAGAGATAAACCTCTGGGATAAACTAGCGGTGGAAGAATCCATTTCCCCACCAGAGAGAATCAACGATTATCCATTTTCCCTTTTATCCTCCTCGCCGTTCGGCGAATTGGAGCAAACGAGCTAACTGCAGCTCCCATCTGCTCCCCTCCCAGATGTTCCTCCAGCTCCGGAATCCCCGGCAGAGCCCGCACCAAACCTGCTCTGAGGGGATTCTCTTGCCAAATTTAAACATGACAAGCAAAGCAGCTTCCCTTGGAATGCTAAATTTAGTGCGGCTTGACCGCGTAACCCACAGAGCTGGACATGCGGAGGGGCTCTCCCGGGACTCAGCACTTGTGTCCAGCTCATTTCCAGTTGGGAATACACTGGCTCATGGATGTGGAGTAGCACACAGACTCTAATTACATTAAGGAACACAAGTACAGAATAACAAAGTCTTTAAGCAAGAGCCATGCTGAGAGCTCCAAGGTCCCCCGCAGCACTTTCCCAAATAAAACCCCACATTCGGGGAGGGGGGGAAGGAACACAAAGTGCATTTACTGTAACGCTCGCAGATGAAAAATTGTAATTGCTCTGCCTTGACATCTGGTTTCTATTTCGCTCCCATTCTATCAGGTTACATAACAAACAGATGATGCACCAGAGCCCCGGAGTTCTTCAGCAAGTCTTGTGCGGATTTGGTGTTTACATTCCTCGGCATAAAAATTCAAGCTATGCCACACACACACAGGCATGTTCGAGGCAGACAGAGCGCTCGGAGACAAATGAGCAGTTTGCAGAGGAAAAGGAAGGCTGATTGGGGAGTGTGGGCGTGTTTTTAATAGAAGATTCCGCACAGAAAATCCTCCGCTGTCCCGATCCAGTTCAGGAATTGAGCGTGCACACGACGGCGCGGCTCGCAGCTGTGCAGACGGAGTTTACAGGAGCGAGCCACAGGGAACGCACGAGTTTACAGCCGGGCGAAACACTCGGCTGAAGCCAGTGCCAAATTTAATGATGCAAACCACAAACTCCATCCTGCCCTGTTATCTAACCAAGCACGACCTCTGGGGCCTTCTTCCACCTCTTATTTGGGGTTTTTGTTGGTTTTTTTTTAAAGAAAATGGCACTTTTCACTCGCTTCAGCTGTCACAGTGATTCACAGCCTCAAGAGCACGCTGGAACTCAGGCATCCACTTCGCTGACCCTGTCCCCAGACATCACAGACTTGCTTCTGAGTCAACAGCACATCCTTCCTCGGCAGCAATTCAGGAAGTCATGCAGTGCTAATAAAGCTGACTCAGCTGAGCACAGGTCCCAGAGAATCCCCTTTCCCTCCCCAAAACACCAGCACGCAGGAATGAACGCACCAAGAGCTGGAAAATCGTGGAGCTCATGCTGCTCCGGTGCTTCTCTCTGAAATTTGACCTGCAATAATCCTGAATTACTCACAAACCCCATATTAATGGAAAATTTTGCTCACAAAATATTTTCCACGGTTCACACAAGCAGCAGGTAGCCCCAAACTTTAAGTCTCCCCCAAGCTTCTCACTGCACATTTAATTGCCAGCCTGGCCTTCTTTACCTTCACAGATTAGCAAGCACCAAAACAGCCAGAATTATAAACTCATCTCACATATGATTCTATATTCTGTTCCCATTTTGGGCTCTCTGTTTTGCTTCTTAGAGGCCAAAACACCTTTTGCTTCTCACTGTCAGGCAGGAGACTTGTCCAGGGTGACATTCAGCTTCCTAAGGTACAACCCAGCCTAGGGCTGGATTCACACCTTCAGGAGAGGCCAATTCCCATGAGGACTGGCCAACCTCACCACCACAAGTTATGTTTGAAGGAAGCAAGCCTGGCACCCTCTCTCAACTGCACTGCAAGGGTGTAAAATGTGTCCTGTAAGAGGGCACAAGATCCCCGTGCTGTGTTTGGGAAACGCCTGCCAGGGCTCCCTGTGGATGGTGCCTCTCCGAGCAGGAGGTCACTGACATTTCGGCTGGAGCCAAATATGAAAATAATAAAAGCCCTGATGGACATTGCTGCAATGCCTGCTGGTTTCCAAAGGCCGTGGCTGGCTTTTCTCCTCACACAAATCTACACACACCCACGGGCCGTGGTGCAAGGGGCACACCAGAAATGATGCAGGCATTAATCATGGGCAGGCAAGGGGAAAAATGCTCCAAAATACCAGTTTTCATGAGGCCTGTCCCTCAGGTACTACAGGTATCTCTCCACTGCTAGCTCGGGCAAACACAACTGCAAAAAGGACATTTTCCTGGCCAGAGAACCACTTCTGGCCACACCTTAACAAGTTTATCATTAAGCAGCAAGAAAGCAATTAATAGTATTGACTTTGAAGAAACACACAGCACTAGGTGCATTCCACTCCTTACCACAAGGTGTTTTTCCCTCTGTTTCCACCCTGGACTATTCCTTAGAAAGCCCACAAAGCAGCAGTTTAGGGGAAGAAAGGGAAAAAGAAAACAAAAATTTTTTTAAAAAACCCCATCCAAACAACTTTACCTCCCATTACAAAATTCCAACAGCTAAAATACTTAAGGTGTCCCATGGAAATTCCACGGAAATTAAGCACAGAGGACAAGAGCAAGGGGCAGAGGCAGCACTGCTGTAGCCAGCAGTTCCTTACTCCAGGACATAACTTTACACCTGTCCACACTTCACTGCTCTTCTTCAAGCATCCAAATGAATGTGTTTATTATTCCATTTCACCTCCAGGTGTCCATCCACTAAAATCCATCAGGGATTTAGTCTGTGGTGATGGCATGTTTCTGGCTGGTGAAGGAGTGTCACAGACATCTTTGACGAAAAATCCTTTCCTTAGGATTTTTCCTCCTGAGAAGCTGAGAAGCCTCAGGAACAAAATGCAAACATTGATTACCTGCTGCTGTGGAATGCAACAGGTGCATCTGTGATTGGTCTCATAGAGTTGTTTCTAGTTAATGGCCAATCACAGTCAGCTGGTTTGGACTCTGTCTGAGACACAAGCCTTTGTTATCATTCTTTTCTATTCTTAGCTAGCCTTCTGATGAAACCTTTATTCTTTTAGTATAGTTTTAATGTAATATATATCATAAAATAATAAATCAAGCCTTCTGAAACATGGAGTCAGATCCTCGTCTCTCCCTCATCTGAAAACCCCTGTGAACATGGTCACAAAGGAGTTCATGGATTGTGCTTTGGATATCTCTGGCTTGCTGGGGGCAAGCCAGACAGCAAAGGGGTCCTCTCCAAAACCAGCACACAGCCCAGTCAAAACACATCCTGGAGCATGCCAAGGGCAGAACAGGGAACCCCAAGTGAGGCCAAGGAGAGAGTTTTAATTCCATGCCTCTCAACACCTGTATTTCAAGCAGCATGCAACACTCTGAGGAAAGGGACTGCAAGGCTGACTAGCTCAGGGACCAAGATGGAAAAGCTGTTTCTCCAGCACCAAAAATTTTAAGTGCTTATTCATCCCTGCTTGTCATCTGTAAGCAAACTACTCCTCCATTCACTAGAGGCTGGCAGAATGCAAAGGCGTCGCGCAGGAGCCTTCCCCGGTACTATTATAAATTATGCTATTTTTGCCTCTGAGCCTCCGGTAGCACGGATCCCACATCCCTCACAGCCTCACAGCACTCTGCTATTGTGTCTTGCTGAGCCTGAGGTGTTTTCCTGCTGCAGCTTCACCTGCTGAGAGCAGAGCTGCTGTGCCACGTGCCTGCTCCGTGTGCAGCCACTCGTTTGGAGCACAGGGCAATTCATCCACAGCCACATGCGAGCCCCGGAGCTTTTGGCACTCCTGGCAACCATGGAAGAGCTGCCACAGCCATGCCAGGCACCAAACCTAGCACATCCCATCCCATCACACTCTGCCCTCTCAGCTCTTCCCACCAGCACCACGCTTTCCCTGCTGCCAGACAAAACATCTGGCCAAGGGATGAGGCAGAGGTCAGCAGAAGCCACACAGCAAGGCACGGGATGCTCGGAGTGATCCCTCATTAGATGTGGCAGCATTTGTCACCCTGCACCCACAGCAGCGCTCTGTGAGCCCCCCAGTGCTGAGGGGTAAAACACCCCACACACCTGAGCTGAAATTATAATTTGGGGACCAGAGACAGCACAGCTCGAATGCTCTGCCTGCACACAAGGCCTGAGCCAGGAGATGTGGAAGCTCCGAGTCAGAAGCATTCCAATTAAAAGACTCAGCAGATGACCAGTGCAAGTGGCCAGCAGCCTCCACTAGTTCCAGTTTGGGAGGAGGAGGAGGAGGAGGGAGGAGAAACATCCCAGGCGGATTTTTCCTCCCTGCATCCTTCCCTTGCACAAAGGTATCCTTAGTCAGGGAAATCATTAACTTGGAAGAGGCAGAGCGGTAAATAACGCAGATCTAAGCAGATAAATCACGGAGAATTTGCCAATACTGAGAATATATTAACAAACCAAGATGTTATTAACAACTTGCAAATGTGACAAAGCCAGTGAAGCTCACAGACACGATGGAAACACAGGCTTGGTGGGAAACAGTAAGCAAAAATATTAAAGGAGCAAATACTGAGCATTCTGCCTTTTTCAAAATCTTTGAAAGCTGTTGGTGAGATGGTGTCTTTGCCATATACAATCTCACCAACAACAGTTCCTAAACACTACCTACTGCTTCTTACTGCAAAATAAAACCAGATGAAGATTTTGGGGGGGTGAAAAACCCACTGATGTTCAAAGAAAATAGTCCCACAGTTGTTTCTTGCAAGAGGAAAAAGGAGTTTCCAGCGAGACAAAACTCATCTCCCAACACAAGTGCGTATCATACCTCTGCCTGCTCAAGCCACAAATGTTTATGTGCCTAAACCAAATACTCCATCATTATTTCTGCATAAAAACAAGCTCCTTCTGCAGAGCTCTCTGGCTTCAGGAGCCTGAAAAGCCAAACAAGACACCACAAGCAGACCCCTTTATCCCACAGCTCACCTTCCCCAGGAGGGAGGGCTCATCCCAGGGTAGAGCTGGGCTGCTGCAAATACAGAACCCAGCTCTGGGGACTGGTGGCTCCTGAAGGGACTCTCCTGCCTGCCTCTCCTGAAGAAAGCAGCCCCAGTTGTGAAACACAAGCTGAAATAGGAAGGAAATATTTAATTTTAGAGTCCACGTGGTGTTTTGAACACTTCCAGGGATGGCAACTCCACCACTGCACCGAGCAGCCTGCTTCAGTGCTTTACAAGAAAAGAAAAATTACCTCAGGCACAAAGGAATTAATTCAGAGACTCCTCAATGTGGGATGGGCATCCCAGAGAGCTCCCAGAACCAACAACCACCCCATGTCCCAGTGACACAACCCCCGTCGCCTTTTCCTGCAACCTCAACCCCTTGTGGCTCCCTCAGCGCCACCCTGCCCATCACTGACCAAGGAACAAACAAACTGATCGGGAAAACGCTTTTAAACCTGCATTTTCACGCTCAGACCTCGAGCTCTTATGGGGGAAAAGCGCACCAGGGTTATTTTTGCACACATTCTGCATTTTGGCCAAAACACATCAATCTCTCTGTGAATATTAGTGTGCAGCTCCAGAGAGGAAGGCCAAGAGAACAAGATGAGAAATCCTAGAAAATACAGAGTTTATCAAATCCCCACACGAGGCTGAGAGCCAGCCATGCTCTCCTCTCTGGCAATGCAAGTCACCTTGGAGCAGAGAGTGTTCTCCCCAAAATAGGTGTTCCACCTCTGGAATTTCTTGCAAACCCAAATCCCATCAAGGTCTCCCTTCCAAACCCAAATCCCATCAAGTCCCCCCTTCTGTGGATCCATTGCCATGCACAGAATGGGTTGTTTTTCAAAGGACAGAAGGAATACCTGCAGAAGTTTATAATGGAACAGTTTGGTTTAGAGCAGCTACAGCTGATTTCTCAAAACTGGCAAAAATACCTGCCAAGAGTTTTCATCCACAGGTGGGATATTGAGGAATTTCCCCCCACCCCTCCACCAGCAGTTTGTGTTTGTATTTAGATGTAGATTAGGGAATAACAAATAAAAAAAAAAAAAATCTAAATTTTAGAAACACTCCTACATCATTCTTACTCTCAAGCCTGCTCAACTGCTCCATTCAGAGGCAGGGCAGCTGTGGGGGCAGCGGGAGGAGGAATGTGCTCCAGGGAAGGCCAGAGAGCAGTTCCACCAGGACATTCTCCAAGGAGAAACCTCTGCAGACGCCCAGCAGTTTCCATCCCCACTCTGAAGCCGCCAATGGATGGTCCCAGCCTCTCCAGCAGCTCCCTCAAGCTTCCCTGGTGCAGGAGGATGACCCACTTTCCAGGTTTCTCACCTCCCTCCCCATTTCCAGCAGCGTTCAGAACGCTGTTTGCACAACAGCTGTTCCAGCAAATGGCTTTGCAGAAAGCCTCTTTCATCTGGTGGCTGGAACATCTAAAGATCAAGTCCCTGTTGCCCAATGGTTTGGGCAATCGCTCCCCAAAACATCACGTTCTTTTGTGCAACTGCTATCCCACCGTTTTCTCCAACAAAAGCAAACACCAGAAATACCAGCTAAAAAAAAAAAAAAAAAAAGATAAAATTAAAAAAAAATAAATTAAAAAATAAAATAAAAAATAAAATTAAAAAATAAAATTAAAAAATAAAATAAAAAAATAAAATTAAAAAATAAAATTAAAAAATAAAATTAAAAAAATAAAATTAAAAAAATAAAATTAAAAAAATAAAATTAAAAAAATAAAATTAAAAAAATAAAATTAAAAAAAAAAAAGTTTGAGCAAGCAGCTTGAGAAGGAGCCTCCCAAGTGATGGGAGGTGAAGCAACGAAACAAGGCTGGGAGTCACTGAGCAGAACCTTGCTCACAGCCACAAACACACTCCTGCTTTCCCAGCAAATCAAACAGATGCACCCAAACCCACGATGTCCTAAGCTGCAGAACAATATATATATTTATAACTAGAGCAGAATTCCAGAAGCTAAGGAGGGGTGGGGGGGTGAAGGGGCTGGCAGCACCGACTGCAGCAGCCCTGCCAGCCCAGCCCTGCACCCTTGGACTCGACCACCCTGCAGCTGCAGGCTGGGACCTCTGGCCTGCCTGGGGGCACGCTGGAGTCCAAGAGTATTTACGCTGACAGAGACAAGCGAGGGCTGTGACGATTTATTGACGCAAGAGCTATTTTGTGCTCCATGCCAGAAATTAATCAGTGGAGGAGGAGGAATTCTCCTTAAGCGCTTTGGTGAGCTGCTAAAAACAACAGGCTGAGGTCTCCCATGACAAACAGCGCTGAAAAGAGAGGAAAGGGAAGGAAAAAAAAAAAAAATAAAATTAAAAGGGCAACTTCCACAGAGCAGCTTCTTTGGAAGGATTCAGGAATCGGGCAGTGCCTGAGCAGAACTGCCTGCATAACTTTCCTTGTGAAAGAGAAAATACATGAGAGGAACGAATCAGAGCTTTCCCAAAGCTCTGTCAACACAAGCTGGTGCTGTGTTTGTTCAAATCAACCTGTCTCAAGTTTATTTGGGGGAGGTGGTGAAGGTGTAGCGACCCTTCAGGTTGGCTCTACCTGCTGCAGTTAAGATTAAAAAGAAGGAAACCAGGAGCAACAGTCCCATCACCTCCTTGAAAGAGCTACTGCACAGAGCTCCACTTTGAAGGGAAAAAATGAAAAAGAAAAGAATCTTTAATGCAGGCTGAAGGAATAGCATCAGCCCTACCTGCCAAGAAGACATCACGATAAACCTGTCAAGAGTTACGAGCCTGCAGAACAGGCCTTGCACCTGCTGGAAAGGAAAAAAAGGAAGGGAAAAAGCCATCTAATGCCAATCAGATTCTTGCTGCTGGCAGGGAAGAGATGCCAGAGCCCTTCTCCTAGGTTTGGTAAGCTGTGAGGATCACATGCTTTCCCCTGGCAGAGGTTCTGTGAGACCACTGGCACCTTAGTTAGAATAAAGCAAGTTCTGGGAAGTTGCAGAGATTTTTCCTGAAGCGACAGACGTCAAGGATTCAGTACTTGGATGGACTTGTGGAGTTTGGTGTATGATCTTTTTTACTGTTTTGGATGATTTTACGGCCAGAAAAGAGAGGGTTGGTCTAGTTCAGGCTTTTATGTCTTCCCACAGGAGCAGCTCATGCATCTTCTAGATCAGGAGTGAAAAAAAAAACGTTTAAAACTGTTTCCCTTTATAGGCAGCATAAAATAAAGGTCACAGTTAACAGAGAGGGTTAAGCCTCGCTTGAGTAGAAAGTGCAAGTTTTGAATGCCGAAACAGAAGAGCGAAATACAATTCTCAATGGATTATTTTAACATCACCACCAGGCTTTAAGGGTTTCCTGCCTGAAGAATTGTCAATTGATCAGAGCTGCCTAAACCACCTTTCCAGCAGCAGGCAAAGAATCCAGCTGCCCTCCTCAGATCTCTGAGCAGATCTCCCAGCCGGGGCCGCGTTTCCCATCTCCGGCCGCTCCCGTTGGCCGAGCCCCGCATTGATCCGGGGCCATCGACCCCGGGTGACACCAAGAGCCACCACACGGGAGTTCAGGGACAGCAGCACTGCCAGGGAAACTCAGCATCCACAGCACAGCCCACAGAGCCCCCAGCCCCTCGCTCCGCGGTTTGATCCCGGTGGGATCACAGGAGCACAAAGCAGGCACCTGAGGCCAAGGCTGGCAGCTCACAGCTCCCATCACCATTTGCCCCATAAAGCTATTTATGTGGTTTGGCAGCACAAGGGCTTCCAGAATAGCAAAAGGGTCAGGATTGATTTTTTTTTTTTTTTTTTTTTTTTAAAACAAAAAAACAACAAGTGATTTCTTTGAATTCGGCTGCGATTTCTCCGACGCGCTGCTGATCCCAGCCCTCGCACAGAGCACAGGGGGTTTCCAGCAATCCCCTCCACTGCAAGCAGCTCTGCATTGCTGGGGAGTTTCTCCTGGAGGAGAGGCACTCTGCTTCTGCTCTGTTCACAGGGAAGTCTGTCACATCTTTTATGGAAAATCCTTTCCTTAGGATCTTTCCTCCTGAGAAGCTGCGAGGCCTCAGGAACAAAATGTAAACATTGATTATCTGCTGCTGTGGAATGCAACAGGTAAAACTTTGATTGGCTCATGTTAGATGTTTGTAATTAATAGCCAATCACAGCCCAGCTAGCTCGGACAGAACCGAGCCACAAGCCTTTGTTATCATTCTTTTCTATTCTATTCCTAGCTAGCCTTCTGATGAAATCCTTTCTTCTATTCTTTTAGTATAGTTTTAACGCAATATATATCATAAAATAATAAATCAAGCCTTCTGAAACATGGAGTCAGATCCTCGTCTCCTCCCTCACCCAAGAACCCCGGTGAACACTTTCACAGTAAGTCAGCAAAATAAGTTGTTTTTCAGTGCTGGGATTGTTCAGCCCTTGGTAAAACCAAAATGACAGAAAAGAAACCCCAAGAAACAACAAAACAACAAATAAAATAAAATTTACTCCATCAGCCCCTCTAAAAATCCACATCACACAAGAGAGAAGCTGAGAGGGTGTATTTAATGGCTGTTGTCACAATCCTGCCTGTCTTTCCCCCCTTTCCCCAGGTATCCACAGGTAGCTGTGGTCAGGCTCCCGTCTCCCTGGGCTGACCCTGGCAGAACCTCCTCACTCTTGGCAACTCCAGCTTCCAAAACATTTCTTGCAACATCAAAGTGGAGCAGGGCAGCTACAAACACGGAGAAGATCAAGTCTGGCTGCAGATTCCCTGGCACAGCCTGTGCTGCCAGGGTTCAAAGCAGGAGCAGCAGTGCCCCACTGAACCCCAAACACACACCCAGGAGCTCCTGGGAACTCCCACAAGCGCTGCTGTCACCAGGGGTAGCTTCCAGCTGAGACAGGAGGGTCTCAGAAAAGCCCACCTGGGATTATTCCCACATGGAAATCACTTTTAAATAGGTATGAAGTTTAATATCAGCCTCATCCCTCTGAAAGGGTAAAAACCTGCTCCCACACCTGAGCAAATGAGTCCATCAAGCCAAAGGGTGACAGCAATCCCCAGGGGGAACTGAGCACCTCAAAGCAAGGCAGGGCACTGCATCTTTAGATTTTCCCAGTAACTGATGAAACAACACTACTTTTGATTTTGGTTATGGAAACAAAACCTTTAAAAGACCTGCTGATGGATTAATTTTTGTTTTCTTAGCAGAAGAATAAATTGTGTGCCCCATTTCTCAGTGGTGTGACCACTCCACCTGGCAGCTCAAACAGCGCAGGTGTCAAGGCCTTCCCTGCTTAATGGCCTAAATAGAAATAATAAAATAAAGAAATAAAAGTGGGCGGGGGGAAATTCCTGGTAAATGGCAAGCTGTGAGGAGAAAGGGACTGGCAAAGCTTTACTGAAAGATGGGAGAATCACCAATTCCACAACTGTTCATTCTCCAGTCAGGCACCTGCTACTCCACATTCACTCACTCCCAGCTATCCTCTGACTGTAAGGGCAGCTTCTGCAGATGTCAGGGGATGAAAAAGATACACTAAACACTACACTGAAAGAAGAAACCTCACTGCAATTGTTTATTCACTCTTCTGGTAGCAGATTGAATTGGGGAAGTATGAGACACAGGGCAAACTGGGCTTGACGAAAAGTGAGTAACAAAAATGCAGTAACCTCATGGAAAAAGGTCTGTCTCCTTTCCAAGTGGGACACAAGATCCCATGGACTATCTCAAACATTATTACAGAATCACCTGACTTTAAAGGTACAACCTTTCTTATATCCTTCCCCTAACCTGTACTTCACTCAAAATAATCCAGAGTTCTCAGCCTCTCATCACAAGTACCTGCTTCTCATCTTTGCACTGCAGGAAACATCACAGGCTAAAAAACTTACTTTAGAAACAGGCTTTTAAAGAATTCCTAAGTGCAAGAACTGCATTTAAAGAAAAAGCAGAAATGAGAGGAATGTACTTGGCAGGGACACTGACCTAGCAGGAACTTCAGCTTGAACCCCAAGTTGAAGCACAAAACTATTCTTCTCTTTTGAGGGTACAATCAAAACCTTGCACAGAAAGTCCCAACTATTTGAAGCTCCAGAAAGTGAAAACTTCACAGGTTTAGTGGGAGCAGACTTAAAACTTTCAAGGACCTCAAAATGACACCGTTCCTAGAGGAAATTCAGGACAGGCTCAGCTCCCACATGGGTAAGAACAGGAATGGAGGTGGAAAAGGTGTTCTGTAGAGGGCTGGAGAAAGAAAAGTGAATGGAGACATGGCCAGTTCCATCTGCTGGAGTTTCCAGCTGTTCTAACCAGAGCTTGTTGCTGAGTTTGCCCCACAGCCAACCCCAAAGTCCCCCCCCCCAAAACTGGGGGACCAGGCTGCTCAGGGGAACAGCCTCTGAATTCCCAGTCCAGAATAATCCAGTAAAACCAGAGCACCCGGTAAAGGGAAGCAGGGCTCTCTGGAAGTGTCCAAGGCCAGGCTGGAGGGGGCTTGGAGCAACCTGGGATAGTGGAAGGTGTCCCTGCCCATGGATGGAGTGGGCTTCTTCACAGCCCCTTCCCACCCAAACCATTCCATGGCTCCATCATACACCAGCTCCAGGTGTTCTTCCACAGTCACCAAGCACCCAGCCCTGCTAGAGGAGGGCTGGAGCTCACCCCCACAGTCCCTACGCTTATTTGAAATGATGCTTTTGCCCCCAGATAACTTCCCCAGACAGCCTCGTTGCTGCCAAGAAGTAGGTCAGTGTCATTTAAAGCCGCCTTGAAATGCATCTCCACAAGAAACTTCTTAATCTTTAAAAAGAGAAGGCATCAAATATTTATCGCGCCGTGCAAAACGTTGGGAGATGCTCATGGGGAGAGCTCCTCTGTGCGTGTGTGCTGCATGGAATGGCTTTCCACGCCTCACTGGGCTGTGGAGCAGGGCAGCAGAGTGGCTGGCTGCAGATAAAGGCCCGTGCAGAAGTCCTTATCAGCCCAGCAAATCGCAGTACGTGACTCCCCAACTCGTTCTCCCGGTGCCGTGTGATCCCGGAGCTCTCTGCTTCCTCAGGGAGCTCCTCTCAGCCCTAATGATCCCTGCTGCAGATTGCGCCCTATCAGCCAGGCAGCTCATTCTCAAAACTTCAATATTCCTAATTATCAAACATTCAGCACTGCAAAATGTAGCTGAAATTTGCATCTCTGCAAGAGTGGCTCTGAAGAAAGGATGGAGCATTTGCATTCAGACTGGTTAATTCCTGCAGGATAACATTTCATAAACAAAATGCTTCATTGAACATGGAGATTTTCAGCTTTTACAAAGGAAAGTGAACTTTAAACAAATACAAATCAGTTGAGTGATTAACTTTAAGTGTTTTGGTTTTTTAAAACTAATCTTTATGTATAACTAGTATCAGCAGAACAATCTTTACTGATTAAAGAAGAGAACGATAGTGAAACTCAAGCCACTGAAAATTAAGGGGGGAGGTAGAAGGCAACTGCAAGGAATCATTTAAGGTAAATAAGAGAGGGGGGAAAAACCCTAAAACATTTAAAAAACCCTATAAAAACACCCCACACCTACTCCCAACCCAGTCAGCCTGGGAAAGGTGAGCACCACGGGTTATGTAAGGCAAGCCTAAATTGTGGCCAACGCGAACAGGTTAAGGAGTGAAACTAAACACGCTTCCCCCCGCCCCCCCAAGCTTTGTCATAATCCTAAATGTTATCTTAATTAGCCTAATTGTCTTAATTATACTTCGCAGCAACTTGAGCCTTCTGCAGCACAATCCCAGCGTCTTTTTTTTTTCCAGCTTTGTTCCAGCGCTGGAAGAGGCGGCGACTCCTCTGCCAAAAGCCAAAGGCCACGTGATGCCTCCCAGGAAGTTTTCTCCCACCTGGGTATTCTTCTTCTTCTCCTCCAAAAGCTATTTCTTATTCCCTACAGAATCTCAGCCCAAAACACAACAAGAGAAGAGGCAGTGGTGGGGGAAGGAGTCACACTTTTCTTAGCCAGCTGAAATCTCCTCCGTATTTTTCCACCTTGTTCGGTGAGAAGCTCTCAGTGCCCAACACTTCTCACAAAAGCTTTGCAGAGTGAAATGAGAAAAAATAAAAAAAAAAGGAACAGAAAAAAAACCCAACCCAAACCACTTCCATTCATCTATGCCGCAACAATTTCATGGCACAGCTCCTAAAACATCCCATTAGTGCTGGCCTTGGAGAAGATTAGAGAAGAAAGCTTGAACCCACTGAAGCAAGGCTTAATGGGCTCTTGAGTTAAGCCAGAGCCTTCCCTTAAACAATGCCCATCATTAGGAATAATTACCTATAGCTGTATAATCAACATGGCTATGATAACTGACATGAGAAGTCCAGATGTCATCTTTGGCAAGGCTTGAGAAATATTTCTGCTCCTTATTATACAACTGACTCTTGAAAGAGAAACGAGCAGCAAGAACACCGGGGGTGAAAAGCCGCCACAAAACACCGCAGAATTCCAACCCAACCCTTGGAAGTACAACCAGAGTAAGAATCCAGCACCCAGGAAGGGCACAAGGTGGGTATCCAGCAGCATCCTGCCCAGCTGCAGCACCCTGGCTTTTGATCAGACCACCCTTCCCAGCACCATTCTAGAAAGGGTCCTTAGAAAAACAAAGCTCAAGCTGATTTTTGGCTCTACAGGAACGCTGAGCCAAAGCAGCAGGAAGGGGCATGAGAAACAAGTGTTCAGTGATGGATTATGGAAGGAAGCAAGGCAAACCAGCACCAGGCTTCCACTGGCAAGAGCCCAACCAGGAAGGACATCAGCACTTCCCAAAGCTCGGGAGAGCAGCTCCTTGAGGAGCCAAGGAACACCCACGGCTGGGCTTGCACTGCAGGTGGGTGTTTAAGGTGTCCCACCACCACGAGGAGAGAAAAGCAGGCAGCCACAGCTGCCCAGCCTCCCTCCTGACTCATGGAAACACTGAAACAGCAATTATCTGTTATCTGAAGAACAGAGCTCCTGAAAAACATCACTCTGCATTCGTGTCTCCAGTAAACACCTGCATTCATACAAACACACATTTCTCAACTCCTCAGAGTACCAACAAATTCCATCATCTAACACTGCTATAATATGGAAGCAGAGGCCAGGTCTGTTTTTTGTCTTTTTGATCATTCTGATGATTTTAGAGACTCATAAACTCATTTCAGTTGGGAGGAGAAGGTCAGATCTCCCCCTGCTGCCTGTAGACTCCAGCACCCCTATTTATTGCAGGATTTCTTCCCCCTTAAATCTTTGGGGCTGCTCTGTGGCTTTTAGCACTTCAGCCTTAATTGTTAACCTCAACCTGATTAAACTGAAGTCACAGAGTAATCTCTCAGAGGCAGAGTGAAATAAGTCCTTCCACGTGCCTTGTTGTTGTTGGATTATTTGCTTCCCAGCAGTCAGTTCTCTACCATAAACTGACACAGCCCAAGCACAATTAAAATTCCTCTCACAAAGCTCTAACTAACACAAAAGTTGCCCCAGACTCCCTAAAAACAAATGTGTGAGGCACCTTTAAGCTGGAAAGCAGGTAACTGAGCAGCTACAGATCCTCCCGATAGACAGAAATGCACAATTTGGTAGTGATGAATCATGCCTCAATTTACAAGACACATTAGGGATAATCCCCCAGACAGCATTGAGGTGGATCAATTGACTTTTGTTCTAGCAAAACTATTCCTTCCTGTTAAAAAGTCCAACAGGTTTCTTAAATATCAATAAAGGCAGCAGCAGAACCATGCCCATTCCTTGGAAGTACACTCCATATCATTAGGGCTCATCAGCAGGGATTTAACAAATTAAATATCTGGTTAACGACTCAGAAAATACCTATTTTCACTGATGCAACCATTAGAAACCCAAATTCTACAACAATCAGAAGTCTGAAACAGTAAAACTTCCCTTGTGACTCTTGGTAGCACCAACAGCACTTTGCACCTTCCCACCAGGAATCAGATGGAGCAGGAAAGGGAGGGAGGGGGCCTGGATGAGCATTCCAGCACCATTAAAAGGTGTGTTCATGCACCAAACTGTGTTTTGGGGTCGCTGCTGGGACTCCAAGTGGCCTTGCCCTTACCTGGATGGCTTTGGGAGCTCATTGCTGGCAATGTCTAGTCCTTGGGAGAAGGGATTGCAGACAGATCAGCTGCCACGGGAGTAGCAGCAGCTCAAAAGAGCTCCAGTGCTTCACCAATACATAGGAGTGGGAAGTGGGGATTAAATCATGGCCACCTTGTAAAATCCAGGGCACAGTGACATGCTGAGTCGTATGGGAAGTAATCCAAGAGGGTGGCAGAGTGTCTTCCAATAGCTTTTAAAATGGGAACCTGCAATTAAAGAAAAAGATGTCTGCGTTAGCAAATGAAGATTAACAGCCATTTAAATTGTACATTATATAACCTATTTATCCCTGAGATTAAATTACAATGTTATTTTAGGCATTAAGGGCTGCAGAGAGAGTCATTTTCAGAGTTGTAAACGTTACTTTGATTAATAACCATAAAGATGCAAATTAATACTTAACATTATTTTTGCAAAAAAAACAATTAAACAACTTTCCAACGACACATTCACGTCTCAGAAACCCAAAATTCCATGTTAATTCTCATCCTCCAACAGCACCATATGAAGCCACTTCAGTCCAACAGCTTCCATATTTTAAAAGCCATATGTATGAGTGGTAACTGTACTTCACGCATCTGTTCCCCAAAGAAGTCTAAAGAAAAATTCCTCAGTGCCAAGAAGTGGTCTTGGAGCAGGAAGGAAAAAAAACCCACACAATCAATTCCACTCCCACTCTAGCCAAGCCTCCAGCAGATTACTAAGAAGCAGCTCCATACTGCCCCAGGGGGGGGAAAAAATCCACCATTCCCAATTATTTGGAAGCTGTGTAGCAGAGGGAGGGAGAGAGAACAGAGGGGAAATCACCCACAGGGTCAGCAACCCCTGGCCCCAACCCCCAAAACATGGAAATACAGAAGCAGGAGATGCCCTGGTTTGGAGAAAACCCCCCTGAGGCCCATGCTGACCTAACCAGCCACCTTCAGACCAAAGGATCTTGCTCAAGTTCAGTTTTGGGGGCAGTCAGGGGGGTTTTGGCACTATACCAAGTGACATCCAGTATTTCTCATCCTTGCAAGTGTCCAAGGCCAGGTTGGTTGCACCGGCCTTGGAGAAACCTGGGATAGTGGGAGGTGTCCCTGCCCATGGCAGGGGTGGAATGGGATGGGCTTTGAGGTTCCCTTCACCCAAACCATTCTGGGGTTCCTGAGCATCCCAGTTTTACAGACAGGCTGTCCCAGGGACCGTGCTGTGCCACTGCACGAGCTCCCAGCCAACACCCCTGACCCAGACTGAACCCAGCTGTGCCCTCCACGCAGAGCATCCCCCTGCCACAGGTGACTTCCCTTCTGTACACCATAAAACACCACAAAACCAGCAGCCCAGCCCTCCTGGGTACCATGGGGAGGCTCCTCCTGCCCGGCCAGGCATCTCCCAGCGCTGGGGTGAGGTCACCCTGCTGGCAGCAGCCAGCTCCAGCCCTTCCCCACGCATCCAGCTGACTCTGCTCACCCCAAACTGCCCTGGCAGCAGCTCCCAAGGAGTGGTGCCCTGCAGCACTGCTGGGTGGGGTGCTGCCATGGGGACTGCTGCTGCCTTGCACAAGGACCCTCTGGCCACCGTGACACGGCATTCCAGGCACTGCTGGCTGTTCCTGGAAGAGCTCCTAGCATGCTCACACCTGAGAGCTCCTTTCCAAGAAGCAAAACCAGGTCTGAGACTTTCAGTCACCGACACAGTGGCTCGGGATGGGCTTTCTAAAGTTACTTCCCTGATGTAACTTTGCCTTCCTTGCTGTGCTTCATTAAAAACCCCCTTTAATTGGCTGTTTCTCTGCAGCCCAAGTGTCTCAGCATCACCACTCTCCAAGTTCCTCTCTGCCCATCTTGCATTCTTAGAGACCTGGAACGCGTTCCATGTTACGCGTCAAACCCGAGAGAAAAATGACTTAAATGTCATTTCCAATCCCTGCAGGTCTCTGCCATCCCCAATGTTCAAGATGTTCCAGTCCCATTAATCAGCACATCCTGTTAAACAGAGCTGGGTCAGCTTAGACCAGGCATTAGCAAGATACTAACATAATTTATTTTCATTAAAACCAGCAGGTACTGCTGGAGCATAAGCCATCTCAGCTGTAGACACGAAGGATTTGGAGTGGAGCTACCAGATCTCCCTGTCCTCATTTTCCCAGCACAAGAATGAACAGTGAAAGTTTCCCAAAGAAACTGGACTGAATGAATAGCACCAAAACCATAATACAGCATCATCAGTTTAATCCATTCCTACTTCTGCCCCATCCCTGGAAGAGTTCAAGGCCAGGGGTTTGGAGCAGCCTGGGACAGTGGGAGGTGTCCCTGCCCATGGCAGGGGGTGGAATGAGATGGGTTGTTGGGTTGTAAGGTCCCTTCCAATCACTCTGTGATTCCATAATTCTCTCCAGGACACAGCAGTCCTGTCTTAAATTACCTGCCCCAGAAGTTTAATTTTCAGGTGGCCCTTGCACTGATCTCCGTGCAGACCAATGCCAGGCCTCCACCTGCAAAAATTCTGTAAATTTGTCCTTTTGCCACCATCTCAAAGAAAACACCCCTTAAATTAAAAGGAGTGAAACGCTGTCTCTCCCTGTGCCTCGGGTATTGGGAGGTCTAGAGGCTTTTCCAAGCAAATTATCTCGTTTAGGGGGAAAAAAAAAAATAAGATTAAAAAGAAAAACAAACCCGAGTTTATTTAACTTGTGCTCCAGTGCCTGCCAGGACAAGGGCGATCACCTCTGTCCCGAGGAACAGCGAGTCCACGCCGAGCATCATTCCAGAGGCACGGGCAGGCACTGGCTCAGGGCCATCTGCCACTGCCACCCCACACACAGGAGGCACCCCTGGGGCGCAGCACAGCTCCCTGCTGCATTTTGGGGTGCACCAAAAGGTTCTGAGCTGGGTTTTTGGGGTGCGCCTCAGGCTCCGGCAGCAGCGGAGATGGGCACAGCCAGGCAGAGCGTGCCGTGAGCCCCAGGATCACCTGCTGGCCACGGGAACTGGCCTGGCAGACAGCAAGCAGGGCCACAGGGACAGTGCCAGGGCTGGCAGGGCCACAGGGACCGTGCCAGGGCTGGCACATCCCTGGGCACTGAGCAAAGGAAGGGCTCGGGAGAGCGGCCACGGACAGGGCAGGGGTGGCACCAGCAGAACTGGTTTGGCAAACAGCATTTAACCAGCACTGGCATCATCAAGCTTCCTGCCTTGCAGGAGAATTTTCAGAGTCTGGTCACTGCTGGATGTTTAAAAATCTCATGAGCACAAGGAGCCATTTGATGCCTTTTTGTTTCAGCCTGCTTCTAGCAGGGCACACCTGAGAGCACAGGCTCCCTAAAACCACGCGGCTTGGTGCATCAGCAGCTGTACCATCAAAGTATCCCTGGATCAAAGGGTGGCCACGGTCTGAGAGTGCTGTCACCTCCTTGTCACAGCCCCAAACAAGCCTCTGTTCCTGCAGGACAGACTGAGGGGCAAAGCACCTCATTTCTACCTGCTTGGGAGCCTCAGCAAACCACCAAGCCTGGCAAGGCGTCTTTCCTGGGTTTAAAGTCATTTCAGATCTTCTCTTACCCCAACAGAAAGCTTTTTTCCTTTTATTTTTTTTACAGTTCTGCCCCAAGACTGATTTGTTGACAGAAGGCCTGGAGCAGCTCCCCTACAGAGAAAGCTGGGGCTGTCCAGCCTGGAGAAGAGCAGGTTGCGTGGTTGGTTACCTCAAAGCAACATTCCATCGTCTGAAGGGGGCTCTGAGGAAGCTGAAGAGGGACTCTGCACCAGGAACTGCAGTGAGGGCACAAGGAATAATGGGTTCACACTGGAAAGAGTGGGAGTTTAGGTATTTGGAAGAATGTTTTACTGTGAGGGTGGTGAGACACTGGCACAGCTCGCCCAGGGAGCTTGTGGATGCATCCCTGGCACTGCTCAAGACCTGGCTGGAGCAGCCTGGGATAGTGGAAGGTGCAGGGGGTGGAACAAGGTGATGTCTAAGGTCCCTTCCAAGCCCTTATGGTTCTGTGATGCTGTGGCAGCACGAACATTCACCTTCCTCCTCCCAGCCCCTTCCAGATGTGCCTCTGTGCCATCACAAGTCTGGATGTGCAGCAACCACTAACGACAGCCACCACAGGACTTTATTTACAGAGCTCCATTTTTCAGAGCTTTCACTGCTCTCCAGCCCTGATAAGAATCTCGGCCTGGGGCTGGGCTTGCAGGCTGAGTCAGCCGGGTTACCGGGGACCAGGAGCTCTGGTGCCCGGCTCTCTCTGACACAGCAGCACTGCTGCCAGCATCCCTGGTGGAACAAAGGCATTCCACATCCTGCCTCTGCTCCAGCAGCACCCAGCACCCTGGGGTTTGCTCTCCAAAAGCTCCACACCCACCACCATGGGTGCTGCACCCATGGAAGCACCACCACCGCTCCCTTCAAAAAGGCGCCACCGTCGATCCTCCTGCCTGGCACAGATCAATTCCAACGAGATTGTTATTTTTTTCCCCCAAAATTACCTTCCTGGCTGGGTTTAGAGGCAAACAGCCCTTGGTTTACACAAGCACACCGAGCTGAAGGGAGGCACAGCCTCTCTCAGAGCTCGGTCGATTCAAGCTCTCCTTTGACAACAGATCCTGCACTTTAACCAGAGCGGGGGAAAGCTGCCTTTGCTTCCCAGGGTTTGTTTATAAAATACTGCCAATGCAGGATCCACACACGGAAAGAGCAGGGAAGGAAGAGGCTCAGAAGTGCCTGGAAACAATTCACTGTGACCACAGGGAGATTTGCTGTGTCTTTATACGGGGAGGTGGAACAGCTTGGGCTGGAAGGGACCTCCAAGCCCAGCTCACTCCCAACCCCTGGCATGGGCAGGGACACCTTCCACCAGGCCAGGCTGCTTCATTCAGAGCAGAGCCAGTGTGGAACAGCCTCCTGAGCTCACCTCCCCTCCAGGGACCTCCATCTCCCAGCCGCCACTTTGCAAGGTGACAAAAGGAGTGGCAGCAGTCCCCAGGACACCCAGGACAACATGCCCTCAACCCCTGCTTCTCCAGCAGAATACAGCTGCACTGCATCTGCCCCTCAACCCCTGCTTCTCCAGCAGAATACAGCTGCCCTGCATCCACCCCAGGAGAGCAGCTTGCACAAGCACTGCCCACAAGCGCTGTTTTCCCACCTCTTCCAGGAAATGTATTCGCAAACTTCAAATACCATCAGAGACCGTCCTCAAAGAGTCTGGAGTCTCTAAGCAGTTTTCTCTCTAAACATACACGGTGAGAATAAGCAGGTGACACTGTAAAATCTACTGTCAGAAAAGCAACTGGATTACCATGGAATAATGAAAATTGAAAATAAAGAAGCGAATTTGGTGCTGTGTTAGCCCAGTTCCTCCAAAACCACGTGGATTTTGTGCAGATCTGGACATTCCCCTTCCTTTTCCAAGCAGCAGTGTAAGAGTTTCAAAAGGGCAAGAAAACCATCAGAGGTGTGGTACAAATTGCTCACGCAAGTGAAGCAGATTATAATAAACCTGCAGCCCAGATAGAGGTGACTTAAAGATATCACAGTGATGTAGAATCATGATTAACGCAGACAAATCACTGATCATTCAGCTTTCCATCTACTTCTGTCAGAGGCAGAACTTTTTCCCCTGCTTTTGCTGGGTGAGAAGCTGAGTTGACCCAGGAGGAAGGAAAGGGTCCACAATTTGGAAAAAGCACAATTTGACGTGTGCTCTCTGTATTTACCTGCTCCTCCTTAGCTGCACTGAGAAACTGACTCAAGGTGCTGGAAAAACCAAAAGTTTTCCTGAATTCTAAAAGCAAATGGACAAATTTGTTATGGAAGATGACAAACAGCAAGTGCACGGGGCCAGGACACCCACGAGACAAGAAGTGTCACCATGGGCATGTCCTGTTGTGAAAGGCCTCCCAAAGTACATCCTCTTGGAGGCTGCTGGGGAACGTGGCAACGAGGAACTTTTAAAGACCTTAAAAAAACCTTAAAATCCTAAAATGTCCCTTAAAATGTGCTCAAATCTCATTTTAACACCAACCTCGAGTCACCAAACCAACTCAGCCCCGCACTGTCCCACACAGACGTGACAGCCCCATCTCCCAAAGTGTAATTTTTGCTCTGTAAAACTTCCTATATTGCACTGATATCACATATCAAGATTCTTTCCAGTTTCCACACCTGCACCCAGCAAGTGAAGGGAAATACTGGCAAGTGGAAGTGTTGACACAAAACTCAGGAATCTTCATGGAAGGGGGACAGGGAGCACAAGCAGTGCGAGAGCACTGAAGCCTTCACTGAAGTTAGAGCTGTGGAAATGACAATTTTTAAAGAGGAAACCCAACCGAGAGGAGCTGTTACCAGGAGCTCCTCTCCAAGGGAACACCAGGTACAAACATGCCCCGGCAAGGAGGATCCAGACTGACCAGTCCAGCCCTCTCTGCCCGGACATCCCATCCTGGCCAAACACATGGTTTCCCTGCAGCAGCAGCACAGAGGTGCCTGCATGTGAGATCAAAAGCTCAGCACGGTGATTCAAACACCCAGAGCAGCTCAGGAACACTTCAAGGAATCAGCCCCAGTGCATTTGTTTAGCAAATGCTGGCTTTTCCCAGCCAGCCATCACAAGAGGCTCTCACATGACAGCCCAGAGCTGAACAAACACTGTGCTTCTGCCTCTCCCTGGAACTTCCACTCTCCAGCTCACACACACGGGGAAAATCTGCTGCTCACACCAAACACTGCGGCCTCCTGACAGGTTCTGTGTGGGGACACCAGCAGGGATCCCATCTCTGGGCATGTTGGTCCTACATGTTCGATTTTAGTGTGTGTGTGTGCCAAATTCCAGGACTAACCAACTTCCCCAGTTCACCCAGGAGCTGCAGTGCCTTCCTGGACAGCCCCTGGGAGCAATCCTGCCACTATTCCACCAGCAATCCTGCCACTCTTCCACCAGCAATCCTGCCACTCTTCCACCAGCAATCCTGCCACTCTTCCCCAAACAAGTCCCTGCAATACAAGCAGTGCTACACCTGCGCTGAAGTCACCGTCAGAAACGAAACGAACAGCCACACTATCAACTTATTAACTAATTATGAGCTGCTTTATTAACATGGAACTAATCCACAGCTATGGAAGGGTGGAAAACCTAGGTGGAAATAATTAATCTAATTACATGTAACAGAAATTGCCTACAAAAATCATCGAGGAAAATGTTTTCTACCAATTTCCCAGCCTTCTGCTTCTCATAGTCACGGAACGCTCCACAGCTGGTTTCCAGGGAATCACACAGATTCCCTGAGTAAAGCTGCTTTTCCCAAGCTCTTTTCTGTTGTGTCTCAAAGTCAGGTGCTCAGACTGATCTCTGGTGGAAGTCCGAGCACTGAGACACCAGCCCAAACTGAAAACATGGTATCTTGGTGAAAGTGAAAACACCCTTTGCCCATTTCTATGTTAAATTAACAGAAAATTGACATTATTGAGTGTGGCCCTGGCAGTATTTTCCTGACCAAACTGAGGAAATCCCTCGTGGTACCTTGCACAGACACTTTTGCAAATCACCACCCTGACCAGCACTGACAGCTGCTCTGAATACCAAAGGTGCCTCCACAGCCTAGAAAGAAAAATAATCTGGTGGACAACCAAAACCACCCAACTGCCCTTTCTCCTTCTTTGCTGGAAACACACAGGAGTATCCACACAATTTCTGCTTCCACAGATTTCACAGCAATACTCCTGGGAAGATCTCTCAGCAGTTTTTAGACCTCAACAAGAATTGATATTGGAACCACTGTAGGTATCCCAAACACACAGAGAAGCAAAACCACTTTGGGAACAACCAAGTGCATGAGGAGTGAACCTAAACCCTCCCAAGCATCACCCAAAACTCTGAACAAAAAATCCTGAGCAAATCTGGAAATACCACCTCGTGCTCACCCCAGGTTAAAGTGACCAACAGCTTAGAAATTATTTTTTTTGGAGTGGAGCAGGACGAGCTGCAGATTCAGAACCGCCCGCCTGAAACCTGGGACTGTGCGAACGTGCAGGAATACAGAGCCCTCCTTGACTAGCGAGACTCTGGCAGAGGGTCTGAAGGAGCAGGATGCTTCTGAGCTCAATCCAGTTTCTCAGCAAGAGCAGCAAGAACAAGCAGTCTCACAGATGGATCCGCGTGGGAGGGAGAAAGGATAAAAGTCTGCCTCGGGAGCCTGTTCCAGCTGCTACCGGAGCCTCGCAGGAGGCAGCTCCAATTGGGCACAGCCACCTATAAAAACCTCCTGCCTTGGCTTTTGCTGAGGCCCTCTTCTCCCCCAATTCCATGTCTTTCCCTCATCCTACTGTTTCCACGTTTGAAGGAGTCCAAATCAGGTAGCTGGAAGTGGTGCTCGACAGAAGGTGAATGCAGACTGGGAGTTTATCCTGTTTCTTCATCCCTGCCTGCAGGTCACCCTCACTGCACACACACGACTCAGGAACAGAAAAATCAAAACTCCTTTCACATGCCTGACTGAGAAGTGATTAAAAATGGAATATTTGAGGCCAGGTTGGAACCTGAACCAGTGAGGGGCAGCCCTGCCTGTGGCAAGGGGGTGGAACTAGATGGTCTTTCAGGTCCCTTCTGACCCAAACCCTTCTGTAATTCCATAATTCCACATTATTTTTAACCAGAATCCCCCCCAACAACATTTTCAGTGGCAGGAAGAGGCTGTGTGGCCAGCAGATAGGGAGCTCACCTCACTGGCTGAAAGCAATTCTTTACTGGGGTCGTTTTTCAGCTCCTCAGGTAGGCAAAGGCACAGAGAAAAACATTTACCTTTTCTCTTCACATACTTGAGCCGTTCCAGCCACATCTGAACTTCTTGTTCCTTCTGACAAAGAATCAGAATTACTGGTCACTAGCTGTGCATAACCCATCTGGTCTCCCAGCATAAAATAGCTGAGTACATGTGTCATCAATCACTGTTAATTACTTTCATTAACTTGGAAAAAGAATATTGACTTTTTTTTAAAGAACAAACATTGTTTAAGGTCAGCCTAGTTCTCTCTCTCTCTCTCTTTTTTCTTTTGTTTTAATTGAATGCTATCTGATTACCAAGAGAAAATAATTTGGCCTGAACACTCAAGCAAGCCTGCCACGCAACTTGTGCAGTTCTTTGGTCTGTCGAGACATTTCCATTTCCTCAAGTCCTTTTCTGGAAGGGCCACTTGGATCCAGAAGCTTCGCACTGCTCTGCAGTGCCCCGTGTTAACCTGGCTGCCATTCCCACCTACTGCCCCCGTGGCTTTGGCAGTGCTGACCTTTGCCATGCTCTGGGAAAGAAAGAAAGATACATGGCCCCAAGGTCTCCACAAACACGTTGCATCACCGTGCAGTGGACACTCAGCCCTCTGCCGTAAAACAGTGACACAGGCACAGATCTCACCTGCAGCACAGCCTCTGCCAGCACACCCAACCAGCCAGGAGCCTCACGGTGCCATGCAGAGCTCCCCTGCACTGTCCCCTGCTCCAGAGGCTGCCCGGGATCACCTGGCGGCCCCAGCACGAGCCAGGGGTGGGTCCCTGCTGAAGACTGCAAGGCAAGATGTTTTCCATTCCCATCTGTGTGGCAGATCACCTTTGTCAAGTGGGCAGTTTGCTTTATCTCTTTCTTTGAGTGACCACATTCACACCTCCCTCGGGAGGGGACACTGCTGATAACAGACTATTGAATGTCACTGCATGGCTGATAAGAACTAGAACATCCCATTGGGAGATGTGAGCCCAGAGGGAGGAGCCAAGCATTGCTACCCAGATATAATCCAGAGGTTTGTGAGACACCAGCACGGCTTTCTCCACGGGATTCCCAGAGGAACAGCAGCTGCCTCTCCTTCCACTGGATCTTCACAGGAACAATACATCCTTCTCTACAGATCCCCCTGCTCCAACAGAACCACCCCTGACACTGCAGGAGGGCTGCAGCCACATTTCCAATGGGACTGCCACCAACAGCCTGACCCACAGGGTGTCAGGCTGGGTTCTGACTCTGTCACTGTTGTTCTGGTGTACTGCATTGTTTATTTTATCCTTTTATTTTCTTCCCTATTAAAGAACTGTTCTTTCCTGCTCCCATATTTTTGCCTGAGAGCCTCTTAATTTAAGATTCATATCAATTGGGAGGGGTGGGGAGGGTTTGCATTCTCCATTTCAGGGGAGACTCCTGCCTTCCTCAGCAGACTCCTGTCTCTCCAAACCAAGACAGCCCCTCTCCACCCCTGCTCACAGAGCTCCATCCAGTCAGTCACTCTCTCTCCAGAGGAGCCACTTCAACTCAGTGTTTATTACATTTTTCCACGCCTCAGTTACTCCTCCAACACTGCCCACCTCCAGAAGCACTATTTTGTTTGAGGACATACCATGCCACTGCTGTCCCCCTGTATCCCATAACTCTGTGCTTCCCCCCATTCCCAGGCTGAGCTTCCCATCCCACAGTGCAGGAATGTGGGCAGAGCTCAGGTGGGCACCCTCCACCCTGGCTGGTGCCCAGCTCATTGGCACAGCACATCCTCACCCACAAAAGCTCTGGGACCTTATCACAGGCTCCAAAGTTTACATTTCTGCATGTTTTACCCCTCCTGTCTGGCACTGAGTTATTGGTATTAGTGGGTGTCATTATTACTGGTGTTATTTGGTATCATTGGCACTGAATGCCAATAATGATACCAAAACACTGCCCCTTCCCAAGCAGCCAGACCCCAGTCCCAATGGAATCATGGAATCCCAGAATGGTTTGGCTTGGAAAGGCCATCTCATCCAAACCCCACTCTGCCATTTCTCCTTTTAAAGGGCCTGTTTTCCTACAGCCAATAAAAATGTCTTGTGTATCTTACTCAAAGGATCTTTACCTAAATCCAAATTTTACATACAAGCATGAAGGATAATGCACCAAAGGAAGAATTTACAGCTTTGCCTGTAAAGTGCAATATAATTTACTTTCATTTGTTAGGAAAACCTGTAACCACTGACAGGATACCTCAAGGATGCTCACAGGGCAGTCCTGGGCACTCTGCTCAGTTCTGGCCCCTCTGCCAAAGCTGCTGAGACTCCCAAGCCCCAGACTGCTGATAACTGAAGGGGCAGGAAGCTGAAATAAATATTTAGTTTTATATTCACGGGGGTTCCACCATTTCCAGTTTAAAAGCACAATTTAACATTTTCCAACCACATCCACAGCCAGGATAGGAAACCAAGTTAAGTCACCACAAACCTGTCAGTTCCTCTGCTCTACAGGGTTACATTTCTCTGAACAGGATTACATTTCTCATGACCAGCATCACCCTTTAATGAAAACTACAATCTTCAGGCAAATATTGCAGTCTTAAAAGCTGACAAGCAAGAAAGCCAAGGAAGGAGCAACTGGCACCTCTCAAGCTCCAGGAGGTTTCAGGCTGTTTATTATATATTTATCTGGTTTATAACACCATCAAAACCAAAGAGGAGCAAAACCCTTTAAAGAAGTACCTGCAGGTTACCTTGACAAAGGCCAGCAAACTTTTGGGAAATCACTTTCCAGGTTCTTGAACTCAGTGTGAAGGAAGAGCTCCATTTACTTTAGGATTTACATTTTATATGGCCCATTTTGCCTGTTGGATGTGAACACAGCAAGGCAAACTGGAATTGTTCTTGCCAATAAGAAAACTGGACTGTAGAGCCATAAAAAGGTTGGACATATTTCAAGGACTGACACAGCACCTGCCATGGGGGCTTTTTAAGGTGGATTTCACAATGCTGCCAGTCACCAGTCAGAAAGGGAGTTCAACTCTAAGGAAGCCTTAGAGCCCTAAATTAGGGTTTGGGTTGGAAAGGACCTTAAAGCCCATCCCATCTCACCCCATGCCATGGTAGGGACACCTTCCATTATCCCAGGTGGCTCCAAGCCCCATCCAACCTGGCCTTGGGCACTGCCAGGGATCCAGGGGCAGCCACAGCTGCTCTGGGCAATGCCAGGGCCTGCCCACCCTGCCAGGGAACAATTCCCAATTCCCAATATCCCATCCAGCCCTGCCCTCTGGCACTGGGAGCCATTCCCTGTGTCCTGTCCCTCCATCCCCTGTCCCCAGTCTCTCTCCAGCTCTCCTGGAGCCCCTTTAGGGGCTCTGAGCTCTCCCTGGAGCCTTCTCCTCTCCAGGTGAGCACCCCCAGCTCTCCCAGCCTGGCTTCAGCCCTTGGAGCATCTCTGGAGCCTCCTCTGGGCTCTCTCCAGCAGCTCCAGCTCCTCCCTGGGAGGCCCCAGGGCTGGGGCAGCTCTGCAGGTTGGGTCTCACCTGAAAGGGCAGAATCCTCCCTTCCCTGCTGGTCACAGCTCTTTGGATGCAGCCCAGGGTTTGGGGGTTTGGGACTTCTGGGCTGCAGAGTACTCTGCTGGGTCCTGCTGAGCTTCTCATCCACCAACACCTCCAAGCCCTTTATGGCTTTTCACACCAACCAGCACAGACAGAACACTCCTCCCTGCCACTGCCTCCTCTTTCGGGGTGGGAATGAAGCAAAGTAATTTCCACCTGCTTTTGTCCCTCTTCAGCCCTTAAAAACATCAAAGCCCAACCTTCGGGGCCTTTCCTGGAGCTTGGGGTTTTGCACCTTTGCATGCTCCTAAACCTCCTCCTGGAAATTCTGGCTAACAGCTCCAGCTTCTGCAGCAAGAGGAATTGCTGGGCTTTCAAGATAAGCTGCCATTAGTCACCAAAGCTCTGCAGAAATCTCCTCTCACCTCATCCACCTCACCACCTGCTGCTTGGGATACTCTGAAAGAAATGAACGGGAAAGAATACAAGGGGAAAACAACACAAATCCAAAGACTCTGTGTGTAAGCCTTAGTGTGGATCCATCTTGTACCTGACAGGAGCTGGGGTTGGTCTTTTCCCCCTGGTAACAAGTGACAGGACAGGAGGAAACAGCCTCAGGTTGTTGATGGGGGAGTTAATGTTGGATATTTAGAAACATTTCTGCGTGGAGAGAGTTGTCAGTCCTTGAGCAGTGGTGGACTCCCCATCCCTGGGGTTTAAAAGCCACGTGGATGTGGCACTTAGGACATGGGTTAATGGCAGTGCTGGGGAAACTGTTGGATTTGATGATCTCACAGAACTTTTCCACCTAAACGATTCTGTGTTTCTATGAACATAATGACTAATAAGCTACATTACAGCAGAGGGGGAAAAATGACCTGACAGGCAATGCCTGCAGGCACCTCCAGCCCCTTCCCGAGGGAAACCGTGCACAGTCCAACACCTCCTCGGGATGTCAGGCAGCTGAACATCCACACTTCAGCACCAGCTTTACATCCAGGCAAACGGCAGGGCCACGGCAGAGCAAACAGAGTCCCATGAGCTCAGAGCACTCGGCATGCAAAGCACACTTCAGGGCTGGGGCGGGGGCAAGGAGATTGCAGGAATTCTTTCCTGAAATGGAATGGGGAGATAAGATCGAGTGAAAAGGAGCAGAGGCTGCTGACATATCTAGGCTCCCAGAAGCCAGTAAATATGCAAATAGGCTGCCATTTCTGCCAGTAACACTCAGAACCAACTTTGATTCTGCTCAAATATATCACATTAAACAAGAGAGATAAGGCCGGCACTGAATCCACACAGAGCAGCTCCCTTTGACCAAGACAGCTTCACTTCTCACTCCAGGAAATCCTGAACAAAGCTTTCTATTCAGTCTCCACTCTGACTATCACAGTGTTTATGAATAACTTTGGCCATTTACCTTTTAGCAGTGTGATTTGGAAGTGCTGTTAAAAAACCTCCACATAAAGCCTGGAAAAGCTGCATCCATCCAGTCCCAGTCACAAACCCTTCCCCAAACCACAACAGGGCTTGCTGCCCCGAAGCCACAAACTGCAAATTTCACACGAGGTGTCAGGGAGGAGAAAAAGAAAGGGTGTATTGAGTGTGCATCCCTGGAGACAGATTACAGAGCAAGGACTGAAGCTGATGTGACCTGATAGCGATGATAAAGGCATTCCCTGGACATCCATCTGTTGTCCTTGGGGTTTGGACAGACACACCAGGCAGAAACACAGATGCATGAAAACATTAAATACAGCCATGATTTGTTCTCATGGATATCTATACGTGTGAAACAAATAGCTGTATATTCAAACACCAGAGGCAAAGAAAGCATTTCTTATTTTCACTCCATTTTATCTGCCTACCAGCTCTGAATCAGCGAGATGAGCTCAAAGGCCAGCGCTGGCTCTGGTCTGAGGTATGCATTTTGCACGTTGCTAAACAAAAGCAAAAGCAGCTCTGCCCTGCCACGGCAGGGGCTGAGCCCAGCCTCAATCACCCATTCCACTGCATGAGGCCGTTCCCTGAGAGAGGGAAAACAGCACAGCCTGCAGCCCTTGGCTGCTCCTCCCAGCCCCCAGCACACAGGCAAGACTACCCAGAACGTCAAGCAACCACCAGCATCAAAAAACAAGCATGTACAGAAGCTGGGGAGATGTAAAAAAAAATAAACCCCAGACCTGTGCAGGCTGAATAAGCCTCCCACGTGTGGCACAACACAACAGGAACGATTTCCCCAGCCACGCCAGGCGCTGCAGGGAGATGAGAGCAGGCTCCATCCAGGAGCAGGACCTGCAGGGAGGCGTCAGGACCATCCCCAGACCTGTGGCAAGCACAGCAGAGAGCCATCCAACAGGAGGTGGCTGGAGAGGGCTCCCAGAGCAGCAGGAAGGTTATGACAAAGCAGGATTGCTGGCAGGAGGAGAGCAGAGACGCGGACAGGGCTGAGAGGGGCTGATCCAGGAGAAGAGGGAAGAGCTGAGCTCAGCCCGTGCCCCTTCCATCCATCACAGCCAGCCCCAGCACTGCCCTGCAGGAGAATACCAGGACACACAGCCATGCTCTGGCTCCAGCCTGTGCTCAGAACTCCCTTATTCCCATCCCCATCATTCCCATTGTAGCTGCCAGTGCTGGGAAGGAGCCTCAGAGCTATATGCTGAGGCCCTGGAATTTAAATATACGATAACACTGTAAATAAAAGGAAACAAATTCCTTAAGGAAAACCTTTTCACATGCCAGATCAGTTCCCAATAGTAACTGCTCTGCTTTGACAAGAGATAAATATTTACAGTCTGAAACAGAGAACACCTTGTGTTGCAATACTGGAACGCAAACCTTGTCAGTCCTGGTATCCTGAAGAGAGGGCTTTGATATTTTAAAGAAAAAAAAATTAGAAATAAACCCCCCAAGCTGAGCACTTAGAAGCACACACACATTATTGTGCTCATTTACCCCACCAAAACAAAAACCTGAAGGTAGTCACACAAAGAAATTGTCAAACATGCTGAATCCAGAACAGATTTTCTCAAAAGGAGACCTCATCCCCCAGGGAATGTAGACAGTTTACAGCAAAAGTCTAAATTATTGCCAAAAATATGCTGCCTTTTTTTTTTTATTTATTTAAATACAGCCTAAGCTGCTCCTCTTAGACATTCCACCAGCAAATGCAGGCACTGAAGATTTTTCCTACTGGAGCAAAAAGGCAGCAAGGAGGACTAAATATCCATATCCAGCTCCTTGGACTGGGGCATCCCACTCCAGGAATACCCTCAGGAAGAGGGAAGAGAGATGCCAAGAGGTGAAGCCTGAGCTATCTCTGAGCTTCCAGCATGACTCCCAACCTCCTCGGGGCCTGATCAGCTCCTTCCAGCTAAGGAAAGAATGTAGGGAATGTCATTCATAGCGGCACTTGGGAAGATGCAGGCATGGGAATCCCTGTCCCAGGAGGGTGACAAGCCTGCTGCAAGGAGATGCTCTCACTCCTGCCCAGCTCAGGTTTGCTGCCATTTTAAATGAGCTGAACACCCCATTAAACACGAGTGGGTTTTTTTTTTGCTGCACTGTCTGAGCAGCCCAAACTCCCGTTTCTGAGAGCACCTGCACGGGGCCAGCCTGGCTGGGCTGTTGCAGGGCAGGATTTCATATCTGAGGTGCAATTTTCCTCACCCAACCGCTGCTGGGGCTTTTATGGCCCGCTCCCTTTGAAGTGGGGCAGCCACAAGAGTTCAATGTCTACCTGCCACTCTCAGCTCCCTCACTTCCTCCTCCCCTTCCCAGGGAGGGAATCATTCATTCCCCTGGGCAGAAGAATTGACCTGCCTTGGCCTGGCTGCTGCCCCAGGATCCCATCCCTGCAGCCAGCCAAGCCTTCTGTTGTTCTGCGCTCAAGTTCTCCATTTGCTCCCCTGCTTCCAGCATCCCTGCACAGCAGTTTATTTTTAGCCCAGCATTTTTAGAGCAAAGCCCAGAAGCAGCACACTTTCAGCGCCAAACAGAATTCAGCTGTGGCTCTGAGGCTGTCAGCTGACAGCAGGACGCTCGGGGGGCTTTGGTGGCCACTCGAGGCTGGTGTCGCTCCCTGGGGACTCTCCCAGCTGCACACACCAGTGGCACAAGGGACGGTGACTCTGCCACTGCCTGGGCAGCTCCTTCCACAGCTCTTTCAGGGAGGAAATTCCTCCTGATGTCCACCCCAAATGTCCGGACAGAGAACCCAGAGCTTGCCCCTTGCAGGTGCCCATGAATGTCTGCAGTTTGGGGTCACTGCTCACAGCCAGCTCAAGGCAAAGGGGAGATCCCTGCTGGATTCACCAGGTGCTGGATCGAGCCCTTATCCACCAACACAGACAAGGAGAAGTGCCCCAGTGTACAAAGTGAGGCTCCTGCCCAGCTTTATCATCAGCTTTCAGGAGCCAGAGGTGGTTTCCATGTTCTAAACACTAATACTTGCCTCCTTTTGACTATGCCTTGTTGTTTCAGTGCAATTATAGAATAAGGGAATCAAATCCAGCAGGTATCACCATCAGCTTTTTCTGTTGACAGAACACAACCTGGCAGAGGCAACAGCAGTAAGTGACACCCAGACACAGCAACTGAGAGGAACAAAACCGTGTAATCTGTGTAAATCCACCCAAAATCTGCAGGGGTGGCTCGGAAAATTGCACAGTAAAAGTCTTTTCAACTCTCAACAGCTCACAGAACAAGACTGCCATGACAAGGCCATCTTCTCCAAGGCACAAAGCAGCCAGTGACAGAGCCACACTGTGCCCTGAAATCACATCAAGCCTTTTTGCCCACTGACCCAGAAGTCTCCAGCTTTTCTGCAGGTTTGATAATTTATAACCCAAAGCCTCAGACTGCTTTTCCCTGTCACAAGCTGGTGGTTTTTGCAAAGCTTCAAGCAGGAAGTGTTTTGCCTAATGTTAAATATTTCATTCACTGTTATGATTAAGCCCATCCTCAAAGCTTCCATCCGAGGCTGAAGAGGGATGAGCAAGGGGATGAAGAAAAGCCTGACAAGGAGAAGCAAACACAGCCCCCAAGGAAGCAGCAGGTACCTACCATGTACAATCAGAATAAATACTCCTTTCTAGTCCTCTCCCTCCTCCTTTGATCATGCTTCCAGGTCAATATCTTGTGAGAGGCAGTCCTGACTCAAATGCATCCTTCAGCCTCCACCAGGATCTGACAGCAGGTATCACTTGTGGAAATAAATAAGTAAAGAACATTTCCTCCCAACCAAAGCCTATTTGACTCAAACAGGAAATCTGTCATGGTTAGGAGAAATGCACAACAGCATCCACATGGAGAGTAATTTATTTTATTCATTTTTTTTCCCATGCATCAGGTAGTGAGGAAGAAGTGCTTTGCACAGGGAGCAAAGACAACCCAGCAGAGACCCTGCCCACATTCATGGAATTATTAAGGTAGGAAAAAACCTCTAGGACCATCGAGTCCAGCCATTAACCCAGCCAGGTCTGTTTCCTTCCCTGCCCCTGAAGATGCTCCAGCAGCACAAACCACATTCAAACTGCACCATAACGTTGTTATAAAGGTGCGAAAAATGCAATTTTTCCTCACTCTTGCGCACATTATTTGAGCAGAGAAGCAAACCTCACCATTCCACACGCACATGGACCTGCAGTAAAAGGCATCCATGTTTTTGGCTCTCCAGGAGAACCACCTGCATTGAGGATTTTACCAGAATCCACCACAAGCAGTAACAAGAACTAGGTAACTGTAGCTCCCATGGGGGGGAAATGTAACCTTCCAAATGCCTTGAAAAACACTCCTGAAAATCTCTTGGGAACAGCACACACACTAGGATGAATTCCTTATTTCAGGCTCACATTGAAGACCCTTTTCTTGGAGGTGAAATTTTGAGGACCCTTTTCTTGGAGAAGAAATTTTGTCAACACGACCCCAAAACCAACCTGAGCGTGATTTTCCCTGAGCAAAAGCAACATAAGCTGTTCCTGGAGCACATCGGGAAAATCCAGGCAGGAGAAGGATGTGACAGCCCAGTTATGAGTAACTGCTATTCCTCCAAGTGGAGTTAACACAAATTCTATCAGCAAACCAATGCTCACGTGACAAATGGAAGTTCATTTCACAGGGAACAAGACACAGTGTACTAATGCTCCCAGAATTTAACTGTAATTAAGTCTCGCTGACAGACACCTCATTAAAGCACCACTTCTCCAGAAAAAAAATTAATAAAGTGAATTATTTCCTACGTGTGAAATATCAGGGTTTTTCACTGCTCATGAAAGATACATGGAGTTCAGTTCAGCTGGATGTCACTGCTCCCCGGAATGAAGGAGTGACACGCTTAAAAAGACATTTAAAACAACACACTGCTGTGCTGCCAAAACCCAGGCTGGGATGCTCAGCCCTTGAGTGTTATTTTATCCTGTGATGGCAGAAAATAAACCCCCTGAAACACAATTCTTCTTCCAGTAGATACACAGATAGATGAAATAACTGGCTTGTTATTAGAAAACCAAACTAAATTAAGATAACCTAATTTTGGCCAAACTAAAAAAGGATTCTCATGAGCCAAAGATCCAGTTTTCAAATTGCAGCTTTTTGGTGTTTAAATGCTGCTTGTGTGATGAACAAAGGTTCAGCCACTGATGAGGGGGGCAGAGGGCTGAGTGTGTCCAGGCCCACGAGCCAACTCACATTCCTCTGCTCTTGGAGGCACATTTTAATCAAACTTCTCTGAGGTAATATCCAGCACAAAATGAGCTGAAAAACATGGACCTGATCAAGACGTGCCCAGTAACGAACGCCTGAATTTTCAGAGGGGAAGGCCAAGCTGCAATTCCTTGCAAAGGGAAAACCACAGAAGCTTTCCAAGAGATTTTACAGCCCTTTTCTAATTGTTCCCTTTTTCAACATCATTATGCAACCTCCGTGTGCTTTCCTGCTCCTCTACCCCCCTTTATTTCACCCATTCTCCCCGCACCAACTTCTCCTAAACGCTCTGAGGCAGCTCCTTTAAGACAGCCAGAAATACAGCGCAGATTTTTCTCTCCTCCTCCTCCTCCTCTCAGTTTAAACTGCCCAAATCTTTCCGGTGAAGAAGCATTGCCCAAAATCTGCTCGCTATTCAAGCAGCCCTGGCAATGACAAGCAGCACTTTCATGAATCATCTGTTATATATTGCCTTATCAACACGGTCCACTGCAGGAGAAAGTAAACCTGGCCCACTTGGGCCTTGTGCATAACACAATCAAAATGCAAGTGGCATTAATTACAGGAGGGCTCTGAGGAGTTCCCTCATCCAAAGATCCAATATAGGCTATATAAATAAATAAATAAATATATATATATATATACACACACACACACACACACACACACACACATATATATATATACATATATATATATTTGTTTGGTAATTTATATATATTTATATATATTCATATATATAGGCATCTTGGGGTGATTTAGGTTGCCTCAAAAACATATTAAAATTATTTGTTTATTTATGTATTTATATATATTCATAGATATATATAGGCATTGCGGGGCAATTTAGGTTGCCTCAAATACATACTAAAAATTATTTGTTTATTTATGTATTTATATATATTCATATATATATATATAGGCATTTTGGGGCGACTTAGATTGCCTCAAATGCATATAAAAATTTATTTATTTTTATATATTTATATTCAATATATATAGGCATTTTGGGGTGATTTAGGTTGCCTCAAAAACATATTAAAAATATACATATATTTATTTCTATATATTTATATTTATATATATTCATATATATAGGCATTGGGGGGCAATTTAGGTTGCCTCAAAAACATACTAAAAATTATTTGTTTATTTATATATTTATATATATTCATATTTAAATATAGGCATTTTGGGGCGATTTAGATTGCCTCAAATACATATAAAAATTTATTTATTTATTTTTATATATTTATATTTTTATATATTCTATATATATAGGCATTTTGGGGTGATTTAGGTTGCGTCAAATACATCTAAAAAATACATATTTATTTATTTGTTTATTTTTATATATATTCATATATATATATAGACATTGTGGGGTGATTTAGATTGCCTCAAATACATCTAAAAAAAATATATATTATATATTTGAGACAACCTACATCGACCCAAAACGCTAACAGCTATTTCCTCCCCCACCATACACAGCTTTTACTTTAGTATTTTAAAAGATTAAAAGACTGTTTCCCCCTTTTACTGGTTACCAATACTGCCATATTTCTAATCATTAAAGCAGACAGCATTAGTGTTTCTGCTGTTTGTCAGCTTCAGCTATTTGAGGCAAACACACATTTTTATGTTTTTTTTTGTTTTTTTTCCCCAAGCTCAGCAAGTGAGGGGAACCTTGCACTGCTCTGTTTCCTTGCATGGCAGTGGAGCATTGGCATGCTTGGACTGGGGAAGCTGGAAGCAAAGGTAAATGGAAGGGGGCTCAAAACTGAAATGCAATTGTAAACTCAGTGACAGCACAAATCCCATTGGCTTCTCTGCCCACTGAAACACATCCTTACAAAAGCACAAGCTCAAGGGGTTCCAGCAGGACTCTGATAAAATCTAAACCCATGTAGACTTGTTAGCAGGATTGAAAAAGAGGATGGAAAAGCGATGGGAAAACTGGAAACAAGCTAAAGGTGAACTGGCAGAGCAGTGAAGTAGAATGTGACACCACTGAAGAAGCCAGCAAGAAGAATACTTGGCAAATATTTAACAAATGTCATTACCAGTGCCCCAATAAAATGTTCAATTAATATTTCCTTGTGGTTTGGGACAAGCTCTGCCATTTGAAACAGGCCAGCAACAGATCCCACTGAGCAAATAAACTCCTTTGTGCATACTCAACCACGGGTACAAGACCAGTGAAATACAGTCCCAAGAGCTGGGGGTTCATATTTGCTTTACATATAAATACAAATACACAATGCCAAGGAGGAGGACACCAAAGAAGTGTTTTAACCCAAGGTTAAGCTGGCACAGCTGGGCAGGGAGCACTCAAGTTCTCAAAGCCTGAAGGGAGCATCACTTAGCCCACAGCACATGGGGACAGCTGGTTACAGGGACCCTACAGAGGCACAGCGCGGCATACCAGCACAAAGGGAACCTGGAAGATGAAGGAAAACTCCTGAAATATTTGATTTATCCCATCTTATGTATTTATGGGCAAGTCAGCCTCAACACTTGGTTTGCAAGGTGTTTGGGCACTCCAGGTACAGACAGTCTGCAGCTTCCCCTGATTTGAAACCTGCAAATGAACCTCGAGGACGAGCTCCAGGTACACTGCAGCAAGTTTCTGGATCACAGATACACCTTCAGCTGGCTTTAAAAAGTTTCTACTCCCCAGAAAGCAGAAAGCATTTGAAAGAGAGATAAAAAGAGCAAACTGAGCTAAACCCACAGGCAACTTTAACCTTTGTTTTGAACAAGTCCTGCTCCTCACCCCTGCAGCCCCACGGGTTTAAGGTTGAAGACTCAACTCCAGATTTTCAGCAGGCTACAAACAGGCAGCTCCACTGCCCATGGGAGGAAGCAATCTCCCCTGGGAGGGTGAGCAGCCCTGGCACAGGGTTCCAGAGCAGCTGTGGCTGCCCCTGGACCCCTGGCAGTGCCCAAGGCAAGGCTGGACAGGGCTTGGAGCAGCCTGGGACAGAGGAACGTGTCCCTGCCATGGATGGGCTCCAAGGTCCCTTCCAACCCAAACCATTCCATGATTGTATGGCCAGGAGAAGCACAGGCACTGCCCACGGGGGCTGCAGTCACTCTGCTCTCCAGGAGTGGGCAAACCACAAGGCTGCTGCTGAAAGCACAACAACCTGACAAGCTGGGCAAAGCCTCCCCCAGAAATCATCCCTCAGCTAACACAGGTCCACGGGACGGGCAAACCTTCCCAGGCCAGATGCTCCAAGGGCTCAGGAGGCAGTCTGGAGTTCAAGCCCTTAAAGATTTGGGCAAAACATGTTTCTGCAAGACAAGCCACTGCCATCTGCACCTACCTAAATACCTCCTATCAGGTCCTGCCACCAGGTAACTTCCTCAGGAGTTCATCAATCCCCAGGTGTCTCTAAACACATCACTACCAGTTTAAGAAAAACCCCCTATTCTTGTATTTACCTTTTCCTACTGTTACTGCACTGCTGTTTTTTACCTTTTCTGCATTACTGGGACATTGCCTGTGAAACATAAGCACAGGCAAGATTAAGCAAGAAACTATCCTTGCTGTTTTCATCTACTCTTGGAATGGTTTGGGTGAAAAGGGACTTAAAGGCCACCCAGTTCCACCCCCCTGCTATGGGCAGAGACACCTTCCCCTATCCCAGGCTGCTCCAAGCCCTATCCAACCTGGCCTTTCTTTATTTTCCTGGTGATTCACCATTAAAGGCAAGCAAGAAAGTGAAACTAACTTCCACTATGGAGGCCGCAGGCATCCTACACCAGGACCTGTGTCTCCTCCACCCTGGAAACTCCCTGGGCTTCTCAAGAACCTAGTAACTCACACCTGGCAGCTCTCCTCTGCTTTAGGACAGTCCATTTAGCAGATTTTAGGAGGTGGCAGCACACAGACACAGGCTGCCCACCAGACATCTCCTCCCAAGGGTGCACAAGCTTTCCATGCCTTCCTTCCACGCCTCCATCCCACGGAGCAAACGACAAAATTCTTCTGGTGCTCTGAGCTGATTTCCAAAATGCTTTCTCTAATCTGTCTCCTTAATAAAGCTAACTCCTGAAGCAAAACAAACAAACAAACATAAAAACAGGGTGGCAAAGTTAAAATTGTGAAGATTTAAGGATATTTTTTTCCCCTAAGTTTAGACCACCAAGGGCACAGCTTAATACCAACACCGGGAATCTGTCAGATGCGCACGCTAAAAAGGACGGAGGGGAAAAAAAAAAAAAGCAGAGAATCCTGGAAAGCTGCATCTTCCACATTTCACTTTACCCAGAAAATCTGCAGCCACTAAAACTTACTCTAACTGGGTGGCATTTTACATTTCCAAATGTAATTGAGTGAGCGTGTTGCCATGGCGACAGCAGGGTTCTGCAATAACTTTGTTGCCTTGTAATTGCTGTATATTTGTATACAAGCAGCTGAGCTTTCTTTAATTCAAATGCCCTCAACTCTTCCCAGCGAGGGCTGCCGAGCGACGGCGGCGGCTTTTTAGGCTGAGAACTCTCAACAGCGGTGCTGGAAACATCAGAAACCATTAAAACTCAGCGCCGCGACCGACCGCATTACACACACGCACAGAGAAAAAAAAAAACACCCCACCAGGAAACCCGGCCAAGAACCAGATTATTATATAAACTTCAGAGCTCCTTAGCTTTTAAAAATGTTGCCGTTGCAACGACAACAACAACAAACGAGAAGGGAAAAAAAAAAAAGCACGATTCGGATAATTAACTCCAGGTAGATTTGGCAGCGAGCGGGGAGCACTTTGAGGGCAGGGAATAAACGCAGCGCGGGTCCCATTTATTGACAGGGCGCAATACCAGCAAATCCAAACGCTTTGGCCAGGGGGATTACTCGCTCGCCGTGGTCCAGAGCAGCGCTTGCTCCATCTCCCCGGCCTCCGAGCAGCGCTGCGAGCACAAGGGGATGCGGCTGTGGGAAAAGGAGGTGCCTGGCGGGAGAGAAGCGGCAGGACGGCAGGGAGCCACAGCCCCGCCGCACGCCCCGTCCACGCCAGGCTTTTACAAGGCATTTTCACACCCTCCATCCACCCACACCTTCCCGACACACATCCCCACTCCTTGCGAGCGTTCGCGGAGCTGTAACCCAGCCCGGAACATGAGGCAAGGCTGGAACGCGAAATCCTCCCGGTACGGGCCGTCAGCGATTTACGCCAAAACAATTTATCGACAGGCAAAACCCCCAAAAACCCAGCGCCTTCCCCTGCCGCGGAGTGGGCGCACAGCACAATTACGCAAGTGCTTCGAGGCGAGGGCAGGTTCCCTTCCCCTCCAGCCGCTGCCCAGCACTGACAGCGTCCAATTTATTGTTATGTAAATCCATCAGCCCCGCCGAGCTGTCACCGACACCCCGGCGGGCAGCGTTTTTTGGGGGCAGCGCGCAGCATCTTTCCCCTGATAAATCCCTGCAGCAAAACCCACACGCGGCTGCCGGGCAACACCTCCCTCCCTCCCTCTCGCCAGCCCCGGAGCTCGCCTCTTTCTGCTTCGTTTCGCCCCGAGCAAGCCGAGCCTCCCGGTTTCACCGAGCCGCACGTGGTGTGTCCCCCCTGGAACCCCCCAAAAACCGGAGCTCTGCCCGCGAGGCTGCAGCGCTGGGCCTGGGAGCCGGGATTGCCACGGCCGGGCTCCCCGAGAGCAGCACCCCGGTTTGCTCCTCCCGGGCACAGAAAAAGCCATTTTGGGGCTTTTCTTGCAGGAGGAGCCGAGCGCCGCGGGGCCCGAGCCCGGCAGCCCCGGACGCAAACTTTCCGCAAGTCGCGCGTTATTCGCGGCATGAGGACGAGGGAAGGACGCGCGGGGGGACAGGATGGAAGAACCGACCCCGGGCCGCGGCCCGCTCGGGCGCCGCAGGGCCCCGCCGCGGGCGTCGCCCCCGCCGCAGGGCCGCGCCCGCCCCGCCGAGCCGCGGGGCCGGGCCCCCGTGCGGCGCTGCCCGCGGCCCGCCGCTCGCTCGCCTGCCCCGCCGGTCACTCACCGCTGCCCGCATCGCCTCGCCTCGCCCCGCACGGACCGAGCGCCGCCGCCGCCGGGGGGACGAGGCGGAGCCGCGGCCGCCCGGGAGGGGCGGGGCGAGCGCGCGGGGGGGCGGGGCTGCAGGCGGCGGCGGCCCCGCCCGCCCCATTCACAAAAAACCGGGTCCCGCGCGCTGAGTGGGCGGCGGCGCTGCCCGTCACGCCCCCCGCGCCCCGCCCACCCCGCCCGCCGCGCCCGGGCCGGGCCGGGCCGATGGCGCGCGGCGGCCCCGCCCCGCCCGGCGCGCCGCCCAATCAGCGCGCGGCCTGGGGCGCCGCGCGGCTCAAATCCGCCCGCCACCAGCGCGCGGGCGCCTGTGATTGGCCGCGCCAGCTGCCCGTCACCTCCCCCTCCCACGGCCGCGGCGCAGCGGCGACCAGCGGCCCCCGGGAGCGGCCCCGCCGCGCCGCCAGCCCGCCGGGCGGGGAGGCGAGCGGCCTTAAAGGGCCCGCGCCGCGGGCAGCCCGAGCGCGACGGCGGAGGCGGCGCGGCTCGGCGGCGACGGAGCCCCGCGTACTGACCTGGACGGTGGGCGCGGCGGGGACGCTGCGCGGCGATGGCTCCCCAGGCGCGGAGCGCGCCACCGACGGACTCAGCCCGTGACGGGTTCCGCCATCTTGGAATTTTTTTTAGATGGGGAGTCACGTGGTGCAACCATTTTTTCCTCGCGGCCAATCAGCGGGCGCGGGTTATTTATAGCCGCGCGGGGGAAGGGGGACCAATCGGACCCCGCCCCGCGCGCCCCCGGCCACGCCCCGTGGCGCGCGGCCCGTCGCCATGGCGACCAGGGGGCGGGACAGGGGCCGCCATGTTGGCCCCCAGCCCGCGGCCCCGCCGGGATCGGGATTGGGAATCGGGAATTGGGATCGGGTTCCTGATTCCCCCCCCATCCCCAGTGGCCGCAGCAACTGCGATCCGTGCCGTGTAGACGGTATTGCGGTAAAACGTGGAACTTTGGGGTGTTTTTACGCCCCAGGTTTCCGCAACCGCGATCCCGCTCCCTCACGGGCCGGTCTGTGTTTTCCGCCAGGTACCGCGTGTAACACTGAATATCTGAGGCGACGGGTGAACGACAGAAAGGACAAGGCATGATTCAACATATTTGCCTGAATTACCGAGTGGAAATAAAAAAATAAAAAGGCGTTTTCCGGCAATGCTTCCCTCTATCCCCGTTTTCTCAGTGATTAATTGATTTTTGAGTTGTACCTGGAATTACCCCGTTCAGCTGACACATGTCGCTTCACTCGTATTTTGTTCATTCACGCAGTGCCCAAAACAACCCAAATCCTGCTTCCTGATGATGGGAAGGAAAATATTGCAGTGTTGGGTGCAAGAAGTTCATCCTGTGGGACACAAATAGATGGGAACATCCCAGCAGCGATGTGTTATCCCATTATTTCTATTTCCCAGAGGAGCTGTGGCTGCCCCTGGATCCCTGCAAGTGTCCAAGGCCAGGCTGGACAGGGCTTGGAGCAGCCTGGGATAGCGGAAAGGAGATTTCCTGCAAAGCTTCCAAGGAGTTTCTTCCCATCCTTGCCTAAGGCAAGCTGAAACATGACATTCCTTATTCGCAGGCAGCCATCCCAGCACGCTTCTGGTGGGTTTGATTAATTGGCTCTTGCTAAATTGTTTTTAAAACTTCCAGATTTCCCTTATAGGAAAAAAAAAAAAAAGTTAAAAAAAAAATAAATGAACTCCTGTCATTCAGCCATCTGGATTTACATAAATTCTGGGACCTGATGGGAATTGCTAACAACTTTGTCCCTCTCTCAAATTCTGCTTATATGTGGTCGTATAGAAACACTGCTCCTTTTCTCTTTTACCTTTTCGGACTTCTTTACCACCTGTGTTTTCATTTGGAAGGGCCATCCTTACAAAAACCCTTGGCACATTGAACCAGATCCTTGAAGTTTTGGGGTTTTTTTCCAGGCTGTCGACAGGCTCCCAGGAAATGGTGACATTTCCCCGTAATGCACACCTGAGAGCACCCCTGGCATTAAGAACAACCCTTCTGCCCGAAGCCAAAGCCCTTTGTGTTCCATTTGCAGCTTCTTGGGCTTGTTTGCTGTTCCTTGGCTGCTGAGATTTCCCAGAGTTGTCCTGCCCTCTTTATTGGGGCTCGTTCAGATGGATGGGGGAACATGCGCATCAATAAGCTCCCAAATTATTTTTGAGTGCCTATGGGTGGAAAACCTTCAGGACCAGAGGGTTACCAAGGCAGGGCAATATTTGAGGTCTGCCCTCCCTTTGGTCCCCATTTCTGCTCCAGCCATGGCAGGGTTTGGTCCCAAACCCTCTAAACATGGCTTACAACCAAGCCAGCTGCCTTGCCTCCCCGCACTGCTGGAGCAGTTTGGAAACAGGAAACGAGAGGAGAGAGCTGTGCCCTGGAAGTTGCCATGGAGTGGAAGTTCTACCTTCAGGTTTTGATTGATGCTGTACCTGTGGCTGTGGGTGTGAGTACGTGTCTCTATTAATACCCAGTCTAGGCTAACCTGTGCATAATGGCAGAAAATTAAACCTTTGTCGTTGCTCATGGAAATTAGAGCTCGGAGATTCGCAAGGGAAAGGCTTCTTGCTATATGTTAAATCCAACATATTGGCTATAGCTGTATATAGATTGTTTTTGCTGTATTTGAGGCTGAAAAACTTACTCAGAAGCCTGTTGGAGCAAAAAATAAAAATCTAAAATAAAAACCAACACCCTGGCAGAGCTAATTCATGAAGATTTAAATAAAAAGCAATTACAGAACTTCCCGCCTACCTCCACCTCATCTTTAGCTGAACTCCTTGTTTGTCAGGAATGATTCCATTTTTTATGTTCTCAAGCAGGAAACAGCCATCACAACACTCCAGCTAATTTCCCTCGCTAGTCACAAGGAGCTGCTGAAAGTAAAAGAGGGTGCTTTGGCTTTCCACTCCAACCCTGCCGCTCCACAGGCTAAAAAAAAAAAAAAGGAGGAGAGAGTTAGGAAGAGAGCCAGCAGGAACTTCTTCTGGAGCCCAGACACCAAAGATATTCTCCAAGTGGCAGTTCCTTGCAGAAAAGTCAAGCCTAGGCACAATTTCCAACCTGCTGATGGCTCCCTCTTCTTCCTCCTGATCATTCAGTCTCCATCACTGACCTCCCTTGGTTTTCCTGTCCCCTCATCACCCTCCTGTGCTTTATCTCCCACTGCCTGTTCTCCATCTGTCACACTGGGTTACTCCTTTTTGCCATCCAAAGGAAAACCCCACCAAACCCACACAGCTCTGATGGGACAGGGAATTTTAAATTTACATTGCCCCCTCCTGTGTTTTCCTCCAGCACACCTTTCATTGTGGAGTTTTGTTCTGCTGTTAGTGGTTTTTCCAACGCTGGTGAGTTTTGCTTCAGCTGGAGCTCCTCCTTCTCTCCTCACAGCTCACTGTGAGCCAGAACAAGGTGGTTCTCCTCCACTTCTGAGCCCCCCACGCCTGTGCTTGGCTGCGGGAGCCAATTCCCAGCTTGTCTGCACACCCCACACTTCATCAAGTCTGCAGCACTCAGGGCCTGAAAGAGCTGAAATCCCGAAGCAGTGAGAGCCAAACTCTGAGAAACGAGTTATTGCTGTTGGTTTGGGCAAAATCAAGTCCCTGTCCCCTGCCTGGGGGGAAAAACAAGCAAGTGAAGTTCAAAATGGAGGTCACAGATGTAAATTTTGCTTTCTTCTCATATTTACACTTCATTTTTGCTGATGGAGATACACTGGATTGTTATGGCAGTCGTTTCACAATGACTGAGTACAAAACACCTTTAAAATAAAACTGCTTGTTGAAGTTTGTTTTCAATATTTTTCTGGTTTTCTATCAACTTCCTATTTATTTAGCAGCTATGCTCTCAAATATGTTATGGAATATCCTGACTTGGAAGGCATCCACAAGGATCATCATTTCTACTGCAGAGAGAAAAATTATTCTGTGGCCATTACAAACCACTGCCCAAAAGTTCTTAGGGTGTCATCATCCCTCCAAATTAAACTGAAGAATTAAGAGCATGAAAGGAATCTCTTTTCCCCCTCAACTGTTTTTTGGGGGTGGGAGTTTTTTTGGTTTTGTTTTTTTGGTTTTTTTTTTTGTTTTTTTTTTTGGTTCAGTCAATTTTAGTAGCAATTAAGGCTTAAATTGAGATGAAAAGCAGAAGTAAGTCTAAAATGAATATGGAATCTTTGTGAAATCGAGGCTAAAATAGCTGTTGGATATGCTTAATTTATCAGCACTCATTTTCCCATTCTCAATATTAAAAATAAGGGAAATGTGCATCAGTTAATTATATTTCTTTTCATCCATGGCAGCTGCTAGGAGAAAAATGTGGGGTGTGTCTCTCTATAGTGGGAACCTTCAAGGAAATATTGATCCATTTTTCTATTCTGTCTCTTTCAACCAGGCAAAAAAAAAAAAAAAAAAAAAAGGCGTTGTCCAGGGTGAAAAACAATTAAAATCTAAATAAATGTAAGAAAAATATAACAAGGAGGAAAGAAAAAAAAAAAAAAAGAGGAAAAATAGAAATAAAAACATTTGCAGCCTGGCCCCTGGGTGTTGGTTTTACGTGAAGAGACTGACTTGCAGCTGAATGACGAGTAGGATATTTTTCTGCTGAAATATTGATAGTAGATTACACTAAACCACAAACTATCTCCAGAAAGCCCATCATTTCTAATCCTAATGGTGTTTTCTTTCCCTTGGCTGACTACTACATTCATGAGATGATGGCTTTATTCTATCTGGGGGAAAAACTTTTTACCATACAGCTAAATTAACTTGTCAAAAGACTTCAAACTTCGGAAGCTTTTACAGCCCGATTCAAAGCTATTATTCAGGATTGAATGAGAAGGCTGTGGACTGTAAAAGCTGGCAAAGAAAAAAAAATAAAATAAAAATTTCAGCGGCATTCAGGAGTTGAATGGAGCACTCACTTTTTGTTCAGGTTGTGTGTGTTTCATTGAGCTGTCTCGAAAAAGCTGGATTTTTGTATTTTAAAGCAAAATGCTTCTTTCTGCTGCTCTGGAAGCGGTGACCCAGTCCATGCTCTTTCACACACACTTGGTTATATTTAGTTTGTGCCAACCTAAATAAGTGTCAACCAGCTTTCCAGAAATGTGGGGAGCACAAAAGAGAACGGCCAGCAGCTAAATTGAGGCAGAACGAGAACACAATTAGACTTATTTTTATCCTTTTCTTTTAAAATCAGATCACAGACTATCTTACAGTCAGCTACAGCTTTCTCATGCAAATAAAAAAGCCTGGCTTGAGGAGCAGCAACTTTCAGATTTTGCAGACGAGGAGCAGCTGGCAGAGCTCGTGCTTGGAGTCTTTCCTGTCGCGGATCCAATCTTCTGTGGGACAGATCTGGAATGAAAAGCCAAGCCGCCAATTGCAGCCCCCAGAAGGGAACCCAGGGCTCTCTGGGACTTGCAGGCGCGTTCAGGATGTGGCAGGATGGGATCCACCCGGGGAGTGGCCTTGGTTCAGCTCTGAGCGCTCTGGATGCAGCAGCCTGGGGCTGCTCCACGGGGAACGCTGAGCACAGGAGCAATCCCTAAACACAGCCTCTCACCAGGGCCTGCAGGGAGCTCCTGCTGCCCACCAGGGACCCAGAGCTCACTGTGGCGTTCAGAACCTGGATTAGAGTCCCTGGAGTGTTCGTGGAGGTGCCCAGAGCCTGCAGCGCCTTGGAGTTCAGAGCACAGCACCACTGTATGGAGGATCCAAGTGCATATCCCTCTTCTGCCTGCCAGGTTCCTCCTCCATGGGCAGGGACACCTTCCACTATCCCAGGCTGCTCCAAGCCCTGTCCAGCCTGGTCTTGGACACTGCCAGGGATCCAGGGGCAGCCACAGCTTCTCTGAGCACCCTCACTGCCCTTTTACTAAAGAGCTTCCTTTTAAATCATCTTCCCAAGATCTGAGCTTAGATGGGTTTCGAAGGAACCAGCAGCAGAGCACCAAGGTGTTTTAGGGCTTGGCAGTCCAGAAGCCACCTGATTGCTGCCTTCATAACAAGGTACCAAGATGATCTCAGGATTTTAAGCACTTGACACTGAAGTGGCACTGATATATGCTGTGTGCAGACAAAATTGCATGGACCTTTCAAATTCCCAACTATTCCCTCCTTTGTTTTGCTGCTCTAGGGATTGTTTAATCTCATTTCATGTGGGTCACAGCATTTCCTGAATACCAATATCTATTAAAAACCACCTATGCTTTGCATCTAACAAAACCTCAGTTGACCCGTTTCCCCTTTCCTATGGCAAATTCCAGTTTTGGACTGGAATCCACTAAAGCACTAAAACACCTCAAATTTTCTCTGCCTGCTTATCAAGGAGCAAGGAATTTTTTCCTAATGCAAGCTCCTTAAATGTGATATCTTAAAAATTTGTGTTCCTTACGAGCACCTTCACTGAGTTCTTAAAAAGCATCAGAGCAGAGCAAGATGTGCCAGCAGCGGTGTCCAAATAGCACCAGTGGCATCAAAATAATGAGAGGAATGTCTGAAAAGTCTGAAGGGTTACACTCAAACCCTGTTAAATGGCTGGGTGGGACTCTGGAATCCAGCCCTGATACGTTTAATAGAAATGCAAGAACTGAGTGCTGGCCCATTAATGATAAAAATAAAGTTTTAGAATGTATGAGGATGAGAGGTCAGAGGAGTCAAAAACCTCTGCAGCCCTAGAAATGTCTGTGTGATTCTAAAACATGGGCTGAAAGGAGAGCTACTTCCCTCTTCCAGGGTCACAAGGCCTCTAAAAGACCAGGAGGTCCCTCTAGCTTTCTTCCACAAGGAAAAAAGAAAGGAAAAAAGGCAGAGTTCCCATTCTGCAAAAGAGCAGATCACAGAAACCCCGTGGTTTCCTGGACTAGATCCAAGGACAGGACTGACAAGGATGGGATGGAAACTCAAATGGAAGAGTTGTTTTTAAAAAAGCAGCGAGGCCATGGGGAGCAGCCCAGAGCTGGAATGTGAGGAGCTGATACAGGGATCAATAACACCCACCCTGCAGAATGAGGGATGTGTAACCCTCCTTTTGGGAAAGGAAGGGTTTCGCAGGCTCCTCTAGGGGTGATGCTGCAATGGGATGTGTGCACAGCCTGGCAGTGGGACTGGTTTGGGATTTCCATTCCCACTGGGATCCGAGGGGATGAGGCACAGGCACCTCCACTCATCCTCATCAGGAGCTGCTTGCCAGGTGGCCTTTTGCACATCAAAGGCTGAGTTATCAGCAGAGCCTTTGTCTTGTATCAGGATAAGGGGCAGGATGTGTTCTGCTCACACACAAAGACCAAGGGGCAGCAATCATGTGGTGGGCCAGAACTGGGATGTGCTTGTGTGTAACTGCACAGGAGACAGAAGGTGTTGGGGCTTTTTTTCCCTACTGGTCAAAGGAACCATAGAATCCCATCCTATTTCACCCCCTGCCATGGGCAGGGACACCTTGCACTATCCCAGGCTGCTCCAAGCCTGGCCTTGGCATTGCCAGGGATGGGGAAGCCACAGCTGCTCTGGGCTCTGGGCTCTGGGCTCTAAGCTCTCTCCAGAGCCTTCTCCCTTCTCTCCAGGGTGAGCACTCCCAGCCTGTCTCCATAGGAAAGAACACTTTTTATCACCTTGCTGTTGGTAAAGGCAGACAAGTCTTTCAGGGGAGATTACTTGTTAAATTATCCACAGTGCTGCAGATGCTCGGCTCTTTATTTTGGTTGTATATTTCAAAGAACAATTTCTCCAGCAAACAGTGCAACAGCTGTGGCTGATAAAACTCCTGGGTGCCATCATTATCCTTTTTCCTGATAGAGACTGTCACAGATTTACCATCGAGTTTTGGCTTGGAGGCTGGTGCTCTACAGCCAGCCAAAAATAAAATGGAGCTGGATAAGCCTTAACACAACAAAAGAAGAATTTACAAGGTTGGAAAACTAATTTGGAACTGCGATTATCAGAGCAGAGGAAGGAGCTGTGTCCAACACAGGTACAAGAGTACAGTTTGGATGTGACAGGGATCTGCAGTGACACATTCTCCTGTGCTTGGCCACAGGGCTCTTGCCACAAGACTGAGGATTTTGGAAGGTGGACTCATGCCATCATGAATTAAGATCTCTCACATATTTCCCAGTTGAATTCCCAGATCATCAATCAGTTTAGGACTGTCTATAAATCCATCTCTGGAGTCACACCCCAAAAACCTCTCCTGAGGTTTCTCCTCATACATAAAGTCAGACCTGGAAACCTCTTCAAAGGCATCTTCAGTCTTTAGCATGCAACCATAGAGAGTGTGAGGTCTCACCTTTGCCAGGATTTGCACCTGCACATCCTGGAAGGATGGGATCAGGAAGGTTGGAGAGGAGCTCCAGGATCATTGGGTCCAGCCCTGAATCCAGCACTGCAAGCACACCACCAACCCACATCCTCCAGGTGCCACAGCTTTAACACTTCCAGGGGCAGTGATCCCACCACTTCCTCGCATGTCTGTCTGCAAGGCACCTTTCCCTTGGAAATGGACTTTCCAAGCCCTGAATCCCTCACTCATTGTTCCAGATTGCAATGCAAGATGTTTTCCATTCCCATCTGTATGGCAGATTACCTTTGTCAAGTGGGCAGTTTGCCTTATCTCTCTCTTTGAGTGACCACATTCACACCTCCCTGGGAGGGGACATTGTTGATAACAGACCATTGAATGTCACTGCATGACTGATAAGAACTAGAACATCCCATTGGGAGATGTGAGCCCAGAGGGAGGAGCCAAGCATTGCTACCCAGATATAATCCAGAGGTTTGTGAGACACCAGCACGGCTTTCTCCACGGGATTCCCCAGAGGAACAGCAGCTGCCTCTCCTTCCACTGGATCTTCAGAGGAACAATCCATCCTTCTCTACAGATCCCCCTGCTCCAACAGAACCACCCCTGACACTGCAGGAGGGCTGCAGCCACATTTCCAATGGGACTGCCACCAACAGCCTGACCCACAGGGTGTCAGGCTGGGTTCTGACTCTGTCACTGTTGTTCTGGTGCACTGCATTACTTATTTTATCCTTTTATTTTTTTTCTTTTCCTTATTAAAGAACTGTTATTTCTGCTCCCATATTTTTGCCTGAGAGCCCCTTAATTTAAGATTCATATCAATTGGGAGGGGTGGGGAGGGTTTGCATTCTCCATTTCAGGGGAGGCTCCTGCCTTGCTTAGCAGACTCCTGTCTCTCCAAACCGAGACACTCATCCAAGGTGCCAAGCCCACAGCCCTGGCCTTTGGATTTCCAAAGCCAACTGCACCGTCAGCCCTTCTCAGCAACAGCTTCAAGGCTTAGTCCCAGAACTGTAGGGATGTTCCCTGGAGTCAATGGGCTCTGGGTGCTGGTGGTGAGGATGCCAGGTGAAGGGCTGGTTTCGGGATGCACACACCTGAGCACCGGGAGCAGGGGCCAGGCCACCAGGGAGCCATGGGAGCTTGGCAGCTTCCCCTCACTGCCAGCCTGGGTGGGACTGAGCCCAGCAGGGAAATGATCCCTGCTCCCAAGGCACCCCATCTTCCCTGGGTTTTAATGAGCCAGCAGGATAGCCCCTTTCAGAACAGCAGCCTTTCAGCTGGGTTTAAAGAAGCATTTTTGCTCTTCTGGACTTGAGCCCAAAATCCCGCTTGGAGTAGCTCACATTCACGTCAGCAGAACTGCCCCAGCCAAACAGAAAGTTCTTTCTTTTTTTTTTTCTTCTCCCTTAATTAAACTGTTATTCTCTCAAATCAAATATAAGCGTTCTCCTCATTCCAGACTAAGAAAGATCACAGGTGAATGCTGCCAGTGAAATTAAAAACTGACTTAAGACAGCTTTGCTTTTAAGAGAGTATTTTTTTGGTTTGGTTTTTGTTTTTTTTTTTTTTTTTTTTGCTGGATGCCTCTTCACTGAGCCAACGGTTAGAACTGAAGTGGGGCAGGTTTTTAGGCTATCAAGTGCAAAAGATGTTTTCTGTCTGCGTTCCTCCTTCAGAAGAGATAAACCAAGCCTAGAGAAATGAGGACACTGAAGCTCCTCGTGTCGTGGAGGGGTGAGGTGACCATGCCCAAAACACCCATTATCCACAGCTGCTCCTTTTGTTCCCAGGGCCACCATGAGCTCTGCTGGCAGAAGCAAACCCTCCCTGTCACAGCTCATACCAGGTACTGGCATTTCCAGTATGCTATTCATGCCCAGAAAGTCCCAAGACCAGAAGAGCAGCCCTTACACCCAGCCTGGCTGCCTTGAGGTCACAAAAGAACCATTTAGGTCGCAAAAGACATTTGGGATCCCTGAGTCCAGCTGTCCACCCAGCACCACCACCACGTTCTCCACTAGAACACATCCACACAGCTGCTGGACGCTTCCAGCAGTGGTGGCTCCACCAGTGCCCTGTGCCAGCTCTTTGCAACCCTTCCCATGAAGAAACATTCCCTTATATCCACTCCAAACCTCCCCTGGCACAACTTGAAGTCGTTCCCTCTTGTCCTGTCTCTTGTGACCTGAGTCCCACCTGGCTGCTGCCTCCTGTCAGGGATTTGTAGAACCCTCAGCTCCCACCAGCCCTTAAAAAACCCTCTTGTTACAACCCTTTATTTCCAATAAGAAATTTATTCCCATTCTGCCTGGGTGCTTTGCAGAGGAACCCTGGAGAATGGCAGAGAACAACAGTTAAAAGAATAGAGTGGAATTAGCCATCTCCTGCTCATTAAGTGACTTCAGATGGTACCAGCTTGCTGCATCTCTGGCAGGGAATGTTTTATTTGCTTAGTAAAGTTTTCACATGCAATATGTTGTTTCTGTTTTGTTTTGTTTCTGAAATCCCCTACCTATACATTTATTACAGACAGATATTATACCCTGGCAGTAAAGAAACACTGCAAAGTGCTAGTTAACTTCTCAGAGCTGCCTGAATAATTCCATAAATACGAGGGGACTGAAATGACAACAATAAAAGGGATCCGTACTTTGAACAATAAATATGAACTGGAGCTCTGCTTTGGATTTGAGGCATGCTGCAGCTAATAGGTATTCAGCTTGTGTGGGCCACTGACATTTAAATAAACACATGTGCAGTCCAAGGGGGTTGGCTGCAGAGCCTCTTGTCAATTGAATCCAGCCCTGGGAACACTCAGAGAGTGGCTCTGGATTGCAGGAATTCCTGGGCTGCAGCCCTCGGTGGGATCTCTCCTGAAACCAAAAGATGTCCTCCATGGGGGGGAAAAAAAAGAAAAATAGGTGGGGGACACAATGGGAATGAGGAGAGAGGGGTGGAAACCACCCCAAAATATGTGGCTACAAAGAAATACTGAAAATATTTACAAGCAAAATGCCTGGCAGGCTGCCTGCTGCAGGCTGAAGGAGAACTCGGCTCCTCAAGCTGAGATAGCTCAGCAACCTGAACAGCATTCCTGCACTGTCTTGGGAAAAAATCACCTCTGAACAGGGCCAGCTCGTTTGGGTTTGCAGAGCCAGGCCAGAGTGTGCTCTGAAAGCCATTCCTGGTGTGAGACAAGTGTTGAAGATTGCAGTGCAAGATGTTTTCCATTCCCATCTGTGTGGCAGATCACCTTTGTCAAGTGGGCAGTTTGCTTTATCTCTCTCTTTGAGTGACCACATTCACACCTCCCTGGGAGGGGACATTGCTGATAACAGACTATTGAATGTCACTGCATGGCTGATAAGAACTAGAACATCCCATTGGGAGATGTGAGCCCAGAGGGAGGAGCCAAGCATTGCTACCCAGATATAATCCAGAGGTTTGTGAGACACCAGCACGGCTTTCTCCACGGGATTCCCCAGAGGAACAGCAGCTGCCTCTCCTTCCACTGGATCTTCAGAGGAACAATACATCCTTCTCTACAGATCCCCCTGCTCCAACAGAACCACCCCTGACACTGCAGGAGGGCTGCAGCCACATTTCCAATGGGACTGCCACCAACAGCCTGACCCACAGGGTGTCAGGCTGGGTTCTGACTCTGTCACTGTTGTTCATGTGTACTGCATTGTTTATTTCATCCTTTTATTTTTTTTTTCCTTTCCCTATTAAAGAACTGTTATTTCCTGCTCCCATATTTTTGCCTGAGAGCCCCTTAATTTAAAATTTATAGGCATTGGGAGGGGTGGGGAGGGTTTACATTCTCCATTTCAGGGGAGGCTCCTGCCTTCCTTAGCAGACTCCTGACTCTCCAAACCAAGACACAGGAGCAGCAGGAATGATCCTGAGACAGCAACTTTATGCAGCTCCTGCAGCCTGCAAAGGCAGCTGGGATTATTACAGCTTGTCTGCAAAGGTAGCTATAAAATTAAAAATTGTGTGGCAGCATCAGACAGACAGAGGGACAGGGCTTTGTGGTGCTCACCCTCAGCTACTCACACCAGAAACCACAAAGTGCCTCCAGTCAAACACACTTGTTTTGTGTGATTCTCATAAACCTGGAGCATTCACAGGAAATATTCTCCCTCAGTATTGCAGAAAGCATAATTTCACATCCAGGTGTCACCTTTTCCATCACCAGGACAAATGAGGGATGACCCAAGATGAAGGAGACATCAGCTCTGGGGCTGTCAGCCTCAGAATGAAGGAATTGGCCAGTTTAAAAAATAAAATAAAATAAAATAACCACCACAATAAAACCAATTTTAAAAAACCCAAAGACGAATTAACTGAGCTACTTATCACTGAGTTTAACACCAAGCACAGCAGTGGAGGCTGTGTAACAACATTACAGATAATTAGAAAACTGGGATGGAAGGAAGCTGTTCTTTTGGAAGCTGGAATCGTGGCTCCTGGGGAATCCTTTGTGGCCATCAATGCATGCAGAATAGAGGCAATTTACTTGGTACCAGGTACTCTGGTTCCTCAAAAGCTTCCTCACCAGGGGCACCTTGGAAATTAATCTCCCCTGGGACTAGAAGAAAAGTTCTTAAGTGAATTCCAGACTGGTAGGAAACAGGAAGGGACAGGTAGGGATAAAATGGTAATTTTTCACAGCAGAGTGAATCCCAGGGGAATCCCCAGGCAATTTGGGCTGAGGCATGTGTTGTTCTCGGAGCCTAAAGGATCTGGAAAGGGGGTATTTGGAACAATTTGCAGAAGATAAAGAAGAAAATAACTACTTAAAGTAGCAGAAATTAGAAAAAAAACTTCAAAGGACCATGGGACCTGACAATAAAGAGAGCCCCACATGCAGTAACACAAACCAGGCTGAGCTTACCAGAGCCCCTCCCTTTGTTGCTGCCACACAGCAGCAAGAGAATCCAAAGGAACCCTCAATTCACTGCCAAACAGTGAGCAAAGGGATGGACAGCGCAAGGAATTCACAGAATTATGGAATGGTTTGGGCCAGAAGGGACCCTAAAATCGTCCCTTCCATTCTCCCGGGTGGCTCCAAGCCCCATCCAACCTGGCCTGGGACACTTCCAGGGATCTGGACACTTCTGGGCACCCTGTGCCAGGGCCTCAGCACCCTGCCAGGGAACAATTCCCAATTCCCAATATCCCATCCATCCCTGCCCTCTGGCAGTGGGAGCCATTCCCTGTGTCCTGGCGCTCCAGAGGACATTCCCTTGGGAATCAGGAGCTGTGTGGTGGTTGGTGGTGGCTCCTTCTCTCAGTACCACAGCACCTCCACTGCACATCACTGCAATGACGCAGATTACAAACCCAAAGAAAGCCCTTTTCCCATGCAGAAAAGGGCTTCCCATGTGGGCTTTGCTCCCATGAATACTTGTGGAAGCCAGAGAAGTGAGCACTCTCCAAAGGCAGTGAGAATGATGGAAGGTGAACAAAACTAAAACATCCAGAAAACAAAAAGAGAGGGGAAAAGCCCAGTTAGAAGAGAGCCTGGGAGCCAGCACAAGGCCTGCTTTTATCCCATTTTATCCCATTAAACATCCCCCTGTCCCCAAGCATCCCCCCCAGGCAGGCGCAGGGAGCAGAGCTCCCATTTCCACAGATTAACTCTGGATCTATCCCTAATGGAGCAGGAAGGGAAAGCTTTGCAGGGAGCTTGGAGAGAACTTCCAGCATGCATCCCTAATGCAGCCAAGGCTTCCAAAAGAGCCCCTACAAACAGAGTTCCCAAAATCACCCTGATGGCAGGAGGGTTTCTTAGGGGTGTGAGCTCCAAGGCAACTGCTGGGATAGGGAAAAGGAATCTGTGGAGAAATGGGATTTTTTTTTTTCCCCCACAACTTTCTTGCTGGAGGACAATCAGGGAGAGAACCTTGTGTGTTAAAATGTTCTGTAAAAGAGTTTAGACAGCTAGAACAAACAATTAAGTCACTGGAATCAATTACTTCTCATTAACAAAGAAGTAATTTGTGCCCTGTACAGGAAATTAGAGATGAAATAATTGAACTTGTAAGTGGTCACCCTAAGCTTGCTTCTTCTTCCCAAATTTTGCATTTAAAAAGAGAGGGCACATGGAAGAGCAGGGACACAGCCCGGGAGAATCAGCATCCTTCCTGTAAGGGGAGGTTTGGCCTCACCAAACCAGGGTGGTTCTGTGAGGGAGTCAACACCTGGATCAGTTGTTCTGATCTTCCTGGACTTCCAAAAACATTCCCAGTCTTTTTCACTGGAGGTTCTGAGGGGTCACAGGTTAGGTCCTTGCCTAAAAAACCTTTTTGGGGTATCACAGCTTCCTGGGTTGAGATCAGATTCTGCCCCCATAGAGCACAACATCTGGATTCTTTTCCTTCCATGTTTTACCACGCAACCCAATTCCTTCATGTGCCTGCAGTGACCACGGAGCTGGAATTATCTCAGTGTTTCAGATTGCAATGCAAGGTGTTTTCCATTCCCATCTGTATGGCAGATCACCTTTGTCAAGTGGGCAGTTTGCTTTATCTCTCTCTTTGAGTGACCACATTCACACCTCCCTTGGGAGGGGACATTGCTGATAACAGACTATTGAATGTCACTGCATGGCTGATAAGAACTAGAACATCCCATTGGGAGATGTGAGCCCAGAGGGAGGAGCCAAGCATTGCTACCCAGATATAATCCAGAGGTGTTTGGGACACCAGCACGGCTTTCTCCACGGGATTCCCCAGAGGAACAGCAGCTGCCTCTCCTTCCACTGGATCTTCAGAGGAACAATTCATCCTTCTCTACAGATCCCCCTGCTCCAACAGAACCACCCCTGACACTGCAGGAGGGCTGCAGCCACATTTCCAATGGGACTGCCACCAACAGCCTGACCCACAGGGTGTCAGGCTGGGTTCTGACTCTGTCACTGTTGTTCTGGTGCACTGCATTGCTTATTTTATCCTTTTATTTTTCTTCTTCCCTATTAAAGAACTGTTATTTCCTGCTCCCATATTTTTGCCTGAGAGCCCTTTAATTTACAGTTTATAGGAATTGGGAGGGGTGGGGAGGGTTTACATTCTCCATTTCAGGGGAGGCTTCTTCTGCCTTCCTTAGCAGACTCCTGTCTTTCCAAACCAAGACACTCAGTCAGGGGAGCGCTTCCCTGAAGAACTGAAGAGAGCCAAATGCCCCCAGAAGATGATTTTAGCCCTGTGAGAAGCTGCTCTAACCCCTGCAGTGTATTTTGGTGATGTTCTGCTGTGCCTGGGGTTCTGTTTGAAGAGCTGGCTGGTGTTGGGGAGCATTGTGTAGATTTGTCTGTACTCAGCTGAGTTATTCCTAACCCGGAACCCCAGGGCTGTATATCATTGTGTTGGAAAGGTAGTACCATTCCAACAACACCAAAACCAACCCCTTTTTAGTCTGGTGGGATGATTGCTCTGATCCCTACCCACAGGGCGAGATGCTGCTGCACACACCACAGGAGCCAAGAAATTAAAAATAAAGCTGTCCACCCTTGAGAGAATTGCTCCCTTTCTATCCTCAACAAGATAGCAAACTGAATTTAATTAAATTCAGAATTCCCTCACAGAGTGGCCGCAGCTGGCTGCCTGTGGGAATTCAGGAAATGATGCTGGAAGGGAGAAGGCTGGAGAATTTGGTGACAAGGAGTCAAATCAATCCCTTCTATGGGATTGAGACCAAACCAAGGAGCTGCAAGGCTTTAACCTGGCAGGCTGGGAGAGGAGAAGGCTCCAGGGACACCTCAGAGCCTCTTGCAGGGCCTGAAGGGCCTCCAGGAGAGCTGGAGAGGGACTGGGGACAGGGGATGGAGGGACAGGACACAGGGAATGGCTCCCACTGCCAGAGGGCAGGGATGGATGGGATATTGGGAATTTGGAATTGTTCCCTGGCAGGGTGGAGAGGGGCTGGGATGGAATTCCCAGGGCAGCTGTGGCTGCCCCTGGATCCCTGGCAGTGCCCAAGGCCAGGCTGGAAAATAATCTCTGCTCAGAACTGCAGCAATCACAGCTCTCACAGGAGCTCCAAGGCACAGAAACCTCTTTAGAGGCTGAGAGCTGCAGAGCAGCACTTCCCTCCCAGTTCATTTATTTCCAGCTTCTGCTTTTTTTCAAGAGGGAATCTCCTGTGATCAGTTATTCCTTGACAGTTCCCTGCTTTCCTTGGGAAGCCAGGCTCCTCCAGCAGTGCCAGGCAGCAGAGCTGAGGCACAGCCTCCCCTGGCAAGGGGATTGCAGGAGAACCTGGGGCTGCTCAGCCCCTTGCTCGGGCAGCCAGCATGGGCAGCTTGGCCACAGCAGCTGGGAGGGATAAATCAGGGCACTCACCAGGGAGCATTGTCCCCCCTGCTCAGCAGAACCCACAGACATCAGCCCTGGATATTTTCTAACAGAGCTTCTGGCCACAAAAACTTGTGACCTCAAAAAAAGAAAAAAAAGAAGGAATTTCCAGATCACTCCAGCAGCAGAAAGCACACACAACCTGTATGGGAAACACACATAACCTGTATGGACCCTGATGGACTTGGACTTCCCTCTTAAGGATAAAAAGATTAATTTGCAGAGATTCAATTTACTGCTGAAAACTCGCTCTCCCCCAAAAAATTAATTAAAACTACAGCGAGATACTCTGCTATCTAAAAATATGGGAGGATAAAAAATAATCAGATTTCGCTTTAGCATTTTGGTTTTAGCAGTTCAACAGTGAACCCATAGATTATTAGAACCACCAGACCTGGCTATTTTCTATCAGAGCTTCTGGCCACAACAACTTGTGACCTCAAAAAAGAAAAAAAGGTAATTTCCAGTTCACTCCAGCAGCAGAAAACACACACAACCTGTGTGGAAAACACACACAACCCCCATGTGCTTGGACTTCCCTTTTAAGGATAAAAACGTGAATTTGCTAAGATTCAATTTACTGCTTAAAACTTGCTCCCCCAAAAAAAATTAATTAAAACTACTGTGAGATACTCTGCTATCTAAAAATATGGGGGAGAAGAAAAATCAGATTTCGCATTAGCAATTTGGTTTTAGCAGTTCAGCAGCGAAGCCATAGATTGTTAGAACCAGCAGCAATTGATTCTTTTATTACCAGCTACCTGCTGAGAGCTGCCTGTGTTGATGTTTCACTGACAGCAGAACACTTCCTACACTGTTATTACCTGAAACCACTTGGAAAAATAACATATCCAGGAGGCTGCCATGAAGCCATCCTGGAGATGGGGCTGCCATCAGTGCTGCTGACATTTCAGGGGGTATTTAGGGCACCACGTGGGGTTAAACCATCTGTAATGCTTTGAAACAAGTTCAGTCAATCAGAGAGCACTGGAAGCCTTTCCAGCAGGCAACGGTGGTTTTCTTGTCACTGGATGGTAGAAAGGGGGGAGAATTTATCTTTATGGACACCCAGATCACACTGGGACCATTCCCTCCTCTCTGCCCAGCAGGCAGCCAGGAGAAAGCAGGTGGAAGCCAGAATGAGCCCACAAAACCTTTCCACATCCACACCAGAGGGTTCCCCCTCAGCCCCGTCAGAATTACTGTTCACCCAAAGGGTTTCTCATGAGCTGATTGAGCAGAGGTTGTCTCCACAGGTCCCTGGAGACATCCCTGTCCCAGGCGGATCTTCAGGATGCTCTTCTCTCCAAGTGCACACCAGTTCTAGCAGTAAAAACACACGGTGTTGGCTTAATGGTTGGACTGGGTCCCAGGAGCCTTTCCCAACCTGTGGTTCCACAAAGAGTGGCCTGTGAAGTTCCTGCTCCTCTTTTCCACACCTATTAATTCTGTGGGTTAAAGGACCAGAAGAAAAAGAGCAGCAGAGAGAGCCCAGCTCCCCAGCACCACCGAATTCCCACAGAATCTCTTGCTGCAAAAGGGTGTGGGCACAAAGCACAGACACAGAACTGGCTGCAAGCAGGAGAAGGATGGAAAAGCAGGATTTTCCAGAGGGAATGGGCTGAGAGGGGGGTGCTATTGCCAGGGTTACACACCTGAAGCAGCCAACATGGCGAGGACAGCCTGGAGTGGGCTGCAGGGGACTGGGCTTTACCAGGCCTGTGGTGGGAAGGGGATAATGTTAAAGATTGCAAGGCAAGATGTTTTCCATTCCCATCTGTATGGCAGATCACCTTTGGCAAGTGGGCAGTTTGCCTTTGAGTGATCACATTCACACCTCCCTGGGAGGGGACATTGCTGATAACAGACTATTGAATGTCACTGCATGGCTGATAAGAACTAGAACATCCCACTGGGAGATGTGAGCCCAGAGGGAGGAGCCAAGCATTGCTACCCAGATATAATCCAGAGGTTTGTGAGACACCAGCACGGCTTTCTCCACAGGATTCCCAGAGGAACAGCAGCTGCCTCTCCTTCCACTGGATCTTCAGAGGAACAATCCATCCTTCTCTACAGATCCCCCTGCTCCAACAGAACCACCCCTGACACTGCAGGAGGGCTGCAGCCACATTTCCAATGGGACTGCCACCAACAGCCTGACCCACAGGGTGTCAGGCTGGGTTCTGACACTGTCAGTGTTGTTCTAATGTTTATTTTATTGTTTATTTTATCCTTTGTTTTTTCCTTCCCCTATTTAAAGAACTGTTATTTCCTGCTCCCATATTTTTGCCTAAGAGTCTTTAATTTAAAATTTATAGGAATTGGGAGGGGTGGGGAGGGTTTACATTCTCCATTTCAGGGGAGGCTCCTGCCTTCCTTAGCAGACTCCTGGCTTTCCAAACCAAGACAGGTCACTTAGACAGAAACACTCAAGGTTAATCCTGAATATGCAGCAATTCCTTTGGAAAGGTTGGCTTTGGGGTAGAATTCCTGCACATGGAGATCTCTTGGATCACCTGCCCATGCTCCAGGGCAGTTGGAGAAGGATCCCAACATCCCTCCTTAGGCCCAGACCCCTGTGAGGAGGGGATCCCTGTGAACTGGAGAAGGGAAACAAGGACTGTTGGCTTTCCAAGGGAAGAGCTGCCCTGTTGAGGAGCGGATTGCATGATCTGAAGCAGAAGCAGGATGTCTCCTGCCCTCTCACCCTACTCCAGGCCCATCACTCTGTGGGACATCAGCTCCCAGCCCCACAGGGAGCACCTCGAGGTCACACAGGAAAACCATGCACAGGAAGGCAGGAGCAGGGCAGAAAAAGACTTTAAAAAAACAAAATGGAAAATACAAAATTAAAAACTAAGTGGCAGTGGTTAATTGTTCAGTGTATCAACTACTTTCCCCTCAGAAAAGAGGAATTCCTGGGGCTGGAGAACACTCCAAGGAGCAGGAGGAGGGTCTGGTCCTCTCAGTGCTGTGGGAAGCCTCTGGAGCCCAGCATCTGATTCCAGCTCAGCCCTTTCGAGGCATGGAGGGTCCCAGGTGGGTTCCTGTCCCTTGTTCTGTTCTTGGGGGCTGCTTTCAGGCAGGCAAGAGGTGCACAAGTCCTGGAGTTCAGCATTCCCTCCTCCTGTCCCTCAGGTCAGTGGGACCATCCCCTTTCTCCATAGGGATGGCAGAGCTGGGTTTATCCATCCCTTTTTTCTGTGGGAATGGCAGAGCTGGGTTTATCCATCCATGGGGATGGCAGAGATGGGTTTATCCATCCCCTTTTCCATGGGGATGGCAGAGATGGGTTTATCCATCCATGAGGATGGCAGAGCTGGGTTTATCCATCCCCTTTTTCCATGGGGATGGCAGAACTGTGTTTATCCATCCCCTCCCCATCGATGGGCGTGCATCAGTGGCTGCAGGGCTGTGGGAGGTGCAATCGTTCCTCAGTCAATTCCCAGCCTTTCAGCTTAACAGCACCTCAGGGGGCGCGGGCTGCTTCCCCTGGCACGGAGAAAAAACAGCAGGGAAAGGAATGATCCGTCGATGCAAACTGAAAAGGAAAGGGGGAAAAAAAAACAAACAACAAACCCCACCCCGAAGCCTCCGCAGCAGGAGGTGAAGGGAAAAACAACGCCTGGAAAAAAAAAAATACATCAATAAATAATTGAATCTCATTTTCTTTGGCACGAGGCAGATGAATCTCAGGATGGTTTGGATTGGGAGGGATCTGAAAGCTCATCCCATTCAACCCACTGCCATGGTCAGGGACACCTTCCACTATCCCAGGGTGCTCCAAGCCCTGTCCACTTGGACACTGCCAGGGATGGGCAAAGCCTATGCCAGGGCCTCACCCTCTCACAGGGAAGGATTTCTTCCTAAAAAAAGAGAACTAATAGGGATGGATGGTTGATGGTGAGGATGCTGGAGCAGGGATGCTGGGCAGAAGCACAGGAAAAGGGGACTGGGCTGCGCCACTCCCAGGGGAAGGTCAGTGCCACCACACTCCTCATGTGTGCCACACAAAAACACCCAACAGTGGAACCAGCCATCGATCTTGTGATGGACATCCCAAAAATAACACCACAGGAGTGGGAATACAGGGAGTAGAGGACAGCAGGCATTTCCCATGGGATGGAAGAGAGAATGCCAGCTCCCATATACACAGGATTCCTTTGGAGCAGGATAATGGTGATCATCCCTAGACAAGGAGCTTTTACACCTGAGTGGCCTCAAGAGGAGCAGCACGGCCTGGACAGACCCATATCCCCAGCTGGGGAGCCAGGAACACTGGCAGGAGCCCATCCATCCCATTATGATGAACTTTGCCAGAATTTGGGTATATTCAACTGTTGGAAATCAGCACATCCCTCTGGATGTCCAGAGTTGCCGAGGACCCCGTCTGGGGGCTCGGAGACCCTGGCATTCTGCCCGGAACACCCGGGGATTTGATTTTGACCCTTGGAGCAAGTTACCAGCTTTGTATGAGGACATGAAAGTCACACAGGTTTGAATGGTGTAATAATAAAATATCCACAGGGTGAAAATGTAGATTTCAGGATTTTTGGTATGGGTGTTATGGGGACAAGATGGAGGAATCAGGGCGTATCCAGCCTTTCTTCTTTCTTCTTCTTGCTCTCCATTTTCTGCTGTGATGTTGGCACTTGGGGATTGGTTTAGAACAGAAGTACACTGTCTAACATAGGTGATAGGTGTTGGGAATTAAAAGTAAATATGATATGCATAGTTTGTAGTATAAAAGGACAATACCACCTCAAGAGCAGTCTGAGTGCTCGTGGCTACCTTGCTGAGCAGACCTCAGCTGGGCAAAAAGAAAATTTTATAGATAAGAATTAATAAACAACCTCAAGACCGAAAAGCAAAGAGTCCAGACTCGTTCTTCAGCCGCGCGGGCCGAAGCAGAGACACCCTGCACATCTCGGGGCAGCAGTTATCAAACAGCAACCTGAGATTCAACCACAGGAAAAGCTGTGCTGTGAGACCAGCACTCAGCAGGGAAGCACAGAGACCTTGTGGAACGGCCACAAAACCCCTGCACACCCAGACACCTTTGCCCCTTGCCCAGCAGCGCTGGCTCTGCACCCTCGGCTCGCTGTCCCAGCTGGAACGGGGACGCTGTGGCCTCCAGAGCAGAGCCCCAGCCCAGCCTGGCAGGAGGCAGAGCCCAGGGCTGGCTCAGGGCTCCCGGGGCGCTGCCACCCCTCCCGGAGCCATCCACGTGCCGGTTCCCGTGCCGCGAGGCGCCCGTGCGGCGCAGCCCACGCTCCGGCAGGCAGATGATGTTTTTCTGAATGCATCCCCATCTCTAATGAGACATTACTCACAAGCTGCGGAATAAAATGGAATAATAGCATCTCTGGGCGTTAGTCATGCTTTAAATGCGTACCTTTCAGAGCAGGAGGGGATTTGATAGGATAATCTTCCAAGAGACACGTAGGAAGCTTTCATTGAGGGACACGGCCCCAGCAGCAAATTACAGCTTGCTGCTCTTCGTGCTGCCGTGCTGAATGATGCTGTCGGGGGGGACCAAACGTGGGCCAGGGGGGCCCACGACCCCCTGCAGAGCGGTTTGGGGCAAGACAACGGGATCTGGGAGCTTTGCCAGCTCCAGGTGCCACAATTCTTTCAGCCCTCGGTGCCAGGCTGTGCCTGACCACAGTCCCACAAGGGCTTTTTCTTCCCTTTGCCCTGCTCTCCCACTCCGGCATCCTCGGTGGATGTGCTCCCTAGCCAAACAAACCCTGTGTGCCTGGGAAGGAACACGGGCTGCTGCAGAGGAATAAACTCATTTTGCACATGTGGAACCAGGCCCCAAAGCTCTGGGAGCCAGGAATGCCGCAGCCTCCCGCAGGCACCGTGCTCGGGATGCCTCACCAGAAGGAGCTGGGAATGCTGCAGGGAAGCTGGATGGGCTGGGAGAACATAGCTTGGCCCCAAAACCACATCTGTTTGGAGCAGGAACCCACTTGCTGGGAAAGCCCAGCATCCTGAGGTGTGCCCTGGGGCAGCCCCCTGGGTGAGACAATCCGGCTCAGCATCGGACCGGCACGGCACCGCCTCGCTTTGTTTGGGAAAATCCATCCCAGGATCCCAGCCCTGCCATGAGCAACTCATCCCTCCTTTCTTTAGCCACGTTTGAGGCATGCTGAAGGCTGCCAGGCAATCTTTGCTGTGTGCTCAAGGAGATGGAGAGGAAATTTGGTTCCCAGTCAGAGGCTCTTAAACCAATTTCAGCCGCGGAGCAGCGCGAGAGAGAAACAATTCCGCGCAATTCCCTGGAATTGGGTCCTGCCGACCCCAGAGAGACTCCTGGCAGGGATGAACAAAACACAGCAGAGCAGGTGAGGCCCAAAGCCCGCTGTCCTGCCCCAGGGAAGAGCCCCTCAACCTGCCTGAGAGAGTTTTGTCCTTAGTGGCTGCCCCAAGCCCCACCAAGGTGGGGACACTCTCACCCTTCAGCTGGAGGTGCAAAGGCTCCAGCTCTGGTAGAAAACACAGGCAGCCTCCAGGAAAGCAAAAACTCACCCTGTGCCCTTCTCCAGGGGCTTCTTGTATTGCAAAAAAAAAAAAAAAAAAAAAAAAGCAAAATAAAAATAGAGTAGAGAAAAGCAAAAAGGGAAGGGAAAGAGTCACATGAGGATGTTGCAGTTCTCCCAGTGAGAGCAGCTCCTCCATCACAGGTAAGATGTCAGCAAGCCTGCACCACCACCTGTGTGGCAGGGGATGAGGTTTGGAGGCCTCCCAAAGCCCTAGAAGGGGATTAAAGCCACCCTGTCTTCAAGTGATGGACCCATAAAAACACATGGTGCATAACTCAGGTCCTTTCTGAACCTCCAGTGGTGCCTCAAATCACCCCAAAGAAGGAAAAATCTCCATTTTCCCGTGGCAGTGCTACACCTGCTACAACACCAGTGCGAAAATTCAGAACAGCAAGACCCAAAATACTCCCTCTCCTTTTCTTTTTGCATCCACACAGCGAATTAATTTGGAACAGCAGCAGCTAATTGATGCCACAGAGAGTTTAACAGCAGCGCTGGTGACCCCTGCACACCTCCCTGGTCTCTGCAGGCACATCAGGCCCTGGTCCCTGCTGCAGGAAGCAGGTGGGAAAGCAACAACTTCCCCTTTAAACTAAATCAGGGTGAAAGCAAAAAATGAAAAGAGTGCCCTGCACGTTTCCAAGCATGAGACTCCCATACAAATGGTCCCCGCAATGTTTAAACCATTTGGGCTCCTTCCTTATGCTGTTTCTAAGTTTGAAGAATGCCTGCTGGGGATGATTAATATTCCTCCTCCTACACTTACCCGTTACTCCTGACAGCAAAAATTAAAACAGGAGCTTCTCTTCATTCAACCCCGGCCCACAGGAACGTGGTTACATGGGGAGAAGCTGCTAATAAAAAAGGGAGAAGGTTTGTAAATCCGCCGCATTCACAGGCGGCAGAGGTGTGGCTCTCATTCAGCATCCCCGCTGCAGGAAAACTCCATCACCTCCTCCCGGCGGGATGCTCGGCACCAGCAATGCTCACACAACTCTGGGGGGAAAGGCAGGGGTGGGCAGGGCCTGGATCTGGGTGCCTGACCTGGAGGGGATGCCCGGCAAGGATGGGGATGCCCGGAGGGGATGGGGATGCCCTGTCGCAGACATCTTTTGTGGAAAATCCTTGCCTTAGGATTTTTCCTCCTGAGAAGCTGTGAGGCCTCAGGAACAAAATGTAAACAATGGTTATCTGCTGCTGTGGAATGCAACAGGTGGATCTGTGACTGGTCTCATAGAGTTGTTTCTAATTAATGGCCAATCACAGTCAGCTGGCTTGGACTCTGTCCCAGCCACAAGCCTTTGTTATCATGTCCTTTCTATTCTTAGCTCAGCTAGCCTTCTGATGAAACTTTTTCTTCTATTATTTTAGTATAGTTTTAATGTAATATATATCATAAAACAATAAATCAAGCCTTCTGAAGCATGGAGTCAGATCCTCGTCTCTTCCCTCATCCGAAAACCCCTGTGAACGCAGTCACAATGCCCGGCACAGCAGGGATGGAGAGGCCCAGCAGGGATGGGGATGCCTGGCAGCCTTCCAAATCCATCTCCTCACTGTGCTGCTGTTCCTGCCCTCAGCTCTGCTCCTTTCACCTGGCTCCAAAGCTCTCTCCTCAGCCAAGCCATGAGAGGAGAGGGAGAAGCTCGGTACCGATCCGTGCTCAGCCCCAGCAGCCCCACCCGTGCCTCCATCCCTGGGATGCAGTGGAGATCTTCATCCCTGGGCATCTTCCCGTGACCCTGGAACAGCCTGGGGTGAAAGGAGCCTTTGCAGCCGCCCCAGGGACACAGGAGCAGCTTTGTCACCCAGGGTCTCCTTTCAGAGAAGGCCTGTTCTGCATGTGGGGTGGGCTTGAGCTGTCACTACTGCAAGACCTTCATGGGTTCCACCTCAAACCCATTCAAAACCCATCAAAGATTCTTCAGGGTTGTGCAGCATCCTGAAATTGAATCTTACAGGTACCCCCTGCCATGCTCATCACATGCAAGCCCTTAGCTCGCTATAAAAATGGTTCTCCATCAGTTTGCCCCATTTATTTTTTGGGCAGGGATAGTGGTTTGCCTTTCCTTTGTCCTCCTTGCATGGAGGGCTGGGGAAGTCAATTTTTCCCCCCGTGCTTCCACCATGTGGCTTGGCTACAGCAGATCTCCAAATTCCAGAGGGCAGAGTTAACTCTGAGTCTGGAAAGCTTCAAGGGACGTCGTGCAAGAGACACTTACACAACCCTAATGAGCCAGAGATGTCCTCGAGACAAAAAAAAAAAAAAAAAAATTTACAAGAAACCATATTAATTGCAGCCCTTTCCCTTCAATTAGCTTCCCTCCATTTTAAAGAAGGAATGAGAGATCAGAAATTCCAGGCAAGCCTGAGAAAATGGGTGTTCCACAGAGCACCTTGGGATAGTGGAAGGTGGGGATGGAATTGGACGAGATGCGAGGTCACTTCCAACCCAAACGATTCCATGATCCCAAGTGTGCTGCCCTGGAAAGGAGGAGATTCCCCATCCTCATCCCCACCATGGCATTTGGGTGCCCTCAGACTCTGCAGGTCTTTAACAAATGGAGTTAATCAGTGCCTCACACCAAGCACCTTCCCGGGGCGGGCGCAGGAACAGCGAGGAACAACAGCGCTCCTCTTTAATGAGGATAAAGATCAAAATGAAGTCAATTAAGTCTGCCGCTGCTGACATTTGTCTAAGCACATGAAAATTGGTATAAGCTGAAGCAAGACAAGTTGTTTGAACTCCGTGGGCAGGATTATTTCTCTCTTTCCCCCCCCCCTTTCAAAATTAGTTTTTCACGATGCGTTTCAATTCCGTTTCCCCGCGTTACTGGGTAGGTTCAAGGGACATGTGGGACAGATTCCACTCGACAGTTTGTAAACAGCTGACGTGGGAGGGAGAGGGCACTCGAGCTATTGGAATTGTTTTCATTCAAAAAATTTTGTAAATTAATTCCTCCCCCATCTGCCTGCTCTAAACAGCGCGGAGCCGCGTTCCTCCCCTCGGAGCGGCGCACGCACGCAGACAGATGTGCCTTCTGTTCCTCCCCAACATCCAGGCTGCGCAAATGTCAAGGTGCTAATGAGCTGAGCAGGAGTCAGCCGAGGACAAGGGAGTGCCAGGAGCCTTCCAGAGCTCCTCCTCAGCCTTGCAAAGCTCCTACACAGCCTTCCAAAGGCTCCTCTGCAGCCCCCGGGCAGGGACAGCAGCAGGAATTGGGGCTGAGCTCTATGGGATGCTCGAGGAACAGCATCCACAGGCTCACACACTGATGGAGCTCTGTGAGCAGGGACAAGGCACCTGAGTGTCCTGTCCGTGCTCCTTCTGTGCCTTTCCTAACCCAGGATATTCCCTGCTCTTTGTGTGCCCTTTCCAGCCCAGGATATTCCCTGCTCCTGGTGTGCCCTTCCCAACCCAGGATACTCCACCATTCCACATCAGTCCAGTCTGCCTGGAGTTTAAAATCTCTGTTTATAATCTCTGTTTTGGGGCTGAACAGCAGCTCCTTGCCCTCCAAGGTGGCACCAACAAATCAGATGTTTCCTCCTCTCCTTCAGGGGAGCCAGAGCTGTTACATCCATCACACTTCCATCAATACTTTCCCATCTCCATTCCCCCCTCCTGGAATACTTTAAGCCCCAGGGGACAGGGCTGTCTCTGAAGCCCTCTTTGCTCGGGCAGTGCCTGCTGACCCCTCAATGGCAGGGTGATTATTACAGGGTAATTACACGGCAAACTTTCACCCAGGGAAGTGGAGCTGACACCAGCCCCACAGCCAGAGCGCTTCCCCACCAGGCACCAGAGCTCTCCTCTCCAGACTGGTGGGGAATGAGGAGTAATTAAATGTTATTTCTCGCTATTATTGCTTCCCCTGCCTCTGCGAGCAGCTGTCTCCTGGCTCTCTCTCACGTTTGGAGCTCGCTGGAAGCATCCCTGGGTTGCCCTTCCTGCTCTCCAGCAAGCTGCCTTTCCCAAGGACTCCCTCCTGCATCTCCCTGCAGGAAACACAGAAAGCGCTGCTGCCTCCTCCACTGACTCATAATCCTTCCCTCAAACGTACAGATTATTTAAACACCAGCAGGGATTTCATGCCAGGGGCTGCCGAGCATTAAAATCCACCATCTTCTCCTTCGGCATGCCCGGTTCCAGCACCCAGAAGCAGCACCACAGAGGAAAACACACACAAGGCAGCTCAGCCTGCTCCTGGAAGCAAAACCCAAACCCCTCGTGGCACTGGGCTCCTGTAGGGTCACCTCCTGGACACCAAAAAAGCTGAGGTTGTACCGTGGTGGCCCAGGGTGAGTTTGCTCTCTGGCTCTCCTGGAAGCCTCAAGAAATCCACATTTCACCCACACCTATCAGCAGGCAGCAGTACAGGGATCCAGAGTCCAGACCCCCAAGAAATAAGCTAATTGGAATGCAAAAAAAAAAAAAAACCCCAAACAAACAAAAAAAACCCAAAAAATCCCCAGAAGCACTGCAGGATATTCCCAATTACAAGATCCAGGCAAACACCCTCTGAGGCAGCAAACACTGCTCCCCAGACCTCACTCTCCCAGCAAGCCTCTGGACCAGGCCATCTCCACCTCCCTCCCCAGCAGATTCCATCCTTCCCAGGGAGCTGTTCCATCCTAAAATCCCAACAGGGCTCCTCACCTCTGCCTCATGCAGCTCCAGGAGCATTAACAGCCCCACAAAGCACTCCCCAAATCCTTGCTGCAGCCCTGCCCTTCCCTTTTAACCTTTATTCAACAGTTTTTCATTGGCATTTGATTACAGCCAGGCCTGTGGAAAAGTCCTCACATGAAAACCCTTGGTACCAGGTCTGCCCCTGTGTGCTGTCAGTCTGTCTTTACTCCATTCCTGCTTCCCCACGGGATTCCCCAGAGGAACAGCAGCTGCCTCTCCTTCCACTGGATCTTCACAGGAACAATACATCCTTCTCTACAGATCCCCCTGCTCCAACAGAACCACCCCTGACACTGCAGGAGGGCTGCAGCCACATTTCCAATGGGACTGCCACCAACAGCCTGACCCACAGGGTGTCAGGCTGGGTTCTGACTCTGTCACTGTTGTTCTGGTGCACTGCATTGTTCATTTTATCCTTTTACTTTCTTCCCTATTAAAGAACTGTTATTTCCTGCTCCCATATTTTTTTGCCTGAGAGCCCCTTAATTTAAAATTTATCAATTGGGAGGGGTAGGGGGTTCACATTTTCCATTTCAGGCAATGGAAAATCCGTGGAAAAAATGGAAAATCACCATCCCCTACCCATCCCCTGCCCCATTCCCTGCCCCATTCCCTTCCCATTCCCTTCCCATTCCCTGCCCCATTCCCTGCCCCATCCCCTGCCCCATTCCCTGCCCCATTCCATGCCCTATTCCCTGCCCCATCCCCTTGCTCCTGGCACAGCCTCCGGTCATGGGCACCCAGCTCCAAACCCGGCATCTTTATCAGCAGGTGCTAAATTGCCGCTCCAGCTGCTGAATGCTAACAATTAACTCAATTAACATCTAAACAGATGCAATTTTTGAGGAAACGAACAACATTAATAACAAGCAAAAGGGGAAAAAGCTGCAATTACAAATGTGGGGGGGGAAAAAGCCTTGCAGAGAGGCGTGGGCTGGCAGGACCTGCAGCTTGGTGTCAGAACCCAGGACATCCCTCTGGCTGCCCTGGGTGACTCCAGACCCTGACAAAAGGCTCAGAGACCTTGGCATGGAGTCAGAAACACCTGTGCCTTCCATTTTAGCCCATAGAAAAAATTACCAGCTTCGTGCGAAGATTTACAAGCCAGCAGAGTTTGAGTAGAATGATGGTGAATCTGTCACAGGGTGAAAAAGTAGAATTTTGGGGATTTAGAAAGGGGGTTCAAGAGGCAAGATTAAAAAAATCTGGGCGTGTCCTGTCCTTCTTCTCCTTCTTCTTGTCCTCCATCTTCTGCTGTGATGGCGGCACTTTTTGTATTGGCTCTGTGACCTTTTCCTGCCAGGAGTGACCTCCTGCCTGAGCTCCGTGTAGGACACAGGGACATCTAATGGCAGGAGAACCACACTGCGAACGGCGCGGCTCAAAAATCGCGGAGGCAGCAGCGAAAAAATTGGGTGAAAAGCACGAATTGCCAGCCTGGAGATGGGGCTGTGTCCTGGCCCGCAGCCCTGCAGCTCCCAGCTCCTGGGAATGGTTGTGGAATGAGATGTGGCTGCCCCAGGACGTTCGTGCAAAGGGAGATTTGTTGCTTCCAAAAAAAGCCTTTGTTTTCCCAAAACATCCCATCCCATCCCATCCCATCCCATCCCATCCCATCCCATCCCATCCCATCCCATCCCATCCCATCCCATCCCAAACCATCCCATCCCATCCCATCCCATCCCATCCCATCCCATCCCATCCCAAACCATCCCATCCCATCCCTACAAAGCAGGGACCTTTCCCTGGCACCCTCTGTGCCCCACAGACAAGGGGGTTCACAGCAGGCAGAGCCCTAAGTGCAGCTCTCTGCTGGGTTTAACGCTCAGATTTAATTTTAAAGAGCATTTAATTGGCAATTGCTCTGCTCTCTCCATCAGTGCACGTCTCCCTGCGCCAGTGCTGTTCCACGGGCAGAGGGGGAAGAAGAGGGTTCACAAAGGAACTGGATGGGTCTCCCCTCAAAGCCAAACTCTTCCTTTCAGAGGCTGAGGACGTTCTGTGTTGATTTGTGAGGGATCTGCCCTGGTTTTGTGGGGTTTGGAGATCGATTGTTTATGTGCATCTGCATTTCCAGATGTTGGCACAGGGAAAAGGCAGAACCCAGACTTGGGCTTTCCACGTTCATTTTCCTTGCATTCAGGAGGAAAATAAAATGTGCTGGGACAAGCAAGAACGTTCCCCCTTTTCTTTATTTTCTTTTCTTTTTTTTTTTTTTTTTTTTTTTTTTTTTTTTTTTTTTTTTTTTTGGTTCCAGCCAATTCTCAAAATTCTGTAATTACCTTTGAGGTCAGGGGTTTCTAAAGAAAGCAAACCCCAAATTCCAAATTCCCATGGAAGGAAGAAGGACTGTGGTGTTTCACTCTGTTTGCCAATAAAGTGGGATTTCATCCCAATAATACCTCCCCAGGAAAAGACTCCACTTTGCTTAAACAGCAAAAGACTTGGCTGATAAATTTGGGGTTAAGGATACACAAGCTACATAGGGTTTTGCCCTATCCCCAGTTTGTACCTGTCCTTATTTCGGTGCAAATAGGATTTCTGGAGCAATGCCCTGGGTCCTAGAGCCCACATCACAGCCAGCTGTTGACAAATCCCACCCTCTGCTTACTGCCATCCTCTCATTTAACTTTTTGTTCCCTGTAATTAGGAGGTCTACTGGAAACAAGGCAAACTTAGGGATAAAAACTGCCCAGGGTTTGGTGAGGCAGGATTTATCCTGAATGAGGCAGCTAAAAGAGACTAAAGACCTTTCCCAATGCAAAAACGGGAGCATCAGCCTCCAGCTCATCTTTATTTAGTCTCCAGCTCATCTTTATTTAGTCTCAATTTCATCTTTATTTAGTCTCCTGCTCAGCTGAAGTGTTATGGACTGGGCTGGCTGTTTGCACAGTGCACGCCCAGGCTGGGCTCCTGCTGCATCCTGCATCCCAGCATCTTCAGCAGCATCCCAGGATCTTCAGCAGCATCCCAGGATTCAGGGATGCTCTGCAGCTCTTCAGGCAACACACAGAAAAACCACCTTGGCACCTGTGATCCAGGTTCTTTTGGGTTTTTCCCCCATTGGCAGTGGGGCAGTGACACCTGGGCAGATTTTTATCCCCAGGCAAGGTTTGGGAAGGGCTTTTCCAGGCCCTTTGCCCAGAATTTGCTCTGCCACACGTGGGTCCATCCTAATTTCCCTCTGGATGGGGGAGGTGGGGCCTTACACCAAGATTCCCCTGCCTTTTTCCCCCAAAACCTGCTCCCAGAGGGGCACAGGAGTGCTGAGGAGATGGTGGGTTAAAATCTGGGTAAAACAACCCTGTCTCCAGCAGAGTGGTCTGCACAAACACACTGACAAAAATCGGGTGCTTTTTCAAGCAATCATGAAAGTTGCGCAGGACAGGAGCCAATTCCCATCTCTTTTAGCATCCACTTACTCTCCATGCCAAAGCTTTTTGGAAACCCTTAACTGGTAGCTTTGAAGCATTTGGGGGGGGAAAAAAATGGTTTCCCCTTTTCATTGATGTACTGTCTCTTTTTTCTGCCAAAACCCACTTTTTTTTTTTTTTTTTTTGCCAAAATAAAAACCCACTAGTGTGTGAAAGCAGAGCTCGTCCCCCAGGGAGGGCAGAGCTAGCGAGTAAGAGCTGACAGAAATAGAAAAGCTTCCAGGAAATAATATCTCCAGTGCGGTTTTATCTGCTCCATCATCCTGCAGTCAGGAGAGTAATTCCACCAGGGCCCAGATGAGCCCAATTAAAGCTTTCTAATTTTCACAGAGCTCTCCAGAAAATGTGTGGATGGATGGATGGATGGATGATGGATGGATGATGGATGGATGGATGGATGGAGGGATGGATGGATGGATGGATGGATGGATGGATGGGATGGATGGATGGATGGATGGATGGATGGATGGATGGATGGATGGATGGATGATGGATGGATGATGGATGGATGGATGGATGGATGGATGGATGGATGGATGGATGGATGATGGATGGATGGATGATGGATGGATGGATGGATGGATGGATGGATGGATGGGGGATGGATGGATGGATGATGGATGGATGGATGGATGGATGGATGGATGGATGGATGGATGGATGATGGATGGATGATGGGTGGGGAATGGATGGGGATGGATGGATGATGGATGGATGGATGGATGGATGGGATGGATGGATGGATGGGTGGATGGATGATGGATGATGGATGGATGGGTGGATGGATGGATGGATGGATGGATGGATGGATGGATGGATGGATGATGGATGGATGGGAAATGGATGGATGGATGGATGGATGGATGGATGGATGGATGGATGGATGGATGATGGATGGATGGGGAATGAATGGATGGATGGATGGATGGATGGATGGATGGATGGATGGATGGATGGATGATGGATGGATGGATGATGGATGGATGGGGAATGGATGGATGGATGGATGGATGGATGGATGGATGGATGGATGGATGATGGATGGATGGATGGATGGATGGATGATGGATGGATGGATGGATGATGGATGGATGATGGATGGATGGATGGATGGATGGATGGATGGATGGATGGATGGATGGATGGATGATGGATGGATGGATGGATGATGGATGGATGATGGATGGATGGATGGATGGATGGATGGATGGATGGATGGATGGATGGATGATGGATGGATGGATGGATGGGGGATGGAGCCCCTCTCATGGCAGCTCCCCACCCCAGGAGAGGCTCTCTGGGAGATGGGCAGCAGATCAGGCTGGGAAAGTCCTGCTAGGACACGTGTGCTCCTTTATGGCTCCAAAGGGAACATTTCTCATTATCTCTCCTCGCAATTTAATTAATCTGCATTCAGTAATGAACCTTGAAATTTCAATTAAAAACATCATTACTAATCAGGACAGGATTCAAAGCAGTCAAGGGCTCTTGATAGCTTTGCAGTGGCAGGATGTTTGGGTTTGTGTGCTCACATCCCTTCATTTTGGACACAGCCCCAGCGCTTTGCCTCTCCTCTGGCGCTGGCAAGCCCAGGCACGGGGGGCACATCTTGTGCAGAAAACCACGGGGCTCCAAAATATCCCCAAACAACGGGGACTCACCCAAAAAATCAGCAGAATAATAAAAAATAAACAAATCAATAGATGTCTGTCCCAGGCCATCGTGATCTGGAGCGTTGGCCAGCGATTTAAATCTGGGGAAATGGAAAATCTGCATCTCCTCAGCCCATGAAGGAGGCTTGGGCAGCAAATCAGACGAGTTGCAGGATGAGTGCTGCCCCAGGAATGTCAGAACAACCCGACCCCAGCGAGGCATCCTCCCATGGCCCATCCTCCTCCTCCTCCCGAGTTTGTCCTTCCCTGGGACATCCCTCCCTGGCTGTAAATCCCAGCCCTTCCCCTGATCCAGCCACAGCTGGATCCTGCTCATAAATCCACTGGGAAAAACAGCAGAAGTAAGCAAGGGGTGAAAGAGAAGTGAATCCTGTGCACCCCGAGTTGTCCCAAGTGTTCTTTAGAATAGGTAAGAATAAGAAATGTATTCGCTGGAAGGGAATAAAATTAATATTTTTGGTTTGTTTCCAAACAAAAATTAATATTTTTTTGGTTTGTTTGTTTCAGGGGAAAGCTGCACCTCCAGCAAAAAGTGCAGGAGGATGAGGGAAGCTCAGGAGGCACAGGAATGCCAATTGTCCTGGCAGTGCAGCCTCCGAAGGCACAAGCAGACAGTGGAAGGCAAAGCTGGATTTTCTATCAGCTGCCCCAGCTTTGGGCTGTGGTTTTCAGGGCACTGCAGGTGTGTTATTTCCCAGATCCACGATGCCATGCACATCCCGGCACACTGAATTATCCCACCTGGAGGTATCTGTGGGATGATGCTCTTGGGTTCTCCAGCACTGCTCCAGCCCAAAGCCCCTCCTGACCACTGAACTCCCATCTGGGAGCAGAGATTATCCCCTGAGGCCCCTCCACAGATAGTCCAGGACTGTGAAAACAGAGAGAGGATGGAGCTTTCACCTGGCTCTGTGCAGTGCAGGTGAGAGCCCCATCAGCCCCGCTGCCTCTCCAAGGAAAAGTCAGATGGGAAATGGCAACTCTGGGATCACACCCTGCTTATTCCACGTGCCGTTCCCAAAGCCTGGCCAGGGCACAGCTGGGATAATTAGATTTGCACCACAGAGGCAAAACCCACAGAATGAATTATTAATGCCAGGTTGCTTGCCCAGGATCAGTGGGAGAGGAGGGAGCACTCTGAAAGCTGCAGGAGGCAGCGCTTGTGCTGCACCACCAAAGCGTGAGGGGCACACACACAGGCACCCTCAGCTCCAGGATATTCTCCTCATTCCCTGCCACCAGGTAAAACTGGGATGGGGAGAGGTCTCCTGGATCCCTGGCAGTGCCCAAGTCCAGGCTGGACAGGGCTTGGAGCAGCCTGGGATGGTGGAAGGTGTCCCCATCCATGGGATAGGATGGGTTTTGATGTCCCTCCCAGCCAAACCATTCCACGATGAGCAGCACGGTCCCACCACGGCTATGGAGAGAGCAGGTGCCTCCCAAGCATCTCCCCAAAAATTCCCAGCTTGGCCCAAGGGGTGTTCATCCTGTTCAAGAGGGGTCCAATCCCACTCTGGGCCCTCCGCAGCTGCTCTGCACCCCTGGCTGTGGCTGTGTTTCATTGCCACCCTCCCTGCAAGCCTGGCTCGGGGCTCAGGGATGTTCCCTGGCACGGAGAGCTGGGGTAATTTTCAGTGGGGCCCACACCCAGGATTATGGCTTTGAAAAAGGAGGAAACACACGGGAGCTTGGCTCAAAGGAACACGCTAATTGCCTGAGCAGGAAAAGAAAAGAGGCTTTTTTTTTTCTTCCTGGTAGAAGGCATCTGATAAAAGCCTGAGACCAGTGGTATTTATATTAGCAGATTTTACATCCTCCTTGTGTGTACTTGGACTGGGAGATATAAATCAAAGCAGGGGTTCATTCCAAGAACAGTTTATTTTTATCAGAGAAGTATGTGCTGGCAAACCAGATATTGGTATGGTGATTTTGTTGGTTAGGTGTGATTTATAATGGTTCCTATTGTTTTATGGTGTGTTTCACTTAATTTATCCAAGTCGTGGGTTTGGGGTTTTTTTTGTTTTGCTCCATTTAATGTATATTTTCTTATGGGTGGTTTTTGCATTTTAGTGGTTGGCTGCAGTCTTGGAGCACTTTAATGCCAAGGAAGAGCCTGAAACCATGAAAACAAATCCTAAATGGGTTTGCAATCAAACCATCCCCCTCTCTAAATGGAGAGCAAAGCAGCCCAGAGTGCTTCTCAGCCTATCAGTGCTCCCTCAGCAGGGTTTGGGGAGCAGCTGCATCCCTGGGAGCATCCAGAGGGTGAGATCCCAGGAGGCACCTGCAGCAGGGGATGTGAAACCACAGAATCACAGAAAATCCTGGGCTGGAAGGGCCCCACAGGGAGCATCCAGCATCCTGCACATCCCCAGCATCCTCTGTGAATGGGCAGGAAGGGAACAGCTCAGAAAAAGGCTGAGTTCATGTGGGGGATTCCAGTTGTGGGTTTCTCTGGGTCTGGATTGGAGGCACTTGAGACAGTATTTCATGTTTGGACTCAGGCGTTTATTATTTTTATTATTTCTTATCAGTAGAACAGTCTCACTACTGTGAGTTCTGCACCTTTTCATTAGAAGGCACAAAACGGCCAACAAGCTCTTGTTACAAGGCCTTTTAAGACTAAATTATCCAATTAAGAACTGACACCTGAATTATTTCCCCTTTTAACCCAATAACTGATCCCACAGAGCTGCAATGGGGACTTTTCTGCCCAGTTACAAAATTCCACCCAAACCCACGGAGAAGAAGGAAGAAGAGGCGTGGAGAAGAAACCCTGTGCCCTCCATCTTTGTTTCCATCCACAAAAATCCCAAAACCTCAATTTCCCACCCAAGTGATACACCTACACTGCTCTCTACAATCTATTTCACACTTTTGTGGGTTCCAGTCTATCTTGAACTCTAGGAAACTTTCTCCATGAGTGAGGGTCAAAGTCAGTACTGCCCAGAGCAGACACAGAAATATTCCCTGTGTGAAATATTTGGGTTTCCACAAATTCCCAGGCGTGCCCAGCTCTCCCTGCAGCTCAGAACCAGGGTGCTGGGGAAGCTTTGCAGTGGAATTTCAGGAATTCCAGCAGCTCCCTGAGCCTGGCAGCTCCGTGGCAAGGAGAGTGTGCCCTGCTCGTTAGCGCGGCGCCCGCGGCTGGTAATTAAAGCAGGGAACCAGAGAGAAGATTAAAAAGAAAAAAAAAAAAAAAAAAAAACCCACACCAGGAAAATCACCTTCCTCAAGATTTATGGGAATATAAACTGGGAGCTGAGATGTTCCTATCAACACCTACGAGGCCCAAGGGACAGCTTTGCCCTAATGCAGTCGGATGTTCGTCTCGGTGATGGATTTGGGGTGTGGAAGGTGAGCAGGGAGCTCCAGAGCTCCCAGAGGAGCACACAGCACACACTCTGATTTCCCCAGAGCCTGTCCAGCTGGTGGGGGCAGTGGATGTCCCCCAGCCCTGGCCAGGGACAAGGGGGCAGCAGGGTCTGAGCCATCCCTGTCCCGCACAGGCTGAGCCTGGCCTGTCCCACCAGGGAGGGCTTTGCTGCCCTGGGGGGCTCTGAGATGCATTCTGGGCTCTGCCCTGGCAGGGTTTGCTGCTGCTCCATCCTCCCTGCTCATTCCTTTCATTCCAGGGGTCCATCAGGGAGGCCAGAACCCTGCTCTGATCAGGGGTTGGTGACTCGGGGAGAGCAAGGAGGAGCAGTGCTCGGGGCTGTGCTGCCCCAGGCACCCCAGAGTCATGGCCAGCAGGAATCCATCAACAGGCACTCCAGAACATTAAAGAAAGGAAAAATAAATAAATAAGCAAAAGCAGCGCCAAGGAGGAAATTTTTAAAACGCAAAAATGGAAACGCACAGCACGAAGACTCCAGATCCACTCCGGAGACGAAGCTCCTGAAAGCCGCTGCAAACTTCCCGTAAAAGCAAGGAGAGCCTTTCCCATTTTGGGTTTCCAACCCTCTGCCCAGCCCTGGGAGGGAGCCCCAACTCCAGCGTGGAGCAAAGAGCCACATCCATTCCAGTTAAGGTAATCTCCTGCCTTAATAATTAATGGGCTGCTTCCAGGAGAGCTCGGAGCTCTGAGGAAAGCTGAAAGCTTCTGTGCACATCTGTCAGCAGCAGCAATCAGCACCTGCCTCCAGAACAGAATGAAAATCAGGGAAAGCATTTTGATGAAGTGACAGGGTCAAGTATTGGCTCCTTCCCAGCCACACAAGTCGCATCTGGCTTATTTACGCATTTTCCTTGCCCTGAAGTCACGTAACAAAAGCATGATCCTGAAGAGAAGAGAAGGATCTTAGGGTGAAGGGCGTGCTACCTGACAGATGCACTTTTAACTGCAGAGTGCCTTGTGGAGATTGTTCCCAACGAGTTGTCCTTGGAAACATCTCCATGGATGGTTGGCATGCCTGCTTTGATATTGTCCCCACTCTTTACCCTCATTTGTCCTGATTGCATGAGTGCTGGTGGTGGATATTGCCCTGGGGAGCCTTGGGTCTGCCAATTAACCTGGCAGAGCCCAAAAAAACCACAGCTGGGAGGTTGTGGAATGGCAGAGCCCATGGATGTCCAGCTCTGACCCTTTAGTGTTGCTCAAAGACACATTTTGCTGTCACAAGGTCAGGCCGGACAGGGCTTGGAGCAGCCTGGCCCAGTGGAAGGTGCGGGACAAGGGGGTGAGACAAGAGGAGCTTTTCTGTCCCTTCCAACCCAGCCCAGGCCACGATTCCTGGTCAAGGACACACCTCTGCTGATGAGGAGGTGTTGGTTTCTCCCCTCCAGACACTCCTCTTTTTGTTTTCTCACCACACCTTTCCCCATTTTACAAGGAGCCCTGGCTTTCAGCGCGGTTTTGGAATCCTTTATGAGCCTGGGCTGATTTAACAGGATCCTCAGAGACGGCTGAGGGATGGAGACACACACCTGGCTGTGAGAGGAAGGACAGAGCCCTGTAAAACAACTCCTGGCTGTTTGAGAAGCTGGGCTGAGCACCCTCCAGACACAGGCATGGCCTGACACAGCGCCAGGGCTCTGGGACCCGTATGCCAGGGCTCAGGGACATCCCAGGTGACCGTCCCAAAGGATGTTGGTTATGAAGTGCAGCAACCACAGGAGCGGCACAGGCAGAGCAGCCTCTGAAGCCCATGGGAGCTCCTCCAAGATCCTGGAAACCTCCCAAGAAGTTTTCCCTGTGAAGATCTCTGTGACCGTGTTCACAGGGGTCTCAGGATGAGGTAAGAGATGAGGATCTGACTCCATGTTTCAGAAGGCTTGATTTATTATTTTATGATATATATTACATTAAAACTACACTAAAAGAATAGAAGAAAAGGTTTCATCAGAAGGCTAGCTAAGCTAAGAATAGAATAGCAAAGAATGATAACAAAGGCTCTGTCTCAGACTCTGTCCAAGCCAGCTCACTGTGATTGGCCATTAATTACAAACAACCAACGTGAGCCAATCAAAGATGCACCTGTTGCATTCCACAGCAGCAGACAATCGTTGTTTACATTTTGTTCCTGAGGCCTCTCAGCTTCTCAGGAGGAAAAATCCTAAGGAAAGGATTTTTCATTTTTTCACGAAAAGATGTCTGCGACAAAGATCCATCTCCCAGAGCCCCTGCCCCAGGACAAATGCCATGTTGCTATGAATATCCCAATTGCCGTGAATATCCCAATCTCCCAGGCTCCAAGCCCCTGTCAGCCACTGCTGCCCCAGCCAAGGTGGGATTTCTGCAAGAAGCACCTGGTGGCACCAGGACAATTTAGTTTAATTGCACCAAAAGGCTCCACGAGCCTCTCAGCGTGGCTCTGGCTCCGTGTCACACTCGCAGACACTGCACTTTTATTTCAGGCAGCAGAGAATAATCCTGCAGTCAATTACTCCCACTTTGGGCCTTTGTGCACTGCCAGGTATTTCAGACAGCATGAAAGACACTCTTAAAATATTCTGAATGACTGCTCCAGGCTGTTGCGAGCAAGCACTCGACACAATGCACGGGGAAAAAAAAATAAATCTCTCTTTTGACTGAAGGAGTCAGTGGGCTGCATCTGTGATGAGCAGGAGCTGATCCTGCACAGCCCTTGGGCTGGAACCAGGGGGCTCAGCACGAGGGGCTGGTGCTGCTGGAGCAACATCCACCGACCCTGCACAGGGCTACTCTGCATCAGGCAAGCGGTGGTGCCCTGTCACAGACATCTTTTATGAAAAATCCTTTCCTTAGGATTTTTCCTCCTGAGAAGCTTTGAGGCCTCAGGAACAAAATGTAAACATTGATTATCTGCTGCTGTGGGATGCAACAGGCGGGTCTGTGATTGGTCTCATGTGGTTGTTTCTAATTAATGGCCAATCACAGTCAGCTGGCTCAGACTCTCTGTCTGAGGCACAAGCTTTGCTATCATTCCTTCTTTTTCTATTCTTAGCTTAGCCAGCATTCTGATGAAACCTTTTCTTCTATTCTTTTAGTATAGTTTTAATGTAATATATATCATAAAATAATAAATCAAGCCTTCTGAAACATGGAGTCAATATTCTTGTCTCTTCCCTAATCCAAGAACCCCTGTGAACACCGTCACAGTGCTGCTTTTTAATTTCACCTGCAGCAGAGGCAGAAAAAGGGCCAGGAAAGGAGCAAATATCTCAGAGGCAGCCAGGCACAGAATCCTGCAGCAGTACCCTCAATAAACACTGATTTTTATTTTTCCAAGCAGCTAAAATCACGGAGTTCCTCTCCCAGCAAAGGCAAGGGGACAGAGGACCCCACACGGGACAAGCAAGGAACAAATGCAGGGCCACAAATGGGTTTTTTTAGCAGAAGATGCAGCATTAGCTGGCTGGTTTGGCACCTGCATTCCAGCCACACTGCTGGGAGCCAGCAGAGATGGTGAGGCCACCAAAGGAACCTGGGCTGCAGGAGCATCCTGCTCAGGGCTCTCTGCATTGACCCCAGCTGCTCCAGCGCCTGCTGCAGGCACAGACGCCCCAAAGCCAGGCTGGGGATGCAGGAGGGTGGGGTCGGTCACACAGCAGCTGCCAAACCTCCCCCTCCAGCCCTGACACCTTCTCCTACACGATGAGGAGAGGGACAGAACTCGCGGCGCCCCCAACCCCAGCCGGGAGCAGGTCTGACCCCAAATTATCCTCCAGCCCCCAGCTCCCAAACACACACAGCAAGAAATTCCAGAAGGTCAGCAGCAAACGAGCTCTTTCCTTTTGAAAGGAGGTGGGAAATTTCAGGGGCCTTTCAAAGCAAGCAGAACATGTCTACTTTGAAATGCCTCTTGCCCGTCACTTAAAAGGAAATGCTGAAGTGTCAGCTCCGGGGCTGGGTGTGCAGATAACCCCTCAGGCCATCAAAGCCTCCTGCTCTGGGCTGCTATAAATAGCTGTGTGCACAATTAGCAGCCTTTGGGGCAATCTGCGGAAAATCATAACCCAGGTCCAATCGATAGGATCAGCTTTCCGTGCTGCAGAGCTCAGGGGGAGATCAAAGCAGCAGGTCTGCCCCAGGGGTGGGTGGCAGTGGCAGCCCTGCAGCAGCCTGGGGATGCTCCGGGGCTCCTCTGCTTCCACAGGGGGATCCCAGGGCTGTGGATGCAGGGAAACCCCTGCCCAGCATCCTGCACCCCGCCGCTGCAGGGCACACGTGCTCCTCTGATGAAAAATGCATTTAATGTTTTATCTGAGCAGAGAGGATCTGTTACCTGTGTCTGCAGCTGGCTGCTGCCCCAGAGCTGGGGTGACACGATCCGAGGAGGGGTTTTCTCCTTTCTCACCCCTGCAGCATGCAGGACATGCAGAGCTGACTGCACCAGCCAGAGTTTGCTTCAGCCTTCAAGCAGTTTGGGGACCAAAGGCATGGATGGAGGATGAACCACAGAAACACAGAATGGTTTGGGTTGGGAGGGACCTCAAAGCCCATCCAGGGCCATCCCCTGCCATGGCAGGGACACCTTCCAGTGTCCCAGTGCAGGCCTGGCCTATCCTTCCTCCTGAATCGTGGCTGGGACAGGGAGATGGAGCCTCCAGTGCTGGTCAGGAAGGAGAGGGAAGCGCTGGGGCAGCTCCTGGGCAGCCCCTGGAGCGTGTGCTCTGGGCCAGAGTGTGTTCCCCACATTCCCTCCAGGATCCCCATGGAAAGGGGACGGAGCTCGGCCCAGAGCTCCATCAGAGAGGGAAAGTGCATTGAAAAGTGTGAAAAATGCATATTCTATGATTGCCTTTTCGCAAATATTAAAATGAATATTTTATGTGCTGTGTTAGAAAGTGATGCTGTATTAATTCTCTTAAGTAGTGTTGTTAAAAATACTTTTAGATTATAAAAAATGTTAAAATAGAAACTATGGTGTGTAGGATGCTTTTTTGCTAAAGAAAGGACTTGCACCAGATAGCAGCCACCGGACACCCGAATCTTTCGGAGAAAGAGAATTTATTGCCCCATTATCAGGAGAAATGAACTTCTTCCCACCTCACTCAGCCCTAAAGAGGATTCAGAGGAAGAAGTTGACACTGACCACAGAATCCTGTGTTTGAATGGAATTTATGCACCATGTATGAGGTGTATGAATATGCAACAGGCTGTTGCTTTTAAGGGTTAATCCTCTGTTAACATGGGTCCTTTTTCAGCTTTTGCCCAGGAAAACGTACCCGGATTGTCCATAACCCTTTGTTTCTATTGTCTCACATCGTCCCAATCCAAATTGTCCAAAACTTTTATTACTCTAATTATATTTGTATTTTTTATAATTATTTTATTACTATTAAACTTTAAAAATTTTAAAAGCAAGCGACTGGCATTTTTCACAAAAAGAGAATTATTCCAGAAATGCCTTCTCCCCCTGCCTGGTGGGATGGGCTGGATCTCCAGGATGTGAGCGGCTCACTGCTCTGGTCCATGCAGACCTCTCCCTGCCAGCCTTTCCTGCAGGGCAGAATTCCCCTTTACAGATGTCACGGAGGGGATTGTTTCCCTGCGAGGTTTCCTGCTGATTTGACGCAGAAAATGAAGTTTGGCATGCGTTTTTCCAGAGGGGGACGGTCGGCACCGGAATGGTTTGCAGAGGTGAAAGCCCAAAAGCAGGAGAGAAAAGGCTCTGCCCAGGGAACACATCAGGATGTGTGGGATGATTTCCAGGGCAAGCGATGATTCTTCAGGTTTCCATCCCCCAAAAGCCACAGGACTTTGCTGTGTCACCTCAGAGCCTTTTGAAGGCAGCAGATGTTTTGTGCAAAGCTGTTTTCCAGCAACGATCCGTGCAAAGCCTGTTGATAATCAGGTGCTTTATTTTGGGTGGAATGATCCCTTTTGGTGCTCCAATCACACCATATTCACCCTTCTCTTTCCACACCTCTAATCTTCCCACCCTTCCAAATAAGCCGCTTTCCCCTCAAGTATCTCCATCCCCTTCCACCCAAAAATGTCTCATCCCAACAACTAATGAGCAATTAACACTCATTGGAAAGCTGCAGTTGACTCTTGCTTACATTAAATCACTCACTACAACAGGCACATTACCCTGCCCATGTAAAAGGCAGGCTATTATCTCTTTTTCTGCTGTTTGCTGCTTTTTTTCAGGTGAACAACACGAGATCAGCCTCATTCCTGGCCTTGGTGCGCACATCCCAAACAGAGCATTGCATGAGAGGAGAAACCCAAACTCAAAGGGGGCAGATGCCCATTCCCTGGCCAGAAGGAATTACCAGGAGAGGCTTGAGCCTTTTGATACTTGGAATAAATTGTCACGCAGAAAATGGAGTGCAGAGAAGCTCGGGGAGAGCACAGAGCAGAATTTTCTGGTTGCCATGCTGAGCCCTCCAAGAGCTGCCACTCCCTTGCCAGGAGATGCTGGGAGGCTCTGGTTGAATGCAGGCCCTGAGGAGGTGTGCAGGCTCGTGGTGCAGGGTTGGGAAGTGGAAAATGGGGTTCCCTAACTTGTCTGAGGTTTTCTGGTCTGACCTTTTGGTATTCCCAGAATTTGGTCGCTCACTGTTTGAGCCCCTTGGCGGAGTGACAGTGAGCTTCTCTTAACACAGCTCCTCCAGAACACTGGGATGGTGGGAAAATGCCATTTTGAAGACCACCAATGTGACTTTGGAGCTGGAATCTGGCTCCCAAAATCCTTTTAAACAATCAGCATATGGAGGCAGCAGACACAACACTATTATAGGCCAGGTCCTCCAGGTGTGAAACATCCCAGTGAGCAACTCAGTGTCCCCTTGCTGAGGGGTGACAGAGGATTCCAGGCAGTGCCTGCAGTTTATCCAGCAGAGAAAAGGAGGATCGAGCTGTGCATGTCTGGTCCTGTGCTCCTGGATCCCAGGCTGGAAATGTCCATGACAACACAAGACAAACACAGCAGCAAATACGTAAATACCTGCGTGCTCTGCTGGGCACTGCACAGAGCAGGGAAAATGGGGAGCTGTGGTGGCACTTTTCACCAGGGATTCATGAAACTCAGGGGTTTTTCCACTGGGAGCCTGTAAATCTAAAGAGAGTGGGGACAGCTGCTGTGGGGTACGGATTCCAAGTGTTCAACATGGGGAGGAGATTTGCCAGTCTGTATATTCCTCCCATTCATCAGCTCAGAAACATGACCTCTGAAAGGAAAACTTGGAAATGCTGTTGCTTCTACATTTTAAAAAAGGGGAGAAAAAAAAATAAGGGGGGGGGGGGAGGGAAGAAAAAAACCAAAGGGAAACCAAACAACAAAAAAAAAAAAACCCACAGAATCTCTTATTACCATGAGCCATCCCTTCAAAATGTGGGTGTTCAGCACCTGGCAGCCTATTTTCCAAGGATATACAGCAGCACAAGGCAAGATTGGCTCCAGAGCCACTCGAAGGGGAGTGTCAGGACCAGGCTGCTCTGAAAAAAAGGGAGAAGAGAAAGGAGAAAATGACGGGGGAAGAATGGCAGGGCGTCTAACACTTTGCATCTAATGCCTCCACATGGCTGCAAGTGCCATGGCAATTTGGCCCCGATAACAGGGATGGAGGGATGCTGCTAACATATTGCTTCCTTGTCAAATGTCTCACTGGTTTTGCAGCCAAGTCTCCTGCCAGCGAGGCTGAGGCCGCGGCAGCGCCTCTCCGCTACTTTCATATGCAAAGAGGTTGTTAACTCAATTGCCAATAAAATTCTAGTGGGTGGAGAGGAGGACATCTGCCTGTCTAGTCCTGTGCTTGCCAACATGGTTCTTTTATCCCTGCAGAAGCCGCGAGCTCCGACTCGAGCTGGTATTTTGACAAGCATTTCTGTTTTCCTGACACAATGGGCAAAGCGGGCGCGGATCCCGCGTGCCACTCGGAATATGTTCCCGGCAGTGCCGTGACTTGCATCCCTGCCTGGGCGCAGCAGCTTGGACAGTGGGGTTTGGTCTGGCATGGGAATGTGCCACCTCTCTACTTGCGACTGTGCGAGGACAACGTAGGGACGATGGGGACGGTGCTGAGGGAAAGGAGATGTCACAGCAGGAGCTGTCCAGTTTGTGTGAATGGCGCAGCTTTGGGCTGCTGCAACCCCTTGGGGCCCAACTAAATTCTGTCCCCCAAATGAAAGAGACTCCTTGCAGTAATTGCAGTGGAGCCTTGTTGGACAGTGTGATCATCCTTGCACCGAGATGTGGCATTTCTGTACGTAATGTGATCTGGGGTTGCATCGGTAAATTTGTCCTTGTTTTGCTTTGACCCAGGAAGGCTAAATACTATACAGAAATCCATCTTCACTGGGCCAAGAATTTCCAGTTCTTGAGGTTCATGAAGAGCCTCAGGGAGGAAAGGCTGCAGCCCCCTGAGGATGCTCCTCCAGGGCTGATGTGGCATCTGTGCTCTCGGTACCACCTCAAACCCGCCCTCGAGTGAAACCACAGCTGAAAACAAAAGGTGCCAATGACTGGAGGTGGCAGCCTGGTGACTTCATCCCTAGGTGGGCTTCATCGCCTGGGACTCACAACCAGATTTTCCTGGTGCTTTCCAGGCCTAAATTCCAGGTAATCCCTGCTTTCCCGGCCGAGGATGCGCCGCCCCCTCAGCCTGCCGGAGGAGGCCCAGCAGCCGCAGGGATTCCTGCAGGAAGGGCTCGGGCACATCAGGCTGTACAGATGGCCAGAGCCAGAGTCTCTCAGGTATCACACAGGGCACAGGCAGCTCTCCTCCACCCTCCCCTTCCCCTGGCTCGCCCTGCGTGCCAGCCCTGCTGCCAAGCCTCATAAATTATCCCTCAGCCCGGAGGGTGGGGAAGGGAACCATGGCCCAACTGCTCCTGCAGCTGCCCAAGGGCACAGCAGCCACACTGCTGCTCTGCCTGCACCCCCAGAACTGCTCCTCTCCCCTGGGGGAACCCACAGGCCTAAAGGACGGCTAATTTCATGCCTTTTAAACCAGATTCCCTTTAGCGCAAAAAGAAAAAATAACAGAGAAGTTTCTTATCTCCCTGGGGAATGTCTCGAGACTGGAGCTGTTTTATTATCTGGGTTAGTTTGACATCCGAGAGGAGGAGATTGTGATCTGAAATCTGCAATGAGAAGGGGGTTAGTCCTTCCCTGCATTCATAAATAAATGACCAAGAAGAGATACGTGTCACTTTGTTTTCATTTACTGGGATGAAGGTTCATCTCCAGAACAAAAGATCAGGAATTTATTGTCTTGTTAACTGTCTGGAGGCTTTTAATAAGGTGCTGTGTTACTCTGACCATCTTACCATTCTGTAATTTGATTTTCCAGACATTCTGGTTCTTAATTGATAATTAATTTGAATAATGTGCAAAGAATTGAAAGATGGAAGGGAGAAAGAGAAACAGATGGTTGGTCTATGCAGCTAGAAAACATTTAACGGGGGAAAAAAACCCATCACATTTGGAGCACAACAATATACTTTGTTCATCTCTTGGAGGAGACAATGGCATATGTTGTGGCTCATGTCTTCAAACTTCTGCCCTGGCTGCAGAGGAGAAGGTGGATGGCAGAATGTGTGAGGCCTGGAGAGCTGGCAGATGTGAAATCTGGCACTGGAAAGGAGAGATCCGTGGTGCTGGTGTGGACAACCTCAAATTCAAGTCCTCCCTTATAGTGCACAGAAGCTGAAGACAGGGAGATGTAAAGCTGCAGCACCAGGGGCTCCGTGTGGTTGTTTGGAAGGGATCTGTGAGTTTTATGTTCTCAGATTCATTCCTTGCCTCTGAGTATGCTGCGAAGAAGATGCAACTTCAGGAAACAGAGAGTAGGGAAAATGGCACTGAAAATGGCAGTGAAATGGGAATTGGGATGGAAACAGAGACCAGGGAAAATGGCACTGGAACACCACCACTGCAAATGGCAGTGAAATGGGCAAATGAATGGAAACAGAGACCAGGGAAAATGGCACTGGAGCACCACCACTGGAAATGGCAGTGAAATGGGCATTGGAATGGAAACAGAGAGCAGTGAAAATGGCACTGAAACGCCACCCCTGTCCCCACCCCCTGCACCACCACTCCCCAAAGCCTCACTGCCCCTCCCAGCCCCTTTATTCCCACCTTCAAAATTCCCACCAGCCTCTGGATAGGACGTGGCCGCCAGGGTTTCTGCAAGGACACAGCCCCTGCCAGGGCAGTGCTCAGCATTTGGTCCAGCAGGGATCCGTGGGCAGCTGCTCCTGACCTTCTCCCCTCACCCCTGACATTCCAGCTCCTCACTGGGTGTTTTTCCAGCCATGGCCTCCAGAACTCTTCCTTCTGGTGTTTCTGGCCATCACATGTCTGAGCTTGATGAAAGCATCTTTTCCTGGAGCCTACATCCACTTTTAAAAAAATTTGTTTTCCTGAAGGGATGTTACTTAAATGTGTTCACTCCTCCTTCAAGGGCAGGCTATACTTACAGAGACAGCAGCAAGAGTGATGGCTGAAGGCAATTCAGATTCCAGGAGGGAAACAGGGACAAACAAGCAATGCATTTTCTCCCATCCACCCACGGGTGCCAAAGGCCCAAAGCCCTGGAAAGATGAGTCAGGAGCCCACAGACACATTTGCTTTATTCTACATTCAGTGCCATGCTGGTTCTGGGTCTGAAAGCAGCCAAGCTCTCTGCACAGTGCTCTTCCCTTCTCTCCTCCAAGCTAAATCCCATTTTGTACGTGGAGGATGTTCAGGAGAACCCATCCCCACACCTTTATGTCCAAACCAGAGCACTCGGTCTCCATCAGCAGGGATTTCAAAAGGGCTCCAGCCAAGGTGAGCAGGGAGATGCCCAAGGTCAGACATCAAACACAATCCATTTTGGTAGGGCCTGCAGAAATAATTCCTTCCATTTTTTTCTGGCTTTCCAACCCCTCCAGTGGAGTAAGGAACCAAAAAAAAAAACCCTGCTAAAGAGGGTCTCATCGATGCAAATGGATTGCAACGGTTTTTAAAGGAGTTAAATTCGCAGCCTGAACTACTTGGCAGAATCTCTGAAATCATTATTCTTTTATTCATAGCAGTAATAAATAATAATAAACCTAAACATCCCAATGGTCCCCACACCTCCTGCATCTCCCTAGCTGCGGATCTTGAACATGAATAATAATTACAGCTTATCAAATCAGCCCATGATTAGAGACAACAGAAAGACATTTCATATTGTTAACTTCCTCGCACAAGACGGGGAAAAAAATCAGGTCATAGGGGTATTAAAAATTTATACCATAGCATTTGACTTGACTCGTCTCTTAAAAAGGAAAAAAAAGCCAGCATGTATTATGTATTTAGGCAATTCCTTTTAAACCCTCTCCCGAATGAGCAGCAGACAGGCCAATAACTTGATAGATGGATGGCTCCATCCAGCCCCTGTGCATATTTTATACACACACACGCACGTGCAGACACTCACCGGGCACTCACACCTATATAAAACACCATGTACACACACACACACAGAGGTAAAAATCTATTTATAGCCCTCAGTTGAAGGCAGATGCAGAGCTAATGTTTAAAAAAGAGGAAAAAATCCCTATGCAGAGATAACATCTTATTTAAATCTGGCAGCTTTGGAAGAGATACTTTTTTGCCAATTTTTTTTGTGGAGCCGCAGCAACCTCAGCAGAGCTTGGTTCATTAGCTGCCTGATTCCTGTTTGAGTTTGCTGCTTGTGTTGTTTGTTTCTCTTTCCTGAGGCCATTTTTCTGGCTTTCGTGGCCCAGAAAATACCTTGACAAGGGGAAAAAAGCAAGTCCTTGACGCCGTGGAGCGCAGAGGAAGGAGTGGAATAAATCAAGCCAAGCAAGAGGCTGAATTCTCATCTCCTCTCTCAGGAGATCAGGAGATGGAACCAGCTCCTGCTTGGATGATTTTCAGGATCCACAGCTTGCCCTGTCCACCTGCTGGGGCTGCACATTTGCTCCAAGCAGGGGAGATCTGCAGGGCTGGGGTTCCTGTGGGAAGGTCGTATTGCATCCCATCGCATCCCATCGCATCCCATCGCATCCCGTCGCATCCCATCCCATCCCATCCCATCGCATCCCATCCCATCCCATCCCATCCCATCCCATCCCATCCCATCCCATCCCATCCCATCCCATCCCATCCCACCCCATCCCACCCCTGTCCTGCCCAAGGTGTGCTCGAGCCCCTGCCTGGTTCAAGGGGAAAATGAACAATTTCAGCCAAAGCTGCCCAAGGCTGCCTTGATCTTGGTGCCCGCTCCAGCTGATGGAAGAAGAAGCCTCCCAGTTTCTCTGGATGCTTCCTCGTTCCTTGGCGCCTGGCTCAGAGTTTTCTCCAGCCTATTACAACTGTTCTAAAACCCAACCAGAATCCTCACACCGCTCAGAAAAATCCTTCCACGTGTTTCCATGTGAAAATTCCCTTTTTATGAGAGACACGGTTCCGTGTCCAAGGGTGGTGTCAGCACCACATCTCTCCAAAATGATGCTGGGAATCTGGGAAAGGCAGAGCCCACAGAGTGCTGCAGCAAATGTCTCTGTGCACATGCCCTGGCACCAGCCTGCTCTTTTCAGGGGAGGTCAGCACATTTACATAGATGCTTCAAAAGAGCAGCCGCCAAAATCTCCTCTAAGATGTTTTGAAAGCTTAAAAAAAAAAAAAACACTAAAAAAAAAAACCCAAAACCCTCAAATATATTTTTTTTTCAACATCTGCAGTCAGTGAAAGGAGAGATGCAAATCTGCTGTCATTTGCATGCAAATTTTTTTTACATCAAATCAGTGACAGAATGCACAATAAACACACTTTAAATTGAAATATTCCACGTTCACTTCCTCCTAGCCTTGCCTGCAGCTGGGATTCAATTTTCATGCACAGCTCCACACAGGTGACCGTCCTCCAGCGGCTCTGAAGCCAGGAAGAGTGTGGGAAAGATGGAATTACAGAGGCAAAGTAATTGCAACCAGCTCATGACTCAAAACCCAGCTGTCACGAGAGAGAGTAAAGATGAAGGTTCTTCAGAAATAAATGCTGTTGAAAGAGTCTGTATCTGTCTCAAAGCCTAAAGCATCCTTTATGATAATCACTAACATTTTGATCACAGGGAAATATGATAATCGCTCGCCCCGGAGTCCACGCAATCAGGAATAATAGCAAATATCTCTGTAGGGCTTGTTTGCTCCAGGCTCTGAGCGCTCAGCCTGTGTACAGGGAGGGGCTGGCCCGGGCTGGCCAGACAGGGATGGGGCTGCCTTGGGCCCTGTGGGAAGAGCAGTGGGGCTGGAGCAGAGCTGGGCTCCCCCCAGGGCCAACAGCCTCCCTTCTGTGTCCCATGGCCAGCCCAGTGCCAGCTCCAGGCCCACACATCCCCATTCTCTATCTGTTCCCATCTCCACCACCAGCCCTCTATCAAACCCCAACCCCATCTCCATCCCCATCCCCATCTCCATCTCCATCCCCATCCCCATCTCCATCCCCATTCCCATCTCCATCCCCATCCCCATCCCCATCCCCATCCCCATCCCCATCCCCATCCCCATCCCCAACCCCATCTGTCCCCATCTCTCTCCCTAACCCCATCTCTATTCCTATCTCCATCCTCATCCCCTTCCCCACCCATCCCAACTCCATCTTCATCCCCATTCCCATTCACTTCCCATCTCCATCCCTGAACTCATCTCCATCCCCATTCTTCATCCTCATTCACTTCCCCATCCATCCCTATCTCCATTCCCAACTCTATCCCCATCCCTATCTCCATCCCCATTCACTTCCCATCTCCCCCCTTATCTCCATCCCCACATTTTCCTCCATCCCCATCCCCGTGTCCATCCTCATCCATCCCCATCTCCTTCCTCCCCTCCCTCTCCATCCCTTCCAGAGCCTGCTGCTTTCAGCAGTGTGCTCCAAGCCGTAGCTGGTGTTTCACTTTTCCTACCATGGAAAAAAACCCCTTCCTGGTGTCTGCCCCAAACCCTTCCTGCTGTAATTTAAACCCTCTCACTCTTGTCATGCATGATCAGCTGAATATTTGTCTCCAGCAGCTCCCAGCTCCTCCCACCCCCATGGCATCCACTGAGTCCATCCCAGCTTCCATTCACCATGGAGGGCACACACACTGGAGAAATCCCAGCGGAATTCCCCCAAAACCCCACTGCTGGTGCCCACTTGTTGAGCCTGTGTATTTTGAAGGGAGCTTCTCCAGATTGTCAGAATTGCTGAAAAAACCCAGCCCTGGAAGGGCCCCAGGCGTTCCTGATTCCTGTTTTTCTGCAGGGATAGAGCAGTGAGGTGTGAAGGAGCATCCCCTGCTCTCCTGTGCACTTCGCTATCCAAAGGCCGTTTGAAATACAGGATGGCTGAGCTGTTTCATTTCTCCTTTTGCTTTTTTTTGTTTGCTCCCAAGAAATTAAAAGTCCTGCTTGAGACCCCCTTATCTGGCAGGTGTGGGGATAATTGGAAGTGCCCTGGTGGAGCTGACACGTCCGGAGATCCGGCGAAGAGCAGCAGGAACATCTCGGAGACACGCACAAACTCAATAAACCTTGCGGGGGGAAAATCTAATAATCACTTTGCTGTCTCAACAGCTCCTTAGCTGGTAGAAGAGCCACTCATTTTTCACTGCATGTCCACTGTTCTTTAACCCTGTGAGAGCTCCCATAAAACACCCACGCTCCGACGTGTCCTGAGTCAGCAGCGCATCTGCCCAAGGTCTCCTTGGCAATCCTCGGCAGCTGCCTCTGGAAAAGCCCAGACACTGCCGGCTGTGGGTCAGCCAGAAAATTTTTTTTTCTCCCTGGCTTATGTGCCCAGAGGATTGAAAAATGCTATTTGTGGCCATCTCCCGCCTTTTCTATTAAAAATAAAGCTTGAGCGCTGCTCGGGGCTTTATGGAGAACGATCAGGAAAGCACTGGCAGCAGGAAGGAGGAGGGAAGCAGGCAGTGTCCTTCTGGTGCTTCACTCCTGTTTCCATTTCCCCTCACATTTGTTGGGCAGGAGCCTCCAAGGCTGAAATCCAGCATAGGGATGCAGGGACAGGTCCCCATCACAGCCATCCCGTGGGACACGTGGGCCGAGCCCTTGCTCTGAAGGAGACATGCCAGCACGGGCAGTTATTCCAGACCAGGCTCCATAAAAGCAATTCCAGCCCTATTTCCTCGTGCATGAGCAGGTTCCCCTGCCCCTTGGCCTCCCACAGAGTTTGCACTTTTATGGTAAAGCTTTAAAGAAAAAAAACCAGTTGCACAACCTCAAGCACGGGCCCCCAGCTGGCTCGGGGATGGCGTGGCTGGTTATCCGTACAGAGGCTGTGGACAATTCCTGGATGGACGGGTGGAGGATGGACACAGAGCCACACAGGCTTTCCCACCACTCATGGAGCCACCCTCCACCTTGGATTTGGGGTCACCAGTGGGGGTGTTTTGGCTCAGAGGTCCCCAGTTTGTGCACACTGCAGGTTCAGGGTGGGGGTGTGTGACGGTGTTCACAGGGGCTCTTGGACTGGGGAAGAGATGAGGATCTGACTCCATGTTTCAGAAGGCTTGGTTTATTATTTTATGGTATATATTACATTAAAACTATACTAAGAGAATAGAAGAAAAGGTTTCCTCAGCAGGCTAGCTAAGAATAGAATAGAACAGCAAAGAATGATAACAAAGGTTTGTGGCTCTGCTCTCTGTCTGAGCCAGCTGGGCTGTGATTGGCCATTAATCACAAACATCCAACATGGGCCAATCAAAGATGCACCTGTTGCATTCCATAGCAGCAGATAACCATTGTTTACATTTTGTTCCTGAGGCCTCTCAGCTTCTCAGGAGGAAAAATATCCTAAAAAAAAAGATTTTTCATAAAAGATGTCTGCAACAGGTGTGCTTCCGCAGGATCACGGAATCAGTGATGTTGGAAAAGGCCTTGAGTCCCGCCATGAGTGATCACCACCATGTTCACCAATAAACCACGTCCCCAAGTGCCACATCTGCTCCTTTTCTGAACCCCTCCAAGGAATGGTGACTCCATTCCAGGCCCTGCATGATCCCTGCGTGCATCCCCCATGTAGGAAGTAGGGAAGAGGCAGAGCCCAGTGTGGAGAAATCCAAGCAGCTGGAGCAGAGGGAAAAAAAAACCAAAAAAACATCTGCCCTTTTCCAACCTGACTGCTCTTGTATTTGTTTATTAAACACAGGTCTGGGGAGGAAATGCCTTGCTCTGGTGACAGGCCACGTTTCCAGGGTTATCCCAGAGCACAAGGCAGCACAAGAGCCATTTCTCATCCCCCATAATTAGGGAGAGCACGTGTGCAGATGGGCATTAAGTGACATTTACATGCTGTGACGTGCTCCTAACCAAATGAAGGGCTTTCCCTGTCACCCTTCCCTGTGCCTTCACAGCAGGCAGGGCTGTGCTCACAGTCCTGCATCAGGCCACCAGGTTTATGGAATTTGCCTTCCCTGCTTCTCATCACAGGCAATTTATGGAATTCGCCTTCCCTGCTTCTCATCGCGCGCCCGAGTGTCCTCCCAGAGGTAAATTTGAGAACAACCTCCCTCCACCACCCAGGTTTCCTTGGGTTTGCTCACAGCTCGAATCCCAGGCCGGGATGCGCGGCAGGGACTGGGCATGGGATGGTCACAGAGCATTGCCGGCTTCCTCAAACCACCTTCCATGGAATGCTCCACCTCCCCTTCCCCTCCTCCCCCTCAAAAAAAAAAAAAAAAAAACAACAACAAAATCCAGCCACTCCCAGCTCCTCCACAGCCATATCCCAGGTTCCCAGACTTAACTGTCGAGGCTGCAGACACATTTATTATCTTTTTTTTTTTTGCCATGCCATCTGGCATTTGTGTATCAGAAGAAGATTATATCTATGTCAAACAGGGGGGAAAAATATCTCTCCCTGTAACAGTTGTAGAAGCAAGGGGGAGAAAAAAAAAAAAAACACGTTAAAAAAAAAAAAAAAAAAAGAAAATTAAATCCCGTGGACCATATGGAAGACTCTTTCTTAAGTGATCTATCTTGAGCTCTTAGGAGGTGTCACAGCCAATGTGCTGGGAGAGAGGAGCAGGGTGGCAGAGCCTGAAACAGCCTGGGAAGGTGAATTATCCCCCTCTCCTGTCCCGGGATGGAGAGAGGAGAGGGAACAAAGCGGGACAGCTTGCAGCATGCCGGGTGAATCAGAGCAATGCCCTTTCTTTGCCTTTCGGGCTTTTATCAGCGGCGCGTCTTGCGAAAGCGAGAGGTGTGAACCCGCCGTGGAGCCCGGCCAGGCTCGCCGTGCCTGCTCCGTGCCTCCCCGGGCCGGCAGCGTGGAAAATTACCGGCTCCTCCTGCCAGGGCTGCCACACAGGGCCGGGGAACCGAGCCTGGCACGGCCCGGTGGGCACCGAGAGCGGCCGGCGCTGCCACCGCGACCCGGGGTGTGCGGGTGGCACTGGGATGTGCCGTGGGCACCGGGATGTGTCATGGGCACTGGGATGTGCCAGGGACACTGGGATGTGTCCAGGGGGACCAGGATGTGCCCAGGGACACCAGGATGTGCCGTGAGCACTGGGATGTGCCAGGGGGACCGGGATGTGCCGTGGGCACTGGGATGTGCCATGGGGTACCGGGATGTGCCCAGAGGGACTGGGATGTGCCATGGGGTACCGGGATGTGCCATGGGGTACCGGGATGTGCCCAGAGGGACTGGGATGTGCCATGGGGTACCGGGATGTGCCCAGAGGGACTGGGATGTGCCATGGGGACCGGGTTGTGTCATGGGCACCAGGATGTGCCATGGGCACCGGGATGTCCAGAGGGCACTGGGATGTGCTGAGGGCACCAGGATGTGCCCAGGGACACTGGGATGTACTGTGGACACCGGGATGTGCCATGGGCACCGGGATGTGCCATGGGGTACCGGGATGTGCCAGGGGGCCAGGGATGTGCCATGGGCACCAGGATGTGCCAGGGACACTGGCATGTGCCCAGGGGGACCAGGATGTGCCCAGGGACACCGGGATGTGCCGTGGGGACCGGGATGTCTTGTGGGGCCCTGGCATGTGTCATGGGGTACCGGGATGTGCCGGGGACACTGGGATGTGCCCAAGGGGACCAGGATGTGCCGTGGGCACCGGGATGTGTCGTGGGGCACTGGGATGTGCCATGGGCACCGGGATGTGCCATGGACTCTGGGATGTGCCGTGGGGACCGGGATGTGCCGTGGACACCAGGATATGTCCAGGGAGACCGGGACGTGCCCAGAGGGACTGTGATGTGCCATGGGCACCAGGATGTCCAGAGGGCACTGGGATGTGCCGAGGGGACCGGGATGTCTTGTGGGGCACTGGGATGTGCCCAGGGGTACCGGGATGTGCCAGGGACACTGGGATGTGCCCAAGGGGACCAGGATGTGCCCAGGAACATCAGGATGTGCCGTGGGGACCGGGATGTGCCGTGGGCACTGGGATGTGTCCAGGGACACTGGGATGTGCCGTGGGGACCGGGATGTGCCATGGGGAGCAGGATGTGCCATGGACACTGGGATGTGCCCAGGGGTACCGGGATGTGCCATGGGCACCAGGATGTGCCATGGGGTACCGGGATGTACCGTGGACACCGGGATGTGCCCCTGGCTGGGCGGGATGGTCACGGCCCCTCCTGGCTTGGCAAGGTGGCTCCGCGGTCACCTCCTCACCCAGAGCATCCTCTGCGTCGCTCCGGCTCCATCTCCAGCCGGGAGAGCACGGGGAGGTGAAGCGCTGCCAGCAGCACCCGGGAAAAGCCCTGCTGGGAAGGCGGCAGTGCCAGCAGGGCGTGGGCAGCTCCTCCCGTCCCAGGCCGGGGCTGGCAGCGCCTCCTCGGTGCCCCGATGGGAGCGGGGCTGGGAAAGCGGCTCCAGCCACGCCCTGGCAAAGCAAACGGGCCCGGAGCGGCGCAGGCAGCCCGGCCCCATCCTGCTGGGACTCACGGTAAACAAAGGAAATACCACAAAATCAAACAGCATCACTGCCCAGGGCACAGCCGGCCGGCTTTCCCTCTCGGGAAAGGCTCCTGGCCTCTTTCCTTTCCCCCCCCTTCTGCAATTGGTGCTGTTAACTCTGGGAACAAGTTCAGCCTGGTATTTATTGTACTCTATGCCCCCCAGAAGTGCCCCTGGGTTTTGGCAGTGCCAGCCAGAGCCATTCCCTCATTCCCTCCGTGCTGCCGTGGTCGGGGCAGATGTTTGCTGATGTGGGAGCAGAGCCCCAGCTGCTCCCCGCTCTCCCTGCTGCCAAAGTTGATGCCTTGGAGTTATTTTTACCAGCAAAGCCAGCTGCGGTCAGGGCTCTTTGGGCAGCTGCCCAGCCCTGGGGGTGAGGAGCACCAAACCCCACTGTTCCAGCATCCCACCCCGTGCCGGGTACCATCCCTCTGCCCCCCACATCAGCATCCCTGCAGGGCATCCCACGGGGCAGGGGCGTGCCAGCACTGCCCCTGGAGCTGCTGTCCCTGCCCATCCCGCTGCAAACACCCACAGTGGCAGCTCTGCCCCGGGCCCTGTGCCACTGACAACAGCCTGAGTCACTCGGGATGTCTCGTTGGGGCTTGACAGTGGCATCCCGGATTTTGGGGAGAGGTGGAAAGCGGCCAAGGGGCAGAGAGGCAGCTGAACAGCAGCAGCAGGGTCATTTAGAGGGCTCCAACCTTCTCTGCTCTGTGCCAGGAGCCCTGCACTGAAGGGTATCCCCAACCCAGCCCTCCGTTGCCCCTGTGCTTACAGGCACACAGAAAAAAATTTCCATCGATGGCTTTTCCTTGTAAAAAGCCTTTTGGAAATGCAGAATAAGTATGAAAGTCCTGGGCAAAAATTTCCATCGATGTCTTTTCCTTGTAAAAACCCTTTTGGTAAATGCAGAATGAGTGTGAAAGTCCTGCTGCCAAGCCAAGGCTGGTTGTGATCCATGCTGCACGCAGGGACAGAAGATCCCTGCTGGGGTGCACCCTGTTAGAACTGCTCCCTGCAGGCCTGGGGCTGAGCAAGGCGCTGGCTTAGCAAAGCTGGTCAGAAAACCCTCAAAAACAACTTGCTAGAAAACGTGTCCCAGCAGAAATGTTCCTGAGGTCGCTTGTGGCTTGCTTGTTTAGGCTTCTCCATCCTCCCCACGGGTGCACCTGGAGCCTGCTCCACGCTGCAAAGCCCCTCTTCAGGGTCACTTGGAAAGCTCTTACTGTGGAGAGCAGGACACTCATTCCTGCCTTGAACTCCCTGCAGCAGCCTCTCCAGATTCAGCCGTTCCTCTCTTTGGTTGCCTTCAGGAAAATTTCGGACATTTCCCATCCCCAGTTTGCTCTGGCAGCCCCAGCAGTGAGTCCCCTGCCTTTCTTCACCCAGATTCTCCTTTTCCCACCTGGCCTTTCATTAGAAAAGCCCTCTCCTCTGGAAAATCCTAGGCTCAACAATCCCTGACTCCACCTCCAGAGGATTTCCTGCAACTCTGGAGATTTGGGCAGGAGATCTCCTTCCCCACCAGCATCCTTGCTCTGCATTGGAGCTCCCCATCCTGCACAGCCAGGCCTGTGAGCTGCTGTTCTGCAGGAAAAGAAGGGGATGAGGGAAATGAAGAGGGATGAGGGGAGGATGGATGTCAGGAACATCTGAGTGGAAATGAGAGCTGGCAGTCGCTGAGGGTCCCAGCTCTTTTTCTGTTATCTGTTCCATTAGGTTTTATTTCTGTTCCAGGAAAACTGGGGGGGGGAAAATGTATCTGAAGTCAAACAAAACATTTTCTTTTGCTAAAAGGGAAGGATTTAATCTCTGCCTCAGCATTAGAATAATTTCCATTTCAAAAGTGGGCTGTGATTTTGAAATGAAAAATTGAGACCATCCCATCCCCAAAGGCTGAAGTGGGATGTTTTGACAGACCTTTCCTTTTTTTTCTTTTTTTTTTTTCACCTCCAGGGCTCTTTTGCCTGGAATCAATATATCCCTGTAGTGAGCTCTGCATTTGACAAGCAGCAACTTTTCACCAGCTGAAACATCCCCTTAAACCTCCATCAGAGGAGGACAAGGTGCAGAGGTGCAGGGTCCTTGCTGGGGTCCCTCTGCCCTTGGATGCAGCTTCCTCCATCCCCACCATCTCCTCGGGGATGTCACCTGGCAATCCCCACAACTCATTAGCACTTAATGCGCAGCGAGAGGAGCTGGTACCTATCCCTCCCACCCAAAACAATCTCCCCAATGTTTGGAAATAAACGGCAGAAATATGTCCCAGCAGGTGTTACCTCTTCAATGTTGTCTTGTTTGCAGCCAGCCACGAGACAACATTCCCACAACACCAGAGGTAAGCAGATGGCACTTATTAATTTCCATCGTAAATACGCTCTAATGTGCGCACTGAGAAGCCGCTGCTGTGGGAGGCAGCCCTACCTGGCCCACGCAGAACATCACAGCCCCAGCAGCTCGCCTGAGAGCGGAACAGCGGTGCTGTGTCCCTGCTCTGGCTCTCCACGGAGCCTTTCCCAGCGGAACCGGAGCGGTTCCGCGGCATCCGGGGCCATCTGCACCCCCCCCTTGCCCACAGCTGTCAGTACCCGCCCGCCCCAGGCGCCAACGCGCAGAAAATTGCACCCAAAGTTATTAGAGGCGGCAAGACTGCAGGCAGCGTGCACACAGCATATGTCCCAGAGTAAACAGATTGCGTGGAACTTTCCGGAACGTGCCGAGGGCCCCGGCGGCGCCGCTCTTCCCGAGGCACGGGGAGGGGGACGCGTGTGTGTGCTCCCACAGCCCACGGCCCTGCTGACCACCCCGCTGCCAGCAGGGACGGGGAGCTGGAAGATCATGGAAGGGGCTCTCTCTGGGCCAGGCCGCCTGGCACACCCAGAAGTGATCGGGGCTGGAGGGAGAATTAGCGACGCAGATGGGTTCGCACTAAAATAGCTCCGTCCCATCTCCCCCCCCTCCCAGCCCTCCCCTCCTCTCTTCTGCAAAGCAGCACTGTCGAAAATTGGTGAGTTTTTAATTTTTTTCGAGGTTTTTGTTGTTTTTTTTTTTTTAAATTCTGGAAAGAGGCTCAAGTAAATGGGCAGCAAAAGGAGCCCAACATCAATGAGAGATCTAAAAGATGCTACTTTTTTTGCTGAAGGTGGGGGATCACCAGCCCTCCCTTCTTGCTGGGGTCACTGTGGCTGCAAAGGGCTGTGGCATGGGACAAGGAAGGACACCTCAAGAAATGCAGTGGAGCCTCCAACTCCAACCTGCCAAGAGCATCCAGCCTGCCTGTAAGTCCCTGTCTGTGCTGCCTGATGATCCCAAACCCAGCTGCCACCCATGCTGCTTGGAGACCTTGGCAGTGTTGCTCAGAGGCCTTGTCCCCAGTGTCACCTGCATTCAGCAGTGGCTGCGAGCACTGAGAGTAAAAACCCAAGCAGACACATCAGGAGGCTGGGATAAAAGGTCCAGGGCATCACACCATCCCTGCAGGATTTAAAAGCCACATGCCATCAGATCTGAGCCCCACAGCTGGCGCAGCACCGGCCCAGTGCCCCCTTCTCCTGCAGAGCCCAGAGCAGGGCTGGATGCAGGGAACATCACCCACACTGCAGAGTCTGCACCGGGGAGAGGAAATTCACTCCAGCTGCCAGCTCTGCCTGATAAGACAATCTCCTTTCATCTCTCGTTGCCTCTCACTCCACCCCTTCATTCTTTATTTTCTCTTGGGCTGCACCCAAGGGCCCGTGCTGCCCTGAGTGCCCTGCGTCACACTGACGTCAGGGAGGCAGCCAGGGCCACGATCATGGGGCTTCTTTCACAACCTGCCTGCCCTGGGGGCTCTCATTAATCAAGATCCGCAGATTAATGAGCCCTGCAGAACGACTGCCAGCAGTCCCAAGGGAGCCCACACTGGTTTTTCCCAACACCCGCCCTGGCAGAGTGGGAACAGGGCAAAGTGCTGGGAAAGGAGGCTGGAAAAGGGCAGGAACAGGGCTAGAGGGACTGCAGGTGTGGCAGCACTGGGCTTGGAGAACCCTGGTCCAGTGTCCCTGTCCCTGGCAGGGGTGGAAAATGGGATGAGCTTTAAGGTCCCTTCCAACCCAAACTCCTCTGTGATTGCTCCAGGGTTGGCACAGGACCTTCTGCATCCACCCTGGGACAAAAAAAGTGATGGATTTGGCCACAGGCCTCTGGCGTGGGCAGTCCTTCTTGTTTATCCATCCCATCCTGCTGGCTCAACACTCGGCTGTGGATATTGAGCATCAGCCCTGGCAGGAGACATCTGAGTTATCTCATGGCAGTGAGGGGAACAAGTCTTCAGTTTTTCAATTTTCCCTTCTTCTCAGAGATCTTTATAAGAGAGAAGGGGAAAAAAAAATCTCTGAGAGTTTCCCAGCCCTACCTCCTTCTCCTTCATGCCTGCTCCCAGCTGGAAAGCAAGGATTGCCTTAGCTGCTGGATTTCTCTTGCTCAAGGATGGTTATTTGCATGGCTTTGTGTGCTAAAGCCCTGGTTTTGGGAAGAGGGCATGAATTTAGGGCTCATTTCAAGCCACAGCCCTCCTTTTCAGAATGTGACCCCTCCTTCCTGCATAATGAAAATCCATTCCTTGTCTTGGGGAGGGTTCATTACAGGCAGAGGAGACCAGCGTGGTTTGCACATGGAAAAGAATTACTGTGAGACACTTCTTAAAACATTTCTTTTAATTGATGTGCTCCCAGTCTCCTGCTTGCTGGTGGGTAATTAAGTCAATTAACAAGCATCTGTTTATTTATTTCCCTCATTGATGGATGCAAGCAGTTTGGGTAGCAGTTTGTAACAAGGGCCCGCTGCAGCTTGCCCGCCCGATCCATGAATATTCAGGCAATCTCTGCACTCCATCTACAGGACCTGCTCCTCCACCTCCAGGAACCTGGGAACGAGCTCCAGGGTGGGCAGGGATGGCACAGACTGTCAGCCGGGACTGGGATCCTGCCCTGGGTTGGAGCAACCTGCTCTGGGGCTGGGATCCTGCCCTGGGTTGGACAGGGCTTGGAGCAACCTGCTCTGGTGGAAGGTGTCCCTGCCCATGGCAAGGGGTGGAACCAGATGGGCTTTAAGGTCTCTCCCATCCCAAAGCAGTCTGTAATTCCATGGTTCTAAATCCCCTTCGAATCTGCATTTTGGCAAAAGTCCCTCGGACACTCTCAAAGTCCTCTTGGGGGTGTTTTTGCATCCCTCCTGCAGACCAAGGCTTCAGCACCCCTCAGAAAGAGTTTGAGGGCAGCTCATGGAGGCTGGAAAGTAGCACCCACCTGCCCTCAGCCCATGGGGAGATGTCAGATGTCTATCTTGGGATCATCCAGGTGGAGCTCCACCAAGCCCTCTGACCCTCCTGGACATTTTTGGGGTCACCAGAGCACCCTGGACACCTCTGTCCCCATGTCCTCTGTGAAACACCAAAGGGCCAGCTGCTCCCACGTGGAGCAAACAACTCCCAGCGCTGCCTTCAAAGAGTTCCTTAATCACAGGCAGCACAATTAAGGAGGCCTGGGAGCCAGAGAAAAAGGGATTAGCAGGCTCTGGGCAGAGCATTCATCACGGCAGCAGTTCTGCAGGGGCGCATCTGCTGCTGACTCCTCTGCTCTGCTCCGCTCTGCTCTCCTGCAGACGCACCGGTTTTATTGCCGTGTCAGCATCGGGGATGTTTACTCCCTCCTGCTCTGGTTTTCCCACCAGCTGGGGGGAAAGGGATGCTCCCAGCCCGGGGAATTGCCATCAGCACCTCGGGGGAGGCTGCACCGAAAGCGGCCGTGGGGCTCCCCACGCCCGGTGCCCGGGAGAAGGCAGGGCGAGGCTCCTAAGCATCCTTTCAAAATTCCTCGGGTTTGGTAAATTAATTAATTTAAATCAGCAATTAGAACTGGATTTAGCGCTAGCTCGTTGCAGCTCTGCTGGATGGCTGCGCCTTCCCCTCTCCCACTCTTCAAATTGAGAGTTTTGGGGTTTTACAGGAAAAATCATCGGGGCTGGGAGTGAAGTCAGGCAGGGAAGAAAACAGGGAAGGAAGGAAGGAAGGAAGGAAGGAAGGAAGGAAGGAAGGAAGGAAGGAAGGAAGGAAGGAAGGAAGGAAGGAAGGAAGGAAGGAAGGAAGGAAGGAAGGAAGGAAGGAAGGAAGGAAGGAAGGAAGGAAGGAAGGAAGGAAGGAAGGAAGGAAGGAAGGAAGGAAGGAAGGAAGGAAGGAAGGAAGGAAGGAAGGAAGGAAGGAAGGAAGGAAGGAAGGAAGGAAGGAAGGAAGGAAGGAAGGGAGGGAGGGAGGGAGGGAGGGAGGGAGGGAGGGAGGGAGGGAGGGAGGGAGGGAGGGAGGGAGGGAGGGAGGGAGGGAGGGAGGGAGGGAGGGAGGGAGGAAGGGAGGAAGGAAAGGAAGGAAAGGAAGGAAAGGAAGGAAAGGAAGGAAAGGAAGGAAAGGAAGGAAAGGAAGGAAAGGAAGGAAAGGAAGGAAAGGAAGGAAAGGAAGGAAAGGAAGGAAAGGAAGGAAAGGAAAGAAAGGAAGGATGGATTTGGCCAAGTCCTGCTTTTGGACATCTCCAGGTCAGCCTCGTTTCAGAGCTCACAGAAATTTGCCATCCAGTTTTGAGACAACTCAAAAAAGTCCAACAAGAGCCCCAGGAAAACTCTCCAATTTCCAGTAGTGCAGGAGGCATCATAATAAAAATAATAATAAGAGTAATGATAATTGGATGAAAGTTTGCTCTAATGAACTGGCTGCAGCCCAAAGCTGCTTAACAGCAGCTCAATTTCCATGTGACAACTCAGCGAAGGCGTTGGAGAAATTCACATCCCGTGGCTCTGTTGATAAATAAAAGATCCCTTCATGACAGTGCAGAGCTGGGACCTTTTTTCCACCCCAGAGAAGCCAACTTGGTCATCGATGCCCCTGGATCCCTGGCCACGTTGGAGAGGGCTTGGAGCAACCCAGATGGGCTTTGGGGTCCCTTCCCACCCAAACCAGTGCGGGATTCCAAAATTCCACAATAACTGCACACTCCGAGCCCCCCTTTAACTCTTTTTAGAGCCTCCTGAAGACAACTGATGGAGACATCATTTTCCCAGGCAGATGAAATTATTTGCTGCTTTCCCCCCCCGAGGAAATAATTTCTATTCTGCACCTTTTCCTTAATCCCACACCATTTCAGAGATGGTTGATTTATAGATTTTGGAGGCTCTCTTTTCTCCAGAAGGGAAATGGCCTGGGCTCATCCAGCACTGGCTGAGGTTTCCTCTCTGTGTCCCCCAGGGATGCAGGCATGAGGTCGTGGAGGAGCTCAAACAGCACCTGGGACTCCAAAGATGGCATGGAGGAGGCACATCTGAACCAAAGAAAGGGATGCTTGAGCTGAATTCCAGGGAGGAGAAGGAAAAAAAAGGATTTGGGGTTTGGGGGCCTTTCCAGGAGAGAAACAAACACAAACCAACCAACCAAACCAAACCAACAAATAAAAGGCCTGCTCCTCCAGACAAAACAAATAACTTTTTAAACCCCATTCTCCTCCCACAAAAAAACCCAAAACTCTAGCCCCCTCAAAATACAAAGAAACAAGCAAATAAAAAAAAACAAATTAAAAACAGTCAAATCACCCCCAAGAAACCCAGCCCTCCAAAAAAAGAAAAAAATTTAAAAGCCAACACCTCCAAAAATAAATCCCCTGAAAATATCCCCAAACAAACCCACCCTCAAAACCGCCCCCCCAAAAAAATGAAACAAAAAACCCCAAAACAAAACAAAACAAAACAAAACACAAAAAAACCCCAAAACCCTAGAAACAAACAAACAAACAAAAAAAAAAAATGAAACCAAACCCCACCCCAAAACCCCCTGAAAAAATAAAAAAACTCCTTCAGAACCCTCCCCCCCCCAAAAAAAAAACCCATGCATTTCCTGCATCTCCCCCTGGAAGGAACTCGGGGAAGGGTTTGAGGGGGATAAAAGTAAAAAAATAAAAATAATTGAAACCCCTAATTAAGCTGGAGGCAGCTGCACAACAGACAACAGGGTCTCCATGCCTGGGGTTTGGAGTGGATTAGGGGTACAATCCTACAGGAAACTCATCCTGCGGCTTCCTCAGCTCCTGCCACGGCTCTGGGCCAAACTCACATTCCTGTGGGGACAGGGGACACCTTTGGGACTAACTGGAAATCATGAAATGATGGAATAGTTTAGTAGCTTAGGTTGGAAAGGATCTTAAGACATCATCTTGTCCAAGCCCCTGCCATGGGGAGGCACAGCTTCCATTATCCCAGTGCTGAGGCTGGTCTGGCAAAGCCCCTGAGCTTGGAAAGGGGAGAGCAGAACTGTCGGCTTCCAGGGTACAACAAACAGAGATTCCTCCGGTATTCAGGAGAAAAAATGATATTGAAAACACCCCATGTCAGAGCAGAACTTCCAGAACAGCCCTTGCAGTCACTCTGGCAGGGATGGTGGGTGGGAGCATCATCCTCACAACATTCTTCCCTGGAGTCATGAGGATCTGGGACACATTTCTGGAGGTTTTGAGATCCTGTCTCCTCTTACCTCTGCACTTGTGGGGAGGCAGCTCCCAGCACTCCTTCCTTCTCCTGCAGCTGGGAGCAGGTGCTAATGCATCTCTTTGCTGCACTGGCTGCTCCGAGCTCCCTCCCTCATCCTCAGGGATGAGCTTTGTGTCTGGCTGCAGCCTTCAGTGCTTCAGGGCTGGATCACAGGACCAGAGAATCCCAGAATCCCAGAATGGTTTGGCTTGGGGGAGAGACCTTAAATCCCATCTCATTCCAACCCCCTTCCACCATCCAAGGTGGAGTGTGAGGCTGCCATGGTGCTCCCTCACACAAGTCCCTGTAAATGGCTGAGGGATGGAGTAGCCAGTGCTCAGGGAGAAAGGGAAACCCTCCCAGGACTGCTGCCTGGAGAGGGGCAGCCACACAATGCAGGGATGACAATAAACCCATAAATCAGCCCAGGGAAAGCAGGGAGCATAAACACCCCCATCATCCCTGAATGCACAGGGAAGTGGACTCATAAGCAGAGGCAGGAGTTTTAATAAATACCCGTTCCTGGGGAAACTCCGCCTCTGGCACCAGCAGAGTGGAACTGGTGGGATGACTGCTCCAGAGAGGAGATGGAGCCTGTGACCCACCTGCCTGGCACTGGGGATGTGGCTAATGTGGCTTGGAGCACCCTGGGAGAGAGGGAGGTGTCCCTGCCCATGCCAGGGGGTGGAACTGTGTGGTCTTTAGAGGCCCTTCCAACCCAAACCATTCCATGTGCAAACAGCTCCTGGAGCTGTGCCCACTTCCACTGCCCTCCCTCCACCCCGTGCTGGATTTAAACCAAAGCAGCATCTGAAATGATTGCCCTGAACCTCCCTCCCAGCTGCCAGCTACATTTTCTGGGCCACAAGCCCCTGTCAACCCATTCCCTGAAGGATGCAAGGAAATGCTCAGATGTGATGTGGCAGCCTTTCCTTCCTTTGTTACGGGCAGCGCTTCCTCAGGGATGAGCCCCGTATTTATGCCCTCGGCCAGAGGATGCTCAAGCAGCTTCCAGCTCCAGGGGACAGGCAGCATCTGACTCCATCCTCCATCATCCCTGACTCTTCAAAATGCCCCATCCCTCCAAACCAACCTGCAGGGGACCAGGCCTGGGGTGAACTCCAGCCCCGACGGCCACAGAGGCAGCTCTTCCCCTGCAGCTTTCTGCTTGCTTAAGCACAGCTTCTGCTATTAAATTCAGAAAAGCAGTAACATCCCCAGCAATAGATGCCACTCACGATAGCTCAGGGAGCAGATAAGGCTCCCAGGAATGTGTTATTCCTGTTCAAAGCCTTGGTCACCTGTTCAAAGCCTTGGTCACAGTGACCTCCGCAGATACTTTCAACTCAAGCTGGTTTAAATTTGGTTCTTTGTCATTGCATCCACTTTTTAAGGAAACTTTCAGTGATCCCAAGCCCTGCTCATATCTGCTGTGCTCTGGTTTCTTTCTTCATTTAATGGGGGAAAGACTAGTTAATTAAAAAAATAAAAATCTCCATCTCCCAGCTGACAGGCTGCCCTTGGCTCTGGAGCAATCGAGCTCCCCACCCCTCTCTTCCTCCCTCCTCCCAGGAGATGGAAACCAGCCCTGGGATGGGATTTGTTGGCACCTTACAGGGATCCAGTCAATTTCAAGAAAAAAATTTAAAAAATAAAGAAGCAGAGTCAGTTTGCTCCCCACTGAACCCGAAAGCTGGGGAATGTTCCTGCTTTAGGATGCAACACAGTCCCCCAGCATTCCCACACTGCATCCCTGGCCCCGGAGATGGGACCTGTGCCTCTCCCACTGCTTCCACTCAGGTGTCCATCCCCAGCAGGAAATGCAGGCAGCTCCAGCCCCAACTCTGCTGCCCACACCTCTGCTTCAGGCTCCTGAGGTGCAGGTAGGCGTTTTTCCCCCCAAAAAGGCTCCTTCCTCCCCTTGGATAGCATGGCCCGTTTGGCACTCCCACATCTCCTCCCAGCCAGGACCAGGCTGGCTCCTGGCAGGAGCAGAGACCAGAATAGCCAAAGCCAGCTGGGGAGAGAGAGGGGCAGGGTGCTTTCATGGAGCCCCACATGGAAAAGCTCCCCTGTCCCTGTCCCCACACCATTTTCAATGCAGGAGCTGCAGACGCACACGGCTGCATCCCAAAGCCCCTCCGTGTAATTACAGATGCACAGTTTCTTCTGGGCTCCCACTTATTTAATCATCCTCTCTCATCTGCCTCTAATACCCTGAGCTCTGTCAGAGGGCACAAACGCAGCCTTTCCATCCAGAAGGACAAGAGTTCCCTGCAACAGCTGCTATATTTAACAGGGGAAAAAAAAAAAAAATAAAAAATACACTGGGTTGCCATGGCAACCCTGGCTTCTAAAAATAGCCCTGCCATATCCAGCACAGCCGAGAGAGCTCAGGCAGCGCTGACGGAAGCTGCTTTCCCCGGGCGCTGGGGAATGCGAGGAAACTTTTATTATTCCTCGCTGGAATCGCCACGGAGCGAACCCCGCAACAAAAAAAAAACCCAAAGAAATCACACGAGCCCTTTGCTAATTAAAGCCTGGTGTGAAGGATCCCCACTTCCCTCGGCTCGGGGACTGGTCCCTGCAATTTCTGGGATCAGAAGGATGCTTTGGGTGAAGATGTGTGAGGATGGAATGATGGTGCTGGATGTGGTTGGTTTTCCTGCTCAGAGTGCCCAAGTGCCCACGGCTTGGCCAGCAAAGCTGCCAGGGTCAGGCTGGCTTTGGGCACCCTCAGGGGGCACCCAAATGACCCGCAGAGAGCCGTGGTGGGGATGCACAGCTTTCCAAATGGCCTTTCCCCCCGTTCCACCAACAAAACCAGCTCTCTGGGCGTGGAATCAGGAGCGTCCTCCTTCCCCACTGGAACACAGACCCTGCCACCAAAACAGCAAGAGCCAGCCGAGCATCCCGGCATCCCCTGAAAGCTGATTAGCAAGGCTGGGTGGTCACAGCCTGCCGAGGAACAGCAGTGGCTTCCCGCTGCGCTCCAAGCCTGCAGCCATGTCCCTAATTCTCCTTGGCATTCCTGGCTCCGCGTGGAGGGCGCAGGCCCCTGGCACACAGCGCTGCTGCCCGGCGCTGATCCCGGCTGGGAGGGTGGCAATGCCCTCCCCGCGCTCTCCCCAAGCAGCCCTGGCTGCCAGGAAGCCCTGGGCACGGAGGTGGAGGGCTGAGTGCCTGCTGGAGGAGGCACGGCGCTGCTTGACTCCTGCTCTGCTCCCGGGAGGAAGGGCTCTTCAGGAGGAAAACACTTGAGCTGGCTGTAGCTCTCAGTGTGTGTGTGTGTGTGTGTGTATGTGTGAGTGTTCTTTCTTTTTCTTTCTCCCCCACTTAAGAAAAAAACAGATTGTCAGACCTGATGGGAGCCCAGGGCAATCTAGTGCAATATTTCCTCTATTTCGTGGTGGTACCAACAGCCTTGGAGCAGGGTCCAGAGGATGCTCAGGGAGCCAGGCTGGGAGAGCTGGGGGTGCTCACCTGGAGAGGAGAAGGCTCCAGGGAGAGCTCAGAGTCCCTGAAGGGGCTCCAGGAGAGCTGGAGAGGTACTGGGGACAGGGGATGGAGGGACAGGACACAGGGAATGGCTCCCAGTGCCAGAGGGCAGGGATGGAGGGGATATTGGGAATTAGGAATTGTTCCCTGGCAGGGTGGGCAGGCCCTGGCACTGCCCAGAGCAGCTGTGACCAAACACCAGCAGCAGCTCTGGCTGAGGGGCTCTCTTGACTCACCTCCCAGACAAGGTGGACACGTGGACATTGCCTCCCCTCTGTGCCAAGGGGAATGCCAAAGACGCTGGAGGGGCACAGGGGCCCTGCTGGAGCACTTCAGTTCTGTTTGCTTCATCCTGACCCAGTTCCTGGCCAATCCCTGCTGGCCCTGAGCTCCCTGCAGAGAGGACAAAACACGGGATGTTCCTCTGGCTCCCTCCACCACCCTGATGTCCTGCTGCAGTTCCTGCTCAGCACCTTCCCCCAGCCTCTGGAAGCAGAGCACACTTGTCCTCCTCTTTTTTTATGTCATTCCTGGCCCACTTTTACACCTGTCCTGGATCCCCTTCCCCCCTTGCAGGGCCTGGAGGGGTGTTTGGCTGTGTCAGCATCACAGCAGCACCTCCTTGTCTCCCACAAGGGCAGCGAATTCATGCCCAGATAAATCCCTACCCTTGTGAAACCGTGTGAAAGGAAAGGCTTTAAATGGTGAATGAACTCCCAAACTGGCCACATGGAAAAGGGAGTGGGGTGAGATTTACCTGGTGTGAGGGCAGGGGGTGCACTGGGAGCATGGAGGGAGGGATGTTTGCTGCTCTGCTTTTAGAGCAGGGCAGGGAGTGAAGAGCACAGAGCCTGTTGCTGCTAATGGTGTTTGTGTTCAGAGCCTAAACTCAGGTCATGGGGAGATGATTTAGAAGGAAATTCTTTAGTATAAGGGCAGTGAGACCCTGGCACAGGGTGCCCAGAGGAGCTGTGGCTGCCCCTGGATCCCTGGAAGTGTCCAAGGCCAGGCTGGATGGGGCTTGGAGCAGCCTGGGACAGTGGAAGGTGTCCCTGCCCATGTCAGGGGGTGGAACTCGATGTGTGCAGGTCCCTTCCACCCCAATCCCATTCTGGGATTCTATGAAACAGATTTCACCAGGGCATCCTTCCCTCCCCGGGAGAGTTTCCACCGCCCAGTAAGGCCAGACCAGGTGCAGAGCTAACAGCAGCCTGCATGTCCAGGCCCAGCCACGCTGTGCTCACGGTCAGGTGGGTGCTTTCCCAAGGAAAGCTGGCTCCTGAGGGCTCTGCCCCAGCCCCAAGCCGCTGCCTCAGCCGCAGGAATGCAGCAACAGCCCTGCACAAGCCCACACCGACCCGTGCAGCTCGTGGCCCACACGTGGGCTGCGCTCTGAAAGTGAAATGTGAGAGAGGTCATGCAAGGTGCTCAAGGCTTGCAGGGGATGAGGCAGGACAAACACAGTGAGATGATTAATTTTATGCGGATCTGGATGGATTTACCTCAAAGGTTTGCTGGGACCCCTGGGAGAAACTTTGTGGGTGGAACATTCCCGGCCTCAGAAGGGATGAGATGCATCACAGCAGAGCCAGAGCAGCAGCACAGCCAGGCAGTGACTCCAGACAGGAGGTGACATCCCAGAATTCTGCATCCCTGATGTCCCCATCACAGATTCTCACCTCCCTCCCTGGTGGTTTCATGCCACCAGGCTGGCTCAGGTTTTTGTCCGTTCCTTGCAGACATCCCTCATCCTTCACTCTCACTTCTGGCAGGATGAAAACAAGAAAAACCATAGCAGGACATTCCTGTTTCATCAGGAATCCATGGAGAACCCACGATACATGCCAAGGGACACCGTAGGTACATTCAATCTGCTGGAAATTATGATTTTTTTACTCCACTGCTGTCCCAGACCATAGAATCCCAGACTGGTTTGGGTTGAAAGGGACTCATTGCTCATCCAGTTTCACCCCCTGACATTCCAGTGACACCTTCCACTATCCCAGGATGCTCCAAGCCCCATCCAGCCTGGCCCTGGACACTTTCAGGGATCCAGGGCAGCAACAGTTTCTGTGGGCACCCTATGCCAGGGCTCAGGGAGGCTTGTCCAGCCTTTCCTCCAGCAAAACCTGATTCAACCACACTGAATTTATCCTCGGGTTTCCTTTCTTTGCTCCAAGTCTAGCTGGGTCTCTCTCCAGGAGCCAGGAATTAGGTAGCACAGCTATTCCAAAGTAAATTGCCCTACAATTTCTTTTCCATAGCAAGAGGGTTGTTTTCTTAGGGCAAGCCACTTTTATCCTTGAGGAAAAATGTCAGCAGGAGGAATAGCCAGGGAAAACTCGGCCGTACTGCTGTCCTGGAGTTACTATCAAGCAAAAAAATTCCAGAGTTTCCCCTCTACAGTTTTTGTGGCCAAGTCCTTTAACTTTTCCCCAGCTCAGCTGAGGATGTCAGAGCTGGGGTTCCCTATAAATACTCTCAGCCTGGGCTGGGGAGAGCAAACCAAAGGGGCACAGGAGCCATGGAGCTGCTCCAGCCAGGGAGAAACGTCTGTAATTAATGTAGTGGGAAAATTACACGTTTATATGCCCCCCCCCCCAAACACAAGAGCAGACATCCATTTCCTGCAGGGCTGTGGACGCCTGCCAGCCCACAAATAAATCACAAAACCACAAAGCCAACAAGGAGGGGGGAAAAAAAGGGGAATTATCACAGAGGATGCAGCAGCCTTTTGTACCAGGAAAATCACCAGGGTCTCCACCAGACATCTATTGTTTATCAATAATATTCCCTGATGCTTTGGGACTGAGCTGGAGAGGGATGTTCAAGCAGAACAACAGAGATTTTGCAAACTCCAAAGGCACAGCCAAAGGGTGGCTTGGGAGATGCATTGACCTGCCCCAGAGGCGTTTGTGGGACCAAACCCAAACAAACCCACAGCAAACCTGATATTAAATGGGCTTTGGCATGGCTGAAAAGATGGAATAAACCCAAAGCTGCCGACTTTCCTCCAGGAAGAGCGTGTCTGGAGGGCAGGGATGGAGCACTCAATGGTCTGGCAGCACCTCCAGAGGGATCACATCCAGTGATGCTGGAGATTAGGAATAAGAGAACAAACAATTTCAGTGAGGACTTGCAGTCCTACTCCCACGCATTTTCCCTCCCCTTGCCTGTCCCCATGGAGGTTTAATGGCCTGGATCTCCACTTCAGAGCACCCTGGGGTCACCGAGAGCCTCCCCAGTGCCTTCCAGCTGCCTTTGGCTCCAGCAGGGGATCGTGGCAGCAGCTTTGCAGCTTCCCCCGTGCAGCTGGGCTGTGTCAGCACCGGGGCACTGGGGGAGAAGCTCCCTCTGTGGGGTTCTGAAGGGCAGTTCCTGTTCTCTGGGCTTGTAAATGAACCATGGTGGGTGCCACGCTTGCCAGCATATATTGTGGCTACAGAAACCCTGGCAAACGCATCAGCATTCCCAAATGGGTTTTTTTTTTTCTTTTCCACTCTGAGCTGAAGCGCTTCAGGGGGCACCCAAAACCAACCTGTGCTGCTCACAGAGAAGCTTCCCCAGCACCTCTTTCCCAGCCACAGGAATCTCATGGATGGCAAGGGACCCTAAAGGCCATCCAGTTCCAGCTTCCCACCAGGATGAGGTGGGTTTATCTCCCCAGACCTCCTGATTTCACTGCCTGGCCACCAAACCTACACCAGAACCAGAGGTCCCACGACCAGGGGCAGCTGTGAAGAAATTCCTCCCCTATTCCAGGCATGCCCATCCCAAATCCTCAGCCCTCCTGATCTTACCCTGCAGTGAGGAAACACAGGTGGCACTAAGCAAAGGCAGGGAATAGAGCAAAATGCACCTCAGGCACTTCAGCTTTTCCTTTCCTTCCCTTCAAGGAAAAGGGAAAAGGGAAAAGGGAAAAGGAAAAGGAAAAGGAAAAGGAAAAGGAAAAGGAAAAGGAAAAGGAAAAGGAAAAGGAAAAGGAAAAGGAAAAGGAAAAGGAAAGGGAAAGGGAAAGGGAAAGGGAAAGGGAAAGGGAAAGGGAAAAGGGAAAAGGGAAAGGGAAAAGGGAAAGGGAAAAGGGAAAGGGAAAAGGGAAAAGGGAAAGGGAAAGGAAAGGAAAAGGAAAAGGAAAAGGAAAAGGAAAAGGAAAAGGAAAAGGAAAAGGAAAAGGAAAAGGAAAAGGAAAAGGAAAAGGAAAAGGAAAAGGAAAAGGAAAAGGAAAAGGAAAAGGAAAAGGAAAAGGAAAAGGAAAAGGAAAAGGAAAAGGAAAAGGAAAGGAAAGGAAGGAAGGGAAGGGAAGGGAAGGGAAGGGAAGGGAAGGGAAGGGAAGGGAAGGGAAGGGAAGGGAAGGGAAGGGAAGGGAAGGGAAGGGAAGGGAAGGAAGGGAAAAGGGAAAAGAAAAAAAGAAAAAAGAGAAGAGAAGAGAAGAGAAGAGAAGAGAAGAGAAGAGAAGAGAAGAGAAGAGAAGAGAAGAGAAGAGAAGAGAAGAGAAGAGAAGAGAAGAGAAGAGAAGAGAAGAGAGAGAGAAGAAAGAAAAGAAAAGAAAAGAAAAGAAAAGAAAAGAAAAGAAAAGAAAAGAAAAGAAAAGAAAAGAAAAGAAAAGAAAAGAAAAGAAAAGAAAAGAAAAGAAAAGAAAAGAAAAGAAAAGAAAAGAAAAGAAAAGAAAAGAAAAGAAAAGAAAAGAAAAGAAAAGAAAGAGAGAGAAATTGTATTTATTCACACACACAACAGTGAAACATTTGTTTAGGAGAAAATCTCACTGATTCTTGGCTGTTATTCCAGACACAGGGAGAACAGCAGCCCTTAATGTCTGCCTGGTCCTCAGTGATTTGTGCTTTTGTGCTTTGAGCGACGTTCCCAGTTCTGATAAAGGCATTAGTGCATTTCTTGGGCTGAATTATAAATTATGAGATGCAAAGCCCTCTATTTATGCACTTCAGTGCTGAGAACTTACATGCAAAACAAGACACTCAAGCTCTCCAAGTTCCCACAGCAGGTCTCTCCACTCTGCACACAGAAAGCACCCAAATCATTTGGCTGTGTTTATGAGGGACACATTTCAGGGATTAGGGCAGGAATAGACATCTCCTGGATGTTTTCACAGCACTTTGCTCGGAGCAGTGGCTCCTGCAGCAATATCCTCTGAGCTGGGTCCAGGGCAAGCTCCCTTTGAGCTCAGCATGACCAAATGGCACACAGGGTAAGGACATTCAGGATAAACACATCTGGAAGTGGCTCCCTAGCTGCAAGGAAATGCTTTTAAATGCACTTTTTTTAGGGTAAAAACGGAGCAAAACTAAAATGCGGCAAGCACAGATTGGAGTTTTCATTTGGGGAAGGAGGGGAGGGGAAAGCTGTCCCCAGAGCAGAGCACACCCAGCACTGCAAACAGCAGATTAATCCTTTGTTATTTGTGCTTCCACCTCCTTTTAACCACAGAATCACAGAATCATTGGGGTTGGGAAGATCATCAAGTCTAACTGCGAATTCAAGATCACAAAAGCATTTCTCTGAGCTCCACATCCACATGCCTTTTGAACATTTACAGCATTGGTGCTTCTGGGCAGCCTGGTCCAATACCTGACCTTTTAGAGGGGAGATTTCCCCCAGTTCCCACTCTAAACCTCACCAGCACAGCCTGGGGCCATTCCCTCTTGTCCAATCCCTTGAGCTCCAGAGCCTTGCCCAGCTCTGCTCCCTTCTCAGGACACTCATCCCCACAACAGGATGGAACAACAGGAAAATGAGCTGCACTACCCCAGGGCAGAGCTTTCCCCCTTCATTTTTACAAAGAGGAAGGAAAAAAAAACACCTGAAAAAAAAAAAAAAGAAGAAAAAAATTATTTAGGCTAATCCTAAACTGAAAGTTTCTATTCCTTAGTTAGGTTTCGAAAAACAAAGTTTGTTTGGCTCAAAGTCAAATGTTTGATTTGACCTCAAAGCTTTAACTTTGCTTAAAGTTTCTTAGAGTCTTAGAAATCAGAGGACTGAACAGCTCATTTTAAAAAAGGAAAAAATAAAGTCCTCTCCCCATCAGGGTTTGAGGCAGGTGACAACAATAAGCAGCAATAAAAGAGCAATGGTGTGTGTTCACAGAAAATGCCTCAGCTTGCCCGTGTGCCCACAGGGATGCATCAGTTCATGTTGTCAAAACTGCCCTGTTTAAAAATAATAACACTTAAATGTTCCCTCAGCCAAATGGAAAGAGGGGGTGATGCCTGGGCAGGAAATGGAGCCAAGTGTCCCAGCCAGGACTGCTGAATGTCCTGATGAGGGAGGGCCAGACCCCATGTCCCGCTCTTCCCTGCACCATGAATTGGCTGCTCTGGAGCTCACGCTGAGCCCTGCACTGCAGCCACAGCAGCCCTGGCCCAGAGGGAGAGCCAGGCCTGTTTTTCCAGGAGGAGCCTCTGCATTGTGGCTCTGCTTCATCTCCCCCTCTGCATTCTGCTCTGAAGCCCTTGCAGCACCCCAGAGAGCAGCCCATTGCTTCCCCACCATTCCCTGTCCATGGTATTCCTCAGAAACTGCTGTGGGAGCGCACACATCCCCCTGTAGCTCCAGCTGGCAGGAGAAATTCATTGTGCTTGGGTTTGGGAACACTCTGGAAAAGCCCAGAGCCCATCCTCCATCCATTTCATACAGTCACAGAACCACTCAACTTGGACCAGGCCTCCATCCAGCCCAGAACGGCGTCTTTCCTTCTCTGTATCTGAGAATTGAGATTTACCTTCATTCGAGGCTTCTCTAACAAACCAAAAACTCATATTCACCCTCATTAGCAGTTTGCTGGTGTATTTTTCCAGGCTTTCAGTGCTCGGTGCCAGTGGCTCCACACAGAAGCTCCAGCAGCTCCAGGAGCAGGCTCTGGGCAGTGCAATTCTTGTCTGACACCCATGGGAGCTCCAGGAGCAGGCTCTGGGCAATGGAATTCCTGTCTTGACATATGGGAGCTCCAGGAGCAGGCTCTGGGCAATGGAATTCTTGTCTGGCACCCATGGGATCTCCAGGAGCAGGCTCTGGGCAATGGAATTCTTGTCTTGACCCATGGGAGCTCCAGGAGCAGGCTCTGGGCAATGGAATTCTTGTCTGACACCCATGGGAGCTCCAGGAGCAGGCTCTGGGCAATGGAATTCTTGTCTGGCACCCATGGGAGCTCCAGGAGCAGGCTCTGGGCAGTGCAATTCTTGTCTGGCACCCATGGGAGCTCCAGGAGCAGGCTCTGGGCAGTGCAATTCTTGTCTGACACACAGCACCTGAGCCTGCTGTGTCTCAGACCATTGCCCTAAATTCTTGCTGCTCCTCTCCATTTTCCCAGCCACGATCCAATCCCGGGGGAAATTCCACGTTCCCTGCAGCTTCTTCCAGTGCCCAGCAATGTCTCAGGAGAACAGCAGCCTTTTTTGTGCTGCTACCCTCTGGATCTGAAGGATACCCCTGAACTTTAGCCTGCCTCTTGCCCCTGAGTCTTTGATCCAAGGAAGCCTCTGGACACGTTCCCCTGGCTCCGCTGGGGAATTCAGCACTGCGGTATCTTGCATTGCAGATTATTTTTAGGGATGATCCAATTGAGACTGATAAAAATAAGAAAGGAGCTGGAGAATCTTTGCTGCAGCTGACTGTGAGATGCTGTGGCTTACCAGAGCCTTGTGGCCAGAGTGGGGTTCCTGATCCTAGAGCACATCCCAGAACAGGTCAAGGGTTCATGGGCAGGGCTCGATGGCCCACTTGTGCTCCCACCAGCACACAACAGACAAAAAACAGGGATCACCACAGATAAACACAGATACCTGCATGCCAAAATACCCAAATCACGTCCAAATTCCCTTTCAAAGTTGAGGAAACACCACCCATAGCTGCCAAGGACATCCTAAGCAAGAGTGGCCAGCCAGACTGGTGATGCACTCCCGAATTTCACTGAAAGCCCTTAAAAATCATTATCAGATCCTTAATAAACTCAGCTGGGCTGTGCAGTCACAGCCCTCACTGTGCGGCTCTCAGCTGAAGAGAAGAGCAGAAAGCAGTGAGAAACCTCCCTGTGGCATATGCCCAGACTCCAGAAAATGTTTGGGACGAAATTCCAGAGCACAGTAAAGGACAAAAACTGATTTTTTTTCCTCTTTTCACTGATGTGAAGAAACTGATTGGTCAGTATTGCCTGGGGAAAGAAAGTAAAATGAAAAAAAACACCCTTGAGAGATGACATGTCTAAACCAGTCACTTAGAGGTATTTATTTTGTTAAGAAGGGAATTTTCCCTTTTTATTTTTTATGGTCAGGTTGATTATTGCCAACAGTATTTTAACATCTGCTGTGCCTGCTGACCTACCACATTTACCCTACTTACACTAATTAAACTTTAATTAAGCTTACTAGATGATCATCTAACATCAAAAGTAAGGCAAAGGCTTTGCCAAGCAAAGGTCTTGGCGTGGCCGGGCAGTTTGGGTTTACATCATTTTATTTATACATTCATAAAAAAGGGAGGGGTTTTAAGTGCAGGCCACTTCTGCCCTACTCACCTGACCCTTCCAACACCTGCTCTGCAGCTTTGTTCTGAATCAGCTCCACGAGGACTGGCACTTGTTGGGGTAACAGACACCTCCAGGGACTGACGAGTGTTTTGGGATGCTCCCATGAGTCCAGGCCCTCAGGTACCTCAGGTTTCTCCTCCCAGGCTGCCAATCAGGTCTTGTATTTCTTTTCTTAAAAAAACAAACAAACAAACAAACAAACAAAAAAACACCAAAAAAACCCGGAGAAAAAGCAAAAGGGCTTTCCTGCCATCCCACCCTGGCAGTGCAGGGGTGCAGTCTCTGCTCCGTGCACACACAGCTGTTTTCCAGTCAGCCTCACTCAAACAACTCCAGCCAAGTTTCCTGACAAGTCAGTTTTCCTCTCCTCTCTGCCTCCAAAATAAATCCCCTCACATCCCAGGAAAGATGCTGCCACAGGCTTGGGAAGGGAGGGAGAGGCAGCATCAGGAGTTCCTTGTGACACCTGGAGCACGGGTGTCACATTCCCCTCACCAGCCAGGGCTGCATTGGCCAGTGCGGATTAAAACAGATCCTGGCGCTCTCCTCAGCTCTAAAGATTCACAGAGTCCTTAAGGCTGGAAAAGACCTCAAAGATTTTGAGTCCAACTCTTAACCCAGCACTGCTTTTCCCTAATTTCAGCAGGATCAGCTAGGAAAGCAAAAGCCGGCTGCACATGCACACTTCAAGGATCAGCAATTGGATTGTTGGCGCCCAGAATTGTCCTCTTGCATGGCTCACTCCATTCTCACCTTCAGCAAAATGGCTCTGCCTTTGATCCGGGGGAAAGCCACTTATTTTAGAGCTGTTCCTCTTTTCTTCCTTTCCTTTCCTTTCCTTTCCTTTCCTTTCCTTCCTTTCCTTTCCTTTCCTTTCCTTTCCTTTCCTTTCCTTTCCTTTCCTTTCCTTTCCTTTCCTTTCCTTTCCTTTCCTTTCCTTTCCTTTCCTTTCCTTTCCTTTCCTTTCCTTTCCTTTCCTTTCCTCCATTTCCCCTTTCTCTTTCTTTCTTTCTTTCTTTCTTTCTTTCTTTCTTTCTTTCTTTCTTTCTTTCTTTCTTTCTTTCTTTCTTTCACTTTCTTTCTTTCTTTCTCTTTCTTTCTTTCTTTCTTTCTTTCTTTCTTTCTTTCTTTCTTTCTTTCTTTCTTCTTTCTTTCTTTCTTTCTTTCTTTCTTTCTTTCTTTCTTTCGCAGGAACTTCAAAATAAGGTCTTTGGAAGAGGATATTTTGGCAACAAACCTTTCAGTTTAGTGCTTGGCAGGCACCAAGCATTTAAGCTTTGAAAAATAAAAAATTGTTCAGGGCTTTGGGGTTTTGATGTTCTTTTGGCCTTTCTAAATGGAAGCGCACGTTGGTGCTGTGAGTGGGGATCTCACACACACATACACAAAAAAACACCCCAAACCCTCAACCCTCAAGGATTTCCAGTGATCTCTGCATAAAAAGGTCTGAATCCAAGTCCAAATTCCCAGGAGGACCACACATGGATTCATGGAGTGATTTCCCTGAATGACAGCTCCCAGGTAGCATTGAAGGGTGTTGGAATCATGGAACGGTTTGGAAAGGACCTTAAAACTCTTCCCATTCTCCTCCCTGCCATGGGCAGGGACACCTTCCACTGGACCAGGTTGCTCCAAACCCTGTCCAGCCTGGCCTGGGACACTCCCAGGGATGCAGAGGGTGTAAGGGAATTCATTATTCGAAACAATAACCACCTATTTGTGGTATTTTATTTTCAGTCCATCCAAGGGGAGATGCTCCTGGTGAGTGTTCTGTGCACGAGCAGGGGCTCCCAGTGAGACATCCTGCCCATCAGCTGGGCCCAGCAATGGAAACTCTCTGTGCAGGGATGAAATGGGTGTCTGTGCCACAAAGGCCTGGGCAAACAGGTGCCCTGAGCACACAGCCTGGAGCCAATGCCCCTGTTACCCCTCGGTGTACAGAACAGGGCAAGAACCTCTTTAAAACCACATCCTGCATCTCTCTCAGCAGCCCTGCAAAGCCTGCTGCGAGCTTCCTTTCCGGGATCCTGGAATGGCTTTGCTTCCAAACTCATTTGCTTCACTGGACGAAAAATTAAAAAAAAAAAAAAAAAATAAAATAAAATAAAAAAAAAAAGAAGAAGAAAAAAGCACAGAGGTAACAAGAGAAACATAGCATTTGGCAAATGTGTATTGAACTTCACACAACAAACTCATTAGTTCAGGCGGCCCCCGTCTCTATGGCAACCAAACAGCACAAAAACAAGGCATTAACACCTAAATGTATTAGTGGGCAAGCGCTTAGCTTTTATCATTCCAGGGGTGAATTCCCCTCCGCAGCTCGCTGGGCTTCCCAAGGAAGACGATTCTGGTTCAAATGCCAACATAAACATCGGAACACCATTTACAGACAGCCGAGCCGGAGCTTTTCGTAGTTTCAATCGCAGTTTGAAAAACAAACAACAAAACAAAACTGAGAAAAAGAGGCGCTGTGTAGGGGAGTTACCCAATTTTCACTTTGCTTTGCGAAATTGTTAAAGGTTTGCAAGTCACGGGTGAAGGACAAGAAATGTTTTCCATCCTATCCTAACAGCTCCGTGAGGATCTTCATCAGGAGGAGGAATGGGGGGTGTAAACTGGTTCTCCCAAAACAATTCCCAAGTGCCCAGCCTTTATTTTAAATGGATATTATGAGCCCTAGGAAAGTGTGTAACCCAATCTCCACTGTGCCACAAGGCTCCAGGCCATGCCACAGGCTCTGTTTGGATTTGTTCCAGGAATACACAAGGGCCTGGACATAAAGATGCTGGAAAGCCGCATTTCAATGTTTCCCATTTAAAGCATCTTCCCGTTCCGAGGGCCCTGGGTGAATTCCAGCGGCCCCAAGAGCCCAGACCACGCTGGGACAGCTTGGAGAAGATATCAAGGTGTCAGCTCTCTCTCTGCAGGTCGGAGTGAGGCAGGAGAGCAAAGGATGTGTCCCAGCCCAAGGCACACCTGAAGCTGTGCTGGGGCTAACACTGCTCTTCACGTTTCCCTGAGTGCTCACTGAACTTCTTTTCTCATCTTTGCCCCAGGGTTTAGAACAACCTTCAGTAGGAATAAGGATCTGGCTTTCTTGGGGTGGATAGTCTTAAAAAACCTAATCCTGCTCACTGTCAGAGAAAGGAAATCTCTGCCCAGAGAAGCTGTGGCTGCCCCTGGATCCCTGGCAGTGTCCCAGGCCAGGCTGGATGGAGCTTGGAGCATCCTGGGAGAGTGGAAGGTGTCCCTGCCCATGGCAGGGGGTGGCACAGGATGAGCTTTGAGGTCCTTTTCAATCCAAAGCCATTCCCCCTTCCATCATGCACAGCTGTTTCCAGGTGAGAGGCGCCTTGTCCTGGGGCTAATTCAGACCTAATCACTGAACATTCTGTGTCTCCACACAAAATGCTGTGTCTCCACAGCAAGGAGAACCCAGGCTACACACTCAGGAAAAACCTGTAGTGGGAAAAGCCATCAGCAGCACCACCATCCATCCCGTGTCCTCAGGCAGCACCTCCTCCTGCAAGCACTGCCAGCATTTCAGCTGGCCAGGGCCCTGCTTCCCAAGCCCTTCAGGCAGGTTGCAGGAAAGCAAATTAACAGGTTTAAAGCCTGACAATTTTCCTCTGAAACAAGGTCGCTGAGGATCTCTCAAGTCCCTGGCTGGCTGGCTCGCTATCAGCTCAAAGGCATTTCAAGAACATTAACATTATTCTTGGTGCCAGAAATATCTGGGCTCATCCCTGCGGCAAAACAGCAGCAGGGAGAAGAGGAGGATGGGATGTAATGGCAGTGTCTGAACAGGCAGAGGGATGGGGGAGCAGAGATATTTGGGGGGTGTTTTTTTGGGGTGCCTTCACCACTGGGAAGAGTTAACAAAAGAGTTTTAAAGTCTCCTGTCAGCCAGAGCTAACTCTGTCACCATGATGACCCCATGGTTCATAGCTGGACTCCAGGATCTCGGAGGTCTTTTCCCACCTTAATGATTCCACATTTACCTCTGGCAATAGATGTCAGCACACAGCAGCAAAGCCAACTCGAAATAAACCCTCAGCACGCCCAGTCCCCTACAAAAGGTACTACAAAAGTGCTTGCTGACATCGTGTCCAGCTCACCAGTGGTTTTCCTCTACTGGAAATTTTGTTTGCAGTCTCCAGTCTCGCCTTACGGTCTTTTCAAAATGAGGGGCTTTGGGATTTACCACTGAAATCACTGCTGTGGAACAAAATTCAGTAATCAGAACAACATTTAGCAATCAGAACAACATTCAGCAATTGTAACAAGAACCATACCTGCAAGCTTCAGTACAAACCTAGCTCCAGATGGATCTGGAATAAGATCTCTTATTCCAGAATAACAACCCTCTTTCACAGCATTCACCATTTTCTTTTTGGATTTGATGTCTAAATTAAGCATTTAGAGGCCTCCATGCTGAATCCTGGGGCTTTTTTCCCCAAAGCTCTCCTGGCTGACGTACCCTTGGGTCGAGGTGGATGCTCTGCTCCTGGTCCATGTGAGCACAGACCAGCTCTGAGTGCTCTTGTCAAACACAGCAGCATTTCTGGGCAGGGGGGCAAATGGGTTTGAGCTGAAAGAGGGCAAGTATTAGATGGGATATTGGGAATAAGGAATTGTTCTCTGTGAGGGTGGGCCGGCCCCGGCACAGGGTGCCCAGAGAAGATGTGGCTGCCCCTGGATCCCTGGAAGTGTCCAGGGTCAAGTTGGACACTGGGGCTTGGAGCAGCCTGGGATAGTGGAAGGTGTCCCTGCCCATGGCAGGGGGTGGGATGAGATGAGCTTTAAAGGTTCCTTCCAACCAAACCATTCTGTGATCTGACCCCTAAAATTCACACCTGCAGAGATCTGTCCTGGTGGGCAAAGCCCCCCTGGGACAGCTGCAGATCCTGGGAAGCAGCTTCTGGTCGTTGCTGCAGATTGTGAGCTGCAGATTGTGCAACAGCTCAGAGGAGCCATCCAGCAGGCCCTGCAGAGCTGGTGCCATGCTGAATGCATTAGCTGTGCTAGGAACAAATGAATGAACCAAAGCCAGCTCGGGTTTTGTGCTGGGGGCAGAGGAGCGCGGAGCGGCAGAGAGGCGGAGCGCGGTGACACCGCTGTCCCCAGCGTGACAGGCCAGCCTGGGCGCAGCCACACACGACCCAGAGGTGCCCAGATCCAGACCTGCAGGCTGTGGCTGCTGGAGCAGTGTTTATTTCAGCCCTGCTTCCCTCAGTGCGTGCTCCCAGCAGGAGGGGATGTAAACTGGCTCAGCCGTGCCTGCCCAGCCCTCCATCCTCCGCCACGTGCCAAAACTCTTCTGCTCACACTCTGCGAGGTCACATTTATTGGCAGAGAGCTCGGCTCCTTCTCCCCTCTCCCTTCCCCCATGCTCCTGGTGAAATATGAAAACAGCCTGCCACCTGCCATTTGCCTGGCCTGCTTCTCTCCGTGTGCCAAAAATTAGCAACATACCCCAAAATGTAATTGGAAACACTGCACAGCACTGCAGGGGTCCCACTGCTGTTGCATAGAAGAGGCTTGACAAAAAGCCAATTTAATTTCTAGATTCCCCGGGCTGCGTGTAGCCGCTAAGTGAGGAGGTAAAAAAAAAAAAAAAAATTAGAAAAAAAAAATCCCTTTTATCAGGCCAATTCCTATTAGTAGATTCAGATCTTTTAACAAGCCATGCCGGAGGAATCAGCGAGCTGTCACTGCCAGCAGATATAGGGCATCGTTTCTTGGAATTGGAGTCGTGCGCGAGGTCAGGAGTTAGAAGTCAGCATTCCCAAACTTCAGAGCCGGGAGCTGGGGTGTGCAGGGTGGAGCTGAAGGGCGCAGAGGATTCCTGAGGGCTGACATGAACCCCGGGAAGGAAAGTGCCCCGCTCCCCCTCCTCCCCAGCAGAACTTGCGCAAATCCCGGAGGATCCCGGCAGGAGGGATCTGGAGATGCTCCCGCACCTCGGCGCTCAGGGCGGCTCCGAGAGCGGAGCACAGCACACCACTGCTGCTGCTGCCAGCCCTGCAGAGCCAGCAGTTATCTCCTTGCTGCAGGAAAAGGGCAGGACAGGCGGGCAAGAAAATATAGGGCACCTCATTCACACCACGCCTTGGCAGAGAGCTCGGCCAGCAGATTTGTGAAACTGAAAAGCAACATTTCACCCCCAAAGAGCTGTTTACATTGTCAGGGTCGACTTGCCAGGCTTAGGAAAGAGCTGTGCCAAACTGGCTTATTATTATCTCCCTTCCCCAAAATACTCAGGGCCTACTCCTTTGTTCTGGGATGTCTGTATCCATGGAGCTGTGCTGAAATCCATGTGCCTCGGGGGCACCTGTACACACAGACACGGGGAACTCAGCCACTCTGACAGCAATAAGGATGGATTTTGGGAAGGACTTGTCCGCTGGGAGGGGGGGCAGGCCCTGGCAAAGGGTGCCCAGAGAAGCTGTGGCTGCCCCTGGATCCCTGGAAGTGTCCAAGGCCAGGTTGAAACATCCTGGGCTGGTGGAAGGTGTCCCTGCCCATGGCAGGGGGTGGGATGAGATGAGCTTTAAGGTCCCTTCCAAACCAAACCACCCTGGGATTCTGTGAAATTGGAACTAAAGCTTCACTGACCTCATGTTTCCCCTGGAATTGTGCTCCCTCCTCAACCTTATACCAAGGCTGTACAGCACACTCAGGAGATCCAAACAGGAACAATCCTTCCATCTGCTCTCAGGGAGAAAAGTGCTTAAACCCAAATCACAGCACTATTAAATACCTCCCCACATCCTCCCTGGCCGGGTTCCTTGGAGAAGATGCACAGGGATGCTCGGATCGGGCACCCTGGGGACACTCAGGTGTGGCTGAAGGCCCAAACAGGACACTGGGACAATGGAATGCCTCTGGGGGTGGAGTCTCCCAGCCCATCTGACAGAATCACATCATTCTGAGTGGAAGGAACCCACCAGGATCATGGAGTGCCACCCCTGGCCCTGCACAGGGCAGTGCCCAGAATCCCACCCTGTGCCTGAGAATGCCGTGTTTGGGACTGGGACACCCAAACCCCACCACGGATCTGCTGCCTGGCACTGTGGGCTGCCTTCATGTCAGCCTCAGAAGGGCAAGGCAAGAGGGAGCCCTGAGGAAATTCCACATTCCTCCTCATCAGGCTGATTACTGAATAGGCTTTAATAGATCAGGGAATGAAGAATTTGGTTAAGTCTAAATAACTGCTTTGAAATTCTTCAAAATTAGATTTTTTTTTTTTTGTCTATAGCAAGCATGTTATGGAATACTAGGGAGATGACCCCACATTTCCAAACACTAAATTAAAAAAAAAAGTCATCACAAAATCCACAGCTGCTCCCCATTTGCAATAAGCTGTTTAAAACAAAATAAACCAATACATTTTGCTCCAAGAGACATGCATTAGGCACTGGCAGCTTGCTTCCCTCATTCCTCTATCCCCAAACACTTTGAATGGAAGGAGGGGGAAACCTTGAAGTGATACATATGTGAGAAGCCCTGAGAACAATAGCTGCTCCCAGTTGACTCCAGAGCTGTTATTAAACTCGAGGTTCCCGTGCTAGAGGAGCACAGCTGGAGCAGCACCAGCACCAGGCTCTGAGAACACCAGCAAAAGTCGGATTCCCACCTACAAATTCCTGGAAGTTTGCAGCCCAAAGAGCAAAACACCACAGATTGATGTGGGCAGGCTCAGAGGGATGGCATCCTCCAAGAGCAAAATATCAGCAGGCTAATCCTCAGATCAGGAGGGGCAGGATCCTGCTTGGAGCCCAACATCACCTTTATGTTTTTAAATGGAATTTTACTCACAAAGAGGTGCAGTCAGTACAAAGAGGCTGCAGTAGATTTGTCACACCACAGTGTCTGGAAGTAGCAGCTCAGTCCCTGGATGTGTAAAGCAGGGGAGTGTCGCAGACAACTTTTATGAAAAATCATTTTTTTAGGATTTTTCCTCTTGACAAGCTGAGAAGCCTCAAGAACAAAATGTAAACATTGATTATCTGCTGCTGTAGAATGCAGCAAGTGGATTTTTGATTGGCCCATCTTAGATGTTTGTAATTAATGGCCAATCACAGCCTAGCTGGCTCGGACAAAGAGCCGAGCCACAAACCTTTGTTATCATTCCTTCCTATTCTATTCTTAGCCTAGCCTTCTGATAAAACCTTTTCTTCTATTCTTTTAGTATAGTTTTAATATAATATATATAATAAAATAATAAATCAAGTCTTCTGAAACATGGAGTCAGATCCTCATCTCCTCCCTCATCCAAGAACTCCTGTGAACATGGTGAAGAAGCTGAGTGCTGCTCTTTGCAAGCAGCTCACAGCTCCTTCCCCTGCTGAAAATTAAGGGAAGACTTGGAGGGTGCATCGTGCACTGGGGGTGGCTCTGAGGATCCCTTTTTCTGGGCTTTGGAAGATGAAGCTTCTCTGGACACCCACAGCTGCAAGTTTGTGCTGCTGTTCCCTCTGATTCCCCGCACACGGAGCTGGCCCGTGGGAAATAATGCCATGGAAGTTTTCTCTGAGTTTAAAAGCTCAGAGATGCCTCTGAAGCGCTGCCTTCCAATGAAGCCTTCACCAAGGGACGCTGTCAGGAAGAAGGAGCAGCCCAGTCCAAGAGAGCCTCGCCCCAGGCAAGAAACAGAGATGAGGAAAGAGCTGAGGGAGGACTAAACCACTCTGTTCCAAATCAGATCTTCAGGCATCAAGGACTCAGAAAAGCAGGTGAAGGAAGGTTTCAAAGGCTGCCTGAGACTTGTACACTTGTACCCCCCAGCAGGCTTCTGTGCCCACATTAATCTCTTTTCTGCAGAGGACACACAAAGAGGAGGTTTCAGACCTTCGCTGAGTTATGCATCCAATACCTCTCCACTGCCACTGGATCCCAGTCCCTGATTCCCAGAGAGGCCTGAAAAACTCCCAGCCCTGCATTAGGGACTCCAAGCTCAGCAGCAGGATCTCTCCATCCAGCACAGCAATAGCCCCACTCCAAGATTTCCCTGGAGGCACATTGCTCTGAGCCACCTCTCCTCCAGCCTGACGTTCCCAGAAATGCTGAGGAAGGGACCTTAACATTCCAGCCCCCTGGCATGGGCTGGGACACCTCCCACTATTCCAGGTTGCTCCAAACCCCATCCAGCCTGGCCTTGGACACTCCAGGGGAGCACAGGAGACTTCCCAGAAAGTTTCAGATGTGAGGAAGCATCTGGGTTCTCCCCTGAGTGCTGGGATGCTAACACAGCTGCCCAGGAAACTTTTCATCCTGGCTGTTCTGGATTTGGGTCTTCTGCTGCTCCAGTGTGGCCTTGTCAGACAGAGAGAGCCAGGCTTGGCATCTGCCACTCCGCTGTTTGAAATTTGGAGTAGGGATAAAATGATCCCTCGGCATTCCTGCACAACGACAAAGGGCAGCTCTGCCCCCTCCCTCTCCACAGGCTCTCAGAGGCAGTGGTTTGCAAACAGCCTGGTGACAACACTGCTGAGTAACACACAGGGTGTCAATTCAAGGTGTCAATTCAGAATTTATTAAGAGAGGGTCCACAGGAGGTGCTGACCTGGATCCAGCTGTTGCACCTGACCTGGATCCAGCTGTTGCACCCTTCTGGGGTAAGAAGTCAACTGGAGCTTTCAGACCTTCCACAGGGAGACCAGGAAAAAACATCCCAATCAAACAGGAGGATTTGTTGCCTCACAAAACCCCTCTCCCTGCCAGCTGTGCTCCAGCCCTCCAAGTGCATCCCATCCTTTGCTGCTAAGCACATCCAAAAGCTCATTGCAGTCTGTGGTCATTCTAAAGGGGTCACCCAAGACCTGAACTGGCTGAAGCCAAGGTGTGAATAACAGAAATCAGCTGCCAGGACCAGGCTGTAAATCATCTGAGACCTCTGATGGAGCCCAAACAGGAAAATCTTTTGACTTTTGCTGCTTGGGTTGGATCAAAAACATTTAAAGTGGCAAATGCAACATCTGCAGGGAGCTTCAGGAGAAATCCTTGGCACTGCGAGGAGTTCAGTTCTCTCAAATTCTTCCCTGCAGAGGTTGCCCAGAGAAACTGTGGCTACCTCTGCATCCCTGGCAGTGCCCAAGGCCAAGTTGAACACTGGGCTTGGAGGAGCTTGGGACAGTGGAAGGTGTCCCTGCCCCTGGCAGGGAGTGGCCCAGGATGAGCTTTGAGGTCCCTTCCAACCCAAAACACTCTGTGATTCTCTCATCTGGGTGGGATTTGATTCTGGACAAGGTCTGCAGGCAATGCTCCTCTTCTTCCCACTGCCCCCACTCCTGCAGTTGAGCTCTGACACCTGGAGAGGACTCTGTGCCTTCCCCAATGACTGTGCAGCACCTGGCACAGCACTTTCCCTAAGCTGGAAAAGCTTCCTCTTGGAACTGTTCCGGAGACCCTGGAGCAGGGTGATGCTTCTGCTGATGCAGAAGGTGACCTTGAGAGGCTCAGAGCTGCCTTTAGGTACCACAAGTACGTGTGTCCTGCCACCCTAACCCTGCTGGAAGGCAAAAATCCCAGGAGCTGTGCTTCCAGTGAGAGCAAGAACCTTTTCACCCGGCATCCCAGCAAAGCTGCTTTCACAGGAACCCTCGCCAGGCCTTCTGCAACATTTCCTCCAGCCAGGCCTGTCCCCTGCCTTCCACAGGAAGGAACATTTTGTTCGAAGACAGCTAATGACCCATTTACATTTGCCTATAAAACCACGTTGGGTTGTTTGTCCCTCCCCTCCTGCCTCTCAGCTGCTGCCGCTGGCCTGCAGATCCTGTCAGGGCTAATTACGTTGGCTTTTCGGTGAAGGGAGTTTTCCCTCTTGCCATGTGTTTTCTGTTCAGGGCATAGCACAGTTTCAACAGGTTTTTGAAGCTGTTGTTGTTGTTGTTGTTCCTGACAAGAGCTGCAGTTATGAAACACATCCTCACGGCCCTGCCGAGGCCCCAGCCAAGGCAGAACCAGCTCCCTCTGACGCAGGAGCAAATTGAGACCATTTGGTACTGGGGGGCACTGGACATCTCATTCCATCTGCAAGAGAGCTGTGAGAAGGGCTGAGCTGCTCCTCCCTCCCCTTCCCTTTCAGCACACTCATTTATCCCTGCCAAAATGCAGTTTCCCTTCCAGTCTCCCCTCTTCCCTCATTTTATCCACACGCCGTCAGGGCAGACATGGAAAACCACCTGCCCGTCTCTCTCAGCAGGTACCTGGGACAATCCCTGAGTTTGGGGACACTGTGCTGTCCTTCACACCCTTTGCCAGGGGAGAAGCTCCTGGCACGGCAGAGCAGCCCAGGCCAAGGCGGGCAGGGAGCTGGAGCAGGATGCCAAGAGGTGCTGATGGAGCCGGGCTCTGCAGGAGAGCAGCCCAGGCACGAGCTGGGCCCTGCCCTGCCAGCAGGGCCTTCTCCCCAGGCCGAGGGGCTCAGCCCAGGCTGATGGAGCTGGCCGGGCTCTCCCTTCTCCCCACACAGAGGGACCCAGCCCAGGCTGCCAGGGCTGGCCAGGCTCTCCCTTCTCCCCACACAGAGGGCCCAGCCCAGGCTGCCAGGCTAGCCCAGAACTCCCTTCTCCCCACACAGAGGGACCCAAAGCTCCCTTCTCCCCACACAGAGGGGCCAAGCCCAGGCTGATGGAGCTGGCCCAGAGCTCCCTTCTCCCCACACAGAGGGGCCCAGCCCAGGCTGATGGGGCTGGCCCAGTGCTCCCCTCTCCCCCAGGCCGCTCCCCAGGGTGGCAGCAGCTCATTTGTCAGGAGAGGGGCCAGCAGCAGCCGGGAGGTGGCAGAGCTGGAGCCCAGCTGTGCTCCCGGCAGCCTCACCTGGCGCCATGGCCCCACAGGCCCCATGGAGGCCATGCAGGCCGCACAGGACATCTGTGGGGCAGTGTGCACCTGACAGAGGGGGACAGAAAGGGACAGAAAGGGACAGAAGGGATGCTCTGGGTGGAGCACAGTGCCAGCACAAACCACCCCACAGGCTGCAGAAGGTGACAGGGTCAATGAGCAGAGTCTCCTCGCTGCCCTGGCACAAGGGATGGCAGCACAGCTCCCTGCCATTTAGGGCATCCCAATGGCTGTCCCTGAAGAGAGGCTGCTCCCTTTGGGATTCCCTCCCAGCAGCTGGGGTCACAGTGGCCTTGTCCAGCCCTCAGCACTGCACAGCTCTGAACGGCTCCTGGAGGCCTGGACACCACAGAGTGACCCTGAGGAGCCCTTGCAGCCCACAGGAGGGCAGGCATTGCTCTGGTTAGTGAGGAGATCCTGTTTTACCACACACACCACCCTGCCAATCTGGAAAATGAAGAGCCATCCACTCAGGGAATGGCAGCAGCAGCACCCTCACACCTCTTGGCCTTGCCTGGAGAAGACACCAGTGCAAAGGCTGGGTTGTAAATCATCTTCACATGTTAATCCAATTGGCTTTGCCAAGGAAGAAGGGAAATAAGGCAGGACATATATCATGCCTTTAAACACTGCGTAATGGCTTCAGATTGAAAGGGAGTAACTTAAATTGGATTTTGGGAAGAAATTGTCCCTTGTGAGGGTGGTAAGTTACTGGCACTGCCCAGAGCAGCTGTGGCTGCCCCTGGATCCCTGGAAGTGCCCAGGTTCAATATTGAGGCTTGGGATAGTGGAAGGTATTCCTGCCCATGGCACGGATGGAATGAGATGAGTTTTAAGGTCCTTCCCAATCCAAACCATTCTGTGGTTTCACGTTTCTATGACAAAGGGAGCTCCAGGAGCCCTCCCTTTTCAAGCAGGGTCTGGATCTGCCTGTCCCTGCTTCCTGCCATGAGTGGGAGCAGCTCTCCCTGGACAAAGTTCTCCAAGGATGCCCACTAGCACAGCTGCCCTGCTCTCCCTCAGCCAGGAAGGCAGCCTGGTTTCGGTGGAAGGCTCATTAAGGAGGAGGAGGAGGAGGCAGAGTTAAGTGACAAAGCAATCAGGCTTATCAAGGTCCAGCTCGGGCTTTGGGAGGAAATGCAGCCGCCAGAGCACATGCCAATATTGTTAATGCCTTTTGGGGCTGCATCTGAGAGTGGGTTTGTTTTGGCAGCTGCAAAGCCTGATATAAAAACATGTCCTTGCTGCACACACCGGCAGAGAGAGCCAAGGCTGCTGAGCAGGGCAGCACAGGGATGCTCCAGCAGCAGAACCTGAGCCCCACCTGGCAGCAATCCACCTGGCTCCAGCCAATCCATTCACACCAACAGAGCAGCTGGACCCAGTTGTTTGTTTGTTTGTTTGTTTGTTTGTTTGTTTGTTTGTTTGTTTGTTTGTTTGTTTGTTTGTTTGTTTGTTTGACACCTCCTTAGGGCTTCTCTTGATGAATCTCCAGAATGGTGGGGTTCAGATGCCACAGTGCCGCGTGGCTGTCATCAAAGCATGTCCTGCAGCAGTTCAGCAAGGTGTGATGGGTTCTCCTGAAGCCAAACCTTCCTTGTACTTTCAGGATGGCTTCCTCAGCTGGTATTACCCCAAAACTCAGGAGGAGTCAGGCAGTTCAAACAGTTCCAAGAGCAAAAACTGGGAAGTGAGAGGTCTCTGTGTGTCAACAACCATGCAAGCGAGTTTTTCCCCCCTCTCCCGGCACTTCTTCCACAAAAACACGGGTTTAGAGGGCTAAAACCAGAACTAAGGGGGTCTCTCTCCTGGTTCATGGGCAGTGGGTGACAGTGACTCCTTGATTCATCAGTACAATGAGGGATTTGGGTAAATAACCACATCTGAAGCACATTTGCACCTGCAGGCCCGAGAGGGATGGCTACAGCCCATGGGCCGTCAGCGATGGCATCCCAAAGGTGTCATCCTCAGCAGGATCGCGGATCACAGGATGCTTTGCACTGGAAGGCACCTGAACCTTCCCTGATGCCACTTGAGGTCATTTCCTCTCCTCCTGTCCCTGCTCCCTGGGGGCAGAGCTGAGCCCCCTGGCTGTCCCCTCCTTGTCAGGGAGTTGTGAGAGCCACAAGGTCCCCCCCGAGCCTCCTTTTCTCCAGGCTGAGCCCCTTTCCCAGCCGCTCCCCGCCAGCTTTGAGCATCTCGGGATTTCTTATTTCAGCAGCGGAGCCGAGATCGCACCCACCGTGCTGCCATTGGTCGCTCTCTGCGCGCTCCCCCCACTTTTCCTCCCGCCGCCCCCACTTCATTCCACATTTTTCACATTTCTGGGGATTGTTTTTCACCTCCCAGCGCTTTCTGGAGCGCGCCCAACAGAAATAAACGCAGCCTGACCATCGCTGGTGGGGCGAGGGGCAGGGGGTTACGCTCTCGGTAAATTTAGCCCCTCACTGACAGATTTATCTTCCTTAATCAGAACCAAGCGTAGTTGGCGAGGTTTGTTTTTGTAGACTGAACTTCCCCAAAGTCAGCGCGCACTCACCTCCCCCTCCCTCCCTCCCTCCCCAATTACATAAATGCTTTTAGTTAAGAGCTGATTTCCTGGAGTGTGTGCCAGCGCTCTCTCCAAGCAAACAAAGCAAAGAGACGCTGCAAAGAGCCCGCGTTTGGCATTGAAAAGGAAGATTATCCTCACAAAAGGTGAAGAATGAGCTGTCCAAGGGTCTCTTCCCCGTTTCTCCTCCTTCATTTGCGCACGGGGGATAAAGAACAGCTGGGGAGCACCTTCCCAGCCCGCAGACTCGGGTTTGCCCCGGCAGAGCGGGGTTTGGCCAGCAGCTCAAACACACCTCTCCTCCGGCACATCCATCAGCGCTCCATTTCCATCCGGCTGCCCGCTGCCGCCCTGTCCTCGCCCGCGTCCCCAGGCTGGCACCAAGGCATCCATCCCGTCCTGCCGCAGCTCGGAGCAGCTCTGGCTGCCCCGTCCTCTCCCGGGAGCAGCTCGGAGGATGTGTGCCTGGAGAGGCACTGTGGGCATCTTCCCTGACGGGGCTCCTCCTCTGCATCTCTCCACGGTCCCGCTTTAACATTCCCCTTTCATTTTCCTTGCCGCCGCGCCACTAATTAAGAACATCCCTAGCACGTGCCAGCCTGGGATGTGTTGTAATGGCCATTTATTTTCCTCTGTTTCAGCTTAAACAATATTGCTTTTACTGAGCTCAGACGCTTTCCCAGCAATTAGGAGCCACGATGAGATTTTGGGAAGGAATTCCTCCCTGTGAGGGTCTGGCACAGGGTGCCCAGAGCAGCTGTGCTGCCCCTGGATCCCTGGAAGTGCCCAAGGCCAGGTTGGATATTAGGGCTTGGAGCACCCTGGGACAGTGGAAGGTGTTCCTTGGTGGAATGAGATGAGTTTTAAGGTCTTTCCCAATCCAAACCATTCTGTGGTTTCATGTTTACATGACAAAGGGAGCTCCAGGAGCCCTCCCTTTTCAGGCAGGGTCTGGATCTGCCTGTCCCTGCCTCCTGCCATGGCTGCGAGCAGCTCTCCCTGGACAAAGCTCTCAGAGGATGCCCACTCACAGCCCCAGCAGCCGGGAGAAGCCCCACACATCCCAGGGCACAGAGAAATTTCAGCGGAGCTGGGTTTCCATGTAATACCATTAACACTTTTCCCCCACTGGTGCAATAAGGATGGATCCTTCTGTTCCCAGGTAGTTAAGTCAGCCCCGAGGCATTGCCGAAGCACCGCGAGCTGAGCTGGGCAGAAAGGAGAGAAATTCCCTCTGCTAAGAGAAATTGCAGGAGAGAGAGGCAGCAAGGCAGAGGGGAGAGGTGCGCTGACACGTTTTGTGGATGAGCACAGGCTGAGATGGACTCCCGACCCCGACATCACCGATCCACTTCTCCCCCACCTGGACACAGCTCCTCCTCCTCCAGAGGGCGAGCCGGGAAAATAAATTCAGTTTCTTTTCTTTTTTTTTTTTTTTTCTTCTCCTTCAGATGAAAATTCCCCTCATTTCCCCTCAAAAGCGAGCACACGTGGGACTATTTTTACCCAGGTTTATTTTTAGCTCCTCTTGCCTGCGCTGCCTCTCACATGGCTGCACGGGGAGGGGTGGCAGCGGCTGCAAGGACACGTTCTCCCCCTAGAGCACAGCAGGGCTGGGGGCAAACACGCCGGCAGTAATTACAGCACAGTTAATCAATCGTTAATCAATCGTTAATCAATCACCGCTCCCAGCCTCGCTCAGAGCGCGGCGAGCTCGCTGCCATCCAACACTGCTGCCCCCAGTGCCAGGGGTATCCGCAACAAACACGTCCCCTTCCCGCTGGTGCTGCCCCAAGGGACCCAGTCCCTGCTGTCCCTGTCTCTGCCGGGCTCACGGGAAGGCAACGGGGGCTGGAGCAAGCAGGAAATCCTGGGAGCTGCCTGGGAGCAAAGCCGGCACAGCCACCGGCAGGGCAGGAACTGGGGCACTGCCCGGCCCCTCTGGGACAGAGCTTTGTGTGCCTGGCCCTGCCTTCAAAGGAAAGCCTGGCAGCTGGGAAAAGGGGCTTGGGATGCTCAGGAGCTGCTGTGGCCAGGGAGGAGGCTCTGGGTGCTGGCCCAGAGGAGCCTGCAGGACACTGAATGGGTTTGGTTGGGATCAGACACATACAAAGGGTTTCACTCTTCAGGGGAATTCACACACAGCCCGAGCCTCCTCGGTGTTCTTTCCCAGAGGGAATCCCTGCTGCCAGCAGCAGGACTAACCTGCCTCAGGGGCTGTGTGCTCACCCAGCACTGCGGGCATGGAGGGCAAAAGGGAGGCACAGGAGGCTGGGTCCTGCTCAGGAATCTCTCATGTCCCACTGCTGCCTCTCTCTCACCCCGCCACAGCTTCCAGAGCACCTTCCCAAGGCCTCTGCTGGCTTCCAGAAGGGAAAGCAGAGCCCTCTCCATCCTGGATCACAGCGTGCCACGGTGCCCACAGTGCCATGCTGCCTGTGCCAGGCTGCAGCAGGCACTGGCAGGTCCCCCGTTACCATGGCAATGCTGCCAAGGTTCACATCTTTTCCTGAATCCCAATTTATCCTGCTGCTTTATTTCCTCCCCGCTCTCCACACCTCAGGAAGGGTCAGGGTGCAGCTCTGCCATCAGGTCACATTGCATGAAGTCCTTGCTCAGGAGTAACAGCCTTGGATCTCCTGCCAGCACAGAGGGAAATCAGGGAGCAGATACTGATAAATCCTCTGCTGTCTCTTCTCATTAGACTTAGTCACAGGGAAAAACCCAGAAGGTCTGAAACGTTTGTGTTAAGTGACAGGGATTTTTTTTCCTGGTCATTATTTTCAAAGAAAAGCTCCCCGTGCAGAGGGGACAGCTGTGGATGCAGATCCTTGTCACAGTGCTGGTCCCCCCACCCACATGGCCTTGCCCTGGGCACCCAGCCCATCCCAGTGCCCAGCAGCAGCCACCTGGGCAAGTGGGAACTTCCCTTGGAACATCTCCCTGGGGCCGCAGCCCCTCTCCAGCCATGTGCTGTTCCATGGAATCACAGAATCATCAGGGCTGCAGGAGACCTCCAAGATCCTTGAACCCAACTCCAGCATCACCAAGGCCACCACCAAATCGTGTCACCAAGTGCCACATCTACACATCTTTCAGACATTTCTAGGGATGGGGACTCCACCAAGCTCTGGCCAGCCTGATCCAGTGCCTGACCACCCTTTTGGTGAAGGAATTTTTTCATCATCCAATCTAAACCTCCCCTGGCAGAGCTTGAGGCTGTTCCCTCTCCTCCTGTCCCTGATCCCTGGAGCAGAGTCTGACCCCCCTCCAGCTGCTCCCTCCTGTCAGGAGTTGTGGAGAGCCAGAAGGTCCCCCCTGAGCCTCCTTTTCTCCTGGTGGCCTCCATCCAGCTTCTCCATAGCAACATCAAGACATTCACTATAGATCCCAAAACTGCCTTTGCTAAACGCCACCTCTCCCTACCCCAGAGAAGCATTTCCAGGGAAAATCCTGGCTGCAGGATGCAGCAATGACAGCCACTCACCTTTAGCTGGTATTTCCAGGCTCTTTCCTACCCTGACAGTGTCCTATGTGCACCCAACTCCTTTTAGCTTGTGGTGTGACAGGACAGGGAAGAGAGACCTACAGGAGCTCCAGGAGAGCTGGAGAAAGACTTTGGACAAGGGCTTGGAGTGACAGCACAAGGGGGAATGGCTTCCCACTGCCAGAGGGCAGGGATAGATGGGATATTGGGAAAGAATTCCTCCCTGAACTAAACAGAGAGCTCAGTCACCTGGAGTGATCCCTTATCCAAGCACTGGGGCTTGGATTGCCATCCTGCCCTGCTCAGGGATTTTCTCCTCACCATCCCTGATTTACAGGAGTGGCACTTTGGCTGAGGATGCTGATGAGCTGAGCTTGGGACGCGGTTCCAGGAAAGGCAAATCCATTTATCAAAGTGCTTATGGCTCCCAGTTTAAGACGGGTGAAGTACCAATAAATATCGAACAAAGCAAGGGAATCAGACTCCAAAGTAGCTTCATAAATAAAAGGCTATTAAAAAAAAAAAATATCTGCAGATGCTTGTGCCAGCCTCCCCAGAGTCCCAGCCCAGGTCTGAATCACTGAGAGGACCTGGCTGCATCCTCCTGAGCCAACATCCCAGAGGAGAAAGGTCCAAGGCACATGGCAGGCTGCACAGACAGGTCAATGGGAAGGGAAGTGCTGTCTGGCAAAGGAACGAGCTGCTAATTTATTGAAATGCTTTGGAAAATAATTGCATTTGGAAGCCTTCAGCTGTCCTGGGTTTGTGCCTTCGTGCAGGACTGGAATTTCAAGAGATAGGACTTAAAAGGGAGTGGAAAAGCAAAGAGAGCTTTGAAGCTGGAGCAGGAGAGCACTCGATCAAACGCCAAACAAAGCGCAATTCCCAGCTCCCACTCCACTCCCGTGGACAAGCAGTTAGGGAACAAATCAGCCCTGTTTGTTTTCACCGAGGTGAGAAAACACCTCCAAACCTGGAAGCACCCTCTGCTCCTTCAGACAACTCCAGGGACAGGGAACACATCCAGCATGAAGAAAACCAAAGGGCAGAGAGCAGCCCCAGGAAGGGCTGAGGAGGGAATGAGCCCAATTCCAGCCCCACCACCCCCAGGCCCTGCTCTGCCAGGGCTTCCCAGGCACTTGCACTGAGGCAAGGGCAGAGGATGGATGGGGTCACTGCTCCAGCAGCACAAAGAGGGGTTCAGAGCTCTTCCCACTGGAGCTGGCTGCCTTCCCTCGCTGCTCCCAGGGTCTGCTGACTGCCACCATCACCACCTTCCTCTTGGGCCATCTCCTGGAGGAGGGGTGTCACACGAAGCAAGAGCAATGGCCCTGCCTTGGAGGGCTCCTCTGAAAACCAGCACATTGAGGGAAAAACCTCCTTGGGGTCCTCTGGTGCCCAGTGGATGGGGCCATGCTTGTTCTGAGACAGAGCTCGTATTCAGGCTCTGCACACAACGGGCCATTCAGAGGCAGTGAAGGGACAGCAAACCCAGAAGTGGTGGACAAAAAAAAAAAAGAGCATCTTTTCACACAATTTGCCTCGAGGAACTCCGTGTCATATGACGTGGCCAAGGGCAGAGACTTGTGGGATCAAACAACTGCTGAGCCAGCCCTGGCTATTGCTATTGTTCACACTGAAAAATAAATAATGTTAAAGATGGGGAAAACTCCCTGAGTGTAAGCAGCAGAAATCACTCAGGCTGTTGAAGGACTACGCTGAAGAAGACTTCCTAAGGACCTTTGCTGGGAACAGGTCCTTGGGAGAAGCCTGGATGAAGGTTGCAGGACACCCTGCAGCTTTCCCTGAGGTTCCTGGCAGCAGCTGCTGAGCCAGTAAAACCCCTTGGCTAGCCACAGTGGCAAACAGCCCTCTCACCCAAGGATTCTCTCCTTCCAGCCACTCCTGGGAGATTTTCCTTACACCTGGCTTGACCCTCCTCTTCATCTCTGCACATGTCACGCAAGGAGCTGCATCCAGTGCTCAGACCATGGAACCATGGAATATGGGTTGGGTTGGAATGGACCTGAAAACTCACCTCATCCCACCCCCTGCAATAGGCAGGAACACCCTGCTCTGTCCTGGCACGCTCCAAGCCATGGACACTTCCAGGGATGGAGATTCCACAGCCTCTCTGTGCACAGAGACTTGCCCTGGGAACTTGGAATAAAGCAGGTTGCTTCCCTTCTAGACTGCAGAGGGAGGGAAAGGTTTAGAGAAGAGGAAGAGCTGCTACAGTAGAAGGTTGCCTCCAAAATATGCCAGCAAATATTTGCCAACAAAAGCCTCCAAACACCTTCAATTATTGAAGTTTCCCTATTAGCACTCACAGCATGTTAATTCTCCCCCTGGGTAGCAGTGATGCAGATGTGAGAGCACAGCCTGGGAAGGATTTGGGATGCTCTTGGAGCTTTCCTTGCTGGATTGAGGCACCCCAGCACATTCCCAGGCTGAGGCTTTTCGAGCTGCAGAGATGGGGAAGAGAGTGAGATAAGCCAACCGTGCAGCTCAGGTTTTTTGGTCTTCTGGTTTTTTTAAGCTGGTCAGATAAATGTTTTCAGAAGACACTTTAAAGCCACAGCTGCTCTCTCTGGGGAGCCATCAGGCTGATTTCCTTTGGCCAGAGCACGGTCCCGGGGTCAGGCTGTCAGCTCTTATTAAGGTTTGGATGTGTGTCACTGAATGGAAAGCACTTGGCTCTATTGCTGCTCATTAGATCACTTTATGATAAATCTAATCATTAGCCTACTCCACTGGCCCAGCTGAAGGTGATAAGGCTGCAGCCATCCCAGAGGAATCCAGACCAAATGGCATTCCCAGGAAAGGCAGCTCCATCACGGCCATGCCAGGTCTCCCAGCTCCCATGTCCCAGTGGGATGCAAATCTGGGTCCAATCCCCAGATTTGGACCTAGGAGGGATAGGTTTGGGTAATTAAGGGTAATTAAAGTCTGGCTATGTGTCACTGCTTCACATCTCCTCCTGCTGAGCTCCAGCACTGCTCCTTGGGCATCACTGGGAACAGAGGTGAAAGCTTCCCCCTCTTTATTTAAGGCTCGTCCATGGATCAAGCTCCCTTGACCCCTCCCATGCCATAGCCAGGGGGTGGAACCCCACTGCAGGTGTTACCCTGGGGACTGAGCCATCCCTGGGTGCCACAACGGGGCCTGGGCCGGTGGCTTTCTCCCTGGGCTGAAGGTTTGTCTGCTCCTCATGCTTTAACACATCCAGAGTAATGACTCACATCCACTATCATCCACCATCATCATCTACAGAAACTGAGCAGCTCTTCAAACTCCTGTGACCACCTCCTCTGCGGGCACATGGGTGGGCAGAGAGGTCCAGAGCAGCAACAGTTCCCTGCTCCTCTCCTCAGGGCATCCAAGAGGACAGCCAGCCCTTCCCCAGGGCATGGGAGCACTCTGAGACCTCTGATTGTGGCAGATGTGGCAGCAGTGCCACAGCTCCCCAGCCCTCGGCTCCCATGGAATGCTTCCCATCTTCCTCTGGCTTCATGAGCTCATCAATTCATCAGAGGGAATTAAGCTGCCCCTGGCTGAGGCATCCCAGAGAAGCTGTTGGGAGTCCTTTCTGCTTTTCCAGAGCAGGATGGGAAGGGCTTGGCACCATCAGGCCAGGCAGAGCCTCTGCCTGGAAATCTGCCAGGCCATGGCCAGGCCAGGTGTGCTGGGAGCCTGTGCCACCTCTCCAGGCCTGGGCCGCACGGGCCATCTCCATGGATCCTGCTGGAGATGGGAGATGGAAAGCAAACACAAACAAGCCTATTCTCCAAGGAATTTAGGGAGCTGGAGCAGGAAGGGTCCTGCTGGGAAATGCAGAGCTGTGTTTTGAGCCACTCAGGAGCATCGGTGGCTCCCCAAAAGCCATCAGATCACCAGGTCCTTGCTGAAGGAGGCCAGAAGGCAGCTAAGCTGAAGTTTCACACCCTGCATTAATTTGCCCACAGTATTTTGGGAAGGCCTTGGGATGGCAGCATGCATCTGGGTGCAGCAGGATCCATCCCAGCAGAGAAGGCTCTCCAGGTGGAGCCAGAGGCTCTCCGGGATACCACAGCAGTTTCCCATGCCCGGGGCTGATGCCAGCCCCAGCAGGGCTGATGCCAGCCCCAGCACTCGTGCCTGTGCTGACACGGCAGCCCAGCACAGCCAGCCCAGGGCTGGTCCCAAACCACACACGGAGCTGCAGCCACAGACAGCAGGAGCGGCCTCTCCTCCCTGCCAGGCACACAGGGCTGCGAACGCAGTTCAAAGTTCTCCTCGGTACAAAAACGGGCTTTGAGGGTAATTTGTTGCAGCTTGAAAGCAGCTGAAGTTAATTACAGAGCAATGAAATATTGCACTTTAATATTGCTTCATTCCCCGTGCCTGGGCTGCTGTGGAACGCTGCTCCGTCCCCAGATCCCGACCTGAGCGCTCCCTCAGCTCCAGGTGACATCCCAGGTGAGCCAGGGAGAGGCAGGCTGTGGGATGCACAACCCTGTCCTTGTTAAACCCAGGAGAGAGGCAGGCTGAGGGATGCACAGCCCTGTCCTTGTTAAACCCAGGAGAGGGAGGCTGAGGGATGCACAACCCTGTCCTTGTTAAACCCAGGAGAGAGGCAGGCTGAGGGATGCACAACCTTGTCCTTGTTAAACCCAGGAGAGGCAGGCTGAGGGATGCACAGCCCTGTCCCTGTTAAACCCAGGAGAGGCAGGCTGAGGGATGCACAGCCCTGGCCCTGTTAAACCCAGGAGAGGGAGGCTGAGGGATGCACAGCCCTGTCCCTGTTAAACCCAGGAGAGGGAGGCTGAGGGATGCACAGCCCTGTCCCTGTTAAACCCAGGAGAGAGGCAGGCTGAGGGATGCAGAGCCCTGTCCCTGTTAAATCCAGGAGAGAGGCAGGGTGAGGGATGCACAGCCCTGGCCCTGTTAAATCCAGGAGAGAGGCAGGCTGAGGGATGCAGAGCCCTGTCCCTGTTAAATCCAGGAGAGAGGCAGGCTGAGGGATGCAGAGCCCTGTCCCTGTTAAATCCAGGAGAGAGGCAGGCTGAGGGATGCAGAGCCCTGTCCCTGTTAAACCCAGGAGAGGGAGGCTGAGAGATGCACAGCCTGTCCACAGGCTGAGGGATGCACGGCCCTGTCCACAGGCTGAGGGATGCACGGCCCTCCACAGCTCAGGAAGAGGAGGAGGAGGATGGAGCAGGGGCTGCACCTGGGGGCTCCCAGCAGGCACAGGGCTGTTCAGTGCATGCCTAACCCACACTCATGGAGCCTCCAGCCCCGTTTGGGAGGCAGGGCTGTTCCCCCAGCCATGCCCCTGGGCCCTGCTGCTGCCTGCCCCATGCTCAGCCTGGGAAGCCCCTGGCTGCAGGCCAGCGCTGCCCAGGTGAGCTCCTGACTCACTCGGCTCCTGAGCTCCCGGAGCGCCGTGGCCAAGGGCACTGCAGGTGTCTGCATCCTCTGCAGGCCTGGGAAATGCTGCTGGGAGCACAGGGAGCAGCAGCCTGGTGCTGCCTGGAGCTCGGGCTGGCTCTGGCAGGCAGCCACATGAGCAGGAGGTGTCCTGCTGGCTGGTCAGCCCAGAGAAGGTGCCAAGTGTCCCTCTTGCCCTGATGGCACTTGGGTGCTTTCTCCTGCTTGGAAATGACAGGGAATAAAGCAACAGGGCAAAGCACTTGCAAACACAACCTGTGTAGCCCAGGCAAGGGAGAGAGTTGGCCCAAGCATGGCCACAGCCACCACTACACGATACAGAGCACCTCAAAGGCAGAAGGGCAGGAATGCCAGCGTCCTTCTTAGTGTCAGCAGCCAAAATAGAGTTATAAGCACAGATCTGAGAGCCCTTTGCACACACTGAAAAGCCCTGGCCACCCCAGCCCACCCCACGGAGGCTGCAGCCCCTTTCTCAGTGCAGGCTGCATTGCCATCTAATGGGATGCGCTGGGAAAGCCCCGAGCATCCCGCTGGAAAGCACCGACACCGGGGCCCTGGGGGCGCTGCAGGAGCCCGGGCCACCCCCGGCTCTGTGACACAAATCAGAGGGGCCAGCAGGACCGAGAGAGAGGTTTGTGTGCCCAGAGCTGTGCCAGGGAACAAGGCAGCTGCTCCTGACCCAGTGGTATCACCACCCACATCTGGCTGGGCACCCCAGGAGAAGCTTTATTGGGTCTCAAAGTCATTTTCCCCTCGCTGCCTCCCACAGCTCATAAAAGCTCCTGCCAGCAGAGCCCGTTGAATATTAAGCTCCTTGAGGAAGCAGTTGTCCAGTTAAAGCTGCCTCCTTGCCAAAATGCTGCCTGCAGGCAGACACTGAAGGGAAAACCAACTCCACAGGGACTCCAGAGATGGATGTGGGATGGAAACCAGCATGGCTAGGAGAAACAGGGCTGGTTGTACCAGGAAAGCCCAGGGACTGAGGCACTGTGCCAAACTCCCAGCACTGACCACAGCCTTCCACCCTGCTCCTCTCCATCACCACCTGGAGAGCAACACCTGTGTGACACCACGGGGACTGTGGGAGCAGCAAGGGCCCCATCTCCCGAATTACAGAACAAGTGCACTGCCAGGAGGGTCTGCTCACAGCCCTGCTCCTGCCTGCAGCACCAGCTCACAACCAGCCTGCGGCCAGGGAGCAGCTCTCTTGGCTGACAACACCTCAGAGAGAAGTCAGAGGGAACTAGAGACCCCTCGGAGTCTGTGGTGGCTTTGGTTTCCCTTCCTCACTGAAGGTACAGTCCCTGCCCATACCAACCTGACTTCCAGCACTGCTTCAGCTGCCACTGAGGGCAATGGGAGCTCAATTTTTACCCATACCCAAAGATAAAAGTGGAAATTGATTTCATCAAGTACCTCCCTCCCTCAGCCTCGAGTGTCTCCTGTAAGCAAGAGAAACCAAAACCCAAAAAGGATTAAACGGAGTCTGTGTCCTAACAGCAAATCTCAGCCCAGTTTCTGACACCCTCACCTTTTGTGACATGAAATGAATCAACCTTGTCTCCCAAAGCACCCAGAGGTGAAGGGAGACCCTGCTGCTGTGGACCCTGCCAGGGCTGCACAGGTCATGCCTGCTGTATCTTAGTGCCATTTTGTGCCTTTTTTTGTTTTTTTTTTTTTGCATGCATCAACTCCTTTCATACACCAGAAACTCTCCTGCGAGCTTTGTACCGAAGCACTTGGTTCCTGAGAAAGAAATCTCTATCAATGTTCGGAGCAGCCACACTTGGTTCCTGAGAAAGAAATCTGTATAAATGTTTGGAGCAGCCACACTTGGTTCCTGAGAAAGAAATCTCTATCAATGTTCGAAGCAGCCACACTTGGTTCCTGAGAAAGAAATCTGTATCAATGTTCGGAGCAGCCACACTTGGTTCCTGAGAGAGAAATCTGTATAAATGTTCGGAGCAGCCACACTTGGTTCCTGAGAGAGAAATCTGTATCAGTGTTTGGAGCAGCCACACTTGGTTCCTGAGAAAGAAATCTGTATAAATGTTTGGAGCAGCCACACTTGGTTCCTGAGAAAGAAATCTGTATCAATGTTCGGAGCAGCCACACTTGGTTCCTGAGAAAGAAATCTGTATAAATGTTTGGAGCAGCCACACTTGGTTCCTGAGAAAGAAATCTCTATCAATGTTCGAAGCAGCCACACTTGGTTCCTGAGAAAGAAATCTGTATCAATGTTTGGAGCAGCCACGAGAGGAAGCAGAAAAGAGCACACTGGTTAAACCCCATGCCCTGCTCTGCAGAGGGGCACTGCTGGGCCACCCTGGCACTGCACCACTGCCCCAGGAGCTGTTCCCAGGCGTGCTCCCTGCGCCAGGAGCAGGTGGAGGGATGAGGAGCGGTGCCTGCCTCTCCCAGAGGGAAGCGCAGCGCCCGCCGCCAATTCCCGCCCCGGCTGCCTTTGAAAGTGCTCAGCTCTGAGCTAATTGAGACAAAGCTTTCTCAGGCACGGGGAACTGAAACCTCATTTGTAGCTGCAGTTTTGGCTCAGGAGGGAGGGAGCACAGCAGGAGTGGTCCCATCAGATAGCAGCAGCCAGGCTGGGCTCCAGCATCTGCACAGCAATCACAGACAGCGGGCTGGGCTCGCTGGGAATGAGCCTTTGGGCTGGGAACCAGAGCAAGCTCCATGGCATCCTGCCACCCATGGTGCCAGGTGTAAGAGCTCAGCAGGATCACAGGGAGAGACGTCATCAGATGGGATCAGCCTTGGCCGGCACGGATGGGAGCTCCCAGGCACTCCCAAGGAGCTCTGGCCAGTATCACACAACCATGGAATGGCTGGAGCTGGGAGGCACCTTAAAGCTCTACTCCAATCCCCCTGCCATGGGCAGGGACACCTTCCACCACCCCAGGTTCCTCCAAGCCCCATCCAAGCTGGCCTTGGGTACTTCCAGGGGCAGCCACTGCTGCTCTAGCAAGCTCTGCTCTCCCTCGTGATGTCCTCTCCTGTCACCCTCACATCAAATGCAAATCAACAGAAGGCCACCCCAAGGAGGAGAGTCCATATTTTTCCTTGATCTCCAGACCACCTTCTTTTTCCCCCAAGCCCTCCCTGAACACAGATGGCTTCTGGGGTTCTCCATAAACACTCAGCTCACACTAAACTTGCACAGACACATTTTTGGGAAGCAGCCCATCAGGTGATATTGTGCCATCCCATCTCCCCTCTGCTTTGGTTGCTTCCACTCACTCTGCACCAAACTGATTCATTTTGCTTTTGTGAGCAGCGCTGGAAGCCAGCTGGCATTTGTTGCGCACCTAAATTCCACTTGCTCAGCAGGCTCTTCCACAGAAGGGATTCACTCCAACCTTTGTCTGTGGTGGGGGCACAACAGAACTGAGGCAGCAGGGCTAATACTGAAACCTCCCTGCTACGGCATTGCCCAGAGCAGCTCTGGCTGCCACAGCCCTGGAAGTGCTCCAGGCCAGGCCAGACAGAGCTTGGAGCTACCTGGGATAGTGGAAGGTGTCCCTGCCCATGACAAGATGGGCTTTAATGTCCCTTCCAGCCCAATCCCCTTCTGTCATTTTGTAATTAAAACATCAAAATTTCACTGTGAAGGAGGACAGGAGCCCCAGGCTCGCTGTCACTGCTGAGGAGCCAATTCCTCATGGAGCAGCTCAGCCATGCACAGGCATCCCCACAGCCTGGATGGTCCTAGCCTGCCCCAGCTGAGGGGGAAGCTGCCAACAGACACACTGGGACAGCACAGACCAGCCCCAGTCACTCATCCCCCCTCTCTTTCCTCCCCTCCTGTGCACAGTGAAGCCAAGGGGGAGCTTGTTGCTGAACTGGAGTGACCACAGGGAAAGCTGGTGGTGGCTTTGCCCATAAATGTGGCCTTCCCCAGAGAATTTGCCCTGGGAAAGCAGGCAGAGCCAAGCACAGGACAGGACAGACAAGAGGCAAAGCCCAGGGAATGGGAATTTGGGATAAGAGGACAGACTGCAGATGATTTCACACATGCCCCTACACAGAAGCTCGGAGAGGACTTGAGCTGTATTATCTTCTCCAATCTAAGTAAGAACTGGAGATGGATTCATCCAACTGGCACAGCATAGCATCCAAAACCCAAATCTTTACAGCTGGTTTGCTAAGAGATTTTGCTTGAGGTGTTGGAGTGGGAAGGAGGGAAGAGAAAAACACAGAGGAGGGAAGAGAAAAGCTAGCACTCCTTCCTACAGCAAGGGGAGAGAAAGTTATTTCCTTCACAGATTTAGCTTATAAACAGTTTTAAAGCAGAGTTAAAGTCTGAATAACATTTTTAAAAGTGTGTTTGAGATGCATGTTGTCATTCCACAGGGCTTGCCAGCATTGCTTTTCCTGACTGGAATTAAAGTCTCTTATGTCCAAAGCTCAGCCCTCCGGGCTGCTGGAGTGGGTGGGGAGGGCTCCTAAAGCTGCACCTCAGTGAGCCCCCCCAGCTTTAGCCACAGCACAAAACACCTCTCCAGATCTGGCACTGGGGACACAAAACACCTCTCCAGATCTGGCACTGGGCTGCACACACTGCCAAGTGAATTCCAGCACCCGGAGAAGTCAGCAACACCAGGATGGAGGAGACGTGTACCAACAGAGCTGCACTCTCCAGAGGAATCCCCAAAGCACAGCAGGTGCTCCTTTCATCCCCTCAGAGCTGGGAGATGGTGCTCTGGGCAGGTGGAGGAGGCTCACACTGCTCAGGATCTCTCTGCACTGCCTGGGAGCCCTGAAGGATTCAGGCATCCCTTCCCAGGGACAGAGGGATGAGACATGAAACACGGAAGCAAAGCACGACAGGATCAGCAGGAAGAGCCCCACTTGTGTCCCACTGCTCCTGCAGCAGCCCCCAGGCTCTCATTAAGGGACTCTCCAGACTGCTTTTGATACAGGAAGGGGCACAAGCAGCACTTGGCTGCTTCACTCCAAGGCTCTGCCCTAAATTCTGGAATGCCTGGCAGCCGTTCTCCTCAGTGACTGAAGCAGTGAGCCCCGTGCTGGAAATGCAAAATTAACTGCAGCCTAAATCTGGACAGTGGTGCTTGAACCAATGCCAAGGCACCTCATTTCTGTGACTAGTACTAAGTGAATAATTTCTTCTAGAAAAAACCCTTCCAACTTGGACTTTGAGGGACTTGCAAAAATAATAATTACACTCGTCTTTTATACCCAACAAACATTTCACTCTATAGTGGAATCAAAGCAAGAAGCTGCAAGTACAACTGCTGGAAATTATTTTGACTGTTTTTTAGAATTTTAAGCAGAGATTTTTGCTGTATTAACTGAGATAACTTATTTCTATGTCTCAATGAACTTTTTATGCTTTGCTGAGGTCCAGTCAGTGCCTTTCAGAACACATTGTTGCTTCTAATGAACCTCACAGAACACCACACATGACAGAATAAGAAATGAAGTTTGTGAGAGCCAGGAGGGTACAGGTTTAATTTCTCTTGAATCAGCAGAACAACACCAATCCTGGATAATAATGTGCCACAGCCTTGAGGAAGAGACAATTCAGCTCTGATGTTGAGCCTGCCCCAGCTCACTTGGCCACCCCCCACACTGACTATCACACATCCCTGAGGAACTCAGGGAAAAACAAACCAGAATAAAGTGATTTTCCTTCTGGGAGTCTGCTCCCTTCTGCTGGGGATGGGAAATGATTTAAGCAGCGTTTCCTTGGTGCTCTGAACGTGGCTCCTCTTCCCTCAGGTCCCGTGGTCCATCCTGGCCAGGGCTCCAGCAGGACAGGATTTCATTTCAGCCAGATCCACTTGTCCCCAACGTCCGCGTTGTAGCCTGGCGCGTACTTGCACCCGGGGAGCTGAAGAAAGCAGAAAGCTCAGTCACAACTCTGCCCACTCCCCTCTAAAAGTCTAAAGTGGGATCTACACAACATGAAATACTCTTCTGACATTGTAATGATCAAACTTACAGAAAAACCAGGCTCTCAGAAAAGGCTGAGCCATGCACCTGAAGGAGGGACTGCAAAAGCCACTACACAAAAGCCATAATAGATGTATGAAAATGAGGCCAATGAGTTTAGCACCACATTCCACCTGGATTCATCCAGCCCCTCCCAGCCTGAGTGAGATGGCTCCCCAAACTGTATCATGGAGGAGAGGAACTGAATGTCATTCCAAAATAGGCACACACATTATTAAATATATGAAATACTTCATGCATGAGATCCTGAGTTAATTACCACGTTAAATTAAACTGTTCAAATGAAACTGCAGATTTAGCCTTCAAGAGCTGAACTTATCTTCATTAAAGCAAAAACAGTATCTGCCTGCCTTCATCAGCAAAGTCAGGAACCACTTTTTGATGGAAAAACCCAAAGATTTTTGAAGCCTTTATCCAAATTTCAAGGACCCTGGGACCTAAGCAGCAGCCTGTGAGTCTCAGTGCTGAAGCAGCACCCTTTGGAAGGTACTGGCCATGACCTGGAATGCCAGAGATGGTGAGATCCTGGTTCCAAAAGCAGAATCCACCTCCAGAACATCCATTCCTACCTCCAGGAGCCAAAAAGAAACGGAACAGAACACCTCAGAGCTCCAATACTGGGCCCAGGAAGCAAAGCACCAGAAAAACCCAATGAGTTTGGTGAGAAAGGCTGAAGGCAGCAAAGATGCTGTAATCAAACCCTTCCTTTAAAAATAAGCTATCTGCTGGCAGCCTCTCCAAGTAATTAAGCACAGATCATCTGCTCTGTCTCCAAACAAACACTGGTCTCACACAAGACCCCAGACTTGTCCTGAGGATTTTTGCTTTCCAAAAAAACACGTAAGAGGATCCTATCGGGGAGAGCTGCCCCCGCAGAGAGAAGCAAGATGCACTCTTGATAAAATCTGTCCTCAGGCCACAAAAACGAACTATTTAATAAAAGATGAAGCCTGTTGTTTTGAGGAAGGGGAACTGTGTTTATACTCACTTGAATGTCAAAAAACAAGACACTTCTTTCCCTAAAAATCAAGCTGACAGAAGGCCTGACCTCCTCCACAAGACACTCCCCACCCTGCCTTGTCACAAACCATTTGTGAGCAGTTTTTCTGAGCTTTTTCAATTAATGCCTTGTCTAAACATCTGCAGAAAGCACACAGGCCTGTTGAGAGTTGCCCCCACTGAGCAAAGAGGAGATGGGAGATGAAAATAAATTATTACTGCCTCTGCCCCATGGATTTCCAGCAGTGAGCCAGGGAGGACATGAGACCTCCTGTGACACAAAAACAGCTCTCCCTGGTCCTCTCCAGGCAGCACATAATTGGCCCTTTGATACTTGAAGAGATTCCCAGATAAGTAGATTATTAAAGCAACAGGAGATCTCTGGGAAAATACAGCAGTTTACAGTTTTGTTTCTGGGTACATCTGCCCTCTTTAAAAAGCTACAATATTCAACCCCAACAGAACTCAAATTCATCGTCCAAAACAAATTCCCTGTGTGCCTTTGGTTAAAGACATGCAAGACATCAAAGCAAGTGTTGTAAGTATTCATCCATAACTCCATCATTCGCAGTGGGCCTTGGCAAAGGCAGGAGAGTTTGGGGATTTGTTACAACTAAGCTTTCAAAATAGCCAAAAAGAAGGAAAAAAAAAAAAAAAGAAAAAAAAAAAAAGGGAAGTGGGAAGTAAACAACTCCCATATTACCTAGGAAGCAGAAGGATGGGAATTGATGACACAGGCTCTTCAAAGCCCACATTTTCCAGCTGTAACTGCAGTAAAGGTTGGAACAGGGAAGGATTCTGCAGAGAGGAGTTACAGGAGCAGCAGGGAAGGTGTGGGGATGCAGGACAAGGAGGAAGATGTGCTGGCTCGGGGTAGGCTGGTGCTCCAAAGTGCCCCCAGCTGAAATTGCCAGGCTGCCCTTGGCCAGCACAAGGGCAGGGATGGAAATCAGGCCGTGTGGGTTTGTGCAGGCTGGGCAGCCTGGCTGCAAGAGATGATGGAAAGGAGACAGGAAAAAGCTCTGTGGGACTTGCCAGCAGCTGAGACAACAGAGAGGGACTGAATATTCCCCTTCTCTTGCAGTACAAGTTCCCTGCAAGTGTCCCAGGCCAGGCTGGAGGTGGAAGGTGTCAGCAGAAGGGCTGAGATCCTTTAAGGTCCCTTCCCAACCCAACCCATTCCACAATTTTCTGATCACACAGGTCCCACCAGGCAGCCCCAAGAGCTCCCCCACATCCCTGCAGCAGGAGGCAAGGCTGAGCTCCTGCCAGGTCACCAAGGAACAGATTTTTCCACTCCATGGAAACTGAGTGAGAATGAAGCCTTGGCCTGCTGCATTACACTCCACAGAGCCCAAAAGTTGGCAGCAAGGATTATTTCCAGAGGGATGGGATAAAATCCACCACACAAGAGCACACAAAAACTCCTGAAATGAGCTGAACCCAAAGGCAGAGCCAGCTCAAAGGCATCAAACCGCTCAGCTTTAAAAGAGCATGAGGAAAAGAGATGAAAACAAGACCCTCTCATCAGTTAAATTAAGAACCTGCCACAGAAGTGCTTGTCAAGACCATAAACATGATGAAAAGCCCTATAAAGCAGCAGAGGCTGGGGAAGAGCAGCTGGAGCTGCTTGCTCCAGACCATTCCACAGCAGGCACGTGCAGGTAGAGCTCTGGAGGGCTCTACCCACCTGGAAAGGCTGTTGAGGAGGAGCCTGCCTTGTTCTGCAGCCTTTGGGGAACCAACAGAATTGCCATTACTGCCTGCTATTCCTGCACTGCTCTGTGCTGGTGGCTGGGCTCCACAGCTCCAGGAGCTCTATAAATAGCCTGCTTGGAGCAGCACTGATCAAAGAGCTCTCAAAAGCAGAGTCATTGCTCTGGGAGCTGGGCTCATTCATCAATATCCCCAAGGCTGCTTAGAACAGCCACAACAGCAGCCCCTGCCATCCCTGCTGGGAGCACATTCCTGCTTCCTACAGGAGAAATCCTCCCTTCCAAAGGCTGACAGTGCTGTGGGCACACAGCTAAAACCTGAGAGAATCTGAGAGCATGGAGATGCAGGTATTGGCTGGATTCTGGGAGGGTTTTGGTTCCTGACTGCTCCTTATTATTCCTCCTTTGGTTCCCCTCTGCAGCTGGGGGGGGGGGTCAAGTCTCTCTTCCCAAGGGACAAGAGGAAACAGCCTCAAAATGCATCAGGGGACATTGAAATCAGGTATTAGGGGAAGAATTCTTCGTGGAAAGGGCTGTGAGCCTTGGCACAGGCTGCCCAGGAGTCCCCATCCCCGGAGGGATTCAAAAGCCATGTGGATGTGGCACCTGGGGACATGGGCTGTTTAAGCTGGACTCAATGATCTTCTCCAACACCACTGATCCTGTGCTCCAGAGCAGCAGTTAAAGCAAGGAAGGGAACAATTTCCCCTCCAAACACACACCTGAGGTGTGCATGGCTTGCCTCCCAAAGGCCTGGCTCAGGTGTTTGTTACAGCCTCACTCCTGCCACCCCTTACTCAAATAAAGCCCTCAATGCTCTTAACATCCACCACAGCCCCAAAAATCAAGAGCACCCAAAAGTTTTGCTGAATTGAGGCTAAAACAATTCCAGTTTGCTGGAACTGTTCAATGACTGCTGTCCTGCCCTTCATTCATTCACTAAAAAAACAGACAATAAAAATCCTTTGGAAAGAGAAGTGCCCGTAAGAGGATCAGTTATCCACTAGAGAGTGCAGGGAAAAGCCAAGGAACTAATCCAAGCCACACAGCACAGTTAAACACCTCAAACTGACTCTACTTCACAGTGTGAGATCCATGGAGATGCTACCCCTCTATTAAATTATATTCCAATTAATTTTAATTTAATAGAGATCTGCCCTGGGGATCACATGCCTCCACAGGTATGGGATTAAGAGGGGTTTGGGGAGGGGGATGTTCTCCCACATAAAAAAGCGTTTCCTTTCACAGGGACAGACTATCAAGTTGAAAATGGATTATTTTTAATGCCAGTGAGATTTGACTGTCTTCCTGATTCACAGAGACACCCCTAAAATAAAACAGACACAACCACCAAACCCAAGATTTGTTACAAGGTCTGTCAGGCTCCTCCCCTACGATTTCTGGGATAGATATCCCTGCCAACTGTCCTGATACTTTTCAGGGCAGGCAGGGTAGAAAAGCTGCCTGTTCCTAAAGAGGGGATGCTCTCACACTCTCCCCATATGGACAGCATTGGTGAGAGCAGAGGACAAGTGGGAAGGTGGGAAGAGGAGCAGATCCAGGTATCCTTGAGCAACAGCTCTGTCATTCCCAGGTTTTTGTTATTCCTTTGGTCTTAGTGATACCTAGCTAGGCAACATTTTGGTACTTTAGAAAGGGCCAAAAATATTTCTGCAGAGATAAAACAGGAAAAAAAAAAACAACCCTTAAATGAATCCTCTTCTAATTTATTGTGTGTCTGTTTTCATTCCTTCCTGGATTCAAGAGCAGATAGGGCTGGGCATTACAGCTGCCAAACACCTCCTTTAAAACAGAATTAGGAAAGGAGATCTTGGTCCTAAAAAGAGTGAAAGCTTCATCAAGCCAAGAAAAAAATGGCAGGAGAGAGAAAACAGAAGGTTCTATCAAAGGCAGCAGCTATGGCAACGATGGCAAACATGGAGAATGAGAGATATCCTAAGCTCCCTGCTCCTGCAAAGGCCGGAGTTGATCCTGCTGCTGATCCAGACTCTGGCTTTCTGAAAGCTCAAGCATTCCTTTTGTAGCTGCTTCAGGAGATTTTCATGTGCAGAGGTCCCTGAGCAGAGATGGGGAGCCAAGGGCCTTGTGCTTGCCAGGGGCCACCCTCAGCCCCGCAGCTGCCAGGAAGGGCCAGAGCAGCTCTGGGGCCCCTCAGGCCTGCAGAGCCTTCCCTCAACACCCTCCCTTTGGGGCTGGCTGGGATTTCCACTGCAAGCACAAGCTCTTCCAGCACTCCCCGTGCTGGCTTGTGGCACAGAGCTGACTCATGCTGCAGCCTCACCTTCCACCACTCAAAGCTACTGCCCTGCAGCCCCTCCAGCCTGGAGGCATGGCAGACATGGGAGGATTTTGCCCCCTAAGGCTGCATCCTTATGGAAAGGAATGATGAAAAGCCTGGGAAAAGAGTGTGGGATTCCCCTCTCTCCTGCTTGCTGCTACCCAGGACTGCAAGGCCCTGCCAGCCACACAGGCAGGAGGGAGGAGGATGAGGAGCAGGGCACAAAGAGGAAGCAAGGCAAGGCAGCTGAGCTGTGCAGCTGCTGTGGAAGGAGCTGGACTGCACCTCCCAGCAGCAGCCAGGACTTTGATATCTGCTTGAGTTCTCCTTGCCTCGTGCTCAGCATCCCTATATCCCAAAAACAGCCTTCCACCAAGGAAAACAGGGAGGGAATTAAAATGAGAGCCTTGTCTTACCTTTCCATGGCACAGCACAAGGAGGAATCACCTCACACTGCCAGAGGGCAGGGATGGATGGGATATTGGGAAGAAATCCTCCCCTGTGAGGGTGGGCAGGCTCTGGCACAGGGTGCCCAGAGCAGCTGTGGCCGCCCCTGTGTGACAGTGTTCACAGGGGTCTTATGTTGAGGGAAGAGATGAGGATCTGACTCCATGTTTCAGAAGGCTGATTTATTATTTTATGATAGATATTACATTAAAACTATACTAAAAGAATAGAAGAAAAGGTTTCATCTCAGAAGGCAAGCTAAGCTAAGAACAGAATCGGAAAGAATGATATCAAAGGCAGCTGTCCCAGCTCTCTGTCCCAGCCAGCTCACTGTGATTGGCCATTAATTACAAACATCCAAGATGGGCCAATCACAGATCCACCTGTTGCATTCCACAGCAGCAGATAACCAATGTTTACATTTTGTTCCTGAGGCCTCTCAGCTTCTCAGGAGGAAAAATCCTAAGGAAAGGATTTTCATGAAAAGATGTCTGCGACACCCCTGGATCCCTGTCCAAGGCCAGGCTGGACATTGGCCTTGGGATAGTGGAAGCAGGAGCAGCCTGGGATAGTGGAAGGTGTCCCTGCCTATGGCAGGGGGTGAGAATGAGATGAGTTTTAAGGTCCCTTTCAACTCCAAAGCATTCTGCGATTCTTTGATTCTGCAAATTCCAGCAAACAGCTGCACTTTTATGTACACAGAAAAGCACACGCACGTCAGAGCCGCCGTTCTCCCCACTCCAGGAGATGCAGCAGGAGTGTGAAGTACATCAGCACATTATTTAAGTACACTGATTCCATTAAACAGAGCCATTTGTTTTCATCCCCACTGCAAACACATCTGCCTAAGTGCTCCAGCTCTCCAGCTCCACAGGGCGCACACACACGGAGTTTGGAGCATTAATCCCTGGGGATTGTGTGCACTTGGAAGAAAGGCACAGAGATACAGCAGTTGTTAAGGGAAAAAAAAAAAAAAAAAAAAAGGTAGTCAAGCCTTTACTAGTCTGACAGCTCCTAAAATAATGCTGCTTCCCTGAAGAATGAACGTGCTTATCTCTGATCTACAGAACCTCACTGATAGGCTGCTTTTCCCTTGCCAGAAGAGCATCCTTAGAAGTTTCTGAATGCCTGAGCAGAGCTGCTGGACCCTGCCTGAGAACTTCATGGTATAAGAAGGCTGCAGAAAGCCACCTTCTCACACATGAAAAGAGCCCTTAGAGAAGAAATTTAGAGGATATACATTAAAAAAAAAAGGTGAGTTTTGAGTATTTGGAGCTGTATGTGGTCATCTCATTATTCTGTGGAAAAGCACACATACTAAAATCTTGAACTCTGAAGAGTGTTCCTTCCTCCTCCTCCTCCTTCCTCGTTGCTTCTAATGAATATTTTGAACAAAACCCAGCTTCTACCTGGAATTTGTAACTCCCTGAAAACCACCATTATTAGGCAGCATGAATTGTGTGCATGGAGCTCTGAAAAGCACAGCAGTTTGCTGCCTATTGGAGAGATCAAGGATTTAGGAGTAGTTACAGGGGGGAAAATCCCCTATGCAAAGCATTGTATTTATGTGGTAAACATCATTACACCAACTTTAAAAGCAGGCATTTCCCACAAGGAAAAGTTAAACTTCTGTAATTATCCCATAATTAAGCCTTTGCTTACAAGTCAGCCTAAACTTTTACTTACAAGTGAGCCTAAGCCCTTTATTTTCAAGTTCTAAAGCAGCACAGCTGGGACCATTCCTGCACAGCCATGGGCAAGGCAGGGGCCAGTGATTCCCTCTTTACAGACCAAACAATCTCCCAGCCCAAATCTGTGAGTCTGGAAGCTCATCTGCTCTCTGTGCCTGTGCTGCTTGGCCTCTTGCTCCATCACCTCTGCCTGAGAAAAAAAATTCAGGCCTTCATTTGCTAAACAAAGTTGGAAGGTAAAAGGAAAAAAAAAAAAAAACCAAAAAAAAAACCCAAAAAAAACCCCCCAGATCTTCAAAGTTTCAGCACAAAGAATGCAATCCTCAGAACATAAAACAGCAGGTGTGGCTGGCTTTGTGCTTCCCCTTCCAGTAGCTGATGGAAAACAGGAAAACTCAGCATCTTTTGCATTGTGCACCATCCCTGTATACCCCCCACAGCCCTGAAGGAGTATTCAAGCATTTAGGAGAGAGAAAATGAGTATTAAAGTAGTCTAAATTTAACAGAATACTTCCTGAAACAAGCAACTCCTCCTGATTCCAAAGGACATTATCACTTTCCACAGCACTTTCCTGAATCAGGGCCTACAAACAAGGCTGCAGAAGGGAGATTATATTTTGGCAATGGTGGTTTTTTTTGCTCAGCTTCAGCTGTCAACTAACTGGCATGGAGCAGAGCCATCCAAGAGCACAGCTTTCCTTCCCAGGTACCCAGATTCCCAACTCCCAAGCATCCCTTTGCTACATCTGCAAGGCAAGTCAAAAAAAATTTCTCCTGGCAGCCAGCTAGTGGATGAGCCAGGACATTCTCAGTTTCCTGCCAGCACAAAGAGCATGTGCTGCTGTAGAGGCAGAGGAAAAAAGCCTCTCAGAAGTCTCACCCCAGGCTCTCAGCACACAGCACCGAGGTCACATCTAGCTGTGTGTCAGGCAGCCTCAGTAATTCCCAGCTCCACTGCAAAGGGACATGTCAGCCCCAAAAAAAGCCCTCTCATCTCAGGGAAGAAAGGCACAGGCAGTGCAGATGGATGCTGTGAGCTAGAGACGAGTCATGCAGCAGATCCTGCTCAAATCTGTGTGCACAGCACAGGCAGCTCCTGGAGGGGAGGGCTCCAACAATCCTGAGCTTGAAGTTTTGGATTTAAGAATGTGACAGCAAGGAGGAGGAAATTCTGAGAGCAATTTCTCAGCTGGACCAGGGAGTTTTCAAATCCATTAGATAACCTCAGATGTTTTCTGCTACTTTAACCTTTAGCTTTAGCCCCTTTTACAAGCTGGAAAGGTCACATCTCAAATGAGGCAGAACAGTGTGAGCCCAGGATCCACTACACAGCCAGCCAAGGATGAACAAATTACTGGAATATTCTGTCCATTCCAGAAGAAAACATTGGTGCATCAGTTTCCAAACAAGTCCATAAATCTGTAGCTTACATTTTCATCTCAGTAAGAGACTGTATGCTACCAGGAAAAGAAAAATGATAGGGTTTGGATGATGCAAACCATGGCTTCTAACAATTTATATTGTATACTCCTCCCTTTGTCTTCAGGACTGCTTGGAAAATAATAAGAACAGAGGCTCACCTGTAACTCTGGCCACTCAGCATTAATTACCATCAGCTCCACAACTTCTCCAAGGAGCTTCTCCAATACCTGGGCCTTAGGCAAGGGACAGGACCCCATGGCAGGGGAGCACTGAGCAGCACGAGGGCAGAGCTCCGGGGGGATTGGAAGCTGCTGTCTCCAGAAGCAGCAAGGCAGGAGCTAATTAAAACCCTGTGTGGGAGCCTGCATGAGGTGTATGAGAGCACTGGGCACAACAGGCTTTGGATGTGTGCCCACGTGCAGAAACACTCTATTTAAAGCAACAGCACTTTGGGGAAGCGAGGCAGCATTCATTCCTCCTCTGAAAAAACACCCCCTCCCTCAGCATTCGATAAGGACTCGCCATGGGCTCCCAATTTTCTTGTTTGACTTAAGGGACTCTCTCAGATTTCAGAGGTCACAGACTTATCAGGGCACAAGAAACAGAAACAAATGAAAACCATTTATCCTTTAGTCCACATCTAAAGATGAAAAAACCCAAAAACCAAAAAAATCAGCCTGGGAAACAAACCATTTGCTTCATTATTCCCCTGGGTGGGGGAAGCCAGACTTCAAAAAAGGTGGGGATTTGGGCAAAATGCACAAGTTCCCAGGAGCAATGGGCAGGAGGGTGGCAGGCAGGGTGTCCCCAGCAGTGAGGAGTCCCCTGGCTGCTACCAACCTCTAGACAACAGATAATGCAATGGTTGCTGGACATAATTATTTTATCATTTATTAGGAACTAATATTTAAATCCCATTTAACGCATTCATTTTTTTTTAATCTTGACATTTTTATTTTTTTATTAAATAATTAAACCATACATCCCCACATGATCCAAACCATTTATCATCAATACACTTCCAATTAACCTCCCTCTATATTTCCTAGTGTCAAAACCAATAACCAACCGCCATCATCACTCCATAACCACCCCTAAACAAACAGAGAATTAACCCCAGAACTGACCCCCCCCAAAAAAAAACCAAACAAAAACACAAACCATGATCACAAATCATCAATCAATCATCCACCAAATTTTGTGCGCACGTAGCTTATAAAAAGCACGACACTGCTGTCCCCAGCAGCGAGGACCCCTGGGCCATGTCCCCTGCAATGAGGACCCCCCCAGCCATGCCCCCAGCAGTGAGGAGCCCCCAGCAGTGTCCCCAGCTGTCCCCAGGTGTCCCCAGCAGCACTCACCGCCCGGTACTCGTAGTAGATCCTGTCGAACTCGGTGCCGCCGATGGTGATCTCGGGGATGAAGCGCGGGATGGACACGGTGTCCATCACTGCAGCCTTGTCCTGCATGCTGAGGGGAACAGCAGCACTCAGGTCACACCCTGCCCCACCAACAGCCAAGTGCTGCACCCACCCCATCACTGGAATTATTCCAGGCCAAGCTATTTGGAGCAACCTGGTCCAGTGGAAGGTGTCCCTGCCCACGGCAAGGGGTGGACGGGCAGGGCTTTAAGGACCCTGGCAACCCAAACCATTCTAGGATTCATTATCATCATCTATGATTAAAGAGCTACTTTTGTGTTAAATACAGCTTCCAAAGATTTGGGCTGTTTTCCAAACAGGTACTGCCCCTCATCCTTGCCTCCAGTTTGCCCCTGCTCCAACTTCCTGCTTCTCCATTTCCCCTCCTTGGAGATGCTCCATCATTCCTGGGACCGTTCTCCATGAATCCCCCTCTGGCTTTTTTTTCTTTCTATGAAAGCACTGTAAAAACCAGTGGTTTTACTGAATGCCACACACTATCCTGCTAAATTCCCATGCTAAATGGAGCAGCACTGAGACAGTGAGAGGGTCTGGAAGGAGGCAGCATCCTGCCTTGGAACACCTGGAGGAAGCCGCAGCAGCTCCAGTGATGGATCTCAGAATCCACCACTTTGCACAGCACCAGCACTTCAGATATCCCAAATTTAAAATGCCTGAGAAACTGCTAGAAAGCCTCCTGCTGCCTGTGGTTATCCACGGGCCGACAGTGCCACCTGCACGTGGCTGGCAAAAACACATCCCAATCCAGTCAGCACTGGCCAAACCCTACATCCAACACCAGAAACCCTGCTAATTGGGTTGCTTTCACTGAATTACATTGCTCAGCAAATGCTGACATGCACATCAAGCACATTCCCTGAGCAAAGCAAAGTTCATCATCTTTGAGCAATTATTTTTACCCCCCAAATCATAAATTTTGGGACCTTTCCTCCCAGCAGTGAAGAGTTCCAGCAAGTGAACTGGTTTGCTAACATACCCTGATATTCCCTCTGCAAACTATCCCAGTACAGACAGACTTGTAAGGAAATAAAATAACCCAGTGGAAGCTCAGATGGGAGAAGGTGAGGATAAATCCCCTCTTCCAAGATCAGGATCAACACCAAAGATGCTTCCTATTAACTACAACAATATTTAACTTCTACAACATTAAATGTGCATTTCACATGCTGAGAGGCACAAAAGAAATAAGGTTTGGTGGTCATCCACTCTGCACTGAATCCACTCCTTCCCACATCTCAGCCAAGTGGCCACTTGGAAAGGACAATTCCCAGGTACAATTCATTTTAGTTAAGGGCCAAATGACAAACTTGCTGCTCCCAAAATTTCTTTGCACAAGAAAATAATGAAAGCTACTGATGGCTTCTCTGGGTTCTCTGCACCTTCAGAAATCATTTGGAATACTAAGCAAAAGCATACCCAAAGACACCTGCCACAACAATGTCTAACCACAAAACCACAGCCGCTTGCCAGGACTAATTCCCTGCTCAGCAGGAAGCACTTACAGACACTTTTTATGTTTCTTTCTTTTTTTTCTGTCCCTCAGTAGAAAATTATCACTATTTGTTCTTTTCTGACCCTTTACCAGACTTTCCTGAAGGAGCTCTCAGCATGCAGCACCTTGCCAAAAGTGCAAGGTGGGGTAAGGGAAGGAAACTGGTTAGAAAAAAATAAATAAGCCAGGCAACGCAACAAAATCCACCTGAGTTTGCATAGCCTGGGCTGTGATTTCTCAACGCCTGACGTTGGCATAGTCACAGAAACTCAAGTGACAAGAGAGACCTAAAAGCATTCACTGGCCTAAAAGCCAACATCACAAAACCATTTCAGATAAGTTCTGGGTTGATAGAGGACTCCTTCTGCCAAAGGGACTCCAATTCCCTCATTTAGCCAGGCAGAACAGATATGGCACGGCCAAGGTGAGGCACAGCCACTCCCCTGGTGAGCAAACACTCAACATCAACAATAAAAAAAGTACTTCCAAAAAAAAGCAGGTCTGCAAGAACAGGGGAGAAGGTGCAACAACAGCTCTTCAGACCTAGAAAAGCCACTGCAAAGCAGAAATCACAAAATAAGTGTTTTAACTGCAGCAAAAAGATGGGGTGGACAGGGCTTGGAGCAGCTGGGATAGTGGAAGGTGTCCCTGCCCATGGCAGGGGGACAGGTGAGATGGGCTTTAAGGTCCCCTTTCAACCCAAACCATTCTGTGATTTTATGGTGAAGAGAGAACCAGGGTGCTAAAGAAAACAGCTTCTAGCACCAGAAGTTCCACAATTCATTGTCACAGACATCTTTTATGAAAAATCCTTTCCTTAGGATTTTTCCTCCTGAGAGGCCTCAGGAACAAAATGTAAACAATGATTATCTGCTGCTGTGGAATGCAACAGGTGCATCTGTGATTGGCCCATGTTGGATGTTTGTAATTAATGGCCAATCACAGTCAGCTGGCTCAGACAGAGAGTCCAAGCCACAAACCTTTGTTATCATTCCTTCTTTTTCTATTCTTAGCCTAGCCTTCTGATGAAATCCTTTCTTCTATTCTTTTAGTATAGTTTTAATATAATATATGTCATAAAATAATAAATCAAGCCTTCTGAAACATGGAGTCAGATCCTCATCTCTTCCCTCACCCTAAGACCCCTGTGAGCACCATCACAATTAATAGTTCATGAGACTTTTGGAATCTCCACGACAGAAGTTTCCAAGCCAGGTCCAACACATCTCCTGGAAGCCTCTCTAGTCCTGCTGTTGGCAATCAGCCATTTAAACAGGGACACTTCTTCCCTTAGCCAGGCACAGGCACACTGGGGAGCAGAGCTGCCAGGTTCTGAAGGAGCTGCAGGGACAGATCAGCTTTAGTTGTCTGAGGCAACAAGCATAGCAAGTTCTCCCCCAGGAGCTGATCAGAAACACAGGCAAGGCCACCCAGCCTGCAGCTCCTCCTCCCAAATGCATTTATTCTGCCATATGTGCAGACAGACAAATGTCACTGGGGAGGGCCCAGATAAAAAACATGCCTGAGACAGCGCAGTGGCAGCAGAGGAGCTCCCTGAGACATTTAAAAAGCCAGAATGGTTTCTGTTGGACTAGGCAGCTGGAGAGGAAGGGAAGATGTGAAGAACATCCTCTGGAACACACCTCCAGCTCCAAAGCCACAAATGCAGCCCTATTTAACCTGTTCCCAAGATCCCACAGCCACGCTGTCAGGGCAAGGGAGAGCAGTAAGGGCAAGCAGGGAGAGAAGAGAGATCATTTTGCCACTGATTGCCCATGGGCTGGGCTCACCAGTTTGATTAGCTGCATTAAACACTCAGAGGCCCTGCTGGGGTTTCCATGCATTACACCCTATACATGTGCAATTAAAAGTTCTCCTCAGCCCTGCTCACCCAGCCCTGTCCCCCAGACACACTGGTACAAGCTGAGGCTGGAAGAGAACAGCAGGGCTGACAGGTCAGCAAAGGAAGCAACTGCAGATGGCAAACCAAGCAGGGCAGAACTTGGATTAGGTATTAGGGGAATGTCACATTCTATGGCAAATCCTTTCCTTAGGATTTTTTCCTCCTGACAAGATGAGAGGCCTCAGGAACAAAATGTAAACATTGATTATCTGCTGCTGTGGAATGCAACAGGTGGATCTGTGACTGGTCTCATGCTGTTGTTTCTAATTAATGGCCAATCACAGTCAGCTGGCTCAGACTCTCTGTCCAAGACACAAGCCTTTGTTATTCTCTCTTTTCCTATTCTTAGCCAGCCTTCCGATGAAACCTTTTCTTCTATTCTTTTAGTATAGTTTTAATGTAATATATATCATAAAATAATAGCTCGAGCCTTCTGAAACATGGAGTCAACATTCTCATCTCTCCCCTCATCCTGAGACCCCTGTGAACACTGTTACAGGGGCAATCTCCTCACTGGAAGGGTGGCCAGGCATTGGAACAGGCAGTGGTGGAATCACTGTCCTTGGAAGTGCTCCAGAGCCGTGTGGGTGTGGCACTTGGGGACATGGGCTCGGCAGCGCTGGGAGAATGGTGAACTCCATGATGTCAGAGGGCTTTTCCAACCTAAACGATCCTAAATGGCTGCTGGAGCCGGCCAGGAACACCCAGGAGAGGGCAGCGTGTGCCTGCACACCGGGAGCCTGCAGGAAAAGCCCTTTCCAAAGGAACAATGCACGTGGGCTCAGGACACCTGCCCATCTGCAGGGACCACAGGAGCCTGCAGGAACAGCCCTTTCCAAAGGAACAATGCACACGGGCTCGGGATACCTGCCCATCTGAGGGGATCACAGGCTCCCTGGGCATTGGAAAAAGGGAGACAAGCATCACCTTTAGGGCTCATGGACCCACACCTGGGCTGGGCATTGAATCCAGCACAGCTGGCCTGCAGCAGGCTCCCTGCCCCTCTGGGGTTACCATGGGGAAAGAGCAGGTCCAAACACACACCTGTGCTAAGAGGCTCTTCCCAGGCTGCCCAAGACACTGTCCAGGATTCCCTCACTCTGCTGAGCAAAGCAGGAGCTCAAGATTGGCACAGGACGTGCTGTCACCCCTTTATTCATGCTCTGGCAGCCCAGCACAAAAAAAGATTCAAAAGCAAACTGCAGGAGCTGGGATCAATGCTCAGTGTAGGTCCCTTCCACACAGGATATTTTATGAGTCTGTGGTTTAAATAACCAGTTTATGGCACTGTGGGATCTTGAAACAACCCCATGTGTGACAGTGTTCACAGGGGTTCTTGGATGAGGGAAGAGATGAGGATCTGATTCCATGTTTCAGAAGGCTGATTTATTATTTCATGATACATATTACATTAAAACTATACTAAAAGAATAGAAGAAAGGATTTCATCAGAAGGCTAGCTAAGAATAGAATAGCAATGAATTATAACAAAGGTTTGTGGCTTGGACTCTCTGTCTGAGCCAGCTAAGCTCTGATTAGTTATTAATTACAAACATCTAACATGAGCTAATCAAAGATCCACCTGTTGCATTCCACAGCAGCAGATAATCAATGTTTACATTTTGTTCCTGAGGCTTCTCAGGAGGAAAAATCCTAAGGAAAGGATTTTTCATAAAAGATGTCTGCGACAGCCATGTTTTTGCCAAAGGAATAAATAATTTCTTATTACCTTCAGTGACAAGAGCCTTGGGCAGGAGACTCACCCTCCTCCAAGGTTTAATGAAAAATTGAGTCCTTAAAGCAATTTATTCCCTTCTACAACTGTGAAATAGAATTTTCATACAGTATCTTAACACACTGCTCTAATTGTAAGGTTTCTTTCAACTCCCTCCTACTCATCACAATTAATAATTCTTTCCTAATACCTGCAGTAGTAGTGTGGAGCTACAGGAAAACAAGCAACTTATTTCTTCTTTCAAAGGAAGTCTGATTGTGATCATTTTTTAGGGCCTAATTCACCAGATGTCATCCTACTACAGAAAAACCTCATCTTTGACCCATAAAATGCACCCAAATCATGACTTGCTCCTCTCAGACACCACCCAGCACTGCTCTTCTGCAATCTAGCTTCATTCCTTGATAGAAAAACCATACAATAGGAGCATTATCTCTATTTTTAGGAGTTATTTAAAGTAATAGCACAGAAAAGTAAAATGCAAGAAATATCACAATTCTGAAAAAAAAAGTTTAACTTGCTTCTCTGATGCCTGTCACAAAGACACAAACTTAAGGGCACATACTCAATTTAAAATCTGTGTTTCTATTAACCTGTGAGATGACCAGGAAATAATGAAAATAACTCTCACGTTTTGTTTTAAAAATATAACTACACAGAAATTTCCACCTGCACATTCAATATGGAGATGAAGTTGCAGCAAAATGGGGAGCCTGTCTCACTTCTGGCATTAACAGCCTTAAAAGTGCAGCTATATTGTTTATACACATCTTTGTATTTTATATAAAAAAAATTCAACATGATGCATTTGCAAAGAATTATTAAAATCAAATTAAACTCTATTCCAACAAGTCATTTTCCAGTGTCTGAGTCTGATCTCTTCCAACTGGGCACAGAAGAATCTTTGACAAAAACCACTCCTAAACTTGTCTGGAGCTTCTTGTCTCAACAATCAACAGCAAAAATGCTACACCACAATCCAGTGCAAGCACCAATATTACAAAATGTAACCCCACTTTTAAAAACTCATGGTTTTGACGATTTTCCCTGGGATCTGATTGCTCAGTGGATGGATGACATCTTACACAAGTCACACTTACAAAAGTCTCAAGTGATGGAAAGAAACATCATCTTGCTCCTCCCATGGCCCCTTGTCAAACTTCAGGTACTCAATGTCTTCAACGACCTGGAATCAGAAAAGAAAGCTCACTAAGGGGTGAAAAAAAAATCAATGAAATAATCAGAACAGGTTATTAAACAAATGAAGAAGGCTTCACTGCCGAAGCTGTGGTAACAAGGTCAATGTCTAGAGACAACATTATCATCTCCCAGTCCTACTCCTGGAGGCTGCAACCCTGCCAGGAGCACTGGGCACACACTGTGCTGTTTTCAGCTCTGGATGGCAGGGAATCCACTGGCAGAGAGGTGCCTTGCTGCCAAATTCTTACCAGATCCAAGCCATTCTTCCTCAACCTGCCAACTGGGGCTGAAAAGCCAAGAAGGTACAAGCTCACCCCTGAGGGAGAACGAGGAGGAAATGGAGCTAAGTCTAAATTTAACTCCTTTTTGTTACAAAAATAAAGTTTGGTCAGTTTTATTCCCAGTAACACATTCTCTGAGGCAGGGGAGCAGGTGTGGCATCTGCCTCAGTGCTGTGTGGGTCACAGCACAGAAACAAAGGCACATTTCAGGTTGGGAAACTCAGGAGCTGCAGAGAGGAGTCCAAGGGCTCAGGATTTCACCAGCCACCAGGACCCAGCCATGCATGAAAGGAAAGGTAACACTCACAGCTCAGAACCCTTCAAATAAACAATGCCAGCTCAGCAAATCATTCCTTCAGCATCCCCAAACTTATCAATCCCTGGTTTGAGCTTCACTTGCAGCCTGGCTCCACTTGGAAACAGCTCTTTGCTGCTCCAGGAGGTAATTGCTTATCACACCTGGCTGCCTGGAGCTGAGGGGAAAGCTCAGCCCCAGTGTCAGGAAGATGCACTTCAGGTGCCTGATGAGGTGGAGATGGCACCTTGGAGCAACCTGGGAAGGAGTGGATTGTTACAGCTCCAAACATCCCTTGCCAGGGACCTTTTCCATGGGGGAAGGATAAAGCTGAGGTCATGACCAAATTCCTCATGGCACACTGTCAACCCATTGACAGGTGAGCACATGTCACAATGAAGTGACAGAATGATCAACAAAAAAATCCTTGAGTTCTTTACATTAAATGCAAGGCAATTATTCCCTGCAAATGCTAAATCCCAGCTATTACCACTTCAAAAATGATAACCAAGTGCTATTACAAAGCAGCTCTGACTATAAAGATCTTAGCAGAATTTTCACGGTAAGAAATAATTATTTGGACATGAGTGAATAAACACTTCTGAGGCACAACATAACTCCAAGATAACAGGACAAGAGGTGTAAGTTAAGTTTGTTCAAACAGCCATTATTTCTTTGAATTATTTAATTGACAAGCTGAACAAAAGCAATTCCTTCTCCACTCCACAGCAAAGCTTTGGAAACTCTGAACCTGGTCACAGCACTAATCAGAGTTGCTACAATAGGCTCACAATATGCTACAGGGGGAGAGGAATCTGTATTCAAATTAGTTTTGCTCACTGTTAACATCACATCAGAAGATCTCTCTCCCAGCAGCTCCTTAACAATGGCATTAGTTTCCCAAACAGGACAAAAGAACAAATTCTTAATTAATAAGGAATGCCCTGCCAATCCCCAGGAATTATCAACAAATATCCAAGGCTTTAAAAGAAATTAAACATACAGCTAACTTTGTATTCCCAGTTTTACCCTCAAGCTAAACAAGTGTGAAACATCCTAATGAAGCTCATTTCAGCACTCATTACCCCTTCAGCCACCACAACCAAAGTTAATTACAACAGGAAGCCCCAACTGACCTTTTTAGGACACTTAAAAAGTCGTTTCCAAGCTGTGTATGTGTGCTCCGAGCAAACCAAAAGTTATTAAACTCTAAGGCCATAAAAAAATTCAGCTCCCAAATCCCTAAGCAAACAGACTGGAGTGGGCTAATGAACACTGCTCTCTGTCAACCTGTGTGAACACACACCTTACAAGCCAAAGCCCTTATTTCCAAATTTCTTCTGCGTCATCCCAAAGGGAAGCAATCTGAGCAGAAAAAGGGGAAAAAACAACTGAATTCTTCCAAGTATCAGTATCTACCACCAACACCCAACAATGACATCATGGGCTGGATAATCTTACAGGGTCTTTTCCAACCTTAATCATTCTGTGGCATTATACTTTAACTTCCAAATAATAATCCTTCCCCAAGTCCAGATTTGTCCAAGCAAATTAAGGATCCACTGGTGCATCTGATGAGCCTATTTAGAGCAATGGAAAGATTGCTGAGCTCAGGAGAGCCACTGCTTGAACAATAAGAGCTTTAACTGACTTTAAACCCTGATTGAAAGGATTAAATCAAATCTTTAGCAATGGGGTTTACTACAAAAGCAATCTGAGGAGGAAACAACCAGCTTTATTCTGATCACTTGGAGATGTGTCCAGAGAGAAGGACAGGGAAAAAACAGGCATTTAACCCCCATCACAACTTTCCTTTCATTCACCAAGTATCCATCTTGAAACACCACAGCCCTCAACTCCTATCCTTGCTTCTATGTTGTTACCCAGAAAAAGCAAATTAATTGCTCTATATTCTCTATATTCACATCACAACCTCAGCTTTTTTGTTCATATCAGCCTGATTTTTTGTGTAATTTTTCTATTTATTATCTGCTGTCACACTGAAGCCACCAGCCCTTTTTTAGGGGTATAAACCCACACTGTCCCAGAGTGTGGTTTATTAAAGGTTATTGATGATAACCTGCACTTGACAATAAAGGTTACTAATGATAACAATAATAATGATTAATGATAATGATAAAAAAAAAATCCATCCACAACAGGAGAGGACCCAGAATGTGGCACACAACCCTGTCCTTATTAAGGGAACAAAAGGCCTAGAGACAAGCAGCAGTGCACCTATGGGGGAAAATGGAGTGTTAATTTTAGGACCAGGGGAGTCCTCATCAATATTTTCTGCTTCACACAGTCATAACCAGAATGTTGAAGGACACTTCAGGCAAAAATGTAGTTCTAGTCTGTTAAGGGGCAGTTAAATATTAAAATGCATGCTCTGAATATGCTAATAAGCTTAATGAGGCACAGGCTACCACACATATGTATATATTACTCAACACTCTGCCAAGATCACACTGCACATAACACAAGAGAGGGAGTTTGGACTGTGTACAAGTAGGGTAAAAATGCCACCTCACTAGGATGAAGTCCCAAAAAGCCCTTGGAGACAGCCCATGTGCAAGTCTGCTCTCCCTCCTCCCAAGTGGGGATGATTCCTTGGCAAGCTTCCATGGAGGATTGTTATTATCCAGTCAACATCATATTACTGCTCTTAACAGACATCTATCCCTAGAACTGAAATGGGAAACAGGGCCCAAAACCTGTCCAGAGTCTCAAAAACTTTGGTGCTCTTTCCCTAAGGAACAACAGAGAGGAAAGTTAATAATGATCAAGCAAAAGGCTTCTGTTAGCCTGCCAGTAATCTCCATGAGGGAAAAAGTTCACTGAACCAAGGGAAATATTTTAAACTTACTCCCAGAAAAGCAAAACTCACCTTCTCCACATCCTCAGCTGCACTTGCTGTGTACTGCAGAATTTCACAGCTCTCACTGCAAAGAACACAGACATTTAATTCCCCTGATAAAACTGCTCTACCCATCCTCCCCACCAGCTCCAAAAGGAACAGAAATGAAGTTAAAAGGCATAAACACTGAACCAGAATGATTGCAATTTTTTAGATGGCTCCTAGCTATTGCAACAGAATTCCTGTTGCACCTGTGAGCTCCTTCTTTGCTGCTGGAAAGTTGCTTTTAAAGGGCAAATGGTCTGGATATCAACATAACTTCAGCTGCAAAAAAAAATTCAAAAACTACACACATGAATTTGCTTTCATTTAATTAATGTGGATACTTGCCCCTATTACAACTGCCCCAATCTACCTGAAAATAAGTGAAATTTTCAGTGCAACCCAAAACTGTGGTAGATTTTCTTTTTTGCAAGTGCATGACTAGCTGTGATTCACCTCAAGAGAAGAACGCATTCATTTATCACTATTTACTCAGGTTGAGCTAGCTGAATGAATACAAATGCAGGCAGCATGGCCTGTAAGTGTAAAAACATTTTTAAAAGACAATGTTTCCTGGTTAGAAGATGGTTTTTTTAATCAGCCAGCTGCCTTCAGAGCAGAACCACAACAGGAGCTCCTACATGAACCTTTCACACCTCACATGTTCAGCAAGAGCTGTTTCCAGCTGGAAAACCTGGAAGGCCCTGGAATAGCTGCCCAATGTGGACATGAAATCAAACATCACACAGCAAAGTTTAGGAGCATGGAGAGAAACTCATAGAATCCCAGAATGGTTTGGGTGGGACAGGACCTTAAAGCTCATCCTGTTCCAGGACACCTTCCACCACACCAGGTTGCTCCAGGTCCTGCAGGACCTGGCCTTGGACACTTCCAGGGATGGGGCAGGCACCTGGAATAAGAGATTCTCCTCAATATCAGCCCAAGGGAGAGGTCAACCTTCACCAGCAATTGCCTCAAGGATGCTCATCAAATCACTTCATCCCATATCTCTTGATTTGACTCTGCAGATTATCAGGGCTTCATTAAGAGAAAACAGCTGCTCAGTGACTCTGCAGATTATCAGAGCTTTCCACAAGAGAAAACAGCTGCTCAGTGGAAGCAGTGCTGGATGTGAAAGAGAACATTAGCAATCTCAAGGCTCTGCTCCAGGAAAAGAGAAAAAGCAAACAGAACCCAAACACTGCTCCAAATCACCAGGCAGAACCTGCCACAGCACCCAGCTCACAAATCTCACCACCAACATAAAAACATCAAAGACATTCATAACAAGTCAACTGGAAAGAAAGCAGCAATTTTAAAGCAAAAACCCACTGTAAACCACTTTAGGCAGCACCAGGCTGCTCCAGTTGAACAGCACAAGATAACAGGAGTTTTCCCCAGTAACAAACTGCTTTTCAAGGAGCAAGCAAACAAACTTCAACAGGGAAAGCATGCAGGAGTTTGCTCAGCAGTCTATAACAACTCTTTCTAGCCTGTTTGGACCAGACTTTGGGCATCACCAGGAGTCAGGGAATCAAACTAGGCAGGGTAAGAGGTAACAGCTGGGCATGAACACAGCCCCTGCAGCCCTGCCAGCACACAAACAGTAAAGGCAGCTGTGGCCTCAGCATTTACCCCAGACAGAGCCACCCTGAGGTGCACAGAGCTGGATTCACACACTTCCAGCTCCCCACAGCCAGGGCACAGAGACACGGATCTGTCACAGTCATATGTCCTGAAAAATCTCTCTGCCCAGGATTTCTCTCCTGGGAAGCTGAGAAAGCTCAGAGAAAAAGGAAAAGAATATTATCTCATTTGCTTCTCCTGTGTTTTGCTGCTTTGGAATGTGGTTGGAGATTGTTTATCCAGCATGTGAATTGTTTTGACTTATTTGCCAACAACAGCCAAGCTGTGTTGGACTCCGAGGAGTCATGAGTTTTCAGTAGTATCTTGCAGCCTTCTGTCTGTATCCTTTTTCTTCTCTTTATATAGTTTTAGTATAGCATTCTTTAATATAACATAGATCATAAAATAATGAATTAGCCTTCTAAGAACATGGAGTCAGATTCATCATTCCCTCCTTCCACGGGGGTCTCAGAAAACACCACACAGCCCACTCAGCGTGCCAGGCTGCTGGGAGCCCAAACCCTGCCAGGATGCTGAGGTTTGCCTGCCAGGAGCACTGCCCATGCCCACACAGAGGGCAAGGAGGTGAAATCACAGCAGGTTCAGCCTGGCTGAGCACCATGAGATGCACACAGGGCTGGCTGTGCTCCAGAGAACAGCAGCAGCTGGCTCCCACCAGGGACTGTAGCACTTTGCCCTCAGGGGATGACATTCCCAAGGCTTCCCCTTCCCTTCCAAGAGCCACGTGCTGGCTGTGGGGACACACAGAGAGGCCACTGGCCATCTGTGACAGCACCCAGCCCTGCCTGCATGAGTGACAAGCTCAACATCGAGTTACTCACTTCAGTAGCAGGCAGAGCCACCCACTGACCCACCTGTGGAGATGGAGCAAGCACAGGGGGACACTGGCAGGCTACAAAGCACCTGGGAATCCACTCTGATTTATATCAGCCTTCTGCACACACCACAACACAGCTTCACAGTTAACCCATTCACAATCAATTTCACAGTTAATGCATCTGATACCCGTTGAGAGCTTCCCTCCCAGAATTATGAGGGACCACAATTCTGCTTTTAGATTTTGGAACAGTTTTAATTTTCCTAGAGCTCTTTTGTAAGAACTGGGAGAACTGGGAGGCTCTGTTTCATCCCAGCTTTACAGGGCACGTGGTTTTGCTTACCAGATAGAGGAAGCCAGGGGAAACCAATGAGAGACAGGACACAGGGAATGGCTGCCCACTGGCACAGGGCAGGGTTAGAGGGGATATTGGGAAGGAATTGTCCCCTGGGAGGGCACTGAGGCCCTGGCACAGGGTGCCCAGAGCAGCTGTGGCTGCCCCTGGATCCCTGGCAGTGTCCAAGAGGGCTTGGAGCAACCTGAGACAGTGGAAGGTGTCCCTGCCCATGGCAGGGGTGGCACTGGATGAGCTTCAAGGTCCCTCCAACCCAAACCATTCCGGGACTCTGTGACAACCGAAAGGACTTTCTGAGGAGAGAAAAGCCCTAAAGCCTTCCAAAAAAGCCTGAGAAAAGCTTGAATTGCCTCACTCTCTCCTCAGGCTGTGCAGACACACAGAGCCATAGCTGCGGCATTGTGCACACCACTCCTGAACCCATTTTCATCTTCCAGCACTGGCATCAGGCTCCTGGCATCAGGGCTGGCAGAAGTTAACTCCACTCAGTTCTCATGCTGTGACTGCAGCACCCCCTCACTGGGGCACACTACTGTGCCCTGCAGCACAACAGGGGCTTCTTCACATGATTTGTTGATATTGGCACAGATTTTAAGGTTTGCACCCATTTTTGCTCAAAGACCTAAGAGGCAGAGCATTTTTCTTTGCTAACCTCATTGCTGGTAGGAAGGTCTTCTTGTAAGCATCCTCAATGCTCTGGAGATAGGAAGGAGACACCTTCTTCTCATATGGCTACAAAGAAACAAACAGAAAAAGCTGTGGAATTATATTTCTATCTTTTCCCACCAGCACAGACCCCAAGGTCTGCTCCACCACCTGCCAAAGGGCTCACTCTGGGATAAGCAGCCAAACATCCAAGTGAACCACGTGCACATCAGTGAAAGTTCCAAAGATTTGAGAGTGTGATCTGGAGTGTTTGGAATTCCTTACATGCCATGAAATACTCTAGAGCAGCCCCCAGCTATCCAAGGACTGATTCATCCCTGCTAACTCCACATTCCAGGGAGCTGTAAAAGCCACCCAGAAAACAGGAGAAGATTGTCTGAGTCCACCTTTTCCACGAGGAGGCCAAAATTGCACCTCTCTATCTCCACAGCTTCAGACAAGTGCATGGGCAAACAGCCACTCCAAACTCCTGGGAAATTCCATGGAGATCATCCCTGCTGTTAACCAGCTTGCCTTCCACACAGTGTACTTGCAAATCCACATTTGCAAAACACCAGGAATTTCTCTGATCTACCCTGTGTTCCCCAAACAACTCCTACAGAGCTCAGCACTGCCACTGACCCAAAAAGGCACAAGTTACATCAGCAATTTCTGTCCACAGGTTTCAAAAATGCCACTGATTTTCATGCTCAGAAGGGCTAAGAACTCACAGGCTCTCCCAATACATGAAGAACTTCTTAACTGAGAACTTTTTTCTAATAAATCAAAGCTATCTTTTAATCTACCACGTTTTCCAGAGTTAAACTGCATTTCCCATAGCCTTTCAACGAGGCAAGACAAATTGTGTTATATCTGAATCCTCACAACACATCTGCAAACACAAGCACACACCTAAGTATCAAAGAAAGAGGGTAAAAAAAACCCCAAATTACAAACCTTACTCAGATTAGTCATTCCCCAAAAGCACCCTGCAGCTCTCCAGGGCCAAGACCAGCTCAATAAGGCAGTCACCCAGCAGTGATTTGCTGGATGTCAGGGAGATAAGTGAACCTGCTGATGAACCCCATCAGAGGTGTGAGGAAGCAGTCAACTGGGAAGCAGGAGCCAGGGAGCCCAGCTGGGCTCCTGGCACTCAGGAATGGGAAATAAATCACCTCAAAGTGCATTGCAAGCAGCACATCACCTGCCCACAGCTCTTCAAGTGGCAGCTGCACAGCCAGGTATAAAAATTCACCTGCTCTTAAAACAATTTCTCATTCCACAAATGACAACATATTGATGCAGTCACACAAAAAAGTTCTTTTTTTGCCTTTTTTTTTTTTATGCAAGCATAAGAGAATACCCACAGAGTCACCACCACCACCCAGATCTCACAGACATTAGCAGGCAGCAATTGTGAGAGACAAGTAACAATAAAGAGATAATTAGGCAATAATCAGAGATCAAATTACCTTGCCCTTCTCTTGAATTCTCTTCTGCACGTCTGGGACAGGCACATCCACATAAATGACCAAGTGAGGTGGCAGGAACTCAGAAATGCTGATCTCCTTGACCTCGTTGTAGTGATCAAGGCCTGTGTAAAACACAAATAAATCACATTCCCCACGTTTGTATCTGTAGGCTTTTCCTCTGGGCTCACAGAGGAAGTTAAGGTCATGCTTAATGCTCTTCCTCAAACAGAATTTAGGAAGTTTACAGAAAAACTAATCTCCAGAGAAGTTTCATGCACTGAGATCTAAGAATCTCAACCCAGTTGTATCAAAGAGGGACTTTATTCCTGGCTCAGGTTTACAGGAATCTCAGCTTCTCCTCCACCATTTAGAGACAATAAGCAGCAGTAGCTCAAATCAAGATGTTTGTTCCCTAAGGGTTCCAGTACAACCCAAACTGGGATTTTGTATTAAATTGTGGGTTGCTGGGCTTTTGCTGTCTCAGCAATGCAGACACAGGTCATATTATAATCAGCTCCCAAAGTCACCCAGTAACTTAGAGCAGGTGGCAAAAAACAAATACACACCTCTTAAATCCAACAGCAAAAACAGGAGACAGTACAGAAAAGTGACATCCACCTCAAAGAACAGATTTACTAAGAACAGGCAGGAGCTCAGTGCCCATAACCCCAAAGCAAATCCCTCAGGTTGGGAGGAACATCCCCAGATCACCCAGTTCAACCAATCTGCTGAGAACTCCACCCACAGCACTCTAAGTATCTCCAAGGGGGAGATCCCAGGTGATATTGCTCCAGGGTTTGACTCCCCTTTGAATTTCAATTCATGCCCTTTATCTTCTGTCCTCTCACTGCCACCAAAACCACACCAGCTCAACCCAGCAACATTCGAACACCGAACACTTCAAGAAACCCCTCCTTCCAAGCAGGAATGTTTTTTTTCTTTTTTAAAGCAAAGTTAACTGCCAGACTTGTGAGAGATTATGGCCAAGCAGCTTCCCTGTGGTGGCAGGAACTCACATCTCTTGTGCACGTATCCCTGCTTCAGCATGGCCTCCAGGAACACGAAGTCGCTGTAGGGAGAGCGCTCCAGCACCACGCCCTGCCCTGCAAGGGAGAACAGGCTCCAGGTTGGAACAGAAGGAGCTGCAAGGTCCTTGGTTACTGTTGTATTCCTTGAAAAATCTATTGCATCTATGTCCACAGTTCCAGACAAGTGCGTGGGCAAACAGCCGCTCCAAACTCCTGGGAAATTCCATGGAGATCATCCCTGCTGTTAACCAGCTTGCCTTCCACACAGTGTACTTGCAATGCCACGTTTGCAAGACACCAGGAATTTCTCTGATCTACCATCTATCCCTTCACCAGGATTTCTTCTCCTGGGAAGATGAGAATCCTCAGCTTCTCCATGTTTCGCTACTCTAGAATGTGGTCTGGAGATTGTTTATCCAAACATGGGTGTCGCAGACATCTTTTATGGAAAATCATTTCTTTAGGATTTTTCCTCTTGAGAAGCTGAGAGGCCTCAGGAACAAAATGTAAACATTGATTATCTGCTGCTGTGGAATGCAACAGGTGGATCTTTGATTAGCTCACGTTAGATGTTTGTAATTAATAACCAATCAGAGCTTAGCTGGCTCAGACAGAGAGCCCGAGCCACACGCCTTTGCTATCACTCTTTGCTATTCTATTCTTATCTGGCCTTCTGATGAAACCTTTTCTTCTATTCTTTTAATATAGTTTTAATGTAATATATATCACAAAATAATAAATCAAGCCTTCTGAAACATGGAGTCAGATCCTTGTCTCTTCCCTCAACCAAAAGCCCCTGTGAACACCGTCACATATGTGAATTGTTTTTAATTAATGACCAATCACAGTCCTGTGTCAGACTCTGAGTCAGCCACAAGCTTTCATTTTCACTCCTGCTGAGCCTTCCGATGTATCCTCTTTCTTTTAGTACAGTTTTAACATAACATTCCTTTAATATAATATCATATCATAAAATAAGACATCAGCCTTCTGAGACCATGGGGTCAGATTCTCCTCCCTCACCTCATGCTGGAAGCCTCACAAACCCCACAGTCCCTCCCCGAGCCCAACCTGTGCTGAGCAGGTGCTCCAGGGCGTCGGCGTACTGCAGGACGCGGCTGCCGAAGAGCCACGACTGCAGGCGGTACGAGTGCCCGTCGGGGGCCTTGGGCTCATTGTAGAACTTCTCCAGGCTGCAGAAACCACTGAACCTCTCAGGCAGCAGCTGCCCATCCCCTGAGAGCCTGTCCTGGTAGTGGATGTCCGCCTCAGGGAAGTGCTTCATTCCTGAAAAGGAACCCACAGCGGGAATGAGCTGTGTTTGTTTGCAGCCAACGCCTCTCCAGCTGAGGAGCGCACAGCTGCTCGTCGCCTGTGGGAATCCAGAAAATCAGAGGGGTTTGGGAAAGCTGCAAAAGGCAGGCCTCAGAGACAGCAGAACTGGGATGAGAGCTAAGCAGTAGCCATGAGATTGGTAGGCTGAAAAATTATGTAAAAAGTAAAAAAATAAGGACAAATAGAAAAAGGGTCTGTGTGTTAATGCTTGGCTAGAATAACTCATTAAGCTACAGAAAAGTATATCTGAGATATTAGGAAGTTCTAAGCTTAATAATGGAGCTCTGTCCACTGTGTTTCAATGCTTACAAGCAGGTATTGTATCCAAAATAAGCAATATTGTTTGACTGAAGGTACGTGTGCTTAGTGGTCGGACAGAACTACTGACGATGTGCTTTTGCTTTGTGTGATTGGTCAAAAAACTTTTAAAGTGAGTTGTAACGTGAAGTTCTTGGTCTGGTGCCAGGGCTGTGAGCTGCTGGCATCTTCCCATTGCCATAACCATGGAATGAGACTGATGCTGGAAAATAAAACAGCTCAAGGCACATTCCACAGCAGCCCTGTCCCGTTGGTAATTTGTGCAGAGACCCCCCAGGCAGTGACACCTGCCCAGCTCCCACACAGCCCCAGCTCCTTGCCCAGCTTCCACACAGCTCCTGCTCTTTGCCCAGCTCCCAGACAGCCCCAGCCCCTGTGCCCACCACAGCAGAACCCAAACTCTGAGCTCTGCCCCAGCCCGTGGAGAGCTGGGCCGCTCCAAGCACATCCACGCGGAACACCCACGCTCTCCAGGAGCACACAGGCTCCACCAGAACTGAAGCCTCACTCACAACAAATCCCCACCACAAGCCTCGCCAGCACCACCCACAGACCCTCTCCACTCCCTCCAGCATTCCCCAGGCAGGAGCTGCTGCCCTGGTGAGCTTCCTCTGCACGAGAGCCACCATCAAACCCTGTCAGCCCTCAGGGAAGCAGCCACAGTGACTCGTACCCAGTTTGTCTGCCAACTGCTTGGCCAGCTTGCCCTTCCCAGAAGACAGATTCCCCTCCACTGTGAAGACTTTGCTGTGCTCTGTGAACTTCTTGGTGGTCTTTTCTCCCAGGATGTAGGACAGCCACCCATACTGCCGGCTCTGCTCAGGGCTGATGTGGATTCTTGCCTGGAGGAAAAGCCCACAGAAATCAGCAGATTTGGAGGGATTCTTTAGCTAAAGACACACACAGGACACACTCATATATCTAATACAAGGAATTGTTGCTCAGTAACCTCGGCACTGTCATTTCAGCTGAGCAGCTGCAGCAGTGCTTAGGCTGGGAAGTTGTTCATGAAATTAAAGGCTGAGAAGGCAGAAAACACGGAACAACTTCCACTCTGAAGGCCAGACACACATCACACCCAGAGCTCCCAAGAGAGACCCCACATTAGAGTTTTGCTTGCATTTTGCGTGGTTTGGGGCACGTAATAACACTAAATTCGCTCTCAGGAGAGTTACAGCTTCATTTCAACATGGCTTAGTGGGGAAAAGCTCGGACGCCGCTTCCAGCCTTAACTACTGCACAATTTCTGAGAGGTGGCAAGAGGGACCCACCTGAGAGCTATGAGGTGAAGGCAGGGCCTTTCTGAGCGCCTTCCTACAAACCTCATTCCGAGCGGCGCAGTGATCTCCCTCACACAGCGGCGTCCATCCCTATCTAACACTCCTTTCCCCGCAGCACCGCTGCCCACAGCCGCCACCGCAGCTCACCGCACTCCCCTCCCCGGCCTCTGTTCCACCCTGCCCCGCATTCCTCCGCCTCTCCCAGCTCCCAGCCCCGGGGAGAGGCACCTCCGGCCGCGGGCTGTGCTGCCCGCCCACCCCAGCAGGACAGCGCTCCGGACACAGCCCTACCCAGCCGCCCGCACTCACCCTCAGCAGGATGGAGCCGCTGTCCGGCGCGGAGCGGCCCCGGGCGGCCGCGGCCCGGCCCAGCCGGGACACCCACAAGGACATGGCGGAGGGCGGCGGCGCGCGGCGATGACGCCAGCGGGAGAGGCGGCGCGCCGCGGTGAGGAAAGCGCCCTGCGGCCACGCCCATGGCCACGCCCCCTTGAGGAAGGCCACGCCCACGATTCGTGAGGGCTCTGGCGGGAGCGGGGACCGGGACCGGGACAGCGGGACCGGGAAGGGCCCGGGGTAGGGACTAGGGGGGACAGAGAACAGCCTGGCCAAGGAAATGGGCTCAAGCACTAGGCGGGACCAGGGACAGTCGGGTCAGTGAGCAGGTGGGACAGGGAACAGCCGGGTTAGGCATAGGGAACAGCCGGGTTAGGGAATGGGGACAGCCTGGTTAGGAACAGGGAACAGCCTGGTTAGGAACAGGAACAGCCGGGTTAGGGAATGGGAACAGCCTGGTTAGGAACAGGGAACAGCCTGGTTAGGAACAGGAACAGCCGGGTTAGGGAATGGGAACAGCCTGGTTAGGAACAGGGAACAGCCTGGTTAGGAACAGGAACAGCCGGGTTAGGGAATGGGAACAGCCTGGTTAGGAACAGGGAACAGCGGGGTTAAGGAGCAGGGAATAGCCTGGTTAGGGAATGGGAACACCCTGGTGAGGAACAGGGAACAGCCTGGTTAGGGAATGGGAACACCCTGGTGAGGAACAGGGAACAGCCGGGTTAGGGAATGGGAACAGCCTGATTAGGGAATGGGAACGGCCGGGTTAGGAATAGGGAACAGCCTGGTTAGGAACAGGGAACAGCCTGATTAGGGAATGGGAACGGCCGGGTTAGGAATAGGGAACAGGCGGGTTAGGAACAGGAACAGCCGGGTTAGGGAATGGGAACAGCCTGATAGGGAATGGGAACGGCCGGGTTAGGAATAGGGAACAGCCTGGTTAGGAACAGGGAACAGCCTGATTAGGGAATGGGAACGGCCGGGTTAGGAATAGGGAACAGGCGGGTTAGGAACAGGAACAGCCGGGTTAGGGAATGGGAACACCGGGAACAGCCTGGTGAGGAACAGGGAACAGCCTGGTTAGGAACAGGGAACAGCCTGGTTAAGAACAGGAACAGCCGGGTTAGGGAATGGGAACAGCCTGATTAGGGAATGGGAACAGCCGGGTTAGGGATAGGGAACAGGCGGGTTAGGAACAGGGAACAGCCTGGTTTGGGAATGGGAACAGCCTGTTTAGGAACAGGGAACAGCCGAGTTAGGGAATGGGAACAGCCTGGTTAGGAATAGGGAACAGCCGGGTTAGGGAATGGGAACACCCTGGTGAGGAACAGGGAACAGCCTGATTAGGGAATGGGAACGGCCGGGTTAGGAATAGGGAACAGGCGGGTTAGGAACAGGGAACAGCCTGGTTTGGGAATGGCGGTCGGAATAGGAACGGGAAGAAGGTGGGACCGGGCCCACCCGAGTCAGGGAGCAGTGGGACAGGGAACAGGCGGGAGCCGGGTGGGACAGGGGACAGCCTGCACTGGGAGCGGCAGGATAAGGGACAGCCGTGTAGGGAGCAGCTGGGAATAGGGAACAGCTGGGTTAGGGAGAAGGTGGTGTGAAAAACGCCAATCACTTGTTTTTAAATTTTTAAAAGTGTAATAGTAATAAAATGGTTATAAAAATAGTAATGCAATTAGAGTAATAATAATTTGGACAATTTGGATTAGGACAATATGAGACAATAAATACAAAGAGTTACTGATGGTCCGGGTACCTTTTTCTAGGCAAAATAAGCCCGAAAAAGGACCCACGTTAACAGAGGATTAACCCTTAAAAGCAACAGCCTGTTGCATATTCATACACCTCAGACATGATGCATAAATTCCATTCAAACACAGGATTCTGTCTGGGCAGTGCCAGCTTCTTCCTCCGAATCCTGAGAGTGCCTTCAAGGCGGGAAGAAGTTCATTTCTTCTGATAATGGAGCAATAAATTCTCTTTCTCTGAAAGATTCAGGTGTCCTGTGGCTGCTACCTCGGTGCGAGTCCTTTAGTAAAAAAGCATCCTACATAGCATAGTTTCTATTTTAACATTTTTTTTTAATAACCTAAAACTGTATTTAACAACACTTCTTAAGAGAATTAATGCAGCGCTACTTTCTAACACAACACACACGATATCCATTTGAATATTTGCCAAAAGCCAGGCATAGAATACAGGCATTTTTCACAGAGGGAATAGGGAACAGCCGGGTTAGGGAGCAGGTTGGAATAGGGAGCAGCCAGGAATAGGGACAGACAGGATGCCTGCACTGTGCCACCCGCAGGTCCCCACAGGAGGGAGCAGCCTGGGACGGGTCTCTTCCCAATACCTGCACATCCAGTTGTCCTAATTCCCTCCGCACCCTGCTCCAGGTGCTGGAGCAGCATCCCCAGGCTTGGAGGCCGGCAGCGTGTGCAGTGACCCGAGCCCTCGTTCAAACGCATTAAATTAAATTCCCGGGCCTGGGAAGGTCGCAACCAAACGTTTTCCACATTTCCCATCAAAGTGACATCGGCTCTGCTGAGCTGGCGCATTTGTGACACCATTAGCGGCCTCTGCTTTGCCCCCTGGCAAGAAGCAATCAAGTTGCATGTCAAGGATTTATCCCTGGAATTCGCAAACAGCTTGAAAAACCCAGCCAAACAATCCACAAAGGATGTGTCCAGCTTTCCTTAACAGCTCTGGCTGCAGCCAGACTCGTTGGATGCTCCAAGCCCTGGCCTTGGGCCCTTCCAGGGATGCAGGGGCAGCCACAGCTTCCCTGGCCAGCCTCAGCACAGCAGCTGGAGCTGGTTTTGGGGGAAGAACAAAAATTTTGGGTGGCATTAACTCAGGGAAAGGCAAAAGGTGAGAAAAAACAGGCTGGCTTTTCCTGAAAGGGCATTGGGCTCTGGAATGGTGATGCATGGACATGGTGTTTGCCCGGATTCTGTGTCCCCTTGACAATGGCCCACAGGCACGGAGATCCCCACATTCCTGGAGCATGGTGGCCCATGGATCATCCTGAGAAAAACTAAATCACAACAGTGTTTAGAATTGTGACATAAAACTGGGGCTATAAACCGCTGATGAGTAAAAATTGGGAATAGAAACTGCTGAGAAAGCTGATGAGTGCCCCTATAAATACCTGTAACCCTCAACTATCGGTGTGCAGCTGGAGGGAAAACTTCCCCCGCTGCACCCAGTGCTGTATTGCTCATACTTCACCAAAATAATTAATAAATTGATTGCTGCTTGAATATTGGCCTAGTCAAGCTTCTCATTCATAACAAGTTCTACAATAGTAACCTTTTGAAGTATAATTTTAGAATATTGCTTGTATCCTTGAAACCATAGCTTTGGAAAATATACATAAAGGCAGCATGCTTATCTCACACCTTAATAAAGCAGAGAAAAGCAGCTTGAGAAAGGAAGATGAACATCAAATCAAGGATTAATAGTTTCGACCAAGGGAAGGTGGGCATCACTGTTATGAGATTTACAGTCCTTGTAACTAAAAGGTGGAACCATGTGACAGTGTTCGCAGGGGTTCTTGGATTGGGGAAGAGACGGGAATGTTGGCTCCATGTTTCAGAAGGCTTGATTTATTATTTTATGATATATATATTATATTAAAACTATACTAAAAGAATAGAAGAAAAAGTTCCATCTCAGAAGGCCAGCTAAGAATAGCAAGGAAAGAATGATAACAAAGCCAGCTGTGTCCAAGCCAGCTGACTGTGATTGGCCATTAATTACAAACAACCACATGAGACCAATCACAGATCCACCTGTTGCATTCCACAGCAGCAGATAATAATTTTTTACATTTTGTTCCTGAGGTCTCATGGCTTCTCAGGAGGAAAAATCCAAAGGAAAGGATTTTCCATAAAAGTTGTCTGCTGACAGACCCACATCTGGGGAGCTGGACTTCACCAGATGGGATTCGTCTTTCTTCTTTCCGAAACCGGACCCCTGACACCTGGGGATACTCCTTTTGGGATACATCCTGAGACAAACTAAATCACAACAGCGTATAGAATTGTTATGTGAAAACTGGGACTAGAAACCGCTGAGAAAGCTGATGAGCACCCCCATAAATAAATACCTGTAAACCTCAACTATGGGCGCGCAGCTGGAGAGGGAAAACTTTCCCCCGCTGTACCCAGCGCTGCATTGCTCACACTTTACCTTCGCTGCTTGAATAGTGTCATAAATAAGAAGTGTCGAGCTCCTCATTTATGACACTAGGGACCGCGCTCCGTGGGCTCGGTGTCCCCAAGGGCGTGGTGTCCCCAAGGGCGTGGCCGGTGCCGGTGTCCGGAGCCCCGCCCCGGGCGCGGTGCCGCTGTCGCCGCTGCTCTTGCCGGTGGTGTCGGCGATGTACGCGGGCAGGAAGAGGAGGAAGCCGGTGCCCAAGAGGTGGGTGCGTGGGACGGGGCAGCGAGAGCCCGGCTGGGCTCTGGGAAGCGCCTTTGGGGGAGCCAAAGGCGGCGGCAGCAGCAGCAGCAGCACGCTTGGGTTGATTGCCGGGTTTAATCAGGGTTAATTGGAGCTAACGCGCTGCTGGCTCCGGCGCGCTGGTGGGAGAGCAGAAATCCCGAAGATGCTCGTCCTCCCTAAGCTCGCCGCGGAGTTTGAGCCGCTCGGCGGTGATTTGCAGGCTGGGTTGGTTTTGGTGCCCGCCTAAATCAAACGTACAGCGATTAGTGATTACCAAAACACCTCGATTCTGTAATTATTAATTACCGCGCTGCTCAGGAGCTGTTGCATAACATTCCCCCTCGGTGTCCCCGGTGTTTCCTGCCTTTCCCAGCTCCCAAGTCCCACCAGCCTGTTTAACCTCAGCTTTTCCAGGTGTATAGGAGCTAAAGGTGGGTGTCTGTTTCTGGGAGGCTGTGGGGAAGGACACGGATGAGCTGAGTCCAAGCCCAGGATGAAGGAGGGAGCATCAATACTTTAAACCTGTGGCGAGGTGACCCTGAGCCTCTCTCGGGTATTTAATTGAGAGTCTTGTTGTGTAAACATGAAGGATGGTTGTCTTGCCACAGACCTGTCTTCTGTTCATCTCAGAGTGGTGATTCCAGCCCTCAGCACACCAGCCTGAGGGTTTGGGCTGGATTTTTGCGTCTCAGGGTGCCGGAGAAGGTGTCTCTTTGGAGCAGAAGGGCCCTCATTCCCTGAGTTCTGCAAGGTCAGCCTTGGGAATGGGAAGAGATTCATTTTCTCTGTGCTGGCTCAGACCTTGGAGCGGGATCCTGCTGGGAGCGGCCAGGCGGAGCAGGGCTGGTGGCAGTGGGATGTGACAGGGAGGATGGTCTGAGGGGCTTCTCCTTCTTAGTTACTCAAAAAAAAACTGTTCTTGAGAATTAATAGATCAGCTCAGGCAAGTCCCACTGTCAGGAATAATCTCCCTTGGTACTTGCCAGCTTGCAGAAGGGATACACTTCCCCCGTTCAAGGAGCAGCTGGGGAAAAACAAACCAGTCCCATTTTCTCTTCTTTCTGTCTGTTTGGAGCTGGATTTGGATGGTGAGTGGCCAGAAGACTTTAAAGGATATCTGAGGAATCTCAGACAAATTTTCTGAAACCTAATTTAATTTTTCTCCTTCCTGGTGCATGACTGTGATTTCAAAAGTGTTTCAGCTTTGTAAACAGTGCCAGTGTGTTTTACCCAGCTTGTGTGGACTAGTTTGGAGCTGGATTGTGCCAGCCTCCCTGAGAGAGGGAATATCCCTCCTGATGCAGCTCTTACAACCCAACAGGCTTCAGCTTTCCTGGGGAAATGCTGCAGTTTTCCATTCAGCCTTAAAAGACCCCTCAGTCTCTCCCTGAGCTGCAAATTCAACAGGCACTTCGGTGCATTTCATTTAATGCTCATCTCCTCTCGTGTCACACATGCGAGCAGCCCTGCCAGATGAGATTGGAGAGTGGTGGTAGAGGAGGGAGCTTAAATTGCTGCTAAACACTGGCAGGTCCTGTTACCCAAAGCTCCTTCCTGAAAAGAGGCTGCGAGTTTGTGGTTAGACAAATTACATCAAACCAAACGAACTGCGTGTTAGGGGATGCAGATCTGGGTTTGTCTTTGAGCTGTGAAATTCAGATTGGCATTAGAAAATTAAGGACACAGGGTGACATCCAGGACTTGTTAAAGCTATTAACTGAGCTCTCACTGCTGTGCTGGGGTTTTGGCTGGGGTGGGTGAAATAAGTGCAGCTCACAGAGATGGGACCTCGTGTAGGCTTCAGGCTGCTCTCCTGGACACTGTTCCTCCTAAGTTTGGCATCAAATGCTGGTTTAATTTGGAAATGCCCATCTGAAAGGGACAGAAATCAGAATATTGGAAGAAAACAAAAGTTTTGGTTTTTTTTTTGGTTTTTTTTTTTTTTTTTTTTTTTTTTTTTTAAGAGAGGCTCTTTTCACAGTGCAGTGCCCTGAATCACCCTATGCGATATCCCTTTGTTTAAGTCACAGAATCCCAGAATGGTTTGTGTTGTTTAGGGACCTTAAAGCTCATCTCATTCTGCCCCATCCCTGGAAGTGTTCCAGGCCAGGTTGTACAGGGCTTGGAGCAGCCTGGGATAGTAGAAGGGGGTGGAACAAGATGAGCTTTGAGGTCTCTTCCAACCCAAACTACTCTGTGATTTCTAAGAGGAGCAGAGTGTGTGTGTAAAAATCTTCAGCATTTCACTGTTGTGGCTGCACCAAAGCCAGTGCCGGGTTTGAAAAGAGCCTGCTGGACAATCCCAGTTTGATTACCCTGCCCTGTGCCTCTTGCAGCCCCAAAGCCGCCCCTGCCGAGGGTGTGAAGTCCAACCCCTCCAAGCGGCACCGGGAGCGGCTGAACCAGGAGCTGAGCAAGCTGACGGGGCTGCTGCCCTTCCCCGAGGATGTGCGCTCCAGGCTGGATAAACTCTCCATCCTCCGCCTGGCCGTGGGCTACCTGAGGGTGAAGAGCTACCTGAGGGGTGAGTGTCCGTGCTGGGAGGGGGGAAAAGCCTCTGGGATCGATCCCCACTGCACAGCTTGTGTTCCACTGTGACGGCGTTCACAGGGGTCCCACGATGAGGGGAGAGATGAGGATCTGACTCCGTGTTTCAGAAGGCTGATTAATTATTTTTTGATATATATTACATTAAAACTATACTAAAAGAATAGAAGAAAGGATTTCATCAGGAGGCTGGCTAAGAATAGGATAGGAAAGAATGATAACAAAGGTTTGTGGCTCGGCTCTCTGTCCGAGCCAGCTCACTGTGATTGACCATTAATTAGAAACAACCACGTAAGACCAATCACAGACCCACCTGTTGCATTCCACAGCAGCAGATAACCACTGTTTACATTTTGTTCTTGAGGCTTCACAGCTTCTTAGGAGGAAAAATCCTAAGGAAAGGATTTTCCATAAAAGATGTCTGTGACATTCCACCCCAAGCTTTGAGATGGGAGGTTGTGTTTCCCGAGGGAAGCGTGATGGTGAGTTATAGAAACAGGCCCTTGGATGTTGATACTGGCAGGAAAATGTCACCATGGATGGTGGGAGACACTTGGGGGCCTGCCCAGCAGCTGAGACCTCCTGAAAAGTTCCTTCATCTCATAAGCAGCCATCCTTTATGTCCAACAATCCAGCCAGCCTTTATGTCCAAAACTCCTCCTGTGTCGCACTCCCAGCACCCTGTGGCGAAGAAGAGAGAGGTGGGTAAAGCAGTGTGTCTTGCTGAACTGCAACAATGCCCTCATCTGACTGGAATGGGAATTTAAAATTAAATTCACTAAATAATTGAATGTTCATGATATAATACATATTACATGTTCCCTTTTACTGTATTTCATATTCTGTCTTTCCTTGTTTATTCCATATTTGGTATTCTTATATTTATTCCCTATTCTTTCTCCCTCCCTCCTACCCTCTCTGTTATTCTTCAACCCTTTATTATTATTACAGTTACAGTGTGTGTTTAATAAATTTCAACATTATATATGATGCAGGGCCTGGCTGGGGGCAGTCACCACATTCCCAGGAGTCACCAACACACGTGGATAGGGAAATGTTCCCTCTGCAGTGACTTGGGCCCGATGGAATGGGAGCTGGACACTGGGGAACGCAGAGCACATGGGGCAGGAAGACAGCAGCAGCTTTTTATATTTAGAGGCTCCTATTGTGTCTTCTCCCCACGGCAGATTGGATAAACTTGGCTCCCTTGGTTTTTCCCTCGTGCCCACTCCTCTGGGCTCTCCCAGGGCCCTCTCCAGCTGGGATGCTGGGCTCCAGGAGGAGACTCCCGTGCCAAGCTCTCCGGTTGGGAGCTGTGCATCCAAGCAGGAGCTGGTTCCCAGTGGATGTGCTCAGCGTGTGCTTCCCAGCGAGAGAGCTGCTCTGGAAAAGCCTTTGGCATTGCAGGGGCTCTGCAGCCCCGTTCTGCCAGGCCAATTATTCCCATCTGGCCACTTGCCTGTGATTGCCAGCTCCTTCCCCTTGCTCTGCCCTGAAGTTCATCTTGTTTGACTTCAGGTCATCCCAGATACATCAGGCTTGGCCTGGGTCTCGGGCGTGCCTGGTGAAGACCCGTGCCAGCTGCAGGTCACAGCAGCCCCATGCTGCTGGTGTTTCCTGTTGGGAATTTTGGGGGGACGTGCTGGCACCCCTTGTGCTCTGCTTTCTGCCTCAGGTTTGCCGTCCTGTGCTTTGTGCAGGCTCTTCTCCTGCAGCAGGGAGAGCATGGCATCATATGAGGAGCATCCCTATCCTCACCCACAGCCCAAGCCCAGCCTTATCTCCAGGCAGGAGAGAGATGGATGTTTTGATAGAGCGGTAATTGCCTTATCTCCAGGCAATTGAGAGACCAATTGCAGGGTGATGCCCTGAGGCTCCTTTTCCCCTTGTGCTGCGTTTTCTCCAGCCCTAGAGTGGAGCCTCCATGTGTTGTCTGCATCTTGTCTGGCTGCTAACACCAGGAGAAATCTGAGAAGGGGCTTCCAGCATTCTCCACCTTCTCTGGTATTTCTGAGGTGTGGGCGCTGTGGAACAGACCTGTTTAATGGGGTGTAGGAGCCTGGGGCAGTGTTTAGGGTGGGACAGAGCAGAGGACAACAGTGACCGTGTTCGCAGGGGTCTCAGGTTGAGGGAAGAGACGAGGATCTGACTCCATGTTTCAGAAGGCTTGATTTATTATTTTATGATATATATTACATTAAAACTATACTAAAAGAATAGAAGAAAGGATTTCATCAGAAGGCTAGGCTAAGAATAGAATAGGATAGGATGATCACAAAAGCTTGTGGCTCAGACAGAGTCTCCAAGCCAGCTGACTGTGATTGGCCATTAATTACAAACAACCAACATGAGACCAATCACAGACCCGCCTGTTGCATTCCACAGCAGCAGATAATCAATGTTCACATTTTGTTCCTGAGGCTTCTCAGCTTCTCAGGAGGAAAAATCCTAAGGAAAGGATTTTCCATAAAAAGATGTCTGCGACAGACAACCACAGTGGGTTTGGATGCTGGTATCTGTGCCTGCTTCCACAGGGGATACAAGGAAAGGGACTTGAAATCTGCATGGGATCCTGGTTTCCATTGAAGGGTATTGACTCACTGCATCGTCCTTTGAGTCCGCTTTGCTTTTAAATATTCTCCTCTGTCTGTGCTTTAATGAGAAACCAGACTAATTAGTAGTTTGCTGGAAATGATAAGCCTTGGGCCTAGAGAGGCAAGCTCTGGGAGCTCCTTCCATGCCTCCACGGGCTGATTCAGGGTGTGTGTCGCAGACATCTTTCACAAAAAATCTTTTTTTTAGGATTTTTCCTCCTGAGAAGCCTCAGGAACAAAATGTAAACAATGGTTATCTGCTGCTGTGGAATGCAACAGGTGGGTCTGTGATTGGTCTCAAGGAGTTGTTTTTAATTAATGGCCAATCACAGTCAGCTGGCTCGGACTCTCTGTCCGAGACACAAACTTTTGTTATTATTCATTCTTTGTTATTCTATTCTTAGCTAGCTTTCTGATGGAACTTTTTCTTCTATTCTTTTAGTGTAGTTTTAATGTAATATATATCATAAAATAATAAATCAAGCCTTCTGAAACATGGAGTCAGATCCTCATCTCTCCCCCAGCCCAAGAGCCCCTGTGAACACCATCACAGGTGTGCACGCTGTAACTCCTCTGTGCCCCAGGGCAAACACTGCAGGTGTTGCACAGCTCTTTGCTGCCTGGGATCTCAGCCTTCCCTGCACAAAACCAGGGGGCTCAGGGCTTGGTCTGCCCGAGCTCTGCCCAGCCTGGGTAGCGGTGACAGCTCTGGTGCTATCACTGCCTCTGCCTCAAAGGCACTTTAAAGGTTTTGTCAGTCGTGTGAACAGTGGCTGGACCTCACTGCCAGATTTGTGCTGAGCTCTGTCTGCAAACTAATTTGCAGTGGTTGCTACTTGGACCTGTGTGTGACAGCCTCCCAGACAGATCTGGAGTGACTTTGCTGATGAGAGCAAGAGCCCAAGGAGAAAAGCTGGTGTCTCTGTTGCCGACTGCCGCGATGCTCTGGCCTCTCTGTGCTGTGACTTGCTGCAAAGAGGGAGATCTCATAAAAGCCTGGATGGATTTTAGTGGCTTGGTAAAGCTCCAGCTAGCTGGAGAGTTGTGTGTCCTACGGTTCCTGTAGCAAAGGAAGCGGATGTTGGGATTGCAGATGTGGCTCTGCCAAGGGTGAGCGAGAAAATGGGACTTAAAATGCTCTCTGAGGTGGAGAGGGTGTGATTAGGAAATGTGCTGCCATGCCTTCTTCCTAGGAGAAGAGAGGATCACAGAGTCCCACACTGGTTTTGGTTGGAATGAAGTTCGTCCCATCCCACCCCCTTCCATGGGCAGGGACTCCTCCCACCATCCCAGGGTGCTCCAAGCCCTGTCCAGCCTGGCCTGAAACTCTTCCAGGGATGGAGCACCCACAGCTGCTCTGGTAATCTGTGCCTCACCACCCTCACAGGGAAGAATTCTTTCCCAGCATCCAACCTAACCCAGTCTCTTTCAGAATCCATGGAAAACCCTGTCCTGGTGTGAGACCACACTCTGGAGTCTGGCAAAGCTCGGGATGTCTAAGAGCTCCTAGCAAACAGTGAACAGTGGGCTGCCTCCCCATGCAGCTCACCTGGCTGGAGCTCAGGAGGCCTCACCAGGTCCTTTCCCCCCTCTGGTGCTGGTCTCACCAGCTCCCTCCCCAGTGCTCCACTGTAGTACAGCTGGCAGCAGGTCTCCCTGGGTAATCTCGCTGCAATCAGCACTAAATGAGCTTTTTTTTATTCATCTCCTCTTTGTTTGTTGTTACCAGAGCTGCAGGGGTCTGAGGCAGTGAAAGGAGTCGAGCTCAAATCTGTCCCTGGGCAAGATCCTGCAGGACTGTGTGGGATGAAGGTTTGCAGCAGGAGGTTGGAGGGGCTGGTGTGGATTTGGGGATGCCAGCGCTCCCCAGGGCATTTCTGTGCTCCTCAGAAGACGCTGAGTGACTTTTCCATGGAGTTTCTAATCCGTGGGTTTGGCATTTGTCTGTCCCACGTGGATGGCATGAGCCTGCTCTGCTTGGCACCGTGCCTTTGTTCAGCAGCTGAGGAGGCAAAGGTTGGTGCTGATTTGACAGGGTTTGGGATTGGATCCAAGACAAAAATGGTTGTGTGTGTCTCGGTGTTGCTGGAGGAGCTCCTGGTTTTTGGAAGCCAGGCACCTCTAGAGCCTGTTCAAAGAGAAGTGTTTGCCATGGATGAAGCTTGTCAGTGTAACCCAGTCTGAGAGAGCAGATCTGGCTCTGGGGTGGTTACCAATAACCTTTTATTTTCAGCACCAAATCTATGCCAGAGGCAAGGAATGTGTTTTAGCCTTGTCATGTTTTCCTTAGGGAATGTGATGGGCAAAAAAGTGAAGGGGTTAGATTACTTTGCCCCTTTGTCTTTCTTCTGCTGGAATTTTTCCTCCATTTCAGGGCTTAGGAACCTCCTTGCAGAGGCAAGAAAGCCAACCCATAGAGGAGTGTGTGACTGTGTTCACAGGGGTCCCAGGATGAGGGAAGAGATGAGGATCTGACTCCATGTTTCAGAAGGCCGGTTTATTATTTTATTATATATATTACATTAAAACTATACTAAAGGAATAGAAGAAAGGATTTCATCAGAAGGCTAGCTAAGAATAGAATAGGAAAGAATGATAACAAAGGTTTGTGGCTTGGACTCTCTGTCCGAGCTAGCTGACTGTGATTGGCCATTAATTGGAAGCATCCAACATGGGCCAATCAAAGATCTACTTGTTGCATTCCACAGCAGCAGATAATCAACATTTACATTTTGCTCTTGAGGCTTCTCAGGAGGAAAAATACTAAGGAAAACATTTTTCACAAAAGATGTCTGCGACAGGGGTGCTCTTGGGGATGTATGGGGCCCATCCTGATTCATTGATGTCGGAAGCTCTGCTGATCCTGTCTGGCATCTTCCCTGGCTGAGTGAAAACCTTGCAGTCCTTGGGGATCACACCAGCAGCAGGAAACCTGCAGTGCTCTGGGTGGTATTGGGGTTTGAAACAGAGCTGGATTTTCCCCTACTGTCTTAAAAATTACACTCAGCCTCTGTCACAGCACTTTGAAAATGTAGGTGATGACCACACTGCCCCAGCAGATGCCTGGGACTTACCTGGTAATGCAGATGGCTTCTGCCATGGTCTTTTTCATGGAATTATGGAATCACTGAGCTTGGAAAGACCTCTACCATCACCAAATCCAACCATTAACCCAGCACTGCAAAGCCCACCACTAACCCATGTCCCTAAGCACCCCAGGCAGGTGTTAATTCCCATTAACTGTCCAAGATGCACTGCAGGAGATGGGGAAAACTGGGCACAAACAGCAAAAGCGAATTGTCCTTTTACCCAGTTACTTTTGTTGTTGTGGGTATATTATAGATTGGATACATGTTGGATACACGTTGGACCTGTGGCCTTTAATCCCATTGATTTGTGATCTCAGCTGCTTTGTGTGGGAGTCTGAACTGCTCCATTGGAAGGAGTGTGTTAAATGGGATGAATTAGCCAGCTTTTAATACAGCTTCTCACCTGCTTTGTGCTGCCTGGCAGCCAGTGGGGGTCTCTTCTCCCTGCCAGCCACTGTTTCCAGTCCATCTTAGCCCTTGGCCCCTGCAGACCTGGCTGCAGCAGGCTGGGGGATCCATGGCTGTCACAGACAACTTTTCATTAAAAATCCTTTCCTTAGGATTTTTTCCTTCTGAGAAGCTGTGAGGCCTTAGGAACAAATGTAAACACTGATTATCTGCTGCTGTGGAATGCAACAGGTGCGTCTGTGATTAGTCTCATGTGGATGTTTGGAATTAATGGCCAATCATGGCACAGCTGGCTCTCTCTCTGTCCGAGCCACAAACCTTTGTTATTCATTCTTTTCTATTCTTAGCTGGCCTTCTGATGAGAACTTTTTCTTCTATTCTTTTAGTATAGTTTTAATGTAATATATATCATAAAATAATAAATCAAGCCTTCTGAAATACGGCATCAGCATTCTCATTTCTTCCCTCATTCAAAAACCCCTGTGAACACGGTCACACATGGCTCCAGGTGGGATTCCAGAGGGGGTGGCATCTCCCCATCTTGTCTCAAGCAAGGGGCTGTTTCAGGAGTGACCCCCTCCCTCACATGAGGTTTCCTGTGTTGTAAGTCAGCTGGGATATGGTTAAAATGTTGGGGTTTTCCCTTCCAAGTCAAAAAGTGTCGGGGGATACACTATGGGTAAATGAAGGTGGTATAGAATGCAATCTTACCCCCCGACGAGTTGCAGCTGGACCAATTACTAAAGATTAGGAGCAGGCCTGATGTTAACAGGCCACACCTGTAGCAAGTAAGAACAGTGGTATAAAAGAGTGGATTGGTGGCATCTGGAGTCAGATGATGACTACTGCAAGGACCAGGAGCAGTCAGTGCTTAGAGGAGATAGCTACGAGAAACATCGAGGAGTTACGGAACTCCAGTTGTACGGAACCCTTGCACCGTAATGATAATAAAACTCCTGATAAATAAGACAACAAAACAGTGACTTGGAATAGCCCCTGTACCCTTGGTGGTTGCATGGGCCTGGAGTCCTCTGCCTGGAAGTGCTTGGGTTTCCCTTGGGATTGCTCCCAGTCCCGATGGTCCTTGGCGGTTTGAGCGAGGATGAGTTCAGAGACTCATCCTGTTTGGAGGAGGAGCGCCACAGGAACAGCAGGGCCCCTGGCTGTGGATGGTGAGGACTGTGAGCACCAGCTGCTCCCCACCGCCAGCACTTTGGGGGCAGACAACATCTCTCCGAGTTTCCTGCCCTCTCTCCATGCTCCAGACCTTCTCCCCAGGTCAGGTGTGCCCCACGGGAGACAGATTCTGGAGGATTTTTGAGCTCAGCTGTGCAGGAATGGACTGCTCTGTGCTTGAGAGAAGGGGAAGTGAGCACCTTTGGTGGGAGATTAAAAGCCCTTTCCTGAGATCAGTGGGAGAGGTGAAGAAGTTTTGCTGGAAAGCCCAAAATGGGTATTCCCTGCTGGATTCTGAAAGCCACAGCAGCTCTCCCCAGCTTTCCCTGCAGATGCTGCTGGTGGTCACTGGGAGAGAGCTGGAGGCCAGATGTTCTCAGGACATGCATGCTCTCCAAAAGTTCTGTGCCCTTTTGGAGCTTTATTTTGGGAGAACTTGTTTCTTTTTGAAATCCCCTGCCAGCCTGCCTCATTTCAATGCTTTAGAGAGGAGTCAGCCCTTCAAAAGAAATCAAATTTTAAATGAGAATCGATGTTTCATTTTGAAACTATTAGGCTCCATGAGGTGCAAATTGAAGCCATGTGGTCCAGATGGGATTTTTTTTCCCTTGGGGACCGCATGGCAATCACACTTTTTGCTTGGTGCCTGCAAGCAAAGATTCTGTTGACCCTCATCTATCTTTCCCAGAGGTCTCACATGCCCTGATGAGCAGGCAGGTCTGACAGCACAGGAGGGAAAAGAGCAGAAGCCATGGCTGATGGACGAGGTGGAGATGCTGCCTGAGCATCCCCAAGGAGTGCTGAAGGTCAGAGGGGAGCAGGAAATGCCCCAGCTCTGGCAGCAATGGAGATGGGGGCTGACTCTGCTCCAGAGCACCCTGTGCACTGCTGTTTGTGTCACCCTGTGCAAGGCCTGCAGCTGGTTACCCTAACCCTGCTGCATCCATGCCCTGCATGATGAAACCTCCACGGGTGGGTGCTTGTGGGCTCTCAGGCTCCAGGTGTAAATACATCCCAGGGATGCTTTCATTCCAAGTTAGTTTTGAATTCAAACATGCCAATCCATTTTTTTTTTTCTGCAAAGTGTCCCAGATCAGCAGTTGCACGTGAAACTTCTTTAGATTCCAAATTGTTTTGGTTTTGGTTACCAGGGAAGAAACCAAACAAACATTTAAAGCATTTCAGTGGTGTAGTGAGAGCTTCTGCCATGGAGAAAACTAAATGTATGGATAGTTTGAGGTGCCTCCTCATATCCAGAATTCAGAGGATCTTTTCCCTTTGGATCCAGCACCACCTGACACCCACAGGCTTCTTTTAGGGAAAATCCTTTCTTTAGGATTTTTTCCTCCTGAGAAGCTGAGAAGCCTCAGGAACAAAATGTAAACGATGGTTATCTGCTGCTGTGGAATGCAACAGGTGGATCTTTGATTGGCCCATGTTGGTTGTTTCTAATTAATGGCCAATCACAGTCAGCTGGCTTGGACAGAGAGTCCAAGCCACAAGCTTTTGTTATCATTCCTTATCATTCCTATTCTATTCTTAGCTGGCCTTCTGATGAAATCCTTTCTTCTATTCTTTTAGTATAGTTTTAATGTAATATATATCATAAAATAATAACTCGAGCCTTCTGAAACATGAAGTCAGACCCTCATCTCTTCCTGTCATCCTCAGACCGCTGTGAACACGGTCACATCTATTCCACACTGATTTCTTGCCTCCTGACTTGCAGCCACAGCTCCAAATGTTGGCAACTGCGTGGATCAGCCCAGACACCCAGGAGGGGACAGATGGACGGAGCTGCAGGGTGACAGGGAGCTGTTCCCTGAGGGAGAGCTGCTGCTCCAGGTATGGCTTGGTCATTTGGGGTCTGCCCAAACTGCTCTGGAGCTTTTTGTGGAGTGGGAAGAGACCCTGCCTCGCCCAGAGCTGCTTCACTGTGATTCCAGCAGGCACTGAGTTCCTGGGGACAGAGACCAGTGGCACTGCCTGGCTGGCATGGGTCCAGATCCCCATTCCCAACGTTTCCTCTCATCCCACTGCAATTTGCTGCCCCTTTGATTGTGTTACATCTCATGGACACAAGCTCTATCCCAACCAGGAGGTTCAGGGATGTCATGTGGTGGTGTGAGGATGGATCCCTGAGTAGTTCCCAAGGTGCTGGGCTGGTTCATTATCTTTAGCAAAGGGCAAGAGGAGAATGTTGAGAGCTATGGGACAAAACAACCCCCAGGAACTCCTTGCCCTACCGGGGCATTGTGTGAGCTCTGTAGGGATGAGTTCACAGCCTGCCTGGGATGGGAAAAGCCAGCTTTGTAGGTTGTGGGGGAGAAAAGAAGAGCAGTTGGATGTTGGAAAACAGTGGTGGACAAAGCCAGTGGGAAGTGAGAGCTGTGCTTTGTAGAAAGGCCACGTGTGTCTCATCAAACAGCTGACAGTGAAGCTCAGAGCACCAGGGGCTGGTGAATCAGCCTCCCCATTTATAAATGTGAGCTGGAAGGGCCTGGCATGGCAGGTCACGTGGAAAGGCTGACTGCTGAGCAAACATCTGGGCACGTCAGCTGAGGAACGTGGGGCTCACTGGGGCTGCAGGGCGAGTCTGGCCAAGGTCTTCAATCACGCCATGTTCTTGCCATCTCCTGTGCCTGGGCTCTCGCAGAATCCCAGAATGGTTTGGGTGGGAAGGGACCTCAAAGCTCATCTTGTGATGAGCTGCCATGGGCAGGGACACCTTCCACTGTCCCAGGCTGCTCCAAGCCCCAGTGTTCAGCCTTGCCTTGGGCGCTTCCAGGGATCCAGGGGCACCCACAGCTGCTCTGGGCACCCTGTGCCAGGGCCTGCCCACCCTCAGCTCTCCTGTAGGCTTTCTGGGCCTTCTGTCCTCTTCTCCCACCTCTCCAAACACCGGCAGATGGATGCTTGGCTCTCTTTAAGCCTGGCTTTGGTCGCTTCAGCCCTGCTCCTGCAGGGCCCTCCCTTCCAGGCAGCGGGCAGTGTGAGCAGACCCCCAGCAGGAGCCTCCATGTGGGCTTTTGGCCAGGCAGTGAGTCCTGGGAGCTCGGTGTGACTTCTGGCAGTGAATCCTGCACCACACGAGGTCCCCCAGGGTCCCAGCTGTGTGTGAGTGTGATGGTCACAGAGGAGCAGCTGGATACCAGCAGGGAGCCCGTGGCTGCCCCAGCCTGGAGCTGCTCCCGAGCACTCCCCAGGGCTTTGGGCTTGGACCATATGATGGCAATTTGTTGAGCCATCAACATCAGAGCATTGGCAGGCTGGGGTGATTGAAGACATCTGGAGAGCTTATGAGGTGTTACTGTGACGGAAATCCCCCTGCTGAGCTGTCTGGTGGCTTTTTTTTCCTCCCCACGAAGATAATTTTAAGCATATATTGTGATTTGCAGAAATCTCTGGCTTGGGATCCCTCAGGGGGCTGTAGCACACAAAGGGAAGGGACTAGTCCCTCAGCAAGCTGGATCTGTATGCTACGTTTCCATTTAGGGTGTTCTTTCCCTAATTTCTCTCCTTCCATTCACTAATAAATTAAACATATCACAGCCAAGAACAGGGGGCATGAGTTACTACCTAGTGCAGTGCTTTGCTTTTGGGGGAAATCAGCCTGAAATGGTCACCGGAATCATAGAATATCCAGAGCTGGAAGGGACCCACGAGGATGACCATGTCCAAAGCACAGCCCTAGGAGAGTGTAGCTATTGCCAGATGGAAAGGAGGACTCCAGATCCTCCACGGAACCTCTCCTTAGCTGGTCCCTCCTGATGCAGGAGCTGCCCTGCAGTGAGAGGGGGTTCCATGGAGGGTTTGGAGAAAGTGGTCAGTCCAGCTTGGATCATTGCTTGTGCTGAGAACAAGAAACTCCACGGAAGTGGATCTTGCATGGCTATCAAGTGCTGTCCTTTGTGGGGTTCCTTGTTGGGGAAGAAGGATGCTGAAGAAACAGCTGGGGGGGGATTTCATGCTTCAGCAGCTGGATGGAAGCTGGGCAGAGTAAGTTTGGGCTGAACTTTTGCTTTCAGGCACTCAATGGATTTGTCATCGCCGTGACCGGGGACGGATACATCTTCTACATCTCCCCCACCGTGCAGGACTACCTGGGCTTCCACCAGGTGAGCACCGTGTTCTCCTGGCTGGAAACAGATGGATGCAGTCCTGGTGTGGAAAGGAGGTGCAGATGGAGAGCAAAGCTTCCCAAGGGGCACCAGCTCCTGTGGCAGGGGAAGGAGCTGGAATTTGTCTGTTGTTCACACTCAATCCTGCACTTTTAGTTCTCAGGAAGGGAAACCTTCTGCCCTGCCCTCCTCCTGACACCTGTGCCAGGCTGTCCAGGAGCAGACACTGTTCTATTTTGTCATTCCAGTCAGATCTCATCTACCAGAGCGTGTACGAGCTGATCCATGCGGACGACAGGGCCTCCTTCCGCCGCCAGCTGCACGGGCCCCCAGTGCATGCTGCTGACAGTGAGTGCCAGGCTGATCCTGCTGCACTTCACTCGAGCACCTCTGATCCAGGAGCTCAGGGTGTGTGCAGCACAGCTTGGAAAGCTTCCTGTTGCCTTTGCTTTTCCAGCTTTTCCCCCTGAGCAGCCGCTGCTGGCCGGCTCGCAGCGCCTCCGTGCTGAGAAGCAATCCTTTGTGGAGAGGAGCTTCACCTGCCGCTTCCGCTGCCTGCTGGATAACTCCTCGGGATTCCTGGTAATGCTGGGACACCCCTCTGCTCCTCCTGGGCCCGCAGAGCCTCTTGTGTCCCATAGGGATGAGAGCACAGCCAGTTTCCACCACCCTGTTTGCTTCACACCCATGTTTTCTAATCCATGTAAGGCCTTGAATTTCCGTGGGCGCCTGAAGTTCCTTCTTGGGCAGCAGAAGTCAGCAGCAGACAAGTCCCCGGTTGCTCTCTTTGCCATTGCCACACTCCTCCAGCCTCTCTCCATCCTGGAGCTCCGGACCAAAACGCTGATCTTCCAGACAAAGCACAAGCTGGACTTCACTCCCATGGCCTGCGATTCCCGGTAAGGCATCTCGCACTTTCCCTGCGGCAAAATCCTGGTGCTGGACAGAAAACTAGACCTGGTGGGGACGAGGAACACCTGACCCAGCTCCCATGGCCTGATGTATTTGTCCCTCTACTGCAGGCCCCCAGTAACATGGTGGGGAGCAGGTTAACTGGGCACCAGCACTTCTTGTCTGCTGTGGTTTGGGTGCTTTGTGGAACAGGGGATGCAGCTCAGCCCAGGGTGGAGCATTGCCCCACCAAAGTGGGGCCTGGCCAGTGGGGTGCAGCTGTGGGGGATGCATCCCTGGTGTCACTGCATTGCTGTGCTCTCTCCAGGGGGAAGGTTGTCCTGGGATACACGGAGGTGGAGCTGTGCAGGAGGGGATCCGGATACCAGTTTGTGCACGCGGCCGACATGATGCACTGCGCAGAGCACCACGTGAGAAGTGAGTGCTGGGGGGTGTTTGTGGGGTGCCTCAAGGCTCCGGCCTGGCTGTACTATTGCTCCTTGATGCTGTCTGTCCTGGGGCTGGAGCAGCCGTGACAAAGGCTCTTCCTCCTGGATGAGCTCAGGGAGTTGGCAGAGAGACAGCATGCTGCATCTCCTGCTCCTGTAGCACGGCCACGAGGCAATACCCAGCCTCGTGGCATCTTGCACGTGTCATTTGTCTGCCCCCATGGAGGATCTCTGTCTGTGGCACTTCTTTTGTGTCCCTGCCCCAGTGATGAAGACGGGCGAGAGCGGGCTGACGGTGTTCCGGCTGCTGACCAAGAGGGGCAGCTGGGTGTGGGTGCAGGCCAACGCACGGCTGGTCTACAAAGGGGACAGGCCCGACTGCATCATCGCCCGCCAGCGAGCCCTGTCGTGAGTATTGCTATTCCCCTTCAGCTGCTCTGGGCCTGAGGGGCTGCCCGAGGCCTGCAGAGGCTGTGGAGGGGGAGGGAAGTGTAGGTGAGGTTGGCACTTTGCGGCATTTGTCCTCCTGAGTGATGCAGACCTCTCTGTGGGCTCCCCAGAGCCCTCTTGTAGCCAGCCCAATCCAGCCCCCTTTTCCTCTAGAAAAGCCAGGGCAAAGCTGTGAGTTCCCCACCCCCTTGATGTTAGAAGGGTGGTTTTGCCTGGCCTGGAGGAGATGCTCATGCTGTTTTTCCATCCCTTTTTGCCTCCACGCCGAAGGAATGAAGAAGGGGAGGAACATCTCCACAAGAGAAACCTGCAGCTGCCTTTCAGCTTTGCCACGGGGGAAGCAGTCTTGTATGGGAATGCCCTTCCTGGGTTCTTGGATTCGTTCCAAGCCAAGGAGGAGCTGCAGGTGCAAGCAAACTCCAGCTCAGAGCAGCGCTTGGTCGACCCCAACTCTCTCCTTGGGGCCATGATGAAGCAGGATGCATCCATATACAACTCCCACGCGGATAACGTGCCTCAGTTCTTCCTGCCAGGTTTCATCCCTGAGCCTGATGGGCTGACCCAGAATGAGGACACCAGCAGTGCCAAGGAGGAGAGCAACTCCCTCCTGGTGGTCGTTGAAACCCTCTTTGAGAAGAGTGAGGTGGATGGAAACGTCTGCCAGAGCCTGAATGTGGGCAGCACGGAGCTGCAGCAGTGGGAGGAGGCTGTGCTCAGCCTGGGGGCACAGGAGGAGCCACCAGCTCAGGGGCTTGGCACCAAGGTGCCATCCTGCGTGGGGCAGGTGCTCCTCAGGGAGGGTGCTGGAAAGAGCCTGGAGTTCCCACGCTGCCATGGGGAAAGCAGTGCTGTGGCTCACTTCCAGCGCTGCTGGGCAGCTGGCTCAGCATTCCCAGCAGAGCCCCAGGCAGCGGGCACATGGGGAGGCCAGGGGGCTGTGGGCTCCATGGGCTCTGCTCCCTCTGAGGGCAGCTTTGCCCAGCCAGAGCAGCAGGTCCCGTTCAACCCAACCATGCTGGTGGCAGGGACTGTGCTGGGTGTCCCCATGTCCAGCAGCAAATCCTCTGCAGCACTGCAGCTAGCAAACCAAGCCCTTCAGGCAGAAGCCACCCTCTCTGCTCCTGTAGATAACACTCTTCCTGCTGCTCAGAGCCAGCCTGGGTGCCAGCTGGTGCACTCAAACACCTTGGGGACTCTGTGCCACAGTGTCCCCCTCCAGGCAAACCCAGCCACTTGCCCATCAGAGGCTTCGCTGGCCGTAGCTCCAAAACAGCTGGAAGCTGCAGGAGCATACCTGGAGTCCCAGACTCTGCCAGGTGGCAGCCCTGAGAATCCCCCAGAGGCTGGGCTGTGGCTGCCACCCCCCTCCCAAGCTTTTCCTTGCCCTGCCCAGGGCTTGCATGAGTCCCTGTTCTCTGGGGATGGGAAGCTCTGTGAGGTGGAGGTTGCTCTCCCTGCCCCCTTAGGAGCCAGGCAGCTGCCAGGGCATGGTGGCTTCCCCAAACAGCCCCTGGCAGGCCATGCAGAGCCCAGCTTTTCCTGGGAGGGGCAGCAGGCAGTGCCCCGAGAGGAGAAGTGGTTCTCACAGCCGTGGCTCCTGCAGGCTGGGGCAGCTCCAGTGCACCACAGCGGGCTCCAGCCGGGCTCCAGCACGGATCCCAGTGCCCACCAGATGGACTGCATTGTGCTGTCCGAGTGCCAGTATGGAAACAGCCTTTTCAGGCATGACAGCATGTTCCTGAGGGATGCTGCTCAAACACCCCTTCCCCAGCAGCCAGGTGCTTTGCCTTGCCCTGCTGAGAACCGCCCTGGAGCACCCTGCTCCTCACCAGGCTCGGTTCCAAGGTGCTCAGCAGCTCTCCCTGTGAAGGTGGGTGCAGGAGCCCCCCTGTGCTCCGGGCAGGGCCCTGGCTGCCCATCAGTTCCCCTCTCAGCTGGGCAGCCCCTCTGTGCCTGTGAGATCCAGCTCAAGGTGAGGTGTGAGGGCTGCAGGACCTGAGGAGGGAGCAAGGGGGTCTGCCAGGGGTGCAGCCACGCCATCCTTTGTGGGCAGCCTGGTTTGGAGCTCACTGTGAACCAGGAGCCCTGTCTTGGAAAGCCACCAGCAGCTGCAAGCTCTTCTCGTACCTGCCAGTGGTGCCCCTGGTCTCTCAGGATTTTGTCTTCCAATGCTGTCAGGCAGTCTAAGATTGAGTGGTTTGTTCCATGAGGAGTCTTTCAGGGAGATGCCGCTGTGCCAGGGGCAGCCTCTTGCGGATGGAGCTGCTGCCTCACAGGCAGATAGCACTGAACTGCTGTTCCTCAGCAAAACAGCGTGGTCTCCTCATCTCCTCTGTTGGACCACCCTTGTCATGCTGCTGTTTAGCCCCCTGCATCATCTCTGCCAACCTGAGCCTCTTTTCCTCCTCTGCTCTCCATCTCCTCCAGAGACCCTTCCGAATCCTTTGGAAAAGATGTTACCAAGCACTTCAAGAAGCTCAGCAGCATTGAAGGGTCTTGGTGGGAGTGGAGGCATCTTGGGGACTTGGGCTCTCCAGCAGCCTCCCAGGGGAATTTGGGGGAGGTGGGTACCAGGCCATTGTAACCTCTCTGGGATGCAGAGTGGGGAAGGTCCAGCCAAGCTCCGCTTGGGTTTGTCACTGGCTTGTCCTTGTCGTCCTCTTTGCTCCACGGTGCTGTGGGACAGAGAAGGGTTGGGGTTCCCCCTGTGGTTTTGCCAAAACAGTGAGAAGGAAAGGCAGGAAGGGATGCAGTGACCACTGGCTGCCTCTCCACCTCAGACCCACTTGATGCCCCTCAAACCATTTTTTCTGCAGCCCAGAGCAACCACTTTGTTGAATTCTCTTCCTTTTCTGTATATGTAACCTATAATGTGAATGAATTGTTTTTTCCCCACCATGAATGCAAAGTCTTGCAGATCCCATCAGGGAAACCCACAAAAAAAAGCAATGACTGGGGAGGGTGGGGATGATTTGAGACCACAATGACTTGCAACATTGGGTCAGAGAGACCAGAGTGCTCGGGGACATTCACACCTTCCCCTCATGCACCCTGAGCATCACATCTGCCTGGCACACCAGTGTTAGGTATTTACAGATCAAATTAAATCAGGTAATTAGTGCAGGGCCAGCAGCAAGCCCACATGTCCTGGTGTAGCGTGGCCTCATCTCCCTGGGTCTCTTCCTTCATGCCCAGCTTTGCCTCTGCTCATGGGGCCTGGGAAAGGTCAAGCTCCTCTCCGCAGGCTGGCAGCAGAGCAATGCTGAAACGTGCTGGACCACTCCGAGGTGGCTTCGAGGAGCACCTTGGACGGGCAAGGAGTTGACTGGCCATGACCCAGATCCAAAAAGCAGCAGGATGGACTCTGCTCGCCAGCCTCTGTTGTTCTGGCACTGGTGAGATGGTTTTGGGGGCATACCAGGGGCTCCCAGTGCTGCCGGAGATGGGCCTTGGGGTGGGGCACTGCTGCTTGGGGCTGTGACAGTCCCCCCCTGTGCTCTGATCTCTCTGTACCTCGTGGCTGTACAGATAAAGTCTGTTCTGGTGGCAGCGTCTCATTTTCTACTCTGTGATTTCTTTGTGCTGCTGGTGGCAGCTGGAAGGTGCTGAGGAGAAAGGAGCTGTCCGTAGCCCGTGTTTGGTGATGGATTAAAGGGTGATTTGCTTCGTGCTGATGTCTGTTTTGATCCGAAACTGTGAGAAACCACTGCTCACTTTGAAAATTTAAAAAGGTTTATTAAGCCTTGACAGAAATACAACAAAGCACTACATAAGGGAAAATTTGCAGTGCTGGGAACTGCCCCTCGTGTATAACATGTGGCTGGTTTGTCTTCAAGATGGATGCTGAATCTTTTATACCCCTGGGGGTTGCATCAGCCAGCCCTGGCCCTCCCAAAGTCTGTCAGTCAGCTCTTCTTTGCCATTTATCAGTGCAGACTGCTTCATAACTGGATTGGGGGTCAGGTGTTGTCATGCTGCACCCCCTCAGCACCAAGCTTTTCCATTCCCAACTGCCCCATGCAAGGGACACATGTGCAGCCTTCTTTGTACCTGTCCCAGACAGCCCAGGCTGTCTGATGGCAACAATACAGGGGGGAAAGGGAACTGTGGGGAGAACAGAGGGCATCTAAACCACAATAACATAATTACACATCACTACAGCCTTTCTGAATATTCACACAATAGTTATCCCTTAACTGCGAGAGCCAATCATCTCATGATCCATCTGTAGCAAAACCATGTCTCTCCATTTCTTCCTTGACTGAGCAAGTGCTGGGAAAAGCCCAAGCACACACCCGGTGCTGGGTGTGTGACACTCTCGTTGTCACTGTCCCCAGCTACTGTGGGCATGCACGGCAGCAGAGGTGTGACAGTGTCCCCCCTTTGCACCCTCAAACTGCCCTGTGGGGTTGTGGGACTCACGGGCAGGGTTACACTCGGCATTGACACACGTGGTTTTAAATATCCGACTATTAAAAATTATTACAGAGATGCCTCTGCCCAAAATAAGGTGTAAACGACACCATATATGAATGCCAATAGCATGGATTTTTATTTAACAGCAAGCGTGAGGGCGGGGGGGGGGGGGAGAGGGAAAAGATAGGAGGGTGGAGAGAAAGTGACTGCAGACTACATCCATCGAGTGAAGGGAAAGAGTCCAACACACATCACATCCATGGGGTTTATATCCTGCTGAGGCTAGGTGGGAACATCTCCCTGGGTCGAGGAGCTTCACGCTGGGTAATACTGTGCATCACGGGACACCTGGGGACTCTTTACACCTTCTGAGATGTCGCAGCTGTCTACAAGTGAGAGTAGTTAAATTAATTATGGCCCATCAGTCGGGATGGGCACCTTCAGCTTGTGTGTGAATGTCCCCGGACTTAGGAACAGGAGTTCTCACAGCTGAGCCATGACGTGAGGGAGAACATTGGCATGATAAAGCCTTACTGCACATCGCAGGATTTGCCTCTTATCAGCCTCTTCCCTTACCCGCAAGCCTCAGGTGTGCGGCCTTCTGCACCTGGCAGGGTGCAGGGGGATTCTTCGAGCCATCAGCACCCACGGCCCGGTCCGCACCTCCCCTCAGCGCCCCAAATCCCCACCTACAGCCTGCAATAATCCCCTTCACCATCCCCACGCACAGCCCCTCCACGCCCTAAATCCCCCTTCACCATCCCCACCCACAGGCCCTTCACTCCCCAAATCCTCCTTCATCCCCACCCACAGCCCCTTCACGCCCCAAATCCTCCTTCATCCCCCTTCACCATCCCCTCCACCTCCTCGTTAACCCCCGCTATCCCTCCCGCCCATCACCCTTTCCCTCCGCCAGCTCCCACTCCCCCTTCAGCCCCCAAATCCCTTCTCAGCTCCATCATACGCCAACCCCCGCAGCCCCAAATCCCCGTCCATCCCCCGTCTCCCCCCTCGCCGGGGGCGGGCCGTTCCCGTTCCCATTCCCGCTCCCATTCCCGCTCCCATTCCCGCTCCCATTCCCGCTCCCATTCCCGCTGCCCCTGTCGCTGCCTCTCTCCCTGAGGGAGTGGCGGGCGCTCGGGCGCTGCCGGCCCGGCCATGTACGCGGGCCGCAGGCGGAGGAAGCCGGTGCCGCGGGCGTGAGTGAGGGCGAGGGGACCGGGGCAGGGCTGAGGGGTGTCCCGGTGTCCCCGCTAACGCGGCTCTGCCCGGCAGGACGCGGCCGGGCCCGGCCGAAGGCGGCGGCTCCAACCCGTCCAAGCGGCACCGGGAGCGGCTAAACCGGGAGCTGGAGCGGCTGGCGGGGCTGCTGCCCTTCCCACCCGACGTGGTGGCCGGGCTGGACAAGCTCTCGGTGCTCCGCCTCAGCGCCGGCTTTCTGCGTGCCAGGAGCTTCTTGGGCGGTAAGGGATGAGTGCCTTCCCCGCTTCCCCTGCCGCAATTCCCGCCCGGAGCTCTGTGCTGTCCCTCCTCCCTCACGGCCGCCTCCTCCTGCAGCCGTGTCACCCCTCCCGGGATGTTGTTGCAACCAAAAACTTGTTTTCTTTCCCTCCCAGAATCGTGCCTTTTTTTTTTTTTTTTTTTTTTTTTTTTTTTTTTTTTTTTTTTTTTTTTTTTTTTTTTTCCCCGTAGTATTTTGGGGTTTCCTGCGCACTTTCAGGAGTTTCGTGTCGATCCCGCCTCGAATTTTGTGGGATTTTTTTTTTCCCCCTTCCTCGAATTTTGACGGGTTTCCCCCACTTGAATTGTGTTGAATTGTGTGGGTTTTCCGCCCTCGAATGTTTGTGTCTCTAACCGCGTCAATGATTTTTGTTTTGTTTGTGTTTTTTTTTTGTTTGTTTGTTTTTTTTTTGTTTCCCATTGAAATTGATCCCCTCCTTCCGCCTCGAATTTTGTGGGATTTCCCTCTTCTGCAATTTTGGGTTGGGTTTTTTCCCCCTCGAATTTTGGGTTTGGTTTCTCCCCTCCCCGTCCCCCTTGGATTTTGGGGGCTCCCTCCCACCCTTATTTATTTTTTCCACTTCAAATTCTGGTTTTACCCCTTCGAATTTTGTGTCGTTCCTGCTTTACACCTCTGGAATTTTGCCGTGCTCCCCATGAATTTTGTTTTCCTCTCCCCCGCGAGTATTTTGTTCTTTACCTGCCCTAGAATTTAATCTTTTTACCCCTCAGAATTTTGGTTTCTTTCCCCTGGAATTGCTTTCCCCCCTTTTCTAGCCAACATTTCATTGCTGTGCTGTCTCCAGCTGCCGGGCTGGAGCTGTGTTCCACCCTGCCGTGGGATCAGAGGGGTCTGGAGGGGTGAAATTGATTATTTGTGGGTTCTCCTGAGGTAAAATTCTGTTTTTAGCGGGAGGGTTGAGGCAGAGCCAGCTCATCAGCTCATCATTTACCGTTCTGAGAGCGTCTCATTTGTTCTGGGTCCTTTTTCCCCGCCTTGTCGTTCCAAGGTTTAATTCCATGACACCTGGTTTAATTCCATGACACCGATTTCCAGTTTGTCCATCCGGTTTGGATGGCTTTGAGGCAGGTGTGGCAAAGAAGGAGGAGAGCTTCAGCCTTTCAGATGAAAGTAGAGATTGCAGACCAAGCTGAGTCCTTTGTGATGCTCAATACCAATTAAAAAAGAATCCTTAAATGGAACTCTGGGCAAGCTTATCAACAAAATAATTGATTTTAACTGACTTTATTTATCTATCCACCCTGCTTGAGTGCTCCCTAAGAGAAGATTTCAGGAAAGCAAGGACAAAACCTGGGATGTCCTGCCATGGATTGTGAGGGGAAACAGCTGGAGCAGGTCTCAGGTGTTGCCCATGATTGCTGACAGCAATTCACCCAGCAGGTGTATGCCAGCCCATCCCCTACCGGAATAAATAAATAATCATTGATTTATTAATTATTAATTGGTTTAATAATTAACAGCACATAATGTTACTTCGCCATCTCAGTTTATGCGTAGCTGATATGTGTGGAAGTTTGTATGGGCTTGAAGGTCTTTGAGCTTTATAAGGATGTGTTTTTCCCGAGGACATGAGGACTTTTTATTCTTTCTGTGGCCCCAAGGGAGCTGTGCCTGCGTGGGGGCACCACTCAAGGCCTGCAGTTCAGTGACAGGAATCGGAGGATTTAAGGCTGCTCAGTGTTGTTTAATCTCTGGAGTGGTTTAGGATCATCAAGCACTGCCTGTGCCGAGCGGGGTCATTTACCCAAACGGACCCAAAACCATCCCCCAGCAGGCTGATGTGCTGTGTGTTGGTGGCTCTGCTGCCAGCCTGGGGCCAGCTTTCTGCAGGGCTTTGGGAGAGCAGCGGGCAGGAGCATCCTCTGTGTGACTGTGGGCTGATTCCACTCCGTTTTTCCCACTCGGGTCTCTCCAGTTAAACAAAGCAGGAAGCAGCTCAGTGCCAGCTGTGTCCGGTGGCTCTGGGGGAGGTGGGATCTCAGCCAAGGTCTGCTCCTGATCCATGCCAGGTGGAAGAGGCTCCCTTTGTGATGGGGCAGCACTGCTGTCCTCTGTGAGAGTCCCAGGCGCCTCTCCCTTCCCTCATTGCCTGACTTTGCAATCCCAGGTTCACACAAGTGCTTCCTTGCCATGGAAGAGGTGAGCATAGGAGGGATGGAGACGCTGGGAGAGGTGTCCTGCTAGGGAGCAAGATACCCAGCCCATGTGACATCCATCCTGCTGGAGAAGCAGCACTGACCAGAACCCAGCACCTGGACCAGAAGGGCCAAAAGGAGCTGAGGTTGCTTCCAAACTGAGGCTCCTATCCAAACATCAGTGCCAGCTGATTTAAAGGCTTGTCTGTCCTCCTTTCCCATCCCGGTTTCTTCCCTTACAGCAGTCCTCCCAAATGCCTCGTTTCTTCTCCGCCTTGGTGTCACAGACATATTTTATGGAAAATCCTTTCCTTAGGATTTTTCCTCCTGAGAAGCTGTGAGGCCTCAGGAACAACATGTAAACATTGATTGTCTGCTGCTGTGGAATGCAACAGGTGGATCTGTGATGGGTCTCATGTTGGATGTTTGTAATTAATGGCCAATCAGCCCAGCTGGCTCAGACAGAGAGTTCGAGCCACAAACCTTTGTTATCATTCTTTCTTTTTCTATACTTATCTGGCCTTCTGATGAAACCTTTTCTTCTATTCTTTTAGTATAGTTTTAATGTAATATATATCATAAAATAATAGATCAAACCTTCTGAAACATGGAGTCAGATCCTCATCTTTTCCCTCATCCAAGAACCCCTGTGGACACCGTCACACCTTGGTTCACAAGTATTTTTAATTCTGTTTCACTGCCTTCACCTTCCTCCCTTCTCTGCTGGAGGCTCTTTCAGCTCCTGGGGTTTGGTAGAGGTGGGGCTGTGCTGCAGGGCCCCTCCCTGTCCCCTCCCAGCCCGTGTGCTGCTGTCACTGCTCCAGGGGGTGCACAGCTTGTCACACCAGCTGTGTGCCAGCAGCTTATCCCGGTGGTGGTGCCTGGCCGGGCTGCTCCCCTCTAATCCCTCCCTGCTCCGCCTCCTGGAGCAAGGGCCGAACAAACGCTGCTGGGAGAGGAGGAAGGGTCCCTGTCTTTTCCACCTCCTTCACCCTCTGGAAATGGGGAGAGAAGGAAGGGTGCTCCAGGGGAAGGTTTGCTGTCTTGCTCTGCGAGAGGATTTCTTACCAAAAAAAGAAGATGCCTCAAAGGCACCTTGTGGTGTGTCTGTCAGGTGCCATCTGTGTGTCTTGGGCCACTTGAACTCCTGGTGGGAGGCCAACTGACAGATATCACAGTGGTCAAGGGCTCACTTTAGAGAAGCACCTCTAGCAGTTTGTTCCTGCAGAGTGCTGGGAAGCTCATCCGAGCTGTGCTTCCCATCCCATAGCAAGACTGGCCCTTCTGGTGTGTGAGTGTAGCCCCTGCTGGGCACTCACGTGTCCCTGGGTGTCCCCAGGGCGCCCTGTGCCTGTCACAGCCCTGTGCCTGATGCTCAGTGATTCATCTGTGGGATTCCTCTTGATGCTCTGAATCAGGTCGAGGGTTTATGAGCTGTAGGAAGAGGTCAGTCTGTGGTGCCAGAACCCCATAGCAATGGGCTAGGCCTGCCTTGAAGTGGGAATCCTCAGGGGATGCAGATGCGCCTCTGCCTGTGTGCAGCATCCTGCCTGGCTCTCTGTGCATCACTGGGAGGAGAGGGGGAAACGCCTCACAAACTTTGGGCTGCACAGTCTGTGATTGTGGGTCAGAGTTGTTCTGGGCTCTGTGTGGGTTTGAGCTCTGCATGGGTCTCTTCCATACGGAAGCTTAAGGTCGTGTATCCAGAACTTAAGCAGTTTTTCTCTCCCATGTGTCTTTAAAAGATAACACTCTTGGGGTTGTTGGGGGCTTGGGATTTTCCCAGAGTCCTCTTATAATCGTTGGTGGCTGCTGTAGGATCAATGTGCAGCCTCTGGGCTCAGCCTCACCCTTTGAACTGTGATATGAACCCAGATTGTTGTTGCTGGAGCTGTGGTGGCCCCAAAAAGTGCCTGAGCTGCAGTCAGGTCAGGCTGGAAAGGTGCTTTTAATTATATAATTATTACAGGCTATATGAGTGTGCCCCTGAAACCTCTGCCTAGGGATGAGGGCTCGAGATGGGGTGTGTGGGACTGAGGCTGCTCATCCCTTCACTTGTGAGCCTTCCCTCCTCGTGAGCTGTCAAACACAGCAGAGAGCTGTAGCAGCGAAGCCTGAGGGCTGGTTTAAGAAAAACAAAGCCTGGTCCTGTGATCACTGTGCTCTCTTAATTGCCTGGGTAATGAGCTGACCTTGGAGGCGCAATTCAAGGCAGAGAATTCTTGTGACTTCCTTAGGCAGGCAGTTTTCCCGCTGTGTGCTTTCCTTGCCAGGTGTTTCCCCCTGACTCTCAGGGAAGCTGTTGGGGCTCACAGCAGGCTCCTGGGGGCTGGCAGGGGAGCAGGACTGGGAAGAAACCCCAGGCTGAGGCTTTGGGCTGGGATGATCCTTCCTGGTCTGGTGGAAGGGGTCCCTGTCCACAGGAGGGGAGTGGAACCAGGTGGTGTTTAAAGTCCTTCCAACCCAAACCCTTCTGTGATGGACACTAAAGCTCCTGAGGGAGGAGCACTGGGAGAGGGAGGGTTCAGACAGTTGGTGATGCTGCAGGAAGAAGGAAAATCTGTCAGGTCCTTGTCATCTTTGTCCTTGTTTCAACTCCTGCACGTGCTTTTCTCCCTTTGAGACCCAAGTGACACAACCAAAAGCTCCATGTAGCCAAGGCCTCCTTGGTTCTAGAAGTGCAGTGAGATCTTTTTAAGAGGCCATCCATTATTAACCACGAGTGTGGTTCTTGGAAAGCAAGGCATCCACACCATTCAGGCAGGGATAAATAATGCATCTGTTTAATGAAATTTTTGCCAACAGGGAACTGTGGCAGGTCCGAAGTTAAGAAAAACCCCGGTATCCATTATGAATTAACAAATGGAAAGTCAGGAACTGTTTGCCAGTGGCTGGAAAATGGGATTTGAACAGCACTGATGAGAATCCAGCTGATGGTTCAGCAAGGCAGGAAAAAGATGGCTCTGATGTCAGCAAACCTGTGCCCACTTCCCTCACCATTTACATGATGTTTTCTGAATTTCCAATATTTTCTCTCTTACTAACAATAAAAAGTAGGAAAAAGCAATGTTGAGGGGGTTATTTGATGTGAGCAACAGAGCTGCAGGTCCCTCTGCCCATGAGCAAGGAGAAGCTGGAGAAGGGAGATCTGGAGATGCGCTTGTGGGAGTAGAGACTTTACTGTGAGGTAAGACCAGTTCTTCAGGGGATTGGCACAAATCACAGAAGGAGAGAGGTGGATAAAAGGCAGTTTTGTTAAGAAATCAGTCAATCCTTCCCCCAGAGTGGTTTGTGCACTCTGGGGTGTTTGGCAGAAGGTTTGTAGGGAGCATCACTACCAAAATCCTTCTCTGTCCTCACTGTCTGTCTGCTCAGTCCTTCTCCTTCATCAACACCTGGAGCAGGTTTGGGATCAAGTTGTTTTCATTTTTCTCCTTTGCAGTCATTGGCTGATGGAAGCCCTGCTCCCACCAGGAGCTTTTGCTGTGTGGAGGGAAGGGGTCTGGGAGATATCCTCTCAAAAATGTTAATTCCTGCTTGGTGCCGCAGGGATTTCCCAGGTCTGCAAAGCCCTGGCAGGTTCAGGAGTTCACTGGCAAACTCTGTAGGCAGTGAGGTGTCCCTGCAGCGCCACATGAAACAGATTCCCAGGCTCAGAGGCATCTAGAGATGGAGCTCTTTGTGGCCAAATAGCCTGCAGGGCCTGGCAGGAGCTGTTTCTTGGAAGAAATGGCATGAAATTTGTGCAAGCCTTGCTGCTTTCAGGTGACCAGCTTCTCACCTTTCTCACCTCCAGCAACAAAGGTGGTGTATTTGAGGGGTGCTCAGATGAAGGCAGAAATGATGAATCTGACCCTGTGTTCTCAGAAAGCCAATTTATTATTTTATGACACTATATTATATTAAAGAATACTATACTAAAAGAATAAAGAAAGGATACTTGCAAAATGCTAAAAGGATAATAATGAAAACTTGTGACTCTTTTCAGAGTCCCCACACAGCTTGGCACTAATTAACTCATGGATGAAAACAATTCACGTCAGAATCTAATGAAACAATCTCTAAACACGTTCCACACGAACAAAACAGAAGAGAATCACATAAAATAATATTTTTTTTTCTCTGAGCCTTCTCAGCTTCCTAGGAGAAAAATCCTGGGCAAGGGGATTTTTCCAAAGAATGTGAGTACCACACAGACGTGACACTGGTGGCCAGAGGGAGGGAAAGCCACTTCTCTCGTTTTTATTCTCTTTTTTCCCTGCAAGTGCCTGTCCCCAGTTGTGCAGGAGGGGCAAAGGCTGCACCTGGTCTTGCTGCCGTGGGTGAAGGAGAGCCCTGTGCCTGGGATGGATCCCCTTTTCCTGGTCCCAGCTCCAGGCAGGATGCACGCAGCAGAGAGGATGTGGCGGCTCCCCGGCTCCTTCTGCTCCGTCAGCCTGATGTGCTGTGACAGTTCTGCTGAATTGCTGACCCCAGGGGCTGCACGGGGCTATTTATGGACACACAAAGCTGGGGGACACCAGGCAGGGTGCCAGCCTGCTGTGGCCACAGCCAGGAGCCTGTCCTCTCTGGGGAGCCTTGGCTGGAATTCTGATTTATCCCTCACACCCTGGTGGTTGGATCGTGTTTGGTGGCTGTCTTGGTTTGGAAAGACAGGAGTCTGCTAAGGAAGGCAGGAGCCTCCCCTGAAATGGAGAATGTAAACCCTCCCCACCCCTCCCAATTGCTATAAATTTTAATTTAAGGGGCTCCCACGTAAAAATATGGGAGCAGAAATAACAGTTCTTTAATAGGGAAGAAGAAAAATAAAAGGATGAAATAAACAATGCAATACACTAGGACAACAGTGACAGAGTCAGAACCCAGCCTGACACCCTGTGGGTCAGGCTGTTGGTGGCAGTCCCATTGGAAATGTGGCTGCAGCCCTCCTGCAGTGTCAGGGGTGGTTCTGTTGGAGCAGGGGGATCTGTAGAGAAGGATGTATTCTTCCTCTGAAGATCCAGTGGAAGGAGAGGCAGCTGCTGTTCCTCTGGGGAATCCCGTGGAGAAAGCCGTGCTGGTGTCTCACAAACCTCTGGATTATATCTGGGTAGCAATGCTTGGCTCCTCCCTCTGGGCTCACATCTCCCAATGGGATGTTCTAGTTCTTATCAGCCATGCAGTGACATTCAATGGTCTGTTATCAGCAGTGTCCCCTCCCGAGGGAGGTGTGAATGTGGTCACTCAAAGAGAGAGATAAAGCAAACTGCCCACTTGACAGAGGTGATCTGCCATACAGATGGGAATGGAAAACATCTTGCATGGCAATCTTCAGCAGTGGCAGACATCCCCACAGAGGACACAGCACTGTCCTCTGCTGTCAGTGTGTCTCCTTTGGCCCCATAGCCTGGTTTTAGGCAGTGGTTGAGATGAAGATTTCCGTTTGCAGGGGTGATATTGAGCCATTAAACCAGAGCCCTGAGCAGAGGGCAGCACCTTTAGCTGCTCTCCTCTCAGCCACGTTTATTTTTATCTCTCACCTCCAGCGCAGCAGGCTGGGAGCTCACAGAGGAGACCTTTAATAATTCATAGCTCCCACATTTCACTCCCAGCGATCAGAAAAGCGAGCTGCTGGAAGGCTGCTGGCACAAACCTGCTCCTTCCACGCCACAGGGCCCTGCCTGGGTGTTGTGGCCTCTCTCATCCCAATGGCCTGTCCCTCCCTGAGGTTTTATGTGTGCTCCAGTCTGGACAGGGGATCCCAGTGGTCCCTTGGGGTGTGAAAGGGTGAGGCCACAGCAGCCTGTGTGTGTGTGTCCACCCCAGCTGGCTCAGGCCCGACCCACAGTTGTACAAACACTGCTGTAACCTCAGTCCTGGTGTCAGCCCATCCCTGGCCAGCTCCTGAAATAGCCTGGGCAGGCTGAGCTCGGGGAGTTCTCCAGAGCTCCCAGAAGCAGTGGGATTGCTGCTGTGTCAGGTGTTTTTCTGTAAGTGTCAGAACTGGGCTGTGCTTTGCCTTTGGTTACAGGGCAAAGTCGATCTTTGGGATGGTCCTGTGCCTGGTGGAAGAACTTTGTCCCCGGAGCCTGACTCTGGAACATCTGCCTTTTGCAGCATCTGAGATCCTTCAGGATCAGCTCTGTGCAGATGGAGGAGCTGAGTTTCAGCAGCTGCTTCAGCACAGCCCAGGGAGAGCAGAGCCTGTTACAGAGCCTGGCTTTGTTTATGTGCTGGTGGCTGTTGCCTGCTGACTTGCTGTCCTATTGCTTCCAGAGTCCACTTGCTGCTCCCACGGCAGCCCTCCTCCTGTCCAGGAGCTGGCAAAGGCAGATCCAAGAGAGCTCTTGCTCCCTCTGTGAGCTGGCAGCTGGCGTTTCACATCTTTCCTCCCGGATCCCAGTGGGAGCAGCAGGTTTGCCAGCAGCCAAATGCTGTCCTCTGTCCTCGTGGTGCTGGCAGGAGGCTTCCCAGCTTTCCTGTGAGTTCCTCTGGACGGGCCTGTCATGCACAGGCTTGTTGTCATCTTACCCTTACACTGAAATATCCCCAGGAACTGTTCTCTTGGGGAGTACAGAACAAAATTTAGGGGCACATCCTTCAGCTCAGCTGAGTGACAGATTCCCTCATGCGTGTGGATTGTGCATGGACCACTATTGGATCTCTGTGTCTGCATCTCTGTGTTTTCTGTGTTGTTTTTTTCCCACTGTGAGCTGTGGCTTGCCTTAATTTGGTTGAGTAAACCCACTGGGTTCCTGAACTGTAACGAGACACTGGCTGAGCTGTGTCCTTCAAAATGGCACATTCCTGATGCTGGGATTTGCTGCAGTGCCTCCTGTGCAGGGCAGAGTTTGCTGCTGCTGCCAGCATGTGCCCAGGTGGTCAGGAAGGCCATGCTGTGGCCACAAGGGCAGGGCAGTGACTGTCCCCTGGGCTGAGCATTGCTGAGGCCACATCTTGGATCCTGTGTTCAATTTTGGCCCCTCACAGTATGAAAGACATTGAGGGGCTGGAGCATGTCCAGTGAAGGGAACAGAGCTGGGGAATGGACTGGAGCACAAATCTGATGAGGAACAGCTGAGGGAGCTGGGAAAGGGGGTCAGCCTGGAGAAAAGGAAGCTCAGAAGGGACCTTCTTGTTCTCCACAACTCCCTGACAGGTGAGGGCTGGGCTCTGCTTCTAGGGACCAAGGAACAGGACAAGAGGAATGTGACAGTGTTCACAGGGGTCTCAGGTTGAGGGAGGAGACGAGGATCTGACTCCATGTTTCAGAAGGCTTGATTTATTATTTTATGATATATATTACACTAAAACTATACTAAAAGAATAGAAGAAAAGGTTTCATCAGAAGGCTAGGCTAAGAATAGAAAGGAAAGAATGATAACAAAGGTTTGTGTCTCGGCTCTCTGTCCGAGCCAGCTGTGCTGTGATTGGCCATTAATTAGAAACAAGCACATGAGACCAGTCACAGATGCACCTGTTGCATTCCACAGCAGCAGATAATCAATGTTTACATTTTGTTCCTGAGGCCTCATGGCTTCTCAGGAGGAAAAAGTCCTAAGGAAAGGATTTTTCGTGAAAGGTGTCTGCGACAGAGGAAATGGCCTCAAGCTGTGCCAGGGCAGATTTACTTTGGGTATTGGGAAAAACTTCCTCACAAAAAAAGTCAGGCGTTAAACCAGGCTGCCCAGGACAGTGGTGGATGCACTGTCCTGGGAAGTGTTCAGAAGACCTGTGGATGTTGCACTTGGGGATGTTGTTTGGTGGTGGTCTGGGCAGTGCTGGGGAATGGTTGGGCTCCATGATCTTTCCCCAACTTTAATGATTCCATAATTCTATGATTCTGATGCCCACCTGGCTTTAACTGCTTTTTACTTACAGGATGTTAAAAGAGGGACAAAAGGAGTGGGGGGGGGGGGGGGAAAACCCAGACTGAAACAGTTGAGGGGTGGGGAAACATCCTGTTAAAATCAATCTTGTGAGAGGTGAAGCAAAGGGCTGTGACTGCACAGTGCCTTTCCCTGCACTGTCCAGCCTGCAGCATTCCAGCTGTTGTGGCAGTGTGTTCCTGCAGCACTGATGTCTCTTCCTTCCCTTTCCTTGGTGCAGTTGCTCTGAAGAATCCTGGTGCCAAGGAAGCCCAGAGGGACGGAGCCTGTGGCGCTGGACCAGCTCTGGGCTCAGCAGCAGTTCCAGAGGGTGAGCTGCTCCTACAGGTTAGTGCTCCTCACAAATGCCTTCACGGGATCTTCCTCTTGTCCCTCTTCCAGCTCCTTTGAGTTGCACCCCAGAACCAGGCTGTTCTTTCACTCATGGCAGGTGATTTGTGATTTCATGTGGTGTAGCTCACTGTGCTTCTCACTGGGCAGAAGTTTAAGACCTCCAAAGGTCCCTAGGGCAGAAACTGTTGCTTCTTCCCTGCTTTTCCCATTATTCCTGGGAAAAGTTGCCATTTTAAAATAGTCCATATGTAAGGAACATCTTGCTGGATTTCTGAGCATGGTGATTTGTATTTTCTGCTTCCCTGCCCTCATGTCTAAGTGTGCCAAAGGTACAATGTGAAAACCAAGCTGAGCACGGTGCTTGAGTGCAGTTTTCAGTGTGGGCACACTGATCCTGACTCTCTGTGTCTGGTGGGAGAAGTGCTAAAGCCTGCCTGGTTAATAACCAGAAACTTGAGGGTTTTCCCCTCAGGATATAACCAAACTGCCCAGCAGGGCTTGCTGGGGGTTGATGTCCTGCTCATCAGCTCCTCACACAGTTGGGTACTGTCCTTTTGGAGGTACCAAACAGCATCTGAAAAGCTGGTGGAACTCTCTCAGGGTTCTACCTATGGCACCCTGGATGTGGCAGGAGCTCAGAATCTGTCTCTGTACCCCCTCAAGGAAACATTCCTCCGTACTTACAAACATACTTCCGCCTGCTCTGTCACTTCTGATGGCCAAACTTCCTTTGTTTCTGATCCTTCCCCTTTCTTCCTCTGAAGCTGCTCAAAGGGTTAAAGTGCATTTGGCAGCACTAATTAACCTCTGCAGCAGATTCCCACACACTGAGACCAACCCCAGTAAATAGAGAGAGCGTTTGTGCCTGGAAAAAAAGGGAAGGAGAGGGGGGAGAAACTCTGACCTGGACAATGAAACAGGAGTTGGCAGCAACAATAGCTGGACTTGGCTGGGACTCCATGCCAGGCCCTAATTAATGCTGATGTCTGCCCATTATGAAGTGGGGGAAGCAGGCCAGGGCTGGCTGCTGTGGCTTCCCTGCCAGGTCAGTGCTACAGGATGGTTTTGGCTCTTAAAAGCCACAGCTGCCCTCCCAAACTGGTAGGGAAGCTCCTCTGCCCCTTCTAGTCTTCTGCACGTGTAAAGGACACTGTCATCCAGCATCCTGGTCCCTTCTCATGTGTCCTGTCCTGCTGTGGGGTTTTTAGCTCAGGGAAAACACCTAAATTACTTCCTCAATTTATGAAACCGGTAGCAATGAGCCCCTCTTGGGTAAGACAGAGGCTCTGATCAGCTCAGCCTATTCCTGCCAGGAAGCCCAGTGCTGTCTTGAATATTGACTTTGCAATCCTGGAGCCTGAGGAGTGGATGGAAGGGCCAGTGAACTGTGAAATGTCTAAGTGTGCAACATTAAAAATGCAATGGAAACTTCAGATTGATGGCTGCATTTGCTCTTCTCTGTGCGGAGGGCTTGGGGCTTCAAATCCACACAACAAGGCACAACAGCTTTGGGTGTTTATTTTATGAAAACAGAGCACAGCATTCAGCCTGAGGGGGGTGGGGTCTGCATGAACCAGGTAGTGTTACAGAAAAAATGATCTTGGAGGTGGTGGTGATCTTAGAGGGATTCTCCAACCTAAATGATTCTGCGATGTATTGGCAGAAAGGAAAAGGTGCTCTGGGGTCACCCAGGGATTTTGTAGTTTTCCCCCAAGTTCAGGCACCAGACTCAGCCTGAATTCCCTGCTGCTTTGGAAGAAACTGGTTTTTCAGAAATCAAGATTGCTTTTGCTGCAATTTCAAATCCAAACCTTTATGCTTTAGCTTTTGGCTTTTCCGTTTCCACTGGTTAAGGCCCTTTCAGCATTGAGGAGGGAATGGGCAGCAGAGACAACACCTTCCTTGGCCTTGCTCCTTGCCCAGGGACAGTCCAGGCTTTCCATGGTCCTTCTCCAGGCCACTCCTCTGGAACCTGGGATGGCCACACACGACTGCCAAGGCCCTCAAGGCTGTTGGAAAGGCTCATTTCCACCAGAATGGACCTGTTCCCCAAGGCCCTTAACGCTGTTGGAAAGGCTCATTTCCACCAGAATGGACCTGTTCCTGATGGTGTCTACTTCCGTACTGCAAGAAGTTCAGAGGCTTTTATCTGCTCCCTGCACAGGATGAGGATAAATGTCCAAAGCTGAGTCTGAGTCAATGCTCCCAGGATGGAAGCACAATTTTTCATCAGTCCGGATTACGATATTCCCAGGCAGCTATGTGGAAGAGCTGCATGAGCTCAGAGAGGCCATCTGTGGTGGCTCAGCTGCCTGCTAGCCAGGCTTTGGGTGTCCTGCTGTGGAAGTGAACTGGCTGTGGCCTGTACCTGCTGATCTCCTCTCTCCCACAGGCCCTCAATGGCTTTGTGCTGGTGGTGACATCAGAAGGGCTGATATTTTACTCCTCGCATACGATCCAGGACTATCTGGGATTTCACCAGGTTGGTGGGACTCTGACTCGCTGTGGAGAGCCAGTTTTTCCTTGGTGGTGGTGCATAGCCCCAAATTCCCTGCAGGGAGGAGGCTCTGCAGGGATCACAGGCTCTCAGGGCGTTGTTTGGGGCTTTTCCTTGGGAATTTGGACACTGTGTTGCCAGACGTGGTCACTTGTAGGTGACAAGGGACTTCATCAGCCCACAGATACTTTCCAGCAGCCAGGGGGTTCATGGCCATGGGGAGATGTCTGGGCTTCCTTGCCCAGTTTGCCTGGGGCACCCACTCAAATCCTGGTAAATCCCGCAGGGCTCCAGCACTTTGGGCACCCAGGTAACCTGGAGGAGACACTAGATCATATTTACAGGGAAACTGTGGTTTGGTGTCACCCACACACAGCTGGCTGTCCCCAGCACCTGGGGTAGATAGCACCTGTCCACCTGGGCTCAGGGAGCAAGTCCCAGGGCATTGTTCTCTTGGGAATAGTGTAGGGATGGGGTGGCCTTGCTGCTATTTTGTTCCAAAATCCATGTTTTCATCTAATTTCTTAAGCCAGCACTAGGATTTTGACTTATGGGGATGTCAGAGGGAAGCTGTATTGGCTCTTTAAGCTTCTCAGGGGAGGAAGTCAGGCCCAACACGGGCAAGGAGTCCTTAAAGCCAGATGTGCTGTCTGTTCCCACCACCATCAGTTCTGGGGGAAAGTTTCCAACCTCATTTAGCCAGGGACCTGTTTGAGCACTGGGGAAACTGGGTAAGGTGAAACCAGTTGGGGCCATGACGGGCTGTTCCCAGGTGGGACATGAAAACTGGCCCTGGGGACAGGCTGCAGAGCTTACAGATGGCGTGTCCCCTCCAGACAGATGTCATGCACCAGAGTGTCTTCGAGCTGATCCACACCGAGGACCAGCCGGAGTTCAGGCGCAACCTCCGCTGGGCCCTGGACGCTGGTGAGCCCTCTGCAGCAGGTAAAGGCAGGCTGCCATCCTGGATGCCACCAGGGAGGCTGGGACCCCAGCTGGCTGTCACCACTTGCTCCCACGTGGCTCAGGCCACGGCTTCGTTCCAGTGTTGTGGCTTTCCCCCCCCGTTGCTGTTGCTGTGCTCTGCAAACAGCTGCAGTGCCCAGTGCTGGGCACCTCCAGCCCTCAATGGGGTGAATTCTTACTTGATTCTCTCAATCCCTCTCCTCTACAGCAGGGAAGAGTCTTGGCTCTTCTGCTGGCATCTGCAAGCCGGATCAGCTGCCCCCAGAAAACTCCTCCTTCCTGGAGAGGAGCTTTGTGTGCCGCTTTCGCTGCCTCCTGGATAATTCCTCTGGCTTCCTGGTGAGTACAGACCCTCCGCAGCAGGAGAGGGGCAGGCGCACCACAGAGGGTCACACCAGCACTGAAACCACCCCCTGGAAAGATCCTGTGCTCCTTTCTGCCATGTTGTCTTGGTTTGGAAAGACAGGAGTCTGCTAAGGAAGGCAGGAGCCTCCCCCGAAATGGAGAATGTAAACCCTTCCCACCCCTCCAAATTGCTATAAATTTTAAATTTAAGGGGCTCTCAGGCAAAAATATGAGAGCAGAAATAACAGTTCTTTAATAGGGAAGAAGAAAAATAAAAGGATAAAATAAACAATGCAGTACACTAGAACAACACTGACAGAGTCAGAACCCAGCCTGACACCCTGTGGGTCAGGCTGTTGGTGGCAGTCCCATTGGAAATGTGGCTGCAGCCCTCCTGCAGTGTCAGGGGTGGTTCTGTTGGAGCAGGGGGATCTGTAGAGAAGGATGTATTCTTCCTCTGAAGATCCAGTGGAAGGAGAGGCAGCTGCTGTTCCTCTGGGAATCCCGTGGAGAAAGCCGTGCTGGTGTCTCAAACACCTCTGGATTATATCTGGGTAGCAATGCTTGGCTCCTCCCTCTGGGCTCACATCTCCCAGTGGGATGTTCTAGTTCTTATCAGCCATGCAGTGACATTCAATGGTCTGTTATCAGCAATGTCCCCTCCTAGGGAGGTGTGAATGTGGTCACTCAAAGAGAGAGATAAAGCAAACTGCCCACTTGACAAAGGTGATCTGCCATACAGATGGGAATGGAAAACATCTTGCATGGCAATCTTCAACACACGTGCAGCACTTGCCTGTCTCAGCAAGAGACTTTCCCCTGTTTTTCGTAGGTTTGGCCTGTACCTACAGCCTCTCCCTGTGAGTTTTGTTCCTCTCCTCTCAGAAATGCTGAATCTTGACCAACCAAGTGCTTTTCTCCCCTGTGTTTAGGTTTTTCTGTTAAAACCGTGTCTTCAGATCAAGTAGGTGGTGGTCATCCCTCCTTCTCTCTGCACTGGAGAGCTGTGGCTGCCCCATCCCCGGAAGTGTTCAAGGCCAGGTTGGAGAAACCTAGGATAGTGGAAAGGTGTCCTGGCCCATGGCAGGGGGATTGGAATGAGATGATCCTTAAGGTCACTCCAAAGCCAAACCATGCTGTGATTTGATGATTCTGTTCACACCAACTCTGTACACAGACGTCTTCCTTTCCATGTAGCTCTCTTCCTTCTCACTTTTCTGCATGACACTGAGCTTTTCTTCTCTTCCCAGGCTTTGAACCTTCAAGGCAGGCTGAAATTCCTTCATGGGCAGAAGGAAAGGTCTGAAGATGGCTCTGTCCTGCCCCCCCAGCTCGCTCTGTTCGCCATCTCCACGCCCCTGCAGCCGCCGTCCATCCTGCAGATCCGAACCAAGAACATGATCTTCAGGACCAAGCACAAGCTGGACTTCACCCCCTTGGCGTGCGATGCCAAGTACGCTGCAGAGCTTTCAGTGCTCCATTCCTGACATCCCCCCCGGCCCTGCCCGTGAGCTCGCTGTGCTCTCTGTGTCTCACAGGGGGAAGATCGTGCTGGGCTACACCGAGGCGGAGCTGCGGATGTGTGGCACGGGCTACCAGTTTGTCCACGCTGCTGACATGCTGTACTGTGCTGAGAACCACGTCAGGAGTAAGAGTCCCCTCCCTGCTCCCTTGTGCTGCCGAGTGGGCTGGGACTGGGGCAGCTCTGTTGGCTGCTCTGTCAAGCCCAGTGGCTCTTTCCCCACAGGATGCTTTGCTGCAGGGAGCTCGGGGTGGAGTGCGGCGAGGGGTGTTCAGCTGTTCGCAGGGGTCTTAGGATGAGGGAAGAGATGAGGATCTGACTCCGTGTTTCAGAAGGCTTGATTTATTATTTTATGATATATATTACATTAAAACTATACTAAAAGAATAGAAGGCAGGATTTCATCAGAAGGCTGGCTAAGAATAGAATAGTGATGCTGGCAGGGGGGCTATTTACAGACCACAAATGAGACGGGGCTGCTGTGGAAAGCACCTCGAGCTGTTTTATTTTTCAGCATCAGTCTCATCACATGATTATGACAATGGCAAGATGCCAGCAGCTCACATTCTAGGCAGCAGACACAGAACTTATTGTTACAACTTACTTTATGAGCTTCTTGACCAATCACACAAAGCAAAAGCACATTGACAGTAGTCTTCTCCAGTCACCCTAAGCACACGTACCTTTGGTTAAAACAATGCTTGCTGCTTTCAAATACAATACCTACTTGTAAGCTTTAAAACACAATGCACAGAGCTCTATTATTAAGCTTCAACCTTCCTAATATCTAGTTTAGATATGTCTAGTCTGCTAGATAAACTTTCTGTAGCTTAAAGAGTTATTCTAGACAAGCGTTAATACACAGACCTTTGTTCTATTTGCCCTTGCTTTCCTACAGTTTAAGTAATTTTTCTGCTGACCTTTCTCATGGCTGCTGCTTAGCTCTAATCACAGTTCTGCTGTCTCTGCGGCCTGCAAAAACTTTCTAATTTTGTAGATTCTCACAGAATAGGAAAGAATGATAACAAAGGCTTGTGGCTCGGACTCTCTGTCCAAGCCTGCTCACTGTGATTGGCCATTAATTAGAAACATCCAACATGGGCCAATCACAGATGCACCTGTTGCATTCCACAGCAGCAGATAACCATCGTTTACATTTTGTTCCTGAGGCTTCTCAGGTTCTCAGGAGGAAAGGATTTTTCCTTAGGATTTGCCTAAGGAAAGGCAAAGGGGACTGTCACAGACATCTTTTACGAAAAATCCTAAGGAAAGGACTTTTCACAAAAGATGTCTGTGACAGTCCCCTGTGCCTGCCAGCCGCGCTGCTGCCGTTTCCAGCTGGGAAGGGCAGCGTGCCGTGGTGGCAGCAGTGGTGCTTCCTCCGGCAGTGATGCAGACGGGCGAGAGCGGGCTGACGGTGTTCCGGCTGCTGACCAAGGACAAGCGCTGGAAGTGGGTGCAGGCCAACGCCCGGCTCGTCTACAGGAACGGCAAGCCTGAGTACATCGTGGTCACACAGAGGCCCCTCGTGTACGTGCTGGGCTGGCGTGGGCACAGCCTGCCTTTCCCCATGGCTCTGGGGTGTCCTGAGCAGGGCAGTGTGTTGGGTTTGTCCTTTGTTGCTGCAGCCGTGGGATTCTGTGCTTGGCGCTGTTCGGCCGCATCCCCGTCTGCAAGGCCAGCCCTCAACGGGGGTGATGCTCAGTCATGCTGCAGGTGTTTGGTTTTTCGGTGTGTGTTTGTGTGTGTGAATGCATGCTGGCTGGAGCAAAGGGGCTTTGGCTTGCCGGGATCACAGCTGCCCATTACAGAAGCACTTGTGTGACGGTGTTCACAGGGGTTTTCAGGTGAGGGAAGGGACGAGAATGTTGACTCCATGTTCAGAAGGCTTGATTTATTATTTTATGATATATATATATTACATTAAAACTGTACTAAAAAGAGTAGAAGGAAAAGTTTCATCTCAGAAGGCTAGCTAAGCTAAGAATAGAATGGAAAGGAATGAAAAACAAAGATTTGTGGCTCGGACAGAGAGAGAGAACCAGCTCTGCCGTGACTGGTCACTAATTCCAAACATCCACACGAGACCAGTCACGGATCCACCTGTTGCATTCCACAGCAGCAGATAACCATTGTTTACATTTTGTTTCTGAGGCCTCACAGCTTCTCAGAAGGAATAATCCTTAAGAAAAGGATTTTCACAAAAGATGTCTGCGACACGCTTGTGGGGTGGGTTTGTGTCAGCCACAATGTCCTCTTCCTGCCCTGCAGAGACGAAGAAGGAGGAGAGCACCTTCGGAAGCGGTCCATGCACCTTCCCTTCACCTTTGCTACAGGAGAGGCGCTTCTATACCAAAGTTCTCATCCTCTCCCAGGCTTCCCTGACCTTTTCCAGAGCAAAGGGAAGCTCAGCAAGTCCAAGAAGCCCTCCTGCAGCCACGCAGGGCGCTCCCAGAGGAACGGCATTGACCCCAGGTCTCTGCTGGGCGCTGTGATGCAGCAGGACAAGGCGGTGTACACCTCCCACTCAGCTCCCATTCCCAACCCTTCCTTCAGCAGCACTTTCCAGCTCAAGGGTGTGTCCTTGCCAGGTGCAGGAGGGGATGCCCGGAGTATGGGCACAGCTCCAGCTTCTTCAAGGGGCAACAGCCTCCAAGAGAAGCTGCTGGATTTGCAGCAGGAGGACCCTCTCTTGGCCACCATGGACTTGCTCTCAATTAAGAGTGACCAGAGCTGTTCCAACGAGCTCTTCAGTGCTTTGGAGGGCTTGGGCTTGAATGCTGAGGACCTGGGGCTCCTGCTGCTGGATGAGAAAATGGTGATGGTGAGAACGGAGCCAGACCAGTCCCCATCCCTGAATAACAGCCTGGCCAGCAACCAGATTCTTTCCCATGTCCCCAGGCCTCCAGTGGATGGGCATGAGGGAGGGCAGCAGGTCTGTCCCCTGCCAGGCACGCCCCCCAGCCCGCAGGGAGGCCCTGCTCCGTGCCACATGGAGGACGAGGACTCGGGGTGCCACCTGGCACAGCGTGCAGGGCAGCCACGCACTGCCCTGCCCCAGCCCCAGCCGCACACGCTGCTGTGGGAGCAGCCCCCCAGTGCTGTGCCAGGGCTGCTCCCAGAGCTGGCTGAGCGGGAAGAGCTCTCCAGCGGGTCCCCGTGGAGGCCGGCTGGGGAGGAGACGGTGCTCCACTCCTTCCAGCCAGTGCAGGGCACCCCATGGCACAGCACCCCCGGCTCAGCCCCGGGCGCTCCCTGCCCGCAGGAGCCATCCGGGGCCCAGCAGCTGCGGGGAGGCTGCTCAGTCGTGCAGCCCCTCCAAGAGGATGTCCAGCAGTCCTTCTGCCTGCCCAGCCTGTGCCAGGACCACGTGGCACCGCCCGGCCAGCCCAGGCACCATCACTCGCTGATGAACGGGCTGCGTGGCCCCGGCTCTTCTCCACAGCCCAGCCCTTGGCAGGACTGTGTCTGCCCTCTGCTGCGGGCTCCAGCTCAGCCTGGCGTTCCTGGCCTCAGCAGAGATGGGATCTCCCAGCCCCAGGAATGCCTGGGCCCCGGGCCTGGCCTGCCCCCACAGCAGTTTCACCCGGATGGATTGTGCAGCCTGGATGCTGCCGGCGCTGGGGACTCCTGGCAAGAGATGGCTCCACACCCCAGGATTTTTCCCCCTTTCTACCAGCTCGTTCCCGAGAAGCAGCTGAGCTCTGTTCTTTCCATGCCCCAGCACTCTTCCCCCAGCTCAGCTGCAGAGCACTTTGGGAGCATCAGCAGCCCTCTGGAGACACTGAATTCCTATGGGACACGGAGCCAGGAGGGCAGGCACAGGGTAAGGGCCTTGCTCCCTCTGGGGCTCAGTGTTTTCTGTGCAGGCAGTGCTGATAACCCCCTGCAAAGCTCCTCACCGCTGTTCTCTCTCTCTCCTAGCCCCACAGCGGCTCTGGTTTGCCCAGCTCTGCCATGGGACTGCCCCAGGACCATCCAGTGCTGGCGGGAAGCCTGGCACTGCCCTGCCAGCCTCAGCCCCGGGCAGAAGTGCTGCCAGATCCCCCTCACGCCTCCACGGGGGACTTCTATCTCTAGGGGAGACGGGAATGGACAAAGCAGGACTTTTCCCTGGGGAAGGAGCTGCCTTCAAGCTGCAGAAGACAAACCTTCCCCGCTGCTGGGCGCATCCTGACAGTGCCATTGATGGCGGTTGCTTTGGCTCACCTGGGGGTTTTTTTCTCAACTCCCCACCATCCTGCTCGCTGTGCTGGTGTCCCTGGTGTGGGGAGGGATGGCGGCAGGGCTGGAGGACAGATTTCCCAGGGTGCTGGAGCAGGCTGAGCTGTGGTTGCAGGTCACCCCACGGGTGCAACCAAAGCTTCACCAAAGCTTTGTATTTACAAGCTGTGCGTGGTCCAGCATGGATACCAGCCTCATGAAAACCTTTCTGTGTCTTTCCTTAGGACAGGTTTTCATGAGGCTGGTATCCGTGCTGGATCATGTGTCTTTTCATGTGTCTTTTCACCTCTGGTATTAAATTTCCTGCCGTCCCTGCCAGGTACCTGTGGCCGTGGCCATGCTGTACAGATCTGTTGCCTGTTTTATAAGGAAAAGGAGCCTTGTGTGGTGTTGTTGTGCTGCTCTGGTCCTTCCCCACCCCAGCTTCCCAGTGTGCCAGGTGTTCCCAGTGTTTGGGACCTAGGTTAGAGCTCCTGTGGCAAACACCCTGGGCTTTGCTGTACTGTACAAGACATGCTGAGATTGGCTGCTAAACTGATTTTCTCTGGGTGCTGGCCTCAGGTGCCCTCAGACTTCAAGTCTCAAAGTTTTCAGTTAAAAACCAAAAATTTCAATAAGATAAAGAAAATAAGTATAATGCTACTTAATTGTAAGTACTGAGAGAGTGATGTTTTCCCACAGAAAAAAAAAAAAACCCACAGCCCATATGTGTGTACATAATACAAGTTGACAGATTTATTTTTATGCCGCTCCAGTGGATGGAACAAACAACCTCTTACCATCCCAAAGCAGCATCCTGTGGAATGGGATGAAAAGGTTGTTTAAAGACCAGAAACACGGTGACCCTTTAAGAAACCTGACAAAGCCCATCCCTCCTCCTGCTCACCCACCTTTGCATTCGTGTGAATTCCTCTTGGTTTTGTTTCAATAAATGGTTTTGGAGCTCCTCTCTGATGTTTCCCTTGCTGGTTGTGTCTCTTCCCAATCTGGAGCACGTCAGGGTTTGCTAAATGCAGCATTGGAGCTCAGGCCTTGCCACTGGTGACCTGAGATGGAATGGGTTGGATTGGAAGGGATTCTGAGGAGCACCTGGAGCCTTTGGGATGCACACAGTCCACCATGGATGTTTGAAAGGGATTGAGAAATCTGACAGAGAAAGGTAAGTGTATTAAAAAAAAAAAAAAGTACAATATTTATATATTATAGTAATGTATAATACACATGTATATAGAGTTGCACGTAGATACATTGAAATATAAAGTATGTGTATTTATAAAGTGTCTGTCTGTAGTTTCTAGTACGTAGTAGAAAACATCTTTTAAGACAAATAAGCGGATTCTTTTCCCCTGCACTAGAAACTAGAAAAAACACAGGTTTCTTTGCTCTGAATGCTGAATTGTCCAGCATTCCCACCCCTATGTGGCACCTGCTTTTTCTTAGCAAAACAAGGCAGTTTTGTAACGTTTCTGAATTTTTGTTGGAGATGTGCTGGGAGCGTTTGATCTTTTATGGTTCCTGTGCCCTCCTCTGCTTTGTCCTCCCTGTTCCCTCAGAGGAGCCGGCTCTGGGCAGCCCCACCTGTGCTGGGAGGGATGGAGGGATGGGACCAGAGCATCCCTGGGGCTGCAGCTTGCTGACTTCAGATGCTGAGCACAGCCTGCCCGCTGCCAGGCTTCCTCCGCGGGCCAGGTCCTGGATGTGCCGGCAACCATTCCGTGACCATTCCTGCCCCGACGGGTTCCTCCTCTTCCTTGCCATGCATCAAGCCATCCTTTCTGTGCAGGGAGCTGCTCTGCTCCCAAAGTAGGCCGGCACATCCATAATTTACGCCCATCCTCATGGCAGCTGCTGCCTGTCTTCCCCCGGGCCTCGTGGCATTGATTGCTGACGCACCAGGGAGCCTGGCTGAAGGAAAACTTCCTTCTGCAGCAAGGGAGATGCCTCTGTTCATCACCCCAGTGTCTGCAGCCTGCCCTGAGCCGTGGTGGTAAGAAAGGGGAGTTGGGCAGCTGTGCATCTGTGCTCTGGTTTGAACATCTGGAGGGAGCACGGCCCCATGGGGGGCCCAATCAATCCCCAAGAGCTGGATGAGGCCAAGGAAGGTGTGAGGAAATGTGACGGTGTTCACAGGGGTCTCAGGTTGAGGGAGGAGACGAGGATCTGACTCCATGTTTCAGAAGGCTTGATTTATTATTTTATGATATATATTACATTAAAACTATACTAAAAGAATAGAAGAAAGGATTTTATCAGAAGGCCAGCTAAGAATAGAATAGGAAAGAATGATAACAAAGGCTCTGTCTCGGACTCTGTCCGAGCCACCTGACTGTGATTGGCCATTAATTAGAAACAACCAACATGGGCCAATCACAGATCCACCTGTTGCATTCCACAGCAGCAGATAATCAATGTTTACAATTTGTTCCTGAGGCCTCTCAGCTTCTCAGGAGTAAAAATCTTAAGGAAAGGATTTTTCATAAAAGATGTCTGCGACAAGGAAAGAGTTTGGACAGAATCATAGAATATCCTGAGCTGGAAGGATCACTGAAGTCCTGGCCCCGCACGGGACAGGTCCGAGAATCCCGTGGTGTGCTTGGCTTTGGGGATGTTTGTGTAGCTATAGGCTCAGCTCCATGTGGGAAGGGGCTGTGGTGCTCCTTGCAGCAGGGTAAGATGCACGTTTGGAGGGGCAGCAGGAGGAGAGCAGAGGGCATTTATTGCTTGCCTCTTTTCCCTTTCCCTTCCTGCCTGCTGTGTTCCCACATGCCAGCCAGGACAGGGGCCTGTGAGACACAGCCTGAGGCAGAAGGGGGCTCCTGTCCCGAGCCAGACGGGAGAGCTGACATCTGGTTCTGGCTGCATCCGTGAGGCAGAAAGCCCCAGTCCCCAGCTGGGATGTCTCCCTGGGCCCCAGGACAGCAGAGAGCAAGGTAAATATTTCCCTGGAAGCCCAGCCTGGTGTTTGCCCACAGCACGGCCATGCACCATCCATTGCAGATGGGGCAGAGCCCTGGGCAGTGGAGCAGAACACGCTGTGGTGGCTCCTGCTTTGAACAGAGATAAAGGAGCACATCAGCCATCATCCTGGGGTGAAGGAGCAGCACATGGCTAGCAGGTACTGGAATGGCAAAGCTGTTGGTGGTGTTATCATCATCATCGTCATCAGATATTGTTATCATTTTTATTTTCTGGACCTAGGGGAGTTTGATATGAATGGGCCAAAACTGTCTGTGTGGTTTGATAAATGTGTGTGCCTCAAAGAATAATCTCAAATCTGATGTGAAATCTCAGACTCACAGAATGGTTTAGGCTGGAGCCTTAAGGCTCATCCTGCTCCCTCTCCCCACCATGGGCAGGGACACTGTCCACTATCCCAGGCTGCTCCAAGCCCTGTCCAACCTGGCCTTGGACACTTCCAGGGATGCAGGGGCAGCCACAGCTTCTCTGGGCACCCTGTGCCATCTCTGCCCGCCCTCACAGGGAGGATTTTTTCCCAATATCCCATCCATTCCTGCCCTCTGGCAGTGGGAGGCCATTTCCCCTTGTCCTGTAACTCCAGACCCTTGTGCAAAGTCCCTCCCCAGCTTTCTTGGAGCCTCTTTAGGCACTGGAAGGCTTTAAAAGAAATGTTTTTAGCTCCCATTTCATTATTTTACACTGAAACTTACTTCAGTTTCCTTGATGCTTTTAGGAAGGTTTATATTTTATATTCCTTACCTTCTGCTGACATATCCTTGCCCCTTCTCATGACGGGCTCTGAAGCTGTGAGGACTCCTGCCCTTGCTAATAGATGTACCATTGTCACTACATTGCTGATGTCTCCCAGGTGCCTTTCCACTGAGCAGAGGAGTGTTTGGTGTCATGGTGTCCCATCTCTGCTTTAAAATTTCGCCATCCTTCCCAATCCTTAATTCCCCTTTTCCTGGCAAGCTGTGGCTGCTAAACCCCCAAGTGGCTGCTAAACTCTCAAAATGCATCTAGGAAGATTTCCAAGCTCTACAGGTGGACCAAGTGTCACATCTACCTTGCACAGTGCTCTGTAGTGGTGCTGGGTTCCAGCCCCAGCTGTTGCAGCCATTTCTGATGGGTTTGGCTCTCCAGAGGAGGAAACGTCCTTTTCGAGCTCGCCCAAGAACAGTTTGTACCTCTGAGCTTTTCGCTGCCTCCTCAGAGGATGTTCCATGCCAGAACCCCCCTTGGCTTGAGTTTGAAATGCCTTCAGTATCAAAAATCCCAGCCGGGGCTGATGGTGGCTGGGCCACACAAGGGGAAGGGAGAAGAAAATCCCTTTGCACCTTGGCCCTGTGCCCTGTCAGTAGCTGGGGTTACTCTGCAGAGGGCAGAGCCTGGCAGGGAAGGAGCAGACAAACAATGGGAGTTCTGCTCACGACGTGGAGGAGCTCAAAGGCGGATGGAGCTGGGGGCAGCCCAGTGTGGAGAGGGGCACTGTGAGGCAGGGCAAGCTCAGCCTTCTCCTGCCCCTCAGCAGGACTGAGGTTCCTGCAGCGAAGGAGGCTTTGAAGAAACGTGGAAGGGAGGCCAGGCAAGGCTGTGGCAAGCCGGGAGAGGAACAGGCAGAGCATTATCCGTGCTGGCTGCGCTCCCGCGGAGGTAATCTCATAGTTATTTTAGCCTCCAGCTGGGATGCAGCTCTGAGCCCAGCTTTTGCAATATCCTGCCAAGCCCAGGCTCCAAATCTGCCCTTGCTGGCTGTGAGCAAGGCGGGACCGCGTGGTGAGAACCTGCCATCAGCAATCGAAGGGAAAGACCTTCACACTGCTCCCTTTTTGTGCCTTGCTGGCCATTTTGGGGCTCCTGGGAAGGGGCTCTAAACCTTGGGCTTGGTAGTTTGGTTTGGGTTTTTCCCCCTCTGTAATATGCAGATTTAAAGACAAAACTGGAGCATTTGGAACCATGCTTCCCTCTGCAGAGAGGTTCCTTGCTCCCTAAAACCATCCCATAAAAACATGGGAGTTCTCTCTCCTGGGAGATGCTTCCTTTGGGTCTGTGTCCTGGAAATCCATGAGGACACTGCAAAGAAACTTAAATCTGAGCTCCCCCCTGTTCATCAGCAGGGCTGGCTGCTCCTCCAGCAGTATTTCTGTAGCATCACAGGGTCTGTAGTAAGTTACAAGGACCATATCTCCTGGACACACTGGCTACTTGCTCTGGGTGGCCTCAACCTCCCTGATAAGCTCAGCAATGCTCCTTGAGCAGAGAGGCTGGCTTGAATCACTGCTGGTCCTCATACCCACAAGGATTTGAGCCCTTGCCCAGTTTCAAATGGACAGTGCTTTGCTTTGGTGAGTTCTCAGAGCTGGATCAACAGCACACTCTTTGCAGTTTGGTTTGCTTCTTTATTTTCAGGATGGAAAAGGGAAACCCAGCTGGTTTGGGGGAAAAGGGAGGATGGAAAGAGCCTGGTATAAAGCAAGCTTTGCTTTCCTAGCCAGGTTGTTTTGGGAAGTCACCACATGCCTTGAAATAGATTAAGTGTGGCTCCAGGGGCCATTGTGGAGAGTGAGCACTGTAAAAATGCAGATTTCAGGGAAAGCCTTATGCACTGTGACAATTTAAAGTACCCCCGAAGGGCATTCGCTCAGGCAGAAACACACTTCACTTGGAGCACATTATGAATGAGACAGGGGAACAATTTGTTTGCTGGAGATGGGCAGGGGATCAATTAGGCAGAGCAGAGGGCACAGAGCAAGTCAATTTGCAAAAGGATAAAACACAGAGGAGGTGGCTACATCCTGTCTGGCTTCTGGGTGTTCTCTCTGCTGGGATGGAGCTGTGGCATCCCCGGAGGAGGAGATTTGCCTGCCCTGAGGAAGAGACTCAGTGTGGCGTGTTCTGGGCACTCTTACAGAGTCATTGGGTATCCCCTTGGCTCTGCTCTTCCTCCTGGTTATCCTGATCATCAGGGCTGGGGACATTTCCCCGTGGGTTGGGACAGCTGCTGGGACTCAGCTGTGCCACTCCAGGATCAGCTAACAGCTCACTTGGCTGCACAGAAGTACTGGGAAACCAAACCCTGAGCATTTTTGGAGACAGAAGAAGGAATGATGCCAAGTGCATTTGTGGTTTTTGGGTCGAAGGGGAAGGCTTTGGAATTGAATTTATTTTCTTTTTAAAGGGAAGGGACTTTGCTTAGGTAGAAGGTAAAGTGTTCAGAACTACAGAGCCTGTCTGGAAGTGACTGGGGAGAAAGAGATGATGGAAGTCTTAAAACTCCTCGAGAGTACACATGTTTTTGTGCTCCATGAGGTGTGCATGAGTTAACATCACAACTGTGAGGACCACATATGTCCTTCTGAACTTCAAATTTCATAACCTCAAAGCATACCCTTAATGACCAAACGCATCCTTCTGAATTTTGCAAAACCATGAATCCTGCTGAGTGCTCATAAGTTAATTGGAATATGAGAAGAGAAAAAAATTTCCCTGCCCAGTGGGTGGTGGGCAATCTAGAATGGCCATGGGGCTCTTTGTGGACATGGTTTAGTGGTGGCCTGGCAGTGCTGGGGGAATGGTTGTGCTCAAGGATCTAGGAAGCTTTTCCAACCTTAGTGATTCCCTGATTCTGTGATTCTACTGCCATCCTGTCACTTGGTGCACGCCCTGTAATAGGCACCGCTCTGGCAGGGATCCCCGCAGCCCCGGCCCCTGCCCAGCCGCTCTGTGGGCAGCACAAAGGCTTCAGCAGAACCACCAAAGGCCAAGGGGCTTCTGGCCATTTCCCCTGCAGCACTGAACACCTGGGCAGCTGGCTGAGTACGAACACTCTTTTCCCCCTTCAGGGCCTCAGGACCCCTCAGCCTGCTGCGCTGCTGAGCACAAGCACCCTTTTCACCCTTTCCTGCCTATTGCCCTGCAGACCCTGGGCAGCAAAGAAAAGCTCCTGGCAGTCTGTGTACCATAACACATTCTATAATTTATTTTACAATCACCTATAATATATAATAATATATATATATAATTCTACATAGTCTATTATTTGTATTATGTTAAAGGAGAGGGGCTTATTAGAATGTGCTAGAAGGGTCCAGGGTTTGGTGAAACAGGGGTCAGATGGGGCAAGGCAAGGTCGAAGAGAGATTGGATGAAACATCTGACCAATCATTCGAAGCCCTGCAGAAACGATTGGTCCAGAATGAACGGCGGTAAAGACCAATGAGAAGCCTGGAAATGGACCAATCATCATGAGGATCCAAAATGCACCAATCCTGGACTCGAGGGGGACTATAAATGTGGGCAGTTCGTTTGGGTTGGGGTTCTTCTTCTTTTGGGGTACTTGTTGTTAGGGAGAACCCAGTGCACTTGGGGTAAGCACACAGTTTTCGTTTTTGGCTCGCTGTGTGGGTGCCTGGGTTTATCCTGGGCACTCCGTTCCTTGTAGCTATTTTAATAAACGAGAACCTCTTTCTCTGGAGAAAGTTTGGCCTCGTTCATATCCGTAACAATAATATATATAGTTCTGCATAGTCTATAATTGATTTTTTTATAATATAGATAAACATGGAAAAGAAGAAAAGAAAAATCTTAAAGGAAATGAAAAATCCCCACTGGCTCAGGTTGCCCCAGCAAAGAGAGCCTCCCAGATCAGCTCTCCTCAGAGCTCCAGCAGTGCAGCCAGCCGAGCCCTGACAAATGAGGCCGAGTCATCCATGCCCTGCCCAGCTGATCGTGCAGCCTATGGATGGTGGAATATCGCCCACGCTGTATTTGCCTGGAGGACATGCAGTGTTTCAAGTGCCAGCTGTGACACGGCACTGCTCGTGTCCTCCGTCAGGCGTTCCAGGGCTGCAAGAGAGAGGAACGGAGCCACAGGGAGAAGCTGGAGCTGCGGGAAGATGAGGGGAGCCCCCTGCAAGGACCATCCCAATCAGCTCTTTCCATGTCCAGCAGAAAGGAGGGAGCAAGGGGTTCAGCACAAAGATGCTGGCCACGAATGGCCCACGTGGCCCTGAAATCTCACTGCGCTCTGCCCACGGGAGCAGAGCCCTCCATAGCCGGGCCGGGGCTTCCAGCTTCCCCCGGCAGCCCCTGCTGTCAGCCCCGGCCTCCCCTGGCCGCAGAGCCCTGAGGCGCGGCCAGCAGCCGCTGGCCAAGGGCTCCCGAGGGCAGGGGGCAGAGGGCCGGCTGCTGCCCGGGGAGCCGCGGTGCCGGCCCGCAGCCCCGCCGGGCCAGGGCTCCATGGGCACCCAGCTCGGGCCCACGGGAGCCTGGAGAAGAGCCCGGGCGGCCTCTGGCTGCAGCAGCGGGCAGGGGCACAGCTGCCAGCCCCGCACACCGAGCACCGCCCTCAGGGGCCTTCTCCAGGCTGAGCCTGGGGCTTCAGGCCCTCCTTACCAGGCACTCATCAATTTTCAATGGCTGCTCCATCTTCAGCACTTTCTGGAGATCTGTCTTCCCGAAGAACCTGGCCGCACAATGCAGTGCTTGCCAAAAGGACTGGAGAGCACCAGAGGCCCGGAGATGGCCCCACAGCCCAGGTCACCAGACCCGCATCTCTGTGCCCAGGCCTGGAGGAGGCGTCAGCCCATGAGGCACCAGGCCAGGACGCAGGCATGCCCCCTCCCAGAGATGCACCAGCATCACAGAAAACCTCACCTTTGCCACGTCCAAGTTCTTATCATGAGAGTACAGTAAAAGTGCATACAGGCTCTTGTCCACAATTGTCTTCAGGGGCTTTTTCCCCTCATCCACAACCAATTCCACCGCCTTCCTGAAGAGTTGAATGGAGAGCACTTGCACATGGCTGTTGTCCTAGAGGAAACAAAAAGCCCTACATCAACTATTCCAGTCCCACCTGGGCAAAGGCCTGAAAATCTAGAGGGCACCAAGTTTCTGGGAAGCACCCAATGCCTGTAGCTCAGGATGCAGAAGCTTACATGCTCAAAGAGCAGCAGGAGTGCCTCAGCCAGCTTTGGGGCAGTGGTGCTGGATACTAGGATGTCTTTGTGCTGGAGCACATTGGTGAACACAGAGAGGGACATGCTGACCATCTCTCCATCTGCATCATGCAGCAGCTCCAGAAGGCTTGGAGACAGGATGCACATTCTCCTGGCCTGTGTGGAACACAAGGCTGTGCTGGGAAGCCATGGACGGCTGCACCACCAAGCCCACCCTGGCACTGCAAGGCCACCCTGCTGCTGCAGGGCCCACAGGCCAAAGGCCTGCCCCAAAGCACTGGGGCAGGTGAGGCCGGAGAGCTGGGAGCAGCTGCCTCAGCTCCTGAAGGCCTGCACACCCATGGGGCTGCTTTCCACAGCGCAGATTCAGCCGCTGCCCCTCCTCACCATCAAGGGATCCTTGCTGACCACCACGAGGCCTCTGAGCGCCAGGTGACACCGCTCCCTGGACTCGCTGTGCAGGTGCCTCGCCAAGACCTTCAGGACACTGTCACCACATTCCCTCAAGTCCAGGCACTCGAGGACCTGAAAGGCACAGGGCAGTGACAGGGGAGCCGGCCAGCAGGAGCCCAGAAGCGCACAGGGCTGGGCCCAGGCAGCAGCACAGGGCGTGGGCGCCGTCCCAGGCAGCTGTGGCTGTGAGAGGGCAGAGAGCTGGGAGGCAGCTCAGCCAGGCAGCGCTGGAACCAGGCTCACCTCCACAAGGAATGCCAGGAAGGGCAGATCCCTGTATGGGTCCTGGCTGCTGAGCTGCCGGAGCAAGTGGAGTGCGATGCGAGAGCACAAAGGGACCAAGCGACGGCGCCTCTCCCTGGCAGGGGGAAAAAGACACCAAGACCCTGAGGTGGAGGACAAACCTCTCCCAGGACTGACTCAGAGAGGTCTGTGACCCAGAGTGGCAGACTGGCTCCTGTAATTCTGGATAATGAGGTTCTGCCAATGGAGCGCAATCATGGCTGAGACACAATGCTGTGTGCTCACACCCAGCACTATGCCGTGGGTCTGCTGGCCAGGTGAGACCCCCTTCTCCCCACTGCCCGCGGCATTTGTGCCCTGTGCCCCACTCTGTCCCTGAGGTCACGGCCCAGAGAGCCTTGTCACTGAGGGACAGCCAAGGAGACCGGAAAAGGGTGGGAGAGGAAGGTGCCCAGAAGGGGCCATCTCCCAGAGCACCCACATTCCCTCCAGGGATGCTGGGGAAAGACCAGAGCTCTCTGAGTCAGTCCTGGGAGAGGTTTGTCCCTCACCTCAAGGCCCTGGCTCCACAGTGTCCCACCCATCCCCGGCCCGCCGCAACGCCGTCCCAGCCCCGCCTGCTGCCCCGGCAGCGCCAGCCGGGCCGGGCGCCGTGCAGCCCCGCCTGGCCTGGGCATTGCTGCTGCCTCCCTCTGGCAGCCGTGCCCTGGGTGGCAGCGTGCGGCAAGGGCCGGGCTGAGCCCTGCCGGGCCAGCAGCCCCTGTGGCCACAGCGCCGGCAGCGCCGCTGGCAGGGAGCTGTGCCGCTGGGGCCGTGACAGGCTCTGTGCTCACAGGCATGGTCGGGCGGTGCCTCAGGAGGCAGCAGCAAGAGCTCCGGCTGAGCTGGACAGGTGAGTGAGGGCAGCGGGTAGACAGCGGGGGCTGCCGGGGGTCCTGCAAGTCCTCTCCCGGCTTTGCAGGGCTCTGCTCCCTGTGCCGACGAGGGCTGATGTGGGCAGGGCAGACAGAGATTTCAGGGACACCTCGGGGAGTCATGGCCAGTACCTCCCAGCTGATTCCAAAGTCTCCTACTCCCTTCTGGGTGCAATGGCCCTGTCCAGAAGCTCTTGTAGGATTCCCTCAGACCCGGGCTGTTGCCAGGGCTCTGTTCCTCGCTCTTTCAGCCCTACAAGCCCGGAGGCAACGTGCCAGCCCATCCTGCCGTGACCTGGAAAATCAAGCTGAGTTTCCCCAAAGAGCTGAAGAACTGGGGACGTCTTCTGGATCCAGTCAACCAGTGCCCCAAGAAGAGCACCAGGAGACACCCAAGAGGACATTGCCTCCCAGCGCTGCTGGAAGTCCTGGCACGGCTGAACCCCAAGAACTGGAAATCGGTAGTTCTTTAACAATGGATTTTTGCTTTACCTTTACCGCTCGTTATTAGCAAGAAGGTGATCCTCCAAAATACAGTGTTACTCTCCATTATTTTGCGTACAGAAACTTAAGTTTTTGGTGTAATTATTTAAACAGGTAGGATGTGCTTTCTGAGGCTGACCAATATCCACAACAATTGCCAAAGGGATGTTGGTTCATTTGTGGAGATAGAGCTTGGCTGGGCATTCCATCACACCTTGAAGGTGGCTCATGTAGCATTGGGATGCTCACTGTAATTGCGCCCGCAGCGAAAGCAGTCATGAAAAAGAAACAAAGGGGAACAATATCTGCTCGTCACTATGATGAGAACTGTAAAAGTGATTGCATGCCTTGGAAGGCTGCAAAAAGAGTTCCAGCAGGTTTGTGTTTACCCCAACTGGTTTCAGCAATGGTATTGAAACACTTAGATCGGGTTGGATGTTGGCTGAGTAAACAAACTAATGCCACATCCACTGCAATCAGTGACATGTTGGCTGATGTTAATAGTGTTAAACATGCTACCCTTCAAAATAGAGCAGCAACTGATTTTCTTTCACTGGCACAAGGACAGGGTTGTGAGGAATTTGAAGGATTTTGTTGTATGAATTTGTCCGATCATTCTGAATCCATCCACAAAAACATACAAAAACTGAAAGATTTGACAGCCCAAATGAAAGAAGATGGTGGGTCCTGGTTGGATTATTTGTTCCAAGAATGGAGCTTTGCACCTTGGCTAAGGGAATTTTGCAAGATAGGTCTCTATGTATTGGGTGCTTTAGTAGTGATATTAATAGTAATACCCTGTATACTTCAGTGTGTGCGACCAATGATGAACAAAACTGTCAAAGAAGTTTTTATCATACAAGAGAGAGAGATAGGAAATGGATTCACAGAAAGTGCTCAAAATCTCACTGAGATGGTGGATGAAGGTATAGAAATGGAAGAAGGTTTTGAATTAAGACCCTGGAACAGATGAGACTTTATTGGAACAATGATTTGTAACTATTGTCAGGCATAATTTATGCCCTTTCCACTGACTGGACCTTCACAGCATTAAGTTGCTGTGTTGTAATTTAGCAATGCTTAGTGCCAGAAAGAAGATGCTTTAAGCAGGTAATAAGCAAAAATATTATAGTAAGGCTACGAAACGCAAGTAATAAACGATACGATTGTGAAGGTTTCTTTTGGGTGAACAGAGAGGGGGAATTGTGGGAATCCATAAAATGACAGGGTTTTGGGAAAGCTGCAAAAGGCAGGCCTCAGATACAGCAGACCTGAGAGTAGAGCTAAAGCAGCACTTATGAAAGAGGTCAGCAGAAAAATTATTTAAACTGTAGAAAAAGCAAGGGCAGATAAAACAATAGCTTACGTATTCATGCTTGTCTGAATAGCTTTCTGAACTGCAAAAACTTTATCTAGCAAGATATTAGGAAGGTTAAAGCTTGAGAATGGAGCTCTGTGCTTGAGGCTTACAAGTAGGTATTGTATTCAAAACAAGCAAGTATTGTTTTAACCAAAGGTACGTGTGCTTCTGGTGATTGGAAAGAACTACTGTCAATGTGCTTTTGCTTTGTCTGATTGGTCAAGAGGCTCATAAAGTATGTTGTAACATTAAGTTTTCTGGCCTGTTGCCTGGACTGTGAGCTGTTAGCATCTTCCCATTGTCATAATCATTAATGAAAGTCATGCTGCAAAATTAACAGCTCAAGAAAATTTCCCAGCAGTCCCGTCTCGTTCATGGTCTGAAAATAAACCCCCTTGCCGGCGTCAGACTGCCTGTCCTGAAAAGACCTGAAGTCATTCAGCCTTGCCAGCGTTTCTTAAGGGTGTGTTGGTGCTCCCCAGGAAAGCCACACATTTGGGGAAACACCTTTGGAGGAAAGGGGCTTGCTTCTCAAGGAAAGCGCTTGCCAGGGAGCTCCCAGTGAGGCAGGTGCGAGTGTCCCCCTTTGGCTCTCTGGGCTCCTTTCAGTGCTTGAGGCCCATTGCACGTGGCAGAGGGGCATGGAGAAGGCAGTGAGGGGCAGGTTTGGCATCTGCAAACCAATCCCAGCACCTGCAGCAGGGTGTGTTACCCTCTTTGGACAGAGGTGTGAGCAGGAGCATCTCTGTCCAGCCATGAGCCCCAAAGCTCTCTGTGAGAGCTGTGAATTAAAAGGCCTTTACACACATACTTTTCACATCTTTCCTCTCTGCTGTGTCTCAACTCTTGGCCATATGCATTGCCTCCTGCTTGGTGGGAGCTGCTGTGGCCCAGGGCCAGCACAGAGCGGGGATGTGTGGGCCAGGCAGCATGGAGAGCCTTGGCTGATCTTGGTGTGTCCCTGGCCTCAGAAAAGGTGTGGTGGATTGACCAGGAAGAAGTGGGAATTCTGGGATCTTGTGGTCAAACCAATGGGTGCTTGGATTTTGATATTGGCACCTGGTGTAGCCAGTGGGATTTTGGACACAGCTCCGAGAACACCCAGGGGTTAAAAGCAGAGCTTCAGGCCTGGGAGGCTCTCTTGGGACTCCGAGGGGACGGAGGTCGGATCTCCATTCCCCCGTCCAGCCGCTGCTGCTGGGCGGGGCAGGGGCAGCCATGTGGTAGGCCTGGGCCTGGACAGAGATGGGGGTGAGGAGGCCTTGGAGGATGGAAGGGTGGAGGAGCCCCAAGAGACATCGGGCAGCCATTCCCCCCCCCCATCCCCTTGGAGACAGACAGAGAGAGAGAGAGTGCAGCCTGTGTCGTTATCTTGAAATTCAGTAAATATGTGCTGGCAGCAGGCAGCCCGGCTGAGGAGATGGGGGGCGGGCAGCCTGGAGTCCAGCCGCCTGGAGGAGTTTTTAACCCTTTTTGGACAATGAAAACCTTACAGAACATTAACCCTTCCTAGACGAGTGATAAGAGTGGAGGGGGACGAAGGAAATGAACGAGTGATGGAGGTCTGGACCAGAGAGAGAGAGAGAGAGAGAGAGATGTTGAAAGAATGGAGAAGATGGAGTGGCATTTTATGCTGGACTCTTTTGTGTAGTCATGGACAGAGCCATGTTTCCGTGTGATACAGAGACTGAGTCCAGGGGGAGAAATGTCCCAGTGCCAAAGAAGATTCAGTATGGGTACCCCTCGGCCCCAGGGGGTATATAAAATATGGGGGGGATAGATGTCCCAAAGGTAAGAAGGTGAGATACCGTGCTTTTCTGGAACTGGACAAAGCATCCTTAAAAAGACAACCCTGGAAGCACTCCCGATCCCTGTTCGGTGGTGAGAGCACTGGAACAAGGACGGAAAAGGCCACCACGACACATGGAAGGACTCCCTCTCCTCTTGAGGAACTGAAAGTTTGAGCAATCGAAAGGGTGCTGTTGGACCCAGAACTGGTGATTTTGGAGGATGTATTGTATTGGGAATTTAGGGGGGAGGAGGGGGAGAGTTTTTTGTGACGTTTTCATTTTCCTCGTGTTTTTTTTTTTTTTTCCTTTGGTGTGTAGTTTAGTAATTGTTTGTGTGTAGTTTAGTTAATAAATTTTTCTTTATGTTTAAGCTGGAGCCTGCTTTGCTTATTCCTGGTCACATCTCACAGCAGACACCGGGGAGAAGGTGTACTCATGGGGGCTCTGGCTTTGCCAGGCCAAAACCATAACAAAAGGCCTCCCAAGGTGTCCTGCTCGTTGGCTCTCCCTGTGCATCTTGGAGAGAACAAGGTAGGCATTTCTGGCAGCTGGGCATCAGCCGGCCTTAACATGGGGCCGTGTGGTGGAGCGAGCCCAGCTGAGATAGCCTGAGAGCAGCCCAGTGCTCCGTGCTCCTCTCTGCTGGCACGTGAGCATTTCTCTGCTTTCGGGATGGCCCTGGCTGTGTCAGGGCTGCTACGTGGGCACGAGACAGCCGGTCCTGTCCCGCTGGGTCCCAGCAGTGCCTCGCAGCAGCCCTGCAGCCACGTCAGGATGCTGGCCAAGAGAGGCCCTGGAAGCTGAGGCAGCTGATTTTAAGCTTTTGCAGATACACCCAGGGGATGGCCAGCGGTGTTCCCTCAGGACACAGCAGTCCTGGGGGGCCTCCCCAGAGCTGCCTGATGCCGCCCACTCCGTGTGGCACCAGCTGCTTTCCTGTGGAATGTTCTACCTCCCCCAGGAGTGAAGAGGGAGCTGGAGAAAGAGCTTGCCAGGCTGCTCTGGATCCTTTCCCAGCAGCCCTGGTTGAGTGGAGCAGTCCGAGCTGAGCGCAGATGTGCCAATGGAACAGCCGTGCACGGGAAGGCTCGCTGGGAAGGATGATCCAGGAACCATAGGCCGGCCAGCCTGGCTTTGCTGCCAGGGAAGGCCTTGGAGCAGACCCTCCTGGCTGCCATGCCACGGCACGTGCAGGGAACCAGGGGCTCTGCTGGAGGCTGGGAAAGCTCTGCGGAGGGACGGGCACAGATGGGGCTCCTGGCGGGGTGTTGAGGGCTTCTGTGGGGGTGTTTGGGGGGTGGGTGTTGGGGGGCGTGTTGGGGAAGGAGTTGTCTGGAAGGTGAGAGTGTGGGCTGGAATCTGAGTCAGTTTGAAGGCAGTATCTGTGCTTTGGCACAGCTTTGGTTATGGAGGGCAGATAGAATATCTGTGACTATTTCTTTTACTGGTCCTGTTTCCCCTGCAGGGAACAAGAGGGGAGTGCTGTACTTTATTGGCCACTTAGATATCTGTACTGGGGGAGGATCAGCCCTTTTGCCATCTCCTCATTTGTTTGGGTTACTGTTGTAACACTGAGTGGTCTTTCATTCCTTGAGAGCTTTTATTCCTGAAGAGAATTAGGAGATGACTATCCCTTCATCGAAAATCATTTGCAAACTAAAGAATGGCCTTCTTTTTGGCTCTGTGCAGGGTTATGTTTTGTAAAATGACATTCAGTGGGTGATAAGGCAAACGAGTTGCTGCTTCAGACTGGGATGCAAACTTGTAGACCAGTCACATTCTCACACCATCCCCAGAAATTTGGGAAGTTTGCAAATTTTGGAAGTCCTTGAGCTCAGCAATGGGAAGTTAAGCTTTCCTGAAGTGAGGATTTCTTTATGCTCGGTTTCTTCTGTGCCTTCGAGGGAAAGATGTTTTTGTGGTGCAGGAAATTAGTTCAATGAGAAAATATTCCAGCATGGAGGAAGAGCTCCTGACAGAAACCAAGTGTTGCCCGCAGTTGCTCCAGGTGCTCCTGCCATCAGCCCCCAATGCACGTGGGCTTTGGCTCCCTGTGGCACAGAAGCCCCCCGGGGGCACAGGTCTCTGGGGCGGGAGACGGGCACCAGCGCTGCCAGGGCTCGGGGGGTGGCAGCTCTGCTTGGGCAGGGACTCTGCCCCAGCTGCTGATGGCAGCGCTGCCCGGGCCCCAGGGCTCAGAGCAGCATTGGTGCCCGGGCCCACACGTTCCTTGTGCGAGTCACACCCGCGGGTTTAGGATGGCCACGGGCCGGGACGTGTCCCAAGGAGGCCGTGCCAGCGTCCCTGGAAGGGCCCGTGCCCTTCCCAGCGCGGCTGCGTCGGCAGCCCTGGGGGCTCCTTCTGCTGCCCTGAGCCCGCAGAGCAGGGCAGCGTTTGCTGATGCTCTGAGCCCTTCCTAAAGATCCTGTGGGGCTGCCTTGGACACCTGGGGCCAGGCATTCCTTCCAGCCTGGGCCACTTTGGCTGGGCTGGGGGCAGCCCCAGGGCAGGCGGCAGCGTGTGCAAGGCCCCTTGGTGACACGGTGCAGCACGGTCACCGTGTCATGGAACGGGACAGGGTGTCCTTTGTGACACGTGGTGACATAGGAGCTGGCGGTGACAAGAGCAGGCCACAGTGCTCGGAGCACACGACAGGCAGAGCGGTGCCGTGAGGAGCCCCCGCACAGCGCGCTCGTTCATTGCTGACCTGGACTTTTCCCTTGACCTTACTGCTGCCGGTGACCTCGAGTCCAGACCACAGGACTCGGTGGCCCGTGGCCTTCTCGGGACTTTTCTTTTGCAGGACCCCTCAAGGGCAGACCGCGGGACTTGGTGACTCGGAACTTTTCCGAAGGAACTGCCATCCTTGCGGCCAGTGTCCTCAAGGCCCGACCATTGGACTTGTCTACTCAGTGCTCTTCCAAGGCCTCTCTCTTGCAGGTGCCATTGACAGCAGATTTTGGGAGAATGGCAGAGAAACGCCAAGGCCTGTTCAGTAAGAAGAAGGACAAAGATTCTTTAGCTGCCCCAGCAAAGCAGCGTAACGCGTCACCAAAGGTCCAGCCCGTGAAGGAGAGTGAGTGACAGAGCTGGGTCTCAGGGCTGATGGCTGCAGCCAGCTTGGCCCCATCCCATCCCATCCCATCCCTCCCATCCCATCCCATCCCATCCCATCCCATCCCATCCCATCCCATCCCATCCCATCCCATCCCATCCCATCCCATCCCATCCCATCCCCTGGGGACATGCCCATGGACAGGATGGAACAGGGGCAGGGCAGACACCCCGCAGTGGCCGTGCTCCATCCCCTGGGCCATCCTGGGGCTCTCCCTGCCTGGGCAGCACAGGGCTGGGCTGTGCTCTCCGGCCTCTCCCGCAGCCCCTCAGCTCTGGCTGTGCTCGCTCTTTGCCAAATGCAGAGAAGAAGAAGGACGCTGCTGGTGGTGGCTTCAGCAACTCACTGAAGGTACCTGGAGCCACCCCGACCTGGGCTGGGCCTGCTGTCCCTGCTCAGCTGAGCACTGTGTTAGGAGCACTCCATGGAATGTCCCTCTCTTCTCTGCTCTTTTGCAGAAGTTCTTTGCATGTGGAAAGACAGAAAAGGAGGATCCGAACAAATACAGGCCGCTTGATTGTACCACAGCATCAATTGAATGCGCGGAATGGACTAATTACATACTGAAGGCTGACCAGGTAACAAATGAGGCCAACTCAGATACCTGAGTGACTGAGGTCATAAAAATAATGGATACTATTCCCACGTTAACTACCATTTATGCTCACAATTTATTATTCATTGATATTCATGTTTTATTATCAGAAGCAATAAGCAGCCATTGCCCATGGCTGGAGGCCTTCCAGGGTCATGCGGCCATCAAGCCATGTCCACTTGCCTGCCTCAGCCTTTGAGGCCAGCACAGTGTGGGGGCAAGGGAAGCACTTCTCTGGGGAAACTGGGGAATCTCCTCCCTCAGGAAGCACTCCCAATTTTCCTCACTTCTCTTCCAGGTGCCAGAAATGGTGAGGATTATGCACCAGAGACTTGCATCCCCTGAGACTGCCGATGTCAGGCTATTCATGAACATTCTGAGGATGGCTGAAGAGCACCCTGCTGGTGTGGTGCTGACCCTCCTGCGCTGTGCCCCAACATGTGACAGGTACGGGGCACACGTGCCTGCACAGCTCAGGGCCCACCAGCCTTTAGGGCCCATGGCCCTGCACAGCCTGTGCTATGGGCTCTGCCAGACAGGCACAGAGGTCCAGGACGCTGGGGCCCTTCTGTTCCCCAAGCCTGCTGCCAATGCTCCCTCCCTGCCCCTCAGGGCACCGGGGCTCTGTCACCTGGGCCCCCACAGCTGCACAGGGCATGGTCCTGGGACTGAGATGCCCCTGACACAGAGCTCTGATCCCACAGAGCTGCTACAATGATATGGAGAACTATAGGCTCGTCGAGTCCCACAGTGGAGAAGGTGCTGCCAACACTGATCTGTGTGATGGAGGATTGGCCTGTGCACAGCATGTTCACCTCTGATGGAGATGATACAAATGTCTTTGCCCTGGCTGTGAGTTTCTGGATCTGGGCTCTGCTTGCCCCTCGGTCACCTTGCCAGCAGCTCTCCATCCTCTCCATGCCTCAGGCGCTGGGCTGAACCCTGGGCTAGGGGCAGGCTCAGGGGGCACCAGGCCCGCTGCTCCTGCTGCATCTGCCCTTGGGCCCTGCCCCACGGACACCTCGGCACTGAGCGCTGTCTTGGGCTGCTTCTTTTGCAGGCAACTCTGGTGATCTCGGTGATTATCCAGGTGCCCAAGTGCCACGAGGCAATGCACAAGTATGCCCCCCACCTTCTCGTGACTCTGATAGTTCAAATTTGTGAGAGCACAGCACATGCTTCTGAGGAAGTTGACACCTTTTGGAAGAAATGCCAGGAAGAACACCACCTTAACATAAACCCCAGCAGGTTCTCCATCCTTCTTCTCCCATCCCTCCCATGTCCCCAAGGCAGGAGCCAGGGATCACAGTATGACCTGGGCTTTGCTCTGCATACAGTTTTGCAGTGCAGACTATGAAGGCTCTGCTCTGCCGACTGCGCTGTGAAAATGTGGTCATGCAAATGGCACGCAAGCATGGCTGGGACACGGTGCTGTGTGCTCACACCCAGCACTATGCCGTGGGTCTGCTGGCCAGGTGAGACCCCCTTCTCCCCACTGCCCCCGACATTTGTGCCCTGTGCCCCACTCTGTCCCTGTGGTCATGGGCCAGAGAGCCTCGTCACTGAGGGACAGCCAAGGAGACTGGAAAGGGCTGGGAGAGGAAGGTGCCCACAAGGAGCTACCTCTCAGAGGGCCCTCATCCCCTCCAGGCTGGTGGGGAAAGATGGAATCCTTGTGAGCCAGTTCTGGGAGATGTTTGACACCCATGCCTCAGAGTCTTGGTGCCCTTTTCCTCTTGCCAGGGAGATGCGCCGTGACGTGATCCCGCTGTGTTGTCGCACTGCCATCCACCTGCTTGGGCTGCTCAGCACAGAAGGGCATCGCTGGGATCTGCCCTTCCTGGCATTCCTTGTGGAGGTGAGCCTGGTTCCAGCGCTGCCTGGCTGAGCTGCCTCCCAGCTCTCTGTGCTCTCACAGCCACAGCTGCCTGGGACGGCGCCCACGCCCTGTGCTGCTGCCTGGGCCCAGCCCTGGGCGCTTCTGGGCTCCTGCTGGCCGGCTCCCCTGTCACTGCCCTGTGCCTTTCAGGTCCTTGAGTACCTGGACTTGAGAGAATGCAGCGAGAGTGTTCTGGAGATGATGGCAAGGTACCTGCAGAGCGAGTGCAGGGAGCGGCGTCGCCTGGCGCTCAGAGGCCTCGTGGTTCTCATCAGGGATCGCCTGCTGGTGAGGAGGGGGCAGCAGCTGAATCTGCGCTGTGGAAAGCAGCCCCATGGGCGTGCAGGGCTTCAGGAGCTGAGGCAGCTGCTCCCAGCTCTCCTGCCTCACCTGCCCCAGTGCTTTGGGGCAGGCCTTTGGCCTGTGGGCCCTGCAGCAGCAGGGTGGCCTTGCAGTGCCAGGGCGGTGTTGGCGGTGCAGCCGTCCATGGCTTCCCAGCACAGCCTTGTGTTCCACACAGGCCAGGAGAATGTGCATCCTGTCTCAACGGCTTGTGGATGTTCTGGGTGATGAAGATGCAGAGGTGGTCAGGATGTCCCTCTGTGTCTTCATGAATGTTCTCCAGCACAAGGACATCTTGGTAGCCAGCACTACTGCCCCAAGGCTAGCTGAGGCACTTGTACAACTCTTTGACCATGTAAGGCTCTGTGGCCCCAGCCATGGGACTGGCTGCTGCCCAGAAACTTGGTGCCCTGGGCAGTTTTAGTCTTTTACTCAGGGGGGCCTTGAGAAATGTTGGTGAGGTCTTTTCTGTGTCCTTTCCTCCAGGACAACAGCAATGTGCAGCTGCTCTCCATTCAGCTGTTTGGAAAGGTTATAGACGTAGTAGTGGATGAGGGAAAAAAGCCTCTGAAGAGAATGGCGAACCACAGCCTGCTCCCACTCTTCATACACTGCCATGAGGAGAACCAGCGTGTGGCGAATGTGAGTTTTGTGTGATGCTGGTGGATCTCGGGGAGAGGGCTCGGCTGCCTCCTGCCCTGGAACCTCACGGGCTGCAGCCTCCTCCAGGCCTTGGAAAAGGGATGTGGGTCCGGTGCCCTGGGCTGTGGGGCCATCTCTGGGTCTGCTGCTCTCCAGGCCTCTCAGAAAACGCTGCATTGTGCGGCCGGGTTCCTGAAGAGGAGGAAGCTCAAGCAGCTGGTGAAGAAGGGGCAGCTGTCAAAGTTCGGCAAATGCCTGGTAAGGAGGGCCTGAAGCCCCAGGCTCAGGCTGGAGGAGGCCCCTGAGGGCGGTGCTCGGTGTGCGGGGCTGGCAGCTGTGCCCCTGCCCGCTGCTGCAGCCAGAGGCCGCGCGGGCTCTTCTCCAGGCTCCCGTGGGCCCGAGCTGGGTGCCCATGGAGCCCCGGCCCGGCGGGGCTGCGGGCCGGCACCGCGGCTCCCCGGGCAGCAGCCGGCCCTCTGCCCCCTGCCCTCGGGAGCCCTTGGCCAGCGGCTGCTGGCCGCGCCTCAGGGCTCTGCGGCCAGGGGAGGCCGGGGCTGGGCGCAGGCAGTGCCCGGCCCAGGGGCTGAGCCCGCGCCAACCCTTCCCTCCTGCCGCTCTCTGCAGCTGGCAGAGGACAGGAGCCAAGCGGCCGAGCACCTGCGCCGGGCCCTGCCCTACCTGGAGAACCCTCAGGAGTCCGTACGTGAGGCGGCCATCAGGTTCATCGGTGAGTCCCAAGCCCGGGCTCCCACCCCGGCCCGCCGCAGCTCTGCCCCAGCCCCGCCTGCTGCCCCGGCAGCGCCGCTGGCACGGAGCTGTGCTGCTGGGGCCGTGACAGCCTCTGTGTTCACAGGCATGGCCGGGCGGTGCCTGAAGGGACAGCCAGCAGAGCTTCACGTTCTCACTCAGGGTGAGTGAGGGCAGCGCGCTGACAGCGGGGACTGCCCGGCAGAGCTGCATTGCCCCGGCACGGAGCTGCAGTCCCTGTCCCGGCTGTGGCAGGCTTTGCTCCCTGTGTGGATGGAGGGTGGCATGGGCAGAGCACAGGCCCATTTCAGGGATACTGGTGGGGGCATTCGTGGCCAGCATCTTGCAAGGGTCAGCCTCTCTTGTGGCCGGTGTGAGAGCAGGGAGCAATGGGTTTAGCAGGACAATCTCCGGGTGTCCGTCTGGGCTCTGACCCTGGTAGTTCATCTGTCTTCCAGCCCTTGAAGCCATGAGCAAAGATGACAGTCCATCCTCCAGTAACCTAGAGGTGCAGGCAATTTTTGGGCAAAGATCTTCAGAATTAAGGTCATCTTCTGGACTCAGAGATCCGGGGAGCCAAGAACAGTACCAGGAGACTGTGAAGAGAGGACCATCATTCAGCGTCACTGGAGCTCCAGCCACAGCTGATGCTGGCTACAGCTGAGCCTGTGGGAGGCTTCCATCGCCACTGCCTTCTCCTTCCCTGTTGACAGTTCCCTCCCTTCAGCCCTCAGACTCTCCCCACCCCTTTTTTTTTGCCCCCATCTCATCCTTTCACGTTCCCTTCCATTAATAAACATTTTGGTTTTTCCCTGTCCCTGTTGACAGTTCCCTCCCTCCAGTCCTCAGACCCTCCCCACCCCTTTTTTTTGCCCCCATCTCATCCCTTCACTTTCCCTTCCATTAATAAACAGTTTGGTTTTCCCCCTTACATGCACCTCTGTGGAGCTGATGTAAATCCGGGACCCTGGGACACACAGACCCTGCTGCCGTTCTCTGCCACGCCGTGTTTTGTGCACGGACACAGAGGAACGAGGGCAGGTCAGGCTGGAAATGTCCCTGTGCTGAAGGTGCAGTTGCACAGCACTGTGCAGTTACACATCTTGCTGAGCACCCTGGAGCCCCTGGATTTTGGGAGAGCCAACCTGAGCATGCTCTGAACCCAGCTGAGAGGGATTCCATGGCAAGCATCCGTGGAGGGCAGAAGAGCTTAGAATGCTGGAAGCTTTCAAGAATAGCTTCCTGAAAGTACAGCAGTGCTCCATCCCTGCACAGGATGAGGAAGAGGGCAGAAGCAGAGAGCATCCTGGCTTAGCAGGGAGCTCTGGCTGTGCCCAAGGGCAAATGAAGCAGCAGCACGGTGCCCGAGACTCGGACACGCGGCCGTGCCGGTGCCCGGAGCGCTGTCAGGCAGTGCCGGGATCCCGGCTGTGCTTCTGCTCCCCACAAGGGAGGAATGGCAGCCCCAGGCTCAGAGCCAGTCAGAAAGCCAAGCAAGGGAGAGCAGAGGGAGGGCACCCTGCCAGTCTCTCTTGGGCATGGCCGCAAAACAGCCCCTGCTGCTTTTCCTCCGCCTGCATTTGGGCTGTGCTGGTGGCAGAGCCAGCCAGCTTGGGCTCTGTGTTCCAGAGCCTGTTGGGAGCGGGCATGAAAAGCTCTGTGTGCACAGCAGAGAGTCCTGGAAGGTGCTGGCAAGAGCATCCTGCAGGAACAGGGCTCTGGTCCCTGGCCAGGAATAGCCTGGTTTTGGTGCCGTGAGCACAGGCAGGAGCTGAGGCAGGTGAAGAGGCAGCGGGCAGCTTGTGTTTGTGGAGGGCCTGGGGCTGCACCTCTGAGCCTGTATTGGGAAAAAAGGCTCCCAATATTACCAGTTAGATTGTGCCTGGGCCAGTCTGACCCTCGCTGCCGGGCCAAAGGCAGCAACTGCGGTGTATCACCCCAGAGATACCTTAGCTTGCTGGTGGTTGCAGCTGGGCACTGAACAAGTCCAGGCTTGTAAGGGACCCGTTACCTCAGGAGGGATAGCTTCAGGCGATGGTGAAGAGAAAAAGGAGATGGATTCTGCTGGAGGGTTTAATGTCCAGAGGTTTATTCCATGGTTACAGAGGTCTGAACGTGAGGACCTGCTCCAACAGAACGCAGACCGCATGGTCTGATCACCTTTTTAAGCTCAGGGACAGGGGGAGGGGAGGTACAGGTGAGCCACCAACCAGGTGAGAGGGGCAGGGTCTCAGGGGAAGATGACACCCAGAAAGGCCAATGACCTCTGGGCATAGGGGCATCCTTTGAACTTGACCAACCACACGACACCTTGCTGGAACGTTTAGCCTGATTGACAGGACTCACTCAGCATGGGGGCAAGGGATTAGACGTATAGGCACACCTGGGAAAGTGACCTGGAAGGCCAAAATGGGACATCACAGCACACCACAACATCTCCCCCTAGTTTTGTTTAAAAAGAAGAGGACTATGTTTGTGGTGCAGAATGATTGCCAAACCATGGTTGGTAAATCAGTTCTTCCTCTACAGGAGGGTCAGTGTTTTCTACTGAGGCTTCCAGGTCATCTATTGGAGCACTGAGGGCTTCCAAATGGTAGACTTCAGGAGGGGGAGATGAGCTTGAAATTAACTTGAGAACCATGCGTTTGATTAGTCCAAAAACAATGCTAACAACTACAATAACTATAACTCAAATAAACAGCACTAAAAACACAGTTTTCAGAATAGATCCCAACCAGCCCGAGAGTCCCCAGCCTTTGAACAGTCCATTCAGCCAGTTGTCAGTTTCTCTGTTGATGTCTGAGAGCCTTTGTCAAGGTAGTCCATATGTGGTTTGGGCTGAGGCACTATGCAGGAGGTCACAGGTGGGATGATCACGAGTAGGATGAGAAGCAGGCTTGGTCTCATGGTGTCTCGAGGCTACACACGAACAGTGGGATCTAAACTGGCACAAAAACTTGAAACAAATATATATTATAAACTATTCCAGATAGGAGGCTTAAATGGAATTTCCTCCAGAGAACGCGTGCGGCGTTTTCTTCTCCAGGCAGCATGAGCAACCTGGGGTGCTTCTGTAGATTTCTCTGAGACCTTGGGAACATAGGGCTTTACCCATTTGGAAGGAACCCACCTTAAACCAGAGGGGGTGGATACACAGGCATATCCACGTCCCCAAGTAACCAATTTGTAAGGTCCCACCATTTTCCAAGTCTCAGGGTCCTTTACTAAAACTGGAGGTTTTTCTTTTATTAACCTATGATTGCTCCCCCCAAAGTGGCGTAGGATGGGTGGGTTCAGGCTGTCAAAAGAACAATTCCGAAAATTTATTGTGAATAGCGCCCTGGATAACCAGATGTGGGGAGGTTCCACCTTCAGAACCTGTTGTTGCTGATCCAGGACCCTTTTAATATCACGGTGAGTTCTTTCTACAATGGCTTGACCTGTAGGGGAGTAGGGGATGCCAGTTTTGTGCTCTACTCCCCATTGCTGCAGGAAGCTCCCGAATTCCTTGGATTTGTAAGCAGGCCCATTATCAGTTTTCAGCTCCTTGGGGATGCCCATGAAAGAAAAAGCCTGTAAGAGGTGCTTAATAGCATCAATAGATGATTCTCCTGTGTGGGCAGAAGCATAGACCGCTCTAGAAAAGGTATCTACACTAACATGAACATATTTCTGCCATCCAAAAGACTGTATGTGTGTTACATCTGTTTGCCACAGTTCACAACTGTTCAGTGCCCTTGGGTTTGCTCCCGTACTCACTGTAGGGAGTGCATGTTGTTGGCAATTTGGGCATGTGGCCACAATCGCTTTGGCCTGTTCTCGAGTGATGTTAAACTGACGAACCAGGCCAGGTGCATTTTGGTGGAAAAGCTGGTGGCTGATTTTTGCCTGTTCAAAAACATTTGGGAGAGTGGCCATCACTGCAGGTGCAGCAAGAGCATCTGCCCTTCTGTTGCCTTCAGCAATAAACCCTGGCAAGTCAGTGTGTGACCTGACATGCATCACATAAAATGGTTGCTCTCGGTGAGTGACTAACTTTACCAGTTTTGAGAGCAATTCGAAAAGTGCGATGTTAGACACATCTTGCAGTATTGCTTGATCTGCCCTGGATACTACTCCTGCCACGTATGCAGAGTCTGTAATCAGATTAAATGGTTCTGAGAACCTTTCAAAGGCCCTAACAACTGCAGCCAATTCAGCAACCTGAGGTGAACCTTCCACCTCAGCAATGTCTGTCTCCCACTGCTGGGTTTGAGGATCCTTCCAAGTCATAACAGACTTGTGGGACCTCCCAGATGCATCTGTGAAGACAGTTAGAGCCCTTTTTAAAGGTCTCCTACTTAGAGCACTTTTCAGTTTTAAGGTAAATTGAACATCTTGTTCGAACAATTTGTGAGCGGGCCGCGCTACCGAAATTTGTCCTGAGTAGGAATCCAGAGCAAACTGCAACACTTCATTTTCTTGAAACAATTGTTCCAGTATTTTCATAGTATTTTGACCTGATTTTAACTCAACTGGAATGTGAATGCACTTAAAATCACATCCTGCTAACTCCCTGATCCGGGTCCTTGCTTTCCGGATCAGTTCTGCTACCAGCTCCTGAGGCTTTGTCAGTCTCTTGGACCTTTTGTGACTGAGGAAAACCCATTCTATGATCAAGAGAGGGTGCCTCTGGTCCCGGTCCTTTTTTGGTGTGTTCTTTTCCTTAGGTGTTTGTTTTTCCTCCCACTGGAAAATAATTCCATGGAGGTGTGGCAACTTACCTAGGATGATAAATTTGAATGGCAGGTCAGGCCGGCATCGGTTGGCCTGTCTTGTGGACATTGCAATCTGAACCTTTTCTAGAGCTTTCCGTGCCTCTGGGGTAACAGACCTAGGAGCACCTGGGTCCTCTCCCCCTTTCAATAAATTGAAAAGAGGGGCAAGGTCTTCATTAGTCAGACCGAGCCATGGTCTTACCCAATTCAAAGACCCACACAACTTGTGGACATCCGCAAGGGTCTTGATCTTTGGATTGATTTCTAGTTTTTGAGGAACAATGGTCCTATTTCCAATTTCTAAGCCCAAATACTTCCAAGGTGGCATCTTTTGAATTTTCTTTTCCTGGAGCTCGAACCCTGCAACAATCAATGGATCGATCGTTAGGTCAAGCGCATGCGTGAGTAAATCATCATTGGGGGCACACACAAGGATATCATCCATATAATGATAGATAATGGCCTTCTCTGCGGCTGCACGTACTGGGGAAAGCAGGGAAGACACATACCACTGGCAGATAGCTGGAGAGACTTTTAATCCCTGAGGAAGAACGGTCCAATGGTACCTTTTCATAGGTGATTCCATATTAATGGAAGGGACAGAGAATGCAAAACGCAGTGCATCGTCAGGGTGCAAGGGGATTTGGAAAAAACAATCTTTAATATCAATAACAGCTAATTTCCAATCTTGGGGAAGCATTGTTGGGGATGGCATACCAGGTTGGGGAGAACCCATATCTTCAATTACATTATTAATTTGTCGGAGGTCACAGAGGAGCCGCCATCTCTTTTTGTCAGCTTTTTGGATGACAAACACTGGAGAGTTCCATGGGGACATGGTCTCCACAATGTGGCCCTTTTTTAGTTGCTCTTCCACTAGCTCCTCAAGCACCTTTATTTTTTGTTTACTGAGCGGCCACTGTTTCACCTGAACTGGTTTGTCTGTTATCCACTTCAGTTTTTGGGTGGGGCGCTGTTGTTCAATGACTGCTGTACAAATATGCTGTGGAGAGTCTGGAATATCAATTGTGACACCCCACTGGGCCATCAAAGCTCTCCCTAACAAAGGTTCTGAATAATCCAACACAAATGGACGGATATTTGCCAATTGTCCGTTTGGTCCCTCAAATTGAATAATGCTTTTGGATTGTCTTGCCAATTGCAGACCTCCTACACCTTGAAGGTGACCGGCAACAATTTGCAAAGGCCAATGTGCTGGCCAGTCTTGTACTGGAATCACTGTGCAGTCTGCACCTGTGTCTACAAGCATCTCAATGCGTTTAGACTCCCCACCCCCACTGACATTACACCATAATTTGGGTTTGTCTTTCCCAATAACTTGGACCCGGGTGACTGTGGGCCCTTGTTTTTTGATATTTTCAGGTAAAGATGGCACAGGGATAGCTTGTGCAACAATTTGTCCCTTGGGAAGAAACAGGGGTGGGTGGAAACAATGCAGGCCGAGAACGAATTGCTCAGGATCTGATGTTGTCATTCCCGGAGCAATTTCGATCTCTTGTGGTGTGTGTTTGGTGTCCCCAATGACGATGTACTTACAACGAATCCGGTTCCAAGTACCTTTCTGTTCAGGATTTACAGACACAAAATGCCAATCAGTGTCCTCCAGATGGAGTGACTCAGTCAGCTGCAACCTGTAAGGCTCATTGACAGAAGACGTGGTTAACACAGGATCACTTAAATCATACACAGTCTTTGAAGCACCTGCTTCACTTAGACAAACATTAATATTATCACGCGCTTGATTTGTTTTGCTCCCCTTATTCCCTTGGCCTGCTCCTTTTGTGTCTGCGCACCTGGCAGGCAGGCGCTTTCTTTTCAGTTTTTTTGTTGTTGTTGACCTCCAGGGAGGGCTTGTAGTTCTCCTTCCCTGCCATTTCTAAATTCATCAAATTCCCTTTTCAGGGGGCACTGGTTACTCCAGTGCCCTAGGTTGTTACAAAGCAGGCATGGTTTTGTGGGCTCAACCATTGCTGGTCTCCGCTGCTGCCCAGGGTACTGCTGTGCTGAGGGGAAAGGCGCAGGGCTGGCAACGGCGACACGCTGAGGTGGTCTTGTCAGCAGCCTTGGTCTGGTGTCTTCAGTCACACTCATCAGAGGCACTTTCCTGTTACACACTAGAAGCATGTCCTTTAACGTAGGGGTAGGTTCGAGAGGAAGGCTCAGGATTGCCGCTTGACACTGTTCATTAGCATTTGTAAACGCCATTTCCTCTAAAATTGCTTCCCTAGCATTCTCTTTTTTAACTTGTATTTCAATAGCTCTAGTTAACCTTTCCACAAATTTCAAAAAAGGCTCTGATGGTAGCTGTTTAATTTTACTATAGGGCACAAAAGGCCCCTCAGGTTGTAGGGAAAAGAATGCTTTTTCAGCTGCTTCTTTTACTTTTTAAAGTGTTTCTGCAGGAATTGCAGTAGCTTGGATTGAGGGAGAAGACCATTGGCCCTCACCACAGAGGTGCTCAATGGTGATAGGGTTACCACTGTTGTCTTTGGCTGTGTTTGGATCAGAATGCAAGCCTGGGAGAGCATCATTCAGCATTTGTTTCCATGCTATTTCCCATAATTTAAATTCCGTGGAGGTCATGAGACAGGAAAAAAGCTGTTTTAAATCATGAGGAATCACTACAGTCCTACTCAATTCAGAATTTAAAAGGCCACGGAAATATGGACTGTGTGGACCATATTCTTTATGAGACTTACAGATCTCTTTAATCAATTGTCGTCCAAAAGAACTCCAATTAGCAGTTGGAGCTGCTCCCCCCTGAGCTGCAGGCTGAAAGGTAACAGGAGCCAGTGACAACACGGGACTATGCATTGAATCTGCTGTTCCCTGCTCTGTATCCCTTGAAACAGAAGCATTGGGATCACAGCTACAGGTTTGGGGGATGGCAGTGGGTGTGTCCCCACCGTGGGAACCCGGGGAGGGGGCGGAGATGCAACGGGTACAGGGGGCGGGGACAGGGGGCCGGCAAGGGGCGGGGAAACTGTGGGAACAGGGGGCGGGGTCAGGGGGCAAGCAGGGGGCGGGGACACCTGGTGACATCACGTCAGCAGACACCCCCTGGGAGGAGTAGAGGGGCGGAGCTGAGGGTACTGCAGGAAAGGGAGGGGGAGGGGGGAAGGTGTCACGAGGAACAGGAGGAGAGGGGGATGGGGCTGGAGTTTCGGGATGCTTAAGAGGATTTTGGGAAGAAGAAGACCAGGTTTGGGAAGATGCCACGTGGCATCCACCATCTTGTGGACCCCCTGGGGACTGGGGGCCATTTTGGGCATCACTGCTCTCTGCAAAGCTAACACGTGCTGTGGGTTTCTGAGGATGGGACACAGGGGATTGGGAAAGGTTCCACGCAGCCTGGCTAGGGCCTTGTGGACAGGGCAACTCAGGCATTTTACCAAGTTTTGGGTAAAGAGGTTTAGAGGTTTTAGAATTAAGAGAGGGAGAAACAGGGAGAGCAGAGGTACATGGCTTTACATTTGGCTTTTTCTCCATTTCCTTTTGTTTGAGCAATGCTGTTCGAATTTGTAAACTCCAAAACACAAATTTAGCTGAGGGTGCATTGCTAGATTGTCCTAAGGTAATCAATTCATTCCCAACTTTATCCCAGAATTGAATATTGTGTATTTCTTCAGGGGAGATTTGTGGGAAGTGGAGGAAAAGCCATCTTATAAACTGTTTCAATTTTCCCTTTGAGAACTTCACATTACCACTATTTAAAATGCTAACAATATTATAATACACTCCTTTTTGTACAATGCTGAGTTTCAAACCCATGTTAGATGTAAAAAGCAAAGTACTAAATCCCGCCTGACCAAAAACAAAGCTAAAATCAGCTACCGATTTCTAAAAAAAAAAAACACAGATAGGAAAGCGATAACGAGCCGACAAAAGCTTCTCTATGCAGCTGTATATACTGCTTTTAAAATTCCCGGGCAGCAGCAGCAGGGCACGCCCTGCTGAGCTGAGGCAGAAACAAAGCCTCCCCCGCCGTGGAATGCACCCCCCCCCCCCGCGGAGCAGAGAGAGCAGCCACGCCACGTGGCAAGCAGAAACCGGGGCCCCCCGCGCCGCGTGTGCAGAGAACCCCCCCTTCCCCGCACAGAGAGAGAGAGAGAGATCTCCCAACCACGTGGAGAGAGCCGAGCTTGCAGAGCCAAGAGGAAGGGCAAAGATCTCCCGCGCGAATTCCAAAAGACAGCAAAACACGCGGCAGAAAGCTAATAGCTAGAAATCAATGAATTCCCCTGTCTGTGGGGCTGCGCAGCCAAAAATGCAAATGCAAAAAGGAACAGAACTCACGGCAGAGTCTGTTTTTGAGCTCCTGCCCTACCGAGAGCAGAGATACTCACCCAAAATGGAAGCTGTAGCTGGCTGGGTACAGGCAGGTCTCTTCACCGGAACAGGACCTCTCTTGGGTGAGAGAGGCTCCCCTGTTCTTCCTCTGGAAAATCTGCTCACCAGAAAGGAGCTGGGCTTTCCAGAGGCGCCGAACAGTCCACGAAACTTTTTCTGGGAATATTCCCTAAGTCTCTAGCCGAGGGTGATGAAACCAAAGCCCCTTTCAGCTGGATGCACGGCTGCCAGAAGGTTCTCCGAGGTGCTCTAGTCCGTCTTGGGCTGCAGAGTCGCTTTGCCCACCCAGGGACGCCAAATATTGGGAAAAAAGGCTCCCAATATTACCAGTTAGATTGTGCCTGGGCCAGTCTGACCCTCGCTGCTGGGCCAAAGGCAGCAACTGCGGTGTATCACCCCAGAGATACCTTGGCTTGCTGGAGGTTGCAGCTGGGCACTGAACAAGTCCAGGCTTGTAAGGGACCCGTTACCTCAGGAGGGATAGCTTCAGGCGATGGTGAAGAGAAAAAGGAGATGGATTCTGCTGGAGGGTTTAATGTCCAGAGGTTTATTCCATGGTTACAGAGGTCTGAACGTGAGGACCTGCTCCAACAGAACGCAGACCGCATGGTCTGATCACCTTTTTAAGCTCAGGGACAGGGGGAGGGGAGGTACAGGTGAGCCACCAACCAGGTGAGAGGGGCAGGGTCTCAGGGGAAGATGACACCCAGAAAGGCCAATGACCTCTGGGCATAGGGGCATCCTTTGAACTTGACCAACCACACGACGCCTTGCTGGAACGTTTAGCCTGATTGACAGGACACACTCAGCATGGGGGCAAGGGGGAAGGGATTAGACGTATAGGCACACCTGGGAAAGTGACCTGGAAGGCCAAAATGGGACATCACAGCACACCACAACAAGCCTGCACCTGCAAACTCACTTGGGGGAAGAGGAGCTAGAGCTGGAGTGCCTGTCCTGAAAGGACCTGAAGTCATTCAGCCTTGCCAGCCTTTCTTAAGGGTGTGTTGGTGTTCCCCAGGAAAGCCACACATTTGGGGAAACACCTTTGGAGGAAAGGGGCTTGCTCCTCAAGGAAAGCGCTTGCCAGGGAGCTCCCAGTGAGGCAGGTGGGAGTGTCCCCCTTTGGCTCTCTGTGCTCCTTTCAGTGCTTGAGGCCCATTGCACGTGGCAGAGGGGCATGGAGAAGGCAGTGAGGAGCAGGTTTGGCATCTGCAAACCAATCCCAGCACCTGCAGCAGGGTGTGTTACCCTCTTTGGACATAGGGTGAGCAGGAGCATCTCTGTCCAGCCATGAGCCCCAAAGCTCTCTGTGAGAGCTGTGAATTAAAAGGCCTTTACACACATACTTTTCACATCTTTCCTCTCTGCTGTGTCTCAACTCTTGGCAATATGCATTGCCTCCTGCTTGGTGGGAGCTGCTGTGGCCCAGGGCCAGCACAGAGCGGGGATGTGTGGGCCAGGCAGCGTGGAGAGCCTTGGCTGATCTTGGTGTGTCCCTGGCCTCAGAAAAGGTGTGGTGGATTGACCAGGAAGAAGTGGGAATTCTGGGATGTTGTGGTCAAACCAATGGGTGCTTGGATTTTGATATTGGCACCTGGTGTAGCCAGTGGGATTTTGGACACAGCTCCGAGAACACCCAGGGGTTAAAAGCAGAGCTTCAGGCCTGGGAGGCTCTCTTGGGACTCCGAGGGGACGGAGGTCGGATCTCCCTTCCCCCGTCCAGCCGCTGCTGCTGGGCAGGGCAGGGGCAGCCATGCGGTAGGCCTGGGCCTGGACAGAGATGGGGGTGAGGAGGCCTTGGAGGATGGAAGGGTGGAGGAGCTCCAAAAGACATCGGGCAGCCATTCCCCCCCCCCATCCCCTTGGAGACAGACAGAGAGAGAGAGAGAGTGCAGCCTGTGTCGTTATCTTGAAACTCAGTAAATTTGTGCTGGCAGCAGGCAGCCCGGCTGAGGAGATGGTGGGGGGGCAGCCTGGAGTCCAGCCGCCTGGAGGAGTTTTTAACCCTTTTTGGACAATGAAAACCTTACAGAACATTAACCCTTCCTAGACGAGTGATAAGAGTGGAGGGGGACGAAGGAAATGAACGAGTGATGGAGGTCTGGAACAGAGAGAGAGAGAGAGAGTGAGAGATGTTGAAAGAATGGAGAAGATGGAGTGGCATTTTATGCTGGACTCTTTTGTGTAGTCATGGACAGAGCCATGTTTCCGTGTGATACAGAGACTGAGTCCAGGGGGAGAAATGTCCCAGTGCCAAAGAAGATTCAGTATGGGTACCCTTTGGCCCCAGGGGGTATATAAAATATGGGGGGGATAGATGTCCCAAAGGTAAGAAGGTGAGATACTGTGCTTTTCTGGAACTGGACAAAGCATCCTTAAAAAGACAACCCTGGAAGCAGTCCTGATCCCTGTTCGGTGGTGAGAGCACTGGAACAAGGACGGAAAAGGCCACCACGACACATGGAAGGACTCCCTCTCCTCTTGAGGAACTGAAAGTTTGAGCAATCGAAAGGGTGCTGTTGGACCCAGAACTGGTGATTTTGGAGGATGTATTGTATTGGGAATTTAGGGGGGAGGAGGGGGAGAGTGTTTTTTGTGAGGTTTTCATTTTCCTCGTGTTTTTTTTTTTTTTCCTTTGGTGTGTAGTTTAGTAATTGTTTGTGTGTAGTTTAGTTAATAAATTGTTCTTTATGTTTAAGCTGGAGCCTGCTTTGCTTATTCCTGGTCACATCTCACAGCAGACACCGGGGAGAAGGTGTACTCATGGGGGCTCTGGCTTTGCCAGGCCAAAACCATAACAAAAGGCCTCCCAAGGTGTCCTGCTCGTTGGCTCTCCCTGTGCATCTTGGAGAGAACAAGGTAGGCATTTCTGGCAGCTGGGCATCAGCCGGCCTTAACATGGGGCCGTGTGGTGGAGTGAGCCCAGCTGAGATAGCCTGAGAGCAGCCCAGTGCTCCGTGCTCCTCTCTGCTGGCACGTGAGCGTTTCTCTGCTTTCGGGATGGCCCTGGCTGTGTCAGGGCTGCTACGTGGGCACAAGACAGCCGGTGCTGTCCCGCTGGGTCCCAGCAGTGCCTCGCAGCAGCCCTGCAGCCACGTCAGGATGCTGGCCAAGAGAGGCCCTGGAAGCTGAGGCAGCTGATTTTAAGCTTTTGCAGATACACCCAGGGGATGGCCAGCGGTGTTCCCTCAGGATACAGCAGTCCTGAGGGGCCTCCCCAGAGCTGCCTGATGCCGCCCACTCCGTGTGGCACCAGCTGCTTTCCTGTGGAATGTTCTACCTCCCCCAGGAGTGAAGAGGGAGCTGGAGAAAGAGCTTGCCAGGCTGCTCTGGATCCTTTCCCAGCAGCCCTGGTTGAGTGGAGCAGTCCGAGCTGAGCGCAGATGTGCCAATGGAACAGCCGTGCACGGGAGGGCTCGCTGGGAAGGATGATCCAGGAACCATAGGCCGGGCAGCCTGGCTTTGCTGCCAGGGAAGGCCTTGGAGCAGACCCTCCTGGCTGCCATCCCACGGCACGTGCAGGGAACCAGGGGCTCTGCTGGAGGCTGGGAAAGCTCTGCGGAGGGACGGGCACAGATGGGGCTCCTGGCGGGGTGTTGAGGGCTTCTGTGGGGGTGTTTGGGGGGTGGGTGTTGGGGGGCGTGTTGGGGAAGGAGTTGTCTGGAAGGTGAGAGTGTGGGCTGGAATCTGAGTCAGTTTGAAGGCAGCATCTGTGCTTTGGCACAGCTTTGGTTATGGAGGGCAGATAGAATCTCTGTGACTATTTCTTTTACTGGTCCTGTTTCCCCTGCAGGGAACAAGAGGGGAGTGCTGTACTTTATTGGCCACTTAGATATCTGTACTGGGGGAGGATCAGCCCTTTTGCCATCTACTTATTTGTTTAGGTACTGTTGTAACACTGAGTGGTCTTTCATTCCTTGAGAGCTTTTATTCCTGAAGAGAATTAGGAGATGACTATCCCTTCATCGAAAATCATTTGCAAACTAAAGAATGGCCTTCTTTTTGGCTCTGTGCATGGTTATGTTTTATAAAGTGACATTCAATGGGTGATAAGGCAAATGAGTTGCTGCTTCAGACTGGGACGCAAACTTGTAGACCAGTCACATTCTCACACCATCCCCAGAAATTTGGGAAGTTTGCAAATTTTGGAAGTCCTTGAGCTCAGCAATGGGAAGTTAAGCTTTCCTGAAGTGAGGATTTCTTTATGCCAGGTTCTTCTGTGCCTTCGAGGGAAAGATGTTTTTGTGGTGCAGGAAATTAGTTCAATGAGAAAATCATTCCAGCATGGAGGAAGAGCTCCTGACAGAAACCAAGTGTTGCCCGCAGTTGCTCCAGGTGCTCCTGCCATCAGCCCCCAGTGCACGTGGGCTTTGGCTCCCTGTGGCACAGAAGCCCCCCGGGGGCACAGGTCTCTGGGGCAGGAGACGGGCACCAGCGCTGCCAGGGCTCGGGGGGTGGCAGCTCTGCTTGGGCAGGGACTCTGCCCCAGCTGCTGATGGCAGCGCTGCCCGGGCGCCAGGGCTCAGAGCAGCATTGGTGCCCGGGCCCACACGTTCCTTGTGCGAGTCACACCCGCGGGTTTAGGATGGCCACGGGCCGGGACGTGTCCCAAGGAGGCCGTGCCAGCGTCCCTGGAAGGGCCCGTGCCCGTCCCAGCGCGGCTGCGTCGGCAGCCCTGGGGGCTCCTTCTGCTGCCCTGAGCCCGCAGAGCAGGGCAGCGTTTGCTGATGCTCTGAGCCCTTCCTAAAGATCCTGTGGGGCTGCCTTGGACACCTGGGGCCAGGCATTCCTTCCAGCCTGGGCCGCTTTGGCTGGGCTGGGGGCGGCCCCAGGGCAGGCGGCAGCGTGTGCAAGGGCCCTTGGTGACACGGTGCAGCACGGTCACTGTGACATGGAACGGGACAGGGTGTCCAAGGGCCCTTTGTGACACGGTGCAGCACGGTCATTGTGGCATGGAACTGGGTGTCCAAGGGCCCTTTGTGACACGTGGTGACATAGGAGCTGGCAGTGACAGGAGCAGGCCACAGTGCTCGGAGCAGGCGACGGGACAGGACAGGACAGAGCGGTGCCGTGAGGAGCCCCCGCACAGCGCGCTCGTTCGTGTCCCACCCGGAGCTTTTCCGAGACGTTGTTCCTACAGGTTACCTCGTGGCCAGACTGCAGCCCCTGGTGGCCCGTGGCCTTCCCGAGGTTTTTGTTTTGCAGGTGCCCTTGAGGACTTGTTGACTTGGAGGTCTCCTGAGCCATCTCTCCGGAAGGGGCCAGTGAAGCCACAGTCTGGAATGGCAGGTAGATTCCTTAACCTCTTCAAAGTCTTCAGATGGAAAAAAAAGAGAAGACCTGAAGCTGCCCCAGTACAACAGCCTGAAAAACCGGAGCAGTTCCAGCCACTGAAGGATGGTGAGTGGCAGAGCAGGGCCTCAGGGCTGATGGCTGCAGCACGCTTGGCCCCATCCCATCCCATCCCATCCCATCCCATCCCATCCCCTGGGGACATGCCCATGGACAGGATGGAACAGGGGCAGGGCAGACACCCTGCAGTGGCCGTGCTCCATCCCCTGGGCCATCCCGGGGCTCTCCCTGCCTGGGCAGCACAGGGCTGGGCTGTGCTCTCCAGCCTCTCCCGCAGCCCCTCAGCTCTGGCTGTGCTCGCTCTTTGCCAGGTGCAGCCCTGGACAAGACACAAGAGCAGGAACCCGGCCGTGGCCGCTTGCACAAAACCCTGAAGGTACCTGCAGCCACCCCCACCTGGGCTGGGCCTGCTGTCCCTGCTCAGCCCAGCACCACGCTTGGAGCATGCCATGGAGCATCCCTGCCTACCCTGTCCTTTGTTCTGCAAATGTTCACAAAATTCCTGCCCATTCAGCATAGAGAGACCAGAACCACAGCAGCAGAGGTCCCAGCCCAGCCTGACTCCAGGCTGACCAAGTTCCAGGCAACGCCTCATGCCAGCCCAGAACGGACAGCACACAATAATGCAATGAATTATCAAAATGAGGCTGTTCACATGGCAGTGACTGAGAGCAAGGCCATCAGAAACACTGACAGCAGAATGACTCAGGGCATCACAAACACTGGCACCATGGCCGCTCCCATTGTGATCTGTGCTCCCACTATGGATTTTTTTGACGACAGTGCTGTTTCTCCTCAGCAGCAGGTAAGCAGCCTGGGGCCAGGCCTGGAGGCCTGCCAGGACCGTGTGTCCCCTCAAGCCACGGTCACTGGGCCCCTCAGCCTTTGAGTCCAGCACAGTCTGTCAGGAAGGGAAGCACTTCCTGGGGGAAGCTGGGGAAGTTGCTTCCTAGGACTGTGCTCCAAGTCTTCCCCATGCCTCCTCCAGGTGCCAGCCATTGTAAGGAACATTCACCAGAGGCTGGTGTCCCATGTCACTCTGGATGCCAGGCTGCAAATTGACATTGTGAGGCTGGCTGAAGAACACCCTGATGATGTGGTGCTGACCCTCCTGCGCTGTGCCCCAACATGTGACAGGTACGGGGCACACGTGCCTGCACAGCTCAGGGCCCACCAGCCTTTAGGGCCCATGGCCCTGCACAGCCTGTGCTATGGGCTCTGCCAGACAGGCACAGAGGTCCAGGACCCTGGGGCCCCTCTGTTCCCCAAGCCTGCTGCCAATGCTCCCTCCCTGCCCCTCAGGGCACTGGGGCTCTGTCACCTGGGCCCCCACAGCTGCACAGGGCATGGTCCTGGGACTGAGATGCCCCTGACACAGAGCTCTGATCCCACAGAGCTGCTATAATGATTTGGAGAACCATAGGATCACTGGGACCAGCTGTGGAAAAAGTGCTGCCAACACTGCTCTGCGTGATGGAGGATTGGCCACTGCACAGCGCATGCACCTCTGATGGGGACGACGGGGACGTTTTTGCCCTGGCTGTGAGTTTCTGGATTTGGCCTCTGCTTGCCCCTCGGTCACCTCACCAGCAGCTCTCCATCCTCTCCATGCCTCAGGCACTGGGCTGAACCCTGGGCTAGGGGCAGGCTCAGGGGGCACCAGGCCCGCTGCTCCTGCTGCATCTGCCCTTGGGCCCTGTCCCACGGACACCTCGGCACTGAGCGCTGTCTTGGGCTGCTTCTTTTGCAGGCAACTCTGGTGATCTGGGTGATTATCCAGATGCCTGAGTGCCACCAGGCCATGATACTGTATTCCTCCCGCCTGTTTGTGGCTCTGCTCTTCCATGTTGTCATCACCACACAGCAGATGCCACCAGTGGAAGCTGGTAACTTCTGGAGAGCATGCCAGGAGGAACACTGCCTTCCCAGCAATTACAACAGGTCCCAGTCCTCCTGTCCTTCCCATGCCCCTGTGGCCAGTGCCAGCGCTCCCAGTGTAACCTGGGCTTTGCTCTGCACACAGGTTTGCAGTGCAGGCCATGAAGGCTCTGCTCTGCCGACTGCACTGTGACAATGAGGTGATGGCTATGGAGCGCAAGCGTGGCTGGGACACGATGCTGTGTGCTCATACCCAGCACTATGCCGTGGGTCTGCTGGCCAGGTGAGACCCCCTTCTCCCCACTGCCCCTGACATTTGTGCCCTGTGCCCAACTCTGTCCCTCTGGTCATGGGCCAGAGAGCCTCATCACTGAGGGACAGCCAAGGAGAGTGAAAAAGGCTGGGAGAGGAAGGTGCCCAGAAGGGGCCACCTCCCAGTGCACCCACATCCATCCACATGCTGGAGAAAGACCAGAGCTCTCTGAGTCAGTCCTGGGAGAGGTTTGTCCTCCACCTCAGGGTCGTGGTGCCTTTTTCCCCCTGCCAGGGTGATGCGCCGTCGCTTGGTCCCTTTGTGCTCTCGCATCGCACTCCACTTGCTGCGGCAGCTCAGCAGCCAGGACCCATACAGGGATCTGCCCTTCCTGGCATTCCTTGTGGAGGTGAGCCTGGTTCCAGCACTGCCTGGCTGAGCTGCCTCCCAGCTCTCTGTGCTCTCACAGCCACAGCTGCCTGGGACGGTGCCCACGCCCTGTGCTGCTGCCTGGGCCCAGCCCTGTGCGCTTCTGGGCTCCTGCTGGCCGGCTCCCTGTCACTGCCCTGTGCCTTTCAGGTCCTCGAGTGCCTGGACTTGAGGGAATGTGGTGACAGTGTCCTGAAGGTCTTGGCAAGGCACCTGCACAGCGAGTCCAGGGAGCGGTGTCGCCTGGCGCTCAGAGGCCTCGTGGTGGTCAGCAAGGATCCCTCGATGGTGAGGAGGGGCAGCGGCTGAAGCTGCGCTGTGGAAAGCAGCCCCATGGGCGTGCAGGGCTTCAGGAGCTGAGGCAGCTGCTCCCAGCTCTCCGGCCTCACCTGCCCCAGTGCTTTGGGGCAGGCCTTTGGCCTGTGGGCCCTGCAGCAGCAGGATGGCCTTGCAGTGCCAGGGTGGTGTTGGTGGTGCAGCCGTCCATGGCTTCCCAGCACAGCCTTGTGTTCCACACAGGCCAGGAGAATGTGCATCCTGTCTCAACGGCTTGTGGATATTCTGGGTGATGAAGATGCAGAGGTGGTCAGGATGTCCCTCTCTGTGTTCACCAATGTGCTCCAGCACAAAGACATCCTAGTATCCAGCACCACTGCCCCAAAGCTGGCTGAGGCACTCCTGCTGCTCTTTGATCATGTAAGCTTCTGCATCCTTAGTCACAGGCATTGGGTGCTTCCCAGACACTTGGTGCCCTCTGGATTTTCAGGCCTTTGTCCAGGTGAGACTGGAATAGTTGATGCAGGGATTGTTTTTCCTCTAGGACAACAGCCATGTGCAGGTGCTCTCCATTCAACTCTTCAGCAAGGTGGTGGAATTGGTAGTGGATGAGGGAAAAAAGCCCCTGAAGACAATTGTGGACAAGAGCCTGTATGCACTTTTACTGTACTGTCATGATGAAGACTCAGACGTGGCAAAGGTGAGGTTTTCTGTGATGCTGGTGCATCTCTGGGAGGGGGCATGGCTGCGTCCTGGCCTGGTGCCTCACGGGCTGCAGCCTCCTCCAGGCCTGGGCACAGAGATGTGGGTCCGGTGCCCTGGGCTGTGGGGCCATCTCCGGGTCTCTGGTGCTCTCCAGGCCTCTCAAGAAACGCTGCTTCGTGTGGCCGAGTTCCTGAAGAGGAGGAAGCTGGTACAGCTGTTGAAGAAGCAGCCGCCGATGAATGTCGAGGAGTGCCTGGTAAGGAGGGCCTGAAGCCCCAGGCTCAGGCCGGAGAAGGCCCCTGAGGGCGGTGCTCGGTGTGCGGGGCTGGCAGCTGTGCCCCTGCCCGCTGCTGCAGCCAGAGGCCGCCCGGGCTCTTCTCCAGGCTCCCGTGGGCCCGAGCCGGGTGCCCATGGAGCCCCGGCCCGGCGGGGCTGCGGGCCGGCACCGCGGCTCCCCGGGCAGCAGCCGGCCCTCTGCCCCCTGCCCTCGGGAGCCCTTGGCCAGCGGCTGCTGGCCGCGCCTCAGGGCTGTGCGGGCAGGGGAGGCCGGGGCTGGGCGCAGGCAGCGCCCGGCCCAGGGGCTGAGCCCGCGCCAACCCTTCCCTCCTGCCGCTCTCTGCAGCTGGCAGAGGACAGGAGCCAAGCGGCCGAACACCTGCGCCGGGCCCTGCGCTGCCTGGAGAGCCCACAGGAGCCCCTGCGAGAGGCGGCCGTCACGTTCATGGGTGAGCCCCGAGCCCGGGCTCCCTCCCCGGCCCGGCCCGCCGCAGCTCGGCCCCAGCCCCGCCTGCTGCCCTGGCAGCGCCAGCCGGGCCCGGCGCCGTGCAGCCCCGCCTGGCCTGGGCATTGCTGCTGCTGCCCTCTGGCAGCCGTGCCCTGGGTGGCAGCGTGCGGCAAGGGCCGGGCTGAGCCCTGCCGGGCCAGCAGCCCCTGTGGCCACAGCGCCGGCAGCTCCGCTGACAGGGAGCTGTGCCGCTGGGGCCGTGACAGGCTCTGTGCTCACAGGCATGGTCGGGCGGTGCCTCAGGAGGCAGCAGCAAGAGCTCCGGCTGAGCTGGACAGGTGAGTGAGGGCAGCGGGCTGACAGCGGGGGCTGCCGGGGGTCCTGTAAGTCCCGTCCCGGCTTTTTAGGGCTCTGCTCCCTGTGCCGACGAGGGCTCATGTGGGCAGGGCACACAGAGATTTCAGGGACACGTCGGGGAGTCATGGCCAGTACCTCCCAGCTGATTCCAAAGTCTCCTACTCCCTTCTGGGTGCAATGGCCCTGTCCAGAAGGTCTTGTAGGATTCCCTCAGACCCAGGCTGTTGCCAAGGCTCTGTTTCTCTGTCTTTCAGTCCTGCAAGCCCGGAGGCAACGTGCCAGCCCATCCTGCCATGACCTGGAAAATCAAGCTGAGTTTCCCCAAAGAGCTGAAGAACTGGGGACGTCTTCTGGATCCATTCAACCAGTGCCCCAAGAAGAGCACCAGGAGACACCCAAGGGGACACTGCCTCCCAGCGCCGCTGGAAGTCCTGGCACAGCTGATGCTGGGCAGAGTTCTTGTGGCTTCAGCCCTGCCTGTTGACTGCCCCGTCCCTCCAGGCCTCAGTCACTGCCCATCCCCATTTTTTCCGTCCACTCTCCCTCCCTGTAGATGGCTCCCTCCCTCCAGCCCTCATATCTGCCCATCCCCATTTTTTCCGTCCACTCTCCCTCCCTGTAGATGGCTCCCTCCCTCCAGCCCTCATATCTGCCCATCCCCATGTTTTCCCTCCACTCTCCCTCCCTATATGTGGCTCCCTCTCTCCAGCCCTCAGACTCTCCATCCCCATTTTTTCCCACCACTCTCCCTCCCTGTTTGTGGCTTCCTCCGTCCAGCCCTCACACTCTCCATCCCCATTTTTTCCCTTCACTATTCCTCCCTTTTGATAGCTCTGCCCCGCCGGCCCTCAGGCTGTCCATCACCTTTTTTTCCCTCCACTCTCCCTCCCTGTTGACAGCTCCCTTTCTCCAGCCCTCAGACCCTCCCCATTAGCTTTTTTCCCTCCCAGCTCATCCCTTTGCTTCGCATTTCATTAATAAACAGTTTGGCATCTTCACTTTGCCTGCATCCCTGTGGAGCTGAAGTAAATCCGGGACCGTGGGACACACAGGCCCTGCTGCCGTTCTCTGCCACGCCGTGTTTTTTGCACGGACACAGAGGAACGAGGGCAGGTCAGGCTGGAAATGTCCCTGTGCTGAAGGTGCAGTTCCACAGCACTGTGGCGTTACACATCTTGCTGAGCACCCTGGAGCCCCTGGATTTTGGGAGAGCCAACCTGAGCATGCTCTGAACCCAGCTGAGAGGGATTCCATGGCAAGCATCCGTGGAGGGCAAAGGAGCTTAGAATGCTGGAAGCTTTCAAGAATAGCTTCCTGAAAGCACAGCAGTGCTCCATCCCTGCACAGGATGAGGAAGAGGGCAGAAGCAGAGAGCATCCTGGCTTAGCCCGGAGCTCTGGGTGTGCCTAAGGGCAAATGAAGCAGCAGCATGGTGACCGAGACTCAGACACGCGGCCGTGCCGGTGCCCGGAGCGCTGTCAGGCAGTGCCGGGATCCCGGCTGTGCTTCTGCTCCCCACAAGTGAGGAATGGCAGCCCCAGGCTCAGAGCCAGTCAGAAAGCCAAGCAAGGGAGAGCAGAGGGAGGGCACCCTGCCAGTCTCTCTTGGGCATGGCCGCAAAACAGCCCCTGCTGCTTCTTCCTCTGCCTGCGTTTGGGCTGTGCTGGTGGCAGAGCCAGCCAGCTTGGGCTCTGTGTTCCAGAGCCTGTTGGGAGCGGGCATGAAAAGCTCTGTGTGCACAGCAGAGAGTCCTGGAAGGTGCTGGCAAGAGCATCCTGCAGGAACAGGGCTCTGGTCCCTGGCCAGGAACAGCCTGGTTTTGGAGCCGTGAGGGCAGGCAGGAGCTGAGGCAGGGGAAGAGGCAGCGGGCAGCTTGTGTTTGTGGAGGGCCTGGGGCTGCACCTCTGAACCTGCACCTGGAAACTCACTTGGGGGAAGAGGAGCTAGAGCTGGAGTGCCTGTCCTGAAAGGACCTGAAGTCATTCAGCCTTACCAGCATTCCTTAAAGGTGTGTTGGAGTGGGGGCCGCTCTCTGGTCACAGGAAGAAACAGACATGTTTCCCAGGCATCATTCTGGGAAAAGCTATGAAAAGCGCAAAGGAAAATATTATTAAAATTTCATATCTAAAGTTGCTGATCCTGGTGTTTGTGAAGATGTGGAATGTTATGGAAATATGTGTACTAAAGGGTCCTTTCTTATTTAGACAATGATGTCGATATTTTGATGAAAGGACCAATCAGGTCTACATATAGCAAATTAGACTATATAAATGAATGGATTTCATCATAAAGTGGATTAGGCTTCTGATTCCTTTTGGAGTCTGTGTCATCTCTGACTCAACAGTGGCATTTTGGTCTTCCCTAGGAAAGCCACACATTTGGGGAAACACCTTTGGAGGAAAGGGGCTTGCTCCTCAAGGAAAGTGCTTGCCAGGGAGCTCCCAGTGAGGCAGGTGCGAGTGTCCCCCTTTGGCTCTCTGGGCTCCTTTCAGTGCTTGAGGCCCATTGCACGTGGCAGAGGGGCATGGAGAAGGCAGTGAGGAGCAGGTTTGGCATCTGCCTGGACCTCTGCAAACCAATCCAAGCACCTGCAGCAGGGTGATTTACCCTCTTTGGACAGAGGTGTGAGCAGGAGCATCTCTGTCCAGCCATGAGCCCCAAAGCTCTCTGTGAGAGCTGTGAATTAAAAGGCCTTTACACACATACTTTTCACATCTTTCCTCTCTGCTGTATTTCAACTCTTGGCAATATGCATTGCCTCCTGCTTGGTGGGAGCTGCTGTGGCCCAGGGCCAGCACAGAGCTGGGATGCGTGGGCCAGGCAGCGTGGAGAGCCTTGGCTGACCTTGGTGTGTCCCTGGCCTCAGAAAAGGCCTCCCAAGGTGTCCTGCTCGTTGGCTCTCCCTGTGCATCTTGGAGAGAACAAGGTAGGCATTTCTGGCAGCTGGGCATCAGCCGGCCTTAACATGGGGCCGTGTGGTGGAGCGAGCCCAGCTGAGATAGCCTGAGAGCAGCCCAGTGCTCCGTGCTCCTCTCTGCTGGCACGTGAGCGTTTCTCTGCTTTCGGGATGGCCCTGGCTGTGTCAGGGCTGCTACGTGGGCACGAGACAGCCGGTGCTGTCCCGCTGGGTCCCAGCAGTGCCTCGCAGCAGCCCTGCAGCCACGTCAGGATGCTGGCCAAGAGAGGCCCTGGAAGCTGAGGCAGCTGATTTCAAGCTTTTGCAGATACACCCAGGGGATGGCCAGCGGTGTTCCCTCAGGATACAGCAGTCCTGAGGGGTGTCCCTAATTCAATCAAAGCTGCAGACAAACGCATTGTCTTTTAAAAGACCTTTTATTAAGCTAGCAGGAGGGCAGGTATCTGCACGCTGTGGGAACTCAGCACATCCCTCTGGATTTCCAGGTTTCCAAGAACCCCGTCGGGAGGCTCGGAGACCCTGGCATTCTGCCCGCAATATCTGGTGGCTTGATTTTGATCCTTCCAAGGAATTGCCAGCTTGGCATGGGGATGTGAAGGACACGCAGGTTTGAATGGTGCAGTAACAAGGTGTTGACAGGGTGGAAATGTAGATTTTAGGATTTTTGGAATAGGGGTTAGAAGGACAAGATGGAGGAATCAGGGCCTGTCTAGTCCTTCTTCTTTCTTCTTTCTTCTTCTTGTTCTCCAATTTCTGCTGTGATGTTGGCACTTGGGGATTGGTTTAGAATAGAAGTACACTGTCTAACATAGGTGATAGGTGAACTAAACAAGGCCAGGAGACTTCTTCTCCTCTTTAATGTCTTTATTTGAAGTGATCAGCTCAGGATTGGGCGGCTCGACGGCTCTGCAGCATCTGTCGTCTCTCCCAAGGCGACTCAGAGGAGGAGGATATGCACAGCTCTTTCGACAAGGGGCAGAGCTGGGGATCAGATCCTCGTGGGAGCCTTTAGGGTCTGCTGATCCCTTCAGATGGTTAGTTCTTGCAGCCAAGTCCACCCGGTCTCACCGCCGGGGTCAACTCCCGTGGTCAGGGCGAGAGGGTCCGAAGGTGTTCCGCGTCTCTGCAGGCTCAGCACTCGGCTCCTCACGTCCAGACATCACTCCAGTCTCTCAACTCTTAGGTGGCTCGTTGTTTTTTGGGGTTTCTCCGTGGGTTTGGAGTCGGGGGTCCCACAAAGCATTCTGGTCTTGGGAGTCACTCTGCATAACCCCCCCCCCCCACCCTCTCAGGTGTCTTCACTATTCTGGGAAAGGTACAACTTAGCCTCGGGAAGGTCCCCACCCGTTACAGTCTCAGGAGAAGGGCCATTAACTCGCCCCAGCCAGGGCTTTTACTAATACAAAAACAACCATTAACGACAACGACCTGTGATTACAATAAAAAAATGCGCAGAACTTGGGCAGGGCCAGTGATCTGGCTGCCTCTTTGTAACTTTTTTCTCACAAAAAAATATTAACCGAATTTTTGTTCATAACAGTCCCCCCTCTTTTACTTTGATCGAGCTTAAATTCTAAGCTCGCATCAACTCACAAATTTTTTGTTTTGAATCTACTATAAATCTCTTGTGCACTTTGGTAATCATGGTTACTTAACCTTGTTACTTTCCTTGGTTTCTTCAGGTTGGTCTGCACGGCAAGTACTATTCTACTAAAACAGTTAAATAAGCATAGCAAAAAGAGCAATCCTCCAAGTACACACACAGTGAGAAAAAGTACTTTTTCCCATACATCCTTTTTGAAAATCTTTAGGTTCTCCCACCCACTGGGATCAAGTGTAGGAGTTTGTTCTTCATTATTTACACATGCTAACCTTTTTATTTCGTTTGAAATGTTCCTAATAATTGAATTCTTTATCTTTAATACTGCCTGGAGCCAGATAACTTTTTTAACATAGATATTGGGATTCGAATTTGCCTTTTACAATTTTGGATTTTCTCAATTTCTATTTCACTTTGCCTGTTCTGTTTAATTTCTCCCAAATCATTATATATAGGAACTCCCAAACTTGATCCAGTTTATTTGGGTAATAAGAAAATTGGTTTTATCACTCTAGTGGCGCAGCTGCAGACGAGATCAAATCTAGGGGTTCAAGGCTCCCCTGAAATGTGTTCCAAAAGGAGTTTATCTCTTTTCCAGTACACTCATATAAATACTTGTAAGAAACAATTTTTCTTACCATTTTCACCATTTCTTTGCTTTTTACTATATCTGCTGAGCTTGTTTCAGCAGCATCACATTCAAAGCACAACCAGGCTTCCCCTATAGGGCACTCTCCTAGGAGTGGCTGCCTAAAAGTGGCAATATTGTGGGCTATCCAATACACTCTTTTATTTTTCTGATAAAGGACCAATTGGGAGAGGTTAACACAAGCAGGGTTAGAACTGATGTGGACTCTCAACGAGGAGCTCACTTCCTCCTCACAGAGGGGTTGGTAGCATTCATTGCGCGGCTCAGCTGGGCTCCCCTGAGCACCACCAGCAATCAGAGCCATCAGCACTACCCTTCCCAAGAGTCCGGTATGGGTCATCTCACACAGCCTGCCCACCCGGCCTTGCCTCTTGGGGAATTTTACTGAGGAAAAGCTTCCAAGCTCTTTAGAGTCCTTTCTACCCGCTTCTCTGGTTAAACCTCTCTTGGTCTGTTCCCTACCAATTTTGGTTTCCCCTCCCAGGGGAGTGTTCTGTAGAGGATTAACCTGGAGTCTTTAGAAATAAATTGGGGAACTTAAACCAGAATCACTTATTTACAGTCTTAAACTTTTTACCAACATAGTTTACACAGAACAGTCTTAAAACATTTTAAGCAATATTAGAACTCTTAACAAACAATTTTTTTTCCCACACAGTTCAGTCTTTTTGACTCTTCCTTCTGAGAGTCAACTTTAAATCTTTTGGTCCTTTTACCACAGTGTACTCAGGTGATTTAGCTTGTGAAGCAGATGAATCTCGTCCAGCGCCAGGTGGTTAGAGTGGTGTGGACTCTGGTCCAATGCCAGAGGGGGAAGCTGATGTTGGACCCGGTCCTGTACCTGGGGACAAGACTGGCCCTTTTATTCTTGTAATATGAGTCCACCCTTTTTCTTTGGTCCGCACAGCTGAATTTGTGATCAGGAGCACCTGGAAGGGGCCTTCAAATTTAGGCATTAATGTTCCCATAGTCCATGATTTTATCAAAACCCAATCTCCTGGACTAATGTTGTGAACTTTTGTGTCGAGAGGGGAAGTTTGAGGAAGGTATCCTTTCTTTCTAAGTCCCTCCAGTGTTCTTCCAATTATTTCTAAATACTTTCTGGTAGCTTCTTCCCCTTCCAGCTAGTCTCCTGTGCTATAAGGTGTTAACAAGAATGGCAGCCCAAACATCATTTCATAAGGTGAAATTCTTATGTCAGCCCGAGGTCTCCTTCTGATGCGCAATAGCGCTAGGGGCAAACACTTCAGCCAATTCATCTTTGTTTCTTCAATCAATTTAGTTAATACATTTTTGAGAGTTTTGTTTATTCGCTCCACTCTTCCAGAACTCTGGGGGTGCCACGGAGTATGCAACCTCCATTTCATTCCTAAAGCCTCAATTATATTTTGTAATGTTTGGGACACAAAATGTGGACCTCGGTCTGAGTCTATGGTGTTCACAATACCATATCTGGGGATAATAGTCTCTAGGATTGCTTTTGCCATGACTTGAGCTGTTTCCCTCCTGGTCGGGAAGGCTTCTACCCAGTGTGTGAGATGATCAACTATAACCAGTAAATATCTGTACCCTTGCACTGGGGGCATTTCAGTGAAATCTATCTGTATGCTTTGGAAGGGTCTCAAGGCTAATTCCCTTCCTCCAGGTGCTACTTTTCTCATAACTTTCTGGTTCACTTTTTGACAAATGATACACCCTCTGGTAACAGCTTTAGCCAGGCTATATACCCCGATGCATAGGTTATTTCTTAGGAAATGATCACATAGTCCTTGGACTCCCCAGTGAGTTAATTTATGTAGTTCTGTTAGCACTGTCCGAGCCAGTGCTTTATTCAAAAACACCCGTCCATCTAAGGTTAACCACTCTCCCTGTTGTCCTTGATATAACTTTAAATCTTTTATTGCTTCTAATTCTTCTTCACTAAATATAGGTTCTTCCCCTTTTTCAGGTGTCATTTTTGTCTTCAAAATTTTTACTGGATCCCCTGGTTCTAGAGCTGCTTCTTTGGCTATCTGATCAGCCAGTCGGTTTCCTTTCACTTCTAAACTGTCTCCTCTTTGGTGCCCCTTTATATGGACCACTGCTATTTCTGTAGGTTTTTGTAGGGCTTCTAGTACTGATCGGACTAGGTTCTCATGGGCTAAGCTCTTTCCCTTTGAACTTAAATACCCACGTTCCTCCCATATTTTCCCAAATGTATGAACTGTCCCATATGCATATTGGGAGTCCGTATGAATGGTTCCCCGGTCCCCCTCCAGTAAGTCCAGTCCCCTCTTCAGGGCATATATTTCACAACTTTGGGCTGACCAGTTTGGGGATAGTTTCCCTTTTTCTGCAATTTGTAATGTTTCTCCATCTATTATGGCATAACCTGAAGCTCTTTTTCCATTTACCACCCTCGAAGAGCCATCTATGAATAAGCTTCTTCCAGTTGCTAGAGGCCGATCTTCCAAATCTTCTCTTACTTTTGTTTGGAGATAAACCAATTCAAGACAATCATGTTCTAAATCCTCTATAGGCTCTCCCATTAGGAATTGTGCTGGATTGAGGGCATTTGATGTGATAAATTCTAAGTCCTCTGTATTCATTAGTATTATCTCATATTTTAATATTCTAGCATCGGTTAACCACTGTGGAGCTCTCTGTCTCAGTACTGCCTTAAGATCATGAGGAGTATGCACTTTAATTTTTCCCTGTAACGTCAATTTTTGAGTCTCCTCTATCAGGATTGCGGTTGCTGCTACTGCTTGTATACAAACTGGCCAGCCTCTAGCCACTGGATCTAACAATTTGGAGATGTATGCCACGGGTTTCCTGCGCCCTCCCCACTCTTGAGTTAATACTCCATAGGCTATACCTCCTTCCGCACTCACAAACAGGTCAAAGCCCTTCCTGAGGTCTGGTAAGCTTAGGACCGGGGCAGAAGACAATTTGTTTTTTAAGTTTTCCAATTGTTGATCATCTTCAGCTGTCCAAATTAGGGGTTCTGGATCCACTAGTTTATTGTACAGAAATTTCACACTCTGTGTGTATTGATCCAACCATAACTTACAATACCCGAACAAACCCAGGAGTTTTCTCACATCTCTTTTTGTTTTTGGGGCTGGGAGAGCTAAAATACCTGAAATTCTGTCAGGGCTTAGTTTCTTATACCCTCCCTTTATTATGTGCCCCAAGTATGTTACTTCTGATTGCACAAATTGTAGTTTCCCTTGGGAAACTTTTAGTCCTTTCTCCCCCAGAAAATTCAAAAGTTTAATACTAGTTTGTCTGACCTGATCTTTTTCCTTTCCTGATACCATCAGGTCATCAACATACTGCAGGATCTGCACTTCTTGTTCAGGGACAAATTGTTCCAACAAACTCTCTAAAGCTTGTCCAAAGAGATTGGGGGATTCAGTGAACCCCCGTGGTAATCGGGTCCACCTTAGCTGTTGTCTCCTTTTCGTACTTGGGTCCTCCCATTCAAAGGCAAACCAATCCCTATATTCTGTTGCCAGAGGACACGCCCAGAAAGCATCCTTCAAATCTATGACAGTGAACCAAGCATGTTCTCTTGGAATTCTGCTTAAGAGACTATATAGGTTGGGCACAACTGGATGTCTGGCAATGGTTCTTTTGTTGACTTCCCTCAAATCTTGTACCAGCCTATATTTCCCTTCAGCCTTTTTAACTGCCAGTATAGGGGTATTATGTGGCGACATGCAGGGTTCTAAAATTCCCTCTTGCAACAGTTGCTCAATGACTATAGCAAGCCCCTTCTTTCCTTCTAGGGAAATCGGATATTGTTTAACACGTATGGGTGAGGTATCATCCTGCATTTTTATTGTTATTGGTGGAATGTCTAATAAGCCTCTCTTTCCCCCCTCAGCCCATACCTCAGGGTTTATCTCTGCAGCATCTCCTTGAATCACAGAATCACAGAATCACAGAATTTCAAGACTGGAAGAGACCTATAAGATCATCTAGTCCAGCCGATGTTCTAACTGTTCAACTAGATCATGGCAGCAAGTGCCACATCCAGTCTTTTTTTGAATTCTTCAAGGGATGATGCCTCTACCACCTCACTGGGTAAATGATTCCAGTATCTGACCACTCTTTCTGTGAAGTATTTCCTTCTTACTTCTAACTTACATCTAGCTTGACGCAACTTGAGACTGTGTCCTCTTGTTCTATCCGTTGTCGCCCGGAGAAAGAGGCCGACCCCCAGCTCACTACAGCCACCCTTCAGGAAGTTGTAGAGAGTGATGAGGTCACCCCTTAGTCTCCTTTTCTCCAGGCTGAACAACCCCAACTCCCTCAGTCTCTCTTCATATGGCTTGTGCTCCAAGCCCCTTACTAGTCTCGTTGCCCTCCTCTGGACACGCTCAAGCAACTCAACGTCCCTCCTAAAGTGAGGGGCCCAGAACTGGATGCAATACTCCAAGTGAGGCCTCACCAGTGCCGAGTACAGGGGAAGAATGACCTCTCTGTTCCTGCTGGCCACTCCATTTCTAATACTGGCCAGGATGGCATTGGCCCTCTTGGCTACCTGGGCACACTGCTGGCTCATATTCAATCGACTGTCAACCAGCACCCCCAGGTCCCTTTCCACCTGAGCACTATCCAGCCATTCCGTCCCCAGCTTGTATCGGTATAGGGGGTTGTTATGGCCGAAGTGCAGTACTCGGCACTTGGACTTATTGAACTTCATCCCGTTTGATTCTGTCCATACGTCCAGCAGTTCCAAGTCTCTCTGGAGAGCCCTACACCCCTCTAGTAGATCTACACTCATTCCCAATTTGGTATCATCAGCGAATTTACTAATAAAAGACTCTAAGCCCTCATCCATATCGTCAATAAAAATATTGAACAAAGCTGGTCCCAACACAGACCCCTGAGGGACACCACTGGTGACTGGTCGCCAGCTAGATGTGACACCATTCACCAGCACTCTCTGGGCCCGGCCATCCAGCCAGTTCTGAACCCAGCAAAGGGTATTCCTATCCAGACCACGGCCAGCTAGCTTGTGTAGGAGTATGCTATGGGAAACAGTGTCGAAGGCCTTGCTGAAATCCAGAAAAACAACATCTACAGCCTTCCCTGCATCCACTAGCCGGGTTACCTGGTCATAAAAAGTGATCAGGTTAGTTAGACATGATCTACCCCTCCTAAATCCGTGCTGGCTGGGTCTGATACCCTGGCCATCCTGCAAATTTTGCATGATGGCACGTAATATAAACTGTTCCATTATTTTGCCAGGTATAGAGGTCAGACTGACTGGTCTATAATTGCCAGGATCATCCTTTGCACCCTTTTTGTGAATAGGTATCACATTAGCCAGCTTCCAGTCATCCGGAACCTCACCAGTAATCCATGACTGTTGGTAAATGATAGAGAGTGGCTTTGCAATCTCATTTGCCAGCTCTCTCATCACCCTGGGGTGGATCCCGTCTGGTCCCATAGATTTGTGAATGTCCAAGCATTTCAATAGTTCTATAACTGCCTCCTCCTGGATAATGTGGGGACCATTCTGTTCCCTAAAACCATCAACCAGTCCAGACGGACAGGAGTCTTGAGGGCAAGTCATCTTCTCATTAAAAACCGAGGCAAAATAGGCATTAAACACTTCTGCCTTCTCCTCGTCTGTAAATACTAAATTCCCACCTTTGTCCAGTAAGGAACAAAGGCTGGTCCTGCCTTTTTTCCTACTATTAATATATTTATAAAAACATTTTTTATTATCCTTGACAGCGGTCGCTATCCTGAGTTCAAACTGGGCTTTGGCCTCCCTAATTTTTTTCCTGCATACTCTAGCAGCCCTCTTGAATACATCCTTGGAGACCTGACCCTTTTTCCAACTCTGATACGTCCTCTTTTTATTCCTAAGTTCTTCCAAGATCTCCTTTCCCAGCCAGGCTGGACGTTTGCCCCGTTGACTGATCTTTCGGGATACAGGAATGGTTTGTTCCTGCGCCCTCAAGATCTCTGCCTTGAAGTAAGCCCACCCTTCCTGAACTCCTTTATTTTTAAGGGCGGCTTCCCAAGGGACACTCTGAATTAATCTCTTAAACAGGCCAAAGTCTGCCCTCTGGAAGTCCAGTGTACGAGTTTTGCTGGTGCTCCTCCTAATATCGCCAAGTATTGAAAACTCAATTATTTCATGGTCACTCTGCCCTAAACGACCTCCAACCATCACATCCCCCACCAGCCCATCTCTGTTTGTAAATAACAAATCTAATGTAGTCCCTTCCCTGGTGGGTTCATCTACCAGCTGTAACAAAAAGTTATCTTCAATAGTTTCTAAGAATTTTCTGGATTGCCTCTTTACTGCTGTGTTAAGTTCCCAGCAGATATCTGGTAGATTAAAGTCACCAACAAGAACAAGGGTTGATGATCTTGAAACATTGCACAACTGCTTATAGAATAAATCGTCTACTTCTTCTTCTTGATCAGGTCGACGATAACAGACTCCCAGTATGATGTCGGCGTAGTTGGCCTTCCCCTTGATTCTTATCCATAAACATTCGACACCTTCTTCCTTTGTTTCAATTTCAATGGCATCGAAGGTTTGCTTAACATAAAGAGCTACGCCACCTCCTCTTCTTCCTTTTCTATCTCTCCTGAAGAGTCTATATCCAGCCAATGTAGTACTCCAGTTATATGAGTCATCCCACCACGTTTCCGTGATGGCAACTACATCATAGCTTTGCAGTTGTACCATGGCCTCCAGCTCTTCTTGTTTATTGCCCAAACTGCGTGCATTTGTATACATGCACTTCATCTGGGCAACTGAGTTCACCCCTATCTTATGTTTGCAATTCTTGGGCCTGTTTCCAGTTAGCTCAGCTGGTTCCCATTCCCCCTTCAAGCTTAGTTTAAAGCAGTTTAAAGCTCGCTCAATGAGGTCTGCCAGTTCATGAGCTAAAATCCTTTTGCCCTTAACGGAGAGGTGTACCCCATCTGATTCCAGCAAAGAAGATGCTGTAAAAGTTTCGCCATGGTCATAAAATCCAAAATTATGTCGATGACACCAACCCTTAAGCCACTTTTTAATGATACGAATTTTTCTATTTCTTTCATCATTTTCCTCTGCCACCAAAGGGACTGAGCACATCACTACCTGTGCTCCTGCCTTGTCAATTACCTGACCCAGTACCCTGAAGTCCTTCCTGATTACCTTAATGCTCCTCTTCTCGATCTCATCACTGCCAGCCTGAACTATCAGCAGTGGATAATAATCAGAGGGCTGAATCAGTCCAGGAAGTCTCTCAGTAATATTTTGTACCCGGGCCCCAGGGAGGCAACAAACTTCCCTGTGGGATGGGTCTGGTCGACATATAGGGCCTTCAGTTCCTTTCAGGAGGGAATCACCTACGACAATTACCCTTCTTTTCTTCTTGGTACTAGAGGTAATAACTCGTGTTGCAGGTGAAACATAATTAGGAGGTTCACTAGGCAGACAATTCTCTCCTAAACCATCTAGTTGTATCTCTGGATCCAATATCTCATACCTGTTCTGTAGTGGTACTTGGCTGGATGATGGAGGGGGGCAGATTTTTCCATTTTTACCACCCCTCACAGGGACCCATTCCCATTCCTCTTCATCCACCAAATGCCCTTCTAGCGTCTGAGAGTGAGAGGTATATAAATCCTCAGTCTCTTGATTAGTAACCTCCCTTAAAGATGATAGGGCTGAACTCCACCAATCTATTTCCCTTTCACTTTCCCTAATGCTCCTTAATCTTTCTACTTCCTCCTTAAGCTCAGCCACCATTAAAAGGAGGTCATTCACTTGTTCGCAGCGTAAACAGTTCTCCTCCACAGCACTCCCTGATGCCACCAATAAACTCAAACATTCTGGGCAAGGGTGGGTCTGTACACTCATGTCCTTTTTGGAGGGCCCAAGTTGATCACTTATACCAGCCACAGCTTTTGATCTTGTAGAAACCATTGTTAACAAACAGCCCAGAAACAACCAGATGGCAGAGGATTCAAAATCCGGAGGTTCAGCAATCCGGGGATTCAGGAATCCGAGAGTTTAGGAATCCAAGGATTCTAGAATCCGAGGTTACAGGAGTCTAGAGGTTTAAAAATACAGAGATTTGGAAATTAAGGATTTAAAAATCTGGGGTTTCAGAGTTCCAGGAATTCTCCAGCAGCAAGTAGGCACCACAGAGCTGCTAAGGTAGTAGCAGAGACTCTTCGAGGGATGCAGAATGCAGGGAAGAGAGCAAAGCACAGCTCCACAGAACAGCTCCACGACACAGCTCCACAGAACAGCTCCACGACACAACTCCGCGGTACAGCTCCGAAGCTCACTTCCGCAGCACAACTCCGCGGCACACCCCCATGGCACAGCTACACGGCCTAGCTCCACGGCCTAGTTCCGCGGCACAGCTCCGCGGCCCAGCTCCGAGGCCCAGTTCCGTGGCTCAGCTCCACAGCACGACTCCGCGGCCCAGCTCCAAGGCCCGGCTCCGCGGCACAGCTCCGCAGCACAACTCCACGGCCCAGCTCTGAGGCCCGGCTCCGCGGCTTAGCTCCGCAGCACAACTCCGCGGCCCAGCTCCGAGGCCCAGCTCCGAGGCCCAGCTCCGCGGCACAGCTCCGCGGCACTACTCCGCGGCCCAGCTCCACGGCCCAGCTACAAGGCCCGGCTCGGCGACACAGCTCCGAGGCACAGTTCCGCAGCACAGCTCAGTGCAGGGACACTGTCTTGTGCGCCATTAAAAAAAAAAAAAAAAAAATAGATAGAGAAAAATATAGATATAGATATCTCCAATAGATAGAAAAAAATAGAGATAGCTTCATCACTTGTACTACCATCCTCCCTTCCCTTGGAACAATCCCAACCCCCAAATGAACTTGCAGATCCCTTCCTAACAAACTTTTTTCTAAGTTAGGCAGATAAAGAAAATTAGCTTTACATTGCCTTGAGTTTCCAATTATTTTCACTTCTTCAATCATTGATGCTCTAAATGGTCTCCCTTCTGCACCCAATACTTCACAAAATTGTCTCCCAATTTCCATACCTTGTGGTATTTTGTTGAGACAGGACTTATCTGCCCCTGTATCAACCAAAAATTCAAATTCCTCATTTAGGGGTCCCACTTCAAAGTTTACCAAGGGCTCTTCTAGATGTTTCATCGGGTCCCCTATAGTAAAAAGCCCTTGACACCCCTAGTCCTCCCCCTTAAGAATCCTTCCTAAATTGTCCTGTTCCTTGGCTATTGCTTCATCGAGACTGAGCTTTTTACAAAACCTCCTGATGTGTCCTGCCTCCCCACAGTAATAACACTGTCGTCCTCTCAAAGGGACTTCTTGAGGTCTCTCAACCCTTCGTGCACCTGTCAGTACTGGCCTACCTCTGCCTCCCCCTGATGGTGGACCCGCCCCCCCTGCACTTTCTCTAGCTACTGCAACCATGATCTTAGCCTTGGCCTTTACTTTTTCTTCCTCCCTCCTTGAATACACCTTCAATGCCTCTTTTAATAACTCATTAATGTCCTTCTCTTGCCAATCTTCCATCTTTTCCAGTTTTCTCCTTATATCAGGCCAAGATTTGGTAACAAATTGGACTTTTAGCAGCATTTGACCTTCTGGGATGTCTGGGTCTATTCTAGAGTACATTCGGAAGTTCTGCCTTAGGCGGTTAAGCCAGGCAGCAGGAGCTTAATCTTTCTCCAGTGTACCCTCAAACGCCAATTGGGTGTTAGTTCCTTTGGGAACTGACTCTTTGATGCCCCGTATTATCAAAGACCTATATTCCCTCATGGCCTTCCTCCCCTCCTCCTGGTTAGGGTTCCAGCTGGGATCCGTTAGTGGCAATTTCTGTTCACCTGATGGCACCTGGGGTCCTGGACTGTTATCTTTCTCCCAAATTTTTATGCCAGCCGCCCTTATCATCTGGACCTCTTCTGGAGAAAATAATATACTCAGGATGGAATTCATCTCCCCCTAAGTGTAGATATTTGGACCTAGAAATTGATCCACTTGGTTGGCTATGCCCACTAGGGTCCTCAACTAAATGCCCCAACTCTTTCTTGAATCCTCTCACCTCAGAAGCAGTTAGGGGAGCATTCACAAAGCCAACACCTCCTGCTACTCCTCCCATAGGAACCTCTCTGAGGGGAAAGAGTCTCTCTGCCTTGGAGGTCTTGGATCTGGTGCTACAGTAGGGCCCATCTTCAGATGCCAAACTACTTTGAGGGACATCTGGGTTACCCTGAACTTTCTGCCCATCAGCAGGTGTATTTGCTGATAGCTGTCTATCGGGTGAGGAGGCATTTGTGTCCCAGCTAGAAGGAGGTAAAGGGACAGCAATAGGAGGGGGAGAGGGGCCTGAGTAGATATTAAGTGGAGCTGGAGAAGGGGTGGAGAATGCAGCAGGTGGAGTAGGCACTTGTGGTGATGCAGAAGGAACTGGAGGAGATACTGGTTTTATCATAGCGGAAGCTGAAGAGGTAGAAGGAGGAGTTTGAGCAGGTGGTAGTGAGATGGCAGCCGGGGGAGGAACCGGACCTGCCATTTGAGGTGCTTGAAGAAGAGGATTATAAGGTGGAGGGGCAGAAGGAGGCAAATAATCCAGGGGGTCCCATCTTTTACTAGTTCTATCATCCCCTCCTTCATTCCCCTCTTTCCTCATTTGTACCTTACAAATTCGCACCCCTTCATCCCCAACAGCGCTCTTTAACCAGCAAGCCACATACAATAATTGCTCAGGATCAGTATCTCTTCGAGCTGTCAGATAATTATTTAATTGTTGGCACATCCACTTATCCTTTGTCCCACACCAAGGCCATCCTCCTTGCAACTCTAATTCAGGCCACGCTTCCATACAATAATGGATCATTTTCACTTTATCTAATCCCTCCGTGGCCTCTATAGAATCCCATTTTACTAACAGTTCTCCTAAGGGACTACTGGGAGGTATATCCCTCAGTCTCTTGCCGGTTTTTTTACTATTACAACCTTCCATTTTTCAGGTCTCAATAAAAAAGTCCCAAAGGTGTCTCTACTGACTTCCTTTCTACCACCTCCTCCACTGAACTTCAAATTTCTGCCTGATGCTCAGGACTTTATACTGAAACAACTGCCCAATCTCTTGATTGCCCAACTTCCCAGCATCAGGTCTTACATCTATCGGGACTTGAACACACGAATCCTCGGCCTAAGAATACGGGTCGTGCCTGACTCCCTCAGTCAGGAAAAACTGATTTTTTAGTTTGCCTAACCCACCAATTTTTAGGCTTCACCATATCAAGACTTAAAAGCAAACCACAGCCTCCTTCGCTGGGGTTTGTGCCTGACTCCCTTTGTCAGGACTTACTTTGCTTGCAGGGCTTGTGAAACACCTGAATCCTTCTCGGGACTGACAAATCTTACTCGAATCCTTCTCGGGACTTACAAAAGTGCCTGATCTCCCTCTGTCAGGACTTACTTTAGGTGCGTGCCATTCATACACAGTAATTCACTCCGCACGCCCGGAGTGGGGGGGCCCTTTATTCCCCCTTGGGAGACGACTTCACTCACGCTAATTCCACTCGCTTTCCCCTGTTTCCGGCCTGCCCCTTCACAGGAGTCAGGAAACGCGGTACTGAGGGGTCTACTCTCGCTCCGAAGGTCCGGCTGCTGGCCCGCGTCTCACTCACACACACATGCGCACGTCTCCCACTCCCGCCACCGAGTTTCTCACCAGTCCAGTGCTCCGGTGCTCCTCTGCGTCACTGTCCTGAGCTGGTCCCTCTGGTCCTGGTAGCCAGCTGTCCTCTGAAGATCCAAGATGGCCAGTCCTGAGTCCTCTTGCGGCGTGGCTATCCCGGACGAGACCCCCAGCTGAAATAAACAGGGCCAGGAGACTTCTTCTCCTTTTTAATGCCTTTATTAATGATCAGCTCAGGATTGGGCGGCTCGACGGGTCTGCAGCTTCCGTCATCTCTCCCAGAGCGACTCAGAGGAGGAGGATACGAACAGCTCTGTCCACCAGGGGCGGGGCTGGGGGAATCTGGTCCTCGTGGGAGCCTTTAGGGCATGATGTCCCTGTCAGATGGTGCCCCTCCCACTCAGTCGGCCTGGTCTCACCGCCGGGGTCAACTCCCGTGGTCAGGGCGAGAGGGTCCGAAGGTGTTCTGCGTCTCTGCAGGCTCAGCACTTGGCTCCTCACGTCCAGACATCACTCCAGTCTCTCAACTCTTAGGTGGCTCGTTGTTTTTTGGGGTTTCTCCGTGGGTTTGGAGTTGGGGGTCCCACAAAGCATTCTGGTCTTGGGAGTCACTTTGCATAACCCCCCCCACGCTCTCAGGTGTCTTCACTATTCTGGGAAAGGTAAAACTTAGCCTCGGGAAGGTCCCCACCCGTTACAGTCCCAGGAGAAGGGCCACTAACTCACCCCAGCCAGGGCTTTTACTAATGCAAAAACAACCATTAACGACAACGACCCGTGATTACAATAACAAAACGCGCAGAACGTGGGCAGGGCCAGTGATCTGGCTGCCTCTTTGTAACTTTTTTCTCACAAAAAAATCTTAACCGAATTTTTTTTCATAACAACGAGCACAGCCCAAATGCAGGCGGAGGAAGAAGCAGCAGGGGCTGTTTTGCGGCCATGCCCAAGAGAGACTGGAAGGGTGCCCTCCCTCTGCTCTCCCTTGCTTGGCTTTCTGACTGGCTCTGAGCCTGGGGCTGCCATTCCTCACCTGTGGGGAGCAGAAGCACAGCCGGGATCCCAGCACTGCCTGACAGCGCTCCGGGCACCGGCTGTCGCAGGGAGGGCGGCTGTGACAAACCTTTGGGTCCCCTGACTTCAGGGTGAATGTGGTGCAAAATAGCAGAGAAGGAGAGGCAACAATGGAGTGCCCAACAAGGAAATTACTTATAAGGACAAATAAAAATGGGAACTATGGTCAGGAACAAAAAACAAGATAGGGAGAAGCTCCAAAGAGGAGAAACAAGGAAGATGTATCAATACATAGTCTTGGAGGTGGAACATTCTAGAAACAATAGCATTTTTGGAACACATGTAACCAATAGTGGAGTGGGATTTGGACTAATTCTCATAATTACTCCAATGGCTCCTGGGTGGAGATCTGAGGCTTGCCCTGATATAGATGAATGTTTCCCAGACCTTGAAGATCAGACTTGGTTTGCTTGGTGTGAAGTCCAGCCTACCCTATGTCTTAGTTGGGTTGACTCACACATCTTCCTCTTCTCTTTTAAAGCTAGAAATAAAAGTGACGGAATCTTGTAGAACTCCATACAGATGCAGGACTTGCTCCACTTTTTAACTTTTTGAGAGGAGACTGATGTCAAATCTCCTAGAACTTTAACACCTGAAGCTCAAAAAGCTCCTGAAAAGTCACTGAAGCTTTTCTAAAAAGACAAAGCAGACTGTCCTTCTCCAGAAGAGCCCTTGTTCCTTGCAGTGTTAGGAGAAAAAAAATGCAACTTTATGGTCTCATTTTTCAATGGAACACTTCTGAAAAAGATCCTTTGTTAATCACACAGTGGGGTTTTCTCCCTTATAGGTCTCCAAAAGAAGTTTTTACAGCCATGCAGATGACAGCTGAAATCATAATTAGAGCCACAACAAGATTGCTATCTATGGCAGGCCAAGATTTTGTAATTATTTATTTACCTGTGAAAAGGGTTGATTGGGCTTTTCAAAATTCAGAAGACTTGCAAATTGCATTGTTAAATTATTCAGGTGTTTGTTCTATTCATTACCCAGGCCACAAATTTTTACAAGCAAAATTAAGTTTTAGAGAAAAACCCATGCTGAGTGAAGAGCCTCGAAGTGCTATAACTCTCTTCACTGATGGAGCAGGGGAAACACACCAATCAGTAATAGTATGGCAAAATCAAACAACCAAAACATGGGAGTCAGATGTTCAAACAATAGAGGGCTCTCCTCAGATTGTTGAACTGGCTGCTGCAGTAGTTTAGGGCATTTCAGCTCTTTTCAGAGCTTCTGAATTTAATTACAGATTTGTCTTCTGTGGCTAATATTGTTAAAAGAACGGAAGGATCAGTTTTAAAGGATGGTACAAATGATATCGTTGGCGTTCATGTCTTTCTACACTTTTGACACTCAGAACTAACCAGTATTTTGTCTCTCATTCCTCGCTTCCAGCATTCATTGCAGGAGGAAATGCGAGAGCAGACAAACTGACAATGGTTTTTCAAACACTTTGCCAAACATTTTGAAGAAGCAAAACTGAGTCATGCTTTTTTTCATCAAAATGCACAAGCACTGGGGCCAATGTTTGGCACAAGCACGATCAGCACAGATGAAAACCGCACCTTTGGCACATGAGAGGCACGGACGTCAGCAATTTTCAATCCTGCCATTTACCTTCCAAGTTCTCATGGAATAACAGCATTGCAGGCATCAGGAATTTCGAATGCTCCAGCTGCTCTCCCCAATTCCCATGGAATAATGGCTTCCCCAGCATCAGGAATTTCAAATCCTCCAGTTCCCCTCCAAAATTTCCTCCAAAACTATGGAATAACGCCATGCCGGGCATTGGAATTTTTTAATGCTCCAGGTTCCCTCCCAAATGCCCACGGAATAATGGCATTCCATGTGTTGGGAATTTCAAAACCTCCAGCTCCTCTCTAAATTCCCACCAAATTCCCATGGAATAACAGCATTCTGGGTGTCAGGAATTTTAAATCCTCCTATTCCCCTTTCAACTTCCCATGGAATAACACCATTCAGGGCATCAGGAAGTTTGAATCCTCCAGCTCCAAATTCATATTCCCACCAAAACTGGAAAACGGAATGACTGCATTCCAGGCACCAGGAATTCCAAATCCTCCAGCTCCCCTCCCAAATTCTCATGGAAAACGGAATTCTGAGGATCAGGAAATTTGAATCCTTCAGTTCCTTTCACAAATTCCCATGGAATAATTGCATTCCAGGCATTTGGAATTTCAAATCCTCCAGTTCCCATCCAAAATTCCCACCAAACTATGGAATAATTGCCTTTTGGGCATTGGGAATTTTGAATCCTGCTGCTGGTGTCCCAAATTCACATGAAATAATGGCATTCAGGGCATTGGGAATTTAGAATCCTTCAGTCCACCTCCCAAATTCCCAAGGAATAAGGGCATTCTGGTTGTCAGGAATTTAGAATCCTGCAGGTTCCCTCCCAAATTCCCATGAAAACTATGGAATAATTGCATTCTGGGCATCAGGAATTTTGGATGCTTCAGCTCCCTTCCATAAGTCCCATGGAATTCCAATGGAATACGTGCATTTCGGACGTTGGGAATTTGGAATCCTGCAGTTCCCCTCCAAAATTCCCAAGGAATGAAAGCATTCCAGGTATTTAGAATCCTTCAGCTCCGCTCCCAAATTCCTATAAAATTCCAATGGAATGGGAAATTCCCATTAAATTCCCAAGGATTTCTCACTTTTGTGTGCTATTGCTACCATGAATCCAGAAAAGGTATCAGGAGAAACATGGACATATTTAAAAGTCCCAAAGCTGGAAATGTGTGTTACATCTGTTTGCAGATGTCATTCAGTGTCAGCCCTTGTGGGTTTGTACCTAACATTTGTGGCAAAGAAAGAGTCTGCTGACACTGTGAGCAAGGGTTCACTCCATGCCGTGCTTGTGGCAAAGTCAGATGGAATTGTTTTCCCAGTGCTCGGGCATTTTGATAGTAGAAATCATGAGAAAGTTTGGCCTGGCCTAACTTTTGTGGCATAGTGACTGTCATGGCAAGGGCATCTGCCTTCACATCACCTTCCCCTACAGGTCCAGGCGGAGGGGTGTGTGATCTAAACTGCAGAAGGTTGTATTGCTGAGCCCTGGGAAGGGAAAAGTTGTGCAGAGAGGTTAGTAACAGAAAAAGAACTTTGTTAGAGACTTCCTTCAGGAATGGGTGCTGAATTCTCTCAATGATTCCTGTAACATAAAGACAATCACAAACAATGTTAAGAAATTCCTGTGATAAAAGGCAAAATGCTTCTACCACAGCTGCCAGTTTCACTAGCTGGGCTGATCCAGGGGGAAAGGTTATCGCATGTTCTCACTGTCCCTTGTCATCTTTCCACAGGGTCACAGCTTTGTGTGTCTTTCCCGATGTGTCAGTGAAAACAGTTTTTGCATCAGGGATTGGGGTTTTCTTCTATAGTGGCCGTTGTAGAAAGGGGAATTCCTTGAAGAATTGGAGCAGGGCATGCCGAGGCATGGGGTGAAAAAATTGTCCATCATAGTCCGCAAGAGCAATTTGAAATGACAGTGAATCCCTGAAGAGAGTCTCTAATTCTGCTGCAGTAATAGGGAGATGCATTACTGCTGGACCATATCCTGTCAGGCTCGGGCATTGGAGTTTGTCCCATCGACAGCAGCTGAATAAGCATCTCAGGTTGAATGGTTATAGTTTTTGAAAAGGTGTGTTCCAGAAAAACCCACTCTATGAACCAGAGAGGATGCTCCTGTACATCCCATTGACCAGTAAGAGCATAGGCTTGGAAAGATTGCATATTGGTGATTTTTGCCCAGCATACAGGAGGAATGATGAGGAGGATTCCATCTTATCAGAAGGCGAAACAATTACTTTATTATACTGTATTATACTATATTATACTATATTATATTACCCTATATTACATTACATCTAAACTAAATCTGCCAAGCACTCAGCTGCCCAGAATCTCATGGTTGTCGGCTGGCAGTCCCGACACACACACATGGATACAATTGGCCAGTGAATCAAAACACTCACACCAGAATCCAATCGCCAATTGCATTCAGGTAAACCACCTTCCACAATGCATTCCACTTTGGCACAACACAGGCGCAGCAAATGACAAAAGAATTGTTTTGATCATTCTTTTTCCTGCTTTTCTCACTGCTTCTCTTAGGTTCAGAGAATGTGAATCCCACAATTGCAAAATCATAAACATTTACAAAGGCAAATCTGGGCTTCGACATCTGGCAAAGAAGTTACTGCTTGCATCGCTTACAGTCTCTAAAGCCTTTTGGAAAGATTTTGTCAAGTGCCATAGCGAAGGGAGATCTGACTCTCTTTTTCACTGTTGAAATAAGGGGGATAATTCCTTTGTGGTGATTTCCAATAAAGCATGGATCCAATGAATAGTGCCTAACAACTTTCCAACTCATTCAATGTGTGTATATTGGCTTTTCGGGTGACTGGCTGTGGGGTGACTGTTGTCTCCAATAATTTGAAACCCAGGTATTTCCAGGGAGGTTCGGTTTGGATTTTTTTTGTGGCTATGCACAAGCCTCTGCTGGCAAGCATTACCTTTAAAGCAGCAAGACAGTCACCCAATAATGGAGAATTGCCAGAAGTAATTAAAATTTTCTCCATGTAGTGATACATCAAGACAGATAGCTATTTTTGCCATACTGGTTGTATTGCTGAGTGAATGATAAAGTGACTGATAACAGGACTGCTCTTCATAGCCTGGGGGAGGTGGCAGTGTGTGCAAGGGCCCTTTGTGACACGGTGCAGCACGGTCACCGTGGCATGGAACGGGACAGGGTGTCCAAGGGCCCTTTGTGACACGTGGTGACATAGGAGCTGGCAGTGACAGGAGCAGGCCACATTGCTCGGAGCAGGCGACGGGACAGGGCAGGACAGAGCGGTGCCGTGAGGAGCCCCCACACAGCGCGCTCGTTCGTGTCCCACCCGGAGCTTTTCCGAGGCGTTGTTCCTACAGGTGACCTCGTGGCCAGACTGCGGGCCCTGGTGGCCCGTGGCCTCCCCGAGGATTTTGTTTTCCAGGCGCCTTTGAGGCCAGACTGAGGGACTTGGTGACTCGGAGCTTTGCCGAGACATCTCCTGTCCCTGCAGCCGGTGCCCTCGAGGCAAAACCTTGGGATCTGGTGACCACCATAGTTTATGAGGAGTCTCCTGTCCTTGGGACAGGCGCCCTCCAGACCAGAGTGCAGGACTTGCTGTCCTGCAGCCTTTCTGAGGCTTCTCTGTCTCAGGTGCCTTCAAGGCACAACTGCATAACTTGTTGACTTTGAGCTTCCTTGAGGCATCTCTCTTTAAGGTGCCTTGAGGCCAGACTCTGACATGGCGGGCAGATTCCGTGGCCTGTTAAAAGTTTTCAGGGGGAAAGAAAAGAGAGACCTTGGAACTGCCCCAGCACAAGAGCCTGAAAATCCAGAGCAGTTTCATACGCTGCAGGAAGGTGAGCAAACGACCTGGGGCACTGGGCTGATGGCTGCAGCCAGCTTGGCCCCGTCCCATCCCATCCCATCCCATCCCATCCCATCCCATCCCATCCCATCCCATCCCATCCCATCCCATCCCATCCCATCCCATCCCATCCCATCCCATCCCATCCCATCCCATCCCATCCCATCCCCTGGGGACATGCCCATGGACAGGATGGGACAGGGGCAGGGCAGACACCCCGCAGTGGCCGTGCTCCATCCCCTGGGCCATCCTGGGGCTCTCCCTGCCTGGGCAGCACAGGGCTGGGCTGTGCTCTCCAGCCTCTCCCGCAGCCCCTCAGCTCTGGCTGTGCTCGCTCTTTGCCAGGTGCAGCCCTGGACAAGACACAAGAGCAGGAACCCGGCCGTGGCCGCTTGCGCAAAACCCTGAAGGTACCTGCAGCCACCCCGACCTGGGCTGGGCCTGCTGTCCCTGCTCAGCCCAGCACCACGCTTGGAGCATGCCATGGAGCATCCCTGGCTTCCCTGTCCTTTATTCTCCTGCAGAGGTTCCGGAAATTCCTGCCCATTCGGCGTAGAAAAATCAAAACCAAAGCAGCAGAGGTCCAAGCTGAGCGTGACTCCAGGCTGACCCATTTCCAGGCAAAGCCTCACGCCAGCCGAGACCTGACAGCACACTCAGCAAACAATGCAATGAAGTATCAAAGAGTGAAGGCTGCTGACATGGCAATGACTGAGAGCAAGGCCATCAGAAGTGCTGACACAAGAACGACCCAGGGCATCACAAATACAGGCAACATCCCTGCTCCCACTAAGGATTTTTTCAAAGACAGTTCTGTTCCTTCTCAGCAGCAGGTAAGCAGCCTTGGGCCAGGCCTGGGGGATTTCCAGGATTGTGTGTCCCCTCAAGCCACGGTCACTGGGCCCCCTCAGCCTTTGAGGCCAGCACAGTGTGGCAGGAAGGGAAGCACTTCCTGGGGGAAGCTGGGGAAGTTGCTGCCTTGGACAGCACTCAAAATCTCCCCCATGGCTCCTCCAGGTGCCAGCCATTGTAAGGAGCATCAACCAGAGTCTACAGTCTCATGTCACTGTGGATGCCAGGCTGCAAATTGACATTGTGAGGCTGGCTGAAGAACACCCTGATGATGTGGTGCTGACCCTCCTGCGCTGTGCCCCAACATGTGACAGGTACGGGGCCCACGTGCCTCCACAGCTCAGGGCCCACCAGCCTTTAGGGCCCATGGCCCTGCACAGCCTGTGCTATGGGCTCTGCCAGACAGGCACAGAGGTCCAGGACCCTGGGGCCCCTCTGTTCCCCAAGCCTGCTGCCAATGCTCCCTCCCTGCCCCTCAGGGCACCGGGGCTCTGTCACCTGGGCCCCCACAGCTGCACAGGGCATGGTCCTGGGACTGAGATGCCCCTGACACAGAGCTCTGATCCCACAGAGCTGCTACAATGATATGGAGAACCATAGCATCACTGGGACAAGCTGTGGAAAAAGTGCTGCCAACACTGCTCTGCGTGATGGAGGATTGGCCACTGCACAGCGCATGCACCTCTGATGGGGACGACGGGGACGTTTTTGCCCTGGCTGTGAGTTTCTGGATCTGGGATCTGCTTGCCCCTCGGTCACCTCACCAGCAGCTCTCCATCCTCTCCATGCCTCAGGCGCTGGGCTGAACCTGGGCTAGGGGCAGGCTCAGGGGGCACCAGGCCCGCTGCTCCTGCTGCATCTGCCCTTGGGCCCTGCCCCACGGACACCTCGGCACTGAGCGCTGTCTTGGGCTGCTTCTTTTGCAGGCAACTCTGGTGATCTGGGTCATTGTCCAGGTGCCTGAATGCCACGAGGCAATGATACTGTATTCCTCCCGCCTGTTTGTGGCTCTGCTCTTCCATGTTGTCATCACCACACAGCAGATGCCACCAGTGGAATCTGGTAACTTCTGGAGAGCATGCCAGGAGGAACACCGTCTTCCCAGCAAATGCAACAGGTCCCAGTCCTCCTGTCCTTCCAATGCCCTTATGGCCAGTGCCAGTGCTCCCAGTGTAACCTGGGCTTTGCTCTGCACACAGGTTTGCAGTGCAGGCCATGAAGGCTCTGCTCTGCCGACTGTGCTATGACAATGAGGTGCTGGCTATGGAGCGCAAGCGTGGCTGGGACACGATGCTGTGTGCTCATACCCAGCACTATGCCGTGGGTCTGCTGGCCAGGTGAGACCCCCTTCTCCCCACTGCCCCTGGCATTTGTGCCCTGTGCCCAACTCTGTCCCTCTGGTCATGGGCCAGAGAGCCTCATCACTGAGGGACAGCCAGGGAAACTGGAAAAGGCTGGGAGAGGAGGGTGCCCAGAAGGGGCCATCTCCCAGAGCACCCACATTCCCTCCAGGGATGGTGGGGAAAGACCAGAGCTCTCTGAGTCAGTCCTGGGAGAGGTTTGTCCCCCACCTCAGGGTCTTGGTGCCTTTTTCCCCCTGCCAGGGTGATGCGCCGTCGCTTGGTCCCTTTGTGCTCTCGCATCGCACTCCACTTGCTCCGGCAGCTCAGCAGCCAGGACCCATACAGGGATCTGCCCTTCCTGGCATTCCTTGTGGAGGTGAGCCTGGTTCCAGCGCTGCCTGGCTGAGCTGCCTCCCAGCTCTCTGTGCTCTCACAGCCACAGCTGCCTGGGACGGTGCCCACGCCCTGTGCTGCTGCCTGGGCCCAGCCCTGTGCGCTTCTGGGCTCCTGCTGGCCGGCTCCCCTGTCACTGCCCTGTGCCTTTCAGGTCCTCGAGTGCCTGGACTTGAGGGAATGTGGTGACAGTGTCCTGAAGGTCTTGGCAAGGCACCTGCACAGCGAGTCCAGGGAGCGGTGTCGCCTGGCGCTCAGAGGCCTCGTGGTGGTCAGCAAGGATCCCTCGATGGTGAGGAGGGGCAGTGGCTGAAGCTGTGCTGTGAAAAGCAGCCCCATGGGCATGCAGGGCTTCAGGAGCTGAGGCAGCTGCTCCCAGCTCTCCGGCCTCACCTGCCCCAGTGCTTTGGGGCAGGCCTTTGGCCTGTGGGCCCTGCAGCAGCAGGGTGGCCTTGCAGTGCCAGGGTGGGCTTGGTGGTGCAGCCGTCCATGGCTTCCCAGCACAGCCTTGTGTTCCACACAGGCCAGGAGAATGTGCATCCTGTCTCCAAGCCTTCTGGAGCTGCTGGATGATGCAGACGGAGAGATGGTCAGCATGACCCTCAATGCTTTTGCCAATGTGCTCCAGCACAAAGACATCCTGGTATCCAGCACCACTGCCCCAAAGCTGGCTGAGGCACTCCTGCTGCTCTTTGAGCATGTAAGCTTCTTCATCCTTAGACACAGGCATTGGGTGCTTCCCAGAAACTTGGTGCCCTCTGGATTTTCAGGCCTTTGCCCATGTGGGACTGGAATAGTTGATGTAGGGCTTTGTGTTTCTTCTAGGACAACAGCCATGTGCAGGTGCTCTCCATTCAACTCTTCAGCAAGGTGGTGGAACTGGTCGTGGATGAGGGGAAAAAGCCCCTGAAGTCAATTGTGAGCAAGAGCATGTATGCACTTTTACTCTACTGTCATGATGAATACTCGGACGTGGCAAAGGTGAGGTTTTCTGTGATGCTGGTGCATCTCTGGGAGGGGGCATGGCTGTGTCCTGCCCTGGTGCCTTGCGGGCTGCAGCTTCCTCCAGGCCTGGGCATACAGATGTGGGTCTGGTGACCTGGGATGTGGGGCCATCTCCGGGTCTCTGGTGCTCTCCAGGCCTCTCGAGAAACACTGCTTCGTGTGGCCGAGTTTCTGAAGAGGAGGAAGCTCGTACAGCTGTTGAAGAAGCAGCCGCCGATGAATGTCGAGGAGTGCCTGGTAAGGAGGGCCTGAAGCCCCAGGCTCAGGCCGGAGAAGGCCCCTGAGGGCGGTGCTCGGTGTGCGGGGCTGGCAGCTGTGCCCCTGCCCGCTGCTGCAGCCAGAGGCCGCCCGGGCTCTTCTCCAGGCTCCCGTGGGCCCGAGCCGGGTGCCCATGGAGCCCCGGCCCGGCGGGGCTGCGGGCCGGCACCGCGGCTCCCCGGGCAGCAGCCGGCCCTCTGCCCCCTGCCCTCGGGAGCCCTTGGCCAGCGGCTGCTGGCCGCGCCTCAGGGCTGTGCGGGCAGGGGAGGCCGGGGCTGGGCGCAGGCAGCGCCCGGCCCCGGGGCTGAGCCCGTGCCAACCCTTCCCTCCTGCCGCTCTCTGCAGCTGGCAGAGGACAGGAGCCAAGCGGCCGAACACCTGCGCCGGGCCCTGCGCTACCTGCAGAGCCCACAGGAGTGCCTGCGAGAGGCGGCCGTCACGTTCATGGGTGAGCCCCGAGCCCGGGCTCCCTCCCCGGCCCGGCCCGCCGCAGCTCGGCCCCCGCCCCGCCTGGTGCCCCGGCAGCGCCAGCCGGGCCGGGCGCCGTGCAGCCCCGCCTGGCCTGGGCATTGCTGCTGCCGCCCTCTGGCAGCCGTGCCCTGGGTGGCAGCGTGCGGCAAGGGCCGGGCTGAGCCCTGCCGGGCCAGCAGCCCCTGTGGCCACAGCGCCGGCAGCGCCGCTGGCAGGGAGCTGTGCCGCTGGGGCCGTGACAGGCTCTGTGCTCACAGGCATGGCCGGGCGGTGCCTCAGGAGGCAGCAGCAAGAGCTCCGGCTGAGCTGGACAGGTGAGTGAGGGCAGCGGGCTGACAGCGGGGGCTGCCGGGGATCCTGCAAGTCCTGTCCCGGCTTTGCAGGGCTCTGCTCCCTGTGCCGAGGGCTGATGTGGGCAGCGCACCCAGAGATTTCAGGGACACGTAGAGGAGTCATGGCCAGTACCTCCCAGCTGATTCCAAAGTCTCCTACTCCCTTCTGGGTGCAATGGCCCTGTCCAGAAGGTCTTGTAGGATTCCCTCAGACCCGGGCTGTTGCCAGGGCTCTGTTCCTCGCTCTTTCAGCCCTACAAGCCCGGAGGCAACGTGCCAGCCCATCCTGCCGTGACCTGGAAAATCAAGCCGAGTTTCCCGAAAGAGCTGAAGAATTGGGGACATCTTCTGGATCCAGTCAACCAGTGCCCCAAGAAGAGCACCAGGAGACACCCAAGAGGACACTGCCTCCCAGCGCTGCTGGAAGTCCTGGCACAGCTGATGCTGGGCAGAGTTCTTGTGGCTTCAGCCCTTTCCCTGCCTGTTGACTGCCCCGTCCCTCCAGGCCTCAGTCACTGCCCATCCCCATTTTTTCCCTCCACTCTCCCTCCCTATAGGTGGCTCCCTCCCTCCAGCCCTCATATCTGCCCATCCCCATTTTTTCCCTCCACTCTCCCTCCCTATAGGTGGCTCCCTCTCTCCAGCCCTCAGACTCTCCATCCCCATTTTTTCCCTCCACACTCCCTTCCTATAGGTGGCTCCCTCTCTCCAGCCCTCAGACTCTCCATCCCCATTTTTTCCCTCCACTCTCCCTCCCTATAGGTGGCTCCCTCTCTCCAGCCCTAAGACTCTCCATCCCCATTTTTTCCCTCCTTTCTCCCTCCCTTTTGGTGGCTCCCTCCCTCCAGGCCTCATACACTGTCCATCCCCATTTTTGCTCTCCACTATTCCTCCCTTTTGATAGTTCTGCCCTGCCGGCCCTCAGAACGTCCATCAAATTTTTTTCCCTCCACTCTCTCTCCCTGTTGACAGCTCCCTCCCTCCAGCCCTCAGACCCTCCCCATTTCCTTTTTTCCCTCCCAGCTCATCCCTTTGCTTCGCCTTTCAATAATAAACAGTTTGGCATCTTCACTTTGCCTACATCCCTGTGGAGCTGAAGTAAATCCCAGACCCTGGGACACACAGGCCCTGCTGCCATTCTCTGCCACGCCGTGTTTTGTGCACGGACACAGAGGAACGACGGCAGGTCAGGCTGCAAAGGTCCCTGTGCTGAAGGTGGAGTTCCACAGCACTGTGCAGTTACACATCTTGCTGAGCACCTGGATTTTGGGAGAGCCAACCTGAGTATGCTCTGAACCCAGCTGAGAGGGATTCCATGGCAAGCATCCGTGGAGGGCAGAAGAGCTTGGAATGCTGGAAGCTTTCAAGAAGAGCTTCCTGAAAGCACAGCAGTGCTCCATCCCTGCACAGGATGAGGAAGAGGGCAGAAGCAGAGAGCATCCTGGCTTAGCAGGGAGCTCTGGGTGTGCCTAAGGGCAAATGAAGCAGCAGCATGGTGACCGAGACTCGGACACGCGGCTGTGCCGGTGCCCGGAGCGCTGTCAGGCAGTGCCGGGATCCCGGCTGTGCTTCTGCTCCCCACGAGTGAGGAATGGCAGCCCCAGGCTCAGAGCCAGTCAGAAAGCCAAGCAAGGGAGAGCAGAGGGAGGGCACCCTGCCAGTCTCTCTTGGGCATGGCCGCAAAACAGCCCCTGCTGCTTCTTCCTCCGCCTGCGTTTGGGCTGTGCTGGTGGCAGAGCCAGCCAGCTTGGGCTCTGTGTTCCAGAGCCTGTTGGGAGCGGGCATGAAAAGCTCTGTGTGCACAGCAGAGAGACCTGGAAGGTGCTGGCAAGAGCATCCTGCAGGAACAGGGCTCTGGTCCCTGGCCAGGAACAGCCTGGTTTTGGTGCCGTGAGCACAGGCAGGAGCTGAGGCAGGTGAAGAGGCAGCGGGCAGCTTGTGTTTGTGGAGGGCCTGGGGCTGCACCTCTGAACCTGCACCTGCAAACTCACTTGGGGGAACAGGAGCTAGAGCTGGAGTGCCTGTCCTGAAAGGATCTGAAGTCATTCAGCCTTGCCAGCGTTTCTTAAGGGTGTGTTGGTGTTCCCCAGGAAAGCCACACATTTGGGGAAACACCTTTGGAGGAAAGGGGCTTGCTTCTCAAGGAAAGTGCTTGCCAGGGAGCTCCCAGTGAGGCAGGTGGGAGTGTCCCCCTTTGGCTCTCTGTGCTCCTTTCAGTGCTTGAGGCCCATTGCACGTGGCAGAGGGGCATGGAGAAGGCAGTGAGGAGCAGGTGTGGCATCTGCCTGGACCTGTGCAAACCAATCCCAGCACCTGCAGCAGGGTGTGTTACCCTCTTTGGACAGAGGTGTGAGCAGGAGCATCTCTGTCCAGCCATGAGCCCCAAACCTCTCTGTCAGAACTGTGAATTAAAAGGCCTTTACACACATATTTTTCACATCTTTCCTCTCTGCTGTGTCTCAACTCTTGGCAGTATGCATTGCCAAGTGTTTGGGGGGTGGGTGTTGGGGGGCGTGTTGGGGAAGGAGTTGTCTGGAAGGTGAGAGTCTGGGCTGCAATTTGAGTCAGTTTGAGGGCAGCATCTGTGCTTTGGCACAGCTTTGGTTATGGAGGGCAGAAATAATATCTGTGACTATTTCTTTTACTGGTCCTGTTTCCCCTGCAGGGAACAAGAGGGGAGAGCTGTACTTTATTGGCCACTTAGATATCTGTACTGGGGGAGGATCAGCCCTCTTCCCATCTACTCATTTGTTTTGGTTATTCTTTTAACACTGAGTGGTCTTTCATTCCTTGAGAGCTTTTATTCCTGAAGAGAATTAGGAGATTAAAATCCCTTCTTTGAAAACCATTTGCAAACCAAAGAATGGCCTTCTTTTTGGCTCTGTGCAGGGTTATGTTTTGTAAAGTTACTTCCAGTGGATGATTTTAAGGCATATGTCTTGCTGCTTTGAGATGGGAACGAACTTCATTCCCACTCTCCGGCAACTGCTTTTAATTTTAGAAGTTTGCAAATTTTGGAAGTCCTTGAGCTGAGCAATGGGAAGTAAAGCTTTCCTGAAGTGAGGATACTTAAATGCACTGAGCCCGCAGAGCAGGGCAGCGTTTGCTGATGCTCTGAGCCTTCCTAAAGATCCTGTGGGGCTGCCTTGGACACCTGGGGCCAGGCATTCCTTCCAGCCTGGGCCACTTTGGCTGGGCTGGGGGCGGCCCCAGGGCAGGCGGCAGCGTGTGCAAGGGCCCTTGGTGACACGGTGCAGCACGGTCACCGTGGCATGGAACGGGACAGTGTGTCCTTTGTGACACGTGGTGACATAGGAGCTGGCAGTGACAGGAGCAGGCCACAGTGCTCGGAGCACACGACGGGACAGGACGGGAGAGAGCGGTGCCGTGAGGAGCCCCCGCACAGCGCGCTCGTTCGTGTACCACCCGGAGCTGTTCCAAGGCGTTGCTTCTACAGGTGACTTCGGGGCCAGTCCGGAGGACTTCATGACCCGTAACCTTCCAGAGGCATTTGTCTTGTAATCTGGCTTTATTTCAATCCATGACATGGAGCAGAGACCCTCAAGACTGTCTAAGGTTGCCTGGGTGGACAAACAGCAGGAATACCCTGAAACTGACCTGGAACTGCAGACCGAGGAGGTTGTGCCTATCCAGGTGCTGCAGGAGGGTGAGTTGCAGAGCTGGGCCACAGAGCTGGTACCTGCAGCACCATCCCATCCCATCCCATCCCATCCCATCCCATCCCATCCCATCCCATCCCATCCCATCCCATCCCAAATCCCATCCCATCCCATCCCATCCCATCGTTCCCATGGACAGAACCAAACAGGGATGGCAAGATCATTGAGCAGAAACCCCCGAGAGTTCCCAAGCTGGCCTGGGTGGGGGAGGACGAAGAAGAGCCTGACCCTGACCCAGAAGTGGAGACTGAGGATGTTGTGCCAATCCAGCTGCTGCCAGAGGGTGAGTGGCAGAGCTTGGCAACAGGGCTGGTACCTGCAGCCATCCCATCCCATCCCATCCCATCCCATCCCATCCCATCCCATCCCATCCCATCCCATCCCATCCCATCCCATCCCATCCCATCCCATCCCATCCCATCCCATCCCATCCCTTCCCATCCCTTCCCATCCCATCCCATCCCATCCCATCCCATCCCATCCCATCCCATCCCTGGTGGTCAAAGTTTGAATTTGGCAGAGTTTGGACTTGAAGGTCCAAGGTTTGATTTGGTGGGAAACAATTGGATTTATTGGTCAAAATTTGGATTTGATGGTCCAGGGTTGCATTTGGTGGGCAACACTGGAATGCCATGGAATAACAGCATTCTAGGGGTTGGGAGTTTAGAATCATCTGCTTCCCCTCACAACTTTCCTTCAACACTGGCAATCCATGGAATAACAGCATTCCGGGCATGGGGAATATCAAATCCTACAGTTCTCCTCACAAATTCCCATGGAATCATGTTGTTCTGGGCATTGGGAATTTATTAAAATGGCATCTTTGGTGCTCCAAGATGGACACGTGTGTGATGGCATCCTTGCCACTACAGGTGGCAAGGAAAACTGGGAATGCCTCCGGCGGCACCGCAGTCTCCACCAAGCTCAGCATCCTGCCCGGAGAACTTTACAACTCAGGACTACACCAAAAAACATGGAAAAATCAAGGCACTCAGGCGCACATTGGAAACAAAATGTAACTGTTAATTTTTTGCTTGCTTTTTATATTTTTAACAGATTTTGTCTTTGTTTTTTACTTTTTTCCCAGTTTCCCCCCCTTTTTCCTTTTCTCCCCTTTTTTTAAAAATTTTCAACATCTTTAAATTTTCAACCAGAAAAATTCCCAACAACTCAAGGGAAGAAACCCAAACAACTCAAGAAACCAAAGCAGTTTTTATCTCCAGGATAACGCATAGCAAAATAACATCTTTTAAATAGTAAAATAAAACACTAAAGGTTTATTCCCCAAAAAATCTACAAAGAAGAAATATTCAGGATCTTGGCAATTTCTTTTTGACATTTTTCAATTACTTGTTCTTTCTATATTATCATTATTAATATTAATAATAATACTAATAATATATCTTCTTTTAAAAAATGTTTTTTCTGTTTTTTTAATTTTTAATTCAGGAATGAACATGGGCAAAACCAGCACAGCATAAACAGGAGGCAACTTCCAGTCCATTCAGAAAAGAAAAGTAGGATTCTCTTTGAAAAACATGCAGTCACATTTAAAAAACACCTCTAAAATTTTCCCAAATAAAGTTAAAATCTGGGCCCTGCGGGGCCCTGGTAGACAGTTGTGTTGGAATTTCTCCTATTGCGCCGCCAGGTTATTCTTTACAAGTGGATTCATTTGGAATTTTATCCTTCTTTTTCCCTATTTTTCCTTCTTAAAAACTCTTTTTTTCCCAGTTTCTTTGTGCTTGTTTCCACAGAGTTCTGCTCATTTCCAGTTCTATATGGGATTTTTCCGGATCTGGATTGTATCCTGCTTTCTTCCCTTATCCCAGGCCCCTGAAATCCCCCTGAAATCCCCCAAAAAACCTCACAAGACTGAATCATCACATCAGCACTATCACTAGAGTGTTCCTAGACAAGTGGGCAGAAAATTTGGAATGAACACCGCCTATCCAGCAGACCCATGAATTCCTGCAATGTGGAGGTGGAAAAAGCTGTTAAAATTGGGATCTTGCCTTTCCAGGAGCGTTTTTGAACCTGGTTTTATTCATTATCTTGTTGATGTGCACAACAGCGGACCAAATATGGCAGGGCCTTAGACACGACTTTGGTCCCTGACACACACCTGTCCCACTGCTGGCCTTCAGTGTGCTCAGCAAGATGTGTAACTGCACAGTGCTGTGGAACTGCACCTTCAGCACAGGGACATTTCCAGCCTGACCTGCCCTCGTTCCTCTGTGTCCGTGCACAAAACACGGCGTGGCAGAGAACGGCAGCAGGGCCTGTGTGTCCCAGGGTCGGGGATTTGCTTCAGCTCCGCAGGGATGCAGGCAAAGTGAAGAAGCCAAACTGTTTATTAATGAAAAGCGAAGCAAAGGGCTGATATGGGAGGGAGAAAGGGAATGACCAGGGTTTCAGGGCTGGTGGGAGGGAGATATCTACAAGCAGGGTGAAGGCAGGAGCTACCGAGCTTCTCACAGGCTCAGCTGTGCCCAGCATCAGCTGTGCCTGGAGCTCCAGTGGCAGTGGGAGATGGCGTCCTCTTCAGTGTCTCCTGGGGCTGTTCTTGGGACACGGGTTCACTGGATCCTGAAGATGCACCTAATTCTTCAGCTCTTCTGGCACATTGGGTGTGAATATCCAGGTTACCGTGGGATGGACTAGTGTCTTTCCTTGGGACTTAAATGGCTGGAACAGAGAGGAAGAGAGCCACAGTCAGCACCCACATCTGCAGGAATCCTAGGAGACGCTCCTGCCAAGGTGTGCTGGTTTGTGCATCACGGACATGATGTTTTGGGAGAGGCTGCTGGCAGGTTCCTCCGTGTCTGATCGGAAACCAGTCAAGGGTTGGCTTTGGGAATTGATAATCTGGAAAGCTGTACATGAAAGCCTCTGTGAAAAACACACGTTACAAACAAAAGAAACTTGGGAACTTTCTCTTTTCCCTTCTGGCCGACAAAGAGGTAACACAGCTGACCCAGCCCAGGCCTGGCTGAGGTCAGTGAAGAAGAAGTCAAGTCCCAGATGGGAGGGATGAGGAGATGCCTTTAGTTTTAGGCTGAAATCCTCTTGTAAATATATGGAGAAGGACACTTTTTTCCCTATAACGCATGAAGGTATGGGGAGATGAAAGTGTTCAAATAGAAGGTATGGAGCAAAACCTCCATGCTAAAGTCAGCAGATGTTAAAGTAGCTGTGATACTATGAAAAGTTTGAACAGAGACGGAGAGAAGAGTGATGAAGATCCTGTGCCCCCAGGAACAGAAGATCTCTCTTGCTAGAAATGGAAGATGATTTTAGAGATAGATAAAGAGAACCTTTGCCTTTGAACATCTCAGCTTTAGAACAGTACCCCCTAAGCTGACATGGCACAGAAACACAGCTGTGGGAAAAGCTTGTGGAAAATGGGAGCGATTTCAGAATTGCAGATTTCCCTGCAGTGTGGCTGCTTTCATGGAAATTAAGAGCCATGAGAGAACAGTTTTCTTGTGGAAAATCTCCATAACATTAACAAGAGGGACTTTTCTCCTTAAGTGAGCAGGAGAAAGACTATTCAAGAGGTAGTAAAGTGACTCAAAATTTTGGTTTTGTCTCTTTACATTATCAGTGGGAAAGAAACAGTTGTAGGGGGAGGAGAGGTGTACTGAAGGTTTTGTTCTGATCCTTATTCTTATTACTCCTTCTTTTAGTTACTGTTAATAATTTTTTCTTCATACCCTTTTAAAGTTTGGAGCCTGCTTTGCCTTCCTCCTAATCCTATCTCAAACAGAAAATTATTAAATACACGGTACTGGATCAACTGGTGATTAACGAACACGGAACTTTCCACCCTAATTGGAACATTGGCCAGGAAATGATCAATTGGCGAACCAAAACCACTACTCAAGGGTGTCCCACTCAGCTCTTGCATCGGCCAGAGGAGAGGAGGGGCCAACGGGATCAGCCGAAGGTCGCTGGCCACGAATCCCCCCGAGCAGCATCCCTGAAATCGCTCGCTGTGCCCTGCCCAGGCCACCCCTCATCCCCACAGGGAGCGAAGCCTGCCACAGCCGGGACAGGGACTGCAGCTCCGTGCCGGGGCAATGCAGCTCTGCCGGGCAGTCCCCGCTGTCAGCGCGCTGCCCTCACTCACCCGGACTGTGGGCCCGGAGCTCGTCCCTCTTCCCCCTGAGGCACCGCCCGGCCATGCCTGTGAACACAGAGGCTGTCACGGCCCCAGCGGCACAGCTCCGTGCCAGCGGCGCTGCCGGGGCAGCAGGCGGGGCTGGGGCCGAGCTGCGGCGGCCCGGGGAGGGAGCCCGGGCTCGGGACTCACCGATGATCCTGACGGCCGCCTCTCGTACGGACTCCTGCGGGCTGTCCAGGAACCGCAGGGCCCACTGCATCTGCTGGGCCGCTCGGCTCCTGTCCTCTGCCAGCTGGAGAGAGCGGCAGGAGGGAAGGGTTGGCGCGGGCTCAGCCCCTGGGCCGGGCGCTGCCTGCGCCCAGCCCCGGCCTCCCCTGGCCGCACAGCCCTGAGGCGCGGCCAGCAGCCGCTGGCCAAGGGCTCCCGACGGCAGGGGGCAGAGGGCCGGCTGCTGCCCGGGGAGCCGCGGTGCCGGCCCGCAGCCCCGCCGGGCCGGGGCTCCATGGGCACCCGGCTCGGGCCCACGGGAGCCTGGAGAAGAGCCCGGGCGGCCTCTGGCTGCAGCAGCGGGCAGGGGCACAGCTGCCAGCCCCGCACACCGAGCACCGCCCTCAGGGGCCTCCTCCAGCCTGAGCCTGGGGCTTCAGGCCCTGCTTACCAGGCACTCATCAATTTTCAATGGCTGCTCCGTCTTCAGCACCTTCTGGAGATCCGTCTTCCCCAGGAACCCGGCCGCAAAATGAAGTGCTTCTCTAAAGGCCTGGAGAGCAGCAGAGACCCAGAGATGGCCCCACAGCCCACGGCACCGGAATCACATCCCTTGCCAAGGCCTGGAGGAGGCTGCAGTCCATGAGGTGCCAGGGCAGGACGCAGCCAAGCCCCCTCCCAGGGATCCACCAGCATCACAGAAAACCTCACCTCTGCCAGGTGTTGGTTCTCCTCATGGCAGTGCAAGAAGAGGAGGAGCAGGCTCTGGTTCACAATTGTCTGCAGGGGCCCTTTTCCCTCATCTACTACCAACTCCATCACCTTGCGGAAGAGGTAAATGGAGAGCACCTGCACATGGCTGCTCTCCTGGAGGAAAGGAGGAAGAAAATACTTGAGCAACAAATATCCTCTACTCCTGGGCAAACAGCTGAATATCCAGAGGGCACCAAGTTTCTGGTCAGCAGCAAGTGACCATGGCTGGGGGCAGAGAGCCTTACATTGTCAAAGAGCGGCAGGAGGATCTCAGCCAGCTTTGGGGCAGAAGTGCTAGATATCACCAGATGTTTTTTCTCGAGCATCTTCTTGAACAGAGAGAGGGACATCCTGACCACCTCTCCATCTGCATCACCCAGAAGCTTCAGAAGGCTTCGAGACACGCTGCGTAGAGGTTTGGCCTGTGTGGAACCCAAGATTGTGCTGGGAAGCCATGGACGGCTGCACCACCAACACCGCCCTGGCACTGCAAGGCCACCCTGCTGCTGCAGGGCCCACAGGCCAAAGGCCTGCCCCAAAGCACTGGGGCAGGTGAGGCCGGAGAGCTGGGAGCAGCTGCCTCAGCTCCTGAAGCCCTGCACGCCCATGGGGCTGCTTTCACAGTGCAGCTTCAGCCACTGCCCCTCCTCACCATCAAGGGATCCTTGCTGACCACCACGAGGCCTCTGAGCACCAGGCGACGCCGCTCCTTGCACTTGCTCTGCAGGTACCTTGACAGGATCTTCACGACAGTGAGAGCACATTTCCTCAAGTCCAGGCACTCAAGGACCTGAAAGGCACAGGGCAGTGACAGGGGAGCCGGCCAGCAGGAGCCCAGAAGCGCACAGGGCCGGGCCCAGGCAGCAGCACAGGGCGTGGGCACCGTCCCAGGCAGCTGTGGCTGTGAGAGGGCAGAGAGCTGGGAGGCAGCTCAGCCAGGCAGCGCTGGAACCAGGCTCACCTCCACAAGGAATGCCAGGAAGGGCAGATCCCACCTTGGCTTTTCACTGCTGAGCCGCAGGAGAAGGCGATATGCGACATAGGAACACAGGGTGGTCAAGACATAACGCATCTCCCTGGCAGGGGGAAAAAGGCACCAAGACCCTGAGGTGGGGGACAAACCTCTCCCAGGACTGACTCAGAGTGCTCTGGCCTTTCCCCAGCATCCCTGGAGGGAATGTGGGTGCTCTGGGAGATGGCCCCTTCTGGGCACCCTCCTCTCCCAGCCTTTCCCCATCTTCTTGGCTGTCCTTCAGTGACGAGGCTCTCTGGACCCTGACCACAGGGACTGAGTGGGGCACAGGGCACAAATGCCAGGGGCAGTGGGGAGAAGGGGGTCTCACCTGGCCAGCAGACCCACGGCATAGTGCTAGGTGTGAGCACACAGCATCGTGTCCCAGCCATGCTTGCGCTCCATAGACATCACCTCATTGTCACAGTGCAGTCGGCAGAGCAGAGCCTTCATGGCCTGCACTGCAAACCTGTATGCAGAGCAAAGCCCAGGTCACACTGGGAGCACTGGCCCTGGCCACAAGGGCATGGGAAGGACAGGAGGACTGGGACCTGTTGGGCTTGCTGGGAAGGCGGTGTTCCTCCTGGCATGCTCTCCAGAAGGTATCAACTTCCTCTGGTGGCATCTGCTGTGTGGTGATGGCAACATGGAAGAGCAGAGCCACAAACAGAGGGTAGAAAGAATGAATTGTTCCCTCATGGTAGTAAGGCACCTGGGCTATCACCCAGATCACCAGAGTTGCCTGCAAAAGAAGCAGCCCAAGACAGCGCTCAGTGCCGAGGTGTCCGTGGGACAGGGCCCAAGGGCAGATGCAGGAGGAGCAGCGGGCCTGGTGCCCCCTGAGCCTGCCCCTAGCCCAGGGTTCAGCCCAGCGCCTGAGGCATGGAGAGGATGGAGAGCTGCTGGAGAGGCGTCCTGGGGGTGAGCATGGGCCCAGAAACTCACAGCCAGGGCATAAACTTCCCTGTTGTCCCCATCAGAGGTGCATGCGCTGTGCAGTGGCCAATCCTCCATGACAAGAACTAGTGTTGGCAGCACTTTCTCCATTGTTACTCGTGACGAGCCAATGTTTCTCCACATGATTGTAGCAGCTCTGTGGGATGAGAGCTCTGTGTCAGGGGCATCTCAGTCCCAGTACCCTGCCCTGTGCAGCTGTGGGGGCCCAGGTGACAGAGCCCCAGTGCCCTGAGGGGCAGGGAGGGAGCATTGGCAGCAGGCTTGGGGAACAGAAGGGCCCCAGGGTCCTGGACCTCTGTGCCTGTCTGGCAGAGCCCATAGCACAGGCTGTGCAGGGCCATGGGCCCTAAAGGCTGGTGGGCCCTGAGCTGTGCAGGCACGTGTGCCCCGTACCTGTCACATGTTGGGGCACAGCGCAGGAGGGTCAGCACCACATCATCAGGGTGTCCTTCAGCCAGCCTCCGAATGTCACTTTGCAGCCTGGCATCCACAGTGTCTTGGGACAGTAGACTCTGGTGGATGCTCCTTACAATGGCTGGCACCTGGAGGAGGCATGGGGGAGATTTTGAGTGCTGTCCAAGGAAGCAACTTCCTCAGCGTCCCCCAGGAAGTGTTTCCCGACCGATCACACTGTGCTGGTCTCAAAGGCTAAAGGGGGCCCAGTGACCATGGCTTGAGGGGACACATGGTCCCGGCAGGCCTCCAGGCCTGGTCCAAGGCTGCTTACCTGCTGCGGAGAAGGAACAGCAGTGTCGTCACAAAAATCCATAGCGGGAGCAGGAATCACAATGGGAATGGGCATCGTGCCAGTTTTTGAGATGTCCTCAGTTTCTTCATTGTCAGTGTTTGTGATGGGCACATCCTCAGTCACTGCCTTGTCCGTCTTTGCCCTGTCCTCGTTCGTTGCAGCCTCAGAGTCCTGTGAGTGCTCAGCCGAATCTGGGCTGACATCGGGCTCTGCCTGGAGCTCGGTCAGCCCCGAGTCAGGCTCGGCTGTGCCCTCAGCTGCTGCAGTGCTGGTCTTTGTGCGCCGAATGCGCAGGAATTTCCAGAACCTCTGCAGGAGAATAAAGGACAGGGAAACCAGGGATGCTCCATGGCACGCTCCAAGCGTGGTGCTGGGCTGAGCAGGGACAGCAGGCCCAGCCCAGGTCGGGGTGGCTGCAGGTACCTTCAGGGTTTTGCGCAAGCGGCCACGGCCGGGTTCCTGCTCTTGTGTCTTGTCCAGGGCTGCACCTGGCAAAGAGCGAGCACAGCCAGAGCTGAGGGGCTGCGGGAGAGGCCGGAGAGCACAGCCCAGCCCTGTGCTGCCTAGGCAGGGAGAGCCCAGGGATGGCCCAGGGGATGGAGCAGGGCCACTGTGGGGTGTCTGCCCGGCCCCTGTTCCATCCTGTCCATGGGCATGTCCCCAGGGGATGGGATGGGATGGGATGGGATGGGATGGGATGGGATGGGATGGGATGGGATGGGACAGGGCCAAGCGTGCTGCAGCCATCAGCCCTGAGGCCCTGCTCTGCCACTCACCATCCTGTAGTGTCTGGATCTGCTCTGGATCTTCAGGCTGTTGTGCTGGGGCATCTCCATGGTATTTAGTGTCTTTCCCCCTGAACACTTTGAACAGGCCGAGGAATCTGCCCGCCATTCCACCACACGGCCTTGACGGGACCTTCTAGAGAGATGCCCCAGGATATTGCCAAGTCAACAATTGCAGTTGTGCCTTCAAGGCACCTGCAACAGGGAAGCCTCAGAAAGGCTGCAGGACAGAAAGTCCTGCACTCTGGTGTTGAGGACTCCTGCCAAAATCACAGGAGCCTCTTCATTAACGATTCAGGTGACCAAATCCCATGGTCTGGACTTGATGGCACTGGACCGCAGGAATGGGAGATGCCTGGAAAAGGTCTGAGTCACCAAGTCCTGCAGTCTGGCCTCTAGGTCAGCTGCAGGAATAACGCTACGGAAAAGCTCCGGAGGAGATGGAAACGAGCGCGCTGTGCGGGGGCTCCTCACGGCACCGCTCTGTCCCGTCCTGTCCCGTCGCGTACTCCGAGCACCCGGGCAAGCTTCTATTTCCCACGTGTCACAAAGGGCCCTTGGACACCCTGTCCCGTTCCATGCCACAGTGACCGAGGTGCACCGTGTCACCAAGGGCCCTTGCACACGCTGCCACCTGCCCTGGGGCCGCCCCCAGCCCAGCCAAAGCGGCCCAGGCTGGAAGGAATGCCTGGCCCCAGGTGTCCAAGGCAGCTCCACAGGATCTTTAGGAAGGCTCAGAGCATCAGCAAACGCTGCCCTGCTCTGCGGGCTCAGGGCAGCAGAAGGAGCCCCCAGGGCTGCCGACGCAGCCGCGCTGGGAAGGGCATGGGCCCTTCCAGGGACACTGGCATGGCCTCCTTGGGACACGTCCCGGCCCGTGGCCATCCTAAACCCGCGGGTGTGACTCGCACAAGGAACGTGTGGGCCCGGGCACCAATGCTGCTCTGAGCCCTGGGGCCCGGGCAGCGCTGCCATCAGCAGCTGGGGCAGAGTCCCTGCCCAAGCAGAGCTGCCACCCCCCGAGCCCTGGCAGCGCTGGTGCCCGTCTCCCGCCCCAGAGACCTGTGCCCCCGGGGGGCTTCTGTGCCACAGGGAGCCAAAGCCCATGTGCACTGGGGGCTGATGGCAGGAGCACCTGGAGCAACTGCGGGCAACACTTGGTTTCTGTCAGGAGCTCTTCTTCCATGCTGGAATGATTTTCTCATTGAACTAATTTCCTTCACCACAAAAACATCTTCTCCTCGAAGGCACAGAAGAACCTGGCATAAAGAAATCCTCACTTCAGGAAAGCTTAACTTCCCATTGTTCAGCACAAGGACTTCCATAACGGGACAACTTTATTGGCATGGCTGGAGAATGGGAATGGTTTTGAAGTTTGTTCCACACACAGAGCAGCAACTCATTTGCTTTAACATCACCCACTGAAAGTCACTTTACAAAACCTAACACTACACAGAGCCAAAAAGAAGACCATTCATTGGTTTGGGATGGTAACATCCTAATCCTCTCAAGGAATAAAAGCACTCAAGGAATGTAAGACCACTCAGTGTTACAACAGTAACCCAAACAAATGAATGGACAGCAGAAGGCCAATCTTCCCCCAGTACAAATATCTAAGTTGCCTCTTGTTCCCTGCAGGGGAAACAGGACCAGTGAAAGAAATAGTCACAGATATTCTTTCTGCCCTCCATAACCAAAGCTGTGCCAAAGCACAGATGCTGCCTTCAAACTGACTCAGATTCCAGCCCACACTCTCACCTTCCAGACAACTCCTTCCCCAACACGCCCCCCAACACCCACCCCCCAAACTCCCCCACAGAAGCCCTCAACACCCCGCCAGGAGCCCCATCTGTGCCCGTCCCTCCGCAGAGCTTTCCCAGCCTCCAGCAGAGCCCCTGGTTCCCTGCACGTGCCGTGGGATGGCAGCCAGGAGGGTCTGCTCCAAGGCCTTCCCTGGCAGCAAAGCCAGGCTGCCCGGCCTATGGTTCCTGGATCATCCTTCCCAGCGAGCCTTCCCGTGCACGGCTGTTCCATTGGCACATCTGCGCTCAGCTCGGAGTGCTCCACTCAACCAGGGCTGCCGGGAAAGGATCCAGAGCAGCCTGGCAAGCTCTTTCTCCAGCTCCCTCTTCACTCCTGGGGGAGGTAGAACATTCCACAGGAAAGCAGCTGGTGCCACACGGAGTGGGCGGCATCAGGCAGCTCTGGGGAGGCCCCCCAGGACTGCTGTGTCCTGAGGGAACACCGCTGGCCATCCCCTGGGTGTATCTGCAAAAGCTTAAAATCAGCTGCCTCAGCTTCCAGCGCCTCTCTTGGCCAGCATCCTGACGTGGCTGCAGGGCTGCTGCGAGGCACTGCTGGGACCCAGCGGGACAGCACCGGCTGTCTCATGCCCACGTAGCAGCCCTGACACAGCCAGGGCCATCCCGAAAGCAGAGAAACGCTCACGTGTCAGCAGAGAGGAGCACGGAGCACTGGGCTGCTCTCAGGCTATCTCAGCTGGGCTCGCTCCGCCACACGGCCCCATGTTAAGGCCGGCTGATGCCCAGCTGCCAGAAATGCCTACCTTGTTCTCTCCAAGATGCACAGGGAGAGCCAACGAGCAGGACACCTTGGGAGGCCTTTTCTGAGGCCAGGGACACACCAAGGTCAGCCAAGGCTCTCCACACTGCCTGGCCCACACATCCCAGCTCTGTGCTGGCCCTGGGCCACAGCAGCTCCCACCAAGCAGGAGGCAATGCATACTGCCAAGAGTTGAGACACAGCAGAGAGGAAAGATGTGAAAAGTATGTGTGTAAAGGCCTTTTAATTCACAGCTCTCACAGAGAGCTTTGGGGCTCATGGCTGGACAGAGATGGTCCTGCTCACACCTCTGTCCAAAGAGGGTAACACGCCCTGCTGCAGGTGCTGGGATTGGTTTGCAGATGCCAAACCTGCTCCTCACTGCCTTCTCCATGCCCCTCTGCCACGTGCAATGGGCCTCAAGCACTGAAAGGAGCACAGAGAGCCAAAGGGGGACACTCCCACCTGCCTCACTGGGAGCTCCCTGGCAAGCACTTTCCTTGAGAAGCAAGCCCCTTTCTGCCAAAGGTGTTTCCCCAAATGTGTGGCTTTCCTGGGGAACACCAACACACCCTTAAGGAACGCTGGCAAGGCTGAATGACTTCAGGTCCTTTCAGGACAGGCACACCAGCTCTAGCTCCTATTCCCCCAAGTGAGTTTGCAGGTGCAGGTTCAGAGGTGCAGCCCCAGGCCCTCCACAAACACAAGCTGCCCGCTGCCTCTTCACCTGCCTCAGCTCCTGCCTGTGCTCACGGCACCAAAACCAGGCTGTTCCTGGCCAGGGACCAGAGCCCTGTTCCTGCAGGATGCTCTTGCCAGCACCTTCCAGGTCTCTCTGCTGTGCACACAGAGCTTTTCATGCCCGCTCCCAACAGGCTCTGGAACACAGAGCCCAAGCTGGCTGGCTCTGCCACCAGCACAGCCCAAACGCAGGCGGAGGAAGAAGCAGCAGGGGCTGTTTTGCGGCCATGCCCAAGAGAGACTGGCAGGGTGCCCTCCCTCTGCTCTCCCTTGCTTGGCTTTCTGACTGGCTCTGAGCCTGGGGCTGCCATTCCTCCCTTGTGGGGAGCAGAAGCACAGCCGGGATCCCGGCACTGCCTGACAGCGCTCCGGGCACCGGCACGGCTGCGTGTCCGAGTCTCGGGCACCGTGCTGCTGCTTCATTTGCCCTTAGGCACACCCAGAGCTCCCTGCTAAGCCAGGATGCTCTCTGCTTCTGCCCTCTTCCTCATCTTGTGCAGGGATGGAGCACTGCTGTGCTTTCAGGAAGCTATTCTTGAAAGCTTCCAGCATTCTAAGCTCTTCTGCCCTCCACGGATGCTTGCCATGGAATCCCTCTCAGCTGGGTTCAGAGCATACTCAGGTTGGCTCTCCCAAAATCCAGGGGCTCCAGGGTGCTCAGCAAGATGTGTAACGGCACAGTGCTGTGGAACTGCACCTTCAGCACAGGCACCATTCCAGCCTGACCTGCCGTCGTTCCTCCGTGTCCGTGCACAAAACACAGCGTGGCAGAGAACGGCAGCAGGGCCTGTGTGTCCCAGGGTCTGGGATTTACTTCAGCTCCGCAGGGATGTAGGCAAAGTGAAGATGCCAAACTGTTTATTATTGAAAGGCGAAGCAAAGGGATGAGCTGGGAGGGAAAAAAGCTAATGGGGAGGGTCTGAGGGCTGGAGGGAGGGAGCTGTCAACAGGGAGGGAGAGTGGAGGGAAAAAAAGGTGATGGACAGTCTGAGGGCCGGCGGGGCAGAGCTATCAACAGGGAGGAATAGTGGAGGGAAAAAATGGGGATGGAGAGTGTGAGGGCTGGACGGAGGAAGCCACCAACAGGGAGGGAGAAAGGAGGGAAAAAATGGGGATGGAGAGTCTGAGGGCGGGAGAGAGGGAGCCACCTATAGGGAGGGAGAGTGGAGGGAAAAAATGGGGATGGGCAGATATGAGGGCTGGAGGGACGGGGCAGTCAACAGGCAGGGAAGGGGCTGAAGCCACAAGAACTCTGCCCAGCATCAGCTGTGCCAGGACTTCCAGCAGCGCTGGGAGGCAGTGTCCTCTTGGGTGCCTCCTGGTGCTCTTCTTGGGGCACTGGTTGACTGGATCCAGAAGATGTCCCCAGTTCTTCAGCTCTTTGGGCAAACTTGGCTTGATTTTCCAGGTCACGGCAGGATGGGCTGGCACGTTGCCTCCGGGCTTGTAGGGCTGAAAGAGCGAGGAACAGAGCCCTGGCAACAGCCCGGGTCTGAGGGAATCCTACAAGAGCTTCTGGACAGGGCCATCACACCCAGAAGGGAGTAGGAGACTTTGGAATCAGCTGGGAGGTACTGGCCATGACTCCACTACGTGTCCCTGAAATCTCTGTGTGCGCTGCCCACATCAGCCCTCGGCACAGGGAGCAGAGCCCTGCAAAGCCGGGACAGGACTTGCAGGATCCCCGGCAGCCCCCGCTGTCAGCCTGCTGCCCTCACTCACCTGTCCAGCTCAGCCGGAGCTCTTGCTGCTGCCTCCTGAGGCACCGCCCGGCCATGCCTGTGAGCACAGAGCCTGTCACGGCCCCAGCGGCACAGCTCCCTGCCAGCGGCGCTGCCAGTGCTGTGGCCACAGGGGCTGCTGGCCCGGCAGGGCTCAGCCCGGCCCTTGCCGCACGCTGCCACCCAGGGCACGGCTGCCAGAGGGCGGCAGCAGCAATGCCCAGGCCAGGCAGGGCTGCACGGCGCCCGGCCCGGCTGGCGCTGCCGGGGCAGCAGGCAGGGCTGCGGCCGAGCTGAGGCGGGCCGGGCCGGGGAGGGAGCCCGGGCTCGGGGCTCACCCATGAACGTGACGGCCGCCTCTCGCAGGGGCTCCTGTGGGCTCTGCAGGTAGCGCAGGGCCCGGCGCAGGTGCTCGGCCGCTTGGCTCCTGTCCTCTGCCAGCTGCAGAGAGCGGCAGGAGGGAAGGGTTGGCGCGGGCTCAGCCCCTGGGCCGGGCGCTGCCTGCGCCCAGCCCCGGCCTCCCCTGGCCGCAGAGCCCTGAGGCGCGGCCAGCAGCCGCTGGCCAAGGGCTCCCGAGGGCAGGGGGCAGAGGGCCGGCTGCTGCCCGGGGAGCCGCGGTGCCGGCCCGCAGCCCCGCCGGGCCGGGGCTCCATGGGCACCCGGCTCGGGCCCACGGGAGCCTGGAGAAGAGCCCGGGCGGCCTCTGGCTGCAGCAGCGGGCAGGGGCACAGCTGCCAGCCCCGCACACCGAGCACCGCCCTCAGGGGCCTCCTCCAGCCTGAGCCTGGGGCTTCAGGCCCTCCTTACCAGGCACTCCTCGACATCCATCGGCGGCTGCTTCTTCAACAGCTGTACGAGCTTCCTCCTCTTCAGGAACTCGGCCACACGAAGCAGTGTTTCTCGAGAGGCCTGGGGAGCAGCAGAGACCCGGAGATGGCCCCACAGCCCAGGGCACCAGACCCGCATCTCTGTGCCAAGGCCTGGAGGAGGCGTCAGCCGGTGAGGCACCAGGGCAGGACGCAGGCATGAGATGCACCCCCTCCCGGAGATGCACCAGCATCACAGAAAACCTCACCTTTGCCACGTCCGAGTCTTCATCATGACAGTAAAGTAAAAATGCACTCAGGCTCTTGTCCACAATTGTCTTCAGGGACTTTTTTCCCTCATCCACTACCAATTCTACCACCTTGCTGAAGAGTTGAATGGAGAGCACCTGCACATGGCTGTTGTCCTAGAGGAAAAACAATCCCTGCATCAACTATTCCAGTCCCACCTGGGAAAAGGCCTGAAAATCCAGAGGGCACCAAGTGTCTGGGAAGCACCTATGCCTGTGGCTCAGGATGCAGAAGCTTACATGATCAAAGAGCAGCAGGAGTGCCTCAGCCAGCTTTGGGGCAGTGGTGCTGGATACTAGGATGTCTTTGTGCTGGAGCACATTGGTGAACACAGAGAGGGACATCCTGACCACCTCTGCATCTTCATCACCCAGAATATCCACAAGCCGTTGAGACAGGATGCACATTCTCCTGGCCTGTGTGGAACACAAGGCTGTGCTGGGAAGCCATGGACGGCTGCCCCCCCAACACCACCCTGGCACTGCAAGGCCACCCTGCTGCTGCAGGGCCCACAGGCCAAAGGCCTGCCCCAAAGCACTGGGGCAGGTGAGACCGGAGAGCTGGGAGCAGCTGCCTCAGCTCCTGAAGGCCTGCACACCCATGGGGCTGCTTTCCACAGCGCAGATTCAGCCACTGCCCCTCCTCACCATCAAGGGATCCTTGCTGACCACCACGAGGCCTCTGAGCGCCAGGCGACACCGCTCCCTGGACTCGCTGTGCAGGTGCCTTGCCAAGACCTTCAGGACACTGTCACCACATTCCCTCAAGTCCAGGCACTCGAGGACCTGAAGGGCACAGGGCAGTGACAGGGGAGCCGGCCAGCAGGAGCCCAGAAGCGCACAGGGCTGGGCCCAGGCAGCAGCACAGGGCGTGGGCGCCGTCCCAGGCAGCTGTGGCTGTGAGAGGGCAGAGAGCTGGGAGGCAGCTCAGCCAGGCAGCGCTGGAACCAGGCTCACCTCCACAAGGAATGCCAGGAAGGGCAGATCCCTGTATGGGTCCTGGCTGCTGAGCTGCCGGAGCAAGTGGAGTGCGATGCGAGAGCACAAAGGGACCAAGCGACGGCGCATCTCCCTGGCAGGGGGAAAAAGGCACCAAGACCCTGAGGTGGGGGACAAACCTCTCCCAGGACTGACTCAGAGACCTCTGGTCTTTATCCAGCATCCCTGTAGGGAATGTGGGTGCTCTGGGAGATGGCCCCTTCTGGGCACCTTCCCCTCCCAGCCTTTTCCACTCTCCTTGGCTGGTCCGCTGTGACGAGGCTCTCTGGCCCATGACCAGAGGGACTGAGTGTGGCACAGGGCACAAATGCCGGGGCAGTGGGGAGAAGGGGGTCTCACCTGGCCAGCAGACCCACAGCATAGTGCTGGGTGTGAGCACACAGCATCGTGTCCCAGCCATGCTTGCGCTCCATAGCCACCACCTCATTGTCACAGCACAGTCGGCAGAGCAGAGCCTTCATGGCCTGCACTGCAAACCTGTATGCAGAGCAAAGCCCAGGTCACACTGGGAGTGCTGGCACTGGCCACAGGGGCATGGGAAGGACAGGAGGACTGTGACCTGTTGTAATTGCTGGGAAGGCGGTGTTCCTCCTGGCATGCTCTCCAGAAGTTACCAGCTTCCACTGGTGGCATCTGCTGTGTGGTGATGACAACATGGAAGAGCAGAGCCACAAACAGGCGGGAGGAATAAAGTATCATTGCCTCGTGGCATTCAGGCACCTGGACAATGACCCAGATCACCAGAGTTGCCTGCAAAAGAAGCAGCCCAAGACAGCGCTCAGTGCCGAGGTGTCCGTGGGGCAGGGCCCAAGGGCAGATGCAGCAGGAGCAGCGGGCCTGGTGCCCCCTGAGCCTGCCCCTAGCCCAGGGTTCAGCCCAGCGCCTGAGGCATGGAGAGGATGGAGAGCTGCCGGTGAGGTGACCGAGGGAAAAGCAGAGGCCAAATCCAGAAACTCACAGCCAGGGCAAAAACGTCCCCATCGTCCCCATCAGAGGTGCGTGCGCTGTGCAGTGGCCAATCCTCCATCACGCAGAGCAGTGTTGGCAGCACTTTTTCCACAGCTGATTGCAGTGATCCTATGGTTCTCCATATCATTGTAGCAGCTCTGTCGGATCAGAGCTCTGTGTCAGGGGCATCTCAGTCCCAGGACCATGCCCTGTGCAGCTGTGGGGGCCCAGGTGACAGAGCCCCAGTGCCCTGAGGGGCAGGGAGGGAGCATTGGCAGCAGGCTTGGGGAACAGAGGGGCCCCAGGGTCCTGGACCTCTGTGCCTGTCTGGCAGAGCCCATAGCACAGGCTGTGCAGGGCCATGGGCCCTAAAGGCTGGTGGGCCCTGAGCTGTGCAGGCACGTGTGCCCCGTACCTGTCACATGTTGGGGCACAGCGCAGGAGGGTCAGCACCACATCATCAGGGTGTTCTTCAGCCAGCCTCACAATGTCAATTTGCAGTCTGGCATCCAGAGCGACATGGGACACCAGCCTCTGGTCAATGTTCCTTACAATGGCTGGCACCTGGAGGAGGCATGGGGAAGACTTGGAGCACAGTCCTAGGAAGCAACTTCCCCAGCTTCCCCCAGGAAGTGCTTCCCTTCCTGACAGACTGTGCTGGACTCAAAGGCTGAGGGGCCCAGTGACCGTGGCTTGAGGGGACACACGGTCCTGGCAGGCCTCCAGGCCTGGCCCCAGGCTGCTTACCTGCTGCTGAGGAGAAACAGCACTGTCGTCAAAAAAATCCATAGTGGGAGCACAGATCACAATGGGAGCGGCCATGGTGCCAGTGTTTGTGATGCCCTGAGTCATTCTGCTGTCAGTGTTTCTGATGGCCTTGCTCTCAGTCACTGCCATGTGAACAGCCTCATTTTGATAATTCATTGCATTATTGTGTGCTGTCCGTTCTGGGCTGGCGTGAGGCGTTGCCTGGAACTTGGTCAGCCTGGAGTCAGGCTGGGCTGGGACCTCTGCTGCTGTGGTTCTGGTCTCTCTATGCTGAATGGGCAGGAATTTTGTGAACGTTTGCAGAACAAAGGACAGGGTAGGCAGGGATGCTCCATGGCATGCTCCAAGCGTGGTGCTGGGCTGAGCAGGGACAGCAGGCCCAGCCCAGGTGGGGGTGGCTGCAGGTACCTTCAGGGTTTTGTGCAAGCGGCCACGGCCGGGTTCCTGCTCTTGTGTCTTGTCCAGGGCTGCACCTGACAAAGAGCGAGCGCAGCCAGAGCTGAGGGGCTGCGGGAGAGGCCGGAGAGCACAGCCCAGCCCTGTGCTGCCCAGGCAGGGAGAGCCCCAGGATGGCCCAGGGGATGGAGCACGGCCACTGCGGGGTGTCTGCCCTGCCCCTGTTCCATCCTGTCCATGGGCATGTCCCCAGGGGATGGGATGGGATGGGATGGGATGGGATGGGATGGGATGGGATGGGATGGGATGGGGTGGGATGGGATGGGATGGGATGGGATGGGATGGGATGGGATGGGATGGGATGGGATGGGATGGGATGGGATGGGATGGGATAGGATGGGATGGGATGGGATGGGATGGGATGGGATGGGATGGGATGGGATGGGATGGGATGGGATGGGATGGGATGGGATGGGATGGGATGGGATGGGATGGGATGGGGCCAAGCTGGCTGCAGCCATCAGCCCTGAGACCCAGCTCTGCCACTCACCATCCTTCAGTGGCTGGAACTGCTCCGGTTTTTCAGGCTGTTGTGCTGGGGCAGCTTCAGGCCTTCTCTTCTTTTTCCATCTGAAGACTTTGAAGAGGTTAAGGAATCTACCTGCCATTCCAGACTGTGGCTTCACGGGCCCCTTCCGGAGAGATGGCTCAGGAGACCTCCAAGTCAACAAGTCCTCAAGGGCACCTGCAAAACAAAAACCTCGGGAAGGCCACGGGCCACCAGGGCCCGCAGTCTGGCCACGAGGTCACCTGTAGGAACAACGCCTCGGAAAAGCTCCGGGTGGGACACGAACGAGCGCGCTGTGCGGGGGCTCCTCACGGCACCGCTCTGTCCTGCCCTGTCCCGTCGCCTGCTCCGAGCACTGTGGCCTGCCCCTGTCACTGCCAGCTCCTTTGTCACCAGGTGTCACAAAGAGCCCTTGGACACCCAGTTCCATGTCACAATGACCGTGCTGCAGCGTGTCACCAAGGGCCCTTGCACACGCTGCCGCCTGCCCTGGGGCCGCCCCCATCCCAGCCAAAGTGGCCCAGGCTGGAAGGAATGCCTGGCCCCAGGTGTCCAAGGCAGCCCCACATGATCTTTAGGAAGGCTCAGAGCATCAGCAAACGCGGCCCTGCTCTGCGGGCTCAGGGCAGCAGAAGGAGCCCCCAGGGCTGCCGACGTAGCCGCGCTGGGAAGGGCACGGGCCCTTCCAGGGACGCTGGCACGGCCTCCTTGGGACACGTCCCGGCCCGTGGCCATCCTAAACCCGCGGGTGTGACTCGCACAAGGAACGTGTGGGCCCGGGCACCAATGCTGCTCTGAGCCCTGGGGCCCGGGCAGCGCTGCCATCAGCAGCTGGGGCAGAGTCCCTGCCCAAGCAGAGCTGCCACCCCCCGAGCCCTGGCAGCGCTGGTGCCCGTCTCCTGCCCCAGAGACCTGTGCCCCCGGGGGGCTTCTGTGCCACAGGGAGCCAAAGCCCACGTGCACTGGGGGCTCATGGCAGGAGCACCTGGAGCAACTGCTGGCAACATTTTGTCTCTGTCAGGAGCTCTTCCTCCATGCTGGAATGATTTTCTCATTCTTCACTGCCTTCTCCCTTCTCCCTGCCCCTTTGCCACGTGCAATGGGCCTCAAAGAGTCAATTGAGCACAGAGAGCCAAAGGGGGACACTCACACCTGCCTCACTGGGAGCTCCCTGGCTGCACTTTCCTTGCAGAGCAAGCCCCTTTCCTCCAAAGGTGTTTCCCCAAATGTGTGGCTTTCCTGGGGAGCACCAACACACCCTTAAGAAACGCTGGCAAGGCTGAATGACTTCAGGTCTTTTCAGGACAGGCAGTCTGACGCCGGCAAGGGGGTTTATTTTCAGACCATGAACGAGACGGGACTGCTGGGAAATTTTCTTGAGCTGTTAATTTTGCAGCATGACTTTCATTAATGATTATGACAATGGGAAGATGCTAACAGCTCACAGTCCAGGCAACAGGCCAGAAAACTTAATGTTACAACATACTTTTATGAGCTTCTTGACCAATCAGACAAAGCAAAAGCACATTGACAGTAGTTCTTTCCAATCACCAGAAGCACACGTACCTTTGGTTAAAACAATACTTGCTTATTTTGAATATAATACCTACTTGTAAGCCTCAAGCACAGAGCTCCATTCTCAAGCTTTAACCTTCCTAATATCTTGCTAGATAAGGTTTTTGCAGCTTAGAAAGCTATTCAGACAAGCATGAATACATAAGCTATTGTTTTATCTGCCCTTGCTTTTTCTACAGTTTAAATAATTTTTCTGCTGACCTCTTTCATAAGTGCTGCTTTAGCTCTGCTCTCAGGTCTGCTGTATCTGAGGCCTGCCTTTTGCAGCTTTCCCAAAACCCTGTAATTTTATGGATTCCCACAATTCCCCCTCTCTGTTCACCCAAAAGAAACCTTCACAATCGTATCGTTTATTACTTGCGTTTCGTAGCCTTACTATAATATTTTTGCTTATTACCTGCTTAAAGCATGTTCTTTCTGGCACTAAGCATTGCTAAATTACAACACAGCAACTTAATGCTGTGAAGGTCCAGTCAGTGGAAAGGGCATAAATTATGCCTGACAATAGTTACAAATCATTGTTCCAATAAAGTCTCATCTGTTCCAGGGTCTTAATTCAAAACCTTCTTCCATTTCTATACCTTCATCCACCATCTCAGTGAGATTTTGAGCACTGTCTGTGAATCCATTTCCTATCTCTCTCTCTTGTATGATAAAAACTTCTTTGACAGTTTTGTTCATCATTGGTCACACACACTGAAGTATACAGGGTATTACTATTAATATCACTACTAAAGCACCCAATACATAGAGACCTATCTTGCAAAATTCCCTTAGCCAAGGTGCAAAGCTCCATTCTTGGAACAAATAATCTAACCAGGACCCACCATCTTCTTTCATTTGGGCTGTCAAATCTTTCAGTTTTTGTATGTTTTTGTGGATGGATTCAGAATGATCGGACAAATTCATACAACAAAATCCTTCCAATTCCTCACAACCCTGTCCTTGTGCCAGTGAAAGAAAATCAGTTGCTGCTCTATTTTGAAGGGTAGCATGTTTAACACTATTAACATCAGCCAACATGTCACTGATTGCAGTGGATGTGGCATTAGTTTGTTTACTCAGCCAGCATCCAACCCGATCTAAGTGTTTCAATACCATTGCTGAAACCAGTTGGGGTAAACACAAACCTGCTGGAACTCTTTTTGCAGCCTTCCAAGGCATGCAATCACTTTTACAGTTCTCATCATAGTGACGAGCAGATATTGTTCCCCTTTGTTTCTTTTTCATGACTGCTTTCGCTGCGGGCGCAATTACAGTGAGCATCCCAATGCTACATGAGCCACCTTCAAGGTGTGATGGAATGCCCAGCCAAGCTCTATCTCCACAAATGAACCAACATCCCTTTGGCAATTGTTGTGGATATTGGTCAGCCTCAGAAAGCACATCCCAACTGTTTAAATAATTACACCAAAAACTTAAGTTTCTGTACGCAAAATAATGGAGAGTAACACTGTGTTTTGGAGGATCACCTTCTTGCTAATAACTAGCTGTAAAGGTAAAGCAAAAATCCATTGTTAAAGAATCAATGATTTCCAGTTCTTGGGGTTCAGCCGTGCCAGGACTTCCAGCAGTGCTGGGAGGCAGTGTCCTCTTGGGTGTCTCCTGGTGCTCCTCTTGGGGCACTGGTTGACTAGATCCAGAAGACGTCCCCAGTTCTTCAGCTCTTTGGGGAAACTCGGCTTGATTTTCCAGGTCATGGCAGGATGGGATGGCACGCTGCCTCCGGGCTTGTAGGGCTGAAAGAGAGAGGAACATAGCCCTGGCAACAGCCCGGGTCTGATGGAATCCTACAAGACCTTCTGGACAGGGCCATCCCACCCAGAAGGGAGTAGGAGACATTGGAATCAGCTGGGAGGTACTGGCCATGACTCCCCGAGGTGTCCCTGAAATCTCTGGGTGCTCTGCCCACATCAGCCCTCGTCGGCACAGGGAGCAGAGCCCTGCAAAGCCGGGACAGGACTTGCAGGATCCCCGGCAGCCCCCGCTGTCAGCCCACTGCCCTCACTCACTGGTTCAGATCAGCCGGAGCTCTTGCTGCTGCCTCCTGAGGCAGCGCCCGACCATGCCTGTGAGCACAGAGCCTGTCACGGCCCCAGCGGCACAGCTCCCTGTCAGCGGAGCTGCCGGCGCTGTGGCCACAGGGGCTGCTGGCCCGGCAGGGCTCAGCCCGGCCCTTGCCGCACGCTGCCACCCAGGGCACGGCTGCCAGAGGGCGGCAGCAGCAATGCCCAGGCCAGGCGGGGCTGCACGGCGCCGGGCCCGGCTGGCGCTGCCGGGGCAGCAGGCAGGGCTGGGGCCGAGCTGCGGCGGGCCGGGCCGGGGAGGGAGCCCGGGCTCGGGGCTCACCCATGAACGTGACGGCCGCCTCTCGCAGGCACTCCTGTGGGCTCTGCAGGTAGCGCAGGGCCCGGCGCAGGTGCTCGGCCGCTCGGCTCCTGTCCTCTGCCAGCTGCAGAGAGCGGCAGGAGGGAAGGGTTGGCGCGGGCTCAGCCCCTGGGCCGGGCGTTGCCTGCGCCCGGCCCCGGCCTCCCCTGGCCGCAGAGCCCTGAGGCGCGGCCAGCAGCCGCTGGCCAAGGGCTCCCGAGGGCAGGGGGCAGAGGGCCGGCTGCTGCCCGGGGAGCCGCGGTGCCACCCCGCAGCCCCACCGGGCCGGGGCTCTATGGGCACCGGGCTCGGGCCCACGGGAGCCTGGAGAAGAGCCCGGGCGGCCTCTGGCTGCAGCAGCGGGCAGGGGCACAGCTGCCAGCCCCGCACACCGAGCACCGCCCTCAGGGGCCTTCTCCGGCCTGAGCCTGGGGCTTCAGGCCCTCCTTACCAGGCACTCCTCGACATCCATCGGCGGCTGCTTCTTCAACAGCTGTACGAGCTTCCTCCTCTTCAGGAACTCGGCCACACGAAGCAGTGTTTCTCGAGAGGCCTGGAGAGCACCAGAGACCCGGAGATGGCCCCACAGCCCAGGGCACCGGACCCACATCTCTGTGCCAAGGCCTGGAGGAGGCGTCAGCCCGTGAGGCACCAGGGCAGGATGCAGGCATGCCCCCTCCCAGAGATGCACCAGCATCACACAAAACCTCACCTTTGCCCCGTCCGAGTTCTTATCATGACAGTAAATTAAAAGTGCACTCAGGCTCTTGTCCACAATTGTCTTCAGGGACTTTTTTCCCTCATCCACTACCAATTCCACCACCTTGCTGAAGAGTTGAATGGGGAGCCCCTGCACATGGCTGTAGTCCCAGAGGAAACAAAAAGCCCTACATCAACTATTCCAGTCCCACCTGGGCAAAGGCCTGAAAATCCATAGGGCACCAAGTTACTGGGAAGCACCAATGCCTGTGGCTCAGGATGCAGAAGCTTACATGCTCAAAGAGCAGCAGGAGTGCCTCACCCAGCTTTAAACTTGGAACACAACCAATAAGAATGAAACAATATCCACTTACAGTGGAAAACATAAAAATATTAAGTCTATCGTGGACAATTTTCTAAAATTTGTTTTGTTACTGGAATGTGATTCTGAAGAGAATGCACCCATTTTACCAGAAGAGAAGCCTGATGGCTTGAACTACATTCTGGTTCAATACGGACAGGCTATATTAACAAAATAGCTGGAGATCTCCACCCTTTGGTTGCAAATCCATATGCTTTGCTAAGCAAAGTAAAAGATGAATATGGATGGTTTACCATTTCAGATCTCAAGGATGCTTTCTTCTGTATACCCTTGGACCCTGGCAGCCAAAAGCTGTTTGCCTTTGAATGGGGAAACCCAGAGACTGGAAGGACAAGTCAATTTACCTGCACTGTTGTCAAGGGCTCCTGCTGGGAGCAGCTTTGGCCCCGAGCAGGCTGCACAGTCCGCATAGCTCAGTCCTCTTTTGGGGACAGACTGCCCGAAACCCAAGCAGCTCTCAGCCACTGGCTGCCTTTAGCTAGCATAAGGCATATCAGCTCTTTAGTGATTATCAGCTCTTTTGAGGTCAGCTCTTTTGCTTGCTAAGGCACCGCAGGCAGACGCTGGGTGAAAGAGGAGAGGGCTGCTCTGGAGTTCCACAGCAATGTCTTTATTGAGGGGTCTCTCAAGGGTTCCAGCGATGGCTCTTCTAACCAGAATGGGCTAAAACAGCCCATTATACAGGGTAAGGGGGGATCAGTAATTGTCCAAAAGCAGGGCTTGAGGAGAAGTGACCTATGGGGTTACAGATGCATAAGCTGGGGTCCGAAAGGTGGAAGATGGGAGCTTGCCATGACTTGGCATTTCCTATCTTTAGGCCTCTGCTCTCCACGGGGCCCTAGCAAGCCCATGGCCTGCTACAGACTGTAGGACCACAAGGATTCTAAATTAACCCTCCTCCTAACCATCATGAACCTATTGATGTGGTGGAAAATTAAAACAGCAGCATAACAGTACATATGTACAAAAGAATTTGCATCAGGATAAAGAGAAGGGGAGAATGAAACAAGGCCTTTGTTTTACATAGGCCCAGGCAATTCCCATAAGTAAATAAGTACTTAGCACAGACCTACATAAGCTCTTAGCACTAGTTAGCATAAGAAAAACCTGGCTGGCCTAACTTGACAGAAGAGGGACTTGACAAAAAGCTTTAGACACATTCTACCAGAAGAACCCAGGGCAAGTATGGAATGAGCCCTGTGCAGGGAAGCCATGAGGAAGAAGTGCTGCTTTAGGGCATGGAGACTGCTCCTGGCCAGCGCCTGGACATTAGCTTCAAGTACAGGAATCTGACAGAATGTATTTCTAACCCCCTGCCTATCAAATCACCTCAGCAGAATAAGGATGGATAGTATTTTTGATATAATTCCTACATCAACCCCTGAAATTTACACGTGGCAGAGAAGCATTTTAGTGGGGTGATGTGGGGTCGGCTGTCTGTTCTCTGCCCCGAGATGCATGGGATGGCTCTGCAGCAGCCTCTGCTCTGAAGAATCAGTCTGGACTCTTCACTTTTTTGGTCTTCAGGTTGTTTATTATTTCTTATCTACAAAATTGTCTTTTTGCCCAGCCAAGGCCTGCACAGCAAGGCAGCCACAAGCACCCTGACCCCCCCCCCCGAGGCGGTGTCGTCCTTTTATACTGCAAACTACGTAGATCATATTTACTTTTAATTTCCAATACCTGTCACCTATGTTAGACAGTGTACTTCTGTTCTAAACCAATCCCCAAGTGCCAACATCACAGCAGAAAATGAAGAACAAGAAGAAGAAAGAAGAAAGAAGAAGGACTAGACATGTCCTGATTCCTCCATCTTGTCCCTATAACCCCTATTCCAAAAATCCTAAAATCTACATTTCCACCCTGTCAACACCCTGTTACTGCACCATTCAAACCTGTGTGTCTTTCACACCCCCATGCCAAGCTGGCAGTTTGTTGGAAGGATCAAAATAAAGCCAGCAGGTGTTGCGGGCAGAATGCCAGGGTCTCCGAGCCCCCCGACGGGGTTCTCTGCTACTCTGGACATCCAGAGGGATGTGCTGAGTTCCCACAGGGTGCAGACACCTGCCCTCCTGCTAGCTTAATAAAAGATCTTTTGATGGACAATGCGTTTGTCTGCAGCTTTGATTGAATTAGGGACACCCCTCAGGACTGCTGTATCCTGAGGGAACACCGCTGGCCATCCCCTGGGTGTATCTGCAAAAGCTTAAAATCAGCTGCCTCAGCTTCCAGGGCCTCTCTTGGCCAGCATCCTGACGTGGCTGCAGGGCTGCTGCGAGGCACTGCTGGGACCCAGCGGGACAGGACCGGCTGTCTCGTGCCCACGTAGCAGCCCTGACACAGCCAGGGCCATCCCGAAAGCAGAGAAACGCTCACGTGCCAGCAGAGAGGAGCACGGAGCACTGGGCTGCTCTCAGGCTATCTCAGCTGGGCTCGCTCCACCACACGGCCCCATGTTAAGGCCGGCTGATGCCCAGCTGCCAGAAATGCCTACCTTGTTCTCTCCAAGATGCACAGGGAGAGCCAACGAGCAGGACACCTTGGGAGGCCTTTTGTTATGGTTTTGGCCTGGCAAAGCCAGAGCCCCCATGAGTACACCTTCTCCCCGGTGTCTGCTGTGAGATGTGACCAGGAATAAGCAAAGAGGGCTCCAGCTTAAACATAAAGAAAAATTTATTAACTAAACTACACACAAACAATTACTAAACTACACACCAAAGGAAAAAAAAAAAAAAAAACACGAGGAAAATGAAAACCTCACAAAAAACACTCTCCCCCTCCTCCCCCCTAAATTCCCAATACAATACATCCTCCAAAATCACCAGTTCTGGGTCCAACACCACCCTTTCGATTGCTCAAACTTTCAGTTCCTCAAGAGGAGAGGGAGTCCTTCCATGTGTCGTGGTGGCCTTTTCCGTCCTTGTTCCAGTGCTCTCACCACCGAACAGGGATCAGGACTGCTTCCAGGGTTGTCTTTTTAAGGATGCTTTGTCCAGTTCCAGAAAAGCACAGTATCCCACCTTCTTACCTTTGGGACATCTATCCCCCCCATATTTTATATACCCCCTGGGGCCGAGGGGTACCCATACTGAATCTTCTTTGGCACTGGGACATTTCTCCCCCTGGACTCAGTCTCTGTATCACACGGAAACATGGCTCTGTCCATGGCTACACAAAAGAGTCCAGCATAAAATGCCACTCCATCTTCTCCATTCTTTCAACATCTCTCACTCTCTCTCTCTCTCTCTGGTCCAGACCTCCATCACTCGTTCATTTCCTTTGTCCCCCTCCACTCTTATCACTCGTCTAGGAAGGGTTAATGTTCTGTAAGGTTTTCATTGTCCAAAAAGGGTTAAAAACTCCTCCAGGCGGCTGGACTCCTGGCTGCACCCCCCCCATCTCCTCAGCCGGGCTGCCTGCTGCCAGCACATATTTACTGAGTTTCAAGATAACGACACAGGCTGCACTCTCTCTCTCTCTGTCTGTCTCCAAGGGGATGGGGGGGGGGAATGGCTGCCCGATGTCTTTTGGGGCTCCTCCACCCTTCCATCCTCCAAGGCCTCCTCACCCCCATCTCTGTCCAGGCCCAGGCCTACCACATGGCTGCCCCTCCCCTGCCCAGCAGCAGCGGCTGGACGGGGGAAGGGAGATCCGACCTCTGTCCCCTCGGAGTCCCAAGAGAGCCTCCCAGGCCTGAAGCTCTGCTTTTAACCCCTGGGTGTTCTCGGAGCTGTGTCCAAAATCCCACTGGCTACACCAGGTGCCAATATCAAAATCCAAGCACCCATTGGTTTGACCACAACATCCCAGAATTCCCACTTCTTCCTGGTCAAACCACCACACCTTTTCTGAGGCAAGTGACACACCAAGGTCAGCGAAGGCTCTCCACGCTGCCTGGCCCACACATCCCAGCTCTGTGCTGGCCCTGGGCCACAGCAGCTCCCACCAAGCAGGAGACAATGCATATTGCCAAGAGTTGAGACACAGCAGAGAGGAAAGATGTGAAAAGTATGTGTGTCAAGGCCTTTTAATTCACAGCTCTCACAGAGAGCTTTGGGGCTCATGGCTGGACAGAGATGCTCCTGCTCACCCTATGTCCAAAGAGGGTAACACACCCTGCTGCAGGTGCTTGGATTGGTTTGCACAGGTCCAGGCAGATGCCAAACCTGCTCCTCACTGCCTTCTCCATGCCCCTCTGCCACGTGCAATGGGCCTCAAGCACTGAAAGGAGCACAGAGAGCCAAAGGGGGTCACTCGCACCTGCCTCACTGGGAGCTCCCTGGCAAGCGCTTTCCTTGAGAAGCAAGCCCCTTTCTGCCAAAGGTGTTTACCCAAATGTGTGGCTTTCCTGGGGAACACCAACACACCCTTAAGAAACGCTGGCAAGGCTGAAGGACTTCAGGTCCTTTCAGGACAGGCACTCCAGCTCTAGCTCCTGTTCCCCAAGTGAGTTTGCAGGTGCAGGTTCAGAGGTGCAGCCCCAGGCCCTCCACAAACACAAGCTGCCCGCTGCCTCTTCACCTGCCTCAGCTCCTGCCTGTGCTCACGGCACCAAAACCAGGCTGTTCCTGGCCAGGGACCAGAGCCCTGTTCCTGCAGGATGCTCTTGCCAGCACCTTCCAGGTCTCTCTGCTGTGCACACAGAGCTTTGCATGCCCGCTCCCAACAGGCTTTGGAACACAGAGCCCAAGCTGGCTGGCTCTGCCACCAGCACAGCCCAAATGCAGGCAGAGGAAGAAGCAGCAGGGGCTGTTTTGTGGCCATGCCCAAGAGAGACTGGCAGGGTGCCCTCCCTCGGCTCTCCCTTGCTTGGCTTTCTGACTGGCTCTGAGCCTGGGGCTGCCATTCCTCACTTGTGGGGAGCAGAAGCACAGCCGGGATCCCGGCGCTGCCTGACAGCGCTCCGGGCACCGGCACGGCCGCGTGTCCGAGTCTCGGGCACCGTGCTGCTGCTTCATTTGCCCTTAGGCACACCCAGAGCTCCCTGCTAAGCCAGGATGCTCTCTGCTTCTGCCCTCTTCCTCATCCTGTGCAGGGATGGAGCACTGCTGTGCTTTCAGGAAGCTCTTCTTGAAAGCTTCCAGCATTCCAAGCTCCTTTGCCCTCCACGGATGCTTGCCATGGATTCCCTCTCAGCTGGGTTCAGAGCATGCTCAGGTTGGCTCTCCCAAAATCCAGGGGCTCCAGGGTGCTCAGCAAGATGTGTAACGGCACAGTGCTGTGCAACTGCACCTTCAGCACAGGGACCTTTCCAGCCTGACCTGCCCTCGTTCCTCTGTGTCCGTGCAAAAAGCACGGCGTGGCAGAGAACGGCAGCAGGGTCTGTGTGTCCCAGGGTCCCGGATTTACATCAGCTGCACGGAGGTGTACGTAAGGGGGAAAACCAAACTGTTTATTAATGGAAGGGAATGTGAAGGGATGAGATGGGTGCAAAAAAAAGGGGTGGGGAGGGTCTGAGGACTGGAGGGAGGGAACTGTCAACAGGGACGGGGAAAAACCAAAATGTTTATTAATGGAAGGGAACGTGAAAGGATGAGATGGGGGCAAAAAAAAAGGGGTGGGGAGAGTCTGAGGGCTGAAGGGAGGGAACTGTCAACAGGGAGGGAGAAGGCAGTGGCGATGGAAGCCTCCCACAGGCTCAGCTGTAGCCAGCATCAGCTGTGGCTGAAGCTCCAGTGACGCTGAATGATGGTCCTCTCTTCACAGTCTCCTGGTACTGTTCTTGGCTCCCCGGATCTCTGAGTCCAGAAGATGACCTTAATTCTGAAGATCTTTGTCCAAAAATTGCCTGCACTTCTAGGTTACTGGAGGATGGACTGTCATCTTTGCTCATGGCTTCAAGGGCTGGAAGAGAGATGAACTACCAGGGTCAGAGCCCAGACGGACACCCGGAGATTGTCCTGCTAAGCCCATTGCTCCCTGCTCTCACACCGGCCACAAGTGAGGCTGACCCTTGCAAGATGGTGGCCACGAATGCCCCCACCAGTATCCCTGAAATGGGCCTGTGCTCTGCCCATGTCACCCTCCGTCCACACAGGGAGCAAAGCCTGCCACAGCCGGGACAGGGACTGCAGCTCCGTGCCGGGGCAATGCAGCTCTGCCGGGCAGTCCCCGCTGTCAGCGCGCTGCCCTCACTCACCCTGAGTGAGAACGTGAAGCTCTGCTGGCTGTCCCTTCAGGCACCGCCCGGCCATGCCTGTGAACACAGAGGCTGTCACGGCCCCAGCGGCACAGCTCCGTGCCAGCGGCGCTGCCGGGGCAGCAGGCGGGGCTGGGGAAGAGCTGTGGCGGGCCGGGGAGAGAGCCCGGGCTCGGGACTCACCGATGAACCTGATGGCCGCCTCACGTACGGACTCCTGAGGGTTCTCCAGGTAGGGCAGGGCCCGGCGCAGGTGCTCAGCCGCTTGGCTCCTGTCCTCTGCCAGCTGCAGAGAGCGGCAGGAGGGAAGGGTTGGCGCGGGCTCAGCCCCTGGGCCGGGCGCTGCCTGCGTCCAGCCCCGGCCTCCCCTGGCCGCAGAGCCCTGAGGCGCGGCCAGCAGCCGCTGGCCAAGGGCTCCCGAGGGCAGGGGGCAGAGGGCCGGCTGCTGCCCGGGGAGCCGCGGTGCCGGCCCGCAGCCCCGCCGGGCCGGGGCTCCATGGGCACCCGGCTCGGGCCCACGGGAGCCTGGAGAAGAGCCCGGGCGGCCTCTGGCTGCAGCAGCGGGCAGGGGCACAGCTGCCAGCCCCGCACACCGAGCACCGCCCTCAGGGGCCTCCTCCAGCCTGAGCCTGGGGCTTCAGGCCCTCCTTACCAGGCATTTGCCGAACTTTGACAGCTGCCCCTTCTTCACCAGCTGCTTGAGCTTCCTCCTCTTCAGGAACCCGGCCGCACAATGCAGCGTTTTCTGAGAGGCCTGGAGAGCAGCAGACCCAGAGATGGCCCCACAGCCCAGGGCACCGGACCCACATCCCTTTTCCAAGGCCTGGAGGAGGCTGCAGCCTGTGAGGTACCAGGGCAAGAGGCAGCCGAGCCCTCTCCCCGAGATCCACCAGCATCACACAAAACTCACATTCGCCACACGCTGGTTCTCCTCATGGCAGTGTATGAAGAGTGGGAGCAGGCTGTGGTTCGCGATTCTCTTCAGAGGCTTTTTTCCCTCATCCACTACTAAGTCTATAACCTTTCCAAACAGCTGAATGGAGAGCAGCTGCACATTGCTGTTGTCCTGGAGGAAAGGACACAGAAAAGACCTCACCAACATTTCTCAAGGCCCCCCTGAGTAAAAGACTAAAACTGCCCAGGGCACCAAGTTTCTGGGCAGCAGCCAGTCCCATGGCTGGGGCCACAGAGCCTTACATGGTCAAAGAGTTGTACAAGTGCCTCAGCTAGCCTTGGGGCAGTAGTGCTGGCTACCAAGATGTCCTTGTGCTGGAGAACATTCATGAAGACACAGAGGGACATCCTGACCACCTCTGCATCTTCATCACCCAGAACATCCACAAGCCGTTGAGACAGGATGCACATTCTCCTGGCCTGTGTGGAACACAAGGCTGTGCTGGGAAGCCATGGACGGCGGCACCGCCAACACCACCCTGGCACTGCAAGGCCACCCTGCTGCTGCAGGGCCCACAGGCCAAAGGCCTGCCCCAAAGCACTGGGGCAGGTGAGGCAGGAGAGCTGGGAGCAGCTGCCTCAGCTCCTGAAGCCCTGCACGCCCATGGGGCTGCTTTCCACAGCGCAGATTCAGCTGCTGCCCCCTCCTCACCAGCAGGCGATCCCTGATGAGAACCACGAGGCCTCTGAGCGCCAGGCGACGCCGCTCCCTGCACTCGCTCTGCAGGTACCTTGCCATCATCTCCAGAACACTCTCGCTGCATTCTCTCAAGTCCAGGTACTCAAGGACCTGAAAGGCACAGGGCAGTGACAGGGGAGCCGGCCAGCAGGAGCCCAGAAGCGCACAGGGCTGGGCCCAGGCAGCAGCACAGGGCGTGGGCGCCGTCCCAGGCAGCTGTGGCTGTGAGAGCACAGAGAGCTGGGAGGCAGCTCAGCCAGGCAGTGCTGGAACCAGGCTCACCTCCACAAGGAATGCCAGGAAGGGCAGATCCCAGCGATGCCCTTCTGTGCTGAGCAGCCCAAGCAGGTGGATGGCAGTGCGACAACACAGCGGGATCACGTCACGGCGCATCTCCCTGGCAAGAGGAAAAGGGCACCAAGACTCTGAGGCATGGGTGTCAAACATCTCCCAGAACTGGCTCACAAGGATTCCATCTTTCCCCACCAGCCTGGAGGGGATGAGGGCCCTCTGAGAGGTAGCTCCTTGTGGGCACCTTCCTCTCCCAGCCCTTTCCAGTCTCCTTGGCTGTCCCTCAGTGACGAGGCTCTCTGGCCCATGACCACAGGGACAGAGTGGGGCACAGGGCACAAATGTCGGGGGCAGTGGGGAGAAGGGGGTCTCACCTGGCCAGCAGACCCACGGCATAGTGCTGGGTGTGAGCACACAGCACCGTGTCCCAGCCATGCTTGCGTGCCATTTGCATGACCACATTTTCACAGCGCAGTCGGCAGAGCAGAGCCTTCATAGTCTGCACTGCAAAACTGTATGCAGAGCAAAGCCCAGGTCATACTGTGATCCCTGGCTCCTGCCTTGGGGACATGGGAGGGATGGGAGAAGAAGGATGGAGAACCTGCTGGGGTTTATGTTAAGGTGGTGTTCTTCCTGGCATTTCTTCCAAAAGGTGTCAACTTCCTCAGAAGCATGTGCTGTGCTCTCACAAATTTGAACTATCAGAGTCACGAGAAGGTGGGGGGCATACTTGTGCATTGCCTCGTGGCACTTGGGCACCTGGATAATCACCCAGATCACCAGAGTTGCCTGCAAAAGAAGCAGCCCAAGACAGCGCTCAGTGCTGAGGTGTCCATGGGGCAGGGCCCAAGGGCAGATGCAGCAGGAACAGCGGGCCTGGTGCCCCCTGAGCCTGCCCCTAGCCCAGGGTTCAGCCCAGCGCCTGAGGCATGGAGAGGATGGAGAGCTGCTGGCAAGGTGACCGAGGGGCAAGCAGAGCCCAGATCCAGAAACTCACAGCCAGGGCAAAGACATTTGTATCATCTCCATCAGAGGTGAACATGCTGTGCACAGGCCAATCCTCCATCACACAGAGCAGTGTTGGCAGCACCTTCTCCACTGTGGGACTCGACGAGCCTATAGTTCTCCATATCATTGTAGCAGCTCTGTGGGATCAGAGCTCTGTGTCAGGGGCATCTCAGTCCCAGTACCCTGCCCTGTGCAGCTGTGGGGGCCCAGGTGACAGAGCCCCGGTGCCCTGAGGGGCAGGGAGGGAGCATTGGCAGCAGGCTTGGGGAACAGAGGGGCCCCAGGGTCCTGGACCTCTGTGCCTGTCTGGCAGAGCCCATAGCACAGGCTGTGCAGGGCCATGGGCCCTAAAGGCTGGTGGGCCCTGAGCTGTGCAGGCACGTGTGCCCCGTACCTGTCACATGTTGGGGCACAGCGCAGGAGGGTCAGCACCACACCAGCAGGGTGCTCTTCAGCCATCCTCAGAACGTTCATGAATAGCCTGACATCGGCAGTCTCAGGGGATGCAAGTCTCTGGTGCATAATCCTCACCATTTCTGGCACCTGGAAGAGAAGTGAGGAAAATTGGGAGTGCTTCCTGAGGGAGGAGATTCCCCAGTTTCCCCAGAGAAGTGCTTCCCTTGCCCCCACACTGTGCTGGCCTCAAAGGCTGAGGCAGGCAAGTGGACATGGCTTGATGGCCGCATGACCCTGGAAGGCCTCCAGCCATGGGCAATGGCTGCTTATTGCTTCTGATAATAAAACATGAATATCAATGAATAATAAATTGTGAGCATAAATGGTAGTTAACGTGGGAATAGTATCCATTATTTTTATGACCTCAGTCACTCAGGTATCTGAGTTGGCCTCATTTGTTACCTGGTCAGCCTTCAGTATGTAATTAGTCCATTCCGCGCATTCAATTGATGCTGTGGTACAATCAAGCGGCCTGTATTTGTTCGGATCCTCCTTTTCTGTCTTTCCACATGCAAAGAACTTCTGCAAAAGAGCAGAGAAGAGAGGGACATTCCATGGAGTGCTCCTAACGCAGTGCTCAGCTGAGCAGGGACAGCAGGCCCAGCCCAGGTTGGGGTGGCTCCAGGTACCTTCAGTGAGTTGCTGAAGCCACCACCAGCAGCGTCCTTCTTCTTCTCTGCATTTGGCAAAGAGCGAGCACAGACAGAGCTGAGGGGCTGCGGGACAGGCCGGAGAGCACAGCCCAGGCCTGCGCTGCCCAGGCAGGGAGAGCCCCAGGATGGCCCAGGGGATGGAGCACGGCCACTGCAGGGTGTCTGCCCTGCCCCTGTTCCATCCTATCCATGGGCATGTCCCCAGGGGACGGGATGGGACGGGATGGGATGGGATGGGATGGGATGGGATGGGATGGGATGGGGCCAAGCTGGCTGCAGCCATCAGCCCTGAGACCCAGCTCTGTCACTCACTCTCCTTCACTGGCTGGACCTTTGGTGACGCGTTACGCTGCTTTGCTGGGGCAGCTAAAGAATCTTTGTCCTTCTTCTTACTGAACAGGCCTTGGCGTTTCTCTGCCATTCTCCCAAAATCTGCTGTCGATGGCACCTGCAAGAGAGAGGCCTTGGAAGAGCACTGAGTAGACAAGTCCAGTGGTCGGGCCTTGAGGACACTGGCCGCAAGGATGGCAGTTCCTTCGGAAAAGTTCCGAGTCACCAAGTCCCGCGGTCTGCCCTTGAGGGGTCCTGCAAAAGAAAAGTCCCGAGAAGGCCACGGGCCACCGAGTCCTGTGGTCTGGACTCGAGGTCACCGGCTGCACTAAGGTCAAGGGAAAAGTCCAGGTCAGCAATGAACGAGCGCGCTGTGCGGGGGCTCCTCACGGCACCGCTCTGCCTGTCGTGTGCTCCGAGCACTGTGGCCTGCTCTTGTCACCGCCAGCTCCTATGTCACCACGTGTCACAAAGGACACCCTGTCCCGTTCCATGCCACGGTGACCGTGCTGCACCGTGTCACCAAGGGGCCTTGCACACACTGCCGCCTGCCCTGGGGCCGCCCCCAGCCCAGCCAAAGCGGCCCAGGCTGGAAGGAATGCCTGGCCCCAGGTGTCCAAGGCAGCCCCACAGGATCTTTAGGAAGGGCTCAGAGCATCAGCAAACACTGCCCTGCTCTGCGGGCTCAGGGCAGCAGAAGGAGCCCCCAGGGCTGCCGACGCAGCCGCGCTGGGAAGGGCACGGGCCCTTCCAGGGACGCTGGCACGGCCTCCTTGGGACACGTCCCGGCCCGTGGCCATCCTAAACCCGCGGGTGTGACTCGCACAAGGAACGTGTGGGCCCGGGCACCAATGCTGCTCTGAGCCCTGGGGCCCGGGCAGCGCTGCCATCAGCAGCTGGGGCAGAGTCCCTGCCCAAGCAGAGCTGCCACCCCCCGAGCCCTGGCAGCGCTGGTGCCCGTCTCCTGCCCCAGAGACCTGTGCCCCCGGGGGGCTTCTGTGCCACAGGGAGCCAAAGCCCACGAGCACTGGGGGCTGATGGCAGGAGCACCTGGAGCAACTGCGGGCAACACTTGGTTTCTGTCAGGAGCTCTTCCTCCATGCTGGAATGATTTTCTCATTAAAGTAATTTGCCGCAGCACAAAAACATCTTTACCTTGAAAACACAGAAGAATCAGGCAATAAAGTATCCTCACTTCAGGAAAACTTTACCTCTCATTGCTCAACTCGAGTTGGTCAAAAAAGCTGCATAATTCCCAAATTAATTGAGATGCCCTAAGAACATTGTGAGAAACGAGGCTCACTTTTAAAATTTCAAAGGCTTATTAAACCTTAACAAAAATACAATCAAGAATGAATAAGGAAAAATTACACGACTGGGAGTCTCCATGGCCAAAAGCCCACGTGCTCATCTACAAAGTGGATGGTCTGCCTTTTATACCCTTAGCCCCTCCCAAAGTTTTGTCAGTCAACTCTTTCTCTGCCATCCAATGGTGGAAGTCACTTTCTTACATGTTGATTGGAGGTCAGGTGTTGCCATGCTCTGCCTCCTGGTACCAAGCTCTCCCTCCCCTAAATGCCCAACCAGTGACAGCAATAAGGGGGGAAGGGAAAGAGTACTATGGAGAGAACTTGCAAAAATAACACAACTATACAGCTATAAAAATTCTCTTAGCACACACATAATATTCATCTCTTAACTGTGAGAGCCAACTATCCCCTTCTTCATTTATAACAACCTGAAAGATTTTCAAGTTTGCTTCCAACTCAAAGCAGTAACTTATTTGCCTTAATGTCAACCACTGAGAGTCACTTTAGAAAACGTAACAGAGGCAAAAAAATGGCTTTCCATGGGGTTGCAAATGTTTTTCTGTGAATGGATGATAACACCCTAATTCTAAAGGAATAAAAGCCCTCATGGAATGAAAGTCCAGTCAGTGTTACAAAAGGAAACTGAACAAATGAGTAGATTCCAAAAAGGTCCGTCCTCCCCCTGGCAGAGATAACTTAGTGGCCAATAAAGTACAGCTCTGCCCTCTTGTTCCCTGCAGGAGAATCACGACCTGGGGGCCACATTTGGACCCTTTGGCAGGACAGGGACTGGCTCTGGTATAAGGTGTGTAATAAAGAGACTGAGAACAAGGAGGAAAGAAGATCCAGGAAATGCAGATTGTTGGTGGAAAGATTAGGATGTTCTTTTAAGGATTTTGTTTGGTTCACTGGAAAGACGAATGGCTTTGAGCTGCAGAAAATGAGTACCCACTGGCAGTATCAGGGAGGACTAGAGAAAGGGCAGAATATGTCCCTGGATGAAGTGCTTAGAAAGATACAACAAGGGTACGTAAAAAGGGATGCTGAAAAGGAGAAAGCAAAGACAAAGGCGATGGCAGAATTTTTACAGCCCCTGAGGGCCCCAGGACCCAAGTGGTGCCCCATAATAGAAGGGACAGGGTCGGCTACAAGGAAGTGGCAGAAGCATTCCCTCCGCAGCAGGGGAGAGCCAAGCCAAACAGCAGCTGGGAAAGAATCAGTGTACTCTGTGCTGGGCAGAGGGACACTGGAAGTGGGAATGTTCACAAAAACAGCTGGACCCTCAGGAGGAGGAAGTCCAGGGGATAATGGAGATGGACTATTAGATGTGTCAGGGGTTCCCATTGTAGCAGGGACACACCACACCGGAGCCCTTGTTAACTTTCCAGGTGGATTCAGATGGAGAGGAGGTGTGTTTCCTAGTAAACACAGGGGCCTCTCCATCCACCTTACACTTTATCCCTAAGGTGGGAGAATTGTCAAAAATATCCTCAATTGTTCAAGGAGTTGTGGGAATTGTAGTTTATTCTGTAGGCTTGGAAGTCTGAGAGCATCTTTCTCTGAAGGAATTGTGGATATCGTGGTTAATGGGTTTAGGGATTTAATTCTTTGTCTATGTGGGGTTTTGTGCAGAGCTGAAAAGCTCCTGTTTGGAGAGGACCCATGCCCCTGTGCTTTGTGTGTTTTGTTGTTAAAAGCCAGACATGGCGGGTTTCAGTCCTGAAACCAATTCTGCAGCTCCACCAGTCTGTGGTCTGTTGTGGAGAACTAGAATTGGCAGTTTTAATCGTGAGGCCAATTCTGCAGCGGCTGCCTTGTGGAGATGGCGTTGTCCCTATGCAAGCCTAGGTATTTATCATGCAGCTTCCTCTCTGGGGGCTATAGGAAAACTTCAGGGGAAAATATTTTTGTATTCTTCCTCGGTTAATGTAGTAGTTGCCTCCCTACCTCTGGGGTGCACTTGATCAAAAAAAAAAAAGGATAAGGAGAAATTGGCCACTAAAAAGATGATTGGTTATTTAAAAAGTGATTGGTTGTTAAGAAAGGCTTTAGGCAGCGGCATTGCTTTCTGCAGAACTTGATCATGTCCAAAAGGAAAGTCACTGGAATAAAAGGAGCAAATTTCTAAGGTGAACTGCTCCAGGGTGAGTAGCAAAAGCCTGCTAAAACCCTGAACTAAAAGCAACTCAACTGCTTAATTCACAGATTGCAACTCTTGTAAAACATTTTAAAAGCAGTCTCACTCCCTGTGCTGACCAATCTATTGAAAGAAACCCCACTGAACACCTGTGGGAAAGAACAAATGGGGAGGAGGGTAGGGAAGAACACACACTCATCCCTCTCCCCACTCCAGGCACGTTAATATTACAAAAGCTAACCCTATAATAAATAACCCTGCATTTACTGCCATCTCTGAACCTGGAGATGTCCCGTTCACTGATACCTCAGCCAAAAACATTGATGGTAAAAGTATAGAGCTGTTACTCCCCAGGTTGCAGCTTAGCTTATTAGTTTCTTATCAGTTGACCAGAGTGTTTTCTTACTTTGGATATATAGGGATCATGTCAGGCCAGGATGGTTTTGTTTAAGCCTCAGCTGGCACTGGGAACACTGTGTGAAAATACCGTTCCACGTCTTTCAGAGCAATTGCCAGCCTCAGGTTTGTGATGCAAAAAAGAATTTCCATTGTGCCATAATTTACAATATAACCATTGATCAAATTCTGTGCTGTGGATCAATTTTTATCCTTCTGACTTTTGTCAGCTGCTCCACTTTATCATTCTATGGTATGTGCAAAATCTGATAGTGCACATGGGTTTTAACCCATCCTACACGGATTTGTTAGGACTGAGTTTGTAAAAACAACCATTCAAATCCACCCTTTGCCAAACCTCTTTTCCATTCACTTCTCAATGAACATTTTCACTGACAAAATCCCCGTGTGGCACCTGCTGGCCAGGGCTCCATGGGCATCCAGCTGGGGCCCACAGGAGCCTGGAGCAGAGCCCGCGTGGCCCAGGGAAGAGAACGGCTTGGGTGGGGCTGCAGCTGCCGGCCACACACAATGAGCACAATGAGTTCAGGGGGCTGCTCCAGCCTGAGGCTGGGGCTTGCAGGCCGTCCTTACAACACGGAACCTCCAGGTCTGATCCAGCCGCAGCTTCCTTTGGAGATCCCTCCTGTGCAGGAATCTGGCTGAACAGTGCAACATTTCCCGGAAGGCCTGGAGAGCGCGGATGTGACGGTGGTCACGGGGGTGTTCTGTTGAAGGAAGAGACGAGGATTTGACTCCATATTTCAGAAGGCTTGATTTATTATTTTATCATATATATTACATTAAAACTATACTAAAAGGATAGAAAAAAAGGTTTCATCTCAGAAGTCCAGCTAAGCTAAGAATAGAATGGAATGAATAACAAAGGTTTGTAGCTGGGACAGAGAGTCTGAGCCAGCTGGGCTGTGATTGGCCATTAATTCCAAACATCCACATGAGACCAATCACAGACCCGCCTGTTGCATTCCACAGCAGCAGATAACCACTATTTACATTTTGTTCCTGAGGCCTCACAGCTTCTCAGGAGGAAAAAATCCTAAGGAAAGGATTTTCATGAAAAGATGTCTGTGACACGCGGAGGCAGCACCCGCGGCAGGGGTAGGGCTTGGAGGTTGGGGTGAGGAAAGGAATGGAGGAGGACCATCCCAGATGCCTTTTTGAGTGGCCAAGGCAGGAGAATCTTGCACCGCAGCATTCAAAATGGGAGATCCGGCCATGTGGCCAGTGCCATCTTGTCCAATAGAAGTTAATGGTAGTTCAGGATAAAGCAGTGTAAAAATTGGGGTTCGGCTAGAGCCCAGCCTGGCATGGCTGTGGGTGCCCAGAGTAGCTTCCCCAGGAAGGTGCTGTCGGGGTGCCTGCAGTACCAAAAGCGTCTCCATTTCGGGCTGCCTGGACAATTCCCCCAACCCACCAGATGCCTGAGCCCGGATGGTGTAATCAAAGCCTCACCAGAGAAAATGAGAGGACTCTTTGCATGGCAGATCCAGCAGGGTTTATTGGGGGAAGATCCAGAGGTCCGGGTGGGGCAAAGGTGAGGAGAGAAACAGGAACAAGCAGGAACACAATCTCCGCTGAAGGGAACCAGGGGAGAAGAGCCAGGAGCAGGGGGGCCAGGGTATATAACTGGGGGATGGTAGGAGAGGTCAGAGTACAAATTATCCAGTGGGGAAGGGAATCAAGGGTGGAGTTGAGGTGAGGTGACACAGGATACACCAATGGGGGAGTGGAGTGGCAGGGGTCTCTCAGAGAAAGCCAATGGAGGAAGGGGGAGTACAGAACTTTCTGTAACTGGGGGATGAACAGCAGTCGATTCACAACAGCACATTAACATTAACATTAACAAGCAAAGAACCATGGGGAATTGTGCCAGTCTCTCAGCGTAACTTAAACAGTGGTGTCCTCCCATGGCATTCCAGGTTCGTCTTCTCTATGACTGTCTAACACACATGACCAGTACCAGCTTGAGAAAGGGACAGGCTAAGAACTGGAGTGACAGAGAAGGGTCTGGAAATAGGGGTAGGCCCAAGGGTGATTGATAGGGAAAGGGGGAGTATAAAACTTAGGGGGAAACCATTTGGGAAGTAATACGGGGCCACATAGAATGAACCGATTCAAACGTAGAAAATCCAATACAGTAACAAAATCAACAAGTAAAGACTCAAAGCACACCACAACAATGCCAGAGTGTGGCCTCGAGGGCACCCTAAAGCGAGATGCCTCAGGAAAGCGCCAAGATAACAAGTTCTGCAGTTGAGCCTTGAAGGCACCTGTGACGCAGAAGCCTCAGGAAGGCTGCAGGACTGCAAGGACTCTGATCCCTTGTTTCCTGTGTAGGGGTGTAGTCCTTTTGTTTATACTTATACACATTGCCACAGTTGCAGGAGAGAATATTGGTGCAGGGGAGCCCAAAGACGCCCTGTGTGTATCAATTCTGGTGTAAAAATAATAAGAGCAAGGAGAGGCGAGAAAAAAAAAACATTTCAGTTTGGGAATTCAAATATCATTAAAAATCAACAGAGTGTAAGAGGAGATAAAGAAAGGACCAGGGTGGGTGTCCAAGAGAGGGTGTCAGCCAGCAAGCCAATAAATCCAAACCCCCTGGGATGCCTATTGAAACAATGGAAGAAGGTAAGAGAGGCCCTGGGGGCACGGAGACTATGAAAACACTCAACAAATACTCTGATCAATAGCGGCTCCTTTATATATTTGAAGACAGGGAGAAGAAGCCAATAAACGCAACCCTGAGTTATTATACCGTGCTGTGGTTACTATTATTTTTGTGAAAAGAATGAAAAGAAGATGAAGCTGTGTACCTAAATATGTTTTGTTTATCTGAAGGATCACCCTGAATTGCAGCAGGAGTGTGGTTTTAATTTGGCCCCAAAGGATCCTTTTGCATTGGCTCTGGAAAAAGATTGCAAAACAAAAGGAAAGGCAGGACTAAGAAAGTGTTGTTCTGCATGTTCCGTAGGACAAAGGTGTTTAAATATAAAGAGAATGAGGAAAGGATGGAGGGCTTGGTTGCTCCTTTTGAGTCATGGGAAGAGGGAGGACAGGGAATGCAGTCAAACTCCCTGGTAAATACTGCTGAGAAAACTGTGCCTTTGAGCCCCCTTCCTCTCTAGAACTTGAAAGTGGAAGAACTCCCAGTACAGAACCAAAGGCAGAAGGGAAGCCGAGGTATTGTCACCATTCAGCATTCCCCTGTGGCAAGGTGCTGGAATTCTGCCAGTGCAGTTAAGGACAAGAAGGACCTCTTCTGTATGGGTTCCAAGGAAAGCCTTATTCCGTGGAGAGTGCAGGGACAAAAGACACAGAAAACAGGCGAACAGGGACTTTTATATGGGGAGGGCTCAGGGGAGGGTACAAATTTCAACCAATAGGGGAAGGAGTGGGGAGGAGCATAAGGCGGGTCTTACAATGTTTGAACCAATGAGGAGGAACAGGGGAAGGGTTTGCATAGACCAATAGAGCTTTGAGGAACAGGGGATTGACAGGGAAGTTTCTAGACTGAAGGGTTGGTACAAAGTGGGATTGACAGCTGAATGGGAGGAGGATCAGGGAACATCCTAGATCAAGGAACAGGCTTAACACAAGACAGACAGCTAAGATAGGAGGGCACAACTGAGGCTGAACCATTACATAGGGGATAACACAACAAACCATTACAGAGAAAACCCACCACAAAAGCTGCCCTTGGACTCGTTTGCAGGAGCTGGGAGGAAGCTCAACATCTTTTTGGGGGATGGTCATTCAGTCACTGTTATGGTAGGCAACAGGACCTTTGAGTCTCATGAAAATCAAGGTATGTCTCTCATGAGATGATTTAGAAACCTGGAAATTTCTGCCTAGACAATACTGGGATGATCCATCAAGAATGGCCAAAAGATTCAGGACCTTTGTTAAAGCCCTGGACCCAGATGGGGAGGATATAGATCCCGTGCTAGATGTTTTAACAGACACAAGGAAAGAGCTGGTACTAAATCTGCATGGAATGATGGAAGAGCCAGGCTATGGGCAGGAGAAAATACAGAAGAAACATGCCCTCTCACAAAACCGCCCTGGGACTGTAATAATTCTGGTCACTATCAACTCCCACAGAGGTACTGGGAATGTGTTTCTTTTGGAAAATGGTATCCCTAAGGCTGTACTTTGGAGTGCACTATAACATGTGAAACAAGGGCCTCTTGAAGCCCTGACTGAATTTTTGAACCATTCCAGGAAGCCATGCTTAAATACACTGCTCCAGACCCATCAGATGATTATGGCAAAAACCAACTCGTTTCCCTTTTCCGGGGCCAATCCTCTAATGCTATGAGGCAGAAACTGAAAATTAAAAACAGAAGACCAGGTATAGAAAAACTGCAAGAAGAAGCATGGTGAGTTCATAAAAACCAGAGTCACGTAGAGCATAAGCACCTGGAGAAAGGAATGACTAACACTGTTATTGCAGCCCTTGGAGAGGAGCCACCCAAAGGCCCCTCCTCAGGTCAAAGAAATGGCTGGGGTGGGCAGAGACCTATCCCTAACCTCTGGACTACTCAATGTGCCTATTTGTAAGAAAGACAGACATAGGAAGAGAGACTGCCTGGCACTCAAACCCAAGGTGGCCGCAGAACTGAATCAATGCAAGGGCTGGCTGGAGGGCATCCCCCCAGAAAACCCTCTGGTCAAAAGAGAACTGGGGGAAAAGGTGAGGAAAATGAAATGTCAGGTGAATGCGGGTGCAACACATTCTGTATCAGATATAAAGTTGGAAGAAATTGATCCAGGTAAAATTGTGAATGTTATTGGAGCCACAAGTCAACAGCAGAAGGTATCCTTTTTAAAACCACAATCTTATGAACTGGGAAAAACAGTAGGAATACATCAGTTCCTATATATGCCTACGTCCCCCAAAATGCCTCATCGGAAGGATTTGTTGGAGAAATGAGAATGTTGTAACAGGTTTCAACAGGCTGAAATGTAGTTTAGCCCTGGAGGAGTTCAGATCAAATTCAATGATGAACAAATAATCATGTTCTAAGTCTAGCTCTCATTACAGATTTGTCCAAATCAGAAGAGACACAGAAGAAGTTCTTAGTCAGGTTTGTCTTTAAGTCTGAGTGGATAGGATCCCTGGTGAGGCCAAGGCAGCACAACCTCTAATCATTAAACTTAAACCTTGAACACAATCAATAAGAATGAAACAATATCAACCTACAGTGGAAAACATAAAAATATTAAGTGTATCGTAGATAATTTTCTAAAATTTGTGTTGTTACTGAAATGTGACTCTGAAGAGAATGCACCCATTTTACCCATACAGAAGCCTGATGGCTTGAACTACAGTCTGGTTCAATACCTACAGGCTATATTAACAAAATAGCTGGAGATCTCCACCAGTGGTTGCAACTCCATATGCTTTGCTAAGCAAACTAAAAGATGAATATGGATGGTTTACCAGTTCAGATCTCAAGGATGCTTTCTTCTGTATACCCTTGGACACTGGCAGCCAAAAGCTGTTTGCCTTTCAATGGGGAAACCCAGAGACTGGAAGGACAAGTCAATTTACCTGCACTGTTGTCAAGGGCTCCTGCTGGGAGCAGCTTTGGCCCCGAGCAGGCTGCACAGTCCGCATAGCTCAGTCCTCTTCTGGGGACAGACTGCCCGAAACGCAAGCAGCTCTCAGCCACTGGCTGCCTTTAGCTAGCATAAGGCATATCAGCTCTTTAGCGACTATCAGCTCTTTTGAGGTCAGCTCTTTTGCTTGCTAAGGCGCCGCAGGCAGATGCTGGGTGAAAGAGGAGAAGGCTGCTCTGGAGTTCCACAGCAATGTCTTTATTGGGAGTCCGTGAAGGGTTCCAGCGACGGCTCTTCTAACCAGAATGGGCTAAAACAGCCCATTATACAGGGTAAGGGGGGATCAGAAATTGTCCAAAAGCAGGGCTTGAGGAGAAGTGACCTATGGGGTTACAGATACATAAGCTGGGGTCCGAAAGGTGGAAGATGGGAGCTTGCCATGACTTGGCATTTCCTATCTTTAGGCCTCTGCTCTCCACGGGGCCCTAGCAAGCCCATGGCCTGCTACAGACTGTAGGACCACAAGGATTCTAAATTAACCCTCCTCCTAACCATCATGAACCTATTGATGTGGTGGAAAATTAAAACAGCAGCATAACAGTACATATGTACAAAAGAATTTGCATCAGGATAAAGAGAAGGGGAGAATGAAACAAGGCCTTTGTTTTACATAAGCCCAGGCAATTCCCATAAGTAAACAAGTACTTAGCACAGACCTACAGAAGCACTTAGCAGTAGTTAGCATAAGAAAAATCTGGCTGGCCTAACTTGACAGAATAGGGACTTGACAAAATCTTTAGACACATTCTACCAGAAGAACCCAGGGCAAGTATGGAATGAGCCCTGTGCAGGGAAGCCATGAGGAAGAAGTGCTGCTTTAGGGCATGGAGACTGCTCCTGGCCAGCGCCTGGACATTAGCTTCAAGTATAGGAATCTGACAGAATGTATTTCTAACCCCCTGCCTATCAAATCACCTCAGCAGAGTAAAGATGGATGGTATTTTTGATATAATTCCTACATCAACCCCCTGAAATTTACACATGGCAGAGAAGGATTTTGTGGGGTGATGTGGGATCGACTGTCTGTTCTCTGCCCCGAGATGCGTGGGATGGCTCTGCAGCAGCCTCTGCTCTGAAGGATGAGTCTGGACTCTTCACTTTTTTGGTCTTCAGGTTGTTTATTATTTCTTATCTACAAAATTGTCTTTTTCCCAGCCGAGGCCTGCACAGCAAGGCAGCCACAAGCACTCTGACCCCACCCCCGAGGCGGTGTCATCCTTTTATACTGCAAACCACGTAGATCATATTTACTTTTAATTTCCAATACCTGTCACCTATGTTAGACAGTGTACTTCTGTTCTAAACCAATCCCCAAGTGCCAACATCACAGCAGAAAATGGAGAACAAGAAGAAGAAAGAAGAAAGAAGAAGGACTAGACAGGCCCTGATTCCTCCATCTTGTCCCTATAACCCCTATGCCAAAAATCCTAAAATCTACATTTCCACCCGGTCAACACCCTGTTACTGCACCATTCAAACCTGTGTGTCTTTCATATCCCCATGTCAAGCTGGCAATTCATTGGAAGGATCAAAATCAAGCCAGCAGGTGTTCCAGGCAGAATGCCAGGGTCTCCGAGCCCCCTGATGGGGTTCTCGGCAACCTGGACATCCAGAGGGATGTGCTGAGTTCCCACAGGGTGCACACACCTGCCCTCCTGGTAGCTTTATAAAAGATCTTTTGATGGACAATGCGTTTGTCTGCAGCTTTCTCTGAATTAGGGACACCCCTCAGGACTGCTGTATCCTGAGGGAACACCGCTGGCCATCCCCTGGGTGTATCTGCAAAAGCTTGAAATCAGCTGCCTCAGCTTCCAGGGCCTCTCTTGGCCAGCATCCTGACGTGGCTGCAGGGCTGCTGCGAGGCACTGCTGGGACCCAGCGGGACAGCACCGGCTGTCTCGTGCCCACGTAGCAGCCCTGACACAGCCAGGGCCATCCCGAAAGCAGAGAAACGCTCACGTGCCAGCAGAGAGGAGCACGGAGCGCTGGGCTGCTCTGAGGCGATCTCAGCATGGTTCTCCAGTGAGAAGGGCATGCAGACCTCCCACATTCAGGGCATCCCCTGCATCAAAAGGACAGGCATTTTGTCCTTTCTGTCCCTCCACCTCAGAACCAGGCCTGACATCCCCTCCTCTCGAGTGGAGTTTTTCCCGTTACAATGTCATCTCATGCTTGGCCAGCGCGTGAGATGAGGCTGCAGTGACCTGTGGTTCCCCCTCCATGCCAACCACAGCTCCATTGTGTATTGTTCCTCTTTCACAGGTTCACTTCCCATCGATTGACCAAACTATTGTTTCTCTTAAGCGTCAAATTCCCACCAGTTTAACTGTAAGATTTACTTCATTGTCTGCTCTTCATTCTCTTGTTGATGTGCACAACAGGGGACCAAATATGGCAGAGCCTTAGACATAACTTTGGTCCCTGACACACACAGGCTCCTTGTCCCACTGCTGGCCTTCAATGTGCTCAGCAAGATCTGGAACTGCACGGTGCTGTGGAACTGCACCTTCCGCACAGGGACTTTTCCAGCCTGACCTGCCCTCGTTCCTCTGTGTCTGTGCACAAAACACGGCGTGGCAGAGAACAGCAACAGGGGCTGGTGTGTCCCAGGGTCTCGGATTTGCTTCAATTCCACAGGGATGCAGGCAAAGTGAAGAAGCCAAACTGTTTATTATTGGAAGGCGAAGCAAAGGGCTGATATGGGAGGGAAAAGGGGAATAGGCAGGGTTTGAGGTCTGGAGGGATAGAGCTGTCAAAAGCAAGAGTGGAAGGAAAACACAGGAATGGGCATGGTCTGAGGGCTGGTGAGATAGAGCTGTCGAAGTGGAGGGAGAGTGGAGGGGGAAAGTGGATGGACATTGTCTGAGGGCAGGGGGGAGTGAGCTATCTACAGGCAGGGAGAGGGCTGAAGCCATGCGAGCTTCCCACAGGCTCAGCTCTAGCAATCATCAACTATGGCAAGAGCTCCTGAGGCAATGGGAGATGGTGTCCTATTCAGTGTCTCCTGGTGCTGTTCTTGGGACACTGGTTCACCGGATCCAGCAAACGACCCTATTTCTTCAGGTCTTAGGCCTAATTGAGAATGACTTTCAATGTTAGAGCAGGGTGGGCTGGCATTGTTCTTTGGGGATTCTAGGCCTGGAACAGAAAGCAAGACAGCCATGGTCAGAGCCTGGATCTGCGGTGACCTGAGGAGACCGTTCATCCAGGGCCACCTCACCCAACCCTTGCCATGGCCAAGAGACAGGTGTTGCCAACAGGATCAGCAGCAAGCTGCGGGCCACGAATTCCACCCGTGTCCCTGAAATCTCTGTGTGCTCTGCCCACAACACCTCTTGTCAACACAGGGTGGGAAGCCCAATGCAGCCAGGACAGGCATTGCAGCTACCTGTTCAGGCATTGCAGCTCGCCTGGCCAGCCCGCTGAGATCAGCCATCACCGCTGATCTCAGTCAGGGTGAGCCTCACTCACCCTGACTGAGATCCTGGAGCTCTTCCTGCTGCTCCTCCATCATGGGAAACCCGGCCATCTCTGAGAACAAAGAGTTCATCTTGGCCCCAGTGGCACAGCTCCGTGCCAGCGGCGCTGCCGGGGCAGCAGGCGGGGCTGGGGCCGAGCTGTGGCGGCCGGGGTGGGAGCCCGGGCTCGGGGCTCACCCATGAACGTGATGGCTGCCTCTCGCAGGGGCTCCTGTGGGCTCTCCAGGTAGGGCAGGGCCCGGCGCAGGTGCTCGGCCGCTTGGCTCCTGTCCTCTGCCAGCTGCAGAGAGCGGCAGGAGGGAAGAGTTGGCGCGGGCTCAGCCCCTGGGCCGGGCGCTGCCTGCGCCCAGCCCCGGCCTCCCCTGGCCGCACAGCCCTGAGGCGCGGCCAGCAGCCGCTGGCCAAGGGCTCCCGAGGGCAGGGGGCAGAGGGCCGGCTGCTGCCCGGGGAGCCGCGGTGCCGGCCCGCAGCCCCGCCGGGCCGGGGCTCCATGGGCACCCGGCTCGGGCCCACGGGAGCCTGGAGAAGAGCCCGCGCGGCCTCTGGCTGCAGCAGCGGGCAGGGGCACAGCTGCCAGCCCCGCACACCGAGCACCGCCCTCAGGGGCCTTCTCCAGCCTGAGCCTGGGGCTTCAGGCCCTGCTTACCAGGCATTTGCCGAACTTTGACAGCTGCCCCTTCTTCACCAGCTGCTTGAGCTTCCTCATCTTTAGGAACTCGGCCACACGAATCAGTGTTTTCTGAGAGGCCTGGAGAGCAGCAGAGACCCAGAGATGGCCCCACAGTCCAGGGCACAGGACCCACAAACCTTTGCCAAAGCCTGAAGGAGGCTGCAGTACATGAGGTGCCAGGGCAGGAGGCACCCGAGCCCCCTCCCCAAGATCCACCGGCATACTACAAAACCTCACCTTTGCCACATCCCAGTTCTTATCATGGCAGTGGAAGAAGAGTGGGAGGAGACTTTGGATCAAAATCTTCTCAAGAGGCTTTTTTCCCTCATCCACAACCAAGTCCATCACCCTGATGAAGAGCTCAAGCGAGAGCACTTGCACATAGCTGTTGTCCTGGAGAAAGGGAAGAGAATCAGGCCTTGTGACAAATTTCTCAAGCCTCACCTGGGCAAAGTTTCTGGGCAGCAGCCAGTGCCTGCAGCTGAGGACACAGAACCTTACGTGGTCAAAGAGCAGCAGTAGTGCCTCAGCCAGCTTTGGGGCAGTGGTGCTGGATACTAAGATGTCTTTGTGCTGGAGCACATTTCTGAACACAGAGAGGGACATTCTGACCACCTCTCCATCTGCATCATCCAGAAGATTCAGAAGGCTTGGAGACAGGATGCACATTCTCCTGGCCTGTGTGGAACACAAGGCTGTGCTGGGAAGCCATGGACGGCTGCACCACCAACACCACCCTGGCACTACAAGGCCACCCTGCTGCTGCAGGGCCCACAGGCCAAAGACCTTCCCCAAAGCACTGGGGCAGGTGAGGCAGGAGAGCTGGGAGCAGCTGCCTTAGCTCCTGAAGCCCTGCACGCCCATGGGGCTGCTTTCCATAGCGCAGATTCAGCTGCTGCCCCCCCTCACCATCGAGGGATCCTTGCTGACCACCACGAGGCCTCTGAGCGCCAGGCGACGCCGCTCCTTGCATTCGCTGTCCAGGTTCCTTGCCATGACATTCAGGATGCTGATACCATATTTAGTGAAATCCAAGATGTCTAAGACCTGAAAGGCACAGGGCAGTGACAGGGGAGCCGGCCAGCAGGAGCCCAGAAGCGCACAGGGCTGGGCCCAGGCAGCAGCACAGGGCGTGGGCACCGTCCCAGGCAGCTGTGGCTGTGAGAGCACAGAGAGCTGGGAGGCAGCTCAGCCAGGCAGCGCTGGAACCAGGCTCACCTCCACAAAGAATGCCAGGAAGGGCAGATCCCATGGCTCCTCCCTGCAGAGTGGCTGGAGAAGATGGAATGCAATGCGGGAACAGAAGGGGACCACGACATTGCACATCTCCCTGGCAGGGGAAAAAAGACATCAAGATCCTGAGGTGGTAGACAAACCTCTCCAAGGACTGACTCAGTGAGCTCTGATCATTCCCCAGAAACTCTGGAGAGGATATGGATGCTCTGGGAGGTGGCATCTTCTGGGCACCTTCCTCTCCCAGGCTTTTCCAATCTCCTTGGCTAGCCCTTAGTGACGAGGCTCTCTGGCCCATGACCACAGGGACTGTGTGAGGTACAGGGCCCAAATCACAAATACCGGGGGCAGTGGGGAGAAGGGGGTCTCACCTGGCCAGCAGACCCATGGCATAGTGCTGGGTGTGAGCACACAGCATCGTGTCCCAGCCACACTTGCGTTGCATTGCAACAACCACGTGGTCACAGCGCAGTCGGCAGAGCAGAGCCTTCATGGCCTGCACTGCAAACCTGTGTGCAGAGCAAAGCCCAGGTCACACTGGGAGCACTGGCACTGGCCACAAGGGCATGGCAAGGCCAAGAGGACTGGGACCTGTGGTAATTGCTGGGAAGACGGTGTTCCTCCTGGCATGCTCTCCAGAAGTTTTCAAATTCCTCTGGTGGCAATTCTTCTGTGGTGATGACAACATGGAAGAGCAGAGCCACAAACAGGCGGGCGGAATTAAGGATCATGGCCTCGTGGCACTCAGGCACCTGGACAATGACCCAGATCACCAGAGTTGCCTGCAAAAGAAGCAGCCCAAGACAGCGCTCAGTGCCGAGGTGTCCGTGGGGCAGGGCCCAAGGGCAGATGCAGGAGGAGCAGCGGGCCTGGTGCCCCCTGAGCCTGCCCCTAGCCCAGGGTTCAGCCCAGCGCCTGAGGCATGGAGAGGATGGAGAGCTGCTGGCAAGGTGACCGAGGGGCAAGCAGAGGCCAAATCCAGAAACTCACAGTCGGAGCAAAAACGTCCCTGTCATCCCCATCAGAGGTGCGTGCGCTGTACAGTGGCCAATCCTCCATTACATGGACCAGCGTTGGCAGCACTTTCTCCACGGCTGGTCCCAGTGACCCAATGGTTCTCCATATCATAGCAGCAGCTCTGTGGGATCAGAGCTCTGTGTCAGGGGCATCTCAGTCCCAGGACCATGCCCTGTGCAGCTGTGGGGGCCCAGGTGACAGAGCCCCAGTGCCCTGAGGGGCAGGGAGGGAGCATTGGCAACAGGCTTGGGGAACAGAGGGGCCCCAGGGTCCTGGACCTCTGTGCCTGTCTGGCAGAGCCCATAGCACAGGCTGTGCAGGGCCATGGGCCCTAAAGGCTGGTGGGCCCTGAGCTGTGCAGGCACGTGTGCCCCGTACCTGTCACATGTTGGGGCACAGCGCAGGAGGGTCAGCACCACATCATCAGGGTGTTCTTCAGCCAGCCTCACAATGTCAATTTGCAGCCTGGCATCCACAATGGCATGGGACAGTAGACTGTGGTGGATGCTCCTTACAATGGCTGGCACCTGGAGGAGGCATGGGGAAGATTGGAGCACTGACCAAGGCAGCAACTTCCCCAGCTTCCTCCAAGAAGTGCTTCCCTTCCCGCCACACTGTGCTGGTCTCAAAGGCTGAGGGGGCCCAGTGACCATGGCTTGAGGGGACACACAATCCCTGAAGGCCTCCAGGCCTGGCCCAGGCTTTTTACCTGCTGCTGCGGAGAAACAGAAGGGTCCTTGAAGTAGTCCTGTATTAGTTCTTGACTGGGAGTGGGAGCGGGCGAGGCGCCAGTATTTGAGATGTCCTCAGTGTCTCCGGTGTTGATGTTTGTGATGGGCACATCCTCAGTCACTGCTGTGTCCACCTTGGTCCTGTCCTCGTTCATTGCATCGTCAGAGTCATGTGAGTATTCCTCTGAATATGGTTTGGTGTCAGTATTTGTGATGTCCTGAATCTCTCCAGTGATGGGCACATCCTCAGTCACTTCCTCATCCGCCTTTGTCCTGTCCTCGTTCGTTGCAGCCTCAGAGTCCTGTGAGCGCTCAGCCGAATCTGGGCTGACATCGGGCTCTGCCTGGAGCTCGGTCAGCCCCGAGTCAGGCTCGGCTGTGCCCTCAGCTGCTGCAGTGCTGGTCTTTGTGCGCCGAATGCGCAGTAATTTCCGGAACCTCTGCGGGAGAATAAAGGACAGGGAAACCAGGGATGCTCCCTGGCATGCTCCAAGCGTGGTGCTGGGCTGAGCAGGGACAGCAGGCCCAGCCCAGGTCGGGGTGGCTGCAGGTACCTTCAGGGTTTTGCGCAAGCGGCCACGGCCGGGTTCCTGCTCTTGTGTCTTGTCCAGGGCTGCACCTGGCAAAGAGCAAGCACAGCCAGAGCTGAGGGGCTGCGGGAGAGGCCGGAGAGCACAGCCCAGCCCTGTGCTGCCCAGGCAGGGAGAGCCCCGGGGTGGCCCAGGGGATGGAGCACGGCCACTGCGGGGTGTCTGCCCTGCCCCTGTTCCATCCTGTCCATGGGCATGTCCCCAGGGGATGGGATGGGATGGGATGGGATGGGATGGGATGGGATGGGATGGGATGGGATGGGATGGGATGGGATGGGATGGGATGGGATGGGATGGGATGGGGCTAAGCTGGCTGCAGCCATCAGCCCAGTGCCCCAGGTCTTCTGCTCACCTTCCTGCAGCGTATGAAACTGCTCTGGATTTTCAGGCTCTTGTGCTGGGGCAGCTCCAGGGTCTCTCTTTTCTTTCCCCCTGAACACTTTGAACAGGCCGCGGAATCTGCCCGCCATGTCAGAGTCTGGCCTCGAGGGCACCTTAAAGAGAGATGCCTCAAGGAAGCTCAAAGTCAACAAGTTGTGCAGTTGTGCCTTGAAGGCACCTGAGACAGAGAAGCCTCAGAAAGGCTGCAGGACAGCAAGTCCTGCACTCTGGTCTTGAGGGCGCCTGTCCCAAGGACAGGAGACTCCTCATAAACTATGGTGGTCACCAGATACCAAGGTTTTGCCTCGAGGGCACCGGCTGCAGGGACAGGAGATGTCTCGGCAAAGCTCCGAGTCACCAAGTCCCTCAGTCTGGCCTCAAAGGCGCCTGGAAAACAAAATCCTCGGGGAGGCCACGGGCCACCAGGGCCCGCAGTCTGGCCACGAGGTCACCTGTAGGAACAACGCCTCGGAAAAGCTCCGGGTGGGACACGAACGAGCGCGCTGTGCGGGGGCTCCTCACGGCACCGCTCTGTCCTGTCCTGTCCCGTCGCCTGCTCCGAGCACTGTGGCCTGCTCCTGTCACTGCCAGCTCCTATGTCACCACGTGTCACAAAGGGCCCTTGGACACCCTGTCCCGTTCCATGCCACGGTGACCGTGCTGCACCGTGTCACAAAGGGCCCTTGCACACACTGCCACCTCCCCCAGGCTATGAAGAGCAGTCCTGTTATCAGTCACTTTATCATTCACTCAGCAATACAACCAGTATGGCAAAAATAGCTATCTGTCTTGATGTATCACTACATGGAGAAAATTTTAATTACTTCTGGCAATTCTCCATTATTGGGTGACTGTCTTGCTGCTTTAAAGGAATGGCTTGCCAGCAGAGGCTTGTGCATAGCCACAAAAAAAATCCAAACCGAACCTCCCTGGAAATACCTGGGCTTCAAATTATTGGAGACAACTGTCACCCCACAGCCAGTCACCTGAAAAACCAATATACACACATTGAATAAGTTGGAAAGTTTTTAGGCACTGTTCATTGGATCCACACTTTATTGGGAATCACCACAAAGGAATTTTCCCCCTTATTTCAACAGTGAAAAAGAGAGCCAGATCTCCGTTCCCCCTGGCACTTGACAAAAACTTTCCAAAAAGCTTTAGAGACTTTAAGCAATGAAATCGGTAACTTCTTTGCCACGTGTCGAAACCTAGATTTGCCTTTGTGATTGTTCATGATTCTGCAATCTTTCCAAGCCTATGCTCTTACTGGTCAATGGGATGTACAGGAGCATCCTCTCTGGTTCGTCGAGTGGCTTTTTCTGGCACACACCTTTTTAAAAACTATAACCATTCAACCTGAGATGCTTATTCAGCTGCTGTCGATGGGACAAACTCCAATGCCCGAGCCTGACAGGATATGGTCCAGCAGTAATGCATCTCCCTATTACTGCAGCAGAATTAGAGACTCTCTTCAGGGATTCACTGTCGTTTCAAATTGCTCTTATTAACATTGTTTGTGATTCTCTTTATGTTACAGGAATCATTGAGAGAATTCAGCACCTATTCCTGAAGGAAGTCTCTAACAAAGTTCTTTTTCTGGTATTAACTTCTCTGTACAACTTTTCCCTTCACAGGGCTCAGCAATACAACCTTCTGCATTTTAGACCACACACCCCTCCGCCTGGACCTGTAGGGGAAGGTGATGTGAAGGCAGATGCCCTCGCCATGACAGTCACTATGCCACAAAAGTTAGGCCAGGCCAAACTTTCTCATGATTTCTACCATAAAAATGCCCGAGCACTGGGAAAACAATTCCATCTGACTTTGCCACAAGCACGGCATGGAGTGAACCCTTGCTCACAGTGTCAGCAGACTCTTTCTTTGCCACAAATGTTAGGTACAAACCCACAAGGGTTGAAACCGAATGACATCTGCAAACAGATGTAACACACATTTCCAGCTTTGGGACTTTTATATATGTCCATGTTTCTATTGATACCTTTTCTGGATTCACGGTAGCAACAGTACGCAAAGGGTGAGAAATCCTTGGGAATTTGATGGGATTTTGGGAGGGGAGCTGAGGGATTCTAAATTCCCAGTGCCCGGAATGCTGTCATTCCTTGGGAGTTTGGGAGGGGAACTGCAGGATTCCAAATTCCCAACATCCAGAATGCCAGTATTCCATGGGAATTCCATGGGTATTTTTGGAAGGGAGCTGAAGCATTGCAAATTCCCAATGCCCAGAATGCAATTATTCCATAGTTTTGGTGGGAGTTTTGGACGGGAGCTTCAGGATTCTAAATTCCTGACACCCAGAATACCCTTGGGAGTTTGGGAGGGGGACTGAAGTATTCCAAATTCCCAATGCCCAGAAGGGGAATGTGGGAGGGAAGGATTTTAAATTCCTGGTGCTTGGAATGCAGTCATTCCATTTTCCTGTTTGGGCAGGAACATGACAATGGAGCTGGAGGACTCAAAGTTCCTGATGCCCAGAATGCTGCAATTCCATGAGAATTTTGGAGGGGAATGGGATTTGAAATTCCTGACTCCCAAAATACAGTTACTCCATGAGAATTTGGGAAGGGAATTTGGGAGGGGAACTGGAGCATTCAAAATCCCCAATGCCCAGCATGCTGGTATTCCATAGTTTTGGCGGAAATTTTGGAGGGGAACTGGAGGATTTGAAATTCCTGATGCTGGGGAAGCCATTATTCCATGGGAATTGGGGAGAGCAGCTGGAGCATTCGAAATTCCTGATGCCTGCAATGCTGTTATTCCATGAGGACTTGGAAGGTAAATGGCAGCATTGAAAATTGCTGACGTCTGTGCCTCTCATGTGCCAAAGGTGCGGTTTTCATCTGTGCTGATCGTGCTTGTGCCAGACATTGGCCCCAGTGCTTGTGCATTTTGATGAAAAAAAGCACGACTCAGTTTTGCTTGTTCAAAATGTTTGGCAAAGTGTTTGAAAAACCATTGTCAGTTTGTCTGCTCTCGCTTTTCCTCCTGCCATGTATCCTGGAAGCGAGGAATGAGAGACAAAATACTGGTTAGTTCTGAGTGTCAAAAGTGTAGAAAGACATGAAAGCCAACGATATCATTTGTACCATCCTTTAAAACTGATCCTTCTATTCTTTTAAGAATCCTAGCAACAGAAGACAAATCTGTAATCAAATTCAGAAGCTCTGAAAAGAGCTGAAATGCCCTAAACTACTGCAGCAGCCAGTTCAACAATCTGAGGAGAGCCCTCTATTGTTTGAACATCTGACTCCCATGTTTTGGTTGTTTGATTTTGCCATACTATTACTGATTGGTGTGTTTCCCCTGCTCCATCAGTGAAGAGAGTTATAGCACTTCGAGGCTCTTCACTCAGCATGGGTTTTTCTCTAAAACTTAATTTTGCTTGTAAAAATTTGTGGCCTGGGTAATGAATAGAACAAACACCTGAATAATTTAACAATGCAATTTGCAAGTCTTCTGAATTTTGAAAAGCCCAATCAACCCTTTTCACAGGTAAATAAATAATTACAAAATCTTGGCCTGCCATAGATAGCAATCTTGTTGTGGCTCTAATTATGATTTCAGCTGTCATCTGCATGGCTGTAAAAACTGCTTTTGGAGACCTATATGGGAGAAAACCCCACTGTGTGATTAACAAAGGATCTTTTTCAGAAGTGTTCCTTTGAAAAATGAGACCATAAAGTTGCATTTTTTTTCTCCTAACACTGCAAGGAACAAGGGCTCTTCTGGAGAAGGACAGTCTGCTTTGTCTTTTTAGAAAAGCTTCAGTGACTTTTCAGGGGCATTTTGAGCTTCAGGTGTTAAAGTTCTAGGAGATTTGACATCAGTCTCCTCTCAAAAAGTTAAAAAGTGGAGCAAGTCCCGCATCCGTATGGAGTTCTACAAGATTCCCTCACTTTTATTTCTAGCTTTAAAAGAGAAGAGGAAGATATGGGAGTCAACCCAACTAAGACATAGGGTAGGCTGGACTTCACACCAAGCAAACCAAGTCTGATCTTCAAGGTCTGGGAAACATTCATCTACATCAGGGCAAGCCTCAGATCTCCTCCCAGGAGCCATTGGAGTAATTATGAGAATTAGTCCAAATCCCATTCCACTATTGATTACATGTGTTCCATATATGCTATTGTTTCTAGAATGTTCCACCTCCAAGACTATGTATTGATACATCTTCCTTGTTTCTCCTCTTTGGAGCTTCTCCCTATCTTGTGTTCTGTTCCTGATTATACTTCCCATTTTTATTTGTCCTTATAAGTAATTTCCTTGTTGGGCATTCCATTGTTGCCTCTCCTTCTCTGCTATTTTACACCACATTCACCCTGAAATCAGGGGACCCAAAGGTTTGTCACAGCCACCCTCCCTGCGACAGCCGGTGCCCGGAGCGCTGTCAGGCAGTGCCGGGATCCCGGCTGTGCTTCTGCTCCCCACAAGTGAGGAATGGCAGCCCCAGGCTCAGAGCCAGTCAGAAAGCCAAGCAAGGGAGAGCAGAGGGAGGGCACCCTGCCAGTCTCTCTTGGGCATGGCCGCAAAACAGCCCCTGCTGCTTCTTCCTCTGCCTGCGTTTGGGCTGTGCTGGTGGCAGAGCCAGCCAGCTTGGGCTCTGTGTTCCAGAGCCTGTTGGGAGCGGGCATGAAAAGCTCTGTGTGCACAGCAGAGAGTCCTGGAAGGTGCTGGCAAGAGCATCCTGCAGGAACAGGGCTCTGGTCCCTGGCCAGGAACAGCCTGGTTTTGGAGCCGTGAGCACAGGCAGGAGCTGAGGCAGGGGAAGAGGCAGCGGGCAGCTTGTGTTTGTGGAGGGCCTGGGGCTGCACCTCTGAACCTGCACCTGGAAACTCACTTGGGGGAAGAGGAGCTAGAGCTGGAGTGCCTGTCCTGAAAGGACCTCAATTCATTCAGCCTTGCCAGCGTTTCTTAAGGGTGTGTTGGTGTTCCCCAGGAAAGCCACACATTTGGGGAAACACCTTTGGAGGAAAGGGGCTTGCTTCTCAAGGAAAGTGCTTGCCAGGGAGCTCGCAGTGAGGCAGGTGGGAGTGTCCCCCTTTGGCTCTCTGTGCTCCTTTCAGTGCTTGAGGCCCATTGCACGTGGGAGAGGGGCACGTTAAGGGATAAGGGAGAAGGCAGTGAAGAATGAGAAAATCATTCCAGCATGGAGGAAGAGCTCCTGACAGAAACCAAGTGTTGCCCGCAGTTGCTCCAGGTGCTCCTGCCATCAGCCCCCAGTGCACGTGGGCTTTGGCTCCCTGTGGCACAGAAGCCCCCCGGGGGCACAGGTCTCTGGGGCAGGAGACGGGCACCAGCGCTGCCAGGGCTCGGGGGGTGGCAGCTCTGCTTGGGCAGGGACTCTGCCCCAGCTGCTGATGGCAGCGCTGCCCGGGCCCCAGGGCTCAGAGCAGCATTGGTGCCCGGGCCCACACGTTCCTTGTGCGAGCCACACCCGCGGGTTTAGGATGGCCACGGGCCGGGACGTGTCCCAAGGAGGCCGTGCCAGCGTCCCTGGAAGGGCCCGTGCCCTTCCCAGCGCGGCTGCGTCGGCAGCCCTGGGGGCTCCTTCTGCTGCCCTGAGCCCGCAGAGCAGGGCAGCATTTGCTGATGCTCTGAGCCCTTCCTAAAGATCCTGTGGGGCTGCCTTGGACACCTGGGGCCAGGCATTCCTTCCAGCCTGGGCCACTTTGGCTGGGCTGGGGGCGGCCCCAGGGCAGGCGGCAGCGTGTGCAAGGGCCCTTGGTGACACGGTGCAGCACGGTCACCGTGGCATGGAATGGAACCCGGTGTCCAAGGACCCTTTGTGACACGTGGTGTCCTGGGAGCTGGCAGTGACAAGATCAGGCCACAGTACTCGGAGCACGCGACGGGACAGAGCGGTGCCATGAGGAGCCCCCGCACAGCGCGCTCGTTCGTGTCCCACCCGGAGGTGTTCCAAGACGTTATTCCTACAGGTGATCTCGTGGCAAGACTGCAGGCCTTGGTGTCTTGTCAACTTCCAGAGGCATTTGTCTTGCAATTAGCCATTATCCCAAACAGTCACATGGAGGAGATACTCCTGAGGTTTCAAGTTGGCCTGGGTGGAGGAGGAGGAAGAAGAGCCTGACACTGATGCAGCACTGCCGACCAATGAGGTTGTGCCAATCCAGCTGCTGCAGGATGGTGAGTGGCAGGGCTTGGCCACAGGGCTGGTGCCTGCAGCCAGTTTAGTGCCATTGACACCTACTGAGACCTATCCCTTCCCATCCCCTAGGGACATTCCCATGGACAGAATGGAACAGGGATTAAAAAGTCAGGGAGCAGAGTCCCCTGAGAGTGCCCAAGTTGGCCTGGGTGGAGGAGCAGGAAGAAGAGCCTGAACCTGACCCAGACCTGGAGACTGAAGAGGTGGTGCCATTGAGCCACTGCAGGATGGTGAGTGGCAGAGCTGGGCCAAGGGGCTGATGGCTGCAGCCAGCTTGGTCCCATCCCATCCCATCCCATCCCATCTTATCCCATCCCATCCCATGCCATCCCTGGTGGTCAAAGTTTGAATTTGACCAGTTTGGACTTGAAGGTCCAAGGTTGGATTTGGTGGTAAACAATTGGATTTATTGATGAAAAGTTCGATTTCATGATCCAGGTTTGCATTTGGTGGGCAACACTGGAATACCAGGGAATAACAACACTCTAGGGTTTGGGAGTTTAGCATCATCTGCTTCCCCTCACAACTTTCCTTCAACACTGGCAATCCATGGAATAACAGCATTCCGGGCATGGGGAAGATCGAATCTTCCAGTTCTCGTCATAAATTCCCATGGAATCATGTTGTTCTGGGCATTGGGAATTTATTAAAATGGCATCTTTGGTGCTCCAAGACAGACACACGTGTGATGGCATTGGATACTACAGGTGGCAAGGAAAACTGGGAATGCCTCCGGCGGCTCCGCAATCTCCACCAAGCTCAGCATCCTGCCCGGAGAACTTTACAACTCAGGACTACACCAAAAAACATGGAAAAATCAAGGCACTCAGGCACACATTGGAAACAAAGTGTTCTTTCTTTTGTTTGCTTTTTATATTTTTAAGAGATTTTCCCCTTGTTTTTTACTTTTTTCCCTGCTTTTCTGCCTTTTTTTCTTTCTCCCCCCTTTTATAAAAATTTTCTACACCTTTTAATTTTCAACCAGAAAAATTCCCAGCAACTCAAGGGAACAAACCCAAAGAACCCAAGAAACCAAACAGTTTTTTCTCCAGGATAACGCATAGCAAAATAACATCTCTTGGGTTATAAAGAAAAGCCCTAAACTTCTATTCACCAAAAAATCTACAAAGAAGAAATATTCAGATTCTTTAAAACATATTTATTACTATTGTTATTACTATTTTATTGTTATTAATATTATTGATAATATTATTAATATTAATATTTTTTTAAAAATCCTTTTCCTGTTTTTTATTTTTTTTATTTTTTTTATTTCCGAAATGAAGATGGGCAAAACCAGCACAGCATAAACAGGAGGCAACTTCCAGTCCATTCAGAAAGTGTTGCCTTCTCAAGGCGTGGCGACCTGGTTCTTAGTCTGGCACGGTGGCCCTAACTCCAGGGCACTCCTGACACCGACGTGGTGAACAGCAAATGGCGTTTATTGAGGGGTCACAAGGGTTTTTATAGCTTGGGCAGTCAGTGTCATTTCCTTCTGCTCACGTCCGGCTGGGTGCAGCCAGGTATGGAGCAAAGCTCTGACTGCAGGGTGGGGGGTGTCCTGACAGACCGTACAGCCCGATTTCTTCTGCACGCATATCCCTAACTCTCCACAGAAAGGAAAAGTAGGATTCTCTTAGAAAAAAATTCAGTATCATTTAAAAAACACCTCTAAAATGTTCCTAAATAAAATAAAAAAAGTTGGGCCCTCCCAGGCCCTGGTAACCTGTTGTGTTGGAATTTCTCCTATTGCACCTTGAGGTTATTCTTAACAAGTGGATTCATTTGGAATGTTATCCTTCTTTTTCCCATTTTTCCTTCTTAAAAACTCTTTTTCTTCCAGTTCCTTTTTGCTTCTTTCCACCGAGTTCTCCTCATTTCCAGTGCTATATGGATTTTCCAGATCTGGATTGTGTCCTGTTCTCTCCTCCCATCCCAGCCCCCTGAAACCCCCCAAAAATATCCCAAAAAACCTCAGAAGACTGAATCACCACATCAGCACTGTCACTAGAGTGTTCCTACACAAGTGGGCAGAAAATTTGGAATGAACACTTCCTATCGAGCAGACCCATGAATTCCTGCAACGTGGAGTTGGAAAAAGCTGCTAAAATTGGGATCTTGCCTTTCCGGGAGCGTTTTTGAACCTGGTTTTATTCATTATCTTGTTGATGTGCGCAACGGGGGACCAAATATGGCAGGGCCTTAGACACGACTCTGGTCCTGACACACAGGATGCAGGCAAAGTGAAGAAGCCAAACTGTTTATTAATGGAAGGCGAAGCAAAGGGATGAACTAGAATGGAACAAAAGGGGATGGACATGGTGTGAGAGCTGGAGGGAGGGAGCTATCTACAGGCAGGGGGAAGGCTGAAGCCACACAAGCGTCCCACAAGCTCAGCTGTGCCAATCATCAGCTGTGTCTGGAACTCCAGTGGCAATGGGAGATGACGTCCTCTTCAGTGTCTCCTGGGTGTGTTCTTAGGTCACTGATTCCCTGGATCCTTATGATGAAGTTAATTCTTCAGCTCTGCTACAGTGGGATAAACTGCCTTTCTTCCGGGTGCGAATAGCTGGAACAGAGAGGAGGATGGCCACAGTCAGGGCCCCCACCTGCAGGAATTCTAGGAGAACCTCACGCCAAGATTGTCCAAGGCAGCTCTTGGATCGGCCACAAGAGAGGAGGGGCCTGCAGGATAGCAGCAAAGGGCTGCCCACAAAGTCCCTGGCCCGTGTCCCTGAAACCTCTGTGTGCTCTGCCCATGCCACCCCTCGTCCGTACAGGGAGCAAAGCCTGCCGCAGCCGGGCAAGGGCTTGCAGCCCCCTCGCCAGCCGCCGCTGTCAGCCCACTCCGACACTCACCCTCACTGAGGACCTCGAGCTCTTCCTTCTGGCCTCTCATGAGTACCCGGGCGGATCCTGTGAACACAGAGCGTGTCACGGCCCCAGCGGCACAGCTCCGTGCCAGCGGCGCTGCCGGGGCAGCAGGCGGGGCTGGGGCCGAGCTGCGGCGGGCTGGGCCGGGGAGGGAGCCCGGGCTCGAGACTCACCGATGAACATGACGGCCGCCTCTCGCAGGGGCTCCTGTGGGCTCTCCAGGTAGGGCAGGGCCCGGCGCAGGTGCTCGGCCGCTTGGCTCCTGTCCTCTGCCAGCTGCAGAGAGCGGCAGGAGGGAAGGGTTGGCGCGGGCTCAGCCCCTGGGCCGGGCGCTGCCTGCGCCCAGCCCCGGCCTCCCCTGCCCGCACAGCCCTGAGGCGCGGCCAGCAGCCGCTGGCCAAGGGCTCCCGAGGGCAGGGGGCAGAGGGCCGGCTGCTGCCCGGGGAGCCGCGGTGCCGGCCCGCAGCCCCGCCGGGCCGGGGCTCCATGGGCACCCGGCTCGGGCCCACGGGAGCCTGGAGAAGAGCCCGGGCGGCCTCTGGCTGCAGCAGCGGGCAGGGGCACAGCTGCCAGCCCCGCACACCGAGCACCGCCCTCAGGGGCCTTCTCCGGCCTCTGCCTGGGGCTTCCAGGCCCTCCTTACCAGGCAGTTGGCAAACTTCAACATCTTCTCCTTCTCAAGTAGCTGCTTGAGCTTCCTTCTCCTCAGGAACCTTACCACACGAAGCAGCGTTTCCCGAGAGGCCTGGAGGGGAACAGATGCACAGATGCGGAGCTGCTACCACAGCCCAAAGAAAAGGACTTGCATCCCTGTGCCAAGGCCAGGAGCCAGAGGCTGGAGCCTGGGAGAAGCCAACCAGGAGACATCTGAGACCCTTTCCAGGGGGGCACCAGTGTAAGTCAAAACCTCACCATTGCCACACGCTTGTTCTCATCATGGCAATGAAAGAAGAGTGGCAGAAAGCTCTGGCTCACAATCTTCTTCAGAGATTTTTGTCCTGTATTGAGTACCAAGTCCATCACCTTGAAGAAGAGATTCAGGGAGAGCAGCTGCATATGGATGTCGTCCTGGAAAAAAGGAAAATACCTCAGCACCAACTTCTCCAAGCCCATCTGGGCAAGTCCTAAAAGTCCACAAAATTTCTGGGCAGCAACCAGTGCCCATGGTGGGGGGCACAGAGCCTTACGCAGTCAAAGAGCGGCAGGAGTGCCTCAGCCAGCTTCGGGGCAGTGGTGCAGGATATCAGGATATGTTCGTTCTCAAGTATATTTGTGAGCACGGAGAGAGTCATGGTGACAACATAAATATCGGCATCACACAGCAGCTCCACAAGGTTTTTAGACAGACTGCACATTCTTCTGGCCTGTGTGGAACACAAGATTGTGCTAGGAAGCCATGGACGGCTGCACCGCCAACACCGCCCTGGCACTGCAAGGCCACCCTGCTGCTGCAGGGCCCACAGGCCAAAGGCCTGCCCCAAAGCACTGGGGCAGGTGAGGCAGGAGAGCTGGGAGCAGCTGCCTCAGCTCCTGAAGCCCAGCCAAGCCAAATGAACTGCATTCCCCAACCCCATACTGCTCATACAACTTCAGCCACTGCCCCCTTCTCACCCTCAAGGGATCCTTGCTGAGCACCACGAGGCCTCTGAGCGCCAGGCGACGCCGCTCCCTGCACTCACTCTGCAGGTACCTTGACATGATCTCCAGTATGCTGTCACCACATTTCATCAAATCTAGGCTCTGAAAGACCTGAAAGGCACAGGGCAGTGACAGGGGAGCCGGCCAGCAGGAGCCCAGAAGCGCACAGGGCTGGGCCCAGGCAGCAGCACAGGGCGTGGGCACCGTCCCAGGCAGCTGTGGCTGTGAGAGCGCAGAGAGCTGGGAGGCAGCTCAGCCAGGCAGCGCTGGAACCAGGCTCACCTCCACAAGGAATGCCAGAAAGGACAGATCCCAATGTGGCTCCTCCCTGTGCAGCCGCTTGACTAGATGGATTGCAAAGAGGGAACACAACGGGATAAAGATACGGAACATCTCCCTGGAAGGGGGAAAAAATGACACCAAGACCCTGAGGTGAGGGTGCTAAACCTCTCGCAGGAATGACTCACAGATTTCTGGTCTTTCCCCAGCATCCCTGGAAGGCATGTTGGCCCTTTATGAGGCAGCTCAGTCTGGGCACCTTCCCCTCCCAGACTTTTCCAGTCTCCTTGGCTGTCCCTCAGTGACGAGGCTCTCTGGCCCATGACTACACGGACTGAGTGGGGCACAGGGCCCAAATGCCGGGGCAGTGGGGAGAAGGGGGTCTCACCTGGCCAGCAGACCCACGGCATAGTGCTGGGTGTGAGCACACAGCAGCATCTTCCAGCCACGCTTGCGGTCCATAGCCAGCACCTCATTGTAACACCGCAGTCGGCAGAGCAGAACCTTCATGGCCTGCACTGCAAACCTGTGTGCAGAGCAAAGCCCAGGTCACACTGGGAGAGCTGGCACTGGCCACAGGGGCATGGGAAGGACAGGAGGACTGGGACCTGTTGGGCTTGCTGGGAAGGCGGTGTTCCTCCTGGCATGCTCTCCAGAAGGTATCAACTTCCTCTGGTGGCATCTGCTGTGTGGTGATGACAACATGGAAAAGCAGAGCCACAAAGAGGTGCCCAGAATAAGGAATCATTGACTTGTGGCACACAGGCACAATCACCCAGATCACCAGAGTTGCCTGCAAAAGAAGCAGCCCAAGACAGCGCTCAGTGCCGAGGTGTCCGTGGGACAGGGCCCTAGGGCAGATGCAGGAGGAGCAGCGGGCCTGGTGCCCCCTGAGCCTGCCCCTAGCCCAGGTTCAGCCCAGCGCCTGAGGCATGGAGAGGATGGAGAGCTACCGGTGAGGTGACCAAGGGAAAAGCAGAGGCCAAATCCAGAAACTCACAGCCAGGGCAAAAACGTCCCCGTCGTCCCCATCAGAGGTGCGTGCGCTGTGCAGTGGCCAATCCTCCATCACGCAGAGCAATGTTGGCAGCACTTTCTCCATGGCTGGTCCCAATGACCCTATGGTTCTCCAAATCATAGCAGCCGCTCTGTGGGATGAGAGCTCTGTGTCAGGGGCATCTCAGTCCCAGGACCATGCCCTGTGCAGCTGTGGGGGCCCAGGTGACAGAGCCCCGGTGCCCTGAGGGGCAGGGAGGGAGCATTGCCAGCAGGCTTGGGGAACAGAGGGGCCCCAGGGTCCTGGACCTCTGTGCCTGTCTGGCAGAGCCCATAGCACAGGCTGTGCAGGGCCATGGGCCCCAAAGGCTGGTGGGCCCTGAGCTGTGCAGGCACGTGGGCCCCTTACCTGTCACATGTTGGGGCACAGCGCAGGAGGGTCAGCACCACGTCAGCAGGGTGTTCTTCAGCCAGCCTCACAATGTCACTTTGCAGCCTAGCATCCACAGTGACATTGGACAGTAGACTCTGGTGGATGCCCCTTACAATGGCTGGCACCTGGAGGAGCCATGGGGGGATTTTGAGTGCTGTCCAAGGGAGCAACTTCCCCAGCTTCCCCCAGGAACTGCTTCCCTTGCCCCCACACTGTGCTGGCCTCAATGGCTGAGGCTCCACAGTGACCATGGCTTGAGGGGACACACAATCCTGGTAATCCCCCAGGCCTGGCCCAGGCTGCTTACCTGCTGCGGAGAAGGAACAGCACTGTCGTCACAAAAATCCATAGTGGGAGCAGGAATCCCAGTGGGAGTGGGTGTGCTGTCAGTTTTTGAGATGTCCTCAGTCTCTTCATTGTCAGTGTTTCTGATGACCATATCCTCGGTCATTGCTGTGAGAAGAGCCTTTGCCCAGTTTTCAGTCACTGAGGCGTCAAAGTCTTGAGAATGCTCCGCCAAATTTGGGCTGACATCATCGGGCTCTGCCTGGAGCTCGGTCAGCCCTGATTCAGGCTCGGCTGTGCCCTCAGCTGCTGCAGTGCTGGTATTTGTGCGCCGAATGCGCAAGAATTTCCGGGACCTCTGCGAGAGAATAAAGGACAGGGAAACCAGGGATGCTCCATGGCATGCTCCAAGCATGGTGCTGGGCTGAGCAGGGACAGCAGGTGGGGGTGGCTGCAGGTACCTTCAGGGTTTTGCACAAGCGGCCACGGCTGGATTGCTGCTCTTGTGTGCGCTCCAGGGCTGCACCTGGCAAAGAGCGAGCGCAGCCAGAGCTGAGGGGCTGCGGGAGAGGCCAGAGAACACAGCCCAGCCCTGTGCTGCCCAGGCAGGGAGAGCCCCAGGATGGCCCAGGGGATGGAGCACGGCCACTGCGGGGTGTCTGCCCTGACCCTGTTCCATCCTGTCCATGGGCATGTCCCCAGGGGATGGGATGGGATGGGATGGGATGGGATGGGATGGGATGGGGCCAAGCTGGCTGCAGCCATCAGCCCGGTGGCTCAGCTCTGCCACTCACCATCCTGCAGTGGCTGGATCTGCTCCGGATCTTCAGGCTCTTGTGCTGGGGCAGCTCCACGGTCTTTAGTGTCTTTCCCCCTAAACACTTTGAACAGGCCGAGGAATCTGCCCGCCATTCCACCACACCGCCTTGACGGTACCTTCTAGAGAGATGCCTAAGGATGTCGCCAAGGGAACAATTGCAGTTGTGCCTTCAAGGCACCTGCAACAGGGAAGCCTCAGGACGGATGTAGGACACGAAGTCCTGCACTTTGGTCTTTAGGGGTCCGGCCACAATGACAGGAGACTCCTCATTAATGATTCACGTGACCAAAACCCACGGTCTGGACTTGATGGCACTGGGTGCAGGAATGGGAGATGCCTCGAAAAGTTCCGAGTCACCAACTCCTGCAGTCTGGCCTCAAGGTCAGCTGAAGGAATAACGCTACGGAAAAGTTCCGGATGACAGGTGAACGAGCGCCCTGTGCGGGGGCTCCTCACGGCACCGCTCTGTCCTGTCCTGTCCCGTCGTGCCCTCCGAGCACCCGGGCAAGCTTCTATTTCCCACGTGTCACAAAGGGTCCTTGGACACCCGGTTCCATTCCATGCCACGGTGACCGTGCTGCACCGTGTCACCAAGGGCCCTTGCACACACTGCCACCTGCCCTGGGGCCGCCCCCAGCCCAGCCAAAGCGGCCCAGGCTGGAAGGAATGCCTGGCCCCAGGTGTCCAAGGCAGCCCCACAGGATCTTTAGGAAGGGCTCAGAGCATCAGCAAGCGCTGCCCTGCTCTGCGGGCTCAGGGCAGCAGAAGGAGCCCCCGGGGCTGCCGACGTAGCCGCGCTGGGAAGGGCACGGGCCCTTCCAGGGACGCTGGCACGGCCTCCTTGGGACACGTCCCGGCCCGTGGCCATCCTAAACCCGCGGGTGTGGCTCGCACCAGGAACGTGTGGGCCCGGGCACCAATGCTGCTCTGAGTCCTGGGGCCCGGGCAGCGCTGCCATCAGCAGCTGGGGCAGAGTCCCTGCCCAAGCAGAGCTGCCACCCCCCGAGCCCTGGCAGCGCTGGTGCCCGTCTCCTGCCCCAGAGACCTGTGCCCCCGGGGGGCTTCTGTGCCACAGGGAGCCAAAGCCCACGTGCACTGGGGGCTGATGGCAGGAACACCTGGAGCAACAGCTGGCAACACTTGGTCTCTGTCAGGAGCTCTGCCCTAATGCTGGAATGATTTTCTCATTAAAGTAATTTGCCACAGCACACAAACATCTTTACCTTGAAAACACAGAAGAATCAGGCAATAAAGTATCCTCACTTCAGGAAACCTTTACCTCTCATTGCTCAACTCGAGTCGGTTCAAAAAAGCTGCATAATTCCCAAATTAATTAAGATGCCCTAAGAACATTGTGAGAAACGAGGCTCACTTTTAAAATTTCAAAGGCCTATTAAACCTTAACAAAAATACAACCAAGAATGAATAAGGAAAAATTACACCACAGGGAGTCTCCATAGCCAAAAGCCCACGTGCTCATCTACAAAATGGATGCTCTGCCTTTTATACCCTTAGCCCCTCCCAAAGTTTTGTCAGTCAACTCTTTCTCTGCCATCCAATGGTGGAAGTCACTTTCTTACATGTTGATTGGAGGTCAGGTGTTGCCATGCTCTGCCTCCTGGTACCAAGCTCTCCCTCCCCTAAATGCCCAAGGAGTGACAGCAATAAGGGGGGAAGGGAAAGAGTACTATGGAGAGAACTTGCAAAAATAACACAACTATACAGCTATAAAAATTCTCTTAACATACACATAATATTCATCTCTTAATTGTGAGAGCCTACTATCCCCTTCTTCATTTAAAACAACCTGAAAGATTTTCAAGTTTGCTTCCAACTCAAAGCAGTAACTCATTTGCCTTAATGTCAGCCACTGAGAGTCACTTTAGAAAATGTAACACAGAGGCAAAAAATGGCCATCCATTGGTTTGCAAATGTTTTTCTGTGAATGGATGATAACACCCTAATTCTAAAGGAATAAAAGCCCTCATGGAATGAAAGTCCAGTCAGTGTTACAAAAGGAAACTGAACAAATGAGTAGATTCCAAAAAGGTCCGTCCTCCCCCTGGCAGAGATAACTTAGTGGCCAATAAAGTACAGCTCTGCCCTCTTGTTCCCTGCAGGAGAATCACGACCTGGGGGCCACGTTTGGACCCTTTGGCAGGACAGGGACTGGCTCTGGTATAAGGTGTGTAATAAAGAGACTGAGAACAAGGAGGAAGGAAGACCCAGGAAATGCAGATTGTTGGTGGAAAGATTAGGATGTTCTTTTAAGGATTTTGTTTGGTTCACTGGAAAGACGAATGGCTTTGAGCTGCAGAAAATGAGTACCCCCTGGCAGTATCAGGGAGGACTAGAGCAAGGGCAGAATATGTCCCTGGATGAAGTGCTTAGAAAGATACAACAAGGGTATGTAAAAAGGGATGCTGAAAAGGAGAAAGCAAAGACAAAGGCAATGGCAGAATTTTTACAGCCCCCGAGGGCCCCAGGACCCAAGTGGTCCCCCATAATAGAAGGGACAGGGTCGGCTACAAGGAAGTGGCAGAAGCATTCCCTCCGCAGCAGGGGAGAGCCAAGCCAAACAGCAGCTGGGAAACAATCAGTGCGCTCTGTGCCGGGCAGAGGGACACTGGAAGTGGGAATGTTCACAAAAACAGCTGGACCCTCAGGAGGAGGAAGTCCAGGGGATAATGGAGATGGACTATTAGATGTGTCAGGGGTTCCCATTGTAGCAGGGACACACCACACCGGAGCCCTTGTTAAATTTCCAGGTGGATTCAGATGGAGAGGTGTGTTTCCTAATAAACACAGGGCCTCTCCATCCACCTTACATTTTATCCCTAAGGTGGGAGAATTGTCAAAAATATCTTCAATTATTCAAGGAGTAGTGGGAACTGTAGTTTATTCTGTAGGCTTGGAAGTCTGAGAGCATCTTTCTCTGAAGGAATTGTGGATATCGTGGTAAATGGGTTTAGGGATTTAATTCCTTTTTCTATGTGGGGTTTTGTGCAGAGCTGAAAAGCTCCTGTTTGGAGGGGACCCACGCCCCTGTGCTTTGTGTGTTTTGTTGTTAAAAGCCAGAATTGGCGGGTTTCAGTCCTGAAACCAATTCTGCAGCTCCACCAGTCTGTGGTCTGTTGTGGAGAACTAGAATTGGCAGTTTTAATCGTGAGGCCAATTCTGCAGCGGCTGCCTTGTGGAGATGGCGTTGTCCCTATGCAAGCCTAGGTATTTATCATGCAGCTTCCTCTCTGGGGGCTATAGGAAAACTTCAGGGGAAAATATTTTTGTATTCTTCCTCGGTTAATGTAGTAGTTGCCTCCCTACCTCTGGGGTGCACTTGATGAAAAAAAAAAAAAAAAGGATAAGGAGAAATTGGCTACTAAAAAGATGATTGGTTATTAAAAAGTGATTGGTTGTTAAGAAAGGCTTCAGGCAGCGGCATTGGTTGCTGCAGAACTTGATCATGTCCAAAACTAAAGCCACTGGAATAAAAGGAGCAAACTGCTAAGGTGAACTGCTCCAGGGTGAGTAGCAAAAGCCTGCTAAAACCCTGAACTAAAAGCAACTCAACTGCTTAATTCAGATTGCAGTTTAAAAGGGATTGGAACTCTTAAACGGCTTAAAACGGATTGCAACTCTTGCAAAACATTTTAAAAGCAGTCTCACTCCCTCTGCTGACCAATCTATTGAAAGAAACCGCACTGAACACCTGTGGGAAACAACAAATGGGGAGGAGGGTAGGGAAGAACACACACTCATCCCTCTCCCCACTCCAGGCACGTTAACATTACAAAAGCTAACCCTATAATAAATAACCCTGCATTTACTGCCAACTCTGAACCTGGAGATGTCCCGTTCATTGATACCTCAGCCAAAAACATTGATGGTAAAAGTATAGAGCTGTTACTCCCCAGGTTGCAGCTAAGCTTATTTAGTTTCTGATCAGTTGACCAGAGTGTTTTGTTACTTTTGACACGAAGGGATCATGTCAGACCAGGATGGTTTTATTTAAGCCTCAGCTGGCACTGGGAACACTGTGTGAAAATACCGTTCCACGTCTTTCAGGGCAATTGCCAGCCTCTGCATTGCAAACCAAAAAAAGGTTTGTGCTGCAAAAACGAATTTCCATTGTGCCCTAATTCACAATGTAACCATGGATCAAATTCTGTGCTGTGGATCAATTTTTATCCTTCTGACTTTTGTCAGCTGCTCCACTTTATCATTCTACGATATTTGTAAAATCTCATAGTGCACATGGGTTTTAACCCATCCTACACGGATTTGTTAGGACTGAGTTTGTAACAACAACCATTCAAATCCTCCCTTTGCCAAACCTCTTTTCCATTCACTTCTCAATGAACATTTTCACTGACAAAATCCCCGTGTGGCACCTGCTGGCCAGGGCTCCATGGGCATCCAGCTGGGGCCCACAGGAGCCTGGAGCAGAGCCCGCATGGCCCAGGGAAGAGAACGGCTTGGGTGGGGCTGCAGCTGCCGGCCACACACAATGAGCAGCGCGTTCAGGGGGCTGCTCCAGCCTGAGGCTGGGGCTTGCATCCTTACAACACGGAACCTCCAGGTCTGATCCAGCCGCAGCTTCCTTTGGAGAGCCCTCCTGTGCAGGAATCTGGCTGAACAGTGCAACATTTCCCGGAAGGCCTGGAGAGCGCGGATGTGACGGTGGTCACGGGGGTGTTCTGTTGAAGGAAGACACAAGGATATGACTCCATATTTCAGAAGGCTTGATTTATTATTTTATCATATATATTACATTAAAACTATGCTAAAAGGATAGAAGAAAAGGTTTCATCTAAGAAGGCCAGCTAAGCTAAGAATATAATGGAATGAATAACAAAGGTTTGTAGCTGGGACAGAGAGTCTGAGCCAGCTGGGCTGTGATTGGCCATTAATTCCAAACATCCATATGAGACCAATCATAGACCCGCCTGTTGCATTCCACAGCAGCAGATAACCACTATTTACATTTTGTTCCTGAGGCCTCACAGCTTTTCAGGAGGAAAAATCCTGAGGAAAGGATTTTCATGAAAAGATGTCTGTGACATGCGGATGCAGCACCCGCGGCAGGGGTAGGGCTTGGAGGTTGGGGTGAGGAAAGGAATGGAGGAGGACCATCCCAGATGCCTTTTTGAGTGGCCAAGGCAGGAGAATCTCGCACCGCAGCATTCAAAATGGGAGATCCGGCCATGTGGCCAGTGCCATCTTGTCCAATAGAAGTTAATGGTAGTTCAGGATAAAGCAGTGTAAAAATAGGGGTTCAGTTAGAGCCCAGCCTGGCATGGCTGTGGGTGGCCAGAGTAGCTTCCCCAGGAAGGTGCTGTCGGGGTGCCTGCAGTACCAAAAGCGTCTCCATTTCGGGCTGCCTGGACAATTCCCCCAACCCACCAGATGCCTGAGCCCGGATGGTGTAATCAAAGCCTCACCAGAGAAAATGAGAGGACTCTTTGCATGGCAGATCCAGCAGGGTTTATTGGGGGAAGATCCAGAGGTCCGGGTGGGGCAAAGGTGAGGAGAGAAACAGGAACAAGCAGGAACACAGCCTCCGCTGAAGGGAACCAGGGGAGAAGAGCCAGGAGCAGGGGGGCCAGGGTATATAACTGGGGGAAGGTAGGAGAGGTCAGGGTACAAATTATCCAATGGGGAAGGGAATCAAGGGTGGAGTTGAGGTGAGGTGACACAGGATACACCAACGGGGGAGTGGAGTGGCAGGGGTCTCTCAGAGAAAGCCAATGGAGGAAGGGGGAGTACAGAACTTTCTGTAACTGGGGGATGAACAGCAGTCGATTGACAACAGCACATTATCATTAACATTAACAAGCAAAGAACCATGGGAAATTGTGCCAGTCTCTCAGCCTAACTTAAACAGTGGTGTCCTCCCATGGCATTCCAAGTTCATCTTCTCTATGGCTGTCTCCCACACATGGCCAGTACCAGCTTGAGAAAGGGACAGGCTAAGAACTGGAAATGGCATGAGGCAGTTAGCACTCCTGTGCCTTTTTTAGGCAGTTTCTACCTCTGGACCTGCCCCGAGGGGATGAGAGGAAAGGAGCACAGGGGGAGGAATGCCTGTAGCAGCGTGGGGTTTAGATGGTGGTTGCTGCTACCTGCTTCCCAGGAAGCAGTTCCTGTGGAAAGGCTGCTTGTGTGAGCATGCAGGCAAGGCAGTCAAGTCCACACATCCCACACTCACCACAGCTAGCTCAGCCACGAGAGGCACCAGGGCCCTTTACATGGTCAGTTCCAGCAAGGTTTATTTCAACACACCAAAGGGGAACCAGAGGCAAAAGACAGACCATGTGCTCTGCACAAGGTTTAAGTACGGGAGGGTAGGGGGTGGTACAGAGGGCAGGATAAGAGGGATTGGCTTTCAGGGAAGACAGGGCATGCCAACCAATGAGGAAACAGGGAAAAGAGAAACCAGGGGATGCTGGCATATATGGGGAAAGGAACTGGGATATATCACTGTTCAGTAAAAGTCTATGAGGAAGATCTTTTTGTCCTCCAGAGTGTGGGGAACACTATGGCAATTCTCTCCAAGGCAGGGCTCTGGGGATTTCCCTGAGAGGAAAGGAATCAGAGGATTCCACACTGGTGCCCATGGCTGCAGCACTGGGCAGGGGCGCAGCTGCCAGCCCCACACACTGAGCAGTGCAGTCAGGGGGCTTCTCCAGGCTGAGGCTGGGGCTTCCAGGCCATCTGTACCCGACCCACACCAAACCTCCTGATGTGATCCAGCTTCAGGATCTGTTGGAGGTTCTTCCCATTCACGAACCTGGCTGAACAATGCAGTTCAAAGATTCCTGGGAGGCCTGGAGAGCAGCAGAGACCCAGAGATGGCCCCAAAGCTGAGGAGAAGAAGCCATGTCTCTGTATCAAGGCAAGGAGGAGGCTGCAGCCTGTGAGGCAGTAGAGAACGAGCCAGGCTTCTGGTGGCACGGCTGACGTCCTCTGCCTTGTCTTCAAGAGCTGCAAGAAAGACAAACAGAGCCACTGGCAGATCCCAGGTCGGCAGGGCCCCGAGGAGCACGCCCGGCTGGCGCTGCCAGGGCAGCAGGCAGGGCTGGGGCCGAGCTGCGGCGGGCCAGGGATGGGTGGGACATGGTGCAGCCAGGTTGGGCAGGGCAGGAGAGGGCGGAGCATGACAGGGTTGGGCAGGGAAGGGCGGGGCAGAGAGAGGTGGGGCAGGGTGGGGTGGGGCGGAGCAGGGTGGGGTGGGGCGGGGTTTGGTGGAGCAGGACAGGCTGCAGCAAGAAAGGGTTGGACAGGGCAGGGAGAGATGAGGTTGAGTGTGGCGGAGCTGGGTGGGGCAGGGTGGGGACAGGTTTGGTGTGGTGGGGCGGGGCAGGGCAAAAGGGGTGGGGCAGGGTGGGGAAGGGTGCGGTGAAGCGGGGCTAGGTTGGGCAAAGCAGGAGACGGCGCAGCATGATGGGTTGGGCAGAGCAGGGTGAAGCTGAGTTGGGTCGGGTAGGGCGGGGTGGGGTGGGGTGGGGTGGGGTAGGGTGGGGAGGGTAGGGCAGGGTGTGGCAAAGTTCGGTGGAGCATGACAGGGCGAAGCACAAAATGGTTGGGCAGGGCAGGGTGAGATTGGGTGTGGCAAGGCTGGGAGGGGCAGGGCGGGGCAGGGTGGAGATAGGTTGGGCGGAACAGGAGAGGGCTGAGCATGACAGGGTTGGGCAGGGCGGAGCAGGGTGAGGTGGATAGGGTGGGGCAGGCTGGGATGGGGCAGGGCAAAGGGGGCGGGGTAGAGTGGGGAAGGGTGCAGCGAGGCAGGGCTCAGTTGGGTGAAGCACGAGAGGGTGCAGCATGATGGGGTTGGACAGAGCGGGGCAAAGTTGGGTGCAGCGGGGTTGGGCAGGGTGAGGCAGGGAGGGGTAGAATATAGCCAGGTTAAATGAAACTGGACAGGGCGGAGCCTGACTGTTCTGGGCAGGCCAGGGTCGGGCAGAGACAGGTTGGGAAGGGTGGGGCAGGGTGGGTTGGGGCGGGGCCAGGTGGGGCAAAGAAAGACAGGGCAGAGCATAAAAGGGCTGGGCAGGGCAGGGGAATGATGGCTGGGGCCTCGTGAGGCTGTGCAGGGCAGGGTAGGATTGGGCAGGGGAGCCCGGGCTCATAGCTCACCCATGAAACTCACGGCCACCTCTCGCAGGGGCTCCTGTGGGCTCTGCAGGTAGGGCAGGGCCTGGCGCAGGTGCTCGGCCGCTCGGCTCCTGTCCTCTGCCAGCTGCAGAGAGCGGCAGGAGGGAAGGGTTGGCGCGGGCTCAGCCCCGGGGCCGGGCGCTGCCTGCGCCCAGCCCCGGCCTCCCCTGCCCGCAGAGCCCTGAGGCGCGGCCAGCAGCCGCTGGCCAAGGGCTCCCGAGGGCAGGGGGCAGAGGGCCGGCTGCTGCCCGGGGAGCCGCGGTGCCGGCCCGCAGCCCCGCCGGGCCGGGGCTCCATGGGCACCCGGCTCGGGCCCACGGGAGCCTGGAGAAGAGCCCGGGCGGTCTCTGGCTGCAGCAGCGGGCAGGGGCACAGCTGCCAGCCCTGCACACCGAGCACCGCCCTCAGGGGCCTTCTCCAGGCTGAGCCTGGGGCTTCAGACCCTCCTTACCAGGACCTCGGTGAACATTGACAGCTGCCCCTTCTTCAGCAGCTGCTTGAGCTTACTCATCTTCAGGAGCTCAGCCACAAGAAGCAGTGTTTCCCGAGAGGCCTGGAGAGAAGCAAAGGCCCAGAGATGGCCCCACAGCCCAGGGCACCAGACTCACATCCCTGTGCCAAATTCTCGAGAAAGCGGCAGTCCATGAGGTGCCAGGACAGGAGGCAGCCGAGTCCCTCCCAGAGATACACCAGCCTCACACAAAACCTCACCTACATCACGAGCCAGTCCTCATTATGGCAGTAAAAGAAGGAGCACGTTTTGGTTCAAAATCTTCTTAAGGGGCTTTTTTTCCCTCATCCACTACCAAGACCATCACCCTGAAGAAGAGCTCAAGGGAGAGCACTTGCCCATACCTGTTCTCCTGGAGGAAGGGAAGAGAATCTGGGTTTTAGACCAATTTATTCAAGCTCACCTGGGAAAAGTTTCTGGGCAGCAGCCAGTTCCTGCAGCTGGGGACACAGAGCCTTTTTTGGTCAAAGAGCAGGAGCAGTGCCTCAGCCAGCTTTGCGGCAGTGGTGCTTGATACAAGGAAGTCTTTGTGCTGGCCCACATTCGTGAACACACAGAGGGACATGCTCACCACCGCTCCATCTGCATCACCCAGCAGCTCCACAAGGCTTGGTGACAGACAGCACATTCTCCTGGCCTGTGTGGAACACAAGGCTGTGCTGGGAAGCCATGGACGGCTGCCCCACCAACACCACCCTGGCACTGCAAGGCCACCCTGCTGCTGCAGGGCCCACAGGCCAAAGGCCTGCCCCAAAGCACTGGGGCAGGTGAGGCCGGAGAGCTGGGAGCAGCTGCCTCAGCTCCTGAAGCCCTGCACGCCCATGGGGCTGCTTTCACAGTGCAGCTTCAGCCACGGCCCCTCCTCACCATCAAGGGATCCTTGCTGACCACCACGAGGCCTCTGAGCGCCAGGCGACGCCGCTCCCTGCACTTGCTGTGCAGGCAACTTGACAGGACCGTCAGGATGCTGTCACCAATTTCAGTGAAGTCCAAGAACTTGAGAATTAATGGATTCAGCCATCATCCCTGTGGCCCTGCTCTGCCTATCAGCATCCTGCAGGGGCTGGGACTGTTCCGATTCTTCAGGCTGTTATGCTGGGGCAGCTCCAGGGCCTTTCTTATTTTTCCCCCTGAACACTGCAGCAGTCCGTGGCCTTTGATCAATGTCCGGCTAGCAGGAGGGGTGGCCCACAGCCCACTGCAACTCAGGCACCCCTGGGCGTCAAAGGTCTTTGGGCTGTGCCTGTGCAGACAGATCACCGGATAGGCCGAACAGAAGCTGCGAAGACGACGAGAGAAAGAGCCAGGACACTGTCTGGGGATAGTCACATTTATTATCCAACGAAGGTCAGCCAGGGAGTGACCAAGAACAGTGGGTGCACTAGGGTTTTATAGGGGGAGGTAACCAAGGGAGGGGTCTACACAAGAACCAATCCGGGGAGGAGAGGAAGTGAACTTAGGGTAACTGACACATAAGGACAATCAATAGATACATTGTAGAGGAGTGGCCCCGGCACCACAGCCAATCATGACTCCCATAATGGAGAACTTTCTAGAGAGAAAGGTGGAGTGGGGAGTGATTGACTGGGCCGAGGGAGGAGAAGCAAGTTTACATATAAGGGAGTACAGGGAGGGGCAATTACATAACTAAGAGGATTGACATAACTTTGGGTGGGAAAAACCATGGTAACAACATGACAGACATAACAAAGGCGGGAAAACTCTCGGGGGCAGAACCATTACATAAAATAGGGGAGCAACCGAATAAACTTACTGAACACACCACAGCAACTTTGAACAAACTGAGGAATTTGCCTGCCATGCCATGGTGCTGCACCCCTGATCTCGTGTGGAGGGCTGGTGCTGGTGGTGCCAGCCAGCTCTGACCCCTCACCTCGGTGCACACCACTAAATGGATGCTGCCTGCCTCCAGCCCTTGGCTTGGCTGAGGGCAGCAGATCAGCCACTGGCAGGAACCTCTCCTTCCGCTGGGCCTGGCCGAGCAGGCACCCAGAGAGGGCCTCGTGGACTTAGACCGGTAAATAAAAAAGAGAGGGGCTTTCTGTCTGTAATTTTCCATCTGCTGTTTATTCCCTCCCCGAAGGGAGTGAACAGGTGCTACAAACTCTAGCAAGCTGGGAGGGAGCAGAAGCAGAAGAGCACAGAGTAAAGGGATACACAAAATTATAAAGAGAGGCTGACTCTGGGGAGGAGTCAGCCTAACAACTAAAGGCCAGCAACTGAGGAGGAGCATAAGGCGGGACTAAGTTATCATACAACCAATGGAAGAGGATAGTGGAGGAGAACATACAAAATCTACCAATGGGATTAGTAGTTTAACATAATTGACATTGAAGCTTCTAGATGAAGGGGCTTGGCAAACAATGACAGACAAGCTGCAGGGGCAGGGTTTGGAGGAGTGACAGAGAAGGGTCTGGAAATAGGGGTAGGCCCAAGGGTGATTGATAGGGAAAGGGGGAGTATAAAACTTAGGGGGAAACCATTTGGGAAGTAATATGGGTCCACATAGAATGAACCATTTCAAACATAGAAAATCCAGTACAGTAACAAACTCAACAAGTAAAGACACAAAGCACATCACAACAATGCCAGAGTGTGGCCTCGAGGGCACCCTAAAGCGAGATGCCTCAGGAAAGCGCCAAGATAACAAGTTCTGTAGTTGAGCCTTGAAGGCACCTGTGACGCAGAAGCCTCAGGAAGGCTGCAGGACTGCAAAGACTCTGATCCGTTGTTTCTTGTGTAGGGGTGTAGTCCTTTGGTTTATATACATTGCCACACCTGCAGGAGAGAATATTGGTGCAGGGGAGCCCAAAGACACCCTGTGTGTACCAATTCTGGTGTAAAAATAATAACAGCAAGGAGAGGCGAGAAAAAAATAACATTTCAGTTTGTGAATTGAAATATCATTAAAAATCAACAGAGTGTAAGAGGAGATAAAGAAAGGACCAGGGTGGGTGTCCAAGAGAGGGTGTCAGCCAGCAAGCCAATAAATCCAAACCCCCTGGGATGCCTATTGAAACAATGGAAGAACATAAGAAAGGCCCTGGGGGCACAGAGACTAAGAAAACACTCAATAAATACTCTGATCAATAGTGGCCCCTTTATATATTTAAAGACAAGGAGAAGAAGACAATAAATGCAACCCTGAGTTATTATACCGTGTTGTGGTTACTATTATTTTTGTGAAAAGAATGAAAAGAAGATGAAGCTGTGTACCTAAATATGTTTTGTTTATCTGAAGGATCACCCTGAATTGCAGCAGGAAAGTGGCTTTAATTTGGCCCCAAGGGATCCTTCTGCCTTGGCTCTGGAAAAAGATTGCAAAACAAAAGGAAAGGCAGGACTAAGAAGGTGTTGCTCTGCATGTTCCGTAGGACAAATGTGGAGAGCATTATTAATAATTGGTTAGCTGAGAAAGGCCACACTGATATAATGCCACTGGTTAAACTGAAGGAGAAAAGTCAGCAGTCAGCAAGCTGAAAGGAAGAGTCAGCAGTGACCTTGCTGCAACATGAGGATAGGGAGTTGAGATTAGTCCTGAATACATCCTAAGAATATGTAGAAAGTATCAAAAGTAGAACCATAGGAATGTAGAAGTAGGCGTAGGTGCTGATATGTAAGCTGACCAATCCTGAGCTCAACTTTTGCAATATGTATGAAGCTCATTATTAACTGTATTTAACCCGCCGTACTGATCAATAAAATCGAGCCTGTGATGATCAAACTGATGTCCTGGTTCCCTTCCGTCGACAAATGGTGGAAAATGCGGGCATAACCGAATCTCTGCCCTTTTTCTCGGATTAAAAGAAAAAGAGATTACGCCACGGTCGGGGAAGTTGGGTTTGGGTCCCAGCAGCCGGGACGGTGCCGGAATTTGAAGCACCTTTAAGGTTCACAACTGTGACTTAAGCCAATACGTGTCGCCGGAGCCTGGAGAGCTGCAACAGCGCGCGCTGATTAATAGGTATGGATAGGCAAGCGGCATATGATTTATTTACCGCCTATTTAGAGCGGCGTGGGATAAAAGGGATAGATTTAAAAAAGGAGTTACCAGGGTTATTATCTTATGGCCATGCTAAGGGTATCTTTTCTAATCCTCATACAGTTCATGAGTTATCAGAGTGGAGAAAGTTTGGAGAAATATTGTGGGATACAGTACTAGATGATGATAAGTCAGCAAAGAAATTCGGGAAGTTATGGCGGGTGGTGTATAACACGTTACTTCAGCAGGTCTCTGAGAGAAAGGCAGCAGAAAGGGTAACAGAAGCTCATAAGAGGAATATAGGGTATGGTCGTGAAGATGATCCCCTGGCACCTTCTGTAACTAAGGTACTTATGCCTAAGAGTCCCCAGCAAAGTGGTGTGGAGGATTTCTCTATAGGCGCAGTGGAACCGTCTGCACCTTTCCTGTCAGAGGGGGAGGGCGAGTCGGATGGTGGGGGTAGGAGCAATCCAGCTTTGCCTCCGCCACCAGCTTCAGGCGGGTCGGATGGTGGGGGTAGGGGCAAGCCAGCTTCGCCTCCGCCGCCAGCTTTGCCTCCGCCGCTTCCCCTCAGTGAGCCGGCTCAGGTTACAGCTTCGGTGGGGGGGTCACCTCCCCCGCCCGAGCCGGCTCCAGCGGGGGGGCTGATTGCCCCCCACAGGCTGGCTCCGTGTGAGCCGGCTCTGGTTTCACTGTCAGCTCCAGCGCGGCTTCCCCCGCGCGAGCCAGCCTCTGCTTCACTGCTCCCCCCGCGTGAAACCTCGGTGTCTGCACCGAAGCGCCAGCAACATAGCACCCTTAAAGGGCCAGATCCCATCCCAGGGGCACACCGTGATCCATGGGGGGAGATGGCTAAACAGAGGAGGGAAGCTTGGGCTGCTTTGGCAAAAGAAGTAATGCAAATGGGGGATGGTGAGGCGGTGGAAATAGCTTCTAGTCTTGCATGTCCAGTTACATACACACCACAGTATGATGCACAGGGGAACCTTACGCATAATATAGCAGAATATACTCCCTTAGATTGGAAGCTGTTAACTCAGCTACGTTCTACGGTTAGTCAGTTTGGAGTAAAAAGTGAACCTGTTAAGCAAATGTTAGATTATCTTTTTAATACTCAGGTTTTATGTCCTAATGATTTAAGAGGAATAGTTTGGTTGATATTTACTCAGCATCAGCAGTTATTATTTAATGCCCATTGGCACGCGTTGGTAAATGAATCGGTTGCTGTACAACGAGCTCAGGGAGATCCATTACATGGGGTGACAGTAGAGGAGCTGATGGGCTTAGGGGCATATTTGCGTACAGAGGCACAGATGATATCGGGAGAAGATAAACTTACAGAGTCTATGTGGTTAGTGCGTGCTGCAATAGACATGGTTAAAGAGCCAGGAGGGTTACCGGCTTATATGGGTATTAAGCAAGGAAGGGAAGAATCATTTGGAAATTTTATCGATAGAACAGCTACTGCTATAGATCGGGCTGGTGTTGCAGGGCGCTATTGAAGCAGGTGTGCTTTGCAAAATAGCAATCCAGCAACCCAAAGAGTGTTAGCTACTTTAGGGGCAAACTGGACTATTGAGGAAGCATTAGAGTGAATGGCATTAATGCCAACAGCTTCACAGGCATTTATAGCAGAAGCCTTAAAGGAATTAGGATTAGGGTTGCAAAAGCGTAGTCTACTCAAAATCAGGTGTTAGCTGCTCTTGCTCCTCTCCGAAGTGGCTCACTGGCAGTCACGTAAAGAGGCTCGAGACCATTCATCAAGTGTTACCGATGCGGCAATGAGGGACAGACACAAGTTACCGCCGTGACATCGGAGACACCAGCTGCTGCCGTGACATCGCTGCTACCTCCTGTCTGCAACCCGCAACAACCGGGAGCCTTGGCTTGGACTTATCAGCAGCAGTAGACGTCACACTAATGACGAACCGGCCTGAGAGGATACCCACTGGAGTAAAGGGTCCTCTTATATTAAATGGACAAACATGTGGAGCATTATTGCTGGGACGTTCCTCTATAACTATGTTGGGATTATTTGTTTTGCCTGGTGTTATCGATGCAGACTTTACAGGGGAAATACAAATTATGGCTTACACCCTTTATCCTCCGATTAAAATTACAAAAGGACAACGCATTGCACAATTGGTACCACTGTCACAAATGACATCAGGAATACAATCATTTACTGGGCAAGCACGGGATGAAAAAGGTTTTGGCTCTACTGGTGTTACACTTTTAACTGTGGATTTACAAAATAGACCAAAACAAAAGGTTGAAATTACCTATGGGAATCAAAGCATAACCCTTTATGGATTATTGGATACAGGAGCAGATACCAGCATCATTTCTCCAGAAGCATGGCCACAACATTGGCCTCTATTTCCCTCATCAAACATGCTCACAGGAGTGGGAGGATTTACATTGGCAAGCAGGTCGCCGTCTTTGTCTGTGTGCATTGAGAATCAACAAATATCCGCTGTGTTTTCAATTGTTCAACTGCTGTCGGATCTCATTTTTCTCTTTCTCTTCTGTTTTATGGTTGATTTATGTTTGCTGGTTGTCGGTTTCTCTTCCCGGCTGTTTTATGTCCGGGGATAGCTCAGGGATGCCACTTGCTCGGTTTCTCGGCTGTTTCAAAGACCTGGAATTCTCAGAGTGGCCTTGAGCAGCCCGGCACTTCAAAGGACGAGGAGAGACTTCTGATCTTGTTTCGGTCTCAGTGTTTATTAATTGTTTATCTAAAAGATTTTCTTTCAGCCTGACAGAGGTCTGCACAGCAAGTCAGCCATGGGCACACTCCCCAGCCTCCGGGGCGGTCACCTATCTTTATACTCGAAGTTACGTGTACAATATTTATGATTTTTCCCCAATACCTTCTATTCTTATTAACCGGTGCACTTTTAGTAAAGACCAATCCCAAAGTGCCACCATCACCACAGAAGATGGAGGCCAAGAAGAAGAAGGACAGGACACACCCCAATTCCTCCATCTTACTTCTTTAGACCCCCCTGTACAGAAATCCTAAACCCTGTGTTCTACACCTTAATTAACTTATCCCTTCACCATTCACCCAGTGAAATCCTCCCAGTCCTCATACAGGTGTCGTCTCCTGTGTAGGATCAAAGTCCAGCCACCAGACACTTCTGGCAACATTCCAGGACTCCCGAGCCCCCCAAGGGTGGTCTTGGTTGCTCTGCACCCTCATCCTGAGGTGCTGAGATCCCACATCTCCCCCTTCTGTTTGCACTAGGAAAACTTCTTTCGCTATCTGATTCATAGTGTGTTTTAAACATGCAAATATGCATGGGATAACAAGTATGAGGACTAGTAGAATTATTAAAACATAGAACTCTACCCTTAAAATTCCTCTCCAAATGGGAGAGATGTCACAGAATTCTACCCTTAAAATTCCTCTCCAAATGGGAGAGATATCAAAGAATTCTACCACACATTTTGCTTTTGCTGACTAATAGGTATATTACCCCCATTGCTTACTGCAATGAATGAAAGAATGATGCAGATAAGCATCATAAAACTCATGGCTTCGCTTCTATGTGAAATCATTGTTTCGCTTTTCTTTTCAGGACCTTAACAGAGAATTCCCCCCAAAGTCCTTAGTTTCTTTTTATTTCTCTTCCGAGTTGTCTTGTGCAGTCTGAGTCTCGACTCCTGTCTGAGTACTCGTCTCTTTGTTTCTTGGATCTTGTTTCTCGGATCCGCGTTTTCATGTTCTCGCACTCGAAATAGTTTCACGTGTCGTACCGACACCCACGTCAGATCTCGCTCTGTGGAGACACAAGCGAAAGCCTTGCCCCCCTCTAGGTGGCGCTGTCACCGGCCTCCCCAGGTCGGACGACAGCATGAGCTGGACTGCCCCTCGTCCTGTCAACTGCCGTGTTCGTGATCTCGTTTGAGACCGTGTCTGTCTGGCTTTTAATTCAGCTGAAAATGGAGCTTGAACACCAGAACGTCTCCCTTGAAGGGAAGGGACTGGGACTCCGAGGGTTTTCATCCAGAGGTACCAAGTCTGAAGAGGGTGTGGAGCCGCTGGGACATAGGAACCCGAGCACGGCCCCTCCTCGCCCGAGACGTCACGGGCCCGCCCCCGCCCGCGCTCTACTCTCTGCGCATGCGTGCTTTCTGAGCCTCTCCCCGTCTCTCCTGGGCTGACGTCACTCTCCCCCCCTTGTTCCACCTCCCAGGTCTCCTCCCTCGGTCTGCCCCTGACTCTGTCTCTGTGTCCATTCCTCCCGCCGGTGTGTACGGCCCGCCCCCCGCCGGCACCCGGGCCCGCCCCGCCCCGCAATTCGAGCCAAATTTGTCCGCGGGTTTTTCCGAGTTCTGCCCGCCGCGCGCGTCTCCGGAGCGGCCGCCACCCCCCGGCGCCGTGCTGACAAAAGCCGCACCGGGACATGTGTCTCCCGGTATCTCTTCACCCGCGCTCCCCGCCTGCTCCGCCGCTACCGCGCCATGCCCCCGCGAGGAAGCGCCCCCCCCCGATCCCTTCTCTGTCCCCCTTCACCCCCCCCCTCCGATCCTGACTCCCCTGTACTCTCCGGAGTTTCAGGACGCTTTAGGAGTTTCCTGGGGTTTCTGGGTTTTGGGACCGGGGCTTTAATATTTTTTCCTGCTCTCTTTCCTCGAGAGCCCTTTCCCCCTGGCTTCTTAAGGCCAGAAATAATTTTTTTTTTCCGGAGCTTTGCTCCCCCACCCTTCTGCTGAGGATGCAGAGCAACTTTTCGTTGCTCTCCCAGTCTTTTCGACTGAACCGATATGCTTTTCTCTAGCATTACCCTTGCCGGCGAGAGCAGCTTTAACGCTGTCTCATCTTTTTTTGTCATTAAGAAATATAAGTGCCTGTTAATTTCCTGCCAAAACCCCACTTCAAATAGCAGGCATGTTTCGGCAAGTGGGTAGTTAAGCCTTGCCCACAACAATAGCTGTTTTAATACTTTCTTTGGGATCTCTTCTGTGTGTGCTTGAGCCACGCCTTGTAAGGCGGACAAAATTTCCCGTTGTTCTTGGGAGAGTGTGTGCAATTATGTTCTTATATTTTGACCTTCTCACCGAATCTGTCATCAGAGCTGTCCGAAGCCTCCCGTCTCTGTCCAGCAGGTCACAGGAGAAGAATCCAGAGGCGCCTTCCGGTTCCGATCCGGGCTGCTCTGCTACGAACTGTCTTCGGTAGAAGCTGAGAGATGTAATTCTCAGTGACTGCTGTTTTTTGCAGACGCTTCTGGCTGTTTTTTTTTTTTTTTTTTCTTCTTTTTCTTTTTTCTTCAGGCTTCTCTCCTCAGGAGCTATCAGTGCTCTCCTGAGAACTCGTCCTAGATTGGAGCTGCCCTCTTTGCTCTTCAGCTCTTGAGCTTCAGCTCTTCAGGGCTGACCCCCCCCCCGAAAGGGTTGGTGGGGAGTAGCCCACGCAGTGAACGCCACTTGTCGGAGTTTCATTTTTCTCTTCTGTTTTATGGTTGATTTATGTTTGCTGGTTGTCAGTTTCTCTTCCCGGCTGTTTTATGTCCGGGGATAGCTCAGGGATGCCACTTGCTCGGTTTCTCGGCTGTTTCAAAGACCTGGAATTCTCAGAGTGGCCTTGAGCAGCCCGGCACTTCAAAGGACGAGGAGAGACTTCTGATCTTGTTTCGGTCTCAGTGTTTATTAATTGTTTATCTAAAAGATTTTCTTTCAGCCTGACAGAGGTCTGCACAGCAAGTCAGCCATGGGCACACTCCCCAGCCTCCGGGGCGGTCACCTATCTTTATACTCGAAGTTACGTGTACAATATTTATGATTTTTCCCCAATACCTTCTATTCTTATTAACCGGTGCACTTTTAGTAAAGACCAATCCCAAAGTGCCACCATCACCACAGAAGATGGAGGCCAAGAAGAAGAAGAAGAAGGACAGGACACGCCCCAATTCCTCCATCTTACTTCTTTAGACCCCCCTGTACAGAAATCCTAAACCCTGTGTTCTACACCTTAATTAACTTATCCCTTCACCATTCACCCAGTGAAATCCTCCCAGTCCTCATACAGGTGTCATCTCCTGTGTAGGATCAAAGTCCAGCCACCAGACACTTCTGGCAACATTCCAGGACTCCCGAGCCCCCCAAGGGTGGTCTTGGTTGCTCTGCACCCTCATCCTGAGGTGCTGAGATCCCACAAACTGCCTCCTACAGTTTCCTGCTTAATTGGAAGGGACATTTTAACACAATTGGGAGTGGTGTTAACTAATCAGCACCCTTTGGGGTAATTGCCATTGCTTGGACTTTCCCCATTCCACTCACCTGGAAAACGGATACACCGGTGATGGTTAAGCAATGGCCATTAAAAGGGGAGAGTCTTATGCATGCCCATGAATTGGTACAGGAACAATATACAAAGGGACACCTGCGACTGTCCACAAGCCCTTGGAATACACCTATTTTTGTAATCAAAAAGAAATCAGGGAAATATCGTTTGATACATGATTTGAGGGCTGTAAATGACCAAATGGAACCAATGGGGGCCTTACAGCCTGGTCTCCCAAATCCAGCTATGATTCCAGAACACTGGCCACGTTTAATTATTGACCTAAAGGATTGTTTTTTCACTATTGGCCTGCATCCTGATGACACGAAGAGATTTGCTTTTACTTTACCAGCAATAAATCGTGGGGAACCGGATAAAAGATTTGAATGGACATCTCTTCCGCAGGGCATGCGCAACTCCCCCACTTTATGTCAGCTTTATGTTGATGCTGCATTACAGCCACTACGTCGTAAATGGCCAGCAACTATAATATATCATTACATGGACGATATTTTGTTTGCACAGCAACAGCCATTCTCCTCTTTACAGATTAACACCATTATAAATACTCTTGCTGCATATTCACTTGTTATTGCTGCAGAGAAAATTCAGACTACAAAGCCCTGGAAATATTTGGGATGGACTTTGACGGATCAAATAGTGATACCACAAAAATTGGAATTACAATAGGACATTAAAACTCTACATGATGCACAGAAGTTGCTGGGAGACTTACAGTGGCTGAAGCCTATTGTGGGAATACCAAATCACTTATTAGAAGCCCTACGGCCTTTGTTAAAAGGTGTGGACCCTACTACTCCTTTACACCTGACAAAGGAGCATCATCTTGCCTTGCAGCAAATTAGTAACTGTGTACAGCAAGGGTATGTGTCTCGTCAACAACTCGACCACCCCATTGACCTTACTATCTGGAATAGCCCTTGCCACTTGCTTGGTGCTCTCTCTCAGTTGCAAAAGAAAACGGGGGAGATACGGGTGTTGGAATGGTTGTCACCACCGCTACAGCATAAGAAAACAATATCTTCAAAAATTGAACAATTGGCTGCATTAATCAAAAAGGGGCGTCTCAGAATTCTTGAAGTGGATGGTAGAGAACCTGCTACTATTAGATTGCCTATGGAAAAAGAAACCTTGGACTGGTACTTGATAAATTCAAAGAATTTACAGGAAGCATTATTGATGTCACCTGCTAAAGTAGAGACTAGTAAATTAGTGCCTAGAGTTTTGCAATGGATGACAGAATAGAACTGGATTACTCGACCTTTAAGAGAAGAAAACCCCATAGAAGGAGCTATTACAGTCCTTACAGATGCAGGAAAGAAATCAAGGCGTGCTGCTGTTACCTGGCAAGAAAAAGGACAATGGAAGCATCAACTCCTCACAGCAGACCCTGCAGATAGCTTACAAACTTTGGAATTGTTAGCAGTAGTATGGGCGGTGTCCAACTTACAGGAGCCTTTAAATGTGGTCACAGACTCTATGTATGTTGCAGGAGTAGTCAAACGAATAGAGGAAGCAGCAATTAAGGAAGTGAATAATAAACGATTGTATGAGTTACTGATACAGTTAAGGAAGGCTTTACGAGAAAGAAAGGCAGCATATTCTGTGATTCATATTAGGAGCCATAAGTGGTCTGAAGGTTTAGGAGAAGGGAATGAATGTGCAGATAAATTGGTTACCCTACCCATTGATAATTCTTGTCCTATTGACAAGCACACATTGGCCAGAGAAGCACATAGTAGATATCATCAAAATGCAAGAGGTTTGGCAAAACACTTTGAGCTGAGTTTGTCAGAAGCCAAGGCCATTGTCAGAGCATGTCCAACATGTAGTTATCATAATGGTGGGATAGGTCTAGGCATCGGGGTTAATCCTCGAGGTTTAAAAATAAATGAGATATGGCAAATGGATGTTACACACGTAGCTAGATTCGGTAAAGTCAAGCATGTGCACGTCACCATAGACACATATAGTCATTACATATGGGCTACGGCTCAGGCAGGACAGAAAGCTATACAGGTTATCAGACATCTGTTAAGTTGTTTTGCTGTTATGGGAGTTCCAAAGAGTATCAAAACAGATAATGGTCGAGGTTATGTAAGTGCTAGGGTCCGGAAATTTTTGAATCAGTGGTCTGTTAAGCACGTGACAGGTATTCCACACTCTTCTACTGGACAGGCAATAGTGGAAAGAGCAAACGGTACCCTTAAGCAGTATATTGAAAAACATCAAGATTTGACAGATCCACAAGCATGTTTGGCTAAGGTTTTGTATGTGATTAATCATTTATGCATTTTTGGGGAAGATGATACCCCCCCTGCAATGAAACATCATCCAAGGTCAGGTCAGGAAAATACTAAGGAAACAGAGGTCTGGGTTAAGTATAAGAACCCAAGTACAGGATTATGGGAAAAACCTGCAAAAGTATTATATTGGGGTCGGGGGTATCTTTGTGTTTCCTCACCTACAGGGCCTTTGTAGGTGCCTGCTAAGTGGACTAAACCTGTTTTTGATGCAGCCTCTGGTGGATCGCCTTACGGAGGAGGATAAGGAGCGACTGGGGAAGAAACTGCTTCTAGTCCTACAACCACTACTGTTTCAATTGAAGGGGTACTCGGAAGCGGTGGACAGAGCACTGACACGTCACTACCGGACGGCCCAGGAGTTGATTGGTTTTATTGACTCATTATCAACTTTTCACTTAACAGATCCAGCGAAACTACATTGCCTTGACTGTCACAATCCACATTGTGCTGCCTGGATAGCTCTACGTTGTGGGGGTTGTAAAAGAACTTTTTGGATAGAACAATCATTATTACGGGACTTGTGGTGTCATACTTGTGAACACGAGCATACGTGGGGAAAAAGCTGGCAAGATGAATTAAGGAGACAAACGGGGCAAAACGCATATATAGCTTTAAATCTTTATGAGTCTCCTGAACAGAAGGTTCTTGCTTATTATCGATGGGAAATACAATGTATTGTAAATAGAATTAAGGTTCAAAGTAAATCACGTATAGTTTCTATAAGGTGTAGGAAATTAGTGCCTTTAACACAGCATTCAGTTGTAGGACCCTTCCAAGGGGATCCTGATAGAGCATTAGATTGCTGCATTGATAAGTTGCAAAAATTAAGTTTGAAAGTGGCAGGACCAGTGAAATTAGGAGCAGCAAGATTGAAGACAGATAAGAAAAAGAAGGTAAAAAAGGGAACGGTCTCATTTGAATAGGGGTATCAGTGATTGCTAATTAATTTTCTATGATTAGAACAATTTTACTGTTGTGGGACCCTCGGGAGGATATAGTTGTTGAGGAGGATAACGAACAAGAACTACGATTACGAAATAAGATACACCTTGTGTTAAAGAAAGACCTTGAGCTGTTAGCCTCATATAGTAAAAAGGCTGAAGAGGCTTTGCGATCACCACCATTGAATTGGTTGCTTTGGGTTGAAGATACACAATTTTATACTGGTCCTTACTTACATTAGCTTCCTTGTTATGTTTGCAAAAAGGATAAAGATAAATGCTATGCATGGGTAGCTTTGCATTGTGCAAACTGTAATCAGGTTTATTGGTATTCACAGAAGTCATTGGGATATTTATGGTGTACATCTTGTTTTGGAAAGTGGATTCGAAATCATATCTGGGTTAGAGCTCTTGAACAAAGTACTGGCCTGCCAGGACGGACAGAATTACAGCTCTTTGAGAGTGCAGAACAAGTGGTTATAGCATATCTTAGGTGGAAGTTACAGGAAAACCTTAGAATATTTGAAATTACTAAAGCCTCACGCATCATAGCAGCTCGCTGCAAAGCTGATTTGCCTTCAAACTTACCTCGTGCTATACTTGTGAGCAAGGATGCTGATTTAGAATTAGATCAGTATATTCAAGAATTGACTCAGCCTTACAATAGACAATCTAGCAAACCAGGAAAAAGACAGCGAAGAAAGAAAAAACAACGTAAGCAGAAGGAAGAAAAGGAGAAGCAAAGTAAGCAGAAAGAAAAATGAGGTTTGTTTTTGTAATACTGCTCAATGCTGTAGCAAGTGAAGCAGTAGGAGTAACACACTTTAGTCAACCAAGGGAAAATTTATGGGTAACGCTTGCTAATCAAACTAACCAATCATCACTTTGTCTTAGTCTTGAAGGAGTCACTAACCCATTTCGAACATGCCTGGTGGGACTTCCGGTGTGGTCTCCGGGAGAATTTTGCAGTTTGATAAACAATCAAACCTTATGTATGTCTAACATGTCACACATCACATTGCCGGTGCAACAAGGGTATACTGCAGGTCAGAGTGATGGCTATCGTCAATGCTTACTAATCCAATCACTTAACACCTCTTTGCACTCTCCTCCTGAGGAATTGGATCTTTTTGGAAGTACAAATGCCAGCATATCTAACACTACAGCTGGTGGATGGTTTAGCTTCAAACTTTTGGGTGCTCAGAATTTAAACCAACCTAAAGAAACATGGGCCACCCAAGATTCATCCCTGAATGTGAGTGAATTCTCTCCACAGTATTACAATCAATGTAACGGCACAAATATCACAGCACCAATGAAATTACCCACAGGAATATTTTTGATTTGTGGAGACAGGGCATGGAATGGTATACCAGCTAAACCACAGGGTGGACCCTGTTTTTTGGGAAAATTGTCACTGTTTCATCCTAATGTGTCCTTGCTAATGCAGCTGAGTCAAAATTCAAACAGGAGAAAACGTAGCATACATGACTTAGACTGCAGCAAGATAGGAGATCCACGATTTTGGGGCACATTCAAACAGGTGGTGGTTTCAACTATCTTACCAGGAGGATCTGCCAATAAAGCCATGAATTTAGCAAAACAATTAGGATGCTGGGCAAAGAATGAGCTGAACAAGACATCACAAATTCTAGACATGCTAACTGCAGATGTGCAAAGTGTTAACCATGCTGTTTTGCAAAATAGAGCTGCTGTAGATTTTTTGCTCTTAGCACAAGGGCATGGATGTGAAGAGTTCGAGGGAATGTGTTGCATGAATCTGCCTGATCATTCAGTGTCCATTCACACTAAGATAAAAGAATTCCAACAAGGACTTCACAAACTTAAGGAAGAAGATGGTTTAGGAATTGACGAATGGCTTAAAGGCCTGGGACTCGGACCGTGGCTGAGGAACCTTGTGATCTATGCTATAGGACTGCTGGGTGTAATTTTACTGTTTTTGCTTATTTTGCCTTGTATCTTTAACTGTATCCAAAACATGGTCAGCCGTACAATAGCAAAAACATGGCAAACTAATCTCCTTGCACAAGAAGAAAATGGGGGAAATGTGGAGAGCATTATTAATAATTGGTTAGCTGAGAAAGGCCACACTGATATAATGCCACTGGTTAAACTGAAGGAGAAAAGTCAGCAGTCAGCAAGCTGAAAGGAAGAGTCAGCAGTGACCTTGCTGCAACATGAGGATAGGGAGTTGAGATTAGTCCTGAATACATCCTAAGAATATGTAGAAAGTATCAAAAGTAGAACCATAGGAATGTAGAAGTAGGCGTAGGTGCTGATATGTAAGCTGACCAATCCTGAGCTCAACTTTTGCAATATGTATGAAGCTCATTATTAACTGTATTTAACCCGCCGTACTGATCAATAAAATCGAGCCTGTGATGATCAAACTGATGTCCTGGTTCCCTTCCGTCGACAGACAAAGGTGTTTAAATATAAAGAGAATGAGAAAAGGATGGAGGGTTTGGTTGCTCCTTTTGCGTCATGGGAGGAGGGAGGACAGGGAATGCAGTCAAACTCCCTGGTAAATACTGCTGATAAAACTGTGCTTTTGAGCCCCCTTCCTCTCTAGAACTTGAAAGTGGAAGAACTCCCAGTACAGAACCAAAGGCAGAAGGAAAGCCGAGGTATTGTCAGCATTCAGCATTCCCCTCTGGCATGGTGCTGGAATTCTGCCAGTGCAGTTAAGGACAAGAAGGACCTCTTCTGTATGGGCTCCAAGGAAAGCCTTATTCCGTGGAGAGTGCAGGGACAAAAGACACAGAAAACAGGTGAACAGGGACTTTTATATGGGGAGGGCTCAGGGGAGGGTACAAATTTCAACCAATAGGGGAAGGAGTGGGGAGGAGCATAAGGCGGGTCTTACAATGTTTGAACCAATGAGGAGGAACAGGGGAAGGGTTTGCATAGACCAATAGAGCTTTGAGGAACAGGGGATTGACAGGGAAGTTTCTAGACTGAAGGGTTGGTACAAAGTGGGATTGACAGCTGAATGGGAGGAGGATTGGGGAACATCCTAGATCAAGGAACAGGCTTAACACAAGACAGACAGCTAAGATAGGAGGCTACAACTTAGGCTGAACCATTACATAGGGGATAACACAACAAACCATTAAAGAGAAAACCCACCACAAAAGCTGCCCTTGGACTCGTTTGCAGGAGCTGGGAGGAAGCTCACCATCTTTTTGGGGAATGGTCATTCAGTCACTGTTATGGGAGGCAACAGGACCTTTGAGTCTCATGAAAATCAAGGTATGTCTCTCATGAGATGATTTAGAAACCTGGAAATTTCTGCCTAGACAATACTGGGATGATGCATCAAGAATGGCCAAAAGATTCAGGACCTTTGTTAAAGCCCTGGACCCAGATGGGGAGGATATAGATCCCGTGCTAGATGTTTTAACAGACACAAGGAAAGAGCTGGTACTAAAAACTGCACGGAATGATGGAAGAGCCAGACGATGGGCAGGAGAAAATACAGAAGAAACATGCCCTCTCACAAAACCGCCCTGGGACTGTAATAATTCTGGTCACTATCAACTCCCACAGAGGCACTGGGAATGTGTTTCTTTTGGAAAATGGTATCCCTAAGGCTGTACTTTGGAGTGCACTATAACAAGTGAAACAAGGGCCTCTTGAAGCCCCGACTGAATTTTTGAACCATTCCAGGAAGCCATGCTTAAATACACTGCTCCTGACCCATCAGATGATTATGGCAAAAACCAACTCGTTTCCCTTTTCCTGGGCCAATCCTCTAATGATATGAGGCAGAAACTGAAAATTAAAAACAGAAGACCAGGTATAGAAAAACTGCAAGAAGAAGCATGGTGAGTTCATAAAAACCAGAGTCGCGTAGAGCATAAGCAACTGGAGAAAGGAATGACTAACACTGTTATTGCAGCCCTTGGAGAGGAGCCACCCAAAGGCCCCTCCTCAGGTCAAAGAAATGGCTGGGGTGGGCAGAGACCTATCCCTAACCTCTGGACCACTCAATGTGCCTATTTGTGAGAAAGACAGACATAGGAAGAGAGACTGCCTGCCACTCAAACCCAAGGTGGCTGCAGAACTGAATCAATGCAAGGGCTAGCTAGAGAGCATCCCCCCAGAAAACCATCTGGTCAAAAGAGAACTGGGGGAAAAGGTGAGGAAAATGAAATGTCAGGTGAATGCGGGTGCAACACATTCTGTATTAGATATACAGTTGGAAGAAATTGATCCAGGTAAAGTTGTGAATGTTATTGGAGCCACAAGTCAACAGCAGAAGGTATCCTTTTTAAAACCACAATCTTATGAACTGGGAAAAACAGTAGGAATACATCAGTTCCCATATGTGCCTACGTCCCCCAAAATGCCTCATCAGAAGGATTTGTTGGAGAAATGAGAATGTTGTAACAGGTTTCAACAGGCTGAAATGTAGTTTACCCCTGGAGGAGTTCAGATCAAAATCAATGATGAGCAAATAATCAAGTTCTATGTCTAGCTCTCATTACAGATTTGTCCAAATCAGAAGAGACACAGAAGAAGTTCTTAGTCAGGTTTGTCTTTAAGTCTGAGTGGATAGGATCCCTGGTGAGGCCAAGGCAGCACAACCTCTAATCATTAAACTTAAACCTTGAACACAACCAATAAGAATGAAACAATATCAACGTACAGTGGAAAACATAAAAATATTAAGTCTATCGTAGACAATTTTCTAAAATTTGGGTTGTTACTGGAATGTGACTCTGAAGAGAATACACCCATTTTACCCATACAGAAGCCTGATGGCTTGAACTACAGTCTGGGTCAATACCTACAGGTTATATTAGCAAAATAGCTGGAGATCTCCACCAGTGGTTGCAACTCCATATGCTTTGCTAAGCAAACTAAAAGTTCAATATGGATGGTTTACCATTTCAGATCTCAAGGATGCTTTCTTCTGTACAGCCTTGGACACTGGCAGCCAAAAGCTGTTTGCCTTTGAATGGGGAAACTCAGAGACTGGAAGGACAAGTCAATTTACCTGCACTGTTGTCAAGGGCTCCTGCTGGGAGCAGCTTTGGCCCCGAGCAGGCTGCACAGTCCGCATAGCTCAGTCTCCTTCTGGGGACAGACTGCCCGAAACCCAAGCAGCTCTCAGCCAGTGGCTACCTTTAGCTAGCATAAGGCATATCAGCTCTTTAGCGACTATCAGCTCTTTTGAGGTCAGCTCTTTTCCTTGCTAAGGCGCCGCAGGCAGACGCTGGGTGAAAGAGGAGAGGGCTGCTCTGGAGTTCCACAGCAATGTCTTTATTGGGGGTCTGTCAAGGGTTCCAGCGACGGCTCTTCTAACCAGAATGGGCTAAAACAGCCCATTATACAGGGTAAGGGGGGATCAGAAATTGTCCAAAAGCAGGGCTTGAGGTTACAGAGATGTAAGCTGGGGTCCGAAAGGCAGAAGACGGGGACTTGCCATGACTTGGCATTTCCTATCCTTAGGCCTCTGCTCTCCACGGGGCCCTAGCAGGCCATGGCCTGCTATAGACTGTAGGACCACAAGGATTCTAAATTAACCCTCCTCCTAACCATCATGAACCTATGGATGTGGTGGAAAATTAAAACAGCAGCATAACAGTACATATGTACTGTGGACTGTCCAGAGGATCTTGCAAAAGCATTTGCATCAGGATAAAGAGAAGGGGAGAATGAAACAAGGCCTTTGTTTTACATAAACCCAGGCAATTCCCATAAGTAAACATGTACTTAGCACAGACCTACAGAAGCACTTAGCACTAGTAAGCATAAGAAAAACCTGGCTGGCCTAACTTGACAGGAGAGGGACTTGACAAAAAGCTTTAGACACATTCTAGCAGAAAAACGAAGGGCAAGTATGGAATGAGCCCTGTGCAGGGAAGCCATGAGGAAGAAGTGCTGCTTTAGGGCATGGAGACTGCTCCTGGCCAGCGCCTGGACATTAGCTTCAAGTACAGGAATCTGACAGAATGTATTTCTAACCCCCTGCCTATCAAATCACCTCAGCAGAGTAAAGATGGATGGTATTTTTGATATAATTCCTGCATCAACCCACTGAAATTTACACGTGGCAGAGAAGCATTTTAGTGGGGTGATGTGGGATCGACTGTCTGTTCTCTGCCCCGAGATGCGTGGGATGGCTCTGCAGCAGCCTCTGCTCTGAAGAATGAGACTGGACTCTTCACTTTTTTGGTCTTCAGGTTGTTTATTATTTCTTATCTACAAAATTGTCTTTTTGCCCAGCCAAGGCCTGCACAGCAAGGCAGCCACAAGCACCCTGACCCCCCCCCCGAGGCGGTGTCGTCCTTTTATACTGCAAACTACGTAGATCATATTTACTTTTAATTTCCAATACCTATCACCTATGTTAGACGGTGTACTTCTGTTCTAAACCAATCCCCAAGTGCCAACATCACAGCAGAAAATGGAGAACAAGAAGAAGAAAGAAGAAAGAAGAAGGACTAGACACGCCCTGATTCCTCCATCTTGTCCCTATAAAACCTATACCAAAAATCCTAAAATCTACATTTCCACCCTGTCAACAAAAGGAATTATATCAAAAATACCAAAAATACTCCACCATTCAAACCTGCGTATCTTTCACATCCCCATGCCAGGCTGGCAATTCGTTGGAAGGATCAAAATCAAGCCACCAGGTGTTGCGGGCAGAATGCCAGGGTCTCCGAGCCACCGGACGGGGTTCTCGGCTACTCTGGACATCCAGAGGGATGTGCTGAGTTCCCATAGGGTGCACACACCTGCCCTCCTGCTAGCTTAATAAAAGGTCTTTTGATGGATAATGTGTTTGTCTGCAGCTTTGTCTGAATTAGGAACACCCCTCAGGACTTCTGTATCCTGAGGGAACACCGCTGGCCATCCCCTGGGTGTATCTGCAAAAGCTTAAAATCAGCTGCCTCAGCTTCCAGGGCCTCTCTTGGCCAGCATCCTGACGTGGCTGCAGGGCTGCTGCGAGGCACTGCTGGGACCCAGCGGGACAGGACCGGCTGTCTCGTGCCCACGTAGCAGCCCTGACACAGCCAGGGCCATCCCGAAAGCAGAGAAACGCTCACGTGTCAGCAGAGAGGAGCAAGGAGCACTGGGCTGCTCTCAGGCTATCTCAGCTGGGCTCGCTCCGCCACACGGCCCCATGTTAAGGCCGGCTGATGCCCAGCTGCCAGAAATGCCTACCTTGTTCTCTCCAAGATGCACAGGGAGAGCCAACGAGCAGGACACCTTGGGAGGCCTCTTCTGAGGCCAGGGACACACCAAGGTCAGCCAAGGCTCTCCACGCTGCCTGGCCCACACATCCCAGCTCTGTGCTGGCCCTGGGCCACAGCAGCTCCCACCAAGCAGGAGGCAATGCATATGGCCAAGAGTTGAAACACAGCAGAGAGGAAAGATGTGAAAAGTATGTGTGTAAAGGCCTTTTAATTCACAGTTCTCACAGAGAGTTTTGGGGCCCATGGCTGGACAGAGATGCTCCTGCTCACACCTCTGTCCAAAGAGGGTAACACACCCTGCTGCAGGTGCTTGGATTTGTTTGCAGATGCCAAACCTGCTCCTCACTGCCTTCTCCATGCCCCTCTGCCACGTGCAATGGGCCTCAAGCACTGAAAGGAGCACAGAGAGCCAAAGGGGGACACTCCCACCTGCCTCACTGGGAGCTCCCTGGCAAGCACTTTCCTTGAGAAGCAAGCCCCTTTCTGCCAAAGGTGTTTCCCCAAATGTGTGGCTTTCCTGGGGAACACCAACACACCCTTAAGAAACGCTGGCAAGGCTGAATGACTTCAGGTCCTTTCAGGACAGGCACTCCAGCTCTAGCTCCTCTTCCCCCAAGTGAGTTTGCAGGTGCAGGTTCAGAGGTGCAGCCACAGGCCCTCCACAAACACAACCTGCCCGCTGCCTCTTCACCTGCCTCAGCTCCTGCCTGTGCTCACGGCTCCAAAACCAGGCTGTTCCTGGCCAGGGACCAGAGCCCTGTTCCTGCAGGATGCTCTTGCCAGCACCTTCCAGGTCTCTCTGCTGTGCACACAGTGCTTTTCATGCCCGCTCCCAACAGGCTCTGGAACAGAGCCCAAGCTGGCTGGCTCTGCCACCAGCACAGCCCAAATGCAGGCAGAGGAAGAAGCAGCAGGGGCTGTTTTGCGGCCATGCCCAAGAGAGACTGGCAGGGTGCCCTCCCTCTGCTCTCCCTTGCTTGGCTTTCTGACTGGCTCTGAGCCTGGGGCTGCCATTCCTCACCTGTGGGGAGCAGAAGCACAGCCGGGATCCCGGCACTGCCTGACAGCGCTCCGGGCACCGGCTGTCGCAGGGAGGGCGGCTGTGACAAACCTTTGGGTCCCCTGATTTCAGGGTGAATGTGGTGTAAAATAGCAGAGGAGAGGCAACAATGGAGTGCCCAACAAGGAAATTACTTATAAGGACAAATAAAAATGGGAAGTATAATCAGGAACAGAACACAAGATAGGGAGAAGCTCCAAAGAGGAGAAACAAGGAAGATGTATCAATACATAGTCTTGGAGGTGGAACATTCTAGAAACAATAGCATATATGGAACACATGTAATCAATAGTGGAATGGGATTTGGACTAATTCTCATAATTACTCCAAAGGCTCCTGGGTGGAGATCTGAGGCTTGCCCTGATGTAGATGAATGTTTCCCAGACCTTGAAGATCAGACTTGGTTTGCTTGGTGTGAAGTCCAGCCTACCCTATGTCTTAGTTGGGTTGACTCCCATATCTTCCTCTTCTCTTTTAAAGCTAGAAATAAAAGTGACGGAATCTTGTAGAACTCCATGGACACTGCATTTCTTGCACTGTTAGGGGAAAAAAAAAATGCAACTTTATGGTCTCATTTTTCAATGGATCACTTCTGAAAAAGATCCTTTGTTAATCACACAGTGGGTTTTCTCCTAATAGGTCTCCAAAAGGAAGTTTTACAGCCATGCACATGACAGCTGAAATGATAACTAGACCCACAACAAGATTGCTATCTATGGCAGGCCAAGATTTTGTAATTATTTATTTACCTGTGAAAAGGGTTGATTGGGCTTTTCAAAATTCAGAAGACTTGCAAATTGCATTGTTAAATTATTCAGGTGTTTGTTCTATTCATTACCCAGGCCACAAATTGTTACAAGCAAAAGTAAGTTTTAGAGAAAAACCCGTGCTGAGTGAAGAGCCTCTAAGTGCTAATAACTCTCTTCACTGATGGAGCAGGGGAAACACACCAATCAGTAATAGTATGGCAAAATCAAACAACCAAAACATGGGAGTCAGATGTTCAAACAATAGAGGGCTCTCCTCAGATTGTTGAACTGGCTGCTGCAGTAGTTTAGGGCATTTCAGCTCTTTTCAGAGCTTCTGAATTTAATTACAGATTTGTCTTCTGTTGCTAGGATTCTTAAAAGAATAGAAGGATCAGTTTGAAAGGATGGTACAAATGATATTGTTGGCTTTCATGTCTTTCTACACTTTTGACACTCAGAACTAACCAGTATTTTGTCTCTCATTCCTTGCTTCCAGGATTCATGGCAGGAGGAAAAGCGAGAGCAGACAAACTGACAATGGTTTTTCAAACACTTTGCCAAACATTTTGAACAAGCAAAACTGAGTCGTGCTTTTTTTCATCAAAATGCACAAGCACTGGGGCCAATGTTTGGCACAAGCACGATCAGCACAGATGAAAACCGCACCTTTGGCACATGAGAGGCACGGACGTCAGCAATTTTCAATGCTGCCATTTACCTTCCAAGTTCTCATGGAATAACAGCATTGCAGGCATCAGGAATTTCGAATGCTCCAGCTGCTCTCCCCAATTCCCATGGAATAATGGCTTCCCCAGCATCAGGAATTTCAAATCCTCCAGTTCCCCTCCAAAATTTCCGCCAAAACTATGGAATACCAGTATGCCGGGCATTGGAAATTTTGAAAGCTCAAGTTCCCCTCCAAAATTCCCCTCCCAAATTCTCATGGAATAACTGTATTTTGGGAGTCAGGAATCTCAACTCTCCCATTCCCCTCCAAAATTCTCATGGAATAACAGCATTCTGGGCATCAGGAAGTTTGAATCCTCCAGCTCCACTGTCATATTCCCACCAAAACTGGAAAATGGAATGACTGCATTCCGAGCACCAGGAATTTCAAATCCTCCAGCTCCCCTCCCACATTCCCCTTCTGGGCATTGGGAATTTGGAATCCTTCAGTCTCCCTCCCAAATTCCCAAGGGTATTCTGGGTGTCAGGAATTTAGAATCCTGAAGCTCCCGTCCAAAACTCCCACCAAAACTATGGAATAATTGCACTCTGGGCATTGGGAATTTGCAATGCTTCAGCTCCCTTCCAAAAATACCCATGGAATTCCCATGGAATACTGGCATTCTGGATGTTGGGAATTTGGAATCCTGCAGTTCCCCTCCCAAACTCCCAAGGAATGACAGCATTCCGGGCATTGGGAATTTAGAATCCCTCAGCTCCCCTCCCAAAATCCCATCAAATTCCCAAGGATTTCTCACCCTTTGCGTACTGTTGCTACCATGAATCCAGAAAAGGTATCAATAGAAACATGGACATATTTAAAAGTGCCAAAGCTGGAAATGTGTGTCACATCTGTTTGCAGATGTCATTCGGTTTCAACCCTTGTGGGTTTGTACCTAACATTTGTGGCAAAGAAAGAGTCTGCTGACACTGTGAGCAAGGGTTCACTCCATGCTGTGCTTGTGGCAAAGTCAGATGGAATTGTTTTCCCAGTGCTCGGGCATTTTGATGGTAGAAATCATGAGAAAGTTTGGCCTGGCCTAACTTTTGTGGCATAGTGACTGTCATGGCGAGGGCCTCTGCCTTCACATCACCTTCCCCTACAGGTCCAGGCAGAGGGGTGTGTGATCTAAAGTGCAGAAGGTTGTATTGCTGAGCCCTGGCAGGGAAAAGTTGTACAGAGAAGTTAATACCAGAAAAAGAACTTTGTTAGAGACTTCCTTCAGGAATGGGTGCTGAATTCTCTCAATGATTCCTGTAACATAAAGAGAATCACAAACAATGTTAAGAAGTTCCTGTGATAAAAGGCAACATGCTTCTACCACAGCTGCCAGTTTCACTAGCTGGGCTGATCCAGGGGGAAAGGTTATCGCATGTTCTCACTGTCCCTTATCATCTCTCCACAGGGTCACAGCTTTGTGTGTCTTTCCCGATGTGTCAGTGAAAACAGTTTTTGCATCAGGGATTGGAGTTTTCTTCTATAGTGGCCGTTGTAGAAAGGGGAATTCCTTGAAGATATGGAGCAGGGCATGCCGAGGCATGGTGTGACAAAATTGTCCATCATAGTCCGCAAGAGCAATTTGAAATGACAGTGAATCCCTGAAGAGAGTCTCTAATTCTGCTGCAGTAATAGGGAGATGCATTACTGCTGGATCATATCCTGTCAGGCTCGGGCATTGGAGTTTGTCCCATCGACAGCAGCTGAATAAGCATCTCAGGTTGAATGGTTATAGTTTTTGAAAAGGTGTGTTCCAGAAAAACCCACTCTATGAACCAGAGAGGATGCTCCTGTACATCCCATTGACCAGTAAGAGCATAGGCTTGGAAAGATTGCAGAATCACGAACAGTCACAAAGGCAAATCTGGGTTTTGATATGTGGCAAAGAAGTTACCGATTTCATTGCTTACAGTCTCTAAAGCCTTTTGGAAAGATTTTCTCACGTGCCATGGGGAAGGGAGATCTGACTCTCCTTTTCACAGCTGAAATAAGGGGGATAATTCCTTTGTGGTGATTCCCAATAAAGCGTGGATCCCATGAATAGTGCCTAACAACTTTGCAGCTCCTTCAATGTGTGTATATTGGTTTTTTGGGTGACTGGCTGTGGGGTGACTGTTGTCTCCAATAATTTGAAACCCAGGTATTTCCAGGGAGGTTTAATTTGGATTTTTTTGTGGCTATGCACAAGCCTCTGCTGGCAAGTGTTACCTTTAGCGGAGCAAGACAGTCACCCAATAATGGAGAATTGCCAGAAGTAATTAAAATTTTCTCCATGTAGTGATACATCAAGACAGATAGCTATTTTTGCCATACTGGTTGTATTGCTGAGTGAATGATAAAGTGACTGATAACAGGACTGCTCTTCATAGCCTGGGGGAGGTGGCAGTGTGTGCAAGGGCCCTTTGTGACACGGTGCAGCACGGTCACCGTGGCATGGAACGGGACAGGGTGTTGGACACCCTTTGTGACACGCGGTGACATAGGAGCTGGCAGTGACAGGAGCAGGCCACAGTGCTCGGAGTACGCGACGGGACAGGGCAGGACAGAGCGGTGCCGTGAGGAGCCCCCGCACAGCGCGCTCATTCGTGTCCCACCCGGAGCTTTTCCGAGGCGTTGTTCCTACAGGTGACCCCGTGGCCAGACTGCGGGCCCTGGTGGCCCGTGGCCTCCCCGAGGATTTTGTTTTCCAGGCGCCTTTGAGGCCAGACTGAGGGACTTGGTGACTCGGAGCTTTGCCGAGACATCTCCATTCCCTGCAGCCGGTGCCCTCGAGGCGAAACCTTGGGATCTGGGGACCACCATAGTTTATGAGGAGTCTCCTGTCCTTGGGACAGGCGCCCTCAAGACCAGAGTGCAGGACTTGCTGTCCTGCAGCCTTTCTGAGGCTTCTCTGTCTCAGGTGCCTTCAAGGCACAACTGCACATCTCGTACACTTTGAGCTTTCTTGAGGCATCTCTCTTTAAGGTGCCTTTAAGGCCAGATTGGCATGGCGGGCAGATTCCGCGGCCTGTTCAAAGTGTTTAAGAGGAGAAAAAAGAGAGACCGTGGAGCTGCTCCAGCACAAGAGCCTGAAGATTCTGAGCAGTTTCACATGCTGAAGGATGGTGAGCGGCAGAGCTGGGCCACAGGGCTGATAGCTGCAGCCAGCTTGGCCCCCTCCCATGCTATCCCATCTCATCCCATCCCATCCCATCCCATCCCATCCCATCCCATCCCATCCCATCCCATCCCATCCCATCCCATCCCATCCCATCCCATCCCATCCCATCCCATCCCCTGGCGACATGCCCATGGACAGGATGGAACAGGGGCAGGGCAGACACCCCGCAGTGGCCGTGCTCCATCCCCTGGGCCATCCTGGGGCTCTCCCTGCCTGGGCAGCGCAGGGCTGGGCTGTGCTCTCCGGCCTCTCCTGCAGCCCCTCAGCTCTGTCTGTGCTCGCTCTTTGCCAGCTGCAGCCCTGGACAAGACACAGGAGCAGGAACCCGGCCGTGGCCGCTTGCGCAAAACCCTGAAGGTACCTGCAGCCACCCCGACCTGGGCTGGGCCTGCTGTCCTTGCTCAGCCCAGCACCACGCTTGGAGCATGCCATGGAGCATCCCTGGTTTCCCTGTCCTTTATTCTCCCGCAGAGGTTCCGGAAATTCCTGCGCATTCGGCGCACAAAGACCAGCACTGCAGCAGTTGAGGGCACAGCCGAGCCTGACTGGGGGCTGACCGAGCTCCAGGCAGAGCCCAATGTCAGCCCAGATTCGGCTGAGTGCTCACAGGATTCTGAGGCTGAAATTAACAGGGCAAAGACGGACAAGGCCCTGGCTGTGGATGTGGCCATCACAAACACTGACAATGAAGAAACTGAGGACATCTCAAAATCTGGCACCATGCCCACTCCCATTATCATTCATGTTCCCACTATGGATTTTTGTGACGACAGTGCTGTTCCTTCTCCGCAGCAGGTAAGCAGCCTGGGGCCAGGCCTGGAGGCCTTCGAGGATTGTTTGTCCCCTCCAGCCATGGTCACTGGGGAGCCTCAGCCATTGAGGCCAGCACAGTGTGGCAGGAAGACAAGCCCTTCTTGGGGGAAGCTGGGGAAGTTGCTGCCTTGGACAGGACTCAAAATCTCCCCCATGCCTCCTCCAGGTGCCGGCCATTGTAAGGAGCATCCACCAGAGTCTACTGTCCCATGACACTGTGGATGCCAGGCTGCAAAGTGACATTCTGAGGATGGCTGAAGAACACCCTTCTGACGTGGTGCTGACCCTCCTGCGCTGTGCCCCAACATGTGACAGGTACGGGGCCCACGTGCCTGCACAGCTCAGGGCCCACCAGCCTTTAGGGCCCATGGCCCTGCACAGCCTGTGCTATGGGCTCTGCCAGACAGGCACAGAGGTCCAGGACCCTGGGGCCCCTCTGTTCCCCAAGCCTGCTGCCAATGCTCCCTCCCTGCCCCTCAGGGCACCGGGGCTCTGTCACCTGGGCCCCCACAGCTGCACAGGGCATGGTACTGGGACTGAGATGCCCCTGACACAGAGCTCTGATCCCACAGAGCTGCTGTAATGATATGGAGAACCATAGGGTCATCGGGACCAGCCGTGGAAAATGTGCTGTCAACACTAGTTCTTGTCATGGAGGATTGGCCACTGTACAGTGCACGCACCTCTGATGGGGACGACAGGGACGTTTTTGCCCTGGCTGTGAGTATCTGGATTTGGCCTCTGCTTTTCCCTTGGTCACCTCACCGGCAGCTCTCCATCCTCTCCATGCCTCAGGCGCTGGGCTGAACCCTGGGCTAGGGGCAGGCTCAGGGGGCACCAGGCCCGCTGCTCCTCCTGCATCTGCCCTTGGGCCCTGTCCCACGGACACCTCGGCACTGAGCGCTGTCTTGGGCTGCTTCTTTTGCAGGCAACTCTGGTGATCTGGGTCATTGTACAGGTGCCTGAGTGCCACACGGCCATGATACTGTATTCCTCCCGCCTGTTTGTGGCTCTGCTTTTCCATGTTATCATCACCACAGAAAAGTTGGCACTAGAGGAATTTGAAAACTTCTGGAGAGCATGCCAGGAGGAACACCGCCTTCCCAGCAAGCCCAACAGGTCCCAGTCCTCCTGTCATTCCCATGCCCTTGTGGCCAGTGCCAGTGCTCCCAGTGTGACCTGGGCTTTGCTCTGCACACAGGTTTGCAGTGCAGGCCATGAAGGCTCTGCTCTGCCGACTGGACTTTGACCACGTGGTTGTTGCAATGCATCGCAAGGGTGGCTGGGACACGATGCTGTGTGCTGACACCCAGCACTATGCCATGGGTCTGCTCGCCATGTAAGGCCCCCTTCTCCCCACTGCCCCTGGCATTTCTGCCCTGCGCCCCAAACAGTCCCTGTGGTCATGGGCCAGAGAGCCTCGTCACTAAGGGACAGCCAAGGAGACTGGAAAAGTCTGGGAGAGGAAGGTGCTCAGAAGGAGTCACCTCCCAGGGCACCCACATTCCCTGCAGGGATGCTGGGGAAAGACCAGTGCTCTCTGAGTCAGTCCTGGGAGAGGTTTGTCCCCCACCTCAGGGTCTTGGTGTCTTTTTTCCCCCTTCCAGGGAGATGTGCAATGTCATGGTCCCCTTCTGTTCCCGCATTGCATTCCATCTACTCCAGCCACTCAGTGGGGAGGAGCGATGGAATCTACCCTTGCTGGCATTCTTTGTGGAGGTGAGCCTGGTTCCAGCGCTGCCTGGCTGAGCTGCCTCCCAGCTCTCTGCGCTCTCACAGCCACACCTGCCTGGGACGGTGCCCACGCCCTGTGCTGCTGCCTGGGCCCAGCCCTGTGCGCTTCTGGGCTCCTGCTGGCCGGCTCCCCTGTCACTGCCCTGTGCCTTTCAGGTCCTAGACATCTTGGATTTCACTAAATCTGGTATCAGCATCCTGAATGTCTTGGAATGGCACCTGCGCAGTCAGTGCAAGGAGCGGCGTCGCCTGGCGCTCAGAGGCCTCGTGGTGGTCAGCAAGGATCCCTCGATGGTGAGAAGGGGGCCATGTCTGAAGTTGCGTTGTGGAAAGCAGCTCCATGGGCGTGCAGGGCTTCAGGAGCTGAGGCAGCTACTCCCAGCTCTCCTGCCTCACCTGCTCCAGTGCTTTGGGCCCTGCAGCAGCAGGTTGGCCTTGCAGTGCCAGGGCGGTGTTGGCGGTGCAGCCGTCCATGGCTTCCCAGCACAGCCTTGTGTTCCACACAGGCCAGGAAAATGTGCTGTCGGTCTCCAAGCCTTCTGCCGCTGCTAGATGATGCAGATGGATATGTTGTCAGCATGACTCTCTCTGTGTTTACAAATGTGGTCCAGCACAAAGGCATGCAAGGATGCAACAATACTGCCCCAAAGCTGGCTGAGGCACTCCTGCTGCTCTTTGATCACGTAAGGCTCTGTGTCCTCAGCTGCAGGCACTGGCTGCTGCCCAGAAACTTTGCCCAGGTGAGGCTTGAGAAATTTGTCACAAGGCCTGATTCTCTTCCCTTTCTCCAGGACAACAGCTATGTGCAAGTGCTCTCGCTTGAGCTCTTCATCAGGGTGATGGACTTGGTCGTGGATGAGGGAAAAAGGCCTCTTGAGAAGATTTTGAGCCAAAGTCTCCTCCCACTCTTCTTCCACTGCCATGATAGGAACTGGGACGTGGCAAAGGTGACATTTTGTGGTATGCCGGTGGATCTTGGGGAGGGGGCTCTGCTGCGTCCTGCCCTGGCACCTCATGGACTGCAGCCTCCTCCAGGCATTTGAAAAGTGTTGAGGGTCCTGTGCCCTGGGCTGTGGGGCCATCTTCGGGTCTCTGCTGCTCCCCAGGCCTCTCAGAAAACGCTGATTCATGTTGCCGAGTTCCTGAACATGAGGAAGCTAAAGCAGCTGGTGAAGAAGGGGCAGCTGCCAGAATCCGGCCAGTGCCTGGTAAGGAGGGCCTGAAGCCCCAGGCTCAGGCCGGAGAAGGCCCCTGAGGGCGGTGCTCGGTGTGCGGGGCTGGCAGCTGTGCCCCTGCCCGCTGCTGCAGCCAGAGGCCGCCCGGGCTCTTCTCCAGGCTCCCGTGGGCCCGAGCCGGGTGCCCATGGAGCCCCGGGCCGGCGGGGCTGCGGGCCGGCACCGCGGCTCCCCGGGCAGCAGCCGGCCCTCTGCCCCCTGCCCTCGGGAGCCCTTGGCCAGCGGCTGCTGGCCGCGCCTCAGGGCTCTGCGGCCAGGGGAGGCCGGGGCTGGGCGCAGGCAGCGCCCGGCCCAGGGGCTGAGCCCGCGCCAACCCTTCCCTCCTGCCGCTCTCTGCAGCTGGCAGAGGACAGGAGCCGAGCGGCCGAGCACCTGCGCCAGGCCCTGCCCTACCTGCAGAGCCCACAGGAGCCCCTGCGAGAGGCGGCCGTCACGTTCATGGGTGAGCCCCGAGCCCGGGCTCCCTCCATGGACCCGGCCCGCCGCAGCTCGGCCCCAGCCCCGCCTGCTGCCCTGGTAGCACCGCTGGCACGGAGCTGTGCCGCCTGGGGCCAGGATGAACTCTTTGTTCTCAGAGATGGCCATGTTTCCCATGACAGAGGAGCAGCAGGAAGAGCTCCAGGATCTCAGTCAGGGTGAGTGAGGGCAGCGGGCTGGCCAGGCGAGCTGCAATGCCTGAACAGGTAGCTGCAATGCCTGTCCTGGCTGCATTGGGCTTCACACCCTGTGTTGACAAGAGGTTTTGTGGGCAGATCACACAGAGATTTCAGGGACACGGGTGGAATTCGTGGCCCGCAGCTTGCTGCTGATCCTTTTGGCAGCGCCTCTCTCTTGTCCATGGCAAGGGTTGGGTGAGGTGGCCCTGGATGAACGGTCTCCTCAGGTCACTGCAGATCCAGGCTCTGACCATGGCTCTCTTGCTCTCTGTTCCAGGGCTAGAATCCCCAAAGAAAAATGCCAGCCCATCCTGCTCTAACATTGAAAGTCATTCTCAGTTAGGCCTAAGACCTGAAGAAATAGGGTCGTTTTCTGGATCCGGTGAACCAGTGTCCCAAGAACAGCACCAGGAGATATTGAATAGGACACCATCTCCCATTGCCTCAGGAGCTCTTGACAGAGTAGATGATTGCTGAGCTGAGTAGATGAGAGCTGAGCCTGTGGGAAGCTCGCATGGCTTCAGCCCTCTCCCTGCCTGTAGATAGCTCCTTCCCTCCAGCCCTCAGACAATGTCCATCCACTTTTCCCCCTCCACTCTCCCTCCACTTTGACAGCTCTATCTCACCAGCCCTCAGACCATGGCTATTCCTGTGTTTTCCTTCCACTCTTCCTTTTGACAGCTCCATCCCTCCAGGCATCAAATCCTGCCTATTCCCTTTCTCCCTCCCATATCAGCCCTTTGCTTCACCTTCCATTAATAAACAATTTGGCTTCTTCACTTTGCCTGCATCCCTGTGGAGCTGAAGCAAATACAGGGCCCTGGGACACACCAGTCCCTGCTGCTGTTCTCTGCCACGCCATGTTTTGTGCACAGACACAGAGGAACGAGGGCAGGTCAGGCTGGAAAAGTCCCTGTGCGGAAGGTGCAGTTCCACAGCACTGTGCAGTTCCAGATCTTGCTGAGCACATTGAAGGCCAGCAGTGGGACAAGGAGCCTGTGTGTGTCAGGGACCAAAGTCATGTCGAAGGCCCTGCCATATTTGGTCCCCTGTTGTGCAAGTCAACAAGAGAATGAAGAGCAGACAATGAAGTAAATCTTACGGTTAAACTGGTGGGAATTTAACACTTAAGAGCAACAAAGGACTGGTCAATCAATGGGAAGTGAACTTGTTAAAGAGGAACAATACACAATGGGGATGTGGTTGGCATGGAGGGGGTACCACAGGTCACTGCAGCCTCATCTCATGCGCTGGCCAAGCATGAGATGATGTTGTAACGGGAAAAACTCCACTCGAGAGGAGGGGAAGTCAGGCCTGGTTCTGAGGTGGAGGGACAGAAAGGACAAAATGCCTGTCCTTTTGATGCAGGGGATGCCCTGAATGTGGGAGGTCTGCATGCCCCTCTCACTGGAGAACCATGCTGAGATCGCCTCAGAGCAGCCCAGTGCTCCGTGCTCCCCTCTGATGACACGTGAGCGTTTCTCTGCTTTCGGGATGACCCTGGCTGTGTCAGGGCTGCTACGTGGGCACGAGACAGCCGGTGCTGTCCTGCTGGGTTCCAGCAGTGCCTCGCAGCAGCCCTGCAGCCACGTCAGGATGCTGGCCAAGAGAGGCCCTGGAAGCTGAGGCAGCTGATTTTAAGCTTTTGCAGATACACCCAGGGGATGGCCAGCGGTGTTCCCTCAGGATACAGCAGTCCTGAGGGGCCTCCCCAGAGCTGCCTGATGCCGCCCACTCCGTGTGGCACCAGCTGCTTTCCTGTGGAATGTTCTACCTCCCCCAGGAGTGAAGAGGGAGCTGGAGAAAGAGCTTGCCAGGCTTCTCTGGATCCTTTCCCAGCAGCCCTGGTTGAGTGGAGCAGTCCGAGCTGAGCGCAGATGTGCCAATGGAACAGCCGTGCACGGGAGGGCTCGCTGGGAAGGATGATCCAGGAACCATAGGCCGGGCAGCCTGGCTTTGCTGCCAGGGAAGGCCTTGGAGCAGACCCTCCTGGCTGCCATGCCACGGCACGTGCAGGGAACCGGGGGCTCTGCTGGAGGCTGGGAAAGCTCTGCGGAGGGACGGGCACAGCTAAGGCTCCTGGCGGAGTGTTGAGGGCTTCTGTGGGGGTGTTTGGGGGGTGGGTGTTGGGGGGCGTGTTGGGGAAGGAGTTGTCTGGAAGGTGAGAGTGTGGGCTGGAATCTGAGTCAGTTTGAAGGCAGCATCTGTGCTTTGGCACAGCTTTGGTTATGGAGGGCAGAAAGAATACCTGTGACTATTTCTTTTACTGGTCCTGTTTCCCCTGCAGGGAACAATAGGGGAGTGCTGTACTTTATTGGCCACTTAGATATCTGTACTGGGAGAGGATCAGCCCTTTTGCCATCTACTCATTTGTTTGGGTTACTGTTGTAACACTGAGTGGTCTTTCATTCCTTGAGAGCTTTTATTCCTGAGGAGAATTCGGAGATTACAATCCCTTCATCGAAAATCATTTGCAAAACAAAGAATGGCCTTCTTTCTGCCTCTGTGCAGTGTTATGTTTTGTAAAGTGTCTTTCAATAGATGATAAGGCAAATGAGTTGCTGCTTTGAGGTGGGAACAAACTTCAAAACCATTCCCATTCTTAGGCCATTGCAATTACTTTGAGAATTTTGCAAATTTTGGAACTACTTGAGCTGAGTAATGGGAAGTAAAACTTTCCTGAATTGAAGATTCCTTAATGCCAGATTCTTCTGTGTATTCATGACAAAGATGTTTTTGTGTTGCGGCAAATTACTTCAATGAGAAAATCATTCCGGCATGGAGGAAGAGCTCCTGACAGAAACCAAGTGTTGCCCGCAGTTGCTCCAGGTGCTCCTGCCATCAGCCCCCAGTGCTCGTGGGCTTTGGCTCCCTGTGGCACAGAAGCCCCCCGGGGGCACAGGTCTCTGGGGCAGGAGACGGGCACCAGCGCTGCCAGGGCTCGGGGGGTGGCAGCTCTGCTTGGGCAGGGACTCTGCCCCAGCTGCTGATGGCAGCGCTGCCCAGGCCCCAGGGCTCAGAGCAGCATTGGTGCCCGGGCCCACACGTTCCTTGTGCGAGTCACACCCGCGGGTTTAGGATGGCCACGGGCCGGGACGTGTCCCAAGGAGGCCGTGCCAGCGTCCCTGGAAGGGCCCGTGCCCTTCCCAGCGCGGCTGCGTCGGCAGCCCTGGGGGCTCCTTCTGCTGCCCTGAGCCCGCAGAGCAGGGCAGCGTTTGCTGATGCTCTGAGCCCTTCCTAAAGATCCTGTGGGGCTGCCTTGGACACCTGGGGCCAGGCATTCCTTCCAGCCTGGGCCACTTTGGCCAGGCTGGGGGCTGCCCCAGGGCAGGTGGCAGTGTGTGCAAGGGCCCTTGGTGACACGGTGCAGCACGGTCATTGTGACATGGAACTGGGTGTCCAAGGGCCCTTTGTGACACGGTGCAGCACGGTCACCGTGGCATGGAACGGGACAGGGTGTCCAAGGGCCCTTTGTGACTCATGGTGACATAGGAGCTGGCAGTGACAGGAGCAGGCCACAGTGCTCGGAGCAGGCGACGGGACAGGGCAGGACAGAGCGGTGCGTGAGGAGCCTCCGCACAGCGCGCTCATTCGTGTCCCACCCGGAGCTTTTCCGAGGCGTTGTTCCTACAGGTGACCTCGTGGCCAGACTGCGGGCCATGGTGGCCCGTGGCCTCCCCGAGGATTTTGTTTTCCAGGCGCCTTTGAGGCCAGACTGAGGGACTTGGTGACTCGGAGCTTTGCCGAGACATCTCCTGTCCCTGCAGCCGGTGCCCTCGAGGCAAAACCGTGGTATCTGGTGACCACCATAGTTTATGAGGAGCCTCCTGTCCTTGGGACAGGCGCCCTCAAGACCAGAGTGCAGGACTTGCTGTCCTGCAGCCTTTCTGAGGCTTCTCTGTCTCAGGTGCCTTCAAGGCACAAGTGCACAACTTGTTGACTTTGAGCTTCCTTGAGGCATCTCTCTTTAAGGTGCGCTCGAGGCCAGACTCTGACATGGCGGGCAGATTCCGCGGCCTGTTCAAAGTGTTCAGGGGGAAAGAAAAGAGAGACCCTGGAGCTGCCCCAGCACAAGAGCCTGAAGATCCAGAGCCGTTTCATACGCTGCAGGAAGGTGAGCAGAAGACCTGGGGCCACAGGGTTGATGGCTGCAGCCAGTTTGGCCCCATCCCATCCCATCCCATCCCATCCCATCCCATCCCATCCCATCCCATCCCATCCCATCCCATCCCATCCCATCCCATCCCATCCCCTGGGGACATGCACATGGACAGGATGGGACAGGGGCCGGGCAGACACCCCGCAGTGGCCGTGCTCCATCCCCTGGGCCATCCCGGGGCTCTCCCTGCCTGGGCAGCACAGGCCTGGGCTGTGCTCTCCGGCCTCTCCCGCAGCCCCTCAGCTCTGGCTGCGCTCGCTCTTTGCCAGGTGCAGCTCTGGACAAGACACAAGAGCAGGAACCCGGCCATGGCCGCTTGCACAAAACCCTGAAGGTACCTGCAGCCACCCCCACCTGGGCTGGGCCTGCTGTCCCTGCTCAGCCCAGCACCACGCTTGGAGCATGCCATGGAGCATCCCTGGTTTCCCTGTCCTTTATTCTCCTGCAGAGGTTCTGGAAATTCCTGCCCATTCGGCGCACAAAGACCAGCACTGCAGCAGCTGAGGGCACAGCCGAGCCTGACTCGGGGCTGACCGAGCTCCAGGCAGAGCCCGATGTCAGCCCAGATTCGGCTGAGCGCTCACAAGACTCTGAGGCTGCAATGAACGAGGACAGGACAAAGGCGGACAAGGCAGTGACTGAGGATGTGCCCATCACTGGAGAGATTCAGGACATCACAAATACTGACACTAAACCATATTCAGATGAATACTCACAAGACTCTGACGATGCAATGAACGAGGACAGGACCAAGGTGGACACAGCAGTGACTGAGGATGTGCCCATCACAAACACCATCACCGGAGACACTGAGGACATCTCAAATACTGGCGCCTTGCCCGCTGCCACTCTCACTCAAGAACTAATACAGGACTATTGCAAGGACCCCTCTGTTTCTTCTCAGCAGCAGGTAAGCAGCCAGGGGCCAGGCCTGGAGGCCTTCTAAGATCGTGTGTCCCCTCAAGCCATGGTCACTGGGCCCCCTCAGCCATTGACTCCAGCACAGTGTGGTGGGAAGGGAAGCACTTCTTGGAGGAAGCTGGGGAAGTTGCTGCCTTGGACAGGACTCAAAATCTTCCCCATGCCTCCTCCAGGTGCCAGCCATTGTAAGGAGCATCCACCAGAGTCTACTGTCCCATGTCACTGTGGAGGCCAGGCTGCAAATTAACATTGTGAGGCTGGCTGAAGAACACCCTGATGATGTGGTGCTGACCCTCCTGCGCTGTGCCCCAACATGTGACAGGTACGGGGCACACGTGCCTGCACAGCTCAGGGCCCACCAGCCTTTAGGGCCCATGGCCCTGCACAGCCTGTGCTATGGGCTCTGCCAGACAGGCACAGAGATCCAGGACCCTGGGGCCCCTCTGTTCCCCAAGCCTGCTGCCAATGCTCCCTCCCTGCCCCTCAGGGCACCGGGGCTCTGTCACCTGGGCCCCCACAGCTGCACAGGGCAGGGTACTGGGACTGAGATGCCCCTGACACAGAGCTCTGATCCCACAGAGCGGCTGCTATGATATGGAGAACCATTGGATCACTGGGACAAGCTGTGGAAAAAGTGCTGCCAACACTGATCTGTGTGATGGAGGATTGGCCACTGCACAGCGCATGCACCTCTGATGGGGACAACAGGGACGTTTTTGCCCTGGCTGTGAGTTTCTGGATTTGGCCTCTGCTTGCCCCTCGGTCACCTTGCCAGCAGCTCTCCATCCTCTCCATGCCTCAGGCGCTGGGCTGAACCCTGGGCTAGGGGCAGGCTCAGGGGGCACCAGGCCCGCTGCTCCTCCTGCATCTGCCCTTGGGCCCTGCCCCACGGACACCTCGGCACTGAGCGCTGTCTTGGGCTGCTTCTTTTGCAGGCAACTCTGGTGATCTGGGTCATTGTCCAGGTGCCTGAATGCCACACGGCCATGATACTTTATTCCTCCCGCCTGTTTGTGGCTCTGCTCTTCCATGTTGTCATCACCACACAGCAGATGCCACCAGTGGAAGCTGGTAACTTCTGGAGAGCGTGCCAGGAGGAACACCGCCTTCCCAGCAAGCTTAACAGGTCCCAGTCCTCCTGTCCTTCCCATGCCCCTGTGGCCAGGGCCAGTGCCCCCAGTGTGACCTGGGCTTTGCTCTGCACACAGGTTTGCAGTGCAGGCCATGAAGGCTCTGCTCTGCCGACTGTGCTGTGACAATGAGGTGGCGGCTATGGAGCGCAAGCATGGCTGGGACACGATGCTGTGTGCTCACACCCAGCACTATGCCGTGGGTCTGCTGGCCAGGTTAGACCCCCTTCTCCCCACTGCCCCCGACATTTCTGCCCTGTGCCCCACTCAGTATCTGCGGTCGTGGCCCAGAGAGCCTTGTCACTGAGGGCAAGCCAAGAAGATGGGAAAAGGCTGGGAGAGGAGGTTGCCCAGAAGGGGCCATCTCCCAGAGCACCCACATTCCCTCCAGGGATGCTGGGGAAAGGCCAGAGCTCTCTGAGTCAGCCCTGGGAGAGGTTTGTCCCCCACCTCAGGGTCTTGGTGCCTTTTTCCCCCTGCCAGGGAGATGCGCCGTCGCTTGGTCCCTTTGTGCTCTCGCATCGCACTCCACTTGCTGCGGCAGCTCAGCAGCCAGGACCCATACAGGGATCTGCCCTTCCTGGCATTCCTTGTGGAGGTGAGCCTGGTTCCAGCGCTGCCTGGCTGAGCTGCCTCCCAGCTCTCTGTGCTCTCACAGCCACAGCTGCCTGGGACGGTGCCCACGCCCTGTGCTGCTGCCTGGGCCCAGCCCTGTGCGCTTCTGGGCTCCTGCTGGCCGGCTCCCCTGTGACTGCCCTGTGCCTTTCAGGTCCTCGAGTGCCTGGACTTGATGGAATGTGGTGACAGTGTCCTGAAGGTCTTGGAAAGGCACCTGCACAGCGAGTCCAGGGAGCGGTGTCGCCTGGCGCTCAGAGGCCTCGTGGTGGTCAGCAAGGATCCCTCGATGGTGAGGAAGGGCAGCGGCTGAATCTGCGCTGTTAAAGCAGCCCCATGGGCGTGCAGGGCTTCAGGAGCTGAGGCAGCTGCTCCCAGCTCTCCGGCCTCACCTGCCGGTTTTGGGGCAGGCCTTTGGCCTGTGGGCCCTGCAGCAGCAGGGTGGCCTTGCAGTGCCAGGGTGGGCTTGGTGGTGCAGCCGTCCATGGCTTCCCAGCACAGCCTTGTGTTCCACACAGGCCAGGAGAATGTGCATCCTGTCTCCAAGCCTTCTGGAGCTACTGGATGGCGCAGACGGAGAGATGGTCAGCATGTCCCTCTCTGTGTTCACCAATGTGCTCCAGCACAAAGACATCCTGGTATCCAGCACCACTGCCCCAAAGCTGGCTGAGGCACTCCTGCTGCTCTTTGAGCATGTAAGCTTCTACATCCTGTGCCACAGGCATTGGGTGCTTCCCAGAAACTTGGTGCCCTTTGGATTTTCAGGCCTTTGCCCAGGTGGGACTGGAATAGTTGATGTAGGGCTTTTTGTTTCCTCTAGGACAACAGCCATGTGCAGGTGCTCTCCATTCAACTCTTCAGCAAGGTGGTGGAACTGGTCGTGGATGAGGGGAAAAAGCCCCTGAAGTCAATTGTGAGCAAGAGCCTGTATGCACTTTTAATTTACTGTCATGATAAGAACTCGGACGTGGCAAAGGTGAGGTTTTCTGTGATGCTGGTGCATCTCTGGGAAGGGGCATGCCTGTGTCCTGGCCTGGTGCCTCACGGGCTGACGCCTCCTCCAGGCCTGGGCACAGAGATGTGGGTCTGGTGCCCTGGGCTGTGGGGCCATCTCTGGGTCTCTGCTGCTCCCCAGGGCTCTCGAGAAACGCTGCTTGGTGTGGCCGAGTTCCTGAAGAGGAGGAAGCTCGTACAGCTGTTGATGAAGCAGCCGCCGATGGATGTCGAGGAGTGCCTGGTAAGGAGGGCCTGGAAGCCCCAGGCTCAGGCCGGAGAAGGCCCCTGAGGGCGGTGCTCAGTGTGCGGGGCTGGCAGCTGTGCCCCTGCCCGCTGCTGCAGCCAGAGGCTTCGCGGGCTCTTCTCCAGGCTCCCGTGGGCCCGAGCCGGGTGCCCATGGAGCCCCGGCCCGGCGGGGCTGCGGGCCGGCACCGCGGCTCCCCGGGCAGCAGCCGGCCCTCTGCCCCCTGCCCTCGGCAGCCCTTGGCCAGCGGCTGCTGGCCGCGCCTCAGGGCTGTGCGGCCAGGGGAGGCCGGGGCTGGGCGCAGGCAGCGCCCGGCCCAGGGGCTGAGCCCGCGCCAACCCTTCCCTCCTGCCGCTCTCTGCAGCTGGCAGAGGACAGGAGCCAAGCGGCCGAGCACCTGCGCCGGGGTCTGCGCTACCTGCAGAGCCCACAGGAGCCCCTGCGAGAGGCGGCCGTCACGTTCATGGGTGAGCCCCGAGCCCGGGCCCCCTCCCCGGCCCGGCCCGCCGCAGCTCGGCCCCAGCCCCACCTGCTGTCCCGGCAGCGCCAGCCGGGTCCGGCGCCGTGCAGCCCCGCCTGGCATGGGCATTGCTGCTGCCGCCCTCTGGCAGCCGTGCCCTGGGTGGCAGCGTGCGGCAAGGGCCGGGCTGAGCCCTGCCGGGCCAGCAGCCCCTGTGGCCACAGCGCCGGCAGCTCCGCTGGCAGGGAGCTGTGCCGCTGGGGCCGTGACAGGCTCTGTGCTCACAGGCATGGCCGGGCGGTGCCTCAGGAGGCAGCAGCAAGAGCTCCGGCTGAGCTGGACAGGTGAGTGAGGGCAGCGGGCTGACAGCGGGGGCTCTGTGTTCCAGAGCCTGTTGGGAGCGGGCATGAAAAGCTCTGTGTGCACAGCAGAGAGTCCTGGAAGGTGCTGGCAAGAGCATCCTGCAGGAACAGGGCTCTGGTCCCTGGCCAGGAACAGCCTGGTTTTGGTGCCGTGAGCACAGGCAGGAGCTGAGGCAGGTGAAGAGGCAGCGGGCAGCTTGTGTTTGTGGAGGGCCTGGGGCTGCACCTCTGAACCTGCACCTGGAAACTCACTTGGGGGAAGAGGAGCTAGAGCTGGAGTGCCTGTCCTGAAAGGACCTGAAGTCATTCAGCCTTGCCAGAGTTTCTCAAGGGTGTGTTGGTGTTCCCCAGGAAAGCCACACATTTGGGGAAACACCTTTGGCAGAAAGGGGCTTGCTTCTCAAGGAAAGCGCTTGCCAGGGAGCTCGCAGTGAGGCAGGTGCGAGTGTCCCCCTTTGGCTCTCTGGGCTCCTTTCAGTGCTTGAGGCCCATTGCATGTGGCAGAGGGGCATGGAGAAGGCAGTGAGGAGCAGGTTTGGCATCTGCAAACCAATCCCAGCACCTGCAGCAGGGTGTGTTACCCTCGTTGGACAGAGGTGTGAGCAGGAGCATCTCTGTCCAGCCATGAGCCCCAAAGCTCTCTGTGAGAGCTGTGAATTAAAAGGCCTTTACACACATACTTTTCACATCTTTCCCCTCTGCTGTGTCTCAACTCTTGGCAATATGCATTGCCTCCTGCTTGGTGGGAGCTGCTGTGGCCCAGGGCCAGCACAGAGCTGGGATGCGTGGGCCAGGCAGCGTGGAGAGCCTTGGCTGACCTTGGTGTGTCCCTGGCCTCAGAAAAGGCCTCCCAAGGTGTCCTGCTCGTTGGCTCTCCCTGTGCATCTTGGAGAGAACAAGGTAGGCATTTCTGGCAGCTGGGCATCAGCCGGCCTTAACATGGGGCCGTGTGGTGGAGCGAGCCCAGCTGAGATAGCCTGAGAGCAGCCCAGTGCTCCGTGCTCCTCTCTGCTGGCACGTGAGCGTTTCTCTGCTTTCGGGATGGCCCTGGCTGTGTCAGGGCTGCTACGTGGGCACGAGACAGCCGGTCCTGTCCCGCTGGGTCCCAGCAGTGCCTCGCAGCAGCCCTGCAGCCACGTCAGGATGCTGGCCAAGAGAGGCCCTGGAAGCTGAGGCAGCTGATTTTAAGCTTTTGCAGATACACCCAGGGGATGGCCAGCGGTGTTCCCTCAGGATACAGCAGTCCTGAGGGGTGTCCCTAATTCAATCAAAGCTGCAGACAAACGCATTGTCCATCAAAAGACCTTTTATTAAGCTAGCAGGAGGGCAGGTGTGTGCACCCTGTGGGAACTCAGCACATCCCTCTGGATGTCCAGAGTAGCCGAGAACCCCGTCGGGGGCTCGGAGACCCTGGCATTCTGCCTGGAACACCTGCTGGCTTGATTTTGATCCTTCCAACGAATTGCCAGCTTGGCATGGGGATGTGAAAGACACACAGGTTTGAATGGTGCAGTAACAGGGTGTTCACAGGGTGGAAATGTAGATTTTAGAATTTTTGGTATAGGGGTTATAGGGACAAGATGGAGGAATCAGGGCGTGTCTAGTCCTTCTTCTTTCTTCTTTCTTCTTCTTGTTCTCCATTTTCTGCTGTGATGTTGGCACTTGGGGGATTGGTTTAGAACAGAAGTACACTGTCTAACATAGGTGACAGGTATTGGAAATTAAAAGTAAATATGATCTACATAGTTTGCACTATAAAAGGATGACACCGCCTCGGGGGTGGGGTCAGAGTGCTTGTGGCTGCCTTGCTGTGCAGGCCTTGGCTGGGCAAAAAGACAATTTTGTAGATAAGAAATAATAAACAACCTGAAGACCAAAAAAGTGAAGAGTCCAGACTGATTCTTCAGAGCAGAGGCTGCTGCAGAGCCATCCCACGCATCTCGGGGCAGAGAACAGACAGCCGACCCCACATCACCCCACTAAAATCCTTCTCTGCCACGTGTAAATTTCAGGGGGTTGATGTAGGAATTATATCAAAAATGCCATCCATCTTTACTCTGCTGAGGTGATTTGATAGGCAGGGGGTTAGAAATACATTCTGTCAGATTCCTGTACTTGAAGCTAATGTCCAGGCGCTGGCCAGGAGCAGTCTTCATGCCCTAAAGCAGCACTTCTTCCTCATGGCTTCCCTGCACAGGGCTCATTTCATACTTGCCCTTCGTTTTTCTGCTAGAATGTGTCTAAAGCTTTTTGTCAAGTCCCTCTCCTGTCAAGTTAGGCCAGCCAGGTTTTTCTTATGCTAACTAGTGCTAAGTGCTTCTGTAGGTCTGTGCTAAGTACTTGTTTACTTATGGGAATTGCTTGGGCTTATGTAAAACAAAGGCCTTGTTTCATTCTCCCCTTCTCTTTATCCTGATGCAAATTCTTTTGCAAGATCCTCTGGACAGTCCACAGTACATATGTACTGTTATGCTGCTGTTTTAATTTTCCACCACATCAGTAGGTTCATGATGGTTAGGAAGAGGGTTAATTTAGAATCCTTGTGGTCCTACAGTCTGTAGCAGGCCATGGGCTTGCTAGGGCCCCGTGGAGAGCAGAGGCCTAAAGATACGAAATGCCAAGTCATGGCAAGCTCCCATCTTCCACCTTTCGGACCCCAGCTTAGGCATCTGTAACCCCATAGGTCACTTTTCCTCAAGCCCTGCTTTTGGACAATTTCTGATCCCCCCTTTACCCTGTATAATGGGCTGTTTTAGCCCATTCTGGTTAGAAGAGCCGTCGCTGGAACCCTTGACAGACCCCCAATAAAACATTGCTGTGGAACTCCAGAGCAGCCCTCTCCTCTTTCACCCAGCGTCTGCCTGTGGCGCCTTAGCAAGGAAAAGAGCTGACCTCAAAAGAGCTGATAATCGCTAAAGAGCTGATATGCCTTATGCTAGCTAAAGGTAGCCACTGGCTGAGAGCTGCTTGGGTTTCGGGCAGTCTGTCCCCAAAAGAGGACTGAGCTATGCGGACTGTGCAGCCTGCTCGGGGCCAAAGCTGCTCCCAGCAGGAGCCCTTGACAACAGTGCAGGTAAATTGACTTGTCCTTCCAGTCTCTGGGTTTCCCCATTCAAAGGCAAACAGCTTTTGGCTGCCAGGGTCCAAGGGTATACAGAAGAAAGCATCCTTGAGATCTGAACTGGTAAACCATCCATATTCATCTTTTAGTTTGCTTAGCAAAGCATATGGAGTTGCAACCACCGGGTGGAGATCTCCAGCTATTTTGTTAATATAGCCTGTGGGTATTGAACCAGACTGTAGTTCAAGCCATCAGGCTTCTGTACGGGTAAAATGGGTGTATTCTCTTCAGAGTCATATTCCAGTAACAACCCAAATTTTAGAAAATTGTCTACGATAGACTTAATATTTTTATGTTTTCCACTGTACGTTGATATTTTTTCATTCTTATTGGTTGTGTTCAAGGTTTAAGTTTAATGATTAGAGGTTGTGTTGCCTTGGCCTCACCAGGGATCCTATCCACTCAGACTTAAAGACAAACCTGACTAAGAACTTCTTCTGTGTCTCTTCTGATTTGGACAAATCTGTAATGAGAGCTAGACACAGAACTTGATTATTTGCTCATCATTGATTTTGATCTGAACTCCTCCAGGGGTAAACTACATTTCAGCCTGTTGAAACCTGTTACAACATTCTCATTTCTCCAACAAATCCTTCTGATGAGGCATTTTGGGGGACGTAGGCACATATGGGAACTAATGTATTCCTACTGTTTTTCCCAGTTCATAAGATTGTGGTTTTAAAAAGGATACCTTCTGCTGTTGACTTGTGGCTCCAATAACATTCACAACTTTACCTGGATCAATTTCTTCCAACTGTATATCTAATACATAATGTGTTGCACCCGCATTCACCTGACATTTCATTTTCCTCACCTTTTCCCCCAGTTCTCTTTTGACCAGAGGGTTTTCTTGGGGGATGCCCTCCAGCCAGCCCTTGCATTGATTCAGTTCTGCAGCCACCTTGGGTTTGAGTGGCAGGCAGTCTCTCTTCCTATGTCTGTCTTTCTCACAAATAGGCACATTGAGTGGTCCAGAGGTTAGGGATAGGTCTCTGCCCACCCAAGCCATTTCTTTGTCCTGAGGAGGGGCCTTTGGGTGGCTCCTCTCTAAGGGCTGCAATAACAGTGTTAGTCATTCCTTTCTCCAGTTGCTTATGCTCTACGTGACTCTGGTTTTTATGAACTTACCATGCTTCTTCTTGCAGTTTTTCTATACCTGGTCTTCTGTTTTTAATTTTCAGTTTCTGCCTCATAGCATTAGAGGATTGGCCCCAGAAAAGGGAAACGAGTTGGTTTTTGCCATAATCATCTGATGGGTCTGGAGCAGTGTATTTAAGCATGGCTTCCTGGAATGGTTCAAAAATTCAGTCGGGGCTTCAAGAGGCCCTTGTTTCACATGTTATAGTGCACTCCAAAGTACAGCCTTAGGGATACCATTTTCCAAAAGAAACACATTCCCAGTACCTCTGTGGGAGTTGATAGTGACCAGAATTATTACAGTCCCAGGGAGGTTTTGTGAGAGGGCATGTTTCTTCTGTATTTTCTCCTGCCCATCGTCTGGCTCTTCCATCATTCCGTGCAGTTTTTAGTACCAGCTCTTTCCTTGTGTCTGTTAAAACATCTAGCACAGGATCTATATCCTCCCCATCTGGGTCCAGGGCTTTAACAAAGGTCCTGAATCTTTTGGCCATTCTTGATGGATCATCCCAGTATTGTCTAGGCAGAAATTTCCAGGTTTCTAAATCATCTCATGAGAGACATACCTTGATTTTCATGAGACTCAAAGGTCCTGTTGCCTACCATAACAGTGACTGAATGACCATCCCCCAAAAAGATGGTGAGCTTCCTCCCAGCTCCTGCAAACGAGTCCAAGGGCAGCTTTTGTGGTGGGTTTTCTCTTCAATGGTTTGTTGTGCTATCCCCTATGTAATGGTTCAGCCTCAGTTGTACCCTCCTATCTTAGCTGTCTCTCTTGTGTTAAGCCTGTTCCTTGATCTGGGATGTTCCCTGATCCTCCTCCCATTCAGCTGTCAATCCCACTTTGTACCAACCCTTCAGTCTAGAAACTTCCCTGTCAATCCCCTGTTCCTCAAAGCTCTATTGGTCTATGCAAACCCTTCCCCTGTTCCTCCTCATTGGTTCAAACATTGGAGACCCGCCTTATGCTCCTCCCCACTCCTTCCCCTATTGGTTGAAATTTGTACCCTCCCCTGAGCCCTCCCCATATACAAGTCCCTGTTCACCTGTTTTCTGTGTCTTTTGTCCCTGCACTCTCGAGGCAATAGGGCTTTCCTTGGAACCCATACAGAAGAGGTCCTTCTTGTCCTTAACTGCACTGGCAGAATTCCAGCACCTTGCCACAGGGGAATGCTGAATGCTGACAATACCTCGGCTTCCCTTCTGCCTTTGGTTCTGTACTGGGAGTTCTTCCACTTTCAAGTTCTAGAGAGGAAGGGGGCTCAAAGGCACAGTTTTCTCAGCAGTATTTACCAGGGAGTTTGACTGCATTCCCTGTCCTCCCTCTTCCCATGACCCAAAAGGAGCAACCAAATCCTCCATCCTTTCCTCATTCTCTTTATATTTAAACACCTTTGTCCTATGGAACATGCAGAACAACACCTTCTTAGTCCTGCCTTTCCTTTTGTTTTGCAATCTTTTTCCAGAGCCAAGGCAGAAGGATCCCTTGGGGCCAAATTAAAGCCACATTCCTGCTGCAATTCAGGGTGATCCTTCAGATAAACAAAACATATTTAGGTACACAGCTTCATCTTCTTTTCATTCTTTTCACAAAAATAATAGGAGCCACAATACGGTATAACAAATCAGGGTTGCATTTATAGTCTTCATCTCCCTGTCTTCAAATATATAAAGGGGCCAATATTGATCAGAGTATTTATTGAGTGTTTTCTTAGTCTCTGTGCCCCCAGGGCCTTTCTTATGTTCTTCCATTGTTTCAATAGGCATCCCAGGGGGTTTGGATTTATTGGCTTGCTGGCTGACACCCTCTCTTGGACACCCACCCTGGTCCTTTCTTTATCTCCTCTTACACTCTGTTGATTTTTAATGATATTTCAATTCCCAAACTGAAATGTTATTTTTTTTCTCTCCTCTCCTTGCTGTTATTATTTTTACACCAGAATTGGTACACACAGGGTGTCTTTGGGCTCCCCTGCACCAGTATTCTCTCCTGCAACTGTGGCAATGTATATAAACCAAAGGACTACACCCCTACACAGGAAACAAGGGATCAGAGTCCTTGCAGTCCTGCAGCCTTCCTGAGGCTTCTGCATCACAGGTGCCTTCAAGGCCCAGCTGCAGGACTTGTTAACTTGGCACTTTCCTGAGGCATCTCTCTTTAAGGTGCCCTCGAGGCCACACTCTGGCATTGTTGTGGTGTGCTTTGTGTCTTTACTTGTTGAGTTTGTTACTGTACTGGATTTTCTATGTTTGAAATGGTTCATTCTATGTGGACCCATATTACTTCCCAAATGGTTTCCCCCTAAGTTTTTTACTCCCTCTTTCCCTATCAATCACCCTTGGGCCTACCCCTATTTCCAGACCCTTCTCTGTCACTCCTCCAAACCCTGCCCCTGCAGCTTGTCTGTCATTGTTTGCCAAGCCCCTTCATCTAGAAGCTTCAATGTCAATTATGTTAAACTACTAATCCCATTGGTAGATTTTGTATGTTCTCCTCCACTATCCTCTTCCATTGGTTGTATGATAACTTAGTCCCGCCTCATGCTCCTCCTCAGTTGCTGGCCTTTAGTTGTTAGGCTGACTCCTCCCCAGAGTCAGCCTCTCTTTATAATTTTGTGTATCCCTTTACTCTGTGCTCTTCTGCTTCTGTTCCCTCCCAGCTTGCTACAGTTTGTAGCACCTGTTCACTCCCTTCGGGGAGGGAATAAACAGCAGATGGAAAATTACAGAGAGAAAGCCCCTCTCTTTTTTATTTACCGGTCTAACTCCACGAGTTCAGCGATGACCGCGGCTGGAGACCCTGTGACCTGGCTAGCTGAGAAGGTGGCCAACAGTCCCACTGCAGCAGGGGGTGTCAGCCCCGGTGGCAAGGCCCCAGGACTGGCAGCTTCAGGCACCCCTCGGCGGTAGAAGCCTTGGGCTGTGCCTGCAGGACGAGGTCTCGGGGCAGAGCTGCTGAATAGGGCGGAGCAGAAAAGAGCCCGACACTCTCTGGGGTCAAACGAGTTTAATGTCCCGGGGGTCGACCAGCAGGGAGTGACAAAAAAAAAGAGGTTGGGCATGGGATTATAAAGGGAGGTGGTAACTGGAGGTGGGATTTACAAAAAACCAATCAGGGGAAGTCAGGGGACGAGCTTAACATAATAGACTGTAAGAGAGAACTAATCGATACATTGGAAAGGAGGGGCCCTGGGACCTCAGCCAATCACTACTCCCACTGAGAGGAACATTCTGGAAGACTGGGAGTGGTGGGGAGTGATTGACTGGGCCCAGGGAGGAGGGAAAATTATACATATTAGGAGATACAGGGCGGGGAAATTACATGACAAAAGGGGCAACCATAGTAACCAAATAATGGACAGAAACTAGGGCGGGGAAAACTGGGAGGACAGAACCATCATAAACAAAGGGGGAGAAACAGAACATACCAACACACCACAACATCTCCCTGTTTTTTGTTAAATAAAATTGAAAAGAACGGAAAAATCTGTACTAAAAGGTTCAAAAGGCTGGATTCCGGGGCTGATCAGTCCAGGCGTCCTCTTCTTCATAATACAGCTCCTGGTGGTATAAGGGAGGCGCAACGGGCTCTTCTTCATCTGCGGCTTCCTCTGCCTCCGAAGGATAGGTGTCTCCCTCTGCGGATTCTCCCGCTACCACCTGGTGGACACTTGGAGCTGTGATCTTATTAACAAGTCTTTGGACCAGCCCACGGACCAGCGAAAAGCAAATCAAAAGTAAAAATAAAACTAAAACAACCTTCATAACTGATTCTAGAGCAGAACTGGCCCAACTGCCCAAGCCCCAGCCCTTAAAAATCTCCCTCAGCCGATCTGATGTTTCTTGCTCCATCCGATGGACTTGGTCTTTCATCTTCAGGATGGTGTGTCTGACGTCCTCAGCTCTTGATGACAAATTCACGCAGCAGAGGCCCTCAAACTCCTCACATTGATGATGATGGAGCAGCAATAGGAAATCTATTGCTGCCCTGTTCTGGAGTGTCGCCTTCCTTGTTATTTCCTCGTCTGTGAGGAGGTCATATATAGCAGCCAAAGTCAAATTGGCTTGCTTAACCACCCAACTCTCCAGGTGGCCCAATTCACCTAGAGACTTCGCCACTGATACCCACGGCAACAGAATGGTAAAAGCGACGGTTTTGGAATGGGACCAATGTGTAATTTCGTCATCACAGTCTTCTGGGAGATCTTTAAGATCTCTTTTGGATCTGGCCAGTTCTGCTGTGATGTTAGTCTTCTTCCAATTCACAATTTGAGTCATGTTGGGGGTAAACAGCGTCAGCTTGCCTAATGTGCACGGCCCTCCGATCAGACCAGAGGGGATGCCTGCCCACGCTCGGTCGCCACAAATTAAAAATGCTCCCCTGGGAAGGGCATATGGGGTCCGGCCCGTGGTGGTGGGGCCGCTGATCTTTAAAACGGCCTTGCACCACTGGTAGGCTTGGTATTCAGCTTTATTCTGTTGCACCACCTCATTGCCCTTCTCAATAGGGGAAAAGGTATACTCAAACTGAAAACAAATAGAGGAATTGGCAGAACCGAGCAGATGGAGTTCAGTGGGCTCGGAGGGCAAAGGATCCAGCTTTACCACTCCGTCTCTCCAAGCGTTGCTGGAATCAAAACTAGGAAGGATAGTAAGGCTCCGGGCCAAAATCGGGGAAAGGGCTGACTGAAAAGCGGAGGGGAATTCGCCTGGAGAGAAAGGGATCCCCACAAGGCACGACGACATCGGGTCCTCTGCTGATGCCGCGTCAAGGCAGATATGATCTTGCCCCAACGCCTGAGCCAGGGTATGCCAGACATTCACCTTTGGCTGAGGGACGATCCACGCTGCCCAGGGTGGAAAAAGGAGGCAGAAGATCAGGAGATGTAAAGGAGCGCTTGGGCGCTGCCACAGTTGAGGGCTGAGCTGGGCCGTTCTGGTGTGGTGTGGGCCAGGCAAAGGGAGACAAACTGAAAAAACAAAACAAGCATGGTTATAACTTAAATATTTTCTTAAAGAGATGGTTCTGTCTCAAAAAGTAAATTAAGTTCGGAGGAAGAATCTGAGACAGGGGAGGAAGGTCGGGAATCGAAAACGACTCGGAAAGGGGCGCGAATCAATGGTGGAGAGGAAGGGGACCCTGTCGGAGGGAACCTGTTGAGAAAATAAAGGTGAGAGAAAGTGTGAGGTTTCCTCCTCCGCCGCCAACATGCCTCCTGCACCTGTGGCACAGCTTCGGATGTTTTTGCCTGCTTGGGGAGGAAGGGCTTGACCCATTTTGACGGTATCCATTTCGGCCCTGAGGGAGTGGACACGCAAGCGTATCCCCTCCCCCAGGTAACCACGTCATATGGCCCTTCCATCCGCCAGGTCTCCGGATCCCTTATCAGAACCGGAGGCCTGGCCTTCGGCTGCAGCTGTTGGTGACTGCCGAAGTGCCGGACAACTGGAGGATTCAGGTTGTCAAAAGAGCAGTTTAGGAAGCTTAAGGTGTACAAAGCTCTCGACAACCGGACGTGGGGGGTCTCCACCTTCACTGCCGCGCGTTGTTTCTCCAAGATCTTTTTAAGGCTCTGGTGGGCCCTCTCCACCATGGCTTGGCCTGTCGGGGAATAGGGAATGCCGGTTTTATGCTCTATTCCCCATTGTTGCAGGAAGCTCCGCAGCTCCTTAGAGGTATACGCCGGGCCGTTGTCAGTTTTTAAAGCCCTAGGGATGCCCAGGACAGCAAACGCCAGAAGCAAATGCTTCTGGACATCTGCCGCCCTCTCACCTGTGTGGGCAGAGGCAAAGATAGCTCCTGAGAAGGTATCGATGGAGACATGGACGCAACACAACCTCCCAAAGGACGGGATGTGTGTCACGTCCATCTGCCACACTTCACAGCTCGCCAAGCCCCTGGGGTTTGCCCCAGCTGTGATGGTAGGCATTTGATGGGCTTGGCATTAGGGACATGTGGCCACGATCGCCTTGGCCTGGTCCTGCGTGAGATGGAATTGCCTGACCAGGCCTGGTGCATTTTGATGAAAGAGCTGATGGCTGATCTTAGCCTGGCCGAACACATCTGGGAGCGGGCCCACCGTGACAGCAGCCGCAGCCAAAGAATCGGCCCAACGGTTGCCCTCAGCGATGAACCCTGGCAGATCAGTGTGTGATCTTACATGCATTATAAAAAACGGACGCTCTCGGTGGGAGACTAATTCTACGAGTTTTGAGAGCAAATTAAACAATTTTTGGTTAGAGACCTCCTGCAGAACTGCTGATTCCGCTCTAGATACTACACCAGCTACGTATGCGGAATCTGTGACCAAATTGAAGGGACCAGGAAACCTCTCAAATGCTCGGACGACTGCGTCCAACTCAGCTACTTGTGGAGAAGCCTCCACAATGGCAACATCAGCCTCCCACCGCTGAGTCTGAGGATCCTTCCAAGTCATTACAGACTTGTGGGATGCTCTGGACGCGTCGGTAAATACTGTCAGAGCATCTAGAGGCTTCTTACTCTGAATCCCTTTGATTGATAATTTAAACTCCGAATTAAAAAGTTTATGGGCCGGCCGATCAACTGCAACGCGGCCAGCGTAGCTATCTAGTGCGAATTGTAGCATTTCATTGGTTTCCAGCAGTTCATTGAAGGTCTTTAATTTGAGTTGGCCCGAAACCAATTGAATTGGAAGGTGAATGCATGCAAAATCACAGCCGGCCAGCTCCCTGATCCGAGATCTCGCCTTTCGGATCAGTTCGGCCATCAGCTCTTGTGGCCTTGTCATCCTTTTGGACCTGTGGTGGCTGAGGAACACCCACTCTATGATTAAGAGGGGGTCGCCCAGACCCTGGTCCTTTAAACTCTTGTCCCACTGATGGATCAAGCCGTGAAGATGTGGCAGCTTCCCCAGAATAATGAATTTGAATGGCAGGCCCAGATGGTAGCGGTGGGCCTGCCTGGCCGAAATGATTTTCTGAACCTTCTCCAGGGCTACCTGAGCCTCTGGGGTGAGTTCCCTAGGAGAACTCAGCTCCTCTCCCCCTTTCAATAAATTGAAAAGGGGGGCTAGGTCTTCTGTTGGTATACCTAGCCAGGGTCTCACCCAATTTAAAGACCCACACAGTTGGTGAACATCCGCTAGGGTCTGGACTTTCGTTCGGATGGCCAATTTCTGCGGAACAATGGTCCGCTTGGTGATTTCAAGGCCCAGGTACTTCCAAGGTGGCATCCTTTGAATTTTTTCTGCTTGGAGCTCGAACCCTGCAGCAACCAATGCACTGGTTGTCAGGTCAAGCGCATGGGCAAGTAGATCATCTGTTGGGGCGTAGACGAGGATGTCATCCATATAGTGATGTAACAGGACGACATCCCCGAGGGCTGTATGGACAGGAGACAGCAGCGAAGCGACGTACCACTGGCAGATCACAGGGCTGTTCTTCATTCCTTGCGGAAGAACTCGCCAGTGATAGCGCTTGACTGGGGACTCATGGTTGATGGAGGGAACCGTGAACGCGGGGCAAAACGCGGGGCATCATCAGGATGTAGAGGAATTGGGAAAAAACAATCTTTTATGTTGATTATAGCCAAATTCCAATTTTAGGGGAGCATTGGAGGGGATGGCATCCCTGGTTGGAGGGGACCCATGTCAATTATTTGTTCATTAATTTGGCGGAGGTTGGTCAGGAGCCGCCACTTGTCTTTATTAGGTTTTTTGATGACAAACACTGGGGAGTTCCAAGGTGACATGGTCTCCACCAGGTTGCCTTTGAGCAGCTGCTCCTGAACGACCTCGTTGAGCGCCTTCAATTTTTGTTTATTAAGTGGCCACTGCACTACCTGTACTGGCTCATCTGATCGCCAATCCATCTTCCAGGTAGGGCGCTCCTCAGTGGCCGCTGCCCGAAAAACCTGGGGAGCCTTTGGGAGGTCAATTCTGGCTCCCCATTGGGCTAGCAGGTCCCTTCCCCACAGGGGCTCGGTGTAATCCAAAACAAATGGGCGTACAGAAGCCAATGGCCCATCTGGCCCCGTAATTTGTACTATGCTCTTTGATTGCTTCGCCAATTTCAGACCCCCTACACCTTGTATGTGTCCGGCTGTGTTTTGCAAATCCCAATGTGACGGCCAATCCCTAGAGGGAATGATCGTCACATCTTCCCCTGTGTCCAGTAACCCCCGCACGATTTTACGGTCTGCGCCCAGGGACAGTTGACATGTCAGCCTGGGCTTTTCTCTCCCCACAACTTGGGCCCAAGCAACCGTTGGAGGTGAGGACCCCTTAGATGGCCGGGAATCCTGCAAATCCTCCGGCACTGGAATGGCTTGGGCAATGATTTGGCCCTTGGGGAGAGAAAGCGGGGGCTGGACACAGTACAGCCCTAATACGAATCTGTCCCGGTCAGTTGTTACTAACCCCAGGACTATGTGAAGATTGAGTGGTGTATATTTGGTGTCCCCAACAATGATCCACCTGCTACGTCCAAGTCTCCTCCAGCTGCTGGGATGTTGAATGTCGGCAGTCACCAGGTGGAAATCAGTGTCCGGGAGATGTATTTCGCGGGTCAGCTGCAGCCTAAAAGGAGAAAACGAAGAGGTGGTGGTTAAAGCAGGTTGAGGCTGAAGCCAACAGGTACAGTAAGTCAAGTCCGGTAAAGAAAAGTCACGTCCAGTAGAGGCATGTGGCGGGCTTCTCCCTGTTCCCTCCTCCCTGCCTGGTGTAACCTTGCCCGCCTTATTTGTATCATGGCGCAGGGAGGGGCTGCGCGCTCGCTTTCTAGTTTTTTTGTTGTTTTCCCTCCTGCTTCCCAGCAGGACACTCCTTCCTTTTGAATGTTAAAAATTCTTGCCGCAGTGGGCAGTCAGGCATCCAGTGCCCCGTTTTCCCGCATAGATGACACGGGTGGGTCCCTGGATGTCTCCTTGCAGCTCCTGGGGTCGACATTCCAGCTGCTGCCGCGCTGTAATCCTCTTCATCGGCGCTGGAAGTCGACGCGAACGCCACTGAGTTCCGCTTGTTCTTCAGCTTGGAGTCAGGCGCTCCTGACAGTGGGACTTCTCGTGCCACGACCTCCATCATTTGCTCGATGGTAGGTCGTGGACTACGGGGGAGGGTTCGGATGGCTCTCCGGCATTCAGAGTTTGCGTTCTTGAACGCCATCCGCCGCAACAGGTTTTCCCTTTCTCCCTCCTCGGAAGCTTGAGTCTCCACGTATCTGTAAAGTCTTTCTAAGAAAAGTAAATAGGGCTCCTGTGGCCCCTGCTGGGGCTCTTCCTCGTCTTGCTGAGAGAAGACCGCTGGGAGCTTGAAAAAGGTCCTCTCTGCAGCACGACAGGACTCGGTGATCTGAGTCGGGAAGAGCACCCGCGCCTGAATCGCCCCACCAGCCCATGCCCCTGTACCCACCAGATGATTCGTGGATATCAGTTGGCCATCTGCGTCATGTGCAGTCGCTTGGTCCCCCCAGAGAGCTGGGAGAACTTCCGTGACTTCCCTCCCCCACTCTACCGCCCAGGCCCTAAACTCCATAGGTCCTAAAAGGCTGGAAAAGAGAGCTCTCAGGTCAGCAGGGACCAGATCTCCCGGTGCAAGGGCCGAACAGAGAAGCCCCCGGAAATACTCCGATTCCCGGGAGTACTCTCTCTGGGCCTTGCACAGATCTTTGATCCGGTCCTGTGCAATTGGCACCCACTGAGCCTGGGAGCTCCCCTCCCCGCTCAGGCGGTAGGTAACCGGGGCGGCTTCAAAAACAGGGGCTCGCCCTGGCTGCCGGTTACCCACCCCCGCCCCCCCCGGAACACAAAAATGGGAACCGGAAGGGGAGGCGTGGGAACCAGAAAGGAGGGAGGCAGAGGCAGGGCCTGGCATCTGGGAGGGGCTGGCTGATGGGCGTGGCGGAACTGGGGGTGGCGGCTGGATTTTCTCCGCCTCCGAGGTGGAGTCCGGAGGCGGGGCGGAGACAGGAGGCAGGGTGAAGGAGGGGCTACTGAGGGGTGGAGCGCAGGGAGGAACACATGGTGGAGGCAGGGGAGGAAAGGGTGGATCTTGGGATATGAAAGGATTTGACTGAGGGGCGAAGGGATTATGGGAAGGAGAAGAAAAATCGGTGGGAAAATGCACGTGGCCGCCTCCATCTTGGGCTCCATAGGAGCCATCTTGTGGAGGCGGTGGGACATTAACTGGGGGGACATTAAACCGAACACTCTTGGGAATGTCAACCGGGTGCTGGGGAGGTTGGGAAAAGGAGTAGGAAAACCTGCTCCGAGGAGTCTGGCCAGGATCTCCTCGGAGTCCTCCTTTTGGAGGGCCAGGTCGGACTGATTGAGAGGGGGCAGAGGGAAGATGGAGCCTCTGCTGTGTGTTGGCCTTGAGGACCCCCCTCAAGGGCTCCGACCGAGGGACACGGGGTGAGGTAGACGGGGTAGGGACAACAGAACCGGGGGAACTGGGGTTCAACCGCGACACTGATGGATTTTTTCGCAGTTCCCTCTGCTGAGACAACAATTGCAAAACTTTACCCGCCCAGTAAGCGGCGGGTAAAGCTTTGCCTCCCCAGAGCTGACCTCTTGATCTAATTTTGCTAAAACAGCTTTCCAATAGAGGGGGTCTCTAATTTGCTCTGGGGTAGTGTTGGGGAACTGAGAAAAAATCCACTTTACTAAACTCTTTAAAGCAACCTTTGGGGGATCCAAACCTCCCCCAAGCAACAAACTTCTAACTTGATGATAGGCTCTTTTTTGAGGAGAGCTCTGACGCGCACCCATCGCGTAAATTAAAAGAAAACGACAGAGAAAGTAAAGAAAAGAGCACTCCTCTGATGACACCGACTGCCTAAACCGAAGTAAAAAAAACAACTAAAACAAGAACTGCTTGTCCGCCCGCTCCCACGCTGCCGCTTGCCTAGAAGACCGGTCCCAAAGCAGGCATGAGCCCCCAGCAGCAAGACAGCAGGAAAGTGATTTTAGTGAAGTAGGAGCTTCTCTAGTAGCAGTCCCAGTAGGGCATGACCACTAGACTACTGGTCCCAAGAAGGGCATGAGTAGCACTCCCACCGGAAAGTTAAAGCAACAAAGGAAGGGGTGTAAGGAAAAGAGGGGTTGGGAGCTGTCACCAAAGCAGGGCTCAGGTCCCGGGAAGATTAAAAAGGTGGGAGGGAAGACCCCCAAGGCAGGGGCTTACCAATCAGACGAACGGCGAAAAGAAGATCCGGTAGAGGCAGAACTCCGCCCTCGGAGCTCTCCTTGGGTGAGAGGAGTTGTAGCTCCGGGTCCACCGGGAGCGCTGCTCCTACAACGGAGCCTGCTGCGACCGGTAGTAGATTAGTGTCCAGAGGTCCGATGACCTCGTCCGCGGGGTCCGAGCGACGGCCCCAGGTTGGGCGCCAATCTGCAGCGATGACCGCGGCCGGAGACTCTGTGACCTGGCTAGCTGACAAGGTGGCCAACAGTCCCACTGCAGCAGGGGGTGTCAGCCCCGGTGGCAAGGCCCCAGGACTGGCAGCTTCAGGCACCCCTCGGTGGTAGAAGCCTTGGGCTGTGCCTGCAGGACGAGGTCTTGGGGCAGAGCTGCTGAATAGGGCGGAGCAGAAAAGAGCCCGACACTCTCTGGGGTCAAACGAGTTTAATGTCCCGGGGGTCGACCAGCAGGGAGTGACAAAAAAAAAGAGGTTGGGCATGGGATTATAAAGGGAGGTGGTAACTGGAGGTGGGATTTACAAAAAACCAATCAGGGGAAGTCAGGGGACGAGCTTAACATAATAGACTGTAAGGGAGAACTAATTGATACATTGGAAAGGAGGGGCCCCGGGACCTCAGCCAATCACTACTCCCACTGAGAGGAACATTCTGGAAGACTGGGAGTGGTGGGGAGTGATTGACTGGGCCCAGGGAGGAGGGAAAATTATACATATTAGGAGATACAGGGCGGGGAAATTACATGACAAAAGGGGCAACCATAGTAACCAAATAATGGACAGAAACTAGGGCGGGGAAAACTGGGAGGACAGAACCATCATAAACAAAGGGGGAGAAACAGAATATACCAACACACCACAACACACGAGGACCTCCCTGGGTGCCTGCTCGGCCAGGCCCAGCGGAAGGAGAGGTTCCTGCCAGTGGCTGATCCGCTGCCCTCAGCCAAGCCAAGGGCTGGAGGCAGGCAGCAGCCATTTAGTGATGTGCACCGAGGTGAGGGGTCAGAGCTGGCTGGCACCACCATGACCAGCCCCCCACCCGAGATCAGGGGTGCAGCGCCATGGCATGGTAGGCAAATTCCTCAGTTTGTTCAAAGTTGCTGTGGTGTGTTCAGTCAGTTTATACGGCTGCTCCCCTATTTTATGTAATGGTTCTGCCCTCGAGAGTTTTCCCGCCTTTGTTATGTCTGTCATGTTGTTACCATGGTTTTTCCCACCCAAAGTTATGTCAATCCTCTTAGTTATGTAATTGCCTCTCCCTGTACTCCCTTATATGTAAACTTACTTCTCCTCCCTCGGCCCAGTCAATCACTCCCCACTCCACCTTTCTCTCTAGAAAGTTCTCCATTATGGGAGTCATGATTGGCTGTGGCGCTGGGACCACTCCTCTACAATGTATCTATTGATTGTCCTTATGTGTCAGTTACCCTAAGTTCACTTCCTCTCCTCCCCGGATTGGTTCTTGTGTAGACCCCTCCCTTGGTTACCTCCCCCTATAAAACCCTAGTGCACCCACTGTTCTTGGTCACTCCCTGGCTGACCTTCGTTGGATAATAAATCTGACTATCCCCAGACAGTGTCCTGGCTCTTTCTCTCGTCGTCTTCGCAGCTTCTGTTCGGCCTATCCGGTGATCTGTCTGCACAGGCACAGCCCAAAGACCTTTGACGCCCAGGGGTGCCTGAGTTGCAGTGGGCTGTGGGCCGCCCCTCCTGCTAGCCGGACATTGATCAAAGGCCACGGACTGCTGCAGTGTTCAGGGGGAAAAATAAGAAAGGCCCTGGAGCCTTTCTTAAAAATAAGAAAGGCCCCAGCATAACAGCCTGAAGAATCGGAACAGTCCCAGCCCCTGCAGGATGGTGATAGGCAGAGCAGGGCCACAGGGATGATGGCTGAATCCATTAATTCTCAAGTTCTTGGACTTCACTGAAATTGGTGACAGCATCCTGACGGTCCTGTCAAGTTGCCTGCACAGCAAGTGCAGGGAGCGGCGTCGCCTGGCGCTCAGAGGCCTCGTGGTGGTCAGCAAGGATCCCTTGATGGTGAGGAGGGGCCGTGCCTGAAGCTGCACTGTGAAAGCAGCCCCATGGGCGTGCAGGGCTTCAGGAGCTGAGGCAGCTGCTCCCAGCTCTCAGGCCTCACCTGCCCCAGTGCTTTGGGGCAGGTCTTTGGCCTCTGGGCCCTGCAGCAGCAGGGTGGCCTTGCAGTGCCAGGGCGGTGTTGGCAGTGCAGCCGTCCATGGCTTCCCAGCACAGCCTTGTGTTCCACACAGGCCAGGAGAATGTGCTGTCTGTCACCAAGCCTTGTGGAGCTGCTGGGTGATGCAGATGGAGAGGTGGTGAGCATGTCTCTCTGTGTTTTCAGGAATGTGGGCCAGCACAAAGACTTCCTTGTATCAAGCACCACTGCCGCAAAGTTGGCTGAGGCACTGCTCCTGCTCTTTGACCACAAAAGTCTCTGTGTCCCCAGCTGCAGGCACTGGCTGCTGCCCAGATACTTTTCCCAGGTGAGCTTGAATAAATTAGTTTAAAGCCAGATTGTCTTCCCTTCCTCCAGGAGAACAGGTATGTGCAAGTGCTCTCCCTTGAGCTCTTCTTCAGGATGATGGCCTTGGTAGTGGATGAAGTAAAAAAAGCCCCTTAAGAAGATTTTGAACCAAAACGTGCCCCTTCTTTTACTGCCATAATGAGGACTGGCGCGTGATGTAGGTGAGGTTTTGTGTGAGGCTGGTGTATCTCTGGGAGGGGCTCGGCTGCCTCCTGTCCTGGCACCTCATGGACTGCCGCCTTCTCCAGACTTTGGCACAGGGATGTGTGTCTGGTGCCCTGGGCTGTGGGGCCATCTCTGGGCCTCTGCTGCTCTCCAGGCCTCTCGAGACACTGCTTCTTGTGGCTGAGCTCCAGAAGATGAGTAAGCTCAAGCAGCTGCTGAAGAAGGGGCAGCTGTCAATGTCCACCGAGGTCCTGGTAAGGGGGGCCTGAAGCGCCAGGCTCAGGCCGGAGAAGGCCCCTGAGGGCGGTGCTCGGTGTGCGGGGCTGGCAGCTGTGCCCCTGCCTGCTGCTGCAGCCAGAGGCCGCCCGGGCTCTTCTCCAGGCTCCCGTGGGCCCGAGCCGGGTGCCCATGGAGCCCCGGCCCGGCGGGGCTGCGGACCGGCACCGCGGCTCCCCGGGCAGCAGCCGGCCCTCTGCCCCCTGCCCTCGGGAGCCCTTGGCCAGCGGCTGCTGGCCGCGCCTCAGGGCTGTGCGGGCAGGGGAGGCCGGGGCTGGGCGCAGGCAGCGCCCGGCCCAGGGGCTGAGCCCGCGCCAACCCTTCCCTCCTGCCGCTCTCTGCAGCTGGCACAGCACAGGAGCCGAGAGGCCGAGCACCTGCGCCGGCCCCTGCGCTACCTGCGGAGCCCACAGGAGCCCCTGCGAGAGGCAGTCGTGAGTTTCATGGGTGAGCTATGAGCCCTGGCTCCCCTGCCCAATCCTACCCTGCCCTGCACAGCCTCACGAGGCCCCAGCCATCATTCCCCTGCCCTGCCCAGCCCTTTTATGCTCTGCCCTGTCTTTCTTTGCCCCACCTGGCCCCGCCCCAACCCACCCTGCCCCACCCTTCCCAACCTGTCTCTGCCCGACCCTGGCCTGCCCAGAACAGTCATGCTCCGCCCTGTCCAGTTTCATTTAACCTGGCCACATTCTACCCCTCCCTGCCTCACCCTGCCCAACCCCGCTGCACCCAACTTTGCCCCGCTCTATCCAACCCCATCATGCTGCACCCTCTCGTGCTTCACCCAACTGAACCCTGCCTCCCTGCACCCTTCCCCACTCTACCCCGCCCCCTTTGCCCTGCCCCACCCCAGCCTGCTCCACCCTATCCGCCTCACCCTGCTCCGCCCTGCCCAACCCTGTCATGCTCTGCCCTCTCCTGTTCCACCCAACCTATCTCCACCCTGCCCCACCCTGCCCCTCCCAGCCCTGCCACACCCAATCTCACCCTGCCCTGCCCAACCATTTTGTGCTTCGCCCTGTCATGTTCCACCGAACTTTGCCACACCCTGCCCTACCCTCCCCACCCTACCCCACCCCCCCCGCCCTACCCGACCCAACTCAGCTTCACCCTGCTCTGCCCAACCCATCATGCTGCACCGTCTCCTGCTTTGCCCAACCTAGCCCCGCTTCACCGCACCCTTCCCCACTCTGCCCCACCCCTTTTGCCCTGCTCCGCCCCACCACACCCAACCTGTCCCCACCCTGCCCCACCCAGCTCCGCCACACTCAACCTCATCTCTCCCTGCCCTGTCCAACCCTTTCTTGCTGCAGCCTGTCCTGCTCCACCAAACCCTGCCCCACCCCACCCTGCTCCGCCCCAGCCCACCCTGCCCCACCTCTCTCTGCCCCGCCCTGCCCTGCCCAACCCTGTCATGCTCCGCCCTCTCCTGCCCTGCCCAACCTGGCTGCACCGTGTCCCACCCATCCCTGGCCCGCCGCAGCTCGGCCCCAGCCCTGCCTGCTGCCCCGGCAGCGCCAGCCGGGCGTGCTCCTCTGGGCCCTGCCGACCTGGGATCTGCCAGTGGCTCTGTTTGTCTTTCTTGCAGCTCTTGAACACAAGGCAGACGACGTCAGCCATGCCACCAGAAGCCTGGCTCGTACTCTACTGCCTCACAGGCTGCAGCGTCCTCCTTGCCTTGATACAGAGACATGGGTTCTTCTCCTCAGCTTTGGGGCCATCTCTGGGTCTCTGCTGCTCTCCAGGCCTCCCAGGAATCTTTGAACTGCATTGTTCAGCCAGGTTCGTGAATGGGAAGGACCTCCAACAGATCCTGAAGCTGGATCACATCTGGAGGTTTGGTATGGGTCGGGTACAGATGGCCTGGAAGCCCCAGCCTCAGCCTGGAGAAGCCCCCTGACTGCACTGCTCAGTGTGTGGGGCTGGCAGCTGTGCCCCTGCCCAGTGCTGCAGCCATGGGCACCAGTGTAGAATCCTCTGATTCCTTTCCTCTCAGGGAAATGCCCAGAGCCCTGCCTTGGAGAGAATTGCCATAGTGTTCCCCACACTCTGGAGGACAGAAAGATCTTCCTCATAGACTTTTACTGAACAGTGATATATCCCAGTTCCTTTCCCCATATGTGCCAGCATCCCCTGGTTTCTCTTTTCCCTTTTTCCTCATTGGTTGGCTGGCCCTGTCTTTCCTGAAAGCCAATCCCTCTTATCCTGCCCTTTGTACCACCCCCTACCCTCCCGTACTTAAACCTTGTGCAGAGCACATGGTCTGTCTTTTGCCTCTGGTTCCCCTTTGGTGTGTTGAAATAAACCTCGCTGGAACTGACCATGTAAAAGGCCCTGGTGCCTCTCATGGCTGAGCTAGCTGTGGTGAGTGTGGGATGTGTGGACTTGACTGCCTTACCTGCATGCTCACACAAGCAGCCTTTCCACAGGAACTGCTTCCTGGGAAACAGGTAGCAGCAACCACCATCTAAACCCCACGCTGCTACAGGCATTCCTCCCCCTGTGCTCCTTTCCTCTCATCCCCTCGGGGCAGGTCCAGAGGTAGAAACTGCCTAAAAAATGCACAGGAGTGCTAACTGTCTCATGCCATTTCCAGTTCTTAGCCTGTCCCTTTCTCAAGCTGGTACTGGCATGTGTGGGAGACAGCCATAGAGAAGATGAACTTGGAATACCATGGGAGGACACCCCTGTTTAAGTTAGGCTGAGAGACTGGCACAATTCCCCATGGTTCTTTGCTTGTTAATGTTAATGATAATGTGCTGTTGTCAATCGACTGCTGTTCATCCCCCAGTTACAGAAAGTTCTGTACTCCCCCTTCCTCCATTGGCTTTCTCTGAGAGACCCCTGCCACTCCACTCCCCCATTGGTGTATCCTGTGTCACCTCACCTCAACTCCACCCTTGATTCCCTTCCCCATTGGATAATTTGTACCCTGACCTCTCCTACCATCCCCCAGTTATATACCCCGGCCCCCTGCTCCTGGCTCTTCTCCCCTGGTTCCCTTCAGCGGAGGTTGTGTTCCTGCTTGTTCCTGTTCCTCTCCTCACCTCTGCCCCACCCGGACCTCTGGATCTTCCCCCAATAAACCCTGCTGGATCTGCCATGCAAAGAGTCCTCTCATTTTCTCTGGTGAGGCTTTGATTACACCATCCGGGCTCAGGCATCTGGTGGGTTGGGGGAATTGTCCAGGCAGCCCGAAATGGAGACGCTTTTGGTACTGCAGGCACCCCAACAACACCTTCCTGGGGAAGCTACTCTGGCCACCCACAGCCATGCCAGGCTGGGCTCTAGCCGAACCCCAATTTTTACACTGCTTTATCCTGAACTACCATTAACTTCTATTGGACAAGATGGCACTGGCCACATGGCCAAATCTCCCATTTTGAATGCTGCGGTGCGAGATTCTCCTGCCTTGGCCACTCAAAAATGCATCTGGGATGGTCCTCCTCCATTCCTTTCCTCACCCCAACCTCCATGCCCTACCCCTGCAGCGGGTGCTGCCTCCACGTGTCACAGACATCTTTTCATGAAAATCCTTTCCTCAGGATTTTTCCTCCTGAGAATCTGTGAGGCCTCAGGAACAAAATGTAAATAGTGGTTATCTGCTGCTGTGGAATGCAACAGGCGGGTCTGTGATTGGTCTCATGTGGATCTTTGGAATTAATGGCCAATCACAGCCCAGCTGGCTCAGACTCTCTGTCCCAGCCACAAACCTTTGTTATTCATTCCATTCTATTCTTAGCTTAGCTGGCCTTCTGAGATGAAACCTTTTCTTCTATCCTTTTAGTATAGTTTTAATGTAATATATATAATAAAATAATAAATCAAGCCTTCTGAAATATGGAGTCAAATCCTCGTCTCTTCCTTCAACAGAACACCCCCGTGACCACCGTCACATCCGCGCTCTCCAGGCCTTCCGGGAAATGTTGCACTGTTCAGCCAGATTCCTGCACAGGAGGGATCTCCAAAGGAAGCTGCGGCTGGATCAGACCTGGAGGTTCCGTGTTGTAAGGACGGCCTGCAAGCCCCAGCCTCAGGCTGGAGCAGCCCCCTGAACTCATTGTGCTCATTGTGTGTGGCCGGCAGCTGCAGCCCCACCCAAGCCGTTCTCTTCCCTGGGCCACGCGGGCTCTGCTCCAGGCTCCTGTGGGCCCCAGCTGGATGCCCATGGAGCCCTGGCCAGCAGGTGCCACACGGGGATTTTGTCAGTGAAAATGTTCATTGGCAAGTGAATGGAAAAGAGGTTTGGCAAAGGGTGGATTTGAATGGTTGTTTTTACAAACTCAGTCCTAACAAATCCGTGTAGGATGGGTTAAAACCATGTGCACTATTTTTGCAAATGTCGTAGAATGATAAAGTGGAGCAGCTGACAAAAGTCAGAAGGACAAAAATTGATCCACAGCACAGAATTTGATCCATGGTTACATTGTGAATTAGGGCACAATGGAAATTCGTTTTTGCAGCACAAACCTGAGGCTGGCAATTGCCCTGAAAGACATGGAACGGTATTTTCACACAGTGTTCCCAGTGCCAGCTGAGGCTTAAACAAAACCATCCTGGCCTGACATGATCCCTACGTGTCAAAATTAAGAAAACACTCTGGTCAACTGATCAGAAACTAAATAAGCTAAGCTGCAACCTGGGGAGTAACAGCTCTATACTTTTACCATCAATGTTTTTGGCTGAGGTATCAGTGAACGGGACATCTCCAGGTTCAGAGATGGCAGTAAATGCAGGGTTATTTATTATAGGGTTAGCTTTTGTAATGTTAACGTGCCTGGAGTGGGGAGAGGGATGACTGTGTGTTCTTCCCTACCCTCCTCCCCATTTGTTCTTTCCCACAGGTGTTCAGTGGGGTTTCTTTCAATAGATTGGTCAGCAGAGGGAGTGAGACTGCTTCAAAAATGTTTTGCAAGAGCTGCAATCTGTTATAAGCAGTTTAAGAGTTGCAGTCCGTTTTAAACTGCAGTCCAAATTAAGCAGTTGAGTTGCTTTTAGTTCAAGGTTTTAGCAGCCTTTGCTACTCACCCTGGAGCAGTTCACCTTATCAGTTTGCTCCTTTTATTCCAGTGATTTTCCTTTTGGACATGATCAAGTTCTGCAGCAAGCAATGCCGCTGCCTAAAGCCTTTCTTAACAACCAATCACATTTTAATAACCAATCATCTTTTTAGTGGCTAATTTCTCCTTATCCTTTTTTTTTTTTCATCAAGTGCACCCCAGAGGTAGGGAGGCAACTACTACATTAACCGAGGAAGAATACCAAAATATTTTCCCCTGAAGTTTTCCTATAGCCCCCAGAGAGGAAGCTGCATGATAAATACCTAGGCTTGCATAGGGACAACGCCATCTCCACAAGGCAGCCGCTGCAGAATTGGCCTCATGATTAAAACTGCCAATTCTAGTTCTCCACAACAGACCACAGACTGGTGGAGCTGCAGAATTGGTTTCAGGACTGAAATCCGCCATGTCTGGCTTTTAACAACAAAACACACAAAGCACAGGGGCGTGGGTCCCCTCCAAACAGGAGCTTTTCAGCTCTGCACAAAACCCCACATAGACAAAGGAATTAAATCCCTAAACCCATTAACCACGATATCCACAATTCCTTCAGAGAAAGATGCTCTCAGACTTCCAAGCCTACAGAATAAACTACAGTTCCCACTACTCCTTGAATAATTGAAGATATTTTTGACAATTCCCCCACCTTAGGGATAAAATGTAAGGTGGATGGAGAGGCCCCTGTGTTTAATAGGAAACACACCTCCTCTCCACCTGAACCCACCTGAAAAGTTAACAAGGGCTCCAGTGTCGGTGTGTCCCTGCTGCAGTGGGAGCCCCCGACACATCTAATAGTCCATCTCCATTACACCCTGGACTTCCTCCTCCTGAGGGTCCAGCTGTTTTTGTGAACATTCCCACTTCCAGTGTCCCTCTGCCCGGCACAGAGCACACTGATTGTTTCCCAGCTGCTGTTTGGCTTGGCTCTCCCCTGCTGCGGAGGGAATGCTTCTGCCACTTCCTTGTAGCCGACCCTGTCCCTTCTATTATGGGGCACCACTTGGGTCCTGGGGCCCTGGGGGGCTGTAAAAATTCTGCCATCGCCTTTGTCTTTGCTTTCTCCTTTTCAGCATCCCTTTTTACATACCCTTGTTGTATCTTTCTAAGCACTTCATCCAGGGACATATTCTGCCCTTCCTCTAGTCCTCCCTGATACTGCCAGGGGGTACTCATTTTCTGCAGCTCAAAGCCATTCGTCTTTCCAGTGAACCAAACAAAATCCTTAAAAGAACATCCTAATCTTTCCACCAACAATCTGCATTTCCTGGGTCTTCTTTCCTCCTTGTTCTCAGTCTCTTTATTACACACCTTATACCAGAGCCAGTCCCTGTCCTGCCAAAGGGTCCAAACGTGGCCCCCAGGTCGTGATTCTCCTGCAGGGAACAAGAGGGCAGAGCTGTACTTTATTGGCCACTAAGTTATCTCTGCCAGGGGGAGGACGGACCTTTTTGGAATCTACTCATTTGTTCAGTTTCCTTTTGTAACACTGACTGGACTTTCATTCCATGAGGGCTTTTATTCCTTTAGAATCAGGATGTTAATCATCCATTCACAGAAAAACATTTGCAAACCCATGGATGGCCATTTTTTTGCTTCTGTGTTACATTTTCTAAAGTGACTCTCAGTGGCTGACATTAAGGCAAATAAGTTACTGCTTTGAGTTGGAAGCAAACTTGAAAATCTTTCAGGTTGTTATAAATGAAGAAGGGGATAGTTGGCTCTCACAATTAAGAGATGAATATTATGTGTATGTTAAGAGAATTTTTATAGCTGTATAGTTGTGTTATTTTTGCAAGTTCTCTCCATAGTACTCTTTCCCTTCCCCCCTTATTGCTGTCACTGGTTGGGCATTTAGGGGAGGGAGAGCTTGGTACCAGGAGGCAGAGCACGGCAACACCTGACCTCCAATCAACATGTAAGAAAGTGACTTCCACCATTGGATGGCAGAGAAAGAGTTGACTGACAAAACTTTGGGAGGGGCTAAGGGTATAAAAGGCAGAGCATCCACTTTGTAGATGAGCACGTGGGCTTTTGGCCATGGAGACTCCCTGTGGTGTAATTTTTCCTTATTCATTCTTGGTTGTATTTTTGTTAAGGTTTAATAGGCCTTTGAAATTTTAAAAGTGAGCCTCATTTCTCACAATGTTCTTAGGGCATCTTAATTAATTTGGGCATTATGCAGCTTTTTTGAACCGACTTGAGTTGAGCAATGAGAGGTAAAGGTTTCTTGAAGTGAGGATACTTTATTGCCTGATTCTTCTGTGTTTTCAAGGTAAAGATGTTTTTGTGCTGCGGCAAATTACTTCAATGAGAAAATCATTCCAGCATGGAGGAAGAGCTTCTGACAGAAACCAAGTGTTGCCAGCAGTTGCTCCAGGTGCTCCTGCCATCAGCCCCCAGTGCACGTGGGCTTTGGCTCCCTGTGGCACCGAAGCCCCCCGGGGGCACAGGTCTCTGGGGCAGGAGACGGGCACCAGCGCTGCCAGGGCTCGGGGGGTGGCAGCTCTGCTTGGGCAGGGACTCTGCCCCAGCTGCTGATGGCAGCGCTGCCCGGGCCCCAGGGCTCAGAGCAGCATTGGTGCCCGGGCCCACACGTTCCTTGTGCGAGTCACACCCGCGGGTTTAGGATGGCCACGGGCCGGGACGTGTCCCAAGGAGGCCGTGCCAGCGTCCCTGGAAGGGCCCGTGCCCTTCCCAGCGCGGCTGCGTCGGCAGCCCTGGGGGCTCCTTCTGCTGCCCTGAGCCCGCAGAGCAGGGCAGCGTTTGCTGATGCTCTGAGCCCTTCCTAAAGATCCTGTGGGGCTGCCTTGGACACCTGGGGCCAGGCATTCCTTCCAGCCTGGGCCACTTTGGCTGGGCTGGGGGCGGCCCCAGGGCAGGCGGCAGCGTGTGCAAGGGCCCTTGGTGACACGGTGCAGCACGGTCACTGTGACATGGAACGGGTGTCCAAGGGCCCTTTGTGACACGGTGCAGCACGGTCACCGTGGCATGGAATGGAACCCGGTGTCCAAGGGGCCTTTGTGACACGCGGTGACATAGGAGCTGGCGGTGACAGGAGCAGGCCACAGTGCTCGGGAGCACGCGACCGGACAGGACAGGACAGAGCGGTGCTGTGAGGAGCCCCCGCACAGCGCGCTCGTTTGTGTCCCACCCGGAGCTTTTCCGAGGCGTTGTTCCTACAGGTGACCTCGAGGCCAGACTGCAGGACTTGGTGACTCAGAGCTCTTCCAAGGCATCTCCCATTCCTGCAGCCAGTGCCATCAACTCTAGACCGTGGGATTTGGTCATCTGAATTGTTAATGAAGAGGCTCCTGTTATTTTGGCAGGAGTCCTCAACACCAGAGTGCAGGACTTACTGTCCTGTAGCCTTTCTGAGGCTTCCCTGTTGCAGGTGCCTTGATGGCACAACTGCAATTGTTGACTTGGTGATATCCTGAGGCGTCTCTCTAGAAGGTAATGTCAAGGCTGCGTGGTGGAATGGCGGGTAGATTCCTCGGCCTGTTAAAAGTGTTCAGAGGGAACAAAAAGAAAGACCGTGGAGCTGCCCCAGCACAAGAGCCTGAAGATCCGGAGCAGATCCAGCCCCTGCAGGATGGTGAGTGGCAGAGCTGGGCGACAGGGCTGATGGCTGCAGCTAGCTTGGCCCCGTCCCATCCCATCCCATCCCATCCCATCCCATCCCATCCCATCCCATCCCATCCCATCCCATCCCATCCCATCCCCTCCCATCCCCTGGGGACATGCCCATGGACAGGATGGAACAGGGGCAGGGCAGACACCCCGCAGTGGCCGTGCTCCATCCCCTGGGCCATCCCTGGGCTCTCCCTGCCTGGGCAGCGCAGGCCTGGGCTGTGCTCTCCAGCCTCTCCCGCAGCCCCTCAGCTCTGGCTGTGCTCGCTCTTTGCCAGGTGCAGCCCTGGACAAGACACAAGAGCAGGAACCCGGCCGTGGCCGCTTGCGCAAAACCCTGAAGGTACCTGCAGCCACCCCGACCTGGGCTGGGCCTGCTGTCCCTGCTCAGCCCAGCACCACGCTTGGAGCATGCCATGGAGCATCCCTGCCTTCTCTGTGCTTTGTTCTCCTGCAGAGATTCCGGAAATTCCTGCGCATTCGGCGCACAAAGACCAGCACTGCAGCAGCTGAGGGCACAGCCGAGCCTGACTCGGGGCTGACCGAGCTCCAGGCAGAGCCCGATGATGTCAGCCCAAATTTGGCGGAGCATTCTCAAGTCTTTGACACCTCAGTGACTGAAAACTGGGCAAAGGCTCTTCTCACAGCAATGACCGAGGATATGGTAATCAGAAACACTGACAATGAAAAGATTGAGGACATCTCAAAAACTGACAGCACACCCACTCCCACTGGGATTCCTGCTCCCACTATGGATTTTTGTGACGACAGTGCTGTTCCTTCTCAGCAGCAGGTAAGCAGCCTGGGGCCAGGCCTGGGGGATTGCCAGGATTGTGTGTCCCCTCAAGCCACGGTCACTGGGGCACCTCAGCCATTGAGGCCAGCACAGTGTGGGGGCAAGGGAAGCAGTTCCTGGGGGAAGCTGGGGAAGTTGCTCCCTTGGACAGCACTCAAAACCTCCCCCATGGCTCCTCCAGGTGCCAGCCATTGTAAGGGGCATCCACCAGAGTCTACTGTCCAATGTCACTGTGGATGCCAGGCTGCAAAGTGACATTCTGAGGATGGCTGAAGAGCACCCTGCTGACGTGGTGCTGACCCTCCTGCGCTGTGCCCCAACATGTGACAGGTAAGGGGCCCACGTGCCTGCACAGCTCAGGGCCCACCAGCCTCTAGGGCCCATGGCCCTGCACAGCCTGTGCTATGGGCTCTGCCAGACAGGCACAGAGGTCCAGGACCCTGGGGCCCCTCTGTTCCCCAAGCCTGCTGCCAATGCTCCCTCCCTGCCTGTCAGGGCACCGGGGCTCTGTCACCTGGGCCCCCACAGCTGCACAGGGCATGGTCCTGGGACTGAGATGCCCCTGACACAGAGCTCTGATCCCACAGAGCGGCTGCTATGATATGGAGAACCATAGGGTCATCGGGACCAGCCATGGAGAAAGTGCTGCCAACACTGCTCTGCGTGATGGAGGATTGGCCACTGCACAGCGCATGCACCTCTGATGGGGACAACAGGGACGTTTTTGCCCTGGCTGTGAGTTTCTGGATTTGGCCTCTGCTTTTCCCTCGGTCACCTTGCCAGCAGCTCTCCATCCTCTCCATCCCTCAGGCGCTGGGCTGAACCCTGGGCTAGGGGCAGGCTCAGGGGACACCAGGCCCGCTGCTCCTCCTGCATCTGCCCTTGGGCCCTGTCCCACGGACACCTCGGCACTGAGCGCTGTCTTGGGCTGCTTCTTTTGCAGGCAACTCTGGTGATCTGGGTGATTGTGCCTGTGTGCCACAAGTCAATGATTACTTATTCTGGGCACCTCTTTGTGGATCTGCTTTTCCATGTTGTCATCACCACACAGCAGATGCCACCAGAGGAAGTTGATACCTTCTGGAGAGCGTGCCAGGAGGAACACCGCCTTCCCAGCAAGCTTAACAGGTCCCAGTCCTCCTGTCCTTCCCATGCCCTTGTGGCCAGTGCCAGTGCTCCCAGTGTGACCTGGCCTTTGCTCTGCACACAGGTTTGCAGTGCAGGCCATGAAGGCTCTGCTCTGCCTACTGCGGTGTTACAATGAGGTGGTGGCTATGGACCGCAAGCGTGTCTGGAAGATGCTGCTGTGTGCTGACACCCAGCACTATGCCGTGGGTCTGCTGGCCAGGTGAGACCCCCTTCTCCCCACTGCCCCCGGCATTTGTGCCCTGTGCCCCACTCAGTATCTGCGGTCTTGGCCCAGAGAGCCTTGTCACTGAGGGCAAGCCAAGAAGATGGGAAAAGTCTGGGAGGGGAAGGTGCCCAGACTAAAGCTGCCTCATAATGGGCCAACATGCCTTCCAGGGATGCTGGGGAAAGACCAGAAATCTGTGAGTCATTCCTGCGAGAGGTTTAGGACCCTCACCTCAGGGTCTTGGTGTCATTTTTTCCCCCTTCCAGGGAGATGTTCCGTATCTTTATCCCGTTGTGTTCCCTCATTGCAATCCATCTAGTCAAGCGGCTGCACAGGGAGGAGCCACATTGGGATCTGCCCTTTCTGGCATTCCTTGTGGAGGTGAGCCTGGTTCCAGCGCTGCCTGGCTGAGCTGCCTCCCAGCTCCCTGCCCTCTCACAGCCACAGCTGCCTGGGACGGTGCCCACGCCCTGTGCTGCTGCCTGGGCCCAGCCCTGTGCGCTTCTGGGCTCCTGCTGGCCGGCTCCCCGTCACTGCCCTGTGCCTTTCAGGTCTTTCAGAGCCTAGATTTGATGAAATGTGGCGACAGCATACTGGAGATCATGTCAAGGTACCTTCAGAGTGAGTGCAGGGAGCGGCGTCGCCTGGCGCTCAGAGGCCTCAGGGTGCTCAGCAAGGATCCCTTGAGGGTGAGAAGGGGGCAGTGGCTGAAGTTGTATGAGCAGTATGGGGTTGGGGAATGCAGTTCATTTGGCTTGGCTGGGCTTCAGGAGCTGAGGCAGCTGCTCCCAGCTCTCCGGCCTCACCTGCCCCAGTGCTTTGGGGCAGGCCTTTGGCCTGTGGGCCCTGCAGCAGCAGGGTGGCCTTGCAGTGCCAGGGCGGTGTTGGCGGTGCAGCCATCCATGGCTTCCCAGCACAGCCTTGTGTTCCCCACAGGCCAGAAGAATGTGCAGTCTGTCTAAAAACCTTGTGGAGCTGCTGGGTGATGCCGATATTTATGTTGTCACCATGACTCTCTCTGTGCTCACAAATATACTTGAGAACGAACATATCCTGATATCCTGCACCACTGCCCCGAAGCTGGCTGAGGCACTCCTACCGCTCTTTGACTGCGTAAGGCTCTGTGCCCCCCACCATGGGCACTGGTTGCTGCCCAGAAATTTTGTGGACTTTTAGGATTTGCCCAGATGGGCTTGGAGAAGTTGGTGCTGAGGTATTTTCCTTTTTTCCAGGACGACATCCATATGCAGCTGCTCTCCCTGAATCTCTTCTTCAAAGTGATGGACTTGGTAGTCAATACAGGACAAAAATCTCTGAAGAAGATTGTGAGCCAGAGCCTTCTGCCACTCTTCTTTCATTGCCATGATGAGAACAAGCGTGTGGCAATGGTGAGGTTTTGAGTTACACTGGTGCCTCCCTGGAAAGGGTCTCAGATGTCTCCTGGTTGGCTTCTCCCAGGCTCCAGCCTCTGGCTCCTGGCCTTGGCACAGGGACGCAAGTCCTTTTCTTTGGGCTGTGGTAGCAGCTCCTCATCTGTGCATCTGTTCCCCTCCAGGCCTCTCGGGAAACGCTGCTTCGTGTGGTAAGGTTCCTGAGGAGAAGGAAGCTCAAGCAGCTACTTGAGAGGGAGAAGATGTTGAAGTTTGCCAAATGCCTGGTAAGGAGGGCCTGGAAGCCCCAGGCACAGGCCGGAGAAGGCCCCTGAGGGCAGGGCTCAGTGTTCGGGCTGGCAGCTGTGCCCCTGCCCGCTGCTGCAGCCAGAGGCCGCCCGGGCTCTTCTCCAGGCTCCCGTGGGCCCGAGCCGGGTGCCCATGGAGCCCCGGCCCGGCGGGGCTGCGGGCCGGCACCGCGGCTCCCCGGGCAGCAGCCGGCCCTCTGCCCCCTGCCCTCGGGAGCCCTTGGCCAGCGGCTGCTGGCCGCGCCTCAGGGCTCTGCGGCCAGGGGAGGCCGGGGCTGGGCGCAGGCAGCGCCCGGCCCAGGGGCTGAGCCCGCGCCAACCCTTCCCTCCTGCCGCTCTCTGCAGCTGGCAGAGGACAGGAGCCAAGCGGCCGAGCACCTGCGCCGGGCCCTGCGCTACCTGCAGAGCCCACAGGAGCCCCTGCGAGAGGCGGCCGTCATGTTCATCGGTGAGTCCCGAGCCCGGGCTCCCTCCCCGGGCCGCCGCAGCTCGGCCCCAGCCCCGCCTGCTGCCCCGGCAGCGCCGCTGGCACGGAGCTGTGCCGCTGGGGCCGTGACAGCCTCTGTGTTCACAGGGTCCGCCCGGGTACTCATGAGAGGCCAGAAGGAAGAGCTCGAGGTCTTCAGTGAGGGTGAGTGTCGGAGCGGGCTGACAGCGGCGGCTGGCGAGGGGGCTGCAAGCCCTTGCCCGGCTGCGGCAGGCTTTGCTCCCTGTACGGACGAGGGGTGGCATGGGCAGAGCACACAGAGGTTTCAGGGACACGGGCCAGGGACTTTGTGGGCAGCCCTTTGCTGCTATCCTGCAGGCCCCTCCTCTCTTGTGGCCGATCCAAGAGCTGCCTTGGACAATCTTGGCGTGAGGTTCTCCTAGAATTCCTGCAGATGGGGGCCCTGACTGTGGCCATCCTCCTCTCTGTTCCAGCCATTCACACCCGGAAGAAAGGCAGTTTATCCCACTGTAGCAGAGCTGAAGAATTAACTTCAGCTTAAGGATCCAGGGAATCAGTGATCTAAGAACACACCCAGGAGACACTGAAGAGGACATCATCTCCCATTGCCACTGGAGTTCCAGACACAGCTGATGATTGGCACAGCTGAGCTTGTGGGACGCTTGTGTGGCTTCAGCCTTCCCCCTGCCTGTAGATAGCTCCCTCCCTCCAGCTCTCACACCATGTCCATCCCCTTTTGTTCCATTCTAGTTCATCCCTTTGCTTCGCCTTCCATTAATAAACAGTTTGGCTTCTTCACTTTGCCTGCATCCTGTGTGTCAGGACCAGAGTCGTGTCTAAGGCCCTGCCATATTTGTGCACATCAACAAGATAATGAATAAAACCAGGTTAAAAAATGCTCCCGGAAAGGCAAGATCCCAATTTTAGCAGCTTTATCCAACTCCACGTTGCAGGAATTCATAGGTCCCCTGTTGTGCACATCAACAAGATAATGAATAAAACCAGGTTAAAAAATGCTCCCGGAAAGGCAAGATCCCAATTTTAGCAGCTTTATCCAACTCCACGTTGCAGGAATTCATGGGTCTGCTGGATAGGGAGTGTTCATTCCAAATTTTCTGTCCACTTGTGTAGGAACACTCTAGTGACAGTGCTGATGTGGTGATTCAGTCTTCTGAGGTTTTTTGGGATACTTTTGGGGGGTTTCAGGGGGCTGGGACGGGAGGAGAGAACAGGACACAATCCAGATCCGGAAAATCCATATAGCACTGGAAATGAGGAGAACTCGGTGGAAAGAAGCACAAAGGAACTGGAAGAAAAAGAGTTTTTAAGAAGGAAAAATGGGAAAAATAAGGATAACATTCCAAATGAATGCACTTGTTAAGAATAACCTCAAGGTGCAATAGGAGAAATTCCAACACAACAGGTTACCAGGGCCTGGGAGGGCCCAACTTTTTTTATTTTATTTAGGAACATTTTAGAGGTGTTTTTTAAATGATACTGAATTTTTTTCTAAGAGAATCCTACTTTTCCTTTCTGTGGAGAGTTAGGGATATGCGTGCAGAAGAAATCGGGCTGTACGGTCCGTCAGGACACCCCCCACCCTGCAGTCAGAGCTTTGCTCTGTACCTGGCTGCACCCAGCCGGACGTGAGCAGAAGGAAATGACACTGACTGCCCAAGCTATAAAAACCCTTGTGACCCCTCAATAAACGCCATTTGCTGTTCACCACGTTGGTGTCAGGAGTGCCCTGGGGTTAGGGCCACCGTGCCAGACTAAGAACCAGGTCGCCACGCCTTGAGAAGGCAACACTTTCTGAATGGACTGGAAGTTGCCTCCTGTTTATGCTGTGCTGGTTTTGCCCATCTTCATTTCTGAATTAAAAAAAACTAAAAACAGGAAAAGGATTTTTTTAAAAAAGAGAAATATTAATAATATTATCAATAATATTAATAATATTAATAACAATAAAATAGTAATAACAATTGTAATAAATATGTTTTGAAGAATCTGAATATTTCTTCTTTGTAGATTTTTTGGTGAATAGAAGTTTAGGGTTTTTCTTTACAACCCAAGAGATGTTATTTTGCTATGCGTTATCCTGGAGAAAAAACCTGTTTGGTTTCTTGGGTTCTTTGGGTTTGTTCCCTTGAGTTGCTGGGAATTTTTCTGGTTGAAAATTAAAAGGTGTAGAAAATTTTTATAAAAGGGGGAGAGAAAGAAAAAAAGGCAGAAAAGCAGGGAAAAAAGTAAAAAACAAGGGGAAAATCTCTTAAAAATATAAAAAGCAAACAAAAGAAAGAACACTTTGTTTCCAATGTGTGCCTGAGTGCCTTGATTTTTCCATGTTTTTTGGTGTAGTCCTGAGTTGTAAAGTTCTCCGGGCAGGATGCTGAGCTTGGTGGAGATTGCGGTGCCGCCGGAGGCATTCCCAGTTTTCCTTGCCACCTGTAGTATCCAATGCCATCACACACGTGTCTGTCTTGGAGCACCAAAGGTGCCATTTTAATAAATTCCCAATGCCCAGAACAACATGATTCCATGGGAATTTATGACGAGAACTGGAAGATTCGATCTTCCCCATGCCCGGAATGCTGTTATTCCATGGATTGCCAGTGTTGAAGGAAAGTTGTGAGGGGAAGCAGATGATTCTAAACTCCCAAACCCTAGAGTGTTGTTATTCCATGGTATTCCAGTGTTGCCCACCAAATGCAAACCTGGATCATGAAATCGAACTTTTCATCAATAAATCCAATTGTTTACCACCAAATCCAACCTTGGACCTTCAAGTCCAAACTGGTCAAATTCAAACTTTGACCACCAGGGATGGCATGGGATGGGATGGGATAGGATGGGAAGGGAAGGGATGGGATGGGATGGGATGGGATGGGATGGGATGGGATGGGATGGGATGGGATGGGATGGGATGGGATGGGATGGGACCAAGCTGGCTGCAGCCATCAGCCCCTTGGCCCAGCTCTGCCACTCACCATCCTGCAGTGGCTCAATGGCACCACCTCTTCAGTCTCCAGGTCTGGGTCAGGTTCAGGCTCTTCTTCCTGCTCCTCCACCCAGGCCAACTTGGGCACTCTCAGGGGACTCTGCTCCCTGACTTTTTAATCCCTGTTCCATTCTGTCCATGGGAATGTCCCTAGGGGATGGGAAGGGATAGGTCTCAGTAGGTGTCAATGGCACTAAACTGGCTGCAGGCACCAGCCCTGTGGCCAAGCCCTGCCACTCACCGTCCTGCAGCAGCTGGATTGGCACAACCTCATTGGTCTGCAGTGCTGCGTCAGGGTCAGGCTCTTCTTCCTCCTCCTCCACCCAGGCCAACTTGAAACCTCAGGAGTCTCTGCTCCATGTCACTGCTTGGGATAATGGCTAATTGCAAGACAAATGGCTCTGGAAGTTGAGAAGACACCAAGGCCTGCAGTCTTGCCACGAGGTCACCTGTAGGAATAACGTCTTGGAACACCTCCGGGTGGGACACGAATGAGCGCGCTGTGCGGGGGCTCCTCACGGCACCGCTCTGTCCCGTCCTGTCCCGTCGCGTGCTCCGAGTACTGTGGCCGTCTCCAGTCACTGCCAGCTCCTATGTCACGACATGTCAAAAAGGGTCCTTGGACAGCGGGTTCCATTTCATGCCACGGTGACCGTGCTGCACCGTGTCACCAAGGGCCCTTGCACACACTGCCGCCTGCCCTGGGGCCGCCCCCAGCCCAGCCAAAGTGGCCCAGGCTGGAAGGAATGCCTGGCCCCAGGTGTCCAAGGCAGCCCCACAGGATCTTTAGGAAGGCTCAGAGCATCAGCAAACGCTGCCCTGCTCTGCGGGCTCAGGGCAGCAGAAGGAGCCCCCAGGGCTGCCGACGCAGCCGCGCTGGGAAGGGCACGGGCCCTTCCAGGGACGCTGGCACGGCCTCCTTGGGACACGTCCCGGCCTGTGGCCATCCTAAACCCGCGGGTGTGACTGGCACAAGGAACGTGTGGGCCCGGGCACCAATGCTGCTCTGAGCCCTGGGGCCCGGGCAGCGCTGCCATCAGCAGCTGGGGCAGAGTCCCTGCCCAAGCAGAGCTGCCACCCCCCGAGCCCTGGCAGCGCTGGTGCCCGTCTCCTGCCCCAGAGACCTGTGCCCCCGGGGGGCTTCTGTGCCACAGGGAGCCAAAGCCCACAAGCACTGGGGGCTGATGGCAGGAGCACCTGGAGCAACTGCTGGCAACACTTGGTCTCTGTCAGAAGCTCTTCCTCCATGCTGGAATGATTTTCTCATTCTTCACTGCCTTCTCCCTTATCCCTTAACCTGCCCCTCTCACACGTGCAATGGGCCTCAAGCACTGAAAGGAGCACAGAGAGCCAAAGGGGGACACTCGCACCTGCCTCACTGGGAGCTCCCTGGCAAGCGCTTTCCTTGAGGAGCAAGCCCCTTTCTGCCAAAGGTGATTCCCCAAATGTGTGGCTTTCCTGGGGAACACCAACACACCCTTAAGAAACGCTGGCAAGGCTGAATGACTTCAGGTCCTTTCAGGACAGGCACTCCAGCTCTAGCTCCTGTTCCCCAAGTGAGTTTCCAGGTGCAGGTTCAGAGGTGCAGCCCCAGGCCCTCCACAAACACAAGCTGCCCGCTGCCTCTTCACCTGCCTCAGCTCCTGCCTGTGCTCACGGCACCAAAACCAGGCTGTTCCTGGCCAGGGACCAGAGCCCTGTTCCTGCAGGATGCTCTTGCCAGCACCTTCCAGGACTCTCTGCTGTGCACACAGAGCTTTTCATGCCCGCTCCCAACAGGCTTTGGAACACAGAGCCCAACCTGGCTGGCTCTGCCACCAGCACAGCCCAAACGCAGGCGGAGGAAGAAGCAGCAGGGGCTGTTTTGTGGCCATGCCCAAGAGAGACTGGCAGGGTGCCCTCCCTCTGCTCTCCCTTGCTTGGCTTTCTGACTGGCTCTGAGCCTGGGGCTGCCATTCCTCACTTGTGGGGAGCAGAAGCACAGCCGGGATCCCGGCACTGCCTGACAGCGCTCCGGGCACCGGCTGTCGCAGGGAGGGCGGCTGTGACAAACCTTTGGGTCCCCTGACTTCAGGGTGAATGTGGTGCAAAATAGGACAGAAGGAGAGGCAACAATGGAGTGCCCAACAAGGAAATTACTTATAAGGACAAATAAAAATGGGAACTATGGTCAGGAACAGAACACAAGATAGGGAGAAGCTCCAAAGAGGAGAAACAAGGAAGATGTATCAATACATAGTCTTGGAGGTGGAACATTCTAGAAACAATAGCATATATGGAACACATGTAACCAATAGTGGAGTGGGATTTGGACTAATTCTCATAATTACTCCAAAGGCTCCTGGGTGGAGATCTGAGGCTTGCCCTGATGTAGTTGAATGTTTCCCAGACCTTGAAGATCAGACTTGATTTGCTTGGTGTGAAGTCCAGCCTACCCTATGTCTTAGTTGGGTCGCCTCCCATATCTTCCTCTTCTCTTTTAAAGCTAGAAATAAAAGTGACGGAATCTTGTGGAACTCCATACAGATGCGGGATTTGCTCCACTTTTTAACTTTTTGAGAGGAGACTGATGTCAAATCTCCTAGAAGTTTAACACCTGAAGCTCAAAAAGCTCCTGAAAAGTCACTGAAGCTCTTCTAAAAAGACAAAGCAGACTGTCCTTCTCCAGAAGAGCCCTTGTTCCTTGCAGTGTTAGGAGAAAAAAAATGCAACTTTATGGTCTCATTTTTCAAAGGAACACTTCTGAAAAAGATCCTTTGTTAATCACACAGTGGGGTTTTCTCCCTTATAGGTCTCCAAAAGCAGTTTTTACAGCCATGCAGATGACAGCTGAAATCATAATTAGAGCCACAACAAGATTGCTATCTATGGCAGGCCAAGATTTTGTAATTATTTATTTACCTGTGAAAAGGGTTGATTGGGCTTTTCAAAATTCAGAAGACTTGCAAATTGCATTGTTAAATTATTCAGGTGTTTGTTCTATTCATTACCAAGGCCACAAATTGTTACAAGCAAAATTAAGTTTTAGAGAAAAACCCATGCTGAGTGAAGAACCTCTAAGTGCTATAACTCTCTTCACTGATGGAGCAGGGGAAACACACCAATCAGTAATAGTATGGCAAAATCAAACAACCAAAACATGGGAGTCAGATTTTCAAACAATAGAGGGCTCTCCTCAGATTGTTGAACTGGCTGCTGCAGTAGTTTAGGGCATTTCAGCTCTTTTCAGAGCTTCTGAATTTGATTACAGATTTGTCTTCTGTTGCTAGGATTCTTAAAAGAATAGAAGGATCAGTTTTAAAGGATGGTACAAATGATATCGTTGGCTTTCATGTCTTTCTACACTTTTGACACTCAGAACTAACCAGTATTTTGTCTCTCATTCCTCGCTTCCAGGATTCATGGCAGGAGGAAAAGCGAGAGCAGACAAACTGACAATGGTTTTTCAAACACTTTGCCAAACATTTTGAACAAGCAAAACTGAGTCATGTTTTTTTTCATGAAAATGCACAAGCACTGGGGCCAATGTTTGGCACAAGCACGATCAGCACAGATGAAAACCGCACCTTTGGCACATGAGAGGCACGGACGTCAGCAATTTTCAATGCTGCCATTTACCTTCCAAGTCCTCATGGAATAACAGCATTGCAGGCATCAGGAATTTCGAATGCTCCAGCTGCTCTCCCCAATTCCCATGGAATAATGGCTTCCCCAGCATCAGGAATTTCAAATCCTCCAGTTCCCCTCCAAAATTTCCAACAAAACTATGGAATACCAGCATGCTGGGCATTGGGGATTTTGAATGCTTCCAGTTCCCCTCCCAAATTCCTCTCCCAAATTCTCATGGAATAACTGTATTCTGGGAGTCAGGAATTTCAAATCTCCCATTCCCCTCCAAAATTCTCATGGAATAACAGCATTCTGGGCATCAGGAAGTTTGAATCCTCCAGCTCCACTGTCATATTCCCACCAAAACTGGAAAATGGAATGACTGCATTCCGAGCACCAGGAATTTCAAATCCTCCAGCTCCCCTCCCACATTCCCCTTCTGGGCATTGGGAATTTGGAATCCTTCAGTCCCCCTCCCAAATTCACAAGGGTATTCTGGGTGTCAGGAATTTAGAATCCTGAAGCTCCCATCCAAAACTCCCACCAAAACTATGGAATAATTGCATTCTGGGCATTGGAAATTTGCAATGCTTCAGCTCCCTTCCAAAAATACCCATGGAATTCCCATGGAATACTGGCATTCTGGATGTTGGGAATTTGGAATCCTGCAGTTCCCCTCCCAAACTCCCAAGGAATGACAGCATTCCGGGCACTGGGAATTTAGAATCCCTCAGCTCCCCTCCCAAAATCCCATCAAATTCCCAAGGATTTCTCACCCTTTGCGTACTGTTGCTACCATGAATCCAGAAAAGGTATCAATAGAAACATGGACATATTTAAAAGTGCCAAAGCTGGAAATGTGTGTTACATCTGTTTGCAGATGTCATTCGGTTTCAACCCTTGTGGGTTTGTACCTAACATTTGTGGCAAAGAAAGAGTCTGCTGACACTGTGAGCAAGGGTTCACTCAATCCCGTGCTTGTGGCAAAGTCAGATGGAATTGTTTTCCCAGTGCTCGGGCATTTTGATGGTAGAAATCGTGAGAAAGTTTGCCCTGCCCTAACTTTTGTGGCATAGTGACTGTCATAGCGAGGGCATCTGCCTTCACATCACCTTCCCCTACAGGTCCAGGCTGAGGGGTGTGTGATCTAAAATGCAGAAGGTTGTATTGCTGAGCCCTGGAAGGGAAAAGTTGTACAGAGAGGTTAATACCAGAAAAAGAACTTTGTTAGAGACTTCCTTCAGGAATGGGTGCTGAATTCTCTCAACGATTCCTGTAACCTAAAGAGAATCACGAACAATGTTAATAAGAGCAATTTGAAACGACAGTGAATCCCTGAAGAGAGTCTCCAATTCTGCTGCAGTAATAGGGAGATGCATTACTGCTGGACCATATCCTGTCAGGCTCAGGCATTGGAGTTTGTCCCATCGACAGCAGCTGAATAAGCATCTCAGGTTGAATGGTTATAGTTTTTGAAAAGGTGTGTTCCAGAAAAAGCCACTCTACGAACCAGAGAGGATGCTCCTGTACATCCCATTGACCAGTAAGAGCATAGGCTTGGAAAGATTGCAGAATCACGAACAGTCACAAAGGCAAATCTGGGTTTTGATATGTGGCAAAGAAGTTACCGATTTCATTGCTTACAGTCTCTAAAGCCTTTTGGAAAGATTCTGTCACGTGCCATGGGGAACGGAGATCTGGCTCTCCTTTTCACTGTTGAAATAAGGAGGATAATTCCTTTGTGGTGATTCCCAATAAAGCGTGGATCCCATGAATAGTGCATAACAACTTTCCAACTCATTCAATGTGTGTATATTGGTTTTTTGGGTGACTGGCTGTGGGGTGACTGTTGTCTCCAATAATCTGAAGCCCAGGTATTTCCAGGGAGGTTCAGTTTGGATTTTATTTGTGGCTATGTGGCTATGCACAAGCCTCTGCTGGCAAGCATTACCTTTAAAGCAGCAAGACAGTCACCCAATAATGGAGAATTGCCAGAAGTAATTAAAATTTTCTCCATGTAGTGATACATCAAGACAGATAGCTATTTTTGCCATACTGGTTGTATTGCTGAGTGAATGATAAAGTGACTGATAACAGGACTGCTCTTCATAGCCTGGGGGAGGTGGCAGTGTGTGCAAGGGCCCTTTGTGACACGGTGCAGCACGGTCACCGTGGCATGGAACTGGGTGTCCAAGGGCCCTTTGTGACACGTGGTGACAAAGGAGCTGGCAGTGACAGGAGCAGGCCACAGTGCTCGGAGCAGGCGACGGGACAGGGCAGGACAGAGCGGTGCCGTGAGGAGCCCCCACACAGCGCGCTCGTTCGTGTCCCACCCGGAGCTTTTCCGAGGCGTTGTTCCTACAGGTGACCTCGTGGCCAGACTGCGGGCCATGGTGGCCCGTGGCCTCCCCGAGGATTTTGTTTTCCAGGCGCCTTTGAGGCCAGACTGAGGGACTTGGTGACTCGGAGCTTTGCCAAGACATCTCCTGTCCCTGCAGCCGGTGCCCTCGAGGCAAAACCGTGGGATCTGGTGACCACCATAGTTTATGAGGAGTCTCCTGTCCTTGGGACAGGCGCCCTCAAGACCAGAGTGCAGGACTTGCTGTCCTGCAGCCTTTCTGAGACTTCTCTGTCTCAGGTGCCTTCAAGGCACAACTGCACATCTCGTACACTTTGAGCTTCCTTGAGGCATCTCTCTTTAAGGTGCGCTCGAGGCCAGACTCTGACATGGCGGGCAGATTCCATGGCCTGTTAAAAGTGTTCAGGGGGACAGAAAAGAGAGACCTTGGAATTGCCCCAGCACAACAGCCTGAAGATGCAGAGCCATTTCATACGCTGCAGGAAGGTGAGCAGAAGACCTGGGGCCACAGGGTTGATGGCTGCAGCCAGCTTGGCCCCGTCCCATCCCATCCCATCCCATCCCATCCCATCCCATCCCATCCCATCCCATCCCATCCCATCCCATCCCATCCCATCCCATCCCATCCCATCCCCTCCCATCCCCTGGGGACATGCCCATGGACAGGATGGAACAGGGGCCGGGCAGACACCCCGCAGGGGCCGTGCTCCATCCCCTGGGCCGTCCTGGGGCTCTCCCTGCCTGGGCAGCACAGGGCTGGGCTGTGCTCTCCAGCCTCTCCCGCAGCCCCTCAGCTCTGTCTGTGCTCGCTCTTTGTCAGGTGCAGCCCTGGACAAGACACAAGAGCAGGAACCTGGCCGTGGCCGCTTGCGCAAAACCCAGAAGGTACCTGCAGCCACCCCGACCTGGGCTGGGCCTGCTGTCCCTGCTCAGCCCAGCACCACGCTTGGAGCATGCCATGGAGCATCTCTGGTTTCCCTGTCCTTTATTCTCTCGCAGAGGTTCCGGAAATTCTTGCGCATTCGGCGCACAAATACCAGCACTGCAGCAGCTGAGGGCACAGCCGAGCCTGACTGGGGGCTGACCGAGCTCCAGGCAGAGCCCGATGTCAGCCCAGATTCGGCTGTGCGCTCACAGGACTCTGAGGCTTCAATGAACGAGGACAGGACAAAGGCGGACAAGGCAGTGACTGAGGATGTGCCCATCACTGGAGAGATTCAGGACATCACAAATACTGACACCAAACCATATTCAGATGAATACTCACAAGACTCTGACGATGCAATGAACGAGGACAGGACCAAGGTGGACACAGCAGTGACTGAGGATGTGCCCATCACAAACACCAACACCGGAAACACTGAGGACATCTCAAATACTGGCGCCTCGCCCGCTCCCACTCTCACTCAAGAACTAATACAGGACTATTGCAAGGACCCCTCTGTTTCTTCTCAGCAGGAGGTAAGCAGCCAGGGGCCAGGCCTGGAGGCCTTCTAAGATCGTGTGTCCCCTCAAACCATGGTCACTGGGCCCCCTCAGCCTTTGAGACCAGCACAGTGTAGTGGGAAGGGAAGCACTTCTTGGAGGAAGCTGGGGAAGTTGCTGCCTTGGACAGTGCTCCAATCTTCCCCATGCCTCCTCCAGGTGCCAGCCATTGTAAGGAGCATCCACCAGAGTCTACTGTCCCATGTCACTGTGGAGGCCAGGCTGCAAATTGACATTGTGAGGCTGGCTGAAGAACACCCTGATGATGTGGTGCTGACCCTCCTGCGCTGTGCCCCAACATGTGACAGGTATGGGGCACACGTGCCTGCACAGCTCAGGGCCCACCAGCCTTTAGGGCCCATGGCCCTGCACAGCCTGTGCTATGGGCTCTGCCAGACAGGCACAGAGGTCCAGGACCCTGGGGCCCCTCTGCTCCCCAAGCCTGCTGCCAATGCTCCCTCCCTGCCTGTCAGGGCACCGGGGCTCTGTCACCTGGGCCCCCACAGCTGCACAGGGCATGATCCTGGGACTGAGATGCCCCTGACACAGAGCTCTCATCCCACAGAGCGGCTGCTATGATATGGAGAACCATTGGATCACTGGGACAAGCTGTGGAAAAAGTGCTGCCAACACTGCTCTGCGTGATGGAGGATTGGCCACTGCACAGCGCACGCACCTCTGATGGGGACAACAGGGACGTTTTTGCCCTGGCTGTGAGTTTCCGGATCTGGGCTCTGCTTGCCCCTCGGTCACCTCACCAGCAGCTCTCCATCCTCTCCATGCCTCAGGCGCTGGGCTGAACCCTGGGCTAGGGGCAGGCTCAGGGGACACCAGGCCCGCTGCTCCTCCTGCATCTGCCCTTGGGCCCTGTCCCACGGACACCTCGGCACTGAGCGCTGTCTTGGGCTGCTTCTTTTGCAGGCAACTCTGGTGATCTGGGTCATTGTCCAGGTGCCTGAATGCCACCAGGCCATGATACTTTATTCCTCCCGCCTGTTTGTGGCTCTGCTCTTCCATGTTGTCATCACCACAAGGCAGATGCCACCAGTGGAAGCTGGTAACTTCTGGAGAGCGTGCCAGGAGGAACACCGCCTTCCCAGCAAGCTTAACAGGTCCCAGTCCTCCTGTCCTTCCCATACCCTTGTGGCCAGTGCCAGTGCTCCCAGTGTGACCTGGGCTTTGCTCTGCACACAGGTTTGCAGTGCAGGCCATGAAGGCTCTGCTCTGCCGACTGTGCTGTGACAATGAGGTGGTGGCTATGGAGCGCAAGCGTGGCTGGGACACGATGCTGTGTGCTCACACCCAGCACTATGCCGTGGGTCTGCTGGCCAGGTGAGACCCCCTTCTCCCCACTGCCCCCGACATTTGTGCCCTGTGCCCCACTCAGTATCTGCGGTCTTGGCCCAGAGAGCCTTGTCACTGAGGGCAAGCCAAGAAGATGGGAAAAGGCTGGGAGAGGAGGGTGCCCAGAAGGGGCCATCTCCCAGAGCACCCACATTCCCTCCAGGGATGCTGGGGAAAGGCCAGAGCACTCTGAGTCAGCCCTGGGAGAGGTTTGTCCCCCACTTCAGGGTCTTGGTGCCTTTTTCCCCCTGCCAGGGTGATGCGTTGTCGCTTGGTCCCTTTGTGCTCTCGCATCGCACTCCACTTGCTCCGGCAGCTCAGCAGCCAGGACCCATACAGGGATCTGCCCTTCCTGGCATTCCTTGTGGAGGTGAGCCTGGTTCCAGCGCTGCCTGGCTGAGCTGTCTCCCAGCTCTCTGCCCTCTCACAGCCACAGCTGCCTGGGATGGCGCCCACGCCCTGTGCTGATGCCTGGGCCCAGCCCTGGGCGCTTCTGGGCTCCTGCTGGCCGGCTCCCCTGTCACTGCCCTGTGCCTTTCAGGTCCTCGAGTGCCTGGACTTGAGGGAATGTGGTGACAGTGTCCTGAAGGTCTTGGCAAGGCACCTGCACAGCGAGTCCAGGGAGCGGTGTCGCCTGGCGCTCAGAGGCCTCGTGGTGGTCAGCAAGGATCCCTTGATGGTGAGGAGGGGCAGCAGCTGAATCTGCGCTGTGGAAAGCAGCCCCATGGGCGTGCAGGGCTTCAGGAGCTGAGGCAGCTGCTCCCAGCTCTCCTGCCTCATCTGCCCCAGTGCTTTGGGGCAGGCCTTTGGCCTGTGGGCCCTGCAGCAGCAGGGTGGCCTTGCAGTGCCAGGGTGGTGTTGGTGGTGCAGCCGTCCATGGCTTCCCAGCACAGCCTTGTGTTCCACACAGGCCAGGAGAATGTGCATCCTGTCTCCAAGCCTTCTGGAGCTGCTGGATGATGCAGATGGAGAGATGGTCAGCATGTCCCTCTCTGTGTTCACCAATGTGCTCCAGCACAAAGACATCCTGGTATCCCGCACCACTGCCCCAAAGCTGGCTGAGGCACTCCTGCTGCTCTTTGAGCATGTAAGCTTCTGCATCCTGAGCTACAGGCATTGGGTGCTTCCCAGAAACTTGGTGCCCTCTGGATTTTCAGGCCTTTGCCCAGGTGGGACTGGAATAGTTGATGTAGGGCTTTTTGTTTCCTCTAGGACAACAGCCATGTGCAGGTCCTCTCCATTCAACTCTTCAGCAAGGTGGTGGAATTGGTTGTGGATGAGGGGAAAAAGCCCCTGAAGTCAATTGTGAGCAAGAGCCTGTATGCACTTTTAATTTACTGTCATGATAAGAACTCGGACGTGGCAAAGGTGAGGTTTTCTGTGATGCTGGTGCATCTCTGGGAAGGGGCATGCCTGCATCCTGCCCTGGTGCCTCACGGGCTGACGCCTCCTCCAGGCCTGGGCACAGAGATGCGGGTCTGGTGCCCTGGGCTGTGGGGCCATCTCCGGGTCTCTGCTGCTCCCCAGGCCTCTCGAGAAACACTGCTTCGTGTGGCCGAGTTCCTGAAGAGGAGGAAGCTCGTACAGCTGTTGAAGAAGCAGCCGCCGATGGATGTCGAGGAGTGCCTGGTAAGGAGGGCCTGAAGCCCCAGGCTCAGGGTGGAGAAGGCCCCTGAGGGCGGTGCTCGGTGGGCGGGGCTGGCAGCTGTGCCCCTGCCCGCTGCTGCAGCCAGAGGCCGCCCGGGCTCTTCTCCAGGCTCCCGTGGGCCCGAGCCGGGTGCCCATGGAGCCCCGGCCCGGCGGGGCTGCGGGCCGGCACCGCGGCTCCCCGGGCAGCAGCCGGCCCTCTGCCCCCTGCCCTCGGGAGCCCTTGGCCAGCGGCTGCTGGCCGCGCCTCAGGGCTCTGCGGCCAGGGGAGGCCGGGGCTGGGCGCAGGCAGCGCCCGGCCCAGGGGCTGAGCCCGCGCCAACCCTTCCCTCCTGCCGCTCTCTGCAGCTGGCAGAGGACAGGAGCCAAGCGGCCGAGCACCTGCGCCGGGGTCTGCGCTACCTGCAGAGCCCACAGGAGCCCCTGAGAGAGGCGGCCGTCACGTTCATGGGTGAGCCCCGAGCCCCGTCTCCCTCCCCGGCCCGGCCCGCCACAGCTCGGCCCCAGCCCCGCCTGCTGCCCCGGCAGCGCCAGCCGGGCCCGGCGCCGTGCAGCCCCGCCTGGCCTGGGCATTGCTGCTGCTGCCCTGGCAGCCGTGCCCTGGGTGGCAGCGTGCGGCAAGGGCCGGGCTGAGCCCTGCCGGGCCAGCAGCCCGTGTGGCCACAGCGCCGGCAGCACCGCTGGCAAGGAGCTGTGCCGCTGGGGCCGTGACAGGCTCTGTGCTCACAGGCATGGCCGGGCGGTGCCTCAGGAGGCAGCAGCAAGAGCTCCGGCTGAGCTGGACAGGTGAGTGAGGGCAGCGGGCTGACAGCGGGGGCTGCCGGGGGTCCTGCAAGTCCTGTCCCGGCTTTGCAGGGCTCTGCTCCCTGTGCCGACGAGGGCTGATGTGGGCAGGGCACACAGAGATTTCAGGGACACGTAGGGGAGTCATGGCCCGTACCTCCCAGCTGATTCCAAAGTCTCCTACTCCCTTCTGGGTGCAAAGGCCCTGTCCAGAAGCTCTTGTAGGATTCCCTCAGACCCGGGCTGTTGCCAGGGCTCTGTTCCTCTCTCTTTCAGCCCTGCAAGCCCGGAGGCAACGTGCCAGCCCATCCTGCTGTGACCTGGAAAATCAAGCTGAGTTTCCCCAAAGAGCTGAAGAACTTGGGACGTCTTCTGGATCCAGTCAACCAGTGCCCCAAGAAGAGCACCAGGAGACACCAAAGGGGACACTGCCTCCCAGCGCTGCTGGAAGTCCTGGCACAGCTGATGCTGGGCAGAGTTCTTGTGGCTTCAGCCCTTTCCCTGCCTGTTGACTGCCCCGTCCCTCCAGGCCTCAGTCACTGCCCATCCCCATTTTTTCCCTCCACTCTCCCTCCCTGTAGATGGCTCCCTCCCTCCAGCCCTCATATCTGCCCATCCCCATTTTTTCCCTCCACTCCCCCTCCCTATAGGTGGCTCCCTCTCTCCAGCCCTCAGACTCTCCATCCCCATTTTTTCCCTCCACACTCCCTCCCTATAGGTGGCTCCCTCTCTCCAGCCCTCAGACTCTCCATCCCCATTTTTTCCCTCCACACTCCCTCCCTATAGGTGGCTCCCTCTCTCCAGCCCTAAGACTCTCCATCCCCATTTTTTCCCTCCACACTCCCTCCCTTTTATGTGGCTCCCTCCCTCCAGGCCTCATACACTGTCCGTTCCCATTTTTGCTCTCCACTATTCCTCCCTTTTGATAGCTCTGCCCCACCGGCCTTCAGGCTGTCCATCACCTTTTTTTCCCTCCACTCTCCCTCCCTGCTGACAGCTCCATTCCTCCAGTCCTCAGACCCTCCCCATTAGCTTTTTTCCTCCCAGATCATCCCTTTGCTTCGCCTTTCAATAATAAACAGTTTGGCATCTTCACTTTGCCTACATCCCTGCGGAGCTGAAGTAAATCCCAGACCCTGGGACACACAGGCCCTGCTGCCGTTCTCTGCCACGCTGTGTTTTGTGCACGGACACGGAGGAACGACGGCAGGTCAGGCTGGAATGGTGCCTGTGCTGAAGGTGCAGTTCCACAGCACTGTGCAGTTACACATCTTGCTGAGCACCCTGGAGCCCCTGGATTTTGGGAGAGCCAACCTGAGCATGCTCTGAACCCAGCTGAGAGGGATTCCATGGCAAGCATCCATGGAGGGCAGAAGAGCTTAGAATGCTGGAAGCTTTCAAGAAGAGCTTCCTGAAAGCACAGCAGTGCTCCATCCCTGCACAGGATGAGGAAGAGGGCAGAAGCAGAGAGCATCCTGGCTTAGCAGGGAGCTCTGGCTGTGCCCAAGAGCAAATGAAGCAGCAGCATGGTGCCCGAGACTCGGACACGCGGCCGTGCCGGTGCCCGGAGCGCTGTCAGGCAGCGCCGGGATCCCGGCTGTGCTTCTGCTCCCCACAAGTGAGGAATGGCAGCCCCAGGCTCAGAGCCAGTCAGAAAGCCAAGCAAGGGAGAGCAGAGGGAGGGCACCCTGCCAGTCTCTCTTGGGCATGGCCACAAAACAGCCCCGGCTGCTTCTTCCTCTGCCTGCGTTTGGGCTGTGCTGGTGGCAGAGCCAGCCAGGTTGGGCTCTGTGTTCCAAAGCCTGTTGGGAGCGGGCATGAAAAGCTCTGTGTGCACAGCAGAGAGTCCTGGAAGGTGCTGGCAAGAGCATCCTGCAGGAACAGGGCTCTGGTCCCTGGCCAGGAACAGCCTGGTCTTGGAGCCGTGAGCGCAGGCAGGAGCTGAGGCAGGTGAAGAGGCAGCGGGCAGCTTGTGTTTGTGGAGGGCCTGGGGCTGCACCTCTGAACCTGCACCTGCAAACTCACTTGGGGGAACAGGAGCTAGAGCTGGAGTGCCTGTCCTGAAAGGACCTGAAGTCATTCAGCCTTGCCAGCGTTTCTTAAGGGTGTGTTGGTGTTCCCCAGGAAAGCCACACATTTGGGGAAACACCTTTGGAGGAAAGGGGCTTGCTTCTCAAGGAAAGTGCTTGCCAGGGAGCTCCCAGTGAGGCAGGTGGGAGTGTCCCCCTTTGGCTTTCTGTGCTCCTTTCAGTGCTTGAGGCCCATTGCACGTGGCAGAGGGGCATGGAGAAGGCAGTGAGGGGCAGGTTTGGCATCTGCAAACCAATCCCAGCACCTGCAGCAGGGTGTGTTACCCTCTTTGGACAGAGGTGTGAGCAGGAGCATCTTAGTCCAGCCATGGGCCCCAAAGCTCTCTGTGAGAACTGTGAATTAAAAGGCCTTTACACACATACTTTTCACATCTTTCCTCTCTGCTGTGTCTCAGCTCTTGGCAATATGCATTGCCTCCTGCTTGGTGGGAGCTGCTGTGGCCCAGGGCCAGCACAGAGCTGGGATGTGTGGGCCAGGCAGCGTGGAGAGCCTTGGCTGACCTTGGTGTGTCCCTGGCCTCAGAAAAGGCCTCCCAAGGTGTCCTGCTCGTTGGCTCTCCCTGTGCATCTTGGAGAGAACAAGGTAGGCATTTCTGGCAGCTGGGCATCAGCCGGCCTTAACATGGGGCCGTGTGGTGGAGCGAGCCCAGCTGAGATAGCCTGAGAGCAGCCCAGTGCTCCGTGCTCCTCTCTGCTGGCACGTGAGCGTTTCTCTGCTTTCGGGATGGCCCTGGCTGTGTCAGGGCTGCTACGTGGGCACGAGACAGCCGGTGCTGTCCCGCTGGGTCCCAGCAGTGCCTCGCAGCAGCCCTGCAGCCACGTCAGGATGCTGGCCAAGAGAGGCCCTGTAAGCTGAGGCAGCTGATTTTAAGCTTTTGCAGATACACCCAGGGGATGGCCAGCGGTGTTCCCTCAGGATACAGCAGTCCTGAGGGGTGTCCCTAATTCATTCAAAGCTGCAGACAAACGCATTGTCCATCAAAAGACCTTTTATTAAGCTAGCAGGAGGGCAGGTGTGTGCACCCTGTGGGAACTCAGCACATCCCTCTGGATGTCCAGAGTAGCCGAGAACCCCGTCAGGTGGCTCGGAGACCCTGGCATTCTGCCCGCAACACCTGCTGGCTTGATTTTGATCCTTCCAACGAATTGCCAGCTTGACATGGGGATGTGAAAGACACGCAGGTTTGAATGGTGCAGTAACAGGGTGTTGACAGGGTGGAAATGTAGATTTTAGAATTTTTGGTATAGGGGTTATAGGGACAAGATGGAGGAATCAGGGCGTGTCTAGTCCTTCTTCTTTCTTCTTTCTTCTTCTTGTTCTCCATTTTCTGCTGTGATGTTGGCACTTGGGGATTGGTTTAGAACAGAAGTACACCGTCTAACATAGGTGATAGGTATTGGAAATTAAAAGTAAATATGATCTACGTAGTTTGCAGTATAAAAGGATGACACCGCCTCGGGGGGGGTCAGAGTGCTTGTTGCTGCCTTGCTGTGCAGGCCTCGCTGGGCAAAAAGGCAATTTTGTTGATAAGAAATAATAAACAACCTGAAGACCAAAAAAGTGAAGAGTCCAGACTGATTCTTCAGAGCAGAGGCTGCTGCAGAGCCATCCCACGCATCTCGGGGCAGAGAACAGACAGCCGACCCCACATCACCCCACTAAAATGCTTCTCTGCCACGTGTAAATTTCAGGGGGTTGATGTAGGAATTATATCAAAAATACCATCCATCTTTACTCTGCTGAGGTGATTTGATAGGCTTGGGGTTAGAAATACATTCTGTCAGATTCCTGTACTTGAAGCTAATGTCCAGGCGCTGGCCAGGAGCAGTCTCCATGCCCTAAAGCAGCACTACTTCCTCATGGCTTCCCTGCACAGGGCTCATTCCATACTTGCCCTTCGTTTTTCTGCTAGAATGTGTCTAAAGCTTTTTGTCAAGTCCCTCTTCTGTCAAGTTAGGCCAGCCAGGTTTTTCTTATGCTAACTAGTGCTAAGTGCTTATGTAGGTCTGTGCTAAGTACATGTTTACTTATGGGAATTGCTTGGGCTTATGTAAAACAAAGGCCTTGTTTCATTCTCCCCTTCTCTTTATCCTGATGCAAATTCTTTTGCAACAACCTCTGGACAGTCCACAGTACATATGTACTGTTATGCTGCTGTTTTAATTTTCCACCACATCAGTAGGTTCATGATGGTTAGGAAGAGGGTTAATTTAGAATCCTTGTGGTCCTACAGTCTGTAGCAGGCCATGGGCTTGCTAGGGCCCCGTGGAGAGCAGAGGCCTAAAGATACGAAATGCCAAGTCATGGCAAGCTCCCATCTTCCACCTTTCGGACCCCAGCTTATGCATCTGTAACCCCATAGGTCACTTCTCCTCAAGCCCTGCTTTTGGACAATTTCTGATCCCCCCTTACCCTGTATAATGGGCTGTTTTAGCCCATTCTGGTTAGAAGAGCCGTCGCTGGAACCCTTGAGAGACCCCCAATAAAGACATTGCTCTGGAACGCCAGAGCAGCCCTCTCCTCTTTCACCCAGCCTCTGCCTGCGGCGCCTTAGCAAGGAAAAGAGCTGAACTCAAAAGAGCTGATAATCGCTAAAGAGCTGATATGCCTTATGCTAACTAAAGGCAGCCAGTGGCTTAGAGCTGCTTGGGTTTCGGGCAGTCTGTCCCCAGAAGAGGACTGAGCTATGCGGACTGTGCAGCCTGCTCGGGGCCAAAGCTGCTCCCAGCAGGAGCCCTTGACAACAGTGCAGGTAAATTGACTTGTCCTTCCAGTCTCTGGGTTTCCCCATTGAAAGGCAAACAGCTTTTGGCTGCCAGTGTCCAAGGGTATACAGAAGAAAGCATCCTTGAGATCTGAAATGGTAAACCATCCATATTCATCTTTTAGTTTGCTTAGCAAAGCATATTGAGTTGCAACCACTGGTGGAGATCTCCAGCTATTTTGTTAATATAGCCTGTAGGTATTGAACCAGACTGTAGTTCAAGCCATCAGGCTTCTGTACCGGTAAAATGGGTGTATTCTCTTCAGAGTCACATTCCAGTAACAACCCAAATTTTAGAAAATTGTCTACGATAGACTTAATATTTTTATGTTTTCCACTGTACGTTGATATTGTTTCATTCTTATTGGTTGTGTTCAAGGTTTAAGTTTAATGATTAGAGGTTGTGCTGCCTTGGCCTCACCAGGGATCCTATCCACTCAGACTTAAAGACAAACCTGACTAAGAACTTCTTCTGTGTCTCTTCTGATTTGGACAAATCTGTAATGAGAGCTAGACATAGAACTTGATTATTTGCTCATCATTGATTTTGATCTGAACTCCTCCAGGGGTAAACTACATTTCAGCCTGTTGAAACCTGTTACAACATTCTCATTTCTCCAACAAATCCTTCTGATGAGGCATTTTGGGGGACGTAGGCACATATGGGAACTGATGTATTCCTACTGTTTTTCCCAGTTCATAAGATTGTGGTTTTAAAAAGGATACCTTCTGCTGTTGACTTGTGGCTCCAATAACATTCACAACTTTACCTGGATCAATTTCTTCCAACTGTATATCTAAAACAAAATGTGTTGCACCCGCATTCACCTGACATTTCATTTTCCTCACCTTTTCCCCCAGTTCTCTTTTGACCAGAGGGTTTTCTGGGGGGATGCCCTCCAGCCAGCCCTTGCATTGATTCAGTTCTGCAGCCACCTTGGGTTTGAGTGCCAGGCAGTCTCTCTTCCTATGTCTGTCTTTCTCACAAATAGGCACATTGAGTAGTCCAGAGGTTAGGGATAGGTCTCTGCCCACCCCAGCCATTTCTTTGTCCTGAGGAGGGGCCTTTGGGTGGCTCCTCTCCAAGGGCTGCAATAACAGTGTTAGTCATTCCTTTCTCCAGTTGCTTATGCTCTACGCGACTCTGGTTTTTATGAACTCACCATGCTTCTTCTTGCAGTTTTTCTATACCTGGTCTTCTGTTTTTAATTTTCAGTTTCTGCCTCATATCATTAGAGGATTGGCCCAGGAAAAGGGAAACGAGTTGGTTTTTGCCATAATCATCTGATGGGTCTGGAGCAGTGTATTTAAGCATGGCTTCCTGGAATGGTTCAAAAATTCAGTCAGGGCTTCAAGAGGCCCTTGTTTCACATGTTATAGTGCACTCCAAAGTACAGCCTTAGGGATACCATTTTCCAAAAGAAACACATTCCCAGTGCCTCTGTGGGAGTTGATAGTGACCAGAATTATTACAGTCCCAGGGAGGTTTTGTGAGAGGGCATGTTTCTTCTGTATTTTCTCCTGCCCATCGTCTGGCTCTTCCATCATTCCGTGCAGGTGTTAGTACCAGCTCTTTCCTTGTGTCTGTTAAAACATTTAGCACAGGATCTATATCCTCCCCATCTGGGTCCAGGGCTTTAACAAAGGTCCTGAATCTTTTGGCCATTCTTGATGGATCATCCCAGTATTGTCTAGGCAGAAATTTCCAGGTTTCTAAATCATCTCATGAGAGACATACCTTGATTTTCATGAGACTCAAAGGTCCTGTTGCCTCCCATAACAGTGACTGAATGACCATCCCCCAAAAAGATGTTGAGCTTCCTCCCAGCTCCTGCAAACGAGTCCAAGGGCAGCTTTTGTGGTGGGTTTTCTCTTCAATGGTTTGTTGTGTTATCCCCTATGTAATGGTTCAGCCTAAGTTGTACCCTCCTATCTTAGCTGTCTGTCTTGTCTTAAACCTGTTCCTTAATCTGGGATGTTCCCTGATCGTCCTCTCATTCAGCTGTCAATCCCACTTTGTACCAACCCTTCAGTCTAGAAACTTCCCTGTCAATCCCCTGTTCCTCAAAGCTCTATTGGTCTATGCAAACCCTTCCCCTGTTCCTCCTCATTGGTTCAAACATTGGAGACCCGCCTTATGCTCCTCCCCAGTCCTTCCCCTATTGGTTGAAATTTGTACCCTCCCCTGAGCCCTCCCCATATACAAGTCCCTGTTCACCTGTTTTCTTTGTCTTTTGTCCCTGCACTCTCCACAGAATAAGGCTTTCCTTGGAGCCCGTACAGAAGAGGTCCTTCTTGTCCTTAACTGCACTGGCAGAATTCCAGCACCATGCCACAGGGGAATGCTGAATGCTGACAATACCTCGGCTTCCCTTCTGCCTTTGGTTCTGTACTGGGAGTTCTTCCACTTTCAAGTTCTAGAGAGGAAGGGGGCTCAAAGGCACAGTTTTATCAGCAGTATTTACCAGGGAGTTTGACTGCATTCCCTGTCCTCCCTCTTCCCATGACTCAAAAGGAGCAACCAAACCCTCCATCCTTTCCTCATTCTCTTTATATTTAAACACCTTTGTCCTATGGAACATGCTGAACAACACCTTCTTAGTCCTGCCTTTCCTTTTGTTTTGCAATCTTTTTCCAGAGCCAAGGCAGAAGGATCCCTTGGGGCCAAATTAAAGCCACTTTCCTGCTGCAATTCAGGGTGATCCTTCAGATAAACAAAACATATTTAGGTGCACAGCTTCATCTTCTTTTCATTCTTTTCACAAGAATAATAGTAACCACAACACGGTAAAATAACTCAGGGTTGCATTTATTGTCTTTTTCTCCCTGTCTTTAAATATATAAAGGGGCCACTATTGATCAGAGTATTTATTGAGTGTTTTCTTAGTCTCTGTGCCCCCAGGGCCTTTCTTATGTTCTTCCATTGTTTCAATAGGCATCCCAGGGGGTTTGGATTTATTGGCTTGCTGGCTGACACCCTCTCTTGGACACCCACCCTGGTCCTTTCTTTATCTCCTCTTACACTCTGTTGATTTTTAATGATATTTCAATTCCCAAACTGAAATGTTTTTTCTCTCCTCTCCTTGCTCTTATTATTTTTACACCAGAATTGATACACACAGGGTGTCTTTGGGCTCCCCTGCACCAATATTCTCTCCTGCAGGTGTGGCAATGTATATAAACCAAAGGACTACACCCCTACACAAGAAACAAGGGATCAGAGTCCTTGCAGTCCTGCAGCCTTCCTGAGGCTTCTGCATCACAGGTGCCTTCAAGGCCCAGCTGCAGGACTTGTTAACTTGGCACTTTCCTGAGGCATCTCTCTTTAAGGTGCCCTCGAGGCCACACTCTGGCATTGTTGTGGTGTGCTTTGTGTCTTTACTTGTTGAGTTTGTTACTGTACTGGATTTTCTATGTTTGAAATGGTTCATTCTATGTGGACCCATATTACTTCCCAAATGGTTTCCCCCTAAGTTTTATAATCCCCCTTTCCCTATCAATCACCCTTGTGCCTACCCCTATTTCCAGACCCTTCTCTGTCACTCCTCCAAACCCTGCCCCTGCAGCTTGTCTGTCATTGTTTGCCAAGCCCCTTCATCTAGAAGCTTCGAGGTCAATTATGTAAACTACTAATCCCATTGGTAGATTTTGTATGTTCTCCTCCACTATCCTCTTCCATTGGTTGTATGATAACTTAGTCCCGCCTCATGCTCCTCCTCAGTTGCTGGCCTTTAGTTGTTAGGCTGACTCCTCCCCAGAGTCAGCCTCCCTTTATAATTTTGTGTATCCCTTTACTCTGTGCTCTTCTGCTTCTGTTCCCTCCCAGCTTGCTACAGTTTGTAGCACCTGTTCACTCCCTTCGGGGAGGGAATAAACAGCAGATGGAAAATTACAGAGAGAAAGCCCCTCTCTTTTTTATTTACCGGTCTAACTCCACGAGGCCCTCTCTGGGTGCCTGCTCGGCCAGGCCCAGCGGAAGGAGAGGTTCCTGCCAGTGGCTGATCCGCTGCCCTCAGCTAAGCCAAGGGCTGGAGGCAGGCAGCAGCCATTTAGTGATGTGCACCGAGGTGAGGGGTCAGAGCTGGCCGGCACCACCAGCACCAGCTGTCCACCCGAGATCAGGGGTGCAGCGCCATGGCATGGTAGGCAAATTCCTCAGTTTGTTCAAAGTTGCTGTGGTGTGTTCAGTCAGTTTATTCGGCTGCTCCCCTATTTTATGTAATGGTTCTGCCCCCGAGAGTTTTCCCGCCTTTGTTATGTCTGTCGTGTTGTTACCATGGTTTTTCCCACCCAAAGTTATGTCAATCCTCTTAGTTATGTAATTGCCCCTCCCTGTACTCCCTTATATGTAAACTTGCTTCTCCTCCCTCGGCCCAGTCAATCACTCCCCACTCCACCTTTCTCTCTAGAAAGTTCTCCATTATGGGAGTCATGATTGGCTGTGGTGCCGGGGCCACTCCTCTACAATGTATCTATTGGTTGTCCTTATGTGTCAGTTACCCTAAGTTCACTTCCTCTCCTCCCCGGATTGGTTCTTGTGTAGACCCCTCCCTTGGTTACCTCCCCCTATAAAACCCTAGTGCACCCACTGTTCTTGATCACTCCCTAGCTGACCTTCGTTGGATAATAAATCTGACTATCCCCAGACAGTGTCCTGGCTCTTTCTCTCGTCGTCTTCGCAGCTTCTGTTCGGCCTATCCGGTGATCTGTCTGCACAGGCACAGCCCAAAGACCTTTGACGCCCAGGGGTGCCTGAGTTGCAGTGGGCTGTGGGCCGCCCCTCCTGCTAGCCGGACATTGATCAAAGGCCACGGACTGCTGCAGTGTTCAGGGGGAAAAATAAGAAAGGCCCTGGAGCTGCCCCAGCATAACAGCCTGAAGAATCGGAACAGTCCCAGCCCCTGCAGGATGGTGATAGGCAGAGCAGGGCCACAGGGATGATGGCTGAATCCATTAATTCTCAAGTTCTTGGACTTCACTGAAGTTGGTGACAGCATCCTGACGGTCCTGTCAAGTTGCCTGCACAGCAAGTGCAGGGAGCGGCGTCACCTGGCGCTCAGAGGCCTCATTGCGGTCAGCAAGGATCCCTTGATGGTGAGGAGGGGCCGTGGCTGAAGCTGCACTGTGAAAGCAGCCCCATGGGCGTGCAGGGCTTCAGGAGCTGAGGCAGCTGCTCCCAGCTCTCCGGCCTCACCTGCCCCAGTGCTTTGGGGCAGGCCTTTGGCCTGTGGGCCCTGCAGCAGCAGGGTGGCCTTGCAGTGCCAGGGTGGTGTTGGTGGTACAGCCGTCCATGGCTTCCCAGCACAGCCTTGTGTTCCACACAGGCCAGGAGAATGTGCTGTCTGTCACCAAGCCTTGTGGAGCTGCTGGGTGATGCAGATGGAGAGATGGTGAGCATGTCTCTCTGTGTGTTCACGAATGTGGGCCAGCACAAAGACTTCCTTGTATCAAGCACCACTTCCGCAAAGTTGGCTGAGGCACTGCTCCTGCTCTTTGACCACAAAAGTCTCTGTGTCCCCAGCTGCAGGCACTGGCTGCTGCCCAGAAACTTTTCCCAGGTGAGCTTGAATAAATTAGTTTAAAGCCAGATTGTCTTCCCTTCCTCCAGGAGAACAGGTATGTGCAAGTGCTCTCCCGTTGAGCTCTTCTTCAGGATAATGGCCTTGGTAGTGGATGAAGTAAAAAAAGCCCCTTAAGAAGATTTTGAACCAAAACGTGCTCCTTCTTTTACTGCCATAATGAGGACTGGCGCGAGATGTAGGTGAGGTTTTGTGTGAGGCTGGTGTATCTCTGGGAGGGGCTCGGCTGCCTCCTGTCCTGGCACCTCATGGACTGCCGCCTTCTCCAGACTTTGGCACAGGGATGTGAGTCTGGTGCCCTGGGCTGTGGGGCCATCTCTGGGCCTCTGCTGCTCTCCAGGCCTCTCGGGAAACACTGCTTCTTGTGGCTGAGCTCCTGAAGATGAGTAAGCTCAAGCAGCTGCTGAAGAAGGGGCAGCTGTCAATGTTCACCGAGGTCCTGGTAAGGAGGGCCTGAAGCCCCAGGCTCAGCCTGGAGAAGGCCCCTGAGGGCGGTGCTCGGTGTGCGGGGCTGGCAGCTGTGCCCCTGCCCGCTGCTGCAGCCAGAGGCCGCGCGGGCTCTTCTCCAGGCTCCCGTGGGCCCGAGCCGGGTGCCCATGGAGCCCCGGCCCGGCGGGGCTGCGGGCCGGCACCGCGGCTCCCCGGGCAGCAGCCGGCCCTCTGCCCCCTGCCCTCGGCAGCCCTTGGCCAGCGGCTGCTGGCCGCGCCTCAGGGCTCTGCGGCCAGGGGAGGCCGGGGCTGGGCGCAGGCAGCGCCCGGCCCAGGGGCTGAGCCCGCGCCAACCCTTCCCTCCTGCCGCTCTCTGCAGCTGGCACAGGACAGGAGCCGAGCGGCCGAACACCTGCGCCGGGCCCTGCGCTACCTGCAGAGCCCACAGGAGCCCCTGCGAGAGGCAGTCGTGAGTTTCATGGGTGAGCTATGAGCCCGGGCTCCCCTGCCCAATCCTACCCTGCCCTGCACAGCCTCTCGAGGCCCCAGCCATCATTCCCCTGCCCTGCCCAGCCCTTTTATGCTCTGCCCTGTCTTTCTTTGCCCCACCTGGCCCCGCCCCAACCCACCCTGCCCCACCCTTCCCAACCTGTCTCTGCCCGACCCTGGCCTGCCCAGAACAGTCATGCTCTGCCCTGTCCAGTTTCATTTAACCTGGCCACATTCTACCCCTCCCTGCCTCACCCTGCCCAACCCCGCTGCACCCAACTTTGCCCCGCTCTGTCCAACCCCATCATGCTGCACCCTCTCGTGCTTCACCCAACTGAGCCCTGCCTCGCTGCACCCTTCCCCACTCTACCCCGCCCCCTTTGCCCTGCCCCATCCCAGCCTGCCCCACCCTATCCACCTCACCCTGCTCCGCCCTGCCCAACCCTGTCATGCTCTGCCCTCTCCTGTTCCGCCCAACCTATCTCCACCCTGCCCCACCCTGCCCCTCCCAGCCCTGCCACACCCAATCTCACCCTGCCCTGCCCAACCATTTTGTGCTTCGCCCTGTCATGCTCCACCGAACTTTGCCACACCCTGCCCTACCCTCCCCACCCTACCCCACCCCACCCCACCCTACCCGACCCAACTCAGCTTCACCCTGCTCTGCCCAGCCCATCATGTTGTGCCGTCTCCTGCTTTGCCCAACCTAGCCCCGCTTCACCGCACCCTTCCCCACCCTGCCCCACCCCTTTTGCCCTGCCCCGCCCCACCACACCCAACCTGTCCCCACCCTGCCCCACCCAGCTCCGCCACACTCAACCACATCTCTCCCTGCCCTGTCCAACCCTTTCTTGCTGCATCCTGTCCTGCTCCACCAAACCCCGCCCCACCCCACCCTGCTCCGCCCCAGCCCACCCTGCCCCACCTCTCTGCCCCGCCCTGCCCTGCCCAAACCTGTCATGCTCCGCCCTCTCCTGCCCTGCCCAACCTGGCTGCACCGTGTCCCACCCATCCCCGGCCCGCCGCAGCTCGGCCCCAGCCCCACCTGCTGCCCTGGCAGCGCCAGCCGGGCGTGCTCCTTGGGGCCCTGCCGACCTGGGATCTGCCAGTGGCTCTGTTTGTCTTTCTTGCAGCTCTTGAACACAAGGCAGAGGACGTCAGCCGTGCCACCAGAAGCCTGGCTCGTACTCTACTGCCTCACAGGCTGCAGCCTCCTCCTGGCCTTGATACAGAGACATGGGTTCTTCTCCTCACCTTTGGGGCCATCTCTGGGTCTCTGCTGCTCTCCAGGCCTCCCAGGAATCTTTGAACTGCATTGTTCAGCCAGGTTCGTGAATGGGAAGGACCTCCAACAGATCCTGAAGCTGGATCACATCTGGAGGTTTGGTATGGGTCGGGTACAGATGGCCTGGAAGCCCCAGCCTCAGCCTGGAGAAGCCCCCTGACTGCACTGCTCAGTGTGTGGGGCTGGCAGCTGTGCCCCTGCCCAGTGCTGCAGCCATGGGCACCAGTGTAGAATCCTCTGATTCCTTTCCTCTCAGGGAAATGCCCAGAGCCCTGCCTTGGAGAGAATTGCCATAGTGTTCCCCACACTCTGGAGGACAGAAAGATCTTCCTCATAGACTTTTACTGAACAGTGATATATCCCAGTTCCTTTCCCCATATGTGCCAGCATCCCCTGGTTTCTCTTTTCCCTTTTTCCTCATTGGTTGGCTGGCCCTGTCTTTCCTGAAAGCCAATCCCTCTTATCCTGCCCTTTGTACCACCCCCTACCCTCCCGTACTTAAACCTTGTGCAGAGCACATGGTCTGTCTTTTGCCTCTGGTTCCCCTTTGGTGTGTTGAAATAAACCTCGCTGGAACTGACCATGTAAAAGGCCCTGGTGCCTCTCATGGCTGAGCTAGCTGTGGTGAGTGTGGGATGTGTGGACTTGACTGCCTTACCTGCATGCTCACACAAGCAGCCTTTCCACAGGAACTGCTTCCTGGGAAACAGGTAGCAGCAACCACCATCTAAACCCCACGCTGCTACAGGCATTCCTCCCCCTGTGCTCCTTTCCTCTCATCCCCTCGGGGCAGGTCCAGAGGTAGAAACTGCCTAAAAAATGCACAGGAGTGCTAACTGTCTCATGCCATTTCCAGTTCTTAGCCTGTCCCTTTCTCAAGCTGGTACTGGCATGTGTGGGAGACAGCCATAGAGAAGATGAACTTGGAATACCATGGGAGGACACCCCTGTTTAAGTTAGGCTGAGAGACTGGCACAATTCCCCATGGTTCTTTGCTTGTTAATGTTAATGATAATGTGCTGTTGTCAATCGACTGCTGTTCATCCCCCAGTTACAGAAAGTTCTGTACTCCCCCTTCCTCCATTGGCTTTCTCTGAGAGACCCCTGCCACTCCACTCCCCCATTGGTGTATCCTGTGTCACCTCACCTCAACTCCACCCTTGATTCCCTTCCCCATTGGATAATTTGTACCCTGACCTCTCCTACCATCCCCCAGTTATATACCCCGGCCCCCTGCTCCTGGCTCTTCTCCCCTGGTTCTCTTCAGCGGAGGTTGTGTTCCTGCTTGTTCCTGTTCCTCTCCTCACCTCTGCCCCACCCGGACCTCTGGATCTTCCCCCAATAAACCCTGCTGGATCTGCCATGCAAAGAGTCCTCTCATTTTCTCTGGTGAGGCTTTGATTACACCATCCGGGCTCAGGCATCTGGTGGGTTGGGGGAATTGTCCAGGCAGCCCGAAATGGAGACGCTTTTGGTACTGTAGGCACCCCAACAACACCTTCCTGGGGAAGCTACTCTGGCCACCCACAGCCATGCCAGGCTGGGCTCTAGCCGAACCCCAATTTTTACACTGCTTTATCCTGAACTACCATTAACTTCTATTGGACAAGATGGCACTGGCCACATGGCCAAATCTCCCATTTTGAATGCTGCGGTGCGAGATTCTCCTGCCTTGGCCACTCAAAAATGCATCTGGGATGGTCCTCCTCCATTCCTTTCCTCACCCCAACCTCCATGCCCTACCCCTGCAGCGGGTGCTGCCTCCACGTGTCACAGACATCTTTTCATGAAAATCCTTTCCTCAGGATTTTTCCTCCTGAGAATCTGTGAGGCCTCAGGAACAAAATGTAAATAGTGGTTATCTGCTGCTGTGGAATGCAACAGGCGGGTCTGTGATTGGTCTCATGTGGATCTTTGGAATTAATGGCCAATCACAGCCCAGCTGGCTCAGACTCTCTGTCCCAGCCACAAACCTTTGTTATTCATTCCATTCTATTCTTAGCTTAGCTGGCCTTCTGAGATGAAACCTTTTCTTCTATCCTTTTAGTATAGTTTTAATGTAATATATATAATAAAATAATAAATCAAGCCTTCTGAAATATGGAGTCAAATCCTCGTCTCTTCCTTCAACAGAACACCCCCGTGACCACCGTCACATCCGCGCTCTCCAGGCCTTCCGGGAAATGTTGCACTGTTCAGCCAGATTCCTGCACAGGAGGGATCTCCAAAGGAAGCTGCGGCTGGATCAGACCTGGAGGTTCCGTGTTGTAAGGACGGCCTGCAAGCCCCAGCCTCAGGCTGGAGCAGCCCCCTGAACGCGCTGCTCATTGTGTGTGGCCGGCAGCTGCAGCCCCACCCAAGCCGTTCTCTTCCCTGGGCCACGCGGGCTCTGCTCCAGGCTCCTGTGGGCCCCAGCTGGATGCCCATGGAGCCCTGGCCAGCAGGTGCCACACGGGGATTTTGTCAGTGAAAATGTTCATTGGCAAGTGAATGGAAAAGAGGTTTGGCAAAGGGTGGATTTGAATGGTTGTTTTTACAAACTCAGTCCTAACAAATCCGTGTAGGATGGGTTAAAACCATGTGCACTATTTTTGCAAATGTCGTAGAATGATAAAGTGGAGCAGCTGACAAAAGTCAGAAGGACAAAAATTGATCCACAGCACAGAATTTGATCCATGGTTACATTGTGAATTAGGGCACAATGGAAATTCGTTTTTGCAGCACAAACCTGAGGCTGGCAATTGCCCTGAAAGACATGGAACGGTATTTTCACACAGTGTTCCCAGTGCCAGCTGAGGCTTAAACAAAACCATCCTGGCCTGACATGATCCCTACGTGTCAAAATTAAGAAAACACTCTGGTCAACTGATCAGAAACTAAATAAGCTAAGCTGCAACCTGGGGAGTAACAGCTCTATACTTTTACCATCAATGTTTTTGGCTGAGGTATCAGTGAACGGGACATCTCCAGGTTCAGAGATGGCAGTAAATGCAGGGTTATTTATTATAGGGTTAGCTTTTGTAATGTTAACGTGCCTGGAGTGGGGAGAGGGATGACTGTGTGTTCTTCCCTACCCTCCTCCCCATTTGTTCTTTCCCACAGGTGTTCAGTGGGGTTTCTTTCAATAGATTGGTCAGCAGAGGGAGTGAGACTGCTTCAAAAATGTTTTGCAAGAGCTGCAATCTGTTATAAGCAGTTTAAGAGTTGCAGTCCGTTTTAAACTGCAGTCCAAATTAAGCAGTTGAGTTGCTTTTAGTTCAAGGTTTTAGCAGCCTTTGCTACTCACCCTGGAGCAGTTCACCTTATCAGTTTGCTCCTTTTATTCCAGTGATTTTCCTTTTGGACATGATCAAGTTCTGCAGCAAGCAATGCCGCTGCCTAAAGCCTTTCTTAACAACCAATCACATTTTAATAACCAATCATCTTTTTAGTGGCTAATTTCTCCTTATCCTTTTTTTTTTTTCATCAAGTGCACCCCAGAGGTAGGGAGGCAACTACTACATTAACCGAGGAAGAATACCAAAATATTGTCCCCTGAAGTTTTCCTATAGCCCCCAGAGAGGAAGCTGCATGATAAATACCTAGGCTTGCATAGGGACAATGCCATCTCCACAAGGCAGCCGCTGCAGAATTGGCCTCACGATTAAAACTGCCAATTCTAGTTCTCCACAACAGACCACAGACTGGTGGAGCTGCAGAATTGGTTTCAGGACTGAAATCCGCCATGTCTGGCTTTTAACAACAAAACACACAAAGCACAGGGGCGTGGGTCCCCTCCAAACAGGAGCTTTTCAGCTCTGCACAAAACCCCACATAGACAAAGGAATTAAATCCCTAAACCCATTAACCACGATATCCACAATTCCTTCAGAGAAAGATGCTCTCAGACTTCCAAGCCTACAGAATAAACTACAGTTCCCACTACTCCTTGAATAATTGAAGATATTTTTGACAATTCCCCCACCTTAGGGATAAAATGTAAGGTGGATGGAGAGGCCCCTGTGTTTAATAGGAAACACACCTCCTCTCCACCTGAACCCACCTGAAAAGTTAACAAGGGCTCCAGTGTCGGTGTGTCCCTGCTGCAGTGGGAGCCCCCGACACATCTAATAGTCCATCTCCATTACACCCTGGACTTCCTCCTCCTGAGGGTCCAGCTGTTTTTGTGAACATTCCCACTTCCAGTGTCCCTCTGCCCGGCACAGAGCGCACTGATTGTTTCCCAGCTGCTGTTTGGCTTGGCTCTCCCCTGCTGCGGAGGGAATGCTTCTGCCACTTCCTTGTAGCCGACCCTGTCCCTTCTATTATGGGGCACCTCTTGGGTCCTGGGGCCCTCGGGGGCTGTAAAAATTCTGCCATCGCAGAATTTTGTCTTTGCTTTTGTCTTTGTCTTTGCTTTCTCCTTTTCAGCATCCCTTTTTACATACCCTTGTTGTATCTTTCTAAGCACTTCATCCAGGGACATATTCTGCCCTTCCACTAGTCCTCCCTGATACTGCCAGGGGGTACTCATTTTCTGCAGCTCAAAGCCATTCGTCTTTCCAGTGAACCAAACAAAATCCTTAAAAGAACATCCTAATCTTTCCACCAACAATCTGCATTTCCTGGGTCTTCTTTCCTCCTTGTTCTCAGTCTCTTTATTACACACCTTATACCAGAGCCAGTCCCTGTCCTGCCAAAGGGTCCAAACGTGGCCCCCAGGTCGTGATTCTCCTGCAGGGAACAAGAGGGCAGAGCTGTACTTTATTGGCCACTAAGTTATCTCTGCCAGGGGGAGGACGGACCTTTTTGGAATCTACTCATTTGTTCAGTTTCCTTTTGTAACACTGACTGGACTTTCATTCCATGAGGGCTTTTATTCCTTTAGAATCAGGATGTTAATCATCCATTCACAGAAAAACATTTGCAAACCCATGGATGGCCATTTTTTTGCTTCTGTGTTACATTTTCTAAAGTGACTCTCAGTGGCTGACATTAAGGCAAATAAGTTACTGCTTTGAGTTGGAAGCAAACTTGAAAATCTTTCAGGTTGTTATAAATGAAGAAGGGGATAGTTGGCTCTCACAATTAAGAGATGAATATTATGTGTATGTTAAGAGAATTTTTATAGCTGTATAGTTGTGTTATTTTTGCAAGTTCTCTCCATAGTACTCTTTCCCTTCCCCCCTTATTGCTGTCACTGGTTGGGCATTTAGGGGAGGGAGAGCTTGGTACCAGGAGGCAGAGCACGGCAACACCTGACCTCCAATCAACATGTAAGAAAGTGACTTCCACCATTGGATGGCAGAGAAAGAGTTGACTGACAAAACTTTGGGAGGGGCTAAGGGTATAAAAGGCAGAGCATCCACTTTGTAGATGAGCACGTGGGCTTTTGGCCATGGAGACTCCCTGTGGTGTAATTTTTCCTTATTCATTCTTGGTTGTATTTTTGTTAAGGTTTAATAGGCCTTTGAAATTTTAAAAGTGAGCCTCATTTCTCACAATGTTCTTAGGGCATCTTAATTAATTTGGGCATTATGCAGCTTTTGTGAACCGACTTGAGTTGAGCAATGAGAGGTAAAGGTTTCTTGAAGTGAGGATACTTTATTGCCGGATTCTTCTGTGTTTTCAAGGTAAAGATGTTTTTGTGCTGCGGCAAATTACTTCAATGAGAAAATCATTCCAGCATGGAGGAAGAGCTTCTGACAGAAACCAAGTGTTGCCAGCAGTTGCTCCAGGTGCTCCTGCCATCAGCCCCCAGTGCACGTGGGCTTTGGCTCCCTGTGGCACCGAAGCCCCCCGGGGGCACAGGTCTCTGGGGCAGGAGACGGGCACCAGCGCTGCCAGGGCTCGGGGGGTGGCAGCTCTGCTTGGGCAGGGACTCTGCCCCAGCTGCTGATGGCAGCGCTGCCCGGGCCCCAGGGCTCAGAGCAGCATTGGTGCCCGGGCCCACACGTTCCTTGTGCGAGCCACACCCGCGGGTTTAGGATGGCCACGGGCCGGGATGTGTCCCAAGGAGGCCGTGCCAGCGTCCCTGGAAGGGCCCGTGCCCTTCCCAGCGCGGCTGCGTCGGCAGCCCTGGGGGCTCCTTCTGCTGCCCTGAGCCCGCAGAGCAGGGCAGCGTTTGCTGATGCTCTGAGCCTTCCTAAAGATCCTGTGGGGCTGCCTTGGACACCTGGGGCCAGGCATTCCTTCCAGCCTGGGCCACTTTGGCTGGGATGGGGGCGGCCCCAGGGCAGGCGGCAGCGTGTGCAAGGGCCCTTGGTGACACGGTGCAGCACGGTCACTGTGACATGGAACGGGTGTCCAAGGGCCCTTTGTGACACGGTGCAGCACGGTCACCGTGGCATGGAATGGAACCCGGTGTCCAAGGGGCCTTTGTGACACGCGGTGACATAGGAGCTGGCGGTGACAGGAGCAGGCCACAGTGCTCGGGAGCACGCGACCGGACAGGACAGGACAGAGCGGTGCTGTGAGGAGCCCCCGCACAGCGCGCTCGTTTGTGTCCCACCCGGAGCTTTTCCGAGGCGTTGTTCCTACAGGTGACCTCGAGGCCAGACTGCAGGACTTGGTGACTCAGAGCTCTTCCAAGGCATCTCCCATTCCTGCAGCCAGTGCCATCAACTCTAGACCGTGGGATTTGGTCATCTGAATTGTTAATGAAGAGGCTCCTGTTATTTTGGCAGGAGTCCTCAACACCAGAGTGCAGGACTTACTGTCCTGTAGCCTTTCTGAGGCTTCCCTGTTGCAGGTGCCTTGATGGCACAACTGCAATTGTTGACTTGGTGATATCCTGAGGCGTCTCTCTAGAAGGTAATGTCAAGGCTGCGTGGTGGAATGGCGGGTAGATTCCTCGGCCTGTTAAAAGTGTTCAGAGGGAACAAAAAGAAAGACCGTGGAGCTGCCCCAGCACAAGAGCCTGAAGATCCGGAGCAGATCCAGCCCCTGCAGGATGGTGAGTGGCAGAGCTGGGCGACAGGGCTGATGGCTGCAGCTAGCTTGGCCCCGTCCCATCCCATCCCATCCCATCCCATCCCATCCCATCCCATCCCATCCCATCCCATCCCATCCCATCCCATCCCATCCCATCCCATCCCATCCCCTCCCATCCCCTGGGGACATGCCCATGGACAGGATGGAACAGGGGCAGGGCAGACACCCCGCAGTGGCCGTGCTCCATCCCCTGGGCCATCCCTGGGCTCTCCCTGCCTGGGCAGCGCAGGCCTGGGCTGTGCTCTCCAGCCTCTCCCGCAGCCCCTCAGCTCTGGCTGTGCTCGCTCTTTGCCAGGTGCAGCCCTGGACAAGACACAAGAGCAGGAACCCGGCCGTGGCCGCTTGCGCAAAACCCTGAAGGTACCTGCAGCCACCCCGACCTGGGCTGGGCCTGCTGTCCCTGCTCAGCCCAGCACCACGCTTGGAGCATGCCATGGAGCATCCCTGCCTTCTCTGTGCTTTGTTCTCCTGCAGAGATTCCGGAAATTCCTGCGCATTCGGCGCACAAAGACCAGCACTGCAGCAGCTGAGGGCACAGCCGAGCCTGACTCGGGGCTGACCGAGCTCCAGGCAGAGCCCGATGATGTCAGCCCAAATTTGGCGGAGCATTCTCAAGTCTTTGACACCTCAGTGACTGAAAACTGGGCAAAGGCTCTTCTCACAGCAATGACCGAGGATATGGTCATCAGAAACACTGACAATGAAAAGATTGAGGACATCTCAAAAACTGACAGCACACCCACTCCCACTGGGATTCCTGCTCCCACTATGGATTTTTGTGACAACAGTGCTGTTCCTTCTCCACAGCAGGTAAGCAGCCTGGGGCCAGGCCTGGGGGATTACCAGGATTGTGTGTCCCCTCAAGCCACGGTCACTGGGGCACCTCAGCCATTGAGGCCAGCACAGTGTGGGGGCAAGGGAAGCAGTTCCTGGGGGAAGCTGGGGAAGTTGCTCCCTTGGACAGCACTCAAAACCTCCCCCATGGCTCCTCCAGGTGCCAGCCATTGTAAGGGGCATCCACCAGAGTCTACTGTCCAATGTCACTGTGGATGCCAGGCTGCAAAGTGACATTCTGAGGATGGCTGAAGAGCACCCTGCTGACGTGGTGCTGACCCTCCTGCGCTGTGCCCCAACATGTGACAGGTACGGGGCACACGTGCCTGCACAGCTCAGGGCCCACCAGCCTCTAGGGCCCATGGCCCTGCACAGCCTGTGCTATGGGCTCTGCCAGACAGGCACAGAGGTCCAGGACCCTGGGGCCCCTCTGTTCCCCAAGCCTGCTGCCAATGCTCCCTCCCTGCCTGTCAGGGCACCGGGGCTCTGTCACCTGGGCCCCCACAGCTGCACAGGGCATGGTCCTGGGACTGAGATGCCCCTGACACAGAGCTCTGATCCCACAGAGCGGCTGCTATGATATGGAGAACCATAGGGTCATCGGGACCAGCCATGGAGAAAGTGCTGCCAACACTGCTCTGCGTGATGGAGGATTGGCCACTGCACAGCGCATGCACCTCTGATGGGGACAACAGGGACGTTTTTGCCCTGGCTGTGAGTTTCTGGATTTGGCCTCTGCTTTTCCCTCAGTCACCTTGCCAGCAGCTCTCCATCCTCTCCATCCCTCAGGCGCTGGGCTGAACCCTGGGCTAGGGGCAGGCTCAGGGGACACCAGGCCCGCTGCTCCTCCTGCATCTGCCCTTGGGCCCTGTCCCACGGACACCTCGGCACTGAGCGCTGTCTTGGGCTGCTTCTTTTGCAGGCAACTCTGGTGATCTGGGTGATTGTGCCTGTGTGCCACAAGTCAATGATTACTTATTCTGGGCACCTCTTTGTGGATCTGCTCTTCCATGTTGTCATCACCACACAGCAGATGCCACCAGAGGAAGTTGATACCTTCTGGAGAGCGTGCCAGGAGGAACACCGCCTTCCCAGCAAGCTTAACAGGTCCCAGTCCTCCTGTCCTTCCCATGCCCTTGTGGCCAGTGCCAGTGCTCCCAGTGTGACCTGGCCTTTGCTCTGCACACAGGTTTGCAGTGCAGGCCATGAAGGCTCTGCTCTGCCTACTGCGGTGTTACAATGAGGTGGTGGCTATGGACCGCAAGCGTGTCTGGAAGATGCTGCTGTGTGCTGACACCCAGCACTATGCCGTGGGTCTGCTGGCCAGGTGAGACCCCCTTCTCCCCACTGCCCCCGGCATTTGTGCCCTGTGCCCCACTCAGTATCTGCGGTCTTGGCCCAGAGAGCCTTGTCACTGAGGGCAAGCCAAGAAGATGGGAAAAGTCTGGGAGGGGAAGGTGCCCAGACTAAAGCTGCCTCATAATGGGCCAACATGCCTTCCAGGGATGCTGGGGAAAGACCAGAAATCTGTGAGTCATTCCTGCGAGAGGTTTAGGACCCTCACCTCAGGGTCTTGGTGTCATTTTTTCCCCCTTCCAGGGAGATGTTCCGTATCTTTATCCCGTTGTGTTCCCTCATTGCAATCCATCTAGTCAAGCGGCTGCACAGGGAGGAGCCACATTGGGATCTGCCCTTTCTGGCATTCCTTGTGGAGGTGAGCCTGGTTCCAGCGCTGCCTGGCTGAGCTGCCTCCCAGCTCCCTGCCCTCTCACAGCCACAGCTGCCTGGGACGGTGCCCACGCCCTGTGCTGCTGCCTGGGCCCAGCCCTGTGCGCTTCTGGGCTCCTGCTGGCCGGCTCCCCGTCACTGCCCTGTGCCTTTCAGGTCTTTCAGAGCCTAGATTTGATGAAATGTGGTGACAGCATACTGGAGATCATGTCAAGGTACCTTCAGAGTGAGTGCAGGGAGCGGCGTCGCCTGGCGCTCAGAGGCCTCAGGGTGCTCAGCAAGGATCCCTTGAGGGTGAGAAGGGGGCAGTGGCTGAAGTTGTATGAGCAGTATGGGGTTGGGGAATGCAGTTCATTTGGCTTGGCTGGGCTTCAGGAGCTGAGGCAGCTGCTCCCAGCTCTCCGGCCTCACCTGCCCCAGTGCTTTGGGGCAGGCCTTTGGCCTGTGGGCCCTGCAGCAGCAGGGTGGCCTTGCAGTGCCAGGGCGGTGTTGGCGGTGCAGCCATCCATGGCTTCCCAGCACAGCCTTGTGTTCCCCACAGGCCAGAAGAATGTGCAGTCTGTCTAAAAACCTTGTGGAGCTGCTGGGTGATGCCGATATTTATGTTGTCACCATGACTCTCTCTGTGCTCACAAATATACTTGAGAACGAACATATCCTGATATCCTGCACCACTGCCCCGAAGCTGGCTGAGGCACTCCTACCGCTCTTTGACTGCGTAAGGCTCTGTGCCCCCCACCATGGGCACTGGTTGCTGCCCAGAAATTTTGTGGACTTTTAGGATTTGCCCAGATGGGCTTGGAGAAGTTGGTGCTGAGGTATTTTCCTTTTTTCCAGGACGACATCCATATGCAGCTGCTCTCCCTGAATCTCTTCTTCAAAGTGATGGACTTGGTAGTCAATACAGGACAAAAATCTCTGAAGAAGATTGTGAGCCAGAGCCTTCTGCCACTCTTCTTTCATTGCCATGATGAGAACAAGCGTGTGGCAATGGTGAGGTTTTGAGTTACACTGGTGCCTCCCTGGAAAGGGTCTCAGATGTCTCCTGGTTGGCTTCTCCCAGGCTCCAGCCTCTGGCTCCTGGCCTTGGCACAGGGACGCAAGTCCTTTTCTTTGGGCTGTGGTAGCAGCTCCGCATCTGTGCATCTGTTCCCCTCCAGGCCTCTCGGGAAACGCTGCTTCGTGTGGTAAGGTTCCTGAGGAGAAGGAAGCTCAAGCAGCTACTTGAGAGGGAGAAGATGTTGAAGTTTGCCAAATGCCTGGTAAGGAGGGCCTGGAAGCCCCAGGCACAGGCCGGAGAAGGCCCCTGAGGGCGGTGCTCGGTGTGCGGGGCTGGCAGCTGTGCCCCTGCCCGCTGCTGCAGCCAGAGGCCGCCCGGGCTCTTCTCCAGGCTCCCGTGGGCCCGAGCCGGGTGCCCATGGAGCCCCGGCCCGGCGGGGCTGCGGGCCAGCACCGCGGCTCCCCGGGCAGCAGCCGGCCCTCTGCCCCCTGCCCTCGGGAGCCCTTGGCCAGCGGCTGCTGGCCGCGCCTCAGGGCTGTGCGGCCAGGGGAGGCCGGGGCTGGGCGCAGGCAGCGCCCGGCCCAGGGGCTGAGCCCGCGCCAACCCTTCCCTCCTGCCGCTCTCTGCAGCTGGCAGAGGACAGGAGCCAAGCGGCCGAGCACCTGCGCCGGGCCCTGCGCTACCTGCAAAGCCCACAGGAGCCCCTGCGAGAGGCGGCCGTCATGTTCATCGGTGAGTCCCGAGCCCGGGCTCCCTCCCCGGGCCGCCGCAGCTCGGCCCCAGCCCCGCCTGCTGCCCCGGCAGCGCCGCTGGCACGGAGCTGTGCCGCTGGGGCCGTGACAGCCTCTGTGTTCACAGGGTCCGCCCGGGTACTCATGAGAGGCCAGAAGGAAGAGCTCGAGGTCTTCAGTGAGGGTGAGTGTCGGAGCGGGCTGACAGCGGCGGCTGGCGAGGGGGCTGCAAGCCCTTGCCCGGCTGCGGCAGGCTTTGCTCCCTGTACGGACGAGGGGTGGCATGGGCAGAGCACACAGAGGTTTCAGGGACACGGGCCAGGGACTTTGTGGGCAGCCCTTTGCTGCTATCCTGCAGGCCCCTCCTCTCTTGTGGCCGATCCAAGAGCTGCCTTGGACAATCTTGGCGTGAGGTTCTCCTAGAATTCCTGCAGATGGGGGCCCTGACTGTGGCCATCCTCCTCTCTGTTCCAGCCATTCACACCCGGAAGAAAGGCAGTTTATCCCACTGTAGCAGAGCTGAAGAATTAACTTCAGCTTAAGGATCCAGGGAATCAGTGATCTAAGAACACACCCAGGAGACACTGAAGAGGACATCATCTCCCATTGCCACTGGAGTTCCAGACACAGCTGATGATTGGCACAGCTGAGCTTGTGGGACGCTTGTGTGGCTTCAGCCTTCCCCCTGCCTGTAGATAGCTCCCTCCCTCCAGCTCTCACACCATGTCCATCCCCTTTTGTTCCATTCTAGTTCATCCCTTTGCTTCGCCTTCCATTAATAAACAGTTTGGCTTCTTCACTTTGCCTGCATCCTGTGTGTCAGGACCAGAGTCGTGTCTAAGGCCCTGCCATATTTGTGCACATCAACAAGATAATGAATAAAACCAGGTTAAAAAATGCTCCCGGAAAGGCAAGATCCCAATTTTAGCAGCTTTATCCAACTCCACGTTGCAGGAATTCATAGGTCCCCTGTTGTGCACATCAACAAGATAATGAATAAAACCAGGTTAAAAAATGCTCCCGGAAAGGCAAGATCCCAATTTTAGCAGCTTTATCCAACTCCACGTTGCAGGAATTCATGGGTCTGCTGGATAGGGAGTGTTCATTCCAAATTTTCTGTCCACTTGTGTAGGAACACTCTAGTGACAGTGCTGATGTGGTGATTCAGTCTTCTGAGGTTTTTTGGGATACTTTTGGGGGGTTTCAGGGGGCTGGGACGGGAGGAGAGAACAGGACACAATCCAGATCCGGAAAATCCATATAGCACTGGAAATGAGGAGAACTCGGTGGAAAGAAGCACAAAGGAACTGGAAGAAAAAGAGTTTTTAAGAAGGAAAAATGGGAAAAATAAGGATAACATTCCAAATGAATCCACTTGTTAAGAATAACCTCAAGGTGCAATAGGAGAAATTCCAACACAACAGGTTACCAGGGCCTGGGAGGGCCCAACTTTTTTTATTTTATTTAGGAACATTTTAGAGGTGTTTTTTAAATGATACTGAATTTTTTTCTAAGAGAATCCTACTTTTCCTTTCTGTGGAGAGTTAGGGATATGCGTGCAGAAGAAATCGGGCTGTACGGTCTGTCAGGACACCCCCCCCGCAGTCAGAGCTTTGCTCCGTACCTGGCTGCACCCAGCCGGACGTGAGCAGAAGGAAATGACACTGACTGCCCAAGCTATAAAAACCCTTGTGACCCCTCAATAAACGCCATTTGCTGTTCACCACGTCGGTGTCAGGAGTGCCCTGGAGTTAGGGCCACCGTGCCAGACTAAGAACCAGGTCGCCACGCCTTGAGAAGGCAACACTTTCTGAATGGACTGGAAGTTGCCTCCTGTTTATGCTGTGCTGGTTTTGCCCATCTTCATTTCTGAATTAAAAAAAACTAAAAACAGGAAAAGGATTTTTTTAAAAAAGAGAAATATTAATAATATTATCAATAATATTAATAATATTAATAACAATAAAATAGTAATAACAATTGTAATAAATATGTTTTGAAGAATCTGAATATTTCTTCTTTGTAGATTTTTTGGTGAATAGAAGTTTAGGGTTTTTCTTTACAACCCAAGAGATGTTATTTTGCTATGCGTTATCCTGGAGAAAAAACCTGTTTGGTTTCTTGGGTTCTTTGGGTTTGTTCCCTTGAGTTGCTGGGAATTTTTCTGGTTGAAAATTAAAAGGTGTAGAAAATTTTTATAAAAGGGGGAGAGAAAGAAAAAAAGGCAGAAAAGCAGGGAAAAAAGTAAAAAACAAGGGGAAAATCTCTTAAAAATATAAAAAGCAAACAAAAGAAAGAACACTTTGTTTCCAATGTGTGCCTGAGTGCCTTGATTTTTCCATGTTTTTTGGTGTAGTCCTGAGTTGTAAAGTTCTCCGGGCAGGATGCTGAGCTTGGTGGAGATTGCGGTGCCGCCGGAGGCATTCCCAGTTTTCCTTGCCACCTGTAGTATCCAATGCCATCACACACGTGTCTGTCTTGGAGCACCAAAGGTGCCATTTTAATAAATTCCCAATGCCCAGAACAACATGATTCCATGGGAATTTATGACGAGAACTGGAAGATTCGATCTTCCCCATGCCCGGAATGCTGTTATTCCATGGATTGCCAGTGTTGAAGGAAAGTTGTGAGGGGAAGCAGATGATGCTAAACTCCCAAACCCTAGAGTGTTGTTATTCCATGGTATTCCAGTGTTGCCCACCAAATGCAAACCTGGATCATGAAATCGAACTTTTCATCAATAAATCCAATTGTTTACCACCAAATCCAACCTTGGACCTTCAAGTCCAAACTGGTCAAATTCAAACTTTGACCACCAGGGATGGCATGGGATGGGATGGGATAGGATGGGAAGGGAAGGGATGGGATGGGATGGGATGGGATGGGATGGGATGGGATGGGATGGGATGGGATGGGATGGGATGGGATGGGATGGGATGGGATGGGATGGGATGGGACCAAGCTGGCTGCAGCCATCAGCCCCTTGGCCCAGCTCTGCCACTCACCATCCTGCAGTGGCTCAATGGCACCACCTCTTCAGTCTCCAGTTCTGGGTCAGGTTCAGGCTCTTCTTCCTGCTCCTCCACCCAGGCCAACTTGGGCACTCTCAGGGGACTCTGCTCCCTGACTTTTTAATCCCTGTTCCATTCTGTCCATGGGAATGTCCCTAGGGGATGGGAAGGGATAGGTCTCAGTAGGTGTCAATGGCACTAAACTGGCTGCAGGCACCAGCCCTGTGGCCAAGCCCTGCCACTCACCGTCCTGCAGCAGCTGGATTGGCACAACCTCATTGGTCTGCAGTGCTGCATCAGTGTCAGGCTCTTCTTCCTCCTCCTCCACCCAGGCCAACTTGAAACCTCAGGAGTCTCTGCTCCATGTCACTGCTTGGGATAATGGCTAATTGCAAGACAAATGGCTCTGGAAGTTGAGAAGACACCAAGGCCTGCAGTCTTGCCACGAGGTCACCTGTAGGAATAACGTCTTGGAACACCTCCGGGTGGGACACGAACGAGCGCGCTGTGCGGGGGCTCCTCACGGCACCGCTCTGTCCCGTCCTGTCCCGTCGCGTGCTCCGAGTACTGTGGCCGTCTCCAGTCACTGCCAGCTCCTATGTCACGACATGTCAAAAAGGGTCCTTGGACAGCGGGTTCCATTTCATGCCACGGTGACCGTGCTGCACCGTGTCACCAAGGGCCCTTGCACACACTGCCGCCTGCCCTGGGGCCGCCCCCAGCCCAGCCAAAGTGGCCCAGGCTGGAAGGAATGCCTGGCCCCAGGTGTCCAAGGCAGCCCCACAGGATCTTTAGGAAGGCTCAGAGCATCAGCAAACGCTGCCCTGCTCTGCGGGCTCAGGGCAGCAGAAGGAGCCCCCAGGGCTGCCGACGCAGCCGCGCTGGGAAGGGCACGGGCCCTTCCAGGGACGCTGGCACGGCCTCCTTGGGACACGTCCCGGCCCGTGGCCATCCTAAACCCGCGGGTGTGGCTCGCACCAGGAACGTGTGGGCCCGGGCACCAATGCTGCTCTGAGCCCTGGGGCCCGGGCAGCGCTGCCATCAGCAGCTGGGGCAGAGTCCCTGCCCAAGCAGAGCTGCCACCCCCCGAGCCCTGGCAGCGCTGGTGCCCGTCTCCTGCCCCAGAGACCTGTGCCCCCGGGGGGCTTCTGTGCCACAGGGAGCCAAAGCCCACAAGCACTGGGGGCTGATGGCAGGAGCACCTGGAGCAACTGCTGGCAACACTTGGTCTCTGTCAGAAGCTCTTCCTCCATGCTGGAATGATTTTCTCATTCTTCACTGCCTTCTCCCTTATCCCTTAACCTGCCCCTCTCACACGTGCAATGGGCCTCAAGCACTGAAAGGAGCACAGAGAGCCAAAGGGGGACACTCGCACCTGCCTCACTGGGAGCTCCCTGGCAAGCGCTTTCCTTGAGGAGCAAGCCCCTTTCTGCCAAAGGTGATTCCCCAAATGTGTGGCTTTCCTGGGGAACACCAACACACCCTTAAGAAACGCTGGCAAGGCTGAATGACTTCAGGTCCTTTCAGGACAGGCACTCCAGCTCTAGCTCCTGTTCCCCAAGTGAGTTTCCAGGTGCAGGTTCAGAGGTGCAGCCCCAGGCCCTCCACAAACACAAGCTGCCCGCTGCCTCTTCACCTGCCTCAGCTCCTGCCTGTGCTCACGGCACCAAAACCAGGCTGTTCCTGGCCAGGGACCAGAGCCCTGTTCCTGCAGGATGCTCTTGCCAGCACCTTCCAGGACTCTCTGCTGTGCACACAGAGCTTTTCATGCCCGCTCCCAACAGGCTCTGGAACACAGAGCCCAACCTGGCTGGCTCTGCCACCAGCACAGCCCAAACGCAGGCAGAGGAAGAAGCAGCAGGGGCTGTTCTGCGGCCATGCCCAAGAGAGACTGGCAGGGTGCCCTCCCTCTGCTCTCCCTTGCTTGGCTTTCTGACTGGCTCTGAGCCTGGGGCTGCCATTCCTCACTTGTGGGGAGCAGAAGCACAGCCGGGATCCCGGCACTGCCTGACAGCGCTCCGGGCACCGGCTGTCGCAGGGAGGGCGGCTGTGACAAACCTTTGGGTCCCCTGACTTCAGGGTGAATGTGGTGCAAAATAGGACAGAAGGAGAGGCAACAATGGAGTGCCCAACAAGGAAATTACTTATAAGGACAAATAAAAATGGGAACTATGGTCAGGAACAGAACACAAGATAGGGAGAAGCTCCAAAGAGGAGAAACAAGGAAGATGTATCAATACATAGTCTTGGAGGTGGAACATTCTAGAAACAATAGCATATATGGAACACATGTAACCAATAGTGGAGTGGGATTTGGACTAATTCTCATAATTACTCCAAAGGCTCCTGGGTGGAGATCTGAGGCTTGCCCTGATGTAGATGAATGTTTCCCAGACCTTGAAGATCAGACTTGGTTTGCTTGGTGTGAAGTCCAGCCTACCCTATGTCTTAGTTGGGTCGCCTCCCATATCTTCCTCTTCTCTTTTAAAGCTAGAAATAAAAGTGACGGAATCTTGTGGAACTCCATACAGATGCGGGATTTGCTCCACTTTTTAACTTTTTGAGAGGAGACTGATGTCAAATCTCCTAGAAGTTTAACACCTGAAGCTCAAAAAGCTCCTGAAAAGTCACTGAAGCTCTTCTAAAAAGACAAAGCAGACTGTCCTTCTCCAGAAGAGCCCTTGTTCCTTGCAGTGTTAGGAGAAAAAAAATGCAACTTTATGGTCTCATTTTTCAAAGGAACACTTCTGAAAAAGATCCTTTGTTAATCACACAGTGGGGTTTTCTCCCTTATAGGTCTCCAAAAGCAGTTTTTACAGCCATGCAGATGACAGCTGAAATCATAATTAGAGCCACAACAAGATTGCTATCTATGGCAGGCCAAGATTTTGTAATTATTTATTTACCTGTGAAAAGGGTTGATTGGGCTTTTCAAAATTCAGAAGACTTGCAAATTGCATTGTTAAATTATTCAGGTGTTTGTTCTATTCATTACCAAGGCCACAAATTGTTACAAGCAAAATTAAGTTTTAGAGAAAAACCCATGCTGAGTGAAGAACCTCTAAGTGCTATAACTCTCTTCACTGATGGAGCAGGGGAAACACACCAATCAGTAATAGTATGGCAAAATCAAACAACCAAAACATGGGAGTCAGATTTTCAAACAATAGAGGGCTCTCCTCAGATTGCTGAACTGGCTGCTGCAGTAGTTTAGGGCATTTCAGCTCTTTTCAGAGCTTCTGAATTTAATTACAGATTTGTCTTCTGTTGCTAGGATTCTTAAAAGAATAGAAGGATCAGTTTTAAAGGATGGTACAAATGATATCGTTGGCTTTCATGTCTTTCTACACTTTTGACACTCAGAACTAACCAGTATTTTGTCTCTCATTCCTCGCTTCCAGGATACATGGCAGGAGGAAAAGCGAGAGCAGACAAACTGACAATGGTTTTTCAAACACTTTGCCAAACATTTTGAACAAGCAAAACTGAGTCGTGCTTTTTTTCATCAAAATGCACAAGCACTGGGGCCAATGTTTGGCACAAGCACGATCAGCACAGATGAAAACCGCACCTTTGGCACATGAGAGGCACGGACGTCAGCAATTTTCAATGCTGCCATTTACCTTCCAAGTCCTCATGGAATAACAGCATTGCAGGCATCAGGAATTTCGAATGCTCCAGCTGCTCTCCCCAATTCCCATGGAATAATGGCTTCCCCAGCATCAGGAATTTCAAATCCTCCAGTTCCCCTCCAAAATTTCCAACAAAACTATGGAATACCAGCATGCTGGGCATTGGGGATTTTGAATGCTTCCAGTTCCCCTCCCAAATTCCTCTCCCAAATTCTCATGGAATAACTGTATTCTGGGAGTCAGGAATTTCAAATCTCCCATTCCCCTCCAAAATTCTCATGGAATAACAGCATTCTGGGCATCAGGAAGTTTGAATCCTCCAGCTCCACTGTCATATTCCCACCAAAACTGGAAAATGGAATGACTGCATTCCGAGCACCAGGAATTTCAAATCCTCCAGCTCCCCTCCCACATTCCCCTTCTGGGCATTGGGAATTTGGAATCCTTCAGTCCCCCTCCCAAATTCACAAGGGTATTCTGGGTGTCAGGAATTTAGAATCCTGAAGCTCCCATCCAAAACTCCCACCAAAACTATGGAATAATTGCATTCTGGGCATTGGGAATTTGCAATGCTTCAGCTCCCTTCCAAAAATACCCATGGAATTCCCATGGAATACTGGCATTCTGGATGTTGGGAATTTGGAATCCTGCAGTTCCCCTCCCAAACTCCCAAGGAATGACAGCATTCCGGGCACTGGGAATTTAGAATCCCTCAGCTCCCCTCCCAAAATCCCATCAAATTCCCAAGGATTTCTCACCCTTTGCGTACTGTTGCTACCATGAATCCAGAAAAGGTATCAATAGAAACATGGACATATTTAAAAGTGCCAAAGCTGGAAATGTGTGTTACATCTGTTTGCAGATGTCATTCGGTTTCAACCCTTGTGGGTTTGTACCTAACATTTGTGGCAAAGAAAGAGTCTGCTGACACTGTGAGCAAGGGTTCACTCAATCCCGTGCTTGTGGCAAAGTCAGATGGAATTGTTTTCCCAGTGCTCGGGCATTTTGATGGTAGAAATCATGAGAAACTTTGCCCTGCCCTAACTTTTGTGGCATAGTGACTGTCATGGCGAGGGCATCTGCCTTCACATCACCTTCCCCTACAGGTCCAGGCTGAGGGGTGTGTGATCTAAAATGCAGAAGGTTGTATTGCTGAGCCCTGGAAGGGAAAAGTTGTACAGAGAGGTTAATACCAGAAAAAGAACTTTGTTAGAGACTTCCTTCAGGAATGGGTGCTGAATTCTCTCAACGATTCCTGTAACCTAAAGAGAATCACGAACAATGTTAATAAGAGCAATTTGAAACGACAGTGAATCCCTGAAGAGAGTCTCCAATTCTGCTGCAGTAATAGGGAGATGCATTACTGCTGGACCATATCCTGTCAGGCTCGGGCATTGGAGTTTGTCCCATCGACAGCAGCTGATAAGCATCTCAGGTTGAATGGTTATAGTTTTTGAAAAGGTGTGTTCCAGAAAAAGCCACTCTATGAACCAGAGAGGATGCTCCTGTACATCCCATTGACCAGTAAGAGCAGAGGCTTGGAAAGATTGCAGAATCACGAACAGTCACAAAGGCAAATCTAGGTTTCGACACGTGGCAAAGAAATTACCGATTTCATTGCTTACAGACTCTAAAGCCTTTTGGAAAGATTCTGTCACGTGCCATGGGGAACGGAGATCTGGCTCTCCTTTTCACTGTTGAAATAAGGAGGATAATTCCTTTGTGGTGATTCCCAATAAAGCGTGGATCCCATGAATAGTGCATAACAACTTTCCAACTCATTCAATGTGTGTATATTGGTTTTTTGGGTGACTGGCTGTGGGGTGACTGTTGTCTCCAATAATCTGAAGCCCAGGTATTTCCAGGGAGGTTCAGTTTGGATTTTATTTGTGGCTATGTGGCTATGCACAAGCCTCTGCTGGCAAGCATTACCTTTAAAGCAGCAAGACAGTCACCCAATAATGGAGAATTGCCAGAAGTAATTAAAATTTTCTCCATGTAGTGATACATCAAGACAGATAGCTATTTTTGCCATACTGGTTGTATTGCTGAGTGAATGATAAAGTGACTGATAATAGGACTGCTCTTCATAGCCTGGGGGAGGTGGCAGTGTGTGCAAGGGCCCTTTGTGACACGGTGCAGCACGGTCACCGTGGCATGGAACGGGACAGGGTGTCCAAGGGCCCTTTGTGACACGTGGTGACATAGGAGCTGGCAGTGACAGGAGCAGGCCACAGTGCTCGGAGTACGCGACGGGACAGGGCAGGACAGAGCGGTGCCGTGAGGAGCCCCCGCACAGCGCGCTCGTTCGTGTCCCACCCGGAGCTTTTCCGAGGCGTTGTTCCTACAGGTGACCTCGTGGCCAGACTGCGGGCCATGGTGGCCCGTGGCCTCCCCGAGGATTTTGTTTTCCAGGCGCCTTTGAGGCCAGACTGAGGGACTTGGTGACTCGGAGCTTTGCCGAGACATCTCCTGTCCCTGCAGCCAGTGCCCTCGAGGCAAAACCGTGGGATCTGGTGACCACCATAGTTTATGAGGAGTCTCCTGTCCTTGGGACAGGCGCCCTCAAGACCAGAGTGCAGGACTTGCTGTCCTGCAGCCTTTCTGAGGCTTCTCTGTCTCAGGTGCCTTCAAGGCACAACTGCACATCTCGTACACTTTGAGCTTCCTTGAGGCATCTCTCTTTAAGGTGCGCTCGAGGCCAGACTCTGACATGGCGGGCAGATTCCATGGCCTGTTAGAAGTGTACAGGGGGAAAGAAAAGAGAGACCTTGGAATTGCCCCAGCACAAGAGCCTGAAGATGCAGAGCCATTTCATACACTGCAGGAAGGTGAGCAGAAGTCCTGGGGCCACAGGGTTGATGGCTGCAGCCAGCTTGGCCCCGTCCCATCCCATCCCATCCCATCCCATCCCATCCCATCCCATCCCATCCCCTGGGGACATGCCCATGGACAGGATGGGACAGGGGCCAGGCAGACACCCCGCAGTGTCCGTGCTCCATCCCCTGGGCCATCCTGGGGCTCTCCCTGCCTGGGCAGCACAGGGCTGGGCTGTGCTCTCCGGCCTCTCCTGCAGCCCCTCAACTCTGGCTGCATTCGCTCTTTGCCAGGTGCAGCCCTGGACAAGACACAAGAGCAGGAACCCGGCCGTGGCCGCTTGCGCAAAACCCAGAAGGTACCTGCAGCCACCCCGACCTGGTCTGGTCCTGCTGTCCCTGCTCAGCCCAGCACCACGCTTGGAGCATGCCAGGGAGCATCCCTGGTTTCCCTGTCCTTTATTCTCTCGCAGAGGTTCCGGAAATTCTTGCGCATTCGGCGCACAAAGACCAGCACTGCAGCAGCTGAGGGCACAGCCGAGCCTGACTGGGGGCTGACCGAGCTCCAGGCAGAGCCCGATGTCAGCCCAGATTCGGCTGAGCACTCACAGGACTCTGAGGCTGCAACGAACGAGGACAGGGCAAAGACGGACGAGAAAGTGACTGAGGATGTGCCCATCACTGGAGAGATTCAGGACATCACAAATACTGACACCAAACCATATTCAGATGAATACTCACAAGACTCTGACGATGCAATGAACGAGGACAGGACCAAGGTGGACACAGCAGTGACTGAGGATGTGCCCATCACAAACACCAACACCGGAAACACTGAGGACATCTCAAATACTGGCGCCTCGCCCGCTCCCACTCTCACTCAAGAACTAATACAGGACTATTGCAAGGACCCCTCTGTTTCTTCTCAGCAGCAGGTAAGCAGCCGGGGGCCAGGCCTGGAGGCCTTCTAAGATCGTGTGTCCCCTCAAGCCATGGTCACTGGGCCCCCTCAGCCATTGACTCCAGCACAGTGTGGCGGGAAGGGAAGCACTTCTTGGAGGAAGCTGGGGAAGTTGCTGCCTTGGACAGTGCTCCAATCTTCCCCATGCCTCCTCCAGGTGCCAGCCATTGTAAGGAGCATCCACCAGAGTCTACTGTCCCATGTCACTGTGGAGGCCAGGCTGCAAATTGACATTGTGAGGCTGGCTGAAGAACACCCTGATGATGTGGTGCTGACCCTCCTGCGCTGTGCCCCAACATGTGACAGGTACGGGGCCTACGTGCCTGCACAGCTCAGGGCCCACCAGCCTCTAGGGCCCATGGCCCTGCACAGCCTGTGCTATGGGCTCTGCCAGACAGGCACAGAGGTCCAGGACCCTGGGGCCCCTCTGTTCCCCAAGCCTGCTGCCAATGCTCCCTCCCTGCCTGTCAGGGCACCGGGGCTCTGTCACCTGGGCCCCCACAGCTGCACAGGGCATGATCCTGGGACTGAGATGCCCCTGACACAGAGCTCTCATCCCACAGAGCGGCTGCTATGATATGGAGAACCATTGGATCACTGGGACAAGCTGTGGAAAAAGTGCTGCCAACACTGCTCTGCGTGATGGAGGATTGGCCACTGCACAGCGCACGCACCTCTGATGGGGACGACGGGGACGTTTTTGCCCTGGCTGTGAGTTTCCGGATCTGGGCTCTGCTTGCCCCTCGGTCACCTTGCCAGCAGCTCTCCATCCTCTCCATGCCTCAGGCGCTGGGCTGAACCCTGGGCTAGGGGCAGGCTCAGGGGGCACCAGGCCCGCTGCTCCTCCTGCATCTGCCCTTGGGCCCTGTCCCACGGACACCTCGGCACTGAGCGCTGTCTTGGGCTGCTTCTTTTGCAGGCAACTCTGGTGATCTGGGTCATTGTCCAGGTGCCTGAATGCCACCAGGCCATGATACTTTATTCCTCCCGCCTGTTTGTGGCTCTGCTCTTCCATGTTGTCATCACCACACAGCAGATGCCACCAGTGGAAGCTGGTAACTTCTGGAGAGCGTGCCAGGAGGAACACCGCCTTCCCAGCAAGCTTAACAGGTCCCAGTCCTCCTGTCCTTCCCATACCCTTGTGGCCAGTGCCAGTGCTCCCAGTGTGACCTGGGCTTTGCTCTGCACACAGGTTTGCAGTGCAGGCCATGAAGGCTCTGCTCTGCCGACTGTGCTGTGACAATGAGGTGGTGGCTATGGAGCGCAAGCGTGGCTGGGACACGATGCTGTGTGCTCACACCCAGCACTATGCCGTGGGTCTGCTGGCCAGGTGAGACCCCCTTCTCCCCACTGCCCCCGACATTTGTGCCCTGTGCCCCACTCAGTATCTGCGGTCTTGGCCCAGAGAGCCTCATCACTGAGGGCAAGCCAAGAAGATGGGAAAAGGCTGGGAGAGGAGGGTGCCCAGAAGGGGCCATCTCCCAGAGCACCCACATTCCCTCCAGGGATGCTGGGGAAAGGCCAGAGCACTCTGAGTCAGCCCTGGGAGAGGTTTGTCCCCCACTTCAGGGTCTTGGTGCCTTTTTCCCCCTGCCAGGGAGATGCGCCGTCGCTTGGTCCCTTTGTGCTCTCGCATCGCACTCCACTTGCTCCGGCAGCTCAGCAGCCAGGACCCATACAGGGATCTGCCCTTCCTGGCATTCCTTGTGGAGGTGAGCCTGGTTCCAGCGCTGCCTGGCTGAGCTGTCTCCCAGCTCTCTGCCCTCTCACAGCCACAGCTGCCTGGGACGGCGCCCACGCCCTGTGCTGCTGCCTGGGCCCAGCCCTGGGCGCTTCTGGGCTCCTGCTGGCCGGCTCCCCTGTCACTGCCCTGTGCCTTTCAGGTCCTCGAGTGCCTGGACTTGAGGGAATGTGGTGACAGTGTCCTGAAGGTCTTGGCGAGGCACCTGCACAGCGAGTCCAGAGAGCGGTGTCGCCTGGCGCTCAGAGGCCTCGTGGTGGTCAGCAAGGATCCCTCGATGGTGAGGAGGGGCAGCAGCTGAATCTGCGCTGTGGAAAGCAGCCCCATGGGCGTGCAGGGCTTCAGGAGCTGAGGCAGCTGCTCCCAGCTCTCCGGCCTCACCTGCCCCAGTGCTTTGGGGCAGGCCTTTGGCCTGTGGGCCCTGCAGCAGCAGGATGGCCTTGCAGTGCCAGGGTGGTGTTGGTGGTGCAGCCGTCCATGGCTTCCCAGCACAGCCTTGTGTTCCACACAGGCCAGGAGAATGTGCATCCTGTCTCCAAGCCTTCTGGAGCTGCTGGATGATGCAGATGGAGAGATGGTCAGCATGTCCCTCTCTGTGTTCACCAATGTGCTCCAGCACAAAGACATCCTGGTATCCCGCACCACTGCCCCAAAGCTGGCTGAGGCACTCCTGCTGCTCTTTGAGCATGTAAGCTTCTGCATCCTGAGCTACAGGCATTGGGTGCTTCCCAGAAACTTGGTGCCCTCTGGATTTTCAGGCCTTTGCCCAGGTGGGACTGGAATAGTTGATGTAGGGCTTTTTGTTTCCTCTAGGACAACAGCCATGTGCAGGTGCTCTCCATTCAACTCTTCAGCAAGGTGGTGGAATTGGTTGTGGATGAGGGGAAAAAGCCCCTGAAGTCAATTGTGAGCAAGAGCCTGTATGCACTTTTAATTTACTGTCATGATAAGAACTCGGACGTGGCAAAGGTGAGGTTTTCTGTGATGCTGGTGCATCTCTGGGAAGGGGAATGCCTGCATCCTGCCCTGGTGCCTCACGGGCTGACGCCTCCTCCAGGCCTGGGCACAGAGATGCGGGTCTGGTGCCCTGGGCTGTGGGGCCATCTCCGGGTCTCTGCTGCTCCCCAGGCCTCTCGAGAAACACTGCTTCGTGTGGCCGAGTTCCTGAAGAGGAGGAAGCTCGTACAGCTGTTGAAGAAGCAGCCGCCGATGGATGTCGAGGAGTGCCTGGTAAGGAGGGCCTGAAGCCCCAGGCTCAGCCTGGAGGAGGCCCCTGAGGGCGGTGCTCGGTGTGCGGGCCTGGCAGCTGTGCCCCTGCCCGCTGCTGCAGCCAGAGGCCGCCCGGGCTCTTCTCCAGGCTCCCGTGGGCCCGAGCCGGGTGCCCATGGAGCCCCGGGCCGGCGGGGCTGCGGGCCGGCACCGCGGCTCCCCGGGCAGCAGCCGGCCCTCTGCCCCCTGCCCTCGGGAGCCCTTGGCCAGCGGCTGCTGGCCGCGCCTCAGGGCTCTGCGGCCAGGGGAGGCCCGGGGCTGGGCGCAGGCAGCGCCCGGCCCAGGGGCTGAGCCCGCGCCAACCCTTCCCTCCTGCCGCTCTCTGCAGCTGGCAGAGGACAGGAGCCAAGCGGCCGAACACCTGCGCCGGGGTCTGCGCTACCTGCAGAGCCCACAGGAGCCCCTGCGAGAGGCGGCCGTCACGTTCATGGGTGAGCCCCGAGCCCCGTCTCCCTCCCCGGCCCGGCCCGCCGCAACTCGGCCCCAGCCCCGCCTGCTGCCCCGGCAGCGCCAGCCGGGCCCGGCGCCGTGCAGCCCCGCCTGGCCTGGGCATTGCTGCTGCTGCCCTCTGGCAGCCGTGCCCTGGGTGGCAGCGTGCGGCAAGGGCCGGGCTGAGCCCTGCCGGGCCAGCAGCCCCTGTGGCCACAACGCCGGCAGCTCCGCTGGCAGGGAGCTGTGCCGCTGGGGCCGTGACAGGCTCTGTGCTCACAGGCATGGCCGGGCGGTGCCTCAGGAGGCAGCAGCAAGAGCTCCGGCTGAGCTGGACAGGTGAGTGAGGGCAGTGGGCTGACAGCGGGGCCTGCCGGGGGTCCTGCAAGTCCTGTCGCGGCTTTGCAAGGCTCTGCTCCCTGTGCCGACGAGGGCTGATGTGGGCAGAGCACACAGAGATTTCAGGGACACGTAGGGGAGTCATGGCCCGTACCTCCCAGCTGATTCCAATGTCTCCTACTCCCTTCTGGATGCGATGGCCCTGTCCAGAAGGTCTTGTAGGATTCCCTCAGACCCGGGCTGTTGCCAGGGCTCTGTTCCTCTCTCTTTCAGCCCTGCAAGCCCGGAGGCAATGTGCCAGCCCATCCTGCTGTGACCTGGAAAATCAAGCTGAGTTTCCCCAAAGAGCTGAAGAACTTGGGACGTCTTCTGGATCCAGTCAACCAGTGCCCCAAGAAGAGCACCAGGAGACACCAAAGGGGGCACTGCCTCCCAGCGCTGCTGGAAGTCCTGGCACAGCTGATGCTGGGCAGAGTTCTTGTGGCTTCAGCCCTTTCCCTGCCTGTTGACTGCCCCGTCCCTCCAGGCCTCAGTCACTGCCCATCCCCATTTTTTCCCTCCACTCTCCCTCCCTGTAGATGGCTCCCTCCCTCCAGCCCTCATATCTGCCCATCCCCATTTTTTCCCTCCACTCCCCCTCCCTATAGGTGGCTCCCTCTCTCCAGCCCTCAGACTCTCCATCCCCATTTTTTCCCTCCACTCTCCCTCCCTATAGGTGGCTCCCTCTCTCCAGCCCTCAGACTCTCCATCCCCATTTTTTCCCTCCACACTCCCTCCCTATAGGTGGCTCCCTCTCTCCAGCCCTAAGACTCTCCATCCCCATTTTTTCCCTCCACACTCCCTCCCTTTTATGTGGCTCCCTCCCTCCAGGCCTCATACACTGTCCGTTCCCATTTTTGCTCTCCACTATTCCTCCCTTTTGATAGCTCTGCCCCACCGGCCTTCAGGCTGTCCATCACCTTTTTTTCCCTCCACTCTCCCTCCCTGCTGACAGCTCCATTCCTCCAGTCCTCAGACCCTCCCCATTAGCTTTTTTCCTCCCAGATCATCCCTTTGCTTCGCCTTTCAATAATAAACAGTTTGGCATCTTCACTTTGCCTACATCCCTGCGGAGCTGAAGTAAATCCCAGACCCTGGGACACACAGGCCCTGCTGCCGTTCTCTGCCACGCCGTGTTTTGTGCACGGACACGGAGGAACGACGGCAGGTCAGGCTGGAATGGTGCCTGTGCTGAAGGTGCAGTTCCACAGCACTGTGCAGTTACACATCTTGCTGAGCACCCTGGAGCCCCTGGATTTTGGGAGAGCCAACCTGAGCATGCTCTGAACCCAGCTGAGAGGGATTCCATGGCAAGCATCCATGCAGGGCAGAAGAGTTTAGAATGCTGGAAGCTTTAGAGAAGAGCTTCCTGACAGCACAGCAGTGCTCCATCCCTGCACAGGATGAGGAAGAGGGCAGAAGCAGAGAGCATCCTGGCTTAGCAGGGAGCTCTGGGTGTGCCTAAGGGCAAATGAAGCAGCAGCACGGTGCCCGAGACTCGGACACGCGGCCGTGCCGGTGCCCGGAGCGCTGTCAGGCAGTGCCGGGATCCTGGCTGTGCTTCTGCTCCCCACAAGTGAGGAATGGCAGCCCCAGGCTCAGAGCCAGTCAGAAAGCCAAGCAAGGGAGAGCAGAGGGAGGGCACCCTGCCAGTCTCTCTTGGGCATGGCCACAAAACAGCCCCGGCTGCTTCTTCCTCCGCCTGCGTTTGGGCTGTGCTGGTGGCAGAGCCAGCCAGGTTGGGCTCTGTGTTCCAGAGCCTGTTGGGAGCGGGCATGAAAAGCTCTGTGTGCACAGCAGAGAGACCGGGAAGGTGCTGGCAAGAGCATCCTGCAGGAACAGGGCTCTGGTCCCTGGCCAGGAACAGCCTGGTCTTGGAGCCATGAGCGCAGGCAGGAGCTGAGGCAGGTGAAGAGGCAGCGGGCAGCTTGTGTTTGTGGAGGGCCTGGGGCTGCACCTCTGAACCTGCACCTGGAAACTCACTTGGGGAACAGGAGCTAGAGCTGGAGTGCCTGTCCTGAAAGGACCTGAAGTCATTCAGCCTTGCCAGCGTTTCTTAAGGGTGTGTTGGTGTTCCCCAGGAAAGCCACACATTTGGGGAAACACCTTTGGCAGAAAGGGGCTTGCTTCTCAAGGAAAGCGCTTGCAGGGAGCTCCCAGTGAGGCACGTGCGAGTGTCCCCCTTTGGCTCTCTGGGCTCCTTTCAGTGCTTGAGGCCCATTGCACGTGGCAGAGGGGCATGGAGAAGGCAGTGAGGGTCAGGTTTGGCATCTGCAAACCAATCCCAGCACCTGCAGCAGGGTGTGTTACCCTCTTTGGACAGAGGTGTGAGCAGGAGCATCTTAGTCCAGCCATGAGCCCCAAAGCTCTCTGTGAGAACTGTGAATTAAAAGGCCTTTACACACATACTTTTCACATCTTTCCTCTCTGCTGTGTTTCAACTCTTGGCAATATGCATTGCCTCCTGCTTGGTGGGAGCTGCTGTGGCCCAGGGCCAGCACAGAGCGGGGATGTGTGGGCCAGGCAGCGTGGAGAGCCTTGGCTGACCTTGGTGTGTCCCTGGCCTCAGAAAAGGCCTCCCAAGGTGTCCTGCTCGTTGGCTCTCCCTGTGCATCTTGGAGAGAACAAGGTAGGCATTTCTGGCAGCTGGGCATCAGCCGGCCTTAACATGGGGCCGTGTGGCGGAGCGAGCCCAGCTGAGATAGCCTGAGAGCAGCCCAGTGCTCCGTGCTCCTCTCTGCTGGCACGTGAGCGTTTCTCTGCTTTCGGGATGGCCCTGGCTGTGTCAGGGCTGCTACGTGGGCACGAGACAGCCGGTGCTGTCCCGCTGGGTCCCAGCAGTGCCTCGCAGCAGCCCTGCAGCCACGTCAGGATGCTGGCCAAGAGAGGCCCTGGAAGCTGAGGCAGCTGATTTTAAGCTTTTGCAGATACACCCAGGGGATGGCCAGCGGTGTTCCCTCAGGATACAGCAGTCCTGAGGGGTGTCCCTAATTCAATCAAAGCTGCAGACAAACGCATTGTCCATCAAAAGACCTTTTATTAAGCTAGCAGGAGGGCAGGTGTGTGCACCCTGTGGGAACTCAGCACATCCCTCTGGATGTCCAGAGTAGCCGAGAACCCTGTCCGGTGGCTCGGAGACCCTGGCATTCTGCCCGCAACACCTGCTGGCTTGATTTTGATCCTTCCAACGAATTGCCAGCTTGACATGGGGATGTGAAAGACACGCAGGTTTGAATGGTGCAGTAACAGGGTGTTGACAGGGTGGAAATGTAGATTTTAGAATTTTTGGTATAGGGGTTATAGGGACAAGATGGAGGAATCAGGGTGTGTCTAGTCCTTCTTCTTTCTTCTTTCTTCTTCTTGTTCTCCATTTTCTGCTGTGATGTTGGCACTTGGGGATTGGTTTAGAACAGAAGTACACCGTCTAACATAGGTGATAGGTATTGGAAATTAAAAGTAAATATGATCTACGTAGTTTGCAGTATAAAAGGACGACACCGCCTCGGGGGGTGGCGGTTAGAGTGCTTGTGGCTGCCTTGCTGTGCAGGCCTCGGCTGGGCAAAAAGACAATTTTGTAGATAAGAAATAATAAACAACCTGAAGACCAAAAAAGTGAAGAGTCCAGACTGATTCTTCAGAGCAGAGGCTGCTGCAGAGCCATCCCACGCATCTCGGGGCAGAGAACAGACAGCCGACCCCACATCACCCCACTAAAATGCTTCTCTGCCACGTGTAAATTTCAGGGGGTTGATGTAGGAATTATATCAAAAATGCCATCCATCTTTACTCTGCTGAGGTGATTTGATAGGCTTGGGGTTAGAAATACATTCTGTCAGATTCCTGTACTTGAAGCTAATGTCCAGGCGCTGGCCAGGAGCAGTCTCCATGCCCTAAAGCAGCACTTCTTCCTCATGGCTTCCCTGCACAGGGCTCATTCCATACTTGCCCTTCGTTTTTCTGCTAGAATGTGTCTAAAGCTTTTTGTCAAGTCCCTCTTCTGTCAAGTTAGGCCAGCCAGGTTTTTCTTATGCTAACTAGTGCTAAGTGCTTATGTAGGTCTGTGCTAAGTACATGTTTACTTATGGGAATTGCTTGGGCTTATGTAAAACAAAGGCCTTGTTTCATTCTCCCTTTCTCTTTATCCTGATGCAAATTCTTTTGCAACATCCTCTGGACAGTCCACAGTACATATGTACTGTTATGCTGCTGTTTTAATTTTCCACCACATCAGTAGGTTCATGATGGTTAGGAGGAGGGTTAATTTACAATCCTTGTGGTCCTACAGTCTGTAGCAGGCCATGGGCTTGCTAGGGCCCCGTGGAGAGCAGAGGCCTAAAGATAGGAAATGCCAAGTCATGGCAAGCTCCCATCTTCCACCTTTCGGACCCCAGCTTATGCATCTGTAACCCCATAGGTCACTTCTCCTCAAGCCCTGCTTTTGGACAATTTCTGATCCCCCCTTACCCTGTATAATGGGCTGTTTTAGCCCATTCTGGTTAGAAGAGCCGTCGCTGGAACCCTTGAGAGACCCCCAATAAAGACATTGCTGTGGAACTCCAGAGCAGCCCTCTCCTCTTTCACCCAGCGTCTGCCTGCGGCGCCTTAGCAAGGAAAAGAGCTGACCTCAAAAGAGCTGATAATCGCTAAAGAGCTGATATGCCTTATGCTAGCTAAAGGTAGCCACTGGCTGAGAGCTGCTTGGGTTTCGGGCAGTCTGTCCCCAAAAGAGGACTGAGCTATGCGGACTGTGCAGCCTGCTCGGGGCCAAAGCTGCTCCCAGCAGGAGCCCTTGACAACAGTGCAGGTAAATTGACTTGTCCTTCCAGTCTCTGAGTTTCCCCATTCAAAGGCAAACAGCTTTTGGCTGCCAGGGTCCAAGGGTATACAGAAGAAAGCATCCTTGAGATCTGAAATGGTAAACCATCCATATTCATCTTTTAGTTTGCTTAGCAAAGCATATTGAGTTGCAACCACTGGTGGAGATCTCCAGCTATTTTGTTAATATAGCCTGTAGGTATTGAACCAGACTGTAGTTCAAGCCATCAGGCTTCTGTACCGGTAAAATGGGTGTATTCTCTTCAGAGTCACATTCCAGTAACAACCCAAATTTTAGAAAATTGTCTACGATAGACTTAATATTTTTATGTTTTCCACTGTACGTTGATATTTTTTCATTCTTATTGGTTGTGTTCAAGGTTTAAGTTTAATGATTAGAGGTTGTGCTGCCTTGGCCTCACCAGGGATCCTATCCACTCAGACTTAAAGACAAACCTGACTAAGAACTTCTTCTGTGTCTCTTCTGATTTGGACAAATCTGTAATGAGAGCTAGACATAGAACTTGATTATTTGCTCATCATTGATTTTGATCTGAACTCCTCCAGGGGTAAACTACATTTCAGCCTGTTGAAACCTGTTACAACATTCTCATTTCTCCAACAAATCCTTCTGATGAGGCATTTTGGGGGACGTAGGCACATATGGGAACTGATGTATTCCTACTGTTTTTCCCAGTTCATAAGACTGTGGTTTTAAAAAGGATACCTTCTGCTGTTGACTTGTGGCTCCAATAACATTCACAACTTTACCTGGATCAATTTCTTCCAACTGTATATCTAATACAAAATGTGTTGCACCCGCATTCACCTGACATTTCATTTTCCTCACCTTTTCCCCCAGTTCTCTTTTGACCAGAGGGTTTTCTGGGGGGATGCCCTCCAGCCAGCCCTTGCATTGATTCAGTTCTGCAGCCACCTTGGGTTTGAGTGGCAGGCAGTCTCTCTTCCTATGTCTGTCTTTCTCACAAATAGGCACATTGAGTAGTCCAGAGGTTAGGGATAGGTCTCTGCCCACCCCAGCCATTTCTTTGACCTGAGGAGGGGCCTTTGGGTGGCTCCTCTCCAAGGGCTGCAATAACAGTGTTAGTCATTCCTTTCTCCAGTTGCTTATGCTCTACGCGACTCTGGTTTTTATGAACTCACCATGCTTCTTCTTGCAGTTTTTCTATACCTGGTCTTCTGTTTTTAATTTTCAGTTTCTGCCTCATATCATTAGAGGATTGGCCCAGGAAAAGGGAAACGAGTTGGTTTTTGCCATAATCATCTGATGGGTCTGGAGCAGTGTATTTAAGCATGGCTTCCTGGAATGGTTCAAAAATTCAGTCGGGGCTTCAAGAGGCCCTTGTTTCACTTGTTATAGTGCACTCCAAAGTACAGCCTTAGGGATACCATTTTCCAAAAGAAACACATTCCCAGTGCCTCTGTGGGAGTTGATAGTGACCAGAATTATTACAGTCCCAGGGAGGTTTTGTGAGAGGGCATGTTTCTTCTGTATTTTCTCCTGCCCATCGTCTGGCTCTTCCATCATTCCGTGCAGTTTTTAGTACCAGCTCTTTCCTTGTGTCTGTTAAAACATCTAGCACAGGATCTATATCCTCCCCATCTGGGTCCAGGGCTTTAACAAAGGTCCTGAATCTTTTGGCCATTCTTGATGGATCATCCCAGTATTGTCTAGGCAGAAATTTCCAGGTTTCTAAATCATCTCATGCGAGACATACCTTGATTTTCATGAGACTCAAAGGTCCTGTTGCCTCCCATAACACTGACTGAATGACCATCCCCCAAAAAGATGTTGAGCTTCCTCCCAGCTCCTGCAAACGAGTCCAAGGGCAGCTTTTGTGGTGGGTTTTCTCTTCAATGGTTTGTTGTGTTATCCCCTATGTAATGGTTCAGCCTAAGTTGTACCCTCCTATCTTAGCTGTCTGTCTTGTCTTAAACCTGTTCCTTAATCTGGGATGTTCCCTGATCGTCCTCTCATTCAGCTGTCAATCCCACTTTGTACCAACCCTTCAGTCTAGAAACTTCCCTGTCAATCCCCTGTTCCTCAAAGCTCTATTGGTCTATGCAAACCCTTCCCCTGTTCCTCCTCATTGGTTCAAACATTGGAGACCCGCCTTATGCTCCTCCCCAGTCCTTCCCCTATTGGTTGAAATTTGTACCCTCCCCTGAGCCCTCCCCATATACAAGTCCCTGTTCACCTGTTTTCTTTGTCTTTTGTCCCTGCGCTCTCCATGGAGTAAGGCTTTCCTTGGAGCCCGTACAGAAGAGGTCCTTCTTGTCCTTAACTGCACTGGCAGAATTCCAGCACCATGCCACAGGGGAATGCTGAATGCTGACAATACCTCGACTTCCCTTCTGCCTTTGGTTCTGTACTGGGAGTTCTTCCACTTTCAAGTTCTAGAGAGGAAGGGGGCTCAAAGGCACAGTTTTCTCAGCAGTATTTACCAGGGAGTTTGACTGCATTCCCTGTCCTCCCTCTTCCCATGACTCAAAAGGAGCAACCAAACCCTCCATCCTTTCCTCATTCTCTTTATATTTAAACACCTTTGTCCTATGGAACATGCTGAACAACACCTTCTTAGTCCTGCCTTTCCTTTTGTTTTGCAATCTTTTTCCAGAGCCAAGGCAGAAGGATCCCTTGGGGCCAAATTAAAGCCACTTTCCTGCTGCAATTCAGGGTGATCCTTCAGATAAACAAAACATATTTAGGTGCACAGCTTCATCTTCTTTTCATTCTTTTCACAAGAATAATAGTAACCACAACACGGTAAAATAACTCAGGGTTGCATTTATTGTCTTTTTTTCCCTGTCTTTAAATATATAAAGGGGCCACTATTGATCAGAGTATTTATTGACTGTTTTCTTAGTCTCTGTGCCCCCAGGGCCTTTCTTATGTTCTTCCATTGTTTCAATAGGCATCCCAGGGGGTTTGGGTTTATTGGCTTGCTGGCTGACACCCTCTCTTGGACACCCACCCTGGTCCTTTCTTTATCTCCTCTTACACTCTGTTGATTTTTAATGATATTTCAATTCCCAAACTGAAATGTTTTTTCTCTCCTCTCCTTGCTCTAATTATTTTTACACCAGAATTGATACACACAGGGTGTCTTTGGGCTCCCCTGCACCAATATTCTCTCCTGCAGGTGTGGCAATGTATATAAACCAAAGGACTACACCCCTACACAAGAAACAAGGGATCAGAGTCCTTGCAGTCCTGCAGCCTTCCTGAGGCTTCTGCATCACAGGTGCCTTCAAGGCCCAGCTGCAGGACTTGTTAACTTGGCACTTTCCTGAGGCATCTCTCTTTAAGGTGCCCTCGAGGCAACACTCTGGCATTGTTGTGGTGTGCTTTGTGTCTTTACTTGTTGAGTTTGTTACTGTACTGGATTTTCTATGTTTGAAATGGTTCATTCTATGTGGACCCATATTACTTCCCAAATGGTTTCCCCCTAAGTTTTATAATCCCCCTTTCCCTATCAATCACCCTTGTGCCTACCCCTATTTCCAGACCCTTCTCTGTCACTCCTCCAAACCCTGCCCCTGCAGCTTGTCTGTCATTGTTTGCCAAGCCCCTTCATCTAGAAGCTTCGAGGTCAATTATGTAAACTACTAATCCCATTGGTAGATTTTGTATGTTCTCCTCCACTATCCTCTTCCATTGGTTGTATGATAACTTAGTCCCGCCTCATGCTCCTCCTCAGTTGCTGGCCTTTAGTTGTTAGGCTGACTCCTCCCCAGAGTCAGCCTCCCTTTATAATTTTGTGTATCCCTTTACTCTGTGCTCTTCTGCTTCTGTTCCCTCCCAGCTTGCTACAGTTTGTAGCACCTGTTCACTCCCTTCGGGGAGGGAATAAACAGCAGATGGAAAATTACAGAGAGAAAGCCCCTCTCTTTTTTATTTACCGGTCTAACTCCACGAGGACGTCTCTGGGTGCCTGCTCGGCCAGGCCCAGCGGAAGGAGAGGTTCCTGCCAGTGGCTGATCCGCTGCCCTCAGCCAAGCCAAGGGCTGGAGGCAGGCAGCAGCCATTTAGTGATGTGCACCGAGGTGAGGGGTCAGAGCTGGCCGGCACCACCAGCACCAGCTGTCCACCCGAGACCAGGGGTGCAGCGCCATGGCATGGTAGGCAAATTCCTCAGTTTGTTCAAAGTTGCTGTGGTGTGTTCAGTCAGTTTATTCGGCTGCTCCCCTATTTTATGTAATGGTTCTGCCCCCGAGAGTTTTCCCGCCTTTGTTATGTCTGTCGTGTTGTTACCATGGTTTTTCCCACCCAAAGTTATGTCAATCCTCTTAGTTATGTAATTGCCCCTCCCTGTACTCCCTTATATGTAAACTTGCTTCTCCTCCCTCGGCCCAGTCAATCACTCCCCACTCCACCTTTCTCTCTAGAAAGTTCTCCATTATGGGAGTCATGATTGGCTGTGGTGCCGGGGCCACTCCTCTACAATGTATCTATTGGTTGTCCTTATGTGTCAGTTACCCTAAGTTCACTTCCTCTCCTCCCCGGATTGGTTCTTGTGTAGACCCCTCCCTTGGTTACCTCCCCCTATAAAACCCTAGTGCACCCACTGTTCTTGGTCACTCCCTGGCTGACCTTCGTTGGATAATAAATCTGACTATCCCCAGACAGTGTCCTGGCTCTTTCTCTCGTCGTCTTCGCAGCTTCTGTTCGGCCTATCCGGTGATCTGTCTGCACAGGCACAGCCCAAAGACCTTTGACGCCCAGGGGTGCCTGAGTTGCAGTGGGCTGTGGGCCGCCCCTCCTGCTAGCCGGACATTGATCAAAGGCCACGGACTGCTGCAGTGTTCAGGGGGAAAAATAAGAAAGGCCCTGGAGCTGCCCCAGCATAACAGCCTGAAGAATCGGAACAGTCCCAGCCCCTGCATGATGGTGAGTGGCAGAGCAGGGCCACAGGGATGATGGCTGAATCCATTAATTCTCAAGTTCTTGGACTTCACTGAAATTGGTGACAGCATCCTGACGGTCCTGTCAAGTTGCCTGCACAGCAAGTGCAGGGAGCAGCGTCGCCTGGCGCTCAGAGGCCTCGTGGTGGTCAGCAAGGATCCCTTGATGGTGAGGAGGGGCCGTGCCTGAAGCTGCACTGTGAAAGCAGCCCCATGGGCGTGCAGGGCTTCAGGAGCTGAGGCAGCTGCTCCCAGCTCTCAGGCCTCACCTGCCCCAGTGCTTTGGGGCAGGCCTTTGGCCTGTGGGCCCTGCAGCAGCAGGGTGGCCTTGCAGTGCCAGGGCGGTGTTGGCAGTGCAGCCGTCCATGGCTTCCCAGCACAGCCTTGTGTTCCACACAGGCCAGGAGAATGTGCTGTCTGTCACCAAGCCTTGTGGAGCTGCTGGGTTATGCAGATGGAGCGGTGGTGAGCATGTCCCTCTGTGTGTTCACGAATGTGGGCCAGCACAAAGACTTCCTTGTATCAAGCACCACTGCCGCAAAGCTGGCTGAGGCACTGCTCCTGCTCTTTGACCACAAAAGTCTCTGTGTCCCCAGCTGCAGGCACTGGCTGCTGCCCAGAAACTTTTCCCAGGTGAGCTTGAATAAATTAGTTTAAAGCCAGATTGTCTACCCTTCCTCCAGGAGAACAGGTATGTGCAAGTGCTCTCCCGTTGAGCTCTTCTTCAGGGTGATGGTCTTGGTAGTGGATGAAGGAAAAAAAGCCCCTTAAGAAGATTTTGAACCAAAACCTGCTCCTTCTTTTACTGCTATGATGAGGACTGGCGCGTGATGTAGGTGAGGTTTTGTGTGAGGCTGGTGTATCTCTGGGAGGGGCTCGGCTGCCTCCTGTCCTGGCACCTCATGGACTGCCGCCTTCTTGAGACTTTGGCACAGGGATGTGAGTCTGGTGCCCTGGGCTGTGGGGCCATCTCTGGGCCTTTGCTTCTCTCCAGGCCTCTCGGGAAACACTGCTTCTTGTGGCTGAGCTCCTGAAGATGAGCAAGCTCAAGCAGCTGCTGAAGAAGGGGCAGCTGTCAATTTCACTGACGTCCTGGTAAAGAGGGCCTGAAGCCCCAGGCTCAGGCTGGAGAAGGCCCCTGAGGGCGGTGCTCAGTGTGCGGGGCTGGCAGCTGTGCCCCTGCCCGCTGCTGCAGCCAGAGGCCGCCCGGGCTCTTCTCCAGGCTCCCGTGGGCCCGAGCCGGGTGCCCATGGAGCCCCGGCCCGGCGGGGCTGCGGGCCGGCACCGCGGCTCCCCGGGCAGCAGCCGGCCCTCTGCCCCCGGCCCTCGGGAGCCCTTGGCCAGCGGCTGCTGGCCGCGCCTCAGGGCTCTGCGGCCAGGGGAGGCCGGGGCTGGGCGCAGGCAGCGCCCGGCCCAGGGGCTGAGCCCGCGCCAACCCTTCCCTCCTGCCGCTCTCTGCAGCTGGCACAGCACAGGAGCCGAGAGGCCGAGCACCTGCGCCGGGCCCTGCGCTACCTGCGGAGCCCACAGGAGCCCCTGCGAGAGGCAGTCGTGAGTTTCATGGGTGAGCTATGAGCCCTGGCTCCCCTGCCCAATCCTACCCTGCCCTGCACAGCCTCACGAGGCCCCAGCCATCATTCCCCTGCCCTGCCCAGCCCTTTTATGCTCTGCCCTGTCTTTCTTTGCCCCACCTGGCCCCGCCCCAACCCACCCTGCCCCACCCTTCCCAACCTGTCTCTGCCCGACCCTGGCCTGCCCAGAACAGTCATTCTCTGCCCTGTCCAGTTTCATTTAACCTGGCCACATTCTACCCCTCCCTGCCTCACCCTGCCCAACCCCGCTGCACCCAACTTTGCCCCGCTCTGTCCAACCCCATCATGCTGCACCCTCTCATGCTTCACCCAACTGAACCCTGCCTCGCTGCACCCTTCCCCACTCTACCCCGCTCCCTTTGCCCTGCTCCACCGCAGCCTGCCCCACCCTATCCACCTCACCCTGCTCCGCCCTGCCCAACCCTGTCATGCTCTGCCCTCTCCTGTTCCGCCCAACCTATCTCCACCCTGCCCCACCCTGCCCCTCCCAGCCCTGCCACACCCAATCTCACCCTGCCCTGCCCAACCATTTTGTGCTTCGCCCTGTCATGTTCCACCGAACTTTGCCACACCCTGCCCTACCCTCCCCACCCTACCCCACCCCACCCCACCCTACCCGACCCAACTCAGCTTCACCCTGCTCTGCCCAACCCATCATGCTGCACCGTCTCCTGCTTTGCCCAACCTAGCCCCGCTTCACCGCACCCTTCCCCACTCTGCCCCACCCCTTTTGCCCTGCCCCGCCCCACCACACCCAACCTGTCCCCACCCTGCCCCACCCAGCTCCGCCACACTCAACCTCATCTCTCCCTGCCCTGTCCAACCCTTTCTTGCTGCAGCCTGTCCTGCTCCACCAAACCCCGCCCCACCCCACCCTGCTCCGCCCCACCCCACCCTGCCCCACCTCTCTCTGCCCCGCCCTGCCCTGCCCAACCCTGTCATGCTCCGCCCTCTCCTGCCCTGCCCAACCTGGCTGCACCGTGTCCCACCCATCCCCGGCCCGCCGCAGCTCGGCCCCAGCCCTGCCTGCTGCCCCGGCAGCGCCAGCCGGGCGTGCTCCTCTGGGCCCTGCTGACCTGGGATCTGCCAGTGGCTCTGTTTGTCTTTCTTGCAGCTCTTGAAGACAAGGCAGAGGACGTCAGCCATGCCACCAGAAGCCTGGCTCGTACTCTACTGCCTCACAGGCTGCAGCCTCCTCCTGGCCTTGATACAGAGACATGGGTTCTTCTCCTCAGCTTTGGGGCCATCTCTGGGTCTCTGCTGCTCTCCAGGCCTCCCAGGAATCTTTGAACTGCATTGTTCAGCCAGGTTCGTGAATGGGAAGGACCTCCAACAGATCCTGAAGCTGGATCACATCTGGAGGTTTGGTATGGGTCGGGTACAGATGGCCTGGAAGCCCCAGCCTCAGCCTGGAGAAGCCCCCTGACTGCACTGCTCAGTGTGTGGGGCTGGCAGCTGTGCCCCTGCCCAGTGCTGCAGCCATGGGCACCAGTGTAGAATCCTCTGATTCCTTTCCTCTCAGGGAAATGCCCAGAGCCCTGCCTTGGAGAGAATTGCCATAGTGTTCCCCACACTCTGGAGGACAGAAAGATCTTCCTCATAGACTTTTACTGAACAGTGATATATCCCAGTTCCTTTCCCCATATGTGCCAGCATCCCCTGGTTTCTCTTTTCCCTTTTTCCTCATTGGTTGGCTGGCCCTGTCTTTCCTGAAAGCCAATCCCTCTTATCCTGCCCTTTGTACCACCCCCTACCCTCCCGTACTTAAACCTTGTGCAGAGCACATGGTCTGTCTTTTGCCTCTGGTTCCCCTTTGGTGTGTTGAAATAAACCTCGCTGGAACTGACCATGTAAAAGGCCCTGGTGCCTCTCATGGCTGAGCTAGCTGTGGTGAGTGTGGGATGTGTGGACTTGACTGCCTTACCTGCATGCTCACACAAGCAGCCTTTCCACAGGAACTGCTTCCTGGGAAACAGGTAGCAGCAACCACCATCTAAACCCCACGCTGCTACAGGCATTCCTCCCCCTGTGCTCCTTTCCTCTCATCCCCTCGGGGCAGGTCCAGAGGTAGAAACTGCCTAAAAAATGCACAGGAGTGCTAACTGTCTCATGCCATTTCCAGTTCTTAGCCTGTCCCTTTCTCAAGCTGGTACTGGCATGTGTGGGAGACAGCCATAGAGAAGATGAACTTGGAATACCATGGGAGGACACCCCTGTTTAAGTTAGGCTGAGAGACTGGCACAATTCCCCATGGTTCTTTGCTTGTTAATGTTAATGATAATGTGCTGTTGTCAATCGACTGCTGTTCATCCCCCAGTTACAGAAAGTTCTGTACTCCCCCTTCCTCCATTGGCTTTCTCTGAGAGACCCCTGCCACTCCACTCCCCCATTGGTGTATCCTGTGTCACCTCACCTCAACTCCACCCTTGATTCCCTTCCCCATTGGATAATTTGTACCCTGACCTCTCCTACCATCCCCCAGTTATATACCCCGGCCCCCTGCTCCTGGCTCTTCTCCCCTGGTTCCCTTCAGCGGAGGTTGTGTTCCTGCTTGTTCCTGTTCCTCTCCTCACCTCTGCCCCACCCGGACCTCTGGATCTTCCCCCAATAAACCCTGCTGGATCTGCCATGCAAAGAGTCCTCTCATTTTCTCTGGTGAGGCTTTGATTACACCATCCGGGCTCAGGCATCTGGTGGGTTGGGGGAATTGTCCAGGCAGCCCGAAATGAAGACGCTTTTGGTACTGCAGGCACCCCAACAACACCTTCCTGGGGAAGCTACTCTGGCCACCCACAGCCATGCCAGGCTGGGCTCTAGCCGAACCCCAATTTTTACACTGCTTTATCCTGAACTACCATTAACTTCTATTGGACAAGATGGCACTGGCCACATGGCCAAATCTCCCATTTTGAATGCTGCGGTGCGAGATTCTCCTGCCTTGGCCACTCAAAAATGCATCTGGGATGGTCCTCCTCCATTCCTTTCCTCACCCCAACCTCCATGCCCTACCCCTGCAGCGGGTGCTGCCTCCACGTGTCACAGACATCTTTTCATGAAAATCCTTTCCTCAGGATTTTTCCTCCTGAGAATCTGTGAGGCCTCAGGAACAAAATGTAAATAGTGGTTATCTGCTGCTGTGGAATGCAACAGGCGGGTCTGTGATTGGTCTCATGTGGATCTTTGGAATTAATGGCCAATCACAGCCCAGCTGGCTCAGACTCTCTGTCCCAGCCACAAACCTTTGTTATTCATTCCATTCTATTCTTAGCTTAGCTGGCCTTCTGAGATGAAACCTTTTCTTCTATCCTTTTAGTATAGTTTTAATGTAATATATATAATAAAATAATAAATCAAGCCTTCTGAAATATGGAGTCAAATCCTCGTCTCTTCCTTCAACAGAACACCCCCGTGACCACCGTCACATCCGCGCTCTCCAGGCCTTCCGGGAAATGTTGCACTGTTCAGCCAGATTCCTGCACAGGAGGGATCTCCAAAGGAAGCTGCGGCTGGATCAGACCTGGAGGTTCCGTGTTGTAAGGACGGCCTGCAAGCCCCAGCCTCAGGCTGGAGCAGCCCCCTGAACGCGCTGCTCATTGTGTGTGGCCGGCAGCTGCAGCCCCACCCAAGCCGTTCTCTTCCCTGGGCCACGCGGGCTCTGCTCCAGGCTCCTGTGGGCCCCAGCTGGATGCCCATGGAGCCCTGGCCAGCAGGTGCCACACGGGGATTTTGTCAGTGAAAATGTTCATTGGCAAGTGAATGGAAAAGAGGTTTGGCAAAGGGTGGATTTGAATGGTTGTTTTTACAAACTCAGTCCTAACAAATCCGTGTAGGATGGGTTAAAACCATGTGCACTATTTTTGCAAATGTCGTAGAATGATAAAGTGGAGCAGCTGACAAAAGTCAGAAGGACAAAAATTGATCCACAGCACAGAATTTGATCCATGGTTACATTGTGAATTAGGGCACAATGGAAATTCGTTTTTGCAGCACAAACCTGAGGCTGGCAATTGCCCTGAAAGACATGGAACGGTATTTTCACACAGTGTTCCCAGTGCCAGCTGAGGCTTAAACAAAACCATCCTGGCCTGACATGATCCCTACGTGTCAAAATTAAGAAAACACTCTGGTCAACTGATCAGAAACTAAATAAGCTAAGCTGCAACCTGGGGAGTAACAGCTCTATACTTTTACCATCAATGTTTTTGGCTGAGGTATCAGTGAACGGGACATCTCCAGGTTCAGAGATGGCAGTAAATGCAGGGTTATTTATTATAGGGTTAGCTTTTGTAATGTTAACGTGCCTGGAGTGGGGAGAGGGATGACTGTGTGTTCTTCCCTACCCTCCTCCCCATTTGTTCTTTCCCACAGGTGTTCAGTGGGGTTTCTTTCAATAGATTGGTCAGCAGAGGGAGTGAGACTGCTTCAAAAATGTTTTGCAAGAGCTGCAATCTGTTATAAGCAGTTTAAGAGTTGCAGTCCGTTTTAAACTGCAGTCCAAATTAAGCAGTTGAGTTGCTTTTAGTTCAAGGTTTTAGCAGCCTTTGCTACTCACCCTGGAGCAGTTCACCTTATCAGTTTGCTCCTTTTATTCCAGTGATTTTCCTTTTGGACATGATCAAGTTCTGCAGCAAGCAATGCCGCTGCCTAAAGCCTTTCTTAACAACCAATCACATTTTAATAACCAATCATCTTTTTAGTGGCTAATTTCTCCTTATCCTTTTTTTTTTTTCATCAAGTGCACCCCAGAGGTAGGGAGGCAACTACTACATTAACCGAGGAAGAATACCAAAATATTGTCCCCTGAAGTTTTCCTATAGCCCCCAGAGAGGAAGCTGCATGATAAATACCTAGGCTTGCATAGGGACAATGCCATCTCCACAAGGCAGCCGCTGCAGAATTGGCCTCACGATTAAAACTGCCAATTCTAGTTCTCCACAACAGACCACAGACTGGTGGAGCTGCAGAATTGGTTTCAGGACTGAAATCCGCCATGTCTGGCTTTTAACAACAAAACACACAAAGCACAGGGGCGTGGGTCCCCTCCAAACAGGAGCTTTTCAGCTCTGCACAAAACCCCACATAGACAAAGGAATTAAATCCCTAAACCCATTAACCACGATATCCACAATTCCTTCAGAGAAAGATGCTCTCAGACTTCCAAGCCTACAGAATAAACTACAGTTCCCACTACTCCTTGAATAATTGAAGATATTTTTGACAATTCCCCCACCTTAGGGATAAAATGTAAGGTGGATGGAGAGGCCCCTGTGTTTACTAGGAAACACACCTCCTCTCCACCTGAACCCACCTGGAAAGTTAACAAGGGCTCCGGTGTGGTGTGTCCCTGCTGCAGTGGGAGCCCCCGACACATCTAATAGTCCATCTCCATTACACCCTGGACTTCCTCCTCCTGAGGGTCCAGCTGTTTTTGTGAACATTCCCACTTCCAGTGTCCCTCTGCCCAGCACAGAGCACACTGATTGTTTCCCAGCTGCTGTTTGGCTTGGCTCTCCCCTGCTGCGGAGGGAATGCTTCTGCCACTTCCTTGTAGCCGACCCTGTCCCTTCTATTATGGGGCACCACTTGGGTCCTGGGGCCCTGGGGGGCTGTAAAAATTCTGCCATCGCCTTTGTCTTTGCTTTCTCCTTTTCAGCATCCCTTTTTACATACCCTTGTTGTATCTTTCTAAGCACTTCATCCAGGGACATATTCTGCCCTTCCTCTAGTCCTCCCTGATACTGCCAGGGGGTACTCATTTTCTGCAGCTCAAAGCCATTCGTCTTTCCAGTGAACCAAACAAAATCCTTAAAAGAACATCCTAATCTTTCCACCAACAATCTGCATTTCCTGGGTCTTCTTTCCTCCTTGTTCTCAGTCTCTTTATTACACACCTTATACCAGAGCCAGTCCCTGTCCTGCCAAAGGGTCCAAACGTGGCCCCCAGGTCGTGATTTTCCTGCAGGGAACAAGAGGGCAGAGCTGTACTTTATTGGCCACTAAGTTATCTCTGCCAGGGGGAGGACGGACCTTTTTGGAATCTACTCATTTGTTCAGTTTCCTTTTGTAACACTGACTGGACTTTCATTCCATGAGGGCTTTTATTCCTTTAGAATCAGGATGTTAATCATCCATTCACAGAAAAACATTTGCAAACCCATGGATGGCCATTTTTTTGCTTCTGTGTTACATTTTCTAAAGTGACTCTCAGTGGCTGACATTAAGGCAAATAAGTTACTGCTTTGAGTTGGAAGCAAACTTGAAAATCTTTCAGGTTGTTATAAATGAAGAAGGGGATAGTTGGCTCTCACAATTAAGAGATGAATATTATGTGTATGTTAAGAGAATTTTTATAGCTGTATAGTTGTGTTATTTTTGCAAGTTCTCTCCATAGTACTCTTTCCCTTCCCCCCTTATTGCTGTCACTGGTTGGGCATTTAGGGGAGGGAGAGCTTGGTACCAGGAGGCAGAGCACGGCAACACCTGACCTCCAATCAACATGTAAGAAAGTGACTTCCACCATTGGATGGCAGAGAAAGAGTTGACTGACAAAACTTTGGGAGGGGCTAAGGGTATAAAAGGCAGAGCATCCACTTTGTAGATGAGCACGTGGGCTTTTGGCCATGGAGACTCCCTGTGGTGTAATTTTTCCTTATTCATTCTTGGTTGTATTTTTGTTAAGGTTTAATAGGCCTTTGAAATTTTAAAAGTGAGCCTCATTTCTCACAATGTTCTTAGGGCATCTTAATTAATTTGGGCATTATGCAGCTTTTTTGAACCGACTTGAGTTGAGCAATGAGAGGTAAAGGTTTCTTGAAGTGAGGATACTTTATTGCCTGATTCTTCTGTGTTTTCAAGGTAAAGATGTTTTTGTGCTGCGGCAAATTACTTCAATGAGAAAATCATTCCAGCATGGAGGAAGAGCTTCTGACAGAAACCAAGTGTTGCCAGCAGTTGCTCCAGGTGCTCCTGCCATCAGCCCCCAGTGCTCGTGGGCTTTGGCTCCCTGTGGCACCGAAGCCCCCCGGGGGCACAGGTCTCTGGGGCAGGAGACGGGCACCAGCGCTGCCAGGGCTCGGGGGGTGGCAGCTCTGCTTGGGCAGGGACTCTGCCCCAGCTGCTGATGGCAGCGCTGCCCGGGCCCCAGGGCTCAGAGCAGCATTGGTGCCCGGGCCCACACGTTCCTTGTGCGAGCCACACCCGCGGGTTTAGGATGGCCACGGGCCGGGACGTGTCCCAAGGAGGCCGTGCCAGCGTCCCTGGAAGGGCCCGTGCCCTTCCCAGCGCGGCTGCGTCGGCAGCCCTGGGGGCTCCTTCTGCTGCCCTGAGCCCGCAGAGCAGGGCAGCGTTTGCTGATGCTCTGAGCCCTTCCTAAAGATCCTGTGGGGCTGCCTTGGACACCTGGGGCCAGGCATTCCTTCCAGCCTGGGCCACTTTGGCTGGGCTGGGGGCGGCCCCAGGGCAGGCGGCAGCGTGTGCAAGGGCCCTTGGTGACACGGTGCAGCACGGTCACTGTGACATGGAACGGGTGTCCAAGGGCCCTTTGTGACACGGTGCAGCACGGTCACCGTGGCATGGAATGGAACCCGGTGTCCAAGGGGCCTTTGTGACACGCGGTGACATAGGAGCTGGCGATGACAAGATCAGGCCACAGTGCTCGGGAGCACGCGACCGGACAGGACAGGACAGAGCGGTGCTGTGAGGAGCCCCCGCACAGCGCGCTCGTTTGTGTCCCACCCGGAGCTTTTCCGAGGCGTTGTTCCTACAGGTGACCTCGAGGCCAGACTGCAGGACTTGGTGACTCAGAGCTCTTCCAAGGCATCTCCCATTCCTGCAGCCAGTGCCATCAACTCTAGACCGTGGGATTTGGTCATCTGAATTGTTAATGAAGAGGCTCCTGTTATTTTGGCAGGAGTCCTCAACACCAGAGTGCAGGACTTACTGTCCTGTAGCCTTTCTGAGGCTTCCCTGTTGCAGGTGCCTTGAAGGCACAACTGCAATTGTTGACTTGGTGATATCCTGAGGCGTCTCTCTAGAAGGTAATGTCAAGGCTGCGTGGTGGAATGGCGGGTAGATTCCTCGGCCTGTTAAAAGTGTTCAGAGGGAACAAAAAGAAAGACCGTGGAGCTGCCCCAGCACAAGAGCCTGAAGATCCGGAGCAGATCCAGCCCCTGCAGGATGGTGAGTGGCAGAGCTGGGCGACAGGGCTGATGGCTGCAGCTAGCTTGGCCCCGTCCCATCCCATCCCATCCCATCCCATCCCATCCCATCCCATCCCATCCCATCCCATCCCATCCCATCCCATCCCATCCCATCCCATCCCATCCCATCCCATCCCATCCCCTCCCATCCCCTGGGGACATGCCCATGGACAGGATGGAACAGGGGCAGGGCAGACACCCCGCAGTGGCCGTGCTCCATCCCCTGGGCCATCCCTGGGCTCTCCCTGCCTGGGCAGCGCAGGCCTGGGCTGTGCTCTCCAGCCTCTCCCGCAGCCCCTCAGCTCTGGCTGTGTTCGCTCTTTGCCAGGTGCAGCCCTGGACAAGACACAAGAGCAGGAACCCGGCCGTGGCCGCTTGCGCAAAACCCTGAAGGTACCTGCAGCCACCCCGACCTGGGCTGGGCCTGCTGTCCCTGCTCAGCCCAGCACCACGCTTGGAGCATGCCATGGAGCATCCCTGCCTTCTCTGTGCTTTGTTCTCCTGCAGAGATTCCGGAAATTCCTGCGCATTCGGCGCACAAAGACCAGCACTGCAGCAGCTGAGGGCACAGCCGAGCCTGACTCGGGGCTGACCGAGCTCCAGGCAGAGCCCGATGATGTCAGCCCAAATTTGGCGGAGCATTCTCAAGTCTTTGACACCTCAGTGACTGAAAACTGGGCAAAGGCTCTTCTCACAGCAATGACCGAGGATATGGTCATCAGAAACACTGACAATGAAAAGATTGAGGACATCTCAAAAACTGACAGCACACCCACTCCCACTGGGATTCCTGCTCCCACTATGGATTTTTGTGACAACAGTGCTGTTCCTTCTCCACAGCAGGTAAGCAGCCTGGGGCCAGGCCTGGGGGATTACCAGGATTGTGTGTCCCCTCAAGCCACGGTCACTGGGGCACCTCAGCCATTGAGGCCAGCACAGTGTGGGGGCAAGGGAAGCAGTTCCTGGGGGAAGCTGGGGAAGTTGCTCCCTTGGACAGCACTCAAAACCTCCCCCATGGCTCCTCCAGGTGCCAGCCATTGTAAGGGGCATCCACCAGAGTCTACTGTCCAATGTCACTGTGGATGCCAGGCTGCAAAGTGACATTCTGAGGATGGCTGAAGAGCACCCTGCTGACGTGGTGCTGACCCTCCTGCGCTGTGCCCCAACATGTGACAGGTACGGGGCACACGTGCCTGCACAGCTCAGGGCCCACCAGCCTCTAGGGCCCATGGCCCTGCACAGCCTGTGCTATGGGCTCTGCCAGACAGGCACAGAGGTCCAGGACCCTGGGGCCCCTCTGTTCCCCAAGCCTGCTGCCAATGCTCCCTCCCTGCCTGTCAGGGCACCGGGGCTCTGTCACCTGGGCCCCCACAGCTGCACAGGGCATGGTCCTGGGACTGAGATGCCCCTGACACAGAGCTCTGATCCCACAGAGCGGCTGCTATGATATGGAGAACCATAGGGTCATCGGGACCAGCCATGGAGAAAGTGCTGCCAACACTGCTCTGCGTGATGGAGGATTGGCCACTGCACAGCGCATGCACCTCTGATGGGGACAACAGGGACGTTTTTGCCCTGGCTGTGAGTTTCTGGATTTGGCCTCTGCTTTTCCCTCAGTCACCTTGCCAGCAGCTCTCCATCCTCTCCATCCCTCAGGCGCTGGGCTGAACCCTGGGCTAGGGGCAGGCTCAGGGGACACCAGGCCCGCTGCTCCTCCTGCATCTGCCCTTGGGCCCTGTCCCACGGACACCTCGGCACTGAGCGCTGTCTTGGGCTGCTTCTTTTGCAGGCAACTCTGGTGATCTGGGTGATTGTGCCTGTGTGCCACAAGTCAATGATTACTTATTCTGGGCACCTCTTTGTGGATCTGCTCTTCCATGTTGTCATCACCACACAGCAGATGCCACCAGAGGAAGTTGATACCTTCTGGAGAGCGTGCCAGGAGGAACACCGCCTTCCCAGCAAGCTTAACAGGTCCCAGTCCTCCTGTCCTTCCCATGCCCTTGTGGCCAGTGCCAGTGCTCCCAGTGTGACCTGGCCTTTGCTCTGCACACAGGTTTGCAGTGCAGGCCATGAAGGCTCTGCTCTGCCTACTGCGGTGTTACAATGAGGTGGTGGCTATGGACCGCAAGCGTGTCTGGAAGATGCTGCTGTGTGCTGACACCCAGCACTATGCCGTGGGTCTGCTGGCCAGGTGAGACCCCCTTCTCCCCACTGCCCCCGGCATTTGTGCCCTGTGCCCCACTCAGTATCTGCGGTCTTGGCCCAGAGAGCCTTGTCACTGAGGGCAAGCCAAGAAGATGGGAAAAGTCTGGGAGGGGAAGGTGCCCAGACTAAAGCTGCCTCATAATGGGCCAACATGCCTTCCAGGGATGCTGGGGAAAGACCAGAAATCTGTGAGTCATTCCTGCGAGAGGTTTAGGACCCTCACCTCAGGGTCTTGGTGTTATTTTTTCCCCCTTCCAGGGAGATGTTCCGTATCTTTATCCCGTTGTGTTCCCTCATTGCAATCCATCTAGTCAAGCGGCTGCACAGGGAGGAGCCACATTGGGATCTGCCCTTTCTGGCATTCCTTGTGGAGGTGAGCCTGGTTCCAGCGCTGCCTGGCTGAGCTGCCTCCCAGCTCCCTGCCCTCTCACAGCCACAGCTGCCTGGGACGGTGCCCACGCCCTGTGCTGCTGCCTGGGCCCAGCCCTGTGCGCTTCTGGGCTCCTGCTGGCCGGCTCCCCGTCACTGCCCTGTGCCTTTCAGGTCTTTCAGAGCCTAGATTTGATGAAATGTGGTGACAGCATACTGGAGATCATGTCAAGGTACCTTCAGAGTGAGTGCAGGGAGCGGCGTCGCCTGGCGCTCAGAGGCCTCAGGGTGCTCAGCAAGGATCCCTTGAGGGTGAGAAGGGGGCAGTGGCTGAAGTTGTATGAGCAGTATGGGGTTGGGGAATGCAGTTCATTTGGCTTGGCTGGGCTTCAGGAGCTGAGGCAGCTGCTCCCAGCTCTCCGGCCTCACCTGCCCCAGTGCTTTGGGGCAGGCCTTTGGCCTGTGGGCCCTGCAGCAGCAGGGTGGCCTTGCAGTGCCAGGGCGGTGTTGGCGGTGCAGCCATCCATGGCTTCCCAGCACAGCCTTGTGTTCCCCACAGGCCAGAAGAATGTGCAGTCTGTCTAAAAACCTTGTGGAGCTGCTGGGTGATGCCGATATTTATGTTGTCACCATGACTCTCTCTGTGCTCACAAATATACTTGAGAACGAACATATCCTGATATCCTGCACCACTGCCCCGAAGCTGGCTGAGGCACTCCTACCGCTCTTTGACTGCGTAAGGCTCTGTGCCCCCCACCATGGGCACTGGTTGCTGCCCAGAAATTTTGTGGACTTTTAGGATTTGCCCAGATGGGCTTGGAGAAGTTGGTGCTGAGGTATTTTCCTTTTTTCCAGGACGACATCCATATGCAGCTGCTCTCCCTGAATCTCTTCTTCAAAGTGATGGACTTGGTAGTCAATACAGGACAAAAATCTCTGAAGAAGATTGTGAGCCAGAGCCTTCTGCCACTCTTCTTTCATTGCCATGATGAGAACAAGCGTGTGGCAATGGTGAGGTTTTGAGTTACACTGGTGCCTCCCTGGAAAGGGTCTCAGATGTCTCCTGGTTGGCTTCTCCCAGGCTCCAGCCTCTGGCTCCTGGCCTTGGCACAGGGACGCAAGTCCTTTTCTTTGGGCTGTGGTAGCAGCTCCGCATCTGTGCATCTGTTCCCCTCCAGGCCTCTCGGGAAACGCTGCTTCGTGTGGTAAGGTTCCTGAGGAGAAGGAAGCTCAAGCAGCTACTTGAGAGGGAGAAGATGTTGAAGTTTGCCAAATGCCTGGTAAGGAGGGCCTGGAAGCCCCAGGCACAGGCCGGAGAAGGCCCCTGAGGGCGGTGCTCGGTGTGCGGGGCTGGCAGCTGTGCCCCTGCCCGCTGCTGCAGCCAGAGGCCGCCCGGGCTCTTCTCCAGGCTCCCGTGGGCCCGAGCCGGGTGCCCATGGAGCCCCGGCCCGGCGGGGCTGCGGGCCGGCACCGCGGCTCCCCGGGCAGCAGCCGGCCCTCTGCCCCCTGCCCTCGGGAGCCCTTGGCCAGCGGCTGCTGGCCGCGCCTCAGGGCTGTGCGGCCAGGGGAGGCCGGGGCTGGGCGCAGGCAGCGCCCGGCCCAGGGGCTGAGCCCGCGCCAACCCTTCCCTCCTGCCGCTCTCTGCAGCTGGCAGAGGACAGGAGCCAAGCGGCCGAGCACCTGCGCCGGGCCCTGCGCTACCTGCAAAGCCCACAGGAGCCCCTGCGAGAGGCGGCCGTCATGTTCATCGGTGAGTCCCGAGCCCGGGCTCCCTCCCCGGGCCGCCGCAGCTCGGCCCCAGCCCCGCCTGCTGCCCCGGCAGCGCCGCTGGCACGGAGCTGTGCCGCTGGGGCCGTGACAGCCTCTGTGTTCACAGGGTCCGCCCGGGTACTCATGAGAGGCCAGAAGGAAGAGCTCGAGGTCTTCAGTGAGGGTGAGTGTCGGAGCGGGCTGACAGCGGCGGCTGGCGAGGGGGCTGCAAGCCCTTGCCCGGCTGCGGCAGGCTTTGCTCCCTGTACGGACGAGGGGTGGCATGGGCAGAGCACACAGAGGTTTCAGGGACACGGGCCAGGGACTTTGTGGGCAGCCCTTTGCTGCTATCCTGCAGGCCCCTCCTCTCTTGTGGCCGATCCAAGAGCTGCCTTGGACAATCTTGGCGTGAGGTTCTCCTAGAATTCCTGCAGATGGGGGCCCTGACTGTGGCCATCCTCCTCTCTGTTCCAGCCATTCACACCCGGAAGAAAGGCAGTTTATCCCACTGTAGCAGAGCTGAAGAATTAACTTCAGCTTAAGGATCCAGGGAATCAGTGATCTAAGAACACACCCAGGAGACACTGAAGAGGACGTCATCTCCCATTGCCACTGGAGTTCCAGACACAGCTGATGATTGGCACAGCTGAGCTTGTGGGACGCTTGTGTGGCTTCAGCCTTCCCCCTGCCTGTAGATAGCTCCCTCCCTCCAGCTCTCACACCATGTCCATCCCCTTTTGTTCCATTCTAGTTCATCCCTTTGCTTCGCCTTCCATTAATAAACAGTTTGGCTTCTTCACTTTGCCTGCATCCTGTGTGTCAGGACCAGAGTCGTGTCTAAGGCCCTGCCATATTTGTGCACATCAACAAGATAATGAATAAAACCAGGTTAAAAAATGCTCCCGGAAAGGCAAGATCCCAATTTTAGCAGCTTTATCCAACTCCACGTTGCAGGAATTCATAGGTCCCCTGTTGTGCACATCAACAAGATAATGAATAAAACCAGGTTAAAAAATGCTCCCGGAAAGGCAAGATCCCAATTTTAGCAGCTTTATCCAACTCCACGTTGCAGGAATTCATGGGTCTGCTGGATAGGGAGTGTTCATTCCAAATTTTCTGTCCACTTGTGTAGGAACACTCTAGTGACAGTGCTGATGTGGTGATTCAGTCTTCTGAGGTTTTTTGGGATACTTTTGGGGGGTTTCAGGGGGCTGGGACGGGAGGAGAGAACAGGACACAATCCAGATCCGGAAAATCCATATAGCACTGGAAATGAGGAGAACTCGGTGGAAAGAAGCACAAAGGAACTGGAAGAAAAAGAGTTTTTAAGAAGGAAAAATGGGAAAAATAAGGATAACATTCCAAATGAATGCACTTGTTAAGAATAACCTCAAGGTGCAATAGGAGAAATTCCAACACAACAGGTTACCAGGGCCTGGGAGGGCCCAACTTTTTTTATTTTATTTAGGAACATTTTAGAGGTGTTTTTTAAATGATACTGAATTTTTTTCTAAGAGAATCCTACTTTTCCTTTCTGTGGAGAGTTAGGGATATGCGTGCAGAAGAAATCGGGCTGTACGGTCCGTCAGGACACCCCTCCCCCCTGCAGTCAGAGCTTTGCTCCGTACCTGGCTGCACCCAGCCGGACGTGAGCAGAAGGAAATGACACTGACTGCCCAAGCTATAAAAACCCTTGTGACCCCTCAATAAACGCCATTTGCTGTTCACCACGTTGGTGTCAGGAGTGCCCTGGGGTTAGGGCCACCGTGCCAGACTAAGAACCAGGTCGCCACGCCTTGAGAAGGCAACACTTTCTGAATGGACTGGAAGTTGCCTCCTGTTTATGCTGTGCTGGTTTTGCCCATCTTCATTTCTGAATTAAAAAAAACTAAAAACAGGAAAAGGATTTTTTTAAAAAAGAGAAATATTAATAATATTATCAATAATATTAATAATATTAATAACAATAAAATAGTAATAACAATTGTAATAAATATGTTTTGAAGAATCTGAATATTTCTTCTTTGTAGATTTTTTGGTGAATAGAAGTTTAGGGTTTTTCTTTACAACCCAAGAGATGTTATTTTGCTATGCGTTATCCTGGAGAAAAAACCTGTTTGGTTTCTTGGGTTCTTTGGGTTTGTTCCCTTGAGTTGCTGGGAATTTTTCTGGTTGAAAATTAAAAGGTGTAGAAAATTTTTATAAAAGGGGGAGAGAAAGAAAAAAAGGCAGAAAAGCAGGGAAAAAAGTAAAAAACAAGGGGAAAATCTCTTAAAAATATAAAAAGCAAACAAAAGAAAGAACACTTTGTTTCCAATGTGTGCCTGAGTGCCTTGATTTTTCCATGTTTTTTGGTGTAGTCCTGAGTTGTAAAGTTCTCCGGGCAGGATGCTGAGCTTGGTGGAGATTGCGGTGCCGCCGGAGGCATTCCCAGTTTTCCTTGCCACCTGTAGTATCCAATGCCATCACACACGTGTCTGTCTTGGAGCACCAAAGGTGCCATTTTAATAAATTCCCAATGCCCAGAACAACATGATTCCATGGGAATTTATGACGAGAACTGGAAGATTCGATCTTCCCCATGCCCGGAATGCTGTTATTCCATGGATTGCCAGTGTTGAAGGAAAGTTGTGAGGGGAAGCAGATGATTCTAAACTCCCAAACCCTAGAGTGTTGTTATTCCATGGTATTCCAGTGTTGCCCACCAAATGCAAACCTGGATCATGAAATCGAACTTTTCATCAATAAATCCAATTGTTTACCACCAAATCCAACCTTGGACCTTCAAGTCCAAACTGGTCAAATTCAAACTTTGACCACCAGGGATGGCATGGGATGGGATGGGATAGGATGGGAAGGGAAGGGATGGGATGGGATGGGATGGGATGGGATGGGATGGGATGGGATGGGATGGGATGGGATGGGATGGGATGGGACCAAGCTGGCTGCAGCCATCAGCCCCTTGGCCCAGCTCTGCCACTCACCATCCTGCAGTGGCTCAATGGCACCACCTCTTCAGTCTCCAGTTCTGGGTCAGGTTCAGGCTCTTCTTCCTGCTCCTCCACCCAGGCCAACTTGGGCACTCTCAGGGGACTCTGCTCCCTGACTTTTTAATCCCTGTTCCATTCTGTCCATGGGAATGTCCCTAGGGGATGGGAAGGGATAGGTCTCAGTAGGTGTCAATGGCACTAAACTGGCTGCAGGCACCAGCCCTGTGGCCAAGCCCTGCCACTCACCGTCCTGCAGCAGCTGGATTGGCACAACCTCATTGGTCTGCAGTGCTGCATCAGTGTCAGGCTCTTCTTCCTCCTCCTCCACCCAGGCCAACTTGAAACCTCAGGAGTCTCTGCTCCATGTCACTGCTTGGGATAATGGCTAATTGCAAGACAAATGGCTCTGGAAGTTGAGAAGACACCAAGGCCTGCAGTCTTGCCACGAGGTCACCTGTAGGAATAACGTCTTGGAACACCTCCGGGTGGGACACGAATGAGCGCGCTGTGCGGGGGCTCCTCACGGCACCGCTCTGTCCCGTCCTGTCCCGTCGCGTGCTCCGAGTACTGTGGCCGTCTCCAGTCACTGCCAGCTCCTATGTCACGACATGTCAAAAAGGGTCCTTGGACAGCGGGTTCCATTTCATGCCACGGTGACCGTGCTGCACCGTGTCACCAAGGGCCCTTGCACACACTGCCGCCTGCCCTGGGGCCGCCCCCAGCCCAGCCAAAGTGGCCCAGGCTAGAAGGAATGCCTGGCCCCAGGTGTCCAAGGCAGCCCCACAGGATCTTTAGGAAGGCTCAGAGCATCAGCAAACGCTGCCCTGCTCTGCGGGCTCAGGGCAGCAGAAGGAGCCCCCAGGGCTGCCGACGCAGCCGCGCTGGGAAGGGCACGGGCCCTTCCAGGGACGCTGGCACGGCCTCCTTGGGACACGTCCCGGCCTGTGGCCATCCTAAACCCGCGGGTGTGACTGGCACAAGGAACGTGTGGGCCCGGGCACCAATGCTGCTCTGAGCCCTGGGGCCCGGGCAGCGCTGCCATCAGCAGCTGGGGCAGAGTCCCTGCCCAAGCAGAGCTGCCACCCCCCGAGCCCTGGCAGCGCTGGTGCCCGTCTCCTGCCCCAGAGACCTGTGCCCCCGGGGGGCTTCTGTGCCACAGGGAGCCAAAGCCCACAAGCACTGGGGGCTGATGGCAGGAGCACCTGGAGCAACTGCTGGCAACACTTGGTCTCTGTCAGAAGCTCTTCCTCCATGCTGGAATGATTTTCTCATTCTTCACTGCCTTCTCCCTTATCCCTTAACCTGCCCCTCTCACACGTGCAATGGGCCTCAAGCACTGAAAGGAGCACAGAGAGCCAAAGGGGGACACTCGCACCTGCCTCACTGGGAGCTCCCTGGCAAGCGCTTTCCTTGAGGAGCAAGCCCCTTTCTGCCAAAGGTGATTCCCCAAATGTGTGGCTTTCCTGGGGAACACCAACACACCCTTAAGAAACGCTGGCAAGGCTGAATGACTTCAGGTCCTTTCAGGACAGGCACTCCAGCTCTAGCTCCTGTTCCCCAAGTGAGTTTCCAGGTGCAGGTTCAGAGGTGCAGCCCCAGGCCCTCCACAAACACAAGCTGCCCGCTGCCTCTTCACCTGCCTCAGCTCCTGCCTGTGCTCACGGCACCAAAACCAGGCTGTTCCTGGCCAGGGACCAGAGCCCTGTTCCTGCAGGATGCTCTTGCCAGCACCTTCCAGGACTCTCTGCTGTGCACACAGAGCTTTTCATGCCCGCTCCCAACAGGCTCTGGAACACAGAGCCCAACCTGGCTGGCTCTGCCACCAGCACAGCCCAAACGCAGGCAGAGGAAGAAGCAGCAGGGGCTGTTCTGCGGCCATGCCCAAGAGAGACTGGCAGGGTGCCCTCCCTCTGCTCTCCCTTGCTTGGCTTTCTGACTGGCTCTGAGCCTGGGGCTGCCATTCCTCACTTGTGGGGAGCAGAAGCACAGCCGGGATCCCGGCACTGCCTGACAGCGCTCCGGGCACCGGCTGTCGCAGGGAGGGCGGCTGTGACAAACCTTTGGGTCCCCTGACTTCAGGGTGAATGTGGTGCAAAATAGCAGAGAAGGAGAGGCAACAATGGAGTGCCCAACAAGGAAATTACTTATAAGGACAAATAAAAATGGGAACTATGGTCAGGAACAGAACACAAGATAGGGAGAAGCTCCAAAGAGGAGAAACAAGGAAGATGTATCAATACATAGTCTTGGAGGTGGAACATTCTAGAAACAATAGCATATATGGAACACATGTAATCAATAGTGGAATGGGATTTGGACTAATTCTCATAATTACTCCAAAGGCTCCTGGGTGGAGATCTGAGGCTTGCCCTGATGTAGATGAATGTTTCCCAGACCTTGAAGATCAGACTTGGTTTGCTTGGTGTGAAGTCCAGCCTACCCTATGTCTTAGTTGGGTTGACTCACACATCTTCCTCTTCTCTTTTAAAGCTAGAAATAAAAGTGACGAAATCTTGTAGAACTCCATACGGATGCGGGACTTGCTCCACTTTTTAACTTTTTGAGAGGAGACTGATGTCAAATCTCCTAGAACTTTAACACCTAAAGCTCAAAAAGCTCCTGAAAAGTCACTGAAGCTCTTCTAAAAAGACAAAGCAGGCTGTCCTTCTCCAGAAGAGCCCTTGTTCCTTGCAGTGTTAGGAGAAAAAATGCAACTTTATGGTCTCATTTTTCAAAGGAACACTTCTGAAAAAGATCCTTTGTTAATCACACAGTGGGGTTTTCTCCCTTATAGGTCTCCAAAAGCAGTTTTTACAGCCATGCAGATGACAGCTGAAATCATAATTAGAACCACAACAAGATTGCTATCTATGGCAGGCCAAGATTTTGTAATTATTTATTTACCTGTGAAAAGGGTTGATTGGGCTTTTCAAAATTCAGAAGACTTGCAAATTGCATTGTTAAATTATTCAGATGTTTGTTCTATTCATTACCCAGGCCACAAATTGTTACAAGCAAAATTAAGTTTTAGAGAAAAACCCATGCTGAATGAAGAGCCTCTAAGTGCTATAACTCTCTTCACTGATGGAGCAGGGGAAACACACCAATCAGTAATAGTATGGCAAAATCAAACAACCAAAACATGGGAGTCAGATTTTCAAACAATAGAGGGCTCTCCTCAGATTGCTGAACTGGCTGCTGCAGTAGTTTAGGGCATTTCAGCTCTTTTCAGAGCTTCTGAATTTGATTACAGATTTGTCTTCTGTTGCTAGGATTCTTAAAAGAATAGAAGGATCAGTTTGAAAGGATGGTACAAATGATATCGTTGGCTTTCATGTCTTTCTACACTTTTGACACTCAGAACTAACCAGTATTTTATCTCTCATTCCTCGCTTCCAGGATACATGGCAGGAGGAAAAGCGAGAGCAGACAAACTGACAATGGTTTTTCAAACACTTTGCCAAACATTTTGAACAAGCAAAACTGAGTCGTGCTTTTTTTCATCAAAATGCACAAGCACTGGGGCCAATGTTTGGCACAGATGAAAACCGCACCTTTGGCACATGAGAGGCACAGACGTCAGCAATTTTCAATGCTGCCATTTACCTTCCAAGTCCTCATGGAATAACAGCATTGCAGGCATCAGGAATTTCGAATGCTCCAGCTGCTCTCCCCAATTCCCATGGAATAATGGCTTCCCCAGCATCAGGAATTTCAAATCCTCCAGTTCCCCTCCAAAATTTCCAACAAAACTATGGAATACCAGCATGCTGGGCATTGGGGATTTTGAATGCTTCCAGTTCCCCTCCCAAATTCCTCTCCCAAATTCTCATGGAATAACTGTATTCTGGGAGTCAGGAATTTCAAATCTCCCATTCCCCTCCAAAATTCTCATGGAATAACAGCATTCTGGGCATCAGGAAGTTTGAATCCTCCAGCTCCACTGTCATATTCCCACCAAAACTGGAAAATGGAATGACTGCATTCCGAGCACCAGGAATTTCAAATCCTCCAGCTCCCCTCCCACATTCCCCTTCTGGGCATTGGGAATTTGGAATCCTTCAGTCCCCCTCCCAAATTCACAAGGGTATTCTGGGTGTCAGGAATTTAGAATCCTGAAGCTCCCATCCAAAACTCCCACCAAAACTATGGAATAATTGCATTCTGGGCATTGGGAATTTGCAATGCTTCAGCTCCCTTCCAAAAATACCCATGGAATTCCCATGGAATACTGGCATTCTGGATGTTGGGAATTTGGAATCCTGCAGTTCCCCTCCCAAACTCCCAAGGAATGACAGCATTCCGGGCACTGGGAATTTAGAATCCCTCAGCTCCCCTCCCAAAATCCCATCAAATTCCCAAGGATTTCTCACCCTTTGCGTACTGTTGCTACCATGAATCCAGAAAAGGTATCAATAGAAACATGGACATATTTAAAAGTGCCAAAGCTGGAAATGTGTGTTACATCTGTTTGCAGATGTCATTCAGTTTCAGCCCTTGTGGGTTTGTACCTAACATTTGTGGCAAAGAAAGAGTCTGCTGACACTGTGAGCAAGGGTTCACTCCATCCCGTGCTTGTGGCAAAGTCAGATGGAATTGTTTTCCCAGTGCTCGGGCATTTTGATGGTAGAAATCGTGAGAAAGTTTGGCCTGCCCTAATTTTGTGGCATAGTGACTGTCATGGCGAGGGCATCTGCCTTCACATCACCTTCCCCTACAGGTCCAGGCGGAGGGGTGTGTGATCTAAAATGCAGAAGGTTGTATTGCTGAGCCCTGGAAGGGAAAAGTTGTACAGAGAGGTTAATACCAGAAAAAGAACTTTGTTAGAGACTTCCTTCAGGAATGGGTGCTGAATTCTCTCAACGATTCCTGTAACCTAAAGAGAATCACGAACAATGTTAATAAGAGCAATTTGAAACGACAGTGAATCCCTGAAGAGAGTCTCTAATTCTGCTGCAGTAATAGGGAGATGTATTACTGCTGGATCATATCCTGTCAGGCTCAGGCATTGGAGTTTGTCCCATTGACAGCAGCTGAATAAGCATCTCAGGTTGAATGGTTATAGTTTTTGAAAAGGTGTGTTCCAGAAAAAGCCACTCTATGAACCAGAGAGGATGCTCCTGTACATCCCATTGACCAGTAAGAGCAGAGGCTTGGAAAGATTGCAGAATCACGAACAGTCACAAAGGCAAATCTAGGTTTCGACACGTGGCAAAGAAATTACCGATTTCATTGCTTACAGACTCTAAAGCCTTTTGGAAAGATTCTGTCACGTGCCATGGGGAACGGAGATCTGGCTCTCCTTTTCACTGTTGAAATAAGGAGGATAATTCCTTTGTGGTGATTCCCAATAAAGCGTGGATCCCATGAATAGTGCATAACAACTTTCCAACTCATTCAATGTGTGTATATTGGTTTTTTGGGTGACTGGCTGTGGGGTGACTGTTGTCTCCAATAATCTGAAGCCCAGGTATTTCCAGGGAGGTTCAGTTTGGATTTTATTTGTGGCTATGTGGCTATGCACAAGCCTCTGCTGGCAAGCATTACCTTTAAAGCAGCAAGACAGTCACCCAATAATGGAGAATTGCCAGAAGTAATTAAAATTTTCTCCATGTAGCGATACATCAAGACAGATAGCTATTTTTGCCATACTGGTTGTATTGCTGAGTGAATGATAAAGTGACTGATAACAGGACTGCTCTTCATAGCCTGGGGGAGGTGGCAGTGTGCGCAAGGGCCCTTTGTGACACGGTGCAGCACGGTCACCGTGGCATGGAACGGGACGGGGTGTCCAAGGGCCCTTTGTGACACGCGGTGACATAGGAGCTGGCAGTGACAGGAGCAGGCCACAGTGCTCGGAGCAGGCGACGGGACAGGACAGGACAGAGCGGTGCCGTGAGGAGCCCCCGCACAGCGCGCTCATTCGTGTCCCACCCGGAGCTTTTCCGAGGCGTTGTTCCTACAGGTGACCTCGTGGCCAGACTGCGGGCCCTGGTGGCCCGTGGCCTCCCCGAGGATTTTGTTTTCCAGGCGCCTTTGAGGCCAGACTGAGGGACTTGGTGACTCGGAGCTTTGCCGAGACATCTCCTGTCCCTGCAGCCGGTGCCCTCGAGGCGAAACCTTGGGATCTGGTGACCACCATAGTTTATGAGGAGTCTCCTGTCCTTGGGACAGGCGCCCTCCAGACCAGAGTGCAGGACTTGCTGTCCTGCAGCCTTTCTGAGGCTTCTCTGTCTCAGGTGCCTTCAAGGCACAACTGCACAACTTGTTGACTTTGAGCTTTCTTGAGGCATCTCTCTTTAAGGTGCCCTCGAGGCCAGACTCTGACATGGCGGGCAGATTCCGCGGCCTGTTAAAAGTTTTCAGGGGGAAAGAAAAGAGAGACCCTGGAACTGCCCCAGCACAAGAGCCTGAAAATCCAGAGCAGTTACATACGCTGCAGGAAGGTGAGCAGAAGACCTGGGGCAAAGGGCTGATGGCTGCAGCCAGCTTGGCCCCGTCCCATCCCATCCCATCCCATCCCATCCCATCCCATCCCATCCCATCCCATCCCATCCCATCCCATCCCATCCCATCCCATCCCATCCCATCCCATCCCATCCCATCCCCTCCCATCCCCTGGGGACATGCCCATGGACAGGATGGAACAGGGGCAGGGCAGACACCCCGCAGTGGCCCTGCTCCATCCCCTGGGCCATCCCGGGGCTCTCCCTGCCTGGGCAGCACAGGGCTGGGCTGTGCTCTCCGGCCTCTCCCGCAGCCCCTCAGCTCTGGCTGCACTCGCTCTTTGCCAGGTGCAGCCCTGGACAAGACACAAGAGCAGGAACCCGGCCGTGGCCGCTTGCGCAAAACCCTGAAGGTACCTGCAGCCACCCCGACCTGGGCTGGGCCTGCTGTCCCTGCTCAGCCCAGCACCACGCTTGGAGCATGCCATGGAGCATCCCTGGTTTCCCTGTCCTGTGTTCTCCTGCAGAGATTCCGGAAATTCTTGCGCATTCAGCGCACAAAGACCAGCACTGCAGCAGCTGAGGGCACAGCCGAGCCTGACTCGGGGCTGACCGAGCTCCAGGCAGAGCCCGATGTCAGCCCAGATTCGGCTGAGCGCTCACAGGACTCTGAGGCTGCAACGAACGAGGACAGGGCAAAGACGGACAAGGCAGTGACTGAGGATGTGGCCATCACAAACACTGACAATGAAGAAACTGAGGACATCTCAAAAACTGGCACCATGCCCATTCCCATTGTGATTCCTTCTCCCGCTACGGATTTTTGTGACGACAGTGCTGTTCCTCCTCAGCAGCAGGTAAGCAGCCTAGGGCCAGGCCTGGAGGCCTTCTAAGATCGTGTGTCCCCTCAAGCCATGGTCACTGGGCCCCCTCAGCTTTTGAGACCAGCACAGTGTGATCGGTCGGGAAACACTTCCTGGGGGACGCTGAGGAAGTTGCTTCCTTGGACAGCACTCAAAATCTCCCCCATGCCTCCTCCAGGTGCCAGCCATTGTAAGGGGCATCCACCAGAGTCTACTGTCCCATGTCACTGTGGATGCCAGGCTGCAAAGTGACATTCGGAGGCTGGCTGAAGGACACCCTGATGATGTGGTGCTGACCCTCCTGCGCTGTGCCCCAACATGTGACAGGTAAGGGGCCCACGTGCCTGCACAGCTCAGGGCCCACCAGCCTCTAGGGCCCATGGCCCTGCACAGCCTGTGCTATGGGCTCTGCCAGACAGGCACAGAGGTCCAGGACCCTGGGGCCCCTCTGTTCCCCAAGCCTGCTGCCAATGCTCCCTCCCTGCCTGTCAGGGCACTGGGGCTCTGTCACCTGGGCCCCCACAGCTGCACAGGGCAGGGTACTGGGACTGAGATGCCCCTGACACAGAGCTCTGATCCCACAGAGCAGCTACAATGATTTGGAGAACCATAGGATCACTGGGACAAGCTGTGGAAAAAGTGCTGCCAACACTGCTCTGTGTGATGGAGGATTGGCCACTGCACAGCGCATGCACCTCTGATGGGGACGACAGGGACGTTTTTTCCTTGGCTGTGAGTTACTGGATTTGGCCCCTGCTTGCCCCTCGGTCACCTCACCGGCAGCTCACCATCCTCTCCATGTGTGAGGCACTGGGTGAACCCTGGGCTAGGGGCAGGCTCAGGGGGCACCAGGCCCGCTGCTCCTGCTGCATCTGCCCTTGGGCCCTGTCCCACGGACACCTCGGCACTGAGCGCTGTCTTGGGCTGCTTCTTTTGCAGGCAACTCTGGTGATCTGGGTCATTGTCCAGATGCCTGAATGCCACGAGGCCATGATACTTTATTCCTCCCGCCTGTTTGTGGCTCTGCTCTTCCATGTTGTCATCACCACAAGGCAGATGCCACCAGTGGAAGCTGGTAACTTCTGGAAAGCATGCCAGGAGGAACACGGCCTTCCCAGCAAGCTTAACAGGTCCCAGTCCTCCTGTCCTTCCCATACCCTTGTGGCCAGTGCCAGTGCTCCCAGTGTGACCTGGGCTTTGCTCTGCACACAGGTTTGCAGTGCAGGCCATGAAGGCTCTGCTCTGCCGACTGCGCCATGACAATGAGGTGGTGGCTATGGAGCGCAAGCGTGGCTGGGACACGATGCTGTGTGCTCACACCCAGCACTATGCCGTGGGTCTGCTGGCCAGGTGAGACCCCCTTCTCCCCACTGCCCCCGGCATTTGTGCCCTGTGCCCCACTCAGTATCTGCGGTCGTGGCCCAGAGAGCCTTGTCACTAAGGGCAAGCCAAGAAGATGGGAAAAGGCTGGGAGAGGAGGTTGCCCAGAAGGGGCCATCTCCCAGAGCACCCACATTCCCTCCAGGGATGCTGGGGAAAGGCCAGAGGTCTCAGAGTCAGTCCTGGGAGAGGTTTGTCCCCCACGTCAGGGTCTTGGTGCCTTTTTCCCCCTGCCAGGGAGATGCGCCGTCGCTTGGTCCCTTTGTGCTCTCGCATCGCACTCCACTTGCTCCGGCAGCTCAGCAGCCAGGACCCATACAGGGATCTGCCCTTCCTGGCATTCCTTGTGGAGGTGAGCCTGGTTCCAGCGCTGCCTGGCTGAGCTGCCTCCCAGCTCCCTGCCCTCTCACAGCCACAGCTGCCTGGGACGGTGCCCACGCCCTGTGCTGCTGCCTGGGCCCAGCCCTGTGCGCTTCTGGGCTCCTGCTGGCCGGCTCCCCTGTCACTGCCCTGTGCCTTTCAGGTCCTCGAGTGCCTGGACTTGAGGGAATGTGGTGACAGTGTCCTGAAGGTCTTGGCAAGGCACCTGCACAGCGAGTCCAGGGAGCGGTGTCGCCTGGCGCTCAGAGGCCTCGTGGTGGTCAGCAAGGATCCCTTGATGGTGAGGAGGGGCAGTGGCTGAAGCTGCGCTGTGGAAAGCAGCCCCATGGGCGTGCAGGGCTTCAGGAGCTGAGGCAGCTGCTCCCAGCTCTCCGGCCTCACCTGCCCCAGTGCTTTGGGGCAGACCTCTGGCCTGTGGGCCCTGCAGCAGCAGGGTGGCCTTGCAGTGCCAGGGTGGGCTTGGTGGTGCAGCCGTCCATGGCTTCCCAGCACAGCCTTGTGTTCCACACAGGCCAGGAGAATGTGCATCCTGTCTCCAAGCCTTCTGGAGCTGCTGCATGATGCAGATGGAGAGATGGTCAGCATGTCCCTCTCTGTGTTCACCAATGTGCTCCAGCACAAAGACATCCTAGTATCCAGCACCACTGCCCCAAAGCTGGCTGAGGCACTCCTGCTGCTCTTCGAGCATGTAAGCTTCTGCATCCTGAGCTACAGGCATTGGGTGCTTCCCAGAAACTTGGTGCCCTCTGGATTTTCAGGCCTTTGCCCAGGTGGGACTGGAATAGTTGATGTAGGGCTTTTTGTTTCCTCTAGGACAACAGCCATGTGCAGGTGCTCTCAATGCAACTCTTCAGCAAGGTGGTGGAATTGGTCGTGGATGAGGGGAAAAAGCCCCTGAAGTCAATTGTGAGCAAGAGCCTGTATGCACTTTTAATTTACTGTCATGATAAGAACTCGGACGTGGCAAAGGTGAGGTTTTCTGTGATGCTGGTGCATCTCTGGGAAGGGGCATGCCTGCATCCTGCCCTGGTGCCTTGCGGGCTGCAGCCTCCTCCAGGCCTGGGCACAGAGATGTGGGTCTGGTGCCCTGGGCTGTGGGGCCATCTCCGGGTCTCTGCTGCTCCCCAGGCCTCTCGAGAAACGCTGCTTTGTGTGGCCGAGTTCCTGAAGAGGAGGAAGCTCGTACAGCTGTTGAAGAAGCAGCCGCCGATGGATGTCGAGGAGTGCCTGGTAAGGAGGGCCTGAAGCCCCAGGCTCAGCCTGGAGGAGGCCCCTGAGGGCGGTGCTCGGTGTGCGGGGCTGGCAGCTGTGCCCCTGCCCGCTGCTGCAGCCAGAGGCCGCCCGGGCTCTTCTCCAGGCTCCCGTGGGCCCGAGCCGGGTGCCCATAGAGCCCCGGCCCGGCGGGGCTGCGGGCCGGCACCGCGGCTCCCCGGGCAGCAGCCGGCCCTCTGCCCCCTGCCCTCGGCAGCCCTTGGCCAGCGGCTGCTGGCCGCGCCTCAGGGCTCTGCGGCCAGGGGAGGCCGGGGCTGGGCGCAGGCAGCGCCCGGCCCAGGGGCTGAGCCCGCGCCAACCCTTCCCTCCTGCCGCTCTCTGCAGCTGGCACAGCACAGGAGACGAGCGGCCGAGCACCTGCGCCGGGCTCTGCGCTGCCTGGAGAGCCCACAGGAGCGCCTGCGAGAGGCGGCCGTCACGTTCATGGGTGAGCCCCGAGCCCCGTCTCCCTCCCCGGCCCGGCCCGCCGCAGCTCGGCCCCCGCCCCGCCTGGTGCCCCGGCAGCGCCAGCCGGGCCGGGCGCCGTGCAGCCCCGCCTGGCCTGGGCATTGCTGCTGCCGCCCTCTGGCAGCCGTGCCCTGGGTGGCAGCGTGCGGCAAGGGCCGGGCTGAGCCCTGCCGGGCCAGCAGCCCCTGTGGCCACAGCGCCGGCAGCTCCGCTGGCAGGGAGCTGTGCCGCTGGGGCCGTGACAGGCTCTGTGCTCACAGGCATGGCCGGGCGGTGCCTCAGGAGGCAGCAGCAAGAGCTCCGGCTGAGCTGGACAGGTGAGTGAGGGCAGCGGGCTGACAGCGGGGGCTGCCGGGGATCCTGCAAGTCCTGTCCCGGCTTTGAAGGGCTCTGCTCCCTGTGCCGAGGGCTGATGTGGGCAGCGCACACAGAGATTTCAGGGACACGTAGTGGAGTCATGGCCAGTACCTCCCAGCTGATTCCAAAGTCTCCTACTCCCTTCTGGGTGCAATGGCCCTGTCCAGAAGGTCTTGTAGGATTCCCTCAGACCCGGGCTGTTGCCAGGGCTCTGTTCCTCTCTCTTTCAGCCCTGCAATCCCGGAGGCAACGTGCCAGCCCATCCTGCCGTGACCTGGAAAATCAAGCTGAGTTTCCCCAAAGAGCTGAAGAACTGGGGACGTCTTCTGGATCCAGTCAACCAGTGCCCCAAGAAGAGCACCAGGAGACACCCAAGAGGACACTGCCTCCCAGCGCTGCTGGAAGTCCTGGCACAGCTGATGCTGGGCAGAGTTCTTGTGGCTTCAGCCCTTTCCCTGCCTGTTGACTGCCCCGTCCCTCCAGCCCTCATTTCTGCCCATCCCCATTTTTTCCCTCCACACTCCCTCCCTATAGGTGGCTCCCTCTCTCCAGCCCTAAGACTCTCCATCCCCATTTTTTCCCTCCACACTCCCTCCCTTTTTGTGGCTCCCTCCCTTCAGGCCTCATACACTCTCCATCCCCATTTTTGCTCTCCACTATTCCTCCCTGTTGATAGCTCTGCCCCACTGGCCCTCCGGCTGTCCATCACCTTTTTTTCCCTCCACTCTCCCTCCCTGTTGACAGCTCCCTTTCTCCAGCCCTCAGACCCTCCCCATTAGCTTTTTTCCCTCCCAGATCATCCCTTTGCTTCGCCTTTCAATAATAAACAGTTTGGCATCTTCACTTTGCCTGCATCCCTGTGGAGCTGAAGTAAATCCAGGGCCCTGGGACACACAGGCCCTGCTGCCGTTCTCTGCTACGCCGTCTTTTTGCACGGACACAGAGGAACGAGGGCAGGTCAGGCTGGAATGGTGCCTGTGCTGAAGGTGCAGTTCCACAGCACTGTGCAGTTACACATCTTGCTGAGCACCCTGGAGCCCCTGGATTTTGGGAGAGCCAACCTGAGCATGCTCTGAACCCAGCTGAGAGGGATTCCATGGCAAGCATCCGTGGAGGGCAGAAGAGCTTGGAATGCTGGAAGCTTTCAAGAATAGCTTCCTGAAAGCACAGCAGTGCTCCATCCCTGCACAGGATGAGGAAGAGGGCAGAAGCAGAGAGCATCCTGGCTTAGCAGGGAGCTCTGGGTGTGCCCAAGAGCAAATGAAGCAGCAGCACGGTGCCCGAGACTCGGACACGCGGCCGTGCCGGTGCCCGGAGCGCTGTCAGGCAGTGCCGGGATCCCGGCTGTGCTTCTGCTCCCCACAAGTGAGGAATGGCAGCCCCAGGCTCAGAGCCAGTCAGAAAGCCAAGCAAGGGAGAGCAGAGGGAGGGCACCCTGCCAGTCTCTCTTGGGCATGGCCACAAAACAGCCCCGGCTGCTTCTTCCTCTGCCTGCGTTTGGGCTGTGCTGGTGGCAGAGCCAGCCAGGTTGGGCTCTGTGTTCCAGAGCCTGTTGGGAGCGGGCATGAAAAGCTCTGTGTGCACAGCAGAGAGACCTGGAAGGTGCTGGCAAGAGCATCCTGCAGGAACAGGGCTCTGGTCCCTGGCCAGGAACAGCCTGGTTTTGGTGCTGTGAGCACAGGCAGGAGCTGAGGCAGGGGAAGAGGCAGCGGGCAGCTTGTGTTTGTGGAGGGCCTGGGGCTGCACCTCTGAACCTGCACCTGCAAACTCACTTGGGGGAAGAGGAGCTAGAGCTGGAGTGCCTGTCCTGAAAGGACCTGAAGTCATTCAGCCTTGCCAGCCTTTCTTAAGGGTGTGTTGGTGTTCCCCAGGAAAGCCACACATTTGGGGAAACACCTTTGGAGGAAAGGGGCTTGCTCCTCAAGGAAAGCGCTTGCCAGGGAGCTCCCAGTGAGGCAGGTGCGAGTGTCCCCCTTTGGCTCTCTGGGCTCCTTTCAGTGCTCGAGGCCCATTGCACGTGGCAGAGGGGCATGGAGAAGGCAGTGAGGAGCCAGTTTGGCATCTGCCTGGACCTGTGGAGATTGAATCATCATAGAATCAAGGATTAGTGTGTGTTCCATGGGACCTTAATACCATCTTCTTCCGCTACCTCCCCTGCTCTGGCTCCGCCTTCCACTAGATACCATTGCTTCCATCGTGGTCTTGAGTACTTCTAGGCATGAGGCCGACAGGTTTTCTGGTCAACATGTGTTAGAGTCCCATCATCCTCACCAGAAAGAATTTCTTCTTTATATCCTACATAAACCTACTCTTCTAGTATAACGCCATTCTCCCTTGTCCTGTCAATATATGCTCAATATATAAATTCAAACTTGAGTCTGAATTTGTGAATCTAAAAGATGGCGGTCTTCAGAACTTTTTGCAAAAGGCTGAAGAAGCTGAACTTTTTCTTGCCTGACAGGGAAACTTGGTAGGTTTTCAATAAATGGTATCCTTCAAATCGTCTTGTTGGGTGGGTGATGCATGTTACTGCAAAATATGAGGAAAGGGAAAAATTTTTCTCCTGTGAAGTTTATTTATTACCACCTCTTTCCTTTTCAAAATGATAAGTGGTGAAGGTTGGGGGCAGGAGAAGTAGAGTAAGTTTAGTTTCTCTGGATCTGATGAACTGTAGATCCTCATGATCTACAGGGGCAGAGATCTGAGCATTACAGAGATTGCTATTATGTTCTTCCTGGCAAGCAACAGAATAAACAAAGGGAAGCTTGGGGAACAGCTCAATTTCTGTTGGAAGGCTTCTTGAAATAACCTGTAGGGAAGGGAATCTTGGAGAACTTCTCAGTTTCCGTTGGAAGGCTTCTTGTAACCTGAAGATGTGAGATCTGTGGCCTTGCTAAGTTGGCTTTTAAAATAAAACCTCCAGACTATGGGGTTTGAGTATTTACCTGAAGAGAAGATCAGTGAATTCTTGTTTGGCTCTGCTGAGTAGCCAAGCAAACAAGCAGATCTCATGGGTGGAAGCAGGCTAGAGATTTAATGTAACTGAGTGTTGTGCCAGTAACAAGCAAAGCATCTTTGGGTGATAATGTGAACACACCCCTGTGTCTCTAAAATTACTGTTCATAAGATCCACTCCAACTTTGATTTCCTCAGGTACTCTCTTCTACAGGATGCTTCCAAGTGTAGTTTCAGCAGATGTTGATCCATGTGATTATGGAAGTGAGAATGTACATTCCATACTCAATTTCCTCTTCCTGGTAATGATTAAAAGTTTTTTGATTGTTGTGGTCAGTAGATTTATAGTTAAGGCTCTGGTTTTGGTCTGTTCAATATAGAAGCAGGAGATGGTTTTGTGGTGGCTCTTTGTCCCAAAAGCAGTGATTTTTGTGTGATCTAAGAGGCTTGTTAGCAGTCTCTCTTGCTAAATATCTCTGTAGACAAGCTGTCAGGAAGTATTGCTCTTCTTTCTTGGACTCCTCCTTTCCTGTGAACATGCTGAGTGATCATGTAAAAGAGCCAAGGTAGCAAGATTAGAATCAGAAGACGACATCTAATGCTGATAGATAGTTAATAGTTCCCATCTGGATGTTGCTGAAGTAAAAAAGACCTGAAAAGGGAAAACAGGAGAGTGTGTGTGCTTCTAGGGAAGGAGAGAATTTCAGCTGTCCTGTTCAAAATCCTGCCTGTTCCCTCAAGCAGCCTTTTTTTGGAGCACTTATGTTTATCTCAGTGGAGAACAGGTATTTGTCTGGAGATGAGTTTGCAACAAGGACCTGACTTCCTCTCTTTTTTCCTGTGAAAAATCTAAAGGGCAGGCAGATCTTTGTGTCCTCATCTGTCCTTCAGCCTGGGCATTCCCACCACAGGAAGAGATGTTGATTTAAAGAAAACCATGCCCAACCTGGGGAAGCAGAGGGAGATCTAGGCTTGATTGAGAAATGAAAATATGCTGTGGAGTAGAAAAAGACTAAACAGTTAATCAGGATATTATAGTGTGGCTCTGGCAATGCAGGTACTTTTTAGAAACAAGACAAAGGCTTGGTTCCCTAGCATAGGGAATGTCATTTGCTCACATTCTCCCTGTTCTTGTGTAGATAGGAAGGAAGGGCCTCTGAGAATTTTTTATTATGCTAGCAGAGATTCATGCTAGCAGAATGAATATTCACTATTTCCAGACTTCTTTGGAGAGCACCTTCACAGCTTGTCTCGTCCATAGTTAGTGTGTTGAACACTTGTTTTTCTTGAAACATGTTGGGAAGTATTTGTGCTGTCAAATCTGCTTGGCTTTGACATCTGTTTTCAGAGAACCTTTAATATTTACTTGGAGATTTTATTGTCTCTATGTTGGTGGAAACCCTCCCTTTTTTTCTTGTCATGAAGAACTTAGAAGTCTTTCCATTTTTCTGAAGATAATTCAATGCACTGCAAGAGCCAAGAGGATGTTTGAGAGGTCCGAACCTTATTTTTCTTGTGAATAACTAATTCACATACAGCATCAGGGATTTAATTTCCAGACAAGCTGCAAAATGCAAGTTTTCATTTCTTCTGTGCTATTAGCTGAAGCTGGAAATACTCTGCAGTGATAGTAGGATATTGTGACTGTCTGGGGGAGGAATGGAAGTCTTTGCTGGTTTAGAATCATGTTTGTTTTAAATTTTTTGGCCTTAGCAAAAAGCTGAACAAGAACAATGTGTTTCTGTAGTTTCCTAGTGTTGTCTCTCCTTGGGGGCGAGAGGTCTCTCTTTAAAACCCATTTCCCATTCAGTTTATCTCTTCTGAGTTCCATCCAGTTCCCACTCTAGTGTGTCACAAGTCTTCTGACTTAACAGCAAGTTGATTTGGGTCAAGATCCATGATTTTAACAGTGTGGAAGTTAGGAGAACTGCCTAACACCTCCAAACAAGGCCCTGCTGCAAATGACATGGATTTTTTCCTCCATCTCCTCCAAAGATGAGCAGGAATATTGACTCTGAAATTATAAGTTTCAGTGTTGGCATTTTTTTATCATGAAAAGTGACAGATAAGGGTTTGGGTTTTTTTCCATAGAAAGGCACAATTTGTTGCATTGTTTGTTTTTTCTTTTATAAGCAACTTCACTGCTTAACTTTCATTTGTAAAAGTAACATTCCAGTGTGAGTGGGATGTCCTCCCTGTGAGACACTGCTGGGAAGGATGTGGGGCTCTGGTCCAGTTGAGAGAAAAGTTGTTTCCCCTTTTAGAAAATTCTTACTGTAACTTGCACTTACCCAATTTTCGGGTCTTTCACGGTATGTGAAGAGCTTTTAATGAAGTATTCTTCACTAGAACATGACTCTTTCTGGCACTTGCAAAAAATGTTCCTGGGGTTTCAAGAAAAAGCCATTTAGAAAGGATTTCACAGGAATCCTGGAATACTTTGGGTTGGAAGGGGCCTTAAAGCCCATCTTGTTCTACGCCGTGCCATGAGCAGGGACATATGCTCCAAGCCATGTCCAACCTGACCTTGGACACTTCCAGGGATCCAGGGGCAGCCACAGCTTCTCTGGGCCTCACCGCCCTCTCAGGGAAGGATTTCTTCTCAATTCCTTATCTAACCCTGCCTTCTGTCAGTGGGAAACCATTCCCTGTGTGCTGTCACCCCAGGCTTCTGAAAACAGTCAGAGAGTGTCCCCAGTCCCTGCCGTGTGTCTGCAGGCAGAGCAATGCTTCTGTGTGTGCTGGGGCCTTCTGAGAGTGAGGCAGAGCAGATGGGAATCTACAAAAGAGTGGCAAGTACATTAATTAATCTTTGCTTCCCAGTTTCTTCCAACATCTTTGCAAAATAGCCACGATGAGTCATCCTGAAGCCTGGTCATTTTTCCTGTGGTTAAGAGTTCCCAGACTTTTGTAGGATGTGTCCTGTTGGAAGCATGGATTTACTCCAGACTTTTTTACAAGGATCTAAGCTATCATAAATAAGAGTGAGGAATCCTTAGCTGAAAGCCTTTCAAATAAAAAAAAAAAATTAAACAGTCTAGGTTAGTATAAGAGTCTATGTCCTGGTTTATGTATGGATATAAACCAAATCCTATTCCCTGTAGGCAGGATTTAAAGATTTAAGTCGTATTGTTGCAGTGCTGCTCCCGCAGAAGCCCATGGAAAACCTTCCAGTGACTTCAGAGAGGACAAGGATCTCAGATCTAGCACAACCTCCAGAGAACACATCTAGTACAGTGGGAAGAGGACTACTGTGATAAGGAATTTTGCAGGCTCTGTTAGGAAGCCTCTGAGAACAAGACTGCCTAAAGCATAGGAAACAGCAGAGGGAGGAGGAAAAATAAACAAATAACAACCTGTTTAACCTTAAATTCAAATTTATTTCTGCTTTTCAGTGTCTTTTACATGAGGGAGAAGGCAGTGCTGCTTTTGCCTCTGCCTTCATGCTGTGTCTAGGCACATAGTACTTATATTCTGGTAAAGGAGTAAATTTACCACTTATGGCACAAAAATTATTGAGTGGGAGAGGCTGAACTCCAGAAATACCAGCATATCTGCTCTCATCAACTTAACAGCACACCAAAGGAGCACTTTCTTCTGGTTGTGTTGTGTCCCACACAATGGCCAATGATGCTTTTCCCTGTAATAGTTGCCTTGGACAGAAGTCATGCAGTGGGAAGGTAGACTCAAAAACCAAAGTTTTGACTCCAAAAAAATTCAGAATTACTGGAGGACTTTTCTTGTATGCCACAGATGCAGCTGGAAAACTCAAAACAACTCTTAGCTTCTTATCCCTGTAAAATTTGTTACAGAATTGGACACCCTTCAACATTCATGTTTGAGACCTATTGGGTTTTTAGCTGTGTTTTGTGTTTGTTGGTGGAGCTGGTATCAGCCCTTCCCTCCACAGTGTGTGTGTTGTCACATGTGAGCGGTCAGCTCTACAGCAGCAAAACCAGTCAGCAGGAGGAATAATTTGGGGAAATTCAAGTTACTGCACTGAAAGCATGTTCATTTTAATGTTCTGGCCGGGCAAATTGCTTATTCAGACAGTCCGAATTAGCTAAAACTCATAAAATGTAATAATAGTTGCAAGTAGAGGGACTTTGAGGATGAACTATGATATTTGGTAGTGTGTTCACAACATGAGTGTGACTGGGGGACAGAGTCAGAAAAGGAAATTATAAGAATCACCATAGTTTGGAGCACTTCCCCCACATGTGATATGTGATGTTTTTGTGTGCCTAAGCCCTCTGGACCCTCTGACATGACTAGGGAGGTGGATTTAGCCCCAAGATCCTGGGGGAAGTAGATTAGAATCAGAAGGAAGATAAGACACTGTGGACTCAGAGATCTCTTGGCAAGTTCATTAACTCACCATAGGCTTGTCCTAGGTTTGAGGCTGGGTTAAGAGCTGTATCCTTTGATTCTGTTTTTTTTATTTTTTAATTAGGTCTTGAGCGCCTTGGCAGTTTTGCAGCTGTCCCAGACATACTGTGTGGCCAAAACAGAAACCCTCCAGAGCCTGGCAGCTCAGGGATCTCTCAAACACTTTCAAGGGTTCTCTCAAACACTTTCAGGGGTTCTCTCAAACACTTTCAAGGGTTCTCTCAAACGCTTTGCAGTGTTTGTGACACCGAAGGATCATGGCAGGCCTGTTAAAACCCCTGTGTCCTGCATGACTTGGGCATCCTTGTGTCTGTCAGCCCAGTGGCATACTGAGGAGTGAATCAGTGGGGAGAAAAGCTGTCAGAGGTTCTGCTGGACAATTTGTCCCCATGGCAAGCCAGAACAGCTCCCTGAACTGTTTTGGAGCTTGACTCATGCCAGGAGGGGACCTTTTCTCTCAGCAATTTCCCGGCTGCTTTCTGGGCTCATTTGTTTTTCTTGCAGGGGTGGTTTGTGCTGCGGGGACTGCAAGGAGAGGGCATTCATCCTTCCTCTGACACATCCCTGCCTTGCCCCCCTCCTGCTCCTGGAGAGCACAGTTCTGGCACAAAGCCCTCCTTGGAGAGGTTAACCAGATGGATGGGCTCCACGGCGGGCTGGGGCTGGTAGGAAATGCAGCGGTGTGCAGTGCCAAAGCCATGATGTGTGTGCTCTTTCCATTGGGAGCACTGACTCATAAAACAGAATAAAAAAAGCTGTTACATTTCTGCATGATGAAAAAAACGGGCCCCAGTCTAGTCCCTCTTATGCATCCACACAGCCTCTGTCGAGTGAACGCTTTCCCTGTTAGAGCTTGTGAAACCTGGCTTCCCTTGGTAGGAATTAAATTTATTTCAGCTGAAAAGAATTGGGTGTCACCTTGGATGGGCCTTCTCCTCACTCCTAGCCAGGGCCAAGCACTGGTCTTGTGACTTTCTAAATACAATCCAGATTATTTATTTGCTGTTATTTTAATTGAGCTGAGAAGAGCTTGACTGTGTCTCCCTTAGGTTGTGCTGTCAGCTGGTTGCTGATCAGTTACCCAAGGTATGCTTGGTAGAAAATAGAGAAAGAAGCCCTTCCCATGGCCATGGTTCCCACTTCCGATTCCTATTCCAAGCACAGAGTGTGAGAGACCAGCAGGAGAAGTAGATGAGATGGTCAGAGGCAAGGAAGCTTTGGAGAGGGTGGGAGTATTTTCACTGTATCCAGGATGAGGTGCAACAATTAAACACCACAATTAAACATGGATTTTATTGCATGATGTGTCACAAAATAGTTGTGATGTGGTGCTAGACCTTATGCAATCTTGTAGACAAAGTTTAGGCAAAAAAGCCCTTGAACCTCCAATTATTCCAACTATGAACTGAGATACACAGCTAAGTTGCAGTTTACATTGCTGTGACTATTGAGCCATGGCCTCAAACTACCTGAGATTTCTGCAAATGCCTCTTTATGTTGCCTAAAATAGGAACAAATGCAATATAATTCAAATATTGTGATGGATCTTGAACTGCCTTTGGTAGCAGCAGCATAATAAATGTAGTAGGAGTTAAGCAGACTCTGTCAAGTCTGGAGTTGGATCAATGATCTTTGTGGGTCCCTTCCAACTCAAAATATTCTATTATTAAGAAAGAAAAAAAGTATTTTGCTTTGCACTGAGGTTCAGACAAAGCTCGAGGAATCACTGCTGCTTGTCCACACCCTCACAGCTGATAAGTGTGTGAGTTGTGCCTTAGCCAAAAGCTGCTCATGATTTTTTGCGCAGCCCAGGCTTGGATGCTCAGCTCCTGTGGTTTTGCTAGGTGGGGAGGTCAGTTTTTGGGAGAGTGTAACCTGCCTTCTGACAGGTTGAATCCCCTTTTTTCTGTCACATCAGGCCCTTGGAAATAGCTTTTCTCCATCTTTCCTGCAGGTTCCTTCAGGAACTGTAGGGCCACAGCTGCATGTCTGATCTAGGTGGTGTAAAGACATGGCACTGTTGTTGTGGCAAGGCTTGTCCTCTCAAGCAATACTTTCCATGATTTATTTTTTTAGGGGCAATCCAGAGGGATGTGAAAGAAAGATTACAGTTTCTTGGTGACTACTGCATCTCTCTCAGCGTCCTGCTTGGGCCACTAAATTCAATTTTTGTGAGCTTAAGGCTCATCCTAGTGAAAAAAAAAATCTTGTTGCTTGGATTGGACTTGGATTTTTCTTGGATTTTCTTTGACGAGTGGGTTTTTCATGTGCTCTGGGAATCCATCCTTGCCTTTCAGTTCAGTGTTCTGGCTTGATGAACTTATCAGTGCGTGTGAATTTCTGGAGGCAGGGTGGTTTCCTGCTCACAGTGGGAATAAAGTTTAAAAGCCAGGAACTCTGCTTAAATCCTTTTGTTATTAGCAGAATGTACTGTGGCCTTTGGCATCCCTTAATTCTGCTTCTCTGCAAACTGATAGATGATTATAGTGATTGTGGTAATTATGGTAATTAGGGTACCTGCCATTTGTGGGAACGTGAAGGATCCTGGAGAAGAATGCAGCCTTTTTGGAATTGCAAACCAGTAAATCTGTTGAGTATTAATGGTTTGTTAAATTTATTGAGCCCTTTGGGACTGCTGAATGAAAGACCTTACATAAATGACACTTAATTATTGTTATTGCTAGAAAAGGGCTTGCACAAAAGCAGCAGTTATCTGGGAATCTGGGAAACAAAGGTCTGGAGCTCTCTGCCAACATCTGCTACCACTTAAAACTTAGAGTATGAGGCACTAATTTGGAGAGAGAGATTCTGCAGCCCCTGAGTGTGGCAATCCTTTGGTGAGGCTCTTCATATCCTGGATTTGTTGTGCCCACCTTCACTCCTTGGGAAGGGACTCTGCCCAGGGTGGTCACAGGGGTTGTGGGACACTCTGGTTACAAATCTGGTCATAAATCTGCTTTAAACACCGTTTCCTTCCTCACAGAATTGAACAGGAACAGGCAGTGATGTTTTTTACTCACGACCTCAGGTGTCCTCACAAACATGGGCAGGACTGTGCTGTGGAGTACCAAGCAAAGTTTTCCAAGGCAGGTAAGGAAGCTTTCTATTTCTAGGAGCTCCTTCAAGCTCTTGGGTCTCAGCGTGTGGAAAAAATCCATTAACGTGTGGTGTTTGGCTTTGCTTCTGGAGCAGTGGGAAGCTCCACTCCTCCCTTTGAAGGGAACCTGGGAACCTTGCAACGCCAATCTGCTGTGAGTCATGTACTCAGTGGCTTCAGAGGAGAGAGGAGAGGAATAAAACCTTCTACCCCTCCAAGCTGATTGCCAAGGAGTGCTGCCATGTCCCAGCAATTTCATGGGTACTATGATGAATTCACTGACAAGCTCCTTGGAGCCTTTCTGTGCTGCAACAACAGCACAGAAAGGCTCCAAGGAACAGGACAGGGCAAACACATTTATTTAATGCTTCTATTTCTGTTCCTGTTCAGGACCAATAAACTGTGAACTGGCTTTTGACCAGCAGGTTTGCTCACAGTCATGAGGAGCAGGTAGTGGTGACTGGTGGAGTTTTGTGTGTTGACTGAACTGAACTAAATTCTTCCCATAACAGCTCAGATGGATCACTTAGCCATTTTGGGAGCATATTCAGCTAAAAACAAAGCCCACGATTCAGTAAAGCACTGCTTTCTTAATCCTATTTTTAAAATATAATCCAGGGAGCTTCCAAGTCTGTAGAAAGAGGCCAGAACAACATCTCAGATGTATGAACAGCCCTTCTGGGGCACACAAGATCCAACCTGAGATTTAGTTTTATGTCAGGTTGAGGAGGAGTTTGTTTTTTGGAGATCTCCCATGGCACACAGGCTTCCTCATCACCAGGGGAAGAGAGGGCTCCACTTCAATCTCCTCTCTTGTCTCTCAACTAGCCTCAAGTTCCACCTGCTGCATTTGTGCCACTGATGATCATAATGGGCTTTTAACTCCATTTTATAAATAAATACTTCATTATTCAGCAAACCCTTTCATTAGAGGTTGGGAGGGAAGAAAAGGTTCTTTTTCTGAGATCCTTTTTCTTTAGCAGCTCAACTACAAGTGGAGGCAAAGAAGGAGAAACAGTAGTTTCCCTCCTGTACTTTTTCTCCTGTTTGATCTTCCCTGCTCTTAGGACATTTTTGTTGCTCTTTCCACGCCGCAGAGATGAATGTCTCCTTCAGCATCTGCCCTCCCTTGAACCCATCCCCACAAAGGCCTGTGGTTGCTCAGCACATTTGCATTAATAATAATTTGGCTGAGAGCAGTGCCCTGTGCTCAGGACAGCTGGGATTGCTCTGGCACTTGCTTTCCCAGAGCACTAGGAAGGATTTCCTCCACAGCAGCCCTGCATAGCTCAGGAGAGAGTGGAGAATGGAATGCCAAGGATCAGTTGGTTCCCAGATAATTTCATGGTGGCAGGAGCTGTAATTTCCACGGTGGTTGGTTCTGGTTTGAACCAAGAGTCCACGGCCTTCCCACTTATGTGCTGGACTGGGACAGTGGAAATATGAATTTGATAATGGAAGGTTCATCCCTTTGCTCAGGAGAATGGAGAACTGGTTTTTGTGCATGGATGTGAACTCTGGTTTTGCAGGGATCTTGTTTCTTTATAAAGCAAGATCCCTGCAAAGCAGACACACATTTCCTTCCAAAGGCATGGAAGCCCTTTTCACTCAGGATTTGCCTGTGTTTTCATGGACTTTGAAATCAGATCACGCTCAGTAGTTCATGTGCACAATCCAAACTGTTTGGTTTCTGCTCTGCAAAGTTATTGATGCTTAACGGATTAACTCCCTTAGTTAATAAGGAAACTGATTTTTTTCTTCCTGGTCTTGAAGTTTCCCCTCAGGAACAATTCAAAGCTGACTCCCTCATACTTTTGACAGCCTTTGATACTTTCCCGACAAGGTCTTAAGTAAGTATTGTTGCTCCCTAGTGATTTAGAGACAGTAAGTCAGAACCTCAAAGACTGAAAAATAAAATCAAAATTACTTTTTCCTCATCTTCTGTTTCTAAATCTTTTAAGGCTTGTTAGTTCCTGTTCCCCAGGCCCTGCTGAACTGTAGCTGCTGAAGTGCTTTTTCTCACAAAATTACTCCCAGAACAGCATTTTGAATTAAATATTGGATAATCTGAGAATTTACAGCATCGATTGTGCAGAGTGTTATTGGCTTGTCCCCTGTGCTGATTTTAAACATTTCAGTGGTGTTGGATATTGCTGAGAATCTGATTAAAATTTTGATGTGATCATCCTCAGGTTGTCTGTGGAAGAGGGAAGTACCTGGGCTGGATTTGAGGCAGGTGGATTAAAATCTAGTTTCTATATGGAGTGCATGGAGCATCTTCTTTACTTACACATTTCCTAACAGGAACTGAGGTGAGTGTGGTTGGAAAAGATCATTCTCAGTGCTGGACTGAGGGCATGTAAAGGTACAAGAGTCCCTGATGTCAGGGAGAGAGAAATCCTGTGCTGCTGCAGCTCAGTTTGCCCTCCAGTCTTCTTGGTTGTGATCTCTCCAGGCACAGCTACTGCTGAATTTGCTCCTTGGGACCATTCAACACATCCATATTGGGGATTCTATTTGGAACTGGAGAGAAAACACAATCCTAGTGCATTTTACATCCTCTTGGATCAAGGGCTGGATGCGTTTTCTATCTCCCCCTGCAGTAGTTTCAGGAAATGTTGTTTTGTTCCTGGTGATGCTCCATCAGAGCTGCTCTGAGGAGATACTCTGGCTGACACTCAGCTCCAGCCTTGGAGCCTGCTCCAGAGCCACTCCTGCCAAATGCCTGGCCACTGAGTCCCTGCTTCCCAGCACCAAGAGCTGGCTCCTTGCAAGGTGGGGAGCTGCTGGGGGAGGGAGGCATTTCATGAATCACAACTCCCACGCCTTTGCATACCCACGGCTTCCTGGCCAAAATACTTCCACCCTTATTCACACCGCATCCCACCTGTACTCCAGAATCTTTCCCATCTGTCCTGCAGGCTGCCCTGCAAAAGGGACATGAGAGAATCCAGGGCTTCTCTGAAAGGACAGAGAGCTGACTTGGAGCAATAAATGTGTGTGCTGCATCCAGTGGCCCCTGATCTCCCCTCTTCCTGCTGCCACTGCCACCACCAACGCAGGTGACAGCAGGAAGAGGATGGATTTACCAGTCCGTGCTGTAGGAATATCTTGCAGCTGGACAAGAAGCAGTCTCGATTTCGAAGTGGGTGCCTTGAGAAGCTTTCTCAGCTCCTAGAGCTTCCAGAGGGACTCTGCTCGTTTTTCATGGGATGTGTATTTGATGGTAGGCCAAGGAGGAGATTTCTTCTGGGTCTTTAGCTAATGCCAGGGATTTCCTGCAGTGTGCACTGTTTGAAACACCTAAAAGCATGTACTGACTGGTGTAGGGCACTCTAAAATGGCTTGATTTGGAGGACCTGGGTGGGAGTATTCAGGCAACACCCAAAGCTTTTGTGCTTTTGGGATATTAGCAGTGCCTGGAAAGGAAAAGATAGGGATTTTCTTGCTGGTGGGGAATGGTGAAAGCAAACCACTCTGTTGCTGGAATATAAATCATGAAGGTACAGGCATCTATTGCCCTTTCTACCATGTGTTGTGGTGGTAAGGGTATTCTCCTCCTCTTTATTTTCCCACATCCATGAAGTAAGGATGGTCTCTTGCCTGTTTATCTTCCTATACTCTTTGAGTTGGTGTGTGGGTACCCTCTAAAATGGATAGGCATGAAGAGGCCAAATCCCACTAGGCTTATCTTGACCTCAAGGAGATTCCCAGAGCTTGATCTGCTCCGTAAAATAAGAATTTCAACGTGAGCAGAGCCCCTTTAGCTGGTTGAGGATGCTGAAGGTTGGCAGGAGTGGCTGCAGCTGGCTCATGGTTTGAGGAGGAAATGCCAGGCAGGAGTTTGTCACTGTGTAACTGATATTCCCAGCTCCACCCTGCTCCCCGTCCTCCAGCTAAAGCTTTCCATGGAAAATTTAGCTACCACTGGCTCTGGTTGAGGCTCCAGGCATTGAGGCAGCTTCCATTTGTGCTGTTCAGCTCTTTAAAAAAACACAGCAGGGACTAAACCCCCAGTGAGGTCACAGTCTGGGTAGTAGATGATGGATGAAAAGTTGGCCTTGTCCCCCAAAATGGTGATTATTACTGCCTTTATAGTCATGTCTGGGGTGTTCAGGCTACAGAGAGGGGGTGACTCAGCTCTATCAACATCTGAGCTGCCTCACAACGTTGTCTGTCTTCATGAACCACCTTGGGCAGACTGGCAGTGGAGCCAGTGATAAACCACTGCAGCTCAGTGATAAACCACTCTTCACTTGGGCTGGCACTAAGGGTTGGGAACATTTGCTTTTTTTGGAAAGAAATTTGGCATTAGGCAACAAAGAGTCAAGATGCTTATTCTGTTCACAACTGAGCTGCAGAGGATTTCAGGACGTGGTTCTGAATTTTTCTTAAGCATTTTGCTTTCCTCACAGCTTTGTCTAATGTGATAAGATTTCAGAGAGCTGGTTCAGCCAGAGGTGGGTCTTCAAGCACCTGCAGGTTCACACCAGGTATCTGTGTCAGAGCTAGAAATAAACCCCATGTCTCCAAAGACTTGATCTCATCACTGCCAGGGAGTTGGAGGTGCTTTTTCCTTGTGTTATATGAAAAGAAGGTTGGGCTGGAGTGTCTGCCTTGGCAGACATTGCTTTTCTTTTTCCAGGGAATGAGGGGAAGGGATTCCTTCCAGTGGCAGTGAGAATTGCCTTTGTGCTCAAGCCCATAAACTGCAAGAGATGAAGCTGAACATTATGTACAGATTAGAAGTGTAGCTTTGCCCAGGAACTAAAGCTGCAGGAAAAAAGAGTCAGGGCCTTGGCAGCAGCCTGGAACGTACACCGAGTTCTTATGTTGGGTGTGGGATTAAAGCTTCTTCTTATGGCCATTGCAGGGAAGTCTTTGTCTTCCAGTGATTCTTGGAGTTTTCCTGTGAAATGGGGAATGGGTGCTGTGGGGGAATGCGGCAGCATTTCTGTAAACCAAACCAGCTGCTTATTAGCCTTAAACTCCACTCCCCAGGCTGAACGTGCTCCACTGCTCCAGGAAAAGTCATGCACTTGAATTAGAAAGCCTGAGGCACTCTGTTGTTCTTTGGGTTTTTTATATGTGGGAGAAGGAGCCACAAATTTTATTTTATTTTCTCCTCACTGTGTTAGGGTGGGGAAGAGTTTTTTTAACAAGAATGAAGAAAAGATGAGCTGTAACTTTTTCTGTTTGGAGTCTGAGGGGGTAAAAAGATCGCGCCTCTAGAAAAAAAAGAGAAAGAATTTTATTGGACCTGTTGAGGACACAAAAAATGTCTTATATTTCAGTTCAGCTTCAACAGCTGAGCTTGGAAAAGAAAATTAGTAGAAGAAAGAAACATTGTTTTAAATAAAACCACTTCAAGTTCTAAACTTGGAACTTTTCCCTTGAAAAATGTTACAGCGAAACATCTTGTGAAATTTGAAACTTAAAACTCATATAGAGTCACTCTTTCCGATGAATATTTTAATTTTCAACGAGGTCTCTATTTGCTCCAGTGCTCTAGTGAAATATTCCTAAATAATGGATGCCCAAAAAAAAGTGTGTCTTCCCTGCATTTAACCTAACTGCTGTTCAAGGAACCTTTTCTATGAAGGGAGAAGATGTGTCAAGGTGTTTTTGCAACAGGGAGAGCCTGAAGTACAAGGATACCTTCATTCATTCTGACCAGCTGGGTGATGCTGGAAGATGGAGAGAGAATTTTTGAAAGGCATGGAGCGATAGAAAAAGAGGGAATGATTTAAAACTCAAAGAGAAAATGTTTAGAACAGGTATTGGAAAGAAATTCTTCCCTGTGAGGGTGGGGAGGCCCTGGCACTGGTTGCTGTGGCTGCCCCTGGATCCCTGGAAGTGTCCAAGGCCAGGCTGGATGGAGCTTGGCTGGGATAGTGGAAGGTGTCCCTGCCCATGGCAGGGGTGGAACAAGATGGGCTTTGAGGCCACTTCCAACCCACACCACTCTGGGATTCTGTGACCTCCAGGGCTTCACCTGCAGTGGCTGCACATGACCTGTCGAGTCCATGAGGTTGTCCTGGTGTCTCTGTCCGTCCGTCTGTCTGTCTGTCTGTTGGAAGCCCAGCCACGAGGAGCACGTTTGGCACCGTGCCTGCAGCCGTGGGCTGCGGTTCCTGGACAGCTGCTACGTGCACAGGGAGGAATCTGATCCTGTACAAACAGGGCAGCCACGTGCACTCACAGGCAATTCCATGTTCCCTTTCCCAGGGAATATGTGCTGCTCAGCTGACATGCATCCCTCTTGGGTTTGCTTGCCAGCACTTTCCAGCTGACATGTTTGCACAAAGGCTGCACCAAGTATGAACTGTATTAACAGTTTAGTTTTTTACCACCCTCTGACACTCCTATTTTATCCTTTTCTATTCCTGTGTGTACTATTTTATCTAAAACACTTGGAGTAGAAGTGGGGAGAGGGCTTGTTTTTACTTGCCATGGGTTGAGGATAGTGTAAAGCTATAAAAATGCGGGCAGAAAGAGGCTCTGAAAGGGAGTGATGGAAAGAGTGGGACTGTGCTTCTTGAAGTTTTAGACCAACCAGGCTGCTGTCAGCTGTCTGACTTCTCCCAGCTCTTACACTGGTCACTGTGTCTATCACTGGAATTGGAAATTCTGCAGAGGCTGAGTGAGCTCTTGAGTTAGGAAGACCAGTTTGCTGCCACAAGCATCCATGTGTGTGCTGTCTCCTCGTGGATTCACCTTGGATGCCCTGGCTTTCCGTGTCTGTGAGATGGAGCGTGACAAGGCTGTAGCAGCCACATCCCTGTCACTTTTACAGGCACCTTGCAGCTCAGACCAAGCCTAATTTGCATCAGGGCCGATGAGCTCAAACACATGCAGGGACAATGCCAAGCAGTAACTCTTGCCATATCCCTGGGTTGCACTAGAAGTCACTCTTGTTCTGTGCTGAGGCTCTTCCAGTAACTAACTGGCAGTTCCTGAAGAAATATGTCACCATGGGAGATGCCATTAAACCTAGCCCATTTGTCTCCTGATGGAGACATTCCTTGTCTGACTTCCTCATGAATCATGGGGAGAGGGGAAACTTGCTTGCCAGGCCTCCTACTCATTTTTATCCTGAGAATATTCATCCAGGCTTTTTCTCCAGAAGCGTCCATATAACCAAGCCAGGAGAGAGCAGGAAGGACAGCAGGAGATGGGCCAAAGTCATACAGCTCCCATCCTTGTGTGTGCACCATGAAGAGGCTTTGGAGGACCAGAGAGGGTCACACCACCAAACTGAGCAGTGTGTAAGAGGAAGTTCATGAATTTCAGTGCATGAAACTGGAAAAAAGTGGGTTTAGATCTGATATTGGGGGGGAAAATCCTTCCTTGTGAGGGTGGTGAGGCCCTGGCACAGGTTGCTCAGAGAATCTGTGGCTGCCCCATCCCTGCAAGTGCTCCAGACCAGGATGGATTGGGCCAGAGTTTGAATCCTGTTCTCAGGAGGGTGATGAAATTTTGCAGGATTTTTCTGTGTTTTAGGCTGACACGCTTATAGCAACGCTGTTACTTTAAAGGCTGTTGCCTTCCTCTCCTTTTTGTGCTCCAGAGTCTCAACCACAAGCCTTGCTTTAATTTAAATTTTAAACAGCAGACAGACACACATGCAATGAAGAATTATGGGCTGTTGCTGCCAAGGATGCCATCAAATGGCTGAGTGAAAGGGAACATTTACAAACTAATAAAAGCTGTTATTAAGGGGATTATTAATGAAAGGCCTTCAAGCAAAATAACTCCCTCTCCCTCCAAATGCCTGAGGCTATTTTTTTGCAGCCTCTTCTTTATTTTTCTTTTTACTAAGCTTTTTGGGAAGCTAAATACCAAAAGAAATTATTGAAGAAGCTGTCACCATCATATGGGTCATTTTTTTGGGACCTGGTTTCGCAAGAGCTCATGTCATGTGTCTGTCCACCCCTGCTTTTTTTGCACAGATGTAATGAACTTCACAGCCTGTTCTAATTAACACCAGGCCTAATGAGGGGCTGTGAGTGGGAATTCAGGAGGGGGGAGAAGGAGGGAAGAGAAAAATAATTTGTACTGTTATTGCTTGGTTTTGGTAGTTAGGGGGAAAATGTGACTTGGCACTTCAGGTTTCCTGTGGCAAATGGGGTGAGGAGCTGGGATTCAGGGGAACTGGTGTGTTTTCCTGGGGTTTGGATCATGTAGGTAAGGGTTTGCCTGTCATGTCCTGGTAGGTGTGAAGGTGTTGCTGTACTGGGCGCTGACCTGACAAGGTGGCAGCAGAGGTTCCTTGCTTTGCTTTGATTCCTGGCATTGTGTCCCCCCCAGCAGCTCCAGCTCCTGCTCCAAAGTAAGCAGTGCTGTTTCCTGGTGGGTGGAACATCAGCAGGTTGGGAACACCTGGGCTGTGCCAGAGCAGGCTCTCCATGGGCTAGGCTGGATATATCAGTGCCAGAGGAGCAGATCTCCCCTCTCCTGTGCCCATTTTTCCTTGGAAAGAGGTGGGAGGACAGCTCTCTCAAGTCACTGGATGTCTGAACGCCCAGCAGAGTGGGCAGCAGGCACAGGGAGGAGAATCTTCTGCTCTGTTCTGCTCTCCTACACCCCACCTGGAATACAGTGACCAGTTCTGGTGCCTCCAATGCGCGAAGGACCATGGAAGTGTTGCAGCAAGTCCAGAGGAGGCCACAGAGTTGATAAGAGAACAGGAGCACGTTCCCTATGGAGACAGGCTGAGGAAGGTGGGGCTGTTGAGCCTGGAGAAAACTGATATATAGAAGAATTTCTTCCCTGTGAGGCCCTGACACAGGTTGCCCAGAGAAGCTGTGGCTGCTCCATCCCTGGAAGTGTCCAAAGCCAGGCTGAGTGGGGCTTGGAGCAACCAGGTCTGGTGGAAAGTGTCCCTGCTCCTGGCAGGGAGTGAGATGATGCTTCTCATAATGTTGTGCAAGGGAAGTGCATTTCTGAGCTGGATACAGGCTTTTCAGGGAAGCCAGGGCATTTCTGGGAAGCTCAGAGCAGTTTGGCAGATGTTTGTGGATGGAAGTTCCTACAAGAGAAAGGCAGGGATTGATCAGTGCGGAGAAGAGGGAGGGCAAGGCCGGAGTGGCTGGGATGGAGGAGGCAGCCTGTGCTCCATCTGTGGAAGGGACCAGGCTCGCTCCTGCAGCTCTGGGCTGACTTGGGCTGCTAGTTCAGGCAGCTGGTAGAAAATGGATGATGCAGAAGAAGCATCTTTGGAGCTGGAAGCAGTAAAAGGCTTGGCTTCTTCCACAGCAAATGTTTCCGTGAATCAGGATGGAAAAAAACTTCAGCTGGATGAGTTGTGTGCAGCTGGGAGAGGGGACTCTGCCAGTTCCTCCCTCCTTGCTGTCACTGTGAAGGAAAACTGGGAATGTCTTTAAAGAGGTTTTACATGGTGCAAGTGCATCTTTTCTGGGGTTTGGGAGGCAGAGGCCTTGCTGGTGTCTCTCTTGCTTGCATCTGATGTGGATTGTCCCCAAGGGCCACATGCCCCTTGCTCCCAGCCTCTGCAATCCAGCTGCAGTTAAAATCCTAAGGAAATCAAGGAGTGGAGCTGCTGCTCTGCTGAATGGAGCACCTACCTCATGTGTGGCACTGGACAGCTCAGTGGGAGCCTGGGAAAGGGAATAAATGGGATTTAGTGCTCCCCACTCTCTTCCTGCCATCTCTGTGACCTGTGACAGTGCACTGTCCTCTCAGCACTTCTGAGTGTCCTGTGGCACCTGAGAGGTGCAGCTCCCACAAATCCTCGGAAAATACACCTCCAGATGAGGAGGAGTTGGCATTCACAGGAGCACAGTGTTCCCCAGTGAGCAGCCAGCAGGGGCTGAACACAAAACTGAGATCTCCATCAAGTCCTCCTGTGCAGGAGCTGCCTCACCTCAGAACTTTCAATGTTGTTGTAATTCCTGCACCTGGAGGAGCTGGGAGACAGAGAGACAAGGAAATTTAACTTAAAGTAGAAACCAATTTTACTAGAATCTACTGTTTAAACTTATTTAATCTGTTAACTTATGCTCACAAAAAGGGCTGCAGACACAACAGAGGAGATTCAAAGCTACTTAGAAAAGAATGCAAGCATCCAAGCTGAAGAGGGATAAAGGAGATCCAAATCCTTCAACACTGGCCTCCTTGCTGAGAAGCAGCCATGAGGATTTGACATGACACAATGATCTTCTCCAAAAGGAGCTTTTGAGTGGCACAGGTGTACCAGGGGTTTGCCACAGTGCAAGATGTGGACAGAGAGATCTATGAGCAGCTGACATAACCTGAGTAACATTTGGGAATGGTTTCCTGGTTGGGAAGGCTCTGTTGGCTGAACTGGAGGGATTGCTGCTTTGTGGGCTGAGCAGGAGGGGAGGATCATCCGTGCAGCCTGCATCCTCTGGGCAGTGGGAAGGAGCAGTATTCCCAACAAACATCTCTCCCTTCTCCCTTAACAGTGTAAGATGATCAGGGCAGCTGTGCTTTACAGTTTCTGGTCTAAGCCCACGCCACATTTCTTCCAAAAGCTTTCCTGCGTCGGGTGCTTGTGGTCCTGCCTGCAAAATGGGGCTTCCTGATACTCCTCTCTGGTTTCTTTCCTTGTGGGCTGCTTCTTTGCTGGTTTGATTCTAGATTTGCTCTCTCCTCCTGCTTTCTGAACACCCTCTGTGGCAGCCTGAGGTGTGCTCAAGCCTCTCCCAGCTCTTGCTATGACTGATGTTCCTCAAACACTTTGAAGGCAATGCAGCACAGAAGGTCTCTGGGTTCTCCTTGCCTCTGATCCTGGTTCTCCCACCTCAGGTGACACCACAGTGGGTGCATGGCCAGGCAGTGTCCATGGATTTACCCTGTGTAAGGACAGCAATATCACAGAATCCCAGAACCATCTGGGTTGGAAAGGGCCTTAAAGCTCATCTCAATCCACCCCCTGCCATGGGCAGGGACACCTTCCACCAGACCAGGTTGCTCCAACCTGGCCTTGGACATTTTGGGGAAAAATCAATCTTAATGTGAAAATCTCTGTTTTGTTCAGAATACACATTGTCCACTGGAGCCAGGACACTTTGAAACAGATGGAACACTGTGCCCATTCGTGCAGCACCGTCTCTCTCCTGGCTGCATGCAGTTGCTGTGGAAGAATGAGTTTATTTAGGGTTCAGGCTATTAAAAACATCTGCTTTCCCATGCATCCTGAAACACTGCAGGATCTGAAAATGGAGAACATGTATCATGCTTGTCCCAGCCACCATAAAACATCGGCTCCATGGTTTAAATTGTGGGATTCTAATGATGGTGTATCTGTATTATTCAGCCCTGTGTAATGCACTTTTGGTTGTGGTGCTGTGATCTCCCTTCCTGTGTTGGACCTGGGCCACCTAGCCATATTTGCAATGTGTGGTTAAACATCAAATGCATCAGAATAAGCAAAATAATCACTTCCAGACTAAACACATTTCAGATTTGTTTAGAATATTGAACAAGTTTCATCACTGGGAGATGTCTCTTCTGTGACATCAAGCTACATCGATGTGTCTCTGCTGATGCCAATTTCTTTTTCCCTGTGTTTTTAGACTAAAAGCATAAAATCCTGTGAAAATCCTCCTTTGACCGTGGTAACTCTTGGATGAGGGTCAGTCTGAGCATCTCTGAGCGTAATATCTATGTCTTCCTCGGCCCCTGTGCAGCAAAAAAGTTATAGACAGTTATCCTCCTCTTTCATGTGGGAAAACTGGATCATGAACAGACAGTAATCCTCATCTGTTTAGCTTGGAATGAGCTGGGAGAAGCTGGTGACAGCACTGGAGGGAAGCAGAGTTTTGGCATTGGTTGAGTTTCCTACAAGACCCTTAACTATTTTTAGCAAAACTGCTTTCTGGAGATCAGGGCACTACAGCCCTCCTGCTTCCATCTATCCTTCATTTTTTGGGGCTGATCTGTCCGTCTCCTTGCTGGCTACACTTGTGCAGCTGTGGAAAGAGCTTGTAATGCGTCTTGTGCTCCTCAGGGATTCTCTGGCTGCCTGTTTCTCTGGAGGGAAGGGTGTAATTAAATTAGAGTCTCCCACCAAACTCCAGTGGGTAATCACACACAGACCGTGGTCCCAAAGCAGCCCTGACTCAGGCACCCACCACCCTCTGGGTATCACTGCAGGAAGAGCCAACAGGCTCCTTCCTGGCCTTGAAAAACAGTGGGAATGCTGAGTAAGAGTGGGATAAATAACAAGGCCGGGTCCTGAGCCAAAAAAAAAAAAAAAAAAAAAAAAGCCCCAACAAAAAAAGGTGCCTGCAGTCAGTAGGTGTTGTCCAAAGTGAATGTGGATGCTCTGGAATAGTCAGGTTCCCATTGGGAAGCTTTCCTTTGAGTTTTACAAGGCATTTAAGCACATGCCTCAGGGCAGAGAAGGGATTTTGGCAAGATCAGACATAAATCTGATCATCTGACTGGAGTCAGCCTGAGATAAGATTTAAAAAATGAGTTCCTAATTGAGCCCTTCCCCACCCAGAGATAGTTTTTATCTTGGACTTCTGAAGCTCTATACTAATGAACCCTGGCTTCCCCTTACAAAATATTTCATCTTGGATAGCAATGTAGTCAGTCAGTCATTTCAACCTGCTCTTGGAATGTTTCTGCTTGCAGCAATTATTTTTGCAAACTCAAAGTTGTCTTTTTTTTTTTTTTCTCATACCTCAGTAGTAAAAGACACATTACCATGCATAGCACACAGGGCTTTTTTCCCCAAATCATTGGAGTAGAGGAGTGAGGATGGAGAGTTTGTGACAAATTATTGTGTTGATAAACAAATGGGCTCAAAGGAATTAGTTTCCCAAAGTAACTGCAGCCATTAAAAAGTCCGTCTGCATATGTTTGTCTTTTCTGAACACATTCTTATCAGTATGTTTAGTTAGAAAAAATACTTTTTTATCTACCATGAAGTGTCTATTCTGTTGGTTTTTTTTCCAGAACATGAAGTTTTGAAACTTAAATTTAAAAAGCCTCCATTTATATTCCAAAAACAATCAAGGTTTTAATTTAGACACTACTTTCTTCATAGTTTTAATGTCATTAAGAACAGGGCATTCAGAGATGAGGCTAGATGAGTTCTGTCATGTTTATGAAGTCATGGAAGCATCTGGATACAGTATGGAAATCCTCAACCAAAAACTTATTGAAGTCTCATTTTAATATAATCATCCAGGCTTACTCCACTAAACTGTGTGTTTATTTGATTTGGATGGAAGATGAGGCAAGAATCAAACTGATACTGTGGAACATCAGTTAAGATATAGCATAGCTTTAGGGAAATATCCCTAACTGGGAATGTTAATTGTATGCACTTTTCAATATAATTGAAATTGATCAATTAAATAATTGATTCCCAGCCATCATGAGCATCAAACAAATCAGCTGCAGAGCAGCATCTGTTCAATGTGCAACCTTGAATCAACATTGTGTCATGACCTTTTGCTTTCTGAAATATCAGGGAGCAAAGAAACAAAGTGAAGTGTGTGCATCACTGGTGCTTGGCTTATTTGCCATCAGTTCCTTAATTACCAAGTGGGAATGAATAAGAAGTAATAATAAAGGACAAAACCTGAGCCATCACTTGGGATGTGTTGTCCTAGGATGAAAAGCTTCTCCCTGATTCTCTTTCTGTGTGTCCCTTGTTGCTGCTAAACCCCAGCAGACAGAATAATTCAGCATGTGGTATCAATGACCCGTCCTAATTATCATTTACCCCCCCATATGTGTTAATTAAGCTGCTGATTAATGTGGCTTTCACTTTTCCCACATAGCAGGGCCACAGCAACTTTGTCTGTGATGGGATTTACCCCTCTGTAGCTGTTTCCAAAAGAAGTCCCTGAAGAGATTCAAGAGGTCACTTGAAATTATTCCATGAAATGAGAATGCAATATCTATAACATTTATCTACAACATTTATTTCTTCCTGTTTGCCAGGGGAAGGGAAGGGAAGGGAAGGGAAGGGAAGGGAAGGAAAGGAAAGGAAAGGAAAGGAAAGGAAAGGAAAGGAAAGGAAAGGAAAGGAAAGGAAAGGGAGTATTCAGGAGTGTTGTTCCTCATGTCAGGATGTTTTTCTGCCACTAGCCCACCAGGATAGCTGGTGACACTTCACTGGGGATATTACAGAGTCATCTGGACACAATCCTGTGCCCTGGCATGACCCTGCTGGAGCAGGGAAGTTGGACTATTGACCCACTGTGTTCCCTTCCAACCTGACCCATCCTGGCATTCTGTGAAACCAAAGCTAGCCAAGAACTGGAGGAGAGCTCCCATTCCCTTGAAATTCCCCCACCCTAGCCCAGGTTTGGGGAATTGCTGGGCTGTAACAGGTAAGGGTGAGCAGAGCTACCTGCAAAGCTGCTGTGGGGTAATGGCTTTTATTTGAGCTGGAGAGTGTTGGATCAGTTCCCAGCAGCAGCCGTGGGGATGGCCTGCAGGAAGCAGCTGAAAGCAAACAAACTTTGGGTTTTTACTGTTTCTGAGAACTGTCTGGGTCACCTCCTTATCTGTGATTTGTGTTTCTCGAGAATAGGCTGCTCAACTCTCAGGATGAGAGGACTCACCGCCTTGGAATTACAGCTGGGAAATGCTTCTGGAAAAACAGAAGATGTGCTGGAGGAAGATATTGTTGTCTCTCTGGCCTGGCGGGTTTGTGTAGGTTTGGGGCTTTTTTTTCCCATTAAGATGAGAAATTGATTCAATTATTTGGAGGGAGGTATTCCTTGGAAAACTCATGATTTCCTCACACGCCATGCCTGCGATGTTCTGTTGCTATGACCTCAAAAGAAACAAACAGCTTCCTTGTCAAAAAGCCTCCAGCTCTCTTGAGCAGGTTGTGTCCCAAGAGATCTGCCTGTCTCCCTCCTCCTGAGGGTGTCTCCTGCTCCTTCCTTCAGGATTTCTCCTTAGGTGTTTGTTTCCTTTCCTTTATATATAGGTCTGGTAGATCTCAGAGTCACTCCACAGCTTCCAAAGTAATTGTGTGTTTATAATGTTATGGGAGGAAAAAGATTTTAGCTTGGGAGTAAAACAAGATGATATTTTTACTGACTTTTGTATTTTGTTTGATTTTGGACCGTGCACTGCATTTTACATTTCGCCAGGTGTTATTCCTCACCCCTTGTGGACTATAGAATAGGAGGGAAACAGAGGCATAATGGGGGATAATTGGATTAAAACCAGCATTTGATTGTGGTCCTGTGATGCTTCTTTCTGGCCTTGGCCTCTGAATTTATAACTGAGGGCCCAGCAGAGCCCAGTGTGTCAGGGCTGAATGTGGGGGACAGTGCTGAATCCCAGGAGAGACAATTTCCTACAGCAGGGTGGGATAATCTGCTCCAGGTGGGAGCACAGTGTCTCAGAGCACTGTTATTCCATGCATGAAGCATTGCAGGAGTGGATTCTGCTCATTCCCTTCAGCTCTAAGGGAATTCCTCACTCTGACAGTAGTGAGGAATTCCGTGCCAACCACACCTCCCTGAGGATTTCTTGGCTCTGCAATTCCTTACGTGCTGGAGCAGATGATCTCCAGCAACGTGGGGTTTCCCCTCCTTGGGGTGGCTACTGGGATTTCCCAGCACATTCGGGCAGAAATAAATCTGTTGCTTGTGTGGAAGGCCCATGTCTGCTCTGGATGCACGAACAACGTGTGCACAGCTCTCTGAGAGCTGGATTTCCCATCCCTCGTTGTGCAGGTCTCTCAGACACTCAATGAAATCTCTGACTAATGCAGAAAATCTTAATTGTTTTTCAAAGTCACCCTGTGGGCAGGAAAAAAAAGCACAAATGGAGAAAAATATGACCTTATCTGACAGTCTCTAAGCTGTGACTGATTTATATTCTGTGGTGCAACATGACCCTGCCCTGAGCTGCAACAGAAGGAAACTTGCCTTGCAATCAGAGAGTTGTTAAAAATGTGTCTATTTCTGTCAAGCCAAGTGGGGAAACCTTTGGATCCCATTCAACAGGTTGGGATGACTCAACTCCCAGCTGGGTTGGTCACCCTGCCCCAGTACATACAGTATGTGACACTGGAAGGATTGATTCTTCTTGGCTCGCTCACTGGGAATTTTTCTGTGGCATGTTGCAAAATCCTGTACTCTTAACCCCCCAGAAACCTCATGGTGCAAGCTGGACCCTCATTACCCTCAACATTTGATGAGGAATAGGAAGTTTCTGACCTAATTCAGTCATCTCGGTCTCCTCCTTATCACCATTCCCAGGTTCTGTGGGACGTTTCTTCTGACATCTCTCATCTCTTATGAGCTCATCCCTCATGGCCTGCAAGGGATGGGAACAAGATTTTCCTAACCCTTTAGCAGCTGTGAGATGGAGGATGGGATTTTTCCAAAGCACTCACCCTGTGAACAGCCCTTCTGTGGAAATAAGTGGTGAGCAGCCTCAATTTTTGTGGGAGCAGGGTCAGAGCAACAATAGGGTTTTTTGTAGGATCCCACAGATCAAGCCAAGATTTGAGCAATCTCCATCCTGAATTCTCTTTAAGTACAAGAAGGGAAATCCCAACAGGAGACCCCAAAGGAACATGACATTTTCCCTGCTTGCTTCAGCACACAGTGTGGGAGCAGAGACCTCTTGTGAACTTGTCTGAATGCTCCTACCTCCTTTTTTTTTGTTCAAAGATGGAATCTGAACAAAAGATGGGCTCTTTTCAGATATATCCCTGTGTGATCTTGAGTTAAGTGAGCCTTGGTCTTGAAGTATCAGGACATTTTATGAATCACCTTGGCTCTAGTGTGCAGAGAGTGACATTGGTGGCATTAGAAGGAACAGATTTCTCCCAAAATTATCACAATAACAATCATACTGAAAGGGGCCTTAAAGCCCATCTCATCCCACCCCCTGCCATGGGCAGGGACACCTTCCACTGTCCCAGGCTGCTCCAAGCCCTGTCCAACCTGGCCTTGGGCACTGCCAGGGATGGAGCAGCCACAGCTTCTCTGGGAAACCTGTGTCTGGGCATTCCCACCCTCACAGGGAAGGATTCCTTCTTTTCCTGGCCATGAAATCCATGTCACTAAGCTGTAGAGTTAAAAGAATGGGGAGAAAAACTAAAACTAAACCAAAAAAAAAAAAAAAAAACCAAAACCCCACAACCAAAAAACCAACCAACAAAACAAAAACACAATCAAACAAAACCCCAAACAAACAAAAACAACAAAAAAATAAAACAAAAAACCCCAACAACAACAAAAAAACCAAACCAAAAAGAATCACAACAACAAAACCCCAAAACTTGGTAATTTATATTTTTCTTACTTATTTTAATCCAGAGGTTGGGAATTTCAGCCTCTGATCAATGATTCGATGTGAGACCGAGACTTGCAGGTAAAGGAAGTGGGTGGGTCCTATCTGAAATATTTGTAATGTAAGTAGATCAAGGTGGTGCTGTGGGAGAGGGGCATAAAATGATATAGTTGGTTGAACTATAAGTCTCCAAGTGGTCACTCCATTAGAATTGCCACCAGAATTCGGCCCAGGTTGATTCATCAGCCTAAGGCTGTGTTCTCCATTGGTTTGAGGAATGCTGTTTCACTTCCTTGCTTTGGCTGGCTTTGGTTTCACAGAATGCTGTGTGACTGAGCTCTCCATTTCTTGGAGAAAGGCTGAACTTCAATTCCACTCCTCCAGGGGCCTCTTCTTGAGTCCCAGCTAGAAAATGTTGCATCCTCTCAAAAGGAGTTGACACAGCTTTTTCCTGTAGTTTATTAAAATAAAGCAGTGTCCTCAATATCACCTGGTTTGGCAAAAACCCCACTGAAATCTGAGTGAAAAGCCAACTTTTGTTGAAGTTCTCCCTGTCCCAGATGTGAGGGCTCCAGCTGTGTCAGCAGCAGCAGCAGCAGCAGCAGCTCAGAGCTGCCTCTCCCAGTCTGTGCAGCTCCTGGCTCTGCATGTCAGCGTGGTAAAAATAACCCTCTGTGAAATCTAAGTGGAAATATTAAGGGCTTAATTATCATCTGCTTTGGAGCTTTTTTTTCTTTTTTTTTTTTTCTCAGCTGAGACTGAGGAGATAGGAACGATTTGGCTGCTGTTCCCTGCTCCTGCACCACCCAGCCACACTGAGAGCTACAGCAGCTCCGTGGCTCCTGCATTTTTAGTGGTCCCTCTGGCAGGAAGGGATTAGAGGGAATTGCAGCTACTTCAATACCCCCTTGTTCCAGGCAGGAGTGAGTGCCTGTCCCCAGCAGACCCCTTGGCTGTGCGTAGCTTTATGTGAGAGAGGGAAAGTAAAAATCTATTTTTAGGCAGTCTGAGTGGCCTGTTGTTGGAGGCAAGGTTGTTGACTCATGCCCATCTGATATCATTTAAAGGGTTAGATATTGCCAGCTGACAAAAATAAGTGCTGTTACTCCCTGCTAGTCAATAGAATTAACTGTTCTTAGCTGACATTTGCTTTCATGGCAGAGGCTGTGCATCCCCAGGGCCCTGTTAATAATGTATACATGGCTGAGAAGGTGCAAATCTGGATTTCCTTGGGCTGGTGGTGATGGAAACAGAAATATGAAGGCAGCAGGGTTGCCAGGGAGCCTTCAGCTCTCTGCATTCATCTCCATTCAAAGAGCCTGCAGAAATTATAAAGGAAGGAGACAAAAGGCTGCTCTGTTAACACCAAGGGCTCTTCCCTTTCCATGGCAGAGTCTTGGAAAGGCCCTTCCCTCCTCCTCCTCCTCCTCCTCCTCACCCCAGCCTGCCTCAGGAGCATTCTCTTTGTTAAATAGAAACTCTTCTGCTTCCCGTCTGTTGGTTTTTGGCGTCACTTTTGAAGGCCTGAATCGCTCCCTGGGGATGTGCACTGGAAAACTGGTGGGAGCTGCTTTCCTATCACAGCTGAGAGGCAATTCCTGGCTCCACTTTTCTAGGGAAAAGTGTACAGACCTGGAGAGACCAAGCAGCTCTCGTGGGCTGAAGCGTGTGAAATCCTGAGGCAAATACCTCTTGCGAACTCAGGGCACGTGGGAGCTGGGAGGGGGAAAACACCAGCTCCTAAAGCTTTGCCTGCTGGCTCAGGAGCAGGGAAAGAAACGCATAAAAAGGGAATATAGTTCTGTTTGTTTTTTAGGTCACAGCTGGAATTAGCCATGAGGTATTTAACACTGAAGTGGGAGAGAAGGATGAAACACCAGGAAGAGGAGCTGCTTGAAAACTGGTGAGCCCAATGTCCCTTTTGAACAAGGAAGATGAAGGATTTGCTTGGTGTAAGGTCACACCACCTACAGGATCCTTGTCTTTGCTTCCCTCAGCTGGGATAAGGAAAGCCAGGGCTCCAGGTATCCTACCTGGAATGTGACACTAAGGGGAGATGCCACAAGCAGGTGGCTGTGAGTGAAACAGGTTCCCAAATACACCTTCCACTGCAGCTGCTGTGTCCAGGCTGACTCTGGGAAACCACAGCAGCAGCCACAGAATCCCAGAAAGAATCCCAGAATGGTTTGTGTTGGGAAGGACCTTAAAACCAATCTCACTGCACCCCCTGCCATGAGCAGGGACACCTTCCACTGTTCCAGGTTGTTCCAAGCCCCATCCAACCTGGCCTTGGACGCTGCCAGGGATCCAGGGGCAGCCAGGGAAGGATTTCTTCCTAATACAAAACCCTAACCTAGCCTCTGTCAGTTTAAAGAGTGATGGAATCACAGAATCATTTATGTTGGAAAAGATATCCAAGATTGCGGAGTTCAACCTGTGCCTGATCCCAACCTTGTCCCCAGCCCAGACCACTGAGTGTCACATCCAGCCCTTCCTTGGACACCTCCAGGGATGGGCACTCCAACACCTCCCTGGGCAGCCCCTTCCAATGCCTGACAGCCTTTTCCATGGAGAAATTCTTCCTGAACCTCCCCTGGCACAGCTTGAGGCCGATTCCTCCTGTCCTGTCCCTTGTTGTGGGGCAAAGCTGCCAATCCCTACCTGGCTCCTGTTTTAGGGTGGGGAGGTTTCCCCTGAGCCTCCTTTCCTCAGGAGACAGAGCTGAATTCTTCCCCAGAGCTGCCCTAATCCCTTCAGCTGCCCAATTCCCAGCGTGGTGGACATTTCTCCCACCGAAGGAGTGCTCAGAGCTGCTCTCTGGGTGCACTCTTTGGCTCACCACAGTGCCTTGATCACTGTTAGTATTCAGGCTAATCAACACCAAATGGGGTCCTGCTTTCAGAACAGATATTTTCTGTACCATGGTAATAGGAGTCATCGCAGAAATATTCCTGGAAAGGGCTTGTTTTTCTCCCAGATGGAATTGGGGGCAGAGAATGGCACTCCGGAGCCAATATCTGAGTCAACCCCAACCCTTTGTGGGGTCTGGAAAGGCTTCTTTAAAGTGCTGCTCAGTGTCACTGGATGTGTAAAACAAAATTTATGCTGATCCCCAGGTTAGCACTGCACGTGCTGGGATATGTTCCCTTTCCCCTAACTGAAAATTTATTCCAGATCTGAAAAAAAAAAAAAAAACAACTCTTCCCCAATGTAGATAAATTCCTTTCTAATAAAAACACATTTTATTTTTCTGACAAAACAAGATTTTTCACGAGGGGAGTGGGAGAACACAGCATTCAAAAACACACAGCAAGAAAGCTCACCACAAGAATATAGGCCAAGTAGTCATCAAGAATTAGAATAATTTCTTGGAGAGGGCCCCAAAGTAGCAAAAAAATCTTCTTTATTTGTGATACGTTGATTAATTATACACTAATAGCTGAGGCATGCCTTTAATAATGATTTTTAAAAAACCTGAGCAGAGCCAGGATCCTCTTTGGGCTGAAGGGGCATTTGCAGTTTTCCAGCAAGGCAGACATTGGGATCACAGCTGCTGGGGACCACAGCCACGCTCCAGAAAGCACATGCCCAGCTTCACCCTTCCTCCATAAAACTTGTGGCACAGCAAGAGAAATGCTGGATAAAGGCAGAAAAGATGGAGAGGGCCAAGTCAGGCAGGAGGCTGCTGCTGGAGCCAGGAGCTGAAATCACCTCTCCTGAGGATGCTCTTTACCATCACTGCCAGAGGCAGAGCTGACCTTCCCGTGGCTCCCTGAGCAAGATCCCAGGCTCCACAGGGCCTGACACTTGGTTCCAGCTTCCCACTTTTATCTTTTTTGCTCCTTGGCCCTCGGGCTGTTGTTCTGAGTGGACCGTGAGCATGACAGTGAATTAGAATCGCTGTCAGAGGGCTTTTCCAAGTAGAAAGGAACAAACTAAACCATCAAGCTATGACCAAAAACCTTCCCTGAGGGGTTTTTTAAAAGAAATTTAGAAAAAAAAGGGGGTTTTCCAAAGAAATCTAGTGCTCTGGTGGAGGACTGTGTTGTGCCTGAAAGGTGGGGAGAAGGGAGGGCAGGAATTAACCCTGTGGTGAGCAAGATGTTCACCTTGCAGACAGAGCTTTTCAGCTGTTAGTGAGGATGGAGTCCCTGCCTCATTGCATTTAGCCAATCCCTGACCTTTTAGATCAGTGGGAAGAGTCCCAGGCAGTCAGCAGATTTGGGAAAAAAGCCCCAAATGACAGAGAGAATGAGACTTTGGGAGTTTAGAACTGTTGTTGTTTGACTCATGGCTGCGGGTATTTTCTTCTCTGCGCAGCTGTTGGGAGAACTGGGGGTGGCTACTGGGAGATGATTGAATCCATGTGACATCCCTGAGGTAAAAGAGCTCTGTGGTGAGGCCTTAAAATGTTACAGCAATCCCAAGAACCAGCAATCCTGACCGGCAGGGCTGAGTCTGGGAGAGCTCTGCTGTGAAATTCCTGGAGCTGCTTGGGCAGTGCTGGTGGGAGAGGCCAAAGGGATGGGTTCTTGCCCCCAGGAAACTGCTCACAAGAGAAACGAGGAACAGCAATTGCTGCTGCAAGTTTGAAACAAGAAACAGGAGGGTTGGTCAGATGTGCGGGCTGACGGCTCCCCTGGCTGCTCTTAGGTGCCTCCTTGGATGAGCTGACTGTCTAAGAAAGGTTTTAATAAGGTTAAAAGGAGCTCAGCTGCTCCAGAAGTTAGGACCAAGGATGGCTGTATCCCTGTAAATCCTGTATCAATTGTGGAGAGGAAGAGAGGCTCAGGAAGCTGCAGGGCTGTGCTGCTCACAGCTGCTGATCCCTCCCTTCCCAGCTCTGCTTCCAGGAGGGGTCAGAGCCAGGGCAGCAGTCAAAGTGCCAGGGAGAACTTTCAGTGCTGATAGCCATAGTTTCTCCTCCATCTGCAAGGCTGGAGATGGAGAGAGACCAAGAAAAAGTCTGAAGTACCACAATGATGATAACAATAATCCCCAATTCCCTCGTAGTCAGTCTCAGCTCACCCCACCCTGTAGTTCCTCTCCAGAAATCCTGTTTCCCCAGCATTGCTGGCACCCTGAGCAGGACAGGAGTCGTGCTGGGGGTCACAGAGATAGCATGGGATAGGATGGGACGTGGGTTTCTTTCAGGACAGCAAGTTCACATCGTGGTCTGCCAGAGGTTTTTCCATGCAACCTTAAGCCTACCTTTTAAACTCCTCTCTGCCTCAATTTTCCATCAATTAAATGGGGTGCTACTTTTCTCTTTAGCTGTTTGCATTGTTAGCTGTCTAAAGCAGAGGCAGTTCCATCTCCCAGCATGCTGGCTCCTGGCTGGAGCTGCTCCATGAAATCCCTTTTAAAGAGGGAATGAGCCTCTTCCTCTCCCTGCTCAGAGCACCAGGGACAAGGATTTGCCTCTGGATTGCCAGATCCCAGCACAGATTAGCCAGGCACACTTACAAAAAGCCATAGGAGATGGAGCTCCCTGAAGGTTTTGCCCCATCCCACACTGTCCCCAAAGCAGCTGGGTCCCTCTGGACTGCTGGGCTCTCACAAGCAGGGCTGGCCCCAGGGCTCTGAACAGGTGTTGCAAATTTTCCTGCTTTTGTAGGTTTTGGTTTTTTTCCCTCAATCAGGGCAAGGCCATCTGTGGTGCTCTGAGGTCACTAATGGTTTCCAGGATGGCCAGGAAATAGAAAATACTTGTGCAGCCTGTGACCAAGCAGACACTACGCTCACATGTGCAGGAGCACAGAGCAGGGTGTAGGGGCCTGTGAAATAATCCAGTGGGGTGGCTTCCAGCAGTTTCTGCCTTTAGGAAGATGCACAGCTGTTCCCGGGGAGATGAGCTCTATTTGCATGACAAAGGCAAAAACAATCTTGTTGTCTAAGTCACCTTTTCCTCCCTGTGCCAAGCAGGGCTCCCTTCCAGCCCCTTGCTGGGACTGCCTCCACCTGTAGTTACACCCAGAGGTGTTACCTCAGCCCTCAAACACACCTGGAGACCTTGGGTGTTTTGGGCTGTGGCCCAAAAATCCAAATGAAAGCCTGCTGGAGCCAGTGGGAACCTTTCCATGAAATGCTCCAGGGTTTGCTGTGGATTTCATTTGCTCTCTGCAAAGCTGAGCCGTGGCCAGTGGAATGACTCTGCTTTGGGATCCTCACGCTATCCCTTGCAGGGCTGCTTAAAGGTTAGGAAGAGTCTCGAAGCAGGAAGCAAATCCTAGCAGGAGCGCCAGGGTCTCAATCCTGGATTTAATCACGCCCTGAAACCTTGATGGAGCCCTTTCTTTAATGGGGCAAGGCCACTTGGTGCTGCTGTCACTTGTGCACAAATCCTTGGTGGTCCGGAGGGAGCTGTGGGTGCTTGGGGGAGAGCTGGGATGTGCTTGTGTAGTTTTGCAGCTGCTCACCAACATCTGTCTCAGGATCAGTATCCATGGATCAGCTATCAGGAATCTGGATCGAGTGGGAGGCATGGTGATAGAAATGTCTGGATGTTTCATTTGCAGCCAGGAAGGGGAGCTGAGTTTTTCTAGGCTGGCGCGGGTTTCTTAGCCTTTGACAGAACAGTTTTTGTTTTGACACTGTCAAAACATTTATCTTTTTTTTTTTGCCTTTTATTTGCCTTTTTGATGGGGATGCTTTTATCTAAAATCTAACTTCAGTATGCTATAGACTGTGATTTTTATAGTATGTTAATAGTTTGATCTATTGTTAGTGCACCAATCTATTTCTGCATCTTTGAGAAGAAGAGATTTTTATGCTATCAGAAAAAAAATTAGCTTTAATAAATCAAACGATACTGATACTTCTGGGTGGTTTTTTAGCAATTCACTGAATAATTTCCACAGTTTTAATTTTATTTGCCTTTCTAGGAGCTTATAGAAAAATACTGGGGCTTTCCAGAGACCAAAAATTATACCTCCCAGCCCACGAGTGTGATTCTTTTTGCAGGATGCATTTTTTGCATCCTTTTGTAAGGATGCATTTATTCCACTGGTGAGAGAGTCCCTTTATAAGCCTATTTCATGATCCAAGTGGTCTGGCAATAAGAACCTGCAGTAATTTAATGTTGCTGATTTTATATCTGTTATTACACGTACCTGACTTCCCCCAGGGGGGTTTCACTGACCCTGAGGCTGGATGCCATGCACAGCCAGAGGGATTTTGTTAATCCTCCCATTATAACCTGGGGGATTTGGGAATTGGGACAGCAATTATTTTCCAGAGGTGGTGCAGGGAATCAAAGGGAGGTGAAACCATGAGCGCTGGTGCCAGAACTCCCACACAGCACCAGCACCCCCAGCAGGTCCAGCAGGTGCTACCTGTGTTTTCCATTTCGTCTTGCCAATGTTTTTCCCAGATCCCAGCCTTCTGCAGAGAGAGGCCTTGTAAGTCTCTTTCAGGAGCATCCACTATGTGCTGTTTAAAGCTTTGCTCTGTCCTTGAGGAAACATAATTTTTGCTCCCTCTCTTGAAACTTGTGCTCTCTTCAGCTGTAGCATCACAGGAGGAAATTAATTGACATGATCCTGCATAAAACTGATTTTTTAACAGCTTCATCCCATCCAAAATCCTTGCTTTCTGAAGAGGAGAGAGATGGACAGCACATGCATATTTTTGGATTTGCTCACAGTTAGCAGCTCACCAAGATTGTTTCGAACTTTAAAGCCCGGCTTGGGTGTGGTACAGGGCTTAAACCAGTTTATTTTGGTCCTGCTCAGGTAAAGAAGTGCATCTTTGCAGCACATGCATGGCCTCTATTCCAGTTTATCCAGAGGCGAGCCTGATGTCTCTCTGCCAGCAGAGTTCTGACCCCATCTGGGTGAAACTGGCTGGAATGGCAAGGGCTGGGCAGCCAGATTGCAACAGGAGGGCAGGGGTTGGGGTATCTGTGGAATGCCCAAGCAGGAATCTGGCGCACTGGAGCCTGGCTTGAGGTGGAGACTGCAAGCCCTGCCTGCCCTGGAGAAATCCTGCTGTCCCCTGTGAGGAGTTAGAGGGAGTTACCCAGTGCTTTAGGACAGATTTACAGGGGGAGGCTGGAGACAGACAACCCTGCAGCAGCATGTTCGGGTTTGCAGCTTTTAAAATGCTGTAAAATAATAATAATAATAATAATGATAATAATAATGATAATAATAATAATAATGATAATAATAATGATGATAATAATAATAATAATAATAATAATAATAATAATAATAATAATAATAATAATAATAATAATAATAATAATAATAATGATAATAATGATAATAATAATATAGTAATAGTAATAATAATAATAATAATCTATTACTTTTTCCAAGGAGACACACCCCAAGCTTCCCCTGCCCCATGGAAATCCAGGAGTCTGGGGACGTTTCAGACTGGCCTCTGTGCTTTGTGATTGCCTTTTTCAGAACCCTTAGATGCTACGTGTAAAGCAGATCCTAAAGTGAAAGATCTTAGGAAAGGGCTTGCCCTTTCCATGTATTGAGAAATGCAGTCCATCCTCCAGCTTTTTGCCCATATTGCAGCTCCCCAGGCTCAGAATAATCAGGTTTAAGAAAACATGATAACAGTCAGCTTGCCAGGGGCTGCTTCCTTCAAGTGTTACCCACCAAATGTTTGGGCCAAGCCAGTTCCATTCTTTGTGTTTTTTGGGGTTTGTTTTTGTTTTTTACCATTCCCTGAGCTTTCTAGGAAAAACAGCTTCCTTTGCAACCAAATATGGCTCTAACTGCTCCACTAAGAGCACTTTTGATCTGCTGTTCAAAGCAAACCCATCGGAGCAGGGTTCTGTTAACAAAACTCTGGAGAAGCAGGAGGTCAAGTGACATGAGTAAAGAGACTTCTCCGTCTCTTTGGAGCCCCCATTCAAAGCCAAGAGGAAATTATCCTGACAAAACCACACCAGTTTTAACTTCTGACATTGCTCTCTGAGCCACAAAGAACTAATTCATGCTAGTGGATTGCACAAAGACACTCATCCACATCTTTGCAGTGCTCCCAGATGTAACCGGGGACAACAATTTTATTTTATAAATATATTTTTCCATCAAAATGAAACCCCAAACCCTAAGCCCTAGAGTTTTTTGGGTGTTTCTTAGGTTCAGACATCATTTCTGGCTGGAGCCAGAGGTATTTATCCTGAGGGGGAGGTAAAGGTTTGTGCAGTATATCAGCTGGCCAGAGCTGTCTTTACCTCTATTTCTGAGACCTGCTGGGTTTTGTTGGGGTTTTCCTTCTCCCCGGAGAGAAATCCATGCTCCTGCTTTCTTTTGCACATGGCCCAGTGCTTTTATCTGACTTTCCACCCTCCTCTTCACATCACTGAGATGCCAAACACCACATCTTGCAGAAAATGTATGCCCCAGACACTTTCTATGGAAGTTCCCGGGCATAGAAAGCCTTTCCTGGTGCTGCCACACCCTTGTTTTCCCCAGGATGAGGAACCAGAGGTAAGGATGGCTGAAAATCTCATTTCAGATGGCCCAGCCAGCCCTGGGGTTTGTTTCTCCACCTCTTGTCATTCAATAGCCTCGAGCTGCTTGTCGGGGTGGGGACCACCAGCAGTGATGGAGGGATGTGCTCATCTCTGGGAAAATATTGTTTTCATGTAGCCACAAACCCGGGGCAGCCACTGCTCCCGGCCACTTCCTCTGCCAGTGTCCAGAAGTGACCTTGTAGAGGCCATCTGCAGGTTTTTCAGGCCTTCAGAAATGCAAGAACTTAAGCCAAAAAAAAAAAATCTGGCTTTCTCTCCCAAATCTTGTGTGTAACTGAAATACCTTGGCACGGGCACTGTGGGTCTCCAGCCTGGCAAAATCTGTATTTTGTGCAAGATTCTGGGTGCCCTGAAACCTCAGTCCCCATGTTCCCATGTAACCTGAACTTGTGATTTCTGTCAGGAAAGCTTGAATTAAGAAAAGCCTGTGGTATTCTCCAAGAGATGAAAAGAGGTAGGTTGGAAAAGCCCCAGCCTGTTAAATACCCACTTGGGAAGGATATTTAATATCCTGATGGGAAGGGAGTACATGGGATAGACTCTGTGGGGACTTTCTCCCTTCTTCCCACTCCTTTTGGCTCTGTGCCTTTTGCCAGCAATTTCCATGGCTGTCATGCTGGTGACATTCCTGTCAAATTCCCCCTCCCCTTGGCTCCTCAGAGTCACTGGGCAAAAATCTTGCCCTGGTTTGGCTCAGGATCACTGTTCCCAGTCCCTGCATGGATTTCCATGCCCACAGCTGCCCATCCATGGCTTCTCCAGATTTCCAAGCAGCCCTGTGAACCAGCCACATCCCCATGATGTCCAAGGGGCTTCCCTTTCCTCCAAATGACTCAGGGATACGAGGCCATTTCTTCCAGAAGGCTCCCAAAGACATTGCAGATGTTGCAAAAAAAATTAAAAAAAAAAAAAAAAAAAAAAAAAAAAGGGCAAAAGGTTCCTGGAAATTACTGTATTGTTGGGATAAAATGTAAAATATTGCAAAGTGGGGTTTGTCTTCCTAAGGGAATGGCAGGCTGGCTCAAGTATGCATTCCTTCCACCTATCTTTGGAGAGACTGACTCACCCTGTGTCTCTTTCCTTCAGTCGCAGAGTCCTGCACATGTAGCTTAGATGGGCATTTCACTTCCACGATCTTTGAAGGGCTCTGTGGTATCTCAATTTCTCTTTTCAGGTTGGTAATGGCCAGCCCAGCTCCTGGGCAGCTGACTTGTGCTTTCATCATAAAACGAATCACAAAATTATAGATGGTTTGGGTTGGAAGGGACCCCAAAGCTCATCTCATTCCCTGCCATGGGCAGGGACACCTTCCACTATGCCAGGTTGCTCCAAGCCCCATCCAGCCTGGCCTTGGACAATTCCAGGGCTCCAGGGGCAGCCACAGCTTCTGTGGGCACACTGTCCCAGGGCCTGCCCACCCTCACAGGGAAGGATTTCTCCAGAAATGCAGTAAATAGAGCAAAACATGCAGAACTTCTTGTTTTAAGCCAGGCACAATTATCTGCGCGCATACCAATGATGTTTGCAAATTTGGGGTTAATGGATCTGAAGGCAGAGCTTGGATTTAAAGATCAGCTCTGTGTGCTGAGCTGAGAGGAGGCTGATTTTACTAAAGGTACTTTTTGCAGGGTTTTTCATATTTCTCTGACTTAAAGAACAGCCCTCACCACAAAGCTATTACATCATGAACTTGATATCTCTCCCTGGGAAAAGAAACACTTTTTAGGAAAAAAAGCAAATGGAGTATGGAGGGGGCGGGGGGAAGAAGGAAGTGTTCAGAGGAGTTCAGAAAGCCTGAGATTCCTCCAGGGTCCCCAGCTGTGCTGTGTGTTGTCCCAGCTGACCACCAGACATTTCCTCCCCGCACATTAATGCGCTCACAGAGAGATCAAAGCGGGCCAAGCGCGCATGTCCTACCTCCAAAGAGCCTGATCCCAGAGCTCCCAGCCCTTTGTCCCTCCCTCCTGGCATGCCTGGGGCTGAGCACAGGCCCTCTGGAGCTCATTATGGGCAGTTTAAGGGATGGACAATCCCTCCCGAGGTCCGTGGTGCCGGTGGCCTGGAAGCCACATCTGCTGCCGGAGTGCTGCGGGTGATGGAAGCAGTTCTCCTTCCACGCTGGGGGCAAGGAGAGCAGCACACCTCTGATGGTCCCACCACAGCACATGGCCTCTGCTGCCGCTCCTCTGAGGTGCCTCTGTGCAGGCAAGTGCTGGGGGGTGGCCTTGGGACACAGTGTTAGGAAGATGGAGGAATCCACTTGGGAAGGCTCCTCCAGCTCCGCTGCCCCTCAGGGTTGGTTTGTGATGCAGCCCACATCAAAGCCATGTCCTTTTCCAGTGAGGAAATGCTTCAAAGCGGTATTTTACATCCCCACAGTGCTTTTTCAGAGGATGGTTCTGAAATTATAGAATCACAGTCATTTGGGTTGGAAGGTTCCTTCTTAAAAAGTTCCTTCTTAAAAACCCTCTTGTTCCAAGCATGATCAGGTACACTTCCCACTGAAACCAATCCTGGCATCTTGCCTTGCTAGGTATTCTGACCATCATTGAGCACAAAGGGAGAGGAAGATCTGCTGAAAACTGAAAGTGCTGCAGACAGTGGAGTGTGTTGTGCAAGGGCTCTGTCCCTCATCAGTGTCAAATTGCACAAATCAATGTTGGCCAGAAGAAGTGAATTAACAGCTCACTTCCTAACATGGGAATATCCCTGTATCCTGTTCCTGGCTGAGGGCTGGGGGCAAGAGCAGCAAGGGGGTGGCAGTGGCTGCAAAGCTCCCACAGTGCCCAAGGGAAGGGGAACAGCACTGTTTGACACGGATCTGACAATGCCAGGGCACTTTGCACCCTATAAAATCCCCCTGATGTCGCTTTAAACCTAAATAATGCATCCTCCTTGAAAAGGAGCTGCTGTTCTCTGGGATCCAGCCTCTTCTGGTTAGATTCCCTGGGGCTTGAATGTTTCAGGCATGTTGCTAGCACAGCAAGTTAAAATGGGAGCTTGTAAAATCCTATATTTGGGGTTTATTTGCACAGTTGAGCAGCGAAAGGCTGTTCCTCGAGAGGGGAGAGAGCAGTCAAGGTCCATCCATGGAGAGTGGAGGAAACAACTGATAGGTGCCAGTGGAGGAACCCCAAATATACCATGGGACTCCTCACCCTGGGAATGAGCCATTATTCCATCCAAAGGAGCTTGCAGCCTGGCATTCTAAGGTTGCAGGTTTATTTTGATTCTAGTTTTAACTACACTCACCATTTAGCCCTGTCACAAAAGCTTTGTGACCTTCCTGAGGTGCTGCTCGTGTTCTGCTCCCGCATTTTTTACCTCTTCTTCTTTTTTTTTTTTTTTCTTTTTCCCCTTAAATGGCCACAGCTGGATTGTGTCCTGAAGGTTTTTCCAGAGGAGTTATTTATCCAGATGGCATGTTTGTTTAGCAGTAGCTCTGGACACCAGTTCCTCCCAGATGTCCTTGGAGGAGCAGAGTGTCTTGCCCACAGCTCATCAATCCTGTGCTCTCTGCCTTGCCAGAGCTTGTGGACAGCATCTGTCCTGATGTTGCTTCCAATGCATCCCAGCATTTTTATCCATTTAAGGGCTCGGGATTTGGATTGCTTCTCCTTCCATGTGAGTTTCCCCATCGTTTTGACCAATGCAAGCTCTTGTTTTGCAGTGAACTTCTCCCCACATTCATCTGTTCTCTCCGACCATGACTTGCCCATTTAACACTCCAGAATTTTCTCTCTTGCTCATTTTCTTCCTGAGAGATCCTTGAAGAACCTCTGTGAACCTCTTGTTGGACCAAACTCCTCTCTTTTGTGAGAGATTCATGGCTTGCCCCTGCAGCCTAGCTCAGATTGGCATTTTATCCATGTCAGTCCTCCCCAGCTCTTACATCTCCTGCACCCTCCAAGTGGCTCACTGGAGCTCCTCAAGACATTCAAAAAGCAGTGGGTTTTTTTACACAGAATTGATGAAAATGACCTCCAGCCCACAGCTGTTCATGCAGTGGACATTTGCAGCCTTGCCCTCCAGCACAATGAGCTGGGCATGCAGCTGGAGGGCTTGGGAAACCTGAATTTTGCCTGCCTTTGCTCCATGGCAAGACTTCATTTCAGCCCTCCTTCAGCAGTGACTGGCTCAGGTGGTGTCACCAAAGTAGGAATTCCTGCTTGAAAACCAAGGGAAACATTTAATTGGTTTTTCTTTTGCTCTGTTTCTTCTGTCAGAAACAAGAAAAACGAGAGCGAAAGCCGCAGCAGCCACAGGTTGTGGAGCTGCCTGCTTTTCACACAGAGCTCTGGGATCTGCCCTGAAATCCCAGCTTGTGGGGAGTTCCCAGCCCTCCTGGGGAAGGATTCCCTGAAATCCCAGCTTGTGGGGAATTTCCAGCCCTCCTGGGGAAGGATTCACAGGTGAGTTTCAGCATGAATCCCCCAACACTCACAGGAATAAGCAGAACAAAGATGACATCAATTTTTCTGTAAAGCTCCTATTTTTAAGGCAACATCAGGATTTTGCTGAGGTTTGACTTCTTTTATTCTGTAAGAGCTGAGGCAGAGGTGGAAGCACAGCTCCCTGAGGGGCAAGGGGGAAGGCTGGAGCAGGAGACCAGGGGGAGATGAGATCCCCAGCATCAGCTGCTGCAGGGAGGGAGGATCATTGCCATTTCCTTGAGGCAGAACTCACAGAAATTGGGAAAACTGGGAAATACTCAATAACACAAACTTCTTTTAAAAGTCCTCAACTTGTGGGGTTTTTGCTTTGATCATTGCCCTAAAACTTCAGGTTTTTTGAATTGGAGGTTGCTTTTATTTAACTGAAAGTGTGGCTAATGGGATTCCTGGGCTAATTGTGCCCGTAGCTCGTTAGCCCTGGGCTGGGATTCATTCCCTCAAGGGGCTCTGAATGGGGTTGTTTTCATTTCTGTCCTCCTTGGCACAGGATGGACAGAGGCCATGACTAAACTTTTCTGGTTTCTGTGCCAGTGCAACCATGTGAGAGGTTCAGGGGCCGAAGGAAACGCTGAGGCCTCTCACATGAAAAAGGAGGGGATGAAAAAGAGCAACCTCAGGCAAAATTCAGGGGACAAAAACCATCCAGCCCTTCCCAGTACTGGTCAGAAGGAGCAGCAAGAGCAAAGGGTAAATGCAAAGGGGAAAAAAGCTGGATCCAGTGGAAACTGCTGGTCCAAGATCTGGGTATCTGGCACAGTGCAGGCTTCAGCAGCAACCTGAAAATGAAGAAAATTAAGAAAAAATTGAGAAAAGGTTGGCATTGATAGCAAAGTCACAGGCATTACAAAGCAGGTACCTCACTTCTGCCTTGCTTAGTGACTCTAGAGAGCCCCTGCTCTAAACTCCTGCAGTCAGTGCTTATTAGAAATATCCCTTTGTCCCTTCTCCCTGGTGATGCTGGGGAATGCCAAGGCTTTGAGACAAACCTGACCTTGCTTGTAAGTAACACATCCTGGCCTTCCTGGGGCTGAGTTCCTGTGAGCTCTTCCAGAGAGCTTTGGGAGTGGCTTGAGGAATGTGCCAGCATCCCTTGGTGCCAGCCCAGGGCCTGCCTTTTGTCCATGTTTCCCTAAAAACCAATGGAAGGCTTCTAAAACCACCATCCTGGCACTTCCATGTTAAACCAAGTCCCACCTCTGCACCTCCCAGTGGCTTGGCTCCAGCTCAGGCCTCAGCAAACACTGCAGAAAGCTCTGGAATGTGCTGAGAGAAAAGGCAAAAACCAGTCAGAGGAAGGCCAAGCATCACCTCCTCTTAGTTTAGTAGCATGGTCCCAAATGGGGACCCAGAAAATCCCCAAATGGGGACCCTAAAAATCCATGTCACCCCACTGCCTGGACACCTCTCTGCCTGCTGCCAATCCCTCAGGTGGGGAGGCCGAGCTGGGGGAAGCTTTCTTGCCATGCTTAGATGGTCACTGCCCCATCAGCAGCACCATCTGTGCCTCTCACCATCCACCTCCCACCCTTTTGGAATCCCTTTCGGAACCCACCCAGCTAGCCCTCATCTCAGGGAGTTGTGCCCCTCACCCTGATCAAGCTGGGCCATCTTCTCCCCCTTGGTGGCAGGGATTTGTTGGTGCTGCCAGCCATGGGGCAGGATGTCCCTGCGTGCCCTCGGGGCTGAACAAACCTGTCACAGCAAACAGTCCCCACCCAAGGTGTCCAAAACTCTTATTTTGGAAGCACGTGGCCAAAAAGCAAACACAGAAATAGAAAAAATTAGTTTTGGCTTGTGTTGTTTGGGGTTTTTTTTTTACTTTGTGTGAGCATTTTGTGCCAGGCAAATAAACCACTCAATAACATAATCCCAGCAGAAAAATAAGTGAGGAAACCAGTTGAGTGCTATAAAAGCAGCTTTGACAGAAGGTGCTCTAAAGCAAGGAGGTGGCATTGCTGCTCTGCACTGGATGGTGGAGCACCTTTAATCACTAAATACCATCACCCCTCCCTGGGGTCTTTCTTTTCTACCCAGTGATTGCCAGGATAGGATCAGGCTCCCATGGAAATAAATTCCTTCTGATCCCTGCTGCTGTTTGGTGATAGTGGAAGCGAAGGGCCAGCTGCTGCATTTATGGGACAGCAGGATGATAAGGAGCCAGGAGAGAGGCTTTGGCTCTCACACAGCATTTTGGGGCAGAGCTGGTGTGTTTCAGCAACGCTTGGCAGCCCTGCTTTAGTTGGTGCCCAGCGAACGTGGAACCGAGCAGCACCCACGTGGCTCCGGGCAGGAGCAGGGTTTTAATGAATTTTAAATTAATGAATTTTAAATTAATGAATTTTAAATTAATGAAATTTAAATTAATGCATTTTAAAGACCTTTGCAGGACTGTTGTGCTGCCACACACCTGGCAACATTAAAGCTGAGCTGCATAAGTCTGTTCCAGCCACCAGAGAATGCAAGCTCACTTTTGCAGTGGTGTGAAACAGGATCTTTTGCATGGGTGGGAAGAGAGGTCTAGATCAGGGTGACATTGAGACCCACAGTGACAGCTTCCAAGCCATGCCATCCCCCTGCGCAGCATGTTTGGCTCCTTCACCCATCAGTCTGGCCTTGCTAACACATCCCTGGGGATTGCCGGACTCTTATCTTTGGCCATTATGGGATTGGCATCTCCCCTGCCTCCTCATGGTTTGGGAATCTTCCTGCCCCCCTGAGAAGCATGCCCCCCTGATTTGCTTGCTTTAAAGCTGTATTTCATGGCAAAACTTGTTTATTCCTGTCTGCTGGGGGGGGGCTGATCCCGTTTTTCAGCGCTGGGTGGGATCAGAAGCAGGACAGGGGCGCTTTATCCAGCACAGCCCAGCAGAGTGGGCAGCTACCTGCCAGCTTCACGCCCCAAGTGGCTGCCAGGAAACTCGGGCTCTCACGCCTGGCTTTGATTTGCTGCAAAATGTTGTTTCATCTGAAGAAATGACAGGGACAGCAGCCAAAGAGCAAAGCTTTTGAGGACACGCTTTGAGCCAGCCCTGTGCCACCGGGAGATGGAGGAGGAATTCTGGACAGGCAGTTTTCTCCCTTTCTCCCGGGGAATCAGAGGGTGCAGAGTTAAATTAAAGCTTGAGGTTTTTCCCATATTAAGGTATTATTAGGTTTAAGTATTACTAGAAAGTGCTGAGTTTCTTTAAGCCCAGCTTGGGCTGTTTCAAGAAGGTGTTTCAAAAACACGAGACACCACATGCTGCAGAAAAGCTCTCTGCAGAAAATTGTGTCACTGAAGTAAAGGAAAAAGATACTAATTGGAGGAAATTACTCAAATTTCTGCCTTGGATCAGCCGGTACCAACCCCTGCACTTCTGGAAACGAGCAGAGCCAAGGGCTCGGAGTGCTGGAGGAATTCCTGGATTGTTTCCTGAGGATTGGCCACGTTGGTAGGGTTGCAAGGGAATCAAAGCTCATTTAGCAGCCTGGTTAAGGACTGGGAGAGTGTGGAAACACTGGGAGTTAAAAAGGCATGGGGAGAAAGCTGCAAAGTCAAGGGAAGGAGGATGGAAAAGCCCCATCCCTGTGCCAGTCTCACACTTTAGGATCAAAAAGCCTGCAGGGGGTGAATGGGGAAACAGCCCCCTACCCCACCCCAAGCTCCCCACAGCACATCCCTGATTCCCACCCTCATGGCAGATGGCTCCAAACATGCTTCAGCCTCACTCCTCACCCATTTTTCAAGATATTAACAGGGCTGCGTTTGGGGAGAAAGATCTCCTTTTCCACCCTGCCTCGCACATAAAATCATTCCAGAAAAATCACAGTGCAGCTGGGCTGTGGCTACACCAGGGTTGGGTTCTTCTCAGTCCCCCTGTGTTGGCATCACCAGCTTTGGGTGTACATTCCCCTCGATGGGTGTCCTCTGATCTGGCTCCCACAGGGACAGTACAGATAAAATCCTGTCTTGCAGCTGTTTTCCCAATTCCCAGGGGATGTTTGATGTTTATCCTGAGGTGGGGTGAGGACTGCTGGAGTACCAAGGTGGGGTAGGTGGGGTTTTGGTGGCTGAGCTCACTAAAACCACATTTCTGCCAAATTTGGAGAAATTTTATGGAAAATGTAATGGTGTTTTTCCCTGGATGGCCTGGCTGTGATGAGGGGAAGTAGAGCTGCCCCATCAGCTTTCCCGTGGGATCCTGCTCCATGATGCCATCCCAAGCGTGCAGGAACCAGAGCAGACAGCGGTGATCTCAGGAGGGCTAAACTTGTTGGGGCTGTTGACAAAAGTCTCTTTTTTCTCCACCAGAGCAGGGACAGCAGCCATAACGTCAGCGAGGGACCTCATCCATCTCTCACACAGGGATTCACAGCCACAAATCATCCCCTTGTCTTAACCAGCCCAGAGGGCAGCCCAGCCATGCAGGGTCTCTAAAAACACTTGGCTCTCCACTGATGGGTTATTTCCTTGCATTCCTCACGATCTGAACTGGTGCTGCTGTTGTTGCCCCCCCCACCAGTGAGCAGAGAGATCCCTGAAATCCCAGAAGTCACTTTCTGGCCCCTTGCACAGGGATTTCCCTGCTCATCCTTGTGTTCAGTACACACAGGGCTCACAGCATTCATAGGGGCTCAAAAGGCATGGAGTTAAGATGATTTTCCCCCCAGTTTGTGGAGCTGGCAAAGGAACTGTTTTCAGCAGAGAACAGGCTGCTTTTGCCCTGCCCTGTCCCCATCCCTCTCGTTGTCCCCTCTGGGAGCTGCTGTTGATCCGTGTGGACTTGGCCTCAAGATATTTCTTTCTTTTTCTTTTTTTTCTTTTAAATTTTTCTTCTGTTTTATCTTGCTCCTTTTTCCTGATGTTCTTTTCCTTTTTATTTTTTTTCTTTTTTCTTTTCTTTCTTTTTTTTTTTTTTTTTGTTTGTTTGTTTGCTTGGGGTTTTTTTTTTTTGTGTGTGTGGTTTTTTGTTTTGTTTTTTGTTTGGTTTTGTTTGTTTGTTTGTTTGGGGGGTTTTTTGTGTGTGTGGTTTTTTGTTTTGTTTTTGGTTTTTTTATCATTTTCCCTTTCCCCTTTTTTCTTTCCCTTTTTCCTTCTCCTTTCTCCATTCTCCCTTTTCCCTTTCTCTTTCACCTTCTCTCTTCTCCATTCTCCCTTTCCCCTTTCTCTTTTTCCTTCTCCTTTCTCCCTTCTCCACTCTCCCTTTTCTCTTTTTCCTTCTCCCTTTTCCCTTTTCCCTTTCCCCTTTCTCCCTTTCCTTCTCCCTTCCCCATTCTCCCTTCTCCCTTTCTTCTTTATCTTTTTCCTTCTCCCTTCTCCATTCCTTCTCCTTTTTCCTTCTCCTTTGTCCATTCTCACTTTTCCCTTTCCCCTTCTTCCGTTCTACCTACCCTTTTCCTTCCTTTTATACCCACATACATTTCCCATTTCCCTTTTTTTTGTTTCCTCTTTCCTTTTCCCCTTTCCCTTTCATACACCTTATTTAAATACACATACATTCCCCTTTTCCCTTTACTCCTTTTTTTCTTTCCCCCCTCTTTTTTCCTCTCCAATCCTCCTTTTTCTGGTTTTCCCTTCCCTTTTCCCTGTCCTTTCCCTGCAGCTGGCGCCGCCCCAGCCATGAGCTCACGCGGCTCCCGGCTGGATCCCGGATCTGCGTGGGAGGCAGGGAGGCTGCTCAGCCCAGGGCTGGCCACGTTTGGGGTCTGTGGGGGCTGATCCCGACATCCAAGTGTTCCCCGTGCCTCTGGGAAGGGATGGCTGCACTCTGAGCTCGGGGTCAGACCCAGCTTCTCTGGATGGAGGAGCGCAGGGGAAAAGCAAAGAGGTTGTGCTGCCTCGTTTGGGATAACCAACCCAATCCATTTGCAAGTGGCTTTCCAACATATCCAACTTATCCAACATTATAAACTTCCAGCAATGCCCCTTGGAATGAGTGTGTGCCCAAATATTTATCTCCTCAAACATGAAACTCACAGGTGCCAGTCGTGTCTGAGATCAAAAGCTCCCCTGGAGCTCTCTGCTGAGGCCAGAGCGGGTGAAACTGCACTGAGGGGCCTGTTGGACCTTCAGGGCAAATCCAGGAGCTGTGGAGAATGTTTGTGGTCTGTGCTTCCCAGTTCTGAGCTTGCCAGTCCATGGGAAGCTCATTGCCAGCCTGCAATCCCTGGCAGCATGGAGGAGCCAGGGCAGGGTTGCCCTCTTCCCACAGGGAACAAGGGACAGGACAAGAGGAAAGGGCCTCAGGCTGTGCCAGGAGAGGTTCAGGTTGGGCATCAGGAAGAATTTCTTCATGGAAAGGGTGGTCAGGCATTGGAAAAGAGGTTCCAAAATGGTGGTGGACCCCACATCCCTGGAGACGTCCTAGGAAGGCCTGGACGTGGCATTCAGTGCTCTGGGCTGGGGACAAGGTGGGCCTCAAGGTTGGACTCCATGGTCTTGGAGTTCTTTTCCAACCTTCATGACTTTTTCCAACCTTAGTGATTCTATGATTTGCTGCTTGGCCACTGCAGGATTGTCCTTTCCAGCTCTTCCAGAGTCAAGCATGGGCTGCTAGCAGCATTCCCAGGCCTTTACAGCTGGGAAATAGCAGCGACCTCCTGAGAGAGCCTGATGTCACAAGACTGTTCAGCCTGATTTCCAGAGCAGTGGTCTGGATGTGCTTCAAACCTCTGACTGCTTTTTCCAAGCTGCTTTTTTGTTGTTCAGGATTTCTGCCTCTCCTTTTTTTTTTTTTTTTTTCTAGACTCAACCTTGCCCAGCTCTCAGAGCTTCTTGTGCAATCCGTGTCCCATCGTAGACACGTCTGGGAGAAACGCGGAGATTTCCTGAGAGCGCTGCCATGGAAATTCCTGAGATTTCTGCTGTGGATGGACACGTAGGGAAGGAGGAGGCAGCCCTTCAGGAGGTGCATTTTCCACAGAAATGAATCCTTTCTGCTCACCAAAGGGTTTTTCACCCTGTGGTACCCCAGACCCAAGGGAAGGCTCAAGCATTCACTGCTGCATCAACTTTTTGTTGGCTGCTTTGTGCCTCTGGCAGGTTGGAAATGTGGCTTGGAGCTCTCCCTGCCTGCTGGAAATACCAAGGGAGCAAAGGCACGATGAAAACTCCTGGGGAGGCGGTGGATTTTGGCAGTGGGCTTCTCCCATGCTGCTGCTGATGCTGGGAAAACTCATCGCGTCCACCTCTGGCATGCCTGGAGGAGCCTGGTGGGATGCACAGTTCTGGGGTGTGTAGGAAGGGAAATTAGAATGGAATTAGAAGATCTCCAAGGTCCCTTCCAAGCCAAAGCCTCCTGTGATCCTGTGAGTCAGGATGAGCTGCCCCTGCATAGGGAAACCCATCTGGGAAAAGATCTGAGCCCACACTGCCTCGTGGGCATCCAGGGATCAGCACAGCCCCCTTGGAAAAGCATTCCCTGCCAAAGGAAACGTGCAGGGAGGATGTTCTCCTCCCCATCCTTACGTGACCACCAGCATCAGATGTTCCCAGGATGGGACACAGCTGTGGGGACGACGCACGGGGCTGACCAGAGCACAGCCTGCTCTTTTGCAAAGAGCTTGGCTGCAGGCTGCAAGTAAAACTGCCTTTTTATTCCCAAAAATAAGATTATAAAAGGGAGGCAGCCTTCCAGCTGCTGCCTGTTGCAGCAGCAGGAGAGGAGGGGTGGAAAGGATGAGCAGTTTTCAGTTTTCCCGACCCAGCAATGCCCAAACTCCTGAGGCAGAACTGGGGGCTCAAAGTGGGGGCTTTGAACGGAGAGGGGTCAAAGGGAGGGGTTAAAAAAAGCTGTGGAAAAGCAGAAGAAGACCTTCTAGAATGTTAATGCAGGTGTGCAGGGGATGGTTGCTGGTTCCCAAAGAGATGGGGAGCTGCAAGCCCTGCTTAGGGAGAGTCACCATCCCTTTCCCTATGCCCACAGCCCTTCCCAAGGCAGCTGGGGCAGGAAAATGGGCCAGATGTGGCTGCTTAGGCCAGATTAGGGGAGAAAATGCTAAAATTGGGAGGTAACCCTCAAGCCAGAATGGTCAAATCACAGAACATCCAGAGTGGAAAGAATCCACGAGGATCATGGAGTCCAACTACCCAAGAACCCCACTCTGTGCATCCCTGGGAGCATTGTCCAAATGTTCCTTGGGCTCTGGATGTGCCCCTTCCCTGGGGAGCCTGGGCAGTGCCCAGCACCCTCTGGGGGAAGAACCTTTTCCTAAAATCCAACCTAAACATCCCCGGCACAGCCCCAGCCATTCCCTGTGTGCTGTCCCTGTCACAGGGAGCAGAGATTGGAGCTGTCCCCTGGGAGATCTGACCCCAATCTCCTCCCCAGGCTGTTGAATCTGAGATTAACCCCATCCCTGCAGGCCCCTGCCCTGCACAGCCAGCACCTGGCTCCCTTCCTCCCTCTGCTCCCACTTCCAGGGTGGAGCTGGCTTCAATCCCAAACACTTCAGGTCTCCTTAAGCTCCTCCAAGCTGCCTGTATTTTTCTAGCACTTAACAAGGCCTTTGCACTTGGGTGTCAAACCTGGCTCACCTGCCTTGTCCTGCAGGGCAAAAAGGGGCTCTGGGCTGCACTGGGAGGATGCTCTGGCTCGGCCAACTTCAAGAAATAATCCCACAGTGGGGAGAGAATTCTAATTCTCCTTGCTTAGTCTGTGTCTTACCCCTGTGGCTGTCCCCAGACACCCAGGGGCTTGTCCCCTGTGGTTTTTCAGGGCAACATTTCCATTTGTAAGTTTCCCATTGCCCAACTTGCTGCTTTTGATCCCAGATTGACACCTACAACCTGCAGGCTTTGAAGGTAGGAAAAGGGGGTGCAGCTTCCAGGCAGCTCTGGGGGTGCCCTTCTGCCTTCCTGCCATGGCTGTTTCCAAACTGGGGGAGAAACAGCATTCCATGATCCATCCTGGGGGAGAAACAGCATTCCATGGTCCATCCTGGGGGAGAAAAACATTCCATGGTCCATCCTGAGGGAGAAATAGCATTAAATGTAAAGCCCCTGACATTCTGGGGCCACCTGCATCCATTGCAGAGCTGAGCTGCTTTACAAGCCCAGGGAAAAAAGGGATGGGAGATGAGAAACTCAGAGAAAAGAAGGAGAATTATGGTGCAAGTGGGGATTTTGAGTGATTGTTCTGGAAAAAGCTTCTGGATCTCTGACTTTTTGCTGGGTGTTCAGTCCAAAATCCATCCCTTCATCACTCCAAACATCCAGGGATCTGGATGTTTCACCCAGCAAGCCATGTAGGGACCCCAGCACCCAGGGCAGCATTTTGGCTTTTCCAAAGTAATTTCTCATTTTTAGCAGCTTAAAAAGAAAAAGAAGAACTGGAGCATAATGCAATGCCACGAGAGCTGTGGGAAAGGTCAGGCTCACTGTATGTAACCCTCCTACTGCAAAACTCCTCTTTTAACACTTTTTACTTAGAAAACCATCCTTGCCCCTAAAATCAGGGATAAATATGTGAGCAGTGAGTGAGAATATTGGCTTGCCCTCCCCAGTGGCACCAGCTGAGGCTGTCAGCTGCAGGACAGTGGGTGGCAATGCTGCCACCCCAGATTCACCACCAGTAAAGGGAGGGATGTTCTGAGGGATGGAGCAGGGGAGCAGCAGAGGAGCCTGGAATCCAAACCCTGCAGAGGGGCAGCCACAGTGCTGCACTGATTTCCAAAGGCAGCTGTGTCATGGCCCCTGCAATATTCCAGTCAATCTAATGCAATGCTCATTTTGTTTCATTAACCTCCAACGCAACCTCCCCATCTGCTGAATTAATCACTGCTGGAGTATTTTAGAAATAACAAACTACTGATTCTGTCCCTAACAACCCCCAATTTTTTTTTTCATCAGGCCTTTCTGTTCCACTCCAGTTCATTGAGCATGCTCTTGCAGAGCCCATTTGTAAGGCATAAATATAATAATATAATATATAATATATAATATATAATATATAATATATAATATATAATATATAATATATAATATATAATATATAATATATAATATATAATATATAATATATTATATATAATATATATTTTATTATATTTTATTATATATAAACTGTATTAATTATATTAAATATAATATTAGATATGTATAATATGTAATAATGTATAATAATATATATTAATAATATATAATAATATTATATCTATAATATATAATATATAATATATAATATATAATATATAATATATAATATATAATATATAATATATAATATATAACATATAATATATAATATATAATATATAATATATAATATATAATACATAATACATAATATATAATATATAATATATAATACATAATACATAATACATAATACATAATATATATTTATATTAACTTTCACCCACTTAAATAATTTCTGCCTTTTTTTCAAGAGCAATGGCTTATTTGGCCTTTGCCCACTCCCATCTCGGAGGAGATCCCCAGCAGCACTTTGGAGTGCTTTCATCCCAGGTTTGGAAGCTAATTTTTGGGGAGTGAGAGCTGGGTGTTATTCCTAGAGTGCTTCCCTGGCTGCAAGGCATGGGGCTGAGTTTGGAAATCAGAAAATCATGGAATGGTTCAGGTTGGAAGGGAGCTTGAAGATCATCTTGGTTCCGCCCTGTGCCACTGACAGGGACACATTCCTTTGTCCCAGGTGGCTCCAAGCCCCATCCAACCCAGTCTTGGGCAGTGCCAGGGATCCAGGGGCAGCCACAGCTGCTCTGGGCACCCTGTGCCAGGGCCTGCCCACCCTCACAGGGAGGAATTCCTTCCTAATATCCAATGTAAATCTAATCTCTTTCAGTTTGAGCTCATTCATGTCAGTTTGAAGCCATTCCCCTTTGTACTGTTACGCCAGGCCCTCATAACAAATTTCTCTCTGTGCTTCCTGCAAGCTCCCTTCAGGTACTGGATGGACACAGTTTGGTTGCCTCAGAGCCTTCCCCAGGCTGAGCAATCCCAATTCTGCCAGCCTTTCCTCACAGCAGAGCTGCTCCATCCCTCTGATCTTCCTGTCCTGGGGACCCCAGATCTGGACACAGAACTGGGGTACTCACGTGGGAAAGGAAAGGAAAGGAAAGGAAAGGAAAGGAAAGGAAAGGAAAGGAAAGGAAAGGAAAGGAAAGGAAAGGAAAGGAAAGGAAAGGAAAGGAAAGGAAAGGAAAGGAAAGGAAAGGAAAGGAAAGGAAAGGAAAGGAAAGGAAAGGAAAGGAAAGGAAAGGAAAGGAAAGGAAAGGAAAGGAAAGGAAAGGAAAGGAAAGGAAAGGAAAGGAAAGGAAAAGAAAGGAAAGGAAAGGAAAGGAAAAAGGAAAGGAGCAATCAAAACAATTCTTATCTCATCTGCTACTCCTGTGTTTTTAAAACGTGGACATGTGGAATGTGTTGGAAGGTTGTCTACCCAAGGTGGTCACTTAATTAGATTCTGGTGAGAGTGTTTTAATTCATTAACCAGTTGGATCCACGCGTGGGTGTGGGGACAGTCAGCAGTCAGCCACAAGTTTCTTCAGTTTGAGGTACTTCTTGTTAGTACAATACAGTGTAAAATGGAATGGAATGGAATGGAATGGAATGGAATGGAATGGAATGGAATGGAATGGAATGGAATGGAATGGAATGGAATGGAATAATTAACCTTCTGATATCATAAAATCAAATGCACATCATTCTTCCCTGCGTCTGGGGCCATCATAAATCCAATACAGAATTCCCCATTTCGTGCTTTTCCCTCAGGGACCCTTCTCCCCTGGCATTCCCAGGCAGCCCCCACCACTCTCCCACATCCCTTCCCCCCTGCACCTTGCTGCCTGGGAGGGAAAACCCCCAAAATATGGATGTCTGAGCCTCCTGCCCTTCCCAAGAGCAGAGCCCTGGGCTCATCCCCAGCCCCTGCCGGGTCACATCTTTACAATATCGGGTTTTACGGTGAGCTCATTGCCGCCGGCAGCAGCGCTTTTTATTTCTCCGCGGCAACGGAGGGAGGAAACAAAACACGGGGCTGGAGCAGCCTGGCTGCTGAAGTTTCCTGGCTGCCGGGGCTCATTTTTCTTGGTGAGCTGGCTCTGGGAGCATGCGGGGCTCATGGAAACTCAAACGTCTCTCCCCCGTCTGCTCCCCCGTCTCTCCGCGCAGCGATGGAGATAAAGGTTACACATCTGGTTCGGATCTGCTCTGTTTAACCAAAACAACAAAAAATCAAACCCAAAAAAGCCGTGCTGCTGCTGTCCCATAAATCCTGCCGCAGCTGGAGCGCACTCCCGGCTCTCGCCGGGGCTGTTTGTCCCGCCACGTCCCGCTGAGCCCCGGGGGCGGCTTTGGGAAGGCTGCGCTTCCCCAGAGCTGCTGCTGCCCTTCTGAGCGATCCCCGGCCTCTGGGCAGGGTCTGGCAAGGTTAAAGTTGCCGTGGATCAAAGTTTTTTGGGATTTAGAACCACCCGGGATGCTCAGCTTGGCTCAGGGGAATGGAGCTTGCCCTGCCAGGCGCTGCTGCCCAGGACATTCCAACTATTCTGCCCCCAAAACACTTGTGGGGCTGCAAAACATTGTCAAAAACCAATGGAGCACCTAGAAAATCTAGGATCTTCCAGATGCCCTCATTTTACCTGATCATCTCCACCTTACTGCAGTGATTTTGGGGTTGGGGGCTGCAGTATTTCGATCCCACAAGCTGCAGACTCCTGGCCAAGGAAATGCCCACACTCCTGTCCCTGTTTCCCAAAGATCCTTTGCTGCAGGCTCAGCTGCTCCAGGTTTATCTGCATCTCTGCTGAAGCACTTGGATACATTCCTAATTTCCAGGAATGCCCAGCATGGCAGGATAACGTTCTCCTTGAACTCCTGACCTTGGAATGTCAACACTGGCATTGCTGGGAAACCCAGGAAGGATCTGGGCAGGTACATCTGAGCATCCATGGACTTCTAGACTGGCTTCTTTTAGCGATGCAATAAATTTAATAGCGGCTAATAAAATGTGTCAGAGCCACTTTGCCTCTCCTTGTAAAGGTCTCCCTGGAAAGCTGTGATTAAATGCAAAGCTGCAGCATTGAGGGAACCCAACCAAGCATTAAATGCTGATGCTGTCCTAAATTTAAGGGTCTGGCCTCAGTGTTGAACTCTAGGACACGTCCTGCTCTTGGTTTTTATGACACCACTGGTACCATAAGTGGTTATGTCTGTGCTCTAGGGTTGAACCCTGGAGTTCTCACCAGCAGGCTCGTAGCCTTCTGGTCTCCAAGGGCAGCAGAGTCATCCAGAACCCTCTGGATTTCAACTGGGAAAAGTGAGATTTGACAGTGACTTTTTGGAGTAGTTTGTCCCAGGGGCTGTCCACTATCACTCTTTAAGGATGAAGTGTGGGTGAAGGAGAGAGTGTAGGATTTTGTGGCTTCTTCTGGGCAGCCCGACTGGGAAATGCTCCATGAGGAAATTCCCTGGTACAATAAGGGCTGGTGGCTCTGCTGATTTTGCCTCACCCATCTCCTTGCAGGACCTGAAGGGGCAGTGCAAGAAAGATGTAGTGACAGGACGAGGGGGTATGAATTCCAGCTAAGGGTTTAGATGGGATTTTGGGAAGGATTGTTCCCTGTGAGGGTGGGGAGGCCCTGGCACAGTGTGCCCAGAGAAGCTGTGGCTGTTCCTGCATCCCTGGAAGTGTCCAAGGCCAGGCTGGATGGGGCTTGGAGCAACCTGGGCTAGTAGAAGTTGTCCCTGCCATGACAGGGGGTGGAACAAGATGAGCTCTAAGGTCCCTCCCAACCCAGACCATTCTGTGGTTCTTTCCTTGGGACAGAACCAGCGCTCAGATTTGAGGACACAGCATCACATTCGAGGCTCACCTGGACTTTAGGCATGGTCACCTCAACCTACAACAGCCCTGTGAAGGTTTCCCTGCCCCAATTCTGGAAACCTCCAGAGATTTAGAGCAATTCCAGGGACACACTTCCATCTCACAACGTGCCCTCAGCGTGAAGGGAAATTCTAGCCCTGGTCCGGGGCAGGGCTGTAAGACTGACCTTCTGAACCAACTCCAGGGGCGTTTCTGATGCAGGAGGTGATGTCTGCAGAAGAAACCCTGCTTAGAGGGGGGTCTGGGGCCACCCCAAAAGCAGCAGGGCGCGGCTCTGGGGGCTCCCCAGCGGCAGCGGGAGCGGCACGCGTGGCTCGGGCTATTTTTACTGCCGCAGCCACGCTGGCAGATGCGCTCCCGGCTGCAGATGACTTCCATGTGCAGCCCCTCGTGGCCCTGGCCGGGGGCCCGGGGCGTAGCTCGCTTCCTTAAAAGGCTCGGGAGGCGCCTGCAACGCCCCCGGGATGGGAGGGGAGGGGAGGGGATGAGGGGCCCCTGCCCGAGCTGCTGCTTCTCCCCCCGGCGCGCTGTGACATCCCGGGATGCGCCCCGGCATCCTGGAGCGCTCCATGGAAAGCAGCTGCCCCGGGAAACGCAGGCGGCGCAGGCAGCGGGAAAAGCTCTCCCGTGCTGCAGAGGGCTGGGAGGACGGAGGGAGGGATCACTTTAACCCAAGTGCAGCTTTTGGGAGCAGAAAGTGAGGGGCTTGGCCGTGCCCGGTTGGCAGTGAGATGCCGAGAGTCCCCCAGAGCCGCTGCAAGAGCCAGTTACAATAATAAATAACAAATAAGTGGAATTGACCCGTTCCCCTCTTTTTCTAATGAAGTGGTGTGCTCTGAGGGGAAGGTGCCAAACAAACAGCTCAGCTTCCCCAGCTCAGCTGCCACGGCCTGGCTCGTCCCCAGCCGAGCTGTCCCCGCTCTGTCCCCACGCAAGCGGCTCGGTGCTGGCGGGAAGTTTTGGGCTCTGGGCTGCTCCTCCTGCCAGGAATGGGATGCCTGAACTGTGAATCCCCACTAGGACAAAGCCCAGAGCAGCCCTGTGGGCTCTTCTTGCGCCCCTGGAACCCCCTGGATCCAAGGGGGTGCGATAATTCAGTCTTGGAAATGATGTGGTGAAGGGCAAATCCTCCTGGGAGACACCTCTGAAGGAATTGTTGTTGTGTGTGCAGCACATGTGGAATAACTCCTGTCACGACTCATGGGGACCTGCCTGAAGTGCTTCAGCAAGCAGCAGGACAGTACCAGGTGGCCTTGTCCTCATGCCAGCCCCATCCTGACCCCTGGAAGAACACCTGGGTAAGCTCTGAATGGCAAGGGTCTCCTTTCCAATGTTTAACCAATCCTGCCCAATTCTCCAGGTGTCAGTGCCCTCTCCCAGTTCTCCCTCAGCAATGCCCTGGGTTTGGTGTTCCAGCTGCCCTCTCCATGGCAAGGCTCCCCTTTTCCTTCCAGGCACCTCCAGCAGGCCATGGGAAGTGTTATCAATCCCTGCCTGGGGACAGCAACGGAGCCCCAAAACCCAGAGCTGCCCTGTGCCCTGGGATGGCCACTTTTATCTGCTTTCTGCTTTCAGGGGGGATTTTTGGAGGGGCAGGGAAATGTGCATTGTTTCTGGGAATTTTATCTTCCTTGGGTGAGCTCAGAGAAGGAGAGGAAGGGTAAAACTCATGGCTGTGGAAAGCGAAGGAGACAGATGAAAATACTTATGGTCATTGTACCATAATACACATAATAATAATAATAATACACAGGGACACCCAGGGCTGGCTGAGGCCAAGTTGCTAAATGCCATGTCCAGCTCAGTTTAAATTCCTTCAGGATGGAGATTTGACAACCAAGACACCTCTGTTTCCACCTTTTTTCCACGCTGGAAATCTCCAGGTTGCCAGCAGCCTCTCAGTGCTGTCCCCCTGAATACCCTTACTACATTTATCCTCCCTTTGAGGAACAGTGGGATTTCCCCCCCGCCCAAATAATTGCTTTCCAGACCCTGGAAAATTATTCCATTGATGCCCACACTGGCTTTAACAAAGACAAACCCACAAGTTTCTCAAAACCTCCATTAGACTTTATTTAAAAGTTCTTTGTATAGACTTCCTGACACAGAATCCACAATAAAAATAAAACCCCCCCTCCCTCCCACTGCTCCCCCTCCCCAGACTGCTTTGCTTTGTATTTTATAAAACATACAACATCAGAAGAATGCCAGAGGCATCCTACACCACAATTTAAAGATTTGTTAACTGAGGCCTTGGTCCCAGCAGTGCATTTGCATTTGGAAACTTTGCTTCCTTTTCCTTGCTAGTTCGGTTGGCCACATGTGGTACAAATGCATACAAGAGATGTAGTCTGAGACTGAATCCAGCAAAAGGAGAAAAAAAAAAAAGAGGAAGAGTGGAAATGGTGGAAATGAAACCAATTTTTTATCAGAATCAGCCACTCTCTTACAAAAAGGCTTCCCCTGTAAAGTTACACTCAGTTATGAGAAGGATAAAAGCAAGCAGGTAACAAGTTGCAGTGAAATTATTATGATTTGATTTTTTTTTGACTCATTTTTGTGATGCCTTATATAGGCAGACAGCCAGAATTGGGGGGAAAAAAGGCTAATTTAGAAGACATGTTGAGAGACAATAACAATCTGCACTTGGGTAAATATTTGGCAATGTTGAAGCTATACAATATAACCCGGGCACGTGTAGCACTCAGTCCACAAACAGTTTAGCACCATATTGATAGGTCATGCAGCAAAACCCTCTCCTCGGGGTTTGCCTGGGAGTTAAAAGCATGAAATATTACAGTGCAAGGTTGTCTATACCCTTAGCTTCTATAGGGGCAAGGTGGCAAAGGTGATGCTGTCTCAGAGGTAAGTGTTGGCCGGCCCCTGGCTCTATGTCCCCATCGCCGTCACCGCGCCGGGGTTGATGGCTCCTGGAGGGGTAAGAAGGAACAAATAAGGTTTTGAAGCAAGATTTTAAAGGAAGATAAACAGCCAGGAGCAGCAGAGGGGGGATGCCAGGGATGTGGCTGGCTCTCTCACCAGGGGTGCAGAGTTTTTCACATTCTTTCTGCGTGTTGAACCTGTTGTCGTTGCCGCCGCAGCCGCCGTACCAGAAGCGGGCGCAGCTCTTGGTCTCGGGGTCGTAGTACCACTTGAGCACAAAGTTCCTGCAGGTGCCCTCGTCCTTCTGCAGCCGGCAGACATCCATCACTGTGGGGAAAACCAGGAGCAACAGGGGTCAGTGGCACTCCTGGGTGGAGCACTGCCTTTTCTCAGTGTGTCTGCAGGCTGGGAAAGGGCATCCGCAGCTCAGAGTGTGCAGTCTCCTGATTTAGATGACTAAATCCCATCTCCTTCTTTGCAAAGAAAACCTCTTTCCCTGGAGGTCACCAGTTTGTTTGTCTCCTGTGCTGCTGCCATGCATCCAGGAGTGATGAAGGAGGAGTGATGCATGGCAGTGGTTGTCTGCAAATCCTTTGGATCTGCAGGAAATCAGCTGGCAGTCTCAGAACTGGGAGAGGACTGGCTGGGCTGCAAGGCAAGAAGTACTGGCACCACCAGAATGACTGACGTCACTTAAAAGAGAAATTTTCCACGTGAAGATGCTCCTGGGTGCACCACACTGCATCTTGCATCCCTGGCTGGGTGAGCGGGGGACAAAACAACAGAGCGCTTGGATTGTGGCAAAACGAAATCGCCACATTATTTTTTAAATAATTTTTAAAAAATAAAATTTAAAAAATATCTGATATCAGCCACTGATTTGCCATCAGGTCACACACCTCCCTTCACACAGGAAAGGAGAAGGAGCTTATGCCACCTCTGCTCAGCACAGCCTAAACACCACATATAAGGGGGAGTCAGAAATCAGTATTGACCTTCCAGTTCAGCTTTGCTTTTGGGTTCCTACAGCCTAAAGCTTCCCCACGCCTTGGGCAAGCTCTTTGCCTTTTTTATATTCAGATTTTCTTTTTCCAAAGACATCTCCTTTCTTCCCCACTTTCCAAAACACTGAAATCTAGCAGATGTGAACACAGGAATGACTCTTCCCCAAACCCTGCACAAGAATGAAATCCAAACACTAATCAAAACAGAAGGATTTCTTTTGTGTATATAACCTAATTTGCCCCGCTTTCAGTCTGAAATGAAACAAATCTTCCCCAAAATTTTCCAAGAATTGATGGAGAGTAAGAACTAGGGAGTTAAAATGTGTTTTAAGCTGTAGGAGATTGAAAAGATGGGGAGAGACAGGGTTTTAAGTCATCCCACAGAGAAAATGTGTGCCTGGGCTCCTTAGTTACACTTAAGAGTTACTTTTGTCATGGTGAAAAAGTTTTTAACAATTAAAAAATAAAACCATAGAACCATTAAGGTTGGAAAAGTCCTCTAAGACCCTTGAGCCCAGCACTGCCAAGCCCACCACTAAACTATGCCTCATGTTCCACATCTACACATGAAAAATGATCTATAAAAAGTCCTTAATTAAAGGGGATCACAGCATTTGAAAGGCTTCCAAAGGGAAATGGGTCTGGTGCATGTTTTTGCACCCAAAGTGCCTTAAAGTTCGGGAGCTCAACTAATTTCTCATTGTTGCACCTGCTGAGGACTGAACCCAGAGCCTGAGCACCTCAAAAGCTGAGCTGCCCTGAAGTCCTGTGTCCATTTTCCATGTGGATTCCAGCTCTGGCTTTGCAGAAAATGGAAAGGGAATAAAGTGAGCAGAGCGCAGCGGGCAGAGACCTGAACATCCCTCCAGGGACCCAAGGCTGCTTTCCTTGACTCTGTGCCCAGGGCAGAGCAGTGCCAAGTTGATGAAATACCACTTTAGCCTCAGAAACAGTTGCTGGAAACATCATCAAAGCATGTGACAGAGATCAGAAGGGGCTGGCCTGTGGGACAGGGCTAGCAGAAACTCCTGCCCTCCAGAGAAATCCTCATCAGGGAGGCTTCCCTGCTCTCCCAAGGAGGAATCCTGCTCTGGAGTGAAGCTGTGAGCTGCTTCCTCTGGCAGCAAAGTGCTCAGACTACAGCCAGAGGAGCCATGGTGCCCATTTGCATCCCCAAAGCACCTTGAAATCCCCTTTGGCCACCCCAGGCATCTCTGTGGCTGGTGGTGGCCGCCTCCTCCTTGCCTGCGCATCTTTGCCAGAGACAAAAATTCCCAAATGCATTTAAGGATCCTAAAATGAACCTAAGAAAGTCAAATGAGGTGGAAGGGCCTGTAATTTGCCTTTTCAAACCCTGCCATGCCACTGCAAGGACTAAAGCCCTGCCTCTAGGTACCAGAGCTGTCTTCACTCCTTGGTTTCCCTCCCAGCTCCACGAAGGGAAGGGCCCTAAAGCACCTCTGGGAGGGGGAGGTTGCTCTGATAAGGATTTTCTGGGCTCTGTTCCCATCCCAACCCCTGGCTGAACCAACACAGGTGATTTCAAGCCTTTTCTCCCTTCCCAGGTCTTAAAGAGGTTTGCAAACATAACCCCTTAACCTCAGAAAATCCTTGAGGAGAGGAGGGCATCGCCATTTTCCCACAGGCTCCCCCCTCACGCTTGGCTTTTCTCTTTTGGTGATGAAGCAAAACGTCTCCATGCAATGCCCAAGCCCCATGGAGTCACTTTCCATCAGGTGTTTTGGTTCCAGGCAGTGAAATGTTGGGAATTCTCTGCATTCCAGCAGAGGGGTGGCACTTCTTGGTCACACAGAGATAACACAAACAGGTTTGGGACCATGCCAGGCTCCAGTTCAGCAACCCCAGGTCCCTGGTGAAATCCAGGGAGCTCTGCCACCCAGGCTGTGCCAGCACAGCACATCCTGGTGGGACAACACACATGCAAAGTGACTGGCTCATGCAAAGCAGATGGAAGGGCATGGTGGTGTGAAGGAGCAAGTGAAAACTAAATCTGTGCTACTTTTGGTCTGGGGCTGGACAGGCTTGGAGGCATGCTGTGAAATGGTCAGGGTGGAAGAATGGGTTTGCTTTGTTTGTGATGATTCATTTTTTTTGGGGGGGGTGTGTGTTACCTGATGAGAATCTTTTCTCAAGGGGTGGCTGCTGCATGGCTTTCTCATCTGCTGCTGGAGGAGGAAAAAGCGCACGGGTTTGGATTTTAAATGGTGTTTTCCCTCTGATCCAAACATCATTTGACAGTAGGACAAAATGCAAAAGGGTGAATCCTCATGGGGTACTTACATGGCTTTAAGCATTTGTTATAGCACTCAGCTTCGGTCTCAAATCTATTGGCATTACCTCCACAGCCACCATACCAACCCTGGCTGCAGAACTTGTGTTTGGAGTCAAAGAACCACACAATCTGATAGTCCTTGCACTGCATGCCCATGTCAAAGTCCAGCAAGCAAGGGTCTGGCCAATCTGCATGGCAAAAGGTGCAAAGGTTAAGTGATCCTGAGGGGGTTAAAAGCTGAAAAAGCAAAGAGATTGAAAAGAGGGGGGGGAAAGGAAAAATAAAGTCTGGTTCAGGACTGGTGGCATTTCCCTCTCGTGTGTTTTTCTGGATGCAAACCTTCCTCAGCCTCCAGTTTACCTCTTCTTGCTTTGGTTTTGTCACAGATTCAAACCCCAGATCCTTGGAGCAGCATAGTGGGAACCCCTTACTCCCCACACAAATCCCCCCACCCTCTTTTAAAAGCTCTTTGTCTTGGCAGTGACTTCTAGTCCCTAAGTGTGTTTATCTCTAAAAGCAAGTTGCACCTGGCATATGTGAAAGCTCAATGAACACTTAAACATATGTTCCTTTCCTGCCCCAAAAATGATAATTTAGGTCCAAATCACCGAGTTTTTATTAGCTGTGCTGGGCCATCCATGCTGTTTTACCCATACAAGGAGGGCAGAGTGTGGGGTTTACTCCAAAATCTCTCTGAAGATTTACACATGGGCGTCTCCCATGAACTAGAGGAGGCTCAGCTAAACCCATCCCCAATTCCCTGCCCTTTTTATAGCCTTCATCCCGTTAAAAACCTTTGGATGAGCATCCTTGGGGAATGCCCCCCCCAGATCGCTGGCTGCCATCAATCCTCAGGCAGAGGTGTTTGCTGCAAATGGAGCTGAGATGGAGAGGTCTGTGTGGAGGTGCAGAGCAAAGCACTCAGCACATCCCTTTTCCCTGGGGCAGGAGAAGCCCACACACCTGGTTTGCCAAGGGCTGGTGCCAGGGGGTTAGACAAGGGGTTAAACAAGGGGTTAAACAAAGGCAGGGGGTGCTTGTCACCTGGTGGGAACAAGGGGGGATGAGGGGGATGGCAGTGGCAGGGAAAAGGGGCCAAATGACATGGGAAGAGAAGGATGATGGGTCATGCAGGAAGGAGAAACGAGCTGGTCCAGCACAAGCCCTTGGCCCCTCTGCTGCACAAAGCTCCAGTGGTGCCACCAGCCAGGCATGACTGAGATCCATGCTCATCCCACTCGACACCAGCAGCAGCCAGAGCTCCACAGCAGCTCCACAGCTCCTGGCTGCATTTCCCTGTGATTTCCCTGTGCTCTCAGACCACTCTGTGAAGAAAATGAGCCCCAGCACAAGCAGAATGTCTGAAGGAAAACACGGGAGCGATGATTGCAGAGCCATTGTTGGTGTGGCTGCAGTGGCTGTGCTGCTGGGTGAAGACTGAGAGCCCTTCCAGGCCCTTGGAGGAGGGGTTGTGGCACTGATGGTGTGTGTGACAGCACTGGTGTGATCAGCTTGGTGTCACCCAAAGCCACGAAAAGAGGCAGAGACCCCACTGCAGGGCTCTGGCAAGGGTGTCACCAGGGCCATGCTCAGATCCCTTGGTGTTAGTGGCACTGTGAGAGCCCCCAGCCCAGCAAACCCCCACACTCACCACTCTCAGGCCCTTCCAGTGGCTCAGTGTTGAGCATCATGTTGGCCAGGGACACCTGGGCCTGCGCCTGGGTCTCTGTGGGGAGAGGCAGAGGGGCACTCAGGGGGAGGGAGCAGCAGCAGCACCCTCACGACAGTCACAAACAACCCCCAGCCCCAGCTCCAGCACAGGGGCCAGGTCTGGATCTGTTTTGCCCAGCACACACATAGGAGAATTGCTTATTGGAGGCAGCTGATGGGAGGAGCAATCCCCAGATGCCTGGCTGTGCTAGGATGGGATTGTCTTCCCTCCCCAGTGGCTCTGCTTGGGCTCATCCTCGGGGATCACCACAGAGGAGCATCCTCAGGGCCCCATGGGGCTGCTTTGGATGGCCCCACTCACCCCACAGCATCGACAGGGATGCTGGATGTGGCCTCTCTGGAGCCACTTTAGCTTTGGTCTCCTGGCCTTGGAGATGGCAGAACAACAATGGCATCCCCCCATGGAGCCAATCCATGATGGATCTGTACTCTCTTGTTCCCTCAAGGGCTCTCTTGGAGCACACTCCTCCCATCAGGCCTCACGTCCCTCTATGGTGAGGATTGTCACAGGTGAAAAATATTCCATGGAGGGGTCTGCAGCTATGGGAAGGGCTGGATTTGCTTTTCTTTAGTGCATGGTTTGGGTGTGGCTAAAGGGGACGATCCTACTCAGTGTCCAGGTCACAGCTTGCCACCACTGCCTACTCCATTTATTCCCACTCAAGGTTTGTTCCATGGGAAAAGCAGCTTCTCTGGGCATTGGGAGCTCCAATTCATCACATGCAAATGTTACTTCTACCCACTGATGTCTTTTCTCAACATTTTTGTGGGCATGTTAATTGCTTGTGAAGGTGAGGGACTGGTCCAAACCCACTGAAGCCAGAGGAAAGGCTCTCCATGGGCACTGGAATTGTCTTGGAAGTGCCAGAGGAAGCCAGACACAGCACTGGCAGGACCAGCACAAACTTCACAGCACCAAGCCAAGTCACCTCTGTGCCAACTGTATTAAAAAAAACATTGGCTGTGTCTTAGCAACTTTTGGCCATGGCAGAGAGTTTGGTGATGGATGTGCACACATGGAGTTTGGATCCCCAAGGGACTAAACCTTCCCTTTCATCTCCTCTTTGTGGGTTTTTCTGGGTAGTGTGGGAAGCAGATCAGTAGCCATGGAACTGGCTATTAGGAAAGCAGCTTTTCTTGCTTATTTTGAAATCAGGCTGGACTGAGTTTACCAGTTTGACTCATTATTAATTGCAGTAGTGCAGGCTGGGCCCACACCAAGACCTTTTGCACCGATGTACAAACCCTCCAGCATGTAACAAACCCGCTCTGGGACTGCCTTTAATTATCCCACATTCTGTGCTGATTTAACCCCACTGAAGTGCAAACTCCCATTTTTCAAAGAAACACATTTGCCACGCTGGGATTGCTAGTACCAACTTATTCCCAATCCCTACATTGTTTTTTCCCCTCCCACTTTTTGTGCCCACTTAATGAAACAAAATAAATGCCCACGTGTTTCTGAGAGCCACTTACTCGTGCTGAATGACCCTGTGTAGGTTACTTTGTGGTGGGATTTTTGGGAGCCAGTGATGACAACAGCGTATTTCTGCCCGCTCCGGAGCCCCCGGATGACGTGCTCGGTGCCGGTCAGGTTTTGCCTCTGCACGAGGGAGTGGTCCTGTGCCAAGGTGACAGTGACATCAAAGGTGCCGTGGGGCTCAGGGCTGGCCCAGCGCAGCCTGGCACTGCTCTCAGTGACATCTGTGATCTGGATGTCGTGGGTCTTTGCTGCAGGGCAGAATCAGAATCAGAATCAGAATCAGAATCAGAATCAGAATCAGAATCAGAATCAGAATCAGAATCAGATTCAGAAGGGACACCAGGCAGTGGGTGAAGAGGGAAAAGATGTCAAGGAAGAAGTGCCTCAGTGCTGCAGAATCTTCTTTCCACGGCAAGTGCAAGCCAGGCTGGCACTTGGCTGTCTCAAATGCCCCCGCAGGGGAGGCTTTGTTTTCCATAGCTCAGATGATTCACCAAGTGGTTTATTTATCTTTAATAATCTGTTGCAATCTAGCAAATCAAAGACTTTTTTCCCCCAAGATTCTCACAGCTTGAAATTCCCAGCACTTTCCCAACAACTGTAAATGTGCCCAGTTGTATCCTTCCTTCTCTAGGGTGCAATGGATTCACTGAGCTGCTGAAGATTTTCACGCCAAGCCTGCCTAAGAGTGAACATAAAATCACAGACTGGTTTGGGCTGGAAGAGACCTTCAAGACCATCTCATTCCAACCTCCATGCCGTGGGCAGGGACACCTTCCCCTACACCAGGTTGCTCCAAGCCCTGGTCTTGAACACTTGCAGGGATGATAACCTTAACAGGTCAAAGAAGTTGTTATGGAAAGGTTTTCCTGCTCTGGCAGATCACTGGATGAGACCTTTATAAACACTGTTTGAAGCACTGGTGGGGCAAGAAACACCCAGAAAAGTTTTTTCCCCTCAAGCTGATAAGAGCATTAGCCTTGCAAAAGCTGGTTGCTTTTATTTATTGCTTTTTGCTTCTTATTTATGCGGGGACTTGCCATCAGTGACTGGATGAGCTTCCCTGTGCTTTTTTGATTTTTTGACACATTTTTTTGAACACATTTTTTGATCCTTGCTCGGCTAGTGCAGATCTGCCTGTACCCCCTTGCAAAAATATCCCTTTTCATGAACTGTGCCCACATGAAAGAGGCTTGGTGTTCCCAAACAGGTCTCCACACACTGATCCATTGATGAACTAACAATTCCTATTAGCTGCGAGCTCAAACAATGCCATTATATGAACCACCATCAGTAGCAAAACTTGGCCAAGGGGCAACGCTCCAAGGAAATCATGGAAACAAATGAGCCACTAGAGTGAGTCACTAGAGAGAGAAGCTCTCTGTAGCTCGATGGATTGTTCCTGCTTGTGTTTTGCCTAGGAGCACCCATTTTTGCACACAATTCTTAACACAAGTTGGCAATGCCCCAGCACAGCCTTCCCGATTGATACCTAAAACCGAAATTTGCCCTCTGGGTGACATTTCCCACAGGAATAATCCTCTCAGGGGGAAGAAGAGCCACAGCCTGCTGTGGTTCAGCCCTGCCCACACGGGAAGAGCTGCTCACATACCGCTGTGTCTCCTCCTGCTGCCGGCCGCGGTGCCTGTGGCGTTGGTGGTGGCAGCCCGGCCGCTGGCTTTGCTGTGGCTGGTGGTGGCACTGGCTGTTCCCTGGGCTGTGGCGTTCCCCTGGGCCACAGAGCTGGCTGGGGTGGTCTCGGGGGCTCTGGCCTGGGCCGTGGTGCTGGCAGGAGTGGTTCTGGCTTGGGCACTCGCCGCTGGCTTGATGGTGGCGCTGACCGTGGTGCTGGCAGGGAAGGCGCGGCTGGAGGTCGCGTTGGGAGCCACGAACCTGGGCAGAATTTTGGAAATGGAGGTGAGTTGGTGTAAAAACCACTGGCAGGAACCCACCTGAGGTCGAGAGTCTTTTGTCAGCTTTAGATTTGCCCACAGTGAGTGAAAAGTGCTTAGATCCAAGCAGTGAAATGTGTTCCTAGTAGAGGTGTCCCTGCCCGTGGCGAGGGGTTGGAAGATGTTCTTTAAGGTTCCTTCCAACCCAAACTGTTCTGTGATTTTCTGAAAAAAGTGAACTCAGACAGATCTGCAGCGTGCCTGATTTCAAGGGGCTTGGCCTTCTAAAGCCAGCACAGCTCTGTGCCACCAGTGAGTCTGGGTGACAACAGGCTTTCACTTCTCTTTAGAAAATATTAGCATGGGTGCTGCGCTGGGTTCTGTGTATCAGATAAATATGTATCAGATAAATATGTTCTGTGTATCAGATAAATATGCCCTGTGTACCAGGGCAGCCCAGCCTCTGAAAATAACATTTGGAGCAGAAAACCCCAAATTCATAGTAATTTCTGGAATTTCTGACCTAAACGATCAAAGTCAACATATATCTCCTTCATATTTTTAAGCATATATAAATACGGAATTTACCCCAAATTTAAACTTATACATCATCCCTTCTCTATAAGATATCTCTGTTGCTCTTTTGACACACAGCACTGAGGGAACCAGTAATATTAATTGAAATACTATTAGAATTATATTAATTAAAAGACAATCCTGATTTTTGAAAGTGAAGTTGCTTTTTCTTTCCTTTTCCCCAAAGCATTACTCACACTGCCTTCTGCCCAACGAGCACGGGGTGCTGGCCCTGGACTTGCTGACCATTCTGGAGCCACTCACACTGTTTCCTTATCTCTGGAGACAGGTAGAAAGCATATTCACCTGGAGATGGAGAGAGACATTAAATAAGACATTAAATACTGGAGCTGAGGATGGTTCATACCCACCACCAACACATTACATTTATTTCTTCTTAATTAAAAAGAAACAAAAAAACTAAAACCAAAAAAAAAGGAAATTAATTTCCTTTTCTTGCTTGATGTTTAGTTACTGCAACATCCTGGGCTGGGAGATTTGTTATTGCAGTCTACAAACACAAGGGCCTTAACTACAAGAGGGCTGTTTGCCTGAGTCTGTCACGTATAAACACATTTCTTGTAACAGGACACTTCCAACCACACAGGTAATCAAGAGTTAGAAATTTCCAGGACTGCTGTAAGCAGTAAATGGAAAAAGCAAACTGAGATAACCTAAACATTTATTTTCAGATGTTTGCTTTCTATTTAGTTCAAGACATTCCTGAATCTGTGGTATATCAGCCCATTAATCTGGTTTTCAGGAATTTTTGCTTAAAACTAGATTTCCTAAAAAGTTCTACTTCTTATCCTTGCTGGATGGATGAGTTTAGGATCTGGAGGTCCAGCCAGGGTTCTCTAGATAAGCTGAGATGTAGATTTTCGAGGCACAGTCGGCACATCCCAAGTACAGCAGCTTTATTTATCCCTGAGCAAAGAATCCTGTACATCTGGTCCTTCAATCTGCATAGAGAAACTCCAGATTTCAGCCTGAGCCAGCCAAGGGCCTGCTGGACATGATGTTTATGGTGAAGTTGGGAAGAAAGATCTGCTGGGTTTTGAAGCAGCTCCAAGGAAGTGCTGCAAAGGGCCTCAGTGGGATCTATGTGAGAGGCAAGCCAGGTGGGATGAGATCAGAACCCACAGGTGAGCCCATGGAGACCAAGGCAAAGCACACTGAAGTGCAAACTCTACTTGGTGGATAACATGGAAGGGGATGGGGAGGCCAGAATGAGCAAAACCCAGACATACTCAAATTCGTAAAGTATGAGTAGCCCAGATTGCACCAAACAGTACAAACCATAAAAAAAGAGACTAACTTCAGTGGGTCCTACTGCTAAAAACCTTTCAGAGGCCATGTGTTGCCCCTTCCATGACACTTGGGCTGCAAGGATGTTGCACTTACTTCTGATGAAGGATGGCAGCAGTGTCCCAAAACGCAGCAAGGGCTCTTCATGGAGCTCTCCTGGTTTATCAACCAGCTTGAAGAACACGTCGTTGGGCTCGCTGGCGAGGCTGTAGATGTTCTTGGCATTCACCTTCCTGCCAACGCCCAAGATAACAAAGAAGTACCCTTTGCATTTTGCACGGATGACAGCCCTCTGCAGGTGCTCGAGTTCTCTTTTGTTCACTTTTCCAGTCATCATCAGAACGATGACTTTTAGATCCCGAGGGCTTGGCACGCTTTCAAAGACATGAGCGATTGTGTGTTCAATTGCACTTCCCAGAGCCCTCGTGCCGTGCAGCTGGGTCATTTGGTTGTGGAGGTAATTAATTATCTTCTCTTTGGATGCATAATCAGTTAGTGAGAACTCAGTTTTCACTGGTGGGAAGCTTGAGTTGATTTCGTGTTCGTAAGGAGCTTGCTGGAGAACGGCCACTCTGGCGTGGTGCTGGGATACTTTTGGCTCTGAGCTGATTTCCAGGTTGGTTACAATGTGGGAAATGTATTTTTTCATCTCGCTGAACTGCAGGGGGGTGGTGGACTCGGAGCTGTCCAGGATGAAGGCTATGTCTGTGTCCACGTCAGTGGGGGCTGCCCTTCTGTCTCGGAAGGAAGGTCTCTGGCCAGTTCCAGCACATCTGGGATCTGGGTCGCACACATCTGGGGAAGAAACACAGGGGGTTGGTTTCACCTGCAGGACCCAAACACAGTCCTCCCTCATCACTGTAAACATCTCCTGTGTCACATGAAATACCATCAAGCCCTGGAAATTCACTGGTCCCATTACTGGATACCAAAGTAATTTCATCCCACAACACATTCAGTTATGTGTTCAGTATTTTTTAATGTGTTCCTTTGTCCAAGGGGATCCCTGAAGCACTCTGTCATAAGTGGCAGAAGGCCATTTTTAGAGCACTTAGCTATCAGTATCTGGGCTGTAAAAGTGGCAACCAGACAAAAAAGGAGCTTCTCTTTACAAAGTGGAGTACGCCCAGCAAACAGCATTCACAATGCCAATGTTTTCTGCTCAACCCAAGAATCCCTTGTATCCACCAACAGAAGGGCTGACTCCCAAGTTGGGCTTCCCTTCTTACAAGCCACTGCTGCCTGGCCAGAAAGATTTGGAACTGTCTAGAGGAGAAATTGGATGCTTACCCAAACAAATGTGACAAGTCAAAAGCCTCTGAATGGTTTGATTCAGCTGACCGCCGCTGGTTGGAAGAACAATGGCGTGACCGACGGCCGTGTTGTTGATCTGGTGAGATGGAAACAGAAAGACACAGAGTCAGTAACACTGCCTTCTGCTGCTATCAGCTCTGAGGAATTCTCTGCTCAGCGCAATGCTCTTGGTGATCCCTTTTGGAGGAGCCTCGTGTCCCCGATTTCAGTTTAGAGCCATAAACTCCAAGAAAAGGGACCACTTGAACCAGTGCTCAGTGAGTTTATCTAGGGCTTTTTCCCGGCTGTCTGTCCACTCTCCCTCTGCCAGCAAAGCTAATGTACTCCCACCTTCCCACCCTTTGCCTTTCTGTCAGACTTTTCCTTCTGTTTCATCCCACATTGGAGCCATGGCCTGGGAAAGGAGTGGTCTCACTAGCATTTCCCAGCATGTGCTGTGGGTATTACAAAATTAGTGTTTCTCTCCTAATAGATGGATGACTTTGGCCAGCCTTCCACATATGAGAGGCCTTTGAAAGCCAAGCTTCAAATGTTTGTGGCATCCAACACCATGAAACCAGACCGAGGGCACAAGCAGAAAATAAAGAAAGGGTGAAGGAGCCCAACCTCCAGAGCTCTGGTAAGCACTGCATCCTGCCTGCTGGTGAGGAACACCGGCACAACCCCAGCGTCGTAGAGCTTCAGCACTGCATCGTTGAGCTGTGGGGACGCCCTGGTGTCCCCATTGCTGAAGAAGACAGCCACCTTCCTCATCAGGAAGCCGCTGCGGGCACGCTTGAAGGTGTTCCTGGCCACAAAGGACATGGCGGTCTCCAGGCTGCGCGGCTTCGTGGTCAGCGTTGCCTGGAAGTTTTGGATCTGCTGCAGGAGGCTGGATTTCTTCCTGGCGTCAGCAAAGCGGATCTCGGTGGTGACCTCGTTGTTGTAGGTGACCAGGGCCACCCGTGCCCCCCGGGGACAGTTGCTCTCAGCAATGGTCAAGTTGTTGACCACTCTGAGCACGGTTTGCTTCATCCTGTTGAAAACCTCCCTCACGACGCCCGAGGAGGTGTCAATAGCAAAGGCCAGCTCGGTTGGGAAGACAGGGCACTCCTTGGGACCTGTTGGGAATGGGCATTGGGAACAAGTCATGCCTTGAGCAGATGTCAGGATGCAGGGACAATGTCCTCAGCAGGGGTAAATCATCCATACATGGGGAGACCAACATGCAGCCACCCTGGGGTTTAAAGGACTGAATGAGACTTACCATAGCAGCAAGCTGTGGAAAAGATGGGGAGAAAAGGACAGCTTGGTCAGTGCCATTCTTGTAACATGATGGGCAAATAAGGGTAGAGAGAGGAGGGCTCAGCAAGGCACTGAGGAGTTACTCACGGCATTTGTCTTTGATGTTCCGCACCAGCGCACATTGCTTAAGGAGATAAAGAAAGGGGGGGAGAGAGATATGTCACACAGCCAACCCAGGGGTGTTTCAAAACAAGAGTGAAATTGTGCCACACTTACATCTCTGGATTCTCCTTTCTCGCCTTTAAGGCCCTGTTTCAAAGAAGGAAGAGAAGTTGAGTGCAAAGTGTATCTCCAGGGTGCCTTATGAAACCTGTCAGAACAACTACTGAGCCATGGGAAAATCTGTCTGTTTTCAGCTGTGTTTCCAGCAACAGAGTGCAGGCCTCTTCTGTGTGAGGAGCAAACCTAGCTGAGGCCAAACCCAAAAGGGAGGTTGGAACTGGATGGTCTTTAGGGTCCCTCCCAACCCAAACCATTCTATGAGTTATGGTGCTCCAGGTTCACATGCAAAGCAAGCCCAGCCACCTTGGCCTTTCTAGGAAGCCTTGTGCCAGCCAGATTTGGTCATGGCCCTATCCTGAGTGGGGTGGTGAATGATAAAGAGATGAGAATCTCCTAGAAGGAATTTTAAGGGGCATATTGCCATGGGGAATTCCTAATGCCAGGTAAGAGCATGTCCCTTGAGTTTTTCCTTTGATTTGAGGAAGGGTAAATATTTGTCAGCGATAAACAGCTGCTTAAAAATTTATGGAGACACATCCAACACAAATAAGGAGGGATTTCCTCAACTTGAAATCAGCAGGAGACAGTGATGGACTTATTTTTCAACCCCTGGCACCCACAGGGACCATTACATGAAGTCAATCAGCAATGCAATGAACACTTACAGATGGCCCAGGGTATCCAATCTCTCCTTTCTGACCGGGTATCCCAGGTACTCCTGCATCTCCCTGGAAAGAGAGAGCAGAGAAATCCCCTCCATGAACATCTGCAGGAGGACTCCCAGGAACACTTGGAGGAAGAGATGTGTCCATCTTTCAGGGCATTCATGCAGAAGGGAAAATTTGTACCACGGTCCAACTTACTCTGCGGCCTCTGTTTCCTTTGGGGCCGGGGCCTCCAGCAACACCACGGTCACCAGGTCCACCCTAGGAGGGGAAAACCACAAACAGCAGCTCTAAACCTGCACAGGTCCATGGAAAATTGCTTGGAAAATAAATGCACAGCTCATGGGCTGCACCTACCTTTGGCCCTGCATAACCTACGAAGCCACGTTCTCCCTGAAAAAACAGAAAGGTTAATTTGGATATGTTCTAGAAAATTCCCTCATCCATCTGTGCTGGAGATATTGGGTTCTTCCTTGTCCTTGTTGAGGAGGTGGGAATGCTGAACATACACCTACCTTCCTGCCTTTAGGACCTGGGCCACCAATTCCATCTCGTCCATCATCACCCTAAAATTGGAAAGCCAGAGTCATGAATATGAAAATGAATAACTTAAGCCCCACAGGTCCAGCAACACCAATAGAAAGAACCCACTGAAGCCACAGGGCTTTGTGAAACTCTTAAATGTTCCTTAAAATTCCTGAAGTGTCCTTAGAGGTGGGAGGGCATGGCCACACTCACCATCTCTCCTCGTGGGCCTGGCTGTCCGTTCGGCCCTTTGGGTCCAGGGTCTCCAGGCTCACCCTAAAAACAGGAGCATCTGTTAAAGCATGTTCTGAAAATCCAGGCTGCTCTGAGCCTTCCCCACCCCATCAACACTGGTTTCCTCTCACAGAGCAGTCTGCAGCCCTCCTTGTGGCAGAAAGGCATGACTGGACCTACACAGCCCGAAATGCTGCCACGTGCATACTCTTTAGTGGGACCTTTGGTGATTTCAGGAAAGATAAAACCTTCCCACATGGGCATTTTCTGAGAATCTGCCCAGGAAAGTTCATTGGGAATCTCAGTTGCTCAGCTACTTTTGCCTTTCTGTTCACTGAAATGGGAGCCTCATGAGACAATGAGCACTGAGTTGCTGCTGCCCACACTGCAAGCCCAAGAGGTTCACCTCGTGTGTTTCTTTAAGCCCATGCAAAATCCAGCAGCTTTTCAATGCAGCTTTAGTTGCTGGTGCCCAGTGCTCCTGAAGACATACCTTCCTTCCCAGAGGACCAATCCTGCCACGGTCTCCTGGGGGTCCTGGAGGTCCACTCCCAGCCTGGAATGGAAACGGGGAGAGGCATGTTGGAAACGTTCAGGGAAACATGGGTGCCTGGAACTAGGGAACTGGATGACCATAGAAATCATGTACTGACTACTGGGGCTGGTGTCTCTCAAAACACCTCAGGAAATTCAGAAGTCTGCTTCATGTTTGGGAGGAGCTGGAGGTCCAGCTCAGTTCAGTGCAAATGCCAGCAGCAATTTATATTGTCCCTAAGAGAACACCCACAGGAAAGCAGGAGGGGGAAAGTCATGCTGAGGGTGGGGAAATGCGATGTGGCTTTGTGTCAAAGGAAGTGGCTGAGGAATGCAGCAGGAGGGAGAAATAAATACATGGGGTGGCCCCTGCAGGCATGTGAGATGGTCATGCTCTGGCTTCAGAGGATGAAACATCACAGAGATGCCCCACCAGTCACTCAGGGATCCCCTTTAACTAAAATTGCAATAATGAGCCAAACACTGAATTCCTGACCCCTCTGTGGTTGCTTTTAGCTCTTTCTCTTCTGTAACTCTTCATCAAGAAGTCCTAAGCATAAGTTGAGAGGAGAATCATGCTGGAAGAGAGTGTTAAAAGAGATTAGAGCAGAGCTGGAGCCCTAGGAGAGGGAAATGTGAAGACACATTGGAATCTTATTAGTTCAACAACAGCTTAGTTGGGCCAATGTCTGGGAAGCAGCAGAAGGATTACCCTGGGTCCAGGGACACCCTGCTCTCCTCTGATGCCTGGTGTGCCAACCTGGCCAGGGGGACCCTGTGTGGGAAGAAAAGAGAGGCTGTCAGCACACGTGGGCAGAAACACACCAAGATCCAAGAGGGAGCAAATTCTGCAGTGTCTGAGGGATGCTCCGCAAACACGTCACACCTTGGCTGGTGTGAGCACAGTGGCAGGCAGGACAGCCAGGCCACAGCACACCCAAAAATACCCAAATCCCAACAGCCTTTGTGGGTGAGGGTCTCTGGGGAAGTGGCTGTGATGAGGTAACACCCAGCACCATGAGGCAAGGCCTTCCCTCTGCTGTGCCCTCACTGACCTGTGGCCCTCGCATGCCTTGTTCTCCAGCTGGCCCTGGCTGGCCGGGCGCGCCCTTGGTGCCCTGCAAGTACAAAACAGCACAGGGCAGGTTAGATGTGGTCAGCACCATGGGAAGGGAAAGGGGAGATCAGGGCATCCACAGCTGCACAAAGAGCAGGGAAGAATGGATTTTCAGTCAGGCTTTTTCCTTGTTTTGTTTTTTTTCCAAGATATGGTGATAGCAGACAATAAGCACAGTGATGGTGGGGGCAATTTGCCTCCTGCAATTGATGGCCATCAACCATCATTCCTTGGCCCTGTTACACTGCTCCAGCAGCACACAAGGACAAAACATTTGACCAGGGAATGCTGTGGGAGACAGGCAGGCACGTGGACAGCTGGTTCTGCACCAAGTCCAGCAAGGAGCATACAGGGAGATGAGCCTGAGGAGGAGTTGGGAAATTTGGAGGAGAGAGGAGGCAAGGAGGATCAAGCAGAGCCTGCATTTGCCTTCTCCTGGCACATCCCTCTGGGTGCTGAGGCTGCCTGGCCCATGGTGTGGCAGGAGCCCCATGTGCTGTCCCATCACCACCTACCTTTACTCCTATGGGCCCCCTTCGTCCTGCCATGCCCTGCAAAGGAAGGAACAATGAGGCTTGTTGATCTAATATCTAAGTACACCTTTCCCTATTACTTTTAGATAAATACTTCTTATCAATGCTTCTTATAGTCCAAAAATTACATTTGGCTGTTTTAAACTACTGGGGGAAAGAGAGAGGGAAATCCACGTGGTCAGATCTCTTAAATCAGACTTGGGCATGTTTTCTCCCACCTCACATCTCCCACGTAGGTGAGCTGCTCCCTCAAGCATGTCAGAAGTGTGTCACCATCCCTGGAACAGGAGGGACACGCAGCAGGGAACACATCCCAGACATCCCTGCTCCAGATTGATTTTTGCCTTTCCAAAACCAGCAGCCAAATGCAGATGCATATAATGGAATCACAGACTGGTTTGGAATTGAAGGGACCTTCAAGACCATCTAATTCCAACCTCTTGCCATGGGCAAGGACACCTTCCCCAAGCACTATCCAACCTGGCCTCATACATAAATCATATGTAATGCCACTGATCTGAGCACTGAGTTGTTTTCATGGGAATAAATTTGACTTTTAAAGTCTCTACAACAAGCCAGGAAGCCAGGAGGCATTTTCCTTTTGAGATTTTTTTTTTCCTATTGTTGGGGGGGTGGCTTGTTGTGTTTTGAAGTTGAATTCCTGCTGTTTGTTTGAATCAAAATACGTGGAAAGGAAGGAGGGGAAAAGTTATGGTCAATCTAAGCTTGGGCCTTGCTGACTGGAGGTCTGGCAACTCTACTCACACTCCTCCCTGCTTCACCGTTTTGGCCCGCTGGCCCTGCCGGTCCAGGATCTCCCTAAGGGAAAAACAAAACTCAAGTGAGAGCCCTGAGATGAGCAGGCACTGGGAAAAGAGATTCAGTTCACAAAAAAATGGCTCCTTTCATGCTTTCACACAAGTTAAAAGTCCTGCCTTTGGTGGGAATCCTTCTAACAACTCACAGAGACTTTCCATCAAGTTCCTGAGCCAGCAGAAGTCAACATTCCTATTCTTTGGGAAATGCCTTCTAACAAATTAAGTGCATTTTTTATTGTCAGCTGATGTAAAAACAGATGGGGTTTGAAATTTTCCAAGGAGTGTGTGGGGTTTTTTTTCTTGAAAAGGTTTCAGGTGAATCAGGAGGTTTAGATTTGGTGTAATCTAATCAGTTCTCTGCTTTTGTATATGACCCATGAGTACTTACAAAGGTAATTTCCAAGTTCTTTTCAGAGGCAATATCCCAAAAAGGCATTGTAAAATAATAAAAAAAATTTAAAAGGTGCTTTTTACACAAAACATCTTCTAAACTGACATCTTCCCAGACAAAGTTTTGGTCCCAAATCAACAACATTTTCTAGTGGAAAAAAATATTCCATCTGACAAGGCACAATGAGTTTAAGGAACTTGCATCTTTTTGGCAGCATCCCTTTTTCTCCCATTCTTTGGCCCATTCTGCTGTAAAAACCAAAAAACAACACAAAGACAACAAAGAAATTTTACCATTGGTCCAATTTCACCCTTTTGTCCTCTGGGGCCCCGTTGAGTATTATCAGCTCCTGAATCTCCCTGAAAGCAACAGAGCAATGAGAAACATCTGTGTAAGTGGGACATGAAAATCAAATCTCATAAACTGAGAGAGTTCTCAGCTAGAGCTGAGAACCAACTTTTCTTGTATTTTTTTCCCTTTTTTGACTGAAATAGATCAAGTATTGCTGGTGTTTTCAGACAGACACAGCTTTTCAACTGAGAAGTAATACTAAAGAAGAAGAGGAAGGGGAATTTTAATATGGCAAAGCAGTGATTGATGGATTGGTATAACACGGTACTCATGTCTCAACTCTGAGTCCTTGCTCTGTCATGGGGCCTGCCACTGTCAAACAGCATTTAATAGGCCAGAGCCCCCCTCTCTGATGAGCCCAGGATCAGTGGGAAGTGGGTGGAAAATCAAGGAGATGCCTGAGCAGTATTTACCGGATCTCCACGGAGCCCGCGGTCGCCTCGTTCCCCTCGTTCTCCCTTGACTCCCTTATCTCCCTGTGGGAAGAGGTGGAGAGTTAGGAAGAGCAGCTCTTGCTTGTGGAAAGCTTCTCTGCCCAGCCCTCAGCCCTGAGGGGAGCACAATGGTTTTCCACCCTCCCCTGGCCCAAATCCACAACTACACCATCATTTAGCTCCACTGTAAAAGAGATTAAATCTTACCCTCCTGCCAGAATATCCCTTCTCTCCAGAGGAGCCAGGCAAACCCTTGTCTCCCTAAAAAAAAGAAAAATATTTTAGAATATTTGCCACTTCCAAGGTGCTTTTTAGACACTTGACTGAAGCATCAAGTCATTAAGAGAAAAACAATTAAAATTACTGACCTCTTCTCCATCAATGCCATCCAGACCCATTTCTCCCAGTTCACCCTGTGGAAGGGAGGCAAGGGGCAAATGCTCACTGAGAGGAAGGGGAATGGGGAGGGGGATACTGATGTGCCACACACTCTTATCCACTGCTGTGGCATGAGGAAATGGCTCCCTACCTTCTCTCCTGGGAATCCCCGAGAACCCTGAGGAGATAAAAAAGAGAGTTACTCCACTTTTGTCCAGCTCACTGCCATAGGGAGCAGTGGAGAAGGAGGGCTGGGCTTGGTGGCAGACCCAGAGCCATGACCAGGACAGGACTTTCCCTAATTTCTCCTATGTCAATGTTTGTCTTCAGCTGCCTCCCCAACACTTGTGCCAAGATAAAATATGTGGGGCATGGGAGTTAATCCAGCTGATCCAATAAAATATCTCACCCCTCAGCCACAACTCTTCCTTCACTGACTTTCATTTCTCCCTGCACCCATTTTTATGTTAATCCAGAGCCAGACTTAGTGCCTTTGTCCAAGGCTGAACAGATTTTTAATGAAACTCAGTATCTCAGCTAATGGGCTTCGTTCATACATTCCTTTTCTCCCTGCCAGAGGATCATGTAGTCAGAGCAAATGGTAGGAAACATCCCCTTAATTTCAGTACTTCCCATTATATGTTTCACCACCTTTTCTGGCATGGGGTGCAGCTGCTGTCCTGGAGCATTAGCTCAAGGTTTTGAAGGTTCCTCTTCAAAGCCCCAGCCGTGGCTCACTTGTCTCCCTGTTCCCCAGCAGCAGAGTTCCACCCACTCACTGTCCCAGCCCTGTGCCAAGACACGCACATCCATCCCTTCCCAAACCTTTCCCCCAGAGCCAGACTGCAGAGGATAGATCATCCTTGTCTGTGGATTGAGCCTGGCTCTCTGGGCTGCCTTTTTGCTCTTCACAGCAACACCAAAGCCACAGCAGCCTCTGAAAGCCCTGGTGCCTGGCCAGGTGGACACAACCACTCAAGTGTGATTCCCTGAAGCAGCAGGAGTTACCCCTGGGGGACTCCCAACCCCTGGACTCTGGGTCTGCTCTTTGCAGGCTTGTTCCACACATACCTTTGTTCCTCTGTGCCCGGGGCATCCCTGGAAACCTTGCGTCCCATTCGCACCCGGTGGTCCACGCTCACCCTGGTGCATAGAGGGGAAAAAACAAGTCAGGAGTTGCCTGCTAAGTCTGTTTCTGTAGCTGCCTGCCACAGGAGGTGGCTTGGAGGCACAGGAGCAGCAGGTTTTGTCTGGCCACCCCACCATCACTACAACATTCCTCATGTAGAGACTAACTGCAAGTCTTCATCATCATCGAGAGAAACGTCCTTCCCAGTCCCTCAGCTGTGAAAGAGCTTTGTGAAGCTTCTCTTCCAAAACCAAAATGACAAGATGAAGCCCTCAGAGCTCTGCACAGATGTCTAATCCCATCCTGACCTTCAAGCCCCAGGAAAGCATTGCCTGGCACGGGATGTCTCACAGCAGCCTTTGGCCCCTGCCTGTGCTGTTGGAAAAGCTATGAGCTCTGTCAGCCCCTTGGCCTCAGCTTCAGCCCTTGGGAGTGATGCATGCAGGGATGTTTATTCCAGGGCTGACGTGGGATTCATACAGAGTTTGGATGAAGAGTGCTGGTAAGAATTCATGGGATTCACATTGTCTGCCGGGTGAGGGGTAGGAACATCACTCTTGGTTCCACTTTTGGACTAGCTCAAATCTTCCAGCTGCAGGTGGTGTGGATAACTTTGGCATAGCCTGCAGATTTGATGAGGTTGAGGATTTTATTTGCCTTGGGAATAGCACAGAGATGGGTCACATCAAATAATGGGAGTTATTCCCTCATTATCCTTCTCCAGCTCTCGAGAAGCTCCCTACTGACTTTCTCTCAGGAGAAGCTGGGACCAGCAACTCAGCATGTCAGGTGTGGGAAACTCAGAGTTCTGCTGCCTCTTCTAACTCACATCCACATTTCCAGCAGGAAAAAACGTTTGGAGGCTTTTCATTTAGTGGAAACACCTCCAAACACTTGACTATGGTGAGGTTCCCATTGGAACAGGGGCAGTCACTCACCGGTCCTCCTTCATCACCAGGGTAGCCTCCGTAGCCAAGATCCCCTGTGACACCCTAGAAGACAACAAAGAAAATTATTAACTCCCTTCATAGTTCTGTGATTGATATCCAAGGTTTTCTTAGATAAGGACAAAGCACCTGCTTGGTCATATATGTTAATGAGAGATATAATCTTTTGATGTCCCTAAATTGTTTCACAGGATGTTTCACCCTGTCTTTCCAGATGTTTATCCCTGCCCTCCTGGATGTTTTGCAGCACTGAGGCTGTGGGGAAAGGGAAGAAGAGCAGCCTTCAATTGCTCTGCATGTCCCAGGATCAGTTTTCAAAGGGAGGCAGAGTAAATGGAGCTGATCTCCCCATTAACATCATCCACTGCAACTACGGGACCTGCACATCACCAGCAGTGTTCCTGTGCACAGGGAGCCCTCATCCCCAGATGGAGTGACAAACCTTTGGTCCTATAGGGCCTGGCACACCTCTGTCCCCTCTCTGTCCTGAGCACTTGCAGGGGACCTTGCAGCACGTCCTCTCTGCGATGTTGTCCTGCAGGAAAAATGGGAAATGAAAGCATTAGAAACCTGCCAGAGTCCCAACAGCTGATTTGGACATCAGAGGGAAGGGTTTAAACAGAAAATGTGTGGGGCAGGAGTGCACGTAGTAGGACATCAGTCCCCAGAGCTGTGCCTGTCACTGAAGAGAGAAATCCCATCTCCAAAGGAAAAGATCCAGGCTGTGGAGCAGGCCATGAGAAAGTCGCTGCAGTGAGCAGCTCAGCAGCAACCCACAGGCTGAGAACGATTTGCAAGCACACAGTAAAGGAGGAAAAAAAAAGGTTAAAAAGAATTATATGGACTCAGAGAAACCACAGCTTGGTTTTACATCATCCAACAGAAAAAAAGAGGTAAAAAAATCACTTTCATTGCCAAGTACATTGCTGGCTGCAAACGTTTCCTGCCAGCTTTGCACATTTACATTTTGGAAGGATTTTTCTGGGCTGAATTACCTGGGGAGGGGCTGAGGACCAACTCTTATCCCAAAACCCAAGGCTCACTCACAAGGGGCTGCACTTTGATTTGTGGGGAAGGGCCCAGCAAAGCTACCACAGGGAGCAGTGGTTAAACCCAATCTTATTAAATCTACTGGAAAAGGAGCTCAATCGTGCTGGTAGCAGCTGAGAAGTTGGGAGGAACTGGACATACTGAGGCTGACAGCAAATTAACCCAACACTCGAGAGGGACTATGCATTGGGAAAGAAGTAAATCTATGAAGAGGAAAGAATCATGGAATGGGTTAGGTTGGAAGGGACTTAGAGGGTAACTCCTACACTTCTTAAAAGCATGTCTAAAGTACAGGCAGTGCATGAGATCAGCGAAAGAAACCTCGAAAGCAAGGCTTCTACAAGAGGTTTAGCACTGACCAGGCACGACAGGGCATTACTGTAAGGCTAAAAAAACCAACAGTGTAAGCACAAGCAGAGGGCGGGTTTTTGGCACTGCAGCTTTTGATGGCATCTGATCCCATCCCATTTGACCTAAAGCCTTGGCTGGAGAAGGGTTTCTTCAGGAGTGGGAAGAGACCGTGATCTGCTCTGCACTTTGTTTGCTGTGGCATCCGTGAAAGGAGCTGACGTGAGGCAGGGAGGGGAGAGGAGCAGAGCCAAGAGGGTGTAATCCAGCCACGGCTCAGCCCCGCAGGACATCCAGCCGTGGGCTCCCCTCCAGCATTACAAGGCAGCACTGCCCGTGCCAAGTTACTTACAAGCTGCTCTGCCAGCTCAAAGTCCAGGTCCAGCAGATTAACTCTGAGTGGCCTGTTGTAGGTGAAGCCACGGCCAAACTCCAGCTGCATCACTCTGTCAAAGTTGGCCACTCGCTCCAGCCCGACGAAGATGAGAGCGTTGACTCCTGGCAGGGAGAAGCAGAGGGGGTTTTGTGATGGGGAGAGGTGCTAACCGTGTGTTGTCACCCTCCCCTGTGATATCCACATCCACATCTTTGATTTCTCCTTTTCAATAGAGAACAAGCTTCTTCAGACACATCCAGTGTAAGTAGCCCACATGCTTAGGTGGCAGCAGGCAGGTAAAACATCACAGGAAGGCAATGAAGAACAGCAGGTGCATGTAGAGCTCACAAAATCCATAGCTCTTACTATCAAAAGCAGATGGATTTAGGAGAAGTGTTGGTAAAATGGGCTACATGTTAACATGGACTATAACCACTGCCTGGAAGAGCAAAAAAAGTTACCTTCTGAGTGTAAAGTAGACGAAGCAGCCTCCAGCTGACTTATTGGCCCATCTACACCATCAGTAAAATGGATTATGACCTGGGAGAGAAACAAATTTCTGTCAGGACCCAGAATACTTCAGGTGTGAAACACAATCAGCATGCAACCTGAAGGGCCTTTTTCCAATGCTTCATCTGAGAGAACGTGAGGGGACTTTTACACCTTTTCCAGGCAATGAAGCTCTGCATTCCTGTGCCAGATTCCTGTACCTTCCCGTTCCTGTACATCATGCAGGTGTTGCTAGAGAACAACACAGGAAATATCTGGAGAGCAATAATTTGCAGTTAAGCAGTGATTGTGGGAACTGGCTGCAGTGATGCTCATCAATTGTCAGGACCTTGGCAATGCAGGGAGATTGCTGCAAGCAAGTAGGGTTAAGTGACTACATTTATGGTGAATAAATTCAATTTAATTTTTTTTAAATTATTATTAATTCAGAGTTTCTTTACCAACTAAAGGACACCAGAAGCCAGCTTTGCTGGCCAGTACCACCCCAGAGGCCTTGGCCCTGGCTCACCTTGGTGCTGCCAGCGGGTGAGGAGCGGAATTTGCTCAGGTAGGACCTCAGTGTGTCTGCCCTGAGGTAGTAGGGCCCGCGGGTCCGCATGTCCAGGAACCTCTCCAAGAGCTCGGGCCGGTACTCGGAGAAATCCAGCCCCTCCACAGGGCCCCCCTGGGCCTGGGCCATGATGGCCACCCTGACATTGGGTGCCTGGTTGCCAGTGCAGCTGATCTTCTGCATCTGTGTTATCCTGTTCAGCACAGACTCCACTCTGGACTCCAGGGCTCGCTGGGAAGTGAAGATGCTCTGGCCGGGCCCAACATCACTGACATCGAAGCCAATTATCACTTCTAGGTCACAGTCTGAAAGGGGAAGATAGAGAGAAGAGCATCATGGAGCAATGCAATGATTAGTTTTCAATTTCTAATTACTCTTTTAGCAGTTAATGAGGACACTGCAACAAGAACTGACACCACTTGCTGCACAAGTGCCTTCTGTTTCCTTTCACCATAGCAGTGACAACCTGGGAAAACTTGCGTTTCATTAATTTTCTTTATTGAATTTTAGCACTGGGACGGGCTGCCTAAACCAAGTCCAAGAGAAATTTGCATTTTCATCAGGCAGCTAAGACTGCTTTTCTCTCTCTCCAGCACATGGAAACCTGTCAGTAGTTGTACAGTGTGCACCTTCTGCCTGTGCTGGAAGTGACACTCAGAGAATCACAGGGAGTGGTTTGGATTCTCTTTGGTATTAGCCTAGTTAATATCTTAACCACACTCGAGATAAGCTAATACCACCAGCAGTGGTTTGCTTTTCCCAGCACTCAGTTTTTCTTCCCAGCTGGAGCTGCTGCTCAGCTCAGGGCTGTTGTGCCTATCTTTCCATTTCTCCAGAGGTTTAGGAGACGCCTCTGCTTAAAGTCAGAGGGCTGAGGCATGATCAGCTGCGCTGGGAGTAGGACTGGCTGCAATGCAGTAAGTAAAACCAGCTGCTGGGAGCCTGATCCGACAGCAATACCAGCTCACTTACTCACCACAATTCCCCTGCTTGGCTTCTGAAGTAGCCAAATCATGGGATTCCTTCTTAAGGCAATTTTACCTTGAACTACAACCACTCGTGTCCTGGTTTTTCCTCATATACCTGTCATGAGATAAGGTGGGCATCCTGGATGATCTGGCAAGGGAAATTCCCTGGTTTTCCCCTCCACTGTCTAAAGGGGTTATAAGAGAGCTGGACATAGGATTTGGACAAGATCCTGGAGTGAAAGCAGGGGAAATGGCTTCCCACTGCCGGAGGGCAGGGTTAGAAGGGATATTGGGAAGAAATTCTTAGATATCAGGGTGGGCAGGCCCTGGCAGTGGTTGCCCAGAGAAGCTGTGGCAGCCCCATCCCTGGAAGTGTTCAAGGCCAGGTTAGACAGGGCTTGGAGCAACCTGAGATAGTGGGAGGTGTTTCATGGCAGGGAAGTTGAAATGAGATGGTATTTGGGGTGCCCTCCAACTGAAACTATACTAGAATTCTATGATTCTGTGATTTCCAGCATACCATGCATGCCTGGATGGCCAAAAATTCCAATTATATTGTAATAGACACAGGGAGGGGAAACAAGGGCCATCCTTTTTCATTTTGGCAAAGAAACAAGTTGGTCTGTCAAGATAATACTGGTATCATGTCCCTGTGAGAAAGTCCAAAGTGGGATTTAGTCCAAAGGCTAAATGTGGTGGCAGGAGGCCAGTGATTTAGTGCCTGGCTGTCACATCTGAAATGAGTTCCACCATGGTGGCACCTCTGTGGTGATGTTACTCCAGTCATTCATGGGCTGAAGGCCACGGACAGGCAGCTCTTGTACCAAAAGTTTGCAGCCTCCATCAGACTCCTGGAGGAGAGATGAGCCCATCCTGCACCTCAGGCCATAGGCAAAGTACAAGAGTAAGACAGACAAGTCCAACAAAACACACAGGACATTAAAAGCCCTGAGAACGTCATGAAGGGATTGTCCTTACCTCTTGTCACATCTGTTGTTCCTGGGCACAATCTCTCCTCCATGGCAGCTTCCAGCGTGACCAGGACCTGCTCATTCAGCTCTGACAGCTCCTGGGCCGTGGCTGCTCTGAAACTCATGGCGCTCTCACTGGCCAGCAGGCTGACTTCCTTCAGGTCGATGTTCCTCACTCCGACCGCGAACACCTTGACGCCTTTCTGCGTGATTTCCACGGACGCCCTCGGCCCATCATCCGTAGACTTCCCACCCGTGACGATGAAGGCGATCTGGGGCACCCTCTGGTCAATCCTGCTGCCGGCCTCCTTCACAAAGTGCCTCTCCTGGATGTGCTTGATGGCCGCGCCGGTGTTCGCCACCCGCCCGCCTTTGTAGATGACTTTGTTGATAGCGTCTAAAATCTGAGCTTTGGTGGAGTGGTCCTTGAGGAAAAACTCATCAGTGACATCCGAGTTGTACTGGGCCAGCCCTACCTGGATAGAGTCGCCATCCCTGTAAATGGCATCCACCACGGAGTAGACAAACTGGAGGACTTCTTGGAAGTTATCTCTCCCCAGATTGATGGAGCCATCCAGCAAAAACACAATGTCAGCCTGCTTCTTGCCTCCTGAAAAGATTACAAAGAAAACACAGTTATTAGTAATTGCATGCAGCACCTATAGCTTTTAAGCTGCTCAGAGCTTCGTGAAGTAGCATTTTGCAAATGAAATTTCTCTCCCCTTTCTACCATTTTAATTTCATTGACCCTTGGCAGGATTTTACATCCATACAAGAAAATTTTTGTACAACATTTCATACAGCATTACTTTTGATAGTCACCCTCATCTCCTTTCACATTTAATTATATTCTTTCCTAACTCAACAACTTCAAAGAGTTCTTTTAATCAATGCAACTAGAGGTTTGAGAATCGAAAGGTGTTATTACAGCATCATTTTCACTTTATACAAATACCATCTGTACTCTGTTCAGGAAAGTCTTCAGGATGAATAGCAGCCTTACCAGGTAGGATTGGTCCGGGTGAGTCCGTTGTAGGTATTGGGAGCTCATCTAGAATGTTCTGCACCCTCTTTTCTAAGGTTGAGAGCCCCGTGAAGTCTTGCACCACAAGCACGCGCCCAGGATCGTTGGTAATGACCTGCAGCTGGTCCCTGTCCACATTCCTGGCTCCGACACCCAGAGGTTTGATGCTTGTGGAAGTGATCACTCTGGCGGGTCTGTCCACATCATCCTGGGACCGGTCTCCAAGGATGACCACCAGGTGCTGGGGCACTCCATCTTCTATCCTGCTCCCCGCAGACTTGATGAAGTAGTTCTTCACCACGAAGTCCAGGGCTTTGCCAGCGTTCAGGGGGGACCCACCTCTAAGCCTCAAGCGGCGGATGGCTTCCAGGACGGCATTTTTGGACTTGTGGGTCTTCAAGTAGAACTCGGGGAAGACGCTATTGCTGAACTGCACCACCCCGATCCGCACTTTGTTCGGCCCCACTTCCAGCTGCTGGACAATTCTGCTGATGAAATCCCGAATGTGAGCGAGCCCATCCGGCCGGACGCTGTCAGAGCTGTCAATGAGGAAGACTATGTCCTTTTCATCTCCAGAAACATCTGTGGGGAAGCAAGAAGAGAGGAAATTATTGGGGTGCCATGCTTTGCTTAAGCTTTGCTGGAGGATTTCTGTGCGATCTGCTGTCATGTGAGGCAGAACCATGCGGCATATTTTGGCCAACTTTTAGGCACAGTGCTTCAGGGAGCCTCTCCAAAAGGGAATGTGTGTCTGCCTAGAATTCGAAGCATTCATTACTCACAGCCTTATCTGTCTTATTCATTAATACTCTTCTCTGGATTTGTCAATGTTTCCAGCTTTCTTTTGCCCCGATTTATGCCTGTTTCCTAGAGAGCTGCTAAGCGAGAACAGGCAATAGCATACATTGTGTATTTGAATTGAAATTGACCCAAACAGGTGTCATGTTTAAAGTACTTGACTTGAAAATCATAGGTTATAATGTATTTAGGTACTTGGGTAGAACTGCCATCTGTCTAAAGCTTTCTTTCTAAAATTGTACATGTGCTATGACTTTGGTTTTAACTAAGGAAAATCTTGACTTAAAGAGAAGGTCTTTTGGGCAACATTTGTTTGAGTGGCAGCCCAGACAGAGCCAGTGTCTTACCTATGGGGGGCTGCACATCTCCCAGCAGCCGCCTGATTTGGTCCACAGTCAGGGTTTCAATTGGAGTCAGCAGCTTCTGCTCGAGGCTGGGCAGCTCCTGGAAGCTGGAGACTTGGAATACATATTCAGGGCTGAGGGAAATCTGTATCATCTCTTCAGTGTCCACGTTCTTGGCTATCATCATAGGTGCCACCCCCACTTGCTTGACTTGGAGGGATGGGTACTCAAAGTCGTCGTCAGACTTGCGGGAGGAGAGGATGACCAGGAACTGCGGGACGCCCTCCTCGATGCGGCTCCCGGAGGGCCGGGTGAAGATGGTCTTGGCCACAAACTCCAGGGCCTCACCCACGTTCACCAGCTGGCCGCCTTTGGACCGCAGCTGCCTCACGGCGTTCTGCACCTCGTCCTTGGTGGAGTGGGTGTTGAGCAGGAACTCCACGTGGGGGTGCTCGCTGAACTGCACCACCGAGATCCTGGTGGTGTCGATGCCCACGTCCAGGTTGTTGACGATCCTCCCGATGAGGTCACGGACGAGGTAGAACTCCTGGGCGGCGTAGCGGGAGCCGTCAACCAGGAACACGATGTCCCTCTTCACGCCCGCTGCTGGAGAGAAGGCTTTGGTCAGGAAGAAGCACCAGGAATTGCTCATGGAGAGCAGCTAAGCTCATCATCTACACCACTAAACCCATGCCTCTGGCCATGGGGATGGTGCTCCTTGTTTTCCCTGCCTGGGATTACTCCTAGGAGCCTCAGCAGGAAGCTCTGGGTTCAACCCAGAGACACGACCAGGCTGCTAGGCACATCCCAGGGGGTGTAAGAACAGTAGATTCCAGAGCAAAGGAAGTGAGAGGGAGCAATAGGACACCAGGAACAGTAATTCCTTGTGAGATCTCCACCCAAGAAAATGTAGCTTGGTGGTAGTCCTTACTCAGGGCAAATTGCTTTACATTCAGAACGACCCCTCCTTCTTTGGCTTTGCCCTCTAGGAAAGATTCTATCCTATTATTCTCTCAGCTTCTGCCTTTCCAGGAGGATTTTTTGATTCCTAAAAAGTATTTTCTGCAGTGGTAATTCAGGTAATTCAGAGCCTGAATTATCACAGAACATCACACTGATAAATGGGGATGGAGGAAAGCGGTCTGGTTTAGAAGGGAATGAACAAAGTAGGACAGTGAATTTCTAAGGGACTTCTCTGGGGTGGATACTCTTCATCCCAGGCATATGCTGGCTGGATTTCATTCCAAGGGAGACCAGAAATGTAAGATCTGATCCTTCTCCTGATGCCTGCCTCCAATTTCCCTTTCCCCAGTGAATGAGGGAGGCAAAAGTAGGAAAAATCAGCATGTCTTACATTTAGCAGAAAGCTGACCTTGATTTTTATTGGTGTGAAGGTGCCCCTGTAGCATCTAAAGGACACAATTTCCATTCCAGAAGGAACAGCACGGACTTAAATCCATCCACTTAAAATAAGATTAAGGTGATAACATTCACTTTGTGGGTCTTCCACGTGAATGCAGCATGGACCACCTTGAGGGGCTGGGCTTAAAGGTGGCTCAGTTTAACTGCATAGCTCCTACCAACCCTGAGTGCACCAACAGGGAGACCATGACAGAATTCTATCTAATTCTGAATTCTAGAATTCAGAATTGGAGTCTTAGCCATGACCATCTTTGCTTTTCTCAGTTTGTGTTGCAGCCATGATGTTTCTAAACATCATATTTTGCCACTGGCTCTCGGTGCAGACACAAACATCTTCTCACCTGGGCTGGGTGATGTGAAAACCAGGTCAGGGGCCAGAGATTGTATCTCTTGCTTGGTCAGCCGGATGACTCTGTTGGAGACGACCTGCTGCACTGAGTCCAGCTGGCTGAAGTCCGGCACAGAGATAGCAAAATCTGGGAGGAAGGAAATGGTCTGCAGCTCTGTGAGGTCAGCATTTCCAATCCCAATGCCAAAGGGCACCGTGCCGCTTGTCTTCAGGACCACTGAGGGCCTCCTGACATCGTCCTGGGACCGGTCAGCAGTCAGCAGGATCAGGAACTGTGGGACGCCCTCCGCTATCCTGCTGCCGCTTGACACCGTGAACACGTTCTTGATGAGATAGTCAAGGGCTGCCCCTGTGTTCAGAGGAGACCCTCCCATGAGCTTCAGCTGCTGGATGGCACTGATGAGATCTGCTTTGTCCTCGTGGGTGTCCAGCAGGAACTCGGGCTGGATGGTGTTGCTGTACTGCGCCACGGCCACGCGCACCTTGTCGCGGCCGATGTCCAGGCTCTCCACCACTCTTTGGACAAACGTCTTCAGGAGAGGGAAACCTCTTCTGACACCGTCCGAGCCATCGATCAGAAACACCACATCCTTCTTCTCACCTCTCTCAACTACAGTTTGAGACAAGTAAGGGAATGGGGGACGAGAAGTGAGATTCTCTTTTGCAGTGGTTAATGTTCTCCTCGTACATTGAACCGAAGGAGAATAAAGCTCGGGGAGGGGAGGGCGAGGTGTCAGGAAAGGTGGTTTGGTTCCTTTGCCACTGGATGCAACCCCTGCTGAGGGGGCAGATGGGTGAAAGCTGGTGGAAATTGGAGTGCAGTGCATTCCGTGCCTTACCCACCGAGTCATAGAATCACAGACCCATGGGAAATGGGGTGCCAAGGGATTTCTGGGTGCCATCTCCTACCTGAGCTCCCAAGGGCCATGGGAAGCTGGCATTTGACTTTGCAGCATGCAACAGGAGCCAGGGATATAATGTTCCCAAGAAACAAAGAGTTCCTGGATGAAATGGCATACAGGGAGTGCTCACAGGGAGATGGTGAAGAGAGGGAGAGAAAAGCTTTTCTGAACTTAGAAATAAATATTTCTGAAAAGAAATTAAGAAATTGCTGGGGTGGACGTCCAGCTGAAAATGCTGAAATGCTCTTCTAAAATGCTAGATACTGATCTCTGGGGTTTTTTTTCCTTTACTATCTTCAGGCAGGAAAAAACATGCTAATTGCGGCCAGACACTTCTTCTCAAAAAAAAAAAACCCAAACAAACAAAAACCACAAAGAAACAAACAAAAAAATCTCAAAATCAAGACCATGAAGTGTCAAAGATCAGAGAACTTTGACCTGTTATGCTATTGACCAATAGAATTGCAAAGTTTTGGCTAGGCCAAGCAGAAAACATCACTGCCTCTCAAACACAGCAACTGCTGGATGACATCCCAAAAAGTACTCTTGGCTTGCTTAGAGCAAGGTCGAGTGGGACAAGCAGGAGCATGATCTGCCCCTCTGAAGAAAATATTAATTATCTACTTATGAATGCTTAGCCATGTAAAGAGTTAAAAAGGGCAGTTGAACTCTTAATGCAGACTTCAGATCAAATATATTTCTTAAGAGGATTGCTGGAAACCTGCATAGGAGAGGAATATTAATATAGGTGGGAAGAGGGAACAGACATTGCCTGGTGTTTCCCAGTTTCATATACTTCCTCTAAAGTTCAGGAACAATGGGAAAGTCCTATTAAAATCCCTGTGTAGCAGATAAAGAAGAAAAAAAAAAGTAAAGAAGAAAAATAAGAAAAAGATAAGATAAAATAAGAAGATAAAAAAATATAAAGAAGGAAAAGAATACAGTTGCTCCTATGGAATGGATGTCTTTTAGCCAAGAATACTAGGAAAACTGGGTGGATGCTGCTGTCCCTGAGCAAATAGCACAATTATTAATAGTCCTTGGTGGCCAAAGGAATTCCAAACGGGTCTGGACAAGGCAGAAATGGTTTTAAAAGGGAGGACGGAATTCAAGAGCTCTGATTGCACAAGTCTTGCAAGAGACAAGAGACAGAAGCTGCACAAATATGGGAAGGGTCATGAATCCTCATGGAAAGGATGGGGTAAGAGATGACCAGGGGATGCCGTTGTCATGCTCTGGACATTTGGAGCAGGCTGATGTTGGGGAGGCAAGGGTGAAAATGTAGAAGAAAACCTACAAGACCTACAAGGAAGGATTGAATGACCGGGGTACACAGATAGTACACAAGGACCGAGACAAGACCTACATGTCAAGCCTAAAGTAGATGAAAAGGCTGCAGAAAAATCTAAAATATTTTCATCTATCTAAAGGAGATGAAAAGATGAACATTTGGGAGCAAGCTGACATCTCTGTCCTCCTCAGGTTGAAGGAGATGTAGAAGACTTGAACTGTGACTAGAGAGACAGAAGTGTGACGTGAAAAAAGCAACTGAGCAGATTGGCTATGGAATCTGGGAAGTCTCCCCCAAAGGGTTTCCAGAACAGATTAGATCAATGTCATACAGTTCTGGGCAGAAAGATCCTGCTGGGGACAAGGGCGTGTAGCAGATGGCACCCCGAGATTCCTTCCAGCCCTATTTCTTTTTCATGTTTCTATGATTCTAAGTCCATCTGCCCCCTTAAGGAGAGAAGAGATGGACGTTATCACACTTTTCCTTGTTTCCATCTCCTGTTGGGAGACGAGCTAATGCTTCAGTTAGGGTTGCCTCAGGAAATCACACAGCTGGACATGCATGATTTCCAGTACTGCAGTGTGAATTTGTTGTTGTGGCCATGTAATTCTTTTGAAGACCTTTTAAAAATTATTCTTCAATGAATCCATCTCATCTACTGAGTTTGAATGGTAACTGAGTCAAGAGCATCTGATTTATTGGTGTGTATGTAGAAAATGTAGAAACTGCCATCATATCCTGGAAGAGATAGCAGAGCAAGAGTGAATCCAGTGTGCTGGAATCCACTCCTCCAGAAGAGGGAAGATGGAAAGAGAAATTGAGACAAGCCAGTATTTGCTTCTTTTATCTCTTGCCCAGCATTGCACATCAATTGATGCAACATCTCTGGGGCAACAATGTCCTGTTATTTCATGTCTGTCCTGTGTTCTACACACTGGAAACAGCATCAGCTACAGCTCTTGCAGCTGAACAAAAGCATTTTCCCCACTTATCATCAACATTTGGTTTGGCACTTAATGCTTTGCCGGATCAGAGCGCGAGCAGAGGAAACTCCAAGTACAACAGCAGTTTCTACACAATCATTTTAAACACCACCAGACCCAGATGCTCCAGTTACCAATTGAGCAGGGCATGTAAGCCATGTCTTTCAGCCTCTTGGAAACCCCGAGGCTCCCTGTACCTGCTGGCTGAAGCTGGACTGTTCTCAGCAGGTTGACTATGCTTGGCTGAAGCTCTGAAATCCGCTGGAGGGATTCGACGTTCAGAAGGAATTGTGGGGCGTAAACAATCCTTTCCAGCTCTACAGGGTCAGCATTTTTGGCTCTGATACCAAAGGTTACCACTCCAGCATGCTTCAGAACATCTGATGGCTCCTCCACATTGTCGGTCGATCTCCCAGCAACGAGGAGGACCAAAAACTGAGGAACCCCTTCTTCGATCCTGCTTCCACCTTCCCTCACAAACAGCCTCCTTACAGCCTCATCGAGTGCAGCTCCGATGTTCAGCTGCTTCCCAGTTTTAATCTTCATCCTTTTCACTTTGGTAAGCATATCTTGTTTGGATGAGTAGTCGTCAAAGTCAAATTCAATTTGGATGGTGTCGCTGAACTGCGCGACGGCGACTCGCGTGGCGTCAGGACCCACGTTCAGGTCAGAAATTACTTTGTGTACAAAGTCCCGGACGGCAGGGAAGATGCCCAAGAGGTTGGCTGAGCCATCAATCAGGAATAAAACATCCTTCTTGCTTTCTAGAATAAATTCACAAATGAAAAGGGGAGGGGAGGGAAAAAAAGAAATGAAAGGGTTTTTCTTCTCGTATGCCATCCTAGAAAATTGTCTGCAAGTTAGCTGGGTTTCATTCTTTCAGTATTCTTATTTACCAAAGTATTCAAAGTCTGCAGAACTATACAGCATCTGAGGAAGAAGGGAAAGCAAGCATATGTCTATCCTAAGACTCAATAAATTCAGGCACCAGACAGAAATATCATATATTGTATCACATCATGAATTGGCTGGTTCAGTGATGTTTAAGCTCTAGCAATATGTTGACAATACAGACATGAAGTAAAGCAGCAGTGGAGGATCGGTTGGGGTTTTTTTCCTATTGAAAGGCTCAGTAGACAACAAATAGACAGTTCATGCACATAGACACAAAGCATTTTCTGGATCTTCTCCCATTTGCATCACAAGGAGCATCTAAATCCATAAAAGCCTTTCACCTGTTTCAGTTTGATGCCCTTTAGATCTCATTGAATACCAAAGGCAAACCCAAGTCTCTTGTACTTTCACATTAATCTTAATGGTCTCCTTTCCATACTAACCCATCCCAGTTGTTCCTAGGTCTTCCTGGGCACATAGCCATAATAATGGAATTTGTGAGAAAAGACCTGCTTAAAAAGGGTTAAACTCGCCAAAAGCCTTTGGGTTCAATATTGGAGGATAGCTTTGAATTTCTGGAATCAAATCCAGCCTCTGTGACAGCCTGATAACATCACTTTGACCAAGTGGGGATGGATTTGTCCACCTGTTCCTGGCTAGACCTCTGCTCCTGTTTGCTCTTTGGCATGATTTTAACCTTTCCACGCCACTTCTTGTGGTCAAAATCTCACGCTCCCATTGCCTGATTTAGTGCACATGATGCATTTACAGGTTGTGGCCCTCTTACGGGAACAGCAAGGGAACACCAGAGCCAGTGACTGGTGGGCAGAGACTCACTCAGGTCCTCCTTTGGTCCTGACCTACCAAAAGACTTAAAACTGTGCTTTTAAGGTGTGGTAGCAATGACTTGAACAAAATTAAGTGCTGCCAGTGTCAAGCCATGTATTCATAGAATCACAGAATGGTTTGGTTTGGAAGGGACCTTAAAGATCATCAAGTTAAGCACAGCCATAACCACTTTGATGACTCAGGTCTTGGACATGTGTACTGTGGAAACAAGAAATTCACTTAAACAAGATCAACTTCATGCAGTCAGCATGCAGGAAGGTAGGCATTACCTGTTGGGGCGAGTGGAACCTCTTCCACACCTCCACTAACATATGTTGTTATGGGCTTATTTAACTCCTGGGGTAAAGCTGCCAGGGCACTGAAATCATCCACAAAATACACCATTCTTGGATTAAAGGCAATCTGCTCAAGTTCTGCCTTATCCGCATTCCTAACGCCCACAGCAAAGGTCAGCACTCCGGCCCGAGCTAATTCATTGGAAACTTGGAGGAAGGGATCGGCAGAGCTCCCTGCCGCCACCAGGACCAGCACCTGGGGCACTTGTTCATTTATCCTGCTCCCACCGGCCTCCGTGAAGTGACTCGAGAGCACAAAGTTCAGCGCGGAGCCGGTGTTGAGCACCGAGCCCCCCCTGGGCCTCAGCTGCCCCAGGCGCTGGATTATGTCAGCTTTGGTCTGGTAGGAGTACAGGGAGAACTCGGTTTGGGGGGTGTCGCTAAATTGCACTAAGCCCACTCGCGTTTTGTCGCTGCCGACATCAAGGTAGTTAACTAGGGCGGCCACAAAGTCCCGCACAAAGGGGAAGTTGGCATTTCCGACGTTGAGTGATCCGTCCAAAAGAAAGATGATATCCCTTTTGGTTACTTGAACTGCGGTAGAGCACAGAAAACAACGTGAGACATGGCACAAAACGAAAAATGGAAAATTGCATTTTTATCATGTGTGCATGCAGCGTACGCCGTACACGCATGTGGACCGTGTTAGGGTGGAGAGAGAGAGAGGAGCAAAGGTGTGATCAGCACAGAAGTAACAAGGGCCTTGCTGGCAATGACTGAATTGAGCAGGGAAGGATCAGCAACCCTTTTAAATGTCAGGCTCAACAGCTACCTGAGGATACCTGCCTTCTTGAGCGCTGCACTTTACTGTCTATTGTTACAGACATCTGTTTTGCGGAGGTTGAAGGGGGAGAAATTTCCCACTTTTGGCAGCTCTTAGTTCCATTTTTAAGGTTAAATCCTTCCTGAGCTATCTCCAGGCATCTGAGCTCCAGGATGTAGGTCTACACCCCAAAGACACCACAGGGTCATCACCCTGCGCTCTTTTTTTGCTCTAAACATGTCCAGATTACAGACCAGAATGCCAAGCTTTTAAATAAAATCTTGGAGAACTGATGTCATCCAAGACATCCCCCCAGATGCCTTCCTCCAAATGAATTATTCAAGAATTTATTTATGCCCATTGCTAATTCTGCCCATTATATTTATGTTTAAAGCATTTCTGGCTAGATTCATCCACCCTCTAGCTTGCCTTGTCCCTGTAAGCTTGCTGTCCTGTATATAAAATATATAAATACTGAGCTATTCAGAACAAAAAGGAAATAAAGGGCTCTTCGGAATACAGGGATTGCTCTCAGATTTTACAGATTGTCTTGGCTTTCTGTATTTTAAATTTTTCCCAGAAAAGTGCCATTCGAGGCCCATGATGAGACAATAGCCAGTTAAAACTGGCCAGTGTCAAAATCAGTTTTGTTGCTACCAATAATAATTTGTAGGGGCAGGATACGATCCCTTGCTTATTGTGTGTGTGAATAGCTGTAAGCACAAAAAAAGTACTGGAAAAATAGAGAAGCTGCATGAATGACCTTCGAAGAACAAGAAGACACAGGAACATTTTTAATTTACATTGAAAAATAAGCACATCAGCATTGGTGTATAGCCATGCAAAACTCTATTAGCTGGAGACACAATCTGAAACAAAGCTGAAACAAATTATAGGTCCTGTGATATTCATCTTCATTAAGGACAAGTATTGGCAAACTGATTTCAAAATGTCTTCTTTTCATGTAAATCAGACACATGCTTTAATTCTTTCAGGATTCTTTCCAAACATTCTGTTTCTTTTCCACTGCGGTTTATAATTTTAAATTACGTGAGAAACTAGAAAAAAGATGGACACAATTCAACAGCTACTTAAGCCAGTGGGAACCTCACTATTGATCTTACTGGGGGCTGGAAGAAATCCTGGTTTTCTAATGCTCACATGCCATGAGACAAAAATACAAGGCTCAAATATGGTCTAGTGCAACATGGATTTCACCTCAAGCATCTGTATTGTGAAGAAATCCTGATAAATTTGATATAAAATCTTTGTGCACCTAAAACAACTCTTGAAATGCAGGGGGAACTTCCTCAAAAGCCATGACCCTATCAGTTGGCTTCTTCCAAAGTCTACTGATGTCAATAGCAAGGACAACTAAAAAGAGTCCACTGACTTTGTGGAGCTTTGGATCATCTTCCAAGCAGATTAAATGAAAATCAACTCTGAAACATCTTTGCATGCCTCTTGGGGCTTGAGCTGAGTAAATAATAAGAAAATGAAATATGTTCTTAAAGGGTGAGTTTCCGTCCAACGTTAGCTCTGAACATCTCCACAAACAAACTGGCTTCTGTTCTTTACACTCCAAAGAAACCTCTACTTTCCTGAGCAAACACCCACTATGGATAATTCCCAAACTGAGGAAGAGACTTTAACGCTCACAGGTGTCCCATTCATAGGCTACACAAACCCTAAGAGGAGCAAAACCCTCCACTGAACAATTTGGGTACCTAACTACTAAAGCACATCTTCCACATCATCCAGGCCTTTAAATGTTGGTGACAAAATGAGAACAGGACAAAAATCTCTAGGAAGGAACCATAAATCTGTAACAACAACCATGCTACCGAGTTCACTGACCTGTTCATGCACTCACATTTACCCATGCTGGAACATGCATTTGGTATGGTTTTCCCCATTATCTGTACATGTCACAGAATAAGAATCGGCAAACTTATAAACCACAGCTCCTTAATTAGAAAAAGGCCTTTAATTACCTGAGGGTGGCTCTGGGACGAGCAGTCCTCCAGAGAGTGTCCGGATAGGTGACAGCACTTCAGGAAGAATGGCTTGCATGAACTGGAGGCGGAAGTCGTTCGGGTTGAACACAAAATCTTGTTCATGAGCAATTTCTTGAAGCTCTGCCAGGTCAGCGTTTCTCGACCCAACGGCAAGGGTCACTATCCTGTTCCTCTTCAGCTCTGCTGCAGCTTGGTCAACAGCATCCCTGGACTTACCCCCAGTGATGAGCACCAGCATGGGGAGCACCCCTTCCTCCACCCGGCACCCGGCAGCACTGGTGAAGAAGTTGGTCCTCACAAAGTCCAGTGCCGAGCCAGTATTGAGTGTCGTGCCACCCATGAGCTTCATCTTCCTCACATTGGCCATCACATCCTTCCTGGTCTGGTGGGTGTTAAAATAAAACTCTGGCTTCACAGTGTCTGCGTACTGTGCCACGGCCACTTGGATCAGGTCGGGTCCAACCTCCAGCCTTTGGACAATTTTGGCAACGAAATCACGGATTGCGTTAAAGGGGGCGGCCCCCAAAGCAGTTGAGCCATCTATCAGGAAGACTATATCCTTCTTGTTCACTTCAATAACTGCAAGTAACACATGAACATCATGTTAGCCTTCAAAACACTCTGCATCAGTTCTGTGCCAACAGCTCAGCAATGATCAAGACGTCTTGTTTACGTGGAGTTTACTCTCAACGCCTTTAAAAAGGCCTAGATTACTTTTTTAGACTCCAGCAGAGGACTAATAGTAAATCTGACTGTTTCCCCTTTCTAAAACACCAAAGATTTGGAGAGTTGCGAAAACTGTGATTTTTTTACACACTTGAATATTAAAATATATGTACATGTCAAAGCATAAATGGAAAGCAGGAAGGAGAAATCTTGGCACTCAGAGGGCACATGAGATAAAATAAGCAGGTTATGCTCCTTCCATCTGCAGAGGAACCACCTTAATGGTGGTGGTTTGGTGTGAGAAGGATTAGGTTCCTGAGAACAATGACACAAGTAGTCTCCACCTGCTCAACATACCTGGATTTTGGGTCTTTATATCCTAAATCTTATTCCTTTTCTAACAAAAATAAGTTATGGTTTCTCTTGGCACGGCTGGCCCAGTCATGGATGAGCTGGATTATGTTCTGGTGGCCATGTCTTTAACAAACAGGTTTCCTGGCTTGTAACTTCCAAAACTTTATTATTGATGATGGCACAGGACACAGAAAAGGCACAACTAGCTTTCCAGTGCCCTTGCTAAGTTTGAAGAAAGATATAGTCAGGGAGGAAAAAAACCCTGTTTTGTGGCATTGGAACCAAAGCATCATGATATTTAATACAGCAAATATATTTTCTTAAAAGGTAGATATTAACAAGACCAAAATGATTGTGATAACAGCATTATACATGATTATCATGATGCCTAACCTTGATACCATCTTTTAGACAAATCCTCTCACATCATCACCTCCCTGATTTCATGCTATTGACGTGAGAAAGGAAACTTTGTGCTGCTTCCAAGTCATGCTGGAGCACCATGAATCATGGTGTTATGTTGGATTTGGGGTATCCTTAGATCACCCACCCATCTAAGGGCTCCTGAGATGGGTTCAGGATCCAAGGAGGCAGGTTCATCACCTCCCAGGCTTACTGCCTGCTCCCACGGGGATCGCACACCCCCAGGGCAAGTGGTAGCAAACATTGCCTTGCCCTGCCTGGATGGAGCAAAGCAGCCCCCAGCCCATCAGGGCTCCTCTGCATGGAGTCTGTTTACTTTGGATTTCAACAAAGAACAAAACTTTGGCTGCAGTCCTCCTTGGCCAGCCACCAGCTGGCCATGGATAGCTGTGCTCCCAAAGGCTGGGTGCTGTCAGGTTTCTCACTAGGGGTGAGTGCCATGAGACTGGGCTGCCCCAAGGGGTGACTTGGAGCTGGGGCTGACATTTGTGACTCAGTTGCCCCTCTGCCCCCAGATCCTGAAAGATCTGCCAGCCTTGCAGCACCTTTGCAAATACCCCTCTCATGGAGTCATGCTAGAAATAGTATAATTAAGGACCAATCGTAAAAAATGGAAGTTTAAAATTGCCTGCCATGGTGCTGTCAGGCATAAAATGATGAGGACATGCACAAAGCAAACGTGGTGGTGCCCTCCTCAAGCCACAACCTCAAGTCAGCTGACAGTGGTCTGCAACTGGCTGCCCAGGCTGTCAGAACAGAGCTACACACAAAGCAACGAGGGTTTGTGTAAATTATCCCTTTCACAGAGCCATGATTTCCAGAATTAATCCCTCCAGCCAGATTTTTTTCCTCCTCGGTTACTCCAAGGAGGAGAGGGCTGAAAACAGGAAACTTTCCAAATGGATAGCAAGGGCTGAAATCTCTGCTTTGTGTGACCCAGGAGAAATGTCCAAAGCACATCCCAGCAGCTAGAAACACAAAAGTGGAGAGCCTGAAAACTTTTGACTTTTGGGGGAAACATCAAAGGGGCTTTGGAAAGATGAGGGAGGCTGGGAAGGAAGAGTTCTCTCAGCTTCTCATTCCTGTTGCAGCTCTCAAATCCTGCAGTACTTTTCCCTCAGAGGAATGCAAGAATCAAACCCAAAACACACAGGAAGAAACAACCCACGGTTATGGTTTGCATGGACACAATTAATGCAAAAGCCTTTGAGCAGGGCTGCGCACATCTCATAGGGTTTAATCCAAAGCCCTGTAAAGCTGATGGCAAGCCTCCCAAGAATTTCAAAGGATTTGGGATCAAAGCACTGTATCTTTGACTCTCAAAGCTGGGAAAGTTGGAGGGTGTCAGCGCTGAACCCAGCCCTGCATAGTTCCATCCTCGTTGCCATGTCAGCTGTCTGGTGAAGCTCCTCATCTAACTCCATCATCCAGGTTCCCCAGGGGGTGAAGGAGCAGAAAGCCACTTTGGAACACCCCTTCAGCCCAGGATGAACAGCTGGCAAGCTAAAGTGAAGCGAGATGACTTCAGCATTTCATAGGAGCACTTGGCACCTCAGAGGGTTTGGCATCCCTTTTGGGCTGCAGTGTCTCCCAAACTGCTTTGCCCTGCAGCCTTCCAAGTTGTCGATGTCAATCAAGCAAACCAGTCAAAATTTATTTCCATGGGTGTCAGGGGAAGGAAATTCCCTAAAGATCCTTTGGAAATAATCTACTTCCCCATTTAACATCCATCTGTATGTAACTGTGCAGGCTGACCTAGCACCTTCCACAAATGAGCTGGAACTTTAAGTGAGAAATATACAAGTGGAGATGAAAAAAAAAAAGGTACCAAAATTTTTTAATTTTACCATTCAAACTGTTAAAAATCAGACAAGAGGAAAGAGAGGTTTTCCACTGAGTTGCATGGATCCCAGTATTCACATTTTAGCTACACATGTTGACTTCATATTATTTGGCTAAATATGGCTCTTGTAGGGTGCTACAAGTTCTTCATGTTCTTTCCTGGAATAATCAAGGCAAGGTCATAAAATGATCTTTAAGGCAAATTCCTCCCTTTGATTTGAGCCACAGGACAGCAACCATGTTTAGGCATGGATCAGCAAAGACATCTGGAATGCAGTTTTATATGTCAACATACACTATGAGGAACAGTGTGTACAGAACTCCAGACTGACAAGGGGATCCCACAAGTGCTGCTTGCGTTAAGCATCCTGTTAATTAAGTGCAGCAGCTCCAGGCTGGCCCCTTCCAGGGGCCTCTGCAATATGGCATGTTGTGTCTTTCATAAGTCACCTATTAGCACCATAAATCCAGATATTCATTATTCTACCACACTTGAGCTGATGCTAGTCCTGAAATAATGCCAATGGGACTTATGGGTGACAAAGTAACCTAAGTGGAATATTAACACCTGCATTTTTAATTCCCACAGCCTCATGGAAACAGTAAACTTAGATGAGGGATCAAAAGTAGGGATTTCACTCAGAAGAACGAAGGGCTGTTCAGTTTTTAAGTTCAACAAACAGGAATGCCACCCTTTTACCAAGGGCAGCCCAGAGCTTCAGTGAGTTGTAGAATTTTACTGTTTTAGCAAGGATATAATTTCAACTCTGGTACATAGGGATCCATTTAGCATTCCTGATGCCTTCCTTAGCCACATTTTATGGTCATGACACTTCCAACTGACATGTAATGTAAGCTTACATGGCATAAATATTTTTACAACTGGCAGTGCTGCAGTGTTTACTCCCAGGGTGCTTAGATACCTCAATAAGGATTATGTGAGTTTTTTTATTATACCCCTTTTATTTATACTCTGCTCCTGTCTTTTAAAACACCCCATATATCATGCCAGTTATTGCAACAAGATCTCATGGTTTTTGAGAGATAACTCAGTGGGTTAGTGAGTTTCTGCATAGAAACACTGCTTCTCCATAACCAGACCAGAGAGATTAATTGAAAAAAAAAAAAAAAAAGAATAATTAAAGCTTTAAATATGCTTGTAAATTGTGCAAAAGCTTAATCATTCATGGATTCACCGAAATGCAAGGGTCTAGAAAGGCATACATACCTTCAGTCACAATGGTTGGGGCCGCTAACAAAATGAGTCTTTGGGCCACTCCAACAATGTTGGGCAGTAATAATTCTTGAAGAGCATCAAGGTTACGGATATCCAGGGCAGTATAGGCGAAGCTTCCATCAGTAGCAATCTGCTGCAGCTCTGCACTGTCAGCATTCAGGACCCCAATGCTAAACGAAAATATACCAGCTTGCTTCACCGCTAACAAGCCCTCTCGGATATCATCACTAGACTCTCCACCACTTATCAGCACTAAAATCTGAGGCACCGCTTCCTCTATCCTGCTGCCTCCCGCCTGGGTGAAGAGGTTCTCCACCACGAACTCCAGTGCCGCACCGGTGTTCGCCTCCTCGCCCCCGCGGAATCCGAGTGCCTTCACGGCATCCAGGACATCCGCCTTTGTGGAGTAGCTGCTCAAAGAGAACTCGGTTCTGGGTTGATCACTATACTGCACCACCCCAATGTGTATCTGCTGAGCTCCAACTCTGAGGGTCTCAATCAAATTTACAAGGAAATCGCGTATGGCTGGAAAATTGACACCTCCGATGTTGTTTGATCCGTCAATAAGGAAAATTAGGTCAGCGGACTCTTGAGCTTTAAAAAAAAGAAATGCAAAAGGTGAAAGCATTAAAATGGGTGATTACATGCAGTTGTAACAGTGTTCTGACATGTTTCTTGGAAAACCAGTGAGAAACACGAAAATGAGAAAACAAAACAACATGATCACTGAGGAGATGACTTTTGCCTCTTAGTTCTGCATTCTGATTGAATATGAGCTCTCAAGCCCTTCCCAGCAGCATCCACAGCCCATCAAGGGAGGGCTTGAGTGGACACAACACGAGCCAGTGGCTGTAGTAACATGGGGTCAGCGTTACTGGCATGCAAGGAGAAACCTCGGCAAAATACAGTTTTTGGAAATCTAGGTACATTCCATCAGTGGCCTGTACTGTCCAAATATTTAGACAGAGCCAAAAGAAAAAGGTGGAATTTGGTGGCAATTCACAGTGAAGGTAGAGGGTGAGGAGGTTTTCATCATTGCTGCCTTTTATTTTTTGGGAGGAAAAAAGCCAGCATTTACTGGATGCAGGGAAAGTTTCAGCTTCTCTGTCACGATTCTGCTCTTTTGCTGGTTAAACACAGAAGCTGAATCTATGGGCTTCTCCCACCATGAATAAATATTATTTAAAACACATTTGTTAGAAACAATTGAAAAGGTTATCATTACTTTTCCTTGACTGTAACTCTTTTACCAGTCGCCAGCATCCACCTGAAGTTATGTCTCTAGCAGGCTGACCCACACAGTTCTCAACCCAGGCCACGCAAAAATTGCGTCACTTTAAACATTTTGCACAAAGACGGGTTGATCATTGCCAGAGGGGTCTGGTCTGTACTTTTCATATGGAATCTGGGTATTCAATCAAGGAATGCAGAATCAGGTTAAAATAGGGTGATGACATCAGTCATGACAAAATTATCCAACTCCAGTTGTTTGACCCTACCCAGATGATCACAACATTTGCTGAGATATACACACATCAAACAAAGCTTGCACATGGTTTGAACCTGGTTTTGAGTGGCAGTATTTTTGAGACCCAAAATGCCCTGGTGTCTGCTCTTACTCCTTTTGCTCAACTAATGTTACCATCAACATCACCAAGAGCTCTATGCATGCAAAAAAGAGGAGTGGGGGGAAAAACCCCAAAGCATGCTCAGATGTTTCCATGCTGGTACTCTCCACTCACATTAAGAACTCAAATTTCAGACTATTTGCAAATGGCTGACAAGGAACATTTGGAAATCTCTCTGTCAGCTCTCAACTTTGGAAAGCCAAAGGTGAAACCAACAGCAAAGCTGACGTGTGGTTTAGCAAGGCTAGGAATAAACTTGAGATCTTTGCTATTAACCAGCACTGCCAGTAAAATATTTATTTATTGCCAATTTAGTTGTGTTTCTAGTACATGTTTTCATAAACCAGGAGATTAAGATAATGCTGCAATTCCAGTGACAAAGGAGAAGCTGTCCAAGTCACCATCACTCCCCTGGACCAACTCAATGGCCAGTGTTGGCTCAGAGGAAATCACCAGGGTACAGAATTTCAAGGAGCTCCAGGATTTATTTTTCCATGGAGGCAAAATTTAGGGCTGCTTAGGCTTGGTTTTACTGAGCCATTATCAGTTGGGATGTACACATTCCATTTCATCGTAAAAATGAAAGGGAAACCTCACAGTGGTTTTACCCAGGGATGCTTTAGATAATCCTGGATATCTTTTTTGGAGGAACAAGATTCCAGGCACTAATGGGTTGCTCCCACGGAAGAGAAAATAGATATGAAACAGATGCGTTGGATAATTTGTCATCACTGTAAAAAAACCCTTGTACTTCAGTGCACATTTATGGAACAAGCTGGTGTGGAGAACAAATAAAAAGCATGCTGGTTACACAACTAAGCGAGGAGGGTCAGATGAGACAGACAGGTCAGATTTAACAAATACTTCAGGGCAAACTCGGGGCTGACTGTTGTACTTACATGAGTCAGCTCCAGGGACTGCCACAGACCAGCAGTTCTGGTTCTCTTTACTAGAACCACTACAGGACTGGGGCTTTTTTACACTTCCATTTCATATTTGGGCTCTTTTCTTACATAGCATCAATGGCAGTTTTAGACATTTTAATGCCACATGTAGTAATCAGATGAATAAATGATTTTTTAAACTCTTATGCAGATATTTGTACCATGTTTTGCACATTGTTATCATCCAAGGTTTAGGACCTGTAACATCTTTTCCCATGTTTGACAATACTCTGTATATCACCCATGCAAGTCACACAGGGACAACACTACAACAGTAGGATTAACTTAAATTTGTGTTATAGGATGGGAAGAAAATGCTTGCAAAAAATACCTTTAATCAGAAACAAACTTGTAAATGCACAAAATACACAAAGCAGGGATTTGGCTTTAAAGCTTTTAAGGGAATGTCTGTGGTTCCAGATGTTTCCATTCAATGGGGTTACCTGCTGGCATGGCCCAGAGGAGGACAGCCAGCTTCCAGAGACCAATTTCCCAATTGATTTCAACAGGGAATTTCACTGGGTTCCTTCACAACTAAGATGCCCAACAGCGACCAGAGTGCTGCCAGCAGGTTGGGTGTAACGTTGATTTTCCACCCATATTGGTGTCATCTCCTTAGCATTGGAGAGCCTTTTGTTGCGTTTGTGGGGCAGCTACTCCCCTGTGGCTTTCCTGTGACCTGGATATTTGCCCTGTCAAGCGCTTTGCACGACAAAAAACACACATGAGCACGGCCTCTTGGTGTTGCTCGGTGCCATGCAGTGATGGAGAGCACCCAGTGGCACTGGCGTGAGGGTTAATCAGGCAAGACAACACAGGGGGATTAATGTCACACTGCCTCATCACACTGCTGTGGCCTTACGTCGCCCCACAAGCTCTCGACCTTCAGATGGAGCCTCAGGAATAAAAAGAAAGGTTTGATCCCCAGGACTTCTGTTTTGAAAAACAACAAAGCTGCTCAGAAGGCTCTTGCCATGCTGGAATTTCATAAACAGAGGAGGGACAGAGGAAGGTTGGTTTGGGGTGTTTTTTTTTCAGGGAAATTGGGCCCTGTGTTGCAGTCAGTGCAGATCCATTGAAGCCAACGTGGTTTGCAGGGAGGTTTCAGTTATGGGAAGGGTCCAGTGCTCCAGCAGGTGGAAGCCATGGGCTTGTAGAGAAGACTTTTCAACAACACACCTTCTCCAGGTGCATGAGGAGAGAGGTTAAGGGACAGCTCAGAGGTGGGCTTTCAGCAGAGAAATTCCCCACCCAGCTTCTTTTGCTGTCTTCACCAAGAATGTGACTTTCTAGAATGGCACACTGGCCAAGAGTGTGACTTTCTGGAATGGCACACTGCACATCTCCCTGTCCCCCTACCTGGTTCTAAGGGGACATCCATCATGCTGTCCCCACAACCAGCAGCAACCTTCTCAGTCTCCAGAGGATTTTCAGTCAGGGTCACCACCAGGTCTGGTGTGCTCACCCTCTGTTTCCCCACTTTAGAAGTAAACAGGACATGGCAATTTGCTAACTCTGCAGAGCTCCCTACCCTTGAACTTCCATGCCATATGTGCCAGAGGATGGCCACAAGGTGCCACTGCCCATTCAAGGATTCCTGCCCTGGCTCCTGGCAGCCCTGGCTCAGTCTGCAAACAGCACCTCAGCAGCTGCAAACACGGGGCCACACGCTTCAAACCTTTATTTTTACACCTCTGAACGTCCATCTCAGTCTTGCCCCTCCAGAGTGGCAATGCCAAACAGCGCAGCGCCAGCAGATACCACCAGCCAGCCAGGCATTACCTGTGATGTCTTTAACCAGTCCTTTGGCCCCAGCCTTTTCTGGAGTCATGGAGGAGCGGACACTCGCCACTAAGTCCCCAACTATGCCGTGGAGAGCGGTAAAATTCTCCAGGTTGAAGCGGTGCGCATCGAGGGGTCCGCTCGCTACTTCCCGCAAATGCCTTTCCACCGGCTCCTCAACGCCGACCGCAAACAGGTTTACACGGGCCGAGTTAAGGAGAGATGAGGGCAGAGCCACATCATCCCGGGGCTGTCCGTCTGTCAGCACTACAATAACCTGGGGCACGCCTTCACTGGCTCTGCTTCCCGCAGCTTTAGTGAGGTGCTTCTCGATTAGGTACTCTAATCCTTTTCCGGGCTCGGCGCCTCCCCCCACGTAAGTCATGTTGGCAATATGGGACAGGACGTCCTGGGTGGAGGGGAAGGTATTTAACTGGAACTCTGTGCGGGGGTTTCCGCTGAACTGGACCAGGGCAAAGCGAAAATCATTTCCTCCCACATCTAAAGCCTTTACAACATCATACAGAAACTCTCGAACGAGTTGGAAGTGTTCCTTCCCAACGCTCCAGGAGGAATCCACTAGAAATATTATATCAGCCGCGGCAATGGTTTTGACAGCTTTAAAAAAACAGATGGGGGTTTAGGATTTTCTATCGGTCAGCACAAGCATGCCTCCTCCTCATCCTCCTCCTCCTCCTCCTCACCCAAACAACCAACAGCCTCCTTGGCACGGTGAAAGTGAAGCTCAGCTTCCCCTTATCGCCCGCAGCAAAATGAGAAGCGCTGGAGAACAACCACGCAGCCACCAGAGCCCCGCAGGTGCTGGGGGACAGCATGCCACCTGCCCTGCCCAGAGAGAGGGAGCTGAGGTGCTCCTGCCCTCCTACACTCTCACCCATGGGTTTGGACACCAGCCCTGAGCCAGACAGAGACACTGGCAGCTCCACCTGTTAGTTCAGGCTCATTCAGCTTCCAGCTGCCCGTGTCTCTTGCATGGTTTTTGCTGGCTCCATGGTAATGCTCAAGGAAGGAAGGACAGCTCAATTTAAGCAGCCTGGGTGCTGGCATGAGTTTCCTGCATTTTTCCTGCTGTCACACTTGGTGACACCAGGTCTGGTCTCAAAGGCGCCAGCACCACCTCTCTAAACAGCCTTTCTGCAGGTCAGTGGCAGTGCTCTTCTCACTTTACACATGCAGGGAGGGCAGAACAGCTCTGCCCAGGAGAAGACCCTCTCAGGACCACCCTGAGTGCAGGTCCCACAGCCTGGTGCCCTGCAGAGCATCCTCCATGGCACAGCACCAGCCAGCGTCATGCTTGGGGAGGCATCGTGAGTGTTGGCCAAGGCCCGTGTCCCAAGGAGCCTCAGCAAGGTGGGAGCTGAGGAGCAGAACACATCCATCCACAACATCCCACGGACATGCATGTCAAACACCAAACAGTGCCAGGGAGTGCTTGTACAGGGCCAAAGTCAGGTGAAGCAGCCTGGGTTCTTACCTGCTTGCTGCTGAGCACCAACCGAGCCAAAGCCTGAGAGCAGGAGGCAGAACATTGCCACCAGGGGCAAATGCCGATGTTTCCTCATTTTGCTCTTTTAGGAGTTTTCCTTTTATTCTCTTTTGTTTCAAAGCACCTGACGTGAGACCTGAGGGAGGAAAACAGGGAGAGTGAGAAATAGCAGCAGTGCTGGCCAGATGAAGCACAACATAGAAAAGCCAAACCATGTGGTTTTACGAGGCTTTTGTGGCACTTTGGCAGGAAAGTTTTCTTTGCTGCTGGATAGAGTGACAATTCACATAACTGACCTTCAATCATCTCTGTGGAATTAGATGATTTTTTTTTTACCTGTGCTGTCCCAGGCAATGTGTAATACATAGGAAAATGCTTAGGTTTCTCTACCAAAATACACAGTGGCCTCCCACCTGCCCTCCCCATCCATGGATGACCAGCTGATACATCTCTGCCAACACACTTCCTCTTGCTGTTGCCTTTTCTCACTTTATTTCTTCCAAACACCACAATAACTGGCCTGAACATCCCCCTTTGCCTCAGCTCACCTTTTCAGCTGTCCCAAACATACAAATGGAAATTTAAGCACTCTAGACCCAAGTGAGCCACATGATCTGGCTGCACAGCAAAAAGCCCTTGGACTCCCCCAGGCTCAGAGCCCCGGTTGTGGAATAGCCTGCGCTGGGCTGATCATATTTTGGAAAGGCACCAAGAATAATATTTTATCTTCTGGAGCCAAAAATATAATTTAAGCAAGTTTCTTATCTGTGATCCACCTGGCAAGCCTTCTGAAACAACGTCTCCGCCATGAAGGCTGTGTTTCTGTTGTCATAGAGATGACCAATTTATTATTTAATCTTCATTTCCAAGCCCACAGAGCAGAAAGCAGCAAGGCTTGCTTAACTGGGAAAATATCCTCCCAAAAGGGAACACAGTGATTTAATACCTTTCGTTCCCCAGAGGGGATCAATCACTCAAATCAGCCAAAAGTTACTCCAATACATCAAACTGCTAACCAGGTCATCATAAAAGGGAAAAAAAAAAAAAAAGTGATTCCATTTTCTTGTTATCATCCTTGCCAATTCCATCAATCCAGACAGTTACAACCAAAACAAGAGCCTAAAAGGGCTAAAGGGAAGAGTAACTATTATTTTTGAGGAAAACTGTGGTAATTACACTGATGGTTATTGCTGGTATGGCAGGAAACAGAAGAAAGAGTTGGGAATATGGGAACATCTGGACATAAGGAGCTAATCCCACTTCTGCTGTAGAGACACTCCTCAGGGATATCAGAGGGCAGCTCTGTGGAAAGGAAGGAACAACTTCCACCTGGTTTCCTGAAATCCAGTGTGATCCTGACACTTCCTCTAGCTCCCTGTGTGTCACAGCTGGGCTGGGGTCTGGCCTCTTTTGGGAGAAGAGATTTGCAGCATTTGGTCTTTCCTGTGCTCCAGGTGGAATTTATGACTGCCCTATAGCATGAGTTTGGGAAAAGCTCTCCTCTGCCTTTTCCCCAAAATAATAGTAATAGTAATAGTAATAGTAATAGTAATAGTAATAGTAATAGTAATAGTAATAGTAATAGTAATAGTAATAGTAATACTGATAATTATGATGATGATGATAATAATAATAACAATAACAATAATAATAATAATAATAAATGGAGAGACATTGAGCAGGCCCCCAGAGCCAGCGCATAATGTTAATCAAGACATGGCAAAATCTTCCCTATTATTGGCAACCCCTCAATTTATAGAGGCAGCTGCAGCAGCCCAGAGGTATCATTGTCATTCCTGAAGAGATTAAACCATCACCTTTGTGGGCTGGCAGCCATCCATCCCCCTGGAAGTGCCAGTGCAAGCCAAACCTCCCAGTGCCTCCAGCAGGAGCAAACCTGCTCAGATGGATTGTGTCCCTGGTGGGCATCTTGCTCCCAGAAATAATGGTTTCACCCAAAAAATAGTTTCAAATACAGAAGGGTCTGTAGGTCCTAGACCTATTTTTCTGCAAAAAGCACCAAGCTCATGACAACCACCCACCCAACTCCATGGGAGAGTCTTCCCTCTGGGAAGAAATTTACGGAAGAGCTGCAAGTTTTTGAGAGGGATTCACTTTGCATAGTGAATTGTATAGAAGCCTAGAAGAGTCCAAAGTGCTGGACAATGCTCTCAGGCATAGGGTGGGGTTGTTGGGGTGTCCTGTGCAGGGCCAGGAGTTGGATTTAGATGATCCTTGTGGCTTCCTTCCAGCTCAGGATATCCCATGGCTCTCTGATTCAAGATGTGCACGTCTCAAATCCTCACAGCTGTGCAGCCAACCAAGGATTGCTGGTGATAACAACCAAGGATTGTTGGCAGTAACCCACCCTGGGAAAGGGCAGGATGTGGCTGGAGAAGAGGCCACATGGAGATAGGGCAGCATTTTATGGGATAAACTTCCTTATTCTGGCTAGGGAGGATAAGCACAGCACAGGGACGGTGTTGAGAAGCAGGAAGGCCTCCAGAGCCCCTTGACCCGTTTCAAGAAATGGGAAAACTAGGAAAAACTTGTTGGCTAATTTACATAGAAAGTGAGAATTTTTCTCCAGGGAGGGGGAAATGCAACTATAAAAGGTACAGCCATGTAGCCCAGGTGCATCTGTGCCCCTGGATACCCCGTCAGCTGGATCAATGCTGGAGTCAGGAATGGTGATCTCTCTTTCTCCCTTCCTTTAATCTCTATCTCTCCCTCTCTAATCCATCACCCTCCCTCTTTTCCCTTTCACTCTGTCCTTTATCCAAAAGCCACTGCCACGTGCTTATACTGAAATCAGGAAGATCAGTGATTAACACACCCAATTCCATGCCAAGTGTGTAATTTGTTAATAAAACTTTGTAAGCTTTTGCAGGCCCTCTCACTTCTGTCTTTTCCTTGAGCCACAAGCACCTACAAACCTTGGGAGCCCCCTTTCCCTTAAGGGTGGGATGTCACAGAGTGAAAAGGCTGCTAGAACTGAATGGGGAACATGAAATAAAATGCATGCTAAGGAAAACAGCCCACTAAAGTAATTGTGTGCTGTAAAGCTGCTCATATTTCTTTCCCAAAATGCAGGAAGTTATGTTATCATCCTGTTTATTAGCTGCTGGCAGCCAATCCCTCTTCAGACACAACAGCTGGGGATGAGCAGAGCACCAAGATAAACCAGTGAAAATTGATGTCTTGCTGGCTAAAAAGGGACAGGACTGAAGCAAACATTTGGGGGCTTTTTTGGTCTTAATGTCAAGCAGCTGCTCGGAGCCTGTTTACAGCCACGAGATGCAGCCAAAGGGAAAAGGGAAACTCCCTGAGGCTGTGGAATCCCCCCTGCCCACAGGATCACCCGTGAACTCCCACAGCAGTGGGAAGCTGAGATTTTCCACAGAATTTCTTAGGTTGGAAAAGACCTCCGAGTCCGAGTCCAACCCAGGGACTGGTTCTCACCTTGTCACCCCGCCCAGAGCACTGAGTGCCACATCCAGGTGTTCCTTGGACACCTCCAGGGATTTCACCTCATTCCCCATTTTCTCTTTTAGGAGCACTCCAGATCTATCTCCAGCTTTCTCTGTGACCCCCATCACGGTATTTATAGTTCTGTGCAAGCAGGGGGACTTGTCCATCAACAAGAGATGAGTTTTAGCATCACACAAAACCATCCCAAAGTCATAGGAGCCAGGATTAGCCATCAGAAGGAAAAAGGCAGAAAAGTCTTGCAGGAAGAAATGATGGATGTCTCTTAGACACTGACAAGTTAAGGAAAATAGAAGCTTTTAAGAAGAGTTGCTCCTGAGCAGGGTTTTCTCTTATAGCCCCCTCATTAGCTAATGAGGAAGAGTTCAGTGCTTGCAGAAAGGGGTGGGCAAGGAGATGATTTTCCTGTAGAAGAAGATGCAGCAAGACAGCAACTTTTTTTTGTAAAGGTAATTTAGTGGGGGTTGGGTGGGTGGGGGTAATTTGTTTTTTCTTTCCTTGGATGGGGGAGTTCACCCAAAACTCCACTCAGCTCTGTTTTGAGTGGTCTAAGTCTCTGGCTCAGTGAGAAAAGTGGGTTTAAAACAATGAATAATGTGATTTTTATTGCTTGGCTTGCCTCAGCGAGGCACAAGAAGTAATTTCCGTTGCTCAATGTGTTCTTGCTTTGCGTCCCAAATTACCACCAGTCACAGGAGCTGGAGGTGGCACCAGCTTGCAGAGCATGGATGATAAAACCAGAGATGTGAAATCATTTCAATACTTGGTTAAGGTAAGTATTTGTGTTGCAACTTTATTCTCTGGCATTGTTGCGTTTTCAATAATGTATTTTCAACAAGGCAATTTAATTGTGGATTTATTTCATTTTTTAAATGAAAAGTTCCTTGCAGTCCTGTAGGGTGAAAGCTCTGGTGAAGCTTTTGCTATGTCCATTTCAAGCTGGAAAAATATGCTGAAAAACCTGACTCCTTTCCTTTAGGAAAGGAAAGAGTTTTCCTGAATTAAGTTAGCACCAAAGCCTGGGGAGCCAATTTCTTCATGATTCATGTGCTAAGAGATTAACTCCTGTAGCCTTCAATAATCTGAAAGTTTTATGTCTGTCTAGAGTTTATATAGTCTGTGCTGACCTCTTAATATTACAGTATTTCATCAGAAGCAATACATCTGTTCCTAATACTGCTCTCAAAAAGCAATCATTTCTACCTCCGACACAATGAAGTGATTTCCTTAAATATTTTCCCCAGCAGCTATTTTTTGCATATATTGCATACTTCTCTGCGCATAAAACTTGACTTTTTACATATTTTTTTTTCCTTTGAGTGGATGTTTTAAATTCACTTGCTAAGCTCTTGTTTGCTTGTGTTGGGGTGGGTTTTTTCACTAGAGTGTAGTTAAAATAGAATAGATGGGATAATGGGAAGAAATTCTTCCCTGTGAGGGTGCTGAGGCCCTGGCACAGAGTGCCCAGAGAAGCTGTGGCTTCCCCATCCCTGCAAGTGTTGAAAGGGACTGGAACAAAATGCTTTTTAATGTCCCTTCCAGCCCAAACCATTTTGTGATTGCATTTATGACATTTGCTCCCATAACCTCCCTGTTCCTGTGACACATTCCTGCTGGAAAGCTGAGCAGCCTCTGGGAAGGAGCAGAGCATGGCAAGCATGGTAGGCAGAGCCACAGCTGGCACATTTTCTGGGGACAAATGGCCTGGATTTGGGCTTGGCCTTGTGCAGCTTTCCCAGCTGGCACGCCCAGGGACATTTGGGATGCCCCACTACCCCAAATCACAGGATATCTGCTCCAGTTTTCCTGCCCAGCCATGCAGCATCCCCAAAAAATATATTGACTAAAAACCTGAGGAGCAATGGCAGCTCTTAAATTCCCTTGTGCTTGTGGGGTGGATTGTGCTTTCCTCATGGAAAAAGAGGTGCATTTGCAGCTGGGTCTCAACAGCTTTTCTGAAAGGGGGACAGGGAGAGCAAAGCATCATTCCACAGCTTGTGCAGGATGCTGTGAGAATACTCTAGATTTCTCCAGAAGTCTCTCACGGGGATGTCAGAACCGAAAAAAAAGAGGTTTCTGCCTTCACCTGCATTTGCTTTGTGGGGATTTTCCCAACCAAACTGCTCAGCCTCAAATTCCCTTGGCTTGGCTGCTCTCTGCTGCATCCACAGCAGCTGTAAGCCCTGCCAGTGGCTTGGAAGTGGACACCAGGCACCCAGAACAACTAAATTTATTTTGCATCCCCAGCAGTGGGGATAAGATTGCAGTCATGGCTGTGGAGCGAGCAGCTGGGAGAAGCAGCTCCCAAACTCCTGATGTGGATGGAGCCAGGGAGCTGCAGATTGCCCTCTGGAGGCGAGGCATGCTCCTCTCTCGCCTGGACGAATTCCCCCTCATATTTCCCTCAGCTGGGGAAAACGTTAGCCAAAAGCCACTCCCGGATTCTGAGGCTGAATGCCATGATTTTTTCCGTGAAAAAAAAAAAAAAAAAAGAAGCTTGGTCACCTTTTCAAGGGACAGAAGTGTCCCATGCCTGTCCACCCCTTCATCACAGAAGAATAGAACACTTTTCTGCCTGGTTCCACAGCCCTTGGGAGAAGCAAAGCTGGTTCTAGAGACTCAGGATGGGCTGAACAGGACAGATCCTGGATTTATTCATGGCTCCAGGTGGAGACATTAAGATTTGTCTCATCTCTTTTGAAGTGTAAAGGTTGCTGCCAAGTGCTACTGGGAAGGTGAGGCTTGTGGGGTTGAGGGCTGCCCCTGAAAAAATTTATTCCTACCAATGCAGACCTGGACATTAAAAAAAAAAAAAAAAAAAAAAAAAAAAAAAAGAAGACAGAAAGGATGGAAAAAAAAATCTCCCTGCTTTTGCAAGCCACTGGAGCTTTGATTTTTTTTAAAACCAGTGTTCAGCAAAGCAATAGAGTTATGGTGCTTCCATGTCCTACCCAGGCAAGTTCCCTGGGTGCTAGAATTTAATATGAATCACATATTCATTGCTGTCCTTCTAAGCATGCTGTTGGCTTAAAATCCAGTTGTTTTCTCCATCCAAAGACTGAGACCAAAATAGAGTCCTTAATAAGAGGAAAGGGAGTATTTGCTAAAATAAAAAAAAAAAAATTTAAAAAAAAGAGGAAACACCCTCGAAGATCAATGACTCCTTATGTATAGTAACCAGAGCCTCCCGGAGCCTCCCCACCCAAACAAATCAGCTCCTTAATGTGGAACACAGATCACTTAAAAAAGGTGGAAAAAGTGATGGGCATGTGGAGGGGTAAGTCAGGCTGGCTGTGATTCAGGGCAGGGAGCAGGCACACAGTGCCACCCGGCGCCGTGCACGCCCAGCACAGGGCAGGCTCACCCCTCTGCTGCAAATCCTGTGGGGAACACAATCCAAGGCTGGCAAGGCTGTGCACTTACCACAGCTTGCGCTGGTGGAAGGAATAGGATGTTCCCTCCTGTTCCTGGACAGGCACGTAGCAAAAGTAGAGGAGGAACGTGATTTTTTTTAAAAAAAAATTTTTCCCCCCTCCTTGACATGTGGGAGTAAAGCAGGGGCTGGTTTAGCTCACCCTGGAATCAGGGAAAGTTACTGAGTTTGAATGGAAAGTCGTAGAGATGTTTGAAAAACCAGAAAGGGGACTGGGGAGGGTGCTGGAAACTGGAGAGGGAATGAATGAACCGTGGTGTGGTGGCAGCACGCACACAGCCCTGCACTCCTGTCTTAAACACTGGCACAACCCTCGCCATGGTCAGCCCCTCTGCAAAGACAGAGGAATTTTGGGGATGAAAAGCCTGTTTGCCTGAGCTCTGACTGAAGGGATGGTGCCAGGGAGAAGTGGAGTTGAGTCTCTCCTCTGCCACCACTGCATTCTTACATGACCTTGGAGGAATTCTCCAGCTCCCTGCAACAGCATTAGTCTGGAGGCATCTCCCTACAAACCTCCTAAACTGGGCATTTGTGCCCCAGAACAAACATAATACATATCACTATATAAGCACCATAATTACCCAACCACAAATACTGATTCTTTTTTCCCTAAACCAGCAAGAAATGGGGCAAAACCAAAATTTTGAAAAACACAGGAAAGATTCCTCTCCCCCAAGAGCGTGCACATGAATCATCACAGCAACCAGAAATGAGCAGAGAGTTTCCCATTGCACTCACTGGAACCAGAGGGGCTTTGGCTACCCCCATTCCAGCCACTTTTGGTCCTTCTGCTTGGTCAGGAAACCAGTTTGGCCACAAGCATCTCTCGCCCCAGCTCTGCTTGGGAAGGGATGGTGGCAGGGTGTCTCCAGATTAGTCATAGCCACCCCCTCAGCACGTCCCAGGAGGCTCAGGGCAACTGGGGCTGCGGGGGGAAAGGGCTGGGGAAGGCAGGAGGGAGAGCAGAGGGAGCTGTGGAGGGGGACAGTAGCTCCATGCATGGCTGGAGAGCCCTTTCCCTTAGGGGAAAAGCTGCTGCTTGGGTAATTTCCCTCTCTGTGGATGACCACAAGAGGATGAGGATTACCCTTGGAGCCATATGCTGGCCCACCCCAGAGCAGTGGGGACATGCCTGGCAGCAGAACCTGAGTTGGCACAGCTGAACACCTCTGCTGGGTTCATCCTACCTCACCTCGGGGCAGGAGGGGTGAGGGCAGCTATCCAACATCCCCTAGCCCTGGGAGCAGGAAAGGGGCACTGAGATACCCCCTCAGCACGTTCCTTGCAAGGTCCCATTGATGCCTCCACCTCCCTGTGCTGACACATCTTCCCAAAAACCACCACATGCCCTCCTTGGGGCACTGCTTCCCCTGTCATCCTGCTCCCATCCCATCCCATCACTCTGCTGCTGCAGCAATTCCGAGGCACCAAATCCAAAACCCACGCTGAGGCAACGGGGGAAATAGCCTTGAATGTGTTCAGTTCCCCTGCAGTGGTGGGGACAGGAGCGCTCCCACACACCTGCGGTGCATCAGCTCCAGGAGGAGCTCACGGGCTGAGCGAGCCGGCAGCTTTCCCAAGAGTGATGCAGACCTGGGGGTGGCTGAAAAACCGCCAGATATACCACCCCACCAAGGAGAAGAGCCATGCCTTAGCAGCTGCCGAGGGGTAAGCAGCACTTACCCCTGAGTGAACCTCCAGAAGAGCTCCTTACTCCAGGATTTTCCTCTCCGGAGCGCCTCTCACCGCTGCTTCATGGCGTGCGGCGCTGCTCAGCCTCCCCGGTCCCCTCTGGCGGGGTGCAGGCGGCGCTGGGATGAGGGAGCAGCGGCGGGACAGGGCTCTGGAGGGACGCTGGTCCCTGCGCGGCGGCTGCCGTGGCTCTGAGCGCGGCCGGAGGAGGCGGCTGGCTCGGCAATGCCGGGGGGCCGGGCGTCGCAAATGGGATCCAGATGGTTGGTGCTGGCGTTCCCGGGGCTGAGGTCAGAGCTGCTCATCACACACACACACACACACACACACACACAAAGTCATTCCCCCCCTTCTCTCTTCGGGGGACGCCTCCGCAATCTGCGGCTTCCCCCTCGCCGCGCTGGCCCTGCCGCGTCCGAAGCGCTGCTCCCTCGTTGGTGGGAAATAGATATTAAAATTTAAAAAAACAAACAGAGAAAAAAAAAAAAAAAAAGAAAGAGGAAAGATTTTTAAAAAACAGCCCTGTGGGATTGGAGGAAGCTGATTGAACCATGTCTTTTGGTGCTGGATGTTTGCAGGAGCGGGGATGTGCCAAGGACCATCCCGACGGAGCAGCGCCGCTCGGAGATGCTCGAGGCTGGGTAAAGCACAGCATCTCTGCCTGAATGGTTCTAACACCAGCACAAGGGGAGAGAGGCTGGATAAAGCATTTATACATCCCCAGATGGGCAGGCAGAAGTGGAGGATTTATGTTATTCATAACTTATAACACCTTAGCATACGGATATGTATTTTAAAATATATATAAGTTTAAAAGGCAGCCAATCCAGTCTGCAAGTTCCTGACTGGCTGTTTTTTAAAATTTTTTTAAACACATGTGAAATGAAAGAATACTTTAACCTTTCATTTAGCAGAGGCTAATAAATTTGGGGCTAATTTAATCCTGTTTTCTGTTCCTGTATTCTAGCAGGACCACTGGCCAAAGTCAAAGATTTCAGGCTGGGCTGGGCTGTGTTTTGCAATAAGCACTGGTATGGAAACTTTAACTCTTATCTCTTGTTCTTGCTCGGTTCCATATAAGGCTGGAGTGGAGATGGAGTCCCTGGAACCAAACAGTCAAGTTCTTTTCTTTTCAAATGGGGGATTTATGATGTTTGCTCTTGGGTTGGTGCTGTTTGAAAGAGCAGCCACATAAAGAAATAGCTGGAATGCTTCAGGGAAGTGCTGAGCCCTTGGACTGAGGCAATAACTCCTTTTAGAAATTGTGCTTGGCTTGGTGCTGGCAGAGGCGGAAGACAGAGTGGAGAAACTCCCCAGCCTTGTGGCCAAAGGCAAGCAGGGCATTATGCCACCCCTCCAAAATCTGTCAGGCTGCAGCTTACAGGCAGGGAGTTCCCAAATAACAAATGAGCCTGGCCAAAGGGAGCTGCAGCTCCTCACTGGGTGTCAGTGGGCACTGAACTGGGGATGGTGGAAACAGGAATTGCTGGAAAACCATGACAATAAGCTTATTTTATTTTATTTTTATTTAATTTTTAAAAATTTTTTATTTTTATTTTCAACCAGGGTGAGGGACAGCGGCTAAAAAATAAAACTCATATGATGGAGGAGCATTATGTGGGCAGAAGGATCCAAACCAAAGGCCTTTCCAGGTGATTTCAGCTGTCAGGCAGAGCTCAGCTGGGATGCCCCATCCCTAGAAGTGTTCCTGGCCAGCTTGGACAGGGCTTGGAGCAACCAAGTCTAGTGGAAGGTGTCCCTGCCCATTGCAGGGGGATAGAACAAGGTGGTCTTCAACACCCCTTCCAACCCAGGCTATTCTGAGATTCAGCAAAGCAAGAACTTGAGGCTACAGTTGCTATTGCAATGAAGAATTATATTCACCAGTGGTAACCAGTATGCAGCTGGGATCTGTTTGGCCTTTTCTTCAGATCTGCCTGGAAAACCAGAGTTTTCTGCGTGGCAGTGAGGGAGTGCAGGGGAACACTTTAATTGGCTGAAAAAAAAAAAAAAAAAAAAAAAAAAAAAAGAACAAACCACAGGAAAGCTCCACGCACCCCCAGAACAGTGGTGAAAAACAGCCAAGTCAGAGAATTCCAGATAAATAATGTAACAACACTGGTGAAAATGTGTGTGAGCAGTGTAATGTGCCTATCACAGCTCAATTGAGAACATGATTAACTGGGGAGTTAGATTGATTTCTTTTCGTGCTGTTAGCATTTCTTTTTTTTTTTTTTTTCCTTTGACTTAACATGGTTTCAATATTGAAGTGACTTTTACCAAGTGCTCCAGTAATTAAATGAGGCTGCAAGAGCTCTTCAATTCCCATCTGACTGCCTCATGGCTGTAATAACCAAGCTGGAAGATTTTCCTTTCCAAAAAGGGGCTTTGTCACTGACACGTAGCAGGGGAGCAGCCAGATAGGATGCTCAGGGCATTTTGGGGTGGGGTTATTTTTTTCCCCCCTTTCACTCACAACCCTTTACAAGCCTTCCTTTAGCAGTTCCCTTACAATTTGTGTTGGTGACTCCTAGAGAAATGATTCCCATCCAGCATGGGAACCTGGGCTGTGGCTGCTGTGGCATTTTGGGGGTGGGTGACACCCCTGGGAAGAGGGTGACATCTGCAGGGACAGTCTACTTTCCACCCCCAGACACCAAACTAACCCTCTGATAATTAGTTAAAGACTGGATGAAATCCCACTGGTAATTTCTAGAGGCATCTGGGACTAAGTTCAGTAATATTTCCTCCCTGGTGCATTAGTAACTAGATGTGATTAATGCTATGAGTCAGGAAGAGGGTTTTGAGGAATTCTCTTTCTATCCATGAAAAAAAAATTAAAAGCCCTGTGTGCTACATCATCCCCAGGATGCAAAGGTGGCTTTGATGTCCTCCCACCGCCAGAAGGAGGGTCCCAGCTTAAAAAAACATCCAATGAAACTGGCAGAGAGTGGTTAAATTTCGCAGTTCTTTTCCGATGTGCCTCAGCTGGGCAATTTCCACCCTGACTTAGGAAACCTCTGAGGATTTTGCTTGGCTGGCTGCGGGTCCCTGGGGACACATGGTGACACCCAGGAACATCCTGGCTCCATCCTTGAGCACCATCTACTGGCTTTTCCTCCAGGGACTCCTCTGGCATCTGCAAAACCCAAAGTCACCTTTTCCCCCTCAAATAAAAGCTGCTCCTGCAGAGAGAGAAAGTTCTTGCTCTGAAATCAGGGAGTACCACCAAACCCCAGGCTTGCTCCACTACTTTCCCATCTGCACAGCAGATCAGGGGTGCAGGATCCCACCTCTCACAGCCCTGTTTTAAAGAACAAACTCTTTGTGCTGCTTGGAAGTGAAGGCAAAGAGCAGCTCTGCTGGGACAGAGGGCAGGGCTGCAGATTGCATTTTAATTTTGCTTGCAATAGATGGTTTTCATTAGCTCCAAAGGATTTGCTATTGCTTTTATCCAAATGCCTCCCCGGCACCCTGGTTAGGAAGTGGTCCAGGAAATATTTTCCTGAAGTTCTCTTGGTTCTGCTCTTCTCCTGTGCTTTCTGTTGGTCTGTCTGCCTCCATGCAAATATTTCTTGATGGTTTTTTGTCTCATCAAATGGTTTTGGAACAGTCAGGGAAAGGGGCAAGAGCATCTCTAGATGGGCAGGTCAGAGTGGGAATTAGGAAAAGATAAGAGACACTTGGATGTGCCCTTCCCATCCTGCAGCCCTGGCCAAGAATTTAAAACATCTCTGCAAAATCTCCCATCTTCCATTCCTGGGAGTGCTCAAGGCTGGGTTAGATGGGCCTTGGAGCAACCTGGTCTAGTGGAAAGTGTCCCTGTCCATGGCAGGTAGTTGGAACAAGATGAACTTCCAAGTCCTTCCCAACCCAAACCATTCTGTGATTTTTTGATTCTATGGGGGTTTTTTTCTCCCTCTCATAAAAAAATCTCAGCAACAAAAACAAGCCCACACCAGGCTGTGTGCATTATCTGAGTGTATATACACACACTTAATCCACAGCCTGCAAAAGAGATCATAATTCAGAAGGTGAAGCTTGGAGCTCAAACCAACCACATCCTGCAAAAAGCCCTCCTGCTAGAAGGGATTTTCAGTGATTACAGGGAACAAACTATGCTCAAGTATGTAAATAATGTGGATATTTTCCCCTCTAACACAATGCACAGCCTGTAGGTCAGTAAACTCTAATGTGAACTGTGATGCTTGGCTTCTAGGAAAGATAGCTCAGCTCTTTTTCGGAGTAAAAGATAACTCAGGGAGCACGAAATGCATTTTGGTCAACACAGACCTTGCCAGCCTTTGCTTTGGGTTACTCCTGTTTTCTTGTTTTAGACCCTTCCAGGGAGTGAAAAAACCTTTCCAAGTCTCGGCCTCAGTGTCCTGTGGCAACTTGTGCTGCACAAAAAGAACTGTTAGGAATGGGCTGGATTTCAACAGTTCAACGAAAATTCCAACTTTTGTGATGGAAAAGGCTGTTACTAACTACAGGGAGAGAGGTGAGGTGGCTTGAAAAGAGCTGGAGTCAGAAAAACGGAGAGGCCAGAAATACTCACTGCCCACACGGACAGGATGATGTAACGGCAGACGAGCCGAAGAGGAGTTACAGGGAATTATTTGTACTCCAAGAGGAATTGTAAGGAATTATTCATACCCATGAATGAGTGTTGTGTTATTTGGGAAGGTGCAGAGGGGAAAAATAGACCTGGGGGGGTTTGCTGTAGGCAGTTCCTTGGAAACCTGTGGTCATTGTGTCCCAGGGCTGGAGAGAAAAAAATCATGTGTAATGGCAAAAGGGAGAGGAGAGCCCAGGAAATGCAGAGCCCAGGGAGATGATCCCCAATAAAGAAATAAGAAAATACATTTTTTATCTTTTGTCTTATTTTTTTTACATGATAGAATATTCCATGGATTTTCTTGCCCGTTAGTAGGGTGAGATGGAAGCTGGGGATCAGCAATGCTGGAGTCTGAAATGACCTGTGGGGATGGTGGCCCACACCCCAACCTTGCCAGGGCTTCTGCTTCTCCCCTGGGGCACCAGGTCAGCCCTGGCTGTGATTTCCTGACAGGGTGCCTGTCCAAAATGCTGCTGCTTTTTAATTTTGGGGCTAAGTTGAACAGGTTTAATTCAGCTGTGAAAATTGGGCCACTCTCCTGACTTGAATTAAGGGGTGGGAAAATCCCTGCAATTCTGCCCACAGGGATTTGAGGAGGGCTGAATCTACTCTGCATCTGTTTCCACAGAATCACTGAAGGGTTTGGGTTGGAAGGGACCCTAAAGCTCATCCAATCCCACCTCCTGCCATGGGCAGGGACACCTTCCACTATCCCAGGGTGCTCCAAGCCCTGTCCAACCTAGCCTGGAACACTTCCAGGGATCCAACCTGGCCTGGAACTCTTCCAAGCACCAGGTCAGCCCTGGCTGTGATTTCCTGACAGGGTGCCTGTCCAAAATGCTGCTGCTTTTTAATTTTGAGGCTAAGTTGAACAGGCTTAATTCAGCTGTGAAAATTGGGCCACTCTCCTGACTTTTAATTAAGATGTAGGACAATCCCTACATTCTGCTCACAGGGATTTGAGGAGGGCTGAATCCACTCTGCATCTCTTTCCATAGAATCACTGAAGGGTTTGGGTTGGAAGGGACCCTAAAGCTCATCCAATCCCACCTCCTGCCATGGGCAGGGACACCTTCCACTATCCCAGGGTGCTCCAAGCCCTGTCCAACCTAGCCTGGAACACTTCCAGGGATCCAACCTGGCCTGGAACTCTTCCAAGCACCAGGTCAGCCCTGGCTGTGATTTCCTGACAGGGTGCCTGTCCAAAATGCTGCTGCTTTTTAATTTTGGGGTTAAGTTGAACAGGTTTAATTCAGCTGTGAAAATTGGGCCACTCTGCTGACTTTTAATTAAGATGTAGGACAATCCCTACATTCTGCCCACAGGGATTTGAGGAGAGTTGAATCCCCTCTGAATCTCTTTCCATAGAATCACTGAAGGGTTTGGGTTGGAAGGGACCCTAAAGCTCATCCAATCCCACCCCCTGTCACGGGCAGGGACACCTTCCACTATCCCAGGGTGCTCCAAGCCCTGTCCAACCTGGCCTGGAACACTTCCAGGTATCCAGGGGCAACCACTCTGGGCAACCTGTGCTTAAGGCCTGACCAACCTCACAGGGAAGAATTCCTTCCCAAAATCCCATCTAACCCTTCCCTCTGGCAACAGGAAACCATTTCCCCCCCACCCTGTGATTCCATGCCTCTCCTAAAAATCCTTCTCCAGCTCTCTTGGAGGCTCTGTAGACACTGGAAGGTTCTCTGAGGTCTCCCTGGAGCCATGGGAGTTCCCCTGGGTGGGCAAAGGGATCCAGACTGCATCATTTTCCTCTCTTCCCTGTAAACTTCCCGTCGGTTGATGGGGGAGCTTACATAAACATCATCTCCACGTCGTGGCTGTTTTGTTTGGAGCTCGTGTCCAAAAAATCCCAGGAAACAGCACGTATGTGGTCGGCATGTATTTATTCCTGAGGGGCTTGTCCACAATTTATATGGAGCATATGGAACAACTTGTGCTTGAGATGTTTGATACATCTGGAGATGCCGAGTTTCAGACAAGGAGGGGAATCTCTGGAAGCTAAAAAGCCAAAGGTTTTGCCTTTAGAAGCTCACTTGAAGCTGGTCTAGGCAATTTTCAGAGAGATGGGTTTTGCTGCATGACAGCTACGTTGGAGAATTTTTCTTAAAGCAAACATCAGCACTGCCAGGTTATTCCCACGCAGTCAAATGCAAACTAGTAAGAAAGTGGGAGACCTTAATTGGGTACTGAAGTCATTTTCAAATTGTGAAAAACAAACCAAATTAATCTGGTACAGCGGCACAAGTGACCAGGTGTAAGCCTCTGCTTAAAATTGGGATTAAAAGGGTAAAAAAAAAAACATTAGGAAATTACTTTCCTGAGGAAAATAATGTAGTTTTGTTAATTTGCTTGGCAAGAGGATTCGTTCTTTTTTTGGGGTTTTTTTTTTGCTAAGGAAGCCAGCCTGGTTTTAGAGATCCAGAGGAGAATTTGAGTTTTTTGTCCTGTAGTTCAGTTTTGAGAAACTCGGGAGGTTGTTCAGTTTTGAGAGACTCAGGAGGTTGTTATTGGGAAGCATCTCCAAATTAATAGGAAACCTCTAATGAACTTTTCCCCATATTTAGGTGTCTCTTTGGGCAACCAGCACCTGCAGCTCTCACAGTGCCAGGATCCTGCTGCAGCCCCTGGGCTGGGGATGTCCCTGGATGTGAAAGATCAACCTGTGCTGGGACAGGAAGAGGTGGGGATGGCTTTGCATGGTTACAGTTGCTGTTTATCACCCTTTCCAACCACTCGTGGCAGGAGGAGTGGAAAAACAGCCTTCAGCTCTCCATATAAAACCTGGAGCCAGAGGCCTTGCCAGCCTCACAAAGTATCCTCTGTCAAATGGCTCATTCATTCATGCTGCAGCGGGGACACGTGAAAATCACATCATTTCCCCGAGGTGGAACAGCAGCGTGCTTGTCCCTAAAAACTCCCAGTGTGGCAGCAGGTCACCTGTCACCTACAAGCAAGCTGGAACAGGGATGATCCTTATGGGACTGGGCATCTGTGGGAGCAAAGCTCAGGCAGAATGAGCCTGATGGAGATTTCTGGCTGCCTGAGGAACAAAAACAACATGGCCAGGAGTGCTGTTCCCTTCCCTCTGGGCTGGCACATCCCCACGCCGAGGGAGGAGGTGCAGGGAGAGGATGAGCTCACAGTGAGTGATGGCCTGTCCCAAACTGTGACCAGGCACTCTGCACTGTCACCCCCAAGGGCGTCCCTTTCATCTGAACCTGCCCTGCAAAGCTCAGGCACTGGATTTTTGGAGTATGGAGCCTGCTCCATTTCCACAGGGAGTGTTTAACCCTCTTGACAGCAAGTCCAGCTGCAGCCTGCCCAGTCCAACCCCTTCCAAACACATGGAACCTCCACCATCCTGTCCCTTTGGCAAACTGCTGCTGCCCAGCCATGTGCCAGGACAAGGCTCTGCATCCCAGATAACTGATGCTCCAGCCCAAAGCTCACCTGTACCTCCATGGGATGCATGAAAACAGAGAGGAGTGTACTCACCAGTAGGGATGGGTCCTAAACCGTGGCTTGTCTTGCTTTAATCTGTGTGTGGTTTTTTATCTAACACTCAGGGGTCTCTGGTCCCCCAAGCAGCAAGGAGAGGGATGGCAAGTTGCCAACAAGCAGCATCCACAAACACCAGCATTTCTTTCACAGTTAATCTGCACTAGGCTCCCTCTCTGCCTTCAGAGCAACCTAATTCTTTAGAAATTTGGGGGTTTGCTATCTGAAATGGCAGCTCTGATTCATCAACCCATCAGGCTTGTTGTCCTTTAATTAGCAGGACCTGCATCCAGCCTGGCCAGTGGTGAGATTATCACTAACCAGAAAATATTTGTGCAATTTATTGGGTGAATGTGATCCGTTTTTGATTCTAAGGGAAGCTTTATCCATCTTTATGTATCCTGCAAAGGCCCAGCCCAGGCAGCAGCACTCTAGGCAATCCCTCAGCTTTTCCATATTGCCATTCCCTCCCCAGTTTGGGTGCACACACCAGAAGGTGAGCTCTGGCACTTAAATTACCTGAATAGGAACAGGACACTGGGCTATAATAGGAGTGGCTTTCCCTCTGGCATCATCCTGGCAGCTGCATAAATCCCTCATGGAAGGCAACAAGCTCAGGGACCATCACTGTGTCCAGCATCTCCCAAGGCCTGCTGACTTCTAGTGATGTTTTGAGGGGGTTGGGCTGCATTTTGTGGCTTTAAACTGATTTGTGTGGCTATAGAGATATGAGGTTCTGTATTGGGAAATGCCTTGAAGGCAGTGGTAGCCCAGGAGCAGATAAATGGCAAAAGGGGATCAAATCTTCTTTACACAAACAACCTGAAACTCCTCATAGAAAAGCTAGTTTGGTATTCAGCTAGGATGAGAAATACCAGAGAGAGAAAGAGAGGAGGAGATTTGGGATTTTTTCCCCTGGCAGAGGCCAGCCCTGGCCAGGCTCCACCAGTCATGGGATAGCAGCTGTGATTTTCCTTCTCTATCAGCAGAAGGAACGGGGAGGAGAAAACTTTGATTTTAAGCCTTGCACAGAGGGGCTGTGTGAGGCTATAAGTGCTCTGAGGTCTGTGGGGGCTGTGAGGACTAGAGGGACTTGGAAGGTTTGGGGTCTGTGAGGTCCTTGAGAGCTCTCAGGGCTGTGAGGATTCTGGGGGCTATGGGATCCATGAATGTTAAAATGTGACTTTGAGGTCTGTTGGGGCTTGTGAGGGCTAAGACAGACTGAGGTCTGTTGGGGCTTGTGAGGGCTAAGACAGACATGGGGACAGCAAGGTCATTTATAGGTGGGAGGAGAAGTGATTGACAGGTGGGACTAGGTGATTGACAGGCTACCAAATTGATTGACAGGTGGTTCTAAGAGTGATTGAGCCACTCAGTAAGTAAGGTGAGCCACTCAGGGTGATGACAGACAGTGAGGGTGACAAGGGACAGGGCAGCTGCACGGTTCAAACTGAGGGGAAAGAGGACAAAAAACGAGTGGGAAAGTTTAGGGGGAAAGGGAGACAAAAAAAGGGTGAGGAATATGATGGGGAAGGGGCAGGGAAAGGTAGATAAAATGAGGGGGATAGGGCTGGAAATGTGAGGTGAAAAGGGGTGGAAAAGATGAACAAAAAAGCATAGGAAAGGGACACAAAAAAGTGTGAGGAATACGATGGGGAAGGGGCAGGGAAAGGTAGATAAAGTGAGGGGGAAAGGGCTGGAAATGTGAGGTGAGGTGAAAAAGGGTGGGAAAAGGGGGGAATAATGGCGGAAACGGTGAGGGGCAACGGAAAAGAAAAAAGGGTGGGAAAATGAAAGAAAAAAAGGGCGAAAAAGATGAGGAGAAAAGGGAAAGAAAAGCAGCCGACAGCCCCAGCAGGGTGAGGACGAAGGCTCCCAAAGCCGAGCTGCCGTGCAGAACCTTCCAGGGAAGCTTGGTGTCGCTCCAGGCCTTGGGAATGCAGCAAACCGGGGCGGCCGGAAGGGAAAGGAGCCTGGATGGAAGGAGCTGTGCCGGACCCTCTGCTCTCCCTGTGCTCACCTGCGTTCCCAGGAGGGCGCAGAAGGAGCCGGGACACGAAAGGCTGGAGCCGGGACACGAAAGGCTGGAGCCGGGACACCCGCCCGGCTGCCACCCGCGGCCGCTCCCCTCATGCCGTCCGCGCCATCGCCGCGCCTTCGGGTTCCGCTTTGGAGAGGGGTTTTACGTATTTATTTGTTTTCCCGGCGGAAAACAAGTAAATAAAGGAGACAACTCAGACCCACCAGGAAAAAAAAAAAAAAAAACAACAGAAAAACAACAAATAAACAAACAAACACAACAAAACACAAAACACTCGCCGGTCCGGAGCGCGGCTGGAAGGGGAAGGGATCGGTGGTGTCACACCCCGGCCGGGCCCCAGAGCACGCCCAGCCCCGGGTGAGGGATCTTAAACAGATTTACAGTCAGTTCTTCCCCCCAGAGACCTCTCTAATGGGAGTCTATGGGGTTTTGTAGAATATATTGCCTTGGAAGGGATTTCAAAGCTCATCTCATTCCACTCCTTTGCTACAAACACCTTTCACTGTCCCAGGGTGCTCCAAGCCCTGTCCCGCCTGGCCTGGGACACTTCCAGGGATGAAGCAGCCACAGCTTCTCTGGGCAACCCGTGCCAGGGCCTTCCCACCCTTATTTAAAAATCTTCTCCTATTATTTATATTTATATTTACCTCTATCCTTCAGCTTAAAACCATCACTCCTTGTGCTGAGGGGTGGGGCAGACCCATGTGTGGCTGGTGAGGGTGATGAGTGCAACAGCATTTGGGGGTGCTGGGAAGATTTTTTTTTTTCCTTTCTCCTTTCTATTTTATCCTCCCCATCCCTCACCAGTGCATCCTAGTGCCTCCAGTTTCTCCCCAGTGCATCCTGGTGATCCCAGAACAAAGGCAGAGAGCTCAGGGGAAAGGGGGTTTAAATTGAGGAAAAAACCTCCTTTTCCATTATTATTTGTGTTTAAACTGGGGGGGGGGGGGACCCTTTCACCTGTGATTTAAAGGTAATAAATGGAAGGAAAACCTGCCTTTTCTTTGTTTTTAGGGGTATCAATTAATTGACCAGGAATTCCTATTTTCCAGTTTAAGTGGAACGGAGTGATCTTTTTTTATGTCATGTGATGGGTTTGAATTGAGGACAACACACCGCTCCCCATTTTCATCATCATAGGGTTTAAACTGAGAGGGAACCCCTGTTGTCCCTCACCTTTTTATGGTTAAAATTGAGAGATATTACCCCATTTTCCCATCATTTGGGTATGTGTCCTTTGGGGTTGTGAGGGCTATGGGAGCTCTCGGGGTCAGTGTAGGCTATAGGGTCTGTAAGAGTTATCTCTTATATGAGGGATGTGACAGCTATGGGGTTTGTAAAGGGTTGTGGGCTGTGTTAGGGATGTGAGGGGCTTTGAGGTCTGTTTGGGGTCTGTGGGCTCTGAGGTCTGTGTAGGGTATGGGGGCTTTGGGGGGATGTCAGTGCTGTGAGGCTCATGGGGTTTTTGAGGATCTGTGAGGGCTGTGATGTCTGTGAGGGCTGAGAGAGCTCCCTAATGGTCACATTGATTGGAAAAAAATGTCCTTATATCTTCAACCCCATCAATGATAATCCACAAACTTTGTTTTCGTGTTCTCAGTTGATAGTTTCCTAATTGCTACAGATGTCAGAGCATCGTTATCCGTGATAATTAAAGCTGAATGGTTATTTTCTCTAAGTGAGGCTGTTGGGGTCATTCCAAATGAGATGTGGTCATGCCATAGCATAATTTAATTGCTGTATTAATAGATGAAACCCATGGCAATCCCTTGTGAGTCACATACAGAAATAGCAGTGGCATTGTGCGCTCCTTCCCTGTCCTGCTTGTTCTTCTCCAGCATGATGATGGTGATAAGGTGTCTTTGTAAAGCTGCCAAGAAACTGAAGGGAGAAGGAATGCCATCCCAGCCAGATCTCATGACTTGGAGATGATTGCAGGAGGATGGAGGGGAGAGGAGAGACACCAGTAAACTCCTGGGGTCAGCAGCAACGTGCTTGTTGGAGCTCCTGTTTTTGTTATGCTCCTGTGAGTAAGGATCCTGTGACCTCTCTGCCTGTGGCTTTGAAATGGGCTGGAGCTGCTGGTGGATGCTCCTGGTTTGACTCCATCTGGCTTTTGGAAACTCCTCTAGCTCGGCCAGGTGTTTGGGATGACCCTGTGTTGAGGGGAAGCAAAACACCCATCAGTGCTGATGGAGTGAGAAGCAAAGCTGCAGCTGACTCCACTGTAAATCACCATTTCAGCACCTTGTGTAGGCACAACTTCCTTCTGCAGCTCTTAAGGCAGCTGTTTGGAAAACTGGGTACTGGAGAAATTATTGGGGTTTTGCCCCTTGGTTTGGCCAAGCCCCTTCAGCAGGAAGAAAATGAGGACGTGGGAGTGTTGGGTGGCTTCACTGAGGTGGTGTTTGCTGTCTTTAGCAGCAACTGGATATTATCTTCCCTCATCTGTTTTGTTGAACTCAGATTATGGATTTCCTTCCAGTTATCAGTTAAAACATTGTGAAGTGAATGGCTGGAGGAGGGCCAGGCCACATGTCCCATATATCAGTTCACAGTTGTCTTACAAATAATTACCAAGACTTGCAAAGATAACAGCTCATGTGACTGTTATTTTTAAAAGAGTGGCCCTGCAGCTAGAAGATCTCTTAAAGATAACCCAGAAATCCATTCTTTTCCTCATGTGGCAATAATGAAAATTAGAAATGGTGCCTGGGATCCATCTATGCCTGGTTTCCCACGAGAGGCTTACCTTATTTTGCCACCAGGTCCTCAGTTCAACTGGAATCAAGGTCCATTTGAGCTTCCCTTTTCCAAAGGGTGGAAAAGATTTCCAAGGCTGACCCCAACCATCAACCTAACGCTGCCAGTTCCACCACTAAACCATGTCCCCAAGTGCCACATCCACTTATTTTTTGAAGGCTTCCATGTGACAGTGTCTGCCTCAGAGGTTCTGGTTGTGTAGGGGTTTTTTTGTTTTTGTTTTTCTTTTGCATGATTTTGTAAGATTTGGGAGCCTTTATTCACGGTTGTATGATAGGAGAGGGAGCTGTGGGCGGGCAGGTTTAATTGTCCTCCTTAAGGCAGAGGATTGCTGGGTCTGAACTGCTACAAAATCCAACAAACTGCTTTGAAAGAGGAAAAAAAAATAAAACAATTCTATCTTTGCTATTATACACACCAGTGAGCTGAGAGAGGAAAGCTTTCCTAACGACACTCTGTTCCCAGGCAATAAATACTTTGAATTTACTCCTGCACCAGGGACATTTCCCTTGAGGTGGTTTTCTGGCTAAGCCAGCCCTTTTTAGAGGGTATTGGCGCTGCTGAACTCTTGCTTTTTTTTTTTTCCCCCCCCATTTTCACTGCATAGCAGGCCACATCTTCCTGATTTAAGCAACCTCTTTATCCTTTTGGAGGAGGATGTATTGGGATCTGGGGCGGTCGGGGCTGCCGGAGCCGGCGGGAGGCCCTGGAACAGGGTCTCGTTGTGATGTTAATTAGTGGCTATTGACCGCTCCCTGTTCGGGTGCAGTGGGGCGCAAGGGCTCTCCAGCTTACATAAGGACCTGCCCGACCGATGTCTGCCTCCTGCCAATAAACTGATTGCTTTTGTCGGCACCTCTGCTGGAAATCAATTTTTGGCTTCCAGAGGAGATCATGCATCCCCGATATCCCAGCTCAAACGCTGCGTCTGTAGTCATCACCTTTCCTGCACGAAATCCATCCTAATTTGGGTTCAAAATGCTTTTCTGGCTCTGTTCATGGAGCTTAATCTAATCTTTGTTTCAAGTGAGTTATCAGGGTGGATAATTCCCTGTACCCCTGTGTGAGCAGCAGGGATTTTAGTCCCACCGGGCAGAAGTTTTCCTCTTTGGTCTTGCTGTCTTGCTCCCTGTTTACATTCCTGTCAGGGTGGAAAAAAAATAAATAGAGTACTATCAGTGTTTGCTGTGATGAAGGTGAGAAATGGGTTTGCTTTAATATCCCTAGACACATAGGGAGTGTTTTACTGAGCAATAGACGGCAGTTGGATATATATATATTACAATTTATATCTCTTTGGTTGCGTGGTGTATTTAGCGCTTTTCTCCAAATCCTGTCGAACCGTCTTTCCTTGCTCACGGCAAGCGAGGGAAGAAGCGCTGCGTCCTAATTAAGCTGTTTGCCACAAGCAAAGAGCTCGGCTGTCCAAATTGCTGCGAGAGCAGCTCAGGACGCCAGTGTCTGCTGCTGAAGTTTTCCTCACAAACTGCTGCCGGGGGCAAAACGAGATGAGACGCGGGAGATGGGAGCAGAGCATCCCGATGGAGCCGGTCCTCCCGGGCGCGCAGGCACGGCTCCTCCCGGGGATGCTGCGCTCCCTCCCCGAGCCCTTGGCCTGCCTTCCCCGGGGAGGCTCCCTTTCACTCGCACACCCTGCACCGGGCAGGCACACACGGAGAGGAGAGTAAACACCTCCCGCAGCCCCAGCCGGGCGGGCGAGGCGTGCCGCTGCGGGCAGGAGCCCGGGGCAAGGCAGGGCGGCCCTGCCGGAGCGCCCGCCGCGATAGGCGCCGTGCCAGCCCTGCTCGCCCGGCAGAGCGGCTGCGGTGCTGGCAGGAGCCGGCTGGCCTGCCCGCAGCTCTGCCCCTGCCCGCTTATATGGGCAGCCGCGGAGGTGGGGCCGGGCTCTCCTCGCCCCTCCGACAGCAGCAGCGGCGGCATCCCGACAGCGAGCGCTCGGGGGCAGCGAGTAACGGGAGCGGCTTGGGCGAGATGGGCAGGAAGCTGGACCTCTCCAAGCTCACCGATGAAGAAGCCAAGCATGTTTGGGAAGTCGTTCAGCGGGACTTTGATCTGCGGAAAAAAGAGGAGGAACGGCTGGAGTGAGTATCTGCTCTCCCGTCCCCTGAGTTGGGGGCAAACCAGCCGGGACATCGCGGGGTGTAGGGATGAAACGAGCCCAGCGGGCTGTGGAGGCCGAGCACGGTGAATAGATTACGTTATCAGCGGCAAGGTGACGCACTCGGGCAGCCAAGGTGCGAGCTGGCGCCGTGCCACAGGCAGCGATGCGGATCGGTGACACCGCCGCGCTTTATGGGGACAAACACCAGGAAATGCCTCCGTGAGGCTGGAGGCTGGTGGGGCTCTCCCAGGGGAGGCTTCTCCCGGGAGCAGAGCATGGGATTCGGCTCCCTTGGTTTGGCTTCATCTGTTGGGTCTCGTGTGTTTAGGGCAGGAGTTGTTCAGTGGGTCGTGGGAGTCTTCAGATCCCTGAAGACTCCTGGAAAAATAACTGAGAGGAGTAGTAAACCTACTACTACTAGCAAACCTATTTTAGTAGCCTTAAATATGCAATGCTGGGGGCTGTGCTGTCCTGGAAAAGTTTTAGGGGTCCACAAATTGGGAAAAGATAGAAAAGTCACTGGAGCAGCAAATTTTGTGAACTTCAGGGTGTTGGACAAAAATGTTGTTTAAAAAATGTTCTATCAGATCACATTAAATTTTAAGCATGAGAAATCACAGGGTTTCAGGTTTTGTTCATGAACTGCATCAGATGCTGAACTTAATAACGCCTTAACATATTTCAAGAAGCTGCAGCGACCCTCTTCAGGGTCTGGCCAAGTTCTCACTATCCCAGAGGGATGGTCCATGCTCTCAGACTGGGTTTGGGCTGTGCTGCACTCCCACTGAGCTCTCAGACCCTCCCAGCTCTGAATTTTGTGTGCCGGGGCTGGTGCTGATACCACGATAATGCCTGGAGAGCAGGAGCTCATTAGTTCCTCTATCAGATCCAAAAGGAAGGGTGAGGAGTGATAGCCATCCTCGGTTTGGGGTATCTGCATCCCCCAAAACCTTCCAATCGTGGGATTTACACCAGTGGCTACACAAAACTCTCAGCCGTGTATTTTTCATCCCCCTGATTACTTTTTTTTTGCCTAAGAAAAAAACAGCCTGCGTGGGAGGCAGAGATAATTCAATATCATCATCTGCTGCCTTCCTCTGCTGGTGGCTCTGAAGAGCAGGAAGGAGATCAGACAGGGGTATTTAAAAAAATTATCACCCTGCAAAGGGTGAATGTCTCCCTTGTGATGCATCTGAGCTCAGCCTGGAGGGAGGAGGTGGAGACCCACATTGCTGTGCCCTGCAGCAGAGAATTGGGCGAGGTGAATTCCTTCTTTACTCGACCTTGGCGCCAGACTGGCTTATCTGGGTCCCCTCTGCTGCCCAGAAAGCTTCCAAATTGAGTTCCATGCTCTGGGAGATGCAGGATGGGGGAAGGTCTTGGGATGCTCCTTCCCAGCTGCTGTCTCTCCTCCCAAGGATCATCTCCCCTGGTTTCTTAGTTTTATTTTCTTCTTTAATCGTGCCCTGCAGAGGGATGGCATTAAGCATTCTGAACTACAGAAATTCCTGTGCTTTCTGAATAATTTCTGCAACAGACCAGACCACCAGCCTGGGAAAGTATGCCGCATTCCTGAGTGCTGGACATGGAGCTGCACAAGAATTTTCTGCCTGCAACAAGCTGGGACATGATGTGACATTGTGTCAGACCCTGCAGCCATTCACTCTGTGCTCTGACCAGCCCCATTTACTTTTCTATTCATTTACTTTTCTATTCACCGGGCTTGTCCCAACCTGCCAGCCTTGAAGAAATGTCCTGTCCACCCCCTCCCCAGCTTGGTCTTTTTGCTGCTTCTCTGTATTTTGGTTTTGGCAGAAGTTATTCACCAACAAGGGACAAAGGCTTCAGCTGGCCACAAGCTGCACAGGCATGCGAGGGCAGTGCTTTGCCCAAAAAATTAAATAATGCCCATTTTGAGGGGTCTCTCCCTGATTCTTTCCATGCCCACAACCCCATTTTTGGGGGGTGGCTCTCTGCATCTCTCCTGGGGCTCTGTAGGTCCAGCCCTGCTGCAGCTGTCATCCCAAGAGCACAGATTTATTCATGCTGCCGTGAGCAGAGCAGGGAAGGGGCTGGCTGCTGCTCCTGCCAGCAAGAGGAGACCAGAGGCATGCGGTTCCTGCGGGTTTCAAACTGGTTTGGCTGAGACTCTTCCTTCCTTTGGCAGGTCTGGTGGGTGAGGGAGGAGAGCTGAAGGGATCCAACCGGTCTCTGGGAACCAGAAAAAGCAGTTCCAGTAAAAAAAGGTCGGATCCTGCTGGCTACGGCCTTAGCACGGGAGTGGAAAAGGAGTGCAGAGTACAACCCAAGGGTTTTCTGTTTGAGGGTTTCTTTTCAGAAGTCACTTAAATTCACTGCTGGGACTTTTGCACCAGTTTGAACAAATCACTGCTGGGATGGTGAAGGGCGGATTATACAAGCCAGGTGCCCAGTTTTCTGTCTTTATGCTGGTTTTTACACCTCCCAGATGCAAATGCAAGTTGGTGTCACTCCTGTGTGACCACAAGCAGAGGGAGTGACACCAAAAAATGTCTCTTACGGTGCGCTGGCTGCCAGCTGGCCAGAAAAATCCTTCCTTGGGAAAAAAAAAAAAAAAAATCAGAAGCTGAGCCCTAATGTGCAAACTGATTAGGTTAAACAGAGATTAGCTTGCTTGAGATGCCTGCCCTTCCCACTGCCAGTCCCAGCACTGCTCCCAGGGCCAGCCAGGCTCCTGCTGTGGTCACCCTGGCGTCAGTCGGGCCCTGGGAGCATCACCAGTGCCTCGTGCTCCACACTGTGATCCTGGAGCAGCCTCCAGACCTGATTGCTTGGGGGCTTTAACCCAAGCTGACTTCTGCTCTGGGAAACGAAGCTTCCTAATCCTGTCTGGAGAGAAAACAACTTTCTAGGACCTTCCCTACAAGTCAAACATTTTCCTTTCAGCCGTGGCCCCAAAGGCAAACATGCCTGAGGCGGTGCGTGGCACGGGCAGCAAACAGAGAGCTTTTGGGCAGTGCAGGGTGCCCCACCGGCCTGGCAGGCATCTCAGCTGTCCCCAGCTGCTGCTGGGGCCTCAGCCTGGTGCAGACACTGCTTCCCATGGGGATCTCCTCTGGCAGCCAGTCTGGAGAGTGAAGGAAGCCTGCAGGGACGCACTGCAGGTGAAGGTGCTCTTGGAAAGGGCTTCCCTTTCACGGGATTGTCACAAGCCTCTTCCCCTGCTGCATCCTCTGAACAGCCAGAGCCTTGTTGCACATAACTTTATAAAGTTCTCTGCTGAATTTTAATCCTTTTTAATCCCAGAATTCTTTTCTTCCTTCTCCCCCCCCCCCACCTTTCTTTTTAACTAAGAATTCCAGAAAGATTTTAATTCTCTGCAGGACTCCAGGCTTGAAGGTTGTGTCATGTTGGGATACAGCCACAGGGTTTGAGAAGAGCTGCTCTCCTGAGGTTCCTGGCATTAATGATCAACACCCTGTGAAACAAACAGGACAGGTTTTGGCACAATCACTTTTTTTTTTTTTTTAATGATCCTTGGGGGCCCTGAGCAACTCAGAATGTTCTGTGATTCTAATATTAAATTAAATCTAATATTAAACTCCAGTTACCCGTCCTGAATCTGGAGCCCACTTTGTTGTTCGCTTATTTAACTCGTGATATGTCATTTATTAGATTTGCCCTACAGCTGTTTCCACAAGCTGCAGACTTGCAACGTTCCCTGGAAAATCGTTCCTGAAATGATTGTGGCGTGATGGGCTTTGCCATGTGAGGGTTTGCAGTGAGACAGCACCAAACTCAAATTCCTGCTTTTTGTGGGGGGGCCGTTTCCTGCAGGGAGCTGAAATGCAAGATCGACCAGGAGAGCAGCAAGAGGGAGTTCCTGACCAGTCAGTCCCACCTGAATGAAACTCACTGTGTGCACTGCCTGCAGCCCTTCAAGTTCCTGCTGAACAGCAAGAGGCAGTGCCTGGACTGCCGCTTCTACACCTGCAAGAACTGCAGCCGCTACCACAAGAAGGAGCAGGGCTGGGTCTGCGATCCCTGCCGCCTCTCCAGGTGCTGCTCCTCGGGGAATCACAGGGTGGAAACCCAAAGCCCATCCCATTCCTTAAAGCCCATCTCGTTCCTTAAAGCCCATCCCATTCCTTAAAGCCCATCTCGTTCCTTAAAGCCCATCCCATTCCTTAAAGCCCATCCCATTCCTTAAAGCCCATCTCGTTCCTTCAAGCCCATCTCGTTCCTTCAAGCCCATCTCGTTCCTTCAAGCCCATCTCGTTCCTTAAAGCCCATCTGGTTCCATCCCTCTGCCCTTCCATTAGAGCCCTGTCCAACCTGGCCTGGAACACTTCCCAGGATGGGGCAGCCACAGCTTCTCTGGGCACCCTGTGCCAAGGCCTCCCTACCCTCACAGGGAAGAATTCCTTCCCAATATCCCATCTAACTCTGCCCTCTGGCCGTGGGAAGCCATTCCCCTTGGTCCCGTCACTCCAAGCCCCGGTCCAGCTCTCTTGGAGCCCCTTTAGACACACTCTAAGGTCTCCCCAGAGCTTTCTCTTCTCCAGGTGAGCACCCCCAGCTCTCCCAGGCTGGCTGCAGAGTAGAGGGGCTCCAGTCCTCAGAGCACCTTTGTGGCCTCCTCTGGTCTCATTCCAGCTGCTCCATGTCCTTTTTTTGGGGACCCCAGGGATGGAGGCAGCTCTGCAGGTGGGGTCTTACCTGACTGGGGCAGAGGGGCAGAATCCCCACTCCCCTGCTGCCCACACCGGGGATCAGCCCAGCACTGGCTGCCAGTGCACATTTCTGGCTCTTATCAACATTCTCACCCTGCAGCACCCCCAAGTCCTCCTCCCCAGAGCTGTTCCCAATCCATTCTCCACCCAGCCTGTATATTCGCTTGGGATTGCTCCAACCCAGGGGCAGGACCTTGCACTTGGCCTTGTTGAGCCACATGAGTTTCTCACAGCCCCACCTCTCAAGGCTGCCACGGTCCCTCTGGGTGTCATTCCTGCCCTCCAGCATGTGACAGTGTGTCAGGAACTGAGGGAACACTCCATCCCAGTGCCCATGTCACCAACAAGTATGTTAAAGAATTCCAGTCCAGCCATGGGAACACCACTCCTCGCTGCTGTGCTCTGAGGGACAAGGTGATGAGGCTCAACAACATTTGCCCAAACTCAGCATCCTTTTAGATGAAAGCTTGCTGTGTTTTTGTTAAGACAGAGTTTTTTGGGTGAGTGCCTGCTGACCTGGGGTGCCTCCTCTCTTTGGGCAGGATTGTGAAGATTGGCTCCCTGGAGTGGTACTACGAACACGTGCGCTCCCGCTTCAAGAGGTTTGGAAGTGCCAAAGTGCTGCAGTCCCTCTATGGCAGGCTGCAGCCAGGCCAGGGGCTCAGCTCTGCCTTTCTGGGTGAGGAATGGCCTCTGCTGCTCCTGGGGAATCTGTGCTGCACCGCCTCGGGGAGGTGCAGCAGTGGTGGTGCTGCTCTGAGTGTTGTGGGGGACCAAGAATGCTCAGAATATCCTGGGGAGGAAGCAGAGGTTCAGGGTTGTTCGTTCAGACTCAGAGCAGGTGTTCTTGATGGCTTTTCTACTGTTAAGTCTTAAGTTTTTACCACAGGCTAGAGAATGTAAGATCATTACAGCTGGAAAACACCTCTGGATCATCCAGTCCAACCCAGTACTACCATGACCACCATTAAACCACATCCCCAGCTGCCAGATCCATGTGTTTTTGAACACTTTCAAGGAGTATTTTTGACCACTTCCAAGGATTGTTGTTCCATGATCACCCTTTCAATGAAAAAAATTCCCTAATGCCTCATCTTTAATTTTCAAAGTCCCACGTCCTGCAGTTTGTAAGTACGTAAATTTACAGCTCTGTTTTTTCCTTTTTTTTGTTCTTCTCATCACAGAGCTTGTGGAATTAACCCTAGTTTAACCTGCAGGATAAAGCCAGCCCTCATTTTGTTTTTTCCCCCAAGACCTGATGATTTTTACAACCAAACTGATTATCCCCTGGCACTGACAAAACCGTGCCAAAATTGGTGAGCTACCTGTCACCATAACTGTTTTCTTCAGAACTTCATGGACCTTCTATATTTCTGATTTTGGTCCAAGTGTGCATAAATATACAATTCTATTAATATAGCATTATTACTAACCAGCTCCTAGTTGTTATTCACAGAGCTCCTACTCCTTGGCCTATTTCCTTTGGAAGCCAGTGTGGAGTTTATTCCCATCTTGAGGAGCCACAGAAAAGTTTGCACACATACCATTGGCATGACCTGATTCAACTGCTCCAATCACTCTTTTAAATCACTCTTTTAGCCAGGCAACTCATGGCAGAAATAGCAGCAAAAAAATTTAATGGACTGAGAGACAATCCGTGCATTGTTTGGACCGAAAATGCATCAGAGCACACAAAAACCCAACCAAGCATGAGGGTAACAGCGCCTTGGGCTGCTTTAAATTGAGATTCTGATGCCTTTTTCAAAGGGAAATGATTTTGTTGTTTATTACTTCATTAACACCGGTGAATTGGCTCGACCCTCGAGCGAGCAAGGATCTCCTCCTGGGATGTATCCCTGGCCATCTGCAGTTGGCTGTGCCTTCCCCTGCAGCTCCCAGGCACGTTGCATCAGCCTGGGGAAGCTGTGGCGAGCAGCTCTTTGACTTTTAAAAGTCAAGCTCCATCTCCAAGCGCCTGTTTTGTTCTCTCTAAAGAGCCTTTTTAACCATTGTTTCTTGTGAGGGCTAGAGAATGAGAATTCCAGTTAGCCATGGCTCTGAGGCTTGCCCTCTGCTCCAGGAACAGGAAGAAAATGTGATTATTCATTTTTCCCACCATTCTTCTCTTTGTTTAGGTCTTCACGACAGAGTTTATAGCCTGCCAGACATTAACAGTAAGTAAAAAAAGGGGATTGAAGTTGATTGAAGGTGATTGAAGCAGGGGGCTTGCAGTTCAAGCAAGGTTTCCAAAACCTTTATGTCTTCACACTTAGAGCTGTGGGCACTTCTGAGGAGATTTGGAGTGGTCAAACCAGGGAAAACATTCCTCCACTGCAGTGGAGATGGGCTGTAGTGCTCAACCCCTGCATTGTGGTACATTTGGGTAGATTTGGATACAAGAGGACTTTTAGTTACATGCCATACTTGAATTTTGCAAGCACTCCTTATCTCAAAGCAATGGGTCATGGATAAACAGAAGAGCTGGTGGGAATCAGGAATAGCTCCTGAGCCTTCAGGCACTGGAGTCACCCAGGTGGACCTTGGGGTGCCCCTTCACTTCCACATCTGTGATGGTGCACATCTGGCGGGGGAAGCAAGGAGAGGCCAGCAGAAAAACAAAATAAATTCGGGGAGTTACTTCTAATCTGGGCTTTCTCACCCCATGTAAGAAGCATGGCCTCGCCTCCAGGTACTGGTGTGACCCCCAGGGTGGGGACTCACTTGCTGCCTGTGTCCCCTGCAGGAGAGTGCCAGCTGCTCAGCAGCTGTGAGCCCGCTGGGGATGACAGCGATGAGGAAGACAACGTCCTCCGTGGGGCTGAAGCAGAGCGCTACAGCAGGGTGAGTTTGGTGTTTACAGCAGGGTGAGTTTGGTGCTGGAGCTGCCTCACTCTGTGTCCCTGGCCTGCCCTGGGTGATGGTGGTGGTGGCTTTCTGTGCCACTTTCAGAGCTGGACCTTTCCCTCTGGCTTTCTCCTCTGAGATAAGCTCTTCTCCCACTTAGTGTAAAAACAGCCATGTCAGTAACATCATAAATACTTGTGCTCTGGAAAAAAGGCCCACTCTTAACACTATGGAGGTCACTAATTAATGTAAAAGTCCCAGCTCTCACCTGTATAATGAGAACCCACCTGTGGTGGTGTTCACAGGGGTCCCAGGATGAGGGAAGAGACGAGGATCTGACTCCATGTTTCAGAAGGCTGATTTATTATTTTATTATATATATTACATTAAAACCACAGTAAAATAATAGAAGAAAGGATTTCATCAGAAGGCTAGCAAGGAATAGAAAGGAATGGAATGATAATAAAATCTTGTGACTGACCAGACAGTCTGAGACAGCTGGGCTGTGATTGGCCATTAATTAAAAACAACCACATGAGAGCAATCACAGATCCACCTGTTGCATTCCACAGCAGCAGATAATAATTGCTTACATTTTGTTTCTGAGGCCTCTCAGCTTCTCGGGAGAAAAGATCCTAACGAAAGGATTTTTCATATAATATGTTCATGACACCCACCTTCTTGGGGTTTTTTACTAATGACCTCAAATATTCAGAGAGATCTGCCTGCATCATCCTTCCTCTGAGGATGGGGAGATGCTTCAGGGCTCAAAAGCATCACCTGGGTCTCTCTCTGAGCTGTAACCTGGCTCAGCTTCCCCAGAGTGCCTTCACAAACCAGGAGAGAGATTCTCACTGCTTACAGAGGCTGTGGAAATCAGGAACCCACTTTTCCTTGCCTTTAGCACGAGCACACGCTGTACCTGGCTCCCTTCAAGCACGACAGCGTCAGGCCTAAATTCCCTCTGCAGAAAGCAGAGCAAACTCAGGCTGACTAAGGAGAGAAAGGTCCTCCCTCCCCCTTCCCTCAAGGCCAACTGAGTGTCTGACACTGAATTTGCCTTTCTTGCACTTTGTGTGCTAAAGATGTGCAAGACAAAGCGGCTGCTGTCTGTGCACCCCTTTGATTTCGAACTGGACTCGGATTACTCTGCCCAGTCTCGCCGCCAGTCTGCGCAGCTCTCTCCAGCAGCCAGCAGCCCGGATGCTTTCCAGGTACTGGGACACTCCTGGGGGGTTCCTTTCCTTTCTTCCTCCTCCTCCTTGCTTGCTACCACTGCTCCTTCAGCCTCAGAGCTCCTTCAGCTGGTGTTGGGAGGCAGTGGGCCAGATCTCCATCGCTGCTTGCAATCTCTTCGTCCAGTTGAAGTCCTTTGCCTCAGGCCAAGTCAGGAGCAGGACATCTGATCCAAGTGAGGATGAGTGCTAAGATGACACAGCAGGAGGTTCTCTGGCCCTGTCCCTGCAGATTTCCTTGCTCTCAGCAGACAATGGTTTTCTTGTATTGTCCCAGGCTATGGAACACACCCTGGTTTCCTCCAGATTCGGTGCTCGAGGGGTTAAATGAAACCAGGTTCTTCTCCCATGTTCCCATCCAGTTTGGGGCTGGGTTAGCTCCTGGCCAGCAGCTCCACGAGGCACAGGATCTTTGTGAGGTTGAGGTGAATCCCACAGATCCAACGTGAGTGAAGGCCAGCCAGGGGGATAAACACTGCAGGAATGCTGGATACTTCTAAATAGGAGACTGGATGTGCCTTAGTATCCAGAGCTTCTGGCCAGGAGCAAGACTCAGCGAGATCCAGAAAGTGCCCTGTGATCCCACCAAGCCCAGGGGCTGACCAATTCCACCTTCCTGCTCTGGGGAGGAACATGGATGGGGCACCCTGGGTGTGGCAAAAGGTCTTCCAGCCTGGGAGGCTTCAGGTCCACATTTTTGGGCTGCTCTTGTTTGCCTTTCCTGGTGAAACTGCGCTTTTAAAGCATTAAAGAGCTCCTTCTTTTTAAAAATGCTCTGATTAAACTATTCTTGGGTAGAAATAGGATGTGCTGAGATCTGTAACAACTTAAACAAATCTGCACAATTCCACACAAAATTACTGGAATTTGGGGGGAATAATTAGATCCCTCTTTTTGTTTGTCTTTTCCCCCTATTTTTGCAGCAGAATTCAGTGTGAGGGCTGGCCTCTGTCAAACTGGATTTATGGATTACAGATTATTTGAAGTGGTGGCTGTTCGAATAAGTGTTTTAAAAGATCAGAGGGCGTTGCAGCCCGGCTGAAGGAACTCTGTGCTTGTAAAAATTACCAGTGCCCCCTGGCAGTGATGGGAAGTATTGCTCAGGGTTCAGCAGCCAGGCAAAGCCTTTAAATGGGATTATTAGGAACTTTTATATTTTATTTAAATAAAACTGGCATTATAAAAGGTCAGTCCATGCATATATTGAAGAATGAAGAGAGGAGCTCTTAGCGGAGGTCAGGAGGGACCAGGAGTCGTAGAATCATAGAACAAGTTGGGTTGGAGGGACTGTTAAAGATCATCTCATTCCACCTCCTTCTACTATCCCAGGTTGCTCCAAGCCCTCCCAACCCGGCCCTGGATGCTTCCAGGGATCCAGGGGCAGCCACAGCTCCACATTGTTCTTACTCTGGGGGCCCCCGAGCTGGAGGCAGCGCTGCTGATGGGGTGGGGGCGACACCAGTGGAATCTCCGTGGGCAGCTGCTCAGCAGCACCCTCAACTCTTCAGTCCTTCCCAGATTTCCCCACCTCAGCCGAAGATGTCTCCCAGGAGTCGAGGATGGGGGATGCAGACCTGGTGTTCCACCACGTGCTGCAGGAGCCGGGGGCCAGCGCTCCGGAGCAGCACTTCAGCACCGAGGTTCGGCTCACCGTCAACGCGCGCAGGAGGAGGAGCCTGGAGAGGAACACGAAGCCTGGTGGGTGCCCTTGGCCAGATTCCTCTTGTACCCTCTTGGGACAAGTGGCTGCAGGCGTTGGAACAAAGTGGAAACAGCTTTGGGGTGTTTTTTCCTGAACAAGCTCAAAGCCACTAAGAGCGTCAACACGAGTTATCCGTCTGCAGAAGGGATTTTCCTTAGGAAAGAATCTTGCTGACGTTATATAGTTGTAATGGGGCTGATTTTCTCCTAGCAAAGCCAAAGGGGTTGTTCCTCAGGTGTCCATCCCTTTCGTATCTACTTGTGATTTCCAGAGTAGAAACTAGATATAATCCAATGGGATGTGTTTCCTGCTGCAGGCAAAATTCAACTCTTTAGTAAAGGACCATGTGGCTGCAGAAAGCTTTGAGTTTTTAGGGGACTGGAACAAGAACTGGAGGTTGCTAAGTGGCATCCTTGTGGCTGGGCAGGGTGCATGGTTAGGCTAAATGATCTGTGTGTTTGTGAGTCTATAAATACCCTCTAAGAGACAGAATTTGCCTTTTACAACCTCTGTCTTCCCTGCAGGGATGGCAGAGCCAGGAGGGTTGGATATTGGCTTGTGCATATGCAAATGTAGAATATGTTCTTCTATGTCTCCAGTGGCTTGGATGTATTTTCAGGACATTTGGGAAGGCTGGGTAGACCTTAACATGGCTGTTTGAATTCCCATTCCAAGTCCTGCTGGGGCATCACAGAAAAAAAGTCCCCATGCATGTTAATTCCATTTTCTTTTGTTGTTTTTGCCTCATTTGAAATTCTCTTTTACACAGGAGACTTTCCACTCTCTTTTAATGCTCCGTCCTAGGCTGGTACCTCTCTAGGCTGAGTCTAAACATCTTTCAGCACCTGGGCAGTGCACAAAGGGCAGCATCCAAACCTGGGCTCCCACAAAACTGGGAAGGCAGTGGTGGTTTCTGGTGAGCCTGTTCAGGGCATGACAGCTAGGATGGTGCTCCTCGTGCCTTGTGTGGGACCTTGCTGTGCTTGGTGCTGTGTGGGCACAGAGTGTGGAGCTGCAGCCTGGCCCAAGGCTTAAACTTGGACCTTAAACTTGGACCTTAATCTTGGTCTGGCTTGCAGAAGCCCCTCCTGCCAAAGGGTAGTTAGTCTGATCTGGGGAAATGCCTCATTATTTATTTGTCTTAAGGATGGAGCCAATGCCCAGGAAGGAACTCAGGGGTGTTGATGCCCTATGAAGGCTGACCTAGAGCAGAGGCCAGGCAGAGTTAAAGAATAAGGTAGGGATTTATTAAATGGCCTCCATGGATCCACCTTGGGCAGCACAAGAGCCCAGCCAGGGCTGCACCCAAGATGAACCAAAATGGTCACAAAATGACCACGAGGTCTCTCACTTTTATAAGTTTTGGTCCATTTGCATATTGGAGTTAATTGTCCAATATGCAAATAAAGGTTATGAGGTCTCATCCTCCTTGTTTTTCTCTCTTCATTCCACATTGTTTGTGCTCTTGGACCTGAGATTTGGATCATTTGTCCTTGGTGCCCAGCTATAGAAGGAATTGTTTTGTTTCCCTGCTCTGTGAAGAGACCTCACCATGCCCTAATATGAAGCTCAGAAATGCACACTTAAGCAGCACAGAATCTGAAAATTATAAAATCCAAACCTGAGCAACCCTGTGAGTGCCCTGTCCCTCTCTGTCCCCGAGGCCTGCCCTGGAACGAGCCGCCCCGGGCGCGGTACTCGGCCGACATGGACACGTCCGACGAGGAGCTGAGGGGAGCCCGGCTGCCGGGCCAGCCCAGCAAGCGCAGGAACAGAGCCTCCTCCCAGGAGAACATCAGCCACTCCTCCAACCAGGTACCCAACAGCCTCTGCTGACACCCCTGGCCACGTCCCTCTCGTTGCCTCTGAGGCGCAGGGTGGCTCAGGGGAGAAGAGAAGCAGCAGTGGCCAGCTGGGGTTTGCTTTTCCAGTCACAGAACAAGGAAAACCAGCTCTGGTTGGTACTTCCGTGGCCCGTGCTGCCATCAGAGTAACAAACCTGTCCTTGTTGCTGCTCATTTTCCAGCTTGTCCTTATTAATCTGAGTTACTTGTGGGTTCTTGTGCGTCCAGAAAGGCTTGCTTAAATGGGATGTGCCAGTGCTTAATAAGCAGATGGAGGTCTGGAGATGGATGTTTAATAAGCACCAAGATCCTTCTCTTCCTCTGCAGTGTGTTCCTGCCTCGGCAGGAGTGGGTCAGGGTGACCTGTCACATACCTCTCCTGAGTGATGAAAATGAGGGGAACAGCCTAGAGAAAGGTGTCAGACAGGATCTAAGCTTGTGTTTTAATTGCCAAGCTAGGACCTGTTGTTCCTGGTGCTCCCTTTGCCAGCGGTGGGCAGTGAGGATGGCAAGGCTGATCTGGTTCCTCAGATCTCATGAGCAGCAAAATGCAGAGTGGTGTTTGGCTGCAGATGCAGGGGCAGAATCACTTTCCAGTCTCACAGCTGGTAATTTGGCATGTCCTGGAGCCCTCTTTGGGCAATCAGTGAGATCTGTGACCACAGCCATCCCTCAGTGTGACGGTGTTCACAGGGGTCTTAGGATGAGGGAAGAGAGATGAGGATCTGACTCCATGTTTCAGAAGGCTTGATTTATTATTTTATGGTATATATTACATTAAAACTATACTAAAAGAATAGAAGAAAGGATTTCATCAGAAGGCTGGCTAAGAATAGCAGAAGAAGGAATGATAACAAAGGTTTGTGGCTGGGACAGAGATTCTGAGCCAGCTGGGCTGTGATTGGCCATTAATTAGAAACGAGCACATGAGACCAATCATAGATGCACCTATTGCATCCCACAGCAGCAGATAACCACTGTTTACATTTTGTTCCTGAGGCCTCTCAGCTTCTCAGGAGGAAAAATCCTAAGGAAAGGATTTTTCATAAAATGCGTCTGTGACACCTCAGCACCACACTTCTCATGCCTGGGTAGGCAAAGCTGCTCTTTGCCATTTACTTCTGTGGGCACATGTTTTAATTAACAAATACCATTCCTTCCTCAGCCAGCAGTAAATGGGAGAACCCTGGACTGGGTGTCCTTAATGAAGCCACGCTGTGTTAGGCATGAAATGTGCACCATGCTTTACAGTGGGCAAATGGGCCCAAATTCCTACCAACGCCTCCCACGACTTCCTCCAGGAGCTGGGAAAGCTCCCACATCCCACATCGGGCTGTGGTTTGTTCCCTCACACCCGGTGGTGTGCAGCCTTGTCACCCTAATGGTTACGAGGCATCTTCTCAGTCCCACTTTACCCCCATTTGCTCTTGTGGCAGCGTTGCTAATTAGCTGAAATAGCTCCCCATCCTCGCTGCCCTTTGTGCTGCTGATGTGTTTACAGCCAGCAACCATCCTCCCACCCAGCTCTAGCTAAATCAGGGGCTCTTCCCTGTTCCTGTGACTCCAGGAGCTGAAGGTTCAAGAACAAAACTTTAAAAAAAGAAATACTCTATTTTAAAAAGCACTTGTGAGGCATTCAGTTACCTGAATTGGTAACTGTGTGGGTCTTTGCCTTCAGGTTTTTGAAAGTCAGGTAGCAACAGGACCAAGCCATAAGGAATAGCTCCAATATAACAAGTTTCTCCCCAGAAGCCATCCTGCTGTACCTCAAGGGAGCTCAGTGATTCTGGATTCCCAAAGCTTTGATGCAGTCTGGCTCCTCTTTTTTACACAAAGTTTCTCTTAGAGTAACCTGTCCTCCCCCCTCAGCAGCAAGGGGTAGTTTCCCCTACCTGGTGTTGTGGGCTGTGCTTTAAGCTCATTTCCCCTTGAATGTTTTAGTGCAGAGCCCACTTTGCCAGCCTTTGTCACACTGGGAGAAGTGCAGGGTGACCCAGTCCCTGCTGAGAAGTGCCCTAATGGGGTGCATCAAAGCCAGCCTTGACTGGGAAGGAGAATGAAGCTTTTTTCCAGCTGGTAGATATCCATCAATATCAACAGCAGCCCGTTGATATTGAGGCTCTGATCTCTCTTCCTGATGGAGATGGGGCAGTGGTGACTCCTGGTTTGTCACCATCATCAGAGGCTTCTCATTGTCCCTGGGAGCCCTGCAAGACTCAGGCCTCAAACAGGACTGAAAAACCTCTCAGCAATGGGGCTGAAGTGCTTCCTGCCAGGGGTTTGATGCTGCCTGGAGGTGCTTTCACTTCGGGGTGGTGATGACTGCTCTGCTCTCCACAGGGCCAGGTTTTTATATTCATCTTCCCTTAAGCAGATGCAATCATGCCTGGCTGTTGTGAGGGTCTAATTAATCAAAGGCTGGCGAGCACAAAAACTGAGTGAGAGGATGGAAATTGTTACAAAAACAAAACCCACCCCTCACATCTCTTTGTTACCACCTCTGCTTGCTGCTTTTGCTGCTTGCTCCCCTTTGAATGGGCAGAAGCCACTCAGAACAGCAGTGATGCACTGGTAGTGTCATGAAACAGGCAATATTTATCATCATTTATGCTTTATTTGTCTGGATCAAAGGAAAGAGACTTAGTTTTTTTCAAAGAAAGAAAAACTTCAATTTCTAAAGGGAAATAAAAAAGCTTCCTTTAATGCTTACAGTGATCATAGAGACGTTTTGGTTTAAATGGATCTGAAAAATATCTCATTCCACCCCCCTGCCATGGGCAGGGACACTTTCCACTGTCCCAGGGTGCTCCAAGCCCCATCCAGCCTGGCCTTGGGTACTTCCAGGGATTCAGGGGCAGCCACAGCTGCTCTGGGCACCCTGTGCCAGGGCCTGAGCACATTACAGAGAACAATTCCCTCCTAATGTCCAATCCAAATCCACCCTCACCACAAAGGTTTGTCTTGGTTCTTGAGCAAAAGAAGTAACTTCTCTTTGATTTCCAGGGTTCTGTCTGTCTTTAATTTCTCTGCCCTTCTCTCCGTGCCCCATTTTTAGTCAGAAGACTGAGGGAGAAGAGAGGGGCGAGCATCTGCATCAGAGAAGTCAGAAAATTTCAAAGTGGTGGGGAAAACTCTCAGGTTTTTCTACTCTGTTTTTTTTTTTTTTTTTTTTTTTGTGGATTCCTCTCCACCACTGTGTTGGCAGGCATGTGATGGGGTGGTTACAGCTGGAAAAACATATTAGTAGGAAGTGAAAATGGATGTTGACTTCAATTTGGGGCAGCATGGGAATGATGGTGAGATGGGTGGCTTTATTACAGGCTGGTGCTTTTATTGGTGGTGGGGTTTTACATTCACTGCATCACAGCTCCAGATGCTTTGGTGGGAACTGCCTTGTGCTGGGGGCTTGGGATTGCTTGGAGTTTTCTAGATTTGAGGTTGCTCTGCACTTCCTGGAGCTTCCTGGCATTTTTAAGCCATTCCCTAAAAGATTTTATTTTTTAATGTCTTTCAACTCTGCCCACAGCGGCAGTGTGCTGCTGCTTGCTTTGCCCTGCTGGTTTCCTCACCGTGGTGGCTGGTCTGTTCTGTTCTCTCCTCCTTTTCCCTCTCCCTGTCTCTCTCCCCCCTTCCCTGTAGATCCATGAGCTCAACACTCGCATGTCCGCAATCGAGCGCGTGCTGAACCGCTTGGAGGAAAAAATCCTGGCGCGCCCTGACGAGGTAACCAGGCAGGAATCCTGCAGGGATGGGCCCTGGGCTCTGCTGCTCCCCTCCCCTGCCCGCTGCAGAGGCAGCCAGCGCTGCAGGGAGACACAAAATCATGGAAATATTTAGGGTGGAAGGGAGCTCCGAGATCATGGAGCCCAACCCTGCCGCTGCCAAGTCCTTCACTGAACCCTGTTCCCAAGTGCCACAACCACCTGGGCTGTTTAAATTCACTCCTGTTTTGGCTTTGGGGGGCTGTTCTGCACTTCCAGGTGATGGAGAGCCTTAGAAAACATTGCATGGCAGGGCAGAAACAGCAGGAAATTGAACCCATTTAGACCCAGTGCCTTCCTTGCCCCCTCTGCACAAGGGAAATTTGGTTTCAGGCTGATGCTTCATGAAGTGTTAATTTCAGGAGTTTTGTTTAGGTGGTGTCTGTGTCTGCAGAGCTGTGACAGCTCATTTGAACTCATGGGACACTCAAGTGTGCCTATGAGGAAGGCACCAGGTTATTGTGACTGTGAGAGCTGAGTCAAGGAGCATTTCTGCCTCTCTTCTGAGCTGCCCTGATCTTACCATGCCATCAAACTTGGAAGAAAGCAGCTAAATTAAGTTAAAGCTGAGCAACAGTGCAGAATCTGTGAATACTTAGACCGCTTAACATTGATTTTTGGGCTTCTAATTTTAGACTATGCACTCTTTTCCTTCATGTGAACCCATCACCACTCTGGCAGCTGATGGCTCAGTAGAATGGATGGTGATAATTACAGGCAAAGCCCCCAGGCATGGATGGAACAATGCAATTTCTCTTTTTTTTTTTCTGAAATTTGCAGAGGAGGGTGGCCACAATTTTAATCATTCATGGTTTCCATCAGAGTAATCCTGACCAAGGGAGTAAGAGGTTTTCACAGTGTCAGGTTCCCACACTTTATTCCCATATCCAGGGCAAATCAGAGCACAGTGGGTCCAAACAGCTGTGGGACAGGCTGAGGTTAACTACAGAACAAAGCAGAAAGGATAGCACAGCCATGGAATAGGTTTCCTGGGAAAAAAATATTGCCTGCTGCAAATGCTGCTGTTGGAGGCTGTTAAAAAACAGCTCAGACAAAACCCCACCAGGTATGACACAGGTAATTGTATTCCCATCTTAATGCAGGGATCAGCAAGTTCAGGAACTTCTGGAGATCTATTCCAGTGCCTGGGAGTTTAACAGGATTCTTCCCCAGCTGCCATGAATTGCACCTAACAACGGGGGTGGGTGGAAATTTGCCACCTATCCTATACAGAAGTTTGCTGTGTGGGTTCTCATCCCAAATGAGATCACCCAGAGGTTCCAGAAGTGACCTCAGGGAGTGGCCATTCCCATGGCTGCTTCCCTCTCCCTGCTGGGCCTTGTTTCTGGCTTGCTGTGATCTGTGACCAGCCATGCCACAGCTCCTAATGAAAACGTGGTGATTTTTGGCCCCAATCCCTCATGCCCACCTTTTTAAGGGTGGGAGAAGGGCAGCTTTCCATGGAGAAAACTGAGCAGGTTCTGTGTGTGGGGGAAAAAGGGAGTGGAGGTTCTTTAGGTCAGGGGTTTGTGTTCCTCAGTGAGGAGCTGGAGCTCAGCTCTCTGGGCTCTGCTGTGCCCTGGGGTGGTTTGGAAGCCCCTCTGGCCCTCAGAGCCACCAGCCATGCCACGGCTCCTAATGAAAATGCGGCGATTTTTGGCCCCAAATCCCTCATGCCCACCTCTTCAAGGCAATTTTCCATGGAGAAAACCGAGCAGGTTCTGTGTGTGGGGAAAACGGGAGTGGAGGTTCTTCAGGTCAGGGGTTTGTGTTCCTCAGTGAGGAGCTGGAGCTCAGCTCTCTGGGCTCTGCTGTGCCCTGGGGTGGTTTGGAAGCCCCTCTGTGCTCCCAGTCCTTGAGTTCCTCTGCTTGCTGAGCCTGTCTGGGCCCAGGCAGGCCCCGTGCCCACCACAGGAGGTTCTCACACCTTTCCCTTCTCCTGCTCCTCCAGTCTCTGGCCCCAGAGTCCCACACCGACCCTGATGCTGAGGAGGAGGAGTTGAAGAGGAAGCTGGAGGAGTTGGCCAGCAACATCAGCGACAAAGAGGTCTCCTCTGATGAGGAGGAGCGTGAGGAGGAGAAGAGAGCAAAGAAACCAGAGATGAGTTCCTCCACCGAAGCCATGACCAGGGATGTTAGAAAGGTAATCTGTGCCCTGCCACCCACATCATTCCAGGCTGCATCCAGGGCTCCTGCTGCTCTCAGTGCTTTGTGGTTTCACACCATGAAATTGTGACTCTCCTCCTGTCCCACACCTCCACCAGGGCCGTGTCTGTGTCTGCTTTAACAATGCCAAGGGATAGGGAAGTCCCGGGGTGTTAGATATGGATATTTCTCATTGTAGGCTCTCCCAGCCTCTGCCAAAAATCAAAAGTAAAGCCTCTGAGAGTTCTTGCGGGCTCCTGCCTGTCATGGAGAGGTGCACAGCCTCCCCATCTACCTACAGGAGTGATCCCAGGATGTGGAAGTCACTATGGAGAGGAGCTCTGGGGTGGGAGAAGAGCTTGGTGATGATTTAGTACTAGCAGCCTTTGTCAGGCACCTGCTACAGCCTGAAATGTCTTTTCCACACCTGTCAGTGCTCCTGAATCCCTAAATCCCTGACCCCACTCTGCTAGATTTCCAGCTCTGTGCTGCCTCCTGTCCCTGCTCTGAGGTGGGTGACCCGTGGGGACAGGGGGACAGATCACAGCAGTGTGTCCCCAGTTGTGCAGAGGTTCCAAAATAATCCATTAGGGATGAACACATAGTAATTTATGCATCTAAATGCAAATCAACGCACCTGCATGAAGATATTTCAAATCCCCTCAATCCCCAAGAAATTGTTAAATGAGGATTAAATGGATAAGCTTCTGTTCCTGCCTGCCAGGAAAAGGTGGAGCTTGTGCTGACATGGTTTTATAGTTAATGCAGTTCATTTTTGGCAAGCAGATCTTGATTGTTACTTGATTTTGTCTTTTTTTTTTACTGAAGGAGGTGAGTTGTTTGGTCTGCAGCAATAGCAATATTAATACATTTATTAATATTAGCACAGACTGAGAGGTCAGCAGGTTTGCTCATCCCCTCCCTCCTGCCTTGGCTGTGGAAAGGGGATGTGTGAATTTGCTCCAAAATGGTGGCAAAGGAAGGGAACAGGCACCACGCTGCCCCTCTCCTTTCCTGCAAAGCTTGGAGGTTGTGGTGACTTTCATGGTGCCATAAAGCCTCCATTTAATGTGCATTTGTTCCTCACCACACAAAACCTGGTGGGTTTGGGCACCACTGGCTGTGCTCTCACTGAGCAGCAGAGCTTCCTCACCCACAGCATCCTTTACTGCCTCCTTTTTCCTCATCCTCACCCACAGCATCCTTTACTGCCTCCCTTTTCCTGATCCTCACCCACAGCATCCTTTACTGCCTCCTTTTTCCTCATCCTCACCCACAGCATCCTTTTCTGCCTCCTTTTTCCTGAGAGCTGCTTTCAGATGGTTGCTGCAGCCAGACTTAGCTTCTCCCAGACTGAACAATCTGCATCATCTTAATAACCACTTCTAATTAAGTGCAGATAAGTGGTAACTCACCAAACCAAGGTTTCTGTGTTTGAAGCCTCTGTTTCTGTGTTTGAAACCCTGAACTGTTGGTTTGGTATCAGTGTAAGATTCTGGTTTCTTATCAAATGAAGCCTGGATCCTCCAGATTTTTTACTTTTATGCCCCCAGGCCCTGCTATGAAGCAGGGAGGAGTATTGAGGTAGAAATGCCTGCAGTAGCTGGACCAGCCTTGGTTAAATGCTGTCAGCACGGATGATGTTTAGCACCAACTTTCCTTGTACTTGCAACAGATCTAGGTTTGGATTCTGTGTGATTCTGAGGGATTTTTGACAGGAGTTTCTTCCTCCAGTCAAGAGGAAATCTTCTGACTGGGGGAGCACTGTGATGGAAGCACACGAACCTAATGGAAAATGTGGGAAAAAACTCTGCTGTACCGTGAAGGCACCATAAAATGATAAAAACATCATCTGCACTGAGTTAGCTGGTTCTCTGCAGGACAGCTTGCCCGGAAATACGTGCAGCTGTAAACACAACCAGCACGTATGTCACCCCCATCTCCTTGGTTTCTAGGGAATTATCAGCTGGGAGAGACCTGATGATTTTTTTGGGGCCATTTTTACCCGTGTTTAGCACCTCATCAAAGCACTTAGGGGCAGTTATTGCCATCAGCGCTCCTTGGGGTGGGAAGAGAGGACATAATTAGCCCCGAGTTCTGTCATTGTGGCAATGCAATCATTTTATGGGGTCAGGCTGGTTTTGTTCCTTTGCTACCACCTCAAGGAGTTGTTTGCATGCCCGCTCAGGCCCGCTGAGGTGTAAAGCAATACGCTGCAATTAGATCTCCACTGCTGCCTAACCCGGCGGCCCTCAGGTGCTTCCAGGGAGAGAAACATCCCTCCCTAAGCTCTTCTCCAAGCCTTTGGAGGTGACCTCTTTTGTCACGTCAGAAAAGCATGGGCTGAAATCAAAGCTCTGCAGCTGGAGAGCCCTTCATGAGCCCCTCAGTCACCACTCCTCCCTCTTCCCACAGCTCCTGGAGCTCTGGTGCCCCTCTCCCCCCTGGCTTGTGCTGTTTTGTGCACCGCATCAACATAATGTTGTGAAAAACGCCAGCCACTTGGTTTTGAAAATTTTTAAAGTTTAATAGTAATGAAATGGTTATAAAAATAGCGATACAATTAGAGTAATAATAATTTGGACAATTTGGATTAGGACAATATGAGACAATAGAAACAAAGAGTTATGGACAATCCAGGTACCTTTTTCGGGGCAACATAAGCCCAAAAAAGGACCCATGTTAACAGAGGATTAACCCTTAAAAATAACAACCTGTTGCATATTCATACACCTCATACATGATGCACAAATTCCATTCAAATACAGGATTCTGTCTGGTCAGTGTCAGCTTCTTCCTCTGAATCCTAACAGCACCTTCAAGGTGGAAGAAGTTTGTTTCTTCTGATAATGGAACAATAAATTCTCTTTCTCTGAAAGATTCAGGTGTCCTGTGACTGCCATCTCTCTGCAAGTCCTTTCTTTACAAAAAAAAAAGTATCCTACACAGCATAGTTTCTATTTTAACATTTTTTATAACCTAAAACTATATTTAACAACACTACTTAAGAGAATTAATACAGCATCGCTTTCTAACACAACACATATAATATTCATTTGAAAACTTGCGAAAAGCCAATCCTAAAATGCACATTTTTCACAACATCCATATTTTTTTTTTCCCCCCTCCCTCCCTGTGCTTTGGCTCTGGCAGAGGTCGTCGGCTCAGGCTTTGAGTGAGATCACGGCCAAAGTGCTGAGAGCCATTAACGCCACGGAGGAGGCGGTGTGGGAGTCGGTGCACGGACACAGCCAGGGCTGGGCCCTCCCTGCAGGGCACCTGCCGGCTGGGAGAGAGGTGGCCGGAGTGTACCAGGAGCTGGAGGAAAATGTAAGGCTCCCCCCAGAGGTTTTGGGCACAAGGCGGGTGGTGTGGTGGTGTTCGCAGCGGGCCCAAGACCAGGGAGGAGATGAGGATCTGACTCCATGTTTCGGAAGGCTGATTTATTATTTTATGATGTATATTGTATTAAAACCACACTGAAATAATAGATGCAAGGATTTCATCAGAAGGCCAGCTAAGAATAGAAAAAAATGATAGCAAAGGCTTGTGACTGACCAGACAGTCTGAGCCAGCTGACTGTGATTGGCCATTAATTAGAAATAACCACATGGGACCAATCACAGATGCACCTGTTGCATTCCACAGCAGCAGATAATCACTGTTTACATTTTGTTCCTGAGGCCTCTCAGCTTCTCAGGAGAAAAAAAATCCTAAGGAAAGGATTTTCCATAAAACATGTCTGTGACAGGGTGGGAACGCAAAGGAATCACCCACCCTGGAATTCCTTGCTAGGGGGTAGGTCAGCATTGAAAGGATGGTCAGCAGAGGGATTAAAAAGTCTGGACTTATGGTACAGCAGCAAAAGAAGGTGCTCTGTCTTGTGGCTTTCCCTCCCTTGGTTCCTGGTCCCCACCCTGCTCTAGCATGGCTTTGCTGGATCTCAGCTAAAGAAAACCTGCTCCAGCAAAACTCGTGTCCCGTTCCCTCATTCCCTTCAGCTCCTCCCCAGCACTGTGTGTGTTTCATCAAGGGGTTCATGAAAGCTGCTTTTAGATGGTTGCTGCATCACCCCCTATTCACTAAGGCTGCTTGTGCCTGGAGCTGATGGACTGGGGCAGGTGACAAACCCACAGCCAGAGCCCAATCCCCCTGCAAGGTTTGTGTGACCCTGGAGCACTGACAGCTTCTTTAGCCACCATAAACCCATAGGAATTTGTTCCCTGTGGAAATGTTGTGCATCCACAATGCCCTGTACCAAGCTCCAAAGAAACAGTTCAGAGAAGAGCTGGATCTCCCTCTGGGTAGTTGGGTTTTGCTGCAGGGAACGCCCTGCAATGGGGAGCAGGGTTTTGGGGACACACTCTGTGGCTCATCTCTCAATCCCTGTGGCTCAGGTTGGGTGGTGCTTGGCCTTGGGATTTGCACTGGGACCCCTGGGAGTGTGGTGCTGTGATTTGGGTGAATGGGCTCTGCAGTTCAGTGTACACAGAGGGAGCTTTGCACAACACCCAGCGCAGGGAAAGCTGAGAGGGCTGGAGGAGCAGAAACTGCCATGGCAGTGCTGAGATCCTGGGATCAGTCAGCAGAACATCTGATCATCTGATGGGGCTGCATACTGATGTGATAATGCTTTCTGAGCTGCCTTGCTTGGACCTGTGTCCTTGGAGTAACCTGGGAGGGGACAAGTGGCAGTAAAACCAGAGGTTTTATTGGGACAGATCCTTTTAGCCTTCTTCTCTAGGCAGCAAAGGCTGCCCTGCTCTGACCCTGCTCCCAGCAACACAGACACCCTTCAAACAGACTGAGCAGGTTTGGGAGAGTCAGTTTTCCTCCTCCTCACAGGACACAGCAGCCTGAGCTGGTTTGCAGCTGGTACCTGCTTTCCTTCTGAGCACACAGCACAAAGTGCTGGCTGCTGCTTCTCCAGCAGGTCACTGAGTTTTGGTCCTTCCTGAGCCTCTCACCACTTGACGCTGTTGGTAATTGCTCTCCAAAAGCCCAGGGAAGGGATGAAATAAGAAGAAAAGCAGTGTCAGAGCTGACTGGCACTGTCTGTGCTGCAAGGCAGCAAGGCAGTCAAAAAAGAGCGGCAGGAGCTGCTGCACGCAGGGCTGCAGCCACAGCATGAGAGGAGAGCTCCAAGAAGGTTAATTCTTCAATGCAATTTTTCCTTTTGCTGAATTTCAGGTGTACCTGGCTGCTGGAAAGACCTACCAGCTTGAGAAGACCCTGAAGGAGCTTGAGGAGGGGGCTCAGCACAGCGGCACCACTGACTCGGAGCTGTCGGAGCTGGAGGACAAAGTGGCCTCAGCAGCTGCCCAGGTGCAGCAGGCAGAGAGTGAGGTGAGGGCCTGACCCTGGCAGATGCTCTGCCCAGCCAGAAGTGGCAAACAGAGCCACTGATGGCTCCTCCAACCACCACCTGTGTGCCTTTTCTGCTCCTCCTACAGATATCGGATATCGAATCCCGAATCGCGGCCCTGTCCGCCGCAGGGCTGACAGTGAAGCCTGTGGAGAAGGCAAAGAAGGCAAAGTCGAGTGTGCTGGTGAGCATGGAGGGTGGTGGCTGCGATGTACCTGCTCCCCAGGGTGCTGGGAAGGGCTGTGTAGCTCACTGAGCCGTCCCCAGCCCTCCCCGTGCTGCCTGGTGCTCTGAGGTGTCTGCCTCCTCCTCCTGCAGCCCCAGAGACACCTCTGCCTCCCTCTGTCCACAGGCTGCCTGTCTCCATTCTGCTGCTCCTGCCAGCAGCAGCCCTGGGGAGTCTCTGGATGACATTAAAGTGAGTGTGTGTCAGTCACAGGCTGTGGCACAGCCAGGGGGCTGCCATCAGAGAGAGCCTCATGGAGACCCCTGCCCTCCCGGCCCTTGCCCACAGCAGGCTGCTCTCCTTCTCTTGCAGGCAATGCCCGGGCTGCAGAGGTTCAGGAGGAAGTTCAACAGCCCCCTGGAAATCACCAGTAAGGAGCAGGGCCCTGTCCCTGGGAGATGGGCACTCTGGGGGGCTGGGCTGGGTTTTGGGGGTGCTGCTCCCTCTTTCTCCTCCTCTGCACCCTCCCTGCACTGTGTGTCTGCAGTGGAGTCCCCTTGCCTGTGCTCATGGGCAGTGAGGGCAGAGCAGAGGTCAGGCTGAGGTGGCTGAGTGCTCCAAGAACCAGGAATTGTCTGCAGCCACCCCTCGGTCCAGGGAGACACCTGTGTGCCTTCATCCCCTGGGCTGCTGGGTCTCAAAGCCTCACCTCAGCCCATCCTCTCTTCTGACAGCAATTCCTCCCTTGCTTGGCCACCTTGGGGAAGGTATCCTTCCCTGGATGGCGTGCCCCACCTCTGGAAGTGCTCCAGGCCAGGCTGGATGGGGCTTGGAGCAACCTGGGACAGTGGAAGGTGTCCCTGCCCATGGCAGGGCGTGGGACAAGAGGGGATTTCAGGTTCCTTTCAATCCAAACCATTCCATGACTCTGTGGATGTTGACCCTGCTGCCCACCTGGCTCAGCCACTGCTGGGGACAAGAATCCCTCCAGGGCCCAGCTATGGACAGAGAGCAGCTTGGGAGAGCTTCAGAGTGGATGGTCACCTGAAACTTGGCCCAGCAGCTGGTGTGGTGGGGGGACAGTCACTGGAAACGCTTCATTCTGACCAACATCAGCGAGACCCATTAGGAAATGGCTTTTCTGTTTCTCCCTTATCTCTCCTCACAAGCTTAAAGGCAGAAAGAGTGGCTCTCCTTCCAGATAATGGGAGATGAAGGGAGGGAAGGGGGGAAGGATCATTTATTGCAGAGGCAGAGCAGCATTTCCCCCATTCACACAGACAATTAACACTGCTGTTCCCAGTGATGGCTGGTGGAAAGGTCCCTTGTCCTCATCCTCCTCAGGAATCATCTGCTCTCCTTCCTGCAAAGGGCAGGCAGGTAAAGGTGCAGCTGGTGGAAGAGGAGATGAATGAACAGGGCAAGAGATTCTCAAGAGATGAAGAGGAGATGAATGAACAGGGCAAGAGATTCTCAAGAGATGAAGAGGAGAGGAGATGAATGAACAGGGCAAGAGAGTCTCAAGGCTGGGCAGGGCGAGCTGAGAGCTTCTCCCAGGCTGGGGTTTTGTTGCACCACCAGAGCAGAGTGTGGAAAGGCTGGCCCAGCTCACACAGAGCTCTGGAGTGTGACTGTGTTCACAGGGGTCCGAGGATGAGGGAAGAGACGAGGATCTGACTCCATGTTTCAGAAGGCTTGGTTTATTATTTGATGATATATATTTCATTAAAACTATACTAAAAGAATAGAAGAAAAGGATTTCCTCAGAAGGCTAGCTAAGAATAGAATAGCAAAGAATGATAACAAAGGTTTGTGGCTCGGGCTCTGTGTCTGAGCCAGCTGGGCTGTGATTGGCCATTAATTACAAACATCTAACATAGACTAATCACAGATCCACCCATTGCATTCCACAGCAGCAGATAACCAATGCTTACATTTTGTTCTTGAAGCTTCTCAGGAGGAAAAATCCTGAAGAAAGGATTTTTCATACAAGATGTCTGCGACACCGGAGAGCTGAGCAGCAGCAGCAGCTCTGTCTCCCCCTTACCAAAGCGCTCCCATCCCAGAGAGGGAGTGCTGGGATGCCCCCAAACCCGCAGCCAGAGGGGGATCGGTCCATCCCAAGTGACTTGGTGGTGGCTGAAGGCTCTGGTGGGGTGGGTGAGGAGCTGCTGGCCACCTCTGCCCTGTCCCTGCAGGTTTTGACGACTCCTTTGACCGCAACTCCGCGTACCGCGGCTCGCTGACGCAGCGGAACCCCAACGGCAAGAACAGGAGGGTGGAGCGGCTCTTTGCGGTAAGGACCAGCGCAGGGCAGGGCTGCTGGCCTGGGTTCCCCTGGGAATGTCCTCCCCCAGGTTCTCCTCAGGCTGATGGAGCCCTCAGCTCCCTCCCTGCTGCCTGCTGAGGGCAGGAACGCCCGGGCACCACCCCTGAGCTCGGGGGTGTCACAGCCCCAGAGAGGGTGAACGTCAAGGAGTTCCCGCTCCCTGCGTGGTCTGTGGGGTGGGACAGGGACTCCTCACTCCTAGAAAGGGACAAGGGGATGCTGGGCTGGCTCAGGGTGGCGTGGACACTGAGGTTTCTCCTTCTTGTGCCCCGCAGAAGCCTGTGATGACCCACCTGTCCTGAGGAGAGGGGACCTCCCTGCTGCCGCGTTTCAGCGAGGGTACGAGACCTCAGCAAAGCCAAGCCTCTCACAGCCTTCCCTGCAACTCTTCCTCCTCCTGAGTCCTGAGCCCCTCTCTCCCTGAAACCCTGGACAGAAAGGAAGCCAGAGGCCGTGGGAGGAGGAGCAGAGCACTGGGGTGCAGATGTGTGGCCAGGGGTTCTTGTGGGAGGATGCTGGAATGGGACCTTGGGCTGGGGCAGCTCTTTGGTGCTGGGGCAGCCAAGGGGACCAGAGAGGTGCAGAGCAGGAGTGACCTCCTTGGGGGACAGCTGGGTGTCAGTGTGACATTCGGGACAGGGCAGGGACACAGCCCTCCCTTGGCAGAAGCTGTCAGTGCCTGTCCCTGCTCTCTCCAGGCTGCTGTGAGCAGGGACAGGAGCTGACAGTGAGCATGGAATGCCCTTGGGATGCCCCAGGTAGAAGAGGGATTCAGGTACCCCAGGTAGCAGAGGGATCCAGGCATCCCAGTGCTGGGATTCACACCCTGGTGCTGGTCCCAGTTCCCTGCCATGTCCTTTGTTTCCCTGCCCTGAGCAGCACAGCAGGATGAGAGCAGTGCTGGTCCCCTCCCAGTGAGCTTTTTGCTCTTTGCCCCAAGCCATGCAAACACCCAGGGATGGCACTGTGGGGCCTCTTGGGGCCACCCCATCCTTGGGCAGGGCTGTGCTGCCCTTTGGGGGCTGCAGCAGCCCTGGGCCCCTGGTGTCAGCCTCCCCCAGCTCCCCCAGGACGTTTGCTTGCCTCCAGTATTCAGCTCTGCACTGATCCCAGTGGATCAGCACCAGCCCCATTCCACGATGGGCAGAGGGTTGCTTTCCCTGGCAGGCCACTTTGGAAGAGGTTTTTTTGTTCTGTCCCTGCCCTGTACAGCCCCCACCCTCCTCCTTCCCTCCCTCCCCAGTGGGCAAAGTGGGGAGGATCACTCACAGCTGGAGCAGGGACGTCAGACCAGTGCTGGGTTTCCCCTCCATGGCCACCCAGGCTGGATCATTTTAGGCAATTCCTGAGCATCTGAGCTAAAACCACTTTAGTTAGGAGCAGTAGGGCGAGTTCTCATGCAAGTAACACATTTGTTTGGCTTTGCTAACAGTAGAGGCTGCTAACTGCCTAGGAAATTATCCTGTGGTCATCCCAGAGAGTATTGTAAGTCCACAGTCTGGGCTTCCCAGCTGGAAACAAATCCAGTTTCTTAATTTAAAATGAAATCCTTGTGGCCTGAAGCTCAGCAGGGTAAGTGCAAACCCTCTGCTGTGGCAGAAGCTCCCAGGCACTGCAGCTTCACTGCATCCAGCCTGGGCTGTGCTGGGATGGCAAAAGGGAGCCATCCTGGGCTGGGAAAAGGGAGCTCCACCAAAGGGTTTGCACCCACCCTTGTGGCATCAGGGCTCAGCCCTCACCCCAGCCCCATCCCCTGCCTGTCTGGTTCCAGCCCTGGCTCCAGTCCTTCCACACCTGACCCTGTGCAGGGATCCCCACAGGGAACCTCAGCAGTGCCCACCAAGGCATCGCTCAGTAGCCACTCACCTTGTTCTTTGCTGGTTTCCTGACCCGTTTTGCCTGTGTAGAGATGATAATAAACGTTCACTAAATCATGCAATAAAGCCAATTCTGTGTCCAGAACCACCCACCCGTCTCCCAGTGTCTGTTTTTTCAGTGCACTCGAACAAAGGCTCCTTTCCCTTCCCATGGAACCCCAGAATGGGTGGGCTTGGAAGGGACCCCAAAACCCATCTCACACCCCCTGCCAAAGCCAGGGATGCCTTCCAGGTTTTACCAAGCTCTGTCCAGCCTGGCCTCGGACAATTCCAGGGATCCAGGGGCAGTCACAATTTTCTGAGGGTCTCCCCACCCTCACAGGGAAGAATTCCTAATTCCCTACATCCCATCCATCCCTGCCCTCTGGCAGTGGGAGCCTGTCCATCCATCCCGTGTCCCAGGTCCCTCTCCAGCTCTCCTGGAGCCCCTTTAGGCACAGGAAAAGGGCTCTAAGGTCTCCCCAGAGCTTTCTCTCCTCCAGGGGAGCACCCCCAGCTCTCCCAGCCCTCAGAGCATCTCCTTGGCCTCTTCTGGAGTTGTTCCAGCAGCTCCATCCATTTCTTTACTTTACTTTACCACTCCTTGCTTCAAGGCTGGCCAGGTGGAGCGGGCAGGAGCTGGACCAGCAGCACTGAAGCCAAGGGTGGGCAAAGGGGACACCCAGGCTGGTGCTGAGGAGGGGCTGGCTTTCAAATAAAGGCTCCAACTTGCATAGAAACCCTGAGCAGCTGAAGCCACAAGAAGCACAAGCCCGCAGCATCAAGGGGCTGCTTTAAACTAGTATTAAAGCCTTAAACCTGTATTAAAGCCTCAAACCTGTATTAAATGCCAGCAGCCCTGGGGTGGAGAGAGGCCTGCAGAGCCCAGGGTGGGGATTGCCCTGGCTGGAGCCCAGGCTGGGGCAGGTTCCACTCTCTGCAGCCCTGTCCCTGCTTTGCTGCGCATCCGTGGCAGTGCCCTGTGTGCCAGCTGTGCCCAGCACGGGCTGTGCCCAGGCAGAGGAGCTGGCACTGCCCCATTTGGAGCTCTGCCCAGGGCAAAGCCACCCCACAAGGGTGAGATGACAGAGCTCTTTCCCTGCTGGTGACAGTGCCCGCACAGAGATGTCCCTGCTTTGGGATGTCCCATTCTGTCTGCTTGGACACACCCTCACGCTGGCTCCTCCAGCGTCACATCCAGCAGCATAAACAGCAGAAATCCTTAAAATCCGTTTAAAATGGGAGTGGGGGGCAGGGAAGGTGGGGATTTGGGGAACAAGCCCGTTCCTGCCAGCGCCTTCCCCTGGTGTCTGTATTTAGTGTTCTGCTTTCCCTAAAGAAAAATTTTTGGGGGGAATGGAGGGGAAGGGGTGGTGGTACCGGTGTGAATCCCGCGGTGGAATTGCATTGTTCCCTCCAGCGCTCAGGGCAGCAGCACACACCGACCCCGGCAGTAGAAAACTTCCCCTTGTCCCGAATAACCCCGCGGGGAGGTTGGGCATTGACAAATAAATCCCCAATCCACCTCCCTGAGCCAGCTGAAGCGCTGCTCCCTCCTGACTCACCGACATCCCGGTGCTGATTCGATGAGAGGGGACAGCGGCGAGGGAGGGAGGGAGGGAGGGAGGGAGGGAGATGCCCCGGCTCGGGGTTCGCCTCTGACATCAGCAGCAGCCCGGCCATAAAAGCAGCGAGCGGGGGGACCCCGGCTCAGAGCGCCGGCCCCGGCTCAGCGCACGGAGCGGACCCCTCTGCTCGCCCTCCCCGCCCCGGTAAGTGCGATCGGCAGCGACGCTTTTCTCCTTCCCTCTGCCTGCCGTGATGCTCCCGGCGATTGCCGAGCCTGCTGTGCCTCTCCGTGTGTCTGTCCGCTTTGCCTCTCCGTCTGTCCAGCCGGCTGGCGGCGATGGGGATGTTCACAAGTTGGTGCCCGCAGCAAAGCTGAGCTCCCCGAAGCGCAAGTGTCTCCTGCTCAGGGCTCTGCGAACTTTTCCTTGCAAAAGTGGCTGGAAATGGAGCAGCGCCGAAGCCTCCCCGTGTCCTGCCTCGCCCGGCGCCTCCTCTTGGCTGCCCTGCCCTGCTCCCTGTTTTGGGCGGCTGCGGAGACCCAGCCCGCCCTGCTCAGCGCCTCGGTGCCCTGAAGGGTGGCACAGGGGGATTGTCCCCAGGCTGTCACTGCAGCAGCCGCGGGCAGGGCTGGGTGCCAAGGGGGCTGAGGTGGTCTCCGTCCATCCATCCATCCATCCATCCATCCATCCATCCATCCATCCATGCATTTTGGCGCTGGTCCCCATCCCTTGGGCTCTGGGCTCCCACAGCTTTGGTCCCTGAGAAGATCAGGCCTGACTTAAGGCCCCAGGCTAGGACCAAAACCTATTTCCATGGCCATGAGGTTTGTGCAGCTCATGTTTGGAGGTGCTATATTCCCCAGAGCCCCAGCAAAACCCCTGGGTTTGTTCTGCTGCTGTCCCACCAAGCCCTTTGCTGCCGATCCACAGCCAATCCCTTCTCCCCTGCAGCGGCATCGGAGCCTTCAGCAGGCTCAGGAGCCTCCGCAGCCAGGTCACAGCGTGCTGGGGATGAGGCCGGGGATGAAGCTGGGCGCCGCCTGCCTCCTGTGGCTGCTGCTGCTCTGCCTGAGCCTGCCCGCCACGCACGGCCGCGTCCTGGAGCGCTCGGTGGAGATGAGGAGTAAGGAGAACATGAGTAAGGGACCCATCCCTCTGCATGCCCCCGGCTCAGCTCCATCTGGGGGGTGAGGAGCTGCGGCCTCTGTATGCTCCTCATCCCCCTTCCCTGCTGCTCCCGTCCCCTCAATGGTGGGCGCAAGGCCCCTTCCATGCCACCCAGCCCCCTGAGGGTCTCTCGGCTTTCCCCGCAGCCCCGGACATCGATCCCTCGTGGTACACGGGCCGCGGGATCCGGCCCGTGGGGCGCTTCGGGCGGCGGCGGGCGCTGGGCGGGCCCGGGGCTGCTCTGCGGGGCTGCGCTGCTCCTGCCCGGCTGGAGCCGAGCCCCTGAGCCCGGCCGGCAATAAAATCCCTCCTCTCTCAGCGCCGTGTGCCAGCCTCTCTGTTCCTAACCTCACCCCAAATCCGCATGGGCGCCGTGGGTTCCTGCCCGCCCTGGCGGTGTGACAGCCCTTCCCTCTCATGGTTATCCCTGAACATCCCAAGAAACACCCCAAAAATAATCACAGAGGCTCCCCCCTTTCCCAGGGGTGTTCCCTTGCTGTGCCAGCTCCCCAACACCTTCGTTTCCATGAGCTGGCGACAGAAACAGCCGCCTCATTTCTGTGGGGTCAGAAACTCCCAGGGACGATGTGATGCTCTGTCCACCCCGCTGCCGTGCCCCAAAACCTCAGGGATCACTGCCCCGCAGGCAGGGTGGGCGCTGCTGCCTCTGCAGAGGGCACAGGTGGGTTGTGCTCCTCTTCCAGCCGAGGGCAGTGCCCACAGTGCAAAGGCAAGGCACAGCAAGGCACTGTGACGCCACACGTTGGGTTTGGCCCCATTCTGGCTCAGTGATTGCCCCCAAGGATGGGCTGTGAGCCCTGCAGTGGGGTGGGTGGGCTGAGGAGAGCACTGGCCCTGGTCCCTGCCACCCCCAGGCTTCCTGTGGCTCCCAACAGGCTGACCTGCAGGACAGGAGGGGAAAGGAATACACACCTTTAGGGCAGAATTCTCTTTATTTGCAGCCTGGGTGTAAAACCACCGGGATCTTTGCTCTGGGGAATTAAACCCTCCCTTTCCAGAGGGAAGGGGAGATGGAGGAGGTGACAGCCAGGGGTGGGGGGATGTCACCACTCAGGGTTGGTGGCAGTGCTCCTGGCAGATTGTGCTTTAACCTGCAAATTGGTGGAGGAAACCCCTGTGCTTTATGTCCCGGCTAAGGATGGAGCTAAAGGGTTGAAGAGGCCCCTTGTACCAGGCCAGGGTGAGCTCTGGGTGGGATTTCAGAGGGAGGGTGGCCAGGCTGAGCTGTCCCTGCAGCTCTGAGCCCCCCTGCGAGCTGTCCCAGAGCTCTGAGCTCTGTCTGTGCCCCTGTGGAGGTGGGCTGGGTGCAGTGTCACATCCTCAGCTCCTGCAGCACCTCGTCCCCGTGCCGCTCGTCCTCAGGTCCACGGTGGGGCTCCCACGTGGGGATGGCCTGGGTGCCTTCTCTTTCTCCCTCCTCAGGAGCTCTTGGACTAGGAGGAAACACAAGGCAAAAAAGGGGGCTCCCTTTTCCCCTCTTTTCTCCTGCCAGAGGTTGGGATGCCACAGCCACCCCGTGTGTCCCACCCCAGGGCACCATCCTGCAGGAACAGCATTGCACTCCCAGACTGGATACCAATGCAAAATAAAATTGTGGCGCTGGGAGAAGGCCTGAAAACCATCCCTGACACTGGGATATCTCGGGATGGATGTGTCCATCCTTCTGCCTTAACGGGTGGCTGGCTGGCTGGAACATCTCAGTGACAATGAAGGGGCTGAGCCTTTCAGGGTTTACCTGCCTCTGCCCTCACCTAGAGCCATCCCACAACTCACCTACAGCCATGAAGACATCGTTCACCTGGTGGTTGGATTTTGCAGATGTCTCCATGAACAGGAGGCCTTTTGTCCGTGCAAAGTCTTCCCCCTCCTAAGAGAAACGAGCAGAGTCATTCCCCTGTCCCCTCTGGGGCTGCTTGTTCAGTTTTGTGGTGGGGTTCACGGACAGGCACTTCAGAGGTGTCTGAAAACCTCTTAAATGCTTGGATTTCCATGGAAATTTTCCCTGGATGTAGCCCAGTGCTTTCTGTGAGAGGTGGTGAGGGAACCCCAGGCACTCACTGTGGTGTTCGCAGGGGTCTCAGGATGAGGGAAGAGACGAGGATCTGACTCCATGTTTCAGAAGGCTGATTCATTATTTTATGATATATATATTACATTAAAACTATACTAAAAGAATAGAAGAAAGGATTTCATCAGAAGGCCAGCTAAGAATAGAAAAAGAATGATAACAAAAGCTTGTGACTGACTGAGACAGTCTGACAGCTGGGCTGCAATTGGCCATTAATTAGAAACAACCACATGAGAACAATCCCAGATGCACCTGTTGCATTCCACAGCAGCAGATAATCAATGTTTACATTTTGTTCCTGAGGCCTCTCAGCTTCTCAGGAGGAAAAAATCCCAAAGAAAAGCTTTTTCATAAAATGTGTCTGTGACAACTCACCTCAGTGGTGACCTCTCTCTCAGCAGCAAGGTCTGTCTTGTTGCCCACCAGAGCAACCACGATTTCGTCAGGCAGGAATTTCTTCTCCAGCTCCTCCAGCCACAGCTTTGCTCTGCTGAACGTTTCCTGGAGAGATGGAGACAGAACCCCCCAGTGATCAGGTTTTGATTTAATCCCTTTGTCTCACACCAAACCAATGAGGGTGGGGAGGTTCTGATTTTCCCCTGTCAGAGAAACAGGTCACCAGCCCTCAAACACATTGAGGGATAAATCACCCTTGGATGGGATTCATGGCACTAGAAACCATGGTGGCAGGGTCCTGCCAGGGGCCTTACCTTGTTGGCAATGTCATAAACGATGAGGGCAGCGTGGGCATCCCTGTAGTAGAGGTGACAGACACTGTGGTACTTCTCCTGGCCCGCCGTGTCCCAGATCTCAAACTTGACAGTGGCCTCGTCCAGCTCCAGGATCTGTGTGAAGAAGGAGCCTGCAGGCAAGATCCAGGGGGTGTGTGTTCACTTGGAGCAGGAGCAGGGAGCTCAGATCCCCTGCCCTGAGGCCAAACCCATCCTGAGGTCATTAATGATGTTCTGACGCACAGAATCCACTTCTTGTGGCCATGGCACTGGGCTGAGGTGGCCCTTCCTCAGGTGGCAGCAGATTTGGGTGGATGACCCCAGGTTTGATGCTGGGTAACTCTGAGCTTTGCGGAATGCCCCCAGACAGAGAGACAGCTCCACCTTGCTGGTGGGTCAGAGCTGTGAATGGGAATATCCATGGAAAGGGCTCCCACTGGAGGGGAGCCCTCAGGGAGCAGATGGCTGGTCCACAAGCAGAGGGACAAGAGGAGAAACTCCACTTTGCTCTGCTCCACCAGCTGCAGGGGGGATCACAGCCTCTGTACCTGCTTAAGGCAAAACCCAGGTGCATCTCATAAAATAAATTATATATAAAGTCTGGGTGCTGTAGGAACTGAAACCAGGTGATCTTCAATGCAAACCTTTCTAAGAGACCCTCAGGGGTGCCTGAATAGCTGGGAAGGCAGCACAGCATGCATAGAGCAGATGGGCTGCACAGTTTACTCATTTTCTTATTCTGCTGCTCACCTGCCTCTGAAAAGCAGCACAAAGCCAGAGCTGTGTGATGTGGATGTGGCTTTGCTTGTGTGGCCTGGAAGTACAGAGGCGTGAAGGGGGAGCGTAGCCATGATATTTTCTGAAAAATCCCTTTGCCAGGATTTTTTTTTCTCCTGAGAAGCTGAGAGGCCTCAGAAACAAAATGTAAGCAATGGTTATCGGCTGCTGTGGAATGCAACAGGTGCATCTGTCATTGGTCTCATGTGGATGTTTCTAATTAATGGCCAATCACAGTCAGCTGGCTCGGACTCTCTGGTCAGTCACAAGATTTTGTTATCATTCCATTCCTTTCCTTGCTGGCCTTCTGATGAAATCCTTTCTTCTGTTCTTTTAGTATATAATTTTCTTTTAATATAATATATATATCATAAAATAATAAATCAGCCTTCTGAAGCGTGGAGTCAACATTCTCATCTGTCCCCTCGTCCTGGGACCCCTGTGAACACCATGAGGATCTGGCTTTTGGGCAAACCTGCACCAAAGTGGGCCTGTGCTGCTGCAGGATGGAGCAAGCAGCTCCCCTGCATCCCACCCCCCTGCAGGGAAGTGCACCAGGCTTGGTGTCTTATCCAGAGCCATGGAGCCCCTCACTCACATCCCACGGTGGGCAGCAGCTCCCTGAAGTCGTTCCTCACGTATCTGTAGGCCAGGCTGGACTTGCCCACGGACATGCTGCCCAGCAGCACCACCTTGTACATGTGGGAGACTCGGGGCCCCTCCGGCGTCACTGGCTGTGCCATGGCCTGCAAGGAAACCAGCTCTGCTCAAGGGGCGCCCGCCAGGAGCGACCCCGGGATGGGCTCGGCCTCCTCCAGCAGCTCCTGACTGGAAATGCTGAAACAGGCTGGAATAAAATCAAAATCGTTAATAGTATCGTAAGATGCAGATTTAATGCATCAAAGCATCTGCCACTGTCAGCTAGGACCAGAAGGTGGAGATGTTCAGGAGGAAACCTGATGCCAGAGGCCTCCTTGGACGTGGGCAAGGAGATTGGTGCATCTCCTTTAGGAAGGAGCTGGAGGAATTTCCCAGCAGAGGGAAATCCCTTCTGGCTGTGCCCTGCCCTTCAGGACACCTCTTTCCCCGCAGTCCTTAGGCTGATATCCCACATTTATTATCCTGCTTTGGAGTTCCATCAGGGGAGCCTCAGGAGTGAGCAGCCCTGCACACAAAGCAGGCGGCAAATGCCGAAGGCCCCCAGACCAGCCAAGCCCCCGGAGTGCCACCCCCCGTGCCACCCCAGAGCGTGACACACCGCCCTGCCGTGCCCAGGCATGGCAGGAAACACGGACCCAGCGACGGGGACGGCCTCAAACCTGGCTGAAGAGAGCTGCTGCAGAGCCTTGGTCGGCGGGAGCCCTCCCGGGTGACACGGGTGTCCCCTGCTCCCAGCCCTGGGCCAGGGAGGTGCCACTGCTGGGTGGGACGTGCCCGAGCAGGGCAGCAAAGCACACTTTGCCCTGCTCTGCCCTGGTTCCTCCTCACAGAGCTCCTCCTCCACAAACACTCAGCCCATGTGGACGCTTGTAAAGGACAGAGGGAAGTGCACGGGGTGCTGGGCTGAGCAGCACGCCAGGCTGAGCTCTGCTGGAGTGGGGAGCATTCCCTCCACCTGGAATAAAGCCCTGGTGGGGCAGACAGCAAGGATATGCAAGACTTGTGATGAATAATTGGTGCAATTTCTACCTGGGCCTTGGGCATTTGGCTGTGGAAGCAAGAGGGACCTTTTCAAAGACACCTACAGTGGAGTTCCTGCAGTTGCCTTCCTGCAGCTCCCTGCAGCTTCTGCAATTCCCTCCCTGCAGCTCCTGCAATTTTCTGCTCCCTGCTCTCTGCAGCTCCCTGCAGCTCCTGCGAGTCCCTTCCTGCAGCTCCTGCAATTCCCTCCCTGCAGCTCCCAGCAGTTCCCTCCCCTGACAAAAGCCCCTTGTTCCTGCGAGCTGCTCATCCCACGTGCCTCCTTTATTGTGCCTGTCCTCCCCCTGCAATCTGGCAGGCTCCAGACCTTTGATTCTTCATTAAGGCTTGTCATTAAGAGCGTTCCCTGGCTGAACCCAGGTCTGGGTCTTTAGATCCAAGCAGTTTTTCTGCTGGGTGAGACAGGGCTTTAATCCCCTCAAAAAACACAAGCAACATCATCTCTCCCAGCTCATGAAGCCCTGTGATGAAGAGCAGGATTTTAGTTTGTGCAGAACAGCTAGTTAGTCATATTTTTCAAGCAGGAAGAAGATAAGCCCTGTGGCACAGCATGATTGTGCTGCTTAAGGTATTGATTACATACATTGGCCTCTTTGGAGGCTGGAAACAAGATTGCCACCCATTCTGGGCAGTTATTGTCAGTGATTAGCCATAAAACTCTCTAAGGAAACAGGAAGCTGCTTGAAAACTACCCAAGGCTGTGTGTATTAAACACAGTTTCTCATCATTTCCCTCTGCTGCTCTCTGTTCACCCTTAGAAAGGTGGGTTGATGCTGGAACAAAACCCACCTGAGATTTACTGCAATGAGTATTGCCAAAGCTCACTTGAAACAATTTTTTCCCCCATGTTAGGAGGCAGAGGGTGAGGCTCCCTTCCCACCTGAAGGAAGCAAAACAAGTGGCTTTGTTCTGATTCAATTGAAAACAGGATTTAGGGGGAAATGGTGGGGGCTTTGACCTCTTTTTTTTTGTTGGAAAAGGAGAGTACAGATTAAAACCCTGCATTTCCTGGATGAGGGACTGTGGGGAAAGCATCCAGATATCTACAGTCATCAATTTGGGGAGCAGCAGCTGAGGTGGTGCAGGTCCCCTCCTTGTGCCAAGAGGCCACACTGAGGGGCAGGGAAAGCTCAACCTGCTCAGATCCAGTGCAGTCAGAGAAAACAAACCAATTTATCTTCAATCAGCTGTGAAAACCCTGCTGGGGGATTTAGTCTTCAGGTACAGCTTAATATTTTGTGGCAGCTGTGTTTGGCAGCAAGTATTAGGGGCAGGATTGCTTGATCCTACACTTGTCCTGAAGGTGAGTTCCCAAACAGCCACAACACCAATAATTTCTCACTTCCCAGCAGAGGATTGAACATTGCTGCACCCAGGAAATTGTGTTCAGCATCTTTCACCTGGGCTGGAGGGAAGCTGGTGTATTTGTTGTCAGGGGATAAGCCTTTTATTTCCAAAGGAAAGCGGTAATAAAAGAAAAGTCAAAGGCATCCTTTGGGGATGGAGTCACTGGCAAGTCTAATTTAAAACCCTGTTTAGCTTCCTGGGAAATTAGTGTTGTTTAGGTGTAATGATGTCTAACTCTTGCATAAGCTTTTCTAGGTCCCAGATACCATTAAAGCCATTTTCTGAGTTTCTGCAAAGGGGTGCAAGGGTGAACCAGAACAAAAGTTACTAAGCACCTCAGAAAAATTACAGGACTTCAACACTTAACAGTGTAAATCTGCAGTGTTTAACCCTGCACGTTTTGGACACAGTATTTCAGGTTCTTTCAGATTTAGATACTTAACTTTTCCCCCTCAACACACACAAGATAGTGGTCATGCACCTACCTCCCCAGTTAAGTTCTAGCATCCAGCTCAAAGCTCTCCTCTGCTTTTGGGATCCTCCTCCCACCTGCTTAAACTCTGGCTTAAATAAGAGGGTGGTCACTCAGAAAATTCACTTAAGCCAGGGCTGCCAGGCGATACAGCAATCCCAACTGCAAAGACACCATGTGTAAATATTAGATTTCCAAAGACACAATGTGTAAATATTAGATTTACACAGCACTGATCTCCCAGAAGCAGCAGCTCCCCTCAGGGCGAAGGGAACGAGGATCATTAACCACGAGGGGAAGTAAAGCTGCGATAAACGGGACTGCCCAGAGACCCTGGGAGCTCTGGGAGGGTGGGGGTAGCACACAGAGCTTCCCCAAACCTCTCCTCCCGGGCAGGAGTCCCTGCGGACCGCGCCGGGGCTGCCCCCAGAGGATGGGAGGATTCCTTTCCCATCCTGGCAAAGGCACCTTGGGGAGGGTGGGCGATTCCCTGCCCGGCGGGCAATTCCCGAGCGGAGGATGCCTTTACCTTGCCGAGGGCTCGCTGTGCCCGCTCCGTGTGCCAGGGGTGACGGAGTGACAAACACCCGTGTGTGGCAGCCCCTGCGTGCCGGGAGCGGCCAGAAGCGAAAGCGCCGGCCCCGGGAGGGTGCCGCAGGTGAGAGCGGCAGCGCGGAGCAGCGAACCTCAGACCCGGCACCGGGAATGAGCTCTGGCAGCCAGGCGAGGCGGCGACAGGCTGCTGTCACCGGGGCCATCCCTCCCTCGGTCCTTCCGACCCCCCTTGCCACGCTGGGATGGATGGGCGGACAGACAGACAGACGGATGAACGGGTGGGTGCGGCTTATCCCCATGTCTCGGGGTCCAGGAGTGTCAGCGTGATCTTTTCTGGAAAATCCTCTCTGCCCAGGATGTTCTCCAGGGAAGCTGAGAAGATTCAGCTTCTCCTGCGCTTGCTGCTCCGGAATGTGGTCCGGAGATGGTTTATCCAAACGTGTGAATTGTTTTTACTTAATGGCCAATCATCATCAGCTGTGTTGGACTCTGAGGAGTCAGTCACGGGTTTTTATCATCATTCTTGTTAAGCCTTCTGATGTGTCCTTTATCTTTCTTTAGTAGAGTTTTAGTATAGCATAATATAATATAATATAATATAATATAATATAATATAATATAATATAATATAATATAATATAATATAATATAATATAATATAATATAATATAATATAATATAATATAATATAATGTAATATCAGTCTTCTGAGAACATGGAGTCAAATTCTCAATTCCTCATTATTTTCCAGCCTTCTGTCTGTATCCTTTCTCTTTCTTTAGTAGAGTTTTAGAATAGCATAATGTAATGTAATGTAATATAATGTAATATAATATAATGTAATGTAATATAATGTAATATATAATATAATATAATATAATATAATATAATATAATATAATATAATATAATATAATATAATATAATATAATATAATATAATATAATATAATATAATATAATATAATATAATATAATATAATGTAATATCAGCCTTCTGAGAACATGGAGTCAAATTCTCAATTCCTCATTCTTTTCTAGCCCTCTGTCTGTATCCTTTCTCTTTCTTTAGAATAGTTTTAGTATAATATAATATAATATAATATAATATAATATAATATAATATAATATAATATAATATAATATAATAATAAATCAGCCTTCTAAGAACATGGAGTCAAGTTCTCAATTCCTCATTCTTTTCTAGCCCTCTGTCTGTATTCTTTCTCTGTAGTTTAGTACAGTTTTAGCATGTAATTTTCTTTTAATATAATGTAGTATCATAAAATAATAAATCAGCCTTCTGAGAACATGGAGTCGGAGTCTCATCTCTCACCTCATCCTGGGCATGAGTTTTTATCATCATTCTTGTTAAGCCTTCTGTCTGCATCCTTTCTCTTTCCTTAGTATAGTTTTAGTATAGCATAATATAATATAATATAATATAATATAATATAATATAATATAATATAATATAATATAATATAATATAATATAATATAATATAATATAATATAAGCCTTCTGAGAACGTGGAGTCAAATTCTCAATTCCTCATTCTTTTCCAGCCTTCTGTCTGTATCCTTTCTCTTTCTTTAGTAGAGTTTTAGTATAGCATAATGTAATGTAATGTAATATAATGTAATATAATGTAATATATAATATAATATAATATAATATAATATAATATAATATAATATAATATAATATAATATAATATAATATAATATAATATAATATAATATAATAATAAATCAGCCTTCTAAGAACATGGAGTCAAGTTCTCAATTCCTCATTCTTTTCTAGCCCTCTGTCTGTATTCTTTCTCTGTAGTTTAGTACAGTTTTAGCATGTAATTTTCTTTTAATATAATGTAGTATCATAAAATAATAAATCAGCCTTCTGAGAACATGGAGTCGGAGTTTCATCTCTCACCTCGTCCTGGGCATGATTTTTTATCATCATTCTTGTTAAGCCTTCTGTCTGCATCTTTTCTCTTTCCTTAGTATAGTTTTAGTGTAGCATAATATAATATAATATAATATAATATAATATAATATAATATAATATAATATAATATAATATAATATAATATAATAATAAATCAGCCTTCTGAGAACATGGAGTCAGATCCTCATCTCTCACCTCGTCCTGGGGACCTCACAAACACCACACAAGAGCATCCCAGCTGCCAAGGAGATGGGGGTAAAACCCCCCAAGGTTTGAGGATCAGGGAGGGCAGGGTGTGGCAGGAGTCATGGATTTGTGCTCTCTGGGTTTTTATAACACGGCAATTTCTGCTGCTGAACATTAGACCTGGCTTTGGTCTCGCGCCAGGGGCAGGCTCAGATATCCCAGGCTGGGGATTGCAAAGGGGATGTGTTTGTGGGAGAAAATGTGCACACTTGTCTGGCAAAATGCTTCAGCTGATGATAAATCTGTGTTTCTGTCATTCCTTTTGTCATAGTCAGTGTCTTTCCTTCAAGTAAGAGATCTGGAAGTGAAACAGGCTTAGCAAAATCTAGTCCTAATTGTTATAGGGAACAGGGTGAAAAGAAGAAGTCCTGCAAGAAAGCTTAAAAACAATATCACCCTAGTTTTGAAATTAAAAATGTGTCTTGTGACTTCCAAGGCCCAAGCACTGCAGTTCAATTACTTCCCATTTCAGTGATGAAAGCCATGGACAGTTTACATTCCCAGGTCCTTCCCATCAGCTCTGCAGGAGCTAGAGCTGGATTTGAACACAGCTCCCATAAATATATACAGTTTTTCCAGTCCAGAAGCAGTTTAATGTGCTCCCAAAAGTTTAATGGGAGTTTAACATGCACCCCTTTCTTATAACTTGTTTCCCAAAGGAGCTGACTTAAAGCCTTTTTATTCCTTTTTTTTTTTTTTTTCCTTAGGGCTTTGGATTAGTCAGTCCTCTGTGACCCTGGTACAGCAAGGGGGTAGGAGGATGTTTCAGGATTTTGGAAGAGCTGGGTGTGAATATCTTGAGATGGGGTTGCTGCAGCAGGAATCCTTGCCCACAGCAATGATTTTACCCACTGGTTTGGACCTACGGGCTCTGGTAGAATCATGCGCCTAAACTCAGCATCTAATTTTTAGTATTAAAAAAAAGGCTGGGAGGCTTTGAAGCCTAATGAAAGATGGCTTTGTCAGGGCTAAGAGAAGCTTCATTCCCAGTTTGTGCCGCTCTGTTATTTTCATTCCTGCTCTGCCCCAGCCGGTGTCACATCTCAGAGGCCTCTGTGAAGGGCTTTCACAGAAGAAGGTGGTGGGGAGAGGTGCCCAAACGAAGTGCCACGGCCTGGCTGGTGCAAATGCCCCGGAGGCAGTGCGTCCTTGTGTGGGATGGGACAGCCTGCCCTGGAAGGCTCCTCTGCTGAGCCAGACCCCACTAGAGGGCACAGCTCCTCCACCTTTGGAGACAGCGAGGATGCTGCTGCGGCTGCTGCCCAGCCCCATTTCTGGCCCGGACAGACAGACAGACAGACAGACAGACACCAGTCCATGAGAGACAGACCGAGGTCTCCTGCCAGAGGTGTGGATGGACAGCCAAGCTTCTCTTGCTTTTTGCTCTCCAAACAACTGGAATGTGAGCACCTCTGATGAGCACTGTAGCAGTGCCAGGGAGCCGATTTTTTTTTTTCCAGCGTATCTCTGTCTGCTCGCCCGCTTCTTCTGAGGGAAAATATGCAGGATGCTGAGGATCAGAGCCCTTCAGTGGTGAGTGGTTTGCAAATGGACACTGTGGCTGCATATTACAGCGTCCTGAGTGGGTCGCTGCTGGTGAGAGAGAGACGGACGAGAATCTTGTTTCTGTGATCAGAAGGCTGGATTTATTGATATATCATATATAATACATTATGACTATACTAAATAGAATAAAGAGAGCAGTTGCAGAGCTGCTGCTAAGCTAAGAATAGAAAGAAGGAATCTATAACAAAGTTGTGTCCAGGGACTCGGTCCCTAGCTTGTTCCTGTGATTGGCCATTAATTATAAACATGGGAACATGAGCCAATCAAGGTGCCCCTGTTGCATTTCACAGCAGCTGATAATAATTGTTTACATTCTCTTCTGAGGCCTCAGCCTTCCAGAAGACACAGAAATCTGAAAGAAAGGATTTCTGTGAAAAAATGTCTGCAAGAGCTGCATTGGTAGAGCACCTGGAGCATCCTGCACAAACCTAGGAATGCACCTTGCTGTACCTGTGCAGTGAGGGGTTCCTCGCTTGAAATAAATTTTACTGGGCATGAGTTGTTTTTCTGAGGTTTAGGGACTGCATTTCACTTTACAGCCACCTGATGTAACTGTGTCACGAGAATTTGGAGGATGGATCTGGCCACGGGAGTGGTGTGGATCAAATACACCTTGTGGACCTTCCCCCACTGCTCCACCTCAGCCATTTTATTTGGTTTTTAACTGTGAAGGAAAGGCTAACATGTCAGTGGTGCACAAGAATTCCAGAGGAGGTCAAAACTAAACTTCTAGGCTAAACACTCAAGAATAATTCCAATAATCTTGTATTTCTGGCTCCGCCTGCTGCATAACTTGGAGCAGGATGCCTCTCCTTCCTCCTTTTCCTGAATTAAAGGAGGTACAAGCACACAGATCTTTGTGGGGCAGTTTAGAAGCTCCTGGAGGGTTCTTTGTCAGTGGTTGTGCAGCACCTGGCTCTCCCTGGCTGTGAGGAAGCATCGATGTGGGCACTGTAAATCCTCCCTTGCTGAAGGAGGAGTGGTTCTGTGGGAAAGGCAGCAGAGTCTGGCAACAAAGGCACAGCCCCGAGCTGAACACAGAGACTGAAAGCTCAGCTTTGCCCCTTGTTTGCTGTCTGCCTGTGGAAAGAACTATTTTTTCTCCTCTGACCTGTTTCTCCCCCTCTCCTTGGGCTCATCCACATGGATTCCATGTGGTCCCTGTGCAGGCAGCCCAGCTCAGGAGGTCTGATCACTATCAAAGCTCCCATGCTGTGGAAATGAGGCTTGGACTTTGTACTGCTCTGAAATTATGCTCATCTTCAGCATTTTTGGTCCTCTGAGGCGCCTGAATACCACAAAATTGTTCCTGATGGGTCAGTTTGTATCCAAAACACTCTCATTTCTAAATTTTTCAAGAACAAGCACCTGAACCCATGGTCAGCAAAATAAATTCAGAATAATTGATCCATCCAGAGGTAACAGCAAATAATGTTCTCAAAACTGTTTGCCATACCTGTGCTGTTAAACATGCCATCCCTTGTTTGTGTGGTGGTTTTCATACACAACATGGCTAAGGAGTTAAATCACAAAATGGAAATGCTTGAAGTGTCCTGGAATTTGCTGTTTCTCCCATTCTGTGTGTGATGAAGTAATGAGAACCCAGGGTATTCCACTGGTGATCATCCAGGCAAGGTCTGTCACCACTGCCATGCAGCATTGAAAGATCTTTTTGTTTTGAGAGGAGCAAGAATTGTGCCTTTGCTAATGAAAAAAAAAAATAAAAAATTGACGTCCTCACTGTTACAGCGCCAAAAAGTTAAAAACATATTTTAAGGATTGGTGGAGCTGTAATGGTGAACAGATCATTTACACTGTGGCTCAAAACTGTGAGCCTGCCCTGAACTGCTCCAGGCCTCTAAAATGCTTGTCTTCCTGTTAATTAATTATTAACGTTGCTAAAACACTCCAGAGATTGGCTTGGAAACATTAAACAAACTTAATATTAATAGCTCCCAGATGATAAGTGATGGTGAACATTAGCATGTGTTAAAGACCGAGGAGGGAAAATGACTACTGACTACAATAAACATTTGAAGTCTGGTGGCATTAAATTACAAAGAGAATACAAGTGTGAACCACAAGAAAGGCTTTCCTGCAGCATTAGCACTTGAAGAGACAGGTGAGATTGTTTTCAGCCCTGAAATTGCACTTGGCAGGTCACAATAAATAGCCTTGAGGCATGTGCTGAGGTTCTTGTCATGTGTCTAATGAGCAAGGTGCAGCTTGGGTGACAAGTAAATGAACGTGGCTTGCTCGAGTAAAGATGCCTGCGTTGAACAGTTTGTTTATCTCAAACTTCACATCCTCATTTCTTAGCAGACCTTGGCCAGGAAGATCCCTGTGAAAAATGCCAATCGCTTGTTTTTAAAATTTTAAAAGTTTAATAGTAATAAAATGGTTATTACAATAGTGATACAATTAGGGTAATAATAATTTGGACAATTTGGATTAGGACAATATGAGACAACAAATACAAGGAGTGATGGACAGTGCCAGGTACCTTTTTCTGGGCAGCATAAGCCCGAAAAAGGACCCACGTTAACAGAGGATTAACCCTTAAAAGCAACAGCCTGTTGCATATTCATACACCTCATACATGATGCATAAATTCCATTCAAACACAGCATTCTGTCTGGTCGGTGTCAACTTCTTCTTCTGAATCCTAACAGCGTCTTCAAGGTGGGAAGAAGTTCATTTCTTCTGATAATGGAGCAATAAATTCTCTTTCTCTAAAAGATTTAGGTATCCTGTGGCTGCTATCTCTCTGCAAGTCCTTTCTTTTAAACAAAGTATCCTACATAGCATCATTTCTATTTTAACAATTTTTATAACCTAAAACTATATTTAACACAATACTTAAGAGAATTGATACAGCATCACTTTCTAACACAACACGTATAATATTCATTTTAATATTTGCAAAAAGCCAATCGTAAAACACATGCATTTTTCACAATCCCCCTCCATGAGTCCAGCCCCCCCTTGCCAGGAGAGCTGCCACGAGAGACCTTTGGCTCTAGGCTGGGTGCCCAACTTCAGAGGAAACAAAGGAAAGGCCAGCTCCCAAGGGCCATGGAAATGGAGGAAATGGTTCAGTGAAACAAGAGACATCTTTATCTGACAAGGTGCAGGTTTGGCAGCATTTCACATGACTAAAGCATTTAAGCAGTCTCATCCACGTGCAGGGTCTGGTGTCTGCCCTGAGCTCCATGTGATGCTTTCCATCCAGTGGGGATATCACATTTGGGATGGACCTTGACCTCTCAGGAAAACTTGGTGGCAAGTGGCCAGCTGGCTCCAGCTTTTAGTGTGGGACTGGCAGAGTGATCACACATGTTCCCTTAGGAAACCAGGCTAAAAATGGCTGTAGGTGGTACCTTTCCAAGCCAAGGGCTATGGAGGAGCTCCCTGAGAGCCAAAAGTTGCTCAATAATCTCCCCCAGAAGCGCTTCATCTCTCTGTGTTTGTGAGGAAACTGTATCCAATGCAACTGAAAATGTTTTGCCTGTGCATGGAAAGAGAACTATTTAAGCAATGCTGTCTAGCACAGACTTGAAAAGCTCATGTGGGTGTGAATATGAGCTTCACTTCCCTGAAGTCCCCACCCAGCTTTGGGGATGCCTAGCCCAGAAAACTTCACAGGGCATTTTATGACAGGTTTTGCCTCTCCATGGCAGCCACAGCACAATTTTGCCTTTTCAGGTCACATCGAAATGTTTGGCTGGTTTTCAGCTGGGTTTTAGTCTCAGGCACTGTGTGTTACAGGCATGGTCTGTACAGGCACAAGAATAGAAATTATTTCATCAGTTTGAGCCTGAGTAACCTCGTTTAAGGCCAGATGCTGCTGGAAGAGTTGTAAAGCAGTCATCTTGGGCAGAGGTGAAATGAGTCATCTGTTGCCAATAAACTTGGAAGGAACAGAGATGCCTGGGGGCAGGGGGGGACGACACCATGATCTGCTGTTACCTCCGGCAACTCCTTTTATAATTGAAAAAGGTATTAAAAATTATTTTGGGAATTTCTAATTAGCTGAGCCGAACCACAAATGTGCTCCGGATGTTTCAGAAACTTAACCTAGCAGCTTCCCCAAAAGAGGCCACGCAGAGAAGTGTCTTTCCTGCCTTTCCCCTCTGCCACCACCAGCTCCAAGGTCAGAGAGGATGAAAACCTCGGCAGAAATTGAAGTTGAGCAACAAAGGCGGTGCCTGTCAGCCCCTGGGGAGGTGCCTCCTCCTAACAGCGCCCAGACATCAAGGGCTTAAGGCTGGAAACCCTAAAATGTATTGAGTAGCTGTCCTTAGGGAAAGGCACAGGTAGGAAAGGCAGAAGGCAAGAGGAAGGAAAAGCAGAAACTTGGTGGCAGAGTCCATTCTACTCCTGTCTCTGGCTTCTTTTTTCCAGTATGGTCCTTGACAAGTTGTTGGGCTGGCTGTGGAAATTGGTCGTTTCTAGGTGCAAAATGTTTTGCTTTCTGTCCAGTTTGGGTTATTCCATGTTTTATCTACCTATTGATTTATTTATTTACTGTTTTTACAGCAGCTGAAACAAAAGGGTTCTGCAGGAACTCATGTTTGGAGGGAAGGAAAATTATTCTCCTTATTCTTGCTACAATGGGAGGGAAAACAAAAAACTGGAGATTTTGACAATGCTTGCCTGAGTGTTTTGTCTCTTTGTTGATGGAGAGTAGCTGATTCCTTCACATTCCTACAGGGAAGGATCAGAGGGGTTTTAGTGCTGCAATAATTAAAGCTGAGGAAAATGGCAGAGCGCAGTACTTTCACAGGAAAATGGCAGAGCACAGCACTGCAGGGCTGGGATGGATGAACTGGGCTGGGATTCCCAGCGAGGCACTGGGCAGGTGAGTTAGCCCCATGTGCATCAGTCACTCTGCATGGAAAACCAGGAATGCTGTGGACGCCAGAGAAACGTGTTATGATTTAAAATCAGATGCACCAGCTCTAACACACTGTGTCACCTCAGATGTTTTGTCTCCGTTTCCTCTAATGTTTTGTCACCAGTATCATCTTTCACTTCCCAGTTTAGGCAAAGTCCTTTATTTCAGGAAACTATAATGACCTGTCTTCCTGCCCTGCTGGTGATTATCCCAGCTGGAATGTGAAATCCTTTAGGTAAGCCAGGAATTGTTAGCTGCCACGGCTGGTTTGCTGCCATTCTGTGTGACAGGAGAGGTGACAGGAGGTGGGGCAGGGATGCACAGCTTCAGATGATAAAGCAGAACCACAGGACATCACACAGGTGCTCTTCTGTCTGATGCCAAGTGGTTGGAACCATTCCCTGAGAACAGGCCTGGCCATTTTTCACTTTGCTGTAGAAGAGGTGAGTGGAAAATACCTCTTCCCTGACAAGAGCGAAAGATGAAAAGTGAAAGAAGTGAAAGAAGCAGAGCACAGCTTTCTGTGCTCGAGGAGGGGGATGCTTTGCCTCTGGTTTGTGCCTTGGAGGAATCTGGATAGATTTCCATGGGGACAATAAACAGCACCTCCTTCCCCTCTTCCGCTCCAGCTGAGGGAGTTTTAGCTGTGATGTGGTTTCCCAAAAGCTCTCCCAAAAGCATGCTCATATGGCATTTTACAGAACACTATGACTAATTAGTGCAAGCACTTGGTCTTTTGCAAACAATTGGTTGTTTTTAGGCCATGTGTTGTGGCTGTGTTTTACCCCAGCCCAAAACAACTGGCGTTTCACAAAATCTGGAGGGCCTGCTTGGAAAATGTGGCTCAGCTTAACGCTGCAACATTTGGGATGGGAGTGGAGGAGGCCACACAGCATGGAGCAGGAAAAACACAGGGAAACTTGTATCAAGGCCATGTGATTCCTCACTCCCGTGTCTCCGGGCTGTCAGTGGGGTGAGGACACCGGCACCACGGCAGCAGGAATGCTTTGATGTATTAATCCCAAAGTGGTGCAGGGTTAGCCCCTCAGCTGCTCCAGCTGATGTAATGCATTGTTTGCACCGAAGCCAGGCCGATTTTGTCTGGCTGAAGGATTTACTAGCTCAGACTATGTTTTTGGACAGATGTAGAGGCTGTATTCCCAAATTAAATATGTACATTGATCTCTTGCCTGCATTCCACCTGCAGTGCAGGCAGAGGGGATGCAAGGCATCCCACAGTCTGGAATACAGCACTTGAAGTAGGGAAGAAGGGGTGGTTTTAGATTAGGTGGAAGAGACTAGCATGTCTTTTCTTCTGAAAATAGCACGGGGCTCTCTTAAAATGTAGCTTTTTTTACACATCAAGAGGGGAAGCCACAGGAGGAGCAGCCAAATTTGGAGCTCAGCAGTGCTGTGGCAGGCTGGGAATAGCAGATAGGAGCAGAGAGAGCAAACAACAGCCCGTGACCATCCGGCTTTGGGAGACAGCCTGGGGTGGGTTTGGCTCCCCAGCACAGCCCCAGCTGCTGTGGAGCTGGCTTCACTTTGCTCTGCTGGAACACCAAGCCATGGCGTGTCTGCTGCTAATTAGATTAGGTGCACAGAGGCTTCCTTGAGCGGGTTCCCATTTTTGCCTGGGAATTTTGCGCCCCCATTTTTTGTCACTGGGCTGCTCCCAGTGAGCTCAGTCGTGGATGGCACGCTGCAGGTGAGCTCCCTGCCTGGCACAGTCACACAGAGCCTGCACATGTTGGTCTGGGTGAAGGCTGGAGGTGCCCTCCAAGCAGGAGCATGGATGGGACAAAGACAAGGACAACCTCTCTAGGGTCACTGAGTGTCATCTGGGATGGACACACATGTCCCAGATTTCCTGGCAGGGTGAAAAGCCTGCAGTGTTTGCTAGGGCAGACAGACCCTCAGGGTAGTGCTTACCACAGGCTTGACATACCCACTCACAGCCTCTTTTGGGGTGCATGTTCAGAAATTTGGGAAGAAACCTCTGCTATCCAGACTAAAATGATGTATGGTCTGTTTAGCTGTATGTTTTTGTGCTGCCTTGGCTTTAAGCTTCATTCCCATCCCACTTATCTTCAAAGGACTTTATAGAAGAGAGATGCACTTTGAACAGACAAGCCAACCCCTTCTCATCTCAGTAGAGTCCTCCTGCTGCTTATCCTAGGAACTGCTCTCTCCACAAGTATTCAAGTTTGATTTATTTTTAATATGGAAAGGTAGGCTTGTGGCACCATTTTAGGTAAGGTCTTGCAGAGGGTTGTGCAATGACCCTTTCTTGAAGTGCTCTCAATGTTTTGGTGTTTCTGTTGTGATGGTGGCACGCAACCAACCCTTGGCCAGTTTGTGACCCCAGAACTTCCTCCTTTTTCCCTATTAACAGTTGGTGAGGTCATGAATTTAGCCTTTGGCAAGGTACTGGCTGTCTGCTTGATTTCACTCCACTTGTTTCTCAAGTCCTTAACCTCTTGTATGACTTTACCCTCCTGTTTTGGTGACACTGTAACACTGTGTCGTCAGCTTATTTCATTAGCACTGTCCTACTTGTGCTGGGGTGCAGATGGAAGTACTAAATGAAATCAACCCCAAGGTTAACCTTTGAAAAACTCACTCCAAGGGAAGATTCTTCCTCAACCCTAAAAGTGATCCAACGCCGAGACCTCGAGCTTCCTGAAGAGGCATCCTGAGTGACCTGTCAAAAATTCACAAATGGAAAACTATCTCTCATGGCATGCCAAGGTGATTAGAGGAGGCCAATAACTCATTGAGGGGTTTTGGAAAGATGAAGCCAACCAATGAGCTTTCTTCAGAAAAAAAACCACATCACATTGCTGTTGGTAAAAGCGACCAAGGGCTGCTGTTGTGGGATTTTTTTTCTCCTAAAGTCCTCCTAAAGCTTGGCTTGGAAGCCCCACAGTATTGTCCTTGGCCAACCCAAGCCCATGGATCTCTGTTTTGGACCAGCTGGGAAGACACTAATCAGTTCTGGCTTTGCTGTGTGACTACAAACTCCAGGCTAGACATGACAAAGCTCAGCAAGGCTCCCCAAGGGCCAGGGCTCTGCTGATGCAAATAATGACCCTGCTGACTTGCAGAGACAGAATAACAGTAAGGAATTTATTTCATCCAGGCAAAATACACATGGACACCACCAGTCTCCTGAGCCCTGTCTTGACGCTGCTCAGAGGTGGCAGCACACCTGAAAGCTTTTCCCAGGAGATCTGGTTTGCTGGAGAGGATCACCTTGGTTGCACCAGTGTTTTGTTCATTTTCCTGCAGAATTTCAGTGCCAGCACATATTTGTCTGTGATGTAATTTTTTTCCATTAATAAATCTGCAGACCCGGCTGGATGCCGCTGCTGTTATGTTTGCAAAATATTGCAACGCTGAAGGAGCCCTGCTCATCTCATGTATCCTGACAGTCTCAAATATTGGCCTCCTCAGTGTGGATTTTCCAAGGTCTTTAAAGTGTTCCCCTCTCCTTGGACTAATGGACATCTTGTTAAAGCTGCCAGGCTTCATTTCTGGTTTGGCAGATGCTGTGACCTTACAGTGGAGTGGAGACGTGCCCTTGTGTTTGCTTTTAACACCCTCAGCCACAGGATTGCCCTATCCCAGGGCTTGCCTCTAGTATAAATGTAATCACATTTTCTTTCAGGGGACATGAAAACATCAATTTTATTATGTAAAAGAGGTTCCTCAAGTACACCACCACCAGTTTGAACAGCTGATTGCTTGTTCTGATTCTCAACAGTTGGGTTTTACAAGAGGGTATGGTTTAAGAGCAGCACAGGGGAAAATTGTATCTTTTATGGTGTGCTCTGCACAAAGCAGCCTCCTTGCACACAGGATACTGGAGAATGAGGGGTTTATTATGCATTTATAACAGAGCCCTTTAAAGCTGGCATGGGATACTCAGTGTTGTCCGACTGTCATTCATCACAGTCATGACTTTCAGACAAAACCAGCCTCGCCCTTGTGTTGCTTGTTAAAACAAGGAATGTATGCTCAGTGTTTCATTTTCACTCACAGCGCTCCAAAGCGCAGCCAAAACCAACGTGGTTTGAACCATTTATTTCAAATTTATCTGGACAAATTATCTATGTATAGTATTTTTATAACGAGATGGCTTATTTTGTCTATATTCAAAGAAATAAAAAATTACTGTGCGTGTCTGGAATGCAGGGAAGGAAAAGGATTTCTTACACTGCAGAGCACATTCAGTGAGTGGTTTGAAATCTGACTGCAGTCTCCCACCAGCGTGTTCTCTTCTAATTTCTCTGCTCTACTCTTTGAATTCTTCCTTCCCTCCTTCACCTTTCTTTCTGCTATCCCCTGTATTTCCTTTCTCTATTTCTTCCTTTCTCCCCGGTTCTGTTTCTCTCTTCTCCCCCTTTCCCATCTTTCCCCTGGATTGCTTTTTTTCTCTGTTTCTTCTCTGTCCCTTTCTCCCACCTATTTCTTTCCTCCTTCCCCTGTATTTCTCTTCCCCCTTTGTCCCCCCAAGATTTCTATTCCCCTCTATTTCTTCCTCCCCTTCCCTTCTGCCTTTCCTTTGTCCCCTCAATTTTCAGTTTTTGGACAAAAAAACCTGTCCAGCCCAAGGCTCTGCAAGGCTTTCAGCCAGGCAGGCAAACAGCACTGATGCAAATCCTCCTGCACCCCTGAGCAGGGAAATTCCTTGCATGGATATCGTGATGCAGCTGCACAGGTGGCCAAAATCCCTGGGTAACAGGGACCTAAAAATAAGGCACTGCTCCGTCTCTCCAGCCAGAATTCCTCAAAGGGCAGGGGCAAATGTGAGGATCAGGGCTCAGGGAATGAGTAATGCAGAGCCTGGAAGGGTGGTAGTGCTAAGCCAGGGCTTGGGGAGGTGGAAAGGGGAAGCCTGAGAGATATCTAGGAAAGCCAGACCCAGCAAAGCTTTGCCTCCAGGGTGAGAGCTCAGTTTAAAGCCCCTTGCAAAGCAGGTCCCTTTTAATCCACTTGTGTGGGGTCAGAGCAAACCTGACACCAAATCTGAGGGGGTGACGCACGTTCTGCTGCCCAAGCAGTGTGGGGGACTCATCCACCTGCTTCTGCTGACAAAATAATCATTTGATTCTTGCACAAGATAAACAGCCCCAGGTGCAAGGAGCAGCATCCATGCAGTATCACTACCCAGCCAGTCTGAGGATGACTCAGATCTCAGGTGTTGTACATGAAAACTGCCAATAAATACTGAGCGGGCAGGTGCTGCCTTTTACTTCAATCAAGTTTAAATCGATGGTAAAATTAAATCATAAAGATTAAAAGCAGCTTTCTGGTCAGAAGGGAGTGGGTGGGGTTTGTAGCCTTTTTTGTAGTCCTTTTCTCTGTCTATGTAACAATGAGAGTTTGAGCCACTTTAATTCATATTTAGGGAATTAGCATGAAAATTGAGGTGTAAGGGCTGCAACAGGAATCCCAGAAAATACATGTTCCTTGTCAATGTGAGTTAATTAAGCACTGATGTACTTGAAACTAAAATTAATCCCGTCCACTTACACTTATTAGGAAAACTCATTGTTGAAAAGACCACGCAGGGCTATGAAGATGTGTAAGGTGTCAGGGCACAAGGAGTGTCTTGTTTCTGTCCTGCTCCCCCTGTATTTGGGGCACAGGAACACCCCAACTTCACAACTGGCAAGGTTTTGATGCCCATTTCCATGATTTCTGGTAAATTTACTGTGTCCACTTCTGAGCTCCTCGGGACAAGACAGGCAGAGCTCCTGGAGGGGTTCCAGCAGAGGCTGCAGAGGTGATGAAGGGATTGGAGCATCTCTGGGGAGGAAAGGCTGAGGGAGCTGGGGCTCAAGAGGAGCCAAATATGTGTATAAATATCCAAAGGGTGCATATGCAAATATACACCCTTTGGATATTTATACACATTAAAGAGGTGTATCTTTGCCAAAATAACCACAAAATAAAAGATAGCTCTTGAATCAGTCGGTCTGGAACATCTTTAATGTGTATAAATATCCAAAGGGTATATATTTGCATATCTGGATATTCCAGAGCATGGAGCAAGCTCTGCTCCATGAGGCCCAGCAATGGGATATGAGGAACAGGCAGATGCTGATGCCCAGGAGCTCCACCTGAGCAGGAGGCAGGAATTCTTCCCTGGGCAGTGACTGAGCAGGGAACAGACCATCCAGGGAGGCTGTGGAGCCTCCCTCACTGGGGATATTCCAGAGCCATCCCGACACAATCCTGTGCCCTGTGCTCTGGGATGACCCTGCTGGAGCAGGGAGGTTGGACCAGATGACCCTTTGTGCTCCTGTCCAACTTGACCCATTCTGGGATTCTGTAAATTCCTGCAGCTTGGCAGGGAGCCCAGGCACTCCAGTGGGAAGGGGGTTGGTCCACAGTGGGGCTGGGGGAGCAGGAAGGGGACCCCACACATCCCGATTTTGGGTGGTGAGGAGGAGAGTGAGCAGGGACCATCCCACAAACACACACTCACATCGATTTTAGATGGTGAGGACTGCGAGCAGGGTCCCTCAAACAATCCCCGCAAATTTTAGGTGGGGAGAGCAGAGATCCCCAAATACACCCTGATTTTGGGTGGTGATGGGAGTGAGGAGGAATCCCACAGGCATCCTGATTTTGGGCGTGAGGGCAGCGAGCAGGAGCCCCAAACACACTTCATGTTTGATGAGAGGACAGTGAGCCCCAAACACAACCCGGGTTCAGTGTGAGAGCAGCAGATAGGGAGCCCCAAACACAGCCTGGTTTTGGGTGCAAGGGCAGAGAGCAGGAACCCCCAAACACACCCCAGTTTTGATGCGAGGGTAGCGGACAGGGAGCCGCAAAGACACCCCAGGTTCGGTGCGGACAGAGACCGCCGAACACTTGCCAGTTTCAGATGCGAGGGCAGCGGACAGGGAGCCCCAAACACAGCCCAGGTTCGGATGCGAGGGCAAAGATTAGGGAGCCCCAAACACACACCGGGCTCCGTGTGAGGGCAGTGGGCAGGGAGCCCCAAAAACACCCTGGGTTCGCTGTGAGAGCAGTGGACAGGGAGCCCTAAACACAGCCCGGGTTCGGTGAGAGGGCAGCGAGCCCCAGACACAGCCCGGGTTCGGTGAGAGGGCAGGGAGCCCCAGACACAGCCCGGTTCGGTGTGAGGGCAGGGAGCCCCAGACACAGCCCGGCTTCGGTGTGAGGGCAGCGAGCCCCAAACACAGCCCGGTTCGGTGCGAGGGCAGGGAGCCCCAAACATAGCCCGGTTCGGTGCGAGAGCAGGGAGCCCCAAACACAGCCCGGGTTCGGTGAGAGGGCAGCGACCCCCGAACACAGCCCGGGCTCGGTGTGAGGGCGGCGAGCCCCAGACACAGCCCGGGTTCGGTGTGAGGGCAGCGAGCGGGCACCCCCAGCCCGATTTCGGTGCGAGAGCAGGGAGCCCCAAACATAGCCCGGTGTCAGTGAAAGGGCAGCGAGCCCCAAACACAGCCCGGGCTCGGTGTGAGGGCAGCGAGCCCCAAACACAGCCCGGGCTCGGTGTGAGGGCAGGGAGCCCCAAATACAGCCCCGGCTCGGTGTGAGGGCAGCGAGCGGGCACCCCCAGCCCGGTTTCGGTAGGAGAGCAGCGAGCTCCAAACACAACCCGGGTTCGGTGCGAGGGCAGAGAGTAGGGACCCCCAAACACACTCTGGGTTCGGTGCGAGGGCAGCGGGCAGGAAGCCCCAAACACAGCCCGGCTTCGGTGTGAGGGCGGCGAGCCCCAAACACAGCCCGGGCTCGGTGCGAGGGCAGCGAGCGGGCACCCCCAGCCCAGCTCGGGCGGGCGTGAGGCGGCCCGTCCCCGCAGGGCGGGGGGCGGCGGCGCATGCGCGGGGCGGGGGGCGGTGACGGCCGCGCCGGCGGAGGCGGCGGAGGGAGCGGGAGGGTCGCTCGGGGCCGGCGGCAGCGGCTCCGGCTCCGGCTTCGGCTGCGCTCCGGACCGGGCCGGGCCGGTCGGGACCGCCCCGCCATGGGGACGCCGGGCGCCGGACGCAAGCGGCTGCCGAACCGGGAGCGCCTGACGGCGGAGGACGATGCGCTCAACCAGATCGCCCGCGAGGTGAGCGGCGGGAGGCGGCATCCCCCCTTCTCCCGTCTCCATCCTCCTCCCCTCGCCTTCCCCCACGGGCTCCCCCGAGCGCCGCGCAGGCGCCCCCGGCCACCGGCACCGCGGCGGCTCAAGGGCAGGGTGGAAGCCCTGCTTCACCCCCGCCTGAGCTTCACCGAGCCCGGGCTCCGTGAGGGAAGGGCGTGCGGTGCCGGAGCCGCCCCGCTCCAGCCCCGCCGCAGGGCATGTCCATCGGCCGTGCTGATGGGAGCCGCTGGGGTTGGTGTGAAACACTGAAAATAGGCCGCTGGGGTGTGTTATGGGTAGGTGTAAATCATAGAATGGCAGCGTGGTTTGGGTTGGAAGGGATCCCGAAGATCATCTCCTTCCAAGCGCCCTGATGTGGAACACCTTCCACTGGACCGCGTTGCTCTGAGCCCGATCCAAGCTGGCCTGGAACACTTCCAGGGATGGGGGTGAAGAATGAAAAGCAGAATACTGCAAGGTGATGCTGGGTGTGGGCATAAGTGACCCCTCTCACTTGGAAACTGGTTTTTGTGTTGCTGCCCACCAGATGCTGCATTGTGCTCGATGTGACTTTAACCTTCCAAACCAGCTGATTGCTGATGCTTCCTGCCTCCTTTTTCTTCTTAAATTGGTGCAGTGGTAACCAAGATAATGTGAATTTGTTTTTTATGTTTGCTAAATCTGACAAAGCCTGTTCTCCATCCTTGCTGTCCTCCAATGGGGGAAAGGGGGATAAGCAGCCCTGGGGTTCTTCTCCAGTAGGAAACCTACGAGAAGGATGGAAAGGGACAGCTTACAGGAGCATAGGGACAGCACCAGGGGGAATGGATTCAGACTGAAAAAGACCAGGGTTCGATGGGATATTAGGGAGAAATTCTTCCCTGTGAGGGTGGGAAGTCTCTGGCCCCAATAAGCTGTGTCTGCTCCATCCCTTGAAGGGATGGAGGGTCCAAGCTCAGGCTGGATGGAGCTCTGAGGAACCTGGTCTGGTGGAAGGTGAGCCTGCCCATGGCTCGGGGTTGATCTGAGGTCCCTTCCAACCCAAACCATTCTGTGATTCAGTGTCTAAAATGCTCCAGTGCTGCTGCTGATGGTGGGCATTCTCTTCCCACAGTGTGGGTTATGTGTGTCAGCCCACCTGGTGGTGGTGTGACCCCAAGATGGGTTACCAGATAAATTGCTCTTCTGGAAGACTTTTAGGTCTCCCTTGGTTTCCATTCCTGATTCAGAGCTGCAGCAGGATCAGGTGAATGCTAATGTATGGCTTATTTCTGGGGGCACTGGTAGGTTGAGTTAGCTGTGGCATTGTGCTCCTCATTGCCACCAATGCCTTTCCAGTTGTTGTGCACCATTTTCTGGTAGTTTGTAGCATCTTTGGAGTGCATCCAGCAGAGTTTTGTGTGAGTGATTCACATAGTGTGTTCTCTGAAGGCAGATTTTTGTGGCAGGGTGCTGAGTAGGTTCCCAAGGATGGAGTTTGAGGTAGGAGGACAAGAATGTCTCATGTCCTGGACATGAGATAGCAAGTTAGAGTGATTGTGCTGTCTGTTAGAGTCATGATAATATCCTAAGAATTGTTTTGGGATGAGGGTTTGAATTCCACAGATGTGTCCTGGCTGTGCTGTCATTTGATCAAGGAAGGCATCAGTCTCTAACAAGGAACCCAGCTGCTCTTTTCAGTTGCACGTTTTTCTCCCACTTTCTCTTTTCTTTATCTTAGATCTGCTTTTCCCTGCATTGTGTAATGATTTGAGGACTCAAACATTGTGGTGGTTTGTGTTTTGTTAATTTTTCCCCCTTCCTTCTCCTGGGGTTTGTTTAAAGGACAACTCCATTTGCTCAAAAAGCCCAACACAAGCATGTCTTTTATCTTTTCCCTTGAGTGCTAAAACTGTGAACTGCCAAGTTCAAGGTTCAGCATTTTCCCATATTATTTTATCTATTTGCATTACCCCGTCTCGGAGCTCTTTAATTGTTTTGTTGTTTAACTGCCTGTTCTCCACACAAAGGATCCCAGATGAATCCTTCTGGATGATCCAGAATATGTCAACTAAACCTTTTGTCTCTTCTTAACAAGGATGTTGGGAGCCTCCATGTTAAGAAGGTGGGAGGGTTCCTGATATTTTGACTCTTCCAGCTTTCCTCACACGTGTTTAACAAAGCTGGGACACAGACATGTGGCTTTTGCACATAGATTTCCACTCCTCTCTTGGATTTGGTCCTTTGTTATCCAGAAGCCAGAGGTGATGGCAAGTTTTTTGCAGATCCTAGAGTCTCATTTAGAGTCTCATTTCCCCATGGGAAATATGTATATTCCATATGGGATAGCCCAAGAGAGCATCCAAACCAGGCTGATTCACAGAGCTACCTTTTATTTTGTGGTTATTTTGGCAAACCCGCCGTTCTCACTCTACTACGTGTTCCCATAAGAAGACAGCAAGACTTGCAAGGACTTTGTGACACTCTTGCCGTTTGAATATTAAATTTGTGTGGGTTTGCAGCTGGGGTGCCTTGCTCTGTGTCTTGCAGAGCCCAGGAGAGACCCTGGCGTGGTGAAGAGGGCCGCGAGAGCGAGCGTGAGGGGAAGCAGCTGAGCAAGAGGAAGGAAATTGTGAGAGTGAAGCATCTTGTAGTGACAAGGGTTTAGGAGCAGTATTAGTCTTGTTAATCAGTAGTAGTTTTAGTGCTTGAGGCGCTTTCTGAAGTAGTTCATCACCTTGTTTGGAGCTGTTCACAGGTGGAAGGTGCAGATCCCTTCCATCGGGAAAGGGTAGTGCTGTGCCGCCAGCTCCTGCTGCAGGGTTTGACAGGCACGGTAATTAAGTGGATGGCAAATATGTAAATATAATTAACATAAAGCACTGTGTTCTGAGTGTCTGACAGACTCACAGGCTGCCACTCACAGGGTTTGCTGTTGACACACCTATTTGCTGTTCACACACCTGCCCTGTGCTGCTGAGCTTGTTTTCTCCCGGGCGGCAGCGCTGCCGATCGATGATCGGCTTCTCCGCTCTGAGGCCGGCCTCCACACCAGCAGATCATTCCAGCCTTTAGGCCAATGGAAATTTTTGGGCTCTTTCAGTGCCCTGGGTGAGCACATGGCAGCAGTGTTTGCAGAACCCAGCACTTTGATACTGCTCAAGGTCCGTGCCAGCAGAGCCAGCGGGCGCCGTGTGCTTTGCACTCATCTGTGCCTCGGGAAGGCACAGCTGAACCTTCCAGGAGCTGCCTTCCTGCCTGGATTACATGCCTTTGATGTGATTACTCCAGACATCGTTTCTTCAAGGAATTTTTTTTTTTTTTTTGCTAACTTCCACTCCACTAGCCGCGGTAATAATTGTTCCATGCTGCAAATCCAGCGAGGGGCTGTGTAAATGAGATATTTCTCTTGCAGGCAGATAATGCTGGTTACTGTTTTTCATTTTCATGAATGAGGAAGGACAAGGTCAATTTCTTGTTTGCATTAGGAATGTAATTGACACCTTGTTTTGCCGCAGTTTTGCAGGCAGATGTGTGTTACACTGCTCAGAAAAATGATCCTGCCGTGTGTCCTCTCTCTGCTAGAAGTCTTCTTCATCCACCATTTTATAGAGCAGAGCTCCTTAGGTAATAATTCGCTTGCAATTAGGAATAATTAATTTGTAATTCAAGCAGCATAATTTATTTTTTATTGTTAAAGAAAGTAATGTTGCAAGGGTTGTGCCTTCACTCTTTGTACACTTTATGTCGCTTTCAAGAAGTCACCTACATCTTTGTACATACATAATTATTACTTGGTTAAAAACCAGCACGATCCATTTATGGACCATGCATTTAATTATTTCACTGAAGTAACCAGTTTGGGCATTGACCTGCATTCTTAGAGATTCAAAAATTGGGATGTTACACTGCTATGAAGGAGCAGAAAGTGTTGCTAATTAGAAAAAGCTCAAAATGCAAATGAAACCAGCCAGCCAGTTTTAATGGTTACAGTAAGAAGGCACTGAGTAACTTCAACCGGCTAAATTGGAGTTTGGAGACTAGTGAAGAGATGCTGTGATGGCTGAATGTGGGATCTGTTAAATTGAGGGGTTAATTTGGGGGAGAAAACTCTTTTTTACACAGCACTTTGGGTGACTTCCATAAATAGAGATGGAAACAATTGGCTACAAGTTGAAGCTAAAGCAAGCACACAAGCCACACAGATTTTATTGAACTGTTACGCAAAGCAGAGCATTTAAAGCAGCGTGTTCCCTAAGGATATATTCCCTCAGGATATATTCCCTATAAGATCTGGGTAGGGTAGGGGTGGAACTTTCTGGAGCAGTGTTTGGCATTACAGATGTGTGAAGGCTTTTGTGAGCTGGGTGGATGTTCCTAAAGAATCCCTTAGAAACAGCCTGGCTTATGTAGCACCAGTACTTGACTGATTTTTTTATTGCATTAGGAGTGTTAATGGCTGATCCAAACAGATGATCTGAGAAAAGCATGTCTGGCTTTTCTGTTCTAGAGCAGAGAGTTACGAAAGCAAGGGATGCTCTTGGAGGCCTTGACTCAGCCTGGCTGACCTAAATATAGGAAGGAAGGAGGGCTCTGTGGGCGAGGCTTGCCAGTAGGGCGTGGGGAATTGTTCCAGATCTGAGATGATTTTATGTGGCAAAAATGCTCTTCATCAAACTCTCCTTTTTTTTTCCTAATGCTTTGCATCCATAGATCCAAAAAAAAAAAAAAGGTGTTGGCATCACTTGCAGTCTCTCTTCCCCCAAGGTAAATGTGGGAAGGAGCACTTTGAAGAAGTGAGATAAAAATCTCAAGACCCATCTCATGATGGTTAAATGGGTGACTGGAGCCTGTCTTACAATCTGCCTCTCAACTTGAAATAGTTACTTGTCTTTTTTTTTTTTTTTTTTTTTTTTTTTTTTTTTTTTTGTGTCCATGCCTGGCCTGAGTCCCCTTCAGCTGTTCCCTTGCTGTCTGAGGAAGCAGCTGTTTAGGAACTGTGATTCCTGTTTCAGTCAAGCAAGGGACTACCGGTAGGATTAGCAGCCTGGGAAGCCCAGCCTCTGTCCCTGTGAGCCCAGATGCTGGGCTTGGCTGCAGGATGCAACACTAATCATTACCTCATCTAGAGGCATGTTTTTCCAGGCCTGCTGCTGGATAAAGTTGGAGCTCAAATGTGCTTGCAAGGCTTTCAACACTGGGATATATATATATATATTTTTTTTTTTTTTTTTTCCTCCTTTGCTTGCAAGGAGCATAATCCAGGTAGTATTTTGGGTTTGTGGAGCGAGGTATTTGTCCCTCCTGTCGAGTCAGCACGTTGCCAAGAGCAGTGAATGTGTCTAGCTAGGCTGGAGCACTCGTAGGCAATCCTTAAAATAGCAGCTCTGAAATATCAGCTGTTGTCTCGCTGGTGCTGAAATACTTTTTGGGGAGAAGCTGCCCACTGGAATGTGGGGTGTGGGGGGGAGGGCGTGAGGGAGCTGCACTAAATCAAATTTTCCTTCAGAAAGGTGACTTTGAGGGTTTATATTAAACCCCAGAGAAGGGGAGGTGCTTGATCGCTTCAATACCAGAAGCAGAGGAAGCTCCCTGATAACTGTGCTCTTGCACCTCTGAATCCACCAGTGACACAGCTGGCTTTGCATGGAGTAGGAAAATAGTTGATTTTTGTGCTTCATCACACAGTAAAATGAGAGAAGTGCTTCAGGGCTTCTTGTCAGAAGACATTTGTAGCCTTTAACTCTCCTTTCCTTCACCCTGTTTTAGTTATGGAACAAGAAGTAGGCTGAAGGACTTTCCTGGCTAATGCTGGGAAGATAAACTGGCCTGTGCACTGAAATGAGAACATTACATCAGGCAAAAATAAATTTCAAAAGTATCTTTATGGGCAGGCTTGGTGTAGAAGCCGTAGGTTGCAAGAAATGTAAGGCAGCTCTGAAAGGCCTGGCTGCAGAAGATTCACCTGTTGAAATGAAAGCTTGCTGTGGCACAATAAATACTAAATAAAGCAGTGCTTCATTGGAAGGCATGTGATGGTTTTAGATAGGCAGGAAGAGCCTTGCAGTGTGCAAATGACTTCAGGTAGCTGAATTTTCTTTATGAAGATGTGGAAGTTCTGCTCATGCTGTTAAAAACTCAGGGATTCGAGGGTCTGCAGTGAGGGTACAGAAATCTGGGAAAACACAGAAATACCACTTGGATGCTGGCAGGAATGGGCCAGAGCTGTGCCCAGTGGGAGTTTGGAAATGTCCTCACCTAGACCTCAGCACCAGAGGCATTTCCCATTCATATTTGGGTGGTTTCTCCTCCTGCCTTTAAACAAACTTAGCTAAGTGGCATGAGGTGTGAAGGGCAAGGCTGGGAAGCATTTCCCAGTGAGCAGGGCTTGGAGCCTTCTGGCCCAACAAGCTGGGAATTGTGAGTGTTGGGAGAGGAGAGAACTCAAACAAACTCAAACTCTGACTAATGCTGCTGTTTCCAAAACTGAGCGTTGCTTGTTTTGGGGTGTGGATGTGTGCCTAAACCAAAAACTGGGCAGAAATGGGTGGGTCCCTGGCCAAATGAAGGCAGTGTCCTCCCAAGATGGATTTGACTTGCACTTGAGCATCCATCCTGCAGTCCTGTGCTCTGTTCCTCCATCCCCTCAGTGTTTCATATTTTCCTTCCAGTGAAATTCTGATTCACTATGTGCTGCTTCAGGGTGTGGAATTCTGAAAGGAGCAATGTTTGTCTTCAAATCATTTGGAAAGATGTTGGTTTTAATTTCAGACATAAAAATGTACAAGTTCTAACAAAACTATCTATTTCTGGGTTAAGGAAGGATGAATGTTTTGGGGTTTGGATATCCTTGAACAAAAAGGGCACAGCTCTGGTCTAAAACTTCAAGTGACTAGTTCTGACTTGAAAGTTTCACTGAATACCTTGAAATAACTTTTGTTAATTTAAGGACTTGAGATCCTGTTTGATGCCAAAAAAAAATGAGTGTCTGAGCTAATTGCTCATTAAAAATGTCTGACCTAGAAGTGGGAAGTTGATTGCTTTGGGGAGTGCTTTCAGTAGGAAATAGCCTGGGTGTGATGGGAGGAGAGGGGGATTTGCTCAGTGCCATCTGCCTTGCCCTTCTGTGAGCCACCTTGGCATGGGCTGTGGGTTTTATCCACCTTGGCATGGGCTGTGGGTTTTATCCACCTTGGCATGGGCTGTGGGTTTGTTCACCTTGGCATGGGCTGTGGGTTTATCCCCCTTGGCATGGGCTGTGAGTTTATCCCCCTTGGCATGGGCTGTGGGTTTTATCCACCTTGGCATGGGCTGTGGGTTTGTTCACCTTGGCATGGGCTGTGGGTTTTATCCACCTTGGCATGGGCTGTGGGTTTGTTCACCTTGGCATGGGCTGTGGGTTTATCCACGTTGGCATGGGCTGTGGGTTTTGTCCACCTAAACACTCCTGCAGCCTCTCGCAGTTGAGCTGGAGACAAGGAAAGTGATCTGAAAGTGCCAAATCCGAGCTGTGTTCCCATCTCAGATGTGGTGAGGAATGAAGAAGCTTCTCCATTTCTTATTGCTTCTACTCCTGGCTGGTTTATCACCTCTCCTTCCTCCTTCCTGCACATTGCTTTTCTCTGCAAGAGTGGAGATCTTCTGCTATACAGCTTAACCCTCACATTAGGCTTGCAAAAACACTGTGTGCCCTCTGGTTCTCCAACACTTTGTGAGCTCTTGGAGACAATATTTAAATTATTTTTTTTGTGTTATGTGTTGCTGTACCAGAAATCTGAGGCTTGCAGGTGCACCACTGTGGCCATGTTCCTGTTTTGAATAGCTGGTAATCAGGTATGAGAGTGCTTGTTATCTTTGGCATGGGAAGAAATGCAAAGGCAGTGGTTGGGTCTCAGAGCTGCAGTTTCCTTTCCTTTGGAAGGTTTATGTGAACGAGACTGGAATATTCAATTTGCATCCAAACCTCTGTCAAAGAAATAGCAAGATGGTATCTCCAACTGGCTTCCTCAGAAATAGAGCTGGGCTTTTCCTGCATGATGTCATTACTTGCAGTTTTTGGATGTAATTAGTGTCAGATTGATTTATCTCTCCCAGAGCGGCCGGGTTTACTGGAAGAGAGTTCCACAAAAGGAGTTTATTTGTGTGTTTGCTGTTTGGGCAGTGCCTTGTGTGTTAGTATTGCCTGCAGTGCAGTGGTGATGCCTCTGCCCCATTGATGATCCTCTGCAAACCATTCCCCAGTCCAGCAGATGCTCTGCTCAGACAGGGAATGTGAAGGAGTAATATTTCTTCCCTCCTGGTTTCTGCTTGTGCGTATCTTGTGACCTTTCCCTTCGCCAGCATCTGATTTAAATTTAATATTCCCTTTTTTTCCCTTTGCCCTCCTCTTTTGAGTACTTCCTACGTCCCAAAATAACCTTTCTCTAATCCCACTGAATACCATGTTTAGTTGAGTCTGTCTCTCGTGTGTGCCTCTGCCAGCCCTTTCCAGTAGGCAGGAATGGAATACAGGAGGATCTGGCATGCTAAAAGCTGGGTCAGGTTTTTAAACTCATTCCCTCAGGTCAGATGGATTTCAGGCATCCCCACTTGGGTCTTCTAATTATGGAGCATTTATCAGCTAACTTGCTGGGATGACAGGGGAGCAAGGAAAGGCTCTTGGTGTGCCTCATATGCAGAAAAATCCCTGGGCTCTGCTCTCCTATCGGGCTCTTGTAGCTTCACATTTTTTCCCTTTTAAAACACACGTTGCTTCAGAGTCAGATAGCTGAGAGATGTCTGGTTTTATCAGTGCCAAAGTGCTGCAGTCTTCACACAAACCCATGAAATTGTATTTGCTTCTGCTGACTACAAACAGAGGAAACAGCCTACTTCTTTGGGTTTTTTTTTGTTTGTTTGTTTGTTTGTTTTTTAATCTGTATTTATGTTTTGTTTCTCTCTGATGGCAAACTTGAAGTTCTTTCAACAGACTTGCCAGGATAATAGTAGATACAGCTCTTAGGGAACAAGTTAATTTTCTGATGGTCTACAACCCCTATTTCTTTGCTGTGCAGCTGTGCATTTCCCATAAGCTGTTTTCCTTAAAATGTCCCTTCTCCCACATGAAAAAAATGCGTGTGTTGGTCTTGGTTTGCTTCCTTTGCTGCATGTGCTGCCGGGCTCTAAGAGGATTTACACTGACAAATATGTTGAACCAACATCTGTTGGAAATGAAAGTGGGCTTTTGGGACATGTTTTGTGATACCCAAAGGTCACTCTGCTCCATTGTCTCTTGCATATGAAATTGAAATCTGCCCCGATGTGAAATGAGTGCGTTGGAGCAGTGATGTGACCTAACCTTTACATGAACTGTGCAGGAATCCAGGGGCTCTGGGAAATGCTGTGGATACAAGAGATAATGTTGGTGTATGTAGAGAATGTCACTGTTTTATTTATAGAAGGTTACACTGTGTTTTTAGGAATATTTGTGCGTTCTTGTTTAATTACCCTAGGGAAAAAAAATCATTATTTGGTGAACTGGAGCAAGTGAGGAAAGGTTCTCTGTATGTGTTGGTGAAGTGATTTTGTATCACTGATGGGATGAGCACATCCTGTCAAACTGAGCAATAATTTTCAGTCAAGAGGTAACCCAGAACTTTCTGTCTAACCAACCTATAAATTAAGCATTAGAAAATAAAGGTCATTTGTGACGGTGTTCACAGGGGTCTTAGGATGAGGGAAGAGACGAGGATCTGACTCAATGTTTCAGAAGGCTTGATTTATTATTTTATGATATATATTACATTAAAACTATACTAAAAGAATAGAAGAAAGAATTTCCTCAGAAGGCTAGCTAAGAATAGAATAGCAAAGAATGATAACAAAGGTTTGTGGCTCTGACTCTGTCCGAGCCAGCTGACTGTGATTGGCCATTAATTAGAAACATCCAACATGGGCCAATCCCAGATCCACCTGTTGCATTCCACAGCAGCAGATAATCAATGTTCACATTTTGTTCCTGAGGCCTCAAAGCTTCTCAGGAGGAAAAATCCTAAGGAAAGGATTTTTCATAAAAGATGTCTGTGACAGTTAGTGGGTTTGCAGGGCTGTTACAAAAACCTAGCCTCATTTTTTCAGGGGAGACTGAACCTGCTAGAACAGAAACAAGCTTTTTTAGGGATCTGAATTATCCAGAGGTGCTTCTCTGGGGTCTGCTGCCTGTGCTGCTGGCTGCCCAAGCTCCTCTTTCAGTCTTCCCACTATAAATTCAATAAAGTGCACCCAAAAAAGTCTTTTTGCTCTGTGAGTTACAGCAATCAGCTATAAACCCCTTAGGAATAACCTTCCTAAGATTTCCTTGCTGCACCTCAGGAACTGGTAGAAAACCTTAGGGGAATTGGGATTTCATTGTAATTTCCTCTAATAGAATGTGATTCTCCAAAGGCTCAGCTTTTGCTGCTGGCCTACCCCATTCCCTCACCACTTGCTGTTTCTTTGCCATTTTTCAAAAACAGCTGCTGCTGGCTTCAAACTTACAGGTCTGCACAATTCGGGTGTTAAATAGTTGGTGTGACCGAGGATACAATTTATAATTCTGTCTGCGGGGTGGTAAAGGCTGCTAGGCAAAAATGGAGCAGCAGGCAAGGGAAGGAGCTGCCCAGGGGTGAGCTACCTCGTGCTGGGATTTCCAGAATCCCAGTAAAATTCCAGTAAAAACAGCTGTGGAGGTCCCTCTTGCTGTGCCCCCTGGACCAGGTGTGTGTATCCCAGTAGCACATTTCAAACTGAATTAATTTGTTGGTGGGAGGGTCAGGGCAGAGATTCTCCAGGTAATCCATTAGTGCTCAGCCCCAGTTGGGAGGCAGTAATCCCCTGCCACCCCCACACAAAAGCTGTCCAATCGTTTCTCAAACAATGCTGTTTTTTTAGCCCTAATCCCACTTGAGGGGTGGTTCAGTGCCATTGCTGAACTCTGGGCAAGTTCTCCTACCATGTCCTGGCTCTCTCTCGGGGAATTCCTCTTCCCAGGAGGGAGAGGACTGTGGAATGATAGCAGCATGAGAGGGTAACTCCTGTCCACCAGCCAGGTAAGGCCATCTCAAAAAAATTCTGAGCTGATTACAGAGAACAGTGTGGTTTTTAATTTTTTTTTTAATTTTTTTTTTTGACAGTTCTCTTAAAATTACCGCAAAAGTGTGAATTTTTTTTTTTTAATTTTGTTCCCTGTGAAATAATCCTCTGTGTGCTTTTTCTGCAAACCGAGTGCAGGGCTTGGCTCCTCTCCTGCAGCGCCGTGGTTTCAGCGCCGCTGCTAAATGTTTGAAGTTTGGCATTTGTGCTTGAAGGACAGAAAATCCAGTCCAGCATGGTGCAGTGGAAGCTGTTGTCCATCCTCTGCAGCATCCAGCTGTACCAACAAGAAAAGCCCAGCTTTTTTTTTAAGGCGGTTTCTCTGGATTTAGGCACTTTCCCTTCTGTCAGATTTGCTGGAGCAGGTTGTGGCGTTCCCTCGGTGGGTGTTACAAATGGAGAATTTCAGCCCGAGTTTGAAGTGTTCTGCCTTTCCCTTGAGGGTATGAGTTAGCCTGAGGGAGAGCTGTGGGCTGTTTCCTGTGGCAGAATATCTAAATTCACCAGAAGCCCAGGCCCTCTGCAGGAAGGTGGTACAGTCTGAAGAATTCCATGTAATTCTTTCCCACCTGGATCTCTCCAAACACTTCTTACTCACAGAAGTGGTCCAGAGCTTAACAAAAATGTATAGCAGTGAGGGGGCATGAAAAATCACATTTTTTACAATAATTCCCTTATATATGATGATTTTTGTTTTACGGGAGTTTCTCTCATATGGCAAATTTGAAACATATTTCTTTTATACATAAAATAAAAACAGTCACCCCTGGTGACATCTCTTGTAGGATCCCTCATGAAATATATTTGAAATACTGCGCTTCTGATCTTCTCCAGTGTTTATGATGACTCTGGGCCCTTCTTTTAGATTTCATATAAATCAGTGCAGTTGGAGAGGGTGAAAAACCAGTGCCTTGCAGCTTGTAACCATTGCACAATATCCAGCACAGCAGCACATTGTAAACATAATAAAATGGTCTATTAACAAATTGCTTTATTAACTCTAATCAGTCTAAAGAGCTAAATTTAATTAAATCTGCTTGTGGATGAGAACATTCCACTCATGGAAGGGTGCACTAAAGGTCATCTCCTCTTTTGCATCTTAATGTTTGCATGTGAAAGTTTGTTTTGTCTTTCCTTTGCTTGAGGTCAGGCAGGGATGTGCCTTTAAGGGTTTATTAATATTAATTATTTCAAGAGGTTTGCCTCCTTGCCTTTTTGTGAGAGAAATTAGGAATATACCTGTAAGGCATGAGGACAAACTTGGATGTATATAGTTGTAGGTATCTAACACTTTTTGAAATGGAAGTGATGTGCAAAAGGAGATGAAACCCTTTGTTCTATACTTGAATGTTTCTGCTTTGAACTCCCACTTATTAAAGTACTTAACTCTAAACAGTAATTTGTTTTTTAACTATCTTGAATTTTAGGTCAATCCTTTCCAGGGCAAAAGGCTCTTAAATGAGGAAAAAGGAGAATATCTATTTTCAGATACATGGTGGGGAAAGCAAAATGCCACTGAGTGCAGATATGAAACCTTTTCTCACTGCTGAAAAGTTGTCTTGGACTTATTTTTTTAAAGGATGCTCAAACAGTATTGAGTGTCCACATTTCTGAGTGGCTTCTGCAGCATTATCTCTTGTTTGGACATTTTTAAATTAAAGTTTGGAAGAAGGCTCTGGACGTCTGCCTTACCATGAGAGTGTTCCAGCACACTGATTTTTCTCCTGTTGTCAATGAGCTGTGGGATTGAGGATCAAAACTGTTACAAGAAGAGCTTAGCGGAGATAAAATAAAAAATTATTTTGACTCCTTAACAGTTTAAGTAGTGCTGATAGCAAATGATAGTGTGGGGTCTGTGTAACCTGATTTGATTGTGTAGTCTGGTCACAGACTTTAAAAGAAGTGCACCTGAGGTGGAGGAGTGCTGCCCAAATACTGGGGAGACACGTGCTGGAGCAGAGGACAGGAGTTCTGGGAGCTGGACAGGTTAAAAATCCTTCAGCAGTCATCAGAAAAATTAATTTCACTTGTGTTTATTGCATTAGACTCCAGGAAGTTCCACGAGCTGACACCATGGGCATGGCAGGAAATCCTGCCTGGCAGCCAAAAGTCTCAGTGTCACCTTGGGAAGGCCTGCAGAGTTTTATATTTATATAAAATTTGATCATTTGTTATGCCTGTGTTATTGTGTCCCTGTGTATAAGTTACTGCTGAAGACCTCAGGTGTTTTTATTGCTGTGTGCAGAGTTTTATAAATTTGGTCAAGGGTAATTGAGTTATACCTGTGTTGTGTTATTGCTGAAAACCTTAAGTGTTTTTATTCTTGTGTGGGTTAAAACACACTCTCTCCTGTGAGTAAATGCATGATGGTTTCTTGGAGGTATTTTTAGTATTTAAAAAAAAGGATGGGGAGGCAGAGGGGAAGAAAACAGAGGCCTGGGGGAGAAGTGAGATGCAGTGGTACAGCTTTGTCACTCCTGCAAATCGTTGTTTCTGCTGCCTTGAATGATGTTCTTTACAAAAGAAACTTAAAGAAACTCCGTAATGAAGTGTAAGTGATAGGTGTGATGGCTTTTTTTTCCAAGACTGTGCGCTCCTCCTCCTTGAGAATTATGGGGTGCTTTGAAAATAACTCCAAAGGGGGATTTTATTTTTTTTTTTTTTCCCCCTCATCCAGGAGAGCTTGGATTTGGCGTCAGGCAGGCTGTGTAATTCAGACATACTGTGCACCAGACAGGCAGTTTATATATAGAAGCAACACACTTCTGGTGCTGTCTTTAATGTGCTAAGCTTGACAGAATTCCATCTGAGATGCAGTAAGTGGTGGCTCTGGCTGGATTTGCTAGCTGGTGAAGGCTGGGGGAAAAGAGGGAAAGTGTGCCCTGGCAAATAAGGGAAATGCAGATAATTAACATCATACATTGAATTGTTTCCTTCAAAATATTATATGTGCTTTCAAAAAGGTCAATAAAGCAGTTATGTGATTTATTGACTTATTTATTGTCACACTCTTCACTTTGCTTTTGCCTCAGTGAAAGCAGGCATGGGATGCACTGAGATGAAATATTCATCCCAATGCTGCCAAACCAGGACAATTATATAAATGGATTTAATTTCCAATTCTCTAGTGTTTCAGGGGGTTCTTTGTGAAGTGTGACCTGATTGTGCAGGGGACACCTTGGGAAGTACAGAAATGAGATTTTTTTATTTAGCATAATGGGCCTAGTTGATAATCTTCCATGCTTAGTTATTTATTTGATACAGCTTTTCTTGCACAATAGTTTCAAAACCAGTCCTATTTTTGTAGTACATGAAAATACTCGGGCAGGGTGGGAGTCAGCAATAAATATTTTTATTCCCTAAAGTGGTGGCTCTTGGCCAATTTCTGTGCTCTTACTTATCAGCTGCCGGTCTTAATTCTGCTGAATTCAAACTTTTTCTTTTTTATCTCTGAGAAGCAGGAGCAATTATTTATGCAGGATTCCTGCTCCTGAGTGTTGTTTCATTAATGAGCTGCTGTGATTGCACCGTTCCTGGAAAGGAGCTCATTCAGGGCCCTGGCTGTGCCCCTGCCCTGTGTGACACCGTGCAGCTCAATCAATGGAGATGTTGGCTTCAGAGTGTCCTTGGTGTTTTCCTAAGTTTTATTGAAGATGGAGTCCCTTGAAACATCATATAGCTGGCAATGCTCAGTGTGATACTTTTTGGATATTTTTTTATTTAAGAGAGACCTTTACGCTGGGAGATTGATTTCATTTATTTTTTGTGGGATAAAAAAATGTGGATCTGAGCACAGCAAGGAATTTTCACTGTGCTGGTTTATCTCCTCGTCCTGCTCGGTTGCTTGTGCTGGGAGATTATGCTGCATAAAAATGAAATCCCAGGATAGAAGCAAAAAAAACCCCAAACCCCACACACTTAGAGCTTCCTAGAAGTTTTGTCAGTCAGTGCTTATTTTAGAAATGGACTAGTTCAGGGGCAGGAGAGAAAATTATGGCGATGCCACTGACTGCTTCAGTAGTCAGATGTCAAAGCACTCTGCATTTGTTTTGCTTGAATGCCATTTATTGTTGCTGCTTTTAGAAGATAATGTTCTGCCTGCTCACTTTCATGCATCCCATGCTGGCATCCGCTTGTCTCCATTATGGAACGTCCCAAGCTCATCAAATCCAGAAGCTTCAGTCTTCTTTTTGGTTGCTCTTAAGGGCAGGGCAGAAAACAGGAGCCTGGTTTGTTCTGTTGTCTGGTGGCTTTTTCTACCATAGCTGGAAATTCCAGGGGAAAGGGAATGGAAATGGAGAATGAGCTTCCCTCACTTGGGCATGGATTCACACCAGGAGCAGAGTGATCCTGGCAGAGAATTCTGGGAAAATCTGTCAAATGCGCTGTAGCACATATTCAAAATAAGAAAAAAGGGAAAAATTAATTGATTGTGGGGGAGAAAAAGGATAGAGGTGTTGTTATACCTTAAAATATCTTTGAAAGCAAATGCTGGTGTTGATTTTACCAGCTGCTTGTAAGTTGTGCCTTAATTAAGGGAGGGGATGTGATCCTGTGTGTCCATCCAGGGCAGCAGTAAAGAATGAGAGCAGGACCCAGTTATGGTGCATCTTTATCCCCCTTTCTCAATTCCCAAGCACTTGCTTCCCTCACTTTTCCTGTTGTTGGAGAGATGAAGCAGTGCTGGCTCTGGGATGGGGTCACCCTGAGGTTCTGTCTTCCCCTCCCTGCTGCTGACTCACATTTGCACCCCAATGGCAAAGTTAACCCCTTAGAGGAGCAAAAGCAACAACTCTTCTGGGAATGCACAGTGCAGGGAAAGTGCTCTCCTTTCCTTTTTTATTCTCCTTTGGGGTTTGGATTTTGCCTCAGGGCTGGAAATGTACTGAGCAGCTCTGCAGGCTGAAGTAGGTCAGAGTGTGAAGTGTCTCAGTCTCTCTGGTTCAGGTGTCACAGAGCTTTTCTGCTTGCTGGCCAACTTTCAGTTCCATTCTGAAACAGATTAGAGGCCATTGGCGGCTTTTTTTTGGATACAGCACCTTGGGTATTAGTGAAACCATTGCAGGAAATGCTTTTTTATTTTTGTTTCTTGAAGAAGACCTGTCTTTTCCTGCCTGGATTTGGCAAGGTAGGAAGCCAGAATTGAAGGATTATTGAGATGAATTGACTGTAAGGTTAACCTTGCTGTTGATAGTGCTTCACTATCTCCATGTCAGGATGGTTTTAATCTAGTGCTGGTCTTTAGCATCTGAAATTCATTATAAAGTGATTATATTGGATGGAATTGCGCTTCAGAAAGCACAGCCTGAGTTCAGCAGAAATTGCACTGCACCTTCTTTCTGTGAGTAAAAGCTCCCTGGTGCAATGGATATTGTCTTAGGATACTCCTAGAAGACAAGGATGTATTTAAAAGCAGTACTGATTTACTAGCAGAACCTAGGGAAGAACTTGGCAGTTCTTCTCCTCCTCTAATACATCTTTTTTCCAGTGCAAATTTGAGAAGTTGTGTCTGTGTGTCCCCCAAGTTTGGCAAGTTCAAAATATATAACTTTAAATATTTAATTCTGGAGTGGAGACTCAGTAGGACTCATGAATGAGGTGAAAGAATAGACAGGACAAGCCAAGAGATTCTTAATAGTTCTGGCTGCTTTTGTGTGCAGTGCACCTTTCATCACTGCTTTTGGACTGGAGTCACTTCCTCACATCCAAGATTTTTGGCATCCTGGCTCTTCTCTCAGTGTAGCTGCAGCAGTGTTAGACCACTATTGCTTAGCAGTAACCTCCAAGAGCTTTTTGAGGAGAAGAGCTGTGAAAGTGTCCCGGTGAAGTTCAGGAGCAGAGCCGTCCCTTCATCTGTTCCTCCCACCCTCAGAGTGACCAAGTGATGTGTGTGCAAGCAAAGGGGGCAACAGATGACAGCTCAGAATGGGCTGGGAGTGCTCATGTTCACCTACTTCTGCTAAAAAAGTGAAAAAACCTCACCTAGAGACCTTTGCATTCTGGCTGTGGCTGAGGATTTCTCCCATGCAGGAGGGCTGAAGGCTTAGCTCATCTCTTTTACGAGGTTGTGTTGCAATCACTTGGCATGTGAAGCCAAGCTTTGTCAAAAAAGACATTGGAGATGACAGCTGAGAGCTGAAGAAGTGGCACACCTAAAAGGGGAGGGACTTGTCACACTTGTTGCTGCTCAGATTCTGTGCAGGGCTCTCTGAAGGTGCTGCAGATGCAGTATTAACCTTCCCATATGGTGTGTGAGAGTGGGGTTTGAGGGGCAGAAATCTCTGTGTGGCAGCTCCGTTCCTCCCCTATTTCTGCTCCTCAAATGTGCCAGTGTCTGCTTTTCCCGTTGGGACAGTCATCCAGGTGTCACTCCTTCCCTAAAAATCAGATTTCCTATTTGCTGCAAAATACCAGTCGAGGTCTGAGCCTAAATATATCCCTGATTTTTTATTTATGAAGCATGGCTCTCCAAACAGGCGTGGAAGTAAAAGGATTCATATAAAAGCTTAAGAGGAGAGCATCAATTCTTTTCAACACTTCCTCAAAAGCCCATTTTGTATCTCCAAGTGAATTTTGAAAGTTGCAGACTCATAGTTGGATGCTAAATCTTGTCCACAGAGATATTCATGTTTATGTTTATACTCATTGTACTGAGTGAAGCAGTTCCATCATCCAGAGCAGTTCAGGATGGCAGATGATCAAATTGATTCTTTCCAAAAAAAAAAAAAAAACCACACTCAAAAAATTGCTCAAAGCTTTGATTTGTACTGGTAATTATGGCTAAAGACCTCTCAGAGTCTTGCAATTAACTTTAATAACCTCATAAATATTCTGCAAATATAATTAAGGGAAATTACATGTTAGGGAAATAAAGATTAAGTGGCTGTGTTGGTGAGGACTAACAGGCCCTAGCAGAGCTGTCATTTACAAACAAGACCTCACAGAGAAAGCGGCAGCTGTCTGGCAGGGGTTTTGTTGACACTTCTAGTTTGAGGAGATAGTTTTGTTTATACACCTTGTGCAGCAAAATTAATAACTATATTGGATAATTTGAGACTGGCCAACACTAACATCACCGATCTGTGCTTGGATTTTTGAAGGTTTAAAAGCTAAGCTGAGCTTGAATCCACTCCCCTTTGCCTTTTCCCCATTGGATGGGAAGGGTGAGGGAAGCTTCCCCAGAGTGATTCCCAGGCAGGCACAAATAAGGAAGGGCTGTGTTACATGGGGGAGTTATGGGAGTTATTTGGACTTGCCCGACAGCTGCAGCCCCCTCTGCTCTCGTGTGAATGGTTTCCTTTTTGTCACAGTGCTCATTTTAATGGACTCCATCTGCACTGAGCTCAGCCCCTCGCAGAGAGCAGCTCACAGTGATCCCTGTGGGTGCCATGAGTTGTCCAGTCTGTCAGGTTGCACATGAAAGCTGGACACAAAAACGAGCTCATCATCTGCAAAATTTATTTTGTAGTGAAATCCCTGGAGGGGGGGGGTTTGTTGTCATTTGGTTTTAATTTTTTCTTATTTTTCCTCCCTTCTCCTCCAAAAGTCATGGTGATAGTGGCTTACCATTTGGGATTTTCCTGCTGTGGAAAGTAATCTTTTTTTTTTCTGGAATCTCTGGTTCTACTCAGATATTGGTGTAGAAACTCGATGTCCTATCCTTCAACCTCTTGCCAAGACAAATATGACAAAGGAAATACAGAGTGGGATTATTTTAAGGCAAAATTCCGTCTGAAATCAAAGAACTTCTTTTAAAACAGAAACAAGGAAGCAGAATCAAAACAGAAATAAGAAAAAGAACTTGGATTTGTTAACAAGACTTAATTTTTAGCCTCAGCTTGCTCAGGTAAAGTTGCTTCTGCCTGAATCTAAATATATGAAGGATGGCATCCAAAGCTTACTGGGAATATATGGTGCAGCATATTTTCCTTTTCCCCTGCCATAGGTTGCACATAAATCCTCAAACAGCTCACCACACCAAAAATAAGGCTGTAAAAATATCTGAGCCCATGGAAAAATACCTCTCCTGTTGCTAGCACATTAGAAATTAAAAGAATTAGACCGTTTGAGGCACAAGGAGGGGACCTCTTAAATTAGTAACAATTCCCTGAACACAAACATCCAGGTTTTGGGCAGATTTCTGGAAATGAGCAAGGCAGTGCTGGCACTGAGATGACAGTTCCTAAGTAGTATTTCAGAGGAAGTGTTTGTCTGAGGGCTTGAACAATTTCCAGCAGCTGACATTTTGCACCCAAAAGTGTGCCAAATTAGGTAATTTACGTTGCTTTTTCGCTCTCTGTGCTCCACTTGCTTCTCCTTACATTGCAGCATCGACACAGAGAATTCCTGACTTAATCTGTGACTGCCTGAGAGCGTGAATTAGTCACCTGAGCACTTCTAATAATCTTAAAATGACACTGTGGAGGAGAGTTAATGCCTTAGGCTGTCGCTGGTGGGATCTGTAAACTCTCTTCTGCAGCTGTCAGGTCTGTATTGATAAGGAATTGCTGTTGCAATTGGATGCCTGTGATAGCAATTAGGATGGAAGAGATGCAGAAAAGGAACTCAGTTGTTAATCTGGGCATGGTTTGCTGCTGGAGGCTCCTTGGTGCTTCCTTTGGACACTTTCTGGTAACTTTCTATCCTCTTTATATTGCGGTGCCCAAAAGTGCAAACAGTAATCTCTGCACTCAGTAATCTCAGCCTCCCAGGCAGATTTGGGAGCACTCTCAGTGCTTTTCCTGTTAATGAAAAGTTAATGCCACCCACTCCCCACAAATCCCCCTGTGGAAGCAAGAAAGGGAGAGTATTTTACAACTCCCTCTGATTGGCATAGCTAAGAAGGTGCTAAAATTCAGGATACTGCAGCTTCTTGGTCCTGTTCCTGGGCCATTTCTTCATGTAAAGGCTAAAGATGACTTCAACATCTTAACCATCAGAATACAGGATGTTCCTTCCTAGGCTTTAGCCACAAACTGAGCTGTTTGTGTCTGGTGTGGCTGAATCTCATGTCTGTTCAAAGGAGGCAAAGTTTACATGGATGCTCTTGCTCTCCTGGTGGAAGCAAGAATTCCTTGCTGTGTCTCCAGGCAGCTTTTTTCCAGCATGTGTGGCTTTCATTGCTTCCAGTCCTGAAGTTGGGAATAAAAACATTCTTTCAGGTGAAATCAAGTGTTCATGAAGAATTTAGCCTGTCTAGATTGTGCTCTGTAGGACTGAACTTCCATTGCTCCCAGGGCTGTGGATGCTTATTCAGTGTTTAGTTGATTATTTTCATGAACTTGTCCTTTTTCTATTTGTAATAAACACTCTGCTCAGGTGTATGAACTAACTAAGTGTCAGCTGGCAAAAATAAAAACTAATGCTAACCACGGGGTGAGAATAAATGGATTGGGACTGGATTAACCAGGATTTTGCTGGAGAACTGGGTTAGAAATTCACTGTATCGTGTGCCAAGGTTCCTGTCTGGTTGAATTTGCTGAAATGTTGAGTTTTAAAAATTGCAAAACTAAAACAATGATAGACCCTGCTATACTAATGGTGTAGCTGATGGGTATTTCAGATTTTTATGTAGGATGTTGTTGATGTTGGTTTAAGTTTAGATTTGGAAAAGTCAGGACACTGCCCATTTTTAAATGCAGTATTCTGTAAATAGCTGTGTGTTAGCAGAACTTAGTAACTTTTTATTTAAAACCACTTCATCCCTAAGTCCTCTGGAGCAGCATGGACACTTTGAAACCTGTCAGCTAGCAGTGAATTTGAAATCAAAAGCCTGAGGCTCAGATCTGTGAAAATATTTTTTGGACTATCTCTCAGTGACTTAAAACCCCTATCTTTATAGTTTTGCGCATTTTTTAACATCATGGTCATGCAGTTAAGGGTCAACTCAGAGACCTTGGAGTGGTCTCCCTCCACTGTGGCTTTGTCACATCAGGGCTGACGTGAGCATTGCACAGATCCTGGTCTTGTGTTCCCTGAAAGCTTGAAGGAAATGACTCCTGTAGGTTTGAATCCATGAAACTGAAAACCTGTTTACAAGTATCTGAGGAAAAAAGTTCACATTTAAAAGGTTGATTTTCGTCATTTCCAGTCTGAGCAGTGGTTGATAATGGTGGTGACAAGAAGGGAAAAAGTAATTTTAAAGTACATTTTAAAGTAATGGAAAAAAGGAATTTCTCAATAAGTTTTTGTATTCCAGTTTCTCTTGGAAATGGTTTCCTGGAAAGCCTGGTGATGTGCAGATGGACCATTGCTTGGGAAGCTGGGACTGAGAGTGCCAGGGGGAAGTGCAGTGTGAGTCCAATGCAGTGGCCTTTGAGTGCTTTAGTGAACACATTTTAAAGATAAAACCAGCACAAAACTGTGCTGAATCCACAATGAAACGCCCCTGTAGCACAAAGGGTTTAAATGTCACTGTGAGGCATGAAAGTCTTGGTTTGAGGAGAAAAGGCTATTTTTGTACAGCTTGTGTGCTAGAAAAAAACGTGGTCACATAACTGTCAATTCTGATGCTCCTTTAAGATCAGGAATATAATATTCCACTTATATTTAGCAGGACTATGGCTCTGTGTGAATGCTTGAACATCTGTTCTTTTTGTGAAGGCTGTGGCAGCTCTGTGGGATTCAGGGCAGTGCTGGTGCTTTTTGACACTGAGGGGCTGCAAAGGTGGGGTTTTAAATACTCTTCATGTCCAGACAACATAGAAAAGTCCATAAAAACCCACTAAATAATTATATTTATAAAGGGCATTGTTGCCAGCAGACAGGCAGGAATTTAGTTTTGGAGGGTGATGTGTGCTGTGAGGAGCATGCAGCTTTTCCAGAGTCCTTTCCTGGCTTTCCTGTCATCAGAAAGGCATTTGCTCGTAGTAAATGCATTTAATGAAACTAATTTTAGAACTCCAGGTCAGCACTTAAATTTGTTTTCTCCTTGTTAGTCTCACAGCTAGATCAGGCCCTAAATTTTATAACAAACAGGACTTGCAGGTCTCATTTCTTCTCCCTGTGCCAGAGCTGTCTTTCACACAAACGAAAGGACACAGTTGTCACCAGTTTTGTACTTTTTCTAAGTCAGATTCCATTTTTTAGCATTTGAATCATATTTCCATCGCTGAGGTGGTGCTTCCCCCCCCTTTCTTACTCAATTTTCCCTTTGTTCCCTCTCCTTTATTTCTTTTGTTAGCAACAGAAATAGCGGTTGCGCAAATCAACAGCGTTGTCACAGGGAGACATCGCAGCGTGAGCGTGGTGAAAAATGGCCAGTTTCCTTTCCTTCTTTTAGTTTTCTTTCTGCGCTGACACACCACAGAGGGATGAGCAGGGAAATCACTGATTTCCTATGATTTTCCAGCCTGTGGCTGGACAGGGAGCAGTGCTTGGTTCAGCTGGCCTGGACCGGGGAGACTCTCGGACTATCCCTGTGTGAAAAAGCCAATCACTTGTTTTTAAAATTTTAAAGGTTTAATGATAATAAAATGGTTATAAAAATAGCAATATAAATAGAGTAATAATAATTTGGGCAATATGAGACAATAGAAAGAAAGAGTTACAGATGTCCAGGTACCTTTTTTGGGGGCAACAGAAGCCTATGATTTTCCAGCCCGTGGCTGGACAGGGAGCAGTGGGGTGGTTGCTTCAGCTGGGCTGAACCAGGGGGACTCTCAGAGTATCCCTTGTGTGAAAAACACCCATCACTTGTTTTTAAAATTTTAAAGGTTTAATGATAATAAAATGGTTGTAAAAATAGCAGTATAAATAGGGTAATAATAATTTGGACAATTTTAATTAGGACAATATGAGACAATAGAAGCAAAGAGTTATGGGTGTCCGGGTACATTTTTTGGGGCAGCATAAGCCCAAAAAAGGACCCACATTAACAGAGGATTAACCCTTAACAACAAGAACCTGTTGCAAATTCATACACCTCATACATGATGCATAAATTCCATTCAAACACAGGATTCTGTCTGGTCATCATCAGCTTCTTCCTCCAAATCCTAATGGTGTCTTCAGGGCTGAGCGAGGCAGGAAGAAGTTTGTTTCTTCTGATAATGGGGCAATAAATTCTCTTTCTCTGAAAGATTCAGGTGTCCTGTGGCTGCTATCTTGCTGTGAGTCCTTTCTTTACAAAAGTATCCTACATAGCATAGCTTCTATTTTAACATTTTGTTATAACCTAAAACTATATTTAACACCTATACTTAAGAGAATTAATACAGAATCGCTTTCTAACACAACACACATAATATTCATTTGAATATTTGCAAAAAGCCAATCGTGAAATAGGCATTTTTCCATTCACACCTTGGCACCCGAGCCGGGCCGATTCCCTGGAGCAGCGTGGCTGGAGTGCCAGTGCCATCTGTCCCCTGTCCCTTGGATCCGTGTGGCTGGGGCTGGGTGGCAGCTGCACTGTGCCTGCTCCAGGCATTAATTCCCTGAGGAGATCGGATCAAGCCGTGCCTGAGGAATGGGAACAGCGCAGGAGCTGCGGGCTCAGCGCCGGAGAAACGCGGGAATTCCTTCTGGAAATGCCAAAGGGAATATTCAGGCTGTGCGGCTGCCCCTCAGGGCACGCTCTGCACAGAGGGTTTTTATGGGGTTTTTAATGGGCCTGTTTTGGGTTCTTCCTGCTGCAGGGGTTTGGTGACCCCCAGGAGGGTTTGGTGGCCCTGGCAGTGTTTGGTGGCCCCCTGGCAGTGTTTGGTGACCCCCAGGAGAGTTTGGTGAAGGTTTGGTGGCCCTGGCAGGTTTTAGTGGCCCCCAGGAGGGGTTGGTGACCCCCAGGAAAGTTTGGTGACCCCCAGGAGAGTTTGGTGAAGGTTTGGTGGCCCTGGCAGGTTTTAGTGGCCCCCAGGAGGGGTTGGTGACCCCCAGGAAGGTTTGGTGGCCCTGGCAGTATTTGGTGGTCCCCGGGAAGGTTTGGTGGCCCCTAGGAGGGTTTCTTGGCCCTCACAATGTTTGGTGAAGGTGTGGTGGCCCTGACAGGGTTTGGTAGCTGCTAGGAGGGTTTGGTGGCCCCCTGGCAGTGTTTGGTGGCCCCCTGGCAGTGTTTGGTGGCCCTGGCAGGTTTTAGTGGCCCCCAAGAGGGTTTGGTAACCCCCAGGAAGGTTTGGTGGCCCTGGCAGGTTTTGGTGGTCCCCGGGAGGGTTTGGTGGCCCTCAGGAGGGTTTGGTGAAGGTTTGGTGGCCCTGGCAGGTTTTGGTGGTCCCCCAGGAGGGTTTGGTGGCCCTAGCAGTGTTTGGTGGCCCTCAGGAGGGTTTGGTGACCACCAGGAGGGTTTGGGGAAGGTTTGGTGGCCCGGGCAGGTTTTAGTGGCCCCCAGGAGGGTTTGGTGGCCCTGGCAGTGTTTGGTGGTCCCCCAGGAGGGTTTGGTGGCCCCCAGGAGGGTTTGGTGCCTCTGGCAAGGTTCGGTGGCCCCCAGGATGGTTTCATGGCCCTGGCAAGGTTTGGTGAAGGTTTGGTGGCTGTGGCAGGATTTGGTGGCCCCCAGGAGGGTTTGGTGGCCCTGGCAGGGTTTGGTGACCCCCAAGAGGGTTTGGTGGCCCCCACGGAGGGTTTGGTGGCCATGGCAGGGCTTAATAGCCCCCGAGAGTGTTTGGTGGCCCCCACGGAGGGTTTGGTGGCCGTGACAGGGTTTAATAGCCTCCAGGATGGTTTACTGGCCCTGGCAAGGTTTGGTGACCCCCAGGAGGGTTTGGTGAAGGTTTGGTGGCCACCAGGAGGGTTTGGTGACCCCCAGGAGGGTTTGGTGAAGGTTTGGTGGCCCTGGCAGTGTTTGGTGACCCCCAGGAGGGTTTGGTGAAGGTTTGGTGGCCACCAGGAGGGTTTGGTGGCCCTGGCTGTGTTTGGTTCCACCTGCTGCTGTTGGTGGAAGGACGTGGCAGAGGCTCAGTCCTGGACACCATCAAAGGAAAACAATCCCTTCATCTTGGCTTGGTGGGGGTGAGAATTGGTTGTTACTGCAATGTCACAGCAGGATTTAAAAGCTCCGACAGATCCAGGGAGAATGATCAATACTCCCAGCAGGGCAGTTCTGTGGGATTTACAGGACTAATAAAAAACACAATGCACAAAGAAGGAAAGAGGATAAACACTTAAATTTCCTCATAAAAGATGGGTGGAATGAAAGCTGTTTTGCTGTAAGGAGGTGGGAGTGGATGACTTCACTGTGACTGTGATAGAGCTTTCCTTTCCCAGAGTGTATTTAATCCATGGGAATCTGCATGAAAGTCAGGAATGTATTCTGGGAGTAGCACACTAAACCTGTCACCTACTTTGCTAATTGTGTGCCATTTTGAGAACAAAAGCTAAAGCATGTGAAACATCCAATATAGAGCAAACTCCATGTTTAACCCTGATCAGCTGAGTGGTTTGTTATCTGTGGGTGATGGTATTGGCCAGATAAATCAGGTACTGCTGATGGTGTCAGTGCTGTATTTGCATTGTCCCTCACAGCTAGAACCCTTATACAGTCAAATATTTAGGCAGGCAAGCTGTGATCTCAGCTGAATATCGTCAGAACACCAGCATTTAAAAGGGTATTTTATAAATAAGAGGGGAACAATCCTTATTTGTGAAGAGTAAATATTGCAACCTAGCTGCAACGATGTTCTGTTGCATTTAAGTGGATAATTTATCTCCAAAGGTGATACCTGGTGAAAACAAATGAAGAGTATCAATTAATTAGTTAAAGAGTATCAATATGAATTTTGTATCAGTGTCTTGAAATGAGTCATCCTGGTTGTGTTTCTAGTGGGAGAATCAGTCTGAGGAGGTAAAATAATCAGAGATGGTTCAGAAGTGGCCGCTGGAAAGGCGGAGTTAAAGCATCAGCATAAGTGTGTGCTGTGTCCTTTGCAGCGAGGCAGCTGGGCTCTCCTTTTGGCACCTCCCATGCCGTCCCTGGGCCTGGCTCTGCAGAGCCTGTGTTTGTTTTGCTGCCTGAGATAAGCCCAGCAGGGTCCCGTGCCTGAAATCCCGTCAGTGAAATCCCAGGAGCTGAGTGGGCTGGCATTGTGTGCCTGGCATTGGGAAGTGGGACAGGGCTGGGTGGGCTGGCATTCTGTCGTAGGGGGATACAATATAAGAAAATAAAGGTAGTATAGAAAGTGAGCTTACCCCCTAAAGAGTTGCAGCTGAGCCAACTATTAGAGATTGGGAGCAGGCCTGATGTTAACAGGCCACACCTGTAGCCAGTAAGAAGAGTGTTATAGAAGAGTGGATTGGTTGTTTGAGGGGAACTGGAGTCAGCTGGCTGCTGTGAGGACAAGGAAGAGTCAGTGCCTAGAGGAGCTGCCTGCAAGAAACATCAAGGAGGTACGAAACTCCAGCAATATGGAACCCTTGCAATGTAATGAAAATAGAACTCCTGCAATGCAACGACAACATTCTGTGCCTGGCTTTGGGAAGTGGGACAGGGCTGGGTGGGCTGGCATTCTGTGCCTGGCATTGGGAAGTGGGACAGGGCTGGGTGGGCTGGCATTCTGTGCCTGGCTTTGGGAAGTGGGACAGGGCTGGATGGGCTGGCATTCTGTGCCTGGCATTGGGAAGTGGGACAGGGCTGGGTGGGCTGGCATTCTGTGCCTGGCTTTGGGAAGTGGGACAGGGCTGAGCCAGCTGCTGGGCTGGCTGCCAGGGCCCTGGAGAGGAGCTGCATGGCCAGCAGGAAGGCTTGCACCCATCCCCAGGGCATTCCCTAGTGATGGAGCTCCTGCGGGTGTTCCCCAGTGAAACCCCTGCAGGTCTCTGCTCCTGCTGGGCATCCTTCCCTGCCACCCTCAAGGCAGTGTTTGGAGGAGAATTATTCCTAGATTGGGCTGGCAGAAGTGGCCAGTGAGGAGTGGAGGCTGGGCTGGAGCCCTGTCCTGGCTGCTGCTTATCCAGTTTTCAGTGTCAGTGCTCAGCTTTCGCTCTGCCATAAAGCAAATGCTGATATGTGCCTAACGTGAAGTGACTTGTTCTTCCTGAATTGTACGTTGCCTAAATTCTTCAGAAAGAAGCCAGTTAAGTCTTTATTGCATGGAAAAACTTAAAGCAAAGTGGTTTTGTCTGAATGTGTGTGTAAGTTCTTATGTGCACTTAGGCACACAAAGGAGGAGACTGATTTCTAGAAAGGCTTCAGCATACAGTTGTATCTGAGATTTTCACGTGTATCTTTGTATATATCATCCTTGGGATGGTACTCTACACTTACTTGTCTCTTAAATATTCCATGGATCACTTTTTATCCTGCTGTTCAGCTGGAAAAATAACACTGGAAATTTTTGACAAATAATAACACTTAGCCGTATTCTCACACATCCCAATTTTTAAATGCTAAGTGAGGCCTTTGATATGGATTGCACTGTGACCTATTGCTGTGTGTAACTTTTCCCTGTGCTGGGATATGAGCTGTAGCACCTTGGCAGGTGTAGTGTGATGTGACAAAGTGCTCTTTTAAGCACGTGAGCATTTCCCAGCAGTTTTTTGCAGCAGAACAGTTACAAAGGCATTTCTATAAAGACCTGGGCTGTTTATCATGCTTATTCCTACTCTACAGCAGGATTTGTGGCAGAGCTTCTCCCGTTTGAAGGGATTTAGCCTTGCTTTTCCCAGGCCTGCACCGTGGATTTGCATAAGCTGCAGTTACACACTCCAGTGGCTTTTCCAGGCTCTGTACTTTCAGGGAAGCAGACTCTGCTGACTGCAGCTCTTGTCGAGCCATTAACTGAGCTGGGCAGTGTCCTCTGAATGCTCAAGGTGGTTTCCAGACAACCTTGGCCTTGCCAGCACTTCAAAAACCCTGTCAGGTTAATAAGGGTGGAACTCCACAGCCTTTCCCCTGCTGTATGGATGGAGCAGGGGCTGATTTTGTGATATTGCTGCCCACTGAAGTGACAGCTCCATTAATTGAGTAGTGCTGGTGTGAAATCTGCAGCTCCCCACATGTTTTATTCAGAGGAAACCTTAAACCTGCTGGTGGCTAATGCACGGTGTAAGCTGGGTGTATTCATCTGCTGGCCCAAACCTCAGCACTCTGAGCTTCTGTCTTCACTTCAATGTCTTTTTCAGAGAAAGAGTTCCCTTTTTTACTTCGTTCTCTGCTAGAAACTGTATGAAGGAGAAAAAAAATTCCCTTTTTTACTTCATTCTCTGCTAGAAACTGTATGAAGGGGTGGCTGGATAGCAGAAAATTGCATCTCCTAGATAGAGTGAGGCTTGATGACCTCAAGGGGCTTTTTAAAACTTCTTTTGGCACTTTTATCTCCGTGTATAAATAGCTCACAAGTCTCTTCCTCAGCATTGGCTAGATGTAGTGTTAAATGCTTTTGGGAGGTGAAAGTAGGCTTTCTCAGTTCCTTGTGGATGCAGCAAATCCAAGCTGCATGCTATATTTACGCACTTAGGTTCCCTAGCAGCTTTTACTCCCTATGTAAGATGTGCTGGTTTGTTGCAGTGTATTTAAAATGCGCTCCTAACAAAAGATTTATGCTGGACTTAAAAGACAGAGAAGTGCTTTAACATCAGTAGGTGTGTATTTAAAATGCACTCTTAACAAAAGATTTATGCTGCACTTAAAAGACAGGGAAATGCTTTAACATCAGTTTGTAGCTGCGTGCTGTCAGCAGCTCCATCTTAATTTATTCATGCAATTTTTTAGGTAATATTTTGATCAGCAGCAATTCTCACATCTCTGGAGGGGTCATTTAAGGTGGCCAGGTTGTGCTGCTCCCCTCGCTGGTGTGTGCTGGGAGCAGCTGAATAAGTGAATAAGCTTGTCACTCCCGCCCTTGAGCCTGCACTGATTGATTTTTTTCTTTTGGAATTGGCTTGGCAAGGGTACGTTTTTCTCAGCTCACTGCTCGTACCACAGGAGAATTTCTCAGCTGTATGGAGTGCCCTGGCAGCAGATCCTCCTCCTGGAGGAGTTCGCTGAGGACAAACCCAGGGGTTTCTCTGCGTTTGCAAAAGGTCACCAGGAATTCTCAGTGACCTCAAGGAGACTTTGCCTTTCCTTTCAGGCAGCGTCTCAGGTTTCGAGGAGCTCTCTTGCTTCCCTGCTTAATCGGTGTGCTGTTGAACCATGGAAATTTGGAGATTTTTCCGCTGGCATGGAAGGCTTTGAGGTCTTCTCCCCAAATTTTAGTTGGTTTAAACTCTTGTGCTGTCTGACATGGCTGTGAGCATCACCGCAGCTTGGGAGAGGTTGCTGTGAGTCTTTTCAGAAATGCTACTCTGCACGAAATTGTTTTCAGGGCTGAGATGATAATGGAAGTTATTCTTTGTATAACTTCCATATGCATTGTGGGCTGGTTTTTTAATATAGCTTAAAACCCTACTTTAGCTTTAGTCATAAACTGTGTTGTTATGATTAATGCTTGACATTAATATTCTGGAATAATTTACAATAAATCTTCTGTTCTCTGGCAGACGTGCCTCTAAAACCTGTTGTTTTGTGTGTCTGTAGCTCCAAGTATTTCTACATCCATAACAGACAGCTTTAAAAAATTAGTCAGAGCTTTTATTGAAGTCTGTATTGGAGTGATTGATGTGTGCAGAGGAACCCAGAACATGTAAAAATGCCTCGTGTGGTTTGGTGGTGTTTTTTTTTGTGTCTGATATTGACACTGTGTTGGATTCTACAGATGAATGTAAAATCCTCATATTTGTAATGATCAAAGGCATGGCTCCAATTCAGATTCCTTCTTTCCTCCCTTTGTCAGTCAGTGGGATGTGCATATAATGAAATACCTGTTGAGGTCACTGTGGGTAATCCTAGAGGGAGAAAGGAGAGCAGAAACAAAAAATACCAGAGGGATGAGAAGGGGGCCAAACACCCCCTCCAGGAGCAGCCAGAAGAGCTAATGATGGGTTCCAGCTGTGGTTCCAGCTGTGGCATGGACCAAGCTCAGCTGTGCTCTCTTGGCCCTCCTGATACTGCCCTGAGGTACAGAAAGAAGAAATTCAATCTATTCCTCTGTCAAAGAGTTTCCACCAGTTTCCCATCTCTATTGTAATTTATAGTTAAATGGTCTCTCTTTACAATTCCCACTCCTGACTAAGGAAAGGCAATAAATGATTAATTGAGTCCCAAAATGCTGAGCCTGGGAGGTAGGGGACAAAACAAGGCAGGAGGTTCTGCCCCTAAAAACAGCTTTTAGTTGAATCCTCAGCTTCTGCTTTGGGCTCTGAGGTGCTCCTACTTAAAAACCATCTGTCAGCACAGCACACTGCTGCCTGTTCTTCCACTTAGCCACAAGGCTGTGGGAGCCTGCAGGAATGATATTCTGAACCTTGGCAAACCTCTTCATGTTTGTGTTTTTCCTGCTGTTGAAGTGATGCTGAATGTGGAAGCTGTTACCTTTGGGCAGGCTGGTTATTAAATAAATATTTCAATAAAAAACCCTGTAGGTTTTGTTTGAGTCCTTCAAAAGTATTGGAGGTGGAGCAGAGAGTGAGGGTGCAGAACAGGAATTACTTACAAGATCAAGCTAGCTAGGATTTGTGGGTTATTTTGAGAATCTGGGGGGTCTGGAGACTTAACACATTCTGAACATCCCCACTCCCCTGCCAGCTTTGCTTCTTGACATAAGTGCTTGAAATTTATCTGGTGATGGTAATAATTGAATGCTGAATTGCCAGGTCCTCGTTAGGAATTCAGAGGAGTGTCCCTTATCCTCTAATGGTGATTTTCATCCACATCCTCAATGAGAGAATAACCATGTAATTAAACATTTATACTGAAAATTCAGGGGTCCAGCTTTGTGTGGTGGAAGCGGTGCCTCCTTAGGGACACAGAAAAGTGTGCTCTGCTTGATTTACTTGATTTGCTTGATTGCTGCTCCCTCTTGTGGGGTTCAGGCCAGTTCAAACAAGCCTGGAGCTCATTCTTGGTGCGTTTAGATGGAGGAATTAATCAGTGCTTCTCCTCTGATACCCTGGGTGGGGCAATGGCCTCAAGGCTTGCTCCTCTGTGTACATTCTTTTATGTCAAGGGGGCTAAATCTGTAAAACATTTAATTCATTTTTTTTCAGGAACTGATCCATTCACTGTGCTGTTAATCTGTGGCAGGGTTTGCCTTTCTGTCAGAGCAGGGATGAGGCAGTGGCACAGCTGTGGCAGGCTTGGCAGCGCTGAAACCTCTGACACCTCCTCTCCTGACTCGCCCTCCTCGGGCTCCTGCCCTTCTTAAGGGAGTTATTCCTGAAAGTTAAACCCCAAAAATACCTCCCATGTGCTCTCCTAAATAAATGCAAATGCTCTAGCTGGGAGAAATATTTTTTTCCCCTTGTAATTTCTCAATTGTTCTGCTGACCTAAAATCTCCACATCTAAAATGTGTTGTGCCTGAGGATGTAGAAATACTGCTTATGTTTGTTTTCCTCCAGAGAGACAGATGAGCTCTGGACATATAATCTCTGTTCTCTGGACAGGAAACTGGAGTGCTGTGGATTTCTTCATTGCTCCTAATTGATGGCAGAGACCTGTGCAACTTCACTGACGAGTTTTTTGGCGTGAAACTCTTCCAGGAATTTCCCTCTGAAGCTTAAAAGACAAATTGTCCTGACCTCTTGCAAAATGGGAAGGGGCCACATGAGTGTGACACTGAAACAAGAGCAGTTCACATGATGTCATTTCTGATATTACACCATTTCACAGTAATGATAGGATTTGTCTCAGCACTGCAGTTTCCTTCACTTCACTCGTGTTGAACTGTTTCTGCCCAGGAACTGCAATATGGGTATTAAATCTCAGCTTTGGAGAGGATTCAGTGGATTACCTGAAACATCTGATCTTCATTTTACCTGGCTTTAAAAGAATTAATCAATCTTAAATGTGCCTGCATGCAAAGTCTAGGCTTCTGTGGAGACCCAGTGCTGTTGTTTGACACAGAATGAATCCCTTGTAAATATATTTATTCTTTCTGTGATGCAGGCAGAAGTGAGATTTTGGCTGAGATTAAACCAGGAAGCAGGTGCACTTGATTTGAGAAAAAAAAAAAAAAAAGAAAAGCAGAATTTAGTGTTCTATTTATATCTTTTCTTGAAGTTTGATATTATTTTGTGTCACAGACTGGGTAATCCCTAGAACAGTGTCAGTAACCTTTACTTCAAAACTTGTGATTTTCTTTTCTTTGGCTGGTAGTGTGAGCATTATTTTAAGCAGTTGCTCGGATTTGTATCTACATTTTAATGTGCTCTAAGTGCAGAGCTGTGCTCAGGATTTGCCACCTTTCATTCAGATGAAATCTGCAGTTCAGTGGGGACCAGAGGGTGATCCCCACAGATTGCATTGCTTGTAGCAGTCCCTCAATTTCACTTCTTATTTATACTCCAAATAACAAAACCTCTGTTTCTGTCCGTGCATCAAAAAGATGTTGGCACCCACTCAGCCCCAGAGCCTTCCCCAACCTGTGTTTATGCTGTAAAGCAACCAGATGAGGAATTGCACTTCATTGCAGGTTCCAAATGGGGTTATTGTGCTTTACTTTGTGGTCATGACAAATGTGTTTGCTCTTCAGTAAAGTGTAGCAGTGCCTGAATTAATTTTGCGTGTGTGCTCCTTGTTAAGTGTGTGCTGGTGCCTGAGGACGGGTCCCCAGTGGGAAACATTGGTTGGAGCTTTGCTTCCAAAGAGAAGTCAAGCACCAAGAGTCTGAAATACAGCTCAGCTCTTTTATTTGTGAGCTCTGAGTGACTTGAATTGCAGTCCTGCAATCAAACAGAAATATGGTATTTAAGTGGCACTCTGCAATACAACAGTTCTGCTTGGGTGTTCTGAGGTTCAGTTTTATTTAAATTTTAAATGAGGATAACAGTTGTTGCTGCAAAACACTGCTGGTGCCATAGAGACAACTACAAGAGGTCACCGCAGAAGAGAAACTTCTCTCTTCTTATAAAGAAGTTGGGTAAAACAGAAGAAACCACTGGCTGCAGCTCCATGCAAATAACTATTGCTGGAGACAACACTGGGAAGATTTTTATGCTTTCCTTGTGAAATTCCAGCCCATATTTGCTAATGCTGCCAGTGGGTTTGGGTTTTTTTTTTCTCCTTCTAGTTATCATTTCTGATTGATTAATTTATTTATATGAGTGATCCAGCTCTTTCCAAAGTCAACTGGACTCCCCCTCAAAACTATTTCCATGAGTTGCCAGTCCTGATGTAAATCCATGGCTGCAGTATTATCCAGGGTGTAGGAAACACATGGATTTGTTCTCAGAGGTAACAGCTGTAGAGAGAGGAGTATCCAAATTCCTCCCTGGTGGGACCAGCCACTTACTGACCAGTGAGCTATTTAGGGAGAAAATGCCAATTGAAGAAGTGACGTAAATGTGGTCAGTTGATACTAACTGAGGAGCTGCCAGCCAACATCCTATCCTGGAGTTGCTCTTTCATCCCTGTTTTGCTTTTTTGGAGTGGAAACAGCACGAGTGATTGATTGCTAAATAGCAGTGGAAGTGGTGCACTCTATATATAGAGTGGTGCTGGAGAGCAGAGCTACAATGCTTATGAAGAAAAAACCCAAACCAAAACAAAACCCCACCAACAAAAACATTTACTGAGATAATAAATGCCTCTAAACCACTGCCAAGATGGAAATGATAACAAGATACCTCGGTTTTAAGAGGTGTTTTAAGATCAATTCCTCGTGGCAGGATTTGCTTTGGTAATCCTGGTGGAGCTCAGTTATTGTTTAGACTAAATATTGTTTATTTTTGTATTTTTAGCAGCAGCTCCTTGGGACTCCAGGGCAATATAATTTACGAGGTAGGATGCAAGTCCCTAATTGTGTCTTGCGTTGTACAGGCTGTTCAGTGCAGAATAAACATTCTCCTCCTTCTTGGGGGGGGGAAAGGTCTGTGTCAACGAGGCTTTGCAGCCTCTGCTCGCATGCCTGAGCTCTATCTCCAAGATGGGTTTCCTGGCAAACACATCAGCAAATGTTTCTCCAAAGTGCACAGTGCTCATGTATAAATTCCTTCATCAGTCGTGGCTCTCATTCCCTCCTCCCCTTCCCAGTCCTGGGCTCCAAATGTTGAGCAAGAGGACCAGGAATGCTGAGCCCTTAAACTGAGATAACTCGCAGCAGCACCCACGGCATGTCAGAGCAGAGGGAATGCCTGTTCCCACTGCTTGGAATGAAGGAAAACAGAAAACCAGAGCTCTGCCATTCAGAGAAACCCTAAAAAACAAAATTGGAAATCGCTCCTGGAATGCCCTTGCAAGAAAAACTTGCCATCATTTAATCTCCCACCGAACTTCAGGCTTGTAGGATTTAGGGTGTGGATGAGCCTGAGCAGGGAAATGGGTTCAGGCTGCACTCAGGGTGCTCATGGGAACATCACAGTAGTTCTTCTGGCCAGGTTTCCACTGTAGGTGTACTTTATTATCCTCATTCTATGGGAAAACTGGACGCTTCTCAAAGGGAACTGCCAATTTTTTTGCTAAAATGTTGGATAATGAGATTCTGTGGTGTTTGCAGAGGATGTGATCCCTGTTCATTGAAGGTGCCATCCTAGTTCATTCTCTCTAGTGAATGCAGTCAAATATTTGAGTTGAAGCCCTGATGAAGGTTAGCTGTAAGTCCGACTTTTTGGACTTGATTTTTACTGTGAATTTGATTTGTCTTTTTTTTTTTTTTTTTTTTTTTTTTTGTGTTCTGAGTGGGAGAGCTTGGTGACTTAACCATGGCACTCCCAGAGCTTACAAATCCTGGTGGTGCTTTCCCACCTATTGTCCCTGATGGGGTAGGATGGAGTGCAGAACCTCTGCCCTTTTTGGAATTACTGTTGGGTTTCTAATTCCACAACATTTACAGTCCTGGTGGGAATAATTAATTAATGGCTTAATGGTTAAATAGTTAATTAACTCTTTAGTCTCATTAGGTTGGAAGTAGAGCTTGGGAGGTGGCAAAGCCTCATGCTATGGATACGCCAGCAGAGAAGCACTTTCCTACAAGTAAAATGCTCTTGCTGGATCCTTTTTGTATTTTTTTACACAGGTTTTTTACACTCAGGTTCTGTGAGATAATCCAAACCAAAACTCTTTTTTTCCCCTTTGGTTTGATCTGTTTTTTCTTCATTATTAAGCAAAGGAATGGAAAAGCTTAAGACTAGGGCAGGAATTTTTATTATAGGAGCCACTCTTGAATCTGTCACTTCTACAACAGGAAGATCATGTAACTTTTCATCCACCCATATTTCCTATTTCTGAAACTTTTATCTACCCATATTTCCAATTTCTAAAGCTGAAGTAGTCCAGCTTTAATATATTCAATGTTGGGTTTTGGTTTTTTTTTTTTTTACTACTACTACTTTTTTACTACTTTTGTTAAGGTTGGGATTGAAGCTTTTGAGATGATATTTTGTGTTTAGGTTTAAATGTTTATTTTTTCTTATTTGTGTTATAGTTTTATAGGTAGTGAATTTTGTAGTATTTTACTAACAGGGTACGAAATGGTTAATTATCTTTTGTTATAAGGTTTTTTAAGGTTAAACTAGATAAATAACAAATCACACTTGAATTATTTTTACTTTTAATTCAATAACTAATCACTCAAAGCCCGCAATGCGGATTTTATTTGTCTAATTACAAAATACTACCTAAACTCATGAAGAAGTAAGAAGAAGGTAAAGAAGAAAGATCAGTTTTTGTATTAAAGCTTCTGTTTTGTTTCATTTATTTTATTATATATTATATATCATATATAGCATATATATTATATTATATTATATAATTTATATATATTATATAGTATATATTCTATAGTGTATATGTATAATATATTACAATAATCTATGTTATTATAGTATGATAATATATATGTGTAATCGACATAATATATATAGTTATATAGCATAGTTATATTATATAACTTTATATTATATCTATAGACATGTGATATACATAGAGACACATATGTCTATATAGACATTATATATATTATACATATAGACATTTATATCTATTCTACATATAGACATATTATACATACACTATAGTATATAGCTTGATTTAAACTCTATAGTATATAGTTTTATTTAAACTATATACTTGGAAAATAATTATATATATTATATATATTATATATTAATATATTATATACATTATATATATTATATTATATATATTATATATTATATATATAAAATAATAATATATATATATAATATATATATATATTTATATAATAATATAAACGATATACTTTTAATAATAATATAAACCATATACTTGTAATTTTAGTGTTGTTAATTAATTTTGGAAGGGTTTTTTATGGCCTTAAGTTAATTATAGAATTTTTTTCTTTTTCTAAATTTGGGTTTTAAGTTTCAAATTCTCAGCCTCTGGGGTTCTACCAATTCAATATCCAACTGTTGATGGCATCACTGTTTTGAGGCTGAATGACAAATGTGCCACAGGCTCATTTGGAGCATGACTCAGTGTGACTTGTGCCTGATCCAGCAGTTTCCTTCCTCCTCCTCCTCCTCCTCCTCCCTGCAGGCTGGCCAGAGGATAATCTGTTGATCCTGGCAGGGGATTGTGGCGCTGAAAACTGGGCATTGTTTTCCTGAGGAGCGCTTGGCTGCGAGTGCTGGAGCCCAGTGCCTCGGCGGTGGCCACCACAAGGAGGTTTTGTTCCCGTGGCCAGCGGGGCTCCAGGCGTGCCAGGCTGGCCCAGCAGGCAGGGGTGGTGGAGTGATGAGGCGCAGATGTCACTTTTCCTGTCCCTCTGACCTTGGGTGGGTGTCACTCCCGAGGTTTTTATTGGCTTTCTTCAGCATTCAGAGAACAACACTGTGAACCTTATTAGAAAACCCCCCAAAACTTGGAGTGACCAAATATTTCTTCTAACATAAATTAATTTTTTAGCTTTTTTTCCCCATAAAACAAGACATTCTTTCTCTGTTCCCACTGTTTGGAAAGCCAGGACTGAATAAGACACTGACGGACATTACCGAAATTCCAAGAATCATACAATCATTTGGGTTGGGAAAGATCAAAGTCCAACCAATAACCCAACACTGGCAAGTCCACCAACAGTGACACCACTTGAAGAGAATGCAGGAAATGCACAACAGAATTTCATTTTTATAGCTATAAATTATATCATCCGAGTTAGATATGTTGGTGATGGATAGTGTTGGGAAGTGGCTGAAGAATTAATACTGAGGTGGGCTAAGCTGCAGCCAGAGTGCTCTAAGGTGCAGGTTTCTTTTTAAACCTGTCTCTAAAGGTTTTGACTTCTTTATTCCTACTTGCTTGCCTCTTAACCTGCCCATAACATGCCTTAAAGACAAAATAAAAATCAGTTGAGTATGAGCTGTGCTGGGGGCCAAATTCCTTGGAATTTGAGTTATCAGTAATATTCACATACCTGGAGGCTGACTGGGTGATCTTTCCCTCTTGCTTTTGACACAGCTCCTCGGTTGTTAGTTGTTATGGGCAAAGTACAGTTCTGGCAAGCTGATTTTTAGGATTTGGGCCAGCATTTGATGAGGATTTCCTTGTTCTGAGTGCAGGCATGCATTTTGTGCGTGTGTGTTTGCAAAGGAGAGGTGTGTTCCCCACAGGGAGATAAGGACTCTGTGTCACTGGAATCAGAACTGCTGTCCTAAGTGCAGTAAACTTCCTTTTTGCTTTCTGCTAAGACATACCCAGCTCACAGTTATCCCATCAGGTTTCTGGAAGTGTCAAATTACTCTTTTTTTCCCCCCCTTCTAAGTCTCCCGTTACCTGTTTTTCTTAGGCTCAGTTTAGCATTGTAGTACGTGCAGTGCATAAATGGGGACATCCTTCCTGCTTAGAAATGTCCTGGAATTAATGTCACTCTTCCACAGCATCCTATTTCACATGGGAAATGCATGGACACAAGAGCTGTGTGCTGAATAAATAAATAAATACCAGTTTTAGAAGATGCTGCTGTTTTTCTGAATAGGAGAGAGCTGTGACGAGATAGACACTGCACTTTTGAGGGGATTTGTCAGGACCTGATTGGAATTTTGAGCCTCCTTTTACATAAAATCAATTACAAAATGCTGAAGTGTGTACTCAGAGCTCTGTATTGCTGGGAAATGGAAGTTTGCTAGCATTAAAACGACCTCTTGATCCTTCAGTTCCTACCCAGCATGTCTGTAGTAGAGCTGTTTGTTTGAATTTATCCCAGGGTATGTATGAAGTGCTTCCTCAAGTAAACCCAGTAAAACCAAACATCTTGGCTTGGAAAGTAAATAGGAAAAGGTGTGTGTGCAGGGGGGAGTAATTTATATTTTCAGCGTATTTTCCGAGTGACACTGCAAAACCTGTCGAGATTTGCTAGTGAATGTAAGGGGAGGTTAATTCCTGTTAACCGAGAACCAGAACAAATTGTCTGTTTCAAGCTAAGATGAAGATATTTGTCACGCTGAGCTGTTCTGATGCTTCAGATTTACACAGTTAACATCACTCCCCTTCTCTGCTAAAACGTCTCACTTAAGGCAATATGTATTTTTTCTGAAGAATTGACTCCAGTGCCTGGTCCTGGCTGCCTTGGGGTGAGCTGCCATTGTGCAGAAGTGCCTTCTTCACAGCTGAGCACCAAATATTGCTGGAAGCCCCAAATCATACTGTTACCTGCACCAAAACTGGATGCTGAGCAGCCTCTGGGAATTAGGGCATGACTCCTCTTGGATTTAGGGCTGCTCACAAAAGACAGACCTGTTGGAGGATGAAGTGAGTGTCTGTTAAATGAAGATTTAAATTATAGATGCTTCACAGGAACATAAAGTATTTATTAGTTTCTTTATGCACGTGCTGGAGTGGATTTGAGACGGTTTAGATTTGGAGTGGATTTGAGATTTATTTTGTTGAAGCAAAGTTGGGTCATTTACCTGGTGAAGGAGTTAAAAATAACTCATAGGCTCAGCTGGTGGCTTTGGAGGTTAATGAAAGATGTGACTTTGGAGATCTTATTGCAGCCTTTCAGTACTTAAAGAAATGTTACAGGAATGACAGAGACTTTTGCAAAGTGTATGGGAGTGACAGGACACAGAGGAATGGCTTCACAATGACAGAGGGCAGGGTTAGATGGGATATTGGGAAGGAATTCTTCCCTGTGAGGATGCTGAGGCCCTAGCACAGGGTGCCCAGAGAAGCTGTGGCTGCCCCTGGAAGTGTCCAAGGCCAGGCTGGATGGGGCTTGGAGCAACCTGGGATAGTGGAAGGTGTCCCTGCCCATAGCAAGGGGTGGAATGAGATGGACTTTAAGGTCGCTTCCAACCCAAACCATTCTGTATTTCCATGATTCACATAAAACCAGCCCGTTTTACAATTGTAAAGCTTCACCTGACCTAAGCAGGGTTTATCCCAGGGGCAGGGTGCAAGTTAGACCATCCCTAATCCCTCTTATTTAAAGGAAGCACGACTGGCCTTCCCAGGGACAGTGGGACATGGCTTGGCTCCAGGCACTGCCAAGTGATTGCCCCCAAGTGTAAAACAGTGCCAGCGCTTCCAAATGAGCTAAAATACAGTCAGCAGCATGGCAGGGTGTGCTGTGCCAGCCTGAGCAGCCAGATTCCTTGCGCTGGGCAGGCAGCTCATGGAAAAACTGAGCTCAGCCGCTGGGTGGAGGCTTCGCTGGGCTCCTGACCGGGAAGGAGGGCGCAGGCTGAGTTGCTAAGGAGCAACCTGTTTGGCTGGCCCTGGAGAATCCCGTGCCAGGAAGAGCTGACTCCCCGAGTGCTCTGCTGTCGCTGCTGAGGAATGGCAGTAATGGGTAAAGTGAGCTCTTGAGGCTTCGCAGCTCTCCCGGCCCCGGGCGTTTCTCCCTGGCCTTTGGGAGGGCATGGGTGAGCGAGCTTCAGCTGAAGTCAAGGGGAATCGAGAGATGCTTTGGGTGAGAAATCCGGTGGAATCAACAGGTGGCATTAACCTCCGTGGAGCCAGGATATCTGCTCTGACCCTGTCTCCAATTGTTTTGGGGTATCGATCCGTTTAGTGCCACTTAAAGCCACTTGTGCCCTCTAATCCTTCTGTGCCTTCGGCGCATCCACCTCATCACCTTTTGAAATGCAGGGTATCCATTTTTTGGCCAGCCCCTACTCCCGATTGCTCTTCTGCTATACTGTCAGACTTCAATCACACATTCTGGGGTTTTACATTTTTTCCCCCCATTATTCCATTTCTGAAAGAATAAAACCAACACCAGCGTGGGTGCCTCATTTTAAGCTCGGCTCCGCACATCGCAACCCGCAGCCCCGATATAATTAGCACCGCAATTAGCAGCGGTGGGGCGGTTTGTTTGTGCCATGCAAAGGCCGCCCGGCGCGGACAGGAATATACATTTAGAAGCATGGATGTGCAGCCCGGAGGGAGGGAGGGCGCCCAGCTCTTGGGATGCTCTGGTTTTCCTCCTCGGGGACACAAAGGAGGCGGGGAGGCGCTTTCCCTGGGGGTTCCGGAGCGATGCCCGGCAGGTGTGTGTCTGTATAAGAGAATGTGAGAGTGTGTGTGCGCTGCCCCGGCTCTTCCGAGCGCCGCTCCCCGCCCGCTCCCCGCTCCGCCCCCGGGCCGTGCCGTGCCGTGCCGTGCCGGGCGGGCCCCGGCGGGGACAGACGGCGGCAGCGGGAGCCATGGACGCGGCTGCCGAGTGCCTCAGCCCGGCTGCCCAGCAGCAGGTAAGGCCGGGGGGCTGCGGGGGGCTCGGGCAGCGCCGCCGGGACGGCTCCGTGCGGTGCCCGGAGGCGGCCGGCGCCCAGCGCCGGGGGATTGTCCCGGTCTCGCTTTGCACAGTCGCTGAGCAGAACGTGAGCTCTGAGCTGCTCCGGGAGCCTTCGTGCCAGCGGACCCTGGGGAATGAGTGCTGAGTAAATGTCGAAGCAGCCCCGTGGGACCGTCAGGTGGCCGCGGGCGGATCGGGCATCCCTGGACAGGAGCTGTCAGACCGGCTCAGGATGGGCTGTCGGGGTATTAGAAGGGAATCCCTATGGTTACGTGTAGGTTAAGGTTCATCAGCCTGCTGCCTCTGAGTAGTGATTTGCATTTAAGAGAAAGGCGAGGGGTAAAGCAGGATGTGGACTGGCCGAGCCCTGTGTGATTCACGGGTTCATTACCATATGAGTAAGTGGTGCAAAGTGTTGTACGTATTTATAACTCATATGCAAAAAAATGTCCGATAAATATGCTGCCTTAACCTCTTAAACATAGTCCCTCTTGTTTCCATGCTAATAGTCACCACTCACCTGGTGAGCTCCTGGAACTCCTGGGTTAGGTCACATGCCGCTGAAATGGAGACGGGGGAAAAACATCGCCATGGGTTAGCACTGGTTCTACCCGACAACTATGCTGGTCAGCTGTGTTACAGGAATATTGCAAATCGGGTGTTGCATGTTCAAACAGACTTTAAGTTATGTAGGAGGGCAAGGAACCTTATCAGGTTTTTGACCGATGGAGTGTGACTTGGCTAAACAGAATGAACAGTCCTATAATATTTGAGGAAGAGGATACAGAATACTGGAATGGGACAGCATCCATCAGGAAAAATTTTGTTGGCCCAAAAAATGACTGGCTGGCTGTGTCTTATGCATGTTGGCAAGAGGTTTAAATCAGCCTGAGAATAGTTATTGCAGCAATGCCCAGCAGTGGTTGCTCACAGGGAGCAGGTGTAATTTAGTCAGGCAGACTTGTGTTTTAAGGTTTCTCTGGCAGTGGGATCAGAGAGCTTTTCTGGGTATGGTTTGGTGCTGGCAAGCTAACACTTCAATCCTCCACGACAAATATGACACTGGCTTTGATTACTAGCCTTAGAAGCAGGTAATTTGGAGTGCACTGGAATTGAGGGGTGCTTTGTATAGCTGGAAAACTCTTACACATGTAACTATGTGGCAAGTCAACATGGTCATTTGTCACCGCTCAGAAAAGCAGCGTAACTTCCTGCCTTTGTTGGCTGTGTCTTGGGGCTGCCGGGCGAACAATGAAGCCCTGGCTGTTTCAGGAGGGAAAGGCTCTGAGAATGCACACCTTCAGGATGTGTGTGTGTGTGTGTCACTGGCCTCTACCTCAGCAGCTCACCTCGATAATTCTCTCATCGTGCCACGGTGACGGCGCAGCTTCCCCAACGCGCGCGCGGGGCCAGGAAGCCGCGGCTTCCGTCACCATTGTGCTCCATCCCCTGCCACGGGCACAGCCAGGCCTGGTCCCCACCAGTGGGGTTTGAAGGGGGGCTCTGTGGGGTAGGGGTCTCTCCACAGCAGCTGCACATCCCGTGCTCCCGCTTATCCCAACTTCTGCAGGCAGCAGAAGATGCTTCTCACGCTTTCCAGCTGACACCCAACACCTGCTTTGGTGTTTTTTTCACACGTAGTTCTGCTCCTGTTACAACCTGCTCAGTTCTTCCCTCTTCAGATCTAAACATGCTGAACTCCTTAAGTCAGGGTAGAGATTTGCTGCTGCACGGGGCTGGGGTTTTATTTTCAGGCTGAGTGACCCTAAAGCTGGAGTGTCAAGTGCTGAGCAAGTAGCCCTGCAAAAGCAAGGAGCGTTTTGGAGTTCAACAGTGCATTTCTTTCAGGGCTTGGTGACTGTAAATCATTCTGAGCAACTGCAATAAAAACCCAAGAATTCAGTGTGTGTATTTGTAGTATTTGAGCAAGTCCCATAAATTAGGGTGATGATTTTTCAGCTGGTGCCCAGTTCTGTGTTCATCTCAGCCATCTCCTCTCGTTTTGCCCACGGGGCCTTACAGAAGCCTCTGATGAGGTTTGGGTTTTTTTGGTGTGACATGCTCAGTAGGGCTGAAGCTGCCATTTCTCCTTGTCAGATGAGCAATATTTCATAAAAGGGAAGTTGCAAAAGCTTGGTAATGAGTGCAATTAGGCTTCGTATTTTTATTCTTCTGTTTTTAACAGTGATCTGTCAGTTTTGATTGAGGCCTGTATTGCTTGCTGAGTCACTGATGAATTTTAGATGATTTTAAGAAGTCAAGGAGACTTCTTCTTCAGTCTTAGTGATTTCTAATTTCTTTTTTTTTTTTAAATCTTTCATTCCTTGAATAGTTTTTTATGCCTTAGGCAGCCTAAAGAACAGCTTTTAGTAAGCTGAATTTCAGAAGTATGTGAATTTTTGGGTGGTTGTCTGATGTTCAGCAGTGTCTCTTGCAGGCTGCAGTGTCTGCCTCTGCTACTGCCCTTCGAGGTGACTCGGCTCTGTCAAGTGCTTGGGCTGGACAAAGACCAAAGTCAGCCAGGCAAAGCCTGTTTTGGTTTAGTCAGCACAGAGGGAGAAATGTAAAGTTAGTGTTGCTGCTTGCAGGCTGTGCAAGAAATCAAGGTATTTATGGCACGGAGCAGAGTCCAGGAGGCGCAGAGAGTGTGGTCTGACAAACCCCGATGCGTTCCCTCACGCCCGTGCTGCTGAGGAAGAGGCCCTCAATAAATAGATCTGACACTGCTCTGTGTGGGTCTGAAAGCCTGGCCTGTGTTTTTATTCTTTCATCCCCTAAAGGTTCACAGCTTGAGCAGCTGGGGCTGTTCTGGGTGTCCTTGCCCTGTGCTGTGCTGGGGGGCACCCACTGTACCTGAGCTGGGCTTTGGCACAGGAAAAATCTGTGTGCAACAGGCTCCCACCCTCACTGCAGGGTTTGTTAGGCTTGCTAGCAGCCTTTGGTTTGATTCTGATAACTCCTTACCCAGTGAGATGTGGGCTCCTCCCTGTCCTGATGGATTTACCTCCTCTGAGCTCGCAGGTGATACCAGCTTCATCACCAATGCCACCCACAGAGCATTAAACAACAATTCATTCTGAGTTAAGTAATTCCATCCACCAAAGCATGCTAGGAATGGGATTGTGAAGGCCACAGGTTGACCATTTGATGGCTGGCCTGACTCTATAGCATGATGTATTTCTGTTGAGCTGGAGAGCACCCTCCAAGATTTGTGGGTAGCCTCACATACTGAGGCCTTTTTTTCCTCCTCTTTGCATATTTCCTGTCCCCCCCTTGTCTCATTTTGCTGTGGGCTCCAAAACCCTTTAGGGAAGGATGGCCTGTTTCTTACAAACCCTCCTTTGTCCAGCACAAATGAGCTGGTGTTTGGTCAGGAACCACGGTGAAAATAACTGTGTAATCATCTAAATGGCACCCAGACATCCTTGAGAACGTGCTTGAAAATATTCCTTACTGCCTGATGCAGCCCTTAAGGGACAGCAGCCTTCTGACAGAGAAGTTTGGGTTACTAAGGAGCCAAGAGCATGATTTGGTGGGGATTTGTTCCTTTACTCCATGAGGATGGTCAGGCAGGGGAACAGGAGCCTGGAGAGGCTGCAGAGCCACCAAACTCTGAGGTTTTCAGGAGCCATCTGGTCCAAGCCCTGAGCAGTGTGGTCTGAATGTGATGCTGACCCTGCTTTGAGCTGGTGAGTGGATGAGACCTCCTGAGGCCCCTTCCAGCCCAAACAATTCTGTAATTATTTGTTTCAATTAGTTGCTTTAAAATAGGAATGTTCAGAATGAAATACAACTTCATGACTTCTTACAAAGGTACCAGTCTGTGATAACCACAGGTTTTCAGCTTAAAGTTCAAGAACTCAGGATACTGTTTCTGTTGTTTTTTATTCAAAGATACTTAAGGCTGATGTGGTCATGGAAAGAAAAAGTTCATAAATAAACAATATGCTTGTTCCAAGATGTAAGCCATTGTTAGTCAAAGCTGCTGAGTGAAAATGTGTGTTTTTTATTCTTACAAGGTTTGCAGGTTGGCTTTAAATGGGCAGCTGGAGGGCTGCAAAGATGAACTAGAATAAGGTAGAGATGCACCATGGATTGGCACTAAAAGCAGAATTATGTCCTAAGAAATGACACACAAAATGTGTGGTTTTGCACAAGGTAAAATTCATTTAACTTCCTGCAGTTGGTATCTGTAATTTAGAAACTGGCAAGCCTCATTCATTCTCAGGAAGGCCTGAAAAAAACTGGCTAAATTAATAATTTTTTACCTATTTCTCAAGTTCCTTCACTTCATATTGTATTGTGCTTGCTTCTGGGAGAATATATAATTCTTCAACATAGCTAGCAAGTGTGTAAATCCTTTGGCTCTTATCATACAAGGAAAGCAAGGGGAAATATGTATCATTTGAATTATACCTGAATTTTCCATATAGGCACCTAGTTCTGATGTGAAAGCTCAGCTGGTTATTGAAATTCATGAGGATGACAGCTACGATCATGTTAACATCCAAATAATCTTGTTTCTGCCTTTGGAAGTTGGGGATACACAGCCTGTACTGTTTGGTGTATTTTATTTGTGGAGACTTTAGGGCCCTTTGTTTTCCATAGGAAAAAACCAGTTTATGCTGTTGTTATTCCTCACCTCTGTCAGGTGGGGTTTGCCAGTGTTTATTTACATAAACAGAAGTGTTTATTTTTAAATAAACAGGAGGGATCACATGAAGTCAATACCAGGCTTGTTTCCAGAGCTGTGATTTCAGCACACATTTCAGGGCATGTTTGGATACTGGGTGTCATCAGCAATTCCAAACACTGCAGGTGGGTCAGGGCACTGCCTGCCAAGGATTCCACCCAGGCTTTGCCCAGCAGCGGGGCTGGGGCTTTATTTTCATGGACAGACTGCTTCAGGTTGGGAGGTGGTGTTGAAAACACGTTTGGGGATTCATGTCTGCACCCAGAGCCTGCTGTCACCTGGCTCTGTAAGTAACAGGTTATGGCAGGGGATGGTTTTGGGTGAAGGTGTGAAGAATCTGCTCCTGCTATGAGTTTCTGTCCATGGAGAGCCACTTACCTTGAAATCCAGGCAAAGAACTCATGGAGAGCAGCTCTGTGCAAAACCAGCTCTTTACTCTTTCTACCTTGGGCTTTTAAAAAATTCTCTGAGAAGGCTTGTTTCCTTTTTAGAAGTAATTTTTCACTGGGACCTCTGGAGTCCCCCAGTCCAATCCCCTGGGTCACCTAGAGCAAGTGACACTGAAACATGTCCAGATGGGTTTGGGGTGCCCACCCTCAGTGAACAGAAATTCTCCCTCGTGCTGAGGTGGAACTTCTTGTGGTTCAGTTTATGGCCAGTGCTCCTCATCCTGCCACTGGGCACCACTAGGAAGAGTCTGGCACCACCTTCTTGGTGGACTTTGGGATGTTTGTATGGATTTGTATAGATTGATGAGATCCCCTCTTGGTCCTCTCCAGTCTGAGGTTTTAGGATTTAAATCATCCTGGTCCTCCCATGCATCAGCTTGTGCTTGATTTTCATCAGCCCTTTTCTGTTAACTGCAGGTTTCAACCATCCTGCTCCCTTTTTTGGCTTTTTTTTTCCCATGTTTTGTTTGTGTTTTTGGAGGCTGTGACACTTTTCCCTGGGTTTGAGTGGTGACTGCACTTACAGAAGGGAAAAGAAATTACACTTTCTGTTTTTTGGTGGTTTTCCTTCTGTTTAGAAGCACTACTGAAAACACTGGTGTTTTGATTTCTCTGTATGCTTGACCCTGATGTTATGGCAGATTTTCCTGTCAGTTTGGATGCTGTAGTTACAGTGAAAGGTTTCAGAAGAGAGGAGTTGGGTGCAACACCAGGGTGGCTATGAGTTGTGCCTTTGGCTCCCTTCTGAGCTATTCTGAGCTGCTCACGGTTGTGCTGTACCAAACCTGAACTAATTTTACTTTTTATTGTATCAGACTTACTGGCTTTGCCTGGGATTTAAAGCAGAATATTAAAAATGTTACTCTCTATGATGTTCCATCACTTGCACCTGGGCTGAAGTGAGGAAGCACCGTAGGTGTGTCAAGAGGTCTGTTCTTGGCAGAATTCCACTCCAGCGAGGTTTGGACTGGAATATGGAATTTTGGAGATTTATAATGGAGCTAGTGCATTTTCTCTCCATAATTTCAGCCTTAGCTGTGCATACTGAACTCCAGTGTTTACCCAAATCCTGTGCCCCAGGTACGTGTGCACAGTGTCAGTGGTTAGGAAAAATGGCACATAATGTGTTTGGTGTTGGTCAAATTAATTCATCAATGAAAAAAATTCCACGCTGCAGGGGAGGGAAAAAAACCCAACAAAACAACCCAAAACAAAACGAGCAATAAACAAATCAACCTGCTTCCTCTTAGCCACACAAATAATAATTAAAGATCTCTTTTAAACACAAGTGTGCTCAGGGAGGGTAGTGCCTGCACGCGGGTGTTACGATAACAAGTTAGGGAAGGCAGGGCCATTACCTGCAGTAGGGAATTAACTCCTACAGATGTGTTTACAGCCTTGCCCAGTCAAACCTCCCCACTGCCTGCCCTGCTTCCAGAGCGTGCTCCCCGTTGGGTTGGCCAGCTTTGATCTCATCCCATGCCTGTGTTCCCCTTGCCAGGCTGAAGCCAGACTCGCGGCGAAGCGAGCGGCGCGGGCGGAGGCGCGGGAGATCCGCATGAAGGAGCTGGAGAGGCAGCAGAAGGAGGTAAGGCCGGGGCTTCGGGGGGTGCCTGGGCTGTTTCCAGGGAGGAGGATGTTCAGAGATCCTGGAATAGAGGGCTCGTCTGTGTTTTGTTGAAATAGTCTGCGTGGAGCTAATGTTGATCGTAGAAAACCCTGGGAAAAACGCAAGGATTTTATCTCGGTGAAGCCGGCGTGATTATTCACAGAAAATCCTGGTGGTTAGTAATTCCTGTTTAATGTTAAACTTTGAAGTATGCAGCTTCCTTCTGTGCCTGTCGGAGGTGGTGGATTCTTATCACTTCGTTAGAAATCCAATGAATATGGAAGATTCCTGGCTCTTTGTGTAACTCCAGTGGGAAGCTGTTCTGCTTCCTGCTGTGAAGCTGCTGCCCTCCCCAGGTTTGGAAAAAGGATGGGCTGATCTTGGCAGGGGCAAGGGTAGAAACTGCACTTGGCAAAGCATTGCCTACCTGGTGAACTGAACCAGGAGCTCTCAAAAGTTGTGCTTGGTGATGTGCATTCAGTGAAGCAGCAGAGTGGCTGCCGCAACCACTCTGGTTGAGGTTAGAGGGACAACAGTAATCACAATTTATTTTTTCAGTAGATTTTTGAAGGAGAATGAAGAAGAAGGGAGTCTGGGGGCAAGGTCTGGGAATACTTAGTAGGAATAAACGTGGGGCAGGAAAAAAGGGAAATGGCTTCACACTGACAGAAGGCAGAGCTGGAGTGGATATTAGGAAAAACATCTTTCCTGTAAGAATGGTGAGGCCCTGGCACAGGTGCCCATGGAAGCCCTGGATCCCTGGAAGTGTCCAAGGCCAGGCTGGATGGGGCTTGGAGCACCCTGGGACAGTGGAAGGTGTCCCTGCCCATGGCAGGGGGTGGAACTTGATGATATTAAGGCCCCTTCCAACCCAAGCCATTCTGTAATTGAGTGGTTCTGCATTTGCTTTGGGGTGCAGAGCAGGACCTGGTTGAGCTGTGGAGCAGTGACTGAGGAGCGAGAGCAGGATGTGGCTCAGGATGTGACAGCAGTGCCGGCGCAGGCTGCAGCAGCCAGCCCACAGAGGAGCTCCTGGGCAGGCTGCCCACGCTCCGCTCCCGGTGAGGCAGGTCTGGATGTGTCTCAGCTCCCTTGCTGCAAACACAGAGCTTGGGGAAGGTGGGAGCCTTCTCCTGCTGTCTGAGGGATGTTTCTTGCAGCCTGGCCCTGCCTGGGAGGTGCTGTCACTGCTGTGCCAGCAGTCAGGGCTGGGGGATTTGGGAGCAGCCGTGGGACGGCTGTGCTAAACAGGCACCACGTGTTTTGTTTGGGTAGCAAAGTAAATAGGGGTGTCCTGGCAGTGACACCATCTAATTTACAGGTGACTTAATGAAGCTGATGACCCCTTTGCAGATTAAAAGCTGATGCTGCAAAGGGTGTCTTGGTAAACTGAAATTTAGGCGTGAAAACTAAAGCTCCTGCAATTAAGGGCTTGTCATCTGAAAACCTGTGAAAGCTTTGGGTAGATAGAAATTGGGCAGGGCAGCATGTCCCTGTGAAATACCACAGTCTTTGAAAGCTCAGCCAGATACGCATCACAATCTGCTTTGTAACTCACTGGCATAAATGGCACATTTATTTAATGTTTTGCATGCTTGGATATTTTGTAACTTTTTGAAATAGTTTAATCTTAGCCCCCAGATGCCAGGTAGAGATGTTAAGGAGAGCTGCAGGAAGTTTTTCATTGCCACAAGTGTCTTGCAGGTACAATAAAACAAAAATACAGAAAATCCCAAGCAGTGCTCAACACAAGATATTTGGCACCTACCCCTTCCTTGGAGGGGACCCTGCTGTGACACTGGGATCTGTACACCTGGTTCTCTGCCATCTTCATTTCCCTTTGCAAACTTTTCAGAAACATAAAGAGCGCTTTTCCACTGCGGCCATGTTAAATAACCAGGAGTTAAAGCACTTGCTTTACTACTTCAGAAGGCTTTTTTAGAGCCCTAAGTCCCTTCTTGGAGTTAAAAAGCAATAAATGAATTTATTGCGTGTGCGTGTAGTCTTTCATGCTTTAAGCCGTGTGCATGCCCTGGCAGGCTTCTTGTGGAGCATGGATTACTTGGAAATATATTTACACTGCTGCTCTGAGTTAAAAGTTTCCAGATGCTACCATTACAGGCTATAACTATGGCAGTGAAAGAGAGTGTTTTAATGATTTGGGTTTGGAAACTGGCTCCTCTCCTGCCCACCACCTCATATTTATGACATTTCTCAATCTTGCACTTCACTTCCCTCATTTTAAAGTAATTGGGTGACTTTTGCATGAAGAGTCTGCACACAGGATTGAGAAATGGTGCAGCAGGTATAGCTGGGCCTCTGGCAGGGAGCTCTCAGTTGCAGGGGGAGATGTGGGAAAGCTCCTGTGGGAGACTGCTCTGCGGTGGGGCAGGATTGCAGGTGTGCTCCAGAGGCAGCATCATCTCCTCACCTGGCACCTCCTCGTGCCAGGCAGCACAAAGGAGGATAACTGTGCCAGTGGTTTGGCTGCTTTGGTTTGGTTTCTTTGTTGTTTTGTTTTTTTCTCCAGGGAAGGGAAGCTAAAGAGGAGAAGGTGAGCACAAGTTTCATAGGGAAGTATAAGCTGGGTACATGAAAAATGTTTTCTGAAGCTGAAGCAAAAAGTGAGCGCAAGAATTGTGACCTGATCACAGAATCCCAGAATGTGTTGAGTTGAAAGGACCTTAAACTTAACTTGTTCCACCCCCTGCCATGGGCAGGGACGCCTCCACTAGCCCAGGCTGCTCTGTCCAACCAGATCTTGGACACTTCCAGGGATCCAGGGGCAGCCACAGCTTCTCTGGGCAGTCTGTGCCAGGGCCTGCCCACCCTCCCAGGGAACAATTCCTTCCCAAAATCCAGTGTCAGCAGTGGGAAGCCATTCCCCCTTGTGCTGTCACTCCAGTCCCTTTGTGTTGCACCATCTTTCCTGTTGGAACATTCCCAATTCTCCCAGCCTTTTCCCACAGCAGAGCTGCCCAATCCCTCTGATCATCCTGGTGCCTCCTCTGGACTCTCTCCAGCAGCTCTGCAGGTGAGGTCTCACCTGAGCAGGGCAGAGGGGCAGAATTCCCCCTTTCCTGCTGCCCACACTGTGGGATCAGCCCAGGACATGGGGAGTCCCTCTGAAGATAAGGGTGTTGATCACTCCTGAATCACAGAGATGTGAATCAATTCCTCTATTTATTAGAGAATGTGTTCTTGGTGATGAGGCTTTAGGAAAGGCACAGGTCTGATGAGTGTTACAGCTTGAATGCTTCTGGCTTCTCATTCAGAGCTGCTTTGCTGTTGTTACCCACCAAAGATGTAAATAATTAATCTGGAAGTCTGGTTAAATTCTCTGGTTTGCTTGCACACATCAGTGAGTGCAGGGCAGCTCTCATTGCCAGGGCCTGTTCTGAGCTGGAAGGACAATTAGGATATTTGGTATTTCCTCCCTTCCCTGGTTTCCCAGCACTGGTGGGACTCAGAGCAGTGGTGGGTCCTGGTTTACCATACATGCTGCCATGCTTTTGAAACACTTGGTTTCCAGCTGCAGAGTCTGAGACCAGTCCTTTTGATTTGTACTGTTGAGATGTGCCTGGTCCTGAGACAAATTCCTGTGTGCATTCAGGTATTTATTGTTAATTCATGCAGAACAGCAAGCCAGCAGTGGGCAGCCCAGTTTTTCTGAGTAACAATTTGTTAAAGGTAAAATTGGAGGAAGAATATTTTTTTTCCTGTGTATTTATTTTTTCCTCTCAGAAGCTTGACCTGAGATGGATTAAACCCTTTTTTTTCCCAAGAAATATTTAACAGTAACAGTTTTTGAAAGCTGCAGCAGTAGAGCTAATTGCAGAGAATGCTTTCTGTAGCAGTGCTTTCTGTGTGTTCTGCTGGCAAGGCTTTAAATGTCTCTTCAAGGGCTGACACTTGGAGACCACAGTGTAAGCTGATATTAGTGCCTGAAGTGAAAAGAGACTGATCTCCTCCCACTCCTTAATCGGTGGGATAAGATTCTTCCCTGCCAGTTCACACAGCAGATGAGCCTGTACTTCTGGTTCAAGGCAAGTGCACTGTGCTGCTCTCCTGCCTTCGTCTGCAGCACTTGCTTTAAGGGCACAGCATGAAACTTGCCTTGGCTGCTTTGTGAATTCCTTCCTTGCCTCACTTGCACATATTTTTCCCCCTTTGGATTCATATTTCTGTGGAATAAAATAACACTACCGATGCTTTCTAGTAAAAAAAAAAAAAAAGGGCAAAGCAGATTCTTGTGGCTTGAATGGGGAGGGGTGAGACTGGCTATGGAACTTGTTGCTTACATAAGCAGGGAGGAAATGGAGGAGGTTTGTGGTGGTTCATCTGTGTCTTCTGCACTCACTGTGAAGATGCCCAGGAAAATTTGAAGAGGGATGATGTGGATGATGTTTTTAGCAGACTCTTCTTCTGCCACCATGGCTTTTTCTGTCCAGTTTTAAACATACTTCTATGAAAAATTTTATTTTTGTGTGCAGCCTCATTTGATGAGGAAATCAGGAAAGCTGTCTGCTGTTAATACTGTGGATGAAACACATTTGGGTGTTTTGGTCATACCCTAATACAGAAAACTGTGTACCCTAATAGAGGAAACTGCTCTTGAAAGCATTTGACTGCTTAGATGTGTATGGACTCTTTTTGGGGGGGACACATCTGCAACAGAGGTGATTGTTTAAAAGTATATGCTTTCTCTTTTCTGAAGAGGACAATGTCATCACAGAATCCTAAAATGACTTTTAAGGGTTGGAAAAACCCTTAAAAACCCCCTGATTCCAACCTCCCTGCCACGGACAGGGACACCTTTCCCTCATGCACTGCTGAGGGATCAGTCGCTTCGGAGCAGAGCTGTAATTTAGCCTGTTGGCTAATGGGCTCCTCCAGAAGTCCAGGTTTTATAAAAAGCTGGAATAGTTAAATGAGGAATTTGGCTTTATCCCTAAAGCCTCTCCACCTCCCTCCACAGTGCCTGGCCTGAACAAGCGCCCTGTTGTTATCTTGTCCATTGGCAATTTGGGTCCTTGCGTGCCTTGCTTTGGACTCAGCAGGGAATGAATCCCTGCTGTGCCAGGCCTGGAGCACTGGGTTTGAAAAATAAGGATTCCATGGAGCTGCCTTGAGGAGTGGGTGAAAGAAACCAGAATGGAAAAGTTAAAGCTTTGAGGTTAATCAGCTGTGTGGTAGTTGCCAGGTTTGAACCTGTGGTGTTTGGCTCCTGTGTGTGGATGAAAGGCACTCTGAGTGTGCCATGGAGAAGCCAGAAACTGGAATTGTGTGCAGCCTTGTGGGAGGGCCCACTTCATTTTCCTCTCCATGGCTTTCTTAGGGAAGTGGGGTGGTTATTGTGTGGTGGGAATGCTGGTTTTAAAATGGGTCCTAATTTTCCCTCCTGTGCTTGCTGGAATGGGAATTAAAGCTGCTGAGGCATTAATCTGGGTTTGTGCATTGTCCTTCCTGAAGGGGAACCTGATCAGGAGGGCAGGGATTGAGAGGCATAAGCTTTGCTTCCCAGCACTGGCATCCAGGTTCCCATGGGGTATCCGTGAGAGCAGTGAATGCCAAGGATCCTCCAAATTCCCCAAAATCTGGATTGTGCAGCCAGGTGGTTTTGAACAAGAAGGGTTTTTTGGGGTAACCAGAAACATTTCTGGTTTCAGGAAAGATGTGAGAAAAAACCTGTTTTCTGTTTTCATGTGGATTCACAAAGCTCATCAGTCAAGAGCAGTTCTCCAAGAGCACAAAATTCAGGTGCAGGTAGAGTGGCTGTAAAGGTTTTGTGTCTTATCAAAGTTCTCCAAGACTATGGAACAACACTGTCAGCAGGGCATTTATTAAAGCCTGAAAATGGTGTGAAGCTCCACAGAAACATTAAAAATTGACAGAGGTGCAGGGCAGGGGTGCTTTAATGCCAACAATATCTGTGCAAGGAATTTCCCAGGAATTTTCACACACTGGCACTGTGCTGTGCACAGGTGAGAGGTGTGTGGGGTTGGTGCTTTTGTAACTGTGGTTCATCCCTCAAGGACAAATTCTATCCTCCAAAGAGGAACAGTTGATCTGTAGTTAATGCTGTTTGCTTTTATTGTGCTGGTAGATACGCGACTCGTCCCGGGTGAATATTTGGGCATCCATTCCTGTTGTGGAGGGAAGGCTGGAAAAATGAGAGGTCCTGGCTCACAGCTGGGCTGGGCTCTGGCCTGGTGCAAAGCCTGGGGATAAAATGTCCCATGTGCACCCCAGGGCCTGGTGGGAATGGGAGCAGGAATGCTGTGCTCTAGCCAGTCACATGGAGGAGGCCCACGATGCAAACGCTGCTTTTGTCCTGCCTGAATCCACAGGGCTTCACTGTGCTCTTCTGTGTGTTGATGTTCTGCTGTATTTTCTCTATAAACGCTGTTTTTTCCCTCCAGAAGGAGCTGTGGAGCATTGCTATGTATCCATCATTCATGCTAGCTTTGTTCCTTGTTTCTTTCCTCTCCCTTTCCCCTTTCCCCCCAGATCTATCAGGTGCAGAAGGTAGGGCTTGCTCGCTTTCCTTCTTGTTTGCATGCCTTCTTCTTCCCACCCTGTGAGTCTTGCTGCAGTTTCACAACCACACAGCCATTTAGGTGGCAAAAGACCTCCAAGATCCTCGAGTCCAACCTTGGAAATCCTCTGAAGAGTGGGAGATGCCCAGCAGGCTGCAAATTTCCATGTAATTCTGCCCTCCCCTCCCATAATCGTGGGGTGGACAGTCAAGGGCAGTGGGGGAAGGTGACCCATGTAAGGTGTGTCTGGTCAGGCACTTAATGTGATTTTTTCCTACAGCCTGTTTGGCAAAGGATAAGCAGTCACAGAGAAGTGACTTGGCAAAGCAAGGTCACAGGAGGGCACAGTGGCTCCCCGTGTCACCTCTGTTCATGTGCTGAAGGCCAAGAAAATCACTGGAGTGTTTCAGGCTGGGCAAGCATTTAACAGGTGCCAGCAGGAAGAATGACTTGCAGATGACTTTATTTGCACAAAGTCACTGAAGGAAATCAGGGATGCTGTGTTTGAATTCATAATCCTTGGGTAAATAAACTGTATGGCCTTCAACCCACACATTAAATGTGATTTTATATTGTTTAATCCTCTCTCATCTCGGTTTAAAGTCATGACCTCTTCCCTCTTCCCAGTTTCCTTTCCATGATGATGGCAAAGAGGATGATAAGAGTAGCTCTAACTGAGGTCATTTGCCATGTGGAAACAGATTTTGGGGTTTGTGTTGTGATGTCTGGCTGTTATTTCAGCCAGACATCTGAAAAGAACTGAATATAACAGCCTGGTTTTCAGCATGTGAGCTGAGTGGCACCTAGAAACAGAAATAACTCCCAAGAATTTTTACAGGGAGGGAGAAAGCACATTTTTCTTCAAGCCTGCCATTTTCTACCTTATTGAATCTTTCTCTTTTTTTTTTTTTTTTTTTTTTTTTTTTTTTTTTTTTTTTTTTTTTCCCTGAGTGTTTTTATTGCTTGCTGAGTGCTGAATGTCTCCCTAAACCACAGTGTGCTTGGTTCTGTTCTGGCACTCCGGCTGCCCTAACTGCATGTTTCAAAGCCTGACCCAGCCCTGCATGTGCTTCTTGGGAGTGCTGTTCTCCTCTTGGAGTGTGTATGTATATGAAGAGAGCTGCTCAAATCATGTGCTCTGCTATTTAATCCTGACCCCATCAATTTGGCAACAAGTCCCTCTCACTCCTGGTTTTATTTCTGGAGCTGACTGCGCGCTGAGTGACTCAGTGTCTGCCCATGGATCGACAGGCTCCTTATTAATCTTCTTTATGGGAATTAATTTAACCTCCTGGTGCAGAAGCAGCCCCCTGGGAGCCCAGGAGGTTGTTTACTGTTGGTGTCCTGACATGGATGAGGAGATAAGTGGGTTATCCTCCCAACATCCCATGGTGAGTTTGTGAGTCCGGCAGTTTCGCTGGCGCTCAGTGAGTGAAATCGCATCTGGAGTTCTCTCTCAATGGTATTGACATCATTAATTATTGAACTGTAATATCACTTTTCAAGGTGGAAGGGAACCTGAGTCCAGCAAGGGCCTCTAAGTGAAACCTGAATGAATGGAGAAGCAGCATTTCCTCCTTCAGCCCATTGGAACCAGGCCCCTGGGGGCAGAACAGATGAGTTGGTGTAGAGGGAGAGCTGAGAAAAGTGGCTGTGAGGGGTCAAAATACTTGAGAGCTTAAAAGCCGCCAGTTCAGTCCAGTATGACATGTGCTCTTTAAAATATTATAAATTAGAATAGTCTCTGGGCAGTGTCATTCATTAAGATTTTTCTTCAGGGGATGTTAAGCACGTAGCTGAGTAATTTGAAATGGAGAAGGAAAAGCCTGGAAGTGGAACTTAAACTGTGACATAGCAAGTCTTCTCAAGGCAGTTTCCTTATCTGCCTTTTGCAAGGCTGAATTCATAAACCAGTGTCAGGAACAGAGGGCATGAAAAGAAAGCAGAAACCCTAAAAAAATTACAAATGTGTTTATGGATCCTTCCTATGTGTGAAAAAGGATTCTCCATTTTAATAGTGTGTTTCAGTTTTTTAAATTGATGTCTAGTGTTAGAAAATGTTCTCAGTCTGTTCATGGCTAAAAAGCCTCTAATAAGGCTTTACCTGACCTGCTTTACTACAAAGCATATAATCTGCAGGTTGTCATCGTGCACACAGCTCTGGGAGTTCATGGAATTCTCAGGGGTCATTCTCAGGCTGAGATGTGCATAACAGCTACTTTTATAACAAGCTGGTGCATGGGTTATGAATCTGAAGTGGGAATAAAGTAATACAGCCCTGAAGAATGTGCAGCTGTTTGGTTTGGTTTATCAGTAAATGGTGAATGAGGTCTTAAGGGTAAAATAAAATTGCATTAATACCATTGAGTGAGTGCTAAAACCAGAGTGCAATACAGAACAGCTTTCTGATTTTTTTAAAAAATAATTTCCTAAGGTTTTGGCTGTTGATACTCCTGCCTCCTCAAGCCTATAAGAAAGCTCTAAAATACATATTATTCTTCCTTCATTAAGCAGGATTTCCATGTGCCTATTGCTGTGCTTTAGGCCAGTGATTTTAATTCACACAGGAATCATTTTAATGGACACCATTAAAACAACAAAATTCCTGAGACCAGTTTTGACAGGCTGATTTGAGAGGAAGAAAAGTCCTGTTAAACTGTGGATCTTTGAACAACTTGCTGCCTGGAGGAAATTCAAGTCCATGGGGAAGTTCCCAGTGTTGTCTTTGCCTACACAGGTGGATCTTGTCCTCTTGTACTTTCATTGGTGCTGCCGCTGCTCTCAGGTGGGTCAAAAAACCTGGTGCTCAGAAAGGAGCTCTGTGGAGCTCTAATCCAGCAAATCAGGGTGCCCAGAGATGAGTTGTACCCAACTTGTCTGCCCAGTTTGACAAACCTTTATGGAAAACATGATTTGACAGCAATTTTCATCCTGGAAGAGTCCTGCGCTCGCCTCCCTTGTAATGAGTCTTGACTTAACTGGGTCAGGAATTCAAGACTCATTACTCTCCTTGCTCCTGTCCCCCAGCACGGGGGGTTTTGCAGTGCTGAGGGAGAGGAAGCTGCTGAGCACCCTGGTTGTGCCCAAATTCCCCTTTCCCCTTTCCAGGCAGCTTTTCCCAGGCATTCATTCCGGTGCCACGCGGCACAGCTCTCACTGGCCCAGTCGTGTGGAGCTGTGTGGCTTGGCCAAGGCCTGGCAGTGCATGCCTAAATGTTCTGTGTCTGCTTTTCTCATCTAAATTCTGCTTTTTTTTCCCTTTTCTGTCTGTAGAAATATTATGGGCTGGATACTAAGTGGGGAGACATCGAGCAATGGATGGTAGGACTTGATCAACGTAGCTCAACAACTTTTGTGCGTTGCAGTTCTGAGTAGTTCATAGAGTTTGAGATCCCTCCAAGTAGGTATTTTCATCCATTGGGAGTGTGAGTTCCACTCCAAGCAATCCCACAGTCTTGCTTTTCCAACTGAAATGTGAGTTTTGATCAGCTTAAAAGTGGCAAGGACTGGGTTAGAGCCATCTCCTTTTACAGACCAGTGCCCACGCTGTTGCTGGAAGATTAGGGTAGGATAAAAACCTGTTAAAGCCCCTTGGGATACAGGGAGTCTTTGTGCTCATTTTACTTTTTGTGGGTTTCATCACCACTTGAATCTTCTTAAATCTGCCTTCAGGTAAATTGTGGGCAAGTTTCACTCGTGCTGTTTCATTTCCCTTAGCGCTTACTGGCCCAGGGGAATCCCTCAGAGGAATCATTGCTGCCATGTGGCAATCCTCACTTTTTTTTCCAATAATACCCTGTCCTGGATTTTAGAATTTGCTAAAACCAGTGAATACCAGCTACAGACATGGCCACTAGCAACATCTGACTGTTTTAACACCCATGATAGGAGATGAAAAAGTTGCTAATGGGCTGGAAGTCACTGGCTTCAAATGTGTGTCAACCCTAAGTTTATGAAGCCATTTAGCAGTGATGCCAGTGAAAGCTGTGGCCTTGCCCTGCAAAGCTGCAAAGGCAAAACTGAACAGCCTGCTTCCAGTGTGGAAGGTAACTTCCCAAACTCCCCAAATTCCTTGGTCTTTGATAATTAATCAGTAAATACTGGTCTGCACGGACCACGCACCCACCTGCTCCAGACTCACACCAAGTCTCCTCAAATCCTTGCTGGATGAGCATAACTCCACCTTACTGGGAGTTCCCTTGCTTGAAAATCACCTCTGTTGACTACAACATTAAAACTTTTTTTTTTCCAACTGCTGTTTCCAAATTCAGTGGCAGATCAATTTGTTCAAACCAGCTTGTTGAAATGTAAAGCATCTGATGTCGTTTCCAGTGTAGCCGAGAGGAAATTTGGGGTCTCACAGGAGGGAGGAAGGGTTTCTCTGCTTCGACAGGGTGTCACCTCCTGTTGTTTGGTTTAACTTTACTGGCTCCTGTGCGTGGCTGGAGCTCCGTGTGTGTTTCTGGAAGGCTCTGTTGCTGTGTGTGTCCTCTCAACACCTCCCTCTGTTTTCTCTCTCTGCCTTGGTAGGAAGACAGTGAGCGTTATTCCCGTAGAGCCCGAAGAAATGCCTCGGTCAGTACCTGCTTTTGCTTTTTCTCTTCACACAGACATTTCAGATTAAGAAAACAGACACTGTATAAGTGTGCAAGGCACTTCCTTCTCAAAAGAAAAGGAACCAAGACAAGCTCCTGCCTCCCCCGGCAAGAGGAAACCCCAAAGCCACTTCCTGACTTCTCTGCCCTCTCCCCAGTCACTCCAGGGAGCTTTTGCAAATGTGCAAGAGTAAAGGGGGTGGAAAGTGGGGAAATAACCTGTTTGGAGTGTTTAATGTTCATGAAAGGGCCAAGAGCATAGAGCAGGGAACACCTGAGCAAGCTCCTCCTCCACCCTACAGTAAAGTGCTTGACTGTTTCTTGGGCAGGGTGTGATTTCATTTGCTTTCTGCTTACACTTCCAATGCAATCCTTTTGTAAAAACATTGAGTTTGTGCATCTCTCCCTTCCTCCTGTCCCATCAAAGCCATCAGTGCCTGTTACCTGTGTTCTTTTCACTGTTTATTTTTGTCTCTACGCTTTCTCTCGCTAGGCTTCGGATGAAGATGAGCGCATGTCAGTGGGTAGCCGTGGAAGCCTGAGGGTTGGTAAACTGTGCAACCTCTGTGTGCATGTGTGTGTGTGGCTGTCACTGTCCCCTGTGCCCCCACACTCCAAGGGGACTGTCCTGGACGTGTTCCATGTTGGGTTTTTTCAAGTGGATCACTGTTTGTCTGCAGTGTGTGCCCCGTGCAGGGATCCTTTGTGGTCACTGCTCTTCACTCCTGCAGGAGGGACTCAGCCAAGACATTGGTGTCTGCATGCACCTTGTGAGCTCCCCTGTTTCCCTCTGAAACTGGGAATTTGGGAAGGGGAAGTGCTGGTGGGGTCAGTGTTTATTAGCCCAGGAAACCAGAAGTGATTGATCAGTGGAAGTAAGTGTTGGGCGCTTTGGAATTGCAGGTGAATATTCATAAAAAAACAGAATAGTCTGAGCCAGAAGAGACCCACAAGGATCATTCATCCATCTGCTGTCCCTGCACAGACCCCCCAACAATCCCTCCCTGACATCCCTGAGAGCCTTGTCCAAACATTCCAGGAGCTCTGGCAGCCTCAGGACTGTGCCCATTTGTGCCCATTCCCTGGGCAGTGCCCAGCACCCTCTGGGGGAAGAGCCTTTCCCTGATATCTAACCCCAAAATCCCTCTGACACAGCTCCAGCCATTCCCTTAGGTCCTGTCACTGGTTGCTGGCTTTAAAAATGCTTTAGAAATACTTGAAAATCATCTGCAGGCCTGAGTTTTGTGGAGGGTGGGATTAGTGAAGCACTGGGCACTCATCTGTAAGAAAAGTTCAAACAGTTTTTTTCCTCAAAATGTCGAGACAGTGTTTTCCCAGATAACACACATTTATATAAACCTTAACTCTGTTTTTACATACTAAAAGACTCAGTGAAAAAAAAGAAAATTCTGCTGCAGAGCCTTCTCAGGGATCCCACTGTAAAATTGCACAAAAATGTGCTTAAAAATATAAAGTGCTGCCTTGTTCCCTTTTTAGTAGAATCCTTATTGCTACTCATGAAATGCTGTTTAAACCTTTTTTGCTCAAGATGACAAACTTGAGTGCTTTTCAGAGCTAGGAGATGCCTCAAAGCTCCAAAGACTCAGTGGAGAAAAGCCTCTCTGCACAGCAGAACGTGAAAAGCAGTGTTTATTTTACTTAGGGTTAAATGTTGACATATGGAAGCATTTTTTGGAGGGGAAAAAAGATCTCTAGTTCAGTTGAAATATCAATTCTGTCTCTTTGGAAGGTGATGACAACACAGATGGGTTGTGTATCCCTGCCTGTAACGTGGCACGATGCAAACACGCCAGCTCTGTGTTTATAGCACATCTGCATCTGAAACATCTTCTCTCCATGGAAATCCACCACTGATTGTTTCTGAGGTGCTTTTGCAGCACAATCCTGGGGTTTGTATACATTTAAGGAGCAGAAGCCCTGCATTCTGCCTCCTCACCATCCATGGAGGAGCTTTTCTGGCCCTTTTTTGCTGAGCAGTCTCAGGCTGCAATAACCAGGGATGTGGGATGGCCCCAAATTCCTCCTAATTCTGCAAGGAATGTCCTTCTCTGACAGAAGCATCTGCCTGAAACTTTCCACCCTGGTGCTTCTCAGTGATGTTGCACAGGCCCTGTCCACAAAAAGCAGCATTTGATGGTGGATCTGCTGATATTTAGGCAGGCACAGGAAAAGTTTTGACAGAGCTTCCTTGCCTTGTTTTTGTGTCACTGGGATTGTAGAAGGACGTAAATATTTGTCAGTCTGAACTGAAATTTAGCCTTCTACATCTTCCAGTTGTTCTATTCACAGTTAATTGATAGAATCACAGAATGAATTGAGTCAGAAAAGACCTTAAAACTCATCTTGTTCCACCCCTTTCCGCTATCCCAGGTTGCTCCAAGCCCCATCCAGCCTGGCCTGGAACACTTCCAGGGGCAGCCACAGCTTCTCTGGGCACCCTGTGCCAGGGCCTCACCACCCTCACAGAGAAGAATTTCTTCCTAATACCCAATTTTAACCTATTTTTTGTCAGTTTGAAGCCATTCTTCCCTTCCCTGTCACTCCAGGCCCTTGTGCACAGCCTCTCTGATCACTCTCCCAGTGTGGATTTACAGCAGATGCTTTTAGTAATTAGTAACTTAGTAATTTTAGACCACATCTGTGGCCAATCTGTGAAGGTTTGGCTTTTGCTGTACCTGTCTTCAAAATAACAAAGCCCCATAAATTTTGACTAACCTTAAAAATTCACCTGAGTTCTTGTGTCCAGTTTGGCTTTGGAGCTATTTTAGCCTGAAGTCAGCACCAGAACCAGTTGCCTTGTGCCCATGAAGGGTTTATAAATGACTTGGAGGATTCTGAATGATGCTGCCTTGTGTCCATGAAGGGTTTATAAATGACTTGGAGGATTCTGAATGATGCTGCCTTGTGTCCATGAAGGGTTTATAAATGACTTGGAGGATTCTGAATGATGCTGCCTTTGTGGAGGCTCTCCTTCCATTGTTGCAGGATGCCATTTTTGGGAAATTCCTCTTCCATCTTTGGCACTCAGGCTCCTTGCACTGTGAGGGGCTGGTGGTGCCAGGGCTTCCCTTTTGCAGCTGTGCTTCTCTTGTGTGCAGGAAGTTTCCACTGAAATGAGCCAATATCAGACATTCACTTCTCCCTAGGGCTTCACCCCCCCACTGATCTGGGTGGGTTTCTCTCTGGGCTTTTCTCCTGGAATATTTCTGAAGTGGATGCCTGGACTGCAGGCACCAGAGATTTGCTGAGGTCGCTTTTGGGGAGCTTCTGGATGCTTCTGGCAGAGCAGGCAGCACTGCAGAACCTCCAGAGATGTTCATTAGACCAGGCCAGCAAATGGGCTGAGGCTCCAGAGCTGTCACTGTGCTGCAAACAGGGACCAGGGGTCCAGGGCTCTGTCTGTGGCTCCTCCATGGAGAGGCTTCTTCAGCAGCTTCCCTGATGATCCTGAGCCCATCAACAGCTCCTGCCACTCCTGTTTCAGGAATTCTGCAAGCTGAGTTCTGTATCATGCAAATTTTCCTCAGTAACATCAGCCTGTGTTTGTTAGGGCTCTTGAACCTCTCTTCAGTCCCTTTTCTATTTCATTTGTCCTGGTTCTCCCACTTCCCAGCTGGCTGTCTCTAATCCAGCACCATCAGCATGAAATATTGTTGTGTTACCAATCACTCATGATTAATTTGTGCATCCTTATTTTATCAATCACTCCTGAGTAGTTTGTGCGTCCTTGTTTTTTATCCTCCCAACTTCAAACTTGTTCCTTTGTGCAAGAGATCCTGCATTATCAAAGTTCTTTTGTTGGAATTTCCATCTCGCTGCCTATTTTTGTGTTTGTTTGTTTTGTTTTGGGGGAGTTCCTTTGGTTGACATAACTTGCGTTTTCCTTTGTTTTCTGATTTTCCTCTCCTCTCATGCCTTTACAGTCTCATTTGGATTATGCCAGCACCTACCCAGTGGTGAGAACAGTCTGCAAGCTGCAGAGTGTGTGTGTGTGTGTGTGTTCAAAACCTAATCATGAAGAAGCAGCTAACCCAGGTTGTGATAACTGCTCTGAGATCAGGGCGATCCGGAGGCGTCCTGAGGCAGTTTGTGGCCTGTGATGTCAGGGTGCCGCTTCCCTCTCCTCCTGCTCTGACACAGTTCCGATGAGAAGTGACAGATGATTAGAGAGATCTGAGCTGGGTTTGGCTCAGAGGTTGCCACGGGCAGGGCAGAATGGATTTCCCCTGAAACACTGTCTCTGTTAAAGCCTGTCCGTTGTTGGACCAGCTGCATCTGGATTTATTTCAGCACAGATCTGGAAAGGAACAAAACTCTCATAAACTCCCTGTAAATAGATCTAGCAAAGGTGACAGGATGTGATGTTTTCAGGGTCCCCATAACGAAGGAGGAATTGAGAATCTGACTCCATGTTCTCAGAAAGCGAATTTATTATTTTATGATACTATATTATATTAAAGAATGCTATACTAAAACTATACTAAAGAATAGAGAAAGGATACAGACAGAAGGCTTAACAAGATAATAATGAAAACTCGTGACTTCCCAGAGTCCTGACACAGCTGGCTGTGATTGGTCATTAAGTCAAAACAACTCACATGAAACCAATCAAACAAACACCTGTTGGATAAACAATCTCCAAAGCAGCAAAACACAGGAGAAGCAATCAGATAATCATTGTTTTCTTTTCTGTCTGAGGCTTGTTAGCTTCCCAGGAGAAGAAACCCTGGTGAAGGGATTTTTCCAGAAAATATGACAGTGACAGACAGGACAAACACACTGCCTGCCAAAGCTGCAGCTTGTGTTACCTTCACTCTAGGAGACAAAATCACATTATTATTAATACTTTGACAGCAAGTATTTGCTCTGGGAACACTGAGATAAAGCAGCTCCTGAAAGAACAGAAAGGGGCAATGAGGACTAAAGCTCAGTTGAGAACATTTCCACAACTGGAGGTGTGCTGGAGTCCGCAGGAAGCAAACTGGGCAGTGCAGTCCTGTAGATTCTCCTGCTTTTCCCCTCTCCTTCATTCCCGTTTCCAGCCGGGGGCTCAGCGCATCCCTTTGTGCCTGACCTACATCCCGGAATAGCTGCAGCACGTTGGGGTGTTTGCATGGCTCTATTGATACAGTCAGGATGGACAGCTGTGCATTGACTGAGCCCAGTCAGCGTGGCTGATTGGGAGCACAGCTGCTAAATTTACCAGTGCATTTAAGCAATATTCCCAATAACCGAGCAATATTCCCAATAACCGAGTGTTTTATTCCATTGGCTGCTCCCTGAGCCCTGCCCTGCTCCTCTGCCTGCATGGGGATGTGCATGCCTGGCCCTGCATGGGGGTGCACACACACTCGCTGATCTCACCCCACGTTCTTCATCCCACTGCAGGCTGGATTAGAGAGTGAGAGGACCAAAAAGAAGAGCTACTCCAAAGCAGTATGTATTTCTGTGTGTCTCACAGAGGGTTCTGCCTCCAAAGCTGCTGTGGCAGGACAAGGAGTGTGTGCAGGTGGCAGAGCTGCCAGCCCAGTGTCAAGGATACACCACAGCTATCAGCACTTGATAGGGAATAATGAGCATTTGAATAATTTAATCTCCAAAATGTGGGCTAATCCAAACTCTTATTTCAGTGCTGTGCATAAAGAGCGTGGGGGAAAAGTCAAAACCTTACTGGAGCTACCCAACTTTGGCAGTAATAGGCAATATTGAGAGAATATGATAGAATCCCAAATGGTTTGGGTTAGAAAGGCCCTGAAACCCCATCTCATTCCACCCCCTGTCATGGGTGAATCTTATGGGGAGCAATTCCAGGCAGGCAAAGAGGACACTGATGCCTCAGGTTTTGGCTTTTATATTTTTTAGATTCTGTGCTGCTTTAGTGTGTGGATTTGAGCTTCATATTAAGGGATGGTGAGCTCTCTTCACAGAGCAGGGAGACAAAACAATTCCTTCTCCAGATGGGACAATGGTCCCATGGAGGACAAATGATCCAAATCTCAAGCCCAAGAGCACAAACAATGAGGGCTAGAGAGAGAAAAACAAGCAGGATGGGACTTCATAACCTGAAGTTATTATTGGACAATTAACTCCAATATGCAAATAGACCAGAACTTACAGAAGTGAGAGACCTCGTGACTGGTCGTCCATTTTGTGACCATTTTTGGGTTCATCTTGGGTGCAGCCCTGGCTGGGCTCTTGTGCTGCCCAAGATGGATCCATTGAGGCCTCCTAATAATTCCCTGCTTTATTCTTTAGCTCATGACAGCTGGAGGCTGGGTTGGGGTTCTTTGCCACACTGGAAACGAGCAGAGAATTTTTCTGAGGGCTGGAAGTTGGGTGTGGGATTGAGACAGCCTGAGGGAGCAGCAGGAGCCACAGCCTGAGGTAAAAAACATTGCAAGCAGAAAAGGACACAATGGCAGTGAAATTGGTTTCCTTTGTCAAAAGCAAGAAGAAAATACAGAGAAAAATAGGGTCACAAAAGGGAGAAAAGTAAAATGGAGTCTTTTTAGCCTCTCTAGCATGCAGTTTTATTTGTTCTAATTTTCATAAGGGTCAGATGCTTTGCATGTAAACGTGGCCTAGAACAAAGGCCAGCGAGGTCTGATAAAACTGACCCTGCTCTCCTAGAGCTGCCTGGAGCATTTGCCTTCAGAAATATGCACTGGAGAGGTTTCTGGAGGGGATGGGTCAGAGGGGCAAGGGAAATGGCCTCAGCTCTGGGGCTTCAGGCTCAAATCTCAGAGACACAGGGCAAATAAAGCAGATTCCTTTAGAAGGGCCTGAACTGTCAAGTGATAAACAGTTACCCTGGCCTTGTGGAAAATCCATCATGCCAGTTCAGCTGGAGGTCCTAAGCAGGGTGATTATTTCAGGGCATTAAGGATGTTCCTGAGAATTGACTGTGAGGCTCCTGGCTGTCTCTGCATGACATGAAGTGAAACCTTGGGCCAGACCTCGTTCTTGTAAAAGGAATGTACAGTTGGAAAATAGCTTGGTTAGAGAGCAGGACAGCTGGGAAGCATCTCAGCTGCTCTGCTCCCAGCTAAGACAGCATCATCTGGGTTTTTTAAGGAGGGAAAAGCAGTTCTCCAGGAGTCTGTGTTGCCTGGCTGGCTGAGTGCAGGGAGTGGAGGCAGTTTCATACAGGCTTACAGTGAAAATACTGATGATAAACAGGAGACAGCTTGTCAAAATGGAATAACAGTAAAAACAAATGGGGAATACCACAACTGGGAAAAATGAAGGTACCATTACAGAGTAATAGGATGGTTCAGATAGTGATCTGAGGTTACATTTAGTCAATATTGCACAGCTGAAAAAGGCAAACAAGTCCTCAGTGTAGCAATAAAAGGGGTGGTGGAGGTAATTGGTCTGCACAGAGCGCTGCCTTCAGCTGCTGGAGATCCATTTTAACCATTCTTAAGCATTGGAGAAATTCAAGGAGCTTGGAAAAAACCAAACAAACAACAACCTGGTGAAAGCTGGAAAGAAGCCAAGCTGTGTGAGAAGGCTGCAGCAGAATTTCAAATCAGTTCTTGAATAAAAGAAACTTGGATGTTTGCCTTCCATTTGGGGTGATAGTATTGCATTTCAATAGAGATTCTAAGCTTTTCCCAGCTTGGCTCTGAACTGGTTTCTAAGTTAATTTGTTTAATTTTTCATGCAAGTGGCTGTATAGTAGATGATAAATATTTCTCTTGGAAATTGATTCAGATTGGTTCTAGTGGATTTTCATTTTGGAACTCATTAAAGCATGGACTTCAAAACTCAATTTTAATAGAAATTCTAATTAAATTTCCACCCCAAATACACCGAGTGCTTCCTTGTTTTCAGTGTTGAACCAGGGCTGGTTGTGAGGTGATACCTGAACAGTGAATTGCTGGGGAAACCCGAGCTTTTAATGCTGTCCATTGAGGAGACTTCTAGGTTCTCTTCTTCACCACCCCATTCCCAGACTCAGGACTGAGTCACTGATTGTTTTCTTTTATTCCCAGCACTGCTGCCACAGGGATTTGCAGCACCTCACCTTGTTTATGGAGCAGTCCTTGTGGGCTTGTTTGTTTTCCCTGCTGACCCCAGGGAGGACAGCTGAGCCCACCCAAATCTCCTGCCAGCCCTCAGAACCCTGGGGTGAGGCAGATGGCCACTGTCTGGGTTTCATCCTGATGCTCAGAATCAAAAAGAAGAGAATTTATACGGCGCTGCATGTTTGCTAAGCTGGATTTCTCAAATGGAATTAATTCCTCTACTACAATTTGCAGCTTTTTAGGTGTTTGGCTGCCTGAGGTATAAAGAGCTATAGTGATTTATGCCCTTTATTGTAGTCTCTGATCTCCTTTCTGTCCCCATTTTGTGTCCTATTCCGTTCACAGAGTGTTTAAATATAGAATAATGTTTAAATGTAGTAATAATAGGGGAGGCAAAAAAAAAAAAAAAAAAAAAGAAGGGGGAATCAAAAAGGGCAAGCAGGAGTATCCTTGACATTTTTGGCTGTTCTAGAGGCAGTGACACAAATGTTCGTGTCCTCATGTTTGAAATCATGACCTAATCCTGCACTGCTCCTGGTGTATCTTTGAAAAGTTCTGTCTCTGCCTTTGCCTTTCATAAGTGATGACATTTGCTTAAAAACTCCCTTCGGGGTCTGCGTCAATTTTTCTTCTCTCCTTTCTTGTCTTTCTGTCTTTCCTTTTTTGTTTTTCCTTTCCTTCCACAACAGACCAATGGTTATGAGGAAGACGTGTATGGATCATCCCAGAGTAGAAAATCTAGCAGGGTTAGTAGATGATTTCTGTTGCTATAAAATTCTATCATTCCATTTGATGGGATTAAAGCTAATTAGCAAATTCTTTTTGGCAGTGAAGCAGGTTTTACCTGTCTTGCACGTTGTGGGTTTGGAGTTTGTCAGGCACTGGAGGTGCAGCAAGAAATAAATAATCAAAATCTGGGAAATAAAAAAATCAAAAATCAATCCCTGAGTGGGGAGTCTCAGAAATTGGTACAGAAAGATCTTGGGAGCCAGAACTGCTTTAACTTGTGAACAAAACTGGTTAGAAGTTACATGGTGGCAGCACTGGCAGGGAGGGTTTCCACACGCTGGAAACAGAGGGAGTGCTTTTCCACCTCTGCAAAGGTGTTCATGCTGTGCTCTAGCACTGAATCTCCTAATTTAGACCATGCCTTGAGATTTGCGTAGTTAAAATGGACTTTGAATTTGAATTTACATAGTTAAAATGGATTTTGAATTTTCCCCAAATGCACATTGTTTATTTGAAGTTTACTTAACTAAATGCCTTTGGTTTTTTGGGTTTTTATTTCTTTTTTCCCTTTATAAACCATATCCTAGGGTTTCTGGAAACGCCTACAGAGCTGAAGAGCCAGTGCAAGTGTTCCCACTTAACTACTTAACATTGCTGGACTTTTATTTCCAGTCCAGAAAAGCTTAATAATTAACTCAGTTGTGAGGATGCAGGTCACAATGTTCCAGCACAAGTGTTGTGTGTCAATTACAGCAACTCCTGGCCCTGCTTTGTTAAATATTGGGGATTGTGCAGATGATTTAAAGGGGTTGTCCAGGCACAGCCTGGGGGCAGAGGGGGAACTGTTTGGGGTTTTTTATTCCCCCTTTATTTTAACAAAGCCACACAAAAAGCTCAGAGCCTGTTGATCTTTATGCTATCAAGGCTTCTAAAGAAATTTAGTGCTGTGCAGCCTAAAGCTCAGTGTTTAGGCCAAAAATAAACTCTTTTAAGCCTCCATTTATCCAAGTGTTTGAGCAATAACACGCTGAACATGAGAGGGAGTTCAGGGGGTGACTTTGTAGGCACAAAGTTAAGCAGGAGCCTGGATAAACAGTGAAATCTGATATTTCATGTCCATCTAAAATTGTTGCTGCCATATAATTTAGCTGGCATTATGTGGACAAGGGACAATGAAATGCTGTTGCTTGAGCTGCTGAAAAAACAGCCTGTCCTGTTGCTGGCCCATTTGAGGAGTTGAAGGAGCTTTATTCTGTAGCACTGGTGATAAATGATGTTCTTACTCTTTACTGACATTCTCCAGTGCTCCAAGGGCTGCAGGGAGAGCAAAATATCCGCAAGAAAGTCGTCCAGGGGAGAAGAGGTTGTTTGGTTGCCATTTAAATAATTTAAAATCATGCTGGAATTGGCGTTTGCAGCGTGGGGGTTTAGTCTGAGTAGGGCTTAATTACAGCAACATCGTTAGTTCCTTGTAGTTCTGTTGCTGTTTGGATTAATCATTAATTAGGAGGGGGAGGAAGGTTTGGGGGTAACTCAGAATAGCTGAAACTTCAAATTGATGCCAGTCTGGTTGGCATTCACTTTTTAGGAATAGTGTCTCCAAAATACCCAAGCCGAATGACAAAGTGACAAGGAAAAATGAAAAATAGGAAAATTCTTCAGGGCAGCAGGGAAATGATGAATGAACCTGCTGGCAATGGCTGTTTCCAAAATGGGTGTCCAGTTTTAAGTCACAGAATGGGCTGATCTCCATGTGCACACTGCACTTGCAGTGTCACAGGTTGATCCCTTAAATATGATTAATGCCATGTGCCAAACGGCCCACGTGCAGATTGCAAACTCTAAGCAGGAATGAAAATCATTTCTTAAAGTTCACTTCAGGTTTCCCTTCAGACAAAGTCTCCTTGTACAGGCATTGTTTGAGGGGTTTTGGTTGTTTCTTGGGTTAGGTTTTTTTTGAGGTTGGACAGTGATTTGCCCTCAGCCTGTACCTGTGGGTATTGTGACATATCTAAATTTCAGGAGAAAGCAAACAAATTCCTTTATTTTGCCACAGATCTCCTTCCTTTGTGAGGAAATTACCACCTCCATGGACCACAGTGGTGAGAGAAGGATGAGTTAGGGTTTGCGAGGAGCTGACTGCTGAAAGCAGAGAGCCTTGGCTGTCTGAGAAATGTTTGGAGAGGAAAGGTGTCAGGGAATGGGTGTGAAAGGAGAGCTCTGGAGAGCAGCAAAGGGGGTGAAAGAGTGAGATCTTTCAGAGCAACCATTCCTCATTAACATCCCCTGAGTGGACCAGAAGTGCAGGGATGACTGGATGCAAGGCAGACAGCAAGGAGAGAAGGTGTTTAATTTAAAGAAGGTGCTTAAAGTCTCCCTTCTTAGGGATCAGTTTTCTCCCCACTCAGTCTTGCCGTGTCTGACGGTGGCTGCTCACACTCCTGCTGGGCACAGGCAGCAGCTTTGGTCCCTGGCTTTGCTCTCCATCTCCCAGCATCTCAGGGTGTAGCTTGCAGGACATAAACTCCCCAGGATCCCAGGAGGAACCTGGCCAGCTCTCTGACCAGTGCATTTTTCCGGTGCTTCAGTGCTCCCACAGTTTTCACACATCCTCACAGCTTTAATGCAGTTCTCCCTTCTTTTTGCATCTGTGACCACTTTGGCTGCTTTGCAGTTTGTATTCACTTAGTTTACTTTTTGCTTCCCATTTAAAGGAATAAAGAATGAAGCTGAGTTCTCAAGGAGTTTTCTTTTTTTCTTTTTTGTTTTTTTTTTTTTTTTTTTTTTGCTTTGTTTGTTAATGCAGGCTTCCTACTACTCTGACCTGGGTCTCCCCAACAGCAGCTATGCTTCCACAGCTCAACTTTCTTCCCAAAATGGAAATTGGGTCTGTTGCCCTCTGGCTTCACCTGGCCTAGACTTTGTTTGGATAATACAACCTCTTGTGCTATGGAATCAATTGGACCAATTGTCAAGAGTCTCTGTAGCTCTTTTTAGTGAAACTTTAAAAAAAAGCCTAGAACAAACCAGACCTTTTAAGATTTGGAATGAGTCATGGAAAACTGTTTTAAAATGAGCACAGTCAGTTTTTCCTTTGCTGCTCCTCCCTTTCCTTGTTGGTCTGGAAAGATAAGGGAAATCTTAATTACCTGAAGTTCTCTGTTTGAGGCAGCTCCTCTGCATAGCGTGTCAGCCTGGTGAGTTTGAGACAATCCAGTCCGCACCACTCAAAATAACAGGGAGGCAGCTCCCAGAGTGCTGGGAGCGCATCAGTGGAGTGTGAAACCCTGTGAGGTTGCATTGTCCCCTGTGTGTGGCAGAGCTGGTGCCAGCAGAGCTCCAGCAGTGCCCCAGGGGTGTGGATGGGGCACTGGCAGCAGGACCTGGGCTTGGGGTCACTGCTGGAGCCTCCTGCACCCAGCTCTGCCACACACACAGAGTGCTCTGGGTTTGTGTGAGTCCTGCATTTTGGGGGGGAATGCTACTAACACTTGTTTCAGGCTGCTCTGATTGAAACACTTGTAATTTTTCCTGAATTGGTTGTGTTTTCTCTGTGTTTGTGAATAGTGAAACACACAGGAGATGATCTTACAACTAACAGCGTGTGCTTTGAAGCACTTCTGTGTAGCTCTTTCTCGTGAGGACAAACCCCATTTCTGGCTCCTCTACACAAACGTGTGGGAGACCATAACAGCTTAACAACCTAAAATTAAATTTTACTGTTTTGCTTTTGCATACTGTCTGTGTCCTCCCTTCCTGTAGGAAATGCACGTGCCTGCTTGGTATTCTTAGTCTTTGGGAGCAGAGATCTAATGCTTTCATGGAGCACATGACTAATATTCTCTGTACTGGGCTTCCTTCTGCTGTCATGTAGTGATCCTAATCTCTCACCAAGAGGGTTCATTCTGCTGTTGGCACCTTTGGTTTTTTTTTCCTGTTGAATTTTCCGTGCCAAACCAAAAAGTGTTGTGCTTGTCTCCCCCAGCCCTCCCTGCTGTACAGCGATGCCCTGCCAGCCAGGAGTTACAGGGTTTGTTGTGCTGATGCTCTGAGCACCAACACCAGAGCCTCCCACCCCCAGCCATGCACACCTTGTCCCTTGCTCTGTCTGTAATTCCCCCTCGGGTGCATTTATTTGTCTCACCCCCGGTGTCCCATCCATCTGAATGCCACGTGTGTGATGCTGGTTGTGCACACCTGAGTTTGCTGAGCCTTCCTTTAATTCATGTTGGGATTGTGCTCATGGGGTTGTGATGCTGCCAGGGAATTGTCTTCCTCGGTGTCTTTCCAGCAGCAGGACAGAGAGGCAACATCAATTCTTGCTGGTTGCTTAACAACTAACAAAAATCTGTTCACAAATATAGTTTTTTAGACAAATTCCTGCCTTCTTGTTTAAAATTAGCTTTTCAGATTTTTTTCCTCAAAGCTTAAAGTTTCCTGAGCCATATATCTCTGTGCTAAACCAGAGCCTGTCTTGAAACATTCATTTTCCTCCTATTTTATTCATTTACTAAACTGGCTGGTAAGTGGAGCTTATTAGGAGGTAAGTGAAGCTCATCACTGCCAGCACCAGCAGCGAAGGTGAAACAGATGGGATCAGAGCAAGAATTGATGTAGCCATTTCATGGGTAGGCGGTCAAAGCACTAAATTAAAGTTGAATTGTGAGGAGGGTTGGTGTCCCACCTCGGCGTGTGCCAGATGCCGCACGTCCGCTCGCCTCGGCTCTTCCCCTGCATGCTGCACCCAGGAGATGGCCCCGTGCTGGCCCCCAGGAGGTGTCCCTGTCCCTGTCCCCGCTGCTGGCTGCCTGCTGCTGTTCTGGGTGAGTCTGTGAGTGTGCGGAGAGGCCGAGTGCCGTGCCGGGCCGTGCTGACTCTGTGTTTCATTGTAGGCGTCGGTGTACGACGAGAGCGTTTACAGCGGGAGCCGGCGCTATAGTGCCCCCAGTTCCCGCGCTGTAAGAGCTTTTCTGCTTTTCCCCGCTCTGTCCCTGTCCTCTGCCGGCCTGGGGAACCTCCCACCGGGGCTGTGGGACGGCCAGGACCTGCTGCTGTAGTGGGAGCACCGTTCCAACCAGCTTCCATGGAGCAGTGATCAATGGGAGCTCGTCCTTCTGTGGGACAGGGAATCCACTCCTGCCTCACGCAGATAAAGCACCTTGGGAAGGCCATGCATGAAATCCTTTCCCCCCCCCTAAGTCTTAATTCTTCTTGTCAAATACAATTTTGAAATATAATCAGCCAAAAATTGAAAAATCAGTTCCACACAAGCAGTGTGAAGTGGGAATATGTGGGTGGCTTGGTTTTGTGTCTTGGATTTCCCACCAGCTTCCATGGAGCAGTGATGAATGGGAACTCATCCCTCTGTTGGACTGGGAATCCACTTCTGCCTCACACAGACAAAACACCTTGGAAAGGCCATACCTGAAATCCATAAGGCCATACATTAAATCCTTTTCCCCCCCTAAGTCTTAATTCTTCTTGTCAAGTACAATTTTGAAAAATAATCAGCCAAAAATGTAAAAATCAGTTCCACACAAGCAGTGTGAAGTGAATGATTTTTGGGAATATATGGGTGGCTTGGTTTTGTTTCTTGGATTTCCCACGAGAATCCATGGAGGAGTGATCAATGGGAACTCATCCCTCTGTGGGACAGGGAATTCAGGTCTGCCTCACACTCAGTTTGCAGATAAAACACCTTGGAAAGGCCATACATGAAATCCTTTCCCTCCCTGGGACTTAATTCTTCTTGTCAAAACTGAGAAAAATACAAGTTTGAAAAATAATCAGCCAAAAATTTAAAAATCAGTTCCACACAAGCAGTGTGAAGTAAATGATTTTTGGGAATATATGGGTGGCTTGGTTTTTTGTTGGATTTCCCATGAGTTTCCAATGGGAACTCATCCCTCTGTGGGACAGGGAATTCAGGTCTGCCTCACACTCAGTTTGCAGATAAAACAATTTGGAAAGGCCATACATGAAATCCTTTCCCTCCCTGAGACTTAATTCTTCTTGTCAAATACAATTTTGAAAAACAATCAGCCAAAAATTTAAAAATCAGTTCCACATAAGCAGTGTGAAGTGAATGATTTTTGGGAATATATGGCTTGCTTGGTTTTGCCTCTTGGATTTATAGTCAAATATATTTTACAGTCATATGTGTGACAGTGCTTCCAAAATGTGTGTTGATGAGAGTGGAGGGCTCCGTCATGGATGGGGAGCAACAATATAAGGAATGACCATATAAATTGTGTATTTTCATAAAAGAAACTCCAGAAGCTGGTTTACAGATTAAAAGTCACAAAATGCCTTCATATCTCCTCTGTGGGTGTTTGGGGCAGGCAGTCCATCTGCTGCTGTTGTGTCCACCTGGAAAACAAAAAAGAAAAAAAGTCAATCTCTTTAGATTTTTCAGTCCTCCTCTGTGAGCCCTCTGCTTATTCTGCCTCTCATAGCAGAACCCAACCAACCAAGAGAACCCCAGCAAACAAACAGCCACCTTCTAAGGCCATGAGAGTGAAAAACCTTGAGGCAGAGCAGTGATGTTACCTTTAAACATCACATTTTTATTAGCTTGGAGGAGGAAACACTTTGAAGAATGCTTTCTAAGCACTTGTTGGTCCTTCAAGGGCTGTGCCATCCTCCTGCCTGCCTGCTGATTCACAGCTGTGAGAAATCATTTACAGCAAACCTTTCAGCCCAAAACCTCTTTGCAAGTCTTTCAGGGGCTGTCAGTGGCATGAGGACTGAAACCCTGGTGCTTTCCCCTCCCTCCATCCTCATCCCCATCCCATCCTGAGCCACAGGTGTTTATTTGTGTGTAACCCAGCCTTTCCAGTTGCTGGAGTAATGAGAGGCTTGGAGCAGGAGGGGTTTGCCCCAGAGGCAGTGACCTTGTCACAGCACCTGTGGTTGCTTTAATGCCTCTGAACCTGAGAGGGAGTGTCACCTCTGCTGGCTGTTCCCAAAAATGTTTTTGGAAGGGCAGGTGGATGCAGGGGGTGAGGCTGAAAGTGGCCTTGCTTGGTCACAGCCACTTCCACAGTCAGCCCTGCAATGCACAGGGAGCAGCTGTGGGATAAATGGGGCCTGGAAACATTAATATGGGGCTCATCAGTACTTAGAGCTTTTTCCCTGTCACACATTTCAAATTTATTCTAAACCCTTCTTTTGTTAGGCATAAAACACTGCAGTGACCAAACAGAACCTGTGTTTTTACTTCAGTGCTTTTTGCCTTTGATTTAGGAATTATTGTGTGACTGGCGGTAGGTGGAAACAGCGTGCAGCAGAGTTTTATAACCTCTGAAATGAAGATCAGGTGCACAAAGCCAGTGTTAGACACAGAATCCCAGAATGGTTGGGGTTGGAAGGGACATCAAAGGCCACCTGGGCAGGGTCACCTTCCCCTCTCCAGGGTGCTCCAAGCCCTGCCCAGCACTGACCATTCCAGGGATCCAGGGGTAGCCCCAGCTGCTCTGGACACTGTGCCAGGCCCTCCCTCAGGGTGCATCCAAGGGCACTGCCCTGCCCATGGGCTCATTGAGGGCTGTGCACCCTGCACTGGATGTTTTGTGGGCTGACCCTGTGCTTCTGCTCTGGCTGGGGTTGTTTCCAGCTTACCCTCTCACCATTCATTAGTGCTGCAAGCTTAATTTGTGGGTGATGCTGTGCTGCTGTGACTAATGGTGATGGAGCAGCCCTGCAGTGGCCTGGCTGCTCCTGTAGTGACTTAATAAAAAAAGCCCTGAAAAAACCCACAGCATCTCCAAAGCATAATAATTCTTCAGATTTCTGTGTGTTATTTCTGAGTCCTAATCACCTCTGAAATAAACTCATTGTTTCCAGGGTAAGTTCTAGTTCTGTTTCCCTGATGCTTTAAACTTTTATTTCCCTGCTCCATGTCCACTGCATTAAAACCTCTGGAAATAAAAGAGCATGGACACATTCTTTGTCCTTGTCAGCAACCAGCCAGCCCTGCCCTGCATCTCTGCTCAGATGTTTCCTTTCAAAAAAAGCTACAAGACTTTCTTTGGCAGGAGATGAGGACTGCAGGTGATGGAAAACCAGGAGAGAGACTCAGTCTCTGAGCTGGGCTCAGTTTTTACTTTAATCCCCACATAGATGGATGTTTCTTCCTTTGGCCTGCAGAGCATGAGTTCATTTTATATGTGCACAATGTTGGGAACATGGGAAAATGATTCACCAGAGCTCTTGGAAAGTAGTAGGATGGAGGCTTTTGTAGAGAAACTGAATTGTTTACTTGTCACTGGTACCTGAAGAGATATAAATAAATGATTAGTATTCTAAGAATTGAGTCAAATCTCTACTTGAACTGCCAGTGGAATTACTGCTTGCCTTGATTTTCAAATTAACAATTCTCTGTTTTTCACTGCTGTTCCTTTGTCCAGCTGCATGTCACCATCTCTTGAACTGATTTCAGATGTGATGCTCCACATCCTCTCCTGCTTCCCTTGCCAGTTCTAATGGCTCTCTCTTTTCTCTGCCTGCTGTTCCTGGATTTCCTGCTGCAGCCCTCTGAGTACAGCTGCTACCTTGGGTCGGGATCCCGGGCGTCCTCCAGAGCCAGCTCTGCTCGGGCCAGTCCAGTGGTGAGCTCCTCTCTTTCTCTTTGCCCTTTGTTTCATTCCTCTCTCCTTCAAGGTCCTTTTTTTGTGCAGAGAGGTCACTGTCTCTGAGTAATCCTCAAGGGATGTATTATTTGCTTAAAAGTGCTGTCACACTTCTCCTGCAATCTGCCTAAATGTTTGGAACCTCAGAGTGAAAAATTCTCTAGTAGTAGCAATGGCAGCAGCTATAAAATTCTAGAAAGATTTCTACAGAAATTTCAGCTATAAAATTCTATCTGCAACCTGGTAGTCCATAAAACAGCAGGAAGATTTTTTTTTTTTTTAGTGATTCAGGTACACCTACCTCAGGCATTTCCCTTAATGGCACTGTTAAATAGTAACCACTAGTCACTCATCTGAGCATGAATCCTCTAAATATCGGCTTGTATCCCTGGATTTATAAATGCAGTGATGAAGAAAATTAGTTAAAGGTGTTTCTGTGAGTTTCTTAAGGTGTTAATTGGACTTTCTGGGCAGTGCTTAAGACAAAGAGACCAAAGGAGGAATTACAGAACTGAAGTGATTCCTATGCAGATGCATGTTAAGACAAAGAAACCAGAGGAGAAATTGCAAAACTGAAGTGATTTCTATGCAGATGCATGTTTGGACTCTCATGCACTTTGGACTCTCATGACAATGCTGTGTTTGCTTTAAATGGAGAAAAAAGCCCAGCGAGGTTATTGTGGAAAAGACTGGGATGTTGATGGGAGTGCTGTGTCTCCTTCTGGGGAGCAGGAAACCCTAAATCTCCTGCAGCATACAAGCAGTTCAGTTTCTGTCCAGTGAGCAGAATTTTGGTGCAGAGCTGCAGGGCTCTCCAGAGGTTGGATCTGATCATTTTGTGGGACTGCAGAGTGCCAGGCACTGCAGTCTTTAGCAGGGTGAAGTTCTAGAGGGATAAAGAGCACCCAGCACAAGCTGTGGCTGAGCAATGCTCAAGTCTAATGATGCCTCAGGTTTTAGCTTTTATATTTTTCACGTTCTGTGCTGCTTTAGTGTGTGGGTCTGAGCTTCATATTAGGGGTTGGTGAGCTCTCTGCACAGAGCAGGGAGACAAAACAATTCCTTCTCTAGCTGGGGACCAAGGACAAATGATCCAAACCTCAGGCCCAAGAGCACAAACAACATGGGCTGAAGAGAGAAAAACAAGCAGGATGGGACTTCATAATCTAAAGCTGTAATTGGACAATTAGCTCCAATATGCAAATGGAGCAGAACTTATAAAACTATGAGACTCTGTGACCAGTTATTCATTTTGTGACCATTTTGGTTCATCTAGGGTGCAGCCCTGGCTGGGCTCTTGTGCTGCCCAAGGTGGATCCATTGAGGCCTTTTAATAAATCCCTGCTTTATTCTTTAACTCTGTCCAGCCTCTGCTCCAGGTCAGCCTTCATAGGGCATCACTAAAGGCTTGTCCACCTCCTGCTTTTAGGGGGTTTCTGTTCCTCTCTGTGGCTGTTTCCAGCTCTGGGTATTTCTGATTTATTTCCAAGCATGGGGACAGCTGCTGAGTGCTCTAGGATGTCTGGTAGAGGAAACATGCAGCTTACAGTAAACCAAAATATAACAACATTAATTTGCCACAGAGAATGAGTTTTGGAGTCTGCCATTTGAGAACTGATACAACAGAGCTGTGTGCTCTGAAGTTTTGGTGTTCTAAGGGTACATTCACTTTTTAAAATTGTTAAAAAACAGAGGGATTTTCATTGGATACTGTATGGCAGCTGGTGAGCTATAAATAAATCAGTGTTTTAATTAGCCCCTGAACCTGAGTCCCTGAGCTATGAGTCCTTGCAGAATATAACTTACATTAGTAATACATCTTAAATGGCTTTGCAAACTGAATTTCAATTACCCCCAACGCAAGAACTAACCAGAATAAACAGGGATTCCATGACAGCTCTGTCAGGGCAATAAGAACTGGGTACCCACACAGTGCACTTGGTGTTTTCTGTGTTCCATCTGAGTCACTCCTGCAAGCTCCTCGCAGGAATCACAGGATGCAGGGGAGGGTTTGGGCTTTAAATCCCCTGCTTACACTTTGGCCCCGTGGTATGCAAGTGGCTGGAGATGCTGTGCTGAGTCAGCACCAAGCTGAATCTGCTCAGCAGGGAGACAGCAGGCACTCCTTAAATCACCTTTCTTTGGTTTAATTAGTGGTTTATTGCCTGCTGTGAAGAGCTTCCCTTATCTCTGTCACCTTGAAGAAGAGCAGAGTTAATGCCATAGTGAGTCCAGCTGATCCTAAAAGTTCTCATTGCTACACAGGGTCAATCCAGCAGCACTTTGTGATTATAATATTTTTTTTCCTGCATTAAACAGACATTGCTTTTCCTGTAACTCAGGGGGAGGGATCACTTTTACTGACAAGATTCAAAGTGTTCCTGTGGAGTTTTCAGTCAGGTACTTGAGAGTGGAGAATGATTCCATGGAACTTTCTAAATAAAAGCATACAACAGCTTGTCCCTGCAGCTCTGAAATTTTTACTCAGAGTTTTGTTTCCCCCTCCTATCACTGTTCAGTGAGCAGTGAGCAAAAAGCAGCAGTAGTTTTCCTGCAGTGGTTTTCCTGCTGTGCACAGCTTTGCCAGCTCTGTTCTCATTTGTGTTACCATGTTGGTGATACAGTCAAAGGCAGGAAGATGCTTCAACACAATGTGTGAATATTTGGCTTTGTAGTTATTTTAGGAATTCACTATATCTGAAAGAAGTTTGCTGTTTGTTTATTTTCCCTTAACATTTTTCATGTTATCCCACTGGTAATTATCTGCTGTCCTTGCAGTTACTGCAGATATGCAAATATGTTGTTTAATATTAAACCATCCTCACAGAAACTACAAATCTTAACACTACTGAGAGCAAACATCAGACATTTCTGTACAGATGGGCCTGAGCTCTCAGCATGTTTTGGCAGAGCTGGACTTTTGATATGAATTGCCGGAGTTTTGTTACTTTTCTTTTCTAAATCAAGAAGCTACTAGTGAAAAGCAATTATTTCTAAATCTGGAACAGGCTCAGTAGCATTTGTGTGAAAGCTCTCTAGGGCCAGGCAGGTGAAACAAGAGGAGAGGGCTGTGCTGAGATGATGATGATGATGATGATGATGATGATGATGATGATGATGATGATGATGATGATGATGATGATGATGATGATGATGGTTCATCCTGGCTTGTAGAGGTTCAGGCAGCAGCACAAGCAGTGAGAGTTCAGCCCGAGCACACACAGAGCTGTGGAATATCCTGAGCTGGAAGGGACCCACAGGGATCATCAATCCAAGCCCGGCACAGACCCCCAACAGTCCCACCCTGTGCATCCCTGGGAGTGTTATCCACTGGGGCTGTGCCCATTCCTTGGGGAACCTGGGCAGTGCCCAGCACCCTCTGGGGGGAGAGCCTTTTCCTAAAATCCAGCCTAAACATCCCCTGACACAGCTCCAGCCATGCCCTGGATCCAGAGGAATCACAGGAGCAGAGATTGGAGCTGCCCCCGGGATGGAAGGTGCCAGCCATGCTGAGCTCTGCCCTCAGTCTCCTCTGCTCCAGCTGAACAATCCAGCTGCCCTCAGCTGCTCCTTGTGGCCCCTCCAGCCCCATCCCCATCCTCTGTCCCTCCTTTGGAGGCTCCCTGACAGCTTTAAATCTTATCTAAAGCTGCCCCAGCCCAGAGCTGACAGGACAGTCCCCTCCCTGGCCTGGCTGGCACTGCTGGGGTGATCCCCCAGGACAGGGATGTCCCTCCTGGCTCCAGGCGCTGCTGGCTCAGATCCAGCTGGCCATCCACCAGCACTGCCAGATCCCTGCTGCCCTCTCAGTCCCCAGGGTGTCCCTGCCTCCAGGGCAAACCCAGTGCCCAGCTGTGAACACCTCTGCTCACTGGCAGACACTTGGAGAAAGAAGATGAAGGCGCTGACGGACTTAATTGTGGTGGAGACACTTAGGAAGCTTTGCCTTCTCTTTGGATAGGGTAGATTGTATCCTAGCCCTGCCTCTGACAGCCTGCATGTGCTTTGGGATAGGGTAGGTTGTATCCTAGCCCTGCATTGAGAGTCTGGATGTGCTTTGGGATAGGGCAGGTTGTATCCTAGCTCTGCATTGAGAGTCTGGATGTGCTTTGGGATCCTTTGGATAGGGCAGGTTGTATCCTAGCCCTGCCTCTGACAGTCTGCATGTGCTTTGGGATAGGGTAGTTGTATCCTAGCCTTCCCTCTCAGTCTGGATGTGCTTTGGGACCCTTTGGATAGGGCAGGTTGTATCCTAGCCCTGCCTCTGACAGTCTGGATGTGCTTTGGGGTAGGGCAGGTTGTATCCTAACCTTCCCTCTGACAGTGTGGATGTGCTTTGGGACCCTCTGGTTAGGTTAGGTTGTGTCCTAGCCTTGCCTCTGACAGTCTGGATGTACTTTGGGATAGGGCAGGTTGTGTCCTAACCTTCCCTCTGACAGTCTACATGTGCTTTGGGATCCTTTGGATAGGGCAGGTTGTATCCTAGCCCTGCCTGTGACAGTCTGCATGTGCTTTGGGATAGGGTAGTTGTATCCTAGCCTTCCCTCTCAGTCTGGATGTGCTTTGGGACCCTCTGGATAGGGGAGGTTGTATCCTAGCCCTGCCTCTGACAGTCTGCATGTGCTTTGGGCCCCTCTGGAGTGAGGATTTGCTGCAGTGCTAACTTGCATTTCTGGCACTGATAAGTTTGTTTAGGCAGTGACGTTTGGCATAGCACTCATTCCTGAGAGAGGATCCTTCTCACAAGCCCTCCTCAGACCTGACAGATCTCAGCAGTGGTTTTCCCCTGCTGACTGCTGCTAATTGCTGGAGTTCAGGTGGCTCTCAGAGAAGCAGCAGGAGCTCTGTTCCAGCTGATCAGACTGGTAAGATGGGAGTTCTTGGAGGGGTTGCACTGACTGCAGTGCCTCTTTCCTTCTTCTTAATTCCAGGTTTTGTAGATACCGTGCTGTGTTAAGCTCTAGCCTAACAATTTTTCTCTGCTGTGGGCCACATTTCCATTGCAAGCTGTGCTGTGCTACTTGAAGGGCAGGAAATGATCTTAATTTGATTTGTGACCAAAAATCCCCTTTGCTTTTGTGAGGAAGTTGAGCTAAGTGCAAGATGTGAGCTGGAGCAGGGACAGCCACAGTTCTGAACACTGAAACTGTTCTGATACCTGAGCAGAGAACATGGCACAGGCAGAGGAATTCCAGGCTTCCCTTCCCTGATTGTTCAGGAGCCTGGAAGCTGGAAACTGTGCCTCAGTCCTGGTCTTTCACTGAATTTAAGATCCCTGTACTTGCAGTAGGTGTTTGGTTGGATGCTCTGTGGCAGTGCTGCAGGAACTCATTTTGGATATTCCGCTGGTGGCAAAGAGTTTCACCCTAAAAGGGTTTTGACCCTTTTAATCCATGGAAAACAGGCACTTTGGCCATATAAAGGCTTGTGGGGTGATCTTGCTCGTGTTGTTTCCAGCTGTGGTGAGCTCTGATATTGCTGACATTTTTGTAATGTGCCTCTGGATTTATTCTGAAATTGCTGTCAGAGGAGGCTGAACTCTGATCCCACTGCACCTACTTTGCAGAGAGCAGCCAAAACAAAGATATGCGTGCTGGAGTTCCTTGGAAAATTACTTCCTTTTCCTGCTTTTTTATGGACTGAAGTACAAATTGCCCCAGTTGTTGGTGGAGAGGGAGATAATCTATGATTAGAGACAGACCCATGTGCAAATTGAAATGGTAGTGTTGTGTAAATTAAAGGTACCATTAGGTGAATCCCTCTTTAAATCTTCTTTTCTGGCAAGTATTCTGTCAGTCCTTTATGTTTGTGTGTGGAAAAGTCCCCAAGCCAGGATATTTTTATGAAGGGCTGTGCTGAGTGCACGTGAAGGTGGAGAAGTTCTTCTCAGCCCATTTAACAATTGCAGTGTTCTTGATTGAATGCTAATACAGAATCAAGTGTTTGGGGCAAGAATTCTGTACAACTTCAAATAAACATAAACAATTCTCTCCTGACCTTTCTCTGTTTCATTTATTGCTGAATCAACTGCCTGAGGGCTTGGGAGGGACTGGGGAAAAGCTGGAAACCTGGAGGTCCCTCTGGTGGCTGATTCCTTTAGGAAAAATTTATCTTTTTTAAAGGTACTGTGAATGCATTAATCTAAACATGAGCACGATGAAAGCTGTATAAAATATTCATCTAAAGTAGCTTTCTCTCTTTCTACAAGACAGATTTTGGTGTATCGCTGCCCTGTAACCATAAAATTAAATGCTGCTTCTTTCAGCCTGGCTTTTTGCTTAGAAAACTAGTGTATCAGGAGGCAGCTGTGTAATGTAAGGATGTTATTTTGGTGTGAAGAACTGGCTTTTCTTGAAATTGATTGAGTTTTTAAGTGTTAATATTTAAATGAATTGTTAGGGATAGTTGCTGGTTTTGAGGAGAAACTACTCTGAGTATGACATTCATGGCACTGAGTGGATGAAGATGAAATCTTGCTTGTTTCCTTAACCAGCTCAATTTTAGATGTTACTTAATAGCTTTCATTATTAGAGATTATGCTCCATCAGAGTCATTATTTAAGACAGTTTTGCAATAAAGGTGTAGCAGGCTTCACAGGTGTGGCTAGGAATGCTCTGAGTAGAAACACTCACTGCAGTCATGTCTCTCGCCACGTTGTCTTCAACATTCCCCTTTGTAAATGCAAGCTTCTGTTTGACTCATGTGATGAGTCAAATATATTTTATTTTATTTTATTTTATTTTATTTTATTTTATTTTATTCCATTTTATTTTATTCCATTTTATTTTATTCCATTTTATTTTATTCCATTTTATTTTATTCCATTTTATTCCATTTTATTCTATTTTCCTCATATGCTGCATCATTAAAACAATATCAATATTTGCTCCCTTCTTTATTTTGCTAAAAACTGAGATTGCACTTTGTTCCAGAAAATAGAGGCCATTGTGCAGATGGCTGAAGGAGCATAAATATTTTGAGTTGTGCCCTGTAGGACAGATTTTGCAAAGGCTGTACACAGATTTCAGGAGGTACATGTGTGTGGACACACAAATCTTTTGTCACCTGCCTTTATTGACACTGCCACAGCTGTCCTGATAAACAACAACACCACAGTGTTTGGCCAGGCTAGAAGGCTGCCAAATCCAGCACTTGGAGCTGTCTGGCATGAAAATAAAAAGCTGTTTGCACAATTCAGTCCATCTTGTTCATTGTGTCTGAGCTAAATTGTCTGCCTTCATTAATGACCCTCTCTTATTGCCTCCAAATTCAGAAATCTGAGGGGTATTTCCTAAAGATTTTATGTGTTCAGAATCTTTGCAAGTTTAGATCTAGTGCTTTAAGTCTGGCTTATTTTACTTTGAAGCCTCAGCCTTAAGTTTTCTTAATGCTAATTCACAGGGAATTTTAGCTGTGAGATGTCAGTGTAAAGAGCTGATTTGTAACACGGTTCTGAGATTTTTTTTTTTTTATTGATGAATAATGAGTGAGATTATCCCCATATTGTTCTATAAAAATAAAAGAAAAAATCTCCAAACAACTGTGCCAAATGTGGACTGATTAGGAAGAGATGTAGGTTTTGAGTGTGTTTTCAATGGAAGTTATCAACTTAACCTCAATTATGCCCTGCCTTCCCCTTAATCAGCTCTGTCCTGATTGTTTTTCCAGTAGTTTCAAAAACACTATTCCCTTTACCAATTAGGCTCCTCTTGCTCTGGATAAGACATTAATTTTTCTAGGAGTCTTTTGGGAAACCAACTTGACTGTGCTGAATGTCCCAAGAAGAATTCAGGTTTTGTTGAGTTCTGCTGAGTTTTTAATTTCATTTAATCCTTTTTACACTTAGTTCCATTTTAGATGGAGATGTTCTGTAACTTTTAAATCCTTCAGCTGTCTGCATCCATGGTAATTTTCTGTCCTCCTAAATGCTGCTTTCTCACTGTTTGGGTTCTTCTAGACTAGTTTTGGTACAGGATCTCTCTTGTAAATCAGCAAATTGCAGTGAAATACTGAAACCCTAAAAGAGCCATTTATTTAGACTTTGGATTGATCCCTGATTTTTGATTTGAGGGTCAGTTCTGTAGTCTAGGGTCTTTGCAGTCCCTGTTTGTCTTGAGAGGGGAATATTAACCACAGGTTTGAAGCTTTAGATTTCAAGTCTAACTTGGTACCTTGCTTTTTGGGATGGGGAAGATGTGGTGGCATTTCTGTATATTACTGCTTTCTCTTACTCTTATTGATTCTATTAATAATTCCTTCTCAACCTCTCTTTTACAGATTGAGGAAAGGCCAGAAAAAGACTTTGAGAAGGTAAGAAGGATCTTATCAATTATTCTGACAATAGTGCTTTGTTCATTCTTTTCCATGGGTACAGCTTGCCACGAGTGCACAGAAATCTCCAATAAAATCCATTGTGAGGCAAAAATTGGAATTTCTGGAGCCTTCTGCTGCATTTTTGAAGATGAACTTTTCAGCCCCTGCTTACTCAATGTTAAGTAGCTGACCTTCAACAGCAGTTGGCTGAAACTGCTTTAGGCTAAGCCACACAAACACTGTGTGTGTTTATTAGATCTTAATTATGAGACCTAAGTTATTTATGTAAAAATAAATAAACCATCATCATAAAAGAGGAGGCTGCTGCATTAACCCTGAGTACAGTCAAACAGTTCATGTGGCCACTGCTGCAGAGTAAATAAATATCCATAAAAGAGAGGAGCTTCCACAGCTTCCACAGAATGTATTATTGCAAGTTTTGAAAATGTCTGGCAGGCTGATACAAGCCCCTAAAGACTTTCTCCAATTAAGAATTAACAGTTAGAAGCTAAATTATGCAAACTCCTATTGCAGTCTTATTTAAATACTTCTGATCCGCTTTTTCTCATTAGTTTCCCTTGTTAAATCTTGATTTTGATTTTTTTTACTTCTTGGAAAGTTTGATTTTAATCAGAAGCGCATCATTTAGAAGTGCAAGGATTGGTATAAAAAAAGAAAAGGGGAAAGCTACAAACCCATAATTTATGTGGAAAAGTGAGTTCTGAGCAGTTTATGTGTGTGTGATTGTAGGGAGCACGAACTGTCTCAAGTTTGTCAGCAGCTACCTTGGCCTCTCTGGGAGGCACTTCTTCACGGAGGGGCAGTGGGGACACGTCCATCTCAGCTGACACAGAGGCTTCCATCAGGGAAATCAAGGTGAGGAGTGCTCATCCCGGAATAAACCAGGGAATGTCCTTCAGGGGCAGTGAGTGGGCTGCTGGAAGGAGAAGCTGTGCTGGAGATGTGTCTCAGATGGGCCCTCCCAGCCTGGAGCAGGGAATGGGAGGAGGGTGGGGATAACACAGAGGAGAGGGCCTGGCACAGAGGGTGATCAGCACTGAAAGGGACAGAGGAGGGCTGGGACTGCTGGAGCCTTTGTACCTGGGTCTGTGCCTCATCCTTAACGCTGCAGATTCTGTTTTTTCCAGCCAAGAGAATCAGAATTAGCCCAAACCCCTGACCACGAAATCTGGTGGTGTGGCAAGGCCTCAGCTTAGGCTCAGAGCCCTTGAGGAGTGTGGGAGAGGTGTTGGGAGCAGCACCTCGAGCCCTGCTGGTCCCTGCCAGCTGCACCCTGCCCTTAGTGCTGTCACTGACCTTTGTCACCTCCCTCAGGACATCTATGAGCTAAAGGACCAGATTCAGGATGTAGAAGGCAAATACATGCAGGGGCTGAAAGAGCTGAAGGTACTGAGTGCGGTGTGAGCATGAACCCAGAGCTGCCCCTGCATGCTGTTCTCCTGGGAACCCAGCTGGGTGCAGAGTGTCCCAATAACTCTGGCAGATTGTTCTGACTGGGGGGCTGTGGTGGGAAATGCTTCCAAGTGCTCCCTGAAAGGCTCCTGGTTGCCACTGCACGTGTTCTTTGCTGGTTTGCATTGTTTTTCTAGCAAATTAAAATTATTTGGGGTTTTTGAATATAGTTTCCTCATCCAGGAAATGATATAAAATATAAAATATATATAGCAAATTATAAAATATATATATATAAATAATATCTATAAATAAAATATATAAAAATAAATATATATGTAAAAATAAAATGTATATAGCAAATATACTATATAAAATATATATAGCAAATTCTAAAATATATATAAATAATATCTACAAATAAAATATATAAAAATATATATGTAAAAATAAAATGTATATAGCAAATATACTATATAAAATATATATAGCAAATTATAAAGTATATATAAATAAAAATATATAAATAAAATACATATAAATAATATATATAAATAAAATGTATATAGGAAATATACTATATAATATATGTATAGCAAATTATAAAATATCTATAAATAATATATATAAATAAAATGTATAAAAATAAATAAATATATATAAAAACATAAAATGTATGTAGCAAATATACTATATAAAATATATATAGCAAATTATAAAATATATATGAATAATATCTATAAATAAAATATATAAAAATAAATATATATGTAAAAATAAATTGTATATAGCGAATATACTATATAATATATATAGCAAATTATAAAGTAAATATAAATAAAAATATATAAATAAAATACAAATAAATAAAAATATATATAAATAAAATGTATATAGCAAATATACTATATAATATATATATAGCAAATTAAAATTATTTGGTGTTTTTCTAATATAGTTTCCTAATCCAGGAAACTATATGAAATATAAAATATATATAGCAAATTATAAAATATCTATAAATAATATCTATAAATAAAATATATAAAAATAAATATATATGTAAAAGTAAAATGTATATAACAAATATACTATATAAAATATATATAGCAAATTATAAAGTATATATAAATAAAAATATCTAAATAAAATACATATAAATAATATATATAAATAAAATGTATATAGCAAATATACTACATAATATATGTATAGCAAATTATAAAATATCTATAAATAATATATATAAATACAATATATATATAAAAATAAATAAATATATATAAAAACATAAAATGTATGTAGCAAATATACTATATAAAATATATATAGCAAATTATAAAATATATATAAATAAATATATAGACATAAAAATATATAAACAAATATATAGAAATAAATAAATTGTATATATCAAATATACTACAAAATATATAGCAAATTATAAAATATATAAATAAAAATATAAAAATAAAATATATATAAATAAAATATACATGTATAAATGAATATATATATAAATAAAATGTATATAGCAAATATACTATATAAAATATATATAGCAAATTAAAATTACTTGGTGCTTTTCTAATATAGTTTCCTAATCCAAGAAACTATATAAAATATAAAATATATATAGCAAATTATAAAATATATATAAATAAATATATAGAAATAAAAAATATATAAATAAATACATAGAAATAAATAAATTGTATATAGCAAATGTACTATATAATATATATAGCAAATTATAAAATATATATAAATAAAAATATATAAATTAAAATATATATAAATAAATTATATATAAATAAAATGTATATAGCAAATATACTATATAAAATATATATAGCAAATTATAAAATATATATAAATAAATATATATAAATTAAAATATATATAAATAAAATATATATAAATAAAATTTATATAGCAAATATACTATATAAAATATATATAGCAAATTAAAATTATTTGGTGTTTTTCTAATATAGTTTCCTAATCCAGGAAACTATATAAAATATAAAATATATATAGCAAATTATAAAATATATATAAATAAATATATAGAAGTAAAAATATATAAATAAATATATATAAATAAATAAATTGTATATAGCAAATATACTATATTATATATATAGCAAATTATAAAGTATATATAAATAAAAATATATAAATAATATATATATAAATAAAATATATATAAATAAAATGTATGTAGCAAATATACTATATAAAATATATATAGCAAATTAAAATTATTTGGAGTTTTTTTAATATAGTTTCCTAACCCAGGAAGCTATATAAAATATAAAATATATAAAGCAAATTATAAAATATATATAAATAAAATATATATAAATAAAATATATATATAAAAATAAATATATATGTAAATAAAATGTATATAGCAAATATACTATATAAAATATATATAGCAAATTAAAAATATTTGGTGTTTTTCTAATATAGTTTCCTAATCCAGGAAACTATATAAAATATAAAATATATATAGCAAATTATAAAATATATATAAATAAATGTATAGAAATAAAAATATATAAATATATATATATAAATAAATAAATTGTATATAGCAAATATACTATATAATATATATAGCAAATTATAAAGTATATATAAATAAAAATATATATATAATATATATATAAATAAAATATATATAAATAAAATGTATGTAGCAAATATACTATATAAAATATATATAGCAAATTAAAATTATTTGGAGTTTTTTTAATATAGTTTCCTAATCCAGGAAGCTATATAAAATATAAAATATATAAAGCAAATTATAAAATATATATAAATAAAATATATATAAATAAAATATATATGTATAAATAAATATATATGTAAATAAAATGTATATAGCAAATATACTATATAAAATATATATAGCAAATTAAAAATATTTGGTGTTTTTCCAATATAGTTTCCTAATCCAGGAAACTATATAAAATATAAAAAGCAAATTATAAAATATATATAAATAAATATATAGAAATAAAAATATATAAATAAATATATATAAATAAATAAATTGTATATAGCAAATATACTATATAATTTATATAGCAAATTATAAAGTATATATAAATAAGAATATATAAATAATATATATATATAAATAAAATATATATAAATAAAATGTATGTAGCAAATATACTATATAAAATATATATAGCAAATTAAAATTATTTGGAGTTTTTTTAATATAGTTTCCTAATCCAGGAAACCATATAAAATATAAAATATATAAAGCAAATTATAAAATATACATAAATAAAATATATATAAATAAAATATATATGTATAAATAAATATATATGTAAATAAAATGTATATAGCAAATATACTATATAAAATATATATAGCAAATTAAAATTATTTGGTGTTTTTCTAATATAGTTTCCTAATCCAGGAAACTATATAAAATATAAAATATATATAGCAAATTATAAAATATATATAAATAAATATATAGAAATAAAAATATATAAATAAATATATATAAATAAATAAATTGTATATAGCAAATATACTATATAATATATATAGCAAATTATAAAGTATATATAAATAAAAATATATAAATAATATATATATAAATAAAATATATATAAATAAAATGTATGTATCAAATATACTATATAAAATATATATAGCAAATTAAAATTATTTGGAGTTTTTTTAATATAGTTTCCTAATCCATGAAGCTATATAAAATATAAAATATATATAGCAAATTATAAAATATATAGAAATAAATATATAGAAATAAAATATATAGAAATAAATATATAGAAATAAATAAATTGTATATATCAAATATACTACATAATATATAGGAAATTATAAAATATATAAATAAAAATATAAAAATAAAATATGTATAAATAAAATATATATGTATAAATAAATATATATATAAATAAAATGTATATAGCAAATATACCATATAAAATATATGTAGCAAATTAAAATTATTTGGGTTTTTTTTTATATTGTTTCCTAATCCAGTATTGGGAGATGAACTAGAACTCATCTCCTACAGTACTAAAAACAAATATGAGTTTAGAACCTTGTCTGTTTTTATTTTTATAAGGCCATGTGAGGTCTCATTCTGGTTTCCCCTTAAACAATTCTTGCAACAAAACTCCATTTATCAAAGCCACTTCATTTAACATCAAGAAGGAATGGTGAAGCTCTTACTGCTTCCATGAAGCCATAAATGCATTTTGTATAAACAAAATTTTTTTTTTGTTTATAAATACAACATAAATACAACAACCAACTTGTACATCCATGTTCTACCCACCTCCTAAGTGAGCAGTGCCACAAGCTGCGGCTTTTTGGAAAAGGCAAATAGATAAATTCAACATTTGCCAGCATTAATTGCTGATTGTGTCATCAGCTCAGTGCTGACAGATGAAGGTGTTGCCATTTTAAGTGAGTTTTATGAAAGCAGCGGTAGTTAATCCCTTTTTTAGTAAAATTTTGGTTTTCTCTGTGGTCACTGAGTAGCAGATAAAGCAAAATAATCACACTGCATAAAAATATTCAATCCATGTCCCTTAGACTGTTGGGTTAGACTTAGGTCCAAATAACCCCAAATCACCTTTTGGGGTGATTTGGACCTAAGCTGCACTGTTTGATGCTAAGACACCAAAAACATTGCATGCTGAAGGAGTGGAGCAGAACTTCCTTAACTTCTTCCTTGCATATACTTCCTTTCCAGCTCCTTTCCGGGCTTTCCAAATCCTGGTGCCTTTCCTGTGCTTGCCATTTCTCATCTGGAGCTGGAAAGTGCCCCAAAACACAGTCAAACATTTGGAACTGGACAAATTCATATCCTAAAAGAGAAATTATCTTATTTGTTAATAAAAATGTCAGTTAAACTGATTTAGATTTTGCCACTGTCATCCTTAGTTCTATTACCAGCTGGAAAAGAAAGTATATGAAACTCACCCATACTTCAGTTGAAATAATTAAAATTACACAAGTTCCATGAGAAATTGTTTGATCTGTAAACTAAAATGTTGACACGTGTGTTCTCCTTGTTTGCACATTTACACTCCTTTGTTTACATGACTCTTTGTTTCTATAACTCTTATTTCTTTATTAAAATCAAGTAGGGCAAAGTTTGCATAAATGAAAAATTATGCTAATCTTTATTTGTTGTTATAAATGTCTCAGTATCTTATATTCAGGTCAAGCTGGCAGAAGGGGTTTTCTGGATACAGGGAATTGTATCTTAGAGAGTAAATTTGTAGAGAAGGGATGTGATGTGGGAAATGACACATCAGGCCACAAAAGCTGCACCTTTCTCTGTCACAGTGAATCCTGAGTCAGTATTGAGGATTCCCACATTGCAAGGATCTCTGAAATTACTGTGAAGTGGCCGTCAAGCTGCCTGAATTTCAGGCTCAAATCATCCAAAGTGATTTTAATCAAGGCCAGTTCACCTTTAAAAATAAAAAAAAAAAAAAAAACCAAAACAACTTGCCATCTTGAGCAGCAGCTTAGAGCTGCCAGTGTGCAGGGGCAGGGGGAGGAGGGAGAAGGAGGGAGAGCAGGAAGGCAGGAGCTGCAGCAGCAGAGCTCAGGAAGCGCTGGATCCGTGCTGAGGTAAGGCTGCTTGCTTGGCAGCACAACCCTGATGGGGACTGGGCAGGTTTTCCTCACCTTGGGACAGCTGGGAGCCTCCAGCACAGGATTTGTGCTGCTTTCCTGGGCAAATTTTGGTGCTTTATTTCCTCACTGAAGGTCCTGGGTTGGCAGAGTGTCCTCCTTTATTTCTGGCTCTGACCGAGCTGCTTTTTCCCTGCAGGACTCTCTGGCTGAAGTTGAGGAGAAATACAAGAAGGCTATGGTGTCAAATGCTCAGCTGGACAACGAGAAAACCAATTTCATGTACCAAGTGGACACCCTGAAGGATGCACTCCTAGAGTTAGAGGAGCAGCTGGCAGAATCCAGGAGGCAATATGAAGAGAAAAGTAAAGTATGTAAAGAGCTCTGGCATGGGGAAAAAACAGGGAGAGATTTGGAGGGGGGTAGAGATCTTTGGGAGGAGGCAGCTAAATTATTATTCAATATTTTGCATTACTGGTTTAATCAGTATTAAGTGAAATACCAATTTGTGGTCATACAAATGAGAATTTTCCCTAAGCCATTTCTGAAGAAGGGGAGAAAGGTTCTGGCTGGTAAAGGCTATATTGATATTATCACATCTCCTTTTATATTCCATCTCCAAAGTAAATTCATGGGGTTTGTCCATAGGGATTTCTGGAGCAGTTTTGCACCCAAAGGTGCTGTCTCCAGGCAGCCTGTGGGAGGGTTGTGCAGTTCAGTGGTGGTTAAATGTTGAATTAAGTTTTACATTAATTCAGCAGCTGGCAGTGATTTGGTGTTAAATAATAAAACTGAGGCTTATGTTTTCAGAACTGCCTTCTTGTAGCTTGGGGCATTTCACTATACTCCACTTCAAAACACAGTTCCTGAAAGATACTGTGTGGTTTTTTCTCTTTTTAAATAAAAGTCCAGCTAACTTTCAGTTCATGGCCATGTGGGAAGAGTGGGTTAAATTGCCATCCATTCATCTGTGCAGTCTGAAGGAGTGGAGTGTAAAAGCTCTTCAGCCTGCTGCTCAGCTTGTGAAATGGGCTAAATGATGTCTGCCACTTCTATATTTGGTGCAATAATAGCATCTTGGAAAAAGGACAAACTCGTTAAAAATTGCACTCTTGTGGGATTGTGATTAGAGGGATATTCATGAATTACATTGCAGTAAGCATTTTCTTTGTGTTTGGGCTTATTTTCCTCTTTTTGATGGGATGCTATTTTTGATTAATATTAATCTTGTGAATATTTCATTATTCACAGGAATTTGAGAGGGAGAAGCACGCTCATAGCATATTGCAGTTTCAGTTCATGGAAATCAAAGAGGCTTTGAAGCAGAGAGAAGAAATGCTTGCAGTAAGTAACTGGTTTTTTCTTTTAATGGCTTCTTTGATTGGTACATTCCCAAGCAGCAGTAGAGTGGAGAATGTGAGGCTTGAAGAATTTTATTCCCTATTCAAGTTTCTCACCAGAAGAAATATTAGTGTTTCAGGCCAAACAGGTTCAGATCTGACTAATGCAAATAGTACTTTCCTAAGTATTACCTTATTCTTCCTAAGTATTGCATTTTGGACAGCTGTTTGTGGAGATGCAGAGGAAAATAACAGAACTGGAAAATACAAGAACAGTAACTTGTTTTAAGTGATGTTGTGGATAACAAGATTGTCTTCAGGAGCACAGGTTCAGTTGGGATGTCAGGAGCTGTGCATTGGAGTTACTCAATTACTTTAGCACCTGACTTTTTTCATTCTTTGGCATCACTGCAATCTTGGCCTTCCTTGTTAACCTGTTACCTGCTTTCTGTCTTCTTGTTTTGCTCCTGCCCCTCAGGAAATCCAACAGCTGCAACAGAAACAGCAGAGCTATGTCAGGGAAATTTCTGATCTCCAGGAGACAATAGAGTGGAAAGACAAAAAAATAGGGGTAGGACTTGTCAACCCCTGCAATGTGTTCCAAGTGACACTGGTCCTGCTTTTGTAAAACCCCTCTGTAGTGCCTTTGCTTGCTGTGGCTGTCCTATGGTGTTGCCAGTGTAGTAGCAAATAGCAAGTGTTGTCTTTGGCCAGTAGTACCTTAAAATCCAAGGAAAACCTAGCAGCTGCTCTGCTTTCAAACCAAGGGCAATTGATTTGCTGTGCTGCACCATTTGCATTTGCCATATGGGGAAAGGAAGTGCTATTTATAATGCAATTCCATCAGCACTGAGTTTTCTCTCGTTCAGATTCAATCTGCAGACTGAGCAGAAACTGGAGTGGGATAAAGAGGTAATGGAGCTATTTATAGGAGGTTGGGATGAAAGTCTCCCTTGCTTCTCATCCCTTCCCACCACCTCATATCAAGGCCACATGGAAAGTCACTCTGGTTTTCTTTTCCAGCTGAACACTGAAAGGCTTCCTGAAGAAAGCAGGAGAAAGAAATCTGGCAGCTTGCCCGTGTTTGTGATGTCCAATAATTTGTAGCAGCTTGAAACTGAAAATTGCCTAATTTTTTTTTTATTGGTCTATTTGTACTTAGATAGAAATACTGGGAGGGGGAAGTTCAGTAGCAAAATATGCATTTGCACATGGTGCATCCCAGACTAAGGATGGCTTAATGGCAGCTTTCAAATTAATTAAAATGTAAAATAAAAAAACTCCTGAAATCCAGTGGGCCTATTTCTATGTCCACATGGGAATGACATGGAGTCTTCAGTGTGCATGCTGAAGCAATGTGGGTTTGGATCAGTTTGTCTAGCAGATAAGAATAAAAACTGGACCCTCATTTGAAGGATCCCCAGTGAAGAATTGGGTTCTGAATGTCTTTGGCAGGAATTCTTGGTTACTGAGGAAGCTTTCTTGGATTTGAGGTGTCTCTCTCTGTATGCAAACTCAGCCCTATAATCTGTAAACTCGACCTTTTTCATCTGTGTCCCTTCCATCCCCTGAATATCTTAAATCTGCTCATTCTTGTCTACATTTGCTTTTCATGGCCTTTACTTGTCTCCCTTCCTCCTTTCTTCACATCTGCTCTGTCTGTGTTGGGAACTCAGGCACTAGAGAGGCAGAAAGATTTCTTTGATTCCATAAGGAGTGAGCGGGATGACCTTAGAGACGAAGTGCTTGTGCTGAAGGAGCAACTGAAGGTATGCAAGAGGAATAAAATAAATTTATATTCACCTGCTGACCTTTTTCCCCTGTACATTTGTGCAGAAATATTAGATCTAGCTCAGTAGCAGTAACTCAATTTTCATGTTGCCTATAAATTGCCATTTCAGGGATTTTCTGTATGAAGTCTTTTCCCCTGCTATTGATTGTGAGTTCTTAGTGTAGACTGGAGTATCAAAGTTGTTTTTGTAGGAGACACTTTTCTGAGGAACATCTTATGCAGATTTATGTTAAAAATAAAAAAAAAAACAAAACAGCTGGGATCACATGCTTTCTGTCAGAATGGCTGAACTGAGAGCTGCAATATCTGTTCTCCTTCCTGACTCCCAGCCACGTTTAATGGAATGATTGAAGCAATTGTTTATTCAGAGTATCTTGGACAAGAGCACTTGACAGTCCTTCCCTTGCTGAGCAGCAGGCTCTAAAGCTTTGCTTTTGCTTCCCACAGAAACATGGAATAATCCCAGACTCTGATGTAGCCACCAACGGGGACACATCAGACATTCTGGATAACGAAGGACACTTGGATTCTCCCCGAAGTGCCCCAGGCACCACTCAGGCATTAAAGACAGGAGGGGAGGGCATGCTAGGTAAGTGCTGTGTGTTCTCTCAGCCCCTCCTGCCTGTCTGTCCTTCATTCATCCACCTCTGCTTGGACGGGGCAGTTGTTGGTGGGACGATTAACAGCACGCAGCATGCTCCTTGTCCAGTCACTCCCTGTGCATTTCCCTGCTTCCTTCGTGTTGATTAGCGCTCCCAGTGTGTCCTGCAGCCTCCTCCAGCAGCAGACTGCACCTCCCCTGCAAGGTGACACAGGATGGGAATGCAAATAGGACGTTACAGATAAGTAGCAGTCATTCGCGTTGCCATTTACACTCTGAACTGGAAAATTGTCCCAGGGTAATCCTACTGCTGCTCAGTGTTTTTCAGCACATGATAATATTAAATATTCAGGGAAAAAAGGCATTTTAGTTTTCTATCAAGAGCTTGTATGTTGGTTCATTGATATCCCTGAGAACTGTGTCTGCTTGAACAACAGTGCTGGGCTCTGCCAGAGCACACCAAAGGATAAATTCTTTGTTCCTGTGCTATTGAACACTTAAAATTAACACTTCTGTGTTTTTACTTGTTACATTGACACTTCAATTACATCCTTTGAATTTGACAGCGTTAGGAAGGAGAAATCTGGTTGGCAAAACCTCTTTATGCTTTTATGTGTTGAATTTATTAGAGAACTATTGTACTAGTGTAAGGAAATAAAGTAATATTTTTGCTTTGTTGGATTTTTTTTTTTTGTTCTAAATGAACATACTAATAAATAGCTGCAGGCAGCCAATTGTTGCAAGTGCAGGTTCTCTTGCTTTGAGCTTTTGGCTGCTTTTTCCTCACTCAGTTTCTGTGTGGAAACAATGTGGAACACCAAAAACCAAGGTAAGGGTGTATTTTTAAATGTAATATGTTTTCTACATCTCTTAATCCTGGGGTTTCTTTTTTCAGAATAGGTACAGCATAGACCCAAAAACTAACAACACTATTGTTTTAATATCTGTTGCTTTTAAATATAAATTGAAGGAAAAGTGTTACAACAAAAATAACCTTCAAAAACCCACAGAAGTCTCCACCCCTTTGGGTGGCTGAAATAAGGGGCACAGGTTACCTGAGCTTTGATCTGTGCTGGGAGGTCTGAACAGCCAAACTATTCCCTTGCCAATCAGATTTTACATTCAGTGTCTGTCATCAGGCACTGATGATGCCTGTCTTGAGATTTTAAAAGCAAAATATTACTGAATAATCCTTCATGATTCCATTGTAACGGCATCAGACTCCTGCACGGATAGAGGGGTGTCAGGGTTAAGGCTGCAGAGAAAATTGCTGAGGAAGAGCAGTCCTTAGAGGTACATCTGCAGGTGTTGCTGTTAAATTGCACTGCTTCAACCAGCTGATCTCCTCTACCAGAGCTGTCATCCCCACAGCCAGGAGCAAAAATCTCCTCCCTTACCAAAACACGAGCCAGCACCTGAGACTTCTTGCTTTGAGAGGGTGGTGGTGAGTTTCACTGATCAAGCCCCCTGGATCCTTACTAATTCAATTGCTGCTTTGCCTCACAAAATTGGCAAAAGCTGATCTTTTATTAACCTGCTCTTCTCATTCTGTCTTTTGGGTTTTGAGTGGGGAGGTAAGTGCTGTGGTGTGGCCCCCTCAACTTTCTCAATGGTCTTTTAGGCAAAGCCAAGGAAGTGGAGATGAAAAATGAGATTTTGGAGGATGTGGGGAAAAGAGAAATCTTGCAGAATTCTGAGCATGAGGAACACAAAGAGGAATCTGAGGAGGAAGTACAGACATTGCATGCTGCTGAAAATGCAAAGGCAGAACAAATGGTTGAAGAACGGGACGCCCTGCCAGCAGTGATGGTACCAGAGAGTAGGTTTGCAGAGCAAGCCCAAAGCCTCCCAGAACCTGTGTCAGGGAGCACTTCTTCAAACAGTGACAGTGACACAGATGGCTTGAGAAAGGTCACAGAGCCCAGGGGCACAGCAGCCCAGCAGCCTGAGAGTACACAGGCTGAACACCATGACTTGAGTGCAAGGACAAATGAGAACCTGGAGCTGGGCTCTCTGCAAGGCCACCCGATTTTTGAGACTCCTCAGGAAATGTTCTGTGACTCAGGCACAGAGCAGCAGCTGGGAGAAGCTGCACCCAGCCAGGAAGAACAAGAGGATCTTGAAACCAGCCATGCCCTGAGTGATGATGAAATGGATGAAGGGTCTGACAGTACAAGTGAGGGCAGTGAGTTGGTTTCTAACCAGGCAGGGCTACCTGAGGGAGCAGTGGCAGGCTTGCTTAGGGAAGAGGGAAATGTGGAGAGTTCCACTCCAGAGGAACCCCAGCGCTCAGAAGAAAGTGCTGAAAACAAGGTTGCAAATGTCTTGGAGGAAAAGTTTGTTGACTGCACTGATGGGAGAAGTGATAAAACAGCAGGTGACAGAGCTGAAGAAGAAGATGAGGTTGGGAACACAGTTCAGGGTCAGCCGAGGGAAGATGAGTCTGTGGGTTTGGAGGGGACAGAGCCATGTGAAAGGGATGTCCCAGCAGAGCCACTTGGAAAGGAAGGTAGAGAACATCAGGCATTGATCCAGCCAGATTCTTCACAGGACAGTGCTTCAGCATCCCCAGAGGAACCAGGTACACAAGGTAAAACTGAAGATGAAACTGCTACAGCTGAGAAGGATGGACAGAAGGAAGAGCTGATGGAAGAGCTGGAGGAGTGTTCAGGTTCTGCTGGAACAGACAAGCAAGGTGTGGTGTCTGTGGAGGCAGGAGGCTCCATTCCTGAGGGAAAGGGAGGTGAGCTGCAGCAGGCACAGCCAGGAACAGAGGTTGGGGGAGAGGTGGTCACTCAGGAAACCCATTCAGACCCGAGTCTTTTAGATGATAAAGTTAAGGAGTCAGAATTGGAAACAGGAGATGAGGCTGGCGAAGGACAGGAAAGTAGGACAGAATGGGTAGAAGATCTGAATCCAAAGGCAGAGGTTCAAACAAGTTGGGGTAGTGAAGAAACAGCAGAAGGTACAGAGGGAGAGAAAAATGTTCCTTTAGAGGGTGAAGAGCAGAAGGTGGTTAAACAAGTAGAAGGTGAATCTAAAGAGGAGTCAGATGTAGGTGTTACTATAACTACTGAAAACAAAGCCAGTAAAGAAACACTGAAAGAAAATGAGCGAGAGCTTGCAGACCACCCTGGTGGGGAATCTGCTTCTGAGGAAGGTGCAAATGATGCCCTGGAACAGAAACCTGTGCAGGATGAAAAGATTAGTGAACAAGTTAAATTGGAGGAAGGTGCAAATAATTCCCTGCCCCAGAAAGTTGTGCAGGATGAAAAGATTAGTGAACAAGTTAAATTGGAGGAAGGTGTAAATGATTCCCTAGAACAGAAACCTGTGCAGGATGAAAACATTGGTGAACAGGTTAAGTTGGAGGAAGGGACAGATAATTCCCTGGCACAGAAACTTGTGCAGAATGAAAACATTAGTGAACAAGTTAAACTGGAGGAAGGTGTAATTACCTCCCTGGAACAGAAGCCTTTGCAGGATGAAAACATTAATGAACAGGTTAAATTGGAGGAAGGAGTAAATAATTCCCTGCCCCAGAAAGCTGTGCAGGATGAAAACATTGGTGAACAAGTAAAACTGGAGGAAGGTGCAAATAATTCCCTGCCCCAGAAAGCTGTGCAGGATGAAAAGATTAGTGAACAAGTTAAACTGGAGGAAGGTACAAATGATTCCCTGGAACAGAAAGCTGTGCAGGATGAAAATATTAGTGAACAAGTTAAACTGGAGGAAGGTGCAAATGATGCCCTGGAACAGAAACCTGTGCAGGATGAAAACATTGGTGAACAAGTAAAACTGGAGGAAGGTGTAATTACTTCCCTGCCCCAGAAAGCTGTGCAGGATGAAAACATTAGTGAACAAGTTAAATTGGAGGAAGGTGCAAATGTTTCCCTGGCACAGAAGCCTGTGCAGGATGAAGACATTAGTGAACAAGTAAAAGTGCAGGAAGGTGCAAATAATTCCCTGCCACAGAAACCCGTGCAGGATGAAAACATTAGTGAACAAGTAAAACTGGAGGAAGGTGCAAATGATTCCCTGGCACAGAATCCTGTGCTGGATGACATTAGTGAACAAGTGAAATTGGAGGAAGATGTAAGCAATTCCCTGCCACAGAAACCTGTGCTGGATGACATTAGTGAACAAGTGAAAATGGAGGACCAAGCAGAGGAAAGCCTGGAAGATGATGGTGATGCATTTGATTTTGATGAAGAGTCAAATCAAATACTAGAATCTGATGGAAAATGTGATGGAGAGAAAGCTGATGCACAGGGAGAAGAGGGTGATGGAGCAAATGGTGCTGTTGGAAAAACTGCCCACACAGACAAAGCTGGAGAGGGAAGAGACAAAATGGAAACCAAAGATGCCTTGACCAAAGGTGGTGAAGCCCTGCAGCGTAAGAAAGATGAGCCTGAAGAAACAGGATGCTTGCAAGGGGAAGCACTGGGGAAAGCTGATGAGGAGGAAGATGAAATCAAAGTATCAGATTCTAGTAAAGTGGGAAAATTCCAGGATCGAGATGTTTTGGAACAGGATTTGGAAAGTGCTTTCATTAAGAGGGCTGAAAGCAGGGAGGATCTGCAGGTTGGTAAAAGGAGTAAGGGCAGATCCAGAGATGACTGTACAATCTCCTGAGTTCAGAATCTCAAACCTGCACGAGTTCCATGCCCTGTGAGCAGTCCCAGGACACAAACATGCACTTTGCACAAGACATCAGACCTTGGAATACTCTGAGAGCTTTGTCTTTGTAGGTGACTCAGCATAAAGCACGGATGTGGTAACGATGCAAGTTTTAAGTTATTCACTGTTGTACCCAGCCACAAGAAATTGTGAGTGGGTTTAGTTTTGCTGTGTCTCAGGTTGAAAGCTTATCACCTGATGAGGAAGCTTCACAACTTGACTATTGAAACTATTTTATGCAATTAAAGTACCTCTAGTGTGGATAGCTGCTCCTGGGGAATTTCTATAGGAATTTTTTATTATTCTAGCCTAGTTGATCAATATCATGAATGTACATTGGGCCTTTGTGAACTTATGCACATTATGCTTACTTGTACTTAGATCTACAGCAAGTATATGAACTCTTGATGAAGGAACTCAGCAGATCAGCCATCACTGATGGTGAAACTTCTTTCAGAATGCTTAAAGCCTATGAACCAATCTCTTAATTTTTTTTTAATATGAAGAAAAAAAAGATCATTTCATTCCACCTTGTGTGTATTTCTTATATGGTCACATTCCAAAATATAGTTAGATCACTGTGAATCTGCTTAATCTGAGCACTTTGGAAGAGCAATACACAGTTTGGAGAAAGTACAAGGAGCAGATCTTAGTTTGATGAAAGGAATAAATATCTACATGTTTACTTCATTTAGGCACTTTGCACCACAATAGGCCTTTTACACCATGTCTCACATGGGGTTTTTATTTTTTTCCAGAGAAAGTGTCAATACACACTGTAATGTGTGCTTAGGTTTGCTATCAAGTACTGTCTAGATATGAATATATAAAAAATATCTATTTTTCCAAGAAGATTTTTGTTTAAAATTGCATTTGCTTACTGCATTATATATATATATTTTTTTTTGCAAACTCTGATTCTGAAAGAATGTTTTTATCTCTGAAACAAATCATATCTCTTTCCTTCTGGAAAGAAGATAACTTTGCACGTCTTAACTCTTGCTGGATATCAGACCAAAGATGACTGTTGTTTTGTGTACTAGCCCCCCTGTGCCTTTTGGAAAAGCTGGGTTGCTTTGAATTGCTGGCATAAATTAAACTCTTGGATTCCCTTGCTGTATTTCCTCTTGCATCTCTGCTAGTGCTTGGGAGGAAGAGCATGTTTTGCATGTATAAATATTCATTTATGTGTTAAGCAATGAATGTCCCAAGGGAATGCAGATCGAGGGGGGTGTGGGCTATGGAAGGTTTTATTTGTGTTGATGTTACAAAGTTGTCAGAGCACAGACAGACTGCAAAATTTGAACATGTATATCCAAATGTACTGCTGTATATAATTTAAATAAACATATTTTATACTTTAAAGCACCTGTCCAGAGCACTGTTTCTAAACCTGCACGAGGAGTTATTTAAACCTGTGTCATTTCAACACCCGTTTTTCTGCAGCTTTTGTTCAGTTTATTGCCTTGTGCCACGTAGCTACAGGAGCCATCTCCCTAGGACTGGGCAGCCTCGGGGTTTGAGCACCTTGAATATGTGATGGCACCTTAACTGTAGAGCTCTAACAGGTCTGTAACCCTGTAACTCCTTTCATGTGGCTTCTCTCCAACTTACAGCAGATCCACCGTGGTTCCTGTAAGTATTGGCAGTTGTTCCTAAGGGTTTGCACTAGATGCTAATCCAAAAAGTCATAGATCTTGTAAGCATTTCTTATTAGCATGTAGCAGTGTTTATTTAAAGATTTAGCTCTGAGTAGTTCGTGTAATATTCTAAATAGTTCATTGAATAATAAATAAATTCAGTGAAAAGCAGTGTTTATTTAAAGATTTGGCTCTGCCATACTCTCAACAGTAATATATGGTTTAATGTTGGAAGTGGGTTTTAATTGTTAAGTAGATTTCAACAGATCATTAAATGTTCTTACCTGGCTTCACCTCTACTGTGGATGGATCTATCAGAGTTAAATTAGGCATTATCCTCTATTTCTTATGAGTGCATTTCTGATTTTAACTAGTTTTTCCTCTTCAGAAAACTCAGCATCTTTAAGAGAATTCCTTTTCAAAGCAGAAACACCTCCAGTCTTACCTGTCCAAGTACCAGCTTTGATCCCACTCCCAGTGTAACTGGGAATAAGAACATGGAGAGGCTGTGCAGAGTACCTGCTGTGCCAGAAATCCATCCTGGAATGTTGAAAATGAGTGTGTGTGTGATCCAAGTATGAAACTTCTGTCTTCCAGAATAACCCTAAATTCTCACTGCGTTTTCTGGGCATCACCTAGTGGCACTTAAATGCTGTGGCCCAGGTTTGTGCATATCAGAGCTAGCCTGAAATGCTCTCAAAAGCAATATCTCAAGAAACTTACTTGATAAAAAAGGGAATAAATAGTGAAAAGGTATTGGCTTATATATTCTTTACTATAGAGAACAGTCCTCCTGTCCCCCTCAAAATCAGTAGTGCAAGCCAGTGCTTCCAAATCCTGTGCTGTCCCTGGCAGTGCCCCTCTTCTGAGAAACACAGAAAAGCATTTTCTCATCATCCAAAATAAACTGACAGATCTGGAGAGGGAGTGTGGTGGTGTTTGCAAGGGTCCCAGGATGAGGGAAGAGATGAGAATCTTGACTCCATGTTTCAGAAGGCTGATTTATTATTTTATGATATAATATTAAAAGAAATTTATATACTAAAACTATACTAAAAGAATAAAAGAAAGTATTTCATCAGAAGGCTAGCAAGGAATAGAAAGGAATGGAATGATAATAAAATCTGGTGACTGAGCTGACAGTCTGAGCCAGCTGGGCTGTGATTGGCCATTAATTATAAACAACCACATGAGAGCAATCACAGATCCACCTGTTGCATTCCACAGCAGCAGGTAATCAATGTTTACATTTCATTTCTGAGGCCTCACAGCTTCTTGGGAGAAAATTTCTAGCAAAAGGATTTCTCATAAAAGATGTCTGTGACAAGGGAGTATTGCCCAAGCTGCTCTGATTCTTGCAGGCTGTTCTTGGGGCTGGGATTCCATGGGATGTCTTTCCACCCTCCAAGAGCAGTTTACCCCTTTCATTTACATCAGGGTTTGTTACTCCCTGGGCCACACTTCATGTAAATCCTGCAGGTAAAACCAGCTGCTTCCCATCCCATGCTCCCCTCCAAGTGGAAACAGACCTGGAGGATCTGTGGCTGATTTGGGAACGTGTGGAGCAGCACTGAGTGAGCAATGCCTCAAGTCAGCTGCAGTGCCAAGGCAGTGAGAGCAGTCACTGGATGTGAAAGTGTGGCACAAGGCACTGGTCAGCACCATGCTCACCCTCTTGTCCTGCTCCCTCACAGGCCCCATCTCCTCCTCAGCCCTCTGTTAAACTCTGGTGTGGGAAGGCCACGAACTGGTGCAGTGAGTGCCCTGGGAATCACCTTTCCAGAGTTAGCTGAGGTGAATGGCACGCTCTCATTATTCACTGTGCTGTCTTTCTATGTAGAATAAGGATAATGACTGTTACAGATGAGAATTTTAATTAGCTGCTTCCTGTCCTGGATTCAATAAGCTGTTCTTTCCTGCTCATCTGTTCTCAAGGTCCTCAGATTTGTTGGAAAAATATCTCCTAAATGCAAAATTAAGGTGACCCTGCAGAGTAAGTTTCTGTGTTAATGTGGGGGTTTAAGATAAGTGAAACCCAAGAGACCCTCATGTCTACAGGCAGAGAACTTTTCTTCTATATGAATGGCAATTTTAGCAAACTCATTTGTTCCCTGACCTGGTACACCCTGCTGTCTGCACGCCCCAGTGGGGTGCACAGCTGTCCATAATAAGGGCAGGGAGAACTGGAGGTGAACCAAACTTGAAGGTTCACCCCAAAATGCATCCTCTTTGCAGGAAAAGGGCTTTGGGGGAGCCAGTGTGCTTCCTCAGTGGAAGCTGGCACAGGTGTCCTTTCTTCTGGCAGGCAGGTTTCACCCCACAGCAGGGCTTGTGTTAATGAAAGTCACGCTACATTGTTTTCAGATCAAAATTGTTAGTTGGCCCTTTTGGACTCAGTAAGTTCAGGCTAATTTTGAAGCAGCCTAAAGGTTTCCTGCTGCACCAGTCTTGATTCTCTTCCCAGTCCTTGGAACTCCATTTCTCAGTCTTTGCTGGCCTGTAAATCCCAACACAATCTCTTGAGCCCAAGCTTCTCCACCCTGTTTGCTGTTCTTGCTTTCTTCGTTGACCTTTATTTTTCTGCCACATCTTCCATCTTTTGCAGAATTTGTCTTAAGTTTTCTTTCCTTCCCATATAGATCTGTGAAATTGTTTTATCATTTTAAAGGGGTTTATATTTGAAAATTTTGTTTGTGGGTGGTATTTACAAAATAATTTGGTTTGGGTTTTTTTTATTTTCATATCAATGCTCAGGTGTAACAATGTTACAAATGGATGAAAAAAAAGAATAGGACTTCAGGAGGTTCAAAATTAATCCATAGATCTGCTGAACTGGGATGTCATGCTAAGATCTGTATTTGGGTATTGCATCAAAAGCCAAGGTAAAGATTTTATTCCATGTTCTGGAATGGGACTGTGTGGGGGTGTGTATTCCCAGCAGGGGAATGACATACCACATTAATGGACTGCACATGTCTGCTGTACAGAGGGACTTCCATTGGGAGAACAGTTTTCACCATGATTTGATTCAATACAGACTTTTGGTTTCCTTTAAGTGCATGTGCTAACAAGAAAAAGGGAGAACCACAAGACTGGCCTGTTCAGGAGTTGTCAACAAAGAAGAAATGGTATTTTTAAAGCTCTTAAAAATATTTAAGTCTGTTTATCAACAGAATTTACCTGGTAAAAGCCCACCAGGCTCTTATGTGTAATTTATCTTGCTTTCCTAAAGTTTACAAAAAGATATTTCTCTTGAGTGACCTGTGGCTTTTAACCATTTAATCAGCAGGCCAGACCTCATCTGTGGAGCTGAGCTCTGAACAGCCTGAGCTCTGCACTGCTGGCAAGGGAGGCCAGCTGAACAAACCTGCAGTGAGACCCAGCTGAGGTCAACAGATCCTCTCCTAATGAGTGTATTTCCATGTGGTGTTGCAGTGCACTCCTGCCTGAGGTGTACCTGAACAAACTGAGCTTGTTAATTATTCATTTAGGTGGTAAGAAAATGTGCTTTCACATTCTGCAGCCCTTAATTGGGACAGAAAAAATGAAGTTATTTGTTTGCTTACTTTGTAGTTCTTTTTTCCAGCTGTCTCATTCTGCAGAGTGCACTTTATAAACAAGGGCTGCACATATCCATGTGCTGATCTGTAGCACTTCCAAGTCCAAATGTAGCACAACAGTTGGTGCAGGTTGTCCATTGATTCTTGATGTTTGACCTGGAGAATTGACTCTGAAGAGAAAACAGAGTTTTACCGGACTGCCGCGTTCGAAACACAAATCATTTGATGAGCAAATGTTTTTTTTCTGGTCAGAATATTGGAGCTAAAATGTCACTGCCATGTGAAAGAAGGGAAGAGTTAAAAGTGCTGAGAATGTGATTATAGGTGTTTACAGTATTGCCATTGTGTTAAACTGTCCAGACCTGTGAGATTTTGTGTTGCAGTTGTGCTTGACCCTAGAGTTCTTGCATGCTAACCTAACGTAGAAGATTAGCCTCTTTGCATGCAGCTGGCTGCTGCTACTGCTGGGACAAGCATGTTGTGTGAGAATGCCCTAAGTGCCCTGGCTGCAGCCCCCTGCCAGCCCTGCTGGGCCTCGTGTGCTGTGGTACGTGCCCTAACCCCCCATCAGTAGTCACTAACCTGAGCGGGCCAGCCTCGTGTCTCAGATGCGCTCCCGACGCGCCGCCGCTCGGTCAGCACTGAACTCTCCCTTTTCTCTTCCAGACAGGCTGAAAAGGCTCATTGACGAACGGGAGTCCTTGCTAGACCAGGTAATCACAGGGCAAGGGGGGGATTAAGGAAACAAAAACAGCCCAAACACAAGGTGTGGATCGGCAGCGCTGTGGTCTGGTTGCTCTTGCTGCCCACTCTGTTCTTCCTCCAAAACATTCCTCCCGTGTGTTAGCTCAGGATACATGGAAGATATGACCCTCTTATTTCTGAATAACAGTCCTTCAGTCCTTCTCAACAGTAGTCCTTCAGAAGCCCTTGGCCTTGCTCAGAAATTGTAGAAGCAAATTTTCTCTCTAAGAGTAAGCCCTCCCCTCTGCTGGGTCTGTGGGTGAATGGGCCTTTTGGAAAGGTTTGGTGGAGGAATTGCAGATGGGTAAAGAGCAATTAAAGGAATTATTGCCATGGTATTCTGTGACCGTGTTCACAGGGGTCCGAGGATGAGGGAAGAGACGAGGATCTGACTCCATGTTTCAGAAGGCTGATTTATTATTTTATGATATATATTACATTAAAACTATACTAAAAGAATAGAAGAAAGGATTTCATCAGAAGGCTGGCTAAGAACAGAATAGGAAAGAATGATAACAAAAGCTTGTGGCTCAGACAGAGAGTTCAGAGACAGAGCTCACTCTGATTGGCCATTAATTCCAAACATCCAAGATGAGCCAATCCCAGATGCACCTGTTGCATTCCACAGCAGCAGATAACCATTGTTTACATTTTGTTCCTGAGGCCTCACAGCTTCTCAGGAGGAAAAATTCTAAGGAAAGGATTTTCCATAAAAGATGTCTGCAACAGTATTCCATAGTGGCTATAAAGCTTATTCAAAAAACTTCAGCTGATCTGTTTCCCTGCAGGACACTCTGTGCTTTCATTTATGCTCAGTGACCTTGGCCTTGAGACTCGCACGCAACCAAACACAGCTTTGGGAGTTTTTAAGAATGTTTTACATGAATGTACCTGCAGAAAATTTATGGCTTTTCTAATAAACCAGTCATTTTTCACTGATTGTTTTGATCCTGAACTTGTACATAAGCACTGATGTGTAAAATACTGTGAGTCATTTGCCAAAATACTTTCTAGGATATTACAAAGTAACAGAAGATGTTTTGGAATTTCTGCTTAAAAAATTCATAATTTGTTTTATAATACTGGAGTGAATTCAAGCCACAATTTCCCTTAGTGATTTTAATAACTGTTTTCTCTCCTTCAGATTAAAAAATTAAAGGGACAACTGGAAGAAAAGCAAAGGAATGGCAAGATGGAAAATACACAGTCCGAAGATCAAGTTCTGGAAAACGGGACAGATATGCACATGATTGACCTCCAAAGTGAGCTGTATTTTGGTTTTAAGAGAATTTTGTGCCCTGCATGTGAGTGAGAAAATGTATCAGTACAATAATAAGCACACGGCTCTGAGTAAGAATGAGCCTTCAGTTCCAAGGGAGCTTTGCCCTTGGAGCAGCCATGCACCTCTGCAGAGGTGAGGGAATTAGGAGCCTTTGTTTAGGATTGCAGATGGAAATCTCTGTTATTGCTCCTCAGCAGAGCTGCAGGGGGTTCAGATTAATTCTGCCTTCAGAGTGGTTGGCAGGAATCAGGCAGGACTGGGAATGGTGCCTCTCTGCTGGGCACTTTCTGAGAGAACTGCTCTCCTACTGTCCCATGTAGATCCCTGATGCATGGAAATTTTACCACAGACTTGTTAGAAACTGTTCACACTTGTTCTGACATCTCTGATAAATCTGCGATTCTTTTAGGAGATGCCAACAGACAGATCAGTGATCTCAAATTTAAACTAGCAAAGTCTGAGCAAGAGATAACAGCATTGGAGCAGAATGTAAGTTTTTGGCTTGTTCTGTTTGTTCAAGCATGGTGAGAATACAAAGAGAAAGTGTGTTTTGATAATGATAAATGAAATTATGTTTACTGTGATTTTCCCTTAAAATAAGAAACGGGAGTGTTGGAGCATGAGGGCCACTATGACATTTATGTATGGGGAAGAAGGAATATATTATTCCTCTGTACTGAAGGAAGAATGGTAAAAAACAAAAAAGTACCTGGTGAACTCTGCTGAACATTTCCTTATGCCTAGCTGTCAACAGGTTTTAAATGGTTCCCAGCATGTGATGTGGTAGAGATGGAGTTTACACACATTTTGATTGTTTGCTCTTGTCCAGGGTACATCAGCAATGCTCTTGCTAAGAGAAATGTAGTCAATGGACTGTATTTTTTGTTGCTGGAAGCATATTAAATATGGATGTGTACAAAAGCCAGCAGTTAATTACTGTTGCCAGGCTTCCTTGGTGTTGTTTTCTTCCCTTTTATTTTATCAAAGAGGAGTTAGCATCTCTCTGGTTATTCCTTGAGTACTAGTGGAAGAGTAAAGCTTCAGAGTAACTTCCTGATACAGCTTCTCATCCCAGCCTTTGCCTTCCCCTCAGGTAATACGACTGGAAGGCCAGGTAGCCCGCTACAAAACTGCTGCTGAGAATGCTGAGCGAATAGAGGATGAGCTGAAGGCAGAGAAACGCAAACTGCAGAGAGAGGTAACTCCCCCTGCGAGCTGTCACCGCTCAGCCTGCTCCTGTGGGGGAAAGCTGCCTCCCTGGGTGTTTTAGGGGAGGAACGCCTTTCTTGGCACAGCAAGGGCACAGCATCTCATTGCTTTATTGCTTTAGTTACTCCTTCTAAGCGTGCAAGCAAGTTTTCAGCACTCAAACTGAAGGAACAGTCATGGCTGTGAGCTCCCACTGCCTTTTCACCGTTCCTTCCCCACCTGACTTGCTAAAGGGATGTGAGTTGTTCTTTGTGAGCCTGTTTGCCTTGCCCTGGCAATCTGTCCAGGCCTGTCTGGGGTAGTGTGGCTGTGCACAGGCTCTGACCATGCTTCTGTCTCCTTAGAGCCTGAATACCTTTATCAGCTTCTCTCTCACTGCCTCCAGAGGTGCTTCTTTGATTTTTTCTTCCCCAGTATGGCTCCTTGCTTGTTCTAAATATCCTTCTGCTTTGCTGCCCACATTGTTCTGTGCAGTCCAGCTCTCTCTCCCTACCCCGATCTCATGGATACATTGATACATTCCAGCAAAATGAACATTACCCCTGGTGTCTAGGACAACATTTGTTCTCAGAAAGAAGTAAAACTGAATGTCAAAACTCACCTGAAAGAGCAAAACTCTGACTGCATAGAGCACATCCATGCAGCTATCCTGAATAATAATTCACCTCTGTCTTCCCCAGCCTGTGCTGCAGATTTATGGTCTGCCTCTTTATGCTTATGCAGGGTTTTATAGGAAACTGAGGCTGTGGATAGAGTTCTAGGAACCAGAAACACAACAGCTGGGCAGTGAGACAGGTGTACATCACCCAGAGCCTTGTGCTTCTGGATTGAGGGAAATTCTGTGATTCTCTGGGAATCTCCTGCTCCACAGGAGTAACCTTCTGTCCATGGTGACTGCCTCAAGCCAAATCTGGACTTGGGAGACCTCATTTCTTCTTACCTTGGTCTTTTCTGCTCAGCATTCTGTAAATACCCTGGGTTCTTGGCAGTGTGCTTAAATACCTGTGTGTGTGGCCTGCAAAGCAGTTTAACTCTGCTGAAGGAATTTCCAGGAGATGGTGTTTCATAGTGTATAAGCGTCTGGGTAGTCTGAGTATCGTCGTGGCATGCCGGCTAGGCCCAGGAAGTGTTGGGGGAAGAAAATTAGGTTTACACCTACGAACATTACGCCAAAATGTGTTTTAGCTCATGTTGAGTGGAGTGTGTACCCAGTGAATAGAGGGAATCAGTGGGTGAAGCCTGCTAGGATTGCAAATACTGCTCCTATGGATAGTACGTAGTGGAAGTGGGCTACTACGTAGTAGGTGTCGTGTAGGGCGATGTCTAGTGAGGAGTTTGCTAGGATAATGCCTGTTAATCCTCCAATGGTGAATAGGAAGATGAAGCCTAGGGCTCATAGCATTGGTGGGTCTCACTTGATTGTGCCTCCGTGAAGTGTGGCCAGTCAGCTGAATACTTTGTTCCGAGCTAATGTGGTTAGTTAGCCTTGACAACCACAAACCTCGCTGTGCCTTTGCGAAGGGATAACGCGGTGAAAGTCACGGTGTTTTTCTGCTTCCTTCAGCTCCGTTCAGCGCTGGACAAAACCGAGGAGCTGGAGGTCAGCAACGGCCACCTGGTGAAGCGGCTGGAGAAGATGAAGGCCAACCGGAGCGCTCTGCTGTCCCAGCAATAGCCAGCCCTTGCCGCTGCTCGGAAGCGGAGCGCCGCCGCTGCCCGGGACGCTTGGTGCCACCGCCTCCTGAGACCAGGCCGCCCCAGCTCCTGCTCTGTGCCTCCCCACGCAGATCCCAGCCTGCTGCACTACATCCATAGGAGGAGTGATGTTGATGTGATGTGATGTGATGATCCACGTGGCTGTGCCCGCGGGAGCCCTCCCACGCCGAGCTCTGGGGGCGCTCCAAGTACAGCGCGTAAGAAGCACATGGAATTCTCCATCCTGAGGGCACAGCAGCCGTTTATTGCCGTTTAAAATGGCACTCAAAGAAAACACTTCTGACTGGAATTTTGTGTCTTGCTGAAAATTTTCAAATGAACACTGTAAGTTTTGGGACTTTTCTCATGAGAGTATCTGTAATTTAGTGACTACGGTAGAGTTATTCACAGTAGGTTTTTCATTTACAAATCACTGTGGAACCACAAGCCATTACAAAGCAAAACTCCTTCAGTGGAAACCATGGAAGAAGATGGTCTTGGAAGCAAAAGTGACCTTAAATGACTTTGCCAATAAAACAAATGTGTTTGGAGGGATTTTTGCACCAGTAGAATCGTGAGACTCTTTTATTTCAGGGTAAATAGGCAATAGCTTCATTGAATTTTCAATTTTTATTTGTATTATTTAATCCCTGCTCTTGGAGTCGAAGTAAATGACTTTTAAAGGATGTAAGGTTGCATAAATAAACCAGCATAAGGCCGTGTTTTCAGAAATGGTGGGGTTTGCACTTGGGTCACTCTCTTTGGTGCATTTATCAAAGCAAGTGTCATTTGCTTAAACAAAATACGTAATGGGTTTTTTACATCAGAAACTATCTACCGGTCCATGACCTACTAGGAAACGATGCCGCTACAAAATACAAGTCTGATTTTTAAAAGAATAACTGCTAAGTAAAGAAGCACTTTAGAAAATATTACTGCCTATGGGTTTTCTACAGCTACGGAAGTAGCGAGTTATCTCCTTCTAGGATCGCCGCGGAGGTTTCCCATTCTCCCGCAGAGCAGCGCAACCCGGTGAATGCTGCGGGCGATCCTTGCGTGTGTAACAATGGCACACACGGCCAGCACTACAGCTCTGCTTCACCAGAACTCATTCTGAATGTACTACTCAAAGGAGAGCAGCAGCTACCCCAGGAACAAGGCTGCCCGTCCCACCTCAGCCCTAACAGGGAAGCCGGTCCCTCTGCGAGCCGCTCGCGCGGTGGAGCAGCGTCTCCTGTCCCCTTGTGGCTGCCTCAAGAGCTTCTACCAAGCCAAATCCACGCCCAGGAGATCACATTTCTTCCTAACTTGGTCTTCAGACCCTGCAATCCAGGTCTTTCCCCAGCCTCCTCCTCGCAGACAGGAGGTTAGAGCAGGAACCGCTGCTGTTTCCAACACAAGGGGGTCTCTGGTATCTTCCTCGAGCACCTTCACGAATTCAGTAAACCAAAACCGCTGTCTGAATGTGTTTCTGTGGTTTGGCTAGGAAACAACACCCTCGTCTTCATCTCTTCCAAGTGCACAAGGAAAATTTAGGAATGAAGTACTGAAATTATTATTCCAGGAAAAGGATGAAGGCTTTTTGTTTTGTGCCCCTGGGGAATTCAATTGTTGATGAAATGTGGTGAAACGTGGTTTGGAAGGAATATTTTTAAATTTTAAATTAAATTTCCACTCCAGTTAGGGCTTTGGGTTTTTGGGGTGTTTTTTTTTATTGTTTTTGAGAGGAACATTCAGGTGCAGAGCCAGGTTTCTTGTGGAATACCTCAAAATGGCTGTGGATACCAATTTACAATTTTCTGTGCATGACTTGTGTAATTTCTGGTGTACAAAGCCTCGGGGGCCTAAAAAACAAGCAAAGGGATTTTCAGAATGCAAACAAAGATGCTAAATATGACATCTTACCAATGGTAAGGTGTGTGATTGCCACCAGTCATCACTTCATTTGTGGCAGCAGTGAAAGCTGCCTCTCCTGGCAAGGCTCAGGAGAAACAACCCAGCAACCAAGCGTTGGTCCAAAAGGCAAAAAAATAACACTTTGTTCATCAAAAAGGGATGTGTTTATCATTTTGAAGTAGATTTCATCTCACACCCCATAAGCATCAACCTCATGACGGAAATCAGATGTGTATTTCACCCTGGATATGCTCTTAGTAGAAACCTTTGTGTGTGATAAAGTAGGTGAATGTTGAAGCCACATTTCCCCCCTCCCTCTCCCCTAACTTTCAGTATGACTTAGCATTAGAATAAGGGAAGAAAAAGAACTGGTTGGTTTACTGCAAAACTGTTCTGTGTTTTTCTGTGAAGAATGTACAACAACAGGGCTTTGAATGGTGATAATAGCACATGTCCCAGTCCTAAAATTTGAGCACCAAACGAGAGAACCTCGGTACCCTGAGAGTGGGACTGAGGTGGCGGCAGCCGGGCGAGGAACAGCTCCTGGGGGAACCAGGACGGGTTTTCCTACAACTTCTGTTTCAATTTCTTATCCTCTGTTTTATTTTTAAATGTTACATGATTTTTATCGCTTGCAAATGGAATGTTACCCGAAATGTTTTTGGTTTTGTTTTTGTTGGGTTTTTTTCCCCCCAGTCGCTCTCTTAGGAAATGTGAGCGTGGAAAAGGAAATTCATTATGAGCAGAACTCGCCAATAAAATGTCACTTGTTTGGGTAGTTTTTATGGAGTGGTCTCTCCATGCTGATGTTACCAGTACAGGTTCTCTTGGAAAATACAGAAAATTCAGAGTGATATGAGTGTAACAGCTCATTTTCCTTTTCAAAACATTGCTGCAGGATGACACAAAACATGAGCAACACTGATTGGGACATGTACAAATTCAGGGGCTTGTGTGACTGAGGGCACTGGTGTGAGATGTACCTCCAAATATCAGTGTTTTTTGTGGCAGAATGTGACATGCACCTCCAAATTTCAGCATTTTAATAGCCAGGTGCACTTGGGTAGTTGGAGGACAGAGACAGTCCCCCATCAGGAGAAATCTGAATGGTGTTGCTAATTGGATTCATTCTCCAATTTTATTTATGGTGAACACAGAGGTAACCCACACAGTAGCTTTCCCTGAAGAATCCTTCACGAAGACTCCTTCACAACAGGAGGTAGCTTGGTTCATCAAAAATATATTATTTTAGTATTAAATATATTATTTTAGTATTAAATGTCCTCTTGCCCTGATATGTTACCAGAGCTGTCACTTACATGAAAGAGACTAAGCAGGAGGGTAGTGCTTCACTTTAGATGCTCTAAACCATCGTATGTCTCTGAAGGTTAATTTTAGGCAACTGAGTGATGTTTTACACACTTCGTTACAACCTTTACACATGTGTTTAAATGAAGAAGCAGAGCCCCTTGCACAAGTAACATGGACCTGTGTGGCAGGTAAGTTTGTCTGCGCTCCTTCAGCCTGGAAACTTTCAGGTAGGTTTTAATGTGTGCCGAAGGAGGTTAGAGCTGGTTATTAGGAAAAGTTCTTCCCCCAAAGGGTGGGTTGGGCACTGAACAGGCTTCCCAGTGAATAGTCACAGCCCCAAAGCAAAATTCAAGGAGCTGCCAGAGTTTGGTCAATGCTCTGAGGCACAGGGTGGGATTAGTGGGGTGTCCTGTGCAGGGCTGGGGGTTGGACTCCATGATCCTTGTGGGTCCCTTGCAGCACGGGATAATTCTGTGGGTCTGTAGTAGCCGCACAAGAGCTGCTGCTCTCCCTCCCCGCTGGCCGGCCGCGCTTCGGTCTGTCAGTGCTCGGCGGCGGGAGAGCCGTGAGGGGAGAGAAGGGACCGTGAGGAGAGAGAAGGAACCGTGCGGGGAGAGAAAGGTCCATGAGGAGAGAGCAGAGACCGTGAGGGGAGAGAAAGGTCCGTGAAAGGAGAGAGAAGGAACCGTGAGGCGAGACAATGGACGGTGAAGGGAGAGAAGGGACCGTGAGGGGACAGAAGGGACCGTGAGGAGAGAGAAGGGTCCGTGAGGAGAGAGAAGGGACCCAGAGGAAAGAGACCGTGAGGGAAGAGAAGGGACCATGAGGGGAGAGCAGAGACCGTGAGGGGACAGAAGGGACCGTGAGGGGAGAGAAAGGACCGTGAGGAGAGATAAAAGACCATAAGGAGAGAGAAGGGACCGTGGGAGGAGAGAAGGGTCAGTGAGGGGACAAAAGGGTCTGTGAAGGGAGAGCCGTGAGAGGACACGGCGGTACTGCTGCTGAGGGAATATGGCTGTACTGGCTCTGAGGGAACACGGCGGCCGTGCCTTTGAGGGGATGGAGCGGTACTGTCTCTGGGGGGATATGGCAGCACCACGTTTGAGAGGATACAGCGGTACCGATACTGGGGGGATATGGTAGTACCGGATCTGAGAGAACACGGCAGCACCGATTCTGGGAGGACACGACGGTACCCCTTCTGGGGGATATAGCGGCACCACCTTTGAGGGGATACAGCGGTACCGATTCTGGGGGGACACGGCGGTTCGCCTTTGAGGGCATACAGCGGTACCAATTCTGGGGAAATATGGCGGTACCGCCTCTGAGGGGACACAGCGGCCCCATTTTCTGAGGGAACGGGGGAGGAGGCGCCCGCGGCGAGAGCGGGCTCCGCGCCGGCCAATCAGGCATCGGAGCGCTGCGGGCCGCAGCCAATGAGCGCGGGGCGCGGCGGCGGGCGTTGGCTGCGCGTGTGTGGCGGGGCCGTGAGGGCGGCGGGCGGGCGGCGACCGGAGCGGGCTCGGGGCTTCGTGCGGGCCGTGGCTGGAGCGAGCCCGAGGCTTCGTGTGGTGTGTGACCGGAGCGGGCCCGGGGCTTCGTGCGGGCCGTGGCTGGAGCGAGCCCGGGGCTTCGTGTGGTGTGTGACCGGAGCGGGCCCGGGCTTCGTGCGGGCCGTGGCTGGAGCGAGCCCGGGGCTTCGTGTGGTGTGTGACCCGAGCGGGCCCGGGGCTTCGTGCGGGCGGTGACCGGAGCGGGCCCGGGGCTTCGTGCGGGCGGTGACCGGAGCGGGCCCGGGGCTTCGTGCGGGCCGTGACCGGAGCGGGCCCGGGACTTCGTGTGGTGTGTGACCGAGCGGGTCCGGGGCCGCGCCTCAGCCTGCCCTGGAGCTGCGGTGAGACGCCGTTCTCCGGTCTGAGGGTTTCCCCCGGGCGAGCGGGAGCACCGGGCTGCCCTCAGGGCTCCTCAGCCGGCGCTGCGGCCGGGGCGGGCTCGGCTGTGGTTCAGCGTTTGGTTGTGTCACTAACAGCGACAAGGAGGGGTTATTGTACCTTATCTGTGGTGTGGAGGTGTTTCGGTTCTTGTTCTCAAGGGAAAAGTGAGGGGGAAAAGTCACTTCTCTGTAGTAATAATGTGATTTCTGTACAGGTATCTGGGATGTGCTTTGGCAGCATTCGGCTTTTTAATTCCACAGAGTTGCTCAAGCTTCAGTTAGGGGGTGAAGGTAAAGTTAGTGTAGTAAAAAAGGACAACGTTTCTGAGGCAAAAATAACTGTAGAAGTGTATAAGTAAACCATGGAAGTGTTCAAGACCAGGTTGGATGAGGCTTGGAGCAACCTGGGATAGTGGAAGACTTGAATATTTGAACATTAATCCTTATTCCCTCCCACCCCTTGGGGAAGGGCTGTCAGAGACAGTGACTGGAATTGGGATGTGTCATTTAAGTAGTTTAGAAAGCAGACGTAATTGAGAAATACAGCTAATGTTCTTATGTATTCCTTTCTTTGTTAGAAGTTTCTGAGGGAAGGCAGAGAAGAATTGACGATATTTCTAAGAAATAAGCTTCACAGAGAACATCTTCCATCCCTACATGCTTTCTCTCTGCTTTTTATTGGTATTTGGTATCAAACTGGGTTTTCTGCAAGTTCAGAGCAGGTGTATTGCTTTAGTCTGGTGAATTGCACAGCTTCTTTCTATTGCTGAATGACTTTCCTATGTTCCTTTATAACTGATGGTAAAGATTCTCAAATTTTCTTGAGGTTTTGTCCCTGGTAAGTTTCTTAATTCTGGGGAGGCAAGAAGAGAAATATGCTTTGATTTCCCCCTTGTCCAACACCCAAGGGGTTTTTAGATTTTGGGAGGCACAGAGCTCAAACTTCACCTCTTCCTTAATAGAAGCAACCTCTATTTTAACCCTTTGTGTGCTGCATGGTGTCACAGGGATTCCACCAGTTCAGGAATCAGCCCTTGGGATTTCTTTAGGAAGGTGCTATAGAATTCCTCCGTGCATGCAGTAGGTGAAAAGAGGATGGTTAATTTAATTATCAAATTAATTTAATGTGGGTTTTTTTGTTAATTTAATGTAATTTTTTTGTCCTTCTGTACGCTGTGGAGCATCTTGAACTTCTCTTCAATTTTTTTAAGGCAGGAAGAGCCAAGCCAGTGACTTTGAGTTGTGTGGTTCCCTCTGAGGAGCAGCGGGAGCTCCTGTTGGTGCCATGGAAGTGGAGAAGAGCAGCAGGAGGAGCTGCTTCACTCAGACCTCCTGCCTGGGTGCAGATTTAGGGGAGGACTCCCAGCTGGAGTATCTCAGTGCTCACGAGGAGTACGAGGAGGAGAAGAGCAACTGGAGTGAGTTTTCTGAGCAGGAGGAGGTTGCAGAGGTGAAGGCTGTGCCACCCCGAATCACAGCAGGGGAAGAAGCTTCTGGAAAGAGCCTCAGACCCAGCCAGAGCGTGGCAGCGGAGCCAGACATTGCTTCCCTGCCTCCCAGCCAGGAGGCCCAGCCCTGCAAACAGGGAGAGCCCTCCTACTTCAGCAGCTGTGAAAAACCAGCTCGTGGCACCAGCAGCACTGCAGAGGGTGCTGACACCCAGCTCCCAGCCCCTGAAATCCTCCCTGGCAAGAACCCTCCTGTGGAAGCTGCAGATAAATCCTCTGCTGGGAGGTCAGAGCGTGGTGACGCCCTGAGGAGCGTCCCCAGTGTGGCTGTGGATGCTGGCTCTGGTCCCAGGGCTGGGTTCCCGGCCAGCAGTGCCCAGGTGTGTCTGTGCTCCAGGGCAGTGAGCACAGAGGTGACCGTGGTGAGCAGAGCTCCTCAGGGCTGGCTGGGTCAGACCTCTGTGGACGCTGCTTCCAACACAGAATGGCCCACGGGAGCTCTCAGCTCACACCTGCAGGTCAGTGACACTAAACAAGAAGGGCCAGCTTGACACAACTTTCATTGATTTTAACTTGTCTCCATGGGTGTTAATCTGTAAGTTTTGACTTCTTTTTTTCTTCTTGAAAAGGAGGAATCGAAAGATCATCTTGGCTGGAAGACAGGCACCGACAGGTGGGTCAGGAGTTGTTCTTGGTTTTGGAATTTGAGATCCTGCATCAGAGGCTTTTTCATGTTTTCTGTGGCTTGGCAAAACTGATGGAATTAAAAGCTTGCTGGGCACCAGTTTGTGCTGCAGGGGCTTGAACAGGTGAGAAGAGTGAGCTGAAGACTTCCTGAAGTTGAACAAATACCAAAGCAGCCTTGTTCTGCAGTTGCAGACCTCCAGAGATCCTTCCCATCCTAAACTATTCCATGGCTGTGGAAACAAAAGAAGTTGTGTTTGCAGATCCACAGCATTGCTAAGTTTCTTTTTCTTCTTAAGGCTTCACTTTTTGGATAGAAATTATGATGTGCTTGTGCAGTTTCTACCTCTCTGATAAAACTGACTGTAATCCTCACAGTTATTATTGTGGGCTAAACAGGATTTTCCTTAAATCAAACCAGAAATAGCTTCTGGTGAGCTCCTTGCTTCAAAATAAAACACCACAAACAAAATCTTGAAGCCCTGGAATAATTATTCTGTTATTGTGATTATTATGTTAAAGGCCAGCACATCCCAACAAGCAAACTGGGAAGAATTGTGCATCGAGCTGCTGTCAGAACGTCCTGCAGAGAGCAATTGAAGCAGAGCTGCAGCTCCTGGCCATCCATTATGAGATGTGCTACCAGCACTGCTTGAAGGTTTATGAGCTGGCTTTGGAGGAAAACACCTGTCTTGGGAGGCACGTGCTGTAATGTCCTTTAAAATAAAATGGGCGACTGGTTAGCAGGCAAAAATTGCTAAATGGTGCTGGTGGAGTCTATCCATAGCTGCTAGGAGTGTTTGTAATTAGTGGTGTTGTCCAGAGGGACCCCCAAGCCTTATTTCCAGCCTTAATTTTTTTGTAGCATTCACAGTCTCAAAATCCTGCTTTTTTCCCCAGGAATAAAACTCAAGTTAATTCAGTTAATTCATGTTCCATATACTATAATCTTAGAGAGGAATCTTTAAACCCTGTAAAATCTTTGGGCATCTCCAGAAGCTGTAAAATCAATGAAATGTCCCAATTGTTGTTGCTTTCTCACCCATATTTTAATAGCTGCGAGAAGAAGGCTGAGTTACATTCGTCTCTGCTGCTGGCTTTGGATGAACTGGACAATAATTACAGCACCATGAGGAAGGAAATAAACGTGGGCACACCTTTAAATGAACTTCCACCACTGTCAGTTGAGCTGAAGTTTCCCCCCCTCTCTTCCTTTTACACTGCCTCCAAGGTAACTTCTTAACTGTTTGATGCTTTTCATAGAAATTGTTTTATAATTAAGATAATTACAGTTAAATCTTTTTCCCTTTTTTTGACAGTTTTTCAGAAAGATTCTTTACTCTGAGTAAGTAGTTTTCATTTGTTGTTGTACTTACCAAGTTAACTGAGGAATGAGCATATAAGATGTTAAACCTATAATTTCTTTATTTCAGGATGCATTTTGTTGTTTCAGGCTGTTGAGCTGAAACATCAACGTTCCCCTGTGGGTACAATGGTTTTATTTTAAGGGCATTTTTCCTCTGTGGTGTTCTAATATGCAAAGCAGGGAGTGTCTTTACTATCTTTATAGTAAAAGTTATCAATTTACAGGTCATTTTCCAGATTCCCTGCTTTCACTTCTAAAAATCTTTGTCTACAGTTACAATGGCACTAAGCAACAAAAAACTCCCCAAAAAATCCCACACCACAAAACCCAAAAAGACTTTGCTGCCAGCAGAGATAATATCAAGCATACAGATAATATTAAAAGATAATTTGAAGCTGTTTTGCCAAGATTATCATTCAGATATGAAAAATGATAGAAAAATAACTTTTTATTTCAGACAGGTACATGACAGAACACGTTCAGGGACCCCATCCAGTGACTCTCTGTAAGTGGAGATGAAAACAAATCTGGCAGTAAGTTTTTACTGAACTGGGTGAACTGCCAGAGACTGCTTGAAGTTTCCTGTTGAGCATGAGTGAAGTTAATAAAAAAAAAGCAAAGGCAGTTGTTTTGTTTTGTAAATAATTAGTCAAAGTTGCACAGGTATTTTAAATTGTAAGGAATACATCTGAACATCACGCAGAAAACCATTAAGATATAATGAAAAAAGCCAAAATTTATTAATTATGTTAATTTTACTGTGAGCTTCTGGAAATATTTGAATTACTGTAGAACTTAAAATTGTTGTCCCATATTTTGTATGAAATTCTCGGATGTGTTTTAGTGATCTTTCAGGTGAAGGGAAAGCTGACTTTGAAGAACCAAAACAGCAAGAAAAGGGGATTTCTGTCAATATGGTAGGGAATTCTTTACTCCTGGGTATTGGAGGTGGTCATGCTGAGAAATATTTTCTCCTTTTAGGTGCCTGCAAATGTGATCAGAGTCTTCAGGGCTCTCAGCCTGGGATCCTCTGCCTCTGATTGCAAATGCAGCTCTTATGTTCACAATTTTAATTGCCCTTGCAAAATAAAATAACTTGGGGGTTCTTAAGGATGACCAGCAGATTTAACTTCTTTAAATTCACCCACTTCATGGGCTGGTATTCTGAAAAATAACTTACAATCAGGTGGGAGTGCTGTGATGTAACTGAAATGTGTTTGTAGGACAACTCAGAGACTGATGGTGATCAGGCAGGTGACTCTGTTTCCCCTGAGAGGTGGGAAGAACTGATTAAAGATCAGGCTCTGGAACGTGGTGAGTGATCTCCTTGTAAAATAATCCTTCATCTGTGAGCTAAGCTCTCAGGGGAGGAAGGAAACCCTGTGTAAAACATGTGTATGGTAACACAGCTGCCCTTTCTGTGATGGAATGTTTATATATCAGCTATCAACGTTTATGAAAAAGTAATTACAGCTCTATATTAATTACTTACATCTTTTAAAAAAGTTTCCACTTAAATTAGAATTCTAATTAGAATTCTAAACTAGTAATGTCACCTCTTTGAAATGTAGCACCAAGAGATGGAAGTAGCTGAAATCCTCTTCAGCACAGAAATTTGATACTCATTTATGTAACATACCATGATTTAAACTTTAACACTTGAATTTTATCCCAACTGCCAAGGCTGTGTAAAAAATGAGGAAGGAAGTGAGTATTGGTTTGATGCTAAAGAAGAGTTGTCAGTGGCAGATATTTCAGTAATGTGCAAGGAAATGAAAAAGCAACAAGGAAAGCAAGACTCGATTGACTCAAGAGGTAAAGTTGTGTGCTTTAAACTGATAACCCAAATAATGCTGTTTGTTATTGGAGTGCTCTGTTCCTTCTCCAAGCTTAAGTAAACTGGGAATAAATGCCAGCTGGGGTTTCAGTTTTTCTCATTCTCTGGCAGTGAATCCTTGCACTCAGCTGAGTACAAGGATATTCTTTGTCCATCCATGTTTTTCCTTGAAAACTTCACCTGCAGTGCTCAAACTCAAATTAGTAAATGCCCAGCCAATCACATAGATGGAAATCTTCCATTTTTTATTCTCCTCCTTCTTTTTGTGCTTCTTTCTATGCTGAACTTTTCAGATACAAATGGTTTATGTTTGGAGGCTTGAGTCACAGTGATGGGTGTGGTGAGAAGTGCCAAGGTGTCAAAGGCAGAGAGTTTGGGGTTTCTCTGTACCAGCCTTTGCACTGGTACTGTTAATTCAGAGCTGTGTTTCCTTTTAAAATCTCAGGAAACACTCGGGGAAAGGATGTTCCACAAACTGAACTTCTGTGCTTCTCAGAACACTGATTTTCTGCTAGAATATTCTCTTCTTTCCCTTAGTTTGTTCTGAGCTTTTCTGTCTGGGCTGTCCCAAATCTGCAGAGAAGATGTCAACCCAAGAACAGCTACTAACTCTCTGCTTTCTTACATTTATTGTTAGAAGTGAAGATAGTGGTGAGTGGGAAGGAACATTCCTCTGTTCCTGTTGGTGACCTAAAGCCCTCAGTGCCTGAGGTAGGTCTGTTCTTAATTTGTAGTAGGAATTTCATGCCTCTTAAGGCTTCTTTCATACTCTGCATTTACTGCCCTGATCTGAAATCACCAACTCAACAGCTGGCACATTCTCTACTTGGAGATAATAAAAAGGGAAATAATTATTACTAACACTCCTTGTGTGGCAGACTGAGAGCTTTAAATCTTGTCACATAATTTTCTATCTATTAAATGTTATGCCAGGCTAGGAAAATACATTACATATTGGTAATAAATTTGTGGCAGAAGAGTGAAAGCACCATTCTTTTCCCCCTGCATTAAACTATATCAGTCCAGCTGTTTTTTTCTTAATTCTGGGACAGTTTGGAATTTCCCCATTTGCACTAGATTTTTCATCTTGTAACATCTATTTTTTAATGTAAATGTCATGTGGCTTTATACAGGAAAGATTTTGGGGTAATGGATGGGAAGGAAACTCTTGGATTTTCTAGCATAAATCCAAGAAATCTCTACATTCAGAGAGTTTTGTATTGGCTTAGCCTGGTCCTTGGAGAGTAAATCAGTAATTGCTGGTGTTGCTCACATAAACCACACAGATTTGCTGTCCTTGGGGATTTCCCTTTAAACATGCTGCTCCTTTGGGAAATGGTAATTGCATCTAAGCTAAAATAAATCAGATCCAGTGATTTTACTTTATTGGAATAGAGCAGGAATAAGATGAGCTTTAAGGTGCCTTCCAACCCAAACCATTCTGTGGGTCTAGGATTTCATATTTAATTATACTTTAAATTTATTTTATTATATTTGTAATATTACGTATATTATGTATAGTATATATTTTATATTCTATATTTAATTATAATTTATATTTAATATACATTATATTATATGTAATATAATATATAACATATATAATACATATAATATATATCATTATTATATATTTTATATTTTATATTTTATCTATATAATATATATAATATATAACATATAATACATATAATACATATCATATATTAAATATTATATATTTTATATTTTATATTTTATATATTATCTATATAATATATAACATATATAATACATATAATATATATCATTATATATTATCTATTTTATATTTTATATTATATTTTATATATTATCTATATAATATATATAATATATTATATATATTATAATATAATTATATTACAATAAAATTTATAATTTATATTTAATTATATTTTTATATTTATAGTATTATATATAATTACATATATAATATATATTTCTATATATTATATATATTGTTATTTTAGATTTATTTTATTATATTTATAGTATTATATATAATTATGTATATACTAATATAAATATAATGATATAAATCTAAAATATAAATAATTATATTTGTATATTCTGTATTTAATTATGTATTATATTATTAATATTAATATTTTATATAATTATATTTTATATTTCTTTTCATAGGAACGAGGTGTTGTATTACCTGTATGATACTTAACCCATTCATTTTTCCCTTATTTTGAAGCAATTCCAGGATCCTGGGGAAAATTCCCTGCAGAAAACATCCACTTGTTCCTCACTGAAGTCATCTTGTATCTTTGTTTCTCCTTATGCACTGAACTTGAGCAGCTTTACCAAGTTAGTAAGGAGACTTCAAGAAAAGCATCCAGAGTTCAGCAGGTCAGATATTGGGGGTTCTTTTCAGCCCTGATTTGTGACTAATCACTAAATGTGTGGCCCAAAACGTGATGTTAACCTTTCTTTCCTCAATTCCCACAGAGCTGAAATTGTGGGGGCTGTGCAGGAGGTGAGGAGAATGAACAAAGGAGTGCTGAGTGGCTTGGCCATCAGTGCTATTGAGGAGAAGGCCTCTGCCATTCTGAGGAGTTCCACACCCTACTCTCAGTAGGAGAAACCCTGAGAAAGGTGAATATTGCAGCCTGACTGGGTTAATGCAGGAGGTGCCAGGGTGAATGCAGTGGAGCAGTGCTCTGTAAGGACTGGGAGCTGTAACAGGGTGCCTTGTATGTAACTGGTGGGTAATTACTGAATATGGGGGTTTTGGAAGGAATGTGGAATGAGTCAGAGATGGGACCTCTTCAGTTCTGAGATGATGTGGTTTATTTTTCTTCTGTATAGATAGGAAGGGTGAGTTTGGCTCATACCTTTACTGCATGGTTCAGAATGTCTTTAGTTATAAGACTTTTTAAGGCTTTATTGACCAATAAAACACTGTTAGCAAGGATATTAATGTTTTTGACACAATTTTAAAATATTTTGTCTTACAGACTCATGCTACAGTGTAAGTTTTCTTAGCCAGTCATGTTATGACACACAAACCTAGAGTATTGCATTCTAAACTAACTATTTATATTTTTTCTGCATCTTTAAACTCTAACTTTTTCTCTTATTAATATGTCTCTGCTTTAAACTATAAATCCACATTCTCCCTTCTAGCATCTAAGTTTGGAAGCCTTTTCCAAGGTCTCAAATCAAATCCTGTGTTTAATTCTAAGCTTTGGCTTACCAGGCCCAAAGTTCTGAGAGCTCCCTGTATTTTGGATTCCAACATCTGGAGTGCTTCGCTGCTGAGCTGTGTGGAGAGCACTGTCACACACCTTCGGTGCACAGCTGACACCTACCGGCCAGGCCTTGTGTAGCCTCTGATCCATCCAGAAATCCCAGCCCTGGCTCCCTTCTGCATCCCAGCACTGATGGGTTCTGTCTGGGGCTCCATTTTACATCCCAGCACTGATGGTTCCTGTCTGGGGCTCCATTTTACATCCCAGCACTGATGGTTCCTGTCTGGGGCTCCATTTTACATCCCAGCACTGATGGTTCCTGTCTGGGGCTCCCCTCTGCATCCCAGCACTGATGGGTTCTGTCTGGGGCTCCATTTTACATCCCAGCGCTGATGGTTCCTGTCTGGGGCTCCATTTTACATCCCAGCGCTGATGGTTCCTGTCTGGGGCTCCATTTTACATCCCAGCACTGATGGGTTCTGTCTGGGGCTCCATTTTACATCCCAGCACTGATGGGTTCTGTCTGGGGCTCCATTTTACATCCCAGCACTGATGGTTCCTGTCTGGGGCTCCATTTTACATCCCAGCACTGATGGTTCCTGTCTGGGGGCTCCATTTTACATCCCAGCACTGATGGTTCCTGTCTGGGGCTCCCCTCTGCATCCCAGCGCTGATGGTTCCTGTCTGGGGCTCCATTTTACATCCCAGCACTGATGGGTTCTGGGCTGGAAACCTGACACAAGCAGACTGTGCCTTGTCTTTTTTTCACACCAATCCCTTTTGCACAATCTTGTGGCACTGCAGCGAGCTGAAGGTGTGAAACCACAGCCCAGAATCCCAAAAGTGTGTCTGTCCATCCTTGCTTTGGGTACCTCCTAGCAGTGCCACTGCCAGGTTTCCTGCAAAAAGGAAAAAGTCTTTGTGTTAATCTCCAGTCTGACTTTCACAGGGTTGCAGATAGGGACAGAAACTCATCCCCAAAATGTTAAAATCTTATGTTTGGAAGTGTTTTCAGTCAGTAAGGTTTTAACAGCCTTGAAATGTGTTGTGCTTTCCTTGTGGAGTGATTGTTTGGTTTTCCAGTGGTGCGTGGGCTCTGTAGTCCTAATTGTTCCTATTACAGTATGTTTTTCCTGTTGTTTTGTGTGGGAGATGATGACTTATAATAATTTTATATTCCTCATGAGGGAGGTGTGAAATGGCCAAGTCATTACTAAATAATGGGGAGAAAAAGAATCCCCATTTTCTATATTAAGGAACAAGTACACAATACATTAAGAGAAGGTGATTCTGCTCAGAGCTCACCTGCAGTTACTCAGTCTCTTTGTTGTACTTTGTTCTAGACCCTGCTGCAATTGTTGCTGGAAAGAACAGCCTTGTTTACTGTCAATAAAGGTTAACATTTGTTCTTCAAAATAGTTGGGCCCATGTTGTGCTGTTTGCAGACCTCTGCTGCCTCAGAGCTGTGGCTTCGGGCCGTGCTGCAGGTGAGGCCTCAGCTTTGGTGTCTTTGGGTCTGCAAAGATGGGAGCACTCCCAGGCTTTGCTCTTGCAGCTCATTCCCAGCAGCTGCTGCTGTTTGTGTTCCTCGGGCTCGGCTCTGTGACGGGCAGGTGCTAACAGTTCAGGAGGAGCTGGCTCTCTGTTCTGTTCCTCCTGGGAAAGCTGAAGCGTGCACGATGTGAAAGACTCGAGTCAGCACACTCTGTGTTCCTTCACGTTCCCTTTTTTATTGATCTTTGAAAGGAAGAGCTGACTCCAGGCGTGAGAGAAGCGAGCTGGGGGCAGTGACCGCGCTGCAGGCAGAGTCCTGCCCTGAGCCCAAGCGCGTACCGTGATCCGGAGCACCGGAGGAGCCCGGGCGGGCTCCGCTGCTCAGCACAGCTCGGGAACGAGCTGCAGGTGGAGCTGTAGGAGCTCGGCAGCGATGTTACACTCCGATAGCAATTATAGCAGAATCCACAAAACATTCCTCCTCAAAATCGAGTTCCGTGTGTAGGTTCAGCCCTAGAGAGGGGGAAGGCAGGATTTTTTAGCTGGGGTGAAACCCCCTCGGAGGAGGTGGAAGCGGGGTTAGGGAAAGCGCGGGAGGCAGCCGGACTGCTCCGTGCATTCCTTCGGAACTGTTCGCTCCGTTCGCCGCGCCTCTGGGCTGCGAGAGGGCGATAAGGAGAGCTCCGGCTCCATCCCGCCGCCCCACGGGAGCGCTTCCCCTCTGCCCCGCGCTGCCGCCGGGGGAGCGGGGCCGGGGCCGGAGCCGGGCGGGGCCGCACCGCCCCGGGCCCGCCCCTCTGGCAGCGCCGCGGGCGCGGAGCCCGCCCGGCCCCGGGAGCGGAGCCGCTCCTGCCGCGGGGCCATGGCCCTGCTGCCGCGGCGCTTCCTCTGCTTCGTGCTGGGTAAGTGCGGCCGCCGCGACACAGCTTCCCCGGGGCTCCCCGGGATTCCCCTGGGCGCGGGCGGGCAGCCCCGGCCGCCTCCCCGCGGCTTCACCGCTCTCCCTGAGGCACGGCCGGGCTCCAGCCTGGCTTCGCTGGCCACACAGCAGTGGGGAAATTAAAAGGAGGAATGATTCTAGGGCGCTTGGCCTCGGGAGCTGTGAGGCGGTGATGCTGTGGGACGCAGCCTGCTTTGTGGGGGATTCCCTGCTGGCTAGGTGAGATGGACCGAGGCGAGTTCTGCCTCATGTCCGTGCCTTTTGTTGCAAATGTTTGATTACTGCCTTTGGAGCGTGTCTTCCCATTGCTGAGCCTCAGGGAAGAGGAGGCAGCCAGAAGTGCCCCTTCAGAGAGCTGAGGTTGGATGTTCTGGGGTTACCGGTGGTGCGGTGGGAAGCGCTGGCGTTGTGTGGCTGTTTCCGTGGAATGCACCGTGCCTCGGTTTCTTTGCTGCTCCTGGCATTTCGGGGCAACAGGTCGAGATCTGTGCCGTGCTTGTCACCCGTGTACCCGCAGCAAAAGCTCGGAGGGGTGTTGGTGCTGTGTAAAAGTGTGTTTATTTACGGTGGTCCAAAGGGAAACTGCAGCCCCTCATCCTAGCGCTGATCTTCCACAAAATCAAATGCTCCTTGAGGCAGCACAAATTTCTCCTTCTTTCCCTTCTTTCCCCTGTGCCGGTTTCTCCCCCAAGCCCCGGTGAATAATGCATTGAGCCGTGCTGCACATACTGTGCTGATCTGTGCATGTAATTAACTATTTACTACTCCTCAGCTGTGCGGGGCAGGAGCAGCCCGTGCCCTTGGACGAGGCGCATTCCCCTGCTGGATCGCAGGGAAAAGCTGCACGTTCCCGGCTGCAGAGCCCTGTGCAGGGAGCACTAACTGCTGCTAGCTAGGATTTCTCTCTGCTCCCTTTCTCCGACTCTCCTTCTCTTGATCGGGGAGCTGTAACTTTTGAAAGTACTCCAGGCTGCTCCTTTCCATCTCCTCCGAGTGGGCTCGGGAGCAGCGGGAGCTGCCTCTTGGGTGAGCCAGGTGCCCAGTGGCAGCTAACCTTGGTGCTGTGGATGTGTTTTTCGGTACCTTCTCCTCCTGGGATCTTGTATTTGGAGCACATTTAAGGAAAAGACCCAGCCTTTTTACACCTTTCTGCTTTTACAGTCAGGGCTGTACTGAAATTGCAAGTGGCAGCTGAGTGTCCAGAAATCACTGTGATTTGCACCAATGCACGTGTTCTAAAATGAGAATTTTGGGGTTTTTTTTAAAAGGAAGGGTCTGAAAGAAAAACCTTTCCCTTAAATCATGAGCTTTTTTAACTTCACCACTGGTGCAGTCTTTAAAAAGCCGTGATGGTCAGGGAATCAGCCATCCTAAAAACCTCAGTGTCATTCAGCAGCCCAGGGATCCAGCTGTACCCCGAGGTAACCACTTCCATTAAGGCAAAATGAGGCATTTTCTGGGATTTGGCTGCAGCCTCCTGCAGAGGCTGCTCAGGGAGGAGGGCATGGGGCAGGCTCTTGCTGTTACTGGGGCAGCGATGACTGGCACCACAGTCAGCTCTGTGCTGTGGTTTGGTGCTCAAGGGCAATGCTTGGATTTCTTTTGGGTGTAGAGAACTGTCACCGTGGGAGGTAAGAGGCAGTTGCCGGTAAGGTCAGTAAAACATTAATATCTTCTTGATTCCCTGCATTTTCTGTCTGTCTTTTCTGTTTGTGTAGCCTTTCTTAAAAACAAAACTTCTGGGTACTGTGTATGACCTCTCCTGGAAAACAGGAATTAAAGTGCTTTGTGTCCTCTCTCAGCCCAAGCACACTCGGTAATGCCTCCCACTGATTGCAGTTTGAGTGCCTCCTCTACAAAAGCTGAAGCTCCCTTGAAACTCGTATTTAAGGCTGCTGCCTCTCTGAGAAAACCCTCAATATTTACAGAGTGCCCTGGCAGAAATCCCTGACAATGAAGTAAAACATTCCTCCTCCTTTGAGAGCATCTCTGGCATGGAGAGGACTCCGAACTTCCTATGCATCAAAAAAGCGTGTGTGGATGGGGACAACAACATTCCTCCACCCTGTCATTCCTTGCGGCGCTCCCGTAGGTGCCGGTTGTTTTTCCTGCAGGATTTGGTGGCTGTGTGATGTGCTCAGGAAACCTCCTGGCTTTGAGAACCCGAGTTGCATCGATTAACCTGAAGCGATGCTGAGTTTAAGAGCCGTGAAGCAGCGGCGTCACAACCTCCCGCTCGTGCTGACCCGGGAGGCTGCGGGTAATGCAAATACAAATGCCATGGCCTGGCTGGAATGAAATGAGACCTCGTAATGGCTAAAGATGGGCTTGGCATCTCTCACCTTTTCACAGGGCTGGAAATCCACCTTGGCCTTGTGGCACAGTTGAGGGAGGGCTTGGCTGGGAATCCGGAGTTACTGCTCTGCTCTGGCAACTTTGCTCTGCCTCCCTGACTGGAAGCAGAGTCTGGCTCTGTCATTTTTGGTGGATTGGGGGCAGGTTTGGGCCCCAAAACCGTGGCTGTGGTCAGAGCCTCTCCCAGCACAGACCCTGCTCCAAGCAAGGACCAAACCCCCACTGGGCTGGAGCGAGAGCAGCATCAAAAGCCCATTAGAGGGGAAATGCAGCGTGTCAGCTCACTCAGATAGCTGAATGCCATTTTTTCCTCTAAAATACAGTGGCTGGGGTTTGCCAGGTCAGTTCCTGCTGTGGGTGGGTGATTACCAGGGAATCTTCATCCCTGTGTGCCATTAAGCTGCTCTCAGAGCTGGCTGCTTTTAATCATCAAATCCACTAATGAAGCTGCTTCATGGTTTCAGTCCCTTGTCTCTGTGCTTTTAAAACAGGAGCTTTTGGGGATGTGAAAACAGAGAAGCACCCCAGTGGGGAGGCAGGCAGCAGCCTGGGTGGAAATCCCCCAATTTCAGCTAAGGGTGACCCTGTATCCCTCAGGAAACGTTTGCAGGGAAAGCAGCAGTGCTGTGTATGGGGGGGAGTTGCAGAGAGGTGCAAAATCTCTTCAGCTGGAAGGGGGGAAAACCACATTGAGAAGTCTCTGTTGGAAAGGAAAACAAATGATTCTGGTGATTCCTGGGCTGCTCACGTGGCTCAGCAGCAGATTTCAGCCTGGAAACTCTGTGCTGGAAGTGTTCAGTGAAGCTGCTGTTGTGTGCAGCCTGTGATGGGTGCACCAAGGTGACAGTGAGGTTATTTTGGTTTTCTCCCCAACAGATTTTTATATTTACTCAATATGTCCTTCTTCATGGGAAATCTGTTAGATTGCCCTGGCAGGGATTTTTTTATCTTGAAGGTAATTCAGTAAAATGTTTGCTTGTCCCACGTAGCAGAAAATCTGTGTTTAACACACGTTGAAACCTGAACCAGCAGGATCACAGTGTGTTGTCTCCAAACCAATGCCAGGCACTTTTAACCTTGGTGTTGCTTTCCCCTGTTCTTATTTTAGCCTCAATCAACTGAAATAGTTGGAGGAAAAAATAATCCCGGGGGTGGAAGGAGAGTACATTTGCCTTTAGCACATTCCTGAGATCTGGACTGTGGTGGCTGCTCCTTTCTCCCCGGCTTTGAGACCAGGGATCTGTGGCATCCAGTGCTTTGTTGATGTTTTAAAAATAACTCTAAACCTTGCTCTAACGCTGGATTGAGGTGTTGGTTTGGCGATGTTGGACACCACAGTCCTGCCTGGGAATGCAGGGGGGGTGTGGCTGGTTCCCTTCAGCCCCTGGATTTGGGGTGCACAGAATCCAGTGGGGATCCCTCCTTTCTTCCACCTTGCTCTCGATGGTGGCCACAGCCAGAGGTGGTTTGAGCTCAGGGTGGGTGAAGTCAGGGCTGTGCACACATTGCCAGTGCCTGTCTCAAGCCTGTGCTTTGCCTCCATTAATTCAATCAAGAAGAACTATTTTCCAAAAGACCCCGCTGTTCATCAAGGATATAATTATCTTTATAACTAACAGCTCATGGCACATTTTTCCCTCCCCTGATGTGCAGCCAGCCAGCAGTTGGGTTTCAGCATGCCTCATGCCTGGCTTTTGATTTCCTTTCTCCTTCCTCCCTTCTCGGCTGCTTTTGGTTTTATTTTACCTAGTGAGTGCATTTGGGTGGGTAAATAAAGTATTTGTCATTCTGTCCTCTGCAGAATCAAGTCTAGGGACATGTAAGAGAAATCCCATTCCTGGAAATGTGCTTGGCAGCCTCTGATGGATGACAAGGCTAAGAAAGGTGGGAAACTGAGGCAAGGAGAGAAAGACCCTCATCCAATTCCTTGGAGCAGCCTATTTCAGATATATAAATAAATATTATTTAACAGCAATGCTCTATGACATAAAGTCACCCAACTAAGCAGGACTGCCCTGCACTGGGCTGCACAGTACAAACCTTGATTTTGCATTTTCATTTCAGTCCCACATTCTGCATCTTACAGGAGCTGTTACACGGAACCTTGCATGGATTGGAATAAAAATTATTTATTTTTATTATTATCTTTCCTTTGGGGATGGATTGGATGTTTTAGGTGCTTCATGAAATACTGGACTTGAAAGAGGAGTGTCACAGTGCACCTCTGAGCCCCCAAAAGCCCCCAGACAGGCTTTGCTTTCAGGCAGCTGGCTCCTACCTCAGCTTCCAGCTAATAATTCCCTGGCAGTTATTTTTAGGCAGTTTATTTTGTGCCCTCTTATAATGCTTGGAGTAGCTATAGAATGGCAACAAAAACTCAAGCATCCCCAATCCAGCAAAAAGTAAATGCCTACAGATCATCCAAGTAGCAGCTTGAGGGGTAAATCACTTCCTTCCTTTGCAGGCACAACAGGATTTGTGCCAAATTTAAAACCTGGGAGATCCTTGTGGGTTTCATGATGATGTTCAGCTGTATGCAAAACACCTCATTAGTGCTGGCTGGGAAAAAAAAAAACAGCAGCTTTCTCTTTATTTTGCTTAGTATAATAAAATGAAGGGAATAACAATTCCAGGAGCAGGGAGTTAATAAATCACATTAAAGGCCTTTGGGTTGTGGGTGCCCTTCCCCTTAACACAAAAGTGGTTTGTGGGGAGGGCCCCAGAGGGCTCTTCAGGCCCAGCACATCTTGTGCTGCATTCCCTCAGAGTGGAAACCTTTGGCCCCTTTGGAAGCTTTCCACACAGCAGGTCCCTGACAGGGCCTGGATCCAGTGTCCCCTGCCTCCCAAGCCACCATGGGCTGTATCCCAGCCCTGCCTCTCCCCATTTCAGGCTTTTCCCCTCTCAGCTGGAGTGGCCTCTCCCCCATCCTGCTTTCCTGGAGTCCTTGTGTGGCAGTGAAGCTGTTGGACAGGCAGAACTGGGGATGAGCTCTCCATCTGCAGGGCTCTGTCCCTGTGTCCGTGCCCTGTTCAAGCTCTGGGCTCTCCTTCTGCTGCTCCATCTGCAGCCCCTGGAGCAGAGGGCAGGCAGGGAGGGGGATCCTCCTTTAGGGGTTTCCCAAGTGAGCCTGGGCAGCTTGTCCAAGAAATCCTGGGATCATCCTTGCCAGTGCTTGGAGATGGACAAATCCCCCCCACTCCCAGCATCTGCTCTGCCTCCAGAATCCTCACTGTGTTGGAAAACCCCCACTCCCTTTCAGCACATAAACCCCCCCAAATCCCATGAATTCCCTTTTAATTCACAAATCCCATGAATTCCCTTTTAATTCACATCCTGGGTGGCTGCCCTGGGAGGGGGAGTCCTGCAGGTTGAGGGACAGTGGCAGGAGCTGCCTGGTTTGGGGACCTCAGGGTGCTCCTGAAGCTCCATGAGCAGATTGGGTACAGGATGATCCTGCAGGTCTCTGCCCCATGGTCACCTGCAGGGCTCAGATTCCTTTATCCATCTCCATTCCCAGGGTGCTCATGGAACTTCAGGAGCATCCTGAGCCAGCTGGGCAGGAGGAGAGGCTTGAAACTCCATTCCCTGTGCACATCCCAGAGGGAATAACCCTGCCTGGGCTGGCAGCACGGGCAGCTGCTCCTGAGGAGGGCACAGTGCTGGGCCAGCCCCTGCTGTCCCCAGCCCCTGCAGTTTTCTGTCCCATAAAAATCATTCCAGCTGAACACCAGCTTTGTTTTTCCCTGCTGAACCGAGGGCTGTCTGCAGGCTCTGAAGCCTCTGCTGAGCTGGAGGAGCCCCAGTGGAAGGATTTTTTTAAACAGAGGGTACCAGACCCTTCCCAGGTTTCTGCAGCTGCTGGAAGGGCCAGTTTCCCATTTTTGTGGCTGCAGACTGGGATGTTTTTCACACTCATCCTCTGCCTCCTGCCCCGTGTCCTCTCCCCACCCTCCTGTGAGTGTTTGACTCTGCAGCCAGCTCCAGACCACGAGGCTTGTTCTGAATAAAGCAGCAAAACCACCACCTTGAGGAGGAGAGGGAAACAGCCTGTCTCCACCTGGGGCTTGCTGAGAGCATTGATTATTTGAGAATCTGGGAGAAGCCCAGGGGAGGATACTGGGGTGTTTGTTCTCAGAGCCCAGAGCTGTGCTGGTGCCACCTGTGCCAGCCCTGCTGTCAGTGGCACTTGGCACTTACCTGCCATCTTTGGGCTTCACCTGTTGGAGGAATATCTGCTTATTTCCTGCTCTTTGCTATGAAGCCCTGAACATTTTCCCCACAAAAATCCAGGCAGTCCAGCTGGATGTTGTGGTGAATTCCCTGCAGGTGTTGTCAAACAGTTTCATCATTCACCCAGCACCACCAGGGGTACTTGCCTGGGAAAGGGGAACATCCCATGCTGCTGTGCCAGTCTGGAATCCCCAAATATGTTCTCAAGCTCCACAGTCCTCCCCTCTGGGGTTGGTTACACATCCCAGCAAGAGAAGCCCAAGAATTCCTGGGATTTCTGAAATGCTGAGGGGGGAAAGGCCAGAGAGCAAGGGATTGTGCAGAGGGGTGCTGATGTGAGGTGCAGGATGGTTCTGGCACAGAAAGCTCAGGATTTTTGCAGGTGAGCCATCACTGTGACAGATGTGTGGGCTCACAGAGGGCTGGTGTCCCCAAAGCTGTTTCTGGGGGGGTGGCCCCAAGCTCTTGGTCCAGGCTCCAGCTCTGAGAAGTGCAGTAGGAGAGTCCAGTTGTCTTCCCTCTTCCTGAAATTTTTGTAACACTTCAGGACCAACACTGTTTTTCTGCTGAAATAAATGTGTGACAGGCTTTGTGCAGCTAACCCTCAGTAAGCTGAGTCCTGGTGGATGCTTGCTGGGACTCTCCAGGACATCAATCCCAAGGCAATCATGAGGATCTGGGATGCCTGCAGAACCATCCCTCAATCACCTCCTCCCCACTGCTCTCCAGGTGTTTCCTGTGAGGAGCAAACCAAGGGTCCTTAATGCTGCATCTTTTACCAGGCAATCAGGGATTCTCTCAGCAGGGAAGGTTGTTCATCAACAGCTCTCCTGAAAGGAGGAGAGGGAATGGCTTCCCACTGCCAGAGGCAGGGTTAGGTGGGATATTGGGAAGGAATTCTTCCCTGTGAGGGTGGGCAGGCCCTGGCACAGGGTGCCCAGAGCAGCTGTGGCTGCCCCTGGATCCCTGGAAGTGGCCAAGGACAGGGCTTGGAGCAGCCTGGGACAGTGGAAGGTGTCCCTGCCCATGGCAGGGGTGGCACTGGATAAACTGAAGGTCCTTTCCAACCCAAATCCAGGGCTCTGTGATTCCCCATGTCCCTGTGGCACATGGGGAGTCACAGCTAGTGATTCCATACTAGTCCAGATATTCAGAGAGTCTTTGAAACAGGAGAGTCTTCAGAAGACTGAGTAGGGCAAAATGTGAACCTAGACTCCCTGCTTCTTTATTTATTTTTAAAAATATAAATATAAATATATATATATGTATATTGTAAAGGTGCTGGGGAATATGAAGGGAATTGTAAGCCAGTCAATAAAACCTGAAAGAAAAAAGGAATTACAAGTTGGTCAATGAAACCTTAATCCCTGCACATTCTTTTAAACAAGTTATTAAACAATTGCTTTAATAGCAAAAGCACCTCTGGAATAATAAAATTGATAAACAACCAGTCTAGATTTGTCAAGAGTCAACTGTGTCAGGCAATTTTAATTTCCTTCCTGAGTAGTATAGCTAACCTAGCAGATAGAAGATGAGTGGTAGATAGATGAGGTATCTTGACTTTATTATTTTTTCATGCAGTGACTGTGTGTGATATTCTTGACTACCTCATACGTCACTTATAGAAGAAGGTGAGGAACTCCACATGAAATCATGCTGGACTAGTGACCAGCTGGGCTGCAGTGGGATGCTCCCAGAGGAGCACTGCATTCCTGCAGCCATTGTTCCTGAGGGAATGCAGCGATGGGGCCCATGAGAGGGGAGGCAGCTCAGCCTTGCTCCAGCGGAGTTGTGGAGCTCAGTTCTCCAGCAGCTCCTTGCAGCCTGCCCAGATGGATGCTGCTGAGTGCAGAGCTGTGCCTGCTCTGGAGCTGGGTTATTTACAGCTCACTGCAGCTGACTTACACCATCTCCATCAGCAGAAGGAAACCTTCTGGAAGGAGAGCCAGGAGATAGAAAAATCCCTCCCTGCTTTTTTCCTCCCCTGTTGTTACAAACCCTGAGCCTGAAGTCTGCAGTGGGGTTGGGGGAAAATCTGTGGGGTGAGGTGGGCACCATGTGGAAACGTGGCAGGAGCTTCTCACTTTGACCTTAATTTGTGCAGTTCCAGCTAAAGTCAGCTCTCCTGGTCAGCTGGAAACAAAAGAGCTTTTCTGCCTGGCCGTGCCCAGCTCCATCCTCACAGCACTGACACAACAGGCCCTGCTGAAACAAAAGAGCCCTTCACCATGGCCAGAAGGCAGTGTCCTTGCAGAAGGTCACTGGCTGGTGGCTCTGCTTCCCCCAGCCCCTGGGGCCAAGGGATTTGCAGAGCCCACACGTAGGTGTGGGAGAAGCATCTCCAGGAGCAGGTCCTGCTGGGGCGGGCAGGGGGGCACTGAGGAGCTGCCAGGGGGCACAGCAAGGTGCTCACCTGCTCTGAAGGAGCTCCAGAGCTGCATCTTCTGAGCTGCTGGGATTGGCAAGTGCTTAAAGCTCCCCAGGGTTTGGTTTTCACTTGGTTTGGGTTGTTTTTTAATGGTAGGGCTGATTTTCATGCTGGCTATGTGTGGCTTGCTGCTTCTTGCAGCCAGGTTGTGGTTCCTTCTTCCCCATCATTTATTAAGTGTTTCTCCTCTCTCCACTCAAGGTTAATGCTGAATTTCCTCAAGCGGCTTCGTCTTCCCGAATTTCTCTCTGTGCTTTGCATGTCTCACTCACTCCTTCCTGCTCTGTTTCCTCCTGTGCTCCTCCATCCCCTTGGCTGCTCATCTTTCTGCTTTTTAATCCCTTCTCCTCCCCTGCTCTCCCTTGTCCTTTTGCTGTGCTCTGCTCTGCACCTGCCACATTCCCCAGCAGCATTTCCTCTGCAAGCTGCTTGTCCAGACAAGTGATGGCTGTGATATTTACGTGTCCTTCACAGCCCAGTGCACGGATGTCACCCAGGGGTGACCCCGGGGTGCTCCTGAGCCTCCCTGGGACGCTGGTGCTCACTCAGCCTTCCCTTGGCTCATCCAGATGGGAAGGATGGGAAGGGGAGAAAAACATCCTGGCCATCAATCATCCCTCAGCCTGCCTGGATTGAGATTTGCAGTCTGTAAAGCATTTTACATTGGCCTCATGTAAAATTATTTCCTCCTTCATCTTCTTGTTCATCTTCTTCTGCTTCTTCTTCTTCTGCTGCTTCTTTTTCTTTTTTTTTTTTTTTTTTTTTTTGCTTCTTCTTTTTCATCTTTTTCTGCTTCTTCTTGTCTTCTGCTTCTTTTTAATCTTTTTCTGCTTCTTCTGATTCTTCTTCTTCTGCTTTTTCTGCTGCTGCTTCTTCTTCGGCCTCTTATTCTTTGTATTCTTCTTCTGCTTCTTCTTTTTAATCTTTTTCTGCATCTTTGTCTTCTTTTTCATCTTTTTCTGCTTCTTCTTCTGCTTCTTTTCCTGCTTCTTTTCCTGCTTATTTTTCTTTTCTGCTTCTTCTTCTTCCACTGCTTCTTCTTCTTCCACTGCTTCTTCCGCTGCTTCTTCTTCTTCTTTTTCATCTTTTTCTGCTTCTTCTTCTGCTTCTTCTTCTTCTGCTTCTTTTTCTTTGTCTTCTTCTTCTTCTGTTTCTTCTTCTTCCACTGCTTCTTCCGCTGCTTCTTCTTCTGCTTCTGCTTTTTCTGCTTCTGCTTCTTCTTCTCTCGGTGCTTTGCTTCAGCATGTCAACCCTCCCATCTGGGAGCCTTAGCTGAGGCTGTTCTCCCGGCTGGTATCAGCTAGGCAGAGCTTGAGATTTTGATAAACTGAGTTTTATCACTGCAGCACTGAGGGTTTAATGCTCTTGAACTTCTCTTGGCTGAGTAGCTCCCATGGTTTTATCTCAAGTCAGGCCAAAGTGGCTGCTGCTGTCAGAGGCAGCGTGGGAGCCCTGCACCCCTCCAGGAGCATCAGCCAAGGCTCTGGGGGCCCTTCCACCCAAATCCCCACCAGCTCCTGACTTCCCACCCATTGCCATAGGATGCTCTGAGGATTTTGGAGGCTGCAGAGGATGGTGTCCCATGGTGATGTCCCTTGGCCACTAAATAAGCAGCTCAGCCCTGTTGTGTTAAAAAAATCAGCTAAAAATAAAGCACGGAGTTATTCACACGTAGCAAAAAATAGATGTGGTATGTGGTGCCTGCCTGCAGTGCACTCCAGAGCTGCAGAGGCACTAGCTGGCACTTTGGCACCAAGGGAGAGCTATTATTTATAGCCAGCCTCACTAAACCATTCCCCCAAAGGGTTTTTTCCCCTTCCCTTTGTAGCATCACTGTCCTTTCCCTTTCCCCTCACCAGCAGCACTGCACTGATTGTGCCTGAGGCTGTAAGCAGCACCTTTTTTGTCGCTGCTTTAAAGCAGTTGCAGGGGCACATTCCCAGGAGGGAATTCAATCAGCGCTGGGCAGCCAGGGGTGGGTTTGATGGATTTCCCTGTGTGTGTCCCTGTGCTCCATCAGAGGTGGATGTTTGTTCCCAAGTGTGGCACCATGCACGTCATTTTTCAGGGCTCAGCAGCAGGGTTCTCTTATTGCCCAGCTCCCCCACACCCTTACTTGTGCTTTAAGCCCAAAACCTGGACATTGGAAGTCCAAAGGCATTTTGGGTGGTCAGCAGAGAATAAATGCACATCCTTACTGATTTATGAGTTTCCCAGCATGTCTTGAATAACTGATTTATCAGCACCAGGCACTTGGGAGGGTGCAGGGCCCCAGGGCTGTGAGGAGGGGATCAAACCGGGGGGGAGGGGGAGGAGGAGGAGGAGGAAGAGGTGATGGTGGTGGTGGTTTTGGAGATCTGGGGTTGCTCTGGTGGCAGCAGGGCTTTGGCAGGTGTCTCTCTGTGAGGACAGGGGCTGTGCTGGGGCTGGTGATGCCCTTTGAAGGCTGACCTGGAACAGAGGCCGAGCAGAGTTAAAGAATAAAGCAGGGATTTATTAAAAGGATTTCCTCAGTGGATCCACCTTGGGCAGCACAAGAGCCCAGCCCACGTGAATCCAAAATGGGCACAAAATGGACAACTGGTCATGGGGTCTTTCACTTTTATAAGTTCTGCTCCATTTGCATATTGGAGTTAATTGTCCACTTATACCTTTAGCCTATGAAGGTCCCATCCTGCTTGTTTTTGTCTCTTTATTCTGCCATTGTTTGTGCTATTGGGGCTGAGATTTGGATAGGTTGTCCTTGGTCCCCAGCTAGAGAAGGAATTGTTTTGTCTCCCTGCTCTGTGCAGAGAGCTCACCATCCCCTGATACAAAGCTCAGACCTACACACTAGAGCAGCACAGAGTCTAAAAAACATAAAACCTCAAACCTGAGCAGCCCTGTGGGCCAGCAGAGCTGACAGCCCTGGTGTCTCTTGCAGCCCAGCACTTCATCGCGGCCACGGCGTGCCAGGAGGCCGACTACGGCACCATGATCCGCCACTACTGCCTCAAGGAGTTCCAGCACAGCATGGAGGGCATCGGCCAGCGCCTCTGGTGTGACTGGGACGAGACCGTGGGGTGAGTGAGCCCCCCTGCTCCTCCCTCTGCCATGCTGGGGTTTGTCTCGTGGGGGAGCACCCTGGTGTCACTGCTTGGCTGCTGATGCTGCCCTGCCTCTGTCCCTGCTGCGTCCCCAGGGGGTTTCTCCAGCCCGGTCACACCTGGAGGGTTTGGAGGGGGGAGCAGGGATGTTGTGTGCCCAGGCTTTGGTGGGGTTTTTGGCACTGTCTCCTGTGTGTGCTGGGTGAGGTGGGTTGGGAATGCCGGAACAGCCGGGCCTGGGGGCGCTGATCATTGGGGTCACCTCTGTCCTGCTTGAGCTCTTCTTTTGTAATGTGGGTGATGGGACAGAGGGTTGTGCTGCTGTCCACGGGGCTCTCAGCAAGCTGGGAACCTCCTGAAGTTCAGCAAAGTCCTGCACCTGAGGAGGAGCAGCCCCAGGCACCAGGATGGGCTGGAGCTGCCCAGCACTGAGAGGAACCAGTCTCTGGGTTTGTAAAGCCAGGTGTCTGCTAAGGAGGGCAGGAGCCTCTCTTGGAATGGAAAATGCAAACCTCCTCCCTCTGAATATTATACTTTTGAAATTAAGGGGTTCTCAGGGAAAGATATGGGAATAGGAATAACTGTTCTTTACTAGGAAAAATAAAAATAAAATACAAATGCAGTCATACAGAACAACACTGCCAGAGTCAGAGCAGGAGCTGCCCCCCTGTGTGTCAGGGTGGTGGCACCGTCCCATCCCATGGTGGCTCAGCCCTCCTGCAGTGCCAGCTGTGGCTCTGCTGCAGCAGGGATCCTGCACAAGGGGGGAGTTTTCCTCTGAAGCTCCAGGGCTGCTGGAGATGGGCCTGGGCTCCCTCTGGGAATTCAGGGGAGCAGAAAGCTGCTCCTCTGGGAATGCAGGGGAGGAGAAAGCTGCTCCTCTGGGAATGCAGTGGAGAAGAAAGCTGCTCCTCTGGGAATGCAGTGGGCAAAGGCTGCTGTGCTGTTCCAAACCTCAGATTGTATCCAGGTAGGAATGCTTGGCTCCTCCCCTGGGCAGAGCATCTCCCCATGGGATGATGGAATTTTCTCAGCCATGCAGGGACACTCACTGGCCATGGACAGCAGAGATCTCCTGGAGGGAGGATGGGTGTGGAAGAGATAAACTGCCCAATGACAGATGGGAATGGAATACACAGCCCCAGGCTGCATTTCCAACCTAAGACAACCAGAAAGGGACCTGGGGGTTCTGGTGGGCACCAGGTTGAACCTGAGCCAGGAAAGTGTCCTGGTGGGAAAGCATGGGCAGAAACTGAGGCATGGGAGGTCCCCTCTGGACACCAGGAAATGTGTTTTCACTGTGAGGGTGGCCAAACTCTGGCACAGATCTCCCAGGGGGGATGTGGAATCTCCATCCTTGGAGATACTAAAAACCAGCTGAACATGGTCATGAGCAAGTACAGGGCCTGCTGTAGGTGGCCCTGTGTGAGCAGGGGAGTTTGGACAAGGTGAAGTGGATCTCCAGAGGTCATCCCCAGCCTCAGCCATTCTGGGATTAAAGGGATTTTCAAGGAAGGTTTGGAAGTCAAGGTGGTGGTCATGCTTCATCACACAGCAGTGGAGCTCCAGTAGGAGAAGACCATGGCCCTGCAGTGTGCTGGAGATTGATGGGTTAATGAAGAGGCAGATTGGGATCCCCACCATGAGGGCTCACAGCTTGTTGGACATATTTTCCAGGAGGTTTTTCATTTTTGCTCAGCACTCTGCTTCTCCAGACAGTTCAAAACCCCATAACCCACCGAGATGTCCTCAGAGCCTGGCTGTGAGAAATCCCAAACTGTCCCACCAGAGCTGCTGGCTCAGCCCCTGCTCCCACAAGTTGTGTGTTGATTTTCCCAAGCAACTACAGGGAGAGGCTGCAGTGGGATGGCAGTGGCAGCAGCCTGCTCAGCCTCCTGTTTGTAATCAGTGTCAGGGAGCCAGCTGGGATTTATGACTTGGGAGCACAGGAGATGCAGCTCTGCTTCCCTGGTGGAATGCTCGGGAGCATCTCTGTGGGATCAGGAGGGTGGAAAGGGACACCCCACACATGCACTGTGAGGATTTGTTGGGTTTTCTGGGGAATTTCCTTTGGGTTTGGTTTTATTTTTATTGCAAACAGTGCTTTTCTTGGATAAGCTCTTTCCTGTTTATAGTCAGCAGAGCTGAATCTTTTGGTACCACCACGGTGTAGATCTGCTGAGATGGTTCTGATAGAAGCTGAAAGAGTGGTCAGGGCTGGCTGTGTGTTGGTGTGAGGGCTTGAGAGAACAACCCCCCTCCTTCCCCTTCTGCTGACTTTCCATCTTGTGCCTTTCCATGGCCTTTCCCTGGGAAAGTGAAGTGGCAAAACAAAAACGAGCTCATGTGACAGCAGCAGGGATGGGGGTCAGCTGGAGACAGGGAGCAGGTGGTGCTGTGTGCCATGAGTGCTTTGCACAAAAACTGAGAGTTCTGGTGAGATTTCTGTGGTGTCCTGCTTCGTGGCCCTTTCTTCAGGGATACACGTTTGTGTATCCATCAAAGGTTGGACTTCAAGATCTTGGAGGTCTTTTCCAACCTTGATGATTCTGTTCTGTGACTCTAAACATACTGTTGGGTTTTCCTGCCCCTTGGTCCATGGCAGAATGGAGGGGAAGAAAAGAGAGCTGGAAGACTGTGGGAGGTTTCTGGTCTTGAGAAGCCTCGTCAGAAATGCCCAGGGCTGCTGATGTTGTTCTAGCCCTGACCATCTTGTTCTTTATCTCTCATGTTTGTCTCCTAAAGAGCTTCAGCTGAACTCCTTACCCTTGAGGCACTTGGAGGAAATGTTGATAAGCTTGCAGGGTTTCATTTGATTGCCTGAGTCCATTTGCTCGTGCAAACACACGGCTCGGGGTTATTTGAGAGATGACATTCCTCTGATCCTCCTGTGCCCTCAGGACAGTGGGAAAATTAGGCAGAAACAGTTCAGTGACTGCAGTAAATCAGCTGCAAGGATGTGGGGTGTGCGTGGGCTCAGCACCTTGCTCCCTGGATGTGTGTGGGAATCTCCATCCCCTTTCTGGGGAAAGGGAAGATGTCCCAGCAGGAGTGGGACACAGCTGGCTGGTCACCCCTCTGGCTCTAGGGGAAAGATTTTGTCTTCCACCAGGTGTGAGACAAAGAAATGGGAATGAAGCACCTGCCTAGAGACTGTTCTCTGCAGATCTTCCCCCAAACCAGGGCATCTCAGTGCCTGAAACCTGCCTGAAACAAGGAGTGTTGGGAGGTTCTTCCTCTGTACCACCAGCCGCATCATGTTGGGATGATTCCCTGGATGCAGCTTTTAGCAGGGAAATGCCCTAAGCTCCATCATTCCTGCTCAGTTGAGGATGGGAACATCTTGACACACACACACAGAGACTCTAAAACTGAAAGACAGGATGAGTTTTAAAGTGGATGTGCTTTTATTTGGCATGGGGATATCTCCACAAAGTCGTGCCTGCCCCTGTTCACTCAGGGTTTCTTTTATGCCGTAGAATGTTACATATGTATCAAGGTTCACAATAAATCATTTCCTGGCTGCCCTCCCTCTCTGCTTTGCATGCTAATCAGCTTATCAGTTGTCTCGGGGGGTCCTAGGGGATGAAGTGAAGTTGTCTTCCTCAGGGCTGACATTCTGACCCTGCTGCCTTGCACATGCTTACTGATCTTCTGGCCGCTGCCCAAGGCTGGAGATTCATCCAGATTCATCTGGTTTGAGAGGCCCAAGGAGCCTCATTATCTCAGCATCCTTGCATTCTGTATCCTGTTCTTGATAAACATCCTTCCCCTTATCAGGCATGCTTCATTCTTGCTGTTTTGCATGTATTCATTTCCCTGCTCCTGAGACCAAGGATGCAGCAAATATTAAGCAATGTCCATCATTTATGTGCCTATTCCTAATCAATACCTGCTAATTTCTGTGATTAATATTAATATAGATATCCTCTAGTTTCTGACCCCGTGTTTCAATCTGATCAATGAATTGTCTCAGCACAGTCTGTAATTGTGGGTCACTGGTCCTGTTTATAGGCAGCAGATGCTGCTCTGTGGATGGGTTTAGTAGTTGGTTGTAGGTTGAACAACTGAGTTAACAGGAGAAGAAATTGATAAAACAAAGAAAGTAAAGAAGTTTTCTCCCTATAAGATAAAAAGTTTAACACATAAACTGCTTTGTCTAATCTTCCCTGGGAGGTTTCTCCTTACACTGCTCCCACCTCACCCTCAGAGGCATCAGCTGAGCTCCTGCACCCCTGCTCCTGCTCTGACGCAGCCAGGGGCTCTCCCTGGAGCAGAGTGCTGGGTGAGCTTGGGTTGGGCCATGGGCACAAGCACCAGCCCTCTGGGAAGGTTTGTCCAACCCCCTGAGCTCTGCTGGCTTGCTCAGCGTTGCTTATTTAGGGAAAATGGGTGGATTTTGATATTTCAACTTCTTCCCATGGGCTGAGGGAAGTTGTGTGAGCTGTTGCCACTTTGGCTGCCCCGGACTCCAAAGCCAGACTGGAGCTGCATCTCGGGGTGTTCTGTGGCTGAGCTCTGGCCAGGGGCTCCGCTGTGCCCAGTGCATAATCCCAAAATCAGCCTGGCTATTTTGACTGCAGCTCCAGCTCCCTGGGAGTGGTGGCTGGGCCAGGGGGATTAGCTGTGGTCTCCCTGGGGGCAGCTATTTCAGGGATGTGGAGCCTGGGGCTGCCCTGCCCACCCCGAGTGCGTCAGCGGGCGCTGATGACTTGGGGATATTTGTCCTGCAGGGCCCTGGCCAGGGAATGGATTTGCAGCAGGGTTTGTGCACAGGGGGATGCTCAGGGTGCTGAGTGCTGCCACAGCTGTGGGTGTCACTCCAGCCCAGCCAGGCATCTTCATCCCAAATATATCCAGGCTGTGGCATTCCTGAAAATCTCCATGGAATGCTTTCCCCGGAGCTGCAGGGGGAAAGGAGCTCACCAGGGGGATCATGGTGCTGCTCTGACAGCTGCAGCCAGGGATGGAGCTGCTCTCCCAGCACACTCACACTCTGTCTTCAGGTTATTTGTCCATTATTTCCACAAAACAGATTGATCCATTCTCTTATTATCTCATTATCTGCTTATTTATCTTCAGCTTGCCAGGTCCCTTCTGCATACCCCTTTAGCCTGGCTCCAGGCTCACCCTGCAGCCTTGCAGAGGAGGAAATCAATGTTTTCTTTTAATTTGCAAAACAAAAGTGAAGCCTTGTGGTGTTTTCTTTTTTCCCTTCTGGAGCAAGGAATTGAGGGAGGATAGGAAATACCAGGATACTCATTGAAAAAACCAAAGCTGTCAGTCCTGTGAGCCCCAGTCCAGTGCAGCACCATCCACATCCAAGTGCTGTCAAGGAATGAATGCCAGAGCCAATTCCAGCCTTGGCTGCAGTGGTAAAAAATCCCACAGGAATTCCTTAGGATTTATGGTAGTATAAGCATTCAGATGCCATCAAACCCTAAATCATTCTTTGACTGCTTCCCAGCATTCCCATCCCCATCTTGCCTGCAGCCCTTCATCCCCTCACAGTCCAGCCACAGCATCCTTTAAAGCCAAACCATTGCCATGGTGACAGGGACAACAGTTGGAACTGCAGTTGACTTTGGGTAGGGAAAAATACTCCAAAGCACAGCCAAGCTTTCCAGGGCCAGGTGTCTGTCTCCTGGCAGTGCTGGGATTGTTTGGGAAAACCTGCCCTCCTCCCAGTGCTATCCTACAGTGGCTGCTTCATATTTTTGTGGAGGAGATGGTGTTTGGGAGATGGAGGCGTGCAAATGAGCTGTGGGCTTGTCTGAAAGCCAGAAGCTTGGAGCAAAGTTTATTAGGGAGGCTCTCCTGTTGAGTCAGGGGATGCAGAAAGGACCCCCTGGCTCCCTCAGTTTCATGGGGTGGGGTCTGGGTGTGGCTGCATCCAATTATTCCCTACATAGCACAGGTGGTTATTTATATTGCCCTGTTTATTGAAACCAAACTGAAGCAAAGCTGTTAAAATGAGCAAAATACTTGTTGTGTAGAGATTGATGTCACCCATGTGGGCAAAGTGTGACCTCCCCCTTCTCCATCCCTCCGTGGGAACTCTCACGAACAGGGTAAAGTTCAAGCTGCTTTACCCCCTGTGAGGCAGAGCATCCTCTCTCCAGAGAGTTTAACTGTGCCTGAGGCTCATCCTTGCAGCCTTGGCTCAGCTTTGTCCTGGGTGTGGGGGGAACACGGCGTTCTGGGGTGGCAACAACAGGGCAGGAAAACAACCCCCCCTCCCTGAGGGATTTCCCCAGAGCCCAGGCTCAATTCCCAGTGGGACCAGGCTGGCCTGTGCTGTCACAGTAACGTGGCCCTGCCTGTGAGAGGAGAGAGCAGCAGATGCTGCTGTGCACAGGCAGTGGGACACGTTCAGCAGTGGCAGGAAGAGCACACCCAGGCCCAGGCAGGAGCACTGCTGCTCTCCAGAGGGATCCTGATCCTGTCTGCCAGGGCAGCCTGAGCAGCCTGAACCCGGGGTTAACCCTGCCTGTCCCTTCCCAGCCCATGGATCCCCTCTGTTGGTACCTGCTGTGGCAGGAGAAGGGCCCCAGTGCCCTGTGACTGGTGCATTTGGGATGGACAGGAGATGATGGAGGCTCACAGGGCTCTTTGGGGGATCTGTGAGATGCAGTGGGATAAATGAGAGCATTTGGCTGTAGCTGAGAGCTCAGCTTTGCTTTTAGCTGCTCATGGATAGCAGTGCCCTGTGTAACCAAGGGCAGAAACCAGCTCCCGAGGAGCACCAGCCTTGCTCTGCCCTGGCCAAGAGCTCAGCAGCCCCCAGTGTCACCTCTGCCCTGGCACCTGTTCCTGAAAACATTTATTTTCCCTCTGGGACCCTCCCACTCATTCCCACTGGCCTCAGGGGCGCGTGGGGCCAGAGGGTGAGAGATGCCACCCTGCTCGTGCTGAAGGTGCCAGCTGGAGCAGGGGGGCTTTACTGAAAACAGCAAAAACAGAAGGGACAAGAGACTTAGGGTGTGCTAAGTCACCCCATTAAGGTGGAGGGACCCCCATGGCCACCTCCTTGTGTCCCCACGCTGCTGGTGGGGCTGTGGCTGCCCAGCCCCTCTGCTCAGCTCCATCCTCACATGCTGGAATACTCTGCTGCCTCCTGGAAAGGGCAGTGCCAGTTTGTCCTTTCATTTGCTGCCCCTGCTGGGCTCTGGTTCCTTGCATGTCTCTCATGCACTGAGGGGAGCAGTGATTTATCCCCATGGAAGTGCAGTTGGAGCTAGGGAAGGGCTAAGCCAGCTGCACTGTGGCTCTTCAGCCTTAAAAATAGCTTTTATTTGCCTGTTAATGCTTTCCCTCTGGTTCCTGAAGTTGCTGCAGCTCCTGAGATCTCCTAAGGATGCTGATGAACGGGAAATGGTAATTCTGCACACCGGGGTGCTGAGCAGGAGCTGCTTTTAGCAGCTGCAGGCCCTGTTAATTAAATCTCTGGCTGTGTGGGCACAGCCTGCCCCAAAACCCCAAACCCCAGCTGAGGAGCTGTGCTGGGGCTGTGCACAGGGGCTGGGAAGCTGCTTCCAAAATATTTCTTTCCCCCAGGCAAGTTTTTAATTGGAGAGCTGGGGTTTGCTTTGCTTTGCTGCTCTAGGATTAGACGTGACTAATTGGGATGGGGGGGAAATTGTATCTGGGTTTTTATGCATGGCCAGTTCTAAAGCAGGGGGGATTTAGCTGTCAATTTTAAACAGGGAGGGTTTAGCTGTCATTTTTAAACAGGGAAGGTTTAGATGTCATTTTTAAACAGGGAGGGTTAGCTCTCATGCCAGAGCATGGCTGGATGGCCTGGCACAGGGACAGTGGCTCTGGCTCAGGGCTGCTCCTGCTTTTCCAGGTATTTTTAAAAAATGGAAAAATGGACTTGCTGGTCACAGAGGGGAGGGATGGGCTGTGGGCCTGCCCAGCTTTCTCCCAGTTTTAAGCAAATTGAAGGAGATTTTTGAGTAGATTCCATGTACTTATTTCTGTCCCCCTTTGGAATGAGCTCACACAAGGTAGAGGATGGTGCTCTGAAGGCCAAGTTGGGACAGGTTTCCTGAAAGTCTGCTTAAAATGTGGGTCTGGCCTGTATTTTCTAACAGCAGCGGTTCAGCCAGGAAATTGTGCAAAATTTAACACAGACCAAACAAAACCCTCCAAACTTGCTTCTTGGTATTCCTGTAAATACTATTTCTGTTTTCATTTCCTTCTGTAAATTAAACTACCACTATGTCACTTCATAAATGAAAACTGCTTTTGGCTGTGAGTGAGCACTTAAAAGTTTCCATCAAATGTGGGAATTTAAAATACCCTGTAACCTTTTTACCTCCTAGCTATGAACTCAAAACCCCATATATTTTTGTAGGTTACATAAATTTTCAAAAACCCTCTATATATTTTTATGGGGCTAGGAATATCCAGCTGCAAACTCAAAAAATGGCTACAAAATTTAAGAACAGAGATTTGTAGCAGAATCTCAGGTACGAACTTCTGTAACAGAATATAAAATACTGTACAGGGAGGGGTATTGTATATATAATATATATTGTACAGGGAGGGATATATTATATGCTTTGTCATATAATATATCCCTCCCTGTACACTACATATATTATATATATATTTATTATATACATATTTTATACAATATACAATATATATTTTAATATATATAACTATATATAATATATACTATATATAGTATATATATAGTATACTATATATGGTATATATAGTGTATATTTAGTATATATTCTATATAAAATATAGAACATATACATTATATACAATATACATTATACATATTACCATATATAATACTATGTATATATTATATGCAATGTATACTATATACAATATATAGTACATATACATGTATTATATATATAATATTTAACACATATATGATGTATATGACATATATATTCTATTCTACTCATTATAAATTACATTGTATATATTTTGTATTTTATATACACTGCATATAATGTATACAATACATACAATGTATAATATATATAGTATATATATGCCATATATATACTTCTATATGATATATATACTATATACATGTATATACTGCATATAATGTATACTATATATAATACATATATACAATATATAGTATATATGTACCATATATAGTCTACTATATATAGTATATATAGCATATATACTATATAGACAGCATATATACTATATAGATAAGATATACCATAGGTACTATATGTATTGTAATATATATTATATATAATACAGATATGATGTATATGATATATATGAGATATTCTATGCTATGCTATGCTATGCTATACTATTCTACTCATTATAAATTACATAGTATACATTTTGTATTTTATATACACTGCATATAATGGATGCAGCACTGGATATTGCACGGTGGGAGGGTGGCGTGGCCGCGGCCGGGCGCTGGTGGCGGTGCCACCGCGGTGCCAGCCGATGTCCCCGTGTTTTGTTTTGCAGCACCTACGGGGAGCTCACCAACTGCACGGCGCTGATCGCCGAGAAGCTCGACTGCTACTGGCCCAACCGGCTGGTGGACGAGTTCTTCGTGGCCGTGCACAGGCAATACTTCAGGAACTGCTCGCCGTCGGGCCGGGCGCTGCACGACCCCCCGAACGGCGTGCTGTGTCCCTTCATCGTGCTGCCCGTGCTGGTCACCCTGCTCATGACAGCGCTCGTCGTGTGGCGGAGCAAACGCAGCGAGGGCATCGTCTAGGGGCGCGGGGAGGGACGGGCGGGTGTTCCCTGGATTTGGGAAGAGCTGCCGGAGGGTACCGAGCCCCGGCGGCAGGGACAGCATCGGCACCGCTGCTCCTCCGCCCGTGTGCCCGCTGTTTCCCAATAAATGGCATTTCAGCGGTGGGTGCCGGGCGGAGCGGGGACTCCGCGGGGCTCCCCCCGCACCGGCTCCGCTCCGCCTCTCCCAGCCGCTGCCAGCGTGTGCGAGCAGGGGAATTGTCAAGGGAAAAACCCCAGGGGGGTGTGGGGAATTTGAAATCCTGCCAGCGGGTCTGGGGGTGCCTGAACACCCTCGCACCCTCGGCTTCCTCTCTGTCCTGTTCTGGGCTCCCCCACGTGGAAAGGCATCTTCTCCCCCAGCCCCCCACGCAAGGACTGGGTTTGCCTGGGAGCTGGGGAGGTCGGTGTGGGAGCGGGTGGTGCCCTGGGGCTACTAACAAGGAACGGGAATAAGGTGCTTTTCCTAAATAAAGAAAGAAATACCTGAATAAACCAGGTGCCTGTCTCTGTGAAGGCTGAGCTGAAGCCTCCCCCTCCATGCCCTCATTCTGTGACGACACAAACCCCCAGCATCTATTTGGGGTCAGCTCCAGAGCAGGGAGCCTGGGCATCACCAGGGAAAGGACGGGATGGGATGGGATTCCCCCAACCCCACCCTGACAGCTCCAGGGGTTCCCTGGGGACACCCAGCTGCTGTTTACTCCTGACTCACATTTCCCAAAAAACCCCCAAACCCAGTGGGACATCCAGCCTCATGCATGGCCCACCCAGCCCAGACCCCCTCTAACTCAAACCAGTCTGTGATTCTGGCAGAAGCATAGATTAGTTCCACCTATACAAATACACACAAAAACACATATAAACAAATATGTATTTATGTAAATACATACCCTCACCCCCTTCCCCCCAATCTCCTCACCTTCATGAAAAATTTATTTTCCTGGACTGTGAGGTGATGAGATCTAGGATCCCCCCTTCCCCATGAGCACAAACCAATGCTCAGAACTCCTTGTACAATGTGTAACAGTATCCAAACTTTATTATTCTGCTCATCTCCAGGCAAGCAACAATACAGGGAAGGGGTGAGACAGGATTGTTGTGGGAGGCAGGGAGGGCTCTGATGGCTGCAGCTCTGTGCTCACAGGGCTGCTGGTGCTGGCACAGCTTTCCCTGGCTGCCCTGGGCACAGCAGCAGCAGCAGCAGCTTCCCAGCCTGAGTGGGGAGCCATCCATGGTGACAGCCCAAGAAATGGGGACTGTGACCCCTCCTCCTGCTGACAGCACCAGGGTGCCTCTACAGCAAGAACTAATTTGTTACAGCAACCTGGTTGAGTTTTTGACTCAAGAATAAGAGAATCCCTCTAATGCCATAAGCAAAAACCAGATGTGTTTCCCACCCTTGCTATTTCTGTATTTTACCCCCTACCTTTGCTGATATATCTGTTTTGGCAGCAAAGATCTCTCACTGCAGGTGCCTGCTTTAAACACTGAGCTGATTCTTGTTTCCCTGTGAAATGCTGTCTGCAGGTGAAGCTCTCCATGCCAATCCCTGCATTCCAGGCCTCCAGCAACAGCTACAGGAGCTGCTGAAGCTGCAAAGGAAAAGGCACAGGGAGAACTCAACACAGAAGTTTCATTCCTACAGTTTGCACCCCAGCTCTGCTGTGCTCTTGAGGGAGATTGGTTTCATTTCCTCAGCATCTGCAGCAGAGGAACAGCAGGAGAGAATGGAGGGGAGTAAAACCCCAACAGTCAATGCCCAAGTGTCACACACACACTTGCTCTGCATGAAAGCACACAAATATTTATTTCCTAGTTTGTAGAAGCTCAGCTGGGCTCCATCAGCTCCTCTGTGTGCTCCCAGTCCTGGAGGATGCCCAGGGAGCTCTGGCACCAGGACTGAAGCCTCTCCTGCAGGCTCCCAGGGCCACCCAGCTCCTTACAGAAAAGGCACCTGCAGCATCACATCCTCCCAAATCCAGAAAGCCAAATGTGCACGAGTGGGGAATGTGCTGTGGTTCCAGCTGTGTCCTTCCCTCCAGTGCAGGAATCCTGGGAACACAATCAGGTGCTCTCCAGGTAACAGTGCCTAAATTTACCTTCATCAGAGCAAACAGCATCTGATGCTCCCTCAGCACATCCAGATTGGAAAGCCAAAGGCAGATTTCTTTTTTAAAAAATCTCCCTTCCATTAATTTTTTCACAGAAATATATAATATATATATTTTATATATTTATATATATAATTTTACTAATACTAAACATGTACTTAAGTTACATATTAGCCTGTATTTCTTTTAACTACTTCACACAATGAGTAGAAACAAAAAAACAATAAACCTGTAGCCCAAACAGGGCCTGAAATTAACAAAGTAAAAATTCCAAACTGTGACAAAAACATACTTACATTAACCAGCATTGAGAACTTCAATACCAGAAGCAGAATCTCATTTTGCACTTCCACTCTGGCAAGCTCTAAGCCTCAGCTGAGTGATTCTGAGAAAAAGCTCATTTTGTTTTTTCTGCTCATCAAAGGCAACAGTTTAGTGATTTGGTTCACAGGAGACCATTTATTGCCAACTCGAAGTGTTCCAAAAACACGCCACCTTTTCTGCTTGGGCTGTTTGGGTTTGCTTTTTTCCTTTCCCCCCCTCCAGATTAGGCAAGAGTTTAAAAAAAAAGTGTAATTACAATTTCAATAGTGACTTCTTCTAACTTCTCAAGCATACCTCATCAACAGGATATACAGTACAGTTCAGAAGAGTAAACATTTGTAAAAGGAAGCAGACAACTTTTTCAACCAACAGACACAATTTCTTGCTGTATTTATGCTGAACTCTCCTTTGAACATGGACAGGTTATGAAGTTAGTTTTCTTCTTCAGAACAACGTGGACACAGGACTGGTACAAGCCAGGCTGCTTTGGCTGCTGCTGAGGTTAAGGACAGCTCTGGAGCCGTGGTCCTGCCATCCATCCATCCCTTCATCATCTGGCGTAGCGCTTAATGTAATCTTCCACTTTATTCCGAAAGTCCTCCTGCAGGGAAGCACAGCTCTGTTAGCCAGGCACAGCAGGGATGGGCTCACAGGGGAATGTGCCCCTGGCAGGAGCCCTGAACCCTTACAATGAGTGCTCTACAGCAATGGAATCAAGGGGACACTGGGGAATCAAGTGGGGAAAATCTGCCATCACCAGCTACAGCTTAGGTGCATGTAGGAGCTGCAGTGAGGGACGTGGGACTCCAGGGGCTCTCCAAAATCCAGGGTGGTGGGCAACAGAGCCTGTGCCTACAGCTGTCAGCTCCAGCTGCAGGCAGCCCTGGAGACCCTGAGTTTAGGTTACATTGCATTTTATACTTTTCATTTGGTTACAATGCATTATATACTTTGCTGAGCATCTTAATACAGTAGAACCCATCTATACCTTAACATTTATCTATAGCCCATCATAACTACTATAATTACCATATTCATGTTACTGTTCTCCAATCACTAAAAGTCAGCACATTACAGTTTAAGCTAGAAGTGTTTTTTCCGTTTTCTTGCAGTAGAAAATTCTGAGACCTTTTTCTACTTGCAACATTTGCTGACTTGTTTGCCTGTGCTCTCTTTCTGCTTGGTAAAAACATCTTGTGTGAGGTGGGTTTATCCTTTGCTCTAAGTCATAAAAACCCCTTCTAACTCACACACCCTTTGCCTCCTTGGTTATCCAGTAAGACTGGCTCAGCAATTCTTTTCTTCTATATCAAAACTTGCTTCCATCTCTATTCCTTCTTCAGACTCTACATTCAAAAATCTTTCTGCTAAGCATCCATATCTGTGAGACTTGCTTGTCAAACTTTCATCCTTTTCAACAGGTGCACACACACTGCCTGCTATTCCATAACCTCTGTATCCAGGGAAAACCAGAGAGTTCTGGTGGTTTGTGCTTATAAAGCACAGAGATGCTAAGCAAGAAGAAATTCTGACATGGTGTGATGCCTGTGCAAGCAGGGATGCCAGGCAGACACCACATTCCTGCCAAGTTATTCTGTGCCATTCACATTCTCTGAAAAAATCCCTTCACCCAGGATTTTTCACCTGGGAAGCTGGGAAGCCTCAGAGAAAAGGAAAACCATTCTTCTCTCATTTGCTTCTCCTGTGCTGTGCTCATGTGGAATGTGTTTGGGGATTGTTCACCCACAGGTGATTGTTCCATTGGGTTCTGCTGTGAGTTGTTTTGGCTCTTTGGCCAATCAGGGCCAAGCTGTGTCAGACTCTGGAAAGTCAGGAATTTTCATTATTATCTTTTTAGCATTCAGTAAGTATCCTTGCTGTATTCTTTAGTATAGTATTATATATAATATAGTATTATAAAGTAATAAATGAGCCTTCTGAGAACATGGAGTCAGATTCATCATTCCTGCCTTCATTGGGACATTCCCTGCAAATAAAATATTATTCTCACAGGCTGGTATTAAATATGTTCCACTCAAACACACCAAGGGCCCTGTGCTCCAGAGTGCATTCTACTGGATTTCCTGCTCCCATTTTTGTCTGGTGCTGGAATACAAAGTAGGAAAATCTGGGAAATGTATGTACTCACATCTGTTAAAAAAGAAAACAACTAAAAAACCAATGCATGCAGTAGATGAGGAGGTTTTGAAGACTGTCCTGGTACACTGGAGATGCCTGGAGAGCAGAGGCCATGGAAGCACTGAAATCCTCTGCCAAGGCTCTGCTTTTACAGGGAAGGGCACAAAATCCCCCTGCCATGACCTGTGGGATCATAGCAAGGCTTCAAACAATGTCACTTGTCAGCTCCAGGTTTGCCAATACACAAAATGATGCCTTTCAAAAACATGCCAAGTGTTTTGGCACAGACCACCCAGAGCTGGACATCAGGCACACCAGGAAGGGGCACTAATATGACCTTTTTGCCTCAGTCAAGCTTCAAACACATCAATGATATTTCCCTGGCTCCAACACCACACTTCTAACACTTGAGATCAGCTCCCTTTGTGAAGGTTTGGGTTTCTGCTGCTGAGTGAAAGGATAAAGGTTATCCCGTGGTTCAAATCCAAAAGGATCAAAGCAAACCTATGATCCATGAGAAACTGTGGTTTCACTTTTCAGCTGGATCAAGTTGCATCACAGATATCCATAAAAGTGCAAAGTGCTCAGAATCTCAACAGTTTAAAATGCAGTTTAAGGCCAGAAATCCTGTTACAAACAGGGCTGCAGAAATCCCACTCCTCCTCAGGAACAGGCTGCCTGCTCTTTTGGGGTGAAAGAGCAGCTATTTGGGTCCAATGTGGCACCTCCTAAAGGCAACAGTGTGTGTAGTGACTTTGCCACTCTGCTGCAAGCACACCCATTTCCACACTCATCCAACTGCATGCTGTGTTTAAAATGCTGTGTTTTAAAAGCTAATGCCATCTCCAGCTGCAGTCAAATTCCCAAACCCAGGGAATTCCAACCCACAGATGCAGGTTATGATGGCTGTGGTGGAAACTGAACTCACTGAGGGCTTCTTGCACATTGTTTCCTGTGGGAAATGGATTTGGAGAGAACTCTCAAAGGCTGACAGAAGGCTCACATATCTGTATGTAAACTTTGGGATAAGAAATGCTGACTTAGAAATGCCATGGAATAGGGCAGACATTGAGAGAGAAATGGAGCTAGAAACAAGTTTCAAAGGATGGCCTTGCAAATAAGACTGGATACTTGGGAGAAATAAAACTATAAAAGATGCATTGTAGTGGGAGCCACGAGGGGTAATTTTAGATTATTGGCTTTAAGGCATTTACAGCATGGTGTGGCAAAAGCTGATAGGCCAAGAAACACTTACAGTGTATTATAATTAGAAAATAGTTGAATGTATTGTAATTAAAAAATAGTTGGCCTCTGATTGTGATAACATGAATTATAACATCTGTATTGTCTCACCCTTCTCATGAGACTGAAAATAGAATGAAAGTTTTTAAATGCCTCTCAGTTGCCCCATCTCTGGTCAGAAAAGGGCATAATCCAAGAGTTTCCCACTCCTGTGTTTCTCCAAAAGATGGATGACTACAAGCAACTGAGCCCAGGGCTGGGAACCCCCCTGGACACACACAGAGCTGTACAATAGCCAAGGGCAGGGCAGTGCAGGCAGCTCAGAGCACCCCTGGCTATTCCCTCTGTCCCTTTATGAGCTGTTACACAGGGAAATGGGCTCTCAGCAGGGAAGGCAGAAGGCTCCAGAAAGGCTCCCTGTCACTCCCAAGGAGCTGATGGTGTTGGCAGGATGCATTCACAAGGTGCTCTGTGTGTGTGTGAACAGGAGGGGCTCAGCCCAGAGCTGCCGTGTTCCATCCTCTCCTGCCATATGGCTCAGCACCTCCTCATTAATGGGGGGCACTTCTCTCTGGGCACAGCTGCTTATGTGCAACACTGAATAATCAGAAGCAAAATAATTCAGCAGAGCAGGATGTACCCTGCATTATAAAGAGGCAAAATGCTGCTAGAAATGAGAAGGGAAAGGAGGATTCATAACATCCCTTCAAGGATGTAACATGTCCCACAGAAAGTGCCCTCTGTGTTTAAACAAAGATCTTTTGTTTGTACAAAGAGGTTTCATAAATAACCATTATATGAATAAACATATAAAATTAACAGGGCAGGGGACAGTGATTTTAAAGGGATAAAGAGAAGGTTTCCTTTCAGTGGAAACTTCCTGCACACAAGAGAAGCACAGCTGCAAAAGGGAAGCCCTGGCACCACCAGCCCCTCACAGTGCAAGGAGCCTGAGTGCCAAAGATGGAAGAGGAATTTCCCAAAAATGGCATCCTGCAACAATGGAAGGAGAGCCTCCACAAAGGCAGCATCATTCAGAATCCTCCAAGTCATTTATAAACCCTTCATGGACACAAGGCAGCATCATTCAGAATCCTCCAAGTCATTTATAAACCCTTCATGGACACAAGGCAACTGGTTCTGGTGCTGACTTCAGGCTAAAATAGCTCCAAAGCCAAATTGGACACCAGAACTCAGGTGAATTTTTAAGGTTAGTCAAAATTTATGGGGCTTTGTTATTTTGAAGAGAGATACAGCAACAGCCAAACCTTCACAGACTGGCCACAGATGTGGTCTAAAATTACTAAATTACTAATTACTAAAAGCATCTGCTGTAAATCCACACTGGGAGAGTGATCAGAGAGGCTGTGCACAAGGGCCTGGAGTGACAGGGAAGGGAAGAATGGCTTCAAACTGACAAAAAATAGGTTAAAATTGGGTATTAGGAAGAAATTCTTCTCTGTGAGGGTGGTGAGGCCCTGGCACAGGGTGCCCAGAGAAGCTGTGGCTGCCCCTGGATCCCTGGCAGTGCCCAAGGTGAGCCTGGACAGGGCTTGGATCAACCTGGAACAGTGGAAGGTGTCTCTGCCATGGCAGGGGTGGGATGGGATGAATTTTAGGGTCCCTTCCAACCCAAACCATTCTGGGGTTCTGTAACTGTATTTAAGAGCACTTGGGGGAGGATCTGTAGAGCCTCAATCCCAGAAGAGAGTTCCATGGTGCCCTTTCAAGAGGCATGGTGAAACACACACCCAAGAACCAGGCACTGTTTCAAAAACTGACATTTGACCTCATTTGGCAGCTCTGGGAGAAGAGACTTCATTTTTTCAACTGTTTATACTGCACCAAGTTATGCTTATTAACTGCTTGTCTTTTATTAAGCTTTTAATTTGTAATTTGCTCAGTAATCCAAAGCAAACACAATATTTTGGTGACAGCTACCAGAGAAGCCTGGAAAAGTTCTGATGGAAACTTTCCCTAGGGAATCTTCTTTATTTATTTAAAACAAATTATGTATAAGCATTACCCAGAAATAAAATTTTATAAATAGGTATTAAAAAAAATCCAAAAATCCAAAGCAGATTTAGCTCATTTGTTAGCCCTAACATACTCACTAGTGGTACACCCTGCACTGTTTGGCCAGTCCCTGTGCACTTTAACACATCTGTCCCCTCACTGTGATTACAACCATGATATTGTGATGAATTTATGATCTACCTCCACATCCTTTAGATCCACAATCCTTTAAAATTCCAGTGAAAACAGAAAATGATCACAGATAATTGCTCCTGCCCTTCCCTCTTCTGTGCTAGCAATCATAACAGTAGTAATTCTTTCTTTTAAAGCAGCTCTACTTTAACAGAACATTATCTCAACCCAGCATTTATCACCAAGGTGAAATTCCAAATACCCTCTGCTAGGTCCTGACTTGTGGCTCTTTGCAGTGATCAGCAAAGGGGGCTCTGAGCAGCAGCAAAATGGCATTTATTACTCAGTGCAGGCTTTAGGATTTAATAACCACGCAGATCTACCCATTAGCCCTATGAATTATACTGAAAGGCACCTTTTCTTTCTTTCCCCCTTGCAGAAACAATAAGTACTCACACCCATCAACCCCCACACATCCCCTCCCATTTAAGGAGCTGAATGAAACCTTTGAGTAGTACAGAAATCTCAAGTATGAGGTGTTTTTTTTTACAATTCTCGTTCCTGCCTTGCTCTCATTTCTCTCTCATTGTTTTATTCAGCTCAGTCTCTACAGGATGTGAAGAGTTTTCCAAGCTCTGTAATTAAATTTTAGTTCTCTGAAGAAAGAGAGGAGTAGGGGGTGAAAAACCTGCACAAAGGAATCTCCCACAAGCTCTCTGCTTAGCAGGTGCATCACATCCATTTCCATGGATCCCAACTGTGATTTTAAAATCCAGTGATCCCAACTTCAGATTTTAAAATTCTCCTAGACACCAAGCCACTGTCATTTTGCAAAATGATGAGGAAATGCTTTAGCAGATTTCTTAGTAGCCAAGTCATAAGGAAGGGAAAGAAAAGGTAAGTTTTTTACTGCAGGGGGAAAAAAAAACAACCAAAGCCAGAACACACCACTGCTGGTATTTGGAAAAGAGCAGCATTGTGAGGAAGAAGATAAAGACTAAGGTTTGAATTTATTTTTAATTTTTTTTTTTTTTTTAGTATCTGGACACAGAGTTAGGTTACAGAATTGGTGTGGGAAGCACTGACCTGCCTGCCAGGACAGAGGGAAGCTGCAGATACCTTCCACAGACACAGCAATTCATTGACACACCGAACACATCTGCACATTTGTTTGAGATTTCACATCTTAAGCAGAAACCATTTCCCTCAAGCTTCCACAAATTTTCTGCTGTCTGGAGAAAGATAAAGGGAGAGAAGAACTCTCTGAAGTTCCTAGAGGAGGAGCAGGCTATGGGTGAGATAAATACACCTAAATCCTGTTGGTGCAAAGGCAAGAGAACTGAGCCAGATGGGGAGAGCCAAGCAGCTTCCCAAAGGAAACTGTGCCCTGGATCAGATGCAAGGAATGGAAGGAGAGTCTCCAAAAAGACAGGATCATTCAGAATTCTCCAAGTCATTTTATAAACCCCCTGGGGCTTGATGGAGAGGGAGGACAGGTCTCTTATTGCCATTTAACATTTCACCTGTGCTGCTGAAAACAGAAAATGGGAATGAGCCCAGGGAGCAGAGACTGCTCAGGAGCTCAGGAGCCTCCTCTGCTCCTCCAGGGCTGGCCCAGGCTGTGGCAAAGGGTTACACAAAAGGAAAATAACCTGAATTATCCCAATTCCTCTGAGGCCAGCCTCCTGTGAGCTGCACACACACTTCCACCCTTGAGGATGCCCCTCATTGCCAAGAGAGGCTCTGTCCCTGGGCTGCAGGATCTGCTGGATGAATCACAAGCCCAGAGGAAACGGGAGCAGCCTGGCTCTGGCCAGGGGTTCTGCAAGCTCTGCTCCAGGAGATGATGTTCAAACCATCCTGACAGGGCAGGTGAGGCTCCCAGAGCTCAGACTCCCTGGGAACAGCCCTGCCATATGTTCCCTTTCAAAAGCCAAGATGTTCCTAAAGGATGCAAAGCAAAGATTCCTTTTAAGCCACTCAGCTGCCTGAAGCATCTAAAACAAAAGCTTTTTAAAACATCTGCATTTCTTCCACATTACCTCAGCAAATCAAACCATCTGCAAAAGCTTAATCAAACTCTGCTGAACCTGAGAGAGGCTCCATCCATAATCCAAGTGTTATGGAAGATGGGGAATGGTTGCTATAAATACTTGCAGCATTAGAGAAGTAATGCTTTTCCTATTTACATCTGTTAGCACAATTAGCAGCTGTGCTGTTGCTCATTTGCACATGCCACTTAATGCACTTTGTGCTGGCTGGGAAAAGCTTTCAAAGGCTGCTACAAGGACACAGAACATAAACTAGGGAGGCAATCCAAGAAAAACCCCAGTGCAGCTCTGTACATGCAGAAATGCTGCAGAAAAACAAAGATGTGTTCTGCCATGGCTGCCAGGGTTTCAGTGAGAACAACAAACACCAAACAGGGAGCTTGGGGGAGCAGAGGAAGTGAAGGATTCACTGCAATAAATATGGAGATAAATAAATGCAATGACTCACAGGGAGAATTGTTATGAAAAGATGTTTTTGGACTGGGATGGAACTGTTGTTCTTAATAAGCCATTAAGCTGTAATCAGAGAGTAATAAAAACCCCACAACAAAAGTTAAACAGCTTCCAAAAAAACCACATCAAGCTTGAAAGCCTTTTGGGACCACATTCTTTTCCAGTGTGGTAAAAGCTTGGAAAGCTGAGGTTAGCCAGAGGTAAAGATCTACTTCAGCTCCTCAGATACACCTTGTGGGTGCATTTAATTAAAAGAATTCTTCAGTGTTTCATAAGAACTCCAGAAGAAATCTGGGAAGAGACACTTGATTCAGCAGCCAGGAATAAATCTGTGTTTCTTCTTTCACCTGAAGGAGGTTAAAAGCACCATCACACTTTCCTCACTGCAGTTTGTACTGTTATAAATAAAAAGCAGTGTTCACACAAATATTTGGAAACAGGAAGAGAGATTGCAGGATGTCAAGGGCTGTGCAGGGCCATCCATTTGAACCAGGGGATGGGGTTAAGTGGGAAACCTCATGCTAGACCAAGGACAGAGAGATCCCAGCCCAGAGGAACCAAGCACAGCAAGGATGAGCTGTGCCAATTTAAGCAACAGCATTGACTCAAATGTTCTACAATGCAAACAACATAAAAAATGAGGTCCTGGCAAAGGCAGCTTGGAGCACACATGGTGAGAGCCAGCTCTGTTTGTGTCCCTGTCATGACCAGGATGAGCAGCCCTTCTGCTCTCTACCCTTCCCTGAGCTGAGAGCCTTCAACAAGAGCTTCTGACAAAGTCTGACACTGAACAGGCTGAAAATGAAAACTTCAATTTACATCCTACATTCTTGGACCTAGACCAGAAATCAAAAGCCTGAAAAGTTCCTGGTTTTAAATCAGTACTTATTTACAGTTTCTATGGGTATGAAGTAGCTGTATCACCCCAAACTGTTTTCTGACACAGCCTTGGATCTCACCATAAACTCTCAGGAACTTCCCTTTTCTCACTGTAATTTCTCACTAGGAAAGACTGTGACCTCCCAAACTTCACATCAGAGTAATACCAAAATCGTGTGGAGGAGTTGAAAATGAGAAATACAGTCTGAAGATGAACTGAAAACAACAAAAAATGGCAAGAGGTAATCCAAGGAGATGTTATGAAAAGCAGAGCAGAATGCAGGCAAGCAGAGCAGCTAGTGTGACAAAGTCCATAATTTTACAGTGATTTATATAATGTCACTCTTTCTGTATGCCTTGAGAATTAATAATTCACAATGAAGAAGCAGTACTTCAAAGCCTTGACCTCAATTACTTCTACAGCAATTTTAACAGCATATCTTGCTCCAATGTTGGGAGTAAGAGCCAGCAGCACTGAAAATGAAAAAAATCAGAGTTGCACAAAATCCCCTAAAAATTCATATATGCAGCAGTGTGCCCACTAATTACTTCAGATGTGGCTAAATAGGGAAGAGGAAAAAAGACAAGAGCAAGTAAAAGCACGTGATCAGTAGGAAGCAATGGAACAGCCTGTGGTGTTTGAATAAAGCCTCACTCAGTGTGCAGGAGTCTGGAGCCCCTGCAGCCAGGGAATGCCTGGCACAGGCAAGAAAGGGCTTTGGCATGCAGAGACAGCAGAATGTGAGTGCTCACAGAGGGGCAGACTCATTCTGGGCACATTCCCTGGCATTCTGCACCCCCTCAGGGCTCTGCTCTGAGCTGGGTGTGCCACAGAGCCCACCTGGAGCTGTCCTGGCTCTCTGCTGCTGCTGCTGCTGCCAGTTTTGGTGACAGCCACAGAACTGATGTAAAGACTGTGCTGCTCTGTCACATCTGATGGGATGTGTGTGTTTAAAAGCTCTGGGGACTGAGGGGGAGGCTGGCATGAGGGACAGGTGGGTGGCATCACTGCATCAACCTTGTTCCTCTGCCAAAAACAAACCCTACAAAGCAAAGCCATCGCCAAAGTTCACTTCAGTGACACTGGGAAATGAACCTGCTCCAAGGCTGAGCTCAGCAGGCCATGAGCAGTGGCAAAGAGTCACTGCCATCCCCAGAGGTGACTCTGGAAAATTCCTCCTGGAAATGTCTCAAGGATGAAGTGCTGGAAAAGCTACAGAGCAAACACCCCCTCTAATGTGATTCAGAATCATTTCACTTGGTTCTGCTGGTCATGAGCAAGAGAACAAAGAAATGTTTCTAGCACGTCCTTTAATTTGCATTCCACTAAAATGTAAGATTATTTTCATGGAACCTGACAGCTGCCTTGCCAAGTTTTCCAGAGGCTCCTTACTTTCATCATTATCCATAATTTTATATTTCTTCAAATTATTCTGCTGCTGTTACAAGACTATCAGACTGACAGACTCCAACTTTCATCAGAGAAGTGAAAGGATAGAAAACAGAAAAGCTTTAAAAGCAACAGTAGCACTGGGCTGACACATCTGTACACAGCACAGATGCACCAAACACAAGAACATTTTGTTAAATCTTTGTTAAATCTTCTTCACAGTTTTTAGTCTTGGGGTATGGAGGAGAAAACATCAGGCTTGTCAACTCAGTATTTCCTTGACCCTCAGCTCCACAGAAGTCCTTCTGTTCCACACCTAATTGCTGTTATCTTGTACTTCAGTATGTTCAAGAGCACATTGTTTAGTTTATAATATATGGAGGGATTCCCCTCCTTCCCCTGGGCAATTACATTTCTACAATCTAGGAAACTTCAATCAAAAATTTACTTTAAACCTGAAGTGCCCTGCAGTTCTGAATCTCTCCCCACTCAAACTAATTGGCATTTAATCACATTAAATTGACTGCTTCTAAGGCTAAGGCATCAACTTTCTTTTCCTTTTCATCTATTTCAGCAACTATCTGTACTACAAGGATATTACCACCCTGATGACAGCTTTTGCTTCTCTTTTGGAAGAGATGGCCACAGACTTTAATCCCACATGAGTGAAAATTTCCCTTCAGCCCAGGAATTATAGCTGGGCCTGCCAGCAGAACACAGGAAATAAATCACTGGAAATAAATAAAGTGGCCACTCATCCTAAACCACTGCCAGCCATGAAGAGCAGCTCTCCCCTGAGCAGCACAAGGAGAATGGTTTAAAAACCCTTTCTGTCAGTGTCAGAGGCTTCCCAGGAGAGGGTGGCTTAGAGCCCCTTGCCAAACACTCTTTACTCTCTTTAGCACAAGGCTGGAGGGCTGAAGTTTCCAAGATGCAACAGAGAAAAGCCCTGGGATGTAACAGAATGCAGCTCAGCACTGATTCGAGCCGCAGGCCAAGCTCAGTTCTGACAACCAGAGACAAGAATTTATTTTGCAGGCAGATTTAAAGAATAAAAAGTAAAATGTCAAGATATAAAAACTGGTTGCTCCTTCCCTTGTGCATTTTAGCTTATCTGGGCAACAGGAACCTTTGGCACCTGTGAGCACAAAGGGCAGCACAGCAGAGCAAAGTGGTCTGGGTTTATTCCTACAAAAGTGATCCTGTCAGAGCACAGATAAATCAGGTGAGAGAGGCTGTCTGTGGAGGAACATCACAGCAAGGAAAGGATAAGGAACAGAATGCAATTTAAATGTCAGGCTGTTAATCCAGGACTAAGATGATCCAAATGAATGCCCAGCCTCCCACTGCTCCATTGTCCTACCCTGGGTGAATCATTTCCCTCTCCACAGCACTCCAATTCTCATCAACAAACTTCCAGCAGCTCTCCAGCCTTGAAATTTAGTTTGGTTGCCCAGCACTGCAATTTGTGGACATCAGATCCTATTCTATTCACACAAAAATAAGTGTCAAGCCTACAAATTCTGGAGTAAACCAACATTAAGCACTTCATGATACTAAAAATAAAACAGCCACCTATTTTTGTTTAAAGCTGTTTTTCAGTTTATAACAAAAGATAAATAAAAGATAAATGAAATCACTTACAATGACTGCTGAACACTAAAAGGAAAATCAGTACAAGATGAAAAGCATGGCTTGCCTGCAGCCAATGAAGAAAAAACCCCAAATTTACAGTGGAAAAACACCAATTTTCATTCCTGATGAAGAAAGTAAACTCTTAAACCAAAGGATCATCTTTTTTGCCACCTGTTAAATCTGTCAGTGTTACCTACATATTTAAACTTTGCTGACAGACATCTGTGAGTTTTCAGAGAATATCAAAACCAGAATATTCCAAATTCACCCAGTTTACTGGTGAGACCTGGTTTATTCTCTCCCCTCATATTAAAAGAAATCCCCATTTCTTTTTCCAGAGGGATTTCAGCCCAGGGCTTCAGAAGCTCAATGCCACTGAAGAATCCAAAGCAGCTGTTGTTTTGTGCAGCAAGCCCTGCAAGGGCTGGGGGAGTTAAAAGGGCTGGTTTGGAGTTGAGGGTTATGTTAGATGGTGCAGGAATCTGAGAACCCCTGAGCTCCCATTTCACTGCTGGGGAGCACACACCCCAACAGGATCCTCTGGCCAACTTCTTTCTGTTGCTGCAGCTAAATAAAACATAACAACAGCAATTGCCCAGTCCTGCAGGATGAAATCTCTGCACTCCAAGCACTCAGAGTGCCTGACCAGAGGCTTTGCCTCATCACAGGAGGGCTCATGTGATAAGCACCATCCTTCTGACACTCCCAGGTGAAGAAACCCAGGGGGATCTCTGAACACACAGGGCTAGTCAATTGTTCCTGCAGAACTTGGACCAAGGCTGATTTTTTCCCAGTGCTAAGACAAAATCTGCCAAAATTAAAGTGGCTGCCCCATCCCTGGAAGTGTCCAAGGAGCACCCAGGGACAGAGGAAGGTGTCCCATGGCAAGAGGTGGCACTGAATGCTCTGGAGGGTTCCCTCCAAACCCCACCACTCTGTGACTCACATGGAAATAAACTTGGAGCTTACATGCTAAATGTTTTACTACTGAAATAAAGATCTTTCAAGGCAGCAGGAAAAAAAACAAAAAAAACCAAAAAAAACTATTTTGGCTTGGTAGCTTTGTTACTGAATTATTCACACTGGTGACAAGGCAGGCAGGACATGATGACAAGCTGAATTTTCACACAGGTTCCTTTCAAGTCTGCCAGCACAGGCAGGAGTCCATGGAAAAGCCCCAGTCCCTGACAACACCTCACTTGGCAGCTGAAACCAATCCCCTTCTTTCCTGTCACTTTGTCAGAATGAATGCAGCCCTAACCCAGGCAAGCACCAGCACTGTGCCAGAAATAAATTCCAGAAAATCTTCTTTATTGTTGATTTCTCACTCCTTTATGCCACGTTCAAGAGGTCAAACTTTGATGCTTTGGTTTTTTAACCCCTCAAAAATAATCCAGCTCAATCTGTTCATGCTTTATGAGCACCTTGTACACCCAGAACATTGCTCCTCCAGCAGCAGCTCAAACACCATAATAATAAAATACTTTTAAAAACTACATTCAAGGAAATGTTTTTGAAGCATTTTCTCTGTTCTAAAGCAAATTTTCCAGCTGCCTTGAGTCATCACTAAACTTGACATTTGAGCTTAAAAAATGGTAAGAGTAATTATCAGAACTCTTCATGTATCACTGTCACTGTTTGAATACAGAACTTCACTGGATATGTTTGGAGAAAAATTCCAGCTGGCTGTGATGGGAAACCATTGGCAAGGGTGAAAAGCCTGACAAGAGAACTGGGCTAAAAATAATGAGTGAATGAAAGAAATGAGCATTATTTCTTAAAAATTCCTTAGGGAAGGCATTAGAGAAAGCAGTTTGCCATTAAAATCCCTTGGAGTGCATTCCCTGGCTGCAATCCAATAAAGAAACATTCAGACAGAAACATGATATCAGCTTGGGTCATGGAGGTATTTGACTTTTGAGCCACCCGTGTGCTTTGAATACTTTGCAAAACTAAAGCATTTCAATTTTCTGTTTCTTCAGGGACCACTACCCACCAGAGAACACAGATTATCCACAATTATCTGGAAAATAAAATGCCTGTTTAGAGCTATTTCTAATGCTTTTTACCACAAATAACATCTCTGAAATGCACAGTGACAGGATGCAGCATCCACAGCCCATGAAATTTTGGTTATTATACTTTATATTCTCTAACTGTTTTATATAGAAAATGTATTTTAGAGAATCTTGGACAATTTTGGTGACTGCTATCCAAACAAGATGTTTTGCACCCAAATTGGCCAACAATTACTACAGATCAGTGGATAATATTTCTAACTCCCAGACAGATTTAAGCCTCAAGGAATTAAGCCATAAATAAACTGAAAAATACCAGAATCTAAGCAGTCTGGAGGTAAGAAGTGGCAAGGAAAAGACCTGATGTCTTCTGAACAGGAAAAAACCTGCTAAATATTCAAATATGCCTTTGAAATAAAAATTATAAAGACAGAAGAGGTACAACAGAGAAACAAAGAAGCTACTGTAAGATCACTTAAATAAATTACTTTAAACCAGGAGATATGAGGAAGAAATACAGATAATGAATATTTTCTTCCCCAAATTTCCAAGTTGAATTTTATTTTAGGTTATTTTTTTGCCTGCTTAGAGGATCCTGTGGCACTGGCATTCACAGGATGCTTTTCATTCAGATGTATCAAAGAGCATTTCAATCAGACTGATCTCCTGAGATAGGAAATCACATTAACAGAAGAAAACTAACTTCATCAACATGATCAATGATGAGACAAAACAGAATCCAAATCTGAAGGCATTATTTAGTTTCAAATACTTCTCTTCAGCTCTACAGAAAAATGGAATTTGAAGGGAGGCTGAAATCCAAATGTAATTATGTCCTTATTATGTATGAGCACAGAAATACAAAGCCAGGAGGATGAAAGCACAGCTGGCCAGGACTTCACTTTGGAGGAGTCTTTAGGAGGATGAGATCTGAAATGACACAGAGGCAGTGAGCTCTGGGACTCTTTAGCTGTCTGAAGGCAGCAGCAGTGCAAGGAGAGAATTACTGCAAACTTCAGCAGGGATAAAAGACCCCAAATCTGCCCCCTCAGATTAATAACTCAGAGAAGAAAGCACCAGGAATAACTCAGAGAAAGCACCAGGCTCTCAGATTGGGGTTGGATAAAACTTGAGGTGGGACACAGGGACAGGAATCCCTCTCCTCTTGGAGATGTGCTTCCCAGGCCAGACCTGAAGTGTCTGATTAAAAACAACAAAAACAACCAACAAGGAGGAAATCACTCTTGGCTAAACAAGTTTTACAATCCCAAGCTGCTGCTGCTGCTTCCTGATGGCTCCAGAACTGAGGAGGCTGTGCTGGGCAAGTGGAAATTCTGGGAGGAAATTTAAATTGTGTTTCCAGAGGGATGCCTGGAGATCCTCTACAGAAAATCTGTATTTATTTCTTACTTTCATTACTGACTTGCTGACAAGCTTCTCTTGCTCTCAGGAGGTCTCTGGCCCAGGCCCTGACACTTTGTGCTGCTGGTTCCTGCCCAGTTCCCCAGGGGTTTCAGAGAATTCCACACTGCTTTGGGTTGGAAGTTCATCCCATCCACTCCTGCCATGGGCTGGACACCTTCCACTATCCCCAGCCTTGTTCAACCTGGCCTTGGACACTTCCAGGGATGGGCAGCCACAGCTTCTCTGGGCAATGCTTGAACAATTAAGACTCTCCTGCAAAAATTTTGACCTGTTTGCTGTTTAAGGGCTCTAACAAACTGCCTACAACTATGAAATGTTATAAAAATTACCACCTTTGTTTATTATTCTGCTGTAATATTAAGAGCTTTTTTACAATGCCTGTTCTTCATCTGTGCCCTGCCAGACCTGATTTTCTCTCCTGCTCTGTTGCAGAGTTTGTATGACAAAACTTAAAAGTCCAATCTGTAGGTTATGTCTTTTCTTTGCACCTTTCCAGCTACATTTTTTTCTGTAAATTAGATTATTTCCTCCATATTTTTCATTCCATAACTCTGATGTAAGACTTATGGATATCTAAGGGAGATGCAGCACTGAAAGTCATTTGTCCAGCACCCAATGTTTTGAAGATGCCCCTAGAATCCTGCTGCCAGTTGTGACCAAAAAAATCCAAAACCTCTGGCACTCACAGAGCAACTGTGGCCTCCCCATCTTTTCTTAGTTCCATTAATATCAGTTTTGTTAGCTCTGTGAGCAGATCTCTTCAGTGAGATCTGTACTCAGCCACTGTTCCTGATTACCAATGGAATTTCTAATGGAGTGAGATCAGTGCTGTCACTAGTGAGGACACCATGACAGTCCTCAGGTGACTTCAGGAGAACATTCATCCCATAAGAGTCACCAGAACCACCTCCAAGGACCACAGGCAGCTGAGAGGAGGGCCTGGGTATTTAAAGCCAAGTTTCCTACAGAACTGAGGGCAGAAAACCTTCAGAGGCAGCTTCAGATTCTGTAACACCATGAATTTCATAAATCCATCTCCACAGAAACAACCCTGATATAAAACTTTGTCTTTATCACCCAGAGAAACTTTTAATTAAAATTTAAAAATTTAAAAAAAGAATTGCAAAAGTCAATCCAGAGCCAAACTCCTCCACACAAACTTATGCAAAATAATTGAGCATTTAATGCTGCTTTCCAAATAAAATCAAGGCTCACTGAATTAGGCAAAAAAATGTGTTTGAAGTGGGTCCTTGGCAAACACTCACCTCTTCCCATTAGATTTCTCAGCTCTGGCACTCCAGAGCTGCAGGTAAATGTGATAAGCTGGATTTTCACAAGGAGGAAGAAAAATTCCCTGCCAAGTGCAATCTACCTGAGGCTTTCACAAGGACACAGCACCAAGCACTGAGTGAGGACTGATGGGCTGCACTGAGATGGAAACAGCACAGGGAGATGGAACTCAGCTTCTACTGCTGAAACAACTCCTGATCACAGGCATGAAAAATAATAGTGTTTGCTAATCTGTAGGATGACAGAAGTTTGCTTGAATTGCACCAAATACAGGGGAAATATAATTAAAATAGTCACAGCATTAGGGTTTTTGACTCAGCAGGCCTAGGTGAGGAAGAAATCTAAAAGGAATAGTTGGAAAAACATTTCTACTTTATGCCACACTGAGCTTGCAATGAATTTTCTGCTGTGTGTTGTACAAATGGCTTTGAAATGTTTTTTGGCAGAAGTGAACACCTCTAGGAAATGCAAAGGTTTTTACATTTTACACTGGCAAATCACCATGTCCTGAGGCAGCAGCTCCCAAAGCAGCCATGACACATGGCCATACAGAGAGCATTTCCTAGATTTCAGCTAACAAATCACACCCACAGCACCTCTGCAGGAGGAATACCATGTCCTGAAGCACTAAGCTCACTTGGTTTTCCACTGCCAAGCTCTTCCAGAGCCTGGATCTCCCAAAAGATCCCCAAAGTTTCAGTGTTCAGCCTGCCTGGCTGCCACAGAGCACAAGCTCTATGTGTTTGCTGTATAAAAACCAGCAAATCCCACAATTTTTAGTTCACATAATTTTTAAGTGAGCAGTCATTAAAACTTAAACACTTTCTCATTGCTTTAGAATCCATGGGATTGATTGATAATTAATGGCTCTGGCTATCCATAACTACTGACAGTGACTCCTGTGCTAAATGCAGAGTGCTCCAAGCTCATTAATTAGTAAGAACTTCTTTAAATTCTGCAAGAAATCAACAACCAACTGCTGAGATTGTATCAGTGTGAGAAGACAATGCTGGGCAACTCCTTGCTTGGTTTACACAGACACATCAATCATCTTTTTATCATCTTTTTGTTCTGATTTATTGAGCTCTACACCAGGAGGGGATGCTTGCTTATCTCCCAGTGACTGTGACTCAACTGCAGAGCAATGTGGGCACCAGAGATGTCCAGCATTTGGGAAAACAGATGTTGCCCAAATTTGTTGTACAGCCTGCCAAAAATTACTGGCACCTAGTAAGGTGTGTGTGGGAGAAGTGTAGAATTAGTAAAGCTGCATAAACAAACACATTAATTTTAAAAATAATTTGTAGAAGTGGCTTGATGCTCAGTGACTGAAGGGAGCTGCAAAGGAACAAGTTCAGTGAGTGGCAGCTCCCTCCTGGAGCTGAAGCAAGTCAGGCAGGGCTGGAAGCTGAAGCTGCACTAACACACATCCCAGGTAGGACAGGTTAATAACACAATTAATTTCTGGAACCTGAGCTCTGAATTTTGTATCTTAGAACAAGGCTGCTTTTCCAAACATGCTCAGATTTAATGCAAGAATGGAGAGGTGCCTCACAGAGAAAGGGATCCCAGCAGCCCCTTCCAGCCTGACCCAACACAAACATTCCCAGCACAGCTGTTTCCCAACAATCAGCAAGAAGAATTTGCTACCTCTGCTGGGATTGTTCCAGCATCTGCAAGGCAGGAGTGATTTGTGATGACCTGGAGCTGACCAAAGCCAGCCTCAGCTCTCACTAACCACAGGCAGGACCTGGGATTAGCTGGTACCCTCAGGATGTCAGATCTGAAGGGACATCAGTGAAATTCTGAGTCAGCTCCTCTGGGAGAAGCACAGCAGACAGCCCTGGGTGCAGTTTTTGGCTGTCACACACCCCACACTCCCAGGACTCCCCTGCACACAGATGTTTGTGTGCAGAACTGTTTCTTGCACATCTGTCCATGCAGATACTGCACATTTATTACATATACACTATTTTTATAATTCTATTACACATGTAAACAAGTCTCAGAAGAAAGAAAACAAATTAAGATTCCCATATTAATCCTATTGGGCATTGCAAGTATTTCTTAAGAGCCAGGATGGTACCACAGCAGTCTGACTCCACAACAAAGTGTTTATGTAAAATATGACATCTCTGCCACAGGGAACCAAAACAACTCAGGCTGCAAGTGCAGCTTTTCCTCTCTCTTGCATTATTTATTCTCTCCACAAAGGCATCATTGGGTGTTTTTGATGTCACCACAAAACACACTACAAAAAATCCAGCCCTACCTGGTGCTGTCATTGCACACACATTAAATTCAGATAGGCTCAAAAAAGAAAATTAAAATGGCATAATATGAATTTTAGAGATGCTTATGAGACCACTAGGAGTTTAATAAATAAAAAATGTGTTTTCCCTAAAAAATTATGATTTAGAAGATTGTCAAAAAATAACCTAATTTCCTTTTTACTTCTTCAAACAGCTTCCATGTAATTAGTTAATTAGTGTAGCAGTACCTATTTTTGAGGGCTCACCTTTGTTTTTGAGGGAGGTGTGCCTTTTAAATCAGGCAGCATTTTCCTTTCTGTGGATTCCCAAGATTTCCAATCTCTCAATGAGGCTGAGAGGTGCAGGACAGCAATTTGAACCACCCAGGGGATGGAATGGGATGGGCTTTAAGGTTCCTTCCAACCCAAACCATTCTGTGACTCCATGCTAAAACAAAAGCACAGAGACCCCTCTCCTCCAGAGGAGTTTTGCAGGTTATTTTTTCCAGCTTTGCTGTATGTTATGTTCTCATCTCAGCCCTGCACACATGGATGAATACCAGAATAGCTACAAGATCTCATTAATCAAAAAATAGCTGGAAAGATGAACTTGCAATCCTGGTATTTCCTCTTGAAAAAATGAGATAAATTAGGTGCACTGCCTGACTGTACTTTCAATGAACTCTTCAAATCAACACTTGCTTACCTGGAAACTTTCTGCAAACTTAAAGGTGAACTTCAACAAAAGTGTCAGAAGAGTTTAATTAGAACAAGATGTCTTGAACATAACTAGGAGTGAGTTCTGTGGGCTTGAGTAAACATCCATGACATGATGGAATTTTGGAGATGGATCCAAAGGAGAAATTGGCACTTTTGCTCAGAGGTGAGCAGTACATCTCATTTATGTTCACCAGGCCATGTTCTGCTATGCCCACTCCATAATACACAAATATTAGGATCAGTAAAAAGAAAATAGAAGTTTCTACTCCTGTTCTTTAAATTGCCCAGATTTCTCCTGGCTTTATAAACACAGGCAACATGGAATAGCTCAGAGTAAAGGAGCTGCCTTTGAAAACAGAGAGAGAGGAGATCTTCTCACAGATCTTCTAAGGCAAAGGTCACCCTGCCAAAGCAGCTCACCATCAGCCTGCTGCACAGCACATGCACAACTTGAGGGAAATCTCAGCCACAAGAAGGGAAAGATTATCTATTTTGGGGCTGTGGCCACATTGTGGCCCACAAGCCCAGCAGATGGTGACTAACTCAGCTGTGTGCAGTTTGCTTTCCCAGAGAAAGCCCTTTTTGTTTGAGTAACTGGCTGCTGATACAATGAGTCACTCAGCTACCTCCAGCAGCAGCTCCACCACTCTAAAAGGAACTGCCTGGGAAGTGCTGAGTACAGAATGTGTGCTTGTTTAGGAACAACCTGCCTTAAATAAACCACTGACTCACCTTGTCACGCAAATGATGCTCTGCAGCCTCAATATTCAAAGGATCGTCAAAATTCAAAAGATCCTGGAAAAGAAAGAGAGAACATTGAGGGGCTCCCACTCACTGCATCACCAGGAGCCCAGAGACCTCAGGAACAAGAAAATGGAATAAAGCAAACAGGGCAGCAGGATTCATTTCATCATTTTTTTCATCATTTCATCATTTAATCACTGCCTCGGTGCCAAAAGGTAAATGCAAATGAGTAATTTGGTAATTGGAAAGCAAATCACAGAGCAATTAAATGGCAACAGCACCAGGGCATTTAAGCCCTGCTGGTGTGGGCCCCATGACACTTCTCCCTGGAAGTGAAAGTATTTCTAGCAGAAAAGTAAATTTTAGAGGAACAGTCAAACTTCCAGGAGGCACAATTCCTGTTGATTTTTCTTAGAGGACAAAGTAAACCTTGAAAAAAACTTCTGCAAACAGTGTGCTGATAAAGTGGGAGTTTCCTTAATTCCACCTCCACAGAAAAGCAATTTCATTCTCTGTGAAGAAGCAATTTCACTCTCTCTGTGACCTAGAGCCTGACAGGGAAGCTTTAGTGCTCTGGGAAAAACAAGGGAGTGGAAATAGAGGAAATGATAGAAATAGAGGAAATAGTGGAAATAGAGGTAAAAGAGTGCAAAGAACTAATGTGGGGACATGGAGCAGAAATAGTCCTGACAAACCTCAAGTCTCTCAGTTTAATCTCAAATATTACCTTTGGAAGAAGAAAGGGTTTACAGTTAAAAACAATGGAGAAGAGGAATCAGCATTAAAAATAACACTCAATCACAAGTGGTAGATAAAACCAGCACTGAGAGATAAAATAAACAATGGGAAGGATTCCACTGACTGATGAATGGAAAAAGATATTTGCCTTTACAAACAAAATGTAGGTTTGTTGATAAATTAAATTGGAGATTGAAAGAGAAAAGAAACACTGGGGAATAACCCTTAACTCCATAAGAATGAAAAATTAAAAGGAGGGTCATACATTAGAGAGAGATCTTCAGTATCAGGCATTTCAGGAAATCTGTACCTCTCAAGTACCTCAACCAATGGGGAAAGAGAGAAGGGAAATGTGGCTGGGAAATCAGGATAAAAAGGAGGCTGCATGTTCCAAAAAATTGGAGAGACCCCAGGGGAATGCCACATGGCCTCTCCCTTTATTTGAATTAAGTTACAGGACTCTTCTGCCTCCTTTTTGGGCATAAACCTCTGGTGTTTGTGGATTCATTTTCCTGACACAGCCATGACAAACCCCCATGGTCTCCCTAGGTAGGACCACCCCTCCCTGCAGCTCTTTGCTCAGTATTTTGATTTTATGCAGCTCTGCCCCTGAGGATTTTGCTTCCTTCTACTTGGCATGCACAGGGAGACTGACTCTGAAATGCAATTCACATTTGCTGGAAAGGCAAATGCTCTCCAAACTTTTACATCAAAGAAATTGTTGAAAAAAACCAACCAAGACTTTGGATGCCAGGAAATCCAAGCTTCCTTCTAATACCCTGCAGTGGCCCCTCCAGAGGAGATGACAAATGTGGCCACCAAGGTGGTGCTGCTCTTTGCCTCCTCCTGACCTTCCCACCCAGCAGCAATGGCTGAGGAAAGGAATCCTTAAAAAAGGTAACTTTTGTGAAGACTTAGTTTCTCTGCACTTTCAGGGCAAAAGCAGCTGTTGCTTCCTGCCCTCTGCTCCATTTTCAAGATGCTCCTGTAATTACAGGTTCTTTCCTCCCAAATATCTTTAAAAAACAGAGGAGGAAATGGGATCCCTGAATAAAATCACATAAATTCTGTGACAAGTCAGGTTTTATAAAAACAAGGAATGAGACTGCAGGGCAGATATTAACACCAAAATACATTTTTTTTTTTAAGACTAACACCAACACAATTCCTTCTCAGAGCAGTATGAATTTCTATTTCCTGCAAATCAGCAGAAGTAGTTTCACACTGAGTGGAAGATCCCAAACAATTTGTTACCAAAATATCCCCTAATATTTCTAACCAAAGTAAAACCCATGTACAAAAAGCTGGCATTTCAGACAGTCTGGATGAGTTCCACAAACAAAAGCACAATCTGATTTCACACTCATCCAACACCCACTGAAGCCAAGGAAGCCAGTAAAGACCTAAACTTTTAAAGGCAGTTTGGTTTGTCATTAGGTGATGCTGAAACTAAACCAGGCAGGAAAAAGAAAAGGGGATGTGCAAAATATTCTTTTACTTACAGTAAATAAAGAGTTTAACCCCCAGACAATATCCTGCAAAGAAAAACATAGTTAGTTAGACAGGCATTTCAGGAGTTTTGAATGTGTTCACAAACTTAATTTTTCCATTAAATTAAACTTAGTTAATCCATTAAATAACTGGAAAAAATCTAGATTAGGAGTAAGGTATTACTAATTTAAATCAAAATGCTGAAAAGGCATTCCCATTTCAGGGCCACTTGATATTTAGAAGGCAGCAAAAACCAAATACTGCATATTCAAACAGAAGGTCAGAGCATTCTGAGTGTATTCTTGTTGCTCCTCCATTCAAGGAGAGGAGTGATACCTCAGGATTTGCCACCAGCTGAAAACAGCACTGCTTAAAGGGTGGGTAATGAAAGCTAATTCAGCAACCTATTCTTAAATTAAAGAGGGGTCAAACAAATTCTTGAAACTGCCAACATATCAGAGAAAAGAGGGTGAGCTGTAGTAGGAGTACAGAGAAATACTGTTCTTACATAAACATACATCTCAAGTCATTCCACAACTAAAATGCAATTTTACCAATTTACACCAAAGATAAAGCCTCAAAGCACCAAACTTCCTATGCACAGCAAAGACCTTCAATAACTGAGTGTATGTGAGCTTGTTTCCTGCTCTGGGCCCTGAGCTGAGGGTGTGCAGCACAGAAATCCCCATCCCTTAAGGACCCTGTCCAATTATGCCCTAATGAACAAGACACAATGTCAGCATCCCACAGCCTCTCACCATCCAATTCCCTCTGCTCCTGCACACACCCACTCAGTTTAGCTGCTTTTGGCCTGGACTGCCAAGTAAATTGTATTCTATTTGCCATCTGGATGGCAGCTGTCTTCTGCTAAGTTTTCCTTATCTCTTCCACAACACCTGCTGATAACAGACTATTGAATGTCACTGCATGGCTGGTAAGAACTAGAACATCCCATTGGGAGATGTGAGCCCAGAGGGAGGAGCCAAGCATTCCTACCCAGATATAATCTGGAGATTCTGGAACACCAGCACAGCTTCTCCACTGGATTCCCCAGAGGAAGAGCAGCTGCCTCTTCTTCCTCTGGATGTTCAGAGGAAGATGCACCTTTCTCCAGGATCCCTGCTCCAACAGAACCACCCCTGGCACTGCAGGAGGGCTGCAGCCACATTTCCAATGGGACTGCCACCAACACCCTGACCAACAGGGTGTCAGGCTGGGTTCTGACTCTGTCACTGTTGTTTTGGTTTACTGCATTGTTTATATTTTTATTTTCTTCTAGGGATAAAATAAAATAAACCATGCATTACACTATCTTCTTTATTTTATCTTTTTATCTTCTTTCCTTTATTTTCTTCCCTAAAGAACTGTTATTCCTGCTCCTATATTTTTTTGCCTGAGAGCCCCTTAATTTAAAATTTATAACAATTCAGAAGGAGAGGGTTCACATTTTCCATTTTAGGGGAGGCTCCTGCCTTCCTCAGCAGACTCCTGTATTTCCAAACCAAGAGAGCTTTGAAAGCATCAATCTGCCCAGCAGGGCTGGCACTGCCAGCCCTTCCAGCCTCAGCACCTTCTCAAGTGTGGCAAAGACAGCAACTTTCAAACGTGGCAGCACAGGCACTGAACTGCACAAAAGGGGTGACCCAGACATTTCATTCCAGTTATCTGCAAATACCTCCAGTGCTGAGCAGTCACCCTCACTCCCAAAGAACAGCTCTGCCAGTTCCTTAGCAAGCAGGAGAAAAATGAACATTAAATTCCAGTTATCTGGAAATTTTAAGAGTCTAGTGCTGAGCAGTCACCCTCACTCCCAAAGAACAGCTCTGCCAGTTCCCTGGCAAGCAGAAGAAAAATTAACATTTCAATTTTAATTGTTTTATTATTCAATTATTTCAAAGAAGGGATGGAAATCATTGTTTCACACTTTATTTAAGCTTCTGTGCTTGTTCAACTGCTGGCACAGACACCAAGCATAGCAGAGGGCAGCAGAGCATGGTATTAAGGACACCTGTATTAATCCTTGGGGTAAATTATTAGTACAATGCAGTGATGTGCCAAAGTCACAGATTAAAGGAAGGTTTGTTGGCATGGAGAGCAGCAAAAGGCAGGAAGGTCTCAATTTCCACTTGATTCTCCCATATCCAGGGATCAGAGAGTGCTCAGCAGCTCTGGGGAACCCCTCTGCCCCCAAAGATCAGGATCCCATTCCACTGCTGCCCTCCAAGGCTGTTCTCCCCTTCAGGGAGGCAGAGTTACAGGACAAAATGACATTTTTAGAAGTTGCCTTCTACCTACACCATGGGACAGCAGGCTGCAGCTGCAGAACCACAACACTGAGCATTAAAATCATCCTGGACACCTACAAGGTCACCTGAGGACTCTGGGGCCTGGCCATTTCTAAGTGCTGAGTGCCAAACCTGCATCCCCAGGGGTACAAACTGTCCACAGCTGTTCCAGCACCAGCATGGCTGAGAAGGAACAAACCAGGAGCAAGGCAGTGTCTTCTAAAACCCCCAGGAGCTCATCTTCTCCTTACCCTGAGCAGTGTTGACCCTCCTGCTCTGCCAGAACTCCCCACACACCAGCAGAGCTCTCTCCAGACAGAACTCCTCCTTGTCCAAGACAAGCTCCAATGCCTCACACAAGTAAATGCTGCAGCTCAAAAAGGAGATGTGATATCATATTTTCATATTATATAATCAATTGTTCCCAAATTCTTATCTGCTGAACCCTGGTTTTAATGCTTTGGGGTGCTTGACTCACTTGAGTTGGTTTTACAGAGTTCTATTAAAAAATAAGAAAGGAAACATCAAACAAACAAAAAAAAAAAAACCAACAAAAACCTTTGTACAGGCACAAGCTGTCAGAATGCTGTACATCTCCACTGCCATTCTAGACACCACAAAGCATAACAGGATTACTATTATTACTGAATAATTTACCTGTGCAAGTCTTAATACCATTTTTGATGTTTCCATCTTTTCCAGTTTATGATTTGCTGGATTCCTTTTATACCCTTTCATGGCTCCATAAGAAAATAATGCTAAATTACTACCAGAGGACAATTGCTTTTTGTAATGAGCTTGAGGATAGGCTGGATTGAAACCTAGGATATTGAGAAAGGGAAGTGGGATGGAACAGATGAGCAAAAGTGAAGCAACTATTTGGTATTTGAAAAACTCAACACTGTTGAACTGCAGAAATAATCACTCTGCACTGCTGACTTCAGCAGAGCTGCTGGCTGCAAGCAGATAAGCACAGCCTTGATGCTTGCTTTTGGTTTTCCTGAGGAACCAAAAGGAGGTGCAAGCCCATGAAGATCATGTCAGATTTAACAGCTTCAAAACTTCTGTTCTCCTTCAGTAATAAAACATCAGGATTCAAATATTTACTGAACTTGTGGATTAAATAGTCTGAAAATCAAGTTAAGCCCATGTGCAGGAGTTTTTAAAGATGATCTTCACAGGGAGGAGCAGAGAATGTTCATGGTGCACACCCTGACAGTGCTGCACTTCAGTGAGATCCCACTTGTACAAGATCAGAATTGAAAAGCTGTTTCCTTCACAAAGCTGCTTTTCATCAGACCTCTCCTCTGGGTTTAACATCAAACTTGCAGAGGACAAGGGCACCACTGCTGAGGTGCAGCCACAGAGCAAAGCTGAGAGAGCCTCTGCTTTTGGCCCAAACCTGCTTTTTGTGCTGGACCTGCAGCCTGCTGTTCCAGGTTGCAAGGCAAGATGTTTTCCATTCCCATCTGTGTGGCAGATCACCTTTGTCAAGTGGGCAGTTTGCTTTATCTCTCTCTTTGAGTGACCACATTCACACCTCCCTGGGAGGGGACATTGCTGATAACAGACCATTGAATGTCACTGCATGGCTGATAAGAACTAGAACATCCCATTGGGAGATGTGAGCCCAGAGGGAGGAGCCAAGCATTGCTACCCAGATATAATCCAGAGGTGTGTGAGACACCAGCACGGCTTTCTCCACGGGATTCCCCAGAGGAACAGCAGCTGCCTCTCCTTCCACTGGATCTTCAGAGGAAGAATACATCCTTCTCTACAGATCCCCCTGCTCCAACAGAACCACCCCTGACACTGCAGGAGGGCTGAGCCACATTTCCAATGGGACTGCCACCAACAGCCTGACCCACAGGGTGTCAGGCTGGGTTCTGACTCTGTCAGTGTTGTTCTGGTGTACTGCATTGCTTATTTTATCCTTTTATTTTTCTTCACTATTAAAGAACTGTTATTTCCTACTCCCATATTTTTTGCCTGAGAGCCCTTAATTTAAAATTTATAGCAATTGGGAGGGGTGGGGAGGGTTTACATTCTCCATTTCAGGGGAGGCTCCTGCCTTCTTTAGCAGACACCTGGCTTTCCAAACCAGGACACCTGGGCTGCCAAACTCCTTGAGCTGCTTTATCTGGTTCCTGCCCCAGCCTGCCCAGGCAGTTCCCTGGGTGGTGTCCCAGAGGTTTCCCATCAGCTCAGGTGTCACCTGTGGCTCAGATGCCTTTGGGAGTCCAAGGCAGGTCTTGGATATACAAATGGGTTTAATTCACATTTACTGTTAGTTCAGAGGAGGCAGTGATGGTGTCTGAAATCAAGAGCTGGGGTTCCCAAGCACAGCAGCACCTGGTTAAATCCACAGTGGGTGAGGGGAACATGGAATAATGAGGGAAGCACACTCTGCTCCATGGCACTGCCACCATCCTGGGCTGGAGCATGGGGAAGTCAACACAAGCAAGTCAGAAGTCCAACAGACTGCTGTAAACACCCCTTTAGAATTGTGCCTTTTCATTCTGCACTATTTTTGTGCTGCATCTGAGGGAAAAGTTACACTAAACCCCTGCCCACAGATTTATTTACAGCATGCCAAACGAGGAGAAAAAACCTGCTGCTGCAGCAGTGTCTGAAGTTCAAGAATCCTCAAAATCCTCAATGCAGCTTTTGAAACAGCCTCTCCTGAGGCCAGGGAGTCTCAAAGCTTTGCATTTCTAGGAGGTCTTAACTCAGTCACTGATCTTGCCAAGGGACAGTTCTCAGAGCCACTTCACAAAAGCAATGCCACTGAAACCATGCCACACACAAGGGGCTCAGAAAGACAACCACAAACACTTCTGGAGAGTGAAAGCAGACATGGAAATTGCAAATTAAGATTAAATTAAAATTTTCCAGTTTACCTCACTTTTTTTGAGGTATGGAATTAATTAAGATTAAATTAAGATTTTCCTTTTAACAGGCAAAGTATATTTAATACATTAATTGAAGAAGAGAGCAAACCAGACAAAAGCATCTAACAAACTTCCAATCTAAGAAATTCCCTCAAGGGATCCAAGAAGCATTTCTGATCTAACAGACTAAACAAAACAAAGCTCCTTGCTAAACAATTCTTTACAAACAAACAATTTAACCCAGTCAGATGAACAAAAGGAGCAGCAATAATTTATACAAGCATATCTGAAGTAAATTTTTTTGGTTTGTTTTAAAAAGGGCTGGAAATGCCACTGTGAAGTCCAGCTTGCTCTAGTCCAGGCCAGCTCCTGGGGCAGCTCCCTGCTGTGCTGTCTGCCTATTCACCTCCTCAACGTGGTTTTCCTCTTCCTTTCCCTTCTTCCACCATCTCTTAAAAACAATCTCAGTTTCTTCCTCTCTTCACTGCAGCCTAAAAAAAATCACCAAGCACACTTCATCCCACCCCACCAAACAATCCCTCATCCCCACAAAAAACTTGTCCTGGGGATCAAAAAAAAGTTTTCCTTCCAGAGACAAACAAAATCTCTTTTTATATTTCCTCTCCTGCTCTTCTTTCATCTTGCAAAGGTTGAAAAACATTGTTTCCACCTAGAAAAAGGTGACAGAGTGAATGCCACCTTTCTTCAGCCACCCACAAAAGCCACCTCAGCTGTCATGTACCTGTCAGCCCTGCCTGTGCTTCCCACCCAAACACAGCAGCAGCTCCCCCCAGGGCTCTGGGTACCCTCACAGGCACAAACTGCTCCAGTTAGCAAACACAAAACCAGGAGGGAGCCTGGAAAAGCATTCCTTTTGTACTGGAATATGGGAGGGGAAAGCAAACAGGAGCAAAGAGCTGTCCCAGAGCAGGGCAGCTGGGAGTGCCAAGCATGCAGAGCACTCCCATCCCTCACTCTGTCACTGACTCCTTGACCTCTGTCCCCGTGGTTACTGCAGGACAAGGGGATAATCCTGGGGAAATTGTTCCCTGGGGAATTCTCTGTGACTTTTTAATGATCACAGTGATCACAGCACTGAAGCCATCACCCTCTGGAGAGCACTCTGCTCACTGCATTAAAGCTGGCACTAAGTGAATATTCAGAAACCAGCAGTGTGGGGAGAACAAGCATGGGTTAATTACAATTATCTCAGCTCTCCTCACTCACGTGCCCATAATAACACCTACACCAAAAATTTGGCTTTGCCAGGGGACATTAAAGAGAGAAAATAAAAATCTAAGCATTTCTGAAGCAAAAAAAGCCATTAGAAGACACTCAGCTCTATATTTTCACCAGCCTGGGCATGTATGGAAGGGAAAGAAATAAATCGCCTCTTACAAAACTGATAAAGCCAATTTATAATGAAGTCAAAATACAACACAATATTCCTTTGGAAAAATATTTCCTGAAGCTTATTTTAAGAAAAAACCTGAATGCCAGATCTGCACAGAAGATTGTCTTCAGCAGTTCATAGCTTCTTTTTCAAAATACTAGGTCTGAAGTTGTTATCTGGGGCTTATTCAATTTTTAGAGGTGAGGAAGACACATAAAAAGACCAACTCCAAAAGAGGATTTGAATAAATCAATAGCTGTACAATGTTATCATAATGCTGAGAAAAACAGCCCGAGCAACAAGAATTAATCTAACAAAGCTTGCAGGTTTCTTTTTTCCCTTCATGCTCAAGACAGTGACAGTCACTTTATTGTCTGTTCCAAACACTCCTCTACACTAATTACAGATGATGTTGACAGCAGACCATCTTATTTTCCTTGAGATGATAGGTAAAGTTTTGTACTTTCAAAACTCCTCAGGCTGATGCTTAAACACTGAGGTAAACAGGGAAAATGAAGCCAGGACCCTCTGATTTATTTCTCCAAGAGATGAGTTTGACATTTGGATAATTCCAAATGAAGTCATTCCAGTGACTGAAGACAAGGGCAGAACCAGTGAACCAAACAGGACAAAATGCTGCCATTTAGTATTAAAACATTAATTAAATAAGCAAGGCTCCTAAGGATCAAGTCCAAGCAGCAACAGTTTACTGGAAATGACTCTTAATTCCTTTTGGATCAGGTAATCTAATAGCACAGACAGATATTTATTAACCAGGATCTGGAGTTATGGGAGAGAAATTCCTGAGAAAACTGTGTTTCCTGCAGGGGGGCATGAAAAGCTCTCTGCAGATCTGGAGTTTCAGACTACCTGGATGTTTATTGCTCTCAGGAGAGCCAGGAGCAGGAACACAAAAATGACAAACCCAGCACTTGGAACCATCTCAGTGAAAAACTGAACTGCACACACACCTAACAAACATGGAAAGGCTCCAGAGAACAGCCTAGCTGATCTCTGTGAGAACACGGCTACAAAAAGAAGAAAAAAAGACAAATATTCCCTGTGAACATCCATCTTACATTTTTAAACACTGTTTTACTGTTCATCTGCTCAGCCCTCCACAGAGCTGCCCAAGTGTGCTTTGATTATTTTTAAGGTACATCAATCAGGCAGTGATTTATGAAGCCATTTCCAGCTGCATTTAGTCAGAGGTAATTGTAGAAGGATCCTGACTTTTAGAACCAGGCAGGCATTTAAAATACACATCCACCTGTTCAGTTCTTAAAATCAATCACCTGAGATGTTCTCAGAGCAAAATGAAAACAAGCATTTAGGACAAAACTGAGGAATATTAAGAGAACTAACTGAGCTAGGCAGGTGATAATCCTGGCAAATGAGGCACATGCTGGGGACTAACAGGAGCCACTACAGCACTTTGGAGTTTGAAATTGAAATTACTGAAGGCTACAAAGCAGAGAAACAGCAGCAGTGTGAAGTCATGTGAGGTATTTAAAAGCTGGTACTCCCAACAACATTAAAAAAACCCTGAGAATAGAATGGGATTAAAGCCATCTATTTGCTTGCTGCCTGGGAAACTTTCATTTTAACCATCACACCTAAAAACAGGAGAAAAAGTAAGTTCAGATACTCTGAGCAGGGCCCAAAGTAAATGCAGCAGTCTCCAGCTTTGTGAATAAGCTGCTTTGGAGAGGAAAGTGTGCAACAAAATGATGCACAATGTGACAGAAAGGAGACTGAAAGGTAAATAAGCTCCTGTTGCTAGTTCAGGTTTAGCTACAAAGGAGCAGAAGGAACACAAAAATCACAAAGGAGCAGAAGGAACACAAAAATCAGCTAAGAAGCACTGCAGCAGTGTTCACACAACCCACAGCCTGGAGACCAATCACTATCAGAAATTACCTAAGGGTTTGGGATTCTGGAGTGTTTCTATGAATAAAAAGAAAGTGATTATAAAAGTGTATATATAGACAGGCTGGCAGGGTAATGTTTTAAATCTGTTTCAGGAGAAGAGCCCAACTCTGCTCAGAAGCTGATTTCAAAACAGCATCTCAGGCAGGAATTCAGAAATAGCACATTCTTTATTTCCCTCACTCCACACAGGCTGCTCTTCACAGTGGTCCAGGGAAATGTGTTCCCAAGCACAAAGAAGGGAAAATAGATAAAGCTCAACACTTGGTAACCTGAGGAGAATTCAATCATGGATGAGATGACAGCAAGTGCAAAAAAATGCTGGGAAACAAAACTGAGTTAGGTCTTCCCCTCTTAATAATCCTCCACACTGTAAAAAATACATTTTATCAGGTAAGTTTTCCAGACAATTTAACAGATTTTCATTTTTATTTCAGAAAGTTTTTTCATGTTTCTACCCATTTGATAATAAAAAAAATGATTTAAAAGGTCACAGCAATTGATTTTGAAGGATTTTACATGTAAGAACTCTTTACATGTAAGGGTTCCAAAATGAGACCCAACCAAAAACTTGAGCCCTCTAAAGGGTGAAGCACACAAGCCCCACACATGCAGCTGGTTTGTGCATGTGTGTTCTCTACTTGAATGGCTTCTCTAATGCCCTTGGAACAGTTTTTGTGGCAGAAGGACATGCCCACTCCCAATTTAATTCTTTAGGAGTAGTTCAGAGTGCTTTACTGGTCAGCTATTCCTGCAGAAAACCAGGCTGACTTCATATAATTCACAAATTAAATCCTGATTTTCAAGTCCCTAACAGGCCAAGACTGGATTCCAGCCCACAGAGCTTCTGTGCAAATTCTCACTGCTCCCCTGGTGGTGATGAAAAGTAAAAAGTGAGCTCACAACTGTGATGCTTCAATGTTCAAAATATAAAAATCCAATCTGATTTTTCTCTTTTTGAAGTTAAGCTACTGTTTCCTTTTCTCTTGCTGAATCTTTCATTTCAACAATCACAGAAAAAGCTCCTCTTTTCTGGGTTTCTTGTCCATTTGTACTCATTTTTAAGCTTAAAACTTTCTCTGAATGAAAACACAGGGACAGGAACAGAACTAATTAACTTAAATTACTCAGTGCCTTGATTTAACCTGAGGTGAAAACAGAAACACAAAGGGCAAAACCAAATCACACCAAGTGATGAAAAAACAATAGGGAAAGAGTGCTTATGAAAATCCACAAAACAAAACACTCATTTTGCTTCCAGAAAGTCACATGCTCACCTCAGCAGAGATTTTACAGATGAAGAAAGTCACAAATCTCATTCACAGTGCCAAAGAGCAAACCAAGTATCAGATAAAGGTCATTTTCAATTTGTTTTTTGGAAGAGACAAACACCTGATGTGTACCCTTTATCCACCTAATGCAGTTAAAGCTCTGCAAGAAACAATTTTGGCAGCATTCCTGGGAACAGCAAGGGGAAGATAAATGTCCTGCTCAGGGCTCTGCACTGATTTTGTCAGGAGTATCAATCCCATGGAAATTACCAGGGTTATGGATTGCTGTTCACAGGATGCTCTTGTGTTTGCTGCCTGGCTGAAAACCAGCACACCTCACAGAGTGTGGGTTCTCAGGGTAATCCCAACCTCCAAAACCTTGGAGCAGAGCAGGATTTGTGCAGTCACCCCAAAATTCCCAAAACATTTCTACAGTCAGCACTGTACCAAAGACAAAAAATCCTCACTTCAAAAACCTGCTCTTGAGCAAACCACATGAACTGATTCTTTCCAAGGCCAAAAAAGGGTTTTTTAAGATTTATTTAGAAGGAAACATCAAAAACAAAAAAAATCAGTACCTTTAAGGTTCTAGTTGGGGCCCAGCCAGTGCCATCAATTGAGTGTTCTCTCAATAAACTGGAAAAGAAAGACACACACATTACACAGAGCAACTTCTGCTTCAATTGCCTTTGTCACAAACCTCACAAGAAACCATCAGGAAGTAACTGCAAGATAAGATCTAATTCCGGCACTATTTATATCCAGGTAATGGAATTTTAAAGCCCAGGAGTTGGGATGTCTGCCTAAAATTACCTTCTCCACAGTGTCATTACAGAACTCCCCATCTGAGCCCATCTCTGTCAAAACACCTGAATTATTCTCCTCCAGCAGCACAAGTGTGACAGAAATACTTGTGACAGGCTCTGCATTGAACCCTTTTTTTATTCCCTGATGCATTTTAGAGCATGCTCATCTCTGGTGAAGAGACAGCCTTGCAGGATGACCCATCCCTCACCAAAACTGGTACAAACCAATAAAAAAAAGGTGTTTTGGGGAGGGATAGCTAATTAGCAAAGAGAGGATCATCCTCTATTCTGTGAAAGGACTTCAGCTTCCTACAGGTAAAGATAAGAAAGGGAGAGAGTTTTAGTCTGGCTGCTCTGGAGGAAAAACTTCCATATAAAAAACATATTAAAATTTTTTAAAAATATATATAAAGATATAAATATATTAAAGATTATATATACATAGGATATACATATATATATATCTCATATATAAAAATATATAGGATATAAAATATATAAATATATAAAACCATATATAAATATAAAAACTATTATATCATAAAATAATATAAATATTATATTCATATTATTGTATTCTATTACTGTATTTATCAATATTTTATTATACAAAATATATACATGTATTATAAAATACAACTTGAATTTTAATATTAATATAGAAAAATACAGAATTTCTTAGATGCACAATCCAGCATAGATATTATTATAATTATCCCATATTATTGCACATATTAAGCCCAGTGAAGCTGCTGACCAGTTTGCAAGTGGAAACCATTGAGGTGTTCAGGCATTTCTGGACCTTTCAGATCCAAAGCTCAGCAGTAATGAGGAGGAGATATATTGGGGATCAGAGCAGAATTGAGAAATAAGCTGAAGTCTTGCTCAGAAAAGTAATAATCTGAATGAAAACAATGTAAAAAGCTCCCTGAAGCATCATTTCACAATCACACCTTCCTCTGTAAGGAGTCAGCTGAAACAACTCACACAGCAAAGCACAGAAATTCCCCAGCAGCAGCAGCTTCTGCTACTGAAATGACAGGACAGGGTTAAAGTGAAATAGTTTAACTGTAAGGTTTTAGCAATTCCCAGGCTGACATGCATTAAGTCATTTTTAAATTACAGTAGGTGATTAGACCATGGAGGTTATGTAGTTATTTAATGAACATGGCAAGTTTATATGCAAGGAAATTCAATCCTTGTTCAGTGCAGAGATCCCAGGAGCAGGATGATAACCTGGACAAGCCCATTCCACCCAAATGTGCTGCTCATCTCCTTCCTGTGCCTTTCAGAAGATAAAATATGCCATTACCACTTGTGCAACGTTCAGAATAACATCTTGTGGCTGCAGTTTGTCTCCATATGACAAAAGCAAAAAAAGCTTTTTGTCTGCTCCTTATCAAACTGTGTGGCAGTGCTTCCATTTGCCTCTCCATCCACCTGACTGGGAAATTCCAAGTGGGGGGAAAGCTAACACACTAAATAAAGTCAGAAAAATATTCAGTGCCAGAGCACCTGAGCATGAGCTAAGGCTCATGGCCTCAGAGCTGTCCTCAGAGCTCCAGCTGAACACCACAGCGAGGATGAGGAGACACCTGCACCTCTCAGAGCACTCTGGCAGGAAAGCAGGGAACACACATGTCACTGACATATTTTCTGAACAATCCTTTCATTAGGATTTTTCTTTTCTCCTGAGAAGCTTCAGCTCCTCCATGTTTTGCTGCTTTGCAATGTGATTTGGAGAATTGTGAATTGTTTTTACATGATGACCAATGACAGCCCCACCTGTGCCAAGGCTGTGAGCAGTCACAAGATTTTATCATTCCATTCCTTTCCTTGCTAGCCTTCTGATGAAATCCTTTCTTCTGTTCTTTAGCACAGTTTTAGTAGATCATTTTCTAATATACTTTCTAATATATTATAAAATAATCAATCAGCCTTCTGAAAGGAGGAGTCAAGATTCTCATCTCTTCCCTTGTTCTTAGACTGCTGTGAACACCACTACTGACACAGAAGTGTCCTGTGGCTTCATACTCCTCATTTGCTGGTAATTTGTTATTAGAGCAGCACCCTCCTTCTTCTACAGATTAAAAATGATCATTAAACCCCTCAGAACCTTTCTGAGGGGTTTAATGATCATTAAACAGAACCTTTCCCCAGATCTAAGGAGACCTCCCAAATTATGATTACAAATCATAGATCAGCCTGGGTTCCATGGGCAGAGTGCACAATCACTGCTTTTGAACTTTCAGTAACCCTGATGTGACCAGTCAGCTGCTCAGCTGTCATTTCAGCAAATACCTCCTCATTCTGTAACTCCTGCAGGGCAGAAAGCTCTGAGGAATTGTTTTCTTTTTAAATAAAGAGATCTTTCAAAAAAACATCTCCTGAAAGTGAGAACTGCATGATTGCAGTAAGTGTAAAACCCTCTGAAACTCCAGCTGACCCAACCTGCAGCTTAAGTGACAACAATTTACTGGAAAGAAGATCAATCTGGAGAAAACACAATTTTTTCTATCCACATGTGTAGTAGAGGGGACATCCAGTATGGGCCAGACCTAATTAGGATCTGTCATTAATAATAGGGCCCAGGTAATTGCAGTCCATAAAGCACAGAAAAACTCCACATTTCCTGCCCAGAACTGTTACACTTGACCACAAGTTAACTATTTAGAATGTTTCCATCCAGGGATGATTATCACACCAACACACCCCACAGCATGAGCTGTATGTGAGGGGAAAGCACTGATGAAGATGATTTTCTGCTTTTAAAAATAACTGCAGCTATTTTAATGCAGAGACTCTTGGGTAAGTTGATTGCAGATTCTATACATAGAATGCATTCTCTAACAGGCAGAAAGCAATTTAGCTATTTTAGTTTTTCCACAGAATGCCAGACATTTCCAGGGTTGGTATGTTGAGGGATCTGACAATCCAAAGTGCTTCAGAGCAGATGCTGAAAGAATGCCTCCACTTCATTAGAATTATGATGCTCCAATCACCACATTCATCTCTTATAATTAAAATAACTTCTGGAAATGGAAAAGCTGTGGCTGCCCCATCCCTGGAAGTGCTCCAGGCCAGGCTGGATGGCTTTTGGAGCAGCCTGCTCTAGGGGAAGGTGTCCCTGCCCATGGCAGGGGGAGGATGGGATGAGCTTTAAGGTCCCTTCCAAGCCCAAGCACTGTGGATTTTGTCAATATGAGGCTTTAGTGAGCCCCAGAAGATGCTGTGCTGGAGCTCCAGCTTTGGTTTGGTGCCTGCTATTTATATAAACACCTCACCAGTTCACTGCTCTACCTGCATTCACAACATTTAAATTTCTTAATTATGAGCCTGACCTGCCTAGGAAGAGCAATACAAAACTTCAATTTCACCAGGACTTTCACCACAGCACTGAAATGGTTCTTCCATCTAGAGGAAAAATTCAGCTTCTCTTTAAGCACTGATTTGCTACACATGGTGACAAGCATGCAGGATTTTCAGAGCAGCTTTCAATCTCACTTATGGGCTTTGCTTCTGCTTCATCTGCTTTTTCTTCTGTGTGCCATTAACTTGAAAAATGACAGGCAGGCTTCTCACTTGTGTTTCTGTTTGGTTTCTGGCCAATTTCACCATCAGGTGTTGAGGATGAAATTGCAAAGTTTCACAAATTCATTTGGAAGAGGAAACATTTACTATCAAGGAAAACCACCCAGCAAGAGAAGCCTCTCATTTTGGCAAAGTAAAACTTTCAGGTTTCATTACTGACTTATCCTGACCCCAACCCTGCTTTGTTATAACTGGCACATGGGTCTTATCAATGGATATTAAATATTATAATTAACATAGAATAATTACTATCAAATTATTATACAAATACATATTACATATATATATATTATCTATTATATATATTATACTTTCTTCCTTTCTTTTTGAAACAAAAAGAATTTTCAAGCTCTTAACACACTTGGGCATTAAATGGTAAAAGCCTCTCTCAGGGCCTGAGGATGATTCAGATATGAGGGAAGGAAGGAAAAAAAACCCCAAATACATTTTGTTTAGGATAGATTTTATACTTTTACCCCATTTTTTTGTTCTGCAAGTAAAACAAAGCAAGAATGAGACTTTCAGTAGATCTTTATGCTCCTAGAAGTTACATGTAGAATCAGCACAAAAAATCACTGTCAGGACAGTTATAGCCAATATTTTATCAAACAGAGAAACCTCCCAGGTTAAAAAACTCCAACAGAATGTTGCTCCTACCTTAGGCAGATTTCTCCTGTCTCTGTAATGTTTGGGTGCCAGATTCTTGTCAAACATTTTACCTTTGGAGGCTGTCAGGAGAGAAAACAAATTACTGTGTTATGCTTTAAGCTAAAACCCTGTTATAACTCATAAAACAAAAAAAGGCAAATAGATTTGTATGGATTTGTACATTTAGGGCAACAATGCATCATCTACAAGAGTCAAAACAGACTTCTCTGCCCTTTTAGCTTGTCTCAACTCTTCATAAAAACCAGGCTGGTATTAGGATTTTCTTTATAAAAAATAACTTTTAAGAAAGCCAAGAAAATTTGCTCCTTCAGGGAAAACACTCTAAGTCATTCAGTTTCTTCATACTTAAGACAATAATTTAAACCAAAAAACTTCACCAAGGCTTGTCCAAATCATGGATTTGTTAAAAAACAGCAGAGGATGCAAAGATAGCAAAATAACTAATAATAAATAAGTAATAACTAAATAATAAATAAATAACTAATAATAAATAAATAAAATTATTTTAAATACAGACCCTCCTGTTCACAGCTGAATTAGAGGCACTAAAATGAAAAGCTACAGGCAAGATCACCAAACTTCTGAATGTCATGGTGGGGTTCTGAAGTACAGATTTTTCAAGTACAATCTCTTTTGCTCTGGTTTTGTGAAGTAAATAAAGAGTGGGACATAAAAATGTCAGTAGCTTAGCAACAGCACGTTGCTGCATCCCTGCTCTCCCCATTAGGAGCTGCAGCTTTCAATCAGGCAGATTATTTCTGATGGGAAGTGTCCTGGAATCCATCAGCACACACCAGCACCTTGCAGAACTTCAATTAAATCCCAGATTAGAAATGTGGAGCCATCTCTCCTTCCACTTTTTCCAATGATGTCTTCAACCAAGAGGCAAAACAGCTCCAAGAGCTGCATTTGCATGGCAGCATCGTGTGGTTTATCTCATTTTGTTCCCAACTTCCCACTGACCTTTTTAAGAAACTTTTTAAATTAAGACTCCTTGGAAGAGGTAAAAAAAACATGCATGGCACTGAGACACTAAAAACAGACCTAAAAGAGATGTTCTAGAAAAAAAATACAGATCAGCACAACAAATCCGGGATTGATAATGCAGATTTTGCCTTTTTTCCACTTCATTTCTGTGCAATAACTCCAGGGACATCAGTCATGGCATTATTGAAAATTGAGTGGGTCATAGAAAACAGCCTCAAACTTTCTGACCTCCAAAACACCTCAGAAGTTTTCCAACAGCACAAGCTTTTCATTAGCCACACTTCCACATTGTTTTGAAAGATGGTGCCTAGTTCTCAAGCAAGGCAAAGCAGCAGAATTTATTCCATGCCATTAGATCAAGATAAAAGAGTAAATTTCTGCCATATGCACCTTCAAACAGGGAATGCATTGATGAGTCAAAAAAAAGATTTATGGAAACTCTTTTAAAAAAAAATCCCCAAATCCTCACAGTGAATTAACTGGTGTCTCATTTTTTGTACTGTGGAAATAAAAGAATTCCTTTATCCTTTCAAAGTGATTTTCACTGCTGAAAGTTAAAAAAACCCACTCCTGACAGTAAGACAAAGGTTTTTCTCTCTCTCTCCTTTTTCCCTTTTAGACACACAGGACAACTGCAGCACCACCATAAAACTCATCTTCAGCCAAAACCTCACCCTGGAACTTGTTTCAAGTCATTTTTGAACCTTCCCTAGACCAGCAAATCCAGAGATTTCCTCAGGATGATGTTTCACTTGAAATCTGTGAAATTCTGCACAACAGAGCTCCCCAAATCCATTTATTTCCCTGCTCAAACTCCTCCCTCCCCTCAGACTGCACAGGTAATGCAGCCTCAGCTGGGGGGCACAGCACTGACCACATTCACTTCCTTCTCCATTTCCAGCAGCCACTTCTGCTCTGGGATCCTTGATTTAAAATGAGCAGTTTCAGTTCTTGATAAATTAGCACTCTAAAAAGAAAGGCGTACCAACGTCTTGCAATTTGTTTTTAATTATGTATTATTTATGTATTTAATTTGATCTCTTCACTAGTGAAGAAATTTACCTGGTGAAGGAATGTGGCTCCTGAGAGAAATCTGGAATCAAAGTTATTTGAAATGTTTTCTCTGGCCACCAGCTAGTCCCAAAGCTAAACCAATTTCCCTAAACCATCATGCAACTGCAGCTCCTCTCTTTACAGTTTATAAAAAACAATTTTCCCCAGGAGGAAGCACAGAAGAGGGATACAAGTTTTCCCTAGAGGGGATACAAGTTCCTGGGGCTGAACTACACTCCAGCCCTGAGATTTCTTGCCATTTTCCAGCAGCAGAATATAGACTGGCTGAAACTGAACACTGCACCCAGCAAAGCACTGAGGGGTTTGCCCGCAGGCCACAAGAGTAAATCTTCCAAATTGTTCCTCTTTATTTATTTATGCTCCTCCACTACACCACAATTCCACAAACCCACCCCTCTGGCCAGTGCAGGTGTGTCCCAGACCTGTCTGTGGGCTGAGAGCCCTGGCAGAGCTCTCCTGAAATCACTTGTGGCAGTCCCATTCTGCCTGGCACAAACCAACCACAGCCTCAGCAGAATTCCCTCAGTACTGGGATTAATACTGCACTAACAACCTGACCACATCCAACATTCAACCTCCTGCATTGTCCCAAAAGTTTTTATTTTTGTATTGGATAAGAGGTGCTCAAATTAAAAAATATTTCATTAACACTTGCTGTAGATTTTCCTGCCAGTGCTGAGCAGGGAACCACAACAAACCAGAGATTTTTGAATTATGGGAACTGAGAATCAAAAACCTCAGATCAAAACTGAACTTCAGCACTCTTGTTACACACAGCAAACACTTTCCTGCAGCAATGTTGTTTGGGTGAACACTGGAATACAAAAATTAAAGGAAATGAAATGAATACACAGAAGTTATTAAGGGTGACTTCTGCCACAGTATGAAATTCTTTGGTAAAGTTAAGGGGAACTTCAAACACCCCACAACCAAACCCACACAGCTGCAAACACTGCCTAGCTGTGACTGCCACTACTACACACAGGTAATGATGAAATTGGGCTCAGCTGAACAGGGACCAAAGATCTTCCCTGAAACTCTTCTCCAGGATCCTCCCTTACACATTCCTCAGCCTCTCTGAAGAACTCTGCACTACCAACACCAAACTAAGACACCAAAGCAGAAGAATGTCAGGGAAAATTACAGAACTGTCAACTTTTTCCTTTTGGTTCACTTATTTCATTCTTAGATTTATAGGTTTTTTAATGAGAATAATCATTAAATGCAGGTGTCATGAATAATTAACAGGAGAGAGCAGAACCTCAGCCAGAAGGGAGGACACTCAGGTTTCACTCATCTGCACTTCCAAGAGCTTCTGCCAGACAGCTGCAGAGATTTATTTTATTAAGAGACAGAAGATCCTTTCTCAATCTCCATGCCAAGTTCCCCCTGAAGTCCTGTTACCTGCAAAGAAAATCTAAAATGACAACTGTGAGACTAATGACAAATACTCACCACCATATTGTAGGCATCAGGAACTTCAGTTTCAAACTGAAACTTTCCTCCTTGGTAATAGCCCTCATCTAGAAAAGGGAAAACAAGGCAAATACTTAAATAAGAGAAAAACACCAAGATTAAAACAACAGCACAGGGTTATCATCAAACACTTCAGCTGGTTGCTGCCACCTAATCCAAGGAGGGTGTGAATATTTTGTCTTCCTGCACTCCCAACATTTCTGCAGCAGACATTTGAAGTCAGGAGAGCCAACAGTCCCAGAAAAATCCAGGATCCTGACCACAGGAAAAGGAATACCCAGCTGGAGGAACCTTGCACTCAACTTCTCACTGTGGGAAGCAAATCCTGGCAGCAGCACCACATCAGTGACACTTGGAATAAGCTGGAGAAATTCTGCAATTGCTAAAGCATTGCTAGATGCTGCTCCAGGACTGAGCACACCCTCACAAACCTGTGCTTGCTAATGCATTGCTAAACCCTGCTCCAGGACTGAGCACATCTTCCAAATTTGTGCTTCTAGAGCATTGCTAAACCCTGCTCCAGTGTCACAGACACATTTTATGGAAAATCCTTTCCTTAGGATTTTTTCTCCTGAGAAGCCTCAGGAATAAAATGTAACCAATGGTTATCTGCTGCTGTGGAATGCAACAGGTGCATCTGGGATTGGTCTCATGTGGTTGTTTCTAATTAATGGCCAATCACAGCCCAGCTGGCTCAGACTCTCTGTCCAAGCCACAAGCCTTTGTGATCATTCTTTCTTTTTCTATTCTTAGCTAGCCTTCTGATGCAATCCTTTCTTCTATTCTTTTAGTATAGTTTTAATGTAATATATATCATAAAATAATAAATCAGCCTTCTGAAACATGGAGTCAGATCCTCATCTCTTCCCTCATCCTAAGACCCCTGTGAACACCGTCACACTCCAGGACTGAGCACATCTTCCCAAACCTGTGCTTCCCAAAGCACTGCTAAACTCTACCCCAAGATCTACCACACCTTCCAAAAGCTGTGCTTCCCAAAGCACTGCTAAACTCTTCCCCAAGATCTACCACATCTTCCAAAAGCTGTGCTTCCCAAAGCACTGCTCAACTCTTCCCCAAGATCTACCACACCTTCCAAAAGCTGTGCTTCCCAAAGCACTGCTAAACTCTACCCCAAGATCTACCACATCTTCCCAAATTTGTGCTTCCCAAAGCACTGCTCAACTCTTCCCCAAGATCAACCACATCTTCCAAAAGCTGTGCTTCCCAAAGCACTGCTCAACTCTACCCCAAGATCAACCACACCTTCCAAAAGCTGTGCTTCCCAAAGCACTGCTCAACTCTACCCCAAGATCTACCACATCTTCCCAAATTTGTGCTTCCCAAAGCACTGCTAAACTCTACCCCAAGATCTACCACACCTTCCCAAATTTGTGCTTCCCAAAGCACTGCTAAACTCTACCCCAAGATCGACCACATCTTCCCAAAGCTGTGCTGGCAATCCTGGTGAGTATACAATGCTGTGTGCAAGGGGTTTCAGAGTGCACTTCAAGAAGGGCAAAGCAGGCTGTTTCATTGTCATTATCTGACTGTGATGTATCTGCTAGGAACACGTGTCTGCCTCTCTGCCAAGCTCAGCACTGAATTATTAAAATGGCTACATTTTCAAATATGACATATTAAAAGATCTACTTGCATTTAAGCAGGGCTAATAGAATGGGATGGCAAACTGCAACTCTTGAAATAGCTGTGTTTGGAAGCTGAAATGCTTGCAAGTGATCTGAAATGCACCTGACATTGCAATTACTGAGGTTTTTCATTTAAAGAAGGAAACAGGTACCCAGGCCACAGTGGGGTTTGAGACATCTGAGGGATGCTCTGGCTCCAAGCCCCCTGAGCTCTCCAGCCCCACTGAAGGCCAGGAGGGCTGGTTACCATTTTATCATGCAGCTTTTTTATATTTCTTAAACCAACGCTGCAAAGAAATGTTCTGTGAAACCATCCATAGTTTACAGCAAGACTAAGAAGAATTTCACTATTATCTGGCTTGTTCCAAACCACAAAAACCCCAGCTTGTCTACTGTAGGTCAGCAAAATCCTCCTTCAGGTTGCTGCCTCCTGATCTGCTCTTCAAATCCATTCTCCATTCCCACTCCAAGTCAATTCTGAAGTGAGCTGGATTTATTAAGCAAATTTAGGCATGCTATGGCTTTACCAGAAAGTGAAGGGACAAGCACTGATTTTTATAGGAAAAAAGCAAGATAAAAGCATTTATCTTTTGTTGTTAAATATACAGAAAAAAAAAATCAGTAAACAAAGACTTTACTGAAGAAGAGGAATTAAGAGGTGAGTTACACTGATAGCCTTTGGTAAAACTGCTCCCTGTCAAATGTGCAGTGCCCTCAGAGTGAGACACTGCTCCAGAAAGGAATCCTTGGAAAATGGTCCAATATCCCCAGGAGCTCCAGCACCACATTTATCCAACAGAACACAGACAGCTGACTGCACTCTATCCACCATCCAGCATTATATTTGAACCAAGTGTCAGGAATTATCACATTTCCAAGTACAAAAGTTCTTCTCCTTGGCTTAATTTCACTGGTTCCTTGATTGGCTGGACTTGGAGCAAAGCATGCAGCAGCTCTTCACATAGCACCCCTGCTAAAATGAAATAAGTGCCTGCTGATGGATGTATCCATCTGTGGTTTGTGTCAAAGAAAACCCCCAGGTTTAATGAACACTCAAAAACTTTCAGATCAAGTCTTCCTCCAAGACAATTCAAAATTCATCACTGCCTTATATTACATCTCATTTGATATTTTGGTTTTACCTTGTCACCAATCACTAATCAAAACCCACACTGGGTAAGCCACTGGGTCTGCTATCAAATAAGCAAAGACATATTTACACAATTAGCAGAGCAAAACATCTCTCCTCCCCTCTTTTATACAATTCTGCTTTTGTGTTCCTAAAGCAACAATCAAGCTACTCATTACCAGTCACTCAAATATAAATTAAAAATTCCGGAGAGGCTCAGTACCCAGCCAGAAATCTTGCACTGCATTAACAAGATAATTCACAATGAAGTCATCTTTCAGCATCTCAAGTAAATAGGTTCTCAGACTGAGAGAAATCCTCAATTTTTTAGGCATGGAAAAGTGGTGGGAAAAAAAGTTCTGGCAGAGTTAAAGAGAGGAAAGAGCTATAAATAAACCCATCAAATGGAACAGCTTTAACACATAACTTAGGAAGTTGGCCACAGGGACTTTTGCTAAAAAGGGAGGATGTCTGAGCCACAGTTTTCCTCCCACTGCTTAAATTTCTGTCTTCAGGCTGTATTAGCAGAGCAAGCATCCCTCCCATCCCTCCCACTTCAGCCTCAAGTTTCATTACCAACAACCTGACTAATCTTAGCTTGTGTTTGCAGGGTGCTTTAATGCCTGACAGAGCTCTGCAAAACACTTAACCAAATTATTTCCTCACTTTAGGAGAAAATGCAAGATAATTAGGGCAGGCCACAAAGGATGCACTTGGGGTAGCTGCTCCCTGAATCAGCCATGCTCACCAATATTTGTGGGTATTTCACCAGAAAACAGTGCCTTTATTAATCCCCCTGAGTGGCACTCAAATACCCACACCACGCCCAGACTAGTCCAACAGCCTGGGAACTGCAGGGAAATTGCATTTACTGCACTTACTCTTCTGGGTTTTTAGCTACCTAAAATCACCTCCTTGATTTTTCTCCAGGTCACTCCCATGATTTTAATCCTCAGCTTCCAATTTTGTGCTCCAAATACCAGTGCAGCAAGCCTGGATTCTAAACATCTCCTCATTTTCCCTAAATTTTCATCCAATATAAGCAAAAATAAGAGCAGAGGCAGTGGTGGCACAAAGGTATTTTTCAAAGGCAGAACAAATGTTTCAGATGACAAAAGGGAAGAGAAGCTTCAGACAGCAGAGAAAAGCAGCAGTGTCTGCCTGGGGAACAGGGAGTTTGTCCACTGCAGCAGAAAAATCCAAGTCTGAGCCTTTTTTTATCCACTGATTGATAGTGCACTGCAGAAAACTGGAGCAGACAGAGATTGGAATTCTTTCAGTTATATTAAAAAAAAGCAGCCATCCTCATCAAGATTTTCTACAAAATCATTTTCAATTAAAAACTTGCTGTCACCAGGATAATTTTGCCACATTGAATACTGGCTGAGAAAGGTTTTTGTGAGAGGTGCTGAGCAAGGGACCTGAAAGGATTTCTGCTCGGTGGTCAAGTTTATTTTCTTATTCAAATTAGTCTTTTTGTGACAGCCTAAGGAAGCTTCTTTTACTGTCCTTTCAGGACCAGCCACATTCAAAATGACAGCAGGGAACAAAGTCAAGATTCAGACAATACAAAAAGAGTTGGCTCAAGCTTTAGCCATAAAACTTCTGTGACAACCACTCTGCTGCCTCCAGGAAAAACTAGAGAGAAGTTCAGTATTGAAAAGAGGCACAAAACTACAAAGATTTTCTTGGTCTGTGTTCTGCCTTTAGAGTGCTAAACTCTGGCTGATCACAAGATTGTACACCTGAATTATGCACAGCTGAAAATAGCTGTTTACTGGGGTCAGGCTGCAAGTGCAGAGACTTCAGCTGTGCAGTTATATTTAGAGTAACAAAATGTTCATTAAGATCATCTCATTGGCAAGATCAGGGGCACAAAACCCCTGCTCTGCATTCAACAGCTGGTTTCTGCACAGACAAAACAATTCCTAGGATTTAGACACCTTGGAGTTAGGACAGCTTTTTCATACATTAATCATTTGCATAGTGATGCTCTTGTAAAATCAGTTCTTTACCAAAATGTAATAAAGCAGCATCATGTAAAGTGAAGGGCATTTGGTGCAAGCAGAATTAACACCCACCAAGCAAACATGAGCACAACTCCTACACAGAATGACAGGGACAGAGCTCTAGATTAGCTCTTGGGTTTATGTTTAATTACCCTGTCAAGGGCAGCCTCACTCATTTTTCCATCACAAAAGGGAGTTACATGAATGGATTTGTTACCAGAGACCACCCAAAATTTCTGCTGGAGGATGGCTCAGGGGGTTTGGGCTAAGGAACAGCAACAGTGACACCTAGTGCTGCTCTGGCTCCAAAATACTGATTACAGAAACGTCCCAGGCACTCAGTAAGTGCACACACAATTGTTTCTCCAGCTCAAACAACAGCATGAGTGACACTCCTCACCCAAATTCTGCTGGCAGAAAGCACCTACAGACAATGGCACCAAGGAGAAGGAGCTGCAGGGGACACTGAGCCAGCCCAGCACACCCAACACTGCACACAGCAATGCTCTCACCTGAGCAGCTGCACAGGAACACACACAACAAGTGCATGTCAAGTTTAAATACACTTCCATGCAAACTCATCCATAAAATACAACCCTTTATTCCAAAATGCAAATTTCAGGTGGCTATTAAGAAACTTACATGGAAATGATAATATATGAAAATTCTTTTAGTGATAGCAAGAGCTTCACAGGATACTCAAGTTGTGTTAATAATAAAAAATCTGATTTGACATATTTGAACAATCAAAGGCTCAGAGATTGCTCCTTGTTCAGCACCTGCAGGCACACCTGGCTTTGAGGTTTTCCAGCAGGGTTACACTGGTAACCTCTCTCTTCACCTCTGCAGAACCAAACAATCAGCACAGGGAACACACAACCTAACAGGGCTGGAATGCCAAAATACATCAAGGTGGTTTGAAACTGGCTGAGAGGAAAAAAGTTCTCAAAGTAAGCAAAAAAAAAAAAAAAAAAAAAAAAATCTGAGTTTTCCTAACCCTACTCATTTTTGAAGGCCTTTACACTGGAATCTGGTTGTCAAAACTCAGTTCAGTTTCTCCATCTCTTTAATGAAATCATCACTATTGCAGCCAGACTTTCTTTGACTCGAGGCTTCATTGGAATTCCTCTCCTAAACACCAACACAGACAGAAACAAAAGTGACATTGAAAAAAATTACCTGGGGTCACAGTTAGCTGAAAGTAATGGAGCTTGTTTGGGTCAGGAAAATTCACTTTACATGTACCTGTGAAGCAAAAGAATAATTTACATCAGAAATGAGCTCTCCACAGCTGGCTGCCATGAGGAGACAAGTCTGTCCTGGTTATTTTATCACCCACATTATTCAGCTTTTAGCCTCTTAACCCATCAAGCTGGCTGCTCCTTTTCTGGAGCCAAGGAGCTCAACAGTATCATAGTTATAAATCCTATTGGCCTGAAAAAACCTACCTAGAACTGTACACAAACCTAGTAAAGCACTCACATTGTAGTGACTGAAACCACACATTCTTCTGGTGTTTGTTACCCTGTAACAGAACTGAAAAAAGTTCACCTAAAATTACTCTCTGTAAATTCTCTATAACTGCCTTTAAGGAAGGCTTATATCTCAAATAAGATTCCAGGTCTAAAACCATATTATCTTGTCCCTTTTTTTTTTTTAGATAATTCTTAAAAAATTACTTTTCAAGAGTATTTTCACTATTAACAAAGACATCAGGTTACATCTGGAAGTGAAAAACCTGCAGGTTGACTTCATGTTCCCTGAGAGCTGAGCTATTTGCTGTGCCCCTAAATCACAATCTCCTGTTTTGAAAATGAGAGAATAAAGAAAAAAACACAAGTGAGGCACTAATTGCACCCTGGAGTCCCAGGAACCTTTTGGGCACTCGATGAAAGTTTTGCTGCCACTCCACAGCAATTAAAAACTGGAGGCAAATTATCAATACTCCTTCCAAAGGACACTAATGAGAGTCCAGCTCTCCACAGCCCCAGAAGAGGAAGCAACAGAGAAAAATCTGTTCAAGGCAGAGTGGTGGAGCTTTGCACAGTTACCAGTCAAAATGCTCATTTCAATGGTCCTTTCCCCCTTAAAATGGACACTATTAAATGTTATACTCACAAGGTAAATTAGCCTCAAGGTCTGCAACCTCTGTTGAAAGAAAAAAGAGAAACAAAACCATTATTTATACAAGCATAAAGCTCTTCTTCAAGTCCAAATTGGCAGATCTAATTTAAACCACCCCGTAAATCCAATTTTATTTAAAAATATAATTAAGCTGCAGTGGAAGTTTACCTTGAAATTTCTCTTTAAGCCACTCAATTCATTATTAAAAATGCTCATCTGCCCTACAGACATGGCAAATGTATCCTCCTTTGATGGGGAGCTCAGCTCTGCCACACAGAGCACTGGCATTTCCAAAGCACAGGTTTTGTCATTGATATTCACTCCTATTCAATTCAATTCTCCTTTTATTTATTTCCTGAGCTTAAAATTCATAAAGGAAAGGAAGCATCCTGATTCTGTTGCACAGCCCCTAGGAAATGAAGTTTGGAGGGTATTCCTAAGCCTGCCAAGTCACCTTTCCTGGAAGAACCCCTGCTTTTGTGTATTTTATTGAAATTTTACTTTCAATTTCTTAGGAACCAGATGCACCAAGGCATCTCCCTCTTTCCTTCTGAAGTCCTAGGAAATAAAACTGAGTATATTTTTGGCTTTTCCTGTGGTCTGATTTTCCTCTTCTAACTTTGCTTGCAGGCCTCCACAGACACAGCCCATTATTTATTTGGGCTGGCAATGTGCAAGATTTCAATACCAACTCTCAACAACACATCTGAAGAGAACTGTCACTCACAACTCCTGGCACTGAATCCAAACTTATCACAACTCTCACTAATTCTCCAGAACTCCTCCTGCCATCCATGCTCACCAAACCTGGCATTTCTGTGCAGTGCAATGATGTTTGTTTGATTTCCATTTCCCTTGTGCTTGGCACATCCTGCATCTCCAGCCTAATACACCAAGAGCAAAAACCACCAAACCACACTTACCTAAACAATTCACAATTTCACTCTTTTAAAATCCCATCTTTGCAGCCAGAGCTGATTTAACCAAAGCCAGGCACTGAAAGAGCCATGGTTGGAGCCATACTTTTGATAAAGAACTGTCTTTATAGAACACACACACACAAAAAAAAAGTAATTTCAGCTGTAATCAAGGACTTTATTTCAATTTTCCCTTCCTGGTTGATAAAAAAAAGTGACAACCAACCCCTGAAGGCTGCAGCTATGAAAACTTTTCCTGAGACTATTCCCTCACTCTTTTCTTTAAATTCACCAGCCTTTCATAGCAGCACACCAATCTTCACTGCAGTGCAGAGTTTGGGACCTGGTTCAATTATTTTAAAGTGTTGGCTGCTTTCCTTTATTGCTTTCTGTGCTGGTGTGATGTTCACCTCAATGAATCCTGCCTGGCCTTTGCTGATCCCAAAAAAGAGAGATATTGAAGGGCAGAGCATGCTCAGTGCCAGCAAGGGCTGAGCTGAGCAGCTCTGCCTCCTGCAAGGTTCAGCACAGAGTTGACAATCACCAGAATTCCTTTGAGGTGTGAAAATCCCCCGTGGTGTGTGCACACTCCTGTGTTTCTCTCTGCCTCGGCACAAGAATGAGTGGTTTTTCTGGTGAAAACATGAAAACAAAACGCTCACAGCCAGCAGAAGGCAGCACTGTGCTCCTTCTCTGAAGGTGTGCAAACAGGTGGGAATGCTGTGCTAATAAACCCACACTGAAGTTCTGGAAACAAAGACAAATGACCCAAAATTGAGGTTTCTAATGAATGCTGTGCTAATAAACCCACTAAAGTTTTGGAAACAAAGACAAATGACCCAAAATTGAGGTTTCTAATGAATGCTGTGCTAATAAACCCACACAGAAGTTCTGGAAACAAAGACAAATGACCCAAAATTAAGGCTTCTAATGAACTCTGCAACAAACCCCAAACTAAATGAAACAACTTCATGAAGCCAAAGAAGATCTGCATCAATAATTTGAACGTTTAAAGCAGCATCAAGTCAGGCAAAGAAGTTACTATTAACTGTGCCATATGAGCACACACTGGTGATTCCCCAATTAACAAGCACATTTAACAGCCAAAGCTCAGTGTTTGAGGGTTTCCCAAGTTCTGAGTCTCTTGGTGGTGACAGCAGTGACACTGGAACCATGTCTGTATGCTGCTGCTCCCAAAGCAAACATTTGGAGCAGAGCATTCAAGCTCCATTGAGATTCTGGTGCTTGAACTCCCCCATTTTCTGCATCAATCAATACCTCTGGCAGGAGCAGTGTGTAAGCAAACACCCCTGCCAACCCAGTTAACAGAGATTTGTAAACAAGCAAAGCATGGAAACGACAGAGCTCCACAGCACTGAACTGCCAAGAGCTCCAAAAGCTTCACTAAATTAAAGAACAAACCTTTTGCCAACCTATTTCCTCCATACAACACCTTACAAATATTTTTCAACCTATTCACTTTTACCACACAACACTTCTAACACTAACCACCCATTTTTTTCTCACAGTCCTACTACAATTCATCTTTCACAATTCTAATTCTCTAAGATATCCAGTCTTTTATAACCTTTATAAACGATATAATATAAAAAGAATATATATAATCTTTTTTAATATTATATAACCTATATAGATGTGTATATTATATACTTATTTTTTCTATAACCTTTTTTATTCACATTCTGCTTTGACCTAAAGGTGTAGGGCAAAAGTAAATTATCAGAATGGCTATGGGTAGCACTGACCAGAACATTTCTTTCCTACATAAAAGCATCTCCTGTCTGTGGTATAATGTCACTGCTGCAGTATTTTAAAAGATCATATTTTAAAACTTGTTAAAACTTATTTCTATTTCAATCTCTCTGAAGAATATCATCTCTATTCCATAACCTTCCTAAATCAACACACCTTACCTCAGTGTTAACATATATAGAAATATATAAGATACATACAAGTATCCAATTCTGTATAGACTTGAAAGTTTTAAAAATTCTTTACAAATCCATTTCCCACACAAACCAAAAGTTTTTCTGAGCTCCTCTTGCAAGAAATGACTGTCACTACAGCTGAACAGTGAAGAAAATTCAGTTTGAGTACTTTTCTTGGTCATTTTGTGGAGAACCTGCATCTGTGTCTCAATTCATGGCATTAAGATGAGGAGACAAGCAGAAAACCCAAGTGGCAGGAAACGTTCAGAATCCTGTTCTTGACCCAGCACACACCTGCTTGAACAGTTCCAAATCTACCTTAAACCATAAAAAAGGCTGTCATATTTTCTGAAAAATCCTCTTTGCCCAGCATTTCTCTCCTGGGAAGCTGAGAAGCCTCAGAGAAAAAGGAAAAAATAGCATTCTTTAATATAATATAGATCATAAAACAATAAATTAACTTTCTAAGAACATGGAGTCAGATTCATCTTCCCTTCCAACGACAGGGACTCCACAAAAAGTAAGGCTTAAACTTAAAGCCAGCACAAACACTGCAAGAGCTGGATGCAAACAGATTGTGGCTCAGCTCTCCTCTATTCCACGCTGCTCCTAAGCAGCCAGAGTTATTCATAAATGATTTCACCAACAATAACTCTCCCTGGCCATGACAGTTCTCCAGACAGAAACAGGAGCACTCCTGCTGTGTGTACAAGGTTTATGAATGCTCAGTGCACACACCACAACCCCACTGCTCTGCCCCCTCACCCTAAGTCAGAGTTTAGCAGTGCTTTGTTTACTGAGCCTTCCACAAAATCAGACTTTCTGCTTCATTTTGGAGCTGCAGTGTGGTTTTAAGTACACCAAATGAAAGCTTTACTTCCTCAAGTGACCATTCTCACCCACAGCAGTATTGCTTCTCTGGTTTTGGTCAAAAGCCCACTCTCCTGTTTAGGTCCTTCTTCAATTTACTTCTTTAACACTTCCAGAGATGAAGATTAAATACCTTGACATTAATAAAAATTCCATTTTCTAAGTACTAATTCTAATACTCTATTAATTCTGGAAATGCTGTTTGCCTCCTAATCCTTACCCAGTTATCTTTACAGCATTCCCTACTTAGCTCCTCTGAACTGTCCAGCCCAGTATAAGAATAAAAGTATTTCCTCCTCTCTCAACTTTCCTCTCCTGTTTTTGTGAGGAGGGATAGTACTATTTTTAAAGGCTTGAAGGAAGCAAATAAATGGTTTCTCTCATTTTTAGTTACAATGGATATTCACCTCACTTTCATCATCAGTTTCCCACTTCCATTCTCTCAGGCTTAACCAGAGGCACACACAAAATATTTTCTGGTTCCAGAAATGTAGTGGTAACAGCCACAGATATTGAACACAACCACGGAATAAAGCTTGTTAATTCATTTTCACATATATGTAAGTTATTTCAAACTGCCACAATCAAACTAAGAACATAAATGTGACAATATAAATATAGAAGTGAATGGTGAAGTTTCTGTGCACTACCAAAAATGCAGTGTAAGGGACAACCTTTGTGCTGCCATCCTGGATGCTCTCTATCTCCAATTCCCTTCAGCAGTCACCTTCACTACACAATATGAATCTTGGGTGTGTCCTCAGCCCTTTTTACATTTCAGAAAGGATTTGCCTTTCAAGCTCAGCACTGCATGCTCACCACGAGGAGCAGTCATGTGGCCCCTGCTCCCAGCTCAATGAAGTTCCCCTTGGAGATGAACAGGACATTAAAAATTGCCTCTGCAGCACAGAACAAAATGAAAGCTGCTGAAGCAATTGTGCTGCTTGCTCTATTTTCATTTGGGTACTAGGCTTACAGAATTAGGGCCTTACTCCCCAACTGAGCCTAGATGGAAATGCAGTGAAAACAGATGAGCAGATGAGTCACACAGAATTCTGAACAAAGCTGTGCTTTACTAGACCCTCTCTACAGCTGGAAAAGAATTTCCAAATGACTCAGAATTAATAAAGCTTTAGTGACAGAGAGATTTCTATTCATAATACATCCATAAAACAACCCAAGTGTCCTGAGACATGACTGATAGCTCAATCTGTGACAATGCTGGATGTGAGCAGTCAAAGGAACAACTGGAAGAAAAACCAACATAGGGCACCAGTATTTTAAGAGCAGCTTCTCTGAAGCCATACAATTGAGAGAAAAGTAAAAGGTAGTTGCAAAACAGTTCCAAAGCAGTTCCCAGCCTGATTTCTAGAAACAATTAGACTCTCTCAGGCATCACTTTATAAACAATAAGGTTCTCAGGCAGTCTTCCCATAACAAGCAAAACACCCTCTCTGGGAAAAGATGGCACCCTGGGAACAGATATGGAAGTTTTGGGAACCGTTCATATCACAGTGGGAACACTGGTTTTATTTTGTGTAAACAATCAACGGTATTGTAAAACAAAAGGAGTGGTTAGAGTTTTCTCTGTTAGCCTATCACAAACCTGGATTTTGGAATATGCATGAAGTTCGTTAACACTGTTATTTAAACTGGCTGATCTATCAATAAATCGAGTTCGATGCATCACAGGATGGTCGTTCTCCCCTCACTTCAACACTTCTCCCCAAAAATGGAAGTGGAACAAAGTAGAACAAAGCCTGTTTAACATGCATCCATCAATAAATTCAAGGTCAGTGCCTGACACATTATTTCAAACACCAACTGAGATGTTTCTTCACACCCATAGCACAAATAGCTATCATCCCTAATTTAGCACTTATTGTTCCTGTTTTCAGTTGATCTGTGCCAAGTCTTTAGAAGTTTGTAAGCATCACCTACACTTGTCAGTGGCTGGGTTGTGGTCACCACCTCAACCAAAGCAGAACTGATCTATGGATCAGGCAGAGGACAGACACAACTGAGGGCTGCAGGGCTGTCAGTGTGACAACACATCCTTAGAGACCTGTACTGGACTCTCCATCAGCACAAACAAGGCTGTCTGCAATTTATCTCCAGAAAAAAAAAAACAGGCACTGTGTGTGTCTGGCCAACAGCCTTAGCAAAGCTGGCAGACATCTGTCTGTCTGCAGGATTTATTAGATGGTCCCCCATTTACTGGGGAGCAGGGACAGGACAGTGGTCCCTCCCCACTGGCACAACACTCTGGGCCTTTTCCCATCTCCTCCTCCTCCTCCCTTGCTGAAGGCTAGGATTTCTCTTCTTTTAGGCAGGAGAGATTATCTCCTGATTTGTGACTGATGGAGCCTTTCCCCTGTTCTGCCACTGGCATCTGTTTGTAACTCCAGCCAAAATGGGCACAAGTGACAAGTTCTACTTGCTGCTGCCTTTGGGATGCAGTGCAACACCTGAGCTCAGCTCTGACAGCTCCACAGACCAGCAGTGAAAGCACTGGTGCTGCTCCAGCTGCAGCATCGTCCCTGCTGTGTGCACACCTGCAGCAGGCTCTGCACTCCTGCCCAAACTCATTCCTGCCATCTCTACATGACACAGCAACACCTTCAGCAGCACAAGTTCACTCCTCTCAGTCTCTGCAGCTGATCTGTCTCAAAGTGCTGAAGCAAATTCCAGAAACTTTGGTAAACAAATGGTTGACATTTAGCTTGAGCAGCTTAAAAGAGAACATCCCCAAAAAGCCTTTCCCATTCCTGTCCCCTGTCACTTCCAGCAGTGACACTGGAATGATCTGCTTCTCCTGCCAGTCCCACTTCAGCCAGGAATCACCCTCAGCACACTGACAGCTCTTCTGGGAGAGCACCATGATTGTGGGGCTGCATCCCCAATCCCAGCAATCCCTACCAGGCCCTGGCCTTTGCACAAGAGCTGTGGTGAATGAAGCACTCCTGAACTGCACCAGGAACTCTGCTGCCTGGACAAGGTGGGAGATGGGAGCAGGAATCATCAGTCATTCCCTGAAGGCTTTTTTAACATTCCTTAGCTGAATTACAGCCTGAAAGAAATGCTATCATTCCCACTTGAATTTCAGAAAATTCCAGTAATCCCAAAAAGGTATTTACAAGATTATTCCATTGATTCTGGGGGGGAATTTTTAATATGTATTCCCATGTGTACATACATTTCCATACATGTGTGGGTTATCTTTGCACATTTGTGTGCATATCTATATCTATTTGTCTATGTGTGTGCATTGACCTGAACACACTATAAAACTGTATATATCTTATTATCTTGAATCTACACTATGTTTATAGATCACTAATAATTAATATGACACTCAAGTGCTTTTATGATTAAGTTCTGTTAATTCTTTTAGATATAACTGTTGAGCCCAAGCCTGAGACTCCTCCCTGAGGAGTTCAGAAGGGAAGGGATTTCACTCTGAATGACTCAACCAAGAGTTTCCTTTGCCTTCTCCCCTTTCCTTTTTTCATTCCAGCCTCTGCATGTATCACTCTAAACTGACTCTAACTTGATTTTCCTTCACCTGCATTACCTATGCAGTAAGCAGGATGCCTACCAACCTTTGTTGTGCCTTTGCAGATTTCTATTAGAGCACATTTTCACCAGTCCCTTTAATGGTGACTCTCTAAGTGACCTACAGCACTCACTTCCATGCACAATAACCTCGGGATCCAGCACTCAATACTTGTTTAGATCCATGTGAGCACTGACCTGCTTTTAACATTTGTCAGACTGGGACTCATTCAATACTCAGTTTGAACTCAGTTAGTTTAAATACTTAGTTTTACTTAGTTTTTTGTTGTTAAATAGCTGGTTTGCTATCACAGCCACAGCAAATAAAATTACAATGTCAATACAAATTTTCTACAGATTACATTCTTTTCCTCCCCTGCACACTTGGGTATGGTTTTGAAAAACATGACTACTCTAAGGACAGAGTAAAATCTAAAACTTCTTTGCCCCCTCACATAAAGAATATTTATTTCACACTGCTATCTCCCCCTCAAGTCTATACCTGTGGCTTAGGGAAAATCTCAGATTTTACATATTTAGTAATTTGGCTTTGTGCTTAGCCTGGTTAAAGAGCTTATTTCTGCTGCCTGAATCATTCCCCCTCAGAACTGAAATGAGGATTTCCAAATTGGAAGTGTAAGAGTGATACAATCATGATTTAAAGCATGTAAAACTTCCCTGTCCTTAAACAATACAGGGAGAAAATTGTGGATACAACATTCCCACAATCCAGCTGAGGAACTCCCAGTGCACTGAGGCAGCAGTGACACCTTGCTCCAGGTATGTGACAGAATTTACCCTAATTTAGAAAAAAAAACATATGCAGGGCTAGTTAGGTAATATCAGCCTGGCAATGACAGCCAGGTCAGCCTCAAATCATCCTGAAACAGGAACAGGAAATGTGGATTTCCTCTGACTGGCAGGAATCCCAACAGTGGCAGCCTAAACATCAACAAAAGAGTATTTGCTACTGGAGATTTTCAGCAGAAACTTCAATTAAACAACACATTCCTTTGCCACTAACATTCAGCTATCACCAGAGGGGCTGAACCTGACTTTAAATCCACAGTAAGTGCAAGCTGTCAGCACCTATGGATTTTTACATATAATATTATCTATGCTACAAAAAAAAAAAATTAAGTGCAGGAAAGAGCTGCCCCTGATTTAACAATAAAATAGTTTCATTATTGTCTCATTAAATACTCCATTTACCCACAACTGCCAAGCAGCAGGTCTGGGGCTTCTTTTCCACCAGCTAGTAAAAAGCTACAGTGCCCTTCCTGAAGCACAGCACACTGCAGTACAATCACTGCTTTACTACTCACAACTTCACACTCAACTTCTAGTGACTCCAGGCCTAGAAGAATCTCACACTGCACTGCTTTTTGAAATCTTTTTAAAGTGTGCTGCCTCTCACCTGCGCCATTAAAACCCCCAAAACACTGTTGTGACTTTCAGGATGTTTTTTTCCTGTGACAGGCAGTTATGGTTTGCTCAAAAACCACTTTCATACCAAAGCAAATATACTTCTGTTGACAATCTCCTCCTCTACATCCAGTGCCACTTATGTGACAATTTTTTATCATGTTTTAATTGATGATGGACTAATTTCCAAGAGAGTAAGGGGAACTAATTTCCAACAGAGTAAGGGGGACATTTGTTTTGATTTTCATTATTCAATAAAAATAAGTGTCCTATTGTCATCACAATGGGTCCCCAGCCAGGTAATAATTGCCTTAGACCCCATGTATTTCAGAAGGCTAATAATCATTTTCTTTATTAAGAAACCCATTGCTTTTTCATACCCTAGTTGACTACAGGTGGACTGGACCTAACTGGTCCTTCAATTAAACCACCATCACCATTGGCTAATTAAGAAGCCACCCTTTGGTAAGCACATCTCCATAACACATTCCACATGTTCACAATACCAGGTGCAGCAAGTTAAGGTAACAAATGTTTGTAATACTTTTCTTTGAGCTTTTCACAGCCTTTCCCACAACGATACCATGGAAAGTTGTCTCTTTGTGACCAGACAGCTGCTGCAATATCAAACAGATAATTTCAGAAATACCTGTGGGAACTTACAGGCAACATGATGCTGTTTCTGGCAGCACAGCCAGAAGCAGCAAAGCCCAGCACATCTCCCTGTGCCCCCTCACCTTTAACGAGCAGCTTGTCCCGCACGGACACCCTGCGAGTGGAGTCGGACGCCGCGCTGGGCGCTCGGGGGCCTCTGACGCCGTCATCCCGCTTCAGCTTGCTTGCCAGAGTTAGCATCACTGCTGCTGCCACCTGAAACACAGGGCAGGGACAGGGACAGTCACCTGGGGCAGGGGGAAACACCTCAGGGCTGCTGGAACGCCCCAAGTTTGGCTTTTGTATTTTGCAGATCCTCTGCGGCTTTAGTGCGTAACTCAGAGCTGCGTATTAAATGTGATCAAGCTCTCTTCACAGGGCAGGCAGACAGAACAATCCTGCTGCAGCTTGTCCAAGTGAGAGTGAGAGATTTTAAAACCACAAAATTCAGGGAGCTAGAAAGAAAGTTAGGCTTAGCAGGCCCTGGTAAATGTTAGGCCTTGTGTTCACTAGATGCTGTGAAACTGCACCTGTGTAATCAGGATATGATAAGCGATACGATTGTTAGATGGGATGAACGTTTAGTAATTAGATGCAATTATTGTTTAGTCATAAGAAGAATCATGAGAAAGGGGCTTGAGGGGGATTATGAGAAAGCCATGCTTGGATGAAATCAATGTATTCAACAGAACAAAGTAATTTTGATATTAATATTTAAGTTATATAACGATAGAATATAAAACATCATGATGGGGGTTCATCCCAAACCCACGCTGGAGTCAGATTGGGGTTTGTCTACCCCAGACACCCAGAGCTCTCCAATTAAAGCACCTGCGTTAATCATTCCCTGATTATGTGTTCCTGAGCAACAACAAGGACAAATGTTACAAGCTCCAGGCCCAAAAAGTATAAACAATGTGGGCTGAAGAGAGGAAAACAAGGAGGGGGGGACTTCACAGCCTAAAGCTGTAATTGGACAGTTAACTCCAATATGCAAATGGAGCAGAACTTATAAAACTTACTAATAAAACTACACACTTGTAATCTTACTGTTATTAATTAATTTTGGAAACTTTTTCTACTGTCTTAGGTCAAATATAGTATTTCTGGGGTCTGTGCCCTTCAGCACAGAAAGTTTAAGATTCTCAGTATTTAGGATTCCAACATGAGACCCCGTCACCAGTTGTCCATTTTGTGCCCATTCTGGATTCACCTGGGCTGGGCTCTTGTGCTGCCCAAGGTGGATCCATGGAGGAAATCCTTTTAATAAATCCCTGCTTTATTCTTTAACTCTGGCCAGCCTGTGTTCCAGGTCAGAGCTGAATAAAGGAGTGAAGGATGATCACAACAGGTGAATAAAGGTGGGGATGTCCTCGGCACCTGAGCAATGAGCTCGTTGGGCTGGGAGCACTGAGGGAGGTGCCGAGAGCAAATTCAGTTTTCTGGAGAGAGGTCAGGCTTACATCAGTGTTCACACCCCCACCTCACTGCCTGACACTGCTCCTGCTAAAAAAACAGCTGTGAAAATCCCCCCACTCTCCTGCACACACTCACAGCTGCCTCCTGGCTGGCCAAAAGGGGAAAAAAAACAAAAAGGAGAAAGGGGAGGGATTCCTGGAACAACTCTCTGACTAGGAAGTGAGCTTTGAGACAGCTCCCAGGGCACAGGAAAGGGATTGAGGCTGCAAACTGCACGTCCCACAGGGCAAAAACCTGACACACAGAGACCAGACAAGTGAAATGAAGAGTTGCTTCTGCCGGGCCAGCCATCCACTCCAGAAAATAACCACACTGCTGAATTAATTACAGTGAAAGGTGCTCAGAATGCCAAAGCCATGAAGCCAAAACATCCGATCTGTCACGGCCTCATTTGTTTTGCTGCTACTCCCAGTTGAAGGCAACTCCTCCTTTTTGAATATTTTGGCTAAAACCAACACAATGCTGACAAAACCCAAACCCTTCAGGCCCCCCAACAGCTAAAATGGGGGGTACAGCTACTGCTTATTCTTTAAATCATATTAATTAATTCAACCAAATAAAAGGGGGGAAAATGCAAAAAGCCAGGGTATAATCTTTAGGTGGAAGTTGAGAAAAGCTTAACAGAAAAGCGAGCAACAAAGCTTAAAAATAAATAAATAAATAAATAAATAATATATTTCACAGCAGTCCCTAACAGCAGGAAACTCTGGTGAGATCTACAAGAAGGTCAAGCTCCCTGACGCTGACAAGTGATGTGTGTGTCAGCTCCGAGATTTATGTTCAAAAACTAAAGTACAGCGCGGGGTGAATGTAAAATGCAGCTGGCTCGACCGAAACAAACTGCAGGATTTACCCCGGAGGAAGAAAGAATAAGCAGAACAAAACAGTCCCTTTTTCCCCGGAGAAGGAAGAAACAACAGCTGCTCAAAAAAAAAAAAAAAAAAAAAAAAAAAAAAAGTTAAAAATTTAAGAAAAAAAAAAAGAGGGGAGTAGGGGTCTGAAATGTAATGAACGCAGCCACAAATTACAACAAAAGAGAAAAAAAAAAAAAAAACATTGAAAAAAATGCCTGTAAGCTGCAGACCAGCTGTTCCCTCAGAAATAAGAAATACCCCCATCTTTTAGGCGCTGATTTCAAAGAAATTCAACTTCGATGAACATTAAATACTTAAATACCTTTACAACTTGTCCCGAACAAGCAGGAAACCTAAGAGGAGCCTGACCAATGTGGAAAAGAAATAATTCACTTCGGCTGCACCCCAAATTTTAGTGAAACCCAGCAAGAAAGCACTCTGAAACCGCCGGTAAGGCTTTGCAGAGGAGGAAGGGAGAGGTGCTGTGTAGATTTCTGAGGAAGGGAATTCTGGGATTTCTGGGAAGGGAAAAGTCCGGGGAATTCTGCAGCTCCCCGGAGCCGGGGCAAGGCACGGGGCTGTGGGGCCGGGGGACCCCGCCGGGAGCGAGGCCTGGCGGGCCGGCAGATACGGGGACAGCGGGAGCGGCCAGGCCCGAGCCGGGGGCTGAGTGAAGCGGGACAGCCCTCACGTACCTGAGCGAGGCGTCAGGGCCCGGCAGCCGCGGCCAACACCATCCCCGGCGCCGGCCCGGGGCAGCGGCAGCGGCGGCGGCAGCGGCTCCTCCTTCCTCCTCTTCCTCCTCCTCCCTCAGCCGAGATCTCGCGAGAGCGCAGGCGGGGCAGGGCAGTGCCCCCGCCGCGATCTCGCGAGAGTTTGGCAGGGCGGCGGGGAGGCCGTTATCCGCCGGGAGGGCGGCGCCATGTTGGCGCTGCCCCGAGGGAGCGCCCCGGTGTGGCGGCGCTGCCCCGAGGGAGCGCCCCGGTGTGGCGGCGCTGCCCCGAGGGAGCGCCCCGGTGTGGCGGCGCTGCCCCGAGGGAGCGCCCCGGTGTGGCGGCGCTGCCCCGAGGGAGCGCCCCGGTGTGGCGGCGCTGGCCCGAGGGAGCGCCCCGGCGTGGCGGCGCTGCCCCGAGGGAGCGCCCCGGTGTGGCGGCGCTGCCCCGAGGGAGCGCCCCAACGTGGCGGCGCTGCCCCGAGGGGCCCCTCAGCGGCAGCCGCAGTGCCTGAGGGGGAGCTGGTGTCGTTGGAATTAGCTGTCCCCAGGCCGAATTTTATCACTTTTTGTAAAGGAAATTACAGAATCTTTAAGGTTACGAAAGATCTCTGAGATCACCGAGTCCAACCTTTGACTGATCTTCACCATCACTGAGTGTCCCGTACTTGAACACCTCCTGGTTCCTCGTTTTAGGAACAAGTAATTCCTTAAACACGCCCAGGGATGGTGATCCCACCACCTTCCTGGCGAGCAATTTCCAATAAATTCCATTTTTTCCTGTCCCCTCACACTGCTGTGAAAGGGAGGCGATTCAGCCACGATAGAAATTAATGCTGAGTTTACGGCAAATAGGAACACACCAATAGGGAGAAAAAGCAGTGATTGTGTGGAAAAACGGCAATCACTTGGTTTTAAAAATTTTTAAAGTTTAATCGTAATAAAAGGGTTACAAAAATAGTAATTCAATTAGAGTAATAATAATTTGAACAATTTTAATTAGGACAATATGAGACAATAGAAACAAAGAGTTACGGACAGTCTGGGTACCTTTTTCTGGGCAAAATAAGCCCAAAAAAGGACCCACGTTAACAGAGGATTAACCCTTAAAAACAATAACCTGTTGCATATTCATACACCTCATACATGGTGCATAAATTCCATTCAGACACAGCATTCTGTCTGGTCAGTGTCAACTTCTTCCTCTGAATACCAACAGCATCTTCATGGCTGAGCAAGGCAGGCAGGAGTTTGTTTCTTCTGATAATGGGGCAATAAATTCTCTTTCTCTGAAAGATTCAGGTGTCCTGTGGCTGCTATGTCAGTGCGAGTCCTTTCTTTTAGAAAAAAGTATCCTACATAGCATAGTTTCTATTTTAACGTGTTATAACCTACAACTATATTTACCACACTACTTAAGAGAATTAATACAGCATTACTTTCTAATACAACACATATAATATTCACTTGAATATTTGCGAAAAACCAATCATAAAATATGCATTTTTCACAGATTTTCAGGGGGACTTCAGGAGCACAGCTTAGCCAGGCTGCAGTGTTTGCCTTGATTAAGGCAAATCTACTATTAATTAAATCTACCATTAATTAAATTAAATTAAATTAATCTACTAATCTACCCAAATTAATCTACTATTTCTACATTCCAGCAGCAGATGAGTGGAGGACAAGAGAATCAGATGGAATAATAAGATCAATATGCAACAGTCAATCAATATGCAACAGTCAATTACAACTCACTATTTAAATTTTTTATAAAAGTTTATTAAGGGATAAAATGGATAAAATCCAGTGCTGGGGTGCTTGGCTATTTGCCAAAATAAAAAAATAAACAAAAACTTCAACCATGTTCTCTATAAACTGTTACATTACAGGGGATACATGCATATTCATAAGAGTTTATACATATTCCAACATTCCTTTGAGTTTAGATGTTCTTTTGCTTGGTTTTAACCTTTGACTTGTGCTCATGCTATCTTGTAGATTAAACTAATATATTTTATTTCTTCTTGTGGTTCCATTCTGTTGTATTTTCACTCCCTGATAATGAGGGTTAATAAATTCTTTTACTTGGTGCTCTGGTTTCGGTTTCTGTTATCTTGTCTTTCAGATAAGATAGTCCCTAATGTGGGAAATCCCTTAATTATTTTACACCATTTTCTGAGCTAGTTACATGTAAAAGCATTTTAACATTTCACAGTCTATTATGCTACAGTCTAAGATAGTGTATATTACACTACTATTTATAAAAGCTATACATGAATGACAGATTATACTACATCAGCAGCAGTAATTACAAATTGTACTATATCAGGATTTTTGTGATCAATAATAACTTGCAAAAGCTAATACATAAATGCAAAAGCCAATAACTTTATTTGTTATTTCTAACATCAATCAAATAGAAATATAAATCATATAGAAGCACAAGTCCATGTGATGGAATCTGTGTAAAAAATTATCATTAAGAGTGTATTTAGTAATGGAGAGTGAATACTTGGGTGTTATACTAGACTGCACAAAAACTTGAGAAATTTTCACAGTTCTGTTAAAGCTGTAAAACAGGTGCATAAACTTAAGTTCTTCCACTAAATAAGGGAACCAAAACTTAGCCATGAAAGCAGCACCCAGCTCAGAAGGCAGAGCTGGAAACATGGGAATTTTGGCAGACAGCTACTGAAATAAATACTCGCTGCAACCTAAACATTCACTGCAGTGATACCACTGCCTGTTCCCCAAGAACAAACTGGCACTGAGCTTACTGAAATCCGGTTAAACCAGCACAGGGCTGCTGCTCAGAGCCCTTTCTTCCTTCTTAGGCTTTTCCCTCCAGATCCATGTATTGTTTGGATAACTCAGCTTTGGATGTCCTAGAAACATCCTCCTCTCATCGATGCTGGCTGTAGGTAGGGAATCCCAGAGAGGGATTTCTCAAAAGCCTTCAGAAGCAAAGGGTGAAACTGGGAGCAGGGCCAGGAGGTTGTGGCTGCATTTCTCTTCCAAGGATGTTTTCTGGGAATCAAAGCAAGGAACCTCAGAGAAAGAAAAAATTCTTATCTCATTTGCTGCGCCTGTGTTGTACCAAAGTGGAATGCATTGTGGAAGGCTGTTTACCTGAATGCAATTGGCGATTGGATTCTGGTGTGAGTGTTTTGATTCACTGGCCAATTGTATCCATGTGTGTGTGTCGGGACTGCCAGCTGACAGCCACGAGATTCTGGGCAGCTGAGTGCTTGGCAGATTTATAGGGTAATATAATATAGAATAACATAGTACAATATAATAAAGTAATTAATTAGCCTTCTGATAAGATGGAGTCCTCATCGTCATTTCTCCCCTCGTGGCATCTGCCTGCTGGGAGCCCCGGCTCACAGAGCAGAGGTTCCCGCAGCCCGGCTTTGGGGAGAACGAGCCGAACCCCGCATTCCATAGGAAATTCCAGCCGCGCCCTCGGGGCTCTCCCCGCCCTCGGGAGGTGCTGCCCCAAGGGCTTTTCCCTCCGGACGGGTTTTCATTGCCCCGGGCGCTGCTCCTGGCATTAGGCGACAGCGTGACAGAATCCGTGAAAGCTCTCCAGAAAACCCAACATCCCACACAGGCTTTTTTCCTCTCGCCGCCCCCCAAAATAAACGCAACGAGGTTCCTTTCGGGCAATGTCCTTGCAAGGATGTGCGGGCGATACCTGTGCTGTGGTATTGCAGAAAGGCATACTAAAAACACGTGGTGGCAGCTTATCCGCTTATGGTAATTTAGTTACCTACTTTAGTTTTCATATTAAATAGCACATAAGAAAATAACTCATACAAGCAAGTATGCAGAATACACTCTTTAATAAATAGCAGGTAAAAAAATAGATCTCCTTAAAAACATTTTAAGAACCAGGAAAAAAAAAAGGTACCTTATAAATACGCATATTCACGTTCTTTCAGGAAGGGCATTATCCCGACCCGAGCCAATAATTTAAAAGACCATAAAAAAAATAAAGAAAAAAAATTGTTTCCTCAGCTCGCATGAGTGAGAAGAAGGGTTAAATAGGTGAAATAGGTTAAATAGGAAGTAACAGCGCAGTGCAGTCGTTTTTTCCCGGTTCTGGGGGCGTCCCTGAGAGGCGATGCTGCGGGCTGGGTCCGAGGGCACTTGAGCCCTTCAGCACCCGAGCATTTCATCACTTCAGCACTTGTCCTGCAGGGCAGCGCAGCGCAGGTTGTCCAGCACCTGCAGGACGTGCAGGATGGTGGTGGCCCTGAGGCACTCGGTGCTCTCCTGCGGGGCGAGACGGGCTGGGTCAGCTCTGCAGAGGCGCCTTTTGACGCCCCAAAAGCCCGCAGAACCCCGCCGGCCTCACTTACCTCTCGCATGGCGTTCTGCAGCTTGTGCAGCCAGTGCCGCAGCCTGCCCGAGGGCTGGTGCGAGGGATCCACCTGCAAGGAGAGCGGCCGGGTCAGCAGCGGCCCCAGAGGGCAGAGCCGGCCCGCAGGGCTCGGGGGAGGCACTCACACAGCCCTGCACGGCCTCCCGGGCGCTCCTGAAGAAGTGCAGGGGCTCCCGGCACAGCTCGGCAAAGGCGGGGGCAGCGGGCAGCCCCAGCATGGCCGTGGTCAGGTTCAGCTCGGCCGCCACCAGCAGCACTCGGTCGGACACCTGTGGGGGAGAGTGTCGGGGTTAGGGACCCCATTAGGAGGATGGGGTCTCACAGACCTGGCGGGGGGTGCAGGTGGAGGTGGCAGCAGCAGACAGGAGAGCTGTGCCCCCTTACAGCATCACCTCGCTCTTACCGGCAGGTTCACCGCGTTCCATCTGCGGTGGAAGAGCTTGGTGTTGCACTTGTGGGTGGTCACCTGCAGGCATAAACCAAGAGAGAGACTGAAAAACTCTCACTGTGACTCCTGGCTATGTTGGACAACCCCGGCCAGCCTTGAGCACAAAATTTGGCCGAGCATCCTTCATGTCCCCAAACACCTTGTCACTTGTCACAAACATGCACCTCGTCACTCAGGTCTTGAATTCAGCATCCCCTGTGCCTTGCCCCCTGCCAGCCCACAGCCCCCCGTTGCCAGCAGTACTCACAAACTCTTGTCTCATCCTGTCCACAGCGTGCCGCTGCTCGGGTGCAATGCTCTGGTACTGGGACAGCCTGCAGCCCTTCCCCAGGGTGTCATGGGGAAAGGCAGCCCCCAGGCTGACCCCCAGCACCAGCACCAGCAGTGGGGCAAGGCTGAGGTGCAACATCTTGGCAAGGAAAGCTTGACAGCCGGCCATGGAGTGCGGTGGGGTGAGGAGGCTGAGGTGCAGGATGCCAGAGAGAGGATGAAGCGCAGGACTCCGGGCAGGATCCGCTGAATCCCAGATGCAGAGGTGCCTGACAGGGGCTGCAGGTGGCTTGTTCAGACGTGGAGCTGCTGAGCTGCTGGCTGTCCTGGGGAGCTGCTTTGTCTTGCTCGCTGTGACTGCCTTGCTGCCCCATCTCCAGCTTTTTATTCCTACCTGCTGCTTTCATCTTGGCAGGAAAACCCAGGGCTGGTGCAGCTGGAAACAAGAAAATGAAAGTGGTGCAGGGAATCTCCCGCCTCCCTGTTACCTGCCCTGCTGCCTCCAGCCCTGCCTGCTCTGCCTCAGCCTGGGATGCTGGGGCTGGCAATGGGGGGACACCAGCATGACCGATCCCCACCCTGTGCTGAAAGCTGTGGGAAACACCTGGGGGCAACAGGTCCACGGGGACAGGAGGGTTTTGGTGCCTCCTGAGTGGCAGCAGGAGTTCAGGCCTCAGTTTCTCCATGGGAAAGGCCGTGGGGGAGGCATGGGCCATAAGCAGCAGCCAGGAGTGGGCACTGCACAGTCCAGGCTGCAGGTGGGAGCTTTTATGGCTGTGTTATCTGAGGGACAAGGTTCACCACCACAGCAGGGAAAAAGGTGAAAGCAGAGGCACTTCCACCTGAAGTTTTCCAGATGGGATACAGTTGTGGAGGGAGATGAAGATGAGCAGGGCTGCCACTGGAGCTGGCTGGGGTTTCCTCCGTGTTCACACAAATAGGGTGTATTGACATCCCTCTGCTGACAGCTGGAATCTACCTCTCAGCAAACTGTCCCTCCATCAAGGGAACCTCCTGTGGTCACTGCTGAGCTTTGAGTCTCATGAGTTCATCAAGCATTAAATATAAAAAATTAGGGCAATGCCTGCATCTAAGAAGCAGGGACAGTAAGGAAGTAAAAGGCATAAATGCATTTGGCAGGGCCTTGCACGATGACCACAGAACACTCCAGGAGGACCCAATTTTAATGTTCATATTTGGAGCCAAAGTGCTGATTTCAAGGAGTCCAAGAAAAGGAGAAAACTTCTTGTGGAAGCACGTGGAAAGGTACCCCTGAGGGTGAGCAGAGTGGCGTGGCTGTGCTCATGGAGGTGGGCTGGGACCTCTCAACACCATCCAGCCCAACCCTTGCTGTGGCAGGATCAGCTGGCACAGGCTGCCCAGGACAGTGGCCAGGGATGGAGCAGACACTTCAGAGTCTCTGTTTTCCTTGTGTTCAGATGGACTTTCCCTGGCTCAGCTTGTGCTGTGCTCTCACACCACCGTGAGCCCCTGAGCCTCCTCCCTGAGCCTTTCCTCATGGCAGAGATGTTCCTGTGCATCACCTTCCTGACCTTGATTGGACTCCTCCAGTCCCTGCCATGTCTCTCTCCCACCGAGGAGCCCAAAACTGCACCCAGCAGTTCAGGAGTGGCCTCACCAGCACTGAGGAGAGGGGAGGAATCACCTTCCTCAGCCTTCTGGGAACGCTCCTCCCAGTGCAGCCCTGGATACCATTCACCTTCTTTCCCACCAGGACACTTTCCTGCCTCATGTTCAATTAATGAAGAGGTCGAGCAGGACCTGCTGTTGTCTCACAGGGTCCATCCAGCCCTTCTTGAGCCCTTCCCCTGCTCCAGCAGCATCCCAGAGGGCTCAGATTTTTCCTGAAAAACCATGATGGAGATGAAGAATGGGATGGGGCAGCATGGATTGGACAGTGGCTCGTTTCACTTTGTCCAAACTGGACACAGACACAGCTTGGAAAAGAGCCAGGACGGCAGAACGTGGTGCTAAAGCCTCAGAGCGTGGTGGGCACAGGTTTTCCATCCAGCCATGGATGTGGCCACTGGACCACAGCAGCAGCTTAGGGGAGGTCAGTCATTAAAGCCTGAGCCCTGCTGTGGGCTGGGGTCCCTTGTCTGCCCTTCTGGGGAACAGGACAATGGCCTTGTCTTTCCTTTCTCTCCCATTAAAGAAACCCACAGGAGATTAATTTTTATTCTACACGGCAAAGTTCATGATCAGTATAGCTGTGAAATACAAGTCCAAACCAGCATAAATAAGACAACTTCTGTCATCCAAACAGGCACAGCTCAGCTGGAATAGAGGGCACTTTGGCAGAAAATCCCAAGAGATGGAAAATAAATGTGGCCCCCATGAGAGGGAGGTGATCCCCCACCAGCCACGGTCCCACGCGGCCGATCTCTGCCGAGCCACTTTCGGGTCACCCGTGGGGTCACAGGGCAGCATCACATCCTCGTGGGACAGCTTGGGCTCCTGTTTCCCACGGCTGTGGCTTTTCTCTCCCAGGTGTCGTTTCTGTTTGGAGAAGTAAAGCGAAACCTGATCTCTTCACACATGCAGAAGGAAATTCAGAGGCACCAAAGAGAAGCTAAAGCTGCGGGGTGAAGCCAGGCCGTGAGCACGGCCCCCGGCACCCATGGAGGCTGGGATGGAGGGATGAGGATCTCCCTGCTCAGAGATTTGTGCCTCCTCAGACACAGCTGAGCCCCCAGGGGCCTGGCTGAGCAGCACTGAGGGCTTTTTCTTCATGGGATGAAGCCCGTCCTGGGCTTTGGTGCGTGTCTTGCCCAGCAATGTCACGCTCCACCATAGCCCAGCAAAGCATGGCTGCATTCGCCACAGCTCCTCCAAACCGTGCCAGGGCCAGGAGTGGAGAGTTCCCTAAAGCCAGCACAGGCTGGGGACATCACACTGTGCCCAACAGAGTCTGCAGGGCACTGGGGACCCACCACAATCAGTGTTCCAGTCCCAGCGATGCCTTGTGAAGGCTGACCTGGAGCAGAGGCTGGACAGAGCTAAGGAATAAAGCAGGGATTTATTAAAAGGCCTTAATGGATCCACCTTGGGCAGCACAAGAGCCCAGCCAAGGCTGCACCCTTGGATATCATTTTGGATACCATGAACCAAAATGGTCACAAAATGGACAACTGGTCACAGAGTCTCACACTTTTGTAAGTTCTGGTCCATTTACATATTGGAGATAATTGTCCAATTACAGCTTTAGCCTATGAAGTGCCATCCTTGTTTTTCTCTCTTCAGTCCACGTTGTTTATGCTCTTGGGCCTGAGATTTGGATTGGTTGTCCTTGGTCCCCAGTTAGAGAAGGAATTGCTTTGTCTCCCTGCTTTGTGAAGAGAGTTCACCATCCCCTAATATAAACGTCAGAATTACATACTAGAGCAGCACAGAATCTGAAAAATAGAAAAACTAAAACTTGAGGGATCACCAGCTGCCAATGGTGCTGTTCCAGGAGAGCAGCACAGATGGTGATGATGAAACCCTTTCCTTGTGAGGCTGAACCACTCAGGCTTGCTTGGAGTGAGAAATCCCAGGTGTGGGATTTCCAGGTAGGAGAACAAAAGTGAAACCTGACTGTGGCCAGGGCTGGCGTCAGCAGCGGGTGAGGCAATGGCTCCGTGGTGACTCACAGGTTCCTGCATGGCACCAGCATGGCAAAGGTGCTCACCACTGGGTAAGGACGAGCCCAGGTGGCTCCTGACCCCCGTGGGCCAGTCTGGGAGGAAGTGACTCCTGCTAGAGTAGTCTGGGTAGAGAAGACAGAAAGAACAGAAAGCGTGCCTCAGACAAGCCAGGTTTAAAAATAAACCGCCAAGTGAGGTGTGGGAGCCCTGCCCACAGGCAGCAGGGGGCTCTGCTCATCAGCCATCACCAGACCTGTGCCTTGATGTGGTGCCACCAAAGTGCCCCCAGCCCCAGTGCACCCCCCAGCACATGTGAGCTGCAGCAGCCCCTGCACTGGCTGGTGCTGCCCTGCTGATGCAATCCCGGCTGTTACCTCATGGCTGGGCACCCGCTGCATGATGCTGCTGCAGGGAGGGAAGGGCTTTCAATTCCATCACAGCAGTAATTAACAAGCAGACTTAAATTTGTTGTAAATTTAAAGTGAGGAAAATCCCAAACACTTGTTCCCCAGAGCCTTTTTGCCAGCACTGTAGGGACACGGGATGTCACCTGCTGCAGGACCCCTCCCTGCCCTGGAATGTCTGCAGGGATGCACCTCACAGGGACAAGGCCTGCCAGCAGAGCAGGCCCTGGGCATGGCAGCAGGGGTGCCACCAGTGCCAGCCCGGGCAGGAGAGACCCCTGGTGCTCACCCAGCAAGGGAGGCCTGAGAGCTGCTGCTGGAGCAGCCCCTCAGGCAGTGAGATCAGGGCTGATCCAGTACTGCTGCCCCAGCAGCTGGCTGTGGGCACAGAGAGCAGCCGCCCATCCATGATGGCATTCCCACACCACAGCTGTCCTCCCAAGAGCCCATCACCCTCCTGTGGGACCAAGCGGGGGCAAAGCCTTTGTCCCCCACCCTGGGCAAGCTGAGAGCAGGACCCTGGGAGCCCAGGACCTCAGCAGAAGCACCTCCAGCCCCTGTCAGCCCCCTCTGGGGCTGGGAGCAGAGGTGGCACGTCACCTTTCTTAATAATGCACTGGTGTAGAAGAAAGTGAGGGCACAGCCCTTCCCATGGTGTCAGGGAAGCCTTCTCACCAAGGGCAGGAATTACAGGAAAGGGAAACATCCCTGCAGAGGGTGGGTCTGCACTTGAAATATCCAGAAGGCAAACAGGAGGAGACCTGTAGCAGGCTTTGCCCAGCTTTGAGCCCCTCCCAAAAATGCAGCCTCTAATCTTCCCTTTGCAGCGTGGGGGGGTGATAGGGCACAGACCTCAGCAGGGGCACTGCTCTCCTTCAGCAGTGACCCCATAAAGGCTCCTGAGCTGTTCTGAGGGGCCTCACTATGGCCAAGGCACTCCTGGGGCAGGAAAGGTGCTGATGCCTGCTGATACCAGGGATACAGGGGGCACACTGTGGGTGAGAGCAGCCCCCAAAGACAGTGCACAGCCCCTTGCTTAGCCAGGGCAGGGAATGGCCTTTCCTACCCAAAACTCACCTTCCCCACAGAGCAGAGGGGCACTGAGAGCATCAGGACACTCAGTGTCAATGCAGCACAGTTATTCCCACACCAGTGAGTGCTCCACGGCCTCTTTGTAAAACAGGAACCACAGGCAACATTTTCTCAGCTGGCTTTTTAATTGTTATTATTAATTGTGTAAGAAATGCAGTGAGTTTCAATTGAGTGAGACATTGAACAGTGAGTTTCTCAGCTGTTCCTGTGATTCTCTTCCCCACATGTTACTAAACCATCAATCCACAATGGGACACTTGCAGTGCTGAGGGAGCAGCACGGGGCAGACAGCAGGACCAAGGTGGACAGGAAGCTGAGGGGCACAAACCCCATCTGCTTTCCACAGGAGACCAACATTTCAATCAGCAAAATCAGCAGTTATCTTCCCAAGCAGTAAGAGCAGTTACAAGCAGGGTTTTAGGAGACAATCCACCTTCCCCTTCCATGGTGGCAGCAGATCAGGAGAAGGGTTTGCTCTCTCAGCAGCCCTTGCAGCCCAGCACACAGACGTGCCTCACCAAGAAATCCACCGGGGTCTCACGAGAGGAAACTCCCATGGTCTCCAGCATCCTGAAAGGACAAGCACAGCCAGGCTCTCACCTGCCCACACTGCTCCCACCTGATGTGGGGCAGCAGCCACAGACAGATCCCTTCCACACAGCGGGGGTGGCAAATGCTTCAGTTGCTGCACAAGGGCTGTTCTGGTCAGGGAATAAATGAGCAGCACCCCTTCCCCTTGTTGGGGCAGAAACAGATGGGTGAATGTTGGAATGCAAGCCTGAGCTCCTCAGAGAGGGACATGAATGCAGGAGTTGAATTAAAGCCCTTAGAGAAATTAAGATATATTAAACCAGACAGATATGAAGTAGAAGCATAGGTTTAAGTTTTAGGTAAATAGAAGTGTGAGTTATAGTTTTAAGTAAGTTTAAGTTTTAGGTTTCAAGTAAGCAGAAATACATTTTAAGTGCCTTAAGAAACTGTATAAGCTAGCAAAGGCCCTAAGGCCTAGTTTAAAGCTCAGCAGCTTAGCCCTAGACATAACAAAAACATAGAAAAGAATTGCCACTAGAATAGATAGAATTATTCACATAAAACAGATAAAAACACAAACATAAATAGATAGAACTATTCACATAGATGGATAAACTTTTAAGTAAGAAAACAGATAGTACATTTGCATAAATAGATAATATATATGTAGTTTTTTAAGAACTGACATTACTTTTGTACTACTCCCGTACATTAGAATCAAGCTTAGATTGGTTTAGAAAGAATGCTTTAGAATTATATTTTTAGTTGATTGGATGTTCTGTGAATGAAAAGTCCCTGTAAGGGAGTACAAAAGACAACATCAATGACCACCACAACCACGACTATCAACACCCACAACAGAAGAAGAAGAAAACAGAGAAAAGAAGAAGAAAGAAGTCTGTGGTCCCTGTTGCTGCTCAGAACAGCAGAGCAGCTCATCCCTGCTGCTGCTGCTCAGGACATTGGACTCTGTGCCAGGGAACAACTGCTGCTGCTGCTGCTCCTGCACAGAACCTGGGACTATTGCAGAGAGCAGCCTTGCAGCTGCTGCTGTTGCTTGGGACTCTCAGCCAGGAAGTTTTTAGCACTGTTTAACACCCTGACCTCTCTGCCTTGGAGACTGATGGATTCATGCAATAAAGAACCTTGGAGCAACCCACAACTGCTCATGTCTCTTTGAAGCCCCTAGACCCACTAAAGCTTGACAGGTGAAGATGCAACCATGAATATTTTTCAAACCCTTTGCCAATTAAAAGCAAGGTAAAGAAACTCAAGATTGTATCCATGAAACCTCTGACACGAGCCTTTCATGGTTTCAGGGCACATCCTACTGCTACATAGGCTTCAAATCTAAGGATGTGCTGTTGAACCCCTGACAAGTGTCCATCCCTGCACACTCCCTTGCAGCTTTGGAGGGGTCTGCACAACTTCCCTCTGCATGCACTGCACAGGACAGATCCTGTTTTCCCAAGAGGTTTTCTCACCTCTTTTCAGTCTCCTGGAGAAGGGATGTTGCAGCTGCAGGGTCATTCTTCTTAAAGGTCTGATATGAAGAGGTGGACTCCATGTAACCAACCACGCCCTCAACAGTCATGGGAATTGGGTCGTAGATATCAGTGATTCTGCAAGAGACATGGGCAAGAAAGGAGCTGTTAAATCTCAAGTTAAATCTCAAAGGCAGGGGAACATGGACCACAGGTTGACATGGTAATAAATATAAAGAAATAAAATATCTGACACCATCGAAGGTGGTTCTGCTCACCTCTTCTTGTCTGGGAATGGCAAGGACTCAAAGATCGCTTTGTAGTCATCCAAGACAAATTTTACCTTATCATTTGAGTATTTTAAAATCTCGTCCCAGCACTGTAAAGACAGTTATTAAAAACAAACACAAAGTTTGTTAAAGTATATTAAAAATATACTAAAAACAGTGTATTAAAAACAAACACAAAATCACTTGAAGTTCTCACATGCCACCTAACTCAGGTTGGGCCTGCATGTGATACATTCATATATGTCCTTTTTTTTTAAAGACTTGTTTCATTAAAATACACCAAAGTCTTGCTTAATGTCAAGAATTCAAGGATCTTGTTCTGGAAATAAGGATCCTGTTCCTGTCCTCCCTACATAGCTCTTACTCATAGTGGAAAGTCTCCTTTTATCCAGTTGTTAAAACACCCTTTGTCCAGAAAGGTTCCTAAAAAAAGGCCTTCTTCCCAACAGCTTCTACTTCCCATTCTTTTCACTGTGATCAGAGCAACAGGAAAAGTCTCCTGGACAAAACCAGCTCCTAGATCTGCCCTGGCACCCTTCTCACCCTGACCACATCCGCCCTATCAGTCCTCATGTCCCTCTCCTCATGATCCAGACAGCCCACTGCAGAAGTCTCTAAATCCCTGCAGTTACCCCATTCTGCATTAGGTTTGCTATAATCACACCCCCTCAATCCCACTCCTCCCTCTCTGCTGTGGGATTCATGTTCTCTGAACCTGAGAGAAGCAGAGAAAAGAATGATCAAAACAATTCTTATCTCATTTGCTGCTCCTGTGCTGTGCAAAAGTAGAGTGGAGATTGTTTACCCAGAGTGATGGGGTTTTGCTTCCTTGGCCTGTCAGGGCCTAAAAGGACTGGGGGACTGTCACAGACATATTTAATGAGAAATCCTTTTGCTAGATCTTTTCTCCTGAGAAGCTGAGAGGCCTCAGAAATGAAATGTAAACATTGATTACCTGCTGCTGTGGAATGCAACAGGTGGATCTGTGATTGGTCTCATGTGGTTGTTTCTAATTAATGGCCAATCACAGTCCAGCTGGCTTGGACTGTCTGGTCAGTCAAAAGATTTTATTATCAATCCATTCTTTTTCCTCTCCTTTCAAGCCTTCTGATGAAATAATTTCTTCTATTCTTTTAGTCTAGTTTTAACATAATATACATCATAAAATAATAAATCAGCCTTCTAAAACATGGAGTCAACGTTCTCATCTTTTTCCTCGTCCGGCGAACACCACCACAGGGGACCATCGGGACTGTCGGCTGACAGCCACAAGACTCTGGGCAGTGGAGTTGAGTGCTTTGTGCAGATTCAGTTTAGATGTAGTATAACAGAATACAGAATAATGCAGTATAATAAAGTAATTAATCAGCCTTCTGATATCAGTGGAGTCAGATGCATCATTTCTCCCTGCCACGGGGGCCGCCCTGTGTTTCCAATACTCTGCACCCGTGAGCGCCACACATTCCCCCGCCCTGAGGCGCTCCCAGCTGACCTCCCTGAAGACTCTGGTGAGCTGCTGGGAGCACTGCCCGTGGCGCAGGCTCATGTCCAGGGTGTAGGTGCTGATGGCCACGCAGCCGCCGGGCCGCAGCACGCGCCGAGCCTCGCGCGCAAAGCGCTCCAGCTGGAACCAGTGCGCGGCCGTGAACGAGGTCAGCACGTCCACGGAGCCGTCCCGGAACGGCAGCTCCTCCGCCGGGCACACGCTGTGGGAGAGGGGAGGAAAGCCACAGGGGAAGTCTGACAGGCAAGTCGCACAGATATCTGTGCTTAGCAGAAAGGTTTTTGGATGAAAGAATATGTGGCGGTGTTCACAGGGGTCCCAGGATGAGGGAAGAGATGAGAACCTTGAGGCCATGTTTCAGAAGGCTGATTTATTATTTTATGTAATATATTTATGTATTATTTTATGTAATATATTATTATTTTATATAATATATTATATTAAAACTATACTAAAATAATAGAAGAAAGGATTTCATCACAAGGCTGGCAAGGCATGAAGTGGAATGATAACAAAAGCTCGTGATTCTCAGAGTCCGAGCCAGCTGACTGTGATTGGCCATTAATTAACAACAACCACATGAGAAAATCACAGATGCACCTGTTGCATTCCACAGCAGCAGATAATCATTGTTTACACTTTCCTTCTGAGGCTTCTCAGCTTCTCAGGAGAAAAATCCTAGCAAAAGGATTTTTCATAAAATATCATGGTTCCATCTTTATTCTTGTAGCTAAGTTTTAATATAGAAGAAAAGAATTTCTGAGTCAGTCTTACTGGAAAACTGGATATGTTAGTTAGAAGGGGCTTTTATGACTTAGAGCAAAGGATAAACACACCTCAAACAAGAAGATGTTTTTTCCAAGCAGAAAGACAGCACAAGCAAACAAGTCAGCAAAGCTGCAAGTAGAAAAATGTTTCAGAATTTTCCACTGCAAGAAAACTGAAAACCAACTTCTAGCTTAAACTGTAATGTGCTGACTTTTAGTGATTGGAGAACAGTAACATGAATATGGTAATTACAGTAGTTATGATGGGCTATAGATAAAAGTTAAGGTATAGACTGGTTCTACTGTAGGAAGATGCTTAGCAAAGAAAAGTATATAATGCATTGTAGCCAAAAGAAAAGTATATAATGCATTGTAACCAAAACCAAAGGGTGTCCAGGCTTGTCTGATGTTGGAGCTGACAGCTGTAGGCACAGCTCTGTCACCCACAGCCCTGGGCTGCTGTAACCTCTTGGATGGAATAAATTGCATTTTGGAGAGCCCCTGGAGTCCTGCATCCCTCAATTCAGCTCTTACAACATGGGATAGGGGACTTACAGAGCAGGATGTGGAGCCAGAGGGTGTTTTTGAATGGTTTGTGATGCAAGACCACAAAGTCTAGGATAATGCCTGTTCACACCAGGAATTCCATCAAATGGAATCTCTGGTGCCAGCTAGCTCTTACAACAGTCATACTTGTATCACCATGATATTTGCTGAAAAATCTCTTCACCAGGATTGCTTCTCCTGGGAAGCTGGGAAGCTTCAGCTTCTCCCTGTTTTGCTGCTTTGGAATGCGACTTGGAGATTGTTTATCCAGCATGTGAATGGTTTTAATTTAATGACCAATCATGGTCCAGCTGTGTTTAGGCTCTGAGGAGTCACGGGTTTTTCTTTATCATTCTTGCTAAGCCTTCTGTGTATCCCTTCCCTTTCTTTAGTATAGTTTTAGTATAGCATAATAGAATAGAATAATAAATCAGCCTTCTGAGAACTTAGATCAGATTCTCATCTCTCACCTCATTCTGGGGACCTCACAAACACCCCATGCTCACAAACCACCCCTGCACGTGAGGACCCGAATTGTGCCTTTGGCTGAGCATGCTGTCCTGACACTCACAGGTAGGAGATGTTGGGCATGCACGGGGTGGCCTTGGCCTCCTGGATCTGTGCTTCACTGATGTCCGTGCCCACCACCTTCTTGAAGTGCTCCCCGAGGAAGTGGGTGCCTTGTCCAGAGCCGCAGCCAACATCCACCGCCAGCTCCGCAGGGATGGCCTTCTGCAGGGAGAAGTACACGTGTCTCAGTGGGCAGCCACCCAATTCCTGCGCTTTTACCCCATTCCTCCCCCCAGCACCCACTCAGCAACAGCCTTGGCGTGGCAGAACCTGTAGAAAGCCTCTTCTGTGCCCCCAGCTGGCCGTGAGCCCTGCTGCTTTATCTTTCCCTGAGGCACCAACCCAGGTGACACTCCCAGCAAGGTAAACACTGCCAGCCACAATTCAATACTCCTTGGATTTTTCCCCACCCACAATTCAATACTCCTTGGATTTTTCCCCACCCACAATTCAATACTCCTTGGATTGTTCCCCACCCACAATTCAATACTCCTTGGATTTTTCCTGCAGCCTGGCCGTGCCCCGCTCACCTTTTCCCGCAGGTAGGAGAGGATGGTGTGCTTCAGCTCTTTGCCCGGTGCAAACCTGTATTTCTGGTACACGGCCGCATGCCCTCGGCCCTCGAACATCTGGGTGGCCATGCTTGGTGAGCTGGCACCTGGGAGGAGCAGCAAGATGTGATCCCCGGGGATGTCACACGGCACCGCAGGCACTGAAGCCTCTGGTTGCCGGCGTGGCCGCAGGGAGGACTTTGCCCTGAGGCTCCAGCAAGGGAGAGCAAACCTGCTCTCCAGGAATCCCTCCCACAGCCCTAAGCTCATCACAGCAGCAAACCAGCGGCGGCCGACACGAAAAGCTTTCCAGGTTTTTACCCACCCCACAAGGAGTGTGTAACTCCTTTGTTTTCCCCACCCACCCGGCTCCTTCCTCAAATAATTCACTGAGCAGTGAAGCAGGAAAACTACCTGGAAAACTACCAGGAAGACATGGGGGCTTTTACTAGCTGGATTTTTTTTTAAAAGGAAATCAATTTTCTCGTATTAGCAACACAATCACAACTCCACCTTGCGCTTTCCTAACCACCTGCTGCTTTTTGGCCCTTCCCCTCCAGCAGCCAAAGGCTCTCAGGGCACTGAACCCACCACCACGCGTGGAGGCGAGCGGGGCCCTCCGGCCTGGGCACAGCCCAGCCCCAAGAGCCAGGGGAGCACCCGGGGACCGAGGGGAACTTCTTGGGAGCCAGGGGAGCCTCTTTGGGAGCCAGGGAAGCGGCCCACTCCCCTCTCAGCCCCGTATGGCCCCGGTTCCCGCAGCCCGGGCCCGTGGCGCCGCCCCGGAAGGCTCCCGGCCGTATCCTGTTCGTGGCGCCGCCCGAAGCAGCGGCAGCTCCCGGGGCTCGGCACCGACCCCAGGCACTGCCAGGAGAGCTCCGTGCCCCTTTTCCCGTGCCTCCGGTGGGTTTATGGAGCGATACGGAAATGCATCGGGAGATGGAGGGTTGTCCTGCCTCCATGCCGGAAGAGATGCTGCAGCAGCCAGCCGGGAGCAGCAGCGCTGCCAAAGCGCTCTCTGCTGCAGGGATCCTCCCGAGCCTTCTCCCCGCACCATTCCCGCTCCCTCCTTACCGGGCAGCCCCCGCAGCAGCCGCTCCCAGCGCCTGCCAGCCCGGAGCGGCGGGGCCGGGAGCAGGGAAGGCGGGGGAAGGCGAGGGATGGCCCCGGCGCCGCCCCCGGTGCCGCCCGCCCGGGGCTCCCCTGCCCGGCGAAATCCCGGAGGCGGCTTCTGGAGGCTCCGTCCCACCGAGATCCTGGAGCTGCGCACAGAGCTCTGTGGTTACTGATTACACAGTTACACTTTCAAAATGCCCACGGATCCCGGGAAGGCTCAAGCACCCTCCACATTTCACGAAGCAGATGCAGAGCCCAGGAGATGCTGCAAGGTAGCAGAATAGGATTCAATGCTGCGGGCAGCCAAAGCCAGACCTACAGAGCTCTGCCTGTGGTGTCCAGCAGAAAGATAAAATGCAGCAAAAGCCCCCAACAGCAGCACTTGAAAAGCTTAGAATATTGGGATTTCAGACCTGGGCAGTTTGGCCTGATTCAGGGCAGGATTTTACCCCTTCCTCAGGAGAGTAATAATTCCGTGCAGCTGAAGCCAACAGAGCCGTGGTTTGCTGGAAGCACAGTCCCTTCAGCACAGCAGTGATGGGTCCATGCTAATTAGCACAGCCTTTAAGCCACTCCTAATTTTAAGAGAAACCAGTGAACTTACTCAAGGACTAAAGACAGAGGCTGGCTTGAAGCAGTTTGCTAAATCAAAGCATGGGTTGGAGTTCCTGGGCTTGTGTCCTGAATGTTTTATTTGGGCCACCTGCTGCTTAATCGTGCAGGGGTGGCACCTGCAGCAAGAGAAAGCACCACACAATCACCAAAGGGCCCTGTGTTTTCAAACCCTGGCTCTCTGGGGTTTGCACACCCCATTTTGCTGCGAGCACCACTGCAGACAGGAGGGGTGATGTCCCTGAGGCACCTGCACAGTTCCAAACCCCACAGTTCCTGGGCAATGCACAGGTGATGTTTAACTGGGCTACAGCTGCCACCAAACACCTGCAGGAAAGCAAAACACCAGCCAGGCATGGGCTGAAAATGGCACCAGGCCTTTCCTGAGCCCTCCCAAATTTGGCAAATGGGATTCTGATGCCTTTGGCTCCATCCTCCATCCCTGTTGTGCTCCCCAAGGGATTGCTGCTCCCTGCACCATGCAGAAATAAATTGGTCTCCTCAAGATTTGGGTTGCTGAGCCTTAGGCCAAATGTGGGTTTAAATACCAGGCACAGAGAATCAGACACTGTCCATCATCCCTGCCTGCCCACTTACTAAATCCAAATAATGGAATGCCAAAGTGCCCTGGGGTCTTCCCAACTTGTTCCCCAAACCTTCAGACCCTGTGGATTTTAATTATAAAGCAGGGTCCTGGAGTAATAGACCTTCACTGGGAATGCATCTCACTATGAAATTTATTAAAACTGAAAAAATTAATTTATTTTAGGGGACAAAAGGCCAAAGGATACTCCTGTCAGTCCTCCTGTGTCCACTGGTATTTTTTCCAACAGGTTTACCTGTGGATGGATTGCTTGGAGCTAAAGGAAGAGGAGGCCAATAGCACCATTACCCTGCTGCATTTAAATGACAAATTTAATTGTTTTCAATTTCATTTCAGCTTTGACTCAGAAGCTTTTTGCTGGACCACACAAGAGAGAGGATACCCACAGGGCTGGGGTCCACCTTCGCATCCCCAGGATCCCCTAAAGAAGTCAGTGATATTTCTCCTACCTTGTGGAAAACTTGATTTGATTTTAAGATCCCAGTTAGGCTTCAGCTCTTGTGGGACTCTCCCCTGTTTATTTGTTCTCTGATGGAAAAGGAACAAGATTTATTATCACAAGAAGGAATAAAGGGATTGGAAAAGAGTTGGTATTTCTTCAAGGGTCTTTTAAACCTAGAGGGCTCAGACTTCAAGTTAGTGAAGAATATAATTCTCTTGTCTTAAAAGCAGTGGGATATGGATACAGTTCCTTGTAGGGAAGGGATTTATCCACAAACCAGAGATGTCACTGTTGATGTGTTAGAGCTGCCTCAAGCTGGCATTAGGGCTATCCCTGCCTGCTCCTGGGCATTTGCAACCCAGGAAAAATCAGTGTTTGTGTCAAAAGAAAGCCCAGATGAACACAAGACCAGAGAGGGGAGGGAGAAGGGAATTCCCACAGCAGTGACTGTTTTAGGGAAGTGCGTCCCTGCCCCTGCAATTCCCGGATCCTTGCAATGGCAGCAGCAGTGGCTGGTGATGTCCTGTGGTTGCTGTGCTGCAGCACACAAAGGGCTGGAGGGGAAGGAAAGGCAGGCAGGACATGCTCAAGGGCAGAGGAGGAAGGCTGCAGAGGAGAGAGCCCTTGGCTTTGCAATGCTGCCTCGCCCTCGGCTCATCCGGCAGAAATCCTTCCTGCGGAATGGCTGATGAGCAGCACTGGGGCTGAGAGCAAAGCCCAGCACTGGGGGCTTCAGAAACAATAGCAGCAAGTCCTTTTCCCTCCATTTCACCTTTTAATTAAAGAAGCTGGGAAATCTGGTGGTGAAGCCAGCAAATTAAATGAAATTTAGAAGTCACCTGAGGATCTGTGGCCAAGCAACCTGAGATCTCCCATTTCCCACACAGGGGCCAGATCCACTGCTGGTGTATTAACAATTCTGGAATAAAAAGAGGGAGAGAAATGTGAGCTCAAAATGATCTTATTTCACCTTTCCTTGCATGCACTCTGTGGTCATGAGGATGTAGTGGCTGATATTATTATATCTGCTGGCACAAGCAAAAAGTCCAGTGGCGTCAGGAAGCTGCTGTACTAAAATTAAATAACTCTTGGGGATGTGCATGGCCAAACCAGACTCACAGCAATTGCTCTGGGTCTGGCTGATGCCTGATGGGCTGCTCTGAAATTGCAAAGGAATTTGTGGCAATTAAACAAGAGATCCAGGACCATCTTAATTCAGAATTTAAGCTTTTCCTTCTTGGGGTTCCTGCCAGGCATGTGATAGAATGTGAGACAGTGAAAGGAATGAGAAGGGGGTGTCTTTACAAACTGTGGGCCTGATGGTGGGTAAGGCCAGATAGGGAGAGGTGAAAGAAGCAATGGGGGGAAAATGTATAAATAAATTCCATAGGAATTCCATAGGAATCCCACTAACTGACACAGACTGTTACTCACTCAAGACTGTGCTAAATATCTGGATTTAGAGAAAAAGAACAGAGACACAAAGAAAAGTGGGGTATACAGCAGAAGGGGCCTTTGGTATCAGGCATTTCAGGAAGTCTGTACATCTCAAATACCTCGGCCAACAGGGAAAGAGAGAGGGAAATGGGGCTGGGAAATTAGGATAAAAAGGAGGCTGCATGCCCAAAAAATTTGAGAGACCCCAGGGGAATGCCCCATGGCCTCTCCCCTTATTCAAATAAAATTACAGGACCCCTTTCTCCTTTTTGGACAGAAACCTCTGGTGTTTGGATTAATTTTCCTGACAATAGGGAGGAAAAAAAAGGAGAAGGCAGCAATATTTTAGGCTCTTCTTCCTCAAAAGCCCCTGCACCAGGAGACAGCTGAGTCCATCCCTCCCTGCCCATTTCCATTGCAGCTCCCAGGATCACAGCCCTGTGTCCCAAAAGCCAGGTGGGAACAGGCCTGGAAGTGTAGTGCAGCAGAGGGTTGGAAAAGGGGAATTTTGGCGTTCTGCCTGTGCTGTGACAACCAGTGATTGTCCCAGTGGGAGCACGAGGGCTGGAGGCTGCAAATGCACCATGGCATTGAGGGGGGTGCAGGAGGGCACAGAAGGGTGCGAGACAGTGCGGCAGGGTGAGGAAGGATGCAGTGGGATGGAGGAGGGTGCGTGAGGATGCAGAAGGGCAGGGAAAAACGCTGCAGAGGACAAGAGGGTACAGGAGGGTTTGGAAGGGTGCAGAAGGGCGCTTCAGGATCCAGGAGAGTGCAGGGGGGAGCCGGAGGTTGCAGGAGGGTTGCAGGACAGTGCAGGAGGAAGATGCCGGAGGGCGGTGCAAGGAGGATGCAGAAGGACGCGGCAGCTCCGTCCCTGAGCCGCCGCAGCAGCCGCCGCTCGGGCAGGGCCGAGCCGGGCAGGGCCGGGCAGGGCAGGGCCGGGCAGGGCAGGGAGGGGTCTGGCAGGGCCGGGCAGGGCCGAGCCGGGCAGGGCAGGGCAGGGAGGGGTCTGGCAGGGCCGAGCAGGGCCGGGCAGGGCAGGGAGGGGTCTGGCAGGGCCGGGCAGGGAGGGGTCTGGCAGGGCCGAGCGGGGCCGGGCAGGGCAGGGCAGGGCATGGAGGGGTCTGGCAGGGCCGGGCAGGGCAGGGCATGGAGGGGTCTGGCAGGGCCGGGCAGGGCAGGGCAGGGCAGGGAGGGGTCTGGCAGGGCCGAGCAGGGCCGGGCAGGGCAGGGCAGGGCATGGAGGCGTCTGGCAGGGCCGGGCAGGGCAGGGCAGGGAGGGGTCTGGCAGGGTCTGGCAGGGCCGGGCAGGCAGCGGGGGCGGTGCGGAGCCCGGCCCGGCCCCGGCGGGGCGGGTTCAGGGGACGGCCGTGGGGCCGGCCCGCCCTGCCGTGCCCTGCCCGGCTCTCCGCGGTGCCGATGGGGCTGCGGGCCTGGCTGCGCTCGCTCGGCTGCTGCGGCTGCTGCTGCGGCGGGGAGGCGGCGGCGCCCGAGAAGGAGCCCCTGATCAGGTGAGACCCGGCCCGGGATGTGCCCACCCGGAGCCTTCCCCCGCTGTCCCCTGCCCGCTCCCCGCGCTGTCACCGCCGCTGGAGCGGGGCTCCATCCCTGCCAGAGCCATCGCGGCTCCGGAGGGATCTTCCCCGGCTCTCTTTCCGCCCGGGTTCTGCCACAGGGGCTGGACTCCCTGTGACAGCAGGAGCCCTGCCCGCGCATCCCCTCGGGGTTCCCCGGCCCTAGGGACGGTCCAGCGCTCCTCTTTCCACGGTGGGATTTCAATGGAGGAGCTGAGGCACTGAGCTAAAAGGGGACCCTGCATCCCTGACCCACTGCCGGCAGCTCTGAGTTGTGCAGAGTTCTGTTCGCAGGCTGGGCTCGCAGAATCGCAGAATGGACTGGGATGGAAGGGACATTAAAGCTCATCCAGTTCCACGCCCTGCCATGGCAGGGACACCTTTCACTATCCCAGGCTGCTCCACGCCCTGTCCAACCTGGCCTGGAACACCTCCAGGGATCGGGCAGCCTCAGCTTCTCTGAGCAACCTGTGCCAGGGCATCACCACCTTCACAGGGAAGAATTTCTTCCTAGCACCTAATGTAAATCTCTCCTCGTTTCGTTTAAGACCGTTCCCCCTTGTCCCATCACTATCTGCCCCGGTAAAAAGTCACTCTCCCCTTTAGGCGCTGGAGCCTTCCCTTTTCCAGGTGAACACCGCAGCTCTCCATGCGGCTCCATTCAGGGATGCGGGGCGGAGATGGATGCTCGGCAGAGCCGGCTCTAAGAGGGAGCTGCGTGTGCTGCTCGCTGGGGAGCAGCTCCTGCTCTGCTGCTCTCGGTGCACAGAGCGTGAGCTTGGGGCTGTTGTATGGACAGATCCTCCCTGACCCGTGGAGAAGAGCCGTGCAAGCACTTAAAGAGGGCTTGCATGAGGTAAAACACCGGTGTTTTGCTGCAGCTCTCCCCCTTTCCCCGATGCCAGCCCCGGGATGGAGCCGGGGCCGTGCCCTCCCTGTGCCAGACGCGTTCGGGGAGCAGGGTGGGATGCTCCCTGCATGGGTAACAGCAGAGCTGGGCACACACGGCTTCAAAGTGCCCTGGTAAAGCAGTTACCTAAATAATGACCGGCTAATCCCAAGCATGGGGCCTCCGGGCCAGGAAATTGGCATTAACCTCCCGGGAGCCGGGCACACGTGTGGAGAGGCTCCCGCTGCTGCCCCGTGTCCCTCCCCGGGCACCTGGCTTTAGTAAAGGGCCCCAGATCCAATTAATGCTGGCCCCAAGGAGGAAAGGCTCTGGAAATTCTGGGAATTGGAAAGGCACCTGCTCTTATACACGTGTGCCAGCATAATTAATCTAACAGCCTCCCTAACAGCCTAATTGCTGCCCCTGACCGGGCAATGCTTGCCCCTTCTTGGGGGGCTGTGGGGTCTCATTTCATAGTGAGGATCTTGCAATAGCTTGCTGGATTTGTTTTTACTGCAGTGCTGTTTAAAGTGAATGAATTGCTTGAGGTTTCAGCTCTTTTAGCTGAGTTATAGGTTTGGGAACTGCTGTTGCAAAGCATCCAGGCTGCTTGGTTGTCTCTTGATGTGTGAAGATGGGGTCTGGCTTGGATGGTGCACTCAGGATGAAAATCAACTAAATATTTGGGCTCCAAATGCTGAAATTTAATGTGAACTGAAAGCCCCCTGGAGCAGCAATGATGAAACATTGGTGCTCATAATTTTCTGGATAAAATCCACAATATAAAATGCTCCCTGTCCCTTCTGGTCCCACAGAGATTCCTTAACCTGCACAGCCTCTGCTGTCCCCGTGCTTCTTTTCTCCCTCCCATTTTTTCCTTTGCAATGTTGCTTGCAAGAGCTGTTGGCAGAGCTGTCTGTGCTGGTATGGATTGGCTGACTCCTGGGCACTGCCACATGCCTTACAGGATGTTCCATGCTGTGATTTGGAAATGGGAATGTGCTGGGAAGGGCCCTTCGAGCTGTGAGGGAGGGAGTGGCTTAGAAAAGCTCAGGTGTGGCAGTGTTATTGCTAAATACTGGTGTTTTAAGTAATTCAAATGTTAGGCATACTTACTGGGGTAAATGCCTGAGTGGGAAGAAGCTCAGCATGGGAGTGAACTCCTGCTGATGGCACAGCTGGCTCCTGAGGGCTCCCTCCCTGTCTGCTGCACCATTGAAAAATGGTTGTGCCCCTCCACACCCTCCAAGTTACCTTTGTTTGCTTGTCTTTAATGAGAGATTATAAGAGATTATCTTTCCCCTTATTACCTGTTGCTCAGGTTTTTGGGTGGTTGAAAGTCTAATTAACCTCCCTGCTGGAATGCTGATGGGAATTAGTTTTTTTTCCTATTTCATCTATGTGCTGGAGCTCCTCTTAGCCTCCTTTTAGGCTTGGTGCCATGGCACCCACAGTGTTACCTGAAATTTTTCTGGATGGGTTCCTTGGGAAAGGAATGGGGTTTGGGTAGCAAACAAAATAAACAGTGGGTTGCTCTGACAAGAAGTGAGCAGGGATTGCCAGAGGGTGATAAGGCCAAAAATAGTTCTCCACTTGTATTGTTCTGCTGAAGCAGCTGGACACCTTGCTTAGACACTTTATGGAAATCCCCTGCTAAAGGTTCTCTTGGCAGAAGTGTCCTTGTTTAAAAATCGCACATAAAGGGATTTATATGCAACATAAAGCCATAAAACACAGAACTGCCCCAGTGCAGGGAAAAGCTCCCCACCTCTTGTGAGGACAGCCTTCCCAGAAGATGATGCTCAGCTTTGCTAAGCAAATAAAGCCCGGAGTTCATTAGAAGGCTGAGGACATTCCCATTGCCAAAATAGATGGGGCTGAATATCCTTTCCTTGCCTTGTCTGTTGTTGCATGGCACAGTGCATCGCTGCAGCTCTGAGAGGGGAGCTGCTGGGCGGGGGCACCTGTGGGCACTGCATGGTTTGGTTTGAACCATGGCCTGCCTGCTCAGGATGGAAAAAAAAGAAAACAAAAAAAAGGGAAAAAACCTCTGTCCTCCCATTCCCCCTGCTCTCTGGGAGAGGGGAGGGCACAGCAGTGGGCACTGGGAGGGCAGCCTGGTGCTGATCTGCCTGACCCTGTGTCCCTGCAGGGACAGTAACCCGTGGGTATCCCTGCAGTAACAACAACCCTTACATGTGCCTGCAGTGATAACAACTCCTGTGTGTCCCTGCAGTGACAGCAACCCCTGCAGTGACACTAACCTGTGTGTCCCTGCAGTGACAACAACCCTTACATGTCCCTGCAGTGATAACAACACTTACATGTCCCTGCAGTGACAGTAACCCCCGGGTGTCCCTGCAGTGACAGCAACACTTACATGTCCCTGCAGTGATAACAACTCCTATGTGTCCCTGCAGTAACAACAACCCCTGCAGTGACAGTAACCCCCGGGTGTCCCTTCAGTGACGATAACCTGTGTGTCCCCGCAGTAACAACAACCCTTACATGTCCCTGCAGTGACAATAACCTGTGTGTCCCTGCAGTGACACTAACCTGTGTGTCCCTGCAGTAACGACAACCCCTGCATGTCCCTGCAGTGACAATAACCTGTGTGTCCCCGCAGTAACAACAACCCCTACATGTCCCTGCAGTGACACTAACCTGTGTGTCCCCACAGTAACAATAACCCCTACATGTCCCTGCAGTGACACTAACCTGTGTATCCCCGCAGTGACAATAACCTGTGTGTCCCTGCAGTGACACTAACCTGTGTGTCCCCGCAGTAACAACAACCCTTACATGTCCCTGCAGTGACACTAACCTGTGTGTCCCCGCAGTAACAACAACCCCTACATGTCCCTGCAGTGACACTAACCTGTGTGTCCCCGCAGTAACAATAACCCCTACGTGTCCCTGCAGTGACACTAACCTGTGTGTCCCCGCAGTAACAACAACCCCTACGCGTCGTTCGGGGCCACGCTGGCGCGGGATGAGGAGCAGAACCTGTGGAGCACCCCACACGACGTGACCCACACCGAGGCCGACGACGACCGCGTGCTCTACAACATGATCGTGGTCAGGAACCAGCTGGACAAGGACTCGGAGGTGAGGGCTGGGCTGGGCTGGGTGTGGTGAACCACAGCATCACAGGAGGCTTTGGGATGGAAGGGACCTCAAAGCTCAGCCACCCTCTGCCATGGGCAGGGACACCTTCCCTATTGTATTTGCTGGGAAAGTCCTGACAAAGGCAGGAGTGATGCATCTGACTCCATGTTCTCGGAAGGCTGAGTTATTACTTTATAATACTATATTATATTAAAGAATACTGTAACTATACTAAAGAATACAGAAAGGATACTTACTGAATGCTAAAAAGTTAATAATGAAAACTCGTGACGCTTTTCAGAGTCCCAACACAGCTTGGCCCTGATTGTATGAATCAGAATCCAATGGAACAATCACCTGTGGGTGAACAATCTCCAAACACATTCCACATGAGCACAACACAGGAGAAGCAAATGAGATAAAAATTGTTTTCCTTTTCTCTGAGGCTTCTTGGCTTCCCAGGAGAAAAATCCTGGGTGAAGGGATTTTTTTGAGAGAATGTGAATGCCACATTCCACTATCCCAGGTTCCTCCAAGCCCTGTCCAACCTGGCCTTGGACACTTGCAGGGGTGTGCCAGACACAGCTTCTCTGGGCACCCTGTGCCCACCACCTTCCCTCAGCACCCTCTCGAAAGAGATATTTTTCCTAATATCCTGTCTAAAGCTCCCCAGACTGTGGTTTTGGTTGGATATTTCCCTGGTTTGTCCTTCCCATGGGCAGGCACTGTGGGGCCGTGTTGGGTTCACTCTGCTCCAGAGGGATGCAGGGCAATTATCGGGGAGCAGGGAACTGGCACGGCTCTAGTGGGAAGGGAAAAGTCATGGCTGTTACATAAAGGCTGTTGTGCAGCCCTGATTTCCTCTGCTAAGGCACTCAGTGCAAAGGAGATTGCAGTGGCCTGATTAGGAGCAGGCTGGAGCAAACTGTGACACATTTTCCCCTCTCTGATTGCTTTCATGATGCCAGAACGTTTGCAGGGAAGCCTGAAGGCTTCGTGTTTAACTTCAACGTGATCCTGCTTCATCCAAGAGTCTGCAGGAGTGTAACTGTTTCTCTCTCTCTAAACCAAAAGCCAGCTCAGCTTTACAAGGAGCCTTAAACCCCAGAGAAATCAAAATTACAGTTTTAATTAGCTAAAAGAGGTAATGATATGCTTGTATACAGTTGGTCAGTATCCCCACTTAAGGGGTTGTTTTTTAGTGAGTTTAATTTAATGTGATGTTTACAATGGGTGGTTTTGAAACAACATTTTCATGGTTGCATGTGACCTTTATGGCTCAGACTGGAGATCTTCCCCCCCACCACTGCTGCTCTCTCTAGCTTAGCTGCTTGTCTGAGAGAAGCCAGGCAGCTTCCTCCATCCCCAAGTGGCTGCAGGAAACAAGGACAGCTCCATTTAGGGGCTGCACTGATGCACAGCAGTGTTGTGTGTCACCCTCGTTCAGGGGGCAGGGAAGAGTGTCACTTATGGCTGAGCAGGAAAGTGCTCCTGCATGTCCTAAACCCAGTGTGCCTGCCTGCCCTAAATCCTGCCCTCAGTGTATCTGTAGGGTTTTTAGCAGCTCTGAGCAGTCCCTGTGGAAAAAGAAAGCCCAAAACTCACAGGGCTTCCTCTCCATAGCAAAGGACACATACTCTGCTTTTTCATGCAGTGCAATCAATAGAAAGCCTGGAGAGCACAACATCAGGACAACAGTGAGGAAAGTTTTGAGGAAATCCTTTATCCACACTATGCACTTGCTTTGAGTGTGGCCTGTGCCCTTTGCAGCCCAGGACTGGCAGCAGCTCTGCTCTCCCCTCTTACAGCTGGGAAACTGAGGCACACAGGGAAGCCCAGCAGGCTCTTGCTGGGTGGCTGGGACAGCAAAGCCAGCATTCCTGCTCTTGGGCCCTGGTGCCAGAATCTCTCCTTACTCCAGCAAGCATTTAAAACTAGGCCAGATTGCAGTGCCCTCCCCTCCTAATGAGACTTCAGCTCAGAGGGAGAGAAGAAAGTCTGCTTGCAGAACAACACTGTGCTGCAAAAGCCAGCATCTGCTTGGGGGGCTGCTCTGCCCCCAAATCCCCAGGGTGAGCCTCTGCATACTGCAGGACTGAGGATGGAGGAACAGTTTTCTTGTGTGGTGCAGAGTGTTACAAAACCATAGGTACTTCCTGTGGTTAAAACTGCCTGAAAGGAGAACTTGCTGCATTTCTGCTCCTTCATTTAACAAAGAAATTGTGGTGTGCAGGGCACTCACTGTGGGCTTTGCCATTCCCCACCTGTACCTCAGGGATTTCCCAGCACAGGCCTGTGGAAGGATCCCAAAGAGCAGGCAGCTGTCCATTGTGTTCTGATCTGCATGGCCCCATCCTGGCAGTGCTGGTGGTCAGTTTTTTGTCCCCACATGGGGCAGGACCCACACATGATCCATGTGGAGCTGTGTCTTCTTCCTATCCCAGCTGGCAGCCCCATCCCAAGCTCAGTGTGTTCTTAGCTTGCACAGGGAAAAGCAGGAAAGCCATTGCTGAGGGGCTGATCAAGCAGATACAGCCTTTGAGGATCAGAGCTGCCATCACAGCTTTTGAATTCCAGGATCATGTTTCAAATATGGGGAAAATGGGAGGTTTTGTCCCTCCTCTGGCTCTGCACTGTTGTAAGGTAAAATAAATGTGAGATCTGGGGCTGTTGCTGGGCTAATGACTGTGAGGTGCACAGAGTCCCCTTCATGAGGTCCCCTCTGGGGTGGCCCTGGTTTCTCCATGGGCTCTGCTGGGGTGTGTGGAGTTACCCAGCTGTGGGCAGGGAGCTGTGCACCAGTCCTGGCTTCAGAGAAAGAGCCAGGGCAGCTGTGCCACAGCTCTGGGAACAGAAACTAAAGGTGACATTTTGCATGGTGACAGGAAAACCCCCTGTTCTCATGGCTTGCTGTAAATGCAGTGTTTCTCTCTTCTCTTGGCTCATTCCCTAGGGAAAGGTGGGATCACAAACCCCATAGCAAAGGCAATTCCTCAGCCTGCATCCCTGCCAGGGGCCTGGCTGCCAGAGCAGCACTGGCATGACCCCCCTGAAAAGCCCATTAATGAGCTGGCAAGGCCTATTTTTCTTTCTCCTCCTGCTCTCCTACAGGATTATTCTTTTCTAAACAGGTCACAGAGAAGGTCAGAATTGTGACCAGCTGTTACTGGGGCACAGAGAGGTGATGGGATTTATCCAGGGCTGGGGATGCTGGCTGGGGAGCCCAAACCCAACCCTCTTTAATGTCTGCATGCCTCTCTCAAATTGAATCCAATTTAAGCTTCTTCTGAGATGTCAGTCTGTAGTTTATATTTGTGTTTTATCTTTCTTCAGCTGCTTCCAGTGGAGCCAGAGCAGGAGCATCCCTGGCACCTGCCTGCACTGATATTCTGCAGTCTTTCCCTGATAACTCTGTTTTGACCTCATTTCTAAAATAACTCTTGAACAGAGTGGTGACCTCAATTGCTTTTAAGAGAATAAAGGCAATGGATTTGGTAGAGAAGTGTTCTGGCAGCATGAAGAAAGCTCCCTAGTAATTAGGAAACTTTCATATGATCAGGGATGAGAACCTGGACAGTGCTGCCTGTTCTCTTGGCACATTTTTTCCCAGAGCTCTGAGTTATGTACCAGCCTGGCTTATTCCATGTCATTTGGCATTTGCAGCTTTAGTGTTTCACACTAGAGAGTCTGGGGAGTTTTTCCAGATAAATATTTGAAGGGCTGAGCATGTAGAGAAGGGAGGGAGAGGGGTTTCCCTCCTGCTCCTGGGATATTCTTGACTCACACACTCGGGGTTTTCTCAAGCCCTCACTGGTATCTGTTGTAGGTTTAAAGGGCAAAACTGACTGCAAAAAAACAGGCCTGGGAACTGCAACCTGCTTTGGTTTCCTGTGGTTAACTCAGATTTTGGGAAAAGAGTTAAAAGCTTTTAAGAGTTAAAGGATTGCTTTGGAGTGCATGGCTGGGATGTCCCAGACACACCCCATGTTTGTGTGTCAGTCTCCCCCTGTGCTTTCAAGCCTCCTCCCTGGCCCAGGAGTTTGCGATTCCCAAGAAGGCTGAGGGAGAGGGGATTGGTGTGCAGCCCCTGCCCTGCCTGAGCGGCCCTGTGATCTCACAGGATCCCTCCCCAGAGCCTCTGATCTCGCCCTTGCCTGGGCACGGGCAAGGCAAGCTCTGCTCTTCCTGTGCTGTGCAGCTCAAGGGAGATGCTTGTTAGAATAATTTTGGGTGTGGAGAGATGCTCTTGAGTTGGTTCCCTCATTAAAGGCACACAGAGCACAGCCCATGGCAGTTCAGGTGTCGCTGCTGGAAGGAATTGCCTGGGAAGTTCCAGTGGTTTCTGAGACTGATTGAGAGCGGGGCATGAGTCCCTGTGAGAGCTCAGCCCAATCTCATCCTGATAATCTCTGCTTCTCTGGTCTTTTTCCATGGCTGGGAGCATCCTCCTCCCAGCAGTCTCTATAGAAAGATGAACAGATGCAGCTTCATGCTCAGGCAAAATAAATCCTACCAGAACAAGAGGTCCCACCCAGGCACCACAGTTCAGCATCATTTTGTGATTTAAGCATCAAAATCATTCCTTTGCACACTCCCCAGACTCTCCATCAACAGGGCACTGTCAGAGCTCCCCTGGGACTGAACATTCACCACACTCACTTCCATAACACAGCTCAGACACTGTGCTGTACAAGAAAGCCATAACCTAGATTCCCTTAAAACAAAAACAGACAAGGGAAAGCACGCTGCTGTTAATCCAGAGAAAATCAGGAGCAGCTTCCCTGCATGCTAAGCACTGCTCTCCATGCTGAGAGAGGAGCCTGGCTCCTACCACAGGGTAAATCCCCATGGCCCTGGAAGCTGCTGCTGGGTGCCAGGAGGCCACATTTTGTCAGAGGAGCATCTTTCCCAGCGGCCCAGCTCCCTGATTCCACAGCGTGAAGCAGGCCTGGGATCACAGTGGCTGTCTGGAGGGGCTGTCTGCACTGGGGGCCTTGTTTCTCTCCATGGGAGGGCAAAGACACCCAGCTATTCCCCACCAGCATGCCCAGACTGGCTCCCTCTCCTTTCTGCCCGTGCCAGGGGGTCACGAGAGGGCTGAGACGTTTCCAAGGAGCCCCGGCCAGCGGGGAGCAAGGCGTCGTGCAGCTTTTCAGCCTCTGTCTAAAAACTCTCCAGTTTTCAATAAACTTCCCACAAAGCTTGGACGTAATAACCCCCCTCTTTTGTTTTCCACTCAGAGCAGCTCAGTTCCCAGCTCTGAGCTGGGAGAGGAGAGTCCTGCCCCTGCCTCATTCCTCTGTGCAAACAGCAAAGCTGGTCTCAAGTGCCACTCCAGGAGAGAGGGAAATGTGCCTCTGGAAGGGGATTTTGTTTTCTGGGAGTGAGTGGCTGTGGCAGAGCTGGTTCTCCTGCTCTCCTGACCTGAAGTCACCACTGCCTTAACCCTGCTAGCTGCTTTTTCCAAAGTGTAATCCCCAGGGCTTCCTGTGCTGATCAGCAGGAAAACAGGCTTGGCTTTAAATCTCTGCTGTCATGCCATGTCAGCCACAATCAGGGAAAAAAACACTAAGGAATCTTCAAATCTTTATGGAATTAAGTCAGCTCTTTGACCAATTCCCAGAAAACAATGGGATTTTTAACATAGAACTGATCTCTGTGGGTGCTGTTTTGCTGCTCTGAACCCAGCATGGCCTGCAGGAAAATCTCAGGGTGACAGCACAGATTAACACCTGTTTATTCTTCAGGAGCCCATCTAGGTAATCCCCTGCTGAGAAATGAGATTAATTAAGGTTGTTACTGGAAGGAAGTTATCAGGTGATGTTGTCACCCTGCTGTTGGGCTTCTTCTAAAAATGCACCCTTTGCATTGATTAAACTCAGCTAGGAAGAGCTGGGAAAAGTGCTCCTGGTTTTCTTGCATTTCCACAGGAATGCATGCCTATGGAATCATGGAATCATTTAGGTTGGGAAAGTCAGCTGAGATCATTGAGTCCAGCCATTAAGCCAGCACTGCCAAGCTCATTGCCAATGAAACTTGTGCAGTTGTGTTTAGATGTGCTGGTGTGACTTTAATAAATGACCCCAATGTCCCATTATCCAGCTCTAAAGCTGGAGGTCCAGTGCAATATTTCAGCTGTGCAGTGAAGTGAGGCTTTAACTGCAGCACCTGGCAGCTACTCAGGGTTATCAGATCAGATGGCTCCAGTTCAGCCCTCATCCATCCCTGGGCTCCTCTTTCAAAAGAGGTACCCTGATCTTTAAAAAAAGTCTGGTTTTCTTGTTTTCTAGTACTTCTGAACACCTGCCTGCTCCAGTTCATGCCAAACAGGGCTCCATGTCTGACTGAGGAGCAGTTGTCACCAATGCCTGAGCTAAATTCTGTAATTCCAGGGAAACTGAAAGCAGTTTGGAACAGAGAAGACACAGAAATGCTGAGCCAAGTGTCAAGCTAAATATTCTGTGTTGGTCAGTGCAATTTCTTCCAGGGGCAGCAGCAGCCTGGTCATTGACCTTCACAGCCACCACCTCACCAGCTCTGCACCTCTGGCTCCCTTCCTCAGAGCTGAAATTCCTTGGAAAGCAGCAGATCCCAATGACTGAGTGTCTCTCACCCCTCTGTTTGCAGGAGTGGCAGAAGCTCAACTATGACATTTACACTTTACGGCAGACCCGGAAAGAAGTGAGGAGCAGGTGGAAACACATTCTGGAGGATTTAGGTAAGCTGGAGGCCAAAGGGATGTAATTGCAGTGGTACTGAATGCCAGATCCCACCATGGCTGAGGATGGAACAGCTCCACAAAATCAAGCTGGAGAGGAGGGAAGTAAAAGGAGGTTGCTGAGCAATGCCCTCAGGTGTCCCACGTGGTACCTGAGGCTCAGGCATGGGGAGGGGACAGGGACACCGTGTCTGCAGGCACATCAAAAGCCCATGATCACCTTCCAAGCCCATGATAACATGCACAGTCATCCATTTCGAGCTTCCTTGTGGAAAACTTGCAGTGGGAGTTCACCCAGGGTTTTCCCAAACAAGATAAGCAGGAAGGAATGAATATTCCTTTCAGATGGGAACACAGATACATCTGTTTGGTTTCCTTAGCCAATGGCAGCTGATCAGAGCTAAGCCTTTCACCTCATTTGCTCCCAAGTGGGTTTGAAATATTCTTCCACCAAGTGGAATTGCTCCACAGGAACCCTCCTACTGCTGTTCCCAAGTGCTGGTGGTGCGTGTGACTTTGGGCTTTTCCCAGTGGCCTGGCACACAGCATGTGACACTCAGGACGTGCCAGCACATCAGCTGGGTGACTTCCATCATGCTCTGGAGGTGGGTGGTGGCTGCTGAGAGGAGGATGAGTGAAGCTATTCTAGGATACCCTCAATGGGAGCCAGAGATGGGTATCTCAGCCACTCCTGCCCTACCTGCTATTCTGGCATTTGGGTGGGAGGAACATCATAAATCCACAACCAGCTGTCAGCCCTCATCTCCACCCAGCTGCTCACAGCAGGCCAAGCCCAAGAGGGATCACTTGGCATCCTTCCACCTCTCACTGCAGGCTGACAGAGGCTCTCCCACAGCCCTCTCTCTTCCACAGTGGCTCCAGGGATGTTCTGCAAAGGCTGGGGAAGCTTTGGGATCATTTGGCCTTAGTGACGCTAAATGAGCAACCAGATGTGAAACCTGCTGCTATCTTCTGTTATCTAGATTATCTTCTGTTATCTAGGCCTCTGCTTTAACCCACCACTCTCACCCCATAACTGTTTTCATGTGAGATGCATCACCACCAGCCCCCTGGAGCAGAACAAGGAGTTAATGGGAGCCATTGCATTTAGAGACCCTTCACTCACTCTAGTCCAGTTTTCCTCCCCTGGATACCCTTCCTGTAATTGATGCTGACTGCTGCAGGAACAATTAGCCTGGTGTTCATCACTGCCACAGGTTTAATCCCTGTTACCTGGTTTAGGGAGCCCCAGCAGCCCCGAAAGCTCTGGGAGCATCAGGAGCATGCAAGAGCTGAATCAGCACCCTGGGTTGTGCATGTTCACACATCTTTTCTCAGGAAAACCAGCAACAAACTCGCTGTGACTACTTTTGTGATTTATTTTCCCCACCAGCAGTTTATACCTGCCCCACAGCCTGCCTGAGGGAGTGCTGGTTTGTTTTAGGAAGTGGGGATGCAGCTGCCCAAGGCGGAGGGAGAATATGGAACCTTCCAAGAGCCTGAAGGGCTCAGGGATGACCCTTGACTTGTTTCTGTAACAATTCTTTCCCAGGTTTCCAGAAGGAAGCAGATTCCCTCTTGTCAGTGACCAAACTCAGCATCATCAGCGACTCTCAGAACATGAGCAAAGCCCGGGACATCTTGTTAAAGCTCTCAGAGGAGACCAACATCTTCCCCACCAGCTGGGAGCTGTCTGAGCGCTACCTCTTCGTGGTGGTGAGTTCTCTGAGCACACCTTCCTCCATCCAGCTCTGCTGAGGGAGCTGGGGGTGTTCAGCCTGGAGAAAAGGAGACTCAGGGGTGACCTGTTCACTCTACAACTCCCTAAAAGGTGCCTGTGCTCAGGTGGGGTTGGGCTCCTGCTCCAGGCAGCACTGACAGAACCAGAGGACACAGCCTCAAGCTGCACTAAGGGAAATACAGGTTGGATATCAGGAAAAAGTTTTTTACAGAAAGAGTGATAAAGTTCTGGAATGGCCTGCCCAGGGAGGTGGTGGAGTGACCATCCCTGCATGTGTTTAACAAAGCCTGGATGTGGCAGTGGTTTGGTTGAGGTGTTGGGGCTGGGTTGGACTCAGTGATTCTGAAGGTCTCTTCCAACCTGGTGATTCTGTGAAAAGATGAGACCTAATGTCTGAGAGTGGCTGTGGACGGAGGGCTGAGACAGAGTGGAAATTTTCCAGAGTAGAAATCCATTTGGATTTAGGTGAAATGTACATCTTTGAGTTAAGTCTGTAGCTTGCTAACACGGCTGTTTGGTCTGACTGCCCGTTCTCACAAAAACCTATACTTGAAGAAACTGCTTCAGCCTAAGGACAGAGATAAGGGAGGGCCCCTTGAACTCAGAAACAGACAGAGAGGCTGCTGCAGGAAACAGGGCAGGATGACCCAGGAGTTCTTTCTGTACTTTCTGATTAAAAAAAAACCCTAGCTGCAAGAAAAACGTGAAATCAGTAAAATGAATATTTATGAACCTATTGTGAAAGTCCATGCATATGGATTAGTAAGGGAGATAAAAGGAGATCTGGAGTTCCCAGAGGTACACATGTCCTTTTGAGGGGAGTGATCCCCACATGCATCCAGCACTGGAATAAACACACCAGCTTTACAACTTCCACAAAAGTTGTGGAGTTTGTTTTCTTTTCCACAATTCAGGGCCCTGGGCAGGGATGTCCCTGGAACACCCCAGAGTGACCACAATCCCCCTTCGTGAAAAACGCCAAACACTTGCTTATAAATTTTAAAAATTTAATAGTAATAAAATGGTTGTTGTAGCCATGATATTTTCTGAAAAATCCCTTTGCCAGGATTTTTCTCCTGAGAAGCTGTGAGGCCTCAGGAACAAAATGTAAACATTGATTATCTGCTGCTGTGGAATGCAACAGGTGCATCTGTGATTGATCTCATGTGGTTGTTTCTAATTAATGGCCAATCACAGTCAGCTGGCTCAGACTGTCTGGTCAGTCACAAGATTTTGTTGTCATTCCTTTTCTATTCTTAGCTAGCCTTCTGATGAAATCCTTTCTTCTACTCTTTTAGTATAGGTTTAATATACTATATATCATAAAATAATAAATCAGCCTTCTGAAACATGGAGTTAACATTCATATCTTTTCCCATGTTGGGGCTGCCTGCAAACAGCCACAGGTTATAAAAATAGATACAATTATAGAGTAATAATAATTTGGACAATTTGGATTAGGACAATATGAGACAATAGAAACAAAGAGTTACAGATGTCCAGGTACCTTTTTTGGGGTAGTATAAGCCCAAAAAAAGGACACATGTTAACAGAGGATTAACCCTTAAAATCAATAACCTGTTGCATATTCATACACTTCATACATGATGCATAAATTCCATTCAAACACAGGATTCTGTCTGGTCAGTGTCAACTTCCTCTGAATCCTAACAGTGCCTTTGCGGTGGGAAGAAGTTCATTTCTTCTGATAATGGGGCAATAAATTCTCTTTCTCTGAAAGATTTAGGTGTCCTGTGGCTGCTGAGTCCTCTCTTTAAAAAGTATTCTACACAGCATAGTTCCTATTTTAACATTTTTTTATAACCTAAAACTATATTTAACAACACTACTTAAGAGAATTGATGCCGCATTACTTTCTAACAGAACACATATAATATTCATTGTAATATTTATGAAAAGCCAACCCTAAAAGAGTCATTTTCCACACCCTTGTTTGGCAGGACCGCCTCATCGCCCTGGACGCCGCGGATGAGTTCTTCAAGATGGCCAGCGCGGTGTACCCCAAGCGGCCCGGCGGGGACCGGCTGGACGAGGCACCCCGCGCCCTGCAGAGCGTCCCCACGGTGCCCTGAGGGACCTGCCCTGGCGGTGTGACACAGCCAGCACTCCTGGGCAGGCTGCTGTGCCCGGGGCCAGCAGGACAGAGCCCTCCTGGTGGCCCTGTGGAGAAGGCGGTGGGCAGAGCAGGGCGAGCCGTGCCCGGCAGGAGCGCGCGTGGAAAGGGACGCTGGCACCACGGGGCTCCCAGGCGTGAAGGAGTGACAACTGGGACACCACTGGCCAGTAGTGTATGAAATAGGCACAGGGAGGATCTGCCGTGCAAGGCATTGCTGCCAGCGCCTCCAGGTCCAAGGGCTGTGAGGAAATGCACCTTTCACCTGCCTGCCACCTGCCGCTGTCCCCTCCCTCGAGCTGCCAGCCAGGAGGAGCAGCGAGACGGGAAAAACTCCTCTGTGTCTACAGCTCTGTGACTCTGTGCACTGCTCCTCATCCTCACCCCAGCCCTCCAGGCAGGTCCCAGGGGATTGGGAAAGAGGCAGGAGCTGTGCCAGGACAGGATTTAATTCCAGGCAGCAAAGCCTTGGAGCGGTGTCACAGTTGGGTGCCCCATCCCCAGCCATTCGTGGTTGAGGGATGTTTTGACATCTTAAAGGAAGGTAGAGTTTAGGAAGGTGCCAAGTTCAGAGCTGCTGAGAATTTGGCTCCTGGAACATTGGTTGCCCAGCATCTCAACCTATTTTGAAAAGTTTTGGTCTTAATTGCCTAAAAAAACCCCAGCACAAAGCTGCATGTACTGGCAATCTAAAAATCCTCATTACCAGCAGGGATGGTATAATGAACATCCTTTTTATCTTGGGGATTTGTCTGATAATGAGCAATAGTTTTTAAAACACTGGATTTGATAATTTAAAAACAAGTGGAAGTTCTTCACTGATGAACACACATGCTGCTAATTGGCCAGTTGAAAATGCTGGTTACACAGGGCCTCCCAAAGTAGCAAACCAGAGCTTTTATTTGTTTATACCTTCAGCATTTGAAAAAAATATATTTGTGAGCTGTTTTTGTTTGTCAGTCTTCCTGGGAAACATTTTTGTCAACTTAAAACAGCAGTGAAAGCTGAGTTTAATAAAGAAAACATTACAAAACCAGCCTTTCTTACTCACTCTGTGAACCTATCCAGGTAACAATGTTTATGTTGACTGCTGATAGCAAAAGGGTTGGGATATTTGTAGAGCCTCTGCAGCTTGTTCTCCACACACTTTAAATTGCCTGTTGACTTAGGAGAGTTACATTTGCCAGCCTAAGACAAAAGTCTTTGTAGGAGATGATGGGGATCAAATTTAATTTCAGTGGGATTTGGCATTAGGTACCCATTTCCTACTGAATTTATTTTTTTCTAGCAGGAGTTCAGCTGCCCTTTGCAAAACCTCCTGTGTTTTTATAGAAAATAAACTTTGGTGCACGACAAATCCAGGCTTTGATTTGAACAAATTGTTGTGGAACAGAGAGAGATCCGTGCCAAGGTGCCTGACACCACCCAAACCTCAGCCCTTGGCACGTTGTCCCTTACAGTGCCACCTGTTATTTAAAGCCACCTGATGAGTTTGGAAAGCTCAGAGGCAAGAAGAGAAATCCTTTCAGCTGTGCTGCTTTTTGTGAGCACGGAGGTCAGCGTTGAGCAGTGCCTGTGCAGAGCTGCCCCTCGCTGTCACGGCTGTCAAACCGGTTCTCATGTCACCAGAATGCATTTTGGTGGAACTTCATAGGGCAGGCTGCCCAAAAGGGACAATAATCAGGATTTCTAAGCGAGTTTAGCTGCTGAAGTAAGATCCCATGTGGGGGAAACGCTGAGTTTCTGAGTGCAGCCACAAGGAGGAGCTGGAATTTGTTGGATGAGAGCAGAGCCCTCGCTCCTTTCCACACTCGGGGAGGAGTAACCGGCTCAGAAGTTCTGTTTATGGACAAATCACAACAGCAACAGAGAAAAACCTGTCAGTCCCAACACTCAGCTAAAACTGGTCATGGGGTATCCTGAAAATATTGCAGCCTTTGGTGAAGTAGAAGGATGCAGAGCTTTGGAAAATCTGCAGCTTGAAAAATTATAGGAACCAGCAGAAATTATTTCCATATAGATGCAAGCTCAACTTGGTCATTCTGTCCACCTCCATAGGAAATGTCCTTTCATGCACTCGGGACAGGAGACCAATAAACAATATTTCAATTAGCAAAATGCAGAGAGCAATTTGTCCTTTCTAAATTCCACAGAAAATACCAGGGAGATGCACAATGGTCCTGGAATTCCTGCCCTAACAGAGCAATTCCCTTCTTCACTAGAAGCCATTTGGGATTTGATGCCCCACCACCACCCAGGCCTCCAGCTGCCATTCAGATGAGCTTGATCCCCCACTTGATATTTGGGGAGACGTTTTGAGCATCCTGTAGGTCCCAGGTGCCTCTGGGGAGCCAGACTCTGTTGGATTAAGTTCTTTTCTGACTTAGAGATGGGGTAACTGAGAGGGGCTTTAAAAACTTTTATTCTATTTTCAGTCTCATGAGAAGGGTGAGACAATACAGATGTTATAAATCACACCATCACAATCAGAAGCTATTTTTAAATTACAGTACATTATAAGTGTTTCTTGGCCTATCAGCTTTAGCCACACCATGCTTTAAACACCTTAAAGACAATTATCTAAAACTACCCCTCATGGGTCCCACTACAATGCATCTCTTTTAGTTCTATTTCTCCAAGGTATCCAGCCTTATTTGCAAGGCCATCCTTTGAAACTTGTTTCTAGCTCCATTTCTCTCTCAGCAATGTCTGTCCTATTCCATGGCATTTCTAAGTCAGCATTTCTTATCCCAAAGTTTGCATACAGATATGTGAGCCTTCTGTCAGCCTTTGAGAGTTCTCTCCAAATCCATTTCCCACAGGCATCCTGCCTGTCCCAGGTGCCCCTGGGGAGCCAAACCCTGCCCAAGTCCAGGGAATGTTCCAGCAGCTGCCTGGGAAGCGGAGGCTGTAGGAGAGCCCAGCGAACAGCAGATGCCACTGTTCCCTCAGCGTGGGAAAAATCCTGCTTACCATGCAGGGGAAATATTCCCAACCTTTTCTTGCATGCATCGAGTCTCTGGAGCCTGCAAGAACTGGATTCCTGTTAAAGGTTGGGGTTTAGACATTCAATAATGACTCTGGCTCTTTCCAGGAGATGGTGCCCAGCCCATCTCTCTTCCAGGGCTGGGGCCAGGGCCTGTGCTCCTGCTCGGAAGTGCCACTTGCCCTGAGGCTGGCTGCTGCAGGGATTAGCATCTTCACTAAGAACATTTATTTTTCTAAGTAGAGAGTGGTTTTGGTATCCCTTCCTTCAATCACGAAAGGAAAAAGACCAAGAATTCTTTAAAAAGAGTGATGTGAGAGAGTTTAAAGTACATCTGGGTTTACTTGGTTTCAGATATTTTTTTCACCCTCAACTTGACTTACATTTAGCTAATATTTCATCAGAAGAGAAAGAAAGAGAGAAAGAGAGAAAGAGGGAAAGAGAGAAAGAGGGAAAGAGGGAAAGAGGGAAAGAGAGAAAGAGAGAAAGAGAGAAAGAAAGAAAGAAAGAAAGAAAGAAAGAAAGAAAGAAAGAAAGAAAGAAAGAAAGAAAGAAAGAAAGAAAGAAAGAAAGAAAGAAAGAAAGAAAGAAAGAAAGAAAGAAAGAAAGAAAGAAAGAAAGAAAGAAAGAAAGAAAGAAAGAAAGAAAGAAAAAGAAAGCATTGATATTTTTTTGGTTTTTTTCATTGCTTCACTTGGATTTCTTCTCCTAGAATCACGGGATGGTTTGGTTGAGAAGAGACCTTAAAAATGTTCCACCCCCTGCCATAGGCAGGGACATCTCCACTGTCCCAGGGTGCTCCAAGCACTGTCCAACCTGGCCTGGAACATTTGCAGGGATGGGGCAACCACAGCTTCTCTGGGCATAATATTTTAACATTTTTGGGTCATGGGGAGCAGCACTGGAAAGTTCCCTTCCTCCAAATTAAAGCTAGGAAGTCAGGATAGTGTAATTAGTAGAGACCAGCTAGAAAAAACCACAAAAAACCATTGTGCATATGCATGTGTGGTTTCTTCTTTGTATTTCAAGTTTTCCTAGGACATATATCCAGAATTCAGCAGGATGAGCAAAAGAAAAACTGAAGTGTGGTGGAAATTGAGCTGCGAGCTGTAAGCCAGGCAGAAGGTGGCAGTGCAGGTGTTTGGTAAAGGCTGGAGAAGCAGCAGGCACAGGAGATGGAAGCAGTGGCCTGGAAGGGGTCTGGCTTATCCATTTTACTTGTTAGGGATGTAAATCACAGCCTAAGTTCTGATAAATAATGAGAATGGACACGGGAAAGAAAACTGTCATCTTTTAAATTTCAGCTGTAGGAAAAATTACCATTTCAAACTGCTCAGTTTCAATCATTTCCAACGTTAGAAATCCCAACACTTACACACTGTTCCTGGAGGGAAAGCTTGTACTTTTCTGGTCTAATGAGGATCACTAAGGTTGAGTGACTGGCCACAAAGTAGCTCTCCAGAAGCATTCCTTTGAAGACAAGCAACCATTTTTGTGTGGGGAGTCCTTGTTAAGCAAGTTGTGGATTATCAAAATCATTTCTTTGCCTCACAAATCGCAGACCTTGAGGACACATCCATCAGGAAGCTGTCCTTGCACAGGGGAGACCGTGGAGAAATCTCTTAATAAAACCCTTAGGAAAGACTGGCAGAGCAAAAGCTTGGCTGCTTTGCCTGTCTTGTTTGGCCTGATAAAATGTGCTACACCTCTCTCTGTAAGCCTTGTCCTTACTTTTGGGGAGAACAGAGGTTTTTCAGAGTGATAATAAATTTAAATGAATATTTTGTTGGACTTGGATTGGGAAAGGGAGACACCATGGAAGCCGTGGGTGCCTTCCACAGGATCTCAGCAGCATTAGAATAAACAGATTTAGGCAGCCAAGGATAAAATAGATGAGATAGAGATAGAGATAGAGATAGAGATAGAGATAGAGATAGAGATAGAGATGATAGAGATAGAGATAGAGATAGAGATAGAGATAGAGATAGAGATAGAGATAGATAGAGATAGAGATGATATAGAGATAGAGAGAGAGAGATAGAGATAGAGATAGAGATAGAGATAGAGATAGAGATAGAGATGATATAGAGATAGAGAGAGAGAGATAGAGATAGAGATAGAGATAGAGATAGAGATAGAGATAGAGATAGAGATAGAGATAGAGATAGAGATAGAGATAGAGATAGAGATAGATAGAGATAGAGATAGAGATGATATAGAGAGAGATAGAGATAGAGATAGAGATAGAGATAGAGATAGAGATAGAGATAGAGATAGAGATAGAGATAGAGATAGAGATAGAGATAGAGATAGATAGAGATAGAGATAGAGATGATATAGAGATAGAGAGAGAGAGATAGAGATAGAGATAGAGATAGAGATAGAGATGATAGAGATAGAGGGATAGATAGATAGATAGATAGATAGATAGATAGATAGATAGATAGATAGATATGAGATAGAGACAGAGAGAGATAGATATAGAGATAGAGATGATTAGAGATAGAGATATTAGAGATATAGAGAGGTAGAGATAAATATAGAGATGATACAGATAGAGATAGATATAGAGATAGAGATGATAGAGACAGAGACAGAGCCACATGTTTGGATGGGGCTTGGAGCAGCCTGGGCTAGTGGGAGGTGTCCCTGCCCATGGAAGGAGGTGGGCTTGGAGCCCCCTTCCACCCCAAACCATTCTGTGATGTCAAAGCAAAGGCAAGGGGGCTGCAAATGGAGGCACAGAGGCCCAGGCATGGCCCAAGGGGAGGGCAGAGCATTTATTTGGGCTATACAGAGGGTACAGCACTGGTGCCAGGACCTGTTGTGATGGTGCAGCATCATCTGGGTAGCAGCAGCAGGAGGAGATGTGTTTGTGCATGCCCCAACAGCCAGCAGCAAAACTCCAGCCTGAAGAGAGTCACCAGCACATCAGAAAGGAGTAAGATTTATGAAAGAATGTGTTACCAAAAGTTTCTCCTTCCCAGAGTGGCAGCTTTATATCTGCTAAACTGCTGGGATTCTTTCCACTGGCTTGAGCTGGGTTTGAGTCAGACTTTGGAGACACAAACACCAGAGCAAGTCCAGACACCACTGCAGTCATAAACAAACCTCCTGCCAGCTGCCCATCTACTCTTCTTCTGCATCAAAGTCACAAAAATAACAAATATGGTTCCTGAGAGGACTTTTTACGAGGCATGAGAGGATCTACCTGTACTTCCCTAAAGAACAAAAATGAAGCCAAAACCATTTCTCCCAGCCAAGGGATCATAAGGAAAATTCAGACTGGAGGAGACCTCAGGAGGTTCTCTCAGCCAACCTCCTCCTTGCTTGAAACCATCTTCTCTCCCCTTTTGAACATGGCATGGAAAGCATTGTTGGCATGCACAGTGCTTCATCTCTCCAAAGCAGTACTGGCTGGTACAAAGAGAATAAATTTCTTTTTTGTTTGAATTAGGAGAAATAGAAGATCTGTGAAACCCATCTGGAGAGCAGGTTTGGAATGGATACTGAAACCCAATGGATACTGATACCCATGAAACTGCTTTGATACCCATAAATTGAATGACCACGGGCAGGTTTAAATGTGCATTTTCCCATTCCTGCCGAGGTGAAGGAGCTGGAGGGAGGAGTGTTGGGAGCCTGGAGCCACCCAGGGCAGTTCAGCCAGCCTGGGCCATGGCCAGAGGGGTGATGTGGTCAGCAGGGAGCCAGCAGCACCCACAGGGTCAGGGTGAGCCTGCTGGGGATGAAGGGGGAGGAAGGGAAGGGCTGGGTGTTATCTCAGTGATTGGGAGCTGGCCCAGGATTTGGAAACTCAGCTGCCATTCCCAGCCATGCCCCATCTGCCTCTGCCCCTCAGGTCACCCAAAAGCAGATTGGAGAGGTTGTGCCTCCTAGAACTGGTGGCAAAATGCTCTTCCTGTGCTGGAGGTATTGTCAAGGTCTTGATATTTCTGCCTCTGTCTTCAAGTAAAGCTTTGTATCTCTAAAATGTTCACCATGCTATTATCCAAAAGACTCTGCTATAATACTTTCAAGATGTTTTGCTTCAATTTTGACTTTTCTTTTTTTTTTTTTTTTTATATAATGCTCTCCAGCTTTTTAATATAAGCCAAATCAAGCATTGTTTCTATCCAGAAAATAGCATTTCAAATTTAGATCACAGCAGTGCTGAACCCATTGGGTTCTTTCTAAATTCAGGGGAATACCTATTCCCCCAAATAGTTTCAATTCTGATAAATCAGAATTTCCAGGCAGAATAGCAGTCAGTTTAGTTTTAAGTGCTAACCCTGCCCAATACTTAATTCTTTTTGTGATCTGCTCGGGGATGCACTAACACAGTGTGCTGCACAGCTGTCAGGAACATCCCAACCATTTTTCGAGGGAAAATTACATTTCAAAACAAAAGGGAAGGGCATCTTTTAATCATTTTGACTATGTTTAAATGAGATCACCAAGAGAGACTATAGCTCTGCATAGACATGTGCAGGCATGCCTAGGAATTTGGCTTGCCTGCAGTTTATCTGTCCCAGTTAAAGGCAGATGCAGCCTTTTGCTTCCATGGACATTTATGAACTGGTAGATGTGCTAACAGGGAGAGAGCTCACACACAGCAACTGCTCCTGATCTAATCACACACATTCCTACAGGGCTGTTTGGCTCCAACTTGCCCAGCTGCAGGAATATTTCAGTTTTCCTTCCTACCTCCTTGGACAGGAATCACCCACGTCTGGGTAATCAGGCAGTTTGCAGTTTGTGTCACTTCTCCCCAGTCTGTGGCTAAAGAGGGGAATTACAGCATGGGAAAGTGGCTTAGGCTCCAATTCTGCTTTGTAGATGAGAAGAAGCTTCCCTAGAGTACCTGCAGACCTACTGGGAATGCTGGTGAGTGGCTCAGAAACCTGGGCAGGTACTGAAATGTGCCTTGTGCTCAGGAGTTCACTGGAGCTGAGCGCCATTGTCACCCTGAAGGGCTGGGGATGCCCTGCTGAGGAGCACTTCAGGTACCTGCTGAAGCTGCCAGGCTGCAGCTCTGGTGGAGTGGGGACAGCAGGAGACAGAGAGACCTGACCAGCTCCCCTGTTGGAACCCTGGTTACTGAGAATTTTAGATTTTCTGTGCTGGAACCTGACCAGCTCCCCTGTTGGAACCCTGGTTACTGAGAATTTTAGATTTTCTGTGCTGGAACCCGACCAGCTCCCCTGTTGGAACCCTGGTTACTGAGAATTTTAGATTTTCTGTGCTGGAACCCGACCAGCTCCCCTGTTGGAACCCTGGTTACTGAGAATTTTAGATTTTCTGTGCTAGAACCTGACCAGCTCCCCTGTTGGAACCCTGGCTACTGAGAATTTTAGATTTTCTGTGCTGGAACCTGACCAGCTCCCCTGTTGGAACCCTGGTTACTGAGAATTTTAGATTTTCTGTGCTGGAACCCGACCAGCTCCCCTGTTGGAACCCTGGTTACTGAGAATTTTAGATTTTCTGTGCTAGAACCCGACCAGCTCCCCTGTTGGAACCCTGGTTACTGAGAATTTTAGATTTTCTGTGCTGGAACCCGACCAGCTCCCCTGTTGGAACCCTGGTTACTGAGAATTTTAGATTTTCTGTGCTGGAACCCGACCAGCTCCCCTGTTGGAACCCTGGTTACTGAGAATTTTAGATTTTCTGTGCTAGAACCCGACCAGCTCCCCTGTTGGAACCCTGGTTACTGAGAATTTTAGATTTTCTGTGCTGCCAGGCACTGACCCCCCAACAGAACACTGCATTTGACCTGAGGCCGTGGAGAAGGCTTCCAAAATTGAATGATATCACTGGGATTGTGGGTGTGGGGTTTGAACAGAATTGTGTAATACCACATGGTGGGAAACTTAGAGTTTAAGGTTTTAGAATATAGAAATAGATATAAAGCAAGATGGAGGTTTCAGGGTGGAGGCTGGTCCTTCTTCTTCTCCATGGGTTTGGGTGGTTTTGTGTAATTAGATTAAAAAGTCCCCATTGTGGGGCATGGGTGGTTGGTTATTGGGTTAAAAGTAAAAGTAATTTAAGTGTCATTTCTTAATTGTACAGTTTATCCTTAAATTGTACAGTTTATCCTTATTTCTTAATTGTACAGTTTATCCTTGTAGAGAGAGAGACAGGGCTCCATTTTTACTTTGTTAGAGAGAAGTGCTGTAGGACTCAGGGTTTGTGAGACTGTAACATAGATAAGAACAAATAAACATCTGAGTCCCAACAAGAAATATCATCTCAAGCATTTAATCCCAACCCTGGCAAAAAAGAAGTAAGACTCTGCACTCCCCTGCTGCCCTGGTGTCACCCATAAACCCAACCTGACCCAGACACTCAGAGGTCACTGTCAGCTCCTCTCAGCCCTTCTTGCTCTGAAGAAAAGGATTAGCCTCTGCTTTAAAACTTCTATCTTGCTCTCTGTATGTTACTTTATCATAAAACCCCAAACTCCAAGTGTTCTACCTTGTGTGATATTACACACCTCTAATCAAACAATACACTCATAATCTCAGTGCTATTAGTCAATGTTGGAAGTTTTCTCTATGGTTTCAGGTTAAATGTAGTGCTCTCCTGGGGGTCAGTCTGTGAGTACAGAAGGTCTAAAACTCCCAGCACACAGAACTCCACACCTGAACAGCAGCAGAGCTCAGCAAGCTCAGTTTCCAGAGGCAAACACCCAGCCCATGGATCCAGCCCCCTGGATGGGAGCCAGCACAAACCCCTCAGGCAGGCCTGGCAGACAGGCAGGATGTCTCAAGGTAAGCTCAGTGCAGTTTTTGTTCCTGTGCTCATAAATACTCCTTGCTAATGCTGATTTCTCTGTGAGCTACATACTACTATCAAGAGTTTCAAGAAGTCTCACAGCAGTGCCCCTGCTTCACACCACTGCAGATCATATGCAGGACCAGAGGGCCCTTTCCCACCCTCCCCAGCCCTCATTTTTCTTACCAATGACAATTTACATCACTACCCACCACCTTTTTTCAGATTCTTTCCTTATCTTTATTATTCTTATTTCATGTTATGTTTATCTTTATGTGTTTTTTACCTTTGAGCCTTCCCTTCCCCACGCCTCCATTTCCTAGTTTGCAATGTTATAAATCTATATATTGTAAATCTGCAAGGTTTACAAGCTGATGAGGTGGTAGGGGCTGACTGGGAACAGGATCCACTGATGGCAGTGGTTACCAGGCTTTTCCTCTATTTAGGAAAAGATGTAACCATGGAACTATGTGAGGTGACAGTCAGCAAACCTACAGCTCTGCTGTGAATTATGTGCACAGACGTAAGCACCAGCCTGTGACTGAGTCTCCCACACATCACCCTGTGCAGGAGAACTTGCTGGAAATAGCAAAACTCTTCCCTTTTTTAATGATTCATGCAAATACAGCCACTGAATTGAGGGGAGAGAGCTCGAGGTTTGAATCTGGGGGGGCTGGTAGTCACTGAGCAGTTTCTAGATAAAAATAAACACATTTCCCAACACTGAAAAAGGATCATCCAGAAGAGATGAGTGGCCACTCCACCCAGCTTTTCATTCCTGTGTTTGCAGCTACTTTTGGAGATGCTATTCTCCATTCTTTTTCATTTATTTTAGATTAGAAACCAGTCGAACTTGATGAACTGGATAAAAAGGTAGGGGAAAAATGAAGATGAGCAAGGAGAGGGATGGCTGTGAAGTCCTGATATTGGGTTTTGACATTGGGCTTTCCCTTGCTAAGCTAAAACTTGGAGAACCAGCACTGCAGAGTAATCCCTCCAAAGACACAAAAGGCCATAATGCACCCATTTATTCTTACAGCCTTGCACAAAAGGGGTTTTATGTGCAGGGAGGATAATTGTGGGTAAGGAAGAGGTCAGCATGGATCATGGGACTAAGCTGTAAACACACCTGACTGAGGCAGTTTATCTTCCTGCTTTAAGTGCACCAAACACTATTTTTCACTTGGATTCCTTTGTCCAACACCTCCCTGATTCAGCAGGATGTGAGCCCACATGCCCCAGCCAACAGAGCACCGTCACTCATGGCAAGTGATGGCACCCTCGAGACATTTCTGCAGCTCCAAAGGTGGGTGAGCAGCAGCAGGTGGAAGGATGCCCAACCCTCCATGTGCCAGGGCTCCCAGGGTGACATCCCATCCAGCTCCTTCCTGTCCTGCAGTGAGGATGGATCAGGTCAGGACACAGCCCTCAGTGGCTTGGGGAAGCTTTCCTGGTGACATCAACTCTCTGACAGAGCAGAACAGAGGGTCCGTGCCCTGGAGCTCCTCACATAAATCACCACAGCTCTGCTGAGCCCAGGTGTCCTGGGGCCTGGCCCCAAACCCTGGGCTTGTGCAACTCCTTCTGGCTGTCTTGGGATGATTTGTGCCTTTTGAAGGTGCAGAAGTGGCTCCATCCTGAGCCAGGGCCAGTGACCTGCAGCTGGGGTTGGTATGTGATAAATGACAGCGAGGAGTGAAGGGCAGCTGCTCTGACTCTCACATATGTCTGCAGTAAACAAGGGGTGGAGGCAAACACACTTTCAGCTATTTTAATCTGCTATTAACTTTCCAGTTTGAATTTCCAGCACTTGTTACAGCCTTTTGTTGGAATGATTTCCCACCCCAGGAAGAGGCAGATGTGATGTTTTCACAGGCTGCAAGTGCTTTGTGCTTGCTTTGCCCTGCATGGTTCCTTCAGCTTGTCTTGATTTGAACAGACAGGTGTCTGCTAAGGAGGGCAGGAACCTCTATTGAAATGGAAAATGTAAACACCTCCCTCCAAATTGTTATAATTTTGAAATTAAGAGGCTTTCAGGCAAAGATATGGGAGTGGGAATAATAGCTCTTTACTAGGAAAAATAAAATTAAAATGCAGTAATACAGAACAACACTGCCAGAGTCAGATCAGGAGCTGCCCCCCTGTGTGTCAGGGTGGTGGCACAGTCCCATCCCATGGTGGCTCAGCCCTCCTGCAGTGCCAGCTGTGGTTCTGCTGCAGCAGGGATCCTGCACAAGGGGGGAGTTTTCCTCTGCAGCTCCAGGGGTGCTGCAGATGGGCCTGGGCTCCCTCTGGGAATGCAGGGGAGGAGAAAGCTGCTCCTCTGGGAATGCAGGGGAGGAGAAAGCTGCTCCTCTGGGAATGCAGTGGGCAAAGGCTGCTGTGCTGTTCCAAACCTCAGATTGTATCCAGGTAGGAATGCTTGGCTCCTCCCCTGGGCAGAGCATCTCCCAATGGGATGATGGAATTTTATCAGCCATGCAGGGACACTCACTGGCCATGGACAGCAGAGATCTGGGGGGAGGATTGGTGTGGAAGAGATAAAGAAAACTGCTCAAAGAACAGAAGAGAACTGCCCCACCTCTGACAGATGGGAATAGAATACACAGCCCCATTTGTAACCTAAGACACAGCTGGAGACCATCAGTGGGTACAACCAGAGCAACCATTCCAGCTCAGGATTTTATTTAGTTTTATTCTTCTTTAGTATTTTATTTAGTTTAGTTTTAGGAGTGAAGGATGCCTTGCCAGGCAGAGGTGGGCATTGAGGCAACACAGTTTGATGGGGGAGCTGAAAAAAAAGTGTGACCCAGCATTTGCCCACTGTGGAGCACAGAAACCTCTCCAAAAAGGACTCTGGAAGAGAAGGGGGTAGCAGGAAGCTGTCTCCTTCTACTCTTACCAGAGGCACTAACCCCTCCAGAGCTGATATTATTCTCTATGAAATAGCCTATAAAAGATTAAATTCAAGCGATCTGTTTCTATTTGTATTCCTCCTGTGTAGTCCTTTGAAGCATATTTTAATTCTCCCTGTTCCCCAGCCTCATTTCAGCTGGTGGTGGTGGAAGGTATTTAAAGTTACAGCCGTAATCCCATGGGCCACCATGAAAGAAATTAGAAAAAAAAGAAGTAGGAAGAAACCCAGAAAGAAACCCCAGGTCTGTCTTATGCACAGCAATGCTTATATTTCAATTACAGAGAGCGAGGGGCCAGACTCAACAGAGTCTGAGACAGGGAAAGGAAGAATTGTGTTGGAAAACCAGACAGGGAATCCATAAAAGAGCAAGTGGCTGTAAATGGCTAACCCAGGTAAGGCAGTGGGCAGGTGGTGACTGTGCTTCCCACCAGAACTGAGCACCCCAACCCGACTTGTGAGAAACAACTGCTCACTTTGAAAATTTAAAAAGGGTTTTAAACCTTAACAAAAATACAACGAAGGACCATATAAGGAAAAAGCTGCAGCGCTGGGAACCACCCTCGTGCACGCCACATGGCTGGTTTGTCTTCAAGATGGATGCTCAGTCTTTTATACCCCTGGGGTTGCATCAGCCAGCCCTGGCCCCTCCCAAAGTCTGTCAGTCAGCTCTTCTTTGCCATTTATCAGTGCAGACTGCTTTATAACTGGATTGGGGGTCAGGTGTTGTCATGCTGCACCCCCTAAGCACCCAGCTTTTCCATTCCCACCTGCCCCATGCAAGGGACACGTGTGCAGCCTTCTTTGTACCTGTCCCAGACAGCCCAGGCTGTCTGATGGCAACAATACAGGGGGGAAAGGGAACTGTGGGGAGAACAGAGGGCATCTAAACCACAATAACATAATTACACATCACTACAGCCTTTCTGAATATTCACACAATAGTTATCTTTTAATTGTGAGAGCCAATCGTCTCATGATCCATCTCTAACAGCCTGACACTGCCTGAGGGTCTGACCTGCAGGGCCCTGGGTGATGGCATCCAAAGAGCAGCACCACTCTGGAAATGCAACTGCACAGAGCTGGTGTGGGGCAGGCAGCTTCCCAACACCATCTCCTTGCTCCAGATGTGGGCAGCAGGGGATTTCTGTCCTAGCACCGCTGTTTGCCTCCTGCTGCTGCCGAGCCCCGCACCCGGGGGAGGCACAGGCTGCTCAGGAGAGGCTGTTCTCCATTTTTAAAATTCAGGCAGGGAGGGATGAAGGAGGGATGAGGGATGAAGGAGGGATGAGGGAGGGATGAAGGAGCTCTCTGTGCTGCTCGCCCCGGGCACAGCCCCTCTGATAAGCGATCCCGCCCGAGTCCCAGGCTGACCTGGGCACGGCTCCCCGCACAAATACACAAATCCAGGCTCCTGTGGGAGTTCTCAATGGGGCTGGGCAGGGATTTGTGCCGTGGCCGAGGTGACATGGTCCAGCTGCCTTCCCCGGGGAGGCTGGGGGCAGATAAACAGCCCGACTGGCTCCTCGATTCTCTGATTAGCCAATGTTTTCCTGCGGGCTCTGTTCTCCACGTCTCATAAATCCCCTCGCTGCTTGGCCCCTGGGCAGCCCTGGGGGCTGTGAACACCCATCCTGCGCAGCATCCTGTTCCCGGGCTAACAAGGGAGCGTTTCAAAAAGCTCCGAGCAGGGCGATGCCAAACCAGAAACCTCGCAGAGGATGTTGCAAGTCGGGCTTTGAAGGCAGGGTTTGTTTAGGGACGTCAGGTTTCAGCTGGATCCACTGATACCGGACGTGCCAAGGAGAAATCCCAAGTACCGGGCAAAACTGAGTAAGATTTTGAGGATTTGGGTACCTTTGGCTGAGCAGCACATAAACATCCTGGCCTCTCCTCAGCAGGGAGGGGAGGAGAAACCACTGTGCCCTGGGGGCTCTGTCCGCGTTAAATCAGAGCTCTCAGACTTCCCCAAGAAGCACAACCATCAGCAGCTCTCCCTTCCCGTGTGCCCAGCAATCACAAACCAGCAGGGGCTCGGGATGGGCTGTGAGTGTTTGGAGAGTGCAGAGCAGAGCCTAGAGCTGAGCTGGGTCAGGTTCCACCGTGTTCACACGGAGATGTCAGTCAGGCTTACTGGAGTCACCAGGAGAGCTGTAAACACACAGTGCTGCTTCATCTGTATAAAGGAATTAAATAGTGGGAAATCCTGCTTGACAGCAAGGACAATGAGAGAGTGGGATATAGCCTCCTGAATTTCCAAACTCTGCCTTGGATCTGATCCTATTAACAAGAGGGTTTCAAAAGGGGTTTAATTCTCTCTGTCCCTGTCTGCCTCTGGCCACGCTTTTCCAACAGGAGATGGGACCAGAAGGCAGTCCAAGTGGGAGAAGCTGTCTTTTTGGTGTGCTGCTCTCAGTCAGGTCACATCACAATTCCTGGAAGCTGTATTGAACAGCTTGATGCTTTTAGGAGATGCAGCAGATGCAGGCAGGCTTTTATCTTCCAGAGCCTCCAAATGGCTGGATCTGTATTTTATTTCAATGATCTCTCAATTGCTGGTGATTACACAGAGCAGGAGAACAGACCCATTTGGACAACTCCTGCTTGGTCAAAGCCTATATTTAACCTCAATCCCTGTCTCCCTTTCCAGCACTCCACGATAAGGCTTATTTTCCAGCCAGCACCTGAACACTCAAAAGTCCTCAAGAAATGAACATTAGAGCTGGAAATGCTCCAAATCCCCGAGCCTGCCAGGAGCTGAGGGCAGCACTTGTAATTGCTGTGAGCTCCCTTTAGCCAGTGAATCCCCATCTCTAGGAGTGGGAGCAGAGCACCAGCTCTGCCTGTGAAGGGTATCAGCTGCTAGTGGTCTCTGCAAACAGCTCCATTTAATCCCATCACCATCCATCTGCAGCTGTATTCCCCAAGTCACTCTTTGGGAGCTTGATGACCTTATAAAGCATGACTGGGTTTTGTTTAAAGAAACAAAACCAGCTGCCCGCAGGGTACTTTGATCCTAAACAGTATTTTTAAGTACTGGGGCTGGGTGAAGCTGTGAAATAATCTGCTGGTGGGTCAAATCTCTCTTTGCAGGGACTCTCTCTGTCAAATAGCACACCTGATTTTCCTGCTCAGTGTCAAATATTTGCTGTCTGTCTGAGTAGAAAGGCAATTTCCCAGCAAGCCCAAATATCTGTCTTTGCAGCGGTACATCCTTTCACTGCTGCCTATTCTTCCTCACACATGTGATGTGTACACACACACAGCTGTCCAGAGGAGCCAGACACAAAGCCAAGGTGAAAAAGCAGCAATCAAAGTTGCACACAAAGCACAAAATGCCCCCAAATGCCATTAACTTGCAGGAAACAGTAAACCTTGAGATTCCAAATCACCCTCGGTGAGAGCGAGCCCAGCTCCATTAGGTTCAACAGGCTCTGTTACACTTCACTGAAGTAGGTCTTTGGGGGTTTATTTGAGGTTAACTGCCCAAATCCCTGGCTTGCAGAGCTCTTTATGTCCAAGATAACAAATGCAAAGGCAAATAGGAGCTAAGAAAGGAGCTGTGCCAGTGCCTGGTTCCCTGCTCTGGCTGCCTGTGTTTGCTGACAGCACAACTATGCAAAGCATTTGGCTCCACACACAGCGTGGCCGTCCTGCTTTTATTCCAGCAGTCCCAAAAATGGCCCATTTCTCTTCTGTTTGCTCTTGGGGGCTTTGCAGAGCAGCCAGGTAGGGATCCCCACAGAGCAAACATGTCTTATCAGCACTTTTCCTTGACAAGGAGAGTGAATTATAAACAGGACCTGGCCACCCTGGGCACAAAAGCTGAGCTTTGTCTGCACCTGGAGGATGCTGCAGTGGGAAGAGCCAGGCACTGGTCAAACTGGGACAAAGCATAATGGTGCAAGAGGCCAGAACTGCCCCATAGGATGGATGCTTATCACTGGCCAGGAGTCTCTGTACAAATCACAAATGAGACGGGGCTGCTGTGGAAAGTGCCTTGAGCTGTTTTATTTTCCAGCATCAGTCTCATTACATGGTTATGGCAATGGGAAGATGCCAGCAGCTCACATCCCTGGCAACAGACCAAGAATTTAATGTTATAACTTATTTTATAAGTTTTTTGACCAATCACACAAAGCACAAGCACACTGACAGTAGTTCAATCCAATCACCATAAGCACATGTACCTTTGGTTAAAACAATGCTTGCTTATTTCGAATACAATACCTACTTGTAAGCCTTAAAACACAATGCACAGAGCTCTATTATTAAGCTTCAAACTTCCTAATATCTCGCTAGATAAACTTTTCTGTAGCTTAGAGAGTTATTCTAGACAAGCGTTAATACACAGACCATTGTTCTATTTGTCCTTGCTTTTCTACTTTTTAAATAATTTTTCTGCTGACCTAACTCCTGGCTGCTGCTTAGCTCTAATCACAGTTCTGCTGTCTCTGAGGCCTGCCTTTTGCAGCTTTCCCCAAACCCTCTGATTCTGTGGATTCCCACAGATGCTCCCAGAGCCAGGACAGTGGCACAAGTGGCCATGTCACTGCTGCACCATGGGGTAGTTTTACACCACTGCCCAGCTCCAGGCACAGTAAATCCAGAAACAGATCAGCACCAGGCCAATGTCTCAGTGCCTGGCACCCCACACCACCTCTGTGTCCTGCTGGTTTCTCATGCATGAGCAAGTCTGGGCTCTATTTGCAAGTGCAGCAATTAAGCCCATGTTCAAGTGTCTGTGTGATCAGGACCCAGAGCCATGAACCTCCCAGTGAAACATCAAACCAAGTCTCTCTTTAACACATACTTATCTCATAGATAAAAATGGCCAGATGAAGTGGGGGAGGAAGAAGGAACTTGCCTTAAGGACTAGGAACTGGGAAGAAAGGATTTTATTAGTCATGTCCTCAGGGTCCAGCAGTGAAGAAGCCCTGATCTCAAAAGAATACACATGTTGGGGAAGCAGGAAGGGGGAGTTTGTTGGAGAGCAATGTCAGCACTCAGGGGATCTGATCAGTTTGTTCTGCTATGGTACAGCTTCTGCTGGGCTGGCAGTCAGGCATCCCCTCCCTCCTGGGAGCTCTGCTCCCCATGTCAGCCACCACTGAGCAGCTGCTCACACACCCTGTCCTTTACTTCCATTTTCCAAGAGGCAAATTTCCATCCCACCCCGGGTAACCCCAGCTCTTCACTTTCACCCAGCAGTTCCACACCACAGGCTGTCCTTTCACATCAAAGAGGAAGCTGGGAACGTGGTGACTGCTCCCAGGAAGCAGGATGGGAATTCACTGGAGAAAGTCCAACAGGGTTCAGTGAGAAGAGTAAAAAGACATGATTTATGTGGAAAGAGTGAAAGAATGAGGATTGTTTAGTCTAGAAGATGGATGATCATGACCTTCAGATTCACTCAGGACACAGGAATGGATTCATCCTTTCCCAGAGGTTGTGGTGGATAGTAGAAGTAGTAAGAGACAGGCTTAAACTGCATCAAGGATGACTTTGGTTATATATTAAGGAATACTTTCATGCTTTCCTATGCTTGTTCTCCAGATTTACCTGTGGAGTCTTCCTCCCTGGATTTTTAAGAATGGGATTCATTGGTTATATATAAAAAATATATTAAAATATAAAAATACTATATAACTATATATATATAAATATATATTATAGATGATATAAAATCATAATATATAATTTATATATAATATAATAGATAGAATAATACATACAATAATTTATTAAAATTATGTATTTTATATATTTTATATATAATAGTTATATATAACATATATATACTTTAAAAATCTATGATATATAACCAATAAGTTAATTATAACCATTATTGGTAGTAAATATTGGTTTATTAACCAATAATTATTAGTTTATTAACCAATAAATTACTAATAACCAATACATTATTTATAATCAAATATATTGATTTCCCCCTAGCAGGGCCTAAGTCTCAGCCTCCTCCCATCTTTTTTTTTTTTTTTTAATGAATAGCACCAGTGCAACCCTCACTTACCAATCAGGTTCTTGTTATGGAAGGAGTCCCCATGTGGGAAGGGGTTTGGGGACCAGAGCCCATTATCATCTTGGGGCAAAACAGGGTCCTTTATGAGAGGAAAACACTCCCAATTCCCAGTTGTCTCAGGGAAATGCTGTGGTGCCTCTCCCAAAGAGAGAGCACAGAGCCACAGCTGGATAAGGGCTCAAGCCCCTGACACTTCAGGAACATCAACATCTCCCTGCAGGGCTCCAGGGAGGATCTGAGCAGTGCTGCTGGTACCTGGCATTCCCAGCATTTTCCTTCTTTCCCTCTGTTTTGGGATCACCTCCCTTCACTGTCCCTGAGGCCTCTTGCAGCTATTTACACTTCCAAGAGGAGCAGCTGCTCAGTGAGGATGAGGCAGGGAGCACCATCCCATTTACTCACTCCAAATAAACTCCATTTCTCCATAATCCCCAGAACCATGGGGGATGCAGAGCCACACCTGCTGGTCCTGCCCCTGCCAAAATTGCCTGAGTGATTACAGATAGCCAAGGGCCCTCCCGGATTTTTTGTCTGGTAAATATCAATTTATGATCACATCTACACCCCCTATGCCATACTAGCATTCCTAGGACCCTGAGGACCCTGCCAGCTCTTCTTCTTCTCCTAGCAGGCAAAGTTCAGTGGTTTGGGATAGCTTTTTCTTTTGGCAAAGAGATTTTCCACCCCCTGCCACACCAGACACCCCCATTTCCTGCTCCTCCTGTTTTAACCACAGGTCACAACAGCCGAGGAACACAAATTCTGCCCAAGTCCCTGAGGCCTGGGAAGAGATCTGTTCTAGCAGGACTCTATAAAATTATCTCCTGATGGAAAACCCTGAAAAGATAAAGCTTTTGCAGGGTAAGCTCATGGGATCCTATTTAAGTGTAAAACAGAGGAGTTCACCATCCATTATTCCCCAGGGCACCCAGGTCTAACCCAGGCTGCATTGGTTACTGATGGGCTGCAGAGGCCCTGGAAGCCACAAACCAACATTTTTCTGATTTGGGGCTGGTTCCTGGAGCCATGGACACTGAGGGAAAGACATAATGAGTGCTGCCCTTGTGCCTCAGCAGGAGATGTGCTATCTGAGGGCTGCACAGGGACAGAGGAGGCTCTGTCCTCATGTGGGACAGAGCAGTTCCCAAGGGATGCTCTCATGGAGGGAAGGCAGCTGGGGAGGGATGGTGGGAAGGGAAGGAGGCAGGGGGGAGGGCAGAACAATAGTTATTTATCTTGATTTGAAAACCCAAAATTTCTAGTTTGTTTATCCTGCGCTCTGCAGAGGGAGCACAGATTCCCAGAAAAAGTGTCTGGGAAAAAGAGGCTCCCATGTCTTTCAACCGTTCAAAGAACAGGAGTACAGTGTTTATTTTAATTAAAAAAAAAAAAAAAAACCCAAACCAAAACAAAAACTAAAAAAAAACAAACAAAAAACAAAAAACAAACAAAAATCCCAAAAAAAAAAAAAAAAAAAAACCACAAAAACCCCTCACCAACCAAAAAAAAGGCCCAACAAAAACCCCAAAGACAAAAAACAAAAACCGAAGCCAAGCAGCAGCCCCAGTCCTCATCCACACATGGATGATGGCACTGCTTGTCTGGATCACAGAATCACAGATGGGCTTAGGTTGGAAGGATCATGCCATTCTACCCCCTGCCATAGGTAGAATAAATATAAATATACATATAAATATAAAATATTAATTTATTTCCTCATCCCAGGGTGCTCCAAGCCCTGTCCAACCTGGCCTGGGACACTCCCAGGGATCCAGGGACAGCCACAGCTGCTCTGGGCCTCACAATAAACTCTTCTTCAAATCTCCCCTGGTCCCAGAGCAGATCTGGGTTCCCCCCATCTTTTACTCACCACCACAAAATTTTGGAGGGAGGATGGAAACCAATGAACAAGTACCTTAAGTGACAATCTCAGTGGTTCAATTCACATAAATCCACAATTTCAGTGTTAAAGGGGGAATCTCTCCTCAGCCACTCAATCACATGCATGAATCCTCTCCCTTTTCAGAGCAGCTCACCTGGTCTCCAGCCTGTCTCAGGAGCTGCCCACACTCTGAAGGTGATGATAAAGGTGGTGAAAGGGAGAAGTCTATTAACAAAAATCACACAAATGTTACAATAAGATGTACAAAAAGGCACTGCATGGGTTTGTACTCATTGCCAGTAATTCAGAACATAGAGCAGCCACCAGCCTGGATGAACAGCCCAACACCTCCTGCCATTAGACCCATCCCAGAAGTCCAGAGGCAGCAGAATTAAACTTATTGCATTTTTCCTGGATAGGTTTTAGCCAAAGCAACAGCTTAACTCTTTGGTGTCCTATAGCAGGCACTATGGAATATTGTGCATTGTTCTGATGTGGGAGCTAAATGAAAAAGAGCCTTTTTTTGGCTTAGACCTCAGACTGGAGAGGTTTGATCTGGCACTGCTTTTCAGCAGGACAGAGCTCACAGTTGGCAGGAAAACACCTTTGAAATGAGACTTATTGCAAGTGGAGCAGGAACCTTGCCTGCCATTCTTCATGAGCAGTTGTCTGCTACACCCAGCTCTCCTGGGGACAGCAGCATTTGGTCAAATTTTGGTTCCCAGCAGGGGCTAAGGGAAGGTTGGGAAATCACACACCAAGAGTTACCAAAGGCTATTTTTACCCTGTCTGGGTTTACACCCACCCATGTGGGTTTGTTGGTTTGGTTCATGAGCCAGTTCTCAGCTGGTTTGCTGACAAAAGCAAGGAACAACTCATTCTGAATGGGAACACCCTGATTTAAGGCCATGAGTGATCTGGTCTCTGAGATTTATTGTAAAAATAAAAGTGGGCATTTCTTGCTTTATGGAGATAATACACTGACAATAAACTTATTTCAGTGTCAATAATGTCTTTATATATTCAGCCTCATAAATGAAAGCTATTGAAATGATTTCTGGAATGGAAAATGTTGTCATGAAGAAAAGGAACATACTAAAATTTATCCCAGAGGAGACTAAAGTGGCCCAAAGATGTAGACACAGCCTTTGGGGCTTTGGAGCCTCCCAGGCTGGGCTGGGGAATGTTGGTGGGTCAAGCCTTGGGTGCTTCCCCTCTGCACCCAACATGGGTCAGTTGAAGAGGAAGGATGATGGGCAAAATGAACCTTTGCTCTGGACCACTCAGAGATGTGCCTACATTTGGTAAACAATGATGATTAGACTGAGTTTTTATTCCCTTCCTCAAAATTCTCCTGTTTCCCTTCTAGTAAAGCAACCATTACAGAAATAGCCTTAGGAAATGAACCACAAGGAGCAGCCCTGTCTTGTTTTCCAGCAGCAAAACATGGAACAAAGCACAAGAAAATTCTCTTGCTTTGCAATCCTGTGCATCTTTCAAAATGTTTCTCCCACTGCAAGGAGTCCTGAGGATTGACCACCAGTGTTCCCAGCCCATGGAAGTGCTGCAACAAGCAGGATTAACTCCATGACGTTCCCTTTCTTCCTACCTGCTCTCCCTGAGAGACCTACCACTGATTATCTACCTCCAGAAGATCTCTGAGGAAGTGGAAGATAAAAGCTTCTCCTTTGGGGAGTTTTGGGCTTGTTGGCCTTCTAAAGGCTGAATATCTCACCCTCCTCTATCAGAGGCAGTTCACATCCTGCTGACTCGACCCTGCACACTGCAGTTCAAGCCAGAGACAGCCCTGACCACATCTAACAATGACAGCACAAATTCAAGATTGTGTACATACCCCCCCAAGTTTCCATGCAGTGTGATTGATTAAATATTTGCTTTTCTCAAAGCAGATAACATTTGTGAACTTACAATCTTCAGCCACAAAGCCTTATCCCCCTGTGCTATTTATCTCCAGAGTACAAAAGCCAATTGATTTCTTCCATGTCAGCCAGACCCAGGCTCTCAGCTTTCACCCCTGCTGCAGTTCCTGGTTTGAGTCTTTGTTTTGAACTCATTTGGAGAACAAGGGAGGATAATGGGGAGAAGAGGGTCGGTAAAGAATGGAAGTGTTTGGAGTTAACCAGTCATCCGAGTACAAAGAAATCATTCAGCCCCTCTCTGCAGTGAGGGACTCATTTAGCCCATGGCTCTTTAAGGCTCTCACACCAATTTCTGCTGCTCTGAGTGGAGCTTGGCACCTGCAAAGGGCAACTCCAGCCTCTTAAATGAGTTAGAGAAACTACCCAGTGGCTAAAGTTACCCAGCCAAGGAGTGAATGCCATCCTGCCAGGTGCTGCACAGACCCTGAGACACAAATAGTCATGGTGTCTCAGGATTAACTTCCGAACCTTGAACCACGAGGTCGAATTTCCATTTTCCATTGAGAATCAGAAGTGACGTGCTGGTCTGTGAGCCCCAAAGCACAGGAGGGGATAGCTGCAGATACTGGCAATAATAAGAAAAGCACAGCTTGGCACAGGGACAAGCTATCACTGCTTCTTAGCTTCCATCCCAAATCTCAGATGCAGGCCCACTGGGCCAGGGAGGCTGCTGGAAGAGTGATACCACAAGGATCTGCAGCCTTAGGATGACCCCGAGGAATGGAATTGCTTCAGGAAATGGAGCTATGAGAAAGAGATCCATTAAAAATACAGTGGAAAAAATGCATCACTTGGCTTAGTTTTAGTTTTGAAAATAGAGGAAAAGGTTTAAGTTTGAAAAGCCTCGAGTTTCTCACTCTTGCATTTTGTTCTCCTTAAGCCTTTGCTACAGAGGAAAGATCCTTTCTGCCCATGAACTTGTGGCTGTTGCCTGGACACATGGAAAGCTGATCCACTGCTGGTGGAGGTCTTCCTTGTTCCTCCAAAGGGCTTGAGGGCCAGGACTTTAACTCTGTGTTATGTCTGGCTTTAAAGTGCCAGGGAACTCCTGCACAGGTTTCCTTGCTGCCCTTGTAACCCTTTCCACTCTTCAGCTGAGCTGCCTAGAAGGGCAGTTGGACATCTGGATTGTGACAATCTCCTCTCCCTTTTAGCCTGTTTGAAATTGTCCTTTCTGGGGCACCACTGCTGGGAACAGAAGGAGGGCAATGAGGATTAATCCTTCCCAGGAGTGCCACCAGCAGGGGAGCTGTCAGAGGCAGGGCTGGACATGCAGAGGGCAGATTATAAAATCAGGTGGGCTGGAGAAGCTGGTAGAAGTTAGAGGGCAGAGAAGCAGCCTCCAGATTCATTGACAGATGGGGAAACTCCTCTGGGAAAAGCAGCTCTTTGTGACTTTAAATTTGGTACCTGAAGCTTTGGCTTCCCCCTTCAGGTTCAGCATACCCAGAACCTTCCTTTCCTCCTTTCCATCAAGCATTGGAAAAGATTCCTTTACATCACAGATCTAATCCAGGTTTCTCTTGCTTCAGAGAAAAGGGAGAGGATGCTTTTTTGTGTTTGGGACACGCTGCTGAGTCCTGTAGCCACAATGTGAACACAGGAGATGCTGCTGAGCAGGTTTTCAGCTGATTTTCTTTCCTCACTACATCCATCCCTAGAGTTACTCCCCACTGGAATAACAGCAAGAGTGGATGTTGTTGGAAATTTCAGCCTTGGAGGACCATGGACTAACAAGATCCAAAAGCTCACTAAGACCTGCCTGGCACTGAGGGGCAGACACACCATTTCCTATTCAGCCCACTCAGTTTTTCCTTGTGTTCTCTCATTTAATCACAATAACGTCATCTGCACAGCACAGATACAGGAGAAAGCACCAAGCAAGGGCTACGTGCTGGAAGGAGAATATGAGAACCAGCCAAGAACAATAGCTTATGATAAAACTCTTCACTTTTCAGATGTCTTACCCAATTGTTTGAAAAGTATGGTGGAAAAGGAGACCTTTCGTTGCTTCCCTCCCAAAAAATCCCTTCGTTTTGCAAAGGACACTGAAAATTCTGACTGTGGTTGCTTGCTTAAATCAACATATAGCCAGAGTCAGGAAAATTCCCATTAATTTTAGTTTGCATCAGTTCAGAATGTGCCCCTCAAAGTTTTAGGGTCACTTAACCCTGCTTTAAGGAGCTCTGTACTTTGGGATCCCGTTCATGTTATCACCATGAAATAACAGATCTGGAATCTGGGTTGTTTGCACATGAGCTCACCAGCAAAGATAAATGAAGTGGGAACTGCCCACACCTCTTGCATATGGAAATCTGTGTTTAAAAACAAGAACACCCACACAGCTCATCATCAGGAGATGAGTTTCTTCTTGTTTTGGGGTTGCACTCACAATAGAAACACTGTTCTGTCATGAGCACTTTCAGCCTCAGGTCTTGTGATTCTCGGGGAACTTTTTATTTGCATGTCCAATCCCACTGAAGCCCAACAAGCCATGATCCAATGGATACTCACAGCTTATTGATTCACACTGAAGTTCTTGGTGACTCCCCTATCAGAACTATGCATTAAAGGTGGGGAAAGGTACATCCTTGGCTTTAGAGGATGTAAGAACCACCCCGTGTCAGATCCACATTGAACCAGTGACAGCAATAAGTGATGGTTTTCAATCTAACCTCCCTCACCCAGTTTCTCCATTTCACCTCCTCATTTGAAGAGTTTTGTAGGAGCTGTCAGGCCCAGTCCTTGCATGAATTTTGTCAGCTGCACTCACACCAAGTGCAGAGGCCTCACACACAGGGCAGCCAGCCATGTCCTGCTGCCCAGGCTGGGGCCATTTCTGCTTCCACTTGGTCCAGGGTGGGACAAGCTGCTTTCTTTAGGGACCTGCCAGCACACAGATGTGGTTTCTATAGCCTCCCACTGGTGTGGGCCCTTACAGTCTCTGTAGGAACAAAAAGCATTTATCCTTCCTCATATTTTATAGGGGAAGCAAAATTGACCAGGTTTACCCAGGAAATCTGTGGTAAAGAAGAAAAACTTGGGGCAACATCCCCAGTTTCTGCTATTCCTAAACGCTGGGTGAAGCCTACAAATCCCACATTAAAACAAGATTTAAACAAGGATTTGATAAGTTATTTCTTCATTTGCGCTTGCAGTAGCACATGAGGAAACAGAAGGTCCAAGAGCCTCTTGGAAGCAGATGCTCACGTGCTTTCAGCTGTGCTCAGGCCAAGGTGCTCCGTGGAGCCCCAGGGGAAGGATGCATTTCTCTGGAAGCTGGGCTGAAATTAATAATGCTTGACAACTGGGTTGGATAAAGGGAATGCAGCCACGTCTCCTCCCCAGCCACTCAGAGAACATGAGGAGAAGGCCCATCCTCATTTCTGTGTCCAGACTCAGCCCTGCCCACAGCCACGTCCCTCCACAGGAGGAGGAAGGCAGTAAAATCACTGCTCACACTTGTCAACAGCCCTTCACACTCAGCTCTCCCCAGAGAGCAGCAAAGTGTTGCTTTCAGGAAGAAAAGCACATATTTTCCACAGTGATAAACAGGAGAGGTTCTTCCCTGGCAGAGGCCGGAACATCCCCCAGCACACACACACAGCTTGGGGGGAGTCATGGCTGGCTGGGACAACAGAGCTGGGGTGGTGTCAGGCACTGACCATCACTGGGAGTCCTCATAAAGCTCCTCACATCCCACACAAGCTACTGGGAAGCTTTCATTAGACACAAGGGGATGGGGGTGATGCCTTGAGAGGCTGACCTGGAACAGAGGCTGGGCAGAGTTAAAGGATAAAATAGGGATTTATTAAAAGGCCCCAATGGTTACACCTTGGGCAGCACAAGAGCCCAGCCAGGACTGCACCCAAGATGAACCCAAAAATGGTCACAAAATGGACAACTGGCCATGAGGTCTCTCACTTTTGTAAGTTCTGTTCCATTTGCATGTTGGAGTTAATTGTCCAATTATAGCTTTAGGCTATGAAGTCTTCTTGTTTTTCTCTCTTCATTCTGCCACTGTTTATACTTTTGGGGCCTGAAATTTGTATCATTTGTCCTTGGTCTCCAGCTAGAGAAGGAATTATTTTGTCTCCCTGCTGTGTGAAGAGAGCCCACCATCCCTTACCACAAAGCTCAGAACTACACACTAAAGCAGAGCAGAACCTGAAAAATATAAAAGCTCAAACCTGAGGCATCAGCAGGGTGTGATTTTCACACTCTCCTGGTTGGGGAATAAGGATCTACTGTCACCAGGCTGAACCACCCAGCAGCCAATGCAGCCCTGAGCAGTGTTTTCCCTGAGCCAAGGCAGGGCCTGGGGCACAGCAGGAACACACACCGTGCTGCTGGTGTTCATATTCACTGCTGGCTCATGGCCTCAGGCCGTTCCTCCAGAGCAAGGAGGGTGTGAGGGGGAGCAGGAAGAAGCAGCAGCTGAGAACAGGTATGGAGATCTGCTGTGCAGCTCCCAGGACTTGTCCATTCAAGGGTCTCAGTCAGAGGCCAAGTCCACGCTGACTCCTGGCAGCACAGACACCTCTGAGAGAGGACAGAGAGGTCACAACCTCTGCTCGAGTGGCTCAGTACATCTTCCAAGAGACAGCAGCAGGAAAACCAGCCCAAACAGACAGCTCAGCTACCCCAAATGCTCTTCATCCCACACTCAGAGGTGAGTCAGTGGCCTTTGGACCTCTGGGGCTGTGGAGGCTCTCCAGAATGCTTTCAACTGCCTTGACCCTTCTGGCTTCCCTGATCCCAAGCTCAGGCAGCAAAGCCAGCATTAGCATTTCATAGGGTGGCTTTAAAGCCAGGGTGAAGATGAAGAGAGGCTGATATGCTTTGAGCTCCAAGTCAAACAAACTGTAAGAAACTAAACAGGGCAGAGGAATCTTTTTGTTTTGCAAATCATGGCAAGCACCAGCTCTCCCTTACCTGCTAAACCCATCTCAAGCTTATGGAAAAGTATTAGGGAATGAGCTGATGCTGGAGTAATCTCCTCACCTCTTGGGCCAAGCTGCAATCAGCTCTCTTGGGAGCAGAGTGTGCTTGGGGCCAGGAGCAGGAAGGAGGACTCACTCCTGCAGGAAGCTGACCCAGGCAGGATGGGCTGATAGCCACCTATCAGCAAGCTTTCCATTGCTGGCAGAGTCTCAAATTTGCTTGGATTGCTGCTCTGCTGCCTCTTCACTATCCCAGAGATCCTCTGGAGCACCCTCTCAGTGCTGCCTTGCCAGGCACTGTCCCAGGGACATCCCCTCCCCAATCCCACGGTGCTCTCCCATGGACAGCCCCCTCCCCATTCCCACCCAAGCCCCTCTGGAGGGCTGCACACCCTGGAGCAGGGCTGGATCTGGCATTGGGAGGGAGGCCCTCGCTCCTTGAGCTCCCTGTGATCCCACCAAGGCCCACACAAATCACACACGGTGACAGGCAGCCACGTTTCACTCCTTCCACCCTGACAATTCTTAGAGTGGATATGAAAAAAACCCCCAAACTTCAGGAAAAAAGGCCCAGTGGACATCTGTGCAAGCTCTGTCCAGATGTTTGTCAGAGCTGGCTGCTGGGCTGGGGTGTATTTGACATTTGCATTTAACAAAATATCCAAAGAGCTGTGATCACAAAGGGTCTGTGGAGACACTAGGAATGGGAAGGAAGGAGTTTTTCTTGTTTGCAGTGGATGGATTTGTCTGACACTTGGGCATAACAAATCCTTCAGAGACTGGCAGCAAGGGAGAAGGGAGCTCTGGCTTAGCCCATCACTCACAGCATTACAACCAGATCACACTTGGCCACAGAGGGAAAAAAAACCAAACTAAAACACACCTCCCAAACATACATCACAAAACTAAACATTTTGTCATTTTGTAAAAATAGAAGCTAAGGCCAGGAAAGAAGTCCAAATAGTTCCACTTCAGAGACAGCAGGAGAAAGAAGGAGGAGAGGTTAATCCAGAGAATGTAAAGACATATTTTAATTATTTTAATATCTACTTTTCAGCCTGGACTTGAGGTGAATAGTTCTCCTTGTGTCGTATGAACAAGTTGCCAAAGGCTGAAACAAAACCACAAACAAACCCCAAGGCATCAGCCTGGAATAGCAGAAATCCCTGTGCTGCAGACCATGAGCTGCAGTCAGGCACTCCTGGGACCCCAGCTGCACCCAGAGGAGGCAGAGAGACAGTGACAGACCTGATGGAAAACTGATAAAGTCACATTTTTAAAAAGAAACATCTGGACTGTCCTAGGCTGCCCAGCTCCCTGGTCAGACTGCACACAGGACAAATGCCCAACAACAGCCCAGCCCAGCCAAGGATCAGCCCTAAAATACCCAGAGCAAACTGCAATCACCAAGGCAGCTTTACCCCTTCAGTACAGGAAACCAACAGATTCATTTTCCCATTTGGATTTATCAGATTTCTATTCAGCTCAGGTGGGGGAAAGCACTTTCAATGTGCTGTGATAAAGGAATAAAGATGAGGCACTAAGAGATGCTGTGACATGTGGAATAGCTTCTCTATTCACTCAGCACTGGTCTTCTCTATCCCAGGTTTGGTGAAGGGATGTGGCAGAGGGATTTATTCCTGCAAGTTTGCTTGTCTGTGCAGCACATCTCACTCACTGCTCCTCCCAGGTAACAGAAATTTAATTCCAAGGCCAAACCATGGCACCTGATTGGGGCCATATGCAGAGAGGACAGAGGCAAGAGCCCAGCATCCCAAGCATTAAATTGTCTTGCCAGAAGGAGGACAGGCACTTCCAGGCAGGCTTGGCTTTTGTTTCCTCCCTGCTTGTCTACCAGGAGAATCTCCATCAAATAAATTCTTTTTTATCTGAGGACATTTGAAGTGTCCTCTTTTAGCAGTTTGAAACACGCACATAAACTTTTCACCGTGAACCTTGCACGGCCCCATCAGCAAGATCCCAGTAATTAATTAGACAAACCATTGATTTAGCCACCAAATCTGACCAAGCAGTTGCCAAAAGTTCCAGGCAGTGCACTGCAATTCCCAGCCCAGGATAACAGCGTGGCTCCTGGTGAGCAGGGCAGGCAGGGATCCAACCTTCCAGAGAAACAAGGCATCCTTTTGTGAACACAGCCCTCAGGGCTTCTCTTTGTCATCCAAGAGTAATTATTTTGCATATCTCAGCCTGGGTAAGCTTGAGGATTGCATTTCATTACATCCCAGGCACAGGTGTTATACCAGATTTTAAGGAGGATTTTTGATCCTGAAGGGGACAAGGAAAGCTGGATATTGAGAGGCTGTTAATGAAAATGCACCACTAGAAAGAACATTGTAGATAAAACAAATATCACCCTTTTAATTATTCATAGGCAGTAGTTAATTCATGTTATTAACTAATTAATGACTCACTTCAAGGACAAGGGAAAATGGTCTGTTTATAGCTTAAAATGATGTTATTGCTGCTTAGAAAACAAAAACAAAACATCAGCTGAAGATCAAACAGCTCTGTCAAGTCCTGAATTTGGTTCCAGGAAATCCTGTGCTCTTCTCCCCAAGGAGCAGTGATTCACAGTTGTGTCTTGCTAAAGGGACTGAAGCTGGGTGCTCTCATTTGCTCCACTTTGACAAGTTTTTACATTTTTTTGGTCCAAACTTGCAGATTCTCAGAGCCAAAATAAGCTGCGGAGTGTGAGACAATAATAAAAAAATTGAGATTTATTACAAGGTTAGTAATATTTTAGCACTTTGGAGACCTGGTAGAGTGCCAAGACGGCCTTCTCTTTGCTCTTTGCCAAGTATTGTAAGAAACAGAACAAAACAATATGGTGCCTGCCCCAGAACACTCAGAGCCCAGCAAGCAGAGAGATGAAAAGCGCTCCAGGTCGTGGAAAAATTGTGACTTTCCCAGGAGACTGGGACAGTTCACACAGTCCCACACATGGGCTTGGTGCAGCCAAGTTTGGGAGAAATGGAGGAAGATCTTGCAGACCTGCTGCACTTCTGTCTCCAGTAAAGACCTAGAAAGGTTTAGAAGTGTTTCAGCTGTCTCTCAGTGTGCCATAAATTGAAATGGTTGTGAAGAGCCACGTGTTTGTGTGCAGAGGGAGCCCAAGTTCAGGCTGGTCCTTGGATGGAGAAGCAACACCTTAAACAAAATGAGTGTGTCATTTCCCAGGGAGGTGTGGGGGCAGAATTCCCAGCTGCCCAAACCTGCATGAACTCTGCTGATCAGTTTGTGGGTGCTCAGGTTGTAAACTGCACTTCTGGCCAACTTTGTTTTTCTTCCCAATCTTCTCACAAGAAGCCTTTCTGAGACAAGGCAGGAGATTCAGCTTCAGTCAATCTTGTTCCCAATCCTCCTTGTTTCTGTCAGGATGTGAATTTTGTCACCAAGCTAAGCACAACAGCCAAATAGATCTATATAACATCACAAATCTCAACTACCACAGAAAAGAAAAAAAATACAAAAAACCCCTCCTGACAAGCCTTCCCCAAACCTCTCTAAACTCACTCACTCTCATTACTTCATTTGCACTAAGAGACAAATTGGTCTGTACTGAGCATCCTGCAAGAAATACAACCCCTACCTCAATAGCCTGTGATTTCCAGGTCCCAATTAAGGGAAAATCCCAGGAAATGGAATTATAGTCCCAAAGAGCACATGTAAACACTGGCAACAGGGGTGTCAGTAGATAAATTAGTACTGGACTCCCCAAAATGCTGTGTAGAGCATCACTTTCCTCTTTCCAGCTGAATTCATGGACTCATCACAATTCTAAGAGAACAAACCCACAAGAACAAGCAACAGAATTAACAGTCTCCAGCCATTGTTAGAAAAAAATACACAAGGGATTTTTATTGGCAACACCAGTCTTTAAAGATATTGATTATTCAGCCTTATCACACAACTGAGCATGACTAACTTGTATTTTTCATGACTTCCTCTGCATCATTTTGGACACAGCTTTTCTGTTAAGAGAAAAGCCCCTCAGCTGAGCAGGGTAGAGGGGCAGAATCCTCTCCCTTATCCTCCTGCCCACACTTCTTAAAATAGTAAGTGAAGTATTATTGTGTTTTTTTCTCATGTTTTCTAGATGCTTTCAAAAAAAAACCGCTTTAGCATTATTAATGTTTGGTGGGATTAAGAATCCTCTGTCCCCTCCCACCACTTACCCACCCTGCTTCTTCCCAGCAGAGGTGCCTGAGGCCACCAAGTCAGCCCAGGAATTCCTGACCACCAAGGGCTTTGTTGTTCTGGAAACAGCAGTCAATGACTAGAGCAGACATGGAAGACCAGCCTGAAAAGAGATGATGGATGTGAGGACACTGGAAACACAACTTGGTTCTGAAAGTCTCTTCTCCTCTGAGCAAACCACGTTCCAAAGATGCTCAGAGCACTTTCCACATTAGCTTGCACTGAGAACACAGAAAAAAGGGGAAAAATAATCTTCCAAAGGGAAAAAATATCAGAGGCCTTGATTTAGCAACTCTTAGAACAGATTAGCCTTCATCTTGCAAACAAATCCCAAGTAAAAACATCAGTTCAACAGGAAAAAAACCCACTCCAAAATAGTATTGTTTAGGAAAAATAGCAATTGAATGTTTTAACTTGTATTGTTTTCCAGAAATCTTTGAAATAGCAGTAGCTTTGAAACATTCACAATTCTCACCCAGACTCTTTTCAAGTCCTTCACAAGGGTAATTAGGGAGAATAACATTCAGGTCTGCCTTGCACATGGTTAGATGTGTGTGCACTACAACACAACTAGAGTTATTGGAGGATTTTTTTTTTCCAGGCACGATTTTTCTCTAGTCTTCCATCTGTTCCCAATAGGATTAGAGGAGACCAAACACTGCCTTCCACAAGCTATACCCTTTTGGATGTAGTTTTATTTAAAAAAAGAAAAAAATAAAAATTGGGAAATGGCTGTCGAGGGAAATAATGCCAGGGGTGGAGGGTGGAGGAAAAGGGAATTGCCAAGAAGGCTGCACTTTCCAGAGAGCAGAGCATGAGTCAGCAGAGTAATTTTTTTAAAATATATATATTGCAGAGCACAGCGATGCCCTGAAGACCACAACAGATGAAACCTCTTTACTGTGTGTGTTTTATCAATCAGGCAGCAAGATCTCATTACTTCCCGACAGAGGAACTCCCTGCAAAAACAGCTGGGATGCTTTTTAAAAATCCACAAAAAAACCCCTCCACAACTTATTTATATTTTAAGAAGAGCTTGGGCAATCTTTGCCCTTGAAGGGCTTGCCAGTATGAGCAACTTCTTGCACCTCCCTATATCTGATTTATCACCACAATATAAAGAACTTGCTTTTCTCTCTCCCTGACCTTGCAGCTCTGTAGGAGTCCTCAAGGGCTCCTTTTATTTGCTCTTAAATCCTGCTGAAAACTTTCCCTTTTGGAAAACATTGCCATTTACCAGTGGCTGGCTTTGGTTCCCACCTCCCACAGCAGCCAGCCCCTTTTATTGGTGTTTACTCCACTTCCTTGGCACTCACACCCCACTCCATGCCTATGGAGGAGCTGGGAAAGCTGCATCATCCCCAGGAGGTTGAAAAAGGCACTCAGAGCCCTAAAAGTGGTGGAAACACCTCACTCTCACCACTCAAACCCTCTAGGGAGTCAGGTCCAGGTACTCCAAGACCCCTTAGCCCAGCAAACACCTCTGAGATCTCACAAAACCTACCAAAAAAGGTTTTTTTCCTTTTTTGAAAAAAGTTGCTTTTTTCCTCCTTAGACTAAAATTACAATTTCCAATCCTTCATCCTTAGCAGCCTCATTGTACCACCCAAATGTCCAAGTAGGGCATTGGCCACTTGGTTACCAACAATTCAGTGTGAAACCAAAGACTGGCAGACCCCTGCAAGAAGGGTGGCAGGAAAAGCAAAACCTGCTTATCAACAGAAGGAAAACCAACACTGTAAAATGATGAGTACCTGCTATAAATGGAAGCTCCTAGAACATCTCAGCAATCCTCATGCTGTTTCTCCTAGCTGTGCCACTGGGGACAGGCAGGATCCAGGGATTAGAGGCGCCTAAGTGCTGGTGGAGCAATTCCAGTTGGGGAATGCTGGTCCCAACACAGCTGAATCAACTCCCCAGTTAGCAGCCAGGGCAGGTGTCCTCAGACACATTCCTGCTCCTCCAGACTTCCTCAGAAAGCATCAAAGGTGGGTTGTGTTTGGCCATTTACCTCCCCAGGACTGTCTCCAGCCCCTCCCTGCCTTCAGGGCTGGGTCAGGGCAATCACACACACATGGTCCATGGAGATGGACAATTTTTGAGCAGTCAGCTCTGCTCCTTCACATCACAGGGATAGTTAGAGCTCTTCAGATGAAACCAGACTTCCATCAAAATGACCCCCCAACTGTGACAATCTACAAAGGTGGCCATGTCTAGTCTGTAATTTCTGTAATTTCTCTGGAGCACCAAGAGAAGCTGCCACTCTACCCCTGCCAGGAGCCTTGGAGGAGCTGCTTTGTTCCAGGTGTCACTCCTCAGTGTTGCCAAGAAGAGCGTTATTGTTAGAAACAATAGAACTTTTAAATAATTTTAGTTAATAGCTTTAATGAACTTGTAAAGTATTTGTTTTAATTAATAATAACAATCAGTCTATATCAATTAAAAATAGTGTGTTAGTCTTAAATTACTCTTAGCCAGCATTTAGCAAAGTTGTCATAAGCTACTTTTGGAGCTTGGGGAAAATACTGAAACTTTGAGTTTTGATAAACTAACTCTGATGAGCTTCAATGAACAAAACCTGGGAGAAGAGAGGTGTATAAATTCAACAATCCAATTGTTGAAATTAGATACAAGGAGTCTAGAATTATGGGCCACAAGGACATGTTGCAGAAACCAGAAGATAAAGAAAATATTAATAAAGACTTGCTATATGTGTGCTGGAAAGTCCCTGCTGGAGGAAAAAATACTAAAAATAAGGAGTAATTAGCATGAGCAGTGAAAAATCAATAACCAATAGAGGACAGAATACTAATTAATGAATGATGTAATTTTGAACCAATGAACATTAATTTCTTTGTTTGCCAAAAATGTATAAATAAGTGGAAAAGTTTTGTATCAGTGTTTGTGTGGAGGCCAGAATTTTGTTGGCCGCACACACAAACCTTGGCCAAGAATAAAGTAATGCCTGACTCACTAACACCACAAGGTCAGTGTTAGAAGGTTTTATTTATCCTGATTTCAGAGGATTGGGTGACATTATTGTGAGTGATAACCCAGGCAGGCTTTAGGATAAAGGGCTTGTTTTCCTGTCCCATCTGCATGAACACATGGAATTCTCAGGCAAGCATTAATTCTGGAGCAGCTCACCCAGCCTGGGCTGTGCTTTGCACGTCTCAGAGGATTCCTCCCCACGTCTGTGAAACATCAGAGCTCTCTGTTCAAGCACATGTGGGCTCCTGCCCAGCTCATCCTCTCTTCTCCCTCATCTCTGAGCAGGGCCAAAGAATTTTCTGCTCTATTTCTCCTGACTGAAATGGGGTTTGACCCCAGTGCTTTCAGACCTGGGGCCCTGAACGTGTGACTTCAGCACCCATTTGTGTGAAAGCAGGTTGTGGTGTCACAGTGAGGAGGTCCAGCCTTGACCCAAAACCTATAGGGGTCAGTGGGAAGGCATTTGGGGGATATTATTGGGCTGTGGGTGCCCAGTTCAGGGGTGAAATCACTGGGCTCAAAAAAAAGCAGTAGAGTGGTTCTGCTCTTGCCATTTGGCTGCTGGGTCCTTCTGCATTTCATCATTCTGCTTCCTTAAACATCTCTATCATAGTACAGGACTCTTTGAAACCTTTCAGTGGAGGGAATTAAGAGTCATTAAATAAACCAGCTCAGAAATGGAACCTCCTCAAGTGAGCTGTGCCACCAAAATCAGTCACCAAAGTAGTTGTGAGCTCTGAAACGATTGGGGAAATTTGGGGTCAATTTGCAAACACAGGGAACATCTGTCCTCTTAAACATCTCCATCGTGGTATGGGACCCTTTGAAATCCTTGGGTGGAGGGAGTTAAGAGTCATTAAATAAACCAGCTCAGAAATGGAACCTTCTCAAGTGAGCTGTGCCACCAAAATCAGTCACCAAGTAGCTGTGAGCTCTGAAAGGATTGGGGAAAGTTGGGGTCAATTTGCAAACACAGGGAACATCTGTTCCCTTAAACATCTCCATCGTGGTACAGGACCCTCTGAAACCTCTCAGTGGAGGGAGTTAAGAGTCATTAAACAAACCAGCTCAGAAATGGAGCCTTCTCAAATGAGCTGTGCCACCAAAATCAGTCACCAAGTAGCTGTGAGCTCTGAAAGGATTGGGGAAAGTCGGGGTCGATTTGCAAACGGAGCGAACGGGAGGAAATCCGATGCATAAATAATCTGTCATGAACTCTTCACCCTCTGCTCTCCCTGCTGAAGCCTCCACGAGCTAATCAGCAGCTCTGCTCCTCAGTGAAGGCTGACAGTGTGTGTGTGCCTTCTGTGGTGTGATGTGATGGCCCCTAATTGATTTTGGCCACGGACTGGCTGTGCGTGCTGCATTGCTGGGAAGAGCAATAACTTGGACATGCAATCATCCTGGGCAGTGACCAAGACAAGTTGTTCTCCAACAATCTCTGGATACCTTCCTCCCTGCAGCCTCAGTGCTCCAGCTTAGCTCATCCTTTGGGAGACTTTCCTCTGCTGCCTAAAAGCACCTGCTGGCTGGAAATGAGGCTTCCTGGCTATTTAACCTTGGAGTTCAGGGCTTTGGATATTTGTGGTGAAATTTTGTGTGAATTTTTCTTTGGAAAAGGTAAACAGCTCTTTTAAAGGGACTAAAAAATCTCAGTAAAATAGGGTTCTATGTGGCAGATTTTGGAGGTCTGTAAGGACACAGCTGAGAACATTGTTCTGTGATGCTGTGATGCTGTGAACACTGATGTGGGTGACACACTACAAAAATAGCTGGAATCCTTGCAGAAAGACAGTTCTCTCCTCTGGTACTGTGTTTCCCTCCCCATTACAGCCCCAAACCTCTCCCTCATCATCAAATACTCTTCCTTGTGGCCAGATCTTCTTTCAAGATCTACTGCTTGCTTTGTTGGACTTTCACAGTGAGATTGGTCACAAAAGACATTTCACTCACTGCTCTACAAACAACCATCCTCAGCTCATGGCATGTGTTCATCCACCACCAGATTTTTAGGATTTCTTAGGAAGAGTTCCCCACTAGGGTCTCTGATGGGAGTTTAAACTGCTGGCCTGAGAACAAGGATAGATAACCTTACCCAGCTTTTGTTTCGTAAACCAAAAGTACTGGCTGAGCCCAGATTGAAATGAAACCAAAATTCATTGACCAGAAAAGGTGATTCTAACAAAAAAGTGGATTGATTTACAAACCAGTCCAGGTTCTATACCTGCTCTTGGAGAGTCTCTTTCATCCTGTAGCTGTGCCCTTAGCTTCTCACCACATGCCTTTTAGCACAGGTTGATTCCCAAAGGCATTGCCATGCAAAATGCCCCTTTGGTTTAAAGTGACTTCACTAACACACAGAAGGCTTTGGCTAAGAAGGACCAAGGGCAATTTGTGCTGGAAAAAGGGGAGGATCATGTTTAGGAGGGGCTGCTGTAGCAGGCAAATCCAGTCAGGTCTTCAGCTAGAAAACTGATTTGAATGGACTCAGATGGCAGCTAAAAATATGGCAGAGGAGAGGAAGTATCATGGGAACAGGTCCTTTGGAGGTGAAATGGAAGGCCCACCACAGGCGGGAAGAGAGAAGCCTGCAGGGATCCCTCCCTCCCTCCCTCCCTGTCCTACTCCTTGCTGCCACCTTGCAGCAGGTCAGGGACTGCCAGCAGCATGGATGAATGACTCTTCCCAAACCTGAATCCTCTTCCATTTTCAGTGTCTGACAAGGGGTTTTGGTGTTATCCCCTCCATGCTGTGTGTGACTGAAAGCCTTCTCTCATATCCCCTCAGGGCAATCATTCCTTTACTTGTTTTCCTCCTCCATAGCTTTCTATAGCCTTCCTGAGGAAGATGAATAGGACTGCTCACAGAATCCCAACCCCAGGGATTTATTTAATCACACAGAGTGTTTTCTGTGCTGTTCACTATTTGCCTGTGATAAGTCCTGCCTTTTGGTCTCTGGTGAGCACTAAGCTGATGTTTGTACAGGCTGATCCACAGTAAATTCTCTGCAGCAGTGATAACTGGGTGTGCTTGTGCCTGGGCTCCCTTTCTGCTGTGTGCTTTACCTTGCACTTGACAAAATCCAATCCCATCTGCCATTTTCCCAAATACCCCCCAACACTAGGACATCCTTCTACATCTCTTTGCAGTCAGCTTTAGCTCTAGATAATCCTCCTGAATGTTTGGAAAACACTTCTCTGTAAAACCTAAATGTTTCCTTCTGTCCTTTGTTTGCTTATTATTATACATTTGTAATTGATGAAAAATCTTTCCCTCCTGGGGAGGGGGCTTGTCAAAGCCTACTGACTCTGTCAGCCTTAGCTCAGGGTTGTTTGACACTTCAAATAGCTGTTATAGATTCGTGAAGTGTGATTTCTCCCTACAAATGCCAGACTAGCTCCTCCCCAGTCTATCAGTTTCAACCAAATGCCTACTAATTCCAACATTCCTGCCAGCCTGTCTGACAGACAGATCAGGATTCCTGGTCTGTGGGTCCCAGGAGGTGTTTTAGGAACTGGTGACATATTTACCACACTCCAAACTTCCAGCACAGAGATTGGTTTAAGCAAGAGGCTTCACACCACAGATGTGGACCAGTAGTTTCCTATCTAAGCAACAGCAGAGCTTCTGGGAGAGCAGCAACTCTTTTAGCAAGTCATTGCTATTGGTTTCTTGGCTTGGTCTGGCCAAGGTTTCATGGGTTAATGAGCCATCACCCAGCAGGCAGGCTGCAGTCACATCTCAAAATGGGGGTTTAAGCTAGTGAGTTTTACTTCACAACAGAATTGGAAGAAATAGACACATTTATTCCAGCTTTCTGACAGGCAATAAACAATTTGGTTGGACAATTCTGTTGCTCCAGTTGTAAATCACTGCCCTTGGCTCACATGGTGCTCATATTAAGAGTAGCTGTAATTGCCCCAAAATATTATGGAGTCACAGATGGGTTTGGGTTGGAAGGAACCTTAAAGCCCATCTTGTTCCACCCCCTGCCATTGGCAGGGACACCTTCCACTATCCCAGGCTGCTCCAAGCCCCATCCAACCTGGCCTGGAACAGTTCCAGGAATGCAGGGGCAGCCACAGCTTCTCTGGACACCTTGTGCCAGGGCCTCAGCATCCTCACAGGGAACAATTCCTCCCCAGTATCCCATCTAACCCTGCCCTCTGGCAGTGGGAAGCTGTTACCCTTGTCCTGTTACTCCAGCCATTTGTCAAAAATCCCTCTACAGCTCCTTTAGGCACTGGAAGGGCTCTAAGGTGTCCCCAGAGCCTTCTCTTCTCCAGGTGAACACTCCCAGCTCTCCAGCCACCAAAGAACTTTCACCCAAGGACAGGATGGGCAGAGGCTAGAGGTGTTTTGCAAGGATGGGGGAGTGTGCACAAATCCTCGTCTTTGATGTAGGGCCTGGATTTCAGACTTACAACCTCAGCCACTCAGAGAAAATTGTGCTGTGGTAGGATAAGCTGGCTCTGAGGCTGCAGGGGTGAGAGGTTAAAAGACTCTTGAACTAGACACGAGCTGAAAGAACTGCTGCCAGGTTAACTCCTAGAAAATCAGCCTCAGTCCAGAGGGCAGAACACGAATTAGTGTATAAGCTAAACCAAGTGCTGATGCAGGCTTTGCCAGGCTGGCATTCCACCATCACTGGCACTGCCATCACATCATTTGTTACCAGCCCCACTTGTCCTCCCTTCCTCTGTTGTCACTTCAAGGGACAGGAGCTGCAGCAGCACAGCCTGCAGAGCCCTGCAGACAGGGGCTTCCATCTGTCTGTCTCCATTTGAGCATCCTCCTGCTGCTCCCAGACACAAAGCACCGCCTCTTTGGGCTCTTGCAGGGGAAAAGCATGAGGGAATTATCTAGTGCAGACTTTTTGGCAGGCTTTCTAAACTCTGCATTACAGTGTATATTTCTAGACAATGGCTTTGCCCTTTTGTGGTCATTTCAGAACAAACTCAGCTGCCTCCTCAAATATTTTGGTACCTCTGCAAGCTTGCCTTAGACCAAACAGAGGTTTGGAGCGAATCGAACTTTGGTGGAATTATTTTAACATATGTGCAATAAACACTCCCCTTCTCTTTCTGCTTTGCTACTAACTCACATCACAGTTACTCCAGGATTTTGCTACAGGAAAACAGCATCAGACACAACAAATGGGAGGCACAAGTAGAGTCGTGGCTGCTGCCTGTGTTTATGGGAGCTCTGCATCTATCCCACGCTTGGGTCTTTAAAACTCGAGCTGTACCAAAATGTCTGTAGTGAAACGTGAAACCAAATGAGACTGACCCAGACTGGGATTTGGTTTTACATGGGAAAGTCAGGCAAAGTTCACCTAGAGAGCTGTGAAGGTTCATGAACCTTGGGAGTGAGCAAAGGTCCAGTTCTGAACAAGCCTAGACAAACCTTTTCCGGAAATTTTAAACAACTGGGCATTTGGGAACAGAGATCCTTTAAAATAAATACTTCTGATAGGAAATCCATTGGAGTGAAACCTGGTGGCTTCAACAGTGCTTAACATTAATATGTTGAATGAACTGCAAGTTCAAGCTCACACAGAGCCTGAGAAGTGTTAAATGAGTGGGAAAGAACTCCTTGTTCCTGGGGCTCCAATTAAAAATGTGTCATTTGCAGCTCTAGAGTTAAAGAGAGGCATATTTTGCTTTATTGGATACATGTACTATGTCTAAAATATGGATCTCTCTGGGTGGAAACTTCACATATTCAAAGCATCTCCTCATTTTCTCCTAAAAGCCTCTCAGAAATAATTTTTTTACTGTAAAATACCAGTCTGACCTCTCTGGACCTTCTTTTGGCCATGCTCAGCAAAATACTTCAGAAACACCAGTGTAATGTAACTGAGGGTTCCCTAATCATTACTGTTAACAGCTGAAAATCTGAAATATTTCTGGGGAACACATCCTTAGAGACAGGTCCTCTGACTATCAGTGTTATGATACCATGAAATAAAACCCAGGAACTCACCAACATAACAGAGTTTCCCTGAGGTAAAGAAATATTCCAGCAACCTGACAGCAGTTAGGGATTTTGCTTTGGGTCACGACTCCAGCTTTTTTTCCCAGATTTGGCCAGGAGAAATGGAAAAAGATTTACAGTACAGCTAAAGGCCAGACACCAAACCTCTTGACTTATCGTCTGGTATCTAATCTTTAAATTAGAAAGGAACTGAAGGCACGGCTTCAGAAGTTACCACTACTGGGTTCCTAAAGCTGGGGGGGGAAACACAATAATGTCATTTTTAGAAGCCAGATGGGTAATCCATAGTGTTATTAACATGTGGAACACTAGCTGGTCTGCAAGGGGCTCTGCTGTTCCTTTCTCTGGGGTCGGGGCAGCAGTGGTGCTGCACAGATCTGAGCTCCAAACACGAGCACAATGGTGGTCCTGGCCTCATGACTGGCAGCAGCATGAGGGCCTTGGAGCTCTTTTGGTGATGAACCTACTCTTGATACCCCTGTTTCGAGCTCTTTTGGTGATGAACCTACTCTTGATACCCCTGTTTCGAGCTCTTTTGGTGATGAACCTACTCTTGATACCCCTGTTTCCTGCCCTGCCTGCCATGCTCACTCCAGAGATGAATGGAGATGGGCAGGGCAGAGCAGGGAGCTCGTCTGGCAGCTTAAAAACAGAAAGGAGCAAAACTTCCCAGCCAGCTTTTTCTTTGTTCAGCAGTAAGGAATAACCCTCATTCTCCCTAATAAAACTCTCCAGCCATCCTGTGATGGGCAAAGGAATAAGGATTAAGAGATGGAATGGTGGTGCACATGCCATAAACATCACTTCCATGTGAACTCCACTGCCAGAGCACACATAATAAAGCTTCATTTCCTGGTGCTGTGCCCTGACTGGAGCACACTGCCCAGATCTTCCTCTTGCTCTCAGCTGAGAGCCAGGTCATTCTATAGGATTATTATGTTAAGAGCAGAGCTATTTGATCTGAAGAGATTTAGCAGCAGATTATGGCCACAGCTTTTTCCGGATCAGCGGCAGCAGGGGAAGAGGGCAGGAGCTGTCTGGTGATTTGAGTTGGATCCTGGAGCTTGGGACACCCAGGTTCAGTCCTTTCAGCAAGCTCCCCCCACATCTGGAGATAAGATACCTCTCCTTCTGTTTGCACACTGAACCTCACACATCTCCTCTGCCATTGGGGAAAGCAGCTTTGGATAGAGCTGCTGACCTGGGGAGAATTCCTGGTTTTCATTTCTCACAGAATCACAGAATGGTTTGTTTTGGAAGGGACCTTAAAGCTCATCTCATTCCAAGCCTTGCCGTAGACAAGGACACCTTCCACTATCTCAGGTTCCTCCAAGCCCTGTCCAAATTAGCCTTGAACACTTCCAGGGATGGGGCAAATTGCTGTCCTTTGTTTCATGAATTGTTTAATGAAAATTACTCTCCCCTGGACTCCTTAAATTTCATCTCTTTGCACATAAACAATCCCTTTATAAACAGACAGCTCTAACTCGCATAGGGAATGGGAATAGTCTTACAAATTTCATAGTGCCAACTTCCCAAACCAGCCAGTTCCAGACAGGGTGGTTTATTACAACATCCTTTGGACTCTCACACTGTTGGAAAGTGTTACCTGAGTATTTCTAGTGAAACACATGAATGGACATGTGTCTAAAAGAAATTTTTAAAGATGGGTGCACACACAGGCAGGCTCTGCTCCTGAAAACATCTGTGACAACTCCTTCCTTGTCAAAAATGATTGTTGTTACCACACAACTGCTCTTGTGCCACACCTGCAGCTCTACAGGGAAGAATGTTTATCTCAGGGTCCTCACTTGGGCTGGCACCAACAAAATCATCGCTGGTCCCACCATAACGTCTTTCGGTAGAAAGTACAAGTCATTTTATAGAGAGAAAATCTTCCCAGAATTTTAGATAAGTTCTATGATGAGGAAAAGGAGAGGTATGACACATCCCTTCCACCCCATGGGCTGGAAATGCACCTGGACTCCCCATCCCATCCCATCCCATCCCATCCCATCCCATCCCATCCCATCCCATCCCATCCCATCCCATCCCATCCCAATTTCCCCAGTCTGTCTCTATTTCACACACCAAAGCCACATTTGGAATGTTATGCACCTGGAGCAAGCTGCAACTCCAAAAACAGCAAGAGAAATCACAACTATAAGCCCAAAGCAGCCATCATGAGATGCTCTGAGTCTCTTCCAACTTCATAAAATGACAGCCAAACCTCCTTTGATTGCTCTGGGAGCAGGTTGTAGCTCTTTCTGAACCAATTAAATACTTCTTTCTCCAGGGCCATGCCTTAGTGTTAATTCTTTGGGAAACACTGACAAAGCTGTATCCCTCTGAGGACCAGAATGCACTGGGTAAGCTGTTGCCAAATCTGCTTCAGTTTTGGTGTGTGTGGAACTGTGAAGCAGCAACAGGGCCCATCACATGCTAGGGTACACATCTAACATGCCAAGCCCTGTGGCAGAGGGACAGAAAACATTTCAGCTCATGGGGGGCTCTTTGGATCTGCAGCCTGGTGCAAGCCATGGACCAGCTCTGGATCAGTCACCCTGCAGGGTTTTGTGGGCCTCAGTTTAGAAACCACGGGACTACATCAGAAAAGTAACATAGTAATTTCACTCAGACTGGAAAAGAAAAAGTTAATTTAAATAAAACATAATGGAATATAAATATAATTATGACTTTACCGACTGAGTCTCCTCTTACACAGCCCTAGCAGTAACTGGAAATACTGATTAACTTGAAAATACAAAACAACTGCTCTTAGAATTGGATATTCTAGTGAATCTTCCTTCCCAGCTCCATGACGAATTCTTGGATGGTTAAACAAGAAATGAGTGCTGGGCACTGTTCACATTATGGGCAGAAACAAAGTCATGGTAATATGGAGTTGATTGTAAGCCTGGATTACAGGCACTGTATCAATTCCATGGATTTGCTAAGAGCTTGGGCCAAATGATTACATTTGTACTGCTATTTATGGATCAGATGTTTATATGTTTATATTTAGGGATCAGATGTTTATCAGATGTTTATATTTCACTTACAGGTCAACTTCAGTGATGTAACGATGACCCCAGGCCTCTGTTGTAGGGCTGGCCAGGGAGATGCTCACAGGGTTTGACAACTTGAGAAACCTGGCACAAACACGGGCTCCTGAGACGTGTGAGGAGGCAGAGGCTGGTGGTCCTGAGCCTCCACTGGCCCTTGGGAAAAGGTGGGGCTGAAAAGGGGGTGCAGAGGCCACCACGGCGGCGCTCCCTGTCCCCTCTGCTGCACAAGTCATGACCTCTCTCGACTACAAGCAACACTGTGGAGATTGTGGGTATCATGTTGCTTAAAACTGGATGCTGAGGCAATTTATTGCTTTTCACAGAGGAAATGAGTACAAATTTGGCTGGGGACATAAATAAATATGAGATCATTTACTTGGTGCTGACTTACGTGATGAATGGTTTGCATTTAACCGTTTCCATCACACGTTGTCCAAATCCTGGAAGCAGCGTCCTTCTTCTGGGATCAACAGGAGCTCTAGGTGCTCTGCTCCTCAGAACACCCACATTTCTCAGTGCCAAAACAAGCAGCAGCCACTTCTCAACTCTCTCTTTCAGGATTTTGTGTTTGCACCATTTGTTACTATTTTTTTACTAAAAAATCAACCTGATCGTTGCTAAAGCCCTGACTTGTCCTTTCCAAACTTCCATTTTTCACACTTAGACTGAAATGGTCACCAGGTCTAAGTGTTTTGCACCAGATCTTTCTTTGTGCATCTATGTACTGAAAGAAACCTTTAAAAGTAACAGCTGGTAGAACAAATGGCAGTGTGATTTTCAACGTTCGAGATTCTGATTATTCAAAATTTCATCACAATGCCCAGATCAGAATATCCAGCATTATGTATGGGGTTCTGACCGAATGGATCTGATTTTGTGGGCACAATAATAAAATATAGAATAGAGCTATAAATCAGAGTTTGCAGCACTGCAAGCACCAAGTTTGGTTTCTACCATCAAAGCACTCTGAGAACAATAGAAGTCTGCATTGAAGTAGTTTGTGCTGTCAGATGGAGGGAAGATGTGGATGGTCTGGGGGAAGGAGGGAAGCTTGGAGCTGCCACAGATTTGCTTTAACATAAATCTGAGCATAAATCTGTCCTTCATGCCCCTGAAGACACATAGCCAACAACCTTTTGAGCAAGAGACTACACCACAGGCCACAAAGGGAAAATTTCCAGCCCAAAGGACCATGACTGCCCCAGGAGCAGCTGCAGCAATGATGTAAGCTGGAAGAAACGTGGTAGTTTAAAAGCTATGGGCTTTTGTGTTCTTAAGGTGAGATACATCATGGAATCAACCCCTGCAAGAGCATCTTGGCCTTATGAGTGCTTCACTTGAAGCTTCAGTTCATCAAGCCATGTATCAAAGACCTGTGGAAGGCAGACTGGGGCTCAGTGGAGTGTTTTGAAGCTCCTCTGCAGAACCAGAGAATGGTTTGTGTTGGAAGAGACCTTAAAGGTCATCTAGTTCCAATCCCCTGCTCCAGACAGTTCCTGTGGCCCTGGACAGGGATGCTTTCATGTGAATGCCACCTGCCTCAGCTCCTGTGCACCAGCAACTTAGAACACCTTCCACTCTTGATCCAGGTCTTGGAGAACCTGCTTCCCATTCCAGTCCTGAATTTCTAAGAATCATTTACACATTCTCTGACAGCAGCCAAGGGAATCACAGGTTATTCTTGCATTCCTCTGCAGGGTTTGTTCCACCAGCCTTTGAGAACTGATGTCCCTAGAGAAAGCTCAGGTAAACCAAGCAGAACATCCTACCTTGTTATCCTGTGGGCTCTCCTGAGATCATCCTGTTCTGCATCGTGTTTCTTTAGCCTGACTGCAGCCAGCTTGATTTAGCCACCAAGAGCTATGAGCTGCCTCCCCTGGTGTTGTATCCATTGGGCTCTGGAGCCCAATGTGTTCCTTGCAAGTGGATCTCCATGCAGACAGGCCTGGAAAGAAAAACAGACCAAGCCAGGGTTACTTCCCTCCCCCTAATGCCTGTCCATAGTTAGGTCTTTTAAAAAAATAAATGTTGTTGTTACAAGCACCTTGCTGGCAACAAATCCTTTCTCATCCATCCTTTTAGTGCTGGTGCCCTCCCTCCAGCAATGTCAGATGGAAAGAGTAAGGTTTCAGGCTCTGTACCAAGAAATTCCTGTTTTCAAAAGGCCAGACACAACAGCTGGGAAATTTTTGGTTGTTGCTGCCTTGTGTCGGTTCTTGCCCATTCCTGGAGTGGGGTGTAATTTCTGAAGCCTAGCAGCATTTGCAGCAGGCTGAGCAATCTTTGAATAATATCTTGGCTGACATTTCCCAGAGGCAGGAGTGTGTACTAACACAGAGCTATATGTGTGTTTTATGGCTGTCTGTACACACACGGGCCTGGGGGGAGGAGAGGGGGGTAACTCAGCACGTCTGGCTTTCAAAATGCTGATTCAGGAGACCGGAAGCTACCCCCAAGTTGCTGTTCTAGCCAACCCTGCCCTGTTTTCATCCAAGATGAGGCTAGGGGAGCTGAGATGTCTGTTTAGGGTGAGGGTCCAGCCCCCAAAAGCAGTGACTGCCAGCAGCACTGCCGGGCTGTAATTGTGAACAGATTTGTTTTTGTGATATTCACATTCCCAATGCTCCCCCTGCCTTTCCCCCTCTCAAGGAGCTGTCTCCTCCTCCTCCTCCTCCTCCTCCTCCTCACAGACATGCTGAGCCCCTGTGGGGACACACATTTCCATGGGCAGCAGCAGTGGAAACCCATGTCAGCCCAGTCATCTCCTGGAAGCAGCCTCCTACTCTCTCCAGCACCACATTTCCATTACAGCAGCAAAGCGTTTTGTCCTCTCACGGGTGACTTCCCCCTTGGATCCTGTCAGGAGTGACAAAAAGGTGTCATTTTGTCTGGCTCCTCCAGTGTGGCTGCCCACACACATTCCCACAATCGTTTCTTCCCCCAGACTCTTTGCAGACACACACGTGCACACAGGAGGAGGGAATCCCCTGGTTTCCAGGAAAGGCAAGGGAAGCTGGCTGAGCATTTAGCACCAGAAACTTCAGCACAGGAGGTGTGATCTGAACTGAGGACTTGAGACTAATCACACCGAGCTCTGTGTTTGATCAGTCCTTCTCTGCCCTCCAGTTTAGGTGAGGTCTTAGGGGGCTTTGTCCTGGGGTTTTCATCCCAAGCATGCTCTGCCCCAGGCAGGGATTATCCAGCATCAAGATGTGGAGGAGAACACTTCAGAATCACCTCCTGATAAAATATCTGAGGCATTTGGAATCCACATCCATCTTTCCTGGCAAAGTCTTTGCATCTCAGATATTTTGCTTTCAGAAGTTCTTTGGGCCTGAGCCCAAGAAGGAACATCTCCTCCTCTTCCTCCCACCCACCTGAGCTGACAGATGCAGCTGGTGGGGGCATTCCTTGTTTGTGGGATCAGGAAGGAGATCTGCAGCAAGTCTCCAGTGCTGGATGTGCCTCTGTCCTGTGGGGATCAGGACTGTGCTGAGGAAAAGCAGATAGGGTTTCACACAATCCAAAGCACATGGACAGGAACTAAAGCTGCGTAAGCACTTTTCTTTCCCGGGGAAATTTTCCAAACGTATGTTTCAAAGGAATGTGAAAATATCCCCCCTCCTTTCTTGCTGGCTTCCTAGAAGCTCAGCCTAATGTGGACAATCCCCTCAGACTCTGCTCCAAGAGGGATTTAAGGGCTGGGAAGGGGTAGGGATGACAAGGCTGGGAATTCATGGCCTGAGCAGCCAGTGCAGAGCAGGCCCCTAGGAAAGGACTTATCAGTCATGGAAACCACTTAAGGTTAATCATACAGTGCTGCTGTGAGAAAACACACTCAGGCACTCAAATCCAGTGAAAATTGATGTGTTTGGGGTCATTTCCCTCTGATGTTTGTATCCTCCACAGACAATTTAGCTTTTTGGGCATCCCCTCCTCCTCCAGGAATGTCCATGCAAAAGGAAATTTCTCCATGGGAAGTAGTTTATTTAAAAGCCCATTTCCATGGGGGAGGGAAAAGTGAAAAGCAAAGCCTTGACCAGACATTCTGAGCAGCTGCTTTGTGCACATATTGGCTGCAGTGCTGGGGGCTGCTAAAGACAGAGCTCCAAGGGGATGAAGGAAAGGTCTGGGGTCCCCAGCACAGGAGAGACATGGACATGTTGGAGTAAGTCCAGAGAAGGGCCATGAAGATAATCAGAGGGATGGAGCTGCTTTGCTCTGAGGAAAGGTTGGGAGAATTGGGATTGTTCACCCTGGAGAAGAGAAGGATTTGGGGTGACCCAGTTGTGGCCTTCCAGTGCCTGAGGAGCTGACAAGAAATGTGAAGACGGACAAATTACAAGGGCCTGGGGTGACAGCATGAGGGGGAATGGCTTCCCACTGCCAGAGGGCAGGGTTAGATGGGATATTGGGAAGGAATTTTTCCCTGTGGGGGTGGCAAAGGTGCCCAGAGAAGCTGTGGCTGCCCCTGGATCCCTGGAACTGTTCCAGGCCAGGCTGGACAGTGTTTGGAGCAGCCTGGGATAGTGGAAGGTGTCCTTGCCCATGGCAGATGAGCTTTAATGTCTCTTCCAGCCCAGAGCACTGTGGCACTCTGTGAGAATGTTTGATGAGCAATGCCCACCCTTGTGCAGGAGCTGAGCAGGGGAATCAGCTCTCCATGGGGATGGTGCCCATGAACATGGAGCCATCCTGCCCTGCTGATCCCATGATGGCTGATCCCACATCCTGCACCCTTCCCTTGCTCTGTGAGACACAGACCTGCTGTGCTGAGGTGGGTATGTCCATGTGCACTGACACGTGAGTGTGTACATGGATTTACAGCATTCCAGTGTCTCCCACTCGTCTCCAGGGGCTGAGCATGGCCCTTGTCCAGGGTGAGGGATACAAGAACCCCCAGGGCATGTGGGAAGCAGTCATCCCTTGGGAAATGGCTGAAAACCCCATCTATATCCCTGGCTTTGCACTACATATCCCCAGCACTGAGCTGAGTCATTCCAGACAGGCTTATCAAAGATGATTTCCCCTTTAACTCCAAAAGCATTTGCTGGTTATAATTACTCTTCTCTTAGAAAACCCCAAAAACCAAAACCAAAACCAAACAAAAACCCCAAGAAAAAACTCCAACCCACTGAGAAAAAGCATCCTCCTCCAAGCACTGTACACATAAATTCATGGAGAAGGAATGACAAACTCCCAGTGGGAGTTCCTGGTGGGTCACCACATTACTTTGTAGACTTTTGTATTCTTGTAAATTGTCATGTAAAATGACATTGAAGGTCTGCACAAAGTTCCCATTGTGGCCATTTTATTTTCATATCTAGATTTAACCAGTAAACCTACAGATCAGCTTCAACAGAAGAAGAAGAGCTATAGGTTTTTGCAGGAGGTTAAATTCCAAATCCTCCCCAATGTCCCAGTTTGTGTGTGACCGAAACAAGCACCAGAGGTGAAGAGAAGGAATTAAATGTTTGAGTCTTATTCTCAGGGAATGTCTCTCAGCAGAGCTGCTTTGTGTATTTGTGTCTATTTACACCCACTGAGGATCTAAAATTACAGTTTAAGCAGGAAGCTAAACCTGGAGTTTTTAACAAGCCTAAGCAGTTGAGTTTCATGCTCAGGAGCAGGGGGGACTGTTCTGGTGCTAACTGGGAGGAGAGCTAGACTTGAGAAATTACAATAAGAGACAATTTTCACCTTATTATCCACCTCAGGAAAACCAAGCCTTTTAAATATGCCTCAGGATAGAAGCCACAAAATGTTATTTAACATTGGAAAAGCCTTTCTGGGACTTAGAGCAGCTTTCAGTCATGGAAAGGCAAAAATACATCCAGATCCTCCTTTTTTTTTTTTTTTCCTTTTTTTTTCTGCAGACAACTCCAGATTAGAAACTCCTGACACCAAACCTGCCGAAATTGTCCAGACTCGCTCAAAATCACAAACAGCAATGAACAGCAGTCCCAGAAATGGGAAAGGCCAGAAGCCACTAAGCAGGAATATAATTTTGTAACCAGGATTTTGTAACCAGGAGCTTTCTTTGATCTCTTTTACAGGTAACGGGCAGACCTCAGGCTCAGCATCCCTTTGGGAGGGGTGAGAGAGGCAGGAGCTGAGTGATCCTGCAGAATTCCTGGCGTGGGGGAACTGAGGTGAGCAGCTGTGGAATGACTTACTGAGGTGCTGAGGGCCAGCAGAGCTCTGCAAAGGAAATCTGCCTCTCCCAAGGGCACAGGAGCTGAGCCCCACAGGGCCTGCAGGAAGGAACCTGTGAAAGGGCTGACCTGTCATCAGCTGCCCCTGCCAGGGCAGAACAAAAGGAGATGGCAGGAGAGCTCCCAGCCCTTCCCATCTCTGTGCCCCCTCCCAGCTCTGGAACCCTTGGCCCTGCTGTGCTGGCCACTGCTCCAAAGCTCAGGTGGATTCTTATAATCCCAGGCAAGGAATCAAGGGAAAACAGCATGGAGAGAGCTTCAAGGTCCCCTCCCCAGCAACAGACTGGCATTCCCACTCTGGCATCCAGGTTTTTAGCTGGAAACAGCCTTCCCTCTGCTACAGCTGTGCCCCTCCAAGCTCGTTCCAGGGGGATCTGGTAAGGATTTGTCTGTGTCTGAGCTCAACACACAACCCTCTGGCACAGAGGGAAAAAGCTTCCTTCAGTAGCTCACAATCAGATTTCAGTGTCAGTTTAGTTATTATTCACAACAGCTCTGCCTGGAAATCTCTACAAACACAAGCAAAAAGTACCAGACTGTGAGGATGACCATGCAAAGTTCCAGGATGAAGTTTCTGTCTGTCCCACCCTTTCTGGGAGAGGCTGAAACACTCCAGGACCCCTTTTCTCCCTGTGCTCCAACAGTGTGATCCTAAACCAGCCAGGACCTGGTGCAATTCCCAGCAATGAGATTTCCTTTAATTCACAGGCTCTTGTCTTTGCCCTCTCAGCAGTGTCTGCAGCAGCTGAGTGCACTTCACAGCACAGCCTGATTCCTGGGGGATGCACAGAGTTCATAAATGCTCAATAGAGCTCCTTGAGCACGTTACAGACAGGAACATTATACTGCTGCTGGGTGCTACCCATTGATTACTCATTTATTAAAACATTCCCCCCCTTCCAACCACTTGTAAATAAAAGCCTTGCTATTAAAACTCAGCTCTCTTGAAAGCACAGAAGCGCACGGAGATGAAATTCCTTCCCAGACGCGGAGGTGACCTCTATTTACTATAAACATTATCCCACATTTAAATTTGGAAATGAAACAAGGGTGAGGCAAGGAGTCCTGATTCTGGTCAGAGCTTCCCTGCAGTCAGAGGTGAGCTCTGGTGCCAGGGCTTGCTCCAGCCCTCCTGCCTGCCTGCTTCCACAGGATCTTTGGATCACTCTGTCCATGTTTCAGACTGGGTGGGGGAAAAGGTTCCTTTGCACAGACATCTGATGAGGCTTACTCACAAGTGTTACTCACCAGCCACTTGCTTGTGGGCAAGGAGAAGTTCAAGCCCCATTCTTTGCTCAGACCCAAGAAACAGCCACAAATCACCTTAAAGCAAAAGGGTTGGGCTCGACTCAAGATCATGTACCCTGTGGTTTGTATGAAAAAGCAACATCAGTTGGAAGGAATTTCTCTCAGCTGAAAGTCAGGACAAACATTTATGCCACACACCCCCTCTGCAGCAGCACAAGGGTAAGCCAGGCCTCAGTGAAGATCCTACATCCCAATCCCTTCATGTGTGTGCCTGCAATTCCCAGTCAGGCTCCTGCATCCCACACTGACAAAAGTGAACAAAAGCTGATGCTGCCAGCTTGAAGCCTGAAGCTTCAAACCCTCCCATTCCACGAGGGGCTCAAGAGGAAGCTCAGCTTGCTGCGGCCTGAAGGTCCTTTCATGTGAAGAATTCCATGTGCAGGTCCTGCTGGCTTTGGAGAACACCTGGATCTAGACCCAGCTCAAAGCCCTGTCTATAAACAACCCCTGCAAACCCAAAGTTGAGGCCTGATGGCTCTGGTGTGGCATCAGCCTGTTCTCCTGAGCTGAGAGAACTGAGCTGGAGTGAGGATCCAGGCAGCCTGCAGAGTAAAGGTTGTCCTTGTGACTGCCATGCCTCACCTTGCACAGCTTTTCCTTGAATCAAGCAGTATAAAGGCTTCAAAAACCCTTTAGCAAATAAAAAAAAATTAGCTAAAATCACTAGTAATTAAAAAAAAATTAAAAGAAAGGGGGATATTATTTCACATATTCTTCCACCACTGCATAGACTCTGTTTCCTATTAAAGGCAACTGTGTGTAGTGTTTCCATTAAGATTCTGCTTCCTGTTGTGTAATATGGAATGTTAAAAATCTCAATATCGCTTCAGAAGTTATTACAAACTCCAGAGAGTTTTCTACTCCCAAGAAATCTCTCCCAGTGGGAAGCTGGAATAGTTCCTGCAGAATTTACAGCGAATGCCTCAGACCCTATGTAATATTTATGGTGTCCCTCTCATCTTATCCAGGCTGGTTTGCTGCTCTGCTGCTGTGAAAGAAAAGCCTGTTTCAATGGTTCAGGGCTGTGACATTCACTTTGAAGGATATTGAAGTGGATATGACAGCCACAGGAAATGTTCCAGTCTCACTGAGGTACCTCAGAGAGGTATTCAGTCAAATGAGAATTCACTAATCTGATTCCCAGGGAAAAAAAAATAAAATTAAAAATCACTGTAACTTAATGAAGAAAGAGAAAGAAACATGATAGATCTGCATTCATGGTTTGCCAGAGCTGGATTCCATGAAAGCCAGGAGAAAAATTCCCATTCACTTCCATGGGAATAGGATTTTGACCCCAAAGGTCTTCCATTCAAACAGAATTATGATGCATTTTGAAACCTTGTGAGAATTAGGTGAGAATTGCATCAGAAAGAAACCTCTGTGTGCTAGGATATATTTTCATGGCCACAGCTCACAGATCCCACAGCCCTTCTTACGCAAACATAAATTGGGGCAGCAGAACAAGCCAGGTGGGGTCATCACTACTTCAGTGACTGACAAAAGGGCAGAGGTGCCACCTCCAAACTGCTGCTCCACATATCAGAGTGCCTGGGCTCTGTCCACTGCAGAATAAATGTCTGCTCCAGAGCTGTCTGTGGGAGAAATGAATGTACAGTGGCAATGAGCTGTGTGGTCTAACCTGCCAGAAGAAGTGGAGGTAAAGGAAGATGCTCCTTTGGGTTGAGCTTGGTACAAAATATAAAAGACAAACAGATGATCAAACTGACAGAGCGGAGGTTTAGATGAGAGATTAGCAAGAAATGGCTCCCTGTGAGGATGGGGAGGCCCTGGCACACAGAAGCTGTGTGGAAGTGTTCCAGACCAGGTTGGACGGGGCTTGGAGCACCCTGGGATAGTGGAAGATGTCCCTGGCCATGGCAGGGGGTGAGACTGGACAAGATTTAAGCTCCTTTCCAACCCAAACCATTCTGTGATTCTCTGATTCCATGTGTGCATATCGACAACTCCTTCAGTGAATCTTTTTGCAGCCCTGCATCCCAACCTAAACTTTCAGAATTGGAGGCCAGAGCTCAAAGTCCATATTGGAGTGCCTAGACCAGACCATGATTCCCCTATGCCAGGCACTCAGCAGCTTCCATTCGTCCAGAGGGAAGATGATGGCTACACAGTACTTGTTAAATGCAGGTATTTTCTGAGGAGTTGTGAAGCTGTCACTGCAGACAGCTCGTCCCAGAGGTGCTGGAGGCATCAGTCAAGTTGAAAGTTAGGGAAATGGGATGTGACACCTGGATGAAAGGGATGAAATGAGCAAAGAAGGAGCCAGGGGCCAGAGCTGAGTCCTGGCTGTGCCATGTGCTGGATGGGACATCAGCTCTCCAAGGAGCCTGAGTCACTGCAAGGTGGTCTGAGCAAAGTCCTGGGAAACACTGCCAAGATCAACCTGCCCTGCTCTCTGTGCATGACAGACACAACCCAAGAGGGCAGCCCATGTCCCTTGCTGTCTCCACAAACAGAGAGGAGATTATGTGGGAAGGAGGAACCTGCATTAGCTGTATCCTTGAGGGCAGATTATAGTTCAGGAGACAAACAGTCCTAGGAGCAGGGAACAGCAGGAGTGCTAAGCCTGCATGGTCATTTTTAGCCTCCTTTGCATATTCACACGTACACAGGAAGAGAATTCATTGCACCAAATAAACCACAGCCCTGGCTTGGACATGGACAAACAGTTCTGGATGACTGGAGGGTGATGTTGCAGTGAAAGGAATCAAAATTTCAGCACGATGTCTCAAGAGACATTTAGAGTGGGGAAGATGGGAAACCCCTCACCCAGAGAGCACACTGATGGAAGATCCATGGGACAAGAAGGAATAGTGGCTGCTCCATATTGCAAAGCAGAGATGCTGAGGGGAGCAGTAAAAAGATTAAAGTCGGTGTCTGGTTTTATTTAACAACATCATTAATTCCTTGAGAATCAAGAGAAGTGAGTACATTCACATCTGAAATGACTTTGAGACACGCAGCCAACATCTCTGTTGCACTGAGCACTCAGAAATATGAGGAGGAAACAGTGAAACAAGATTCAGTTCAGGATAGGGAATGCCAGGCAGGGAGAGTGATCCAAACTGCAGATATTCTGTGGAAGAAATACAATTTGAGAGCGGGGATTGGGGTGAAAGTTGTCCTCTGAGACATGGATTTATAAAACAGCAAGGCAAGACAGCTATAATAAATTGGATGTAGTCGCTGTGTGCATCAGAGAAGGAGCATCTCTGGCAAAGGGATCACTAGTCAGATTACAAGGATATTACTGATGAATCCAAATTTAAATGAAAAAGAAGAAGAAAAGGCAGGCAAGAATAATAGGAAAGATTAAGGGATGTGTGCATATAACTTTAAGGCTCATTGAAATAAATTTAGAAAACTCTTAAGAGAAGACAAAATCACCTTTTACTTTAAAAACATTGATAAGCCCTCACTAGAAACTAAATATTGAGAAAAATTTGCTCAAAAGCTCAGGATTTCATAAACCTAGTACAAGATGTAGAGGAGGGAGAAGTCAACTAATCTTTCTGTGAAATGGCAACAACCACAGTGCAGAGATACACCCACTGAGGCACTGAAGACAAGTATCAAATCCTGGTATCCAAAATGAGTCCCTAGCCAGGATAAATGCCTGTTTTCCTATCTCCTGGGTTTTAAGAGGGAATATGTGAATTTACTGTTTGGGAGATATGGGGGAAAAGCTGAATTTAAGGAGAAATGGCCTCTCTCTCTACTCCTGGCTTGTTTATATTTTCCTTTCCTGGGATGATTTGAAATGAGTTTGCTGCTCATGGCTGTCGGCTGCAGTCGGAGCGTGCAGTGAGAAGGAATTGATAAAAATGCCACTTGGGATTTCCATGCTAAATATCAGAGCACTCCCCTCGTGTTCAGCAGCCTAATTAGAGCAGACAAAGCACTTGAAGAACAGAAGTCTAATGCAGGAAACAAGTCTGTGTGGAAGAAGGCAAAGACAGGCCTGGTTCACATCACCAGCAAATCCTGCACCCCCAGGAATCCTGGATTTCTCCATGGAAGTGATACCTTAAGTTTCAAGTTTTTCTGTTCTCTTTTGGTGTTCAGCTTTTAGCTTTATATTAAGTGTTACTAGGATCTTTCCACAGGGTGGTGATGACAAAACAATCCTGTTCCAGCTGGAGACTCAAGGACAATCTCTCCAAAAGTGAGAAGAGGAGGGCGGGCAAGCAAGCAAGGAGGATGCAACTTCATCATTTGAAGCTATGAATCGGACAGTTAACTCCTTGCATGCAAATGGACTAAAACTTATAAAAATGGGAGATTTTGTGACCAAGCCCTCTTTTGCTTCCATCCTGGAGCCATCCAGGCAGAGCTGGGCTGGGGTTAGACAACTCGTGGTTGAGGTGGCTTGGACAATGCGGTGTATCCTATCTTTCCTGCACGATGTTAGGGGATTTCTTGTGGGACTAATGGCCTGATTGTTCGCCGGAGAGGGGCTGAACTGAGCACGCATTCCTCTCACACCTCATTACCGCCTCTGTTTGTTTAAGTGCAGCTCCTCAAGTCGGAGGATGCTCGTTAGGAGCCGGCTCTGATAAACACAGCACTTGTGCACTTGCCTAATTTGGTACCTCTGATGAGCCAGAACTTAATAAATGCAAACTGCATCCCAAATTACTTAGATTTGTTCAGTCATTTTCTGTCTTCCTCAGCATATTCTCTGCGCTGATCTCATGACATTCTCCTTCATGCCAGGTTTTTTTTTGTCTATCTGAACTTTCTTTTTCCACTAGAAGCCTCCAAGCTGGGCTCCTCTCAGGCACTTTGCATATATTATTTCACTGCTCCAGTGGAATGGTTCAAATTATAATTTTCCAGCTGAGATACAAAGACTAATTCATTCAAGACCACCTTTTTTTGTTTGTGTGTGTGACAGTGTGGATTTCTCTGTGGTCCTTGAGGAGATAAAACGCATCCAAAGTGCTCTGGGAAAACTGGGAGAAAGGGAAAGCAAATTGTGGAGCAAAGTCATGTTCTATCAAGTGTATCCCATGCACTCTTTAGGGATGAGCTGATGGTGGGAGAGAGGACAAGAAACCAGACACAGAAAATGCTGATTGACATATAAATCTGGGCTGAAACCCTCTGCTGATACTGATCAAATCAAACCCACAGCAGGAATCCATACCAAGAAACTGGCTGCTCATTTTTGTGGCTAAGCATCCAGCAGTGAGCACCAGTGTTATACTGGGGAGCCCAGGAAGGGATGTGCATCCTTCTCCTCGCTCCTGCTCTGAGGAAGGCAGGAGATCCACCAGGAGCTCCCCAGCAGAGTCCAGAGGAGGTCACAGAAACGATCACAGGATGGAGCATCCCTGCTATGAGGAAAGGCTGAGACAATTGGGAATATTCAGCCTGGAAAAGGAAAAGGAGACCTCAATGTGACCTGGAAAAGGAGACTTCAATGTGGCCTTTCAGCTCCTAAAGGGGGCCTGTAAGAGAGATGGAGATGGATTTTTAGCAGGGCCTCTTGCTCTGGGGCAAAGGGGGTGCTTCTAAACTGAAGGAGGGTCAGTTTAGATTAGATGTAAAGAAGAAGTTTGTAACAATGAGGGTGCTGAGGCCCTGGCACAGCTTGCCCAGAGAGGCTGTGGCTGCTCCATCCCTGCAGGTGCCCAAGGTCAGGCTGGCAGAGCTCTCAGCAACCTGATCCAGTGTAAAATGTGACTGAAGGGGTGGGGCTGAATGACCTTTGGAGGTCCCTTCCTACCCAAACTACTCTGGGATTTTGTGATCTCCGCTCTGGTGCTTGTGCCAGGGGTGATCTCACCCCCAGCTCTTGGGAAACCAGGTTTAGGTGCCTCTGATCCTTCCTGGGATGGACACACTGGGCAGGGAGGGCTGGTGACATGCCATGAGGCCTCTGGATGCAGCGGAGTGTGTCACCATCTGAGTGTCAGCACACAGGGTTTGCGGCTCCAGGGACTGCTCCATGGCTGTAATCCCAGAAAAGTCGTTCAGGGCAGCAGAGAAACGTGCCAGGTAGATGCCTAACATGAAGATGGAAGTGTCTCTCATTGCCTTGGCCCCACATTGCTGCCCAGCCTGGGAGGACACCAGGGAGATCATCCACGAGAGCAGGATTGGCAAGCAGAGGAGCAGTGTGGGCAGTGGGATGTCACAGGACAAAGGGAGACACGTGGGAAAGGCTGAATCCAGCTTTATTTCTACCATTCCATGGCCATAATCCTGGTATTTGACAAGTAGCTCAAATTCACTTAGAGTAATCTTATAAAGTAAATAGCTTTGATCCAATGTGTTTAATTTAAAGCACTTATGTTTTATTTATTCTTTTGCTGTGAAGAACAGATTGCACTTTCTTTAATAATGTCTAAGAAACAAAGGTTTCCAACCCCCACACAGAGCAAAATTCATACCAGCAATACAACTGTGAAAAGTGATTTCCTTGAGCCTCTTTTCATGCAGAAAAAACAATTCCTGTACCTCAGGAATCAGTGTGACCATGTATTGAAATGTTGTGCTTCAAATAACTGGATATTTGGGAAATTAACTCATGAATGATTTGTGAAGTTGAGAAATTGATAAGTGCTCAGTCACAGCAACAGTAATGAGTTGATATGATGATAAAAATCATGGAGAATATATTAAGGGCCTCAGGGGAAAAAAAAAGAAAAAAGGAGAAAAAGAAGGAATTAGTTTGCAAAATATGATTGTTTTTGAAATGTTTGCCTAGCAACAGCCCAACAAATGCTCCAAGTATGGCTGTATTTCATATTCTCACAGCAATATCACATCATGTTTCAACACAAGCCAGCCCTGAAATCCACCCTGGTGACCTCAGCTGCCCTGCTCTGGTGCTGGGGCATCTGGCAGCTCCCACCCTTCCCGAGCCGTGGCCGATTGCAGCCCTGCTGGCCATGGCAGGGCACACAGCACATCTGTTTCCTCCATCCTACATTGCAACAACCCATTCCCCCCTTTCTGTCGCCTGGCACCACAGAAGAAAACAACTTGATGTGCCAATTTCCCTGTCTGTGCCCACCTCTGCCCACTCAGCTCTGCCTGACCTCACGTTCCCCACGCGTCTGAGCTGGAGGAGTCAAAGTCGGGTCAAGTCCTTGTGTTCCAAGCCCAGGTAAAAATCTCTTTCTGTTCACTTTTCCCATCATCTCACTCATGGCTTTGCTTTTCAGAGCAGACTTGAAAATTTGAGTCTAACAGCAAAAACAAATCAGGGGATTTCAACTAAGTCCAGTGAACTGCTAAGAAAGGAAAGGGGAAAGGAAAAAGGGGAAAGGAAAAAGGGAAAGGGAAAGGGAAAGGGGAAAGGAAAGGAAAGGAAAGGAAAGGAAAGGAAAGGAAAGGAAAGGAAAGGAAAGGAAAGGAAAGGAAAGGAAAGGAAAGGAAAGGAAAGGAAAGGAAAGGAAAGGAAAGGAAAGGAAAGGAAAGGAAAGGAAAGGAAAGGAAAGGAAAGGAAAGGAAAGGAAAGGAAAGGAAAGGAAAGGAAAGGTGCCAATCTGTCGGAAATTTAGCCTGTGGAAAATAAGGTTCAGATCCATTTGTGTCCCTGCTACCCCACAGAACTCAGATGTAAATGAGAACAGTTTTCAGCACAAATATTGGCCATGCTGTGAGAAGCAGAAGCTGTGTACATGGAGAAAGGCTTGAGCTGGCACACAGCTCCCCTGAGCTCTGAGCCTGCTGTTGCCAGAGTTACACCACTATTTTCAAAAAGGGGGTGGATTTAGGTGCTCCTGTCTCTCAGCAATGGTATTTGTCCCTGAAGATGAGCTCAGGCTCCTGGATTGCCTGCTAAGCCCTGTCCTCAGAGGCAGCTGGGAGACCCTGGCGCTGTGGAGGCATTATCTCAGGAGAACAGAGCTCCTGCTGCACTCTGAGCTCCAAGTGTGATCCAGAAGCCTCCATCCAAACACACCTCTCCTGTCTACTCTCTTGTCTCCTTGGGCAGCAGAGCAGAGCTCTCATGGCAGGCAGCAGGGACAGCACAGCCTCACCACCCCAGAAAGGGACACGAGCACATTCTGTCTCCTGCCAATGTGGCTCTGAATAGGACACCTCTGCCAGAGGGATGAGGCAAACAGCCAGGTAGGTACAGCTTTAATCAGGTCCCCTTTTGAGGCAAAAGGCCTTTATTTCATCACCTGTGTCACTCTGCAGTTTGGGCAGGCTTTGAGCACAGGGTGGACAGCAAACACAAGGCAGCTGCAGGTACCTGCTGAGCCTGGCAGCTCTCAGTGCTCCGTGCTGCACCTGAGTGGGAGCTCCAGCTGCAGATCCTGGGCCAGTGTAAATTTTGTCCCCAGCAGGAGGGCCAGGCAGTGCAATCAGATCAGCTGACCCTTAAAACACAGACAAAGCCCAGCCCAAGGCCACCCAGGAGCAATTCTGAAGTGAGAGCAGTTCAGCAGCTGTCCTTGGGTGGCTGCAATCTGCTTTTACGAGCCCACTTGCGGGAAGCAGGGACGGCACATCATCACCTCTGTTCTCCAGGTCCAGGTCCTGCAGGCCTGGGTTTCATGGTGACTGGAAGCAGATCTTTGTTGTTGCATTTGTGTTGATTTAACACAATCACTTTTCTGTTAAAATTACCGTACTATATGAGTTAGAATTTTTCCTGACATCCTGCTTTTACATCTGTCAGACCCCAGACAATTCCTATCACACCATAACATTTACCAACATGGAGTTCACCCAGCAGCATTTTTAGAACGTTTCTGAGATAGAAAAATGACTTTACATGGGATCACCTTGTTCTGCATCACACTGCCATCAGATTTTACCTAGTGCTGGGAACCTGAGAGCTGGAATCACAGTCTTCACATCCCTGTCACAAAGTGGATGCAGAGGGATCAGTGCATCAATGGCTCATCAGCTGCTGCCTGCAAGGCACACTGAGGCCCACAGAGGAAAGCATGGCAGTGACAAGTGTTGTTTATTAATATCTGAGTTAATAACCCCTTATTTTGCAGCACATCTCTGAGTTTGGTCATCACACCCTTCCCACCTCCCCATTCCAAACCACAGAGAGTTGCAATACAAAATACATCTGTTTCCTGTTTCAGAAATTGCAATTACACATTTACAACCAGCACCCTCAGCTGAGATTCAGAGGCAAGCAGTTGTATTTACAAGTAATGTGTGCTCCTGAACTATCAGGCTCCTTTGCATTGTGCTGCCTGCTGAAAATGCAGAAGAGACAAATAGAGGAGAAAGAACATTCCTGTTATTTGGAGAGCTTTGCACCACCCTCTTTTTCTCTTACTGCTATTAAAATTAAATAGGTGTTGGGGATAATCTGCTATATTTAACAGAAATAAGTAATTGTAATGACACACAGGGAGAAAAGACAATAATTTAAATTGGTAATAAATGCTCCTTACTATCGAATCAGGATGACCCCTGTGGCAGGGAAGAATGGTGAGGACTCCATCTTATCAGAAGGCTAATTAATTACTTTATTATACGATATTATTCTATTTAATATTACACTATATTGCATTACATCTAAACTGAATCTGCCAAGCACTCAACTCAACTGCCCAGAATCTCGTGACTGTCACCCCACAGTCCTGACACACACATAGACTTGGTCCTGACAGGCCAAGGAAACAAAACACCATCACTCTGGGTAAACAATCTCCATGTTGCATTCTACTTTTGCACAAACACAGGCACAGCAAATGAGATAAGAATTGTGTTTTCTTTCTCTGAGGTTCAGAGAATGTGAAACCCAGAAATATTCTTGGGAAGAATTGTGCCTTGCTTTTGTCCGTGAAAAGAAATGTGGTGACACCTTACTAAGATATTATTATTACTATTATTATTATTATTATTTTTAGTCATGAGAACCTGCAGGCCAAGTAAGGGTATGTGCTGCCTTCACTACTTCACTGAAGCAAGGCCAAAGCCCAGCCAGCCCACAATTTATGTTTTCCATCACCTGCTGGCATGTTGGATGCAGACTGGAAGCTCGGCCTCCTGCCATTGTGGTAGGCAGTGAGGCTGAGGGAATTGCATCCCTTTGACCACTCCTCTCCCTCTGCCTCCTCAAGTTAAACAGCTTGAGACTGATGGGCCCAGCCCTGTGCTCAGGGATAAACACTGGTGAAAGTATTTGCAGACACAGGACCATAATCTAGAGGCCAGCGTTGATCCCAGATATCATTTTGTTTATGAGTGTCAGTCCTGGGGAATGACTGAAATCCCCAGGGAAAAGCCTGTGTTTCACGATGCTTGCAACATCTTATCCCCCAGCCTGACTCAAGCCTGACTTGCCAGAGCAATCAGCATCTACAACAGAGCTAAAATCACATGCTGGTGTAGGATGGATATGTTTTGCAAGCAGAGTTGGGAGTTGGAAACATGCAGACCTGCAAAAATGCTGGCACTTTGCAGGATGAGAATTTGCAAATGCTTTGGCCAGCTCTAGGTTCTTCCACACTGAAAGCTTGTGTGGACTGGCTGTGTAAGGAAAGAGAAAACAGAAAACAGAAAGACTCCTGCACAGGCCTGCTGCTGCTTGAGCAAGGGAATCACCTGTGTCCTTGGCTCATTACTTGTCATATTCCCTTCTCCTTGCTGGTGAACCAAATGCAAATATCTTGATTGCTCATGAGCTCCATGGTGTGTCTGTCAATCAGCTCTCTGCTACCAGCTCTTCCTCTCCAGTTCTTTCCTTGAGCTCCTGAGTGCAAAATAACTTCCAAAATTCTCTTCCAAAAGAGTTGCTGCTGCCCAAATGTGGAATAGGAGCCAAACCTCTGAACCTCAGGTGCACACAGTATATACACCCTGCTTTTCATGCAGTGGTGCTATTTATAAATAATATAAGCTATGACAATTTAGCTTTTAGCTTGGAAAACAGTGGTCTGGATTTTCAGGTTGGCTTAAACCTCAGCACACCCATCAACACAAATGGCCAGCACACACAGCTTCCTGCCAGGGTCTGATCTCTTTAATTAGAGGGAATTTTAGCAGGCTCTTCCTCAGAGTCACAGTGCTGCAACACTGACAAGCCCATCAAGAGAATGGGCAACTGGAGGGATTCCTGAATTGCAGGAGCTCACTTGTTTTTCCTGGGCCAGCAGCAGAGTTTGGGGGCTCCAAAGCTGGCTTGGTGTGTTTACAGGGAGATCTGCTGCTCTCACAATTTGCTGATGTTTCCCAGGCAGCTTTGCAGATGTGACAGGGCTAAGGAGAGGCCCCTGGAGACCCAACTTGCCTACAAACAATGCTGGTATCTGCAGTGGCTCTTCCCCTCTGGGAAAGCTCAAGGCTTGGATGGGTGCACTGTTCTCTGAGGAAAAACCTCTGGATGACTGAGCCCAGGGAGCTACACCCAGCTGGTGACTGCTCTGCAGGGCTCAGTATTGGGGCAGTTCTGTTTAATACCTTTACTGACAACCCAGATGAGAGGATCAAGGGCACCCTTGGTTAGTCTGAACCAAGCTGGGCAGGAGTGTTGATCTGCTGGAGGGCAGGAGCTTGGACTACTCTGATTTTAAGTTTATTTCACGAAGCCATAGCAGATTAAGGGGAAGAAAAGAGAAAGCATTGTGTCAGATCAGCATTAATTCCAAGAGAAGGAAGGGGGCAATCCTGATGTGCATTTTGTCTGCCCCAATCAGGAAATGCTGCAGACATCTCCTCAGCATCATCTGCTGTCCTTATTTCTTCTCTGGGGTTGAGGCACACTGGAGACAGAAGATTTTGCAGCCCCAGCAGAAATGTTTGTGGAATGTTTATCTGATCAGCTAAAGCCTTTGAAGGCTTGCTTTGGTAAAGAGTTGTAACACTTCATCATTCAGATGCAACTGAAACACTTGGTGTCTCCTTTTTGCAAGAGAGGCTTTTTTTAGGACAGCAAATTGGTGTTTTGTTCCAACAGCAAGAGCTGGGATGAAGTCAGGGAACCAGAGTTCATGGAATTATTTATTTTTCTGGACAAAGCTAGAGATGGGGCGACATGCTGTTTCATGTTTGTCAGACACACTGCACTGTCCACCAAACAAAAGGAAAAAGCGTCCCCACACCCCAGTTTTGCTGCTAATTGTGCAGTGAGATGTAAGCTCCCTCCCTCTGCTCTGCAGGGAAAGAAAACCTGATGCCTGTTACTCCTGCCTGCATCCCAAAGGAGACTGCACAAAAGGGAAAAAGCATCTCTGCTAAGAGTAAGACTGCTGGATTTCTGCATGGAAAAAATGATGTCAGACCCACAGAAGCAGTTTGGGAAGAGCCAGATTATTGGCCTGCTCCACAGTTTGGGAGTAACCCCTGGGCAGTAACCCCTGGGCAGCCAGGCTCTGCTTCCTGCCCCATCCCATGTGATGGGGTGAAATTAAAGCAAACCTCATTATCATCTTTTAACCCCACTTAGCACATCCCAATTTTGGGGCTACCAGAGAGAAATATGGAAAGGTTTTGGTGTCTCCAGGCTGGAGAGTTACAGTTCACATGGGGCAGGGCTGTGTGGGTCTGCACAGTCACGTTCTGTGGTCAGGGTGACATTTGCATCTGTGTTTCCTGGTGCTTTCTCTGCCTGGATTCCAGGTGTTTGTACAAGCTTGGCTGCTTGATGCATTGCAAGGGACAAACAGTGCTGCTTTTCCATATGATGCCCAGCAGGGACACTCCTAAATGGCAGCTGCACTGAGCTCACCTTTCTGACCACTGCTCCAGCTGCTTTCAGCTCTCTCCCCAAGCCAAATCGTTGATCACAACATTTCTGTGTGCCTGCAGGTGCTACATATTCATTCATGTCAGCTCAAAGACCACGAGCTCAGACGGATGTCAGGCTGAATTTCCAGCTTCAAGGGGAAAAACAAACCTCAGGGAGACTATAATGTGCCTGCTCCTACTTCTAACCACTTGGAAAATACCATTTTGTCACAGGACATCAGCTCACCATGCTGAGCTACAGAAAATTTGCTTTTAAAGCCCTCCAGTCCATTTTTGTCCAGGATATGTGCCCTGTTCTGAGCTCAGCCTGGCAGTGGTGGGGCCATAGCAATACTTCAGCTTGAATCCAGCCCCTTTTAAAGCCCAATTCTGCAGGAGAGGCTTCATCTAGGCTGGGTCCGGCCTAGTAGTTCCTGAACTGTCAGCAGAAAAATGCACACCATGCACATACAAGGCTGATGGTGGGAAAGTCTCCCCAAAACCACTGGTGATCCCTGTAAGTGCCACTAGCAGTAACTTGCTTCAGTGCAATTAATTCCTGTAAATCTCCTGATGATACCAGCTATCTCCTACACTGCTGCAGTCTCCTCTAATCTTCAACTGCAGAAAGAATGTTCCTTATAACTTCCGTCTCTCTATGGGGAACATTGTCATTTCTGCTTTCTGACTTTCAGCGTCACAGAGCTGCTCTGAACCTTCTCCCAAGTCTCTATCCCCTCACCTTGCTCTTTTTTTTTTTTTCCTTCTTTTTAAAACATTTTAGGCTTTTAGTTGCATTGCTCCTGGTATTGCTTCATCTGTGCAACTTTTGTTGCTGAAGCAAATGGGGCTGGAGCTTGAGCAACGCAGGCTCAGAGCAAGAAATGAGATAACTGAGGCAGGAATTAGACAAGGCAATGCCCTGCTCTTGCGAAAGAGAAATAGAAAATATAAATTTCTGAGGTTGCAAACAAGCCCTTTCTGCTGGATCAAACCACAGCATTACGGGCTGCAGCAAAGGATGGTTTCAACATTTTCAGGGCTGTGGTGTTTAGGATTAAGTGAGGGTATTTTGCTTTTGCCATGATTGAAATCTTTCATACCCTCACAAGGCAAAGAGCAACAACTGTGTACTTTAATCTTTGCAGTTCCTCAAAGACATTGAAATGTTTGAAATCCAGTGCACTCCACGGGATGCTTGAAAATATTCCTTTAAAAGGAAATTATGGTTGAGATATCAATGTCAATACAGTGCTAGCTTCACTAAAGTTCCACTAGCTACAAAGAAAATGTTTATTTATGTACCCTTCCATGATTCCTTGCATGTACTGAGCATTATAAACGTTTCCAGGAAAAATTACTGCTTATTTACAACTTTTATTAGCACAGCACCAAGTGACCTGATGTTAATGGGCTGGGGGGACTATAAAGAGGCAAAACCATTTTGCTTGGAGGAGAATAAAGTATAAAGAGACAAAATATGATTGAAATGATGAGCTGCAGCCCAGAGAAATGGAGGAATCTGCCCAAAGTCCCACAGACCCAGACGATCCTACATTTGCACATTCTTGCTCTGACTTCTGTCCAGGGTGAGCACCATGGATATTTCCCAGGAAGAACTTTGGCCCCATTAGCTTAGATTTTAGAAAATCTCAGGCTATGCTAATTAATTAATTAATTAATGGCCTCTGTGCTATATACAGGATGAGGAGCCATTAAAGTGAGCACAGTTCTGCTCTAGGGTTATGTGTCTGCAGGGCTCATCAGACATGCTGCATTGTTTTTCCTTGCAGCCATCATGCAGGAATTAATATTGGACTATGGACTTCCCAAATTCACTCACAGTCTGATCTCTGCTAAGCAGATTCCTACAGACATTTCTTTCTTCTTAAAAGCCACATTCCAAGCTCCCTAATAAAAAAATGTATCAAGGTAAACCGCAACCAATAATATTTTTTTCTAACTTCTACCCAGTTTTATTTTGAATTTCTATATTGAATTTTAGACATCAGTTGATGTCACGAGTATGATGACATCTATCAGTATGATTTGCCATTTGACTTGAACTTTGGGTAAAAATTCTTTCTGTCCCATATCCCTGCATTTTGATTACTACAACATGGAGGAAAATAAAAATAAAATAATTTTCCATTGTGTATAGGTGAGCACCCTGAAGTGTAACACAACTATGGAGAACCACACGTGGGAAGGAAGTGGGAACAAGCAGTACTTGTGAGTGGGTGATTTTAACTTGAGTGAAACATCCTTTTCTTATCTGTACCCCCTGCTGAATTCACTTTGGCTCTAACCACCCCCACGAGGCTTTGCTGTGTGGGGAGGCTGAAGTCAGAGTTCAATCTCAGGCTAAAAGTGCAGTGGAAACTCATCCTGTGTCAGGGAACAGTTCAGAAACCTTTAGATTTTTGGCACCCACATTTCTAAGATGTCATGAGCTATCCCAGTCATGCTGGGGGGAAAAAAAAAAGAAAAAAGAAGAAAGGAAAAAGTGTTTCTGATATTGCCAGTACTGCAGACCAAGCAGAAAATCTTTTTTTTTCTGGTGGTAGAAAAACACTTTGATGAATTTTTTTGAGAGAAAATGTTGTTCTCTGTTGTTGGGGACAGCAGAAAGAGTATTTTTTCCCCACTGTAGCACTATCCTGCTTTCCACAAAGCTTCCTGACACAGCTACAGGTAGGATGAACCTCATCTTCCTCTGCAGGCATCTCTGCACTGGGAACATCCCCCACAGGATTAAAGAACTGCTCCCAGCTTCCCTTGAGCACAAAAGATATTAATTTCCAGCAGTTAATGCCCATTTCTGGGGGAAACTGCCCATTTTCCCCTGCAGGGCCCAGCCAGCCCCTGCCACAGAGGAACATGAGCCTGACAGCTTAGCAGGGATGAAAGGAAATTATGGATGACAATTATATCCAGAGTTATCTAAATCAAGCAGAGGCACTCAGGAAAGTTATAATGCATAATTCAGGTTGAAGCTGACCTTTAACTACTGCAGGCTGAAATCTTTTCCTGAAGCAGAATATCTTGAGAACTGGTTCATAAAGGGCTTTCTACACATTTCTCTGATGCCCTGAGCAACAACACACTCTGGTAAACAAGAAACCAGCTCCAGGAACTGTTGGCCTAATCTGGACTTGCAAGCCCTGACTGTTAAAAGTTTCAGGTGAATATTTGTGTGTAGTTTAGGAGAGAAAATGAAGGACAGATGCTGCTAAAGACTCACAGGCAATCAGGATATCACTACCAGAGTTGTAGTCAAGTTAAGCTGTTACTATTCTCAGTTTTATTTGGATTTTACTTTAATCCCACAGAATCCAATAAAATATACCTTCTTGGAAAATATAATATGAAAGGATCCTATTGAAGCACCTGCTGTCCTTGCCAATAAGCTGTAAAAGAGGGAAAGACATTTGGAAACTAGTGTTCAGAGACTGGGCAGGAGGACTGGAAACTTTGCAGAGATGCTGTTGTGTTGTCCTGTTTATCTTCTTTCCCTCTTCTTGCTCATCTGGCCAGCAGTTAAGGAGAAGTATTTTGCCTCTTGTGAGTCACACTTACCAGAAACATTTCGCTTTGGGCATCTCCTTGTTGCCACAATCCTGGTCCCCCTTCTTTCTGTATTTCCCATTTAAATGGAAAGACACAAATTACTCTTTGGAAATATTACATGCTCTTGTGTGAAGAGCACTGCATTGGGCATGTCCAAATCTTTCCATTACAGCAATCCAGGAACAACTGCAAATAACATTTGTAATCAGAGTAGGACCCATAAGATGAGTCACTGATGTCTGAGAAGTTCCTGACTATGGCAATTCATGGGGAGGGGGTGGTTAAAGAGAGGGAGAAAAGGAACTTTGGCTCTGATCCAGACTCATATCTGTACTGCAAGAGCTGGAGAAATAATAAAACCTTTCCAAAAACACCACATGGGAAAACACCCATTGTTTCCTCCAATCTTTACTATCCTGTGGGGCAGAGCAGTAGACTCAGCAGAGGAACTCTCAACACGTACAATCAGCTGTTCAAGAGGCTTCTAAGAGGGTCAAGGATTATGCTTCCAGTGGAATGTGGTGGAAAAGGAAATGAGTGGCCACCATTGCCCTGTCTCTGCCCTGTCTCTGCCCTGTCTCTGCCCTGCAGGACCTCCTTGGGCAGGGTGTGCCCTGCCTCCTGCCTTGGGTGCTGAAATCAGTGGAAAGTCCCTCAGCACTTCAAGATCCAGTGAATCACGTTCCCTTTTCAATTTGCAATCAGGGGAAAGGAGTTATCCACAGGCTTGGCCAGCACAGGAGGCTGTGAGAGCCCCATTCCCACCTGATGGAAGCCACAGGCCTTCACCAACCACCAGAGAAGAGGCACCAGCTTAGAGCTGGTGACAGTCACTGCCAAAACAGCCTTGGAGGCTTCCATGCCTACCTCTGGCCTCTCCTGGATGCAGGATGGACCATGACATTCCTGTAGGCTGGCAAGTCTTTCATTTCCAGCTTTTGGTTCCAAATAAGCGAAGTTCTCCTGTTTCTGGCATTCCATGTCAAGAATTGCATTACAGTGGATGGGCACCCACCAAACAGCCACGTTGAGAGCAGCCCCAAGCTACTTCTGATCCACCAGAACTGAGAGTTGTGAGGTATCCTGACTCTCTGAGAAGTTCTGAAATTCAGAGCGATTTCCTAGCTCAGGCATGGGTGAACCCTCAGCAGATACCCCCAAAGTTTCTACAATGTTCCTCACCATCCTCTCCAGTACTGCAAACTTAACTGAGGGCAAGCACATCCTCCTTGCTGTGTGCTCGTTCCCAGTGCTACTGCTGAGTGGATCCCAAACTTTCCTGAGGAAGGAGCCCTTCCCTGTACTCAGCATGGCTCATTTTTTAACATGTGCAGGGGAAGGATGGTGTCCTGAAGGTGACCCACTCTACATGGCCTAGCAGACAGATCTTCAAAGCATATCTGGAACCACTGTGCACAAGGAAAGTATTAATAAGGAAAGTATTAATAAGGAAAGTTTTAATAAGTCATCCACATGACTCCACCCAACAACTCAGTGGGGTTATCCTTCCTTTCCCCAACTGCTGCCTCTGAGCTATGGGAACTGTTGGAAAGAGCTGGAGGTTTGGATCATAACCATTGCTTTTTGCAGCAGGGCATGTTAGAAATTACAATAACATGGTACAAAACCAGCTTTTTCCGGGGCTTCTTATTCCAGTAGGAACTTGTCTCTCACCCTGACATGGCTTTTGGTGTTGTGCTGCCACTGCTCAGATTGCTCGGCTGCTCCAGTCAGTTCCCAGAGCTTTCTGCCCCCTCAGAGTCTCATCATAGTCCAGAGTCCATAGAGGATCCCTGCACCAGAAGCTTTTCCTTTTTTCTCCCCATCTCATGCTGAATATCCATCCTCTGCCCCCTGAAATTACTGAAGAAGGCATTCCTGTGTTATTCCTTTCCTGATCAATCGAAACCATGCAGATCTGTTCTCACACTCATTTTAGTTTGTGTGCACCAGGACCTGAAGTTCAGACTTCTATTTAGACCTGACTCTGCTATGCTTAACTTCACATTATATTTAACCCTCTGAGTTTCCTGAAGGAGCACAGATGAGAATTTTCAATTATTCACCTTTCCCAGCTGAGGTGAGGGGACCAATTCCTGCCCCTTTAAACACTGAGATAACCTTTCCAAGACAAACTCAGCACCCTGTACTTTGACACCCATCTGAGGCCAGCCTTGGTTGGAGGGACAATAATTCTCACCCAGGCAGCATGGACACATTTCTCTGCTAGAATAGGAAAAGTTTCTGTAACTCTTGTGGCCTCACACCTGGTTTGAGTGTAGGAGTCTGGTTTAAGTCCTGGAGTCAGGCCCTGGCCATCTTTGGTACAAATTTAAACCCAGCCTCTGGCTGCTGTAATTTATGCTAAGAGTCAGGATGAATGCCAAGCCAACTCACGATGCAGGGATTCAAAAAGTGACTGAGAGTCACATTCTGTCCATTATTCTTCTAATGATGAGCCCATTGCTCAGATCTGAGCTGGGGAATGAATACCACCGGAAGGCAGCAGAAAGTGAAATCATCCTGACGTGCCTCATTGCTTACCTGTGGTTTCTGCAGCAGGCCCAGTGAGCTTTCAGACCTTGGGCAGAAATCTGTAAACTTGGCTGCTTCAGCTCCAACTGAAATCACTGCATGCAGGGAAATGTCTGCATCCTACCCCAAGAAAAGACACGATGGGAAGGCATCCAGGGAATGTGCTTGGTGCTAGAAGGCAAATGAGTTCCCATGAATTAGCACAGCATTGTTTCCAGATAAAAAAACTGAAGTGGTATGGATTGCAAACCAGAAGCACTTCTAGATTTCTTCACTGCTCATCTTAAAGGTAAAAGTTTTCCATGGATATTTGTCCATAGTTCACAATCTTTTGGTTAAACAAGCAACATTTACTTAATTTAGAAGTCTGGTTCTTTGGCCAAAGAGCCGGTAGGGCCAGAGCACTTCTGATCAACTGCACATGGTGCAAAGTTATCTGAGGTATCACTGAAGGATCCTTAGCACAGGATGAAAATCAGTATTCCATCTTAGGTCAGCAGATGATGATTATTGTAAGGAGGGCAAGGAATATTGTAAGGCAAAGGGAAATGGAGGGCATGAATTGCTGGGCTGTGGGCTGTTTATCAGCTCTTGTCTCACTTTTCTCATGCAGCTCTGTGGGAGGCATTTCTGTGGGACATGATAATAAAAGCTGGGATGTTTTTCCACCCCATTTTTTTAATGCTTTCTTTGATTTTGCTGTAGATCCCAGAGACCAGATGTCTCATATTAAAGGAAGAGTCACTCTGCTTCTCTTTGGGGACATATTTGGGGAAGGAAGGGAGGAAGAGTTTTTTCTTTTTGAAATGAGAGTTAAATTGACACACAGTGGATAAATGGCAGGCAGAGGCTAAGCATGCTGTTGATAGAAAAGATAACCCTGAACAGTGAGGTTGATCTGAAGGATCTGAAGATATTTTATTAAAATAACTTACAGAAGCTTCTTGGGCCATCTATAACTAAGGGTGACCTGACATTGTGATTACCTCTGTCTCCCAGGGGATCCTTCCCATGTCCCCAGTGGGATAAGGATGTGAGGGATGATGTAACTCCCTCCTCTGTGCAGCTGCCTCAGCTCTGACAGGAACAAATGATGGCAGCCTGCTGGTGGCAGACACGTTAGTCATGCTCCCACTGTTAATTGGGCTTCTGCATCTGGCTGGCTTCATCTGCTACCCCTTGGAACACACTGACAGCATAAGCCATCTCCTTGCCTAAGGAATTCCTGTGCTTCACAAACTGAGACCCCGATCCTGCATTTGAGCTTCTCGCTGATACTTTGTGTAAATGTCATCATTCTTCAAGGAGGCTGCACTCAATAAATCACTCCCTTGATGCTGCTCTGAGAATGGGATGTGGATGTCATTTATCTCCCCTGGACTGGAGAGCAGCTGGGCCACTGACATCACTCCCCACAAATCCCAGAGAAGCCCAGCAGAGGTGCTTAGCCCAGTTAAAATCCGCAGCACATCCTTTCCGCACTCACCACAACCTTTAGGCAGACTCACAAAACAAGGCAGTGACATGAAATGCCAAAACCCTCACAGACTAGAACGTGTTACTGGAAGGGAGGGAGGCACCGCAGGCATTTTGGTGTCCTGAGGTCCTGTGGTCCTTCAGAAGGAGACTCCAGCTCATTCCTGCCAACGCAAACTCAAGGGAACGGCGGCAGCGGCGCGGGGAAAGCGAGCAGAGAGCACTGCAGAGCTGCCAGCTCCAGATGTGCCCAACAGCTGGAGCACCACCAGGGTCCCTCAGCTCTGCCCAGCTCCCTGCAGTGTCCTCCATCCCCCAGGAGTCCCGAGGGAGCTCATTTCCTCCATCTTTCCTAGAGGCATTCAGTGGCAGCTCCTCTGCTAGGATTTATGGCGCTTCCACTGGGAACACGGATTCACATGAGTCACTAAGCAGGATGACCATGAAAATGGATATTTTAGAAGGGTTTTTGTTGGCACTGCTTACCCAGTTAAATGCTTATAAAATAATTACTAAGGGGAAAAAAAAAGGATGTTTTCAGGAAAAAAAAAGTACAACCCAAACAAAAAATACTTCACAGAACCCAAACAAACGACACACATTTCTGTAAATTATTTATGGTGGAATTGGCTGTTGGGCTCAAGCAAGTTACAAGGATCAGGTTGTCTATGTTCACAAAAGCAGGATCCTGCACAGAAGTTTAATTTTTAACTTAAGGGAAAGCAACAGAAAGAGCTGCTGCAGAGGGCATTAAAATAGAAATGAAAACAGACTTGGTCAGGTATTATTCTCACAATATCTTTGTCATTAAAGGACAAACTCAAAAGAATGCTTGATTCTTGCAGGTCTGATTTTTGCAAGTCTAATTTTTGCTTTCAGTCAATGCTAGAAAATCTGAACCATTTAGCCAAAAATTGTTCATTCATCCCATGCAAATATTTGAATTTTTTCTTTTTTCTGATGTTTTGACTAGATTGAATGAAAATATATCATAATTATAAGTAATTATTACCAAAAGTCACCACCAGCAAGTTAAAACTCTCATCCTCTCTCTTCCACTGAATTTTTCCCTCCTGCAATTTCAGTATGACCAGAATAAGTAGCCCAGCTTCCCAAAAGACTTGGATTATCCAGCTGCCTCTGCACTGACTCACAGGGAAGCTGTGGACAGCAGCTTGCAGACAATGCTTTCCATCTGTCCATAAAATCCCCCTCAGTGAGCATGGCAGAGCTGTGCTGGTGCAGCACAGACACCTCACGTGCTGAACCTGCAAGGTGAGCTGCTCTCCCTGCATTTGGGAGTGCTCCTCCAGCAGGGATCCTTCTCTCTCTCCTCCTGCATTTCTCAGTCCCTTCCCTCGAGTGTCTGAAGGAGCCAAGAAAGATGGAGAGAGACCATTTGCAAGGCCCTGAAGTCACAGGGAAAGTGGGAATGACTTCCCACTGCCAGAGGGCAAGGTTAGGAGGGATATTGAGAAGAAATTCCTCTCTGTGAAGTGGCAAGGCCCTGGCACAGGTTGCCCAGAGAAGCTGTGGCTGCCCCTGGATCCCTGGAAGCATCCAAGGCCAGGTTGGACAGGGCTTGGAGCAGCCTGGGACAGTGGAAGGTGTCCCTGTCTATGTCAGGGGGTGGCACTGGATGATCTTTAAGGTCCCTTCCAATTCAAACCATTCTGTGATTCTCTGATTCTGACACAGTGATGGGTACTAAGGAAGGAGTTTGAGCCCCTGATCCCACTGCTGCTGTCCAGCTGGGAACCATCACTGCTTCATAACACAGAGAGAAATGCAGGTTCCTTGGATTCTGGCTCAGCCAGAGCCATTGGCTCCTGCTGACCACCTAAGTGATCCCACCAGAGCAACAGAAGGGATTGATTGGATTGAGAAAACAGCTATAATTAGAAATGGGTTAAAACAGATGAACAGACCTCATCACTTGTTTTTTGTTTGCTTTAGCAAAACCAATACCAAGAATGGTTTGGCCGCAGGCCTCATTTCTGAGCTCATAATATTCACGGGTGGATCTGGGAATAAGAGAAATGGTTTCTGTCAAAAGCTGTCAGCAGAGAAAGAGCAAACTATTCTCCATTTCAGCATGCTCCCACTTGTGTATAGCTGAACCCGCTCTGACCATCACCACATCTGTCACTGTGGCTTTGCAAATTCAGTGGCTGGATGAGCCTGTGAAGCTGCTTCTCTTCACTTCAGCGGCGGAGAATTCGCTCTGAATTCAGCCTGGGACTCTACAGAAGGGGTCTCTGCTCCTCAGCCAAGGATCATCAGCTCTGGGAAGTGTTTACAGAGTGGCCCAGTGCAATCTAGCACTGCAGGCTCTGCTCAGGTGTCACCAAGGGGCTTTGGTCGTGCAGGAGGAAGTAAATTATAATCCAAAGGCAGTATTAATTCCCCCTCTGATTCTCTCTCCTTCCTTCCCCTCATTTCCATGCAAATCCACACGTACATGAGTATCTGGCTGAAGTCAAGTGCCACCCAAAGGTAATGCTACCAAGTTCAAGGGTTTTATTTAAGCTGCAGCTAGGCAAGCCAACAATTGCATAAGCCCCTTCATTGTAGGAGCTCTGGCTGACATGGAATAAGACAGGTTTAAGTGCTATTACAGCTCCAGAATTTCTTATGGGTTCTACAATCTGAAACTAATCCAGGAAAACACTTAACCAAAATTTATCTTCCACACCACAGACATCCATTGAGCTACATCTCCATCAACCCACTGCTTTATAAAGCATTAATTAGCAGAACCAGCCCTGATATTTTTAGTGTATTCACTTTTATGGAAAAAACATCCTCAGCTGTTTGCCATTTTACCATTTATCAAGGAAGGATGGAATGTTATTATTAAATGTGTTTCCTTAGGCGCTATCACTCTCACACATTCCCACATCAGCTGCTTTTTAAAGTTCTTCATCTGTAAGGAAGCATTAAAGCATTGCTGCAGGAACCAACCCTCATTTGTTGGTCCTGGAAGTCCCAGGGTGTCGGAATTCAGGACATCCCTCTGTCTGTCCTGGATGGCTCAAACCCCTGCCAGGGGGCTCAGAGACCCTGGCACAGAGCCCAAGACGCCTGTGACTTTGATTATGACCCATGGAGCAAATTACCAACCTTATTTGAGGATCTGCATGCCATCAAAGTCTAAGTAGAATAATAATTAGTTTGTCACAGGGTGAAAAATAGATTTTTTGGAGTTTTTAGGATGGGAGTTCAGGAGGCAAAATGGAGGAATCTGGGTGTGTCCAGTCTTTCTCCTTCTTCTTCTTGGCCTCCATCTTCTGCTGTGATGTTGGCACGTTTGGGTTGGTTTAAGGTAGAAGCTCACTGTCTAACATAGGTGATAGGTATTGGAAAGTTACGGTAAATAATGCACACGTAGTTTTTAGTATAAAAAGATAACGCCACCCTGGGGGTGGCCAGAGTGCCTCTGTCTGACCTGCTGAATGGATCTTGGCGGGTCAGAGAAAGAATTTTATAGATAAGAAACAATAAACAACCTTGAGAACAAGACCAGAAGAGTTCTGACTCCTTCTTCGACAGCCAGGTTTGGAAAAGAGACTTTCTAACCCACCTTGGGGTCACTCTGAGCAGCAGAAGCCCCCAGACCAGGGACCTTTTTTGCAGCTATTGGAAGTACCAGCTCTGCTCCTCTGTCCCATTCACTCGGCAGAGCTGAGCCGTTGATGTTTGCAGCTGCAATCCAGCCAGAGCCACGCTGAGTTTTACTAACAGAGCATCTGATCTAATACGTCTGAACTCCTCTGCTTGCTCAAGCAAAGCTACAAAGCCTTTGCTGTGATTGTGCCAGCTTTCATCAGCTACCTTGGTCAGGGCTGAACTCTTCCTGGATGGGAGTTTTCCAAGAAAAATGCAGGCAGCAGCCAGCCCTGCAGCACAGCGCTGGCGGATTTCAGATGTGGTCATCGGCAGGCGTGGGCTCAGCCCTGACTCAAAGGGAAGGATACCACCCCCTGAATCACCAGCACTGCTTCCTCCAAGCCTGCAGCTCTCCTGGCCCTACATCACAAGAGGTTTCTGTCCCTTCTGACATTTTTTGTTTACTCTCTGTAATTTTCCACTATGCTAGACATCCATGGGTTTTTCTCACTGGAGCAAGACAGTGGCCCAGTCAGTTCACCTGGATGCTGATATGCCCAAGCCCTGGCATCCCACCACCAACCTCTCATGCCAGAAGCTGAGGCTTAGCAGCCTGTTAAGGTGCAAATATTATTATTGAATATATTCAATATTCACTGAAAGTCTCATAAGGGAGATTGGTCCCACTGCCTCAACTTCTCTAGACCTTCTCCAAGGTTAAGGAGAGAAAAAAAAGAAAGAAAACAGGGAAAATACAGAGGGAAAAGAACAAATCCATTATTCTTGCTACACCTCTCCTTCAGAGGCTGTGTCTGTCCAAGCAGCACTCACTACAGGCCCTAGTGCAGCAGGAGCTGTGCATCCAACACTACACAAGACCAAAAGCAAGACCCCCTCCACCTGCACAAATCTGTGCTTTCTCTGGGATTACTCCAAGCTCAGTTCCAAGCTTTGCATCTCTGCACTTGTGGGTGGCATGAAATGGCATCCATAGTTCACAATAATGGATAATGGATCTCCTGCTGTTCCCTGAGCTACTGAAACAACTTTCCAACAAAGAAATCTTTCCTCATCTCCAACCTCAACCACCCCTGGCACAAGTTGAGGCCATTCCTTCTTCTGCTGTCCCAGTTCCCTGGGAGCAGAACCTGATGCCCACAACTGTCCCCTCCTACCAGGACTTGAGCAGAGCCAGAATGGCCCCCTTGAGCCTCCTTTTCTCCAGGCTGGGCCCCTCCAGCTCCCTCAGCTGCTCCTGGTGCTCCATTCCCTTCCCTGGTTCCATTCCCTTCCCTGGACACACTCCAGCCCGTAAATGTCTTTCTTGTCATGAGAGGCCCAAAACTGGACACAGGGTTTGAGTGCCCTGCACAGGGGACAGGCACTGCCCTGGGCCTGTGGCCACCCTGTGCTGCTTCAAGCCATTGATCTTATTCCCCATGAACCAACTGACACTCAATGGCCAAGAGAAAGAGGAATGTGAGACCTCTCTCATCATATTTCATCCTGAAAATGAAGGTACATGGGTAAAGGCTGCTTTTCCCTGTCCTGGGAAGAGAGCTGCTATGTCTTTTGAGGTTGTGAGCTTTTTGTGGGCTGATGCCAGGGGACCTGGGAGATGGGGAGGTCCTTATAATAAGGGAAACATGTGCAAGATTCTGTAAATTCAGAGTGAATCTGCATTCATTCATTGCACTCCCTGTGCTCTTTTCCATTCAATGCATGGATGCAATGGCCCAAGGGCCCCAGAAGCTGAGCAGCATTCAGAGAAGGTCCTGAAGGGGCATAAAATTCCTGCAGAATTTTATGAAGCTGGGATCAAAAAGCCCACACATCTTTCTGTGCATGCCCTGAACCTCATCATGGTGTTCAAAGGAACAAACCAAGCTCTTTTATCAATCTTATTTATCTGAGACTGATGCTTTCCCTGCCCTTACATTTAGAATACAGGATCCAGTCTTTATTCCAGGACATGGTTTTGAGCTCAGAGTTGGTGGGCTTCTGGTGTCTGGGTATGTACTCAAGGCTGTGCAAATCCCTCCCACTCAGAGACCTCTTTAGCCAGAATGGGGCTGCTGTTCATGACTCGAGGCTGACTCACTGAACCTCTTGCCCTGCTGACGCTGCAAGACCATTGATGTGTGCCTTGATTCCCTCTTTGCTGCAAGAGAGAGGATAGAGAGGCACCAGGAAATGGGCAGTGTGGCATTCTCACTTGTGAATAAAGAGGAATAAATCAGGGAAGCTTTTACAAGGGGGAAAGGAGAAATTAAATATGAAGGCACCCTAATAGAAAAGTTCCCAGCCTTGATAAGGACTCAAAAGAAAAGCAAACACAATGATTTTGAATCTGTTGGTCTACCCTGGGTTATTACTGTTGGAAAACACTCTATCAGTAAAGGAAAAAACAACAGTGCCAGCAGAGGCCAAGGAATGACAAAAAAACAGTCTAGAGGTAGGAAAAGGAGGAGAATTTCTTGTTGTGGAAATATAGACTTCCCAAGAGAATTCCTCTGCTGAATTTAGTAGATCCTGTCACTAAATACCTTGTAAAGGAAGGCATGCCTTTGCATATGTCTTAAGTTAGCTTAAAAGAATCCATGCTAGCAAACCTATTATTTAGAACCCATGCTAGCAAACCTATTGTTTCTCAAGCTGACTCAAAATACTTTCTGGGAGGGAGTAGAAGCTTGCTGATATGGTTTTAAGTAAAGGATCACCTGGTAAGTGAGGCAGCTGAACTATTCCCCTGCTGAAGAGCTCTCTACACCTAGGTCATATTTGATCAGCAAACATTTCCCTTTCATGCTGCTCTTACTAAATCTACTTACTGCAAGATGTGCTGCAGCCAGCTTCTGTGTGCTCCAGCTCTTCCTCAGTTCAGCAAGAGCTTTGCTCAGGCCACGGGAAATTTGTTGATTCAAATATTTTCCAAAGGTCAGAAAGGACCCATTTGCTTGTACACCTTCACCTCTTCCATCATCAAGACAATGAACCTCTGTTATAACTTCTCTGTGGGTAGAAATAACTTTCTTTTCTACCTAAGCCACCATTGCTGGGCTCAATATTTGTGACTGACCTGGGACATGATTTTCAAGAACAAATACTTGAACTTAGGGATGAATGTGATTTTGCCAGAATGGGTAATTTTGGAAGGGAGGTAATCTAGCCCAAACTCCCTGCTCAGGCAGGGCATGTTACTCAAGATTGAGTCCAGACAGCTTTTGAGTATCTTCTAAGAAGGAGACTACAATGTCTCCTTCAAACACATATTTAATCTCATGAGTGCAGGAAGAATGTGATAACACAATTCCTTTTCCCTGTTGCCACTCTGCAAAACCCACAGGTCATTCAGACTCAGATTCCTGCTTAAATGGGTAAGAAACTCCACTGATTTCACCTGGATTTTTTGAAGGGAAGACTTCTGTATACAAGTACCACCTTTATGGTCTTGTCCTTATACTCCATGCCTGCTCAGGTAGCATCAACCTGACAGAAAGGAAAATATCCTCCTTTTTCTCCACTAATGCCCTTTATTTGCTCCATCCAGTGAAAAGTGACCCAAGACATTTATTAGGCTAAGGCACTTGTTTGGTTTTCCTTGCTCATAAACTCGTGGGAATGGTCAGAAGCATTTCCTGTTATTTCACCAGGCTCCACACAGGTCTCCACAGGAATCCTGGAGAGAGGGAAAAAGAGAAGAGCCCAGCTCCTGCAGTTCTTGGTGAGCACTGGGGTGGACACACACACACAAGCTCGGCCCCATGGAGATGGGAAGAGGAGCTCTGTGCTGGAGGAAGAAGCCTTGGCAGCTCCAGATTCTTCTGTGGCTCACCTGAGCTAAACCCTCTCAGAGAGATGGTGGGATAGGGAGCAATCTGGGAATATTGGCCTCCATAGCAAAGGAGCTCTCCCCTCCCTTTGTTCCTTGAGTAAAACACAAAGAGGTAGAAGCCAAGCAGGTATGAAGTTACTCATGGAAACACCAAATCACTGCTGGAAATGAGTAACACAGGTGAGGTGAACACTCAGACAGTCACAGCTGCACCCACAGATGCTCACAGTGCAAGAGAAATGTGTCCAAATAACAGAGGCAGCTGCCCATAATCCCAGTGTTTCTTGTTTCCCTGAGGGCAGTACCATCCCTGTGCCAGGCATGGCAGAATCTCATCCCATGGAAGGACTCCTGTGCTGGCAGCAGTTCCAAAAACACTTCCCTGGTGCTGATGGCATCTGGGCATCTCTCAGACTGTGTTGATTTATTCCCCTTGCAACCCTTTGAGGTGAGAAAACGCTGGTTCCTGCACTTTGCACAGGAAAATTCAGGCATTAAAAGGTCACCAAGTGGCTTTGTACATCACAGACAAGCCAGTGATGCAGGAGAGCTTCCTTCCCCTTCCACTGGGAACATTCTGCTCCAGTTGACCCAGGGGAAAAGGCTCCAGCCCTCTGCCACCCATCCAAGGGTTACTCCAGCATTAGAACAGTTTTTTCCCAACAGTTCCAGAAAAATGACCCTGGCTTGGCTTTAGTGAATTCTTCTCTTCTCCACCCTGCCCCAGGTCATTCTGAAAATGAACTTCATGAGAAAAAGGAACTGAAACACCAAGATGTGGCTCTGGTTTTTGAACATGGTTTGGGGAATTTCTTTAAAATGCCTAAAGAATTAAAGGCATGCTGAAGCCAAGAGAGCTGCTCCAGCCAGCTTTGGGAAGCACCAGGTCAGGCAGCCAAGCCCTGCTTCCACACCATTTGTGCTCACAGATTTTGCATCAAAAAAATCTCAAAGACAACGACATAAATGCACTTTCCCCCCACTTTCTCTGCTTCCCCTAGCAGGGCCTCCTGTTTCTTTTGCAGTTCTGATGGGACTTTGTCTGGAGGCTCTGGTGCACACATTAGTAACCCTAGAGCCTCTGTATCCTACAGCAGGCAGGAGCAGGCAGGTAGGGAGAAGTTGTAAGGAAACTTTGCTAAAAGCCAGAGCCCTGTTCTTGTGCAGAGCCCCAGCTTTTCAGCCCTCCCCTCCTCTCCCTGCTGACACTGTCTGTGCACAGCCATCTGTGTCAGGACAGCTGGAAGAACAGGCATTCATGTACACACAGGGAGACACTGCCAAAAAACTTCTGCAGAGTCACCAGATCAGCCATGTGGCCAGATAGTCCATGAAGGAATAAATTCTGCATGTATTTCCCACAAGAGCATGACGCTAAATTCACCCCTTCCTATTTTGTTTTTTGTGTGTGTGTGTGTTTCAGCACCTTCTACATCTGTTAAACAAAATATCTTATAAGGATGCAGAAGTAAAAAGACTCATCAGTGTCCCTTTAGCATAACTAGCTGCTGCTTGAAGAATTATATAATAACATGCAGGAAAAGAAACCCTCACTTAAAATGAAAATTTTTCATAAAGCCCCTTTACTTTTGTTCAGTGGAAACTCATTTAAACTTGATTTATTGCACCTTGGAATTCAAAGCTTCAGATGAGATTAATGGGCTGTTTTTTGGTTACATCATCTTCATGGATTGTCAAGACAAGCCTACAGTGAATTCACAAAGGAAAGTTTGGTTACAGTACCCTGTTAAAACACTGGAGCAATTGCTGTTTCTAAGTAACTCAATTGGATAACATAACAGATAGGCTTCATGAGAATAAATATGGAATTTCCACTGTATTAGAACAGCGAGCTGTGGCCATGTTTTACATTACAGGAATAGGTCATATATTTTTAAATACATCAGACGTGACTCATTCTTCAGCCCACACTCTGATTGGCTGACAGAACATATTTTTCCCCTTTTGGACTGTGCTTTTGGGGGATTTTGAGCTCTGTACTTACACTTTCTAGTGTGGTTAGGTAGGAAGTTGACAGTGATGGCAGAGAGGCTGGAAAAGGAGGATTTTCAAAGGCAGGGAAGACCATCTTGTACCCTGCTGCCATGATCTAAACCAAGGCTGTAGGGACAAGCAGTACCCATAGAGCAAAGGGTTTGTCTATAATAGAGTAGCACCCTCAGACTCCTTGGAATTTGGATCCCATGGGCTCAAAGCCAGCAGCAAACCCATCCTCCCACCCTGCAAGTGAAACAGTATTTTTCATTGCTGCTGGAAAAAAAGAAGGTTCATCCGCAACCATGTCCAGCAACTCCAACTTTGACACGTTTTCTGAGGTTTCCTTAGGGAGAGAGTGTGATTTCCATCAGATAGAGTGATTTCCATCAGAGGATTTTCAAAGGCAGGGAAGACCATCCTGTACCCTGCTGCCATGATCTAAACCAAGGCTGTAGGGACAAGCAGCACCCATAGAGCAAAGGGTTTGTCTATAATAGAGTAGCACCCTCAGACTCCTTGGAATTTGGATCCCATGGGCTCAAAGCCAGCAGCAAACCCATCCTCCCACCCTGCAAATGAAACCTGCATCCAAACCCTCCTGCAAGTGAAACAGCATTTTTCATTGCTGCTGGAGAATAAAGAAGGTTCATCCGCAACCATGTCCAGCAACTCCAACTTTGACACGTTTTCTGAGGTTTCCTTAGGGAGAGAGTGTGATTTCCATCAGATATCCACATAAAGAAGAATGAAAACAACTCCAAATCCCAGCTTCAGCCAGCAAAGCCTTAGGAGCAGATCACAAGTGGCACGTGTGGCAAGTGGCTCAAGCCTTAGGAGCAGATCACAAGTGGCAAGTGGCTCAAGCCCCCACCCAGAAGGGCTGGACATAATTCCCCTTGCAAAGAGAAATTCCCAAGGGGCTACAGGACACATTTAAGGTGGGAGCCTCCCCCCAGCTCTCCAGCAGGCTCCACGTGTTCTAACAGCTTGACAGGCTTCCAGGAATGCAGCCTGGAGCCAGTAAATAAAGGGCTTAGTCAATAGGAGATGCAAAGAGTGATACTGTTTGCTAACTTACATCCAACCCATAGAGATAGCCAAGCAATTGGATTTGGCTTCGTTTCCACACAATCTCCATCCCTGGGGGTATCTAGTTTAGAAAGCAAATTTCTTTACAATGAAATGGATTTGGCAGCCCTGCTGCAAATGAAGTTCATCTTGAGGGCAAAGAAAAAAACCTACCAGCACCCTCCCAACACAGCTAAGCAGTTACTGTGTAATTTATGTCAAATTATTGGTTGCTAGGAGGAATAGATCCAGATTTGCCTACATTTGCTATAGGAAAGGATTATAGATCTTTCATTCAGCCCATCAGAAGCATTATCAGAGCTACTACTTAGTCTGCCAAATGTCTGATAAATGACCTTTTGGGGATTTTGTCCTTAGAGGTTTCGTTTCTTTAACAGCCTTGTTTAAACCATGGTGAAGGACATGAGCAGGCTGTAAGGCTGAGCCATACATGGAGCCTCTGCAGGACCAATAAAATCAGAGTATTTGAGCTTATAAATATCTCAGATTCTCAAATCTCCAGAGGGGAAGCTGTGAGAAAGTGCAATAAAACCAGAAAAGTTGGTATTTCTCAAAGATACAAACTAAAGAGGGGGAAAAAAAAGAAAAAAGGAAATTAAACCAGACTTCAAAATACACAGTTTCATAGGAAAAAAAAAAGTTTTAGATTTCTTTTGGGATTAATGGTGAACCAGCTTTACTTCCTACCCTGCTATAAAGATCTTGTATTCAAGGAGGAGTCGGGTTTAATCAAAAATTAGCAGCACTGCAATTTTGTTTATGGTTTCACATCTACAGAAGTGCTCACACTTTGCTTGGTGTCAGGTTTGATCTGAAAGAATTATAGGATCCTACCAAGTAAATGAAAGCCAGCTATCAACACAGGCCAGACCGTTCAAAATGATAAAATATATATCCTTTCCCAAAAGGATGAATCTCTGCAGCACATGAGCAGCTGTTATATCCAGCTCTGATGAATTTTCTTTGCACACTGGAAGCACCCAGCAAAGCAGCACATGGTAATTAAAAAATTAAGCCTGAGACTAAAAGCCAGCACATTTATGGGCCTTAGTAGACATTTCTCAGGAGTTCACAGGGCTCACCATAAATTTACATGCTTGTTTAACTTAACTGGGCCTATATGCTGGAGGAGCTTTTTCTTCTGCCTTTATAGATAATTTTTCTCATATAAAAAATAATAAGTCATGCAAAAGCAGCCTGGTGCAGCACAGGATTCTGTGCTCTGGCACAAGTGCTGGGACAGACAGAGATCAAACTGAGCTCCCCAGTGCCATGGGCCAAAGACATTTAGACTGTGGCCCATGGCTTGACCTGTGGTTTGCACAGCAGGAGCCCATGAGCAGGCACAGGGGAGCCACAACAGGGTCCTTTTCCATGTCCTTGGGGGCCACCTGCTCCCTGCCACTGACCTGGGGCCAAGCTGTGCTCAGCCCAGAGGGGTTTATTGGTCAGACTGAAGGTTGTGGCTCCAGATGCTGAACAGAGGCCATCAAATCACCAGTGGGAGGGGAGCTGTCCTGACCCTGTGAGTTTACCTTAGGGCCACATATGACTGAGGATGAGACCTGTTGTAAAGCCAGGATAGAACAGTTAGAAGACAGAACAGTTTGAAAAGTTGGTATTAGTTTGAAAAGTTGATATTCTGTAACTTCAGCTCCCACAATCACCTGGTTCACCCTGCACTGTCCAACTCAGCCCCTCTTTAGAGCAGGTTACCCTCACAACTCCATGGTGCAAAGAGCAGTGGCATTGCTTTTGGATTAAAGCAAGTGCCTCCATCCACATACTCCATAAGAGTGGAAAATCAGTTTTATGGAATGGAAATTCCCTTAGTCTTAGGGCCTCCTCAATGATCCCATCAACAGAGTGGGGGCTGAGAAATTCCAAAAGGGTTTGCATGTGCATTTTCTGTCCAGCAGCTGAGGCAACTCCACCAGCCAGGCATTAAAGGTCACCTGCCCTCCCCTACAGGTGGGCCAGGGGACAATGTCCCATTGAGCAGCTCTAAGTTTGCTTTCAGGTAACCATTAACAGGAGCTCAATGCACAGACAAACAGCTCCTCCTGCCACCCAGCCCTCCAGGTGCCACAGGGATAAACCCCAGCAGTGTCTGTAATTACAGACCAGTGTGGGGCTGGGGGGGTCCTTTATAATCCTTCCTTTGACCCTCCTTTTGCCCTGGTCCAGCCTTGCTCAGGAATTACTTAATACCCCCTAACCCCAGCCCTGTTTTCTTGTGGGGAGACAAAGCTGCATAATTCCTGAGCAGATTTTCCTTTGAGCTGGAAAAGCACATGGATTTGACTAAAAGACAATGGAGGCTGTATGAATGAATGATGTACTTGGGACCAACAAATCTGGTGAACACGTTGAATCAAGACTTTGAATGCCCTATTCTGGATGCTGATAATTTCTTTATGTGACTTTGGATGTGTTTTTTAACAACAAACCCTGAAGCTGTTTGTAAGTGCTTTGGTTTTCTGGAGCCTTCTGTCACATAGTCTACTGATAGGTGAGGGTGGGCAAATAGAGTTGGGTAAAACTGGAGAATTTTTGACCAATTAGTTTGGTCAAGAAAAATGCAGCTAAAGCTGCATTTAAACCAAAATAGTGTTGGTTTAAATCAAAATACCAACCAAGTGATGGTTTAAACCAAAATCAGTGTCAAAATGAACAGGATGACACTGATTTGTCAGGATTTCTAGTCTTTGTAGTGTTAGCAGCAGTATTTGTGAGGAGACCAGGTGCTTTCATTGTACCTGTTCACAGCACCTGAGTGAAAGGCATTTCAAAAGTCCCTCAGAAAAAGAATCTCTTTTCTATTCTATATGTTCTTCATGCTTCCCTGCTCATTTCATTGCAGGGAGGTTGGACTGGATAACCTTTGAATGTCCCTTTGAACCCAAACCATTCTATCATTCTTCAATGGCACCATGAATCACTGCCCAAAACACAATTTCTGCAGCTTGCAAATGTTTATCCTCTAAATTACTGCAAACTAACTAATGGGAATGAAAACACAGTTAAGAAACTTTCATGGTAGCCCATGACCAAGTCCTTGATAGCCTTCTCAGTGCACACACACGTGATTTGGTTATGTCATGTGTCCTGCTGTTTGCAAATATTCCATAGAAACCCAGAGAACTGTGGGCATGAATCACCTCAATACAAATTCTGTTACAGGTTGGAAAAGGAAGGGGAGGGAATAGCCAACCTAAACAGCGCAGGTAATTGATTTCACATTCTTCTGTTTATACACCCACTGCCCCGAAGGCACATTGTGAGTCCCTCCAGATTGCTCCAAACGTCATTTCTTTCCCGTGTTTCCTTAGAGACAGAGGTGAATCAGCCTGGAGAAAAGCAGCTGGAGTCAATAAAAATTCCAGAGGGATAACCTGGCCCCTCCACCTCAGACTTTCAGAGCAGGACTCTGCTTTCTCCTGTTACTTCTGTTTTGAGGGAGGAATGCAACACCCTCTCATTAAATGGGAGGGATCTCTGGGGGGTTCCTCTACCCTTTCAGCTGTTTCCCTGTTTTCCCATGCTGTGTTTGCCCTCTGCTATCTCTGGGTAAGTGAACGGCTCAGGCACTCCTGTGTGCCTGTCAATGCACAGTCTGAACACCAGCTAATTCCTCTGTCCCTCTGACACAGAGTTATCAACCTCTTGGTGAGGCACTCAGGGACCAACGATTCCAGGTGACAGCTGCAGCCCGCTGGATTGGAGGGAATCTCTCCCTGGGCTGGATCAGGACCAGGTGCAGCAGAGCTGAAGCTTTATTCCACCTCCCAGCCTCCTCACCTTCAGCCTATGTCCCCTCCTGCTGTACCTTGGAGGTTACTCAGGTGATAAAATACAGTCCTGTTCAAATCCTCTCCCTTCCAGAGATGCTGTGCTTGGTGGAAAATGCCCCAAATCAGCAATGAAGGACATGAGATGTGGCCACCCTTGAAAGGCTTAATAAAACATTCATCTGGAAGCTGCACAGCTCCTGAACCTGTGGGGCTTTGTGTAAATGCCACTCAAATTGCTTAACTGCTTCATTTCATTCAAAAAGATGAGGGATAATCACAGAGGGGTCAGGACATGTAAATACAGTTAAAACAAAAAGAAACAGATGCCTCTAAAAGAAATGGTGTGTTTGTTATCATTTACTTCTGGGGTTAGAGTTAATAGAGAAATACTTTCAAATTGTCTCCGACAATTCTTTTAAATTGATTTCTTCCAGGCTTATATTTGCATTTTACCTTTATCTCTTTTATGAACTTAAACACCATCTACAGCTCCACTTTTTTTGTTCTAAATTCTATGCTTTGAAGCTGCTACCACACAGCTCCAGCCGTTGTGGGTGTATATTTAGCGTGTTAATGTGTAACAGGTTTCATTCATAAGGTTCAATATATTCTGCAGCATAACACTGCCAGAGTCAGATCTGCTGTGATCAGCAGAGGCTCCATTCAGGAAGTAGGAAACTCAGCCTCCTTGCCTCTCTCTTTCTGGGGAAAGCCTTTGAAATTCACAGCAGAGCAGAAAAAATGAGAAGTTCCCTCCTACTCCTTCCAATTTCAACAAGTTGCCCTTTTTTTTTTTCATTCATGAACACAGAAGCTATTAATAAAATCCTTGAATGAGAGTGGTTACCCCCCAAAAGTGACACATACCTTAGGCTTTGCAAGCCAACATGACAACAGTCAAAACAGAAATCAGCCTCTCAATATCTCAACACATAACTCTGTCTGCACTTTAACAAAACCCATCAGACTGCATCGTATCAGCTGCAGACAGATGAGTCACTAGAAAGCCTGAGACAAGCAGACCTAGAGTCACCTCCAGCCTGGAAAACACTTCCTGTCTGTAATGAAGAAGTGGAGGGTTCTGTCAGTGAAGCAGAACTCCGGGCAGGCAGATGCCCTGTGCTCCCCATCCCCTCCTGGGGAAGGGGGAGCTGAGGGCAAAGAGGAGCAGTGGGGAAAGGAGGAATGGAGCTCTCTGCAGCTGGGACAGCAGCAAGGTTTGCCCATGAGCAAAGGAACAGGAGAACAGCCCTCCAAGGGAAAATATGGCATGAGGCACAGACGGTTTGGGTCGCAGGGCAGCAAAAGTTTTGGCTGGTTGGATTTCTTATTCCTGTCTCATCCAGCACAGCTGACATTTTGCTTTTCCTCTCCTGAAAGCACCTCTCCGTGGCAAGGTTTAGTGCCAGCAAGGAGTAGCTTCTATCCAAGTGACCATGTGTGCCCCAGCAGGCAGCGCTGGAGGGATTGCAGCAGGACAGGACATCTGTGTGGGGCTCTCCGCCCTTAGCAGCTCCATCTGTGACTGCAACGCCTTCTCTCTCCCCCAGGCACTCTGATAGCAAACCAGCAAAAGCCCCAGTTACCAGGTCATTCCCCTTTCCTGGTGCTGGAGACCTCCCAGGTGGGATTCACATCCCAGCTTCCCTAAGGCAGTGTGGGGCTGCCCTCAGCACAAATGGCTTGGGTTAAAACCTGCTTCTCTCTTGACTCATCAGCTTTATTTACATGGTTCCTCTGTTGACAGACAAAATCTCCACCGGTCCTACTCTTCCAGATTTTTCAGGAGAAATGCAAACAAAATTTCTTCAGTCAAACTGCCCTTAGTTCTTATTAAAAGAAATCAGAAAAACAGCTCCTGTCACTACCTCTGCTTGCACTTCTCAGACCCCCCTTGCAAGTTTTAAAGAGAAAAGGGGCTGCACAAGCTCAGAGCTGTCCTTTGAGACTGTCAGACCCCAGAGCCAGCCCAGTTACCCCCTTTTCCCTTGGCAGCTGTGCCCTGCAGCACCGAGCCTGCCATGAGCAGCTTTCAGGGTGGAGCAGGTAGGGCACAGCTCCCAGCCCCTGGAAAAACATCCCTGAACGTTTGGCTTGCTCCATCTCCAATAAATCCACACCCAGCAGGGAGCAGCGATCCAGGGAAGTGAGTGCTCAGCCCAGGAGGGAGCAGGAGAGGGGTGGCAGGGCTGAGCCAGGGCATTTTGCTGGGCATGGAGGGAATCAAGCACCTTTCTGCAGCCTGGTGGACATAGGGACAGGAGCTGTTTTGACAGGAGAAGAGAAATACTTGGAAATACTTCCTACTTCCAAATTCCTGCTCAGCAAAGTTCCTCCTACAAAGTTACTACTACAAAGAGTAGTACAGCATCCATTCCTCTCAATGGGATAAATCAAACACCTGAGCTACCATAATGCTTGAAACCCAAATATTTATGAGCTCTAGCTTGCTCTTTCTTGCCCCTTTTATTGTCTTCTGATTAATGCCTTACCAAGAGTCAGCTGTGCTGGGCACAGTACAGGTCTACATCAGGATAAAGTTCCTGAACATTGCAGAGCTCAAAACAAGCCAAGAGGAGAGGAACATGCACCAATAAACTACAGAACATCTACAAGGTTTCCAGCCCTATGAAACTGGAAAGCATTTATCTGGGAAAATACCTGCTCAGGTAATTTATGGTCAATGTGGCCTTTTCTCAAACCCCATTGTCTGGACCACAAACTATCCCCTAACAAAACAATTTCTAATAGGACAAACCACAGCTTCCTCACCCTGTTTAGCTCCCTGGGATAAAGCAGCCCAGATCAGTTTCCTTCATGGACATCTGTGAAGTGTTTCACTTTTGAGGACAGTGTAAGTGGCCTGTTGCCATCATTTGAGTGGAGCTGGGGAGGCTCCTCATTCCCAGGGAGGCTTCCCAACTGCTGGCTAACTATTTCCCTGCCATATTCCAGCTGCTTGGGCTCTCAGCAGAGCTAGAAACAACATTTCATGTTGTATTCAAAGCACTCCACAGATAGCAGTTGAATGGAAGAGAGAGTTATTAGTGTTTTGCTCTTGGCTGGAGGGATTTCCCCACAAAACCCTGAATGAGGAAGGAGGGGGTATCCAGTGCTATTCCCTTGGGGACACCTGGCCATGCAGCAGCACAAAAGCTCTGCAAAAGATGGGGAAAAAAATGAATGCACATTATCTCCTATATGCACTGCTGATCCCAAATATCTCACTCTCCAACTGCTGAGTTCCAAAGAAAACAACATCCTTTTAATCCTGTGAAAAACATTACCTCAAAAAATTGTGTTTAGCCATAATCTCCAAGTTTCTGGCAAAGAAGAAGAAGCAGGTGCTGATTTTTTTAATCCCTAGGTGAAAAGGAGAAACGATTACCTGCCATAACTCCATCCTTTGCTGCCCTTTGGAATTAAGACAAGGAATTATTTTTGCACAGCAAAGGACCAGCCCATCCAAAACAAAAGCAGACACACACACCACCCAACACCTCATTTTACTAACACAAGTGCCTTGAGTGCTGTAATGGTCATTTCTCTGTAACTCCAACAGCCTCTGAAGAAAAACAATAGGCAGGAAGAGAGACAGGGAACACAAATGGTGTAAAGTTTTAAGTGTGGATACAAGTGCTTTATTAAATATTGTCTGCCAAATGCTCTAATGCTGGAGGAACTTTGCCAAGCAGGAATTTGGCTCTGTGTGCTTCTTTGTCTTCTTCTTATTTGCTTTCTTTAAGCTTTATCCCAGCTCTCAATTTAAGGTATTCTGGATGCACAAGTAGGTCTAAGACAGTGATGCCCCTCTTAAATATTTATCAAGAAACTCACAGACTGGTCCTTTTCCAGGGAAACCCTTGAGCAGAATTTAACTTTTTTAGTAAAGGTGCCACTGCTCCATGTGATGGTTGCACCTATACCTGTGCTGAAGATTTTACAGATACTCTGCAAGCCCCAGTTTTGCTTTCTGACAATCATGAATATAAAGAACATTCCTTCATCTGTTCACTGGTATTTACAGCAGCTGATTCTTTCCTTTCTTCAACTCAAACCACAACATCTCTTTGTTTGACTAGATAATAAGCTAGCAGCAAGTGCTGTTTGCTTAAAGCATCTTCAAAGAGTCTCAGAGCACACAGGCCCCAAACAAAGCTACTCTACACAATCCACTTGCCCTCTTTACAAAACTGCAAAGCAAACCAGTGTTTTCTTGTTTTATCTGAGATAAAACTCATTTTGGGTACTTTGAACAGTGCATACAACAATACCTGATTCCTTGGTTAAAACAAAACCACGGGTCAGAGTTGTCAGTGTGAGTAAAAGGAAGCTTTCATTCTTTCTGCTCATCAGCTGCTCCTGTTTGCACTGGAGCTAAGCACTGATGCTGAATGTATGAAGTCCTTAGAATCTTTTTATCCCTTCCATGCCAAGGCCTTTGGAATCCCCTCTCATTTTTCCTCCCAAGCCATAAGAAGCAAGGCCACCCCTCTGCTACAAGCTAGGCATGATGATCCTCATAAAGTGGTTTTCAACAGCAAATTTCAAGAAGCTGAAAAAATGCTCCAGGGTCACAAAGAGCTTTCTGGAGCAGGAGGATCAATCACACACAGGTCAACAACACTGAGCATTGCTGGAGGCTGGTATTTCCTATAATTAAAATATAATTACCCCTCACCAACCAAGAGTGCAGAGTTACACTTTTACATACTAAAGTTCAAGCAGCCAAGTCAGATGGACTGCTCCAGCCCACCACCAAAATTTTAGCTACTAGCTTCTGAAACAAAAAGCAAAAACCATCAGGAGGTGAATGGGGATGATGTGCTGGGTTTGATTCACCCTGAGAAGACCTGACCAGCTCAGCCATCCTTTGAGTGTGCTACAACCATAAATTCTTGGCTAGGGGCAGTGCCAGTGGTGCCCTGTGAGGTGTGGGAAGGTGCCCTAGTCTGAGCCCTGTGCTTGAGGCAAACCAGAGCTAATTTATGGATAAGGGATGAAGCAAATGCTGCAATGCCTGGCTGCCCAGCCCACAGGTATGCCTCACTGCCAGCAGGATTTTGGGTCCAGCAGCTACACCAGCTTCAACAGCTCCCACCTTTGACTGTGTGCCATCGATCATTCCCTCTGCTCTGACAGCCCACTTGACCCCAGGGCTTGCCAGGACACAGCACTAGGGAACAGATCAGCTTAGAGTCACTTCTAGGATTATTTTATAGCCTGGAGCAGTTCACTGATCCAATTTACCTGCTGCCTTACCAAATGCATGCCAGGCACTGGGTCACAACAAGCAGGTGAAGGGAGGGGACACGGGGGATGCTTTAGGCTGCTATTGCTCCTGGGGAAGGAACAGTGGATCTACCCCTGGGATTGGGGAGCAGCTGCTGAGGATGTGGGAATCCTTTCTGGATTCAGGTGCCTTCAGCCTCTTCTGGGCAATCTTCTTTGAACCAAGAAGAATCATACTTTGAACTAAGGAGTCACTAGCAGACTCCTTAGTTCTTTCGTGCTGCCCAGTGAAGTTATTCATAATTAAAATTTCAACCTTCCCTGTGATAATACCACTGTGCCAGCCTTCTAGATGCTCTTTTCCCTAAAATCCCACTAATTTGCCAGTATCATGCTGTTGATGAGTTGCTCAAAACAGAACACATGTTGCTAAGGGCCATAAACACAGGGCTGTTAGCTCCTTGTCTCAGAAGCCAGTGCTTGAGGGCACTGAGCCTACCATTTAATTAACAGCCAGAGGAGCTGGGAATTGCACGGGGCACAGGAGCAGCCAGCCTAGAAACACCATCTGTGCAGAGGAGTCAGAAAAGGGGATCTCTCATCCCTGCAGCCCCGGGAGCACAGAGGTGTCTGGGTTGGATCTCCACGGCTGCCTTAGCGCCACACTTGTAAATGCAAGGCTGGTGCCAGCACACAAACTGTGTGTGGTTTAAGGCTCTGAGGCAGCTCCAGGTAAGCCACAAATGTTTGTGTCCCAGAGCAGGCATTTCCAGGGTGCCCAGACAATCCAGAAGAATGCCTGTGATTGAGCTGTCAGGCAGATGCACAGACTGCTGTCTAGACACACAGAGCACACGCCGGCCAGGGCAGGTGGATGGACACAGGATGGAATGTGGGTGGCAGCAGGAGGCTGAAGGGAGCGGTGTTCCACAGCACAGCAGATGTCCCAGCTTTCCATCTGCCTAACCAGGGCCAGATGCCCTTGCAGGGATTATCTGGCACGTGTCCTTCCTCCTTGGTCTTCCTTCAGGCCACATCCTGTCACAAGCCCATGTGAGATTTGGTGTTTGCTGTTGCATTCAAGAGTGCAGCATCATGACCATGGGAGTCACATTCATATTTTCTGAAAAATCTCTTTGCCCAGGATTTTTCTCCTGGGAAGGTGAGAAGCCTCAGAGAAAAAGGGAAACAATAATTATCTGATTTGCTTCTCCTGTGTTTTGCTGCTTTGGAATGTGTTTGGAGATTGTTCCATTGGATTCTTCTGTGAATTATTTTGACTCAATGGCCAATCAGGGCCAAGCTGTGGCAGACTCTGGAAAGAGTCACAAGTTTTCATTAGTATCTTTTTAGCCATCTGTAAGTATCCTCTCTGTATTCTTTAGTATAGTTTAGTATATTATTCTTTAATATAATATAGCATCATAAAATAATAGATCTCTCTTCTGAGAACATGAAGTCAGATTCATCATTGCTTCCTGCCACGGGGCACCCCACAAATACAATACATGAGCACAATACATCAGGACAAAAGGATTTGAGCAGAGAAAATAATTTGAGGGTAAATTCAGCTTTTGAACCTTTGCTCCCAAGTGATAACTCGTTTCCTTGAAGGGAAACCTTTGTACACAATTCTCAAAAACTGGAGCCTCAGCCCTGTGTTGGAGATTCACCTCTTTGGGATCTAGAGTGGAAATAGCAATTGGATTGCAATGCACCTTTCCCTCCTGCCCCAGATTTAAGTGGGACAGATGATCCCAATCAATGCTAAAAGCTCAGGCTGGGCAGATTTCAAACCACTGCTGAGCAGGATTCACCAGTCAAGATATAACTCAGCAACAAAACTTTCCTTCCAGCAAAGTACCCATACATCCAGCTGGATATCTGCCCAGACCACAGAGCTGTTCAAACAGCCTTGCTGGAGAATTCAGTGCCCCAGCAGTCAGTCTCCAAGCCAGAGTCTCCCAATAACTTGAACAATAAAATCTCTGCACCCAGTCATTAAAAGGAGGCAATGCTGTCAGTGACTGAAGGAAATGGTAGGTCCCTTGCTAGTTCAACAAGTAATTACATACCCTGTTTGTGAAAATGTTCCCTGCCAATGGAAACATCATTTTTAATAATTTTTAAGAGGCTGTTTTTTTAATAGGCACTCTATAAAGCAAGCTGGGAATAAATACTCATTAAAATCAGATCTAGAACTCAGTACTAAAGCAAAAAGCAAATGCAGAGGGTTTCACTTGGTAAACTTTCTCTCCCATGGTCCCAGGCCCCACAGAGCTGCCTCACTGTGCTGTGCTCTCTGCAATCCTTCCAGCAACTTCCCCATCTCCACCAAAACCCAAACTGCACAGGCCAAGCTCTCCAGTGACATCAAATCACATGGCTTTGTACAAATTATCTGGATGCTTAGCCCTCAGTCCCCTTTCCTAGATTTTTCCCAGCCCCTTTTAGTCTTATTTCCCTCTGCAAGGAACACAAACCAGTCCTGAGACACAAAGTGGATCAAACAGGTGCCACCCATCACAGCACTCTGGACACAACAGGCTGTGACAGAACCACAAAGAAGAAAAATGTCTTTTTTTTTAAATAAAGAGCAGGTTTTTGCACTCATATCAAACAAATCCCTAAGCATGAGCATTAAAATACAGCCTGCCCATGGGAATTCTGTTTTAAATAAGGCTGATCAGGTCCAGACAGAGCAGAAGAAACTTCTACCTTGCCCCATGAACTCTCCTGAGGTTGCTGCTGCCCACTTCCCTTGGGACACTGGCTCAGACTGGAAGGCAAAGGGACAAGCTAGTTAGATTATATAAACTTATTTTGCTAGTATAAAAATAAACAGAACTTGATTTTTTTTTTCTGAAAGCACTTAAAGCAGACGTTGTTTTTTCAAGCCTTCCCAAAGTTTTTAAGGATGTTCCTCAAATTTTTAATGTAAATACCAAGAGTACATTTTGACTACCAGAAATGAAAAATGTTTTGAAAAACAATTTTGCTGGAAGTTTTATAACTTTAAAAAAAAAAAAAAAAAAAAAAAAAAAGCTGTCATAAAAAAATACTTCACAGAGAAACCCTTCTGTGGAAAATTTTGTTTCTAAAAAGCCCATTGATTTTTCTCATAATTTTTTGGACTGCTGCTAAGAGGAGAAAAGCTGCTCCCATTCATAAAGAGGAATTTGGAGGCAGAGGTTTTGGGGTCTGTGCAGGTAAGTCCATCTTCACCTTGGCTTTCAGCTCCACACAGCCTCACCTGGCTGCATTTCCTGACAAAAGAGTGAGGCCATAGCTGGAGTTTCCTCCTGTAAGGTACAACCTGTTGGTCAGGATGCTCCAGCCATCAGCTGGGCAGGGGCCAGTCCTGCATTTCCAGGGGTCAGTCCTGCATTTCCAGGGGTGCAGAGCTCCTGAGGGCTGGAATGTCCTCTCCATGCACCTGGGACCCCAGGAAGAGTCATGGGCTCTTTTGAAGTGTGGTTACAGCTGTGCAAATAATTACATTTTGGTTCCCTGGCTGGACTTGAAAACATACTATTCTGTTTCAGATTTCAAAATTTTGAGTGCACCAAGAGATAGAAATCATCCAGCTCCCACCTGGGTCAAATGAAACACTGCATTTCCAGAAGGAAAGAGAGAAAATATCATTTTTTAAATGTGAATTGTTGGTCAGCAATGCTTCCCTCTGCACACAGCAGCAATGATACAGCTTTGAGGGGCTTGCAAATCAACACTGCAAACATAGAGTCCTTCCAGAAGGCACAAAGATTGTCACAGCATGGGTGAGATGGACAGGAGGCACAACAGAATTGCTGCAGGGCTCGTGCCACCCTGGCACCTTGCCTTACCCTTTTGTCCCATCCACACACTGGCTCCTCACAGCAGGCCCAAGCTGCAACGTTGGTTCTTGACTGGATTTGCATTTGGGTCCTCTTCTCCTTTGCGGGAAGGATTTGCAGAGGGGATTTCTATCAAGTCCTTGAAGTTTGTGGAAAGGGAAAGGCCATGCAAATGCTAAACAGCAAAATATTAGATGCTAGATGTCCAACATCAGCAAGTCCAACAGTATTATGCCAAGGTGAGTGCTGATCCCAGCCACAAAGTATTCCCAAACAAAATTCAGAACACAAAATTTGCTATTTATGTTTTTTTCTGCCAGTATCATCTTAAAATAATCTGGAAACTGATTCTGACCTATTAAAATTAGCTTTCTATTAGCTCTTATCTGCTTCCTAAAGGCTGAGGAGGCCACCAAGAGCGCTGCCATCACTCACTGTGTGACCCCACACGAGACACCAGCTGGGACACACATGGAGCACAGCAGCCAGTGCCCTGTGAGGCCTCAGGGCATGGATCTCCTTTTGGAGGAGCCCCTCGTGCCAGAAGAGCCCCAGAGGAATCCACAGGACTGAGATTTTGTGGCCTGATCTGGGCTTACATAGGTGGGGTGGATGAAAGATGACAAGTGCCATTTCCTGCCCCAGCAAACGCCAGTTCTCATCCCCTGGGATTGTCACCTGAGCCTGGCTGGAGCAGCCCAGCTCCTGCTGTTATCCTGAATATCAATCTGCACTGAGCTCTCCTTCAAGTAGTTTGCATATAAAGTGAAGCTGGCATGCTTTGGCACACGACAATGGATTTAATGAAGGCCTGGTTTAAAACTGCTTGGTGCTTGCCAAGAATATTTCACCAAATCTGAGCAGGCTCTGGGCCAGGCTCTCGCTGTTCCAGATGCATCAGGCTCCTATTCTGAGAGCAGGGATGAGTCACCCAGACAAACTCCAGGCTCGGTGTGCAGGGTGGAGGAAACAGCCCAGTCCAGCACAAAGACACCGAGGCAGGGGGAGCCTGGGCACTGCTTCAGCAGCCTTGCATCTGCACCTGGGAGTGCTGGTATTCCCAGCATGCGTTTCCCTAAAAATATCCCAGGTCTGGGACACCTTCTCCACTTGTCCCTCTGCCATCTCCTCTGCTTTTAGTTTGATGATCACAAGTCAAACTTCTCCTGTATTTTTCCATGTTCATTCTCTGTTTCATAGCAGAGAATAACCCCAAAATCCCATCCAATGTGCTTCAGTCCCTGCAGACTCAAGTCCAACAGTGAGAATGAGATAGTTCAATTTGTCTTTATTAAAATTAAAGCTGCTGTATTATATTGAGAAGAACTTTCCCTCTGTTAATTGTTAAATCAGATTCCTAACATAACATCAATTATGATTAATTGAGAGTTACCTACCTTGCATATACAACAGAAGGAAAAAGTGACAACATAAAATCCCGTAATAAAAATCTCCAGGCACCACTGTTTGGAGATTTGTGATTTAAGATTTAAATTTGCCTTTTAACTCCTGGCTGCAGCAGAGGATTGAACAGAAATGGTCTTGTATTCAACAGCTTTAACAAGGTGTGAGGAAAGGGCCTGAGGTGAGGATGCTGGACTGGAGAAGACACAGATGGAGGATCAGTCACAGCAGAAAGGGGACCTGAGTTTGAGGCTTGCTCACACCCAGCCTAGCTCAGTCTGGAACTGAGGACAGAGAACCATGAAGACAACATGCATGGAATGGGTCAGCTCCTCAGTTAACGCACGATGGTGCAGCAGTAAATTCTTTCAGAACACAACTCAGTTCTCCTTTGGGCAGGACTTGCCCTGATTTCCAAGGGCAGCAGCCCCCCAAGCCCCAGGCCTGCAGTGCAAGGCTCCTTTGCACTCTGGATTCCCAGCCTCACAAACTGAATGTACCATAATCACAGCTTGCTGCTGCAGTCCTTCCTTCACTCCTTGTGCTGCTGCTCCAGGCAAAGTTTCACTGCAATGCACATACCCCCAAAAATGTGCCCGTGGTTCTTGGAAGCCTAAATTTGAACTTCTAAATAGCATAACAAAAACAACTGAGAAGTAACTCAGTGCATCATCCATGGCATTTATTAATCTTAGATCACCCATGCTCACTGGCTGCTTTTCTGAGTAGCCATCAGCAGAGATTTATTTCCTTCCAAATGATTTCTCCCTTCTTGAGTCAGAAGGGACCTATGTGAAAAAGTCATCCTTTGGAAAAATACAGTAAAAGAAAAATCCTGTCCTAAATTGCTCCTTTTCAACACAGTCTGCATTACAGTAGCTTGTAGCAGAATAACTCCAGAGACAAAGCTGCCTTTCTGCCACAGAGGAGGCTGAGAGAGACAGTTAACACTTAATGTTTACATCCTCCTCTAGACAGATGGTTGTTTTTCTTGCCCAACCAAATATGTATATCTGGCCTGGCTCCAGTGCCCCGGTGGTGCTGCTGTCATACTGCCTTTTGAAAAAATAAAAGAGAAATGCCTGATGCTTTTCCTAACAAACCAAGCTAGACACTATTTCCCGAGCTCACCACTTGAGCAGTCACTGCTTGCTCTCTGAAAATCCTGGAAATGCAATGACAGCAGCTGAGTACTCATTACCAGCACTGTTGCTTCTTCTCGTGGCTCAGAAGCCTTCAGCAGCAAAACTGCTGCAGGTTAATTTTCTGCAGCTCCTTCTGCTAAACAGGGTAAAGTGTCAAGCGCCCATTTACAGCTTTCTCCATAAATCTGGCTTTTTCTCAGGGCTGAGAACTTTGCTGATGAAGAACTCCAGCAAGAGTTGGATCAGGCCTAGAGCAGCTATAAACAGGAGACTTCCCTGCCTCTAACAAAACTTGTGAGCTCCTGGGCTTGGAATTTTACACTTTTCAATCCAAGCTCGTCAGAATCTATTTCTGGAAGCTTTCAAAAACATCCCAGGGAGCCTTTCTTGGACTTGCAGTTGTACAATGTATCTTTACATCCAGCCACTGAGGAAGTGAAGGCAATAAATAAATAAATCCATGAATTCTCCTTTTCTTCAGCCTGTCATTCATTTTGAAGTGCCTCAGACAGCAGAAGGTTATAACCACCATTAAGCTGGATTTCCCTGAACCTAGAGGTTGCAGCTCTGATTTTTATTATGGGTTGATTGAGCCATTTGTAAGATTTCACCTTAAAGCAGAAAACCTGCCAGAACCAGAGCACGGCTGGGCTCATGTTCAGTCAAAGCATCAGGTCCATGGGTTTCCTTGGGCCCTGGGAGCACATCCTGAGCCCAGCCCTTTCCAAACTCTTCATGGACTGAGTTAGGCAGAAATACTACCATTAAGGTTGCTCTTGCAACATCTCTTTTCCTTCACATTACTCACAGAGTTACTTGGCCTAAGCCATGTGCGCTTCCCCAGCTGAGGTTCATCACTGCCTTCCCAACAGCTTCCTTCCAAACTAGCACTGATGACATGAACATAATTAAGACACTATAATCCTCTAAAGTTTAATTAACAGCTCTTAAAGTAATGGTTCCCCACCACAGATCCTAAATCAAGGGGAACTTCATTCAAGTACCCAAATGAGTTTGGGCTGGTCTCCAAAAAGCTGATCCATGCACAATATTATGTATTTGCACAGGAGAAAAATAAACTAAAGGTATGGCTAATGCAGGATTTTCCTAGGGAATCCCCCATGTCCTTTCTCCACCAGCACAAAGGATGAATCATTTGTAAAATGAGACCATATAGTACAGACACAGGAAGATTTTTTGAAGATGAATGGAGGGATGATAGAAAAACTGCACAGATTAAATGAGTGTGTATTAGTCAGATATATTTACTTTTCACAGGCAGCCAATTTCACCTTACTGTCACATAAAAGCCTGGCAAACTTTATGTGAAGAGTGGGGTTGTGTTTCAAAGGAAAAATTGGCAGAATGTGCTCCTAAATTTAGTATTTACATTAAGTGGAGCTATTTCAAACAGTGATTTTTTTTCCCCATTTTAAATTATTAATAAACTCCACCATAAGATCAAAAATCAGAACTTCAAATACTCTGAAATCAGGACTCCCACCTTCATTGAAAGAATGATCATGCAAGTGTTAGCAAGCAGAGGGATAAAAGGGGAGGTATATAATTGGGCCCATTGGTTATATATAGAAAAAAATGGCACATCAGTTCAGCCCTAAGAGCTGGACACTGAATTCCCAAAGAAATAAAAAACCAGCTTATATTTTTAGTGAAGAACAGAGAAGATACCAAGGAGCAGTCTCAGCTCCCTGCTGACAAAAGAACTAAAAGGAAACCTAAAATCTTTGAGTTTGGCTGCCTGGCTGTGCTTCTAGACCTAAAGAACAGACACTGAACATTCACAAGGCAGTATCTGTCTGGAACTCACACTGAACATCAGCAACAGGAATGCAGAGTGGAAACAAAGATAAAGAAAGACATTAATTTGTACTGCCAGCAGAACACCAGAGTGTAGCATATAACCTAGCAGGAGTGCACACCACAGCCAACAAGTGCTGTGTTGGCTAAGTCCCTTTCTAGAGCCCTCATCCCTCCTTTTCTTGACACTCCATGGAAAGATGAGAATGCAGCAAAACTGGGATGAATTCTGCAAGGATTAAGTCAAACCACCTCTGCATTCACAGACAGGTTGACTGCTGGTTTTTATGTTAACCACTCTGAGGGTGCTATAAAGGAAGGAGACAATTTCAGGTGCCTCCAGCAAATGTTAGAGCGTGCAAGCTCTGGAGAGTGAGGGGATGAGATCCTTCAGGCTCTGCCATGGGAAGGATGCAGCACAGAGTGGACCAACCCTAGATAATGAAGCTGCATTATGATGTGGTGCCTCTTGGAACAGTCCCCTGGTTTCTCCTGTGCATCAGCACACCCACTCCTTTCAGGTGTTCACACAACTATACCTATGTTGCTTGGCAGTTCCATGAAGATATCTTCATTCTGTTGGTAAAACAGCAGAAAATTCCAGTCTTTCTGGATCTGAGCCATGGTTTCCTGCTGTCCCAGGAACCTCTGTGGACTTTCACCATTAAGCTTTAAACAGAAAGTGATAGGAAGTGGATGTAAATCCTTGGAGGTGAAGCTGAACCATTCCCATCAACCAGATATTGTCTCTTCCCCTCATCAAGACCTCTGGGGCCAACTCTTCCCCAGTTTTCATAACAGCAGGAGTTTGGATTCATAGTTCATAATTCCCATTTATCCCTGAAACAGATTACAGAACTCAGGATTTAGGATCCTTGTGCACATAGTAAGCTAAAGACTGTTAACTTACAAGCACCAGCTGAGTTAAATAAATTTAGGCAGCTACTAGATGGGGACAAAGTGTGCACTGATGTACACACACCCTCTGTTAATCAGGATATCCCAAATGAGCTGCTGCTGCTGCCTTGGTGACTGAGAGGGAGGGACTCAAGACCTCTTTTTCATCCCTGGATTCACAGACCTGCAGAATGATTGCATCCCTGCTTCCATAGGAGGCATATCTCAGAAGTGTTGCACATCAGGATATCCTGATAGGCAGGAGGGAATATTTTTGGGCAAGAATCATAATTCTTTCCTGACTGCTAACATCTGTTTGCTAAAGCCTACAGAACTTCCCTGGAGTTTTGAGGTTTAAAAACATTGCTTGAAGATGACATACTAAATATTATTAAAATGTGCCTCATAATCCACACCCAAAACCCCCCAAAGAACATTTCATATTTTCAGTCTTCGGTCAACAAAATTTTTTGGACTGTTTTTAGCTCCTTAAATGATGGTTATTTAATTAAAAACTAGCCCATATACCAGTATGGAGAGGGAGCTAGACAGCCATAAACCCACAAGACCAACTTGGAACTAGGCTAGGATTGGAAAATAGTGATTACATCCAACATCATCACCTTCCTGGGAACTGGGATAACTTGCAAACACTCTGCATAGGTAAACAAATGGCAGATGGATATTTCTCTTCTCAGGCTTCCTTGGAAGGCCTGCAATGGTGCAGCATTACTCCAGGAAACTGAAGTCACCATTCAGGAGCCTCATTCCTCTCTGGGCAGGGCACAGCTGGGACTTGGAGCACTCTGCTGACCTTCTGCAGCCACCACTCCTCCTCCTCCATGATATGCATTAACACTCATCTCTCACAGTCTTGGGCTGCCCATTTCTGGGCTTTTTCTCACTCTTCCCTTTCCCCTAAAATCAATTCCATTCACATTTGTGATTTATGAAGCTTCTCCTTCACCATCCCTCATTTGCTTTGTGTCACTGAGTGACTGGCTCAGGTGGATGGATGAGACATTTTGAAGATCCCAGGTAGAAACTGCCATGTCTGTAAACCCAGGAATTGGCAGAATGAGATGAAGAGAGACAGACCTTCACCAAGCAGCCAGAGAAAGGCACTCCTTTCTGCTGATAACACAGAGCATGAAAGAAATAGATGTACACCACTATTTAAACATAGGTGACTCGTTTTTGGAAATTTTTTGCAGGTTCTAACTAGAAATGTAGCCTTTGATTTTTAAGTCATGAGTGATTACACCTGTCCTGCTGATCTCCTCCCTGAAGGTCATGCAGATAAAGAGAGTTCTCTCTTGTACCTCTCTTCAAGCTAAAACCATTAACACTTTCAGTCACCTCTTGCACAAAAGCCATTCTGCACCCCTGATCTATTTTTGTCCTTCTCTCTACATTTATTCTCTTTTTGGGTATCAAACAGCACACAAAGTCCTTAAGGAAATGATGTGCTGAGGATCCATGCATTGCCACAAGTTTAGTATTGTGTTTTCTGTTTTGGTAATTCTTAAAATCATTTGATCTGCTTCTGGCCTCAGCTGAGTGGCTACTTTCATACAATCACCTATTGCAGCTTTTCCTGAAAAAGCTGGGTTTCAAAACATTCCTACTCACTAGGAGTTGGAGTTGCACATGGATGATGAAATCCCAGGACACCATCTCCACCAGCAAAAGACAGGGCAGGACTTCACCCTTTGGGCAGGCAACAGGCAAACATCAGCCTGGCCATAATGTGTTTATGCATGTATAAATACACGTGTTTATATAGGTACACATATAGGGAGATTTTAATAAAGTCACTTTGAACTTTATTTTTAGCCCAGCTGAAAGCCACAGATGAAGAGGCCTGCTTTTTGGCAGGCATCCAGCTGTGCACATTTTCAGCATCTGGAATGCTAATGAGGCCAGCTCTATTTAAATGAGCTCCTTAGCACTGCTTGTGCCAGCTTCCCAAAACAGCAGCCAAAGAGCACTTAGCGTAACGTGCTTCATAAAAGATGAAAGGGTGGCTCAAATACCTGGTTAAGCCTTGAGTGAAACCCCTTTCTCCAACAAAATCCAGGTTTTTTGACAAGGTCAGAGCTATTTCTCATGTTTGTTTCCCTTGGACCTATTGGAGTCTATCAAAACTCATTGGACTGGCTCAAATCAGCTCTGATGCTCCATGTGCTTCCTGTAAAGGCTGCCCAGCACACAGCCACCTCTGGGGTTCCTGTCCCCACTTTTCCACATCAGCAAGGAGAAATCACTTCCAACCAGAGCAGCAGAAGGAATTTGCCTTGCCTGGGCATGCACTGAGTGTTTGGAAGCTTCATCAGTGTAAAGCCTGGGGCCCAGCTTGCACAGGTCACCTTCTGCCTTCAGAGTTCTGAACAAGCCATGCTATCCCCAAGATATAAAAATCTTCCAGGTACAAATTCATCTACTTCTCTCCTCCATATATCTTTGACAACTTTGCTTTGGTTCAGGTTTATGCCAAGACCTGGCACAGTGCAATATTTCTTATTTATAGACAAAATGGGGTAAGATTTTCCCAAATATGGCAGCCTACAATAGGCCAAGTACATTTGCTGTAATTGAACTCCAAAAAAGAGGCAAGAAAAGGTTCTCTCTTTTCTACCCAAAGTCAAGGCCATTTTTCTAATTCCTTCCCACTCTCCATTTCCAGTCAAGCTGACAGTAATTCATGGAGCTTCATGCCAGCACCAAGACAGCCATCAAACATGATAAGTATTAACTTTTTATAGGAAATCTACAAACTAGCTCTGTCTAGACAGGAAAGGATGAGTAATCAAGCTTGCCAATCAATCCAGCTGCATAGGTTTGTGAAGATATTTGTTTTAGTCAGCATTTCACTTCTCCCTGGCAAGTTCCACCTTCTGCTGATACTCCTAATATGCTCCAGTTTAATTTTCTCACCCCAGGCTCCAATGAGGCCTCCAATGAGAGGTGTCCCTTTACTTCCAACTGGCCATGCCTGCCAGCTTTGCACAGCTCCTGTTTCTCCTGGTCTAGAGAACAGAGAAAACCTTCTCATATATGGTTAAAATCCAACCTGGTGAGTTACCCTAATACAGGAGTCATCTTAGTCAAGTCAGCAGGAATCCCATGGGAGCATATTCTGCACATATGAGATCAGCCACTCCACCCAGTGCCATTAGTTGCTGTTCTTTTTGGTGTCACCTGATTTTTCAAAGCTCAGCAGAAAGTATTAATATTCTCTGGAGGAGAGGGGAATCTCAGCCTTCAAAATCTTTATGGGAATATCCTGAGTTTGTTTAATTGTGAGATTTTGATCTTTTCTTTGCTTTCCAATAGAAAAGAAAAGTCAAAAGTTTTCAGAGGCTGTTCAAGCCTTGAGGTAATTGGTAACTTTAGGAATTTTAGGAGAGCTTAGGACTAACCACTGCTCTCAAGACACAGTGCAGAAGATGTTTCAACCCATGAGGCCCTGTTTGTCATCAGCTGTTGTCATCTTATTGCAAAGCTCTCATACCTTCTCAGTGATTTCTCATGGTCATCTCCTCTCGGCACTGACTCCTCCTTCTTCTTCACAGCTCAGCCAACAAACTCCATCTCCCTCCTCACCCAGCTAACCCACCCTTCTATAGCACTCATCATTATTGGACACACCTGTGGCCTGTTTCTGATCTCTGGTAATTAGTACTCCTGCAAGTCCTCAGGTGTGAGATTGCCTTCTACACCATCTTTATTTTCTTACATTCTATCCCCCCACAATCAGCTCCTTACAGATTCACTCATCTATTACCCTGAACCTGGGAGGTGACCCCATTTGTGGCCATTCCTGTTGGCTCCCTGCAGACACTTCCAGAGACACTGCTCTGAAAGGAGGAGGTCTGTTTCCAACACTGCTATAAGAGTTCCCCAGATGAAAACACAACTTCCAACAGTTTTGGTTCCCCTAAGGGCACTGGCTTGGAGTGAGTGGCCAGTTGAAAGAATTGCTCAAAAAGGCCACTGCAATTTTTTTCCCATGTGTGTATAATGTAGAAGAGTTCCTATGTAATGTGGTAATATGGGCAATGTGGTAAATTTTGAAGTGCTTCAGAATTTTTCTTCTATTATTTGTGGAACACGAGTATTCAGTATTGTCAGATACTGGATAACAGCCTAAATTCCCAAAGTTTCACTACAAATCTTTGTCTGAGATGTCATCCCAAAGTTTATTATTTAGTGCTTGGTCCTGTCCCTCAGAGGTGTCAGTCACTCAGCCAGGGCACAGACACAGCTCCTGATGGCAGAGGGAACTGTATACAGCTCCTTCCCCTCTCACCTCCAGCCTGCCTCAGCAGAACCAAGAACAGCCACAAGCAAATTCTCACTTGCCAACCCACCTGTGGGTGGGCTTCAGCACAACACGTGATATTTCATTTCCCCATGTCAGTGGTGGAAAACTACATGTTTGTGTAGAAAGCAAGCAGCCAATAATCCATATCTGCATTTCAGTTACTTTTGGATGAGTTCAACTTGTTAGAAGAGGGCTTTTGGCTCTGATAAGCAGAAGAAATGGAAAAGCCCAGCTTTGCCTTTACCTGAGATTTGCCTGTCTCAGTTGCAGTAGGTTTGAAACTCGTGAGTTTTTTGGATAGCACAGGCACATAGCTCCTGCTGCCATGGCAGGTTTAGGCTCAGCCGGAGTGGGATTCAAGATGAGAAGAGCTGGTAGAAATGAATGGCCAGATAAAATGCTTTCTCTGGAGAGTTTCCAATACTGCCACCTATACAAACTGAACTCTGGCACAAAATCTGGAAAAATAGTTGGCTTGGATTTGTCGTGTTTCCCTTGTACTGTGGGAAGCCTGTAACCATAGGTGGTATTATTATCACCTCTGCCTTAAATATAATACCTAGCTCAGCTTAGTTTTGTCTACAGTGATAAATGCCAGCTCAAAAAGTACATTTATACACCAAATTTCATCATAGGATCACAGAATGGTTTGGGTTGGAAGGGACCTTAAAGCCCATCCAGTTCCACCCCCTGCCATGGGCAGGAACACCTTCCACTATCCCAGGTGGCTCCAAACCCTGTCCAAGCCGGCCTTGGACACTCCCAGGGATCCAGGAACAGTCACAGCTTCTCTGGGCACCCTGTGCCAGTGCAAGGAGAAAGTTGGATGTGAAGGATCCTATGCCATTTGTTACTTTAGGACACGAGCTGCACTAATACAAAGTGAAATTTTCAAGGTAACTTAGAAGGGCTTAAAGGGCTCATTTTGGGAATGGGACATGTGGCTCTCCAGGCTGTTGAACACACCAAGCACCTTCTTTTCCCATGGAAACAGCAACAGAACAGGCACTCATATGAAAAAGTACATGAATGACTGCTGTCTGCATGACAGCATGGATGAACATGAAATTAAAAAAAAAAAACCAAAGTGTTCAAACACAGCACTGGAGAGCCAAGTCACTGCTGGCTCACCACTGTGGGCTGAAAATGGGCCAGGGAGAGAAGAGCACAATGCCATCCTTTCCTCAACACTGCATATAAATACAATCACTATTGTATTGTATACAATCACTATAAATACAATCAGCATTGTTATGACAATAGCATGAGAACTGTGGAAAATGAAAGATGCCGTGAAGAGAGGCACAATATCCAGCCCTTAAACAGCACATTTCAAAAGTGTATTTAATATAGGCATTTCCTCTTTCCACACAAATCTGGCTCTGGAGTTTGATGAGTCTGGGACATGGGAAGTTGGAGGCTTTCAGTTCAGGCACATATTTAAGTGTGTTTTGAGGCTATTGAAGAAGTCTATATTTCAGGTATTAATATAATATACTATTTATATAAAGAGGTTTGGATCAAACACCCCCTCCCCAAGTTTAAATGTGAAGAACTGATCACCAGCTTAGCCTACCAGCTCTTTGCATGGCACAGGCAGCATAAAAAGGATCTTTTCTGCAATCTTCCCCAAAATCATGCAGAAAGATCATTACGCCTCAAAAGGTTCTTAGTTTCAACACATGCATGACAGTAATATACTGACAGATTTTTACTGGGAATCTCAATGCCCCACAAAAAGACACCATAGACATCATAAAAGATCATGAAATACTCTCACCACTTTTCCAACAGCACAGTCATAGCCAACATTTCCATCCACACTGGGTTTGCATGTGCAGAGCAAGAGTCACTAAGTAGGTTCTGGTGACTTGTGCAGATTTGTTAACATAGCACCCCTTGGTAAGTGGAGAAAGCAGCCAAAGCACACCAGTAAATTATTTGCTAAGATTATATTAAAAATTACCAAGCCTTACTGAATAATAAAAGAATACTAATGATTAATAGAAAAAGGAACCACAAATTAATGATTAGACAGGCAATCAAATCAACCACAAAATGGATCTGGTTCTAGATAAATCAAGTTATTTATCCATGATGGAAAAGACCCAATAGGATAAGTTTCTGGAGGTCAGCAGTTGGACCGCCATGATTTTTACACCAGCTAGCTAAAACATTATCTATGAGAAAGCACCATTGGACTTCAGAGTCTAGGTCTCATTTTCTTTTAGACTGAATCAGGTCAGTGGCAGATATCTAAACACCCTAAAGGCTCTTGGGCACGGGACCAAGTTAGGAGCTGCTCTAGGCACACTAAGATGCAGGCTGACACTGATTAAATACTTTTGGGTTTTTTAAACTCTTACTGAAAGTATGGTCAAAATTTTCAAAGCATCTCAGAGTCTTGGAGGATTAAGTGATTTGTATTACCTTCAATATATTTTAGTCTCTCTCAGAAGACACATAAAGAACAGAACACTTAGTTTAGCTCACTCATTTTCACTTTTCTTCCAAACATGATTATTTTTGGATTGCCCATCTGAGCTAGCTTAAGCTTCAGGGAATATTAGGCATAAGTGTAGCTAAAAACACTAAGACTTTGAAAAAGTATGGCATTGCATCCTTCTCTAGATCAGGGCAAACAAAGGATTAAAAAAATAGCAATTCCTGGCTAATGAGATATGGTCACAACTCATCCCTCACAGTATTCCTAGTACATTGTAGCAGATACAATAACTGAAAATAATATTTGCAAAAACAAAAGGACACCAAGACTATTTCCATTCCCTGGCTCCTGTTTCAGTCTCCAGTAGGAGCTGGTTATTTATCTGAGTTGCTGGCCATCAGGATTCAAAGACATTTTACAGCTCCTTAGTGTGCAAAAAAACTTAACGAGATGTGAAACAGGTCAAGGATTTATCAACCGCTTATTGGGTAACCTTTCATCAACCTCTCAACTTCACACCTTTTTTATATATATTATATATATTTATATTTGGCTTGCAGCAAAATAGGTCATGTTTAGTAAAGAGCATATTCTGAGTTTTGCCAAGTCAGTCATTGCACAGAATTCCACCCAAGCTGTTTCACTTGGAACAGGAACTCAGTGAGGGGACCCCTGTATGTCACATTAGTATTTTCTGAAAAATTCCTTTGCCCAAGATTTTTCTCCTGGGAAGCTGAGAAGCCTCAGAGAAAAAGGAAAACAATAATTATCTGATTTGCTTCTCCTGTGTTTTGCTCCTTTGGAATGTGTTTGGAGATTGTTTCATTGGTTTCATGTAACTTGTTTTGACTCATTGGCCAGTCAGTGCCAAGCTGTGTCCAGACTCTGGAAGGAGTCACGAGTTTTCATTATTATTATCTTTTTAGCCTTTTGTAAGTATCCTTTCTGTATTCTTTAGTATAGTTTAGCATAGTATTCTTTAATATAATATCATAAAATATTAAATTAGCCTTCTGAGAACATGGAGTCAGGTTCATCATTCCTTCCTACATCTGGGGGCAACACAAATACAATACCTGCATTCACTCCCTGAGGTTTCAGGATGTTCAGCTGGGTGGGGGAAGAGAAGCAGCCTCACACTGCTGGCACTTTCCAGGCAGAGACATCAGAGGTTCAAAACCCACCATGCAACTCCTCCAACTCCATTAAAGTCGTTGTTGGATGATATTGAAGGGCAAGACTGACTCCAGCCCTATGCACCACCAGAAAAATAATGTGTTCAAACCTCCCAAGGTACTTTGACATCCTCTGCAGGTTTCAGTGTCCCTTGTCTTTCAAGGCTGAGACTCTGGCTGTGCCCTAGAGTGTCACTCAGGCAGGGAGTGGTGGCAGAGGTTGTCCCCTTGGGCCCACACAAACAGAGCCACATCACTGCAGCACAGGGAGGAAATGTCTGGAGCCTCCAGGCTGAGATGGGGCATTTCTGCCACTGCAGACAAGGCGTTCACAGCAGTCAGCTACCAAGCCTGTGTATTTAAGGACTCAGTAAATAACTCCCCAGGGCTTGGTTTTTTCAAACATACCAATGGTATTTTCATCAAAAGCCCCTTTCTACAGAAATAGACGAAAGAGAAAAAAATATTTATTCAGAGTGTGTTTCAGGGAAGCGTCACTGGCTGGTGTGTTATGGTAAATGATTACGGTGTTCTGGGACAAACAGACCTGGCTGGCCAGACTTACTGCTGGGACAGGTGCAGGGGGAATAGCCTGGGCCTTGTCTGCTCAGGCCCTGCTGAATGAGAAGGGATTTTTCCATCCAGTCTGCTTGAGAATAGCATTTGAATGTCCAGAGTCACTAGAACACAACATGGTCCCCATCATTGTGACTCTCCCTCCACCATCTCTTACTGAACCTTCCCAAAGAGGTATTGGAAGTGATGGGTTCACCCTCCAGAGCTTCTGAGCTGCTGGGTCACACAAATATCCAGCTGCTCTTTTGAAGAGAAGCTGCAGACACATCTGTGCCTGGTATTCAGTTACACGTTCTAGGCCCCAACAGAATGAACTCTTAACAATATGGCCCAGAAAAGTTTCTGAAAAATGAGAATAAAGTTGTTCTGAGGAGTAGGCCATAATCTTCTCATCTACAGAAGGTTCTTCCCTAGTCTTCCCAAGACTATTCCTGTCTTCAGGCAGGAATTTAGGTGGCCTCTCTTTAAGGAACTTAGGAAATATCCCTCTAGTTCTGCAGTCAGCAGCTCTTAAGTCTGCCTGCAACATCAGATGCTGGGAAATGGCAGGAAAGGATGGATCCAGTTGGAGTAACACTCTAAAAGCTTTTCCTACCAGGACCTTTGTCACAATTGCTCACACAGCCTGGAACAGTGTTACTCTGAAGTGACTCATAGTCAGTAAGGCTGGGGCCTCTTGTACAGGGACACAAGGCCATGCTGTGCCTCTCCTGAAGGCAGGGAGACACGCCACAACTGCTCCACATCCATGAGCAGGCAGACTCCCTGTCAATTGTGCCAAGAGGGGCACTTCAACCAGCCAGCAACTCACTCTGCTCTCAGGAAGGCACACAACCAGCCTGGCACTTGCAGCAAGCTCTGGAGGCTGCAGTAATGCAAGGAATTCTCCACATACATATTTTTGGTCAATCATGACAGCTAAAGTTTGAGTTGTGTGTTAGGATCGGAGACCAGACTCCTGCATTGTAACCACCTGTATAAAACAGGGGCTCCAAGGAGGTCAGATACCTGTAGAAATGTGTATGCTCTGGAGCTCAGCATGCTGCTTGTGACCCATCCATTTTGGAGGTCTAACCCTTGCAGCTGCCTCTGGCACTCCAAGGACAGAGGCACTTTCTGTGTGGCTCAGCCCAAGCAGATCCCCTCATTCAGTGACAAGCACCTCGTCCTGGTGATGCCTCAGGTTTTAACTTTTATGTTTTTCAGATTCTATTCTGCTTTAGTGTGTAAGTCTAGGCTTCATATCAGGTCATAGTAAGCTCTCTTCACATAGCAGGGAGACAAAATAATTGCTTCTCTAGCTGGAGACCAAGGACAACTGATCCAGATCTCAAGCCCAAGAGCACAAACAACATGGACTGAAGAGAGAAAACAAGAAAGATGGGACTTCATGTGCTGGAGCTGTAATTGGAGAATTAACTCCAATATCAAATGAACCAGAACTACCAGAACTTATAAAAGTGTGAGACCCTGTGATCAGTTGTCCATTTTGTGACCATTTTGGGTTGTGCTGCCCAAGGTGGATTTATTGATAAATCCCTAATTTAATTTTTTTGCTCTGTCCAATCTCTGTTCTAGGTCAGCCTTCACAAGGCATCACTAATCAAGGCACACAAGTTTCACAGGGGACTAATGAAAAATACTGATCCAAGGAAAATGCAGTAAGATGGGCCTGGCATCCCAGTTTGGCTCATCTCACTTGACAGAGTGCCTGGTGAGTTACACAACTTCACTATGAAGGATCACAAATGTTTATATCCAACAGATTTCCCAGCATTGGCAGTTAAAGCATGGCAAGACTCCTTTGCTCTGTAAGTGTCCAACAAATAATCATGCAAGCCCCTCCCAGGTGACCTTTTAAGGCAGATGTGGACAAAGATCCCTCCAAACTGTCCATAACAGATTGTTATTTTACAAAGAAGCATCCTGAAATCACTTACACCGGTAAGAAAAAACCCCACAAGGCAGTGGGCATCATATTTCAGCCCACTCATTCCATGATGGGATATTTATAATATATGCACCAGTCTCTCATAGCTGAGCTGAAGTCAGCTACTGCACAGTGAGCACCTGCCCACAAGCCAGGTTTAAATCTAAACTAAATCTAAGTGGGAAACCAACTACTTGATTTGGTCCTGGGATAGGCAAGAAGCTGTATGCACTCAAGAGTAGCAGGGGGAAAAGAGATGTCCAGGTGGCAAACAAGACCAACAGATCCTTATACCAGATTTTCTGAGGCTAGAAGGTCACCACTGACTGTTTCATGTGCTGTACAACACAAAACTTTCACTCCCATCTTACACTTTGCCATGTGCTTCTTGCATTTACAAACTGCCCTGAATGAACACACAAAATGGAGTTAGGGTTTCCCTGGGAAACAGCAAATCTGCTCAGAAGAGCATTTCTGGGAAATGTGGACAAACACTGGGCCAAAGCCTCTGCTGGCCCAACTCCACTGAAATCAGAGCAGCAGCAGATAATTCTGCCATACATTCTTAAAGCATCACTGCTCAAAAATCTCTCCCAGATGGGAACAAAGAAACAAACAAGAGATATTCTCATTAAGAAGAAATTAGAGAAATTTATTTAATCAGAGATAGAAACATTCAACTCCTACCTCCCACTATATTAAGAGTTTCCCAAATGACCATCCATTGACACTACAGAGCCTCTGAACTTCAGAGGAACCACGAAAGAGAAACAAACAGAAATGAAAGGGAGGTGCTGTTAAGGGGAAAACAATAAATTGTTATTCTCAAAGCCAATATTCCTTTTTAGGAGACCAAATTGACCATTGTTTCACTCAACAAACACCAGACGTATAAAAAAACCTTTTAAAAGCAAGTAGAAAGTCCTTAATATACCCTAAGCGGCATAACTGCAATAAACAAATAAAATGAGTGCTGCCAATTAGAATGCCACAATCCTTCAGTCAAATAGGCAATAAATAACTACATCAGTCCTGCTAATCTTTGTGATACTATCAAAAAGGGGGGCTTCAATTCATCTTCTCCCCCCCTTCCAGACAAGGTGGTGTCATTCACAGGAGGGGAAGCAGGACATTCCTGCCACCACTATAGGTGTTTGCAAGAATTGGCTCATGCCTCAAATGAGTGGCACCACAACTTTGTGGCTGATTTACACTTCTGTATTAAATCACAATTCACCTCAAGGAGAAAGTGTGTAATATTCAACCCAGGTAAAATTTCCCCAAGACCTGGAAACTCTTCACATACCTGCCAAGTCCTGGAGTAAATGCTCACAGCATCTAAGAGTAAACCAACTTGTCCCTTACCTCATGAAAATGAAGGATGAAAACAGAAAATACTCCAGCACCCTCTGCCTTCTCTATCCACAAACCAGTGTCCACAAATCCTCCATCACTCTGACAACATCCTCATTAAAGGATGCTAATTCCCTGACACTGGTACATGCTAAGGCAGGCCAGTAGCAACAAGAATTAGGATGCTTTAGCAGGTTTGAAATGGCCAAAAGATATACTGAAGTGTTAATTTTTATGTTTGCTATATCACCAAGATCCAGAACACTCTCTCCTGCAGAGCAATGCACCAGATGTGCTCAAACTGTGCATTGCTCCCATTAAAGAGCATCTTCCCTGCACTTTGAGAGACATTGAACAGGTCTGAGTGTATCCAAGACCTGAGGTGTCCTGAGGTATCTCAGATTGCAGGCTGCACAATAGCTTCTGGCTGCAGCCATCTGCAGGGCTGCAGCCTCCAGGTTTTGCTGGAAGACCCATGGATTATGACACCTCATCCTTCAAGTGAGGGTGATCTTTCAAAGGAAAGGGCTCCAGACACAGATGCAACTGGAAACAGAATGTCAGCACATGGAAGAGATGGAGGCTGAGAATATCCAGCCAAAAGATTTGAGCTCATTTCAACCTAAGTTCTGAGTCCTTTGGTGCCTTTCAAAGCTTTTACAATAACAACATTTTTGGTACTGATTGGGGTTTGGTTTTGTTTTTTCAGTGCCTGAATTCAGTTCCAGTTAGAATATTACAGCTCTAAAAACTCCCCTTCAAGATACCATGAAGTGATATCTCAAAAAAAAGCTGACATCTCAAAAAAAAAAAAAAAAAAAAAAGAGGTTTCATTAGCTATGTGGTACCTTAGCACTGCAACAGAGGGGACATTTGCCTTTCTGTAGTTCCAAGCAACACTTCCTTCACCCTCTGTACTTGGTGGGACAGATTTCCCTTTCTTCCCTTCTGGGCACAGAATTGCTGCCATAGAAATTAATCACCAGAGTCTCACAGTGGTTATCAAGTTTATATATAAAGTGATGATGGTACATGATTAGTTTCAAGCACCTGTTATTCATTGTGCATTATTCTCCACCTTCTGATTTAATGAGCATTTGTGACAGCTCAATCAGTTCCTGCTGAGACATTTGCACTGTCCCTGACTTTATCCAACAGCTCCTGTGAGGCAGCAAAGCAGCTGGGCACAGAAAAATATCCACTTGTCAGTCCTTGCATTTCTCAAGAGTTATGTGAGGCTTCATTATAAACCTTGGAGGTAATTAGAATTAGAGATTTGATTAATCTGTCAAATATGAGCTACCTAAGCAGCTCACACACACTCTCAGGAAAACTAACCTTTAGTTCTTATTTTTCTATCAAGATATATTTGGGAAGGAAAAGTGGGGCAATCTATTGTACTGGAATTATGAGAATAAAAATGTTTTATTTCTCCCTAAGAAAGAAGAAAGAGGTATTAAAATAAACCAAATCTTATCAAGGGCTAAGATTTCTACAGCTAAGTACATTTGTTGTCATCCCAGTTGTGGAAAACAACTTGCCTCTTCTAGCAAGCAGTGAAATTCCAGCAAGAGAAGCCAAAAGAAGTGAATGAATTCAGCTAAGCCTGGCTCCCCTAAGCTAGCTTGGTTCCACCTCTGTCTGGATTTCTCAAGGACACCTCAGACCCCACAGTACATCCAATACCATGCAATAGCTTCTTTGCCATTTGAAATTGGGAGCACTCATATTTGGACATAGGCTAAGCAAGGTGAGATTAAATTCCTCAGTTCTGAGTTAAGCTGTGTGATGGCACTATTATGTAGTTTTTTCAGTTTCAAAATACTGCCTGCATGTTCTACCACATGAGAAAAATCACTTTCCCCTGTAACAGCAGTTTTTAGCCATGAGAAGCTGCCTTCCATCTAAAATACAGATAGAACGGAGCACTAAATAAATTTATTCTCCTAGTGTTCTCTTGGATAACTGGGCTTTTTTAGAACTTTGTTGGTTTGTTTTGTTGCTACATGAAGTACACCTGCTCTGGAGAGATGTCAGGAAGCTTCACCCTGCTCAGGTCCTTTATTCTGACATTTGAACTGGAGATATCAAGATCTCCCAAGTAAGTTTTATTCCAAATCCATCTTACCTAGCAATCAAAGTCTGGAGGTTTTAGCTGTTTGTCTGCTTTTTCTGAAAGAGTAGAATTCAGCTCAAAAACTGGAAAATAAAGAGAGCTGAAATCCCAAGCTCATCTTTAGGCTGGTGCTGCAGTCTGAGACATCTGACAATACTAAGAACAGTCAAGCTGAACTCCAACCTCTCAGCCACATCTTACCACAACTGAAATCAAAAATATTGAGAGGTGATGCCACTCTGGAAACTTCTCCCAAAAAAATGCTCTGGTTTTAGAGACTCTAGCTCTGTATTTTATTCTTTTTTTTCCCTGTTGATTGCTTTGACATATATGATGCCAATTCACATCTTGGGCACTCTGCAGTTGGGTTTTTGGGGTTTTTTTTGATAATTCTTAATCCAAGGGTTTTGCAAGCAGATGGGTAGAAAGAAACATGTTCCTAACAGCCAGATGAGATCATCCTGTGTCATGTGTGATCTCTCACCCTCCCAGATTCAGACAATACCCTATAGACTTTGAATGTATCCATGTGATGCAAGTGTGTATCACAACAGTTCTCAGAAACGGGGGAATCTGGAACATCTCTTCTCCTGCACTCAAACTGTTGATATCTTACTGAAAAAGGACATTGTGAGGAGACACATGCTGCTCTGCAAGACAAGGGGGTGGGCAACAGCTGCATGGTATCCCTGCAAATCCAAACATTTAGGAACAGCTTAACCCAAAGAAAGTCATGGCTGTCAGTGCATTTTGAGATGCCAGACTGGAGCAAAGTCTCTGCCATCCTTCCTCAGCCTGTTTTATCAACACCTGGAACAATTTGCTGTCAAAGATGAAGCTGCCAGTGCCAGCATGGTGTGGGAGGGTACAACCCAGCACTGCTCCTTTTCCATGCCCCAGGGCTGCTCAGCCCACCCTGCCACAGCTTTCTCTGCATGAAGCACAGCTCAGCAGCCACTCTGAAAAGTAATGCTAATTTCCTCCTTGATTCAGAGCTAAGCATCACACAGGGATTTATTGGTACAGAACTGCTGTAAATAAAGACTACACGCTCCAAATACGGCATAATTTTTCTACCATGAGTGCTACAGAAAAAGGAGTCTTGCCTGTAATATATTGGTTAAATACATATAAACACCACAAATATTAATACAAGAAGTGTAGAGCAGAAGAGGACTCAGAGCCAGCTCAGGAGCACAGGGAGAGAATCCAGCAGTGTAGAGCCACCAAGCCATCCCTCTGGAAGTTTGATTATTTAGTTATTAGTTAGGTGGATGCTGCTTTGGACACGACCCCAGGATGGAACTGACTTTGATATTTAAGAGAAGCCAAGTGTTTTTAAGAGCATTCAACAAATAATAAAGGCAGATGAGCAGTCAGCATTAAACATTTCACCTGTCCCCAGGTATGCACAGAAGCATCTCCATGTCTGATTAGCCTGGAAATCTAAAAATCTCATCTCCAGCTTCAACTGCAGCTTTTCCTCAGCTTGGAGCATTTACAAAAACTCTCCCTAGTGGGGAACTCCCAGGTATCCTTTGAGCTGGAGGTTACAGTTCACAGTAACCAAGTTGCTCCACATATGTTGAATAATATTCAAAACTCACATTTAAAAAGTGATCAGGTATCAGCAGTTTGATTACTTGATAATTATACAGAGTTTTAGAAGAAAGCTTGCTTTTGGGATTTAAGCACCTGCTAAAAGAGACAGAGTATAACATCTAAAGAGAAACACTTGGAGATTGGGGGAGAAAAACAACAAGTTTAGGAATTGGACAAGGATGGCTTTCTGCAGAAAATCCAAGTGTTCAAGAGAAACACTGGCAGGCAGAAAGCAAGGAGAAATGTGTGGAACAGATGAAACTATGTGTGGATTTACCAGTCTCTAAGATCATCCCTACTGGAAATTCACTGCTCATCTGCAAGAACAAGGGATTATTTGACCATAGCTGGACAGAAATCAAAACCCTCAGGAACATGGTCTAAAAAGCAGGACAACATCACTCTTGATATTTTTCTATTTTGCTCCTTACACAACAACAGTAGGAAGACTGGACCCCACTGTGTCTTTGGACTTCTTATGGAATATACAGATTATTGTGCAAGTGTTTGGAGCTGGAGAAAAGCCTGTAACAGCTGGAATGCTATTGAATGACAAGCCATGGCAGGAACAGCCTGATCTATGAAATACAGATGAGAAACAGCCCAAGGTCTCAGAGAAGGGCACTTGAAGGCTTGTGAGACACCACAGAAGGGACCTCGGGAGAGGTGCCCAGGTGAAGGTGGAGCCCTGGAAGCAGCAGGGTGGCAGGAGCTGGCTGGCATTGAACAGGCAGCTCTAGGAGAGGCTGCCAGGGGTGTGGGGTTTGCCTTCCACCAGCAACCCTCTCACAGCTGCACAGGAAGATAGGAAAAACCCCAAATTTCACTTAAGATGTCTCTAGCTCTTTGTGAGGATCATGCTTTTTTTCCTAACAAAGACAGGCAGAATTTATGTACTTTTCTTCATACCAAAGCAATAGTACAAGGCTTTACATAAGTGTTTAGATAAATGTTTGTTAGTCTTACAGTCATAAGTGATGACTAAACCCAGATGAGAAGTCTTGGCAGAGAGCAGCAGCCAGGATTGAAGGACTGTTTTACCAAAAACACAATAATAAGCATTTTTGTTTGCTTTGGTTCAGTGGATAAGGCATTCAGGGATATTTGAAATCTTTGTTCAGATCCCTGCTCTACTTTGCTGTGCCCAACACACTGGGCTCATCTGCAGGATTGCCAATTCTGATATTGATCTTGTTATAAGCTTCTAAAGTAGACCCTTAACTGAGGTGGTTTGGGATAAGCTTTTCATCAAAATATAGATGTTTGTGGTGAAGTTTCGGGCTGGGGAGCCTTTCCTCCAAAAATATAGTTTATTCCTCAGAAAAGAAAAAGAACCTCCACATTGATCACCCAGGGGCTAGAAAATAAATCTGAGCAAAGTGTAAATTATTCAAGAAATCAGATTATCATCTAGATCATACAAATAGATACCCCCTTTCCTATTTAAATCATTGGATAAAAGTAGAAAATTATGGGTATTTGACACACACAGAAGTAACAAGAATGGCTGAGACCTGCATGGTTATGGTTGCTGTGCCATAGTGCAGCAAGTCAGGACAGTTATTTTGATTTCTACTTTTTCAAAGTGTTTTTTTCTGGCAGAAAAATCAATGATTTTCTGAAAAAAAAAAAGTTCTTCAAATGCTTCATTTTAGTTACAAAACTGCATCCTACCTGATCTGAAGAAAAACCAGGTGAATCCAGATTCCTGATTTGGAATGAATATTGTCATAAATCCATAGTGTCCATCACAGCATGTTTGGGGGAAGAATTTACTGCTGTTTTACATAATTTTGACAAGGATTTTACAGCATTTTCTTGAAGATGCCCTTCCAGACCAAGTTTTCTGGGTTTCATGTTTTTAAGGCTTTTGTTTTTAAAATTATAGGAATTTCAAAGCACCAGGTATTTCCACATGAAAAACCCTCAGTGTTGACTTCCAAAATCAAACACTGAATCCCACAAACTCCAGATAAAACCATGGATACCACAACATTCCCCCCAAGCCTTTCCCACTGTCTAGTTGAAAAACCACAGCTTGGAGAGAAATGAACTCAGTGGGGTGGGTGTCTTATTTTAAGCCTGAAATGCATAGTAAAAAAAAAAAACCCTTTTACTTGTGTTTATTTATAATGACATTGATCAGACCAGCATTGGGGGATATGTATAAATTCCACACTGTCATAGGTAAAATAGCATCCAAGATCAAATAATAAAACCTGGGGTATGGTTCTGAACATAGAGAGTCGATTTAAAGCTGCACAACTCCACACTCACACAATTTTCTGAGGCACAAATTAAATTCTACAAACCCAATTTGTCATTGTCCTTAAGTGCATGCTCTTAATTATGCTCCTGTTCAAAAAAATCTTATTAGTGCTTTGTGAAATGTGTGTATTGCAAATGGAAAAAATTAGGGGAAAGAGACATTAAATGTAGACCAAATAAAAGATTTTCTCATGAATAGTTAAACTGACTGTATTTAGTTTGCTTTTCTGTTTGTGTGTTTTTCTCTTAGCAACAGGGGAAAAACAGCCTTTTAACCATAAGAAACCATAACTGTAAGAGCATAAAAATTGACATAGAAAATAGGATATCTGAAACTACCTACAACAAATCACTTACACTGTTTAGGCAATAATTGAAGCAATTCCTTTAACTTTGAAAGAACTCAGATTTGTGTAACTACAAACAAACATTTAGAATTGTATTTTAAAGACATTCTTCCCAGAAAGCTTTACATGTGGAATGCATTCAAATGCTAGGAAAACCCTGAGGACTTTTATTCAGTCTATTGCCAACTCAGTGAGATTATTCATTTATTTAAAATTAGTCACCAGTTTATGTATTTGCAGAAGTGAGTGGGCCTGAAAGATTTCTTACATCCCCCTGAAATGCAGACATCTCTGCAGCAAGACAAAGCTGTTCACAAGCTCTACACCACAGAAGAAATAAAGCCATCAGGTTCAAGGAAGGCAGAACACAACAGCCTAAATTAAAACTTCACCAGGACTAGACTTTACATCATTTCCCCAGGCAAAAAGCACAACACAAGCTATTCAGCAATATGTTCACAAGTCAAAACTTTGCCTCTGCATCTCAGATGTGGTTTATCTTAATTTAGCAAACCCCAGAGGAGAGTGCCACTGATTTGAGTGCTATTAGCATCACCTGGATGGGATGAGATACTGCACAGCAAAGCTGGGAGGGGAAGGTGCTCAAACATTTCCCAACCCAGGGGCTGCAGAATTTCTGAGTAGCTACAGGAGGTAAGTTTTACTAAAGTATTAGCATGCAGGTGACAGAAAAAAAATAACCCTCTGAACCTGTTATCATGCTGGGAATGACTGCCATGGCCTGTTAGGCAGGTCTCACACAGCCCTAAAGTCTCCCAACACCTCACCACAGAGTGGTGTGATGAGAAGCTCCAAGGCAGTCCTGGGCTCTGCTTTTCACCAACATATTCCAAACAAATATTTGTTGGCAGTAAACCACCAAGGAAAACATGCACACCTTTGCACCTTCCAGCGTGGGCTGGAAATTAATGACCCACAGCTGGCAGCACACCTTCTCCTTCCTTGAGGTTTGAATAACTCAAGTAAACCACAACAGCAAAGTGCAAAACAGGGTTTTAACAAGAGACTTCCCAGAGCATGGAGACTTCCAGCAAATCCCTTTTTCCTAATCTCCATTACTGTATAACCAGCTGCTGTTTGGGAGCTTTCTGAGGAGGCTCTTATCAGGTGAGGGAAATCAAGGGTCAGAAAAAGAGCTGGGCACTGCTTAAGCCTGTCCCAGGTTTTCTTGCCTCCATCACCGTGCTAATCTCAGGCTGAACATTGCCCACAGGTAAGAGCCAAGCCCCCTGCAGCTAGGAGAACAAAAAGGCAAAGAAGATTATCATCTTGAAGGAAGGTGGGAAAAGCAGGTGGAATTTGCTGCAGTGGCTTGAGGGGTCAGTATGGCCTTACAGGACCAGCCATATGAGTTAGCTGACAGCAGGGCTGGGGTTATTTCTGCCCTTTTTGCTGTACAAACTTCAGCAGGCTCTGGGAACCTTGCAGCATCACCAGGACTTGGACAGCTCTTAAAAACCTTGACTGAGCAACACTTAAGGCTGCAAGCAAGTTGTGTACACCCAGCATTAAGCAGGTTCTGCAGCATTTAATACCTGCAGGAGCTCTTTGTAGGGCCCAGAAGAGACCAGCAGGCGCACCTGTACTGTCCCTGCTCCTGGGCAGCATCTTATCATCAAAACACCTTTTTTGCAGGATTTGTGGAACAATAACTTCCTCCCACAGCCTGTGGCAGCTTTGTCTGAACAGTTCTGCACACTGAGCCACACTATCAGTCTTGGAGGAGATACATTGTCACAGAAATGTGTTTCCTTTTAGCAAACTCACTGTCTCTTGTCCAATTTCAGAGTGGAAAGAGCTGCTTGAGGTGAACCTTGCAGCACCACCAGGACCTGGGCCTGAACATTGCCCACAGGCTCTTGCCAAGCCCCCCTGCAGTTAGGAGAACAAAAAGGCAAAGAAGATTATCATCTTGAAACAAGACCATTCTGGATTTTCATTTTGACTCCAGCCCACAGTTAAACTGTGTGTAGATTTGAGCTGTACATCCTTATTGGAAGTGGCAGGCTCTGGAGGACCGGTGTGCCTCCAAGTTTGGGAAATAACCACACCTACTGCATCCTGCCACATCCAGGGGACTTGGAACAAAGTGTCACCAGCCCCTCTGACCTAAAGCAGCCCCACAGTGTGTTTGGGCAAGCCCACAACCATCCGTGGTACCTGTGAAGATCAAGGGGACATCACAGACAGGATCAGCTGATCCAGAACGTTGGAGTTCACATTTCCTGGAGGGTTTTTGCTCAACAAGCTGACTGCATCTCTGGCTTAGATAAAACAACAGCCTGATCCTTGATGTTCTGCTGCCTGTGGTACACACACAGAGCACTGCTTTTAGTCCTTTTGGAAACCAGATCCACCTCATTCCCTCTAATGCACCCTGGAAACAATCCCATCAAGGAGGAGTTCACGACAGGGAGGCAAAGAGGTAACAGCATGAGCACAGGGTCTGCAGGACTCAGCCATAATCTCTTTGGGGTTCATTTGTGACCTAGAGAATAGAAGGAATGGGATGTGTCGCAGACACCTTTTATGAAAAATTCTTCCTTGAGGACTTGTCCTCTTGAGAAGCTGGGAGGCCTCAGGAACAAAATGTAAACATTGATTATCTGCTGCTGTGGAATGCAACAGGTGGATCTGTGACTGGCCCATGTTGGATGTTTGTGATTAATGGCCAATCACAGCCCAGCTGAGTCAGACAGAGAGCCAAGCCACAAACCTTTGTTTGTGGCTAAAATAATTCTATTTTTAGCTAGCTTTCTGATGAAACCTTTTCATCTATACTCTTAGTATAGTTTTAATGTAATATATATAATAAAATAATTAATCAAGCCTTCTGAAACATGGAGTCAGATCCTCATCTCTTCCCTCATGCTAAGACCCCTGTGAACACCGTCACAGGGATGGAAATCCTGGATGCCCTATGAAGGCTTCATCACTTGATACAATGGAAAATTATACAAGGCTGTTTCATGAGGGCTGGGGCTTCCAGCACTCAGAAAAGGGGGGAGGTAGAGGCAATGCCTCAGATGCATTTAAATGAAGCCTTTTATGTTCTAAAGTTTAGAACAGATAAGTTGAGAATGTTAAGTTCATAAATGTTCTAAATTGTCTGTTTAATTTTAAGCTTTGGTTTACAGGCCCAAAGTTCTGAGAATTCCTTGCATTTTGGATTTCAACATCTCCCCCTTCTTTTTGCCCCAAGAACACTCCTTTGATGGCTTTGTCAATCACATTTTATGCACTGGAGCAGGCAAGGCACAGCTGTAAGTACAACTATGATGACAAAAGCTTTGCCTGCATCAGGACTGAACAGACACTTATTTCAATGGGACAATAACTAAATTCATCCTTAAATTAGCTATAGTCTGAGGTTCTCACATAGCAAAGCCAAAAGCAGTTTAAGAAAAAGTCCTGGGCAGAAAGTATTTTGTTTGGACACACAGACAGAGCACCAATATGACCCTACTGCTGCTGACTAAACCTTTTCATTACAAAACACAAGCTCAAGTACGTGCAGGAGCAGGTTTTTAGCATGAAACATGGAACTCAAAAATCAACTGTGCACATGTATAGGAGATATTGGAGAGAGAACTGGCAGGATGACTCAGAGGGGATATGAAAAACACTTCCAGGACTTGCTTTTAACAAAGCTGACAACCTTCTGGTTTCTTAAATTATTGCATAGAGGGCTTTGAAGAAACAAAGAACACTGTAAAAACACATCACAGAGCTAAGTAAACACTCCACCCTAATAGGAAGTCTCTCCCCCCGCTCTGATCAGACATTTTTGTGTGCTTTCAAGGCTGAATTTCAGATCCAACCTCAGAAGTTCCATTCTAATGGCTATTGGACAAATCCCCAGTACCATGCAGTGAGGAACCTTATTCCAAGCAGTGTCGTCACAACAAAAATAAATTCAGTTCTCTGGCTTTATGTTGGGTTTCCTGAGTGACATATCTTGGTTGCAAGGTACACAGGAAAATTCAGACTCAAGCTAGTTACAAACAACAACTTAAAAGCCATTAAAAACTCCAAACTGAAAACAAAGCTTCAAAAGTCAGCATCAGACTTACACTGATTTTAATCCTGAGGGGTTTGTGACAAACTCACACCAATACTCTACATGAGCAGCTGCTTCTAAAGTCTGGTGCAAAATACATCAGTTTTAGAACAACAAAACCATCCAACCCCCTCTTTATTTTGTATTAAAACAAACCTATGCATGATGTGCCTTATTTTTCTTCCCTGACATCCTCCTGGAACGCCAGTGAAGATTTTTGCCTTCATACCATTGAACATTTCTTAGTGCTGCTTAAGCCCTTCTGCACATTTCTGCCTGGGATTGTGCCTACCACTCAATCCCACTGCCAGGCTTGCACCAGGTCTTGTGGCTCAATTCATGTCCAAGCCCAGAGTTAACTGCTCTAAAGTGAGAGGGGAGGATGCACTTACAACTACAATAGCCAGAGATATTTTCTCCCCCAAAAATGGTTAAGAGAAGACACTTCAGTACAATTACTACAGGGACAAGGAGCCTCACTCTTGTAGCAGTCCTCAGATAACTCCCTCACCTCAAATATTAGTCATGTCCAGAGCAGAATATGAACCAAAACATTTGGACATCACAAGAATGTTTTCTCCATTTGTGCATTTGGAATAAGCAAGATTACTTTTGGCTTGTAGAGTGTGAGAAAGTTCCTTTTCAAAGCTTTTCCAAGAGAGAATAGGAGAAAAAACACCTTCATGCAAGAAATATTTGCTTCCAGAACATTATGGCAATTGTTTGTAGAGGCTGTGAAAACTGGGACGAGCATTAGTTCTCCTAAAAGCAAGATCAAACTTCAAATTTTCTGAAAAGGTCCAGCCACAATAATTAGTGCAACTGTTTTTTGTTCAATTGTTTTTCAGTTATTGTATGATCTCAGTACACATGCTTGAAAGTACAATCCTGAAGTCTTCAAAGATTGAAAAATTAGGAAGTGACTTTCCACTGTTTTAGCCAGTGGACCAGTATGAGCTGTCTGAACATTACCATAACAAACCACCATTGCACCACTTAAAAATAATATTTGTCTACTGAAGCTGTCTGTTACAAAGTCATCAACTTTGAGCAGTTTAAAAAAAGGCACCAAATTATAGGGTGGAAGTGCTGAAACACAGTTTTATTTGCAGGGAATTTGCAGGACAGCTTTGCTCTTTTATCAGGAGCTGGCAGTCAAGGATTTCACATGTTTTTAAGATCCTAGCATGATCCAAGCACTACCAAACTTTGCCATTTACTGACATTCAGTGCACTCAGACATTTACCTCTAATCTTGCAGGAGTAGTCCCAACAGCCCTGGTCCCAGTGGGACTGGCTTGTTTTGGTGACCTAAACACCCAGAGCCAGCCAAGTGCCATTAGTCTGGATGTGGGGAAACATTGCAGGACAGGCATCAGCACCTACTCCACCCTCCTCACAGCACCCAGAGCCAGGGCAAAATGAGGTAGGAAATGCTGTTTCTAGGCAAGTTTCACTAGGAATGCACCCAATCTTATTTTCTCAGCCCAAACCCAAAGTTTTATGGCTGATTGGATGGACACTGACTTATAAAGCAAGATTTCTCAAGTCTGTTCCTGGTCCATCAATACCTTGTGATCTAGGACAAATTATCTTTGCTTCCTCTGCCTCAGAAGATTTCTTATCTACTTCAAGCTCCTTTGGAGAAGCCAAGGACAAGGAAGAAAGGATAAAGCTCCTGGTTTATTCATAATGACCCAGAGGTACAGGATTCCTCCCACATTGTGACTAACATCAGTAAGATGGATCAGTATTCCCCCCCGTTAAATCTGCAAAGCCCAACATCATCAAGAAAGCTTGAAGTGAAAAATGTAAAGTAAATTTCACTCCTCTCAGCATGTGCCATTCCCTGTGCATCACAGAGCTCTCACATTAACTTGCCCAAAGAGGGAGAAACATTGCAGTGAAGAGAAGCAGAGACCAGAGCTGGCCAAGGAGACAGACACACAGTACATAATATTTTAAGCCAGGGAATTAACTCCTCAGTGCTGACTGCAGTATTTTGAGGGCAGCAGGAGGCTGGTTTGCAAGGCCAGGCTCTCACCTCCTCCTGCCATGCTCCAGTGATGTGTCAGCAGGCTGATTTTTAGTCAGCACAGCTGAAATGTTTCTCTTTTGCTGTCCCCACTCATGATGCTCTGGAGCAGAGTCACTCTCAGCTGCTGTGGGATGAGGCAACAGCCTCTAGCTCATCCTACAGCTGGAGAAGGGAGCACTCACAGCTTCCCCTGGGGCATTCCCAACAGCCTGGAGAGCACAGCTCCTGGGACACAAATGGCACATGAGGAGAGGGAGCTGTGCTCAGCAATCATGGACAGCAACAGCTGCTCAGCCTGGAGGTTTCTCTTCAAGTGCCTTCCCTTTCTGCTCACCTTTGTGGCTTCCCTCACAGGCAGACTTGGCTAAAAAAGCCCCCATGGGACCTCCTCCCTCCATAGCCCACTGGAGCAGCAACTTAAATCAATTCCTTCTGTTGATGTTTTCTTCACAGTCTTCACTCAACATTTAAATTCACCTCCCCCCCAGCTTCAGACGCACAGGAGCTCAGCTGATTCCTGACCCTAGCATTGACACTTGGAATTGGCACACAGGAATTAATTCCTGGCAATCACATTCTTGGAAGCACATGTTTAACACAGGCTTTGGCATTTCCCCTACCCTGCCATTCAAAGTTCCCTTCCGTGTGTTGAGCATGGTCAAAACTCCCAAGTGGAGATTTCAATTTTACTGGAAACCTCCAAGTTAGTTCTCATTCCAAATTAGAGAAGTTTTCTGTTTCAACAATTCAATTACCATCTCAGGAAAATATCTGCTGGAGTAAAAAAACCAAAAAAAAAAATCATTCTATTTCAATAAAATTGAGGAGGTTTGTTCAAACAATGGTGTTTTGAAGCTTGATAACACAGTAACTCAACATACTCCCAGTGAAAGCATTATTATGAAAGGAAATCCTTCATCTTTGTTTGCTTACATGACAAAGCAACACTAATGCCAGCATTTTACCATCAAAGTTTTGGATTTGTCAAAATAAATGTGTTTTGCGTGGAAGCTTTCTGTCAGAAGGCTTCCTACCACATGTGCTCTCCAGAGCTGCCAGCACGAGGCTCTGTGGGGCAGCGGGCTCTGGGAAGGGGAGTCAGGAGGTTGCAGACAGCACCTCTCCATTGCTGAGGGACCATTGTTTGTGTGTCAATAAATACTCAGCAGCACAAGCTTTATATCCCTCACACCGACCCCAGCTTCCCACTTAGTGCTTCAGCTCCGTTTTTGCATGGTTTCCCCACCTCAGTGATTTTCGATCAATAAACCGAGCAGAAAAAAATAACTCACAGTTTATAAATACATCATTTATAAAGCTTCTCATCTCAGTTTCTCCCAGCCATGCCTCAGGGTGGTAATTACCCAGGCAACATCTCTATTGAAGACACCAATTTGCTGCCCTGCAGGCTTCAGCCAGGTAAGAAGAATGCTCTGTGTATCCATAAATCATATTTCTATCCAGGCTTTTGAGAGAGATACAGAACATTTAATAAATGGTTGCCTTTTTGTAATTTAGGACTAGAATCTTAAAATATTTGTTAAAAGAACTGATGGCAGATACTGTTTTTCTACTCATGTAATTATCATTAAATGCTTCAAAGAGGTAAATCTCAGATGTATGCAAAGGAATTAACTGCACTGATAACTTTCCAATGAGTGGAAGTTGTGCTTCTTCAAAAGTAGCCTTGATATTTCAGCTGTAGAATCAGCAAATAAGCCAGAAAAAAAGTCAAAGCAAAAAATTAAAGGGATGGCCAAGAAAGAAGAAATGAACAGATACAGGAGCAGTAAAATTCAGATTGGGAGGATTCAAATAGTGGAAGGAAAATGAGGAGTATTGGGTCACAGTCTGCAGCCTTTCTGCCTCTGCCATGGGTGTGGTGCAAGGACAATGCATTTCAGCCACAGCTTGGAAAATGAGAAATCTTCTGCCTGGGTGTGAAGCCAGAGGCAGCTGCAGGGAGCAGGGATAATGTGTGGATGACCATGGCTCAATCTCCCAATGATCTCCTCACAGGGAGATTTTTGTTTGCCATCACTGCAGAAATAGCACAAGCTCCAATTCTCTTGTTCCAGCTACTGCCTGCACTCACAATACTCCAAACTGACTCTCAACACAGACTGGGCTCCCAGCTAGTTAAAAAAAGGAATAATACTGAATTCTATCAAGCTTGTAACCACCCCAAGGCTCTGAACACCCCAAGGTGAGCTGAACACTGCTTTCAAAAGCTTGACACTGATAACCCACCCCACCAGCTGGCAGCAGCTCCAAGAATTCATTTCACCATGGGTGAAGCCCAGAGACTCTGATGGCTGCAGCTGAGTGCAGCACAAGCATCTGGAATTGCCTGGGCTTGAATAAAAGTACCAATATGGCATTTCAGTTTAAATGGGTGAAACTCAACATGACAGTGGTTCACACTTCACTTCCTGTCGAGCCCTTAACAACCAGCCCTGCCAGAGCTGTAGAAGTCAGGAATAGCCAGGGTGAGGCCATAAATCTCCAGGAGGGATCCTAGAACTTCACAATATATAGGAGGTATTAGAATTGGTGATTCTGTTTATGTCTTGCCCAAAATCCATCAGTCCTGGGATAAATTTCCTGCCAGTTTGTATGACCACAACCACCAGCAAACAGTCAGGAACTTGGACAAGACTGCAGCACAGCTCCTTGTTCACAGATAACCCAGATGAGATTTACCCAGCTCATCTCTAAAAAAAAAATATTTACAAATACTGCTCATCATCTATTTAATTTTACCAGATACAGTTCCTCAAACAGGCAGTGAACAACAGGAATGAGAAGAAAGAGTGGTTTGCATTGGGACTTCTCTCTGCCTGTTCCCCAGGCACCAAAAGCATACAAGATAGGTGGGTCTGTGAGTGGAAGACAAGAAACAGAGGATTCCTCAAACCTTTAACTGCTCCAGCTGCTCTCTGTGCCACCCTCCACAAACAAGCCAGTCTTTGTCCCAGCCTGGACTTCTGTGCTTTGCTCAAAAAGGGAAGTAGCACTCTGTCTAGACTCATTACAAAAGCACTTCCAGTGGTTTCTGCTGAAATATTAACACTTCTCCATATAGGAAAACAAGACTTTCACCATTTGCTTACGAGAACAAAGGACTGAGTTTAATTTTTTTTTAACCACTAGAATTGGGATAGTTGACAAAATATTGTAAATTCCTATTTATACTCAACACTTGCTCTTCAGGGAAATTTAGTTCATTGTCATAAAGACCACAAACTGAAAAATTTTTTTCATGACAAAGAAATAAACTTCATTTTTCTTTTGTTTAATAACAGCAAGTTTTCAAGTGCCGTGAGAAAGCAACTCCATTACCCAGGCCAGGGAAAAGACAAGAAAAAAAACCCCAATATTTGTAAAGCTCTTTCTCAAGAACATCACGGGCAATGCTTCAGGTGAATCAGTATCTCCATGGTCAATCACTTTCCATCCATTTGCTCATTTCCCACACACAAGGACATGCTGTCTTCAGCCTTCTGTACCATGAGTGGGCTCAGCTTCTCCACATAAGAACATGGAGAGATGATTCTGAATATCTGTATTTATACAGCTTATTTTGCTCTTTTGCACATCAGCAGCAAGAATAGCTGCCTTACCTGCAGAACTCATGGAACTACAGTGAAAAAATCCCATAAAGACTATCCAAACCTTGATGAAAGGCATTACCTGCTAAAAGCTTTGAGGCTGCTCTCTCTGCTCAGTTACAGAGCTGTGGCTGAGGACTTGCTGATATCAAATGCAAGTTTATGCACAGGAAGGCACTAAAAGAGAGCACAGGAAAAAACCACCATTAAAGCACTTTCATAATTGGTCTTCACAGGGGTTTTTAGCCAGTCTTACACTTCAGAGGTGCTCAAAGCAAGGGCAAAAGGAGTCCAAGGGTTTATCCCAGTCACCCCTGGTTAGTACCAGCAGAAAACACAGGCAAGAGATTCAATACTCTCTATTTAAAACATCCTCCTAACCATAAAGGAGATTTAAACAGTCAGCTCAGCTCTCTGCAATACTTTTGAGTTTTTAAGGAAAGCGGTGTATAATCAGAACAAAGTAAATTAGTCAGCATCTAAAATTCCCCGTTCACACACAGACACAGCAGATTCTGCAACACAAGGTTTCCCAGAAAAAGCTCACTGTAGGAAGTTTTCACACTTTTGAGCCTGGAGGAAACTTCATGGGAGTTGGATGAAGCAACTGAAAGCCAGGGGAAAGGGACACCATAGCCTATTCCAGGAATACCTTTTCCAAACGAGGATTTACAAAGAATTGCACACCAACAAGGCCAGCACCTAGAAAAGAATCTCCTTTACAAACTAGCAGCCGCAGAGCTTCCCCTCCATTTGAAGGCTGTGAACAGGAGCTAGGTGGTGCTTACCATGGAATCCACCTGGCGGCCTCCCCGCATCCCGTCCGGTTCTCACCCCAGTAATGAACTTGCTAATGAGCTTGCTAATGAGCTAACCAGCGTCAGCTTTCTGCTACAGCTGGGCACCAACGCCGGGCTCCAGACTGACAGGAGCTGAGGTTAATTCATTTCTCCCTTCCTTTGCAAACAACTCAAATGGCCCAGTAAATTCAAAGCTTAATTTGGTTCAAATTTTGCTCAGTACACGCTAAAATTTTGTATTTCAGAGGCAAAGATTCAGTGCCTCTTGCACTGCCCTCCCTTGTGGGTCTGCTGTCTCAGCCCCCTGTCATGCACAAGAGTTTGTCCACCTAAGCCATGCCATGAGGGCTTGAGAAAGATCAACATTTTCCACCACAACTCTGCTTTGACCACATATTTCCAACCAGTTTTCCTTTACCCCAAACATATTGAAGGCAGCAGGAAGGGGCTCTCTGTTTCAAATCACACTCCTCATCCATTTTATTTTTCATCCTATTTATCCATTTATTTCTAATTACACCCTTTAGAACCATCAGTATTAATATTACAACCCATTTGATTTTAATTATCACTTATTTACAGGAAGGGCGTGGGCAAATTAAATTGTAATTTGTGAACTGACAACTCTTATTTGCAAAAGGAAACAGCTGTGAAGGCCAGATTTTTTTTTCCTCCACTAAGAAAAGCTGGGAAAGAGAAATCCAGCAAGGAAAATGTATGACAAAGAGCTTTATGACAAAGAACTACTCCTGGACACTACTATCACATTTTAAGCAGCATATCCAGCTCCCAGAGGGATGAAGAGCAAAACTCTCCCTGTTTCAGTGGCACCAAGGCTGGCTGGAAGGGAGCCACAGATGATATTTCCAGGTCAGTGCTCCAGGAGCATCCCACATCATCTGCTGCACAGATGTGTCCAGATGTGGGGGTGGCAGCCTCCTGGAATGAGGCAGACAGCTTTCAGAGGAAGGCAGGGCAGCTCCCAGGCAGGGCAGGCTATGGCAGCAGACCCTCTGAGCTTGGGAATTCCAAGGAGAATCCTCACCTTCATCAGCAGCTTTATCATGAACCTTTTACATCTAGATCATATGTAAATTTTCTAGAATGTAAATTTTCTGGAATGTAAATTTTCTAGGGTCAATAGTTCATGGGAAATATAGAAAGGGATTTTTGTTAATCTGCAGACAAAAAACCCAAAATGTGCCAAAGGATGGCTGCACAGGGGCCCATCCCATGGCTGCACAGACAAAAGGGCTTTGAGAGGAAAATGTATCCACAGAGCTGCAGGAATGATTGCTTCCAGAAGAACGTAGGAAATCCTCACCAGAGGGAGGTCTGAGGCCACTGACTCATCTGGTGAGAGGCAAAATTGCTACTTCACAGTCATAAACCATTTGGGTTGGAAAAGACCTTGAAGATCATCAAGTTCAACCACTAACTCAGCAACACTTCACATCAGTGAAATTATGCTGGTTTGCAGGAGCAGATAGTCTGTGTCTACTGCAGTTGCACAGACAAGTTTTTTCAGCCAGAATTTTCCCCCACACTCTCCAAGAACTTGTGTGTCCCCCTCAGACTGGCTGGTGGGTTTATTATTTTACCACCACCCCATGGAGGAGAGTTGAAAGTTATCTTGGAAATATGCATTTACTCTCAGTTTGAATCAAAACATCAGAGGCTCTGCCTCAGACAAACAGCCACTCTGGAACCAAATTTGTCACATTTCTCACAGACAGTCCTTGCCAGTAGTGCTATCAAAAAATATTACCATTTCTTGATATTTTAATGATTCTTTCAACATCTGGTTATTTTCCTAAACACCCCAATTTCTGCATAACATGGTAAAAGACTGGTGCTGTTGTTAAATTCCTGTTTCTTTTTTAAAGATACATAATAAAGCTGGGATCTAATCTAACATCTTTGAAGATATCACTCAGTAGGGAGGAGGAACAGGATTTTCTGAGCCAGCAATGTCCCAAGAGCAGGAGCACCAGGCTCAGAGGAGCATCAGGCTCAGGCGGATATGGATCAGAGGGGATTTCTGGAAGTCACCTGGTGCAACCTGCCTCCCCTTCCATGGAGGGACAGCCTTGCTCAGGTTCTCAGAGGCCTCTTCTAGGCAGGGTTTAACATCTCTAAAGCCACTTCAGCTATTGCAGGAAGCACAGAGGCACCTCAGAGTAAATCCAGGGAGGCAGGAGAGTAAGTCCATTGATGAGAAGGTATAGGGAAATGGATGGAAGTCTAAAAAGCATTATTTTTTTTTCTATCAATCCTACCCAGAATAATGACCGTGAAATTGTTTTCAGAGAGTTCACAGATTCATGGAGCTCCTGTGGCACATCACCTCTGGATCTCCATACCATTATAACCCAGGATTCTCCAAAGACCTCTTCTGTGCCGTCAACACCTTTAATTTTACCATTCATCTCAATTTATTTGGCATTTTTCTTAACAGCTCAGCTTCTAAAGACACGGAGCACTAGAACAATGTCGACTTTCATGGTGAAAACCCCTGCTAGATTGTGGAGGAAAGCAGAACAGAGAACCTTACAGATTCCAAGGCCACAAGTCAAAAGCAGCCCCAATTAATTTTATTAGTTCAACACGCAGTGAAAGCTGGTTTGCTACCGAGCCCCGGCGGATACGGGGATTCTCAATCATTTCCACGTTAGTGGAGCTTTCATAACTTCTCTCTTGGGCACATTCAGGCTTACTCACACCTGAGCTCACACTTCAATCTTTCCTTTCAGTCACAAGATCTCTCTCTTTCCTACTCAACAATTTATTGCTGACTCTTACACGGACAGAATTATCCTTGACATTTGTACCCTTCTGGTGCAATGGGTTGGCTTTAGTCAGCGGGTTCAGAAGTTGAGGGAGAGGAGGATGATGATCACCTAAGGAAACAAAGTGTGGGCGACGCAGCTAAAAAGATCTCACAATCTGTAATCCAGCCTCATCTTTTCTAGGGATGTGACTCCCTCTGGAAATGACTGCTTGCAAGTAGCAAGACTCAAAGCAAGGCTGAGGCTGAGAGCAGAATTTGTCGCAAGGAGGCTCAAGTGGGAAATTTGAGTGTTATTTTTTAGCATTATTGTATGGGTGCATAGACAGATAATATAATGTTTTATCTTAGGGAGTGGGAGGCATGGGAAACATCTGCTGAGAGCATGACCACTTCTTTAATATATTAAATACAGGCATGCTGTAAAGGCAGATCACCCCATGTACTATTGAATTAAAAAATAAATATTGCAAAGCTTTATGTCCTGGTTTCCTGTTGCTCAAGAGACATTTGTGACGAGGTTTCCAAGAAGCAGTTTCACAAGCAGTTATCTAATTCTAGCTGCTGTGTCATGTTATAGAACAAGACTTTCTTCAGTGTTGGGTTTGCCACCCATTTGTCTCAACGAAATTTCCTACAAATCTTTCTCCTTTTTTTTATTCTCTCTGCTACCAATTCTGCACTTCATGTCTGGGTGATGTTTCTCTACAAAGAATGAGAAACCCTGTCTTTTCTATGATTGCTTCACTCCTTTTCTAATAAACACCGACTGCTATTAATCACTAGCTACCTAATTAAGCACTCTGCTTAATGTCCTATGGTTGGAAAGCAAAATGTTATTGCCTGGGTTTCTTTCCCTTCCACTGTAGAAAGGGTTTAGCTTTTGTCCTATCCTGACCCTGCTTTTTGCAATTATTTTTGCCATATAAAAGGCAAATTCCCAAATCCTTGCTCTCAGAAACTTCTAAGGGTCCCAAAGCCAGGAACAGAACAAGGTCTTGCTGCAGGAATTGGGGTAAATCTCCCCATTTGCAGACATATTGACTGGTTTTATACTTCTATCAATTCACCCATCATTTAATCCAATTAAGAGTCACTCCCTGGAGTTTTAAGATCTCCACTGTACTCATCTCATCCTCCCTCTCTGATCTTATGTTATCTTGGTCCACCAGAGACTTTCACTTGTAATTCTGCTCTGCTTAATTCACCCCAGTGGAGGACTGTTATTTCATTTGTGTGGGTCCATCTCCTCAGGATCCTTTTTCCTGAATCACTTCCTCTACAACAAACTCTTTTTTTTTAAATTAGAGAGCTGATGGTAAGCTGATGTAAGAGCTGATGGTAAAGCATTTTCCAACATGGGGAAAACAGTTGTATGACAGTATCTCCGAGTGCAAGTTGCTTGTCAACAAGGACTCCACTTAAAAATTATGTTAATGGACCCACCCAACTTCATAAAGCCAGCTTTGGAGGCATTAAGGAGACCTTTGGTGGTCAAGACCAGCTGAATGTATTCCAGCCCCAGAATACTGAGTAGGCTGTGTAAATGGCCTCTGAACTGCTAAATTACATGGCATTGTTTTTACTGAATGATTAAAACACTCCAACACCCACAAAGAACTTCCAAAACAGCTGAGCAAATGCTTTCAGAGGGTGTCACACTTTTTCCTTTCCATTTTTCAGACATGCTCCTTTCCAGTTTTGTAACTGTTGTAAATAAAAGCGGCAGGACAGATGTTTGGAGAAAGCAAAGAAAAGGGGTCACAAAGCAAATTAAAGCAAAACCAGCCTGTTCAGAGCTGGAGATATGGCTCCCAGTTTCTCTTCAAAAATAAATACAGATTCATGTGTCTTTATTTCAGTGAGCACAACCCAAGCTCATTTTACAATGTCTTCTGAGCAGAATGAAGAGCAACAAGGCATCACTCAGAGAAGGAAGAGCACAGAGGAAAGAATAATAGTGGAGTAAAAAGGCCAGAAATCCTTCTAAAAACAAAGCACATCATTAAAGGAGAAAAAAGCTCCATTAAACATAATATCTGAGACAGCAGTGTTTTTTTACATCTTACGCTAGCGCCACGAGGCCTAAAATGATGATTGAGAATTCTAAAGCACGATGTTTTGTAAAACAAACTACAAGACAGTCCTTGCCTTGAAGTATTTACTGCTTCAGCGTGGAAGGAAAGAGGCAGAGGAGAAGAAAATCCAAAGAGTTGTAGGAGAGGGAATGGGAACAGCACACTTATTCCCCTGACACCAGTTAAATGTTCAGTGCAACAACTCCCTAGTCTGTTCTTTTCCTTCAGGAAGAATAGATCTCAGCCACTTAAGAAGTGTTTTTAATTTAAAACTATTTTTACTTCAAAGCCTGAAGTGCTGCTTTGTAAACCCACCAGGCTGGTCTCTCACCAGTGACATTTTCCTATCAAAAAGGAAAATAAGAAAGGCAGCAGGAAGGAATTGATGAGAGGCTATCCCAGGACACAGGGGTGGCCCAAGGAAGCTGCACTCCTGTGGTCACAGAGACCAAGGTTTTCCAAAATCAGGAGGTGCACAGACAGGATTGCCAGCTGGGCTGTCCTGAGGTGGGAATCAGTGTCACGGTGACAAGACCTTGGTCATGCCACACCACAGGCACAGCTCTCAGCTGTTCATCACCATTTACCAGCAGCCATCAGGGCAGGGTTTTCCATACTGGAAACACTTGGCATTCCCACAGCACAGAAAACAGGGCTATGGAGGACACAGAGCACATTTTGGGGAAAAACCTTCTGGTCTTCATCAACTCCAGCTGGTGCCCACCAGGACAGTGCTGAAAGTGAAGGGGCACCAGCTGAACCTCTTGAAAATGAATAGCAGACTTTGAAGAAATAGAAGTGAAGGGAATTTTGGTATCCACACGGCAAGCATGAAAATAACCCCTCTTTGTACCTAAATGCAGCAACAATGCCCCGCTCCAACAACTGGGACCAACACTGAGTTGTGTCAACACATGACTCAGAAGAGGAGGAGGAGGAGGAGGAGAAGATGGAAAAAAGGCCAAAGGAAGGCAAGGCTGCTGGAAGAAAAGCAAACAAAAAGCAGCAGAGAAAGCAGCTGTGTTCTGAAGGGAGCGTGTGCGACTGGGAAATCGGTTAAATTTGGGGGAAATTCGCCTTCCATACTCCCAACAAGCCTGCCTCACATTCTCAGAGGGGGCAGGGGAATGAAAAACATACTTGGGGGTAATTAAGCAAACACGGGATGATTAAGAAGGTAAAGCTGCTCTCCCTTCTATCCAAACCACCATTCCCAGCACCCCAGCTCAGAGCACATTCCATCCTTATTTTTCAAATCAGCCCATTCCTGTACTGCCAGCTGCTTCCCTAAGCAGGGAATACAGCAGGTTGTGCAAGCAAGAAGGACAGAAGCCCAACCATGCAGGAAATCCATCAGGAACTGATAAACCCCATACAGGTATGGGATTTCAAGGGAAATGCAACCCCATCCCTACATGTTACAACTCCTATTTAATAGAGCAGGACAACCAATGCCAAAGATCTCACCACCATTTGAAAGACCCTGAAAAAATAGAGACAATTGCTTTTTTATGGTGGCCTCTCCAGAAGCAGCATTTAACAGATTCAGGGACATACCTGTGCAGAAAGTCAGCCCCAAGTCATTGGAATTTGTTACGTGTCACCAAGGCTCAGTACAGACCTGTGTTTGAGGTAATAAACCAGCAATCTGACTTTTCAATCACAGCAGACTCACATCCAAGGCATTTCAAAAGCCCTGCAATTTCAGCATTTATTTTCATTCCAAATCAAATGGGAACATTGCTTTTCAAGATTCTAATCAAAACAGAAGCAATCTGACTTTCATGCCAGGTTTTAAAAGAAAATTTTCTTTAAATTTTTTAAATTAACATAAATTTTAAAATCAGATTTTCTGCATTTTCAGGGGTATTTGAGATTATTAAAATGCTAGATCTGATTGTCTGGGAAATTTGTGGGCATTTTGCTTACATTTCCAAAGTTCTGACTTTGAGGATACAGTACCTTCCAACAGCAAAATACTTCATAATAGCATTTGAGTCCCACAGATTCTCACCCAGGAGTGCACTCAACACCTTGGGTCGTGAAAGAATTAGAAGGAATAGCTATTAAGTTAAGCAAAAAGAAATAATGCCGATTCCTAAGAGACACACAGGGCATTGCCCAGCACTTTTAATGTCAATGACATTAAAATGACAAAGGCATAGGATAAAATCCACTAAGGAGGCAGGAGAAGTCAATTTAAGGGGATCTCCCAGGAGGCACCACTCTGCATCAACAGTATCTCATCATTAAAAACCCCATCCCGTTTGCCACAATCGTAGGAGTGAAAGCCCGCAGCCCTGGCTTAGTTTCAAATGGGATTTCGCCTGCTTGTAATTTCACTTGTGGTTTCAACCAGAAAAAGTTGCTGTTCCCCTCTTGTTCCTGTAAATGCTGCTCTGCAGGGATGGATATGGTGGATACGCTGCTTCATTCCTCCTGATTCTAATTTCTCCTGAGTAATTATTTCCCTTGAATAAGTGTTTCCACTAAGTAATTATTCTAATGAATAATCATCCTCATGAATAAATAAAGCACTTCAGGACCTTACAGGGTAGGGCTGTGGAGCACTTCTCCCATCCCAGCTGTGGAGCAGCTGGAAGAGCTGTACCCTTGGCCTCTCTGCTGACCCCTTCATTTCCATCCTCTTTCAGAGTTGCTTATGATAAGAACAAAGCTCTGTAAGAGACATCTCATGCACAGCGAGGTCCTTGGTGCAACCTTTCTGAGCATTTCCACCCACTCTGTTTCAGGGAGAGTGGCTCCTCTGGAATCAATTAAATGACTCCCAACTGCACCAGCTAAAGATCTGCTCAGGTTATTCTCATTCCTGCCTCTTGCCCCAGCTCTGCAGCAGAGGAGCTCATGCCTCCACAAACACCCTTGGTCATTGTCTCTGTGAAATCTGTCTCTGGCTGGTTTGCCCTGCTTTGTCTACACAACATGCTGGCTGCTGTAACATCAAGGTATTTGCATTACCAGAAAAATCTTGGGTGTGAAAGGAAATTTTCATTTCCTCCTTAGCTGAGCACTTTACAATATGTGTTTTAATAAAACAGAGAGAGTCAAATTATTGCTTGTAAATGCCAATGTGCAGGAGAATTAATTAGGGCAGCAGCAGTCTGGCTGTGGAGCCTCTCTTGAGGGGCTCACGTGCTCAGGACAGCCAGAGCATGGATTCCCTGAATAAATATCTCCTAAAATTGCAAGCTTATGCATTTAATCTTGATGCAAAAAAATCACTGCTTTTGAAATCAGATTCATGATACACCAAGGGCCAGGTTTATCTCTGTTCCTGCAGTATCATCCATCAGCCCTGAAGGAAATGGTGATCCTGATATGAGGGAGGTGTGTCTGCCAGTGTGTCTGTAACCTGGAGGAGATTACAAAATATTTTTATAGCTTCCAGTCAGAATAAATCTTGAGAGGTATTAGGCAAGATGGCATAATAGTCCTGCTAATCTTCTCCTCCAGAGATTGGGTTTAGGCCAGTACACAATGGTTTAGTCAAAATAACCCCCAAAAATGTAGAGGGCAATCATCTGCTATGAGCTTAGATCCAATAAATACCCAGGGTGTTTAATTGTGCGTCGTTTTACATGCTGTAATCCCTCCACCAACACCTCAGTGCAGCTCAAAATGCTGTCAGTCATCTTAAGCTTTTGCAAATCCTTCAGCTGACTGTAGGAGTGAGACACACTTTTTCTGTCTCTCAGAGGTCTGTAGAAATTCTGGCCCACCTGCCAGAAAAATTGGGATACAAAATTAGGAGAAAGTGATGGTGAGATGGGCAGGATGAGTGTGGCTCCAGAGCAGGGAACAGGAGTAAGCAGGATCTCATGCCCAAAGGTGGCTGGCTGGGTCAGAGGATGGAGGATGCACCCCTGGAGGCACTTGGGTGCATGAGAAGAGTGCCCAGCAGGAGAAGCATCACCATATGGGACTCTAAAGCGAAGGCAAACCCCCTCCTGATTCCTGCAAGTGGTTGCTGTCCCTACCTGCCTGCAGGCAAGGGGTTTTGCTGTGAGTCTGCTGTTCCAGGGACACAGCCTGTGAAGCTGTTCCAATGTGATTCAGCCCAGTTTGTTTTGAAAAGCCCCACAAATACACAAACACATGTACAGGAGGCACGTAAACTGCAGCTTGTGTTGAGAGCACAGTTGCTGGGTTTATACACTTGAGCCAGGAAGAAAGGAATTCTTGTTGAAACTTGTTCTGTCTGTTGGTCTGCATGTAAACTTCACATATTTTGTGGGATGCTACGTCCACAGAGAGAAATCAAAATGCATGGGGGGGAAAAAGGAAATATTTGCACATAGTCCAGTCTCCATTTCTGCTTTGCTGCTGCACATTATTAACACACTGAACAGAACTGCTGGTGCTCACTTACAAAGACTATGAATAATTCACTCCTTTGATCTCTTTCAAAAATCAAGAGAAAGAAGAGATAGGGTAGGATAAGGATTGCATTAAGTATGGTAATGTTTAGAACTTCTTGAGTCTTGAATGCTCTTTTTTCAGGGGACCGACATATTAAAAATTAAAATTATTCCCATTAAAACTTTGTTCCCTGGTACAGCTGTCAAGAATAAGTAGAACATAACTAGGGCATTTGTGTTTGGCCAAAAGTCACCAAAATTTCCAAGAATTCTCAAGGGGAGTGTCAGAATCCCAAATGACCTTGACATCACCTCTGAACCAATAACTTGACATCTGTTAGAGGCAAGTGGAGAATGCTCAGTGATAAAGGGAGCTTATGTGCTTCAGCAGCAGAACTCAGGCAAAGAAAGAAGGGATAAGGAAAACTTCAGGCTGTAGAAATCAGTGAGATGCTGTTGCCAAAATTTAAAATTCTCACTTTGGGCTGTAGGAAAGGAGAAAAGCAGTGGAATAGTGTAGGCAAGACACAGAGGCTGATTCCCATCCTCTGTCTGTGATGCCACCCCTGTTATTCTGAAGCCATTCAACAAGATGTCTAGGGACAAATTGTAAAGAGTCTAGAAGGGAGCAGTAGGAAAGGAATAAAATATGGTCAGATATGAAAGTGAGTTTTATCTGGGGAAAGAAGGAAGAAAAGAAGGGAAAGGGAAAGGGAAAGGGAAAGGGAAAGGGAAAGGGAAAGGGAAAGGGAAAGGGAAAGGGAAAGGGAAAGGGAAAGGGAAAGGGAAAGGGAAAGGGAAAGGGAAAGGGAAAGGGAAAGGGAAAGGGAAAGGGAAAGGGAAAGGGAGGGAGGGAGGGAGGGAGGGAGGGAGGGAGGGAGGGAGGGAGGAAGGAAGGAAGGAAGGAAGGAAGGAAGGAAGGAAGGAAGGAAGGAAGGAAGGAAGGAAGGAAGGAAGGAAGGAAGGAAGGAAGGAAGGAAGGAAGGAAGGAAGGAAGGAAGGAAGGAAGGAAGGAAGGAAGGAAGGAAGGAAGGAAGGAAGGAAGGAAGGAAGGAAGGAAGGAAGGAAGGAAGGAAGGAAGGAAGGAAGGAAGGAAGGAAGGAAGGAAGGAAGGAAGGAAGGAAGGAAGGAAAAAGGAAGGAAGGAAGGAAAAAGGAAGGAAGGAAATCAAGATCTGTCACTGAGGCTGTGGGGGAACAGCCACAAGGAGGATAATTTAGCACAGTTTTTATCTTTAGTGGTTTAGGAAGAAATTTTTGCAGTTCCAAAGTGCAGCCCTGATTACAGAAGCAATGTCCTCCTCAGGAGGTGCTCAAGTCAAGATTAAACCAACATCTTCTGGACCACTTTACACCTCTGCTGTGTTCAAACCCCAGACTGGAGCATGGGATTTTTTGGATCCTCTAACCTTACTTTCCAAGGAGTACAAGCACCTGCAGTAAGCAGGTGTACATGCAATTCCTCTCTGCAGTCCAGATTAATAGTTGAAGTCTTGAACTTTTAAGAAGTAAAGGAGTTCTTCACCAGGCTTGAAAGTAGTCCAGATCTCGAACTTTGAATCCCAACATGTTTGCTGTGAAAGTGAAGGTCAAAACCCAGTGAAATTCATGGGTTCAAGTTTTGTCTGTTGCAAAGGGCTCACATCCATCCTTTCACCAGTGAAGCTGAACAGACATAAAACTGGAGACAGAAATGATAGTTCTTGGAAAATAGTATGTTGTTTTCTTTCTGAAATGCAGAAGGGTTATTTTGAAGACTTATTTTTTCCACTGTATTTGTTCCCAAGGGTGAATTTTTTATAAATCTAAATACACCTGAGACACTGAATGTTCTTTCTACCTTGAAAACAAACCAGGGTGAATTTTCATATACACAGATCCATTAGCAGAGCAGAGATCTCCATCTTTTCTTCCACTTGTTGTGCATTATGTCACTTTCATTTACAACATCCAAAATAGCTGTGTTTATAGCCCTTTGCAAAAAACAATCCTTGCATTGACACCTTTCCTCCCCGAGTCCCCTCAGTACTGTTTTCCAAGTGAGCATCAGGATACCTAGAAATTGTAATAGATATCAAACTGTTTTAATTTTTTTCATTTATTGCTAAAACTTGCTATGACATTGAAGTTGAAGCATTTATCTTTTTTCTTTACATAAATTATACATTTAGTTTGTTCAACAGTAAGATTTTTTCCCTATAAAGATGGATCTGTAAACTGATTTTCTCCCTGTTAACTTTCAGTTTTTCAAAGGGGACAGCTGCCAGATTTTGCTGACTTGAAATGGACTTAAAATTGAATTTGAAAAGAATTTCAAAACTTGAAAAGAGCATAGTTAGCATCATGTTATTCCATGTAGCACCTGACCCTAGAGGAAAGTGACCTGTGATTTTCAGAGATGCATTTACTTCAGAAAGGGCAGTGGGCTTTCAGAAGTATCTGACCACAAGCGAATTCCTGTGGAACACAGGAGGAACAGTTCTTGCAGTCCAAGTACTTCAGTTCTTTTAAAAAAAGGAACCATATTTCTTAATGCTGCAAGCTGGATAAGGGAAAATCTGCACAATAATGGAGTGTGGTCAAGGGAGGATTCCTGCAAGAATGGGATAGGGATGGCTGAAAATACAAAACACACAAGGAGTCAAGGTATTTCACCATGGTGGTAGGAGAGATGATTAAGATAGAGGTGTGTAAGCCAAGGTTTGCCCATAAAAGTCTTTGGTCTTTTAAACAAAGTGAAAACAGGCTGTCACACCAGCAGAAAAGATAGTTATTACTGTAGACATGATAGACCCACTATAAATTCACTTTTTGTCTGGCTTGGCCCTCTGCCACAAACGTGTTGCAAACCATTACAAGGATGCCTCATAGCCTTCCTTGACACAGCATCCTAAATTTCTTCCTTAGAAAGTGTGCCTCCAAACTTCCACATGCATGCTGCTTTAATTCCTCTGGCCATTGAGACAGAAAACAATATTTTTCAGATGTCGTGAAGGTGCAGAGAGGTGCAGAGAGGTAAGTATACACTAGATTAGGAGAAATCCCACTTGTTCTCAGCAAAGTTTCTCCAAGGTCTTGGATATTAGATCCAGGCCATATTAGAACCTGTCCACCAAAGCACCACAGAGCAATAACACCACAGTTAGCAGATAAAAATTCACACCTTCTGCCTGTGTTACTGCCTCCTGCTCTGAGCCCACTGCAGCAAAAGGGAACATTTGCTAAAAACGCCACAACCTTAATTTTAAAAGAAGTTTTGTGGTCCAGTGTAGCAACAGTTTTATTTCAAGAAGCATCTGGATTTTATTAGATGCAAACACAGTTGGTAGACGTTGAGGAGGGGGAGAGATAAAAAATGTTCTCCCTGGAATATTTGAAACCAGAAGCATTCATCATGCACAGCATACCCTTATAATCTAACACAGGGCTTTAGGGTGACGGTGCAGTTCACTGCAAAGCTCTTGCTACTGCAGTGAGTTATTGTATTTATCCTTCCATTGCCTCTGGCAACTTGCAAATGGTGGCAGGTGAAAAGTTTCCTTTCTTCTTTGCAGGATTTAGCAGTTGCTTGCAGCCTCATTCAGATTCCTTTGCAGCAGAAAAGACTGAAGAATGATTTCTGGTCCTTTCCAGACAGTTATGGACATTTGCTGAGCCTTTTCCCTACAAAAAAACCCTTTATATTTGGAAAGGCATCACTCACAGATGATGTTTGTGGTGCTCTCCCTGATCTTGGCTCTTCTGGCACCAGTTTAACAAGGCCATGTCTTCTAGTTCCCACTCAATAAACATTATGTAGTTTGTTCATTTAGACTGAATTTATATTGAGTAGACACATCAATAAAAATTTGAATGTGAATCTAAATTTAAAATTCCCAGGTCACAACACCCCGAAGTTATGCTTGGACTTAAAATCAATATCAAAAATCAGTTTTGTAAAGGAAGTTTCTTCTTTCAATAAGGCAAAACAAATCAGTGACTGATACCTAGTGTGGCATTTGGGCACCAGAAAGTGTAACCTTCCAAGGAGGTGAATGTGGTTCAGTTTATTTATATTCTACCATTTAGGAGAGAATTTCACCTGAAAGGAGTTAAAGATGTGAGCAGTCACCCTTAGCTGAGGCATGTCTGCAGTGTTCCTGTGCACTCATAGAAACAAATGGTGTGCACAGCACTGAACACACTGTGGGGTGTACTTTTAAAATGAATTTTATCTCTGTGTGACCCCTGATTTAAAGTGCTGTGACTTGCAAAATTTTTCCAAGTGTGCATCCCACCAGCAAGGCATTAATTGTGCCTGGGATGCTGTAGCATTTTCTGCCATCCCTAAAAAAAAAAAAAGGCAGTAATGTATGCAGCACCAATAAATAAACAGATTTCTGGAACAACTCAGTAGCACTGAAACCTGCTGTGTGGCACTCGGGGACAGGCACAAATTAATCACTTTAAGATTGTTCTGAGTATGGATTAAGCTCAGGCCATTTCCTCTTTCCTCCTGCAGCTTGGCTGGAACCAGCAGTGTTGGAAGGCACATTTTGTGTATCTGAGAACTGGATCTAAAAAGCCATTTAGCACCACTCAGAGAAGCTAACTGAGAGCATGAGCACACAAATATTAACTCATGAGGTCTCACTGATTCATGGGATGAACCTACACAGCTCTCCAGGGAGGAGCTTTGGCCAATATGCTTAAATCATGGGAGGGATTTTTCAGGATGCCAAAAGGATTAGGATGCTCCATTTTCATTAATAACCAGACACTGTGCAAGGACCCACAATGTCTTTGAAAATTCTTCTCCATGTGTTTGTTCAATATGAAATCATCTGGTGGGCTGCATCCTCCAGTGGGTGCATATCTGTTTGTTTCTTTTAAAAAGCTTGACTGCTTCCAAGAGCAGGAATAAACTCTTAGAAATACCTAATCAGTGTGTTCAGATCATAACCAATACAGCATTATGGGCTTTTATTTCCTGTTCTGTGTTGATTTTTAATGAACGTTGACATTTATATATAAAATACTTGGTTTTCAAAAGGCCAACGGGAAACTCTCTTGTGGATTACCTCATCCAAGCACAGATTTTTTTGGTGTGCATATTTGTAATTGTTTGAAGGTTTTCCAAGTGTATCTTAAAGTCACACCACAGTTTTCCAACACACTTACGAGAATGTTGTGAGTGTATGAAACTTCAAAGAAAAAAAAATAATTTTACACAGTAATGGTGCTTAGAGTTTGTGATGGACACTGGATGTGGAAGGAATATTTAGGCCCACATCCTGTGAAGGCTGACACACAAATTTAGGGATATAGCTGCAGTCCATGGATTTGGAGATGGGCATGGACAGTGTGTATTGAGAGCAATTTTGTGAGATTGCTCTGGCCTGCTTCAAAATCAGTGCCACTTTATGGTTTTCACTTTGGCTTTTCTATAAAAAAGGAAGAATTTCTAATGGTCTTAAAGCATCAATCCTTCCCTGAGAGCTGAGACAAAAAGAAAAACATTAAACAGAAATTAGGAGACTGAGCCTGCTCCCAAAGAAACCAAGGTCAGAAATGGTCTCATTTCAATGGAACAAAGTCTAGTAGTAAAATTTCTGCCTTCCTCTTAAATATTAGTCTTCCTTTGCTTCTCTCCTCATGTGTCTGCCACAGCTCTCATCTCTCCAGTAGCTGTGATCTGCTGCCAAGATTTGCTCTACTCTCCCTGTAATTTATGACCCTGTCATGCAGTTTATTCCTCCACACTTTCCTAGTGGCAAGGCTGAGGATACCAAGGTACCTAAATGCTGCTCACAGAGAGCAGGGAGCAGAGAGACAAAGCACATGCCTGCCTTTATTCAGGTGTGGTAAATCAAATCGTGGAAAAACTGCAGCAGGTAAAGCTCCACACTTTAATAGGTCTTTGCAGGGTCACAATGTGAGCCTTCCAGCTGCAAAACCTCACAGATCTGAAAGCTGAGAGCCAACAACAACAAGGAATTCAGTGCCTTGAGCTGCCTCTGGCCTGACGGTGCTCCCCACAGGTGATCTGCCTCCCACTGGCAAAGTTTCCACCAGACACTGTTTCTGCAGCAGCCAGGGGCATAAAGGACAGGGCTGTATGGACTCAGGCACTGGGACACCTGAATTTACTGCCTTTCAATGAGATTCAGGCTCACCAGTCTCTGGGAGCTGGCCTGTCAGACAATCTTAGGTCATAAATAGGATATTTATGACCTCCAACACATGGGAGGTAGATGTCCTTAGGCTGGCCTGAGCCCCCTGCATTTCAGAGGGGCCTAAACAGCAGCACCCAGAGCCCAAAGCTCTGCCACATCTTACAGCAATGCTGGTAAAACACTACTGCTTTTTCTGTGATCTGTAGGATTCTGTTGGCTTAAAGATCTCTTTCCCATACACAGGTGCTCCATCTTCTGTAAAAATTCCTATCAAAGCTATGTGTCTCTCTTCCCACTTTGACTTCCCTGTAAGAAATGTCTCAGGCTGTTTTGTTTATGAGACTTATACAGGCCCTTTGCAGCCTGCCATTTCTATGTCCCTGTGCACCACTGAAACAAAATTTTAAAAAAGGGAGAAGGAAGAGTCCATCAAGACATAAATTCTTTGTGTAGCACTAATTTTCAATAGTACACATGACATTTTTGACTGAAAATTAATTGAAGAGACCTTCTGTCAAAACTTTCCCTTCATTTTATGAGCACCTAATCTTCACTTTATAGTAATGCACTCTGTGGAAAATGTGAATGTTGTTCCTGGAAAGTGAGCTACGACCTCTTTCCACATTGTATATAAATCTGGAGACTATAATCAGATGCAGAAGCAATGTATATCTCCAGACTCTAAAGCTTCTACCTTCCCCAATAAATCTTTCAGACATAGAATAGACAGCAAGTGGGTTTATACTAATCCTGCCAGATTAATACCCCAATCTGATGATATGTATTTAGGTAATGTTTACTTCAATTTCTGCATGACCTGGCTAAGCAAAAATGTGCCTCCAATAAATATAGCTGGCTTGGGACATATTCAATCAGTACAAACACCAGATGCATCATCAAGAGCTTTGGGATATTTGTTTTTAGCATATGACCAAGATATGATGCATCTTTGAAACACTTCCTACTTCACTTAATAATAATGTTCAGCTTTTTTGGTCTTGCCAGAAGCTATCCTGGACAACATAAAGAGAAACTTTCCTCTTCAGACAGTGTCAAACTATTCAGGCTTTTTTTTTCCCTTTAGAACAGCTTTTTTCCCCCCTCTGTTTTCATACCTATGGAAATGGTAATCATTACTCTAGAACATTCTGCTAACAGGCTGAAATGCTGCACCTTTTAAGAAAAACGTGAATTTTTTTTCTCAGTTCAAGGGGCTGGACTGCAACTACCTTATTGCAAGATAAGAGATTTAGTTTTCTGTCCTTTACATGGCTAAGTACCTGCCTGGCCACTGCTCCCATGCCATTACAGGAAAAGTGTAGCCAAGAAAATGTAGGCCAAATGATGAAGCACTCAGAGGTGCTGGCTGGGCTTGAGAGGAGAATTCTGCAAGAGAAGAGATGTGTCTGAATCACCAGCTTTCCTGCAAAACACTGTGAAGCTTTAAATCAGTGTGTAAGTGTTTGGAAGTAGTGAAACAGATTCCTGGAATATGGGCATGGCTCCTTGTTCCAGGCAAACTGACTTGTTTTCACTTGTGATGTCCCAGTGGAAAACCTCTTGCAGCATCTCTAGCTGAGCCAGTCCTTCACAGGGCAAGGCTGAATCCTATCAGTGATAAAGTTTCCATTTCCACACAAACTCCTTTGCTGGGGTAGATGGCAAAAAGAATGATATAAAATGGCCCATGAAAACCATATATATTTATTGTTACTACACTCATTCATCATCTCAAGAGTGAGCACACTGCAAACTCTATAAATGCTGTCAGAAAGGCAAATGAAGTGAGTGACAGCTGTTGGAAAGCTCCAAATCTGTATGATTTCATGGATAGGTGGCTCACTACAGACTGAAAATACGAGCTTCAAACCAGTCCAAGATGTAAAGAATCCCCAAAACCAGAACAAGAATCAGAATCAAAAAACATATGCAGACTAACATCAGTTTTCAGTGCCAGGGGAAAAAAAATCTAACTCACTATAATCAACAGCTGAAAGTAAAGAAGGAAGTCAAAGGATTAATGACAGAGCAGAAATTTTCTGAGTCAGTATAGGAAGTCCTTTGCCATTAGGCCCAAATTTCAACCAAAATGAATCCAAGCACAGCTAGAAGATAACAGGAAGGCACCCAAGAAACAGGCAATGAGACATTGGGACTAAGGTAGCTCCATTTGCCAGCTTGAGTCCCATTTAGAGGTTTCCAATGGAAGTGATGGGAGGAAAACATAATTTCAATCCTGATGTCTATAAAGAATCAAAACTGTCCCTTGGCAAAGCTCCTCAGAGAAGAATCATACCTGTAAGAAGCCCTGGCTTCAGACTAATTGTGAGTTGACATTGACACAGAATGAAACTCCAGCCTGCTTTATTACAATTTCTTGCTAGAAGCTCAGCCTCCACACAGGGTTTGAATAAGTCAGAAGCAGCCCTTCTGCCTTATTCTGGGCCTCTCTCTGGGCTGGATTCCCATCCACAGAAGAGAAAGAGTTGTGAAAGTCCCACAGGAGAAGTGACACTATTGCTGGGCCATAGAAACGGCCAAGTTAAAATAAATACATCAGAAACCAAGGAACATCTTGCTGGCCTGGACCACCGGAAGGCAGAGGGTGGAAAAGCAAGGAGAAGAAAGTGAGAATGAAGACAGGGAGAAGACTCAAGTTCTATCCCAGAAGCTGGGAAGTATAGAGTAGGAGGCCAATGAGAACTTCTGGGCAGGGCTGAAAAACAAGTGAAAGTGAGAGCTTCTCTCATCTCTGAGAATGCAGCCAAAAAAATCAGATTATTTACAGTAAAAGAAGAAGAAGGAAACAAACAAAAAAAATTAAAGAAAAACTCCTCAAAACTGGCAGCAAAGAACTATCCACACTCTTGGCTCCATATAATGTTGGGTGGAAGGGTAAGAAAGAAACAGGGGACAAACTGCAGCTTGGAGCCAAAACATTTCCCTTCTGCATGCTCCTGGCTCAGTTCAGCCCTTTGTGACTCTCAATTTCAACCCCTTATGCACTCCCCTATAATCATCATAATATGTGGCTGCTCGCTTGCTCAGTGTATTCAACTTCCTCACAGCAAGCCAAGCTCAACCCAGCACTAACATTTATTTCTGGATTTTAACCAGGCCTGCCTAAAACCAAACAAGACTCAGTGTGGTTTGCCATATTCACTGGGAGGGAATAAAAGGAATTGCACTCAAACACCAGGGTTTGTGGCCAAGTCCACCTCATGCTGCTGGTGGTGATATCACCGCTATTTCACTTTGCTTTAGTATTTTTAAAAGTGCTGTGGAAAAAGGGAGGGTTTCAGCTCTGTTTCTGGGCTTTGAGGGAGATGCAAGTGATCCTAACAAAAAGGACATAAGTGACTGTTGCCCTTTCATTAAAAGAAAAAAACCCTTTATTAGTCAAAAGTCAAATTATTGTTAGAGACCCGTAATGACTAAATAAAAACAGCCAACAGAATGTGAGCAGGGCAGACATCAACTGGGAGATGGAACAGTCCTTGAGACAAAGTAGTTCCAATTCTGCCTAAAATAACATTTTTTAAGAGCTGGCCCCACTGTGCTCGGTGTGGGACACCAAGCCAGGTCCCAGGGTCCCAGTCAGCAGTGCTCTTGACGCATCCTGAAACAGAAACTCAGAGTTCCAGAGCGGTCCTGAGAGTTCCCAGAGCTGCTGCAGAACTCCTGAAACAGCAACTCAGAGCTCCAGAGCTCCCCTGAGAATTCCCAGAGCTGCTGCAGAACTCCTGAAACAGAAACTCAGAGTTCCAGAGCGGTCCTGAGAGTTCCCAGAGCTGCTGCAGAACTCCTGAAACAGCAACTCAGAGCTCCAGAGCTCCCCTGAGAATTCCCAGAGCTGCTGCAGAACTCCTGAAACAGAAACTCAGAGTTCCAGAGCTGTCCTGAGAGTTCCCAGAGCTGCTGCAGAACTCCTGAAACAGCAACTCAGAGTTCCAGAGCTGTCCTGAGAACCCCCAGAGCTGCTGCAGAACTCCTGAAACAGCAACTCAGAGCTCCAGAGCTGTCCTGAGAGCCCCCAGAGCTGCTGCAGAACTCCCTGTATGAGCATCAGGATGGGGTATCCAAAGTATTTAGGGCAGCACAGGTAGGATTCAGGCATCTGTGCAAGTCTCTGCCAAACATCTCAAATGTGATGAAGAACAGGTTTTGAGCTCTTTGAAGCTGGTGCTGCCCATCTGGAAGCTTCACCAGGGAATGAGTGTCCCATGCCACTTGCCTGCCAATTCCCATTGTTGTGGGTCTAATGAGAGTTCTCGTTTTTGTTGATGTTTTGGCAACAGGAAGCACGTCAGGATCTCAGGTTCTGTTCTTAATTCACTAGTATGTGATGTAAACACCTCACTGAAAGTTGGGAAAACAAACAAACAACCTGAAAGCCCAGGAGAACTCTTCTACCCGGGAAAGAATGGAAATCTCTTCCCCCTTGCCCTCCAAAGTTGCTCCCCTGATTTTGCAGGGAGTGGCTCACAAGGGTTAAAAGCCCGGGGCTGACAGTACTGCAGACTCTAATGCAAAACAAGAGCTGTGGCTGCAAACTTCTCAGCACTGGCAAACTACAACGATTTGGGTAGACCAAACTAAATCTCCTAATCCACGGACAGCTAGAGAAAGGAAATGCATTTTTCTGTGTTGATGACACCGAACAGTTCGTTGGGAAGGACTAGGGAGGAGGGAGAAGAGAAGGAATTTCCATTGATAGTGCCAGAGATGCAGTTAATGTCCTGTCAGAGAGCATTTATACCCCATGAAATTCATTCCTGTGCTGAGTCCCTGAAGCTGCAGCTAAGAGGCAGAAGGAATGGATTTCATTTCAAGAGCCCTGTTCCGGATTCCTGGACGAGACACTCAGCAGTGAATGAAGCACTGTGCAGCACAGCCTCAGCAGCCTTGAAGTGAATTTTGCTGTGACCTAACAAAAACCACAGACTTGAAATTGTGATGATTCAGAAATTTTCAGCTCGCAACAGGGGTTCTTGCAAAATATTTGGGAACTGCAGGAAGCGTTTAATGGTCTCCCTGTGTCAAGGAGAGGAATCCTGACCTTTTCTCTTCATGGTTCCTGTTCCTTATAAGCAATAATTTTAGAAGGATATAATTAAGCCCAAGTGGGCTTTTTTCCTAAGGTTGCTTATAGAATAACAAGTGACTTGGATTGGTCCTTTATGTACTGATTGACCCTCTCTTTGCTGTTGGATTGTGCTGAAGAATGGCTACAGGGACAGACCTTGCTCCCAGTCACACGTGTGGCTCCCTACAAGTGTGTGCAGTAAAGGAAATCAAGTGGAGAGGTTTATCTGCAGAGCAATACAATGGAGCAAGAAAAGTCAGGAGAGCCTTATAAGGGTATGTGCCTTTCCTAGCCAAGAGTCAAAAAGGTAGGATTTCAGTAGGGAAAAAAATTTGAATAGACCAAGAACATGAATCAGAATACCAATGGCTAAAGCAGAGGTTTGGGACATTCCTAACCCTTATTTGGATGCAGAACCCATGAACGGGTGGTTTATAAATTCAAACTGATGTCATCTGAAGGAAGATTTCAGGTGAATCTTCCTTTCATTTCCTGTTAGCTTGAGGGACAAACTGACAGAGGGACGGACAAAGAGCTACATCCCTTTCCTGAAATAAATAAGAGACATCTCACAAAGTTTAACAGCATGCAGTATAATAATTACTACATGCTTGTATTGTAATTACTGTCAGAGATTCCTTTAAAAAAGAAACCAGGCTGTTCCAAATAATTTTGAAATACTACTTGTAAGACTATTTGTGCCGGCTTGTAAATGATGGCTATGCAAGAAACTAATTTGAGCATCAGTGGAAATTATAATTTTGTTTTATGTGCTTCCAGTAATGTTTTCTCAAACAAGGATCTTACATTTGTCCCTGTATTTGTGTAACTAATTCTGTGGAAAGCATTAGCACAGTCACACGCTTGCTGACACTGTCTTTTCTCATTCAAATTTCAGACAAACAGTTTTCAGTTTGTGTAAGTACTTATACTGCCCTTGAAGACCTAAGTGCAGTGCAAAATTATGTGAACTGGACTTAAAGTAGACAGAAATGAGGTTAATGTCAATAATTTAACTTTCATGGGAACTATACCTGATACATGAACCTTTTATTGCCACTTGCAAATAATTGCTAAAAGCAGATATTTCTTCCTCATGTTTGCTTATTCCACTGCATCCTGCTCCTTAGGTACTTAGCTCTTATATTTAGCAGATTTCCCTGAGCAAATTTTACATGTCATAACCCTGCTGTCCTTGAAGGCTTCTCATAAGCCTTTCCTTTTCCATGCCCACTGAGCTCAATTAGCAGCTTGGTCTGGTCACACATTCATTGGCTCTATACTCAGTAACTGGAAAAATTATCTCAAATTGCCTCCTCATTGCATGTATGGATGGAAACTCCTCTTTTCCACTCATTTCCACTCAGTAGTTCTTCCTTTGGAGCAAGCTAGGTAAAGTACATCCAAAAAGTAGGTAAAGTACATCTCAACCAGCAGCATTTTCTGACTATGTGCTTTTCACCTGGCTTTTATCAGAGAATTCCAGACATGAGGTGGAATGTGAGATGGAATTTGAGGATGACACATCATATCTTAGGTCTCAGAAAAGAAGGAACACTTTCTGAAAGCAGGTTCTCATTTCAAGGAACTGGATATTTGCTGGTTTGTGATGCTGTGTCCTGCTTCAAAAGCTAATACTCTCCCTTGCTGTGGCCACCTAAGTTCTGTGAATATTATGTGGGATAATGTGTGTCCGGTGACTCAAAAATTAGATAAATTTTAAAAAAGGCTGTGCAGTGGATCTAAAAATAAAAATTAGGAAAGGTGGGAATTAGCTCACCACAGCTCACCTCAATTGCCAGGTCAGGTTTCAATTTCCAGTAAGTTTTCAGCAGAGTAGCTTGTGTAAATGTACCCGTGGGCAATCCTCATACAGGGGAAAGGAAATTTCCTTGAAAAGAGATATCTGACATCACAAGTAGGTGTTTTCCTGGAATGGAGCACGTTCTGGATCAGTACTCTGCCTGCTGCCATAGCCTTCATCCCAGCAGTGATGTTACTGCTGGCACGTCAGTAAAGAGAACACAGAGGGTTTGCAGGAAGTGGAACCAGAGCGTGGGGCTCAACATGCTGAAGAACTCTTATGGAAAACTGTGGATGTGCACCTTAAAGATGTCTGGAAACACTGTAGCCTTCTTCACACTCAGGTTTGTCTGAAGAGTTGCTTTTAGACATTGGGAACTGCAGCAGACTTTTTAGATTAACAATCCCTTTGCCAAGACAAAATAAGTGTGAGAAGCATGAAACCACCTTCCTGTATGGTCTGAACTTGGGTGCTGGTCCAGGCACTGTACCAGAATGGGGCATGCACTGTGCTTTGCTCACTGGCAGCCTGAGAGCAACACTTGCTGTTCACACTCTCTGCTTTGCAGTATTCCTTCAAACCAGGGAAAAGAGCCCCTCCCCGCAGCACCAGAGATGCCCATGGGAAGAAGACAGATGGAAGAGGTTGACAAAATTCATGTACAACAACAAGGTTACATTGGGGCATCACATTGAAGAACCCTTCTACTTAACAAAGGTTCAACACCTAGTATTTCTTTCACCTTTTTTTTTTTTCTTTTTTTTTTTTTTGTTCTCAGAGTTGATTTTGGACAGCAAGAAATAAAGTCAGACAAAGAGGGTGTTAAATTTATTTTGAATGGAATGCAGCGACACCGATTTTTCCAAGCGAGGTGTGAAAGCTTTTAACCTTGAGTTGCCAGCAGTAGATAAAACATCACTCAGAGTTGCTATTCCCAACCCGTATGTTACACCTCACCTTCTCCCCCGTGCAGAATATTACTCCTCCTGAACGGAGCAGTATCCGCTTACAGGCAGCGCTGCTCCACGGGAAAAAAAAAAAAAAAAGAAAAGTTTGCCTCTCCCTTCAAAAAAAGCCATTTTGTTCAGCCAGATGTTGTACAAAATGGCACGGCCGCTGTGCTTGAGCGGGGCCGGGCCTCCCACCCCGGCGGGGCTCGGCGGGGCGGTGGCGGCCCCCGCCCGGCCCCCGGCGGCGCCGAGGCCAATGGGCGCTGGGGCGGCGGCGGCCGCCTCCTCCCGCCCAGCCCGCCCTATATAGCGCCCGGCAGCGGCGCCGAGCCGTCCGTCGGGCTGCCCGTGCCGTGCCGAGCCGTGCCGAGCCCAGCCGTGCCAGGATGCCGGGCCGCACCGTGTGGCGGCTGGCGCTGCTCGCCCTCTGCCTGGGCGCCGCGGCGGCGACGGGGGGACAGCGCCGCGGGGCCGGCGGCAAGAGCCGGCGGCAGGCGCAGACCCAAACCACCTCGCTGCCGCAGAACACCGCCGCGCAGGGAAAGCGTGAGTACCGCCCGCGGGCACGGCAGGGGCAGGGCACGGCGCGGGGATCGGCACGGTGGCCCCGGGGCGTTTTGTCTGACCCCCGAGCTCGCCCCTCGGCTCGGCGGAGCCGCACACGTGTGCGCCCCGCGCCCCTTCCCTCCCGGCTGCTGCCCTCGGTAACGCCGAACTTTGCTTTCTCTTCCCCCTGTGCGTCCCCGTTCCTCGTCCTCTCCCCCCAGAGACCTGCTATGACAATGGACGGTACTACCAGATAAACCAGCAGTGGGAGCGCACTTACCTGGGGAACACTCTGGTCTGTACCTGCTACGGTGGGAGCCGAGGGTTCAACTGCGAGAGCAAGCCCGAACGTAAGTTTGGTGGCCCCTTTTGTCTGCGCCGAGACCCCAGCGCGGCTTTTGGTGCCGAGTAAGCCAAGCCTTGTACGAGTTAGGGCTGGCAGCCCAGGCTTTCCACTGACGTTTGGTACTTAGGGTCAGTAATGGGATCTACACTCAATTACACTGAAGATCTGGCTTGGGATTTTAAGAAATGCTTTTCATTAGCGATGGGCCTGCCACCAGAACCCTGAGCCAAACATCACTCATCTCTCTGGAGGATTGGATCTAAACATTAATTTTGGAGCCAACCTCTTCTTTATAATGAACTGAACTGACTCCTGGACTCGCACGGGGAAGTTCAAATCTGGAGTCACTTTGCAGCTCTGGCTCTGCTCTGTTTGATTGCTTCACCCCAACTTTTCATAGCTGTGCAGTGTCGTCAGCTTGTTTAAAAATATTTCAACTTACAACTTTCCACAGCCTCCCGGCCGTGCTGTGAGCTTTCTATAATTGAGTGTAAAATGAGATTGTTTAGTCTGTGCAGAAAAAGTTTAGGGAACGGAAAGAAGTTTAAATGCAAAGTCTGCTGGAGGATGCGTCTCTCCAGGATTCGGTGTAGTTTAGTTTATCAGATGCAATCTATCTGTATTTATTGGGCTGAAGCCACTGGTTTGCCATAATTCCTTTATGTTGCTCTGGAGATAGAAGAGATGAAAAACTGGTTCCTGGCTGATAGTGTTCATGTAAGACAGATGTGAGCATCTCAGCCATCTGTTCTGCATGGTTTGTGTGCTGCCTTTCTCATGACTGGAGTATTTTAAGGAGTACTCAGTCCCTTTACTCCCTAAAAGAGGGTTCAATCTACTTTTCCTTCCCCTGCAGAGATTCCCAAGTTTTACAGTTTTGAAGTCCAGTAGGAAGTTTTCCTTATGATACAATGAACTTTATCTGTCCAGAAGTGCAGAAAGTTGTTCTGCCTCACATCTTGAGTCTGGTGGCAGCACTGATGTTCTGTAATCACTCACCTGTGCATCAGTAGTGAACTTTGCTGTTGACTTTGGTGGGACTGCTGCAGAATTTGGGATTAATCTACACAGTTTTTGCTAAGTCAGAGTGAGGAGGATTAGCATGACAAAGCCCACAGTTTCCAGGGGTTGTTTGCTCCCTCCTGTCTTCTCTCCTGTTGGCTTCAAACAGCTGGGATTGATGCTTTCAGGCATGCCTGCCGTGTGCAACTTTTGGTTCCCTCAGGGAGGGAAAAAGAGGTTATTGAGGTTTTTGAGCATCATGGGGGCCTTGAGGGGCCAAATTTCACCCAACTTCCTCTCTGCTGTTTCATCCCATGAGGAAAGAGGAGACTGATAGGCATTTTTCCCCAGGATAAAAGGAGTATCTGTGTGAGGAGGCAAGGAATGTGTTTCTGTTGACTGTGCATGTTACTGGTGTGTGGTTACATGAAGCTGATTATTTGATTTTTATTTTTTTCTCCCTCATAGCTGAGGAGACCTGCTTTGACAAATACACTGGATCCACCTACCGGGTTGGGGAGACCTATGAGCGCCCCAAGGACTCCATGATCTGGGACTGTACTTGCATTGGAGCTGGACGTGGGAGAATCAGCTGCACCATTGCCAGTATGTAACTAAGAGCCTCTTCCTAGAGCTATTGTTCCTTAGAGTCATATTTTCCAGAGCAATTTACACACTATTCCCAGTGCCTGTTAGCCACAGTTGCATTGGGCTTTAATCCAAAGCCTACTAAAGCTTTTAATTTTAAAGTCCTTGTCCCGTGTACATTTGCACAACCAAACTCCTCTTTTATTTAAGAGGTCAAGTGCTGTGTGAGAAAACATAGGTCAAAAATTACTGTTAGTGTCCAGCCATACAGTCTAGTAACTTATGTACAAGAGTGTGTTACATCTTCACAGGTGCAAGTATAAAAGTAGTTCTTGGACTGGAGAAAAAGTCTGCTCTGCAGCTGATGGGTCAAAACAACACAGTCAGCATTAATGGGACTACTCAGAATAAATGATAATAAATGAATGTCACCTGATAACCAGTCCTTCATCCTCCAAAAATGTCATTGACCACTGGTCTCTAAGGCAACTGGGATTTGATATCCAGTCAGCAGCTTAACATGTTTCTGCAACTCCTTTTTCACTAGCCTGACCCATACTTTCCTCTTGCTCTTCCCTCTTTTCCCTTGGTCCTTTCTCCCCAGCTCCTGTTTCATGTCTCTGTCTGGAAATCCTTTCCTTATTGAGTCACTGAATTGTTCACAATTTCCCCTTAATTCATAATTGGACTTTCTGTGAGCCCAGAGGAAGATTGCTATGTGTCAGGATTTTTAGACTGAGGTTTTAAAGTCTCTGAGGTACCTTTTGAGAAAAGTCTTGCTGTTAAAAGTATCCAGTTTCTTGTTTAAGACACTCAAGCAGACCTTAGTAGTGTTGCCACAGAGGACTCGGAAACCAGCCATCATTGTAGCATGGGAAAAAAATAATGCATTAAATCTAACAAGTGAAGCTGGAGACCTTCTGAATTTAATGGCACTTTATTGGGCAGGGATGATAAGTGTTGTAAGAGAAAGAGTCAGTAAGGAAATTGCGAGTGTAAGAGCAGCCTTGTTTCCTCATCATCAGCCTGGTTTAGAGCTCACTGGAGAGTCTCACTGACTGCAACTGGCTTTGAATCAATCTTCAGAGTGCTGAGATTCCCTGCTTTCACAAATGAGCCCACAAAACATTTTACTGGCTCTTACTAAATGATGGGATGTGGCTGTTTTTTTCTTTTTTTTTTTCTTTTTTGTCTCGGATTCTTCCAAAGAAACAAACCCTGTGTTTGCAAACTGCCCTGCACCCTGCTGCCCTCCCTCAGTCTGGGCTGCCTCAGAGCTGTGGGGCACTGATGGGCGGGAATCTGCCTTCCCAGGGCCGGCTTTCCAAACCTCAAAAAAGGTCTGATTTCTTACTGGACTGTCACAAAAGAGGTTTGATTTCCCACTGGGCTGTCACACCAAGCACTACATGCTGTCCTGGCCACCATGTCCCTCATGAATGGCCACAGAGAAGCCCAAGTGGCGCTGCCTCAAACAAGATGGAGGCAAACCCTCTCTTGCCAGCCCTCAGCCTGAGGGCAGGATCTGAGGGAGAAACAAGGCCTCATCAGTCCCTGGCACTCCCTTTTCACCAGCCGGGCTTTGGCTGGGGTTTGGAACATGGAGAAGTTAGCTGAGGGGAGAGGACAGGGCTTGGGAAGTGCAGAAAATAGTGGGCTCCCACAGAAAATGGCGGGAAATGTTGAGTACCATTTTACAGGCCGATGTCCCCCCTCATTCTCCTCAATGTCCCTCCTCCGTCTTGCTGCCCCTTACCCCAACTGACCCCATTTGCTCCTGGCCAGATAGCCCTTACCTTGTCACCACCATGCTGTCCCTGTTGTGTCCCTCACCTCATCTCCCCTGTGTGCCACCACAGATCGCTGCCATGAGGGCGGCCAGTCCTACAAGATCGGTGATACATGGCGCCGGCCCCATGAAACGGGCGGCTACATGCTGGAGTGTGTGTGCCTGGGCAATGGCAAGGGCGAGTGGACCTGCAAACCTGTGGGTGAGTGGCTGCTCCTTCCTTCTCCCTGAGGGTGTGTGGGCCCTTTCTCCTCATCCTCCCTGTGTGGGAATGCCCTGGGTGGGCTCTGATGCGCTTTCCCCTCACAGCCGAGCGATGCTACGACAACACGGCCGGGACATCCTATGTGGTGGGAGAGACCTGGGAGAAGCCCTACCAGGGCTGGATGATGGTGGACTGCACCTGCCTCGGTGAGGGCAGCGGCCGCATCACCTGCACCTCCAGAAGTAAGTGCCAGCCTCCACTTATTTTGGCTTACTTCTTTTTCTTTTTTTACTTATTTTTCATCCTGCATGGGCAAGGAAAGTTATTCCTTCGTCTGCCCTGTGTAAGTAACAGTAGTTTGAGAGGGACAGGCATCCCCTGAGGAATGACGGGAAGCAGACGAAGGGACAGAGGCCTGTGGTGGTGCCCCGGTCACCATTTGCAGTCTGGGAACACTCCTCAGAGCTGGTCATCGGTGCTGGGACAAGGGTGCCTGGATTATTTGGGGATTTAATCTCATGGAGAGAGAAAGGTGTAAGGGATGTGTATTTCAGCTGAGCCACAGCCAGGCATCTCCCAGGAAATCAGGGAAATGGCTTGCCCCACAAAATGGCAGAGCATTTAGCCCAGGACATCCATTTCTGTGCTTTTGAGGAGCCTTCTGAGGGACAATCAAGTGGTTTTTAAGTTAAATACCCTTTCCAACAGCAGGATCTGCAAGATTAAAATATTTTCTTACTTCTTTCTGTCTTACTGTTTAATTTGTGTTAGGGCTTGTTTTGCCTGCTCTATCATCTCACCTATCACTTTTCCCACCCCATTTCCCACTCCAGCAGCACAGGTGAATTTTTTAAAAAAGTTTTGCATCATTGAGGGAGATTACCGTAAATACTCCATTTTATTTGTATTTGCAGAGCAAACAAGACTTTTAAAACCCAAAATCTTGCTTGATTATTGACCTTCTGTTCCAGTCCTGTTAGCTCTACTACAGACCTTACTTCTGTCTCGGGTTTACACCAGTTGCCTCAAGAAGATTTAACTTTGTACCTTATACCTTGGTTATGCAAGGTTTGAGAAACTATTCTGTAGCTTTTCAGTTGCCTCATATTCAGTTGCCTTGGGGCACACAAATAATGGATTTTTGCTGATATAAACAGCAGAGCTGATGATATAAGCAGCAGTAAAGAATAAGACACTAAGGAAGACCGAGATTAAAATGTAAGATCTGGACAGACTCGGTCAAGAAGTGAGCTATAAAAATCAACCCAGCCTTGACAATATTAAGTCTGTTAAAGACATGTGGGGAAAAATCATTAGCTGTCAAATGGGAATGAATAAAACAGAATGTGTTGTTTGTGAATTTTGGAGGAGTTATTACTGCTAATAAAATGCATTTGGCAGTAGCTTTCTTTCCATCACTCAGGTCTGTGCTGTTGTATCATGGGGGAAATTGCAGTATAAGGAGCTGTTCATTTTTCATTTTGTTTTCCAATTACATTTGAATAGAGAAATTCAAATTTATGTCTATAAAATGATACCTCTAGCCCACAAAATGACATTACTCTTCAAGTGTGTGCTGCTGTTATGTGTCTTTTATGGCCAGCATTTTCCAGAATCACAGCTGGTTGCTTCCGTGACATTTCAGCTTTTTGTTGAGAAGTGTGTCCATTAGACACATTTTTTTCACATTTGCAAAATTGCATGATGAATACCTCACCAATTTACCATACTTCTGGCAAATGCCCAATTCCTGGTCATTCTAGCAGTGTGAATCAGTAACATGTTTCCTACATTCACATTCTGTCCCATGTGCTCTCTCAGTGGCAATCTGGCTTAATGCATCTGTCCTTCCACAGTTCTTCATAAATCCATGTTCATTGATTTGTGATTATATTTGAGCCACTGTATCAAGTTTCCCTTGAATAAGAAGGTAAAATGTTGTAATGGAAGAAGAACTAGTTAATCCATGTGGATCTGGCATCCAGACAAAAGTAGTTTGTTGTGCTGTCCTTTGAACCCATTTGCTCAATTCGTCGGGGGCTGTGGGTTATTAAAGAGATTTAGAAAGTCTGGTACTCCTGGTATTACTTGAGCAGCTTGTATTAACTTCTCTGCAGCTTCATGCAGGCTTCTTTTGAAAGAAATGGGATTTTACATGTTACCCTCAAACAGGTTTTAGTCCCTTCCATATGAGAGAGAGAATTTGAACTGAGCCCTGTGTATGAAATGACCAAGCTGCAAAGACTCTTGTTTTTTTTCTTAAAAGACAAAAAAGTGTCATTAAAGCAAGTTTAGCTTTAAAGGTGTGTGCTGGACAGAATGGGTTTAGAATGGCTTTAAAAAGTAGCTCATTCTGACAATGGCTGCCAAGTGAAAGCACAGTTCTGGAAGTGAATGGAAATCTTGCAGGATTTTGGGATGCTCTCAGCCTGTGCAGTTTAGTTCATGTAGGAATTGCAGAAGTGGGCTCTAGAGAATGAGGTGTGCTTTCAATTCAGGTTTTAAAGGATGAGCTTGTTTGGTAGAGTTGGTGGTGGAGTGCTGGAAGCTGCCCAGTGCAGGCCCAGCTGAGAGTCCTGTTCCTCACACAGATCGCTGCAATGACCACGACACCAAGACTTCCTACAGGATTGGAGACACCTGGAGCAAGAAGGACAACCGTGGCAACTTACTGCAATGTGTCTGCACTGGGAATGGCAGGGGAGAGTGGAAGTGTGAGAGGCACACGGCCCTGCACACCACCAGCACTGGTGAGTGGCACATCATGGCCTGGAACAAGAGCAATGGCATGTTTTGGCATGTCAGGGCTTGGAGTTGAGTTGTTCCATCCAATTGAGGTTTTTGGAGTCTTGTCTGGGAAGGATCAGCAGCAAAGAGGGTCAGAGTTCAGCAGATGCTCCTTGTTTGTGCATGTGGAGATAAGATTAATTGGTACCTTGTTTCCATGCACAAATGGGGCTGGCACATACAGGTGGGATTGCCTGCACAATCACAGGGCAGTAAATCACATCCAGGGCCCTGCATCCACAGGAACTATCTTTGTCTTGGGAGCATGGCACTCCAAGTTAATGTTTGAACTTTGTCTTCCCCTCAGGGTAACTTTCTTGAAATGGCCTTTATTTAAACCCCACTGAGACCATCTGGTTTCTTTGACATGATAAATACACCTACTAATGGCTGAGCTTTAAAAACCCAGAAATGTCAAGGAATGTATACAATGCTGTTTAGTATCTGTACATGAGATAGCTTGTAATTTTGGTATGAAATATTGCCTAGTTTACGTGTAGCATATTTTTTCTGCCCAAGGTTTACATCTTCAGCTCCTAAATTCTTTTTCTTGTCATTTTAAGGATCTAGGTTTCTTATCAGTGAGTGCAATGTAGGGCTTCTGTTTTCCTGCAGTGCCTGCACTAAATTTTTCTTGGTAAATGACTTTTAACTGTTTGGTACCAGCAGGTTAACTTAAAACTTAGAAGGTCTAAATTTCAAAATGAGTAGCACTTCAAGGATGCCAGTATTTTCAAGGGTTTCCATTATTACTTCAGCAGAGCTGAATTTGTGGAGGTTCCTGTGGGAATCATTAGCAGAAGTTCATATGATGTAGACAACAACAAGCCTCTTGTCTCTCAGTATTATTTCAAATGGTAATGTGCTAAAAACTTAGATTCAAAATTTAAAAATTGCTGAGTAAAAGAATACATATTAAATTTATTCTCCTTGTTTCTCAATGAAAAATTCAAAATTAATCCTTTTTGCCTTAGCTCCCTACTCCCTTGGTAATTTTTATTCTCTTGTCACTGACCTTGATTTTTCTATTCTACATTTCCTTCAACTAACTTTTTTCCCCAAAAAAATTGTTTTCTAAGCAATTGTATGAAAAAGACTTTCTAAACTGTATGAAATGCTTTCTAAAGCCACTCTACAGGGTTGGCAGCCAGAGGCTGTCATTAGCAGAGAGGGGGAGTCGTTCTTCTAATTTCAAAACTTGCAAAGTGGAATAATTAAGCCGCGTCTCGGGAAGCTTGAGAGCGTCGTGCCTTCCGTCTGCTGGAGTGCCCGAGGTTTTATTATCTCAGCACTTAATGGCAGCCTTCTGTTGCTGAGCTTTGAGTGCCACATGTCCCTCCTGTGCCACGTTGTGCTGCAGGCTCTGGCTCCCCCAGCATCACCAACGTGCAGACGGCGCTGTACCAGCCCCAGCCGCAGCAGCCGCAGCCCCAGCCCTATGGGCAGTGCATCACCGACAACGGCGTCGTCTACTCCGTGGGCATGCAGTGGCTCAAGACACAGGGCAGCCAGCAGATGCTGTGCACCTGCCTGGGCAACGGAGTCAGCTGCCAGGAGATAGGTATGAGCTGCTCTGAGGTCTCTGGGACTGTCCTGTGGCTCAGTTTCCAAGTAGAACCCTTTGTGTGTGTGTGTCAGAAGTATCCTCTCAAGAAAACATGCTGGAGAAAGGTGCAAGAGGGAAAGAAATGGTTTGGTTATTTGAAGCCTGGTTGTTTAGGGCAGGAATGTTTCTCAGTGAGGTGTGTATAACCTTCTGAGAGGGAAACAGAGCCCTTGGGGAGCAGCACCCTTTGTGTGTGTGTGTGTGTGTGTGAGAAATACCCTCTGAAGAAAACATACTGGAGAAAGGTGCAAGAGGGAAAGAAATGGTTTGGTTATTTGAAGCCTGGTTGTTTAGGGCAGGAATGTTTCCCAGTGAGGTGTGTATAACCTGCTGAGGGGGAGCAGCACCCTTTGTGTGTGTGCATGTCAGAAATGTCCTCTGAAGAGGACGTACTGGAGAAAGGTGCAAGGTGGGGACGAAGTGTTTTGGTTATTTGAAGCCTTGTTGTTTAGGGCAGGAATGTTTCCCAGTGAGCTATTTATAACTTGGTGAGGGGAAACAGCGCCCTTGGGGAGCAGCATTAATAACTTCATTCAAATGGAGCTGCAATAATATATGTTTGGAAAAGAATGTGGAGGAATGCCACAGCTATGGAGCTGTCTCTTGGTGTGTATTGGCTCGGCTCCTTGGCAGTCAGTGTGGGTTCCCAGCAGCCAGCAACTTGGCCTGGAGGGACTGTTGCTGTTTTAGAGCCCTGAAATTTGTGAATTGCTTTAAACTGCAGTCTAATGCTATGATTGTCTCTCTGAAGCCGTGACCCAAACGTACGGCGGCAATTCTGATGGGGAGCCCTGTGTGCTGCCTTTCACCTACGATGGAAGGACCTTCTACTCCTGCACCACCGAAGGGCGCACGGACGGGCACTTCTGGTGCAGCACCACTTCCAACTTCGAGCAGGACAGGAGATACTCCTTCTGTACTGAGCAGAATGGTGAGCTCCAATCACAGCATCTGCACATGACCGTGGTGGAGGGATGGAGGAGGGAGCAGAGGACTCAGGAACAGGCTGCCTACCAATTCCAGCTGTCTGGAAGGACTCAAGGATGGGAATGGAGGGCTGTCTGGTGACAGAGCACTTGTATGGTCTTGGTGATTTTGGAGGGTGCAACAGAAGTACCCTTGAGTGTGACTGTGTTCACAGGGGTCCGAGGATGAGGGAAGAGATGAGGATCTGACTCCATGTTTCAGAAGGCTTGATTTATTACTTTATGATATATATTATATTAAAACTATACTAAAATAATAGAAGAAAGGATTTAATCAGAAGGCTAGCTAAGAATAGCAAAAGAAAGAATGATCACAAAGGCTTGTGGCTTGGACAAAGAGTCTGAGCCAACTGACTGTGATTGGCCATTAATTAGAAACAACCACATGAGACCAATCACAGACTCGCCTGTTGCATTCCACAGCAGCAGATAACCATTGGTTACATTTTGTTTCTGCGGCTTCTCAGGAGAAAAAATCCTAAGGAAAGAATTTTTCATAAAAAGATGTCTGTGACACTTGAGTCCTGTTTTCTGAACTGACTTTAGAATGGGAGTACCTGGTCATGGTGGAGCTTTGGCCCAAGGGATGCTTATCTTTGGCTTTGCTTGGGTGAATTGCTTCAAGCAATGCCCATATTAGGCTGCAAAGAGGAGGATGCCCATGGAGTACAGTTTGTGCAGCCCTGTCATTCCCTCCATCCGGGCTGCCTAGCCAGGCTGCCATATATAGCAGTGCTCTTCGTGTGATTTGTGGTCACTGATCAAGAGCTGGGGCATGACTAAGGCAGCAGCATTGCCTCTTGTCTGGGGATGGGGAGTGTTCACAGCACAGATCTGTCTACCTGTGTGGTTGCACTTCCTGGAGTGCCTGTCAGACATCCATGGAGCAGTGTCCAGGCAGCTTCTTGAGATCTTGGAGAGAATATTTCATGTTCCCACATGAAAATACTGCTTCTTACACTGCATAGACACTGTCTTTAAAATTCTATTCTACTCTGGTTGTTTTTCCCTGATAAAATCAAGCCTTTTTCTGCAGCACTTATAATACTTCATCAAAAAAAAAACAGACACCCAAAAAAACCACCCAAACACTGTCCCTGTCCATGTACATGTTCATGTTTTAGAGAGGCTTCTTGTGATACACTGTGGAAAAGAGAAATGTAGAAATGTGATATAGAAAAATCTCAGTAATTGTCTTGTTGTTCTACAATATTTGTAAAGCAGAGTTGCTCAAGAGGTGATTAGTTCAGGTAGATTACAGCCCTCTTTCCACTGCTGCTTGCAAAACATGAGGCTTCCAGCCTGCAGAGAGGTTGTGGCTTGTCCTGTTGTACATGACAGAGCTGTAACCCTTTCCTGAGGGTGAAGGCTTCCCTTAGAGCTGAGGGGCACCACTGGGAAATGGCTTCAGAGACAATACAGGTGTGCTGAGAGCTGTGAGTTTATTTCAGTCCCTAGGCCTTGGGAGAAGGCATCTGCAAAGCTACTTCCCAAGCACAGTAAGCTTTGGTTTTCCCTGTTTCCTGGGAATTCCCATGGCTGGCTCTGCAGCTCATTCCAGAGCAAAGCTTGAACTGAACTGACCTCGTGCAAAGCTTGTTTTTCCACATCTGAATTAATTAAAGCCAAGAAAAGAGGCCTGTGGATTATATACAGGGCACACATGGGAAAAAGCAGTGCTAGTGCTTTGTTTTCCAAGCTCTTCTGTGCATGCTAAGAGAAGAGTGCAGGCTGAATTTGCATCTGCTCCTTTCACTTTTTGTGCAGTTTTGGTCCAGACGCGGGGTGGCAATTCCAACGGTGCTCTGTGCCACTTCCCCTTCCTGTACAACAACCGCAACTACACCGACTGCACCTCGGAGGGACGGAGGGACAACATGAAGTGGTGTGGAACCACGGAGAACTACGATGCTGACCAGAAGTTTGGCTTCTGCCCCATGGCTGGTAAGGCTGAGAGCCATAAAGGGCTTGTGGAGCACGTGGTTCTTTGAGCTGGAAAGTGAAGATCTCTCTGTCAGATATTGATGACTTCTAATGAGCTGAGTCTCAGCCCAAAGCCCTTTAAGGCATTTCTGAAGTTTTCTTTTGTCCTTTTTTCCCCATTGACCACCTCTAGCAGGAGAAGTCAATTTTCATTACTTCTTTGCTACAAGCCAGTGGTAGGCATGCTCCTCAGCTGGTGTGAGTCCCTGATACTCCATGATACTAGTTAGTTTATTTTTCTTTTTTTAAATCAAACCATTTCTTTACCCCTCCCTACTCTGTCACAAATAATAGTTGTCAGTAGAGGTTATTTTTATCAAATGTTTTGGTGAATTTAACTTTTTTGTTGTGAGACTTGCTGGAATTTGCTGTTAATTTTTTTCTTGTCTTTCATCTACTTCTTCAGATAATGTTGGGTGCTTGGAGTTTTTCCTTTAAATTTCTCTGATACTCCCTGTAATTCTGATTTGGAGTCCTTCTACAAAGTTAAGAATAGAATCAGTTTGTAAATTAATTTTGCAAAGGACTTTGCAACAGTAGGTACTTCTACAGCTGAAAACTTCAGAAGTTTATACCATCAGATCTGCTGGTGTAGATCTGCTGGAGAACCTAAATTTGAGTGTGTGCCTAAAATTTCCTCGTTAAGATGCAGAAACCACTACCTGGTATGAAGGGGCATTGCAAATGGTCTCAGTCCTCAAAATCTTGTAAATTGTGGCCTCATAAATATTCTCTTGCTTTCTTCTCACCTAGCCCATGAAGAAATCTGCACAACCAACGACGGTGTCATGTACCGTGTTGGGGACCAGTGGGATAAGCAGCATGACATGGGCCACATGATGAGATGTACTTGTGTAGGAAATGGCCGTGGAGAGTGGACCTGCATTGCCTATTCACAGCTCAGAGGTACTGAATTTCATGTGGATATCACCACTTCACTCTAAGTAGGAGATGGGAGAAGTTGGTATCCTTTTCTATCATTGTGGGTTTGAGCCCACACTCAAGAACTGTTGTGTAATTTTTGGAGTAGTAAGGGGATTAGAGGAGCTGTGAAGTTCTTGTCTTGTTTATGTGCTGGAAAAGTATATTCCAGCCTTAACAGGCTCTGAAGCAGAAGCAAACCTTGCTTGTCTGGATCATGGTATCCCTCCCAACTTTTGTCTACACTTAGGAATTGGCAACACTGTGATTTTACATGGAGCTCAGTATAGGCACCTCCCCACCTCAAGAACAGACAAAACTCCAGACTAGTCTGAAGTTTGAAAGCAGAGCTGTTGTGTTTTATTGTTCTGCAGTGAAATTTTCAATTCCTTTGTGCTGGATTAGCCTTTTGCTGGCTAATCTATATGGAAGGCTGGCAGGAAAGCATGGAGATTACTCTTATTTATTTACTCATTTGTGTGAGTGGTCCAAGTGGAGAAGCACTTAAGCAGTACCAAAAAAAGAAGACTTAAAAGCACAGACATTTGATCATCCTACAGCTAACTCACAGCATTGGCTTCATGTCTGGAAAAGGCAGGGGGGTTGCTGTCAAGAGGCCAAGAAAGGACTCTTTTAACACCACTGCTGAAGTGGGATATAATTTATAGGAGAAGGCTCACTCAGGGGCTTTGGAAGGGGTTTTTTAAATGTGTTCCTTCAGCATGAAAAGCACTGCTCAGAGTTCTGGGCTGTGCAAGTCCTGTTTCCACTTACACAGCTCTGCAGTTCCTTTCTGGAGTTGAAGTGGTCTTTCTTGCCGAGGAGAGGGTAGAGATACTTTGCTTTTTCAAAAGGCAAAGGTTATCTGAGTAGAGCTGTTTAAACACAGCAGCCAGACCTTGGTGCCTGCAGGAGGGTCTGAGCACTCCTTGGTTTATCCAGATGCTGTGCCCATGGTGTGGGAAAATATCATGGGGAATAAAATCATGGGAATCATGGACTCACTTCCCCAAGGACAGCTGGTCCAGGATTGACTCCAGACCTGAACTTGGGTCTCTTGGGTCCCACTTAACAAAACAACTTGCTTCTGGACTTGTTTTCATGTTTGTTTTGTCTTTCTGCTCCTTGCTGTGATTAGACTGGCTTTAGGAATTCTATGCCAGATCCCAGATGGACATTGAACCTAATAGAGTGATACCATTGTACTACAGCATGGGGTCTGGTTACTGTGTTATGAGGGAAGGGTAGGCACCAACAGCATCTTGTGTGTGGGAAAGATGAGCCTCTGCCTTCAGATTACTACAGAGGGTAGCAGAGATACCTAGCAGAATAACATCATGAAGATGGCTGTACTTCCTCATTGTATTTTTATAAATTTGGAGCAGCCCTTTTCTCCTTGCGTAGTTGCAGTGGTTTGAGGCTGAGGAGTTTGAGCTGAGGTGTTCCTTAGAGGAGATGATCAGAGAGTCAGTGTGGTGGTTTAGAGTTTTGTTCACACATGGAATCTGTCTAAAGGAACAAAAAGGCAGTTCTGTAGCTGGATTGTGTCCTACAGACCTCTTTTCTGCAAGTGTTGCTTATTTGTACAGTGCTGGTAGATGAATTTGAGAGCTGGGCTGTGTGTGCAGCCCTGTGAGGGTCACAGAGTACAGAAAGGAGGGCTCCTCTCTGCCTTGGATGGAGCTGCTTACAATCGGTCTGTGTGCTGATCTAGCAAGGGAATGATGTTCCAGGCAGAAAGGTTCTGTCTCAATGCTCACACCTATTGCTGATGAGCTCTGCTCTCTCCCCCAGACCAGTGCATTGTGGATGGCATCACCTATGACGTGAACCAGACCTTCCACAAGCGCCATGACGAGGGGCACATGCTGAACTGCACCTGCTTTGGCCAGGGCCGGGGCAGGTGGAAGTGTGATCCTGTAGGTGAGTCACTGGCTGTCCCCCCTTGCCAGACACACTCTGTGCCTCTGGACAAACTGGCGTGGGAGTTTGGGCCCAGTCTTTGTCCACTTTCCGTCTTGAATTGTACAAAAGCAACAATAGAAGCAACACTGCATTTGCTGGAGGGTAAGTGAGAGGACATTTGTTAATTCAAGGACATATGCTTGGCTTATCACACCTGCCACAGAAAAACCTCGACTGTGGCAAGCATATGGTGTAAAATATGGTTATGGTAGCAGGGCAGTTAGCCTGTGGTGATCTGGCTGGATTCTGGTACCTCAGCTGTCAGCAGGGCTCTCAGCCTGAACACTGATAAAACATTCAGCTGGGCCCTGATGCTAGGATCAGTTTTCTTGCCTTTCTCTATCCTAAAATCTTTCAGAGTTTTCTCCTGAACTGAGGAAGGAACACCAGCATATATTAACTTACCTTGGACTGACTTGATTTTTTGGCTGCCCTTTGTTCTAGCAAAGAGAGAGCTCAGGATGAGAACACGTGTTAATAGTGCTCTGGAGGTTAGCTAAAACCATCATGATTCTCTGCAGGAAGGAGATTTCATGTCTTCTTCCTCCCCCCCTTCCCTAGAAAACCTTGATTGTAAGATATGACCTGACTGTTTGGTTTGCAGTTACTAAGTCCAAGAGAGCTTCAAACTATTGCCAAGAAAACCTATTAGAAATTGCTGGTTGTGAAGCTCTGCTTTATTAAGGGTAGTATCTCTGTGTGTTTACTCAAGGAACACAGATTGTAAAGCTCCAGAGAATTACTAGTTTGAAGGAAGGGGTGGGGGCATGATTTCAGCTATCTGTATAAGTGCAGTTAAAGTTTTAATTTTGTTGGCTGTCTCTAAACAAAGCTTTTCTTTATCCAAGCAAACGTAATGCTGGTTCTCACTGAAGATTTCTGTGGAGCCAGGCACACATGCAGTTGTCAGGGCAGAAAGTGTGCTGAAGTGCTGAACTGTGCTGTATTTACACTAGCTTAGCTGATTTCAAGATCTGATCTGTCCCCCTTTGGTTTATACAATGGTAAATCTGGAAAGATTCTGCTGAAAATAAAAACATTCTGGGGACTATTAAAACTTAAATGAATTCTGAAGGCAGGAGGAATTTTTGCCTTTGATCTCCTTGAGAGCAGCATGGTTTAGCTTTGGATGAGAGATGAACTCAGTTGGCCAAGGGCAGGATTGACCTCCAGAGTGGATGACATTCTTTCTAGAAGGAACACCCCACAGAAATGCATCACAGCTGAATTAGCCCTCTAATATCCAACCTAATACATGCAGTGCTGTATTAAGAACCTTGATTTGAGACTCCAATTCTGTTGCCACTTTATTTTTATGTACCTCTATTTGCAAATAAACATCGGTGCTGCATTTCTTTGTGCAAAAAGGGGGGATATTTTTGCTTTTGGGACTTTTTTGTAGCTATTCCAGTGTGGTTTCAGTAACACTCAGTGTGAACTGTCCCTCTTGTGCCTCCAGACCAGTGCCAGGACTCAGAAACCCGGACCTTTTACCAGATTGGAGACTCCTGGGAGAAGTACGTGCATGGGGTCAGGTACCAGTGCTACTGCTATGGCCGTGGGATTGGAGAGTGGCACTGCCAACCTCTGCAGACCTACCCAGGTAAGAAACCAACAGAAAATGAACTCACCTGCTGAGTGAGACCTGAGGAAGGCCAGCTTTCCACTCCTCACCTGTTGAGGTTTCTGTACCTAATGTCTTTTGATTTCTTCTTGAAACAGAACAGATTCTCCTGTCCCTTGGCAGACACAAGCAGTGGTCAGGGACTGATAAAGAGGGGCTCAGGCTGTTTGCAGCTATTCCTGAGGCCAGGGTTAGTTCATAGAATGACCCTCAGTGCACACAACAGCTTGGGCTTACATTGCCTCTTGGTATTTAGTGGTATCACATGTGTAATCTTCAGTTTATATTTCCTGAAATTCACATGTGTGGTTCTTCCTTTTCCACTCATTACAGAAGCAAAATCCATCATGGAACAAAATGTTTTTCCTGATCAGTGCCCCAAAGACATTAAATATTTGAACTCTTGTTTGTCCAGGCAATTCCAGGAACTCTATAGGAATGGGCAATGCCTGTTTGTTGTTCAGCTGTTGGTTGTTCAGCTTCAGTTCCCTGAACAGAACATGAGGGGAACTTCTCTACTTTCCTGTTCAAGGTTGCAACTGCCACTGTCTTAATCTGAATAAGATGAAGTATTAAGGCTTGCTGAGCTTCATTTACTCCTGTTGGACTGCTTAAACAAACATCTCCCTGAGCTATGTGAAATATGCATGCCTCCAGCCTGGAGACCAGGCTTGGGGCTGCTTTAGACACAAGAGTGACTGAAAATGTGTAAATAAACCAGATCTAATGTTTCTGAATGTAGGTTTGGGGTTAGGTGAGCTTTGAAATTTTCTGCCTGCGGGCAGAAGTTTGTTTTTCTAGAAATCCTGTTAAACGGGGAACAGGTATATATGTTACATGGTTGTCCAAATAAATTATTATTAGAAATGTTGGGAATGGGGTGAGGGTGCAGCTATTTAATGGCTTAAACACTTTTCTGCAGATTCCAGGGATGTCTTTGCTGGGATTTTCTGAGAACTAACATGAGGACAGTGCTGCTGAGTGTTCAGTGACACCTCCCCAGTGAGCCCAGGTTCTCTGAAAAAAGAGCCATAGGGTCATAAAACCTGTCCTTCTTTATTGGAGAGCTTGTTGGAGGAAATAGGCCTGAGCCTGACCTAGCTGAATGCAATCAGTAGTCTTAAGCATTAGAGCACTGCAGAACTTGTATTTTCATCAGTTCATGGCCCTCTTTTGTCTCAGGACTTCCACCTACCCTTCTGGTGGGGTTAGTGTGCAAAAGAAAAGTCTCGCTATCTGTGGAGTCCTCCAGAGAGTCAAGAAAATTTAGTGTTTCAAATGAACTGAAGAAGAAATTTAGTAAAATAGTAGAAGATTAGTGTCTATTTTCAGGTTGTATTCAGTGTCAGATCAGAAATTTTCCCTCACCATGCTGCATGATTAGACCTGGATTTGGCAGATGGTTTCTATCAGCTTCCCTGCTCCATTTCAGAAGATATTAGTGAAGAAAACAATTATTTGCTGAGAAGTTCCCCCCATTTCTTTGAAAAGCAAGGCTTTGCATTGCAGAGTTTTTCTGTACTAGACCTCTCGCATTTTCCATTTCATTGGTAGCTTACAGGAAATGGACCCAAGCAGTGCTCATTAACTTCCCCACAGAATTTATTCTTACTCACTGGTTTTCTAGGTGGCAATGAAGGATAGAAAGACAATAGAACTGATTTCCCATGTATATACTCTGTGAGCCATGTGGTTTTCTTGCTTTTTGATGACTCCACAACATCCCCAGCAGGTTAAAACAGCAACTCTTTTTTTCCAGGCTCAACAGGACCTGTTCAGGTGATCATCACAGAGAGCACCAATCAGCCAAACTCCCACCCCATCCAGTGGAATGCTCCTGAACGGTCTCACATCACCCAGTACATCCTGCGCTGGAGACCCGTGAGTGCCACACGTGTCATCATTTGTTCCTCAAGAGTCCTTTATTTGGCTTTTCCTGGTGTCTGAAAGAAGTGGCTGACACAACTTCTGCAAACTTGAGTTGCTTATTCACTGTCTTTGGCCTCTTGAGGTCAACAGCTACTCTTGAGCATCAAGGGGAGAGCCAGTGCTGTATAAACACTTCATGTTTTCTTGCCCAAACTTCACTGGTTGCTGTGTTCATAAAATATTCTATTAAACAAAGCACTAGTACAGCAAGCAGGCAAGTTTATATCCTTAGGAATGCAAATCCTTGTGGAAGCTTCTTCATCCAAAGAAATGCTGCTTTAGTAACATGTGCATATGCAGAAACTACTGGGATCCATTTTTATTCTGTTAATGTGGAGGTAAAAATGATTAGGATATGAAGTCATAAACAGCTTGTGTAGGATTAAATAAACAGTCACGCCCATCTTCTCCAAAGTCTACACCAAAACTGGTTAACCACAGCTTGTTGGCTGGCTCTTCTGTGAGGAATGATTTGGTTTAACCAGCACAGATGAGCTGAGTTCCAGCTCCCCTGAGTACAGCTTCACAAAAGACCACTTAATGATTAAGAACATTAGTACCTCAATGCTGCCTGTTATTAAGAGAACAATAAAGGCCCAGATCCAAATCCATTGAAGGCACTCAAATATTTTACTGATTTCAGTGTATCTTGGATGAAGGCCTGAATGAAATGGACTTTAAAGCACTGGAGTACAAACCTCAGAGGATGGAGCATTATTTTAAAGCTTCTCATAGAGTTCAAACACAGGGTAGAAGGGAAGAACTTCTCTGTATATTGTTTTCAGATGATGGCTTTAGAGTGTTATTATGAACAGGCTTCAAAAGTATCTTTTCCAGCCAGTACTTCATGCCTTACTGTGCTTTTGGTGAAGGAATGAGTTGAATTATAACAAATAATGCTCCTTTTAAAGGGTAAAGTTCACAGCTAGGTTGTTTTTAGTTTAACCCTGTAAAACCTAATAACTCAATGCCATTGGTCCTGCTTCTTGGCATATTTTTCTCATCTCCTTTGACTTGCTTCTGTCTGTGCACTAAAGCCATTCAAGTCACACTTGTGTTTGAATATTACAGGGAGCAGTGACCACATAGCAGGTTAGGTCACTAGATTGCCCTGCTTGCAGCCTAGGGAATCTCTCACTGTCTGAGTGTCCTTTTTCTTGCAGAAAAACTCAGGCAGGCAGTGGAAGGAAGCCACCATCCCTGGCCACAGGAACTCCTACACCATCTCAGGCCTGAAGCCTGGTGTGATTTATGAGGGACAGCTCATCAGTGTGCAGCAGTATGGCCACAAGGAAGTCACCCGCTTCGATTTCACCACAACCAGCACCACAGCAGTGACAAGTGAGCCGAGCAGGGGGACATCCAGGGAAACCTCATCTCCTTCACCCACCTCCTTGCTTTGTGCATCCCACTCAACACAAAATTGTAGTGATGCTTAATGCAACCTCTCTCTGCTCTCTCTGATAGGCAACACTGTTTCAGGAGAGACAACTCTTCTTCCTCCCGTGGTTGCTACTTCAGAATCAGTCACTGAAATCACATCCAACAGCTTTGTTGTCTCCTGGGTTTCTGCTTCTGACACCGTTTCTGGATTCCGCGTTGAGTACGAGCTGAGCGAGGAGGGTGACGAGCCCCAGTACCTTGGTGAGACTGCTGTGTGTGCCAGGGCAAAGCAGGGTGGTGAGATAATGCTGTGTGTGCCAGGGCAAACCAGGGTGATGAGCCCCAGTGCCTTGGTGAGACAGTGCTGTGTGTGCCAGGGCAAAGCAGGGTGACGAGCCCCAGTACCTTGGTGAGACAGTGCTGTGTGTGCCAGGGCAAAGCAGGGTGGTGAGACAATGCTGTATGTGCCAGGGCAAAGCAGGGTGACGAGCCCCAGTACCTTGGTGAGACAATGCTGTGTGTGCCAGGGCAAAGCAGGGTGATGAGCCCCAGTGCCTTGGTGAGGCAATGCTGTGTGTGCCAGGGCAAAGCAGGGTGATGAGCCCCAGTGCCTTGGTGAGACAGTGCTGTGTGTGCCAGGGCAAAGCAGGGTGATGAGCCCCAGTACCTTGGTGAGACAATGCTGTGTGTGCCAGGCAAAGCAGGATGGTGAGCTCCAGTGCCTTGGTGAGGCAGTGCTGTGTGTGCCAGGGCAAAGCAGGGTGGTGAGACAATGCTGTGTGTGCCAGGCAAAGCAGGGTGGTGAGCCCCAGTGCCTTGGTGAGACAATGCTGTGTGTGCCAGGCAAAGCAGGGTGGTGAGCCCCAGTGCCTTGGGTGAGACAGTGCTGTGTGTGCCAGGGCAAAGCAGGGTGATGAGCCCCAGTACCTTGGTGAGACAATGCTGTGTGTGCCAGGCAAAGCAGGATGGTGAGCTCCAGTGCCTTGGTGAGGCAGTGCTATGTGTGCCAGGGCAAAGCAGGGTGGTGAGCTCCAGTGCCTTGGTGAGGCAGTGCTGTGTGTGCCAGGGCAAAGCAGGGTGGTGAGGCAATGCTGTGTGTGCCAGGCAAAGCAGGGTGGTGAGCCCCAGTGCCTTGGTGAGGCAATGCTGTGTGTGCCAGGGCAAAGCCCTGCTCACAATCAGGGCATCACTGCTCTGTGGCACTCAGTAGAGCTGGTGTGAGCATCACAGTGAGCACCTCCCCATCTTTCAGGAGGATTCAGTTAGGATGTGAGAGTGGCAGGAGCAGCTTGGATTAAAAGCTCAGTTCTTTGTCTTTTCTCCATTAATAGCAGTAAGAGAGCAAGGCAAGTAAATAGCAATATCCCCTCAGAATGTTGTCCCAGAATTCTGCAGAGGAAAACTGCCTGAGCCAGGAGTGGTGGATGGGTAATAACTCTGAGTAGATATAATTATTCTTTTCACCTCCATGAATCTTTGCTCCATTTTCTTTGCTCAGTTTTTTTTTTTTTTTTTTTTTCATTTTACAATCATGTAAAGTTACTGGCTTCCACAGCATCCTGAAATGAGCAGCAGTGCAGATGAGACAAGAACCAAATCTGTTTTTCTGAACCTGCCTCTCAGCTGGTTTCCTTTGGCATACCTTTGTCCTTCCATCAGAATGGACAGAGAGAACTCTTTCCCAAATGCCTTCTCTTGGCTGCTTATCTCATGGATATCTCATCATATCTTGACTGCTCTGTCAGTTGTTTTGTTTGGATCAAATCTTCCTCATCTTTGATAATATGGCAGTTTAGCTGAGCTGAGAAGCTGGTTAAAGGCACTGGACTCAGACACAGGAATTGAAACTCATTTTCTAAAATTTTCTGTAGAGCCCATGGCACCACTACATGTAATTTCATTTGAACTTTTTTCCTAGTTTCCTGTCCTAACAGTGATAATAGCAATATCTCACCTCAAGCATTTGAAGTTATAATAGTTACTGGGACATGAGTGTGGTAAAACATGACAAAAAGAACAGCAATCTCCCGACCTAATAATTCTCCCTGGATTGTTGCTCCCCTGAACTCACAAGCTTGGGCACTGAGCAGTGGTGGCATTTGTGGGGACTGCCAGCACTGTCACTACCTTTCTTTCTGCCCAGACAGCTGTGAAGCAGCTCCTGAGCTCATTGTCTACAGACAGGGGTTTACAGGCAGACTGAAAGGCAATTCCTAGTTTTCCCCCAAGATGCATGGCTTCAGTCTGGTCAGCAAGGAGCTGCTTCTTGGGGAGTTTTCTACATCTGGCACGTAGGTGAACATCTGGGAGAAGGGAAAGAAGTTCACCAGCCCTCATAATGTCATTCTTCTCATTCATGAGTCAGTGTTTCCACATAACCTACTCATGTGAAAGTTTTTCCATATATTTCTGTACTGAAAGCTCAACAGTGAGGGTATGAAATGAGTGTTCAGCTGAAATGGCTACAGTGTGCAGGGGGCTGCTGCTCAAGCTGCCCTGCAATACCTTTGGTTGCTGCTCCAAACTCTCCACACAACTCTTCCACAGTGCAGAGAAACTGTTGTTTTATTGCAGGAAGACTCTGCTTCAACCTAGATTAGAACAGGCTTCTCAATTATTTAATTTGGAGAGAAAGCAAGAAGATGGAGTTGCTAAACCAAATTTTTCTCTCCTGCCTTCCTCAGATCTTCCAAGCACAGCCACTTCTGTCAACATCCCTGACTTGCTTCCTGGTCGCAAGTATATTGTTAATGTCTACCAGATCTCTGAGGAGGGAGAGCAGAATCTCATCCTGTCTACTTCACAGACTACAGGTATGTGTGGGTGGCTGTTGCTGCACTTTGAGAGCTGCTGTTACTGTTTGCTGAAGATATTTTTGTTGCCTCTCATCTCACACTTGCTGTCCTCCTGTGTTTATTGTCTTAAACAGCTCCTGATGCACCACCTGAGCACACAGTGGAAAGTGTGGATGACACATCCATTGTCATCAGCTGGAGCAGACCACAGGCTCCAATCACAGGTTTGTCCTGTTGGAGTGCACTTATTATTGATAGAACCTAAAATGTAGGTGAAAAGGAAAATATAACTCTGGGACAAAGGTATTGCAAAATTCTGCCTGGTCAGAGAGACCAGCTGGAAAGCACATGGGCAGTTCAGCATTTCCTTGGCTTCAGTGGCTGAACCAAGCAAGGCTGGATGTAAAACAATTCCTTCTGGATTTGTGTTAAATAAAAACAAGCCCTTATATTTGTATCTGTCATCCAGACCATCCCATAGTGAGCATGAGAACAGTGCAGGCCTAAAGCCACATGTCAGACCTCAGAGAGATCCTTACCCAGGTCAGGCTGTGCTTTGGAAGGTGGTGTGGGTGTGTGGTCTGTAAGTGGGACGTGAGCACAGGCAGGCCACAGGTCCTGCTGCAGTTCAGGACTATTTTTATCAAAGCTCAGGAGGGAGATCAGTTCAGCCCTCATTTCTAGCATTCTTTGTGCTTGCTGCTTGTGCTGAGGATTACATATTTCTCTTGCTTCAGGCTACAGGATTGTCTACGTTCCCTCTGTGGAAGGCAGCAGCACAGAGCTCAACCTGCCTGACACTGCCACCTCTGTGACACTCAGTGACCTGATGCCAGGGGTTCAGTACAACATCAGCATCTATGCTGTGGAAGAAAACCAGGAGAGCACTCCTGTCTTCATCCAGCAGGAAACCACTGGGGTCCCACGCACAGGTAATGCTCATCTTCTGGGGTTCAGTCACTGAGATTTCTGTTGCTAGCTAAGGGAGTGCTTAAATGAACTCAGTGATGGTTTTGTGGGCTTGAATTTAAGTTTCACTGGTATTGAAGTTCTCTAGTAAAATCATACTTATTGACACAATTAAAACACCACTCTGCATTAAGAGGGTGTAATTCCCAGGGACTGGACTGCAGGCAGGTCTTGCACTGTCTTCAGAACAGAAATCAATTTCCCAAGTCATCTTAGGGGGATTCTGCTAAGAAATCCTCTGAAGTGCCTGGTGTATTATTTTGACCCAGCACTTGGCTCACAGATGTTCAAGGTTATGTATCACACACCACAACACAATGTTCAAACTGTTCACCTGACTTTTACCTCTCCCTTCCAATCCTACCCATTATTTTCCTTTGCAATCAGTGGGGATGGGAGATTGCTCAGCATTGACTGATGTGCCAAAACAACACCATAGGATCTAAACTTGAGGCACTCAGTACTTAAAAAACTTCTGGTTTCAGGGTTCTTTAAGTATCCAGTTGGACTGAATAACCAAACCAAAAGAAGGGATAGTGAAAGAATTGGGATTTGATGTGGTAAGCAGTGGAATTTCATGGTCCTGCAAGTTGCAAGCACGTGTTCGCAAATGGGAATTTACCAGGAATGAACTCAGCTCAATGATTTTATGGTTTGGCCTCTGCATCTTCCAAAAATGTGCACTGGTTAACCTTAGGACAGTATCAGTCCTAGTCTCAAGAAACTTAATTTAAACACAGGAATTCAAGGGTGCAGTACTGTGGCCCAGCACTGAGGGAACTGCATTTTGCATTTGACTGCAGTAAGGCCAGATCAGCCCCTGTACTTGTTTAATTATAAAAGGTGGATTTCAAGTTAATCACAGACATTCAGAACATGCTGTGGGTTTTGAAAACCCTCTCTTTTAATTTTAGAAGGAGGTTACTGTTTCCAGCCCCTGGAGTACTTTTGTTTCCCCTCAGGCTTTGGTTCTGCATATACTTGAAGTTCTGTAGCATATCACATCTGGTCTTTCAGTACTTTCTGTCACAGCAAGATACCTTCTGAAGACATAGTATACTTTAAAGTAGATAATGATGTTTAGAATTGCAGTCTGCTTGAATATTGTCTGGGAATGTGTGTAGGCATGTTTACAGTGAGGTTACCCTGATTTTTTTAATTCAGTAAGTAGTCTTGGGCTAGCCATCGTTCAAGGAAAATTCACTTTTTTTTCCTTCCATGGAAACCAATAACTCCTCCTCCTGCTAAGGACTGCCTCTGGCAACTGTTGTACCCCTGTGCTTTCAGATGAAGTGCCTTCCCCCAGAGACCTGCAGTTTGTGGAGGTTTCTGACATCAAGATCACCATCATGTGGACCCCTCCCCAGAGCCAAGTGTCCGGCTACCGGGTGGAGGTGATCCCCGTGAACCGCCCCGGCCAGCACGGCCAGAGGCTGCCCATCACCAGGAGTGCCTTTGCTGAGGTCATTGACCTGATCCCAGGAACAACCTACCTCTTCAAGATCTTTGCTGTGAACCAGGGCAGGGAGAGCAAACCTTTGACTGGAGAGCAAACCACCAGTAAGTGTCTTTGTCTTTCCTCTGTGCTTTTTTTCAGCCTTTGAAGCGTGGATTTTTCTGTCACTTGGAGAAATGTATAAACAGAGCACTTGAAGTGCAGCAGTTCTAGCCCAGGAGGTATCCCATCAGTAGGATGACAGGGCTGGGAATTCATTCATTCTAACAATGATCTCTTCAGCAGATTTATCCTCCTCCAGGGCTTTCCAATGGGAGTTCAAGTCTCATGGCACTTTAAAACAATTTCATATGGCTGGAATTCAACTTTTTTATTACTGGCTGAGAATTGATGGACCCTGCAGTTCTTTTACAGCACAGATCACAGCCTGTGACTTTTATAATTTTTTCTTTCTTTTGCTGGTACCTTAGGGCAGATTTCAGTATGACTTAAAAGCCTTGCTGAGGTTCCTCTGAAAATCCCCATCTCCCTTCTGACAGCTCCATACCTATCTGGCTCCCCTGGCAGCAGTAGCTGCTGTGCCTGCACATGCAAGGAAGGCTCATGCAGGATCCCTCAGAATCTGATTGCTAGTGATCTAGAGGCAGTGCAGCTCCTCACTAGTGTGAGGTGAAATGCATTTTGTCAGGCACTGTTTTTTGCTTTGCAGCAGTGCAGAGAAGAGAGAGGGAGCAGTGGCTGGGCAAGATGTAGGTTTCAGATGGAAGAGTAGGAATTTTATCTGGGTGGTTATCTCTGTTTTTGGCTCAAGAGGAGCAGATCAGACAGAACATGGGAGATTGTTTGATCAGGTCCTGTTTATTGGGCAATTGAAGGGTGAGTGGGTATTTGTGATGGGTCACTATCCAAAGGGACAAAATTCAGCCATGTGCATCTGCTGCTCTTCTGCTACTTTTCAGTAAATAAGAGTAACTTCTGAGAACCCAGCCTGGCTCTTTGTAATATGAGAGGGAAGGAAAGGAAATGGGATAATCTGGGAATATAGCCATGCTGTTTGAGGAATATCCTTACCTCCATCCATAAAGTTATGAGCAGTGAATAGTGCCTGTCCCTTGGCTGTGCAGGGAGAATGGGATCCTTATGTCCATCCTTTGCCACAGGTGTCTAATTTGAGCCCAGCACAGATGGTGTGAGCACCCTCCCTCCTCTTTCAAGCGAGGCTTTCAAAAGCAAGGATGAAACTTAGGAATCTGAGCCCTCTTGGAAGCATTTAGAACAAGAGGGGCTCAGTTCCCAGCCAGATCTGTAATTTTCTGTGGTTGTTTTGAGGAGCCTGGGCTAGGTGTAGGGTTCCTCTGAAACTGCACAGAGAGGTGTACATTGGAGTATAGACATTTAATTCAGACAGCACAGTCACAAATGTCTGGAATCATTTTCCATAGGCTGTGATCATCTGCTTAACTGCTTGGCCTAAACCACATTGCAGAAACTATTCACATAAATTGCATCCTGTAATCGAAAGTCCTGGGAAACAGAAATCATTCAGGGTTCCCAAGGAAAACCCTGCAGCAAGAGTCTCTTCCCACGGTGTAAATGTGATTCTCTTTTTGGCCTTCCGTTAAAAAGCAGTCTACAAATAAACTCTGAGTGTGCGTGTGGCTTTTTAATCTTCCCCTTTTCCCTCTGCCATGGGGAGAGGAAGTGATAGAAGCCTAATAGAGCTGGCAAATTAAATGGTGCAGAAAGGAACTGACTTTAGGCTACACATTTTAGGAGGATACAATCTTTGTCAAATGAGACTTAGCCCAGATCTAAGTACCAGCAAGGGATAAAGTTGACTTTCAGCCTGTGGGTTGGAGATGGGCTTAAGCTAGGTTACACTCATCCTTTTCAAGTTCTCCCCAGTTTTTTCTAGTGGTGGAAGAAGGAAGACTTCCCTTCCTTTTTCCTCCCTCCTCAAAAATGGAGAAAACAAAAAGGACAAAAGCATCTTCCCGCTGAATCACCGGGAGAGTGATGAAAGCATTAAATTCTTTTGTCAAAATATTACTTCTCCAGGAGGAGAAAAAAGAGCATTGATGAAACTTCACTGCTCTTAAGTTCAATAATGGTTAGAATATAGAAATGGTGGGGAGACTGTGAACTCCTTGCTGCAGCCAGTGCTGCCCTCTCTGCTGTGGGGGCAGATTCCTCTGCAGAGCCTCACCTTGCCTCAGCCCAAGGCAGTGACATCTCCACCAGTCACTGTGGCTCCAGTGAAGGAGCTGTGCTGCCTCAGCCTCTTGTTTATGGAGCTATCTGGGTTATCAGCTTCAGCAGATTCTCAGGGGCACTGATAAAAAGGGGAGGAAGCCTGGTGAGAGCTGTTCCCTGAGTCCCAGGGCAGAGATGAGCATGCTTGGAATTGTTGGATGGTCGGTTCCATGGTGTGAATATTTTTAAGTAGATCTAGGAACTGGTTTTCTGCAGAAAGTCGCTGACTACTACTTATTTTGACATTCAAATGACAAAGTAGGGCTGGTTTATTTTGGGAAGGGATTTTGGGAGGACTGGGCAAGGATTTAAAAGAATAAATCTTTTTCATGGAAAAGGGCTAAAATTGGCTTTCCGTGCTTACACTGACAAGTCTAAACCAAGCTGGTTTTTAAAAAATGCTCTGCACTCATGAGAAACTGTTGAAATTCCTGAGTGTGTTGGGGTCAACCTTTAGACTGCCCTCCCCATGGGATGCAGAGATGGCAGAGACCCAAATCAGTGCAGCCTGGAGCACTCAGGTCTGCCTGTCTCAGTGTATTAATGGATGGCACTGAGGCGTGGATGCAGAAGTGAAATAACTTCCCAGCTCTCTCACAAGTCCCACCTTCTCTCCTCCCACAACCCATCAGAAATCCAGGCCATGGTTTGGAGGTGGGGGTGAGGTGGGGGTTCAGCTGTGAAGCTGATGGGTGTTCTGCTTTTCCTCCCCAGAGCTCGACGCCCCCACCAACCTGCGGTTCCTCAACACCACGGAGCACTCGGTGCTGGTGCTCTGGACGCGGCCCCGCGCCGTCATCACGGGCTACAGGCTGACAGCAGGGCCCACCAGGGGAGGGCAGCCCCGCACCTACAACGTGGGGCCCTCTGCCACCAAGTACCTCCTGAGGAACCTGCAGCCTGGCACCGAGTACACCGTGTACCTGGTGGCCGTGAAGGGTGACCAGCAGAGCAACAGAGAGACCGGCGTCTTCACCACTTGTGAGTGAGGCACACACGCGTCACATCCCCCTTTTATACCCTGGCCTTCTTCAGAACTTGTGCTGAAAGTGCCTATTGTGAGTTGATTTACAGGGGCAGCCTTTTGAAGTAGCATTCCAGCAGCAGAACAGCTTGGGAAATGCTCCTTGTTGTTCTTTCTGAACTCGTTGGCAGGAAAAAGGAGCTATTTGCATAAAAAAGCTTTTAGTAAAATATATTTCAGCTTTTCCTGATGATTAAAAACAAGAGGGAGAACTTTACTACTGGTGCCTCACTTTTGCTTAGCTGGATGTCAGAGAAATTTAATTTTACTTGATCTTCCTAATTGCTTGGTTTTGGCATGACAAATGAAGGAAAGAATACAAATCCCTTTAAAATGGGCAAGGAATGATTAGTCTGGTACTTACATAAAGCTGAAAGCAGTCATTTCTCAAGCTCAGCCATACCATCTCAGGCAGCTCAACTGCAGTTACCCAAACTGACACAAACTTTATATTCTATGGAGTTTTCTTGGGTTTTTTTTTTTTTTGCATTTTAGTCATCTCTCTTTGTGATGCTGGTTTGGAAGAAATATTAAGCAGATTTTGGAAGGAAAGGGAGTTCTGTAACAACCCCCACACACTTCTAAAAAGAGCAAATAGATCCAGTATTTAAATAATGATGATGCCATCACATAAACTAGCAAAAGTCAAAGCCACCCAAGCCCAGAACCACATCCTCTTTTCAAAAGAGAATGTGGTTTCTTTTAGAACAGTGTGAAACTAAAATAAGGGCTCAAACTTTCAATCAGAGTACCATTGTTGACATTGGCAAGGTGCTTTTTGCTGACAGTCCTATCTATAAATATTTCTCAAGTAGAATGTGATTTGATATCTTAGATTTAATATTTTCTGGCTTGTCTGAATGAAACCAGTCCAGTTTGAGACTTAGATCTGATTAACCAGGCCTCTTCATTAATGGCATTAATGAAGACCATTTTGGATTAAACTCAGTGTTGTTATTTAGGCTGATCTTGGCATGCACAGAGGCTTTGGCTTCTGTGTGATGCTTCTGACAGATGTCAGTGAGACCACAGATGCCTCAGACTGACATTGGCTCCTTTCTGCTGACTTCACAAGATGTTGGTGAGGGATGAGATGGTCCTTGCTGGGACAGCTGGATGACAGACAGGGGTGTGCTGTTCTGCTGATTGGAAGGCATATGGTGGGTGAATCAAAAAAAAAAGTGGGTTTTGAGGAACACTTTAGATATCATGCCAAAAAACAGGATTCCCAAGATTCTTGGAGCTGGATGCATAAAGGATCATGCATCCACTTGAGTATTTTTGTTTGCCTCAGGAATAAAAGCTCTGGCTGTGATTAGACCACTTGCATACTGTGTCTGTCAAGCCCAGCAGCGGACAAAAATAATCTGTCAGATCTCTCCCAAATCACTGGATTTGGGATCTAGTGATCTAGTTCAGCACTCATTTCATACCTCTGGCTATTTGTGCTGCTGTAGGTCAGGTTTTCAAACTGTTTGGAGCCCTCCCAGCAGGTAGACTTGAACTCTGGCCAATTCACTCCACAGATCAGCCTGCTGGCTCTGTTCCTCCTTTTAACACAGAAGTGACTGAGACCTCTATTGTCATCACCTGGACACCTGCCCCAAGGATTGGTTTCAAGGTAGGAGGAGATAAGTCTTGTGTTGGCTTTTCCTCTTGCTTCACTGTGGTGGGGAGGGCAGATTGAAGCCATTTCCTATGGACTGTGGTGAAGATGGCAGCACAAAGGGGAGAGGTGCAGAGGGCCTGTTGCTCACAGGGAGCAGGTTTAGGTGTCAGAGGTCAGTGCAGACATGGGGTTTCAGCTCAAGTGGGACATCTAGAGCACGAGTTACAGGGCTAACAGCTGGAGTTCAGCCCTGGTGGTGCTGCTGGGTGGTCAGTCAGGGGCTGACAGCTTGTGACTGAAAAGCACAAACCCCTGTGCCCCGCAGCTGGGAGTGCGGCCGAGCCAGGGCGGGGAGGCTCCGCGCGAGGTCATCTCCGACTCCGGCAGCATCGTCATCTCCGGGCTCACCCCCGGCGTGGAGTACACCTACAGCCTGACAGTGCTGATGGATGGCCAGGAGAGAGAGACCCCCATCATCAGGAGAGTCACTACACGTATGGCACCTGCTCTTCCTCCATCATTCCCTTTTCCACTCCTCACTGCCTTCTGGGAGGCAGTTCTGGTCTTTCCACCCTGTCGTGGGCTGGTTTTTCAGTGGCAGCAGCACTGGCTCATGCCATGCAGGGTCACAGCTTCAGGGGGGTATTTCTGGCTAATTCCAAAGGTTGAGGATATTGTGGGGAGTGGGGTGCTGAGGCAGCCAGGATGGCTCTCAGTGCCATCAGTGACCCATTTGTCTGGACACTTGCAGCACTGGCTCCACCGACCAGACTGCGCCTGAGGTCCAATCCTGACACTGGCATCCTGATTGTGTCTTGGGAGAGAAGCACATCTCCAGGTAACCTTGTGAACTCACTCTCTGCTCAAACCTCCTCTTGGAGCAGAATGCTAGCTAGCACTTCTTCTGTGGTGCCTTGCAGTTTGGTGGGAAGTCACCTGCTGATTTTAATTTAAAGAAAAATGTACCTGTTTCTAGGTATATTTAAGGATATAATTTGCAGCTAACTATAACTTGCTGTAGGACTCTTAATGGTTTACATTCTGTATAAAATGCTGATTTGGAGCACGAATGTGTTAGAATATTTCAGCTGTTTTAAGGATTTGAAGGGTTTCTTCAGGTACCTCCAGTGGCTGAAAAACAATCTGAGGGAAGGAAAGCAGAATGGACCACAAAGATTTGTGGAAGTGACAAATGGAAAGTGAAAGTTCTGACAATGTTCAGAATGAACTCTTCTCCCACAATAGCTGATGGGAGCTCTGCAATTGATTCCCATAAGAAGTGGATTGAAAGTTTTCAAAAACCTCTGTTGATAGCTGAATCTTTTTCTGAGAGTCCTGAGAGGAGTTCCTCTCAAAACTCCTGAGATTTTCAGTTTGGTGAGGTCCCAAAAGGAACAGAAATGCCATGAGGATGGCACGAGTAGCTCCTGCGAAGCTCAGTTAGGATTGCTTGACAAAGCAGCCTCTTTCCTGTTGGGCCCAGGGTGGCAAAATGACTTGTAAAATATCACGTTTGCTTCAGCTGTTGCACTGAGGACTGAGGTAAGTGGATCCAATAGGAAACTCCTGACTCTGGCCTCTGTATTTCAGGCATCACTGGGTACCGTGTGACCACTGCTCCCACGGATGGGCAGCAGGGCTCTACCCTGGAGGAGGTGGTGGGTGCAGATCAGACCACCTGCACCTTTGAGAACCTCAACCCTGGCGTGGAGTACAACGTCAGTGTCTACTCTGTCAAGGATGACCAGGAGAGTGTGCCCATCTCAGAAACCATCACGCCAGGTAACCAAAGCTTGAGCAGCAATTTCAGCTGCCCAAGCTCAAATGGCTGAGCCTGAGAGCTCTATAGTGCAGAGCTTGTGTTAGTCTGCTGGTAGAGGGCTTAGACTTCACATTTAGTCTCAAGAAGCAGAATAGCCACGTTCCAACCTGTGACAGAACTTCTTACACCCATGGATGGGCACCCTGTGTGGTGCTCCACAGGCTGGTCATCAGCACATGGATCTGCTGTGTCAGTACACTGAGCTGGGCAGCAGCAGCAGGGATTTAACTTAGCCCTGAAGTGCCCCAGCATCTGGAGCATAGCTGGTGGGAGCAGGAAGTAGGTGAGCAGAGGTATGAGTGGGAAAGAGCACAGGAGAAATTCTGGCAGCACTGGTGGCAGATGATCACTTGAGCACAATGGAGAGGAAAGTCAAGATGGAAAGGTCCATCACTGTGGCACTTGAGGCACAGTGTGGAGTGTGCCACCTCACATGACATCTGTGGGGACTGCAGAAACTGCCTTTGTAGCCACAGTAGCAAAATTAATGTGCTTTTCCCCAAATGGTTGTGTTTAGTTTTCCTTTGTGAAGGCTTTGTTTGTTTTTGTTTCTGCTCTGAGATGATGCCAGCTACTGTGTTTGCTTGCTCTTGTAACACTGCTTTAAAATTTCTGTGCTTCACTGAAGTGCTGTGTGCTCCCTGGGGTGAACTAATACTGTGAATGCTGCATAGTTATGCAGGAGTAGCTTTAGCCCTTCACCATCTTCTGGCGAGGGAAAGCTGAGAATGTATGTGTCTGGCTTTTACAACTCTTAAAGGTGATATGGTACATGCATTCCATGTGGATAAACAACTGTTTTACAGAAAACTGGCTTTTTTTTGCACCTATTCTGTAAAATAAGTGTTTTCCAAGAAAGACATCAAAATAGAACAAAACCACTATTATTAAAGCAATATTTCTGTCCCTGAATTTCTTTTCAAACTAACTTGTAATGAACAGAATGGACACAGAGTCCTGCATCTTTGACTCACTGATGTCTGATCCTGAGTGAGGGAGAGCATCCATTAGTTCCCACTGGTTTTGGGATCACCCTGATAAAGTTACACAGCCAAATCTTGTGGCTTCAGTCAATACCAATTTATTGACTTGAGCAACTGAAGGTTTGGCCATTGTCAATTAAAGATGCACCCAAAGTTCCCCATTCCCTGCCCAATTCTGCTGGTCCTAACATGCAGGAAATGAGCACCTTTGCTAATGGAATAATCAGTAGGGAAAACAGTCACAGCTGGGCTTATTTTCCCTACAGAAATTTAGGCAGCATCTTAAAGGTCATTAAAGGGCAATCTTATTCAGGGGCTAAAACTTGGGATTTTGAACAATTTTAGCCACATATGTGAGGCTCTTGGGCACATCATATGCTGGGCGTAACCTCTGAATTCGGGGATGTTGTCACTCAGACAAAATTAATACCATCTAAAGGTCATTTTTAACCATTTCCATGTTTCCAAGGGAGTGTTCTGTTGCTTACTGTTTCACATCATCTGTTTTTAGCACATATATTGCAGCAGTTAGTTGGTAAGTAGACCTTGAGGAATTCTGGGCCAGATCCTCAAGCCATTGCAGGGATTTGAGGCTTTTTTCCAAGTGCAGTGGAAGTAGTTCAGGCAGTGGATGATCTACTCTGGAACTTTGTGAAAGTTCTCAGCAGCCAAGGGTCTGATTTAGCCTTTTCAAGTGAGTTGATGTTTTTATGATACCAGTGATAAAAGATTGACCATTTGAACAAAACAAGAGTTGCAGAGGGTCAATCAACAGAGCTATTGTTTTATTTGCACTTTAGCAAACTTTGCTCTCTTGTAATTTACCTGGAGAAAGAAAAAAGGGCTGTGTTTTTTCTGCTTCTGTTTTTGTCAGAAAACGATGGGTCTTTGTGGCTCATCATTGCTCAAAGTTAATTTGTTGGAAGTTAAGTGCCTCTTGTTGGGCTCTCTGAAAATTTTATGTCGAAAGAGAACTGGGGTTTCAGCTTCTGAGGGGATCGGTGTTTTAGCTTCTGTCTGCCCAGGGAAGCAGCTGGAGACTGGTAAATCTAAGAAAACAAGCTGAAAACAACAAAAGCAAAAACACAACAAAAACCACCCCACCAAAATCCTTCCTTTTCCCCCAAACCCCAACAGAAATTGTGCATATCACCGCAATTGCTTCAAGTTCTGTCGATGTTAATAGTGATGAACACTGCTTTTTTCTCCTTGTCTTTCTTTTGCCTCTGTGTGTCTCTGCCTCTCCCATTTGCTCTTTGCCTCATTAGAGGTGCCCCAGCTCACTGACCTAAGCTTTGTTGACATAACTGACTCGAGCATCGGCCTGAGGTGGACCCCGTTAAACGCCTCCGCCATTATTGGGTACCGCATCACAGTAGTGGCAGCAGGAGAAAGTGTCCCTATTTTTGAAGATTTTGTGGACTCCTCAGTAGGATACTACACAGTGACAGGCTTGGAGCCGGGCATTGATTACGACATCAGTGTAATCACACTCATTAATGGCGGAGAGAGCGCCCCTACCACTCTGACACAGCAAACGGGTGAATTTTGAAAACTTCTGTGTTTTGTAACGTGGATGGTGTCACTGGCTGTCACTGGCTGTTGGGGTGCTGGGGCTTTGTCCAAAGAGGAAATGAGCCCCTTGCTGCAGGGAAGCCAGGCAGACCCAGCTGGCTCTTTTCCCCAGATGGCAGCTGGGGATGGATGTGGCGCTGCTCATTTTTGAATTGGAAGCATTTTAATACCATGAATGACTGCAGACTTGCCAGGCTCATTCACCTTCTGCTGTTCAGATTTCCAGGATCCAGTTGGAATCAAGAGCCTGAAACATGAGCTGTGTGTTTGCCAGATTTTAAAACTGTGATTGCTCAAAATAGGAGTGCTGGAGGGCAGAGCAGATCAGTGGACACCCTCCAGCCTTGACAGCTGTTTGAGCTTCCAGCAGCCCATTTCCATGGTGGCTCCACTCTTTCCACAATGCCCCAAAGGATGCAGATGGGCACCACTCCCTGAGTATGTGCCAGTGACAGCCATGCCACACCATCAAGGGTTTCTTATAGTGCATGAGCTGAAGGAGAGCTGGAAACTGGTTCTTGCATGAAATCCTGTTGGGTTTGAAAGTCCTGAGGCTGTAAATCCTCCGACATGAGTAGAAGTAGAGTCATAGGAAATTAGTGATATACCCTCTCCTCTCCTGTGTGTGCATGTATGGATTCTAGATGAGATTACTTTTCCATCTGTACCTGCTGTATGGCAACTTTAAACCTCTCTTGGCACCACATCTTTAATACAAAATCCAGCTGCTAGAAGCACATCCTTGAAACTTGCTACCTTGTTTTTAAATTAGCCCCACGGGGTACATTTAACATATCAGGAATTGCCAAGAGGTTAAAGCAGCCTGACAGCAGTGCAGACACATTTTTCTCTTAACTGCAGTAGAACCAAATGTAGTTTAGAAGTCTGCATGAGTCTGATGCCGTAGTCAGTTGTGCATGAGATACCTTCTCTGGTGGTTGATTCCCTGAGCAGACCCCTTGCTCAATATGAGTCTGAGAGCTGAGGTGGGTTTGTTCTTTGCTGTGCAGCTGTGCCTCCTCCCACTGACCTGCGCTTCACTAACGTGGGGCCTGACACCATGAGGGTGACTTGGACTGCCCCGACCTCCATCGTGCTGAGCGGATTCCTGGTGCGCTACTCGCCCGCCAAGAAGGAGGAAGATGTTGCAGAGGTCACAGTCTCACCCTCGGACAACATGGTCATCCTAACAAGTGAGTGGGTTACCTGCATAAAACAAACAAACATGAGAAGCCCCTCATCATAAAATCATAAGATTAATAAGAGAAAAGACCTCCAAGGTCTTTGAGTCATCAACTTTGCACCACCATGTGCCAATCCACACACACCACCTGAGCACTTCCACTCCTGGCCAACATTTCAGTGAAGAAATTTTTCCTGATATCCATTCTCAATCTCCTCTAGTGCAGGTTGAGGTCTTGTCTTTTTTTGTTACCTTGGAGAAAAGACTGGCCCCCACCTTGCTACAGGTTGTAGAGGGTGAGAAGGTCCACATAGCACAAGATGAGGCAAAAAAAATTGTTTGAGTGCGGCTGGCCAAATTCTCAGCTGATGTAAAGTGATGTTGCAAGCAGCCTCATAGAAACTCACACCAAATGGGATTTGGCCTCTAGCTTTACCCAAGTTAAAGCCAAACCACGGGCAAGTTTTTTCCTATCAATCCAAGGACAGTGATGAATCAGGCTGTGAGGCAATTGCATTGATTTGCAGCCTGGTTAGGCATTAACAGTAAATACGTGTTGTTCGCCTGGTTTGCCAGTAATGTCAAGGACTTGCAGTGCAGAGGTTCAGAAGAGGATAAGAATATGCAAAAGGTCATTGCTCCTTTGACTTTGTATGCTCAGACCAGAAAGCACATCCTGTTTTGGAACCTTACAGGACATGGCAGCAAAAATTGGGCGTTTTCCAAAAGCCAACATTAATTTTTGGGGCAAAAACTGTGTTGTATTTATAGTTGTTTGTTTTTTTTCTCTATCTGAGAACCTGGTTGGTTACATTAGAGACAAGACCTGTTTTCAGAATAAAAAACTAAATCTAGAGTTTGTCTGAGTTAGAACAGCTTTGTTGGAAATCTTTGGCCCTTATATCAGCTAAAGCTTTGGCCTGGTGCATAGATAAACTGGTAGATAACCAGAATGGACCCTGTAAAAAGGTAATTGCTTCTAGTCAGTCTCCACAAACTGATGAAGCAATGATATAGGATCTCATGCTCGTTGAGGCTAAAGCACTGCAAGGAGCCATGGTGCCACAAAAATAACTGATTTAAACATTTGATTGTCCTGGAAGTTCAGATCTTCCATCAAGCAAAACCTGATTGTCTCCTAAGAAGCACAGTTGAAATTGTGTAGGTCGATTAACTTCTTGATGTTAGCAAAGAAACATTAGCCCACATTCCTGTTCTTCAACTCCACAGACCTGCTCCCTGGCACTGAATATCTGGTGAGGGTCTACAGTGTTTCTGAGCAGCACGAGAGCGCACCTTTGTACGGAGTCCAGAAAACAGGTACTTGGATGCATCCTTTAAAAATTCATTAGTGGGACTGAATTACTTTTTTTTCTCCTGTGAAGATGCCAGGCAAGCCTGGTTGAGCTCACCCTTGTGTCTCTTGAACCACCCAGGCCTGGATTCCCCCACTGGCCTGGACTTCTCGGATATAACGGCGAACTCGTTCACGGTGCACTGGATCGCTCCCCGTGCCACCATCACGGGCTACAGGATCCGCTACCAGCCCGAGCAGGGCGGGGGCCGGCCCAAGGAGGAGAGGGTGCCCCCCTCCAGGAACTCCATCACCCTCACCAACCTGCTGCCAGGCACCGAGTACGTGGTCAGCATCATCGCTGTCAACGGCAGGGAGGAGAGCCTGCCCTTGGTTGGCCAGCAGACAACAGGTGAGGCTGCAGGGACTGCTGGGTTTGGGGTATCCTCTAGCAAAGTCGTTCCTCTTAAACTGCATCTTCCCTGCCAGCTTCACTTGTGAGGAAATGCCTGTGTGCTGAGGTAGGGCCTGATTTAGGAAAAGATGGGAGAATTCATGCTGCTTTCAGATGTTTCTAGGGCCAGCAGAACTGTTTTCATTAAATCCAGTCCAGTGCCATATGGTTTTTAACCAGATACATCTCTTTGGCTCAGAGCACATTCCTCTTCCAAGGACAGACAGATGAGTAGCAGAGGAGCACAGTATAAGTGGAGTATGTAGCTGATGTACAACTGTGTTTAAATTCCTTCTCTTCAAATTCCTTCTCAATTCTCTGTTTTTCTAGTGTCTGATGTTCCAAGGGACCTGGAAGTCACCCCTACCAGCCCAACCAGCCTCAAGATTTCCTGGGATGCTCCTGCAGTGACAGTCAGATACTACAGGATCACTTATGGTGAAACAGGTGAGGGCAGGCTGCTACAGCTGGGCACAGATTAGAAACTCTGTTCTGAGGCCATTAGAAAGCAAACAGCAAAGGCACCTTGGGCTGTAGCAGACATATAGGTGCCTTTTTTAAAAAAGAGCAAATCATATTTTGTCTACCTAAAAGAAAGAGAACCACTTCTAAAATTACTGGAATACTCTAGATACTATGTGTATGTTTCATTCTTTTCCTCTAAACAATTTTGACCCAACAATCACTGAAATCAACAGGGTCCTGCTTTCAGCTTGATGCACGTAGGACTGTCCTGTTTTTTGTAGAGATGTTAGTTGTATGCTTTACAGGTCCATCACATTTCTTTCTTAACCTACTCTTGCTAGGTGGAAGCAGCCCAGTACAGGAGTTCACAGTGCCTGGCACAGTGTCCACTGCCACCATCACTGGCATCAAGCCTGGTGTTGAGTACACCATCACTGTGTATGCTGTGACTGGCCGTGGAGACAGCCCTGCCAGCAGCAAGCCAGTCACTGTCACCTACAGGACAGGTGAGATCTGATTAAACCAAACAAGGCAAAAACCCCACAGCTTTGTGTTGGCTTTTCCCCATAAATGTGTATTGCTGACCCCTGGTTTCTTTTAGAAGCCATGGGCTGTAGGGCCATCAGTTTGTGGAGCTGTGTAGCTTGGTGGCACAGAAGGGGTCTGTGGACCTGGAGAAGGAAAACCTATGGAGTCCAGATGGAGATAAAAGCAGTGCTCAGCTGCTCACTGCAGAATGGAAATCCTGTTGGGCTCTCAATGTGGGGTCACTGCTGGCTTAACTCCAGTGCTTCACTGTCAGATTGTGATCCTGAGGAGTCTTGCCATTTTTTCTAATGCCAAGACTGTTGTCTCGCTCCTGATTTGGATATAGCCAAATCCTACTCCTTCTGTAGCTGCAGATAAAGGCATTAAGTAGCCTTTAAAGCAACAAAAATCATCAGCTAACATTGATATGAAATAACTCATCCATACATCATGGTTGAGGCTAGCGTGACAGAAAAATAAATAGCAACATGTGTTTTCTCTTCCAAGCAGTGCAGAATAAAATTCAGCCAGGACACAAAAGTGGAGGGAGGGTTTCCTGTACCAACATACTGAGAAAAATTATTTTTGTTGCCCAGAAATAGACACACCATCCCAGATGCAAGTCACTGATGTCCAGGACAACAGTATCAGCATCAGATGGCTCCCTTCAACATCCCCAGTCACAGGCTATCGGGTGACTGCTAATCCCAAGAATGGACATGGACCCTCAAAAACAAAAAATGTCCCTGCAGGTAAGAGTTATGTCATCCTTCACTGGATCTGTAAAGAGTGCAACATGTGACCACTGAAATCCTGCTGCTGGTTGTACCTTTTTTTTTTTTTTTTTTGCATCTTGCTGATTTTCAGTTATGTCTCATCCAGGACAGATGAGCTCAGGCAGATTTTTGTCCCAAAAGCTTCATATTTCTTTGACACCACTGTACTGCAGAAGTTTGTTCTTGGCAGTGTGCATAAAAAGTACCTGCATTTCAAAGAAATAACATTGGATTTTCTAGCATCCAGCAAAACTTGCTCTGAAATCCTTTTGGAAGTCACACAACGTGACCCTTGGTCACAGCATGGGTTCAGTCACGTACACTACAGGTTTGTAGTGTAGCACCTGTGGAACCTGCCATGTCAGCTCTCAGGAAAACTGCATGTTGTGGGATCAGCACAGCACTTGGGGATGCTTGTGATGCAGCTGAGCTGGTGGTCATTCTTATCCTAAAAAGTGGTGAAAGCTGGTCTCTCTGTACCTAGTTTTACACACTGTGCTAACCTGCCCTTTCAGCTGTGGAGCCTTGGAGCAGGTACAAATGGCAATTGTGCACTGCCAGAGAAGCATGGTGCAATTTAAAGGCAAATTTAATTTGTCAGTCCCACCTTGTTTTAATAACATTTATTCACTGTATGGCTTAGACAGGCCATTCATTCAAGGCTACTTTGAGGCCAGCTTTGTGCTGTTCTTTCTGACTGATGGTGTTCTCTCCTGCCAGATCAAACTCAAGTCACTATTGAAGGTCTGCAGCCCACAGTGGAGTACGTGGTCAGTGTCTATGCTCAGAATCAGAATGGGGAGAGCCAGCCCTTGGTTCAGACAGCTGTCACCAGTATGTATTTCACTTCATGGCAACAAGCACGTGTTTTCTATTGATCTCTGAACCTACCACCACATTCCCAGGGAAAGCAAAAGCTAGGGGCCTGGTCTCCAGGAGAGAGTGAGGTGGTCTGCCCTGTGAGAAATACCATGCACCTAAGCTGCAGATGCTGGCAAAAATGCAGTCCCTCTGCCTCAAACACTGCCAAAATGCAATTTCCTGCCCCCTCAAAGTGCTGCGCTTCTTATTTTCTTTCACTAAAGCTACAAAAGCCTTTTGGGGTTTCCAGCAACCAATTGGGTTTGCCATCAGCCAATCAGTGGATAAAATGTGCCGAGATCTCCTTTGTGTGGAGCTAGGTGGCAAAGGTGATTGCTGTTAAGGGACTGGACTGGGCTTGGGATCACTTGCCCTGTGTGAGAGAGTAAGGGAAACCACGTGGGTTATACTTGAGATGAAGCACTGCAAAAAAATGAAATTCCAGGACTGAGGTGCTGTGTAGAAAACAGCAGTCTTGCTCAGGTCACAAGAGGGACAGAAGACCTTGTAACTCAGGGCTATGTTTGAGCTAAAGTGCTTTTGAGGGATACCTCTGGGGTAGGGATTTGATTCTTACTTCCCTGCTCAAACTTGTATTCAAAACCATGACTCATCCTCAAACACTGCAGACAGCAGGGGCTTCTCCAGAGCTTTGCAGAGATGAGTGAAGAGTCCACATTCAAACCAGCAAATTCCTGAACAAAAATCACCTTTGCCAACTAGAAAATGCAGAAAAATGAGGACTAATACAATATGGCAAATGAAAAAGATGATGCTTTCTAGAAAAGCATGGTTCTGATTGAATATAAAAATCACATGCTAGATCCTCACATTTTGTGTATTTCTGTGATAGCCACTCCAGACTTCTGAGGAACAAGGCTCACTTCCCCTGCTCTGAGCTCCCACCTTGCCAGGAAATCCTGTGAATTGTTTTAATTAATGGAGGTGTGCATATCACCCAGTTGCACCTGTGGACATTCCCTGTGCACTCAATACAAAGCTGAAAAGTTTGTTTCTAACTGATTCTACAATATAATATCCTGAGTAATTTTGCTTTCTTGATGAGTATGTTAATTGGATCTTAATTTATGAAAGAAAATAGTGGGATGGATTCTCCTTGGACTGGCACTTAGCACAGCAGCTCCCAGTAGTGAACAGCAAGTGCAGCATGAACCCAAACTTACAGAGCCAGGTGGGTTCTCTGGCTGCCTTTGGCACCAGCAACCATTTACATGGCAGAAATGGGTCTTAGCACTCCCATTCCCTTTTTTTCTCTTGTCCCCTTTTAAGGTAGCTTAATGCTGCTGGAGTTGTGTGAAGGGGTTTTGGTGCCAGGGGGACTCAAAAATAGTTGAGAATTGGTGTCCTGGCTGCTTTGAAGGTGGCAATGCAGGTCCTTCTGGTTTCAGCAAAGCCAAGATTGCCTTCCTGCTGCCTGGCACTGCCAACTCAGGCTTAGGGATGCAAGCATGCGTGCAAGGTGCAGCACAGAGGAGAATCCAGTGCCCCCCTTGCCACACCAGACTGAAAACCGCTTTGCATGTAATGGAAATGCTTTTTATTTTCCTCACCCACAACCTGCTTTTTATCACTTAACCTCTTACCGTTAATTTGCCTAACAGACATTGACCGCCCTAAAGGACTAACATTCACTGAGGTGGATGTTGATTCCATCAAAATTGCTTGGGAAAGCCCTCAGGGGCAAGTCACCAGGTACAGGGTGACCTACTCAAGCCCTGAGGATGGAATCCATGAGCTATTGCCGGCCCCAGGGGGCGAAGAAGACACTGCTGAGCTGCATGGCCTCAGGCCAGGTTCTGAGTACACTATCAATATCGTTGCCATTTACGATGACATGGAGAGCCTGCCCCTCACTGGGACCCAGTCCACAGGTACAGCTCCCACCACCCCCAGCAGGCCATGGCAGCAGCGGGTTCTGCCCCCAGGGGTCAAGTGTGCTTCCATGTGCAACTGGTGCTCCAAGCGGGGCAGCCCAGGGGATGGGATTGCTCCTGAGGGATGGCTTAGCTGGGGCCAGAGAGCTGCCTGGAGCAGAGTCAGCCTGCATACACGTCAGGGAAGGGCAGGCAAGAGAGCAGGATTGCAGATCTCCTCCTGAGAGAAAGGAGGCAGGGTGTCCCGTGGTTTCATGTCCCTGGTCACGGAGCCTGAGCCATAGTGAGCACTCTCACAATGCTCTTGCCTCGCCTTCAAGGTATGGGACACTCAAAGCACAGGTAGGGACCAACAAGAGAGATGAGGGCAGCTTTCATGGCCCAGGGACCTTGCTGTTGGAGCCAAAGATCAGCAGGAAGGGCTGGCAGATTGCTGAACCCTCAGGTCTCACAGAGATCCCTTACTGGCACTGCCCTAGGGACCACAGCCTACTGCATGCCCACACCCTGCACCTCATCACCTCCACAGGAGACTCCCTTCTGTGCCAGGCTGATCCAGCTGCAATTCCATGCATTGAAAATTCCTTGATGAGAAAGGAAAATTACTGCAAGGAATTAGCTTAACTTTGCTTCCAGCAGTATGGAATCCATTGCAAGCTTCCAGCATTACCAGATGTGACTTTATTACAAAGACAGGTAGCACCTGTGTAATAAAGGTCTCCCATTCATTTGTGGCTGAAAAGTTGGCACTTTAATTCCAGGGGTGGAATGAATTCAGTGGGTCCTTGTGTATGGATCTGCTGTGCTAAACTGAGGCAAAGTGATGTAATGATGGAACAGCTGGCTGACTACCTGCCAGAAATGCAAATATAATGCTTTTTCAAACACACCCTCTGTGGTTTACCTTTTGAGGGCTGTTCCAAAGTGGATTTGAAATAATTCAAGATTTTCCATTGACTCTCGTGGGCTTTAGATTAAACTCTGAGCTAAGCCAGTGGGAAGAATTATCCTGTATTTCCACTTTGTAAAACTGGAAAGTGTTGATAGCCATGTGCCATAGTGGGCACTATGCTAAGGTGTATCTTTGCTCTGTTTACAGCCCCAGGCTTACCAACAGTAAGGCAAGAGACTATTTCAATGGACACTCCTTTTTTTAGGCATGAATTTGTTTGTAAGGATAGTGGATGTGTTAGCTCCTGAACAGGCTCTTGTGTGCTGAGCCTTATGGCCACCACAGCTCTGCTTTTCCATTGCCTTGCTCGCTGTGTAAGTGGCTGTAAAATGCTTCCCCTCTCCATCTGCAGTATTTTTATATCTTCTCTGCAATTCCTGAGCCTGCTTCCTACTCACTTTTGTAAATCATCCATGGTATTTTGGAAATGAACAGACTGGGGCGAGTGGAGCAGGACTAAACCGTGAGCTGTGTGATGAAAAGCAGAGACTGGTAGAATAATTAAAACAGCCTGGCTTGCTAGAGATTTAATCACCTTCCCAAGCCTTTACCTTACATCACAGCAAATGTCATTGCTCACTTAAATTCAGGATTGAAGCATTGATATCTCCTAATTTCTGCTGAAAAGTGTTTCTGTAGATTTGAACAACACATCCCCTCCCACAGTGTTTTATGCCTATGTTTGTACAAGGCACTCCACTTTCCTGGCCTAAACCTGTCTCATGTTCAGGAGACAATACTGTCTTACCCAACTGTCTTTTTTTAAAGTAACCCCGTGCCTGTCTGGATTTTTGCAGCAATTCCACCTCCAACAAACCTGAGGTTTACTCAGGTAACTCCCACCAGTCTCACCATCAACTGGAACGCGCCCAACGTTCGCCTCACTGGCTACAGAGTCAGAGTGAACCCCAAAGAAAAGACTGGTCCTATGAAAGAAATCAACCTTTCTCCAGACAGCACATCTGCAGTCGTGTCTGGCTTGATGGTAACTTTTTTTCTTTGTGTTGTGGAAATGAGATTTTTGGAAGAAATGTCAGATTCCTGGGTCAGGAGCTTCATTGGAGTAGATCATTTCAGCTCCTGAGGGTCTGGCTCTGAAGCTCATGGCAAGTCAGCCTGCAGCTACTCAGCACTGTAGTTTTTTTAAAAGGCAAGTAATTGGCCTGCTGAAGCTGCATTCTACCCCCTTCCTCATCTAGCACAGGGAGACTGGATGCCTAATCAAATGCAAATTACCAGGTTCACAATCAAAAGTAACCAGCAAAATGCTTTTACTCATCTCTCACAAAAGAGGTCAGATAAAGTGATCTGATGCAGAGATTTCAAGCTGTGATATGGGGGCTCTGGCAGTCTATTGCCTATTTTTAAGACATCTGCAAAATATACATTAAAAATATGAGTCTTTTGTGACTTAGGCTTAAATTTGCTATATAGCTATCTTCTCCACTGGAAGCATTTCATGAGTTCCTGAACTGGAGAAGGCTGAAAATAACTGCTTTTATGGTTTCTGCGATCTTAAAAAGCTAGTGATCTGTTTTTAAGGAGTTTTATGAACCATTTTCAAAAATGAGCCTTAAAAACATTCTAATCTAAGTGGACCCATGGTCTGATGCAGCTAAGGACAAAACCCCCCATGCTGATACATTCACAGTTATCTTTTATTCACATTATTTTATTCTTTATCATAGCAAATGGCATCCATTAACCCTGGGAAAAATAGCAGGGAAATTAGAGTTTCTCTGAAGAATCAGCTTTAAAGCACAGATTTCTAAAATGAGGGGTGATAAATAAGCTTCTGCCAGGATTTCTTTTCCTCCTGAGTGTGCATATGTGCACAGTGTCTAAGGGTCCGTGCCTATTCTTTTATTCCAGCTGGAAATAATTAGAATTATCCCATCAGTCCTTCCCTAATTTATTTTAAGGCTTCATTTTTCAGTAAGTGATGACTTAAAAGCGTGGCTCCACCAAACACTGACTAAGGGCAGGAATATTTCCCTCTGTGCTGGGTCCTTCTCTTAACATGGCACAACTCTGTCCATTCTAGGTAGCAACCAAGTATGAAGTGAGTGTGTATGCCCTGAAGGACTCCCTGACCAGCAGACCAGCCCAGGGGGTGGTGACAACCCTTGAAAGTAAGTGGTGGCCCTCCCCAAGTGACCACTGAGTGCTGTGTGGGTGCAGAGGAGCTGTGCCCAAAGTTGGGGCTCTGCCCAAAGCTCCATCCCAGGCTGCACCAACCCTTGGCTGGTAAGATTGCCATCCCCCCTGTACTGACAGGACCCTTCCCTTGTGTGCAGATGTGAGTCCCCCTCGCAGGCCCCGGGTGACAGATGTCACTGAGACCACCATCACCATCACCTGGAGGACCAAGACTGAGACCATCACTGGCTTCCTGGTGGAAGCTGTCCCTGCAGGTGGCCAGAACCCCATTCAGAGGACCATCAGCCCTGAGTTCAGGAGTTACACCATCACTGGTAAGTGAGGGCTGCTCCAGGGTCACATCAGAAGCTACACTGGGTTCTTGTTTTGGATTTGAATATCCTTGATGAGAAATACTACAGGAGCAAAAGGTGGGAAAAAATATCTGAGGCATCAAGAGTTTATTGAAAGACCTTCTGATGGCCATCCTAGGTGGCTTCCTCTCCTTAGCTAACATTTGTGTTTCAACTTCATTTTAGGCTTGCAGCCTGGCACTGACTACAAGATCTACCTGTACACTCTGAACGAGAATGCACGCAGCTCCCCGGTGGTTCTGGATGCCTCCACTGGTAATGACCTTGTCTGACCTTTTTGCAATCACATATGGCCAGTTAGGAGTTGTCTATATCTGATCACATTTAATATTCCCTGGCAATAGGTTTGAGAAGGGTGTCAAGCTCGGGTGAAGAATATGCTGGTGTTTTCTGTATTTGATGTTGTGAACCCTTTTGTTTCCACCCAGCTATCGATGCTCCTTCTAACCTGCGCTTCCTCACCACCACGAGCAACTCCCTGCTGGCCACGTGGCAGCCTCCCCGAGCCAAGATCACAGGCTACATCATCAGATATGAGAAACCTGGCTCACCTGTCAAGGAGGTGCTGCCTCGGCCCCGGCCCGGCACCACCGAGGCCACCATTACTGGTAACTCTGTTCTGTCTGGGAGCTCTTCACCTGAAACCCTTGAATTTTGAAAGAGATGGAGGGGGAAGGCCTAATTATAAAATGTGATTATAATTCATGATTAGCTAATAGGGAGAAAATTGTGTTCCTTTACTGTGGTTTCCAGTACGAGAGTTTTCCTGTAAGCACACCTGTTCTACAAACACATTGCACCTCACTGATCAGAACAACCTCCACATTTGAACAGTCTGGTGCTTGTTTCCACTATCACCACAGTTGTTATCCTTTCAAGAAAGAAAAGCCCCTGATTCTGGCACCCACCAGTCACATGTGCAAAAGATCCCTTATGTTTGGGTTTATCATCACAGCTGACATGGTCAGACTACAAACTTGCTCTGAGGAACAGGAGGCTGAACTCTGCCCTGTCCTGAAAAGCTCGGGTGTGAAATGCAATACCCAATACTGCAGCCATACCCACCTCTCATTCTGCCTTAGTTCTCACACATAATCATAAAAAAAAGCAACTCAGAAGTCTAAAATTGTTCTTCCTCCCTCCCTAGGTTTGGAACCTGGCACTGAGTACATCATCTACATCATTGCTGTCAAGAACAATCAGAAGAGTGAACCACTGGTTGGCAGAAAAAGGACAGGTAAAACAAAGCTCTGGATTGTTGTGTGCCAACAGGAGAGAGCTTTAACAGTGTGAAATACATTGAAGGACATTTGTGGGGGACTCAAATAATGTTTTTAAAAATACCCTGTTCACACACTCCTTTTCTTTGAAGGCTTTGTAAGGAGGTTTTCCTTTCTAAGGATGCAGGAGGTATACTTCTGAATTTATATTAGTAACACTTACCTGTTTGAACACTAGCAACAGAACAGTGTGCTTGATGCTGAATTCTTGCTTGGGTACCTAATGGATAATTTAATCAGGGTTAACATGACTGTCTAACACTTGATAGTGTCAAATGCAGAACCCATTCAGTTTGTTACTTGTTGCATTCCTCTCACTTTGCAACTTTCACAGTACAAGATTGACCTATCACAAATTACCAGCTGGTCATCCAAATATGATCAAGGAACAAGTTTCTTCCTGCTTACCAGTGATTCCTCTTAAAATGAGAACCTGCAACTATCTCTTGCAACCATTCCTTCTCAGTTTGAGCAGTGATGGTGGGTTGCAGTGTTCAAAAGTGTTGCTCAGCTGTATGAAAATTTCACACCAGCACACTTAGGTGTGAAAGATGCAGAGAGGGAAATTACCTTTACAATCAGTGCAAGGTCATAAAAAGTGTAATATTTGATGCTTGGAGTGGTGTAATGCAGCTTTTTTGTTGCTTTGCTTGATGGCCTCCAACCTTTGTTTGCCAGATGAGCTCCCCACGTTGATCAGCAGGCCACACCCCAACCAGCCCGACATCCTGGACGTGCCTTCCATTGACGAGGGGACCCCTTACCTCACCAACAACAGGTACGACAATGGCAATGGGATCCAGCTTCCAGGCTCCTCTGGGCACCCTCAGACCGTGGGACACCAGGGCCAGCAGATCTTCTTTGAGGAGCACGGCTACCGGCGGCCCGGGCCCACCACAGCCACTCCCCTCAGGCCAGGCTCCAGGCTGCCCAGCGTGGACGAGGCCATCGAGGTGCCCGGCTACCAGGTGCCCATCGTGGTGGAGCCCTTGTACCCGCACGGGCCGCGGCGCAACGACAGCCAGGAGGCCCTGTCCCACACCACCATCTCCTGGAGGCCCCTGCTGGAGAGCTCTGAGTACATCATCTCCTGCCAGCCCGTCAGCCAGGACGAGGACACGCTGCAGGTAACGGGCTGCCTCAGCACAGGGGTGGTGAAACTTCACCTGGGGCTCTCGGGGTGCCTTTGCTGTGCTAAGGGGTGTCAGAACCCAAAAAATTCCTCAGACTGCCCTGGAGGACTCAGGACCCTGGCAGGCACCTCAGAGGCCTTGTGCCTTTGGCACCCCTGTGCCTTTGATCTTGACCCATGGAAAAAATTACCAACCTTATATGAGGATTTACAAGCCACAAAGGTTTGAGTAGAATGATAGTGAATTTATCACAGAGTGAAAAATAGATTTTTTTGGGGTTTTTAGAATAGAGGTTCAGGAGGCAAGATAGACTGGATTCTGCCCAGATTCTTCCTTCTTCTTGGCCTCTTTCTTCTGCTGTGATGGTGGCACTTTTGGATTGGTTGAAGCTAGAAGCTCACTGTCTTAACACAGGTGATAGGTATTGGGAAGTTATGATAAATAGTGTACATGTAGTTTTTAGTATAAAAAGATAACACCAGTGTGCCTCAACCTTACCTGCCAGACAGACCTGGAGAAAGAATTTTATTGATAAGAAGCAATAAACAACAGAAGAATTCTGACTCCTTCGACTGCTGGGCTGGGAAGAGGCATGTACGTGTTTCAGAGTCACTCTGAGCAGCAGAGATTCTGAGAAAGGGAGTGGCAGGAATTAGCCTAAAGAGTCTGATGAACACATAGCTGAGACCAGGGTGGATGAAAGCCTCCTCATCTCCTTTATGGAAAAGGCTGCAGGATAAAACTGCAAACCCAGAAAACTTAGAAATGCTGTCAGCAGTGACGTTTCACCAGGGAAGGGGGCAGCAAGCTGAGTGGGAGTTTCAGAGATTGAGGTGCTGCTTCTCTAAGCTACAGCTACCTACTCTTCCAATGAAGTCTCCTTGAAATAGCAAAACTCACCCCTCATGATCCATAGTCCAGGGTAGCTAAGTCTAACTTGGTGTTATCTGAAGTTCTTAGAGTGCCTAAGGGGAGTGGTCTGGCTCCATCATGGTACAGAGCATAGGGGTCATCCTAAACCTTTCCTATGAGACAGGTAACACCTCCAGGGTGTTACCACCTCTCTGGTGACCTGGCATTGTCTCTTGTTGCAGTTCAGGGTTCCTGGCACTTCCTCTAGTGCCACGCTCAAGGGTCTCACCAGAGGGGCCACCTACAACATCATAGTGGAAGCCCTGAAGGACCACAGGAGACAGAAGGTGCTGGAGGAGGTGGTCACAGTTGGCAATACTGGTAAGGAACAGCCTGAGGGAGCCTGGCTGGACCTGTGCAGCCCCTGCCTCATTGCCCTTACTCAAGGTCACCTACCTGGTGCCCAAGCTTGACAACAGATCAGAAAGGAAACTTCTGACAAGGACAGTTCGTAGCGGGACACTGGGACAAGTGATTTGTGAGGTTCTGGACCATCAGCTGATGATCACCCCCTGAACTGGTGGCTGTAAAGCACCCACCAGCCAAGGCACACTCCTAAGGTGACAAATCTGACAAATCCCTCTGCCCCACCACAGGGTCTGCTCTCCTTCTCCCATCCCCTGACATGCCACAGAACCCACAGCAGCCCAAAAAGGTGCACATGCAGCTACCACCCCCCTGCTGTTCCTCAGCATCTTGCAGCACATTTTCTCCTAAAAACAGGCAAGAGTCAGGTTGTTGCTCACCAGCAGCAAATGCAGAAACTCACACTTGCTTCGAACTTGGCAAATCAAAATGAAAATAGCCTTCATGTCAGTTTTTTTATCATTCAACTGTTCTGACACATGCAAATGGAAAATAAATCACAGGGAGCTGGGCTGCTGACAACCATCAAGGATATGCCCATGGGGTGACTCCATTACTGCCAGGATATTACAAGAAGAAAAACATGTGTGTTCACTGGAAATCAGTCTGTCTGTCAGCAGCTGCCATTGCTGTGTGTGATGCCTGTTTCTCCTCTTTCTGTTGCAGTGTCTGAAGGATTAAACCAGCCAGCTGAGGACACCTGCTTTGATACTTACACTGGCTCCTTCTATTCCGTTGGCGAGGAATGGGAGCGCTTATCTGAAACTGGCTTTAAGCTCTGGTGCCAGTGTTTGGGCTTTGGCAGTGGCCATTTCAGATGTGACTCTTCTAGTGAGTAGCTTGCTGTTAACCATCCCCATCCCCACTCTCCTCCAGCAGCAGTGCCATGTTTGACAGACTCAGCCTGGTCCAAACATGGAGCAAATGAAGGCAGGATCTTAAACCAAAGCGATGTTTTGCATCGTGAGAAGTGATGGAAAACTTTGGTTACCTCTGAGCTTTGCAGCTAATCTAGAATTGCCATCAGCAACAATCAGTATTATATTGATAAGAGACATTTTACCTTGCCAGACATATCTAGGTAATATGGGAAAGTGTGCATTTCAGTGGGTATTACAGCCAGTGCTGGTATTACAATAAATCTGGTTTGCATTGCAGGCAGCCTTTGCAAAGCAGCTTGCAAAACTAGTTTTTAACTAATTTTTCTAACACTTCTGCCTAGGGCATTAAGTTTTATTCTTTGCAGAACTGTGTGGTTTACATGGAAAAAAAATCCAACTTGACATAAGGGAATGGAACAAAAGTCTGTGATTGAGCAGTTTAACACAACACATACCCAGCTAATTGAAATTAGGCTTTTAAATTGGGGAATAAGCTCAGCAGAGAGAGTATTTCTGCAATTTGCATAGATTCAGAGGAGTCTATGTAGAGACACTTAATTTTACAGGAAAAGATGTTTATTTTACAGGATTAATATTTATATTTCATTATTTGATACACATGGCTTACCCATGGTGTCTTGTGAGATTGTGGTAAATTTTATGCTGGGTATTTGCACAAAAAAGAGCATTTAAATATTTTTCTCTCCTATCCTGCCCCACATCTATTAAATTCCTTTTCATTTCTTTTCATCTCCTGTGAACCAAACCTCCTCTCCCCACTCTTTGTCACATCCTGCTTTTTTCCCAAGAGCCTCTACACATTTTCCAGAGCTGGAACAGCCTTCAGCAGTTAAAAACTGCAGGAGCTGAATCCATTTCCTCCTTGAGACTTAGATGAGCTGAGAAGATTGTTTCTCCTGCCTTTCCTGAGACAATGCCAAGCTCTTTTCCTCCTGCTGCCTGTGGGATAACTCCTGATTCTTGTTCCCCTGCCTTCTCCAGAGTGGTGCCATGACAATGGAGTTAACTACAAGATTGGGGAGAAGTGGGACAGGCAAGGGGAGAATGGCCAGATGATGAGCTGCACCTGCCTTGGGAATGGAAAAGGAGAATTCAAGTGTGAACCTCGTAAGTGTCTTTGTGCTGTCAGTCTGAGCTCTCCTTCAGCAGGTCTCAGCTCTGTCCTGCCAGGAGGACAAGCAGACTATCAGTGTGTCTGGTTCAGGCTGAACTGGTGACAGCTTCAGGCTGTTCTCACAGGAGATGAAGGCATAAATCTCACATTCCTGAGCTTGAAAAGAAGAAAACCTTTTGTTAGCTCAGGTCACAGCACACTGAGCACCTGTGTGCCTCTGGCCCTGGAGCTGCACACCAGGGACGTGTGACTGTCCAAGAGGGGTGGATTGCCCCAGCTGGACTTTCCTGCAGGGCCTGCTGCCTCAAGCTCCTCTGGCCTTCACACTGTCACTCAAACTGCATTGCTTGTGTCAGGAGAACACCCCCCTGCTGGAGGTTAAATTGTCTGGGGAGCTGTGAACATGGCTGATGTTCCCCTGCCAGCCAGGGAGCCTCTGCTCAGACAAGGGGAGCACACTCCCCCAGGGGCTCCCTGCTGATCACCAGGCTGCTTTGGAAATGCTTTGGGAATGCTTTGGGAGTGCTTAAAGCCCAGCCCAGGCCCTGCAGCTGAGCTCTGCCTGTGCCTCCACAGATGAGACCACGTGCTATGACGATGGGAAGATGTACCACGTTGGGGAGCAGTGGCAGAAGGAATACTTTGGGGCCATCTGCTCCTGCACTTGTTATGGAGGACAGCAGGTAAGCAGCAGGGAGGTGGGACCCAGGGGAGGCTGTGCTGGGCTGCACTTATCAGACACTTATCAGGGAAGGGGCCAAAACAAGCCCAAATAAGGAGAAAAGTAATTAGGAGAGCTGCAGTACTTGCATTGGTGCTGGTCTGGTGTAACACAGGAGCAGCCTCACTGGTGCTGGTGGCTCTAGCCTCATGTATGAATGATCATGAATTAATGGCTTTAAGCTGAAGGAGAGTAGATCCAGATTGGATATCAGGAAGAAATTCTTCCCTGTGGGGGTGGTGGGGCCCTGGCACAGACTGCCCAGAGAAGCTGTGGCTGCCCCTGTGTTGAAGTGAGGGGAGAACGACCATCCTTTGATGCATCGGACTCGATTTATTGATCGATCAGCCAGCTTAAATAACAGTGTTAACAAACTTCATGCATATTCCAAAATCCAGGTTCATGATAGGCTAACAGAGAAAACTCTAACCACTCCTTTTGTTTTACTACACCGTTGATTGTTTACACAAAATAAAACCAGTGTTCCCACTGTGATATGAACGGTTCCCAAAACTTCCATATTTGTTCCCAGGGTGCCATCTTTTCCCAGAGAGGGTGTTTCGCTTGTTATGGGAAGACTGCCTGAGAACTTTGTTTATACAATGATGCCTGAAAGAGTCTAATTGTTTATAGAAGTCAAGCTGAGAACTGTTTCACAACTACCTATTACTTTTCTCTCAATTGCATGGCTTCATGGCCTTTTTCTTCAAGCCATGCCTGAACTAAACTCTCCACACCCCTGGATCCCTGGAAGTGTCCAAGGCCGGGCTGGATGGGGCTTAGAGCAGCCTGGGACAGTGGAAGGTGTGGAAGGCGTCCCTGCTCACAGCAGGGGGGTGGAATGGGATGAGCTTTAGGGGCTGGATTCAGTGAGCCCTGGCAGCTCCTTGGCCATGGCACCGATGGCCCCGTTGTGTCCCCGCAGGGCTGGCGCTGTGACAACTGCCGCAGGCCCAGTGTGGAGGTGGCCCCCGAGGGCTCTGCTGGCCACACCTACACCCAGTTCACACAGAGGTACCACCAGGCCACCAACACTGTGAGTACAGCTTTCCTTCTCTGCCCCACGCTGCTGTGAGGCTGGCACAGGGGCGGGCTGGCTGTGGGTTGGTGCTCCCCTGGTAGTGCATGGCAGCCCCCAGGACACACACACCTGCTTGAGCTCACCCCCCACACACACGGGCAGTGCCACAGTGCCAGCAGTCCCACAGGGCCTCGTGCATGCTCGGAGGCAGGAGTGCATGGAGTGGTTTCCACTGTGTGCTTTGTGCTGGGAAATGTCCCCAGCAGCTCCCAGCACAAAGCACAGCCAGGACAGAGCTCTAACTGATTTCCTTCCCTCCTGACAGAACGTCAACTGCCCCATTGAGTGTTTCATGCCCCTAGATGTACAGGCAGACACACAACAGCCACGGGGAAAGTAACATCCAGCGAGACTGCTTGCGGCCATGGCAACAGACAAACCAAAGTGTAAACCCCAATGTGCCACGAGTACCATCCAAACTGGAGTGATGCTAGCAAAAAAGTGCATCTAGTGACAATGGCCCCCTGCTCTGGAGCCATTTGCCCAGCTTAAGCTCAACTCACAGCTTCTCCAAGCGCCACTCTTGGAGTGTTTCAGACTTTTCTCATGATTGATAGCGATTGTCTTGGTTTTGCTCAAAGGGTTGAATTCCAGTTGATATTTTCAAATTTCAAGAGGGCAAGGGAAAAAAAAAATAAAAGGAGGGGAGGAGGGGGAGAGGTTGTAAATCACAAATTTGGTGGGGAATCAAAATACTGATGGGAGGGTGGGTGTAGAAATTCAAGGTTCCCGTGCTATGCAAGAACATTTGAGTACAGCAATACTGAGGTTTAGGGATAGGAAAGTCCACCAAACACTTCTGCTTTCACATAAGCGTGCAGCCAGCAATAAGATAGGAACAGCAAATCCAATCACTGTGATATTTAAAATATGCACAGTCCTAATTCTTTCTTGATGATCCTAGTATTTTTCTAGCTGTATCTTTATATCTCATACTGTTATTTATCAGTTTTGTTCCCCTGACCTTCCAAGTGTTTTTATATGGGAATAAAATGTATGGAAGACACTTAGTATGCAGTTGACAAAAGAGGAATTTGGTGTAATTATGATCAGTGATTATTTTTATACTGTAAGTGCCAAAGCTTTACTACTGTGGAAGAGGAAAAAAAAAACCAACTCTTTTAATAAAAAGATTTACAAACCAGACAAATAGTTTAAGTGATTCTCTTTGCTGCCGTGGAATTTAGGATGAAGATGATTATTCTCAGCTGGATTATTCTGAGGTGGATAATTCTGAGCGAGATGATTCAGAGCTGGAGTAACACAAGATGGAGCAAACATCCCCAAGAAGAGTGGAGTAAACCTGGAGAGAATATTGCTAGAGCAGTTTGTTAAAGAAAGGCTTCCAGCTGCACCCCTGCCCCCGTAGAGCACAGACAGTGGTAGGTATGGCACGGGCAGGAGGCACAGGCTTGCTTTGGGGCAACAGGGGAAGGGGGGGGAAGGCAAACAGCCCCTGCTTTGCACATGAACTGAGCTAGAGCTCGTTCCAATAGCTAGAATTCAATAAGCTTCCAGTGGCTGAGGTGCCAGAATTAGTGAGACAGTCCAAACCTGTGAATTTCAATGTGTCCAAAGCTACAAAACCCAGCAGGAGACAGGCACCAGCTGTGGGTCTAAGCCTGGCTGTTACAGGCACAGACCCTTTTCTTGTCTCCTGTGCCTCTACCTCATGGTGGGGAGGGAGGTAACAAAATGCTCCTCACAACCCTTTGGCTGAGAGTGAGCCAAGCCAGCAGTGAGTCCTTTTGCTTGCTCTGCCAGGACCTGTCCAGCCTTTGCAAAGGCCAGGTCCTGTCAGGGTTGCTGAGCCCCCTCCCCTGGGCTGCACACGCACTGTACTGCTCCAGGCACTGGCATTCTCTGCACCCAATAAAGCATCACATGAAAACTCCATTTGGCTTCTTGGCATGTGGCAGCTGCCAGCAGGGACTGATACCTACAGAGCACCCCAAAACTCTGCAGAGCAGGATGATTGCAGCAGCAGTCAGCTCTACCCCACCAGTGCTCCAAAGCCAAACATGTCCCTAAAAAATACCTGAGAACTGAAACTGGCCTAGACAGAACTCAGAGGAGTCATTTCCCATTAAACCAGACTGGTTTTCCCAAGTAAGGGCTACAGATTTGGGACCAGAGAACAACTCTGCAGTGATCCTTTCACTTTGTCACTAAATAATTCACTTCACTGTTGTCATTACATTGCAGAGGTTCCATAGTGGTAGAGTTTTGTACCTCCCTGATGTTTCTTGCAGGCAGCTCCTCCAGGCACTGACTCTTCCTTGTCCTCACTGCAGCCAGCTGACTCCAGTTCCCCTCAAACAACCAATCCACTCTTCTATAACACTCTTCTTACTGGCTACAGGTGTGGCCTGTTAACATCAGGCCTGCTCCTAATCTTTAGTAATCAGTCCAGCTGCAATTCTTTAGGGGATAAGATTACATCCTATGCCACCTTCATTTACCCAAACCGTATCCCCCTACACTTCATCAACAAACTGAAGGGAGTCAGAGCCCACCTCCTCTCCTCTGCCACATCTCTTGTACCAGCAGCAAACACCTCCCCTGCCCACAGGGAGCATTTCAAGATAAAATCATTTGAACAGCACTTTTCCCCAAGCTCCCTGTTGAGGTTTGTCTGTGCCTTAAAGCACACAGTGCTCACAGCTAAGCCCTTGGCAGTTCATTTCCAGAGCAGGAGGCACATCTCCACAGGGCTTGTGTGCTCAGCTTTGGGTAGAGCCCAGGAACAACCAGAGCCAGGGCTCTGTACTCCAGGGAAAAGTGCCTTGGTGGCTGAAGAAGAAAATAAAACCCCTCTGTTACTGCTTGCCAAGGCCCAGAATGGTTCCTCCCTGCTCACATCCACATTTTGAGAGCTGTTGTCTCCAAGGTGCCACAGGTGACAGATCCCAGCCTGGCAGCAGCTGCTCCTTAGGCCACAGCAGCTGAAGGGACATTCCCTACATTCCCTTCCCTCTGGGCAATGACACCAAGCAGAGCTCACAGTGTGCTGGTAATCCCTGCAAACAGCCAAGGCAGAAGCAGATCAGCACACCTCAGGAGGGACACCTTGAGACCACCACAGCCCTTTCCTACAACCACTCCCACACCTTCAGGGGAAGCTTCCTTTGGGGGAAGGTGCCAGGCTGGTTGGAATTGTCACTACAGGGGACAAGGCATCCCCAGAGACATTCCTGTGAAGTCACCTCACACCTGGAACCAGACCAGAGATTTTTATCAACCTTTATCCACTCAAGTGAGGCAAGATCGTCAAGAGCTCTCGTTTGGGACATTAAACAATCCAATTTCCCCCCTCTGACAACTCCTGCCTGTCCTTTAACCTTACCACAGGCACAACAGGCGGGAAAGCAGGTGCTGAGATGTTGTGTACCAGCCATGCAGCACAAGTAAAGCAGCAGGCAGGTCCTACAGAGCTATCAGCCGAGGCAGACATTCCCTGTCTCCTGCAGATCTCACCTGAAGATCAGTACCCATTAACTGCCCTCAGTAAAACAAACAATGCCCCAAGGACAGCAAGCGAGGATCAGGGGAATCCACAGAGGAGCTGCCAGGGTTTTACTGCCAGCCTCTGTTTTAGCCAATGCTGCAGAAGATGCAGGTGAAGAATGCACAGAGGGATTCCCTGGAGAACCTCACAGCCACAACAGCAGGACACAGAAGACATGTAAGGAACATTGTGGACTCCCCTCTGTGGAAAAGTCCCCAACCCCAACTTTTAAACTCCAAGCAATGACAATTTAGTGGAAGCAACAGCACAGAAAACAGTCAGAGGCCAGGGTTGGGGTTAGCACAGCAAAGGGGCCAGCCAGGAAGAAATGGACAATTTTTATTTTGGATTGCAGTCAAAAAAGTAGAATGCTCTCTACCCTGTCCTGTCTCATCCAGTCACCTGGAAATGATCCATTGTAGAGATCAGAAATGACAAAATGATCCACTGTAGAGATCAGAAAAGAGAGGACTCTGCTCCCTTTCAGGCTGGAGCAAGGGCATATGGAGTAACAGTGTTAAAGGAAAACCAGTGTGTGGATTATGGTACCTTAAATAACTCACCTGGAAGTGTCTCTGCTTTGCTCCATTTGAACCAGTCTGGATCAGACCATCAGGTAAAACAAAAGCCATGGATGGTCACAGTCACAGCAAGTCAGCAGCACCCCCAGATTTCCCCTCTCCCAGGTCCATCTCCCACCTGGGCAGCCCTGCTTGAGCCAAGGGCACACGTGCCCACTCCCTGCTCTGCACCAGCTGAGAGCTGAGCCCACTGAAGTGTTCCTTGAAAAACTCTGGGCTGCTCCTGGGCAAAACTGAACAGATTTTATAAAATGGAACCAAAAAGAGAAAATCCCTTTGGAACAGGCACAGTGACTGCCAGCAAAACTGTGTCTGGGCTCCTCCTGCACTTCTCTCACTGTGCTCCACATTCTCACTCTGCTTTTTCCCAGACTTATGTTCAAATGTGCTTAATGCAAACTGCAGACAGCAGAGAAGAGAAGTGGCTCCAGACACTTTCCCCTTCCAGCCTGTGAACTCTGCTGTGCTCCCAGTAAGGGGACAGGCCTGTCAGTGGCTCTTCTACCTTGGAGAAAGCAAAGTAGCACTGCCAAAGCAGAGTCTAGGGCAGGGTTCAGAGCACCAAACCCCACAGTGCCTCGTGCAAAGGAGCTGCTCCCCTCTCCTCCCAGGGAAGAGGACAATGGATTAGAAGTACCTGCCGACCCAAAAAACCCCACCAACTCCACTTAGTTCAGGACAATGCTGATCTTTATCAGTTCCATGAGAAGCTGAGCAGAAGCCAGGCTTTCACACCATTCCACAGGCCCTCTACTGAATTTGTAGAGTGTGGACCATAAAACCTACCTCAAAACAAACCCTTTTTCCTGAGGACACAGAATTTGGGGGACAGAGACCACACAGCCAGCAGGCAGCTAACAACTGTACGTTTATTTGCAAAAGACACTGATTTTCTACACTGGAAGCCAAGTTGTACCTCTTCCTTCTCCCTGAACAAGGGGAAAGGCCCCTTCCCAGGCTGCAGGAGCCTCCCAGTACAGCAGTACAGCCACGTGGCTGCTGGTGAGGCCGTGCCCAGAGGGCTCAGTGGTGGAACAGCCGGAGGTTGGTGTGGATGAGGGTGATCCCCAGCTCGTTGCAGGCCTCGATCACGACGTCGTCGGCAGCCGAGCCCGAGGGGGCAGCGATGAACTGCACTCCACTCTGCACACACAGGGCATGGAAACACAAAATCCCCCTCAGAATGAGCTGGCAGTCCCAGTTTTTTATCCACATCCTACTAAACAAAGGCTTCTAGTCCCAAAGATGCTCCTTAAGGGAGCAGGAAGTTCTCTGCTGCTCAGAGAGAACCTAAAATGGTTGCTCTGGAAGCAACAGGCCTTGGCTTGATATTCCTAAATGGTTTAATAAACTTTAATCCTCTATTCATCCCAAATCAACAAAATGAGCAGTGACTGGATAATTACTGTCCATGTGAGAGCTGTAACCACCAGGAACATCCTTCCCAGGCTCTGCTCTCCTAGTGCAGGCATTTTGCTCAGCAGTGCACACAGAATGAAAAGGACAAGCTCGGGCTGCACAACCATTCCTCTGGAGCCACCCCCAGCCCCCTGGAGCCAACCCCATTCCCCTGGAGCCAACCCCATTCCCCTGGAGCCAACCCCATTCCCCTGGAGCCACCCTCAGCCTCCTGGAGCCAACCCCATTTCCCCTGGTGCCAACCCCATTTCCCCTGGTGCCACCCCCAGCCTTACCCGCTTGGCTCTGTCGACGTTATCCCTAAAAGGGAAGAAGGCATCAGAGCTGAGGGACACAGCAGAGAGCTTGGCAATCCACTGCTTCTTCTCTGCTTCTGTCAGCTGCTTGGGCACCTCTTCAAACAGGGCCTGCCACTTCACCAGGTCCTCATCCTGCAGGCACGAGAAACCAGCTCAGCCCCAGAGCACACAGCTCCCCCTGTTCCCTGCCAGGGGGATGAGTGATGGCCTCCCTCTGATCCCAGGATTTGTGCTCCATGACTCTGCTGCTGCTGGGAACTTCATACCACAGGGTTTAAACACATCACCACCATCAGTTATTTCTGCATCCTTTTAACTCCTTCCCTCTCTCACCACAGGACCTGAGGGATTCCTCTTCTCCCTCCTGAATTTCCTCTGCCTGCAGTGTGCTGCTCCATAAATGCCAGCAGGCATCTGGTAGATGACTTAACAGCAGCTCAGTTCATGATTAACCTTCTAAAACAGCAACTGATCCAGTTCTTACCCCTTTAAACAAGCAACTGCTCACTAGGTGATTCACAAGGTCCCTAATCCAGCTCTTGGCTTTTGATACTTAAAAAGGACATATTATGTTGTTGTCTCACTATGGCCCGTAACGGGAAGGTCAGAATCTGGATTCTGAGAATCCAAAGTGCCACACAAGCCAACAGCTCTGTGTGAGGAGGAGCCAGTGACAGGGCAGGGAGAACTGGAACATCAGCTGGAGCTTTAGCCCATCCTCACTGCTGGGAGGAGCCAGGAGGTGAAGCCAAGGTGCTCAGTGGGGCACCAGGGCTGTGGGTGCAGTATGGGAGAGGCAAATGAGGACACTTTGCCATGGGGCCAGTAAATGACCCTGGGGGATGGATCACTGTCCTGTGCCTGGGATGCAGTGAATGACCTTGGGGGATGGATCACTGTCCTGTGCCCAGGATGCAGTAAATGACCTTGAGGGATTGATCACCACCCTGTGCCCAGGATGCAGTAAATGACCCTGGGGGATGGATCACCATCCTGTGCCTGGGATGCAGTAAATGACCTTGGGGGATGGATCACCACCCTGTGCCCGGGATGCAGTAAATGACTTTGGGGGATGGATCATCACCCTGTGCCCAGGATGCAGTAAATGACCTTGGGGGATGGATCACTACTCTGTGCCCAGGATGCAGTAAATGACCTTGGGGGATGGATCACTACTCTGTGCCTGGATGCAGTAAATGGCCCTGGGGGATGGATCATCAGCCTGTGCCCAGGATGCAGTAAATCACCTTGAGGGATGGATCACTACTCTGTACTGTAGGTGCAGTGAATGACCGTGGGAGATTGATCACCACCCTGTGCCCGGGATGCAGTAAATGACCCTGGGGGATGGATCACTGTCCTGTGCCTGGGATGCAGTAAATGACCCTGGGAGATGGATCACCACCCTGTGCCCGGCATGCAGTAAATGATCCTGGGGGATGGATTACCACCCTGTGCCTGGGATGCAGTAAATGACCTTGGGAGATGGATCACTACTCTGTACTGCAGGTGCAGTAAATGACCTTGGGGGATGGATCACTACTCTGTACTGTAGGTGCAGTGAATGACCCTGGGGTTTGGATCACCACCCTGTGCCCAGGATACCCCAGCCCTGGAGTCACCCATTCCAACCCCCAACTGGCACAGGGGCTGGCGTGGCAGGCGCTGTGGTGCCCTCACCTCTCCGATGGTGTCGGTGACGTACTGGTCGATGGCGTTGGAGATCTCGGCCCTCTTGACGCCGCCCTTGAAGCGCATGGCCAGCACGCGCGGGTGGTGCCGCAGCCACCAGCTGTTGGCCTTGTCCCCCGCCAGGCGCGTGCAGTGGATGCGGGACTGCTGCCCCGCGCCGATCCCGATCACCTGCAGCACAACACGGGCTCAGAGCTGCCCCAGGGCAGCTGCTCCTCCTCACCCAGGCAGGGAAAGGGTGGGTGAGGAGCGGGGGAATGCCTGCGTTCCTGATCCTGTAAACTGGCTACAGGGCCAGCTGTCGGCACTGCTGGCTTGTACAGCTCTTTGGAGCTGACAGTCACCCTCAAACGCTGATGTGATTTCACCCTTCTAAATAACACTGCCCCAGCATCAGAGTCAAAGCTTTAACCTCAGGAGAGGGACACAATCATGGTTTCTTTTCCAGCCTCTTCTGGTCAGTGTTAATGCCTAAGCCCAGGTCACGCAAACACCATCATCTTTCTGCTTAGACACAAGCTTAACCACATCAGCTGAGAGGTGCAGTTTGTCTGGCAAGGCTGCTAAAGAAGTAAACCCACTGCTCACTCAGGAATGCTGGTCAGTGGCACTGTTACATCCATGGATTCTCTACCACACATCTCCTGTGCTGCCATGTGCCAGAATCCAGGCTTTCTGAAATGGCTGCTGCTAACCCTAATCAACAGCACTTGTGCTTGATCTCTAACAGATAAGCAAAATCCACACAGTGGTTTTATCTCAAGGAAGCTGCTATGAAAATACAGCACTGGCTCAGCTCCTGCAGCCAGGCCCAGCCATCAGGGATGTCAGACTTGGGTTAGAAACTTCTGTCCATCCTGTGGGTCCTATGGAGAACTGCTGCCATTCCAGTCTGGAGATGTGACAGGAAACAAGTCTCTCCCATCATTTCCTGCTCAGCCACAGCTAAGCTGCTCCCCAGACTGTTCTCCAGAGACATGATGCTGAGGCTTGAGGTGTTGGCCAGTGCCTCAGAGTTCCCAGCTCAGCCAGGGACAGATGGTAAAGCCATAAGCTGCAGGCTGCCCTCAAAGGAATGACTCATTTGTCTTCCCATTCATCAAGACACGGTGACTTCACCTCTTACCAGAACCGTAAAACATTCTGCTGGATCCTGTTCCCCCAAGGAGCAAACGAAAGGCTTGGGCTGCTATCAGATATAGTCTGCTCAGCCATAACTGAAGTCACCAGTGTGTAATAAACCCACAGGGATATTGCTGGTACCACAAACACTGGACAGACACAAAGTTTCTTACAGTTTAGTGGCACCTTGCCCCTGACAAACACTGCTGATGTCCAGACTCTGCTCTCAACCCACCCACTTCCACTTCCAAGGGAGCCTGGACCCAGAGGAGCTGGGGCCAAAATCCCATGGAACATCCCCAGGTTTCTAATGCTTGGCATGTCCTGTGTCCTTTCCCAGCCACAATGGTGTCTCAGTCTCCATCAGGTCCTTGTGAGCTGTGCCTGGCACTCCTCTGATGGAATGAGGTGGATGTGCAGGAGTAACTCCTGCTACCTGTCAGCATCCCAGAACCTTTCTGAAAAAGCCTTTTCCTTTCCTCTGTGAGCCACTCAAAGTATTTCACTTTTTCTGTGACCTAAATTTTATCAAGAGATCAGTAACTAAATTTTGGCTTGTATTCAACAACTCCAAAATGGCAGGGACTTTGTACTTCAGCTGATCAAAGTGATGCAGCCTGTGAATTCCTCACAAGCATGCCCACATCTGCAGAGCTTTATCTGTAACACTGGTTCAAGCCATTGTTTTGCCTTTTTTAAAAGCACAGGTTTTGATGGAACATTTCTGGGGAAGATTTTCTCAATCCAGCCTGGAATTTCTGGTCTAGAGAAGGGAAATCAGGAGGTTTTAGCTTTTCTGCTTGATAACACAACCTTGAGACTTGTACCTGCATCTCCCCTCACACTGGCCTGTACCAATTCCCTGCCCTTTTTTTTCACTTTATAAAATCCTTTTTCCTACACCTCATCACTCCCTGCCCCACACGGTGCCCTTCCCCCACAAAAACACAGCCAAAACCTCAAAATCCTCCACTAAGGAGCCATTCCCCCCCTTTCCTACACAAAAATTAATTATGTTTCTTTCAGAGCCTAATCTCCTGGGGATCCAAAAGTGCTTAAGCAGAGCCCATGAAGTGTGAGCAGTGAAAGGAGACAGCAGCAAATGGTGAGTAGAAAAAAAAAATAATAAATCTATCACTTAATAGAAAAAAGATTGGGTGAAAATTAAGAATTACTTGACTAGAAACACTTTGGTTCACAGGAGAGTCAAACACACTCCATAGCTGGAATGCTGTGCAATAGCACAGAGTGGATGAGATGGATAATGCCCAAAGGATTCTTGCAAAATGATCCAGACTGCTCTGGGTTTACTCAGATTTACCCAGGCTAATGAATGAAAACAAAAACCCTTAAGACACCTGGAAATATAAAAATCTAATAAAGGACTTGACCATTGGGAAGACAAACAAAACAGGGAAGTCACTGGGAAAGCATAAGGTAAATTAACAGGTTTGTTTTATGCTAGTGTACAGAGAATAAAGGAAGAATAATTTTAAATTGCTAATTTAAAACATGATGGTGTCATTAAAGCAAGTGTAAATCAACGTGCTACAAGCTGAAAGGCAGCCAGAACAAGTGCAAGTGTTTATTGCAATTAGTGGCAGCTGGCTTCCTGCAAATGAAGTGACACTCAGCTCCAGGAATGCTTCCCACTCCACACTGCTGGAATGTACTAACACAGCCACCTTGCTGGAGGGGCTGATGTCTCACACACCAGAGCTTTCCAAGGTATCCCCATTTCTTAGGGATGCTGTGAGGCTGAAATACCAAAAAATAAAAACAACCCATTGCATGAATGCTAGATCCTGGAAAACCAAAAACAATGGGACTGAAAGCAAGCTGGACTTCCCAGGTGTAGCCCAAACCAGATCAGATCCTGGGGGAGCAGATGAAGAGCAGCAATGTGGAAGGTGAAATGTGGGGATTTTCCACATGAAAATCTGTGCAGCCCAGCCAGCTGAATCCCTGCCTGCCCAGGGATTCCCTGTCCCTGCTCCCTTCCATATGGCACATCCATTACCACACACCCTCTGCAAACAGCTGAAACACCAGACTTGCAAAAGCTCCAGGGAAATTGGAAATTGCTGCTGTGATGAGGGGAAAGGAGCAAAGACAGGGACACCTTTGTTCTGGGGCTATGGGATCTAACACTGCTGAGTGCAGACAATCATTTGAAAGTGAAGCAAAAAGAAACCCAACATAAAGCAGAATAAAAGACAAATGCTGGATCACCAGAGACATCTTGTGAGGAACCACAGAGCACAGGAGCAGCACTGCAGCCTTTTCAGGCTGTACCAACAGCCTGACAAACACACATCAGTGCCAGTGCAGGAGAGCACTGCAGCTCAGTCTCAGTCTCCACCTGTGGGCTTCACTCTTTGATCCATTTTGCTGATATATAATGTACCAAAGCTCAAAAGCATTCTGTATATTTTTCTTCTGTACTAATCCAGGCCTACTGAAAACCTTCCATGGAGAGCAAAGAGCCAGCTAAACAGCACCATTACAAGAATGATCTGCTGGGTAACAATACAACTTTCAATACCTTTACACCAATTTTTAGATAAATTATTTAGGCTGAGCACCTGGTGATGACTAGGAAAGAACTGACTTTTTTTTAAAATTCAAGATTCAAACTGAAAGAAGGGAAGTTTAGGTTAGATATTAGAAAGAAATTCTTCCCTCTGAGGGTGGTGAGGCCCTGGCACAGGCTGCCCAGAGAAGCTGTGGCTGCCTCATCCCTGGAATTATTCCAGGCCAGGCTGGACAGGGCTTGGAGCACCCTGGGATAGTGGAAGGTGTCCCTGCCTGTGGCAAGGAGTGGAATGGGATGAGCTTTAAGGTCCTTTCTAGCCCAAAACCACTGTGTGACCATATGATTCATAATCTCAATTACACATTTGATAATGCCCCTATGAATTCCAACATACATCATCAGCTTTTTAAAAAAATACAACCAGGGAAAACAGAAGATTTTTGTTATCCCAGAGGGATGAGAAGAAGAAAGCATATCCCATCTTCCTAAGGAAAAAGTGAAAACAAAGAAGCAGTCAGAATCCAGCTGAGAAACCTACTGTCATTTCCTATGGGCTCTACATAGACTACAACACACTCTGAGAAAAATGATGTGAAAGAACAGAGTAGTTAGACAGAAATGACTCAAGGCCACAGTGCAGAAGCAGGTAAGAGCTTTTCCAACCCCACCAATGAAAGAGCCAGCCCTGCCACGACCACGACCATGAAAAAAGAGCAGCAAGGTTTTGAAGCAGCCTCTTGAGAAGCAGCTGCTCTGCACAGGGCAGCTCCTCTGGCCCTGCCCAGCAGCTGCCCAGGTGCAGGAGGGTTTTCCTGTGGGCAGGGGGTGGGGCAGCCCTGCTGCTGCAGCTCCTACCTGGCCATCCTTGGCGTAGCAGACCGAGTTGGATTGGGTGTACTTGACAGCGATGCTGGCCACGATCAGGTCCCGCACAGCGGCCTCGGGCAGCTGGAACAGAGCAGCCCTGTCAGCACCCCCTGTCAGCCCTGCTGCACCCACACACAGGGAAAACAAGGAGCTAGGAACACCCTGGTGTGGTCAGTTACCAGCTAGTTTTGTTTGGATTGAAATCCATAAATGATTGGTCTTCCAGCTCTCAGGGTAAGACTCAATCTCAGTGGGTTCCATCACTGTCACTGACATATTTTATGAAAAATCTTTGCATTAAGATCTTTTCTCTTGAGAAGCTGAAAGCTTCAGCTTCTCCATGTTTTGCTGCTTTGGAATGTGATTTAGAGAACTGTTTACCTATCATGTGAAATTGTTTTTACTTGATGACCAATGACAGCCACCTGTGTCAAGGCTGTGAGCAGTCACAAAATTTTATTATCATTCTATTCTTTCTATTCTTTTCAAGCCTTCTGATGAAATTCTTTCTTCTATTTCTTTAATATAGTTTTAATATATAATTTTCTTTTAATATAATATATATCATAAAAAAATCAGCCTTCTGAAACATGGAGTCAAGATTCCCATCTCTTCCCTTGTCCTGAGACACCACCACACATCACTGGCCTTCAGCCTGAGAACTCCTCTGCATTCACTGTCATCAGCTGTGCTCACAGGCAAAAACCAGGACCACAACAATTAGAGCAGCTCCCAAAAACTGTATTATTTTTAAGTTTTCCATTCCTAATTTAGAAAAACGATTTTTATTACCTCAATATCTGAACTCGCTTCTGAGCCCATGACTAATTGTGTGCTCATTAATGTCTGATCTCATTCTCATTAAAAAAACAGAGACAAAGAAATCACTGAGAACTTTCTGGTGATGTGGGCTCTAATTGCTGAGCAATAGAGCAATAGCCAGGCCAGAGTTTATACAACACCATGCACACAAAAGGGTGAGCTAAACAATGAGTCAGGAGCTGTGACGGATCCTTAGCACATGGCTGTCTCACCATAAAAAAATTGCACACGGTAGCTTCTTGTTTACAAAGAGCATTTACAAATATTGTGGTAGCCTGAGATAATGGGAAAGCTCCAGCTCCTCTTATTTATCCAAGGAATCAAAACAAAGGAAAGCCATCTTGATTTACTCAAGTATATGAGGTGCAGAAAGTCTGCTGCATTGTTTACTAAGAGCCAGTTAAACCTCACTAAAATAATTTAGGAGCTCTTGTGGTAAACTCCCCGATGAAGGCACAGCAGCTCATTCACTGCACGTGTGTTTAAGCTCACTCATCCCCCTCACTCACGTTTTTGTTCTTGGTGACAATGTTCTTGAACAGCGAGCGGTCGATGACGGCGTTGTTCCTCTTCTGCATCAGGTTCAGCCCGTAGAGGGTGCGCACCTCCAGGTCGTCGGGCTCGTAGTGGGGATCCATCTGAAAGCCACAGAGAGCCCAGTGAACACTTCTGCACCAAAACCTGCACTCTCCCAGTCCTCACACAGGGGAAAACATGCACACACACACAGAGCCTTCCAGAGGAAGGCAGGAATATCTGGAGCTGCTTCCTACATGCCTCAAGGTACAGCTCCCAGCCCTCTGTGGCATCCAGAACAGTGAATTTGGAGCTGCTTCCTACCTGCCCAGCCCTCTGTGGCATCCAGAACAGTGAATTTGGAGCTGCTTCCTACCTGCCTCAAGTGACACCTCCCAGCCCTCTGTGGCATCCAAGGACAATGAATTTGGATCTGCTTCCTACCTGCCCAGCCCTCTGTGGCATCCAAGGACAGTGAATTTGGAGCTGCTTCCTACATGCCTCAAGTGACACCTCCCAGCCCTCTGTGGCATCCAGAACAGTGAATTTGGAGCTGCTTCCTACATGCCTCAAGGTACAGCTCCCAGCCCTCTGTGGCATCCAAGGACAGTGAATTTGGAGCTGCTTCCTACCTGCCTCATGTCACAACTCCCAGCCCTCTGTGGCATCCAGAACAGTGAATGGGATTTTTTCCACAGCTGCACTCCTGGGGCACATCTCCACCCCAGCTGGAAGCACAATTATTAATTTACACCAGCCCAGGGATCAGGTTAACTGGAACTGTGATGCTGCACTCAGGTCCACCCATGCATGGCCTTACTCAGAATTTTGGGGGCCCTAGCTGAGGTTTCAGACAGGAAACAACCCAGACTAAGGTGACCAGCTCTAAATAGGAGGGTGCACATGCTTTATGTGGTTTGCCTAATTCACTGAAATGTTTCAGACCAACTTTCCTTAGCTTTGCTCTGCATTCAGCCCTGAAGACACAGGCTTCACAATATGACCTCATCCTTGAGAAGTTAATTGAATTCCAGGAGGTAATCAGCTGCCAAGACTGTCTGCAATTCCATTCCTTCTTGCCTGAAGCTCCTGAGCCATCTTCTCCAGCTCCCCTGGCAGCTACACTACAATTGCAACCTCAGCTAAGCCTTGGATTTTCTTTTTGTGATGCTACAGTGAAGTTCTCTGCTCATTTGTCTCTCAGAGGCAGCAGAAATAGGCCCTGACAGCAATCTGTGATCCATGAGTCATGTTCAACAAAACTGAATTTGGAATCCCAACAATCACTGCAGGAACCAGGAAGGGAACCTGACACTGACTTGAGCACAGCATGTAAAGGTCCAAAGTGTCTGTGTTTCCAGCTTCATCCCTGACTGGATCAGGGGTACAAACCTGGAGCACACAGTAAGCACCATTCTTCTTTTTGGAAAGGATTTTGAGAGCTTCTTCCTCATAGCCAGGAGCCACCACACCATCAGACACCTGCAACACACAGAGATTTCAGCTTCCACAGGAGAAAAATGGAACATGGGCTAAGCTAAAGCTGCACCAGCCTTTTCCTGCACTGAACACACCTCTCTTGGGGTCTGTGTGTATCCTACAACAGTAAAAACACTGTTACAGTGTGGGCCTCAGTGCTGGAAACAAAAACCAGCAGAGCATTGTGAGCTCTTGGCAGAAGTTAGTAAAAAGCACCCTACATCCCTCTAATCAGAATGGAGCTAATAACTAATATCCTCCTCCTAATATCTTCCTCCAGGGGGAAACAGCTTGACCATGACATCCCCACTTCTCAGCCCTAATGGTAAACGTGGCTTAAAATCCAATCAATCCTTATTTCAACAGTGATACTCCTGGGGAGGCAAACACCCTGGAAAAAGAGCTGTTAAGAGCATGGAAACTGAGAGTTTACATTCATCAGTGCCATGAAGCCATACACAACTTCCACATTTGTGCCTTACAGTGTGGGAGAGAGTTTTTTAATTTTCAGCAGCACTGTACCAAAAGTTACCCTCACAAACCAGCTGAATATGCTCTCTCATTTGTTTGGCATCACAAAATCACAGAATAGTTTGGTTTGGAAAAGGCCACCTCCCTCCATCCTCCTGTTGTGGACAGGGACTAGAGCAGGCTGCTCCAAACCTAGAAGATTCTGTGATTCTAAGGAAAAAGCACAGCCTGGGAAGTGGCTGAGCCTACATTTAAGTGGCAGGTAGCAACCTATTTCCAAATTCCTGCCTTGGGCAAGGGGCTGGCCATCAGCATTCCAGCCCTTCTTTTCTCCCCTGACAGCTGCTCAGCCAAATATTTGTGACAGCCTAAGCAGGGCTCCTTTCCAGAGGTTTGCAATCATCTCCTGGAAAGCAGCATTGCCAGCTCTGCTGTTTCACAGGCTCCAGCACACAGCCAGGTGATAATTGGTAGGGAAAAAAGAAAAAAAAGAAAAAAGACTGGTGTAAATTCTGCACTCCAGATCAGAGGATGATGACAGAAATGGCCCAGTAAAAGTCCTCCTGGTAAAATGGGTCAATTTCCAACAAAAAGGCTGTCACAGAGCCATGGCTGCATCTGAAATGATTCTCCTGGATGGCCTGGAATGATGTGCTGCTGTCACTGACCTCTCTGGAGATGATCTTGGCAGTAGGCACGTCACAGACATCAGACAGAGCAATGAAGTCACCAAAGGAGGACATCCGATCAGCACCTGAAAAATCCTCATTTCACTCATCTGTCACACTTCAGCACCAGACAAAGAAAACTCTCCACTCCTACAGTCCAGTCAATTGCTGTGACAGCTAGGAATTTAATCCCACAGCAAAAATAACCAAAAAGAGGCCATAAAAGCAACAAGGATGAAAAATCCTACCTCAAACACATGGACCTTTATATATTCCCATAGTTCAGATATTCTTCCTTCTTCACTGCCTCTGTCAAAGCTCTAACTCTGTAATGACTACCTCCAGCTGAACCCTTGGTGGCAGGAGGACAAGGAGAGGCAAGGATCACACAGAAAGATTTTAGATGGGAGACAGTTGGAAAAAGAGGAAAGCTTTTAGATGGCTATGCTCCCACCTGGCTTTTCCTGCAAGAAAGCAGATCCAGAAATGTGGCAAATTTTTTCTTCTTCTGTTTTAAAATAAGTATTTTCTATTTAATGGCATAGCTAAGGTGACATCAATTCCTATCAGAAATGCTCCACTACTCAGCAAGGTCAATTCTTCTGTCCCTGCCATTCTAAGGGTTTATTTTTCTGGCAATCATGCAATGGTTTTGTGAAAGCAACATTCAAAGGTGGTCTGTGAAAAATGAACCCAAGCCAACGTGCTCCTTATCAAGTCTGCCTTGTTTTTTGTAATCTCTGCAGATTTTCTAGGAATGCCATGGAAAATGAGAGATGTAGCAAAATATCTCAGCTAAGCAGAGGAAGCTGGTTTTGTTTACTTTTCTTAGCTTTTTTTGGTGAGCTCTGCAGTAGAAAAGCATTTTTAAAAACCCCATCAAATAGCAGACAGAAAGATCTCTAGTCAAGTTAAACTTTCCTGAGCAGCCCAATGCTGAGTGTGCTACCAGCAGTGCTGTTTATCCAGGTCCTTTAGTCAAAGCCTCATATATATACATATATATATATATATATATGTGTGTGTGTGTACAAATTTAAATGGTCTTCTATATTCATCAAGGAACAGAATCCAAAGTGGTTTTATCGCTTTGAAACCGTACACAAGGGCTGCTCTCTTGGAAAGCAACTTCTGACAGGCAGTCAGGAAGACCCTTCTGGAGAAACCCCCTCTGGAGGAGGAGTGTGGTGCCCAGGGAGGAGCAGGGCAAGAGCTGAGGATGCTGCTCAGGTTTGCCGCGGCTCTCTGGAGCCCTCACCTCTGCTGCGGGCGTAGGCAGAGGCCAGGGGCGTCAGGCTCTTGTGCAAGTCGTGCACCATGCACACGTGGGCCTCCTCCTCGCTGAGCGGAACTCCAACAGCAGCACCTAGCGGGAAACACGAGCCAGGGCACTCGGGCTGCCGAGCCTGCCCCAGGGCCTGCCCACACGCCGGGGGCGGGGAGCAGAGCCCAGCCTACCTGCGGGGCTGACGTGCTTGAAGGAGGCTGCGGCCGGGATGCCCAGCGCCTGCTTGAGCTCCTTCACCAGCTGCCAGGCGTTGAGGGCGTCGCAGAGGTTGATGAAGCCCGGGGAGCCGTTCACCACTGCAAACACAGCACATGGACGTGTCAGAGCAGGCAAAGCCTCTCCCCAGAGCCTGGAGAGCCAGCACAAAGGGTTTCCCCAGAGAGCACTCAAATCACTGCAAACTGTTCTTGTTCAATGACCCTGGCTCCTCAGCAGCTGGTGGAGTGCCCAGAAATCCACACCAAGAGTAAAGGCCGTTTAAAAGGCAGCTCTCAAAACGTTTTGCTCTGGTCCTGAGAAAAGAACTGCTTGTACTGACATGGCAGCACTGTGAGCATTTCGGGAGACTGGAGGACAAAAGATCATTTCAACAATAATCCAGATTCAGGAGCAGTGAGCATAGCACTGCTCTGCTGCCATTCTGGGAGGCAGACTTGCAAGCAAATCAACCTCCAGTGCAGGAATGGAAAAGCTTCCTAAGAGGTCCCAGAGCTGAAATGGGGAAAATGCTGCAACACAAAGCTTCACTGCTTATTCAGCAGGACAATCCTGCACACATTGAAAGGAGTCTCAAGAACAAGAGTAGCCAGACTTTCCCTCACTACAACAATGCTGTGGCAAGTGGCACACCCTTGTAAAACGGCACAGAGACACAGCAGACCCATCCCAAATTTTCAAGTGGAACTTGTATTCTACAAACCCAAGGTAATAATAACCCCAGCCTGCTCAAATCCACCAAAGAAAGAAAGACCAAAAAAAGAACAAAACCAGTTCAAACCTAGGGAAAAACAGCTTGGTTTCTTGGTTTCTAGGCAGAGTAAATAGTGACACAAAAAAATAGGGAAGATACTAAACAAAGAAAATTGCAAGCAGAAAAGCATCATAAAAGGATAACAAGGTTTTCCTTTGCAAAATCAGGATCTAATGTCATGCAGAAAGTACACTACATAAATCTGTTCACAGCATCTTGGACACACAATCCTAAAGGTGCAGAGAACAAGGAACTGCAATTGGTCTTGTGGGGCTCAACAAATCAGCATTTCTGTCTCATACAGCTCAACTTTGAACTGCAAAGTTAGTGCCCCTCAGTTATAAAGCAGCTGTAAGACACTGCTGGCCATCCCCTGCACTAAGGTGCAAGATGGTGTTCCAGTTTCCAAGGCCTGTCCAAGCACCTCCATTCCCAGCTCTCCCAGAGCCCCCTCCAGGCCAGCAGAGCTGAGGGCTCACCTGTCAGGGGCAGTTTGGGGCTCGTGGTGTAGAGCTGAGCAGGACTCTGGTGAGGATTCATGCCGTACCTCAGGGGCAGCTGCGACACCCCCTTGCTGTACTCCTTCCTGAAGTAGTCAGAGATGGCTGCATCATACTGAGCAGTGTGGGTGAAGGCCTGGGGACACAACAGGGGACACTTGTCAACTCAGACACATCACCTCACAGAGGATTTGGTGTTTAAAGGGGTACAGAACCCCTTTCTACACAAGTTTAGCCTGGTTCTTCACGGCAGCAAAGCGTGACCTACCTTGAGTGCCAGCAGGCGCCGGGTTTCCATGGCAGTGTCCTTGTCCCTGGAGGCTGCCATCTCTTTAGCCACTGCAGCATAGTCTGCAGGGTCACACAGCACTGTCACACGGGCGTGGTTCTTGGCAGCTGCCCGCAGCAGGGCCACTCCCCCTGCAAGAGAGGGGCACGGCGTGGAGCACTTCCCTCCTGGACACAGCAGCGGCAGCAGTGAGGCCAGGCAGGGACAGGAAGGGACTGCACCATGGCTCCTTTGTGCCACATGTGTCCCTCCCTTCAGCACAGAGAGGGGGGAGAGTGCTCTTCAAAACGCTCAAAGCTGCTGGGTTTGACTCAACGCTTGTCGGTTTCTCGGCTGTTTGGGTGACCTGGAAAGGCCCGGGGTGGCCTTGGACAGTCCGGCGCTTCACAGGACGAGAAGAGACTTCTGATCTTTTCTCGGTCTCGGTGTTTATTAATTGTTTATCTAAAAGATTTTCTCTCAGCCCGACAGAGGTCTGCACAGCAGCCAGCCATGGGCACACTGAGAGCCCCCAGGGCGGTCACTTATCTTTATACCCGAAGTTACGTGTACAATATTTATCATTTTTCCCCAATACCTTCTACCCTTATTAACCGGTGCACTTCTAGTAATAACCAATCCCAAAGTGCCACCATCACCACAGAAGATGGAGGCCAAGAAGAAGAAGAAGAAGAAGAGGACACACCCCAATTCCTCTATCTTACTTTTTTAGACCCCCCTGTACAGAAATCTTAAACCCTGTGTTTTACACTCTAATTAACTTATCCCTTCACCATTCACCCAGTGAAATCCTCCCATCCTCATACAGGTGTTGTCTCCCGTGCAGGATCAAAGTGCAGCCACCAGACACTTCTGGCAACATTCCAGGACTCCCGAGCCCCCCAAGGGTGGTCTCGGCCACTCTGCACATCAGTCCTGAGGTGCTGAGATTCCACAAACTCTGACTGGGCTTGGCAGACACCAGAACAGAATGTGGGCTGTGATGAGCAACTGGGGCAAGAAAAAGAAGATGGCTGTCCCCACACATGGCCTAACCATCATCCTCTGCACACAGAAAGATTTGCTTCCACGCTGCCACACAACAGAGGTTCCCAAATGTCTCTGCAAATAATAATGAATCTTGCCCAGGTCCTCTGTGGGAGATAAAACGCCATGCTTCTCCCTTTGGTGTGACTGCACTGCTATTGCAACTCTTTAAATCACACAAGATACCAGGCTGCTGCAAAGGAAAAGCAGAGGCTGGCATTGCTTCATGCAGAGCAAGTATTACTCCATAAAACATTTAATAGAGAGCTCTGCTGGGCATCATTTGGACTAAAGTACTGCAAGAAAATCCAATCCCCATCCCAGCACAAGGCACAGAACTGTGCCTGTGCTGTTCACAGGCTGCCAAGCAGAGATGCTGCAGTGAAGGCACAGCAAGCCTTTGGGGTTAATAACCAGCAGCAGGAGAAAACATGCTGATGTCCAAAGCAGGTGTCCATGCTTCCCAGCTCAGGTCCTGAGCACTCTCCCACGTGTTCAGACCAACCCCTTCCCTTCTAATGGCTTCCTGCAGTGAAGTTCTCACTCATCCTCAGAGCACTTCCAGTGGCTCAGCTCTGCTCTCCAAAGCTCATGTTTTTTTAAATTTCTATTACATTGTCAAGCTGTAAAAGAGGGTTAGTCTGTTCTTTGTGTTTCAGCAGGAAGCATGGACCACCTGGCCTTTCCTAGCACAGCCCTCAGGCTCCTCCTTTAGGGCAGTGCATGCCTTGCCAGCCTGTTATGGACACTTTAATTGCTTAAAAGCAACGAGGCTTACCCAGCTATGCCTTCAGCCTGCTCCTTGCAGCTCCTGAGCAGACTTCCTTTACAGGTGTGTAAAGAACACCAAACAAAAAGAGAACAGCTGAGACCACTCAGAGTTCAGAAGCAAAGAGTCTGTCTGCAAAGCAGATTTTCCCTTCTTTACTTTCCCTTCAACTTACCAATATCAATCTTTTCCACTGCATCCTGGACAGTCACACCAGGAGAAGACACGGTCTTCACAAAGGGGTACAGGTTGCACACTACAACTCTGAGAATTGAGGAAAACTGGGTTACTCAGCAAGAAGTCAAAGTGCCAAACTGGGCTTGGCAAGCACAAGATATCACCACTAATTTCATGGTCTTGTCTCTCAGATAAAATCCTGTGGCCAAGAGTGGTGCTCAGCCCAAGGGCAAGTGATGGTACAGTGCATTAAAACATTCAGCTGAATTCTGTGTATCAAGCAGTGTCAGAGCCACAGTTTGCAGCAACCAGACTGAAGGAAAAGCTTCTTTAAATACATATGCCTGAATATAAATGTTTAGTGATTTTGGTGCCCAACCTGAGCCATTCCAAAGGACTTCAAAATGGGCTCTCAGCAATACTGAAAGTGGGCATCCACCAATTCTCCAAAGAGTGTAAGCACCCAAGAAAGATCCATTGCAAACAAAGTACAATCTAATTTTCCACAAGTTTTCCAAGAGCAGAAAATGACCTACGTGTCACCTTGTGGACTTTTAAAATACCAACAATATATGAAACCTGAGTGTGCAGCCCAAATGCCATAAAGCTTCTGTAGCACATGAAAGTGGAGGAGAAAATCGACTTTTCCCTCTCAAGCTAAGACTGGACCTTACTGGAATTAGTTTTTCCATCTGATCTAGAAGCAGGTCTGTATTCCAGCGAGCATGATGTAATAATAACTTGCCTGTCCCATCCTACCAGAGCCACAGGAACTGCAGTGAGAGGAGGGATTTGTTCTGACCTTCACAAGCAGGGTTTTTAATCCAAGAGAATTAATTTACTCTCCTGATCTGTGCACATGAAGGTACAGAACTCCAAGGCGTGCTCAGCATGGCACAGAACTGCTGTGATGAGTACCCTTGTGTCCAACTCACAACATTCCTTTGTTCCCACTCCCTGTGAACTCCAGCAGAAGGGATGAGAAGCTTCCAGTATGGATTTCAGAACCCCCCTCCATGTCTCTGAATTTCCTACAATGTCTTTTATTGTCTCTTGTGTTTCTGATGCCCCCTTCCCCCTGATCCATTCATGCTCCTGACCTGTTGCAAACCATCAGGAACCTGTTGGCTTTAACACTGCTAAGGCTTTTATTTGTGCAAATCAATATCAGGCTTTCCTTCACTGACTTGGATATGCAAATTTTATGCAACTATGCAAAGGCAGTCCTGCTGAGGATCAGCTACTTCTGCTTTTTGCAAGAGAACCTGAATCCAAATTACCAGTCTGGCTGCAAGTGCACCATAAGTCACTGATGTAAGGGCACGTTATTCCCCCTGCAATTCAGCAGAGCCTGCTTTAATATGCAGCAGGCTCTGAAGAGCCACCACTGCTGAGCCATCTAAGAGGATTCCTGTGGTTTTAAATTTCAGGTTTTCCAATTCAGCCCAGAAATCCATCCATCAGTTTCTAACAGTAATTTTAAAAACTCCAGATGCATTCTGGCCCACAGTTGTACTGTACCTCCCACCCTGGCTACACCTGCAATTTGCTATGTCCAGCTCAGCCATTTGCTTCTGAACCAGGAGCTACTCCCTGATGTACAACTGGTTATTCACAAGCAGTAGCTGGATGTTAACACCAGGTAGTTACACACAGCCCCCAGCTGCTCTGTGTGACTGAACTAAGTAAACACATTCTAACAAAAACTGAAAAAAGCACCCTAAACTTTGCTACATTAGTGCAAAGTAGCAAACTCTGTTACTTCAGCTTCTGGATGCAGCTCACTTGCTCCCAAGGTGGCTCTCAAAGTTGAAGTTTTCTGTCTCTTATCTGTGTGTTTTCTGTCTGAACAAATGCAGTGTTCCTGACCCATTTTCCATGTCTATTCTTTATTTATGTGTTGAAACTCAGTAAACATTATGCAAATATCAAAGGGTATATTTACTAAGCAAGCATTTCAAAATCAGGAATTGCCATCTGATCAGACACGTGGAACCAACCTGAGGGAAGATGAGGCAGCTTCAAAAGCACTGAAATCAACTCTTCAGCACGTGTAACGTGGCCCTACACTGACTGAGTGTAACGTGTCAGATTTCCCAGGGAACCAGCAGGAATTCAGACCTCTGAGTTCCCTGTGGAGATCACAATATAACTTTCTTGTCTCAGCTTTCTCTTACTACAAGTGGAGAAGATGATCCTGTAGAAAATTATGTTTTTAAACATACAGTTTGTCCTGCCAGGGCAAAGAAAGGAGACTGCAGAGCTGCTGGTGTGCAGAGGTCACAATTCCTACTGCTCCCCTTCCTTGGTGTTGACTGGACTCTGCTGTTGGTTTTTGATTACTGATGGATTGCATCACATCCATCAACATTTACCTTACAAGGCTGAAATCCTGTTTCTTCATATCAGCATTATCCTCTGGAATATTGCGAGCCAAGATGCCTAGTTAAAGAAAACAGTGCATCTTTATTAAAAAAAGAACTAAATCACCACCAGCTTTTTAATTCAACATCTCCCTTCACACTGTGCTTTTTTCCTCAGCCTTTCTAGCTTAACTTTTTCATTTTAGTTCAGACAGCACCCTCAGCCCTGCTCCTTTATTCCGCTTTACAGTCTTTGGCTGTTTAAATTCCATGCTAACAGGTGGAATGCTAAATCCTAAAGTACTCCAAATACTGAGCAACAACCTCAACAACTTTCTAAGCACTCAGTTGCTACCCTTCAAACACTGAAACCATCATCAGGGATTTCAGGGGAGAGGAAAAGGGCACCTGCCCTGTGAGACAAGGGAAGCAAGAGAGGATGGGCAGTGCAGGTGGCTGGTGGGGTCTAGAACTCAGAGAAACATGAGGGTGACAGGCTGGCACAGTGTGAGGAGCAGCACAGTCCTGTGTGCAGGAGATTGTCTCCAGCCCTCATGGGCTGGAGGTTCCACTTGAGGTACCCCAAGCACAGCAACAGGAGAGGGAAGAGCAGATGGATCAATGTGCAGGCAGAGCAGATATCAGAGATCCTCCCTCTGAGAACACACAGGAATCACCCCTAAAGCCTACACTGCTGTGTTGTTGTGCTGCACAGCAGACCCACCCACAGTGAAACTCTGTGCAGCTGACTCTGCAGAGGCATTCACAGAGAAGCTCTGTTACTTATAGCCCCAGGGAGAGAGCTCTGCTAACTGCAGACATGCCAGCATTGCAACAAGGAGCCAATTCAGCCACCCTGCACTTCTCCTTCCCGTGGCTTTCCACCTCTCCTTCTGCTCCTGGAGCAAATCTGTTCCTGTTACTTGGTTCTTCCACACAACCCTTAGAAAAGGCATCTGTCACCTCCTCTTCCCACCCTTCCTGCCCTCTTTTAAGAGTGAAAGATGCATTAGCAGAAACTTACCAGCATGGACTGCAGGATGAAGGGTTTTCACACGCCCACCCAGCATCTCAGGGAAGCCTGTCAGGTCTGACACATCCCTGCCCAAGGGGAAAACAGCACATGTGCCATTCTGACTTTATCTAGAGGCTGAATGACCCAAACCAAAGAAAATGTATGGATTTCACTACAAAACCCCCCTGTGGCAAAGGGGCAACAACTGCTTTTCCCATGGATGGAAATGGAGTTCATGGGTCACACCCAACTAAGCAGTACAGCTTGAACACACTACAATCACCAAGATAAGCAAACCCCAAATCAGAATGGTTTACATAGAAAATGGAAGGTCATGAGGAGGTGCTCTTCCTCCCAGCTTAGTTTCACCACTCCTTGTGACTATTTAGGGTGGTAATAACAATAATGAGGGAAGCATCATTTGCTTCAGGCTTCACTGACAGCACAGCCAAAGAAATAAGTTGGAGACACAACCAAGGGCTGGGTAGCAGTGAGCTCTGGAGGTGATGTAGATTTGTGCTGATGTGTCCCAGGGGCCAACCACTGTGCTCACAGGGAGCAAAAACAGAGTCACAGCCACCTGCCCTGCCAAATAATTGACTTTTTTTCATCACTGCACTAAAACCCATTTTTATTTGGCCAGAGCTGTTTTGGTTTTTTTTTTGTAATAACAGCATGGAAGAAACCAGAACAAATTTCCCCAGAATCATGGGCTAAACCAGCCAGTGACTGTACATGACCTTTTTCCAACAGTGGATGTGCAACTTAGAGCCTTTAGGCTCAGTCTGCATTAAGTGAATTGTGCTGGGAAAATTATTTGTGACCAGTGAACTCCAGTGAGCTTCAACATGTTCTTAACATATCAATGCTGTCCCAGGAGCAAGCAAAGATCAGCTTCACCTGGCTGTGAGGAGCAGCACTCAGGGCAGATTATGAAAATCAAGGTAACTGATTGTCCCATGGAAATAAAGTTGGTTCAAGGCAGACAAGGAATGCCAACAAAAAGCTCCTCACAGTAATCCACCTCAGCCAACAGATATGCAGACAAAAAGGTTCTGAAGTTTGCTTTGGGGTAGGGTTTTCTTTTTTTGTCGTTGTTTTTGAAGGGAAGACTCCTTTCAGACCAGTTTTCACTCATTTTTGTTCACAGAGAAAACAATTTAAGCAGCCTCAGGGCCCACAAGAGCATTTTTGGCGATGTACAGGGGTGTGTGTGTACCTGACCGGCAAGCCAGCATCCCTGAGGGACTTGGCCGTTCCTCCGGAGGCAATCAAACCCAGGCCGAGCGCATTCAGGCTCTTCGCAAACTCCACCAGGTTGGTCTTGTCAGAGACGCTGAGTAAAGCTGGCAGGCGGGAAGAGCGCGAGTGGTTGAGTTTTAACGGAGAAAACAGCAGGATTAAGCGAGTAAATTCAGCGTAGTTTAGGAGCTGCGTAGTTTAGGAGTTTAGGCGGGGCCAGGTGCCTGGGGAGGGGACGGGGAGCAGCACCAGAGCCTCGCGGTTCCCCTCAGGGGAGAAGCCGCCCCTCAGGGAGGCCACGGCCGCAGGGCGCGGGCCCGATCGCCTCAGCGCCTTCCCGCGGCAATCGGTGCACCGGGAAGAAGGGACACCCGGCCCGGGGGACACGATCAGTGCCCGCCCGCTCTCGGCACCCTGCGCGGGAACCAGCGCTGAGGCGCCTTCCGGGGCCGCGCTGCCGAGCCCAGCCGAGCCGAGCCGAGCCGGCGGCCATTGCGGCGGCAGGGCACCCCCCCACACCCCTCAGGGCTACCCTCCCGCCGCCATCGCCCGCCCCGCGTTACCGAGCTGCTGCCGCGCGGCCATGGCGCCGTCGGTGGGTGCAGGAGGGCGCGGAGGAAGGGAAAGGAAAGGACGAGCAGCGGCGGCCCGGCGGGATTTGGGCGCACGGGGGCGGGAGGCGGAGGGGGCGGCCCGGGCGGGGCGGGGAATGGAGGGAGGCGGCGGTGGCGGGCATGTGTGTTTTGGGACACACGCGTGTCCTCGGGGCGAGGTGCCATGGAGGGTGAGGATGTTCCGTGGGCCACGTGTGGGCGAGCGGGTGTTCCCGCTGCACGTGTGCTCAGGGCGTGTGTGTGCACGGCATCAGACACGCACACGCACACACACACTAGTGTATCTGTGTGCTTTGCCATGGATGTACCGCACCCACACAGAGGTACTTGTATGTGCACACACACACACACACACATACAGAATGTTCGGTGCTGGGACACCCAGCTTGGTGCACAGATGAAAAGTGAGGGGCAGGTGAGGCAATAACCCTTCACAGTGGAAGGTGGTGCAGTAAGGATCATTCATTTTTCCAGGAGCCCTGACAGGAGTTTCATCTCTGGAAAGTCCTCCCGCAGAGCTTCCACACGGGCAGAGGCAAAACCCTCGTTTGCCAAGTCTGAGGTAAAAAAATCATTTGCAAATAGCAAAGTGATGCTTTTCTTTATTTATTTTCTATTTGTCTCCCTAAGGGGAGCTTTCCCCCCAAATTTCCATATATTCCTTGCAGAAGAGCTTTGTTTGTTTTCCCTGTGGGTCACAGGTGATGCTGACTGAACTTGTTGGCTTTAAGTGGTTAAAATCTCTGTTTTGCCTCTGTGCACTGACTGAACTTGTTGACTTTAAGTGGTTAAAATCTCTGTTTTGCCCCTGTACACCCAGCAGGGTTTAGCTGCAGCACTGGGACAGCAGTGCTCTGTACCTAGAGAGCTCTGCAGTTAATTTGCAGCACAAGCCCCGGCCCCACCCGGTAATATTGAATGGGGAATTCTGTCAGCACGGGCAGGCCCCCGAGGCATCCCTGCCTACTTCTGTCACATTGTCATCGGCCACACAGGGGTTCACTGCACACCTGCAGCTCCCAGAGCACTCAGGCTGCATTAAGCTCTCCACTGGCATTACAAAAGAAGGAATAAACGGGAATTTTTAGCTCTTGCAGGCAAAAAAGTGGGAAGTACAAAGTGCAGCTGGAAGGCCCAGGCACTTGGCTGTTGTGATTTGTGAGTCTCTGGGCTTGGGCAGTATTGTCTGTGTGAGGAAGAGTCAAGCCAGAAATACCAAATATACTGAATAAACCCAGTGTGTGTGTTACTCTCAGTAGCAGCTAGTGACAAGCAGCAATAAATTACTGCTCAGAGGGTGGCTGGGGCCAAATGAAAATATACTGTTAAGTAAAATATACTGTTAAGAGCACTATCATTATGAAAATACACACCTTGGAGAGAATAAAAGTAGTGCACAGAGTACAGCTGAGGCAGGCTTTGGTGATGATGAATGTGTGAGCAAATGAACAATTTGACAGAGCCCTGCATTTTTATCCAACATTGGAGAGCGACTGTGAATTCCAGCAGGGTGCCTGGTGGCCCTGTCAGCCTGTGCATGAGGACAGGGACACTGCTGCCTTCAGACAAACAGTGGGAGGGACATTGTCAGGGTCAATAATGGTGTTGGCTCCGTTGCCTGTCCAGCAGTTCGTTGTCCCTTGGCACCTGAGGTGAGGCTTCTGTTTGTGCAGGAGTGGCAGGGGGTGGTTTGGGCTTAATCCCTGTCCCAGCACAGGAAGGACATGGAGCTGTTGGAGCCAGTTCAGAGCAGGTCACCAACATGATTGAGGGATGGAGCAGCTCTGCTGTGAGGAAAGGCTGGGGGAATTGGGATTGTTCATCCTGAGGAAGGGAAGGATTTGGGATGAATTTATTGTGGCCTTCCAGTGCCTGAGGAGCTGGAAAGGTGGAGACTCTACAAGGACCAGGAGTGACAGGACAATGGCACATGGGGTCAAGCTGAAAGAGAGCAGGGTTAGATTGGCATTGGGAAAAAATTCTTCCCTGTGAGGGCAGTGATGCCCTGGCACAGGGTGCCCAGGGAAGCTGTGGCTGCCCCTGGATCCCTGGAAGTGCCCAAGGCCAGGTTGGATATTAGGGCTTGGAACAACCTGGAATAGTGGAAGATGTCCCTGCCCATGGCAGGGGAGTGGAACTGGATGAGCTTTAAGGTCCCCTCCAACCCAAACCACTCTGTGTGTGAGAAGGGTCATTCTGGCTGTGTGCTAAGGGGTGTCTGGATTTGGATGTGATTGACATCTCCTGGTTTGGAGATGGCTTTGCAGGGAAATCAGACAGTCTGCCTCCCCAGAGGTTAAGTTTTGCTTTATAGAGCTTAATTTTAATTGCTTTTGGTGATGTTTAAAGGATATTCAAATATCCTGTGCTCTGCTCATGTCCCATCATTTATTCAATAGGAATGGGGTCTCATTGGAGCCTTTTCCTGGTGTTTTAAAGCACTACAGAAGCTCTTCCTGAGCCAAGAATGCAGTAACATCATATTGGAAATAATGGCAAGAGGTAAATGCTAGAATTACAAATACCACATTAAGGTTATTTCTAAATCATACCAGGGCCTACATCCAAGAAAGAAAAATCAGCCTTAATAAGCACTGTGCTCTGCTGTGTTAATAAGGAGAAGTAAAAAGAGGTTGAGGCTGAATAGAGGCACACAAAAGGGATGGTGTTAGGACAATACCTTAGATTCTCTTCTCTTTAGGCTGTAGGGAGCAATGGTGCTTTTTAGCTTGGCTCTGAGTCTCTGTTGTGAGTCTGTTTTCTATTGTTGGGGTTTTTTTTCGTGTAGCAGACCAAGAAGGGTGTAGATAAGCAGGTCAGTTTGGCTGTTGGTTAATTTGTTAGGGCAGGAAGCAAACAAGGCAGGGTTCTGCAGCTCCCTGCAGCTGCCTGTGGGCTAGCAGAGGGTGCAAGACAAGGAAGACTCAGGCAAAAAGTAGGATTCCATTCAGAGTGGATTTCTGTGGCTGGCCTGGTTTGGGGCTTCAGAGGTGAAGTGTCATGAGTGGTGAGCATTCCACTGATCTGGATCTGTCCTAGCCCAGGAAAGGTCTCTCATCTTCACAAGGCTGCTTTGGAAAAACATGTTATTGTGGGCATCTCTGCCTGTATGAGCACAGTCCTCAGCTTTGAAATTCCCCATCCTGCCCAGCTTATCTGCCTTACCCAGGCCCTGCTTTCATTTACATCCCTCCCCACGCCTTTCCTCAACAGCCCCATGCCTGTGCTGTGCTCTGTGGTGCCCTCAAGCAAAGGCTGTGGTGTTCAGCATGATGAGAGACAAATTCACCTCTGTCCTGCTCAAACTCCTGTTTTCCTCCCTGGCAGCAAGGGGAAGCAAGGAATTGTTCTGATATCTGCTGTCTCCCTTGAGGATGGTGTTTGCCAGGCACTGAGCCTCAGTTTCTCCAGTCTCCCAGAGAGCACAGCCTTGCAAGCACTCATCTGTGCCCCTTAGTGAGTATTATGGGATGGCTTACTGCTCAAGTCTCCTTGGCAAGGGCTTCAAGTGCCCTGTCTCAGATGCTGCACAACAGTGGAGGTGAGAGTGGAATTGAATCCTCCCAAGGCTGCCTCTCAAGGGTTACTGCTGTATGCAGGCTTTTGGTTTGTTTGCCTTTTGCTCTCAGGGTTCATGAGAACTTCAGGGTAAAATCTTTCTGCAGTATTCCAGGAGAAGAGCTGCTAAGTATTGCTCTGTTGAGCCTTGTTCAAGAGCTGCATCACACAGCCTGTGCCACTCACTGTGGGTAAACTCTGGGGTAGCTCCAGCACTGAGCTGATGAACAGGCTGGCCAGGAGTGTTCCACAGTAACAGAGAGGCTCAAGAGCCCTGATGCATTCTGAGTTTCTTTTTCAGCCCTTATCAGCTCGGAGCAGCTTTTGTTTCCCTGTGCTCCTCAGAGGTCCCAGTTAAATCACATCCATGCCGTGCTGCCTGTCCCTGTAAATCCCTGCTCAGGGTCCCACGGAGCTGCTGAGGTGACAGTGAGCCTTCAGCTGAAGTTCAGACACCCCACTGAGCTCTTCAATCTGACCTGGGGTGTGAAGGTTACATCCCCTCTTCACTCACCAACACCAGTGGTTGCTTTTCCCAAACCTGTGGTGTCAATGTCTGATGCTTTTCCTGCAAAAGAACCAATTTCCTTGTAATAGAATAAATCTTGCAGATTTCAGCCTGAGTTATTTTCCTAATGCTCTGGGTTATGGATGAGACCCAAAGGTGCATAAACTGAAGGACGATTTATTTTCTGAACACTTCCATTCCTTTCCTCCCAGAGGCTGGTTCCTATCCAAGCATAGAAGGAAAAATAATACAAAAAAAAAAAAAAAAGAAAATAAATAGTTTCTCTTGTTGGCAACTCAGTGCCTGCTCTATGATCTGAGCCCCACATACAGGCTGTGGGTGAACAGGTCTGTTTGCAATTGCAAATATGGGGTTTGCAATATAAAAAAAAATCCCATCCATTTTGAGGTTCCTTGCCTTGTCAGGCTGTTTGTGTGAAAGGAAGAATTCCCAGAGGAAAGGAAAGAGGAGGAAATATTTGATTTGGGTGTTTTTGCTGTAGGTACAAAGAAATAACTTTATCCATAAATAACAGGCTGCTTTAGCTTTTCACAGCCCCATGGAATCCCAGAATGTTTTGGGTTGGAAGGGACCTCAAACTCATCTCATTCCAACCTCTGCACTCAGCAGGGACACCTTCCACTATCCCAGCTTGCTCCAAACCCTGTCCAACCTGGGCTTGGACACTTGCAGGGATGCAGCCACAGCTTCTGTGGGAAATTGAAATCACTGATTCATCGGTGTCTCCCGTGCCCCCAGCTCTTTGGACACGAGTGTTTGTGTCCCTGGGTGAGAGGGCTGCTGCCGGGAGAGCTGTCCTGTCCTGCCGGGAGATCTGTCCTGCTCGATCCCGCCGGGATCCTGCGGGACGCTGCCAAGCGTGCAGGGAGCCGGCTCCCACTAGGGCGCGCTAGGACTGTTAAAATGGAGCCGGTTTTCCGCTGCCATCGGGGTGGAACCCTCAGAGATCCTGTGTAAGGAACGGCACTTCTGGCCTTCCGCAGGGATTCTGGCTGAGTTCCCCATCTTTTGAGTACATTTCCCTGGATGAGTGTGCAGCAAAGCCAGCTGTAGCTGCCTCAGAGCACTGAGGTTTGGGCTGGGACAAGCGCTGGCACAAACCTGTTGGAAAGCCCTGGCCTGGACAGAGGGCAGGGAGAAGCTTTGTCCTCAAGGCTGTCTCATCCCACAGTCCCTTTGTTGGCTGCTCTGTAAGGCAGAGGGAGTGGAAATCTGTGCAGTACCTGAACATGGACAGGAGTACACCTCAAAATCCCATTGTTGGTCTGCTGTTGTCATTTGTGCATTTTGAAACAACCCCTAACAAGTTGCCCATCTTCACAGGAGAATTTCCTGCCTCCACCCAGGCCCTGGGACCCCTGTCTGCTACCCTGGTTTGCTTCATGTTTACTTAATTAGCCAGCTGGAGCATAATTCCTTTCATGATCCACGGTCTAATACATAAAGATGACAGTGACACGAATCTTGGCTCAGGTTTCAATTTGCATGTTAATTCATTGTGGTTCCCCAGATGGCTGGAATTTGCTCCAGCAGGATCTGGGAGATGATGAAATGGGTGGGTGTGCTCTCCTGTGTCCCTGTGAGAGCCTGGAGCGATAGGTGACACAGTTTTACTGTCCACCAGGCATCATCTCTGCTAGATCTCCAGCAAAAAGCAAAGCAGAGGTGAAAAGCAAAGCAAAAATGCTAAATGAGGAGCTTGTCTTAGTACAGAATGCAAACAGAGTCATGGCTCTGGTAGCTGAGAAGCATCTGGAAATGGGTGAAGCTTGATTAGGAAGGAACAGAGTGATTTTACACAGCAACCCAGTCCCAGTCATCACTTGTGTAGAGAAGAGGGAGACTCCAGGCAGGGAGAAAACAGTGATTTCCCTGAGTGCCAGACAAGCCCATGTTGGCTGTGAGGGGTTTAGGCACAGACCCCAGCACTCCACGGGACTCCTGTTTCTGTGTGACATCCAGGAGACGAAATGCTGCGAGCCTGTGTTCAGTTCCAGCACTCTGGGCCACCACAGGACACTGACAGCAAACACAGGCAGAGCTGCCATTTCCCTGACATGCCTGAAAAAGCAGCACCTTGCCAGAAGTGGCACGGGCTCTCTGGGGAGGACAGCCATAGGTGGGTATTTATCTGTTCCATTAGAGCTGAGTGAGATCCAGGCCCTGGAGAGCCGGGATCCAGGATGAAACCAGGGCTTGCCGCAAGGCCCTGTGAGCTGAATAGAAATCATGGCTAAACAGGAGGATGGGAAAGGGAGACAGAGTTGTGGGAAGAGGCATGGGCAGCATCACACAGCAGGCAGTGCCACAGCCAGCGAGGCTTGGAGCACTCTCTAGCTGGCAGATGGGTTTAGTTGCAGCAAATCATCCATTTTCAGATTTTGCTGATTTTACACAGTCTAATTTTAATAACAGAAGAAAAGAGTGAGACGTTTTTTTCATAAATCACTTTTTCCTTTGTTTTTCCTCCCAAGTAACTGCACTAGGTATTTGTATTTTAGTCTTAGAAGCATGGATAACATTTTAATGAAGAATTTGTGGGGACAAAAAATTGAAAATAAATGTTGTCTCTTCTCTGTGTTCAAAACCCAGTGGCTTTGGATTCTCCAGGAGTTTCTTGTGCTTTATGAAAACGCTGTTATCTTGTATGCCCTGCATTCATAATCTGTTGTGCTTCCTTCTTTGTGTTCTGACCTTCCTTGCTCAGAGTCTCAAGTCACAACAGGACAAATTCTGGCTTTTCAAAATCATCTTCCTGATGCTTTATGGCTAGAAAAAGAAGGGTTTTTTCCCCCCCAGAAAACATTGTTAAATCAAGCCTTTTCATTTTTCACCTCAATCAAAGCCAAGTTTCTCAGCTTTTCATTAAAAAACAAGTATTTGAAGTTGTTCAGGAGGCCTTAAAGTGAACATTTCCAGGTTCTAGAATAAACACTGTCATTTTTCAGATACTACTTTTCAAGGAAGCAGGATTTAATCATGTAGCTTCTGTTCCATTAACTAGGTTCCATTAATATTTTCAGCTAGCTTAGTACAGCTGCTTGGGAATTGGAAAATGCAAGGTTATGCAAATTCAGTGAGGGGTGTTGGTGTTTCCCTGCATGAAACAGTGTCTGGGGGAAAAGCCTGTTCACAGCTGAAATCTCTTGGTGCAAAGCCCTGGGCAGGACTGGGTTCCATCAGTCCTGGGCACAGAGCACCTGTGGCAAATCCACCTGGAAGCAGCAGGGAGCCTTCAGGATGGGGAGGATAAACACCACCCCTCATTAGGCAGAGCTGAGGCAGGTACTAATTATACTAATTAACCTGGAGCTGCAGTGGGGCTGCTCCTGCCTCGTGCCCTGATGGTTCCTGACTCTCTTGGGGCGAGGGCAGGATCAGTGTTGGCTCTGCTTGTGGTGCAGCTTCCCTCCTCCTTTTCCTCCACCTTTTCCATGCATTTCAGGCATGGAAGCTGTGTCCCTGTGCCCATCTGTGCTCAGTGGCTCTGGAGCCACTGGAGCTTTAATTGTGTGGAGCTGTTTTCCTGAGCTAAATTAGCAGACACATGGGGGTGACAATTTGGGCCCTGTATGAGTTTGGTGGTACAAACTGAGCCTGGGACTCAGGCCAAGGCAGCAGGGCCAGAGGGAATTTAATGGGTCTTCCTGCAAGACACAGCTACAGACTTTCAATTGACTTTCTTCAATTTGTCTAACTAATGTCTTCTCCAGCCCTGCTTTTTAATTCATGATACTATCATCAATCACATAATTATGACCTCATCTCATTCTCTGTGAAGACTTGGGTGACAAATAAGGACAGGGTCACACTTCAGTTTGTGTTGCTGTGTTTTATTGCCTAGATGAAAAGAAGCAAACATGCTGGGGACAGAATTCCCCAAACATAAAATCCTGCTGACAATATGCAACATTTGGCTATTTCTGCAGAGCTGGAAAGCAGGACTTTTTGGTTGGTTGGTTTTATTGACACTGTTTTCCACATAAATACACACCTTGTCAGACCTGGGAACAGACTCCTTTTAACTCATCTCAGGAGCACACATCAGCATCATAACAAACACATGGGGAGAAGAACTATTTCTGCAGGCAAGTGGCAGCTTATCCAGGGTCAGATAAAAATCCTTCAGAGAGAATATGGGAAGTTCTTTTCTAGGTTAACCACTGCAAGGGACTGAAATCCCAGTGTTAGGCAGCCTCAAATTCCACTGATGCCATAAGCCATGGCAAGGAGCACACTGACATTAGGAATTAAGACCATGATTGAATCATGTGAAAGGGTTTTTACTCCTGAATTAATGTTAGAAATTTGATTCTAAAGTTATAGTTAATTCTTCACATCCTGCATTTTTGTTCAGCTTTGACATTTCCCTGCCAAAACCTCCCTTTGCTGAGCCACTTCATAATTTTGCTGGGTCATCAGCATCATCCCATCTGGAAAGAGGGTGGTTCTGTTCTTCACAGACATTTTAGGCTAAAGAGATCTTCTAAGCATCTTGGGAAGACCCTGGATGCTGAATTCCATGGGGTTCCTTGGATTCCCAAGGAGGGATAAACCCCAAGGGAAGTCTGGTGTTTGAAGTCTGATCTGTGGCTCTGTTGCAGACACTTGGAGCAGACTCCACCCTTGCACAACAGGAGAAAACCATGAAGGTTGGAAACTAGAGTAGAAACATTTAGAATGTATGGGGTGTTTTTATAAACCCATCCATTTTCAAGCCACTTTCCCAATTTTCTGAGCCTAACTTGTAAGTTCTGAGTGTTTGGGGTGGGCAGTAGCACACAAACAATATCCACTTCCAGCACATGGGCATTCACAAGCTTCTCACTCTTCCTCCTACAGATAATGCCATGCAATCCTCTTCCTAATGGTTTGGTGGCACAATGCTCAGCCAGTTTGAGCTGTGCCATGCCATGCCATGCCATGCCATGCAGCAGTTTTGCTGCTCATCTCTTGTATTCACATTTGGTAGCTGAAATACTGCAGCCCTCTGAACCTGCTTTCCTGTTTCCCCCTGATTTTCACTCCTGCTCACATTAGCACTTAGTCATCTTTACAATCCTTGCCTTTCCCTGTGTTCTCTTCTCTACAGCATGACCAAAATTTGTTAGCACAGGGTTTTTATGAGCTCCTGCCCTCACTAAAAAAGGCCCAACTTGTCTTGGGAAGTTTCCCCCATCAGTTTTGACATCTCCTGCAGCTTGCCATTCCTTAGCATTAATTTCTATCGCTTTCCCCCATTTCCCTGGCAGAAATTCTGATTAGGCAATAAGTGCTGGGCCATCCATCATCTCCTGCCAGTCACAAGTCACAGGGTTCTTCTCAGATCGTTCTTAATCAAGCCGAGAGTGCCACGGGTAGCAGAGCTAAAGACCCGATTCCCGTGGCCATCCCCTGGGATCCCGTGTGAGCACGGCTGTAAGGCAGAGCCATTGTGAGAGCCCCGTCACACAGCCCCGCAGCACGGCTGATTAAAGCCCTGCAGAGCTCCGAGGGCTTCACAAAAGTCCTGTCAGTCAGCCTGCATTTGATTTCAGGTCTGATTTTCATTTGTTTACAGTGTCGCCCATTATGTGTAGAGTGTTTGCTAAACACTGAAGAATAATGGTCCTGTCCCAGGTAGCCGACAGCAGAAGGGCTGACAAAGGGAAGGAAGGCAGTAAAAGAGGTAATTTATGTATGAGTCATGCTTCCCAGCCAGCTGTGCTGATAAAAAATGGCCACTTTTATGGGAAGGCTGGAAAAGAGCAACGAAATTACCTTTCTGAAAGAAAACCAACCCAAACCAAACAAAATATTTGGACCGGCAGTTTGATTAAAGGTGACTTATTGCCAACAGCACAGGGAAGGGAGTCCTGGGGAGGCATTTGGGTTTATCAGGGAAAGATCTTTCTGGCACAGACACCTGCACCTAAAACAATACTGAGACAGCAGCAGGAGGTCCTGCCTAGGGCACAGAAAAACCTGATATGGAGGCAGGAAAACAGAGGATACCAAGTGTGAGAGATGAGAATTGATAAGCAGGAGTGGAGTTAGGATCTGGGAGCAGTTGCTGAGGCAGGGGAGGAAATCATTGGATGCGGTGTTGTGGGAGATGAGAATTTGACTCCATGTTCTCAGAAGGCTGATTTATTATTTTATGCTATTATACTAAAAGAAATTATATACTAAAACTATACTAAAGAAAGAGAAAGGAGACATCAGAAGGCCAAACAAGAATGATAATGGAAACTCGTGACTGACTCCTCAGAGTCTGATACAGCTGATGGTGATTGGTCATTAATTAATAACAATTCATATATAACCAATCAAACATTCACCTGTTGGTAAAGAATCTTCAGACCACATTCCCAAGCAATCAGATAATTATTGTTTTCCTTCTTTCCTGAGGCTTCCCAGGAGAAAAAATCCTGGCAAAGGGATTTTTCAGAAAATATCATGGTGACAATTGGAGGTACTTTTTCAGCAAATTGCCAAGCAGTCCTGTATCCACCTGATGCACAGAGCTCTGCAGGAAGATCTATGTTGTCATCCAGCCACGTGACTTGGGGCCTGGCTTTGCTCCACTTAGAGGCAATGACAGACTCCTATTGATTCATGGGAACCATAGAAATCAAAGAAAACTTGCTGTGGCAACTGGCTAATTCAATAAAAGCATTGATTTTTCCAGCTGGACAATTAGAGAGCATGAATGCAGTGTAGCTGATTTCTGTCCCTGAATTAATGTAACAAATGATCATTGATTCAAGGGAGAGGAAACTGTACCCCCAAGGAAAGGAGCTTCCACAGTAAAAATCCCCCAGCCTATGTGTGCTGGTCCTTAATGTGCCAGAGACAGAGCTGGTTATGATTGTGTGTCTGTCTTGGTTAGCACACTTAGGAGTGAGTTACTGTCACCTCACAGAGCAGCCAAGCTAAAGGCAGACACACAGGGCCAGGGAGAGCCCTGGAAAGGTGATGCAGGAGACCATGGAGTTCAAAACAGGTACTGGGAGCACCTCATAGCATCCCTTCAGATGAATGGCTCTGATTTTGCCCTGGGTTTGAGATGGAATCATGGAATGGTTTGAGTTGGAAGGTACCTAAAGATCTTCCTGCTGCACCCCCTGCCATGGGCAGGGACATCTTCCACTATCCCTTGTTGCTCCAAGCCCTGTCCAACCTGGCCTTGGACAGGGAGGGGCAGCCACAGCTTCTCTGGGCAGCCTGTGCCAGGGCATCACCACCCTCACAGGGAACAATTTCTTCCTAACATCTGATCTAAACCTACCCTCTGTCAGTGAGAAGCCATTCCTCCTTCTCCAGTCACTCCAGGCCCTTGTAAATGTCTCTTCATTTTTGTTGTCAGCTCCTTCAGGTGCTGGAAGGTTCCAATTAGGTCACCCCAAAGCCTTCTCCTCTCCAGGCTGAGCAATCCCAATTCTCCCAGCCTTTTCCCACAGCAGAGGTTCTCCATCCCTCAATCATGTTGGTGCTTCCTCTGGACTGGCTCCAACACCTCCACATCCTTCCTGTGCTGGGTCCCCAGGGCTGGAGGCAGCTCTAGAGGTGAGGTCTCACCAGACTGGATCACACAGCTCTCTCGTCCTCCACAGTGAGGAAGATACTTTAAAAGAGGAACTTTACTTACCCCACATGCAGTAGCTGTGAACTGGCCCCGAGATTTTTGGGGCTGTTGGGTATTTGCAGACTTAAATTATGGCTCATAGGGTATGGTTACTTGAGGTTATGGCTTAGGATATTGCTGCCCTGGCTGAGGAGTCAGAGTCCCAGGCAGTGTGAGGATTTCTTTCACAGGAAACTGGTGTGCCACTTGTCCATTGTCGGAAGCCAGGACATTCCTCTGGCTGCCCTGGAGGGCTCGAGCCCCTGGCAGAGGGCTCAGAGAGCTTGGCACAGAGTCAAAGCCACCTGTGCCTTCAATTTCAACTCATAGAAACATCTACCAACTTTGTGTGAGATTTACAAGCCACAAGAGTTTGAGTAAAATGCTAGTGAATTTATCACAGGGTGAAAATGTAGAATTTTGAAGATTTAGAATGAAGGTTCAAAAGGCAAAATAGAAAAATCTAAGCGTGTTCTGTCTTTCTTCTTCTTCTTCTTGTCCTCCATCTTCTGCTGTGATGGTGACACTTCTAAATTGGTTTAAGGTGGAGATAAACTGTCTAACATAAGTGATAGGTATTGGAAAATTATTGTATATAAAGTACAGGTAGTTTTTAGTATAAAAAGCTAACACCACCCCAAGGGCAGTCAGTGTCCAACCTGCTGGACAGACCTCCGCAGGTCTGAAAAAGAATGTATTAAATAAAATAAACAACCTTGAGAACCAAAGCCAAAGAATCCCAACTTCTCCGTCGAGCACATGGCTGGGAAAAAAGACTTTTTAATATCTCAAAAGCCATTTCAGCAACAACAAACCCAAGAGTCCATTTGCAAACCCCCTTTGCTGTTGGGATTCATTCTAATGGTGTTGAAGCATCTGAACTCGCTGCACCATGGCAGCCCCCCAGCCTGGGCTGAGCAGTTCCAGATGCTGCCCAAGCCTCCCCCAGGGCTGAGCCTGGTTGCAGCAGGGTGTGCCCAGCCCCTGATTCAGGCTGGCTGCTGGCTGTGTGGGAGGTGCCATGTGGCACAGGGGCTGCTCCCTGCCGGGTGTCACCGGGGCAGGACAGGCTGTGACATTTTAACAGCTGCCCTGTTTGCGTCAGTGCCCGCGAGCCAGGGCCCTCACCTGGGGGTGTTTCACCTTGCTCCCTGCCTTTGACGTGGATGGGCATGCCAGCACCCCTGGCCTGCCAGAGACAACACCCACACCCCTGTGGTGGTGTTTGTAGGGGGTTTAGGATGAGGGAAGAGATGAGGATCTGACTCCGTGTTTCAGAAGGCTGATTTATTATTTTATGATGTGTATTATATTGAAACTATACTAAAAGAATAGAAGAAAGGATTTCATCAGAAGGCCAGCTAAGAATAGAAAAGAATGATAACAAAATCTTGTGACTGACTGAGACAGTCCAGACAGCTGGGCTGTGATTGGCCATTAATTAGAAAGAACCACATGAGACCAATCACAGACCCACCTGTTGCATTCCACAGCAGCAGATAACCACTGTTTACATTTTGTTCCTGAGGCCTCTCAGCTTCTCAGGAGAAAAAACCCTAAGGAAAGGATTTTCCACAAAACATGTCTGTGACACTGACCTGCCAGAGACATCACCTCCTCTCCTCTCTCCACTGCTTCTGCTCTGGGTGCTTTTTTTGTTCCATTTCTAATGGCCTGTACCTGCAATAGAGATGTTCTGAGAGGGCCCAGCAGACACAGTGCACCTGCTGCCCTTCATCACAGCAGCAGCAGTGAGGAGGTGTGATAAGAGTGGTGCAGCATTAATGGAGCAGGATGCTCAGGGCTGGAGGGGAGGAGGGATATTTCCATCAAAGCTAAGCTGCTTTACAGCACAGCCTGCTAGAAAGTGCTGGTTAGAAAAACCTGTCTATTAAAAGGTCAGGTGTGGTCCTGAGTTCTGGGCTGACACTTGCTCAAGCTGGTAAATGATACATAATGATCACTTATTAGATTAATTTTGTCTATTTGGGGTCGCTGTGAACAGCCCATTAGAAAATAGTAGGTTTCTCTGAGGCTGCCAAATGCTGGTTGTTATTATTTCTGCAGATAATACTGAATCTGTAACTTGTTTGAGAGCAGCTTATGCAATATTTGGTGATCAGATTTGGAGCATTAACTGGATAGCTCAACTACTTCGTGTGCTTCTCTTCAGTGACCATGGGAGTGTAACTCTTAGAATCAGACTTCAACAATCATGGGGACAGCCACAATTAAAGTTCCACTACCCTAAACCACTCAAAAATTGTATTGGCCTCTCTGATTACCATGTCTTTGTAGAGTCTCTGGTTTTCAGCTTTTCTTTTCAGTCATGAGAGCTGAAAATTAATCTTTTGCTTCAAGTGAAGGAGTACTCTCACTTATATCCCAGATGCCAGCACCAGAAACACCAGGGAGAAAAATGAAATACCTGAGAGCATAAAACTGCAAATGTACTTTCAGAATACAGCACAGGATTTGCTCCCAGTAAACTGCCAGAGCTCCTGCTGCTAGTGGAGAGTGCTTGCTGAAAAACAACGTGAAAGGTGCCAGACTTATTTAAAAATTCACAGCCACATTTTCATACTCAGAATTCTCTCCCAGTGTAGTAAGAGAGCTCCTGGAATGGTTGGTAGCTGTCATGGAAGCTTTTTGTTTCCTAGCAAAAGGCACAGAGGCAACAGCAGCACAGGCAAGAGAGCTTTGATGCACAATGTTCAAAAGCCTGATTTCTATTTCCTCTCCAAAGACAGGCCCTCCAGAAACCTTCCTTAACCTCTTCCAGGTATGAAATAGTCCAGGATGGGCTTTGGTGCTCTTCTTCACAAGATTCTTCCATGTCCTCCCTGCAGGCATCTTGCCAAACAGCCAAGGAAAGTGTTGCTAGCACTGCTTTCTTCTGTGGATGGATTTTGATTATTAATAACTTGGTCAGGACGAGTGGAACTAGTTCACATCTTGTCAAAGCAGCATGCTGCTTTTATGAGACTTGCCACTGCCCCTTCCTCCTCCAGACCATGCCTTTCATGTGCCTGAGCAGCACTGAGGTGACTGCCTGCTTCATTGAGAGCTGCTGCAGCACAGGAACCAGCTCAGGAAGTGGTTTACAAACAGCAAAGAGAAACTCAGAGACAGAGTGAAAAACAGGGGAAGAAAGAGATGATTGCAGTTTTAAGTTGAATTTCCACGACCTTCCAAGCAGGCATGCCAGGATGAGCACATTAAATTCATGTATTTCTCAACAGCAAGGGCTGTTTAGCAATAAAGACCTTTAGCACTGAAAGAGGCTCAAAACAAATCTTTGCAGCCAGCAATAAAACACAAGGAGTGCCATGCTGAACATCACTGGGTGGCATAGCTTGTTAAGGCAAGAGGCTGGAGGCTTATTTGTGCAATCCCTGCAAGAAATGCTGTCCTGTGACACACTCACTGTCAGAGATAACTGCCTTGGAGATTAAAAAAGAAAGAATTTAATGTGGCCCTTCCAGTGCAGTGCTGTAGCCACACTAAGGGAAAATGTGCACACCCACAGATAGTGTGAGAGCTTTTTGAAACTTGAACCAAACTGCATTTGGAATTGGGTTTAGAGCTGTTGATTGTTGCCTGTGAAAAAAAAAAAAAATAACTGTTAGAGATGCTTGCTGTGCATCCTCTGAACAACCTGATCCAGGGGAAGTGGAAAAGTGGTCCCCACCTTTGGCAGGGACTTAGACTGAAGGATCTTTAAGATCCTTTCCAACCCAGGCCATTCTATGACTCTGTGATTCTAGAAATTAAGATTAAAAAAAGTCTCAAAACCAATGCATAATACAGGGTTTTGTCTGGAAGTTCCCAACATCCAGTCCAGGAAAAAGGCAGGGTGGGATTTTCACATTTTCTCCTGTAAAAAAGGAGATGTTTGACTCCCCAGCTTTCCTGAGATCTGAATAATGAAATAGTTCTAGTCAGTGTTTATAGGAAGGTTTGACTCTGGTGGTGCTTTGCTTTGCACCCACAGAATGCCAAGAGCCTTCCTGCCATCCAGGAGAGGCCTCTGGCTCCCACAGGCTGCTGTCCCAGTCCTGCAGGGATTTTTTCCACAGGCTTTTCTTCCTCTTTGTGGGGAGCTGTTCCACTTCTCAGTTGTCTGTGGAGATAAGCATGTGTATAAATGATTGTAGAAGTGGGTTATTGAAACTTTGGGTGTACATTTTAGGATGGTTTCTACCATTTTTTGGGATTTTGCAGGCAGATTTGAGTTTGCCCTGCTCATGCTCCAAGGAAAAGTGAGGAAATGTGGAAATGTGTCTGTGGTTAGCTGACACAGCATTCCAGCTCAGCTCACAGTGAGCTCCAAGCATTGCAGCCACAGCTCTGTATGCCTTTAAGAATCAAAGCAAATATAGAAATTCTTCAAGACTCAAGGCAAGGTGATGCTGAAACTCCCTGTGCTCTCACACCACAGTGTGTAGCTATGTGTATGGGAGTTACTCCATGTTCTTACATGCAGGAGAGGTTTTTTCCAAAATCTCTCTCCCTTCCCAAACCCACTGTTTAACCAATGCTTGATAAGGATGTTTTAAATTATTGTTTGCATCAAGTTTCCTGTAGAATTTAAGATAATTTCACTGTCACAAAATATCCAGTTGTATCCAAGTGGCACTAACATATGGGACTGGGGGAGATCCCATAAATCCCAGTGGTGTAGGAACACAGTGTTTTACATTGGTGGGGCTCCTGCCTGTCTCCAAGTGATGAGCTCCTGGCAGCCTTTGTGCCCCAAGCAAGCTGAAAATAGTCCTGCAGCACAGAATTGCTTTTTGGCAGTGTTTTGTCCCATTGCTAGCCCACTCTTGTTCCAAATTATTGTGTCTAATTTTCCTCATGTAAATGCAGGAGATAGATTGTTGATTCTACAACAGCTGGGTTAGTCAAATGAAGACCATGTCTAGGTATCATGGAATCCCCAATTTTCTGTTCATGGCCTGAGAGGAAAAATGTTTCCAAAAGGAGACAATCACCTGTTTGCTGATTTCTGCTATTACTTGTTATGTTATTTGTGCACCTCAGGTCTCTTCACCCAAGCCAAACAGCCTGAACTGGTGAGGAGGTTCATGCCTTGCTGTGTCACCTGTCTGATGTGGATATTACATCCACATTTATCCTCTGGTTTAGCTTCTAGGAAGAGCTTATATCCCAGATAAATACACAATCCCATTTGCCAATTGTCAGGATGGCAGAACTGAGCCTTGCTCACCCATTTCTAGTGAGATACAGGCATACATCTCTCACAGTCTGTCCTGGAATTAGTTTTGGAAAAACAGGAATCAGTTCTCTCCTTCCCAGGGGTTTACATAGGTTAGTGTCTACAGAGGGCACCCTCTTCCATGGCATTGTTTCCTCAAGCACACATCTGATGCTGCTTCTGTGTTCTTGGAGGCAATGAATGTTGCTTCCAGTGCATCATCAAGTGTCTCATTATTAAATAATTAGAAAAGGTTTTTTAGAAGCATTTTGGCTGTAAAGAGCTCCAATTACTGCTGTTACCACAACCTTCTGGCAATGCAGAGGAAGACACTGGTGAATCTTCCTTTGATCTTTGTTGAAACAAGCTGGAGAAAATGGGCAGACCTTTGGACTCTAAATAATAAAGCTCTTAAAATAAATAATAAAGCTCTATGAGGCCCTTTGGAAACAGACTGTAACTTCCTGCCCAAAGGTGTTCAACTTCTCCCACAGGCACAGTGTCTGTCCTGTGCTGTCTTATCACTGGTCCTGCTGCTTACATTTCTGATTGTGGTATTGTAATGGCATCCAAAAGGACACTCATCCTTTGGCATGGGTTTGAGGGGTATTTTATGAGGGGTTTTTATAAAGTAAAAGTTTTTCTGGACAGAAATTTTGGGGGGCAAGGAAAGGAAACCAAAAGGTTACAAACAATGTCACTTTTTGGAGATTTTCAACATCAGGTTGGCAGTGAGGGGAATTCTGGCCAGAAGCTGCAAAACCCAGGAAGATGTTTGGGATATTTTGGACTGCAGACCAAGGAGCCTAGAATACAGTGACCAAAGAACCTTTCTAATAGTCAGAGGGATCTTCCAGGCCTGGTCCTGCTGCTTACATTTCTGATTGTGGTATTGTAATGGCATCCAAAAGGACACTCATCCTTTGGCACGGGTTTGAGGGGTATTTTATGAGGGGTTTTTATAAAGTAAAAGTTTTTTTCTGGAAAGAAGCTTTAGGGGAGCAAGGAAAAGAAACCAAAAAGTGACAAACAATGTCACTTTTTGGAGATTTTCAGACATGCAGGTTGGCAGTGAGGGGAATTCTGGGAACTGATTTTCAGACATGCAGGTTGGCAGTGAGGGGAATTCTGGGAACTGATTTTCAGACATGCAGGTTGGCAGTGAGGGGAATTCTGGCCAGAAGCTGCAAAACCCAGGAAGATATTTGGGATGTTTTGGACTGCAGACCAAGGAGCCCAGAATACAGTGACCAAAGAGCCTTGCTAATAGTCAGAGGGATCTTCCTTCCAGGCCTGCCAGATAGGCAGAGGTCCTGGAGTTGTGGCTGTGGACAAGTTGCCTTTCAGCTTTCCAGTGCCCACGGAGTGGGACCAGCACAACAGGACCTGTCTGACCTGCTGAGGAGGTCCTGCAGGGTGCATCACTCTGTGCCCACCAAGCATGGCTTGGTTTGGGTGTGACTGACCATCTGTGGCTATCCAGAAGCTGCTGGACTGGCTGTGCAAATCCATCCAGCACTCCTGGAGCTTGATTTCTCCTCTTTCTCTGTTCCATGCCCAGGATAACTTCCATGTGACAGCAAAGTCCCAAGATCAACTCAAGATTTCATTTCTGTTTGAAAAGTGAAACTGCAGCATGAGCCAACTCTCTGAGGTGCAAATCTAGAGTGGGGTCTGCCTGCTTGGGCATCTCCCAGGACACCTCCCAAGGTAAGGGCACATCATGGAAGCCCCAGTGAGCAGGGAGAGGGGAATGCAAACTCAGGGTGTGCAGGTGAGGCCCAGCTGGGTGGCAGCACATCCTCCAGCCCCTCCCAAGGTGCTGCCTCTCCCAGCACGTGTCCCACACCTTTCCCCAGCTCTCCAGGGATCAGCCTGGGTGCCCTGTGCTCAGGCACACACGGGCTTGGACATGCAGGGCATGCCTTATAATGAGCCCTTCTCTGTGCCCTGCACTTCCTGAAGGACCAGGCTGATTCTTCCCAGGAAGGTGCCTGCTGCTACAGTCATTAGGGAAAGGAGGGGTGAGCACTCTCTCCCAGGCTGATTGCAGAGCCACCTTCCTTTCTTGCCCATGTCCACCCTGGCAGTGAGAGAACCAAACCCTTTTTTGGGACAGCTGCCTTTTATCAATGATCTTTAACCTTTCCTTTGCTAGGAGTGAAGGAGCTCTCAGAAATATTCTGTAGGTAAGCAAACCCATCACCGTGGTGCTGGTGAGGGATTATTACAACACCTATTTTTCTCCACAGCAAGCAAGTTCCCAGCTCCAGGAGGCTGACAGGCCTTGTGAAACTTGTCATTACTCATCAGCACTCCCTATGCTCGTTTAGATCCCAGGGTGGGGTTTTAATTAGCTGATTTTGTAACAACACCAGGTGACTTGGTGATGGACAGTCACCCTAGAAACCTCTTAAGCAGGAGTGTGGTGGCTGCATGTCCTTAGAGTTTGCTCTCAGATTGCTGTTTGCTTCTAGATATTGAGCTTTTTGGGGTTGCCTGTCAGCCCTTCCCCATAGCTTCCCAGGCTGTTGGTGGATAAATCCCACAGGAATGAGCTGTAGGTTCTCCACTGAAATGTGCAGCCAGGTAGTAGAGAAAGAACATGGTAAAGTGCCTGGGCTGGAAATCCTGTGCTTCTTTTAGAGAGTCCACATGGGAAGGAGCATGTGTGAGTGCACTCCAGCTATGGGGGGAATAAATACTGCTCACAACTCAGTTGCTAAGTCTGAGCAAACCTTTAAGTAGGTGTTTTATTATCCTGTAATATAATAAAAATTATGGTTTTTCCTGTGTTTTGTATAATTATGTATATATTGGTCAAACAACTGCATTATGGAATGTAGAAAAAAAGCCTTTACTAAATCCACATGACTGAGGGTTTAACTTCCTTTGATGTGCAAATATAGTTAATTTTTAATTTGATACTATTTTAATCTTTCATGAAATATGGTTCAATTGCATACAGAACAGCCCACCCATGATACAGCTGTTGTCCCAGACACATCCTGCCTCTATTTCCTTATCTTTACAGTCTGTTCCTAGGCCTCTTAACTTGGAAGCTGTTTTGTTGGAGTTTTTTTGGGCAGCTTTGCTGACACTTTGGCTTGGAAAGCACAACTTGTGCCCAGCCTTGGAAATACCAATTGTTCTTTACAAAGTCAAATCTATTTTTCCCAGTGACCTTGCTTTGACCTTGTTATCAGCCTTGCCATGAATAGTGTGATCCCTAATTAGTCCATCTGTCAGCTGTCCATGCCCACATGATGGGACAGGAGCATTGCTGGCAGATTGGAAACCAGCTGAAAGCACCAAGAATGATAAATGAGAAATGTCAGGATTTGGGCACTGGCATCAGATCTGGGTTTAACATTGGTGAAGATCTGAAGGAAGGGTTAAAGGACATCCTAATGAAACTCCCATATCACCCACTTGCTCCAGCCTTGGGATTCAGTGGGTTTGTGTAGACTGGGAGTGGGGCCCCCAAAAATAAGACTTTTGAGAAGGGGTTTGTTGTGCTCACACAGTTATGGCTGGGGCCTGATTCATTAAAACCCTAAGTCAGTGGCTTCACTGCATACTCTGAAGAACTGTGCATTGCTGAGCAGGAATAGAGTGGGGGATGGCTCTACTGCTGTACCAGGGAGAGACTAAGCTGGGGTTCTTGGTGCCTGCCAGGAGCTCCCAGCAGCTGCTGCCTCTCACTGCTCATTTTGTGCCACAAGTCTTTGCTGACTAACTTCTGATCCTGATCCAGGCTGGTGTGTTGATGGGATCACAGGAGTTTGTAAGCACTGGAAAAGGGGCAGTGTGGAGCCTGCAAGCAGCCCTGTGGTAAGGTAGGGGTTTGTGTGTGTGTGTGGGAGCCTCACAAATCCAGCCCTCAGTGCTGGGTGTGGTGGGAAATGATTCATGCACCTGTAGGTTTGCTAGGACCACATGTGGCTGAAGGTGACCTTGGGAGGAAAGGAGTAGGGTGAAAGACTGGCTGGGAACAGGGCGCCATGGCTTTAAACCCAAAAGTTGCATTTCTCTGCCTTTTCCTAAATCTACTCTGGCAGAGCATTGTTGACATAAGAGGAAAAAACCCAATGGTGAGCTCTTCTGCAAATCCTCTTCTAAATGTTTCAGCTTGTCATGCCTCTAATTCATTTGCAGGAAGCTTGGACTTAGGCTAAAATAAAATTTATTTTTGTGCTTATCTGCTCTGTTATCAGAGTATCTCCAAGCTCTGCTTGGTCTGGGGGCTTGTTCCTGGAAGCAAGGCTGCCTTGCAGGAAAAAGGAGTTAATATCCAAGAACTCTGAGCCAAAAATCAGCTGCACAGTTCTCCTTGACCTCTTTGGAGCAGGCCCTGTGTGAGATAATCCTTGTTTTGATGACAGTGAGGAACCATTGGAGGGAAAAGTGCTTCCAGGAGAGGCTGCTTTGCAAATACATTTTAATAGGGGGAAAAAATCACCAATAAATAGTGGGAATGTGTTTGGTGGCAGAGTGGTACCATGGTGGTGCCATATCACCTGCAGTTTCATGGGGACTATAAATAGTGGTGCCCCTTTTAGTTTTTGGAGTGTTCTGAATGTTTTTAAAAATGCTGAGTGAGCATCTCTCACAAAACCATGTCTTGTGCCTGAATTTGGGCACCCAGGAAATGTGTTGGGATTTGCATTTCCAGGCTCCTGCCATGCCATTGGAAGGAACTAGGAGCAATTCCCAGGGAGTGTGTGCAGCCTCTCCTGGGGGATGCCATGGGCTCAACCAAAGCCTTTTTTTACCATTTCTCAAGTGGTGTTTCATTTTGTCTTACACCACTGCAGCATCATCCACTGCTGTGCACTGTGTTGCCTAATCCTGGCAAATCCTCAGGCAACTGCTGCTCCACCTGTGAGGGAGTCAGGGCTTTAAATTGGTTAGAGACTTTTAAATGTTACCTTCCTTGGTGTGCTGCAAGGGCATGTGATGTTAGAATCATGGAACTGGTGAGGCTGGAAAAGACCTCAAAATCCAAGCATCTATGCAGCCACCACTGTGTGCACCTCAGAACCACATCCCAGGGATAGAGACTGGCACTGACTTCAGGGGGGTAAATCAAAGGAGATCAAGCCTGCACTGTCAGGTTTGATCCCCTTGTATTTCACAGCCAAGCCAGGACTGGTCATGAGCAGACTGCTGCATTTTGTGCTGCTGCTGTGTGGAGCTGTCATTTTGGCCAAGAAACCAGTGAAATATGAACGATAAGTGTGGCCATTTTTCTCATTCCCCCACTGTGTTAGGGCTGGAGAGAGCCCCCAGCAGCCCCTGAGTGACCCTGTGCAGCAGCTCCTCCACAGCACTTGGCTCTGTTGATGGATCCCTACCTTGCTGCTGCCTGTGGCACTCTCAGCAGCCAGCCCTGGCACGTTGGATAGGTAAGGACATGTCCTGCAAGAATGTTTCCAGCATCTGGCAATCATTCCCTCACGGGCTTTATTCTGTCTTGCATCGCTTGCCTCACTTTTCATTTCTCATAGAGGTAACTGGGCACTCTTGGGAAGCACAAATGCTGCTGAAATAAAAACTCCTCTATTTGAAAGAGCATCCCAAGGAAAGGTCTGCTGGTGAGTTCTGCCTCTGTGGGGTGATTCTTCCTGCCCTGGAAGCTGCAGCCCCTGCAGGGTGATGAGAGCTGCAGTACAGGGGATGAATCATGGCTCTAATCATTTGCATTGGATAAAAATCAGATTTCAGAGCTCCCCTGAGAGCTTTCTCAGCTCTGTGGGCACAGAAACAGATGCTGCTTTTCTTCTCAGTGATCTGAACCACCCCTCAGTGGGTTTGCCCTTCAGCTCAGAAGAGCCCTGGTTGTTCAACCAGAGGAATAAACCAACTGAGGATGTATTAGGAGAGGGAAGAATTTGGCCTTTCCCTCCTTTCCCCCTCTGGCTATTTGCACATTGGCACACTGGGACGTGTTCCTGCTCTGGTCACTTTGTCCCCAGCCTCCTGTGCCATCTGCAGGAATTATTAAGTACAGGAATTAAAAAGCAGAAGATTATAAGGGTTTAATAAAGTCCTCATCCTGTCTTCTGGAATGGGAATGCTGTGGTGTTTGGGGAGATGAATGCAGGTGCTCTGAGAGCCAACTGACACTGAGTTATTCTGATTTTACAGTGATGATCTTGAACAAATGATCCTTTGGGTACTTCCCAAGGGGAATGTTTGTTGACTCAGTTCACAAAGGAAGTAAGGATGTGCATTTGCTTGGGAAAATTATTATCCAAATCATAGTGCTCTTTTGAAACAGTTGTTTGACTGAATACCAAAAAGAAGCAATCAGACACTTGCCTTAGAAGACCTTGGCAAGGCAGTGAATGGTGAAATTATAAATTTCTTCTCTCTTACCCCCTCAGAGCAGAATTATCTATATTTGGATTTCTTTTTTTCAGCCCCAGAGAGGAAGTGAATGAAGTTTGCAAATCCTGTTTGGACCAAATGCAGTGAATCCAGCTGTGCTTCCTATGTGGAGCTGAACTAAAAGAGTGTTCCAAGGAGCAGTGCTTGTTCTCAACTCCCAGCCCCAAATGGGATCCCTCTCCCTCCTAAGGATATTTGGTAGAGAAATAAAAAGGGGAATGTAGAGCTGGAAGGTTAAACATTTAGGTTTCTTCCCATTGCTATCAAAACTATACCAGGGAAGCCTTTTAGGTTAATTTTAGCTCCAGCTTCACTCCCATTGCTGGAATGTCCAATCTATTTAGGCTGGAGGTATGTGGGGCAGGGACTGTTCTGGGTCTGTTGCCATTCCAACCTTTGCAGTGCCTCCTTACCAATCCAGAGAAGCTGTTTCCCTTCACCAAGTACCACATGTCTCTCTCCCTCTCAGTGCTTTCAGCAGCCTTTGGAGTCAAAACTCCTCTGCTGCCACCTCCACTCTGGTCCCTGAGTGGAGTTTGGCAAGGACTCCTTCAAGATGGTTCTCATTTTTGAGGCCTGAAGTTAGTTTGTGGCTGAAAGAAATGCCATGCACAGGAATGCTTTTGGATGTCTTGTGGAATATGCTGAGAACAGTGATGTCTTCCACTGCTTGCCAAGTGCTTCAAGGATGTCTTGGTATTAGCAGACACCCAAGGGGGACCAGAGCTCTTCCAGCTGAGCAGAGCCCATCAGACAAATCCATATTTCAGATTTATGCTGCTCCTGTTGTGCAATGAGAAGTTCCCTATGCTGTCATTGCTTTCCACTGTACCTGCCTCTTCTCTTTGCTCTCATCTTTGTTCTTTTTAGGTACCACTAGCTTGGAAAATTCAGTGATTAGTTGAATAATGAGTATTTAAGCCACACTAATGCTCTGAAATCTTGTCAAATCTGGCCCATTCTCAGGGGACTTGGTGTGTTTCATGGAAACCAGCCAGTGAGAGCCCCAGCACTCGATTTCCTGGAGGAAAGGGAAAGGGAAGGGAAGATGCAGGGAGCCAAGCAGTTGGATCAGTCCCTGAGATGCAGGCTGTAGCTGTGGATGCTTTCTCCCCAGGCATTCCCTGTGAACTCAGGGAAGTCAGACTGGCCTGGCAAGTGGCCTAACTCTGCTGCTGCTGATGACACCTCTCCAGCAGAAGCAGTGTGTGGGCAGACAGGGAGTTTCATCATGGGGAGGAGGAGGAGGAGGCATGCATCACCTTTTGTTTAAGCAGCAGCATCTTTTTGGAATGCTATCCATTTTATCTGGGAGGGCTTGGACAGGGAGCATCCAGGAGAGGCTGGATATTGTAATTAACACAAGTGGAGGCAGGCTGCTGCATCTGCCCGCCCGCCCAGAGAGGAAGAACCTGTTGAATTTGCTAGGAGCTATTGCTGTGAGGACAAGAGCCACAGTTCCTGGGAGTACAGCAGCCACAAGTGGATGGAGTAGCTGCTTCAGAGCTATGCTGTGGGGAAGAGGCAGAGGCCTGGATTTTGGACACTGGGTGCCCTTTTGGGTTAGAGCCTCCACTTTTGCCTCCTAAGCGTGGGGAGGAGGAGCCCGCAGCCCCCTCGCTCTCGCTTGGGTGAGCCAAGCATGGCTGCACTCTCCCAGCACCTCAGGATCCTGCTCTGGAAGAACTGGCTCAGTGTCAAGAGGCAGCTGGTGAGTGTGGGAACAGAGGAGTGCAGGAGGGAGAGCCTGGAAACACCAGGAGCTGAGGAGCAGGGGGGGCACTGCAGAGAGGGAGCTTGGGCTGGTGGAATGGGAGAGTGGTGGTCGAAGCAGAAGGAAGGGAATGGCACAGAAGTGAAGATGGATTTTGTGTGAAGTCAGGAAGAGAAGATGGGTCTTGTATAAAGCTCAGGAGTCCAGACTGAGTACTGTGGATGCCTCTCTTGTTTTCTCAGGACAATGTCTGTGCAAACAAAACCATGCACAGACTCGTGGGCAGAACCTGCAGTTCTGTACCTGCTGCCATGTGAGTGACCCTGTGCCTGCTGCACAGCCTCTGAGGAGCCCCTGGGATCTGGGGGTGGTGGGGCTGCCCTTACACAGAGCCATTTGTAAAGGATGGATAAAGAAAAAGTAGCTCAGGTGATACTTTTGTTATCCAAGAGGGATGCAGGTAGGACAGGTTTCCAGTGCAGTCCAGTGTGCTGCAAATCAAACAGCCCAATGATCTTTGTGTCTGAGAGATAAACCATTGCCAGAAACATCCAGAGAGGGATCTGAGCTGCAGCAGCATCAGGGAGCAAACATTCCTGTAGGAGGGATAGCATGGCCAGGCAGAGTAGTGTTGTCCCAGTCCAGTTTTGGTGTGTGGTATTTTCAGCAGAAGCCTGGGCAGTTCAGGGAGCTGCACCATAACCTGTGCTCCAGAAACCCAAACGTGGTGGGGTTTGAACTTGCCCTGCTGGAATGGAAACCTTGGCAGGCACAGGAAGTGCTGGCCAAAGAGAAATGTCCATGGAGGGTGTGATGTGAGGGTGAAGTGAAAGGCCTTGTATGACTATATGCAAGGTCTGTTCCAGCTCACCCTGCCCTATGTCCTGGTTGTGGAGCCTGATCCAGAGAGGTGCTGGGTGCCTCTGACTCCTGTGGAAATGCTGTGTGCCTCAGAGCCTTCTTCACTGCTGCACAATACACTTTTCCTGAGATGCAGAAGAATCCCCATAAATTATCTCTAATTTCTCAAGAGAAATTGTAACAGCCTCGTTAAAAGCAGAAGGCTTGGGTCCCTTTTAGCTCCTGTGTACCCTGAGTAAATGCCACCTAAGCCCTGCCTGTGCTTCTGACCACAGTCTGACTTGCTGTAATTCTGGTTTCCTGGGGAGTTGAAATATCAACTCTGTAGACCTGAAATGTCAATTAAAATAAAATCTGGCCACTGCTGACTGTTTTATGGCAGGCATGCCTTGCAACCCTCCTTAATTTCCCTCTCTTGCTCCAAATTAGGGAGCTTGCTTAGGCTGAGGAGGGTGTGAGGAGGTAAACTCAGATCTTTTTGGGAGCAGAGTTGGGCCTGAGTGCCAAAGGGAACTGGAGATATTGGTGCCTCTTGTGTCTTGCACTTCATTATTTCAACAGAGGCAGGAAGGGGAGAGAAACTGTGCACTCAACCAGAGATCCTAAGTAAGCTCTGAGAGATTAAATCAACTTTTAGCAGTGAAATAATCCAGCAATTGAGAAATTATGCAATCTACATCACAGTTGTTAATGTCCCAAGAGCCAGATTGAGGTTGGTTGTGGTTCCATTGGAGTCAACATGTTCTGGCTGGGGTGGTTGTCTTGTTTTTGTTTATTAGAAATGCCTGGGACAGTGGGAATGCTGTGATGTTGCAACTGATGTGCCCAGCTACTATTAAATCCAATTAAGTCACAGGACAGAGATACTGAGAGAAGACATGTCTGGAAAGTTGGGAGTGTAAGCTCAAAATGGGGAGGGACAATGATTTTCCTGAGTAGGAGCAATCAGTATCCATTTATTGTCCCAGGAATGTGACAGATGTCCAGCCCTCCCTTTAGGCAGCTTCTGACTAATATCAGTTTCTGTGCTGTTACCCCATAATTTTACTTTAGCCTGTGTGGTGCTAAACTAGGAGGACACATTAATAATACCATTTGCATGAGAATTAATCACAGTTCAACTGCATGTTTGGGGACTGATTATAGGGAAAGCATCTGATATAAAAGAAATTACTAAAATATGTCAGTGCCAGTGATGGATCTTGTTAGAGGTTGGCAGTGTATACATAAAAAGCAGGAAGGGCATTGTCTGTCTGAGCTAAAATGTGGCTGAATGCTAAAATTATAGGAGCACCTCTAAAGGGGTGTGTGGGGAGGTGCCTTGTGGTTTGATGTCTGTCACTTACCTATTTTGGGGCACAAATTTGCTGCTACTTTCAAGCCTGAGTCACCTCATCAGGGACCATAGGGATGGAGTTGCAGTGGAACAACCATCTTTGGGCTGAATTGCTCTCCAGGATTTGTCTGTCTGTCTGTTTGGCTTTATGTTCCAGTGAGTGTTACAGGAAATGAAAATTCGGTTGTGGGCTTGGAATTACTTTGGAAAAACAGCTTTGGATAAGATGTACTGATCTTAAAAAAAAATAGCAACACAACGATGAAAAATGGGATTATTTTGAAGAAAGACATCTTTGCAGTTCCAAAAATGGGCATGAAGATAGAACAGCAATTTTGTAGCACAGAGGAGTTTCAGTTTAACTACTGATAAATGGAAAACTCTTAATCTAGTAAGCATGGGAGCCAGCTCTCCCCTAGTGCAAAACCAAGGGATTATTTGAATAATTACAATTTCCTAGCTCACAAAACTCAAAGATTTTGGGCATCCTCCCTAGATTGGTTTACTAGACTAGATGATTAATTCCAGTGTTTTCTTAATTCTTGTCCATTGAAAGGGGCAACCCTCATGTCAGAGGCAAGAGTGCTATACATGTTCATGTCCATTAGGGCAATATTACATTATTTCTCTTCCACCTTAAGTTAGATATATGGAAGAAAGTCTTCCCTGTGAGGGAGATGAGGCCCTGGCACAGAGAAGCTGTGGCTGCCCCTGGATCCCTGGCAGTGTCCAGTGCCAGGTTGGATGGGTTTGGGGCACCCTGGGGTAGTGGAAGGTGTCCCTGCCCATGGCAAAGGGTGGGACTGTATCAGCTTTAAGGTTCCTTTAACCAAAACCATTCTGAGAATCATTTCAGCTCATGTGTATGGATTGCTACAGTCTGGAGAGGGAAAGGTGGCAGAGATTTGGGCTGCTGGGGTCAGAAGTTCTTATAAGGGTTTTGTTCTTGAAGATGTGTGTTCTGTAGGCAGGTTGCACAACTCCATAAACCCCTTCCTCTGCCATGCTTGAGCTCCACATCTTGTGGATGACCACTGTGCAAATCCTTCCTTCCAGCTCTACCATGAGGACCCACTGCTTGTGAAAAACAGCTAAATTTTTTTGGGGGGGGAAAACTGCTGTAGGCTTGTCAAACACTTCAATTTTGGGGTGTAGGTCAATTGAAGTTGTATTTATCCATCATTTCACTGAAAGTGAAACCAAGCTTTCACTCTGCAGCTGCTTTATCTTCTGGCTGGTGCTTCCCAGCATGCCTTTACTGTGACATAGCAGTGTCTCAAAGCTGGGTAAACACAGTCCCCCATAATTACCAGCCAAACTGAAACCCTGTGCTGCTCTCAGCCTTGTTATTTGCTCTTAAAATCTTCAGTAGTTTTTCTTCCTGAACAGATAATGCTTGGATTTTAATTGTATGCATGCCAGGACAGGTGTGATTTACAATGCACCCCATAACTCACTTAGGGCCCTGCTTGTGCATTCCAGACAGGCTCTGGGTGGCATCAATGCCACAAACGTAACCGATTTATTTTCATTGCTCTTTTATAGGTATGGTCGTTTGTTTTAATTTCCTGGCCCGTGGTTGTTTTCATAATCTTGGCCATTATCCGTCTCAAATTCCCTCCAGAGCCACAGCAGAACTGTAAGTAACTGGTTTGTTTTTATGTCTGTGGGGTTTGGCTCTCATTTCAGTGCCTGATGTGTTCATTTGATGTGTTTTGTTACTTTTACAAATTTGGCTCCGTGTAGTTTCCAGTGGAGATTTCCTGGGATGCATCATGCTGTAAATAAAATGTGTGTGCTCCTCTGAGGTTGTTTTTGCTCGTGGTTGTTTTTTTTTTTTTTCCAAATTAGCTTTATAATTAGAAAACAACCTTAAAGAACTGTCTCATCAAGATTTATTTGGATACTGCAATATAAATTTCCAGGATAAACTGAGGGAGAAGAGGGCAGCTGGGGGGAGAGCTTACTCAGTAAAATGAGTGAGGGCAGAGGCTGCAAGTGTGATTATGCAGGTGAGGTGGCAAACATGAAAGGTTTTACCTTGTGCATGCCACAGGCAAAATGTGCACATTAAAGTATCTCACTGCTAAGGCTCAGCTGAAGAGGGATAGCTTGCTTGGCTCCTGGGACCTGATGGTGCATGTGAGCCCCTTGTAATAAAAACAGCAGCTCCTAGGGTGGCTCAGGAGTTGTTGGGGGTCAAATGGGTTTGCACAAGCTGGTTCTGCTTGCAGGCCTCTCTCCTTGGGTCAGGAAGTGTCCATTTCAGAGCAGGGATGCTCTTGGGTCTGCTCTAAAGCACTTCTGCTGAGCAGTGAGTCCTTACCACCACCAGAGGCATGTCCCAGCCCTGGGCACTTTTGTTCATGAAGTAAAGCAGAGCAAGGAGCTCTTCATCCAGTTGGGAGCCTGTTTTCCTTTCACAGTGTTAGCTTTGAGTTGAATCAAATGATAAAGCCATGGAATGGTTTGGCTTGGAAGGGACCTTAAAGCTTTTCAGCACCTGGTTGATGGCAGAGACACCATCATGGGTGACCCACATGGGGCTGCAGGAGCAAAGCCCTGGCATGGGCAAGGTTGGAGGTTTGTATTTGGGGCAGGGAGACTGATGCAGGAGGACAGGAGACAGTGGCTGGCAGCAGAGGAGACAAGCATTTGTCTCCCAGTGTTTGTAGCTGTGCCATGTGTGGGATGTGGCTGGGAGGGATCTGCCTCTCAACACTGGGATGTTCACCCTGGTGTGATTCTCTGCTTAGAAACTCCTCTTCCTCTGTGAGGTGTGAGGCAGGAGCACACTGTGACAAGTATCAGGCATGCAATTAGGATTGTCCTTGTAGCAGAGAGTCCTTGTTACAGCCTAATCCCTCTGAAGCATTGTGTACCTCCTTCCATAGGCAGGGATGTAGGCAAGTTCTTCCTGAAAGTATTCTTTAATGGGAAAGAACATTCTTGAAATATTGGGATAATTTTTGAACCCCAAGCCCATCTGCTGTCAGCAAAAGACATCTTTAGGCATGGTATATATTCCAAGTTCTCCCAAATTCCCTGGAACAAGTTGGAGCAGGCAAGACAGGACATGTTGAGCTTTGTGAAAACCCTGGATTTTGCCAAGTGTGGAAATGGCAGACCTCCCACACTGCCCCACCAGTTGTATTACCTGTCCCAATAAATCAGATAAGTTGGATGTCAAGGGAGCCATCTGGATGGGGAAATATTTATTCTTTTATTTGACATGGTTATCAGTTTGAAGCTATATTTATTTGCAGCATTTTTACTCTGCATGATCACATGTCTGCCTTAATGAATTAACAGCAATAATCTCATGACCTGCAAGTAGCACCAGCAGTTGTGCTTTGCAGGAGAGGGGAAAGTTGGGCAGTGTCTTTGGATGAGTTCCCTTTCCTTGTGCAGATTAATTTTATTTCAGTGCAACTCTCAGTAAGTGTGTGAGTAGGAGTCTGTCTCTCTTAGAAGTGGATGATAGGAACTCTCAATTGCAAGAGAGGTTTTTTGCTGGAAAATAATGGTTTTGGTGTGTTCTTGTGATCCAGATGTTCAGAGACCATCTAAGAATCCTGAGGGAATAACAAGGATGCTAACCAGAGCATCAAACAGCCAGTTTCTGCTCCTACTATAGTTAAATAAGAACAGTTGCTTGACAATTACACTTTTTTTTTTTTTTTTTGACAACTGGAAAAAAATGTATCAAACTTTTTGCTTGAAAAGCAAAAGATAAATCACTTGGGAACTTTCCTTTTTGATAGAAAAGCAGGCGGGGGTGGACACATCTAGGAAAACTATTACAGGAGGGGATTTTATTCATTTTATTCATAAAATTCACCTTATGCTGAGTTCCAGTGCCTGCCTTAAGACAGAATTGTTAAGTAGTGACAAGAAATTGTTTCCAGTTCTGCTGTCAAGAGATTATTACAGGTAGACAAAAGTCAGGAAGCACAGAATCAATGGCACAGAGATGGAATAGGCTACTCAGATGCTGATGTTTGGAGCCTTAGAGATAACCCCACAGAAAATCCCACTCTGTAACCTTATCTTGTGTATTCAGGGCCACAGAAATATCATGAAATCTATTAATTTTTTTTCAATTAAAGCAGCTCAAATTGAAGACAGTAATTTCTTCTGAAGGGCAGCTAATACACATTGAATAGATGGAGGATTATGTAGAGAAATTACCTGGCAAATATCAGTCAAGGTGAACAAATGGCAAGGGTTTCCTGCAGGAGCAAGTTGCTTGTGCTGAATTATATTGTGTAGCACTTAATGCAAAGGGAGCTTGTGCCAGGCTGAGCTTCAGAGGGAAATGACATGCCAAATAAATGTCACCACTCCAGAGCTGCTCATAGGAGAGCTAAGAACTGAGGGAAACAAGGAGCTGAGGCCTGATAAATAATTTTCTTCACAACTAAAGCATCCTGTATCTAGGAGGTAAAAAAAACCCTATCTCTCTTCTTTATTCAGGGATTCTGTTTGATGATGTGTTTCCAGGTCAGCAGAGATTGTTGTCAGGAGAAATGAAAAAGAGATTTCACTGTCTGCATACCCAGTTTCTGTGATGATCCCAGAGTCTTACAAACAAAATCCCCATCCAGCTTACTATTCACATTGCAGTTGTGACTTCTGACCCTTTTATTCCAGCCGTTGTCTTTGCTAGGACACATTGGGATGTGTATGTGTGGAATAGGAAACTCTGGACTGGATCCTGCAGGTGAAAGCCACCGGGTTTGATGGTATCTCCCAGACTTTTGTGCCTGTGTCACCTGTTTTCTAGAGCAGGGACACAAATCCCTTTCCATCCTGCAGGTTTTAGCAAGGTATGGGAATTGTGTGCGAGATACAATCTGTCCCTCAGGGCTCAGCCCACTCAGTCTGCAGAGGAGCCCAATTACGCTGCTTGCTTTAACGAGCTGTGACACCCTGTCACACCCTCCCCGCCCGATTCCTTCCTTTCCTGCTGGCCTCCTCTCCCTGCTCTAAGTTGAACCTCGTCAGAATTCCCGGCAGGAGCTCTCCTGGGTGTGGTTACAGAACCCTGAGCTGTGGGGAGGATGTGGGGCAAACCTCGCCCCTGTTAGACCCCGGGTCTGCTCCTGTGGTGCTGTCAAACCCACGCCTCATGCACAGACAGTTCTTCATGAAAAGCAGCTGTGCTCTTGGGTCTGCTCTTAAACCCACCAAATTCTGCCAGGGAATTCCTTGGCAGAGCTTTTCCCAGTGAAGCACTTTCTACCCTTCACCTCTGCCCAGAATTTCCCCCCAAGATTTCCCCAGTGTTGTGGAGATGCCTGCAAGGGTGCATTGCATTCACTCAGAGATTCACTCAGCAGCACAGTCCTCCACGAGGCTGCTCTGTGCAGCCAATATTCTGGGGGAATATCATCACAATTGGTTATCTGGTCAGTACAAGCACAATTCTTTGGGTCTAGCTTAGAGCCAGAGCTATGAAGGAGCAGAGTCTGCTCTCATTCTTGGCTCCAGTGCTCCTGGGAGAAGGAAGGCCCAGGATAGGCTCTGCCTCTGAGCTGCATCCCATTCCCATTGGACCTTTGAACAGGTCCAAAACTGGCAGGAAAAATCAGAACTCTCTGATGCCTTAGGAGGTATCTCACGTGGAGGTGAGAAAACTCAGAAAATATGCTGTACTTTATAGGAATTTGCCTCTTAGTTGGAGGCACCTGTGTTCATCTCTTTTCCCAGTAATGTGGAAAAATTAATAGGTTCCCATGCTAATTACAGGGAGTTGGGATGATGGCTCAGCTGCACAGGCCACTCCATTCATTTGGATAAGTCATGGATATTTATGCAAGTCATAATCCACCCCCAGGGTTCAGCCTATTCTGCACACAGCAGACTGCAGGCTCTCCTTCACCACTTGCCTGTGGTGGAGCAGCCCCTCTCCTTGTGTTCCTTTACACTGCTTCATTTTCCTCCCCTTCTTTTCTGTCAGTCTTTCCTCCCCTTCTTTTCTGTCAGTCTTTCCTCCCCTTTCTGCACATCAGATTTTTGTATCTGATGGAGTCTGCAGTGATGAGGGAAATACCTCAGCAAGTCTCTTGCTCTGGTGTGAATGTTTTGTTTCATTCTGTTCTGCTGGGGAGCAGACTGCCTTGTAACCCTCTGTTTCATTAAACCAGACCTGAAGAGGGTATGGATTATATTAATTAACCCCATATTTGCTGGAATAGACATCTACACTGCTTTCCTTGCATGCAGAAGCAGTGCCCAGCCATATAGTACCTGATTTTCCCCTTGGCTTGGAGATCAGCTGCTTAAAGAGAGCACTGGGATGTTTGTAATGCCTCCCTTGTCTTAAATCTCCACACTTCCCTTTCTTCCCACAGACTCTTCTGCCTTCTGGGGTGTGACTGAAGGATGTTCAGGGCTGGAGCTGGGAACTCCTGACTTCCCACTGTGATTTTTCCTTCCTCATTGAGCAGGGCCTTGGGGTGATCATTTAATTCTAATTGACTTCCTGAAACATCTCAGTCCAGGCTCTGGGATCTAAAAGGGCACAGGTATTTTTCCAGAGGTGCTGAGCAGCTTGGCTTAGACTGGAATTAGCAGTTGTTGGTGCCTGTGTTTCTGGGAAGGAGGTCACTTTTGCTTAAAGAATCTAAACCTGGGCTCTGGAGGCACTCAGCATTGAAAGATGTTGGTTGGTTAAACACACTTTCTGTGCAGGTGTTTTTGCAAGAGTCTAGATATGGATTTCAGTTTTTAGGTTCCAGTTTCTTGCTGGGAAATGTCCTGACTCTCATCTTAGGTCCTGTTTGGGTAGGGCTCATACAGACAAGATCATCTTAGCTGTGTTACAAGACCAGGTTAGCCTTGTCTGCATTAAATATTGCTTTCAAAGAGCCCTCTAGGAAAAGGGCTTGTGTGCAGGTACTGCTTTCTCCTGGTGTGTTTGTGCTTCAGGCAGTGGAGCATCCCTTGCTAGCACTGTGAGCCTCCTCAGCTCTGCCCTCACCTCTGTCATTTCCCCACCTTGCCCTGGGTTTGCAATACCTCTCTGAAGGGTTCCAGGTTCCACCTCCTCTCCTTTGTTCCTGCCTTTGGTTTGGAAGTCCTTTCTCCTCCCTCTACACCTGCTGCTCTTTGACTCCTTTGTGATTTTTATGCTCTCTGCTCTTTATGATCATGAACCTGATGTGATCAGATTGCAGCTCTGATTTTTAATTTATTAAATAAGGAGGTGGAAGTGGAAGGTCTGTGGCTGAGCAAAACCAGCTTGCCCAGTCTTAATGAGCATGGAAGTGGATTGTGTCTGCTCTGGGTTGGTCTCATTGCAGAGCCTGAAGTGCTTGGGGGAAGAATTGGGCAACAAAATGAAATGTTTCTTCCATGGAGGCCACAGAGAGAGGGAGGAGTGTGGCTGTGAGTTGTCTGCTGCTTTGATTGCAGTGTCCTGGGCAGGACATCATGAGAAAACAAGGGTCCTGTGGCTGTAAAGATTAAAAAAAATGCAAGGCTTGGATGGATTTATCTGGGGCCCTGCTGTGCTTCCATTTCAAAAATCAGGAGATGCAAAAGGAGGCTGTATGAGGTGGGGATCAGTCTGTTCTGCCATGTCTCAAGTGAAAAGATGAGAGGTAATGGCCTTCAGTTGTGCCAGGGGAGGGTCAGATTAGATATTAGAAAAAAAATTGCATGGAAATGTCACAGCAATAGAAGTGCCAGGGCAATTAAAGATTCTGTTTTAATAGGTAAGGCATGAACCAACTGAGTATTCATGTATAAAGAGTGCCCTGCTTAAAAATTAATCCCATCCCATAGATTTGATGATTTAGTTTAGTTTTTGGAGAGCGATTCAAAGTCCTAGCATTAGCATAAAGCTTTGTACAATAAAAAAAATAAAAATAGGCAGCTTCAGTTGTTACTGATAAATAGATGTGAACAAAGCTGGAAATGGACAGTTGCATGTGGTTGGAGGGAAGCAGGATCTTTGTCATGTCATGAAACAGGCACTTTTGTCATTTTGGCTGTTGAAAAAAAGCAGAAATTAAAATTTAAAGTGATGCTGTGTGACAATGAGAAAGACTAGAGGGGAAGCCAGGAGGTTGTGTGTGCACAAACACAGCCAAACATTTGGCACAGGAAGTTGGGAGGAGGTGACCAGAGCAGGACATATTCTCACTAGGAGCTTTTGTGACTCTTGAGATAAATATGGATCACAGCTGATAAACAGTTTGGGATCTTTTGCTGCTCTGGGTTAGACCCCACTGCTCAGGGGTGTGTAGGAACACAGCACAGAGTGCTCCCTCCACTACAAAAATCCTGAAAGGTTTAAGCTTTCTTCAGCCAGCAGCTGAAGGGGTTTGATCCATGTGGTCATTTTAGTAGCTGCTGACAAATCTATTTTTGTGAATTTGTCTAATTCTTTTGAAATCAATGTCTGCTTTATCCCATGGCAGTAAGTTCTACAATGTTTTGATATTTGTTACAAAAATCTGTTTTCAGTCCTGTTTGCTGGTTATGCCCTGATCTCACTGTATTTTGGTGTCCCTGTGTTATGAGGAGTGACCATTTTTTCACCCTTTTACTCACTGATTCCCAACTTTATTCATTTCTTACCAAACCATTTTTTGGCTACTTTTTCCCTAGCTGAAAAGTCCCAGTTATGTTGTTGCCTTGTATGATTTGGCAATGATTGAATGCATTTTCAATTAAACACAATACTTCCTAATGAAACCATTAGCTCATTAGTGCCTCCATTTCACCAGAGTTTAGATTTATATGAATTTTTTATGAACTATGGGAGGAATCTGGAAGGACTTAGAGCACAGGTAGTGTCAAAATGTGTGCATTTTGAAGGCAATTGAATTTTTTTCATGCCCAAGTAGTGGTGATAAAACCCTAAACTGGAGGTGGGTAGAAACCAGAAAAACTCAGCTGGGGGCTGCTGTGGTCATGGTGCTGATCTGCTGAATTCCTGGCTGGATCAGCAAATGGCTGGACTCAGCTATAATGCAAATACCACAAACCTCAGAGCAGTGGAAGCAGCAAAATCAATGTGGCCACGTGAAACACAGTCCATTTAGGTTTAAACATTTGGGTCAGCTTCAATTAATCTTCTAGACCACAGTGAAATAGTCATTGTCATCCCTTTTGTATGACATTTAGAACCACCCTGACATTTCTCATACCAAGCACCTTTACCTGAAGAAAACAAAATGTTTTGCTCCTGTTGAGGGGAAGTGTGCTGGAATTTACAACATTCAGAAAAATAGGAGAAATTAATTTTCTTTTCTTATTCTGCATGAGAGCAAATGGGGAAAAGCTAGAATTACCAGTGGCATGCATGCATTAATTGGTATCTTATGTTTGTTGTTACTGTTCTGCATGCCTTGTTTCTTTCCAGCTCTTGGAGATGTGGTTAGATGCTACAGAACAGGGAGAACCAGCCCATGCAGCTCTGAGCCCTCGGCCTCCTCTGCCCTTTGGGAAGCCTCTGTCCTTCAGTTCCTGAGCCCTTCTCTCAGTGGGGACAGGAAACCAAAACTCTCTGTCTGAACACACAGTGAAAACCTCTGCACTTGGGATTCTGCTGCTGGCAGAGCCAGAGTCAGGCTTTGCTATCAGGATACACATCTGGGCTTGGATTTTGGTTGTAGATGTGTCAATTTGGCCAGAAGTGTGAGAGGGTGATCTCTCAGCTCAGACATGTGGCAGCAGGGGGTGCAGTGATCTCTCCCCCTGAACTCATGGGCACTGATAATGGAACCCTTCAAGGGAAATTGGAGTTTTAGCAAATTAGGAGGTTTAAAGCTAAAGGCAGTAGGAGGATTGAAAAAAATTTTTTGTTATGTGTTGTGGATCTACTCTAGTGTGTGATGAGGGATCATAAAGCTGGGGCTTGGATAGGGCATTGCCATAGCTTTGAGTGGGAGAAGGAGGTGCCTGTGGAAAACAAAGGGATTTCCAACAGTAGAAATACAGCAAAAGTTTCTAGTGGGGGTGTTACCCTTCAGGGAAACTATCACCATGGAAAGACTGTCCTTTAAATTTTACAGAGCAGGCACAACTCTCCTCCTGTCACATTTGCTAGCTGGTGCTTAGGTGGTGTGCTGGATAAACTCAGTATGGAGATCTCCTGGAGCAGCTTCCTCCCTGGCCATCCATGCAGGGGTTGCAGGGCCAGCAGGGAACTCATCTGGCCCTGGGAATTTGGCTCTGCAGTAACACCAGCCCAGAGCAGACACAATCCACTTCCATGCTCATTAAGACTGGGCAAGCTGGTTTTGCTCAGCCACAGACCTTCCACTTCCACCTCCTTATTTAATAAATCAAAAATCAGCACTGCAATCTGATCACATCGGGTTCATGATCATAAAGAGCAGAGAGCATAAAAATCACAAAGGAGTCGAAGAGCAGCAGGTGCAAAGGGAGGAGAAAGAACCTGCACATCAAAGGCAGGAACAAAGGAGAGGAGGTGGAACCTGGAACCCTTCAGAGAGGTATTGCAAACTCAGGGCAAGGGGGGAAATTCATCTGGGTGGGCAGGACAGCCCCTGTGGCTCTGTGGGGTCACATCTTCTCATCCTCAAGGGGATGGAGGGCAGGAGGAAGGAGCAGGGAGATAGTATAAATCTCATGGCTCACCTTGGCATCAGTAAAGTCCTTTGCAGGAAGCAGGGCTGGAAACCAGCTTGGGTCTAACTCACACCACATGGGAATCTGGCCCAGACATTTTGGGTTTTTCTGCGTCATGGTCTTTCTCAAAAAACTTCATTAATTCTCCAACTGCTGTCAGAGCCCAGGCCTCTTCCAGAGGAGTCCTCCCTGGCACTGCCACTGCTCCTGTGCCAGGAGCATCGTGGGGTAACACTGGTTTGTGACTCAGGAATGGATCAGGAGACCCATGGCTGCATCCAGCTGCCAGCAAACTGCTCAGCATCTGCTGAGAGCTGGCAGAGCCTCACCGAGTGCCTCAGCCTCATGAGCCAGCAGTGTCTTCACAGGCATTGGGCACCACCACCAGTGGCAGCACTTCCAAACTTCAGGTCACAAATTCCTGGCTCTTTGTATCTGGGGCTGCTGTTTCAAAAGAAAAAGAACCTTTCGTACAATACCATTGCTGTGTTCTGATGCTAAACACTGTGATAGAGCAGCTGATTGTTTAATTGCCCACTTAGTTCAAAGTGTGTCACCTTTGAGTCCAATTCTTTGAGTCCATTTAGGGTTGGTTCACCACTGCTTGGGCATGAAAAAATTCTCTTGCCTTCAAAACCCACACACTGACACTACCTATGCTCTAAATTCTTCCAAATTCCTCCCATAGTTCATAATTCTAGAATTTGTTATTGCTGTAAATGTACCTCAAGGAAGGGTCTTCCTCTGATCTGGATGCATCAGGATCTCTTGCTTTATCACCTCTGTAAACATCTGGCATGTCTCTGGAGAAGACCAGTGCTCTCCAGACCCATCCTTGTGTTCCCCTTTCAGCTTTACCCTGGGGAGTTCCACAGCTTTGGCTGCTCCTGGTCTGCTAAGAGACATGAGCTGTGTGGATGTGGGTAGGTGTGGAGGGCACTGAAGGGTGGAGCTCCTACACATCCTTGTGGCTATGCCCTCCATCCCAGGCCCCATGGCTTCCCACATCTTTGAAGCTTCATTTTGGGAGGGACACTGATCCAATGAGGTCTGTGGTGTGCATTTTTGGATTGGTGTGCAAGTCAATGCCCTGCATGGCAATGAGGGTGTGGGAGATGAGAGGAAGGTGCCCATGTGTGCAGAACGCTGGGCAGGGCTGTAATTGGTGATCCCAAAGGGCAAACACTGCAGACATGACAGGGATATTCACACAAGGATGCTTCCAGATTAAAGTGCCCTGCTCTAAAGTTTCCCTCATGGACAGCAGATTAATTACCCTGCAACACCTTTAGAGTGGTGGATGCTTGGTCCTGTGGCCCCAACAGCAGAAGTTCTGCCTGGAGGGATAAGGGAGCTCTTTTGCTGCCCTTGGTGCTCTGAGATTACTGAGAGCTGGTTCAGCCAGCTGTGTAACTCCTGAGGGAGAGAGGGAGGGAGGGGTGTAATTCCTGAGGTGGCTTGAGGGATGCAGGGATTGTTGGGGGAAGCTCCCCACAGCAGGGAGCCTTCTTCATGTTCTTTAATTTTCTCTTGTACTCCTAACTCTCCACTGAGAATCACACCACCATCAAAGTGGGTGCCTGTACCTCTGCAGGTCTCAGGGGCCTCTATGCTGGTTGCTGTTTTGGCCAAAGCAATGGGACCTCCTTGCTAAACCATGAGCTCTTGTGTTCTGACAGAAAAATGCAGCAACCAAATGTGCTGAGGAAAGCTCAGGAAAATCCACTCTCCATCAAGGAGACCAACAGCCCTGGAATCCACCTACCCCTGCTAAGCCCTCTGGGAGCATCTGGGGTTTGACCACTGCTATAATGAGTAAATGTTGTGCAAATGTAGTTCTGTGTCCTTGCTGGAGGGGTGAGAGATAAAGCTGTGCCTGAGAGAGAGTCTCAGGTCATCTTTGAAGACTAAAGAGCAAGGTAATCAATTACCACAAGCCTGCCCGCAGGCCTTCAGCAAATCTGGCTCCTTTCCATAGGAGGAATAATAGCAATGTCCTTTGCCAGGTAATTTTCCAAATGATTATTTTAAATAATATGTTGCTGTGATCCAGCAAAAGAGTTTGGAGATTTATGAGAGCGTTTGTCTGCGAGAGGAAGAGCAGCCATGAACTCTGCGGGCTGGCAGCGAGCAGCACGGGGCAAGAGGCACATCCAACACTCCCAGAGTGTCTCATTGCTCAGGACCCCTCTGTGGCTGGAGAAATGGACACAGGGACACACATCCCATCCCTCAGCACTGCCTGCCAGCATCCCAGCTCACCAGGCAGATGGTGCTGGAGCTGCTCTGAGCTGGGAGGATGCACGGGGGGTGGTGGTGATGGATGGCTCCTCTGCCTTCCTGGGGCAGCTCTGCTCAAAAGGCAAAGGATGTTTGTTGGTCCTGGATCCATTGCCCCTGCCTGTGGTAAAAGCAGAGGCAAAGCCCTGTTTTAACAGCAGCAGTGGGTGCAGTATTTGGCAATGCATTTGATTTCCTGGCTTGGAAATGAAGATCGTGGCTTTGTGTAGAAAACAATCCCACAAGTCTTGGAGAACATGTTCTCATGGGTGCTTCAGGTTACTCTGGTCATGTGCCTGCTTTCACTTTATTTTATTTTTTAAAAGACACAATTAGAATACCTTAATCTAAGTGGATTTTTGTCATTTTTTTCCTGTTGTTGGATTTGGGAGAGAAGGGAGGGAATGTGCAGTTGTTTCAGGATCAGCAGGTATCCTATGAACAAATATCTTGGCTCTTCTTCCTACTAACTGGGAGCCTGAGCAACTGGGTCTGGTGGGACATGTCCCTGCCCATGGAAGGCATGTTGGAACTGAGCTACCTTCAAGGTTTCTTCCAAGTCAAACCATTCTGTGATTAAACAGCCTGTGATAGCTTTGTCAGTGTTGAGGAGGTGCTTGTAGTGGGATTTGGCAGATGATACTGCCAGGGTGGAGTCAGTGAAAGGAGCCTCAGTGGAACTGAGAATCTCTCCTGCTGTTTAGGAAGGGAAAATAGCACATCCTGACAGAAACATATGGCCAAAAAGTGCACGTCCTCATCATCATAATGGCATTTTGTCTCTCTTTCTCCCTCCAGGTTACCTTGCACCCCGAAACCTTCCCAGTGCAGGCTTCTTCCCGTTCCTGCAGACGGTGCTGTGTGATTCCGATGCCAGGTGTAAGGGCACACCATACACACCAGAAGATCTGCTGCCAAGACTTAATGACATCTCACCCCTCAGACTGTAAGGGAATCTGAATATTTCCTGGTGTTAGGAGGTGTAAAACAAAGTCTGTTTTGAGGGGGAGGGAGCATCCATGCATGTCTGTGTGTATGTACAAATTTGTCCACAACAGATATGCCTCAACTACCTGTTCTAAGAGATGGCTGACACTTAGAATATCAGCTGCAACTGGACACTTCAGAAATAATCACATTAGGGACAGCTCTCAGTAATGTGTCCACTGATTCAGGCTTGAATCTTCTACTGAAGGGAATTTTGCTCCCTGAGAAAAACTCTTCAGCTCACCCAGATCAAAGCAAAGGAACATGGTTTTGCATGGCTGTGGGTCAGATCAGTGATAAGACTTGCACCCAGAGCAGCCCAGAATGTTGATCTGCCACTGAGAGGGATCAGTTCAGGATACTTTGGCTGGAAGTTTGGATGTTAGTTCTGGAGCAGCTGCTGTTTGAGCACATCCTCCAGAATGGGTGTCCTCTCTGCAGGCCATCAAACATGTTGGGAAACACATGAAAATGCAGAAACATTTTTTGCCCATGAAAGCCAGAGATTTGCAGCATGGAGCTGGCTGGGCGTGTTTTATTGGAATGTCCATTTGCTGAAATGGAAATGTTCAGTGGGACCATTTCAACTTCTTGATGTTCCAGTTGAAGTCAAACAGGATTTGCCTTGAGGCTTGCCAACCAGGTGGTTTCTACACCTTGGCTGCCCAGTTCTGACAGACCCCTGGGGGACATGCCCATGCTGAGGCCTGGCTGGTTAATGGAGAGCTAAAAATCTGAGCATCTCACAGTGGCCCTGGTTGCTCATCTTTGCTTTTAGGTGGGAGGCTGCTCCATAGTCAGAGTCTCAAATCCCCCCTGGCGAGAGGTTGAGATTCTGAAGAGCTAAAATGGGCCCACCATCAGGCAGTCCTGAGGTTGGAGCTCCTTAAAGATCCTCCCTAAGGCAGAGGGAGTCATTTCTTAGGCCAATTCAGTGGTCAGAATCTCTCCATGGGTGGGAAGGATGATTAAGGATGTGGGCAACTGAAGTTGCACGAGGTGAATCCTAATTGAATTCAAGGTCATGCAGCAGAAGAGAGAAGGGAAGGCAAAGCACATGGAGACTGGATGCCTGGATTCACAGCTCTGTTCCTCAGTGTCATTGTTTTTTCCTGGGCATGTTAAACAATGGTTCATTTGGGGTATTGAAATGAAGAAATGGGAGCTTCTAGTGCCAAGGCTGGAGATCTTCCATGGGTTTGAATAGCTGCAAATCCTCCTTGCTTTCTGCTTTTGGTTTCTGAAAAGCTGTTTAGGAAGTAAGTGGCTTTTCCTGCCAAATGAAAACCAAAGGAATTGGCCAAATTTTATATCAAGAACATGAGTTATTAACAAGCATCTTGACAGCTTTTGATGCTTGAGATTGTGTGTGGGAAGTATCATTATAGATATGTGGCCATTCCTCCCCTTGCATGGTCAGCAAGGTGAGGAATGTGTTGGTGTGTTCTGCAAGGAAAAACACCAACTATTAAGTAGCCACACCAAAACTAGCAGGATGCAGCAGAGTCTAAAACCTCAGGAAAAGATTCCTTGGGAAGGGGAAAGCTCCAGATGAATAGGTGCAGCTCTGCCTCAGGGGTGCAGGATCCTCATTGGTGAGGTTGTCACAAAGTGTTTGAGCCGTGGCCCTTCACTACCTGGATCTGTTGTTTTGTAATATTCAGCTAATCCAGGCTGGTTTTCTCCTCTCCCTCCCATTGTGCAACTCACTGAAGCTCTTGTTAAGCTGTTTTATAACTTGCCCTAAAACTATGTATAACCAGAGGTCAGCAGGGAAGATGGGCAAGGTTCTCCCCTTTGATTCTGTTCCTTAGAGGCATTTACCAAGGTGTGCATGGTAAGGTTGCTTGAAATTTCCCTTAATGAAAGAGAACCAAGTCCAAAAACCAAGCTCAGCAGCCTTTTCTCCTGTAGTGGAATGTTTGGGAAGGATGAGTAAGGTCCTGTTGTCTGGAAGGATTTCTTGGTAAGGCCACACACTTTATAGCCATGGAGTTCTGGACTTTTGCTTCCCCAAGAGACGTGCCAGGCCTCCAGAAGGAACCAGGCTTTTGCATAACCCAGATTTCAACACACCTGCCATGAAATCCAGCCACAGACACATTCTGAGTTAAAGCAGTAAATTAATTATAAGAAATTCTTGCAGTTGTTACAGTTGTCTCTTCTTTTTTTTCCTTTTTTTTCCTTTTCTTTTTCCTCCCAGCAAGCGCAGGAGCTCATCCAGTGTAGCCAAGCACAGGCAGCCATGGCCATGGAGTGCAGAGGTTCCTGAAAGCAGGAGTGCTTCACTGGGTAGGTTCTCACTGCTCTTTTGAAGATCTCTGGACAGAGCTGCAGTTCTTAGAGCACTGCTGAAATGATTTATGTGTTTCATAGAGGCACATGACAATGGCCACGACATTAGTGTAAATTCTTGGGGACAAGTACAAGTAGCTGTAGAGAGGACTTTGGAATTTGGCCAAGAAACCAGGATTAAATGGTTGTGTTTCACAGGAGCAATGCAAGATCACGGATTGATTGGACATTAATTAGAGACCTGGCTGTTTATGGAATATTGCCCTTTCACTACCCACAAATTCTCCATAAACAGCTTATGATTGTTTTTTCAAACAGGTTTTTATCCACAGTTATCCAGCAAATAAGTTGTCTTCTGTGCCAGAGTGGATATTTATTGTTGGTGATGTTCTCCTCTGATGTGATTCTCTTTCCTGAAGGAACTTTCAGCCTGAAAGTTTCCATAAAATCATTACAATTATTATTTATTGATGGTAATGGCTGGTACAATCTGCAAGCCATCGTGATGGATAGTCCTTTCTGCAGGGAGCTCACGATGAAATGAATGATTACAGATTTGCATTTGCCTGTTCTGCTCCAGCCATTCACTGTTGCAATTAGCATTCCTGCCAGCACCCTCTGTGGTGCACAGACAGAAAAAAGCAGAATGCAAAGGGGACCAAGTGCAGAGGCGTGGGGAGGGGAAAAACAAATCAATGAACAGTTATGGGAACTATTGACTCATGCTGATGGTCAGGGAGGAACTCAGTTCTACATTTTATTTAAAAGTAAAATTTAAAATGATAGGTCGTGGCCCCATATAACAAGTTACAGTGTCATCCAGAATTTCATTATATCAGGAAAAACCCTAAAGTACTTACAGGTAGCCATTGGCTGTACCTTTGGAAACAGTTTGCTAATGCACCCAAAGCTGTAGGTAGCTGTCCTGTGTCCTGCTTTTATGGAGCAAAGAGGTTTGAAAAGCTGTAAGTGAAATACAGTGTTTCAAACTGTTGTTGCAGCGTTTGGGGATTTGGTATCTCATGGAGAGAAAAACCTTCAGAATGTTTCATCACCATCCAACTTGACTTCCAGCACCCACACGTTCAACAAGATCTTCAATTTTGGGAAGGTAAGTCTGTATTTGCATAATAGCTGAGTATGAACATTGTGTATTCTCATATTTAAAGAATTAGAAGCTCAAAGAACCAAGACACAGCTTTTATTGCTTTAGGATCTCCCTTATTATGTGAATGAGCTTTATTTGGGAAACACAGTGATTGTGGGTGGATTTTTAAGCTTTGTGGTGAGTTTTTTATCCTCTAGGCAGAAACCAGGCAAACCTTGAGACATAATATCATGAAATACTAAATATATATAAATACTCTGAGATACTTTGTTCAGAACTTGTGTGAGTTAAGGTATTTGCAGTATATTTTCTTTCTTATGAAATTAAAAATATGATGTCAGAGGCTTTGACATTCAAATATTTATTTGCCCATGCTAGTCCTGCAGTGGCATCAGAGGCACTGTGTGTTTATTGTATAGGTATTTCATATTTATAGAATCTATTGCTTTGTAATAGAAATTTGTTACAATTTAGTGGACACTGCTTTTGTGGTTTGGTGTCAAGGCCTACAAACACTTAAGCACACAATTTCTCTTTGTAATAGATGAGGAACTTGAGGGGTTTTAGTGAAACTGTTCAGCTGTTAGAATTCTGTCTATGCTGTAACCACAGTGTTTTTCATTTACTGCTATCCCTTAAATAAGTTTCATCGCTGCATTTAGCACCACCCCAAACACAATATTGCTTCACAGCCCCCCTGAATGTTTTTTGTTCTTCCAGAGGCAGCCCCAACACTCCACTGCAGGGAGCCTCAGGGCCCTGCTGTGCCAGCTCCTGTCGCGGTACCTGGCACATCCTGGTGCCACGGGAGGGAGCATGGCAGCCAACATCCACCACACCTTCTGCTTCACCAACTCCTCGCTTCTGGAGGCCTTTGCCCAGGAGTTCAGGACCCAGCTGTCCCAGGTGAGTGCCTGGGACCTTCCCTGGGGGCTGCAGCTGGGAGCTGTGGCAGTTCAGACACGTCAGGCAGGGTTTGGAGCTACAACGCGGCCCCTCGTGGGCAGGAGTTGCTCATCTCTGTGCCCAAGGGCAAGTGGGGCACAGTGAGGATGAGTGAATTCTTGTGAATGGGGTTAACCCAGACACCTCCAAGCTGAGAACATGGCTTGGAAAGGCAAGGGTCATCCAGCCATCAGCTCATGGCTACCAAGGGTTCTCACCACGCCTGGGCCTTGCTTCTCCTCTTTCTTTGCAGGTCAGTAGAACAGCATGAGGATGTGGTGTAAATAAGAGTGTTTAAACCTTAGGAAGGCAATAAATTTAATTGTGTATTACCTCAGCAGTATCACTTCATCCAGTGACTTCTGCATCTGATCCAGCAATTCATGATTGAAGCAGTACTTGTCTCTGGGAAAGCAATATAATTAAAGCAAATTAATCCTTTAAAGATAAAGCCTTCTTCTTTTTTTTTTTTCTTAGCCAAGGTTAGAATTGATATTAATTTTCTTATATTCCTAGTCTTTGGACTCTTTAGGACATTGTGAATTGTAGGGCTTGTCTGAGCAGAGAATTTATTGTACAGCCTGGGGTGTGAAGGTAAAACACAGTCACACTCTCAGTTATTACCTGTCCTTTGAATGTATTGTTTGCAAGCTTGCATGCACGTGCAGTTCCAGCTAAAAAACATAGAAGTACCCCCCTGAAGCAAGACTTCTGGTTAATAAATAATTTCTTCTGGTTCTTAAATAATTCCTTACATTTTTGTTTGTTAAGGTGCAGCACAACCCAGAGTACCAGGAGACTTTTGTCAATGAAATGGTCTCATTTCTGACACTCATCTCCCAAGTGCAGAATGACACCTCCCTGTGGCACCTGCTTTTGCTGGCCCCAGATGTGTTTCAGGACAACATGCAGCTGCGAGACATCATTGATTTCCTTCAGAATCCAAGCAGGTAAAACAGAGAAAATGGCAGGAGAAGCACTGAAAGCTGCTGGGCTTGTGTACTGACCTCTAAGGGCATCATCTTTCTTGAAAGAAAGGTGTTACCTTAAAAGCATGATTTGTTTGGGGAATGATGCAGCTCCATGCTAATGCATCTCTAAAGGTGTCTGTGGACTGTGAGCAGTGTGTTGTTTTTCAGTGACTCTTGTGTCATTCTTTTAATGGGAACTTGATATAAACTCTTGAGTTTTCTCCCAGCCTGCTCAGAGGCACTGTCATGCCCTTGTGCACATAGAAAAGCTGGTGAGTCACAGGCACTGCCTTTGGTGGAAGAAAAACCCTCCTGGCTGGATGAAGAAAGCAGCCAGCTGCTTCTTTCCAGAAAAGCACAGAGCCAAGTTCAGCTTGCTTTGGAACACCTCAAGCACTTGAAGGAGAGCAAGAATGTTGGTTTTTAAAACTGATTTCCTAATCTACTGCTGGGTTAATCCTTCAAGACTGGTCCCAAGAAAGCAGAGAAGAGAGGGAACCTGGTTTTCTACCATATGGGCTTTAACACATCTGACTTGAAGAAGAGAGTGCCAGTTATGCACTTGCTCAGGGGTTATATGAAAACAGAGCTGGCTTAACTGCATTATTTAACTGTACTGAAATATTTGATGCAGTTTGCACCTAGGGCAATACAAATTTCTAAAATGGGCTTAGCCTTGAAATCCCTTTCCTGGGCTGTAGTTTGGCTTAACTCTCCCTGATCTCCAGAAGACACAAGTTACTCAAGATTAAGGGACCGTCTTCCAAACCATCTTCTGGATGTGTGACTGATCCTGCTTGTTACAGTACATGGAGGACACCAAGAAATTGAGTGTCTTCAGACTGCTTTTTGTTTTTATCTTGCATACATGAGCAGTTGGGTTAAGATGCCAAAAGAAGTTGTAGAAGCTTTGATTGCACCCAGGCTTAGAGGGACTCACTTTTGATCACTGGAGTGTTGCTGAGGCACTCAGAAACCTGTACATTTAATATCAAGGTAATTTTCCATGCTGCATTGTGAGACCCATGTGTAAGCTGTAATGTCCTTATCCTTAAAGGAGTCAGCAGCAGTGTGGCAAGAATTGTAATTTTATTCAGAAGCATTTTGTTCATGCTGCTGTTTCAGTCACAGGAGTATTACATTTGGTTGCATTTACTGGCTTGCAGAACCCAGCCTATGAACCAGCCCTGTTGGAGTGCCCAGGGAGAATTAATATTTACTGTGCTGCCCTGCTTTGCTCTCCAGCTGCAGAGCTGGGGGAAGTTATCATAGGCACAACAAAGAGGCACATAGAATTTCATCACCAGAGCTGTGCAGTGCTTTTATGCCTGGCATCTGGCACTGTAAATGCATGAGTAAAGAGTTATTGCAAAGAGATTGCACAAATAGTACTTTTAATGATGCTTACAAAAGCACATCTTAGCCAGCCTGCCCACGTCTCTTACTCAGGCAGGACTGAACTCCTAAAAAAGTGCTGTACAGGGATTTTTTTTTTGTGGTTGAAATATGAAGGTATAGAAGAACTTTTGCTCATTGTTGCATCTGTATGAACCGAGTGATAAACACCACCAGTGTGAAACAGTAACTTCCAAGTCATGAATCCTATAGAAAGTTTAGCAGCAAATTTTATTGCCCACAAAAACCTCGTTTGCAGACTGATTTCACAAATGTTCCTGTTTGTTGCTGAAAGATAGTTTTTCAGCTAAGCATATAAGCTGAGCTTTTTCTCCACAGCCAAAGTCTGCAGAAACCCTGCAAGACTGAAATTAAAGGGCAGCAACAACACTTGTTTCCATGTTTGCTGCCTTCTGATCTGTGTGATGTGCATCCATTTTTGGCAAGTCTGTGCCTGCCTCCTCCTTGGCTCTGCCATTGCTCAGCTAAATATGTCATTTGTAACTGGGTTTCTTCCCCTCTAAGACTCTTCCAAGCACATCTGCAGAATGAAAATGATGAGCACCAAGCCCGGGAAGCCTGCATGGAGACATTATGTTAAATTAGGAGAGAAGAGATCCCCAGTGCTCTGCTCTCAGTAGCAGCCTGTTCCCACAGATCAGTATGTATTTATTCATGCCACTGAGATCTTTGTGTGTCACCTGCACAACCTGAGGCAGGTGAGAGAGGAATGGTGCATTTCAGTGACCCCACAGCTACTGTGAAGGCTGCTCTTTATACAGGAGAAGAAGAAGGGACTAAAAATCACAGTGAAGTTTTCAGTAACCTGCACACCTGAGCAGGCAGTCCTTTAAAGTAGTTCCTCTGTGATACAATATGCCTGATTATCAGCTTGTTCCTTCCTAAGCCTGGAAAACATTCCTTGCTTCCCTGACAGCCTGGATATTACAGCATGAAAAAGGAAAGAAGGAGAATTGGAAATGGTACCAGTTATTTGTGATCACTTCTTCCTTCATTCCTCCAGATGTTTTCCCCCCTGGGATCCCTGCTCTCCCTGGAGCCTTGTCTCCTTGGTTCTTGGGGATTTTTAGGAGGGAATTCCCCTGCAGCAGTGAATCACATGGCTGCTGTGTCACCTGGGTGTTTTCTGGATTTTAGTGGCCTGTAGATTTTACATAACTCTGAAAAAGTGCACCTAATGGGTGCCACACGAGTGTTTGGGCTGATATACCACCATGGCTTTCCCTGGTGTTTGTATCTTGTGCATCATCAAACAAATCACTAAAAATAGAGGTGATGTCTTGTCTGTCAGACATTTTAAGAATGATAGGCTGTATTCCAGCTGTTTCCTATTAGAGCATATAAACCTGTAACCACAATTTATTTTCCTTTTCCCCCCCTCCTTCAGTGTTGTGCTGGGAGCTCAGAATGTCTCTGCATCTCTGGTGAGCGATGATAGATTCAAAACTGTTCAGAATGAGGTTACAGATTCTCCACTTCCCCTGAACTGCTTGGAGCAAGGTAAGACTTCTCCATCGAGTCATATCTCTGCTGAAAACCTGTGGTGCTGAGGAGAAGCAAACTGCAGGCTAATGAGTAAACATACAGATTGCACACTGTTCAGGGCTCAGCGTAATGGCTTCTTCCTTCAGCTTTTTACAAATGCAAATAAAATGCCTCATTTCAAATGGAAAAGTAAAAAAGGCTTGGGCTTGTCAGTAGACAATGAATTAACATGAGTTTGTAGCCTCAGTGTAAATGGGGAGCAGTAATGGTTCACTTTGATTTGCTTTTTTTGGGGGGTGATGTCAAAATCTGCCTCTAGTTGTGGGCTCTAACTCAGCTTGGTGCAGCAAGGCAGGGGCAGCACAATGAGCTGTTTACATCCTGATGAGCCATTCCTTCAAATCCCTGTCCCTTCAGCAGAGAGATCCCCCTCTCACTGGGGATCTGGGAACAGGCAAGGGAGAGGAACTAAATGCTACAAGGGACAGATGGGGATTGCTGTCCCTTCTCTACTTGTTTCATGCAGATTGTGGGAGTTGAGGTGGGTAAGAAGAAAGATGAGGTGTGCAAGAAGGGAAAACATGGAAAGTGGCTGGTGAGAGGATTGGGCACATGGGGATATCAAGATGAGTGTAAATGGCTGTGGGGGACATGAATGATGCTGCAGACAGAGCTTATATGTGAGCAGTAAAAAAGCAACCCTAAATGAAGGGAAAGAAACCATAATAAATCCTTGGCCACCTTACTCTGCATTACTGACAGCAAAGTGCCCCTAAAGCAGGAGGAGACCTCTGTCAGCATCCAGATCACAGGAGCATTGAATTGTTCCTGAATTATTTCAGCACAGAAAGGCACTTCTAGGATGCCATCCTCACTTCCCTTGAAAGGCCAAGAAGAGTTACACCCCAAAAGAAAACTCAGATTTGTAACCAGGTTATTGTGGCTTGTGGTAGGAGCCTGACTTCATATGTGCATATTGTCCTGAATAGATTTGCCATTATAGCACCTTTCATGTTCCAGAATTATGTGATCTTTACTAATATTCTTTTCACATTTTTGTTGTAGATAAAGAAAGAAGTTGGGTGACCAGATCTATTTGTAATTCCTTTGTTCACTGGAGAGACAATCACACTTTAGTATCTGAATTGGAGGAAGTTCTAAGGTGAGACATTAGCTAAAGGGATATTACTAACAGTGTAATTCAAATCTATGATCTTTGCTCTAAATCACCTTACATTTCCACTTGCATTGATTTCATATTCACTAAAACACTTTTTTGTTCCCCTCCAGAAAAATAAAGTCACCAGAGATTGGTGGAAAGCTCTCCAAGAGGTCCATTAATTCAGATGATTTAGAAGCCATACAAAAGCATCTACAACATTTAAAAGGCTTTGAGGAAAAAATGAATAGAAGTGAATTAAAAAGCTTAAATCTATTCAGAAATTTGAAGAATGAAACATTACAGAAATTGTATGCATTTCTTGAACTGGGAATGAATCCACACCATGATTATAAATTAAAGGAACCATATAATAAGGAAATAATTGATGAAATCTATAACTTCACATCACTGCAATTACAGAGTGACTTTAATGAGACTTCCATTTTCAATACAATGACCCACTGGAAAGAAATTCAGAGGGCTTTAAAATTAGCTACAAAGCTTTGGAATCCAGCTCTCCTAAGTAATTCCAATTTTAGTGCATTGAAAACTGAGGATGCTCTCAAAATGTTGCTCTCCACAAGCATGCCATCACTTCTGGAAGGTCTCAGAGACGGTTTGAGTGGATTGGAAGAAATACCATCTGTGTTTTCTGATGATCTGCTTGAGCCTGACTCCTACAGAAACTTCCCAGAGCAGCTCCTAGCTCTCGAGGAGATGTTTTTTAGAATGATGGGCACAAATGTAGGCTATCAGTACCTCCTGCTGCCTGTGTTTGAGCTGATGAGGGCCGTAGAGAAGTCCATGGGGGAGGCCTGGTGGGATGAGCTGAACGTCTACTGGCGCATTGGGGAGAAGCTGAGATCCATGAAGTGGAATAACACAGCCATTGTCGCCTATGGGCAGTTCTTGGAGGTGCTAAACAGCCATTTGCAAAAGCTGAGTAATAAATCAAGTGGTGTCTTCAGTGAGGAGCTGGATCAGCTGTCAGAGCTCATAACAGCTGTGTTTAAAGAGTTTGGGGAAAGCTCTGGAGTGGCCAATATCTCACAGGTCACTCAAGCCATCCAGAAGACGTTGAACATCTTAAAAGACTTACAGCTGAATTATAATGTCAGTGCATTAAAATCTATAGATCTTTTCTTTAATTTTAACAATAAAACCTTGGAGAGCTTGTCTGAACTTCTGAGAACAGGAATGAAAATCCTTCATTATACAAGTGCCAGTGAAGATTCCAGTGAAGACATAATTAAACCCATCTATAATTTAACACATCTTCTACTGCAGGAGTTCAGCCAGTCTCCCTCGCAGCACAATTCCTCACTACAGGCAAGAATTTGGGAGTTCTTGAGATCAGCCTTGGATCCTTTCCTTGAGCCCAGCAGCAATGGCTTCAGGACACTCCAGAACTGCTCCTTTGAGCATCTGCTTGACATGGGCCTTGAGGTGCTGTTTGAAAATGCCACTCTAAGGGAGTCCTCAGGCAGGAGCCCCTGCAAGCCCCTCTTGCATTCCTTGGGCATGGAGGGTGGGACAGGGAGCAATGAGACCTTTACCAGGCTGTTCCAGCTGGCCATAAACAACCTGCAGCTGTCCCCAGAGTTTGCTGCTGCCTACAACAACAGCAGGGAGAGCTTTGCCAAGGAGCTGTCGTGCCTCAGCCGAGCTCTGCGTTTGTCCCTGAGTTTCCTCTCCAAGTTAGACCTTGTCTCTGGGCTGGGAAGCTCGTGGCTGCAGGAGAAGGTGAGAGCTCTGAGTGCAGCCACGGAGGGGCTGGTGCAGGGTGATGCCTCGTGCCCCATCCCAGCCCAGGACGTGGGGGATGTGTCCCCATCCCAGCTTCTGAACGTGCTCCTCCCTGCCCTGCTGAATGAAACAGCGCTGAGCTCCCTGAATTCCTCTGGCAGCTCAGCAGCCTGGGATGGGCTGCCTGTGTTCTCCCTCCTGCCAGCAGCTGCTTCCATGAGGAACAGCAGCCTCTATGAGCTGCTGCAGGTGGGCAGAGCTGCCTCCAGGCAGCCCGAGTGGGGACACTTCTCCCGGCTGTGGCACGCCACTGGCAGCCTGCTCACCTCCAAATGGAGCCTCACACAAGTGGGTGAATATGTGGAGCTCCTGCAAATGATGAAGAAAGCTCTAATCCTTGTGGACTTTGGAGTGGCTCCTGGAAAAGCATTGGTGCATCAGATCTTTCAGAATTCTACTGAAGCGATGGAATCCTCAGATCTGAGTGATTTGTACAGTTCATTAAAACTCCTTTTCAGTTCAGCTTCTGCCACAGACAACACACTGGACTTGGAAAGAATGTTTCAAGAAATACTTCCTCTGTATGAAGAGGGTGGTGAGGGACTGTTCTACTCTAATCCCTATGGAAAAGAAAATCAAGATGTTCTGACTATGGCTGCAGTGATTTGGAACGAGATAATTTTAAACAGGACTCATTTTAATGCATGGGAGGTTATCAAAATGCTTGCACTCGATGCAGTCTCGCTCGAAGACATTGAAAATTACCTCAGCACAAATGAAAAAGTGTCATCATTATTTTCTGACTTCTTGTTGACCCCTGAAACTTTTGAAAATTTTGCAGAACACCTTTTGTCCCTTGAGAAACTTCTTGGTGCCATGGCAAAGGTGAATACCAGTGATCATTATCTGCTGATCTCTTCTTTGTCTAAGCTAATGCAGAAGCTCCCTTCTGGAGGGCAGGCAAACGAACTTGATGCTTTCTGGCACATTGCTGAAGGTCTGCAATCCTTGAACTGGAGTAATCCAGACAGTCTCACTGCCCAGTCACTTCTGGACATGCTGCAAAATCTGCTAAATACACTGGAAAATGACTCCAGCCTTCCTTTCAGTGAGGAACTGAAGCAGCTGCTAAACTTTGCATCTTCCATATTTGAGCTGTATGGTGAAGATGACTCCAGGGGAAACAACATCTCCACATACTTGCAGGCCATGCAGAGAGGTATCTTAACTTTGAAAGGTCTGCAGGAAAGGTATAACATCAGAGAGCTTGAATCTCTCAGCCTGTTACTTGATTCTTACAGTAACCATACTCAGAGACTGATGGAAATGTGGGGAGCAGGAATGAAAGTCCTACATGACACCAACTTAAACAAAACATTGGAGGAAAAAATGGACTCTGTCTATAATTTCTCAAATTTGCTGCTGCAGGAGTTCAGCCAGTCTCCCTCACAGCACAATTCCTCACTACAGGCAAAAGTTTGGGAGTTCTTGAGATCAGCCTTGGATCCTTTCCTTGAGCCCAGCAGCAATGGCTTCAGGACACTCCAGAACTGCTCCTTTGAGCATCTGCTTGACATGGGCCTTGAGGTGCTGTTTGAAAATGCCACTCTAAGGGAGTCCTCAGGCAGGAGCCCCTGCAAGCCCCTCTTGCATTCCTTGGGCATGGAGGGTGGGACAGGGAGCAATGAGACCTTTACCAGGCTGTTCCAGCTGGCCATAAACAACCTGCAGCTGTCCCCAGAGTTTGCTGCTGCCTACAACAACAGCAGGGAGAGCTTTGCCAAGGAGCTGTCGTGCCTCAGCCGAGCTCTGCGTTTGTCCCTGAGTTTCCTCTCCAAGTTAGACCTTGTCTCTGGGCTGGGAAACTCGTGGCTGCAGGAGAAGGTGAGAGCTCTGAGTGCAGCCACGGAGGGGCTGGTGCAGGGTGATGCCTCGTGCCCCATCCCAGCCCAGGAGGTGGGGGATGTGTCCCCATCCCAGCTTCTGAACGTGCTCCTCCCTGCCCTGCTGAATGAAACAGTGCTGAGCTCCCTGAATTCCTCTGGCAGTGCCACAGGCTGGGATAACCTGACCTTGCTCTCCAGTGTGGCACAGGATGAGCTCCACAGCCTGCTGCAGAGGCTCCAGCAGAGCCTCACCATAGGCAGCTACTACACAAGTGTCTGGGATGTGTTTGACAGCTTCCTCAGCACCAAAAGGAACCCAGCTGAAGGAGCTTCCCTTGCAAGGCTCTTGGAAGCAGTGGCAAGTGACTCTGCCAGTGATCTGTCAGCTCTAGAAATCACAGAAGCCACCTTCTACATTCTCAAGGCGCTGAACATCCCTGGCCTGCTAAATGAATTCAGTATGAGTTCCAGTTCACCTCCTCTCTCCAACCAAACCAGTTTTGACACTGTGATTGATGTCGTTGCTCATCACTTCACTGTTGTGGCAGAAACCCTTTACAACAAGACCCTGCCTTGGACTCTGAGTGACCACACTCTGTCCCCAGCCAGCTTGATCACACAGTGAGTTTGGGATTTGGGAATTGTAATTCCACACGTGGGTTGTGACCACCATTCTCATTCCAGCATGAGAAGTGTGGAATTTTCTTCCAGTGGAACAACTTAAGCCTGCAATCACTGTAATTTAGGACACAATGTGTAATGTGGGTTAAATTGAAGAAGAGGAAACTTCTCCTTGAGCTGAAAGTACAGCTGAAAGTCAGACTAACAAAAAATTTTGTGTGTTGGCACACATATCAATGCAGTGGAACAGAGTCCTGAAGGAGTCTCACCACCAGTGGTAGGCTCATGGGAAAACCTTCCTTTGTGGGATGACTCTCTAATTTTTGATCCTCGGTCTCCCTTAGGTGTGCCTTTCCATCTGTGTAATGCATCCATCACATAGACGTGAACTTTTCAAGTGTGTTTTCTTATTTTGAGAGTGAATGACAGCTTTGGGAAATAACAGCAGAAAGAACTGATGGAATAAAACTGGGGGGGTACCCACTTAGGAGAGATGGCTTTCATCTGGAATTTTTATTTACTCTGCTGAGGAGCAGCATCCACAGCTGACAGGTCCCTCACTAATACATACCTTGTTTTTGAAAGTGAAGCTGATTTAAATTCCTATCTTATTTTTCAGATTTCTGTTTTTAGAATTTCAAAACACCATCTTGCAGGTGACAGCGAACAACAGCTATAACCCTTACCTGATGTGTTTAATAAATTCTGCAGAAGCTGAGGATGGGGAATTGACAGGTGATCATGATTTCATTAATGCTCAGGGGCCTCAGCTGCAATGTGTTTTACCTAATGGTGGGAAGGAATGGTGCTGCATGGTTTTATCTGCTGGCAATTAACTGGAGCTGTGAGACATGGGCAAGCCAGACTGGGGTTTTGTTTGAGTTATGTCGCTTTGGGATTATGAGTTTCCATCCCAGTCTCTCCAGAAGGTACATCTCTTCTTCTCAGTGTGATGACAGGATGCTGACACTCAGACAAAGCAATCTTACAAATAGAAAATTCTTTCCCTTCCCAGCTTTTTGTAGCTGTAATATGACAGCAGTTATTTCTGAGAGCTAACATGGTGTTTCGCATAGATACTCATCTTGTGTGCTTATTGTAACACCCAAGAGGTTTTACCTGTGCACCAGCATGGGCTGGATTTCACTAGGAACAGAGCACCTACTTGAACTCAGTCCCTTATAACCCAGATTACAATTTGGGCCTTGCTCTGTGATTTCAGAGGTCCTCAGCCGTGGGGGTTTGGTGGAAAATAGCAATGCTCAGTTGGCCACAGAATAAAAGTGCTAATATTCCCTCTGTGAAGTTTCTGGCATTTTTGTCTGGAGTAACTATTGTTTTTTTTTCCCTGCACAGAAAACATCACACTGCTTTTGAAGCAAACTCATCTGAAAAAGAACTCTTTTATGCAAAATAATACCTCTGAGAAACATTCATCCATACCAGAGCTCCTGAAGCTAAAAGTGAGTCTGCTTTAAATGCTGACTTGAAGGACATCCCGCAGTGATACATGAATGTGCAATGGTGGTTTTGAAAAACAGAGTATGGAAAAGAGTTTTTTTAAGAGAACGGCTGATAAAAACTAGGGCTGAAACTCTGTGTTCTGGGGGCTGCCTAGATTTGAAGGTCACCTGTAAACTGGGTTGAGGAACTTGTTCTTTTATCTGTCCCTACTGAGTGTACATCCATTTTTCAGAGAAGGTAGAGGTGTTCCTGTCCTCCCATGGATAGGATGGCTCTGTTTGCCACCAGCTGTCCCAGGAGGATGAGCACTGCAGAGATGGCCAGTGACAGCATATTCCTCAGTGCACCACTAGTTTTAAAATTCAGTATATTGAGACTTCCTGAAGCACCTTGCAGAGCTGCAATCATTCTAGGATGCCTCAGCTTCTCTTGAGGAGGAGGCAGGGAGGAGTTCTGAAAGGCACAGATAGGGATTAGATACCTCTGCCCTGCTGAAAATCCAAGGAATTGTGCACTCCTGAGTGGCAGTTAGCAGCATGACTAACTGGGTTACTGCTGTGCCTAAGGAGCTGTACCAGCCCCAGTGTGGCTGCAGTCAAGTCCCCACATGCTCCTCTGGCCCCAGATGTCACACAACACCAGAATGGCTTCTGAGGTGAAGCACCAGGATTGATTCATGGAGTTCCCTCACCAGCTTTGGGTTTGGCAGTGCCTCATTTGAACAAAATGCTTCTTCATGACTGCACTAATAGCATGCGTGCACTTCAGTCTATTGCTCCATATGAGAAATAGCATTTAAAAGTCCCTTTAAAAAATACAGCAGTGTGCAATGTTGTTGCTGTGTAATATATCTGTAACAATAATATGATGAGCCTCAGTGTGACAGGTACTTAAGGGCATAAAGCTGAAAATAATACTTCCCCTAAGAGCCTGATAATGTAAATAATGATGTCAGACAAGAGGGAAGCCCATAATAGCAAAGGACTATAATTTGACACAGTTTGGCAGATGAGGAAGCTCTGACTTGTGGCCAAGTCCCTTTCCTGTGCTGCAGTAGATGACCAGGTGGTATCTGAAAGGCTAAACCTGTTGTGCAAGATAGATTTATTTGGTCTCTGAGAAGATTAATTAATAAACAGGTAAGTCCAATGGAGTGCTGCTGTCTTAAGTGTGTTGGGCAGGGGAAATGACATGTTAAGGTTTGCAAGGTTTATTAGATTCAGCCAGGCTTGCCAGAAGCTCACACAATGATTGTCACAAGCTGTTCCATTGGCAGACCTTTTGAATGAACTAAATATATATATATTTCAAAATCCTAGTCCTAAGGAGACAGAGAAAGGGACAGCTAGACTCTTTAAAGCTTGCCTTTTACAATTCTCTCATCTAACTGGTGTTTGTGCATTTTTCTCCCTTTTTTTTTTCCAAATGTCCTTTGAAGATCTCTCGCCTCCAGGATCTGACAGCACTTCTGTGTGACCATGAGAGCTTTCAGTCCATCCAGCAGCTCTGCCAGCTCCCTGAGGCTCCCTTTGGGGAGCTGTGTGAGCAGGGCCAGGCTCAGGAGCAGCTCCTCCGTGCTGCTGAGCTGAGCAGCCAGCTGGTGGCCAACGTGCTGAGTCACAGGAGGATCTCCCAGGAGCTCCAGAATGTCCTCATTGGGGATGCCACAGACATCCAGGCACAGCTCAAGTGGTGAGGCTCTCTCTCTGAGCTAGACTGTTTTAGTATTCTGTTTATGAAATGACTTCTTGCCTTCTCTTTGTATTCCTACTTTTGTTTGTTGTTTTGTTTTTCCAATTCAGGCTTCAAGAAAATGTACCAGAAATTGGTTTCTTTCAAGAGATTCCTCAGTATGTGGCTACTTTGAATTCCATGTTGAATGTCACTGAGGGTTTAACAGACTCCAGCAAGCAAGGTACTCTTCTGTATTTTCTTTACAATGTTGGTAAACATCACCACTGGTACCACACTTGCTGCTGGAAGTCCCAGACTGCCCAGCTGCCAGGAAGAGCTGGTATGAATGAAATAACCACACAAAATGACCTTGGGATCCTTTATCTGGGGTACTTCCAGAGCCTGTTCAAGACCACACTTTGTTTTCTTTACAAAAAAAAGCACCAAGTATTTCCATCTGAGCAAATTTTGCTGTCCTGAGATGTGATAACTTCAGCCCAAAAACCAGACTGTAAAATGTAGGGAGTAATGACTGCATGTTCCAAGTTTTTTTGACTTTTTTCTTGTGAGCAGCGAGGTACCACACTCCCATACTTCACATAAGTGCTTGAGATTTGCTGTGTGTCTGGAGAAAGCTGTAACATCAATTGTTCTTTGACTGTTTATTCCAGAAAAGTTAAGAGATGTATTTAAAAATGTGGAGCAGCTCAAAGAGGACCTCAGAAACACAACAGGAATGTCCACAGCCAGCATTGATGCTCTTCTGGAAGCATCTTTCCCAGAAAACAGCAGTCAGGTGAGTTTGCTGTTATCCTTTAGGGAGGTCTTGTTGCTTTCTACTGCTCAGACCATTAAAACTGTAATTTGAGCAGGTCACTGGGTGTGTGACAGCACAGATGACCCCACAGGGACAGACAGAGGATAGCAGGGCATGTTATGGGTTGGGAAAGCCCCCAGGAATGCAGTAGGAGCATCACTGTTGTCAGCCCAGCCACTGGAGACTGGGAGCCATATGGTCCCTTGGGCTGGAGCTGGACAGCAGCCAGGCACTGCCTGGACAGGGATGGCTCTGATTTGGAGCAGGGCACAACTCTCTGGGACACACTCAAGGGGGCTGAGCAGGGTTTTCAGTTGTCCTGGTCACTGGGAAGTTGTCCCAGTCCAGGTGGAAGAGCACATTTATAACCACAACGTGTGAGAGCGCTCAGGGTCCAAAAATACCCTCCCAGAATGAGAGAAGAGCTTCCCTTCCTCAGCCTCCTGCTCCTGCAAGCAGAGCTCCAGATGCTTTCCCCCTTCCCAGCCATCTTGTCTGGACTGGGCCCCAAAGAGTGTGCTCTTTTCCAAACTTCACATGCATCAGTCAGTGAGAAATTGAAGCCACAAAAGTTTTTACTACTGTGCAAGCTGGGTAGTAAAACACAGTCCTTAGGATTTGTCCCTGGGAGCAGGAGTAATGGGCAGGCATTTTCTGGTTCTTGGGTGGTTGAAATATGGCACTGTGGAAAGAACAACAGCCAGGCAAGATAAACCCAGGCATGGTGGAGTGTGCAGTACACCCTTAATAATTCTCTTTTCCCTTTGTGCACACCCAGCTCCTCTCTCAGGTGCTGCAGCTGGAGTCCTGCAGTGCCCATCCCACTGACCCACAGCTGCAGGTGGTGCTGCAGGAGCTGTGCAGCCTCCCTGTGCCAGAGAGGACTCGCAGGACCTACCTCCTTGGGGTCACCCTGCTGAGACACTTGGACATTTACAATTTCTTGTACAAGGTTAGTGCTGGATTTTTGGAGTGCTTTCTGCACGCCCTGGCTGAAAGGTTATAAAATATCATTGCAGTGGCCAGAAGCTACACTGATTTACACAAGCCAAAGATCAGGCTTTGCTCATGCAGCAAGTTTTATTGCATATCCATGCTGTGACAGCGTGGATATAAATGAGAATCCCAGCTGGTGTAAAGCAGCAAACCTCATTTAAAGGCACTGGACCTACTCTAAATGCCTCCCTGTCTGCTAGTATCCTTTATGTGCTGTCACAACCTTTTGAACACTCCCAGCTGACCCAAAAATGAGCTAAATTTTTTGATGCCTTGAAAAGGGAAGCCCTGGAAAAAGTCCTGTAACATATCTTTTCCCTATCTATTTGGAACTACAAAGTTATTAAATGATTGAAATTCCCCCCACCCCCCAGCTATAGCAACAGCATCTAAGAAAACATTCATGAAGAAGTGAATAGTGAGCATGTATTTAAAAATACAGGAGTGATCCTGGGCAAAAAAAAAGTTGTTAAATGACAATGCCAATGAATTTGGGCTCAGGTCAAAAGTCACTTGTGGTGTTTGACACCTGTGCTCTGTGAAATGGGAGATTTGGTCGTATCCCAGCCAGTACATGACACATATTTCCCAACTGCAGATGTTTGGAAATACACTGTTAGATTATGTAATGTTCAGGTGAAAGGTTTGCAAAAGTGCTTGGGGATTTAGGAATACTAATCCCATTCATTTCCCATGGGACACCCCCTCTGTAAAGCCTCCTTGCAATTTTGAAAATCCCACAGTGCTCATGTTTGAGTTAACACAATATGGGCGTGTGCATGCCTGTGCATGCAGATTCCTGCTCATCATAATTGATTTCCTTCCTGCCTCTTGCAGATGTTTTTCCCTAAGGAACTCCAGAAACCTATGGACAAGATGTTAGGCCTTCTGACAAAAATGAAATATTTCAGACACCAGGTTGAATCTGGCATTGATCCATTGCTACAAGCTATTCATTCCCTGAAAAAGCTCCGACAGTCCAGGAAAATGCCACTGACTAAGGTATGTGTAGCCTGCATGTGCTTTTGAGGCAAAATACCACTGAAATGGTTTCCACAGTAATTTCTTATTCTAGAAACCACAGGTGCATTAAACATAGATTCTGTTTCAAAGCAACAGTGTTCTGAGGAAAAGCTCTATCAAACTTATCTCTGGAAGTGTTCAAGGCCAGGCTGGATGGGGCTTCTGGTAGGTGTCCCTGCCCATGGCAGGAGGTTGGAATGAGATGAGCTTTGTGGTCTCTTCCAACCCAATCCATTCTGTGAGTCTGTGTTGCCTTCCTGGGGGAGTTTTGATTTGGAGCAGTGGGACCATCATGTGCTCATGAGTGGGGGGGAAGACTTGGAGCAAGAATGTCTTAAAGGAGAGAGGATTTGCAGCAAAATACTGGAAGGATCAGCTGGAGAACTGCCCACTAAAGGCAAACTCTCCAAAGTCAGCAGCAAAAAACTGCCTTAGCTTTAGTGTGCATTAGATCACACCCAAAGCCTCAGAGTGCCCAAAACATTCAGTACAAACCCATTACTGCTCTGACAGCTGCAGTAACTCCAGGGTGCTCTGCCTTCATCCAGCACAGTGCCCAATCCATCTCTGATCCATGGTCCAGGAGAGCACAAGTGGCAGGAATTGTTCCTGGTCATCATTCTGCCTGCACATTGCAGAGCCACGTGCAGCCATGGGCTGGATGGGGACAGTGATGTGCACATCCATGTGACAAATGTGTGTTGTAACCCAGGTGTGTGAATGTCACCAGGCACACATTATAGGGAATTTCTCTGCACACATTGTAGGCACTTCCCACATTGGTTGTCATACCTGGAAATAAATGTGCCACCTCTGTCATAACAAAAAAATACATGATTTCCATAGAAAGTTCCTATTTTGGTAAATGCAAACCTGTCATAAGAAAGCAGTATAAAAAAGTTCAGTGCTTTCCTTCTCATTCTGTTATTTGTCTCCAAGGGGGATGCTTTCAGTGTGCAAGATTTATTTGTGTTTTGTCTTTTCTGCAGACATTATTTAAACCAAACAACTCTGGGATAACACATGGCACTTTTAAATCCATGTCAAAAATCCTCTGCAACCAGGAGATCACACCCTTGTTTTTTGAGTCTTTGCTTCCAGACTTTGGAGACCCTGTAAGCAACAGCTCTCATGCAGGGGATGTCTATGTCCAAAAGCTGATGAGGAAATACGGGATTCCTCAGGATTCCAGTAAGTCTGGCTTTTCCCTAGGGCACAAACATTTCAGAGCTGAACTCTGCTATTTCCAGACAGATCTAGTGCTGAGCTATTCTCCATATGTCTCTGAGGGCTGTAAGTGCTCATTATTTATGGTAGCTGAAGATCTGCACTGCCCTAATTGTTGGTGGTTTATTTCCATAAATGTTCAAAGGGAAAACTGCCTGTGCAGCAGAGCAGTGCTTGACACTGCACTGTCTCCCATTTGTTGATGATCTGGTCCTAGGGCTCGACAGGTCACTGCTTTTCCTTGATGTGTAGTTTTCCTGACTGTACTGACATTATTAGCTCCTCTGAGTTCACAAAACTCCATTTAACCTTCAAGCAGACAATGTTGGCTCCAGCAGAGAGACTCTTGTTGTCTTGAGTTCAGCAACAGGAGATCTTGGGGGTGGATTGCTTTTGTCAAGATGCATTAGATCAGTCAGTGAAGAGGGCCCTGAAGGTATTCACTGGCCACAGCAACAAACTGGGCAGATGGGAGAAAAAACACACTGGCAGCTTTCTTGTGTCTGGTCTGTTTGTTCTCAGTGTAATTTTTTGCTTTTCTCCCCTTGCAGCCCCATTTTGCTTATCCTTTTACCTGGACCTGGTCAAGACCCCCACTGGAGCTTTGATTTGGTCTTTCTTAAAACCAATGGTGCTTGGGAAGATCCTTTTCACACCAGACACCCCAGAAACTCGAGCAATCATGGGAAAGGTATGGCTCTGCTCCAGGACATCAGCATACACCCACTGCACAGGGCTGTAATTTATCTAGCACAGGCTTGTTTCCCTGGGAAGCAGAGGGCTGCTTTCTCACTGTTTGGAGTATTCATCACATTATCTTTACCTGCTTGCCTTGCTGGCCATATGAGTCATCTTTTGTCTTTGGTTGAATCTTCTCTCCAGAAGCTGCTGTTGGTCTAATATTTATAGGACAATTGTTGAAGGCCTCCAGCTTATCAAGTTTCACCCCCATATTTTCAGCCAGTAGGAGAGATGTGTCTCCCAGGACAAATGCTGTAACCAGTGCTTGTTCACAGGCAGACCAGAGGCAGAAGGAAAGCAGATATTCAAGACATGCCCTAAAATATAATATTTTTAAGTACTTGCATAAATCCAGTGTGTTAAGACATTTTGCCAAACAATGAGAGTATGCTAAGAAAAATCCTAAGGAAAACAAATTTGATCTCAGCAGTCTTATTGATTTATTTATTAATTAGTTAAAATCTGTAAGGTAATGAATAAAGTAATCCTTTTATGTTGTGGGCTTCTTTTGTAGTCAAATGCAACCCTGGAGCAGATGGCTGAGTTGGCCCTGAAGTCCCAGGAGTGGCTGGACCAGTCTCCTGTCATCCTGAATTCACTGACTAAGTTAAACCAGACAGTTCCAATGATCAAGGTATGACTTCCAACCTCCCCTCTGCCTCTTGCCAGGAGGGAATCTGTTCACTGAAGCAAACTGGGCTTCCAGGGACATCTTAGGTCAGCTGGGGAGGCCCCTCTCAGGGTGTCCTGGACTTCACAGTTTCTGCCTGTTCCTTAACAGAGATGCTCCTGCCTCACCTTTCCCTGTAAATTCTCTTTCTCAAATGAACTGTTTGTAATATGTTCCCTGACCCTGGCTGTACTGGGGCCTGCTGGAGGGAACACTCTTCAGTTTGTAAATTAACTTTCTGCTTGATGGACTGATCCAGCCAGCCAAGACCAGGCAAGAAATGAATTTTTCAGAGAATGAAACAGTATCTATAATAAGCATGTAGTTCTGGGTACACACATAAGAGCTGGAAGATGTTTTGTACCTCAGTGAATGTAAATAAAATTTCTTTTTCCCCCTCCTAAGAAGCCTAGCCTTGCCTGGATACAGAAGGCAGTAGACTGTAATGTTACACACACTTGTTTACCATTCTCTGTAGTAAAAATTGTCTCCTTTTCTTACAAAAATGAGATCCCTGGAAGCCAAAAGCATTAGCAGTTAATTTTAGGGGCTGGAATTCATTCTAATTTCCATGGCACCAAGAGAAAATCCAGAGTGGAATATGCAAAAGTGAAATGAAATGCTCTCTGCTGATTGCAGTCATTGGTGGAATATTCAGCCAAACAAAAACCTGTGCTGATCTCCAAGTTAAGTTTTGGTTGCCTTTGCATTGTGCACTGGCTGTGTTCACAGGACTTAAAACAGACACAAGGGAAATTTACTTCTAGAATAACTAAAATCATCCATGATTTTTTTGATGGGACTCCAGTGCCTGGTGGAGACTCAGTGGGCATCCTTTCTTGACTCAGAGAAGCACTGACTTGGATTTAGGGAGCTTTCTATGGTGTTTCCATTGCTGACATTTCCCCATCCTGATGCAGAGTGAAGGGAGTAGGGAGGGGGCAGTGCAAATACCCAGTGAAGGCAGCTGCTTTGTGGTGGTTTGGATTTGCACAGTGAGTGAACTCAAGGAGCTTCTGGTCAAACTGATGCTTTGTCTTTCTCTGCTTGTTGGTAGAATGCCCTGCAGAACCCCTTTGTGCAGGTTTTTATCAAGCTGATGGTGGATCTGGACGCAGCTGAGCTCCTGAGTCAGATAAATGAGCTGGGTGAGTGTGTCCATGATGTGCTGCCCTCTTCCTCACTTGTGCTTCAGGCCTGGGAGCTCCAGGTTCAGCCAGCTGCAGCCATCCCATAGTCTGCTCTTCTCTGGCCCATGTTGGAGGCTCCAGGGCACGGCAATCGCAGTGATGCAGAAATCTTGCAGGGAAAAGGCTCTTAGAGAGCAGAGTCCTGGTGTGGAGAGGTGTTTCCCCTGGGTGCTCGGGCTGCAGGGACGGGAGCTTTGCCGCGGTGTGTGGCCACTGGGGGACACTGTTCAGCCGTAATTATGGCTTCAAATGAGCTACCTGGGACTCGGCTGGAAAATGTCGTGGAGAGCTCCCTTGCATCGCAGCGAGGTTCAGACCAGAACTTCTCCAGAGCAGAAGAGCCAGGGATCACATAAATGTACCCAGGCTGATGGAGCCAGGGGCAGCAATGCAGGAGATGCTCTGCTGCAGTTTGGTAGGTCTGCAAGGCCCTCCAAGGTGGCATTTGGAGCTGTGCACTGTGAGAATCACCAGTAACAGTGGTGGTAGTACATCCCTGTGAGTGCATGGGGGATCCCAGTCCCTTCCTGCCAGGCTTGCTGTTCCTACCTGCTTTGGCAGTGAGTGGCCAGGCATGTCACCATAGATCTGGACTGTGCCAGCAAGGCCCAGCAGCAGCCAAGAGTGATTATGGTCTGTTGCAGCCATTTACATGCAGTTGGTGCTGACCCCTGTGTTATTCATGAGCAACAGCTCCTGCCTAAACTCCCCATAAAGCCACGGAGCCTGCAGCAGCTGTTCCACATTAGTTACCTTGCATTATGCAGCCACCTTTGAAACCTGCCAGCAAACAGCAGCATCTTTATTAACTGCAGCATCAGGTTGAGTCCACACATCAGCACAGCATTCACAGCTCTGCCTTGATGTGCCTGGATAAAGCATGTCCTCCCCTGAGACACAGCAGCTCAAAAGGAGAGTTGATTACCTACTAAACCAGAGGGTGTGGAAGGAATGGGGAAAGGATGCACCACGTGCATGTCTAAAGCCTCAGCAGGTTAGTGGGGACTTCTGATTTGGGATGGCTGTCACATCCCATTGCTGGCATCCTCCCAAAGGCAAGCTCACGAGCATATTACAAATGATTAACATAAAAACTGGGTCAACAGCATGCCTCCATTGCATTGCTGAGTGCAGAAATGTATTTCACACTGCATATTTAGCAGGATGCCTTTTGGTTTGTTTTCTTTCCTCCTTTCTGGTGTCATCAGCCGCGTGAAGGAGTGGAAAGATGGAGTGGGATTTCTGCTGGGTGTAGTGATGTTGGAGGGGTTGTTTGTGGGGTTTTTCCCTAGATGATATCCGGCTGGAGCTGCAGAACAACGCTGATGTTGTTGAGCAGCTGAACACTTTGGCTGCCCTGGCTGTGAACGTCTCCTCCTGCGTCTCCTTCAACCGCATCCAGCCGGTGCAGGACTTGGACGAGATGGAAGCGGTGGCTAAGGAGCTCTTCCTGAAGAACGAGCTGTTTGCAAGTATGTGACAGTCCCAAGTCCCCCTGACAGTTAAATTCTGCCTGATAGAGTGTGGGAATGCAGCATAAAATATTTGGCTTTTCTCCAGCAACTGTTGTGGTCACAGCTCCCACCACACTGCAGTTGATTTGGAGCAGGTGTGTGTGGGACCTGCACATTGAGACCTCCTTTTCATACCTCCTCTTCCCTTGCACCTCCCCTGTCTGTGGTCAGCTGGTGATTCCTCTTGGTTAATTCTCAGTTTGAATAAAATCCCACTGGCCCAAGGTGATCTTTGTGCAGACATTTCCTTTCAAGCTGCTCTGGGAAAAGGTGCTTTAATCAAGAAAGGTATCACAGAATCATTCAGGTTGGAAAAGACCTTTTAAGATCCTCAAGTCCAAATATGAGACAATTCAATTTATTAGAAGGTCATAAATCACTTGAGGTATTCCAGCCAAGCACCATAATGGTGTACTGGGTCTTCTAAGTCACACTTTTCACATTTGTGGTATTGGATTGTGGGATCAAACTGCAGAGAGGGGTAGAGGGAGCATAAAATAGGAACTTATATTTGTATCATTAATACATCTTAATGTTTAAAGATTAGATCCACTCATAAATCCTGTGACCTGTTTGCTTTTATACTTCATAATTGAGGGGTAGATAGAAACTTCTGCCTCTCTTGGAACTTCAAACCTTGGTAGTATTTGTCCTTTCCCATAGCAGCAGTTTTCTTCTCTGTTCATCCTCCATTCTATCACATGTTTTACATATGGAAAAAACAGGAAAAATGTTCTGGATAGAAAAATTTCTGTGAAGAGGCCTTGTAAAAAGGAGGAGTTTCTACATATCTGTGTGTGCTGTCGACTCCAAAGGAAATCCTTTTCCCTTTCTTTTCCCAGGTATCATTTTCAAGCTGCCTCCAAGGCCTGGCCAGTCAGTTCCTGGTGGCCTGTCCCTCCCTCCTGTGCTCAACTACACCATCAGGATGAGCAGCAGGATCACCCAAACCACCAACAGGATCCGCGAGCGCATCTGGACCGTGGGCCCGCACAACTCCACCTCCCAGAGCCAGATTTACAGCAGGGCCTTCATCTACATCCAGGACAGCATTGAAAGGGCCATCATTGAGCTACAGACTGGCAAGAAACCAGAGGAAATAGCTGTTCAGGTCCAGGCCATGCCCTACCCCTGCTACAACAAGGATATGTAAGTTTGGGTGGCTTTTGCCTTCGTGTTTTGTGTCAACTCATCTTGTCCCTGACTGGTTGAGTTCACCATTCCTTAATACCATACTCACATGGCATAAAAATAATTTCATTCTGTTCAGTTGGGGTTTTTTTCTCAAGAAAATTCCCAAAAGAGAGAATTTTTGACTCTAAGATGGTCTGTTTAGTTTGCCTAATCTTAGTTTTCAGTGTTTTTTTAATACCTGGTTTGTGGTGGTAACTGTAGGTTTTCCAGCAGGTAAAACTCCCTGTCCCTGTTTTGCTACACATAGTGGGGTTGAGATTTGCCAAAACTTGATTAAATATGAGTCTTGGCTTGTTCTGCAGGTGTTCACATGCAGACAATGCAGCAGAACTTAGAAAACTGATTTTTTTGGGGAAGAAAGGGTGCCTAGGTTTATGAGCTTTACAGTGGCCAAACTGAGTGGAAAACACACCGGGAAGGGATTTCAGGGTCCATCAGGGAGCACTGCAGGATGTTCAGCAGAAGTATTGATGTGAGGATCACTGTGCCCTGACTGAGTGTCTCCCTTGGAGCAAAGGGATAGGCTGGACCTAGGAGTTTTTCCTACTGAAAAACCTCCATGCCAACTGCATGAGCCGAAAGATTGTTTGGGAGCTGTAAAATATCATTTTTGAGCCACAGCAGAGCTGTTCATCTCCTGTGTCAGCTGGCACTGAAGAGAGCTGGGCACCTAAAACCTGTACCCCCTTCTCAGGACAAGGGAGGTGCCCAGGAAGCAGGAAGGAAGCATCCAAACCCAATTCTGCAGCAAATTCCTGGGTTATTTCTGAGAGAGAGTTTTGTGCAGTGATTAACTCCTGGGAAAACCACTTGCCTTTGGGTTTCCCTCTCCCCAGCCCAGGTTCAGAGGGAGGTGTTTGCTCAATTATTGAAATACCTCAAGGCTTTGGATTTGCATCCAGCAGAAGTCATCACAAAATGTCTGCTTATTGATTATTGCACAGTTATTGCACAGTTACCATACTGGAGAGAAGAGGGGGGAGAATATATATATAGATATATATATGTATATATAGATATATTTATATTTTTATATATTTATTTATAATTTATATATTTATACATTTATATATAAATATATTTTTATGTATATTTATATGCATTTATATATATAATATCATTATATATTTATATATTATCTATAATATATATTATATATAATAAAATATAATATATGGTATGTAATATATATGTTATTTATGTATTATGTATTATATATTATATAGTATATAGTACATAGTATATCATATATAGTATATTATATAGTATATATAAATATACTATATATATTATATAATATTATATATATATGTATATATATAATTTATATATGTTGTTATTTTTATATATATAAGCACCAGTACACAAGAGGTGTTGTGCTATGCTGAATTTTTAGGAGAGCCTTTCCTGGTTCTTTATAAATAAGGCTTCATTTGCATGGAAGCATTTCCTAAAATGCTGGTTTATAGGAAATTTTCAGCTTTACAGGGAAAAAAAAGTTTGAAAACAAATGTAATGTTCATTTCTCATTGTTATTGTACATTATTCCAGGAATAACACTGGTTGTGGGTTTTAAGTCAAGTTTCTAAATTAAGGAGGAAAATGTAAACCCTGCAGATGGAATGAAGGGGATCCCCTGCTATAAAAACTTGGTTTCCATGTCAAAAGGAGAAATTTATTTTTGACCATTGTATTTGGGATTTTTTTTCCTCACACATTTGGCACTGGAAGGTTTTAGCTAAAATGAGGAGCTAAGAAATGTGCCCTGGGTCTGCCTGTCCTGGGGGGTGGTGGGACAGACAACCTTTGGGAAAACACCCACATCCAGACTCCAACACAGGAAATATAGCCTGATCATGAAATTTGGCCATTAGATCTGGGTATTATGTGATGTTTCCAAATGGAATGCAGCTCATCAGAGAGCCAGGAGATGCCACTGCCCATGGTGCTTCTTGCCTCTGCCAGTGGTGCTGCTGAGCAAGGAAAGCCCTCTGCAACATTAAAAAAAATAAAATATTCTGAGCAGTCAGGAGTTTGATGAATAGAAAGTCCAATGCAATGGCAAAGGAGTCTTTTTTACTAATTATTAATTTTATTCCACATTTTGAAATATAAGCATGTCTTTTCCTGTGCCATAGTATTGTTCTGAAAAATATATTCTTGTACAAAGCCTTAATCCTCAGAACATTTTGTATTCAGCTAAAGCTTGCTTTTGCCTTTTACAGGTTCTTAACCAGCGTGACCTACTCTCTTCCATTTGCTCTGATGGCTGCCTGGGTGCTGTTTATAGCTGATTTTGTTAAAACACTCGTTCAGGAGAAAGATCTCAGGCTTTATGAGGTATGGGGAAACTTTCTGGGGCGTGCAGAATTATAAACAGATTTTCCTTATTCGTGGTTGGCGTGTCTGATGTGCAATATTAAATGGAGCAAAACAAGCATTAAGGCAAATATTCCAGATACCTATTGTTTGACCTGCAGTGTGTGAATTCTGACATTATAACCAAGCTCAAAGCCATGGAAATGCAGGGTGTTTGCCCTTCAAGTGGAGGGAATTGCTTTGCAGTGCTGAACACAGGAAACATGGGCACCTCACAAAATTACAGAGTTTCTGAAGATTTAAAGCTCTCTAAAAATTGACTTTGAGTCATACCTACTGGGGACAAAGATATGAAAAGTGACTTATTTCCTATCCTTGAAGTTATTATACTTAATATTTCAGAAGGTGCTACATATTACATCAGCTCCTCTGAAATGAAGTTCTTCATTCAGGCTGCCTGTTGGAAAAGAAATGACATTGAGACATTGGGAATTTATGAAATTAACTCAGGTTTTCAGTGTGATCACTGTCAACAGAGATGAACAGCGAAGAACTTTTGTCAAACTAAGCCTCAGCAAGCAACAAAAGCTTTGGGCAGATTTGTTTTTTATCCAACACCATGGAAACAAATACTGATTCACCAAAAACACTTCCAAGAAAGGACACTCTGACCTGTGATGAGATGAAAAATGAATGAACCCCAGGGTGTGCTCTCTGGCAGCCCCCTACTCTAATTTAGACAACCCTTTTCACTGTCTCCAAGGACCAGGGCATCATTAATCTTTTTAGCTGTGTTATAATCCACAAGAAAACACCAGCACATGTAGTTTCTTCTGGGTTTATCAATACAAATTTGCAGTTTTATGCAAGTTGCAAATTAGCAAGCTTCTTCTGGATTTATCAATACAAATTTGCAGTTTTATGCAAGGGGGATTAATTATCAGCTAATACAAATTAATATTTTTTCTTTCTGACCATAGTAATTTAGCTGTTATTTTTTTGTCTTGGGGTTGTGTGAGAAAGGTCTGGTTTCAAAGACATTTGAGAGCTTTTAGGCTTAAGCCACTGGATCTATTATCATTATTTTAAAAAACAACCAAAAGGCTTTAGAAAACTTACAAATCTAAGGCCAGAAGGTGCTTTGGAGCCTGTGGGCTGTGACATTTGATCCTTGCAGGTCCTCTCTGGCTTGTTCTTTTCCAACAGACTGCTCTGCAAACTGTGGGCATTCCTGAAATGGGAGTGCAGGGTTTGTCCCTGGATAGAATGAGCGTGGTCTGGTTGCAGGCCCTGTCCAGAAGCTGGAAAAAGAAATAATTCTTCATTTCTCTGAAATGCCACTTGTGATTGTTATTTTTACCTTCCTCTGTGCAGTACATGAAGATGATGGGGGTCAATGCCAGCAGCCATTTCATCGCCTGGTTCATCGAGTGCGCCATCTTCCTCCTGATTACCGTCACCTTCCTCATTGTTGTTCTGAAAGTGGGTGACATCCTTCCCAAAACAGACACAGCCCTCCTGTTCCTGTACCTGATGGACTACAGTCTGTCCATCATAGCCATGAGCTACTTCATCAGTGTTTTCTTCAACAACACCAACATCGCTGCCTTGGTGGGCAGCCTGGTCTACATCCTCACCTTCTTCCCCTTCATCGTGCTGCTCGTCATTGAGAACCACCTGAGCTTCTCTGTCAAGAGCCTCCTGGTGAGTTCTGCTTCTCCATATTCCCAGGCAGTGTGTGGAGGCAGGGACCTCAGTGCATTCCAGCTTTTATTGTACCTCGTGCCTTTCTGAATTCCATCAGCGGGTGGTGACAAGCACGCTAGGAGAGTTGGCCATGGACCTTTTGAAGGACACCTGGAGTTAGCTGTGTCCCCTGACTGAAGGCACTCCTTGTGGAATTTTAGTGAGTTCCCACCTGCCAGCTGAATCACAGTAGTTTGAGCTATGTGTTTTCATTGCAAAAGAAAATGAGCTGCTTTCACCCACTCTGAAAAACCAGGCTGTCTCAGTGAGAGGTTTGGGTTTGCTCATTGCTGCCTCAGATCATCCCTGGCTTCCTGTGTCTCAAATCCCTACACATGGGAGTAGATGTAAAGCCTTGTTTCTTACCAAGGGGCAGAGTAGGTAGGTGTTAGGTTCCAGAAGCCAGACTCATCACCAAATTCAGGAAATGAATTAATGCAAGTGGTAAAAGAATTAACCACATGGCTCCATGAGGTAATTCTCAAGCACTGCTGTATTTCAAAGGCCTAAAATAAAGCCCTGTATGAGGGAGGAAGCTGTGTCCAGGGTGTGGATGCAAAAGAAAGTCAAGCCCCAAGGAGACATTTCAGCCTGTCACCAGGTAGCACTTCCCATCACAGGCCTGGTCCAGTGCTCCCTGTGACTGCTGGGGAAAAAACAAACCCAGCACTCATTTTTGTGGCTATTGGAATAACCCAGTGAGGTACCTGATTGCTTGACTGACCTGACTTCTCTTAGAGACTAATTCAAATGTTTCTTGTTTTCAATTTTGTTTATCCCCCAGAGTCTGTTGTCTCCAACTGCCTTCAGTTATGCAAGTCAATACATTGCTCGCTATGAGGCACAGGGCATAGGTGAGTTTGTGGCTGACAGGGCCAGGCTTTGAGCTCTCCTGGGGGTGGTATTTCACTGGCTGAGAGGGGTTCTGATTGCATTTCTCAATTCCTCTCTGCAGGACTGCAGTGGGACAACATGTACAAGTCCCCAATGATTGGAGACAACACTTCCTTTGGCTGGATGTGCTGGCTCATTCTGATAGACTCCTTCATTTACTTCATCCTGGGCTGGTACATAAGGAATGTGTTCCCAGGTAAGGGTGCAGAGCACTGAGGGTGGTGCTGTAGCACCTCTTTTAGAGAACAGTGAACACAGAGCTGGCTGAGGCAGTGAGACAGTGGACACACTCTGTCCCACACCAAAGGGAGCACAACATTGTGGATGTCTGAGCCTGTTAATGGCACTGAGAGAGAGCAGAGCAAGGGAGAATTAGGGTTTCTCAGCCTGTCACTTGGCTAGGTGGGTTTCCTGAAGAAGCTGAAGCCAAGGACACAGGAGGGTGTCACTGCAGTCTGGTGGGTGAGAGTGGAGCATGTTAGACTGCATTTGTCAGCTGAGTGATTTTGAGCTGTGTTACTTACATCATTTGGTTTCAAAAAGTAATTCCTGCCTTGGGCAAGAGCCAGTACATTTGTCTTTTGCTTTTCTTCCCCACCTAATGAAGCAGTCCACTGGCATACGGAAATCTACCCAGTGGAAAATGTAAAGTTCTCCTGCCCTCCAGCTATGGAGTTACTCAGAATAACAAATTAGTGACTGCTTCCTATTGTGCCAATCAGAAAAGTCTCTACAAAGTCTTGGTGGTGCATGAACATATCAAGAAATCTCTGTGAAGTTAATTTTTGCTGTTTTGAGTGCACCCCACCAGTGGCACTTCCTGAGGAACAGATAGCTGAATGAGACTCCTGTTCCTGCAGGTAGATATGGCATGGCTGCTCCCTGGTACTTCCCACTGCTTCCATCTTACTGGATTGAGTACAACAGCTACCTGCCCTTCTGGAATGAGAAACAGAGATGCCTGCTCTTCTCCAAGCTGATGTTGAGGAAAGAAGTCACCCTCCCCAACAAGATATGTATGTGGATGCTAGAAGGGGTAGCAATAATAATTTATATTTTGGGTAAACAAAGCCAAATTTGTGAAGGGGCACCATAGTCAGAAAACACCATTGATTGTTATTTTGAAGCACAGGAAATATTGAAAGCTGGTACTCACATGAATGGAGATCTGGCCCTTAAATTATATTTGCTCTTTCTATTTGTTGTGCAGAGTCAGTACTGATTTTCACACCCATATTTGTGTGTGTTGTAGTTGGGCAGTTACCTTCCATGCCTGTCTGTCTGTGTAGAAATACACTTTTGTCTGGACAAGCAAATACAGGTTTCCACTTGGCAAAGGGCATGTGTTCTTCTTTGCTTATCTCTTTAAATATTTAGCCTGTAAAATATTAGGATCACACATAAAACCTTGCTCTTTCCACCTAACTGAAAATAACTCTGTAGCTTTACTCCATGTCCTCTAACTTTCTGTGCTTGTTTAGTATAAATCAAGTTAGGTGCTCTGAAAAACCTAAATATGAGACCTTTCCAGAAGTGATTAATGCCTGTTGTCAGGAGTTGTTAGAAGCTTCAGAAGTAAAAAGAAAAAATCCCAGAGAGTTCAAAATGATACACATCTGGTGGCATGTTCTCAGTGTTCCTGGCAGAAAGACACCTGCTTTTCTGTATTTTGGTTTGCTCTGAGATGAAGAAAGTAGCACAAGCACTGCAGTAGCTGTCCCTGACCCTTCTCTTTGGTGTCCAAGGTGCCCCCCACCCTCACGTGGAACCAGAGCCCACCGACCTCCCCTTGGGAGTCTCCCTCCACGGCATAACAAAGGTTTATGGATCCAAAGCTGCAGTGGACAACCTCAGCCTCAACTTCTATGAAGGGAATATCACTTCCCTGCTGGGACACAATGGAGCTGGGAAAACTACAACCATGTGTGTATCCTTTAAAGCAGCTCTTTTTTATCCTGTGGGGTGTGGCTGGGTGAGCAAGAGGGCAAGTGCAGCAGTGGGAGGCTGAGGAAGGTGCTTCACTAGGCCAAATCCCTCCTGTAGTTTCACCTTGCTCATGGATGACCTCAGGAGTTCCTTCATCTGTTAGAATTCTTTAGGTTCTAAAAGGTCCTTTCCTGCTTAGGAGCATGCTTTTTAATCTGCTGAGATAGCTGGGATACACAGCACAGCAGCTGTTCAGGGGTTTTGTTCCATGGCCTGGGGTTAGGTTGTTCTGGAACCTGTGGGGAGCTCATGCACACACCAAAGCTGAAGTGATACCAGCAAGAAAACTTAATAAAGATACACTTCAGCTGTACAGAGACATGTGTTGGCTGGGCTGGAATGGCAGGGGATTAATGCATTGGCCTTTCAGCCTTGCTGTTTATAAATTATTATTTGACTTGTTAGATAACAGCACTAAAACAGACCTGTAGAACTTGATTTCTCCACTGATATATATGTGCATATCTCTGAAAGGAACATTAAGCTGATAAATAGAAGCCTCAGAAGAGCCAAAATCAGTAAGACAGATGTGTGCTTCACCTCAGCTTATTATCAATTCACCTCATATTCTGTTTGCAAAGTGTAGCAAAGGTGATATGCAGAAAAGTATAAAACCTTCCTGAAACTTAGCAGAGGCTTCAAATCCTGAATAAGGTCACAAATTACTGCTTTTAAATGATGGTTTAAAGTCCCAGGAGAGAAGAAAAACTCTGTGAAGGTGAAGGGTGGTCTGAGATGCATCTTCTCCCTTTAGTCCCTGCAGGACAGCACCAAAAATGAGCTGTAATGTGCAAGTAGTTATTCTGAGCAGAGGGAGTTTGACTCAGCTCCTGCTTGGTGGGTGATTATTTGCTTGAAGTAGATGAAAGTGCTGCCCACTGTGAGGTGTCTCATGGAGAAGTCCTCTCCCATTTCTCACGAATAATGGCAGTGAAATCAGGTCTGCATGCTCTGCTGGGATTAGGCAGATGAAGAGGAGGTTTTCAGTCCCAGCTGTGGTTACAATATGAGGCCCTGTGGGCACTCCAGGCAATCCTCAGAGAACAAGGAGTCTCTGCATTCTGGGAATTCCCAGTAACTAAACTGGAAGTCAAGGGCATTCCTGAGTGTGGGGGATATGGGTCTGAGCTAGGGAGAGGGAGGCTGCAGCAGGTAAAAGCAGAAGGGAGGAGTAGCCAGGGTGAGCTTGGAGCTTGGCCCTGCAATCCCACAGAGGGGAACAAGGATGTCCATGGATGTTAATTTGCCTCAGCTCTGCCAGAGCCTGGCACACAGTGGGCAGTGGTGTCTGGCTGGAAGGAATGGGAGGGGACACAAAAAAACCTTGGAAGTGGTGACAGCTCCAAGGCCACGTGAAAAAAATTACCCATGGCTTCCTCCTTTTTCTAACTTCCCCTTTCTATTTCATTTTCCTTCAGATCTATTTTGACTGGGTTGTTCCCTACATCATCAGGCACAATCTTTGTGTATGGCAAAGACATCAGGACTGACCAGGAGGTGATCAGGAAGAACATGGGGGTGTGCATGCAGCACAACGTGCTCTTCAACTACCTCACCACCAAGGAGCACCTGCTGCTCTATGGCTACATCAAAGTCCCTCACTGCAGCAAGCAAGAGCTCTACCAAGAAGTGAAGAGGTAGAAAAGTAGCAGGAATGGGGGGGAGGAGGGAGAGAGGGCTGTCAAAATAGTTGTGTGGTGGTGCCAGTGCCCCTGCAAAGCTCAAAATGCTGGATTGGAGGTCTTGTTGCAGCTCCAGCTTAGGGTTCAAATGGTGCCTTGCTCTGACTAGAGGAATATATTGATACCTGTGCTGTAAGAAAACAATATCTCTTCTCCGGGGGTTTACAGGCTGCTGTGGCAATTATTTGGAGATGAATTTATAGGCCTAAGGGGCTACTCCTTGCTGCTTTACAGTTTGCCCTGGGAAGAGATTTAATCAACCAGTCAGAAAGATGATGTTGGCTTTATTGGTTCTGCAGAGAAATGAAGCAGCCAGAACATCCCAGGGACTTTGGATCTTGGTGTCTCAGTTGATGGGGTTGAGCCTTTAACCTTGACTTGTCAGATGAAAACTTTGAAAACATCCTCAAAAATGTTTTAAATGAAAATCCCAGTGACTGAGCTGCAGGGTGACTCTACACTGTGACCACTCAGCAGAGCAGGATTTCATTTCCAGTTACAGTTTTTTCAGGTATTTTCAGATTCCCTGCTTGAAGGACAACTTTTGGGAGTTTTCCCTCTGTTTTGCAGGACTTTGAAGGAGACTGGGCTGTACAGCCATCGACACAAGCTGGCTGGCACCCTGTCAGGAGGGATGAAGAGGAAGTTATCCATAGCCATTGCTCTGCTGGGGGGATCCAGGGTGGTGATCCTGGATGAGCCAACCACGGGCGTGGATCCGTGCTCCCGGAGGAGTATTTGGGAAATCATCTCCAAGAATAAGAAAGGTACTGTGAGGAGAGATGATGTTGCCCTCCAAAGAGGGACAAAGGTGATTTGTGTCATTTTACAAAGATGGTACCAGTGGATTTGAATTGTGGGTTTTGGAGGCCAGAGAGAAAAAAATTTGGGAGACTGGGATTTTGCAATTCTGGAGGGTCCATCCTGGTTGGTTTCTGAAATTCAGTGTCATTTAAAAAATAACTTCACCATAGAACACAGCTTACAATAGTGTAAAATTTGTCTCTCTTGTTGCCTTTAATTCAATTTCAATAATAATTACCAAAAAATGCAGTTGATTTTCACCTGATACTCTGTGTTCCCTCATCCAGTGAGGCTTTCAGCTGTCTCACTGTTGAGATAAGGGCAGATCTGACCAGAATGTGATAAAATAAAATTGCTATTAACATTCATTGTGTTGGGTTAATAATGTGGATTTACTTGCCATGGGCTGATCCAGAGCAAGGGGAAGCTCTGGAGCCCCTGCAATTATATTGATGATATCATTGTGTAGGGAAATACAGAAACTTTTGAGGAAGAAAGGAAAATAACCCAAATCCTTCTAAAATCCAGTTTTGCCATAAAACCAGGTGTCCATTCTGTGGTGACTGTGTTTTCCAGGCAGAACCATCATTCTCTCCACACATCACCTGGATGAAGCAGAAGTGCTGAGTGACCGGATTGCCTTCCTAGAGCATGGAGGGCTCAAATGCTGTGGCTCACCTTTCTACCTGAAGGAAACCTTTGGGGATGGCTACCACCTGACCCTCACCAAAAAGAAGGTTTGTGTCTGAGCTGATCCCAGAGCTCCTGGCAGCTCTGTCTCCAAGGGAGTCATCAGGGCTGGTGGAGGGATGTATGGGCAGGAGCTGAGTGATCTCCATGCCTTGTGAAAACAGCAATGTCAGGGCTCTGCTTTGGTGAAAAAGAACAGGGTCTCCTTGAAGGTTGAAGGCAAGGCTGCAGAATGTGAGGAATAAAGCAGATGGAAAGAGCCCATCCATAGTGTCTGGCTTGGGCAAAGTGTTCTACTTGCAAGGAGTGGGGAACTCTACTCTTGCTAGCATTTATTACAGTGCTGTTGGTAGCCCCAGCACCATGAGGTACCAGCCCCTCTTCCAGACTGCTGGCACTGGAGACAGAGAAAGTAAAAATAGTCCCATAAGCAAGCCCTGTTTCCCATGGGGAAAAGAGTGAGTTTGTGCTGGCAGCCACATTAAGGTCTCTGCTGTCCAGGCTTTTTCTCTTTTGTGCTACAAACCTCTAGCACTGCAAAATAGTTGATTCAGCCCAACCTGCTGAGGTTATGGATGGACCAAGATGGGAGACTGTCACACATCCCTTTTTCAAGGGCCAGAAATAACCCACTTTCATCTTCTTTTGATATTTATCCTGTTTGATAGCTGGACTGAGATCACTTACCAATTATGCTCTGGGACAGGATTTGGGCTACATCCTGCAGGAGAAAGGTTGACCTTGCAACCTTCTCAGTGACCAGAGTGTTTTCCTCTTTTTTCAGAACATGATAGAGGAATGTGACACCACAGCAGTGACCTCCTTGATCCAGTCCTATCTCCCAGAGGCTTATCTCAAGGAGGATATTGGTGGAGAGCTGGTCTATGTGCTTCCCCCCTTCAAGTCCACGGTGTCAGGAGCCTACCAGGCCCTCCTCAGAGCCCTGGACACCAGCTTGAATGATCTCCACCTGGGTTGCTACGGGATTTCCAACACAACTGTGGAAGAGGTATGAGCTCAGGAGCTGCTGGATTTGCTGGAATGTCATGGAGATTCATTTCACAGCACTGTGTGGCTCTGCTCTCTGGGCATGTTAGGAATTCCATGAGGGTTTCAGGCAGGGAGGAAGGGGTTACACTGAGGTACACATGAGTGTGTGGATGCATCTATAAATCTATATATATATACTAATGCACTGTCTCACCTGGCTGTGACAGCCTTTTGATGTTTTACCCAGAAAATGAGGCTCTGGAGTTTGACTGAGGAGAAATAAACACAGGCACCTTTCTGCCCGTGGGAAATCTCTGGTCAAATAAACACATTTAATTGCATCAGAAATAAAAAGTAAATGATGAGCAGTGATGAGCAGTGATGACCCATGTCTTGCAGAGGGGAAGGAGGGAGATTGTTACCTTCCTGCTCAGAATTTCTTAGTTTCTTTTGAGATGTTTTGCTAAAGCAGCAAGAATCAGGTGTACATCATGTCCCATGTGCCATGACTGCACACTCCCAGCATGGAGGTAGTGGGATTGTCAGGAGCTAGAGGGTGAATATCCCAGGGAAACAGGTTTGACTTTCCACTGCTGCAGCAGAACAGAGACAGGAGTATATGGAAAAAAAAGTTAATTTCTCTCACTGAGCACAAAGGGAAGAGAAAGAGGATTCTTGTACATAACTGCTGCACCAACTACAGCTACAACGCAGGAGAGTGGGTTCTGGTAATTGTTTTGGTAAATGGAGTCATTTGGGCAAATTTCCCTTCATATTTTCTTGCTCCATAGGTGTTCCTGAATCTGACAAAAGAGCTGGTGAAGGACCAGCAAGAAGATGCTGTGCTGCCCCATCAGCTGCCTGGAGTCAGTGGTCACACTGGTGGTGACGAAATGTCTGTGAGCACAGACACCTTCACAGAAAGAGATGGTACTCAGTCTCCTACAGGGTTTATTCCAGATTTACTGCAGATGCAAACACTGACAGATGGACTGATTTGAGCTCCCTGTCTTCTTTCTTTGTTGAAAGCCACATTTCACCCAGCCAGGAATCACAAAACTTATAAATCACTGGAAGTACAGCACTCATCAGTCCTTTAGATCCCCTGCTTTGGAATAGTCTGAATCACAGGATAAATTACTAAAGGGGTTTTGTTTGCATCTGCCTTCCTTTACATTGATCCAGGTTTTAGTCTAATCAATACAGCATGTGGGTGAAAGAGTAAATGTGTACCTCTGAAAGTAATTGCTGTAATAGATGTAGAGGATTATTTCCCCATAACTAGTAGAATTGGAAAGAAATTCATGGAAATTCTTTAGTCTGTTGGAAAAGCAGCACAGCTCTGAGCTGGGTCCTCCTTGATGCTTTTTGCTGTGCCCCAGACATTGCAGTTTAGCAAAGGGGCCTAAGGGAGCAGACAGTGGGGTAAATTCAGAAGAGAACCAAGCTACACCACTATCCCTGGGGGTCTGAGACCTCCTAAAGGTGGCACAACCCAAAAATGAGACATACCTTGGGTTAGAAGCACTGTTTTGTACTTATAAATATACCATTTATAGTCAGGAAGGCATCCAAGGGACAACACAGAGGTATTTTTGTCCTTCTCAAAGCTGACCTGCACTATAAATGTTACTGTAAACAGTCACTCAAGTAGAAAAGTGTTTTGTTTCACCCTTAAAGAAGGCTGAGAACGATTTGCTTCATGGTGTATTATACAGGTTAATATTTCATAGAGAAGAATAGCCAGCACAGGATTTGGCTCTGTTTTTAGTATACCACAAAACCTGTCCATGCAAGAGGCCCAGTGGCTTGTGCTTATTTTCTTATTTCAGAATTAATTCTGTTATTTTTCTGAGGACCTGCTTTTTAAATTATGAAAAATTTCAGCTTGCAAATCTAAAAGAAAAATATGTTTGCCCTGAAAGTTGGAGTGAGTAGGTTGGATGTAGATAACCTTTTTCATCTGGAAGCCTGTGTTCCTCTTGCAAGGTCTCACACTGAAGGTCACTACATGTACACATCTGAAATTTAACAAAATACTGGTGTTACATGAGCTTATGACTGGAGCCCTGTCCCACACCTGATCCTGTGTTTGGTCCACCTTAGTAGTTTGGATTTGCTATCTGTAAAGGTGTACAGGAAGTGAAACACCCTCCCAGAGTGCTCTACCCATCACCTCCCTGCACTGCACAAATGCAGAGCCATGACCCAGTGCCATCCTTTGTGCCCAGACCAGCTCCTGATCAGGTCCCATCTCCCCATCACCTCCCTGCACTGCACAAATGCAGAGCCATGACCCAGTGCCATCCTTTGTGCCCAGACCAGCTCCTGATCAGGTCCATCACCTCCCTGCCTTGCACAAATGCAGAGCCATGACCCAGTGCCATCCTTTGTGCCCAGACCAGCTCCTGATCAGGTCCATCACCTCCCTGCACTGCACAATTGCAGAGCCATGACCCAGTGCCATCCTTTGTGCCCAGACCAGCTGCTGATCAGGTCCCATCTCCCCATCACTTCCTGCCTTGCACAATTGCAGAGCCATGACCCAATGCCATCCTTTGTGCCCAGACCAGCTGCTGATCAGGTCCCATCTCCCCATCACCTCCCTGCACTGCACAAATGCAGAGCCATGACCCAGTGCCATCCTTTGTGCCCAGACCAGCTGCTGATCAGGTCCCATCTCCCCATCACTTCCTGCCTTGCACAAACACTGAGCCATGACCCAGTGCCATCCTTTGTGCCCAGACCAGCTGCTGATCAGGTCCAAGAGCCTGCGGGGTTTGCCGCTGCTGCTGAAGAGAACCTCAGCGCTGTTCATCAAGAGGTTCCACCACACCCGGCGGGACGTGCGCGGCTTCATCGCCCAGGTCATCCTCCCCGTGCTCTTTGTGATGGCTGCCATGGGCCTGGGGACACTGAGGACCAAGGAGACCGAGTACCCTGAGCTGCCTCTGTCCCCCTCCCTGTATGGCACAGCTGACCAGGTGGACTTCTTTGGGTGAGTGCTGCTCCTCGGGACCTTGTGAGGCCTTGTGAAGGCTGACCTAGAACAGAGACCAAAGAATTAAAGAGTTGAAGGATAAAGTAGAAATTTTAATAAAAGGCCTCAATGGATCCACCTTGGGCAGCACAAGGGCCCAGCCAGGGCTACACCCAAGATGGACCCAAAATGGTCACAAAATGGACAACCGATCACAGGGTCTCTCACTTTTATAAGTTCTGCTCCATTTGCAGATTGGAGTTAATTGTCCAATTACAGCTTTAGGTTATGAAGTCCCATCCTGCTTTTTTCCTCTTTCAGTACACTGTTGTTTGTGCTCTTGGGCCTGAGATTTGGATCATTTGTCCTTGGTCCCCAGCTAGAGAAGGAATTGTTTTATCTCCCTACTCTGTGAAGAGAGCTCATCATCCCTTTATATAAAGCTCAGACCTACACACTTCAAGCACACTTAAACATAATCTGAAAAATATAAAAGCAAAAACCAGAGACATCATTTCAGAATGAGCTCTTCAGGGTTATTTCTGAGCACAGCCAGTGTCCTACACATAGGACACGTGGTTATGCTGTGCAGACAACACAGAGAAACCCTGTTCCCAAGGGATCTCTGAGGACATGGCTTGGCTCAGACCAGAAAGCTTCAGAAAAAACAACCTCTGATTTGGATTTAACTATGAAATATCTGAGAAATGTTCTTGGTGTTTCCCATTGGAGTCTTTCAGCCTTATAGCAGCCACAGAGTTTTTCTTAATGTATACATACATGCTCCTCCCCCAGTGTGAAATGAAGTACCCAGATCAGTTGCCTCCAACATTACAATTTTGAGATCAAATTCTATCCATCTTGTGAGCATTTCCCTCCTCTCTGTTAGCAGAGGATGTTCTTTCCTGGTCAGGCCCTGCTGGTCCAAGGCACTCAGGCAATTGGAAGAGCATGTGCTTTTCCAGGGTTGTTAGGATGCCACCACTGAATTATGTCATTCTCCTTAAAAATCCTGTCACCAAAACAACTATGATTGGAATCATTTGGTTTTCATGCTGTGCACCTCTTTCCTTCTCCAGTAGTTCTCAGCTCTAAGTCAGAAATACAAAATTCAGCTCTAAAGCCATCTGCTCTAGGTGTTCTTCCCAGGATTCCTCACACCTTTCCACTTCAGTCCTGCTAGATGGGAGAATGAGCCAGAGTTGCATGCCTGAGTCCTCTGTTCCTAATGTTCCCTGCTTCTCCTTTTGGATCATTGCTAGAGAGCAGGGGCAGAACCAAGGACAATCTTCTTGAATGGTGTGAACCAAGTGGATGTCATGGATGAGAGACCTGATTGAGTCAGGGCTGCAAGCAGTGCCTGGAAATTGCAGGAGATTTTTTTTTTCCCCATAAAGAGAAATTTGATTGTCCAAAAGTATCTTGCTTGGATCTAGAGGCAGCAAATCCCTGGAGTGGCTGAGGTGATGAGGGCTCCTTTTAAAGCTGTGTGACTGTCCTCACGTACTGCGTGTCCTTCAGAGCTGCTTCCACAAATACTCAATTATTCAACACCTTAAATCTGTTTCATTCAAGCACAGTTTTCCTCTACACAGTGGCAGTGGAAATTCTTTGAACCTTCTCCTGTTTTCTATTTTTCTTTGTTAATTCTTAGGAATTTTAATGAAACCACAGCTGCTTTAGTTTCTTCGATGCTGGCTTTCCCTGGGACGGATAACACGTGCATGAACGAAAGCAACTCGTAAGTATTGGGGTTTTTTTCCACTTAAACTCCAAACCTGCAAGAGAATTGGCATGACACTATTAGCCATTAGACCTTAATAACCATCTTTGATCATGGGCAGAATCCTCATGCATTGGACTCCTGCATTATGAGGAGTGATAAGGAAGCAGCTTTGGTGGTGGCAGGATGCCAGGAGGAAAATGAGCAATTCTCCTCTCTGAGAAGTGGTCCTTGCCGCCCCAATAATTCCAATTATAACATGAGCCCACGCAGCAAGTCCTCAGCACAGGGTTTGTTACCTCTATCTAGAAGCTGTGCCATGAGGGCTGGTTTGTTTTGGGCTTTGCAGATAAATTCTCAGGATGGTAAAGTCCTGGGCAGACTTGAATGGTCAGGCAGGCAAATATTTACCCTGTTTGCAGTGACTGCCCAGGCAATACAGCCCATCACAGAATTGCCCAGGGATTGCCACAACAATAGCCCTTATTTCTGGGCAGGTTTCAGATGCTTTTGGCCTCTGAGTGCCCATTCCTTGCAGTGCCTACTGTAGGAATGAAGTGATGCCTGGATTCCATCTGATGGCTGAGCGAATCCAGGCACAGGGAGGGCTCTCTGCCAAGGGGCACAGGAGGCAGCAGCAGGCTGGGGATTCCCTGGACCACCCAGAGCTGACAGGAAGCTCTGCATTTCTGCTGGAGCTGCCCAACTGCCAGCCTTGCTGTCATTAAACATGACAGCAATTAGCTTCGTTTGCACACCTGAGCCCAGAGAGCCTCAGAGGAAAATGTGTTCCTTTTCAGGCAGTGCTTAACAGAGGACAAGCTTGGCCAGTGGATTGCCAGTGGAAACCAGAGAACTAAATATTCTGCCTGCAACTGCACAGATGGCATCCAGGTAACTTGGATAAACCCAGAAGTGAAGGGGCTTGGGGGATAATTGGGGGCCTTGTTTGTTGGGAGGGGTTTTATGGCTGGGGCTCAGCATTCCAATCCCTCCTGCCTCTGTTTGGCCTTGTTGAATTTACACACTGGATAACCACTGTCTGCACCAGTTTGGGGACAGGAAAGGAGACAGCATCCTCAGAATATTCACACCCTAACATCCCTGGGAAAAGGTTTAGTGGTGTTTTTGAGTGTTGTATGATTGTCCCTTTTGACAGAGGGGAGCATGTGTTCAAGAGGAAGATTTCATCTTATACCAGCACTGTCACTATATAAAATCACAGCTACTTTTGCTGCTTGCTCCTCAGAATTTAACTTTATGCAAAGTCTAGATCTGCTCCTTGTTCTAAAAATTAATTATTAATAATAACAATTTGCATTACAGTGGTACCTACAGAGCCAGATATGGGCACTGCTGGGATTTGCATGCACATGGGGAAAAAGCAGATCCTGCCCCAAGGATGTTACAATTTTAGTTTAGTTTGGGGTTGAGCTCTCCTCCCTCTACTGCTGCTCACCAGTCCTCAGCTTTTTGCCATAGCAGATAAACTCATGGCACCATGTGATGCCTTTTAACATAAAGGATGTACTTAGCTGAACGTTTCTAGTCATTCTTTAAAATGCAGCAGCTATTTTGTGCAGTTTTCTGGACATACACCTAATTTCACATCATTAAAAGTATTGGCATAATTTCTCCAGCAAGTTGGGATAATGTTCAAAGCTGATTCTCACCTCTAGCAGGCACAGGCAGGTGTTCCTCAGCATGGAGGAAGCTATTTTGTGTATTCAGATGAACAGATGCACAATGGGGGAGTCCAGGGCTTTTGTTATGGATGAGCTGAAGGAAGAAGCCAACATGCTGTCTGGGAGGACACTTCAACCTCATGAAACACTGATGTGACTTTGGCCCTCAGCATGTGAAATTATGTATTCAGGACTAATTCAAGGTTTCTCTGAAGCCCAGGAAAACATTTGCAGTGACTGACAGTAAAGCAGAAATGTAGAGTGTAGCTTCTGAGAAATGGAAGTTGAGAGTTTGATGCCACCACAGAGTTTTCTGCTCTGTGAGTTGTTTTGCCTTCTGCAGTTGTCTGTGCAGTCACTCTGCTAAGTGGGATCAGCTTTAATTCAGCCAAAATCTTCCTCCATAGCATGAAGCACATTTCAAGGTCCCACTGATGCCAGGAGAGCTGAAGGGTAGATTTAAGCAGAGGTTGTTTTTAAGCAGCTCCCTGAATGTTGGGGACAGTGTGCAGGGATGTGTGCTGTGTGTCCCTGCACCCTGGCTTGGGAAGGAGCAGAAATGCTGCCATGGCAGGATCTCAGTCTTGTCCTCATGTGGTGGGTTTTAGTTAAAACACAAACACTAAAGTTTTTTCTTTGTTTGTCCCCCCTCAGACTTGTCCACAGACAAACTACACTCCCCCTCACAGAAGGACCTTCTCCACAAGGACCCTTTACAACGTGACAGGGCACAACGTGGAGAGCTACATCCTGGCAACCACCAAAGATTTCCTGCAGAAAAGGTACAAACCCCTCCCTCTGTGCTGAAAGGCACTGGGAGCAAGGCAGGACATCCCACATCCCCTCTGCATGAAGAGGTGGCAGGGCAGTGGGGGTTTGGACTCTGCTGAAAGGAGCTGAAGTGCCCTGCAATCATGGATAAAATAAAAAAAAATTAAAAAAAAAAAAAGAAAAAAAGAAAAAATAAGATAAAAAAGAAATAAAATAAAATAAAAAAAATAAAAAAAAAAGGTAAAAAATGAAATAAAAAAGATAAAGGCTCGTGCAAGTGTTCTGCTTGACACAGCAGATCATAGCCTGGGGATAATGTGTCAATCAGTTGGCATGTTGGGGCTGCATCTGCAGACAAGCCTTTTTTGTCTGACTCAAATCTTTAAAAAGAGGAAAATCTGATACAGCCTGTCATGAAGTAAACCCTGGGGAGAGATTTTCCTCCAGATTTGACTCTCTGAAGAGTCTCAGTGAGAGCTTCACTTGGAGGAGAGCATCCATTGCAGTGAGAGCAGAGCCTGAGCATTTCCTTGTGCTGTGGGGTGGCTCTTGGGGCAGAGGTCACCTGCCACTGGGGCTGGCAGGAAATGTGTCCATCTGCCACTGACAAACTGAGCTGCTCATCTCCTGGGTCAGAAGCAGCATCTCACCCCAGAGTGGCAGGCACACAGCTCAGGAGTCCACTGGGCTCCAGGATCTGCCTCAAAGGGAGGCTTTCAGCACCTTTGTGACAAGTTTGCCAAGCTTCTGGGGGCTTTTACCCCCCAAAGAAAGGCTCCCAGGGGAGAGGTGGCTTGGCTCCTCACTGGGATAAGCTCTCTGAAGTCAGGGGGCAGTGACATGTAGGCATGGCCCATCCAAGGCAATCAGAGCTTTGGGATGAGGGCAGTGATGCATTTCACTCTGGTTTTCACTCAGGTATGGTGGCTGGAGCTTTGGGCTGCCTTTGACACCAGATCTGCAGTTTGACATCAAGCCAGTGCCCCCCAACAGAACACTGACTAAGGTAACCAAGCCCCACCTGCTCATCCTGGCATGGGAAGGGTGGGACTCAGGAGAAGGAATGCCAAGTTCATGGATATTCCAGAAAAAAAGGCAAAACCCTCTGAAATCTGCAGCTTGGCATGACAAAGATGACTTGCAGTTCATTTTCTTTTCTCTCCCCATTCTTCTTTATTGGTTTCACTTCTCTTGCTAGCAGGAGGCAATTTTTCTGCTGTCATAATTTTATTATACAGAGGTGAAAAGATCAATTAGTAACACTTTTATCTCACGAGGGGATGTATGTACCATAACAAGGACTGGCTGGTGCATTCTGATATGCCCATTTCTCTGGTTCAGCTCAGTGAAAATGTTGTAAAACACCAGGGCTAAAATTTGAGGTAGTTTGCACAAGTGAAGCAGGACAAACCAACATGTTGTCATTAATAACTCCCAAATTGTTTCAATTTCTCAATTGTGTGCAGGTGTGGTACAATCCTGAGGGTTATCACAGCCTCCCAGCCTATCTCAACAGCTTGAACAACTTCATTCTTCGAGCCAACTTGCCAAAAAATGAGACTTCCAGATATGGTAAGTGTCCCTTTACAGGAGCAGATAACTTCTCCCCTTTGGAGGGATATCCTGCTTCTGCTGAAACCAAAGCCAACACTTACCTTGGCTTCAGTGAGACCTTTTCTTTATTCACTGTTCTGCAATTCCTTTCAAAACAGAATTCAAGAGGATAAATAAATCACAAAGCTCATTTGTCTTAGAGGCTCAGGGGAGCTGGACAGGGAGCCCCAGCTCCTATGTAAAACCCTTCATCTGAGACATGGCAGCAGTTCCTGATTGATTTATTGCCTCTCATGTGCCACTGCCAGGTCTGTCTTTGATAGGTGCCCATCAGTTGTGCACAGAAAAGTTCCTCTAGGTCATCTCCAGGGGTGGATTAGGAAATTTTAGAAAATTAGATTAGGAAATTTGAATATGTCACCCTTCTGCTGAGAGCAGCCCAGGGTGAGTGGGCATCTGTGTTTGGGTTTGAGTGAGAGTGGGGAGGGAGAGATTAAAGAAGAAACAGAATTTCCAGCTGTGTTTTTCCTCTGACACATGACTTACACCAATCCAAGGAGAGCTGATGGCCCATTTGGGGTCCTCATAGTTTCTCCTCCACAACACACTGCAGCATCCCCAATTCCTGCTGGTAAACCAGGGCACTTTGCCTTTCCCTTTGCAGTTTAGCACCTTTCAATGTGCAGTGTGGGCACAAACCTGTCTGTGGGTGTGTCTGCCTCCAGAGAGTGCCAGGGTGCAGAGACAAGAGAGAGATTTATCTTGCACAGAGATGTCTGGGCTCTGCTCAGCAATTGTGTGCAGAACACCCTCCTGATTGACTTCCTTGGAGCAGCAGTGCCCTTCCAGCCACGTCCTGGCCAGGCCCAGCCCTGCTCACCTCAGAGGGCTGCTGTCCCTGGTGACACAGGCACAGGTGGCAGTGTCTCTTGGCTCACAGGACATGTCTGAGTTGAGCTGTGATGGATCCAGCACCTGGCCTGGAGCTTTGAGTGTGACACCCTGAATTCCAGCAGCAGATGCTGATCACAAGTGGCCCCCAGTGCTTCCCAGTGACACAGAGCCTTGTCCTGGCTGTCCCCTCTGGGCTTTGCAGTGTGCCCTCAGCTCACACATCACAGAGCTGCCAGAGAGGAGACCCCAGCCAGGCACTTCCAGCAGCAGCAGCAGCAACATCCCAGAGCAGCTGAATTATTAAGCAGTGCAGCTCCTTGCTCTGTCTCTCTATTCCCAACACATGCTGTGTTGGGAAAGAGCAAAGAGCAAAGGCAGGAAGCTCTTGTGAACAGCCAGAAAGTTCTCACAGGGAAAGTTTTCTACCAGCAAAATAGCAATTTTCAGGGGGAAAGAATAGCAGCAGGTTTTGTTCCATCTGTCCTGCTGCTTAGGTGTTTTTGGAAAGAAATACTTAGTAGTAAATGACCAGACAGACAATTCTGTGCTTCCCACTAATCATCCAAGCCAGAGAAAGGGAGAAATAAAATGAGTGGATGAGGCTGGTTCCCCTGAGGTGGAGTAAATCCAGTCTGAAACACAGCTGAAGGCACGTTCTGTGGGGTGTGCTCCTGGCAGCTCAATGGAGTTGTTGTTGTGACAAATAAATGATGGTTTAAGAGCCATTGAAATGGCCAGATAAAAATGTGTTGCCACTTCAGCAGTCAGAAAAAGGTGCCAGTCCTGCTTTAGAGGTTTGACTTAGACTGGGTATATTTAAAAAAAAAAAAAAAATACATAAAAAGCTTTTTACCCTGTCACTAAGCAAGTCAAAATAGCTTTTGACTTCTGTATATTGTGCTTTCTCTTCTCTCAATCCCAGCTAACAAAAAAGGAAGAAGCATTGAAATGGAAATTTTGACTTCTAGCCTAAGCTGCAGTAAAGGAAAATGGCTTTATAGTGAAGTATTAACAGATTAGACAGACAGTATCTTTCTTTCTCTCTCTCCTTTTGGAGAAGGGAAACATTTCCTGGCTGTTTGTATGGCTTTATCAGCAGTCGAGGATTTTAATCCCATTTCTCTCACTGATGACAAGACTGAGGTTTGGTCAGGGTTTTTTTTTTTTTCCACCAAAATTAATTTCTGATTAAATCCTCCCTTTCAAATTCATTTGCCCAGTATGGCATTTGGTCAGCTAAACCCTCAGGCTCCTCCCTTCTGGTCCCCCCTGTCAGAGTGCCCATTCTTAGGGAAAATTACCCAGAAAAATTCTTCATCACATCATTCCTAAGGTCTGCCACCTGGCTGTGAGGAGCTTAAATTCCCCAAGTGGCATGGTATAGAAAATCTCTGAATTTTAGAGCAGCTGGAGGTCCCCCAGCACTCCCTGAGGCATTTTTTTAGATGTCAAAATACGAATTGAGGGCCTCATTTTTAGGCACATAAACCTGGGAACCCTTTCTCAGGCTCTGGAGCCTTAGAGACTGGGCTGCCCTGCTGGTGGGGCCAAGGCAGAGACCTGAACTGGAGGATGGGACTGGCCCACCAGAGCCCCTCCATGCTCTGCCTTTTGCTTTTGTGGGCACAAAATGCCTCCAGACGTGGCAGAAGCACTGTGGTGAGCAATACTAGTGAGTTTTGGGCTAGGAGAAGGAGTGCTTAAACCTCATCTGAAGATACCTGCACATAAGCAGAGAATTTCTCATTTGGAGTTTGAATTTCTCATTTGCAGTTTGAATTTCTCAGAGAATTTCTCAGTTGCAGTTTGGGCCTGATACAAACCCATTTTTAATGGATTAGTTTTTTGGAAAACATCACAGGGACTTATCAGTGTGATAATTAAATTTTTGCTAGTAACTTTTTGATCAAAATACTCTTTATTTTATTTTTTTCTGTTTTTTTAAGACAGAACAGTTCAGAATTAACTCACTGCCACGCTAGGGGCAAAAGTAGCTTGCCTAGGTTTCTGCTCTCACCTCCAGAGATCCCATATGGAGAAAGGCATCTATGACAGGCAGGTAGCAGTTGTGGAGGTGGGCAGCAGGGAAGGGATTGTTCCTGGTGATAAAAGAGCAAATGGGACAAGGTGGGATCAGCAGACAGCAGCTCTGAAGCAGAACACATCCATGAGTTTGGAAGGTGGCAATGCTGAAGGATCTGAGCTGGAATGCACAATCAGCCCCACAGTGCCTGATTGGAGTGTGGGGAGGGAATGGGGCTGGAGGAACAGGGCCCAGGTTTGAATTTCAGATCTGCTTGCAGCCAAGTGAAATCCAGGAAAAAGGGAGAGGCTCAAAATCCTGCCCAAGATCACACAGAGATGACAGAGCAGAAACACTCTTTTGATCTGCTTTTCTTCTCTTTCCTCTCAGTGTTCTATATTGTTGTCAATATCAGGAGCTGCTGAAGGAAGCTTTAATTTGGACACATTTTCAATTTCTTTTTTCCCTCCCATAGGTATTTTCCTATCAGCTCACCCATATCCTGGAGGACAGAGTCAAGAACAAGTAATGTAAGAAGATTCATTTGGATGATGCCTGAATTTTTTTTAGCTTTAAAAGGAGCAAACCACTTATTGCAAACCATAAACCAGCCTAAATTATTGGATATCTTTCTCTAAGTGATGAAACTGTTCTCACTTGTGTTCATTCCCCCTATACATGAATAGTGTCCTACTTGCCCCCAGAGCTGGGGATTCCTGTGGGGGTTTTTTGGCAGGATCTCATGGAGATCTGGAGGTCACAGTTACAGCCACACACATTTGGGTGTTTGGCCATATAAACAAACAAACAAACAAAATAATAATAATAATGATGATCATGATGATGGTGACATAATTTTCCTTTTGGCCCTTCCACTCCATGCTGGGGTCCAGCACTCCAGCTCAGTCCTGTGAGTCCCTTTTGCTGGAAATCATTGCCATCAGCACAGGGAGCAAAGAAAGGAGGAAATTCTCTCTGAGGGTGGTGAGGCCATGCCTGGAAGTGTCCAAGGCCAGGTTGGACAGGGCTTGGAGCAGCCTGGGATAGTGGAAGGTGTCCCTGCCCTTGTCAGGGGATGGAATGGGATGAGCTTTGAGGTCCCTTCCAACCCAAACCATTCCAGGATTACAAAAGATCTGTCCCAGAATCAGGACCTTATTCCTTCTGAGCCTCAACAGTGAGGGAAATCTGCCACTTTCACTCACCAAATTCATGTTTCTCCCCCTTTTTTCCCAGGCTGAACAGCTTATTGGACATCATAGTGTCCATGTCTGTTTTGGTGGGCTACTCCATCACCACAGCAAGCTTTGTGCTCTACATGGTCAAGGAGCACCAAACCAAAGCCAAGCAGCTGCAGCACATTTCAGGCATTGGGATGACAACCTACTGGGTGACCAACTTGGTTTATGATCTGGTAAATAATTCACATTCCTAAATGCACCAGGGGGAGCATTACACACCATGAGGGGAAAAAAGTTCTTTATTTAAAGTTCTTCTTATCGCCACCAAGAGTGTTGTATAGTAATTGTTCTCCAAGGCACTGGGGAGGATTCAATGTGAACTGCAGCACTGGATTGTGCCAAGCAAAGGCATTCCTGCTCTCTGGAGTGTGTGTAAAACACCCAGCACATTTATACAGGAGCAGGCTTCAGCCTGGTTTCCATCCCAGCACCCAGTGCTTCTCTGACAGCTTACAGGGCTGGATCTGCTGCCAGCCAGGCTCCACAGGTCTGGGGTGAGGCTGTGGGACTCAGGGCTGCAGCCACTCTGAGATCCCACAGCAACAGCTGACACAGCCCTGCTGGGCAAAACCCCACCTCTGGCTGGAATGCTGCCTGTGTTATGAAGTTTTTAAGCCAGGAAAAGCTACAAATGCAGCCTTGCAGGACCTGAGCAGTTCTTTTTCACAGCGCTGCAAGGATGTGCCTTGCTGAGCTCCCAGCACTATTCCCTGGTAGAGATGTGCCCTTGTTTCCCCTGAAGTTGTTTCCTCCTGGTGCAGAGGGCTCATGGCACTGCTGGAAAGCATTGCTGGGCCAAGGGGAAAAATGTTTGCAGTGTGTGTAGGCTAAAGGGCTTTGTGTGTTCTGCATTCCCTGTGGTGCAGGTGTCAGACCCTCACACAGGGAATGGGCAGTGCAGCCAAGCTCAGCTCCTGAGCCTGGCACTGCCAGCTGGGCTGCAGTGGTGACCAGCTCCACTTATCCCACACATTTCTGCTGTGAGGCACATCTGCAAGTGCCTGAAACCCCAGTGTTCCATTGCTTCCCAAAAGCAGGAAATCCTCAAGGACATTTGGGTGACTGACCCTCTTTGGTGCAGGGAGAGCCAAGGGCTGGAATCCCATGGGGAATGTGAGCCAGAAGGGCCTGCCTGGAGGGGCTGATGAGTGCAGGCAGCAGCACAAGGATGCCCTGCCCTGCAGGGGGAATTGAGAGGATCCCAAGGCAGCAGCACAGGATGCCCTGGCCTCCAGGAAGAATGAAAGGGAGCCCAGGACAGCAGCACAAGGATGCCCTGCCCTGCAGGAGGAATAAAGTGGGTCCCAAAGCAGCAGCACAAGGATGCCCTGCCCTGCAGGAGGAATTGAGGGGGTCCCATGGCAGCAGCACAAGGATCCCCTGCCCTGCAGGAGGAATGGAAGGAATCCCAAGGCAGCAGTACAAGGATGCTCTGCCCTGTAGGAGGCTGGAAGGGGTCCCAAGGTGGCAGCACAAGGATGCCCTGCAGGAGGAATTGAGGGGGTTCCAAGACAGCAGCACGATGATCCCCTGCCCTGCAGGAGGAATGGAAGGGATTCCAGAGCAGCAGCACAAGGATGCCCTGCCCTGCAGGAGGAATGGAAGGGATCACAAAGCAGCAGTACACAAGGATGCCCTGCCCTGCAGGAGGAATGGAAGGGATCACAAAGCAGCAGTACACAAGGATGCCCTGCCCTGCAGGAGGAATGGAAGGGGTCCCAAAGCAGCAGTACACAAGGATGCCCTGCCCTGCAGGAGGAATTGAGGGGGTCCCAGGGCAGCGTGGCCCCAGGCTGGCTCGGCAGTGCCCTGCAGGGAGGGTGGAGCCGGTCTGTGCCTGCCTGCCCGCTCCGGGCCCTCCCTCCAGCCCTGCATATTTGTAAATCAGCCTGTGGCCAAATCCCCGGAGCCCTTGCACAGTCGGTATTCAGCGGGCTGAAACTAATGCAGCGCTCTCGGCAACTTGATATTTCTCAGTGAATCCCTGCCAGTAAATTCTGCAAATCCCGGAGCTGGGGAGGAGAGGGAGCTCTCCAGGCAGACTTTTGGAAGCTCTCTGGCTTGACTCAACACTATAAAGACTAGATTTACAGGGCACAGTGAACTGGTGTGACTGCAAGGCTAACAGAAAACCCAGAGGGGTATTTTTCATTCACAACCTTTTTTTAAGGTACTTTCTGCCCACTCTCCTCAGTGCTGAGGCTTTGCCTATTCAAAAAGGCTTTGTGGGAATTCATCTGGGGGGAATTGAGAGCCCACCTGTGTTTGGCTTCCCTAGAAAAACCATTCCCTTAGAAAAACCCAACCAAGCTGCATTTGTGGGACCAGATTCAGTCCTGGCATTGTTTCTTCTGTTTGGTTGTAGGAAGGTGTTTCAGAACTGTTGTCCTAGTAACATCTTTTTAATATCATTTTGCAGGTACTTTTTATGGTCCCTATTGGACTCTCAGTAGGAGTTATTTCAGCCTTCCAGATCCCAGCTTTCTGCAACAACAGTAACTTAGTGGCAGTATTTCTTCTGCTGTTGCTCTTTGGGTAAGTGTGGAGCTTAGTTATTTAAATATCACTGCACAGGGTAAGGAACTGGCTCTTGCAGACTGCTGCAGTCTGAGATCCAGGGGGGAATATGTGGGCTTTTCTCTTCAATATGCCCTTCACAAACAGTGACTGAGTTGCTCCTTCCAGGAGCAGGGAGGTGAAGCATTGTTCTCATGCCTGCTTTATTCAAAGCAATCCCTACATGAGGACATAGAAATCTCCAAGGTCCCAGAAACAGCCCAAGCTATAAGCAAATGCTTGCTGACCTCTTGCAAAGTTCAAGAGCATTTTAACAGCACACAGCAAAATAAACAGCAGTATCACAATTCTGGAAAACTTAGACTTGAATCCTCCAGGCCCAGTATCTCTGTTTTCAGGTGGGGTTCCATTTTCAAAGTATGTCTCATAAACCTTTTCTCCAAATCCTAACAGACACAAAGGCATTTTTCCTTTCTTTAAGCTCTGTCATGTGGAAATGTAATTACATGCCAAAACAGAACTGTTGTGTTCCAACTCTGGGAGTGTTCAAAGCCAGGTTGGACAGGGCTTGGAGCAACCTGATCTGGTGGCAGGGGGTGGAACTGGATGGGCTTTAAGCTCTCTTCCAACTCAAACCATCCAATGATTTTGTTGTCTGATGTCTTCAGTGGTTTGTTTTCAAAGCAGCCTTTGAGTTACCATGGTTTTCTCTGCACTGTTGGTATTTATAGATATGCATCATTTTCCTGGATGTACCTGCTGGCTGGGCTGTTCAAGGAAACAGGGATGGCCTTCATTGTTTATGTCTGTGTCAACCTGTTCTTTGGCATCAACACCATTATCACTCACTCTGTTGTGTTCCTGCTCTCCCAGGAGAAGGCCACGGACCAGGTAGGAGCCCCACAGGTACTGACTCTGTGGTGAGCCAGCAGGAGGGTCCCTGTGGGCCTGGTGGCTTTGATCAGGTCTGTAGCAGCTGGACACAGCCACAGGATTTCATGGGCTTCCCTACAGACAGGACATGAGTCACATATGGATCTTGCTTGGCTGTAAATCTGCACCCCCAGCAAAGAAAGAAATGATGGTGACAGAGGGGAGAGCATGAAAAGAGAGGGAGAAGACTGAGGACTCTCTTTATAACCACCCTGGTGATGGAAGGAGGAGGGCAGGAGGTGGTGGAGATGCTCGATAAGAAGTTGTTGATGGACACTTCAAACCATTGCTGAGTTCTTGAGCGTGAGCTGTGGGGAGTGACAGCTGAATGTCACTGCCCTGAGTCTGACATGTGCTGCAGCTAACCCAGCACCAGCTGTCTGTCATTCCAGTCTGTAATGCAGTCATCTTCTCCCTGAAAGGATGAAAAACAACCCAGAGACAGTGATGATTCCCTAAAGCAAAGCCCTCTCTTAACCTGAGATCTGCCTGGGAATGGCTGGGATAAAATGCACACCTTACATTTAGATTTCTTTCTTTATGAAGAGCAATTACAATAGCTGGGTTGGATTTTTCTCTCTGTCTGGACAGAGTTTGTTCAGCAACCCCTTGGATTTTAGGGATATGCAATTATGATCACCATTCATCCCCCTGTGCCCCAGTGGCAGGGAGTCAGTTCCCTTCCATGCTAATTTAGTGCCTCTCCAGTTTGCTTTGTGCCCTAATCCTTTCTTCTGCTAGAAATGTACCAGAGTTCTTTACTGTGAGACTGCACTGGGCTGTTCTGCTGTGAATTAGCTGGAAAAGCCCTTCTATGTCTAGAAAAGCCAAACCTTTTGTTTTATGGAGATGTTTGTCCAAGGAAAACAGCCAGGGCAATGCTCCAGGGCAGCAGGCTGTGCTGGACAGATTAGGGGGGCACAGTGGCAGGGCTCAGCTCTGGCTCATGGTGGGTTCAGGGTGCTGGAGCAGCAGCAGGGACCATGCTGGGAACTGGCTGCTGTTTACTATGGGTGATCACAACCTCAGAGCTGCCTGTTGACTTTTATGACCTTGTGTCTGTGAAACGAGCTGTCTGCAGAGCTCTTTGCTCTCAATTTATCTCTGCTGAGACACAGGCAAATCCCAGTGTAATTGTTACACTTCAGTCCCACAGTAAAACCTATGAATTTATTCCATGAATAAAAGCAGTGACTGACTGTGCTGCTCTTTGTTTTTCTTTTCCAGGGCTTGCATGATCTTGCTGAAAATTTAAGGCATGTGTTCCTGCTGTTCCCACAATTTTGCTTTGGCTATGGCTTGATTGAACTCTCTCAGGATCAGGCACTGCTGGGCTTCTTAAGAGCCTATGGAGTGGACTACCCTGACAAAACCTTTGAGCTGGACAAGACCACATCCAAGCTGCTGGCCATGTTCATCCAGGGCACCGTGTTCTTTGCCATTCGACTCACAGTGCACGACAGGATGGTCCAGAGAGTCTGGAACAAGGTCCTGGAGTAAGTAACATCTGCAGCCTCAGTCCTAAGTAACATCTGCAGCCTCAGTCCTGAGTAACATCTGGAGCCCAAGTCCTAAGTTGTGACCGTGTTCACAGGGGTCCGAGGATGAGGGAAGAGATGAGGATCTGACTCCATGTTTCAGCAGGCTTGAGTTATTATTTTATGATATATATTATATTTAAAGTATACTAAAAGAATAGAAGAAAGGATTTCATCAGAAGGCTAGCTAAGAATAGAAGAAGAAAGAATGATAACAAAGGCTTGTGGCTCAGACTCTCTGTCCAAGCCAGCTGGGCTGTGATTGGCCATTAATTAGAAACAACCACATGAGACCAATCACAGACCCACCTGTTGCATTCCACAGCAGCAGATAATCATTGTTTACATTTTGTTCCTGAGGCCTCTCAGCTTCTCAGGAGGAAAAATCCTAAGGAAAGGATTTTCCATAAAAGAAACACTAAGTAATATCTGGAGCCTCACTGGGAACAGCCACAGCTCTGTGATCTCATTCTGGGTTCCTGCACCATCACTGGAAATTATGCAGGACATAATTTCCAGGACAATTTGTGAATGTGGAGTGAGTTTTCTCTCAGTTAATATTAGAATATTAACTAGGGTTAATATTCTAATATTAACTGAGGTTAATATTAGAATATTAACCTGGGTTTGGTGGGTGGATACTCAGCTGTTGGTGAGGGCTGTCTTCCACTGACAACCTCCTCTGTTTGGCTCTCCCCATCTCCTCTGCCCTGGGTGCACACAGAGAGGAGTGAGAACATCCCTGTCTCCTGCATTAGGAGCTGCCAGCAAGGCAGGACCTGCTCCAGCCCAGAATATTTGCTGACAAATAGGAGGAAAAAACAGGCAGTAAGAGAACTGGGTGGAGCAAATACCAGGAGAGAATAGAAACTGTATGTCTGAGTATTGTGTGCATGCCCTGGGGTTTCACAGGGAGGCTCCCTGGGATCCACCCCGGCTGGTGCCCGAGGCTGAGTCCCTCTCTGCCCTCCCCAGGTTCCTGTTTGACAGAGTCCATGGCAAAGCCTCCCTTCTGCCCCCTGCGGCCGTGGAGGATGGCGATGTCCAGGCTGAGAGGAGCCGGGTGGAGTCTGGCAAAGCTGACTTCGACGTGGTGCAGCTCCAGAACCTCACCAAGATCTACCACCTCCCTCACAAACGCATCACAGCAGTGAAGAACATCAGCCTGGGCATCCCTGCTGGGGAGGTGAGTGAGGGGAAAGGCTGCAGGCACCTTCCCCTGTCACTGCCATCTTCTGGTCTCTTCCTTTCTTTGCCTCATTTATTGATTCTTGGGGTCACAGAAGGCTCCTGGTAAATTTGGGATATCAAGTGACAGTTTAGAGGCCCTAGAAGGAGGGAAAGTGGATGGAATTGATGGAGTTCTATATTCAGAGCAAAATGTCTGCATGCTCTGCTTGTACAGTGCAGTCTTGGGGGGGGGGAGGGTCACTGGGGATCACCAGGTGGTAAATAATGACAGCAGAACGTGCCCAGCTGAAATTAGTCACCCGAACTGCATGGGAGATGGTGAGTCAGGCTTATCTGCTTGTGTTTTCCCATCAGGGGAAGACAAATCACTCCAGCTGAACACACATTTTCATGAATCAGGACCTAAAATTAGCTCCAAAGAAAGCAACATTCTTTGGTCATGTCAGTGCAGTGAGAAGTGAAAAGACGGGAGTACACAGAGCACCTCTGAGATCCAGAGGAAACTGGAGACCAGATTGTACCTCAGGCTGTGCACCTGACTTGTGGGGAAGGTTGGAATTAATCCTTGACACCTGGTTTATTTTAATGGCCTGGGTCCCACTGAGATGAAAGGACAGTATCCTCACATGGACACTGTGCATGTCTTTATGGCTGAGGATTTTTTACAAGCCAGGACTGCCACTGAGGTCTCTGACTTCTAGCAAAATTCACCCTGATGCTGGTGGGACTCAGGGCACCATTCCCCAGCTGTAAGCAGGAGCTGTGGCCCTGCACTGCACACTGTGCACAGCTCCTGTTCCTGTGTGGACCAAGGTGGGGAAGGGCCATGGGTTGCTGTGCATCCCCAGCACAGGAGGGCTTCCACATCAGCTGCTCTGTGCTAATGATGGCAAAATAACAGTAATTAACAGCACAATGGAGATGGCTGATGCAACACACAAGTGCCTAAATCCAAGTTTAGCTATAAAATGTGGATTTTACCATGATATGCTGGAACTACACTACAGGGAGATAATTCTTCATCTTATTAAGGTGGTTCTTTGGTGATGCTATGTGACAAAAACCTTGTGTTGATCAAGGTTTTAAGCAGTGCCAAACCTGACTCACCCCATTCCCAGGAGCAGCTCTGTCCCTGTCAAAGGGAGGCTTGGCACAGATGAGCTGCTGGGGATTTGGGCCTGAGCTCCTGCAGAAATGCAGCTCACAGTAAAAGGACTGACTCTGCTGGAGACACATCCTTGGTTCTTCACCACATTAAACAAATGGTGCTAATATAAGCTGGAGTATATTGCACCATAAACAACCTCCATTATAACACTGGCATGCTCTGAGCTCCTCTGGCAATTCATCTTGCTCAAGGGCTGGAAGAAGAAGGGCCAAGGTGCACTGAGCACCCATCTCAGAGCAATATTTCTGCATGTTTACATTTTGACTTTCCTTTCCCAGTGCTTTGGCTTGCTTGGTGTGAATGGAGCTGGAAAGACAACAATCTTTAAGATGCTGACAGGGGATATTGGAGCATCCAGTGGAAGGCTGCGGGTCCAGGATCACTCTGGGTATGGAGGATATCATTTCTGGGGAAGCAAATCAACCTGAGAGCAGTTTTTAAGGCTGGGTGGCAAAGGAAAAGAAATGTAAAAATCTGAAATAAAACACTCAAACCAGAGCAAAAGTAAATAAACCAGGGAATTCATCCTTTGAAGGTGGCATGGTTGCTTCCTGGGAGGGGGGTTGCATTTTGCTGCTCAGAGGTGTTTGTTCCACTTCAACCCATTTGCAGATGGGATCAGGCTCAGATCCTCAGCAGTGGGATCCCACTTCTAAGCCAGACCTGGAGCCCAGCAGGACTCACCTCAAAGCTTTCCTTACCAGGTGTAGGCTTGGTGGCAGCTGTGCTGGCAGTAACTGGGGAGCTACATACTGGACATGCAGCCTCTGCAGAACTGGGGGCCTGAAAGCTGGAGCTCTGCAGATCCATCTTGCATTTTCCTTCAAGGGTTGGGGAGGTGGCTAGGGAGTAGGAGAAAGGGATGTTCTCCCTCCTATTTAATTCCAGAGCACACTGGCAATTCAGTGAGGTTACAGTGATGTGCCACCTCCTTCCACAGGTCCTTGAATGACATCAGTGAGGCCCACTGGCAATTCAGTGAGGTTACAGTGATGTGCCACCTCCTTCCACAGGTCCTTGAATGACATCAGTGAGGCCCACTGGTCACTCTTTGGCTACTGTCCTCAGGAGGATGCCTTGGATGACCTGCTGACCGTGGAGGAGCACATGTACTACTACGCTCGGCTGCATGGCATCCCAGAGGGGGACATCAAGGGAGTGAGTAGCAAGGGCTTTGACTTGCAGCATTTCTGCCATTTGGAGCCTTTAAATCAGTCCTTCAGTAGATCCATGTGTGGTATTCCATGGGCTGGGCATGTTGTGGAAGCAGAACTCTTGTCCCCTAGGTTGTACTGCAGCTCCTGCACCGGCTGAACCTGATGGCCTACAAGGACAGAGTCACCTCCATGTGCAGCTATGGCACCAACAGGAAACTGTCAACTGCTCTGGCTCTCATTGGCAACCCATCCATTCTGCTGCTGGTGAGAAATGGGGTCTTGTTGAGAGGGAAGAGGAGCAGGCCCTTGGGCTGGGAGGAGAACTTGGACAGTCTCACAAAACCTCCTCAGGCACAGCTTAAGGGACACTCCCCACGTGCCCATGCTTGGCCTGACAACAGAAACCATCACAGGGAAGTTCAGATTCCAGCAAACAGCCATCTTTTCTTTGAGGGCATAAGAGAGTGGCAAGTCTTTCAGTTTCTCTGGCAGCACCTTCCACAAGTCAAAATTAGACCATACATTTGCCAATTAAACTCTGCTCTCTCTTGTCTTTTATTTCTATCAATTTACCTGCACAGCTTTGCAAGAAAAGCAGCAGCCAAGGCTCCAGAACTGTAGGAGAGCAAAGGGGCCACTTTCCTCAGGATTAGAACGTGACTGCTTTTTTAGGTTTGGCTTCCTGACATGCCTTTCACTCTGAATTTCTAGTTCTTCCATGGGCTTACCCCATTGGTAAAACCTACCTTTTTGTGCAGTTTTCCCACTTGCTGTGCACTCAATGTGTGCAGACCTCTGTGAGCAGGATTTCCAATATTAAGTTTGATACCTAGTGGACATAATTATCCCTTATCCTGACTTCTATTGAGCCCAGCAGTGCTGCCTTTACTTCTGACCACCTGCCAGTGCTCCTGCTGCTTTGTGAGATAAAATACCTCTATAAAAATAGGAGGGGGGAATTCTCTCTATACTAAACTCCTGCCTGAGCCCAGGCTTGTTTATTTTTTGAGTGCAAATTTCCATCCAGTCCTGTCTTTCCCAACAGGATGAGCCGAGCTCTGGAATGGACCCGAACGCCAAACGTCACCTTTGGAAAATCATCAGTGAGGAAGTGCAGAACAAATGCTCAGTGATACTCACATCCCACAGGTAGGGCTGGCCTGCTCTGCCTCTCTTTTTGGGGTCAGCACAAGTGTGGAGAGACCCATCCCTCCCTGGTCCTTGCACAGTTTCAGGGCACCAAGCTGTGACAAGTTTGGGGGTTTGTTGTGGCTGAATGTGGTGTCCAGAGAGACCCACAACACTTTAGGGAAGATCAGTGGTGTTCCCCAGGTATTAACCATATTTTTATACTTTCTCAATGACTAACTAGAGCTTCTTGGTTGGTTTTGCAGCATGGAGGAGTGTGAAGCCCTGTGTACCAGGCTGGCCATCATGGTGAATGGGACATTCCAGTGCATTGGCTCTTTGCAGCACATCAAGAGCAGGTCAGTAAAGTAAACCTTTTCCACTTTTACTGAACAGCCTCTGGAGTTACTGACCTACAGCTCTGAGTGCTCAGAACATGAGACCTGTGTTATCAAAACAATGACATTTCCTGGTTCATGTCCCTTAAACAGTGCTGAAATTCTGTGTTAACTAATGCACTTTCTACTCCCTCACAGCCTGTCTTCCCAGAATGTGTCCCGCAAAGTATTCTCTTCACTGCTACAAATGAGAAATGTGTATTAGGGCTGAGCTTTGCTTTTATTAGTTATAACAATAGCTCAGCTTCTTACTAAGTTTCACTCCAGGTTAACAATCCTGACCCCATTCAAGCTGCACCATGCCTGGATTAGATTTCCCCAAAGAGGCTGTGCAGCACTCTCAAAGGAGTTTCTTCATCTGTTTTTCTCTTTCCTACAGTGTTAATTGTGAGTTTCTTTCTCCCCCAGATTTGGAAGAGGATTCACTGTGAAGATGCACTTAAACAGCAGCACAGTTTGCACTGAGAAGCTGACAGAGTTCATGAAGTCACACTTCCCAAATACATACCTGAAGGTAAGCCAGGCAAATGCTTTCAGGAGAGGCTTTCAAAATCCCTTCCAAGTGACCAAGGAGATCCTTGCAAGGTGGACATCTTGTGACAAACTGTGCACATAGACCTGAGCTCTCAGAGCCACACTTGTCACTGCTTTCAGCTGCATTTTCTGAGGGCTGGAGCACTCCAGTTCCTGGTGGCTGAAGTGACATCAGCCAAAGAGCTGCAGTGACCCTCCAAGGCAGCTGTTAGGTGCCCCTCTGCCCTGGGAATACCCTTCCCTCTGAAGCCTGGAATGGATAGAAACCCCCTTTAGGTTCAGTGGGTAGAGATGCTTCCAGTACTTCCAGTAACTGAGTAATTGTAAAACCAGAGTAACTGAGTCACAAATCCCATCCATTGGCTGTAACCCAATCTCTGCATGAATCAAAACTGCACACCTGGAGCTGGAAAATGCCATGGGCACTGTTGGATCCAGCTGTTGGATTTGTTGGCTCTTGGCTTTCCCCCACCACTCCTGTCCCCACAGGATCAGCATTTCAAGATGGTGGAGTACCATGTCCCAGTCTCTGCAGGAGGGGTAGCAAATATATTTGATCTCCTGGAAGGCAACAAAGCAGCCTTCAACATCAGGCACTTCTCTGTGAGTCAGACAACGCTGGAGGAGGTAAGGAATTAAAATGTGAGGCCATCCATTTAAAACTGCTAACAGGGGAGCAGAATGATGGTTACACATAATGGACTGCTGCACACAATAGACTACAGTTTGAAAGGGATTTCCATCTATATTCCTCCTGGGGGTACTTTGTCAGCACTGCTGCCTCCAGGTACCTCTGCTGGTGCTAGGGAAGCACACACAGAAAGCTGCCTGGAGCATAAAGGATCTGTTCTTCCCTCTGCCACTGCTGATTTCAGGAGCCTCGTGGCTGTGGGTGAAGGGCAGGATTATGAATCACCCCCAAATCCAGGGCTAGGCTTTCTACCAGTCCTGAAAACATGCTTAATTTCACTTTTCTGGTTGTAAGTTCACTTAGCATTACTCCAAACTTAGCTTTGGGGTTCATTCCATTTTCCCTGGGAAGAACATTCCCAATGACAACAAAATCTTGTAGGGAGCACATCAGCTGAAGGGATTGCCACAAGGACTATCCAGCAGAAATCACCCTGTTGAGCATCAGCACCTGGAATGTTAGGTTTGTCCCAGACAGAAGAGCAGAGCTGCAGCCCTGCAGTGCCATGGACTGTGACACAGCAGTCTGGGAGGGATTCCCTCAGTGCTGCTCCAGTAAGGGGCAGTGGCTGTGAGAGAAACAGGCAGGCAAAGCACAGGAAGCCCCAGCTCAAATTTTGTGGGAGGACAGCTTGGCTCTGTGAATATGCAAATGTGATTGCAGGGAGTGTTCTGGTGAGAGTCCTTTCTGTATTCATTAGCTGCTGTTGAAAGGAAGGCTGTTATGTGTGGTTTCATACACCTCTCTGTACACTCTGCGGTTGTGCGTGAACAGATGTCAATTACACAGGGACAGATGGGTTTATGAAGTAATCATGGGACTGTATTACAGTGTGATTGAAAGGAGCACTGCATGGGCAGTGCCTGGCTGGCTCCTGAGGAGCCTGAGCTGCAGGACAATGAGGTTCTGTGCAGGAATGTCTGCACATCCATTTATTTACATGAGCCCACAGAAGCCCAACCATTTGCAATTCTCAAATTCAGCGTGAATCCATCCCCGAGCGAGCTCTCCAGGCTCACAGTCAAATGAACAGCCATGCCTTTTTTATATTCATTCATGTCATAAATTATTTATGCTGTCACACACTGACTGTTTTCCTTTAAACTTGCAGGTTTTCATCAACTTTGCTAAAGATCAAGCAGATCCTGATGGCGTGGACGCAGGTCCTGATGTGACATTGGACAGCTCTGACACAAGTAGCCAGGCTAGCACCATAAGCTCCATCTATTGAAGGGATCACAGAAGCTGGGGAAAAGCCCTGACAGCCCCTCCAACCCTGTTTTAAGTGATTTTAGGGTGATGGGGATAAGCAGTCCCACTTTCTTAAAGTACTTTGTTTTTTTGATAAGCGCTTAATTAACGTCACTAGGAACGTGGTAGGTGTTTGAGACTGGCACTTGGTTACAAATCAGATTGGGCTTTCCACAGGTTCTTTCCCCTCCACCCCCCATTCTTGTTTTATGATCACTGCAATGGCTGTGAGGATTTAAACACCACGTGCTGCTTGTGGCTGTGATGGAGCAGAGGAGCTGTGGGCAGTGCAGGTGTCTGACCACAGAGCAGCCCCACAGCCACAGAGGAAAGCCACACTCCTCTCCCTGCTCAGCAGCAGACTTGCTGGGTGAAAGTGGCTCAGTTCTGACAGGCTCTCCCTGGGGAAATGGGGCTCATGGCCTTGCCCCTCCTCACAGGAGGGTTGTGAGGATGCAGGTGTTAAATACTGACAGTGGCAAAGGCCACTGCTGGGGGCCATCTTTGGCAATGACACAGAGCTTCTCTGGTTATGTCAGCACAAATATAATTATTTTATAAGTTAGTGCTTCCAGTGGTTTTGGTTTGTTCCTGTAGCTTATTCCAGCTCTGTGTAACTCCTCTGGTCCCAGGCAGTTCCTGGCTCTTGGTACCCAGTGGAAGATGATTCCCCCAGGAGCCCCTTTCTCCTTCTGGCTGGAGTTCAGGGCTGCTCTGGAACAGTTGAAGAGTGGAACAGGGCAGGTCTGTTGGCTGAATGCTCTGACTGGAAGAAGCTCTTTCCTTCATAGGATTGTATTTCCCTGGGCACAGCAGAAGCAAGGAGCACCCCCCTTGCTCACACAGCCTCCATCTCCAGCAGCTTTGCCTCTTTGTGTCCTCTCCAGTGACCTTCCACCTCAGCCCCACGTGCTGGCTGCCCCCTGACCCTGGAGCTGTGTTTTCCCACATAACAAGGCATCATTAGCTCCTGCTTCAAAGACTCTGCCTGCTGGCTTGGAGGGAGTGCTCTGCCCATTCTGAGAGCAGCCCCCAGCAGCTGAGTTCAGCACACCACCACACACACCCTGCTCTCTTCCCCCAGAATGATTAATAGATAGGATAGTTTAATATGGTTCTTTATTAGATGTATCAGCATAAGGCCCCAGAGACTCGGGTTTGGGTCAGGGCATTGATGTACCTTCAAGCACAAAATGAACTTCAACTCTGAGCTCAATAAACTTGCTGTTGCTGGTAAAACAGATTGCAGATAAAGCCTTACCTTGTGAGACCTGGGGTGGCCCACACAACTTACCTGGGTTCACCCACACAATTCCAGCCAGGTGGTTTCTTCTTCCTTTTCTTCTCCTTCCCTCAAACTAATTTAAATCAAAGGAACCTTTGATGAAAGCTGCAATGACACATCTTTGTTACCCTGACCATGAGTTTGACTAGTTCAGCTTCTCTGTGATGCCAGGATTTGCTGTGAGAATTGTGCAAGGAGTAGGCACTTTGTAAAACCCCAAACACCCTTGGTATTCAGTGGCATGCTGAAATTCAAGGTTTAGCTGCTGCAAGGAGGTCATGTCCTCTCCTTGGTCTTGGTGGAAACTTCTTACTGATAGTAGGAGGAGTTTTATTATGGATTGAAAGTATTATAGAGCTTTGAATTATGCTTTAACCTGCTGACTGTAATTAAAACTGGGATTCAGCTTCTTTGCAGAATGCATTTGACACCTGCAGTTTATAAGTGACTGAAAAAGCTGCCCAGACATCCATTGTAGCCTCTATTATTATGTCTCCAGCTCTGCAAAAGCTCTTTTTTCTCATTTTCATTGCACATCTTACACAGATCATAGTATAAAATTAAGCTTTTCGCTAATGGAGGGCTTGTGCTCCCTGCAAAGGACTGAGAGCATGAATGCCAATGATTTAAATGCAGCCTTGTAATACCAATCAGAGTATTATTTTATTATGTCGATGGCTTTGCAACTGCCAGTGAAAGATGGATCTTCAGACTCTGTCCAGATGTATTTTACATGTAATTGAGGGAGACTGATACAAAACTATTCTTTTGTCCCTTTAGAGCCTACTAATCAAACAGGGAAAAAAAAAAAAAGGAAGTGATTCATTGATTCATTGGAATACTTCAGCAAGTTGCAATTTAATTGTGTAAAATAGAGTTTTGAGGAGAAAAAAAAGGCAAAAGCATCCTTTGAATTCCCACCCAATTCTGGCATTAATAGAAACATCTGCTCCGTGTGAAATGTGTCACGGCCATGATCTACAATCCCCGCTCTCACTCGCAGGTAAAAATAAACCATCTGCTCTTGCAATCAAACTCTGGGTATTGGTCCAAGCAAGGCACAGTTTATTTACTGGGGGAATTGAACTGAGGCCCGTGGAGAAGCAGCTACATCCGTTTGGGGGCTGGAAGCATCTGGCAGGGAGCTTGTACATAACGTCACCAGGGGCTGAATTAGCATTCCTGCCACTTTCCAAACACCCCATTCCCTGCAGAGCCTCAGATCCATCCCGGCCCTTTTGGAAGAAGGACGACATGTTCTAAGCTCAAATTGAAGCAAAACCCTTGGAAGCCAGCACTCTCCTGCCTCTGAACATCAGCTCCATGCCTCCCATCCCCTCCTTGTCTCCCTGAGAAGGTCCCAGGGGTGGCCAGGAATGCAGAGCACTGACTGAGAAACCACTGGTGAGCATCTGAAAGGTTTTGAGGGTCTGCAGGAGAGGGGTGTCATACTGGGTGCCTCCCACCGCCAGCCCTCTCTGAACCCCCTCAGAAGGCAAAATTTCTGCTTCCAGAATGAGCCACCAAGCTGCCTCCTTCCTCTGGCCTGAGCAGGGAGCTGGGATTGCCGCGTACCACGGCACACACCTCTCCAGGAGGCAGAGACGAGTGTGCGTTCCAGGGGAAACAAGCTTTTCATCTTCCTCCTTTAAAGCAGCGTCACCTCAGTCACCCCAATATCCCCCGAGGGGGCAGCAGTGCCAGGGCGAGCCCGCCCAGCACGGTCACACAGCCCCGGGGCGTTAATTGGCACCGGCTTCATTTAAAATGCATTTAACAGCAGGGACAGGCAGGGCAGTCGCTAAGCAGGGCCAGGGAGTCAAGGAGGAATTGCAGAATTGGTTGTGTGCATTGGCAGGCTGATTGAAGTCAGGTTTGTAATTGGAGTTGTGGACTTGGAGACAGTGATTCAAATCTCCATCCTGCCTTTATCACTTTGTGCTGCTCCCTTAGCTCTGCTCTCGGTGCTAATGGCACTGAGGGCTGGTTTGGCAGGGTCAGAAAGGGTCTGGCAGGGCTGGGGAAAACTCTTCAGACGAGTCGGTGTTAAGTAAAATATTGTAAATATAAATTCAGGGTCTCTAATGGGATTTTTTGGTCCTTTCACGAGAGCTGCAGGAGTGGTTTTGTTACTGGGTCAGTTCAGTAAACATGTTTACAGCTCAGATGAACACATCCAGGTAAACAAAATTCAGTGACTGCTGGAGCTTAGGGGCTGGTGGTGCCCAAGGACCTGCAGCCTGTGAAGAGTCACTCCTGGGTCCAGAATTTGAGGGATCCATCCTCATAACAGGCTCACAATGGGGTTTAGCCTTTTGGAGGAGCTTCAGCTTCCTTCCATTGCTGCAGCTTCACTGAAGTTGCTGGGAGGCTTTTTGCAAGCCAAGAAAAATATCTGTCTCTTCAGTTAATAGTGGAAGGGTTATTTTGTGAGCTGGTGGAGAAAGAAAAATGGGTTTTGGATGGCAACAGCACATAGCATGATTTTACTTTTTTTTTTTTTTTTTTTGTGGACAACAGCTGTGATCTTGCATAGCTCTAACAAAGTATCAACAGCATATTAAAAGTGAGCACAACACAGAAAAGCAGCAGTGGGGAATGACAAAAAAAATTGAATTCACCAGAATTATCATTCCATGGCAGTATTTAAAGAAAAAAAATCACTCTAATTAATTTAGTTGTTCGGGGAGAGGATGGAAAGAAGGAAGATGGCACTGAAATAATAAGAAGAGCATTAGTAAGGGACACAGCCAGCTCTTGCTGTTGGCTCTGCTCCTCATGCTGCTCACATACACAGCTCTGGGAAGGAGGGAGCACAATGGTGAGTGCAGCCCATGTTGGGCCAGACCTGACTCCTCAAAATATCTGTAGAATGCACAAAATCACCACAGGGAGTGTGAGAGTTTTGGGGCTGGAGGCTGCCCCATGCCACGGTACAATCCTGCAGCACCTGGATGGTGGCACATGCCCAGAATGGAAGAGTCCCACTGGGATGAAGAACACAGACCCTTGTGCCTGCAACCCATGGAGCAACACTTGGAACCAGTTCTCCTTCCCAGGTGCTCATCCTGGGGGGTGCAGCCCCCACTTCACTGCTTGTTGCTGCTGGAAGACACTTCTGGAAACAAGGAATCCACCAGGGAGAGCAACCCTGATGGCCCTGTGCTGGGGGTGAGACAAGGACATGGCAGTGCTCCCATGAGCTGTAAGGCTCAAAGCAGCAACCCCACCATCTCCCCAGCCTCGGGTGTCATGGAGGTGCTTTGCTTTAAGCAGTGAGGCTTTCTCTAGACCTGCAGGTTGGGTAGAAATTAAGCTTCTCTTGCAAAGAGTTCAGGTCTTCACTGACAAAGAAAAAAACAAAGCACGGCCATGGCAATTTATGGTAACGCACGGGAGATGGAATCCAGGTGAAGACAGGGGAATATTTGAGGCTCTTACCTCCATGAGCAGGTCAAGGTGAGCTGTCAGCCCTCTACTCTCCGTGTCCTGGTTGCCAGGGGAAGGGTTTCTGCCCAGCCCTCTGCCTCTTTCCCAGCCAGACACAAACCAACTGAAGCACATCCAGTGTGTGACAGGGAAGAGGAAGCAGGATGATCTCCATAACCAGCCCCAGCTGAGTTATTCCTGCACAAGACAGCAATGAATCTAAGTTAAAATGATACCAACCAGATTGAAATGCAATTAAAGGAGTCCCCTTAGGGTTGTGCATCCAATTAGTGGCATACCTTTAATTACACCAGTGCAGTTCCAGGCAGACGTGCTGAGAGGGCCAGCAGCCCAGAGCTGAAGCCTGCCTGGTGACCCATGTCCCTGAGGTCCCAGAGGAGGGACATGAGGGTTTGCATCACCAGCAGTGGCCTGCTCCTCCCCTGGGAAAGGGCTCCCAGAGGAGAAACACAGGAAGGAACCTTTTTCAGCTTTGTAAGAGCAATTTTCTCCAACAGACAGTTGCTGGAAAACGATTAAGATCCAGGTGCTTCTAAAAGGTAAGAGCTTTTCACACATTTTTGTACATGACATTTCCCTCTTGCAGTGCCAGAATGTACCCTGCCTCCAGGAACCGTGAAAGTTAAAGCAACAGAGTTGACTTTGATAAGAAAACTCATTAAAAAATTAGCAATGCAAACATTAGGAATTGCTAGAAACACCAGAGCACTTCTAGGTGTCCCTTGGCCATCTCTGTGCAGTTACATGAGGTAAAAGAAGCTTAGCCTTGAGCATAATTCCATCCCCAAAGCAGCCAGCTGTGAGTCTGGAGTATGGCTCTTGCTCTGGAGCCTCAGCTGAAGTCCCTGTCAAAGCCCGCAGTCAGGCTGCTCTGGACAGCAGCAGGCTGTGTAACCACACCTTGCTCCCCCAGATTCTTATTTAAAATCCTGTCAAAGAGAGAAAATAAAGCTGAAGGAGACTCTCCTTTGCCCATTGTACCACAAAGCCTGAGGGCTGGCATGTGTTGATAATCCAGGTACCCTGTTTTAATGCAAACTCACATCACCACATGGAGCCCTGGGATCAATTCTGAGGTGCACAGAAGCAAATGCTCCATCCATCTTCACATGCTCCTCCTCAGGTGTTTCTTTAGGTACCTTCAATGCCAGTAAAACAAGCAGAAGCTGAGAGCATAGGCTTAATCAGATTAACAATTATAACCATTCCCATCCATCACTGCAAAGCAGCTGCAGTGCTGCCAAATCCATTCTGCTGCAGGAACCCGGGGAATCAATGCCTGATCACCAGGCAAGGGCAGCTCTGGCCTTGCCATAAAGAGGAAGAGAGCTGTCGGGGCCTCTAGCTGGTCAGAGTGACCCCAAGAAATGTTCAAAGTCTCTTTTCCCAGCCCGGCGCTTGAACAAGGAGTCAGGGCTCTTCATTTCTCAGTCTCAAGGTTGTTTATTGTATCTTATCTATAAAATTCTTTCTCTTGCCCTGGTGAGGTCCACTCAGCAAGACAGTCCAGGCACTCTGCCTGCCCCCAGGGCTGTGTTATGTCTTTATACTAAAAACTACAATGTATACAATGTTTACAATTACTTTCCAATGCCTATCACCTATGTCAGACAGTGAGCTTCTACTCTAAACCAATCTGTGCCACCATCACAGCAGCAGATGGAGGCCAAGAAGAAGGAGAAAGGCAGGACATGCCCAGATCCCTCCATCTTGCCTCCTGAACCCCCATACCAAAAACCCCAAAATCTACTTTTTCACTTTGTGATAAATTCACTATCATTCCACTTAGATTGTTGTGGTTTAAGATCTTCATCTAAGGTTGGTAACTTGCTCCACGGGTCATAATGAAAACCACAGGGGCATTTTGGGCTCTGTGCCAGGGTCTCTGAGCCCCCTGGTAGTGGTCTTGGCTGCTCAGGACAGCCAGAGGGATGTCCTGGCTCCTGACAGAGAGCCATTGCTCAGCCTGACTCCTTTACTCATTTTTTATGAGCCTCCAGAGCTCCCCTGAATTCCCAAAGCCTCTCTGAGGAGCCACAAAGGGCGTGATCCCTCCTGGGCTGCTGCTCATGCTGCAATAACACCCTGTGAGAACATTCCAGAGCAAGGGCAGTGAGGCTTCTCCTCCCCCCTGCCTTTGCCATTCAGCATTTGACCATCCTCATCACACACTCAGCAAGGACCTTTCTCCCCCACAATCAGCTCTTTGCCACATATGGGTGGATGGCAGCAAAGGCAAAGCTGGGGTGTTTGTTACAAACCACCCTGGCTGCTTGTTTGAGGGACCCTCCTGCTCCTCAGGGCTGGATGGGTGAAATCAGGCAGGATTAGGGAATACCATGCCATTGCAGCCAAGGGGACCTTCACTGGGAGGATTTGGGCTGCAGACCAGGCAGTGTAAAAGCATGTGCAAGCTTTAAAGGTCCTACACCTATGGCTGGACCCCCAGATGCCTGCAGGGGATGGAGATGCTCCAGGAGGAATGGGATGGTTTGCTCCATGCCTGCTGCCCTGCCTTTCCTGACAGTGGAGGCAGCACAGCAAGGGGATGCAGCTTCAGACTGAGTTCATATTTCAACCACTCTGGGAATCCCATTGTGTGCCAGAACCACATAACTCTGTCAGCCTGCAGGAAAATGTCATTCCTGGGTGAATGTCAGTGACCTGTGAGAGCAAGAAACCTTCACAGCTCCCTTGGAGAGTCTTGATGTTGTAAGGGGTCATTTTTCCACTGTGAATATCCCACATGAGGTGACTTCAGGGCTTGAAATCAGCTCATATATGATGCTAATATAGTGCCCCTGTGAATAATAGAGCACCACTTCTCCCAGCAAGGGAAATGGGAGAGATGAGTGTCCCCCCTGGACTGCTGAGTTCCTGTATTATCTCAGCAGCCTCATCCTGATAAATCAAAGCTGCTGTGTTGTACTTCCCTCCCAGCCCCTTCGGCATTCCTGGCTTGGGCTGTGTGAGGGAGCACTCCAGCCTCTGAGGTTATAAAGTCCTTGAAATCACCTTGGGATGTGGGAAGCTGTTTTCCCACCTAGGCTGTGAAATGCAGAGGTGCTCAGCACCCACCTGGTGCAAACAGGAGGGTCTGTGCCAGAGCTGTCCCATCCCCACGGGCCTGCTGGCAGAGTGGGGCAGGAAAAAGGAGCCTGTGCAAAGGGTTTGGATGGCTCAGGGCTGGGGAATCCCAGCATGGGGCAGTGCAGGTGCAAGGCTGGGAGTGCAGAGGAGCTCACAAACCATCCTGCTTCCCTCAGGTGGATCAAGAGGAGGGATTGCAGCAAAACCAGGGCACAAAAATAGGAATTGTGCTTGCAGCATGGTGTGTTGGAGTGACAGACCCTGACAACCTGGAGGGGAGGGTGTGATGGTGTCATCCACTGTCACAGCTTGGCTCTCTTCCCTGCAGAGGCTGGAGAAGCCAGACCTGCTCTCAGAGGTTCCCAGAGGGAAACAGCCCCCCTGGCTCACAGGTCAGACCACTGTTTCTCCTGGAAGTTTATGGCAATCCTATTTGTGGATTAAAATGCAGCTGCCGAGGCTGCTGGCACAGGATTTACAACGTGGCCTCAAAATACAGGAGAGAAGGAAAGCTGAACTCTCCTTTGATGTTTGCAAGTGTAAACTGCAGACCTGGGCTGAGCACACTGTAAATAAGGATCATTAATCATCAGCTAAGTGCCGTGCAGTTGCTGTTATTTACTATAACAACATAAATCACCAGGAGCCACTATCATGTTAACTTGGATTTAGTATGGATTAGGATGGAAGAAATAATATCCTCACCTATTTGCAGAATCCATAACTTTACTTGTAAACACATACAGATGTGGCTTTTGTTCCTTGGTTTCCTCCAGGCAGGATGAAGTCAGGAAGATGTTCTGGGAGCTCTCCATGTGAGGGACTGCCAACAGCTCAGGCCAGGCTGCAGCCCCACAGAATCTCTCTTGTGCTGACACGGTAAATCAGCACCGAGGGGCAAAGCAAGACCAGGAGGTCTTGGACCTGTTCTGCCACCCCCAGCCCCAGTGCAGGGCACAGTGCTGGCACTTGCCAGCTGCTGCATTGCACCCATGGATCTCTGCAGTAACTCCACAGGTTTCCTTATTTTTTTATCTGCAGCTCAACCCTGGCTTTCACATTTAAAAAGCACCAGGCATGGGTTTTGTGGGATGCTGGAGCCTGCTGCTCCTCCCTTTGGAAGGAAGGCTTAGCAGGGAAGGAGCATTTCATTTTAAATCAAGGGAGCATTACCCACATAGTTCGTATTCCCCAGAAATGCCAGCTGCAATCCTTGCTGATGTATTATTTTTTCCCCTGATTTGACTTTATTCAAGCTAAAGGTGGGGCTGAGACACTCGTGCACCAGAGCAAGGCTGGCAGGGCACCAACATGACAGTACTTGGTGTTTTGGGTGTGGAGCTCATGCCAGATTGGCTCCATCCCTCTCCACAGATCATTTCTAAATTTGGTGGTGGCACAGCTTCACTGCCCAGGGATCCTTATCTCAGTGCTTGGGCACAGCATCTGTCTCTGCCCTCAAGCACTCAGACAAGGTCCCCACTTCTTCTCTAGCCTCCAAAATAACTTGAATTTTTTAAAGTGAGGCAAGTTTGTTGCTAAGAAATCATAGCATATTTCTTCCCAAAGTCAGTCCTGGTTATCTGCTTTATCCTGGTGGAACTGGAGGTGCTGAGCCCTGACTGAAGGTGTGGAGATCCCTGACTGACCTCATGGAGGTCACCAGTGCTGCTTTAGCTGCAGGTTAGTCCTGATTAAGAATTAGGCCTTGATATCTGGGAAACAATTATGGTTTGCATTTTTAAAATGTAACTGGAAGGGAAATAAAAAGAATTTGATTTTTTTTGAGGTGTCCCAAAGATTTCTCTTAGGCTTGAAGCTGCAATGATACTTTTAAAAACAGTCACAGGTGAAAAGAACAAAAGCAATGTTGCACCTGCACTTTGACTCCACTGGGTCTAAAAATGCAAGTAATTGCCTTTAATGGTCTCTGTCATTTTGAACCTGTGTTCTGTGTGTGCCAGATGAACAGGCATCAAACCAGGGTGAATCTCTCCAAGCATTGAGCCAGCGCTGAGGTTTGTATAAATTAAAACTGGGTTAATTATAATAATTCTACTGCAATAGGGATAGTATAGTAAGATTAATTAGAGGGGGGCTAATAAGAGGATTCAAACTACACTAGTACAAAACCTGCACCCAGGTTTTTCAGTGGTTTTCTTGGACTTTTCTCCCACTCAGCTCAAGGGCAATCCAACATCTAAAAGCTGCTGCAGAGCCTTGCCTGTGCTTTCCTGAGCAGCCAGGCTTGCCTCACACCGACCATATGTCTGTCTCTGTCTGCTAGCAGCTTGCACCAAATATTTTCCTTTTTCATGGTGCCTGAGCAAACAAACACCATCTGTGGGGCTTGCTGAGGGAAATCCTGGCCCCCTGGTGCCAAAGGGAAGGCAGCCACACGTGTCCATGGGGCTGACATTTCTGACATCCACAGCCTGAGACAAGAACTTCCCTCTGCTCCTCAGCTCTGCCAATCCAACCAGCAGAGTCAGGACCTGGCATCTCCCAGATTTAAATTCGGGTTTTATTGAAGAAAGGCTGGGTCCCATCAAAGCAGACTGCCTAGCCTGACCCAGGTTAGTGGGTCTGCCTTGGGGTGGTGGTAGGTGGAAAAGGACAAGAAAACTGTTTTTGGGTAACTCTGTCTTGGATGCACCCACCCTGCTGGGGGCTTTGGGCATTTTCCAGCTGTGCTGAAATCCCTCAAATCCCAGGACTGATGTGGATTTTTGGTCTTGGAGGGCAGCTGATGTGGGATGCAAATTATTCCCTGTTCAGACTTTTTTCCTTCAGAAGTTAAAACTCTGGGGGGCACCACCTAGTAGAGAGGTCTGTGCCATCTCTCCATGCACCCCAGCACTGGAGCAGGGGAGCATCAGCAGTTGCTGCAGCAAAGGTGTGAACTCAGCTGGGCACAGGGTTTTCTCGTGCTTTGCTGTTCTCTCTTACTTGCCTTTCTGCAGGAAATCCCTTTTCTGGTCAAATCAGAAGGGTAATTTCAATTTTGTAAAATCCCCCACAGCTTTTGACCCATGTGAGCATTGACAGAGATCTCCTGCCAGGCGATGGGCAGGTGGAAATTAGCTGTCACCTCTGGTGCTTTTCTGCAGTGCTGGGCCCAGAGCTTGTGCTCTGACCAAATCTTTTGTACAAGTGCCCTTTGGATTTAGCAATTCACACGGTGAAAGCAGAACCAATGAACCACAGGCTTCTCTGCTGCTGCCTTTGATTAAAAATGCCATGTCTAACACCAGCAGATGTTCCTGCTATCGAGACTCGAGGAATAATTCAATGCCGTGCAATGCAATGCTGACTGTGCTGCTTAGTCTGAAAGTGTAATAGACTTTATTATTATTATTATTATTATTATTATTATTATTATTATTATTATTATTATTATTATTATTATTATTATTATTATTATTATTTCTTCCTTTGAAGGATCAAATCCTTCAGTATTTGAAATCTTAAAATTTGGTAGTCTAACAGCCCTAATCAATTCCTGCACTGAAGGATCTCAGCAGCCCCATGTCTGTCAAATGAGCACTGCAGTCCATGATGCCTCTGCCACCATGGTGAGCTCACAGGGCTTTGGGTGTGGGGCAAAATTGGCCCCAGAGGGGTGGCTGAGGAGCAAACTAAGCCTGTTAAAGCCCGTGATTCAGAGATTTGGGAAGAGAGGGAATTCAAGGATGAGGCTGCAGCTCCTCCAGTTTTTTCTGCAGTCTTCTGATGAAGAGGATCCATCCTATCACTTGCTGTGGGTGTGCAGCACGTCGAGCTGAGCACCCTTTCCTGGCAGGGTGCAGAGGTTTCAGGATGTGCTCTGTATTCAGGTGGACGAGAGCAGAGGGATCCCCTCTTCAGGGAGCTTTGGCTCTTTTAACCCCTAAGGAAACAACAGATTTACAAAACTCAGTGGAACTGCTTCCCTCTGCACGCTACACAGTGCATCACATAATAATTGTATATTTGTTGAGAAACAGCTGGGGAGCTCCATTAAATGAATAAAATATCAGGTAGCAGTGCATTTCCATAAAAAGGTCTTCACCAGATGGGCAATGCTTTGAAATGAAGCACGAGGCAGGCGAGGATTTTTCCCCTCCCTCATCAGCCAGGGAGCTGAGCCATCCTTCAGCATGGCTTTGGTTCTGGAGCTCAGCATTGTTTGGAAATCCCATTTCCAGCCCAGCACAGTGAGGATGAGCTCTGCCTCAGCAGGGTGGTGGGGATGAGCCCTGCCTCAGCAGGGTGGTGGGGATGAGCCCTGCCTCAGCAGGGTGGTGGGGATGAGCCCTGCCTCAGCAGGGTGGTGAGGATGAGCCCTGCCTCAGCAGGGTGCAGAGCTGCTGATTCATGCACGCACCAACGCTGCTGCCTCACTATATCACACCACTGCTGAAACCCCTTCACTGGCTTTCTGTCATGCAACAAATTTATTTTAAAGTCTGTGGGCCTTATACTGCCTGGAATGGCTTAACTTGTGCTTTAAATACTGCATAAACCAAATTTGGAGTTATATTTCTTCCTTTCCTCTGTTCCCCCCCATCATTTTTTTTTGCTTCTGACTGTCCAATTGGTTGCAGTAATTCACTGCTGAAGAAGACATTTCTTAGATTTCCAAGACTGCCAGCTCCTTAACCTTTATAAAATTAAGGAGAATGAATCATTTCTGACTTCTACATCTTTCTGGAACGCAAGCATTTGTTAGATGCCGGCTGCCCAGGGCAGTGCTTTGCCTCAGTTTAACTTAGTTGTAAATGTTTGTAAATTCCCACATAATGTCTCAGCACAATGGAAACTATTGCATCTGTGGATTTATTGAGAGAGGCACTAAACATATTTCAGCTGCAGGAAAGGATGAGGAGGCACTTATCTGCTTTACTGTGCTATACACTATATATCGGCATCTCATATTTTGTGAACATAAATGCCAGGTTGACTCAAGAGATCTATGGATCAAGTGTGGTTTGTAACCTGCTCCAAATGCTTCAAACTGCATTGAAGTTTCATCTCAGCTGTGAGGCCTTTTGCCATCTTTCAGGATCCCTGGTGCACGGGGAGCTGCTGGGAGCTGGGGTTTTGGAGCACAGGATGAGCCAAGTAACAGGGACTAGGTTAAGATAGGTTAAGGTTAAGGTGGTTAAGGTTGCACTTGGCAGTTCTTCATTCTTAAGGGAAAAATGACAGGCTTGGCTTATTTTCTTAACCTTATTCTTATTTTCTTAAGCCTTATTCTTATTTTCTTAGCTTATTTTCTTAGCGTATTTTCTTAAGGAAGTTAAGTCCCCTGGCTTGCAGGGCTTGTGGACAAACTCCTCTGTGGGCAGCACACCCAGGGCACCTCTGCCTGCCCCTTTCCCTCTGCCAAGACAGGAGAGGAGGATGCTGTGCCCTGCAGCAGCTCACTGCACTCAGATGACAGCAGGAAACGTTCTCCAAAGTGCTGAGAGATTTCACAATTCCACATCCTCTGTGGAGCCCGTTTCCCTGTGTGCACCTCTGCTTCATATTAGTAAAAAAGATAAATATTTAGCCTTCCCTAAAGAAAGAAACAAAAAAATAGAAAATTCACAATTTCAAGCTGGAAAGCAAAGGAGTGTGACCCTTGGAAACTGTAGAACCTCCCTCTTGGAAGACATTAATAACTTATTAAGAAATACTTTCAGCTCTGATTTAGCACCCATTTAAGTAAAACTCCTTCTGTCTAGATGGCTGGGACACCCCTCTGATGGCTGTTTTCTATGATTGTCACAAACCAAATTTTGCAGCCATGTCCTTTTATGATGAAGTTCCCTCAAAGAATAACTTGCTCGCTTTAATCACGTTTTCTCTGAGATTTATGGCTTGATGCTTATTCACTGGCGGAGCTTCTCCACGTGAAATGTCAGTAAGCCCGTTATAAATTGCTCCTGGCATTCCTGCTCTATCTTTTACTTGGCCAGGAGTATTTCTACCTGAAAGTGATAAATTCCTGCTATAACTACTTTATGTGCTCCAGTAATTACGCTGTAGAGGGATGGCAGGGGCTGCATCTCTGTGCAGGTACCACCTAAAAAACATCAAGCTGCAAAAGTGGGAGACTGGGCTGGGGCTGGGGTGCTGCAAGACACACAGGCTGAGGGCAAAGCACCCTGGAAAGCTGAAATAACTGTGACTGGTAAGGTATCTCTGCCTGGTATTTATATTTATGCTGTGTTAGACATGTGAAAAATGCCAAACACTTGTTTTTAAAATTTTAAAAGTTTAATAGTAATAAAATGGTTATAAAAATAGTAATACAATTAGAGTAATAATAATTTGGACAGTTTGAATAAGGATAATATGAGACAATAGAAACAAAGAGTTACGGACAGTCTGGGTACCTTTTTCTGGGCAAAATAAGCCCAAAAAAGGACCCACGTTAACAGAGGATTAACCCTTGCCTGCCTAACAAGAACCTGTTGCACATTCATACACCTCATACATGATGCATAAATTCCATTCAAACACAGCATTCTGTCTGGTCAGTGTCAGCTTCTTCCTCTGAATCCTAACAGAGTCTTCATGGCTGAGCGAGGTGGGAAGAAGTTCATTTGTTCTGATAATGGAGCAATAAATTCTTTTTCTCTGAAAGATTTAGGTGTCCTGTGGCTGCTACCTCGATGCGAATCCTTTCTTTAGAAAAAAAGGTATCCTATATAGCATAGTTTCTATTTCAACATTTTGTTATAATCTAAAACTAAATTTAACATACTACTTAAGAGAATTAATACAGCATAACTTTCTAACATAACACATCTAATATTAATTTTAATATTTGCAAAAAGCCAATCATAAAATACACATTTTTCAGAGACATGTTTGTTATAGATATAGAGACACTGGGAAGACGTACACAGGAGCATCAGGTTTGGGTAGGAGATCAATTCAGATGGTGTTGTGGTATCTAGACGGGCAGAGACCAACAGCAGGAGGTTCAGGAAGGCCAAGTGTGTCCTGCACTTTGGCCAGGACAACCCCCTGCAGCTCCAGGCTGGGAAGCTGGGAAAGGTGCCAGAGGCAGTGGCTGCACAGGAGCCCAGGTAGGCAAGAAGGCCAATGGCACCTGGTCTATATCAGGAATAGCGCAGGCACAGGAGCATGGAGGTGATTTTTCCCCAGTGCTGGGCGCTGCTGAGGCCACACCTCGGGTGTTGTGTCCAGCTCCGGGCACTTCAGGACACCGTGGATGTCGAGGGGCTGGAGCAGTCAGAAGGGCAGCAGAGCTGGGGAAGGGGCTGGAGCACCAGGAGCAGCTGATGGAGCTCGAAAGGGGCTCAGCCTGGAGCAAAGGAGGCTCAGGGGGGACCTTGTGGCTCTGCACAGCTCCTGACAGTAGGGGACAGCCAGGGGGAGTCGGGCTGTGCCCCCAGGTGTGAAAAATGCGTATTTTATGATTGGCTTTTCACAAATATTGAAATGAATATTAGATGTGTTGTGTTAGAAAGTTATGCTGTATTTATTCTCTTCAGTAGTGTGTTAAATATAGTTTTAGGTTATAACAAAATGTTAAAATAGAAACTATGCTATACTTTTTTTCTAAAGAAAGGACTCGGATCAAGATAGCAGCCACAGGACACCTGAATCTTTCAGAGAAAGAGAATTTATTGCTCCATTATCAGAAGAAACAAACTTCTTCCCACCTTGCTCAGCCACGATGACGCTGTTAGGATTAAGAGGAAGAAGTTGACACTAAGCAGACAGAATGCTGTGTTTGAATGGAATTTATGCATCATGTATGAGGTGTATGAATATGCAACAGGTTATTGTTTTTAAGGGTTAATCCTCTGTTAATGTGGGTCCTTTTTCGGGCTTATTTTGCCCAGGAAAAGGTACCCGGACGTCCGTAGCGCTTTGTTTTTATTGTCTCATATTGTCCTAATCCAAATAGTCCAAATTATTATTACTCTAATTGTATTACTATTTTTATAACCATTTTATTACTATTAAACTTTTAAAATTTTAAAAACAAGTGATTGGCGTTTTTCACACAGGAACAGGGATGGGATGTGATATGAGGAAACGGCTTCGAGCTGTTTGAACTTGTATCGTTATTTGCCACTAGTTGGGAAGCTCAGACACTCTGAAGTAGAGTTAGAGACTCGTGCGGAGCCATTTCTGCCATTACCCTGAAGTTCAGAAGTTTAAACTACAACAAGCTCCCGCAGTTTGATGTTCGTAGAGGCAAAAACACTGTCAAGACTGTCGAGCTATTCTTTCAGTCCTAGTCGATCCTGAGGACATTAACAACCTATTTTCCCTGTAATTACTGCAGACTCCCACCCATGGAGTCGCACGTGAAGACATTAACACCCAATTTTTCTGCCACAGCCCGTGCTCCGAGCGAGTTTCGCCGGGCCCGCCATTTCCCCGGCCCTCCCTCACGGGCGGCCCCGCCCCGCTCCCGGCGCGCGGGAAACGCTGAGGGCCGGCAGCGCGCGCGCGGCCTCCGCGCCTGCGCAGAAGGGGCGGGCGGGGGATTCGGAGCGGCGGCGGGAAGCGCTGAGGGAAGGAAGGGCTGGGGTCGGAGCTGATGAGGGAACCGCTGTGAGGGGAGCCATGAGGGAGGCGCTGCGCGGACGCTCGGGCAACCAGCCGGCCCCAGGCAGCCCCCTCCGCCCCGCTGCCCCCTCCATGGCACCGCCCGGGCACACCTGGTCCCACACCCGCGCCGCGCTGGGGCGGCTGGAGAAGGCACTGAGCTGCTCCCGCTGGTAATGGACGTCCTCCTTCCACCTTCCCCCCCACCCTGTTTTCCCCCACAGCCCTTGCTGTGTGTGTTAAAAGTGCCGCGTTTCTCCTTGCTCTGCCCACAGCGCCGGTGTCCTGCGGGAGCCCGTGTCCCTGGGGCAGTGCGAGCACGTCTTCTGTCTGTAAGTACCGGGGCCGCCGCCGTGCTGTGGGAAAGGACCGGCAATGGGCACGGCTGGGGCCGGCTGCTCCTCCCGGGGAGCTGACGGGGACAGGAGAGCGGGAGCCGCTGTTCCCCTGAGGGTCTCATGTAGAAATTGTGGTTTAGGCTTCAGGATGCTGCTGGCCAGGTGTGAAGGGGGCTTTCAGTGTGGTGGAGGGAATTGTCCGCTTGTAGTGAGGTAAAAATCCAAAACAACCTGCAGTTCGCATCACCCTCAACTCCTTTCTTCTCACATAAATAAAAAAGAGCGGCTTGGAAAGGTGTTTCCTGTTTCCGAGGGGGGTTTTCCTCTGCCCCTGAGGGCGGGGTGCTGCTTGTTGTTGGCTTGGCCTTCTGCCAAGGCTTTGCTCCTTCAGTTCTGCTGCTGTGCCTGTTGCTGTTCTCACACACATCCAAACACATCGGCACAGGCAGGCTTACCTCTGCTTAGAGCTGATCAAATAATCTGAGTACTTCAAAAAACTGAACTTAAAGTTAACTTTTAACTTAAACTGACTTTAATTAGAAACGTTCTGCCAGCAAAGCGCTTCTGAGGTGGCGGTGGTCAGGTTACCTGTTGTGGGACAACTCACTGCATTGTCAATACAGGCTGGGGCTGAAATATCTGTGCCCCAGAGCCGCCTTTGAGTGAGGTGGGGGAATATTTTGGCCACCGTGTGTGTCACTGCTCTTCAGGGCATGCACATGCAAACACGGGGAGTTAAAAGGTCTGCTGTGTATCTTAATGAGTCTGTAAGCAGTCTGATAAAATCCTACCTTTGTCAGGGTGAGGAAGAAAGATACTGTCTAACCTCTACTTGTAAACTGGCATAGATACTCAGCTTTATGTCCTGTTATAGTCAGTATGTCCGTAAAAGCTGAAGAAGCCCTCACGGATGTGTATCCACTCCCTCTCTTCAGCTGCACTTTTCTAATAGGAGTTTACAGTGTTGAAGGCCTGAAAGGTAAAACACAAGTAAAATGTATTTACTGGCTTTTTAAGGAGTAACTGATTGTGGGACAGGTGCCCTCAGCATCTCTTCCCCTTTAGTATGCATGCACTAAAAGATGCACAGGTGATTTACTTCTCTCCAGACACGTCTTTTCTCCCAGCTGTGGCCACTAATGGCTGTAGAAGGCTCTTGAAGAGGGACCTTTTACAAAGGCACACAGGGACAGGGTTAAGGGGAATGGCTTCACGCTGAAAGAGAGCAGGTTTGCTTTGGATATTGGGAAGAAATTCTTCCCTGTGAGGGTGGAGAGGCACAGGGTGCCCAGAGAAGCTGTGGCTGCCCCTGGAAGTGTCCAAGGCCAGGCTGGACAGGGCTTGGAGCAACCTGGGACAGTGGGAAGTCCCTGCCATGACAGGAGGTGGAATGAGATGGGCCTTAAGGTCCCTCCCAGCTGGAACCATTCTATGATTCTGCTGTTTGAAGGAATTATTTAAATTATTTATTTCATTTATACAACATACCTATGGATCATTTTGTAAGTTAACCCGCAGAAACTTGTAAAAATTATTTATAAGCATGAACATTAATAATATTAATAAATGTAATTGTTCAGCTGTTGGGCATCTAAGGCCTTGTGGTTTTATTTTGGATAACCTCTGGGTATTCTATGTGATAGATTTCAATCACCCACTGTTCGTTAGAGTTTTGTGGGGTTTTTCAAGAAAAATTTTCCAAATACCAAGAGAACAATGCAGTTTGTATTGATGAGGCTGGAAAGAACAGCTAACAGGAGTTTTAAGCACTCATTAGCAGCTGTTTCTTGCTCCAGAAAAAGGAGTTTATTTGCTGTTATCTGAGTTATTGTTGTGCCTGATCTTTTCTCTCCTTTATTCCTGACCTTTTAGCAGCAATTCCACCTGTCCTTTGATGATTGAGTCTTGGGCAGTGGCTATTTTTTAAACTTAACCTAAGGAAATTCGGATTAATTTCTTTAGAAGCAAATTAGATATTTTCAATAATATTTGCAGCCACTATGAACTATTCTCAAAACTAAATTACATAAAACCACAACGTATTTGCCACACCTTTATAATCTCTCCAGTAAGTCCAAGTTGCTGCTGTTTCAGTTACAACTCAATTGTCTGCCTGCATGTTGTCCATTGATGTTTAACTGTTGAAATATCAATTTCCAGTATCTTTGATGTAACCCTGGAGTAAAAATGAGTTAAATTCTGTTGGATCTGGAACTTTTAAAGAAGCACTCTCAACTCTGACTTCAGTTTTGTTACATTTACGTGATGTTAGGTTTATGTTCTGTGAAGTTGAAGTTCTGTTACTTTGAAGTAACCGGGTTTAGCTTCTGTTAAGATTTAATTTCTGTCAAGTATGAGTGTTTAGAGCTGATTCCGGTTCACTGCTGAGGACAGACATTTTTTAACACACATGAGGAGGACTGGCATGAGGCTCCTGAAATATGGAGTGAAATTTCTGAAACGAATGAGCTGCAGTGCTCGGGTCACACCTAAAACAACTGGTTCTCCCTCACCATGGGTTTGACATGGACAGGGGTGTTTATCAAGATCAGTTCCTGCAGTTTTGGTGGGGTAGCTGTGCTAGGTTACCTGCACTCATTACCATTACCTGCCAGCTGTGCAGTTATTACCAGCTGACTACAAACCCCCAACAAAACAGGTCATTAAGAGATGTTGTGGTATGAAGGTCATTCTGCTTTTCCTTTGCAGTGCCATTTACAGGGGTGGGAAGCCTGAGGCCAGCTTCCCTAGAGAAGATCTGGTTGGCCCTTCCCTTTGCTCCAAGGGATTTGTCAGATATCACCTAGGATATGTTGGGGCTAAGAGCTGTGCTTCAGTCTGCCAAACACAGCAGTGCCTCGGGCACAAGGACCTCTCCCCGTTTAAAGCACAAAACACACCTAACAGCAATTTTTCAGGTCACTGAGACTGTTCAGACTGATTCAGCTTTGGCTGTGTGGAACTGTAACCTCTATTGAATAGGATAGATGGGAGATGGGATATAAATAACCCTTGAATGTTGCAGTTCAGATGACAAATCATAAGGTCTTCTCACTGCCTGATCAAAGAATAACAGATTTTAGGCTGCTTTGGGGAGAATGGTATTAGTGAGTAAATCTGTTTTTCCCCACCTATCCCACCATGATCATCTGGCATAAATGCTGGGAAAGAGCAGTGAGAAAATACTCTGAGCACCTGGAGATCCTGGGACTTCATACAGAAATGCTCACACAGGTGAAAGTTCTTCACAGCACCAAGCAAATTTTAACTAGGAGAAAGTGGAAATTGTAGTTTACTATGGGTTGGCTTTCTGGCACTTATTTAAAAGTGCAGGAAGGCTGCAGAATAGATGTAAAAGAATTTGTGGTTTCAACAGTGAAGCCTGATTGTTACCTGGAGTCCAACAGCAGTGGAGCATTTGAAAATTTGGGTCAGCTTGTGAGGCGCTGTGTTTTTCATGGCTGTGCTGACCAGGCTTGGGAAGTGGGTTGCTTGATTTTATGTTCATGTCGATGGAAGGAGACCAGGACATCAATTTGATCATCACAGGCCCAATTTTATTGATCAGTACAGCAGGTTAAATACAGTTAATAATGAGCTTCATACATATTGCAAAAGTTGAGCTCAGGATTGGTCAGTTACATATCAGCACCTACGCCTACTTCTACATTCCTATGGTTCTACTTTTGATACTTTCGACATATTCTTAGGATGTATTCAGGACTAATCTCAACTCCCTATCCTCATGTTGCAGCGAGGTCACTGCTGACTCTTCCTTTCAGCTTGCTGACTGCTGACTTTCTTCCTTCAGCTTAACCAGCGGCATTATATCAGTGTGGCCTTTCTCAGCTAACCAATTATTAATAATGCTCTCCACATTTCCCCCGTTTTCTTCTTGAGCAAGGAGATTAGTTTGCCATGTTTTTGCTATTGTACGGCTGACCATGTTTTGGATACAGTTAAAGATACAAGGCAAAATAAGCAAAAACAGTAAAATTACACCCAGCAGTCCTATAGCATAGATCACAAGGTTCCTCAGCCATGGCCCAAGTCCTAAGCCTTTAAGCCATTCGTCAATTCCTAAACCGTCTTCTTCCTTAAGTTTGTGAAGTCCCTGTTGTAATTCTTTTATCTTAGTGTGAATGGACACCGAATGATCAGACAGATTCATGCAACATGTTCAGCCATGGTAAACGTGTCCTGTGTTTGTGACTAACTCGTGTGGGCTTTCTGACGTTGCCCCAGTAAGAGATCCTGGCTGGGCCGTGGCATGGCTGATGGTGGGTGCAGAGGGTGACTCCCCTGGATGATGGCTTCTCCCTGTGCCTTGCAGGTCCTGCGTGGGTGACAGCGTTGGCAGCTGGGCCGTGGCATGGCTGATGGTGGGTGCAGAGGGTGACTCCCCTGGCTGACGGCTTCTCCCTGTGCCTTGCAGGTCCTGCGTGGGTGACAGCGTTGGCAGCGGGTGCCCCGTGTGCCACGTGCCGGCCTGGGTGCGGGACGCGCAGATCAACCGGCAGCTGGACAACATGATCCAGCTGTGCAGCAAGCTGCGGAGGCTGCTGAGCACCCACAGCTCAGGTGAGGCTCACCCCTGGGGGCTGCACGCTCCAGGCCACCCCTTTCATTGTCCAGCAAATGAGCGGTGCAGCCCTGCTTCAAATTCCCTGAGGCTGCTCCAAATCGTGTTAGGAAAATCTGGTTTGAAGAGAGCTGTCTGTGTGGATTGCTCGTTCTTTGAATCTGTTTTAGTAAGAAATCCGTGTGAGCAGGTTAGTCCAGAATTCATTAGAATCAGTTTTCCAAAATGAGATGAAGGTGGGAGAGATTGCTGAGTCATGGGGCACAGCTTGCCATATCTTATGGGAGCCCCTGTGTGTAAAGTTGTACATTAAAGAATTAATGCATGTCTTCTCCTGCCTCTGGGTTGCTGTGCACTGACTGAGCCGTGCCTGCTGTCCCAGTAATTTTCAGTTCAGGTTTTTTGCACATGGGAAAAATGATCTGTGTTCTTTGCCTAAAAACAGGAAAGAAGCAAGTCTTAACTCATTTGTTTTCTGGTCCCTAACAATCAGCTAATCTGTGCTAGGAGATTGCAGGGAATGTACTCTGGGAATGAATCTCTATCAAATTTTAGGTTGTTTGTCAAAGTGGGCAAAAGTGTGGTGAAATCCACATAGGTGATTGTGTGTTTCTTCTGCAAGCTCAGAGAGGAGCGTTTATGTAATACCAAGTTTTAGAAAACATTCATTTAGTTGTCAAATACAGAATAGGTAATTCTTCCTACATTGTTGCTTTCTAATATGTTTGTCTAAGTTAAAGATTCCTTTTCTGTGTGCAATCCCATCAGCACCTTCACTCATTTATGGAATATCTCTTTATTGACACCAAAATGGATTTTAAGTGACGAGGCTGGAAGCCTGTGTCCAAGTGTAAAGGAATACATTTTTATATAGGTATAAAATCCTATGGTGATCAAATCTTCTGGAGCATAGAAAACAGATGATGGCTTAAACAGGATTTCAGGGAAACATTTGAAGTGATGAAGGCTTTTAAAAGCACACTTGGAAGAGAATCATTCTGAGAGGAACTGTTTGTGATGCTATAAATAAACCATTTAAATTACAACATGGTAGCCTTATTGATACTGTTTAGATGTTTTGGAGAGCTCTTAGAGATGGATTAACTCTTAAAAATGTGTCTGATGTTTAACTGTACTAAAAATTGAATAGTACATTTAATCCCATAGTTCTTCTAGAATGAAGTGTGTGTGGTGTGGCTGGGCCACAGAACTAAATGAGGTTCTTTTTATCCCTTGTTCTGACTTAAAAGCAGACACAAAATAGAAGTTTACAAGAGTGTTTCATAGAAATGATTTGGGAGATGCCTTCCTGTCACTTGGAATCTTTGCAGCGTGCTAAGGATTAGCACAGTGGCCTTTGGGATGTTTGATACTGAGGGTAGGAGAAAATCCTCCCCAGCTGTAATAGTTCACTGTCAGGAATGGCCTGAATTGATAAATAAATGAGCACACCTCTAAGAACAGCCAATTATATACTGGGAAAAAAACATGGGTGAAAATCACAGGATATTGCAGCTTTAGAGATTTTGAGAGCAAATTCTTCAGGATGTTTTGGCCCTCACCTCCCATAGATGTCTGGATCCATGAAGTTCTGCCTTGAACTTCATGTATCCAAAGAGAAATACGTTTGAGTTTGGAGAATCATTGGTTCTCTTCTCTTGTTAAGGACTTGCTTCATGTTCTTACAGCACTTCTGTCAACAATGTTTTCTTTTGTGTTAGAAGGTCAGAAATTGTACTTCATGTTCCACTAAAGGAAATAGACCGAAAAATCAATCTTACAGTGCAGGAAAGGAAGAGAAGCAGTTGAAAATAATAATATTTCCATATATTTATGTTTTATGTCCCTTTTGCACATTTGCTTGTTTTGAGACAGTTGTGGCTTCTCTTGAATCTTGTTGGAGATCCTTGTTGACACTGAAATTATTAAGTGCATCCTGCTAGTAATTTTTTTTTTTTTTGTCTCTGACAGAGCTAGTGCATGCCTTGAGTTGTGTATTTTTCTTTTAAAAAACCCCATGGAAGTGCTGTGACTGAAAAGGATAGGGTTAAGCTCACACTGAATATTTCAAATACAAAAATCCCTGTACCCTGAGGTTCCACAGTAGACATGAGAGGGATCTCACTTTGTATTCCATTGGGATAAAAATAGCTCCTGCCAAACAGCATGTGCATTGTAAGGAGCAGCAGCAAATAATTCAGGGAAGACTGCACAAAACAGCTAATACTTCCCTTTTAAATTAGAGGGAAACACAGCCAGTGACACTCCTGGGGTGACTGAAGATGAATTGACAAACAAACCTGAAACTGGCTGTGGAAAATGCAAATTCTAGGTGGAAAACTCAAGCTATAGGTAGGACATGCTGAGCCTCCAAATGAATTCACTTGTTGGAGGTTTTTTGTGCCTAGTCCCTGGCAAGATGAGGAGAGGTGCCTGAATTTTTGGCTGCCCTGTGCTGTGCCTTCCTAAGGGTGAAGGGAAAAGCTGCCTGCAGGCACCACAGGTGGGATGTCTGCACTCAAACCCTTCAGCTCTGATGTTGAAGTGTCCAAGGCACGTTGGGAACTGACCCTGGTGGGATGATGGGTGGAACCATGGGCATAGTGCACATAAAACACTAGATTTGTTGATTGACAGTGATCATTTTGACAGAGAAGTTGTAAATACTTTTCTGTGTAATGTTCTGTAAAAAGAAGGGATTGTGTTAAATTCTCAGAACCATCACCAAGCATTTATAGTTGATTTTACCTTGTTCTTTGTAGCAGTCTGCTTCAGTTTTACACATCAAACAGAAAGCCTTCCTCCCTCTTCTCCTGCAGAGCTGCACCTTGCAGGAGTTGGTCAGAGCTTCCCAAGCTGATGCTGCTGGACAGTCAGTGAGATGACTCTGTTTCACATTTACTGGCTGTGGAACTCCTGTTGTAACAGGTTACATTGCATTTCATGGCTGCTGGGACATTTTTCATGGCATCTAAAGATTAAGTTTTGAATAGCTGGGATTTCTCCCTTTCCCCTTCAGTGTTGAATACTTAACTTGCAAAATGATCACTCTTCAGTGAAGGCACTAATGTTGCACAGATGGTACCAAAGCTCTTCCCTTTGATTTTTAATAAGGGACTAGTTTGTCAAAGAGATTTCTCAACTTCTGTTCTGAAACCCATAATAGAGAATAATTGGAAAGGCACACAATGTGCATCATTATTTTCCTTTGATGCAGATTAATGATAGCTAAACCACATTTTCTAATTGCTCCTTTTTCCCCCCCTGCACTAGCCTGCCATTGCACTGCAGCAGAACTTGGAGCTCTGGTTGCAAGGCCCTGACCGTGTCCTGGTGTTTTTGTGTACTCTCAACCCTTTTAACACTTAAGAAATCCAACTCTATTAAATGCCAGCATTGAGAAACTTGTGCTTATTAACTCTAAATTAGAAACAACTCAGTTGCTGCATTGTGTATCTGAATGTTACATTTAATAGGTAATGGAGACTAAATTTACTGCATTTATTGTAGGCTGATTCTAATGCTGTTATTGTGGATGCTCTTTATGCTATTGCACATGCTTAAAATCCAGAATTAGTAAGGAATGCACTACTGATTTACCTTGTCTAAATGCCTCTCTGAAAATTTTTGTGAGGACACTTATGTATTAAAAAGACAAATCAAAATCATAATAGTAATTTTTTTCAATCCTGTTAAAATCCAAGCTCTGGCTTCAAACACAGAGACAGCAGAGAATTCATTGGGATTGATTTTATTGTGAGCAATTTTCTCCGAAGGTACTTTAACTGAATGAACTTAGCTACCAGATAATACCCTCTTTATATAAATTAACATTTACTTATTAAATCATAAGAACTTCCTTTCAGCTTCTTGGCTCTGCATCTCCCCTCTTTATTTCTCTCTCTCACAGCTCTGGGTCCATCAAAAGGTTTGATTTTCAGGGAAGTAGATTGGCCATTTGTCATTTGCAACTTGGACCTTGCTTGTACCTTGTACACTTTGGAAATGGAGGAAGGGGGAGCAGAAAATGCAATTTCCTGCCCTGGTTGTGCAGGGCTGGCCTCTGGATGGGTGGGTCTCTTTGACATCTTTTAATCATGTCCCCTGAGTGCCTCCCTGTTCTAGAACATGGAAAACACTCCTTGGCAAGTGTTTATTTAGCATGTTGTGTTTGCAGCAGGTTTGTAATAACCTGCCTGGTAAATCCCTGCTGAGCAACAAGCAGTGAGCAGATGAGTGCAGGAAGCCTGGTGGTGGATTTTTCACAGGCTTTCCTGCTGCCACAAGTGGTGCAGCCAGTGGAAATGCTTCATTGTGTTCTGCTGCTTTAGATCATACTTCTGAAGGACTCTGCCTTTGATTGAATTTGTCACTTGGACTTTAAAGTCTTGCTGTGCTACACACATCAAAAAGAATTCTGGCCATCATAAAATTGTTGCACAAATGACTTCTGCAAGCTGATTTTATTATTTCTCTCTACTTGGGGATGACTGATTCTTTTAGCAAGGTAAATATTTGACAAGGAGATCTGCTAGTTTGTGTAAACACTGGCAAGATGAGAAAATAGTCACTTGTGTTTTATATTTTGCATCTGTTTGCAATCAAGCTCTTCCTTTTTTTAGATGTTATTGGCAGAATGAGAGTGGATGTGTTCTCAAGGCTAGCTAGTTCTGAGATTTCAGTCTCAATTTCAGTGCTTTTTCTCTTGTTTGCACCAAGCCCAGCCCTAGAGGAAAACCAAATAGCTGCAGTTCTGTACTTGATGATTATCTTTAGATGGCTAAATGATTGATTAACTAGCCTCCAGCTGTATTCTTAATGACACTTCTGGTCTGATGCCTTACATATTCCTCTAGCTGAATCTAAAATCTTTAATTCCAGGGGTAAGTAGGGTAATTGAAATCAAGATTAAGGAAACATTTAACTTTGCAATATTGCTTTAAAAGACAACTGTGCATGTCTGTTTTAGTGGTGAATTACTAGCTGCACAGTTCTCTTTTAAGTGGAGTTCCAAAAGCACTTTTTGTGACTAAGGGATTGGAACCAGTGTGTTGGTTGCTATGAGTTTATCCCAGCTTGCTGTGAAAAACTGACTGTAGTTACTAACACCAAAAATAGAAGGTGTGGAGATAATAAATTAGCCATAGAAACTTCATGCACTGAAGTGCAAGTGATAGATTGTTGCAGTGAGTGTCTGTCACTGTTAATAATTGAGACTTTATTGCTTGTTTTAAGAATACTTAAAACCCTCCCCTCCCTTCTAATCTTGGTCTTAGTGCTGCTTCAAAACAAAATTCATATTGGTTTTATGTTTGGTTGTTACAAATCACCAAGACTTTTGTGAGTGGTAGTCCCTGAAGTTTGAGGCAACAGGAGGAGTGAGTTGTGCATTTACTTTGTCCAAATAACCTAAAATAACACCAGTTCAGAATGAAGGAATTGGTGAAAAATCATCTGTGGTTCTTTTGTGTCAAAAAATGGTGAAATGAAATTAGTGTCTGACTTTGAGGTCACTTTATACTCCTTAATTTATTCTTAGGCCATTGAAGACAATATTTATGTGCTCAGTCCTTGTTCTCACTGTTATTTCATGTGCTGGGGGTACAGGATATTCCTGCATCATCCTGCTCATTGATTTGTAATGTGCTGTATGATGTGATTTATAAAATTGCTCCACTGCATATTTTTAAAGAAATGTTTGAGATCATCAAAATGCTGAACTTCCTTGAAGTTATTTACTACCCAGGGGTAGAGGATCAAATGACAGGACACAATTGCTTACAGATTTTCTATATATATTCCTTTGCTTCATCTGCTATATCTGTGGAATCAGTCAAAATTTCTCAGGAATGTTTGACATTTTTATAAGGACATTGTTTTTGCTTGCTTGCACCTATTTTTCCTTTCCATCTTTGGATGAACTCTTATACCTCTTTAGAAAATTGTTTCTATGCTCTTTTATGTATGCACATGCCTCTTTGTTATTTCCAAGGAAAACTCAGTGAGAAAACCAACTTCTGTCCTTTTCTGACCTGCTCAGAACTCTGCTGTGCTCTGAACCCTGACTGCTGAAGGAATTTTATTTGCCAGGATGCTCATTGGCCTGTTGGATCTCTGAGCTCCACAGTGGCTTGTGGCCTGGCCAGGGCTTTTAAAGTCACTGTGTGTGCCTTGTCAGGAGTGCCACCTTGCCAGGGCTTTTAAAGTCACCACATGTGCCTTGTCAGGAGTGCCACCTTGCCAGGGCTTTTAAAGTCACCACATGTGCCTTGTCAGGAGGGTCACCTTGCCAGGGCTTTTAAAGTCACTGTGTGTGCCTTCTCAGGAGTGTCACCTTGCCAGGGCTTTTAAAGTCACTGTGCCTTGTCAGGAGTGTCACCTTGCCAGGGCTTTTAAAGTCACTGTGTGTGCCTTCTCAGGAGGGTCACCTTGCCAGGGCTTTTAAAGTCACTGTGTGTGCCTTGTCAGGAGGGTCACCTTGCCAGGGCTTTTAAAGTCACTCTATGTGCCTTCTCAGAAGGGTCACCTTGCCAGGCTTTTAAAGTCACTGTGCCTTCTCAGGAGTGTCACCTTGCCAGGGCTTTTAAAGTCACTCTATGTGCCTTCTCAGAAGGGTCACCTTGCCAGGGCTTTTAAAGTCACCACATGTGCCTTCTCAGAGTGTCACCTTGCCAGGGCTTTTAAAGTCACTGTGCCTTGTCAGGAGTGTCACCTTGCCAGGGCTTTTAAAGTCACCACATGTGCCTTGTCAGGAGGGTCACCTTGCCAGGGCTTTTAAAGTCACTGTGTGTGCCTTCTCAGGAGGGTCACCTTGCCAGGGCTTTTAAAGTCACTGTGCCTTCTCAGGAGGGTCACCTTGCCAGGGCTTTTAAAGTCACTGTGCCTTCTCAGGAGGGTCACCTTGCCAAGGCTTTTAAAGTCACTGTGCCTTCTCAGGAGGGTCACCTTGCCAGGGCTTTTAAAGTCACCACATGTGCCTTCTCAGGAGTGTCACCTTGCCAGGCTTTTGAAGTCACCACATGTGCCTTCTGAGAAGAAATGAAGGCACTCATAGATTGTATTTGGTAACACTTCATCAATCCTTGCAGTTGTTATGTTTTTTTTTTTTTGAGGTTCTGAAGAGTACTCTATAATTATTTTTCCCCCTTGCTCATGCTCTTAGGTTCAGCAGAGGATCCATCCACACCCCCTGAGTCAGAGCTGGAGAAGAAGAGCAAGAAGGAGCAGATAAAAATGTGGTTCAGCCCCAGGAGCAGGAAGATTCGATGTGTTGTGAACAGGAGTCAGGCTGGCACTAAAAGCACTCACCTTGCTCAAGACACATCTTCAGTTTATGATTTTTTTCCTTCCCCTCCTCATGAAAAGCCCTCTAAGCCAACAAAAAAACCAACTCAGAGACAGATTAAGAAGACAAAGAAGAAACATCTAGCAGACATTAACAAAGTGTGGAGCTTAGAGAAACCTGAGCACACAAAAGCTGAGAAGGCTCCCAAGGAAAAGTGTGTGACCATCTGCAGTCAGCCAGTCGTGCTGTGCACTCAGGAACCAGAGAGTCCTGAGCACAGAGCTCAGCAGGAGCCTGTGAAGGAAGCTGACTCCAGCAGTAATGCAGAAGATAAGGAAGTTCTACCACAGGTGGAATCCCCAGAGAAGAAAGAGAACAGTGAGGCTGTGTGCCCTGCAGCAGAGAGCAAGGAAACACGTGGTGCTGCAGAGACATTGCTGTCAGCAGCAAGTGAAGTCACACCCTTGAAGCGTGGCAGGGAGCAGTGCAGACTGCAGGGTACTCCTCAGTCCAAGAGAGCCAGGAGGAGTGAGAGGGGCACTCCTGGGAACAGGCAGGCTGATGGCTCAGAGGAGTCTCTGCAGGGCTCCCCCAGCTCCCCAGCCACTGAGCTGACACCAGTCCAGATTTCCTCCTCTGCACCCAAACTCACTGACGCTGGAATGAAGACCAGAAGATCTGCAGCCCTTCAGGCCACAAGCAGTCCTTCACTTTCAGAGTCTCCCTCTACCCCATCCACTTCCAAGAGTTGCAGTCAAGGAGCAACCCCACTCAGTCCTTCTGTGGTGAAATCCCCTGGTGTCAACTCCATCGCCAGAAGGAATTACAAGGGAGAGACTTTGCTCCATGTTGCTTCCATCAAGGTAGGACCTTCATCTTCTAGTTCAGCTTTAAGCAGAAGTTTAAAAAGACAATGTTGTTTTAAAAATATTCTGAAAACCTGTTACTTCAGAACATCCTATTTCAGGGAGGGAAATCTCATTCTGGGTTTACTGGGAAGTTTCCAACCTGATTCTCTGATTTCATCAAGAAATGACTGAATGATCAAAGATGATTGTAGTTGGAAAATGTCAGAGCATTACAGTGTCAGTTATACCTGTGATAGTTCAGCTTTAAGCAGAGGTTTAAAAAGACAAGGTTGTTTTAAAAATATCCTGGAAATTAGTTACTTCAGAGTATCCTATTTCAGGGAGGGAAATCTCATTTTATGATCTTTTTCTTCTGGGTTTACTGGGAAGTTTCCAACCTGATTCTCTGATTTCATCAAGAAATGACTGAATGATCAAAGATGATTGTAGTTGGAAACTCAAAGCATTACAGTGCCAGTTATACCTGTGAGTTTTAGGAAGTGATAAGCATTTAAATGTTTTGGCCTTGTGTGCCAGGAAGCTGTCTCTGGTTTGTCACAAGGAGTTTAGGAAGTATTTCAGATCTCACTGAGTGACCTTGATCAGTTCACTGGTAACTCAGGCAGCACAAGCTCTGAGTTATGTACATGAGAATAACTCTGTGAAACATTAACATTATAAATGTGTTGAGATCCACCACCTGATGCAAATATGATTCCCATGCTGAGCCCTATGCTCTGAAGGGAAGGACAAGAATTGGGGTTTTCTCAGTTTTGTGTAAGCCCAATATTATTCTTGGAATGCCAGCTATCACTCATGATGCTGTTATATCTTAACCAGTTCCTGGAGTGGTACAACTTCATGGCTTTGCTCTTTTCAGGGGTTGTCCTTGCCCATTTCTTTGGAAAACATGTCCCACTCATCAGGTGGACTCATGGCAGCTCCCTTCTGAGAGGTCATTTCAAAGAGTTTGTGCTCTGGCAATTTAAATGTACTTTGTGTTAAATCATATAACACAAATGCTGGGTGGTTAATAAGCTGCATCTACTGAAGAATTGATTCCTCTGTAAGCACCTGACATTTATACAGCACTTCTGGCTGCTGAGACAGAGGCTGTTCTTGATAAATAACTCTGTCCTCTTCCAAAGGCATTCTAATAAGCCACTCCTGCTGCAGGAGACCTTTCTAAATGGAAGTGTCAGCTGAGCTGAGTTCAAATCTCATATTTGATGTCATTAATATGGAATTAGGGGGGAGAAAATGAAATGCTGTCCTCACAGGACTCAAAAGCTTTGAGGGAGAGATCTCTTATTACCTCTTGTCACAAGTCCTGCATATTCCTCTTTATTAAAACACTGTTTACAAATTACCCTTCCATGATTTCCTGAGAATTTGTAATGAATGCAGTCATGACTGACTGGTTCTGATAACATGGCTCTGCCCTGACAAGTTTTCACACAGGTGTGGTTTGCAGCAATGTGCCTGGTGCTCCTTTGGAGCACAGGTATTTCATCTAAGGAAACAGCATCCCTGCAGCTTGTGGAGACTTGGAATATTGGCATGTTGGTGATATGCCAATAAGGTTTCATTGCAAAGCATTTTGGTGATAAATGAAAAATTAGGCAGTTCATGCTGTAGACAGAAAGGATGATAAACATGTTTTGATTATTGAAGTTCAGTGGTGTTGCTGGCATTCCTCACTGGCATTGGTGCAGCCAAAAAAAAAGCTGATTTCCAACTGGAGTGTGGGCAGTGGGATGGGCTTTTCCAGTCCTGTGTGTGAGTTCCTTTCTCTGTTGTCTTTTGATGTTTATAATTATTGAGCTAAAGTGGGAGATGGCTTCTGTTCCTCATGAGCTCTGCTGAGGTTTTTATCCAGCTGCTCCATCCTCATTGAGGTGCTCATTAGCAAAGCCTTGTGTAGCTAGGTAGGGCTGCAGGGTGATCCCAAAGTTTCCTTTGAAAAGGAACTAAAATAACACAAGGAAAGTGATCCCTTGGTTATGATTTTTTAACTTGCAGGAGCCCTCTGTGAACTGATAAAACTATTGTGTCAAACTGGTCTTGAAAATACCAGGCTTTATCCTCTTTGTGTATTTTCAGTGTGGGGTTTAGATTTGTTGGTTTGGGTTTGGTTGCTGGTGTGGGTTTTTTTTTTTTTTCCCTCAAATTAGTTGAGAATTTTTTTTTCCTAATTTTTTTTTTTTCCTGAAAGAAGCATTTCTCTTCCAGTTTGATTTTATGGGCAATTTTTTTTTTCTTGTTGTTTTCACAGCCAGTAATGTTTTTCCATGTGTGTAAAGGGAAACAGACTTGTAGCTGCCACCCTACCCCAAAGTAAAATGAAGTCTAATTCTCTGGGGCTTCATTAGTTATAAAAACAAATCTGTATCATTTTCATTAGCTGTTAGGGTCTAATACCCAGAATTTAATTAAAGCTAATTGAATTATCCCTTTTTTTCTTATTTAAAAGAGATCATAAACAAGGTTAGCAGGCATGAAAACTAAGAGTGTTGTGTTGTTTATAATGATTCTGAAGGATTGTCCCCATTTACTACTACTACTAGTTACTATTTTCACTGAAATCAAAATGGTTCTCAAGAAAGGTTCTAGTGGGGATGAACTTAATGTTGAGTTAAACTAATAAATGAAAATAAAAATGAAAATAAATGTGACTCTTCCTGTAGCAACCAGCAGTCACGTTTATCTTCATAGTCATTAAAGAGGAAAATCCAATTAATTAAAATACAAAATGTGACCTGTTCAACTCTGAATATTCTGACCTAATGGGAAATTGCCCCATCACACAGCCCTTCCACATGGGACTATTTTTTACAGTAAGGACAAATTGTTCTAGGACCAGCTCTTGCATGGCAATTAAAGATTTAGGACTGCAGGAGTCAGTGCAGAGTCCCAAATCTGCTGTGGAGAGAGGAACCCCCTGTAGGGGGATAGAATATCAGAAAATAAAGATAGTGTAGAGAGTAATCTTACTTACCCCTAAGGAGATTGTCAAAGATGAGGAGCAGGCCTGAATTTACCAGGCCACAGCTGTGAGCAATGAGAAGAAGATGCTATAAAAGAGTGGGGTGGCTAGGTGGGAAGGGAACTGGAGTCAGTGGCTGCTTTGTGAAGAAGAAAGAGTCAGTGCTCTGAGAGATGCCCATGAGAAACACCAAGAAGGTGTGACACTTTTGTGATAAGGAGACAGCAGTGTGGAAGCCCTGTGATAAGGTGACAACAACCCCCAGTGCCTGGGCACTCCCTTTCAGGTCTGGGTGCTGCCTGTGCTTCTGCTGTGCTGAGGGAAGGGATGGGGCAAATTGTGGGTTCCAGGGAGAGGGACAGTGAGCTGCAACACCAGAGGGTGACAGGAGACCTTAGCACAGCCAGGTGTTACAAGGAGTGGATGGGAAATAGCTGGGAGAAAGCTCCTGGTGCTTCAAGGTAGGAGGAAATAAGGAGTTTTTGTCCCTCTGAGGAAGGAAGAATTTGCCTCTGTGCAGAGCATCTGCTGAGTTTGGAGAGAGAGGTGCTGTATTTGGACCAGTTTTGGTGATCTGCTGTTCCAGGAGCCCTTTAGTTTTCTCAGCTCTTGACAGCTTCCCCTCCTTGCACTCTCAGGACACTCACAGAAAGGTTTCACCCATGGCTAGCCTGCTGTGCTGGACTCTGCATGGTCATTATAATTAACCCAGTAAAATAACGAAGATAATTCCTCCTGAGCCTGTGAGAGTGCTCCTTTATTGCTTTGGTACCAGTTAATGACACACCAGGAAGGAGAGCAGAGGAGACAGTGCGCTTGTGTGAGCATGTGATGGCAAACAGCAGGATGGCTTTTAAATCTTGTTTTCAGGTGTCTGAGCTATCAGCTGTGCACTTCCTTGCCTTTGGGACTGGATCTGTGTGTGTCATGGTTGAGAGATGGGTCACAGATTAACATCTGCCTTCCCTGAGGGGGGAGGTCAAGGCAAATGTAAAATAATGCAATGGTTTCAAATGCAGCACTTGAGAATATGGAAACTGGCAATGAGTCAAAGCAATCCGTCTTCCCAAGTGCTGATTTGGAAACCTGGAAACAAATGACCATTTCTTTTGCAATAATGCTTGCTTGTCACCTGTCTCCTTTCTGAGGCTGGGTAACTTCTTGCACGTTTCTCTTTATTAAAGGGTAAGCACAACTTCTTCTATGTTTGTTATTAGGGAAAAGTCTGTAGGGAATTCATTTGGAGGATTTTCAGGTGAGAAGCTTGCAGGATCCTGGAAAGAATTCACAATTCATATAAACTCTTTAATTCATATTTGTCCTCCTTGACCATTTATGAGTTCTGGATAATCTAGTTCCAGTTCTGATAATCCATAGTTCCATTTTATGAAAACCATGATAATCTAGTTCCATTCATGATAACCGTGATAATCTAGTTCCATTTATGATAATCCACAGTTCCATTTATAATAACCATTTAACCATTTTATTATAATAATGATAATTAGTTCCATTTATGATAACCATTTAACCATTTTATGATAACTGTGATAATCTAGTTCCATTCATGATAACCATGATAATCCATAGTTCCATTTATGATAATTCACAGTTCCATTTATGATAACCATTTAACCATTTTATGATAACCATGACAATCTAGTTCCAGTTATGATAATCCATAGTTCCATTTATGATAACCATGATAATCTAGTCCCATTCATGATAACCATGATAATCTAGTTCCATTCGTGATAACCATGATAATTTAGTTCCAATTCTGATAATCCATAGTTCCATTTATGATAACCATTTAACCATTTTATGATAACATGATAATTTAGTTCCATTCATGATAACCATGATAATCTAGTTCATACCAGTTATGATAATCCACAGTTCCATTTATGATAACCATTTAACCATTTTATGATAACCATGATAATCTAGTTCCAGTTATGATAATCCATAGTTCCATTTATGATAACCATGATAATCTAGTTCCATTCATGATAACCATGGTAATCTAGTTCCATTTATGATAATCCACAGTTCCATTTACGATAACCATGCAACCATTTTATGATAACATGATAATCTAGTTCCAGTTATGATAATCCACAGTTCCATTTATGATAACCATTTAACCATTTTATGATAACCATGATAATCTAGTTCCATTCATGATAACCATGATAATCCACAGTTCCATTTATGATAATCCACAGTTCCATTTATGATAACCATTTAACCATTTTATGATAACCATGATAATCTAGTTCCATTCATGATAACCATGATAATCTAGTTCCATTCATGATAACCATGATAATCTAGTTCCATTCATGATAACCATGATAATCCAGTTCCAGTTCTGATAATCCATAGTTCCATTTATAATAACCATTTAATCATTTTATGATAACCATGATAATCTAGTTCCATTCATGATAACCATGATAATCCATAGTTCCATTTATGATAATCCATAGTTCCGTTCATGATAACCATGGTAGTCTAGTTCCATTCATGATAATCCACAGTTCCATTTATGACAACCATTTAACCATTTTATGATAACCATGATAATCCACAGTTCCATTTATGATAACCATTTAACCATTTTATGATAACCATGATAATCTAGTTCCATTTATGATAACCACGATAATCTAGTTCCATTTATGATAATCTATTCCTCCACAGTTTAAACAAGCAAATGGCATTGTCTTTGAAAGAGGGATTTTTTGGTTCATTTGTTTGAGCTAAAGATTGAAGTTGCTTGATTAAATTTGTAAATAAAAGAAGAAATATTGGTTGAAGGAGTACAGCTTTTTAGCTTCACCTTCATGTACTCTCCTAATTTGTTGGATCTCTCTCATTAACTGGTAGAATGTGTGTGTTTTCTGGTAGAACATGTTTCCATTTATTTAGCAATTTGACTTTTTGGGTGGAAAATACCTTGCTTAATGGAAGTTGTAAAGGGCAAAATGGGAAAAAAAAAACCCTGTAAAATAGGACTAAAAGGACACTTGCAGTTCTTAACCATATGTATTAAATTCAGGACTTGAGGGAAAAGGGAAAAAAGCCTCCAACAAGCTTGTGTAAGCCAAGTAGAGATGGTTTTGTGGTCTTATGGCAGCCGTGGCTGCAGGAACTAAATTCTCCTTGGGAGGAGGAAGTGCTAAAGGCCTGTAAATGCTCCTCTCTGTCCCATCTCCTGCCAACAGATGGCCCCAGCGCCTTTCCTGCTTCTCCGGGAGCTGCGGTGCCGAGGAGGAGCAAACCCGAGCCGGCTTCACTGCCTTGTCACTACAGCTGAGCTTTGTTGTGAGCTTTGTTTGTTCCGAATGGATAATTCTGCATTCTGCACTAGCTCCTGCCTTTTCAAGAGCTGGATGTAATCCTTCATTGATAATTAGATTTCAAAAGAAACACATGCCTGGGAATTCTTAATGGTAGGAGCATTTCTCTACCTGCTGTTTGCCTTGTTCTCCTTTTCTGAACAAGAAGTGTCTCCACTTAACGTGTCCCCTCTGCTAAGAGGGTCTCTCCTTATGTCCCCTGGTTCTGGCTTCTTGGTGCAGCCTGGTGATTTTCCTGCTGCCTCCAGTATACTCAAGGAACTCAATGTGCAAAATTAATTTCAGCATTAGTCAAAGCACATCTTTATGCAGCATGTTGGAATTTAGTCATTCCATACTGCTAGGTGGAGTTTCTTCTGCTCTCTTGTGGAGGGCAGACCTGGCATTGACATATTTGTGTCTGGATTTGCACATCTGTGCTCCTTTTATCTAAGAGTTTAGCAAAGCATTTATTAGCTTATAAATGTTAGTAATTCCATCAGCTTGGGTAGAAGTGGCCAGTGTAAAAAATAACCAAGCCACTCTTTTTTTTACTCTTGGATCACATTTATTTGGCTCGACTTGTCATCTAAACCTGATATCAGCCTCTGGAAGATGCAGGCAAATGTCAGAGGCACTATGGTTGGATTTGATGATCTTCTAGGTCTTTTCCAGCCATAATCATTCCATATTAATAGGTGTAAATTTCTTCTGCTCTCTTGTGGAGGGCAGACCTGGCATTGACATATTTGTGTCTGGATTTGCACCTCTGTGCTCCTTACTTTTATCTAAGAGTTTAGCAAAGCATTTATTAGTTTATAAATGTTAGTAATTCCATCAACTTGGGTAGAAGTGGCCAATGTAAAAAATAACCAAGCCACTCTTTTTTTAGTCTTGGATCACAGTTATTTGGCTGGACTTGTCATCAGCCTCTGGAAGATGCAGGCAAATGTCAGAGGCACTATAATTGGATTTGATAATCTTACAGGACTTTTCCAACCATAATCATTCCATACTAATAGGTGTAAATTTCTTCTGCCCTCATGTGGAGGGAAGACCTGGAATTGACATATTTGTGTCTGGATTTGCACCTCTGTGCTCCTTATTCTTGTTTAAGAGTTTAGCAAAGCATTTATTAGCTTATAAATGTTAGTAATGCCATCAACTTGGGTAGAAGTGGCCAGTGTAAAAAATAACCAAGCCACTCTTTTTTTTACTCTTGGATCACAGTTATTTGGCTTGACTTGTCATCTAAACCTGGTATCAGCCACTGGAAGATGCAGGCAAATGTCAGAGGCACTGTGGTTGGATTTGATGATCTTCTAGGTCTTTTCCAGCCATAATCATTCCATACTAATAGGTGTAAATTTCTTCTGCTCTCTTGTGGAGGGCAGACCTGGCATTGACATATTTGTGTCTGGATTTGCACCTCTGTGCTCCTTACTTTTGTTTAAAGTTTAGCAAAGAATTTATTAGCTTATAAGTGTTAGTGATTCCATCAACTTTGGTAGAAGTGGCCAGTGTAAAAAATATCCAAGCCACTTTTTTTTTACTCTTGGATCACATTTATTTGGCTTGACTTGTCATCTAAACCTGGTATCAGCCTCTGGAAGATGCAGGGAAATGTCAGAGGCACTATGGTTGGATTTGATGCTCTTAGAGGTCTTTTCCAACCAAAATGATTCTGTGATTGTGGTCCTGCTTTGATACCATGTCTATGAATGATCTGCCACTTGAAATTTAGTCTTGTGCTTTTTGAAGCTGGATGTTCACCTTCTGGTGGCTGAGGGAAGAGCCTCTGAGGACACAAAGGCCCGTTCTCCTGGCTCTGCTTTGTTAACCCCTCTCTTGTAATCCTGACTGGCAGCCCCCATCCAGGCACTGCACAGCCCATGACAGCTCTCCCTCCTTGCTGTCACTCTCAGTGCTCTGTGCTGCTCGTAGGGAGCAGGTTCCATTTACAGATGACATGATGACAATATTTATCTTCTGATAAGCAGCAAAACAGCAATTTTCTAATTTTGACATGGGCCTGGATTTAAGTCTGGGGATGTTGTCAGTCCTGGTGTCCACACCAGCAACATTTCCTTTGATGTTTTACAAATCAATGCTCACATAACTGATGTGAAAAGCTGTGCTAGTATCTGATGCCCACACAAATTATTAGCTGTGCTTCCTGCTTTAAAGCAGTGCTCCTGAAATGTCAAACCCTTTGCAGTGCATGTTTGCAAACTGAACTTTAAATGATAAGCTCAGCTCTCGCTCATTATAGATAATTGTGTTCTCTGTGTCTTAATGCTGAGCTGCCTCTGAAGAACTCCTCAGGTTTGATCTATGTCTGTTACCTTGCAACCATAAAGAATATGCTGCTGCTCCAAGCCTTTAATTGCTTTGAAAGGTAACATTTTGCTGGGACATCCAGCAAAATGTGAATATAGCACATGAAATTTATCTCTGATGTGGTAATTTGCTTGATGGTTGTAAAGCCAGCGAATCTCAGCATTTATTTCGGTGAGTTTTGAGTTTACAGTTGTTGCTTGCTGGATTTATTTTTGCAGAGCAGTCTGTCTTAATATTTTTTCTAATTTAAAGAGTAAAGATTAAAGCTGTTTTGTTTTTTCAAAGAGTTTCTTGGTAACAAAATCGGATTAAGTTTGTTTTTATTGTATTTAAAGCTTAATATAATATTCTCTCACCTTTTCCAAGGCTTGCTTGAAATTCCTTGACTTCCCATTACTTAAAGGCATTAAACTTGGTGCATATCATGGATTAAATTTCTCTCTTTCAGATCTTTTTTTATATTTAGCCCTGGCAAGAGCTACATACCACTTTAATAGTCTCTTCATTTGGGATCTCAATAGCCTGGTCTAGGCAAAGTGTCTGCAGTTGTATTGAAATACTTCATTTTGCCTAAAATTATAAGAATTGAGGCCTGCACTGCAGAGATCTCCTTGCCTCAGCTTCCACAGGCACCTTCCCCTTACCTATTTATAGCTGCATCTGGATATGCTCCAATCTTATTACCAGCTTTTGTTTTTCAGGGTGTCAAAACCTCTGATTCACAAATTCTGCCCTTTTGCTTCCTTTGCCTCATCTCTATGCAGCCTCTTTTCCTTAGGCTCTGCATCAGTTTCCACCCTTTCCACACCTCCTTGCTAACAGTGAAAGCTGAGTGTAGCATTTTCCCAAAAAGCAAATTAAAACTATTTTGGTAGATCGCTGTCAGAGAAAGTGTCAATGAGATTCAACATAAAGTAGTAATTGCAGTGTTAAATAAAACTCTTTTCCTTTCGTGGAAAACCAATTTCTAGAAGCTTGTCAGGCTTATTAATTTATTTCACCTGTGTTTTCAGACAGTTACTTTGATTAACTTGAAAAAAAATCCAGTCTGAAGGACGAGGAAATTCTCAGTAAATGTTCCTGACTTTAATCCTTGCAGTTTGACTGTAGTGGACAGATTGCAATTTGTTCAAACTTTTCCATTTATTTTGAATTAACTCTGTTACACACATAGTTTTTATCTAGAAATATGTCTTTGTGTAAATGTGTGGGTGGTTCTAAATGAACAGCAATGATTAACTGTGATCTCCAGGTCAGTTGAGCTTTTGTTATCCTGACAATATCTACATGGAAGGCTTACATTATAACATTTTTATTGCAGCTAAATTTATAATTATATTGTATCTATGTATTTTCTTCATTACTTTTTCATAACTGTTTTTTTTTATCCTGTGTAGGGTGACTTAGCAGCTGTGGAGGAGCTGCTGAAAAATGGGGCAGATCCCAATGTCAAAGATAATGCTGGCTGGACACCACTGGTGAGTGTTGAAGGCTTCTTTCTGTCATCTGTCTTCTAATCACATTTCACTTCATCCCTCCTTTCCTCTCTGATATTTTACTTCCCTTCACACACATTTAGGTGACAGAGAATTATGCAAAGTGAAGGAGTGATGATAAACAAGGTTGAAATAATTCATCAGCAGCCACTGACCTGCCCAGGTGTCATTGTCCTTTGCTGGGGTGTAGGGCAGGCCACAAAATTGATCAGCTGGTGACTCTGCAAATGCAGACAATACAGCTGGGATAACTCAAAAATTATCAATTCAAAACAATGCTTGTGTTTAATGGGTTCCTAATGTCCTCAGTGGTTTGGAAATACATCAAGTAGTGGTGTGAAAAAATTGCTCGATTGAATTACAGAAAATAAACAAACGGTTCTTGTCAACCATGACTTCTTCCTCTCCTGCAGAATACTCCTGGCAGCCTGTAATTTGGAGGGGTTTGTTCCCTGTGGTCTAACTTGCACACAGTTGGCCTTTGTTCAGTTCTTCTTGGGGCTTTCTGTCAGTGCTGGGCTGGCACAGACATATTTTATGAAAAATCTTTTTGCTAAGATCTTTTCTCTTAAGAAGCTGAGAGGCCTCGGAAACGAAATGTAAACAATGGTTATCTGGTGCTGTGGAATGCAACAGGTGCCTCTGTGACTGGTCTCATGTGGTTTTTAATTAATGGTCAATCACAGTCAGCTGTCTTGGACTCTCTGGTGAGTCACAAGATCCTCTTTTTTTTTTCCCCTCTCTTTTTTTTTCCCTCTCTCTCTTTTTTTTTCCCTCTCTCTTTTTTTTTTTCCTCTCTCTTTTTTTTTTCCCTCTCTCTTTTTTTTTTCCTCTCTCTTTTTCTTTTAATATAATATAACAAAATAATACATCAGCCTTCTGAAACATGAAATCAAGATACTCATCTCTTCCCTCATCCTGAGACCCCTGCAGACACCACCACATTCGGTGACCCTGAGTGAAGAACATTCCCACATGGGGTTCCCAGGTAAATTCCTGTCAGGAATGTGACACAGCACTCTTGCATCATCTTCCCTGCCATCTGTGGAGTGCTGCCATGGGTTCTGGAGTCCCCCTGTGGGTTCTGTTTCACCTGAGTCCCTGTCACCATCCATCCTTAACGGAAGGGTTTCCTGATGGTTCGTGGATTGATCTCAGGGTGCAAAAAAACCAACACAGCACAGGGAGATTGCAGTAATAATCAAAACAGATGCACCTTTATTGAGTGACCATAGCAAAATGTGATAGAGGGATTAAGGGAGAGAAAAAGATAAAGAGGGGGATATAGCTACCAAATGTAGAGACAAAGTCCTTTGGTCCACTCCAGTTGAGGATCCGCCTGTTACGTCGGGGAGATCTCGAAATCTCCAGCTAACTCAGAGGTTTTTATTATGATAACTCTGTTGGAAATTGTGAAGGGGAGGAAAGAGATACCATAAAGAATAGTTGTAACAAGTAGTCCATGCTCTCAGCAGTAAGCAAGAGCCATTGTCTCCTTGGCCCAGCGGTCTCACCTGTAGGGAAAGATACAGGTTTGGTCAGCTTGCCTCCCCCATGCACCTCCCCTGGGTTGGGGGGTTTCAGTCCCAGTCCTTGGAAGGAGGAGAGGGGCCTTTTCACAGAGGGATTTCATGTCTTGATCTTTGATGGAGAGGCTCCTTACATCTGTCTGTCTGTCACAGTGCTGTAAAACAGGTGAGAGTCTTCTGCCAGGCCGAGAGGTGGGACAGCTTCCAAGGCTATTGTTACAAAAAGCACACAGTGCCCCCTTCTTCTCATTGGGCTCAGTGTAACATGCAGCAAACAACAGCTTAGCGCTGTGCTCAGATCTCCAGCCCCGTGGCGTGTGTAACTTTCTCCCACAGAGAAGACAGGAGGGGGCTTCTCTTCAGTGGCCCTCAGATGGGGGACAGACTCTCACGGCGCCCCCGTGTGTTTCCCCGCAGCACGAGGCGTGTAACCACGGGCACAGGGAGGTGGTGGAGCTGCTGCTGCGGCACCGGGCGCTGGTGAACACCACGGGCTACCAGAACGACTCTCCGCTGCACGACGCCGCCAGGAACGGCCACCTGGCCGTGGTGGAGCTGCTGCTGCTGCACGGCGCCTCCCGCCACGCCGTGTGAGTACTGGCATTGCACCCGGGCTGCTCCTGCCTTTACTGGGGGTGTTAGAGAATGTGAAGCACTGCTGGTGATAAATGTGCTTTGTGGGTGTTCAGCTTGTGCTGTTAAATGTGTGCTGCTGTGCGTACCAGGTGGGTGTTGCCTTTCCTTTTGGCTTTGTCCTAAGCTTTTCTGAGGATTGCCTGAGTCACAGATAGCTGGAGTACTGGAGAGGAAAGTAACAACATATGCTCACCCTAATCTTACACTTTCCTGTTGGCATCTTGTTATAGCTGCTGTCAGCTCTAAGATGCTGAGCTAGATGAGTTTTGAACTGCTACAGCTGGTTTTTGTCTCTTTACTTTTACTACACTACTTGCTAGCAGAAGGCATTTTGCTCCAGTCTCTTCTGTTTTCACAAATGACATAGAGGCTGAGATTTGGGAATTTTCACTTTTGCCTTTCTGGATCCAAGCTCTAATCCTTGGTACACCTTTTAATTAAAAAAAAAAAAAAAAAGCAGCTAAGTAATATTTTCAGTTGACTCTTCTATACGTTTAAGTCTCCTGAAGATTTTGGCATTTGTGTATAGGAGGTGGTAAAGAATCTTTCAGTGTATGAATAACCCCTGTTAGCATTCCAGGCACTAATATAATTTTAGGGGTTGTATTGTTGCTGTGCCAGGGCCTGTGTGTATAAATTTGAGTGCAGTGCAAATTGTCAATAGGTGTGTGCGTATAGAAACACAACAGGATGAAGTTTCTGTGGCAGCCATATGAAGAAACATAAACAAGTTCAGCTTAATCACTTCAGCTCTCAACATTCACACTCTTGAAGCTTACAGAATTAAAGTACTTGGTGGAAAGCACAGGGTTCTCATAAAGTCCTAATCTTGAATATACTAGAGTTTAGAAAGCAAGACAAAGGCAAAGCAAAGCAACAAGACTTTTGACTCACAACTTGAGCATGAAAAAGTAAAACAAAGATCAGTTGTTCATCTTCACTTTGTTCTTGAGCAGCAAGGACTGGTGCACCTGGAGAAGCTGCCAGCTTCAGAGATTTTCAAGCCCCTTGAACACGAGGAGCTGGTTGTGTCACACTTAGCACGTGTGTGTCTGCTGTTTGAAAGCACAGCCAGCAGCTTTGCTCTGAGGTTGTGGCAGGGTTTCAGCTCTGCTGGCTTTGCTCAGCCCAGCTTCCAAGTGCCAGCCATGGACTCAGCAGGGCTCCTGTTAGCTCTGCTGCATGTGCTCCCACAAACAGAGGTCAAGCTGAACCTCTTTCAGCTCATTATATGTGAGCAAACATGACTCTGTTGAAACAGAAGCTTTTTAATCAGGGAAGGGGAGATTTATGTAAACCTTAAGCCCTGCTTTAACTTTTCACTGAATGTAGATAACATTCAGTTAAAATCTCTGAGAACAAATGTAGCTGCCATTAATCTTTGTGTGATTTGTCTGGGTGCTGTGGCACAAATTCAGTCCTGTCCATCCTTCCTGGAATAACTGAGGCTTCCAGATCTTCTGTAGGCTCTCTGGCTGAAATGCCACTGTGTGTGTTGCATGGAAAAGGGGTTGGGGTTTCCCCTCCCCCATTTTTGCACATAGCATTGGAGCCACAGAGAAACAGATGTACAAGCCAAGTTTTCAGGCTTGCTCTGCTCACCTCTTCCAAACACTGTGAAGAAACAGCAGAAACAAGAACAGTGTGTCTGAGGCTCCTGAGAATGCCTTGTGCCTCCCTTCCCTCCTGTGCCCCAGTAGCTTCCAACAGTGAGTGGTGCTGTGATCTTCCCCTGGATCATGACTTTGCAAATCTCACAGGATATTTTTGCAGCCTCTGCCAGTTGCAGTCCTGATGAGGCAGTGGTTGGATTTGGCTAGGTAAGGGGTTTGAACATTCTTGCAGCTAGAAGGTTTAGTTAATTCTTTTTTCCTAGTGGATGCAGGTATCCTTGTAATGGAGTCACATCTGACAAGAGGCTTGTTTTTCTTCAGTGACTTTTTTCCTAGATCTCTGAAAGCAGCTGGCCACAGTTCTGAGAACAGGAGATGAGAACAGGCTGATCACTTCAGATGGTGCAATTACAGTTCATTTCATTATGGCTAGTTATAATCGATCTCTTTGTACTTAATGCTCACCTTCACATTATTTTAGGGTCTTTACAGTAGAAGTTGAAGCAGTGATGAGTAGAGTTTGCATCTCCAAGGTGTATTTTCTTGAGGACTGCCTTAGCTCACACACTGCACACCTCTCAAGTTAAGACTACACCAAACCAATTTTGTCAAACGGATAAATTGGTCTAATTTTAGTTCACTTTTTTTTTCTCTTTGGTGTATAAACCCCTTTCTAGTCCTTTTGTAGGCTCTCCAGGCTCACAATGAATTAACTTTCAGCCAAGGAGAGGTCTCTCCTTAATGTGGTGGGATAAAGTGATTCTTCTTTATCTCACAGGAGCGGGGAGGAAAGTTTGATGAGTTCACTGTGGTTACTTAAGTGTTTTACTTTAGCTAAACTAAGTAAAATGTGAACATGACAAATGCATTCAAATCTTACTTGGGACACCATGAAATATATAGCATGAAACCTCCCAGGAGTGACTGATGTCTTGCTGCTGTCTTCACAGTAGAATTAACTCAGTTTGGTGTCTTAATGCCCCTTGTGTGTTGAAGAGTTAATCTACTGGAACAAAAACAGAGCTTGCATCCAACAGCCTGCTTAGAGCAGTAGTTTGGAAATTGAGCATGATACTCAGTTGTGCCAGGTGAAATTGATTTTAAAGGTGTGCAGGAATGACTGAGAGCAGGTCCAAAGGCAGGTGAGACACACTGGTCTGTGGAGGGGTGTAGGATTTATCTGGGAAACCTCAGTGGGTGAGGTACAGCCCTGTCCAGAGAGCTGAGACTTTGCCCTTTCAGATTTAGATGTCAGATATTCACAAACTCTTCCAGTGGGCACATTCCAAGTGCCTTTCAGGCTGTGTTTTTCTCCTTTCATGTTAACTTGTAGTGCATTAAGAAATGGCTCTATATAACAGGAAGCAGCCATGTATCTTTTGGACCAAGCAGGAACAGATGAGGGCTTCCTCTTTTGCCAGAAATTAATCCTGGGATTTCCTTATTCCTTGGCAAAAGTTCTTTTTGGAAATCTGTGAGATTGAATAGTTGTGGCACTGCAGTTGTCCACAACTTCATTGAAGTTTTCACTGTCTGGGAGAGACACAAACTACAAATGAAAAATATTACATGGACCAGTGGACCTATTTAAAGGTGTGCAGTAATGACTGACAGCAGGTCCAAAGGCAGGTAAGACTTGCTGGTCTGTGAAGGGATGTAGGATTTCTCTGGGAAACCTCAGTGGGTGAGGTACAGCCCTATCCAGAGAGCTGAGACTTTGCCATTTCAGATTTTGATGTCAGATATTCACAAACCCATCCAGTGGGCACGTTCCAAGTGCCTTTCAGGCTGTGTTTTTCTCCTTTCATGTTAACTTGTAGTGCATTAAGAAATGGCTCTATATAACAGGAAGCAGCCATGTATGTTTTGGACCAAGCAGGAACAGATGAGGGCTTCAATTAATCCTGAGATTTCTTATTCCTTGGCAAAATTTCTTTCTTGAAGTCTATGAAATGTAATAGTCATGGCACTTCAGTTGTCCACAACTTCATTGAAGTTTTCACTGACTGGGAGAGACACAAACTACAAATGAAAAATATTATATGGACCAGTGGACCTATTAATTGTCCTACTGGTCCTGTTAGTTTTTTTACATTAATCTCCTACACATAACTAATTTTTATTTTTATGGCTTTTTACAACATGCTTGAATTCTTCTTTCTTTGCTTCACAGCAAGCCAAGTGATTTGAAAAATTAGATCTGTGCATTTGCAATTTCACAGTACTTCCTAAATGCTTTCACTCAAATGGGCTGTCTTTCCAGTTCTTCATGCACACTAAGTTTAGCATTAGCAGAAACTGTCATCTTGCTCTGGGTTTTTAGGTGTAGTGGTTGTGAGTCTGACTCTGAACAAACCTGTGGGAGTGCTAAGGGGAAGACCATGGTCCTCAATTATAAATGGCACAGGGACAAAAGTGATTATAACCTGCAGTCATTCCAGGAGGCATTAGACTCATGGCACTGATACCATTTTGTCTCCTTATTCTGAGTCAGGGTAGTGCAGGTCTTTGCTGCCCAAGTGCAAGACAGTGTGCTGAGCTTCCTGCTGACAGTAGGTTAATTAAATTCCTGGCTCTGTTTGGATATCTCAGATGGTCTTTCTGGCTACACAGATGAGGTTTTCTTGTGTGTCAGGTTCAGAAAAGGTTTCTACTTAGCACTTATTTTTAAAATCCAGGTGCTGCCTGGGGAGCCCTGAGCCAATCAGATTTCCATGTCTGGAGTTAGTGAGTAGTGCACTGGGACCTGGCTGCAGGATTTCCTTCACTGCTGAACTCTTCTGTGGGACTGGGGCAAAACTTGGTTTGTGGAGCAGCTTAAAAGCCCTGGTTATAAAGAATTGCAAAGTATTATGTCATTTCATGGAAAGTCACACTCAGATTTGGTTGTGTTGCTCCTCACTGGGCTCCTCTTTGTTCTCAGCACAGCCATCCTGCTGTGGGATTGGATTTGTTGCAGCTGTAGAAGCCCCCTACTGATTATTCAGTACCTTGATGGCTGGCTGACAGGAGGCTGCTTGCACCCAAATGTACACTTGACTCTGGAACGTTTGAAAAAACTTCTAGAAAGGCCACTTGCCTTCTGGTAGAAAGAAGGGTGCCTTGGGGACCTTGTATTCCAGCCTAGGCACCTCAGCAATTTCTCTCCAGCAGAAACACTTGTGTGTTCCTGCTGAGTGTGGAACTCATCATGTGCACTGGAGCCATTCCCAGCAACCCCAGATTTGTAGGAGGAGCACACAGAGTTATTGGTATTTCTGAAAACACTGTTTGTGTGTTAGGGTGGATGTAATGTGCATGTCTGATTTGGTTTTGAATATTGGGTAACAATTCATCTTAGAACAAGGTGGATGATTTCCCTTGTTCAGATGGATGAGATAAAGATGGATGTGAGCACCATTTCCCTAAAGCTTCTGCTCCCCATTCCCCTGCCTTACTAAAAAAGTACAAATGTAGTTTTCATCCTTTCTCTTTGAAAAGTAAATTACAACACTCTCCTCCTTGAAAATCTGTTGTTAGGATGTGTTCCTTGTATTGGTTTTGATTATGTAAACCCTCTTTTCTCCTGTTTCAGCTACACTTTCACACTCTCTTTAAGCTCAACAATCTGTTTAGTTGCAAATATTCTAAAGTCCTAAACCATTTCTTGTGCTGGTGTTCCTTTTTCAGACCTCAGCTCTAAAACTTGTCACAATTTAACTAAGCCACCTTAACATGCAGTAAATAACCCTTAATTCTTCAATGCTGAATAATGATGGGACAGCATGTCACAACACTCTAGTGTAAGAAGCAACTAAAACAGGCATAAAACTGTAGCAGAAAATTGTAAGTGAATACAGAAGGAGGAGCTGGAGCTTGTGTTTGTACAGTTCAATTGGCAAAAAATGTTCTGTATTTAACTGGGGTGGTCTATATCTTTTTAATGGTAAACATTGATGAGGGTTTTCTTTCTAGGGTAAACATTGAGGTTTTTTTTCTATGGTAAACATTGATGAGTTTTTTCCAACAGTCAAGAACCTTACTGTGCTTTTGGAGGGAAAAGCACTCCCAAATCTGTGCTACTGACATGCAGGGATTCCTCCCTCTGCTTAGCTCACAGTGGAAGGTCAGCCAGCTAGTCTAAAGGTGATTTGGGGGTGTTTGATGATATTTATATGCATTTTTCCCCCTGTCTGGATGCATTGTTCAAAGGAGCTTTATCTTGCAGCAGTTTGAGTTGAATATTGGCCTTATTTAAGGAAAGGGCAAGAGCTACCCTGATGATGCATGACAAAGCAGGAACAGCATGACAATATTTAATGGGCTGCAACTCCCAGCCTGGGCAGAGATTTAACCAATTATCTTTCAGTCTGCACAGTTTCTATTATGCCTGCACTGTGCTCATTAGTAGCACAGAAGAGCTTGGGGTTGGTAATAGTGTAAAACACCATCCTGGACTCTTCTGGGGGGGATTTTTGTGGCTTGGTGTTTTCCCCAGGGGCTGTGTTAGTGAGCAGGGCTACAGAAGGGTGCTAAGGTCAGACTTATCTTTCAGCTCAGCACTGGCCAAAGCCTCCTAGTTAAGTCAGAGTGGAGACTTAATTTGAGCTGCTCTTTGGGCTGGATTGGGTTATGGCCTTCTGTGGAATTCCCTGTAAAGCTTCCTGGATTCCTACTGCACAGAAATGTGTGGCCAAGAGAGAGCTCTTCAAAGCTGCAGTGGTCCTGTGACCTCTTTAAATGTTTCATTGTTTGATGACTAAGCTTGCCAGGTTTCAGACACTGAGTCAGGGCTTTGTTCTCATGACAAGCTTCCCCTCCATAATGAGCTCTCATTGTGCCTTTGGAGAGCCAGAGCTGTGTGAGGTGGGCAGCAGAGGATCAGCTGCAGCAGCCATGATTCTCACAAAGGGCAAAGCAAGCAGAATATTTCCCCAGAGTGCTGGCAGAGGCTCCTATTTGCTAATGGCAGTGATACCTGTTCTGCAATTTCAGGCTTTCCTCCCCTCACTGCTGTCCTGCAGCAGCAAAGTTGTGTGGAGAAGAAATTGAAGCCATGGCTGAGTTTGATGTGTTTGTAGCAATCACCTTTGTCTGAGGAGTGCTAAAAGAGGAAATCAGTCTGGAAGCACAGCTAATAACTGTGAGGTGCCACCTGCAATCAATAGCTTTGAACAAAATTGTCAAACCAACTAAAATCTGACTGAATTGGCTCTAATGTGTTCTGTGGAACAGTACACTGAGGGAAAATGAGATGCACACTCAGAGTTGGAAGTGCAAGGGAGCTGTGGTTCCCAAGTAGGAAGCAGATAGCTTTTCCCATAAAAGCACTACCACATCAAGCTCCCATGTTTAATACACTGTGGAGAGTCTTCTGACATGTCTTTTATGGCAAATGGATAAGCCAAAAATACATTGCTTGGTTCTATGACTGCAATGAAAGATTAAAGCTGAAATTTCTGGGTCTTGCAAATGATATCAAAGTGCATCTTGAGACAGTTTAACAGAGGCTGTGGTTTATTTAACTGAACATTCTGCTCTGAGCATCCCTTCCTCCTCAGCCGAATGCAACAGCTTGTAATTCAGTATCCATCTGTCTTGGATGCAATTCTTACTTGAAGCTTTGTGCTTTTAGCTGAAATTACATATTAATAAGAAAGTGGGAGGGAAAGCTACCCAGCTAATATGCCTGGTTAGTTAAGAATCAAGTCACATTTTATTTACTTAAACCCATCTGTGCTTGTTTTGCCAGTAATATATTTGGTCTGCGGCCTGTGGACTACGCAGAAAGCAAAAAGATGAAATCTCTGCTCATGTTACCAGTGGAGAATGAATCATTTTCACTCACCCAGCCCTCTGAGGTAAATGTCTGTGTGGGTTTGTTTTTGTGTTTTGCTTTTTAACAGAACAACAAGCTGTGAGTTCTTCTTTTAAATATTGAAGGCTCGGATGTAAGTACAGTACATCACCTCCTTTGACAGGGAGGCTTAAAATAGGCTGGGAGCTGTCTTGGACAGTGTTTCCAGGATGTGTGTGGAACACTGACAAACTATGAAGTTCTGTGTTACAGCTTTATATGGGAAGACAAAAGATGTTTTTTGTCATGTGGTTTTATTACAGGAGAACAAGCCTGTGTTATTCCTCAAGTATCAGTGCTTGATCTTTGCTGTTGATGTTGTTTTTCTGCATATCTAAATTTGTTCTGCTTTCCAAACTGCCTGCAAACAGCAGCAGCCTTTGTTCCAGGTGCTTTTTGTGTGCCTTTAAAAGGCTGTTCCACTGTCATCCTTTGTCCAGCAATGGAAATATCAGCTCAGCACTAGAAAATAGCTTTTGAGAGGTTGTGCTGGGATTTTTGTTTTTCTCCTCCTTTGGACAAAGACTTCCCAGGACTTGTAACCAGAATCAGGTGCTCAGACCTAACAAATGGCTGCATTATGAAATGCTTTGTGCTTCCCAGTGGAGGAGGATTAAGCTGACCTGGCTGATAGAAACAGCCCATATCTACTCCAGCCCATACAGCCTGCAAAGATCCCTCCTCACTGAGGTCACAGGGTACCCAGTGGCCAAAAGTAAACTTGCTGCTACACCAGGACTGATGTGGCTGTTCCTTCCACCTGCAGCAGGTGTAAGATGTAGCTCTTCTGTGCCAAACAAACCATTTTGGTATTGGCATTTGCTTTGGGGTGAGTGTGTGCTCACATGGATGACTTGATCCAGAGCCTGAGGCTGTGGGGTAACTGGAGCTCAAAGGTCTGTCTGGGCTATGGAATCTGGAGTATTTAGGAAAATCCAGGAGCTGCAGTATCCTAAAGCTTCTCTTACTTTGCATTAACACTACCCACATCTGAAATCCCACTTAAGCACTGGTTGCTAACAGGGTAAATATTAGGGACTTGTACTAAAAGGAAATGCAGATATTAATTATATAGGTTACTCAATAATGTTCTGTTAATACTTTGCTAGAAGTAGGAGGTTTTACTACTTAATTGGGATTTTTATTCTCCTTCAGCACTGCAGTCTGCCAGGCTGTTTACACAGTGTTCAACCAGCTCTGTGTGTGCCCCCCAGTGTCTTTAAAAAGCACCAAAGAGGGCAAGGGAGGAAAAACTGATCCATGGTTTGGTACCTTGCATAAGCTTCATGAAGTATCTCTAATGTGGAGCTGATTTGTTACATGGACATTTATTCATGGCCCCTGTCCACTAAGCTTGCCATGAATTGTTTCAAAATGCTTATTCTTGAAAAAGAAAGCTGCCCAGTAAGTAAGTTGCTTTCTTTATGTTCCCAAATATTGAGCTGATTGCAGAGTTTTGTGTTCATGCAGGTGCTGAGCTCCAGCCAGCCAAGAAATGGACCCCTTGGTATACTGGGGAGCAATCTTAGTGTGGAGCAGCAGAAATTGCTGAGCAAATTAGCAGCAGTCCTGAAGGCCCAGAGGTGCACTGAATTTAACAGCAGAGGTAAGGAGTCCTGTTGAAATGTCTCTGTCCAAATATAAGTAACTGCAGTCCTGCACTTTATGGTTTAAGGTACTACCTGCAAGAGGCTTTTTATCACTGCTGGGAAGGGCAGTTTCTGAAACCCCTGAGCTGGAGCTGCAGTGGGGTGATGGTGTGTTTTGCATGTAAACACATAATAAAGCTTGTCTGGCTATCAGGGCAGGAGGTTTCAGGGGGAGCCACAGTTGGGCAGTTTATTGTCTGTTATTTAAAATCCCAGAGTCTCCTCAGAGGCCTCTTCTCTTTACACCCCTTTTACCAACTTTAAGGTCTCTGCTTTTGAGACATCCTGTAAAGTTTTTACTCTCCAGAAGTGAGCCTTGAGAGAAGGGCATGGCATTGACTGAAAGTTTACATATCTTCTCACATGCTGCCTTCCTTCAGATTTTGTACTTCATTAAGATTGGTGAACCCAAATTAGGGGGTTTGGTGGAGTTCTTTTCCCCTCAATGAGGACAGCAATATTGTCTTTAATCCCTCCTGTTTCTCTTTGGAGTGCTTGTGAACAAAATGTTAAGATAATTTCCCCCTACCATCTTTCACTTCTGGATTACTATTCCAGAATGTTGAGTGGAGTTCTGTTAGCTTTGTATTAAAGCAGTGAGATCCCTCAGTAAGATTCCTGTCAGAGTTAAATATAACTCTAAAAGGATTGAAAAAAAATGCTGTCCTATAAACTGGAGCCTCATCTGAAGATTTAAGTGTTAGTGTAGAACTATAAAACCATGAGTTCCCTTTTTCACAGCAAGTGTATGTTGAAGCCCACAAAATTTCTAATAGCTCTCCTACTAACTCAGATCATAGTCTCAAAAATCACCTCCTTGTGCTGGAAAGAGTACTGATAAATTATTATAGTCTGCTTATTCTTTAAATAATGATTGCTTGCTTTTCAGCCAGGCATGGTTCTGATTTTTCTGTGCTTTTAGTTTTACTGATGTAATCTCTCTCCTAGTAACTCACCTTGTTATCCCTGATGTTCCAATGCCAACCACTGTCAAGTGCATGATGGCTGTTCTGGCTGGATGTTGGGTCCTCAAGTTTGAATGTAAGTATTAAAGATGTGGCACTCCTTGGGGTTTTTAAGGAGAAATTGTAGATGGAATTCCAAAGAAACTTTCTTTTTCAACAATATCAATAGCAGTGCTATCTTGACACAAAGTGCAAGGCATTGTTTTCAATTCTCAGGAATGACTAGAAATTTACTTGAATATATTTGATTAAATGTAATTACTACTTCCTTGGTAAGAGTGCATTTCATCATTAGGTGTGTTGAAGAGATCATAGCCTAAGTATCAGTGGGGAGTGAATTTTTTCATTGCCACATTAAGACTGATTTGGAGCCTTATGCAAGACACCCTGGGAGAGAAGGAAGGGTTTTATTGAATTCTAGGATTTGTTATGAGCAGTTTGCATTGAAATTGAGAGGAGACTTTGGCTTGCTTGGGGTATGTGCTCAAGGCCTGTGGGAAGTGAGCTTATGTTCACATACAAGCTCAGATCTATTGGAGGTTGGAACTTTTAACCTCCTTCTAACTTCTAATTTAGCATGCAAGTCATGTTTCATGCAGTCTGTAATTAGTGTTTATACAGTGCATGCTTTTTATACAGCTGTTCTGTGGACTTAAACCCTAAATTTTGAGTTTATTTATTTATTCTGATGTATTTCTTAATATCTGCCTTCACAGTAGATGCAAAACACATCTTCTTCCCCTTGACCTTTATGTCTAAGTCCCTTTAGCTAATAAGGACACTACAAATGAGTTAATTACCCATGGAAAACTTACAGACAGATTTCATTCCAGTTTTCTACTGTGTGACTAAATGTCAGAACATAAGGATTCTTTAATGGCCTGGACACTAATGTTTATGAAAACACTGTGCAAAGCCTCAGAAGCTGCAAACTAAAGCACAGCATCAGGTTGGACACTGGACTCAGAGTGTTCATTTGGCTTCCAGAGAGTTTGTTCCATGCTTTTTTCCCCAAGACTGAAAACCCTGTTTCTGTGGTGAATTCCTTGGCAGGTCCTTGCCTTCACTCAACCCAGAAGGTTTGCATACATTCTATCCTGTGTGCTTCCTTTATTTCATTTCATCTTCCTGCTACTCAGATGCTTAGAAAACTTCTGAGTGATAGGGAGATTTCATTAGTGAGACCTGAATTTAAATCTTCATGAAGAGCTTTCATATTTAGAGGCAATTGGAAAACTAAAAAAAAATACTATATAGTCCAGGGGTTATTCACGGAGTATTTTTGTGGGTTTTTTTCACAGTTGAGTTTTATTTTATGCTGTTGGTACTGATTAATACAATCCTGGCTGCTAATGCTCCCAGCTTAGTAAGCAACATACTACTTAAAAGCAAGTGATTCTCCTCCCTAGTGGGAAATGTTAGCAATAACTCATGGGGTCTGATGCAGCTAAGTGCCTATAATTAACAGCACCACTCCATCTGTTCCCACCAGTCTGTTATCAGTCTTCTTCAGAGTCATTACAAGTTAAAGATTGTTATAACAAATAATGGGACTCCTGCTGATGGAACATTTGTCTAGGAAAAAGAGGTCCTTGCTTTTCCTTTTCATTTCCATTTATCGTGCCTTTTTGACTTCTATTTGGATAAGTTTCCTTAAATGTGATGCAAATAAACTTCCAAAAGTATGTGCATTTCCTGGTTATATGATAAATATAAGTTGTTTATGGTTCACTGTTCTAAGCTATTCACTTAAAGTGAATTCATGTTGAAAAAATTCACTAAAATATTTGAAAAAACAAAGCTCAGTGAGGCACTTAATGAAATGCTGACTATGCATAAGGGAGTGTTTGAATTTTTTTTTTTACTACCAGGTAAGCTGCATTTGACTGCTATCTTTAAAGTTATATTTATAGCCAACACATTATACCTCTTCTTAAAAAACAGAAGCTTGCAAAACAGTATTTTATTTGAGAGTCTCATATGTTAACTCTTGTGTTACAGCAAGCTGTGAATATTATACAAAGCAGTTTCCTTCTCTTGGTGTGATTCTGTGATACTCCTGTTTCCATGTGTCCATGCACACAGATCCAGCATCCATTCATATTGGTAGAGAGGTAATGTGCAATATTCCAGCAGGGTTTGAGCTGTTGGGGAGCCAAGATTTAAGTGTGTATCCCCAGTTTTTGTCTTCAGGGAGGAGATTAGGATGAAAGGATGTCACTACTGAGCAATATTAGATCTTCACAGAAGAACAATTGGATGTTACCAGTTGCTTTGCCACCTTTTCTGTACACAGCACACTGTCAGCAGTGCATCCACTTGCAAGGCAGCACAGAATTGAATTGAGGCAGTGTTGCCACAGTGCTCCTTGCCCTTGGCCATATCTTTCACTGGTTTCATTATTTTATGGCCTTTATTATTTCAGGGATGGTAATAGGGCACGAAGTGGCCAGTCATTATCCTTCTGCAAGTGGGCTGAGACAAAGCTTCAAGCAGCACTGTATTTCCTCTCAGCTTTATGTGCAGCATAGAACAGTGTAATTAAAACCAGCAGAAGTCTTTAATAGCTTTTCAGCCTGGTTTTTTTCTTAAAGTTATTGTCATCTCTTAAAGCAGGGAATGAAAAATGATCTCAGTAATGATATGCATTGAAACAAGCTTGTGTCAGTCCTGGCAGAGAAGTGTCTGGCAGAATTCTAAGCATCTGATTGCTCATTCCTTCCCCTGCTTTGCTTACCTGAAAGCAGCAGCAGTGATTTAGTTCTGATCATTATAAGGAGGCAGAAAAAACTGCTTTTCCTGTAAGGACTCACAACAACAGGGAGTTGACTGGAAGAGCTAGGGGACTGCATGACTGACATTTCAAGGTGAAAACATCTTTCTGAGTTTTCTATGCCCATCCTTGTTTAGGCTGTTAGAGCAGAGGAGTGCAAAGCTGCTTGAGCTCACTGCTCCTCAGGCTGGACTGTCTCTCTTTCATGCAAAAACACCTTTTAGGTGACTGGCTGATTCTCAGCAAAGCCCTCCCTCCTTGAAACACCCAAAACTTTTGATCACTGGAGTTTCATGCTCTTTCTGTACTTGGAAACTTCCTTCAGCAGCCTCCTACAAAAGGACTTTAGCTCTGAGAGGCTTTAGAACTCTCCCAAGTGCAGGTTCTGGTTGTATGGGGTGTGCAGCTGAGGGCAGTTCTTCAAACCAGCAGGGGCTGAACTTCTGTGCCTGCACCTGCTGGGAAGGAACTCACAGCTTTACACAGTGAAGCTGCTGGGGTTTGCAGAGGAGAAAATGGGAGTGAGAATATCTTCAGTGTGGTGTCTGCAGAGATTGGAGGTGGGTTGGTTTGAAATAAGGTCTAGAAGAAAAGGGAACTTTGTTTCCAAAGCTCCTTCTGTTCTGTGCCATCCAGGTACTCAGTTTTCCATATTTGTGGAGTTCTTTGTTCTAGTTGGCTTCTGGTTTGAAGAAAACATGGCATCAAGGAAGATGATAGGAAATACAACCTCACTCATTAAAAAGCCTGTGATGGAATCCAGAGGATGAGCACTCCTGGGGGAATTTAAATTTAACCTGACCTTAGGAAAGGCTACCTCCAGTCACTTTGATCACTAGAAAACAGCTGTGGCCAGCAGTGTTTCTTTCCAAAGCAGATAGAACTCCTGGGGCTCCAAGTGAAGGAATAATTTTAAAATCACATGCTCCCAGCTGCTGGGAATGTTTCAGGACTTCCTAAGCACCTGTTCCATGCTGTTCAATAAATACCACCTGGATTCACTTGCAAGCTACCATTCTTAAGCAGATGCACTTCAGTCTCTGCAGATCTTGTGTCATTTGCATGTGATGAGCAAACAGACTGCTCTTGTTTCACCAGTGAGATCTCTACCTCACTCCATGGAAATCTCTGTGTCTGAAGTCAGTTTATGAGCATATATAAGAGACTGTGTGAAAATTCTTTGCTGTAGCAGAGGCCTGTAATGCTGTTTATGAAAACAAATTGAAGGCAGCTATGCCAGATTCCCCTAAAGCTTTCTCTCAGTCCAGATTTCTAGGTTAAAAAAATCCCACCAGTCTTTACTCAATCTGCATGTAAGTTGTAAAACCTATTGCAGACTGAGCTAAGGAAGTATCAGGTGCACTCTCTACCAGATCTTGGATGTGTAGTATTTAATCTTCTTTGTTGCTATCATGTATTCCTAAATTACCTTTAGCCATTCTGAGAGATTTTTGGGACTAACCCCTGCTCTTTGCCTTATTAATGCAAATCCAACACAACTCCACTAAGGCTAATTGAGTTACTGAGAGATACCCTTGGGTATCTGTGGGTGATTACAACTTGTTCTTGGCAACCAGGTTTTTTTTGTACTTCATTCTCATCAAATTGTTTTTGCTGATGCAGTTAGTTTCATTACAAACCAATAAGACTTACATGCATAAGGATTAGAGGGCTCTGATGTTAAATTTTGCAAATAATGAGTTCTTTTATTTCCAGTGCTAGCAGCTGCACTTGTATCAAAGGTCAATTAGAGTGGGCACCCTGTTAACCTGCTTGCTCCTTAGATCTCAAAGGTGAGAAAGGCAGGGGCAGCTGCTCAGTGAGGTAATCAGCATCAGTGTAGGTAGTGATGCTTTACTGATCTTGTTAGTCAGGGGAGAAAATGAGCAGTGCTCTGTGTGCCAAATGTGGATGCATTAAGCTAAAACTTCTTCCTGCCAAGTTTTCTAGGGACTTCAGTGCAGGCTTGGATTTTGGTAAAATTTGGTGCAAATTACCTAAAACTTGCAGCTGTGAAATCAGCTCTCTAGGAGGCTCTGGAGCTTGTGATGCTCTGTATTTCCAGGGCAGAACCCTACAGGATCCCTGTGCCCATGGGAGCTGACCCCACAGTGGTGTTGTGTCAGGCCAGCTTTCTCCATCAGGGCTTGCACACTGCCCTTGGCACTGCAGGGCAGCTCTGCTCTGCTCCATGAGCATTAAAATCCCACTTGCACTCACACAAGTGATTGATGCAGCTACTGAGGTTAAACTAAAGGGCCATTAACACCTAGCTGTAATCATCACCCTCTTCTCTCCAGGAGCAAGGATAAACCTGAACAGCCTCAAACTTAGATGGTCCACAGCTCTTACTGGCTGTAGTGTTAAGGAATAAATCAAGAATGGCTGAGACCCTGTGCAAGTTGGATAATCTTATGTTAGAACAGAACAGATTAGATTTTTAGTCAGGCCTGCTGGTCAAGAGTGCACAGACTCTGAATGTGTAGAGGAAAACAACACAAGCCTGATCTCTGCTTCCTCCTAAAATTACAGGTGTCTTCTCAAAAGTAAGTTTAGGTTCCCTTCCATTTTCAGAAACCTTCTTCAGGGCTGTCCTTGTCCTTCTGAGATTCAGTCCTATTTTGAACATTTTTTGCATAAGTACCTAAGATGTCCATCTCAGTTTCAGAAGGGAGATGGCATCCTGGTTATTGTTAAATTAGGGTAATAGCAATTTTTTCAGTCCATTCATGTGACCAGTGCCTTGGCATCAGATTCTCACTGGTGGATTTTCAGTGAGAGTGCTAAAGAAATGAGAGTCTGATCTCAGGAGTTTGGGGAGTCAGTTAAACATGGCTCCTGTTGGAAATCAAAGGGGCATTTTGACTTAAATGATGTAAGGTCAAAGAGCTTCTGGAAAAGTTCCTGTAAAAGTAGCAGACTGATATATCTGTGAGTAAAGTATGGAGTTTTATCTCCTTTTATATGTCCTAATCAGGATGATACTGAATTGGATGAAGAGACCATTAAAATGGAACTGTCTTGTTATCTAGCCATTTATACATGTTAGCAGTTTTAAAATTAATGCCTACTGAAGGAAAAGACCTGGCCTATACTGAATGGACTCAACACTCATTTTCAAAGAAGATAAAATCTCTAGCAGTAAAAAAAAAAAAAAAACCAAAAAAAACCAAAAAACAGGCTGGAAGGGTCTGCAGTGTGCTGCAACCTTCTGTTTGCATCCCTACTCTCAAGTGTAAAATTGGATATCATTGTTTTTAGCACAACATCATCTTGTGATTGGTCATACAGTCTCCTGGAAGAAAGGTAAAACTTGTACATTCCTGCTGCTTGCAAGTGACACCATAACACAGCCAGAGCTGGTTGTTCTGTCTCTGAGAACCTCACCTGGGCTATTGCATCCAACAGGATTCACTGCTCCTGAAAATGATAATGGAGATTTAGAGATCTAGAAGCAAGTTTTGTGTGGAGAGGGGGTAAAAAAGAACAGGAGAATAACCTTTTGTTTAGACAAATTAATATGGAATTTGGTATAAAAACAGCTTGAGCCTTCTGTCATTTTATCTCATATATGAGAACGAGGGCACGTGTCCCTTTTATTTCTTTTTTTGTTCTGATATTTGACTTCCTTACTTCTTTAATACAAACTCTGTAGCATGCAGGAGTCATTGAGGAGAAAGGAGCCACTTGGCAACAAATCAGTCTGAACAAAATCTGCAGTTAAAGGCCATACTGGTCTCCATCACTTACATTATTTGCTTTCCTTCTTCTAGTCAGGAATTCTTCCTCCATGAATAAATAATCCTTGACTGTTCCCCTCAGTGTTGTAAGCACCTTTCTCAAACCTGTGACACTCATATGTCAGAGCAAATTCTTCTTCTAGATCTTGTATGGAAAATATGTTCACTAAATGAAAATGTACTGGTTTTCCATCACCAAAAAAAACCCCAGAGGTTTTTTTTGCTCCATGAAGGTGTGTGTATGTAGACCTAGCTGTTGCCTCCTGAAATATTTATAATGAAGGAAGATACCTGGGCACTGAATTTGTGCTCTTGGCTCTTTATGCTATTTGGAAATCACATCCTTTGTGTCACAACCCTGTTAAGACACAGATCTGGCCTGTTTCTAGCTGGGAAAGAAAAGTTGCAGTTAATGAGAATGCTGCTCATGCAGACACTTGGCAGTTTGCATGGCTCCAGTTTCTGCAGGAAACAGATGTGTGCCTGGTGGTTCTTGTGGGCACAGGGAGAGCAGGATACAGGTGGATGGGTCTCTCTTGTGGCCCTCTTGGAGGATTGTAATCAGGTGTGACAAGGAACTCTGAGGCTTTCAGCTCCTCACAGGAGCTGGCACTGTGAAATGGACTGATGTGTGTAGGCAAGGCAGACCTCACTGATTTTGCTTTCTGTGACATCAGCTCTCCAATGACATTAGTCATTTCCCTGACTTCATCTGTTTTTTTTTTCCAGGCAAGCAGCAGTTCAAAAAGACATTGTAGTCTTTTATATTCATTCAATCTTTTATTACTTTTGTATCCCATTTGCTTCATTTACTGATGCTGGCTCTGGATGCTCAATTTGTGATGCACTTATTGTATAAAAACCTCATCTCTGTAGTGAAAGTCCTTGAAATCGAGCTTTTGATGGTGGATTGAAATAAAACATGCTCTTAATGAATGGACAGTTCCATTCTTAAGATGAGATGAGAGTTCTCCCTTTATGGTAAGTGGCACCCATTAATATCTGTATTTCCTTGGAGGGAAGGAACAGCAGTGTAAGTTAGAGGCACATTGACACAGGAAGTCTTGTTGAATTGTGGTGATTTAAAATAAATAAATAAAATGTGAAATAGCTTTTAGATTTATTTCTGAGTTATGAGTACTGAAATTAAGTTATCAGTATTCATTGCTGTTATCAATAATGAATATGTAAGTTGCCTTTCTGGAAAATCCATGACTAGGTTTGCCCTTCTAGTTCATGTTAATTTTCCTTGAAGGAATGAACAAGTGCAAATAATCAATCTGATACTTGCACAGGGAGGCAGATATTTGCTGCAGTGTTCAGCCAGTTGCAATTTTCTGTAGGGGTTTATCTTTTTTGATGTAAGCACATTGAAGTACTTCTACCTAAAATGTGAATTCCTGTTGCATTTTGTGAATTTGTATGAACTGACAGCAAATTACTGCGAGCTTCTTTCAAGATCTCTCCAGATTAAATATTCCTGTCCATTGTCTTCTTACTGCCATGGCATCCAAGTGCCTTTGTCAGTGATATTTCTCTTCATAGCCTTGGGCTTTCTTCCTTTTTAGGGCCAACCCTCCACAGTTCTCCTTTGATTTGGTTCAGTTTATAGTTTTTATATACTGTGGGTTTCCTATTTTCCTGGTGCAAAGAAGTTGCCTGAATTAGAAACACAGTGGAAGGAGTGAGGTGCTATAAAAGTTACAGCCTTGGCCACATTGTAAATCCTCGTGGAACCCTTTGCAAAATCAGCTTTGCAAACTTTTTCCTGGGTAATTCTTATTAATGGCTTCAATGTACATGCAGGCAAAATGTTCCATCCTTGAATGGGTGACCACAGCAATTCCTCTCCCTGGAGTGAGGTCAGGCAGTACATTTTATGGACGTTAGCAATGCATTACCATCAGGGCTTTCTCCATTGGAAAAAATAACTGCCCCTAAAACAAGGTAAAAACATGTTGACTCTAAAAGACAATCTCATTATGCAGCAGTGCTAACAGAAACGAATGCCACTGTTAAACCCCAGCATAAATCTCCAGTTTGTGCTGATCCTGGAGACCTTGAAATCCCATCTGATTTGTAATTTGAGGCTGTGGCTGCTCAGGAGCAGCTTTGTGCTTGCCTTGTAATTGCTCTTTATCAGGCAGTTGTGTCCATTCCATAAGCGCTGTGCTGGCTCCACGCACTGCCTTTGAGCTCCCAGTGATCAGCAGTTTGACATTTGACATTAAGTGCTTGACCTTTGGAGGATAAGAGGAAGAACTAATAATTCCTGGTGTTTATAGCCCTGATTTTAGTGTGATACTACTTCTCACCATCTCACTTGTATCTTCAAGCACTGTTGTAAATTTTTTCAGGTTTTAAAAGCAAATTGCTAAAGCACACCAAATGTAATGTCTTGCATTGTAATAATTTTCTCTTAGACACGTTTTAGTCCCTAAAATGACATGCAAGCCTCTCTTAAAGCTTGGGGTGTCTAATTTCTGCCTCCCTTATGTGGTTTTTGCAGGGGTACAAGCCTGCCTGCAGAGCTCAGCTCGAGAACAAGAGGAGAAGTACGAAGTGCAGGGTGGCCCCCGGCGCGGGCGGCTCAACCGGGAGCAGCTGGTGCGTTAAATTTAGTGTTCCACACAGCCTGGATTAATGACCTGGGGCTGGGCAGCTCTGCCCTTTGCCACACAGAGGTGCAGGGGATGTAAAACTTTAATGTGCTCTTGGACAGGAAATTTGATTATGTGCAAGGTGATCCAGAGAGCCGTGAACACCCATAAAGCTGTCATTTTTCTCCATTAGTGGAGATGTTGCTGTAACCTTGTCAGGGGAACACTGTTGCACTCTGTAGTATCACACCTGATGGGACAGGAGGTGATGTGCTTTGGTCTTCTCTGCTCAGCTTTAGAGCATAGTTCTGAAAGAAAAATGGTTTTATTACTATTTATTTCCATTTAGGACCTTTTTTACATTTAACTGGGTTCACTGCTGGTTGTTTGCTGGATTACACTGTAGGATTTACTAACTGCATTGTAACAGTAGCTGTAAATACTCCTAACTCATAGTTCAAACCCTGTTGTGCTGGAAAGTATTTAAACATAAGCAAGAATTTACCACATAAACAAGCTTTTCTTGGCTGCATTCTTACCCTGAGAACCTTGCATGTTAAGTTACTGTTCTACTTACAAATTGTAGGGGTTTAGTATGCTCTGCGTTTTCCTTTCCACTTTTTTGTTGTGAAGTCCTGTATTCATGCTTGTTTCTTTTTTCTTCCACACAGCTGCCTAAGTTATTTGATGGATGCTACTTCTACTTTATGGGACCTTTCAAACAGCACCAGAAGAGTGACCTGCTGGAGCTGGTGAAAGCAGCAGGTGGCCAGGTGCTGGTTAGGCAGCCCAAACCAGACAGTGACGTGACCCAGACCATCAACACAGTGTCCTACCACGCAGAGCCCACCTCTGACCAGAGGCTCTGCACTCACTATGTCATCTATGACGGGGCTTCCAAGTTCCAGCCGCAGAAAATCCGGCAGGGCAAGGTGTGGATGGCCCCCTCCAGCTGGCTCATAGACTGTGTGATGTCATTTCAGCTCCTGCCTGTGAAGGGAATATCAAACAGCAGCAAGGCTTGAAAATGGGCTCAGTCTGGGGCAGCTGGGATGCTCTGACAGGCTGCTCTGAAGCTGGGATTTCTGGTTTGGATTCAGCAGAGCTTTGAGCATTTCAGTGAGTTACTAAGGTGACTGCTATGCTGGAACATACAATGGAGGAAAGGATTGAAAAATTGCCCTGGCTTATTTGATATGCTTTATTTTTACATTGAACTTAATAAATACTTAATAAATAATCACTGACATTTCCTAACTGAGATTTTGCAAAATGAAACCTTTTGCTTTCTTGATTTGAACCAGCCCTTTGTAGGCAATTGAGCTTGACTCCATTTATGTTGTGTTTAGCATCCATTGATAAGGATCTGCTGCAATTATCAGGATTTCCCAGGCCAGAAATTGTATTTAAAAAAAAAAAGAACTCAATGCATTTGAACCTGTGCAGACATGTCAGGTGACATTTATTATAACTTCTTACAATTGAATTTTGCTGTAAATTCTTAGCATGGGATAAGTCTTGTGAAAATCAGAGTTAAATAAATGACACGAATTCTTCTGGAAGCAGACACTTTTGAGAACACTGTATTTAAATATCTTGGTCTAAAATTTACTTAATTGTAACAAGATTCATGCTTTACTCACTTCTGCCCTCATTCGTGCTTGTAAACATGTAACTATAATTCAGTTCTATTTTCTGAAGGCTTTTAAGCATTGAGGTACTTATTTAATTATTATAGTAAATATTTTTGTAAATTTGGATGGCTGCTCTCATAAGAAAGAAAAAGAACAAAACAGTGATCACAAAAGAATTGCTTCACTTTGCACCCTTGTACCTGAACAGCTGGCTACAGTGGATGAATGTTTGATTATTTCCTATTTGTTACAATATTTCTTATAATGGCTCTTAAGTTATTGTCAGAAACTTGTGCCCTCACTCTCTGTAATGTTTTGTATCTTAGCTTGTGAAATTGTAATTGAGGAATGGTGTCCTGGAATGATACACAATAAGAATGATGGTTGTGGGCTAGTACACAAGTTTTGTGTGTTTGTTTTTGTATTGTTTGTAATAATGAAACTTTTTTATGTGCAATAAGTTTGGAGCATCTGTTGCATGAGCTTGGCTGCAGAATAAGTGCATATCCCATACATATCTTAACAGGTAGATGAAAACAGTTTTCTGTGAGCTCAGTACAGCTGTGAAGATGCTGTGTCACACCAAGAGCTGTTTTTGCAGAGGAGGAGAGCTGTTTTCTGTTTCCATTGCTGCTGGAGGTCCTGTGCCCTGTAGAACCATTAGAAGTGTTCACAGCAGGTAGAGCAGGTACAGTTTTCAATAGCATCTGCTAGATTTGAGTAGCTGGAGTATCTTAATCTTATCATTTATGTTAGAGTGAGTCATTGCTGTTCACTAAAAGCAGGGCTCATTAGTAAGTGGAGCAGCCCATGGGATTAATGGGGTTTGGGGTTTTGTGCAGATGAACACTGGCAGAGAATGAGGCACCCAGTCAATACTGTGTGGGCTTGGGCATTTGTCTTAATAGTTATAGCACATTTTACCTTGGCATTTCATAGCACATCAATACACCTAATGCAGTGTTCTTTGCAAAAGTAGCAGTGAATCTCTGCAAAATTCTTAGGAATGGAGCTTTTCTGCCCTGTATCAGGAAGAAATTCGACCCATCAGTAATCCTGCTCTGTGTTCTAAAGTGGAGGCAGCACTTTTACAGATTTTAAGAGCTGTTGTTCTATGGCAGATGCAGAGAAACTCAGAAAATTGCCACGAACGTTTTGGGTTTTTCCAAACCATGCTCTGAACCTCAGCCTTGTTCCCTTGAATACAGGTGTGTTAGCAAGCAGTGCTTCTCTCCAGTCACATTAAGAATCACCCCATGTCACACTGAGGAGAGCCCCTTACCCCAGATTAACTCTGGCCCATCTGCTTCAGGTCTCTGCAGGAGTTCAGAGTGATCAGCTCATGTACAGGTAGCCCTGAGGAGCCTCACAGTAGACTTTTGATGCCAGAGCTACAGCAGGTGCCAAACACTGCTGAATGAAGCACTGCAAGTACACAACCTTTAAGGTCAGTGACACAGTAATTACACAGTAATTTGCTCTTTCTCATTGTTGGAAACAAAGGGATAGCACTTGATAGAAGAGCCCTGTGGTAAGCATAGATCAAATCCCTTCATCCATTGGATGGAGATTGGCTCCTGAAAGCAAGGCTCTAAACTCCTGAAGTGAGGTAAGGAGTGTGTGGGGATCATTTCTCACTGTATCTTCTCGTCTAAAACCCAGGGTGCACTAAAGGAAGGCAGGCTGAAAATGGAAAAGGATTTTAGCAAGTGTGAGAGACTTGTGGTCCTGATGGCCATGGGGGCTTGGCTTAGAAGCAGTGAGTAAATGAGTTTATCAAAGAAAATCTATATTAGAGGTTAATGAAGAACTTAAGCTGTAGCATGAATTTATATTAGTTAATGTTCTCCTGCTAACCTGCATATATTTAATGTGCACTCATGATTGGGGCATTTCACAGGAACAGAGAATGGGTTGGGAGGGACCTTAAAGATCATCTAGTGATCATTACCTCACGTGAAGAGACAGAAGTTCAAGGCTTGCATTCAGGACTGTAGATATTTTTATTGATCTTGATCAAAACCACTGCATCACAGAATGGTTTGGGCTGGAAGGGACCCCAGAACTGATCTCATCCCACCCCCTGCTATGGGCAGGGACTTCCACTGTCCCAGGCTGCTCCAAGCTGGCCTTGGACACTTCCAGGGATCCAGGGGCAGCCACAGCCTCTCTGGGCACCCTGTGCCAGGGCATCACCACCCTCACAGGCAAGTTCTTCCTCAGTTAATGATTTTCAAGCATCTTGAAAATTATCTGTTTCTCTTAATTAATTAGTTGATCTGGGACACCTGATAACACCTTCAATAGCAGTGTCTGGGGTTCAGTGACAACATCAGTTTAACACCCCTAATAGTTAACAGAAGATAACATTTTAAGTAAATGCTGTGAAATCTTTTTGAGAGGTGTTTCAGTATTTCTGCAAATGGTTCAGGGAAACAACAGGCAACCAAGCAGAACCAAACAGCAGTAGCTGCTTTTGCTCTCAAATCAGAAATGGCTTTACCTGGGAGCTGCTGTGGCTGTTTCTCACAGCCCTCCTGTAATGATAACAAGCATGGGAGTGTCCAAAGATCTCTGGTAAAAAAGATGTCAGCAAGTGCTTCACCCAGCTGGCACCCACACAGCCTTTAGGGGGATAAAGCCCTTTCTTCTGCTCTGTGCCAAGCTGTGAGCTGAGGCTGAGCCTGACCCAGCATGGCTATCCCTGATCAGCCTGGGCAAGGCTCACTGGAGGGAATTAATTCAAGGGAGTAATTCTAGGCAGGGGATTGAAGCTGGGTCTGTTTCCTCCATAGTTCCAGTGTCTCAAGACCAGACTAACTCTGGAGCAGTTATTTTGTGTGGCAGTGTTCCAGGAGAACTGCATCTTGGCTGATGCAATCTCTGCATTCTGCTCAGGACATGGAAGCTGTGGCCTGCTGTGAAGCTGCACGTTGGTGTGGGTTATTTGGGGGAAGTGAATAAACACAGGGGGGATGCTCTGGTACCCCTGTCTGTGCTTGCTGTGCTGCCTGCAGCTCCTGAAGGCTGCCTTGGCTGCCAGGGTGGCACAGGGCAGGCGAGCAGCAGCTCCTCAGTGCCAGCCCTGCAGTGCTGACAGAGCTGCTGGGCAGGAGCCCTTCTGCCTGGCCTGGCCTTTGGCTGAGCTGCCAGCAAAGTCTGGGTAGCAGCATCTTGGCATCTTGTTGAGGACAAGTCTGTGAAACACAGCAGAACAAAGCTTTCCCTTTTTCCTCTTTAGGCTATTCTGTCCTTCAGTGCTGGAAGATCACCAGCAAATGGGGCAGATGTGATGTCACATTAATTGGTATTTATCAGTTTGGCCCCATGTTCTATTTCTGCCTTTACTTTGATAGAAAGGTTTGAATCTTTGATGTCTAAGGGGACAGCTTTGTGTTTAAAGAGCCAACAAAGCAGGCTTAAATACCAGCTTAAAAACAACAGCAAGGGGTCTTTGGACAGCTGGGTAGTACTGGCTTGGGAATGGGCAGCAGTGTCTCAGTGGAACAAATGAAGATTCAGTTGTTTTTAATAGCAGTGCAGCATGTTCTATCTTTTCAGACTTGTTTGATTTAAATTAATGGTAGTTTAACTAGTGTTAAATTGCCCTTAAAAGCAGAAGAACATTTTGTGTGCAATCAGATGGAAGAAGGGGAGGAAGCCTCCCCACCTTTATTTGTTTCTTTTCCTACGGAGAAGATGCACTTTGTGTGCTTCAATTGAATTGCCGGCAGGAGGGCTGGGCTGATGAAGGAGCAGAGAGCCGTCAGCTCCCGCTGCGTGTGTGAGACCCCGCTGCCATTCCCTGCTCCGAGATGCCGAGGGCCGCGGGGAGGCGGCGTCCCAGGGCTCGTGGTGCGGCAGGGCTCGGGATTTCTGCCTCCAGCGGGGTGGGGACAGCTCTGCTGCGCGCCTGGGAGGAGCTGCGGGGCAGCTCCGCCCTCGGCTGCCTTCCAGAGCCCGCCCTGCGTGTCCCGGGGTGTTCCCGAGGCAGGGATGCTCCTTCCCTGGGAGGTGTGGGCTGCCCTCGGGGCTGTGCCTGCCCAGGGACACTCGCTGCAGCAGGGCAGGGCTCCCTTCTCGAGCCCTGCAGCAGAGCAGGTGCACAGTGACAGCAGGGTTAAATAGGGATTAAAAAACAGAATGTGAAGCAGCAGCTAAGCTGGCTGTCTTGCTCAGCTCGCTGGAGTGATAAAAATGTACTTATTTCTTCAGCTGGTGTGGGGCTGGGTTAATTTCCTGATAGTTTAGGGAACTGCCTCTTCTGGAGGCTCAGTTGCCATAGGAAGGCTTCTGAGGTTTTTACATTGCCATCCACAGCTGTGTGCTTCCCAATCCCCTGAGGGGGTCCCAGTCTCTCTGCAGGGTTTGTGCTGGGTGCTGCTGGCAGCCTGGCCAGGGAAATGGTTCTTCCTGCTCAGCTGGAAGTGTCAGCTTTGAGCAGCTGGTGCCAGGAGAAACCCAGAGCAGCTATAGTTTGGGTCTAGCTGGAATTCGTGGGCTAGCAAAATTTAATTCTGCAGCACAGAGGATCTCAAGGAACATTTAAAAAAATTGTGAGCCTTTTAATTGAATTAAATATTAATATGGATAATGCAATCAATGCTTTATTGATTGCAATAGCCACAATAATGTTTAATTCAATAAGTCTGCAGTGCTGGATCTTTTTCTTCCCTTGTGCAGCAAGGGAATGCCATATGCTGTGCCTGGCTGTGTCCCCCAGGCCTGTTCAGGAGAGCAGGAGGTGATGGGACTGGGAGAGGGCAAAGGAGCCAGGCTGTGCTGGGGGTTGAACTCCTTCATGTGCCCTCAGGTTGGCTGTGTAATGCCAGGGTCACTGGCATGGCTGGATTCAAACCAGCTGCTCTTAGCAGCATGCCTCTTTCCTAAAGCCCTCTTACAAACAATATTGTTATTAATGCCATATTGCCCCTGACCCTGTGTGCTCCTGGAGCCCCTGCCCAGTGCAGTGCCTCATTCCTGCCCTCAGCAGCTGAGCTCCAGCAGCTGTGTCTGTCAGAATGGGAAGATTTTCCACCCTCAGCTCACTAACGTGCTTCTGAAGAGGTGCCAGCTTCTGGTTTTAAACCCAGCCAAGCTTGAACAATTTTATCTGTGGTTGTAGGCAGAAGGCTTTTATTAAATTAAAGTCACAGTTTTGTTTCACTGCAAAATCAGAGGCAGATGTTCTCCCCAGCTCAGTCACTCACACTACAATATTTCTGGCCTGTGCTTCTTTGCTTGCTGTGTACCTGTTGCACAAGGTGTGGTAAAAACATCTGGGAAGAGCCTGGAATAAACATTTGGGGGTTTTTCCAGTGATGTCTTTTAGAGAGTTTGATGAAAGCACCCTTGACTCAGTAAGGAGAGATGTAGGAACTGCCCATACAGAATTGGCAGCTGCTGCAGTGCCTGGGGCTCAGAGTAGCCTGTCCCTACCCAGGCTGGGATCCTGGAAGCTGCAGATGTGGTGTCCCTGCCATCAGCAGCACACCAGGCTTGCCCAGGGAGCTGGCTGGGTGTCTGTGCCTACCCTGCACCCTGGGCCAGCCTGGGACACTCAGGCTTTCACCAATCTCTGGGGCCCCTGAGGAGATTCTCACCAACAGGCAGAGGTCAGGATTTGATTTGGTCTTGTTGCATTCCATCTACACTTGTCAAATCCAAGGAAAAACCCCTAACCTTGCTTTGATTTCCTCCTTACAGGGTCCATGTGTTTCACCACAAAGCCTTATTGGTGTGCAGGGAATCTGGGTGCACAAAGGATGGGCTCAGCTGCAGTCCATCCGCCAGGACCAGGTTTGGACACAGGTTCATGTTTTCTCTTGGTTTTGGGAGCATGCAGTCAGGTACTTTGGGCAGGATTTGGACTGAAGGACAGGCTGTGAATGCAAAATGCAGTAGAAGCTCCCAAATTCACACATCAATGAGTGAGTGATCAGGTGCAGCAGCTCCTGCTGTGGTTGTTGCACACTGTGATCCACAAGCTGGAAGGAGCCACAGTTCTGAAGGCCAGGCAAGGCTCTGGATCAGTCTCTGGATGGCACCACAGGGAGCTGTTAAATTGGGGGTGGCACTTGCACTGCAGGCATGAGCAGTAATGTTTGACCATGGCAGGTAACCACACCTGAGTGCAGCAGGGAGAGAGAGAGGCTCTAACCTGGCCTGGGGATGTGCTGCATAGTCCCACACTTAATTAGGGCACATTAATGTAAGTATTGCAGCTTTCTTGGTGTATTATATATTCACTTCTGGTCTCATTCTTTCCCCTTTCTCTTCACATCACTGAAAGAAAAGCACTTTAGTCTTACAATTTCAAAGCAGAACACCACGGCAAGTGAAAACCCCCTCAAATAAAGGCATTAGAGGCTGTTCTGTCTCTTCATTGCCATGGTCACTTTCACCTCTTCTGTTCCTTCTTCACTCTGTGTCCAGGCTGCTCCTGGTATTTCTTTCATCTTCAAAGAGATGATATTAAGGATAATTTTGTACCTGCTGGAGGAGGGAAATCATTGTTTTGGTGCTGCCCAGCCCAGCACAAGAACTTGGGAAGGAGCTCATGTTGCACTGCCCATCAGCATTTGTGTGGCAATGGAAGGGGTTTTATACAGGGGCTTCAAGGCTCTGCTCTTGGCATGAGCAACAAAATTCCCCTGCTAAAGGGGCACTGCAAAGCTCACTTTGTGAATCCTCACCTCCCCAGAGCCTGTTCTGCAGGGTTTCTCTGCCCAAAGCAGATGGGAGAGCTCTCTTTGATCATCTTGCACCTGTAACCACCTTTGCATGGGTTCCTGCTGTGCCCACTCCAGAATTTTGGCCTCATTCCCTGCATCAGAGCAGTTCCACACTCTGCTTCCCAGGTGTTTCCCTCTGCATTAGCAGCTAGTATCAGGAAATCTGGTACCAAAAGGTTAATGTTCATCCATTAGTCCTCTTCCCCCCTTCTTCTTTGTGTGCAAGTAGAAGACAACCAGTTTCATTAAATACATTAAGTCTGGAAGCACTTGAAATTCTGTATGTGCAGAGCTCTGGGGCTGTTAATATTGTCCTGTGTAAGCATGCAGGTCAAATGGGATTTGTGGATGTTGAATGATTCCTTTCAGGTGTTTCCAGCCTCCACAACCTTTCTCTTCCTCTTAAAAGGAGTTGGGGGTTTTGGAGACCTGCTCAGGATTACTTGCTTGGCATCTCCTCCTTCTGTGTGGTCTCTCAGCTATGGCAGGGTAAAGGAGGAGGGATTTTAGGGAAGTTGGGATGGTTGTTTGGGCAGCTGAGCTGGCTTTGACAGCCAAACTGTTCCTCCAGCTGCAGCAAGTGGTTTTCTCCTTCCTCTCCCTGAAGCCAGCATGACAATTTCTGTCCCACTAATTAGAGAGAAGCTGAACCCTGTGAGTATCTCACTGCATTCTCTGACCTGCATTTTAGACAAGGAACTCTGTGAGTATCTCACTGCATTCTCTGACCTGCATTTTAGACAAGGAACTCTGTGAGTATCTCACTGCATTCTCTGACCTGCATTTTAGACAAGGAACCCTGTGAGTATCTCACTGCATTTTCTGACCTGCATTTTAGACAAGGTCAAGCTGTTTCAGTGAAAAAAAATCTATTACTCTAACAATCCCACGTGGCAAGTGGGAGGGCTGGAGGGGGCTGGCTGTTTGTTTTGCCTTCTGATGTGTTTATGATTTGAGGAGTGTGCCACGTGCTCTAACTGAAGCCTTGTGTTTGGAAAGGCAGTAATGTGGGTGGTGGTGCTGTAAGGCCTCCTGTCTCTGTGTGTGTTGGGATTGCACAGCAAGGTTTGGGCAGCAGCTGGAAGCTCCCACAGGAAGGAGTGGCAGAGACAGCCTGTGATGCTCTGATGCAGCCCCCACTCCCTGTCTCCCTTTGCCACTGGGGGAGAGGAGGTAGACCAAAAAAAATCTGTATTTTTAGGTGAAATGGGGACAGGCAAAGCAGGGGTGCATGAGCAGCAAGTTCAAATGCAGCAGAATCGTGGCCAAAAGAAAAGAAAAAAGTTCCCACGGGCTTTAATTTCACTTAATGAGAAACCATTCACAGTGTTCCATTTCTGATCCATATCTTTCCATTCCTATTCTAATGGTAATTACTGTAGCAGTTTATTAACAAAGAAATCATTTGATAGCTTTCACATGATCCCATACTTCAAGTATCTAACAACCTATTGATTCGATAGCTTGGCAGCCTTCCTGATTGAGGGGCTGGAGTTTGATTTTTTTAATCACTTTGATCGTCTCACATGCAAAGGATAATTATTTTTCTGGTTGAAACATGGGCTGGATTGCAGAGTGATGGAATTTAAGCATGTCCTTGTGTGGGATCCCTGTTGCACCCACAGTCAGAGTGAGCAGTGTCTGTGCTCTTACAGAGGGCTGAGTTACTGCAGTCAGGTGTGCAACACACCTGCACAGAGGGGATTGCAATATTTGTCACCACTGAGTGTAATTATGCTGCCCAGAGAGCTGTGGATTCCCCTTCCATGGAAGTGTCCAAGGCCAGGTTGCATGAGGCTTGGAGCAACCAGAGACAGGGGAAGGTGTCCCCAAGACAGTCTGTAAGGTCCCTTTCAACCCAAACAATTCTGTGGGGATTCTTTGATCTCTTTGTGGAGGGTTTTGTGTTTGCACCTGTGTGCCCTGCTCTGCTGAGCCCCAGGTGTGCATGGAGCAGGTTTTGCAGTGGCATTTTGGCAGCCCTCCCTTGTGCTGCAGACTCATGGCACTGCTGGCTGATTCTCCTGCCCTGCTCTCACTTGCTCAAGGTGTTTGGGGAAGTTTCCCTGGACAGCAGCTCCCACTGGGACACAAGACCAGGAGCTCCTGGAGGGCTGTGAAATTTGGCAGGGGGGACTCTGCCAGAGCACACGAGCCCAGAATTGTGGCCCAGCCCCTCAGAGACAAGCAGCAGCCAGTCTGCAGTGTCCAGGGATGGCTGGTTTGTATTTCACTGGCAGCAGTGTGTGGCATAGGCTACTTGTGCACGATGCTTTCATACTTTTTGAGAACTTCTAGGAGATTGTTCCCAATTTTATTGGAGGCCAGTGTGGGAATTGTGTTTCTACTGTTCAGTTGGGAAGCTTGGCTAGAATTGAACAGTTAGACTTGGACCAAACAGCTTTTGTCACATCGTGAGCCCTTCTGAAAGGAATGAGGGGAACAAAATGGATGGAAGCAATTTGCTGGAAGTTTTCTCATGCAGGTTTGGAAAGAACAGAAACATCTGGACCTCCATGAGGAGAACCTGCCACCTGTGCTCTCTCAGGGCATTCTGTGCACATGCCCCAGATGGGTCCCTGAACTGGTTGGTTAACAATTCATACACTTCTGGAACAGCCTGGATTGATCATGCAATGCCCAGGTGACCCTACACCCTGTTGGGAATAAGGTGCTGGGAGAACTTGAATTACAGGTTGGTCATTTTCTCATCTCATATATCACAGACTGAAAGCTTTATGACTTCAGAGCTTACTGTATTAATTTTATGCATGAGTGCTTTATTTTTTGCCATATGAGATATATCACTGGCTTACTAGAGCAAAATATCATTAGACCTGGAGAAGGATTTGGTCACTTAAACTTTGTCACCAAGGATCATTGCACACAGATTATGGAGGGCTGTACTGTGCCATTTCTCATGTGTTTATTAAGTGATTATAAATATCGAGCTGTGTGCCTTCAGGGGACACTTGAGATCTGGGCCTGCAGCAACATTTCATTGAAAAGGTGGCACACACACACACACACACACACACACACACAGAGTGATTTGTGCCTCAGCAGGGTTTGCCTGGTGGGAAGGCAGAGGTCTGTTCCACCTGAAGGAGCTCTCCACTGTTTTTAGGGATTGGTCACAGGTTGGACTCGATGCTCTCAGAGGTCCTTTCCAACCAGAATGGTTCTGTGGTTCTGTTATTGTGCATTTTCTGACATCCTGCTGGCTGCCAATGAGGTCAGGATCCTGTGGCACCCAGGCTCCAGCCCATGCCTGAGCCCTCAAGTGAATCAAAGCACCCTTCAGCTGCTATGGTTTCCTCCATCTCAGCTCAGGATGTCAGTCTTGGAAACACCACAAACCTTTCAGAAGTGCTGAGCCTACAGTGTTTATTGTTTCAATAATAACAAATGGAATTTTTATATGAACCCATAAAATGCAGCTGTTCACCCTGAACATTCCAACTCCTCCTGCACAAGCCATTTCCTGGCATCAGGTGATAGGACAAGGGGTGATGGCTTCAGACTGGCAAAGGGCAGGTTTAGATTAGAGTCAGGAAGAAATTCTTCTCTGGTGAGGCCCTGGCACCTCCAGGGTGCCCAGAGAAGCTGTGGCTGCCCCTGGATCCCTGGGGGGTTCCTGGCCAGATTGGACAGGCTTGGAGCAGCCTGGGCTAGTGGGAGGTGTCCCTGCCCAGGTGGAATGAGATGGTATTAAGGAATTTAAGGTCCAAGCCAGGCCATTCCATTTCTGAGTCTGAAGCAGTGCAGGACCATGGCTGACCACACCAGAGCTCCTCCACTCCTCAGTCACCAAGACCAAAGAGCAGCCCCCATCTCCAGATTTTCCTTTCCATTTGCTGCCAAGATCCTGCTGCCCAACCTGATCCCTTCAGTCGGGTTTTCCAAAGCACTGTGTTCCTCTTCAGTCACTGCAGTAGGTTTTATTTTCCACAGAAAATTAGCTTGTAAAGCATCTGCAGGAGAGCTGGTAAAGGCTGAGCCTGTTCTGGAAATGGATGCTTCTTTAGGTCCCTTCTTTTCAAGTAAAATTTTATATTAAAATCTTTTCTGCTGGATAAAGCACAAGCTGGAATTGTAGCTGTTCTCCATTTCTGGATTTCCACCTATAGCTGAACAACTCAGGCCCACCTTTGATTCAGTGATCCACAGAAGAAAACACAAACCTGCTGTCTGCCTCTTAAAAGTTAATTAATGCTTCTGTGATTCACTAATGAAAAAGACCAAGATGAGAAATAGGTGAGCAGTAAAGAGCTGCATAAATTCACCAACAAAGCTGACAGAAGCCTGCAATTGTGTTCTGAGCCTGAGAACACGAAGAAATGGGGATAAAATGATTTGTGCCCAGGAGAAGGAAGAATTTCCTTCTGTTACATGACTGCATGTAACTTTTATTAGTTTGATGATGTACACAGGGACTATTTCTCTTGGAAATGGCTTTTTGGTTAACATTTCATTTTCCTCCCCAAAGTTAGCTCTCTTGCAGTGATAGGAAACACAGCTCCCTGCAATTTCCTAGCCCCCAACTTTATTAATGGCACTTGTTGTCATTGCAAATGATCTATTTCAGGCCAGGCCACAAAGCTCTTGTTTTGCAGGTGAGTGAGCCCTCTGCCCTTTATTGCATAGCATCTCAACAGCAGGGCAAGGATGAAAAAATTGCTTAATAAAAAATAGCAAGAATAAAGCTCATGATAGGTTGCATTGATAGTTTTATATCAGCTGCTGCTCTTTAGGAATTGGAGTCTGTGCACTAATTTGATGTCATTAAATTATCCTGGGTTTTGGTGTGACCTCTCTCAATATTGCATTTCCAGCCTTTGGTATTGCCCAGTGCATCCAAACAACACCTGCAAAAGTACCAAGGTCACTCCTGCCTGCAAAAGGCACAGGTTTCCAGGGCTTGAGAGGTGGTGCAGATGACCTGGCAGTGGATTAGGATACATTTATCACCAAATAGACATGAGAAAATCAGATGGAGTGCCCTCTTGCCTTGGGAATAGTTTTCTGTGGGGAATGGAGCTTTTAAGATCATGTCTTGGGAACGGGGAGAGATTCCTGCTCCTGTTGGTGCTGGATCTTCTCATGAGGCCAGTTTTTACCCCTGCATCTTCTCCAGGAGCAGGTTCTGGTCTAAATTTCTGTTTGCTTGAAGGGAATGTGACTCAGTTGTTTTCATGTTTCTTTTTTTCCCCATTTTCTAACCTGCTTGGTTTCTCTTTTCTCTTCATAGGTAACAGAAAGGCTTTAGCTTCAAGGCTTCCCTCCAGCACTGGTGGCCCCTGCACATGGAGGTAGCAGAATCTTTGCTATGTGTTGTGCTCTACAGGTGTTTCCATTCTCAAAAGAGTGGTTTTAGTCTCAAATTTAAGGTCAAATGCCATGGTCGGGTAACACTACTTGAGGAGTGTGCCTGACAAAATGACAGAACAAGTCTGTGGTGGATGTGGGTGGATTTCTCAAAGCCACTCTGTGCCCTGCTCATGGTTAGAGGTGCAACAGGCCAAGCCTGGGTGGTGACACTTCCCTTGCTGGGGTAATTCCTCCAGAGGATGCTTTAGTGGTCAGGAATTCAGGTGTGTGTCCACCTAAACTTCTATTTCTACACTGACCTAACCTGCAGCATCTTGTCTCCTATCTGGGAATTTCTTATTTCTGCCCTTAACATGATTTCACAGAAGCAAATTCCTGTATTTCTGCCAGAAGGCATCACACTCGTGGGCAGCATACAAACACTGGGGGAATTTTGGCCTAGGAAATGATGGCTTTGGTTTGGGATCCACTTTCTCAAATCCAGAAGTGTAGGGGGATAGAATATGAGAAAATAAAGATGGTGTAGAGAGTAATCTTACCCCTAAGGAGTTGCAGCTGGGCCAATTATCAAAGATTAGGAGCAGGCCTGACTTTAACAGGCCACAGATGAGAAGAAGATGCTATAAAAGAGTGGGGTGGCTGGGTGAGAAGGGAACTGGAGTCAGTGGCTGCTTTGGGAAGAAGAAAGAGTCAGTGCTCTGAGGAGTTGTCCATGAGAAACATCAAGGTATGAAACCTTTGTGATAAGGAAACAACAGGTATGGAACCCTGCAATAGGATGACAACACAGAAGGATGCAGAGAGATGAGACTGCAAATGATGATTTGGTCCCCATGCTCCAGCTGGATGGAAATCAGCCTGGGATCTTCTCAGAAGCACCCAAGAGGAGCAGGCAGGGAACCCCCATGGTCTCATGGCAATGTGGTATGATTTCAGGGCTTGTCTTTCCCATCCCCCTGCTGTCTTGCCTGAGGCACCTGCACCTCCTTCTATTTATTATTTTTCATGCTGCTGACAAAAGCCAGTGGGATTTAGGATGCCTTTTAGGAGGGCTTAAATATCCCAGGAGCTTCCCAGCAGGATAACAACCACACTTTATTATCCAGGCACGTCTCCCTTTGCTTTCCCTTCAGCTGGGGGCAGGGAGGGGCAGTGCTGTTTGTTTGGGAATGCAATTAGCCCAAGTGCTCGGGCCCATGGCCAGCCAGGAGGATAACCTTGAATCCAGGGAAGTTTGGGGAAATGTAAAGCCATCTGCAGCTGCAATGGGTCCCCACACACCCCTTTGGCTCTCAGCTTCTATTCCTGACAATAAAGTGCCAGAAGATTCGCACTACAATGGGAAATTGCTTCTTTGGGTATCACAGTATCTTGACTTAGCAGTGCTTTAACCTTGGCCTCATGCTTCCTGTGGGGCCTGTTTGCTGGGCTGCACAAGTGCCCACAGCAGCCAGCAATGTATAGGATTTTCCATCTGAGGAAAATTAAACCCCAGAACCTTTACCATCCTCTCGTTGCCAGACATGCTCTACCTGCATTAACTTGAGCTTAATGGACTGCAAAACGAGCCTTTCAGCCTGAATGGGAGTGGGTTATTTGCAGCAGAGCAAGTTCCTCACATTTTTATCTCTTCCCTTTCCCAAAGCTTTTGTCCTTTGGAAAAAAAAAAAAAAAAAGAGAGAAAAGGCAAACACAGCCAAGTTGTAGGAAGAGAGTTGGGCCCTAGGAAGTCCAGAGAACTGTGAGGGCAAGGCAGAGGGTGCAGCCACAAGTCATGTAAGTAATGGAAAGAGCAGTGACCATTGCTCCCTGTCTCTTAAAACCAAACTGATGTTAATTAGCCAAGATCTTGGTGGCAGTGTTGGGGATGGTACAAACACTCCAGGCCACACTTTTCAGCACACCAGCTGAACTCCTCACCCTGGGCCTTATTTCAGCCATCCCCAAAGTCCTCCAGGTAGGACCTGAGGCTGCAAAAGACAGAGCCTGGTGCTGGTGGGCTGCTCCTGTCTGCAGGGTGCACTCATCAGCTCCCCTGTTGCACAAGGGGTGATGGTTTTACACTTTATACTGGATGTAAGGAGATGGTTTCTGCAGTGAGGGTGTTAGGCCCTGGCACAGGCTGCCCAGAGGTGGTGGCTGCTCCATCCCTGGAAACATTCAAGGCCAGGTTGGGTGGAGCTGTGAGCAGCTTGGGCTGATGGGAGGTGTCCCTGCTCATTGCAGGGGGTTGGATTGGATGGACTTTAAAGGTCCCTTCCAACCCAAACTATTCTGTGAGTCTGTGATCATCACACCTTGTTTGGAAAGGCAATTTAAAGCCTGGTGAGCCCCCTTTTTCACCTGCTTCCTTGGAGGTTTGCCTTCCAGATTTCCAAATCACAGGATTTTTTTCCCAAACTCCCTAGGCTTGGATTTGGCTGTTTGTCCAGACACAGAGCCAAGGCACCACTGAATCCCTGCAGAGACAATCCAGATGGGTAACAGGACAATCCCTGTGCAGCCTGGGAGGGACAATGGGCTGCTGGTTTCTCTTCAAGCTCTCATGGGTTATCATTGTCAGGACAAGCAGCATGGAACATTGTGTGTGTTTAATGACCAAAAGTACCTTCAGTGTGTCCTTCCAGTGCCAGATGCCTTAGAGTCTAAATGAGGATCTTTAATAGAGGCATTAATTATTACTGAGACCCTGCTTTGTCCCACTGAAACAAGTCTGATAGCTCACACTTGCTCTGCCTCTCTCCTCCTTTCCCCAGATCCCCATCTCCTGTATCTGATGCCAGTATCAGGAAGGCTCCTGTCACCTGGCTGCTTGGGCCACCAGCATGGGGTGCTGTGCAGAAAAGGTCAGGCACAGCTCCAGGGCTGCTCCATGAGCTGAGGATTGGGAAGGATGCCCTGAAACTGTCAGAGGGCATCACTTGGGGCTGCCATACCCACACCATTGCCTTCTTTTGTGGGAAGCCCAGGCCAAGAAAATATCAGCTCCCAGCTCACAGGGATGCAGGTAACTAATTGAAATAATTAATTAAATGCAGATATCTCTTCTCTGTGAGGGTGGTGAGGCTCTGGCACAGGGTGTCCATGGAAGCTGTGGCTGCCCCTGGGTCCCTGGAAGTGCCCAAGGCCAGGCTGGTCAGGTCTTGGAGCAGCTTGGGATAGTGGAAGGTGTCCCTGCCCATGGCAGGGGGTGGAATGGGATGATTTCTGAGGTCCCTTCCAACCCACACCATTCCTGATTCTGTGAAATAGTGGCTCCAGGGGAGCCAGCACAGTCAGAGGACGTGAACTCCTGAGAAAGGAGAGGCTTTGTCTGGCGCAGCCATGGATAAGACCCAGCTGTCTGTCTGTCCAGAAGATGAGGCCATCTCTGCAGATGGGTGCCACCATCACCTGCCCTCAGGGACAGGAGCAGTCAGTGCTGGCAGGTGTGGGGGGAGAGGATGTAAGAGAACAGTGCAGAAGGTAATCCACCCCTGAGGAGCTGCAGCTGTGCTGATCACCAGAGATCAGGAACAGGCCCCAGCTGTGTCCAGTAATGATGAGTGCTATAGAAGGGTGGGTGAGCTGGGTGAGGAGGGCATGGAGATTGTTGGCTGAGCTGTGGAGAAGGAATCAGTGCTGTGAGGAGCTGTCCATGAGAAATCACCAAGAAAGTATGGGAGTTTTGCAATAAGATGACAACAGGCAGGGGCGCCATCTTGTTCTGTGCCATCCCAAAGGAGCCTGACTTAGCTTTTGTGTTGGGTTCTGTCTTTCCTTCCAATTTCCTAGTGTGTAATTATCCCTTTGTCTGTGTGGGGCTGAGCAAGCTGGCATCTTCTGAGAGCAGAGCTTTTTTAGGTACTGGACTTAGTCATGTAAAAAGATAATTTCTCTTAAAAAAAATAAAAAAGGTAATCTATCTGCAAGTACAAATGGTATGTTATGGTATATAATTTACCATATGGTTTATATACCATTTAATAGTCCATGTGGTATGTTAGATGGCCCCTGAAAGGTTCCAACCCAACTCATTCTATGATCCTAAATATATAAATACAGGCAATTCCTTTCCATGCCTTCCATCCCCTGTGTTTTAAAAGCTGAGCTTCCACACCACAAGGAAGCTGGATTCTTGATAAATTTTTCATTTTCTCTATTGACTTGCTGTTGCAAACCCATGTCCTTTTGCTGTGTAAAGGGCATTCATTTGCCCTGTATCCACATGGGCCCTCTTTCCCCTTTAACAAGCACCAAACAGAAACACTTTATTGCTCTTGCTGTGCTGGAATGTGGGATTTGCTCTTTGCTTTTACCTCCAGCAGAGCTGTGGCTGCACAGGGGTTGCTGCAGTGGGTCTGGTCTCCAGGGATGGTCACCAGGGCACTCAGCTCAGTGTGTGCCACTGGAGCCACGGTGTGCTGCTGCCTCAGGAGCCCTGGTAGGGTGGAGAGTACCCAAAGGTGGGGATTTTCCCAGGCTCAGCCTGGTTTGGAGTGTGCTTTGCAGCTTCCTGGGGGAGAAGGACATTGCCCTGCTGTGCTCTGGAGCTGAGTCACTCCCCCTGGGGTGTGCAGGAAATAATTCTGTAATTATAAAACAATCTTGACTAATGGCATATTAATGAGGACAGGGAAAGGTGATGCTCCTGGGATGGGCTTCCCCACTGCTAGGAGAAGGAGAAGGGAATTGTACACAGCTGCTGCATTTGGGGGGCAAAAATGGCATCACATCAGCAAGAGGTGTGAGAACCCTAAGGTAGGACTTTTCCTGACTCTGGGTCTGTTTCTTCTGCAAAATTCTTCTGCAAAATTCAGTGTTGTTAAAATTCACACAGCTCCTGCTGCAGGTGTTGCCTCTGAGCTGTCCACTCTCTGACCTGCTCTTTTGCTCCAGTTTGAGTCATTTTGGCTCCTGTTCCAGCCACATCTGCTAGGCTGTACCATTGCTATCTCCCCTCATTTTTCCAACCCATCACCTCTACCTTCCCCTACTTTCTGCCCTACCAAGCCCTCTGCTCTTCTTCACCCCTCAGTATCTTCCCTCACCTTTATCCACCTTCTCCATCTCCCACAAACACCTGATGTATTTTCAGGAGTGTCAGCCTGGGGGCACGGGGAGGATGGTGCCCACAGAGGGGGTTGTGCTCTCCCATCTGATAACACATGTACCAGGCACCTTTCCCTTCAGCTGGCAGCCTCTGGAAGCCCAAGATGAACCTTTCAACAAGATTAAAGAGATGGTATTAATTGCTATCGATCACGGGTCAACAAATTAAATTGCATCTGCAGCTGCATCTCTGAAAGGTCTAAATGAGAAGAGTAGTTAATGGCTCTGGCTGGCCCAGAGCTGTGATTAATTAAAGAAAGAAATGAACTACAACACTGAAAAAAAAAAAAAAAAAAAAAAAAAAGGAGGAGATTGGGTGAGAATGACATTCTGTGGTGTATCTGGAGAGTGCCTGATGGGAATTCAGTTCTGGTTCCACCCTGGCAATGGTTTTTGGGGCTACTGGCACCCCAGTGCTGTGGGGACACTGCCCACCTGTGACTGGCAATTCTTCCACGTAAACAGTGGAAGGTTTCCTAGAAAATGATCAGTGCTTTTCCCTTCTCCCTGTGGGATCCCTCAGTGGGACTGTCTGACACTGCTGGATTTGGAAAATCACTTTCCCTTCTACAGCCTGAGCCAACAGAGCCCTTGCAGCCACTTCCATGATGGATCTGCAGGGCTTTCCCTCCTGTGACCCTGAGCATGCTCCTGCTCCCTGTGTGGGCTCCTTGGGGCAAGGGGTCCCCCTCCATCTGCTGCCTCTTCCCATGTTTTCCCACAGAGTGAAGGGCAAAATCCTGAGCATTCCCCTGTTCCTTAGCAATCCCCCTGCTCTTCCCATGCCAACCCAGCAGTGCAGCATCCCCCTGGCAGCTGGGACCAAAGGACTCCTGGGTGGGAACAAGGGTGCTACTGTGACTCCTTGGGAAATGATGAAGTAGCACAGCATGGAATGGAGATGGTGCTTAATTAATAATGAAGAAAATAATAATATGTGGCACGTATAGTGCTGTACTTGTTCCAAGCACTGTACAAACATTAACTACAGTAATTAAGCTGTAATTAATTAGAGTAACTACTAATCAGTGTAAATAATGATGCATCTGGAGGTACCAAAAGGAGTTTGTGAACTGAAAGCAAATTTCCATGTTCAGGAAATGGTATCAAATATAAAATGGCACCAGTAAAAGTAATAAAAAAGCAGATGGAGGTTGAAGTGAGAGCCTGGGAGCCGTGTTGGTCCATGGCAGCTCCACAAATGGGAATCCTGGTTTGGCAAAGCAAAACTTTCAGTGAGTTACTGCTGAGACACCCCCTAAGCAACCCATCCCATCCATGGCATTCTCATGGCTACTTCCAGGCTTCTCATGTGCTCTTCCCACCCCAGCTGCACTCACCAACACTGGGAAGAGGCAGGGACTGGAGCAAGGGGTGAGATGGGGAATTGGGAGCTTGAGGAGCTGATGATCAGCTGAGTAAAATACACCACAAATATGTAATTTTGGGGTTGTTTTGCTGGTTCACACACTTTATATTTAACAAAATAATTTTTTAATAATATAGTCTTTTACACATCAAATATTGTTTCTAGGACCCCTCCCTCCCATTTGTACAGATTTTTTTTTTCTCACTAGTTTCAGGCACACCATTGTTTGTAAGTTTTGAAACTGGATAATCATTGACAGGCAACAGCTTACAGAGAGATGTGGTGATGATGTCTGGAATGGTACCAGCTGGGCCTGCAGGGAGCCAGTGCTCAGCCACAGGACAGCACTGCTGTGCTGAGAGCTCCTCCCACCCCTGCCCTCCAGGGAAACACCAAAATGGGGGAGAAATGGAAGTATAAAGGCATTAATTAGTGTGTATGGAGTGAGCCTGATGTGCTGATCTGCTTGGGTGAGGATGCTGTGGGGAGGATTTGCTGCCATCACTGGGAGCAGGTGCTGGACTGGAGCCTGAACTGAACAAAATGAGCACCACCCCCATGGATGGCACTGACCAAAAAGCAGGGAACCGAGCGTGGACAGAGATGGGAAAGGCCCCTGTGCTCGCCTGGCCAGGCAGGCAGGGAGGTGACATTGGTGGCCTTTCTTTCACAGTATTGCCTGGGAGCTGCAGCCTGAGAAAGGAGGAGGTACCAGTGCTGGAATCCCTTGGCTGCTGGGGAGCTGTGCTCCTGGCAGGCAGGCACAGAAAGCAGCTGCTGTGGAGGGACAGCCCTCAAGGAGCCCAGGCCTGCCCTGCTGGCTCTGTCCCCAGCTGTGTGGGTGCTCCCAGGGAGTGCCAGGGCAGCTCCTCCCTCTGCAGCAAAGGGTCTCACCTGCCAGTGAGCCAGTTTAGTGCTGCCACAGCCATGGGACGTTCCTGGGCACCTCCAGAGTGGGGTGATCCCATATGTTAATTGTCACCTGCTCTCACTGAAGGCAGTGGAACTCTGCCCTTGGCTCCAGCGAGAGCAGCCTGGGGATGGGACAAGGCAGGTGAGCACGTGCTCAGCTCAGGAACCAGGGACAGACTGGGCCCTCTTCCCTCTGCTCCACCACTGATGCCCGAGCCAAGAATCACACATACAAGTCATGTAAGATTTTGCTATCATGGAGCACTTGGATGGCTGCCCCAGCCTGCCCATGCAGCTGCTGTGGGCCCTGCTCCCATCAAGGTCACATTGACTGTGTAGGTGTCTTCAACTTTATTGTCCCCACTCAGTGGAGAAAGTGTTACACAGATACAGCTTTGTGTCATGGCTGTCCAGTCTATACCTGTGCATCTACCTCAGTCCTGCTGCAGGTTACATTCCAGTTGGGATTTTTTTAAACCCCCCATCCTTTGTAATTTCTACCTCCCTGCTGTCCTTAGTGTCCCCTGCACTTACAGACACAATCCAAATGCTCCACCTCTTGCTCCACTCGTAGCTGTATTGTCCCGATGATCCCAGCTTAGGAAGAGACTTAAAAAAAAATCACAATAGCAAAAAAACCTTCAAATAAATAACTGTGAAAAACCCCAGGATCCACACTGCAGGAAGTGAGAGCAGTGACTCCATCGGTGCCTTGCCAGGCCAGGAACATGTGTGGGCTGTTTTCCTGCTGTCCTCCCCTGCCAGCTCCAGTGACTCCCACAGCAGAGCAGACACCTGGGAACAGAGCGTGTACAGAGGGACAGGAGCTGCAGGGGACACGGGGACACCCTGCCCCACAGGGACCCAGCTCTGTTCGTGTGGCACCCGCGCAGGGCTCGCAGCTGGCAGGAGGTCGGGCACGTGGGCAGCATCGAGGCCATTCCTTCATCATCACCATCATCACCATCACTGTGAGCAGGCTGTTGGCCAGGGGCTGCTACAGAGCCTGCTTGCCCTGGCACTCGCGCTTGGAGCACTGTGCTGGCTTCCACCAGTCCCCGTTGTGGCAGTGGCAGATGTTGCAGTCGTCCACCTTCACCTCGATGCCCGCGGGAATGATGGTGGTGCCCGCAAAGCAGTTGGGACCTGTGGAAACAAACAGGGGGGACAGGATAAATACTCTGTGTTTGCATGGGGCAGTGCTCTGCCCTGAGCCTGGCACAGGCAGGGATCCACAGGGAACAGGATAAATACTCTGTGTTTGCATGGGGCAGCGCTCTGCCCTGAGCCTGGGACAGGCAGGGATCCACAGGGGAACAGGATAAATACTCTGTGTTTGCATGGGGCAGTGCTCTGCCCTGAGCCTGGGACAGGCAGGGATCCCAGGGGAACAGGATAAATACTCTGTGTTTGCATGGGGCAGCGCTCTGCCCTGAGCCTGGGACAGGCAGGGATCCCAGGGGAACAGGATAAATACTCTGTGTTTGGATGGGACAGGACTGCCCTGAGCCTGGCACAGACAGGGATCTGTGAGGGAACAGGATAAATACTCTGTGTTTGCATGGGGCAGTGCTCTGCCCTGAGCCTGGGACAGACAGGGATCCCAGGGGAACAGGATAAATACTCTGTGTTTGCATGGGGCAGGACTGCCCTGAGCCTGGCACAGGCAGGGATCCACAGGGAACAGGATAAATACTCTGTGTTTGCATGGGGCAGTGCTCTGCCCTGAGCCTGGCACAGGCAGGGACCCATGGGGGAACAGGACTAATACTCTGTGTTTGCATGGGGCAGGACTGCCCTGAGCCTGGCACAGGCAGGGATCCACAGGGAACAGGATAAATACTCTGTGTTTGCATGGGGCAGTGCTCTGCCCTGAGCCTGGCACAGGCAGGGACCCATGGGGGAACAGGACTAATACTCTGTGTTTGCATGGGGCAGGACTGCCCTAAGCCTGGGACAGGCAGGGATCTGTGAGGGAACAGGATAAATACTCTGTGTTTGCATGGGGCAGTGCTCTGCCCTGAGCCTGGCACAGGCAGGGACCCAGTGCCAGCCCCTTGCTGTGCTCTGGCCATGCCACCAGCACTGCTCATGTCTGCAGCAATGCTCTCACCTTGCTCAGTGCCCAGCCCTGGACCCACAGCAATTCCTTCTCATTTTTTGGTTGCACTCAGGCACTAAAGGGGAAAATGAAGGCCTCAAAACTTTCCTCTTTGTTTCTAGAACAAATGGCATTGGCAGTCAGTTTTTTCTACTTGGCTGACCACTAATTTAGTACCTCTTTCTCAAATTTTGGCTGCAGGATGGACAAGACCATGAGGACACAGCCCAGCCTTCCCTGCTCCAGTCTGGTAAAGCTGCAAGGAGCTGCAGGGACCAGAGCCAATCCATCCCCTAGGGCCATTGGCAGCCATGCTCCAACACCAGGTAACCCCAAGGACATCCACCAGCTTGGAGCTATTAACCAAAAATTATGTCTTACATCACCTCTCCAATTAGCTTTCTGATAAAATCTTGGTTATTCTCCTCAAGAGTAATTCCTTTAATCTGCTTATTATTGCTTTGGGTATTTTTTAATTTATTTTTTATTCTTTATAACACAATATCAAAGCTGAGCAGCAAGTCAGCAAGGATCTTATTTCCCAGTCACAGAATGGTTGGGTAGGAAGGAATCTTAAAGCCCTTTCCTCCTCCTCCTCATAAAAGCCCCACAAATATCCACTGCCCATCTCTCCCTCTGCAAGATCTTTCTTCCCCTCTTATTCCTTCACTACTTGGTGCCAGGAATTAATGTCAGAGCCACACAGAAAATTCAAGGCAGTCACACTGGTGGCATGGAGGAAGCATAAAGACATTTGAAAAGTGTTTTGTGGCTCGAGTGCTGCTCTGAAATGTCACCCCTTGACTGGCCACCAGTTTCAATCCATGTCTCCAGTGCATGAGGTGCATTCCAAAGGTGACAGCATGTACAGACATGGAGTTATGGGCAAGTTGTTCCTTAAGGCTGGGGAAAGGGAACTGGGGTCCCTTACAGGCTGGAAACAGGCTGAGCTGCAGCCAGCCCAGTGCCAGGGTGCCAGAGAGCTGCTCATGGGTGCCCTGGGTCAGTGAGGTGCTCCTCAGGGCCCTTTGCTGAACAGGCAAAGGGTCTGGCAGGGCTGGGCTTAGCCAGACAGTTCAGGGTGCCTCAGTGTCTTTCAACACCCTCCTGCCTTCATTAAAGGCCCCTTCAAACACGGCCTGCTCTCACTTTCACAGCAAAAAAAAAACTCCTTTTCATTGTAATATAAACAAAAAAGCTCCTGGAGATTCAGGTGGCAAGGAAAGGGGAAGATCATCTTCCCTCTTGTTGCCCTGCCTGCTAAGCAACTCATTTGAGAGGCCAGTGCTGCCTGCACACCCACACATGGCTCCAGACACAGCTTTGTCTGGATTCACAGCCCTGCCAGCCCATTCTGGGGAGGCTGGCACTGAGGGAGCCAGCAGGGTTTGCTCACTCAGGCGAGTCAGCTTTGCCTCCCAGACAGCTTTGGGGTCCCAACACCTCCCTCAAGGGACTTTGGCACCCCAGTGGTGCAGGGACCATGGTCAGCCAAGGGTGATGGGGTTGGGACTGGCTGATGGGTGCTGCCAACTGGGAAAAGGTTATTTTTCCTTCATCCTGCTTATCTGTCCATTCCTTGGCTGCCCTTTCTCCTCCCAGCAGCCCCAGGTCTCTTCTCCCTCCTGAGCTTCCCCAGCAGCTCATATGGAAATAAAATAATTAATAAATACCATTCATTAATGCCCCAGGACAGGCAGGAGCAGAAAGCAGACACTGAGCAAAGAGGAGATGGATGAGGGGGATGTGCTAAAACATCACCTGCACCTCTGAGGTCCCACTGGAGAGGGGATCCCTTACTCTGGGGACATGGGGCAACTCTGCAAATCTGTAATTGAACACTAATGATCTGCTCCTCAGTAATTAAACACTAATGATCTGCCCCTCTGTAACTGAACACTAAAGATCTGCCCCTCTGATCCCTGTTGAGCCTGGAAGGACCTGGCAAACATCTCTCTGTCTCACAGAAGATCCTCGGGATACTGCCCCCATCCCAAAGGGGGAGAATGACAGCTGTGGTGGGTAAATCCCAGGCACTGCCACAGCAGCCCCACTGCAGCAGCACTGAGCACCCCTGGGCTGCCCAGGGAGCTGCAGCCAGAGGCTGAACTGAGGGGCAAATCACAGCAATTGGGTTTGTTTTCTTCTTGGCTTTTAGCAAAATGGAGGAAAACATGACCCAGGGCTCTGCTGACATCTGTCCTCCTGTGGGAAGTTCTGCCTCTCCCCAGAAAGACTTCAGTACTTTTAATTTGGGCCAGCACTGCCACTGCTCTGGGCCTTTTCTTTCCCAGCCCTCCCAAAATAGCCCCTTCTGCTCTGCCTGAGTGAAATGGTTTCTTTTGCTCACCCAGTGAGCTGGACAGAGCTTTACTGCATCCTCCCTCTGCCACTGCTATCCCCCATCCCTACAGAAACATGGATTTCTAACAGAAGGCAAAATTTCCACACTGCATGTGTGGTAATTGAACTTCAATTCCCACTGCCTGAAATCCAGTTTTCCAGCACAATCACTACCAGCCAGCCTCTCCCCCTCTGCTTGTTTTTTCTCCCCCATTTAACTTCTCCCACCTTCCCATGGAAAACTGGGTCCTGTTTGTCCAAACTGGGATGCAGTGAGCATTGCACCTGCAGTGAAGGTGTGAGGAAGAGGCACTCAGAGAGGGAGCACTGCTGGAATTCAGGTGCAAATGTGCCATGGCACAGCAAATGCTGCTTGGCAGGAGCAGAAGTCACCAGGGAGTTTTCCAGAAAGGTTGGGATTTATAGAGCTGGCAGCTACTGGTGGAGATAACCTCCAGCACCTGGGGATCTGCATGGCTGTGCCATAGTTGTTGTTTTTTTTTTCTTTTTTTGTGCAGTAGAGCTCAACAGACTGTTTTAAATTCTCTAATATTCTTTTTCCCTCCCAACATTTCCAAAGCTCAGGGCCCCAACCCAGCACTGCTGAGGACTGGCCTGAGCTTTTCCCACCGTGGCTGCTTGGAGGAGCTGGATGAGAGCAGGGTCTGCCAAACCCCCAAGGAATGACACAGAACAGCAGCATGGCTTTTTTAATTGTCATTCAGAGGAGGACACTGCTCAGAAATATTTGATGACATGTCAAGAACATCAGGTTACTTAGGATAATAGCAGCAGGAGCAAGATGCTGCTTGGGGCAAGGGCTCTTGTCCTGCTCTTGGTAAAAGCAACTTAAACCACGACTGTGATGATAACAGGACACCAATCACCCTTTTCCTTGCTCAGGGAGACTGATGGGAGAGGTTTGCTGCTCCCACAGACAGTGTAATAGTGAGATTTGCTTTGCTTAACATAGTTAATACTCATAAAAGCCAGCAGCACTCCAGGCTGTTTGCTAGAACAGCTGTGAAGACTTTTATGGAGATGTATTAGGGACATTGAGATGCTGGTTTGATGGGAGAGATGTAAAAAAAATCATATTTGGTTTGTGGTTTGGGGAGAATGATGGAAAATTCTGCAACCATCTGCTGAAGACCAGTACTTGGGTGATGACCCTGCTCCACTGCAGCCCTGTTCCAGAGGGGATTCAGGGCCAGGCTCTCTCCAACACCACGAGCTGATGCCTTGGAGCCACTCTGTGAGATCAGCAGGGTCCCCCCAGCTCCCTGGGACTCCTCAGATGGGTTTTACTGAACTCAGCAGCTCTGCCTGTGGCTCTCAGCAGCTCTGATTTAGCTCTGTGTGTGCAGAGAAGCAATAAAAGGAAATCAAATGTTAATCAAACAGCAAGCACTGATCACTTCAGGCCAACTGTGATATTCAGATGTGCCCTGAATAGCATCTTGCCCCAGACACAGCTCACAGTCTCCACCAGAACATCTCATTGTGCAGCCTCTGATTCCAGCAAGAGCAGAGGCTTCCCCTCAATAAAACATGTCTCCTGCCACTCTGAGCCCCTCCCCGTGCCTTTAGGAAATATTAAAGCTGACTCCAGGAGAATTTAGCTCATTCAGTCAATGGACTCCATCAAGGAGGGAGAGAGGTGCTGATGGCTATGCTTATCTGCCCAGCTAAGACAGCTGCTAAACAGCAGCTCAATTCAGCAGCCATCCCTCAGGCTCCCAAGTGGTGTGCCCCACTATTGAAGCTGCAAGGGATAAGTGCAAAGCTGTGCTGTTCCCTGACAGTGCTCAGGAATGGAGACATCCTGGAACATCCCCCTGGACGCTCACTCAGCTGAATGAGGCTCAGGGATTTTGCTTTTGGAGCTCCACCATGAGCACAACTGGGAATGGGGCTTTGCTGCTGGCAGTGTGTTCTGCCTGGGGAGGTGTTTCTGCTGAGCATGGCCAGGTGTCTTCCCAGTGGGAAGGCAGATTTTCCTCTGCATGTTTCCATAAAAACAGGCCTCTCCCAGGCTTCACCATGACCACCCCACACCACAAACCATGCAGTCTCCAGCACTGGTGTCTGGGACTGAAACAGGGACCAAATGAGGATGCCACTTGGAATCCACACAAGGATGCTCGTGGATCCCCAACAGAAAAAGAGGAAAAACACAACAGAATCCCCAGGCTCTGTCACAGAGACAAGAAATTGCCTGTGCCTGCATCCTGGGACTTTTCCATGTCTGGGCTGAACTCTGTGCTCAGAAGGAAAAGAAAACCATCATCTTGTTTTTAATGATGGCTGCCATTTCTGGAGGATAACACCACTCCTCTCTGCTGATCCTGCAGGATCTTTTCAAATGTTCATGTAGCTCTGGCAATGTTATTCATGTGATCACTTCAGATTGCAAGAAAAGAGCTCAATTTGTGGCTTTAATTAAGGAGCTGGGGAGGGAAGAAGTCCTGTTTTCACTCTGCTATGCAGAGTGCCAGGCCCATCTCCCTGGGGAAAGGAGGCAGCAGGAGAAGCAGGAGGTGAGACATAAAGAAATCAGCTGGTGCTGCTGAGCTCTGCCCTGCTGAAAATTAAATTTGGTGACACTCTGCAGGGGCAGCTGAGAGCCCCACCCATAGAAAACAACCCTTGAGCTTTCTTGTGTTAGGAGGAGGCCAGAGCTGGAGAGCTGGCTGGGAGCATGGCTGAAGCCTGAGGCTGCCATGATCCCAGGATGTGGGGCAGTGAGTTCCCACCCCAGGAACCCCTGGCTCTGACCCACGTCTGCCACTCCTCAGTGGTGGCAGGAGGTGTCCATGTTCCCCAGGCTGCAAAGGACACAGCTCCTCCCAGTACAAACACCAGGAGAAAAGACCCCCCTGGACTCAAAGTCCATCATCACCCAACCACCACAGAGACTCCTGCAGGGCTGCCAATGGGGCTGCTTCAGGTCAGTGTCCCCATCCCCATCAAGTCTGGAAGCTGCTTCTCAGGCAGCAGTGAGCTCTCCTGTGGTGCACAGACTGCATCACTGCATCAGCTGCCCCCTCAATAAAATCTGTATGCTGCTCCATTTGCAGGAGGCACTGAGAACTGAATCTGCCAATCCATGCCAGCCTGAGTGCCACAAATTAAACCTCCTTCCCTCCAGTGGCCAGTGGCGGCTCCAGCACCCTTCCAAAAGCTCAGGAATTGCTCTGTTCCCCTTTTTTTGGCTTGCTGTTGATATTTTCAAGTACCAAAACAAAGCCTTGACCTCTGTCAGTTTAACCCCATTCCCCCTTGTCCTGTGTGGCTCCCATCTGTAGTAACAAGTGTCTCTTCCTTGAGGTGACCCCAGCATGGGAGGTTCACTCTTCCCCTGCCACCCTGCCCAGCCACCCAGGGAGAGCTGGCTCTGGCTGACAGCTCCTGGAGTCATCTGCTGGTGCCTTCTAGATGTCCAGGAGCTTTCACTCATGTGCACCACTGCCCCAAAGAATTCCACTCCTCTGAAGCTCATCTGCAGCTCTTCTTCTCCATCCTGCCTGCATTTTGCACTGCTCAGAAGTCAATGTTAACAGCCCTTCTCAAGTACTGCCTATTTACAGGGGAGATTTTTCCAGCCATAATTCACATTACTGGGTGCCTGAAGATGCCTAAAAGTTATTTAATCTCTGCATTAAAATATATATATATATCTCTGCAGCATCCTTGTCCAAATGAAATCCAAGTTGCTCAGTCCAAGCAGCCCTCCATCTTTAGAAGGAACGCATTAAGAAGGCGAGGGGGAGGTGAAAAGCTCAGTTCAGGTCAATGGGAGCTGTTCCACTGATTTTTGCCAGCCATGCAGCCACACAATAAGGAAAATAGAACACAGCAGCAGCTCCCAGCCAGCCCAGTGGGACAGGGACCTCATTGCCTCCTGGCTCTCTGCACACTGAGAGGGTCACATCGTCCAGGCTGTGCTCAGACAATCCCAAGTCTCTGCTGCCTTGCAGTCTAATGGATGCAGGGCCTCACTCGAGTTCCCTAAATTGTGAGCTGGCACCAGTGACAGAGACTGATTTAGGCCTTTGCACTGCAGTTAGAGAAATACTGATGGCTCCTTATCCATCTTAATCAGCAGCAGCAAACGTGAGGGACAGGGAGACATCCAGAAGGGAACACACGGCATTACTCCTCCTTATTGATAGCACAGTCACTTAATTTGATGTGGAGACATAACTTGAGGCATCACTGAGTAGTGCAGCAGGGCTGGTTTGGTGCAGGGAAGATCCATGGGTGCAATTTAAAACCCCTCTGTTTGGCAGCGGTGACGTCCGTGGCGCCCTCACGGATCCCGGCTCTGCGGACAGCTGGACACCATCCCTCACCAGACAGATGGGACAGTGTCCCTTCCACAGACAAATGCAGCAGCTGAAAATGGTGGAGCCTCACCCCACTCTTCACTTTCTGTGCTTGTGGGGTGGGCTGGACAACAGGGGACCAAGCCAAGACTGAGCACAGAATCCCAGAATGGTTTGGGTAGAAAAGGACCTTAAAGCTCGTCCACCTCCACCCTCTGCCCTGGGCAGGGAGACCTTCTGCTGGACCAGGCTGCTCCAAGCCCCATCCAACCTGTCCTTGGACACTTCCAGGGATGGAGCAGCCACACTTCCAGTGTCTGATGGCTTCTGGTCATGTCCAACCCTCCCTTCCCTGGGCAGCAGAGCTCTGGGTCAGACCTTTGGCACAGCTCACTCGGGGGAGGCAGCATGGAGATGGTGGAGCAAAGCTCATATCTGGGCACACCAAAGAAAATAACGCATGCTGTACATCTCCCACTGCTTTAGGTAATGGTATCTGCCTCCCCATATGGACATTTCCCCCAGCCCTGTGCACCCAGCCCCTCTGTTTCTGATCCCAAGGGCACCAAAATCAGAGCTGGGAGCATATCCAAGTGCACTTTGAGCTCCCTGCAGCCCCAGGCTGCCCATTTGCCTGGGTTTCTAACCCAGCTGTGGGTTAGGGACTGCTGGCCAGCAGGGTTAGGCATTGCTGCAGTGGGAATTAACAGGTATCAAATTCATAACCCTTTATTCACTCTGCTCACTCATACAGCCTTGAAGTGACCTGGCTGGAGGAGCCAGCACGTGGATCAGCTCCCAGACAGCACAAGAGCAACTCCCAGTGTTTCAGACCCATCTGTAAATCCAGGGCTTTCCCCCCTCCTTTTAGTGTAAAAATGCAGGTTGGTATTTTCAAAGTCACCTATGGGATTTACATACCAAATTCCTCTTCATTTTAAAAGGATCTGTGTGTGCAAATACCTTGATCAGCACTGAAAAATTGTAAAAAAACTGCAAAGGCAAAGGGCCCAGCATTGCATAGGGACAAACTGTGCATCCAAAGCAGATTTTCTGCACCAGGTTTTACTGTGCCCACTCTGGGCTGGAGGAGGAAAACTGTAACACCTCAAAGGCAGCAGTAACCACCTATTAAAGGAGAAATCTGTGTTTCAGCATTTACCTGAGCAAACAAACAGCATTAGCTCTTAGAAACCTTTTTGCAGACAGCATAAAGTTTTGGGAAAATAGCATAGATTTCTTTTTAAAATACAGGTAGATTGCAGCTGTGAAAGCTACTCTGAGGTAATTTTAACCTTTCAGGTAAGTAGCAGGCTTTCAAAAATTTGTCTAAATGAGTACTTCCCAAAATGAATTCCAACAGCACTGAAGGTACATTCATTCTTTTAATGCTTCAAACGTTAAAAGGTGAGGTGAGTTTTTTGAGCTGGTATCAAATAGATTAATTGAAAAGAAATTAATTAATAGAACTACCATTAAACTATTGCATCAGGTGAAGAAAAAAATCTATAAAAGCATGCATAATGTGCTGCAGTGTTTGTGCTTCCTTCACCTCCCTGGCTCAGGTGCCAGGAGCAGCCACAGAACAATGTGTGCCATGGAACAGGCTCAGGCCCAGGACTGTGCCCTTGCAGCCAGCATTGCCCAAGGAAGGAACTGGGATGCAGAGAAGCAAACTCATCCAAGGATGCATGCTCACCCTGCAGTGCTCTGGGACACTGGGACACTGTCAGCTCCCACAGGCAGCTGCAGCTCTTGGTCCCTGCAGGCATGGGAGGACACCCTGGTGTAGGGAAATAAGGGCCCGGATAGCCCCTGGATGCCAAAGCACCAGGCCTGTGGAACCCTGCCCAGACATGTCCACTCAAAGGCAAAGGTTAACAACAGAAGAATAACAAGCAGAACTTTCTCCCTGGGTCTTGTGAGATTTTAGCCAACTTATTCGCCTCTTGGTTGCGCTTTGTGTGAAAATATAATGATTTTTATGGGCCACTTTAACATTTTTATGTCTTTTTTTCTTCAGAAAAAAGAATCCCACATTTGGTGTAAGAATTAAAACAGTATTTCATGCTTAACTGCAATCACAGATGATGTATGGAAGAGAGCTGGCTTCATGTCAACTCAATATAAAGCCAGAATTGAATCTAACTTGGTCACTACAGCTGTGCGATGTTTTATGGGGTGAGGGGATTTTTTCAGATCAGTCATAAATGAAATGGAAACTTTGACTGTGCTCATTTTGTATCAAATGGGAGCAAAAAAAAAAAAATGTAGGGCAGAACCAAGACTGCTACACATTCATCTGAGTCGTTCCTTTAGAGGTGGAGCGTGCTGCAAAGCCAGCCCAGCACCAGGCCCTGCTGCAGTGCCCATCGGTGCCTGTGGGCACAAGGGCCCTGCCAGGGCAATGGGGCTTTCCTGAGCTCTGGGAACCACACGTGGGGATCAGCCCCCAGCTCCTGTCTGCAAACAGCAGCACTGCAGCCCAGAGCCCTGTGGGATGGGCTCAATTGATGGAAAAATGCCCTCAGGCCTTTCTGCCACCATGGCATGGGTGTGATGCCTTGAGGGCACCAGCACGGTCCCACCTGCATTCCCTACCTGGTTTTTTGGATGGTTTTAAATGTGGGGTTGTGTTAGAAATGGGAGTTCAGAGCAAAGATAAAACTTTCCATGTAAGGGAGGAGCTCCTGTGGAAACCATTTCTTCCTGCTCTTGGCTCATGTTTGAGTTGTTGGGTTTTCTGCTGCTGACTTTGAGCTGAACCCATCTCCTGCTGCCTTCACACCACGCCCATCTCCCTGGCCTCCACTATTCCCAGCCTCCTGGCCTCTGTGATGATGGACACAGAAATGATGGCCACAGCCAGGTAAGACCCACATGAAAGGGGAATTTATTGGTAAAAGTTAAAGTCAGTCAGCAAAGGTTCCCCTTCCAGTCAAAGGATGGATCTCCTGGGGGGTGTTTAACAGCATCAGCCTTTGGATCTGCCTGTTTTCATCCCTATAAATTTAGGATGGGCTGCAGTGGCAAAGCTCCATTTCTATGCAAATCCATACAAATGATTGATTCCTTGTAGAAACAGAATAACCACAATGGCAGAAACAGTATTTCTTTGTTTATGTGGGGAAGTTAATTACTTGCCTGTGGCACAGGAAAAGAAAATCAGGAGAACATCTTCCCTGAGCCCACCCCAGCCATTAAGGCTGGTGGAAGAGAGACAGGAATTGGCACTGCTGTGCCAAAATCTGCATCTCCTGAGGAAACAGGAGGAGCAGGGAATGGAAGGGGCAGGGCAGGATTGGTGGATGGATCTTGAGGACTCACATGGGGAGACCAAAGCACTGCAAGGACGGGCACACCTTGGTCTGATGGACAGAAGACACAAACAGAGGTTGGTGCTTCTGGAATAAACAGGCCCCTAAACACTTCTGCTGGCACCTGCCCTGCTTTCTCCAGCAGCTGCAGAAGAGCTGTAATCCGTGTTTTGTCCCAGGTTTTGCCCTTCCCATGCTGTTCCATGCCCTGAATTGAATGGTGTCCATGGCATTTCCAAGGTGCTTTCTGGTGGTTCAGAAAGAGCCTGGCTGGTGACAGAAATGAAATGAGCAGTGCTGGTTTTGCATGGGAACAGCTGCATTTAATGACATCACCCAGTGAAAGAAGGAAGGTCCTTTGCTCATAACCCTGGGTGTCCCCACAGAACACCACAGTGCACGAGGGCCTTTGTTCCCTGGAGGGTGAGGCTGTGCTGATGTGCTGGGACAGGACAGTTCTGTGAGGTACCAGCTGGCAATGATGAAAGGCTGTGGGAAAATGATGCTGCCTACACGTGGTTCTGCCTCCCTCCTGCCCAAACCTCCCAAATGCTTTGTTGCCCTTCTCTGCAGTCTGTTTTTATTCATTCCCAGATGAAATTCTTGCTCACCCTCTGGTCTCAGTGGCACCACAGGATCTGAATGGCTCACAACCCCTCTCCTCCCACCTTCCCCTGGCTCAGGGAAGTGCACTGGGCAAACTGAGGCACGGAGGCAGTGGGGGCTCATGAGGGGATGCAGGTTATTCAAACTACATCCAGCAGGAAAATGGATTTGACTTGCAGCAACAGGAAGGCTTGAGGCTGCAAACTGCCTTCTCAAGTGTGATGGGAACTGGTTCACCTTATTGGCAGAGGGAAGGAACTGTGGGACAGGCTGGCAAAGTGAGGGACAATGACACCCAAAAATTCCCCAAATGGGGAGTATTCCCACACTCTTCAGCTAGTATTCCCTGCCTTGTTTTTCCTGCGTTCATTCTGTGCCTTAGAAATTTTTTTTAAAGCCAGAAGAGGGATTTAGACATTAGAACAGCTCCTGACCTGATATGAGTTAATGATTTTATAAAACCCCTGAAAAATGCTTTACTTTAAAAGATTGATGTTTCCTATTGTATTTTTTCAATGCCAATTAATTACTTGATTCATTAGCAATGTAACACAGGAATAGTCTTTGAAAATCTGCTGCTTTGTGTAGATGCCTTTAATTATGGATAATTAAATACTGTGGAAGGACCTGATTATACCTCTGAGCATTTTCTAATCTGGAAAATGAAACACACTCCTGTACTCCTGAACACATAAAACAAAAGCTGAGCTCAACAGCCACAAGAAGTAAAAAAGATGGGAAAACAAACACCCCAAAAGCCAGAACCACTCCAAACCCTGCAACTACAAGAGGGTGGGAGTTCCTGGGGAGGCTGGAAGGCTTTGTGATGCCCTGACACAGGGTAGCACCCAGATCCTGCCTTCTTGGGGTACAAGGGGGAGCCCAAGTGTGCTCAAGGTGGAGCTGCTGCAGGCAGCTAACAAACATGGGCCCAGTGAACACGACTGGAATCATACAAACTGGTCCCTGTTAGCACTTGCTAAAGCTGGGAGCAGATTTCCAGGTGTTCCTTGTACATATGGCAGCAGTAGCCAAAACTGCCCCAAAGAGCAAAGCAAAGCACTCTGCAAACATAGCCATTGGAAGAGAAGAACCTGCCAATGGCAGAAGTTATGCTGTGGTTTCTTTCTGTCTCAGAGTTTTAGCCCCAGAAGAAAGCCAAGAAAATGCTTGTCTTGAAGACAGCATTGCCCCAGGGCCTCTGAGCCAGATCCCCTCCCTGACTCTTCCTTTGCATCCTTCCTCCCTGGGCCATGAAGTGCCAAACTCAGAGAACAAACTCTCTTGTCTTTATTTATTTCTCAGCTGGCAAATTTTTGGAGAAAACTTAGGACAGGTCTTGTGAAACATTAGGGGCAGGATGGCATGAGGGGCACAAATACATGTCTGGCACAGATGGAGACACTAAAAGAAGGAAAATGTCATCCCTGACACAGGGACTGCCTGCCTGCTGTAATTCAAAGCAGCAGTGTGGATGGAACTGGATGATCTTCAGGGCCCTTTCTTACCCAAACTCTTCTGTGATGATTTCTGGGTGCTGATGTCCAAGTGTGCGATGTTCCCCTGCCCCAGAGATCCCCTCCTGGGTGCGCTGCCAAACTCCTCAATGCAGCAGCTGATTTCAGCTGAGAGATGCAGAAACTCAGCCACCATGGGGTGAACTGCGCAAGGACACATTGCAGCACGTGGGACAGACACACTGCTGGGGGCAGTGCCCAAGGCATCTCTCAGGATTCCTGTGTGCACAAGGACACACTGCAGCACGTGGGACACACTGCTGGGGGCAGTGCCCAAGGCATCTGTCAGGATTCCTACTGTGTGCTGCCAGGTGCCAGGCCTGCCAGCAGTGCCAGCCCCACTGCTGCTCCCACCTCACCCCCTGGTGAAGTTTGAGACATGATGAGCTCATGTGGGGGATTGTATTTAATTATTTTTGCCCAACAGATTAGTGGAAAAGAGAAAGTCAATGCTGTCTTGCTGACCCCCACAGCTGTGCCCTATGAATGCACACAGTGATGAGAACCTTTGGGTTGGCCCCACCTTGGAGCCAACATTGAATGAGCCCATGACTTCCCTGTGCCAACACTTCCTGTGCCAGGGCACATTGTGTCTAGAAAGCCCAGACCTCAGTCAGGCACACACCTTCGTGATGCACCTTGAGCCTCACCATCACATCTGGCAAGCCCTGTTCCAGCAAGGAGAAGCTTTCACACAACCTCACTCTTCAACTGAGCCTTAGCAAGAGGATAATTGAATGTGCACATCTGGCCTGTGGCATGCACAAGGTAAAACCTTTCATGTTGAGCAGGCTCACGTTTGCTTTGGAAGGCTGGTGCATCCATGGGTGGAAGAGCAGGGCTTGTTGGGCACAGCTTGTCCTGGCAGTCATGGTGCCTGTCAGCATCCCACAGGAACCTGTCAAGCACTGCTCTTCATTAGCTGATGCTCTCATCTCCTCTCATCTGTGGCTACTTTAACCCTTGGTTACAAGAGGAGCTTGGGCACATGAAGAGGGAGAGAACAGGCAGCACTCCCCTGAGAGGGAGAAAACAAGCACAGGGCAGTGCAAGCTACAAAACCACTGTGCACACAATAGGGGAGCAAGGAAAGTCCTGGGTGTTCTTTACTGGGGGCTTGTAATGCCTTCTGTGGAGGCCACTCCTGTCTCAGCAGCTCCCCTCTAGCCTTTGGATCCATAGACAGGAGTTAGGCTAAATCTGTAAAGAAAAGCAGGCACCTTTATTTCAGGGGTTGACCCAACTAGGAAACCCAGATAACCATTTGGGCAGGGGTGTCTCTCAAGTGTGGGTGAAGCTGTCCAAGGAGGGGCCTATGCAGGCCCAGGAACTGGCCCTGATTATTTTTGTGCATGTGAAACCTTCACTATCCAGCTGCTAGTATGAATGAGAGTGGGGGCAGATCCCCAGCACACAAAACCTGGATGTTTCCCTTGGAGCAAGGCAGCCAGGCTGGTTTTCAGCAGCCTCAGGGACTGGATCACAGCATATTTACTCTCTGGGGGGGCTTGATGTGGCCAAGACAAAAAGTGGTTTCTGTACAAAACCAGCAAATGTATCTGATCGTTACAGTTGTGGGCAGGTTTTCATTCTTTAACACAGTTTCCCTTTTAATTTCCAATTTAATAATTACAGTTTGACGTTGCCTGTAATAAAACATTTCTTTTTTGTTTGGCACAGCTTGAAAAGTAACCAGAAATTCCCTCTTGCTGCTTTCCTTGTAGCACAGGCAGTTGTTAAGGGGGAGCAGTCACTGCCTGGGTGTTGTAGCCCTTTCTGTACCTGGTGAGAGCTTCCAGGGATGCAGGGGCAGCCACAGCTTCTCTGGGCACTCTGTGCCAGGGCCTCACCACCCTCAGGGAAGAATTCCTCCCAGTTGTCTAAACTCTGTCAGTGGGAAGCCATTCCCCCTTGTCCTGTCACTCCAGCCCTTTGTAAATTGTCCCTTTCCATTTTCCTTGTCAGCTCCCATCGATCCTGGACCTGGTTACTTACCCAGATGAGAGGGAGAGCCAAGCAGGAAGGACATTTCCCATCAGACAGAGTTTTTCTCCTATTCCTCTCCCACTCACCTGGGGAGGGAAAGTCAAAGGTGCAAACACTTTCTGCTTTCAGTAAAAACCAGAGCAGGCTGTCTGAAATAATAGGACAAAACGTCCCTTTGTTTCTGTCTTTTCCATTGAAATATTCCAAAGTATAAAACAAAGATCTACATCTGAAACCATATCACCCCTTTTATCCTCCCAGGTTTGAGGGAGTTTGTTCTGAAAGTTTTAAATGGGGCATCTCATCACTTCCAGTTTTTTTCCCAAACCTTTCTGAGGTACAAACAGTGAGTTTGCTGTAATTGGCCCTTTTCCCAGGGAGGTTTCAGTGAGTCAGCATTTTCTGACCAACATATTCCCATCTTCTTCAAATACTTTCAGGCAGCTGCAGTGAAAATGTCAGAACTTTGACAGCCTGGGGAGAACTTTGTGTGCTCTTCTTCATGCAGATCCACTGCTCCCAACAGATCCTTGGGCAGGACACCAGCGCTCCTCTCTTTGGAGCATCAGCTCCTGCTCCATTTATTCTAACAAACTGCTTCCCTACCGGCACTACCTGGCACAAAACATTTGTAACTGGGACAGATTGTGCTTAGTTGATGTAAAATGAGTTACACCAGTTTGCATCAATGGTGGCACTGGTCTGTAATGACTCCTTTGAACTCCTCAGGGAGTTCCTCGAGGGGATTATGATTCCAGAAGTGGGCACAAGTGGAATATGGACATCCTGGAGTTCACCTCCCATTACAAATGCTCATAGGGTCCCATGGGTGCTCCTCTGTCCTTGAGCTGCATCAACACGGCCAGAGCTGCAAAGAACTGACCCAGGCCAACCCCACCAGCCACAGCAAAGAAAGCAACATCCTCTCCTCATTCCCACCAGGATTTTATTTGCTCGTGACCAAGCCTAAGCTCTTCAGTCTTGGGCAGCAATTCAGACCAACACTGCAGAAAACACGAACAAGGAGAGCAAGAAAGGAAGCCCTGCACCAGCCAGGCTCTTTTGCAGCCATTGCTGCAGTTGTGGTGCCCTGGTGCTGGGCTTGCATTGACACTGAAGGCGCCTGTGCAAAGGCAAGCAAGGCAGCTGGGAGCGAGGGTGGGCCAAGGGGGGGAAGTGATGGATGCTGATGTTTGTGGGCAGCAGAGCACCCTGTGCAACAGGAGTTATGTGATGGCTGGCACTGTGCCAGCCCCTCCCTGTCCCACAGGAACCTCCCTCAGGCAGCACAGCGCCACCCCTGTCACACAGCAGCGCCACTGCCACCCGCACACGGTGTCCTTGCACCCCCACCTGGCTGTGCTGCAAACTGAGGGTCCCTCTGGCAAAATGCTCTCCTTTTTGTTCTGTTCAGGTGAGGCACTTCACCAGCAAATCAGGGAGAGAGATGAAGAGCAACACACCTTCAACCCCCTGTTAGTCTCTCCAGCCAAAGGGATGGGTGAGTTGGCAAGTGACAGGCTGGGGTAGTGTGTGGCCACACAGTAACAGCCAGGTTGAAATGACTGCCCTGCTGTCCTTCACCCAGCTGTGCCCTGTGGGAGGGACAGAAGGCTGCCCTGGAATGCAGCACCCTGCCAAAGGAGAGGGGATGGAGATGTAGGAAAGGTGGAGGGAAGAAAAGGAAGCAGGAGGAGAAAACTTGTAAGCACCTTTCTTAATTCCAAGTGTTCTCAGACTTGCTTAGCTCTAATCTTTAATTCATATTTTCATTTCAGTCTCTTTGCTCTGTAAAGTCTGCATTTCATGTAAAAGGAGCAGCTCAGACATAAATTATTTGAAATAAGTCAACCCCTTCTTAAAGACCTCTACTCTACACATGTGTAGGCTCCAATAAAGAAGCATTAAACATTCATCAAATGAGAAATACATGAAGACAGTGTCTGCCACTCTTCTCACACAGACATGCCTCACAACCCCAACCTTCTGGAGCAGCCAAAGCAAAGCCTCTCTAATCCTTTCAGAGCCCTGGCCATGCTAAACACCCCAGCCTCCTGCAGTGTGCCCCTGAGCCACCCAGAGGTACCTGCAGGTCAGATCCTCAGCTGGAGTAAATCAGAGTAAAAAATGCTGTTTTACACCAAGTGACACCGACACAGGATTTGGCTTTCAGCTTCTCTTGCAGCAAAGTGGTTTACAGCAGTGTCATTGGATCATAAAGTCACTTCTGGTATTTTAAAGTCACACCAAGAACCAGGTGGGGAACAGCAATACAATGCCTGCTTGAATTTCAGCACTGCCCAGGCTCCTTGTGTTCTGCAAAGGAACCTGGCTTCCCAGCTGGAATGCAGGAACTCCTCCCTCCCCTCCAAAACCCCCTAACCCAGCCCTTCTCTACAGGACACAATCGTGATGATAGTGAACCTTGGACTAGCACTCTCACAGGCCAGTGCACACAAACTTCAGCACATCTCCCCAAGGGAGAACAACCGTGATGAGCAAAAGCTTCTTCATAAATATTTCTGAGTTTGAGGGGTAATGCAGAGCAGGTAACGTGTTTCCCACATCTCTGAGAACTGAAAGAGAGCTTTGGAGCTGCTCCTGTCCCACAAATGGCTCCTCATGATCCTCCCTGACCCTTCCATGATCCTCCCTTCAGGGTGCCTGTTACATTCATCTGCACTCTGCTGTGTGGAAGCACAGGAGCCTGGTTAGGACCTGGGGTACCAATTCAGGCCAGCAGGTAATTGCAGCAGTCAGGCAGAGCCTTTTCCTCCTGTTTAACTGGTGAATGATCCCTTTCTTGCTTGCAGGGCAGAGAGCACAGAGGCTTGGGAAGCAGCAGGTGACCCGTGCAGGTGAACACACCAGGTTCCTGCTGTCCTGCTGGCTCCAGGCTGCAGCTCCCTGGGAATGGAGCTCTGCAGCAGCAGCATCCCTGCACTGCACAGCCCAGCAGCCTGGCTGTGTGCCAGCACTGAGCTGTGGGATGGGTTTCATCACATTGAGTGCTGCTCAGTTCAGGGCTTTTTTGTTCTCCAAAGGCTTTTCCTCTCCCTCGTCGCTCTCAGTCTCACTTCCTCTGAAACTTCACAAGGTGGCAGATCAGCTCAGCCCTCCCTGATGCTGTCTAACATCAGCATGGCTAATTTTGGAGGTTTCAACTTTTCCAAAGCTTTTCACTGTTATTGAGGCCTCTTCCAAAAGCTGTGACCCATCTTGAGTCAGCAGGGCATTTGAGCAGCTGGAGAATCCAAGTGCTGGAGATTTCCAAAGCAGTGGAGGATCTAGGTCTTGACAGATGCTTTTGTGTCAAGTTCAGCACCTACATGCCTTTAAGCCCTTGGCCTGAAGTGATCAGATGGACGAGCTCCACTGAAAATCAGTTTCAGGGAAATGACTTCTTAAGGAACAGTAAAGCAAGCACTGGAGTATTTTGTCAGGTTGGTGTCTGCCTGGCTCTAATACCCCTCTTCATTATCAGTCTTGATCTTCTACCAGCTTTCAAATCAATCCTTTTTTCTTCTTCTGTTGGTAAGGAAATCACTGCTTCAGTTGAGCTCAGAGGGCTCCACAGTTCACACTCCTGGTGGCCATCCCAGAGAGCATCATCCAGTCCTTCCTGTGGCCCCTCAGGACGACACCTGAAGGGGGTGGTGGCCGTGGGGGTGACCAAGTGCCCCAAAGGGTGGCTGCCATCAGTAATTCCCAACCATGCAGGGTGATGGGGCTATGCTATGCTACTGCCTTCAGCTGCCAGGACCTGGGGAGAGGATGGTGGAGTCCAGCAAAATCCGGCGTGGGGAGCACTTCTTCTCCTTGGCTGGGCACATTCCCTGGCATCTGCACAACCAACCAGCACATTGCATAGACTGGGACTGAAGGGGGTTTAAGTGCAATCTTAAAATCTGGCCATTTCAGGAATTTCTGAAATAAATTAGAAGAGGAATTTTATTTAGTTGTTGTTGTTTTTATTTTTCTCTAAAGGCATCTCCCCATGGCTCCAAATCACTGTTTTCCACAAAGTAAATGAACATGAAGTCTTCTCTCATCCTCTTGCCACAATTTCTGTGTTGCCTTTATCCTCCATCAGTTGTATTTAATCAAATGGCAGACAAAACATCCTGTCCCCAAATCCTTCCCTCTTTTTTCCTCAAATTTTAGTAATTTTTTTCCATGCTTCCTTGATTTTTTTTTTTGTCACTGATCAAGTTGGAAGCAGAAGCTTTCCAAAACAATGACCTGGAGCTTCAGCGATCCACATCTTGCAGATAAGTAACAAGCTACATTTCTGCACTGGATTATTCCATATTAAAACCTCGGCACTTTTCAAGCAGTGATAATTTGGAACAACAGAGAGCATGTGGGGAAGGGTTTTTGTCAGTACTAGTTACCAACATGCACTGTTAATCCATCACCTACAAGAACTGAGATGGGGCCTTTTGTCCTGCCAAATCCCAAAGGGTTTTGCAAAGAGGACAGCTCCCATTGCCCTGCCAGGGCAATCCCTGAGCAGGGGTTTGGCTGTCCTGCTTGGGAAGGAGGAGCCCTGCTCCCTGCCTGCACTGCCAGTGCCTCTTCCTGGGGCATTCCTGCCCTGCTTACTTTGGGAATGGGAATGAAGCTCATGAACCACCTCTGAACTGGCTGGGCAGGTCAGGAACAGCCTGGCCCATGCCCATTCACCAAGTGCCCCAGTGCCCAGAGCCCAGCTTTTCCAAAGGGACACCCCCTGGGCACTCCCAAACATCTCCCACTCAGAAAAAAAGCATTTCTGCATGGCACTTGCTAAGAAAAGGCAGCATCAAAGGTCTGCCCCCAGGTGTTATTGCACACAGAGACATGCCAAGCTCACTCAGGGACACGTGGAACACGGAGTTGTTTGCCAAAGGAGAGGCTTCAACAGGCTGGGAAAATCCCTGGGGGGTTCCTGAGCAAGACACACTGTGTTACAGCAGGATCAGGCTGGGGTGCAGAATGCTTATTTCAAATTAACTCCAACAGAGAAATAATGAGCACTGAGTTTATATTTCAATAAATTAAGACAGAAGCTTAGGTGAAATGTGGGTTTATATGCAGAGAAATAAATTATTATTTACTCACATTTGTGCTCATGCCCTCAAATATGAAGATATTTGTAGGGATTAATTAATATTTATACCACATTATAATAAATACCCACAAGAGCTTTGCATGAAGACATGCTATTTTACCAATGTAAAATCTGTTGAAGGTCAAAGGGATCTTTTACTTGTGTGTGGATGGCAGGATCAGCCTCTTTACGTGGAAATCTGTATCAAGTGTGATAATTTAAAACTTTAATTAAAGACTCAGTGACACATTATCTACAAAATGTCTTCCTGCTGCCCAGTATTCCATCACAAATGTCTTCAGAAGCCCAGGCTGAGTAAGCACACTTGCCAGGAATTATTTCACTGTGGACATGTTAGCTTTTATCTGGCTCCTTGGGCAACAAATTCTTTTGTTGAGGATTGGTGACAACAAACTTAAATTGGAGGCAAAACCAGACCCAACCCAAAAATGTATAATATTTGTTTTGTTCATCCCTCAAGAAAATGAAGCACAGGGAATTTCTCCCTTTGTGAAGTGCAGCAGGTGAGAGTTGCTTGAAGCTGGCAAAGCAGAGGAACCCATTTAATCTGGAGCACAGATTAAACCAAATGAAAGGATGTGAGGGATGATACAGTGGGGATGGCCCCATCCCCTGCTCCCAGACCTCATCCAAAGGGTTGAAGGAAATGGGAAGAGCAACCTCCAAGTGATGCACAGAAAGGGAGCTAAAACACACACACCCCAATAGCAGGGCTCACCCCACAGCAGTGGATGGGTTTATGGGGAGGGACAAGCAGAGCTCTGGGAATGAGGGGCACAGGGTGAGCAGAGAAGGGCCCAGAACACCTCACAGGCACCTCTGCAGCCCTGGCCATGCAGACCTGGCTGGGAATTTTGGCTCTGCCACAGTGGGGGGATGTTCTCACAGAACTGCAGCAGGACCTGGGGCAGGAGGGACAGAGGTGGTGGCACCACGAGCTGCACTCTCACAGTGCCAGGCACTTGGAGACTCCACACAGCACAGAGTTAACAGCAGTGACACACTTTTGTCTGGAGGAGTCACAGGGACTGGAAAGAACAACTCGAGGCCATAATTCTGCGGTCTGTCACTACCAGGAAACGTGAAATCCAGTGACCTTTCATCTCTGTGACAGAAATGCTGCACAGCACCTGGAGCCATCGCCCTCAAAATCCACTCTGGCAAATTGGATGATAGGACATGAAGGAGAAAACGTCCTCTGCCTCCTTCACCCCCAGACTGGAGCCTCCCAGGGAAGTCTGCATGCTCAGTGTGGAATGTGGGATCCCTTGCCAGGAACAGCCAGCCTTGAAGGAGCTGCTGTGGTTAGTGAGGCACGAGACAACAATTTCATTTCTTTGGCCAAGAAGCAACAAATCTCCCAAGCCGTTTGTTCAGACTGCTCTTAAATGATGGGACAGAAATCAGTATTGGCCTTCTATGAAAGGCCAGGAATGTTAGAATCAACAGATTTTTGCATTATCACAGAATCACAGAATTCCAGACTGGTTTGGGTCGGAAGGGATTTCAAAGATCATCCCTTCCACCCCCTGCCATGGGCAGGACACCCTCACTATCCCTGGCTGCTCCAAGCCCTGCCCAAGCTGGCCTTGGACACTGCCTGGGATGGGGCAGTCACAGCTTCTGTGGGCAGCCTGTGCCAGTGCTCACTGAATCACAGCACTTCTGCCCTTGGCAGAACATAATTAATGAGGTTATGAAAATCTACCTGACTGCATGGAAAGAGAATTATTCTCTCATTAATAGCAGCAACAGCTAAACAAGCAGGCAAGTCATGCTCCTAGCATAGTGCAGCAAATGATGCAGGGCTGTGCTTAACCTAAAATAAGGATTTTCCCTACCAAAACTTTAAGGGGTAGCTTTTGAATTGAGGATTTGCACCACAGAGAATACTCCCCCCCCCCCCAACAACTGTATCCCTTGTGCTCTTCTGTTTGTCAGCCTGACATTACAACCACAGGGACTAAAATCTTTTCATCACACCAGAACATGGCACTGTGTCTTCACCACCTTGGCAGAAGACAAAAGCTACCCAATGGAAGGAAAAAAAATAAATTTAAAAAGGGTGTTTCAGTCATTAAGTGGGTCTGTCAGCTTGTGTTATCTTCATGCATTTGTGAAACTGAGCTTTAATTGGCTGGCTGAAGCAGAGAGCTGCAAGACAAAATGTTGGTCTCAAGATGAACACAGAGCTGAAGACACTGTGCTCCTCATTCATTAGGATGTGTCAGAGGGATTCAGATGGGAAGGGACACAGGAATGGCTGCTACACTTCCATTTTAATCTCTCAGACTGTAAGAGAAAGGTGAACACTGTGTGCCACACTCAGCCACATCCAGGAGCAGTGACAAACTCTGAGATCAGATTCCCCACGACACAGGAACTGCCTTGGTGCCTACCAATTTCTGTCCTGTGGGAATCACTGCATTACACTGTGAAGGACACAGCCCAGACTGCCAGCTTGGGCCAGCTATGAGCCAGCCAGCCCCAGCAGCAGCAGCAGGAGCAGCCAGCCCTTCCAGCTGAGGGGTGTCCCTCCCTACAGCCAGGCTGGGACACCAGCAGGGGTGCAGCTCCCCCACAGCACCCCATGCAGACATGCTCCTCCATCCCAAGGAACTGCCAGGACCTCCCCTGGCTGAGCTGTGCTGCAGCCCCAGAGACCAGCATTCCCAAGGCATCCAGGCTGCTCTGAAGGGGAGCTGGGAAATACATCCCTGCCTAAAACAGGTCTCAGATGTAGAGCTTTATGTGTATCCCCAAGAGATGAGCAAATAGAGCATTGGAGAGATTGGCTAAAACCATGGATGAAGCCTCCTGGTTTCCCTGTGAGGGTCCCAATCACTTCACTGTGTCCCACAGTCCCTTCAGCACACAGCTGATTTTCCTCCTGCCCTCCTGTCCTTGTGCCACCAGCAGGAGCTGCTCTTTCCCTTTCCCCCTGGCTGCTGTGGGAAGAAAGATGCTTCTCAGCCCTGGTCACCATCACAGAAAGCCACCAAGCCCCAAAGGGGTCCTGGGGGGAATGGCCATGGTGGGAAACACAGCAGCTGCTGGGGCTGTGGGAGCCCCTGTGAGCCTGCACTCCTGGGAAGCCCAGGGATGCTCATCACAGGTGGGATTGATGTGACACAGGCTGGGTGGGATGTGCTGCCACTGGAAATGGGGGATTTGGGATGGTGCCCTACCTGAGACAGGAACACAGAGGCCACACAAGCTCCAGAGGTGTTTGTTGGGGTGACAGTGGCTCTGAGCTCGGTGACAGGCCTGGGGACAGCCTGAGTCACCAACCCAGGACACCAATCTTGGTGAGTGTGATGAGAAACCTCACAGCCAAACACAGCTGTACACAAAGGTGGTGCACAGAGCCGGGTAACAAACCTCTCCTCTGCACTTCAGCAGTAAAAGCAAACCAATGAGATTTCCTACAAACATTTTCTGCTTTCCAACAGAAACACAAAACTCAATGAAAATCTGACAAAATATTTTGGAACAAAAATACAGATACAAACCTCAGGATTTCAAGTAATATTTATGGTGTAATTTTCCAAACATTTTTAATTTTTCAAGTTCCTTCAGTAAAAGTATTTTATGTTTCAACTCTTTGCCTTTACTCTGTCTGACAGAGCAGAAAATGTGTTGAAAATGTTATTTCTTCACCAACATTTTCATTTAGGTACAAAAGCAGCCATTACTCTTATCCAGCAGCAGTGATGTATGTAAGAGCAAATATATACGGATAGTGAATTCTAAACACAAGGAGATGAATCCAAGGAGCCATTTCTTACATGTTTAGAAAGCTGTGAAAAAGTTTATGTGCAGCTGCCTTACCTTTTCATCTGTCTTCACATCTCCATTAGGAGAAAGGTGCTGTTTCAGAGATGTATGTGAGTACAGGCTGTGGTACAAGACCCGGGAGACCTTTTTGGAAACAGGTTTATTTTCCAAAGAGGTACTTCCAGTCATTCCAGAACATTTCTTGAAAGTATTGATGAATCTAATTCATGAAATCACTTCAGCAGGACAATGGGGGCCAGTGCTACACAGAGACTCCAGCACACAGCCAACAATGGGGTTCTTCTGGGGTTGGGGGGTGTCTTACTGGCCACAGGAAAAGTTCTGCCACTGATTTTGGTGAGTTTTCCCTTGGCCTTAAGCAATGACCAGTGGTTTGTTAATGCAGGGACAAAGGCCCTCTCCTTTCTCATGTACTTGATTCTCCATTAGACTCATTTTGAGAAAAAAACAAAGAAATGAAACAACAATCACTGACATCAGGACTCAATCCCATAAAACCTTTGTCAAGCCAGCCATTCCATCTGCTTCAAGGAGAAGCCACAGGCCAGGAAGGGCAGCTTAAATGTTCACCCCATAAGCAAAACATTAGGAGAAGGACCAGCCCGTGCCAATGGAAGCAAACCCAGTAAGAGCACTTCAATCAAAAGTTCCCTTTGTGTCTCTGTTAAAGCCAACACGGTTCTTTCTTACCATTTTTGCAGACAGGACAGCACTGCTCTGGCTCATAGACCGGGTTGACACACTCGGGGACTGCGCAGTCTGCTACAACACAGTGAACTTCATTGCTGGGCTCGCAGCGACACCATTCGCATGGCGAGGGCTAGGAACAAAGGTCAGATTAGCCCGTGGCCTCCCGCAGCTCACAAGTTTGCAACATTCCCATCTCGCCACAAGATAAACACATCAGCGCTCAATACCCCTTGACTGAGTCGTTCATCATGGCTGATACAAGTTAACCTCTGGCACAACAGAGCGACAGCTGAGAGAGGAAACCACAACATCAGAGAACCAGCGAGCCCTGTTTGCCCATGCAGAGTGCCAGGTCTTTTAGGATTTTAGGTCCCTTTGCCAAAAATCCTGAGCTGCAGCCTCTAGGTTGTACCTTGCTGTACCCATCTGTGTTATCCTACACGTGTGGCCAGAAGAAGAGCAGGATTTGTGGAAGGTTCATTCCAGGAAGGGAGGACAGGCTGATTTTCCAGGCCATACCCATCTCTCACACAGACCACCATTGCCAGCCCCCCCAAGCTGTTGGAAGGGTGCTGCTGGCATGGCCTGTCCATCCCCCAGCCTCCTGGGCTGTTTGCATTCCCACTTTTCAGAGCAGAGGTGAACAGTGCTGCTCTTGGAGGGACAAACCCATTTTATTCTGTGTTTGTGCAGCACCTGCCTCAGGGGTCTGTGAGCGCTCCTGTAGCACAACCATGAGATCTCAGCCTGGCCCCTCTCCTGCTTGCTTCAACAAGGGTTGTGAGCAACAGTCCCACATAAAATACATAAATAATTAAGAGACTGAGTAATTCTGCTGAGTCAGGGAATTCAGGATTAAAGCACCCAGCGAAATGGTTTTGTTTCAGCGCCACCAACTTGGCCTGGAAGCTCTACCCACCTCCAAATTGTTACTGTCTCGACCTTTAAAAAGCTGTGAAAATCTGCTGCAAACATAGAAAGGTCAGTGTTTTAAGGTTTCCAGTGCCTTATGTGTGTGCTGGTGTCATGAAAGCATGGCAGCAGAGCTAAGGAAGGAGAAAAAAAGGAGAATTGAAAGGAAAATAACTTCCTTTCAGTACCAGTAGGTTTGATATGTAACTCCCAGTTTCTCAGCATCCATCACTAACATTTCAGTGAGTAAATGTGGGTATTGGGAAAAATTCTGCTTTATGTCCATCTGCAGCTGTGAGAATTCCTCAATATTAAAAAATATTACTCAATATTAGAAAATAAAGTGGGATGCAAAGAAAGAAGGATTCATGCTGATGTATTTCATACCTCAGTGCTGGGTCACTCATTTCTACAAGACAGATATAACCTGCGAGCCCCCTGTTTGTGGCTTGTAAGAAGCTCTTCAGTTCACCTCTGAGAAGCTTCATGTGTCTTGAGTTGAATAATTTATTCCCAGGAAATTTATTTCTACCTTCAAATGCACTAATTAAAGCTTCCCTTGCTTTGTCTCAGCATCTGCAGTCTATAATTCCCATCACCTCTCATTTGCTCATGGCTTTGGCAATTTAGATAAAATCAGCACTCCTTGAGCAAGGGAAGAAGTGTGTGGAGGTGGAATTCCTCTCTCTAATTATCGCTCCTCTTTCAATCCTGCTTTGATTTCTGTCTCAAGCACCAGGAATCTAAATTCATTTGACTGACATTTCTTATTCAAGGCTATTTAATAGGAAGAAACAATACAGAAGCAAACAGACAGAGCTATTTGCTGAGGGATCAATAAGAAAATTGCTGCTTTGTTTTTACTCATTTTAATCACTAATTATATGGAGCAGTAGAACTAGATCTTGTGATTTGTGGAAGCTTTCACTGGCATCTCCTGCAGGGCTTGTACCCATCCTCACAACTCCAGTGGCTGCAATGCTGAGGAATAAGTGATGCTTTTCCAGGGCTGCAGCCCAATGCAGGGCTCAAAGGGGATCAGCACAAGCAGAAGCTGCCCCTGAACGACTCTGCAGCTGAGCAGATGAGACATGACACACACATCTTCTGCTCAGCCTTGGTGGTGCAGCCTGAAAATGACACTGTGACAAAGCAGGATGTTGCCTGATGCTCAGAGCAGCTTTCCAAGCAGGAAGAGCTGCACACAATTAGAGAAGGAAAGCACACCCTGGCAGAACACGGTGAAATGATGCTTTGAGAAGGCTGACCTAGAACAGAGTTAAAGAGTCAAGCAGGGATTTATTAAAAGGCCTCAATGGTTACATCTTGGGCAGCACAAGAGCCCAGCCAGGGATGCACCCAAGATGAACCAAAATGGTCACAAAATAGATGACCAGTCACAAGGTCTCTCACTTTTATAAGTTCTGCTCCATTTGCATATTGGAGTTAATGGTCCAATTACAGCTTTAGGCTATGAAGTCCCACCCTCCTTGTTTTTCTCTCTTCAGTCCACTGTTGATACTTTTTGGGCCTGGAGTTGTAACAGTTGTCCTTGGACAAGCTGGAAAAGGAGTGTTGTTCACCTACCCTGTGAAGAGAGCTTGCTAACACTTAGTATGAAGCTCAGAGTTACACAATAAAGCAGCACAGAATCTGAGAAATATAAAAGCCAAAACTTAAGGCATCATTCTCCCCTTTAGAAGCTCGACCTAAGCCACCAGATGAAAAGGCAGCTTTGGCATGAACCAGACCCTTCCCTGCCACCTCCTCCTCCTCACTGTGTTAAGGTCAAGCCACTTGGTCTTGTCACCAGGATCTTCCTCTATCTGAGCACTTAGGTCACTTGTCAGTGCCACTCACCATGGGGGACTCCTGCCCTCCTGTCCTCTTGGTTTATGAGAGCCTGGGCACTTTCTTCCATGGGATGTGCTTTGGGATGTGACCTGCAAATCCCTGCCCGTTCAGAAAGGACTTTGCCCCAGGCACACTGGTTGAGCATTTGAAACTGTTGTCTGCAGGCTCTGTATCCAAGCTATTACTTTCCCTGGGGCTACCCTTCTTGTGGAACAATTCTGGGACACTGGCCAAAAAGTCCTCTGTCTGTTGGTACAGGCAGCAGGAAGCCCAAGCAGCAAAAGGACAAACTGGGAACCAGTGAAGAACAGGGAACCAGCAGAAGATGTCCTTAATTTTGGTTTCCTATTTCCCAATTTAAAGATTTATCACTCATGACAGAGGGGTGGTTTACACTTTTGCAGCCACCAAAGTTCAAAGAACAGTTCCAGAAAAGGAGCTCTCATCCCTGCTGAAGGATACTGAAAAAACACAGGGGGTTTTCTGGAGTATGAGGGAGAGAGGACACTGTCCCACATGAACAGTGCAAATGCATTATCTGTGTCCCTTTAACTGGTCTTCTGGAAAGAGTGTTAAGATTAAAGGATCACAAAAGGTGGTAATTTACTCACTCCTGTGTCCAAGGCAGGATAATCTCTTAGAAAACTCTCTAGGGAAGGATTTATTAGGCAGGATTTCAAGAGCTGTTGGTGAAGAAACATTCTGACCACTGCCCAAAAGGAAAGGGTGCTCCTGCTGCCCAGCCACAACATGGACACATATCCACACCATTCCATGGTCCTGCCCTGCTCAATATGATTCCAGAAATGGCTCTATCAGGAGCAAGCTGAGCCCTTCTGTAGAAGGTATCAGTCAGTAGAGCAGCCTGACTTGGCCAAACCAGTGCAGCACTGAAATTCTTTTTACCCCCTCTCCACTCCTCATGGGGGTGAGAGCAGTGACCCTCAGAGCCAGTGGGGTAACACATTCTTGGATGCTGTTGTCAGGGCAGGGGCCAAGTCAAGCCAAGCTGGTGGGAAGCAGACGTGGCCAACATCTATCCACCATCCATGGGCTTTTAACAGCAGCTGAAATGGGGCACAGAGCACAAGGGACCTTCTCAGTCTCTGCAACCACCCCTGAGATCACACCCCCATTTCCATTTCTCTTCTGTTCTACTGATCTCAAAGAGGACTGTTAGGCCAGGTTTTGCTGGGAGGGCAGGTTCAGTCCCTGGGCAATCCTCTGTGGGACAGCCCCATCACACCTCAGGATGGCCAGAGGAAGGAGCCAGCACTCCCTCCATTGTGTGCCTGGCAAACCTGAGGCTCAGGTGCTGTCAAATGGGAAACATCTGCAATCAGCAGAGTTTGTTAACAATGCAAGAAGGAAGGGAAATTAGAACAGAGAATAGAAAATACACACGGCTAATAAAGATTTTATGTGCACGGGCACATAATGATAAACTTGATAGACGACATAAACAAACACATGGAAAAGGCAGCAAAGGCAGCAGAATGAAAAACAAGATACACCCTGAGCAGGGGAAATGGGGAAACCAACCAGGATATGGGTGCTCCACCTCCTCATCTTCACTCCTGCACCCACACACACCAGCTCCCCACTGCTTTCACCCTCTTCTTGGAAGCAAATGCCAGCAGATGTAGGAATTATGACTGCTAACATCATCCAGCTACTCCTCTCTTACAATGCTGGGCACCACCTGGGTCCTTCTTTAGTCTGCTACAAGGTTTCAAAAATTTTTTTACCTCTGAGGGGTCTATTTTGTGAGCAGGCCCTCTAAAAGTCCTCTAAAAGGAGGGCACCCATAGAGATCACACAATCAAACAATTCTTTAAGCAATACTCTACAAAACTGATTATTTCCAAATATAAGGGAGAGGTGGAGAGAAGAACACGGAAATCTGGATTCAGAACTCAGAATGGTTAAATCTACTCCTTTATGTTTTTCTACAGCTGAAGAGATCTGAATTAAACTGGTACAATCACACCAATAACTGACACACAAAACTTCAAGATTTTAGGCAAGACCTTGCAAGAAGCACCTCAGTCATCTCATTTAGTCACAGGAATTCTCCTGTTGCAAGTACTCACTGAACCTCATCTCTGTATTTCTCCCTTAGCTCATGTCTTGGCCATAGCTACAGCACCTGAGCCACCCCTCTGCTGTCCCAAACGTGGGAAAGGCTTTTCTATGTCCTCACCACGTAGGGAATATTCTCCTTGAGTGAAAGGAGGAAGCACATCTGTATCTGTGAAATATCATTTTGCAGCCCTCTTCTTGCCTGCCTGCAATCAGGATTTCTCTGTCTTTCTGTCTGCTTGTCCATCACTCTTAGCTGCTTCTACCACAGCTCTGGAGAGGTGGAGAGGGAGTGATTTACCTAAGACAAACTAAAACCCCTGCAGATGACATCTGACTGATACTTTTTGTTCACCTGTTTGTTCTGTCAGTCAATGAGAAACCATTTCCCTCACTTTCTGCTCTGCTGCCACATTCACCAGGCTAACTGGTTTCCAAGCCAGGAGATGTCTCAGACCAAGTTTGCAGTTCCCTGTGATCAGTTGGGATTCTTCCAGCTGGCTTTGCTCAGACTTGGGGTTTGAGGCTCACACCCCTCCAGGAGCTGGGAAAATGCTGCTCATTTTCCAAGCAGCCTTCCAAGACTAAAGTGCTGTTTGGCACCTGAGGATTTCAAGAGCCAGTAGATCTCGTATCATTAAAACTCTTACTCCTGGAGACCTTCCACTCCATGAATTTAGACACCAGCTCCTCCAGGCATGTTTAGCTCAGCCATTTCCCAACACTTAGGACCTCTCCTCACTTTTCCAAGAAAAGGCCTTGAATTGTGTGGCATTTTCTTTGTACTTGGGTTTTTTGCCTCATGGAAGAAGATTTACATCTTTGCTGAAGTCAGGCTGCTCAAAGCCTGAGATGCAGTAATCAGGATTCGTTGTGCTGCTCTCTTCCCCTCCTTCCTACAGCTCAGCCTGAAGAGATTTTGTACAAGGCTGTGCCCAAATCCCATCCTGGAAGCTTCACCTCATTGCCAAGGTCCCATGAAGTGGTGCAGAAGGATCAGGTTCTTGTGCTGCCTGACACACAACAGCCCTTCACCAAGCAGACACAGCTCCTACCAGACTGGGCAGAGCAACACAGACTTCACAGCTATTGTATCAGGAATACTTCACTTTTCTTTGGGGGAACAAAATAAGTGTTCACAACCACCTAATCATGTTACAATGCACCTACTGATCATCATGCAGAGGCTGCATTGGAAGACAATCCAAGTATTTTCACTGAATACTGTTATTGAGGGCTGTGGTGTTCTTCAGTCAAAAAGGTGAATTTATAACACGGCCTGAATGACTGGAGCAATCTGCTTGGTTGACTGGAACACAAAGAGGGGTATAAGCACAAAACTAAGCCAGTGGGCTTGACTCTGAGCTCTGGGGAAACCCAAGGAGTCATCACCTCAGAGCAAAGGCAGAGGAGATACCAGGACTCTCAGTACCACTGCAAACCAAAATCAGGCATTTCAGCTCCCAGCTCCTTCAAACACCAAAAAGGACGTGGTGTCTAAGGATGTTCCTCTTCTGGGTGATACTGCAAAGGGAAAAAATGCTTTTCTTGGCAGTTTTACTGATTATGGAGTTGAAATACTTTCTCCCCCTTCAAGAACACTTTAGAAGAAGAAGTGCCAACCCCTTAAAAAGGAAGTGCCATCCTCTGCATTTCTGCTGATGCCAAGGTGGTTTGGGATGCAATGGATGTCAGCTGGCAGCTCTGCACACTTAAGGCATCACTGCCATAGATTCAGATCCATGAACTGCATCCACACTCACCTCCTGCCCACACTCTGGATGTGTCCCACCCCTTGCAAGTGCTGGGCTCCAAGAAAAGGAAGACTGAAAGCCATGGCTGCTGTCAATCCCTCTCTCTTTTAGTTTTCAAGAGACTCCCAGAGAGAATCCCTCAGTCAGGCTGGACTGAAGGCATCCTGCTCAAAACAGCAGGAACAGCAGAGTGATGCAGAGTGACGTCTGTCAAATTGGGCACTTCATCTTAAGAGGAGCTGTAACTTTTAATGACACCATGGACAATGGCAATTCTGATGGAAATTATCCCTGTAGCTATAGTTTCAGGTGGGGAATTTATTGGCAGGAAGCAAGAAAGGGAAGAAAGTTTGAAAGGACCTGATGAGTAAATTTGGAGGCAAAAATGGCTTCCATATTATGGCTGAGGTGGGAAGTCATAAACCAGGGGAGAGGAATAAAAGAGGAACTGGGATAGCATTCATCAGAGATACTCCTGGAGGAGAAATTAGAATCATTTTCATTGTTATTGAAATTGCCTGTGATCTCAGACAGATTAGGAGAAGATTGCAGGAAAATTCAGAGAGCTTTCAGCTGAGAAATTTTGCAGGTGCCAAACTTGTGGAGAAGGAGCTGGTGAACAAGTTCCACCTGAAGGTGGGACTGAAACCTGCCTACTTCTCTTCTGAGCTGCTCACTTGGCTTCACTATAAGCAGTGCATAAATAACCATCTAATTTCTGTTAAAAATTTGGTAAATGGCTCTGTTGTATGTGCCAATACAAAAACCCTCAAAGTGCAAAACTTTCTCTCATTTTTGCCACTTACTTAATAAAATAGAAATCATCCAGCCAGCTAGTGGAGATACAACATAAATTATACTAAAAAAACTGTAACCACCTGGATTTTCCATAGGTGGAAAGTTGCTCAAATCAACAATATGTTGAGTAATTATAGACAAGCACACTCACTGAAAACACCATCAGGTTGCAAATGACTTTGCAACAGGAAAAAACTATTAAGTCATTAGATAATTTATCTGCAGTGAAAAAATTGGAGCTCTATCCTACTTATGTGGAGCCCTAGCAATACAAATCAACTTTGCCATCCAAAAACTGAAAAATGCTTGCACCACACTGCAGATTGGCTAAACCAAGCACCAGGCATCCAAGAAGCAGCAGAAGCAGATGCTGAGATCCTGTTTTTAAGGGAGCCCTCAACACACACACAAATATTGCTAACACAAGAGTCTTTCCAGGGTGCTGGTGACCAGGCTTGGATTCTGGAGCTGGAAAAGCACAAGGATGCTGTGTATTCCTCTCATTCCTCATTGCCATGCCTGTCCATGATCACAAACAACATTTTCCTTGCCATTCTTTGTACACATTCCTGGGGAGCCCTATAGATCAGTAAAGGCAGATGAGGGGCACAGAAGATGCACCTCATCCTGGCTATCCTGGGCCCACATCTGATGAGTCAGGGCTCTGATGGCTTTAGGAGCTTTGCACTCAGAGATTAGCTCTGTGCCACACAATCTGATGAGTTTAAAAGGCTCCTGGAACCCTGTCTGGATCTGAAGAGTGACTCCTCCATTAGCTGATGAGAGAGACAACCTTGAGCTCAGTCCTGGCCCCTTTTCCACCAGAGCTGTGTGTCTGCAGTCTCGTGGTTGCTTTTCCCTCCCGAGAGCAGCAGCAAAGCTTTCTGTAAAAACATGACTTTGCATTTCCTCCGTGAGAACACTCTCTTTGCTTTGATCTATGTCTCCTTTTATTCCTTACAATAGTTGCACCTCACCTACCCTGGGGCTCTGGCACTTTGCTGATAATTTTTATGACTCGATGACAATGGTGTTTTAGTTCAGACATGGCCAGTGCCCAGGAAGGGGACTCCTGAGAGGTTACAGACATGACAGATGGCTCCAACGTGTGATGTGCAGCCCTGTTTGGACACACACAAAATGTCTGGGTGTGCTTCACCTTTGTTAAGCTGCTTTTAATGTCAGCAAGGGAAGTGAGCCCAGCTGGCAGCTTTCTGCTCTCCATTCCCTCCTGGTTGGCTTTTGCAATGATGGAGCCAGATGCAGGAGAAAGCCTCCTGGAGCAGGGAGAAAGGAATGGAGGCCCTGGTCAGAAAGGTGATCCCTTTTACACATGTCTGCTGTTTCCTCCTTTGTGCACACTGAGGTGGGAGAAGGTGGTGAGATCAGCTCCATGTACTGATAAAACACTGAGTTTCCATTATAAAGGAAGGTATAATACAAGCAGACATCACTGGGGAGGAGATGTGGACCTTGGTCCTGGTTCCTTCTGCAGCTGCCAGGGAGGTTCCTGTCCCTCAGGGGATGTCATCCTTTGGTTATGAGCACAGGCTGGGAGGGATGTGAGCTGAAATCAGGTTTGAATGGGTTACCTGTGATGAGAGAACACACTGGGCTCTGCTTACACAGGAGCACACTGGGCTAACCCTCAGTCACAAAGTTTTGCTGACTGGGATGACCACAGCTAACAGACTGAGAGATTCCCAGCTTTCAGGAGCTGTTTCAAACCCTACAGCTTCTCCAAGCATACTGATTTCACTGCAATTCCCAAAGAATTACCTCTGATATTACCACAGAACAGAGTAAGGAAGCCTCACACATCCTTATTTTGCAACTAGACTGAGCATTGTCACTACACAACTTATCTAATTACAGCTTTTAAAACAGTAACTAGAATAATTGGCTGATTGAGCACTTTTTTAATGAATGCAATTCTGCATGGAGCACATTCCAGTGGCAACAAACACATACCTGCACTTCCCCTCCCTCTGGCAGGAAACAGTTTCCTAAAAAACCTTCTCACCAATGAGCTCTGGATGTTTCTAAGGATGACATCCTTCCTCCTAAGCTGATGACCTGAGGAGCTCCTCCTGCTCAGCAGCCCCACAGAAACAGCCTGGGTGACAGAGACAAACAGCTTGGGGGAGCCAAGGATGAGCAGGTCTCTCCTTGGCACAACAATAAAGCCTCAGACTTGATTTTACCACTCTTAGTAACACCTGCAGGAACACATATTCCATTTTCTCAACAGCAAGGCTCCAGCAGCCATGGAGGGAGGGCAGGAAGGTGCCAGAGCTTCTCCACTGGCTGTGCAGAGATATCCCCTCTCCTTCAGCCCCCTCTCTGGAAGCCAGCAGAGCTGATGGGCGTTTTCCTGCAGTGAATCACTGAAAGCCCAGCCCCAGCTCTGGCAGCACCAATGCTGGGCACACATTAATTCCTGTGTCATATTGACTGGGGAAATACCAATCCCTTGGGACTGCATGTACAGGCTGAGCTCTGCACTGTGACTAAAACCAGGGGCCTGTGCTCAGTTCCTGCTGATTCTGAATAGTGGGGATTCAGGTTTTGGGTCTCATCCATTTCAGTGGAGAGCTCTGAGACAGTCTGTGTGTGGCACAGCCAGCATCACTGAGCTCTGAGCTTTTTAGGCCTCCCATGTATTACTGTGCTCTATTTTCTTCCATGGATTTTTTTTTAGCCAAATTCTGAATAAAGCCCACCTTCTTCCACCTATTGGAACAATATATTTGTGCATAATGTGATATATATGTTACAGAATCAGTAGCTAAATTCATAGCATAATTTTAAAAATAGGTTTCACTATAGATCAATATGTGACAGGCCTATCTATTTTAGTATGTTTTCTTGGTACAAATTATGACAGAAATACAGTAAGTCAGTAATTTTAGATTCCTTTGCATAGACATTGTCACTGTAATTTTGCCAGGAGGGAGATAATAAATCATACTTTTCCATCTGACTGATGTTCTGTTTCCCCTGTCTGATTTCAATGGCTGTGTGCTATCTTCAGAGCTGGCATTGTTCATGGCTCCTTTTATTAAAGCACAGGCACGTTATTGAAATTTCTTTTGTATTATGATTTTCTAGCCATATGTGAAATTGCAGAACACACAAGAAGGGGGGAAAAAAAAGCCCCACTTGTTTGAGTCATAGTAGGAAAAAAAAAGCCTGCTGCACACATCTTGGAGAGAAAAATGCCAATATTACAATGGGGGACCCATGCTGGCCCACTCTGGTTTCTCAGAGAAATGTTCTCTAAGAGCACCACCCCACCCCTAACACTCTGCACCACCCCAAGTGCTCCATTCATATTTGATGAGCTTGCACTCCAAGGCTGGGTACCTGGTGGTCAGAGCCAGGCTGTTGTTTACACCACTTAAATTCTATTTCTGTTCAGAAATTTCTATTCCTGGCACACTTCTGGGGGGTGGGGAATCCCTTTTTGGTTTCACTGCCTCCTTTTCTCCAGCATCAGGATGGACACACTGTGTTTCAGGGGCTGAGAGCTGCATACCTGCCTGCACGTGCCTTTTGATGAGAGGCCTTGCTTTGCTCAGTTAAATTCAGGTAATTGCATTAATAAAACATTTTAAAGAGAATTACCAAAGGAGAAGGAGGTGCCACTATGCTGAAGTAAAGGTTTCCATAATGAGCTGAGAAGCAGTGGATGATAATGCTATGCTTACACGGTCCCTCATGTATTTTGGGTTCTGATTACACCCTGAAGAACCCTGCTAGAGCTGTGTCCCTACTGTGCAAAGCACTGTTCAAGAAGACATAAAGTCAGCAAGATACAAAAGCCTTCACTGAAGGATTGCAGGTGATTTGTGGACAAAACAAAGCAATGAACTTAAGATATAGTGGCAGGGAACAGGGGAGAGAAAAATAAAGTAGAATTTTTGCAATGAAATCCTGCCTCTTTTCAAGTCAGCAAAAACTTTGCCCTGGAAGGAAAAATGTCACCTTTCCTGCCTTTTTTTTTTTTTTTTTTTTTTTTTTTTTTTTTTTTTTTTTTTTTTTTTTTTCCTTAACAGTGTGAAGGAAAAGGGCATGAGCAAGGTTTGTTTTCTCACCTCTCCACACTTGTGCTGATGCAAGGGACTAACACTTGGGCATTACAATTTTCAGTGAGGATAGGTCTGGGAGGAGGCAAGGTGGAAGGGGAGAGGACAAGGAAGTGGAGAACTCATTGGGAAGGGCAGGCAAATAAAGGCAGCAGCAGAGGATAAGCACTGGCAGAGCCAATGGCTAGAAGAAATTCCAGCTCTGTGTAGGGGGCTGAGTAAATATATGTGTAGGGGCCTGAGTAAATATATGTATTGTAAATATATGTATGGCAGTAAAAGATCTCTGCATTGTATTAGTGACCCTGCCCTGATTCTAGTTATTGTAAATGGGCTGCAGCTGTGATGTCCTTGATTGGGCAGCAGCTGTAGCCCATGGAGGTAGCTGGGATTAAAGGGGGTGGGGTGGTCAGGGAGAGCCTTGGAGAGGAGCCCTGACTGAGAGGCAACAACACCACTGCTGTGAAGAGCTGCTGTGAGAAAACCACCCAGAAGGTATGAGACTCTGGGAATATGATATACAACAACATGAATACAACATCTGGTGACCCCGACGTGATTAAGAACATGCAGCCAAACATCAAATGAAGGTATGGAATCCCCCGGACAGCCGAGAGCTGTGGCAGCCTGAGAGCTGGGACAGTAGAAGATAGGACAGCTGAGAGCTGTGGCAGCCTGAGAGCTGGGACTCTAGAATATAGTATGGCCTTTGAATCAAGGAGCTGTAACAGCAGAGAGCTGTAAGACTATGGCCTTTCAGAGAGCTGTAAGACTATGGCCTTTGAGGAAAAGAGCCTGGGAACATCTAGGGATTTGTGTGTATTCAAGACAGCCGAGAGCTGTGGCAGCCTGAGAGCTGGGACAAAAATGTGTATTGTAATTGTATAATTGTTAAAAGAAAAGGGGGAAATGTAGGGGGCTGAGTAAATATATGTATTGTAAATGGGCTGCAGCTGTGATGTCCTTGATTGGGCAGCAGCTGTAGCCCATGGAGGTAGCTGGGATTAAAGGGGGTGGGGTGGTCAGGGACAGCCTTGGAGAGGAGCCCTGACTGAGAAGCAACAACGCCACTGCTGTGAAGATCTGCTGTGAGAAAACCACCCAGAAGGTATGAGACCCTGGGAATATGATATACAACAACATGAATACAACAGCTCTGTGCTTGGCAGAAAGGAGGACAGCCACTGAAGAGCACCCAAAAAACATCCAGAGTGTTTTCCAAACTCAAGTTCACAACTGCAGGTTGAAGCTGCCCTTCTCACTTGAACATCATCAGGAAGGCCAAAACCTCTGGTGTTGCCACCCAAAGGGTAACTCACCCAAGGTTCTGCCAGGCTAACACAGATATTTCAATGTCTGTGCTTAGGAAATTCCTGTCACTGCCCTGCAGGAGGATGGCACTGTGCCCACCCTCCTGCAGGGACAGGGAGCAGTCCCTGCCTGTCACTCTAAAATGGAGAGAATATTTCAAGATGTCAGCTTGACAATCTCTTGTGAACTGACCATTTATCTCCCAGCACTGGCATTTTGCTACACATCCAGAGGTCTGCAGGAGGTTGTTGTGGATGTGCCTCTGCTGGGTGATGAGAGAGCCAGGAAGTTCAGAGCTGATGATGGACTTTCCAACCTGACAACCCAACCCTCTTCCAGTGGCTCCAAATACACTGCATCCATGCCATAATTGCATTTCTCAGAGGTGTTTGCTTTTCTGCCAGTAAGTCATGCAAGAGAGCAAACACTAATCAGCACTTGGGGACACTGCTGCCTCAGTGACATTTGCAGAGCTCTCCATCAGCTGCCAATGAACATCCATCACACTGCAGAACACTGTCTGCTCAGCTTCCCATCAGTGCTGGCTGGGGACATTCATCCCAAACACAGCCATGGGGACCTGCAATAACCAACACCAATCCCCATTTGCTTCTTTTCTGGCTCTGAAAGATCTCTGCTCCTACAGGTGAGCACAGAGCACCTGGGCTCAGAGCTCAACCTCCAGGACTGAAATCAAGGCAAGGATGATGTGGGAGAGATCTCTGCTGCTACAGGTGAGCACAGAGCACCTGGGCTCAGAGCTCAACCTCCAGGACTGAAATCAAGGCAAGGATGATGTGGGAGAGAAAATGCAGCTGCCAAGTGACCCTGAGAGCCCCTGCCAGATCCCTCTGGAGAAAAGAGCCTGGGACTTCCAGCATCCTTCACCCCTTCCCTGCAGCCACCACAGCTGCCTTCAGCCCTGCTCTGAGAGGGGGCATTGGGGACCTGAGGTACCACATTGCAGTCCAGCAAAGAGAAAAGCAGAGAACAAGATGGGAAATAGAGAGAGGGATCCCAGTACAAGCCACCAGACCTGCCCTCTGTCCTGCTCCACAGGTATCAGAATCATGACCACCAGGCATCAAATCTGTATTTCTGTCACATTTGAATCAGATCATGGCTAACACTACAGAGATTGTGCTGGCCTTTTCTGCAGGTGGAACCCCAGCCTCAGCCAAAGCTGGGAGTAAATCCCACTGAAACTAGGGAATGAGGCAGGCCCCAAACCCACCAACATCTCCCAGGACCCATAAGAGATAAAGATGCTACAAAGATGCTGCCTGGGGTTACTAAGCCATCTGTCAAAGACACAACATTTTACAAAAGGATACAAGAAAAATTCTCAGTGGGTTTGGATTTATAATTGAACTTCAGCATTTCAGTTGTACATGTTAATGATTGAGGGGCACAAGCATAAATATTTGGACAGCTGTCTAAGCTACATGGCTTGTTGGCATGTTTGTATTTTGTGCTTATGGCTGTTATGACTCAAAAAATCAGATGTACAAGATCTGTTCACTAGAAGAAAGCTACATATTCAAGAAATGGGTCTTTGTAACTACTCCTTTACCCTGACAGCACTGCAGTTACTGCCAGTGGTAAGAAAAAAAGATTGAATCACATTTGGATTTCTCACCCCAAAGCTGAGAAAAAAAAAATCTAGAAACAATTCACCCAACTGGAAACCTCTCATAGATATTGATATCCTAGGAAAAAAAATCCAAGAGAAAAAAATTAATCCCAATTTGTGAAAGATCAGGCAGCTGAAATTTCTACAAGATGAGTCAGTCCTGGCACACATACACAGACACACACTTGCAAAAGATTTTTAAATAGAGGCTAATTTCAGCTGAAACTCAGCAGTGACAAGCACTTCTATAGATGACTATTTGAAATCTACATACCAGCAAGAGTAAATCAAGTGGGTGAAAGGGTTCTGAGACCACATAAAACAGTGCCTCTGTGTCCACTGAAAGCAGCCTGGGCCTGAGTCACAACAGCCTCTCGTCTTTGACTTCAGTGTGTGTGCAATGGATGGGAGAAAGTTTGCAGACATTATAAATTCAACAGGATGAGGGAAGAGCAGAGCTCAGAGCCTGTAAAACCTATGAACTGCTCCAGATTTCATCTGCAGAGATAGCAGGTATAATCTTTCTTCTGCTGAAATAAACAACAAAATGCTTGGATGCCTCATAAAGTCAAGACTTCAGAGCAGCAGCTTCCTGAATCTCAAAGTTCTGCCTTTCCTATAGAATTTATAAAGTTCACAGGTGCTTCTTTATTCCCCACAAAACAGTGATCTTCCATTGTCTGACTGTCCTACAGAACTTTGAGGGGAAAAAAGCAGCCCACTGTTTATTCTAGGTAAACACAGAGGTTTCCAAAACATTGGTTTCTGCCCTATCCCACAACATACTGGGCTTTCAGTAAAACACAGGTCCAGGTCAAAAGTTTGACTGCCAGCTAAATAAAGTGTGAAGGATCTGCCATTAGCTCTGGACAGAAGGTTAGTGTGTCACAGTGGTGTGACACTGTCTACTTTGTGCTTCCCAGAGGGTGCTGCAACTTTGCTTTCCACACAGCACCCCAAGTGCTTGAGTACAGCAAGCAGGGAACCAGATGGCTCCTAACTCTCTCCAACAGCTTTTCTCTCCTCTATTCTGTTTTCCTAGAGTTTAAGCTGTTATCAGGATGAAATTATTTCTTTCAGGAAAAGAGATCACTACTTTTCCACTTAATTCACACACAAGAGATATTTTTATGACAAGATCTATCTCTCCCACTGAAATCTCTTCAGAGTCCTTACAAATTTCTGCTTCCTAAAAATGAGACCTTATAGCTCTCACATGTAAACCTGATCACCTAGGTGGGATATCTCACCACTTGACAACAGAGCTGTCAAAATGGGACCACTGATGTGGGATCATGGGATGAACTTGGGCCTCCCCAGGGCAAGAAGGATCTGAGCAGTTATATCAAGATCAGCATCTTCACATCCCTCAGCAAAGCAGAGCAGGTTGATCAGGGTGGCCCTCAAGGAGATGCCCCTCATACATCTGCTTTATGCTGTGTTTGTGACATCAAACTGTCTTGGGCAGACTCAGTGACTGCAGTTCCAGATGGACAGAGAAGGATAAACACAGCACACATGATAGAAAAAAGGAACTACTGACTGCTACCCTCCCTGAAAATGCCCATTTCTGTGAAAAACAGAACTGCCATCTATGTTACTGACAACTGTGAAGTACTCAGACCTGTATGAAATTATTTTCCTTGCAGGAAAGACAACAAACTGGCCAAGTATATAATAAAATCTAGCACTCAGCCAGGAGGAGTTACAGGCTGTTGTTAATTATGGAGGTTCAACTCTCAAAGCCACATGACCTGAACAACAAACTTGTGTACCTGCAGCTTTTACAGCCCCTGTTCTTCACTGGGAAATGCTGTTTTCAGAATTGAATAGCACAATTGAAAGCTCGTGATCAAACTCATTAGAATGAGAACTGCAGGTTGTGTAGTGGTTTTGGAAAACACTGACTTGTTTTTAGGATCTATTTCAGGATTTCTTTATGACATTCCTTACAATAACTCAACCATTACAATGAATCCCCGTGCTTCTCATTGCTTGAGATGCTCATCTGCCTAGGATTTCATCTTCTCTATTCTAGACAGCTTCATCACAGTTGAAATGAAAAAAATAAATAGAGTTTACCATCTACTTATTTGCATGCTCATACAGTTATAAGTAACAGCTCTCAGTACCATGCCATCAATTTTTTGCTATCCAAATTGCAAAAGGGGTTCTTAAAAAGCACTCAGTAGTGGGTTACACAGCCTTGGCAGTCCAGCATGAGCCATGCTATGAGCAAAGCAGGCAGATGCAGAGGGCTGGCAATTCCCTCAGAGGCTTTGGCTGACCACTGGCCCTCAGGGATGCACAGAAAGGGGAGGTGACAGCTTTTACTTGAGCCAGATCTGCATCACAGCTAAAAATGACTTCAACTTCAGCATTCATCAGTGGCAGTAAGCAAATACTGAGTGCCTTTGAGAGCTCCCACCAAAAATACAATTCCTAAAGCATACTAGTAGGAAATACTGAAGAAAGGGTTCCATACCTTAAATTCCTCCAAGATTTTGTAATTTTTCCCATGATATTCACAAAAGTTTTTCACTTCTTTGCATTCTGGACAGCATCCATTGTGTTCCACTTTTGTGCACTTTGGGTGGATTTTAGGGCATTCTGGTTGATCACAAACAGGTCCATCCTCAGTACAGACACAGGGACAGTTGGAATGTCCTGGGAAAAAACGTTCTCCCAGTTTGTACACAAAGCCACTGTCATCCACACAGCCCTTCCCCCGGTAATCATCAAAGATCAGATTGTCATTGCTGGAGGTCTGGTCCCCTTCATCAGCGGGGTAATCTTCATGATTGATGGCAGCTGGAGTGACCAAACCAGGGAGCACAAACAGAAGTATCCAGGCTTCATGGATGTGAAGAGCCATCCCCCTCCTCAGCTTCTCCATGGGACCTCAAAGCCAGATACAAACAGCTGCTTCCATAGGGAGACCAGTGTTGTGGTCTGAAAACAAACAGTTTCAAGTGAGAAAAAACTCAAAATTCAAGGAATACTGACTTATAGAAGTCATTGTTTCAACCAGTACCAAAGAATAAATCAAAGTTTTTAACTATCACTGTTTCATTTGAATTAAACCTCTTCTTAACTATTGGCAAAGAGAACAAAGCATGTGAAATACCTAAAATTAGACACACATGCCTGGAAGCATATGACCATAAAATATCTCTGAAGGAATGGTGGTTCACAGAATCATCTAATTTTTACTTTCCTCATTTTTGCAGTTGAGTTTTTGGATGCACCAGAAATTAAACCAGCTGCCTGAAATCTCATGGTGATGGGCAGCTCTGAGGGTTTTGAAGCCAAGTTTAAGGATGGTCTAAACCTCCTGTGAGGGCCACTGTCCCTTGGTGCTACGGATGGAGCACAGCCCACTTCATTAACCCGAGGTGGGAAACCCGAGCTGAAAAAGGAGTTAAACATAATCTGCTGTCAGATCTGTGCCTGATCTGAAAGATGGTGCTGGGTTAACTTGGGCTGTGAGAGATGGAATAGTACAGAATCTTATTTACAGCATTTCTGAAGAGGGACTTTTGGGCTACCAACACAGCCCAGCCTGCAGCAGGTACGTTTAACCCTGCCAGAGGCAAAGATGCAATTCTCCATCCCCATTATTCAGCATTTCAGAGATTCCCAGCAAAAACCGCCGAGTGCAGGACGTTAAATGCCTGCATAATGCATGGAGCCGCTGAAACGTGTCGGCCTGATTAAGCTGGAGCCTTTCTAAAACTTCGGGAGCGACCTGCGGTGAGCTGTGCCGGAGCGGAGGAGCGAGCACGGAGCCCAGCAGGGAGAGAGAGGGGCTCTCGGTGACCCCCGGAAAGGCTCCGTGCCGGTGCCTCGGGAGCACCTCTGGCTGCCCACAGTGCCACATCACCGCCACCAACCTGCCCACACACCGGTGCAACCCCGGCAGCAAACTGGTTTCTGCCCCCTCTTAGAAAAGTATTACAGGAAACTTTTAAATGAGATGAAATATCAGCATTACACGGACTGCAGAACTACGGAGGCAGATGCTGGCACAAACCAAAACAAGAAGGGCTGTTGGGGTGTGTGTGTGTCATCATCCCTGCTCTTCCTCCATTCCCAGAGCATGCACACACAGGCTCACGGAGTCTACACAAACATGCATTATCCCCCACACACGTACTGCCCCCACCCCTCGGGGTGACATTTTTATATACTGGCTTTTTTGGTGGACTGCAGATGTTCAGCAATTAATTCTCCCCTAATTGAAGCAAAAAAGGAGCAGCAGGAGGAGAAAGCTTTAATCCCAGAGAAGCAGCTAAAGGATCCTGTTGACCAAGCAGTTTTTCCGAAGCCACAACAGAGGGAGACACCGGATATTACACAAGATTTATCAAATTCGAAAAGATATCTTCTTAATTGAAGTACTAGCTGTGTTTCCATCACAAGGACTGTGCACCCTCTTGTTACTCCTATCAGCAATATCTCGTGTAACATGCTGTTTGGAAATCCAGCGATTCATGCAGATACGGCTGCTTTACATATCTACAGAGCAGAGCATCTCCCCACCTAACGCTACAGGTAGGTTGCAACACTGCAGATTTGTGGGCATTTAGGGGGAAAAAAAAGAGCAGCAAACAGAGTCATTAATATCTGAGGAAATGTGAAACGCTTGTGAGAATTTGCTGGAGTTTCATGAGGAAGCTCTCAAAACAAATGCGTGTGTATACATATATGTATATAAAAGTTCTCCCCAGATATTTTGCTACAGCAGCTGAGATGTCCCACAGCAACTCACAGGCACTCGGCTCGATCCTGTAAATCAGACAGACTGCAGACGTCTTGCACGGACACATTTCAACAAGTAAACAAATGCTGCTTGGCTCAGAATTAGTTTACAGCTTGAACTTTCTCACCATTTCTCATCCTGAGAGGGGCCAGGATCATAGGTAAGTCTCTGAAACGCTTTCATCCGCCTTCCCTCACCCCAAGTAAATAATTCACACCTACCTGATCGGGCTGGATGTGAAAGCTGAGAGGGGTCACAGGCCAACATGGACTGAAAGGTTAGAAACCGATTAGTGAAAGCAGTTCATCCTAATCACGTTTTCGGTGTTGACTCATGGACAATCCCTTTTCCTCCACCTCCCATCGCAAAACGGGAGCGCGGCAGCCCAGCAACCACAACATGAGAACTGAGCTTTAACCCGGCGCCGACGATTCAGAGGGAGCAGGATTCAGGCGGTCCGGAGGCTGCGATGCCGCGGAGAAGCCCCGGTGCCAGCAGCAGAGTCATCGCGGCGGGCGAACTTGGGCTGCATCTCCTCAGGTCTCGGGGCGGGCGGGGGAGAGAAAACAACCCATCCCTGTCCCCTCCCTGTGCCCGGCGGATCTCCTGCGGCTCCAGCTTCGCCTCGGCGGGGGAAGGGGGGGAGCGATCGCGGGTTAGGCGGGAGGCAGGCGGGGGAGGGCGGGCGCAGGAGCCCCGCGCCCGGCGGGCGGGCGGCCCCCGCGCCCCTCCGGGGACTCCCCGGCCCGGGCGCCGGCCATGCCCGCGCCGCGCAGCTCCGCGCTCCCTGCCTGCCCCTATCACGATTAATTTTGCTTTTAGCGGGGTGGTGGTGAAAAAAAAAAAAAAAAAAAAAAAAAAAAAAAAAAAAAAAAAAGAGAAGAGCCGGGGGGGGTAAAACCCAAAAAATAATGCAGGGGCGGGGCGCCTCCGCCCCGGCCGCTGCTCCGCCTGCCGCCGGCTGGGGCGACAGCTCTGCCCAGACCTGCCGGTCCCCCTCAGATCCACCGGCTCCCGTCAGATCCGCCGGCTGGAGCTCCTGTCAGCCCGGCTCTCTTCAGCCCAGTTCCCCTCAGATGCACCGGCTGGAGCTCCCCTCAGCCCCGTTCCCCTCAGATGCACCGGCTGGAGCTCCCCTCAGCCCGGTTCCCCTCAGATGCACCGGCTGGGGCTCCCCTCAGCCCCGTTCCCCTCAGATGCACCGGCTGGGGCTCCCCTCAGCCCGGTTCCCCTCAGATGCACTGGCTGGGGCTCCCCTCAGCCTGCTTCCCCTCAGATGCACCGGCTGGGGCTCCCCTCAGCCCGGTTCCCCTCAGATGCACCGGCTGGAGCTCCCCTCAGCCCGGTTCCCCTCAGATGCACCGGCTGGGGCTCCCCTCAGCCCGGCTCCCCTCAGATGCACCGGCTGGGGCTCCCCTCAGCCCGGTTCCCCTCAGATGCACCGGCTGGGGCTCCCCTTCAGCCCCGTTCCCCTCAGATGCACCGGCTAGAGCTCCCCTCAGCCCGCTTCCCCTCAGCCCAGCTCCTCTCGGCCCCGCAGCCCCCTCAGATCCACCGGCTGGGGCTCCCCTCAGCCCGGCTGCCCTCGGATCCGTGGGCTGGGGGTTCTCTCAGCCCCTCCGCTCTCTCCAGCTCCGGCTCATCGCCGCTGCCCCGGCGCTGTCCGGGAAAACATCCCCCATGGCCGCATTGTGGAAACTTCGCCTCATCTTCCCACAGGCGGCTGCGCCGGGGAAGGGGCGCCCCGGCTCCTGTGGCTCGCGCTGCGCTACATTAAAAATCAATCTCCTTGCAATTCGGCTGCGCCGGCATTAGGCGTCATTGTAAAGCTGTTCTCCAGAAACCGCCAAAAGAGAGATTCTTGGCGTTGGGGAAAACGCGGTGACAGCAGGAAGAGGGAGAACTAGAGGGGTTTATTTGGATAAAACGCTAAATAATGCTCCGTTTGGGCGAACATTCCCCGAATAGCGCAAAGACGAGCTAGGAAGCTATAAGCGCGCAGTGCTGCTGTCAGACCGCTCTCGTGGAAGGCGATGTCACTGTGTGTCACTGTGCCCAGCTCCAGAGGCAAACCCTGCCATCGGCACCCGCGGACAGCAGCGAATCCTGGCTGTGGAAGCGCACGCAGCGCACCTCGACCCCGGGGCCGCGCAGGATGGAGAGCTGGCCCACGGCCAGGGACAGCACCTTCACGGAGCCCTCGCTGCTGGCCAGAGCCACCAGGTCACCTGAAACACACGGCAAAGGCATCATCGAGGTTGGCAAAGGCTGCACAAGAGAGCGGCACGGGAAGTTTTGAGATGTTGGCTTTAATGAGACTCGCGTGTACTCCTGTTTTCTGAGATAAATTAACAGAAAGTTGGACGGATCAATAACAATGAGATTGGATTTTGGAGTAATTAGGCCAGTCTGGAGACATCATGTTCTCCTCACAAGGAGCCTGGCTACTTAGACAGAATGACAGAATCTGCTCAGTTGGAAGGGTCCCACACGGATCATGGAGTCCAACTCCTGGCCCTGCACAGGACACCACAAGGGTCACACCATGTGCCCAAGAGCGTTGTCCAAACCTTTTTTGAACTGTCAGGTTTGGAGCCGTGACCATCCCTGGGGAGCCTGTGCCAGTGCCCAACCACCCTGTGGAAGAAGAACCTTTCCCTAATATCCAACTAAACCTCTCCTGACACAGCTTCAGGCCATTCCATGGGGTCCTGTCACTGGTCCCCACAGAGCACAGATTAGTGTCTGCCCCTCCACTCCCCCTCACAAAGGATTGGCAAACCCGTCTCCCCTCAGTCTCCTCCAGCTGAACAGACCAAGTGCCCTCAGTCATTCCTCACACAGCTTCCCCTCAAGGCCCTTCACCATCTTTGCTGCCCTTTGGATGCTGTCTAATAGCTTAATCATTTTTTTATGTTACAGTGATGAGAAGTGCACACAATACTCAAGGTGGAGCAGACCAGAGCAGGACAATCACTTATATTTAAATACAGTTGTTCAGGGACAGATTCTGAAACACAGACTGAGCACCAGAGGAGTAGATGCCCTCCTAATACCTGTAGGTATCAATATCAGACCATGCTTTTGACACTCCTTTTCTTGTACCACTCTAAGACATGAGGATATGAGTTTTCAGCTGAATTTCCAGAAAGTCAGGCATCTAACTGTACTGAGTGCTTGCTCCCTTATATCCTTATGGAAAAAATGATAATTAAATCCTTAGTATAGAACAGGGATTAACAGTAGAAAAAATAAAAGAAAACCTAAAAAAGGTTCTAAGGAGTTCTCAGTTTCCATGTGCTTTTTTGCAAATCAAATGGACTCACTTTTGAACACTTTTAAGGAAGCAGAATGTGTTTATTATCTCCCTGCTTAAATAAAAGCAGAGGTAATAGTTGGTAAGTGATATGTTTGAAGTGCCTCTTATCCAGCCTCCAGATAAAGATTCTCCTTTAGAAATTAACTATAATGATCATGAGTTTCATGTACAAAAAATAAAGATCAATACATTCATTTCAAATCTGATGTGGCCCTAACAACAATGGGATCACTATAGTGTCAGTAATGATCTTGGTCAAACACTTTTTGCTATTTAGAGCAAGTTCAATACACCCTGTGAGTGATTACAGCTCTTCTTATGTATTGAGATTTTCTCTCTGAAAGCAAAGACATCACCAGCAGAAGAATAATTGAAATTGACGCAGACCAAGTCCACTTGGCACCAAGGTCATAACTTTTGGGAAGATTATGAAAAACAGGACATATTTTTCTATTTTTAGTAACTCAGGTTATTTACCAAATAGCCAATGGGAACATACTATCCAACAGACATGAGCATGGAGGAATTTATCCCAGTTTTAACACTTCAGGGCCCTGGATGTGCCTATATGATGTACAGTTTATGCAGGGAATATAGTGTCCCTCTGTTCAAACTGGTCATAACAATGATGCTGTCTGTTCTGCTCATGAAGATCTGATGGCTTCATTTCACCATTTATCAAAAGAAACACGTAGCCTCAAACAGCTTACAAATGCACTGAGAATATCTAACCACAACTTATGCTCAGTGTGGTCATGGATATTTGTGCAAGAAAGGGAACTAACAAGTAGAGCTAACCATGATAAATATGCCCTATTTGCAAACCTTTACAACTACCCGGCTTCTTCATCTAGAACAAAGCCTGACACAGCAAAGATCTGTAGGATGGATTAGAGTGTCCAAAGCAGCAGATGTGAATATTTATTATAAACTCTCCTCCAGCAAGTCTTTGCTGACAGAAGCATTGCATATGGATTGCACTTGCAGCGAGACTCTCCAGGCAATCGCTGGATGACTTCTCCAGCAGCCAAACAAATGCCATTCTGCCTGCAGCCCTGACACCACAACAGCTGGGCAGGGGGTTAATGTCACTTCCAGCTTCTCAAAACCACTAATGAACCCAGTTGTTACAGACAGGGACAGGCAGGAGAAAAGATCTGGACAGCTGCTGTCCACTCCAGAAAGCAAGGGCAGGACAGAATGACAACTGAGACAAAGCTTCAGCTCATTCACTCCTTGGGCTGAGCAGGGCAGGGGCAGGCCCCAGCCCTGCATTTTTCTGCATGCTTTGCTAGGTAAGCCACATGCCTGAAGCAAAACCATAGCACTCATCCTGTCAGTCCATGCCAGAATTCTGACCGTCCTGGGAAACGACAAAGCCAAGAGGAGAACAGAGAGGGTCAGTAAGAAGCAGCCAGCTCGGAGGTGCAGTAGTACCTGCACTGCCTCCATCACTGGCACTCACTGGGGGAAGGATGGAGCTCATCTGGCAGCCCTGGTGAAGGATGATCCATTCCACAGGAGTTTTCCCTGAGTTAGGATGTGTTAGTATCACTGCCCACGACACAGCCACCTCCTGGCTCAGCAGCAGCAGGATGCACAGGCAGATGTGTGCGAGGGGGAATGCACAAAATGACAACATCTCATTTCCCTCACCCTTTATATCAACACTGATCTACAGGCTCATAACCATTTGCTCATTATAATGTAATTTACTCCCTCCTTCCTTCCGAAAGGAGATGTTTCAATTTGGGAAGAGGGAACAAATTGTGTTTTATTGCTCTGCCAAAATTTTTTTCCAATTAGGAAAGCAAACAAAAACTACTACATAATTGTGATGCAAAGCTGTATTTTAATGAAGGATACTTACTTGTCACTAACAAAGGCACTTTGATAGAACACTGGAGGAAGATAAAAGCCTGAAGAGAGGTAGTTCTTCTTACCTCTGACCCAACTGTCAGGTGGGACTGGTCTATGCAAACTCACTGAGCTGAGCAGTTAGGCTGATTTGCATTGAAATGAATAGAGTCTGCTTAGAAGATGCAAAGTCTCCAAGACTCTGACCTCTAGATCTCACAGCCTCTAGATCCCCAGCTCACAGGGCTTCCAGAACCTGCTCTGGATCTCTTGGTTCACTTGGCAACATGGGGAGATGAAGCGAAGCTTTGCTCTGGCTGGCCCCATGCCAATCCTGAGCTCAGCCTTCTTCCTCAACCTGGCACACAAGGAGTGATGACAAAGCACATTGCCTCCACAAAGAGACCCTAGAGCAGCAGCCTTTGTGCTAGTCACAGCTGATTTGCTCTTGCCCAGTGCTAAACACAAGTACTAATTTTTCTGATGTACCCCTATTATGTCCTTAGAATAACATAAGCTCTGACCATCTGGACACTTGCTTCAAGAGGGATGCAGTGAGTTGGAAAAGGTAAAGAAAGGTAGCAAAGCCAATTAAAGGTACAAACAACTTCTGTGCAAGGGATCCTTGAGGGGATGACAGCTTAGCCAAGAAAATGGCTAAGCTGTGCATTAAAATGTATTTGGCTGATGGTGCTTCCTCCATGTGTAAACCTCAGGCTTTATTCCTTCCTTGGGGATCCACAGAGAAATGTGGAGCCAAGCCAGACCCAGATCACCCCCCAGGGAAGGTGAAACACAGGGTTTCCATGAAAAATGTCTGTATCTCACCTCACCTAGGAGCTGCAGGGCAGCCAGAATCTGGAATCTCCGGACAGTCACCTTTCTGCTTGGACCAGGCTGAGTTTTCTCTGGGGAATCACTGCAATTTCAGCTCTCTTTTTTGCCCCTACAGTACTGCTGTAGGTTTCCAGTCCCAGTGTCCTACAGAGAACTGCTCTGTTCTTGTCTCTGGACTGGCAATGCTCTTCGGTTTAGGCATTGATTAATTACAATGCAGTGCTGTTGTTTGGGCTGGAAATACATTTGTACTTAAAACAATAAAAATCATCCATGCCCTTCTAGAAGAACTATTCCTGCTACTAAAACTGTATATCTACATTGTTTTGAGACAAAAGCTGAACCCTAAAATCATTTAGTACCTCAGAGAAAGTAATATTTTAGTAATTTTTTTTTTTTTTTTACTTATAGGATACATACCCCACTCTGAAAAAGGGGGTAGTTAAGATTAATTATGTTGTATGCAAATCTGTTCTTGTACATTTTCCAAATGTACAGAAAGTTATGGGTTTGATAAAGACCATAGCCATAAAGTGCCAAAAGCAGGAATCTGGCAAAACTCCCACCAAATTTACTGGAGTGTCCATACTGACCTAAACATGTGAACTTAAAAGCAAAGTTACTGCATTCAGCGAGGCTCAGTTGTGTTAGATATAAGTAAGCAACCTGCTTTTTCTCATCTGCAAGGAACTGTGCATACCTAAGGAAAGGAATCCTAAGGAACCAAAGCCCCTCCTGTGAAATCAGTATGAAATCCATCTCCTAATTTGAACTGGTGGATAAATTTAAAATAGGGCAGGCGTGTTGAAGCAATCTAATTTGTTACTGCATTTCTTCAGAAGACAGAACTAGACAAGATTAATTTGCTGGGTTGATGGTTCCAAATTACTTGGGGTAAAAGGAACAAAACCTGTACTTGTCAAAAGACAGTTTGACAATTTATATTTCAGGAGAGCCTAACAGAAATCACAGCCATGATAACTGTGTTCTTTGTACAGTGAATTTTGAGTGAAACCTCGCCAGGACCACACTACACACTGCTTTACATGTCCAAAAAGCTGCAAACTGTGACAGGTTTGGAGCAAACCTCACCACTGCTCACTGGTGAGCCTTTTTATATGCCCATTAAACATTTAACTTTTCTTTGGGCAAATTAATTTACTCATTCTGTAACATCCCATTATCAAATAGTCTGAAAAGTTCTGTTTTAGCCCACCAGTACTTCATGTTTCTAGAGGAGTCTCACAGCTTCAATGCTAATAAAATATTGTTGTAACAAAAGTCACAAAGTCTACAGGTCCCCAGGCACATTCCTCGTGATGACTGGCACTATTTGCTCACTCCCAGTCTATTTTCCATAGACTCAGCAGCTCAGGTGAAGTCTTCTGCTCAAAAATGGGGCACAACAAGGACAGTGACAGATCAAACCCTCTCCTCCTCTCAGAGACAACAGAGCAGTCGAGGAGCAGGAATTGGGCAGTTGTTTCTAGGAAAAGTACAGCAGTTACTTTAGATTTCCTTGCAGATAATTCTGATGTGATAACTTCCCCAATTTAAAAATTACTTGCACTGCCTAACTATAAGCAAAACATCCACCTTCAAAGACAAACCTAGCTATTTCTGGGTTTAAATTAAAAATAAAAAATCTTGCATGGATTGAAGAAATCCTGTTTATCATAACTGCATACAGAAGCCTGAGACCATTCCTGATGGCAGAGATGAAATAACATATCAAAGAAAGAAAGCAAGAAAAGCTATGATCAATAGGGAAATGGTTTTTATACACATCAGAACCAATTTAAAGAATTCTCTAGGATCAATTTAGATAGACAGAAATGCTTCTCAGCATTTATTACCTGTGGAGGGAATATTGATCCCATCCATTGATTTCTCCTGTGCATGTAGAGCAGCATCTGGTTTTGTTGTGTGGGTTTTTTCCCAAAGAAAGATGACCCAAAGTGGAAGGTATCAAGAAACTACTTATATTTTAAGGATTTACATTAATGGTTCAACCAATGTCATCACTCAGAACTTTTAAACTCTGTTCAAGAATAGTCAGAATGGAATTTTGCTTAATTTTGGCACATGATTGTTAGTCAATGGAATATATTTTAAGATAAGTGGAGTTTTTTGAACCTTACTTACCAAAGGCTACCACTTCCTTACATTACACATTGCATCAAACATATTTTCTTTCCTGTTCCCTTTTTAAAAGGAATGTCTCTTCACAATAATGTTACAAATTGCACAGCCCTAATGGATTATATTCCCTCTGAATTTAGGTCTTTTATCATTATTGGAGCTGCAAGTATTTGCATCTTCAGCAGGATCCCTCAGCCTGGAGTCTCCTAGGAATTGGGCACCTCTCAAGTGAGGTGTGAAAGGTAAAAATACCCAGTCCCTCCCTTTAGCAATCTGCCTAACAGTTAATGTGCTTGCCTACATAAAAGTAAATGGAATATTTACAAGGGCTGCAAACTATGATTGCAGTGGCTGTAGATAAAATTCTTCATTACTGTCACACTAAGCAGAATGTTATTTACCAGGCAACTGATTAGAACATATGATAGATGGTGGACAATTTTTTTTGTTCTATAAACAGCTTTCAACAAATATAACAACTATTTCTTGTATGCTATGTTTTGCTTAGGAATGCACTTTTTAGATATTATTATAAGTCCTCCATTCTCAAATGTGAGTACAACCTCATAAATATTCTTGTGGAAATAATCATGACTTCCTTCCTCCCTTTGTATTTACACTCTATTTAGATCTTTCAAGGGTCAGGGCATAGAAGAATAATCTTGAGCAGTTTGTAATTCACTTGCAGCAATTAACTAAATATTCTCAGTAATGAAGACCAAAAGGCAAGCTGGGAAAGAGAGAAGACATCCAAGAATCTGCTGATACAGGTGTTTAATACACTGGTACCAAAATAAAATTCTTTTGTCATTCTCTCCAGAGACCTTTTTTTCCCCCCTTTCTCAGAAGTATTTAAATAGCCATAGATTTGGCAAAGCATATTAGGGAAAATTAGCTCATCTCAGAGTGCACTTAGGCTTGTGACTCACAGTGTGCATGTGAAGTCACTGACATCAGTGCAATCACGTTCCCAAACGAGGCAGGATCAGCACACCACAAACACAGCCACTACTGCAGCAAGGACTCACAGCACTCTAAGGTCTCACAGTGAGCAAACTCACTGCTTGTCTGGCTTTCAGCAGGACAGCAACAGTCAGGCCTCCCAAACAGAAAGGCAGCTTTTTATGCTGAGTAAGGCCATATGGTGCAGGTGTCCCAGACCAAGGATCATAGAAAGGTAATAACAGGAAAGTCAGCACAGAGAAGTTTCTCAGACAAATTATTCAGTAAAAATTTACAAAGGTAGAAAGGGATTCCCCTGGAACACAGAAAGACTTCAAATTACCCAAGCAGTGTGTTAGCAGAAATTCAATTCACATCTTTAAAAATCTGCATGTGGAGATTTGGCCTGGCTGATAAGTGAGTGTGGAGTGGGATGATGTGGCCTGATGCATTTCCCTCCAAAGAGCAAAGGCCTGGAGTGATGTTTGGCTGATGGAAAAAGGGGACTTCTCTTAACTTCTTACTCTGTGGAACTGTGACCTAGATGAAGGGGCATTATTCCTGGAGCTTAAACAGATCTCAGAACTTGACAAATCTTTTTCAAGCAAGAAATCACCAGAAAGTTACTCAGAGCAAAGAAAGCATTTATCTGATAGAAAAAAATCCTTTATATAAAAGAACTTAAAGCCTTTTTATAAGGATTTCTAGACCCAGGCCATTACTGTAAAGCTCCCTTTCAGCTGGACTTGAGCTTGTTTATATTACATTTTAGTTGGCCTTTTTGATAGCATTTTGTATTTTTAAAGTTGCTTCAAAACACAGCAAAAAGTATTAAAGCAGAAACTTTTGAAGCAGAGTCTTCAAGATGTCAAAACCTTTCTGGATGTGTTAACGAGGCATGTTGAATATATTAAAAATAAAATCTTGGGAATAAAAGGAAAATACCTTCTTGTCTAGGATTGGGTTTTTAAAATGAAAATGTCTGTCAGAACAGAATATTTTTATGCATATAATAGAAAGGCACTTGTCTAGCTTTCAGTGTTACCTAGAATACCTGTATGTGGGCACATGTGTAGGTCTGTGTTTCCAGGGGAATCTACCTTGAGGGAAAAAACCAATGAGGGAGGACCAAGCCATCCTGGCAAAAATCCTTGGATTGCTACCAAGTGCGGGACCTCAGGCCCACCAAGCTGCTCTGAAATCAAAAATCCCCAAAGGCAGCATCTGGTTTTTTAGTCACCACTAAAGGGGAGGTGTTGAGTGACACTGCATCCATGGGGAGCTGCAGTAACAGGGCTGGCTGAGAAACTCCTGAGAAGGTGACATCAGTCCTGGTGCTGCTGCAGTTGTGCTTGTGCTGCTCAGGGCAACAACATGACAAAAATGTCACATTTTAAGAAAGCAACAGAGGAAAAGAGGATAGATCAGTATCATCTGATGCTCTTCAAAAAGGAATAAATCACCATAAAATTATCTGCAGGAGTTGCCAAGCTGAACCTCTGCTTGCAAAGAAACTTTTTATGTGATAGCAAATGCTCCAGAGCATGGTTACAGTTCACATTCAGATCTTGTTCTGAAGAATAAGCTTTTCTCTTCTGTTAAACTTAGGTATTGGAAGCAGCATGCCAAGTACTGTACTGCAAGTAACACTGTCTCCAGAACACATTAGCTGTTTTCTTGGTGTTTCAAGAGTTGCACTTATATTAACTAAAAACTTTCATTAAGAAAAATAATACTTACTGATGAGCTAACTGAGAAAAATTAAGTCACAGCAAAATTTCTGTTACCACAAATTGAAAATTATTCTAGTTTCTGCTGCAAGTGAGGTCCCTGAATACAGATTTGGATGCACAAAACCAAACTTCTTACTTGGCTGCAGCTGTATGTGTTTTAGGCACTGGTGTGTCTCACTTTTAAGAATTCAGTGAAGTTGAGTGGTGTATAAAGAGATGAAAAATTCCAGGTGTGTAGGAACATAGCTCTGACTAATGGAAACACTGCTTTACAAGCATTCAGAGAATAGAAGATAACCTTTGTATTAATCCTCTGCTCCTTCTCCTTCCCCTGCTTTGAGATGCCTGCAGTCATTCAGGGAAAGCCTCCCTGATCCTCCTTCCCTTCTCAAGTGATAAGATGGATATGCTTGTGTTACAGGAGATGAGACTGGGATATGAACACTGATTTATTTTTCCCCTGGACAGCATATGCATCATCCTTTCCATTAACTGCAAGGGAATGACCAGATGTGTAATCTCTTTCTGGATTCATCTCATCTGACCTTGCCATCCCACAGTGGGCTCAGTTCACCCAGGCTCCCTCTGCAGCTACCAGAGAGGAAAATTCCCTTTTCCCAGGAGCTCCCTGCCTCTCTGGGACAGCAGGTGGCTGCCTCTGTGTGCTGACTACAGAAGGACCTCCACAGCTCCTCCTCAGACACCTCAGGCAGGGTGGCACTAAATCCCATGCAGGAGTTCAAAACAGGCAACTCAAAGGAATTTTAAAAGAATTCCCTAACTTGCACTGCTGGCAGATGTGTAACCCGGAGCAAATGTACCTAGGCACATGTATCTATCCAGGGGTTTAAATACCATTGAAAGCCAGATTTCCATAGGCAATGACCTCAATTAAACACAAGTCTTAATCATTTCCTGCAACTCCCATGCTGTGGCAACAATCCATAATTTCAGTAGCATTTGATAGCAAAGCAGATCATGTGCATTGTCAACATTTTGTAACCCTATTAACTCTGAGATAATGGACTAGTCTCTGCTATATTTCTAAGCTTATTGGAGTGGACTGTAATTAGCACTTCCTTTTTTTTATACAAATCTCTTGACCCCCAGAGCCAGTTCTTACACCACAGCTAATAACCACTGCAGGTGAGCAAAGCCTGAGATGGAGGTGGGACACAGACCTAGAAGCCAAACTTCAGTTTACTTCCAGAGTTGAAGCAAGTCATGAAAACTACTACTTCAGAGAAAAAGTGCTCTTAAGGGATGGTAATATTTATTTTGATTTGCCTCCAAATTATCTGCTTAAGTGTTTTACCTCTGAATATGCTCCTTAAAGAGAGGTTCAGTGTCTTTATGAGCCCAGACCTGAGCAGCTCTGGATAAACATTGTGGATTCCTAAAGCTTTTTGCACTCATCAGTGTTTCCTTTTTATTTGCTAGGAAATACTGATGAGTATACTTATTTCCTAGCAAATAAACAGGAAACACTTCTGTTTTGTCCTTAAACTAGGTTCTTGTTATCATTATTATTTCAAGCTTAGAGGATGATCTAATGTATGTGGATTCTGGTTTCTGTCAAGCCAAGTCCTTTGTTACATGATGCTCCTGGGACATGGAGGCTCATGTGGGGAAGGTTAAAGCCCTGCTGAGGTGGCTGGGAAAGCCAGGCTTGGTTTGTGCCTCCAGCTTAGCCTGAGGTTCCCCTCCTGACTGTGCAGTGTCCCATCTGTTGGAGCTGTCTGGGCATCTTCTCTGGTGACTGGAGAGAGATGAGTGGCATAAAATGTGCTCTGCACACCTGCACTCTCCATTCACCCCATGGCTAGCTCGAGCAAATGATCTCATTTTCAGGTGGTCAGATAGATGGGGCTCAATGCCACTCTTCATCTCAAACTTCAGCTCTCCCAAATCAAGTTGGGTTTTTTTGTTCATTTGTAAAACTTGCCAGAGGAAAAAAAATTGGAGATTTTAAATCTTAATCAGTGCAGCCTTCAGATGTTGCCTACGCTATGACAATGATACAGGTGAAGCAGCGCTGCAGAGTGGCTTTTATCTTTCTTCCACAGTACAACTAAATAGTATTTCACTATGGTAGTAAAACCAGACAGACAAACACACAGGAAGACTGAAAACAAAACAAAAACCCTGAAGTAGAAAACTGGGCTTAATAATAACTTCTCCAATACAAGCTCCAAGAGTCTCCCTTTAACTTAAGCATGTTATTGTCAACAGTGGCATCTTTGTTCAGCTGTTCCCTTAAAAACATTCCTATTACTGTCATTCCTCAGGTTGTCATATTCACTGCCTTGACAGCACAAACACTGTGCTGTAAAATCTGTCAGAGAGGCCACTTGATTTCCTACATCTTCTGACACTTGCAGGTCTTTAATATCAGGCTGTCAGAACACCTGTGAGAGAGGTGGGTGCTCCCCTGTTCAGGCTGTTCCTGTGATTACCTTCACACACACTTTCATCATTAGCCTCACACTACTGGGAGATCCTGAGCTTTTATGCCCTCAGAGTTCCATGCCAGAAAATGCTGCTGGCATAAATCTATGGCAGAGGTTAGCTGCCTCACTAACCATGGAGTTCTACACCAAGTAAAACGAAGCCTTTATGTCTTTATATTTTACAAAGCTTATATAGTGTTTTCTTAAACTTTCTTCTGTGACTTTTTTCCTTTTTTTTTTTTTTTCTTTTTCCCAGAGGGGAGCTGTAGTAGGTGTAACAATTACTCAGTGACAGGTGTAGGTGAAAGTCATCTGCTTAAAATAAACCCTTCTGTGCCAGGACCCTTTTGTCTTTGGGTATACTCATGGAGCAGATGAGCTTGGTGGGCAGTGAGTTTTCTGTAATGCAAAACTCCTTAGATTCAATATTAAAATGAAACTGAGAGAAGCAGAATAAGAGTAAATCAGACCAGAACAGTCCCTGGTCTTTAACTGTTTATGGCACTCCCTTTACAGAGATGAGAGCATCTGTAATCCTGCTCCTGCTTGGCTGTTGTCCCATAAGTGACAGTGAAGTGTTCCTGGGGCAAATAATTACCCTGGGATACTTGGATACAGAGAAAAATAAATGAAGAGCTGTTAAAAAAGGTTTTATAGCCCCCAGATCTGGGTGCTGTTGCTACCAACAGCCCAGTTGATCTCATGGTGTGACACAGTGCCACATGGGTGATGGATTTAGGAAATCCCATTCCAAAAACAAAGTGTGATAAGCAAAGCATGTACTTCTGTGAGTCAGATAAGCCACCAGGAATGATGGATGAATGTTGTGTAGCTTTAAGTGACTGTATTGATGCTCCAAGAGTTTCTGCTCACAGAGAGGAGAACAAAAATTTAGGTCTTTAGTGCTTTAATTGCTAAAGAACATGTGCTGCAGGAACCTAATAACTTTTTTTTGTGTGAATCCACGAACACCCCACAAGGACATTACTGGAGAATCAACAGAGCTGTGGCTGAGGTAGAGGTAGGACAAGTTTGGAGATCAGTTCCAATAAGAGCCTTGCAGCCCAACAGCACAGTTTGTTTAATTTCCCTGGGCCTCAGCTCTCCATGTGCATCAGAAACCCGAATCACCACTTTGTTCAGCCATCTCTTTAGGCTGACTGGAGTGGGAACTCCTACAGCTTGTCCAGTGGAGCCTCTGGGCATCTTGAAAAACATCATAAATAATCACAGAATGGGTTGGAAGGGACTTTAGAAGTGGTGTGAGGCAGCAGCAGATCCCCTGGCTCTGTGTGCACACCAGGGATTGAATGAACCTTGGGGGATAACACACAGTGTCACCCCTTGGGCTGCCAAGCGCCCCTGAGCTGTCCTCAGGGCACGGCCAAGGCTGGGCAGGGAGTGTGGGCTGGCTGCTCCTGCCTGCAATGCTGCTGCTGTGGGGGTAACAAATAACAAATGCTGTCACCACGGCATTTATGGCACTGATGCTGAACTGCTGGACAGCATCCACAAAAACCTGTGCTGAGGAAATGGGACACAGCTAGAGAGTGCTGAAAGAAATCCTCAGCTAACACAGCTCTGATGGTTTTGAGTGTACACAGAATATCTTGTAATACTACAGCTAAGTGATAGTTAAATAAACAACAAAGGTACTTGTAGGGTACTTCAGTCCCTTTGCAGATTTATGGTGCTTTGAAGGCAGCTCCTTGCCAAGGTTTTCAGCAGGGTTAACGCTTTTGACTCCTATGTTTTAGTGTCTGAAAGATATGAATTGTGTTTCACTCGCTGGCCTGGACTGACTGGGATATTGCTACTTTTATTCACAGTCAAAAAATATCTCTAATTCTTTATGGATTATTCATCCCTTGCCTGAGAAGGCAGCATAGGTCAAGTATGAATGAGTTTGTCTCAGACCCTGCAGACCAGCTGCTCTTTCAAGCCTAAGTCCATGACGTGCAATGGTTTCCAAAATTAAAATGTCCTGCTAGACCCAAGTAGTTTCTGATATATTAGATTAAGATATAAAACCTAACTGTGAACCCCTTGAACTGTATTCCTTTTCCTTGAACTTGCCATTTGCAATCCTACTGATTGCTTGGAGATGTTAGTTGCTCTTTCCTGTGCTCACAGAGCCAGTTGCACACAAAAATTGTGGTGCAGGGGATTTTTAACTCCAATCCATCCCCTTCCTAGGACTGCATAGGCATGAGTAGTTTAAATTATTTTCTTTGAAATCCAGGTTACCAAAGCAACCCTGTCAGATAGAGGCATTCACCCTTCTCATCTGCTGGATGACTCTGGCTAATACTTAGGCTGTCATGGTCTCCAAAAGAAGGAAGACTGCAATTCTGCTCCACCACCATATTATCTTTTCTCATTGCTTTTATATTTTGGCAAACCTGCAATGATAGGAGGTAATTCTAGCTTGTAAGATCTGAGAAGAATTGAATGCAAATCCCAATGCATAGCTTTCATATCTAAATATGCAATTTTCTGCAACCTCCCTGTCTCCTCCTGATTTACCCAAAAAGCTGGTGAATGCTTTGCTATTTTCCCTTTCTTTTGAAACACAGGCTTTGCTCTAATAGCTCTTTTCCCTTTCCAGCAATAATTTTCCTTCCTCTTGTACTGAAGCTCAGCACCTACCTGCAGATGTTGTTCTCAGTCTAGCCTGGTTCTTCTATGTTCTCTTCTACACCCATCCAGTTCTTTACTCCACACTCCTTCTTCTTCCACACTTGTGCCTCAGGTGGTCCCATGGCCATCCATCCATCCATCCATCCATCCATCCATCCATCCATCCATCCATCCATCCATCCATCCATCATCCATCCATCCATCCATCCATCCATCCATCCATCCATCCATCCATCCATCCATCCATCCATCCATCATCCATCCATCCATCCATCCATCCATCATCCATCCATCCATCCACCATCCATCCCCATCCATTCCCCATCCATCATCCATCCATCCATCCATCCATCCATCCATCCATCCATCCATCCATCCATCCATCATCATCCATCCATCCATCCATCCATCCATCCATCCATCCATCCATCCATCCATCCATCATCCATCCATCCATCCATCCATCCATCCATCCATCCATCCATCCATCCATCCATCCATCATCCATCCGTCATCCATCCATCCCATCCTTTCCCCACTAAACCTGCTCTTCTCCTGACACATTTCCAACTTGAAGCACTGGTTTGAACTTGTTTTTTTTGTGATTTACATGTTCTTTTGACCATTTCCAAATAAAATCTTTGTCATTTAGCTTTCTAACCAGCATACCAACACAGGCAGGCTCCTGGAACTCCTGGATTACTAAATCATCTACACGACTATCCTGATGAGTCAAAAAATGATATTATGGAAAATCACTTAGAAATTCCATCCTCCACAAAATTTTAAATGCCTTCTGTATTATTCTTAATTAGTAAGTTGCTTAATAATACTGTCCTGACATAGTCCTGTGAGGAATTATAGGAATTAACCTGAGCTGTTACCAGGCACAATTTTCCTTGTCAGAACATGAGTCTTACTCTCACAGTGCCACGTGTTTTGGGCCAGCACAGACCCAGGCCCTGGCCAAGAAAAGCTTTGGCCCCATGGTGGGACAGAGTAGTTGTCTCACCAAAGAAACATCAGCTTTGTCTTTCTTCTTCATTTATACACAAAGAATTCAAACAATGATGTTAGGGCAGAATCCCAGATGTTATTTTGTGTACAGGGAAAGCTGGAGTTAGGTTGTGTTGCTCCACATTGGGAGAGCTTTTTCTCTAAGTATTACCTTGTACTCCTGTGATTCTATCCCTATGGACACAGATCTCTTTCATCTGTACACTCAGATGGTTCCCTAACATTGTTAATGTTTTTAACTTCTAATAACCCCCACAATTAAATTAATTTGAAATTTCCATCAGACAATTGTGTCTGTTCTTTCTTTCTACTGTGAGTGAGTCAGATATTTGAGTTAAAGCTGCAAATGGATGCAGCTTCAATAAATGGTATTTGTTTTAAAATGGGGCTCCTGTCTGGTCCTAGAGTTTCTCAAAAGCTGGAAATGCTGCACTGAATTTCTGATTGCAGCAACTACTGAAGGGAAAAGCCAGGCTCCACTTTCATTTCCAGCCTCTCTCTGAGTCTCATTATCCATCTATCTGTCTGTCTGTCCATGTAAATGGATCTCCACAAGTTTGATTCAGACTCAGTCGCTGATTTCTTTATGTAATACATTTGCCAGGGAGTTGGTCTGGTTTCACAACAGCTTTAGCCACATAACCAAAAACCATGCCAGGCTGCATAAATGGAGTTTCAGCAAGTACTTCTGAACAGAACCTCTTCACCAAATTGTTTTTCTGTAATTGAAAAATGTCTTTCAAATGGAACCACTTAGCATAGCTCTGAACTCCATCCAGGATGGTCATAAACTGCTGCTCACTGGCTAAAGCCCAAGGTTTTAACATCAGATACAAATGCAGTAGCAGATGCCCATTCTGCCAACACCGAAATCTGGCCTGATGAGCTCCATTTTAAAGGGTTTGTTTCTTTGTTCTCATTTCTGCTTGTAAAATCAAGGAATGCATGAAAGCAGAGCTCAAATGAAATATTCTCTGGGAAAACCAGCATGAAAACTCTCTCCAAGCCAGGCTTCTGGTCTGCCTCAGTCTTATCCCAAATAACCCAAATAGCTTGTGATGGAGCCTTCTCCAGAACTCCATATTCATATATGAGCAATAAAAGAAATATATACTGAGGTCAAGATACTGAGGTGAAAAACCTCAGTATCAGCTTCAATTATTTTCTTATCAAAGCATCCCAGATAAACATAATTTCAGCACTTCTTCCCTGTTGTCTGTAGTGAATCACTTTTAGCTTCTCACTGCACCCCTTTCAAAGGTCTCCGTTCTCCAGTCACACCAATTCAAAATTCTTTCTCCCAAGACATCTTATTCCTTTAGGTATTTCATCCTCTCCATTCCACCTGTTTGGCTTTCAATGTCTCATTTCCTGATTCACCCAGCAGCTTTTACACCCAAAAGCTCAACAACCCAAATATTGATGCTTTCTGCAGAACACAAAGACTTGAATGGGATCAATTGAAACCAAACTGATGTCAAATATAATGTTAAATGTTCTTCCTGCTCTTGGTAATGGCTGTTGAGAGAAGAGCCTTTCATGGGACTTGCTGCAAATTCAGACATTTGAACAGCACAGACGCTGCAGTGGAGTCACAGGTAGAGATGTGTCAGCAATGAGTCAGAAGGCAGAGAGAGGGGGAAAACGCCTCTTGTATCAAACTGATTGTTCTTGTTTCAGCCCAACACCTCTGTAGGCAGCTGCTGTGCCACCACCTTTACCTTCACTCCAAGCTCATTCCTGGAGTACAACTCAGGCTTTCAGAATTACTTGGGGAACCAAGGTCTGAGCTTCTGCTGAAAGCTCTTTGCATTTGGCACCCAGCCCTCAATTATATTTCTAGTTAATACCCCTAGGGAACTAAAACTGCCCCAGTCCCATCCCGTGAGCAATGCTGCCTTGGAAAGATGAACCACTGCCCTGTCCTAGACCACAAACAAACAAACAAACAAAGGACTTTGCTGCCTTGAAGCTGGAAATCAAGTAGGAAAGAAACAGAAGTTCCAAGAAGGGATCCAGCCTAAGGAAAATCCTAGTTCCTGTATTTACTGCAGCTATTCCTGAGCTAGTATGTCTGGGATAACAAGGATGAGAATTCCAACAGACAGATGATAATGACTAGAAATAATTTGATATTATCTGTTTCTCTATCCCTACTGTTGGAGTAGTTTGTTTCTTACAATTTTGGTTTTGCATCACAATAGATCATGGGAAAATAATGATTAAATCTGAGGTCTTACAGATGAACTATTTGTAATACCTAGTATGAGAAAATAATGTAACTCTTAGAATCTACTGATTAACATATAATTCATGTGATTCCTTTTACTGTTAGAAATACAGTTTAATTTAAAGATAATCTTCTAATCCACTGTATTAAAAAGCAATTATGGCAAGAGTGCATTAACTAACAATCAGTTGCCAGAGACAAAACAGCTCCAGGACTTTATTAAAACACACTCATGTGGTGGTGACTGAACAACTGGGGAGGGCATCCCTTAATCCACTTAATTATTTAATGCAACAGGATTTAATTTGCTAATGAAATTAATGAAATTGTTGGATACTGAACACAGGCTGGTTTATGCACGCCCACCATGGCATCACAGATACTCCTCCCTCTGTTTGCAGGCACTGGGGCTGAGGGGGCTGTGGGCAGCATCAATACTGGGAAAAGCTTCCCAGAAACCTTTGAAATGGAATTTAGAAACTGAGATACAGGAGGAAGAAGCATTTGTAATCAAGCCATCCTGTGCACAACACCACAGAACTTCTGCACGTGCCTCTGGCCTGTATGGGATGCACTGATACATTTAAGGAAAGATGGAATCCTTAAGTGTAAAGTTTTAGACAGAAGGGTAGAATCTCTCCTCAATTAAGGAAACCAGGGGAAAAAAAAACAAAAGAGAAGCCCACACAGACTGAACTCCATTGTTTAGGATGCTAAAGAGAGATTCTACTTAAAAATTAAAATCACATTTTCCCTTAGTACCAAATATCAATAATTCAAATACTTAAGTCAGCAGAAACGATAGAGTATTGGATCTGCACGAACAGAAGAAGTCAATGGCACATTCAGGATTAGAACTTGAATCTGTTTCTCAGAACATCTCCTTTTGAAATTCTCTTTGTGCTACATGGATCAGTTCCCATCACTCCAGCTGCCTCAACAGGATGTGTAGAGTAAGACTTTAATTCCCCTGAAAGACCCAGGCATATTACAAATTATTAGCATCCTCCACTGCCTGTATATGGAACTCATATACCTATTTGTCTTCTGCACAATTGGATTTCAATCTTGATTTTATTGGTAACTTGTTCTGTATTTGGATTAATTATTTAGTGAAAATGAACATCACTATGTGTGGCAAAGATGAAAAGCTTACCAATGGAGAAGTAGAATTCCCTTTTAGAGGTAATTGTACTCACTGCCTCTCTGAGTGTATCATGAATGCACACATGATTAACTGAAGTTTTTCACTTCTCTCTGAAGGAAACCAATGACCCCTTTTTGCTGTCCTCAAGTTGCAAGCTTTAGGTGCTCTGAAAACAGATTATGGCCCCTGCAGCTTTATATTATTTATTGATATTAGCTGCATCTTGCTAATCTGCCCCACACAAAGAGAGAAGATTCCTTGTTTCAAAGTCAGATTTATCTGAGAACTGATTCCAGACTGTTTAAAAGTCCTGCTAAGTTTGAAATTTGAATATTTCTATAATTAACAGAAATGCAGCCTGAGTAGAGATTTGTTCATCTACAGCAATGATTGTTTCTTAAACTTCAGCTCACTGTGGTTTTATAGCAAAGGCAAGCATACAAACCTGAAACCATCTCATATGAACCTGGGTGTAATTGGGCTTGCTCTCTCACTAGTGAAAAAAACCAAAATACAGGCAATATTAAAAAAATAAACCATGATTAAGTGAGTTGAGGCTACCTGGGGGCTGAGCAGGACACAGCAAGAAGAGAGGCAGGACTGCAAAGGGAGAAATCCCTTACTGGATGAAACCAGCTATTTTTTTCTTGGTGGATGCCCCACAACATTGTGGCTGTGAACACCTAACACCTAAGGATGTCAAAAAATTTTAAGCAATTAAACAGGAAAAAAAGAGAAAGTGTAGTTGATAAGTGTTTGTAGGAGGAGCAACTGACTGGTTCAAAACAACCAGGTGGAAAGTGGAGGGGGAACAGGGCAAGCTCTGTGGAGGTGGACCCAAAATGGACCCCAAATCCTTGGTGTAATTTCTTTTGCTGCCTGTGGGACTCACTGGGTAGGGAGCAGTGAAAATAGGAATGTCATTGCTCACTGCTTTTGTATTTTGAACGGTGTAGCTGCTGTCCATGGTGTGATCACCTATCCCATCTCTTCCCTCTTTTCTCCCTCTATCTGCTGTGTGAAAATCACCAGCATGGAAGAAGATTTGGAGTGAGCAGCAGCAGCAGAGGAATTATGGAATCTGTGAGCTATGGGTGGTATCAGACTGAAATGTTACAGGTTCAGGGCTCACACCATCAGCCACTTGCAGAAGCAGAGAGTGCTCTGCTGACCCTGTGCCTGGGAACAGCCCAGGGAATGTGCCACAGGGAAAGGGAGAAGAAAGAACCAAATGACAGTCCCTGGAATCACCCATGGATGACAGAGCACTGGGAATCCTCCAGAGACAATGGGTAATTCCCACTGCCTTGCATTTCTGGAGTGGAATGAGAAACTGCATTTCTGCTGACAGGAACTAAGCATTAGAAAAGCAGCTAAGCAGAATTTCCAGAGCTGGGAAAAGCAGCTTTCTAAGTAAGCACAATGATACCCTGAGATGAACTGTGCATGGGTTTGCCATATGCTCTTGCCATCACTTCATGTGCCAGCATTCCATTTCCCTCCCATCTCTTCTGTGACTTCAAGACAAAACAAAGCCAAGGCAATGCTGTGAACACATCCAAGTAGTTTAAAGAATAGTGAATAGTGACTTTCTCATCCTGTCTGTGTGTGACTGAATTTGAGCTGCATTTCTGTTGCCTGTTTGCACAGTCTGGGGCCAGCCTGGGAAGTCAGCAATACTTCCAAGGAGGAGTTACTCATTTAGCAGAACAGGTAATTCACTGCCAAGCTGAACTGGTCATGCAAATTCCCTGCACTAGGCAAGCTTTTGCTTCTTATATGCTTATGCAGCTTATCTGTTACTCTCTGAAATCCACACATGAATCTTTCCCTGCATTCTCACCTAGGGCTGCATTCCAAAATTTTGACATCAGAGGCAAATACCAAAATCAAGTCCTCCAAGTCAGCTCTCTCTGTTCCCACTACTGTTGAGCTCCAGATTTCTGATCTTAGAACCTGAAGGAGAATAAATATAGGGCTCCTATTTGATTTATTTCTATGTTATTAAATCTTGCTTGAGCTTCACCCAGGTACAAGCAACAGTGTGAACTTATTTCATGCCACAATGGATCATGTCATCAAAAGTCATCATTCCCACTGGAAATACTGCAGTTGCTTGCAGCCTTGGGAGCATATGATACTCCTGACTCCAGACTCTGTGATGGGAATGAAATTCATTGTAAGCTGGTAATTACATCTGGTCCTATCTGTGAAGATACAGGTGCTTAGAGACAAGCATGCCAATACTCTGTGTTTATATTTCTGCAAGATAGGAGAAATTCAATTTTATTCAGCTGCTTCCCAGTTTCTGCAACTATGTATCAGCAGAACTTTTTCCACTTTTTATTTTAAAGATAAATTGCTTGGTGCACTATCAAGGATACTTATAATTTAAGAATAGAACCTATTAGGCTGTCACTCTTCCAGAGACACAGACCTTCAAGAGTCTGAAGGAGCAGTCTTCATGTGACAGTATAATAAGGATGTCAGGCCCCCTCCCTCCTCCCCCAGTCTTCCTGAATGACACTTTCCCCAGCAGGGAAAATTAATACACTTCAAAAGTTACAACAGGCCAGGAAACACACATCAGCCATCAGCATGATTTTCTAAAATGAAGCAGTGGAGAAACCACATTCTTAATCAACTTTCATAAACCAGCTCTCTTCCTTCTGCTAAAAAAAAAGCAAAATAAAATAAAAAAAAATTTGCTTCATAATGCTTTCAGTGTGTAGCATTAGATTTGCTAGTGAAGTGTGGAATATTTTTCTTCTTATGTTATTAAATTTCAAAGCCACACTCCTCAGGGCTTGTCTTAAGTCTGTCATCTGTGCTGCAAGTTAAGACTCTTAACAGCTGGACAGCCCCATCCTCCCCTTGGAGCAAATCCATCCAAATGGCAGCCCCTGCCCTGCACGCAGGCTTTCAGCAGCCTGCCAGGACTGCTCCCATTCCATCTCACTCAGCTGGCCCCTGTCACCCCTGGGAGGTGTCACTGTCACACAGGGGTCCCTCCGTGGGGCTGGGTCACAGCCAGGAGTGGCTGGTGCCTCACAAAGGGAGGAAAACAGAAGAAAAGCCAGGGAATTGAACTATGGCAAAATAATCAGAGGAAGGGAAAGAGAACAAATACGGAGAAAAGGGAGATGAATATAAATAAGAGGAAGATGACAAAGGATTAAGGAATATGAATCAAGAAAATATTATGTCAACTGGAAAAGCAAACATGCTATAAAAATAAATTCAGATAAGAGGAAACAATATGAAACAAACCCAGCAGATTCAACTACAAAATAAGAAGTGAGGTATCATCATTGATGTTCTCCTCCCTGCCAGAACCTTTTGTACCTTTTGCCTAAGGCTGTGCAGAGAGTTTTATAGGCAGTGCTGCCTATCAGGGGGGAACAAGACAAACATGAATTCAGGGACAAAAGGGTATGACTGTGAAGGTGGGCAGCTTCCCTTGCTGGTACTTCCTACAACCTCAATAGAAGTTCAAGGTACAGAGCAAGCTGAAAACATTGGCAAATCCTTGCTAATGATTCATGGAAACAAAAAGGGAACAAATGCAAAGCCCCTTGATGGTCTCACTGACCTGCCTGTGATCAGGGAAAGATTAAAGCTTTACCTGGCAAACCATTTCCCCCATTAGCATCAGGCATGTGATGGAGAATAAAAAATGAGTCAGGAAATCCATGAACAATCCAAGAGTCCAGAACTATATCCAGGACATGGCATGTGTTCCAGGCTGCAAGGCAAGATGTTTTCCATTCCCATCTGTTTGGCAGATCACCTTTGTCAAGTGGGCAGTTTGCCTTATCTCTCTCTTTGAGTGACCACATTCACACCTCCCTGGGAGGGGACATTGCTGATAACAGACTATTGAATGTCACTGCATGGCTGATAAGAACTAGAACATCCCATTGGGAGATGTGAGCCCAGAGGGAGGAGCCAAGCATTGCTACCCAGATATAATCTGGAGCTTCTGGAATAACTGCATGGCTTCTGCACTGGATTCCCCAGAGGAACACCTGCTTCTTTTTCTTCCCCTGGATCTTCAGAGGAACACTTCACCTTTCTACAGGATCCCTGCTCCAGCAGAACCACCCCTGACACTGCAGGAGGGCTGCAGCCACATTTCCAACGGGACTGCCACCAACACCCTGACCCACAGGGTGTCAGGCTGAGTTCTGACTCTGTCAGTGTTGCTCTAGTGTATTGCACTGTTTATTTTATCCTTTTCTTTTTCTTCCCTATTAAAGAACTGTTATTTCCTACTCCCATATTTTTTGCCTGAGAGCCCCTTAATTTAAAATGTATAACAATTGGGAGGGGTGGGGAGGGTTCACATTCTTCATTTCAGGGGAGGCTCCTGCCTTCCTTAGCAGACTCCTGTCTTTTGAAACCAAGAAACCACGAAAGAGCTGAAGCCACACTGTGAGTCTGGCAAGTGAAATGGGAAGGTCTACATCACATTCATATTTTCTGAAAAATCCCTTTGCCAGGATTTCTCTCCTGGGAAGCTGAGAAGCCTCAGAGAGAAATGAAAACAATATTATCTCATTTGCTTCTCCTGTGTTTTGCTGCTTTGGAAAGTGGTTGGAGATTGTTTATCCAACATGTGAATTGTTTTTACTCAATGACCAATCACAACCAGCTGTGTCAGGACTCTAGAAGAGGTCATGAATTTTTCATTAGTATCTTGTTAAGCCTTCTGAATCTTTTCTCTATTCTTTAGTATAGTTTTAGTATAGTATTCTTTAATATAATATCATAAAATAATAAATTAACCTTTTAAGAACATGGAGCCAGATTCATCATTTCCTTCTTGCCACAGGAGACCCCAAAAATACCACAGGTCTAGAATGGTGTTCAAATAAATAAACCTGAGTTACAACATCCCAGAGCCAACCCTGTGGAACAGGACAACTGCAGCATCCTCTAAGGGCTTGAAAATCCCTCTGACTGAAGCAGGGCTGTCACTTGCAGGCGTTTCAGAGGAACTGATCAGTCACAGGGAAAACAAACACTGGCTCTGCACCGTGTTTGCCTCTGAGGGGGCAACTGGTGGTCAGTGGCAGTTTACAGCACTGCCAGTTTCCTGATTAGCTCCCTTAGAAACAAAACAAGCAGAGATGACAGATGATGATGTCCCTATCACTGAGCAATAGTTTTTGCTACACAAATCATGTTATTTTCTGTTTAGAGGAGGCAGTGTGGTTATATCATTAAAGGAATTGCTGACAGCTTCTGCTATTAATGGTCCCAAATGTGCCTCCTGCCATCTGTGATGGGCAAACCACAGAAGCAGGCAATGATTGGCTTCCTGAACTACACTTAATGAAAAAGCAGATTTTTTTGGAAGCACAGATCTGTTTCTTAGTGGCCCTTAAGAAAGCTCTTGATCTGAGTCATCTGCTTTGTAAAATGAGGTAATTTCACAGGGAAGTGCCACAAATTTGAGGAGTACCTAAGTTTGCACTTATGAATGGATTTTCATTATAAACAAGGTGGGAATTACCTTTGCTGTCAGGACAGTAAACCAGAACCAGGGGGATTTGGCAACCTGACTCTGAGGGCAGGCTGTGTCAATTTGTGATGGGGTGCAGGCTCTGTTCATTTTGCTATAACTGCAGCTATGGGTGTTAAACACTTCTGGGGTTAAATATTTTCCTGCACTGCTGGGGTTAAACATTTTGATTAATTTTCTTTTCTTTTGCAATTTCAGTGTGCTGTTCTTTTTTCCTAGAAGGGTATGTTAGTCAGCCAAGTCGGGGCCACAATGGCAGTCCCATATTTCTCGCATCAGCTGTTCAAAAACTTCAAAGAATCATCTTGAAAAACAGAGCAAACTGAAAAATGGCTTGGTTGGTTTGTGCCTTTTTTAAATAAAGCAACAGAAACCAACTGACTCAGTGCTTGATGATTGCTCTGAGTGTTTCTGCAAGCACAATGGAAGGGAAAAAGCCATACAGCACTGAATTTCACCAACTGGTCAAGTGCCAGCAAAGGTGGCTTTGCTGGCAGGCAAGTTAGATCTCCAATTTATCCAACATAATGAACACATATTCCCTTTTATTTTAAACTGAAATTATAATCATTTCTGAATAGAAATGTTTCTCAGCCCTCTAATATACAGTCCACTAAATGCACACACTTTATAAAGCTGTAAAAAGGCTGTAATGAGGTTCTAGTCATGCTAAAAAATGTGTCTTTATTGAAGTTTTCAGGTGCAGCAATGCAGGATGGATTTGCATCTGCTTTGACTGTCCTCAGAGCAAGCATTAAAGAAACTTGCTCTAGAATAGAAACAGATGAATGCCAAACTTTTCTTAAAGAAGAAGAAAGGGAGTATTTGAAAGCAAAAATGAAGGAAGTTGTCCATTTTTTCCCCCTCTCAAGCAAACAATGGAAATAGAAATATTTTTCTCTGCTTATGATGGAAAGATAAAAACATCCCTTTAGGGTCAAGTACAGGACACAAAAGTGCAGTGCTGATGTTGCAGGAAGTCCTGCCATCAGTTGGAGCAGCCAGCACACAAAAGACAGACCTTCTCTTGAATTACATTATGCTATTCATTTTTCAAAGAAAACTTATGGGGGCAAGATTTGCTATGAAAAAAACCCATAAACTGTAAACAGTTTTGTACTGATACACTCTGACCCAGGAAAGAGCAGCAAACAAGGTGGGTGAGGGGCAGGAAAGGCAGCAAAGCTGTAAATGCTGTCTGAAAGAAGCTCAAGCTACACTTCTACCACGGCACTTGCACACCATGTTATTTTCATCGTGAGTAATTAGTGAGAAACAAAAGCTACTCATGGCAGGATAAGAACTGTCATAAAGAAATCAGTAAAACCATCAGGTGATGTCTATTAAGACCAGATTTAAGAGGGTCATTATTTTAATTTTAATATTGCCAGCATAAAACATAATTTAATGCAACAGAGCCCAGCTTTTATTTAGGCAGTTACCCCACTGGATTAATATCATAGTAAAAAGGAAAAAAAAAAGAAGGTCAATATCTGTATTAAACATTTCTAGTGCTGTATTAATTTAAGAGCACTCATGCTCAGCCCATCCTGGAGGGGGAGAGGAATCTTTGGGGTGGATCTTTGATTTGAGGATTGAGTCATAGGGTCCCAGAAGGGGTTGGAAAAGACTTTAAAGAACATTTCATCCTGCCTGCTGCCATTGCCAGGGACACCTCACCCTGTACCAGGCTGCTCCAAACCCTGTCCAAGCTGGCAGCAGATAAAATGTCTTGTGCTGTCCCAGAAGGATCCCTGGGCTTGGAACTTCATCCCAGGGTGAAGTTCATCATCAGTGATGAGCAGATGTGATCCCACCCCGTGTCCAGGTGCAGGGACTCAGTTATCCATCAGCACACTGCTCTTCAGCAGGGTCACACAGGGGAATGAAGAGGAGAATCCATCCCTGATCCCTCTCTCATGTGTCTCAGCTCTCATCTGGAGCCTCACAGACACAGATCAGAAAGCCAAGGCTTTCCTGCCAAGGGAAAAGGCCAAGTGCTGCTGCACAGCCAGTGCTCTGCCATGAGACCCTCCTTACAAGCACCACAAGTGGCAGAGCACCACTATATGCTGGATTTTGGCTGCTTTTTAACTTCTGTTAAGATTAGGATTGAAGGTACTTGAGATGGTATTTCACATTTAGATGTTTATTTTTTCTTAGCTATGTTACAGTCTTACAGTAGCGAGTTCTGCAGTATTTCACTAATAAGGTACAAAATGGTTATCTATCTTTTTTTACAAGGCTTTTAAGGTTAAACTATCTAATTAAGAAATGGCACTTAAATTATTTTTATTTTTAACTCAATAACTAATCACTCAAAGTCCACAATGTGGACTTGTCTGCCTAATTATAAAATACCACCCAAACCCATGAAGAAGGAGGAAGAAGGTGAAGAAGAAGGACAAAGGTGAAGAAGAAGGACTAGCTTCTGTCTTCAAACTTCCATCTTGTTTTATATATATTACTATATTTAAAAACTTTAAGTTTTCTAGCTTGTGATATACATTTCTAATCAACTAGTAACCTTAGTTCTATCAATCAATTTTGGAAGCCTATTCTATGGCTTCAGGTCAAATGTGGTGTTTTTTTTGGGGTCAGAGTCTGTCAGCACAGAAAGTCTAGAATTTTTAGCACCTAGAACTCTAACTGCAGAGGAGATAAGGGAGAGATCAAGTTTGTGCATATTCTCCTTCATTTTCATAAAGTAACTTTGTATCTGAGGAGAAAGCTGGCTGCAGAATACTTGGGGGAAAAAAAAACCACTGAAAGGCAGATTTGCTCACAGTTGTCATCTTGGTGTCCTTTTGCAAACAAAATTCCCACTAACTTGTGTATTTGAAACAGATTCTGCACAAATTTGCCCAGCATCCTCAATGTATATTTATTTAGATACCAGAATAAAAACCAGTCAGTCACTGCATACTGCTCTGTGAAGACACCTCAAAAACAGAACCCAAATTGTCCTTTGATATTTGAAATTTTGTGTCCACACTGGGAGAGTGGGGGGTTTCACAGGGAATTGTAAACTATTACTACTTCCAGGTAGATAGGGGGTGGGTCTATGTGAAAAATGCGTATTTTATGCTTGGCTTTTTGCAAATATTGAAATGAATATTATATATGTGTTGTGTTAGAAAGTGATGCTGTATTAATTCTCTAAAGTACTGTGTTAAATATAGTTTTAGATTATAAAAATGTTAAAATAGAAACTGTGCTATGTAGGATACTTTTTTTAAAGAAAGGACTCACATCGAGGTAGCAGCCACAGGACACCTGAATCTTTCAGAGAAAGAGAATTTATTGCTCCATTATCAGAAGAAATGAACTTCTTCCCACCTCAAAGGTGCTGTTAGGATTCAGAGGAAGAAGTTGACACTGACCAGACAGAATCCTGTGTTTGAATGGAATTTATGCCTCATGTATGAGGTGCATGAATATGCAACAGGCTGTTGCTGTTAAGGGTTAATCCTCTGTTAATGTGGGTACTTTTTCGGGCTCTTGCTGCCCAGAAAAAGGTACCAGGCACTGTCCATAACTCTTTGTATTTGTTGTCTCATATTGTCCTAATTCAAATTGTCCAAATTATTATCACTCTAATTGTATTACTATTTTTATTACCATTTTATTACTATTAAATTTTAAAAATTTTAAGAACAAGTGATTGGTGTTTTTCACAGTCTAGATGATGGTTAAGGGCCCTTCCAACTCAAACCATTCTGTGATCCAGCCATCTACTCAAATATTACAGGGAAGAGCTGGGTCTGGGATAGCTGCAGATCAGAGGCTGTGCAAGAGCTGTCATTTCCAAGGGATTTATGTCCTGTAGTGTCCTGGCAGCAGCTGCTGTGGTTGCTGACAGGAGCTACTGTGGAGGCATGTGAGTGCCTTTCCCTTCTGGGGCACTGTCAGGTGCTCCAAAGTCTCTGCAGGAAGCTGCCAGACAGGAGATTCTTATTCAAATGGGCATGAACCCCACGTGGAGACAGAGAGAAAAACAAGGCCAGGGAAGACATGTACGGGGTAAATAACAAAGAAAGCACAATGCTGAGAAAATGAGGGATCGGAGAAAGCAGCAGAAATCTGTGTGCTCATTGGAATGAGAAGTGTGACATTTAAATGACCCAGCAAGTTTGTAGGAGCAGTCAATCGGGCGTGCTGTTACAGCATTTAAGGGATTTCAGGCCATAAGGCAGTGGCACCTGCCTGAGGTTGGCCAGAACCACGCTCCCCCCCGCCACATTATTGCTGAATTGTCCATTATAGGGGTTTTAAACCATTTTCTGAAGCATCTGCTCTTGGCTCCTGTCAGAGGCAAGGCACCTTTGCAGCTCCAGATGAACCATTGCTCTGATGTGTTATGACAATTCCTCTGTTCCTACAAATGTCTAGATTAAACTCCATTTTCATTTCAGCTGAACAGTCCACTTTGCAAAAACAGCTCCTGGAAATACTTGCTGGGAAAAAAGAGAGGATAGTAACCTGAATATCTTGCCACTACAATAATTAAAATATCATATCAGGGGCTTTCCCCAGAAATTATTTTCATTGGAATTGTATTATCCTGCACAGTGTAATGGCAGGCCACAGGCATTCCCAGTCAATTGACAACCCACACACCAGATGCAGGAGATTAGTTTGATGCCTGTTTAGTTACTCTGGTGGCTGCTGTGACAAACCCTCTGAAAGGTGAACCCAGATTGCAGCAGTCCTTGAAAGTAAAGAAAACATTAACTCAGAAGCTGGGACAAATTTAGCAAGGCTGACAGTGCCAAAAGAGCTCCTTGCAAGAACAATGAAAAATTATCCCTGGGGTTTAAGCTAAAAAAGGGCACTGAATGATTTCAGAAAAAGTGGAAACTCTTTTGATTTTAAATCCTTGTAAAGCAAAGTCAAGTTGAAGCTGTCACTGTAATCTGAATGGAAGTTTCATTTCAAATCCCTCACAGCCTATAATGTTCTGATTTTAAAGGTTAAACAAGAAGCAGAAGCACAAGTTTATTAACCCTTATCTTCTTCTCTCCCAAACCCCAAACCATCTAAACACAAACAAGCTAAATTAGCTGGAGGCCAAATTTAACTTCGTAGCTGACAGCTGGTTGAAACAGTGATGGAGGAGAAGGAAGAGCAAGAAAACAGGAGCTCTACCAAAGTGAAAAATGATGTCTTAGAAGATTTTGTTCATCTTAAACTCCTGGCATCATCTGCTTCATAAAGGAGAGAGAAGGAGAAGGAGAAGTTCTCCTTGGAGCACTTTAACAGACACAAACATAAGGAAAATGTCTTGCTCCTCTTTGCCAGTCTGATCTGTCAGAATGAACAATTCCCAGTTCAAATCAATCCCCTCCTCCTACTTTATCAAAATTCTTTGTTTTACAACATGCTGCCCAAGATCATTTACAGCTCTCCTGAGTCCTTTTCTCCACCCTGCAAAACCTGGGGGATACATCTCTCTTCCCCCCCAGAAGAGGGAGGACTTATGCTAATTAAATTGATTTCCCTTTAGGAAGGGGGAATGTTCTTCTCTACTGGTGTTTCCATTACAGTATTACAAGCTCCCCTCTTCTACAGAAAGCAAGAAACACAAATGACCTTTTCCACCACCGAGAGAATTGCCAGGCAGCAGGAATAAAGATCCACAGGGCTGGAAAGACACACACAACATACAGAGAGGGAGGAGGAAATATTTCACTATAAATAAGAGTATAAAAATTCTCAGAGCATGGATGTTTTTATGGACTCCCAGTGAAGGAATGGCTTCCAAGAAGCTATCCATAAGTGAAAAATCAAGCATCACCACGTTGAGATAGATCTGTTATCGCTGTGGGTTTATTATTTACTTCCCTGACAGCTGCCACTCACTGGCATGCAGCCTGTGTCTTGATTTGCATCTCTAAATCTGTCACAAGAAGCTGAATGACTGCATGGCAAAGTCCTGGAGATCTGATGGCTTCACATCTCTTGTCAACCTGACCCATTTCCCTCTTCTGCAGAGGAACACCACAAACCCACTGCTCTTCAGCCCTGAGAAAGGAAAGAAGCTTTTCTCAGAGAGCTGAGGGTCAACAGGCCATCCATCCCAAATCTCCTGCTCAGGGAGACTCATGGGTTTGCCATCAATAAAGAAAGACAAATTGACTTGCTCAGGTCACAATCTTTCCCCCAGGTGCTCTCCCTCAGGAATGCACCAGGAGTCACTGCATAAAGAGGAATGGCCTCTGCAAGGTACCTCAGTTTTGGGTAAGAAAATGCTGGGTGGTTCTGCATGACCCAGTTTGCTCAAGTTCTTATCTAAAGCTCTGAGCACCTTCAGTCTAAATAACCAGAGACCACAGCCACAACAGAAGGGCCAACAGCACAGAAATACTTCCCAGAAGACTTCAACACCCTTCATTCCAGCTGAGAACTCTGAGAAACACGCTGGTTTAAGCTGGCTAACATCAGCAAATCAAATCCTAAGGAATAAAATGTTGATATATGATGTCTCAGGAAGGTTTCAGGTTCAAAACTAAACTTTTGAGTGGATTTGTGCCGGGACAGGAAACAGGGTGATCCATGGGAGTGTCTGCACTCTTGTTGAGATGTGTAGCAAGAGGCAGAAGACAGAATTATCAACACCACCTTGCAAAGGGGATCCCCAGTGCTTTAAGCTCCACTAAGAATATGTTGAAATCTGATCTCAGCAAGCCTTTAAGAGCCTCTAATATATCCATAGTTAAACTCCATGTTTGCCACTGGGAAAGCACAGCTCCAACACTGAGGGTTCCTGTGTCTGTAACCATTTGTAATTAGGCAGTTTTTGTACAGAACAGAGGTTTTCTGGATTTTGTAACCAAGCTGACCAGAACAGCAGTGAGGGTAAGAAAAGGGAGTACAACTTACATGAAGTGATGAAGAGGAAAAGTGAAGCCAACAGTCCTAACTTGACCTAAAGGAGCAATCACAGAGCCCTGGAAGCAAGAGAGAAGCCTCAGGATGTGTCAGGGGGCTGGAGCCATCTGCTCTGGGAGCAGGTGCCCTGGCATCTTTCCAATGCACTCCCCTCCTGTGAATCTGCCCCAAAATGTCCTCCAGATGCAGTAACTTGGCTGTCACTGAGGATACCCCTTCACTCTCACTGCTGAAAAAAACACTTCTATCAGAAATGCAAAGCCAACAATCCAATGTCAGAAAAGGATTATTTACATCACAAGAAGCAATTCCACATAATTTGAAATTTTTTGTCTGCATTTTGTCTTATGTCCTGGAATTGGTGCTGTTAAATTAGGTCAGAATCCTGTCCATTGACTGCAGAACTACTCATAATTTAATCTCCCTAATAACATTAAGAGTGCAGTAGCATCATTCCAAACTAAGGGTAGGATGATCTATTAGCATTTCAAGTATATTTTCATGCAGGATGACTGATACTAATATAAACAAATTCTGTAAAATATGAATAGTTTCAATACATTATTTACTGAAACCTGAAAATAGAACCCCTGCTTCACCAAAGGTACAGTTTAGGCTTTTTAGGAGACTCCTACAGGATTTATTAGAGATGAAATTAAAAATATTATATGAGGAAATAGAAACTCTTGGGAACGCACTCTTCTGAAATAGAAGGATACAATTCCTCCAAAGGATGTCTGAAGTGCCTTTTTTGGTGCACTGTTTGTAAGGCTCTTGCATAAGTAATAAAAACAGAAGAACTTTTTCTGCCTTTTAAGATGTTTCTATGCCAGACTAACCCCACAGGTGAAGCCATGTGCATTTAAAAGGCAGCTGTGTGTTGGAATCAAGGTGCACTAGTAAATATTAAAGAACAGTGAAAATGAGTCAGGAGTTAACACGAGATATAGGTAGAAGGTTTTAAATTAGTTGGTTCCAGGAGATGGCCCATCAAGAAAAAAATAAGGAGAATAATTAGATTAGTTAGAAATAATTAGATTTAGGATGAGGACTAAAGCACAGGTTTTACTTTACATGTGGTTTCAAACAGTGATATCTAAAGTACAAGAAAAAAATCTGCCCAGAACACAAAATCCACAGCTCTGCTTCACAATGGAAATTACCTATGTGAAAATGTATTTTTCCATAAATGAGTCCTGAAATGTTTTCAACTATAAATCATCTCCCTTTTCCAGCCATTTCCACCTCCTTTTAATGCCTTAGCTGGTTATCTCAGCAATAGCTGGGTTTCTCTAGCCCGGGCTAGGAGAGAGGCCAGGATTGATGAATTTCTGAAGTGTTTGTGGCTCTGCTGGCAGCCCTCAGCCCCACTCAGGGCAGAAGGGGATGAGCAGGCAGTCAGGAATGATAGCCCTTCTCCTATGACCTCCAGTTCTCCTGACAGGCAAAACACCTCACAGAGCTGGAAGATGAAGGTCTGGGATGATTTTTGAGGCCACAAAGACTCTGAAAGTAATTTTTATATTCTTTATAATGGTATAAAAAAGGGACAGTAGCAATACTAGTGCTATAAAATGACTTTGTGAAGAATCTCCCCTGATCTTCACACTCCAGACTCTCTGTCACAAGCACAAGTCTAATGTTTTCATTCATCATCTCAGCCTAGATAAAAATGATCCATTTTTTGAGGAGCTTATTGTCTTTGGATTACTTCTTCTAAACACAGAGCCTTATCTATTCAAGGTGGATGCCTGGTTCAACCATGACCTTGTCAATCTCATTAAGTCTTGAATGAATTTTCTCAAATTTTCTTATCAATCAAGGTAATTGCTTCTTGCAGGAAATCCAATCTTCTGTTAACCACATCATTACCTGGTGATCGAAGTCCTCAAACTCTGGGTAAACTGGAATTACTCAAATTACCCAAGAGAACAGAGAAGCCTAAATTCATAAAAATCCCCACAGGTCATTTCCATTTCAGCAACTATTCCACAGTTTGTCAAGTAGCTTGAAATATTTCTCAGAATTAAAAATACTTTCACATCACAGTTTTACATGAGGCTTTGCAGTCATAAAAGATGACAGCATCCTTGCAAAGGCTGTGTAAGATGAGAAAGGAAAAGAAGGAATTACAAAAACCTCTAGAAGAAAGGGGATTTTTAGCAGGGATCTGAAGACTACAGTAGATAAGAGCTTAAGAATATAAGAGAAGTCACAGAGATGGGGCAAAAGGTCCTTTCAAGCTAAAGCCTCCCCAGCTGGGAGTGTGAAACAGGAGTGCAGTGATCCCTGCTCAGGGCAGCTTTCCTGGGCCAGGGCAGCCCTGCTGTATTTCACAGCCCACACTGGATTTCCCTGCTGTGATCCCACCCAGCTGATTTGAACCTACAGAAGCTTTTAGCACATGCATTATCTCCCTATTTTGGCCACGAGTGGCTTGGATCCCATGCTAATTCAGGCCACAGATAACTTAACTTTGAAATTATTTAATTAATTACAAGAATGTAATTAAGAAGAAGGGTTTGGGGAGGTCTGGAAGCAAGTAAGGAAAGTTTCTCTTCCGTTGATACAGACCAAGACAGATTTACCAAGAGGTGCCCTGCTTTCAGAGAGACTGCATGAGTTTTTCTCCCACCAATACAACAGCAAGTGCTGGGGAGAATGGTGCTATGTGCTAATAGTTCTAAGCTATTATAAATCAAAAATATTTATTTCACAGGCAAAAATGAATTAGTCCTTCAGTACTAATTTTTTTTTTCATTTACAGCTCTGATCTTTATATTAATATATTTTCTTTTCAAATACTGAACATAGAGATTTGTCTTGTCCTCTCTCCTCAGGCTCTAGGCAGGCATCCTTGACCTGTTAAGTTGCTGGGAATGCCATCATTGCCTTCAGCCAATGTAGGCAAGGTATCTGCTCATGGTGTGTGAATCTGTTTCAGGTCCCTGAACAAAATCAGTAAATTCCTTCTCATTTACAAATCTCATGTGATTAAGCACACAAACAAATGTATGCTATAAGTAAATCCCAGAACTGTGGAGCTCTATGTATATACAGACTTTCTACAAACTTTAATGGAAGAAAGTATGGAATCCAGACAAGCTCCTGAATGCCTCCCAGTTCACCCAGTAAACACTGACACAAATGCTGGGGGCACTGATGTTCTCTGTGATGCCCTGTGCAGGCTGACCTGGAACAGAGGCCAGACAGGGTTAAAGAATAAAGCAGGGATTTATTAAAAGGCCTCCATGGACCCACCTTGAGCAGCACAGGAACCCAGCCAGGGCTGCACCCAAGATGAACCAAAATGGTCACAAAATGGACAACTGGTCACGGGGTCTGTCACTTTTATATGTTCTGGTCTATCTGCATATTGAAGTTAATTGTCCAGTTACAGCTTTAGGTTAGGAAGTTCCATCCTTCTTGGTTTTCTCTCCTCATTCCACCATTGTTTATGCTCTTGGGCCTGAGATTTGGATAATTTGTCTTTGGTCCCCAGCTAGAGAAGGAATTGTTTTGTCTCCCTACTCTGTGAAGAGAGCTCACCATCCCCTAATATGAAACCCAGACCCACACACTAAAGCAGCACAGAATCTGAGATACATAAAAGCTGAAACCTGAGGCATCAGTGTGGAGGAACAATTCACACTCATCCATAAAACTGGCTGGGCAGTACTGAGTTACAACCCAGAGCTGCCACACTACCAGAGGACATGTGTGAAGCCACTTCTGGAGCCATCTGGGTGTCCAGGAGGACCAGGCATTCACATGCTGAGCAGAAGTGCCCACAGCCTGGACACAATGTGGGATTTCCCTGCTTTGGGACAATTACAGCTTTAAGCTTCTGGAAAAAGGCTCAGAACAGACCTGAGGCAGACGTGGGAGCTGGAGCAGACCCTGCTTGGTGTGAAGGGGGAAGGTATTTTCCCCCTTGCGTTGCCCATCTGGACCTGCACTTGTCCAGGGCCCCTCCACACCACCTGGGGGATCCTGGCACATCCAAATGCAGAGCCCAGCTCCACTCTGGAAAGCTGTGCACTGGGATTACAGTCTGAGTTGTGCTATTTCCTCCCCTACCCCCAGCAGTAACCCCAGGCTGTGGCTGAAACAGAATGATGACTTTGAGGGAGGCTTGTGCAGACAGATCACTGAGGAGAGCAGGAGCTCTGCTTCACCAGAGAATTGCAGCTCTGTTTGAGGAGGCAGCAACAAGAAAATGACTGTGATTGTACCTTACAGTTCACCTCAGACAAACACCAGGAGCACAAGGGACCCAAGGACACAGCAGGAGACATAGGAGTGAGTGACACAAAGCCACCAGCCACTTTATTTTCCCTTTCACCTGACCTAAATCCTTCCCTTTTATATCTCTTGCTCTGGTCTCATAAGGAAAATAAATGCTGGATTTCCAGATTGCCTGCACTTGCACAATGACTATATTTAAGCCTGAAAAAGATTTTGGTCTGACTGAAAAATTTCAAGACATGTTTTGCATTAAAGATAAGACAAAGGCAACCACAAGATTTTCAGCTTTTCAGAGGCAGAATTCAGTGCCTGTCTCAGGAAGGGAAGCCTTTCCACTTGCAAACTCCAGGGCAGCTCTGCAGAACCTGAGGAGTCCTTACAGGATTCATTTCAATACAATTAACTATGAGGAACCAATCACTTGCAATAAACTAAACATGAGATAAACAGCAGATGGAAAAATCCCAATAAAGATCCCAAAATGCAACAAAGCAGCAGCTTCTCTTGTAAGTGAAAGGAAAAGATGCTGTGGGTGCATGAGTGCCCTGAAGAAGGCTGCAGAAATGAGCATGGCCAGACTTCAAGCTGTGTGTTCAGAGAAAGATTCCCAAATCACAGTTACAGAGAAGATACTCACAGAAGGAGCTTCATCCTTCCCTGTCCCCTCTGGCTGGGGCTGGGCCTCTCCTGAGCACACAGCTCTGAGCTTGAGGCTTGGGATGGCATCCAGCAAAATCCATCTCCCTCCACCAGCCTGAGAGGGATTGAAGAGAGCCTGGCCTCCCAAACTCAGCCTAGCTCATGGAGTGGAAGCCTATAAAAGCTCCTTCTGGGGATGCCTAATCCAGTCTGACAGGCATCTCACACGCCTGCAATAATGACAGGATCTCAAGAAATTACATTATTATACAGTGAGAGCTTTATTTTATCAGGTTTTATTAGCCCAGACTAACGGCTGGTATCCTCCCCAGGGACCTCAATCAATGATCAGGTTTTGTTCAGCACCAAAGTGTATTTTTACATAGCTGAGAGTAGGATCCCAATAACCTGTCACACCATTTCTATGTGCTAAGAACATACTGCTGACATTTAAGATTGGTTTATTAATATCTTAATTTTTAAACTCCTATAGCAGTGTGTTTGCAGGTGCAGAAGTCAACCTTTGCTTTAATTATTGATGAACACAGTTGCTACTTTTGTGTCTCATATTTTTGGATGATAGACAGAAGTCAAGCATTAAAAACATTCACTTGAAATTTCATTTTTCTAATAATTAATGTTCTTTGTTGGTAGGTATGGAATTACCTGTAAAGCTAATTCCAAAGTAAAACTAATTATAAAATTATTGCTAAATAAATGATTGCTTCTTCGTTGCTCATGCGTCATATAATTAATACCATGATGTGATCTAACATATTAAGGAAATAAGAATTTGCCATCAGCAGGCTGAAAGAAATTTGTTTATTAGTTTACTGTGATTCAATTTATGAGAATGTGCTTCAGTGATCTTTGCAAAAGAACTTTAATTGGAAATGAATATCACAATCTATTTACCACACCACTAAACCCAGTCTGCTACAGTTCATTTAAACTACACCTGCTACTTAATTTTCCAGTAAGAGAAAAACTTTGAATTAATACAATAAGGAGCAGTTAGAAAGCAGGCCCAGCACACTGCTGCTGCAATCAGGCTGTTCCTTGCATGCCCTTATGGAATTCTGTGAGGAGCTGTGTGCAGAGTTTATCTCAGCCTGCACTCAGCCACTCTGCACTTTGCTGCTTTCAACATGCAAAGTCTTGGCCTGCAAGACCTAAAATCCACACCCAGCATGCACATTCAGGGAAAACATTTCCATACTTGGGACCAGAGATGCTCCTAACACAAGGACAAAAAAACCCAAACCAGACTTTTCCATCTCTGTGCTCTCTGGAGAGTTAAACTGGGGAGAAGCCTCATGTGCTCCTGGAGAGGAGAATCAAGGAAGGAGACAGAGTGTAGCACCCTCATAGCCTAATCCCTGCTTTTGAGCAAGAGTCACAACAGTCCTGAAGGTCTTGGAGCCACTGGAAACTGTTAGTTGGAATCTTTTCCCAAGGACAGAAAGCATATGTGCCACCTTTGGTGGGCAAGGGGTCCCTTTTAGGAGTCTGCCAGGGATGAAGGATGACCTGGGTCTGTGTATTGTGATAACACTGCCAGGGAACTCAGGACAGCAGCTCCTCCTGCCAACAGATGGGGGGGAAATACCCTGCCAGGTTCACCTGAATTTACAGAATCACAAAATGACCAGGTTGGCAGTGACCGTAGAGATCATCCAGTCCAACCCAGCCCCAACACCTCAACAAACCCTGGCACCCAGTGTCACATCCAGAGATGGTGACTCCGCCACCTCCCCGGGCAGCCATTCCAGAACTTGATCACCCTTTCTGTAAAAAACCTTTTCCTAATATCCAACCTCTATTTCCCTTGGTGCAGCTTGAGGCTGTGTCCTCTGGCTCAAGGCAGGTGTGAGCCAAAGCACAAACCCCCCACCTGGGCTAGGATTGGGAGGTTTTCCCCCCAAATAATCATCACCAAGCAGCCCCCCAACTCCATTTCCCCACCTGTCAGCACTCTTATTTACTCTTCATTTAGTGAAGTTCCTCAACAGTGAGCATGCAAAAAATACATCTATATCCTGATGTAATATGTTTATCTTAATTAAAGAACAGGACTGCAGTGCAACACTCATCTCCTTCATAAAGCCTTTTCCAGTTTAACACAACAACTAATTAATAGGGTTCTTTTAACATGATTACTCTTTGTGTAATACTTTAAGAGATTCTGAAAAATTAATTCTTTCACAGGTTACACTCATATAATTATAATTTTTTATTAAAGATGTTTTGTAGGGTCAGCTTCTGACCCTGCATTTTGGAAAAATGGAAAGCATTAACTACTGCAGAGTTATTGCAGATTTATCACATCTACAAAAGCTGGTATTGCACAGCCTCAGTGGGAGCTTTGCCCTCTGGCTAGTCACACTGCCTCTGACACAATTATTTTCTTCCCTCTAGAAACACTGATTTGTCAAAATTGAAACTGCTCTCCCAAAGGAAGAGATTTCAGGTGATTTTCCAGACCCAGAAAAATAGTGGAAAAAAATTAGGAATGACGAGAACGTTCCCTCTGATTTCTTTGGGATGAGAAATCTTAAAGGGAGGGCTGCATAAAACCACTTTCCATTTTAAAATTTAATTCAGGTCTCTTTCCCAAAAGGTGAACTATAAAATGAAAAAGAGTAAAGATTGTAAGGAGATGTTACAGTTGAGATTTGCCACAATGCACAGAGCATCACCACACAATTGCAGAAGGCTTTAAGCATTTACCCACACACAGTAACACCTCACCTCTTCAGCAGGCTGCAAGCATCTGCCCTCCTTGTCCTTCAGCCCAGCCTTTTATCCCCTGCTGTTGCTGCCCTGCACCTGTGTGCCCTCTGTTCCCTTTGGTGGTTGGTCAGTGCCCTGGGCACTCCATGGCTCGTTCCCTTCAACAGCATTCACCTGTCCTGCACAGCTGTGCCCACTGGGGATGAGGCTGGGCCAGTCCCAATCACCACAAACACTGTCCCTACAAGGAGATATTCTGAAAATATCAAAAAGGAAATACTTGCACTGGCCACATGTTTTTTTCCCCTACTCTCTGAGAATGTATCAAGAGTGTCACTTTTTATCTCAAGTGGGGATGCCCTGGAAGGGTCCAAGGCCAGGCTGGATCAGACTTGGAGCAGCCTGGGATAGTGGAAGGTGTCCCTGCCCACAGCAGGGGTGGCACTGGATGGGCTTTAAGGTCCCCCCCAAATCCCAGCCATCCTGTGACTGTGCTATTCTCACAGGAAGGGGTGGATGGTTTGCTCTGAGTCTCACCTCTACCCTGGGGCTTTTCAGGGAGTGCAGGAAAGGCAGGAGTGCTGCCAGCAGAGCCAGGCACTCGGGAGGGCTGGGATGTGCTCCGTGATGAGTGGTGCTGATGCTCCCCCGCATCAGAGATGAAGGAGAGCCCTTTGCCAAGGCCCATTTCTCCCTGACTTTCTGCATGGGCCTAGGAGTTGGACCGTTACATTACTTTTCCTGCTCCCAAATTGTTCCCTGCTGCCTTGTGAAAGTATGATTAATATTCTTCAGGACTCTGTTATTAATTCTTCATTACAGCGTAGTCGCACAAAAGGCAAGGGGAATATTATGTCTGGCTTGTTGCACCTCACCAACCATTTCAATAAATATCTTAAAGAACAGAGGGTGTGCAGAGAATGAAGAGTACCAGGGACTGCTTACATTTTGCACTGCAGAATAGATCACTAATCTGTCTGATTTAATAAAAAAATTGTACAGAGCAGAGTTAAATCATAGAGCTGCATGTTGGAAGTAGAGTACTGTGAATGTGCCTTAATATATTCAGCACTGAGATGGATATGTATTATATATGTTATTTATTTTAGCTGCACAAAGGCAAAGAGGTGGCTTTTACATGCTATACTGTTCTAATAAATATGGTGGTTCCAAAACTAAATTATGAACGGCATTAAAAATGAAGTGCTTCCCAAACGTGCAACCTGTACATAAAGAATATCCTATGGGGAGAAAAAGAGCTAAAAGAATTCACCAGTGAATAAATACAGCACAGCATAATTACAGGCTCCTGTGTTTTTCAGCCAGGGTACAATCATACAGTTTACTCAAAAGTCTTCTAATAGCCTCTGGGTACGTACTGCATTTAGGAGAAAGCTTTCTATAGTGAGCTCTCTCCCCTCCCTGCCTGGCCCTCCACACTCTTTAAATGTACTTTTGGGAAAAAGTCTGCACTTGAAAGGGGATGGAGCAGATTCTGGCAGAAATAATTGGCTTTTCTGAAGTTCTAATTCTGACCATTCTCCCTTTCTCAGATCCTCCCCAAGTCCAAACTCTGCTGATGCTCATAGCTACTTTTCACTTGACTCTGGCTTGGACCACATATGTTTTTGCTAGGTCCAAAATTTATTTATTCATTATCCTTCCCTGGCTATTCAAAAGAGGAAGATATTAATAATTAATTTATTCTAAGCTGTCACCTTACCATGTTTAGTTAAGGCAATTTAGCAAATCAGTCACTTTATAGAGACTGCACTACCATGGTAATCCAGCATGTGTGATCACACATATTTAGTGCCACGTGTGCCCCCTTTCCCCCATTTTCCATCTCCTGGCAACATGGGAAGAGCAAGAATATAAAGGACCAATTCTGCCAAGTTCTAATTGTTGTTCCAAACTTTTAGGGAGGAGTAATTCTGAAGTAATGTGACATTGTGAGTGCAGCTCCATCTGTCAGTGCCAATTAATTAGGGTTTCAGCTATTCCACCACCAAGCCCAATGAGAGCTGGTTCTGCTAATATTTCCCCTGCAGGTCACAGATACTCACAAAAACACTGTCAGTTTTGGGAGATTTATAAACGTTTATATACAGTACTTTGACTCTTTATTTTGAGACTTCCACACCACAGGAAAAATCTTATTGGAAATCCAGTCAGAAAGATCTTTTATAGAGATTACTGACTTTAAAAGGACCCAAATAGAGTATCTTAAATCCATTTGTCATTGATACAAATGGATTTACCTTTTTCTTGCTTTGATCAATGGGAATTTGGTAGTTTGTGAGGGAGTTAAGCTTTCCAAAGCTCTCCAAAGGAAAAAAAAATAAAATGCTGCTACAGGTTGTGTTTGTGGAAGCACCAACTGGCAAGAATGATAAAATGTGACTGATTTCCTAAAGCATGAAATCAAAGCTTGCTTTGTTCAGAGCATTAGCACATTTTCTTTTGACTGTGTATTTATTATAGAAGGTGCACTTTAAAAAAGGAGAGCTAGAATAAAGCTATTGGGATTGAGATCATGGGGATATTGAATCAAACCCAGGTTCACCCAGTCAACCACTAACAGAGGTTTGTATTAAAATACATTTTAGAGCAGTCCTGGGATCCAAAAATAAACTGCCTAGATAAGAATCTGAATGGGCTCAAGAATCCTGTTCTTTTTTATGAATGCAGGCAGAGAGGCTAATTCCAGGTGCAGGACAGGCCATGGATAAAGGCAGTTTGCTCCCCCAACACAAGTGGCTTACAGAGGACACACATTCTAATGAGAAGTGCTGCAGATGAACACTCCTGAGGTGACAATGAGACAAGAGTTTCCTCTCCAAACCCCACTCTTCCTACCAACTCCTCTCCCTCCCTGTGCCTTGGCACTCCTAAGAGCTCTCAATCACTCCTTTCTGTGAAGTACTTGCTGTCTCATTTCCCTCCTGCTCATCCTTCCCCTGCCTCAGCTCCTCTTTGTTCCCCTAGCAGCAGATTAGACATTATTCCCTCTCCCTCAACAACCAACCTCATCTCCAGACATGAGCAGCCTCTGCCATCCCTGCTTTATCTCCAGACATGAGCAGCCTCTGCCATCCCTGCCTCATCTGCAGACATCCCTGCAGCCTCTGCCATCCCTGCAGCCTCTGCCATCCCTGCCTCATGGCCAAACATCCCTGCAGCCTCTGCCATCCCTGCTTCATCTCCCTGCAGCCTCTGCCATCCCTGCTTCATCTCCAGACATCCCTGCAGCCTCTGCCATCCCTGCTTCATCTCCCTGCAGCCTCTGCCATCCCTGCAGCCTTTGCCATCCCTGCCTCATCTCCAAACATCCCTGCAGCCTCTGCCATCCCTGCCTCATCTCCAGATATCCCTGCAGCCTCTACCATCCCTGCAGCCTCTGCCATCCCTGCCTCATCTCCAGACATCCCTGCAGCCTCTGCCATCCCTGCAGCCTTTGCCATCCCTGCCTCATCTCCAAACATCCCTGCAGCCTCTGCCATCCCTGCCTCATCTCCAGACATCCCTGCAGCCTCTGCCATCCCTGCCTCATGGCCAAACATCCCTGCAGCCTCTGCCATCCCTGCTGTGGCATCCTGGCAGCTCTGAGTGCTGCCTCTGGAGGAGGAGCATTACTGCCATGTTTATGGATGCACAATTCCCAGTGCCCAGGGAAGCAACATGGCCAGGCTGAACCAGGACAAGGTGAAAGAGTCCTTCCAGAAGGAACAAAACCTCCTGACTTCTCCTTCCAGGCTCTTGCCATCATATCCATTTGCCATGGAAGGTAAGAGTTCAGGATTTAACTCTGCAAACATGAACAATGACCATGGACCTCTCCAGAACAGACAAATATCTGCATATTTCATCTTAAACAAACCTTTAATCTTCATGAGAACATGTGATAACTCCAGTCCCACATCTCAAAGGTGAGGTACATCTCACCCCACATGACCTACAGGGTACACTTGTTTTTTATTTAAAACAATTTTGGGATGAGATGAATCATTATTCAGAAAATAGCTCTTGATCTCTCCAGAGACCACATGGGGAGGAACTTCAGATGATTAGAGTCAGCTGAGATGGAATCTTTCACAGAGAGATGAACAAAGTGTACAAAGCAGAAAGATTTAATGGAATATTTTGCCTGATTCTCAACTGAAATGTTAATTGGCTACTATTTGCAAACCACAGAATTGTTTAAATGTAGTTAAACAATAGAATGTAGTTAGAGAAGCAACTTCTATTTTACTTTGTAGCACTGATGCTCATTTGATAAATTTTGGAAAAGTCAGACATAAGTTGGAATTGCCTCTTAACATAAAGATACATCTTTAATACTATTCTTTCTTGCAAGATGCATGATTCACAGGAAAAATTTCTTTTGTAAGCAATAACCAGTTCAGTCTTAAATGACTGATCTTCATACCACAAAATAATCTCTTCATATTCAATGTAACAGCCAAACTTGGCAGAGAAAAATACTGAGGAAATGTACTTACAGCTGACATGAAAATATAAAAGAGATCCAACAATGTGAAATAAGCAATAGAGCTTTGATAAAGGAGTGTGGGGAACGCAATTCAGAAATATTCATTCATCAGATAGGTCTGAAGAAGTCTACAGTGACAATCTGAATTTGGATTAACTGCACAGGTTTTGATCTGTCTCATGCTACTTCACCCAGGGTATGTAACAGAGAAGGTTTTCATAGAACACAAATGAGCATACAGGATAGAGAAAGAGTAAGGGAATGCTGTTCCAAAAAATCAAATGTGAGCAGATACACAGACTATGAAGGTTTGGATTCACATTGCATATCCTGAAAAGATGTAACTTAGAGAATCAAAGCAACTCCACTTACAGCTCATCTGCAGGAATGTGCTAAACCTGCTACTTCTACTGAGTTAGCAATCTCAGAAAGGTTCCTCTTAAATAAATGAGCCTGCTCTTGAGGTGACAGCATCACACCCAGTGCTCCTCCTGAGGGACACTAACACAGCACAGATGGCTGGGACAGATAATCCCAAACATCTGCAGTGCACAGTGGGGAGCACTGGTCATCCTAATGTTGACTCTTGGTTAGATGACAGATGCATGACAGTGACAGATTCATGACAATGACAGATTCCCAGAACATGCCAAAGTGGAATTAGCATTCTCATGAAATCAAAGTAGCTAAAAGAGAAAACATTTTTTGCTTGGATTAAACCTTAATATGCCTTGACATCTTAAAGATTTACTGCACGTTTTTTGCAATCAAACTCCCCATACAAACAGAGGTAAGGTCTGGATGAGGGAACAACCTCTCCTCCAGCAGGCCAGCCAGAAACACTTCACCTTCAGGAGTATGAGAACACTACTGCAGAGTGTTTCCTGAACTCTGAACTCATTCATTCTGAATTGACCATTAGAATTCCCCACTCAGGAACACGTTGGAAAGATCAGCTTTTGTCCCCGTTTTGTGAGGGAAAACCTTAAACACTGAAGAAATTCTCTGTAGAATGGCTCATCAGGGATTTCAGAGCAACCCACTGCACTGATCACAGACAGGCTGGCCTGATCATGATCTTCCTCTCCTGCTTCCAACATGTCAGGCTGTAGTAGGAGTCCTTGTAAAATATATGTATTGTGTAAGTGGCTGTGCCCCAATCCTAGTTGTTCTAAATGAGCTACAGGTGTGAAGTCCTTAATTGGGCAGCAGCTGTGGCTTGTGAAGGCAACTGGGATAAAAGGGGGTGGGCTTTCTGGTCAGGGAGAGCCTTGATGAAGCAGCAGGCACAACACTGCTGAGAAGAACTGCTTGTGAGAAAACCAGCCAGAAGGTACAGGACTCTAGAAATAATATAACAGCAATATGAATACAATAAGTGGTGACCCCGATGTGATTGTTGGCAGAGATAAAACAGTCAAGAGCTGTGGATGGCCTTTGAGCCAGGAACTGTGGATAAGGCAGCCAAGAGCTGTAGAAGAACATGGCCTTTGAGTCAAGGTGCTGTGTGTGTTGTATGAGGCCTTTGAGTCTTGGGGTAAAACATGTATTGTGGGGAAATGTACATGTTGTATTTAAATATCTATATTGTGTTTGAATATCTGTCAGTAAAAGAAAAGGGGGAAATGTAGTAGGAGTCCTTGTAAAATCTATGTATTGTATAAGTGGCTGTGCCCTGATCCTAGTTGTTCTAAATGGGCTACAGCTTAATTGGACAGCAGCTGTGGCTAATGAGGATAACTAGGATAAAAGAGGGTGGGCTGGCCAGAGAGCCTTGGAGGAGCCCTGATGAAGCAGCAGGAACAATATTGCTGAGAAGAACTGCTCATAAGGTATGGGACTAGAAATAATATAATAGCAATATGAATACAATATTAGGCCTGAGAGAAATTCCTTTGATCACAAAACGGTTTGGGTAGGAAGGGACTCTAAAGCCCACCTTGTTCCACCCCTTGCCATGATTCCCACTATCCTGGGTTGCTCCAAGCCCTGCCCAACCTAGCTTTGAACACTTCCAGGGATGGACAATCCACAGCTTTTTTGGGCAGGCTGTGCCAGGGCCTCACCAACCTCTACTTCACACCCACAAGTGAAGACGTATCAGTGCTCCTTTCAAAGTTCCTCTGCAACTTCATCTGGAATACTGTAAACTCTAGTTTAACAGCTCAGTCTAAGTGGAAAAGCAGGCAAATCCAAGAGGAAGACCTAGGAAATGAGGAGCCTGGAAGATGTAATGTAGCAGATCCAAACTAGGGTCTGAGCGAGGATGAGTCTGATATTACAATAAAAGCTGCAAGAGAAAAGTTGATGTTTTAAGAGAGAATTTAAGTGAAAGTATGAATTGACTAATTATGAATAAATGTAACCTAGAAACGAAAAGCATTAGACTCATGAAGGCTTCAAACAGCCTTCCAGTAGAAATAGTGGGAAGTAAAAAGAAGAAAAAAATAGCAGCTATCTTTTTTTAAACAGAGCTTGAAACTTTACTCTTGAGGAATAAAATCATCTGTGATTGCTACCTTGAGAATGACACCACAATATCTGGTTTAGGATATCAATTGATTTTCAGTGGGAGTCAAGGTAAAACCAGTGCACTAAACAAACCTCTGAAGAGCAGAGAATGATGGAGCACAGGAAAGGTCAGTCTGTTCCAAGAGGGTGGGAAGCTTTCCAGCCTCTGTCACAGCCCAGCTGAACCCAGTGGTTTTGCAGTCCTTTCAGTGGAATATGAAACTCTCAATATGGCATTCAGCTTTTCACTCACACACATGTTCAGGCAGCTTTCAGTGCCTGAGAATTGCCAGGCACACCAGCAGTCACTTGCCACCCAACCTTTCTAAAGGTCGCTAAGTTAATGGATCTAACATTTAGAGACGTGTTTTACCCTTTGTACATTCCTGTTAACTTCCACAGGGTAGCAAGGGGCAAGATTGCTGCAAACTTCTCTCCTTTGGTTAATTTATCTGTAGAAAGACTTAGAAAAGCTTGCAATACAAAAAGCATTTCATTTGAGAGGGAGAGCAATGGACACAGACATTATATGCAGAGAAGATGGAAAGGCAAATAGGAAGGGAAAGACATGCAAGAGAAATGTTTTGGTAATAAATGCCAGCCTACCTGAATTTGAAGGCAATGAAAAGAAAAAGCAGATTAAAAAAAGATGCAAATAACAATATTTTGAATTGCTAAAGATATTGTTTTCTCTTTGGAATAACTGTTTTATCATACACGTTAAAATGTGTGATTTGCTTCATTAATCACACTCATTTCCCACCCAGAGGTAGGCATATGATCACAACCTGTTTCACAGGACTGAGATAAAAAGGTTGAGCTTTTATTTTCTTTCATTTGAATGTTCAGTCTGATTACTGTGAAAAACATTTCCACCCCAAAAAGTTTAAATGCTTTGTATCTGAATGCACAGGCTGCAATAGCCAGCAGCATCTTTTGCCTATCTGTAGTTGCAATTCCAAATTCCCTTTCTGACTTGGGAAAGAGAGATCAGTGATTTATTACTCTACAGGTTACCAAGAATAAAGGCTTTGATTCTAGATTTTTCAGCTTGGGGAGAGCAAACCCAGCTGCAGCATGAGTTCAAAGGGGAAGAAGAGGAGCTAAACCCAAGCCACAGAAATGCTTTGACTTAAAACAACATTTAATAATGGAGGGAATAATGAGGACTTAAAAAACCCCATTCTGGACAAACTGAATGGAGCCCAATATTAAGGGTTAGAAATCACAGGGAAATTACTTACTGAATGATCAAAAGAAAGGAATGGCAGGTCATTCTAACAAAGCAACTGAGAAAGGTAAAGTTCAGCAATTCTACAGCCTAAATGCTTCTCCCTAAGATGCATTAAGTGAAATTCATTTAATATGAAGAAAGCTTCTGAATTTACAGGCAGAATTTGTCTTTGTGCAGGTCCCAAGGAGAACAGGCAGGCGAGATTGCATTGAATAACAATCACGAGGAGAAGGGGGACATTTTCAAAGACAAAAGAAGCCAGTGCAGGACTGCCTGGAAAAGGGCATTATTCTGTCTGCAAAAAAGAACTCTGGATGAACAACAGGCAGAGCTTCAAAATATTTTTCAGTCAATATGTTAGTCAATCCAGCCAGAACTGCTTTTACAAAGGCAAACGAGTTCCCTGGTATTTATCACTGAAAGTAATGCATGGGTATGAAATTACAGAGGATTCACTAAAACTGTGCTCTTGGGCAGGTGGTTTTCCTGGAACTAAAAGCAGAAAAGATAAATCTTTAATAAAAAAAAAAGAAGAAAAAGAAATTATACTAAAGTAGGAAACACAAGTCAGATTCACAACTGGTATAACCTGGAAGGGATTCTTTGCCTTCCCATTGAGGACACACTTGTGTGAAGCAGCTGCCCAATGAAAGCAGTGTCCTTCTTTTTCTCACCTATTCATCATTTTTACTTTCCTCCAGTCCTTGTTTCATTCCACTGCAACAATTAGCAGAAGAAAAAGGGAGAAAAAGGTACTTGTTTCTCTTGAGTTTTCCCACTGCTCCCTGCCCATCATCCACAAAGCAAATGCTACTGGATTTCTCTTGGGTTTTACTTTTTTCCACAAATGATATCCCAGTAGCAAATCCCTGCTTTCCACATGAAGAATGGTTGTGACAAGCCCCTGGCAGAGCTGCAGCTGGGCCATGGCTCCTGGCTCAGCACCTTTACACAGCAGCCATGGGTCATGGCTCAGCTCTGCACTGAGCAGGACCTGCCTGCTGAGGCAAGGGCTCTGTCTTGGTGTGCTCAAAAAATCCTGGCCTGCATCTCCAGCCCTGGTACAACAGTGGACATGCTGTGGAGTTACACAAATGTCAACTCTCCGGGGAGGGAAATGGCACAGAAAAACAGGACACAGCTTTTCAGCATGAGAAAACTGAAATTCACATCTCCAAGTTAAGTGACCTCAGCTGATGTTCTTGTTTATTGCTTTAAATGTCTTTCTTGGAAAGGTCAAGCCTGCATCCACCTGATTTCTTCAGTGTCTTTGGTACTGCAAAGCAGAGGTGACACCTTCTTTGCCACTTGTTTCCAGAAGTTAGATGAGCTCCAAGCTCAGAGGGTGAGCTCTAGAGCTCCTAAACCAAGAGGAAATGTTATCAACACTGGGTCTAATGAACCTGCATTTCAGTAAATTCCAGCTAAGCCTAATTGTCATTTTACCTTACTAAATTTATTCTCTTCTCTCTGATAATTTGTGTGTGTGCCTGCTTCCCTAAAAGCTCCAGGTATAACAATTTTATTTATGTTAAAACAAATTGTTGCTTAAAGGAACAGGATAGGATTGGCATGTTCACAAATGGGAACAGATTTCTCAAATCTTCTCAATCTCAAACCCTTGTGTGCCAGAAGGGATTGTGTGCACTTAGAGCATTTTCCTCATTAAACACCAAGTGTTGGGGCAATATAAAATTGCTGACATTTTTCTAATGTACCATTGCTTTGGAATACAGCTCTTTATTCCATTGGAGTTCAAGTGGCTGGGTTGCATGTGAATAATTAAAAAAAGTACAGGTAAAACAAATTTACCTATGGTTGCTGGGGGAATAAAGAATCCTGCAATTTAGCTGGCCAAGACTGAAGAGAAACATGGCCACCCCAACTCAAGGAAACTCCAAGGCAGTAACTGGATCACAAGAACAACAACAGATCATATTTGATTACATATGACCTGCTTTGGGAGAGCTCCATCTGCATTTACAAACATGTAGTGGTACTGATCTTCACCAGCATCCCCTCATTCCCTTTGCTGAGTTTTCATCCCTTCTGCACACATGGGAGGCCCTCAGTTCCAAGGAGTGTCATGGACATATCTTATGAAAAATCTTTTAATTGGGTTTTTCCCCAGAGAAGCTGCGAGGCCTCAGAAATGAAATGTAACCAATGATTATCTGCTGCTGTGGAATGCAACAGGTGGATCTGTTATTGGTCTCATGTGGTTGTTTTTACTGGATGCCCAATGACAGCCACCTGTGTTGAGGCTGAGCAGTCACAAGATTTTATCATTCCTTTCTATTCCTTGCTAGCCTTCTGATGTAATCCTTTCTTCTATTCTTTCAGTATGGTTTTAATATATGATTTTTTTAATGTAATATATATCATAAAATAATAAATCAGCCTTCTGAAACATGGAGTCAAGATTCTCATCTCTTCCCTCGTCCTGGGACCCTTGTGAACACCACCACATTTGGTGACCTCGAGTGAGGAACAGCCACAAAGGAGAGCTTGCTCCCTTTTCCACAGAGGGTGTTTCTCTGCCCAGTTGCTGTTACATGATATATCAAGCTGAAAGGCAGAAAACCCGCCTCGGTCCTTCACCTCCCTCTCAAAAGCTGCCATGTCCTCTCTACCTTTCTCTGGAACTAAATTTAAGTTCTTAAAATAGCTCAGGAATGTCTCCTGTGTAACAACAGAAAACTTTTAAGTCCCTATGTAACACGAACAATACCCAGTAATCCAGGGGTAGAGCAAATAATCCAAGACTTTTAATGTAATAATCTGAAGAGCTTTCCAGAATTCATTTTGGTGAAAAAAATGCTGTTTGTTATCGAGGAATGGCCTCATTTTTCTAGTTCTAATGATCAGCACATATGAAAAGCAGTGCAAAGTGCACAGGATCCAGCCATTCAGGGGCATTCCTGCCAGAAACAGCTGCTTGTGTTGATCCAGCTGTATTCCCTGAGCACTGGGATCAGTCACACTCCGTTCAAACCCACCCCTTCCCAGGTTTCTCTTTCCTGAGGCACACATGTGACAGGGGAGCAATGAAGCTCTGAGCCCAGAAGGAGAGTGTGGAAGATAATAGATATTCTCAGAGCAGCAGCCTCACTAAATGCAGATGATATGCACTATATGATCCCATTTATGGGCTGTGCCTGCTCGGTGGCACGCTGCATTTGCTCCTCTCGACGGTCGGACACGGATTATCCTCATTGCCGCTTCTTTTACGGCCCACAAATGGTGAGCTAAGCCCTTCAGAGGAGTGCAAAGATACAGGCCCCTTATCCCAGGAGCTGTGTTAATTCATGCAATAAAACCTGGGGCTTAGGAACTCGCCTTACTCTCCTGCACACTGACCGAGTTCAGCTCTTGCTGTTTCTAAACTGGAGAACTGAAGGGGAATATGAGAGAATAATTCAGATTGTTACAGCGTGAAGGCCTAAGGCAATTAATGCTTCAATCGACAAAGTACTGCGTGCATTTCCCTAACAACCAGAGATATGCTAATTCAGGGAAGGGAAAAAAACCCCCACAAACACAATGACTTCTAAAATTTGAACCTGAGAAGTTCAGACACAAAAAATATTAAAACTTTTGAATGGCACATTTATATGCAGGCATGGCGAGGTGTTTGTCTCCTTCATTTGCATGCACACGTCTGGCAGAGACAGGCACAGCCTCCCCACTGAGCCTGGCTCGAGGACACAGCTCACCCTCCCTGAATCTGGTTCCTCCCCACAGAAACAGAGGTGCACAATAATTTCCTACTGCCCCTCAGAGGCCAAATCCTCACTCTGACAAGAGTGGCTCTTGATTCCAACAGGAATGGTAGAATGTAGTGTGTTTATCCCTTTCCACAAAGGATTTAACAGGATCAGCAGATCTTCCTGGAGAATTGCAGAAGGCATCTGGGATAACTTATGTTCACCTGCCCCTTACTGGCTTTAAGTACCAACCTACCCATCTCCTAGTATGTCTGAGTAAACATAGTTTGGTTTTTTGCCAGGAAATAAATTTAGTTATCGTGTGTCTAGTAATTCAGGAAGGACTTCCCACACCTGCAACTGCTTGGCAGCCCATTTAAAATTCCCTCTAGGAAAGAATACATTGGGAGAGCACTAAGTTAACTGGTGTCTGTAGTTACCTGGGATCTCTCAATCCCAGTTCCTGCTCCCAGCAGCTCTGAAGCTGCACACAGCAGCAGGCTCCTGTGCACAGTGGCCCCAAGCACAGGCTGTCAGTGCTGGCAGAACAACAGCCAGAGCAGATATTCATATTTCCAGATCGATTGTGCATCACACACATACCTGCAAGGCTGCAACATGGGAGCAGTGCTCAGACAGCACAAGGCTGACAGTATTACCTTGACAGAAAGTCCTTTTTCATTTGTTCAGCAGACACAGCCTTTGTACTGCCAAGGGGGAGCTTCTGAGGGACTCTACAATGCTACCCCACAAATGTGCTCCAAACCCTGTCCCTTCACTGGTCAGTGTCACCGACGGGGCAACTGCCCAGGGAAACAGCAATGAGCAGAGCACCACACGGATATTCAGCGCACGTCAGGGAATGCAGACAAAGTGACAGGGCTGAGGGGGGTTTGCTGCTGCAGACAGCTTGTACTATTACATTATTATTCTCTTTAGCTGTCACAGAGCAGACAGAGGGCTGCCTTGACTGGCCTGAATTTCCCAGTGTCCTCTGTAACATCATGGGAGCTCATCAGCTCCCCACACAAACATCTTTGATCCTCCTCCCTTGCAGTCTGCACACGTGGCATAGCCATCCTCAATTACTTTGTGAAACACTACACTGTTTTTTTTCATCCTTCTCCTAGACCTACCTCTTCCAAAATTACTGCAAGAAAATTATTAATAATAACATTTGCAATATCAGGGAAAAAAACTTGATATATTTGCATGATTTTTTTTTCATATAGACAGACATTAAACAGCTGCTTTTCTGAAGAAACAGCAGGAACACAACAGGATTTAATTCACTTGCAGTGTAAAGCTGCCTGCAATAATCACAAAATAAAGACCTGCCAATGGAGAAATCATTTAAGGCATCTTGAAGAAACATAAAATATAAGACACTAACAACAATATCCTGCACATATGGTTTTCTTGAGTTTTATTCCTGTGCACAGGTTATAGATGGCTTTTCAAAATTAAAAGCAATAACAGAGCTTCTCAATAAATCACAATCCAGAAGTTACTGGTGAACACATTATGGCAAAATCTGCCTTGATTCCAGCAAATAACTTCTCCTAGGAGTTCTTGCACTGAGCCTCTCTCTTCTAGATATATAAAAATATACTTTCTATACTATATCCCAGTGGTATATGTTAGACTGTACTTCTTCCACTCCCATACTCACCATCTCCTGTTTATGCTTATATAAATCCTGGGGCTTACATAAGTTCTTGTGAAGAAAGAAGAGGCCTGTGTGGATCCCAGCAGCACAATGCCAGTTCCAACTGCAGCCTGTGACACAGACACCACCTGGCTGTTCCTGGGGCAGGGATGCAGCAATTTGCTGCTCTTCAGAAGATGCTTCCAGCTCTTACACTGGACTTTGTTTTGCATTAACCTGCAGGATATTAAAATTTCAGATCTTTCTTGTCAGATCCCCTTTGAGTCAATACAAATTCAAGGTTTGACTTTCTCAAACTGTGTCATTCTTCCTGAAAAACTGCTTGACAGTGACCCTAGGAAGAAAAATGCATTTTCCACCATGAAGTGCCACGTTTCTCTTTTTATTAATCACTTCTTGATCTTAATAATACAAGAAGTAGAGTCAGAATAGCTGACAACTTCCACAGCTTTGGCACTGATGCTACTCAGATGATGAAAGGCCTGTCCACTGGCAACACCTGAGAGGTTCAATATATTGTATTTCCACAAATCCTGTAGACTTTCTGAAAAACCCACTGTCCACAGTGTAACCAGAACTCCTGCTAACCCTCACAGATTCTTCTGATTCATCTCTTTCAGGAACTGTAATTTTCAGAAGTTGTCATATGTGTTTCAAAGTTTGACAGAGAATATACTGGCCTGAATGCTTGTTTTGCTATTTTAATTAAAGCCAAGCTTCAAATGCTTACATTTAAAAGTGCATAAAACTATGAACTAAAGATATGCATTATTACTCATCAAATTTTTTATTCCTGTACTGATTTTATATATATACACACAGGTTAAATATTCATGTGTTCCTTCTCCCTTTCAGACTATCATAACTCTCAGTTCCCTATTCTCCTGCACTGGTGTTTCAATGTGCACTGTAGAAGTTGAAGATGATTTAGGTAAAAGCATCCTTAGGGACCTCTCTCTAAAAATTCCAAATTAAGTGGGTTTTTTTCCTATATTAGTAGTGGAGAGCTGTCCATATGCTTATGTTAAGCCTGACAGATCTTTGATTACCCCTTAGCTTGTAGTTATGCAGCTCTAATGCAGTTTAGATACATTCCATAGTTGTTAATGGCTCAACACACTGAGACCTTGAAGAATAACAAGCAAGGTTATTTAGTAATGTAACACAGTAAAATAAAATAGACTTCACCATGTGTGCAAAAGTAGTAAATGCTTTGCTGATTTTAAGGCATATGTTTCTTTAAAGTTCTCAGAACATAAATGATTTAACTGCTACAAACACAAAATCACAAGCCAAATTCACTGCAAACCTCACAAGCTGCAACAAATAGGTGAAGGCATAAATTGCTGGCAATTAGGAGTTTGCTGAAGAGGGCATTTAGGGGAATTGCGCTGATTCAGAGAGATGAAATGCAAATCTCAGGCGCTGCATGCCCAGGGCACTGCACCTGAGCCCGGGCTGAAGCACAGCATCAGCAAGTCCTGCCCAGCACAGGGACCCGAGGGTGCTGGAGCACAGCAGGGAGCCTGGAAGTGAGCAGGAGCTGGGCCCCTGTGCCACCTCTGAGGTCCTCCTACACTGCAGTCAGAAAGCAAAACTGCACAAGCCAGCACCGATTGCACCAGTCCTGAGGCACTGGCAAACTGTAGTGAGAGTCCTATGTATTGGATAAGTGGGTCCTAGCTATTCTAAATGAGCTACAGCTGCCAAGTCCTTAGCTGTGGCTCGGAAAGATAGCTGGAATAAAAAGGGGTGGGTCAAGGGCAGAGGAGGAGCATCTGTGGAAGTCATGAGGAACTGCATGGTAGAAAACTAGCCAAGAAGATATGGACTTTAAGAATATAATAACAACAGTATGGGACTTGAGAAATATGAAATACAACAAGATATCATCAATTGGTGACCCCGATGTGATGGAGGTATGCAGCCTGAGAGCTGTAGCAGCCTGAAGAGCTGTGGAAGATAGGTGTAGCAGCCTGAGAGCTGTAGGACTGTGGGAAAGGCAGCCTAGAGCTGCAGAAGAACATAAAAAGGGGGAAATATAGTGAGAGCCCCTGTAAAATCTATGTATTGGATAAGTGGGTCCTAGCTATTCCAAATGAGCTACAGCTGTGAAGTCCTTAGTTGGGCAGCAGCTGTAGCTTGTAAAGATAACTGGGATAAAAGGGGTGGGCTGAGAGCCCTGGAGGAGCCCCTGTGAAGTCATGAGGAACTGTGCTACAGAGAAGAACTGCATGGCAGAAAACCAGCTAGAAGGTATGGACTTTAAGAATATAATAACAACAGTATAGGACTCTAGAAATATGGAATACAACAAGATAACAACAGCAAACTGGGGATGGCAGCTTCACCCAAAGAGTGTCCCACTGCCCCCATGTGTCCTGTGTCTTTGTGGCACTGCAGGATGGCAGTGGTTACCCTAAGGAAAGCCCAGACCAAGCTGACTGAGCACTGGCAGGAACATCATTTCACCTCCTGGAGATGAACACGGCCCAGTGAGGATGTTCAGGGATGGGCACGGACCAAAAGGTCCTGTGAGTTAGGAAACCTCCATCTGCTGAGTTCCTTCTCTGCCAATGTATTCAGGCTGTAGCAAATCCTTGTGGAGTAGTCTAAGCTGTGGGCTGGGGGCTTTGGTGAGGTACCTCTGTCAGGACACAGTGCCACTTCTGTAGGGGCAGGCTGGAACTGGAGGGTGATGAATTACAAGCCAAAGGGAATCCCAGAATTCCACAACTGTTAGAGTTGGAAGGGACCCCTGGAAATCATCTAGTCCTATCCAAAGTACAACATAAGAGGGAAGGAGCACAGTTGAAGGTCTACAATGCACCACACACAGGAATCCTACACAGACTCGGTGGAGCCAACACACAAATGGAACACAATAGCTGTCCCAGCCTTGGCAGGCAGGAATGCCAACTCCTTACCCTGCCAGCCCTGTTAGCAATCCTGGTCTCAGGACAGGCACACATCAAATCCCAAACTGCTGTGCAAGTGGCAGAAACTTCCTTACAGAGTCACACAACCTCCTGGGTTGGGAGGGACACACAAGGATGAGTGTGTCCTGGCCCTGCTCAGACACTCCAGGAGTCTGTGCCTGACACCATTGTCCAAATGCTCCTGGAGCTCTGGCAGCCTTGGGGCTCTGACCATTCCCTATTCAGTGCCCAACCACCCTGGGGGGGAGAACCTTTCCCTAATATCCAATCTAAACATTCCCTGACACAGCTTCAGGGCATTCCCTCAGGTCCTGTCACTGGTCCCCACAGTGAAGAGATCAGGTCTGTCCTCCTCTATCCCTCATTAGGAAGCTGTAACTGTGATGAGTTTCCCCTCAGTCTCCTCTTCTCCAGCTGAACAGACCAAGTGCCCTCAGCAATTCCTCTCATGGCTTCCCCTCAAAGCCCTTCCCCATCCTCATGGCCTCCTTTGGATGCTCTCTGATAGCTTAATAATCTTTCTTATGTAGCACAATACTCAAGGTGAGCCAGCCCAGAGCAGAGCAGGACATTGCCCTCTCTCACCTGGCCATGCTGATACATCCTAGAAGTTGCCTTTAGCAAGACCTAATCCATGACAAGTCTGTCTTTCCACTCCAGGATAAGCCAGGACTGCACTTAGCATCCAGTTGTTGGTGTTCATGACTGCTTGAGCCTCTGTGCTGTGCGTGCAATGTCCCCTGCCCTCAGATCAAGGGGGGTTCACTGGCCACTGGCAGGAGGAATAATTTTGTTGAGATTCAGTCTATAGCTAAAATAAGCTGTAACACAAGCCAGGCTCAAGGGAAATCCATTCAATGAGCAGCTTGAACAAATCTGTGTTCAATTAATGTAGCTTTTCAAACAGTGTGACAGTGTTTGTGCTCTGAGAAGATGGTTAAGACATTGCTGCCACCAATCATTATGGCTGCTCTCCTTCCTCTCGGGAAGCAGTGTCAGTCCAGGAAGGGAGCACAATTAGCAGTAACAAGAGAGTATGTGGGGGAGTGCAGGATGAAAGGCAAAACTGAAATTGCTGTTGAGGCATTCCTTCGGAGAAAAGGAACTTATGAAGAGAGGATGAGGACACAGAGGTGAAAGATGGAAAAAGGGGGAAAAGATAAAACCTTCTGAAAGGAGAGAAGGTAGAGAAGGGAAACATATGGAGGGAATTCAAACAGAACCTGGAGCTTGAAGAAGGAAAAACATTATTCTGCAATGCATTGTATTCAGGTTGCCTCGTTTTAGGTAAATTGTGTCTCCTGTTGCCTTGCCCTGCCCTCCTTGCCACAACTGCCCACTTGTCCCATTCAGTTGGCAAAGATGAGAAATAGCACCAAGGCACAGAATGGATATTAGTGAACAGCTTTTTTCTGCCAGATATAATGTCCAGGGCTGAACTCTGCCCCATTTTCCTCGATTCACTACTCACGCTCTCTGTCCTGTCCCCAGACACTTGTTTTCACAAAACCTTAGGGAGTTTGCCCTCTCAAACTGTGCTGCCCCTCCCTCTGCTTTAGCTGCAATTAGCAAACAGGTTCCAGGTTATTAAAGAAGGATTGACAAACACACAGAGGGCCTGACAGATGGACTAATTATATAAACCTTATTTCCTCAGGCATCCAGGCTGAAAAGAGGACAAGCCATGAGCAACACGAATCATGCTGGGAGTAAAGCGAAAGTGTGTGGGTAGGTGGCTGAAGGGATGTGGGAGCAAGGGAATACAAGAGGAAAGAAATTGCTGTAAGGGAGTTGAAAGGGACAGGAATGAGCAATAGAAAGTGGTGATGTTACTGGAAGGGGTCTGGAGTTACGTGTCAGGAAAGGCAGCTGGTTTTGAAAGGAGAGTGTGTTACCTGGAGCTGTAAAGATGCTCTGTAACAGGAGAGCCCTGGGAGAAAGAGTTTGCTGGGAACGTGATCCAGGAAGTAATAAAGGGAGCACAAGAAGTTGGAGGATGAGGTTAAGGACAGAGAAGCTGTGAATAACTGCTGAAGTCTTCAAGGGATGAAGAAAAAATGAAGAATAGAATAGATTTCTCCTTTGTGCAAAGTGAGATTCACCGAATTTGATGTTGCTATGGTGATTTAGACCACCCGAGGACCCAGGTTCAACTGTTTAAGGCAATGCATATAATTATTCTTTTTATTTTCACAAATAGTTATTTCAGCCTCTTGCTTATATATAACGTGTTTTATAATTCAGAACTCTGCCACAGTTCAACAGCTGGCTGGGGTATTTGCAATAGCAAAAGCAGTAGCAGCCTTGACTGGAAAGGTGCAAATAAGAAGTGTGTTATGAAACAAAGGCCCTTTACAACTTAAATGGCATCTGAAAAAAATGTGGTAATTTAACAGGTAAGTATAAAAGAGGAGAGAAAGTAAAATCCAGTCTTTAGAAGATTGGTTTCATTTGAAAATTAAAGAAAGGACAATAACAAAGGATAGACAGTTTTGTTATCCAGCATAGACAGCAGGGATCCAAGAATCCAGCATTACTAGAAACTTCTACAACTTCTGATAAGTTATTTAAACCCCTGTGCTTCTGTTTCACAACTTGCATAATTGCTGGAACTAAACTTACCCGAAGGATGCATTTTGAGACTTCAGTAATAATTCCTAAGTGCTTTCAAAAGCACTACATCATGTAAGTGAAGAATGTCATTATTAAAATTGTGCTTCAGAAATCATCACTAACAAGGGTTTGTTCTACAGCTAGAACTGCACCAAAGACATTATTAGCTTGCAAATCACAAAGCTCCCATTGACTCAGGAGAGCAGCAGTGACAGAGCAGTGCTGCAAGGGGAGGGCAGGGACACCCAGCATGAGAGCACAGGAGCCATTGCTGGGCTGGGCAGGGGCAGTGTGGCCATGCTGAGGTGCCATGAGCTTGTTGCCACAACTGGGACCTCACAGTCACAGTTATTCTGTTCTCAGGTGGTGTTTTTAGAAGAGGAATTTGTATGAGTTTAGAGTTCTGGGACGCCTTCCTATGCATGGATGTTGGTTTGGTACAGTCAGTGGCTTCGTGTGATTGAAAAAATATGATGTGATGTTCACATGATTGAGAAAACCTGTCAAGATGCATTTCAGAAGACAGCCAGAGACAATATAGAGAGGGAGCTTTATTTAGGAGCAACGAGGAGTGTATGTAAAATTTAGCAGAAACATTATGTGAAAAGCAAGCCTGCCTCCATCCCACTTTGCAGAGAAAGGAATTAAGCTAAGGCTATTAGAAAAGGACTATTCTCTAAGAGAACACAGTTTTCCTGTAAACTCTAATACTCTGAAATCCTAGGAAAGCTGCTTGTGAGTTGGAACAGCTCTACACAAGTTGTTACCTCCCTCTAACATGCTTGTCCCACATGCAGGACAAATGTTCCTGTAACCTGCTGCCAGCTTTATGTAAACACTGAGGTGAGTGATTGTGTAATTCGAGGTCACTGGATGCCACAAGTGCCTGCTAATGTGAAAAGCTTGTTAGCTGTCTAGTTGTCTGGCATTGTTTAACCAGCTTTGTCTACCAACTCAGACAGAAAAATCATCACCTTCCTAAAGACAATCTGAGAAGAGGCATTGTCTTCTGCAATAGATATGTAATGTTTGTCTTCCAACATTTTATTAAAAACCCCAGTATTGCAAAGCATCCAAAGTATGTTATGCAAAGATTAAGGTTTGTACTTAGTTCAGTCTTTTTTAAACTTCTTTCATAGCCAAGTAGGGCAAAAAGAGTATTTTGGAAAATAATATTGAAAAGATTTAAAATCCTTCCTCTGGTCTGCAAGTTTCATCAACAAAGACATAGGCAACTAAGCCTGAGTTGTATTGGTAGGGCACATATTACATATGCATGAACTGAAAATCTCACCAAGACACACAACAGTGCTGAGCCAGCTGAAGGGTAAAAGTTGATTTTGAATCCAGACACAGTTAAAAATCTAAGTATTCCCACCTTCTATGAAAGGTGTTAGGAGCATTCTTCAACTCAAAAGCTGAAGCTGTTGGTTCAGCACTCTGTCTGCAGTGCAGGTACGTGCCAAACCTTCACAGCCAGCATGGCTCCTGAGGGAGATGCATCACTCTGCCTAAAAACCACATATTCCTGCAGACAGCATGGTTATATCCTTGATTTACCTCTTCCAGGACAGCTTTCTGGAGCAAATGACAAATGCTTGCCCTGTGCTCATAAATCTTATCTAAGTTTACTCCAATTGGTCACAATGGAAGTACATAAACGGCTTCCTTTAACCCTGATGCATTGAACACAGCCAGGATCCAAAGCCAGTTTGGTCTTCTTTTACAAACTATTTATTTACCTGTGGTAGAGATAAAAATGGGACACTCTACAGGGACTCACTGCTGCTGTTGGGGCCCTTCATCCCCTTCAAGAAAAAGCCTACTTGTGAAGGTGAAACAAACTACAGAGGAGATACCAAAGGGACTGTAAACAGAATGACTGCAATTAGGCTGAAGTTTTACTTTCATACAATCATAGAGCATCTTGAGTTGCAAGAAACCTACAAGGATCATGGACTCCAACCCCTGGTCCTGCACAGGCACCCCAACAATCCCACCCTATGCCTGAGGGCATTGTGCAAACACTCCTGGAGCTCTGGCAGCTTTGAGGCCATGAGCATTTGCTGTAAATCAAGACCTGGAATGCTTCCTGTCTCAAACAAGCCAGCACCCACTCCTCATCACTGCTTCTTTTTGGCAGTCATGTCCCTTACAAAACCATAAAGATTCATAGAGAATCCTCTATTTGTCCATGCAGAGAAAAGTCTTGAGGGTTAGTCAGAAGAAACAAAAGCTGTTTTCAGGGTGTATTTCAGATAAAATATATCACTGTTTAGCTTAGAACAGCTCCTCTTGCCTCAGCCTGGGCCACAGAGTCACTGATGAGGCTGTGCCCTGGTCTAATGGGCTCTGTGCCTCCCTCTAAACCTCCTCCCACCTCCCTGTCCCTTCCCTCCTGCCCCAGCTGCTGCCCCTCAGCCCTGCCAGGCACTGCACAGCCCACCAGGGCATCAGAGCATTGCTGCTCTAATATTTAATAATGCTAGAACACTTCTAAGGAAGGTGCATAAATACTGGGTGGGTTTGGCCAAAGGCTCTCCCCCAGTGCCCCTCCACAGAATCTTTCAGGGTTTGGTGAGACACCTTTAAAGCTAGAAAGTTAAGCTTGAAATAAAAAGTGTTCATTGTGTTCTGGAGAAAACAAGGCATAGGAAAGTCACTGCAATCAATCCAAACTTCTTCCTGTTAAAATCTAACCCTGTCTTACAGCTTTGTTTTGTTATTTTTCTCAGATCTCCAGATTCATCTTGCAATAATGTGCTCTCTCCCCAGAGAGCGAGCCAGTGCCTTTCATCAGCAACAGCCCTCCAGAAGTTCCACTTAGCTCACAAAGCAAACACAATGTTTGGCATAATATTTCAGAAAGGTCATACTGTGCTTCCTAACTTAATGGCCATTTATATTGCTTTACAACATTCAGATTCACACTCTGCTATCAAGTGGAGCCATGCCATCTAAAAATAAATGCTTAAAAGCTAAATAAAAAAAAAAATGCCCTAGATACCTGGGTTTGGAAATGTTTTCTGCTTATCTGAATGCAAGTTCTGATGCCCTTCTGGAGTCCGTTAACTCCAGGGCAGGTCCACTGAAAACAGCAGGGCTGATGCTGGGGCTGTTACTCACAGATAGTGCCACAGGTTCCAAAATACCCATAGTCACCCTCACATGATCCCTGTACACATCTTGAATTGAGTTTTTACTTTCCCAGCTCCCCATTGGAAGTTGCAAGGGTATCAATGGCACAGGACAGTGAGGCACAGAGAAATCCATAGCACACCTGTGTCATATCCCAGACAGGAACTGGTGCCAATCCATGGATCTGGAGATCACACCACTTCCATACAGGCTCTAAAGCTAGCACAGGTACCTGGGCACAAACAGCTCAAACTCTGACATTTCCCACCTGAGTGTTACCTTACCTGTAGTATTTGCAGTGACTCCCTGTCCTTTGGGAGGGAATCTCTCCAAATGCCACTGACCCAATGCTGGCTTCCTAATTTGCATTGCTTTTACATATTTCACTTTAGTGCCTTTCAACCACTGCCAAATCTTTGAAAATTGCAGTGTGCCAAAACTGTAGGCAATCCACACTGACAATTTCACAGGTCTGGGAATCCTCCCTTCCTCATTTGTTCCACTTATTCAAACTACAGGTTTTCACTCACTTGCATATGAAGATAAAGCAAACCAATTATTTTCAAATATGCACATTCACCATTAGGCTTTCCAGGGGATGTTAAAAACCCCCTCTGCTTCATGAAGAAGTATGATATAAAGCTGGGAATTGGCACATCAATACCACAGTAGATCAGAAAAGGGTACCCAAAAATGAAAAAGCATAATTTTTCTCTTTTTTCCTTACTTTTACATAGCTATGCTATGTAATTATCTGTTATTTTAAAAATCTCCATTTCCTACCAAAAGATGATAAAGGTTAGATTAAATGCAAAAGTGCTATTGTAAGTCCATATTTTAATTAGCAAGGCCCAAATTTACTCTGCCATGCAGTTACTTCTGTATATCTTATCCTGTGAAACCTGAATTTTGGTTTTGCTGATATCACAGTGGATTCTGTATGAAATCTGTCTAAATTTAACACATTTTACACTAATTTCAAGTCTCCATTTTTCCCTTACCATAATTATGGAATGGTGATTAAGGAATGCAGAAAAAAGGCTATGAGAACATTTATCCCAAATCCAGAAGCAGCAGGGGCCATGTGGAATTTTTCTGCTGGAGTTGCACTCGTGATCATGAGACACATCTTGGGCAGCTCCACTCAGCATTTTTCCCTCTGCACCACTGCTCAGACTTCTAAATTTCTGACTCTTTGATCTTGCCTAAAATAGTGACAGCCAAATATGCCAAGGGCTTTTTCAGGTGGTGGCTCCTTCCAAGGGCTTTTTCACTGACTTCCAAGGGCTTTTTCAGGTGGTGGCTCCTTCCTCACACTACATCAAGAGCCATTCCATTAACTTGGTCTGCACAGCACTGGGGGTGGAAGATAAAACTGGAACTGTTTCTCCTCTTTGCACTAAACAGCACAAGTAAAAACCACAACAAATTTCTCCAAGGGTTGTCCTTCCATAGAGAAAAGTGACAGCAGCTGCCCCACCACTGGCTGTGCAGTGACTGGGTGATGTTCTACTTAAAGCAGAGTCTGTCCTGACACAGAATAAGTAAATATTTTCAAATAAAATAACCTTTTCTCTGCTATGAATAAGAGACAAACACTGCAACATTCCCAAGTTAGCTGCACAAATCAGGGAAGTAACAGTTGTGTTAAATTATTTCATCCCATAAATTCTCTTCCTTTGTGCACAAACTACTTTCAGTATTTACTGTTTAAATAACTACATCATATTCTTCCATGAACAGTGAGAATAAACCAGAAATCAGATGCATGGCCATTCCCTGTCACATTTTTGTGGATCCATAATGAAACATTTGAGAAACTGTATTTGCTGCCTCTGATCACAGTTGTTATGTTCATTAGTAGACACATTCCCAAGTAAACTTCCAGCCACACTGCCAGTTAAATCGACTTATTTGTGTTTGGGAGCTAATTAATAGTAAATTAACATTCTGAATTCCATGCATATTTCTTATCCATACATTAAATTTATCTCATGGCTGGCATTTCAGAGGAATTTTTTGTGAAATTATTTTCATCTAACAAAAGAAGCTACTAAAATGGCCTTTGTGCTTTGTTTTGTGGTGGCACTGAAAGGCATCTTTCAGGATAATTTACCAAATATTTTCAAAGAACACTTTTCCCCTCCTCTTGTTTGTAGTAGCTGTCAACACTGCATTAGCATCAATAGAAGTGTTGTAAAAAACTGGAAAAATAACCCCTTCAAGCTCCTAACTCATTTCACCCTTGCCTGTTGCCACTCCTGGGTTGGTATTTATTCTTTCTACCTCCCAGGCCATCAGATGTGACAAAAGGAAGCCAAATGAAATCATACATGTATCAGATAAATAGCTGCACCTAAGACAGATTTTTCCTTTGCCCTATTAAAACATTTACATGGTAAAAATGAATTAAAACACTTACTCCTGACATGCAAGAGTAAAAAAGAAGTTGAAGAACAGCTCCAAAAAACCAGAAAAGAGTCATGATTGTGTCAGGCATTCATGCTAATTCATGGATAGACCTCTGTTCCCTAAGCTTTCTGCTGGCCAGTATTTTTCCATATTTTTCACAGATTTAGCCAGTTCCTTCATCAGCTTGGTTCTATATTTGCTGAGGACCATTTCCAGGTCCAGACTGAGTCCAGGTCCCAGGTGGCTGCGGGTCCCTGAGACATCTCATGAAGGAGCACGTGGCAAATCACTTTTGTGAGAAGAAATTCTGCAGTGGGGCCAAGTTAAATGTGCTGCTTTCTTTGCTCAAGAAAAGCAAGGAAGCAGCAGGAATCAGCTGCTGGAAACAGGGAGAATCCAAATTTGGGGCCTGATAAAAATACAGTGGTGAAAGGTACTTTCTTGACTTGTGCTGAATTGCACATGGGTGCAGTGATTGGGCTACAGACTGTCTTAGGCTGGAAAGATGTGCCTGGGGCTGTGTATTCTATTCTGTATCTGTCAGAGGTGGGGCAGTTCTCTTCTGTTCATTGAGCAGTTTTCTTTATCTCTTCCACACCCATCCTCCCTTCAGGAGATCTCTGCTGTCCATGGCCAGTGAGTGTCCCTGCATGGCTGATAAAATTCCATCATCCCACTGGGAGATGCTCTGCCCAGGGGAGGAGCCAAGCATTCCTACCTGGATACAATCTGAGGTTTGGAACAGCACAGCAGCCTTTGCCCACTGCATTCCCAGAGGAGCAGCTTTCTTCTGCCCTGCATTCCCAGAGGAGCAGCTTTCTGCTCCCCTGCATTCCCAGAGGAGCAGCTTTCTCCTCCCCTGCATTCCCAGAGGAGCAGCTTTCTGCTCCCCTGCATTCCCAGAGGAGCAGCTTTCTCCTCCCCTGCATTCCCAGAGGAGCAGCTTTCTGCTCCCCTGCATTCCCAGAGGAGCAGCTTTCTCCTCCCCTGCATTCCCAGAGGAGCAGCTTTCTGCTGCCCTGCATTCCCAGAGGAGCAGCTTTGTGCTCCCTGCATTCCCAGAGGAGCCCAGGCCCATCTCCAGCACCCCTGGAGCTTCAGAGGAAACTCCCCCCTTGTGCAGGATCCCTGCTGCAGCAGAACCACAGCTGGCACTGCAGGAGGGCTGAGCCACCATGGAATGGGACTGTGCCACCTCCCTGACACACAGGGGGGCAGCTCCTGATCTGACTCTGGCAGTGTTGGTTTTTTTTGTTTTTATTTATTGCATTAATATTTTTAATTTTCCTAGTAAAGAACTGTTATTACTACTCCCCTATCTTTGCCAGAGAGCCTCTTAATTTCAAAATCATAATAATTCATGAGAAATAATTCATTTTCCTTTTAAGGGGAAGCTCCTGCCTTCCTTCACAGACACCTGTCTTTGCAAACCAAGACACAGACCCAAACCATAACGATGGCAGAGCAGCCTAATTAGGTTGATTAGTGCTGGGACTTCCTCAGGGACAGAGCCAAAGTTCACACAGTTATTTCTGTGGCAGCAGCACACAAGGAAGGAGGACTGCCATCCTCCAGATCAAACCAGTGCCCCTGCAGGGCTCTGGGTGCATTCCCCTCCTTGTACATCTTGAGCAGATCAGGAGTCAACAGCCCAGAGCTGCCTCACTGAACCTCCAGGGCCATGGACTTCAGAGCAGCTGGAGGAGATACGAGACCTCCAGTGACCACAATATCAGATTCAAGATTGCAAATTGCTTGTTCAGGAGCCCATCATGATTTCAGAAGTCAGCCACTAGAAATGGAACATAATCAATTCTTTTTGATAACAGCTATTTTAAAGAATGGTTGAGGTCAGCTGTAGAATATAACTGCAATTGTACAGCTGAGCCTGTAAAATTACCCTTTGCTAATACAGCTATGGCAACTTACACTGAGCAGTCTGTGCCACAGAGCTTATGGAAACATTAGATTTGCTTAAAATTCCACTCTGTTTCCAGAGGATGACACTCAGAAGGATGTCTGGAGGGAGTGTCTATATGTACTGCATGGTTCTGAGTCACCAGGCAGCTCTGTGATATAATTGTCCATGGAACTCTAATGGTGACCTGCTGAATAGAGGCTAAAATCAGACAGGAACCACTGAATTACTAGCAATTCTGAAAGAAAACCTGTTTGAAGTGGGTTTGTGGTGACCAGATCCTTTAGGAATGCTGCCCTGCATGTAAGCATGTCAGAAGACACGACAAATAAAGAGATCACAAATCTGTGAAAAAAAAATCTCTGTAGTTTCCTCCACTATCACTTTAAAATAATGCTTCATCTGATCTTCCAACTATATTTAAATTAATTAAAACCCATTTATCACCACAAGTTCTCTGAAGTACTTGTGGATTGGAAGTCAGTTTTTCTTGCTCTATCAAATATCCTAGTTTTCTAAGTGGGTAGGATGTGACCTATAAATTACCATGATTAATAACTTCGTGAGCAAGAACGTGGGTCACTTTTTCATTAAAATTAAAAGGTCCTCATTCTCTGTTGTCAGATTCTCAAGTGCTGCAGCAAAGGGAAACAAAGAGCTGTCAAACAGAGTGATTATATTTTACACACAGTTTGCCCTGCTGTAAGGAACACGTCATGTTACAGGACACTGCGTAGGCACAACCATTACACTCTGATTTCAAGGACAGCAAGTAAATTCTGATTTATTCATGGAGAAGGAATTTCTTGCTGGTTGAAACTTGCTTCCACGAACACACAGGGTCAATGTACCACTTAATTCCTATATAAATCTTCTGAAGATGAACAAATTTCAAGCAGTACAATATTGTATCATTTCTGCCAGTCTGAAGGAAAACCAGCATTACTGGAAAATCCTTCTCCTCATCCAAGGGTTTTGAAAGTCAGAGGAATGTGAGCAGGTTGTCAAGTTATGGAGACTGCAGGTGAAAGACAGATTTTAGGGTATTCTTTAAAATGCAGCAATGAAGCCTCCTGGCATTACTGTGCATTTTACAGAAAAAAACTACCAAGAGTAAAAGATGCAGCTGAGAGTCCTTAAAAAAAATTTGAAGGTACCCTGAAAAGAAGCCCAAAAGCAGCTTGAATACTCTCAGCTCACAAGTTCATAACTTCAAATTGTTACTTTTCAGCATGGGGACAGCTGTTCCCAAAAGAAGTACTGGTGGATGCCATGTAAGAAGAGAGAAAGTGCTTACAAAGCAAAAATCAAGTGCCCCAAGGAACATGCATGGGAACAGAAATACATTTCTCTAAAATATGGACATGGGCATTTGTAAGAACCATGGAGGAGTGAAGCTCAACTGGAGATGTGGTATTTTCCCATTTGTAGTGGCGCCTCTCTGGTGTGCACATGCCCTGACTCCTGGAGAGCAGGAGGCACTGGAGGGAACTCTGTCCTGCCAAGGGGCTGCTTTAACACTCAGAGACTGAAAGGTGCTGCCAGGGACAGCAGGGCTCTTCTCTTCTGGCCCTGTCACAGACAGGAGGCACCTCTGCATCTCCAGCCAAGCTGCCTCTTCTCCAAAGCAGTCAGCTCCTGAAGGAATGAGGGAATGGATCTGACAGGGCTGACATTTTCCATCCAAGCCAGTTTTCTGATGAGAAAGGAAGGGGGGATCAACAGAGGAACTCAGCAAACTCTTGTCCTAGAAAGAGAGATGTCACACAGTGTCTCCCAAACTCTGTGAGGCCAGGAGGGAACCACAGGTGAGGCTCTGCAGTTGGCTCTGTCAGCAGATACTTTTTGAATTTGGTGGTTTATTTACTGATTTGTAGCAGTGCCCTTCACAGAGATTTGCAGGATTGTATAAAGCAGAACAAAGAAATGCTCCAAGTGTCTCATGACGAATAGATAGAAGGAATATTTAATGTTTGACCTTAAACATATTGAAAGCATAATATGGTTTCATCTGTTTTCTTAAATGAGCAAAACATCTATACCAAGAAACTGCAGAGAACATAAACAGAACATGAAGTGAATTACCTGACGTGAAAAATAAGGCTTTGGGCAAAGAAGTGAACATTAATCAGCACACAAAGATAAGGAATGAGCCAACAAATGAGGGGTTTTCATTAGAAATAATGAAAATTTGCCTTCTAATCCTGCTTTTGCGTTAAAAGGGAGCTAAGGAAGTTTCTTGAATAAAGATGTGAGAAAGGTGGATGGCAGAGAATTATAATAGATATGTTACTGAACTCTGAACAGGTCAATATAGGTAATGAACAACACAAACATAATACAGACAAACTGTAAATAATAAAGAAATTCACACCTACAATAATATAGAATGATTCATGAGAAGTTAATATATAACTACACAAAGCACACTGGGACAAAAATCATAATCAGATATGTGAAGACAAAAAAAGTGAACCAGTTTATGGCGTGTTGAACTCACACAGCTTTGAAGAGTAAATCACTTAGAAGCACCTTATAATGATTTTATGTTCTCCCTCAAAGCACAGGTTAGTTCAGCCCCACAGCAGCCAGAAGAGTGAAGCAGAATGTTCAGTATCAGAACCCAGGAAATTCCTCTGGATGTCCTGGATTGCCTGAGCCCCTGCCAGGGGGCTCAGAGACCCTGGCACAGAGCCCAAGACCCCTGTGCCTTTGATTATGACCCATGGAAAAAATTACCAACCTTATATGAGGATCTGCAAACCACGAAAGTTTAAGTAGAAGGATAGTGAATTTATCACAGGGTGAAAATGCAGAATTTCGGGGTTTCTAGAATGGGGGTTCAGGAGGCAAGATGGAGGAATCTGAGTGTGCCCAGACTTTCTCCTTCTTCTTCCTGGCCTCCATTTTCTGCTGTGATGGTGGCACTTTTGGGTTGGTTTAAGGTGGAAGCTCACTGTCTAACATAGGTGATGGTAAATAATGTACACGTAGTTTTTAGTATAAAAGGTTAACACTGCCTCTGAGGGTGTTAGAGTGCCTCCATCCGACCTTCTGAATGGACCTTGGCAGGAATTTTATAGATAGGAAACAATAAACAACCTTGAGCGTCACAGACATTTTTCCACAGAAATCCTTTCTTTCAGATTTCTGTGTCTTCTGGAAGGCAGAGGCCTCAGAAGGGAAGGTAAACAATTGTTATCAGCTGCTGTGGAATGCAATAGGATTCACCTTGATTGGCTCATTTTCTATGTTTATAATTAAGGGCCAATCACCAGTGCAAGCTAGGGGACTGAGTCCCTGGACACAACTTTGTTATGGATTCTTTTCTATCTATTCTTAGCTTAGCTAGCAGCTCTGCAAACCTCTCTCTATATTCTATTAGTATAGTAATAATGTATTATATATATTATCTTAATAAATCAAGCCTTCTGATCAAGATACAAGATTCACCGTCTCTCTCTCACCAGCTGCGACCCACTCAGGCGCGGTAATACTTGAGAAGGAGAACTGCAGAGTTCTGACTCTTTCTCTGACAGCTGGGCTGGAAAAAGTGACTTTCTAACGCATCTTGGGGTCACTCTGAGCAGAAGTCCTGAGAGTTCAGAACAGCTTTGACACCCCACAGGATTTACACATTTACACAAGTGTATTCCCTGTGCAAAGGTGAGATCCAATTGCCCCAGCCATACCCACTTGTCCCTGCAGACCCACACAAGGTCCATGGTACAGCATCCCTGTCCCCCTTGGGAGAGGAGCTCGAGTGTACCTGGTGGGAGCTTTGGGGAGGCTGCAGAGAAGGGGAGCTGTACACAGACTCTGATTTAGTCAAGATGGCTGAGGTGTTCCTGCAGATGGGGGTTGAAGCTGTTTCCCCAGGGCAGCCCAGGACCCATCCTGATCTGTCGGATCAGGCAGTGCCAGGGCAGTGCCAGGAGGTTGGCAAACAAACACAAGTGAACAAGGTGCTGTCTCTTTTATCCTTTAAAGAAAAAAGGGAACAGCCTCCCTCCTCAAGGGCAGGCACCAGCCCCCAAAGCACATGAATTTCAGCTCTGTGGATTTCAGTCACCTGAAATACAAGTTCTCAGAGACACAATGTGACTCTTTTGAACCTACATGCTCCATCTTACTACAAAGATATGTTTTTAAAGAGAGGATTTTATAGTGAGCAGCAAAGCATAATAATGATTAATCCCCTGATTGCCAGCAAGTGCCCTGAACAACTCTTACTCCACAGACAGTGACATTCTCTTGCTCAAGTGAAAACACAGTGGCATTTCAAGTTAAAAAAAAAAAAAAATGTTCATTGAAATAGAAAAAGCATTAGCTGGCCCTGAGAGTAACAAATGAGAAGGTCAGCTGAACAGACACAAACAGCACAGAACATAGATGCAACATACCCTGTGCAGGATTCCTTCCAGCAGCATTGATAAAGCTTACATTAGTTCAACAAAAAGAAAAATGTATTACACTGCATTTGTTACCCTTTTTGATTAAATGCAAATAACTCCTAATCAGCACCTTCTAGCAGGGTTGCTAATGGAAATGCATTAATTAATGCTGGACACCTATTATTTTATTCTGGTTTGAAGAGTAACTGTTATTTGCAGCTCTGTTATCCAGAAGAACACCTGTAATTTTCAGAAAACCCAATCAAAGCTTCACAATAGAGTTTTAAACTGTGATTCAGCAAAGGCTCATATGCTTAAAGTCCTATCAGAACAATATCCTAAGTAAGCACCTATCAAATCTTTTTGTGAGGATGAAACAGAAAGAAAGTACTCCTCCTTTTCCTTTACCTGATGGATCTACCTGAAATCAAGGACAGCCAGTGCTCCCTCTGTGCACTTCCAGAGGCTTTATGGCACTCCTGACAGGTAGGTCAAGCTCAGGCTGGATTTAAGGCAGCTCTCAAAGCTTTGTGCCAGGAGGTTTGGAGATAAGGCAATACTGGCCCTAAAGGCCAAATTCAGGTCAAAATGGATAACCAGCATCTGGAGCAAAAAGGCTGTGGAGGAGCAAAAACTACATCCATGCAAAATCTGTGTACACAGAGTGTGCTGGAGTCTTAAGTGATCAAAACGAGAGAAAGAATCCACAAATTAAAGATTTTCTGTAGTCTGAGTTAGCAACCCACAGCTACAATTGTTTTCTGATAATAAACAGAAATACCAGTTCAATTTGTATCAAAACAGTAGCTACCTGAAGGGAACTGGAATGTATCTGGATTAAACAGGTGAAATAAGCTGGTTAAACACCTTTGAAATTGTATTTGGAACAGAAAGTTTGTTATAAGGTCAGTATTATCACCCAATGAGGGGCTCTGCCATTCTGCTGCAGGAACCACAACAAACAAAATATTTTCCATTAGGGATTTGTGTTTTGTTTTTAAAAGCACAGACCTTATAAATAACATTTTCACTCATACACTTGACATTACCTGAAATAAAAATGGAACAGGAGCGAATCAGCCCCTATCACACACTGATGAGTTAAAAAAAGCCCTGAAAACCTGGGGTGCAGGGAAAACTGAACACAACAAGAGAGACTTTAAAATTTTTTTTGACCAAAAAAAAATTTGACTGAAGATAAACTTTATTTGTATTCCTGTAGGACACCAAATTAACTGCTACAGGGGAAATTATTAAGCTCAAAAGTATTGGAATCAGCACCAAAACATACTTCAAAAAAAACAAAACCAAACAAACTGGCTGATGGGGATGAAATAGGATGTGGTAAAAGAGAAATGATCAAATGGGGAGAAGCTTATTAATGCAAAACCTCCAATACTGGTCCCAAGACTCATTTTATTTAGCATTTTCATCAGTTATCTTGGCACAAAATACACGAACCAAACTAATTAAACATTAATTGCACAAAGTTAGAAGGCAGTGACCATCCTAATGAGGATCCCAATCAAATACAAGAGGAGCTGGATGGCATTAAAGACTGGGGAAACAAAAATTACATAAATCACAACAGTAAGAAGTGCAAGGTCTTGTCCTGGAGATTAATACAAATTACTCTATAATCTGAGGGCAGGAGAGGTGTGCTGGACATGGCAGTGTGATGGAAGCCAAGGAGATATTGCAGGAAAATGGGTTCTTTAGCATGGGGAGCATCAGAGAACTGGAGAGATGATGTTATGAGTGGGATTTCAACACCCTCATTATCCATGCCCACAGAGCAAAGCTGGCACAGGGTACCACTGCTCAGTGAAATTCTGCTGAACATTCAACACCACTGAGGAGAGAAAGGCCATACACACAGGAGAAGAAGAGGTGCTTCAGGGTTGGAACTCAGAATAAAGTTTTCAGCTTCTCAGAGAATAAAGTTCCAAACCAGTCTTTTAAAAGTTAACAATTTTTAGGGCCAGTTTTATAAAAAAAGGATTAGCTGCCACATTTGCCTGCAGTTAGAGAGCAGTAAACATGGTCACCCAGGAGAGCTGCCTTTTGCTTCCTCATTCCCTGTTGCTAATGGCCAAAAGCAGCTCAGTGACACAGATGGAGCTTCAGTTCTCCTGCCAAGCCTTGGTCTGAACTTGCAGATCTCAGTCAGGGACAAAGGCAATGCAGCCCAGACCCTGCCCCACTGTGCCCTGTTTGATCTCCCGTAGCACTGTGGGTTGGAACTCCCTCAGGAGATCCCTGTGACCCCTCAAACTGGTTAAAATAAGGCAAGCATTTCCTAGTTTCCTATTTTCTGAGTATTTTGGCAGTTGCTTTCATGTGATTTCCCACAATATTTGAGTGAAGGTTTTTTGAAGCCTTCATAAAATCCAAGCATGCATTACAAGAAATGACTTAAGTTTACGACCTGACATTATGTCATGTAATTACGTATTAATGTCATTTTTAAAAAGACAATTTTTCTTCTGATTGCAGCAGAAATGCTGCCACACATATAAATCCAGCAAAGCTGTGTCCTGCCCTGGAATATATTACTGTTCAAAAGTGGATTTTTTTGGTGTGACTTTGAGAAGTGAGCCCTTGCTGTTCTCACAGAGGCTGCTCTGCATTCTGGGCAGGGGAGAGGGTTAGCCATGTCACCAGAAAATGTTCCACAGCAGCCTCTGAGACATTCCCAGCTCCACAGCTTCACTGATGCTTTAGTGACTGGAATCCAACTGCACTTCTGTTGTATGACATGGAAAGAAACTCACCCCTGTGTGGAGCTTTTCAAAAAAGATTTCAGATGCAGTGTTTCAAATAAACATTTTGGTGGTGTAACCATGAATTTTAAGTGGTCTAGTTTTAGCTTCTCTCTACTAAAACTCTTAAGGACAACTTAGCTTTCATCATTCATTCTTGTCAATTGTTGGTGCTCATAATCAAAATGAAAGACATTAATAGTGTTTCATAATAATTAAACATTGTCAATTTAGCTTCTCCATTCATTTATCAAGGGTTTTTGCCTTATTTGCCACTAAGCACCAAATGTTCACTGATCTGTTACGGAGACAGAATTATTAAAATTATTAAAAAATATTAAAACCTTATTTTCCTAGTTCTGAATGGAAATTCCTTAAAATAACACTAAAATACTCCAAACTTGGCTTTCATCTATCAGAAGCCTTAGAGAGCAAGGCAAATCTTCAAAATGCTGAGTAATGCCTTTACTCCACCAGTCTTTTACTCTGTCAAAACATTAACTTTTTACTGCACCCCATTTCCATGCCACGCACAGTAATTATGAGGTGACAGAGAGGGAGCCTGGCAGGTTGGGATCCTGTGCAGGCTCCAGACTTTAATGGGGCTGATGAGCCTCAAGGACTCTTTTGCTGCAATGGGGGTATTGTTCTGCAAGTATTTCCATATATTGTTTAACAAAAGGAAAGCAGCAGCAAGGAGAAAAGTCAGAAAGCTGTAGAGAGGTTAAAAGCATGGTATAAATCTCACTGGATATTTGCCAGTGTTTCTTTATTTGAACTGGCACATGCAGAATTGTCTAGTCCTTTCTTATCTATGCAAGGAAACAGAATCTGAACTCTCTGGCCACTGCAGGTACAGAAGGGGCTGGCAGTGGTACAGGCCAGCATGGTCAGTGACACAGAGCTGTTGGAGCCCTGGCTCACTGCTGTGGGATCTCAGCACCTCAGGATGAAGGTGCAGAGTGACCGAGACCACCCTTGGGGGCTCGGGAGTCCTGGAATGTTGCCAGAAGTGTCTGGTGGCTGGACTTTGATCCTGCACGGGAGACGACACCTGTATGAGGACGGGAGGATTTCACTGGGTGAATGGTGAAGGGATAAGTTAATTAAGGTGTAGAACACAGGGTTTAGGATTTCTGTACAGGGGGGTCTGGAAAAGTAAGATAGAGGAATTGGGGCGTGTCCTGTCCTTCTTCTTGGCCTCCATCTTCTGTGGTGATGGTGGCACTTTGGGATTGGTTATTACTAAAAGTGCACCGGTTAATAAGGGTAGAAGGTATTGGGGAAAAATGATAAATATTGTACACGTAACTTCGGGTATAAAGATAAGTGACCGCCCCGGGGCCTCTCAGTGTGCTCATGGCTGGCTGCTGTGCAGACCTCTGTTGGGCTGAGAGAAAATCTTTTAGATAAACAATTAATAAACACCGAGACCGAGAAAAGATCAGAAGTCTCTTCTCGTCCTGTGAAGCGCCGGGCTGCCCAAGGCCACCCCGGGCCTTTCCAGGCCACCTAAACAGCCGAGAAACCGACACACTGCAGCATGCCCTGGTTCACCCCTCACTGGAGTTCCTGCCATGACTCTGGTATCTGACCAAGGAAAATGGACTGCAAAAGGCTCAGACAAAAGCACTGTTACAGCTACTCATTGACAGGGATGTGGCAGGCAAACCTCTGCTTCTGTCAGCTCCTCATTTGGAATCTTTCCATTCCCCTTCTTCTCCTCAAGTGCTGCAGCTCCCAGAGAGACCTGGGGGTATCCAGTGGTGCCTGGTGGTACAGCTCAGAGAGCAGCAGGTGTGAACACATCTGCAGCACCTCCTTCAGTGCTCAGCTTTCAGAAAGTGCTGGCCTGGGAGTGCTGTGCTCCCAATCCTCTCCTGAATAAACAGCAGCACCCTGCAGTGCAGTCACGACTCACCCTGAGCATTTTGCTTTTCTCTACTTTCAGGGAAGACGATGTGACCACAAAGCCCTCATCTCATTGGGCTCCTTTGTCATCTCTTTTTGCAGACAGAGAACTAACACAGCATGTTCCATCTGCTGCCATGAATCATGAGCTTCCACTGGCTGCAGATCAGTCTGGGGCCAGGCAGAATTAACACAAGGCAGCAGCCCTCCAGCCACAGCTCTGGGAACTGAAGTGATCTGGCCACTCAACATGTCTTTTCAACAGCTCCTGGAAAGCCAGCAGGCATGGCAGATCCCCAGAATGCTGGAGGAATCATTGAGAGGTCATGTCTCTTTCTGCCATCTCAAGGCAAGATCAACTTTACTGCAACTCTTCATGACAGATCTTTGTTCTTGGAGCTGTAAAAGGCTGGAGCTCCATCCCACAGCTCTCCTCAGCATTGTTTTTCAGCAATAGTTAAGAAATTCTCAGAAATTCACCAACATGAAGAACCTTGCACCTCTGAAGACTGAAGAAGTAGGAAAAGACACAAATGCTTAATTCACAACACAAATGCTGCAGACAAAGCTGATGAGGGGAAGTTGAGCTTGAGATGTCTGAGGGCCATTACTATCCCAACCCTCACAGCTCTAATTCTACTCTTTCTGATGGTAAAAAGCCCCAAGTGAATTTTTCTTTCATTGCCTTCCTTCTTAAATTGTTAAAAAGAGAGATCTTTTGTCACAGACATTTTATGAAAAATCCTTTCGTTAGGATCTTTTCTCCTGAGAAGCTTCAGCTTCTCCATGTTTGCTGCTTTGGAATGTGATTTGAAGAATTGTTTACCCAGCATGTGAAATTGTTTTTACTTGATGACCAGTGACAGCCACCTGTGTTGAGGCTGTGAGCAGTCACAAGATTTTATCATTCATTCCTTTCATTGCTAACCTTCTGACTAAATACTTTCTTCTATCTTCTGTAGTTCTAAAATATCATTTTCTTTCAATATAATATGTATCATAAAATAATAAATCAGCCTTCTGAAACACGGAGTCAAGCTTCTCATCTCTTTGCTCATCCTGGGACCCCAGTGAACACCACCACAATCTTTCTCTGATAAAGTCAAATCAATACCTAACAGAAGAATGGCTGGAAACATATTGTTTGTGGCAAGGAGGGTTAGAATGCAGACTGGAATAATTTCCATGACAATTACCTGCCCTGTTGCTGTAGAGAAGAGCTGCAGAAAGCACAGTGCAGGGAAACATCAGAGTCCCGTGGCTGAGTGGGAGCAATCAGTAAGGAGTTATCCAGGAATGGCTGGGAGTGCCCAGCTGCTGCAGCTTTGGAATGGGGGAAGCAGCAACACAGCAACCAAAATTCACATCCACATTTGTCCTTTTTCTGTCTTACCCAAAAAGGTAACCTGCACAAACAAACAGGAAGATGTGATCTCATCCCCTTGGGCCCTGCCAACCTGGGAGGGACACCCAGCTGGTGTTGCTGCATAGCCTTGGCCAAGTCACCTCTATCTGTTTCCCTGACCACTGTTCCTTTGTATTCCTTACTTAGATGATACAGTTTAGGTTCCTAAAGGCACTTGGGCACCTCATGCCTCTGTAGACACATTGTGAAGCCCACCAGGTCAGGTACTGTCTCTCACACCCTGCACAGCCCAGCCTTAATCTTACCTGCCACACCTCACTACTGATCCCAAAATTATCATCACAGCTCAGCTCTGAGCTCTGCTGTTCTACACATGATTATCAACCACAGGGACTGCAGGAGGCAACAAGGGAATTCACTTTTATACAGTCACACACATCAGGATGAGGATTCACACAGAAGGAAGAGCAGATTCAGGATCCATGTCACAAAACCACCATATGAAATCCTCTTCACAACAATGACAGCTTGTCTTTAACTGTAAATTTCATACAGAAGAAAATGTAGGGAAACATCACTTTATTCTGAGACCAGAAACCTCCCCCAGTGTTTGCTGCTCAGCAGAGTGGGCTCAGGACACCTTAACTTTCCTGAGCTTTAGCAGCCTCATGTGGCCACTTCCAGAGCAAGGGGACCACAGAAAAATTCTGGACAGTGGAAAGGATGCTCCAACTTGGACCAGGAGCTGGGCAGCTGCAAACACACTCAGAGTCACAAATTGTAATTCTTCCTTAAAAAAACAAAGGCTGAAATGTGACCTTAGTGCCCATGTGACCTTACAGCAGCCAAGGGAGCTGCTCAGCCTTATTAGATAAAGGTATCATCAACCCCATGCTCTGGTAGCTGGAGAAACTCAGTTCTGTAAAAGCTGCACTCTCATGGTGGTGTGTCCTTAAATGCTGCTGGTGCACCACCTGAATTTTTTAGATGTTTTGCAGAACTACTGGGAAGAACCCTTGACTCTGTAATACACAGATCCGGTCACAGGCTGGCTACAGGATGATCTATGATCTATCTCCTGATACCTCAAGACCTCTTAAAAATGTTAATACTTTTTGTTATTTCTATGTTTCTACAGGGGCTCTTCTGGCCTCAGAAGATGGAATCTGCCCTAGCTAAGCGCTGCTGCTGTGTCCTTATCCCATCCCTGAATAGAGGCCAATGAATAGCATGCCCCATTTGGCAGGTGCTTTCTCAAGTGTAAACAAGTGCGTTTTTAAAATGCCCCTCCCTACTCCTTCTTACAAAAATAAACCAAACTCACCATATTAACTGTTAAACTGTGTACTAAAGTACTGACAAAACCCAGCAATAAATAATAAAAGCACAGCTCTGCATTTCAAAAGAAGCCTTGGAACAGAAGGAGAGGTTATCTCCTTAGCTCCCAGGAAGAACAAGGATAAAACAGCAGTAACATTGTGCACTATGGTTTAAAACCTTGCTGAGATCAGGAGGAGAGGCACTGTAAGATTTCAAATTATTACATTGCATAGTATAAATTCTATAGGGATTGAAATGCTCATGTCTTTTTAAGCCCTTCTATCCTTCAGGTAATTTTTCTATTACATGTAGTAAAGAAAAAGCTACCCAGACACATTTTCATTGCTCACCTGAAGGAATTTCAGGAAAAAATTCAAAACCTGCATACTTGGTTTTTTTTATACATGTTTTAGGAAAAGAGACCAAATAAAATGAACGGTAAATGCAGCAATTAAAAGCAGATATTTGAAATAAAATATATTGATAATCTGCAGTGAGTTCAGTGAAAGGTCACCATGTTGGTCCAGGGGTTTGGGTTGCTCTGGGAGGTGCTGGATGATGGATGGGAGACAGAAGAACAACAGACATAAATTGAAGCTAAAGAGCTTTACACTGGATAACAGGGAATTTTTGCACAATGAGGAGAGCTGAGCAGTGGAAGGGGCTGTCCAGAGAGGCTGGAGGTTTCCAGGAGCAAGCTGGATAAAGCCCCCAGTGGTCTGATGTCACATCTGCCCTGCTTTGGGCAGGAGGGTGACTAGAGACATCCTGCAGCTCCTCCCAACCTGATTTGCTTTACTTTCCCCACAATGCTCAAGACAAGGGAATTCTGAGGAAAATGGGAAAGCAACCAGATATATGAGATAGTAGAGAAGAAAGTGATGAGAATTCTTTCCCTGTCATTCTTCAAGATGACTCTTACACAGTTATATATGTAAGATTCTGGACACTGTCTACTATGAAAGCAGAACAATTTACAGTGTAATCAGGGGCAAAAAGGATGTGTTAAAAATGCTTTCCCAAAGCAAACACCTCATTCACATAGAACCAGGTGCTATAGTTGAAAGGGACATAGCAAGAGGTGGATATGAAACTTTAGATCTCTAAGTATCAGGTAAAACAGCAAACATTCTCTGGTGTTGGTCTTGGAGTGTTGAGTTCTTTAAACAAGAAGTTCCAAAACCTCAGGCACTGCATCCCAAGAGCTGTTCCAGTGGGTCTCTAATCCATTCCTGAACAGGATGAAATGAAAAAACAAAACTTCAAGCATTTTAAAGTGTGTTTATAGTCAATCACTGCTCAGTCAGATGTGTGCCTTTCCAATGGTGAAGGTACAGTTCCAAAAACTTATTTGAGACTATCCTCAAGGAGCTCAATTTTAGGAGGAGTTAATTCATGTTTAATTCAGAGAACTAAGAGGCACAGAGAAACTTGGCCAATACATAGAGGTTTTTAAAAAATTCTCTGTATTCCCTGATGTAGAGACAATTTATGATTCTCTTAGGGCTGTCTTTGAGAGCAGGAAAAACACTGGATTGAAATAAGACTTCAGATTCAGGGGATAAAACCAAACCAAACATTTGGAGAGATCACTTCAAATGAAGGCATCTCCAGTGTTAAGGCAGATTCACATCTTGTACAAACCCACACCAATAACACAAACCATCAGAGACCCTGACATCAAACAGGCCCAGCAACACATTCAATTGATGGAACTACTCCTGCAGCCTTGAAATGATGCTGTGGCTGGATGCTCTGATCACTGCAAGCTGATTGTTGCAATCCTCATAGCAAAACTTCAGTTTCTCTCTCACTTCAGAAGTTTCCAGAATCCACAGGAGCTTATGCAGTGTCCTACTATAGAAAGGGCCTTCACTAGGAGGCAATCTCAGTTTCACAGGCACAGAGATTTCAAAGTAAATGGAAGTTTAAAAGGAACTGTGTGCCCATCCCTGCAGGCCCACAGGCTGTTTGGAGAAATAGGTTTTTGGGGGATACATCAAGCTGCAGGAAGGCTACTTCATTCTGGGAAGATAGAGAGCAAAGGCCTGTGATTAAGTCAGGTTTTAGGAGAAGAAAAAGAGTTTAAAACAGTGGAAAGACAGAAACTTCAGTGTCACAACTGGAGAGTTTCCATCCCCGATGTGTCCCATAATCTGTGTCTGCACAATGTCTCTAAGAAAATGTAACCTAGAAAAGTGCTAGCATAGAGGAAAAACCTCTTAACATATAAACCCCTCTGTCCTCTGCACTCAGTACAGAGATTATTTAATACTAGTGAGTGTGGAAAGGGGAAGTCAGCTGGCAGAACAAAATCTATCTGTATTAATAAATACCTGAATAGAAATCTGCCTTCAGGCTTGTTATACAAATTTGAGGATGAAAAGGCTTGTTCACAGTTCTTGAGATAATTTACCACTTTTCTTTCTATTAAGGTACACATTTACTGTGTATAAAATTATGGTTATGAAAGAATATTAGGGGAACTCAAAATAAATTCTAGTTTAAATATGGAAAAATTGTTAATGGAGCATTTAAGAACAAGGCTTGCATCATATTGCACAGATTAGGATTCACCAATATCTCCTGACAAATTACAGAAAGAACCATAATTTCTGCCAGAAAGAAGTTCCAGAAACTATTTGCCTTTGGAGACTGATTCTGGTGTTTTTCTTATCTTTAAGTCAGGTTCCTATTAAGTCCTTGGATTTACTGTGAATATGTTTTAAATCTTGGAAAATGCCAATATTTCCTCCCTTTCTTTCCCATTTATTGCAGCATACTTCTGCTTTCTGTCAGCCTCCATAATTGGCAGAAAATAAGAGAAAAGCCTGGCACAGTGCTGAATCAATCTAACAGCAAGTTACAGCTGCTGGAGGATCCAAACTCAGCAAGAAATGGGCTGGATTTTCCCAAAAGGGAGGAATCTCTTATTTTGCCTTCAGGGGCTTGGGAGGAACCTGTGGGCCAAGGGAAGGGGTGACACCAAGCACAGCTCAGTGCAGGACACCAGGTGTCTGTAGCATACAAAGGAGGCAGGTGGTTTTGAGGCATTTCCACCACTTCTTCCTTTTCTTTATACACCAGACCTTTTAATTCCATGCTTTTAGCCAGCTAACTTCCATCTTTCCTGACTAAGGAATTAGAGGGAGGTAACCTGCCCAGGATAAGCTTCTGCTGTGCACTATTAATAGAGCAGAGGAACCACTTAGAGCTGCAAGTTCAGAGCCCAAATCCACTCTGACCCCACAACTGCTTAGAGAATATGTAAAATTTGCAGGGCACAGCCATGCATTAACACCAGGGCTAACAAAAAAGAAGCCACCTGAAAGGTCTCCATTTGAAGTTACTGTTCACTTACCAGTAAGTGCAAGTTCCTTTCTTGGGGCTCTTTTTCACACTTTTTAAATAGCATTTCTCTGGTTTGCTACCTTTTGTCATCCATTCCTATTGCAGAAAAAAAACTAAGCAAATCAGAGTGAAGCAAAGAAAAACCCCAACAAACTATAACAGCTTGGGATTTCTAGCAAGGAAGGATGTAATTCCATCTAGTAAGATGCACTTAAAATTTAAAAGCAAGCCAAACAAATGTATAGCTGTACAGATACACATCATCTAAATAAAAAATAGCAGTTCAGTTATTCTTGCTGAAATTCAATCACACTAAGACTCCACTCATTTTAAAAATAGCATGAAACAATGCTTATTAAGCCATCTGAAATGTATCTTTGGATGACTATTTAAACTTCTGAAGCAATTTATATAAATTCAGATTTTGGCTCCTTTAGGACAACACATTAATGAATTTTATGCTCATTTAAGACAGAGATTCTTCCTGATAGATTCAAGTGCCAAACAGAAAACTGTTTAAATTATTTCAAGCATTATTGCTCTCTAATATTTATGCAGCAGCAAATGAATAAAAGGAAGTAAATTCTTCCTAGGAATTTACTTATAGAGCAATATTCTGAAGTTATCCTGAATTCCACTTAAAAAGCAAGGTGGAGGTTTTAATTCCTTTTAGAAGAAAAGCAAAAGCTACTTATCAAATCAATCAGGAAGCTCTGCCTGTGTCTCTTATTTATTTTATGAGCTGTTGGTTGCATGAACATAAGGAATCACAAAATCCTTTAGGTTGTAAAAGCCCTCTCAAGATCATTGAATCCAGCTCTTAAACCTAACACTGCCCAGCCCACCACTAAGCCACTTCCTTAAGCACCTGCCTTGGGTTGAAAGATGTGCCTGGGGCTGTATATTCTACTCTGTATCTGTCAGAGGTGGGGAAGTTATCTTCTCTTCATTGGGCAGTTTTCTTTATCTCTTCCACAACCAATCCTCCCTCCAGATCTCTTCTGTTCATGGCCAGTGTGTTCTTCTTCTGTTCTGAGTGTCCCTGCATGGCTGATAAAATTCCATCATCCCATTGGGAGATGCTCTGCCCAGGGGAGGAGCCAAGCATTCCTACCTGGATACAATCTGAGGTTTGGAGCAGCACAGCAGCCTTTGCCCACTGCATTCCCAGAGGAGCAGCTTTCTGCTGCCCTGCATTCCCAGAGGAGCAGCTTTCTGCTGCCCTGCATTCCCAGAGGGATCCCAGGCCCATGTACACTACCACATGTACACATCTTTTCCTGGGCAGCCTGTCCAGCTGTTTGACCACCCTTTCAGTGAAGGAATTTTTCCTGATATCCAATCTGTATCACAGCAGAGTTGCTCCTTATGCTGACAGGCCAGCCTTTGTTTGGATTCCCCACCATCTCAGTGTTTGTCAAAGCAAAGGGAGGATGGAGCCCCAGTCCACCAGGGAATGCACAGAATGCCCTGCCACAGAAGCTAGGGAGCAAGCAGCTCCCCATGCACCCTATTCATTGAGCCTCCAGTGATCCAACTTGGCCACTCCTGCCTAAATAACACCAGGCTTTCCTTTTTCTAAGCATAACTGTCTATTTTGCTCTAGTCACTTCTACTCCCCAGACTTGGGCAACCCAAGGAAAGTGTATTCCATCTGAAGTCCTTTTGTCAGCTCATTTGTAATTCTCCCTTTCAGCAGAGAACTATGAATATAAACAGCCATTAATGCAAAAGTCTCCCATTCGACCCAACACACAAACCCATACAAGCTCATTACTTTTAGCAGAAAATAAATCTATTCCCTCCACCTGGAATTGGAGAGCCTCCCACGCACGCTTTGAGAACAAAATATGACAGGGAGGGAAGTAAAGAGCTGATGTATTGCACTTTGCTCAGTCCAAACTGAAAGCCTACACGCCCTAGTGGCATTTTGGTTTCCCAATGAGTTCATTGAATAATATTCCCTTCCCCTCTTTCTGTTAGAATATACAGAAATTAATAATTTAGTCTAGTTATACTGTAGGCCACATGAGTGGTAACTTCTGAATAAAACAATAACCATTCATACCCACACTTAAATTGCTGGAAGGCTTTTGAGACTCAGTGCCAAATAACTCACCCATCTTGAGCATTTGGAGTATCTAGGACTTTGGAAAAGCAGCTGAAGCCCAGTCAGCATTAAGTTCAGTTTAGGAGTTTGGGTTTAATTTGTTATGTTGACTTGTGGGAGACTCTATATACACAAGAAAAGGGATGTCCAGAGAAAGAACACAGCCATGGCTTGTACAGCTTAGTGGAGCTGCCCTGGGACTTTTCCTACTGCTAGGTCACACAGAGTCTCTGGGCTCTGCCCCTCTGTCAGCCTGTTAGGAAGATCTATGATCATCATGCTCCTGTCAGCAACACAGTATCCAGACAGGATCACCATGTCTGGGACTTCTGCATTGAAGAGATTCATCCAAGTCTGTGCCAGGACCCAACATTTACAGGGGTCACCACTATGTCTTGTAAGTGCAATCAGAATATACAGTAGATGAAAGAAAAAAAAAAAGAAAGAAAGACAAAATGTTTCTGTAGGGCACATCAGTGTAGAAAACACAAGCTCTATATTGGTGATCCATATATTGCCAGGTCAATTCCCTACGAATTGCAGCTCAAAGGTTGCAGACTGCTGTGTTTTATTACACAGGGGCACAAGGACAATTGTGGAGGCTCAACCTGTGCACCTCAGAGGTTTAACCCTCTGTGGTGAAGGTTTCACACCTCAGGAGCCAGGGAAATCTGCTTAGCCCTGATGGCCTCACCCCTGCCAGCAGCTTCCCTCTGCTGTCGCCTCTGGCTTGATGTTAATTAAATTCTCCACTTTAGCACGCTGGTTGGAATAGAGGCAGGGTTTAGTGACTGTAATTCCAGCCTCCAGCTGTGACATTAGCACTGAGACATGCACAGAGCACATCCAGAATTAAAAAAAGCAGGTTCCCCCTCGTTTACATGATGAGATGAGAAGGATTCAGCCGCCTCAGACATGAGTGTACCAGAAGCAGGGGCTTTTGGCACTGAGGAGGAGGAGGATGTTACATGCCTGTTTTCTGCTTCCAGCTTCTCAAAAGCATTACTTCAGTTTGCCACTTATTCCATTATTCTCTTCCTACTTATTCCCAAAGCCAATTAAAATGCAAACAGGAGATTTTAAAGGCTTCAGTTTGATAACAGGCAGCAAGACAAGCGAGGCATGGGACAGCACTGAAATATGGCTTTTTAATGCAAGCATATTAATAGAAATAATTGGATTCCTAAAGGCTCACAATTGAAAGCCTTACCTCTTATTGTCCATTAAACCAATAGACATCCTGCATTTGTTATTGCAAAAGTGTGATTCTGATTTCATGAAGAGTGCTAAACACTCAGTTTGCTCTACTGAAAGCTGTGAAGAAAGCTCATACTGAAAGTTTTCTTCTGAAATACATCTGAGCCTCATAGCATGCAAGAGATCCAAAGGATTCCCCAAAGCCAGCATGGTAAATGCCACCCTTGGAGAAATTAAACTCTCAGTTTTGCCTTTAGGAAGCCCAGAGTTTCATGCCAAACACATAATGTGTTATTAAGCTTTTAGCAGTTATAATAAAGGAGTTAAAGAACTTAATTTCAACTTTTCAAAAGAGTCTATGGGAAGAAGATGCCAGAGCTCATCAGAAGCTTCACTGATGAGAAATTAGAATTACGCACCAGTCATGTACGGTTATAGATCTAATTCCAAATTTTAAAACATAAATTAATATTAAAAAATAGAAAACAAATAAGTATAAAAATGTGCATTAATAATATAATAATGTATATTTTATAATTATTATACTTAGTAATTTTCTATTTCTTACTCCAACATGAATATTTCCATATCTATAGCCTGATAAATGATCATCTTTTTAAGTCTTCCTACAAGCAAGACATCAGTTTTCTATTCAGCTCCTTCAGATAGTGCCTTCTAGTGCCATGTTTTTATTACCACTAAATGCAGAATAAGTAATTCTTCCAGTTGACATAATGATAACTATATCACAAACAGAAGTAAGAGCAAACATGTTTATGTTACTTCTTTAATGGTTAAAAAAGGAAAAAAAAATACCACTTTTCTTGCATTTCCTGGAAGGAAGAGTTAAAGAGCACTTAACATACACCTCATAGTCTTGAGCACTAATAACTTGAAAAAAGGGCTCATAGTGAAATAGCTTTTTGTGTTTTTACCCTAAGGTGAAAAGCAATGTAGGGGATTGAGGATTTACCCAACAGAAAACTAAGTATCTCAATTGAAAATTAGAATTACTTTTTGTTTTAAGCAAATGAAAGGAGAAAATAGTGACAGAGTTCAATTCTAGTTCTATCCTCAGTTCTTTAGCTCTTAATTCATATACTTAAATCTATTGCATTGAGTATTTTGCACTCAAACATGGACAAAGTAATGAAATGTAAAGGTTAAGAGATGGAAATCAGCATTATAAATGATCAGCACTCAAATGGTGAGCAAAGAAAAAAATGCAGAGACCCAATTCAGCATTGTAATCCCTCTGCTCTGGACCATTCCTGTCAAATTCTGAATGCAGCCTGAGCACCTCACTTCCTTCACTGAAGTAGCATCACATAGAGGAAAAAAAATAATCTTTAAAAATTCCACTAATTCGAGGCTACAAACAGGAAAACGTCTTAATTGTTATTTTACAGCAGAATTTTATGCCAGTACATATTTTTTTAGATGCCTTAAACTGCTAATTTCCACAACTTAACATGCCTGGGTCTCTTTTAATAGTAAACATAACTTTGCATTTCCTGCTTACAATGCCAGGCTTTAGCATAATTATAGCATGTTCCCTGTTTTCAGCCCCATAAGGATCCCTCTCACTGCTCTCTCCCCAGCCACGCTCTGCTCACCAGTTTTGTATCAGCACAGGCACAAAATGAACCTGCAAGATTTACTCAGATTTGCTGCATGCAGAACACTTACATGTGTATATGCAAACTCACATTTGCATCCTCTAAATGCCTGCTGTTGCCTGCAAATGAGAGTTATTTTGGCATGCAAAATTCCCTTCTTCCAGCACCAATTACCTACTCCCCCACAACCAATACACCCCCTTTCAGACCCTATGTCACTTTGCTTTCCTGTAAGTCAATAAATACTGCCACGTCCCCCTACAGAAATGTCTTTGCCCAATTGTTTTTATGGATTCTGTTGATTCTCTGCTGGTTCCTGTTTTCTTTCCTAAATCTTCAGCTCCCTCTCCCTTTGCCCAGACTCTGCTTTTGCTCTCACCATGACGAGAAAGAGCAGCAGCTCTGCCTGTTCTGCTCCCTCTGACACAGAGGCACCTACTGCTCCCTTTGCTAAAGAAACAGCATCCCCAAAAGGATTCAAAAGGATTCAGTAGGATCCAGGTAAGGGACTGTGACTAGGGCTTGACAGGTTAAATTTACTTTTAATTTTCCCCGCTGTATAAAGCCTATTTGCTTAATTTAATGTTTTACAGCTATCTTTAATGTGCAAATACTTTCCACAGTGAATACACAATATATAAAAACAATCAGAAACTCTCACTCTGAAGTTGGGCTATTTATTTCCTTCCCAAAAACTCAGCTGAGTGAAGTCAGGTTAATTGCCTTTAAGTCACTATGAATAATGCTGCAGAGCCTTGCACTGACAGTCACACCGTTCTTCTGCTGCTTGTGTATCCCAGAGCTATTTCAATGGATGACTGTAATTCATTTTGGCTGCTAGATCTGCATGTAAAGATAAAAGCTGAGAGCAAAATTCTTGAGTCTACCTCAACTTTCTACCCAATAGGGGTAATTCTGGACATCTTACATGCTCCAGAATAAAGGAAGTCTTTGCTGCCCTTACAGTATTCCCTGCATGTGTCCATCACTTATGGCAGCAGCAGCTGTCCCATAGCTCATCAGGTTGAGCTGATCTTGCTACCTGATATTCTTTTCACCAATCAATCTGTTGATTACAACCTGTTTAAATTGTAGCCATAAACATGATTCTGAGATTTTTCAAAGGACAATGGAATCTGAATTAATTAGCATGCAGCAGAGGAAAACCAAAATCCTCCTACAAATAGAACTGAGAAACCTCAGAGCCCACAAGGACACTGTTTATGGAGCAGTGGATGAGTTCTCACACGCTTGTAGAGCAGGAGAGCATGGCATCCTCAGCTCCCAGACACCTCTCAGGCTATGGAGCAGTTAATTCCCACACAGGAATTTATTAATTACACCTTGAAACTTCACCAAGTTAGCTTGCATTGACGCCAGCACTCTGACTGTGCTCATGCATAACTCATCTTTACAACCTGTAAGCATGAAGATTTGAAGCTTCTGTCAGAAGTAATTCCAGGTTACACTTCCTAGGCTATCACACACACCTCACAGAGCCAAAAGCTCTCCCAGCCTGACATGTACACGGATAACTGTCGCAGCACATGTCACAGCTGAGGCAGCCACACTGCACAGAGCATCCCCACACAATTTCAGAAGGCTTTAAGCATTTGCCCACACACAGTAACACCTCACCTCTTCAGAAGGCTGCAGGCACTGCCCACACACAGTAACACCAGGGCACCTCAGCAGGCTGCAAGCATCTGCCCTCCTTGTCCTTCAGCCCAGCCTTTTATCCCCTGCTGTTGATGCCCTGCACCTGTGTGCCCTCTGTTCCCTTTGGTGGTTGGTCAGTGCCCCTGGGCACTCCATGGCTCGTTCCCTTCAACAGCATTCACCTGTCCTGCACAGCTGTGCCCACTGGGGGTGAGGCTGGGCCAGCCCCACTCCCAATCACCACAAACTCTGTGCCTACAGAAAACCAGGGGAGGAAAAAAATACCTGTTTTTTTCAAACTCTCTTTACAATATGTTCCATAGTTGACAACATAGCGAGACAGGAGGTGTAGATTGGATGTTGGGAAGGAATCCTTCCCTGTGATGGCACAGGCTACCCAGAGAAGCTGAGGCTGCCCCATCCCTGGAAGTGTCCATGCCAGGTTGGACAGGGCGTGGAGCAATCTTGGATAGTGGAAGGTGGCCCTGCCCATGGCAAAGTGTGGAGCTGGTGATCTTTAAGGTCACTTCCAATCCCAACCATTCTGTGATACTATGATTAACCAGTTCTCACAAATGCTTTTCAAAGGACATTAATATACATTGCCTTTGAAAAAGAGTTAAAAACCTAAAAGACATTATTTGCATGGCTGGCATTTATAAAAATAACAATAATAATCCTCACTTTTATGGACAACAGTAACATTTGCAATCCAAGAAACCATAAATGTCCTGTAACAGATGATGATCACCTTGCTGACATGATAAATAAGAGGCATTTAGTTTCTAATGGCTTTCGTAATTTCTTTTTTCCTTATGAGAGCACCACTCAGTGTAAATGTAAGGCTAAAATGTATTTTAGTCTTCAGTACTTGGGAGCAAATTCACACATTATTATTCTACATTAGCTTCATTTGTCAATTTGATGACTAAAGACCTACTGGCCAGATGCAAATGCTGCTTCCTAATCTGGATCCATCACGCACAGCAGCCGTGGGATGCCATTCCCCACAGAGGAGGATGAATCAGGAGAGGTGTTCCATAAGGGAAGGTGCAGAGATAAACCAGATGCATTCATTACCTGGAGGAAGTTCTGGTTTCCTCCTGAGAACATTTAGTTCTAGTGAAAAACCCCAATCAAAGTGGCCCAGGTGTAAGATAAGCCCTGTCAGAAGTGCAGGTTTCCCAGTCAGGAGGTGCTGGCACTGGCCTTGGCTCTGTGTGCTGAGGAGCTCTTTGCCCTTCACCAGCCACATGTGAATAGTCTGGAGAAGTCAACATGAATTTTGATGTTTTGCTGGATCCAGGCCAGGAAATCTAATATACTTTATTTCTCATTTCCATCATGTGTGCATAAGGTGATATCCTTGAATTCAGGCATACATAAAATAATTAACTTCTTTTTCTTCAAGTAAGCATCAGGAGAAAATAGTAAGATGTGTTAAGGGTTTGCTAATTGATGATATATTGCCCTAAATTAATTTTCTACTATTAATGTTACTTAATGGAATTTCATATTTCTTATTTGAAAAATGAGGGTCAAAGGAAGCAATGATGAGAGACAATTACAATTACCACTTAGGACCATTAATATGTAAATATATGTGTAAGTTAAGATTATTAATTAAAGTTGCATAATTGCTGGGTATTTTTGAAGTTAGAGCCTAATGGGTTCTGCTGTTATTCGTGCCTGCTTTATGCATACAATGTCAATGATTCTTACTCTTAACATACCATGAATAACAGCATGGCATTTATTTTATTAACTGATACGGCCATTAATGTCTCATTATGCCATTAAAACATTTTATTCCTTTCTAAAAATACAACTGGTTAAAAAATTATATCCCTTATACACCTGCATGCATCAGCTCATTAGTCAACCCCAAAAATATCCAGTGGGAAGATCTCTCCATAACCACCCAGTGAGCTTTTTCCTACCTTCCCTTGCAGCACTGATGTTACCAACTTTAAAGCACAGATATTTTGAAAAGGTCAAGGTAGAGAATGGACTTGATCCAAGGATACCCAACTATAGCAACCCAAAAGTCAAGAGAACTCTATCAAATGTCAAGAGAAGCTGGAAAAGACTTTGAGAAATCATTTCTGCAATACTTCTCATTTATGCCATGTGTGTACAAGAGGAATACTTTAATCAGTTCTAATTCAATAATATTTCACAAATTTCATCTTATTTCAAGCAAGTAAAGTATAAAGAATGAGAATTTCCTCAGTTGTGGTATTATTTTTTCATGAATTTTACACTGTACCGAAAACTTTTAAAGAAAAACTGTCCTTCAAAAAATATAATCCTAAGTTACAGCCTGTATTACACAGACCATGAAAATAAAACAGAAATAATACACTGCAGGACAGTTATAATCCCAGTGCATTATTCACTTTAATTTAAAATAAAATATGTGTTCTCAGAAGAATGCTATGCATCCTTCTCACAGAAGTGTGAAAAAAAATGATGGCTGTAGGAATTTTTGTTATATATGAGTTCAAGAAAACTTTGAAAATATGGAGGTTTTTTTCCTTAAGGTATATATCTAGTGCAAATATTCAGTGTCTCACAGTAAAATAAAAGTTTTCAATTTCCAAAAGTACAAGGAATTTTCTAAGCATGTTTGCTAAGATATAACCAAGCTAAAATCATTAAGATCTTCCTTCTCCTTCCCTTGCATGATTTAAATTAATGCTTGGTTTAAATTAATGCTTGATAGTTCTAGGAAGGCATCAAATAAAATCAAACACTATCATCAGATGAAACAATTTTCTTTGGCATGTCCAAAGACATTTATGTAAACTCTCTTCAAGCACACCCAAAGCATAAATAACTGTGTTGATAAGTTGTTGCAACAACTTTTTCTTTTTATTTCTGAATCTCTGTTCTGCTGCAAATGAAAGAAATGTTTTGGACCCATGAAGAAGCAACTCCCTCTCCAATATGCCCTTTAGTCTGTAATAAGTATGATGTGGCCTTTCTGTAGACAATTCACTCATGTCACTGCAGAAGATATAAAAAATAAATCAAGCCTAATATCTAAGCCATCTGTAATAAAGTTTTAACTACTGATCCCAGAGATATTTTCCCCATAAATTGACTCACTGTACAATTGGGATTGCTCCAAGCCTTTAAGGCTTTATCTGCTAACTGTTTGGAAATAGAGATGATAACTCCCCACAGCTGATAGAGCCAAGCAGTTAAAAAGTGTTTTAGACAGTATCTTCAAAGGTCTTGACAGAGAATCCCATAATACTCTGAATTTCTTTAGCTGTGATCTATTCTTAAATATAAACCTCTCCTTTAATCCATGCTTTGGACTGCTGGAATCACTGGATGGGGTGGGAAAAGTATTTTGTTACAGCTGAACAGCTGAAGACTACTATGCCCAAATGCCTACAGAGATATGGAGAAATCTGTGTAAAATCCCAGAATCCAAGAATCATTGAGATTGGAAAAGGCCTCCAAGGTCATTGAGTCCAACCTGTGACTGATCCCCACCTTGTCACCCAGCCCAGAGCACTGAGTGCTACATCCAGGAGATCCCTGAGCACCACCAGGGATGGGGACTCCAACACTTCCTTGGCAGCCCCTTCCAATGCCTGGCAACCCAGTCTGGGAAGAAATTCTTACCTAAAACACAGCTAGTCACAGTTTGCAACAAAGAGAGTAAAAATTAGGTAAAACATTCATCCTTTGAAGTGACAGAAAAATTCTAATTTTACCTTGGCAATGAAGGCTGGAACTTCATGGAAAGTCTCCACTAGGAAATGCTGTGGTGGGAAGCTTGAAGAGTAAGGAAGGTTTTGGTGGTCAGAATGGAATTACCTGCCTGGGAAGAGAGCAGCAGTCTTCCAAACACCTGAACCACTAAAGCTGGGTGGGAGGTCACTGCTGAAAGTGAGATGAATTCACAAATTTTGGTTCCAAAGAAACTGACAAGGAGAAAACCCATCCTCATTCTAAATCTGTAATTCAAAACTTGCAATCAAGTCCATATTTCTTTGAAGGGGCTAATTTAATTTGCTCCTTTTTTGACTTGGCCTCATTTTATTTTTTATTTGCCGTGTCACTATAGTTTATGTAAAGAATTTACACTTTGATAATTAAATCAGAAGTTAGAACTCTTTAGAGGTTTTTATTTGTTCTAAGAATTCTAAAGCAATTTTACCAAAGTTCAATAGAGTAGGAAGAAGATTAGGCCACTAAATGAAAGAAATGCAAATGATCTTCAAAAGCTGGCATCCTTCCATCTTATCTTTGAGAGTGGATAAATCCACTTTGATACCAGGATTTAATAAAAAGATCAAACAAGTCCACATCCTTATATCTGATGTTATTCAGGCAATATTGTTGTTGAAGTAGTTCTAGGGATGGAGCCTCAGGCAGGGAATGAGCAGCATTAGCTCTACATTTGTAGAACTCCTGGGACTGGGGCACACAGGGAAACACAAAGTTTGGAGCTCCCCAATTCCTCTTTCTCTTTTAAAAAGAAGTTTAACAATAAAAGAAGTTGACACCCCACAAGAATACTTTCCACATGACCAATTAGATATAAAATAATCTATACCTTTAGGTTTGACAAGAAATGGTCTGAAGGTCTCCAGATGAAGATAAAGAAGTGGAAGGGGAAAGAGAAACAGGAGACCAGACTTTGAGCCACTGTAGGTATGAGCACATGGCTTGCAACTGTTTGTATTCATTATGAAACCAGAAGAGAACAAACTCTTTTAATTTTAATGCTAAGTCCATAATTTGTCTTGCAAATGTTCTATAAGACCATACTAAAACCATTAATTGTATAGTTTCTTATGAAGAGAGAGAGAGAACAAACAGGAAGAGCATTCTTGAATGATAAAATGTCTGAGGGATCTGGTGGGAATTCTTCACATAAGATGTATTCTTCTTTAGGGAACAGCTGTAGATCTAAACAGATGGGCTTATCTAAGTAGAATTGGCAGCTCCACAGATAGCTGCTTTCTCTTCTATATGATTTTTCAGACTTGCCAGGGTATTCAGGACCACTCTGCTTAATTATTCTTAACATTTTGCCCATTTCATATGTTCACAATATAATGGGCAAATATAAAAATAATTTAAGCAAACTGCAGTTTAAATCTCAATAAAAACAATCCATTTTATTCCAACAAAACCCTTAAAGAGGGAACTGCCTATTTTATTAATGTTAGTCCATCTGTTTGCAATAGCTCCTTTGGAAGTATTTGTTTTGCTTAGAAATACCCAAACTGATTATGTATGTGGCAGTAGATGGGCTGAGCTGTGTTCAGTGATTTTAAATCACTGAGCATATGAAGGTGCTTTTACTTTAGTTGGGCCAGGACTACAGAAGACATCAAATGATTGAATCCCAGACTAGAGCATCTCCTCTGTGAAATCAGGCTGAGAAATTTGGGATTATTCAGAAGAGAAGGTTGTGTGGAGACCTCAGAGCCCCTTTCAGTATCTAAAGGGGCACAGGGAAGCTGGAGAAGGACTCTGTCAGGAAACCACAGTACAAGGAGGGAAGGGTTCAAACTGACAGAGGGTAGGTTTAGATGTGATATTAGCAAGAAATTCTTCCCTGTGAGGGTGGTGAGGCCCTGGCACAGGGTGCCCAGAGAAGCTGTGGCTGCCCCATCCTTGGAAGTGTCCAAGGCCAGGCTGGATGGGCTTGGAGCAACCTGGGATGGTGGAAGGTCCCATGGCAGGCAATGGAATGAGATGACCCTTAAGGTCCTTACCCAAAGCAGTCTGTGATTTGGTGATTCTGTGCTCCTCTTCTGGGGAGGCTGCACCCACCAGCATGTTTCCATGGTGATGGCCACGCTGTACTGGGGTTCAGCTCTCTCCTCCACCAATGGCAGGAGAAGAACAAATCAGATCCCACAAGAGAGGAGTCCAGTGCAGGACACTGAATTCATGCCCACAAGGTACAACAGTGCCCACAGCACAGCTGACAGAATCACACAGCTAATTCAATTGGGAGCATGGGATCTACCATTTCCTAATGGCCACTCTGCCAAATCTTTACCAAGACAAGCCCCACACACCTATGAACTAATTTCTGGAAGTAAAATTTCTGGAAATAAAACCTCCTCATCCAGCCTTTAGTACATCATTCCAAAGAGCCCAAACAGACTGTGAAGATGGATGTTAAGAGCAAAACTGTGCAGAGCCACAGGACCATAATCCACATGTACTTGTACACAAGGTGGATGTCAGCTCTGTGTTATGGGTGTGATTGTGCTCCCAGCTATGGAGCAACCCAGTCTGTGTCATTTTGGATCTGCTGAATTATTAATTCACCTCAGTACTACTCAAACTTATAATTGCAGAGAACATCAGGACAAATCACAGAAGTGAACATCAAATGTAAGAACAGAAGAGCTTTTGTAGCAGCAAAAGAGAAGTAACAACAGAAAACAAATGAGCAAGGAATGAAAAGGAATTATCATAAAATATGTACCAGAGCCCTGGTTAGTGTAAGAGTTTGAAGCAGGCAGCCCCAGGAGCCCTCAGGCCAGCAGCAGGCACATGCAGAGATTTAAATTCCCATGGCTCTCAGTGAAGCTGTGTTTGGAAAACTTCTCAGAGCTGGGATGAGTGAGCTAACCAACCACTAGAGACAGGCAGAGGAGCCTGCTGCAGGTTCAGCCTGCACCTTCCCAGCTGGGTGCCCTGCAGTGTGGGGGATGCCCTACACACAGCACGGGGGCACTGGCAGGGGCTGGCTTGGCTGATTACAGAACAGCCACCCAGAGCATGCTGCAGTTTCACAGAAGCCAAGAAGGGGAGGTCACAGGCTCAGACTTCTCTTCCCTTTAAAGAAGCAACACTGAGACTCAAGGCAGCCTCCACCTTGGCCCAAGAAGCCCAAGGCTGCCACAGAGAACCTGCTGCACAAGGCACACAATGCCATGAGGATGCTCAGCACTTCCCAGCAAACATCACTGGCCTCTCCAAACACTGTGTGTATCTACCAGATTAGGCTGTGGGTAATATTTCAGGAGAGCACCTTTTTTCATTAGCTGAGGGGTTCTGAAGGAGGTGATCCTTAATAATTTCTATGGGCTTGGTTCTTCTTATTGATTTCCTTTCCCGTTTCCTTTCCCTCTGACTTGCTCTGATGCCAGAGAAGAAGTGTTCATTATACTCAATAACCTTGTGTTTACTACGCCTGCAATATCCCATCAAGCATCAGAGTTGCCTACTAATTTACTTAAACAAATGTGTTAATTAATGAAAAAAAATCAGCAGCACATTACATCACTCACAATACCTGCACCATAAGGCTCAGCAGTCCCAGATTCAAGCACTCCACATCAGATGCAGGAGCTGGAACAGGAGGGCTGGGAGTTTCTCAAGCCAGGTTGTTCACTCATTCCTGGCACTTGGAGGAAGGTGGAGGAGCCCCCTCAGCCCCAGTGCTGAGCAAGGCCAGCACTGGCACAGATCTGCTCTGCTTGGGGTCTGACTCAGAGGCTTCATCTGCTTAAATGAAGCCCTTTATTTTGCTGGTCCATCAGCCAATGACTCCTAATCGTGCCAGTGCCTAAACTCAGCTTGCAAGCACAGCTAAAATACCAACCATTAATTTCAGTCACTTATAAATGCCTGTTATGCTATCAGGTACATTCCAAGTGCCACTCAGGATGACTGGCTGGGGCATGGAAATTGAAGGAAAAAGAATACACAATAGAAAATAAACCCCCTCAATACTGGGCACAAAATGGAGATGTTAATAATGCCACTGATGCAAGGAAAGACCTGTTTGGCCAAATACACATAGCTGTGTACCAGAGTTTTAAGGAGACAGCTGGGACTGCAGTCTGGAACACAAAAAGGGATGATCCTCAATAAAAGGCTGTTATCAACTACTACTACAGCTCTACCAGGCAGTGGAAGGCAATGGATTTAACAGACTGTGTTTTAAGTCACTCTTTTTTTTTCATGGACTGCAGAGTAAAATGCTCAAATTCAGTGAACCTTGCACTCCCAGGACAGTGTTAACAATTTGACTCCTAATTTTAACACCCAACTTCAGATGCACATCAGCTGAGCAACCAAAACACTTTCTATTATATAGATAGATGTCTTTGTTTGAAGGAATTGCTGACTCATTCCTTCAGTGGGAATAGTCATCCATTCCTTTGAAGATGAGGTCATGCAAAGGAAGCCAGGTGACCCATATAGCAATAGCTTAAATCCCTCTCCTCTGTGAGGGATTCCAAAGGCACCTGTGCACTATTCCAGCCATCCTCAAGCAGCTGCAATCCCACCAGGCAGAGCAGTGCAGAGAGCTGACTGCTTTTGTAACTCCTCAGACAGACTGCTTTGGCTACTTAACAGGAAACACAAGTCCAAAATCTTAGAATGAGGTGATTAAATACTTGCCAGAAGCAGAAAGTATTCAAACAGGAACGTTAAATATGAAATTAACTGAAATTGCTCCTGAAGCAACTGCTTAGCCTGGCCCAAGGAGCAGAGGAATGGAAGGTGGTAAATGTGACAGCAACTTCTGAAAAGAGCCTGAGAAACTGCCAGCTGGTGCCTGGGATTTATTTACAGGTCCAATAAACTCAGCTGAATAATAAGGAGCAGATTGAGCTGATGCATGAGGAAATACAATACCACAATGAGGAGTTATCATATCTTTTACAGCTCAAAAATTGGTCAGAAATTGGCCAAGAAGCACAGGAATAAGGGCGAACAGGCTGACATTAGATACTTAATTTCCCAACAGTTTTGATGACCAAAATTGGGAGGGAAAAAATGGACTCTTTCCAATAGGACAGACAAGTGAGAAAAATACAGATTACCAGAAGAATGTGACATTTATTCTGGGACCTGTGCTAGTCAGCACATCAAAAATTTCTTCTTCTTAAAGGATGTGAAGATTAACACTGAAAAAATAAAATTATTCATATTTTTCAAGACAACAGCACATTTCACAGAATGATTGAAGAATCCCAAAATGCTGGATTAAAGAATAGAAAGGCAGATGGAATTGTAATAAAAGATGGAACTGAATTCTGAGAAACATTAAATGATTCAAATAAACAAAAGTATTCTTAATTATACAAATCCAGTGACAGACAGTAAACTGTCCTTTGTCATTCAGCACAGAGATCTCCCAGCCACCATTGACACTTCTTTGAAAACATCACCTTGTTATAATGTCAAGAATTAAGACTGGGGGGAAAAACCCAAAAGCTAGAGAAGAAACTAAAAAACCCTTATTAGGCCTCTATTTAAAACCCTGATTTAAGCACATCTTGAAAACATCATATCAGACTCATCCCTCTTCTCCCTTTTTATAGGAAGTACCCAAAATAAGATTTACAGAAGGGCAACAAATGAACAAAGAGGAGGAATAGCTTATGTATTTAGGAGATTAAATGGACACAGACTCTTCAGCTCCACAAAGAGGGCAGGGAAGATGTGCCAGCAGGAAGGGGTTGAACAAGGAACAATTATCCAATAATTCCCACAGTATGAGAATCAGAATGTATCATTAAGAGATTTAGAGCACAGGCAGGGAGGTACTTCCACATGGCTAAGGGCTCTGCTGGAAATACAAAGTGCCAAACCAAAAGTTTCACAGACCCAGGAACACTGAAGTGCATGAGGAGCCAGTTCTGGTAGCCCTGACCCACAGGAGAGATCCAGGAACACTGAAGTGCATGAGGAGCCAGATCTGGGAGCCCTGACCCACAGGAGAGATCCAGGAACACTGAAGTGCATGAGGAGCCAGTTCTGGGAGCCCTGACCCACAGGAGAGATCCAGGAACATGGAAGTGCATGAGGAACCAGTTCTGGGAGCCCTGACCCACAGGAGAGATCCAGGAACATGGAAGTGCATGAGGAGCCAGTTCTGGGAGCCCTGATCCATAAGAGAGATCCAGGAACACTGAAGTGCATGAGGAGCCAGTTCTGGGAGCCCTGACCCACAGGAGAGATCCAGGAACACTGAAGTGCATGAGGAGCCAGTTCTGGGAGCCCTGATCCATAAGAGAGATCCATGAACATGGAAGTGCATGAGGAGCCAGTTCTGGGAGCCCTGACCCACAGGAGAGGGCCAGGGAAACCACAGCATCTCCTGAGTTTATCTGTTGCCCTCAGCATTTCCTCCTGCCCAGCTGGACACTGCCACCACAGACCAGAAATGCTCTGCTTTTCTTTCTTTTCTGTGTTTTCAGGCAGGTCACTGAGGTATTGCACACACATTCACTTGCAATATAAAATGTCAAAGGAGGAAATGATGTTTGACATAAACCCAACATTAAAGAATTCACTGTCATCACGACCTCTTTGGTGTTCTAGAAGGGGGGGAAAAGGATTAAGATATTTCCTTTTTACACTCAATTTAGTTTAGGAAGACTGAAAGGAAGTAGATTTTACCCTACTCCCCAAGAGCATGTGATACTCAGAGAGATAACAGCTCTTCATAAAAGATATTTTTATGAGTTGAAAAACAGGAAAAGAAATAAAGGAAGTCATTCCAGAGGAAAAAACCCCAAACAAACAAACAGCTCAAATATTCAAGTCAGGAGTTGGAGGCTGTTTATAGAACTTCTTTCCTTGCTTATTTTCCCATTCATCATTATGTATAATATTTTGCCACAGCAAAAGAAAGGGAAATAAAATACTTTATTTAGTTGCCCAAAAGTTTCAATGCAAAACCTCTTTTCTGCCCAGGAAATGACCATGGGCTTGCTGGTGGGAGCCTTTACAAAAGGACAGGCAATATTTATGAGCAGTTTGAAGGTTTCCTAGTGAATATCCATCTGGACAAAGTGGATATGCAAGCTTTGCACTCTCTCTCCCTCTCTTTCTCATTCCTAGGTCAGTTACCTAATCCTAAAATTACATCCAATTTTCTCTGAGGAATAGCTCTGCATAAGTCTAAGTTAAATGCCTCAAAGGCATCTAAATCAGGATTTTCTTAGTAGTGGAACAGCCTTAAAAACAAATTAAAATCATGCTTTCATGACAAAGAGGATTTTGTCTCAGGCTTTGAATTCCTTTCATGGAAATGGGTTTACTTTGTACCCATGCAAGCTTGACAAAAGGAGGCTGCACATCCTGTGGTGGGAGCAACTGGTGGCATTTTTCCCCTTTCACCAAAGATGCTGCCAGGCAACTGCAGAGATGCCCTGAACTTTGTCTCACTCACCTTCCTGCAGCTGCCCCTTGAAATGCAAGCAGGACTCCCAGATTGGCCCATAAAAAATAACAAGCACTCCTAGGACATCTGTATGGAGATTATATTGTTAATCAATAGATTTTGCATAGCCCCATGGATCACTTGTTATTGATGATTACACACTTTAGCTCCTGTGACAATTTGTCAATAAAATAAAAATAAAAAAAGGCTAAAGACAGCATACTTTTAATTCAAAGATGATCTCTTTCTTGAAAAGAAGTGCCGCTTTCCAAGCTCTGAAAAGACCTAGTTCATTAATATATTCCATTTACCAAGTGGAGGAGCTGTTCAAGGATTCAAAACTTTCTTGGTAATCACAATACAGGTATCTGAAAGTGAACCATTTTCTTTTGGACTTTGGTTACTTTAAAAATGAATATTGAAAAAAGAGGACATTTGAGTTTTGAGTTACTGAACGTGTGTTATTCAAACTCAGCATAGACTGGCATAGTTTTTACCCCCACAAAGGAGAAAGAAAAATGCTGGTTATGGACAGTTTATCTTTTTTTTTATGGAACTGACATTTCATCTCTAATTTTAATCTAAAATATTAAATACTTTGCTTTCTAAGAGGGAAAAGAATAGTGGGTGAACAGACCAAATTCCCTAAATTATCCTTATGTTTGAAACAGCATACTTGAGTTACTTAGGCAGTCACAAGGATTACTTTTCTATCCACAGCATCCCAGCCCCTCTGGACTCTTTCTCCTCTCTCAGGGTTTGCTTCCCTTAAACAAAACTACCAGGTTCTCTGTTTTCCTAAATGTGTTTTCTCCACTCCCAGCACAAGCCTGGGTCAGCCCACAAAGCTCCCAGCTAACTCTCAATTACTGATGACTTTCTGTTTAATTTTGGCAGTGACAAAGATGCAAACGCTGTCCCCTTGCAGATTGCCTGACCTATCCAGCCCTTGGCAGAGAATGCCATGGCCATTCCACCTTCCATATTCAACACACAGAAAGGACCCACAAATACTAACCCAATATTTCAGAAATCCCTTTCCTTTATTACAGGATATGAATGATGAATGCACTATTGATCCTCTCTTTACATACAGATGCTGTACTCAAAACACAGGACCTGGGGAGCTGTCGATATTTAAGAGGAGCTCTCATGGAAGAAAGGCTGTGCTGACTTTCAGAGGTCCTTCATCCCTGACTGTCTGCAGGAGTAAGTTAATCAGGAGATGAAGCTCTTGTATCTAAGCCAGGCTTGGGATAGAGCTGTGCAGTCTGAGTGAAAGTAAGGAGTTCTCTTTTATCACTGTAAATACATTCAAAGTGGGAATGGGCTAATTGCAGCACTCTGTGAGCTGGAATTAATATAAACAATAAATATAAAATGGAATCCATAAACCTGGTAAAGTTACAAAAGCAGTAAATGTTAGAGATGAGAGGTTGAATACATTATTATTTTAAGACTTGTGCCTAGTTAAAATAAGATTAGAAAAAAAGCCAACTTCTTGCAAGCCATTTTAATTCAGTTTGTGGATAGCTGCTGGAGAATCAAAATTTTGATCAGTTATGCCCCACTTGGGATGAATAAAGCTCCGATTTTCAGCTTCTGTTAGTTTAATACAAGGATGGCAAAATTCATGTGGACATTCCCTTCATTTACTCTTGGAACAAACAATTTGCTCATCCCCATGTTTTGGCTGTCTGCCTGAACTGCTGGAACTGTTGCTTCTCCTTGAAGAATAACATTTAACCAGACAGATGATAACCCAGTCACCCTGAGGTCCTCCAACCCCCCCCTATCAGGTCAATATATTGCTCTAATGAGGAACAACCCTGGCTTCCAGAACATTGTTTTTCTGTGGGAAATCTGCAGGTAGGGGAGATGGGGATATTCAGGAGTACAGCCTGTACTTGAAAAAGGCTGGCTCTATTAAATAGCTGTCCATCTCCTGGCACTCCAGGGAAGGAAGCATGCCCCTCTAACAAAGATGAAGGGAATATCAATGGGGCTAATCTCTTCAAAGTGCTCTGTGCTCAAAGCAATCGCCTGCAGTAGCACAGTCCCCACCCTCATTAGCTCAGCAAACACAGCCAGACACAAAACACTATCTGCAATCAGGGCAAAAAATGTAAAATACAGGAGTTCCAAGCCACCTCCCTCTCCTTTCCAAAGGACAAATATTTCATACATTTTAAATTATGTCCGCACTGAAAATAAAGTCGTATATTTTAAGAATCCCTTTTCTTTCCCTTGCACCATATTTAAATATTGTGGCGTTTGCTTGTATTGAAAAATGGCCATGACACAACAGAAATACTGCACAGCACAACTCTCCCCCTGATCAACAAAGGGGGAAAATTCATTGCCAGCCTTTTCCCTTTGGCAAACTGCAACAGTCAGAAATAAGGAGAGTGATAGTTTCCTACCCCATGAAACAAGGAGACAAAATGATCTGTCAATCAGCTCTTATTTGTGTAAGTCCAATCTACCCATTGCCTCCCAATTAAAGCATTTTTATGGTCAGGAAAACAGATGTTGTGAATGAGAAAAGATGGCATAGAGCAGCAGAGAGGGAAGGAGTGAGAATTATGAGACAAGGGATTATTGTTGAGTAATTCAGTCTTGCACACATCCTTTTATTCCCATGCTGACCATAGGAGCAATTAAGGATGGCCAACAGACGCTGTAAGCACTGCTCAGGGAAAGGGGCTGACAGGGACGTCTTGTTGATCTCACTTCCCAGGCAAAGCAGCATGATCAGGGCTGGAAAATAGGCCATGGCTTGTATAAACCCACTCCCACCACGCTGCAATCTCCCCAGGGAGCCCACTAATGGATTCACCAGTGCAAACACGTGGGCTGGGAGGGCTACCTAGGGACAAAACATCAATACTGGGGCAGTGACAAACAGCACACAGCTGGGGCAATGGCATCTGCTCTGCCAAAGCAGGGATTTCACCTGGAGGCACAAAGGACTAAACATTTTTCCCAGTGTGGCTGAGGTGAACCACCCCACCAGTACTCCTTCTATCCAAGGAATCACTTTTGAAAATCTTTGGCTTGTATACAAACAGCTTGGTCAATGAATGGACCTGAAAGTTTATCTCCCACCCATCAGTTTAAAGTAGGGCTCCATATTCAAACATGGACCAAACATGTATCACAGGCTTTAAAGGGGAGTTTTATAAAGGTATATTCAAGTTTAGACTGAAGAATCAGAGAGGGACGGACAAGACAAAGGAGAAATGGAGAACCATCACTGCTTGAAACTTGCCAGCATAAAGCAAAAGGCCTGACTTTTGGTGTTCAGCCCTATCCCCTCCTGGAAGGAAAGAAAAGGAGTTTTCCCTGACTACTGCTTGGCCAGAGGAGGCAGACACAGATCAGACACACAGCCCTGACACAGCACTTGCACATGAGCTGAAGCCAAGAGGAAAGTGAAGATGACCTAAAAGTGCTGAGTATCAAATAATAAATGGCAAACTAAGATATGCAGGTGGCTGCATTTGTGCTCATTAAGCAAGATCTGTGAGAATGTGGATCAATTATATACAAAAGAAACAGACCATGTGAATGCTTAGTTAGTACAGAAATGGGTGTACAGGGATGCAGGGAAAACCCACAGATCTTGGAATGCTGACCATAGGAAAACAAATGGTTCTGAAGGGACAGACATGAAGCAATTCCTGATGGGAACAAGGAGAGGAAAAAATGATGTAAAATTACAAATGGACTTGGAAAAGGCCTGAATGAAAATCAAAGCAGGCAGCAAAATAAGTCTCAATTCTCTATGTAAAGAGCAAATCTTTCAAAGATTTAAAAGATGTGCTCCAAAACCACAGCTTGGTCCCTTTGCTGTCCTGTCAGGAGGAGTTACAGCACTGGAGCAAGTCTGAACTGAGTAGTAACAAGAACTGGGAGTTGTCTGAGTGAAAGGGCAAGTGCCAGCACAAATCCAAAGAATTACACTCCTCCTGCATCCCCTGTTGCTGCACAAAGGAATTGGGATGATGGAGCACAGCCCACAGCAAAAACAAGGCAAGAAGAAAGCAGGAAGAGGGAAGGAGAGATGTTTGGCTCATGGTGAGACTGGGGAAGGGGGAGAAAAAACACTTAACTTTAACAATTGTTTAATCCTTCATGGTTTGTTTTTTCTCAATACCCAGAATCAGTGATCAGAAGGTCGTGTTAATTGTCAAGAACTTCAATCAAGTAAAGATTACCCAAGCTGAGGCTGTATTGCCTGTGACAGCTTATACATAGTCAGAATTGAGGCAGGAACTCAGGCATTGAACCACAAGGGGAAAAGCACCCTAAGGAATCAATTGATGTTATCAAGTAATCTGCCTTGGAGATTAAAGAACACAGAGCAATAAAGTGTTGTAATGAAAAAAGCTTTTGAGCCAGAAATGGGAGGCATAGGAAAAAACACACATTAATGTCAGCACATAATTGCTCTATGTGGACAAAATCAGATGCCTCTAAAGAGATTACTGCTAAATTCTGTGCTAGAGGATTCTTCTCCCATCAAGTGTGACTTTTACTGTAATCAAAAGGAGACAAATACAGAAAGTAAGTTCCAGAAACTGCAAAACAAGCAAAGGGTGAAGATCTTGTCCTGCTCCAGTTCTGTTTACATGTGCACACAGTGGCCACAGTCACCTCCTGAGATCTGCAAGTTGCAGGGGCATCCACTGCTGATTCAGCCTCTGACTCCAAAATCCACTGTTGGCTTCCCAGCAAAGGAGAGCTTCTTTCTTCCAGCCTAGAAAACTCTCCACTCTCCACCCTACCAAGATGAAGCTTTATCTCCTCAGTGCCACTTAAAGAGTATCAATTAATTAAAAATGTGAAGGAAAAGAGGAAAGAAGGAGCAAAGACAGACACCTGGCTCTGTCACCTTAACACCAGCTTGTCTTTGCAGTCAATACACCAACCAAAATTGAGGAAATCAAAGAGAAAATTGAGAGGGCACCTCACTGCAAGACTGATTTGCAAGGACTACATCTTGCAAATCTGAGCACACAGATTGTTACCAGATTAGGGATACACTGCAAACTGTAATTTTGGAACTTTACCTGATGTCTCAGTATCAGTGGAAACCATCTGAGCTCTAACCTCCATGCCCCCCTCCATGAGGGGATTGCTTGTGGCTTTAGCATTATCAGTAATAGCCCAAATAATATCAAGTGCAAATATTGAAAATGCTCCAGCAATAACATCCCAGAAATCCTGTCAATAATTCTGTGTTGTGTAAAAGGGTGGGTAATACAGAGATGAAAATTTGTCTCTGCAATTTGACACCAAGAACAACTGCAGAGGAACAGCAAACAATTGCCAGCCATTGGAGCAATGTTTGCCTTGTGGTTATGGTGCTGGGTGATGTCATGTGATGTGTAATTAAGCAAATGAAGCTTGCTTTCAGAGAGCAACACTGAGCAGTTGCCCTGACCCCACCATGGCTGACAGTGGGACCATCTGTTCACTGTCAACGGGTCTCCTGCATCCCTAGAAATGTTGTCTCCTAAAATAAAAGGTTTGTATCACAAGAGAATCTTGATCCTGCCATTTCTCAACTTTCACATTCATTTACAGCTTTTACATTCTTTTAATCTACTTTTCCTCAGGATAAGACATGCACCTATGGCCCTTGGGAATGGTGAGAAGCATGGAGAGGTTATTTGCTCATGCTGAGAGCAGCACAGCCCAGCCTGGATGGAGGCAGGTTAAATGTTAACACCTCACTGTATCTCCAGAGCTCAAAATAAAGCAGTGCATTTTTCCAAATATTATTTGCTTGCCCTCAGCCTTACTGTAACTGCTCTTGATTTTGGATTGTTGCTGTGAAGTGGGGCTTGTTTGGTTTGTTTGTTTTAATGTGCTGTGATAATTAATAAATACCTCATAGCACACAAGCTAGAACCTTCTGCACCTTCTCTTACATATGCAATGCTGAGCTGTGATTAATCTCATTTACATTTTCTAAACAGCAAATGGAAAAAATAAAGGTGGTGACAAGAGGGTGCTCCAGGAATGCATGAATGCTACACAAGAATATGTGCATGTGGAGATGCTGCTGACTTGCACATAAAAAAGTAAAAGTGAATTTAGTTTAAAAATCAGTTATGCTGGGGGTCCATCTTGCACAGTAACTCTGGTCAGCCATCCACAGCATGCAGAATTCAAAGGATATGTTAATTGTGTATGACATCAGAAAAATTTCTGATACTAGACACAGTATTGTAGAGCAATACCACCAGCAGGCTGAGTTCCAGGCAGCTCCATCACCACCTCTCACTGAAAGACCATGAGTTTGTTGCAGAAAGTGCAGGACAAAGCAGAAAATCCCCATGAAGTGCAGTGGCAATTAATAATATAATTATTTTCTGTTAATTCACAAGTATGGAAAAGTCCACCTTTAAGCTGGGCTAAAGAAAAGCTGAGGCAGAGTGCAGCTGAAGCAGAAAGATTTATACACAACAGCTGTCACTAATTTATCTAAGATCTGAGTGTGGCTCTGGTCAAGCAGGAAGTGGCTTTAGGCTGCTGTTTAACTAACAGTGCTGCTCAGGCATTTAGGCCTGGACCAGCAATGGATCACTGGAGCCAGCAAGGCTCATCCCCAAAAATGCCATTGGGAGAACCCCAGTAACTCACAAACTCCTCCCACCTGGAGCATGTCATACCCACAAAGGTAACACCACTTAAAAACAAAAGGCAAGATGTGCTTGTCTACACTGCATTTGCAAAGATAATTACTTGAAAACAATACAAAGGAAAGCAGAACAAATTCTTCCATTAGCTGGGGCCTTCCTATCTCCACCCTCAATCTTGTTTGCTGATACTGCCAAACTTTTCATAAACCTCTTCTATCATTATTAACTTTCATTTAAATAATTATTGGGCAGAAGAAAAAAAAAACTTGCTCAACCATGGCTCTCTAATCTGGTAATTAAATCCACCTGTAAGAGCTGAACAATGTGTGCCTCTGACTATTAATGCAGTCAGGCATTTTACACTGGGTGGTGCAACATCAGCTGGAGAGACTGAGGGACACAGCTGGAAACTGAGCCATGTTTTGATAAGGAAAATCAACACAAGCTGCTCCACAGGCAGAGGTCCTGACTGAGGCAGATGTCCCATTCCCAACAGGCTGTTAAACACAGGATGTATTTTATCTACTCTGCCCCTCTTGCAGCAGGTACAGCGTGTCTCAGCCAGGTATTTGCCTATCTTCAGCCAGCTGGAATTCCATCCTTTTGCATTCTGCCTCTCTGATCATCCACCCCAATTTGATATCTCTGTTGTGTGGTTATCTCTGCAGAGATAATTTTGGATTTTGTCCAAATGATGGAAAAACATGCCCATTTAGATTACCTGAAGCTGAGGACATTTCTAAAAGAAAAGTTCCCATCTGGCAGAACTATTACAACTGCATTTTTCAGGGGTGTGGTTCTGCTGCAAATGACCCAATATTATATACCATAAACAAAGATGCAAAACTTCTTCAAATCCTCCTGAACAAAAAATGATGTCTTATTCCAAATCACACACATAAATACCATAGTGGTTAAACGTGTCTTTGGGAAGCTGCCCAAAACTGGACACTGCCAATGCATTTTTTATCCCCTGGAAAATGCAAGCACCTTATTCAATGATACAGCAGAGAGATCCATGAAATCACTACACATATAATATGGAATTTGATGTCAAAGTTTCCTGCCAAGGGACTCAATATATTGATAATATGCCTTCCATAGTATGTGGGTCATTATGACAAAACATCATCCTATTATTTTTCTTTAATGATTCCTTATTATGCCTCAAATTCTATCAAAGCTTTATGTTTTATGAACACATAATACAAATGTATACTTATTTTTCATGTGCCTATATATATTATGTTATATATTGTTGTATTATATCATGTTGCACTAGCTTTGAGTAAAACCATTTCCTAAGCCAGGATCTAATTCTGTGTTGCAACAGGAATGCTTGCCTGTGCTTTGGAACTGAAGATTGTTTTAAAACAAAAATGTTTTAGAATGGCTCCTCTTCAAATGAAAATGCAATGTGCACTCACAGTACTGCTGACATGGTAATACATGGTTGATGATGAAAAAATAACTGCTTAATTCAATTCCTGTGCCTAGCAAGCAGCCCTGTCAGCACGATGAAGTTCTGAGGCACTTCTAAGAGGACTTTGTAAGAGCGTTATGAAATGCAACTCCAGAATTAGCAAATAAAAGAACAAACAGTAATGGGGAATAAACACCACTGGAACATAGGTAATCTCACAATGATTTTTACCTCCATTGATCAATTCTGTATTTTATATAATACTGTTGCAATTAATTGTACTCTTTGTTATCGTGCATTTTTCATTTTATATACATGGAGCAGCAATCCAATTTGGCAGTTTAGCCCATAGAAAACAAACATATTGATCATTGCCACAATCAGGCATTTCTTCTTCAAAATTACCACATCTGTGCTGTCTCACACATGTTATCTGCCTCCAGAACTAGAGAGAGATTAGAGAGACTGGACAACAAACCATGTTTTAGGGAGGAAAGCTGTCTTAGAAGCCTACCAGAGCGATGAAAGGCCACCTGGTTGGCAGGGTGGGGACCTGCGTCGATGGAGAGAACAGGGAGCAGCATCCGCATGTCCCAGAGCTTCAGCACGCCCGAGGAGTCACAGGAAGCAATGCTGTCCCCCTGCCAGGGATGGAAACAGAGTCAAGGCATTGCTGCTGCCCCCTGCCATTCAAGTTCATTGACCCGTGCACCTTCCACTCCTTTTTCATAGGGTGAATCGAGACCATGGAATCACAATTCCTCGGATTCTGTTCTTAACTTTAGGAGAGAAGTACAGCACCTGAAGTACCTGTTACTGATGTGATACCCAGAAACACAGAGTTGACACATTTCATTCTTGGCCAATCACAACAAGCAAGACTAAGAGGATAAGGCTGGCTTATTTTCATGACACTTTTCTTGTTTTCAGGTGAAACTTTTTCATTAGCTTCTCTCTAAAAGGAGAAAGTCCAGTTCAATGTCCCGACCTACTCCTGCAAGTATACCATTTGCTTTGTCGAGCCTAAAAATTGAATAGGAAGGTACGGAGCCCCCCGGAGCTAAGAGCCGCTCCGGGGCGTCTTTGGGCAGAAGCCGCGCTAAGGAGAGCGCTGTGAGCGGCACAATCGTCTTTGCGCGGCAGCACAGGGCTGCCACACACAGCAACTGTAGCTAAACAAAGAAATAAATAAGCTATTAGATGTGAGCTTATCACAGCCTCTTATCAGCTCTGGTGGCTTGAATAGCAATGGAGACAATGAGACTAGTTCTAAAGAGACCAGTTCAGGAGAAACTGGAAGTACAAAGGAGAAAAAGTTCATCCTGTATTCTGACACCAGTGTCCACTAAGAACAGGTCTTGTGGTTCCTTTCTTCCCACACAGACACAGGGTTGGCCTTTTAGCCCTGATTTTCTCATGTTTTCCATGTGAAGAGTACGATGAGAGCAGAACAGACACTCCTTCCACACTAAGGGACAACTCCCCATCCACTTCAGGGCTGCACTGGATGATCCTTCTGGGTCCCTTGCAGCTCAGAATATTCTGTGATTCTGTGAGAAACTCCCTTCTTTCAATGAGCCAGAAGCATGCAGGGACTATGCAAGGAAAGAGAGCAGGACCATGTGTCCCATGCCTCTGTTCGATATTAACTAAAACCAAACCAACCAACCAAACAAACAAGACCCCCACAAACAAATAAAAAACTCAAACAAAAACCACCCAAACAAACAAAACCACTCTATCCTGCCCTCAAAAAAACCAAAACAACCCACCCTCCCCACAAGAAACAAAAAAACCCAAACCTCTACCCTACAAAGAGTTTTTTGATTATGTAGCATATAAATAAATGCAAAAATCTAAGAAGGCAGAGTAAAGGATGCCAAACTATAACTTTGTTTAGCTAATTGCTCCCACTAGAAGAGAAAGAGCTGCCCAGCTATCCATGCAGAAACATTTATTTTTCATTTGAACCTTCTAAATAAGGATTCAAATCCCTAAGGCAGCTCAGCTGGTGTGCACTCACACTTATCAATGTCTCTTACAATTCATGTAAATATAAGAATATATTAAAGAATATTGTTTAGAAGGGGAATCATTGTGGTATGGAAGTAAAAATCAGCTGAAACAGGGGTCAGATACTGCAGCCATGATTTTAAAAAACAAAATATTTTTTACATCTTCCACATAAATAGTACCTGCAATAAAATTTGTGGTGTTTTCTAGCAAATAGAGGGTTTAAGATCTTAAAATATCCATCAGCTGCTCAACTAGAAACTAATGGCTTGCAAAACACTACCCTGGTGTAAGTAAAATGAAATCTTTAGGTTCATTTGGAGGAGATCTAAATGTCAAAACTCCATTCTGGCTTGTTACAGGGACTAATGCAGACTAAACACCAAGCAACAAAGTAATCATTGCTTGGAGAATTCAGCAGCCAGGCTCTCAGCACCTGCTGTTTTGCAAAAAATATATCAGTAACCACAACTATACCCCACCCAACACAGTGCCATGAGCATCATGGCTCTTTAACTGTCTCACCATCTGTGCCCACTGAATTCTCCTTCATTTCATCTGGATCCTTCCAGCAAATTCAGCCTGTACAAAGGATGAGGGCAAGCAGGCTGGCTGGGAAACAAAAACCAAAAATCTCCAAAATGCAACAACTACACTCCAAACTGTTGTATGGCTTGAACTGGAACTCAGGAAAGCAAATTCTTAATGTGGGGGAGAAAAACCCCATCATTGTGGATATGAGACTTGAAGAGTCATCAAACTCAGTCCCTTCCTCTTACAAGCAGTGTTTTCATACATTTGCTGTGTTAGAAGTGCTAAATTCCACATCAGCTGCAATTCCCCATCCACCTCATGCTGCTGATCCAAAGCAGCCCATGAGTATAACAGGAGTGTAACAGGGCTTGTTCACATGCAAACTGTGTCCTTTAGGTTAAATAAAAGTGGGGTTTTGCAGCAAAACTCCCTTCTTGCTCCCTGATGCATTTCAGTTACTGTGTTATCCACATCCCACTTGGACACTATTTTCTTAGACTATAAATAATTAGCCCTTCCTTCTCTCCTTCCCACCCTTCCCAATAGCATTGAGCCTGGATTAATTATGCATACACCCACTGCTGATGTTTATAAAGCAACTCCTGCCAAACTGATCACCAATTTTGAAATGATCTCACACTCAGAGGGGCTAGGGATGCACATCTCAGCTGATCAGAGGTGTTACACAGGAATAACTACAGAGTGGGATGTCCTTCCCTTAGGTCATCACCCATCACTCCAGTAAAGGGAAGAGGAAATGATTATGTGTGTACAAAGATCCCTCCATTCCCCAGCATAAATTCTTGACCTCTGGACCAGCTCTTCACACTTCACCAGCCCCTCATTTCCAACTTCTTCTGCAAAGATTATATCCATCTCTATCAATGGCCCACTTTGGAAATCACCAGTATCCTTTACACCTGCTATTTCATATCCTTTAATACGACTGTGACATAAATTGCATTTTACTCTGTTTTTTTTTTTTTTTTTTAACCAGAGAGACATTTTAACAAAAAATTACTTTGGGAGTGCGTGTGTGAGTAGCAGTTTTGGTTTGGTTTAGAAATGCGTGCCTTCCCACTTGTTTTGCATGTGTGCAATAAATGAGTTCAATAAATGCTGCTTAATTACAGCTTTGGTAGCTCAGCAGCTCTGACCCAGATCAATGGGCAGCCCACCTGGGTGAGACTGCACATAATCCACTCAGGGTAGTTACAGGAGACACTCCAGTGGCTGCTCTGTGACTCCTCCTTGTGTCAGCCACAGTCACACCCATGGATTTTCAATATGACATTTCTCCTGTAGGTAACAGCACTGCCCAGCTGATGGATCACAGCAGCACTGAGAATGTGGCCCTGGAACAGATATTATGCCAACATTGATCAGAGACAGTCCCTGCTGCAAAGTGACTGAGAATGGAGAGCTGACTTTGACCTTCTCACTGGTCCTGATGTGAGCATTGTTACTAGTGGCATAATTATGAGGAAAACACTCTAATTTACTTGTATTGCATGTTTTCCCTTCTAGTCATTATTTTGCTACAGTAGCTGGCTTATCACAAGAGAAGAGCCATTCCCCCCTTTCTCACAATGCTGCCATCCCATTCTCTGCCATGTTTACTTTGCTCCATTGCTACTACAGACCCCTACAGGGGAAACAAAGCTCCTCTCTGGCAGGGATTTACACAGTCCAGCTGTCTGTAGGTGCCAGATGCACTGCACTGCCCTCACTCATTCTGGACTCACTTGCTCAGGGCCTGCTGTTAATAGGACTGAGGCTGTGGGTTCAGTCCCTGCAGAGGCTACTCACTGAAGAGCTGGACTCGATGATCCTTGGGGGTCCCTTCCAACTCAGATTATTCTGTGATTCTGGGATGTGTGGCCACACCAGAAAGGATGAACCCCCTGATCCCTGAATAGCAGCAGTGCTGGAGAAACCTACCCTGGGATCATCCCACTGTGCTGTGTGCTGGGTGACCTAGACGAGATGGTCCTGCTCCAAAGGGTTCACACACTGCCTCAGTGGCAAAGATAACCAGCTCTTGCTGTCACAAGGCTGCAGACATTTTAGCAATTTCCTCCCAGAGGCCTGCTATAAACAAAGTGTGTGTAAAATGTAACAGCCAGCAGTGTATTTGGCCTGATTTCTGTGATTAGACAGCACACCTCATCAGGAAACAGAAGCAAGAAAACAGACTTCTGGTGGCAACATATCAATGTACACAAACAGGTGTTTGATCAGCCTTGACACACTCTGCCCACAGACTTATTACTAAATGCATTAATTATCCCTGATCCCGAGGCAGCTGTTCACTGAGAACATCACATAATGATTTTGTTAGTGAGCTGGCTATTACACTTCAGCACTCCTTCTCTCTATTCCACACCTTATCCAAATCAACTGAGCTGGAGATGGGGGATAACAACTTTTCAATAGGAAGAAATAAACCAGGACTGTAACCAAGCTGAAAAATTATTTGGAGTTATACACCATTCAAAGAAAAAGAAAAGGATAAGTCATATGTTAAATGAACTCATTTCCATCTGGCCATGGGCCATTTTCAGAAGCTTTTAAGGCAGAATCACTCTAAATTCTCCTGCGAGCTTCTGGCTTTTTCATCCCTGCTACAGTTATTACTTTAGTCATTCATGGAAGAACCCCCTGCCTTGCTCATGGTTTTCTTCTTGTTGTTTCTTGCCACACTGAAGTCTTTTTTATGATGTATTTTGGATGCTGTATTTTACTGAACAGCATGGTAGACTATCAGGGCTTGACTGATTTTCTACATGTAAAAGGAGAAGACAATGAGTTCCAAGGAGAAGAGGTGCAAGAGCAGATTCCCCTTGTTCTGATTTCCATTCACACTACATTTGCTGCTGCTCAGCCCAGCTGCATCAGCTCCTTTAATCAGAGAGCATGTAGAATGATTCTATAAAACTGGTCAGACTTGCTGCCTAGTCTATAGAATCAAGCTGGTACTGTTTCGTGTGTGCACGCTGGAGTAATTAAAGAATTTATACAAGGATTCAATTAGTTTGCATTCACACACTGGCTCTGTTCCAGGCTCTACTTAAAGGACTTTGCAAGTCCTTTAATTGCCTTCACAGTTACATCCTCCACTCTTTACCTTCCTGCCAACTCAATGAACATCTTTATATTCCAGAATACCTCCCATTAAAATGGACATGCTCAGCTCCATATGCATCACAATCCCAATCTCAACTGACACTTGCAACAAACCAAATAATTGTTACATAGGGAATGAAAAGATTTATTTAGTTTCCATGAAGTTTTTTTAAAAAAGCAACTTCCTTCTTCCCTTTTCTTAAAAAATGCATTTTTCCCTTCTGAATATTAATGGTTAGCAATGGGACTAATCACCAGGTACACTTTAGGTAAATATTCCCTGAAAACTGCTGTTTCACACCCCTGAGAAGGATAAAAATCTGCATAATTATGTCTCTTGCTTATAAACACACCTCTGGATTTATTGCTGAAAGATCAATAATACATGAAGCACATCAGGCTGCTTTATCTCATTGAGACTGCAGTGGCATCCTCCCAGGAGCATCCTCTTTAAATTGAAGGCAGGTCAGTAGTTGTTCCATCACCTTTTGCCCATATTTTTAAAAAGGCAAAACAGCGGCTGAACAGCAACTCATTTCACTATGACAAGTCCACTGCTTTGCAGTCCTTTGTTTCCTGGACAGATGCAGCTGGATGAGCTGTGTTTTAAGGGACTCCTGCAATGACTTTGACATTTTCATCAACCCCAGTGGCAACAGATCTATGGTAGGCCCCTTCCCAGCCAGAGAGAAGCTTGATAATTACTGCCCCTTTCCATTACTCCTGGGAATCTCTTGAGCTCGGCCATGACAAAGGGCTGTTGTGTCGCAGACATTTTTTCACAGGAATCCTTTATTTCAGATTTCTGTGTCTTCTGGAAGGCTGAGGCCTCAGAAGAGAACATAAACAATTATTATCAGCTGCTGGGGAATGCAACAGGGGCACCTATTTTGATTCCAGATATTACCGCGCCTGTGTGGGTCGCAGCTGGTGAGAGAGAGACGGTGAATCTTGTTTCTTGAATCAGAAGGCTGGATTTATTAAGATATCATATATAATACATAACTATACTAAATAGAATATAGAGAGAGGTTTGCAGAGCAGCTAGGCTAGGCTAAGAAATAGACAGAAAAGAATCTATAACAAAGTTGTGTTCAAGGACTCAGTCCCCTAGCTTGCACAGGTGATTGGCCCTTAATTATAAACATAGAACATGAACCAATCACCAATGAAAATAGGTGCCCCTGTTGCATTCCACAGCAGCTGATAATAATTGTTTACCTTCCCTTCTGTGGCCTCAGCCTTCCAGAAGACACAGAAATCTGAAAGAAAGGATTTCTGTGAAAAAATGTCTGCGACATTGTTGAGTTTCTTCCTGGTCCTGCCAGCCTTGTTCGCAGTCTCTGAACCCAGCAAAAGGAGTTTTGTTCTGTGTGCACAATCTGGTGGGAGCTCTTGGCCATGAAGTGCCAGTAGGCAAGGTGGCCACATGAGGAACAGCTGCCTCAAAAGGAGAGGCTCCAATAATCTGCATTTCTAAGGCTCCCTGTGGGACACATCCTAAATCACTTAACTGTACCCCCATTTCATACACCTTCAAGGGAATGTTTTTAAGAGAAGGAGTCATTACCTCCCACATTTACAGCATGAGCACATCAGAACCTGAGGAGAGTTATTACCTTGTGGCAATGCATAAACCAAATACTCTCCATAAAAATAATGAGAAACACAGGCAGTGCATCCAAAGCCCTGTCCCTGTGCCGCCCCATCCCACTGTGGAGCAAGGGCAGAGTGATCCCAAGAGAATCCAGGCAGAGGTGGGTGAATCTGCTGTAGTGGTTACAAGGAAAAAGATTTTAATGTCCAATTAATCCAAATGAATTATGTAAAATATGATAAAGATGGAGGAAAAAATGTAGATGCAGTCCATTATTAGATTAATGACTAATCAATCACCACCCATTTTTGAAATATCATGCTTAAAACATCACAGTTTCAGATGAAAATAGCATCTTTTTAGAAAGCCATGGAATTACCTAGCCTGGCAAAAGTACAGAACCACACTGATTACACTTTCAAAGTGTGGTGGTGCATTTTTAACAATTATGAGCATCCAGAGTGGGGGAAAACAGTGATCAAGGGTTTTTAACAGGCACTTTTAACAGGCCAGGATTTTCCCATCTGCTTTTTTCCTATCTTTGTCCTTTCATAGTTTTGAGTTCTGCATTGTGATCAAAGTTGCAGAGCATCAATTATATTTCAAATCAACTGAAAACCCAGAGCTCATGAAACTGGGGTTTTCACTCCCAGTGGATTTTTTTTACAGCTTTGAATAGCCAGGAACTGGTGAGACACCAGCTCTTGTGGGGGTGAGGAGAATCCAAGACATTGATGCAAAACCAATAATCTCAAAGCTTCACTGTTGGCTCCTACAGAAGATTCCTCCAACTTAGCAGCTGTCAATGAACAACTCCTGATTTTGCACTAAGTAGAACCAGGAGAAGTTGACCCAAGAAAGTAGCCATTGTTGCTTCCAGAGCATATGTGATGCCTCAGGTTTTAGCTTTGATATTTTTCAGATTCTGTGCTGCTTTAGTGTGTACTTCTGAGCTTCATATTAGGGGATGGTGAGCTCTCTGCACAGAGTAGGGAGACAAAACAATTCCTTCTCTAGCTGGGGACCAAGGACAAATGATTCAAATTTCAGAGCATAAACAATGGTGCAGCGAAGAGAGAAAAACAAGCAGGATGGGACTTCACCATCTAAAGCTGTAATTGGACAATTAACTCCAAGATGCAAATGGACCAGAACTTATAAAAGTGAGAGACCCTGTGACCAGTGTCCATTTTGTGACCATTTTGGTCCATCTTGGGTGCAGCCCTGGCTGGGCTCTTGTGCTGCCCAAGGTGCATCCACTGAGGCCTTTTAATAAAGGGATTATTAAATGGATCCCTGCTTTATTCTTTAACTCTGGCCTCTGTTCTAGGTCAGCCTTTCTAGGCATCATATGGAGACTCAGAACACTCCTTGTGTCCTCCAAAGGAGGAGCTCCACTAAAAGCAATCCATGGCAATGGCAGAACTTTGCTGCAGCAGAATTTCCAATTCTACTGACTTTCAAAAACAACCATGGATCACGGGTCTCTAGTTTGTGTACATGCACTCTGCAGGCTTTTCCCTTGCTGTGTGAAACCTGGGGAGTCTCTCCTCCCTTTGTCACATCAAGTAGCAGGAAGTGCCTGGTGGTGTGTTTGAGGAGCACAACACATGCTAGGATTGCAGAAACCCTTTGCATAAATTTACATAAGAAACCACTGCACTCCCTGCAGAGTTGCTGCTCACAGTGTTTGACATTGCACTTGAAACAGTGCTGCAAAGGGAGCAACAGCTTTTGCAGGGAGGTTTAAAATAATCAGTTTTGTTTTTCCTTTTCTAACCATCAAAGAAGGGTCTGAATGCTGGGAGCTGTGCAGTGAGAGGAGATGAATGATAATTGCCATTACTGGCTTTTCTCTGCATTTTTGAGGGATACCATGACTAAAGTAAAGTTAGGTGCCATCATTACCTGATCAGTCACTGCTGAGAGCAACAAGCATAAAAATTCCTGAGCTACACCATGTTTGTGCACAAGGATTTTTTTGGCATTCAGTTCCAAATGTGAAAAACTGGGTACTATTCACTGTAGCAATGTTAAAACACAGATATAACACATATTTTATAAAATTCATAAATTAGAGGCAAGAGATCTATTGCTGAAATGCAAAATTGTTCATTTTAAAATGCAGAAGATCAAAGTCACTGAAAAAAATGAATGTCAGTAAAGTACACGTGATTTTTTTAAAGAGAAACCACCAAAGAACACATAAAATCATGGAATCCTTTAGGTTGAAATAAACCTCTAAGATCATTGAGTCCAACATAATATTTGGCTCCTTAACGTGTCTTTGGGTATTTAGTAAGGGGAACTAAAAGCATAAAGAAAATTAGAAATGTATTCACACAAGCTTACCCAATTCTGAACTCAAATAAATGTATGAATCTCTCTCACAGTTAAAATGTATTTCAGGTGAAAGAATGATCAGTTCAACAAATCTCATCCCATTATTTTGAGAACAACTTAACAAAAAAACCAGCTAAATATCTATGGTGGGATGACACTGCTGTGATCCAACTGTCCCTCAAACCCACTCTGATTCCCTGCCTCAGCTAGACAGGACAGAGAGAAACAGAACAAAAGTTTTGTGGGTTGGATTAAAGACAGGGTGATATCACTCACCAAGCACTATTATGGACAAAACAGACTTGACTGGGGAAAAGAATAATTTAATTTATGTAGGAGACTGGAGGAATGGTTAACAGGCTCAAAACAACCAGGTGGGAAGTGGGGTGGAAACAGGATGAACTCTGTCTCTTTTTTTTCCTTCTTAAGATATACTGTAAACCTGACTGAAAAATTCCAGTCAATGCCTTCTTACCTGCCTTCTTGTGTCTGGGTAAATTGAAGTTCCTGAAGTGCCTTATTCAGTCTGGATGTTGTTTTACATTTTGCCAAGTACCTTATTTTACCTTAATGTTCTAAAGTTTGCAAGTCAAAGTTTGTTATTCAACCACCTGAGAATTTAGTTGTTTCTCCCATTCACTGCCCAGATTAAACCAAACCACCCTCTCCTGAGCCCACTGAGTGGGACAGGACATTCCATCCTCATGGACCTCACTGTCCCCATGGCCCTCACAGCCCTCACGGTCGCCATTGCTCTAACAGCTCCCACAGCCCCCAAAGCCCTCATGGTCCCCATTGCTCTAACAGCCCCCCACAGCCTTCACTGCCCCCACAGACCCCACAGCCCCCAAAGCCCTCACGGTCCCCATTGCTCTAACAGACCCCCACAGCCTTCACTGCCCCTCCAGCCCTCACAGCCCCCATAGCCTTCATGGTCCCCATTGCTCAAACAGCCCCCATAGCCCCCATGGTCCCCATTGCTCTAACAGCCCCCATAGCCCCCATGGTCCCCATTGCTCTAACAGCTCCCACAGCCCCCAAAGCCCTCACGGTCGCCATTGCTCTAACAGCCCCCCACAGCCTTCACTGCCCCCACAGACCCCACAGCCCCCAAAGCCCTCACGGTCCCCATTGCTCTAACAGCTCCCACAGCCCCCAAAGCCCTCACGGTCCCCATTGCTCTAACAGCTCCCACAGCCCCCAAAGCCCTCACGGTCGCCATTGCTCTAACAGACCCCCACAGCCTTCACTGCCCCTCCAGCCCTCACAGCCCCCATAGCCTTCATGGTCCCCATTGCTCAAACAGCCCCCATAGCCCTCATGGTCGCCATTGCTCTAACAGCTCCCACAGCCCCCAAAGCCCTCATGGTCCCCATTGCTCTAACAGCCCCCACAGCCCCCAAAGCCCTCATGGTCCCCATTGCTCTAACAGCCCGCCACAGCCTTCACTGCCCCCACAGACCCCACAGCCCCCAAAGCCCTCACGGTCGCCATTGCTCTAACAGCCCCCCACAGCCCCCAAAGCCCTCACGGCCCTCACAGCCCTCATGGTCCTCATTGCTCTAACAGCCCCCCACAGCCTTCACTGCCCCCCCAGCCCTCACAGACCCTATAGCCCTCATGGTCCCCATTGCTCTAACAGCACCCACAGCTTTCACTGCCCCACAGCCCCCATGGCCTTCAGAGTCCCCATTGCTCTCACTGCCCTCACAGCCTTCACTGCCCCCACAGCCCCCAAAGCCCCCACAATCTCCATTGCTCTCACTGCCCCCAGTGACCCCACAGCCCCCACATGCCTTCACTCCCGCCCTACCTGGTCCCCATTGCTCTAACAGCCCCGACAGCCTCCATTGCCCCCACAGACCCCACAGCCTCCACAGCCCTCAAAGCCCTCACAGTCCTCAAAACCCTAACAGCCCCCTCAGCTTTCATGGCCCCCAAAGACCCCACATGTCTCACAGCCCTCACAGCTCCCACACCCACGACAACCCTCAGAGCCCTCACAGAGCCCACAGCCCTCACAGCCCCCATGGCCCTAACTAACCTGAGAGTTCCACACACCCCACAGACCTCTGCAGGAGACCAGAGAAATGGCTGAGTGGCTCAAAACCACCAGGATGGCCACTGCTCCTTCCCCGTCTTCTTGAGTCTTAGTCAACCTCTGGGTCACACTGAAATGGTGGTGGCTAACCTATGGCCTGTCCCAAATGGCAGCGACTGAGCCATGGCCTGCCCTGAAATGGTGCAGCTGATCCAGAGCCTGCTGAGGGCTCTGACACAGCCATGACTGAGCCATGGCCTGCCCTGAAATGGCGGCCGCTGATCCAGAACCTGCTGAGGGCTCTGACATGGCCATGTCTGAGCCATGGGCTGCCCTGAAATGGCGGCAGCTGGTCCAGAACCTGCTGAGGGCTCTGACACGGCCATGACTGAGCCATGGCCTGCCCCGAAATGGCGGCAGGTGATCCAGAACCTGCTGAGGGCTCTGACACAGCCATGACTGAGCCATGGCCTGCCCTGAAATGGCGGCCGCTGATCCAGAACCTGCTGAGGGCTCTGACACAGCCATGACTGAGCCATGGCCTGCCCTGAAATGGCAGCAGCTGGTCCAGAGCCTGCTGAGGGCCCTGACATGGCCATGACTGAGCCATGGGCTGCCCTGAAATGCTGCAGCTGATCCAGAGCCTGCTGAGGGCTCTGACATGGCCATGACTGAGCCATGGGCTGCCCTGAAATGGTGGCCACTGATCCAGAACCTGCTGAGGGATCTGACACAGCCATGACTGAGCCATGGGCTGCCCTGAAATGGCGGCCACTGATCCAGAACCTGCTGAGGGATCTGACACAGCCATGAATGAGCCATGGCCTGCCCTGAAATGGTGCAGCTGATCCAGAACCTGCTGAGGGCTCTGACATGGCCATGACTGAGCCATGGCCTGCCCTGAAATGCTGCAGCTGATCCAGAACCTGCTGAGGGATCTGACACAGCCATGAATGAGCCATGGCCTGCCCTGAAATGGTGCAGCTGATCCAGAACCTGCTGAGGGCTCTGACATGGCTGTGACTGAGCCATGGCCTGCCCTGAAATGGTGCTGTCTGCATGGCAAACCTTGCCCTGCAAACCCAACACAGCACCAAAACAATATGCATTCCTAGCCCTGATGGACTTCAACTGTGCCTTCTCAATTATTTTCAGATTAAATCAATCTGATATTCAAGTACTTTCTAACAGTGATATTTATTCAACCACAGATTAATTGCATTATCATAACAGAGAAGCTTTTCCAAAGTAGGTCCTACTTTCATGCTTGCATAAATTCCTTTTAAATCCATCTTGATATTCTGCAAAGCCACATCCTTTGCACCACAGATCCAGCACTGTTCTAGGCACCCTGCTTCCCTTCGGGCATGATTTGAGAAGTGCTAAATGTATTCTTACCAAATACAAACCTCTGGTGTAAACTAATCCCATTTTTCTACCTTACCTTTAGGTTAAGCCCTTTTGAAGACAGCTTTGCACAAACATTGCTGGAAGAGCTGTTCCTTGTCCATAACCAAAGCAAATCCAATAGCACCTATATCAAGAGGTGGCTCTGCCTCACAACTCCCAGTCCAGGCAGTGACAGCAACAGCAGAGCAGGCAGAACTTCCACAATTTGCCAAAAATGTGACTGTCACATGACAGAGTCACAGGGTAGAAGGTGGGGATGCTGTGCTGCCTTCTCATGTGTTTTAGAACATAATATCCCATGAAATGCCACAAAGAGAGGCAGGTTGGACCATATTGCATATGGGAAGTTGAATTTTGAAGAATCCAGGTGGATCTTTGCATTCTGGTTTTGTTTGTTTTGCAAAAAGATGGGTTTAAGAAACAGCTGGTAAAAAATGAATTATGCAGGGGTCTGGACCCATGGTGTACATCTGCCACAGGAAAGGCTGGTGTGCTGGGCCAGGAGATGCAATTTAGAAAAAAATCCTTATTCCTTAGGATACACAAATTAATTCTTCTCCTCTAAGAAAGAAGGGCAAAGTTTTCCACAGTGCTTGTGGTTCTGCATGCTAAACAGTACTTGCTTCATGTACTGTATACACAGAGGGTCACATTCACTGCAGAACACAGAAACAAGCAAACAAAATCACATTAAAGGAGATAATCTCTGTTTCATTTAGTTAGCAGCAAACAGACATAACAGTATGTTTATATTTGTAAATATAAAGTCCAAAAACATAAAAGAAAATACTCTATAGTCAATTATTATCAGTTTCTGCTGAGGATCTTTCAAGGGCCAATCTGACCTAGAATATACAATTCTTTGAAGTCTTTTTTAAAGTCTTTAAAGTTACTCAAACCCAAGTTATGTCAAAGCCATCTAAACATGATGCCACATTTTTTCTTCCCTGTACAGGTCTGTACAGAGCTGTCTGAATCCAAATGTCAGTGCATTACTCCAAATTTTTATCATGAAGTGTTGAGGCAAAGCTTCATCATGTGCAAATATTTACACGAGAGCAAAATCTGATTAAAAGCTTCAATTAGAAAAGCTCAATATTTAAGTATTTCATTTACTGCTGGTTCAAAACAAATGAATGAGACAGCGTGATGGCAGACACCTGCCTTGCTTCCTATCCCACATTCCTCATCTACACCATCATCATGTGGATTTCTTCCCAATATCCAGTCTAACCCTACTCTCTGTCAGTTTGAAGCCCTTCCCCCTTGTCCTGTCACTCCAAGCCTTTGTCTCCATCTTTCCTGTAGGCTCCTTTCAGGCACTGAATTTCTTGATGTGTACTGAATTAATTCCTTGATTGGTTTGAAGTACTCTCCTAGAGCCAGCCATGAAGAAGAGCAAAAGAAGGTCTTCTAAAATCTAACCTTCCCCAGTTTGTTTGGGTGAATTTTACAAGATAGTTTGGGCTTTACTGTGAGTCCCTGCATGGTGACATCAAAGAGCACCAGAAGGGGTTGTAAAAACAGAACTAAAAAACCAACTCTGTGCTAAATCATAGAATCACAGAATATCCTGGCTTGGAAGGCACCCACAAGGCAAATCAAAGTCCAACCCCTGGCCTGCACAGGACAGCCCCAAATCCCACCCTGTGCCTGAGAGGATTGTCCAAACAAAAGGGGGATGCAAACCCTGAGCATGGAGGAGAGAGGTCCTGTGGCAGAATGAGCTCATCTCACATCTCATAATGCAAAAGCTTGAAACAAAAGAAGGCAGATTTCCTTGAGCTGTGGTTATTTTTAGAGTTAGTAAACTCGACAGGACTGAGTTTAGAATCTTCAAACAGGTATATGTTTATTTATATATAATGTATTTATATATGTTAGAGAGAATAGAAAAAACAGGTAATGCCATGTTTTCAAAGGCAACTTGTGCCTTGATGAAGCAAGCTGCAAGGCTAAGAGATTTTTAATGATTTTTTCCCCAGAAAAAATTATAACTGGGATGTTGATCCAAAAACAACCCAGTGAGACAAAACAAGCAGAGAGTGGAGGAACCGCATTTTGTGTGATTTTGGAGTGCAGAAACAAACTCCAGCAGCAGCCAGTGAATTTACTGACACTGAAGGTTTGTTTCTCAGTGCCCATCAGCTGCTGCACGTGGCTTTTCTCTGCCCTTGGCTTATCGAGGTGTGTGACACCTATTACTGAGTTTTTCTTTGCAAATCATTTCTGATGAGAAACCTGAAATGGTGATGGGAAACTGAATGACACAAACAAGATGTGACATTTCAAAATCAATCCTGGATTTGTGGGTGTTTTAATCCCACTGAAGGGCCTTGGCTTTGAGACTGTCTCTTTTCTCAAGGACACAGGGATAGAGCAACTCAGGAGAGCCACTCCCTTCCGACCAATGCATCATGAATTTCCTTGGTCTTTAACACTTAAATAAATCTCTACAGTTTTCTCACAATAAGATCCAGAGGAATATTTTTACTTCTAGGCTATCTGCTAGACATATTTATCAATACTTCCACATCGAGTATCAGAGCTGGAGAGCAAAAATATTCAAACTGATCAAAAGAAAGATGAACCTATTCTATTCTATTCTATTCTATTCTATTCTATTCTATTCTATTCTATTCTATTCTATTCTATTCTATTCTATTCTATTCTATTCTATTCTATTCTATTCTATTCTATTCTATTCCATTCCATTCCATTCCATTCCATTCCAAATTTTTCTACCCCATTCTACTCAAGTGGCCTCAGAACATGTTATCAGGTCTGCACATAATGTGTAAAGCAGGCCCAGTGCTAACTGCAGGCTCTGTGGGTAAAACAGAGAGGATGGCCAAGGGAAGGGAGCACTCCAGCAAACTTACTTCCAAAATTAGGGAATAACATGACTATGTCAGATAATGGATGTAGAAGTGAATTCCAGAACAATTTTCAGAGTGACTCCCTAATATCAGAAAGAGCTGCTTGCCACCAAATGAAATGGGGGTGTTTTGACACAGATTTTGTTCCTTGCCATGACAGAGAAATGGAATAGATTTGTTTTCACTTCTAGGAGTGTTTGATAGCCTGAGAATGGTTAACTAATGATAATAAAAAATCTGTACTTAAAATGTAATTCAGTTCTGTAATTATATTTCTTATGCATGGAGACAGAAATAAACTAGAGGAAGAACCCATTAGCCCTTTTGCATGTATAATTGAACATGTTTGATATTACTGGGTAACCTTTGTAAGCAACTGGCTTTGAGCTTATGCAAAGAGGTGAACACTTTGAATACATAAATAACAATAGGACCAGAGAGGTTTTTGATTTTGTATTCTGTTCTTTTCTTGTTTGTGTCTGTTAGATGCAGTCAGACATCCCTGGCTTTATCTGGCTATCCATAGAAACATCTGAGAGATCTGACTTTTGCATCATTTGGGTGCAGTAATGAATAAGAACTGACATCAAATATCAATATTATTGGCCCAGCTAAATGGTAGCTGACATCTAACTGGACTGCTGAGGAGGTAAACAAAATTGAAATTTTTTTTTTTGTTTAAAAACTGTCTGACATTATTTGCCCTTCAGTAAATCAATGGAGGAATGACCTAGATGCTGTTTGCATTTTGGCCTGGGGAGGTAAAATTGGACAGTTGTTCTCAAGCATATTTTTTATAGTCTTTTAGGTTTTCCTAATATTACCTGTAATTCTAAAAATACTCTTTTTTTTTGTTTGTTTTAGGGAAACTTGGTAACCACTGTAATGATTCCTAAACCTGCAGATACAACACAAACACAGCATGGCATACTTCTATTTGGACACAAACACATATATACACACACATGAGGGAGCAAACCTTGTTCTACTTTAAATTCATGACTCAACCAAGCATCTATAGTCTTTATACTTCATTAGCAGAGGTGATTTACCATTGTAAAGAAGGAACAGAGCTTACCTGAAATGCTGCTTGGGTCATATCCTAGCGCAAAATAAATACCTGAAACATTTTTCTCTACAAAGTTACTGTGTTCTGGAAACATGGGACTAAAAGGGATAGTAACAGTAACTTTTAGGAGGAAAGGTGCATTTTTCTATGTCCTCAGTTCAAAAGCAGCTGTGTGAATTTTGCTCAAAAGTTCCATGGACAGAGAATCAACTTGGACAAGTGCAGGATTTAAATGCTGCTGGAAGTGTTAAGTGCTGACATAACCACAAGAGCAGAGGTTTGTGCAGGGCATGGTGACTCCTGTGTCCCAGCAAGGCAGGACCCAACAAAAGGGCACATTCCAGGTGCCAAGCTGGCAGTTCTGTTCCATAGAGAACAGGCCAATTAGGGAATCTCACCACTAATAAGAGTACTGGCTGCAAACCTTGCCCACTTAACCAAAAAACTATTAACTGCAGTTTCAGAAGCATGGTGTAGTAAATAACTCTGATTTAATCAGTTTCACAAAGCTTAATGAGGATTTATTTAATTTGTATAAATGCATTATTCTCTTTTATCTTCTTCTTCACACAATACTCTTCCCCTTAATATTTGGACATACTGCCTGAATGCCATCCTGATCTAACTAGAAAATTATTCCTTGTTCTTGTGCAATTAGAATTTCATAATTTTTTAAACTTCTTTTGGCATCAAGCAGCCTGAGACAGGATTACCACAAGCCCACTGGAGGGATGTAGGAGCCCACTCAAGCTGACCTATGTCCAAGCAGAAAAAGGAGTGAATCCCTTGGGATCTCTCACCATTACAGCTCTGCACCCACAGAGTGTGACCATGCAGGCAACACTTCTGGCAAAGCATGGGATGTGCAGACCCATGACATTGGGATATAAGAAAATATAACAACAACAACAACAATCTAAGCAGGGTTTTTTCAGCAATCAGCCTTCAGTTTTGTCATTTTAGACTTCCTGGGCCAGGTACAAACATTAGGTTGGACATTCTGAAAGTAATGTTGCACTTTGTCCAAATAGTCAATGATCGATGTCCAAAATCTTTTCTATGAAAGTATTGTTGAAAATATGAGTGTTTCTACAAAAACATTTTTCCTCATAAAATATGCATTTTAAAACAAAAATATTGACACCCAAAACATCTTAATCAGCTTGCTTAGGGTGGGGTATTTTAATTTTTTGACGAGCAAGCACTAGAGGGTAAGAAAATAGTTGTCAAGTGCTGTATTTGGCTGAAATATAACACTTGCTTTGCTAGCCAGCTGTGAGACAACTGTTACTTGTTCAACACAGGGCCACTACCTAATTTTTCAGTGGCAGAATTAACGCTTACAATTGCAATCACAGCTTCTGGAGTTATATTCCTCACTCTGACCAGTGCGGCACCAAGTATTTCCATTTTTACTAATTCGATCACTGAGAATGTCAACCATTGATTTCAGTCTAGAGGTAACGCCAACTGTAATATTCCTTACCATAACTCCATGCTTATCTGAAAGGTTATCAACACGTGGTCTTTCAGCTTCCTGTTAATCATTGTAGGTCTCATGAGGCCCTTTGTGAATTAACACCCACATTAAGGACAGCGCTGTGGTATCTCTACAGGGTTTCCCTCATCATGCTTGCTCCTGTGTTGTAAGATGTGTCTATTCTATTTGCCATCTGTTAGAGGTGGGGCAGTTCTCTTAATTGGGCAGTTTTCTTTATCTCTTTCTTTATCTCTCAGCCAACCCTCCCTCCAGGAGATCTCTGCTGTTCATGGCCAGTGAGTGTCCCTGCATGGCTGATAAAATTCCATCATCCCATGGGGAGATGCTCTGCTCAGGGGAGGAGCCAAGCATTCCTACCTGGATACAATCTGAGATTTGGGATATCAGAGCAGCCTTTGCCCACTGCATTCCCAGAGGAGCCCAGGCCCATCTCCAGCAGCCCTGGACCCTCAGAGGAAAACTCCCCCCTTGTGCAGGATCCCTGCTCCAGCAGAACCACAGCTGGCACTGCAGGAGGGCTGAGCCACCATGGGATGGGACTGTGCCACCACCCTGACACACAGGGGGTCTGCTCCTGATCTGACTCTGGCAGTGTTGTTTTGTGTTATTGCATTGTTTATTTTATTTTTATTTTCTTCCCTAATAAAGAACTGTTATTCCTACTCCTTTATCTTTGCCTGAGAGCCTCTTAATTTCAAAATCATAATAATTTGGAGGGAAGGGGTTTACATTCTCTAATTCAGGGGAGGCTCCTGCCTTCCTTAGCAGACACCTGGCTTTTCAAACTGAGACATCCTGTTAAACACTCTCTGTTCCCCACCTCTCAGTGTCTCAGGGCACTGAGAGGCAGGTTGTGCCTGTCAAATACAGATAGATGCACACAGCCAAGAAAGAATTAAGATGCCTTGGGAATTCCTATTCCCCTCCCTGAAATTAGTTTATCCCACACCTTCTGCTGTGCCAGCCCCTGGGGTTTGCCCTACAAACACACAGGGCTGGCAGAGCAGTTGGCAAAGCAGCAGCTGATACTGAGCAAGAGGAGAATATTCAGGATCTCCAGCAGGAAAAATTAGTACCTTGCCCTGCCTGTAATGAAGGTGCCAGTGGGAGCACAGGAAGCAGGAACACCACAAAGTTATTTTTCAGGAAAGACGGTCTCTGAGAAAAAGGCTGCAGATACCAACACATGCCTCAGCACTTCCACACCAGCTTTAAAGAGCAGTGTGGCCAGGAGAGCTGCAGGAATCATACATCACAAATGTTTGGGTCAGACTATTTCATACGGCCTCTTAGAGCCATTCGGAAGAAATTCCTCCCCTTCCAAAGTTATCAGTCTTTCAAACAGCAGTCTGTCACCAATCCCAGTCAAAAAGGTTCTTCTCGGACAACAACTATAAATTAACCATCCAGGGGAAAAAGCCCAACAAAAAATTCAGTTAAATAAAGTAATCAATGATCCCAATAGAGGGGAATGGCTTAGACATCATGCACTGATCTAAGGAGGAAGGAGGGAGCAGCAAGGAGTGGGCAGCTCTATTCTAACAGGCACTGGGGCTCTGCTCTGGCTGGCAGCTGGGGCCACTCTGAGCCACCACTGATTCTGAATCCAGCCCCAGAGGTCTCTGTGTCACCAAGGAGCAGGACAGTGTGGGCCAAAACAAGGAACATGATGGTTAAAGGGGGAAAAAAAAAAAGGAAATTTGCATGCAGAACTTACCTTCCTGTTGAATGTAGCGTGATTACAGGAATGCGCGTGACCCTGGAATGTGTAAACACGGAGACCCTTGGAAAGAAACAAACATTTAAATCAGTTACTGCAATGTAAGTTATTCTACAGCCCTGATGTAAACAGAAAGACCTTGTTTTTATGGCTGTGTGAACATCAAGACACACTGTGTGATACAAAGCCAGCTCCTGGTTGCTGGAACAGGAACACGTTTTGCACCATTGCTAAGGATGTATCTCCTCACTTCCCATGGCAGCCAGCAGCAAAGGTGCATTCAAATATCCCCAGGTAAAGCCATGCCCTGGCTGCAGGGCTGCAGTCAGAAGGTGGAATTGCTCCTGCCAAAACACTCAGGCACTGAGTCACTACATGCTTCTTGGTATTCCACACACACCAACTAAGGCTTCCCTAAGGAATCACAGGCATGAAATCAAAATTAATTATCTTTTGTCATCTCCCACATTAGGCCATAGGTGACCTACATAGTGCACTAACATATGTCAGATGTCATCATTGATATCTGGCTTGTTCTCCCAGTACAGGAGCCATTCAACCACAGTATCTCCTGCTAAAAACCCTGAAATCTTCACGATGGCAAGACACAGGCATTGAAAAGAGATATCCTTCTCTGTTTTCATAGAAACCACTGGCTTCATGGGTTAAAAAATACTTCCTGTTAAAAGTGAAGCCCAGGTCGGAGCAATGCAATCATATGCTGAAGAACAGATTTTCCTCTAAGAAAAGCATTTTATTAACCTGCAATTGAAAGACAGTTTGCTGCATTTTTCTGGAGAGTTCAAAAAACCCAAACACAAGATCTGAAACTCCACTACTCATCCTGGTCTTGAATAAATCTCACAGGAGCAGGGGTAACATAGGTTAATCATATGTCTGTCATGCTTTTGGAGTTTATATCATCAGCTTAATCCCATTTTATTTCCCTGATTAAAAAAAAAAAAAATCAATCCTACTCTGACATAAGAAATTTGAATTCTCTTTTTCACTGATAAAACCTCCTACATTTTATCATCAGCATGTCTAGCAGCATATTCTCACTGTTTGCAACAAGCCCTTTCAGAAAGCAGTTAATGAGCTTTGACCACAAAGTAATTCTAGAGGGACACTCCCCAATAATGCTCTGTGGTTCATATTATATCTCTGAACCACTTAGGAGAACTCAGCCCAACCAAGCAGCAGTTGAAGGGGATTACATTGTTGTTGTAAATATCTCAGGGGTTAAGAGCAAAGAGGGGAAGGAGCTATTGAGGCTGAAGAGCACTGTTGATGCAGGAACATATGGGGATTCATTATCTGCAGAAAAATTCCAGTGGAAAATTAGAAGACAGTTCTTGAACAGAGAGATACAAAAACTTACTCCACTCCAAGAAGTGGGGATAAAAAAAAAATCTCATTACTATAAGAAGCTGCTTGAAAAGCCTGGAAATAAATGACCTTCTCCTGTATGTGATCTTTTGCCTGGACTTGGAGACCAAGGAGGCTCTTTCCAGTCTCACTCATATGGCATTAGAATACAAATCTCTGATAAAGCCCAGCATTTAATGCTGCACAGATCTCCTTTTGTTTAAAAAAATGTCACCCAAAGGAGGGAGCATGCTACTTTGGCAAGTGCCATTTTGTATCTCATTGTATTTTTCATTTACCTCTCTGTGTTCAAGTAGTTTCTGTCCAAGGCCACATGGCTATTGTGATCATACTAGGAAATTGGTATTCCCATAAAAGTATTGCAAGGCAACAAGAGAAAAAGGCTCTGAACTATTAAAAGCTCTGTATTTAAAGAGCACACCATCCACCTTGAGCATAAAAAGGTTATCTGAGCACAGTTCTTGAGTCCTCCATGGTTTTCAACAGAGTTACAAGGGGAAATAGTGCTAAAAAACTCATTCCAAAACCCCTGCATATTTATAAGTTAGATATTAGATATAGGCTGGATATCAGGAAGAGATTCTTCCCCCAGAGGGTGTGTGGCACTGAACAGACTCCCCAGAGAATATGGGCACAGCCCCACGGTTGCCAGACAGGGTGGGATTGTTGGGGTGTCTGTGCATGACCCGGAGCTGGATTGATGATCCCAGTGGATCCCTTCCAGCCCAGCAGATTCTGTGATTCTGTGATTTCTAAGTAATAAAACATGAACCAATAAATGCTGATACAAGGAAAATTTTAATAATTACAAATTCACTGCTGGAATAGAAATGCAACTATACAAAATTCCCTAAGACTGACAGGCAACTTAATTTGATAAAGTTAAAAGGATAGGAGACAAAGATAACCAAACATAAGCAGTCTAGTGAGAAAAAATGTCAAGGACATGAGCTGTACCTTGTGGCCCAGCAGCAATATCGATTGCACCCAGCCCATGGTAACAAACCAAGTGTTGGTGCATGTTTTGCATGTAAAAAGTAGCCCTTGTAAAATAACTGCTGCTGCTCAGCAGGGTGTAGTATTTACCCTCAGACACTCTCAAATACCAATACACACACAGCAACCTTTCCACAAACACAGAAAAAGCATGCTGTCACAAACCAGTGGGAAAAAAGAAAACCACACACATGCTGCACAAAATGGATGTGAACTTTCAGCTTTCCCTCCTTAAGTCAATTCAGTGCAAGCCCTCTGAAAAGGATTTTAATAAAAGTAATAATAATGATAATAAAAGTGAGACAAAGGCAATGGTTCTGCAAAGTGTTTCTCAATACTATCAAAACTTAATTTCCAAATTGCCACTTTGTTTTTATTCAGTGCACAGCTCAGGTTTTCTTTACCCACACTGGGAAATCTGAGTTTTGCAAACATAAAAACAAATCTGGAAAGCTACTACTTGGCTGTAATACCAAATAGTAATAGATATTCTGTGGACCAGAATTCAAGTCAGCACTGAGCTTTCAGCAGCAAGAGCTCAGCAGCAGGTTAATGAAATCCCTTTTGCACATGCATTCTGCTTTTCAGGCTTTAATTATAAAATAAGCCACTATAGCACCACCAGTGCTTCATGCAGTGTGGAACTGAACAGGGTTCAGTTGCAACCCGGGTGCATCTGCCATTTCAATGAGTTTCTTTAAGGCTCAAGTTGAGCAAGAACAAACATTTGGGACTTCACAAGGAAAAGAGCAGGGAAAAAGAAGGAGATTGACATTAGGACATTTCTTAGTTAGGGGAAAATTATGGTCCTTTGCTGTAGCCTGAAGGTCTCACTGACCATCACCCCCTACAGAAGGAACAATCACAAACAGAGCAGGAGCAGCAACAAAACAGCAGAGCAGAACTCTGAAACTGGAAAAAGGCCCATTTCCCCCACCTTGGTCTGGACCAAGGGTCTATCCAGTCTCATTGAATTGGACATGCCAGCAGTATAAACCATGGAAAATACATTATTATTGTCAACTGAGTCTTGACTGAAACATTAATGGAGGAAGTGTGAGTTCCATTCCCTCCTTGAGCTATTGTCAATTACATTAATAACCATCCAGTCTTCCTCTGCAGGAAATACATTGACAACAGCATCATTCAAAGAAAACAAAATATGAAGTGCTCTCCATTGTTGAGATTTTGGAGGTTTTTTTACTTATTATTCCCACATGCACACACACATATAATTTTCCAGTCTGAAATCCAGAAATTAACATTAGAATCAGTGGTTAGAAACACTCTGGCATTATGCTGTGGAGCCTATCAACCCTTCAGCTTCCACTGAACACAGGCATTAATTGCCTGCCTTGGACTGGAGCTACCTAAAAGACTCCTGAGAGAGAAAACATTCCTTTGTTAGAATGAAATCTGGTATTGTGGAAAAGCAACCTGATCTTTGGAGCCAGGCATCTGTGAGCAGTAATCCTGCTGAAAAGTAGTTAAACAAGGTTTCAAAATTCAAATTATTTTTTTTGTTCCTACTTTCAAAGGATAAAAGCCCAAGATTTGGGAATCAATAGTAAAAGTCTGCTGTAAATCCTCCCTATTGTGTGTCCACATAGATATAAGAATACCAGGGTAAGACAAGACAGGCTAGAGACAATCCTAATTAATTTGCTTCTTTGCATTGCAATAATTAAGTTCCACCTTTAACTATGTAACACAGCAGCTGAATCTTCCTGTACTTGTTTTAATTACCATTTCAACAGCAACAAACTAAAATTCCCAAACTTAACAAGCCATACTGCATGCACCTCTGGAGAAAACAGCTAAAACCAGTAGGGTGTCATTTGAAAGCTATTAATGTTTCTCAAAGTCTGCTCTTTTGGTTTTCTTTCTGGATTTTGAATGATTTGCTGTACATGAACATCTGACACAAACAAACTCACTTTGCAGGTCCAGAATCAAGATAACAAATGCATTAGATCAAGCTGGGTGTAATATTGTAGTCACAATAGGTAATTATCTTTATGAGTTTGATGTGAGCTTTTAGATAACAACATTTGAGTATGAGATTTATCTAAACAGTGTTCAGATAGGAGATTTATTTGTAATTTCTTGGTTCATTTAGAAATTAACTCAAAGAAATAATGTTCATTCAGAAGGACTAAACTGAGAAAAGTGTTCAAACCATGAAGCACTCAGCTGTGGAAATGTTCACCACATTCTCTTTATTAAAAACAAACAAAACCTCCCATAAGTTCTTCATGAAAAGGTTTAATTGTGTTTGGGGGAAAATGAAAGTTCTGAGCTTACACAGGTAGAATTTTTCCAGTAAATCAAATATCGTAATGCTTTGGAAGCTCCCTTGGCTGGACCTGAACTTTTCCTAAAGCAGGAATGTTCAGTGTGCTGTGATTTCTGGCTAACGACTCATTTGGAAGTTCTAACTCTCCTCCTTCCTTGTTGGATTATATATCATTATATATCATGGCAAAATGCAAAATTAAAACGGTGCATCCTCCTCATTCCCATGCCTTACTCACAACATGGCCTGGCTGCCTCAGCCAGCACTGGGGAGCTCCGCAGGGAATGGGGCAGATCCAGCAGAACTGTGGTTCCACCATCCCTCCTTGCCATGAAGTGGGAGACATCAAAAGGGACTTGGATCTCTTCACGAGAGCAAAAGGTCATTTTTAGGAGAGAGAAAATTCATTTTCATGGGAATAATGGGTAAGCACAAAGACTGGAAGAAAGAGCCCAAGTCCTTTCGAGCTCTGCAAGACAGCTCCTTTCTTTCCCAACCCATCCCAACCATATGGGGTTCAACAAGGGAAAGTGCACTTGGGATGAGGCAACCCTGGGGGTATGGACACACTGGGACATGAGATGCTGGAAAGAGGCACTGCAGAAAGGGACCTGGAGATCCTGGCCAGTTGGATCTGAGCCAGCAGTGCCCTGGAACCAGGAGGGACATCCCTGTCCTGGGGGATCACCCCAGCAGTGCCAGCCAGGCCAGGGAGGGGACTGTCCTGTCTGCCCTGGGCTGGGCTCCTCAATGTAAGAAAGATATGATACCAGAAAGCCTCCAAAGGGCAACAAAGATGGTGATGAAGGGCCTTGAGGGGAAGCTGAATGAGGAATAGCTGAGGGCACTTGGTCTGTTCACCTCAAGGAGACTGAGGGGAGACTCACTGGGGCCTGAAACTTCCTTGTGAGGAGAAGAGCAGGGGCAGACACTGATCTCTGCTCTGTGGGGAACAGTGACAGGACCCAATGGAATGGCCTGAAGTTGTGTCAGGGGAGATTAGGGTTGGATATTTGGGGAAGGTGCTTTCCCCAGAGGGTGCTGGGCATTGCCCAGGCTCCCCAGGGAATGGGCACAGCCCTGGGGCTGCCAGAGCTCCAGGAGTGTCTGGACAACGCTCCCAAGAATGCACAGGGTGGGATTTTTAGGGTGTCTGTGCAGGGTCAGGGGCTGGATTGATGATCCTTGTGAGTCCCTTCCAGCTCAGGCTATTGTGTGTCAGTAACTCATTCCAGCAGCCCCCTGCACACTCCAGGCTCTGTGTGTGTCCCCCCAGGCCAGTCCTGCTGGCAGCCAGACCACTGTCCATCTGTCCCATCCTGTCCCACTCCCAGCAGGCAGAACTCCATCCATCTCCCAGTTACACCAGAGGCCTCACAGGCACATCAGTGCAGTGCCTGAGCAATGAGCACTGAGCAAATCTGGAGAACAGTTCTGCCATCTGTCACCACAGAATTTACTGCATGAACAGGAGCACAGAACCTTCAGTGCAAAGTTTGCTTCTGTTCTCATCACTTGGAATAGACCCTGGGTGAAAAAGAATCACACAAGAAGGTTTCTGGATGTTACAGCAGGGGTAAGGCCAGGGCATTACTCTGATGTTTTGTAATCCCTTCTTTGGGAGTAAAATTAACTTGCCACTATTTGTGTGCTCTGTTACATGAGGATTCACAGAGAATCAAAACCAAAAACGTTTTGTGAACCAAAAATGAAGTGCATCAGCTGATGGAGGCTTTTTAAAAAAAAAAAAATGTTATTCACTTCATCTTCCTAAAGAAATGGAAAACAATTCTGAATCTCTTTAAAATGTATGAACTTCTATAACAACTTTCCTACAGTGAAACATTAAAAACTTGAGAAGCAGCATTTTTCTAAATCTGGTAGGCAACAGAAACTAGAAAGAGAGCTCTGCCTGCCAGCTAAGCCCAACATCATGCTCTTCATCACAGAGCAGCCTTCCTTTCACTTCACAGTTAGTAACACCTGCTATTAAATAAATCAAAAAACTTAATTAACCTTGCTCTGGAATACCCCTGAATTACCTCATTTGTGTAGGTCTGAACTTTCACCTGAATGTAGTATTAATATACCTTTTACACTGATGATGCAGACATATTAATCTTTCATAATTGGGATGAGAAGTATGTTTCTAGGCCAAGACCTTGTATGCTAAATCTGTTCAAAGTGAACCTCTAAGGCTCTCCTAAAAAACCTTAAAACCAGAAGTTTACAGTAGAAATGCTGACAGATTATATTCTTGCCAGCATAATACAACCTGACTCAAAGATAAATGTTTCATGAATTAAAAAAGTTGAAAAAAGCTCCTCTGTTCAGCTTTGTTCTCAAGATGAAAGTGAATTATCTTTTTGTCTTCTACTGACACTTGGATTTTTGTACTGCAGTCTGCAGAAAACTGTAACCACAGGCAATATTTAAACAGACATGACCGTGTGGGATTCTCTGCACACTCAACTCCTGTAAGAGACATCAAACTTCCAGCTGCATAAGGAGGAACAAAGGTTTGATGGGAAGCAGATCCTTTCTTGTCCCTGCTTCTGTGAAGAGAGAGAAATGTCACCTCCAGTTGAAGAGATCACACAGGAGCACAGTCCCACCTGCAGGGCCCCGACAGGACAGGCAGGGAGGGCACACAGAAATGCCTTTGCTGGACCCATCATTCCTCTGCAGAAAATAAACAGCATAAAGGAATCCCTCCAAGCATTGGAATCCTTTCAGTGAGAGCAGAGCTGTATTGCTGCCCTGGCTGGGGCTGGGTTCATTAGCAGAAGCTGCTGCATCTTCCTAAGGATCCATAAAGCAGCTGAACAGAAATCACCCTGCCAGCAGCAGGAAAGCCAAATTCCAGAACTGCATTCCTCCTGCCCAGGGTGACTTGGAGTTTCAAAGTTCCAGGGAGGGAAGGATCAGCAGTGCAGGGGTAAGGATGGCCAGGGAAGTTCTGCTGTGGTAATGTGAGTTGCAGATTAACCCAGAAACTTTGCAGCACTTTCAATTAACTTGGCATTCCATTGCTTTGCAAAACAGAGCAGCCATTTCCAGGAGAGCAATGCCTGAATGACAGGAACCTGCTAGGGCTGTCTGAAATTAAACACCATGAGCTCTATTACTTTAATGTAAAAAAGATCAAAAAGATGAATTATAAATGAGCAGAAGCTTCTGGTGGAATAGAACTGGAAAAGTTACAAGTGCAGTGCAAGCATAGAAAAAATACAAAATCATTTCTGTTGGCCTTGAAAATTAAATTATATGAAGGCAGAATAAAACAATGAATATATAATTTAATTATATGTAAGAAAAAGTGAGAGCACTACATGTGGGAAATAATTTTCTCCTTACATGACTATAAGTTGCATATCAGTCTGAAGGGCTTTAGTGCTTTTAAAAACTGAAGCTAAATTTTGGCCAAAATGCCAAATTGTTGCCTTCTGTGAATTCCTATCAGAACAATGATTTTTTTGTAGCAGGAGAAAGGAAAAGCTAAGTGGCTTTAACCACAAAAGTCAGTACAGAGATAAAAGCAGGTAGATGCACAACCATGTTTATTAAGTAAGACAAGGGAGGTGGCCCAAACATTTAAAAAAAAAGAAAGGAAAAAAAAAAAAAAGCTAAAGAATTTCTTCCCTTCAAAGAGTCAGCATAAATCAAGAGTAAGCCAGTAAGATCAAAGTTCTTATTTGTCTGACAGCCACGGGGAGAGGGTTTACTTCTATTGAAATAAAGAAATTTGTAAGCCTGCTGCATTCACAGTGTGAATTTTGTTCTGGCAGTCACCATGCATCGAATGCATCTCAGTCAGCTTTCAAATGGCAGATGCACAGCAAAAAATACCAATAAAAGCACAACAAAAAAGGGCAAACCTCACAGAATATGGCTGCAGTTCTCCTCCACCAACCAGCACAGCTGAACAGCTTTGCAAAGGTAAACTCTTCTTTGATCTCTATTTCTCCATTAACCAAGAGGAAGGGAAGTGACTTCCCAAAGAGGGCTTGGCAAAGAACCCAGGACCTGAATGGAAGGGGAAAGCACACCTCTTGCTCACCATGATCTGCTTTCCCAACTGCTGCTGCTGCTTTGGGAATAACAGCATTGCTGACCTGAGTGACCAGGATCAGAGAATAATCCAGATTATTTGGCTACAAACACTGAAGAAGCTATTAATTGAAAAAGAAGTCCCTGCAAGAAAAAATCAAAATAAGAAAAAAAGTGACTGTGTAGTTAAAAAAAAAGTCTTTAGATATCAAAATTAAAATGAAAAAAACCAGCTCTAGAAGAGGAGAAAACATTGCAGTTTGCTCTTACAAACACACTGTCCACAGATTGTCTACAGCAGATCCTGCTTACATCATCCACAGATTCTAAGTGAAAGGAAAAAAAATGTTCGTAAAAGCCCATCAAAACTATTCCTAACCTCAAATTTCAAATTCTGAATTCTAGAAGTATTTGAAATCAAATTCACATCAACATTTTCAGCAGTCAAATTTTCTAGAGAAAAAAGAAAGTATTACAAGAAGGTCTGGGTAGTGATGGGAGTAGCTCTGTTTTTGTAAGCCTGCTGGATATTTAAGCTTTATTTTTGGTCATAGCACCGCTACTGCAAATAAAAATCTGATACAAATGGAATTAGGCAAAACACCAATTTTGAAATTCCTACCTGCTTTTAAGAGTTTATTGATCACTCCACAGCATAATTATTTTAATAATTAAAATTATACTCTAGTGGCTTAGCTTTGTTAAGTTTATTAATGTTCCCCAATAAACTTAATGATGAAAAGACATAGGAAGAAATATAGTTTTCAATCCATCAGAACTGGTGACTGAACTTTTGGGATCAGAGCATGCTGCTATTTATGTCACCTTCAAAGAAGCAAGAGTAGAGAGGTAAAGTAAAAAATCTTTATCCCACAACAAACCAGATGTCATTAAAAAGTCATACATATGTACATAAATACATAAATCCTTCCTGTGTAAGAAGCTGTCAAATAATAAAAAAGCACTGAACAACATAATTCCAAAGCAGCATGGGATTTTCCTAGAATGTTTTTGTCAGGGGTGATAACAACATTTAGCAACTGAGAGCAACAGCTCTTCACCTGTTTTAGCACCATTTTCCCAAGATATTCACATCCTGGCAAAATACTGCAGCGACACTGAAGAGAAACAAAATTCCTAGCAGCCTTTTCAGAGGCCTCTAGTAAAATTACAGCATGATGGCATTACCTCTTAAATTAAAAAAAGTTTCTCACAAAGTTCAGCCTGTCAGAGTTGCCAGGATTAGATCTGGGACCAAATGTATTATGACTGAGCTCAGTGCTGTATAAATATTAGATCCATTATTCAAACAGCTCACAGGGCACCACCAGCTTGATTTTACAGTCACAAAATCTCCTTGTGAAATCTCTGCCCTGGGATTTTTCCCCAGGAAAGGAAGGGCTGTGGCATGGGCCCTTGTCTGAGCAGCAAGGAGTTGTAAACAGCAGGGTCCCACTAAAGGAGCCTCAGACAAAAGAATTGCAGCCTTGGGCTTGGTGAGTTATTAGCAGCAGCCGGCTCTGTAATTGTCAGTGAAATAATCTCATTGACACATACAAGTTAGGAAATGGAGGGCTCATTAACAAAGCCTCCAGCCTTTATTAGATCATATAAATAACCAAGAGCGCCTGCAAAAGATCGATTACGGCCTTTAAACGTTTACTGAATCAGTGTTTAATTAAGACAATTTTAATATGCAAATCAAGCCTAATTATCATCATTTGTTAATGTTAGTCTGCCTGAGCTCTAAACAACTACAGCTGCAAATAGGGTAACAGCATCATATTTCTCCTGCTTTTCTCCCCCTACAAAGACCTGCAGAGCACAGATCGAGGTGCACTCCCCATGTGTATGAATGCTTTCAACACCACATTTCCATCCACTGTTTGAAGGTCAAAAAAGTGCTCAGTCTAGCATAAAATGGAGTGGAAATGTTATGCATTTTTTCACCCACTATTTTGCAGAATGCTTTAATTAATGTATTTCCTACCCCAACCCCTCTGGGAGCTTCTTTTCATGAATATCTGCCCTTGTTCCTTGCAGTGATTAAATAGGTGGGTTTCTAACACAGACTTTTGTCATTCAGAAGCTGATATTGGGACTTTTTTTCTCTTCCTATTTCCTCTGGCCTGGGAATAGTAACCTTCCCATGCTGAGAAACCACAGCACTATGGCAAAGCCCCTGGAAATGAAAGTGTGAAGCAACCAAGAGAACAATGCAGCCTTCAGCATTGTGATGGGAGGAGCAGCTGGGGAGAAAACAAATGTCTGTGTTCTGATTCTAAAAGTAAAATTAAAGCCTCCAACCTCCAGGAATTTGTTTTGGGAAAGAGGGTGGGGCAGCTGCAATACAATCCTGGTAGAAATCATTCCCTTTTCCTGGCACTGCTGCTCTCCTGATGCCACGATGAGCTGCACAGATTAAAATGAAGGAAGGGAAGCACGGCCTGCTGATCACTATTGATTTGTTGTTGATGCTTACACTGACAGTGAGGGAAATATGAAATGTTCCTGTTGGCAACGTTTCACAATATATAAAGTCCCTTCTTTGTTTTTCTTTGCCATTAAGTTTTCTTTTCTCACATTCCCACCAATTTGGAGCCTGTAGCTGCCAAGCCCTCAGCTGGCTGAGGGCAAAACAAGAGCTTTCTACTTTTACTTTCTATAATACATTTGGTATTTCTAAGGAAAACAAGTCCTCATGGAAGGAATAAAAGGACATGCAGTTACAAAAGGCCAGGAGTCTCTTAAGACAGAATGAATAAAAAATGTAACAATCAGAGGAGAAAAGAAACAAGAGACAACTTGAAATGCCCCCAGTTCAAATGGGAGCAGAGTGGCTTTCACTGGCATATGGACAGGCTGGTGGATGAAAGGGCTCCCTACAGGAACCACATTTGGATTCATCTGGGTAGAGATCTGTCAGGATCTCCCAACTTCTTTTTGAAAGGTCTTCTCTGCAGACAGCCTTGGAGAACAGGGCAAATCCAATAAAATCTGGCCATGTAATTGCCCACACAGCAAGTTCACACTGAAGCTGGGCCAGGCTAGAGCACAGATTTGGGCTGGGGGACAAAGCCTTGGGTAGGAGGAGCCCCTGGCCCATGTGAACTGCAGGCAGTGAAGAGCCAAGGCTGGAGATGGGGCTCAGCACAGGCAGGTACCAATTCCCTGCATTCCCCATATGTTCTTGGGGAACTGTGCAGGGGCACAGGGCTCCCACAGGGACTGATAACAGCTTTGGGAGCTGTGGGTGCTTCTGGTGAATACCTGAACCTGAGGAAAGTACAGGAGTTTGAACTGAATCATGTGAGGGAGAGCCTGCAAAGTTTAGTCTTCTAAAGTTCTCCAGTAGCTGTGATGAAAGATGTTGACACTCTCTTACTCATCCTTCATTAGAGAAAATGGCCAGGATTTTCAGAGCTGGAATTGCAGTGGAACTGTGTGTAATGAGTGAAACAAGTGCACTTTCAGGAAATACCTGTGTCACTGTGATATTTTATGAAAAATCTCTTTGCCAGGATTTCTTTTCCTGGGAAGCTTCAGCTTCTCTCTGTGTTGCTCTTCTGGAATGTGATTTGGAGAACTGTTTACCCAGCATGTGAATTGTTTTTAATTAATGACCAATCTCAGCCAGCTGTGGTGGACTCTCTGAGTCTGTCACAGGTTTTTATTATCATTCTTGTCTAACCTTCTGATGTCTTTTTTCTCTTTTTTTTTAGTATAGTTTTAGTATATAATTATAATATAATATAATATAATATAATATAATATAATATAATATAATATAATATAATATAATATAATATAATATAATATAATATAATATAATATAATATAATATAATATAATATAATATAATATGAAATCAGCCTTCTGAGAACTTAGAGAGTCAATTCTCATCTCTCACCTCATCCTGGGGACCCTCACAGCAAAGCAACATACCTGCAAATCCAAAAGGCAGGGAAGAAAGACTGGAAATCAAATGCAAGTAGACTTAGTGGAGAAGTTCCATGCTCAGACATGGGAAAAAAAACACTTAAACCTTGGAACTATTCCACCAGGACTAGGGCAGGGAAAACCAGAGGAGCACTTCGCAAGTACAGTTCATCCAGACCTTCCTTCAGCACTGCCTTGGCTGCTTTTGCCCAGGGGATGTTTCCCTAAGAGTCAGCTTTTGACTTCAAACACACAGGAACTGATGGGAGAATTCATGGCTGGGAGTTCTCCTTTTCCTGGTCACCTTCAGGCTACTCAAATAACACTGGAAAAGAGACCTTCTTTTCTGTTCCAGTTGCAACTTCCCACCATGGAAAGGGCTGTTTCAGTTACATACAAAACCTGCACTGAACAGTGACTCTGCTGTCCCCACCATTATTTCATGTTCTCCAGTTTAACCTTGTTATTCATATCACAAATACACAAAATGCATTTTGACATCTTCTATGGTCCCACTATATGAGTCAGATGCCCATTCACTTTGTATCCTGCTAAAGGTGATGGAAAGTTACCAACATTCCCAAACCCCCTCCCGTCTCAGCAAGATTCCTGAGTCAGACATGGATCTGACAACTCCCTAAGATACACAGACATATCTCGAAGCAGATATTACTGTCAAAACCCACAGGGTTTTAAAAATTAATTCAGAAGAAAAATGATCTGCATAAGACATGCATATCAACAACTCTGCTCCATAGCAATGTTCAGGCATCCTCCAAATTCAGAGGTACTTCTGACGCAGAGATCTTCTCTGGGCTCAGCCATCTGAACACCAAAGTTCAAGAACATTGTTAAAAGAACTTTGCACGTGAACATTTTCAACACATGATTTTGATTAGCAAAGAATGAAGTACAAGCTAAGCTTTGTCTTTTCAGAAGGCAAAGGCAAAAAATTATATATAATTTTAAAATGAGAGATGCCTTCTTTGATAAAATGCTTTCATTTGGGTTTGATTACTACCCCCCAACATACTATTTTCCTTTTTGCTCATTCTCCTTTCCTGTCTCCCTCATCACTAGGGTCAGCATACTCAGACATCTCTTGATCTAAGAAGTAAAGCTCTTTCATTAGTTTTATTGGTTTTGTACTTTTCAATTTAAGCCAGAGCTTTACTGATTACTCAAAGACAGACAAGCATTTTTTCTTAAATTAGAAAAAATTTAACATAACAAAAATATTTCAACAAAAAAAAAAAAGCTCAAAAGGAAATCACATAAAGCCCTTTAAAATGCACATGCATTTTAACTTGCATTCCAGTTCTGCAAACTTTCAAATAAAATTCTAAAATCTCACGAACAAGACAAGATGGCACAAGAAGCTTTCCACTACAAGACACCACATTCTGTTCATTTTCTCTCCAGTGAACTGAACTGCAGATAAATGACCCAGAAACCAGCAGGAAATGAGGACATATCACCAACAGGGTTTTATGAATATTATTTGTTAGCAGACGTAGCTCTCTTAACAATACCTGACCTGTGACTAATTTCAGGGGGTCAGGGTGATCTTTGCCCTCCCCTGTGTAGGGCATTATTCTTCTCTAGAGAAGTTCAGAGGTTAATGAATAAAGTGCCAGCAAAGAAGAAATGAGACTGAGCAAGAAAATGCTCCTTCTTGGTCTCTGCTATAAATAATGCTCTCATTAAAATTCTGCCTTGGAAGAAAGGCAAGTCCATTAGTCTAGGAGCTAATTTTTACTGGCTCCTTAGATGTATGCATATTAAAAATTCAGCGTTTATAATTGCCAGCCATCAACCACCTAGTCAGTGCTGTTCTTGGAGTTTTTAATTATTTACTTCATTTGCATAGACACTCCAATTTATGATCAACCATTTGGTTATCAAGGGACAGTTTTAGCAATTCCTCTTTTGCGTTTTTATTTATTCCTTCTATATCCCCAGCAGGAGGGCTGAGAGGACCTTTGCCAAGGTAAGTAGCAGTGGGATGGGTTCATCCCCAGCCTCCCACTCTTCCTCATGGCCAGGTTCCATGGACACCTGCTGAACACCACCTTGGAGCATCACAATGGGGTACAAAACCAGCCCGCCTACCCAATGCCTTTGCCTCCTCTTCCTCAGCTCTTGCTGAAGGCCCTGGCCTGGTTCCATGGCCCCAGAAGAGGAGGGAGGAGCTCTCACCTGGCAATGTGCTCCCTCTTTTGCTGAAGGTTGTTCTGAAGCTGTTCTCCTTTGGGATTTCAGTCTGGGGCTGTGCTCTCCTCCTCCCACAACCTCACTCTGCTCCCTGAGGATACAAATGCTGCGAAACCGCCTCCAGTCCCGTCCTCCCTGGAGAACAGCAGCCTCTGCTCTTCCTGCTCCTAGGCAGACACTCCATTTTCTCCTCACAATGCTGTCTGCCCAGTGCTTGGGCACATAAGAAGGAGAGAAAACTTTGGGAGCTCTGCAGTGGCACAGGAGCTTGCCCCAAGATGTGCCCTGGGCAGCCTGAGTGCATCTCCTGCTACCAACACACCCTCCAGCTGGACATCATCCCCCAGGGAGCACCAGCCCAGAGGGACACTGACTCCTGAAAATCCACTCAATCTTTGGCTCATCCTGAAAAACAACCAAGTTACCAAAGTCAAGGCATGCTGTCCTCAGTGTTCCTGGTGGGCTCAGCAGCCATGGCAGATTGATTTGCCATCCTGGTACCCCTGTGTCCTCCCTGGACACACAGCCAGTGACTTTTTGCAGACAGGATACCAGGCAGCAAAGGGGATGGGAGGGAGCAGCCCTGGCTGGCAGGAAGGGAGCTGATTACCAATCCCTCTTTTTGCCAGGAACCATTTCTTTGCTGCAATTCATACTTTTCAACAGCCAGCCTCCAGAAGGCTTTGGGGGAAATGAGGGCAATGACACCAGAGATTACAAATCAATCACTACTAGAGAGCCTTTTTATCTGGTAGAAGCTTCTGAGCAGAAAACAGATACCAAAAATATATAATATATCCTGATTTTCTGTTAGCTGTTTCCTTTCCTTAAGCTCTTTTATATCCTGTTTTTCTCTTGACACCACTGCTTACTCTGTTTTCACATCGATCTCTCTTACTACTTATTTTTCATTTATCCTTGATTTTATCTTTCTATCATTTTTCTCTCTCTTAACCTACACCATGCACAGTTATCTGGGAGGGAAGTATAACATGGTCTATCTACTCTACACTGTCATCTTCCCCTTATTCCATCCTCAAAAATGGGACAGTAACACTGACAGAGGATGGAGCAAGGTCTACCTGATTTATATTGTCCTGAAGTCATCACTTAGATCATTCTGCCTGCTTTTGGTCATGGCATTTTGTGGGGTTTGGCACGGTAGGATCCATGCAATAAGGAAAAATTTCAGGCATGGAATGGGACATTCCTCATTTATGGGACACGTCTCATCAGGGCAGGATTGTTGAAGGGCCACCATGGATGCAGCCAGAAGAAATCAGAGCTGGGAACAGTGCTGAGCAGCCAGCCCTGATGGTACTCACATTTATGCTTTCTCTCATCATCTAATTTGCATCCCGTTATTAACAGAAATGCCGTCAGCAGGAATTGACAAAGTGGGAAATAGACCTCTCCTAACAATAAACCTAGTCAAGGAACTGGTCAGTTTAAATAACACAGCTGACATGAATTTGGTAAAATAATATCAGCAGTGCTGAAAAACACCTTTTATAAAGTTTAGGCTAACTGAATCAAAGCAACTTCCTGTTCTAAAATATTATGAAGTTAAGGTTTAAGTATATTGTTAGAAACTGAAAAATAGATCAAAAATGTCAAAGGGGAATATCCAAAATTATGTACACTACAGTCTGGTTCTGCAGAACAGAGGTTTCCTCCATGAATTGATACACAGAAAGTTTTCAACCTCTTGACTTTTCCTGCTAATCCCAATGATCCCAGTCTGCAGACAGCAGGACACAGCTCATGGGGAGTACGGGAGCTGAGTGACCCATTCCACACATCCTGATACAAGATATGGGATCCAAGTGCTGTTTCTCCATCTATTCCAGGATGAAACTGTTGACAGAAGCAGCTCCACCAGACATCCCTGGGCTGCCCAGGCCCTTGGCAGCACAGCAGCTCCTTTGCCAGGCACTGCACACCCCGAGCTCTGAGCTCTGCCCACCTCAGGAATCTGAGGAATCTGCACTGAGCCCTCCCTGCTCCCCCTGGGGATGGAGAAAATTCCCACTGGGATGTTACCCAGCACGTGAGAGAAGCCTGCAAAATAAAGATGTTTCCACAGAAATAATTGGATCAATCAGTTCTTATGATTAAGTTCTCTTTCATCAGATAATATTCTAACCATGCTAAGAGTGATTTTGTGTTTAGGTCTCTAACATATCCTTAGCCTCTGTAATTATTTGGAAAACTATACTGTGTTTACTGTATTGATTCAACTATTGGAAATCTTGAGATTGCCACGAAATATTTCTTTTTATTATGCCATTTCTGAAGTTGAATATTGCTGAAAATAAATAGCAGGCAATTATTTTAATACCCTCTTACTGCACATTACTTATGAAGATTGTTCTAAATTGCTAAAGACAGAACCAATTTATCTAAACAGAGTTATTTAACAGCAGTATGGATTAACTTTATTTAGTCAGGTAGGCAGAAACTAGGCAGAAACTATGGAACTCTTTCCTAGTCTTAAATTAAGGAAAAGAGTGCTGCTCCAGAACAAGTCCAAGCATTGACTTTTATACCAGAAAGATAAGATGTCCTCTATCAAAATCTCTGCTACTTTGGTAATGCTTATAGAGCAATTTGGTGTTACTGAGGAAGTTTGTATTTTATATATATATATATATGTACATATATATATATATATGCATATATATATATGTATATATATAGATAGAGATAGATAGATAGATAGATAGATAGATAGATAGATAGATAGATAGATAGATAGATAGATAGATAGATAAAAGCACCATTTGCAATCCATGTTACCTGTACCTAATGAATTGATAAATTCCTCTAAGCTCATATACACAAGGCACAAGGGAAGAAGATTTACAGAAATGGAAAACAATTTTTGGTGGCTTTTTTTTGGCTGTGAATGCTGGCAGAAAGCCACTGCTTTTCTGAATCTGTAATTTTATGCCCCGGTGTTCAGCAGATGTTTATCTAAATCATTTAAATCTGTCTTTTCTATTTCAGACACATTTAGTATTAAGGAATGATCCCCGAGTAACAGCATACATTAAAAGTTAATTAAGAGGAAGTTAAAGAAGAAAGAATTACTTTTTTCATACCCCCAGCAGACATTTATTTCATTTTGACAGGTTAAAAAATGAGAAAATTTGGAGTAAGGTGTGAGAACTGGCAATGCATATTTTTTGGGAAAAGCTTTATTATCCATTTCCTTACATGCTAATTAGGGAATGCAATCCACTTGCTAATGCTGAGTGAGTAAGAAATGTAAATTGCTCCATTAATTTGTTTAATAACCAAACTCTCAAAAGTGGTAAGTCAGACAGCAGATGGGGGCTGTCACCACAAACCCAGCCCAATTTTGAACATTACACCAGTACACACAATTTACTGCCTTCTCAGTTGTCATCGGTGCCAAGTAATGTCTTCATTGTTTTAGATTTAACACAAAAATTTGCTCTTGACTACTCATAAGTGTTTCTGGGGTAGAAAAATGGATCCAGAAAAGGTGTGCAGCCCCATCCTCATAAACACACACTTTTACAGGTGTGTGGCAGCTGTCTAACTCTCCTTTACAGCAAGTCATACTCCACTGGAAACACCAGGGTATAAATTAAAAGCAATATGTACATTTTCCTCCAGAAAAAAAAGAGCATTTTCTGGATTAAAAAAAAAAAAAGAAAAAAAAAAGAATACTCTGCAAGTTCATAGCAGTTCTTGCAAACTCAATTTTCTACATTAGGAAAAGAAAGGTTATAGAGGGACCCAATTTCACCAAAAAATTAGCCCCTAAACCAAAATTATTCAAATATGTTACACATTTTCTCCCAGAATAAAACTGCTTAACTTTTTCCCCCTCGCAGCATCTTGCATTGCCAATCCCATTTCCTATGAACCTTTTTATAAACTCCAATTACACCATAAAAATACAACTGACATTTATTTGCACTTTAACTGGGTCAAATAAATTCTACCTGCATTTCCTAATGCATTGAGTTTCAAACTCAGCTTTCCATCTCAACAAAACCAGTTGCATGGCACCACTGGATGGAGCTGGGGAGTGGGACAGCCCTGGCACAGGCCCTGACCATTCCACTTCCATAACTTTTTGCTCAAGCAACTCTTTGTTGCTTTTTCATGAATGTCATACAAACCAGGTAAGATTTAAATCAAAAGTAGGCCTTGGCACAGTTGTATCAATTTCCAGCACTGAGTAACCTCCTTTCCTGTGTTTGTTCACAGTGCAGAATTGGCCCATTGATGCTGGACTATTGTCACCAGCTCAGGGAGATCACAGACAAAGGTTTGAATTGCTGAATTCTGCTTCTTGCCTACCAGCTTTGTCCCAGTGCCTCCAATCTGAGTGTGATGTCTCATTTCTGAAAGATTATTGCTTCTCTATAAAACGTTTTCTGAGGGGAAAGAAACAATCAGCTGAGTAAGGGACTGGCATGTAAAATACTATAATTTGCAAAACACTGGCCTGAAACCCCCTTGGAGGCACAGAAGCTGGGCTTGAGCCACAGAAGAGGGAAAACAGGAAAGCCATAATCACATATTTATTTTTAGAGAAAATGAGAAGCTAAATAAACTGTAAACCCAGTCTTTACTGGTAAATCCTTTCTGTCCTGACAACCACACTGAGCAGAGTGGGAACTGCCAGTTCCCAGGGGAACAACTGGTGGTACCTTTTTGGCAGTGCCTCATTCCTCCTGTGTTGGTGCCAGGACACTTTGAGTCCTGAAACAATTAATTTCAGTGGTGCCACAGTGAACCACTGCCAGAAATCTGAACTTGAGAAACAATGGTGCTGCTGCTGAAGATGGTTTTTCTGCTCCAGGTCTGAAATCACCTCGCAATCAAGAGGGGCTTTGGGACTGCTCTCCTGGAAAGAAGCTCCCAGACCTCAGCCTGCCAGGAAAGCAGCACACAAAACATCCAAACATAACATTTATGAGGGGATTAATGCACTCACAGTTGGATTTGTCATGGGATGGTGTGGGACACTGGGATTTATGGCAGGGATGAGCAATTGCATGCTGACTGCCTTGATAAATGTGTGCCTTTGAGGTATGTCTAATTATTCCAAGAAAATAAAGGAGATGCCAGTATACAGAGGAGGAGAAAACAGGCAGAGGAAATTCTGTGAGCAATCCCAGGGCACTCAGAGGACAAGCCTGTCATCAGCTGAAGAGCCTGGCAAATGTCACAGTGCAAGAAAACCTGGCTGTCAACTGCAATGACACAGCAAGTCACACCTCTGACTGGAACACTGTCTCCTTGATGGGAAATTCCAGATGGGCCCAGTGATGGAGACAGATGTCTTTCCACTGCCTCACATTAATTTCACATGCAATTAGCAGTGGATTCTCTGCTGCTGAATGAGGGACACTCAGGGTGCTCAGGTTACCAGAAAGGACAATTCTCCACAGAGTCACTTGTGGTTCTGACAATCTCACAATTCCAGTGCCATGACACCACCTCATCTGCAAGGCAGCAAATGGACACGTGCTCCCATTTCTATGGCAGATGTGAAATCCCACCAGGATTATCTCCTGGAGCACTTTTAAATACAACTGTACAACACAAATGCCCCTTGTTGGGTCTTCTCCCCAGCAGCCCATGCCAAAGTCTCCCAACCCACACTGAAACTGTTCAACACCTGAAGCTCCTTCTCAGGAGGTCTGTCATAGTCTTCATCCCACCTCCACCATTTTAGCAATCAGCTCTGTCTCTCATCTGCATCAAATCAATCTTTTCTACAGAACAACCTAAAAACACAAGTGGAGAAAAAGATCCCTGAAAGAGAGAACTGAATATGTTGGATTTTAGAATATCAGTTGAAACACCTCGATGCTTCTTGGAGGTCCCTTCCAGCTCAGCATATTCTGGGATCTCTAGGTTGTTAGTACAGGGTAGTGGGATAGAATATAAGATAGTGTAGAAAATAATCTTACCCCTAAGGAGTTGCAGCTGGGCCAATTATCAAAGATTAGGAACAGGCCTGACTTTAACAGGCCACAGCTGTAACCAGTGAGAAGAAGATGCTATAAAAGAGTGGGGTGGCTGGGTGAGAAGGGAACTGGAGTTGGTGACTTTGTGAAGAAGAAAGAGTCAGTGGTCTGAGAACTGCCCATAAGAAACACCAAGAAGATGTGAAACTTTTGACATAAGGAAACAATAGTATGGAACCCCTACAATAGGATGACAACAGTACAGCACACTGACAGGGCAAGACTCTCACTTTTTGATGTGCTTTTCTCATGCCTTATTGTAAACTGCAGGGCAACCCTGATGTCTGGGAGGAATGATGCATCTGACTCCATGATATCAGAAGGCTAATTAATATCTTTATTTATATTACACAACATCTAAACTGAAACTGCACAAGCACTCAACCCAACTCAGCTGCCCAGAATCTCATGGTTGTCGGCTGGCAGTCCCGACACACACACATGGATTCACACATGGCCAGTGAATCAAAACACTCACACCAGAATCCAATCCAAATTGCATTCAGGTAAACAACCTTCCACAATGCATTCCACTTTGGTACAACACAGGCACAGCAAATGAGATAAGAATTGTTTTTTCTTTCTCTGAGGTTCAGAGAATGCGAACCCCAGAAAATCCTTGGGAAGTTGTGCCTTGCTTTTCTATGTGAAGAGAAATGTGGCCACAATGCCCAACCCTGCAGCCCAAGGGTGCAAGGGGAGATGGAAGAGAGGGATATGAAGAGATATGGTGAAGGGATGTGCCTACCACTCACATGCAAATCCCTGGGGCTGTGAAGAAGCCAAGAACCACCTCCTAAGTTCCACATCTATTGCAATGGACCAACCCCACTGCCTCTTAGCACAAAACATCCTCACTGCTAATCATGCTTCTAAATGTGGCAGAGGAATTCAGCTGTAGGCAGAGGGCTGCATTTTGGCCTTGGACTACAGCATGTGAACAGCACCTCCCTGTCTGCTGCCTTCAGGGTGTCAGAGAACAGAACTGTTTCACACCCCTGAGTGCCTGGCAGCTCCCATACATTAAATGTGCACCACCACAATTCCATCCTTTGGGCAACATTTGAAGTGTGAATTCCCAATGCAAACCTTCACCATCCATCAGTGCTCCATGGAGTGTTCTACCCAAAACCAAGCTGACAGCCTACAGCTTTTCCTGCAAAACCAGGGCCCTCAGCTATTCTGCACAGGATCAAATTGACCACTTAAGCTTTCTTGAAGCAACAAGAAAATATTTTTATGCAAATACCTTACAAGGTCTGAAATTCCATTTGTCTGAACACAACATAGCTGAAGTCACTGCTTCTCAGTTTAAGCCATTTCCCAGGCAATATCTGGTTGCTCCTATGAAAAGGATTTGAAGTCCAAAGCAGCCATTCCCTGAGGCTGTGGGGAGCCAGAATGGGAATAAATGTATCCACTAGCACTTAAAAGGGAGTAATCTACAAAAACACATCAAGTCATCACTAATATTTTGATCCAGTTTTTTACCAAGCTGAAAACCTAATCATTGAAAATGTATTACTTCATGTTATTGTTAGAAGAAAAGAAATTGATTTGTGAGGCTTGGAGTTTGTTTGGGTTTTAATAGATCTTTTTGAGAATGTGTAGCCACAGTCACCATAGCATTTAACTTCACTGACTAACAGATTTATCTAGTTCTCTCACCACCTGAGCTGCACAGGAATTCCCTCCCTCTCCCCCTCCACCACTGCCTCATCCAGAAGAAGATTTGGTTTGGAGCAAGTCCATTGAAGCAGAATCCATCTGCAGCCAGCACAACAATCACTATCCAACAGTGTTAAGTGGTCTTCTGGAATTTTTTCTGGAAACATCTTTATGCTCTCCTCCCTGCCACCTTTCCCACCTGTAAAAATCCATGGACCAATCTGACTGGCATCTATAAACCCTTACTTCTCACACCTATAAAAAAATAATAATTAAAAAAATAAATGCTCAGTGTAGTACAAAGCATTGTTTATGACATTAAACAATAACATAATAGTTCCAGTGAAATTTTGTGCTCTTTGGCTGAAGTTTCTGGCTTCTGCCCTGGGCTCTCAGCTGTCCAGAGCAGAAACATGCTACAGCTCCCTATCTCCCACTGCACTTCACACACCAGAGGCCTGGTCTGGAAGAGATGTGTTAATATAACATCAACTAAGTAAATTTAGCCATTATTTTAAATTAATTTAGGTATTGTGTGGTCAGTGGTCATCTGGTAGACACATTATTACACACATGCACACACCAAATTGCTTTTTTGCTAATGACTCATTTGTTTTATTCCTGCCTGTTTCAAAAAAGCAATTAAGTTGAAAATGACCTTTTGAAGATTGTACTTGTGGACCAATCTTTTCATTTTTAATTACTTACTTTGGTTTAATTGTTACATTAGGAACTATTAAGAAAGCAGCCAGCTTCATAATCAATAATTTAATTAGAGTTTTAGGACCAAGAAGTCAATGCAAATGTTATTCTGCAGCCAGGCCTTTCCCAAAGCCTTTGAAAGAACTTTACTCCCATTTTGTTTCAAAGTGACATTGGCCACATGGAAATCAAACTCATTCTTACTGTAATATATCCTGCCCACACATTATGGATGGACACAGGCAGCTGGTAAGAAGTTCACATTCAGGTCAATCTTCTCTCTGCCCAGGCAGGAGCACAACCTGCTTCCCTCCCTCCATTTCCCTCATTCTCATTTCACCCCATGCTCCCCAGAGCCCTTGCCAGGAGCCACACAGTGCTTACTGGAACCCATGGCCAGACTTCCAATATGTTACATTTATCTATTTATAGCTCTCTAATTACTACTAATATTCAAAGATAAGCAGCAACAGATGAAATCTGCCTCAGTGGGTGGTGAATTAATGTCCCCCTTGCCTCCAGTGCCTCTCTCTGCCTGCCCTTGCATGTTTGCAACCCAGCAGTGCAGGGAGCTGCCAGTGCAGTGGGAATTGCAGGGCCTGAGGTGTCCCTTTGTGAAGGCAGAGCTGTGGATCACAGGGCTCCATCACTGCACACTGCCTTGCCCAGCAGCAGCTCCCAGCAGCCATCAACCACCACCCATCACCCATTGTCACAGACATATGTTATGAAAAATCCTTTTGCTGGGATTTTTCTCCTGAGAAGCTGAGAGGCCTCAGGAACAAAATGTAAACATTGATTATCTGCTGCTGTGGAATGCAACAGGTGGGTCTGTGATTGGTCTCATGTGGTTGTTTCTAATTAATGGCCAATCACAGTCAGCTGGCTCAGACTGTCTGCTCAGTCACAAGCCTTTGCTATCATTCTTTTCTATTCTTAGCTGGCCTTCTGATGAAATCCTTTCTTCTTTTCTTTTAGTATAACTTTAATATAATATATATCATAAAATAATAAATCAGCCTTCTGAAACATGCAGTCAAGATTCTCGTCTCTTCTCTCGTCCTGAGACCCCTGTGAACACCACACCCACCATCCATCATCACCCACCATCATCCTGGGCAGAGGAAAGCAGCACAGGAATGAGAGGGAGCCTTGAGCCACAGCAGAAGCTTTGCTAGAATGCCCTGAGCCCTGCAGGGCTGCAGCAATGGAGGCAATCCATGTGCTGGGAGCTTTGGGATTGGGGCAGCAAACAGGAATTGCAGGACAGGCACTGCTATATCTTGCTAGGGATGGATCACAGGGCTGCTCACATCCTGGGAAAGGCAGGCATGTGAGAAGGAGCTCCAAGACACCAAGTCTTGACACCAAGTCTTTGACACTAAGTCAGAGCCAGGCTGGGCTGCACTGCAAGAAGCTCTGGAGGGGGCAGACTTTGGAGGAAACTCCTGCAGAGCTCCTGGGGAAACCATGGCTGCACAGGAAGGAAAGCATCTGGCTGCAGAGGATCCTGGGGCTCTTGGAACTGGCTCACCACAGAATGGTGACAGCCTCAGGGCTGCCAGAGCTCAAGGAGCATTTGGATAATGCTTCAGGGACAGGGGGGGATTGCTGGGGATGGTGCTGTGCAGGGCCAGGAGCTGGACTCGATGCTCCTGGTGGGTCCCTTCCAGCTCAGCAGATCCTGTGATTCTCCAGCAGCAGCTTAAATGACTGTGAATGTCATGATGGAAAGTGTTACTTTAATCTAACCTCACTGCCATTTATACATTTCACATGAATTGCAAGCCAACCTGGAGATTTAAGCTTTAACACACAGAACTGTCTTGTCCTCTCAAAGACTTCCCTTTGAAATTAAAAATGCAGCTTTTCTGTGTTTTGGCAAAAAGGCAGAGGAAGGCAACTCATTAATGGGCTGAATTCCTGCTGGCAACAGGACTCAGACATCCACTGGACAGAACTGGGCATATCAGTGAACAGGAACAGCTTAATAAAACAATTATAACCTTTTAAGGGCCACTAATTCACCTGGAGCTTTAGAATCATGGAATCACTTTGCTTGGAAAAGACCTTTAAGATCATCAAGTCCAGCTGTTGAGCTCTGCAGAAAAACCTGATTGATTCTAAAAGGTTTAGCCTGGTTTAAACATAGTTTAACAGGGAAAAAGCCTATGGGATGAGCTGATTATACAGTTTGTTAAACTGTTGATTAAATGGTTTGATGTGGAAGAAAAGACAAAGAAGGAAGAGGTAAGAAAGACATAGTTCCAGTGTGAGGGTGATCCTGGGGACAGCAGCCACACACAGTTTGAAGGGCAGTGGTTTTCCTGCCTCCCAAAAAGAAAAAAAAACCTCACAGCAAATCCAGAATATTGGATATTTTCTTGCTTACATCTGGGTCAACTGATCCAAATTGCACTTATATGTTCATTATTGGAAATATTTTATTACAATCTGCCTTTTTCAATGAAGCTGTTTTGAGATAAAGTCAAAATGAAGCATTTTAAGAACTACATTGACCAAATCAAACCTTTTTTCCCCAATTGTTTTTCATTATTGGAAAGTAATTTTGTTTTTTTTCCTCAGCCATACTTCTGGTTTTTAAAAAACTGGCACTAAGTCTCTAGGAAAGCATCCCAAACAGATTTAACATAAACCTTTTCAAGTTTTACTTTTGTCTTTTGTGATACTACTTCTGGGAGCAAACATAATCCCTATTCATAACTATTTGTTCTTGATTTCATATTTCACTGTGACTCAAATTCCTTTTCATGTGAAGACAGGGAGTTTTAAAATATGAACCCATTATTTACAAATGCACAGAATGAGGAACACAGAATTTGTTACACTTCATGCCAGGAACTGGACTTATCCTTGCACATCCCTTATTTACAGCAGCATAATTCAATTGCACTGGGAGATTTGGAGTTTGCATGGAAGAGCTCTTTGTCTCCAACACTGACAACTTCAATCTTTGACCTACTTTTGAAGAGGATTGATTTGGACCTTAAACTGCCTGTCAAAGGTTTTTTAAATGACCCATCCTGTCTATCCACTCAGCTCATGAATTCATTCCTCGGGAGTTCAAAAGGGTTCAAATAAAACTGACAAATCCAATACTCTGAGGAGATTCTGACTGATAATTTTGTGTCTAAGGTGTTTACTTGGGGATAAATCAACTGAAATAGGCTAAAAATTATAAAGACAACCAGACTGCTTTTCAAAATCACTCCCTTTTGCTTGCTTAATGCTTCTCTCGTACACTTGATCCTTAAATTCACTTTTCCTGAGGTTGCCTTGTGAATGACCATTTCAAAGGGACACGGCCAAAGAACCCCCCACCACAGATGGGCACAATCCCTGAAAAGATCTGGGTGTTCCTATATGTTTTAAGTCTACTGACAAAAATGTTCTGACAAAATCCATATGGAAAAGCAAAACATCTACAAACTAATTTATATTGCACTGGAAGAGAAAAAACTAAAATAGGATATGCAGGGGAATTACTAATTTGGAAATTACTAAATAGTGATAAAATAAACACTGGAAAGTAAGTGGTCTAAAAGATCATTTAATTAGAATAAAATAAATTTAGAAGGTTATCTAAGGAAATTAGAAGCTTGGAACAATTTCCCAGTTTAACCAAAAGTTAACCAAATTTGAACTGCAACAGGAACCACAGCAAGGATGTCCCAGGCCAAAGACATCCCAGGATGGGAGAGGATGGGCAGTATTGGGAAGGAGAAGATTGCAAGGCTGCAGCTTAGATCAGCATCCTGTAATTATTCTACATCCATATGAAACACACAGGCAGCCAAGTGCTCATCATTAAAATGCTGCAGCACAGCTGGAAACCTCAGCCAACAGCTCAGAAACTGCCCTGTGCATGGATTTATTTATTCTCTGGTAGGACACAGAGTGAAAAGCCCTTAGAAATGGCCACTGTCCTCAAACGACCCACGTGCCTTCACCCAGAGCCCTTTTACAAAGGAAAAAATGCAAATGACCACTCCCAGATTCTTGGGGTTCATTCTACACAGATTTTGAGACCTCTGTGGGGCAAAATGCAAAGCCAAGGATGAACAGAACAGGACCTGGACTGTGACACTCCTCAGAACGTGCTGCTGGGGTTGCTGAGTGCTGCTGCTTGCCCTCCCAGGTGGGACATTCATTTGGGTTTCCCTGCTGTTTCCCACAGAGCTAATTATGTGGGAACTCAATCAAACTCAGCCAATGCTCAAGAGCCATTAGCACACCATGATAAGCAGACACTGGAGCACAGAAGCTGCAATTTATTAACTACTGCTCTAAAAAGGGCTGTGCCTAAGAAGTTCTTTTATTTTATAGTATTACCCTAGAGAAGCCCCCAGCAGCCTCTTGCTCTTTGCCCTGACTATTCCTTCCCAATGAACTCCTGTGGGTGTGGTGCAGCCCCAGGGCCCCAGCCTGCCCTGCTGGGTGAAGTGTGGTGCACCAACTCAGGAACTATTCCCAGGGGCTCAGAGATCCAATTTCTCCACAGCCATGCACAGATATCCCTGCAGGAGCCCAAAGGAGGCTCTGCCTGCATTGCCAAGAGGGGAAACTGCAGGAGCCTCTGAGGAGAATGGCCTGAGCTGCGTTTTTACTGGGAAATTCTTGCTGCTGCTCAGGCATGATTTTTGGGCAATTTCATTCTGTTTTTTTTTTTTTTTTTCTTTTTCCTATGAGATTGGTGCCTGCATTATTCATCAAGGACCACACTACCTTGCAACTTCTAACTTTTGGTTCTGCTGTCCACAAATTACTGACAAGGACACAATTTGATGTGCAGAGCCAGAACTGTGGTCACTGTGCTGCCTTAGTCATCTTTGACACAAATAGAGAAAAGTTGACATCCTTGATGTCTTCCTCCCTGAGTATCAGAGGTATTAGTTTGATAGTGGGGTGGGAATGGGATCCTTTTATTTGTGTTATGCAGCAATTTTCTGCAAACAGAATGCAGATAAACCAGGTCTCATCTTAAACCACTGAGCTGCACCGCATAAAGGAATATATCCTGGGTAACTAAAATATTAAACTTGAGTACCAGTGAGCAGTAGAGACCAAAATGGACACGAATTATCAAACAATATCTCAAATGCTTGTTATTTCACAAAATGGAATAGAAATAGAGCATTGTATGAGTGTGACTTTTTACAGAGCTCTGTGTGTGCTGAACTTTGTTCCCAAGAACAGTGTCACTGATGTAAATGGGCCTCTGTCCTGCTAAGGACACACAGAATTCTTCCCAAATCCTCATTGGACACATTCCTCAGGGCATTACTACTGCAAGCTGCCTTTTAAATGACAGTCTCTCCACAATGTTTTCAAAATTGAAATATCCAGTTATAAAACCTGACATTTCAAAAATCAGAAAGCACATGAGATAGTTACTAAATCAATAAGTTTCAAACATGTAGAATGAAAAATGAGTATGTTTTTTTCTTCCCTTCTATTTAATTATTTAAGTGTATAAATATTTGGTATCTCATCTGTCTGAAAAAAGGCTCAAATGGTGTCGGGACAAATGTGAGTGGTCCCAAGAAATGGCTCCTGAGGCTGTGGGAGATGCAGAGGAGTGGCAGGAATTAACCCAGGCAGGGGACCTTGGACTCAGGGGAGGTCAAGGGGCTCTTCTGCACCTCTCCCATTCATCACTGGACACACTTAGCAATTCATGAGTGGAGACGCCTTCCCTGATGTGTCAGCGAGGAATTGTTCTGGTGAAAAGCCAGACCACGCTTGTCTTTCTATGAAACTGGCACCAAGAGGAATAAATTCTGCAGCTTATCTTGGCATCAGAGCCATCAGCTTCTCTGGCAAGAAATTCCCACCAGAGAGCTGCAGCCTGGGTCTCCACATCTGATCTACTGCCTGTCTGGCACAGCACAAGCGTGGTTGCTGCCCAAATCCAACACCAAAGCTGTAATTCTCCCTCAGTGTCTGGAAAGAGCCACAAGTGCAATTCATCTTCCTCTGTTCTCACTTTCCTATAGGCAACATAGCCCTTAGGTTTAAAATTAGAGTCAATGTGATGAAGATTTTTTTAAACCACTGGATGGATCTTACTTTGTTATCCAGAAAAAGAAAAAAAAAAAAAAGAGGAAAAGTAACACCCTGCATTTCCAAAGTCTGCAGTCTTTAGTATCCTAGTAATTACAAAGATTTATGTTCCATCCTGCCCCAAATCCAGAGCTCATTGTCCATTCAACTTACACTGCGCTGACTTACAGCTCTCTGTATCCATTATCTTTAATAATAAAGAGCTGACTGCACTTAATGATGGGAGAGCAAGATGTGATTAGCAATAGGAATCTGATTTATGAGCAAACAAACCCGAGCGTGGTTTTCATGTTTCATTAAAAGTATCTTAAATGTACTCCTTAATGCTAATTGAGCTCACAGAGATGAGAAAATACTCTATTCCCAATTAATGGGACAAAATAATTCATCTTCTTTCTGGAGGGAACATTTAATATCATTCAGCATTTAGAGGGAGGTGGCATCTTGACAGGGATTTTACCACCTCAAGTGAGGTTTCACTGTGAGCATTTATCCTAAACTTGCAAGATTTCCCACTGGACATGAAAAAAATTAAACAGCATAAATACACCACAAAATGCCATATACAGCATTTTCTTTTCACAAAAGTCTTTCCTATCTTAGCTAAATTACTCAAAGCTGAAAAACAATATTGGTGAGCAAATAGAGAGGCTTTATCCTTATGTTTGTCAAAGGAAAACTCCTTGATGACTCTGTTAATTTGCTACAAGCAGGAGATTACTGAGATATTTGCAAGATAAAGTTCCTTGCAGGATTTATTGAAAACAAAACAAAGCAGAAATCTATTTTTCCATTAAGCATTTCACTTTTGTTTGTATTGCAATAATTTTTTTCCTCTTTTTGAATTATTCATATTTGGATATCAAATATTCCTACAAACCAATGCATTTAGGAATAATGAGTCCTGACTAGTTTCATTTTAACTCATTGTGCTTTCTGACCAGGATTATTATTATTATTATTATTATTATTAAATGACCTTCTATTCAGTCTGTTTCTATAATCCATAAATAGAAATTGCCTAATGAGCATCTCAAGTATTCCAGTGTCATTTCCATGGTAGTTTTTCCTACCCTGTGTTTGTATAGCTCTGATGACAACACCATTTAATCCACAGCAACAGCTCTGCCTGCTTCCTCTCAAATCCCTTCCATGAATATAACCTTCTGCATTTGAGGCTGGAATCTTGTACCTTTACACTGAGTGGCTGTAACAACAACTGAAGAATTAATTTGAGAACTTCAAAAGTTACTCCATACCACAGAAACAGCAATAATTATTAGATTTTTCTGATGAAAGAGGAAAAAAATTTCTTTTGCCTTGTTCTCATGTTCTACTTGAACAGGATTTGCATATTTTGTTTGCAAAGCAGCAGGGACAAATACACTCCCCAGTGTATTCAACCCATTTTTACCCATTCCAAAGAAAGAAGATAGAGAAGAACAAAGGAGGAGATGCAGAGTTTCTCTCACCACCTGCAGTGATATAACATGGAGAAAATAATGTATGTTCCATAAGGAATCAGCAGAGTTCTGGAGGAGGAGAGGCAGATTCCTTCTAGAGGAAGTGTTACATGGTGACATTTTTGGTCAGAAGATAACAAGTGTATTAGTGAATATTTTACTGGCACATTGCCCTCACTTTCTATTTTGATTTCACACTGGGTATTATTTTTCTCATGTCACACACATCACTACATCCTGAATTTAGGGAAGACCAAGGCAAAGCCTGCCTACCTTTCTGACATCCCAGAGAGACAAGGTCTTGTCAGCAGAGCTGGTGACAACGGTGCTGGAGAAGGGCAGGAACTCGATGCTGTTGACTGAGTCCTTGTGGCCACGCAGGGTGTACCTGCACCTCTCACTGCAAGAGAAGAAAACAGGAATGCAGCACCCTCCCCTCATGGTAATATCATCAACAGACAGCTTTAGGTGAATGAAGAACACATTTTGTGCATCTCTGGAAAAATGAGCACTGACAATGATTCCTCACCCAAACACTGCACCACAGAGACAGCTACAAACCCCAACCCACTGGTGTTTGCTTCCCAGTAAGGAAGGCTGGAGCAGGAAGGCATAAAGAAATGAGAAGTGGGTTTGAAAAGATTGAATCCTAAGGAGGAACACTGAAAGCACCACTTTGTGTTCCCTGGGTGGATCCTCAAAAAACCTTGTTGATGCAGAATTGAAAAGGAACGTGGATGAAAAGGCAGGGTGGAGACAGCAGAGTTTCCTTTATACAGACATGAAATTCCTTGTTTTCAGAAGGTCTGAGAGATCTATTGGACTGTGCCCACATGCCCTCTGAAGAAAGCCAGTGAGTGCTGGCAACCTGGTTTTCCTCTCAAGGTCTGCACAAAGGCTTAGAAAAAGCAAGTGGTGCCTGGGAGCTCTTTACTGAGGGTAAAGTCTTGTCCCTGTGGACACCCCAAACCCCTTTTCCCTGAAAGAGAAGTCTCTGGCTATGGATGAACCACTCCAGAGGCCACTGTAAGCTCCAAGTTCTTAAGGCAAAGGTGAGGGAACAGAGGTGCACCCCAAGAATTGAGGTGTTCATCATGAACTGACAGCTCAGATGGAATTACCTGTGAAGTGGTTCTGAAAGTTCTTTCAAGGCTGAAGACACCCAGTCACTGCACCTTCTCCCAGCTGAGCAGTAACACCCTAGAGCTTTTGGGCTGCCTTTCTCACCTCCTTGCTTGGTTTTCTTTGAATGAGTTGATTTCTGGGACAACACTACTGGTCCTTCTCAGCTGAGGGGATGGACCTGATACAGATGGAACCCCAGACAGGAAACTTTTCCCATTGTAGGAAACATTGTGGACACAACCACAATGACACTGCTGTGGAGAATCAGTTCACTCACCAAACAGCCTGACCTTGGGTGCACAGCTGTAATCCCATGAAAGCTTTTTGGGTTTTGCTTTGCCTTCTGTATGTACACCAGAGCAGAACATTCCTTAAACTGGAGGTGAGGACAAGAGAAGGAAGAGCCCAAGGATGCCCCATCCAGACAACACAGAAGGTGACAGACAAATCTGGGATTACTTAAACTCAGCAGACTGGCAAAGGTTTAACTCCTTCAGGAGAGTGTCAAGAGGGGGGATGATTGAAATAATCCAGGATCCATCACTCATTATTAATCAAGGGCATCACTCTGTGATTTCTTCAGATATATGTAAAACTTAAATGTGCAGTATTTGTATTGTTATATCCTGTGAAAACACACAGGTAGGGGAGCATAGTGTAGAAAACACTAATCAATGTAAACTCAGTAGCAGCTCTATCCTCTTTGTTCAGCTGAGTAAAAAACAGTATGAAAAAATAAAAGCCAACAACTCATCATAAATTACTGCAGCTTTCAGCAAGAGCTCAGAATTTTATTCCCTGCTCATGTGATTCTGACAGTAGAAACACACCTCCCTGGAGCTGGCTGCTGAATATATCACTGAGGCTTGCCAATTAGATTACTGGGTGGCTCGTAACAGAGAAATTTCTTACAATATTTATTAAGGAAGCTGTCAGCAGGGGGGAATTAAAGATGTGATTTTTCTGCCTTTATTTTTCCCTGCCTGTGTGTCCCCAGAAGGCTTTCAGAGCTCTTGCCAGTTCTGTACCACCAGCACAGGAGATCAGTGTCTGCAGTGAGAGCCAGGGGAGTTGCAAGGTTGGGATGGACACTGCCCTGAGCACTGATCTAACCCAGGGACTCCTCTGATCTGTTCAGTGCTTTTCCATTTGCCACTCTGGAATGATATCCTGTGCTGAACACCAAGCCTGTCCCCACAAAGGCAGAGCAGAAGGGAAATAAGTAGCTTCTGAGGAGAAATATTATCCAGGACATAGATTTCAAAGAAATATTAGATTCCACTGGTATCATTTTACAGAATCTATGTTTTTCTATTATTGATAATACATTATCTCACCCAGTGTTATCTGTTATATAGACTACATGTATTATTTTGTCACAAGGACTCATTTTAAACTAGACATAAAGTGCTTGGCTGTTAGAACTCAGTGCACAAGGTATCTGATATTCATGATCACTTGATACACGACAGTAAAATAACTTCAGTAAAATAATTCTTTTGTTTCACAGTCTCGTGGCAATGTTTTACACCACAGATATGCCTTTTCCTTCTCAGATCTTACACTTTATTTGTGCCTAGGAATGCCATTTTTTAAAGGTGTCCAATCATTTCCAGCCAGCACGTTCCAATGTAAAGGCTCTGAGCTGCTGAACAGTTTCTGACAAGGAAAATCCTGCTGCATTTTTTTGGGGGGCACTTTGCATTTTTGAAAACACAGACAGCTTTCCATACCACAGTGTGAGAGTGGTTCCATTAGAAGAAAGGGAACTACTTCCAATTTTCCTGTAATAACAAGGTGTGTCTATGCTCTCCTCAAAGGCTGGAGAAGAATAACTCCAACCTGCTTGACTGGGCTTGGGATGAAAGAATACAGGAAAGGGAGGCAGTTAAAGGAAAAATAAGATATTTTTTCAGGCACTGATGTAAGATCTGGACTGTCCCAGGCAGACAGGCTGCAAGAACAGGCTTGTGAGAGATTAATTAGGTGCCAAAGCAGGAAGGCCCATTCAGAATCCCTTAGCAAGGTGAAAATGGACTGGTGATGTGATGGACCCTGACAGCAGCAGAAGGGAAGGAAATGATTTGCACTTTTCCATCAGGAACACAAACACCCAGCCCTGATGCAGACTTTCACCTTCCCACTTCCCCATCACTGCACTCTGATGAGCTCTGGCTCTCGAGATCTCATTTACCACTCTGATAACTGACTTACTGAATATTTTTGAGAACCTTTCCCCAATGCTATATAAAATAAATTCATCTTTCTGTCCAGCTGAGACATAATTTCAGCAAGATTGTCTTGTACCAGCTATCTTCTGGTCAGAAAGGGCAACAATTTATCTAGATGTTCTTTTTCCACAAAAAAAAAAAAGAGAAGTTGATATGAAGGTTAGAGCACCACCCCATTTTTTCCTGGAAGCTCATGTTTATATTCAATGGAACAAGTTTATCTACATTAGAATAAATCTGCAGTGTTTTTTCATGGAAGCTCATGTTTCTATCCAATGGCACAAGTTTATCCACATTAGAATAAACCTGTAGTGTTTCTTTCATGGAAGCTCATGTTTCTATCCAGTCGTTTATCTACATTAGAATAAATCTGTGGTGTTTTTTCATGGAAGCTCATGTTTCTATCCAATAGTTTATCTACATTAGAATAAATCTGTAGTAGTGTTTTTTCATGGAAGCTCATGTTTCTATCCAAAGAAACAAGTTTATCCACATTAGAATAAACCTGCAGTGTTTCTTTCATGGAAGCTCATGTTTCTATCCAATGGCACAAATTTATCTACTTTAAAATAAACCTGTAGCTACTTGCACTGGGTATTTTTCTCACTGTGAACACAGAGCCTCGTGGATATAAGCCTCACAACCTCTGAACATCCTTGTTCAGAAGGCAGAGGGGATCATGTATGAACAGAAGGTTAAACACTTGCACAAATCTTGATGCCTCAAGAGGTTCCCAATAAATGATGTCACGAGATAAATGCTGCTCAGTAGTTTAGCATTTTGCAGATTGCATGCTAAAACATCACTCAGCCACCACTCCTACCTTCATCCATCCCCTGTGTTAGTACAGGACTAATTATGTGCAATGTTTTCTTTTTATCTGCAGCCAATTCCTCTCCCTTAAATCCAGGTGAGATAATAATGTCCATCAATAAATCAGCCCTCATTCTACCTCACCAGGTTTGGATATTTTTTAAGAGTTTCAAAAAAACATGGACAGATACTAATCCAGAAGCACATCTGTGCCAGGAATGTTGGCTTCAATTAGCCATACCAATATTGATATAATTAACTCAACACATTGGGAAGATTTCATTTCTAGAGACTTCTCTTCTGAAAATCACATTCCAGAATGGTTCATTCAAATTCCAAAGGGCTTTCAGTACAAACTGCATTGAAAACAGAAGATATGAAAGATTTTCACTTACATAAGACTTCAGTGAATATTCCCAGACTCTGCACAAATGTAAAACAGCCAAAAAATGCACCAGTCAGATATTCCAGAGACTGTGCAGTAACTGAAAGGGAAGACAGGCAGTGGGTAGATTCCTCTTGCCCTGCATGGTTTCCCAGTAAAATTCAGGAAGAACAAAGCAGTGCCCAGCCTGCCCTGCCTGCCAGCCATGCAGCAAACCCCAGCCACGAGGCACACAACGTGTGGCCAACTCTTCTGCTACTTTAGTGTTTCAAAAACACCCCATGCTGTCATTCCTACAGAATTAGGATTTTTTTCCCTGTTTCTTGGCTTTTTTTCTTTTTTTTTTTAAGGTTTCTATGTTCAGCTCTATTTGGAAAAATTGGGGGAGTGGAAGGTGATACCATTTCAGTGAGTACTTAGGTAGTCATCATTACTTATTTTATTTCTGTGCCATATTGAGCCTCAGTTCAAGCATGGTAATTAAAACTACCTATACAGCCAATGAAAATTAATGAGATTTTGAGCTTGTTCTTTGGAGTCAGTGCCTCTCCCACACACCTTTTTCCATGCCTTCAGAAGAATTCATTAAATAACGAATTCCCAACCAGGAACTCCCAAACTGTACTATCTTTCCCTAAAACTGCTGTCCCAAATGGAGCAAACACTAAGCTAAACTCTCTCTCATGTCTATTGAGAAACATTTTTCTGTGTGAGCTGCAATCACAATTTTCAGGGCAAGTTACACCAGAAAGTCTCCTGCTGTGAAGGTGGACACAGCATTTCTGTGGTGGGTAAAAACACACCACAACCAGCCTCCAGTGCTCCTACTGGGCTGTAATTGGAACAGTCAAAAGGAGAATCTTTCTAACAAAACCTAACCCTATCACTTTCTCATAGTATGGCTCTATCTCCAGAATTTGTTTACATTTGGCATAGAACTTTCCCAGCCAAGATCAATGGCCAAGGATAGCAAATGGGCTGGCTTAAGACATTAAAATGCCAGTTTGGTTTATGCTGTTATAAATGCATCCTATCATGTCTTTACATTTTATGACCTCTATTTTATTTCTAGGTAGCTTCACATATGACACATCCAATTATTCATGTCAAGAATGTAAAACTACCAGTATTTCAGTAAAAAGTGCCTGCCATCATTTATGACAGTGATTTTTTTTTTTTACCCATTATTTCACTAAATGTAACACATTTTCTGAGACATTGACATGTGAGGACACTTACTCTAGAAAGTACATTTGTCTCTGAAAAAATACATAAAAGTATGATGCTGTCAATATGAAACACTTTGTTTGATTATTACTTCTATTGAAGAAAATGGAACTCTCTTCCAATTGTGAACATTCATTTGTGCTCTCTCTCAAACCAGCGTTTGACACTTGGAAAATGCAGTGCTAAAGGAGACATTACTGCAGCTTCTGTGACAATGCAAACATTTCTCCTCCAGTATTTAGAAACATTTAGAAAGAAAATACAAATTTAAATCTTCTCTGTGTAATTTATTTTAATATTTAGCACCTGTGGAACGTTTTAATCTCTGAGTGCTTTGCAAAACAAGGAGCAATCCCCTGATTTAAACAAAGCTCCGAGTCAGGCTTTCCCTGGTAAGGATCAGTTTGAAGCGCTACTCCTGAGTTTCTCAATCTGGTGAAATCTGGTGTCAGATAATTTTAATTTTTGCACTTTTTAGGTTCACATTGAGCAGAAGCAGGATTCAGCATTAAACCCATCAGGGGCTGAACCACACAGGCACTGTGAGCTGTCCCAGTCCCGCTGGAAGCAGCACAAGCTCTGCCACTGATGGCAGGAGGAGCAGGACGAGATCCAGCTCTGTCACCACAGGAGCCTGACAGCTCACACTTTGCTCTGGTGCACAGGAAATTGAGCATGTAAAAGGAAACTGATCTCTGAAGGGGGATGGACTTCACTGCTTAGTGCAAGGGTGTGATTCTCCCCCTTCCTCTGTCCTTGTCTTCCTCCTTCTACCAAAAGCAAAGAAAAGTTTCCCAGCTGGGAAGGCTTAGCCAAGGAAGAAAGAACCCCAGACATGATACATATGTTTCATTACTGTCTTCTGGGCATATAAACAAACATTCCTCATCTGACTCAGCACCTTTCTAAGTCCACTGTAAAATCCTGTAACATCCTTTTCTCAGACCTCCTTGTGAACAGTTGTACTGTTAAAACACAGAGCCTCTGAACTGGATCAAATTGTGTCCTTCCACTGACAGGACATAAGTCAATGTCAACAGTTACATTTTTCACTTGTTTGGTAAGTTTTGAAAACCTGCAGCAGTTTATTTTTGAGAGTGCAGATTTCCTCTCTGAGGTCAAGCAAGACTCTTTTCCCCTCCCTTTTCAGGAGCTGAACCGAGCACGGCAGCTTTCCTTAAACACCAGTTTGTAAAGACTCAACTCTAACCAGCTCTGCTGCAGCTCCTGCTGAAAACTGCAATAAAAGCACCAGGATTTAGTAGCTGAAGAGATTCCACCTGCTGCAAGAGGGAACTGCAGTTCCAACCCTCTCCTGGCCCTGCTGGGGGAAGGAACACGCTGGGCTTTGTGCTCACACAGGATGCACCTACACCTCCAGGTACCCTCCAGTCTGCTTCAAATTTGTCTCACACTTATTGGGGGCCCCCACTTTTAGCAAAACTCCAAGAGAAGGCTGAAGGGAAGTGCCTGAACATGATGGTCCTTAAATGTGGGTATCATTGAGCACACCTCGTGCTCCCAGCCCAGCCCCACGCACTTTGGGGCTCACTCTCGTGAGCACCTCCAGAGGGTTAAAGCCTTCCCACAGCAGGGAGGTGACCAAAATCTTCTCTAATCCCTCCCTTCCCACTCCACACCCTCCCATTCCTTGGTGCTCCCTCATTTGTGTGCTGTTAACAAGATACTCTGTCAACAGCAACACCCAAACAGGACAGGAAAGCTATTTTATTGTGTTGGAAATTCATTTCGTCTCCAGGGACCTTGCCTCCTTACATATTTTGCTGTTCTAAAAATGACTTTGTCCCATTTCTATAACTTGAAAGAGCCTCTTTGGCAAATAATACACAGAAAGGGAAAATTGAATGTACCTGAGAACAAAAAAATACAAAAAGCCACATGCAGAACAGAAAAAGAGGGCAATGCATTACGTTAAATGAAGTCTGATAGCTTGAACTTCAGATTCAGTGAGGTCTAATAGTGAGGGACATTTGGCAAAATTCCCCTAATAAATTTATAATTAACCAGCAGATAGCAAGGCTCCAGTCAGATTTCTATTCTGCAGTGAAATTAGATAACAGCCAAATAATCACAGTCCTTGAAAGAGAGTGCTGTGAATGCAGGAGAAAAAGGCTGCAAAACTTCATGCCTTACCTTTGGGATTGAAGTGCTTATTTGCCTCAATTCCTGGTAATTTATGTAACACACTATGTATTACTGGAAAAGTAGCCAATTATAACACTGTATTTATTTTTCTGGCAGAGCTCTACTGCGTGTATTTAAGTAGAAGCTGTGTGTTTATTGAGCGTGTGGAAACTTCCTTTACCAGGCGGACACCAAGATGCAGCACTGAGTTTAAAAATACTCTCAGACAAAAAAAGCACAAAGTTTTGAGGCCACCACTGCTTGCTGTGGTGTTGGACATGGGCCTGGCTGCATGATGCCAGCCTGGGAAATATTAAAAACCTTATTTTTTACCATGTTTCTGTATGAAGTGCACATAGATGGTGGTAGGGTGAGCTTTACAGAATGAAGACTCTCCCTGTGCCATGGTGGGTTAGAACTCTGTGGCACAAATAGGCAAAAAAGAAAAATAATCAATTACCTTTTGGTGCTTGATTGAGTCCAATACTACCCAAACTCAGGATCTATTTTGATGAAAATTGAGAATACTAAATATGATTGACAAGAGCTTTATATGTTTTTGTGAGTGGAATGCCCAAGTTATTGAATTAATAATATTCTACTTAGGCTTTCATTAGAAGGCGTGAAAACTTTGCCAATAATCTATCTCCTTTTTTATTGGCTTGAAACATGAATAATGAATCTGTTCATTATTACACTGAAGATTTAGTCTCTTAATGTCTTGCATTTCTTGGAACAAATGAAGTGTTCCATGAGAAGTATTATTATTTGTATTTTCTGATTCTAGATGAAGGGGTTTTGCTGTGAAGCTCTATTTTTTTCAAAGGAAAGAAAATAATAAGACTGAAGGACTTAAAATCTCTACTTAAGAAATGGTCTAGGGTCTTTCTGTAAGATCGTAATGTATTCTTCAGACCCTTTTGCTATCTAGGCTTGGCTGTAGCTCATAAAGGTATCTTTAAAATCTCACTGCTCAACACTTGATTGCTGGCAGCACAGGGCACGTTTCAGCTCATGGCAACAGCTGTTGCACAAGCTCACTTTACTGAAATTGGGCTCCAAATACATTTTGGTAACTTATTTCTGCAATTTTAGTCTGAACAGAAGCCTGTTACTTACAATCCAAAATTTTCAGAAGTGAGATGAATTTTTATATGTTTTGAATTTGGATTATGTTCCATTTGACAAGGACTGTACTTCCCCAAGGTTAGAGTTAGGTCAACAAAAATGACTTTGGAAGTCATGGGACAGAAGATGATTTAGGCTTTTATATCCAAAATGTAGATTTTAAGTGCCCTTTTCATCAGCTTGGTCAAAACAGACCAAGTCAATTACAAGGTCTTGCTTGAAAATGTGCCTAACAGAGTGACACCAGGGAATGATCTAAAGTAATCCTGGTTGAATTAGCAATTCTCACCCCAGCTGCCAGTCAGAAATGACACATTTGTTAATACTACTCTAATGGGAATGTTCTGTGCATTCCCAGAACATCTGTAACACAGCAGTGGGATCTGGTCCCACATTGGTACCCACTCTGAGCACCATGCAGGAGCACACACTTCTATATTTCAAAATCCAGGTTTAGCTCTTTCCTCTGCCTCTGGAAAATCAACACCCACGTACCAAACCATCCATTTGTGGCTATGGCTTCTAACTTTTCCATCAAGTCTGTCTGCATGCAGAAAATAAATTCCATCAGCCAAAGGGAAAGCTTTGTGCAGCTCGGTGCTCCCAGCACCGACACGATCTGCAGCCGTTCCCCTCCAGGGTCAGCTCTTGTATTTCACAGTGATGGAATAAAATGCTGTTTCAATCCTTCAGCCAGGAACTAGAACACAAACTCCTCCTTGGAAATGCCTGTGCCTCCCTTGCAACATACAAAAAAACAAGCCACCAGAATCCCAAACCTCAGTCCAGGAGCAAGGTACACTCAGGTTCAAAAAGGTACATGGTAATTCTGAGATTATTTTTTGACTCTGACCCTTGCTCAGCACTTTCTGCAAATCAAGTTTCCTCAGGGGATTATTTTGTTGGACAGGTGAAGACAGGAGCATCAGAAATCACTTATTGAAACGCAGAGCCTTGTTTCATGAAACAATTATCTCCTCCCCCCTCCAGGCTCAGGGGTCTGAGCTAATCAGATCAGCCCAGGCTCAGTAATAATGAAATAGCTGTAACCCATTTAAGCAGGGCAGGACAAGCAGCGTGTTTGCTGCTCAGCAATTCTGCCACTGAACAAGCAAAGCCTCTCCCCTGGGACAGTGGGCTCTCCTCAATTACCACATCAGCTGACATCAGTGCTGAGCTCATGGCCTGCTCCACACTCCATATGAAGCTGTCATCATCTTATTATTTGTGTCTTCTTTTTCCCTTTTACTACAAGGACTTTACCTCTAAAACTACTGTCTTTTCAGGCTAACCCTGAACAAGTAAATGCAGATGTCTGAACAAGTAAATGCAGATGTCTCAATCCCTCCTTGCTTTTCAAAGACAACAGCACACATGTTTTGATGGATCACTGTCAAGTGATTTCATTTTTTGTGTCCTTACATTAAGGCTTATGTGAGAGCTATTTGAACAGGTTATTTTGCAGTTTTAGGCTTTTGCTGTTCAAATAAAATATTGTGGAGAAGATGAGCCATCTGCACTCCACATAAAGATCCCCTTTATGGTGCATTCCAACCATCCTGAACAATTTGTTATTTTTTTCCTTCTCTTCCTTGTCATCATTTATTTTATTCTTCTACACGATCATGTTAATAAATAAAGAATATGGCATTATATGCACAACTTTTGACTGGTGAGACATAACACAGAAAATAACAAATATGACAAGGAAAAACATAATTTGAAATATATTTTCACCAGAAGACCAGATAAACTTACTACATTATGCTGGAACACACATTTTCTTTGTGAGGCTAATCTGATCTATTGCTTCTGAAAACTCCCAGGCAATGTAGGAAAGAATTGTTTTCAACAAGAGTTTAAGTCTGTAACAGTGGATAACTGCACACTTTTAAAAAATGTCACTCCTGTAGCACTAAAGCCTAAAATACCTCACCAAAGCCTACTATGTTCATCCCATTAAGCTCTACCATGTCATGTTCCCTATAAATTTACATATTTAGGAGGAGATTTCCAAGCTGCCTGGACAGTGCAGAATCTGAGATTCCTGCAGCTGTTGGGTGCCCAAATAAAGGGATTTTCCCACATGACAATGTGGCCACACCAACATATTTTCAATCAACCCCTTGGGCTCTTTGAAAACTCCAACTCTGGGTGAATTAAATGAAGGGTTGGGGTGAGGCAGCTGCTGAGGGACAACTTGTTTTGTGAACTTGTTTAGAACTTCTTCTGTGCTGTCACCAGAATCAGGGAGCAGCTGATAAGGCGAACAAGTGGCTCTCTTCTGTTTGCTGCATTAAATTGCACGATGGGTGACCCAGGTCTGCACTAGCACAAAATTCTTGCCTTTCTTCAGAAAAGCCACCACTTTTGGAAAACTACCAACAAAAGGGAAAAACTGAAACAGGAACTGTACAGGAGGCCAGCAGAATAAATCTAGAGAACTCAACTAGGTCCACACAGTTGCCATAAAACTGACTCAAACCAGCTTTTAGCTCTCAAAAAAACAACCAAACCCGAGTCCAGCCATAATTTCATTTCACTACTTTTTAATAATTTTTTGTGTCTTTAGTATTTTTAATTTATTTTTAATATATTTCTTTTATGTCTTTAATCCCAACCCATGTACATAAAAAGCACTGTGACTCTTGTCGGATGTTAGTTTATTTTCCTCCACATTTTAAATTTACTGAAACTTCTTTAGACGTATTAAACAAGCAAATTCTTTTTGAAAACAGTACAACAAGGCTGAGATGCAATAAATATAAGCACTTCAATACTTAAGTGAGGAAAATGAATTTCAGTGTGCTTTCAAATTGTTTTTTTTCAGTGTAGAGTTTCTTTATTTGTCCAAATAAAATGGATTTGAGTGGGTGGCAGCTTTAAGGAGTTATGCAGCACTATTCAATAGATTTGTGAACTTGGGAAGGGATTATGAATAATGGATTTGCTGTGCTCTTAGACATGGAGCCACAACAAAACCAGTGCCATTGGAAGCTCTCTAATGGGCATCTGCTGGAGTGAAGAATAAAGAGCCTGGTCCACCCACTGAAGCTACAGGTGCAGGAATGTTTGTTTAGATCAGTGCCTGAACACAGAATGGGAAGAGCTGAATTCCCAGGGATACCTCCTACCACTCCCCAAAAAGGGAAAGAAGGGCTGGATTTCCCTTTGCCAAGAGCTGGAGGAAGGAAAAGATTAAGTTGGAACACAAGCACAAAATACAAGAGTGATTTCGTCTCCTCCTCACCTAGATGTGAACAGTTTGGTTTACTTTCCTTTTTGTTCCAACTTTCCCTGTTATCAGCATGATTTTCCATCAATATATTTATATTATAACATATATATTACACCTGTCTGATCCCAGTGTGCACACAAAATAAGTGCCACTGGATGAGAAGAGTCTCTACTGTTCTCCAGGGAAAGAGAGGCCTTTCCAAGTCCCTACTGAAACCTTCAGCTGCACACAGCAAAGCTCAGTTTACAACTGAATATGTAATCAAAGTACTGTCAAGCCATGAGTGATAACCAGATATGGATCACTTAAGAAGGCTGACACACTTAGAATTAGGTTTTCATCAGCCCACAGTGCCAGCTGCTAACTTCACACCTTGTATCTCAGTGTTCCCAAACCCTCATTTCAATCTTAACCTTCCAAAGTCAGCTAAAATCTGTATAACTATGAAACAAACCCTGATATTAAAAAAAAAAAAAAAATTTAAAAGGGGCTTTTAAAGGAGCAGAAGATCACACACAGTGTTTTTACCTTTTCCTTTGAATTTCAGAGCAGGGATATGAGTGTGACTACAGCTGTGTTCCCAGTGTGCAGCAAACTCCTGTGCCCTTTATGCCACAGAAATACTCTGTGACCGTCTGCTCTGCATTAAATAATTCACAAATTTTGTTGACATTTTACTGCAGTCTCCATATTAAGATTCCATTATCTAGAATGTTTGTGTTGGTGACAGAAATATGCTTGAAAAAGACACTAAAATATAAAGAAATTCATTGGGTTTGCATCAAGTGGATAATTCCAATACATATTTAATAGGTTTCCCACAGACACATGCCTTTGCAGGCTCTGAGTTCAGTAAATAGATGCATAAAAATTGTCTTGCAGATGGTGAATTGATTCCTAGCTGGGAATGATATTGGTCAACCTAAAACAAGATTCTTCTGTGATGATGTGTCTCAATTCACATCAGAAAACCTACAAATATTGAAGTGCAGAAGGGAAATTGCCAACATTTTAATTTGCTTCATCCTGATCTTCACCTCCACCAAGGCAAAATCCCTCTTATTTTCCTGGGAAGTGTCAGAGGGGTCATGTCTGCTGAATTCACAGGCTTAACCACTTGGGTCATGTGGGAACAGACCTTACAGCTCCCAGCCTGCTTGAGGATTTGGAGATATGTCTCAAAGAATAACCCACACCAGAGAAGCTGTGTTACTTGTATGAGGTCCAACAACTTAGGCAAGTGTAAGGAGTGAGGACAGAAATGAGCCCCAAGCTTTTGAAAACTGCCCCAGAGAAATGAAATCACTATTGGGCTGGGAACAGTATTTATTCATATTTTAAGGAAGTACAAAACCAATTCAGTGTCTTCCAACATCAATTAAAAACCCAGGACACCTTTTTTTGTATGCAAGAATTAATTGTTAAAGGACTAAGATGCGACTTGTGTTCATTTTCCAGCTGAGGCTAATCAAAGATGAATAGAGTTTGCTCTAACAGGATGCACAACCAGAGTTCCACCACTTGGGAGAGAAAATAATCTTGTGTAACATCTGAACCCTTAAAAGGAAACAATAAAAAGGAAGGAAAATAAAACCCAAAAGCATCACACACAGATATGTCTGAAGACTGCCTGGAGCCAGAGGACAAGAACTCAGAAAATTACAAGAGGAATTTACATGCATTAAGGCATCCTCTACAGCAGACTTTTACTTTGAAATCAAATGACCAATGCATCTGATTTCAAACCAGGAGACATGAGCAGCTCAAAATAGCTCACATTCAGGTGGATATGTGGATATTTCTGTCAGAGTATTGTTGCTTATGAATAGTAAGATGTATTCCTGCTCTTTTTTAGTTCACTGGGAGACAAGAAGAGAAATAACCTACAATTACCTGTGCTGCAGACACGGAGATTTTGGGTGACAGTGCTCCACTTGATTGTGGAGCACAGACTGTGTGTGTATTATTTGCACTAACTGGTACTGACAGGATGTGGGAGTGATGATAGAGACACATAATTTTAATGAGCTGTTGTCTTCCCTGAGTTCTGTAATAATATCTGACACTTTTCACTGCTCTGTGAATGACTCTGTTGGTACAATTAATTTCTGGTTTGGTGGAGATACTGTAAGTCAGTATTTCTAGGAAAACAGCTTAGGTAAAGAAAAGCCTGCCAGTAATGAGTGACTGTAACGTGAGGGAGAAAGAAAACATCTGGATAATGAGCCTGGATGTGGAGTGGAAAACTATAATCTGACTTCAGTTGTGCTGAGTGCCTGCAGTGCTGATCCTCTGCACTTCAGTGCTGAATCTAGGACAGTGGAAACACCCTGTCAAGATCTGACTAACATTTTGCAGGCTATAATACCTGCACACTTGCAAATAGGACAAAGAGAGAAAAAAGCAGTGCCTGAGCTTCCTCCAGTGCACACAGCCCCAGCAGACTCAGATTTTTGGACCTGCCAGGTGCTCTGGTTAGGATTTGGTGGAAGGAAGCCTCAGTTTTACCTCCCTCATTCCTCCTGCTCCTGAAGTAGCTTGCAGGGAATTGAGGAGGTGTTTGGACAAATGAGGGACACCAAGCAAAAGGTGTTCAACTTCCAGAGGAGCACATTTCCTCACCAGCTCAAATAAAGCTCCCTACTGTCCAACAGGAGCCTCTCAGCCAACTACACATAATTTAGGAAATCTGGCTTGAAAGAGGAGAACTAGAACATAAAAAAACCCTAACAGCTGCACCTAGTATGTTTTTCCCAAGCCATACTGAATGCTGAAACAACAGAAGCAAGGAAACTTCTGAGATCAGAAAATTATACACCCTTTAATGTAAATCAAGTGCAACTTTCTCATCTATCTCTTCATAAAAGAAATACTATGTAGCTAACTATGGTAGAGTTCAGGTAGGCCTACTCAGAAATCTCTGCAGCACTCAGACTTTAGAACCAGTTCTATTTTCAGCTTAAGTTTAAAAAAAATAAAGTAGTAACTTGGTTTTTTCCCCCCTCCATTAATCAAAAACTCCCCTGTGCATCTCAAGACCAGTAGCAGAAATCAGAAAGCAAAGCACTTACATTTCTGTGTATTTAATGCTTTATGAAAAAAAGTCAAGATATTCTTAACCAAAAAGAAAAATTATCACTTTAACTACTAAGATCTTCAAATATGCTTCTTGAGCACAGGCTAAATTGCCACAGATGGTTCCAGTAAAAGCCAGAGAGAAAATGGATTTATCTAGACCAGTAGCCAGCAGTCACCACTACAAATATTTCAGAAGTTACACTCCTGTCATTTTTTACAGAGTAATTAATAATCACATTAACATCTATCTCTCATGGATCTATATTATTACTGAAAATCCAATACTGATTTTCTTCCCACCCAGTAGGAAGATTTGAAGTCAACTAATCTTGACATATTTTCATCATCCCCAAGGAATGGAAAGGCAGGGTTTTAATGATGACTTCAGTTGTTGGCCTTGAGTAAAGCCCTTCCCTCTTTGTTTATTCACCAGATGTAAATAATGGTGTGGCTTGCCCAGCTCAGGCATTCCATGGACATCAGCTAAGATTTTTCTGGCCTTTGGGACCTGCAAATATGTGACCGTAATAAACATTTCTCATTGTTGATGCATGTTGCCTTATACTAAATTCCCTATGTGATTTAAGTTTACAACATTGAGTTCAAGCTACACTTCCTGTAAAGTTTTGTACTTCAAGCTTCATCTTATCCAGTATTATGAAGATTTAGCAATATCTTCCCCTTAACTGAATAGCTCTGCTTTGAATATAATCTTTTCCCTGATAATTCGCATTTGCAAATTGATTTTTTACAACTGGCTCTCTGGGAATTATATCAATGAAATTTTAGACATTCCTGATCCTGAAAAATGTGTTATGGAATTGTAGCATAATTATAAATTTGGAGGCTTGGGCATAGGCTTGGATTTGATTTGAAGGATTAATAGCAGCTTGTCTCTCCAGTGCTCCTTGGGGGATTCCAAAGGGAATTCTCCTTTATCAAAATGGCAAGCACTTCCTGCTCTGCTGTCAGGAGAGGCATTACAAACTACCCAAAAATGGTCCTTCCACATTTCCTCTGAGTTCTTCTACCTGCCTTCTAATTTCCTGGAGGACATTTGTCTTCTCTGAAAATAGATTAGCTCCACTCTTACTGGAATCAATTAAATGTGGGATCTGGCCAGAGGAGCCTGTGGCTTGTGTCCCACTGAGCAGCCATTCAGATACCTCAAATGGGGTATCTGGACAAGGACTGGCTACACACACTCACCCTGATTCAAAAAGTGAAAATACAGCTCCATTTTGAAAGTGGGAAATCTTTGGTTTCCTTCTGAGGTGATTTTTCGGGATCCTGATATGGATGCATTTGGTGTGGTGAAAAAACCCTACAAATCTGTGAATAAATAATGCAATTCAAAGCTGTCCATTGCCTAAGGGAAAAGGAAGAAAAAGAAACAGAATATGAATGTCAAGGATGGCAGGAGAAGCCAGGCCAAACCCTGAGCTCTGATAGCACAAAGCAAAGAGCGTGACCAGTCCACTTGGCTACTCCAGCTACATTAAATCATTACTTTAGTGAAACTAGAGAAAAAACCCACCCCAAAGTGTAGCAGCAGTTTAAAAGTGTAGTTTAAAATCAACTTAACCATGTCTTGCACAGCACACTCAAGATGTGTATTAATAAAACACAGGCAGTGCCATCATTGCATGATATCATATCATGGTATCATTCCAAGAAAACTGTAGCTGACAAGGGGCTTCTAATTAAACAAATTCCATCCCTGCTTCATTTCTTTAAATACTAACCCTAAATTTTCCAAAATTAAATGCTTCTCATGAAAAGAAACAAAACTATAAACAGCAGTTACCAAGGGGAGAGAAATCACAACAGGAGATAATTTTAATAGGGGCATTGGAGCAAAAGAAGGAATTATTTATATAAACTAGTAATTAATGTCAGATACATCTGACCCTTGGGCAAAGAAGTGAGAATGTCCAGTCTTGTTGCAGAGAAGCAAAAAGTGTCAACAACGTTTTTTGTATATCTGGAAATAAGTAAAAGAAATATTAACACCTCAGTAACAGGATGCTATCCTGGAGGTTTTACAGGAGAATCAAAAATAATCACTATTAGTCACTTCTAACATTTGCACTTGAACAAATGCACCAAATGATAGAAACGACTGAAGACTCAGGTAAACACGCATTTTAAAATTTTAAAATAAAATTTGATTATGGGAAAATTTCCATGAGTAGACAAATTGCCAGGTTAATGGAAAAGGAAAACAAATGAGTGATGGATTAAGGAAGCAGAAGTAGCTCCAATTCACAAACACTTCCTCACCCTGGGCTCTGCTGCAGGACAGCACAATTGCATTTCTTCCTGGCCTAATTCCACATAGTTTGAAAGGAAGTAGAGAAAAATGGAGAACTGGTCTAATGAGTGCAGAATGGATCAACTGGAGAAAACCAATTCTGGCTGTTCTGACTGCTGCAAACCATTTCTCAAGCTCAAAGCATAAATAACAATGTTTGCATTTAACATTCGGTGTGGAGCATATGTCTGCAAAGCGAAACAACCGCCTGTGTTTACATGAGATATATGATGCTCAGCTTGATTTGCATATCACAGATCAGGCTGTAAATCTCTGATGATATTTACCACTGGATAATTGAAATTAATCCTGCCAAAATGACTTTGACAGTGTTGAATTTATGGTCTGAGAAAACACCCCTGGAGCTGGCTGCTGTGCTAGAACATAACTGGCTGCATATTTTCAACCTGAGCTATGCTGCTGCATAAAATCCTGGCCACAAATGAGAAACCTCTCCCTTTCTTCTCCAACTTCCTATTTCCATAATCATTAAGAAGTGGGGATAATTTTGAAGGTAGCAGATATGTCCCTGTTTTGCTGTTTTGTTTCGGTTTCATTTTTTTCTAGCCATGGCAGGCACACAAGTTACCTTTCTTCCCTGCACTCCCCATCCCAATGTTACAACATTTTCTTTTTAATTCTCTTTAAAAGCAACCAATTATCCCAGCAGAAAGCATCAGGAAGTTCCAGCAGCAGAACTCAGATTCCCTTGAGTCCTTCAGTAACTCAGATCATGGCTGTGTCTCAGCCTGTGTCTGTGTTTCCAGAGAAAAAGGAAGGGGCTTGGATTTTTGTTTCTTTGCTTTTTGTTTTATTTCTTAAACTCAGCTTGTATCTTTAAATAGAAGGCACATAAGTTGTCTAGAACACAGTTTTATACAAAGCTACCTCACATTTTCCTCCTGGTAGGAATGTCATTTGTGGCTTGATATATGATTGAAACTTTCATTATACAGACAAGAAAAACATTTGTGAATAATAAAAACCCCCCAAAAACCAAAAACCCCAGCAGTAATTTTACATTCTAAGAAAATAAAATTCAAATATTTAGTAGGCAGAGCTTTCTCATCATTGGCAAAGAATTATAATTTATTAAATTGTAATTTATTAAAACTACTGACAACCTTTTCCTATTCAAGAGATGTTGCATCTTGAATTCTTTAAACTCCAATAAGGGCTTTGATGATTGTGCAAGTTGCACCTTGGATTTCAGTGATAAAAGATAGCAAATAGCCTCCCCAGTTTCTTACACCAAGTGTGCAACTACAGAGAATGCTGTATATTTTCCAAAAGCAACACTTACAGAAAAGTATGCACCTAATGTATAAAAGTGGCTTTTTTGAAACTCAGGAAATGAAAAACAACTGTCACCCACTACAGAAATGGATGTATTTTTATTTGTAGCATTTTTTAAAAATATACCTCTTTCAGAGAGGTGCCAGTGATAACTCTGACATCCTTCTTGCTTTTCTTCCCCTACAATCTGCTGCTTTCCAGGCCCATTCAATTTGAAAGCAGGCATCCATCCAAATATGTAATATTAAGGAAGAAAGACAGCTCTCATTTATAAAATCTTAATTCCTTGTTAGTGGAAAGAATAAAACCACCAGATTAACTGTGATCACTGATTATTATCCTCCCACGAGAATGTTATCTTGGGCTCTGTCCCCTGCTCAGAGCTTGTGGCACCTGTGATGCCTTGTCAAGGCTGGCCCAGAACAGAGGCTAGATGGAGTTAAAGAAGGGATTTTTTTAAAAATTATGAAGTAGGGATTTATTAAAAGGCCTCAATGGATGCACCCTGGGCAGCACAAGAACCCAGCCAGGGCTGCACCCAAGATGGACCAAAATGGTCACAACATGGACAACTGGTCACGGGGTCTGTCACTTTTATAAGTTCTGATCCATTTGCATATTGGAGTTAATTGTCCAGTTACAGCTTTAGATTATGAAGTCTTGTCCTTCTTGTTTTTCTCTCTTCCTTCCACCATTGTTTGTGCTCTTGGGCTGAGACTTGGATCATTTGTCCTTGGTCCCCAGCTAGAGAAGGAATTGTTTTGTCTCCCTGCTCTGTGCAGAGAGCTCACCATCCCTTAATATAAAGGTCAGACTTACACACTAAAGCAGCACAGGATGTGAAAAATAGAAAAGCCAAAACCTGAGGCATCACTTGGACAGAGAGAATGCTGATGATGGCACCTGGATGAGCACCTGTTGTGTGGGGATGGGGAGACAAGTAACATTCCAAGCATCATAAACCATGGAAGGCCTGCTCCTTGTCCCTCCCAAGGCTGCCAGGGAGGCTGAAGGAGGGCACACATTGCTGTGGTGGCCAGCCCAGCTGGCTGTGCTCACACCAGAGAGCTCCAGGCTCGTGGCACATTCCAGAGGACACCCTGGGACAGCTGGGATTAGTGCTGCACACTTGGCCAGATAGCTCAGCAAGCAGCACTGCCAAGCCCAAACTCACTGCAGGCTCTTCTGTAGAGCAGCTCCAGATCTAACAGCAGCAATTTAACAAGCCAATGGAAACCATCAGCTCATTAATCTGTCCATAGCCTTCCCTAATTTCCAAATCTTGCTATACATCCTGCACAGGCTGATTTGTCACTTGAATGAGCCAACATGGGCATAAGGCCCAGCTGCAGCTGAGTGTTCTGCAGAACCAGGATGGCTTAAGCCTGAAACAGCCACATTGTCATCAAACCCCTTGTAGAGAAGCTCTTCCAAAGTGTGTCATTTCTGCACAGCCCTCATTTCATATTAAGTGCCTACACCACCTACAGCTCTACAAACTCACCTGAGCCGACCAGCAGAACTCACCTGTTTTGCACTGAGGCAATGCAACAGCACCCAGCACATGGCTTTTACTGGGAACACACCAAAACCCCAAAACCCCAGCAGTGAGGACTCCCACAGCATAGGGGCTTTGTTTTTTTTCATACTCTGAATACACCTTATTTTAATCAGACTATGTCACATCTTTATACCACTTCCTGCTGCTTGTAGCCACTGAGATTTTGCATCATTTTTGGTGTTTCAGTGATTCTGCATGGATAGTGAGCCTTTCACATCATGGCTGGGTTGTTACTCTCTTATTTTCACAAGCAAAGCACAGCTCAGATAGACTGGAGGCAGAAATGGGAGGTGGTGATGAGTGTGAGTGGGAGGCACCATGGGCTGGTGGTGAAGGTTTGCTTTGATTCTTCTGACTACAAAAGCTTCCTCAGTAGAGAAAGCATTTTCAACTGTCTAAACAAAACCTTTGTCTATGCAAATTCAAACCCATTCTGACATAAAATTAAAGCTATTGTTAGTATTATTTTTAAAGGTCATGAATATGCCATAAAGGATGATCAAACCATTAGAAATATACAACAGGTTAAGAAAAGAGGTTACAATACATTAGATTTTGCTCTTTCCATTTCTAAGGAAAACACTGACCATTAATGTTTATTACTGATAGCAGTGGTGGAACATCATCTGTTCTCAGGACTTGCTGACCATTCATGTTATAAAAGCCACCTCTCAGCTGGCTTGAACTTTGCCAAACCTTAACTAGTTGGGGTTTTTTTCCAAAATAATTTGGAATAATTCATGAAAGGATGGGTAGTTACCCCATTTTGAAAACAATATTTTTAATATCATTTAATGCTTCTTCAATTCATGGTTTGAAAGCAAGACTGGAAATCTGATACTGACAGAGTTTTAATTAATTCTCAATGGAATCTGGATGAATTGCAACAGTTTGAAAAATCTCCAATAAGAGCTCACTGCAGCTGCAGAAGACTGGGAGGGATTTAGGAAAAAGGAACAGAAAAAGAAATTTTCTCTTGCTTTTTCAGTGAAGCTTCTTCCCCTGCATTGGCCAACAATCATGAAGGGGTATTTTACCTCATTCAAATGTAAAGGAAGTAAAAGACCAATAGGAAATGGAAAAATCCATTAGGACAGGATAACAAAGAACCAGGGAAAAGGCCCATAGGATTGGAAACTTCTCTGTGGACTGATGGCACTCAGCTGTTAATGATCAGACGTAGCACAGTACAGTACAGGAGTCTAGTTTATAGAGAGATAGTTTGGAAAGAGATAAATCCATCCCATTTCTTTAAGGGGTAAGTAAATCAAAACTGAAGACAACTGGAGAGAGTTAAGGAACTAATAATTAATTGGTAAGCACAAATACACTGATATTTTAAAAGCACCTTCATAAAAATGCATTTGCCTGGATAACAAAGAAGGTATATGTTGATTTATTAATCAAGAGTCACCTTGCTGAAACATAGATAATGACTAAAATAAATTTCCACTCGGCTAACCTTAGAGTGTGTTGTGTACTTATGAGGTTGAAACAGCATATACAAAACTTACTGAGAGTTTTATGCAGTTACTTATTCAAATTACACATTGAAGTTCCACTAAGCTCTTCCCTTAAAAAACCCGCAGCAGTGAAGAATAATGGATACCAAGTGAAAGCCTGTAAAAGCAAACACTTTCTTTTTGACACTATTTTAATTTAAGTCCTTCCCAGCTCCCTTTATCTAGTAAATCCCACCCGAGGCTGATTTTTCCAGCACTGCCTTTGATTCCCTCTGCTCTCCGAGTGAACTCCACCCATCGATGGGGAGCTAAACCCCACCCCTGGTTAATGAAGGTACCAATTAGCGAGCACAGAGCCCCCGTACCTGTTGACATCCCAGATCTTGCTGGTGCAGTCGGCGGAGGCAGAGGCCACGAAGTCCCCGCAGGAGTGCCAGGTGCAGCCGCGCACGGCGCGGGAATGGCCCCGCAGGGTCAGGATGCAGCCGCTCCGCGACAGGTCCCAGAGCCGCACCGTGGTGTCACCGCTCGATGTCACCAGCTGGGTGCCACTGCCACAGGAAAACAACACGTCTGAGCCAGGAGACAGATGAGAAATGGTCAAGCAAAATAATTTAGCTCTGTTTGGAAAGACAGGTTAAATTACAATTGTTGATTTTACCTTAAATATGAACATAAACGAACAATATGAACATAGGAACAAAAATGATCTTTGGAAATGTTCATATTTTACTGTGCATGGTTTTCTGACATGCTATGGATGAAGTGGCCACATGTGGGAACCCAGGACAGCCAGGACCACTACCAGGGGGCTCAGAAGCCCTGGCACAGAGCCCAAAACACCTGTGGGTTTGATTATGACCCGTGGAGCAAATTACCAACCTTATATGGAGATCAGCAAGCCATGACAGTTTAAGTGCAATAATACTGAAGTTATCACAGGGTAGAAAAGTAGATTTTGGGGGTTTTGGTATGGGGGTTCAGGAGGCAAGATGGAGGGATCTGGGCGTGTCCAGCCTTTCTTCTTCTTCTTCTCTACCTCCATCTTCTGCTGTTGGCACTTTTAGATTGGTTTAGAGTAGAAGCTCACTGTCTAACATAGGTGATAGGTATTGGAAAGTGATTGTAAACATGTTATACATAGTTTGTAGTATAAAGAGATAACAGCGCCCCGGGGGCAGGCAGAGTGCCTCTGGCTGTCCTGCTGAGTGGATCTTGGCTGGACAGAAAAATTTTTATAGATAAGATCCAATAAACAACTCTGAGACTGAAAACTGAAGAGCTCCGACTCATTCTTTGGACACGCCGGCCGAAACAGAGACTTTTCACGTACCTCGGGGCTGCAATTAACAATTAAACTCCGAGAATACAGAGCCCAAAACACCTGTGGGTTTGATTATGAGCTGTGGAGCAAATTACCAACCTTATATGGACATCAGCAAGCCACAACAGTTTAAGCAGAATACTACTGAAGTTATCACAGGGTAGAAAAGTAGATTTTGGGGTTTTTGGTATGGGGGTTCAGGGGGCAAGATGGAGGGATCTGGGCATGTCCAGCCTTCCTCCTTCTTCTTCTTGGCCTCCATCTTCTGCTGTGATGGTGGCACTCACAGATTGGTTTAGAGTAGAAGCTCACTGTCTAACATATAGGTGATATGTATTGGGAAGTAACTGTAAACATTGTACAGGTAGTTTTTAGTATAAAGACATACCACCACCCCAGGGACAGTCACTGTGCCTCGGACTGTCTTGCTGAGCAGACCTCAGTAGGGCAGGAGAAAATTTTTTACATATAAGATACAATAAACAACCTTGAGGCTGAGAAATGAAGAGCTCCGACTCATTCTTCAAGTGCTCGGGCTGAGAAAAGAGACTTTGAACATTCTTGGGGTCACAGCAACCCAGAAAGACCCCGAGAGCCACATATTAATAAATACACTATCAAAAGAAAGGGAGATAGGGAGTGGCTATCCCTGCAGGAAAGTAAGTATGGCTTTCAAATAAATTCCTACTTTTTGCAGTTCATTTATGAGTTAACCAGACCTTTCAAAATACAATAAGATAGATTCAAGGAAGAATATTTTGTTATTTTCCAAATTCATACAATTTTCAAGATATATTTATTTGTTAAAAGCATCTTAATTTTGTTTTTTCTAAGTTTGTATAAACACTTCAACACATTCACCATCTCTTGGGGTCATAGATATGTTACATAAATGAAAAATACAGGGTTCATCTCAGATTTTTTTTTGGCCAAATCTCAGATATAAACTAGTATAATTCTGTCTCCTTAAAGCACAGACATATGGCTTCAGACTAAGAGTCCATCTGTAACATTTTATATAACTAGTAGGAGATTCTTAATAAAATAATTAGAAAAAGTATTTAGAGTGTTTCTCTTATTAAACCCTCCCAGACCTACCCTGTTGCTCAGGATTTCTTTGTGCTTAAGAAGAATCCATGGATTTTTATTTTTTTTTCCCTATGAGTAATTGATTTTTGAACATATGCAAACCTTTGGCAACTGCAATCTCTTATGTCAATGAATTCCAAAATTTAATTATGCCTTGTGTGAAAAGCTCCTCTGGGGTCTTAAACACCTTACTTCATTTTGTTTCATGCTTCTAATTCTACTGCTGTGATGAAAAACAAACACTGAGTGCACCTTCACCACGTCTGAGTGTGCCACCAGCTGTGGTGGGACAGGGCCTGTCCTGTTCCCCTGCCAGGATGGAGACTGACTCATTCCTTGTGCCCTTGGAGCACATTTCCCATCCCTCTCAGCACCCTGCCAGCTGAAAGGGAAGGAACAGGTCCCCAAGGAAGGCACACAAGGACACTGTTTCCTGCTTTATTCTGTCTTCTTTCCATTTAGTTACTATTTTTGGCACTACTGAAGAGAAATTTTCAGCAAACTGACCACAGTGGCTCTGAGATCTCCTTCCTGAGTGCTGATAATTAGACACACTCTTACCTATTATCTATTCTTATCTTAGGACTGTTTCTTCCTGTGTGTATTCCTTTGTCATCACCTGCACTGATTTTCAGCTGCTGCTTCACCATCAAATCAACTGTAGAGACAGGAATTTTTTCCTGTAATTCTTCACATGCTCCTTTTCACTGCCCTGGCTAATAAGCAAGCTCATCCTCATTCCCTTCCCCAGTTTCCAAGATCATCTTAACAACTTAGGTCCCAGCACACATCTCTGTGGGACTCAGAAATTAATTTCTCTGTTCTGAAAGTGACATTTGATTCCTATCCTTTCACCAGTTTTTAAACTTGTGAAATAAATTTCCTTTTTATTCAGGACAGTTCTGCTTCCATGAGAGTTTCTGTCAAATGACCTCAAGAAGAATTTGCTGAAAATCCAAGTATAGGAAATTCATGAACCTCCCTTGATCAAGTGCTCAATAAACCCTTCAGAGAATTCCCAACTGATTTCTGAGGCTTAATTTCCAAAGCCATGCTCACAGCTCCCAGGGCTTCACTGTCATAAATGTATCCATGGATCCTGTAATTTGCCTCTTTAATATAATTCCTATCAAGATATGAAAATTAGATCAATCCATCTAGAATGCCTTCATCTCAAAATCTTTTAAAATATTGAAAAAAGTTAACACAGCCCTCCCAGGAATAACAGAGGTTTTTACTTTCTAAGCAATAATCTGTTTAAATTGTTTTCATACTAAACAAAAACAAGAAACAGGAAAAATGTTTGGGGATAATACACAAAAGCACAGGTCAGAAATAGTTAAGCTGTAGGTTTTCAGACCAATTTCTGCCGTTATCTGAGCAACATCAATAAGATGACCTTGCCCTTAGGATCCAATGAACTCTTTTATTTGAATAATGGCAAAGGTCCTATCTCAGGCAGTAGAAATCCTTCTTCCACATCTCTGGATATAAAATTGTGGGAACTGAAAACAGCTCAAGGGTTGATCCTAAGCACTATTGTAAAACTCTGAGTAAGAATACACTCAGAGATATGTAATTCAGTGCTGCAGTTAATTTAAAAAAAAAGGTCTGGGACCTGTGGTGTCAACCCTTTTATGTTATATTTTCCCTTTCCTCCTTTTCCAATAGATGTCCACTGAATCACTTGGTAAAAGTAGCCAAGTGACAGCTTGAAATATGTGCATCATTTACCTGATAGATCTTAGGGGAGAACTTGCCACTATGAAAGATCACCCAGCCAAGATTTTGACTATTTTTAACACTTGCAGTTTAGGTTGCTATTTTTTGTGAAAATATCATTATAATATTCATTAATGCAGTTACACCCCCATGCCTCAGACAAAGCCTGGAGAGATTAATCTCTCAACATTTTTTTATAACGTTGCACAAGAATAGTCCTGAAGCTTTTGTCACATATATCAGAGCATAAAGGCTTGAAGTCTGAGTAGGGGTTCTGAGGAGACCCTAATTTTGTCAAGCTGTCAGGAATAAATGTGCTTTTGTTAACGAAACACTTTCAGTTTTAATAAGCCAGATCTCAGTTCTGGAGATAGATAAAATTAGAGAAATGACAAATTATCATAGTCCTTAGACATTTATAAAATAGGAGCTTAAAACAAATTCAGAGTCAGGTATAAAGTGGGACTGATGAAATCTGCAATTGATTCAGAGGGAAACATGCACTGCCACTGTTGTGAATCACAAAAAGAGATATATGGTTTATGCATTTTTTAATACATAATCCCCAAAATGCTACACAAAGAACAGGTTCCTTGGGCTGAATTTCAAAAATACACCATCCAGGCAGTGATGAAAATCTTTCAGAAAACAGATGTGAGCAGGAAGGTAGTTCAAATGGATTCAATTTGGCAATCTGCAGCAGGGGAAGGAGTTACAAGTGAGGTTTAGCACTCCTTACAGATCAAAGGAGAAAAAATAGTGGAGATTGGAAACAAAAGTGCAGCAGGAAGCAGTTTTGAGGGACAGACTGACAGTGGAAGTAAGGGCAAAAATACTCAGGAATACAGGAACCCAGTGCCCCAGCCCCTTGCAAGACAAGTTCCCAGATATTCCCTGTGCACAAAAAAAGCATCAGGTCATTAAAGGATGGGGACCTGTGATTATCCATGTAGGAACTTAACACCAGCATTTTTGGGAAGCACAAAGGGAATGGTGGCTGTCAGGGCTGCTTCACACAGGGGCTGCACTCCCTGCTCAGGAAACCCTCCTGGTCAGGATTCACACCAGACACACACACAATGAACAGCAAAGTGCTGTGTCAAGCCAAGTCAGACACCTAAATCAAGATGCTGCTATTAGGAAAAAGCCCTATCTACTTAAAAGCTGATCAATAATGACACACTTTCTCTGATTTGCAGCATTTTTCAGTCCTGGGAGATAAAAAGGAAATGCTCCAAAATCTGAGGGAATGTTTTGTTACCCATGGCTGCAAGGTTTTTTGTACAGTGCTATTTTTCCTTATAAGAGCATGTGGGGGGAAGAAACAAATGTATCAGGGAAAGCAGCTGTTTTTAATGTTTAGTCTGTCAGTTTTACCCAGGTATGGTAGTCACACAGTCCTTTATCATATGACTGATTTAAAAAAAAAATAAAGCTTATTTTGATATTAAAACATATGAAAATATGACCTCAGCCTTAATTCTCAGCAGCAATACATAAACTCCATTTGAATTTCAGACTGCTCACTAACAGAGAAAGCTCCAAAAAATCCTGTGCACTGTGCATATATCTAACTCAGAGGAGAATAAAACACTTTGTTTTTTAACAAATACATCAAAGAACTAGGCAAGATATTAGGAGACAAGAAAAAGGTAAATCCTATCTTGTTCTGTCACTTCAAACACATTCACATTTATGCAAATGACTTTGCCAGCTGTCAGAAATGTGGTGTTTTTGTAAAGAAGCAGCACCTTTGTGCATGGTGCTCTGTGGATCCCAAACAGTTGGGTTTGTAGGGTCTTGTGTGGCTTGGTTTTGGAGGTTTTCTGTTTGTACTTTCTAGCAGACCAAAGGACTATATGGATGAAACATGCTTGTATTGAATAAAATATTTGTCTAGAAGAATCTTTCCAAAACTCTAGGCAATGGAGAGCCCATGGCACCCATAACCCCTGTCTTGCCTCCATGGATAGACCATTTTTAAAACCACAAAATGCACATAAAGTTCTACCTTTCTGGTATTTCTAGTATTCCTAACTGATACTGTAAACCTGCTCTTCCAGAAACAATTAGAGTGGAAACAACTTTGGAAACATTAATTCCACCTTCCACAAAAAGGGGTGGAACATTAACTTCTCAAGCCTTAAATCTTTCCTCCCCATATATTCTAAACACACATTTCTTTTCATTACACATTCCTGCTCCTTCCAGCTTCACTGTTCTCACTACAAAGACACCTCTCCATTAACACTTCCCAAGTTGTAGACACATTAATAATTAAAACTCATATTCAGCAACAACATCAGCCTTTGGCACAGAGTCACTTTACAGCATTTCAGGAGGGTGAGTGCCAGTCAGGTGAAGGCAACAGCTACACCAACAGTGCTCCCCTGTGAATGTGTCATTCCTAACACCAACAGCCAAAGTGCAAATATTGCTCCTGCTTCAAATATTTCTGGACAAGGGACTGAGGTCTGGATCTCAGGCTGCTCCAGGGATTGTTCATGTTCCCTCTGAAGACCCAACAACAGTTCTCAAAGCAAAACTAAGTCAAACACAACCTGGGTTCAAGATTTTTGTCCTAAAAAAGCTGCAGCAAGAGGCAGCATCTGACTGGAGCTTAAACAATGCAAGTGATGCCTCAGGTTTAGCTTTTATATTTTTCACATTCTGTGCTGCTTTAGTGTGTGGGTCTCAGCTTCATATAAGGAGATGGTGAGCTCTCTTCACAGAGTAGGGAGACAAAACAATTCCATCTCTAGCTGGGGACCAAGGACAAATGATCCAAATCTCAGGCCCAAGAGCACAAACAATGTGGGATGAAGAGAGAAAAGCAAGAAGGGACTGCATGGGCTAAAGCTGTAATTAGACAATTAACTCAAATATGCAAATGGACCAACACTTATAAAAGTGTGAGACTCTGTGACCAGTTGTCCATTTTGTGACCATTTTGGGTTCAGCCCAGCTCAGCCCTGGCTGGGCTCTTGTGCTGCCCAAGGTGCATCCATGGAGGCCTTTTAATAAATCCCTGCTTTATTCTTTAACTCTGTCCAGCCTCTGCTCCAGGTCAGCCTTCACAAGGCATCACAAGCCTCAGCAACACAACAGCAAATCTTAAACATACAGTCCAAAACATCACAGGGGTAAGGGTCTTTCACCATGACACTGAAAAACACTTCAAAATCAATATTCCAATCAGTTAATTGGAAAAATGATGTCTCTTATTTACCTCTGTTCATGCAATTATTCTAAAGCAAAATTCTAAAAGCCTCTATGTTATTTGCAATATCAGCACAGGTTGACAGTGGGCACAGTAAAGTACAAGGGAAGAACTGCAAATGCTGCTAAAGTTTACTTGAATTTTGGTGACATTTTCTGCTAGGTCAGAGAGGAAAGATAAAAAAAGAAAATGCCTAGGAAAAAAAGTTATTCCATGAAGCACAGAACTAATCAACACTGAGTGCCTATGGAAGCATCTTTTGCCTACTTCCTTCATCATCTTAGCTATTGATGAAATAAATATATCAAGAATTGATTGATTCTTTAGAGTTCTGTCATTGAATTTTGGCCAGAATTACCCTGTGAGTTAAAAGTTACCAGAGAGAGTGGAAGAGACCATAAGGAACATGTGCAAGGGGGTTGGGGGAAATACATCCTTGTAAACCTAATTTACTTGGAAACAGAGTAAAATCAGGAATCCAGACAAGTACACGTAGGAAAGCAGACATCTACTAATGGAGTCCCACCTTGGGATACAACAGCTGTATTTAAAAATTCCATTTTCCAGTTGGTGCTGAAAACAATGTAAGGGATGGAAATGCCAAACATCAGTTAAGCTCTGCAGCTGCTGCAACTCTTCTTTATTCTCCTGCTTTGTCACTGCCCTGCATTTTCCTCTCACCAGAGAAGGTGGAAATTGGGCTGAATTTAAAAAATGTTGGAGTCAATTTACAACTTAAGAAGTTCCCATGAAAATGATTGGAAAGGCAATGGGTGATTTTGTGCCTCACCAGACAGGATGCTTGCACACTTCCTCTATAAAGGGTGATGTGGATTCAACTCTCTGTGGGTCCAAAGAAAGATGGGACAAAGACATGGAAGAGGAATTCACCAGGGATTACATGGAAACAGCATCTGGCTCAAAGTACTTTGAAACAAGAAGGAGAGTCCAGGGGAGTACTAAGACCAAACCTCACCAATGCCTTTCCTATTCTTAGCTATTCTGAGGCATGCCCTGATACTTACTGCTGGGAACTGGATGATGGTCCAGAAAATTCTGGCATGGAGAGCCATCCTTATGGTCTTAGTCTGTGTTTGAACAAAACACTCAGCAGCAAAGATTTTGTTTCTAAGATTTTCTGACCTTGAAACAGACTTCAGATATAGTTCACTTTTCTGTTGCTGAAGTTCTAAGACTCATTAATTATTTACAGTGACACTTCTTATTAAGAACCCCTAGGTTTTTTTTTGGATCCATGGTTCGTTTTGGGTGTTGCTTTAATTATCCTGGTGGTCTATGTGTCTAAGACACATTTTATGTAGTAATTGTAATATGTTTCATCCTTCAGAATATTCTTAAGCCAAATTTTCCTCACTTTATTAATAGATATGAAATGTCATTTTTACAGAAGGTGAATGCTAGAATACTCAGCAGCAGAAATACAAAAATACCTTTTCTTTTCTCATTCATCATCGAAGGTGAGGAGGAAAAAAATTAAATTTCAAAAACACAAAATCAATTATAAACTGCCATTCTACAAGCCAAGGAAAGCCTTCCAAAGGCAGGAAGCAGGGCAGTACCCAGCAGATGGTGGATGGCACATGGACACATGGCTTTTTGTAAGGGAAGGAAAACACAACCATCCTGCAAAATCTTTTGCCATGAGGCTATTGGCTGGAAATCCCCAGAATCCTGTCAAAGTGTACCATGCCAAGTGCAAAACTTGAGGCAATTTTTCACTCCACTTTACCTAATTGGGAGATCTTTCTGTGCTATTTGCTGCTCATACGCTGACCTGTGCCAGGACAAGTGTTTCCCCTCGTGCTGCAGCTGGCTGTGACAGCAAGGGCAAACAGCAAAGCAAGGTATTGGCACCAAACTGCTTCTGGACAGACTGACACCAGGACTAGGCATCACACAAGCAGCAAACTTCTGTTTGAATGAAGTTCATCTTCTCCATGTAAACTTCCTCAAGGCTACTTCCACTTGAAGAGTGACAGGTTCACATCTGCAGACTTTTAAATACAATGTGCTCCTAACTATCAGGAAGAGTCCTGGTATGGGATGGGTGAACTCCAAGGTAACAAATTCATGCCATTTATCAACAAATTTCAATTTAGCAAGTCCTCCATACTTAAAACCATCTTTCCTTTCTGAGTACTGGTACCAAAGCTGCTGTGTGAGCAATCCTGTTTCACCTGAGGCCCTTCCCACTGCTCTTACCTGCACATCTTCCTGTGCCCAAGTATCCCTTTTTCCCCAAGTGCTGGCCCACTCTAAACACAGCCTATAGTTCTACATTCATAGGATCATTATAGATTTTTAATAATTTTTTTAACATGACTTTTTGTTACAATAATTTGGTATTTTCCAGATTGCTCCAATGCAGGTTACAAACCGCACAGACTCCACTCAGGCCTTCCCCATTCCAGTATCTGAGCTTGGTACTCCCCAAAAAATATTTACTATTTACTGCAGGCTAGACTCTTTGATGCATGAAAATGGCTTAGCTGTCATGCAATATCATGTAATTAGAGGTGGTTATAAAATAAATTAGGTGCCTGGTAGAAGGCAGCTTTTAAATTTAAAATTGGCTTTTAGGAGGCTTGGGAAGCACACCAGGTAAGGAATAAAAATAAAAAGAGGAAAGATAAACTAGTTACAATACTTGGAGATTAGATGTAGCAAAATATGTGTCAGCAAGACAGCAGGCACTACACAATGCAGGGCTCTGGGGAAAATTAGACAGCAATGAATTCCCTTTTTACAATTATTTGGCATTAAAAAAAGATGCCTTTTCTAAAAGCTTCCTGCCAATGCACATCTAGCAGCCCACAGCAAAATCAGACACATGTTTAACAAGGGGTAGGAGAATCCTGGCCTCCAGCTGGAAGCAGGGAGCTCGTGGGAGCCTGGCCAGTGATATCTCCAACAATTACGAGGCCCTCTTATGCTGAAAGCAGTGTTCCTGGGTCCAGTTGTGCCACTTTCCTGTAGCCTACTGCCAAGGAAATTTTCCTCCATTAACATCATGAGAAATAACTATTTTACCTGAAATCAAATCTAATGAGTAAACATTGCAAAACCGCCACATTTTGCAGAAATGAGATCTATTCTGTACCATTCCAACACGTTCTCTAAAACAATCCAGTGTAAGTTAAAGTCTTTCTGTACACTGTTAAATTTTTAAAATAATGTATTTAGCCCACATAAAATCATGCATAGTACCAATCAATATCCATGACATACATTAAACAGTGAGCCATTACAGTGTGATATTTCATCTCAACACCCATCCCATCCAGTCTGGTCATTTTTCCTCCACTGGAATGACTCCAAATCCTCAAATTGTAATGAAGGGCTGTTGAAGTAGGGAAAAATGTAGTTTGGAAGGAGTTCAGATCCATGAATTCCATGTACAGAACAGATTTATGACCTATATTAACAGCGATAATCCTGTGTCTCGGTTCCTCTGAAATGCAAAGTTGTGACTCAGTCGTTTTAAATCCATTATCATCCCCCTGTGGTGGTCCAGGGATGTCTAATCACAATCAATAGCCACTAATGAACCACAGTCATTAATCCCATTTGCATGTTTGTATAAAGCATCATTTTTAAGCTGCATATTCATATGCAGAGAGAGTTCAGTGAGTGCACAGAGATTTTGCAGCCAGTGGAAAGTTCTGCACTGGGATTTGAACATTCCCAGGCCCCTGGAAGGATATTTAACTCACTCTGTGTAATGATCCTGGCAGTGAAGGCCAAGAAAACACACAGGACAGTGCATGAGCCCAGTGTTTGTACTTGGGGCAGGTGATGAGCTCACTGAGCCATGCCCTGGGGATACAGGGACACAGCTTGAGGATGGGGAGTGAGTTAATGGAGACAGTGATCAATAAAAATCTAACTGCAAGAGTGGAGGAGGAATGGAAATGCTGAACATGAGCAGAATCCTGGGCTGATACAAGAGAAAGCAGAATAGCAAAGTGAATATAAATTTCTACCCTTTCTCTGAAAGGCTTTGTATGAAAACTGAGCTTTCATCCATGAGGCCATGCAGCCTAAACACTGACTGCTCAAGAGAGGGGACACCAGAAACCCCTTCAAACACAGCAACTCTCACAGGTGATCTAAACCACAGACACAAACACCGTGGCCTTCTCCCTCTGATCCCCATTTGTTTTATATACACTACCCAGACACAAAGGCAGTAATTACCACAAAATAAGAACTTGGTTCCACGTCCACATCCCTCAGCAGTCAAACAAGTCCCGATGCTTCTCAGCCTAAACACTGACTGCTCAAGAGAGAGACACCAGAAATCCCTTCAAACACAAAACACAGGTAATCTAAACCACAGACACAAACACTGTGGCCTTCTCCCTCTGAGCTCCACTTGTTTTATATACACTATCCAGACACAAAGACAGTAATTATCACAAAATAAAAACTTGGTTCCACATCCACATTTCTCAACAGTCAAACAAGTCCTGATGCTCATTCCCAGCTGGGCAACTCCTCCTGCTTCCTGTGCTACTGCAACTGTTTTTGAATCTGGAATTTCCCAAATTACTGCAGCCACACAGCTTGAGGGGAAGCACAGAAACACAATAAATGACTGTGCAATTCATACCTGGAGTTTGTGCTCCAGACAAAATCTTGTAAACACTCTAAATATTTGGGGGTTATTTCCAATTCAAATATCTTAGATATTGCCTCAATTGAATTGCCATTCTCTAGTCAACTCTAACACTAATGTTTGTTATTTTAACAGCTGCACTTTAGGAAAGGCTCGTTTTAACAATATAACAAACACAGATATCTCCTTAGCCACTCCACTAGAACCCTTGCAGCAGACCTGAGGGAAAATACAATTGCCTTTATTGCACAGAAGAAAGCAATAATGAACCGAGGATGTTAAAGGCATCAAGATTCTAATTGCACTCAGAAACATAACACAAGAGATTCTATTAAGAGAGATGTTTTGATGTGTATAACAACCCTGAACAGAGTCAGAGCAACATGGCCAGGATCAGAGCAGTGAACTGAGACTCCCCAGCCCCAGAGAGATGGCAGCTCCCTCTGCATCTCCAGCTCTCCAGCACAAAATGCTGATGAGGCCAGAAGAAAAGCTAAACTACTCAAAATCTGAACCACCAAAGTGAACAACAGGTTTCTTTCTCACAGCCTTAATAAATGATCAGCAAAATTGAACTGCTTCTGGTGACTCACAGGCAGCAAGAGCTGCAGGAACTGAAAATCAGACAGATGTACAGAAAAAGAAACCAAGAGCTCCTTGAAGAGCAGGCAAATTTCTGCAAAACTTTCAGAGAACACACTCATGACTTCAATGAAGCTGAACTAATAGGTTTAGAAATATCCCATTTTATTGATACTCTATAAAGAGATTTCAACTGCCTATTCCTCCACTCTTTCTCTATCAAAGTGGTTATCATATAGAAATTACTTTTTTTCTTTCAAGTAAACACCAAATCTAATTACCTCACAGTTGATCAGAAAGTTTCCTTGCAATTTCTAAGTCAAAACAATTACATCCATATGGTGATTCTTAATAACTAAATGATGTTTTTTTCAGAAAGAGAAATTGTAAAGAGAAAGATTAAACTTCACACCTCTTTTGTGAAATTGATAATCACAGTATCTTTTCAACCTAATATCAGAGTGTTTTAAAGCCCTCCAAATTAAATATGTCAGTTTTCAGATGTAAAATTCAGATAATGGCAGAATGTAGCACATGAGGTCATCACTTAAGCAAAATAATACCATTTCTGTGTAAGGTAAACATTCAGAACAATTGAAAACTATTACCTTATGGGCAAGCATAGATGAAGATAAGGTAATTAAATAAGAAATTAAATAATACTACACAAAGACCAGCTTACTTTCTATCCCCATTAGGATTTCTAATGCACCCAAGGTCACACATTGTGGGTATGAAGATTGAGGTTTTGTAAAGAGCCTTTACAGAGATGTTCTGCATCTGTGATGGAGGGGCTGCAAATTCATCAGTAGAAATGGCTTTAGTTTATCAAGAGGATGCAGTCACTGGTGTTGAAGTTCAGTGTGTTTAAAGCCACCTGTGAAAGCAACTGCAGAGTTCTTTCAGCAAAGGGCAGCATTTATGACAAAGGTTTTTCTTCCTGTAGTTATTTCAAATATACATCTGAATTGCTCAGTGGGAGGACTGCTGCTTCTGCCAAACCTTTCCTCCTTCTCCTGTCTCCAGCTGTCCTCAGCACTTCTCTCTCCTGCCACTCACTGAATTATTGTAATGGAGATATTATTAGTGAATCACTACCTTGGAGTGGTCACTGTTTTCATTCCTTGTATAAGAAACACAAGCCAAAGGTAGTTTTTCATGGATGAAAAGTGAAGCCTATTCAGTAACCACACTATGGAATTGCACACTGTTTGCTTTCTAAAATCAATATAATGAAAGACTCTCCAGGTTCCATGCAATAGGAACATTCTTTGGTCTTTTTATTGATGGGGAAAACTACTTCTGTAGAGCAGAGGTAAGAGGTAACAGCCTTGGAGAACATGAATGGCCTAATTATGAATGTATCTGGAGGCAAACCTTCCAGGTGGCATGTGGGCTGCCACTACAACCACCTCAGAGACAGAAGATGAGAAGCACTGGGGTAAAGCAGGCAACTGAGGATTTGGCAACAAAGAAAATCTCCAGAAGTTTGGACACCTGCTGGGAGCCCTAGCCTGTGTGAGGAAATTCTCCTCAGAAAAAAGCCAAATACTGAACAACAAATCAGGATCTAAATCTGTAGCAAAGTTCCAATTGTTATCAGCCCATGTTTTCATGCTTTTCAGCATTGCAGAACTGAGCTCTCCAAAGAAACTGAAAATGAGATACAAATGAGATTCAGTTTTTTCTTGAAATAGATACTCACCAATAGTTAACAGAGCTCTTTGAAATGAAAACATACTTTATGTATATATTTACATCTCAAAACCCCACAGAGAATAACCAACAGTGCCACATGCCAGAAGAGATTAGAATGGGTAGAAACATTTGGCTTTTGGGAGTGGGTGGAAGGGGAAAAATTTTAATCAAATCCATTACCTGGTTATTGATTTCTCTTTGCCAGACTGATCCTGTAGAATACTTATAAAGCCTTTGACATTGAGACGTTTGGCCAAAAATATTGGATTAGACTAAGCAAAAGCTGAGCTTCTCGTGTAATCTCTCATATTTCATTTATATGTGATTTATTCCTTTGTCCAGCAGAGGCTTTTTATTGATAAAAATAATGAGATTGAGAATCCCAAAGGAAATCTAATGCCCACCCACACATGTTTGTGAGGTAAAAATAGCAGGCTTTGTAAGCTTGAGAGAGAATGATGTTATGTTGAAATTGTTTCCTTGTATAAAAAGTATGAAGCTTTTCAAAGATTTTGAAATAAATAAAGCTACTTTTGAAATTAAAATTTTGCTATACTTGAAAACACCAAGCACACAGTGAATACTGTACTCTGGGGAACTGAATGAAAGACTTCTGAAATAGTTTTTTTTTCCTTGCAGAATAAATGAATACAACTTTTTTTTCTTTGGGCTCCTGTATTAGCTCAGTTTGATAAAACACTTTAACAGATGTCTTGACTGCTAAATATGATGTGTTACATAAAGCCAGTCGGATGACTGAAAATTAATCGTACCACTCAAAAGAAGTTTCTTACCACTGGCAAATTTAGTATGTAATCTGGTAACTAAAGGCTTTATTGAACTATACAGGAATTAATCATCCTCTAAAAAATTAAATCATTATGCCTTTTCATGAAATAAGTGTTCAAAAGTCCTAAGTAGAACATACAGACTATCTCACGTTTCTTTCATAGCTATCAATAGTAGTAAAAGGATAAATAAAACCCATCTGTTTCTGCAGTGAGACCTGAATGAGGTTTTAAAGACTATTTCAAAGCACAAATCAAAATAATTCTATTCCACAGATAGCCAACAGAGACCTTTGTGATTAACCTGAGCCTTACAACTCTTTTTTAACTTAATGCTTAGAGGGGAGTTGGTGGCTTTCAAGTCTCAGCCTTGTTTAATGTATAGTGTGAAACTCAGCATTCACAACTCCAAAGCCAGCAGAGAAAGTGTTCTGTAGCTCATTGTCCATGGACCTTTTATTATCAGTAATCTCCAAATCTCTTCCCTGGGAGGACTGTTGCTCTGGCTGGCTCAGTGGCCAGGCAGGAGGGTGAAGCTGACATTCCCTTCCTCCTCCTCCTCGTCCTCCCTGGCTCCCAGGTGTGCACAGCAGCTCCTGAGCAGCCTCTCCCACCAGGGCCAGTCCTGCCTTGCTTCAGTTCCTCACTCTCCAGCTAAAAGGTGCAACAATGGAACCCTGTAATGTAAACTCTGCTCATGAAACCACTTCCAAGATTTCTGTGCTGTCCATTATTGTTGTTATCTTATTGTAGTGCATATTTCTAGAGTCCCATATATTGTTATGATATTCTTAAAGTCCATACCTTCTTTCGATGTTTGCCTGCGTGTTCTTCATCACGTCGGGGTCACCAATTATTGTTGTTATCTTATTGTACTGCATATTTCTAGAGTCCCATATATTGTTATGATATTCTTAAAGTCCATACCTTCTAGCTGGTTTTCTACCATGTAGCTCCTCTCTGCTGTGCAGTTCTCCTCACGGCTTCACAGGGGCTCCTTCTGGGCTCTCGACCCACCCCCTTTTATCCCAGTGGCCTTCATGAGCTACAGCTGCTGCCCAACCAAGGATCCCGCAGCTGTAGCTCATCCAGAGCAACAGGACCCACCTATCCAATACATAGGACTCTCACTACATATAGATATTCACAAGGACTCCTACTATACTTCAGTTGTTGTATTCTTGTTGTTGTTATAACAATACATATATTCAGGCCCCCACAGTCCATCATGAATCCAGCAGCTCCCTGAGAGTGCAGACAGAACCTATCCCTGGGATGTGCTGCACATCTCCTGCCCGCTCGGGCAGCTCATGCTCAGAACTCAACCCCTCCAAAGGGCATTGCAGAGCCACACAGTGCCTGCCCAGGGAATTACCTGTGAGGTCCAGGGGTTGTGGAAATGGTGTGGGATTGGGCAGTAATCCCATAAAGGTGCACAAATTCTTAACACCACTGGAAAAGCAATGTGGAGCACAACAAACAGGATGGTCCCTGAGCACATCACTGCAGAAACTATTTCATAACAGGGTTTGAAATGGTCCCTGAATTTCCAGCCTGCTCATCTCCAGGAGCTTCTTTTGGTTCTGCTGGCTTACATGTACAGGGTCACCTTGGTGTGACTGCTGACCCAGCCTGGGCAGTGCCTCTGAAGGAAGGGTGATAAAAACCAACAGTTGAAAATCACTGACTCCAAACCTCTCTTAATTTCTTCCTGGGGACAGATTTTTTGCAGACCCCAAAAGAATATGTGAAGGTCTCTTCTAAGAGAGAGCCTGCAGTAGCATAGTCAAATCCCACTGCTTAATGCTAAATTACAGTTTCCATGCAGACAAATGCTGCTGCATTTCACTAAAACAAACAAACATTAGATTGTAGCAACATCTTGTAGATCCTGGAATGATAACTTCAGCAGTGACTGTTTGTTGTCTAAGTCCCCCTAGTTCCACCAAACAACTACAGCATCAAATCTTGGAAGCCAGAACATTAAACAACATGGCATCATAGATAATTCCTGCTTCTTTTCATAGAAATAAAAATGAATTGAAGAATGGCATTAGGAATTATTCAAGTACAAGGAGAAATACATTTGATGTTAGTGGAATGTTTTAAATTATCTTGCTACTGTGACTAAAGAACCTACTCTTCCCTGTATGTCATCAAGTGCTTTTCATTTGCTGAGGCTTTGTGGGTCCTGTACCATCTTAGCTATTTAAATGATATTATTTGTAATTTGTAACTAAGAAAGCAGTCATTTATCTTTAGTACCAGATTTTGTGTGGTTCTCTTCATACCCTGCAGATGTTTCTCACCACACATTCTACCTGAGGACATTATGATTGTCAAGAAGATTGGTGTGGATTTATGCTTCAGCAGCTCCCAGGACTGGGACACTCCTGAGCAGCACAGCCTGTGGGGAGCCAAGAGCAGCAGGGGTGGGGGATGAATAAAGCAGCACACCTTGTAATTCACCTTGATAATCAAAGCACTTGGGGCTCCCAAACTACAAAGGCACGTCCACTGAGAAATTCACAAGTGGTGCCTAGACCTGCCAAGCTGTCAAGCCTGATTTTTGCTCCTCAGTGTTTCCCTCCAAGCACAGAGTCCTGTGAGATGCAGTGAGCAAGGAGCAGTGTCAGCCTGTGCCTGCTGCCTCAGAACATCTGAGCCTGCCTGGATCAAACCCAGCTGCCTCTCCTTTCCGGGACTGCCCTCCCTCCCATCACTCCTCAGAGGTTTCTCCATTCCTGTTCTGCTGGGCTTTTCAGTCCCTTCCTCCATTCCTGTTCTGCTGGGCTTTTCAGTCTCTCCTTCTTCCACACAAAGTCATCTCTGGAGAGCTTCTTCACAAATGACACAATCAAAAAAGAAATTAAAATAATGTAAAAAAAAAATAAAATTAGGGGCTTACCTGAGTAAGAATTAATTTAACTTTCAAAGTTTATTCTGACTTCAATTCTGCTCAGGAATTTACTTTTTAAGAGGATTTTATGAAAAAAAAATTCTGAGAAGTTTTGTATGATGAGAAAATAACTTCCACTATGATAGAGTCTTACATATACAATTTTGTATTTATCAGACACTGCTCTTGAAAACTTTGAGCAAATATCATTATTCTGGTTCTTTTTCCCCACTCTGGATTGTCAGCAACATTTTGGACTTGGTCTTGAGCACTTGAACAGAGCTCAGTTACCCAGAGCCTGCTACAGAATTGCCCTAAAATCTTGAGTGAATTCAAGCCCACCTGGAGCTGCATTCCCTCCACAGCTCATTCAATCTCTCTCCAATTCCTCACATCCTTCTTCCACAGATTCTGCTAATTCTCTCTCTACAGGGTTGTCTTTCTCCTATATCCATGTACAGGTTTCATCTGAGTAACATAAGCTCCTCCAGCTTTGAGAAATACCACCCAGACATATATAAATACTTATGCTCTGGAGAACATGGATTTTTATTTCATCTTTCCCTTGCTTCCCCTCATTGGCAACTTCTTCAAGGGTATCAAACATTACATGCCTTTATTTGCATGTTTGGTGCATGAACATACTTATTCTACCTTTCCTTTAGTTTTTTCTACTAATTACTAACTGCCTACATGTTTTCCAACAGCAACAGGACTTTTACCTGTGTGGATTTTCTCTAAGTGCTGTGGCAATTTTTATATAATAATAATAAATCGATAACAGTTTTGATTTCTTTCCTCAGGAACTCAGGAACACCAGAAACTCTGCTTCTTTTTTAGGAGAACAGGACATTACAAAGGAGTTGACAATCTGTCAACTTTCAATGCAAGTTTTAAATAGCTTCAAGAACCTACAGTTTGTAGTTCAATTCAGAAATTCATTGTATTCCACAGAACCAGACAATATTTGCATTAAAAGGGCTACAAACATTTTAGAAGAGTTGACTTGATTAATATTTATGAATATATTAAGGACATTACATATTATACTAGCCCACAGGCAGGGCAAGAATATAATATTTTACTGTTCACTGGGATTTATCAGACATTAACACACACTTCTGCTATGCTGCAGAGCTTAATTCTTTAGCCACCCAGGAAGGTTAGTAACAAAGATAAATAAATCTAGTACATGCCATGAAACACCTTTGTGTAATTAGAGTATGGTCCTTAGAGGTACAGCATTAACATCCTCAACTTATCCTGGAAATTGGCAGAAGATGGAGATTTTTGTTTGCTATTTCAAATATCTGAGCCACCTGGCACACACAGGTGCATGACACAGCTCTTCCCCAGCTCTCCAGATTCCAACCACAAAACCTCTGTGTGTCTGTGACAGCAGTCATTCTCATTCCCTCATTCCTTCACATCTAGGAAAGCCACACTGAAAAACAATAAATTTTTCAACAGTGACAGGAGCTTGAAACAGCTAATTCATCTGCAAAGCAGTGTTCAGCCAGACCAGACTAAAAACACTGGTTTTTTTTGAAGTTTGACCAGGTGTCACCTGAGTTTCAAAGCAGGAAGCACTGTTCTCCTCCCTCCTCCCAGCTGCAGATGACAGGAGCTGTTTGAAGTTTTACTTTTATTTTAAAAGCTCAAGGCAATGCTTTACTGTCAGATCAGCAGGGAGCTGCTCTGCTCTCCTCACATGCACAAAGCCAGGCAGCTGCCCTTCATCCCCTGTCCTGGGAGCCACTGCAGGGAGAACACACGGGGCACCCAAAGCCTGTGTGCTGCCCCAGGAGCGACACAGCAGCAGCCTTGGAGCCTCAGCACAGTGTCACCTCACCCTGCTTTGATCACAGGTGAAACAGAGGTGGCTTTCAGCATGAAATCACTGTGGAATGAAGCACACTGTCAGCGGGGGCATGAGGGGGGAGACTCCTCCACCCAACAACTCTTTGCCCCTAAGGCTCTGTGATGATGCTTAAGGACACAGTCCTGGCAAAGCTCCTAAGGACAATCCTCATTTCTCTAATCCAGAGCCTAAACCACACCTTTACCTTGGTATTGCTACTTCCTGGAGACAATGAGGATATATAAACCCAACTTTGAAGCACTTTAGCTTCAAGTCTCTAGATCTTGCCAGCCACCTGGCAGCTTTACCCCTGTTTACACAGTGGTGGCACAGAGACAACCATGAGAAAGCCCCTTGCTCAAGTAATACTCTGTGAGCACATAAACCCCCAGATTTCTGGGATTTTAAGTCATTTGTATGTTCAGAAGCATCAGTGAAATGCCCATCACAGCTCCCCTCAAATCATTAGATTTTGGGTTATTATTGCAGGATGCTGTGGCAGGTGATCTGAGAGCAGACTCGTGTGCCTGCACACAGAACACTTCCCACACCAGAGGTGCAGGTTGTTCTAAACCTGATTTTACAGAGAGAGAAGAAACTCAGAGAAGTGATCTCACAGAGAACAAACAGGAAAGACTATACAACTATGGAAGTTCTACACAGGTCACCACTTAATAGCCCAGTGGAACAAAAATATTTTTCTTTTTCACTTCTGGAGTGAACATCACTGCAAATCTTTAAACAAGATTTGCAACGGAACAAAACTAGAAGTTATCTACATTTGATTCCAGAAAAAGAAAAAAAAAATCTATTAGAACTGTTCATTTTTACTTAATTGGTTTTCCTTCCGAGAAAAACAGATATATAAAAGTTTCCTATCTAAAAAAAAAAATTAAAAAAATTAAAGTATGATTAAATGTATTCTGCCACATTATGTATTTTATGCAGTAACAGAAGACAATATTTTAACAGCACTGCTTTTGAATCACTCCAGAGCATTCAGCAGGAGTCAATTTATACTGCAAGAGAATAATGATGTACCTCAACTCATTTTAATTTCAATAATTGAATGAGAAATAGGAAAGCCTATTGAAAGGACTGTATTCTGGTCAAAGACTAATGAGAAAATAGTTCTGAGTCTCTGAGTCAGCGGGTGTCATGGTAACAATGCATTATCGAAATCTGATTAGTATGGCCAGCAGCCTTATAAATGATAACATGCTCTTCTAATTGTATTTCCCTTTCTTCCCCTGTGCTAAGTTTTACATTCACAACAGGTAAGAGGAAAAGGCAGGATTTTGTTTATCTGCAAGTTTAAACCATGTCCAGCACTAACAAACTCTGAAATCTGTCATGCAGCAATAGATAAATTTTCCTACCACCTTAAAACAAGCTTCCATTTCTCTCCTCCTGTATTACATGTAATTATTTAAGTTAAATATTGTCCTCTTCTTTTAAATGTAATTATTTCTAAAGATATACAAATGAAAAAGAGAACACAGTGAAAATGCAAGCATCTTAAGAAAAAGTCTATTTTTCTTAGGAGAAAGTGATGCAAGAGAAGAGTAAATGCATGTTTAATTCATCCCAGAAAGCGTGACTCCTGCTCCTTGAGGTTTTGAAAAGAAGGAGGGGATTTTCTTGTGTTTAGAGGACTATGTCTGCCTTTGGTAGCTCATTACAAACTCAGAAATCAGGAGGAACCATGAAATTAAATAGGATACATTTCCTCCTCGTGAAGAAGAGAGCTAATATTGCTCAATAAAATAAACACAATGAAAATACAAGGTTGAAGGCTTAATAATGCTCCTTTTATAACCAAGCCTCAGGTGAATAGCCTGGCAGACCTTTATTATACTAACAGTAAAGAACTCTATTTAAAATGCTGCCTCACAAATCTGATGCAAACTAATTTCAACATATAGAAGCTGAGCCTTATCAAATGCATTTTAGTTTTGAGAGTAAAATGGTGTCCTATTTTTCAACAGAAAGGTGAAAAAATCTACTTCATGTTTGCCCTATTTCCATGACCCTTGTAACTTAAATATTTAATTTGTATTTTCCATGTTCACCTTCATTTATTAATTCAGCTTCAAATCATTAAGATGAAAGGGCAGGAAAGCTCATATTCTTTAGGTAAACCCAAATATTCTTAGTCATATGACAAATAATGCATAATACAAGAAATCAACTTTTCAGTATTATTAATAATGGGGCTGTGTTTGCCATAATGCATAAACAGGGAAAAAATTAATATAGCAAGGCCTGAAAAGCTTATTACTCCTTGTTACATGCACTGCTATAGGGACAGAGTTTAAGGTGTACAAAATATTAAAAGCCATCAGTCTGAAGTCAACATTGTGAGAGGCAGAGGAACATTTTATCTACATGTTTGGGAATTCAGCAGAGTGCAGGGGGAGAACACAGAGGCAGCAAAGCAGGGCAGTGGATGGAGGAGCTCCAGGAGGGAGCAGGGCCTGTAAAAGGACTTGTGGGAACCCAGAACATCCCTCTGGCTGTCCAGAACAGCCAAGACCCCTGCCAGGGGGCACAGAAGCCCTGGCACAGAGCCCAAAATGCCCCTGTGGTTTTGATTATGACCCTCGGAGCAAGTTACCAACCTTAGATGGAGATCAGCAAGCCACAACAGTTTAACTGCAATAATACTGAAGTTATCACAGGGTGAAAAAGTAGATTTTGGGGTTTTTGGTATGGGGGTTCAGGAGGCAAGATGGAGGGATCTGGGCATGTCCAGCCTTTCTCCTTCTCCTTCTTGGCCTCCATCTTCAGCTGTGCTGTTGGCACTTTTAGACTGGTTTAGAGTAGAAGCTCACTGTCTAACATAGGTGATATGTATTGGAAAGTAATTGTAAACATTGTACACATAGTTTTTAGTATAAAGACATAACACAGCCCGGGGGGCAGGCAGAGTGCCTGGAACTGTCTTGCTGAGCTGACCTTGGCAGGGCAGGAGAAAATTTTTTATAGATAAGATACAATAAACAACCTTGAGACCTAGAAATGAAGAGCTCTGACTCATTCTTCAGGCACTCGGGCTGGGAAAAGAGACTTTGAACATTTCTGGGGGTCACTCTGAGCAGCAAAAGATGCTGAGAGGCACTGACCTGGGCCTGAAGCAGCAGCCTGAGAGCCAGTCCGTGTGTCCCTCCCCTGTCAGGAGGATGTTCCCATCGGGGAAGCCCCACGTCTTCCAGAGGTGGTCATCACCGCCCGTCAGCACGATGTTCTTCCGGGGGTGTAAAGCCAAGCTGCAGGAGAAGAGAAAGGCAGGTTATGTTCTGTACCAGCTCCATTTCATAGGAAACACATGAGATCCATTTAACTCAGGGCAAGAGCCCCAGGAGTCTGATTCTGGATGGACTGAGCAAATGGCGATGCTTTCTAAGCTCATGAGAATTCAAAATACACGCTGTGGAGATGAGCTGCTGCTGCTGGTGCTGAAGACAAAAGAACAGAACTGATTTCTATGAAACCAAAATTGTTTTCACACTCTCTTCAAGTTCCACTTAACACTCAAACAATGCTTTGAAATACTTTGTTTGGTTATGTTCTGACAAACATGCAAGAGGGTAACAAGCTGCACCAACATCATTAACATTCCCACTTATCCAAAATAATTCCAAAAAGCACCGATGTCAGCCTATCCCCACTTGTGCCCACAGGTGTAAAGTCTGCTACCACTGTGAAATAACTGAAATGATAATTACAGTCCAGGAGCTACAGGCATTGCCAGCACTTTAGAGCCCATTCACTGGGACTAGGTCAGAAAATTCATTTCAATTCTGTACTCAAAATGTGTTCCATGTTTTCATTTTTAATATGTGGCACGCTGTGATGTAATGGAAATCATACACTTAACACGCCCGTAGACTGAAAACTCAGTTTATTTTTGATTTAGCAACTGCAGTGCAGCTCAGAATGGATCCAGGGAAGAAAATCAATCTGTTGGAAAGATAACAAGAAGAGTATTTCATATGGATTTGGTTATTTGATTTAAATCATTGTAATGCCTTACTATTTTGTTGAACATCAAAAAGTTCTAGTAGTTGATTTTAGTCCCAGGAGTGGCTTCTTTAGGCAGATTAAATCTGGAATTCAGACTCAAACTGCAGTAATGGGGAGAAGAATCACAACCTGTGTGTGCACCTATTTCAGCTGTGCATCGGGGCCGACAGGTCGGAGAGAAAAAAGCTTATTAAAGCAGAATGAGAGGAGAGAGACAGACAATGCTAAGCACCCAGATGGGGAGAAAAGAGAGGACTTAGAAGGCACAATGTCATAAAAACTTCTTTTTTATTAGCACCTTTCTCCTGCACTCAATTTTGTTTCATAAAATTCCTAAACCAGAACCACAGCATCTACTATAGTGGGAAAAATAATTCCCTCTATCAAACCCATGCTAAAAATATATTTATGTCAACTAGAATTTCATCAGAAAACATCTTTTCTTGCAGTTTAATGCCCAGCCTAGGAAGATTCCTACAGACTCCTCAGTTGAATCCATCTGCTCGAGCGAGGAGCCTGGGATTTACTCATTCTCCACTTTCTTAGAAAAAAATGCTTTCTATCTTCTCCTAAAGAGGATAAACTTCCTCTGCATTTATAGGAAAAAAGAGAAGGAGGCAATGATGCTATTTAAATTCTCCAGAGATGCACAGAGAGCAGTTGTATCACTCAGATTGGCCACAGCAGATATCTAGAAGAGCAAGGGGGGAATAGAGATAAAAGGAGAGAATTAAAGGCTGAGGGAAGGCACCAGTGGCCTGCAAATTACAGGATGAGAAGAGCTGTCCCAGAATCCCTCTGCTACAGAGACCTCTGAAGCACCAACAACCCCACTGCTGCCTTCTGCATGTGCACACAGCTGACATTTTTCTCTTAACCTGCTTCAGACACTTCAGATCCCCTCCAGTTTTCCCCTCCAGATATTTCTGCTCTCAGTGGGGGCTGTTGTGAAGCCTTTCCATCAGCTCTCTTAAAACCTCCTAAAGATCTCCCTTCTCAGTTTCCAAGCTGCATTATACAGCCTTAGATCACCTTCAGGTCACCTTCCATGCAGAGAAAATTTTACCTGGTGTGTTCCTCTAGACCCTGACTCCTCCTGAACAATCCTTACGCCCTGGCCAGGCTGCAGCTGTGCTCTCATCCATCCTCAGCTGCCAGGAACATTCTGCCTACCCTCAACCCTCCCAGTCCAGCTTCTGCCACGCCCAAACTTCTGCAGTGACCACCAGACATTCCTGTGGAGCTTTGGGAAAACCTATAAAGTGAATTTCATACAGAAGAAAATATCTTGCTGTCTGTATGAAGGCTGCAAATTTGTTTTTCACAGTCTTCCCTTTAAATTGCAGAGCTTTTGCAAAATGCTGCTGCTGTCCAATGTTTTTCTTCCTCCATGCCATTTTTACAGGCACACAGTGAACACCATTTAATTAACAGCAAATTTGTGACACAACTGCTGTTGAGCTGCTTCTGAGGAAGGGAAGCCCATTCATCCAAAAGGCATTCTATATGCAGCATTAATTAGGCACCCTTGTCTTCGTTTCTGGCAATCCAGCCTTGTATAGATTTTTGCTTCATCTCTGTTCACAGGGTCTAATTATTTCCAGCACAGAAGACTTTGGGTGGATTGGAATGGAAATCAATAATGGAACATGTGTGATAGGAACATTAGTTTTCTCCTCCTCCTCCTTGGGGATAAAGTGGGATCAGTGGAGACTCAGCCAAGAAAAAAAAAACAAACCCAACAAAAAAAACCCTCTGGGAGATTTGCTGCTGTTGAGTATATAAATACCCTTGTTTATACAACTCACTCTGGCATTATAAGACATTCTCATCTCTTCAGCACTTGCCATGGTAGATATATAGTACTCCCAGTAATTTGCTTTCAAAACAATCATCGATTATTTTAATTTATTATGACTGAGCCATAAATAAAAATACAGTTTCTTCAGATGCAAAATACTTTCAGTCTCAGGGCTTTCCACACTTGACCACATCACACAAAATCAACCTTCAGGTCAGGAAGTGCTGCCCCCAGAGGGGCCTGAGGAACATCAGTTGGGGGTTTAATACAGCCACTCACTTGAGGGAGGGCAGAGCTCAGATCCATGTGGAGGAGAATTTCCTGGCACCAGGGTTACTGAAACACTGGAACCAATGTGCCATGGGCAGCCTGCTCTCCCAGCTCCCAGCACACCCTCAGGTATTAGACAGGTAGATGGGTTCCATCATGGTTAGGAGAGGGACTGGGCATTCCACACACAAAACTGACACTGCTTGGATGTGAAATAAAAACATAAATTGTCTCAAAATTAGGCACTGAGAGAATGAAAACCACAAAATTAATGACCAGTTTAGTACTCCTAAGTGACTTATCCAGCCTCACCCAGTTTCTCTGTGGCAGAAACAAGGACAAAATCCAGTTTTCTATAGTTTCACACCCAGGATTTATACAGAAAATATGTTCTCAATATAGACAGCATTCAGCTGCCAAATTCTGATACAGCATTGTACTGGATGCTGCTTGTGATACGTAATTTTTAGAACTTCATGACTTGATCAAATTTATTTGCATTCCTGGGTACTGGCAAAGAGGTTTCTTGTTAATGCCAGTAGCTGCTTTCAGACCAGAAAGCTCTTCTGCTGCATTTCTTACTCCAAAATATGAGAGCAGGAAAGTTCCTGCAAGATTATAAAAAAGCTCTCAAATGCATTTTTCCTAGTGACAAAAAGATTGCAGCCAACATTTTCTTACATAAAAAAATCAGCCTTGCTCGCCATACCTAGCACAGGAAATTTTGGGCTGAGCAGTTATATTTGGGTGAAGTTACAACTGGCTGAAAACCTTGGTTTTATAGTGGAAACTGTTGGGAAATTGCTGATATTTCTTCCTCTGTCATCAAGGTGGGTTTTGGAGGTGAGGATTTGACATGCACTGAATTCCAGAGGATGGATACTGGTTACAGCCTCAGAGGAGAACAAATATATAAATAATATATATATATATATAATATATATAAATAAGAGGGCATTAACAGTCCTACTGAAATCAGTGATATTGTTCACATGCACATACTGTTATATTGCTGGGCTGTGCCCTAAAAATCTACAGAGTTTGTAAAATCTGAAATGTTATTCCGGCCTGATTTTGCTGGACATGAGCCAGTTGTGCTGAGACAAAGGACACATTAATCAGAGCATTAGGAACAGTTCCTGTGGCAATGCATGCATGAAATGCACAACCTAACCATGTTTTCCCACCCATGAGCTGCCACTAAGGTGCTCCCACTCACTTTTGAGGTGCCACCCAGCCAATGCCACCCAGCTTGGGCCCAGGAACAGCTGCTGTGGGATTGATGCTTTAAGTTCTAGCTTTCATATTTTTCAGATTTTGTACTGCATTAGTGTATAACTCCGAACTTCATATGAAGTGTTAGCAAGTTCTCCTCACAGTTTAGTCACACAAAACAATCCAGCCTGAGAACCAAGGACACCATTGCAGCTTCAGGCCCAAAAAGTAAAAATTAAAAAAAAAAAACAACATATTGAGGAGAGCAAACTGAGAGGCTGGGACTTACCCTAGAGCTGCAACTGGACCATTAACCCCAATATGGAAATGGACCAAAACTTATAAAAGTGTGAAAACTCGTGACTTGGGGTCCATCTTGCGCGGAGCCACGGCCAGGCTCTTGTACTGCCCAAGGTGCATTTATTGAAGGCCTTTTAATAAATACCTGTTTTTTTCTTTAACTCTGCCTAGCCTCTGTTCCAGACAGCCTCTTTAGGCATGAGGGAGGTCACTATTCCCTCACACCCATGCTCCAAGGATCTCACTACAAACAAATTTAGCCCACACAGACCAGATCCAGGCATGGCCCATTTTCCCCTCACGGCCAGCTGAGGGGTGCCAGCGGCGCCATGGAAATTCCCTCCCTTCCAAAGGGGAAAGGGAGTGCCAGAAAACACAGAGATCACCCTTTTGCTGCAACACATGCCTTATTTCCCTCCTTACCTACCTGATGGTGGCTGGGGATGAGGAAAAGCAAAGTAAAAACCAAGGTGAGCAGCAGCACTGTGAGGGCAGCGGGAGCAGCTCCGGCCGCTGCCCCACAGAGCCCCTCAGCCACACCGGCCAAGGAAAGGGGACAAACTGCCAGAGAAATGCTCTCAGCTGAGATTTACCTGCCAAAAAATTCAAACTAAACACTGCACAACAACCTAATCAATCATTTTGCCTGTTGCAACTCATCCTCTCTCTAATATAGTCATTTCTGCCACCTTTTTTATCTTGGCTTGAGTTACCTGATCTCACCTGACAGCGTTCTTCAGTAATAATTGCAACACTGACATTTAATTCAGGGTTTTATTATGCAACCGTAGCATAACTGAATAGCTTGCATTGCTGTTTGAGGTCTTAGAATTTATCTAAGAAAAATGGTTTCAATAGAGAAAATAAGAGCTAAAAACAGACAAAAAATGGATAAAGAAAAAAACCCCGACCAAACCATTAAAGAACATAAGAAGGGGGAAATACTCAGAGCACAAAGCTCCTATCTTTTGTTTCATTTATATAAATGCCCATCTGGAAGTCAGTGATAGATCTCAGTCACAGCAATGCTCAAGAAACCCTATCCTGTCTGGTGAAATTCCTGGATGCTTCCCAAGCTCCTATGACTCAGGGTTTGGGAGGGAGAAAACTTGCTAAAATTCTGATACACCTGACGTTAACCTTCTAAACTGGCCAGCAGACCTTGGTACACCCTAGAAAATAATGAGAAAACAGTCTTCCAGAGACTTGAACTTGTATCTCTAGAGGCCAAGCAACCTCCTAACTCACAGTCGAGTTTATGTGCTTGTTCTAGTCTCCATGCACAGAGAATCTTCACTCCCAGCTGTAGAGCAGCAGCAAACATATTTATTCCTGTGAAGTGGAATAAACGCACACACTTTCTAACTTGGCAAACCCAGTTCTCCTCTCAAAAAGAAACAATTTCAGGAACTGGACTCTCCCTACAATATAAAGTGCCTCCAAAAAGAATTGTATTAAACACATCACTCTGTATTAAACTCTATCACTCTGTGATAGAGACACAGTTGTGATAAATTCAGAACATCCATTTTGTGGTGTTCTCTGATCACTTTCTGTTTATCTACTCCATGTGCAATTATGAAAATGCATCAATTTAACTGAGTGTTGTAACCTACCCAGGTTTTACTGCATTAGATCTGACCATGTGCCAATATAAAATCATCTCCTTCTTAAGAACAAAGTTTGGCCCTGGATCAAATCTGAGAAAAAGTCAAAACTATGCTGTTGATCCACGTGTGTTTTCAGAGGTCTCATCCTTTAAAGACACGTGCATATTCCTGAGTTATGCAGTACCAGGAATAGTGCCAATTTCACAGCATAGCAACTTAAAAACATCCATAATCTGGTTTAAGATTGTCTCCTTAATCACATCAGGGCAAAAGGATTTTTCTAGAAGCTTTGTAATAACATACAAAGTGTTTATGTCATTATAGTCTTGTGTATTGCAAACCTCTGCACCCTAACATGAAGCTTTTTATCTAAAATGTCTGTAAAATAACAACAGGCATGAATCTAAATTACTTCTTAAGAGAATCTTTGCTTATTAATTCCTTTGATTGTGCTTACAAGGTTGTTGATAATTACTGCAGGCCACAGGAGGAAAAAAAGAATAAAAATCACTTAGTCTGCAGCATCGGCTGTTACCCATTTCAGAAACAACTCCCTTCTAACCTGCTTTAAACCAGAGCAGCAGGCAAGGAACAAATCACTTTTCTCCACACAGAAAACCACTGTTTATTTTCAGTGCAAAATCTAGGGGTGGGGCTTGGCTCGATTTTTAGATTTATTCAAATTGTCATAACGTTTAGATGCTGACAAAGCTGTGAACAGAAAAAGAGATCAAGTCATTGGGGTATTTTTGGTAAGACTGAGGGTGCTATTAAAGAAACCAACTAACTCAGGAGCTGCTTGCTGTAAAGTAGCTCACAAGCTCTTATTTAATATCTATTTGAATCAATTTTTCAAGCTTAGTCAACTTATTAGGTAAGCAGCATACTTTAGGGAGAAATAATTAAGCCAAAAGCAAAAAGAATGAGAGTAGCAACAAACAAGTAAATGCAATTAAAAAGTTAAAACACTGACATCCTTTCCTAATAGCTTTCCTCTGGAGTGAAAGCTGCACGTCCGTGCCTGAAATGATTTATGCCATGATTCACACTGCCCATCACTCACCTTTTACTATCCCTTCATGAAAAATGCTACATCACTCTTTTAGGGAAAGGCAGCCCCCTAGGAGTGTTAAATCTCAGCATCCAAAAGAGCACTGGAACGAGAGGAGCTGGGATCTGCAGCTTCTGGAAGGGATCACAGCTCTCAGGGCAACTCCAGAGCAGAGGGGAGAGACAGAAAACAGGGACAAAGCTTGGCAAAGGAAGTGCCTCTGTGGGTTTTCACACTGCACCTCTGCTTCTGAACCACTTCATGGGCAGAGAACCAAAGGGAAAGGCAATGTTGGCAAACTTGGCAAAAACTTTCCCTCCTCAACACATCCCTGCTGCCTCCTTTTTTGCCCTTCTCATTGGGTAGAGAGATAATGGCTGGGCTCCCTTTGGAATGAAAGAAACTGCTTTTCTAAAAGGCTATTCTAGCTTGACCAGCTTGAAAAGATGCAGATTGCTTTCCCAAAAGCTTCTACCTGTGGCCTGGTTTGAATTAGTTTCCATCATTACTGTTAGCAATTCCCGGCCTTCTGTTCCATGGCAGCTTTCTCACAGATGATTAGGAGCAGTGCTGTGGTATAAAAGAGTTTGGAAGAAAAAGTACTTGAGACTTGCCAGTTGGTAAATTCTGTTAAATTATCAAGGTTGATAAAGGAAAATATATAAAAATATAATTTGCAATTACAGCATCAAATTAACTCAGATTTCTAAATTACTAAGAAACCAAAGCATTACCTTTTCAAGGTCAGTTTCCTGCCTGTGTTTCTCACTTTTGGAGGCAGAGAAGAATTTAATGCTCTGTGCTTTAGTTCACTATTGTAATGCTGAAAAATGCTTCCATCAACAGAATTAATGGAAACTCTTGTGGGAAGAAAGTTACATAAATAAATAGTTTCTTCACAGTTAGGACTAAGAGGCAAAGTCAGCAGCTGTGAATTGTGTTCTTCCTCTGGTGATCTCCATAACCAGGTGTATGTGTATGAGAGAGAAATGGATTTTGGCTTCAGAAATTCCCTAGTCCCATGATCCCAAGCAGCTGCAGCCCCACAAGGCTGTGCTGAGCCTGCCCCACAGGGTAGGAAGCTTTCCCCACTAAAAGCAGCCATTCCACTTTTCCAGGACATTTCAAGAGAAGAATTTTTCAAGCTGTTCATTCTATTTTCATCTCCTGCACAGAGTTACAGACACATGCTGAAAGGCATCACCTCATCCACCTTGGGCTCAGGAAGGTACACCCAGCACAGATTTTATAATTTCTCCTTGAATAGCTTCTACAACAGCTCTAGGTGGCTTTTTCTGGGACTCAGGCTTCAAAAAGTGTTTTACAGAACACAACCTTCATCACTGTGAGTGCAAATAGGCAAAAAAATTCCCTTAATTTTTCCCTCAGGAATATGGAGAAAGTTTCCCTCTTGCTTTTGTCTTAAAATCTTTAGATATCAGATGGTTGTTACCAACACTGTCTTAAATTAGGCAGTTTTCCAGAGGCTTTTTAGAAGTCATAACCAAACATGGATACAGCATGCCAACTCAGACCTCACCAGCCCTAATTTGGAGTAATTACCCAGCATTAGAGACACAGCATCCCCCTTCACACGTTCCAGAATTAATTTCCTTACTTTGCAACAGCAGTGTACTGTTGACTTTGTTACTTGTTTTTCCTCTTAACTGAGCAAAACCTTTTCCTACCTTGAATTTGTGTATCTCAATTCTTTTCCCTAAATATATCATGTGGCACTTCACTTAATTCCAGTTCTTCTTGCTGATTTCAGACCATCTCTGCAATTTGCCAAGTTTATTTTGAATTCTGATCTGATACAGAAAAGCATTTTCAGATCCTCACAGCTTGGTGTCATCTGCATACTTTATAAGCTACTCTGTATTCCATCCTCCTCTCTGCTAATGAAAACACTGAACAGAACTGATTTCCTAAGCAAATTCCCAAACTGAAATGCAGCCTGTGGAGTTCAACCAAGAAGTTCCTGGCCTAAGCCACTACATTGGTTTGTATTAAAACCCACCCTTTAGAAAGGAACACAATACATTTTAAAACCCTAAATATAGGAAAAGCCATTTCCTCTGCTAAATTGTTGTGATAGTTAATTATCTTGGTTTATTTTTATAGAATTTTACTTTAAAATCAGGCCAGCTGCATATTAAACTCTAATTACTACACCAGAGAAAAAATCCATAGAAAACACTGACTTAGGAGAATTACAGCCTGACTCTTCCATATTCTGCCATGTCATTCCTCAGAATTCCTGGAAGAAATCCTGTGAAGATTAATCCATGGATTAATCTTCATAGGCAGTATGAGTTAAGGATTTCTGAATATTTGGTGAGAGAATCAAGTCATATTCCTGTTTGTTCCTGGCTCTGCTATGGAATTGTGTACAATCACTCACAGAAAATTATTACCCTCTTGGGCAAAGCCAAGCCCTTGGAGACTATGGAACTTCTAGAATGTTTGCTACACAATATTTGGTGTATTTGGCAAATTTTCTTCCCATCTTTCCTCCCCATTTCTTTGACTGTCCATAGGGAAGAAAGTAGAAAGCAAAGCTCTTCAAAACTGGAAAACAACCTTAGAGAGGCCCAGATGCACATAACTTTTTGAAAACTACAAACAGGTCTCAGAATTTCCTTCAACTTCCAGCATGCACAGAGAAAAAGAAGAAATAAGATACTAATTTTGGGGGTCACTTCCAGAGGGAGGAAAAAAACCTGAAGATATATTCCAAGTGTTGTTACTTAGATATTTACATTTTGACAAAGCCCTGAAAATATTCCTTGTAATGCACATTAGCCACAAAAAACAATCTTCAAGGTTGACTCTGCCAGTTGCTACATATTTTTTACCTATTCCTAGACCCAAAAATTATAACATGGAAATGCTTAAGTAAGGGAGTTCCAGCATTTATAAAGATGCATTCAAGAACCCTGACAGAAGAGTTTGGAATAATAAAAACACATATAAAAATGACTGCTGGTACTCATGAGTTTCTCTGACACCTATGGGAGCCTTACAGGCAAGCTGCAGGACTTTTCTGAAAGGAGTTATCTGAAAGGTGTCTTCATTCTGTTTAAATTGTAATGTTTTTCATGACTTACTGATATCTACAAAACAAACACCTGAAGACTCAAAGTCATGCAAGCTACAAATTTTCAATTCAAAGCGTATTTGGAATAAAACACCATTTCCAGAGTCACATCCAAATTAAAATCATGGGATTCCAGATTTCAGTTTTTAGTCTTTGTTAGCACTTTCACCCTCTGCTGCCACTGGCACCACCTCCTTCCATTTACAGACCTCAGATTCATGTTCCAAAGTGGTTCTAAATCTTAGGATGGTCCCAACAACCTAACTGCTCTGCTGTGCCATGGATTCAGCCTATTAAGCAGCTGGCTGGTTTTAAAAAAGTCACAAATAATAATGTCCACTTGACAGAAACATTGAGTTTTAGGGAGCCACTCTGTAAAGCTGCAGTCATCTAAAGGAGCCTGGTCTACTCCCCTGCCATGTGGAGTTAGGTAAGAATCAGAGAGTATCCAGATCTGGAACCCACTAGGACCACGGAATGAACCCCTGGCCCTGCCCAGGACACCCCAACAATCCCACCTGAACCTGACAGCATTTTCCAGATGTTCCTGGAGCTCTGGCAGCTGTGGGGCTATGATCATTCCCTGGGGAGCCCTTCCAGTGCCTGACCACCCGTCCCTTCCCAACATCCAGCCTAAACCTCCCCTGGCAAAGCTTCTAAACCTCCTGGAACACATTATCACATGTACCAAGACTTTCCAACCCTCCATGACCATTTTGTTGGGTGGTGTTGTCTCTGCTGAACATCAGAACTTCTGAAATGATGTTTCTGAAAACCACAGAACCATGTCCACAACTGAGAAGCTATAGCAGCATTAACCTCAAGGGCTGCCATTTATCCTGCTTCCAAAAATTAGTGTTCATTCCCTTCACAGTAGGCTATAGTGAGGGATGAAGAGGAGTTTCAACAAATACAGACTTTTAGGGCAAAGTACAGTCCAGCTTCCAGAGCAGGAAAAAGAGGGACAAAATTGTTGAGAGACTTTAAGTCATCATTCCCATGGAAAGAAACACAGAGTCTATTTATAAATGGATTTGTGGTTTTCTCATATTCTGTGTGAGACTCAAAAAAAGCTGTGAACACCTCAGTTTCATTTTGCCATGACCACTTTGTGTCCCACTGTGTGTGCATCACATGCCTGTTCATGAAAAATAAAAAGCCCATATTCCTACACTGTGGACTGGAGACAAATACTAGTCCACAGAAAATGAAGGACCTTTGAGAATCTGACCAAATACTACCAAAGCCAAGCCCTTGGAGACCATGGAATTTCTAGAATGTTTGCTACACAATATTTGGTGTATTTGGCAAATTCTCTTCCCATCTTTCCTCCCCATTCACTGTCCATAGGCATTGCAGGGAAGAAAGTAGAAAGCAAAGCTCTTCAAAACTGGAAAACAACCTTAGAGAGGCCCAGATGCACATAACTTTATGAAAACTAGAAATAGGTCTCAGAATTTCCTTCAACTTCCAGCATGCACAGAGAAAAAGAAGTTGGAATAGAAGAAATAGAGACTACCAAAACCCCTAACACGTCTAACTAAAATAATTTTTTTACACATTTAAACATCAGTGCTTCATTTTAGAAGCCAGAGAGCTATGAATGAGAAGGGTGCCTGCTTACTTTTGACATGAGAGAGACTCACAGGAAATGTTGTTACCATGCCATCTATTTTGTAAAAAGCTAATGGTGTCCTAGAGGAAGTGGTGGATGAACTGGGCACCACAGCTTGTACCAATCACCCAGCAAAGCCTCACAGACAGACCTGCAAGATTTGCTTCAGATGAGGCACAGGCATGAAGCACAACTCAAATTAGAGTTTCAATTTGAGAGTAAGCACATCTGCATTGCTGCATGTCTCTGCCAAGGCAGTGGCCATTTAGTGACCAGGATCTGGCATGCTGGGGATGGAAGGGCACCAACAGCTGCTGCAGAGATGAAACCTCTGGATGAAATGTTGGGATACTCACTGAGTACCTGCACAGGTGATGTCTGAGCTGTGAACTTTCCAGCAGTACCTCTGTGTGTGACACCAGCTTAATATCACCAAAAAGACCATATAAGTTGTTTGTGGGGTTTTTTTTCCTCTTTAAGTAAAAGCTCAAATTCCTCTAAACTCAAAACACTGGAATATTTTGTACCACTAAAAATAACCCCTTTGTACTCACTAAAACCCAGCAACCTGAAAGCCAAGACTTAATCAGCTTTACCAAAACAGCTGATCAAGTGTAGCTGCACATGGCTCTCTCACACATTCTAATTTTAACATCTGTAGAATACCATTTACATTTGACAAATATACACTGCACACCAACCCCCCATCACGCCTCACAGAGCTCACTATTGCTGCAAATTTAAGAACCACTAGGAAGTCAAGAGTGCAACAGAACTCCATAGTCTATTTGTCATAGGAAAAACAATCATCAATATGGTAATTGCAGAAGTGCAAAATGCACTTTAAAGACCAATGCTGGTAATTTTTTATTCCATGGAGTAGGAAAACTAATGAGGCACATCTTAAATTAGTTTAGGGTAATCCTAAAAGCAGTAAATAATGCTTACTATGTAAGTAGTTTAAAGTAGATTGCTTAAAGTGAAAAACAGACAAGATTCCACTCTAATGTTACAGATGCAGAAACAGAGGAATTTAAATCACCATTAAATGGACTATTTTTATTACCATCAATTACTCAAATTCGGCAAAATACTTCACATCACATTAACTCCAATTTTAATACGATCCATTTTCAAATTGAAAAAAAATACATATGGCTTTGGGTTTCTTTAAAAAAGGTACAAATAATAATGTCCACTTGACAAATACAGAGTTTTGGGGAGCCACTCTATAAAGCTGTAGTCATCTAAAAGGAGCTTTGTCTGTTCCCCTGCCATGTGGAGTTGAAAAGGCAGCAATCTCAGCATGAGCAGCTTAAGCTCTGTATCCTCAAGTGGCCACAGCACAGATAAAAATCCCCAGAGAGCTGAAGCAGAGTCTGGGCCAGTCCTTGGAGTAGCAGGGTTCTCCTGCTCAGCTCCCAAAGTGCAGGGAGAGGCATCTGAGCTCTCCCTGCAATTCATTACACCACAAAGGACACACTGAAATCCTTCTTCCACAGGGCATATGTCACAGACATATTTTATGAAAAATCCTTTTCTAGGATTTTTTCTCCTGATAAGCTGAGAGGCCTCAGAAACGAAATGTAAACAATAATTATCTGTTGTGGAATGCAACAGGTGGGTCTGTGATTGGTCTCATGTGGTTGTTTTTAATTAATGGCCAATCACAGTCCAGCTGTCTCAGACTCTCTGGTCAGTCACAAGATTTTATTATCATTCCATTCCTTTCTATTCCTTTCAAGCCTTCTGATGAAACCATTTCTTCTATTCTTTTAGTATAGTCTTAGTATACAATTTTCTTTTAATATAATATATACGATAAAATAATAAATCAGCCTTCTGAAACATGGAGTCAAGATTCTCATCTCTTCCCCCATCCTGGGACCCCTGTGAACACCATCACAGCCACACCAAAACCATACAAAGGAACCTCCAGAGCAACTCCAGGGTTCAGTTCTGCAAAATTACATGGCTTGGCCAAAGAACCAGTTCCTGTGGTGCTGTGCTGTCACATAGCCACACCTTTAACATGCACCACCTGCTCCAGAACTGGCTCCAACACTCATTTTTACCCACCACAATCATTTACTAATGATCTTCAAGGTCCCCTCCAACCCTAACCTTTCTCTGACTCTCTGATTCCAGCTCCAAAGTGGCACGCTTTCAAAGGGCTGTTTGGGATTTCTCCACATCCCAACATATTATTTTCCTTTGCATGTAACAAGGACAGAGTTTAGCAGTGTTCACACTTGAATCTTCCCAGCCAGGTGTTAAAGTTAACGTAATCAATAGAAATCCTTTCTTCATTTAATGAGGCTTGTACAGAGAATTGCTTAGAAGAAAAAAAAATACCATTAAAGTTCATGGGAATTTGGACTGACTTAGTATTTCAGCATATAGCTCTGTGCAAACAGTTGCTTAATGTGCTTGGTTCTCCCTCTGTAAATGCCACTGATCAGCTCTGTGTGTCCTCCAGCAGGGAAAAAGGAAACAATACCCCATGTCCTATGCCATGAAATAGCTCCACTTCCAGTAATAAAATAGGGATTTATAGAAACATCTACTTTAAACTGTTTGTAAAGCTTCTGAAATGTATTTGGTCTGGTTTATTTCACTCCTGCAAACCTGTACAAATAAATGCACTCTGTTAAGGCTTTACAAGTAAGAAAATGCAGAAAGCAGCTGTACCAAAATATGTCAGTCTGTTAAACCACAGCAAAAATTTCTCTTAAAAATCATAAATAAAGCAGATATTATGTTTGTACATGTGTATAAAACAGCAGAGCTTTATAATGCTCTATTTAATACCTAATCCTGCACATATAACAAGCAGAATAGAAGTATTTGGGCTCTTTCTGCAAATGCCAGTGTTCCAAATAAGAGCAAATACAGAACATGGATAATTGAGGGGGACACAGAAATGGAGCACCACTATGCTGCTTTAAAACATGCTCCTGAATTGTTCTTTGAGTTCTGGCTGTAAAGAAGTCAAAAGCTTCAGTTACATGCAGAACTTCATGCACACAATTAGCCCCACAAAGCAGAGCTGGACATCAAACTGCACCAATTTATTTTGGTGTCAGCGGGATTAATTACATCCTTCAGCTTCACTACTGCCATTTGTGCAGAGAGCAGCTGATACCAACCCCAGCAGCCAAGAGCCCCCATTCCCAGCTCCCTCCTATCCCGTCAGGATATTCCAGGTGTTGTCCAAGTTGTACGTGGTGAAGCAAAAAAAAAAAGAGACATTTTATGAACCTGGAAAATCATTCATCTTGCCCTTGTTATTGTGTGTGTTTATATATTAGCAGAGCTTGCTACTGCAGCTGGCCTTCATATTTCTATATAATAAAGTAGAATATTGAGAACAAGTATCTGTGTAATTAGCACATCAATCATGTCACTCTTTAATATAAACCAAGTATTAATTCACATCTCCACAGATCCCCTCACCATAACTAACACAAATTATTAATTAGCTAACCACAATCCAAAAAAAAAAAAAAAAAGGAAACCACTAGAGGTACAGAAATTCCAGCAGTTAGAGCTCAGGGAGCACCCACAGGAGTGCCCCATTTGCCTAGCATTTCTCAGACTTAAAAATTTAAATCTCTTTGTTGACATCCACACTGCACACAAACCGTATAAATGTATTTCTCATAATACTTATAGCCAGAGACAGCAAGAGAAGACCATCCTTCCAGTTTTCCCCACACTATGCAGTGACCTTGTTTAGAGGCCACAAGGACCTCAGGAGATTATTACAGAACTGAAAAGTGGATCCCATGCTGAGACATATCCCTCTGAACAATACAGCACAGATATCTCTCCCCTAAGGGATATTACAATTTTAAATGTCATTTTCTCACTTTTGTTTCTGAAAAGAACCATCTTCCTCTTTCTGTATCCATTTCAGCAAATCAAAATTTGAATTTCAAGGAAACTGAGGAGCCAGCTCATGAGAAACTATGCAACTTTTCCCCCTGGATCAGAGTAATATCAACTCAGCCAATGTCGCTGTCACATGGTGGTGACATAGCTCATCCTACAGGATACCAGTAAGTTTATTGACCCATTCCCCTCTGTATTTTTGAAGGAGATTTATATTCCATTCAACTTTTAACTCTAAATAAAACCCTTTCTAAAATTTTCCCCAGGTTTTTAGCTCTTGGAAAATTTTATGCCTATATCTAACTCAAAGGACACACTGGACATGTCTTTATTTTCTTTCTATACCTGCTACCATCCCCTGGTCACTAAGCAATGGAAATATATTTTTTTTCTTCACAAAATATGTTGTAAACCAGACCAAAAATCCAGAGCCATGCAGTCAGCTGTACAGACAAATAAATGGAAAAATTCTAAGAAAAGCAACAGCATAAACACATCTTTGAGGGAAGAAAGGTGAAATAATTTCTATTGATTTAGCCAGCATGATTTAGCCTAATATTCTTCCAAAACCTATTTATACTAGGAAGATGACAAGTGGTAAAACTCTTCCCTTTGAAGCATTTATCTTCAATGGCCATTAAAGCTCAGTGGCTCTGAGTCCACAGGCACAGAATCCTTCCCCCCTTCCATGTGCCATGGCAAAGCCCTGGAGCTGGCTGTGGCCCTGGCATGTGCAGGTGAATTTGGGACTCCAGGACTTCTCCAAGGTTTGGTTCACTCCACAGGGGAAAGCCAGGATCATTTTTACCTTTTTGTTCCATCACCCTTGATGTTTAATTAAGCAGTCACTTCTCTGCATAAGAGATGCTGAAACCATCCTGGGGTTCAAGGAAAGTGATTCCAGCTTGCCTGGGCTTCCTGCTTCTTGTGCCATTTCCCAAAACCAAACAGAACAAATGAGTGCAGCTGAGCCCACTGAGCACTTCCAGGGGCTCTGGAGACATCAGCCATCCCTGTTGGATCTCTGGGCTTAACTCAGCCTTCCAGAGCCCTGCCTAGCACACACAGGGAGGAGCAGGAATACAGGTGCAGAAGCAGTGGGAAAAGGGTTGGCTTAAGGGTTCCCTATCTACCATTGTACAGGGAAAAAAATTAGTATTGATAAAAATTAGTATTGATTTGCATTCATCAGGAATCCTCCCTGGATTAAATATTCCTTACAATCAGGAGCAGCTGACTGACATCAGCCATCCCTGCTGCCTCTCTGGGCTTAACTCAGCCTCCCACAGGCCTACCTGGCACACAGAAGGACAGGGAGACAGACAAGGAGAAGCAGGAATACAGGTGCAGAAACAGTAGAAAAAGGGCTGGCTTAAAGGATCCCTATCTACCATTGTACAGGGAAAAAACAGTATTGATTTGCATTCATCAGGAATGTGCCCTGGATCAAACATCCCTGCCAGTCAGGAGCAGCTGCAGTGCAGCTCCCATGCCAATGAAATCCAAAGGAGCTGCCTGAGGACAAGGAGAGGTGCCCACAGCAGGAGGGGCACCAGGAGGACACCAGCAGTGGCATTTGTGTGGGCACAGGAGAGAGAAACTGTGATTGTGTGGACAGAGAAAAAGGAACCAGGGAGGGGAATGATGAGGTGGGGCAGCAAGTTGTCACTGTAATGAGACCCCAAGGCTGTGAGCCCAGGGGCTCCAGCTCACAGACACCACAAACACTCACTGGGAGCAAAGGATGGGCTGTAAGGACCTGGCAGGGCTCATCCCTGTCCTTGCAGGGGTTGAGGTTGCCAGAGGCACGAGGTGCCTTCACCAGCCTCCTCAAGGAAGTGTCTAAAAGCAAATCAGTAATGCAGGATAATGTACAAAGAAGGCCCTTGCACAGAGAAAAGGAGCCGTAGGAAATTCCCTTCCAAAGGACCAAATTCCACCCAAGCAACAACCCCCAGGTGCATGAGGCATCACCAGAGGCCAGGAATTGCCTACTAAACTCAGAATTAGTCCCACACCTCCCAAAAGCAGCAGGGGAGAGGGTAACACCCAGCTTGCTCACAGTTAATAGGCAGGGACAGAGGGGAGGCCAGAAAGGAATGAACCAGAGATGAGCCTGTGCTCCCATTGCTGCTAACACACCTCCAGCTCAGTAACTTCTGACTATTGCTCTTCATTTCTCTCCTCCCTGAGGGCTTCCAGATCAGGCTTCCACAGAAAGTGAAACAGAAATATATATAACACAAATCAATTTCCAAAATATTTGTAATTTTTATCCTTTTCAGATGTGCAAAGAAATCAGTAGTGGGATATTTTATATTTTTACCTCAGATTGGTTGTTAGGGATTCTAAAAAGCCTCCTAATGCAGTTTTGCAAGCCAAGTATTTTCTGCTGTTTGCCTTCAAATTATCGAATGATAAATGATCAAATGATGAAGGGGTTGGTTGGTTTACAATTCCCTTTGAAGTGAAAAAGCCCAGCATAAAGAATCCTATGAATAACAAATGTTGCTGTTTCCCTCTGCCATTTTAGGGTGTGGATAGCACATTTTTCACATTTTCCCACATCCCAATGGCTAAGCCTGGAAGAAACACTGGAGAGCAAAAGTTTTCTACACCATAGCCCAAAGGGTGAGAGAATAAGAGTGGTAAAACATCCTTTTTCCAATGACTCCATGATGCAGAAGTGGCAGCTACAACACACAGACCAGGGCAGAGAAGACAAAGCACATTTCAAATCCAGAAGGAAATCTGCGTGCAATCAATGCAGAAAGAACACACTGACAGATGCCCAAGCACAGAGTCTCTGTAAGATAAGGAATGTGAAAAGGGCATTTTTTCAAATAAACAAAACAAGGACAGCTTTTTTTTTTCTTTTCTTTTCTTTTTTTTTTTTTTGCCTTACAAGAAAGAATTGAGGAAAAGGCAGAGAAAAACATTGGAAAGATGGAATCATGTTTCACAGCAATTGACATGGGTGATAAATGAGCCAAGAGGGAAAGACCTCAGAATGAGAGATGCAACAGGGCTCTGTCTGCTGTGCTCTAGCACCTCTTAACTCTGATTAAACACTCTGGTAGGTATATGCATATATACACACCATACACAAGGAACAATCTGTTTTCCAGCAAGCCTTGCCTGAATTGAGGCAAAACACAGCACCACTGCTCAGCTCAGCCATCAACACCAGCCTCAGCAATCCCAGAGAGCTCCCCTCCTCTTGTCTCAGCTCTACACTTGTTCTGATATGTCCTTCAGGGAAAAGAAGTAAAAAATGTTCGTTGTGCACACAGTGCAGGTTGTTAGAATCTCATCATTCTAAACATATGGATGCTCTTAAAATTGATGTGTATTTGCCACAGACAGAGATAGAAATGTGAAGTTTTGGGTTCTGCAAGGAATTTATTTTTTGGCTAGGTGCATACACACATCTGGGTCATTTCTAGCCCCTGAAAGGACTCTTAGGCATTTTCTCCTCATTATTTATTGATTCCTGACACCTGATCACTGACAAACTTAGGGCAGAGCTTGACTAAAGTGCCACAAAAATCCTGACACACAAACTCCCTCAATACTGCTTAGAGGAAACAGTTTGACTGCCCATGACATGCTGGGAGAGTATTCCCTGCAGGCTGGGGATGAGGAAGAGGAGGCAGAAGGTTTTGTAACCACACAGCACAGTGGCACAGAACTCTGCAGGGCAAGAAATCTGCTCTGTAAAGAAGTAAAAAATGTTAGTTGTGCACACAGTGCAGGTTGTTAGAATCTCATCATTCTAAACACATGGATACTCTTAAAATTGACATGTTTCTGCCAGAGAAAAAGAGATAGAAATATCAAGTTTTGGATTCTGCAAGGAATTTTTTTTTCATAGGTGCATACACACATCTGAGTTATTTCCAGCCCCTGAAAGGCCTCTTGGGCATTTTCTCCTCATTATTTATTGATTCCTGACACACTTAAGGTAGAGCTTGACAAAAGTGCCACAAAGATCCTGACACACAAACTCCCTCAATGCTGCTTAGAGGAAACAGTTTGCACATGAGATGCTGGGAGAGTATTCCCTGCAGGCTGGGGATGAGGAGGCAGAAGGTTTTGTAACCACACAGAACAGTGGCACAGAACTCTGCAGAGCAAGAAACCTGCTGTGTAAAGAAGAAAAAAATGTTAGTTGTGCACACAGTGCAGGTTGTTAGAATCTCATCATTCTAAACACAGGGATATCTTTTAAATTGAAATGTTTCTGCCAAAGAGATAGAAATGTGAAGTTTTGGATTCTGCAAGGAATTTTTCTTTTAGTTAGGTGCATACACACATCTGGGTCATTTCCAGCCCCTGAACGGCCTCTTGGGCATTTTCTCCTCATTATTTATTGATTCCTGACACCTGATCACTGACACACTTAAGGCAGAGCTTGACAAAGGTGTCACAGAGATCCTGACACACAAACTCCCTCAATACTGCTTAGAGGGAACAATTTGACTCCACATGACACGCTGAGGAGGCAGAAGGTTTTATAACCACAGAACAGTGGCACAGAACTGCAGGGCAAGAAACTTGCTGTGTCCCTAAATCTGCTCCCCTGGAGAGGGCTGACTGGAGAACATCCTTGTAGCTCACACCAGTTAGAGCCAGTTCCTTCTTCCCAGTGCTTGGAGATTTCCAGTGACAGGCTTCCTGCAACTGGCTATAGCAGAAGACAACAAACACTCCCAACAGCACTTCCATTTTCTTGTCCATCTGTAAACTTTCAAAAAAAATTCCTTGGCAAGTTGGACAGCAAATGTTTAACATAGAGAAATTTGTGTTTTCACACTATTCCCCAGTGCCTACAGCTATGGGTTGGTGTCCTAAATATTCAATAAATATATTAAAAAAACCTCAAATGCTTAATTTCCAGAAAACTTATTTCTCAGCTTAACACAGTAAATTTTCATTAATTTCTTCCCCTAGGTTAATAGGAAACAAATTACATATCTGAAAATGTTAATGGAATTTCTCTGCAGTTTCTCTCTTATGTACTTACACCTGCAAATGTTTAAATATTATAAAAATATAGAAGTAGGGCAAGACAATGGACAATTTATTCTATTGTAAGCACAGTACTGCATTGGATGAATTGAAAACATGAGAGGGAAAAAAAAATCTCTATCTGAAAGGTCTGGCTGCAACAGTCTGTTCTGTCCTTAAAAGAATCCTGAGAGTAATAAAAGCATCAGATGATGTCCTGTAGCCCCATGGAACAAATGGGTGGGGATGCAAGGTTCAGTGGAGAGGAACAAGTGGTATCAGACAGAGAGATTAGGTCAGGAAGACAAGAGAAATGAAGTTTGGGGTGATTCATCTGTAGCAGGGCTGGCAGAGAATGTCACTGACAGCAAATCAAGAAGCCCAGCTGACATCCAGTGCCATAGAGGGGTAACAGTAAAGGATTTCCCATGACACAGGATCTGCTGCCGTTCTCCCAAACATCAGGATAAACACCACTGAGTCATGGCAGCACCCTGCCAAATCAGCTCTGTGTGTTGGGAGCATGCTGTGATGCACTTGGAAATGTTTCTGTTTTGACATATCCACCCACAAGGCCCATTTCTAATAGACAGTTTAAATGAAATAGTAACACAACTATTCCCAAATGCACATTGTATTCCTTCCTGACACTGCTCCCAACAGGTAAAAGCTTCCATGGTGATTCCCACAGGGCTGCCAGCAGCAGAACTGCCTCAGCCATTCCCCCAATCCACCTCTCCAGCGCAAAGTTGAAAATCAAATTCTCACTGCTGTCAGGCTTGCAGGAGCATTCTGCTGCCCTGCATGCATCAATGGCAGAGCATCCAGCAGCACTGCACATGGCCAGGGTGTGGAGTCCCCTGCATGTGAAATTCCCAAGGGAACATCTGGAATTCTGCTGTAAATGGCACCTGCTCTCCCAGGTGTTCCAAGAGGCAGAATTTCCTGTAAGGATCCCTAAGGGGCAGCACAGCTCCATGAAAGTGCAGCCCATGTTTTACAGGGATCACACACCTTTCACTCTGAACCTTCAAGTGCCAGGCAATTCCTAGAAAGCTGCTGCTGTGGTTCCCATAGATAAAGGAAGATTTGAGAACCTCCACATGTTTCCACACTCAGAGAGGGAGGAGTTTGTAAATTCAGTGTCAGCCTAGGCTTTTACGAGTAAGTGACAATCATTTTATCCATCTGAGCCTCTGTAGGTCAGAGCAAACCTCCTGTATTTGTACAGGCAGAAGTGAGAGCTATGGTCAATAAAGCAGGATGAGAAATTACATGGTCCAAGGGTTCTCCTGAGTTCCAGGGGTGTGATCAGCAGGACCAATCCAGCTGGCACTGAGTTAAAGGGCTCTCCCAGGCTCAGTCCTAGGGCTGAGGCTGTTTACCATCTTTTAGAAAAGGAAATCATATGATTAATATCTAACCTGGAAAAAACAGTACTAAGACTAAACTAGAACATTCCTGTAAGTTTTCTCCTAACTAAAATGAGAGTTCTGAAAATCCAGTTCTCACTTCAATGCAGAGCAGAAGCCACTTCACTGGTTTTACAAGTGTTCTGATGCCAGTATTCATAAAAGGAAAGCTCCATCAACTCAAGAATTGTCACCTTCCAGAAACACAGAGCTTCTCAGAACTTTCTCAGGGTGTACAGTGTGAGTGTGAGGATGACTCCAATGCTTCCCTGATGGCCAAACTGCAGTCACTCTTAGGAAACATTTGAGACCATTTCCTCAAGCTCACTTAGAGCAACATTTAGGGCAGGACATGGTTTTCCCAGCTCCTCCCTTTCCCTGGCACCCCATATCCCCTCCTGCTGGTGTACTGTTAATAACTCGGGCAAAGGAATGACTGCAGCCATTCCCTGAGTAAAAACAGCATTTCTAGCTCACTTAGAAACCACCCTATTGCTCTAAAACATGGGTTTCATTTGGCTAATGGTTGCTTGATAGATGGTTTGTCTTAACTAAAACCTAAGTCCTTCCTGCTCCCAGTTTTACTCAGAGTAGGAAGTTTTTGGTCCCCCAGACCTCACTGAGGGTGGGCTTCTCACTGCAAAGTGATGCACAAAGTGCAGAACTGCCCAGGGCTGTTGGTGGATCTGTTCCTGATGTTTGCACACACAGCCACATTCACTGCTTTCAAAACCAGGACTGGTCCTGTCCAACAACAAAACCAAACCAGACTCAGAATGCAGAATTCTCCCTGGAGCTTTATTTTCAGTTCTGATATTCTGGTTCCCCCTACAAGCACCCGCATTTCAATAGTGAATGAAATGCAGGCAGAACACATTTCACACTTCAAAGAGGTGGGCCTGGAACCTGTTTCCATTTCAAAGAAAAAAGGCACAAGTCAATTGATTGTCACTCAAAATTATTTTTGCTGCTGTAGAAAACAATACTTTAAATTGTATTTCCTTTTTGTATGATCTGTAAAGAGAATCCATAGAAGAGAAAGGTATTTTAAGAGAGAATGAATTAGCATAGTTTACAAAAGCCAATTAAACTATTGAAAAACACTCAGCATGCCACATTTTAAAGAAAGTGTATTGATTAATTAAGAGAAAACTACTGGCTTATTTATAGTTAAATTCCCTTCCTTTTATACTGAAGTATTTTCTCTCTTTCTTAATAGTGACACATAAATGACATGAGGGTTTTTTCAGATCTAAAATAATATAACTCAAGTACAACACTGCACTTTTGTGTGGCAGAAAACAAAAGCATATATATTCAGAAATTTCACTCATGCAAATGTTCACACTTCTTACTCCAACTTCTTCAAACAAAATTATGGATTACAAATGCTACAGTCTGTTCCATTAATATTAAAGCTCAGCTAAATTCATCAGACTTTCTGAGCTATCTCAAAATGGTAAATAAAAACTATATTCCATCCTAATGGAAATAACTTGCAAGGTATATTTATACAGGACAAATTGCAGGAACAGAAGGGATGGAGTATGGAAACACACCATGCCATTGGCAGGGATGCCACTCAGCGATGAGGATTAGGATGACTTTGTGCTGCTTTCAACCACCACCCTTACAAGGTGGCTAAATTTAAATAAAAAATATCTGGACATAATTTTGTGAGTCTTCTCAAATGACTGTAAAGAAACACAGGGTGTGAAATTGTGCCCCAGCTCCCACTGACTCCACTGCAATCAGAATTTCCCTCCAATGCATCTGGTTAGGGACTGGGTAGTTCTGATTTTTTAAAACTTTGAATTAAAGCCTAATCCTTTAAGAACCTGATCCATACAGGTGATGATTTTGTTCTTACAAATATTTATTAGCACAAATCTTCCTGCTCACACAGATAATCCCCTCAGGTTCAACACCAGAAACAAATATGCTGCACTAAGGGAAAAAGAGGAGGAAAGTCTGCAAAAAGGAGGAACAGAGGATGGTCAAAAATACTGACAGAGGGAATGGGAACAGAGCAGAGTCTGGAGACAACAAAACAGTAGAACACTGAAGTGCTGGGGGAGGAGATGAAGGCCTGGAAGCCCTGATGGACAGGTGACAGAGGCTCAGGAGTGGGACAGAAGGACACCTCTGACAGCAGTGATGTCCTGAGACAAACTGTGAGGGGGTGAATGAGATGAAGGGAAACCAGGAAAGGGAGTGGTTTAAATCTGGGCAAGTCTGAGCACTGGAGATCCCTAAACATTGAAAACCATCAGCAGCCCTTTGTCAATAAAGAACAAAGAGGACAGAGGGAAACAAACAGAATATGAAATACAAGATACCAAGTTCAGAAGTAAAGGTAGAAAAGCAATGTAAGATTAACTAAAATAAAGACAAAATCAAGCTTATATTTAATGTCATGAAAGAACCTGAACAGTTTCTGGTGTTTCCTACAGGCTCTTTATCTGAGTCTGTGAAAGCTGAAACAATTCACATCAGAATTCAAGTACCACAAGGAGCAATCTTAAACTGGGATGAGCAAAGCCATACACTGTCATTTCCACCTCTAATTACTCTGTTTTCCAACACAGTTTTACATTGGAAACTTATATAACTTTTTTATACCCCTGAAACACTACTTAGGTTCTGGCCATATGCATGACAAAGCACAAAATAGATGTGAATCCTGTTTGAGGTCCTGCATTTCCATCAGGCAGGTATCAAACAGACATATATGGAAGAATGTAGATGTTTTAAGTTAATTATGTCTTATGGATGGTATTTCAGAAGAAATCTCAGTAACAAAAATACATAATAAATAAATAAAAAGGGATGGGCTTGGTAAGACTTGGAATACTTGGTTATCAAGAGAAATTCAAGATTATGAGTTACAGTTCACACACACTTCAAGGAAAACATGAATATTACCAAAAGACAACCAAATTCTACAGAATAGGGTATCTATGTTTCAATCCATGTCTAATATAGATTGAAGACAACAAGAAAATTAAGACTTCCCAGTCATGTTTAAGTGTTTCAGTCAATCAGGTTAAAATTGGAGTCTTGGTTTTCTCCCCTGTGACTCCTAAGCATCTTGTTAGATGCCATTACCAGCTAGTTAATAGCAGCAGCTTAAGTGGACAACAGAATTAATCCTTGGTAGAATGAAACATGGCAGCTATTTCATTATAAAATGCACAAGCAGTGTCACAGCCAAGTATGAGCTCTCTGGATGATCAGGATGTTCAGATCCTGACCCACCTCTGGGTGGCTGGATCAGTTAATAATGATAATTATTATATCAGATAATGATCCCTGCCCTGCCAGCAGCACAACACACAGGGCACAAATCAGTGCCTGGGGGTAACAAGGTTTGCAGCCACTAAACCAAATATTCTGTAACTAAACAGGGTGGTCACTGTGCTGTGTTCAGCACATCCAGCTGTGTGTTCAGCACATCCAGCTGTGTCCTGCCCTGTTCCACACCATTCCTGCTATTCCCAGTCAAGCATCTCCCAGGGAGTGTCCTATGAACATGCATAAACCATCTAAATATGTTTTTATTTTGAAGAGAATGCCAGAAATTTAAACATTTCTGTTCAAATCTGTCTTCTAGAAGTGCCAGGGCAAAGAGAGATGCAGATCTATCACAGACATTGTGGAGGGCACCTTGCTGTGGTGGGCATGAAGCTCATAAATAGAAAAGGGTGATAATGAGGGATGGGGAGCAGAAATGGGAACTGGTTCCTTAAAAAGCACAAAGTATGAGCTGCCCATGTTCCTGTGACACCCAATTAAATTCCTGCTAATTAAAACAGGGGCACAGAGTTAGTACTGGGACATGCAGCTTCTCCAGTGGAGCTCCAGCTCAACTGTGAGCTCCAGCTTGATTGCACAGATTTTGATTTCACAGCTTAGTCTGAGCTGGAAGGGACCCACAGAGACCATCAAATTCCCATCAGGGATAAACCCATGGCCCATCCAGGGACTGCAGCCACAACCCTGGTGTTATCAGCACCAGGAGCCAACCTCAGTTTCTCCACCTGGAAAACAGTCATCAGAACTGTCTCTAGTTTTTTCAAGTCCCATAAACTCCATGCTGGGGGCTAAGAAAGTTCAGTGAGATGTGGGTCTCAAACAAGTTATTCTGAAAAATATATATACATATATTAAATCTTACAGTGGTTGTATCTCCTCCTTCAGAGTGCAAAGTTATTGTTGAAATCTTGTTATTCCAAATTGAATTTGCAAGTACAAAATTTGACAATTCTTCCTTGTATATCCACGGGGCACAAGAGATAATCTCAAAGCAAAACCTTTGAAGAAGTTTTATCAAGATTGTACTTATTCCAATTGCTAATGAGCTAATGAGGAAAAAAAAAATCAAAAATATTTTTTATGTAGCAGAAATTAGTGATAAAAATGCCTGAAGGAACATCATCACATTCATCACCATGCAACAACAGCCACACACTGAGATGAACAAGGCTTGGAGGCTGCAGTGTTTCTAGGGCTCGACTGAGGAAGGGCTCCTGAATGCAATCTCTTTCCCACAACACAGGCAGAGTTATAGCTTTGCTTAGAGCCAAACTGTCATAAAATAGCTCATCCTAACTCACAACCATTTGGCAACAGAATTACAGCTTGTTCCAGACCACAGCATAACAAAAGAACTTCAACTTCTCACCGGGACACTGCTGAATCAATCTCACATTTTACACCTGAGCTGTCTGGGTTTAATTAGAGCCTTGCAGTATCTCAACATTGCTCCTAATAGCAGGCTCACTAGCAAATAGATATTGATATTACAGGGCCTGCAGAAACCCCACTATTTCCTCTTCCTAACTCATCCTGATGCAGGACATACACACGTGGTTTAATCAGCGTGGAAGAGACAATTTTCACTGAGAGGCAGCAATCAGTTACTGCTCACTCAGACACACAATGTCACAGGCCTGAGGTTGTTCCCAACTTTTTATTCTTCCCTGGAAGAGGTTTGTGCTTTTCAAAGCAATGATCATCATTTCTTTATAAAATAATTACAAACAACTCCTTATAGGTTAATTACCATCTCAGTTGTCTCCTCAGTGCTTTCAGCAATACTTATTTTCTGAAATACTCATTCTAAAGGTGACTGGAGTTGAAGGGTGACATTACTGAGGGGCCCATCCTCAAATACCTTCGACGGTTTAATTTGCAAAATCATGGCTTTGAAATCCTCTCCCAGCTGTCACTACCTCAAACCTGATATTAATCACCAGCTTTAAAAGGAAAACATGCCATTCATCTAAATAAAGCAGCATTTTGTACATAATTAATAAGGAAATTAATAGCAGAGTGCTAACAGTAGCAGAGAACTTCCTGACTTATTTTCCTTCCAACCCATCCACCTTTCAAGCAACACCTAAGTAACAATGCCATGCTACTAGCTTAAGAATACTTGGTTTAATATTTGCACTAAGCCTCAGAATCTGCCACTGTAAACATGGCTGTGCCAAATCTGCAACAAATTCATAAACTCCTCTTGATAAACCTGACTCCTATATACTATATATATATAGTATATTTACTATACCCAAGGTATAATATAGTATATTTACTATAAATAAAGTACATTTATTTTTAGTATATAAAAATATATATACTATATATAAAAATATATACTATAAATATATACTATATATAGTCCATTTAATATAAATAAAGTATGTTTATTTATAGTAGATACAAATACTGTAACTTATAATAACTAATAATATCTTTCATATTATTAGAGTTATTATATGTTAATATATATTAATATAAATTATTACTATATATATGCTATATAACACTATATATATATTATTATATAACACTATAATATAACAAATTTATAATATATTTGATTACTTTGCCTACTCAAAAAAATCCAGCTCCAATCTCCCCTTTCTCCAAGTATTGTTTGTGTAAATGGTTAATGCAAAGGAACCAGCATCATTTACTGATAATTCTGAACAGGGCCTGATTAACTTTACCACAGCTGACACCTTTCATCTGTCAATAACAGAATATTAACAAGGTTGGAAGCCATGTAATTAAAAGGAAAAGAAGCACACCTGCTGTAACACCCAAATATTGCTGGCTATACATTAGAATTTCAATGTACTCATACTCCAAGTCTGTAAGGTCAATTTTATATAAGATGGGCCTAAAATTCCTTTGCCACTCATGACAAGCAAAATTAAATATTCACACCAAACACTCCTTAAGTTTCTCTAGGTTTATGGTCAAAGCAGGTCCTTTGCCACTCATGACAAGCAAAATTAAATATTCACACCAAACACTCCTTAAGTTTCTCTAGGTTTATGGTCAAAGCAGGTCAATCACATCCATGTTTTGTAGAAAAGTTCTTCTCCTGAATAACCATTAATTTTTGAATATTAAAAATGAAGTTTTCTTCTTTTTGTGTTTTTCTGCCATAAGAGAACCAAAACCAGAAATCTCAATCACACACCTGGATGCCATTCTGCATTTTTTTACACAAAAATGCTGCTGTCCCACTGCTGCTGGCTTTGGGCTGAGCCACAGCAAAGCCCTTCTTGTAAGGAAAAGCTGCTTCTTGTCTGCTTCCACAAAGAGGAACAGCACAAGGAATTCTTGTCTCAAGCAGGAATGATGACAGAAGAGAAAGAAAAATCTTTTTCTTTTTTCAAGGTTTTCAGGAAAAACCTGGGAACATGGTGGAGGAAAGTTCCTTGGGCTTTTACACAGGTGTAAAAAAAAAAACTTTTTTTGGTGGAAACTGAACACAGTCTATTCATCTTGACAGCTCATTCCAGCCCACATCCACAACAGCATCAGGCTGCAGGTAGCAAGCACTCAGGGAAATGAAAATTTAAATGAGTGGGATCCAGGAAAGGGCTAAAGACAAACTAGGGAAATAATGTTGTTGTTCTTGAGCATAAAACTCACACTTTTTTTGCCAGACTCAAAACATGCACTCCTGCAGGAAAGAGATACATAAACAGTGAGACAATGTGGAAATATTCTGAATTAATGTTTCACTTGGCTCTCACTCTTACTTGCCAGATTTTTAAAGGATGTCAAATAAAAAAAGTCACAGGTAAAAATCATTCCGCTCATATTGCAATATACCAGGAGAAATTCAGACTTTTTGTTGTTTAAAGAACATTCTGGATTTCTCAGGGATAATGGCTGACTAATTTTAGTTAGGCAACATGCAGTAAACTTTCAGGAAGAACTACAATTTGCACAGCAAAAACAAACACAAAAACCCCACCAAACCAAACATCTAAATTTTGTTCCTTTAGGTTTTAAGCAATAATAATTATAATGATTCATTGCTGAATATGAAACCTTTGTACCTCTTGTGCGGCAACATATACTTAAATTATTATGAAACCTACCTGTACCTTTCCCTACTTCTGCCCTTCCCATTTAAAAAGCAAAGATAGTGTTGGGAATCCATCCTAATAAAGACATGTTAATTACCATATCAAGAATCCTATTTTGGCCCCAGTACCACTGATTTTGTGCAGATCACAAACTAACACTCCCAGATTGCAATTTCTCACCTACCAGCCTGTTCCTGTGTATTTATCATTTTAAATCAAGACAAAATTCCACTGTGTAACTTTTGCCACAAAGGAAAATATGGGAACAGAAGGAGATGGAAACAACTCACTGCCACTTAGCAGCCAACAATTCGCCAGCTCAATAGTCTGGTTTGCAAATGAGCAGAAAACAGCACATAAAAACCAGAGGAAGCTTTTGGGTTGAGAGACAGTTGCCTTCATCCTTTCTGATACAAATGCAGGGAATCCTGTAATGGTTTTGGCTGGAAGGGAACTTAAAGCCCATCCAGTGCCACCCCCTGCCATGGCAGGGGCACCTTCCACTGTCCCAGATTGCTCCAAGCCCTCTCCAACCTGGCCTGGAACACTTCCAGGGATGGGGCAGCCACAGCTGCTCTGGGAAACTTGAGCCAGGGCATCACTGCCCTCACAGGGAAGAATTCCATCTTTATATCCCACCTATCCCTGCCCTCTGGCAGTGGGAGCCATTCCCTGTGTCCTGTCCCTCCATCCCTTGTCCCCAGTCCCTCTCCAGCTCTCCTGGAGCCCCTTAAAGCACAGGAAAGGGCTCTGAGGTGTCCCTGGAGCTTTCTCTCCTCCAGGTGAGCACCCCCAGCTCTCCAGCCTGGCTCCAGAGCAGAGAGGCTCCGGCCCACTGATAAATTCTGCATCCCAATGCTGGGAGCCCCAGGGCTGAGGCAGCTCTGCAGGTGGGCTCTCACCTGAGGGGACAGAGGAACAGAACCCCCCTGCCCTGCTGCTGGGGGATGAGCCCAGGACAGGTTTGGTGTCTGGGCTGTGAGTGCACACGGCCAGCTCATGTCCAGCCTCTCACCCTGCACACCCCAAAGGCCTTTTCAGACACAAACACCATTGATGGGACAGGCCAAAGTCAGTCCTCAATCAAATCAACTCATAATTTGCTAATATTCTACAAGTTATATTTACAATTTTTAATAGTATATGGTAGTCATACTATTATACTAATATATATACTTATATATATAACTAATATAATACATATATATATAACTAATACATATACACTAATACTATTAATTACACTAATTTCTCACATGTGAGAAAATATTTGGAACATAATACTACTAATATAATAATAATAGTATTATTACAGTAATAAGTAATATAATATAATATTATAAATAATAAAATAAATAATGTAATAATAAAATATATTAGATAATATAATACAATAATATAACTAATATATTATTATAAAATAAAATAGTAATAATTTTGTTATTACTGGCAGCTAGCAATTCTGAATTGCTAGTTGCCAGTAATAACAAAATTATTCCAGGAGGAGCAACTCCATTTTTGGAATAAGTCCTTGGATTGTGTACAGCCCAAAGCTGGATCTCCTTGATTGAATTATAAAAACACCAGCAGCACTTCTCAGGTACAAACACTATTTATGGGACAGGCCAAAGTCAGTCCTCAATCAAATCAACTAATAATTTGCTTATATACTATCAGTAATATTTACAATTATTAGTAGAATATGGTAGTAATACTGTTATTATACTAACGCTATTATTCTACTCATACTAATATATATATATACTAAATAATATATATAACTAATATAAAATATATATATCTAATATATATATACTAACTAATACTATTATTACACTAATATTCTCACAAATGAGAAAATATTTGGAATATAATACTACTAATATAATAATAATACTATTATTCTACTAATATTCTGAATTGCTAGTTGCAAGTAATAAAATTATTCCAGGAGGAGCAACTCTATTCTTGTCAAGTCCTTGGCTTGTGTACAGCCCAAAGCTGGATCTCACTGACTGAATTCTAAAAACACCAGCAGCACTTCACAGATACCAACACTATGGGACAGGCCAAAGTCAGTCCTCAAACAAATCAACTAATAATTTGCTTATATACTACAAGTTATATTTACAACTATTAATAGAATATGATAGCAATATTATTATTATACTAATACTAATATATTTAATAACTAATATATATATACAATAGATATATATGTACTAATACTATTATTATACTAATATTCTCACATGTGAGAAAATGTTTGGAATATAACACTACTAATAGAATAATACTATTATTATACTAATATTCGGAATTGCTAGTTGCAAGTAATAACAATATTATTCCAGGAGGAACAACTCTTATTGTTGAAGTCCTTGGTTATGTACAGCCCAAAGCTGGCTCTCCTTGACTGAATGATAAGAACAGCAGCAGCCCTGTGCAGCCCTCAGAGGTGTTTTCCTGCTCTCCTGCTGCTGAGGAATGCTCCAGCAGAGGCTCTGAGGCATACAAATTGCTACAGGCTGCAGCAAATGGACCTTGCTCAAAACCTGCCCCTGAAAGAACCACTCCAGAGCAGAATGGGAAAATTGAGCTTTGATCAAAGCCTTTAGCAGACATCATCTGTAATGTGGTCACTCAGGTGAGCAGAGCTTGCCCTGCTGCTCATCCCATGATGTATTTGTGCACACCCTGCACACACCTGTGACCCCTGGGGATTTGACACTTCTCTTACTCCCCTTGCCATTTCAGTCATAACTTCCTAATCCTCCCTCTTTTTTAAAGAGCACACAAACTGCTTCCAATTATGTTTTTCCCTTTATTAGAGGGGTATGATTCTTTCATTATTTTTAGAGGTATTATTATTATTCTCTCCAGAAAGGATCACAGACATTATCTAGTGTGGATCTCTCCCCAGTGTACAGCCTACAACAGTACTAAGAGTGTAAATAGAAATATTTGACTTCTCACACTGAGAGGAGCCAGCAATCTTCTGGTTTGTCCTGTTTTATTTGAAAAAGACAACATTATTGCTTAGAAGTTCAGCTCCTTGCTTACTGTAATGGCTCTCAGTTCCTACCTGTGCTGGATCCCATCAAACAAGGAACACTCCTGGGCATCCTTTTACACATCTTTATTTCTTCTTCTTTTCTAACTCTGTATTGCATTGTGCCTTTTTCATTAAGTTTCAGAAAACACATCATTTTTATTCTGACATTTTTAGGGGAACAAAACAAATGTAAACACATATTTTTAATGACACCAAAAGTAATCTAAAATCCTCAGTGAAAAATCTTTCTAGCCAGGACTAGAAGAAGCCTGTTATGTGCTGACCTTCACTGATATCCTTTTGAAATCTCCAAATGGTTGCAGCTGCCAAGGTTTCTTTTATGAGACAACAACCTTGTCTGATTAAGTGTTAAAAGAACCCTTCTCATTACTGTTGGAAAGCAGGATTTCTCCAAGAGTTGTTAATTTAAATGAACATTCGAGTCTCTGTCTTTTAAAGGCTGTTATTTGCTACATCCATTTTCTGAACTCAGAACAGAAGATCCCTTTAACTCCTTTAATCTCCTTGTTAGCCATACCCATCTGTCCTTGCAAGAATCTCACAGGGCATCAAGGTACACAGTTGGCAATTGGAAACCAACGTGTCATCATTAGTTTCAAAGTCACATTTTAGCATCCTCAGGCTGAGAGAAAACACAGCTTTTCACTGGGGACTTCTGAAACTTTAAGTCTGACAACACTGGAAACTGTGATTATACTAAAAAGCATTTAAAAACTTGAAATTAATTTTCAGGTATATATTAACAGGGGTAAGAATCCCCAATTGGAAGTGAGTTTTGAATTAATTTACAGGTGTGTATTAACAGGAGTGCTAGCCCAAAGAGAATCCCCAAATAGAAGGGTGGAGAAAATGAGGCAGGAGCCTCACCTTACACAGGCAAACTCAAAACAGCAGCAATTTTCCTGGTATTCATCTTACTGCAAAGAAGGAAAAAAAGAAAGTGATACAACACCCACTACCTAATTTAGCAACATCAACACCTTCAGATTCATTGCCATTGACCCACAAAACTTGCTAATATAGACGCAGGCACCAAAACTGAGCTGACTTTGCTTGCTTGCAGTTCAGAGTATCCTCACCTGCACTAGAGCTTTTCTTTTTAAAACAGAAAATGGTTTGTCTCATCAGGCCACAGCAGTCATGAGCAGTGAGCAAGCTCCATGCTGGTAAAAAGCAGCAGAATGACAGAACAGCACAGAAGCCTCTGCGTTTGTGACACTCAGGGCTCTGACAGTGCTCAGCCACCGAGCGGTAGGGATTGAATAACATGCAAGAAAACAGGAATGCACATGTAAGAAAAACAGGAATACACATGTGAGGAAACAGGAATGCACATGTGATAAAAACACGAAGAGCGTGCAGGCAGGTACAGCGCAAGTTCCTGCACCACACACTTGAGTTTGTATTTGTGGCAGGTTTGGGTCTAAGAATCTGCACCTTAAGGATTTTTATACTAAAACAAGGAGCTTGTGATGTTTTGTCTTGATGTTTTCTTAATAAACTCATAACTAGGTGAAGCACTCCACTGTTCCAACACAGCAGCAACTTCGCTGTAAACTGATGAATCCCCAATACTGGAGGAAGTTTGCCTCCATTGCCTCACAAGAATCAAGCTGTCAAACAAAGACCAAATCTCCTCAAGATGTGAAGTTTCCAAGTCATTCAGGCAGCTAGTTGTATTTTGGCTTAGGACAAGCCAGCACAAACTCTGGGATGGTTTACAAAAACACACAATATATGAATATGTGGGGAAAACTATTTAACATCATGCTTATCTAGCAATTACTTCTTTTCCAACCTTGAAATGAAAGGGACAGTAAAACTAAAGTATCTTCAGTGCTCCTTTTCCTTCCCCAGGATTACTCAAAAAGCTGTTGAGTACATTTTATGAACTCTACAGAATTTAATTTGACTAAACAATAAAATAAAACAAGATGTGAAGTAAAAAACAGGCACAGAGACACAAAAGAAGTAGTAATGTACACAGGTGAAGAAATTACACCAGAAAGTGCTATGGGCTTGCCAGTGGGACACTTGGCTTGCACTAGAACATCCCAAATGTGATGGTGCAGACACTGACAGATCTAAGTTATGATAGTGAAAGATCTGAATGATGATGGTGCTACTTCCAACCCACCTACAGACAAACAATTCTAAAAAGAGAAATACTGATAGCAGTTGTACTTGGAGAAACCCACTGAAGCCAAACAGCTGTTCTCCTTGACAAAGATTCTCCCTTCACTGAGATACACAGAAATATTCAGAACTGAACAAATTAAATTACAAAATTAATTGAAGTACAAATGCAAATGAAGGAATCATATGCTGATACAGTTACCAGCAATTTGCAAAGCCTCAGCTGTGAGCTGTGTATGTAGAGGAGAGATGTTCTTTGCCTCATTTTTCTGCTGATGCTCTTAATGAGATTTGTCCTTATATACACATTGTTAAATTTGATCAGTTGCTAAGTAATAAAATAAATTCCTCCTTTTTTTTTTTTTTTTTTTTTTTTTTTTCTTCTTAGCATCACAGATAGGTTTTAGAAACACAACTTGTAACAGCACCATTGTGGCCAGCAGGAGCAGGGCAGTGCCCATGCTCCCATGGTGTGCCCAGCTCAGGGGGAGGACATTGAGGGACTGGAGTGTGTCCAGGGAAGGAGCTGTGCAAGGGGCTGGAGCACCAGGAGTAGCTGGGAGGGTCAGAAAAGGAGGCTCAGAGGGGCCCTTCTCACTCTCTCCAACTCCCTGACAGGAGGGTGCAGCCAGCTGGAGTCTGCTCCCAAATAACAATTTGGGGTCCGCTCCCCAATAACAAGCAACAGGATGAGAAGAAATGACCTCTTTGCTACAGTAGGGAAAAATTCTTTACTGAAAGGTGCCAGGCAAGGGGTGGATTTGCCATTCCTGGAAGTCCTTAAAAGATAAGCAGATGTATCTTGGGTTTCTGCAGTTGACATGACCCCCAGGGTATTAGAAAACCTTTTTTTTCCCCAGCCCTGCAACTGAAGAAGTCAAGATTTGTCAGTTCTGCTTTTCATGGTTGTTTATTTTCTCTTATCTATTCCATTCCTTCTCTGACCTGCTGAGGTCTGTCCTGCAGGTCGGGTTGTGGCACAGTCCCTGCCCTTGGGGTGGTGTTAACTTTTTATACTAATAACTATATGTACATTATTTACAATAATTTTCCAATACCTATCACCTATGTTAGACAGTCTATCTCTACCCTAAACCAATCCAGAAGTGTCACCATCAAAGCACAAGATGGAGGCCAAGAAGAAGGAGGACAGGACACACCCAGATTCCTCCATCTTACTTCTTGAACCCCCATTCTAAAACCCCAAAATCCTACTTTTTCATCCTCTTAAAAATTCACTATCATTCTACTCAAACCCTAGTGGCTTGTAAACCTTCACACAAAGTTGGTAATTGTTTCTATGGGTTAAAATCAAAGGCACAGGGGTTTTTAAGTCTGTGCCAAAATCTTGAGTCCTCCAGGGCAGCCAGAGGAATGTCCTGGGTCCTGATGTACAGCTCCCCTGTCCCATGCCATTCCATCACAAGTTATTTTCAACAGCCTCAACCAGAAATTCACAGCTGAGCAACTCTGTACACCCAGAAAGATGCTGGAAATGCATCAAGCCAGGAGAGGAATTCATTTGTGGCTTCAAGTGTCTCTGAACACTGGAATTCCTGACTCCATGAAAGGGAGAGTTGGTGAGCATTCATCATACAAGTTACCTGGAAACTGTCACTGATCACTTCAGGAGCTTGTTCCACCTGCCCAAGCCAGCACTGAAACACTGACTGATGGGCCAGTGAATGCTTTTTATTGACTACTGCTATTGTACATTCTTCCCCCGACCCTGAGCTCCACAGTAACTCTATGGAATATAAAACAGTGCATTTTGTCACTATTTCAATTTATTAAAAGCATGTCTTCATGAAAAATAAAAAATAAAAAAAGCCCCAAAAATATAAACCAGATAGCTAGAAGAATATTTAGGATAACAAGGCAGAAATCTAAAAATAGGATATTTAAAAAAAGGAAAAAAAGAATTCTATATTTCTTACTCCACCAGTTTTTGGACTTTTCATTTCAGGATCCAAAATCAATAGTCCAATAAACAGCACAAAATCTATGAGACCAAAGTCATCATTCTATGGCCTGAGCATAGATTTTGTTTTGTAATTTCATAGATGCTTTGCAACTTGATAAGAAGTTGATGTTCTTATCATGGAAGAAATAAATTCATCCAGCTAGCTGAATTTCCATCCCAGTATCTGGATGAAGTGCTGTTAAATCTGAGCTCAGGAGAAAGGTAATGATTATTTGTAAGACACTAGGCCAGTGATCACCTTCACTAAGCAAAGCAGATATGTCCTGAAATAAGGGGGGGAAGAGGCAGATGATGTATCCAAGCTGCAATTTACCCTCAGCACAGACTCATCACTCTGCGATAAGGCACTGGAGCTCTGTGATGCCGAGCAGGTTCCAGTACCCAGGTGCCTTTACTGATGGCCTTCATGGCTGTCCATCACTGGAGCTGTCTGACACTGATGCTGCACATGGAATGGCCTCCACTGATGAGCTTTTGCAAGAATAATTATACCTCACTGGTATTTCCATGTTGGAACTTTTGTTGATTTAATTTCCCCAGTTTCTTTCGATGTCTTGTGAAGGCTGACCTAGAGCAGAGGCCAGACAGAGTTAAACAATAAAGTAGGGATTTATTAAAAAGCCTCAATGGATGCACCTTGGGCAGCACAAGAGCCCAGCCAGGGCTACACCCTAGATGAACCAAAATGGTCACAAAATGGACACCTGGTCATGGGGTCTCTCACTTTTATAAGTTCTGGTCCATTTGCATATTGGAGTTAATTGTCCATGAAGTCCCACTGTTGTTTTTCTATCTTCAGTCCACGTTGTTTGTGCTCTTGGGCCTGAGATTTGGATCATTTGTCCTTGGTCCCCAGCTAGAGAAGGAATTGTTTTGTCTCCCTACTCTGTGCAGAGAGCTCACCATGCCCTAATATGAAGCCCAGACCCACACACTAAAGCAGCACAGAACATGAAAAATATAAAAACTAAAACCTGAGGCATCACTTTAGTGCTTCTGCTTCCTGCAGTTTTAGGAACTGTATCCTCCCTTCTCTCCCAGAATACAGAGACAACACTTCTCCCAGAATCATGGAATGGGTCAGGCTGGAAGGGACCACAGGGGCTCCTCTGGTCTAGCCTCCCAGGGCCATCCCTGAGCACAGGGCACAGGATTGTGTCTGGAATATGCCCAGTGAGGGACTCCACAGCCTCTCTGTTACCTGCTCAGTCCCTGCACACAAAGAAGCTGTGTCTCATGTTCAGCTGGAACTCCTTGGCATCAATTCTCACGTGGCAGAGCTGAGAAAGTGCTGCCCTCCCCAGAGGAAAGGGTTCTGAAGAAAAGGCATCAAAGATTCCTATAATGCCTTTTGCATGTGAAGACTCCCTGGGATAAATGATGCTGCTTTATAGCACAGAGTAGAAGTCTGGAGAAAGCACAACTAACCAAAATGCCCAGAGAGTCTAGAAATCTCATTTAACTAAGATACCTCAATTTATTGTACAACTATTTTAAGCATCACTGGGACAATTTAATAACATCTTACAGTAAACCAACAGAAACCCAGACATTTTGAACATTAAACTGTCTGCAACATTCACTTGATGATTTTGACATTACAATTAAGAAGGAAAATACTCCAGTTTTTGTTTAGCACTTTGGAGGGTGAGAACACAAACACCACAAAAGGAAGATCCAGTGAGAATTCAATTTCCATACACAATTTGCTGCAGTGAGATCACCAAAGTCCAACAATTCCATTAAAAACTGAAAGCTATTCCTGCATAACCAAAGACAGAACTTTCACCATGGGAATCACCTGGAACATCTGCAAGGGTTTGAAGCAGGACACCACACAGACAAGAGCCACAATTTGCATTTACAAGAAGAAAAGGCTCTTTCCCTTACTTTGAAGTGCTAAGTGAGAAGTTAACAAGGCAGTCACTTCAAAGATACCTGATTTCTCTGAAGGACCTTCAATTATCCTCTCCACTGGCCAAGGATTCCTCATGCCGGCATCCTCAAGTTCTTGGGTGGCACAACTTGAAAGCCATCTGTGCTCAGAAAAAGCACAGAGAACAAAAAAAAACCCAGCCCAACTATGGAAAGCATGTTGCCCATGGAATATATCCTGCAATACATGTTCTTCCTCCTCTATTTAATGAATTCTTCTGGATGTGGAAGTTTCTGTAGAGAATAGGGCACTTCTTTTCCTACTGCTGTTGCAGTTTATTTCATGGTTATTTAAAAGTGGTGGATGTGGCACATGGGGATAAGGTTTGGTGGGAGCCTTGGCAGTGCTGTGATAAGGGTTGGAGTGATGATACTTAAGACCTTTTGGAACCTAAAATATTAGATAATTCTATTTAAAACTTCTAAGATACAGTTAATTTTACCCCTGCAGACTGAGTAGAGCATAGAAACCATATGCTAAATGTTTCACGCCATTTCTTCTCTCCTCTGGTCAGGGAAGCCAAGGGAACCCATGGTCCAGTTCTAAGGAGTCACAAGAAAAGTCTGAAAATGACAGTTTTGGGAAAGGGAAAGTTAAAGAACTGCACCCTATGGCATAAACACTAAGAAGTGACATAAATCTCATTTCTTAATTTGTAAAGAACACAAAATGTAAAAAGCAGCCTCTGAAAGGTCTTTAAAAAAAAACCAAAAAAACAAAAAAACCCAAAAAACCTGCCCAAATGTCATGTTTGCTGTGGTGAATTCTGTTACACACTACACCCATAATTCACATATCTCACAAATAAACATCTTGGCTATTTACCTAAAAAACCCTATTTTTTTCACCCAAATAGAAGTTCTGAAATCATTCATTCAGACTGAAATGTAGGTTTTCAGAGGGAATTTTTTTTAAAGAAGAAGTAAGACTCTAAGTTAGAATCACAAAATCATTAAGGTTGGAAATATATCAAAATATCGGATATCATATATTATATTTAATATTATCAAGCCTAACCACCAAGCCAGCATCACCACTAAATGGTTCATCACTAAACCACATCCCCAGGTGCCACATTCATTTGTTTTTGACCCCTTCTAGGTACGGTGACTCCACCACAGCCCTGGCAGCCACTTCCAACACTTTACAAACCTTTCCATGAAAATTCTTTTCCCTGATATCAAAAATAAATCAGCTTACAGCTCACCTAATAATTATTCACAAAGTTAACAGAAGAAAAAAATATTTAAGCAAATGTTAAAATAAAATGACTGAATTTTGATTGAAAAAGGCTGTATTATTAATTGCTGCTTTGGCTTTTACTCACACAAGTAAGTAAATGAAAGAACAGGAGATAATTTGTTCTTCTGAAACAAAAGGGGATTTGTTATCATCTTCTCAGGATTCTTTTACATCCCAGACTTCCTTAAAAACAAAATCCAAGAGACTAAGCCTGATCTTTACAGTAACACATTTTTCCTGGAAGCAATTTCTGTATTCTTAGATACTATAATGAGAAAGGTAAGAATGTTCTCTGTGTCTTTTTTAAAAACCTCCCATTTTTCATTCAGCATGTATTTCTTTTACTCCAAAAAGGGAGGGAAACTTGTAACAAAGTTGGTAAGAAAACCAGTTGTAAAAATAAAACAAATCTCACCTGCTCTGCAATGGGCTATTTTTCATTTTCAGCACTATGTACTAATGTAAGTCTACATGCTGTAATTTAACTAGCAACAAGTTTTACATCAATCTGACAGCCTTATTGGCCTCTGTGGAAAAGGGAAACAAAGAGGAGGTAGCTAATATGATGATGGATTCAAGCTTTCTGCATCTCTCCCCTGTCTTTTCAAACTTCATATTGAAAGGCCCTGGGGACTTGTAAAGAAAACTAGTTAACTCTTTATAGCTCATTAATTGTGTCCATTCAAAAGCCATTTTTAAAATTAGTCAAGCTCTTAATCAAATGCTCTGGTTTTTAAAAACTAATAGAATAATCAGGTTAACAAGTTCTGCTCCTCATGTAATCTCATTTTGCTTTGTTCTGTTAGTAATAAAGCAAGTATAAACTTGATAAAAGAAAAAGGACAAGGGAACTTGCTGATCATTCGTAGAATGAACTTTCTTTGTTCATTTGTATAAAACAGACAACAGCTGCTTCATTGGCTTTTACAGGCCAGCTCAGATTTAATGCTGCAGGTTGTTTTCTGCTGTGGTTACTAACTAAGAAAAGGCTTTTCAATTGCCAAGAAAAAGAACCTCAGCACTGGGTCACTGTAAAGTGCAAGCCTAAAAGTGAAAACCCGTATGAATTCAGAGTCTTGGGATGAGCTACCAGGAAAAAAGGTAAATTGATTTACCACCTCCACCCAATAGTCTTTAAACAGCAACAGTTTACTGAGAGTTGCTAAAGCAAGGAGTTTTAAATACGAAAAATTACAAATATAGCAATTTTCAATATTCTCAGCAGATTGTTTCCCTAGTTTTGTCTCTCAGTTCAGTCAGCCTGCCAAGTCTCTGGGATGTATTACGACTTTCAGGGATATTATGTCAGACACTGGGATAGCACAGAGCAGCCAAGGCCAGATTAAATTCCCAGCCCACCTCTGGAATGATGAGGATCTCCACAGCTGTTCATTACCAGATAGATTTTCATGGCCTCAGCGCATTCAGGAGTTAAAACATTTATTTTTATTTTGCTTCCAAAGAAACAGATCACATTACTTACACATTCAAGAGGAGGAAAATTATGTCTAAAATATGACAATCCCAGAAATGAAAACAAAGAGCTATTTTCAGGCTAATAGTAATAGATGCTCTGAAATCACGTTCACAAAAGCTAAAGATGAGAGACAAAATACAACCTTAATTCCTTTAACTGAGAGCTGCAGGAAAACAAACTATAAACACAAATATAAGAGTTGTTGTGAATTGTCATAGCTCCATTAATTTTCACTTTCCACCTGGGATTCTTCTTATCCTGATGCTTAGATATGAATATCTGCTTTGTCTCTCTTCTACTGAATTTCAAGTAGCTTTACTGCTAGTTCAGGCATTAATGTAAATTTACTTATTCTCATTTGATCTGTGAAAAATGAGTGTAAGCTTCTATACTACAATGCCAATCTGTTTGGGGCTTGTTTGCTCTTTAAAAAATGTAACTATAATGCAACACTGCAAATTCCTGAGCTCTCCTTTCTTCTCACAAATACAAGAGGCATCACCTGAATTAAATACTCCACTGGAAAACCCTGATGTCTGTTAAAACATAGGGAATATATAGCTTTCAATTGGTGGGTTATGGAGATAATTAAGCAAAAATGGTGAACCTTCAAGTTCATCATTAAGAAAGCCTCAGATTATTTACTAAAGCAGATTATGTCAGACAAACAAGTAAGATGATCAACATTAATTTTATTATTAGGATCTTGTTATTTAGAAAAAAATGTGAAACATACACAAAGCCTGTAACAGATTGATGAAAAACACAAAAAGCCGAGTGTTACTGCTTTAAAGAAAACCTGTTTGAGTGAAAAATGGTCCCATCACTCTACTTGCAGAGGAAAATAAAATACATGTTCCCCTTCTTCACCACAGTGCAAATGAAAACGTGCCACCTATGCAGTGTCCAAACAATAAAAAAGAGATTTTTAAAAATTAAAACTCATTGCTGATCATAACCAAGTGTCCAAGTTACCAAAGCCATGGGCACAGTCTGCCTACAAAAGCAAGGTTTGCACTTGCTTCCCATTCACAGATCTCTGTGCAATTTAAATTGCAGCAGGTGTATTTTATTTCTAGTATATTATCATCTTCATTTTAACAATTACACCTAAAACCCATTAAACTGTATTTGAGAAGAGAAAAGAAAACCTATGAGGTATTAATGATAATGGTTTAAATATCTACAGTGCCTTAATAGCATTAAAAATCCCAATAAAAGAGGACAGTAAAAAGTAAGTTCTTGGCCTTATCTTATTAAAAAGATTAGACAAATGCTGCAAAGATGGAAAACTAAAGAGATATTTATGCAAGGATATGTGAAAAACTCTCACAGCCACAAGATTAAGAAATTAAATTTGAAGGGAGAGAGTAGGGGGGTTTGAGAAAGCATGAAAGTGTAAAGAAAGAAATACTGGGAACAGAACAGTTATGGAAACTTTGTAGAGAACTAGAGGAAATTAAGGTTGTAAGAGAGGTCTCAACAGCTTTATAGGTGAAAAGAGCATGAACCCAGGCACTGATAACTTGAAGCAAACAAAAATCTACTCAGGGAGCCCAGTGGAGCCAGATAAAGATGATCCCACCAGCAGCAGGGCAGCTCCTTCCAGGTGATCGCAAAGAAGGCAATGAAATAATCCAAGTGCAACCTGGAAAGTGCAGGATGCCTTTCTGTGCACTGCTGAAGGCAGTGAGAGCGAGGAAGAACTCAGATTTCACTTCTGAGTGGAAGGGAGGGGAAAAATGACACAGGGGACAAGCATTGTAGATGATGGGGGAGATAATGGTGACACTAGAGCTGGAGAATTCATAACTGAACACATCCTGATAACAAACATCACTGACTGGGGATGAAATATGCTGCAGGTGGGATAAGAAGTGAGGGACACCAGAGAGTTTTCCAGGGCAGATACAGAGCTCTGCTTTGCCTTTGTTATCACAAGCTGTCAGGCCACGAGTGCTGGAGATGGGAGATGAAATACACGCCTGAACAGAGGCAAACAAACCCCAGGCTGACAAACTGATTTGCAAGTCATCTGCATAAAAATAGCACCTGAGCATGTCTGAGGAGAGGAGGTCACCCAGTGATCTGATTCACAGAGAGAAGGCAGTCAAAAACAACCCAGCATTCTTACAAACAACAGGAAGGAGCAAGGAAAATATCCACAAAAAATGATGATGCAAGGAGCTGAGATGGGAACTGCAGAGACAGGGAACTGCAGTAACAAGGGAATACAAAATATGATAGAAGGGTGAAGGACTGATCAGTGTTAACTATGAGAAAGCACGTGGCAAAGGCTGCAATATTTGATCAAAAAATCATATTTTAGGCTTACTGAGGCAGTTTTCTCTTGTTAAATAAAGAAGGAAACCAGACTATGGTGCACTTTTGAGGAACACAATATATTTTTAGACCATATTAATATGGAGGGGAAGTCAACAAAAAAGGATAAATGTGGACTAAGAGTAAGTCACAGTGAGAAAAGAAAGTAGCTGGACAGGATGAGGAGATGGATCTGTGCAGTGAGTGGCTAAACCCTAAAGAAAACAAGCAGCAGTGGCTGTTCCTGAGAAGAGACAGGAGAAAGAAATCTCCTCCAGTGAGCTGTAAAAGAAAATAGATGCAGAGGGAGACCCTGGCACTCAGCTGGGTTTGGCAGGCTGATGGAAAAACATAAAGCATAAATGAAGTACTTGACTCTGAAGGAAGAATAACAAAAACTGAAATGAAGGCATTAGGGAGTCTGGATGGCAGGAATACAAACTCACCTGTACAAGGAAAACAGTGGTGCTGGAATAACAGTGCCAGTCGGGGGGGAAAGCAGGAGGAAAAAGGCGGGAGGAAAAATAGAATCACAAAAGGCACCAGGCAAGGTGAGGCAGAAGGAACTATGGGACATCCTGAAAATCAAAAAGATTGGTGAGTCACTAGAAGATACTCTATACATTATAAAGTAGGCAGAGGAATAATTCTGAAAAATGTGAATCATGAAGAGAAATAAAAGTCTCTCAGTGCAAGCAGGTGAAACCACCAAAGAATCTGCTGCATGTAAAAAATCCAAATTGTAATGTGAAACAAGGAAGGTTGGAGCAAAGGGCTCAGTAGTCAAGGAACCAAGATGAGGGACTAAAGACTCAGACTGAATCCAAAAACTGGGTGGGTCCTCAGATGATGTCCCAGGTGCCCTCTGGAGATGTAAATCAAGATCTGTACATCAGATAGTGGGGAGAGCCCAAGAACAGCCCCAAGTCAGAGTGGCTCTCACTTCATCAGTCTAGAAGAGGCAAGATCACCAAAGAGTCTTTCTTGTCTTTAAGAATATGCAAGAACTAGTGTGTTACTCATGGCATGGCTGATGAAATTAGGGAAGCTGTGCAGTTTACATGTGGCAGTGTCCAGTTCTTTGTCCCCAAACTCACCACTCCATTGTTCAGTCATTTACCTCCTGCTCAAATCCCATGTCCTGGACCACAAAATGAGCTTTCTTCCTTCTCCAGAGTGAAATGGGCTGTTGGTCACAAACTGTAGTGGATATTTTTGCCCCTGACAAGGGGAGAGAATGATGCATCTGACTCCATGATATCAGAAGGTTAATTAATTACTTTATTATACTATATTATTCTATATTATATTACATTACATCTAAACTCAATCGGCCAAGCACTCAACTCCACAGAATCTCGTGACTGTCAGCTGACAGTCCCCACACACACTTGGCCCTGACAGGCCAAGGAAACAAAACACTATCACTCTGGGTAAACAATCTCCATATTGCATTCTACTTTTGCACAAACACAGGCACAGCAACTGGGATACGAATTGTTTTTTTCTTTCTCTGAGGTTCAGAGAATGTGAAACCCAGAAATATTCTTGGGAAGAATTGTGCCTTGCTTTTGTCCGTGAAGAGAAATGTGGCTACATCAAACTCATTCTGCTAGGAATAATGAACCTGAAACTTTACAGGTATTTTCCAATCCCAGAATGGTTTGGGTTGGAAGGGACCTTAAAGTCCACCCCACTTCACACCCTGACACAGGCAGGGACACATTCCACTGTCCCAGGTTGGTCCAAGCCCCATCCAGCCTGGCCTTGGACACTTCCAGTGATGGAGTCAGAGCTTCTCTGGGCACCCTGTGCCAGGGCCTCAGCACCCTCAGAGTCAGGAATTCCATCCCAATATCCCACCTAACCCTGCCCTCTGCCAGTTGGAAGCTGTTACCCCTTGTTCTGACACTACAGTCCCTGCAGTGAATGTATTTCCTCATTACCAAAGCAAGGTTTATTACAACAGCAACTTCAAGTCTTAGAAAAGAAATGCACCATTGCAGAGCAGAAAGCCCTAAGCTCAAGATCCTTCAGCATTCCCTTGAATGTCTTTTGTGACTTACTAGTCCAAATTCCCAAACTACACCAGGCCACACCACATCCTTAACTGAGGTACCTACAAATTTTCTTGAGGAATAGCCTCATAAGAATCAATAATCCCTAGGAAGTAAGATCCTAGTCAGCCTGAAAAGGAGCCAAATAATATTGCAATACCTGAATTAATGTCCCACTGCATTCCCTTCACACCAATGGGATATCAAATAAAGTTGAAGAACAAGCAGGGTTTTAAACACCTGCCTGCTTGTAATTCCAACCTGAAACCCATCAGGTTAGTGACAGCTCTTGTGGAGCAATTCAGGGAAAAGTTTCTATTACTGGTTCTAAAATGAATCCAAATTCACATTGGTATTGAAAGAGAACTTCTCTATCACACTTTGCTTACTTAATAACAGACAATCTCTCTTACCATTATCTTTTTAATTTTTTTTAATTAGCCTCTTGGAAGATTTGCTGTAAACTGATACACTATTTTTATTTGCTCCAAGAATAAAATCTAATAAAATTTCTTGGCTTTTTCTCCCATTTCACTAAATGGATAAAGATAATCCCTGAGTTCCTCAAACAGCAGCATTTAAAAGAAGTGATGAATAGCTTGATACACAAAAATTTAATCAGAAAACAGAAGCTGCAGATTTCCACTGGTGTAAATGAACCTCATCAGTTGCTCCCAGAATTGTTGTTTAAATCACTTAGCTTTAAAGCAAGACCACACTAATCTACATGAACAAGTAGGAGAATAATTGAGGTCTTGGTGGCTGTTTAAACTGTATCTACAGCTGTTCTGCATGACTAGAGGAGTACAAAACAACTGGTGCATGCCAGCTAATCTGCCTTGTTCATTCCTTCTGTATTTTGACCAGTGTAATTTGTTTCCCAACATTTGTGCTTTAACATAATTCTGTAGTGAATGGGATATAGAATGTGATATGGAATGTGATATAGACTGTGATACAGAATGCTCCACTGAGTCAATGAAGTCATCAGGAATCTGAGCCCTTGTTAGAACAGCCTGCTGGGGAGCAGTGGGAGGGCATGTTTCCTCTATGGAATTTTGTGTCATTACAGCACACAAGGATTAGTGAGGGACAGACACTCAAAGATCAGCAGCTCATTGAGGTTTCTTCCAACTTCTAAAGGTTTCACTTCTTCAAGTCAAGCTGCTTTCCCTCCAGCATCCTGCTTTTCTACACTGCTTGTGGTCTGCTCACTTAGAAGAAAAACTGCTGGGAATCTACCAGACATTCTGGTTTTCTTCCCTTTTTTCCCCTCTGTTTAAAATCAGTTAAGTGCTGCCTGCCTTCTGTTCACCAGCAGGGTTTCTCCTCTGAGACTACAATTAAACTCACTCAGAAAAGTGGTTGGTTCCAGGAACATATGGGGCAGCTGGGGGGGTCCAGCCTGGAAAAGAGAAGGCTCTGGGAAGACCTCAGAGCCCTTCCAGTGCCTAAAGAGGCTCCAGGAGAGCTGGAGAGGGACTTTGGACAAGGGATGGACAGATAGGACACAGGGAATGGCTTCCCACTGCCAGAGGGCAGGGATGGATGGGATATTGGGAAGGAATTCTCCCTTGTGGGGGTGCTGAGCCCTGGCACAGGTTTCCCAGAGAAGCTGTGGCTGTCCCTGGATCCCTGGAAGTGTTCCAGGCCAGGCTGGATGGGGCTTGGAGCAGCCTAGGACAGTGCAAGGTGTCCCTGCCCAGGGCAGGTCCCTCTAAGGTCCCTTCCATGACCTCACCATTGTTTTCTGCTCAGTATCCACTGCCCTGCAAGGGCCTTCTCATTGCAGCACCAGAGCAAGGAAGGACATGATTGTTACACCTAGCTAAGCCAAGGCTTCTTTCTTATTCCTGTAACAGCAAAAGTCATAAGACTTACCTGGATATTGTTTTCTTGCAGACTCAGATCCCCTTTTATAGGTGGCAAAGCAATTCCCATCACATTTAAACTCTTGGAGGTGAAAAATGGAGATGTATCACTATGAAAAAGGAATCCTTCCATAATGCTTTGGGTATTAAGTGATCAAGAACATTCAGATCAAATTACTTCCATCTCTTACAAAAATTTGTATAGACAACTGATGCTTTCCCTGCCCTGCCCAAATGCACACTACAGCTCTGTAAGGAAACACAGGGAAATCAGAGGGAAGCTGCAAAATTAAATAAGCAAAATGACAAACAAAATGACATATTACAATTAACCGTGTTGAAAGTTATCACACACCTTGTCAAAAAATCCGTCTGGTTTTAATTTCAAAGATTTGCAAATTGTTTTGTTGAAATACCAATGCTCCATTTAACAATAAATTACTGACTTATTTGAGAAGCAGCTAGAGATTTTTCAAAGCAGGCTTTATTATTGATTAATGGAAAGTTCTGCTCACAATAATACAGTCCTGAGACTCAGCCACTGGCAAACTGCTGTGTGAGGACAAACACTGCATCCTAATGGCTTCAAAAAGGAGTGTTCTCATAGATGTGATTACAGAATGAGGGCCCACAACATCACCAGTTGCTTTCAGTGAAATTGTACAGCACTCTCATGGCTGCATGATGTATCATGGCATTCTATATTTATATTACAATAAAATTATATGTTAATTAATCATTAATTTTTTCCTTCCTTTTCCCCCTCTACCTCTCTTTAAAAATATAAAATTATGCCTTTATTCTTAACATATTCTAAGCAGCTCTGCAGTCAAAGTTTCATAATTATTACCAAACAGTTACGAGGGATATCTTCTCATTTAAGTACAGCATAAAGCCAGGCAATTTCAGATACTATCTTATAAATGGAAATTCTGGGGAGTTCAAAGCTCCTGGGTCAGTGACCTGCATGAGTAGCACACTCTGTATCAGAGATGCACATCCTGTGCCACAGCTCTGCTACTCTGGGAGGTTTTCAATAGCAACTCCATAGCAGAAATTAAACCCCAAAGGTCTTTAGAGGCATCTCTGGACACACTTGGCAGACTGGCAGTGGCAGTACCCACATGGATCCCCATGGATCTGGCAGGATCAGCTTCTCCCACACTGACATCACCCATCCCCAGCTCTGCACCAAACAAGGATTACAAAATCCCTGCATGGGGAACGTGACTTACACTCATCCAGAAATCTCTGGGGTTTTTCACACTCCCCTCTTGTGCCAAGCAGTGGAGGGAGCACAGTGAGCCCAGCTTAGCCCTGACCACTTGAAACACCAAGTGTAATTTGTTTTGGTGCCTGCTGGAAAAGAAGTGATTTCTCATCTTCTTTTGTTCCAGAGACCTTTACAGCAGGCCAGTAATTTCTTCCAACTTTAGTTTAATTGTAACTGGAGCTAAAGGTAATTGAGGACCTAATCCACAGGCTTTAATAAAGCTGGGGTCTTGGAGGTTGTGCTGCTGGTAAAGCACTACCTAACCAATTTAAAAACAAGTCCCACATGGAGGTGATAAATCAGAATTTTGTGGGCTAGACTATCACTTGACAGCTGCAAAGATTTCACTTTCAAAATATAATCATTTAGGTGTGACACCATGTAACCTATGTTTCCTGGTAACTAAGCAAGAATTATGAGGAGATGAGTCAAAAATGCTGCACAACTAAATAACTCAACTCCCTAGGAGAAGAGACAGGGAGGTGGAAAGAAAAAAAACCATTATTAACAGTTTTTGCAGGTACATTGGAATAGCAAGCAGAAATTGCTGAGCCATTTTAAGTCTGCAAATGAAAAGAAACTAAATTAAAAAAATCAACATTACTCAGGTTATCATTTTGCCAACTCTCCTGTAGGTTGCTGAAGACCAGCAATAAGCCACTGCCAAAGCATTTCAGTAAAGTTTAAAGTCTAAACTGTAACAGCCATGCTGAACATCCACATGGACATATTTAACTAAGGATGCCTTTTGCCCCCCTTCACTTTCAGTCCATTGAGATGTCCAAGTTCTGGCAGACACTTCAGATATATCCCATTAACTGTTCAGACAATGACATATTGCAATAATAATAATTCTCTGTCTTCCCCCCAACATCCCTGCTGCCATTTCAGTGAGTTCTTCTGAAAAATGCACTAATCTTTTCTTCTCTCTTTTCTAATTGCTTTTAAAAATGTGAAGTGGTTTAATTTTAAGCACACACACAATAGAAAATATTATCTAGATGTCAAGGTGAAACCACAGCTTCCAAAGAGGAATAATGGAGAAATATCATCCAAGACTGGAACAGATGAGTCCATTCTCCCTGGTACCCTGAGCTCCATTTCACCTGTTGCTTCCAATGGCAGAAGATCAACTTTCCAGCAAAGAAATTGCACAGTTTCTTAGCACTTTTGACATTTCTTGCCTATTTTCTCCAGCCTGGAGTTGCTGACCACTGTGCCCATGGAATGCATCCATGGTGACTGTGCTGTGTTGGGAAGATCAGCATGGAGTCACAGACAGGGCTTTCACTGCCTCAAACAAACAAAAAAGGAAAAATAGCCCACAGAGTTATAGTGCCTTTGACCTGTAACTTGTTCCATCTTTACTCTAACCACTCAAGACTTAACCCAGATGAGTGCTGAAAACTTTGAAGGATAGGGACTGACAGGTTCTCCTGACATTCTGTCCAAGTGCTTGGCTGCCCTAGAGGGTAGAAAATGTCTCTCCTTGTAACCAGCCCTCGATTTCATGACTTGCATTATGGAATCCTTTCACACAAAACCATGATTTTTTCCCCTCAGTTCACTAGTCAAAATATACTCTGTTGGCTGGGACCTCAAGACCCAGGTTCCAGTTATGTCCATACATGTTTCAAAGGGAAAAAAGTCATGCTCAAGAGCAGAATATACCAGGAAATTGCTAACTCTATTTGACATTAACATCACAATTACAGTTCATGCACTGGAGCTAGTCAATTCTCTCAGCTAAATTACTTCATCTTATTTACTAATCATCTGGAGTAGGATTCAGGATTTTATGATGATGGCAAAATGGAGCTACAAGTGCGTCATTAACTCTGCCTCCATTTCCACATGCTTTTGATGAAGCGTGCTCAGACATGGAGGAAAAAAAATGAACTTGGCAACAGATTTGATTAAAAAAAAACCTAGGCATTAAATTACTAAGTGACTACAAAAAAAAAAAAAAAGGTGGATTTTAGACTAAACACTTTCATGGTTCATGATGTTATGATGTTACACTTTTGTGGACGCGTTATTTTCTGTACTTCACGGAAAAGTTTGAATATTTTACATTAAACACACATAGTGCAGACAACAGCTAAGAAAGAAGCCCAAAAGAGGAAAAGGTGGTACTGCCTGAATTGGAAAAGTCAAGGCTGTGCTGACATGCATTTCTCTAAGATGCCCCCTCCCAGAATGTCTCACTGCTCCATGTAAGCAGCACCCATTGTCTGGCACTCCCTACCGAGCACAAGCTCTGCCCTTTTAATTTCCCTGTGACACATCACCACCACCCTGCCTTTGTATTGCTCACAATTGTAACTATGTCAGGCTTTCACCCACTTGGAAAAAATACGAAGAAAATGAGTTAAGAACATCAATACAAATTTATGGAGGTGGCACTGCAGTGTCAAATCAAGAATATGGTATCAAGATGAAATACAACAGTGTCAGGATAAATGTACCAAGCTGACAGCACAAAGTCACAATGGAGCAGTGTCACTGCAGATCTACTGAAACAACGTTCAGCTGTCAAAACAAAATCATGTCATTAAACATTAAAGAATAGCTTAAATATACTGAAATGCCTAACTACTTGTTCAGATTAGCAAATTCCACCCACACTATCTTCCCAGCAGGGAAAAAAATACAAGTGTTTGGCAGATATGGGCAAGTAAATACTCTAAAAATGGGATGTAATACTACAAACCCAGTTAGACAAGGAGCAGAAAAGCCTGAGAGTGCAAGGAAACTTCCAAGTGAATGTGGTGGTGTTCTCAGGGGTCCCAGGATGAGGGAAGAGATGAGAATCTTGACTCCATGTTTCTGAAGGCTGATTTATTATTTCATGATATATATTACATTAAAACTATACTAAAAGAACAGAAGAAAGGATTTCATCAGAAGGCCAGCAAGCAATAGAAAAAAAAACGGAATGAATAATAAAATCTGGTGATTGACCAGAGCATCCAAGACAGCTGGACTGTGACTGGCCATTAATTAAAAACATCCACATGAGACCAATCACAGATGCACCTGTTGCATTCCACAGCAGCAAATAATCATTGTTTACATTTCATTTCTGAGGCCTCTAAGCTTCTCAGGAGAAAGGATCCTGGCAAAGGGACTTTTCATAAAACATGTCTGTGACAAGTGAGGAGCAACAACTAGAGGTCAAAGACTTAAAGTGACCAATAAGGAATGACCCCAGCAGGAACAGGGACTACTCCTACAGGAGCAAGTTCAGCCACCAACTCATTTTCAGCTCTTCACTTTCACACAACTGAGGCTGAGGAAAGGCTGGGAGAATTGGGATTGTTCAGCCTGGAAAAGAGGAGCTTTGGGGTGACCTAACTGTGGCCTTCCAGCACCTCAAGGGAGCCTGCAAGAAAGGGGAGGAGAGACTTTGGAAAGGGCCTGGAGTCACAGGACAAGGGGGAATGGCTTCAAACTAACAGAGGACTGAGATCGATGGGATATTAGGAAGGAATTCTTCCCTGTGAGGGTGGTGATGCCCTGGCACAGGGTGCCCAGAGAAGCTGTGGCTGCCCCTGGATCCCTGGCAGTGTCCAAGGCCAGGTTGGATGGGGCTTGGGGCACCCTGGGCTAGTGGAAGGTGTCCCTGCTCCTGACAAGGGGTGAAACACAATGAGTTTTAAGGTCCTTTCCAACCCAGGCCATTCCCTATATACTTCCTGACCTATTACAGTCCAGTCCCAAACATTCCATACCTTTCCTTCTTTTCCTGAACAGCATTATCCCTCATGCTCACTCACTATGAAGTGAGCACCATGTAACCCTCAATAAAATGCTTTAAGAAAGCACTCAGAGCTGCAGACTTGCACTAACCCTACTCCTGGGAATAAGGTCATCATTAAACAAAATGTCAATCACTATTTTAAAGTTGTCTCTTGAACTCAGAGACTGCTAATTTTAAACTGCACACAGCTAAATATACAGCTGTTTCTGGGAATTAATAGATTATTTGATGCCACAAGAATAGATACAAAAAACCACTTCTGAAGTAGTTTTCCCAGTGCTAACAGCTGTATCCATCAACACATCCTCACATCTTCAAAAGTGGAGATGAAATTATTGACATTAGGAGCATATGTGCAGAAACAAATGCAATAATCAAATTCTTTGAAAGGCATGATTTTGTGTCTGGGTGTGTCTGTTCCTAGTAAATTAGAAAATAATGGAAATGTGAAAAATGCATTTTCTCTGCACTTCCATAGCTTTAGTATAGAAAGGAACTATGGATCAGTGAAAAACTGTAAATAAAATAATCACACTTAAGGAAAAGATTTCTTATTACTAAGGGAAGAAAAATAGATAAAGAAAATACCACACATCATTGAAGAATGTCTAACATTGGTGTTTATGCCAGTCTTCAGGAAACCAGTGCAAACATCCATGCATGTTTCTAACCAGGAAAAGCTTGTACTGCAAAACATTCTCTCCACAGCACTAGAGATTAGCACTCATTCCACTTCCTTTCCTCAACATCTCAGAGATTTGAAGTGGAATCCAAGTCTGATTTAGATTCTCTCTTTGGAGGGGTTGCTTTCTCAAGCAGCATTGATATGAATCACCCTACATTTCTTTAATAATTATTCTTTCCTCCCTCCATTCAAAAGGATTAAGTTAATTGAAAATTCATTAACATATTCTAACAGAGAATAGTTGAAACCACCTGCTGAGGGAAGAAAAGGTGTACAAATGGAATATTTTGCGAGCAAAAATCCATACATCCTCTGTCAACTGAACCATGAACACAAAGGCAAACAAGAAGGTTCTTTTGAAGCTGACTGTTCCTTTGATTATTTTGATGATGAAACATCACAGGGGATAATTTATTCTGTGAATTCCTTCAGACAAAAATTGACCAACTGCTACACATAACCAAAGGCAAGGTAACTTATTTTATAAAACATGGGGGGTTTTTCTTCTTCCTTTATAACCATTTCTTTTCAAATAACAATATTCACCTCTCACCCTACTTGTTACCTGATGCTGAGACCAACAGGAATCAGCAGGAGAGCTTGTTAAATAGAGACAAGGTTTTCACCACAAAAGCACAGAAAACACCTCCCTGATACAGAAATAGGAAAAATTCAGATACACAACCAGAAATCCTGTTTCCACATGCCCTTTCTGACAGAGAGAAGAGCAAAGCCACAAGCTTGGCTGCAAACGCATTCCTTTGCTTTGGCTGGAGTCAGGGTTATTATCCAGCCTGTCCCTCCTACAAATCCCAACTTAGCTCCTAGGGCATGTCATGTCCTAGGCCTGCTCACTGGGCTGGATCTCCACATCCCAGGGAAATCTTCATTACAATCACCCCTTGGAGCAGAGCATGACTAGACTTCAGTGACTCTGTAAGACACAGGGCCAGAAGCTTCTCCCAGCTGGTACCAATCTTCAAACCCCAAAATCTTTCCTGAGAGCAAAGTGCAGTTCCTCCCACCATGGTCTGCATCTTCTAGGGCTGGATTTTGGTGCATAGCATTCCTGGTAGCTCTTATGAAGAATGGTAATAATAAGTTTTCAGAATTGTTGGCTCTCAAAGCTAAAACTGCCCATAAATTTTAGTGCTGCACCAGATGCTAACACATACATTCACTTTATCTAAACCACTACTTATTAAATTCTCTGGCTGGAAAGATTTCTCTGTTTGCCAGTTCAAGGATGCAGGATGTCAGACTAATCAAGCAGCTCTGATTCATGCACAGCCTTTGCAGTCTGCCTTGATATGACACTGTGAAACAGCTATTTAATACCTAAAGTTACATATTAGTTAAATATTTGCCATGTGGAGCAAGCCCAAAAGGAAAGAGGTGGCTACTAAGACTCAGGAAGATATTTGTAATTAGGTTCTAATTAAGATGAATTAAAACTCAAGAAGCCATGTCTGCTTTTTTATTTCCGTGGATGGCCCAGTTATAACAGGCAGCCCAGTTTACAAGGGGCTGTGGAAACAAGTAAGAAAGAGCCCCCATCTTCAGGTTTTGAAAAGACACAAAAGAGTTTGTGCAGAGAGAAGGAAGAGACAGCAGCAAGATGAACATTGTGTGCATAATAAGCAATTCCCCCAGTGCTACCAACACAGCCACTGAGAAGAATGATGATGAGCTCTTCCACACATGCCAAGAGCTAAGCACTGAAAGAAAATTCTTCTCCTTCAAAAGGGAATGCTCACATTTGCTGAGAACAAATTGTATTTTTTTCATTTTATCCCAGCATCTCCAAGTCCAAACACACCATGGAAGCAATATCAGTTCAGCAAAGTGCAGATGAAAGAGAGGAAAAACCCTTCATGGATTTTCAGCTGTTTCTCTCTACCTTGCCCCACAGGGTTCCTCAGCACCCTGCTCACCTGCTGAATCACCCTGGAGTCAGCCTGCCTTCCCACAGCCACTCAGCCAGCTTTTACTTCACAGTGAATTCCATAAACTTGGATTCCTTCTAGAAAGAGTTTGTCTAAAATCCTGAAATACGGACATCCTTCACAGATCATAATTTCACTTTATTTCTTCACTCCAAACTGCATGGTAATGGTGTCACCACACAAATCATAACTACAACTCCACTTGAGAAACAGGGAAGAGCACTGAATTTCAATTCCTGTATTGCAAATCATTCCAACAGTTTAACTCCAGATCCATCAGCGGTAGGCTCTCCTTTCCAGTGTTAAAGAAAAAGGTAGGATTTTGAAATTTAAAGAGAATTTTTCTGAGATAATGGCCACTCTAAGATTTATAATGGTTTGTACAAGAAATATTTGTCCATATGAATGTCTCCACCGACCCAAGTCAAGCTGTCACTTCCCAAATTCATTTACCAATGTGCCCAAGCCAAATTCACAACATTCAGCTGACTTTGAATGTAGATGTTTGTACATAACCTTCCTCTTGAGGCAGATGTGCTGTTGAAACAAGTCTGAGCTTCTGGATTACCCCATGGGTTGGCAAGGAAGGAGGAGAGGATGCTGCAGGGAGGGCCTCAGCCATGCCTGGACCTGCCCCAGGGATGCAAAGTGCTGGAAGGACTCCCAGGCCATGGAGATGGCCAGTGGGGTGGCACCAAGAGGCTTGTGTGCTGTTGCCAGTTGATGAACCAACTTCAAATTCAGTATTTCCAAAGAAGACAGACAGCTAACTGAATAGATCACTACACCAAAACTGCACTGCAAGAACTTCATATTCATATTGGATACTGAAAAATGCTGCTTCATCTGCCTCACTGCAATGCCTTGGGTTGGAAGGGACCTTAAAGACCATCCCACCCCCTGCCATGGGCAGGGACACCTTCCTCTAGTCCAGGTTGCTCCAAGCCCTGTCCAACTTGGCCTTGGATATCAAGCATTATTTATTTAAATCCTGGGATTCCTCCTGAACAATTAATACAGGGGCAATAGAGGACTGGTCAGCCACAAGGTCTCCTGGATAGCTCACAAACAAGTCAAAAATATCTTTAGGGAGGTTTATATCACAATAAGCCACCTGCTAAATAGCCCATAAAACAAAATAACTGACTTCAGCTATTGATACCATGGTATTAAAAAGGCTTAAACTACAGCAGGTTTTTCACTTGTACTTGATTCAAGAAAAACAATTATATTACTCTGCTCTTAATAAAGACCATCTGCACATTTTGTTATCATGACTGATAGGAGCCTTTCATTTTAAGTGTTACTGCTTCTCCTCTCATTAAGACCAAGTTCAGACTGCAGAACTGCCAGCTCTGTAAAATGCTTTACACAAGGGAGGAAACAAAACATGAGAGGCCAACTGTTCATAAGATAATGTCTTCACATTGTGCTTTAGCTGTCTACAATAATTAGAAGAGCTTTCATATGTATCTCACATTTGGGTGACTTGCTTTCAGTTCTGCAGTGCTGTGAACAACTACATAAGATATGAAAAGAGCAAGTCAGTTGTGATCATTCAAAAATGTGTTAACTGCTGTGGTTTATTTCTCACATGAAGTGTTGGGGTGTTGATGTTTAAAATTACAGCCTGAAGTTATCAAAGTCCAGCTGAAACCATTTTCTTGACTGGGAGATTTATCCTGGACTATATAAAAATTATTCTGGACTAAGTTTAGTGACCCTAGGCTAACACACAGTTTAAAAACTGCAATGCAATACAGGAGTTACCATCACTTCAATCACATCATCTGTATTGAAATGCCTTCTTCAGCAAAACCATAGAAAGGTTCCTGAGAAATGCCTCAAGTCCCTGCAAACAGGTCAGGGTTATTCTCTCCTGGGTGTGCAGGAAGAATGGAAGTTGGAATCAGTACTGGTTGGGTTCCAGCCTGACCTGAGCCCAAGCACCACTTAAGAGATGTCAGACATCCAGGAGCACTGGTAGGAATCCATGTACTCCATTATCTGCCACGTGTGGTTATCACAGAGCAACTCTGGCCAAAATCTGACACAGCAACACAAAACACACAGTCTGACATCAGCTGTACCCCATTTATATTTATTCTCCATGTTTCAACTGTACACTCAACCCAGAAGAGCACACTAAGACTGTCCATGCTCAGAAGGGTTAACAGGCACTCAGCAATTCAGCTGAAATGCCAATATTTGAGAGGAAGAATTGAAACAACGGAAATATAAGATGGTTGGGTGGGACTTGGAGCAAACTGGTGTAATGTAAGTCCCTGCCCTTGTTGAAACAAGGTAATCTTTGAGGTCCCTTCCAACCCAAACCAGTCTGTCACGGACATGTTTTATGAAAAATCCTTTCATTAGGATCCTCTCCTGAGAAGCTGAGAGGCCTCAGGAACAAAATGTAAACATTGATTATCTGCTGCTGTGGAATGCAACAGGTGCATCTGTGATTGGTCTCATGTGGTTGTTTTTAATTAACGGCCAACCACAGTCCAGCTGTCTCTGACACTCTGGTCAGCCACAAGATTTTATTATCATTCCTTTCAAGCCTTCTGATGAAATCCTGTCTTCTATTCTTTTAGTATAGTTTTAATATATCATTTTCTTTTAATATAATATATATCATAAAATAATAAATCAGCCTTCTGAAACAAGCAGTCAAGATTCTCATCTCTCCCCTGGTCCTGGGACCCCTGTGAACACCACCACACCAGTCTGTGATAGCACATACTGGAAGTAGGTACAGTTTTGAAAGAAATGAAATGCCAAATACATTTTAAAGCCAACATCCTAGTGTTAAAGGAGACTTTCTTATTTTATTACTTGCACTGAAGAAATGGGACCCAAGTGAGTAAAGCACAGTGGGTCTGGGAGATGCTGCTCCAAAGAGCTCAGGGTTTTAGGCACTGAAATCTCTGTGCCGGCTAGAAACCCTGGCACGCATTGAATGATGTTTACATATTCCACTGGAAGATAAGATAATGTCAATACAGAACTGAGACACCTTTCAAAGATCATGCAAATAATCATGAAACTCATTAATAATCTCCTAAAGTCTATTCAAAGTCTCTATATTATAAGTGATTAAAAAATGAGCAAAAACTTGGTTTTGCAACACCTCAGAAATCAATTAGCTTGCAAGGAGATTATGTCAATGATGAATATTGTTAAAATATTGAATTCAGCCTACATATTATCTCTGTGTATTCATATGTAAAAATGACCACAAGAAGGAACCCAAACACTGTGAGAAATGTACCCACATGTACCAGACATTATTCTGGACATTGAAACCTGCAAACGTGGACCTGAAAAAGTACAGAGGCAGAGGCACCGTTATGTCAGAGTAAATGATGCCCTCAGAGTGAAGGCACTGGGAGCTCACAGGACTGACAGACAGCATGTTGGCAGCAGGGTCAGGAACAGCGAGCAGAGCCATGAATCCTTGCTGTGGACATCAACCCCTGCAACACCATCACTGCACAACACTGAACAAGAGCCTTTTAAGGAACAATTTTACACTGAATTAGCAGAGTAATTAGAAGCAAAAATGTATCAAAATTTAACATTTTGATTTTATGTTTTTAAGTTGTCCTTCATGCCTGCACTGCCTGTTGCCACTCTCTGCTCTCCTTAGCTGTACTTTGCCAGCTCTTTGTGGTTTAAGCAATAAGTTAAAAAGGGAGAGACTGAACAACTAAGACAGCAATATCCTAAGAACAGCCAGGAGAGCTTACAAAAAAAGAGGCAGAGCTAGAAATAAACGATTGAAGGAAAGCCTACACCCCTTGTGCTGGCAGCAGAACAATGCCCAGACAGCTTCTACAAACATTTGTGGGTCTCAGCATCACAGTTGGTTTGAAATACTCAGATTATTAATTCTCTTGTAAGCTAAGTCTTTGTGTGCACACAGAGACAACCACATGGGCTTAATGAGCTCAACAAGCCTGGTTTACAGGAAAGATCCAGGCCAGCACAGGCTTCGGGCTCTCCTTGTCTTCTTGCTTTACTACCTGCTTTAATGGGGCAATAGTACCACCAGGGTCTTGTCAGGCCTCATAACACAAAGATTATTCCCTTACTAAATCATGCTGTCATGGCATTAGAGTCCTGGTTACACCACTGAAGAGCACCTTCATCCTTTCAACTCAGAAACAACCCATCAACACACCCATTAGGTGTTAGATACTGCACACAGGCTACATACCAACAGACACACTTTCATGAGCAGTTAAATAGGAAATAAAACGAAAATAAAAGAGTAACAGTGCCTGAGACAGAGTGTGGCACATAGCGAAAGATCCCTCCTTTTATTTTACAACTTTAACCCACTGAACCCACATTCTTGCTCTTGCAAACCTGCTCCTCTCCTGTCCTGCTCTCTGCCCAAGCACAACCACCAAGCTCAGCCTTGAGAGGCTCCCTTTTCCTCAGCAGGGGCTTGGAGCAACCTGGTTCAGTGGACTCAGACTGTTCTGAGTATTCCAAGCCCCACAATGTACCACAAAAGCAGCTGGTGAAAATACTGAATAAAGAGGCATTCTCTTTGACATATTAAAACAGGTGGGAAAACAGCAAAGCCCTTGGAGGTAATACAGATACACAGCTGATGGATCCATGGTTTCAGCATAACTTTGGGTTTTCAGCATAATTCAGGGCTTTCCAGCATGTTCTCCCACATGTTTCTACATACACCTCATGCCAGAATCAGCCACTGCTTTGTGGGAACACTGCAGCCTCATTTCTGCTTTTCCACCCCAACTCCTCCTTGTGTATAAACTGTGTTTGGTGTAAGACCTGTACAGGAAACCAGGGTCAGAGAACTCTCCTGTGTTAAAACAAATGAACTGCATTGGACTGAGATAATGTTCAGTTCACAGCACAGCCATATGAAACAAGTGTGAGGGCAGTGAACAGGCTGGAAAAAGGGACTGAGAAAGGAGGAAAAGGTTTGTTCCTTTTGGCAGAAACACCAGTTAATGCCTCCATAAGATGCCCCCATGCACTGGGATCCTTGTATTTTGCCCAAGGTTTTTGCTTGTTTGTATTTTTTGTTCTTAACTGCCTTGGATTTTTGAAAGATCACTGGCTTAATTTTTTTCCCCCCAAAGCTTTTCCTTTTGTCACTCTGCCTTTGAACAATGAAATAGGCAGAGAAGAAAGAAGAAGAAGAAGAGAAAGAGGAAGAAGAAGAGAAAGAAGAAGAGAAAGAGGAAGAAGAAGAGAAAGAGGAAGAAGAAGAAGAAGAGAAAGAAGAAGAAGAAGAAGAGAAAGAAGAAGAAGAAGAAGAGAAAGCTCTTCAAAAATGGAAATATTTGCAGTCCATCATTACAACAATGAACTTGAGGCCATTTAAACCCCACCTGCTTTGAGATGTTCATTTCTGTAAGGAGGAGAATTTGGACAGATAACAGGCTTTCAGAGGATTTCTTTCTACAGTAATAATTCTAAAATTTCCTCAAAGAGAAAATTTGATGCTCATGTTTCATGGAACATAGCAGAGATGCTCTTCAGATGCTGTCTTCCAGAAATAAAAATGAATAAAAGCACTGAGGAAATAGCTGAGAGACCTGAGAGTGAGGGACAAAAACCACCCAGACACTGAACACTCAATCCAACATCAAACCACTGTATCTGATGTTGTCCTATCACAACAACACAGAAGGGTAAATAGATTATTGCTGTTCTATCTGTTTTCTGAAAATTGCTTGCCTCCACAGCTGTTGTACTATCTTTTAGCAGCACAGTTTTTAGGGGTCTGCTGTCACAAGAAAACTGTGTCTTCTAAAGTTTCTTGGATTTTTGCAGCAGAGCATTTCAGAAACAGAAAGCTGGAAGGGGCACCTGGATCTGCAGATGTCCTGGCCTCACCCACCACCACCAAAGAATCATCTGTGGGACAGAAATCACTCACTTCACATGAGAGGTGGACATGACTTTGTCCTGCTAAAAAGCAGATTCCATACAGCCAGCACGATGCTGCCAAATTACTACGAGTAAATCAACTGCAAGTAAATGTCTTTGCAGCCCTTCCAGGTGAAGTGTGCACCAAACCACGTTACAGTATTAAAATGTAAGTTAAATTCACCAGTACAGAGAAAGAAATAAAACACTTTCTATTCTCAAGTGTGATCCTGCAGAAAGCTGCTGCTTGGAAAGCGGCTTTTCAGGAAATCAACCTGTCAAAATTCAGAACTGAAGTGAATTTATTTTTTTCAGAGAACAGTTCTGCACCAAGACACCCATATTTCCTTTCCAGTATAAAGATACTTTCTGCAATATTCCATGCATGCAAGATACCAGGAATTATGGAGCACAGTAAAGCTGATTGATAAACTCTTACCATAGGTGTGGTTTAGACTTGGATGGCTCTGGGCAAAGCCATTATACCAAAAACGAAAACAAACCCCATGATTTCTAAAACAGGATGCTTTTAGCAGATAGAGATTGAGCTCAGCAAAGTGCCCACATGTGGACAGCAAAAATTCCAAGTTACCTAGAGCACCTCAGCCTGCTAGGAGCATTCCAGGCTCCTCTCCCCACGTGCAAAGGCCCAGAGCAGGGAGCTGAAGAACAAGCACCCCTCCAGTGCAGCAGGCTGGGCTCTCATTTAGCTTTTGCTCATTTTCCTACTCTGCAGGAGGACAGCAGCTAATTGCTGTCTGCATAATAATTAACAAAGCCACTCTTTCCTGCTCTTCATCAGTACAGAGAAGGAGCCAGTGGCAGTCCCAAGGAGATACAACTCCTGGGACAGCCACAGCAGGTGACACTTTAGTTATTGGTGGCACCAAGGAGGATGAAATCCCTGACAGGCTGGATTATTCCTCTCCTTCCCACACCTTTCTCAGCCCAGCCTAACCCAGTGGGTTCTTTGGATGGATCTGTTTGGAGATACTTCCCTCTCTCCCAGCCCTAGCAGCAATGGGAATTGCACAAAACTCACTTATTGAGCTTTATTCCTGCAGCCCTGCCTCATTTCTCCAGAATTCTCCTCCTAGCAACCAACACCACCACAAGGATTTTACCTGCACCCCTTTCGGAGCGCTCATGAATTTCTATTTCATATTTCAGTTGAACAATTGCCCTCTCACACTCTTCCTGCCAGTCCCAGATATAGAGACTGCATATCTCACATATGTAACTGGGGAAAGTGGGGTTTGGGGCATTACATACAAATAAACACTTTGCATCAAAGTCCTTCCTGTAACTGTATAGCTGCTTTATGGATATAAAAGATAACATGTCAGATTCCAAAAATTCTGGCTGTGCGATGTCTCATCATCATGTAGCTACAGCTCCTGATAAAAATATTTTTTTGCCTAGGAGACTTTAAGTTATAATAATATTTGGTATTTATATACTACTTTAGATCTTGAAAGCACTATCCAAACATGTACCTAGTTAGTCTTCCCAATTTCTCCATGAAAAAAAATCTAGAATGAATTAAGATATCAATAATTATCACCCTATTGATTTGATAAATACTGATGGCCTACTTGGCCCCAAGCATGAAGAAAAATATTTCTGCCTTAAGGACTTCACACTCTGATCTGTGAAGAACTTGCTGAAGAACTGCCAAAGGCACACATTATGCTGACAGCAGAATTCAGTCCCCCCTGTTTCAAAATTCAAATGAAATCAAAGTCAATTTTCTGATGGAAAAATCAAGCGATTTCCACACTAAACCAAAAAAAAAAAAAAAAAAAAAAAAAAAAAAAAAAAAAAAAGTAACTCGGAAACCTGAAAGTTTGTAGTGGAAACAAGAAAAGCAGCACCACTGGGTGCTTTATTTCACATACACACGTGACATACAGCTATTCAGGGAACGGAGTAAAAGCATAAATTCAATTAAAAAAAAAAATGTAACAAAGAAAAGCCCTATCCAAGGTCCTGGTCCAGGTCCCAAAGCCTGAACAATCAGGCTTTTAAATAACCAAGGCTCTCTGACAGTTTTATTTACAAATTTGGTGATTGTTTTTATTTTATTTTTCTAACAACGCTGATGCAACCTGGAGGGTGTTTTATTAGTACTATCACAGGACCTTCTCCTGGGGTTGGATGAGAAACAAATACTGCACCTCTCAGCAACCTTTCATGCAGCTGCTGCATGCTCACTAAATTACACACCACAGTCTCAGGAATCCATTCAAAACCAGGTAAATAAATCTCAGACTTGCAGGCATCATGTGAGACATTTATGTGTCAGTTAAAATTCATACTCTATGTTTTGTTTGCTAAACCTTATAAATTAAACAGATTTTTGCTGTTCACATAAGCAGCATGACGTGTCAGACCTCCCCTCTGTAGGAGGATTGTAACACCAGAGGAAAAAGAATGGGATATCCTTCCTGGAAAAGTCAATATTCCAGCCTCAGGTGGGAACAGGAGGAGAAATATCATTTCTACGCAGATGAGATGCAGAGCTGCACTTCAGGGTGGGATTGTCCCACTCCATGGAGTTAGTGAGTGATCTCTTTGGGGCACATCCCTGCAGCTGTTCAGCTGAACATTTCAGAACAGATTCTCAGAGCTCAGATAAACAAAATTTCCAGGAGCTAACTCCTAACAAAAACACAAATCCAGATTTATTACTGTTTGTTATCTTCTCCCTTCTGCTGATATTTGAATTTTAGTGATTCCAAGTGAAAGCAAATCTGAAGACACAAAGTCATCTGAATGGCACACACCTGAGTATCCCACACCCTTCCTGGGATGATTTGCCAACAAAATGGGATATTAATTTATGAATTGCAGCCTGTGCTGCTCCAACACCTATCCCTATCAGTGGGACAAATGCATCCCAACATATCACTTTAATATCTAGTGTGAACACAGCCTTGGGAGAGTAAGAAAATTGAGAAAGGATTATGTGTACTAAGGAGGTCAGCCAGGAGCACAGTAAACACCAGAAGTGGGTATTCTGAATCACCTATTTTTAGGTGACTATCCTAGGGATGGACATCTCCTATCCCTGGGAGGGATTTTAAAGATTTGCAGACCTCAGAGATGTGGTTTAGTGCTGGGCTTGGCAGCACTGGGTTAGCAGTTGGACTTGATCTTAAGGGTCTTTTCCAAGCCAAATGATCCTATGTTTCTTGAAAGTAAAAAACTCCAAGTCATCAGAAAAAACTTCAAAATAATGGAAACTTCCAAAGGAGATATAGTAGCCTCCTAGGGCACAGAGTCCTCACAGGCACACAGGTTTTATCTAAAGGCAAATTTCCCAACAACTATCACCATTCACCATCTCTTGCAAACACCTTTGTATATTTTTCTCCTATGTTAAAAATGTTGAGAGATGTAACAGATTGAAATAGCTTCAGCTAATATGTAAAAAACTATTATTAAATATTTCTTAATGAAATCACTAAGCTTTTAAATTTGTTCTGCTCTGCCTCTTCCAAAGCACATTGAAAACAAAACAGCACCATCTAAAACACCCAGCTAGCTTAAAACAGCAATTGACACTTTCCTTCATATGACAGATTCACTTAGGCAAAAACAACTGATGTGTTCTCAAAGTAAAACAGCACTTAAGAAAATAGCAGGATTACCCTTGTACACAGAAAGTAATTTGAGCTAAGCACAGGCAACTCTTGAGAAGAAAATGGTAATTGTTTAATAAATATTCTTTTCAGATTAATGGTTTCCTACTTCTTTTCATTTTGTAGCTTGAATATGGTGATTCACTACTAAAAAATGTAATTTAAACATTACTACTGGATTCATTCAAAAGAACCAACCCTAGAATTACTTGTGAAGAGAGTTAATACAAAAGTTCAAGGGATACCAGTTCTTTTGTTGTGTGTGAATCATCACACAAGCTGAGCTAAATTGAAAATACTACTTCAAGTAGTTTGACTTTGATCTCAGTTAAACCAGCTTGGGCTCAGACATGGAATTTCATTGAGAAAAAACTTCCACTTGTAATACCAAGTTCAATGGACCTCTGGGATGTAGGGGGTTGATCCCATTATGTCCTTATGTGATCTGCAGAGAGGGTTTTGCAGGCACTATTTTAATTACTGAAACTTGGAAGCCATAGAGAATTTCCTGTGGAAGCCAACAAAGAGGAAAAAATTGCTTTTCTCACAGTCTAGGAAAGGGATTGTAGGAGACAAAGAGGCCACCCCTCTACAGGAGAGATTTAGGAAGAAAATAACCAGAGAATTGGCCTAGCTTCAGGTTTATCACCTGATCAGTGACCTTCCAAAGGACACAGCAGGGAGGGTGGGTTGGCAGCTCTTTCCTGCTCCTGCCATTCCCTTTCCCACACTGCTTGGCTGCAGTTCCACAATGCCAGTGCAACATCTTGACAGCCATAAGGAACTTCAGTAAATAGGAGCTTTCATCTGGAGACACACATCCTTCCTCTCTTAATCCACAGTGGTGGTTAAACTGGATCCCAAGGTGATGCCATGGGCATAACTCCATAGAAAGGGTAAAATAAAATAATTTTGTCTTCAGAAAAGGGTACTAAGTCTGTGGTGGTGTTCACAGGGGTCCCAAGATGAGGGAAGAAATGAGAATCTTGACTCCATGTTTCAGAAGGCTGATTTATTATTTTATGATACATATAATATTAAAAGAAAATTATATATTAAAACAATACTAAAAGAATAGAAGAAAAGTTTTCATCAGAAGGCTAGCAAGGAATGGAATGATAATAAAATCTTGTGACTGCTCACAGCCTCAACAGAGGTGGCTGTCATGGGTCATCAAGTAAAAACAATTTCACATGCTGGGTAAACAATTGTCTAAATCACATTCCAAAGCAGCAAAACATGGAGAAGCTGAAGCTTCTCAGGAGAAAAGATCCTAATGAAATGATTTTTCATAAAATATGTCTGTGACACTAAGTCCACCCCTCTCTCCTCCACTGGTGAAAAGCCAGTATTTCCAACCCCATGGAGCATATCAAGCTTCCAGTTTGGGGTGCAAGGCAGCAGCAGAGGATTCTCATCCTCCTTATCATCCCAACTCCTTCTGCTCACTACAACTTAACACAGCACTGCATGGCAGGTGTCTGGAATTCTTTATTGTGTTTTTAATCCAGGCCACCACGACAGACCTTGATTTAGAAGCCTTCCTAAGTCTCATCATAGCCTGTCTGATAACTGAACAGGAAATTTCAGGCACCACAGACTAAGCCAGCACTGAAAACCAATTTGGTACTACAGAGTGCCAGAGACCTCTCTCTTCCACTTCGTAACTCTCCTCTCCAACTCCACATTGTAGAGCAGTAACTGGTATTTCAAACTTGGGTATTTTCTGCACTGTAGCTTTTAACATCACTAATGCCACATGGTGCAGGGAATGACAGAAGAATGGAAAGGTTTGAGAAGGAAAAAAAATAAAAAAAAGTGGTGGTGGCATCACAAAGTCCTTGGGGCGTTTGTGACCCTTGTAAGGTCAGGTCCCCACTGACACCCAACTCCATAGGAAAACCCCATGTCAGCTGGACAACCACTCCTCTTCAAAAGGATCCATTTCCCTTGTGAGTTCCTCAAGACATGGCTCAGACAGGTCCACACAGGTGTGGGAACCAGACCTTCTGCTGGAAGGGTTAACTCTGCATTCAGCAGAAAGAAGTGTTTTGATTTACATCAGCTTTGAACCTGCAGTCTCAGTTAAGGGCTGTTTTTCCTCTTTGTTACAAAAAAATAAAAAACAGAGAGAGAAAGAAAATCAGATCCTGCTTCTTAAAATTCAGTATGCAATACATCTGCTTGGACACAGACTCAAGCTTTTATTTCCCCAAACAATAATAGTTTAAAACATCCCAGCTATACCAAGCAGATACATTGGCACATACTGTTCTTAACTAGCAGTTCTTCCTCAGTATGTTCTTTTGCTATTGCTTGTTTCTCCTAACTCATTATTTCAGATCTGAAATAATGTTGGAAACCCTTCTGAACATAGAAAGCACCCTTTGCTGTATCTATAGAGCAGAAGATACTTTAAATAATAATAACACACACTTTTGTTAGACACAAATAAATCCTCAGTTCAGAAGAAGAGATGAATCAATTGATTGAGGAAGCAGAGGAGTTAGCAAAGCCAGCTGGGTCTAAAAGGAATTTAATTGGATTTCTTTAGTCCTACCATTTCCTGCATATAGACTATGCAGACTACACAGAAACATTTAGACTTAAGGCTAAATGTGTGAACATATGGCTGGGGGAATCTAAAATTCAGGCTGGCACCTCAGCTTCATCCCAGGGAGGCACTTCCATGCACAAACTGGTTTTTCAAGGCAGTTCTGAGAAGGGAAGCAAAGGATATTTCTGGTGCTGCTATACTTGGAACCACTACCACATTCAGAGAAATAGCAAAGGACATGGCATTCCCATTTCCTGGGCAGCAGCCTACCTCTCCTAGACATTTTCCAAGCATTAATTCATGCCCTTGGGAGTGTGGGGACAGGCACATAAAAATATAACTCCTATGACATTAAGAAATAAACTGAAAAATGCTCCCAGCTTTTATTTAGTGCATAACACACATTACTTGAGGGTATATCTGGGAGACAGAGCTAAGAAAATAGCTCATTCATTATTTAAATTGAGGAATGGACTCAGAAAGGTTTTATTAATGTTCAAAGAAGTGAAAAAGCCAGAATCTTCTTATGCAGACTATATCTGTCTAAATCCTGTTTACAGCATAGACATTTGACAACACTTTTGAAGTTCTAAATTATTTCCATAGTGTAGCAGTACTTTGGGTAATTTTTTTTCCCTTATGTATTAAAAACAATCATGAAAATATCCTTCCAAGGTCACTTTACCCAATTCCTCATATAAGATAAAATGACAAGTCCATTAATCATTGTAACAGTGAAGTATTGTAAAGTATATCTTGAGTTCAGTACCACAACTTGCAGTAAATCATCTTCAATCAATTAACAGATTACCTTAATTCAACAAAATCCAATACCTGCATTTTCCTGATTAATGTCTTTTATACATCTAGAGTTCAGGTAATTATATACAGAAATTAAAGATGGATTGTACATTTGTGGATACAGAATGGGAGGGCCTGTGAGACTGGCAGAAATCTCCCTTAAAGTGAGAGTTTTCACGGCCTGAGCTGTGAATATCATTAAAATTAGGGTTCCTGATTTACCTGTATTCATTGTGGCCTAAATGCTGTCAGAATAAAAGGCTTGGCATCAAGATTTCTAAAATGCACACATGTTGAGGCATTTATTAGCATGTCCTCACAGGTTTCTGTCTGGGGTTGAGCATTCCAGTGCAAACATTCCTGCATCTCTGCTGATCTTCCCAGCAGGATTCATTCGGGGGCACCAATTTTAGCAGGAACCTCTAAAATTTAACCCAGTGGGCAGCTCAGGACAGATGATGGGTTCTGCCAAAAAAACTGAACACTCACAAACATCTTGGGGTGAGAAAGAGCTGCAGTGAGGGCTGCCCTATCCAAAGCAAGTGCTGAGGATGAGCCTGACTGCTGCCCAGGAAAGGAAACAAGGGCTGTGCATTCCCCAAGGAAATGCTGATTAGCCCAGTCTGGAGATGGCATGATGAGAGCTGAAAGCATTCAGGGCAGGAGAGCCAGAAGCAAGATGAACACGTGGAAATGGAAACTCCAGGCAGCAGGAGGGGAGCACTGAGAGCTGCCCATGCCAGAGGATGGAGACATGCACAGATGAGCCTGCAGCAACAGAGCCCTGACTCCAAATGAGAGGATTTCCTTCTGTGGATTGTGATTAAATTCCAGTGAAATTCAGGGGAATTCAGCACTCAGAGAATGACCCAGCAGACTGGAAATGATAGTTCTGCCTGACACTGACTCTTTCAGTTCTGGGCAGCAGCAGGAGCTGGGACACTGGGAAAGCACAGCTATGATGGCAGCGCTCAGTGTCAAGGCTGGGGCCAGTTTTAAACTTGATTGTACAATCAGGGACTGTGCTTTGGGAGTTCAGAGCCCAGAACAGCTGCAGTGTAAAGGGTTCACATCAGGCTGCCCAACAAAATGGGCACAAATCAAACACTGATCCTGCTTAAAGTTCACACTGCTGGTATCCAAACCACCCTCTCCCACCCAGGCTTCCTTCAGTGTGCCCAAGGCAGCAATCCCTGCAGACACATTTCTAGGTCTCTCTGACTTTTAGCCAGACATTTAACTGGTGAAAGCATGGCTGTTTGAAACTACAGCCCAAAATACACAAGAATTGTTACAGAGTGAACACAAGCAGGGCTAAACAGAAGTGGGGAAACTCCAGCCTGTGCACTTCAGGTATTTCACTGTAAAATACCTTCAGTATTACTAAGATTCAGAACAGAAGCCAGCCTCAAGATAATGTTAACATGGAGAGCAGTTTGAATTTACCAGAAAAAAAATGAAGTAGAGATTCAGACAACAAACTTCAGTGAAACTCTGAGGTTAACAAGAAGGACAAAATCAAGGTTGTACTTGATGTACAGTGTATTACAGAAACTATTTTCTTCACTCTCATGCATGCAAATGTTTTTCTTGGGCAAGTAACTGACTTCCAAGTAAACACAGTCTACCAAAATAAACAGAATTTTTCTAATTGATTAGACTTTTGGATTTTCCACATTTTCCTACCCCAACAAAACTCACATTAACAAGGCAATGCACAATCAAAAGAGCCATATCAATATTAATAACATAGAAATGAAAAGGAAATTTAACATTCTAAACTCTTAGAATTATCTAATCAGTAAGTAAAATTCTATTATCCTGCTTTAATGAAGATATTATACACTCATTTTCCTTGGATGCACACAATCCTAATTACTGCATGCGTGGGTGAGCCCTGGAATTATTTTTAATAGACATTAGTATATGTATTGGTTCTCCACAGGCAATAGCATATTAATAAAAAACCCATCTCCCATCAGCAAAAAAAGAAAAAAGTAGAGATAGAAGTTATTGCAACAAAACAAAGCAACTCTGAATACAGAATTTAACAGAACTTAAATCTAATTATTTTTTCTAAACCCCTTGGGACTATTGCATCACAGACCCTTTCTAATTTAGCTACCAAAGTGTCTAAACTCCACTCTTGGAAAATTCAACTCATATGACAGTCTCAAGTCTTTTGAGCCACTCCTCATGCTTGGAAATACATCATTTTTTCAGTTTCTGAGGAGCTTTAGATACTTACAAACCCAGACAACTGCAAGGCAGTTGGTAAAATCTGACATCAGTTTCTTTAACACCTGCAAAGCAACTCTGACAGGATCTTACAGGAACACTTCATGCCTTCAAGTCTTCTGCTGAAACAGTTGCCAAGAGGAGTAGGTGATTAAAGAGCCATTATTCACATTATCACTATTTAAAGGAAAGCCAGCAGGAATTACAGCAGTGCCCCCTCAGCAGTGTATATTTAATAGACTGCTATCATTGCATACATGGGATGTGGCAGTAAGTCAATTGCATATTGAGCAGTACACAGAATATACATTCACACACATATGGAAGCACAGAGGTGCAAACAGGGCCAGCACAAGTCTCCCAGCTCTGCCCCAGGTGAGGAATTCTGCTGCCTTTAAAGGTACAGGAGCAGCAGGCAAGATCAACCTCATACCAGAGCTGAAAGGGGATGTAAGAACAAAAAAAAACACCAAAGCAAGTGCCAGGCTGTCTTTCCTTCCCATGCTCCCTCTGGTTTCCAAAGGAACTCCCCACACAGATCTGAGAGGGGATGTTTTTTCAAAGGCAGCCAGCAATGTGGAGTGTCAGCTGTGCAGGCAGGCTCACAGATCAAAGCCATCAAAGGTTTCAGTCCCAGTGACATCTGCACAGCTCTTCCACCTCTTCTGCCCTGAGTTGTGCCAGCTCACACTGTGTGTGCTGAGCTGGGTATTCCAGTGCCTTGCTGGTCTCTAAAACCAGCTTTAACACTTATCCATCACACTTTTAACATCCTCTAGAACTTCTTTAAGGAGCTCAGATATTTAACTCTCTGCATCCCAATTTTCAAGTCATGAAGTACAGCTTAGACCTAGTTTATTCTCACATTAAAGCAAAACCAATCAGTATTAAAGAAGCTTAATAGTTCCAACATAGAAAAACTTAAAGAATAAACAACATTGACTTTAAATACTGCACTTGTACAACATCTGACATGGGACACAGGAGCTCTGGAACACATTCAGTGTCTCCAGTCCACAGGAGGCCACCAAGCTGATCAAGGGGATGGAGCTCCTCTCCTGGTGAGAGAATAGGGACTGTCCTGACTGGGGCAGAAAAGGCATTGGGATGAACTGATTGGGACCTCCCAGGGCTTCAAAGGAACCCACGGGAAAAATGAAGAGATTATTTACAAAGGCCTGGAGTGACAGGACAAGGGGGAATAGTGGGAAGAAATTCTTCCCTGTGAGGATGGGCAGGCCCTGGCACAAGGTGCCCAGAGAAGCTGTGGCTGCCCCTGGATCCCTGGAAGTGTCCAAGGCCAGGTTAGACAGGACTTGGAGAAACCTGAGATAGTGGAGAGTGTCCTTGTGAGATTCAATCCAAACCATTCCAGGATTCTATATCCTTTTAATTATATAACAGCTGGATAATAAGATGAAATTTTTTTTTAAAGCCAGTAAGTCAAGCATAATTTTTGATATGAACAGCAAATCTGGCTGAGAAATACACAGAGCAGAATCAAATCTCAAAATCTCCCTGCTCCTCACTTTCCAAGTAAACTGTACCCCACATTTTGGACTATGCTTGTGAGTTAGAATTCTTTTAACATCAGCCCCCACTTAACTTGTCTGGTACCACATTACAAGAGCCTTGCAATATTAGGGACTGTTTTGTTAGATGCAGATTAGTTTACATGTGGGTAATTTATCATTTAATTACTGAGTAATAATTGGAAAAAGATCAAATGATTTCTCCCTTTATAGATCAGATAATTAATGGTTTTTTCTATGGTAATTTGTCAAGGCACAGCTGGAAGAATTAGACAACTATTCAGCTAAAGTGCACATAATCATTTTAGCATTAACATAATCTGAGTGATACAAGTATTTCTGCAATTATACACAGCTCCAGGAGCTCTCACCCCTCATCTACATGGACCTGAGTGAGTACACAGCTTTTAAGCTGTCCCAGTGGGCACCTGCAGGGAGGGGAGGGGTTAGCAGCTTAACAAAATAGAAAATAAGTACAACTAATCCTGTAACAGTGATATATGAATGCATTTCAAAACTGAAACTGCAGTTGTGCAGAAAGGGAAGAAGGTCAGACTGCAGACCTGGGGAGCTGTGGGGGCTCAAGGGCACCTCAGGCTCCAACATGGGATCAGTACATCCTGCCCAGTGGGAGGGTTTTTCTTCTACCACACCTAATTCTTGACAGGAAAGCTTTCTGACTATTCATATTTGTGACAAATGGATTTGGCAGAAAGATACATTCTACAAGCTCCTCCCTTGGTTCATTTTATCTTCAAATTTTTCTTTGGTTTGAACTGCACTGTCTACTTAGCAGAATAGATTTTTTAAAAGCCTTTGTTTTCTCTGCTGTGGCAAAACCAAGTATTTTCAGACAACAAGAAGTTACCTTCAGATAAATTAAAAAAATAAGACAGACAACATCCAAATCATGAAAACTATAAATACAAACTGCATGCAAGATTCCACCCTAGTCACATAAACCCAGTAAAGTCAGCTCAGTTCTGCCCAGGCCACAAACACACAGGTCAAAAACCATGAAAACCATATTGTCAAATCTACTATCACATTTCTCCATACATTCACCCATAATAAATGGCTTTTATAGTCATAGGTTCAATTCATTTTGAAACTACTTTCTAGGAAGCTGAAGATTATTATTCATGTTTCTTATGCAACAAGACTCACAGTATTCCATTAAGAACAGAGAAGCTGCATATTCAAATTCAGTTTTACAGGAGTGAACTTACAGCACCAACCCTGGGACTTTGCACTTGCAGAGGATTCAGTAAAATCCTGCAAAAGTCAGACTTTGGACTCTTAACTCTGTCCTGGACTGCAGATGCATTCAAACTCCACCTAAATATGTTATTTACAGCTTTTTACTACTGTAAGCAGTGAGATGCAGAATTCACCAGGAATATCATCATCTGTGAACTGCACTTCAGTAATGAACCTCTACCTTTCTTGCTTTATTATCAGTTCTCTTAATTATATCTAATGCAAGATTTTCAATAAACAGTTTGTGTGTAAACCAGACAATGCACTAGAAAAAGCTGAGTAAAACAATGTTGCCTTTTTACTTCTACAGAGACACACATAAACGGCTGTAATTTGATCTTCAAAATGAGCAACATGCTTTTAAAAAGGGAAGAGTTATAATAACCTAATTTGTTCTGCATGGACAGCAATTCATACTGGCACCATATTAGTGCAAACCGGGCATCAATACCTTAAATCTAGACATGCTCCTATTATGGTATCCATTCATTATAAGAATTTAGAATAATAATTCTAAATAATAACAGTAATAATAATTCTAATAATTTAGAACACACTTGCACTTTTGAAGTATACAACAGAAAACCTGTCTAGCAAAAAATACCAAGTTAAAAAACAAAGCCACTAACATTATGCCATTCCTTAAGCCCTTGACAAGTAAAGGCATTTTAAATAAGAAAAAAATCACTATACTGCTCTTCCACAGACATTTGCAGCACAACTACACAGGAAAGCCCTCCTGAGTGCTGAATGCCAGCTGCTGGATTTGGGGGAATCCAAGGGCCACTTGGATACCAGAGCTGTCCTGAGGTCCCCGTCCCATTTTCATTTCGCTGGGATTAGAGGCATTGAGTGAATACAATTAAATAGACATGGAAAGATTTTATGAAATAACTACAGAATGTGCTTGAATGCCACACTACACAAAAAACTTAAACCAGCACCTGCTAGTCAAAGAAATTTGAAAGGAACTGGATGAGGGAAGACAGACACTGGGTTGTACATGTAATTCATCTCATAAATAGAAAATACCACCCTAAGAATAATTTTTCCTCCTTTCCTGTAGCCCCAACTCTATAAATTCTCATTCAGAGTAGAGTGAGGCTGATAAAGAAAAACAAGACAGAGGAGATGTGCCACAGGATCACAGATCCCTGGAGGCTGGACAGGAACTACTGGAGGTCACCAACCCCATCCTGCTCAAGCAGGGCCAGCTGCCCAGGACCACCTCCAGACGGCTTTGGAAAAATCCCTAAGGATGGCAACTACACAATCTCTGTGGGCAACCAAGCACTGGTCACACTCACAATGAAAAAATATTGTCTTAGGTGTTTATCCCTTGTGCTGGGTTAGCCTACTGAACAACCCCCAAAAACAGGATCAATGGGGGGTAAACAGAAGACAAGTAGGACCTTCCTCTGTCACCAGCAGAGCTGCTAACTTGCTTCTTATCCTCTGTGAAAATAAAGCCTGAAAATGGATCAGATGAGAGAGGAAAGCATCGCTTATCTAGCACTAAAATCTCTAAAAATGGATATAAATACCAGCTAAAGAAATCTGAGGAGGAACCCAAATTCAACAGGGTAGAAAGGAAAAAATGGTAAAATGCACTGCACAATGGATAGGTAAAGTCACAAAAGGAGACTGACTTATTTAGCTAGATAAACCAAATGAAGATGATATGAATGCTTGCAATGCCATGTGGATTAAATTATAAAAGCAAGACAACAACACTGCAAAAACAACCATGGCTATCTCTCATGATTAAACCTGAAATCTGACGACTAACAAATAATGGGCATGAAAGGTTTTACAAATTAGACTTAAAATTGAAGAGACAAACCTCTGTGCTTGGAAGGAAATTAATTGCTCAGGTGCAACAGAGGATTACCAAACTCTGTGGGTGCCTGAGCTTATACAGAGACCAACAGAAACACCTTTTCTTCATTCCTAAGCCTGGCAGCATCACTCTGCTAGAAAACAAATATAATGTTCAATAAAATTACCAACAGAACACGAGCTAACTCACACATCTTTGCAAAAGACACTTTCCAGGGACTGCTATAAACTTGCTGGATTTATTGTAAGAGCTCCTGCTATCTACTGAAGCAGCTGTTTGCTCTCTATAGACAAAGATCTGGGTCATCTGTTCATGACCTCAGCAGTTTGGGGAGGTTTTCCCCCCGCTCTGCTTTTGCTGCTTTCTCTCCCTCTACTGTTCCCCACCATAAAACAGCATTTTGAATGTGATTTCCATTCCACAGCAGGGCTGCTCACTCAATGTTTCACTTTGGGGTTTCAGCTATTCAGGAGTGAATTCCTGAAACCTGTAAGTGAAACATAGAGCAGTGGATCTCACTCATTCTCTCCTTGATGAATTATCTGCTCTCTGTGTGCTGTGAGCAGGTGAGATCAGACACTCCTTCAGCACCCAATTACCAAGAAGAACAAAGACTGGAGCCCAGGCTTCTCTCCAACATATTAATCTCTAGAGATAAGAGCAGCTGTAGGAAAAGCAACAAGGGAAAACGTGGGGCTCTGAGCAGCTTCTGTTCACACAGGAGAGAGCTGGAATTTCTTTGAGGTTGTGAACCTCAAGGCTCAGTGTATCTTTCCTAAATGGGTGTATTCTGCAGTGGAACTGCAGACCTGATGCCCTGTAAAGCATGCTAAGGTCTTTGGGGAACAGAACTATACAAACACAAAACTCTTCCACTAGCAAGGCTGGCCTGGATATTGTTGGCATGTTTGGTTGAAGCCATCAGATTGCTGAAGGGGTACTGGGGACAGTTGAAGGTGATACAGAGACTTTACCATCAGAAGGCATGAAAAGACACTTCATTATTAGAAATCTACAGTTCTTGTAGAAACAATGGTGGACCTACGACTTGATTGGCCTTTAGAAATCTTCTCTCACACTATAGGTGAACTATGGCTAACACACTCTGGAGAACCATGTCTATAAACAAGGGTTACAGAAAGAGAGATAATAATTGTTCAATTATTTCTTCTAAGATTTCCACAGCTTCCCAGGATTTTCTGGGAAAACCATGTCTCCCTCTGTTCAGAAGATATGTAGTCATCACCATCAGATTTAGGAGATGGGAACATGAACATAGAATCATGAAGGTTCACCAATATCATCTCCTAAAAAAGCTCAACTAGCAGATACAGAAATAACTCCATAGAATTCCTGCACTTTTCCTAAATAAACAAACACACAACTGACATCAAATCCAAGTTCATTTTATCTATTATCACTGAACATAAAAGAAATTTATTCCTTTTGTAAGCCAAGCCTCCAGCAATTGCTGAGCAATTCTAGAGAGCTCAGTCTTACGAGCGTGTACCTAAGTAATTATTTAGACAATATTTAAGCATTATATGACACACAGTTAATGAGATTATTTTTCCACTGAAAACTCATCAAATTTTATTTAGCTTGCAAATCCTTCTTTTTTAAATAAAAGGAGTCAACAAATCAAGAAATTGAGCACTCACTTGCAAACTTTTTGTGGTTCCTTTTATTGTAAAAGGAGAGTAAATTCCTAGTGTTTAGATACCAGCATCACATTAATTTTGTGGGGGTCAGAGATTTGTACCAAACTTCCACAAATCCTCCAGACATTTTACCAACACAAGGCAGGCACCCACAAGAACTCTCTCATCAACAAACTGGTGAGATAAAGGACCTGGTCAAGCAGAACTGATGCATCTTGAGAGCCTTATTTAATCCCAGCTCTACCAGAGTGGGACATTCAACAGCTCAAACAGCCCCTGGCTGAGGCTGCAGTTTTGCACTGCTGGCTTCCACCTCCTTGCCTCATCCTTCAGATGAAATATGAAGTCCTGACACATGAGAATGGTGAGAAAACCTGACTCCAGCCTGGCTGAGAGAAGTCAGGTTCAACACATCAGTATGTGGATCTGCCTGCTGAAACAGAACTGGAACACTTTTGGAAGGTAAAAGTGGAACTATCACAGAATTTATGGATGATGCGATAAACCAATCAGCACAAAATTCTGATCTCAGTCACCTCATCCTCCCAAAGTTAAAAAATAATAATGATTACATATAATGCAAGTGAAATGCTTCTCAAACTGTGGTAACTTGACAGGAAATGAGCATTTCCCATTCCACAAGAAAAGGCTGGATGCCTCAGTCCCAGTTAGAGAAAACATGCCCTCACAGAAATATTAAGCAGTTCTTTGGACCCATTTAAGCCCCTAATTGATTTTCCTTGCTAGTGAGAGCTGTAAAAGAGATCTGTTCATCCACGCCTGAACTTGCTGAGAGCGTCACACACAGAATAGCTCCTGCCTTGGCAGGGAGACCTCCAGAGTTCAGCAATCCTTCTCAAAGCCTGCCTTAGCCAGGAGGGACTGATGCTGTGGGTCTTAACCTGAACTCAGCCCAGCCCTGAACAGCAGAATACCTAATTTTTCTGTATCTGAAGCAAAACCATCCCCTGGGAGCTCCACTTGTGTAGCCAGTTAGCTGACAAATGTCTTTTTCATTATAATAACCCATCATTAAATGTGAGATGGGATATTTCACACAGTATTTTGTATCCAAAATGCAGAGCTAACCAGATGCCCCCTCACCCTAAGTTAAATATCCATTTTTCTCCACACTAAATCATAGCAACAAACTCAAAGATTGACAAAGGTTTGCCTTTTTCATGCTAAACAAGGCAAAAGAATCAGAAATTGAATCCTAATAAAAGATTTGTTCACTAAATTCCACTTGCAGGATAACTTGTATTTAACTTCAAATAAAGCTGTTACTGCAGATAGCCTAATGACTTCATCTGCACGGCACTTCCAATGCAAAAAAAAATAAAATTTCCTCCTTCATTTGCAGCTCTCGCAATTTGGGTATTTTAGGGTGAATGCTTCCCCTTGAAGAAGTATTTTGTGAATCCTATTTCCTGACATGGAAAGATTTCTTAGCTTTATTTACAGGCTAACTGTGAGGACTCAGGAAGATTACCAAGTTCGTTAAGCTTGCACACTTTCTGGCTGTTAATTAGCTTTTCCGCTTGGTTTGAGGATTTCAAACACGAGCATGTTCCACAGCAAAAACACAGTGTCAAATTAGTGTGTTTAAGACTTGCAGTCAGTTTCAATTATAGAATATGAGAATTAACAACATCTTTATTAATATATTAATGCACTCTGATGCATTAATGTATTTTGATGGAAAACTATCAAAGGCCTGAACTGACTCATGTAGCTTTCAAATACAGCCTCGAGCTCACTTTCAAATTTGAATAAAGATCTTGTAGCAGGCTTCCTGGACTGATGAATGGTAATTTTTTATTTTTATGGTCAAGTTCAGGGGGACCTGTTGTTCCCAGAATAACTGACAATAATAAGTGAGGTTGGAAGGGGACTCTGGAGAAGATCCAGCCCAAGCCTCTGCTCACAGCAGGGTCACCCAGTACAGGATGCTCAGGACATTTCCAGTCACATATTGAGTACCCCTTAAATCCATGGGGGCTCTGCAGCCTCTCTGGGCCACCACCTCAACATGAAAAGGTTTTTTCTGATGTTTCAATTGATTGCCCTGTACTTCCATTTGCAGCCAGGTTCCCAAGTAATTCAATCCAGCTGCCTTTTTTAGCAGTTTCTGCCACAACTCCTTTCACATCTTATTGCTGATTTTCAGTGCAATAAGGTAAATCTGGTCAAAATTTCTTCTGCGGTGTTTGTGAAATTAGAGTATTTTGGGCTTCTATTGATAACTCCTAGATATGTGTTCAGCCTCAGAACCATGGTATTTATCATCAGTCACAGCCTAGAAACTTCCACAACTTGGAAACAGCAGTTAATTAGCAAAAGACTCCACACAGTAACCCTGAGCATTTCAACATAGCTGTGAACCAAAGTGAAAGGTTTTAAAGGCCTGCTGACCCTCAGGGCTGCCATTTTCCCCTTCTCCATGTTAAAACCCTAATGGTAGAAATCTCTTTCTTTTGCACCTTCGCAATTAAGCAATAAAACAGGAACTTACACAAATAAAAGCAGTGTGCATTCCTATTAATGCCATCTCTAAGCCCCAGTCAGTTAAAATGGTTCTTCAAAGGAATTTAAGATTTTCTGCCCTTCCTCCAGATCTGCAGGTTGAAAACCAAGCCAAAAGTTTAAAAATCCCAATTTTTCAATCATCTTTAAAAATTAAAGCATCTGGAGATTTTTCTGTACCTATTACCAGCATCTGGACCCTACTGAAGTCCTCCTTCAGCTTCTGAACTGCAAAGAATTCAATGAAATCTCTTGGTTCACTATTAAAAGCTCTTACAAGTTCCCCTTGGGGACATCAAGTTCTCCAGTTCACACAGAATATTTTGATAGTCTCTATGAAGCATAAGGAATTGGACAAGTAGCTCTAATTTTCATAAAAATCTAGATAACTTGGTCAAAACAGTTCCAAGGCAGTAACTAATAAAGAAGCTGAAAGCCTAATTTGTAATATGCTTTCAGTGCACATTAAAAAAGTCAGTCTGTCAAACAAAACATTTTTTCTTATAAATCATACTTTCAAACATTCAGAATGTTTTATATAGCAGTGCAAACATCCCATGGTAATATTGCATTCCTGTAGAAAGCTAAGTATTTCATCAATAAAAATCACAGAACTTTATCTCAAATTTCATTACACTTAAACATCTCAATGTATTGAATTTGTCTACAGAAATATTCCTCCAATCTCCACTCCTTGCATTTAACTAGAAGCACTGTCCTTCAAGTGCTGACTTTCCTGCAATAAAAAGAGATTTTATTTCTCCTTTACTTCGTTTCCTTGCAGTACATCAGGGAAGGAGACAATAGGTATGCTGCTATAATTTGATTTTTGTTTGATTCACAGCATACTTTGGTCAGATGTTGAAAGCTGCAAAGTAAGGACACATTACAAAGTTGACAATCCTATTTTTAAACATCTCCTGTGAGCCATGGATTTCTCCCTAGACATACTGCAGCCTGCATTAAAAATAAATGTATTTGGACTACAAAGACAACAAACCCAGCGTGGCAGAAAACTCCTTGGTATGAGTCTTTCCTTCCTGACAGGTAAATGCCTTCAAACTTTCATTAGCAAATGAAGCAAGAGTGCTGCAAAGCCTCCCATTTGTGCAGAGAACAGTTCAGCCTCTCCATTCTGTTTGCTCACATGTTTTGTAAAGACATCTCTATTATATCTCTATAATAAACAAAATTTGTAACTCTCTCTGGAGAGAGCTGCTTTTATTACACAGCCACGTGCTAGGGAAAACAAAAGGCATTGTATTCCAGTTGCAAATAAAAATGCTGGGAAAGGGATCTGAGTACCACAAAAACCCCAAAACAAAACACCTAAACCTCAACCACCATCTACCACCCCCAGATAAAAAGATGACAGCCAGACAGAACGATGATTAGTTTTACCTGCAAGCAGGTACATTAAAAAGCTAAAAATTAAAATTATTTTTATGCAACTGTTTTGCAAAGCTTTATATGGTCACACACCAACACACACCAGCTACTCTGTGGCACAGATTACTCAATACTGGACACGGAGCAGTATTTGATCATAACACACAGTTTAATTACACAGAACCCTGTAGAACTCAATCACACCAGCCACAGGTGTACAAACCACACTTGGACTTCAAGAAAAAGACAAAACAATGTTTCTCATGAGACACAAGCCTTTATTTTGCTCTTTTTTAAAAAAAAGTAGTGATTTGGAATTAAACATAGACTTAAGCATGAACCTTCCCACCTCAAGACAGTGATGACAATATTTAGATTAAAATGATATTTTTGAACACTTTGCCCCAATTAATGAAGCAGAAACCTTAGACCTTTATGCAGAACAGAAAAAATCCTAACCACCTTTTTCAGGGATCACCATGAACCTGTGTTCTGTGTCTCTCAGAACAGATTCTCCAAATTCCAAAAGGAAAAGCAGTCACATTTCAGAGATCCTGATTTGAGTTGTAGCAAATACTTTGCATTACAGCAAAGCATTCCAAGCACTTTCTGAACTCTTAGCTCCTAATTCTCAACAAAAGTGCTGCTGTAAAACTACAAACGAAGAAAAGTAAAATATTAAGACAAGAGGGAATGGAAGAAGCTTCCTGTTCTGCATTCTTTCCTATCCAGCAGACTTTAGGAATTACATGAAGGAGAAGAGCAAATGAAGCAAGTAATGCAATAAAAAGTGCAAAGTCCTGTGGCAATTCACAGAAAATTCTTCTGGTTCTGCCATTTCAAAGTTATTTTATCGACTCCTTCAGCATTCTGTGTTAAATGTAAAGGAAATCTCAAATCACTCAGACCATTCAGGCTCTAAAAAAGCACAACAAAATCACAACAAAACGACTGAGGAGTGATCAGGGCAGCTGCCTGCAACCTTGTACACACAATAGATGAACACAGGCAACAATGACAATCTCTCCTTGCCTGGAGGATTTCCAGCCACACACCTCACTTATTTGCTAAGTTGTACTGGGAAATGAGACCCCTCTGTGACAATTATTCCCTGCAGAGAGTTATTGAAACAGAACAGTGTTTGAGAAGCTCAGTTATAAAGCAACAGCAGTTATATTTATATTGCACACATTGATTACTTTGCAAACCAATGAACTTGGACTGCTGAGAAGCACCACCACTGAAGCCATACAAAACAATACAACAAAGCCCAAAACACTGTATATTCCTCATTCTGACTACACAGAAGGACAAAGAACAGTTATAAAATTAAAAGCAGGAAGTGATCCTGTTTTTAAATCACTGATACAACACTAACAGCAGACATACACAGCAACTGTATCCCAATTAGCCAAGATACTCAGACACAGGTGAGGAAATAATACCCAATTACTTAAAAAACCTTCCAAACTCGAAGGGGTGAGAGGATTTAATCAGGTGAAGCACAAAGCAGCACTACAAACCATGGATAAAAATGAGCCTCAATGGTCAGAGGTACTTAATGAAAACACCTTTTCCCTGGCATGCCCTAAGTGGATCACAGGAAAGAGGACAGTGCCTGTCTGAACACAGCCTGGAAAAAGGCCAGAGGATCAAACAGCTCCCAATGATCCTGAGAAATTCAGCTCACTTCTGAAGGCACAGCTATGCAACTGAACTTGAAAGAATATTGTTCTCATCACTGAGCCTTTTGGGCTGGGTTTGTTTCCCCCTTTGCTTCCATAGCCAAAGGAAGAGCTGTGTTTTGTAGCAGGTGAAAGTGGCACTGAAGTTTATGATCTCAAATAGACAGAGCAAGGCTGAAAAAGAAAAAGGGTGAAAGATTTTCTTTATGCTACCATTTTAAAGAGATCCTACTCCTGCTGTAAGCACTCTGGCATTTTCTTTCTAATTTAAGGAAATAACCATTGCTAATTTAGTACTTCTTCATTTCAGAACCAGCCAATTAAAATAATACAAGTCCTAAAGTTTACATTACAGTGAGCAGCTGTGTGCACTTAGAGGTCTTAAAAACACTCCACACAGGTATTAATAGCAGAAGTTTCCATTAGGTTAATCTCAGACCCCCCAGTCACACAGAGAATTACTAAATGCACCAGGAAATTCCTAACCACTTGTATTTTTGCAGACATTAATAGCATAACAAGTGACATTTTATCTTGAACCACCTTAACACTCTCAGAACTCTCAGCAGAAAGTTCATTTCAATCAAAAGCCCTGAGATATAAATTCTGAAACACTAAGTACAGGAATTTTGTATTTGAAATCCCATTCCAGCCATGTAGAATGACTGAAATATTTACTGCAGAACAGTTCCAGCACTATGGCTACTCCACTTTGTCCAATGTGTTCCAAAAACAAAGGAACCCCAGCCCTTCAATACTAAGTGCTCAGTTCTAAACATGCACTAGTATGAATATCTGCAAATAAAAGGTGACTAAGGAATAACTACAGTGACCAGTTTTGGACAAGGGGTTGGCAAAAATATCGGATGAACAGAGTATATTATTAATTATGAAAAAAAACCTAAAAAACCCCACCACATTAATTAAGGTTGTTAAGAATAAGTGACTAAACACTATACATAATATAAAAAGTAATGCATCTAAATAAAGATATTCAAAGTTTGAAAAGAAAAAGCCTTTTGGCAATGTTCTGGGGTCTAGGACACCAGAAGTACTTTCCTGGGGAGGTAGGGTGGACACAGTAAAACAAAATCAGTTTTATTCCCAATGTATATACAAACTTTAAAATTGAACTTAGTAATTGGGAATTTTTTCTCTCAAAAAAAAAATTGGAAACTCATTCTGGATATCTATGAAAGAAATCATGACAAGGTTACCAGATGGTTGCAAAAATATACATGTATACATTATGATAGATTTCTATATCTGGGTCCAAACTAAGCAATCATTTTGTAGCCTGAAAATGAAACACTGGCACCTTAGCTTGTTAAATGCAAAAAAGCTGTTGTATTCACTATATTTCTTCTAGCAAAGCCTGTCACATTTCATTAAACAATATCATACTGTGATAAGCTTAGTAATAAAAAAGCAATAAAACTTCATAGCTTAATTTCTTCTGGGGAAGACACTCCTGATTTATGTAGCCTTCCCTATAAAAAGTGCCACCTAATGGAGCACACAATTGACGTACATCAAGATGGCCAAATTGTTTGGTTTTAAAAAGAGCTTATTTGTGTAAGGCTGTACCTTAAAATCAGCAGTTTGCTTAAGATCAAGAGTTCCAGAAGGCTAAAAAGCAATACTTTTTTTTTGTGTAGATAAACTCTATCATGCATCTTAAATATTAATCTTGTGGTGGGATTTTGTTAGTAGTTCAAGCTTTTTTTTTTAATAACAGTCCATTGAACAACTTAATAGACATGTGAAAAGTTGAATCCACAAATATGTTCTGAATCTTTTTATATATAGCCAAAATAGAAATGCACAAGGTCCACAACAAACCCTACTGATCAGCAACACCCGAATTATTTCTTTCATACTTCTCTGCATAACAATTAGCATTTTATTACCATTTTTAAAATACTGGATTTCTCAACTATAATCCCAAATATGGAGCTCAGTCTGAAAAAAACTTCCATAGAAAATCCTTTCTAAAGGTCAAAGTGGACTTAAAATCCACCTAATTAAATACAGGCTGAGTAATTTCAGAATGAAAATCTGCCACTGGTTTTCCTTTTCTTTTGTAAGAACAAGCATTTCTTTTTCTGTTGAAAAATCCCAGTGAAATGGGAAAATCCAACACAAAGGAAAACAGGTAAATTCATCCCTTTTTTCCTTGACAAAGAATCATGAAGTGTCTTGGGCTGGAAGGAACCTTAAAACTCATCTCATTGCACTCCCTGCCATGGGCAGGGACACCTTCCACTCTCCCAGGTTGCTCCAAGCCCCATCCAACCTGGCCTTGGACACTTCCAGGGATCCAGGGACAGCCACAGCTTCTCTGGGCACCCTGTGCCAGGGCCTCAGCACTCTCAAAGAGGAGGATCTCTTCCCAATATCCAATATTCCACTAATATCTAATCTTTTAGTGTCTAATCTTGTCCCCTTATCATGTCCAGTCCCATCAGGATTTGTGGGACACAGCAGAGAAGCAGACCATGGATTTCTGGAACTTGACAGCTTGTGAGCTCAGGAGAGGAACTTTTTGGTGTGTTGTTCTTGGGGTCAATCATTTTTTCTGAGCAAAATTTCAGTGTGCCTTTCAAATCCAGCTGGAAACTGCCAAATCCAGTGGTTGTGGGAAGAGGGGGAGAACAGACAATATGGATGAGGGACAGCATCCACTAAGCCTTGTTCCCAAAGGCTGCAGATCTGTCATCTCATATGTGATTTTTCTTAATGATCTGGAAAAGAAGCAAACTGGGATTTCATGTTTACACTGAAGGTCTGATTCTGCTTTAAGTGGAAAACTATACTGTGCAATTTTAGAAGAGGAAGATCTGCTGCAATTCCATAAGTGAAAGCCTAATGTGAAAGCCTAATGCAGCACTTAGTGTTCTCTCCTGAGGTATTTCAAAAAGCCTACACCCCAACTAAGCCTTTTTGCTTTAAAACGTGATGAAAATATTATTAAGGATTTCACCAAAAAATGGAAAATATCAAAAGCATCAAAAAGTTGCCATTAAGTAACTTGCATGTATTTTAGACTGTATTGTTGTTATGGTCTCACCATATCAGCTTTCTGGATAGTTTTGAGCACACTGAGCACCTGATTACAGGAGATAGAGATGTTCTCTATTTCAAAGGCCTTTCAGGGAAGGTAAGAACAACATTTAGAACTCTTTCAGAAAGACAGATGTATTTTTTTCCAATGTCCCCCCTCAATTTGAAAAGAGCAAAATGTTAACAAAGACATTAGAGAAAGAAAGAACTGCACTTGTGATAAACTTGCTTTATTCTTAACACAGATCTGGTATTTCAGTCTGTATTGATTTTAATGAAATTCTCAGTTTTTAAGGTGTCAGAAACAATAATGTGAAACGCTGATGAGTTCAGATTATAGATTATCTATACAAGGGAATGTTCATCTTCCTTGAATGTTTCTTAATCTGTGTAGGAAAATTCTAGCAGTATTTCACTTATTACCACAGGGGCTGTATAGAGAGATAGTTAAAATGTACATAACTACAAAGTACATTGCAAAAATAAAGAGTTTAATCAAAAGTGAAGCACTGAAGTTCCTTCTACTTTTGCTGTAGAAATTCTTTTTACCAAGATCTCCCACAAAAAAAAAAAAAAAAAAAGCCAATCATGTTTAGTGAAAAGCTCTCAGTTCAGATTGGGTGATGCATCACCCAGAGTCATTGATACAAGATAATCTGAAAATGCATCAATAAATGGCATAGATCAAAAGCTACAATTACAAAAACTACTTTAAGCAGCTCACTGCACCTCTGGACCAATGACTATAGTCTTTAAATAATTTGGAAACGTGTCCAGAACATTTAGAACTAAATCAGTTTGGCCATGCATGCAATATGTGGGTATTTTTGCTTAGAAGGGTGTTCTGGTATCACTACAAGCACAGATTGATACCCACCACACTTGTCCTGCAGCTGTAAGATCCTGCTGTCTGGATACTGCACTTCACAAGGGAATTTTGGAAATAGATACCTCAGGCACAGTGAGTGCCAGAGAATGAAAGCATGGCTGCAGCAATACTTCTAAACTTCATTTTCTAACATCTTGTCATTGTGTGGTGAATGGAGTAGAATGAGTTTCATATTCCACAGTGCAAATAAAAGAAAAACTGAACTCAAAACAACCCTGAACTGAAATTACTGAAGTGACAAAATTGAGCATCAAAACCTAAATGTGCCCACAACTGCCTTTCAAGTTTCAGGCATATAACAACAGTGTTCAAGATCAGAACCACTTGGTTCTTCCAGGTGGACTCTGCTGAATCATCAAGTGATTAATCAGTATTTAATCTGCATACTGAAAGCAATGCAAGTTACTCCTATTATTATTATTATTATTATTAGTTATGTTAATAAACTCCAGCAGCATCCCACAGTGAAGACAAAATTAATGCCCTCAGTTATGGGTCTTTTGGGGTGTTCTCACAGCACTTTTACTGACAGCATTTAAATCTTTCAAAACCAGTAAGTAATTCTCTCAGCCCCAATATCTTCTGAACAAAACTGCAAACATTTTAAAGCAGTCATAAGAAGAGTCAAAAGGACGAAAGTGAGGAGCTGCAGGAGCCAACCTGGCCAAACCCTCCCTGTCACAGATATTCACACCCAGCTCCAGGGACACCCACTCCCACCAAGGGCTCACCCTGGAACTGGGCATCTCCTAAACCCAAAGTGTGCAGTTTGGAGCAAGGGAAATAGTCAACACTGCACCACAGTAAGCAAATTCCTGCAGAAGTGACATGCATGGACCATCTTTGCTGCTGTTTCCAATACTCCTAACAGAGGAATCACAAATATTTTCATTTCTGTGCATTCATGTGTGGTATTTGCTGGGGTCCCCAGGACGAAGGAGGAATTGAGAATCTGATTCTAAGAATTCCATGTTCTTAGAAGGCTAATTGATTATTATATTAACTTAAAGAATGCCATACTAAACTATACTAAAGAATAGAGAAAGGATACAGACAGAAGGCTTAACAAGACACTAATTAAAAACTTGTGACTGATTCCTCAGAGTCCTGACACAGCTGGCTGTGATTGGTCATTAAGCAAAAACAATTCACCTGTTGGACAAACAATCTCCAACCACATTCCAAAGCAGCAACGCAGGAGGAGCAATCAGATAATTATTGTTTTCCTTTTTCTCTGAAGCTTCCCAGCCTCCCAGGAGAAGAAATCCTGGCAAAGGGATTTCTCCAGAAAATATGACCGTGACATTCATGCAATGCTTTTGTAAGCAAGTATCAAAGGAAAACTTTGATGACTGAGGTGTTCTTAATAATTTTAAGAACATTATTATCATGGTGACTTTTAAAAAAAATATTATTTTCACTGTTTTTCTCAGAAGCAGTACTAGTTAACAAGGATAAATGTCCATACTGCCAAGTGTAATGTTTACTTGTTATTTGTCTATTCAGATTAAAGAGAGGGATTTTCCAACATTCTGGATAGTACAGAACTGTCAGAACTCACTATATATTCCTTACCTTTAGCAAAACACAGAGTATAGGTATTTTGTTTCACAAAACTTGGTCACCATCATGTTACTTTTAAAAGCAAATTTCTGCTTACCCTAGGCAAGACACCATATGAAAAACCCAAACTGATGCCAAGCCAAAGGCACATCTACCCTTGTGTTCTCCTGCAGCTGAGGCATCTTTCCCTTAGTGCAACTCTGAAGATACATAATGTTTACAAAAATAAAAACCCATATCAAGAGGGACATCAGCTTCAGCAGTTCTTGCAGATTTTCTCTCTGCTGCACACCTGGGCTGGGTCAAACACAGCCACTTGATTCAAGTTCCTCCCACTGCAAATGAATCCAAGACAGGCAGCAGCTCATACTGCAGTGAAGTCAACATCTCACAGTCCCTACTGCTTCCCATCCTAGTCAGTGCCATTTCCCCTGACAAGCTATTAAACATTAATTTCATTACTAAAAAGCATCTGAATACTATTCAGTGAACAAGAAAAAAAATGTTGTCAGCCTTACTGTGCCCTTTTGGAAAGTGCTATTTGATGGCGATTATTTGCATATTTTGAACTGAGAATTTCCTCTCCTTGGGGATAACAGAGTGACAGTTCCCACAGCTCCATACAGACAAGCATCTGTGAGGGTTTTTACTCTACACACACTCAAACCAAGTAAATTATGGGGCAAAGAAAAGCTCCTGAGGACAAAACTTATATCAGTAGGAGCATAATGGCACGAAGGAAGGAGTAGCCACAATTCAGGCTGAGGCCTAAGAATGAAAGCAACAAGGCAGGCAGGAATTCTGCCCAGGCACTGCAGAACTATCAAATGATGAAAAGGAAACTTGGTCAGTTCTTAACTGCACAGAACATCTGCCCATGAGGCAAGTGACAACCAAGCTGCATGATTCCTGGCTGCTCTGTATCCTGCACACTCAGGAACAACTTGAGATCATCCCAGGTCGGATGGGGTTTGGAGCAATCTGGGATAATGGAAGGTGTCCCTGTCCATGGCAGGGGCTGAAACTGGATGGGCTTTAAGGTCTCTTCCAACCCAAACCATTCTGTGGTTCTGTGATTTCAGTTCATGGTTCCCTTTGTGCTGTTTATGAGGGTCCCCAGGACAAGGTGAGAGATGAAAATCTGACTCCAAGGTCTCAGAAGGCTGATTTATTATTTTATGATATTATATTAAAGAATGCTACACTGAAACCACACTAAACAAAGAAAAAGGATACATCAGAAGGCTTAGCAAGAATGATAAAGAAAAACCCGTGACTCCTCAGAGCCTCAACACAGTTGGACAATGATTGGCCATTAAATTAAAACAATTCACATGCTGGATAAACAATCTCCAAATCACATTCACATTCCAAAGCAGCAAAACAGGGAGAAGCTGAAGCTTCCCAGCTTTCCAGGAGAAGAAATCCTGGTGAAGAGATTTTTCAGAAAATATCATGGTGACAACCCTTGATACTCATTTGACTGCTTTACCACAAAATAATTGGGTTCCATCAGTGTGTGGATCTCCATCACTGTTGAAAACATGAGCATTAATTCTCACCATACACCATTATGATTACTCAGATCACTGGGATTTGCCTCCCCTTTGTGCCCATGACTGCTGCTGAGAAACTGCACCAAACAAGCTCACACTTCGTAGGTTAAACCCTCTTTTAAAAGGCTTCTTCCAAGAACCTTCTGTCCCTTTGAAGAGCTAAAATTGCCCAGCACCACCACCCAAGATGTGTTACCTGTCCCACACACAAAATGCTGAATAACAGGGAACAGAACTGCAGCCACCACATGTGCCATTCACATTCTCTGAAAAAAAATCCCTTCACCCAGGATTTTTCTCCTGGGAAGCTGAGGAGCCTCAGAGAAAAGGAAAACCATTCTTATCTCATTTGCTTCTCCTGTGCTGTGCTCATGAGTTTGGAAATTGTTTACCCACAGGTGATTGTTCCATTGGATTCTGCTGTGAATTGTTTTCACTCTTTGGCCAATCAGGGCCAAGCTGTGTCAGGACTCTGGAAAGAGTCATGAGTTTTCATTATTATATTTTTAGCATTCTCTAAGCATCCTTTCTGTATTCTTTAGTATAGTATAGTATTCTTTAATATAATATAGTATAACAAAGTCATAAATTAGCCTTCTGAGAACATGGAGTCAGATGCATCATCCCTGCAAATACAAGAACCACACTGGAGCTAAAGCAATCCCTCCCTTGCTCCCTTCCAGGCTGTAACCAAACACTGCTATTAAAGAGCTGTCATTTCACTTAATCAGAACACTGTAAGCCAAAAGAATGAGGAAACAATGAAAATAATTTCCAATCACTTCCTAATCTGGCAGTGAAGAGCAAACTGATGCATCTTTGTGGGGACTGACACCTGATGATCATTTGCTTCCAGGCAATTACTATTTAATGAAGCACAAAACCACAATGATGGAACACACCCGGGTGATTGCAAAGTACCTTCTCAATATCATTACTGAATAATTAATGCTAAGATGACTTACAGAACAATTTCAGCCTGGGGAAACAAAGGGAACCAAGACTTCCAATAACACAATGCCTGCTTGGGGCATAATAATGATGGATTGGCTTTGCTCCAGTGATCAGCATTTAACCAGCACTCCTCATCCCCCAGTAACTCTCCAAAACACTTCCCTGGGAAGCTCTGCTTGCCAAGGGATGCACTGACATGCATGCTGACATTATTTATCACCTCACAGTTAGGAAATTAAAATGATACTAACACCCAATTAACAGCATGGCATTAAAGTCCTGTTGTAGATATAAATTTTACAGAACCATTAATCCACGAAAAGAATGCAATGCTTGCTTAAACTTTTTTTGCCAAATATTAAATGTGATCTCAATTTCCCCTTCCAATTCTCTCTCTTTTAGGTTGCCAAGATATTTATCTTTAGAGCAAGATAAAACCCCAAACCAGTAGCTCCCATTAAGTGACATCTGTGGTCCTCCAGAACTACCTTTTCATTCCATTAGCCAAACTTCTGACAGCATGCACACAGAATTTGAAAAGTGAACCCAAAAAGTGAATAAAATGTCAGGTTTGATATATTTTAAAAAGCAAACCTGCATTTCTTTTTTAAGTCAATTGACAGTACACAGACTTGCCTGTCTATCTGTCTTTGTCTAAGTTTTTCCAGCTGGATAAACCCAGTTGCTATTAAAGTTGACAAAAGACAATGATATTATTAATGAAAGCAGCTACATGATGTTAGACTTTTCATTACAGGCTCCTAGTGAACTCCAATTAATTGCATGGCTGCTATGACTAAAAAGGCTGCTGAGGGAAAGGAGGCTTGGGGGGAAGGAGAAAGGAGGTATTTTTAACTTCTTGCTCTGAGGTCCTCAATCCATCATTTTCCTCCTCAATTCTAAATAAAATATTGCTTCAGAAAAGCCCTCTTTAGATTAGCTCTATGGGTTTTTTTTCTCTAAGCACAGCCTACATTAAACTACACATCTGTGTTTACCTTTGTAGACAGCTCCTGATAGAACACAGCTCTATATGGTGTCTCCAGCAGCGTGGTGTTTGGCTAACAGGTTTCATTTTAGCTGAACAGAACACAGAAATAGCACTGCCAGCACAGCCCTGGCCTGGCACCCTTTGTCCTGCCCTGCTGTCCCCACCCTCCCTCCATCCAAATGCAGCTGAGGGAAATGTCTCCAAGGACTCCCAAGGATTCCACTCCCTCCCTGCCCACTTTGGCTTGATCTGAAACTACAAATACCTTGTTAGCAATAGAGACGCAAATGAGAGCTGTGCTTGACTGAGCTGTTCATAGACTATTAATAATTCACACTAAGTCCTCTCTCTCACCCAGGGAGGCAGCAGGGATACCTCCCTGTGAATGCTTTCCAAACTCTGAGCTCCTTTGAACCCCCTACATGCAGGCATGTACATGTAATTAACTGCTACTTCATCAGAGATTCTTCATTACTGCCACACCCAAACCCAGCTATCACTGTCATATTTTCTGGAAAAATCCCTTTGCCAGGATTTTCTCCTGGGAAGCTGAGAAGCCTCAGCTTCTCCTGTGTTTGCTGCTCTCAAATGTGGTCTAGAAATTGTTTATCTAACATGTGAATTGTTTTAACTTAATGGCCAACCACAGCCAGCTGTGTCAAAGCTCTGAGGAGTCACAAGTTTCAATTATTCATTCTTGTTAAACCTTCTGTCTGTATCCTTTCTGTTTTCTTTAGTATAGTTTTAGTATAGTATTCCTCAATATAATATCATAAAATAATGAATCAGCCTTCTAAGAACACAGAGTCAGAGTCACTCATCTCCCACTTTGTCCTGGGGACCCCTCACAAACTCAACACCCCTTCTGTCCCAGCTTTGAGACCCAGCAGCAGACCCCAGGACAAATCCAGCTTTGCCCTGCACTATGCCTTTGTCAGCAGTTCAGCTCCTGACACACACAAGCCTTCTCTCCATCAGCACAAATTTAGGTAAAGGCTGAAGAAAGTTCAGGGTTTTTTTTGGTCATCCTTTCTAAAAAGTGCTTCAATTATTCTACCCTATTCCTAATAGGTTTAACTCCAATTTTCTCTTAATTACAAAAAAGCAGGGAAGCTTCAGTCACTTCCAAAAGCATAATTTCCTCCTTCATCTCATGAGTAGGTTTTGCTGATTCAGAAAACATTGGGTGAATTTTGCCTTTTCTGCCACTATGTTATCTTTCCTCGTGATCCTGTCATCTCCATCCCTTCTCTTCCATCCCTCTGTTGCACTATTAGATGATTTTTCAATTAGTATTATACTTGATTGAGTGTTTCAGGCCCTGACAAATTTATTGATAGAAATACAAGTTCTGTCCCAAAGCAAGTAATTAACTCTGGCTTTCTTTTTCTATCCCTTTTCATATTCATTCATATTCAATCACTTTTCTCCCTCACAGTATTTTCATGATGGTCCTGCTGAAAGGAGTATGGAAAGATATTACAACTATCTTCAAATACAAAACTCTGCTGTCTCTTGGGCTCCCTGCTTAACTTGTTGGTACTCTGTCCTCTGCTCCTTTCATTTTAATTGATTTCTCTATTTTTAGGAGCAGGTAAGAAGCAGCAGTCCAGAGTTCTGTATAAGTCTTTTGCCATCATATACATTTATGCAGCTGTATTAGTTTCTGTGCCTGGGCCATACATCTCTACTTAGCTTTAGTTATTCTTGCAAAAAAGTCCCAAAACATCAACTAAACATTGCAGTGTATAATCCTCAAACTGGCAACTCAAACTGCAAGTCAGCAGCAGGTTGGTCCTGCATCAGAGACAAGACATTTCAGACTGAAGCTTCCAAGAGTTCATAAGAAAACATTTTAAAAATGCCTTAGAAATGCATTGAAATATATAAACTGTGGGTGAAGTCTAGAAAAAGAAAGGTCTCTGTACTTTTGACAGCCAACAGCTTTCAAATTTTCATTTATCTCTGCTTTCAGGAGCACTCACAGCACACACTGACATAAGCAGCTCATTTTTTTTTTTTTTTCAAATACAGTGTTTTCCTCATTTCCTCTTGACTCTCCCATTTAAGCCAGAAACGCTGTTCCTGTCAGACAGAAAACACAAAACCCAAGGCACCTAACAAGGACAGCTCTCCTCTCTTATTGATTTTATTATTCACTGCAAACCCTGCTGGAAATAGCAAAGTTATTGACATGTTCCAGGAGGAGCTTCTGCACACACACCCTCAACATCACAATTCCCAGAATTTCCATTTTTGCTTATATTTTTCAGTTAAAAATCACTAGTAAATTGCACTGTTGTCATGGCAAGCAGGGAATATTTAGCAAAAATGCCAAGATAAAAACATTTGTTTTCATGTTTTTAACTGGTATTTTGAACTTCTGGTTCCGTGAAGGTTTGGTCACTTAATTTTGCAATCCTGGGACTTCACAGAGAATGACAGATCTAATTTTCAGACAGTTTGAGTCAACACATTTCACCCTGAGCATCTTTAAGTTTAAGAAGTCAGTACTGGAAATGGAACAAGCAGTTGATTTAACTGGCTTTCAATACTGACTAACATTAAATACTCCCATATTTACATTTCCTATCACAAACTTATTTCCAGCCCATCCTACAGAAGAACACCCAGCAAGGTGCCTCACCATAGCTAGAACAGGCATGAGAAATTAATCTGGATTCCACAAGGCATGGAATATAAAACTTCCAATAATCTATAGTCAGGACAGGTTGCAGCCTATCCACTGGATGTGACTTTGATATTTCAGAGCCAATTTTTAAGGGCATTTTTTTACTTTTTATGAAGAAGGAGCCTGAGCAACATGATTTAACTTCAAAACTGCATCTTCTAGAACAGCTTGGACTGAACAACCTCTTTGGTCATTTCTAGACTAATTTATTCTGTCATTCAATAACACCACCATGGCCACAACACAGGGCCTTTGGATAGCAATAACCACATCTGTTACATAAACTGGATGAAACAGAACATTATAAACATGGTTATCTTCCTACACAGGTAACCTTTATTAATTTTATTGCATGCACAGCTGCTCTTTATTATTTCTCTGTGCTTTCTTAAAACAGACTATCTACTTAATGGACTAAAAACAACATTAAAAGCACCTGAAATAAAATACTTCATTCTACTAATTGAGAAAAACAAAATCTTTCCAAGCCACAATTTGCAGTTATTACACCTTAAAATTCACACACACATTACATGATGAATTTCACCCTCTTCTTTACAAAGCTGCAATACCAAGAACACTTAAATAGGGTATCACATTTGGTCCTCCAATTTCATTAGCTGCAGGAAATGTGAACTTCACAAACTATATATCACATATATCACTACCAGCATCCCTTGCACAGTAAAAGTAGCTTTGTGATGAGTGATCCTGTAGGCTGAGCTGTCCCAATGGAATGCAAGGAGAACAGAAAGCATCACCACAAAGTATCTTTGTGAACTTCTACATTTGATTATATAAAGTCTGCATGACTGTTGGATGAAGACAGCACAACACTGCAAAAATATCATTAAAAGTTTTGAAATTGTTCAAATTGCAGAGTTAATAAATGTTAGCAAAGGTCTACATTTGGGTGGGCTACATTCAATTTCTTGTTAGACAAGCATTAAATTACTGTGAGGAAGGCATCACCTTGATAATAAGTAGTGGAAGACACATCAACTGTGTCTATTAAAGGATAAAAAGAGGAAATGAATAACTGAAGGTCTTTTAAATCACTTGTGTGCCATTTTGATGCATTCAGTGTGGTACTTACTTTAAATTCTTCATTTCATAAAGTATATGAAGTTCATGATTTAAAACAAATTTCCTAAGAGACTGCTTTGCCCCTTTCCCTCTGACCCATTTCATGATTAAAAGCAGCAAAGCTGTAGGATCATAAAAGGATGTGTTATTTGAAACGTGGTACCTTTGCATATCCTTTACATTAAATGAATTCATTAGTGAAATTTCTATTCACAATCACAAATATACTTTGCTTAACAGTTGTAATGATTGCAGGACTGAACGAATGGATTTTAAAAATTGGCACTTAATAAAAATTCCAAGTGATCCCTAAGGTCCACAACATTACTGAACACAGACTGACTCAGAAAAAACTTATTAGGAAATCTTATATATTCTATAGGCAATTTGGTAACCCACTAACAATTGCACACATATGTAGGTATCAGTTTGCCAAAAATCCCTCTTTCCACCTTGCTTTGTGGAGTTTCATTTTCAGAAAAGACAGAAATAGGCATTTCTTTCCTGCCAGTATAGCACTTGAACTAACGATTAGTGGAAATCAAACTTATGCAAGAATACTTTAAAAACTAATTTATTGAGCTGTAAAAGAGTTTTACCTATCTCAGACTGCAATTTCATTATTTCAGATTTCATAAAATTACAATCAGAACACCATCCTTCTCAAAGGTGGCCACAGTGATGTCTAACAATAAACTCCTGCATTAACCCTCCATAAAACTTTGAAATATACTTTTAATGAAAGGGCAGATACTTTTTTATTTGATTCAGTTATTGAAGCAGTTACTAACACAGACTGAAATTGTGCTAAACTCCAACAGCCTATTCAGAGGTAATTCCAAGGGGAACCTAGAGAAGCTGCCTTACTTCCCCCTTTTAAGCCACACACCTTGAAATGAGATGGAATTTAAAATATAACATAGCTCCATACTGGTATTGCATCAGTCAGCTTTCATGTTCCATTCATCAGAAAACCCCCACAAAATTTAAAAAAAAAAAAAAAAAGATTAAAACAAAATACAATATCCATCAGGATCCATGGGGAGAAACAGATGAAAAAACAATCTCCAGAAGGTACAGTAAGGGAAAACCTCAACCTTTGACCCAGCAAAGAATTTTGATTATTCATCTCCTCCATAGTATTTTCTGCTTTTTTATTACCCTCAAATTCATATAAGCAGTATGAATTATTACTGCCCTTCCTCTGTTTCCATTACGTTTTCCTTAATTGCTTTTTTTGGACAGATATACAAAAACACTTAAAAAAAAGAAGAAATCTATTCTTACCATGTATACATTTATTCTCTCAAAATTTACTGTACATCTTAATTTATTGTACTTTCTATAGAAAATCTGGGGGGTTTCAAAGAAATACTGGAGTTGGCCACTGCAAAACAGGAGAAAATACTGAATCCTGGAGTGTAAATTAAATTTAGAGCCTCCAACAGATTGAAGTCTAGTAGCAAAGCAGCTCCAATGTTCAAAGTAGAATTCCAACTCCAGCTTGTGCTCCAAAGGCCAAACCATTGCAGAGGAATGTTTGCTGGTTTGTCTACAACTCACTACTGGAAAGTTCATAATATCATCATAAAATTATTACCAAATAACCAATGCTAACCTGGTGCTAATAACTACAGCTTGCTGACAGCTACACATTATTTACAGAAAGGTAAAATATCTCATTTTTATTATTTTCTTTTTACATATTAAACTCTCGAAAGTTTTCCTATAATTTAAACTAAATATCTCCTCACACAGGAAAAGAATTAATAAGTATGACTAATAAAAGTCAGATACACAACCCTAGCACTCATTTTAATGTAAAAATTATTTAAAGAGGGTGAAGTTAACTATGTATTCTTACATGAAAAATATATCAAATCCTATGCTCCTGCATAAACCAAACTGCTTCTATTTAGCTGAAAACATGACAGATTTGGATTTAAACAAAATTAAAACAAAAATATGCACATGAAAGCAAAGACTGATTAACTTTTCAGCATTAACTGAAGTGACATTTCCCAGCTCATTTATCCATAGCTTGCCAAATTAAACCCATAAGTTGTGGTCACTGCAAACACCTGTTATTCAACTACAGCATTTCCCAGCCTTTTTAGCTTTTTCTGTTCTCAACTCAGACACTTGTGCAGAGGCTAATAGGAAATAATTTTATTTTACAGTTTCAGTAACTCCACTCTAATGATACCAAAGTGCAGGTGCATGGAAAACTACCAAGCTTCTGAACTGAGAGAACTGATCCTGACAATTGGAGAACAGTTAGAGCTTCACAAAAAGACGTGCTTGGGACACCACAGAAAATCCACAAGTTCCCTTAAAATATGGTAAAAAATGCATCTTGTAAAACCAAATTAAGGCTGCCTTGCCTATCTCCTCAGCCTTACATCTCCTGCTCTCTTTAGAGCTGAACTCCTGACTTGGAAGGTGAAAACCGGAAAAACCTGAAGCCTCACTGTGACCATGAAAATTTTGCCAGCATGGATAAAAACATATTTTTTTAAAAAAAAGGTAGACAGATATTGCTAGAAGTGAAACCAGAGGTGCAAAACATAAGCTGTTTTCTTAGCATGTAAGTATTATAAATTCACCTGCCACTGGGTCAGGATGCAGAGCTGGTCAATAAACAATTCAGATTTTGCAAGCCAGTTGTGAGCATGCCCTGCTTTTCCACAGGTGCAAGCTTTGCTGGTTACAGCACTCTACTTGGGAATCAAGGACTACACCTGCTGTAACTTGCTTATCAGATAGAAGAGCAATGAAAATTAAAAAGGAACTGGCCTGATGGCATAAAGCACAAGAAAACTGAAAATACAATACCACTGGTTGCAGAATTTAAGAGAATTCCACTCACATGGGGTCATTCCACCCTGAAAAGAGGAGCTACAGAATAGAGGACAGAGTAGATATAGATAGCAATTAAAGCAGGACAAAGATGCCATTTTTAGGTCTGTGGGGCACTATCACCAATGACACCACAAACATTTGAAATGAGCTCAGCCATTTTCAAAAATTATCCCCCTGGGCCCAATTCTGAGGTAAGAAAAACACCAGTGATGAAGACAAGGTGCAGCTATACTACTATAAAGAAAGAAAACCTATTCTTGAAAGTCTAGTTCCTAAGGAGAAACACTGCTTTATACCCCAATTCTTCTCTCATGAGAAAGCAATGAATTCCCATAGAGAATAATAAGCAAAAAAAAAAAAATTAACATTAAAGTCTTACCATATTTCCATAAACAAGCTGTGGAAATTACAGGAACAGATTAGTGTGGTGCTGCTAGTTTGCTGTTCCAGAACAGATAAAGCCAGGACATGAGTTTGTCCAACTCTTACCATTGCCACGAAGGTATCATTCTACTACACACCCACATCATCACATTTATTCACACATCGTCATTCAAAAGCTGCACAAAAATAATTAAAGACTCTAATTGATTTTCTGTCAATAGAGAACAGCCTAAATGTTCCGTCCTGAGTTAAGGTCATCATTCTTTTGTCAAAAATTACTCTGAAGAATAGTGATTTGCTCATAATCATTAAACACATGCAGTTATGGAACTGAATTTAGAGTACTGGCACGTTCAACACACAGTTCAACTCTCATCATGCCTTTTTCTTTCCTTAAAACAAGTGCTCTCTAGTCAAATACACCTTTAAAGCACACTCCAAGTGAACTAAGCAAGGCTACTTTAGGACTCCAGGAATGACTACACAGTTCTACACATAAAACTTCCAGACAACATTTTAAGGTACACACATCAGCATGAAAAACAGGAAATACTTTGAGCCTAGGACAGAAAGTTACATTCCTCAAGCCATGTTCCTCAAGATCAAGGTTTAGGCTGGCATTTTACACCTTGTGGTAATTTTGCAGCACCCAGGCTTTTTTAACTATAACCAAGCCAGCTCAGCAAAAATACTCCTCACTTCCACTACAAACAGAAACTCTCTGACTGGGGCTCAGAACTTGGGCTCTGGATCACCAGCAACTCCCAAGTTCCCTCAGTTAGGCTGCACTGAAGGTGTGCCCACATGTCACATCCCTGGTTCTCATTTCTAAAGGAGCAACAGAAAAAACAACTTGGAGTTGAAATGAAATTGTTGACACCTTGTGCAAAAGGATTTCTGTTGCAGCATATGTCATAGTAAAGACAACCACCATGCACAGAGCATCCCCACACAACTGCAGAAGGCTTTAAGCATTTGCCCACACACAGTAACACCTCACCTCTTCAGAAGGCTTCAGGCACTGCCCACACACAGTAACACCAGGGCACCTCAGCAGGCTGCAAGCATCTGCCCTCCTTGTCCTTCAGCCCAGCCTTTTATCCCCTGCTGTTGCTGCCCTGCACCTGTGTGCCCTCTGTTCCCTTTGGTGGTTGGTCAGTGCCCCTGGGCACTCCATGGCTCGTTCCCTTCAACAGCATTCACCTGTCCTGCACAGCTGTGCCCACTGGGGATGAGGCTGGGCCAGCCCCACTCCCAACCACCACAAACACTGTGCCTACAAAAAGTAGCACAAGAATATCTGCTTGTCTTCAGTTTCAGAAGCTCCACACCCTGCACTGTCCTACAAGGGTGTATTAACCCAAGCCAAACTTATGAAATCACTAAGCTAATGACTTAATGATCAGTCTGAGCACATCTACTCCAGCCCCCAGACCTGGAAGATATTTTTCAGTGAACTGTGGCTTCAATCACAGGCACAGTCTAACAAAGCCACTCCAAAATCCATGGAGCAGTAGGGACTTTCAATCCTTGGGGATCAGGCTCAGCTGCAGCCCCACTCCCAATTATCACAAACTGTGTGCCTACAGATTTCCACTGTAATCCTGATGAGCGGAACAACTTCAAAAGTGGTACCTGGAAATCTTCTTCAAGTCAAGCATTAAAGCATAAATGCATGTTTTGCTACATTTAGTAAGGATCACTTTCCCAAAAGTTGGCCTTTAGTCTGGAAGGAACATTTGTACACGATGCCAGGTTCACAATTGTCCTTGTGTCTGATCTACAGAGCTGTAGCACAGCCTAACATTTGGATCTAATTCAGCTAGATCTCACAGATACAAGAGGAGCAACACTAAGATTTTCATATCTGAAAGATTAGACAGTCTAGACATATTATTATAAGCAAGAAAGAAAGGCTGCCTTAAAAATACATAGAAAGCAACCTGAAATATAGCAGGAAATACAGCCAAGCATCCCACCCCTCTGAACCTCAGCAGCCATACAAAACGTGGAAAGAGGGAGGATAGAAACTTGTTCCCCCAACTCCTTGGAAAACTAAGTTTGAGTCTGAGAACAAACCCAGCTTAAAGGTGCTTTTTTAAACCAGCCTTCACCAAGTTTTTTATTATTCAACATCACACACCAGATTTTGCCACCTTTATTCCTCAGAGACACTGAAATGCCTCAGACACAGAACTGGGGCTGGAGTAAGATCAGTGACTTTTGCTGAGTTATTAGTGATTAATATGCCTACTTCTAAGGAATGTTCATATTCCCTTCCCTCTTTAATTGGTGTCTTTTTGGTCAGAACATTTAATCTCTGGCCCTTCAGAGTGGTTGTACATGGCTTTATCATTCACTGTTAAGTAATTCCATTCCATGCACCTTCCACTGTCTGGATTGTTCAAAACCAGAAATTTCATCTTTTATGTCACATTAGCAGATGTTCTTTGGTCATTATTCCCTTAAGCCTTTGAATGCAAAGCACACTCAGGCTCATTTTCATCACTCATCTTTGCAGCAGCTGAAGTGACAGGCTGCTCTTTTAATCCCACAAAAGGCCTTTTTTCATGTTTTTTATAGACAAAGTCCATGGCACTGAACAAGAAACAAGACTGAGGAAGAAACAGGGTTGTAGATGCCCCTGATGGGGTTTCTGTGTTCTGCTCTGATGGCTGGGGCTCCTAGCAGGAAATCCCTGCATTTCTGAATGATATTTCATTGATATTACATGCCACAGGCCTCCTGCACCATCAGTTTTAGTGTACAAATTTTTTTTTCCTCTGGCTCACTGCTGCCAAAAGATTGTTAAAGGCTAACAGCTTGAGGCATGACTCAGCTTAACTTTTTTATTTTTAATTTAAAACAAAATCAAGTAGTTTAAGCCACCTCAAGGCAGGTGAAAATAATTACATTTAGCAGCTGATAAAACCCACATGGTAATTGAATCCAATTTTCAAGAAAATATTAGTGCCACAGATGCTGTATTTATGTTGTAACACCAAAACCTTCAAATAAATCTTTAGAAGTTTCACTTTATAGAGTTCCTGCAGTTTTTACTTACTGCATAAAATTTAAAGAATGTTACATGATGAGAAGGCATGGAAAGGAAACAACATCACTTCTGCAAGTGAATGCCCATAAATTCAAAATACCCATTTCAACAGTTAGGAGACATCAAATGCAAACTTTGAAAATTCCAGCTCCAGTCCCTGAAGTAACTGGAATTTAGACGCACTGGTACTGAAATGTAGAGTTTCTCAGATTTTTTCCTTGTTTGCACATTTTTTTAAAAGCCATCATTTCATTTTTTGAAAAACCATCATTTCATTTTTGAAAAACCATCATCATGTCTTCATGTAAGCTCTGAAGACATCCAAGATACAGCCACATACCCTGCAGATTTTGAGCCTGCAACTCTGATTACTTCTCAATCCTAGACACAAGACAGCAGAGGGAATCATAAGAAAATTATTTTCAAAACTAAACTTCCACAAGGTATCACCTGACTTCACTAGAACAGCAACACAATTTTTACTGCAGCACAAGAAACAGAAATACCTGATTTTTTTAAAAAAATAACCCAGAGTGGGTCAACATGGCATGTTGTGCCAAAAATCTAAAAAGCCAACATGACCTGCTTTTCATCAAAATGCATCAATAGAAGCATTCACAGGCACAGGGCAGACACTGCTAAAGTTCTTGAAGGGAGGTCACCTTTACTTGCTGTATTTTAGTAAATTGTTTCCTTTCTTTCACTTTACAGTTCTGCCTTAGAAAGAAATCATATAAAAATTCCAGTATTTGAAAAATAGAGATACCATTACTGATATACTTCAATAAGAATATGGAACATGAGAAAACAAAAGCACTTCCAGGAGCAGAGGAATATACAAAGCCTCATTCTCTATACAGACCCATCTTGTCACTGACTGAACGCTGACTCCAGTTCCTTCCCATGTTTCTGACAGCAATAAAAATAACTTCATCCCATGGATCCTCCAGCATCAATAAATGTGGGATTCACAGACCAGCTGCTCCCTATTTGTGCACTTTACATCATCTCTCTTTTCTCACTATTCTCATCTTTATGTGGCCATTGATTTATCAAGTGAGTGCAGTAAATGCATAAATACCGCACACATCAAATAATTTCCTAAGTCTCTGTTTCTCCAGGATATAAAAGTAGCAAACATGAATACTGCCAACAGAATCCTATTACTCATCATGAACAAGTTTCTTGCACATTCCCTCCCAATTTCCTTCCTTCCCTGTTTGCCTGAGGGGGGAAGAAGTTCCTCCTAAGGTAAGGCCACACTGCAGAGCAGTGGAAGATCTATTCAAGATTTCTATTCCCCAAGAGCAAGAGAAACACAGAAGGCCCCACTTCAGCTGTAAGAAATGTATTGTGGATTAAGACAGGACTGTGACTTTAATTTAATGCAATTACTTGTTAATTTAATATCCCTCAATCATTATTGCTCTGGGGCTTTTGCCTGTGACTCCATTAATTCTTCTCATCCCACTCCACTTGCAGCAAAGTGAGCAAGGCCATGCTAATGGAGAAGCTGCAATTATTTATTTTGTGCATTTCCTGCTGACTGAGGTTATTGCACCATGCAAGAAATGTCAGTGGGTTTGAATAAAATGCTGATAATGGCACGACATAAAGCAAGAGGTGACTGCAGTGCCATCATCTGTCATTGAGTTTTTGCCTTTGGGGTGAGCAGAAAGGCATTGAGTTGTTAAATGAAAGCTTGGCATAACTGAAACGTGTATTTTTACAAATTTTCAATAAGAACTGCATGATTTTTCCATTAGTGAAGTATTCCAAATCCCATTTAATTTACTTAACTATGAAATGTTTACAGTCAAATTCCTACTGTTAAATCCAGCAACAGCTGTTGAAAAAGGTTATTATACACATGTTTAAAAACTCGAATGCATAGAGGCTTACATAAGAAATGAAAAATTAGGTGATTTCTCTATAAAAAACCTAAATTAGATTGTATTATTTTTGTATGACTGCATTATTTAAACATCAGCCCTACAAAGAATAATTAAGGAAGGAAAGGGTCACACTGCCAAGCTCTACAGGACCTTTATCCATGTTCTATATAACAGTATGAATGAAAACAGATTAAAAACAGGAGTTAAAGGGTAAATAGATTTTCACATATCCACTTCCTAGCATATGAAATTCATCACCTGCAGCCTCAGGTACCAGCGCTGCAATGGAGTCATGGGACTGGGTCACTCTCTGGGAAGTCACGGGGTTTACAGCACACCAATGTCCTGGCACTCTGCTCCAAACTGCAATTACACTGATTTCTGAGTGCCAGGGAACACTGCTGGGCTTTATTCAGCTGCCTTTATGAAACACATCAATACACCAACACAGCCTTCTAAAACTGACCCAGAAAAGGTAAAAAAACCACCCCAACACCTCCACAGATTAAAATACAACCTGAATTCATAAGAAACTAAAGAATGTTTACACACATGGAGGGAAAAGAAGAAAAACAAGACATCAAGTGCTTAAAGGAATCAATAGAACAAAAAAGCAAAAGCCAGAGGAGATGTCATCTGAACATAAAAGACTGCTAAAGTGACAAATGCAGGTCTGAATATCAAACACTGTGAAGAGTCCTTAGCTAAAGTGAATTGCTGGCAGAAGTGCTGTCTGGTTCTACAAACATAAAGTCATATTAAAATAATAGATTTTAAAAGCAAACAGGGGAAATAAAAAATCCCGAACATTCTCCTGGTTTTGAATGGCTCTCCACACAGCTTTCTTTTATTAGTTGCTTTTGTTGTTGATTTTTTACCAAAGAAGAGGATTCTCCTGTGTTTGGTCACATATTCAGTCACACAAAGTAAGACTTAAACCAACAAAAAGGGGAAGAACCCAAGCTAACCCCTGAAGCTTGTCACAGCATTATAAGAATCACCAACACTGGAAGTGGCTTACTGCAAATAATCTCTGATATTTAAAGAGTTTATAGGTCATAAGTGGGAGAGCAATTCCTAGGGGATTGCATCTTCTCTGCTCCTGCTGATTGACAGAACAAACTCTCCTGCTTCCTAAAGCTGCTGTCACCATCTCAAAAGTAACAGGCACCTGCAAGAGGTCTCCAGGTGCAAAACTTGGGGTTACTTACCTTTTAATGTACTTACATAACAGTAAGTATTATAATGCATTTAACATTATTTTTCTCCTCCAAACAAACACTCCCATTATACAGGCATGAGATTCCTTGTAGAAAGTCTGTATAAATCTTCAGAAAGCAAAAACTAATGTCTGTACAGCCTAAGCCATCTTGTTAACAGGCATTTTATCACCTGAATTTTGTAAGCTTTTCCATTTTCTCCGGACAAGAAGCTGAGATTTCTCATGTACCTTTGGTGCCATTTAATTCACAGAAGCTCCTAAATGCCTTGAACACCCAATTTTTACAATGAAAGAGCTTTCATTTACCATCCAATCACATCCACTAACACTATTCTATTACTTTCAAATGCAATAAGAAGACACTCGGTGGGGCTTGTAACAGCATAGAATGAGAACTGTATTAAAGCTGCTGCCTTTTGACCCAGAAAAAAGTATCCCTTGATTGTCCCTTTCACTCGGGGTAAGAACTGTCAGTCAGCCACTCAGCAAAAGAACACATCACTCGGGAAGCAGGAGGTATTTAAGACTTGTAAAAGGGTTGGAAACGTGAATTTCACAGCAAATTAACATCCTAAATCAAGCTTAAGACTGGGGTCATTATTTTGAAATCCTTCACTCGGCTGAGAGGTTCTGCTGATGGTATGAGTGGGTCACAAAATCAAAGTTAACACACAAATTAAATTCTAAATTTGGTGATAAAAGCTAGACCACAGTTCTAAATTAAAGGAGTAATGAGTGTTACTGACAGCACCCGAGAGGAGCCTCATGTGACTTCATTCCCACAAATCCAGTCTTGGCTGAGCTGGGCTATCTTTTATCTAGAAAGAATAACTTTCAAACTGAAAAGCATCCGTCAATATGTGCTCTAAAGCATAGCAAAAAACTCAATTTCAAAGGCAGAAAGGGTACAGCAAAGAGCAGCTCCCAGTGTAAAATTAATGCTGAGGTGCTGAAAATCCCCTCAAACCTCCCTCTGATTTTAATAAGGTGCTTACACTTGTTACAGGCACCTACAGCCCTGCTCCTTGTCCTTCTCTGAGGAACAGCACCATGCTGGCTCAGAGCTGGTCTGACCTCAGCAACTGAAAGAGAAGCACTTGATCACAAATAAAGGATGAGTAAATTAAACTGTTCAAGTCCCTTTATCTGTTCAATGTGGCTTCCCACAAATGGGACAGACCAACAAAAAGAAAACAAACCAACCAACCCCACAAAACCCCTAAGCAAACAAAAAACACCATGGAAAAAGGTTTTACCCAACAGAAAAGTTATCAGCAGGTAGAAAGGCAAAAAGAAGAGGGGGTGAGTATCTTCAAACTTCATTCTGAGTTAGACTGGAATGGACTGGAGTGTGTGACACAAATCCCATACAAACACTGGCATCATCAAGAATGAAAACAAAACCACCTCTGTGGAGTACAAACAGCAAGACTCAGCCAAAAAACTTCCAAATGATACACAAAGTAGAAGACCAGGAGAATTAATATATCAAATTGACAATACACAGCAGAAGTAATGAATATAAGCTTGGAAAGATGTAAGATGTGTAAGATCTGTTGTAAGATGTGCCTCGCAGCATTGCTCAGATATTTATCTGTGTGTCAACAAATCCCAGCTTACACTCCACAACAGATTGCTCCAAAGACAACAGAGAGGAACAGCTGGAAGTGATGAGAGCACAGATCAAGGCACAGTTACTGTAATGGGAATCATCATAAAGATCAGATCAACAATTCACCATCTATTTAATCACACAACCCCAGGATGGCTCAGGCTGGAAGGGACCACAGTGGCTCATCTGGTCCCACCTCTTGCTCCAGCAGGACTATCCCAGAGCACAGGGCACAGGATTGTGTCCAGATGGGTCTGGAACATCCCCAGTGAGGGAGACTCCACACCTCTCTGGTCTCTCTTTGAAAAGATCACTGAATCACAGAAATTCTAGGTTGGAAGAGACCTTTAAGGTCATCGAGTCCAAGCCATGTTCTAACACCTCAACTAGATCATGGCACCAAGTGCCACATCCAGTCTTTTTTTAAACTCTTCGAGGGATGGTGACTCTACCACCACCCTGGGTAGATGATTCCAGTTTTTGATCTTCCCCTCCTGTCCAGGTGGAACTTCCTGAGCATCAGTCCCTGCCCATTCCTGGTGTGCCATTGCTGGGCCCAGCTCTGAGCTCTCCCTGCACGCAGGGACACCCAGGGCTGAGGTTCCTCCCTGCTGGGGCTCCTCTCCAGGATAAACAGCCCCAGCTCCCTCAGCCTCTCCTCACCTGGAGGATGCTCCAGGCCCTTCCTCATCTCTGCAGCCTCCGCTGGCCCTGCTCCAGAAGCTCCATGTCCTCCTGTCCTGATGATGCCACAGCTGGGCACAGCAGTGCAGAGGTGCCTCCCAGGGCTGAGCAGAGGGGCAGCATCACTCCCTGAGCTGCTGGCACTGCTCCTCCTCACACACTGCTGAGTTGATGGCTGGTAAAGAAAGCTAATTCAAGCCATGGTTCAAAACAGGCACCTTCCTGCAAAGATACTGATGCCACAGAGAGGTCAAAGAAGCCTAGACCATTACATTTCCTAAACATGAGGGGGAGAACCCCACTTCTCCCAAGCTAACACAGGCTCAGGTTCTTGGTCAAAACACCTCCAGTGTCAGTCTGCTCAAAACCAGTGCAGATCCAACTCCTGTGTCTAAGGCATGAAGACTGCCAGATGTATAGGGAGGGGGAAAACAACCCCTAAAGGCATTCATGGAGTGCTTCACTTCTTGGGAATATTGTTCCTCTTTTATTTTTAAATGTTACCCTCACACTTATTTATTTCTTAATCTTCATATTATCAAAAAATTCTTTAATTAATATATTTTGCATAGATAAGGAAGGGAAAAAAAGTGGTTTATATTTAGCATGCCTCTTGTGAATTTCTGTCCTTCTCACATCAACAGATAATGTTTAATCTAGTAAACTCTGGCATAATTTAAAATAGCACTCGTCTCCAAAGTCTTGTAGATCTCCAGCATTTGGAATGTTATTCTGCAGGGAACCCATTAATTTTCACAAAAAGGTCTCAAAGGGCTGTATTAATTAACAGATCCAAGTAATCTACAAAAACTGAAATACTGCCAAAACACTCTGCACGTACTCCCAGCTCATTAAAAACGCCAAAATCCTCAGTTTAACATTAAATAATTCCCACAGGACTTACAAAAAAGCTTACACAAGTATGGTATTTAAAAATCATTTTAAATGCTAGGGAAATTTACAATGATTTATTATCACAATTACACATAATAAACCTTTCAGAGCTAGAGCTCTAACCTAAGTTATAACTGTTACTGTGTGATAAACTGCTCCATCAATATGTCCTTTCCATATGGACTTTGTGCTCCCATTCTCTCACTCCTGCTTTTTAGAGAGCATTTTGTTCAATCTGTCTAAACTGCTACAGAAACAGAGTTAATCTTACACCACCATTGATCTAAAGAGGATGAAGAGCTCAAGAAGTGATACTGAAGGATGGTAATATCCAACTCTAAAGAGATGAGGAAGCAAACAAGGGCAAGTAGTGCATTGTTTAAACATAAAACCAGGCTGAGGATGCTCATGGATTAGAAATTGTTTGTAAAGACTTGGCACCTACTGTTTAACTCATCAAAAATTACCCTCAGAAAGTTTCAATGACTATCCAAGTTATGCCATCTTTGTTCTACTCAAACTGTACCAACTGACATATTTTATTGTCTTCTCCTCCTTTGTCCTTCTCCCCACACCCCTCCAAGCATGACTGTGCATAACCCAGTTCCATTTGTGTCCAAAGTTCCCAACTGCAAGGTCACACAATTCTAAACTCAATGCAAAAATCAGGCCCAAAACCAAGAATTTTTATTTCCCTATGTGTCAAAGATAAAACATGTCTTCTTTTCAAGAAAAAAACAGCCAACCTAAAAAAAAACAAACCTGAAGACTTTAAAAGCCTTGAACACTCCCACAATGTTACATTCCATTTTCTTTTCCTTGGACTCTCTTGTGACTTCACTTTTCTATGAAGTATTTTCAATACTTCTTTATCTACATTTGAATAAAAACTCTTTGTGTTGGTCCTTTCCCCAAAGATACACTTCATCTTGCATAATGGAACTATGACTGCAGTATTGCAGACCTTGGCACACATACTCACATGAAAAGCATGTTGAAGCACTTCATTGTCCAGGAAGCTTAAAGTCCACAGAGCATCACATCTGTTAGAGTGCTCCATTATGACAGGAATGGCACACATTGGGATATCTTTAATGCCTGAACTGCCTGAACCATCACCAGAGTGGTTTTTGCTCTATAACCACATGCAACACAAAATGGGGTTGAAGGACATTTCAGTATCAAAGGCACCAATTTTCATATAAGCCATGCTAGCCTATATGTCATTATTAGCTAGTGAATTAAATTCAGACCCCAAAAACTATTAAACCACACTTTACTGCTTCATTTTTTAAGGCACACTGAGTTTCATGGATGTTTCCTTGCCACTAGATCAGGTTACAGCATTTAAACAACATCTTTTGTTTCTATTTTTGCCCTGAATGCTCAGAAGTGCAAGGAAGTCAGTTTTAGACAGAAAACTCTCCAAGTGGCCATCAATCTTCCTTCATTTGCTGTTGTCTCATTTGTCCTTCCCCTGCCACGGTCTCTCTCCTGAGAGGTAGCTGATCCATTTAAACACTGTTCACAGCACAAAAAGAATTTTCTGGCCTCCCTGCCTCCCCCAAACATCAGCCAGGAAAAATGCAGTTAGTACTGTGAACTGTCTAAAGGATGTACCATCCACAAAATCTAAAATTACCATCTAATCCTCATCCCTGGAAGTGTCTAAGGCCAGGTTGGGTGGGGCTTGGAACAATCTGGGACAGTGAAAAGCTCCCTGCCCATGGCAGGAGTTGGAACAACATGAGCTTTAAGGTCCCTTCCAACCCAAACCATCCTGGGATTCTGTGATATGAATCTAGCTTGAAAAACTACAAAACTGCACTAGAGAAATTCCCCATCATGTGAGCAAGTAGTGCTGCTCGTTTCTGGCTGCTGGTACTTTTGCTTTTGAAAGCAGTGATATAAATATGCACATATTTTACTAAACCAGACATTTGTATAAGAAGGCTATGTTAGAATAGCAGTGCTTGGAGAAGCACTAGAGCATTTGGCAGCATCAATTCCTGTAAAGTTTTACTGAACATCTTAAAGTTGTCTTAGAGTTTGATTTATAGTTGGTTAGCAGAATTATGAGGCTTGATTTCCCAGCAGTTTCAATCCATAATTCAAACATATGAAAAAGCAAACAAATACCAAACAGAAGCATGGGGACTTCATTGATTTTAAGTTTAAAACTCCAAACATATTTCAATTGAAAGAAGCTCAGAAAGAAACTGTAACTACTCTACAAAAGAGATCAATAAATAAATCAGAATGGGTTCATTGCTGTGGTTCCATGAGGGATAGCACACACCATTTAATAGCAATTTCATTTTATCAAAATGCAGCAATGCCACAATGAGCAGGAAAACAAGAGGAGCAACACACTGACCCTAACCCACGTTACCCAAACACCAAGAAGGAAGGACAAAATTTCAATTACTGATGAGAAGAAGAAGTTAAAAAATAATCAGCATTCATACACCCAAAAAATTATTTGAATTATGGAATTATTAAGTTTGGAAATGACCTCTCAGATCAAGTCCAACACCAAGGTAGCAATGCCAAGGCCACCATGTGTCCAAGTGCCACATCCACACATCTTTTAAAGGGAGGTAGTGATGGTGTGGGATGCTTACTCCACCAGTTCTCTGTCCAGTGCATGACAACATTTCAATTAAGGAACCTCCCTTTCTAGCAAAGTTCAATCTTGCTCATTTTAACACAAGAAATTAATGGAGAATATTCAAAATAACCTCTATTTATGAATTAATTTTAAAATCAAAGCACAAAAACAAAGCAAGATAAAAAAACACTGTCTGCAGCTATATGGAAAACTATAATCCATAAATTTTAATAAAACAAACTTGTTTTGTTTTGGACACTGTGCCTAAAACATGCCATTTCACACACAGATGGCTTTATTTTTAAGGGAAAAAACAAACCCAAACAAATAAATATCAACAGAAGTTCAGTCTGGAAATAGCCCTGATAAATGTAAAAACAGTTTCCAGTGTTGCAGTCCATTAACTTCCATGATTATGAGCTCTCAGAAGGAAACAAGGATGATCACAGTCTTAGACAAACATTCACCTGGTGACATTGTTATTTCAAATGCCAACATTTACATCCCAGGGCCCAGAAACTGAAATCTCCATCAGTTCTGTTTTGGTTATAAGTTAAGAGTTATAAATCTAATTGGTTTGAAACAAGGAAAGAAAGAGATCCAAGAAAAGCTGGCAAGGACCATTCTACCATTTAGTATCAATTAGTGAAAAATCAAAATCAAGACAGTCTTTTGTCTCATTTGACAGAAGCAGTTTGTTACTCACCTCATCTGTCCTTACTTTGATGATAGAAAAATGTTAATAGGAATTTAATGATTTAGCTTAAGACTGAACTAAGAACTCCACAGATTTTCAAGTCTTAGCAATATCTACAACTGGAATGAAGTTTTCAGAATGTGCTGAGCATCCCCAGGGAAATGTAATCATTTTATCTGAGTCTCCATAGGAGAATTGGTCTCTTCTGCAGTATGGATGTTTGTTTATACACCTGCAGAGTGGCTGCTGAAAGCTGGATCTGAATTAGAATTTGGGCACTTACATGATACAGAAAGTTTGTCCCTGAAGTCACAGCCCCTGAAAATCTGAGCATTAGTGAAAATATTCAAGTAAGATTATTGCTGCCATACATCTGCTCCCTTTCACAGCTCTCAAATCCCTAGCTAGGGATCTCTTACTCCTTACCTGATATGCACAGAACAAAAAAACACAAACCAGTGTACTCTAATGATGCTGCTCACCAGTCCTAACTAATCATAACAGCAGCAATTAAAGTCTATCCAGTAAATAAACCCATAATCACAACTCACCACTGGCATGCATTTTCCATCAGCTCCTAAGGACTTGTTCCAGCACCAGGACACATCCTCCTCCTGGCATCCAGGGGGAATAGAACAGAAGCACCACTGCAGACAATGCCCAGCCCCTCGATTTTATGGCATCTCCATCAAAACCAAGAGTTAAGAGTCTATCACTGAATTCCTGGTACTGGTAGGCCATTCCAAGTTCTCCTGACTGTGGCAAGAAATAGGCATCCTGGCCTAAAATACTGCTAGAAAAATGGGCATCAGCTACAGAAGTGAAGCTACTGAAAAGTGTTTTTAAAGAAAGGCAGACATTGGCCAAGCACTCAGAATATACAGGATTCTCTACTTGATTTCTTGTTCAATTCTATTTGGAAGGTTTTTTGTGCTGGAAATTCTCCAGGGAGATCCTTCTGAAAGATTAGGAACTGAAATCACAAGTAGAGGAACATGCAGGGAATTGTGGTGTGCACAGGCCAACAAACCTCTAAAATTCAGCTTCAACATTTCAGGGGAAACCCACAGGAATTCACTCTCTTCCCATGAGGCTTGAACATGCTTTTAAGCATTTTGAAAACTTCACCTTTCAGACTGAGTTCAAATTTTACTTTTTCTGTCAGTCTTACTGGGTGCATAGCTCCAAGTGTGTCAACAGTGATGTTTTCAGAATTTACCATGAAGGAAATTTTGAAATCAGAATGGAATAAACAGGAAATCATCACTAAGAGGGTTGGTATTATTCTTGTATCTTTCACAGGTATTTCTCCTTATTGCTCTTTTATACTTAGGAACTTTTATTCAACAACGCAGCAAGTCTGCCCAAAATCTTTTCCTTCTGGACAGATGTGTAGTTACTCACTCAAACAAGAGTAAATACACCTACACTTTCTTCTTTAAATTTCTTATATTTATCTCGCTTTCCTTCAGAGACACTGCAGCTACTATAGTTCAAGTACTATGCTCATTTTAATTACTGAAAATCTCACTTAAAAATATTTATATAGCAAAAAATCTACAGAAGATTTTTTTAAAAACAACAGCTATTAACAGCCTGTAAGATAAAGCACTGATATGAGATTTCCCAAGCCACAGGGATTAGGAAATAGAGGTACACAAATGGAAACTGCCACCTTTATGCATCTCTGTGTTAGTGCTGTATCTCTAAATCTCTGCAACCATAAATACCCTAAACCCTCGGTGATTTTACATTTGGCTTATGGAACTGGTCTACAAATGAGTGGCAGTGATTTCAGGTTCTATTACTCCAGCCAGTACAGAATCATTAGAACAGCAGGTTTGTAATACATGCATAACTTTTCATAGGTCAGACTGAGAATAAGGGAAGACCACAAGCATTAATAAATCAGTTTACAATTTCTACAGGATAGCATCAAAGAATGAAAAGTGCTTAATGGTATTAATTGCAATGTATTAAATGCTTTGGCAAGTAAAATTCCTCATTAAAGCAAAGCTAGAGCAATCCTACATACTCCCTCTGATGACTTTTGATTATGCATTATTCTTGTATTTATGTAAGTTACTTCTATTTAGAATATATTTTTATTTGGCCTTATCTTATATTTTTATTATATTTCCTCTTCCTTTCTTTCTACCACAATATATTATTCCTGAACACTCTGATTCTCAGGAAAATCAGTCTACAATGGCCTTTCCCAGAAAACAAACCACTCATCCATGGGCTAATTGTACACATATCTTTTTATGACTACAAACTCAAACACTACAAACTCAACTTTTTTAAAAAAATCACTTTTCCCAAAGATATGTATTTCTTTACATGAAAAATTCATTGCCAAGTACTAGAAAATGTAAAAATTGGTGTATATGAAATCAAAACAAAACTTCTAACCATCCTAAACAAAAGTATTTGTTTCTTGACAAATAGTAAGTAGTTCTGAATGGGTTTAAAATATATAATGAAAATGTAAATGGATTTTAAGTTCACAAGAAAAATTCAGAGAACTGAATTCAATGAGGATCTTGTGGATAATTATTTAGAATTGTAGCAAAGTGAAAGAAGTGTCATGACACATTAGTCACCTTCTAGAAATCCTAAAGTTTAGCATTTCTCATTTCTAAAGAAAAAAAATCCCATTATATGAATTCCCCCCTGCTAATTAGTATCCTTTTAAAGTTCACAAGTATACTCCATTTCAAGAAAATCTCAACACCTTGTTCATACTTCATGAGATATATTTAAAAGCTGACTTATTTTTAAACTGTCTTTGGTTAGTGTATCAGCCCATGTGACAAGTGTCAAAACGATTTATTTTATTATTAATATATTACATCTGTTCAATATAGAATTACAGAATTATAGAATATCCTGAGTTGGAAGAGACCCACCAGGAATCCCCAGTCTAGGTCCTGGCCCTGCCCAGGACACCCCAACAGCCTCATCCTGTACCTGAGAGCATTTCTCATGTCCATTAAATATTGAGGTTTTAGTGCATTTGGAGCCCAGAATAGTCAGATCACCACAGGATGATTGCTTTCAGTTAAATACTTATCAGAAAATTACTAACCCAGTCTCATCAGCCCTCTTCTGTCCACAAACTATTGGGAAGAACCAGCAAAAGCCAAACAATTTAGCAGAGTGACAGTTGCCAGGCATCACACCTTTGGCTCTGTGGAGAATACACAAGAGCCTCAATAAAGTTATAACCATATCTTTTTACTATCTTTTCTTTTGCAAACAAGCACTTCTGCAAAATCTGCTCAATAACTATGAAGATAGCTAATAAAAAGAAAATATATTATATTCTTTCCCTCTGTTGACCCTGCCTAAAAATAGTCCTTTTTTTCTGGTAAAGATGCTTGTTCACTAATAAAATTACAGATACCCAGCTCTTCTCATGAGTGCACCATAACTACACAACATGCCTTGAGATTGTCCTTCAGATTATTGCTGCTATGGTTTCCAAGTGCCTGTTCCTGCCAAGGCCTTCCCTCAGGAGCCATCCCTGGTGGCCAGAGCTGCAGTCAGACCTAATGAAAAACAAAAAGGCTTCTAAAGACTCTGAGAGCCCAAAGCTATAGAGATGAACAGGAAGGAATGTCACAGACATGTTTCATGAAAAGTCCTTTCCTTGGGATTTTTTCTCCTGAGAAGCTGAGAGGCCTCAGGAACAAAATGTAAACATTGATTATCTGCTGCTGTGGAATGCAACAGGTGCATCTGTGATTGGTCTCATGTGGTTGTTTCTAATTAATGGCCAATCACAGCCCAGCTGTCCAGACCGTCTCGGTCAGTCACAAACCTTTGTTATCATTCTTTTCTATTCTTAGCTGGCCTTCTGATGAAATCCTTTCTTCTATTCTTTTAGTATAGCTTTAATATATCATGAAATAACATATCAGCTTTCTGAAAAATGGAGTCAACATTCTCATCTCTTCCCTGGTCTTGGGGCCCCTGTGAACACCACCACAAAGGAACATTTAGGAAAGGTGGAGCCAAGGGAACCATTCACTTCCCCTCTGATTGCTGTATTAGATGGGAAAAGCTCCAAAGGAGGGTGAGAGAGTTGGAGCCAGGAGCTCTGCATTCCTCCTGCCAGGGCAGCAAGGCCTCCCAGAGCTTATCCAAGTGTGAGCCACACAGTTCTCACTGATTATTCACGGAGAACTCACTTTTCCTCTCTATTAAACTGCATTACAGGGAGCTAAACTGCTTCTGACATTTTCCTCTTGAGTGCTCCCTCCACATAAACTGTGTCCAAGCTGTTGTAGAGCTGCACAATAAGTCTGTGGAACAATCCCTCCATTACAACATGGGCCTTAATGCAGACAGAAATTAACTTAATTTGTATAGAAAACAGTGCTACTCTGCCATGGAGGGTTAAAGCACTCAAGTGTGACTTGGAAGACATGAATTTAATTTCTGGATCTTCCACTTGGGCAATCTAGCAGGAATAATTTCACAACAGGATAATGCTGTCTCACAGGACTGCTGGGCACATAAGGACATGCATGAGGCTGGCAGGGCACACGCAAATTGTCACCACGATATTTTAGGAAAAATCCCTTTGCCAGGATTTCTTCTCCTGGGAAGCTGAGAAGCCTCAGAAAAGAATGAAAAAAATAATTTATCTGATTCCTTGGGAATGTGGTCTGAAGATTCTTTACCAACAGGTGAATGTTTAATTGAATCTATGTGAATTGTTATTAATTAATGACCAATCACCATCAGCTGTGTTGGACTCTGAGGAATCAGTCATGAGCTTTCATTATCATTCTTGTTTGGCCTTCTGATGTATCCTTTCTCTAGAGTTTAGTATAGTTTTAGTAGAGCATTTCTATAATATAATTATAATATCATATAATTGTAATACAACTGTAATATAAGTGTTATGTAATTGTAATGTAATATAGTATAGTATGATGTGATATGATATGATCAATGTGATATAATATAATATGATATAATATGATATATATAATATGATATATAAATATAATATGATATATATATATAATATGATATAGATATGATATCATATCATATCAGCCTTCTGAGAACTTGGATTCAGATTCTCATCTCTCACCTCATCCTGGCGACTTCACAAACACCACACACAAATATTCTTCCCAACCTCTGTAAGTGATGTGGAGTGTACCCACACTTGCAGGCTTTAGGGTTATTTATCACTTTTTCTTTGCAGAAGGGTGAGAATTTCATGTGCAGTTTAAACACATATTCATGCTACTCATAAAGGCCAGTCATGGGGGGGAAAAAAGGCATTAATTGCAAGAATTTTTCAAAGGAAAGTACTTGAATTTGCTATATGGCAAAGAGAGAGAGATATAAAATTTATTAATAACATTAATTTGATGGTAAAAGACTTGACAGGTTTATCTGGGAAAGTTAAATGTTTAAAACATCATGAAAAACCCTTACTGCAAGTGTACAGACTGATCTGTCAAAGTGATCCAAGCTGAGCTGCTGGGTTTTGTCCCTTGTGCCATGGAAAATGCACTAAGTGACTTGTTAATTTTACATTTAACCAGCTCTAACACTACTCTCTTAACTATATTCAAAGGCTGATCAAATGGAGAGATGAAAATAAAACATGAGAATCAGAGATTTCTTGTCATATATAGAAGGAGATAAAGATTAACCCAGGCTTCCACTCATATTGCTTTTGTTTTTGAAAAGACACACAATTTGAATAGTTCAAAAGAGGCTAAATTGAGTCTTTGAATATTTCAGCACACATAAAAATCCAATTCTGCAACTCTACCCTTCTTCAGCAGATGTGAAAATTAACAGCATAAATACACTTGTGAGTATTATTAGACTTAATTGAATTTATACATACTAATGTGTGTGTTTATGGGCACCTTTTAGCACCCTCCCTTCAATATCTGTGCACACTGATGGATGAGATCTGCCCCTGAGCCCTCTCTTCTCCTGGCTGAGCAGCCCCAGCTCTCTCTGATTTTCCTCACATGAGAGATGCCTGTATGTAATATTCCTTTAAAAGCAGGTATAATTTCTGTAGGAAAATTAAGCAGCAGCTCATGTTGCTAATGCAAATCTCCAATTCACTCTGGCTACTCATGCAAGAAATCGGCATATGATGGCACAATTAAAAAGTTTTACTGTTAATGGAAAAATGTAATTTAATTAAAAAAAAATCTTTCCTAATTCCCTAGGAGGCAAGAAGAGGGTTTAAATAATTAGTAAGGATTTTTTTTTACCTCAGTAAACTCTTCAACAGGAAATTTCCTCATGGATTTTGGACTTTGAACCCTCTTTCCTCCCTTGTGTTACACAAAGGACACAAAGATCCATATGACTGATCACCTCTTGGTAGACAGACCCTATTTTGCTTGGCATTGCTCAGAGAGAGAAGAAAATGACATTACTTCCCCAGCTCTAAGGCAACAGAGAGATGGAAACAAATGGGCAGAACACAGGAAAAAAGGAGCCAACATTTGTCAGCTTGACAGGCAGCAGTCTCAGCAAACCATCAGGGTGGCTGTTGTCAGAACTCTGCAGGCATCACAGGGAAGGAAATCAAGGGTAGTGACAAGACAGACCATGGCAAAGCTGCTCTGAGATGTTCATGCAGAGCTCTTGGCAAAGAGGAGCGGCAACAAAAAGAACCACCAAGATGTTTGCTTAAAAATCAGCTGTGCTACTTCTGCTACTTTGTTTACACACAACACAATTTCAATGTCCTGCTCTTCCCACAAGTAGATCTTACTTAACTCTAGAACTCTAAGAAAGCTAAAGTCTGAGAATAAAAAAGAAAACAGGCAGTTATGTCTAGAAAGGACCAAAACATAGTCCAGAGCAAGTGTGACATCTGACCAACAGAACAAAACACCTTGTTCTTCCCACACTGTGTGTGAAAAAAACTCACTTAAAACATATTTAAATTAACACACACACTGTGTGTGAAACTCCCTGTGCCTCCCCACCTTACCAAGTAAATGGAAAACTTCACTTTTATCTAATGCAAGTGGAACTCTCAAAGTCAGTGCACAACAACACCACCCATTCTGCAGCAGAACTTCAGGCTATAATCTAATTCCAACAAATTTCCTCATGCCAACACTCAAAGGATTCTCTGCCCTGCAGAGCTGGCTCCTCTGTGTGATGTGGATCTGCATCTGTGTGCATATATGTGCTCAGCTGTTAAGGAGAAAAAGTGGGAAATATGAACTCTGCTCCTCTGAAAAGGTTCCAGGGTTCTGCAGTGCTTTCCTACCTTCATCTCTTGGCACAAGGCTCTACAAGACTGTACCTTTAATTTCAGTTACACAATTTTATGCCACAAGTCAATTTGCATGGTTCCCAAGGAGATAAGTTTTTAAAATCTTCTCTGGAATCTACTGATAAAAATAGGGGAAACCAGTCTAGTAAGATATAATGATGAATTAGACCCAATTGAAAAGTTATCTTTATTTCCTGGGCCAATCAGGAAATGTGAGATAATCACTAAACATTTTGTATTTGCTTTTCTTTACTATTATCTCCACCTTCCTATTTTTACTGTGCCTAGGCAGAGCATTAGAGCATTGCTCTAGGAAGCACTGTGCTTACTAGAACAATTTTCTATCTTTTTATTTTACAAAATGTCACAAAAGGATAAAGGATTTGAGAACATCAGGTTACATGTAAATAAGAACAATATACATTTCCTATTTATGCCTGTACACTAGTAGGTAAAACATGCATTTAAAATATAGAATCACAGAATCTCTAAGGGAAAGGGGAATGGGGAAAGGGGGAAAAGGAAAGGGGAAAAGGAGTAAAGGGGAAAAGGACCAAAACAGCCTAGATGATTACTGCTTATTTTTCAGCTTCCTCTTGGGTAGTCATCTCTCCACCTTAATTCCTGGCATTTTCCTGGTTTCCAACTGTGCTAAACATTAAAAAATTGCCCTGAATACTGTTATTGTGGGCACCTTTCTTTTCCCAAGTGAAGACAAGATAAACCATGACAGATGTAGCATTGCATGTGGTGACTGCAGAGGTAATTTTTGGGGAAGCAATACAAAAGCTTCAAGCAAAGATGCAGAAAGCCAGTGAGAAGAAAGTGGACAAGTAAGATTAAGGAAGATCCTTTAGTCACTGTAGTTCTTAGTACTGTCCTTGTAGGCACAGTAAGATTCAGCAGGATATTTAAAAAGACACTGGAGCAATGTGGATTTAATGCAGAAAAGGAATGCCTGTGAGATGATTTGAGAAGTGGGAATCATTCAGCTTAGCAGCAAATAAACATGGTTTCCCAAGGGATTTCTCCTCCCCCTTCACTAAGATTCATTTCAATGAATACTGATGAAGGTCTGAAGAACTAATGTATGTGAGCTTGTGCAAAATGTGAATTTGGATTTGCAGGTGCTCCAGTTTCTATGGAAATGTAGAAGAACCCAGTAACACCCATACACAAACCAGATTCTGTTCTGCCCTTTTGATAAACTGGTTCTGGTGAGAAAAATCTGGTCTTATAAGTCAAGAGAATGTTTTCCATCTATTCTATAAACTACAAGAAAAACTTAATTTTCATCTAGTGCATATGAATTTCCCCTTGTGTCTGTAAAATCAGATGTACAATTATAATTACTAGAAAAACATTTAGTGAATGTTTGGAATTTCTTTAGATAGGCTATTTTTATTTAATTCCCTACACAAATAATTTAATCTAAGTCATTCTTCTCTGAAAAATATTGATTTATGCATTTAATAACCTCTTGGAAAACTAGATTCAGAACTGAATAGCTGCAGTGCCAAACTAAAAATCCAAGCTCTGTGTGCATTACCTGTGTGCCATGGGGTTGGATCCTACAGCATCTAATAAGGTATGAGCTCAATTTGCAGCTCTTACCCCATAAATTTGCAATTTCTCTTTTCTCTGAGTTCTCAATCACCTGCAGCCAACAGGATCCTAAAACTGACCCTTTCTTCAACAGAGATCTGATCTCTTGGAACAGTCCTGGGAGCCTCAGGACTTGCTGAGTCTGTTAGTCCTATGTCAAATTTGCTTGAAATTGAGGAAGGTGTTCAAAAAATTACTGTAGGAAATGTTGTCAAAAAAAGGCAAAGCAGGCTGCTATAGAGCCTTTAGCAGTACCAAGAAAAAAAAGAGTCTCTCTTTTCCAGCACTTGCAAAGGCTGATTTTAAGTAGCAGTATACATATAGGAAATAATTTTTGTTCATTTAAATGCTTTAAGGGCTGTTTTCAGATATAGATACACATGTAGTAACTACACCCCCTTCAATGTACACAGAGACTTTTTTAAGCAAATGGAGAAGGTTCAGTTGCTTTGTTTATAGTTTTTCAAGCACATCCTACAATTCTTTTGTTCTTTACCTTATTATAAATGATCACATTTCTTAAAAGAAGAATTTCAGTGAATTTCAGAGCATTATCCCAGACTCTCACTTTCTTTAAAGGAACATTATTTACATGAAAGTCAACATCATATTTGCAGTATACAAAACTAAACACACATCCTCTCTGGCAGGTTTCTTTCAGTATAGTTGTTGTTTCTCCAAGCAAGTTCTAAAGTGTTTCCAAATAAGTTTAAGGACATCCAATTTACTTTTACTTTAGAAAATTACTTGCTGAAGTGGCACTGTATCCTTAAGGTGTGATATCCAATTATAAATTGCAAAGAATACTTACAATTTCTCAGCACATTAAGTATCTCTAGCAATAATGAGAAACACTGCATAGAAGGATCTACAGAAATGATATAAAAATATAATTCAAGAAAGAGAAAGAAAACAAGGAATAGTCTTACATGACCATATTTACCTGCTGCTGTTCAGCTACAAAATAATGGAAAAATTTTGTTATACCAGAGCTTCTAAGACTTAATTACATATAAAATACTTCTAGATTCACAAGTATTTTGTAACAACATTCAGAAGTACTTTGCAACTCAAACCTGGCTTTCTCTACAGATAAAGGCAGACTTTTAACAAGGAAATGATGACTTGAGCCTGTGATACACCAACAGCTTGTGCTGCTGCAGCCTTGAAGAGCCACAGCTGGATGCTTACCCACCTGATCCACTGAAAATCTTGCCCAGTGTGGAAGTGTCTTCCTTCTCCAGACTGCTTTTATTTCTGGTTTGTATTTTTTTAAACACACACTATTCTTGAACCTGTGTCCTTCAGATAAGCCTAAGAACCCACTGATATTTGGGTGGATTTGCTACAGGCTCCTCTGAGCAGCAGCACCGAGACACCAGCTGCAAGCTCTCCTTCATGCTTAGACCAATATGACAATGTCATTTGGGAGAAACTTATGCAAACCAGACAGAAACCCAAAACTGAGCATCTGGGAGCCCAAGCAGAATGCTGTTGATGGAGGCCAAAGCTCAGAGCAGTGTGGTGGTTATTTACTGCAAAATGTGGGCAGTTACCAAAGCAACTGTAAGTGACCTTTGCATTATAAGTATTAAATGTATAAAGATTTTTTAATTAATTTAAAAACATATTCACACCTAGTCAATGTAACAGAATTGTCAGAACTTTACTATGAACTTTTACTTTTTTTTTTTTTAATATTTTTAGGTTCATTCTTCCTCAGCTGCAGCTAGCAAGCCCTGAAATGTCATTGCTTACAAGCCAATCTAAATTTAAACTCTTCTGATTTTTGACCCAGAGGTATAAACTACAATCAAATACAAATTGCAAAAATATTCCGTGCTATAATTCAGTTTTGTGGAACCAGAGTTTACAGTCATTTCTGGTTTCTGTTTTTTTACCTACTAACCAAATCCCACTCTTCCTACATAAAAGATAAATCTCAGTCTGTAAAGTTCTGCCCAGGTGTTTTACTGTACTTATACTCCCACTGCATTTCATGATCAGTTTTCCCACTCTGTTATCCTTCAGAGAGGAAGTCCCCTGAGTGCTGCCAGTAATTTTTCAGATATTTACTTACACTAAACGTTTCTCAATGACCTGTTGAAAAATAAAACTCCACATGTACATAATAAAATTAATGTACTGCTCAGGGTTCCTACCAGCTCACTGCGAGGTCGTGCACTTTCAAAATGCTGCTCAGCTGATACTGTCCAGATTTCTGGGGCTGAGTCTGTTCTTTAGCATGCTCAAAGGACAGGGTTCCTTCAGCATCAACAGGGAACTCTGAATCCTGCAGAAAAACAAAATTATCAAATTCCCAGAAATGCTGCATAACTTCACACACTGTATTATTTATATTACTATTTCGAAAAAACAAATGTATCTTATTTTTCCACTCTTTTTTCTCTTCTATCCAATTTTCATAATTTTTTACATCACTGTTGTCCTGATTTTATTAATTTTGACACATACTGTTAAAGCTGACTGCAAGCAGAATAACTGAACACTAATAATTAGTTCTTTTCAAATTATATTCCTACTATTTAAGATAACTGGCCTGACATAAAGTATAGGACAAGAACTTGGAAGGAAGATTTTTATCAAACCCCTCAGGAAGATTACAAGCATGGGCTATTTTCCATTTTTCCATGGCCTATTTGTTTTCTGTACCTGTTTTCCATGGGAGGTTAGCTCCACGAGCTGCATCCAGAGGCAAGGCTGCTGTATTCTTCAAAAGACCTTTCTTATAAATATAATGTCAATAAAAAGTCAAAATATGTGTAGCTAATTTACAGCCTCATTTTCCATTGCTGTGGTTTAAGGTATTTCCTAAGATTAATCAGCAGACTGGGAGATTTACTACTAGCTCTAATTAACCAAGCTAAATAGCTTTATTAAAAATAGATTGTCATTAAAGAATGCAACGAGGGTAACTGTGCACAATATATTTTAAGGACTGCACCAGCCATTACAAAACCACTTTCCAAGACACCACAGTTTGCTGAAGACCTGCAACATTTTAAAACATCCTGCTGTGAGCAGCTTTAAAGGAGACTGAAATCACTGTACTCTTTAAAATGCCCATCAAACACTAAGATTAAGGAGGGAATAAAATCACTGTGTTTTAATCTGAAAGCACACACACACAGCAGGGATAACCACTAAGTCTTTTTAGTATTTGTTTGCACCAAGCTCGATAGCAGCCATCCTGTTTGCTGATAATTTGCAGCAGTGAGCATAAAGCAAATTTCACAACTACAAAGCAGCACAAGAATATCTGTTTGTCTTCAGTTTCAGAAGCTCCACACCCTCTCCTACAAGGGTGTATTAACACAAGCCAAACTTATGAAAATCACTAAGCTAATGACTTAATGATCAGTCTGAGCACATCTATTCCAGAACCAAGACCTGGAAGATATTTTTCAGTGAACTGTGGCTTCAATCACAGACACAGCCTAACAAAAGCACTCCAAAATCCATGGAGCAGTAGGGACTTTCAATATGGACTAATATCAGACAACTGTTAATTCTCTGACTGGGGAGAAACACAGAATCTGGAAATCATGGTGATGCCTTGTGAAGGCTGACCTAGAGCAGAGGCCAGACAGAGTTAAAGAATAAAGCAGGGATTTATTAAAAGGCCTCAATAGATGCACCTTGGGCAGCACAAGAGTCCAGCCAGGGCTACACCCAAGATGAACCAAAAATGGTCACAAAATGGACACCTGGTCATGGGGTCTCTCGCTTTTATAAGTTCTGGGCCATCTGCATATTGGGGTTAATTCTCCAATTACAGCTCCAGCCCATGCAGTCCCATCCTTCTTGTTTTTCTCTCTTCAGTCCATGTTTTTATGCTCTTGGGCCTGAGATTTGGATCATTTGGCCTTGGTCCCCAGCTGGAGAAGGAATTGTTTTGTCTCCCTGGTCTGTGAGGAGAGCTCACCATCCCCTAATATGAAGCCCAGACCCAAACACTGAAGCAGCACAGAATCTGAAAAATATAAAAGCTAAAACCTGAGGCATCAATGGAGAGCAAATGAGCAGTCATCCTTTGCTTAACATAGATACTAGCAAGATACCTACTTTTGCAAAAAAACCAAAAGTAATAAATCTGCAATGTTCAGAATTGGGAAATAAATGTGTCAAGTACAAGTACATAAAGAATAAAGTAATCTGGCATTGTTAATGCAGCAAGGAATGTGGTTTTGGCTAAAGTTCCACATTTTTATACAACTGCATATCATGTTCTGACTGTGTCTCAGCCATAATATTCTTTAAAATCTCTGAATCTAAGTCAAGAAAAATCTACAGATTTTTCCAAATTTAGGAATAATTACAATAAGTCTGCTGTATTTATTCTACACACACACTAAACTGAGTTAAGATATTATCTAAAGGTAAGTATAGTCCCAACATGTGTCAGTGCAACTCTTGGAAGCTTTCTGTACTCCTTGTCTTACAAAGTTCTACCTTTCAAGATTTACAAATTTGAACAACTCTGATTATAACGTAACAAAGGCATAAAATCAGCATGCTTTTTGCAAATTGTTTCATTCACTTTCTGGAACACAAACAACTAGTAAATGCTACCAGACTTCCTCATTTCAGAGTGAAACAAGCCTAGGAAAGGCAAGGCTCTCTGAATAGAAGTGACAGAAGGTCTTGCATTTTTCAGTACAAGAAAATCCCCAGATACTGCTTCAGGAGATAGTGCTGTAAATGATTGCTGTAACATTTAAAAGTACAGTAAAGAGAGAATAATATAAAAAATATTAGGGTTTTTGTAACTCCATTGTAAGTATCTGAAATATTTCTGAAACTGGAGCCTTTGCACCCTTTGCAGTGCTAATCCTGTATTCTACTAGAGCAGGAGATTTGCCCTCTGCTGAGATAATTCATACCTATGGTTCCATTGGCATGAACAGTGGGATCACTTGTTATGGCCAGATGAAATGCTGATTTCAGTAGCTCCCCAGCAGGTAAAAGTCAGAGTGTGACTTTTTTCCCCAGACACAAATATTTCTCACTGTGGAATAAATGGGGTATTTTTATCCTAAAAACTTGCTACAATAGTACTAACTGTTCAATAATGCTTGCATGAAGAGATCTCCTCTCCCCTGATAAATTTTGCCAATCAAGTTTCATTATTTAATCCTTATTCTATTATTTCCAATTGCTAAATCGTAAGGGTAAAAGAGACTCCATTACACAAGTTGAGACTTTGCATAACAAGGCTTGTGAAACTTTTACAGGCATTAACTGCAAACTCTGATGTTCCTTCAGCATGGGCAAGGGTCATGTGCAAGCCAAAATTCAGGAGAACATCCTGAGTGCTAAGGAGCCAAAGCAATATACTGTGGTTTTGTGCACTCCTTTATCTGCTAGCTACAAGACATTTGTACTGTGACAAAAATAAAAACCTAGCAAGCTTCTCTCTCACATCCATATAAAATAGGAATTAATGCTCTTCCTGCCTTGACATTAAACACCCTTTTACAGTCACCAAAGGCAAGGGACAGAACATTCAAAAGAATGTCCTAGGAAGAATATGAACCAAAACCGTCCTGAATGCCTGTCCTCAGTCACTGACAAGGGTAAATGGTACCTGTCCCTTCCACAGTACACTCTCTCTCTTACCTAAAATCACAGGCGCAACAATCAGCCCCTCACTAAAAGTTGCCATAGCTCTTGGGACATTTACACACAGTATTTCCACAGCTGATTAAATATCAGAAGACAGAAGGCTACAGAAGTCAGGATTGTGTGAAGTCATAAAGGCATTTCATACCTTAGGACCTCACAGGTTCACGTACAAAAAACAAACCAGAAGAGAAGAGCTTGCCTTTCTTTTGTCTGTTTGGGATTTTTTTAGTTGCCTTTTTTTTTCCCTTTTAGTTTAAGAGCCTGAACCATAAGAGGATTCATTGATTTACCCCAGATCAAGCTGAAATTCTCTAGGACAGCTAATAAACTGAACTCTCTTCTGAGTCTCAAACCATTCCTTAATTTCCTCTTATAAGATAAAAACCTTGTTTTGATGCAAACTGTCATGAATTAAGAAAATTTACCCTTAAAGCTATTAGAAATATCTCTTTTCTGTCCTGAATTTTTCCAGTAAGACTGCCTTTACTCTTCCAACAGCAGGGCTCTTCAGAGCAAGACTACACTTTCCTTTTTCCTCCAGAAAGACACAAGAGACTCATTTGTCAAAACATACAGAAGGCAATGAATAGATAAGTGGAACTGATCTAAATCATCTCAGAGCTGAGAAAAATGTAGTAGAGTTTAATAGAAAACATCCAAATCAGTTTGTCTAAATCACAGCTTGGCCTTGTCTATATCATTATTACAGGTAGTGTTGAGTTTCTCCTTACTCAGATGTTAAAAATTGAAGTCAATTGAGGAAGCACCTTCACTCTGTAACCAGGAACAAGCTCAAACCTTGCTACTTTAATTCTGACAGAAAATAGAGCGATCTTAAGTGAGGCAAAGCCCATCAGACGGCAAATTAGTGATCACTGCCTTTCAGTGAGGGAGGAGTAGGTGCAACCTTTTCTTCTTGCAAAAATTAATGACCATTATCATCAGCAGTTCCAATCTGAAAGCTGTCAAGGTCATTCCAAGACTGCAGTTCAGACATGCACAAGGAGCACAGTCACAGGTGCTGCTGGATCCATGCATTCAATTTAAAAAGCAAATAATATATATCCTTTCAGAAATGTGAAGTAATGAAAATGAAATTCTTCTTAGGGCACAGCTACTGTCTATGTCCAAGACTCAGCAAGACAAGTCTAACTTTAGTTAACACTAAATATATTCAAGGAAATATTCTATTCTCAATTCTCACCCAAGAATCAGCATTGTCTCTGTTTTTCTGTACTTATAAATGAGTCCTGAACTAACCACTGATAGCTATACTGACATACAACTGAAATTCTCTTTTTATTCAAAGTTACAGAGAATTTTAATAATTGTTCACTTATTTTTCCTGATAAATCTGATAGACATACATTATGGAGAACGTATTTTGTCTATTTTCATTTTAAAACTGAAATTAATTTAAAATTGAAATTTCCATATTTTAGTTTTTAAATACCAAAGCAGTCTCATGGAAACCAGTAGGTGTACTCAGAAGCTACTTATTACATGTACAGTTTTGACAACAGGGCTTGAGTTTTACAGTCATTTTTGGTCCCAACTTTCAAAACAATTTAAGGATTGCTAAGAATCCATAAATTCAAAATGTGCACATAAACAAAGCACTCTTAAAAAAGAAACATATAAATAAGAATGAAAATACTCTTGGCTGCAATTGCTGACAATGAATGAAACTTGCTTCCCTGACCACCAAAAATAAAATATATCAAATAAGTAAAAACACCTTAAGAGCAAACTAGAGTTTGAGATTTTCAAACCCCATTTTACTTTTTGTTGGCTATACTAAAAATTGTTTAAAGTTTCAAAGTAAATGAAAAAAGATTCATTTCTGAATGAATGTTCCTGTTTCTCTCTTTCCTGTGAAGAAAACCCTGACAGTCTGTTCTCTGAGGAGCTCAGTTTTGCAGCACTACAGGTAGGCAGACTCAGAAGGAACCAAATGTTAAGCAGGAAAGTGTTAAACTAACATTAAAAAGCTTTGCTGCAAGAGTGACAAAAATTTGACATCTAATATAGTAGCTGAGCATGATTATACTTTGTTTTCATATTTTTGTAATTGAAGGGACAGGGTATCCTTTTCTAGCAAAGTACAAAGAAATGCAAGTATTTAGTGCACCCACTGAGCATAATGCAGCAGTGAAATAGTCAGTAGGCACTGTTAAATACTAAAACAACTCAACTTCAAAATGCTCCAGTGTCTATAGCAACCACAATACAACACATTTGCACATTATTTTACTATGCTAATCATGACCACAATTATTTTATAAACATCTGAAATGTAAGGAAAGGAACTTGAAAGCAATAGCAGGAGAGTGTAGTAAAACTTTTACTGCCTGCTCCATCTTGCTTGGCTTGCTAATAAAAACCATAAAACTCAGCTACAAAGGTTGTGGCCACATAATTCCTCCTTATTCAGTTTATAATGCTGACATTTTTTTCCTTTTTTAATAAAATAAACATGAAGATACTCTGTAATAGGCAGTAAAAGCCAGATTAATTAAAAAAGCAATGGTAAAACTGGTTCAGTCTTCAAATGCAGGGCTAGCGTAGCTCTTCAGACAGTTTGTGAACTGGTGCTAACAGTAAATTTGCACTTGAAATTGCTCCTGACAATGTCAGTTTTAAGGCTCTGCCACATCAAGTCAAGGCATTGCCTCTGCAATAAAAAACTAGAAAGTTCCACTACTCAATGTCTAACCCTGCCACAGACACTCCATCACTTTTGGACTAGAGCTCTCATTAGCACTCATTGATAAATATACTGCAATTATTTTCTACTATCAAAAGGATAAACTTCAAGCTCCTGCACTTCACTGGTTTTGTTTCTTTTACTGCAGCTATTAAAACCAGATTTGATTAGCCAGATATGATTAATAATCAGAGAGGTTTGAAAAAGTAAGAAGAGAGCAATTATTCAAAGATCCATCACTGAAACACAATAGCTTTCTTCCAGTCTTCAGCACCAGGGCTTGTTTAACTTTATCACCACTATTTCAGAAAGTAACAGTACAAAATGCAAAATTACTCTGTGCCAAGCATACTGCCCAACACTACAGAAATATAACTACTGTTTTAGCTTCTGCTAAACTTCCTCTCCAATGCCCAAGTAAATCACATTTGTCAGTTGAAAGCCACCCAGCTGCGGCTGATGCTGTTAAGGATGAGCAGGACACCCCAGTGTGGAGACTGGAACATGGTCTGTGCACTGGAGGCATCTGCCCAGGGAGCTGGGAGCCACAGGACAAGGCTGGATGTGTCCAAGGCCAGCCTGGATGGGACTTGGAGCATCCTGGTCTAGGAGAAGGTGTTCCTGACCATGGCAGGGCATGGGATGAGATGAGTTTTAAGGTCCCTTCCAACTCAAACCATTCTGGGACTGACCAGAGGAACACAAAACAGCTCCTTGAGCCTTGCTCAAGACTGACCACAGAACAAGGACTAGGCTTAAGACGCTCTGCACCCACACTGAATGGAAGACTTAAGCTATATAAAGATGAGATTTCTGGATAATTTCTCCAGAGAAGGAAAAATCCTTAAAAAACCTCCAACATTCCTTGAGTATTGTATTTGCGGGTCGCCTCAATAAAGACAGGAATGATGGATCTGACTCCATGTTCTCAGAAGGCTAATTTATTACTTCATTATACTATATTATATTAAAGAATACTATACTATGCTATACTAAAGAATACAGAAAGGACACTTACTAAATGCTAAAAAGATAATAATGAAAACTTGTGACTCTTTCCAGAGTCCTGACATAGCTTGGCCCTGACTGGCCATTGAGTGAAAACAATTCACACCAGAATCCAATGAAACAATCTCCAAACACATTCCACATGAGCACAACACGGGAGAAGCAAATGAGATAAGAATTGTTTTCCTTTTCCCTGAGGCTTCTCAGCTTCCCAGGAGAAAAATCCTGGGCGAAGGGATTTTTCAGAGAATGTGAATGCCACACTTGAGGACGTGTTCTGTGTTCAAAAGGAAACCTGTGCTGGACAGAAATACCCCATGCAGCCTACTTCCAACACCTCTACAATCCCAGCTACATCATCAAATGTATTTTAACCCCTTCTTTTGATTACTCTTCTCTGTCACAGCAAATTGCATGACCAACAGTCTCTGCAGAGTCAACAAGGTGAGTGAAGAGTCACAGTAAATTATTCCAGAACAGCAATGTACAGTAATTCTAAGTGCTAAGTTGAGTTACAGTCTCAAGAAAGTGATATAATGATCATCCAGCTTTTCACTTACTACTCCCTCATGGTGGGATTGAGTTTAATACATGCAATTGAAATTAATTTCTTAGTTTAAAATTATTACAACTCTAAGATACAAAGTCTATACTAGCACTGATATGCTCAGATTTTAAATATCTCCTTCTGCTTACCATTAACAGCAATTATGAATACAAGTTCGTCACATGTGAAAGAATAAATCCAGTTCTATTTTACTGGTAGTAATTTCCAGTTTGTCACCCTGATTCTCATCATCATCTCATCGCCACAATGCAACAACAGAATGTGCTCCTGTTTGTTTTTCAGAGCACCATTACATGTCTCACACCTAATTAACCAATATGTTCATACAATAGAGATGTACACACAGCTATGTATATAACTTAATCTAGCATAAACAACTGCAAACACTGCTACAGAACTCAGCTTGATCATTTTGCAAGAAGTAAAAGAACATCTATGAGAATGCTGCAATAAATTATCATGATATGAAGCATGCAATCCATTTTCATGGCAGTTTTCTAAGTCACAAATAATGACGCGCTATTCCCAAAGATGTTCCCTATCCCTTCCTTTTAAGGCCTATGTTTGAAAATCAACTACATTTATGATCAATGTTAAAATAAACAACAGTGCAATAAAATATAGACCTCTTACAATTATAATTATATTTTGTAGATTTAAATTTTGATTATGGTGCAATTAAACGTCAGCAATATTTTAAGCCACACAGCATACAATATTTTAAGCCAGGCTGCACACAATTCATCATGTTAAAGAGGCAATGCTGAGTAAATGATAGGCATCAAGTTACTTCAGCTTTCTGACATACTCCAGAATATGTAGCAATATTGTATTTTTTTAAATATATACATATATATTTAATTTTCTTAGAGATTAATGTGAATTTTCTCTACCACAGAAGTATCCTACCATAGAATCAACTAGAAAATCTAGATGCTTTCTTGATTTTCTCCAAGAAAACCTCAGTACAAAAAATGCAAGACCATCCAATCATCCACAGATGTTCCAGAGGACAGCTCATCTGAATTCATTTTGATTTTATTCCTAAAACATATACTGTGAAAGCCTGTGGAAAAACTCTTTTATTTAATGATTTTTTTTTACATAATCTCACCTGCACTTTTAACAAGAAAAAAATACCTGTTCCCAAAGGTTCTCCTACCACTAGTAATATCCAAACATAAATGCTAGAGGTGCAAATAAGTTCTAAATTTTGCCATTCTTTTATTAATTTTCCAAATATTAACAAACAAATTTTATTTTAGCTCAAATTACTATTCTACTTCTCAGGCACTGTTGGGAAGCTCAGAAACTGTGTTTATATTCTCAGTAGCCTGGATACACTAATTTCTGCCAGGGCCCAAGTACCCACTGTAATCATCTCAATAACTGTTATAAGGCACCCAGGGTTTGCAGAGGTCCATACATCACTACAATGAACTGGTAAACACATTCAGGGGCCATTAGTTATTGATTTATTTGCAATTATGCCTTACAGATGCCGTCCATGTTCCCCCCCTTGGCACTTCATCATCCTGACTCCATTTCAGGACAGCCAGTAACCATTATCCCAAGCTCCACATAATGAGAAATAATGAAAACAAAGCTGTAAGAGTACTGTGACATGCAGGTACAAAGCCATCAGCTTGTCAATACTGCAGAGAAATGGATTCTTTATAATAAAGAGCTAATTAATTGATTACTGTACTTGTAAGCAATAAGTACTTTATCAAACAGTGATAAAGCTGGTTATCTATCACTGTTAACCACCAGAAATATTTGCAGCACTGCAGGAAGTGGATACAGCAGAATAGGAAAGAGCTTCTGCCAGGCTGACTGCACAAACATGCCAGTAGTGAAACTGAAACTGCTAAAAGTGCCTGAAGGTGGGATGAAGTCACATTCAGCAAGGCAGAATATGAAACCAGACCCAAAATGTCTGTAGTCTGTCAATGATTTTGGACCACATAAAACCCAGGCCTCTGCACTCCCCTGAACTAAATTTCTACTTGAGCTAGACACAGCTTTAAAACCCCCTATTATTTAGAAATTGTCCATTTTTTCAAGGCTGAAGGATTGGCTGTAACTATCAGTACATTTGTGAAATGCCTAACTACATTCTCTATTAAAAAGCAACTCTATTTCTAACCCAGAATGTCCTCGTGTTCAATTTTCATCTACTAAATTCTATTCTACTTCTGTCTTCTAAGTAAACACTGCTATTAAGAGTACATTTTGTCCCCTTTGTCACAGTCAATGATGAAGAACACCCTAATTAAGCCTCTTCTAGTTGAAGATTACCCTGCTCATTGTAGGGGGAGTTGGACTAAATAGCCTTTAAAGGTCCCTTCAAAGCCAAACTCTTCTATGATTCTGTGAACTTTAAAAACATAGTCAAAAAAGCGTATTTTTATTTCTCTTTATCAAGTGATCCAGACTTCCCCTCTTCATGGAAAAAGACCTCACCAGTGTGTCATTTGATAAATTTATCAGTAACTCAAACACAAATCAGATTTCTGAGATTCTTTTTTTTTCCCCCCAAGTCACATACAAAAATGCTAAATAGTTTATAAGAAAGAAAAAGATCTCTGAATACATTTGATTATTCTCCATTTAAGGTTTCATGTCAAACTTGAACATACAAGCAACATTATTTACGTTGATTTTGTACAATTCCACAACTGTATCTTCTACAATCATGGGATAATTTGCATTGATTGAAGCTGATTATTTATAGTTTTCAGTTCTATTATTTTGTTTCTCCATTTCTTGAAGCAATTTTTTACATTTTAAATATAGTTTTGAAAGTAACCAAAGATTGCTGGTACAATCTCCCTGCGACAATTTCTTACAACAGAAGGAGACGAAAAACCAGAATAAGTTTATCACCACCTGACTCCCAAGCTACAAAATTGAAACACTGAGCTTTCAAGTGGGATAGCAGGAACTACAAGATTTTATTCAGTTCTTGAAACCTAGCCCATGTACTCTCAATAGAAAGGCAATTTTGTTCATATGGGTTAGGACAGATGGCATGGGGACCTAAAATAAATTTTACTCTGACAAACAACAATTGTTTACCCAATGGATCTGTTCTTTTTCTGTATTCAGAATCATCTATCCTTGGAAAAAAATGTAAGTAACAGTTTTTATTGCTTTTTATTACCATTAGCCCCTCAAACCCACACAAGTTTGAGATGGAACTAGGGGCTATTTTGTCTTTTTTTTGGTGTCTCTCCAAACCTGTTTATATAAAGTTCTCTGTTCCATCCTGTCTGGCCAAGTCAGAGGGAATATCTGAAACCAATTCTTCCCAACTGTTCATCCATGGTGAGATTCAAGACAACTTGCAATTTCATTCTAAATTTAGGCACTTGGGCACTGCCATATCTGCAAAGGTTTTATTGGAGATGTCAAATTTCACTCACCAGCAGCTACAGCACAAGATGAGTGTGAAGAATGTGCTGCACCAATTTTTAAGACTGCTATTTATCAATATTTCTTTGTGGACTCAGAGAGTGATGGTACAGCCAGGATTGAGACACAAGTGGGTAAAACCCCACAAAATTCACTGACCACAGCTTTCAGCCTGATGTTTGCAGAAACACCACCAGAAATCTACAACAGAAAGGGATACAGCCCAACAATACCCAGAAAAATGGACAATTTGTCTGATCACAGGCTGCACCCCCCATTCTAATTCATGGGCCATTCCTAGAGATAAATCTGAATTAAAATAAACCAAAGACAATCTGGAGATAAGAGGAGTGAGATTCTAGTGGGGGAAAAGCAGCCTTCAAACCAAACACTCCAAAGAATTCTGCAGTAGAGCACACAGGGCCCAGCACCATGCAAAATCAGTCTGAAGAAAAATCAAATAAGTAAATGGTGCAAACAGGGAATATGTCCCAGCTTTTTAGGAAAGTACCCTTTCAGTTCATTTTAACTATCTTTATATATTAAATTATTACTTCTGTTTTCTCCATCCACTCCTCTAGCAAAGGCTTTTTATTCTAACTTTCCCAATTCTTGAGGATGTACAGGGGTTCAAACCCTCCCTTGAATTAGAATTATGCCTAACTGCTCTTTGAATGTGCCTGAGCAGGGAGGACTCTCCCTTATCCCCTGCAAGAACAAAGAAATGTAATTAATTCTAAATCTGAATTTCACTCTGACTTGTACTGTATGAAATAACCTTTTTTAGTAAATGTCCAGTTCCTACCTCATCTTCTTGGCAACCTTCTCTGTGACTTCAGTAAAAGTCTTGGGATAACAATTCACCCTAACACATTCCTCTTTAGAGGAAACCCAAGTGTAAAGGAGTAGGCAAACTACATTTCCCTTGCCAATGCTCTCCCTGCATTAGAAATCCTATCATTCTTTCCTGATTTTACAACACACAAATTCCACTACCCTTTTCCACTCACAAATTCATTTGCTTTTTTCCCCCCTCTACTTTCTGTCCCCTAAAACTCTAAACCATAATCTTCTGTCCCCTTATTTATGATCTAAAAATCTGTATCATTGCCTCATTCTTTCTTGACTTGCAGTTTACAGTCATCTGAATTAATTTTGAATGAATTCACATCCCCATGTGCTTTGTGCATTGCTCTTCCTGAGCTTGCACTCTTATTTCCTCTCCAGCTTTCATGAATTCCTGGGTTCTTCCATGCTACATGGAAAATTCTGTGGAACATAATTATTCCAGTTATGCACAAAGAGAGAATCTGCACTGCCACCTTTCCCAAGTGTTCTGCCTCACGTGTCAGCTCCTTTTATCTTTCATTTCTACCCTCAGCTGTTACACCAACACCTCATTTCTGGTTCTTGTGCTTCTGCCTCCCCTCTGCAGGTATTGAAGGTAATATCTGCCAAGAGTAAATCTGGAAAACAACCATCACATTTTCTACTCCAAGGAACTGCAGTTACTAAAAGCATTTAAAGTTGTTTTTAAACAACTTTCCTATGTGATCACAGCTATTACTGCACATCAGATACAAGGCCTGTAATGTTTAAGCCATAAACTGCACCATGGACTGCCTTAGTACATGCCCTGAAGGAAATCCCAATAAAGTCTCCAGCTTCCAGCTCCTAACTGATGAAAAATTCAGTAATACTCTGCCTCCAGACCAGATGGAGAATTTGACAGGAATCACACTGCCAATTTCTTAGATATTAAAGATCTTCTTTTTTTGGTTGTGCTATGGAAGAAAATAAAGGGCCCATTCAGCACTGCAATTCAACTATATAAACTAATGCTCACAAACACATCAGACACCATTTCTCTCCATTTATATCATTCCTAGAATTAAAGGCACACATCCTTATTCTGGAGTGGAAAAAACCTTACACTTAATATATACTGGTAATGAAAAAAGGGATTATGGCATCTCTGATCATTCTCTCAGGATTATACTCTGACCAGTAGTTTCTTAAAACTATTGTATTTATTCAGAACAAAAACCTTTAAAAGAAAATCCATTTTCAAATTAAGAAGTCTCTCATAAAAACACCTATTCTACATTCAATTACTTAGAAACTATCCAAAAAAAGTATCAAGACTAAAAAACTTCTCATTTTTCCCTCATGCCAAGTCTTGTACTGAAAGTCAGACATGTTACTGCATTGAGGGGACCCTATAGTGAAATTCAAGTGGTTTGATGCCTCTTGTGAGTCAGAAATCATAAAAAAAATATAATGTTGCAAGAGCATAATTAATAGAGAATAATTAATCATGTTTGAGAAGTGGGATCCTAACTCCATATTTCTATGCTTAAATGAAGCTACATTGGATTTTTTCACCCAAACAATACAAACACACTATTTGTGTGTGCCTATAACCTCAATAGTGCTTAGACACATTTTTGGAGGCTTCTATCAAACTGATGGGTACAGTCTCTCCAAAAATTTCCTTTTCTAACTCAGAATCTAAAGAAAATATAAAGAACAAAGCAGAAGATGCATTGCTATAATTACAGAAAAATCAAAATCACTTGCAAATTTCAGGGGTTTTTCTTCTTAATTTCAGTCAGAGCACTGCACAAAGCACATGGGGATGAAAGAGCACAGATTTACCTGGTTATTTCCTCAGAGGGCTGGGGGGAAGAAACAATGACAAAGAGCAAACTTCAAGGTAATAGCTGAGAGCAGCACTTTGAATTTCCACAGAAAAACCACTGCATGGAAGGTGTAGATATATAACCACAATTTTTGCACTGACACCTAATACATATATATATATATATATATATATATATATACACACACACACACATATATATATACATATATTTATGTATTTGTAGCTTGCATGCACACTTGAGCAGAAAGGTAAAATGCAGTAATTCATAGAGCAATGTCTTTATCACAACAACAGAATTACAGCTTTCTCAAACCCAAATCCCCCAAACACTGCCTTACCTGAGCAGGACTGGAGAAAACCCTTCAGCACAATTTTTAGAGAATAACTGTAGAAGAAAGGCACACTATGAAAGTCCTCTGTAGAGGGAGACAAATTCTGACCATTGATCAATAAGCCTACACTTACTGAACTTTGTGAATTCCTCTACAATTCCAGCAGCATTCTGTCTCGCATGTAGACAGGATTCTGTGAGAATTCTGTAAGAATCATCACAAACTTGAAATTCCCCCCAGAAATTGTCATCTACTCTGGAGTAAATGGGAAAAAGTGCCCTGGAACATCCTGGTCTAAACCCAGCAGATCCTGTGTCTCACACATCCAGCTTCCCTGGCACTGAAGAGCATGGATCTGAACCCACAGCCATCCTGTCCACCTCATCATTCCAGGAGAAGACAAGTACCACCAGGAAAATGGATTCTTTTCTGCAAAGAATGGAAGAAGAAGGGAGAAAATAGTGGCAGGAAAATGGAGCCTTGTCATTGGCAACATTAGATCTGTTTAACTGATTATTATTATTATACTAATTACCAGAGAAAATTAATTTACAGTGCAACACTATTTAATGATAGCTGACTCCAAACAGAAGCTGGCTATTTAAGCTTAGAAAATTTATTAGACAGTATTATCTACCCAGTCTTAAGCCCTAAATTCTCAAAAGCATTTAGACATCTGATGTACCTCCCAGCCCAATCCACTCAATCACTCCATGACCTATTCCTACTAATTTCCATGGCAGGGAACCTGGACACCTTTGCAGAGCTTTAAATACTAATAACTGCTAAATGTATGGACACTATTTTGAGAAAAAAAGTACCTGAAAGGTTAAAATCCCTTGGTAAATGACATTCAATGACTGGGTGGGCAGCTATAAGAAGACAATGCAGATGACATCAACCTCTCACAGACACATACTTGTGCAGCTAAAAATAACAGCCAAATTAGTGTTGGTACAGACTCACCAAAAAGAGAGGACAAATAAGGTTAAATCTCAGCTGTAACATGGCTGGAACAATCCAATGACATACTAAAGTGACGCTCAGATACGTGTGGCTGCAAAGAGGGGCAAAAGGTTACTCTTTCCTTGTTTCCTCTCATTACCTTCGTTACAGTAACTTACTACTGACAGGAAATTCACAATTAATTAATTAATTCAATTAGGAAGAAGACCTTTAAAAGCATTGAGAAGGATGAAAGTATGACAAGAAAGTCTCACAGATATGTATGCTTAGCAGAAAGATTTTTGAATGTAAAATCTGATGAAGGAATAGAGATGGAAGCAAGTTTTGATATAGAAGAAAAGAATTGCTGAGCCAGTCTTACTGGATAACCAGGGAGGCAAAGGGTGTGTTAGTTAGAAGGGGTTTTTATGACTTAGAGCAAAGGATAAACCCACCCCAAACAAGAAGATGTTTTGACCAAGCAGAAGGATAGAACAGGCAAGCAAGTCAGCAAATGTGGCAAGTAGAAAAAAGGTCTCAGAATTTTCCACTGCAAGAAAACTGAAAAACAACTTCTAGCTTAAACTGTAATGTGCTGACTTACAGTGATTGGAGAACAGTGACATGAATATGGTAATTACAGTAGTTATGATAGGCTGTAGATAAAAGTTAAGGTACAGACTGGTTCTACTGTATTAAGGTTCTCAGCAAAGAAAAGTAGCTGGAGCTGACAGCTGTAGGCACAGGCTCTGTCACCCACGACCCTGGACTGCTGTCATGATTTGGATGGAATAAACTGCATTTGGAAGAGCCACCTGGAGTCCCACATCCCTCATTTCAGCTCTTACATAAAAGTAATAAACTCAGGATTTGTAATGTCAGGAACAACACTGACACCTCCAAACCTCTAATTTAAAAGCTTCCCCAATGTTTACAAATTATTTAAAAACCCAAAGTTTTTAATACAAAGAAATAGAAGAGGACCACTTCAAAAGGTCTAAAATGTGAGCCAGTCTGGAGCCTTGCAGAGTAGCTGACACAGCTGATAAGAATAGTCCCCTGCACAGGTGTTGGCATGTTCTGACTAAGCTCCCAGGCACAGCTTTGGCACAGCCAGCCTCTTCTACTGCCACTGAGGCTCTCCACTCACACATGTCACCAGATGGTGGTGGAAGCTTACTCACTGTGTATCCTGACAAAAATGGAAATAAACTGCAAGAACTGTAAAGAGCTCCTTGCTATGACTCCCAGACCAAAAATCAGTTAACTTACCACCAAGGCTAACAAAATATGTGAGTGTATTAGCTTGTGTGGTTGTGTTCTTAAAAACAATACAGGAGTTATCAAATACAACACAAGACCTCTCCAGTTATCCTTAAACATGCTCCAAATATTGTCAGCCTTCCCCCTCTCATTCTTTTTATAAACTCTGCAATAAAACACTCAATTAGTGCATAATAGAATGTCTTCCATTAAAATAGAACAAAACTCTATAAATAAACAATTATTCCAACAAAGCCCTGTCAGCTTCTCTTCATTGTTATTTCCCAGATTATTTTAGCCTGGGTGGATTTTTGAGATCAGAGCAAGCCTGCACACTCTGCTCTTCACAGCTTTGGTGGCAGGCAGGAATTGGTCATGAACCATAAGTTTGGAGGGGCAGGATGAGAGCAAGAGGAGTTTAGCCAACAACAGAATAGGAGCAGCACAATAAACAGCTGCCAAAGCCTTCTAGCCTGGAACTCAAGAGAACGACTCTTTCCAATTACCACTGTTTGGATAAACCCAATTGCTCAACAGCTGACTGTACATAAAAAAAAATCCAGGAAAAATATACTCAAAATGAGGATTCCTCTCTCAAAGGATAGCTTTACTTTTAAAAAGTATATCCTATTTCATCTCTATCTTCATTACTAGTTTTTTCTCATTTGCAATACTGAAAAACCAAGGACAGTATCTTCACACTAACCAACCCTGTGATCTATATCAAAATACATTTGGTGCATTCTTAAGTATTACATTACCATGACTCTTTGATTATTTTTCTGCTGAGTTCAAGCCAGGGCATGTACATTTTAGCACAGAACAACCAATTGTGAAGGAGGCCTGTGAATTCCTCTGCTATTGCTAACATCCTTTCCCGACTGACATGTCACAACAATATGCATTCTTCCTAAATTATCTACAAGAGTTAAGTAATCTAAACATAATTTTAAAAAATTATAATTATTACACACCAGAAGTGTGGAAATATAGTGTAGACATTTTCACATTAACTAGTACCACTGGTAAACTAATCTTTTTAATCGTTATGGATTTTAAAAAGACTATGAACTGTGATTTTACATAGTAATTTTTCTTGTTTATCTTTTTTTTGTGGGAATAAACTCTTGAGAGATTCACATCACAGCAAATCTCAGTTTTTGTTGTACTGCTTCAAGAGAACAATTTCTTTGAAACATTGGGGAGGTTTGCTTTGTACAGTCAGTGAAGGATTCCTGCAAAAATAGACACAACTTTAGATATCTAGTGAATTATAAATGTCAGATTGGCTGATCTGCTTTGGGTAATTTGCAGTATACAGCACATTATCTGAACTATATATACACAAGGTAAAAACTTGGAAACAATAAATACAGAGCTATGGTGTAAAACATACAAAAGAAATGCAAACTGAAACTGTGCACTGAGTATCTGGTGTTCTGCTGTCACATCTGCATGGTGTGGCCTTTGTTCTGTCCTGTAACCAGTCTTTCAAACTTGTGTGTTCAAAATTTGTCATTCAGCACCTTAACTGAAAGGATTTAGAGAATTTACAAAGAGCAGAGGTAGGAAAGAGAAGGGGAGCTGCTGCTAGGGAGGAGAGAGTGTTGTGGTGTTGTGAGGGTCCCCAGGACGAGGTGAGAGATGAGAATGACTTCAAGTTCTCAGAAGGCTGATTTATTATTTTATGATGTTATATTAAAAGAAATTATATACTAGAATTATACCAAAGAAAGAGAAAGGAGAGATCAGAAGGCTAGACAAGAATGATAACAAAAACTGGTGACTCCTGAGAGCCTTGAAACAGCTGGACCATGACTGGTCATTAAATTAAAACAATTCACATGTTGGATAAACAATTCTCCAAATCACATTCCAAAGCAGCAAAACAGGGAGAAGCTGAAGCTTCCCAGGAGAAGAAATCTTGGCAAAGGGATTTTTCATAAAATATCACAGTGACAGAGAGAGGATTTCAGAAAGGAAACAGGAGAAAAAGCATTCTTCTCAATGAGCTGTGAAACCACTTGACTCATTTTGCTTTTTAGCCCCCAAGCTCAGAGATCATGGCCAAACTGCACTTCTGAAAAAACAAATTTGAATATGAGAAGATTCCTAATGTGCCCACAAAATTGTTTAGCAGTTGTGCTTTACAAAGTGGTTCCATGTAGTGGAAACAAATCTGAATTGCCTTCATTGTCTGAGCATCACATGAATAATTTCTGCTCCTCTGGTGTAAAAGCCCACCTGTACAGACATCATTCCAGGCTGGGTTCCAGCACAAATCTGTCCAGCCTCAGCCTCCCTGCTGACAGAGGCTGCCCTTTGCTTACTGAATGTAAGAGCAGGTAAGATCCATGATTATACAACAACTAGTTTTAATCATGATCAAACCTGTCAAGCCTGAATTCAAACTGGAAATCCAATTACAAAGAGGCCTGTGACCCTTTAACATTATCCTCAGAGTATGTGACACTCCAATGAAACAGTGTCACATTTTCTGGGGGAAATGCTCTGATTATTAATTCATAAACTGTTTGGAGTAAAGACTTAGTATTTTATTTCATTTCATTGTATTCAAACAGAAACAATTAAGATTTTACTTTCCACTCCCAGAAGTGCTGTTTGAATATACAAGACAAACAACCCTGAACACTGTGAGCAATGCCAGAGCTCTTAGGGTATGTTAGAGATTTGTTACCATGAAAACTAAATGCTAATGTTGAATTTCATTTTCCTTAAAGTAATGTTGACATATGCAAAGGCTTTGTTTAAATATTGGAAAAAAAGATTGAAACACCAAAATCCATAACTTACTGCAGAATAGTTAATTTAAAATATAAATACCACACTCAGCACCTGAGGCTTTCCCTCCAGATTTTGGGGGTCTGAGCACTTACTTCATATTTCAATCACATTTCTCTAATTTGAAAGGGATCTAGTTTTATCCATTAATAACTTTAGCTGAATTACATTAAAATGGGAAAAAAAAACCCAAAACAAAAAAACCTAATTAGTATTAAGTTTGGCCTCATTTAATCTACTTTTTTGTTAAGTATATGAAGCAGTAGTTCATACATTGCCTTTTTAGCTACATCCATGAACATCAAGCTACAGTTAACCACTGAACAACAGATTGCAAATACTTCTGAAAGAATACTCCTTTAAAAACAGTGGTGATTATTTGCCCAGTTCAAATACAATTACCATTCTGAACATTTTGACTTGCAGTTGTGTATCAATTACAACTAATACTTTTATGTGTTTAATCAGTACCCAAAAACACCAAGCAAATAATTGATTTGAAAATTAAAACTTAGTATAAAGAGTTTTCAAACTCTTCCCAACTAACACAAATTTCCCAACTCCTATATCACAAACTTTTCATAGAAACAGACCTTGGGGGAAAAAATAGAGGAATTATAATTGGACACAGACCTTTGTGGAATTTAGATTCTTTTTTTTTTTTTTTTTTTTTTTTTTTTTTGTGTCGCACACAAAAAAAAGCATTTCCTAAAAACCATGGACATTTTTCAAGTGAAATGAAATTTGCACCAACATTGTAACTGAGGTACCCAACACTATTTATCTTGGGTAGTGCATTCTACACATTCTGCTAGTTAGTGCCTCGGCATCCTTGAAAGAAATGGGGATCTTGGCAGCAGCTGAATGTTCCAGAGAGCACTGGAACTGCACAGTTAGAGACGCTGTACTGGCAGAATTCCCTTCAGGGCTGTAAGCACTGAACACCTGTCACTGAACAAACACGCACAACTAAACCATTCTCCTCCTCTTCCCCCCACAACTCCCACCTGGTTTCCAAGAGAAATGTTAAGGTCTTGACACTTTAATTAAAGGGAAAACAAAGTGTTGGTCCTGAGTTAATGAAATTGCTCAATTATGGTCTCAAAGGCCAACGGAGCAGACGTGAGCAGCAGCTGTGCAAGCACCATCCCACCTCCTGCTCTGGAGGGTCTGCAGGAGCTTCTGGTGTCTCTGCAAAGTTCCCTCTGAACTCAGGCAGAGTCAAACCCCACCTTACAGCCCAGCCTGAATGGGGGAAAGTGCTGCAGGAACTCAGAGATAAAGGAAAACCTCCTTACTCTCTCTGTTTGTCTGTCCTGAGGAAGACAGCAGCAGCTGTTTGTAAAAGCAAAGAGAACCAAACATTTTTAAATCTTTATGGCATTTTTTATATCTGCTCCATCTTCTCTGCAAAGAGAATTCAAAGGCTTTTTCTTCAATTAAATACAATTTCAGTACATCCCTCTTTCTGCATACAAAACCCAGTAATTTTATTACTTAACAGCAGTTTTTGCAAGTGACTAGCAAGAGTGAGATTCACAGCCTATTCTAAAATCTGTCATTATTGATGCTCAAAACCAGAAAGAAATACATGAATATGCAAAACCTATGTACAATTAGAATTAGAATCAAATGCAGCATACTTCCCAACAACTTTCTGTGCTGGTTCTCCATCTTGGGGCCTGTTACTTTATTACTCTTTGGCAGCATGCAGTGACTCAAAACAAGCCTTGTTCTTCAGCACAAAGAAAAGCCTTAGCATGCTCTGTGAGGTATTTTTATCAAGTACCAATGGCTTACAGAATCAATTTTACTACTAAAAATGCAAGGCATTGGATGTCTCCATTTAACAAAGCTGCAAAGGTGGATGGAAAATTCTATAATAAGTTGTCTTTATAATTTGGTCTTGCAACTGAATATTTCCTCTATAGCTTTATTTGTAGCTAACATTCTGAAGCATTTTCTCATTTTCTCCATGTAGGCCCAACATCTTTAAAGACATTTGAGCAAGCCCTAAAACTAAAGCCATCATTACATTATCTATTACATTACAGAATACAATAGACAATTTTTTTAAAAGCATGAATTTCACCTAAAAAGCAGCTTTCTTTTTACCATTTTCAAGTCCATAGCAAAAGTATTTTTTACAAAAATACAGACTTGCCTAACAAAACACACAATTCTTTTAAATTAAATTCCATCAAAACCAACTAAAGGACACATTTTAGATTACACCCAGTTAATCTTGGATCATACTCTATACATTTGAGTCACAGAACATTAATTCTGTAAGTAGAAGGAATGAAGCATCATATTCTAAGGATATACATTTTCTTTGCTGCTTAACACCCACTGTACTCTGAATAACTCTTATTGAATTTCTACTTTATTACTACTTGTTCTAACAAGTTGTTTTGTAATTTTGGATTTACTTTTGGCTTTATTTCTCATTTTTTTAAACAGAATTCTGTTTTAAGGATGCATCTTGTCTCCCCTTAGAGTTCTTTTCTGTAGACTACCCAATTTCACTTTACACCCTTTCTTTGACAGTTTCACAGACTTCTAATCATTCTCATTGCTCTGGTATAGATGCTCTACTTGTCTCCTGAAGAGCTGTGATCAGATTACACAGAAAACTGCAGCCAAAGCCACATGCCATGTGAAATTAGTAGGAGGAATATTCCACATGCTCCAGGCAATATTCCTGATTTACACTGCAGCACAGTGTTCAGCTATTCCACAATATTATGTGGTTTTCAACTCATGTTAAGCCTTGTTTTACACATCATACCCTAGAGCCTATTCTAATGAAAAGCCAATGATCAACTCTTTCTAATCTTCTTGATCTCTGTTTGTACATTGGATCATTTTTTAAAAGCTGAGCTTTGTACCTCTTCTTACACTGTCTGTTATTTCTTTGGATCAGTTCTCCAAGAGGAATTCCACTGCTGTCCTCAGCTGCACTCACTGTTCCAGCCCCACCAAACCCAGGCCACTTGGTCTGCAAATTCTGTCAGCTTATTTTCTGTTCCATTTTCCAGATAATTAAGGACAATATATCCCTGCAAAAAAGCCTCTTCAGTATATCTGCATGTTCCTAATCTATTTTCCATTAATTAAAAAAAATTGTAAAAATTGTCAGGCCAAATTTCCACAGTTGTTCACAGGAATTAATCTGTGAGACAGCATCCAAAGCCTTTTTAAAACTCTAAGTGGTCTTGTATGTTATCCATGGTACCTCTTATCCTTCCATGGATGCAATATAGACTGGATTTAAACAATTTTTCCTTGCATACCCATTTTCCCAGTTAATTCTTTCCCTGCTTTCTTGCAGATACTGTGTAAAATTTCAGTTATACACTTCCAGCTTCCTTAGGAATGTAAGTAATAGTGTCTAGTCTATGATTTCTTAGCTTTTAATTTTTATCTCATTTGAAACACAGACATTGTATTTCCTTTTCCTCTCTCTAGGCTGCAGTCCTATATTTGGGTAACTTGTATCAATTTTCTTAGCTCCATGTCTGCAGTTTTATTATCCCAGGGAAGGGCTGTAGAAATAAGGATTCCCTCTGAATGTGTATTGTCTGTCAGTCACCTCCTCGCTTCTGAATATCAAATCAGTGCTTTCTTAGCCACATTATTACAAACACAAAGTGATTGTCTGTTTCATTTATGACCCTTTCTAACTACTGTGGGACCATCTTTCCAATTCTGTCCTCAATACACCTGTGCTAATTTATATTCAGACTCAATAATCTGACTAAGTAATCACTTGGTTTCATCTCCCCTTCTACTTGAGAACACAGGAAGAGCAGTTCTTGTAAATTTTGTACTTTTTTTTTCCATAGAACTGAGGAGAAACTACAGTATAACACATGTACCCATTTGATATTTTAACCCAAAGTCCCATTAATTACAAAAGCCATATCTGTATGATCCCTGAATTTTACTTCTCTATTTTTAATATACACAATGGTCATAATTGCAAAATCTGTTCTACAGAAACAGATAATTCCTCAACTCCAGAAATGTCCAACACACCTTTAGATAAAGTTTTACAGCAAGTAAAACTTGAGAAAATTACACTGGGCTGTAATACATGTAGAGATATAATTTAGTGAACATAAAGAAACTGCAATTGTCCTGCTAAGATTACTTTTAAAAGCAATCAAACATGGAATGTACTTTGAAAGGAACCTGAGAGAATAAAAATAGGAAAGTTTTCAAGAGCATAATGAAATTCACATTATTAGAGGTTCTCTACAATTTTAATGACCTATGAGTGCATTTTAATTAATTTAAATGTTTAAAGTAGTACTCTATGCACATTCTTAATCTACAACTACTTCTACTATTGATACTGGCTTATTAAGGGCCAGATATGTAAATAGTTTAGACTAATTGTCTGTTACTACAATTTAATTCAGTCTCATAACAAGGATTGTAAAATCAGGATAATGCATTCTCCTAGGAAAAAAAAATCCTGTTGCTTTTCCACTTACTGTTTCAGTGATAAACTTCCCATCAAAGGGACTGTGTGTTTTAAATGACATGCCAGCTTTTACAGGATATTGCAGTAACACAATATATGTCTGTCCTTGAAGTAAATGTTCTAGCCCAGCTATGACTCATATTTGCATCTACTTAAAAGCACAGGCATTTGTTAGATCACTATTTAGCTACCAGACACAGAAGAGATGTTAAATCATTTCCATCACCATAGTTCACTGCAATGTAACAGTACAGGTAATACAAACATTTATAATTTTGTCTCAAGGATACCATCTCATGACAATATAGTGGCTTTTTACTGGATGGGGTATAATCCAAGTGCCTGAACTTATAAATTGGATAACATGTTCACTCTAAAGTTTTGTAAGCTTTAAAAGTTCACTTAGATTTACTGAAGCAGGCTTGACAATACTAGACAGTGAATTTTACCTAGATTTTCCACATCTTCTGTTCTCTTTTTCTTTATTTTGTTGTAAATATATATGCAGGATTTCAATTGCATTTATTTCTTTATTTATTCCTCACCCACCTCCATGGAAGTGACCAAATTCATGTTCTGACTCCTAGTTCCTTTGTGGTATAAACAGAATTTAAATAAATCATCATCCCAATAAGTATAAATCAATTTCACCCTTCCCAATAAAACATTTAAATGACTTATGGAACACTTTTCATGTTCATTCACACTGAATCATTTTAAGAAAGAATCTAAGTTACATAACACACAGCAGAACTTAAAAGATTTTTTGATATAGGTCAGAGGAGATGAGACACCACACAAGCTTGATTCCAAGTATCACAGAAATTCACCTAAGGAAGGGAAGGCTCTCCTTTATACATATTATATACATAATTTATATATTTGTTCCCATCTCTTCCTTTTGATGGGAACAAATATTTAAGACACCTAAACACTTGAATAAAGACACATTATTTTAATTCAATACATTGGATTACAACTGTAGTTCAATAAATGTGCACTACAGGACAGAGTTCAGTCTCTTCTGTTTTAAACACAATTTTAACTCACCTCTTTGCACTCTAGACATTCATCATTCCCTCTGTCATTTATTTCTTACATCCTAAGCAGTTATCCACATGCACTATCCAAGATGGAATCCTTTATTAGGGGAAAGGAAATATTTAGAAATAATAGATCCGGGAAATGTGAGGTGAAAAAGAACTACTTTTCCATTTGGAAGAGATGCTAATCTCACACATAAAGTTTTAGACTATTGCTTAGGCATGGAAAATTCAAACATGCCCATATTTTCTGATGCCTTAATTCTGGAAGTAGCCCAGTTTTCTAATCTATTGATTAAATAAAGACATCAGGGCCTCTGGTGGGACTCCTTTGGGAAACATAAGATCTGTAAAAACACAGATGCTTGCCAGAACCAGTCAACTGACTGTGCTCATGAATTTCAAAGAACAGGAGTCAGACAGGCACACTACCTGTGCAGAGTTTTTATTTTGGGGGAAGCATAACTCTGCTCAGGTTTTCCATAAAAATCCTGATGACTTCAGTAGAAACAGAAACACAAAAATAATTTCTTCTTGGATTATGCAATTGTATCTGTTTACAAGACAGAATGAAGAGAGGAGAAGATTCTAAGAGTCTAGCACTGAAATTTTCCACTGCACCTAAAACAGGGAAAGTAGATATGGACTGAGTAGCACATGCCTCAGGTGTGGGACAGTATGGAGAAATATTTGTTATACATGGTGAAAAATGCTTCAGTAAGCAACAGAAGAGGTACAGAGAGATATAGATGTTTTTATTTGAGGCTCAGGAGCAGAAAAATGAATGAAAACAGAACTAAAATGGTATGTTTGTCTGTGGAGAGGTGCACTGCCAAAGTGAAACAGATGAAATGCTCTTGCAAAGCCAGACAGAAACCTGCAAAAATTAATTACCATGGACATATTTGTGTGGAGACAGGGGAAGACTGAAGTTGCTTCTGACTACATCATCATCATCAACTAAAGCTCTTTTCCTCACAGTTTAAACTCTAATTGCAGTTCTCAAACAAAAATAGAGCAGTGTAACAGTTTTGAGAGCTTTTGAAATTTTAAATATTACAATGTTTACCCTAATCTGGAAAAATAAAAAGCATTGTTATGTAGTCCCAAAATGCAACCTCAGTAAATAAAACAATAGGAATAAAGTAAACATTATTTTCCATAATAAAAAAAATATTCAATCAGGAATTAGTTTTGATTTTGCACAACTTCCAGACTGAAGCAGCAACTTACATCTGGCATACTCAGGTTTAGAAGCCCTAACTATTAGGAAAGTACCAGTTTTTTGTCCTTAGTCTTGTAAATATCATCCCCTTGAGTCCCAGCTGGAACATTCTGAAATGCTGGAAAAGTTTGCAAGCATCATGGAACACATCAGGATTTCTCAAGTCACAAAAGAAACACAACAGAGCAAGAAGCAATTACAGCCAGTGCTCCTCCTCTGCTGGGATTGGATTCTCAAAATGTAGACTGCTAGCTTCAATTAATCAGAGTTCCTGTAATTCCCTGAAAACTTAATTGTGATAGAAACTTGTATTAAAAAAACCCTAAACTTGTTACCTACCTGTCCTATTTACTTCAGCTAAGCAGGACTTCTTTTAATCACACTGGACAGGTGTCTTTCACCTGTATAAAGAGGATTGATACAGCTGGAAAGAACACAGTACCTTTAGATCTCTCCTGCTCATCTTCTTCTCTGCCTCTTCTCCTGGATCACTAGAAGAGCTTGCAACAACCAGGAATTTTTTCTGCCTGGCTTCCCAAAGACCTTTCTGGGTGGGACCTTCAAACTCTTTCTTCTTTGTACATTCACAGCCTTCTATAAAATAAAACCAACAAAAATATCATCAGAATGCTTTTTATTTGCTCGTTCAGACACATGAAATTCTCAAAGAAACAGCACTTGAAATAAGCAGATATTCAGGTTACTGTGCCATCCACATAAAGTATTCCAGGGCTGTGTGTATCTCTGCTCCACAAATAATTTCATCTTATCTAAAGGGTAGCCTAGACTTGGCCCCAAAAATGCAATAATTTTGCAGTACACAGAGAAGCACAGGGAAATGGATGCATTCTTTCACATCCCTCAGAACCACAGGAAACATCAGCTCACTGCATCCTATCCACCAACAATGCAATATTCTGATTTACAACTCACAATTCCTTTTGTTTCCATGCACTTTCTGCCAACCTTTCAAACAAGGAATTCCTGATGAATAGGTAACTCAGTAAAAAAATTCTGATGAACGGGTAACACACCTTTTAAATATTAAAGGTTGGAAGGGATAGGATGAAGACCACAGTACAAGGCATCTGCCATGACCTGGCAGAAAGGACACTGCTGACAGCATTTGCATTGGCAGCTCCCACAAATCCAAACACAGCCTGTACCTTGTTGCAGTGCTCTGTTGGATGTACATGTGTACATGGAAAAGGATGTTATACTGATTTCCAACAGGATTTGGGAACATCCCTCCAGTTCTTTGAAAAAAAAACTTTGATTGAAAGAACACATTATACAGCTAAAATCCAGACTGAAACATACTTCTAAATTATTGCTCTTGTAAAATGTTTTTATTAAGACCTTTACACCAAAAGGCAAATCTGATGGCTTAAAGCAGAGAAGAAAAAAACCCAAATACTCCCTCCACTCTTGAGGCAAAAAAGGAGATCAAGCAACACAAAACCTTCCTGTATATCCAGCCTGAGTACAACTGGAACTGGTGGAAAGAAATACACCTGGATTAAAAAAAAAACCTTTAGTATTTATGTATTCTCAGTGTTTTAAGAGTTGAAGCTACTGTCACAGATACCCTGAATAATAACTTTCTCTGGGAAAAGTAAAAGGCAAAATTGGTTTGTGTGTCTAACACCTTCTACTCACTTAGTAACTGCTATCCACTAGCATGCTGCTCACAGAGTATTTGGTTTGTTGGTCCTTTTGAGATACACATATCTATAAAGCAACAGTGCTCTGACAGTTCTGGAGCTTTAAAAGTCAATAACCATGAAAAAAAAAAGAAAGAATGAGTTCCAAAGAACTGTTGCACTTAGATGTCAACAGCTTAGGTTCAAAGATTTTCTATTCTAATTGCATTGCACATGGAATGGGCACAACCAGGCTAATGTTAAATTTCTTTTTGCATGACCTTCTAACTGCAATTGCATCAGATCAAGGAAAGGAAAAGCACAGTTAACAGTATTAGCAATGAGTTAATTCAACCATGAGCAAAGAAACTCATTGAGTTCAACTTCTGAATATAATTGGGTAATAAATAAGCAGCTGTTGTTTTTAGAAAATACAAGAAGAGTACTGAGCAAGGAGCAGTTTTAGAACATGTTTAGAACCAGCTGCCACAGAAGTGTTCACTTTGGTTTATAAGCAAGCCACAGTCAACACTGCTAAACTCCTGCAGGCAAATGAGTTTGGTTTTTTTTTCAGAGCAGCACTTAATGCTGTGTTTTGATCTGTAAGGAAGAGTGCAAGCACTGTAAGTATACACCAATACCCTAAATAAAATACCAGCTTTCTCACTTTGATAATTAGGCTCCTCTATGTATGATCTTGCTACCATATCAGGAAGGACCAGATTTAAAACACAACCAGTTTTTAATGGAAATCCATTACTTTTTAAAAAGTAAACTGAACTCAAAGTAAAATTTCTTTTCAGAGCTGATTTCTGAGAGGGCATCAGAGAGAGAGAACCAGCCCATGGGATGACAAAGTCCTAAAAATAATTGCTAACTAGTTCCTCTCCAACTACTACATGTCCTTTATACCCATTTGAAATAAGCAAGGCAGGAATTAGGTTTCTTCAGGTGTCTTAAAAATTATTAGATGTTCTTCTCTTGAAGGATTTCTGTACAAAGCTGAACAGCAGCCTGACAGTGAGACAGCAAAAACTGCTAGTAAATAAATTACATGCCCTGTATTGTGGATGCTATCTTCAATTGTTTGAAATGCAGCAGGATGAAAGCTCCCACATCAAATGCCTGAGTAATAAAGTCAAGAATAGTTGCCCTAAAATTAAGTACTGTTAATTTTTTCTACCTAGCTGCCAGATACAAATTTACAATGCAAACTCACTGTGAATACTAAGAGGTTCCCCTTTGTTCTTTATTCTGCACTACATGACTCAAAAAGAAAAAAAACAGCCCCAAATTAAAACCAAACCCACAATCACTGAATGGTTTGGGTTGCAAGGTGCCTTAAAGCTCATCCACTTCCACCCTTCTGCCATGGGCTGGGACACCTTCCACCATCCCAGGTTCCTCCAAGCCCTGTCCATCCCTTGGACACCTCCAGGGATGGGGCAGCCACAGCTTCTCTGGGCACCCTGTGCCTCACCACCCTCACAGGGAAGAATTTCTTCCTGACATCTCATTTAAACCTATTATCTCTCAGCATGAAGCCATTCCCCCTTGTCCTGCCACTACATGCCCTTGTAAAAAGTTCTTCTCCTGCTTTCTCGGAGCAGATGTGCAGAACCTCTCATTCAGCAAATCCAAAACTAATAAAAAGAAACTCTCAGTGCCCTCTAGCCAAGCCAGCATTCCAGGTGTTCCCCAGGCAAGTCAGGCTGTGGGACAAATGCAGCCTGAGGAGCAGTGAAGGGCAATCCCCTGCTGCTGGGCAGAGCTCTCCTCCTTCCCTCGGGCTCTGCACTGCAGTGAAAGCAGAAAGCACCTGCCAGGAGGGGCAGCTCAGCTTGGCCAAGGATCGTCTGCCACTCTGAGTGTGCACTGTCCTCTAACTCAAGCATCCCAATGCACACAAGTCAGCCCAGAACACTGAAAAGTGCAGCTGGAATTCTTTTTACATCTCAGATTTCCAACTCCAACAGCAATCTGAATTTTGAGAAAAAATTAAGCAAACATTTCTCCAGTATCCACAAGAAATCCACATTTCTCAGGGTTACACTCTCTCTCAAATAAGAATTTGATCACCTTTCAAGAGGCAGCAGAAAGTATTTTAAAGAGGCAATATTACCCACTGAGACAAGAGTATGACCTACAGAGGGCAATAAAAATTATGTAGTATTAGAGGACAAGGCACTGAAACAAAATGAACTGAAATAGTGATTAATTTATGATACCCAAGGTATGAAGCAAATTAAGATTTGTAGAAGAATGTGGGTGGCTGATGAGCTTAATTTGTGTTGGAGACTGACAAGGGATTTTTTTATATAATTATTTATCAAATGGCTCCCTTGCTTGTTACTTCTTGGTATTACAAAGTGCTCTCAAGATTTCTGGAGAATAAACAAGACTGAACAGCCAGAGCGTGGTTTTTAGAATCCAACAACAAATGGTTTGATATGAAAAGGAGACAGATCCATCCACACTGTAAAAAAAAAAGCCCAGGGAAGATCCCACACTATGAATCCTCTATAAAGGATCTAGAAAGCCAGAGTATATCTTAATAGGAAATGAAGGCAATGCTTCCTAGCCTCTTCACTCAACTACAAACACACACAAAAAAAACCCCAAAATAAATGTGTGTGCCTACTATTCTCTTTCTCACCCTTGTGTTTTCTAGAGGAACTTTACACAATGGCAGGAACTCCATGAACATGGGAACTAATGAAGCTTGATTGTCAAAGGCTGGGGTGACTCAATGGCTTTTCACCTGGGATGTATTGCAAGTGCCAAAAAAAAACCAACAAAAAAAACCCCCAAAACCACTAAAAGAGATACTGAATTAGACATAATTGGAACATATTCTTCAGCTGGAAGTTGTATAGTATTTGTAGGGCTCTCTAATTTCAAGTAAACAGTTCTCTGTGATGGGAGTTCTGCCCATGACTAAGGCAGGTGCCACATCCCCTTCACATGTGAACACTCTGTTGTCAGAGGACAGAGCTCACCACTTCCCTTTGGCACCGTCCCACTTATTTTAAGGAGAATTTCAGCAACCTGGTTTCTTTGAAACTTATCTTACTGTCCAATGTGGCTGCAATTGAAAAATAGGTTCAAAATTATTAGTGGGATTAATGCTTTAAGAGAATGTGATAGCATGAGCTTCATTTACTTAGAAAAGCAGAGGTGATACAGTTTTCCTGATGGAGTTAGAAAACATAATGTAAAAATTACACAGGGAAGTAGTGTGGTACCATACAGATAGTATTCCAGCAGGTATTATATCATTTTAGCAATCTTCTGTAAAAATGAGAATCTGGATTTCATAATACCAGGATTTTCAAAATGTTTGTGACCACAGTGTATGCTTTCTGAAGGGTGAGCTGGGAAAGAACACATACACACACACAAAAAAGGCAATATCAGCAAATACAGTAACAAAATCAGTCACAAAATAGATTTCCACAACAAAGTCCTTCCAAGTTACTCATATATTCCATATTGCCTTCAGCAGTCTCACTCTCCTTAGTGAATACACCTCAGAATAAAATATTCAAATGATAAAAAAACTGCTGCTCAAACACCAGGTCAGCTCATAAAACATAGTGCAAGTATTTTTGATTTACTGTTACACCATATTTTGAGATGCAACACATCAACAAAAAAAAACCAAAAAAAAACCAACCAAACATAGCCAGTCTGATCCTGGTGATGGGAATATTTTACCTTTTGCCTCCGAGAGCTGCTTAGCATATCCAGACTCTAAACTGTTTAACGCAGCCTGCAAACCTGTAACCTAATTTTAAAAAGAGATAAGAACAAGAGGAAGAAATATGAAAACATTACTTTTGATGTGTCTGTTCACAACACACAGAATTTATGCTGGTATACTTCATTAATTCCATCTATATGTTTATATATTCCATCTATAATTTTTAAATCTTGGTTGTTGTCTCTAAGTTATGAACATAACTCCTAATTCAAGATTCGGAAAGATAATGCAGTAGAACACAAGCCATCCAAAATCTCTCAAAACATTTTACAACTCTATTAAACAATGCAGACATACAGAATACCAGGGTTCTGACTACACCAGCAACTTTTAGAACTGCTGTCACTGCACTGAGCTCAAATTTAATGGCACAATAGGACTTACAGCTTCATCACAACAAAATGTCACAAAATATGGTGTTACGCATTACAAAAAACTCATTGCTCTGGAATGAATACAGTTCATAACTGCAGAGGTCCTATACTATAAATAAATATAAATATAAATATAAATATAAATATAAATATAAATATAAATATAAATATAAATATAAATATAAATATAAATATAAATATAAATATAAATATAAATATAAATATGTACATACATATATATGTGTGTGTGTATATATATATATACATGTGTGTGTGTGTGTATACACACATATATGTATATATATGCCCCCAAAATTTCACAGCATTGGAAATGTTCCATGTTTTGTACTCTTGATTCAGCAGAACTCCATATGGGCATAAACTTCCTTTTTCTATAGGGCATTTTCTTTTCCTTATTGAAATTTCAAACATTTCATCCTCACTGTTTTATAAGCAAGCCCTGAGGTGACCAGAGAAAAACTGAGGCAGAGGAAAGGAGGGAATGAGAGATGAAGACTCTCAGAAGAAGCTGTGAGCATGGTAAATTTATTTCATTTTACACACATATAATTGATGCTACTGCTCAAACAATTGCAGGAATATAATTGTATAAAATATATTGATATAAAATGTAATTTGGGTATGGTTTTTTCTTCTTTTTCCCTACTTCTTTCCTTAAACACATGCACTGTAATTTTCTGTCATCCCTCCTACCTGTGCTCATACTGCTTCCTGTCAAAAGGGCAGAATATCTTGTATACATCAGGTAAGATTGGAGAAGAAAAAAAATGTTGAAATATTCCACTCAAGACAGAAAAAAATGTCTGATCTCTTCATGTATTTTTTTCTAAACTAGCAGGTCACTCCTGGGTGTATTTAAGAAAATAATAAAATAATTAACAATCATAAAGGAAGTTAAAATAAGCTTCTTCCAAAGGCATAGATGGAAGCAGGGGAAATGTGTGTGAATATCACACTGCTGCACACTGCTGGCTCATGTAGAGCTGCACTGAGCAAGCACACACAGACATCTATGACTCTGTGGCACCATGTTTCACACACTTTTACTGCTAATATTTCACCAAACCATGAAACTCACAAAAAACTCTGCTTCAGAATACTGCATAAGCTTTACCAGAAATATCCTGTGTATTTTACCAAAGTAAAAACCAGAAGTTTCCCTACAGCTGTGCAAGTGGTATTCACCACATTTTTACCTGCCCCATTGCCTTGTCTCTCTCCAAACTGGTTAACATTTTCTGTGTCAGTGAATTCTGGTACTTTTCTGACATCTGCTTCAGCATTGGCTCATAGGATGCATAATGTGCCTTCAGCCTGTGAGCAAGACGAGGAAAAATTATTCCTCACAGATGAGTTAAATCAGAGATTTATATCTGCATAACTTTTCCCCTCCCCAAACAAATGAGCAAAATTACCAAAAGGTCAACACAGAGGAGACAGCAAAGCTGTTTAGTATGGAACTAACCAACTGCAATACCACAACAAAGGAGGAAAAAAAAAGTTAGATGAACGAATAAGAGGATTCACAGCTTGTTTGGTCACATCTTAAAACAACCCATCCAATTTTGTCCTTTTGTTAATCCTTCATACGCATACTGCACATTAATTTTGGCTAATTTGTTTTCTTACAGATGGATTGTATTTCACTGGAAGAAAGAGAACTACAGCTGTTATCTGACTACCAAATAAAATCCTCATCTGGACAAACCAGTCATAATATAATTCTGATTCTTTCTTCACTGCACATTACACAGTGAATATTTATGTACTTTAATTCTCAGACAAACTAAGATTCAGACAAAAAATACGTGACAGAACCAGCTCCAGAACCACTGCATCCAGCAAAATGCTGAGTCACAGAGGAGAAATCAGTGCAGAGTGCTCTCCAGCATCAGCATGTATGCATTCCAAGGGTGGGGATGTAGAGCACAGAGCTGCTATTACATGCACTGATGGATAACAATACCAGCAAAACTCAGGGAACTGACTGGAGCTGCAGATGTAAGCCTCTCCCCAGTGTTATTTTCAAACACGTGCAAAGAAAAGATTATAACTCAGCTTCTATTTAGAAATTAAATCACTATAACTCAGTAGAAATGGACTGGTTTGGGCATATTTGCAACCAAAGTAATATAGCAAGTTTCTTATTCAGAGTTCAAGATGACAGAAAAATGCCAGCTATGAGAATCAGGAATGCAAAGGTTCTGAACTTGGTGCGATACCAGTTACCCTTAAAACAGGCAAAACAGAAATCACCATCTATTTATAGCAAAATATCTGGGCAAAAAAAGCCTTTTTTTCCCCAACTATTAGAAGCACTATATATTTTTTTTGTTGCAATTAATGCACATTGCATCAGAGAAAATCCACCAAAAATAAATCATTGGAAATTTTTTGATCTGTGTGGCACGATGGTCACATGGAGCTGCTGTTTAGCAGGACATACCAAAATGCAGCTAGACTCACCTCAGATTCCTTAGTGTTATCTCATTAACAGGCTACAATTCAAAACATTATATTTAATGCTACATGTATAACAACTAATATTAATTTTGTACCTTTTCAAGTCACAAACCAGCCTGTTTTTCTCCTGGAGCACTCGCTTATGATGCATTCGATGGAAGTCTCGTTCTTTCTCCATTTTTAGGAGAGCCTCTTCCACTTTACTGTGTGTAAAGACAGAAAATGCAGGGCAGCACTGTTAGTCTCCTCTTCTGAACTGCATCAAGGTATGCTGACTACATATGGAATTAATTTGCAGATCTTGGTAATACAATTTGTGCTGGAGAACATGTACTTTTGAGGTCTTTTTGCTGCCACCTGAGGCTCAAATTCATGGATACTTTTCCATTTCTCTCAGATCCTTCACACAGAATCCATTAGGATTCTTTCATTATAAATCTCAGAGTTGAGGTCAACATTATGTTAAGCACAAGGAGTCTCATGGAGATACAAAAAACAATCCTCTTGTTTAAAATCCTGTGCAAAAGCATATTGATAATACTGATAATAGACTGAAAACACTGATTTTTAAAAAATATTTACATCACATTTGTATTGTTGCCTTGCAGATTAATTTGGAGAGCCTTCTGGAAAAAATTGGGCCAAAAATGTTTTAGGCTCTCTTCAATCATGATTATAACCTGTCCCAAGGTGTTCCCTGGATGTGAGAGCAGGCAGCAAAAGGACTCTGTTTTAAAATTAATTGTAAATAAACTGATAACCTGTTATTCTCTGAGCATATTCTACACACAGCCATGGGACACCCTGAGATGCTCTGCTCCATAAACTTCAAAAGAAAATATTCTACATATATTCAGTACATCTTCTCCTTGCCTTTATTGATACGGGTTTGGCAGGAAAGATTAGCAGATGAATTGTTTAATTGCAAAGGAAGCTTGAAATTAACTTGCACTGAAATTAGATATTTGCTTCTTGCAGAAATAAAGCTCATTTCCTCTGCAAACAGAGCTGAAGAATTAGGTAAAACCAAAATGAAAACTGAATATGCCAAAATCAGAGGTCCAGGACGAAGATCCATAACTGCCAGTGCATTGTATTTAATATTTTAAAACATAAAACATTTACTAATACAAATAATTGATATTTGCTGCACATGCAAGCACTCTGTGTGTTACCTATACAAACTATGTCACAGTGACACATGTATATTTCTGTGTGAATTGGTGCTTGTAGCACAGGCTGAAGGAGCGCCCATAGTTACCCTGAGTAACCATAAATTTACTGGATCTTTTCCCTGATATTTACAGAATTCCTCTTTGATATTTCCATATTGCCCCATTCTGCCTCTAGAGGACTGACTGCAAGGAGTAAATAAGCTTTGGGCCTTTGTCTCACCCAGCCAGCCCAGAACTCAAAGGCAGAACCATAGACATCCCAAACTGTAACCTCCAGGACATTTATAATCACCTGGATAGGGAAGTATTGCTATATTTTTAAAGAAAATAACAAGTTACAGCATAGCCAAATTTGACACATGAAAGTCTTTCAAACCTCTGGCTGTAAGGAAACTGAGATGCTCAGATGTTAGGTTTTAAGAGTATTTCTATTTCACACATCAATACAACTGCGTGGTGAAATACAAAGTCTCTTCTTCCTCTTCTCCTTTGACATTCTTTCTGTGTACATTCGCTGTGACATTCTTTCTGTGTACATTCTTTCTGTTTTCAGCATATCTTCCCTTCAACTTGCCAAGTCAAGTGATATTTCCTATTTCCTTCCTTTCCAGTGAATTCATGGCAGCAGCTCTGGGTGAAAGCTGCCCTGGCACTGGAGGGCACACACATCCTGCTGCGTGCACACACACCTTGAGCTGTCAAACACAGCAACTCCAGCCCACATTAATGATTCTGCTCAGGCTTCTGCCAGCATTTGAGAGGTAAATGAATCAGTGGTCTCAGGATAGTTCTGGGAAACAACTCCTCATGACACCGTGCTCAAAATCTGACTTGCCTTAAAGTCAGAATGAAAACCCTGCCCCTTAGAGCTCAGCAGATGGTTTGTTCTGAGTACAAAAGGTGTTGCTACAGCCATAGAAAAGCCAATATCCATTTCTTTTAGGGAAGATATATGTCAAAGTCTGCAGGTCTGTCCATTTAAACTTCTCTCAAGCAAGTACTTGTGTTAAAATAGCAGCAGAGGGCAGGGTGCAACAAACCCAAGCAGGGATTTTCAGAGGCAAGTTACGAGCCCTGATCCCTCTGAATTTAAATGGGACTACATTCCCTGAGATGCTGCAAGTTGTAGCCCTAAAATTTTAATTGAAATAAAGACAGTCTTAGAAAGCATATACTTTCAGGCTTTTACTCTATCTAGTTTACATGGCACTTAGCAGCAAAGATGCACAATATTGCATATGTTATGCACCATATTTAAATGCACCATGTAATTAAACAGCTGCACTTAAATGTCACAGACAGGTTTTATGAAAAATCCTTTCCTTAGGATTTTTTCCTCCTGAGAAGCTGAGAGGCCTCAGAAACAAAATGTAAGCAATGATTATCTGCTGGAATACAAGAGGTGGGTCTGTGATTGGTCTCATGTGGTTGTTTCTAATTAATGGCCAATCACAGACCAGCTGTCCAGACTGTCTCAGTCAGTCACAAGCCTTTGTTATCATTCTTTTCTATTCTTAGCCAGCCTTCTGATTAAATCCTTTCTTCTATTCTTTTAGTGTAGTTTTAATTTAATATATATCATAAAATAATAAATCAGCCTTCTGAAACATGGAGTCAGATCCTCATCTCTTCCCTCATCCTAAGACCCCTGCGAACACCACCACATCTAAATATGGTGCATAACACAAATAGTGTGCACTTTTATTTTTTCCATGGTGTAAGTGGAAAAATGTGTGCAGGAACAGTTAGATTTTGGTACAGAAACAGGAGCTGAACTGAGAATTTTGTTGCTAATGTCACTAACCAAAATAATAAATACGACTTCCAGGATTACTTTATATATTGACCCTTCCTTTGGCTGTAATCTGGGTGTGTATTTGTGAGCATGCTTACAAAAAGGAAAGAAAGGTACCTGAAAATATTTACACTTCCTAACTGATGAACTCAACCACATACCTCAGGCAAAAGCTTGATACAACTTTGATTCCATCTACATAAGAAATTCCTAAACTTTTAAAGAACTTTTAAATATCAGAGTTCACAGTCCCCATGACCAATACAACCTTACCCTGACACATCTGTCTGACTGCACATGTTCAAATAAACAGGCAACAGACAGGGTCTGGCCAAAGGAAAACACAAAAATATTCAAAAGATTTTATATCATCAGATAGGCAGAATTTAACATGGCTATGAAACTGCAATCTATTTTCAGTTCAGAAAAATGTTACCAGAATATTAAGTGACCAGACAGCACCTGATGAATTAGAATTAACTAGTCTCATTTTTAACAGGTAACAATTTTCAGTGTTATTTACAAATTTTTCCTGCATATTGGGAGGAAAGCCCATGCTTCCATTAGGGAAATACTCAGCAGATAACAACATCCCTTGGCAAATCAAGAGGAAAAAAAGGGAGAACATTTGAGGTACCCTTTAAGTAGTGTCACATGGCAAACCAATGTAAATTCAGTTTTGCTTCCTGTCACCACAGAATGGTCATTTTTAGAAATAATTTTTCAGTAAAGATTAGAAGTGTATTTAAACCTTAAAGTAATAACTATACTAGTTTTGGAGTTAAAGGATTATGCTGATATTTATTTCTTTTAATGTATGCAGAGAGATCAAGATGCCTTCAGACATTGCACAAGCTATAAAAAATACATGCTCACCATACAGAGGAAATGAAGCTAACTGTAATTTTCTTTTTAAATAATGAAACACCACAGTGAAATCTAACCAACAGCCTGCAATCTACTCAATTTGCCCCCCTGCTTGCAAGCAATCATGAAAATACTATATTAAAATACCCAAAATACAATTACAGTTAGCTTCTAGACATTAAATGTCTTCCACCAATTGCTAAACAACATTAAAGCAGGAGGTAATTGGTTTAGAGTCATTTATCCTGGGCCCCCATATTGCCTAAGTCCCAAATAACATCTCTTTTCTGCAAGATGGCCATCAGGAGTACCAAGCTCAGAAATACCAGATGTAATTAAAAGCTTTCCTCAAAAACATTTCACAGCACTGCAGCTCTCAATCAGTGTTTTCTGAGTAATCCACAGAGTAAAATACAGGACTTTGCTTGATCACAAATCCTTGGTTTCTAACCAGTCAAATCAGCATTTTTCCTGTGCACTCAGGCATTCTGCTTTCTGAGTCATTCTCTCTGAAAACCTGAAAACCCACGTTGTCCTCCAGGTAATTTTGGCTCCAGCTGGAATATTTACCACAGCAAAGGCAGTGATTCAAGTTACTGAATGTATGAACAAGAAAAAATGCTGTTAGTAGTCACTACACTAAATGGATTTAGTACAGAGTTTATGACCAGTGTTTATCCAAAAGGCATAAAAGAACACTTTAAGAAAGAACATTTAGCCCAGTACAGCAAAAATGCTCAATTTCACACATTGCAATTATTCCAGAAGCAGTATTGGTTAAATTAATTGATTATTCAGAACAAAGTGTATGAAATGAATGTCACAAATACTAAACTTTTAACATTAGTATCAGTGAGATCTTTGAAAGTTATTTGAAATGAAAAGGCTGGAAAGTGCAGTAGTGACAGAGTACTGTTGGCACAAACCAAGTTTTACACCTGTGTCATTCCAGTAACAGCTGACAGACCATGGAAATAAAGCTCTCCCTGCCATTGGACAAAGGAGGGGTCTGGTTTCAGCAGTGTTTTCACAAAGCACATGCAGAATACCTGCAGGGTGTAACAGCAAACACCAGTGAACAGCTGTGCTCACACAGAATCTGTGTCTCAGAACTGCCCTGAATCTCAGAGCCCTCTCTGCAACACCAAACCAGTGATGTGACCCATTTGTTTGCCAGCACAGTGTTGCTACTTTAGGTTCCAACAAACAACAGAATGGGAAAAAGCAGGGCCCAGTTTCAGTTTGTAGATTGAACTTGAGTGGATTTTATCTAACAGGGAGCCTGGAGCAACCCAATATACCAGCACTTCTTTCCCTCTGCTGCTTGCACATTATCATGTCATCTTTCAGCCTTTTAACCAGACAGCTGCTGTAAAAACTTTTCTGGCACCCTATGGAGTAACAAGATATTCTTGTGGGAAAAAAATCCAAGTTCATTCAGACTGTGGTGAAATGAGTTTGAGCTTTATATTGTTAAATAATCATGCAGCAATACAACAAACCCAAGAAAACTCTTATCATGTCATAATCCACTCAGGTGATGTTGTTACAGCACATTCTGCTACATAGGAGGGGTGAAGAGGGGGAGGAAGAGAGAAAAAAGGTGGGGGAAAAAAAGGAAAATAAAGCTCTTTGAATTTACTACTGCCAAGGATAAGTTTCATGAGGGCCACATTTTGTCCTTCCTTCTTTTACTCTGCATGACTGCTTCTTACTCTCCCCCACTCATATGAGACACAATCTTTGAGTACCCATTGTCCAAAGAAGCTGCAGATTAAAAAAGGAAATGTTTTCTCTATGGGCTGTCTCCTCATGCATTATTATATTTAGACTACACAGATCTGACTTGATTGTTGCCACTGTTTATTAAACTACTTGACTGTGGCCAATTAATTCATTAATTTAAAATGTAATAAATCATTACAATCAGAAAATAATTTAATTACTATTATCAGCAGCAATGATTATTTAACATCTGAATAATTTTGGTTTTTTTCATAGAAAGGAACAACCTAAATGAAAATGAGCAACTTCAGCAATCCTGAGGAAAATCAAAGAGATGGAATTAAACTTTACAGTTCCATGTCTGGAAACCACACACTGGCAAATCTGAAGTGAGTGCATCATTAGCCCTCAGAGTGCATCCTCAATGAACACACACAAGTGCAAACACACCATTCCCCAGAAAAGGCCATGTGCCATAGGGCTCATTACTACATCTCTCCATTTTATAGGCTAAGTGTGTTACTTCTCTTGACTGAAGTACTGAAGACTTGTAGAATAAACTACTACAATGTACCCACCAGTATAATCAATGATGGTAATTTACACTGACACACCATTACCACTAGGCCCAGAGTGATAGATTTTTTGTAATTAAAAAAATGAAGAATAAATGTATAGTGATTTTTTCCCCCATGCTGAAGGTTTGTGGTAGCTGTAATTTATAGTACTGTAACACAAAATGCACATAATTTATTTTTTAGTTCTACCTATTAGGCTCTCATGATTCTCTGTAGTAATTTGTTATGATTACTGGATACTGAAAATTATTTTTGGCCTAGTAAATACAAATAAAAGAAATTAAGATTTACATTTCCAACAGAACTCAGAAAAACTTTAACTTTAATTATAAATGTCACCTAGAAGCAAAAGTCTGTGTAGCCAGCATAACAAACAGGAACTTACTATTTTTCACTAAGTACTTGGGTTTATTTTACCTGGCCATCTACTACCATATGTAAAAGTTTCAATGAAATCAACATACTTGACAGCTTGTCTGTAGTTTTCCAGATCTTTCTTCAGGCTCAGATTCTCAGTCTCCAGCTGCTCATTGCGAGTGTACACGTCGGGAACCAGCCCAGCCTCATCAGCTCTTAACTCACCTCTCTCTATCAGCTCATACCTGGCAGAAAAGAAACAGATTTAATTTCTTTTATTGCATGTTTCCATTTCCTCACTTCACTCATGTTTCCCTTCTCATGCTACCATTTACCTAAACTAGAATCATAGCAATATTTAGCATCTTAAAGCACTTAGAAATGCTTTTTGTTTCAACAGCATGATTATTGATAAATGATATTGGTGATTATTCACTTCAGATTTCAGATCTTCTGCTTATATCCAGGTGTAGGAGATAGTGTCCAGTATGATTTTTATTTCTATTTACTTCTGTTCTTTTCATACTTCCTTATTATGTGGAAACAAAAAAGTGCACAGATTCAAGGTATTTTTCACCTGAAAAGGCAAATAATGTTCATGTTGCTCCTTCTAGTGATATCCCACCCAAAACATCTTCCCAGCAGGGAAGGTGCTTGTGGGGTTATGGTGTTTGTCTGATTTAAGTTGGTTACAGCTCCAGGCAGCCTCTGGTGAGCTGATGGCATGGCTGAGGTCTCACTCTCCTGTCTGTACTGCATTCTTAGGTTTTACTGACATATCACCAAAAGATGGATAGTCCTAAAATAGGATCCTGAATGAGCAGACGGAGCTGTAGAAATTCTTGGGGTGCTACCCAGCATCCCAGGCTGCTTCAGATACTTTTAATTCTTAAATCCAAGTCAGTCTGTGCAAGTATTGAACTAAAGCAACCTTCAGCCTTCTGCATCATGGAATCAAGTGTTCTCAGGGGCTGGTAAAATAGGTAAATATTGGTAAATATAATTAATAAGGAGAGGGAAAATAAACAGGAAGGAATTAAGACATATCCCTAGGTGAGCTCTGTGTTCCATGTTGAAGATGGCTCAGAATAATTCATCCCTATTATCTGCAGCTAGAGTCCTCAAGAAAAAACCCCAAAACAACAATGTATTTATCTCACATGTATTTGAGCATGTGAGATAAAAAGGACAGTGAGTATATACAAATGCTATTTGAACAAGAATATTTGTTCCTGCTTTTTATTTAAGCCATTTAGAAGAAAGGGAGAAAAGAATTGTTTTAATGTGAAGTACTGTGTTATGTGTCCTGACTCTTATGAACAATACACATTTTAGAATGAAAAGTAGAATTTAACAGTATGGTGGGGTAGTGAATTCACTGCTGTAAATTCTTAATGATGGAAGATGTTCTGGGTGGGACATCACTAGAAGGAGCAACATGAACATTATTTGCCTTTTCAGGTGAAAAATATCTTGAATCTGTTCACTTTTTTGTTTCCAAGTAATAAGGAAGTATGAAAAGAACAGAAATAAGTAGAAATAAAAGCATACTGAACACTATCTCCTACACCTGGATATAAGCAGCAGATCTGAAATCTGAAGACAGTAATCCCCAATATCATTCATCAATAATCATGCTGCTGAAACAAAAAGCATTTCTAAAAAAAAAAAAGCAAACTTTACTTAACATCCTCCAAAAAAATTAAAGTGAATGTAACTATCTCTGTCCAAATGACTTCCTACAGTCAGCTACATATTGGCATTCTGAGGATGCTTCTTGGAATGCTCATCCCTCTGAATTAAGCTGTCACATTCACCACCAGTAGATGAAAAGTTTTCGAAAAATTAATCTGAATATGTCCACAGTAAAATTCATTCTATCATCACTTTATTTTCTTAAGTAAATTAATGTAGGAACAGGCTTTAACACTAAGAAAGAAGCTTGAGGGTTTTTTTCTTTCCATCACACAGTGACTGATGCACAGGTACAATTCCTATCAGAAATACTGCAGATAAGGGCAGCCTCATGGCAGAAATTCACAACTCTAGCTAGAGCTGTATCCTTCTCTTGCTGGAAATATTTCTCCACTGAATGCCCTAACTACACTTCATGAAAATTACCAAGTATCTGCACAGACTCATCAAACATGGATAATTGATGCACCTCAACTCCAGCAGAGCTCAAAATTCTGACAGACAATTTACATGAAACACAATTAATACCAATAAATTCACTGTAAGAACGGGACTGAAAGTGAATGTTTTTGTGCATGTAGCAGAAATGGAAAACCACCCACCAAATAGCACTGAGAAATCTCATTATCTTTCATCAGCCTGGTCCTGGAAATCTCACAGACCTCCTCCATACTGAGCTGACTGCCAAACAGCTGCTCTTCCACTTCTTTCATTGCACATGGAAATTAAATTAGTTCCATGCACACACAGATATTTTACTAAGCTTTTCAGAGCTACTGAGTTATAATTCTTACATCACTATTAAAAATTAACCAAGAATCTGGAAACCTGAGGAACAGATGGTTAACTGTGATTCTGCCATCAAAGCTCAGTGCAGACTGACTGAAAATAAAACATTATTACTGTATACTTTACATTATAATTCCTAGAACTTGGATTTCAAAGGAATCAAGCTGCACAGAGGCTCTGCAATGAACTGATTGCTCAGGATGACCTGGGCTCTCAGGATTAGGAGGGAGAGATTGGCAGATGCAGGAATTCACAGCTGATCTGCCTCTGCACTTCATACTTAAAAGCTGTCAATCCAGTATTTTCAATAAGCAACACAAGTCTTGTATAACAAAATAATGGAAAATTAGATAGTCAAAAAATAATTTAGCTGTAAAGTTCCTTAAAGTGTAATGGCAATAAAATGTCTATGTGCAAAACAGCCTACATAATTAAAAAAAAAAATCACAATACAACTGTTATAAAATAATTTGTTACTTCATTGAAAATAAGAGTTTTGGCATAAAATAAACCATAATCAAATCATGCCATTTTATACAGCTGGGTAGAGTTATGCTGTTTTCCCAAACCCCAAAATAAACACAGACAATTTGGTCCAATTTAAATGACCTTTAGATCTCAGACAGACAATCATTTCAAAGGCAGCCTTTTGATAAATTTTCTCTACGTTAATTAATTTCTCATTTTAAATTCCATTAGTACTTGATCACCACAGCATGAGAGCAAGAGTGTCATCCCAATACATAATGAGGAACCTGAGTACACTAATCTGCTCTCACTTTCATTAATATTGTAAATTATCCATTTCAAACCAACATGAAACATTTTGAAATAAGGTATTAATGCAGCAAGTCTCTATACAGTAAGATTAGATACTGACATGCTGAGCTCATTTGTAAAGCTACTGAAATTAAAAGTATTACTTCTAGAGGAAAAATATATGTACAGCTAAGAATTTACAAGATAGGGGCCTGTTAAATCCTGCACTTTCTGTTAAAAAGCTATTTGAATTTTGCCATTGATATAAACTCGGACTCTAAGTGCTTCAAAGAAAGCTGTAAGCTTCATAAAAAGGTCACTATTTATATCTGCCTAGTATTAATTATCTTTTAGCATAAAAACTATTCGAATTCAAACTTGATATCAGTACTCATATCAGTTCTTTCGTTGAGAAAGAAAACAGGAGTATCATGTTCCTTCTCCAAGGAATCATTTAAGTCCATCTTTATGCTATCAAAAAGCAAATCATTATTAATTCTAAAGGCAATGCTTGATTGATGAGTAAGACCAGAGCTTTGCAAATTCCAGAGCACAGATTCCACACCTGAGAATATTTCTAAGAAAATTTACAAGCTTCAATGCTTTTGTATGAAAAAATAAGATGTTTCTAACTCTTTTCTAGTTTTCAAATTACATAATTTCAAGAGACTTTACTTAAAAAATAACCCTCTGAACTTCTCATGTTTGAAACTGAGAACAAGGTTAATCAAAGAGAGGTGTTTGCAGAATTTCTCCAGCATAACCTGGTGGTTCAAAGCAAGTCTGTAACTTCATGTTACTCCAAAGTAATGCAGCTCTCCTCCAAAGCTTTGCAGCATTCCTGACATGTAATTTTTAATCAAGAGTAAAAAAATTATACATCCTGCAGGATGTATGAAGAGAGTGGTGTATTTAAACAAAGTTGCACCTTTAAACTTGTGTATAAAGTATGGACAAAATCCCTGCAATCTACAAAAGCTCAAGAGTTTATTATTCTTCTTATTATTGTATAAACTAAATCTTAAAAAATAAAAAAATCATATTTGTTAATTGCTGTACCAAGAATTAGCAATTAATAAATATTATGATTATTCTACTTAAACCAGGGTTCTTCATTCTCACCAGGAATACATTTGTTTTTTAAAATACTACATTTTTAAGAATGACTTGTACTCAGGAGAGTTTTCTGAAAAAATGTCCTGAAATACCAAAAATATTTGAATCCTGACCCTCTAATTCCCAAAGCAACACGGACATTTAAATTATTTTACCATTCAGTCTGAAAGCAGTCAAGGGTTCTAGACATTCCCAATCTGACCAGAAAATTGCAGAAGTCATCCATTGCTTGAGGTATGTCTGATATCAATTTCTCAGAATTCAGAACCGACAGAAATTCCTGAAATTAAATTTTGACAACTGTTAAACTTAAAAGAGAAGTGTCATGATCATACTTTCTGGTTTTGAAGTTATCTGAAGTCACAGATTTACTGGAGTACGACTTGAATGTTCTCCTTGTCTTTACAGATCAGAACTGTAATCAGTGATCCTTCTAATGGCATGGTTTGTGAAAGGTTATAAAGAAATAATTCAAACACCCCTTATTTAAGCAGGTATTCCAAACCTGACACCATCTGGCAGAGCCTTGAAAGTATTAAAACTGATCTTTTGTCCCTGACCAGAGGAAAAGGCAGTCCTTATGAAGAATGTAGCTGTCCAAGGTGCCAGCAGAACAGCTTGTATGCTTTTTGTAATGGTGCATGCAATGGAGGGACAGACAGAACTTCATTTCCATCCCCTGATCCCTTAGGAATAATCACAAAGATTAGGGGACCTTCCTCTCAGCATGCACTGCAGGAAGCTGCCAGACAGCACTGCTGCAAGTGTTAGCAGAAGGTACACCAGGGCTTCATGTGCAGCTCCCCAGTGCCACCCAGACAGACAGACAGACAGCTCTGCAGACAGGGTCAGCTCGTGGGGCAAGCACATGGCCAAAAGCACAACCAACACAGAGCAGAGCAGTCCTGCTACAGAGAAAAATAGAAAAAAAACCTTTCACAGCTTTCTGATGTGATGCAAATCTCCTCCCTTCACCCAACCCCACTCAGCACACAGCCTAGGAGAACTCAACATGCAAGGAGGTATGGAAAAAAAGGAAAATGTGACCCATTTGAGACTACTCTCCCACAAAAAGCATTTAAAGGCAATGAGATGAGACTGCCACAACTCAGCAGCCAAAGAGGTGGCCTTATTTCACTCAGATATCAAATGGATTGCAGTGATTTGACATTGCTAAATATGAGGGTCTTGGCTTTTGGGAACTCCACATGGGCACAGTGCCAAAATGGAGCTCAGCACACAGCTTAGTGTTTCTCTCCCATAGAGAATTCAACATGCAAGGAGGTAAGCAAAATAAGGAATTACAACCCAGTCTGACACTATCCTCCACAAAAAACATTTAAAGACAATATGAGAGAGACTACCACAACTCAGCAGATAAAGAGGTGGCCTTATTTCACTCAGATATCAAATGGATTGCAGTGATTTGACATTCCTAAATATGAGGGTCTTGGCTTTTGGGAACTCCACATGGGCACAGTGCCAAAATGGAGCTGCTCCACAATGTATGACAAGCTACTGCACTGCACATGCTTCCTGGTGAGAGATTATAAAAAATATCACAAAACTGAGAAAACCCCACTGAGAGATTTATCAAGAGATGCTAAAGGCCATGACTGCAAATCATTTCCTCCACCATTTATAAAAGAATCTGTAAGGCCAGGCATTTCTGATAACTCCATTCATTTATGGCTTATTCATGCCCTTAGTGGCAGCTCTCTCACCACGAGTGCATAAATTACCTGGAGATAAAGGCATTTCTCTTGATAAAATAAAAACACTGGAAAAATCTCTTGGCTATTTTGTATAACAGAGAAAATGTTGTCTTCAATCCAACCTACCCACCTACCATAACCCAAAAAGACTGTACATCTCTGATGGAGGCCTCATGACTAGTACAATATGCCAAGTGCAATGTAACATTTAGTATATTTTCATTACTAGAGCTCCAGTACATCAGGCAGGTCTAGTTTTTAATTGTGGCAATACAAGAAGCAAAGAGTACATGGGCAGACATGCAGCTGCATCCCTTGGCTTGCTTCTTTCTTCACTCCAAGTGAGGCAAATGTGCAATATTGTTGCTTGCAGTTTTCCAAACACATCTATAAAGGCAGGCTTTGGAAGAAGTGACACAGCTTGATTCCCTTAAGAAATGGAAATTTGATAGGAATTCATTTCATCCATGCAGAAGAGAATTTATTAGTGAGATCCCAGCACTGAGCACCATGGATGCAAAGCTCAAGCAGGGAACAATACAGGGAGAAATTAATCCAGTCTAACAGGCACAGAATCACAACAGGACCTCAGGAAACCAGAACTGAATTTCCAGCACTTTCCCAGACTTTGGAAGTGATATCAAGCCAAACACTTGCTTCAGTTTCACTGTAATCTGTTGGCTGACTACCAACAGAAGAGCATAATGAGAATTTTACTGTATATATTTGCTTGTTTGGAAATGAGGAAAATACAATCAATTAACATCATGCAGACAGACATCCTATAGCAGTTGTATGAACAAAACCATCTTATTAAAAGAGCCTGACCATGGAGTCAAAATAAATTACATATTTGAGTTGTTAAGTATTTCTTTGTGTTAATTAAAATATTTAAAAAATTGTGGGTGTAAAGATATTTACTATGACCAATGAAATAAATTAATTTCTAAGAGCTTAACTTTAGGAACTTCCACAGCACTTCTAAGAATTTCCATCCATTGAAGAAATACAGCCACCAAATAAATTTATAAATTCTCTGGAAAACAAGGTAAGATGTTCTCAAAAAGGTACTAAATTTAAGAAGAATATGAAAAGGGAATTCAAGGATTTTAACATGTTCAAACAAACTGAAAATCAAGCATATATAAATTGCAACATTAATGAATGTCAATGCTACTTCACATTATCATTGTAGGTATTAGGACAAAAAACTTGGAAGGAAAGTCTAAAAGCTGTAACTACTGAAGAAAGTTTTTCAGCCAGCTTTCATTTCTGTGTGGCTTTCCAGAAGTTTGGCCTCCTTTTCCTACAGTCCTATCAGCTGGATATTTTCTTTTATATGCAGAATATTTTTTGTATGTGTGGAAAAATAATTTATATTACTTTAAAATGTCTCAAAAAAAAAAAAAGAAAATACAAAAAAAGAAGTGCTTAAGGACAAATGATGTTACTCAGCTTAGAAACTCTGGATAGTTTTAGTGCCTGCAATTGGAAAATATCCAATTTTTAATATTTTTGGATGATCACTGATCTGTGCACCTAACACTGAACTTTAATATGGGATTACATACACAAGTAAAAAACAAGTTAAGCAGTAAATACATACAAGCACTTAAAACAAACATCCAGGTTATGGTTATCACAAAATTTATTTTAGCAAAAATTACAAATTATTAAAAATAGGCCAATTATTTATCATGTAAAGAAGACAGCCTTCTACTTTGCTTCCCAGCTCAGAGTTGGGATGTTGAGTCAATATTAATTCACAGCAAACAGTGCTGCTAACTTGGGTCACCAGAAGTGCTTGGCTTTTCCAGGGAATTAATATCAAACCATCGAGTCAGTGAGCCTCACAAAATGTACAGTAAATCATTATGAAAGCTGTCAGGGAACTAGCCAGTGTATTAGAACATTTCTCTACTCATGTCTTTCTGTCCAAAGGCTGAAAACATTACTTCGGTTTCAAAATTATGAAAAAAATGAAGCCTACAAACAAAAAATCAAGCAGGAAGAAGGCAGACAACTCTTAGCATAAGCTTAAAATCAAAGAGAATTTAAGTTTAAGCACAAATTATCTGCTGGTTTTAAGGAAAAGTAAAAGTTTCTTCAGTTTGATTAACTGGGATAGACATTAACATACTGTTCCTAGCACTCCAAGTTCAACAAATCAATGAAGAGGTAAAAGAATATTTAAATACAGCAGTGTGAAAAGATCAATAGGTTAAAAATGTTCTCTCTTTTTTCACTTCCTATTTTAACATAACTCACACAGTAAAACAATCATAACCTCAGCTGTCTCTAAGGGACAAGAAGAACTTCTAATACTTCCTTAGCATTAAGCATTTGCCATCTCAAACACTTCTGCAATCTTTCCCTTAATTTTCATATTCAGGCATATTCAGTTTTAATACACATAAAACTCTGTTATTTTCATTTTCCACTCAGAGTTTGAGCTAAAGTACAGAATTGATCTGTTGATTAGCACAAGTGCTAAAGAAAACACACATTTTCCCTCCATTTTGAGTTTAGGTATAATTCACTTAATTTCATCTTTTCACTATTAATTATTTACTTTTGCAAAACAAAGACTATGACTTTGTGAGGCTACAAAATAGGGGTGGTATTGGAAACACAGCAGGGAAAACCACTTTTCCATTAGATTGTTAAAAACAAGTAAATTCAGGTAGATCTTATTTTGAAAAATGCAATACAACAATCCCATTGTGTAACTCTGAACTATTACATAACTGCTTTGAAATCAAACTGTAAATGTAAGGAATGTCAAAACTAATGGTGTGGAATGATTGATAATTTCATTAATATTTGGATTCAACATAATATAACAGTCCATTCTTTATTTTCAATATATTAATAATCTCTTCTAGCAAACAGTTGAAGCACAACCTTTTGTTTCTTTTCTGTGCCAGGGATCACATTCTCATTTAATCTGCTCAGAAAAAGAACAAACTTTAAAATACTGATGTAGTACAATAATATTAATATATTTTAAATAGCTAAAGATTTGGCTACATGTACTTGAAATATCAGGTTGTTTACAGAACAGAAAATGAACACAAGTGAAAGATTGCTGAAACCCAGGAAATGTAAGTTGTCTTTTCCACTATGGCATATGTTTACTCCTGTAAGCTTGTAAGAAACTACGAGACAATCTTTCCCACACAAACATTTCATGATTACTATGAACTGTGTGTAAATTTCATGATTACTATAAACATCTGTGTGTAAATTTCATTATTACTATAAACATCTGTGTGTAAATTTCATTATTACTATAAACTGTCTGTGTGTAAATTTCATGATTACTATGAACTGTCTGTGTGTAAATTTCATGATTACTATGAACATCTGTGTGTAAATTTCATGATTACTATGAACTGTCTGTGTGTAAATTTCATGATTACTATAAACATCTGTGTGTAAATTTCATGATTACTATAAACTGTCTGTGTGTAAATTTCATGATTACTGTGAACTGTGTGTAAATTTCATTATTACTATGAACTGTCTGTGTATAAATTTCATGATTACTATAAACTGTCTGTGTGTAAATTTCATGATTACTATAAACATCTGTGTGTAAATTTCATGATTACTATAAACTGTGTGTAAATTTCATGATTACTACAAACATCTGTGTGTAAATTTCATTATTACTATAAACTGTCTGTGTGTAAATTTCATGATTACTATGAACTGTCTGTGTGTAAATTTCATGAGTACTATGAGCTGTCTGTGTGTAAATTTCATGAGTACTATAAACTGTGTGTAAATTTCATGATTACTATGAACTATCTGTGTGTAAATTTCATGATTACTACAAACATCTGTGTGTAAATTTCATGATTACTATAAACTGTGTGTAAATTTCATGATTACTACAAACATCTGTGTGTAAATTTCATTATTACTATAAACTGTCTGTGTGTAAATTTCATGATTACTATGAACTGTCTGTGTGTAAATTTCATGAGTACTATGAACTGTCTGTGTGTAAATTTCATGAGTACTATAAACATCTGTGTGTAAATTTCATGATTACTCTGAACTGTCTGTGTGTAAATTTCCTGATTACTATGAACTGTCTGTATGTAAATTTCATGATTACTATGAACTGTCTGTGTGTAAATTTCATGATTACTATAAACATCTGTGTGTAAATTTCATGATTACTATAAATTGTCTGTGTGTAAATTTCATGATTACTATAAACTGTGTGTAAATTTCATGATTACTATGAACTGTCTGTGTGTAAATTTCATGATTACTATAAACTGTCTGTGTGTAAATTTCATGATTACTATAAACATCTGTGTGTAAATTTCATGATTACTATGAACTATCTGTGTGTAAATTTCATTATTACTATGAACTACCTGTGTGTAAACTTCATGATTACTATAAACTGTGTGTAAATTTCATGATTACTATAAACATGTGTGTAAATTTCATGATTACTATAAACATCTGTGTGTAAATTTCCAGCCACTAATGTTAACTGAATTAGAGACTCTTAGATTGTTGAGGAAGCTCTTACCATAAGTTTGGCATCTTCAGCCTGCTCTTCAATAGTCTGCAAAGCTTTGGACAGATCCTCATCATCTTCAGGAAGACTGAGGTCATCATCTGCTGAGACCTAAATGAAATGATGTAGAGTTTTGGTATCAACACATTTTATACAGCTTTTTTCACACTAAAACTGCTCCCACTCCCATTACAACTGCTGAAAATAATCCCCTCCTCATTAAAACACCATTTTTCTATATGTAAATAGAAATCCTATTACTGAAATATTTTTACAAATAAGCTAAAATATCTAAAGACATGTTTGATCTAAATAGAAATTCTTATATCTTTAAAAAAGTATTTATTGTTCAAATAAAGGTAATACACAACAATTCAACTAACACTGAATCTTCTCTTGAAAAACAGATATGCACTCTTTCATCACTTTATAAAAGGAGATTTGTGTAATTTCTCCCAGGATGTCTACATGACTGATGAAGTAAAAAGAACGAAATATGAACACTCTACCAAAATATATCAGAATATTATCAGTTTAGTAAGTTACCTCTTCATATTGATAATCATCTTTGGAGTCATCTGTTATGGTAATCTCTGCAGGTGTAGTTAAGTCTAGAACAGCTGGTGCACGTGAGGAGTTCCAATTTAAATTTAAAAAAAAAAAATCATAAAATAACCATCTATAAATCTGCTATCACCACCCCCACCCTTTTCTTCTCAACACAAGACTTTCAACTTCCAAGGTTTCCTCCAGCCTCAAGGTGAGCAAGCCCAGTTCTGTGCACAGAGACAGAATTTAGGTTTGAGTTTTCACAGCAGGTTTGAACACCATTAAACATTGACTCATCACATCTCAGAAGCCAAGCACTATTCCAAAATAAAACAGCAGCTCAATTGTGCTCTCAGCCCATCATCAGTTTTGAGAGGGGTCTTTTTGCACCACAATTTCCACAGCCTTCTAAGCAGAAATAGCTTCATGCTCTCAGAAAATACCATTTTTTAGCAAATTTAGATGTGTGAGTTCAAACAGCAACACCTGAGGTCAAACCCTGAACACCACAGGGCCACTTAAAAGAGCTGATGCAAATGCTTTAATAATCACAAGATTGTTACAATGAAAAGATGAGGAACTTTCAAAACTCAAAAATTCATTTGGAAATTATCTACAGTTCCTTGAAGGGCTTTAGAGTCAAACTTTTGATTAAACATCACTACAAATAGTCTAAAATAAAAGCCAAATAAACATCTTTTCATCCACTAGCCTCACAGCCCATGAAAGAATAATGAAATGTTTTTTGCAGATGCTGTTGACAGCTTCCCTAGAAAATCAGTTAGCCTACAAGTGACCCATGTAAATAAACCAGGAATTAACTTCCAAAGAAAAGAAAAGCTGGCAATTCAGTACTTCAAACACAGAAAACAAGAAAAAGAAAAAAAAACAACATGATTTTCCAGCTTTGCACTGTGGTGCCCAAATCTGAATTATTCCTCCTAAAAACCGGCCTTTTGCCAATTTTCACAGTATATATGTAAAAGCACAAGACATAGGTGAAGTATCATCTGCATTCAAGACTGTAGCATCACAGCACCAGGAAAACTCAGATAAATTGTATCCATCTGGAAGGCTAACAGCTGAACACCATAACCCCCTGATAAGTAATAAATTTTCAAAAACTGGGGATTTTTTTTCCTCAATTTTCTATTGACCTGACTGTCCTTGTGATCCACTATGGTCTAAACAAATGTATCATTGCAAACAATTTGTCCAGACTAAAATATTACTTGAAAACCCTGGTGTTTTCCTCCTTTTTTTTTTTTTCCTTCCAAAAAATCATAGCTAGGTGCACTATAAAACAGAGAAAATAATTTTTAAAAAAGAAATTAATTTTAAAAATTTCTCCACACTGTTAAATCTGCCGAGGCAGTGCTTTTTAAGCACACAATGGTGAAACAGCTGTGCAGATTCACTAAAGTAGAAATTGAGGCACAAGCTGCAAAAGGACACTCTTCCACTTTTTAGAATTGGCTTTATATTGGCTTACAACTTAATTCTAGCAAGGCAGGAAAAACTAAGGTATGGTAGGGGGTAAAGTATGATTATTTAGCCTCTAAAAGCATTAGAGCTTCTTGATTTGCAGCTCACAGCTGCAAGAGAGCAGGTGCACCTCATCTGGCCTAGTGACAATAGCAGAATTTGGGTGATGTGACCAAAAATATTACACATTTAAAAGCCATAAGCTTCCAAAATAATTTGCTAAAATGTGGAAAGAATTGGGTGGGGGTTTGTGCTCTAAAAGCCATGGCAAAGTTATGCCTAGGTTATGTATCACAACCTCAGTACTCCTACTCAGTACAAACCACAAATCATGAATATCCCAGCAGTTCTTCTGCAGTGGGAAATTAAAGGAGCAACTTTTCCAGCAGCACATTGGGACTGGGAGTCTTAATAACAAATTTTGTGCTCCCTCCATAGGGATTTTGCATTTAGTGCTCACTAGCTAACACAGGAGAGGTGATGAGAGCTTTTCATGCCGGTGAGAGGAATGGTGGATTTGTCTTTACAAACAAGCTGTGGGTCTGCTGCTAGATAAAACCAGCGCTGGAAGATAAAAGAAACAATGAGAAGGATTCCACTGATTGATAAATGGAAAAAGAGATTTGCTTTTATAAATAAACTTTAGGTTTGCTGATAAATGAAATTAGATATTGAAAGATGAAAGAAACCATGGGGAAAAAAACTCTAAATTCTGTAAGAATTGAAAATTAGAAGGGAGGTTTATACATTAGAGAGAAATCTTTGATATCAGGTATATCAGGGAGTCTGTACCTCCCAAGTACCTCAGCCAATGGAGAAAGAGAGAAGGGAAACAGAGATAAGAAATTAAGATAAATAGGAGGCTGCATCCTCCAAAAATTTGAGAGATCCTAGGGGAATGCCCCATGGCCTCTCCCTTTATTCAAAAAAAGCCAGAGAGGACTCCTCTGTCTCCTTTTTAGACATAAACCTCTGGTGTTTGTAGATTAATATGCCTAACACTGGGACTGTAACTCCTGCTCAGGCACTGGAGGATTCAATCCCCCACTTTTCCAAGGGGCATTCAGGAACCCCGACCTTCAGCCAGGAGAGCAAACACCACCTCACAGTGAGAGCAAGCCCTCACTGCCTCTGCAGGGCCAAAACCCCACATATTCATGGAATTGCTTAAGTTGAAAAAGACCTCTGAGACCAAACTGTTAGCACAGCACCGCGTTCACCGCTAAACCATGTCCCCAAGTGCCACATCCACACAGGGCTGTTTAACCCTTCCAGGGATGCTGTGGCCACCGCTTCCCTCGGCAGCTCGTTAAAGGAAGAAATTTTTCCTGGTACCTAAACATCCCCTGGCACGGATTGAGGCCGTTTTTCGCCTTGTCCCATCCCTGTTCCCTGGAGCACAGCCCGATCCCCCGGCTGTCCCCTCCTGTCAGGGCCCCCCTGAGCCCTTTTCCAGATCCCTCAGCCGCTCCCGGTGCTCCAGCCCCTTCCCCAGCTCCGCCGCCCTTCTCTGGACAGCCTTCAGCCACTTCTCAGCCTCCAGGCACAACAACCCACAAAAATAACCAACAAGCCGGGAGGATTTTTAACTTTCCCCCCATACTCTCAAACACTGCCCTCGCCCCACCCATTAACCCCCCCGCCCCCAGCAGGTGCAGGGGCCTGCCCGGCTGAGGCGGGAGGAGCGCTGAGGAGACGGAGCCCTGAGGCGGGGAACCGGCACCCGCAGAGGAGCAGGAGGATGAGGATGGAGGGGGAAAGGCTGGGGAGGAAGAAGGATACTCTGCAAGCTGTAGGCCGCCTCGGAGACCTTCGCCTCCTCCGCCATGGCTGCGGCGTTGCCGGGGGCGACCTCTCGCGAGGAGAGGCGCCCGCGCCGCGGCGGGAAGAGACCCGGGTTTAATTGAATTTAAATGAATTTCGTTTAATTCAATTCACTTTAATGTAATTCAGCGCTTTGTAACTCCAGGCGAAGCTCCTCGCCCGTGTGGGAGCGGCGCTGTGAGGAGCGGGATGTGAGGGCGAGGAGTCTCCCGAGGCGTCCCCTCAGGGCGGCCCCTCCGGCAGAGACACACCGACCTTCCTCCAGTGGAAGGAAAAACAGCAGAAAATGAGGGGGGAAACTGCTTCAAACTCTTAAGAGAGGATTAATTTGTTCTGCAGATGAACATTTTTATAGCTGGAAGCTGAGCTAAGTCCCGTGGGAGCGATTGCTTAAGTCCCTGGAGGACCCAATGAGGGCGTCCCCTCAGGGCGGCCCCTCCGGCAGACACACACCGACCTTCCTCAGGTGGAAGGAAAAACAGCAGAAAATGAGGGGGGAAACTGCTTCAAACTCTTAAGAGAGGATTAATTTGTTCTGCAGATGAACATTTTTATAGCTGGAAGCTGAGCTAAGTCCCGTGGGAGCGATTGCTTAAGTCCCTGGAGGACCCAATGAGGGCGTCCCCTCAGGGCGGCCCCTCCGGCAGACACACACCGACCTTCCTCAGGTGGAAGGAAAAACAGCAAAAAATGAGGGGGGAATCCGCTTCAAACTCCTAAGAGAGAACTAATTCCTTCTGCAGATGGAACTTCTTTTAGCTGCAAGCTGAGCTAAGTCCTGTGGGACCGATTGCTTAGGTGCCTTCAGGACCAAAACTCTCCTGTGATTCTATATTCACAATTAAAAGCAGGAGTTTTCCCAGGAAAAAGTTTGGGAGAGCAATATTTTTCTGTGGAGAACACACGTCATGGCTCCTGGGAGTTTGAAATCAAGTTGAAAAAAAAAAATTCTGTCACTTTTTCTGATTTTAAGATAAGCTTAGAGGTACCAGTACTAAATTCACATTGAGTTAAGGGGCTTTACATGCAACAGGAACTCAGAATCAGTGCTTGAATTAATGTAAAGTAACAGAAATAAGTGCCCAAAGTATCTAGGAGGAAAAAAATAATTGCAAAAATCGTAAAAAAATTGCTGATGGCTGGGTTAAAAGGAGAGTTTTACTTGCAGGGTTAACAAAAAACCAAAAAAACCAAAACAAAACAAAAACCAAAAAACCCCAAAACAAAACAAAAAACCCCACCAAACCCCAAAAATATAAACAAACCAAAAAAGGTAAGCATTGACACATTGACAAACAGCCTGAAGATCAGAGCAGATGCAAGTGGAGGAAACTGAATTATATAATTTAGTTTAAATTTTAGCCTGAAAAGATACAGTCCTGCAAGAGGACCTGCTGCCTGTGAAACTATTGTTTTGGCACTATGCAGTGATTGTCACACAGCAATGCCATTCCTCTCCCATGGCAGACACTTTCTTGAGAAATCACAAGTACTTTGGCACTGTCAGAGTCTCCAAATTGTAATAAAAGAACAGTGTTTTGGCACAAGATTGTCACAACACCGCAAAGATGACAAGAACTGTTGTATTCCCCCAAATTCTCTCAAATACTGTTGTTGAGTTTAATACATGTCAGGACTTGAACTCAGCTGGTTTCAAAAGGTAGAGGGCAAATGGTGACGTATCTTCCTTGATCTTTCATGGTTGGGGGACATCACTGTCACACTAAACCATGGAAATGTGGGGTATCCACAACTGAAGAAGAGTGATGAAAGCTTAAAAAGGGCTCAGAAAGGTGCTTCAGGGAAGATTATGATTAGAAAACAATTAAGAGTGGCTGACAAAAGGATCTCAATCTTCTTGGTTTATTTAAGAAATCATAAAGATCAATGTCAATGGGTAATATTTAGAAAGAAAGGCTGTGCAAAGATAGAACCATATCAAGTGAGTAGATCTAGGTTAGATTTTAGGAATAAATTAAATAAAAAAAATTAAGTAAAAAATAAAAAAATAAAAATAAGTCATAACTAAAAGCAGAGAGTTAATGTTTTAGCAAATCCAAGTGATTTTCAAGTATCCAGAAGGATTTTAAGAACCACAGGGTTCTTTTTTAAAGTTGTATTCTCACTTCAGACACCAGCTAGTTCAGGACATCCTATGGCTCCCATTTTCAGAAGTCAGATATAGTCAGTGCACTTGCTATGAAAAAAACTTGAAGCAAAATATAACCAATTCCATCATACATGGATGTTTGCCAGTACTGTAAAGGACCCATAGAGTTTATTTGATTACTTTTAAATAAAAGTCAGTTGGTCAAAGATTGTTATTTCCCAAAGATTTAAAGCTTTGTTTAGAAACAGTGTTTGGTTGGCAACTTCCAAACCCTTTATGTCACCCCACTGTGACTGTATAAATGGCTTCATCGTACTGACATTTTCCTTCCAAAGGCATAACAAGCCAACTAGTTTCTCTCTTACCTCGTTCAGAGCCACCTGCCATAAATACTTTGTATTTGATTATTGCTAAGCTGAATTCCAAGCACCCAATTCACCCCGGTTTATGGCCTCATAACAGTCTGGGTTATAAATGATTATCATCTCCCAAATGGCAGCAACCAGTGCTGTTACTGTATCCCATAACTTCTCGTGAGAAAGACATGGGAGCAGCATCTGAGCATTTCATTAGGCAGGCTGTTTGCTTTTCTCACAGAGTGAGGTGTGTATCTCCACCAGATCTGCCTGAGCAATCAGCCAGACAAGGCAGAGGATTTAAAGGAGATCATTTATGACAACTGGACAAACTGGAATGCTCCAGAAGCATTGCCTGTGCTCCCAATCCCTAAGGGCCAGCTACTCTTACCTTTATACCACCACCTGAAAGACTGAGAGACTCTCCTTGCATTCAGAGCCAAATATCCCCTCCTGCTGAATTCAACAATCAAACCAGCTACAATTTTGACAAATTCAGTTTAAAAAACCAGAACAAGCACGTGAGCTACTTTCAGTGACTTTCCCTCCCCTGCGGGAACACATCCAAAAGTTTCAGTGTATGCACTTCATCACAGCAGACAAGCAGCCAACAAAGAATTATCTGCCCCACTGACTTCCACACACCCATTTCTAATTGTTCTTCGGGGAGGAAGGACGAGGCAATGTCAGCAATTCAGCTTTCTGAGCAGCCCAAAGAGTGGCTCTAACAGCACCATCACGGTGACAGTCAAGGGGCCATTGTCCACACGGTCATGGTGGAGCAGGGGACCACAGCTGGGAGCCAGAACGAGTTGGCAAACATCTTGTTCCAGCTTCTGCTGTGCCATCTGGCTTCCAGAGAGGTGACTGACGTTAAATGTATTTTCTCTGTATTGCCATCTGGCAGCTGCTTGTACAACAACAGAGTAACATGCAGAATTTGGCTAAGGCTTATCCCAAGAATCACATCAAGGATACTTGGAACACAGGCTCTGAAATGGAAGGAAAGCTTACAGGGGAAGTTTTGTCAGCTGCAGGCATTTTACAGGCACAGACTATTGGAGGTAGGTAAGAGGCAGTGGGAAATTATGTATCCCTATGTTTTAGGGATATTATATATCCCTATGTTTTTGTGTGTTTATTTTACAGAGTTCCCATAAAAGTTTCTACAGGGAAGGAAGGGACACGCAAGTTTCCAAAGGACACAAATATTGTATCCAGTGAAATGTCTTGTTCTTGTCTTGTTCACCAGCACATTGGCAATGCTGTAGAAGCACGATCACTTTCCCAACTTTAGAAAAGTAGGACTTTCTTTTCCTGCTGTAATGTTGTATGCCAAAGGTGCTTCTGATAAAGGAAGGAGATTGAAGGAATTGATTAGTACAAACACAGTCTCAAAAAGAGAGAGACTGCTACTTTAACAGAAATTTCATCTAAAAATGTCAGAGTTGCCAAAAGCAGTGTAACTACAGTGTAATATTACCTGTAATGCCAGGTCATTTTTATAAAGGTCACATTTGCAAAGCCACAGTAACCTTGCTGAGCTTTAAATGTAACAGAACAGGGTGCTTCCAAAAAACAGAGTAGGATTTCTAATAAATAGGATCCCATGACAGCTTAAATCAATCAGCTTTCTACTCTACCTCCTGCTGGGGCACTCCTGCTTTTTTCCTTGTTCCTGTGTTGGTGCTCATATGATTCACAAATAATTTAAACCTAAAAAACCTAATCCAGATTTATTTTTAAAGGGGGGAGGTGGGGGAGTGTTAGTTGGGGGTTTTTTTTCTGTTTGGTTACTTTTTTTAATGAGGGAAAGTAACACTTAAATGCTAGAGGTTTGGCATTCAGAGTTAAGCTGAAGTGACTAAATATATATTTTATATCTACCCTGTAAGAACATTAAATATATAAGGCTCTGCTTTATTTCCAGGTATGTCTATAGATGTAGGATACACTAAATCTCTTTAAAAAGGGTTTGAGTTGAGATCCTATGAAAACAAAAATGTTTGTTTTCCAACACATCAGCAGTTCTCTGATGGTTGTTCTCCTTAACATTTCATTGAAGCACAATAAGCATTAGGTGGAATACCAGTTACACTACTTAATCACCAAACACAAAACATTGCTTTGTTTAGTAAATTTCTAAAATCCAGTCTGATTTCTGGCTTCAGTGTCACACAGCTCTTTCACAGGAAAAAAAGAGACAATAATCTGCTCCAAACCCAACAATATAAGTGAAAACAGAAGTATGAAGAGTTTTGACTGCACTTAGAGAAAAATTTGGGAGTCAACAGCCAAGGATTTTGTCAATAATACAGCAAAGACATCAGTACAACGTGAGCCCAGGGCAGGGCTCTGAGGAGTGCAGGTGTCCCACTGCAGACCTGGAGTGGTAGTGTACACAGTGCTGAAATATCAGTCCAGTCTGTACACTGCAATGTATAATAGAAGAGTCATTCCATCCACACTGGTGCTGCTCTTGCCAAGAACTGCAGCCTCCACACCCCTGGCTCATGCTGCCCTTGACAATTAGCAGGAGCACTACATTGGCTCTGCCTGGTCTAAATTTGGGAGCATTTCTGCATCACAGGGAGAATAAGTAGTGCTAAGAGACAAGAGAGGTGCCACATAGTAACTTTTTATTTTACAAGTGGGTGGAGCGAGCAGTGTTCTCTCTAAACTCCAGTTTTGTGAACACAAGTGTTTATGCAGCTTATAAGGACTAATGATCATTGGTTCCTGATAATTAGAGGCTTTTCACTTAATATGTTCTCCTCCCCTTTGAAATTAAGTTTAGTTGATGTGCTCTTCAAGGCAGCTGTGACCACAAAGCAGCTAATGCACTCCTACTACAAGCTAAGGAAAAAAATAACTCCATGTGGCTGTAGTAAAAGGAAAAACCACCAGCCTTAGCACAAAAGATGAGAGAAAACAAAGTGCTATATTTTTTCCTAGTCTGTACTTAGCAAGAATTGAGACACCACCACATCAGAAAACATGAAATAAAGGACAAGCAATACAAAAGCTTGCAAAAACTGTTCCTTTTTCTTATTTTACCATGCTTCCAAGGGCTTCACTGCTTATTACCCAGGTGATGCATCTTCCCATTGGAAGTCTTAAGTCTCATGCTAATAATTAGTACATGCCAGAATCATTTTAGGTGGTTTCCTGCTCTTTTTTTTTGTTGTTGTTGTTTTTGTTTTTGGAGGTCATGTATGTACATGTTTGCATTAAAACCAGACATGACAAAGTTTTCTTTGTCAAAATCAGATTTAAAATTGACATAAAGGAATACATCTACCAAAACCATAAATTATTTAAAAGGATTGGGTGCTTCAACAACATTTTCTCCCTGCACCCAATCCTGTCTTTTATCATTAGTAAGGTAGAGTGCAATCTCCTTCACTTTCTTCCTTCTTGTTGCCCCAAAACACTTGCCTGCTCTTTGATGCTTTCCTTGCTTTGTCTCACTCCTCCCTTTTTTTTTTTTTTGCTCTAGCTTTCCCTATTCTGACCAACCATTTACATTTCTGTTTTTTAGCAACTTTCACCATCCTGTGCTATTTCTTCAACCTGTTTACAGAGATTGACCTAGAATAAATGGTTTATTCTTATTCTAAAAAAATTATAAATTAAAATTATATCCAAAAAATGGTTCAAGAGGTCACAGAATTTGATGCAAAATGGGCAAAGAGTAGCAGGGGATTTGTAGCCAAAAGCAACATTTGCTAGCAGAGCTTTTAGCCAAGCCTTTCCTCACCTGCTTAAAGCTTCTTGCCTTGATGGAGACCAAGCATGGAATCTTAAATTCCTCAATCATTTTCTTTGGTTTTGTTGCAGTGTCTTTTTTTTCACATACAGAATATGAAAATAAAAGTAATTTCAAAGTGTCCACCTCTAATCTGTTTTAGCTGAGCTGAGGGTGGCAGTACATACTGGTTTCTCTAGATTAATACACAATGAGGACTGCACTGGCTTTATGTCCATCTCTTTGCTTTGTTAGTATTAACAGAACTATAGAACTCTGGGCAACAATTCTATTAAAATGCACCATTTTGAATAGTTTTTTTTTAGAAAAACCAGAACTCTTCTGTGTCCAAATACTGATTGTCATTTGTGATGTGAATGAAGCATTTCATGGCTTTCATTTTCACATGCCTCTGATGAAAGCAGTAGTACAATATTGGCACCCTGTACCTAAATGTCAAAGCATTGCTTTGTGGGGCTTTTAATATTTTGTTTAAATATTGAAGTGCCACAAAAGTGAAACCTGGAAATGCTATGTTTAAGTTCTTTCCTTTTACCTTCATACTACTTATAGCACAGCCATAACTTTTGCTGTCAAGCCATTTGCTCATTTTTGTAAAGAACAGAATGAGCAAATGTTGGTAATTCAGCTTCTCAAACTAGACCTAAATCTTGGGCACCCTGTGTTGCATTTGAAGATGCCCAAAGGGGTTTGAAATGGACTAGCTCACATTGGAAGTTTACCTTAATATAAATTCTTCTCATAATTATACTTCAGATATGTTCCCAGTAACTTGGAGCCAAATATTTAACATAAGGTGAAAATCTAAAGAGGCCCTACAGGGACACAGGAACCCAAGAGGCTTTCACTGGTTCCAAACCTTACAATTGGCTCTGTCAGCTTGTTCCCTTTTTGGAAATGTGGAAATGGCAATTGCAGTGCCTGTGTCCAAGAGAGACTTGCTGCCTCTGGGCCCCCAGTGGTGTCCAGTCCTTCTCCTGGATCCCAGCCCCCAAGCAGGATGTCCTTTCAGATAAACCCTTTCCAGGGCTGCTTTGACCAGAGCAGGCATCTCCTTGCTCTGTGTTGATTTCCATCCTCCCCTCCTGAGGCTGTGAGCTGTCCAAAGCAGGCATTTACAAGGCAGTCTGATGGCTGCTGGTTCCTCTCCACTGCTCAGGCACAGAGAGAAATGTAGCTTTACTTTTAACAGCAGCTTACTCCACTGGAAGTTGGATACGAAGATGAAGATGGAAGATGATATAGCTATTTAAGAAATACAACATTTATCTCTTCAAATTAACCCCACTTTAAAACAAACACGTCCCTGTAAAGGCATTTCTGACCCTTCAAAAGATACAGCTGAGTTCAGAAGAGAAAATTCAGAATTTCCTCACATAAATTCACCTTTAAACTTCTGAACACATATTCAAACTTTACTGGGACATAATGTGAGTATCTTGACAGGCCAGCATGTCCATCAATGCTTCACCTAAGAGCCTCAGCTCACTTTGCTGGGCTTTGTAGGGCTCATGACTCTAGAAATGGTTCTGTTCAATGCCAGCTGGGTAAGGTGCGGTTCCCTAGGTATTGCCCTTCCCCAGCTGAAACCCCACATCAAAGTGTGGCTCCTTATAGTCCATTCTTTTGGCAGTGAGAAAGTCTAAAACAAAACATTCAAAAGAAAAACAAAGTATGTGGAGTAACCCATCCATATCCCTTTTGACATTTCCATCAGAGATGTGCAATTTTCACCTCACATTTTTCACCAAGTTTTTTTAAAGCACAGCCAACATTAAACCTGTACAAGCTAGGGACTACAAATCAGTTATGTCTGAATACTTGACAAGTGGCTACAGTTGCAATTCCCACCCTTGCAGAAGGCAAGATCTCTTGCTTAAAAAAAAAAAAAAAAAAAAAAAAAAACCAAACAAACAAACAAACAAAAAAAAAAAAACCCCAGTAACAAAAAACCAAACCAACCTTGTGGACAAAAGCATCTTTACACATGGAGCTGGGGTTCTGAGTGAGCCAGAACAGAATTTTTGAAGGAGTACCTATGTGTCCAGACCCCCATTCCTTCTCCCTCTCTCCTGTTCAGGAGGGAACATGCCTGTATGGCACAATGCAAAGTACCTGTGTGTCTTCAGCTTTCCTGGGAGACTTCACACAGTGTCAAACCCTTGGTGGCCATCAGCTGGAGCCCTTGTGAGCCTGGACAGCCTTCCTTTTGCCATCTTGCCAAGTCTTCACCCTCCTTAGCCCATGCCGGGTGATTTCACAGTGAGCCAGCAATTAGTCAAACTGGCATGTTGTCAGGTCATGTGTCAGATACATTTATCTCATTTGCAAGCAGAAGATTCTCCAATGAATAATTCAGAAAGAAATAATCACCTTCATGGTCCATTTTCCCAACCCCAGGCTAAGTCTCTAACAAGCACCCACTGAACCTGGCGAGACATGTTGCCTACAGAAGGAGCAATTTAAAAATAAGAGTGTGCACACGCAGACGTCCCCCCATGATTTTACTTTCTGCTAGAGGCAAACAGCAATCTGTTGGCCCAACCCTCAGTGAAATCATGTGAGGTTTTCCTATCAACTTAAAATGCAGCTGGACTGAATGTAATAATCTGAACCCAGAAAGTTCATCATTCACCAGCTCTCATCATCACACGTAAAATGATCTGTCTTTTGGAAGCTACTTGTTATTTTCTACTCACTAGCCTCAGGGAACATGGGTTTCCACAAAGCATATAAAAATAGCAACAGCTACACTATGATACTGCCCAGCAAACCTAAGGCTAACGGAGATAAAGTTGCATCAGCAATGTTTCCTTGAGCCTTCTTTGTAGGGGGATACAATATAAGCAAGTGAAGGTAGTATAGAAAATAATTTTACCCCATTAAGGAGTTGCAGCTGAGATAATAATTAGAGATTAGGAGCAGGCCTGATGTTAACAGGCCACAGCTGTAGCCAATAAGAAGAGTGTTATAAAAGAGTGGATTGGTTGGTCGAGGAGAACTGGAGTCAGTTGGCTGCTGTGAGGCTGAGTCAGTGCCTGGAGGAGCTGCCTCTGAGAAACATCAAGGAGGTAGGGAACTCTAGCAATTAGGAATTCTTGCAATGTAATGACAACGCTTTCTTTTCTAAATTATATTTGCCATACTTTGTAAATCCATAGCTACATCTGTTTTCTCCTCATTGGTGCATGAATCTCAGTTGTAAAGTTATTTAAGATGGTGCAGAGAACCTATTTTGTCATCTGTATGCTATCCTGTGGGTTACCTTACTTTGTTCAAGAAAAACAGTAGAAATTTTGGTAATTAGATTATATGGGATAATTTGTGCTAAGTAGCAGCTCTGATGAAAGTGTTAAAACATAACCCATTCCCCCAGACTGTATTTTCATGCTGAGAATGTCTGGCCAGATCTGTGTGATTGGGACATCTAGCCCAAATCCCAATATCTGAAGGAAGATGTGGAGGAGCAAACACTAGTCCATTTTTTTTTTTTTTTCTAACAATACCAGCTACTCCAATTCAAAATTATTATGATTCCTCCCAAACTGTGCTTGAAGAACAACAATTTTAATCACAGGAGGAATGCAGGAATAACCTCTAAACTTTACACACTAAATTATGTCACAGACATAATAGACCTGTAGATTTTGCCTTTATGGCAAGAGGCATAACAGAGGATTGGTTTTCTGTTTGACTCTAAGCTGTGTAACTGGACATTTTCAGACTTGACATCTCACTTGCTTCAATTTCCAGAGTCCACCATGAGACTTCCTGAAGGAAATTGGGCTCAGAGCAGGATGGCACCTGAACTGGACAAAATCTGCTGGCATCTCCAGCTGCATCCCTGTCCATACTGTCATTCACCTGTGAGATTAAGGTGAGTGCCCTCCAGCCAAGTGGAGCTATTCCCAATAAGCCCAAGTGAGGACTTCGGTCTGTATATGAAAAGTCTTGTGACCATTAAACACCTTGCCTATCCCATCATTACACAGAACACAATGCCTAATTAGCTTTTGATTATTACTCCCATTAGTGTAAATTAATATTAACAAGTAGCAATGATTCTTAGCATTGATGAAATGGGTCCCCTTTTCTGGATTTGATAACTGTACCCAGACACACAGATGAAAAGCCACACTGAAAATCCAGAGTGCACTGACACTGGGAGCTGGAAACCAGCTCTGGTTCCAGGTTCATGGATGAATTTTCTAGGTGCTTATTCTTGCACATGTATGTAAATGTAGATCTCAGTTCTGCAGGTTTAGCCCACCTTGGAGTTACTAAGCACAATGGCATTTCATTGCCAATATAATTTTATAGAGGCACTGGTTGTTAGGATGCAGCTTTGTTCACCACAGTTAACCATACTGTCTCAATTCATCATGCACCCACCAGACCATAAATCTGCTAATTAAAGAGAGACACAACTCCAGCTACAGTATTTGGACAGTGCCTTCCTCCCAGGCATGGATTCAGTGATGCTTCTCTCACAGCACTGTGTCAGCTTGATGCTTTCACTGGTCACAGCTAATTAGGACTGAGTGAGCTGTGCTATTGTAGCTCTAAAATGCTGATGTTATAAGCAGCTCATACCCATCACAGGAGGCTGAGAGGAGCCTCCTGAAGGCACAGCAGTCTCCATAGCAGCCTCCCTGCTTCCCTGACCATAGTCACTACTTTTTATGTTTTTTATTATGGTCAGGGAAGCTGTTATAGAGACTTCTGTGCCTTGGAGTTGTCCAGGAGCAAAGACAAAGCACAACTTGGACCAGGCTCAGTTGGTTTCAATTCCAAGACTCATACCCTTCTGCTGCAAATTGGAGTGGGTCAGGTATGAAAGTTTGGTAGGACAGGAGGTCTCTATCTGAACCTTACAGAAGGGACCATTTGACCTGGTCACCATTAAGCCACGTGCTATTATCAGTGCTGAAAGCCTGTGTGAGCACTGCCAGCTTTGCCCATAAAAGTTCCCTGCTTTTCTGTAATTATATCAGGGATAATAAGAGCCCTTAATGGGGATAGTTATAATCTTTGTCTGATCCATCCCCTTTACTCCTTAGCCAGTACTACATAAAGATCCCTACTACTTCACAGGGAATTTATAGTCCAGCCATGTCAACTCCTCTAACAGTGCATTGTCTGATCCTTTCTTAGAGGGAAGATTCCAGATCTGTTAAAATCAAGGAAAAGATCCTATGGGTGCCAATGGTCTTTGTGTTAGGACCCCATGAAAACTTTTTCCTCCTGACAAAGCAGAGTAAATTTCCACAGACCAAGTGTTGTTGAGGAAACCTGTTAATATTGAAAAATCAAACATTTACAATTCCTTTCCTTTGCATCTTCTCAGCTGTTGCCACATCTACTTGTCCTCTGTGGCAGTGATAAACCCTGGCACCAAGAGCATATGCATGTTGTCCACAGCCAAAGGAGAGACAGTGATCCTCTTAGAAAAGTCAGGTCATTTCAAAGCTTCTCCAGGAATCCCAGAAAGTCCCCTTAGTGAGCAATTAAAATTATTCATTTTTAATATTTGAAAACTTTTAAACTAAAAAGCCCTTTTAAATTATCAGGTATTTTGGCCTTAAGTGTGAGCACACACCTTGCATTCATTGTGGTGTTTCTCCAAGGATGTGTGGTGCTACCCAGTTTCTCTCTCAGCCAGCAAGTTCACAAATTGACAAACCATAAGAAGGGCCTTTTTTATGGAATGAAGAATCAATAGCTGTCTACTTGGATAGCCTCAAAAAGTGCTTAACTTTTAATTGAATGCTGGAAAAGAAAATGCAAAGCACAAGAGCTCAAAACAGCATGAAGCCTGCATAATTATCTTTCTCCTTGCAGTCCCTCATGTGGGCTGGAGACTAATTAAACACATGTGCAGGCTACAAAATGATTTGCAAGGATATATCTTTTGTCAGTTTGCAAGGGGACCTAAGCAGAAGGAAAGTACCAGCAAGGAACAGGAGCCACAGCCAGCTGTCTGATACTGTCATTTTCACTGGTACCTTTGCTTTAACTTCAACCATCTAGAGCAAAAACAAACTAGATTTTTGCATCTGCTTTGCAATGAGACAAAGTTCAAGGCAACGGTGAACTCGGGCTTCTAGAGTGGTATAAACACACACACAGGAGTTTTGAAGCACTTTGATGCTGACTTCATGCCTTATACAGATATATTTTTCATTGTAGAGCTACCTAGCCTAACATGAGCCATTACATAACACAGAAATAAATTAAAATTAGCATTAGCATTTTTCTTCCTTCTGGTGCAGAAACACAAAACCAAGTAAAGCTTTTAATCTTAAAATCCCTTCTTTATCATTTATCATGTTAACAAACATGATAAAACAGCCATTAAAAAACATATCTGTTTTTAAATGTAATACTTTTGTGAAGTATTTCTCCAGCATACAAGCCCCACCTCCTTTCCAGAAGAAAGAAGATTTCAGCCTGTTCACCAGGGCCTTAAATCATGTCTCTTTTCACATCCAAAGTAAAAGCACCTGCCCAGTCTGGCAGGATTGAATTAGAGCCCAGCAGCTGTTGCCCTAATAGGAGGAAATATTATTAACTTTAATTCATTCACATCAGCATTGATCAGAAGCAGTTACTGAGTACCAGGAAGATACTGGGATGTCAGTACCTGGCACTCAAGGCCAGTGCAATTACCACAGAAATGAAGGATGCTGTGATCAGTCCAAACAATTGTGTGCAATTATAATGGAAAGTTCTGATCTGTGGATTTCACCCTGCATGCACTGTAGGAAGGCTCTCACATCCAAAGGCTTCTGTGAGTCTTCAGTCCCCAAAAAATTGTCAGCTACTTCATAAACTGTAGGGTTTTTTTTAAAGAAAGTACATTTTAATGTGATGATGAAAATCTTCAAATGATATTTCCCACCAGTGAAGCACTGCTCATAAATGGTGCTGCTCCAGGGTGTGCAAATTAAATGAAACTTTCAGATGTGGCAGAGTGTGGCTCTGGCAGAATAGTTCAATGCCACTCCAGAATCCCAAGAGCTCTGGTGGAGCAAGACTGGAAGACTTTGGATGTGTTGTCAGTCTCTCAAAAAGCCATCAAACTTTTAGATACCCAAAATGCTGAAATCCCCCAAGCAGAGGGACACCTTCCTGAAAACATTTGCTCTGAGAGGAGCTGTGGTAGAAGTTGGGATGGGTAAAATCTTCCAAGATAAATGATCCTTTCTCATCTTTACCAGCATTTGCACTCCATCATCACTACAAAACCTCCAATGTAAATAAATGCACCACTGAATCCTGTCTCTGATTCTCTTCCATTTCATCACTCTTCTTCTGCCCAGCATTCCCATTCTCTCTCCAGGCCTGGGGAAGCACAGGGAGGGGTTGTGGGGACACAGCATAGGTGGATGACTGCTTTCTTTTGCTCTCACTCAAATGCTCTCTGGATGAAGCTCCTTTCATCAGCATCATTGCCCCACACTCCAGCAGGAACTTTCTCTCCCCTTTCCAAACCACTGGAAGCAGGAGGGGACAGCAGTGCCAACAGGGCTGGCTGCTCACGTGTGTCCTCACCACGCTCAGGTTCAGCACAGTGAGTCCCAGCTGAATATGTGTGAGCTGCCTGGGGCCACCTCAGGCCAGCGCCTATCCCAGAGCTGTCCGGGAGTGGTTCTGATCTCAGGTGTCCCCAAGCTGCCCCCGAGCAGTCCCCTGCTTGCCCAGCCCGTGTAGCTCGGCTCCCGTGGGATGCACAGCTCCTGGCCGCCGCCAGTCCCCATAGCGCGGCCAATGCTGCCACCCTAATGCGAAGCAAAGAATTATCTGCGCCCGGCAGGAGGAGAGAGCCCCTGTCCCTGCACTGAGTCACCTCAGGGAACCAAGCTGAGGGCGCGCCTGGAGGGGATTTTGTCCGCTCGTTGGCAGAGATTTAAGAATAAGCATCAGCATCCTCCTGAAAGGCGCCGGAGTTTCTAGGAAAGGCTGGGGAAAGGGATGAACAGTGCTAAAGAGATACGGCCCTGGCTGATGGGGAGCAAGGAGAAGAGAGGCAACTCACCCTTCACAGCCCCTGAGCAGTCAAACAAAGAATTAAGAATTTCTTATATGTTCCTTCTCACAGTCATGTGGTGTTGAGCTCTTTAGCTTGTCAGAGTGACCCCAAGAAATGTTCAAAGTCTCTTTTCCCAGCCTGGCGCTTGAAGAAGGAGTCAGGGCTCTTCATTTCTCGGTCTCAAGGTTGTTTATTCTATCTTATCTATAAAATTCTTTCTCTTGCCCTGGTGAGGTCTGTTCAACACGACAGTCAGAGGCATTCTGCCTGCCCACAGGGCTATGTTATGTCTTTATACTAAAAACTACAATGTATACAATGTTTACAATTGCTTTCCAATGCCTATCACCTATGTCAGACAGTGAGCTTCTACTCTAAACCAATCTGTAAGTGCCACCATCACAGCTGAAGATGGAGACCAAGAAGAAGGAGAAAGGCTGGACATGCCCAGATCCCTCCATCTTGCCCCCCTGAACCCCCATTCTAAAAACCTCAAAATCTACTTTTTCCCTTTGTTATAAATTTACTATTATTCCACTTATTATTTTGTGGCTTGCAGGTCTTCATCTAAGGTTGGTAACTTGCTCCACGGGTCATAATGAAAACCACAGGGGCATTTTGGGCTCTGTGCCAGGGTCTCTGAGCCCCCTGGCAGGGGTTCTGGCTGCTCAGGACAGCCAGAGGGATGTCCTGGCTCCTGACAATATGGTGTGAAAAATCCTTGAAGAGAAACCTTCAAAGCATATCTTGCAGAGCATTTAACTGATGGGAAAAGACCATTGTCACTTTTATCCATCCTAAAAAAAAAAAAAAAAAAAAAAGCCTAGGAATATGCAGAACAGCTGAAACAAATGCTGTTGCCTATGAGCTGAATATTTTGTCTCGGTGAAGATCTCGGTGGCTGCGCCGGAGCAGCGGGGAGGCACAAGGCAATGCTGACATCTACTGTCGGCAGCGCCGAACCGCCCGCACCCCGCACGCAGCGCCCGGGGATCCCGGCTACGGCTGGGGCCGAGCACACGCACCGATAAACCGAGGAAATATAACCCGGCCGTGATGTTACAGCCCCGATAAACCGAGGAAATATAACCCGGCCGTGATGTTACAGCCCCGGAGAACGAGTGAGCCCAAGCGCAAATATTTATGGAAGGGTCTGTTGCACTGCTCTCAATTTTGTTGCTGGGCTAAGGCACCTTCAAAGTACATATTCTCAGAGCAGGTAAACATTTGCTTTCTTAAGGACACCCCACAGGATTTTGGTGCATTAATTTCTTCCCCCTTCTGGATTTATTTTCTCTATTAAATTTTACACCGTTCCTTTCATCCAATTAGTACTAAAATCTTCCCTTTTTTTTTTTCATCAGATAGAAAACATGTTTTATTCCCTGCAGCAAGAAAATATAAACTGCCAAAAAAAGCCCTGAAGATTGCAAATGAAACTTATAAAGGTGTTTGTGCTTCTGCTGCAGTGCTTGAACACTGTGTCTGTAATTAAAGCTAGTGACATCCAGGAATCCCTTGTATTGCACCTTACAGGAGCCACCAATGGGGGGAGGAATAAACCTTGGAACTGCAAACCAACTGCAATACTGAGAGGCACTGGGAATTATTAGAAGCAGAGAAGTTGTGTATGGCTGTGCATCTGTTAGGGAGAATAAGCAGCACCCACCCCTTCCATGCACAGCAAAGCAGGCAAAGTGGCTTTCAGGTGTGTGTGAGAAAAGGTTGTAAAAGTTTATTGCAAGATGAGCTATTCCTGCTTAGTGGAGGAGTCTAATTAGAAGCAATTAATTTGCTTATAAAGTGGTATTACAACCATTCCTGCTGGCATCTCTTCGGCTCACTGTGCACAACAAGCAGCTATTGTTGCAAAGTAGGACAGGCATTGGAAAAGATCCTGCTATTTCTGACATATCTCATCAAAAGTCACTTGAAAATAAAAGAAGCTTTGGGCTTGTCTTTCCTCTCCCACCCTTATCTATATTCTGTGCTGGTATGCACGAGGCCCAGCTGGGGAGCACTGGCACAAAACTCTGTAAGATTAACATCCCACAAGCATTTTAACTCAAATCCAAGGTGTACTTGGATAGGGATGGTGGCTTTGCTGTGACTCTGGGGAGGAGAGCAGTAGCTGGGCTGGTCAGAATTTTTCTGATGGAAGAGTTCATCAAGAGAAACTCCTCAGGCAGGCTGGTAATGATGATGGGGCTCTCCAGTATGCTGGAAAACTTGAGCTAATGCCCTTCTGTTGCTCAATTTGGGCTCAAATCTCATTCCTACTTCCTCTTGTGTTGATTAATTTAGAGAAGAAGCAGAAAGCATTTTATCCCTGTTTCAACAATTTTGTGTTCCCTTGAATAAGAAAGAGGTGAACCTTGGGAAAAAGCTCCCCTTTTTCAAGCTAGAAAAGTGGTATCTAGCCAGAATCTTCTCTTTCCTCGTGTTTATATTCTAACACCATCTGCCTCTCGCAATGTGTTTACTGTACACATGTACCATAAAGAGTTGTTTGTTTGTTGGATGAGTGGGGTCATGGTGCTCTCAGTATCCCAGCTGTATCCTCCTGGTTGCTTCTGACTGTCTCCTTGCAGGAGCTCACAGGTTCCCTCTGCACAGGAGGTAAAATGGCTTCTGTGTTGATGCTTGTTTTTATGAAGAGAACGTTTGTAGAGCCTCAGTAGGGTGGAGAGCTTTGTTTTGTGGGTACTGAGCATAAATCATTTCCATGTGGGTGGGAAGGAGGAGGAGGAAGGACTGCATGAAACAGCAAGGTGGGGGACAGGAGTGTGTGGGGTCCTGGTGGCCACAGAACACCCTCTGCCCCCCCTCAGCAATGGGGACCTGAGGTGACACCTTGTCACCTTGGCTGGAAGCACTTTGGGGGATAAATGGGGTCTGGATGGTCCCCAGGAAGCTCCAGCCCTTTTCCTGCAGCACAGGAGGTCCCACCTGCAACCCCTGAGTTGGGAGAGGCTATAGCCTGTCTGGAAAAGCTATTTTGAGGGAGGTGCTATGCTTTCTAACACAGTAACAAAATAAAACATCTCTGTGTCCAAAGGCAAAGAGGAAAGCACTGTTCTTGTTCCCTGGCTCAGAGCATTCAGCCCTACCTGCGTGCCAGGGCACTAAAAGCAGCATAGCAGACCAGGGCTGGCTGCTCTGGGGCAAGGATTCCCTTGGGGTTTGGGGGGTGCCCACAGCTGGCACCTTCCAGCTTAAGGAGAGGTGAAGGGAGCTATTTTGAAGCAACAATATAATCCCACTCTATTTTTTTTCAGTGTATGAGGTAATGAACATCTTTAGTGCTTAAAGGTGCTGTGGGAAGCTGCAGGGCATGTGTGAATGCCAACATTTTATAGAAGGGGTGGTTTTACTGCCAGCAGACTTTAAAAAAAATCCCTGCAGTTTATATTAATAAGAGTGGATGTTATTGCATGTCAGGAGTTATTGTGATTTATAAAGTACTTCTTAGGTGGTGTGTAATGAAAACCCTTGGCTTTCAGTCCCAGTCACTAACAGGAGATGATAGCAGCTTTATCTGCAATAGCCAACTTGACCTGGAACCTTCTGTCACTTTTAATGATGCTTCAGTGCTGCCTCCTGCTTTCACCTGAGTTTGGGGTAGAGTCAACTTTCATAAAGGGAAAAACTAGCAGAATCCTTTTAGGGAAAAAAAAAAAAAAAAAAAAAAAACAACAACAACAAACCACAACCTGTTAAGGGGGAGAGCTGCACTGCTTGGTATTAATGTCCCAAACAGCTCTGCTCTCTAAGTGCAGTGCTGCAGAGTTAGTCCTTTATTAACATGTTCTGTCTGCTCTTCCCAAGCCTCTCATTCAGGACTATTACTCTTCTCTTGAGAATTTCACATGTCTTAGAGATGACAAAAACATAACAGGGGGAAAAAAGGGTGGAGATGGATGTAAGTAGATGGGTGGGTCCACAGCTAGGAAATTGTTTCCAAGTGCGCTTCTTGAAAAGAATTTTTTAAAACCAAGCTATATTAAGACCCCCACCAACCTATATTTAATACCCAAAGTGTTTTGCTGTGAGTGGAGAAGAGGCTTTCAGAAGGGGATTCCATGCTGTATTGTTCTTAGTCCCAAAATCATTTTTATATATAAATTTAAAGAAGCAACAGGCACAGGGCTTCTTTGTCACTTCTCTGTTGAGTTGTCCTTTAAAGGATTAGGTAAGGTGTGGGTACAAGCTGATAACTGTGCATCACCATCCTGCCAGAACACAGCCCAGCACAGAACTTCTGACCTGTTCATCACCTTTGCAACATGAGCTGTTTATTTATAGTCCTATGGCATCCCCAGTGCTGGAGCAAGTGGGAATTCCTGGAAAGGCAGAGTTTGGCAAACTCCCTGCGTCAGGAAAGGTGTCAGAAATGGCTCCAGCCTGAACAAAGCCCAGGACACACTCACACTGTTCTGTCTCCACAGGGCAGCAGGAGGAGGTTTCATTAATTATTTAATGAATCCAAAGCAATTAATGTATCCTGCTGGGTTAAATGCAGCGGAGTTGCTGGCAATCTCCCTGCAGAGCTGCATTTTTTCTCTCTGCACGCTGCATGGGGCTGTAGGGCTGCAGGCACAGCACAATCCCCACCCTGGCCTCTCCCAAGTCCACTGGGGCAGCCTGGGAGCCAGCAGCTGGAAACAAGTGCAATAGCACTCTTTTCCAGAGGTAAGGAAAAGAGCTTCCCTCCTAGGGGGCTGAAAAAAAATCTCATAAATACCCAGAAATGGGGTCATTTTTGGCAGTGACGATGGGTGATGTCACTTGATCTGGTTTGGACCTTTTGTCACCAAGCAGGGCTGGCCCCATCCTGCCCCGCTGGACGCAGAGAAAGCTCCTCTCAGGTTCCTGCAGGATTTTCACACCTATAAAAGCCCATGAGCTATTTTACTGGCAGCTGGGACATGTGGGAAGGCTGGAAAAACCTGTCTGAATGGAATTGCTACTGGATAAATTGTAATTGTACTTGGCAATCCAGTCTTTTAGGTTGTGTTTTCATTATAACTAAGCACAATACTAGGTTCAAGGCAGAAATATGATGTAAAAGGAAAATAAACATAAAATGCACTTAACTTTGGGTGATGACTGCCATCCTCCTTTGAGAGGCAAAGGCACATCAGGAAAATGGCAAGGAATTCTATAGAATCAGCCCAGCAGGCACCAGAGCCAAGTACAAGGGTGGGTACAATTGCCTTAGAGAATGGCAAATATTTCACAGAGAGCCTCCCTCTGAAATGCAGGTGGAGAATGACCACAGATGCTTCCAGGAGACTTAATTGTCCTTGCCAGCAAGGCTCATTATCCATACATAAACATATGTGCTGCCTCTCAACAGCAAAGTGCAGTTTTTTTCAAGAGAGTATTTTAAATCTGAGCTGCTTGAGTGTCAAATTGGTTCAGTCTGGCTTCATTTTAATTACAGCAGCCATTGGATCGTGCTGGTGGGTGAGGGAAGATGTGCTGCTGCTTCTGTAGGCAAAGGAAGGTGTGTTTGTAAAATTACTGCCTATAAAACACTGCTTTGTCTTCCAGCATCACCACAAGAGTGAGACTGGAGGTCAGCAATGAGCCTTAGTGCCTGTTCCCCTGGGGTTTTCTTCAGCCAGGGTTACCCTCTTAAGAGAATGCTGCCTTTTATTGATGGAAACTATGAAAAGTGAGAGCTGCACCATGGGTTTGTTGCCCCACAGCACCTGCAGCCCCTTTTACCAGAGCAGGCACATGGAAAACACAGCCAGGTTAGACCAATAATGGTGTTTAATCCTCACTCTGCATTTGTGTGAGGCACTGGGGAGCAGAGCCCTAGGGAAGCAGGCAATTTCCTGCAGGTATTTAACAAGGTGTGGCAGGAAAATGAGGAGAGGGCAGCACCTCTGCAGGCAGGATTAGCAAAGAAGGGGTTTTCTCCCCTCAGGCCCCATTTGTAACCACCTCACTGGTGATGAAGGTGAGGCCCAGGTACTTCAAAGTAAAGTGTAATGTTGGGAGTGGGCTCTGAAAGAGCTGCCTTTGAAGTGTGACTTGAGAATAGTGGGTTGGGCATGGGACAAGAGGGGTGTCTTGACAAGTGGAACAATTTGGGTGGAAGGAGGGAGAGGATTTTTTTCCCTAAGTTGTTGTATCAGTGCTAACCCAGAGACCAGTTCCCATCTCCTCAGCTTGGCCAGACTTCTTAAATAATAGTTAGCTGTAGCAGCAATCAAACTGCTGGATATTCTGGTTGGTGAAGTGGAATTGAAAGGTGCCAGGATGCAGGTGCTGTCAGGATTATAACAGGGTGGTGGTCACTCTCCTGGGAATGAACCAAACCCACTCCAGCAAGCTGGGCTTGCCTGGGACACAACACCCTCAGCTTTCAGAGCTCAGCAATCCTGCTCTTCACAGAAAATGAAACAAAACCACTGTGGTTGCTTTATGTGTACCCCAGCCCTTGGTGAAGGACCCAGGGGGCCCCACCACTGCAGCAACATGAAGGGGCACTGCTGACACACAACCTCTGCTGTTTCCCCACAGCCTGAGCACAATCTGTGAGGTTTATTTATTTTTATTTCCTAGGTCTGGAAAATCATGATACGCATACTTGCATGAGCTTCTCCCATGAGCAGGATTGCAGACTTTGCAAACATTATTGTTGGAGTGTCTTCCTTCTTCAAGTAGCCAAGTCACTACACTTAAATGTGAGTTTTCAGGGATGCTGAAAGCCTTTTAGAAGTTCCTTTGTCCTTGTACTGTAAACTTAGCAACAAAACCTTTGAGAATGCAGGAATGGAAACTCGATGCCTGCAGCAATTTTCTCTAAGCTCATACCATTTGTGAATAAAGGTTAATAATGTTTGAAACTCTTAAAACTCAGTTCCATTTACCATCCTTAGGCAAAGCAAAACAAACCACTACCAAAAAAAAAAAACCAACACACCCTGTAGGTATTAATTCAGGAAAACAAGTAGCAGGTTTTGTCCCATCCACTATAAAGAACAGCAAACCAAAGTGTACAAGCCAGCCCAGGCACTAAAATCAAAACCAACAAAGCCAAATGATAACTGACCAAGCAGTAATAAGTTAAAAACAAGAAGAGCTGACAGTCCATCATCATCTCCAACTCTGTTCTTGTCAGTGTTAAGGGCTCTGATTTTTGCTGTTTCCAGCTAAAGGTACTCAGCTTCACTTTTTTCTACCTCCTTACTACCATGAGGTTTTACTTACAAGAGAGAAGTTTTCCAACCCCAATAGCACATTCAGAAAACAAGGAATTTTTCCTAGATGGAGGCTGAAGTCCCTAACACAGGCAATGATAATACATTGAACCCACTGGGGACAAAACAATCACAAAAACACCCAACAGCTTTCTAGCTCACTCCTCATTAGTAAGACCTGGAAAACAGCACAAACCCACAAAAAGTGTCCTCTACACAAGGCCAGGAATATCTGAACCCTGCTGGCTAATTCCTGCTCCTGTGGAGGTGTGGTGACTGTAGCTGAAATGAATTTGAGGAGGACAAGAAGGGATGTGGAGCTAGAGGAGCACCTGAAGTTGAGAGGTGCTGCCAATGTCTTGCCCTTGTTTGGATTCCAAAACTCCCAGGACACAAGCTTCTCCCCTGTATTCAAAATTTATGCCCTGTATTGCCCTGTATTCAAGATTTGTAAGCCAAATCCTGCAGAAACAAAGGCAGTGATTTTAAAGAAAAATCACCCTGAACTGGAACTTTTTATTGATCTGTTTGTTTTCCCTCTGGGTCTTTCAGCCTGCTGAGTGTTGCTGAACCAGGGTTTTCCATATCCATGAGATGCACACATTTTCCTCTAAAAAAAACCCTCTGAAAGCACTTGGGGTGCTGACAAAATGCCTGGGTTTGGAGAGGCTTTGGGATTTGGCTGCAGCTGAAGGTGGTTGCATTAACAGCTTTCATCAGCTGCAACCTGAGGTGTGGGGTTTGTTAAGAGGGCTTTGGTATAAAAGTCTGCTGCACCCACTTTGGTGTGTCCTGAGTGAAAAGTTGGAGTTCTTGGCTGTGGAGGTGTTTGGTGGGTTCTGTTGTATTTATCCTTTGGGGAATTTGGAGGTTGTTCTCCTGTGCTGGTGTTGCAAGCCTGGCACTGAGTGTAACTGGGGACTGCTCTCCACAGCATGTGGGGTCTGTCTTTTACAATGTGGCCTGAGTCCTAGCTTCATCCTCTAGGAGTCAATAGTGTGCAAAGAAGGACAATAATATTCCTTTTCTGTGACAGTTTGGCTTTTCCTCCTGCCTTGCTTGTTTCTAAAGAGATAACACCACAGTTGTGATTGCACAAACTTGCCCTCTGTGCTCAGCTTTCTGCAGCAGAACTCTTGCAGAGCCCAATCTCAAAGCAGTCCCTGTCCTGCTAGGAAGGCCTGGCTTGTGTTAATAAGGTCATTAAAGATCCCAAACCTTCCCCAGCCTTCTGCTGGGGTGATTGACCTTCTGAGGAGCTCACTGGGAGCCTCTGAAATGACTCAGGTCTCCCACTGTGTCCATCAAAGGAAGCAGCTCTCTGTGATGAGGCAGGGCCTATCAGGATGTCAACAAATAAATTGGGCTGCTGGCCAAACTGTCAGAGCCTGTGTCAGAACTCAGGTGGGTGACAACCAGGCACTGTTATTATTATGGAAAACACCATATTGGAGATTATAACCCCTGGCCCTGTTCCCCCAGGTGCTGTATTTGCTTGGATACAGCTCAAGCAGGGCTCCATGGGCAGGAAGGGAATTGCTCCAGGTTATGTGAGAGCCAGGACAGAGCTGAGGCTGGACATGGGCTATTCCAGCTGTCCCAGCAGAGCTTGTGTGAGCTCCCACAACAGGAGCAGCTGTAAAAATCATCTACAGCTTCTTTTTCCACCTCTCCTTGGTCCCTTTTTGATTTCCCAGGAGACTCTGGTTGCCTGGAGAAGCTGTGGCTGCCCCATCCCTGGAAGTGTCCAAGGCCAGGCTGGACAGGGCTAACTGGGATAGTGGAAGGTGTCCCTGCCATGGGACAGAGTGGAGCTGGATGAGCTTTAGGGTCCCTTCCAACCCAAACCATTCTGGGATTCTCTGACATCCCCTGAAAACACCAATTCCCTAGTGGGGCAAGCTGGCTCCAACATTTGTTCCCACCCCTCCAAAGCCATCCTGAGTGCCAGCTGCTTCCCTGCTTCCCTCCCACACACCTTCCTGGGGAGCACAGCCTGCAGCCCCCTCCAAGTGTGCTGCCCAAAAGGTCTTTGCATACAAATTGCTGCCATTGAGAGGTCTTTCCCCCCCTTAGCTGAATTCCTGTGGGAATTTCAATTTAGCAAGGGAATAGCCTCTAAGGTGTTAGCTTCTGTGTCCCAGGGGGATTGTTGCTTTTAAGGTTTTCCTGACAAGTGCAGGTGGCAGAAGGGAAGGCCATGCCCCCGAGGCCAGCAGCTGGCACAGCAGCCTCCTGCTTGGCTCCTCTCTCCATTTTTGGGATACTCAGGTGCTGTTTCAGGCCACACCAACAAATTTTGCACTGCCAGCAAGCCTGCAAGGAAAGGCTGCTCTGCGTGGGTGATTATTTTATTTTCTTGCCTTTTTATTTTCCTTTCCCAGGCCAGGCAGAGCCTTGGCACAACTTGTGGCTCTCCTACATTGCCATCTGACAGCACTTGGCACCTGCAGGGCACCTCAGGCACAGCTCTGGCTGAGGAATGGTGGAGCCTCTGCCCAGCCTCAGGGAGGTGAGAGCCCTGGATTCATCTGTGATATCCCACCTGGGGCTTCTTCCCCCTGGGAATCAGGAGCTCCTCACTGCACAGGAGGGAGCAGGAAAAGGAAAACCAAAATTCAGGTTTCTGCAAGATGCACCGTGCATGCAGCAGCTTGCTTTCAGTGGCTGCAGGGGGATACCTGCATTGTTTTGCCTCTTATTTTTGAGACCAGGCAGAGCTCACTCCTTCCTTGTCATTGCAAATGCCTAACATCCAGCTCTTCCCTCTTCTCTTCATGAAATTGCTTTAAAAATAATCTACTTTTTTTTTTTTTTTCCCTTTTAACTGAAGGAGGTTCATTTGTCACTCAAACATACTTGTTGGTTAGCTGCATGCATGTGTACTTCTCCATTTGCTTAGAGGGCTGTGATAATCCTTAAATCTGCTTTTAAGCCAGCCTGGTCTCCCCATCCTGTCTGCTGTGGGCAGCTTGTGGCAGCCTGAAGTTTAAACGGCTGGGGGGCACTCAGGGATGGGCCATTACCACATTTAAATGTTCCTCCTAAATGCTAGGAAAGGCCTCAGCAGGGAGAAAAAAAAAATATTTGCATGCTTAATTAACTGACCAAGCTAATTAATACATGCCCAGCTCCAGGCCTGCAGGGAAGGGAGCAGAGTCAATGGATCCAGCTGTTATTTAACAGAGCAAAAGCTTTACTGCTTCAGTGAGGTTTGCCATGTGGTGGGCTAATGCCTCTTATAGCTGAAATGTTTGGAAAAAGCCATTCCAGCTCTGCTAGAGCATCTGGAATCAGTGGATTATTTTCACTCCTGGCCAGAGGAGGCTGCCTGCACAGGGCAGGGCTTGTTCCTGCCTTTCCCCACATGCCTGGGGCAGTGGATGGGGATGCTGAGCTTCCCCAGGTGCCTTTAGGAAAGTGCTGCTGGCTCAGGATCTGCCAAGCCATGCCTGTGGGTAGACTGGAGGTGAAAAACAAGCAGGTTTGTTCCATGCTGAACGTGCCCACGTCTTGTCACACAAATGTGCAGCACGGATGAAAACAAAAAACAAGCTACAGATGGACACTGGCAACCTGTCGCTAAGCACACAGCCTCTAAATTCAAAATAAACATAATGCAGCAGCTCAGTGTGGTCTCAGTGGGATCCATGAATTTCCACATGGATATTGTCATGTCCTCATGCTTGTTTGCACCTGGGGCTTGACTTCAGATTCCATCAGCGTGTAAAAAAAAATTCCTGAATGGGTCATAAAGTCTTGGCTACAGGATTGGCTATTGGCTACATAGGGGAGTGTCCAAGCGCCAGTGAGGTAGAAGGCTCTGGGGAATCCCTGGAAACTTGGCCAGAATTGGCTCCTGAAGGAGCCTGGATCTGTCCTGAGGCTTGCAGATGCTGCCTAGGTCACTTGAGGGAAGTTTCTTCAATCTCAGTAGACACAACAAAGACATCACAACTTCAAGGGCCTTCAAAAGGATTATTCCCATGCCTGTGTCCCCCAGCTGTTCAGCAGTTTTGCCTTGATGCCTCTCCTTAGCCTCTATTGCTGCAGATGGCACCCCAGGCAAGCCCAGAGAGGAGGCAGCTCTGCCCAGGAGATCTGACAGGCTGCACACAACAGAAACAGCCAAAGAGAAGCAAACAACCAAAACACTGTTTTCCTTATTTCTGGAGGGCAGGAGCTGCAGCAGCAAAGGCATTTCTCTAGAACTGCAGCTCCTCTGGGCTGCCTCCCATGCAAAACTTTTTTTCTGGAGGCACTTAAGATTTAATTCCTGCTGCCAAGGATTTCTTCTCCTACCCAAGGAGATAAGAGCAGCTGCACTTGGCCAGGCCCAAGCTCCCTCTTGCCTGGTGTTTCATCTTTGTCTGATGAGAGATCAGAAGTAGCTGAGGAGGCAGAAGCAGGCACTTTCCTCAGCTGACCTCCCCACCAGCCACACATCACCTTCTTGTGGCTGCCAGAGCCCCAAAAAACCCAGTGCCTGCCCCCTGAAAGGACTCCCAGTTGGGCACAGGAAAATCAAGAACCAAATGGCTCTGGTGGAGGTCCTGTGAAGCTCACAGAGCTCAGAGTAATTAATTGTGTGGCACATGGATCTGTGTGAGTGCCAGAGTCATTAACTGAAGTGAAACACATGCTCTTCCAGTCTTACACACTGTGGTTAAGACAGAAATGAAGAAATGAAGATGACCATCACAATGAATTATTTCTCTATTAGCAAGGCTCAGGGACATCTCTCAGCTCTGTAATTAATTTTAATTGTGAGTGAGTGACTCCTGTCAGGGTTTCAAGTGAGATACTGTATCCCTCTCCCACAGGGAAGACCATAACTATTCCTGTACATGAAGGTCTGCGGAGAGTGAAGATTTTTTCCTATTTGAAAATTTTCCAGCTGATGGAAATAGAGAGGCTCTTGCTGAGAATGTCCCTCTTCACTGAGGGGATGAAGGGGTCTCTGCACATCAGCAAGGAGCACAGTGCCTTGTACTTGGGTTTGCACAGCCAGAGACAAAAAACAGAATTAGCACTCTGGTCCTACAAACCTTTTTTTCCTCAAATGCCATGACTGACACCAGCCTGGTGAAACGAGAGGACCTTGTAGATGTTTGTACTTCTTCACATGCACCTCACATGGATCAGCTGGGTTTGTTACTCTGTCTCTGCTCCTTTGGGTGGTGTGGAGCCTCCAGCTGTGCCAGGGACTCCTGAGTACAGGAATTCATGCACAGAGAGCACGTCACAGCAGAGAGAGGAGCAGAGGCCACAGCAGGACTTCACTCTGCTCTTCTCACTGCCATGAAGTTGCTGAAATTCCTGGACAATGACAGCAGCGGATGGCCTTATCTGCCAGTAAAGGGTGCCTTATTTCTGGTCTCCCCAGCCTCACCAGGGATGCTCTACAACAAGTTATCCATGGCTGAGCCTGGTGAAGGAGATGCTCATGAGGTTAGGGAATGCCTGGATGGGAAACTTTGAGCAAGGCAGGTCCTGCACTCTTTGTTGTCAAGCAGGTACAACTCCATGTGACACACACACAATTTTTAGCATAGTAATTTAACTTAAAATACATTTAAAAGGTCAAAGTGCTAAAGCACAAAGACTTATAAAGTATAACCTTTATAATTACCCTTATGGAGAAAATACTTACACTCTCTTAGCTGTCATTTGCAGCTGAAATACCTTCTAGTGGCATGGAAAAAAATAAACACCCAAAAACCAAACCCAAACTATGCTATGTTTTAATTGCAGCCTGGCTTTTGATCAGATGTGTATTTTGAAGGCAAAAAAGACCAAAAAAAAAAGAGCAGGAGAGAGAAAAATGTGGCTTTGTGTGTATTCTCTGTTACATTATTATTCAGTAAGGCTTAAACCATAAAAGCTCCTACGGGAAGATTCATTATCGCATTAAGTACGAGATAGGGAGGGGATGCCTTGCTGGCAGCCACAGACAATATGTTGCTGTTTTACTTTGTTTGGGTTGATTCCCCCCCATCCCCTCCCCTCTGGGGGCTGTGTAAGACACATTTGGATGGGGGGGAGGGGGGGGATAAAGAAAAAAGAATAAAAAATAAGAAGGAAGGCAGGAAGGCAGACGGAGGCGAGTGACCGCAGTGCAAAGCGCTGGAGGTTTCTAACGGCTCCCTCCGGCTTCAAACACCTCCCCAGGCTGCAGAGAGCCCCAAACTGTGGCTTCCAGCTTGACAAGCACTGCCTGGCATCCCCCTTGGTGCCTGGCATCCCCCCTGGTGCCTGGCATCCCCCCATGGGGCCTGGCATCCCCCCGCGGGCATCCCCCGTTCCAGCCCCGCGCGGGCCATCCCCACCCTCTCCACTCCTTTGCAATGTTCTTTTCTCCCCCCCTGGCCTTTCCTCCTCCTGCCCTCTGAAGGGTTCTCTTTCTATCCCCGGGGTGATGGGATAGGCAGTGGTCCAGCTCTGCCAGGGAAAGGGATTTCTAGAAACACCCAAAAATATTTGCAGAGCACCCAGATGTCCTAGCTGCAAGAAATGGGGAAATGAGTGTTTTCCTCCCTTAATCACTGATTTACAGTGGCTCAGCTTGTGGGTGACTGATCTGAGCCAGCAGTGGGGGAAAGAAAAGAGTGGAGATTTTGGAAAAGGCTCAACACCTGTCTCCTGACAGGAGGCAGGTTTCAGGCATCTCTTATGGGATCCTCACTAATGAATAGCCTGGCAAGCAGGGTTTCTTTTTAAATAACAGTGTAGGCCGTCTTCTCATACTGATGATACACTTAAAAAAGAAGATATTAAAGCCCATTTATTCTGCTTTGAAAACTAAAATCCTTGCGACAGAGGCCTGGCTTGGATTGTTCTTTTGGTTAGAAACCTCATTCTTCCTGCAAGGGAATTCTGCAGTTTCACGACTGACTAGTTCCCTAATTTGTGTCTTTAAAAAAAAAACAAAACCAAAGATACATCACTTGTGCATTATATTTTATTGATGTTACTGTAAAATACATATTTGCTTGCATTCCTAATTGGGGAAGCACAGATGGCAGTGGCTTCTGCTGGAGTGATACGCTCTTTAAAATATCTGGTAACATTACAACAAAGTGTAGTCATTAAAATAAGTGTCTGTGTGTGCTGCAGGATTTTTTTTTCTTAGGAGCAAAGCTCTCCCCTGCTTTAAGGAGGGAAGGCTTGGTTTAACCCATGCCTGGGCTGGTACCTGGCATGGAGGAATAAATCCAGCACAGTGGGATAAATCCAGCATAGTTCACCTGACTGTGGTGCTGCCAAACTTGCTCATTTGAGGGCAAATTTATTCTTTCTGCATGAAGGTTTTCACAAGGGGGTGATGTGTCCACAGGAGTTGGTAGAAGTCATGGATAAATGTATTTTGGTGTTGTGTGTGTAACAGGAGGGTAGCTGAGGAGCCTCCTGGAAAATGCATTGGTGCTTAGGGTGTCCTGAGGGCTTGGCCCTTGGAAGGATACTGCTGTTCTGGAAGGGGAAAAATAAGAAGAATTCAGAGAAAAGCAAGAAAATGAGGTTGCATGGGATAAAGGCTGTTCATCTCCAGAAGACTATTTTATTTCCTTATCCAAATCAAACTGTCGTGAGCAACCACAGAGCAAGTGAGCAGCACTTTACAGAACACTTGCCATGTGTTGGCAGCAAGCAGTGAGCACTTGGAGAAGGAGGGAGAAGCTCTTTCAGTAGTTTCATTTCAAAAGCAGCTTTGTGGTGAAGCCATCAGGTGCCCTCCGCGCTCTGACCTGCTCTTCTCCCCTGCTGCAGCTTTGCCAGGGACACCTCAGGCCCTGCAGTTTGGGTACAGCTCTGCAGCATCACTTGTGGGCCACACCAGCGCCCTGAAGCCTTGCCTTGTGTTAGGAGGATTAAAATGCCAGCAGCTCATGGACAACTGGAGTTCCCTTACCTCTGTTTTCAAAGGCTGCACCCCAGCCATGCATTCCCAGGCATTCCTGGTGTTCTGAGTTTTGCAGCCTGTGCAGCAGGATTCCCATTGCAGCAGCATTCCTCATCCTGCTTGGCCACACACTCGGAGCCAACAGTTCCTTTGCTTTTAATTAGCACCCTTAACAACCCAGCTCACAGAGCCCTGCGGCCCCTGTTGTGGTTTGCTATGGAAATGAAAATAAAATCTGTCGGCTGTAAAAACCCAGGCCTTTGGCACAAGAGGGAGTGAGCAACATGCTAGCAAGGTATGGAAACCATCACTCACCTTCCCTGCCTGCTCTGCTCCTGCTGGAGGGGAAGATACCATGGTATAGTATAGGATGGCTGTAGGGTCATTGTATGCTTTCTCATGGCAAGCTTGCCCTTTGTTCAGTTGTAGCAGGATTGAAAACCCACAGGGAAAGCCATGGATGTAAATATGGCTTGTTGTTTAACACGAGGTGTGATTTGCTGATGAGGCTTTTTGGGTTTTTCCCTCTACTATTTGTGAGTTGAAATTATCAGGTGTGTGAGGATTTGGGGGAGAGGGAGAAGGGCAGGCAGGTGAAGGCCTGGGGAAGGGTTTCCCTCATGGCAGCACAGCTTCCTGATGGATGGGTCAAGAGCAGCTTGGGGGTGTGCAGGGTGAGAGGCTGGACATGAGCTGGCCGTGTGCACTCACAGCCCAGACACCAAACCTGTCCTGGGCTCATCCCCCAGCCTGGGCAGCAGGAGAGGGGGAATTCTGTCCCTCTGTCCCCTCAGGTGAGAGCCCACCTGTGACGGTGGTCACAGGGGTCTTATGTTGAAGGAAGGGAGGAGGATTTGACTCCATATTTCCGAAGGCTTGATTTATTATTTTATGATATATATTACACTAAAACTATACTAAACAAATAGAAGAAAAGGTTTCATCTCAGAAGGCCAGCTAAGCTAAGAATAGAATGGAATGAATAGCAAAGGTTTGTGGCTGGGACAGAGAGTCTGAGCCAGCTGGGCTGTGACTGGCCATTAATTCCAAACATCCACCTGAGACCAATCACAGACCCACCTGTTGCATTCCACAGCAGCAGATAACCACTATTTACATTTTGTTCCTGAGGCCTCTCAGCTTCTCAGGAGGAAAAAATCCTAAGGAAAGGATTTTTAATGAAAATATGTCTGCGACACCCACCTGCAGAGCTGCTTCCAGCCCAGCACAGGAAGAACATGGCCCTGCTGAAACCAGTCCAGAGGAGGCCACTGAGATGTTCAGAGAAATGGAGCAGCTCTTCTGGGAGGCTGGGAGAACTGGGATTGTTCAGCCTGGGAAAGAGAAACTTCCAGATGATCTAATTTCAGCCTTCCAGTGCCTGAAGGGAGCCAGCAAGAAAGACTGAGAGAGATTATTTACACAGGCCTGGAGGGCCTGATAGGACAAGGGGGGATGGCTTCAAACTGACAGAGAGTAGGTTTACATTGGATGTTAGGAAAAATTCTTCCCTGTGAGGGTGGTGAGGCCCTGGTACAACTTCTGCAGAGAAGCTGTGGCTGGATGTGTTAGAGGCCAAGTTAGACAGGGCTTGGAGCAGCCTGGGATAGTGGAAGATCTCTCTGCCCATGGCACGGGGTGCAACTGGATGGGCCTTAAGGTCCCTTCCAGCCCAGGCCATTCTATAATTCTGTGTTCACATTTTGGAGCAGGAGGAGTTTCCAGAGCCTGGGCATGGGAAAGGTGGGAGAGCTGACTCGCTCTAAGCTTGGAGCAAGCTGTCAGTGCACTGCTAAGGAAGAGTCAGCCAGGGAAGAAGGCTCCCCTGGCTCTCCATTCCCCCAGGCAGCATTCCCCAGGGGCACCAGGGCAGGACAGGGTGTTTTTGGGGAGTGCTCCAAATGGAGCAGGTCAGCAGTGCTGGCTCTAAGGTATCAGTGTGCCTCCAGCCAGAGCAGGTGCTGGGGGAGGAGGCTGGGAGGGAGGGGGTGAGGTACCAGCTGCGTTATTAAGCCTGATCCCAAACCCTTTGAAGTCAATAGAAAAATTATCCTCGACTTTGATACACTTTGGATTGCGCCTTTTAAGTCATGAGAAAGACATCCTCGTTATTAAACCTGCAGCAGAACGCTACTGCTGGCTACATATGCTTTTATTTTTTAATGGCAGTGGTAGGCTTAGCCTTGGGCACTATCTGAGACTCATAAATAACCCATGTCAAGTGTAACACACCTACTGAAGAGCCAGAGAAGACAGAGGACTTGGCTGTTTATCTCCCTGCATTTTTCAGTAACGAGCCACTTGTAGTTAGGAGGGGTGGATGTCCTCTAGCATTCATTAATAAAGCATCCCTAAACAGCCAGCCTTCTCCTTGATCATGCAGGGCTAATGTGATAAATATCTTCTTTCCACACTCTCCTGACAACTGAAAGGCAGGAATGCAGTCTGACTCCCCATGGCAGTCGGGCAGGAATAGGACAGGGCTGATTTCTCCCTCCTGTCTGTCACCTTGAGGTCCAGCACCCGTTCGGTGCCGGGACAGCGAAAGCAGAGCAGGGAAACCTTCTGGGAAAACATTCCCAGCACTGGGGTCACCTCCTGTGGCTGTGGGACAGCTGAAACCCCGTGGGAAAAGCTATCAAAATCACAGTGAATGGGCTTGGAACGACCTGGTCTGCTGGACACTGTTCCTTCCCATGGCAGGGGGTGAAACGAGATGAGCTGTAAGGTCCCTTCCAAACCAGTTCTAAGATTCTTTGATAAATTCAGAATCATTTCAAATATTATTTAATAGGCACCCACAGGGATGTGTGTGCAAGCCCCAGCCTGTTAGGTCAGTGAGGGGAAATTGTTGAAGGTCAGATGCCACCATCAAAATAGCTTGGGGACCACCAATTGCTCTCAGGAGCCAAAACAGGCCCAGAAAGCATCTGAGTTTGTTCATCACTGCTTTTATGCAGTGTTTTGGTATTTTCCCCCAGTGGCTCATTTCAGCTGGAAGGCTTTATGTGAATTTACATCACTGAGATACATAGATATAGATATTGATATAGATGTAGATGTAGATATATAGATATAGATGTAGATGTAGATATAGATATAGATATACACATATATATAGATACATATATAGATACATATATATACATATATACACACACATATATACATATATACATATATATATTTATACATATATATATGTATGTGTGCAAATTGAAATTACAGATATATATATTTATGTATAATGTAAATATACATTACATATATATGCATTTATGTATAATGTAAATATACATTACATATATATGTAAATATGTGCTGATAAGTTGTAGAGATCAGCCGTGCAGCCATTAACCTGTGACACCAGTGTGCAGCCATTAACCTGTCCCACAGCAGCCACAGAGAAACACTGGTTTAATTCAGCCAGCAGAGAATTGCACCAGGGACTTAAGTAAGACCCTTGCATCACTTGCAGCACAGCAATCCTTGAAAGCCCCTGTCTGTGAGCTTGTATTTGGGTTTTTTGCTCAACTAATGCATCCCACCCCTTTCTCAGCCTGCAGATATCTCACCTGAGCCCTCCTGTTTTTGGAGGGGGCAGGACAGACTCCCCTGCTGGGACTGCTGTGTACAGGTATTTTTTCCTCTCCCCCAGCCCCCTGTTGTTGCTCTCTCTTCCCACCTTTTCCCTCCCTTCCCTGCTAATGCCCAAGGCAGGCTGAATTCCTGACTGCCCTGGCAGCTCCGAGGCTGACACAGATGTGTTAGCTCAGCTCTCTGCCCCCATTTCATGGTGCTGATTGAACTGCACAGCAAAGCCAGGGCTTCCTGCTCAGGAGGGTTGAGATGGCTGGTGGGGAGCAGCTCTGTGAATCTGGGCAGGGTTTGCTCAGCAGGATTACTGGGGATGCCTGCTCTAGAGCAGCCTCAAACACTGAGCCAAAGCCGGTTTGCTTCTAAGCCATTTAACCCTTTCAAAGGAGAAAAAAAAAATAAAGGAGGTCAACCATGAAAGAGAATTTAATAATTGCAGCTCATACATAAATATTTTCTGCTTCTCCCAAGTGCACGGTTCCTCTAGTTTCTCTTGCTAAATAGGACTACCCGTGGGACTCTTGGTTTAAAAATATTTCTGTTTCCAAAGCCTTTTAAGGACCTTATCTAGTCCATATTGCTGTGGGGGAGGGACAGGGAGAGGGGCCAGAAGGGGCCTGGATGTGCAGAAGCAGCTCTTTGTCATGTCCTCTATTCCCTGGGTCAGGGTGCAGAGGAGATCCCCCTCCTCCAAAAAGTTGTTCCCTGTTTCCTTCCCCTCCCTGCCCCTGGCCTGGCACCAACCAGAGCAACAAGCCAAGGTCTGTAGATTTTTTTTTTTCCCCTTCCCAAGCAGCTTTGTCCTGTCACAGCAGCCCTGTGCCATCCTCAGGGCAGCAGAATCCACAGAGGAGCTCGGTGAAACAGCATCCTGGTGACTGGGAGTGTATTTCCAGGCAGCAGCAAGGGCAGGCTGAAGGACAGAGCTCAGTTCCTGCCTCGTGTCTGAGCTGGGCTGTGGGAGCCAAAACAGGAGGGAGCAGACAGGCCTTCAGGCAGGGAGCTGCTTTAGGGGAATGTGGATTAATCCCCCTCCTTAGCCCCTCTTTAAATGATCACAGGCTGGAGGGTATTTTAAAAGAAGCTAAAAGGAAGACACTTCACTGCTTTATCCCCATGGCTTTGGATTTTCAAAGGAATCTGAGTATCCAGAAAGAATTTTTTACTCTGCACAGGCCATGCATTCTCAGCAGTCTCCTTTTCTTGTGCCATCTTTTCATCTCCCTGATCCCTTCCTCCCCGTCGCTTTCCTGAGCCACATCTGGCTTTCCTGAAAGTAAAGCCTCAAAAAAAAAAAAACAACCCATACATGGTGTTCCAGCCCTCATTTTCCCTCTGAGAGGCTGGGACGTGCAGGGACAGCCCTCTGCAGCAGAATCCTTGGAGTAGAAGTGTTACTTGCTGAAGGTTTGGGGTTTGGTTTTGCTAACCACAAGTGCAAGTGGAAACAGCCTCATAGGATACAGTTGCTCTGAGAGCTGGCAGGTGTTAAATAGCACACCCAGGGCTTCAGCATCCTCCTGCTGCTGGCCTTTGTGGTGGTTTCTGACTAATAGGCGCCAGCTTCGCTTCTACCTTTGAGGAGCCTTGGCAGATGCTCACTGAGCCACCCCCAGGGCTCCAGGCAGGCTCAGTTAAAACCTTGTTCCAGCCCCGGGAGGCACAGTCCATCCCACAAACTGATGTATCAAATGGGGCTTCTCCCAGGGCTTAAAAGCTGCTTTCCACTCTCTTGCATGTGGGCAGAAACCCCAAATCCTTCTGACATCTATGTGAAACTGCCTCTTTCATGTCGAGCAGTTTCCATCCAAGACACTGAACTGAAATTTTAGTTTGATGTACCAAGTGTGCCTGAGGTTAGTTTCTTACCGGGCAGGACATGGTTATACAAAGAAGCAAAAAGTGACTTTTGGGGGTTGTTTCCCCTTTCAGAAAACTGGTCATTCCCAAGGACTCTTTAAACATCTCCCTTCTCCCCTCAGCCTCCTCTTTCCACCTCCTGATCTTTTTCAGGGGTAGGAACAGAAGTCTTTGTGAAATGCAGCCTTGCTGTTTTTCCAGCACCAGGAGCCCCAGTGGGACAATTTCATGTGGTTGGGACAGCCAAAGCCTGGCCCTGCTCTGGTTTTATGTCCATGATCTGTGTGTGCAACAGGGCTTTTTTAATACAAGAAGCTCAAGATCAGGAACATTCCAAGTTTTTCTTTTAACTTCTAAAAACATATGGGATGGCTGGGAAGTTCCTGGTTTTCCCAAATATCAAGGATTTTTGCTTATATGAAGAGGGTTTGGAATGAGAGTTTTTTCTAAAGCCCTTGTTGTTTGTGGTGTGTGCCAAGAGCCCAAACTGGAAGGGTAGCCGGTTAAAGATGGATTTTCAGGTGGGTTCAGGCAGAACCAGCTCTGGAGCTGGCAGCACTACTCCAAACAGAATCAAACCAGCATTCCATCCAGGACAGCTCTGTCAGCAGGGATCCCCCATTTCCCTGGCAGAGGAGATGAGGCTGAGGCTCTCTCTGTGAGGCACACAGCCCACGGTGCCATCAGCAAGGAAGTGGCTCTGTGCTCCTCCTGCCCGCCTTGTATACAAACCCAATTCCTGCACTGCATCTTTTCCATCTTTTCCCACCCATCCCTCCTGCTGCCCTGAGCATGTCCTCTCCTGCACAGCTGCCTCTCTCTGTTGTGCCTTGGCTTCCTTGCTCTGCTCACAGGAAGGGCCCAGGGGACACCCCAGCTGTGTGGCATCTCCCTTTCCCTCTCTCCCCCAGCTCTCACCTGCCTGGGTGCCCTGGCAGCCTTTTGGCCATGTTTGACAGAGGAGTGACTGTCACTGTGATATTTTATGAAAAATCCCTTCACCAGGATTTCTTCTCCTGGGAAGCTGGGAAGCTTCAGCTTCTCCCTGTTTTGCTGCTTTGGATGTGATTTGGAGAATTGTTTATCCAGCATGTGAATTGTTTTAATTTAATGACCAATCCCAGTCTAGCTGTGTCGAAACTTTGGTCAGTCACAGGTTTTTATTATTCATTCTTTTCTAGCCTTCTGTCTGTATATTTTCTCTATAGCTTAGTATAATTTTAGTATGTAATTTTCTTTTAATATAATATAATATCATAAAATAACAAATCAGCCTTCTGAGAACATGGAACCAAATTCTCATCTCTCACCTCGTCCTGGGGACCCCACAAACACCACAGAGTAACCACGGTCAGAACAAGCAGCACCCTCGGTTTTCACCCCTGGGAGCAGGGGAAGCACCTGCAGGTGGGGTCTGCTCCCCACCAGCACATCTGGAGCCACAGCTGCCAAGTGGAGTTGGCTCAAATACAGGGAGGAGGCTCTTCCTTGCAGAGAAAGATTTTTTGGAAGGAGAGAGTGAGAAATGAAGGTAGTGCAAGAAATGCACAGAGGCTCGCAGAGGGTGATGGGGAGTTGATGCAGCTGAAGCAGGGCATTTTTGCATTGGTTTATTTTATTATTTTTTACATGAAACTATAATCTGAGCACTGAGTTTTATCAGAATGTCCTTTATTTCACACCTGGCAAAAGGGAGGAAAAGAGATTTATTTATTTTTTTAACCTGTGGAACATAAAGGAACTAAAACATCCCTGCAGATCTTAAAATCCTCGATACTTCTGCATTCCCTCAGAAGCTGAAAATGAGCAGAGTTTAATTTTAAAGCCCTCATTCTGTGCCTTTGAAACAAACGTTCTCTTCCTTCTGATAAATGATTAAAGCACCAGCAATTTATTTTTTAAAGGAAAAGACCACAGGAATTTCTGAGCTCCACACCCCAGCTCAGGTATAAATGCTGAGATGTTCCTGTACTTTACTCCCCATACACTTCCTACCCTAATAACACAGGGACCAAAAAGGGATTGCCTCAAAATAATAAATGCAATGACAAAAAATGGTGGCTTTAATAAAGTTATGCTTGATATGGCACTTTGCAGTGGTGATGTTCTGATGCTGAATTCAGTAACAGAGAATTTGGTTTTTCAGGGGTTTTTTGGTGTGTGTGTGTGTGCACACTTTGGCTTTTAACACTTTTAACAAGGTTATTACAACCAATGTTATGGACAAACTTGAAGGTGCAAGATTTTATTCTTTCTCTGCCACCACGGATAATGAAGTTTTATCAACTCCCTTTTATTATAGTAATCTAAAACTGTATCCTGTAATAGGGTCATAAACACTTACTGAAACAGAATGCTGTGTGAATTTAAAAAAGAGAGAGAAAAACAGGCATTAGGGTGGACAAATGAAGAACAAAAGGGAATTCTGAACCTAGTCCAGAGCCTCAGTGAGCAGTGCTTCTCCACCCTCATCACAGGGCCAATGTGTAGCCTGGCCATCTCTTGCTTCATTCCCATCAGTGGGATTTCCCCCGGGTTTAAACTTTACCACGCCCAATGCGAGGTGCTGAAACGCTGCCCTGATACCTCTATTTTATCTCTACTTTTTAATGATATCTCTATTTTTTTCCCCCCTTACAATTTACACCCTTTCTGGTGTGTTCTGTGGTGACTTCTGAAGCATTGTTTCACTGTGTCAGGGAAGCAGGGGGCTGCTCATTCCTGAGCCCCCACGAGCTGCACAAATGGTGCCCAACTGCCACCCCCGGTGCTTTCAAAGAGCAGCTGTGCCATGGCAGTTGCAATCACTCTGCAATGACAAGAGGAAAAACTGATCATCAACATCAAACTCCTCTGCTGCCTTTTACCACAGAGAAAGTTCAAGTGTGGTGGAAAGTTTTGGGGGTTGCTGTGTGAATTACCCCTCGCTTGCAGGCTCTGTAACCTTTAGTGGGGAAAGTTTGCAGCCTGGGGAGGAGGGCAGGCATCCCACGCCTCCCCAGATGTGGGAGAGGAGCTTGGGACCCTGCTCGGGGGTTTTGAGGATGCTGAAGAGCTTGGGAAGGATGGATGCCATACACAGGGGGATCTGGAGGGCACTGGGAGCTCAGGTAGTGGGAAAATGTGGAGTGTAATGCTCTAGGAGGATTCCAGGACATCCCCTACAAACACATGCAACTGCACAGGCAACTTTGTCATTTGCTCTTGGTTCCTCAAAAAAGCACAACTGAAAAATATCCATCATTAATTCTGGGAAAATGTGGAGTGTGTTTTGCCCTTGGAGGGTTCCAAGAGATCCCCTGCAAACACATGCAACTTCACAGGCAACTTTGTCATCTGCTATTGGTCCTGCAAAAAAGCACAACTGAAAATTTCCATCATTAATTCTGGGAAAACGGGGAGTGTGTTTTGCCCTGGGAGGGTTCCAAGAGATCCACTGCAAACACATGCAACTGCACAGGCAACTTCATCATCTGCTCTTGGTTTTTCAAAAAAGCACACCTAAAAATATCCATCACTAATTTTGGGAAAATGTGGAGTGTGTTTTGTCCTAGGAGGGATCTAAGAGATCCCCTGCAAACACATGCAACTTCATCATCTGCTCTTGGTCCTTCAAAAAAGCACAACTGAAAAATACCCATCATTAATTCTGGGAAAATGTGGAGTGTGTTTTGTCCTAGGAGGGTTCCAAGACATCCCCTGCAAACACATGCAACTTCACAGGCAACTTTGTCATCTGCTATTGGTCCTGCAAAAAAGCACAACTGAAAAATATCCATCATTAATTCTGGGAAAATGTGGAGTGTGTTTTGCCCTAGGAGGGTTCCAAGAGATCCCCTGCAAACACATGCAACTTCTTCACCTGCTCTTGGTCCTTCAAAAAAGCACAACTGAAAAATATCCATCATTAATTTTGGGAAAATGTGGAGTGTGTTTTGTCCTAGGAGGGATCTAAGAGATCCCCTGCAAACATATGCAACTTCATCATCTGCTCTTGGTCCTTCAAAAAAGCATACTTGAAAATATCCATCACTAATTTTGGGTAGCCAGCCTCCCCAAGATGTATGTGTATTCCCTTGCTGAGAAATAGCTGATATCACACAAAATAATAACCTGGCCTGTTATCAAAACATGATAAGGTGGCCTTTGCCATGCCAAAATTGGCTTACAGCACCCTAAGCCAAATAGGCATGGGTAGGCAAACAAAAAAATGGCCACAAATGTGATAATTCCTTGTGTACAAGGGCCACTTGATGGGAAGTGCTCATGCTCAGCCATGTGGACTTGAGTTAGTGTGGGGGAGTAAAATCCACAGAGATTATCTGGAACACCCTGGTGTTTGTGTGTAGTCTTGATTTCACTGGGTAAATACTGTGGTTAAAAAATCACTGATTGTTGGAAACTTGATCAGAGTAAGCAAATAATATTATTCCTTACTTATCTCCACGTGTTCTCCTTTCACAGAGCTTGAGCTGGGTACTGCTTGTTTCTGTCCTCTCTTCCCTCTGTTGCCATGCCTGCAGCTATGGAATAACAGCAAGAATAAAGATTATAACTAGCTGAAAATTTTTAGTGATTTCATAATATGAAATTCGAATTTAAAAAAGAAATTGCCAGTTCATTTATTGCCATTCACCAAACTGCTTTTTTTTTTTTCTTGAGAACACTGAGGATCATGAATCATGAAATATGTTTCCAAAAGTAGCAAATTTTAGTTCAGGTGGACATTTTTCAAGTTTGACTGGCAGAAATATAAATGGAGGGAAAAACTCCCCAACAATTCAGAGTTTTGATGGAAAAGATTCTACCAAATTGCACATTTTTCCTATGTGTCAAGGGATATTGGAAAGGACATGCCTTCACTGCAGTAAACTTGCAAAGCTGCTTGGTCTTCTGTTTCTCCTACTCTGGACTAATGATTGTGACAAATTTATAGTAGTTTGTACTGAATCCTAACTTTTCCCTTTTTTTGATCTTAGTGGAATAAGTTGTGGCCCAAAAGAACTAATGTGATGTAGGGAGTGATGTGGTTGAAATTTTATTCTACAGCTACACAGGTTTTCCTTTAGGTCTGTTGCAGGTGGGCTTTTTGTTCCCCCTGCTTTGTTTTAGTTTAGAAAACGGGGAACATGGTTGTGGAAAGAGAAGCTTTAAAAATAACCCAGGATCTGGAAGCTGCCTAACACAAAGTACATAAATTATCAGAGGCAGCTTTCAAAATGTGCCTGTGCAAGTGTTACACTCAGACACGTTTCCAAAAGTAAACTGGAGTGGTTGTAAGATGAATGGTGCCCCAGAGAAAAGCAATAAATAGCCCGGCCACGTGCTCGCTGTGCCTCGGCTCTGTGCTCCCATTATTTATGAAAAGATGGAACTGCAGCTCCAGAGAACCCTTTGATCAGTGTATTTATTTTTCTAATAACCTTTAAAGGCAATATTAAACCATCCAAAACGCAAGAGTCACTGCAAGGCTGGAAATTGGCGATGGATTTTAAATATGCATTAAGGGCAAAAAAATTGGGATGAGTGCAGTTTCCCTTGAAGTCTCCAGCTGATAGCTGTGATACTACAAAAAATTTCTCAGTCCATGGAAACCAGCTCTTTTCTGCACTTTTTATTGCTCTTTCTGCTCTGTCCTTGCTTCTTGCATGTGTGGATTATAAGACCTATCAGCCCTTCTGTTCTGTGATGGTCAAGGGAGACTCTTGCAGAAATATAAGTACTGTAGCTGTTAATATGCATGGGAAGGTTAATTTAAACTGGAAGAGGCACTTATGGAGCTCACTCAACTTCTGGATGGAAAAAAAGGGCTAAATTAAAATGAAGATATTGGTTGAAGTACTCTGTTGAATTGAGAACTAAACATGAAAATTGAAAGGAGAAAGTCTATGTATTTAATGCCAGTGAGAGGAACATTGAAAGAACAAGACAAAAAACCCCATCCACATCTGCAGTACTTTGTTATCAAAGTAAAAGTCAAACCTTTGTCTCACAACAGAGAAAAAACTGGTAAAATTATAGAAATTCTGCTTGTGAGTCTATAAACAAGGTTGCATTAAAAACACTGTTAAAACTGGCTCCTGGGATTTTCCCTCTGAATTCAGTATCACTTATAGAAGGTATCTGGATTGTACTGGATGGCTGGATCTCTGTGTAGATATTGAGTTATCCCAGCAAAGGTATGAGAAAACAGCAGGGCTGAACACTCAGCCAGCAGGTGAGTGCATGTAAACACAAAGTAACCCATGGGGTATGGGATATGGGATATGGGATATGGGATATGGGATATGGGATATGGGATATGGGATATGGGATATGGGATATGGGATAAGTCTTTACCCAGCAGCACTGACTGTTTCCATGCAGGTGTGATCCCTGTGAAATGCATGGATAGGTGAATTTGGATGGTCTCCATGCTGTCCCTCTCTGAGGGACTTCTCAGCATCCAAACTTCCACATGTGTTGATGTCAGTTTGCTGAGGGATCTCGTGTGCAGTTCCCAAATTATCCCTCTTTGTGTACTTTGAATAATCAAATACTCTTAGGTGATGGGCTGGGTTCCTTTTCAGAAATTGCTTTGAGAAGTGAAATTTGAAAGCTAAACAGCACAAGGTTCATCAATATAAACAATTCTCTCCCTTAGAGTCCCACTATATAGAGACAAATCTAGTCTGAATAAGGAAAAGACTTCTCAAACAGAAATTAGCAGAGAAAGTGCATTGCTTGTGTGGGTATGAATCAGAATGGGGACTTACCTGCAGTCTCACAACCTCATGATTACCTTAAGGCATGGCCTGAAAATCTCAGGGCTCTTTATTGAACAATTTTTCCCCCTTCCCTGTATAACACAAAGAACAAATTGTTCTGATGTTATGCATTTTTGCATGCCTGAAATCATGGCTAAGCTTTAAGCAGGGAAAATCAATAAATGATGTGTTGCCATCAGCCATTTCTACAGCAGTTTGGTGTTATTTTAATGTGTTACTGCTGCAGGAAGAAGGCAGGGGTACCTGTGTCTGTATCAGCATTGTATCTGCTGCTGTAATTTGGTGTTAAATTTAGCCCCTCTCTGGGTGGGGCACAGGGAGCCCAGTTCCTCCCAGTGAGGCCACAGGGTGTCCCCTCTGTCCCACCAGTGGCTGCCACCCCTGGGCAATGGTGACACTGGGGGCTGAACGGGCTCCTTGTTCTCCAAGGAACCACCTCAACCTCTGGCCACAAGGCTGCATGTTGTAGTTTGGGAGAAATGGTAATTCAGGCAAGACCAGAACCTGGAGTGAGATGCAATAAAGAATATTTGTACTGTGAGGGACAGGTTGTAATAATTCAGCTGGAACCTGCAACCCTTCCTGCTGTGCCTGTGCTTGGATGGGACTGTCCTTCCCACTCCTTCCTTGCTGTGCCCAAATGCTGGGGCAGACAGGACACCTCTGCATGCTCCCAAGGAGCACCACACAGCCCTGGGCCAAGGAGTTTTGTCTTCCTTGTCCCTCAGGGACCTCTGTGAAAGGTTAATGCTTCAGACCCAGGACTTGGGAAGTCAGGATCTTCATCCCTTGTTATAGTGGTGCTGGATACATGGCAGTGATTGTCCCTGAAGTCTTTGGGCAGCTCCCCCTGATGGCACTGTCAGGGGATGTTTGTCCTCTCCCTAAGGACTCCCAGCCTCTGTGCAGCCTGTCCTGAACCAGGAATTTGTTGAAGCTAAAGTGGGTAAATATAGCATCAGGGAAATACAGAGCAACACTGTACCCCTTCCTTAGAAAGGTAGCTGTCACTTGTTGCCTTCATTAACCCACTATGAAACATCATCAATAATGTGACATCAAATAAACTTGTAATTTCACTTGTAGCTCCTCTAAGACAGTGGATGGGGTTGTTTTGCTTGCCTGGAGAAGTTAAAAGCTAAAAGGAGAACTGTAAAATTAAGTCAAAGTATTAATTTCTGTGAGGGATTAAAAAAAAAATAAATTAGAGTAGCTTGGGATGATCTGAAAGTGTTCAGAAAGAGAGAGCACAGTCTATCCCAGTTTCCTTTTTCCCCTGAGGTTGATCCAGCTCCAGCCCAGGCAGGAAGATTGTGCATGGATGAAGCTGCTCAGTGTTAGAAAAACCTCTTCCCTGTCTAATGCTGTAAGTTACCCTACACTGTCTGCAAGCTGTGATAAGAAACAGGACAGTGCAGTAGAGATACCATGCTTTAAATTTTGGATAATGTACTAGTGGGGTGTTTAAAATAGCCAAAGTGTGAACTAATCATGCAGCCATAAAAGCTGCACTGGTTACATAAAATATAATAATGTATCCTTCAGCTCAGTGACATGTTCCATGTAGGATATTATGTACTATATGAAATCAGGAACATATTAGAGAGCAGAGAAGAGTTTCAAAGCCCAGACAGGAGCAAGGAGTAATAGCAGAGAGTAGAACATGATGATATATGACATGAGGAGGAAATAAGAATTTGATTGAATCTCAGGGAAAATTGAAGTTCTCCGTGAGAAGATAAATATAATCTAAAAACAAAGATATTTGGTAGGAAGGAGCTACTTAAAAGGCAATCCCATTGGAAGTGCCTGAGTGGAAAAAATCAGATATGAATGTGGGATGTGACTGAAAAATAGATGTGTAAATGGCAGTGCAATTCTGGCCTGTGCTGTGACAGGAAGGCAGGAGGAGACATTTCTCACACAACACATTTGGAAGGAAACATTTCCTTTGGGAGCCTTGATAATAACACCCAGTGACTGGAGAGGAGAGGATCCTGCAGAGAAGTTTGGGATGCATCAGAGACAGAGCTGTGCCAGAGCACAGCTGAGCAAGTCTGGCTGAGTGGCCACCAGCACATGGATGGGTGCTTGCAAAGAGCTGATGCAGGGAAGTGTGGTGGACCGTGGCACAGCGAGTCTGGGACTGATCAAATGAAACATCTGCTCCTATTTCTGGGGAAAAATGGTCAGTGAGGCTGGTCCAGCTTTGAACAGAAAGGGTTGGGAGCCCTGACATTTGTCATGTAAAAGGAGTTTTCACCACTGAGTTTTTACCCTTGCTCAGGAGCCAAAGGGAGTGTAACACCATGTGTCTCCCCCCTTTGTGGCAGAGGGGTTTTGGGGCTACCACTGACAAAGAGACTGTAAGGAAAAAGGGCTGAGATGAGCTGGGAGGTTCTTCCACCTCTCATTTGTCCTGCTCTGCCCTGAAGCCAGGACTGCTCAGTGTTTCAAGTACTGGGGGTGGCCAGTGGGTGTCAGTTTTGCTCTATGAAGCAGCTGATGGAGCTTCCCTTATCTCAAGTGAGAAACCACCTTTTAAAGGAGGCAGTGGAAAAAACCATTCCCATGGGGAAATCTGAGGTCAGCCCCACAGCTCGGTAATCTGGTTTTTCATAGCTCTGTCTACTTTAGGAGCACTCACAGACAGTAATTCTTAGACAAGTCAGTTTTCCTCTTTCGGCATCTCTGATTTTAGGGTAATGACAACTAAATGAGGGTTTTCAACAGAGCTCTTTTGTCTTACAAAAGAGGAAGCCACCACCTACAGCCAGACAAATGCTTTGTTTTAAAGGGTCATATGTGTAAATGTGCAAAAGTCTCGCATGAGCCTTCCTGGATAACCTCACTGAGGGTTGTGATTATGTTGCCAGCCAATTAAGCTAACTCAGTATAGTGCAGAAATCACTTAAAGATCAAGTCAACACTAAGGACCTATAGTTAGTTTGGGTAAAATTTCCATAGAAAATATTGTCTGATTTTAAGGATCTTTTTCAACAGCTATTTTTAATGAAACTTCAGAGCTGAATGTAAAATTATACCTCTGGTGAATTAAAAACCAGCCCAACAAACCAGCAGCAAGCCACTAGGAAAAGCATTTGCCTTTGTAATGCAAGGATTAAGCTGAGACCTCGGGCTTCCATAGGACTTCTTAACCCACTCTGTGAGTGTTTGGCATGAAGAAATCTTGTCCTGAGAATGACTCCTTACTAGTGTATGGATGCAATAAATGAGCAAAAGCAATGAGGAGAGTAATTTTGAAAACAAAGATAATGATAATATCTGAAAAAGTTTTTCTATTCATGTCCTCATTCATAATGCTGTTAAATTTGAATCTTTTATTTTTCACTTTTGTCGATTTTAGATGGAGTCTTTTCAGCTGAGGTCAGTAGGAGGAATCTGTTCATGTTAGTGGTATAAGCTCAGGCCTGTTTATTAAAGAAAAGATATCTGATAAAATGCTGTCTTCTTTAGCCACCATTCCACCACCCAGAATTTTATTTGGAAGAATCCCTTGAAGTTACTCATAAATAGAAAGAAACACACATCTCAGAAGAAAATGAGCACATATGTAGCCAGGAGCAAAATATTGCCTCTTTAACATAGAGACCAAATGATGTGTTCATTGATTTATATCCCCAAAGGAGAACTAAAAAATAGAAACACCTCCCTCTTAAAAACAACAACAAAAAAACAGGAAAAAGGAGACATTTTCAAACCACAAGAATGAAGTTCTGTTTTCTTTGCTTGCACAGTTATGTGTGGGTAATGTCTGGATGTAGAGAAATGTTATTCCTTTGCTCAAGTCAAATAAGAATAATAAATAAAACTTAGGAAAATGAAGAGGTCTTATACCCACTAAAAGAATCAGTGTCCCAAAAAGGGCTGTGGAGCACTCTGTCAGCTCTGCTGCTGGAGCGAGGCAGAGCAAAGCTTTGCAATAAAAGTTAACATGCAGCTTTAAAAGGCTGTGGTCACATGTTGTTTCATGCAGTGCTAAGGGGAGCATAAAAAGATGCTAATGCTTTATTTTTATGATCTAAATTGTTATTTGCGGTTAATCAAAGTTAACCTAGCTCTGCTTAAAGCTGATTATGTGGCCAGTTAATTTCAGGTGTCTCTTTTCACAATCAAGCCCCAGGACACTTCTAGGATGACACTTTGCTTACAGGCACAAAGGAGGCATAAAAAGCCCTTTTTAAATTTTACATTTAAAATTTAAAATGTCCCTTTGCCCACTGGCGTGGCTCCATCCCAGCTGTGCCCAAGTCCCTGCCCCAGGGGTGTTGCTGATTCTAACACAGTTGAGAGAGGAGAAGCAGAACCATCAGCTTTATTTCCTCAGCAAAGAACACAAGTATGGACAGGGATATTCACCCACTCCAAGGAACTGATTTAGCCAGCTGGTATATGCAGCCTGCCTCTGTAGTCACCAGAGAAAGAAATGCTCCTCTGGAGAGTGACTACAATCAGGAATCTAATTTTGGTGCTTGGAGCTGCAAAATGGACACATCAGTCATTTCCATGGACTCCAGAAGAAGATGAGGAATAGGAGGCGAAGCAAGATGCTTATGGCAGAATAGCCCTTGTAAATGGAGGGGAAATTAATGAACTCCTCCAAAGCAAAGCACTGTAAGCGAGTCACCCACAGTCCAGACTTGGGCCTGGGCCCGGGCTGTCCTTTCTCTCTGAGATGAGTGTCAGCCTTTGGCTCAGCTGTGCCTCTTCTGTAGGTAAAGGGCTGGGTGTTTTTGTTTTCTGGGACTATTTCATGTTCTGACTTAATGACCCATGAGACCCACAACATGCCATTTCTGCAAGGACCTAAGGACTGGTTGGTGTGACAGCTTTTCAGTGCTCAGTGCAGTTGTGATCCCTCACACTGCTCTGTTCCCTCTGAGTCCATGCCTGGTGCTGAACAGCTCGGAGGGGCCCGACTAATCCCTGACCTGGCACTGCTGCACCCACCCCTGAATCAGGTCAGCCTGCAGAGCCACACACCTGTAGGAGCTGTCGTCAGGCTGAAAGACCTGCTCAGTCCCTGACATCCACAGGAACCACTTTTAGCAACCCAGCCTTTTCCTGGCTCTCTACAAGCACTGGCTTGATGCTGGAAAAGCAGAGAAGGAAGAGGAACAAGAGCTAATGAGGGTAAAGTACGTTCCTGTAGATTCATGCTGACTTTTCTGTAGCTATGCACGCTGAAGAGGGGTGGTGTTGTTTTTGGAAATGTGGTGAGTGAGGACTGAAATGATTAAACAGGACATCCTTCAGGTGCTTTGAAGAAAGGCCCTGCAACCACCCAAATAGAATCAGGGAAAACAGCCTGTTTAACTTGCAGGGAGATCTGCAAGCTCCTGCAAAGTCAGCTGTGATGTGAGCTCCACACACCAGTTACACCCCTCGCACAGCACTGCTCTGCCAGCAGAGGAGGAGGGGGACACATAACTAATGGGATGTGGCACTTGGGGACATGGGTTGGTGATGGGACTGGCAGTGCTGGAGCAATGGCTGGACTCAGTCTTAGAGGTCTCTTGCAACCTAAATTGCTCCATGATTTTGTACCAGCTCTTGCAAAGTGAGAGTGTGCACAGTCAGTGGGACAACCTCACTCCATGAGGTCATGACCTCACTCAGGTCAACTCTTACTTTCCTCCTTGTTCTGTATTTATCCGAGTTCAAGCTGGGTTGGCACTAACAGACCTAAGCCAGGGCCTCAGCATGGCCTTCACCCATGCTCCTAGCACAGGCCAGGAGCTCATTTAAGCTCAGCCCCGGAGTTTGGCTTTGTTTGAGGAGGGCTGGTCTCCTGCAAGCCATGGACCCTGCTGTTCCTGACCTGCAGGCTGACTCCTTGGCTTTCCCCTGAGCTGCCTCATGGCCACAGCTTTCCCTGAAGATCAGGGTTCCTGGTTAGACTGGCCATCATCTCTGGCCTGGGTGCTGTGGGATGGACCCTGGGCTGCTGAGGCTCCTGCCAGGCTGGCCTGGGGCATCCCTGTGGCTCCTGGGCCTGGGAAGCCACTGGCCAATGCTGTGCTGGATTCAATGAGAAAATGTCCTTATTCCTCCAGTCTTTGCCAAGCTTTAAAAGCTAAAAACTCTTTTCAAGTACAGAAATGTATGCATTGGGTGGCTGTATCTAGTCTGTATTTCACCCACCATGAACAGAGCAGGCTGAACCCAGCAGGTCAGTGTTGGAAGCCCTACAAGAGCTGCTCCCACAATGTTCATAGCTGAATTTGGTAGAAGTCTTCTGTGTTGTAGAAGCCCTTTCCAACCCAAATGGCAACTCTGACCTTTTGACATTCAACATTCATGGTAATGCTGTCACAGGGAAGTGGAAGAACTCCATTCCCACCAAATCTTCAGCTGTTGCAAAGCTGTGAGCCTGGTGGTTTGTCACTGAATGTTCCCTGGTACTTTGCAATACTCAGCATAATTGATACCTGTCATTTTGCCAAATTTTGAGTAACAACTGTCTCTCTGCCTAAATGCCTCCAGCAGCTCCAGTAATTTAAATAGATCCAGCACACTTCTGTATTGGCTGCTTCACAAGCTTCATAATTCTGTGGTGTTCTCTGTGCAGTGTGGGATGTATATAATTCTGTTGGTACTGTGTTTTCCAGCCATAAGCAGAGCAAGAGTTAATTCTTATTTTTGTTGAAGTACTAAGTGGGAAGCTAGGTCATGCATAAATCCTCATTGTGCTAGGTGCTGTACAAGCAACGAATAAAAATGATCCCAGGCTCAAGGATTCTCTGTTAGTAGCTTGTGTCATAATTAAATTTTGTTAGGACACTTTAGAATTTCCCTTCCTCATAAATGAAATATCCATATACATTTATATCTCTATAATAAAAGACAAAATCTGTACACTTTTATTGTGGATGATAAAAAAGAAAATATAATACTATTTTCCAAGTAACTTGGATATAGCAATTGGAATGTGTGAGGGTGAGGGAAAAGATCTGTTTCTTGTATACTTCTAGGTTCTATACACCTAAAGTTGTCCACTTTATAGAGAAAGGAAGAAATATTTGTTGTAAAAATAGTCTCACATGGAGCACACTGAATTCAGGTGGAGAGCACAGAGCAGGAGCTGGTGCCCTTTTAAGAATCAAATATTGTGTTTTCATGAATAAAGCTCTGACAGTAAAGATAAGAGAAGAAAATACAGGAACCATGTGATATATTAGCGGAATGTTTTGCAAAGTCCCCCACAAAGCATCCGCTGCGCTTGAAAAGCCTAACCAGCCCAAGTGAGAAACTGTTCACAAATTTAGTATTCAGATTACATACTCTGCCTTTTCAACTGCTCTCTGTACAATGAATGCCTGTACAACTACACTAACAGACACAGATCTACAGTTTCTGTGGCCTTTGAGCTAATATGAGTATTATGCCTCTCCATAAATTACATCTGCATGTCCTGAAAATACCAACTGTTTTAATAGGAATTAATCTATAGGCTTTTATCTTGGTGAAATACAAGGGCTGCAGTATGTTGCATCCCTTTTAAAATTAATAGAGTATGCTCTGAAGGTATTCAAGGATGTTCATTATTTTCTTTATAGGTCCATTTATTGATACATATAAGCACAAAACAGTGCTTCATTGTAGGGAAGAGGAGGAGATGGAATAACAAATAGGTTGGTGCTTATATGGTTTTTAGATTACCCAACGCACAGTTAAGTAAAGAAAGGTCTGTGTTTGTCCTCTTCAAAGTATATTGGGACTGGATCCAGTTTGCTTCAAAGTGCCCCTTCTGTGGGAAGGGAAGGGAGCTCAGCCCAACAGCAGAGAGCTGATGCAGGGGTCTGCTGCTCAGTGTGCCACATCAGCCTCCTTTAATTTGCTAAGTGTACCTAAGTCTGGACTTACACTGTGCTGAGCTACTATTTACATATAGAAGGTTTTGGGAGTGAATTCCTAGAGCACCTTGCCCTTATACAGGCATATAAAAAAGGGAAATTAGAAACTTTAAACCAGAATTTACATTAAAAGCATGATGGAGGTTTTGAATAATAATTCTCACACCTGCATGTGCATACACACACACACATATATGGGTGAAATGTTTAAATATTTAGCTGGAAACAGGCTGAGCCCTTCAAACCTATCAAAGCACATTGCTGTCACATGATGAGAAATTAAACCCTCCTGTGAGACCAGGGAGCTCTGTTATCTGCAGCACACAGGAGGGGAACCAAGGCTCAGGGAGACTGAGCCAGTGCCAAGGAGGACATCACAGCTCTTGAGCAGGTGGTTGTTGGCACAGCCTGTGATCCTGGGGACAGCTGGACTTGTGTGGCAGGACACCATCCCAGGGCAGGCAGGAGTCCTGTGGATGGCAATGGAAAGAGGCTCCCAGGAGCTCCAGGAAGGTGTCCCAGAGGGACCTCTGTAATGTGGCAAAGCTGAGAACTGCTCTTGGGACACTGCTTGGCAGAAGAAAAGCTCTCATTCCTTTAATTGCTCTGTTTCAGAAATGCAGAACTGAAATGCAGGGCAATAATGGCTTGGCCAAAATCATGCAGAGGCCCTCTGGTCATTGATGGATGTGAATCTGACTCTCTTGGTCCCCAAGCCAACACTTGGCCCTCAAGATCACCAGAGCAGCTCTGCTGAGCTGGGCAATGCAAATCACTGTGGAGCTCTTGCTACAGCCCAAGTACTGCCAAGTTCTGCCTTGAAACAGTGATTCAGCCCAGAGTTGCTGTAGTGAGGATGTGCCCATCTCTGCAGCCCTTGGAGTTGGCAAGCTGATTTACAAAGCCGAGTCCTGCCACTTTATTCCCTGTACTTTTCCCTTGGTCACTCCTCCTTGTTTTCACAGCTTCATTTGGTTTCAAAAGCTTGCAGAGCAGCTTGATTTAAAAAATCAGAAAATATTTACTGTAGAGGATGAGTCTGGCTTTTCCCATCAGCTTCCATGGCTCAAGCAGGTTCCAGCAGCTTTGGGAGAAAAGCTGTTAGCTATTAAGTTATTACCTGTATGGAGAGCCAGCTGGAAGCTTTCAGTTTTCAACATTTTGATGAAAAGCACCATAAAAATCTTGACAACAAGACTTGTAGCATTTCAATGACATGTTTTGCATTTGTCCCCACTTTTAATGGTCTGTAAAAGTGATCGAAGGCTTCCAATTGCTGCCGAGACCCACATCTCAGGAATTCTTACCCCCCAAAATGAAGGGGGAAGGAGGGGTGGGGGGAAAGACAAAACACCAAGTGTGTGCTGTTGAGTGAATTCATTTGGACAGCTTTTGGGAAGTCACTTTCCATCTGGAGGAGAGTGTCCGCAAGGAGAGTTATTCCGGCATAAACTGTTACGGTATAATTACCCAGCTCCAGCTATGCCAGTCTATTTTCTGGTGTAGGCAAGCCAAGTCTAGTTGTTGATACGTAGGCGTGGGAAACACGAATTCTGCTTTCTAGGCTCAGCTCTGGGTGCTCTCTGTGGCCAGTCCCCTGACCTTTCTGCCTTCTTCCTAGGCAAAATGAGAAGAGTTAAGTTAAACCCACTTCACAGATGTGGCGTAGTGACTAATTGGCTCAAATTTGTGGTGTTGGGGAGAAGCTGTCAATTAACTTTAGTCTTGGGCTGGCTGAATCATTTAGTGACTTTTCCAAAGTGGGGTTTGTCTCCCTCTCTCAGGGTTGGGTGGCTCTGCTGCTATTCTACAAAGCAGAACCTCATTTATGTGAAGTGGCAGTGCTAATAAAACCTGGGGTTCACCTTTTCTCTAACAACAGTATTGTGCTTGTGTGTAGTGAGAGCAAGAGTTAAGGCTTTTGCTTCAAGATTTTGTAGTTAAGATTTTGCCTCAAAGCAAATTTTTCCAGTACCTAGAGCCTTTGATATACAAAGAATGTGGGTATGCAGTTGATGGTGGTACTTCCATCAGCGTTTGTCTGAAACTCAGTGGCAAAATGCAGGTGTTACTCTCCTTTGGTACCAGTAAAAATCAAGGATAACTCTTCCATTATTCCCATCAGTTGCTCTGTTGGATCAAAAGGCTCAAGGGTGTATGGGCAGCCTGAACGCCGATGCTTTCTAGTGCATATTTGCTTAATTTTGCAAATTGAAATGTCATCATTTCAACCTCAGCTTCTCAATGGGCCATGAACTCTGGTGCCTCATGATGGCATTACCAGGGTCACCAGCACCCAGCAGCTCAAAGAGAAGAGAGCAGGACAATGCTGTTGGCATCTGGTCCAGGACCTGTGGAAAGCAGGGAAAACTTCTGTGAGGAAGCATTGCAAAAATTCACCCTCATACAAGAGGGTTGGGCTGGGGCAAGCCCCTGAGGGGATTTGAGGGGGTGTCCCCTCAGTGTGGGGATGTCCCCTCGCTGTGGGAAATACTCGGGCTCATTCCTTCAGCCTTGGCTGTAGGGCAGCGAGAGGATTTTCCTCAGGACATTAATGCTGGTTTTTACACTTTTCCCACACACCGACTTCCCGGGACCGGGCTGGAATGCCACATAGAGGCTTCACTCGCACCCGAGCCGTCTCCACGCGGAAACTCGGCTCTTATCAGCCGCGAATGTTTAATTAAGTAACACGCCGGGCCGCCCCCCGGGCGGTTATAAATAGAAGTGCTGAATCACGACTCCGCCGGTCCCTCCGCCCGGCCGGCCGGCAGGAGCCCCTGGGCGGCGGCTGCCGGCGGGGTGCGGGGGGAGCCCGCCCTGAGGGGCCGCGGCCGTGCCCTGAGGGCGCGCGCTCCCGCCCGCCCGCCCGCCCGCCCGCGTGAGGCGCGGGGCGCGCACTGTGGCGGCGGCGGCGGCCGCACTTGTCCTGTAATCGATTGCCGAGCGCGCTGAGCGGCCTCGCGCCGGCTGCGGGCACCCGCCCCCCGCCGCGCCGGCCCCGCGGGGGCTGAGGCGCCGCGGGGCGGGAAGGGGTCTGAAGGTGGAGGGGGAGCGAGTGTGGGAGTGTGTGTGAGGGACTGAGAGTGAGTGTGTGCGAGGGATGAGTGTCCGTGGGATTGTGTGTGTGAGGGACTGAGTGCGAGTGAGGCAGCGAGTGTGTCCGTGTGAGGGACTTTGAGGGGAGACCTGAGTGTGAGGGAGTGAGTGTGTGTGTGCAGGGCTGAGTGTGAGTGAGGGAGTGACAATGTGCGAGGGGCTGGCTGTGCGTGAGGGCGAGAGTGTGAGCCCGTGGGGGGGTACTGAGTGTGATGGAGGGAGTGAATGAGTGTGCGTGGGTTTGAGCCTGAGGGAGGGACAGTGTGTGTCTGGGGGAGTGTGTGTGAAGGAGGAGGTGTGTATGGCTGTGAGGGAGTGCGCATATCTCTGAGGGAGTGTGTGTGTCTGTGTCAGGCAGGGTGTGCGCTTATCTGTGTGTGAGGGAGGGAAGGGAGTGTGTGAAGGAGGGAGCGAATGAGTGTGTGTGTCTGTGTGTGTGTGTCTGTGGGAGGGAGAGAGGGAGGGAGAGCGGCCGCCGCCGCCGCCGCCGGATCGGTTTCTCGGGGTTTGACCAGCTGTCCCAGGCTAACCCTCTGCTCTCTGAAGATGGAGGAAGTAAAAACAGGATTACCCTTAGCTACGGCTCCTCCGCCGCCTTAGTCCCCCCACAGCCAACTGCCGTGCACAAACACACCTCCACTGGGCAGAGGGAGCCGACACTAATAAACACACAAACAAAAGGGGGATGGAACTGACTCACTGCCTGCGCGGCTGAGGTAAATCTGCGCCTGGCTTCTTATTATTTCTTTCTTTTTCTTTCTCCCCTCCCTTCCTCCCCTCCTCTCCTCTCCCTCCCCGGTCCCCCCTTCCCCGGCGGGAGGAGGGACAGCTCCGTTCCGGGGCCGGCGGGACGCGGGGCTCGGTCCGTCCGTGCGGGTCTGTGTGTGCGGAGGGTCCCCGAGCCGAGCGCGGCTGTGCAGCATCCCCGCGGGCGCCGATGACTTGTTGCTGTTAGCTGAAAATATTAAAAAAAAAAAAAATTAAAAAAAAAAAGCCCCAACAAGCCAAGCAAACGAAAAACCCCCCACGAAGCGCAGAAGGCAGCAGGGGCAGAAGCCGCGGCGGGTCTCGCCGGTCCGTTACCCAGCCCGGCCCCGCTGCCATTTCCCTCAGCGCCCGCCTCCACCTGCGCGCCCCCGGGGGGCTGCGGCCTGCGGCGGGGACAAGGGGGGAAAGGGAATAAAATGACGAGCAAGGCAGGACTTCCATGACTTTGACAGGTTGTGGCAGGGGCGGGGAGAGGCAGGATGAGGCGCGGAGCCCGGCGTCGCCCAGGGCCGGAGCGGCGCTCCGGGGAAGTTGGCCCGGCTTTGCTGCGCGGGGTGTGAGTGCGCCCGCCGGGCCCCCCTCTTCCCATCCCGCCCCTCATCCCCTCTTCCCATCCCGCCCCGCAATCCCTCCGCTCCCCCCCGATCCCGTGGAATCCGTAAGGAACCGGTGGATCAAGTTTTCCTCTCTCTCTCTCTCTCTCTCTCTCTCTCTCCCCGCGCTAGTTAATCGCATTGCTGTAGCACCGGCTGACCTCCCTCCCTCCCTCCTTTTTTTTTTTTTTTTTTTTTTTTTTGTTCTTCATCTTCCTTCAAAGTATGTGCCATTCCTGAGCGAGTTTCCCCGCCAGCTCATCCCGGGGCTTCCCGGCTCCCCGGCTCCGCATGCCCCACCTGTAAGTGGCGGGGGCGAGTTTCTCTCCCTTATCCCTCTCCCCTTCCCCGTCTCTCTTTCCCCCTCCTCTTCTCCCCCCGCCTTTAAAAAACCATTTTTTTAAACTTTCTCCATCTTTCTGTGTCTTCAGCTCGAGCAAAACTCTCTCCCTCCATTCCTTGTGGAGAGGCTCAGCAGCTGGGATTTGCCATCACCAGCCTAAAAATGGTGACCAAACTTTTTCTTTTCCCTCTCCTCTTCCTCCTCCTCTCCCCATTGAAGAAATAAAAAAATAAAATTCAAGCCGTGTTTTAATTTAGGTTATGGATGTTTCTGTGTTTCTTTTTGTCTTCCTTTCTCTTCCTCCTCCCTTCCTCCCCTTTCTTTCCTTCCACTTCATTGGCTGGGATGATCTTTCCCTGTTGCTTCTGATGTTTCTTTCTTTTTCTCAGTGTGTGCCTGCCTACCTGGACTAGGGGGAAGATAAGGTAATTTTGAAGGGCTTGAGGAAGTGGCTTACCTATTCTGAAAACTTTTTTTGCCTTTTTTTTTATTTTTTTTGAGATTTCTTTTTTAAGAGTTGTGAAAATCAGTAATTGAAGAGAGTTTGGTAGCAGCTAGGCAGGTTGAAATGTAAGTGTTATGTGCTGAATGCCTTGGGAATTTGATCTGCTTTATACCAAAGAAGAGCACAGAGAAAAGTATTTATTTATTGGGGGAAAGGCAGGGAGTGGGGAGGGAGGGAAGGAAAGAGGGTTAAGGGAGGGGGAGGGAAGTGGTTTTGGAGACAAGAAGTGAAGCTGCCTGTTTTCCAGTAAGTAATGGAGAAATTCCAGGAGCCAGGGCTAAATATACTTGGCGATCAATACAGAAATGGCTCATTGTGAATAATTTAGCTGCCTGGTGCAGTGAGAGTTTTGAAACTAAAGGCAAAAAAAGAGGCCATGGAGGGAGAGAGGAAATAAAATTTTCCTCTGGTCATGTCAGATTCTTAACTTTTCTACTTAAAAGAACATAGTTATGATTATTGATCTCTCTTTTTTTTTTCTTCTCCCCCCCACAATATATATCAAATGATAGCTAGGGGGTGTCATTCTATACAGTTACTTGGGTTTCGGGAAAGTAATAGCTTGTTCTGTGTCAGCAAAGTGCTTCCAGAAACTTTAAGATTGCTTCACACCACAAAATGCGTGATCTGGGAGTATGAAATGTGATGTTTGGCCCTGTGCTGTGGCAAATAAATAGGGTTAGAGTGAACAGGTGTGTGTACAGGTGTGTGTGCACACAGAGGTGTGGGACAGCTGGAACAGCTGTGTCCAAGGGGAATGGACACGGGAGGGTTTATTTTGTTTAGACCAGGGGGCAGTGTCTTGTAGTGTGTGTGAAAAGAACAATTGTTAGTAATATCCATATCCTCAAAGTCTCTTCTGGCTGCAGATAATTGATAAAGCCTTACCATCCCAGCTTGAAGAAACAAGAAGAAAGTCAGGAAAAAAACTCTCAGATCAGGCAAAAACGTGAGTGGAGCACAGAGAGAGAGAGAGAGGTCTGCTCAGACCAGGATGATCCAGGTGCCACCTGGGCAGGGGCAGCTGCATGTCTGCTCATATAATTTACAGGAAGAGTTCAGTGATTTGCAAACGAGCACATGCAGTGCACTTGTGTGTTTCTCTAGGCAGTGGTTGCAACAGCAATAAAATGGGCAACTACTTAGGGCTTTAAGTAAGTTTAATCATTTAATGGTTGATACTGACAGGCGTCTCTGAGGGTGTACTTTTCTGCCTTGCAGCACTGCACTTTGACTATGGAAGCAGAGGCTGTTGATGGATATATCACATGTAAGTAGTCATTTTGATTATTCTGAATTACTTTTCTTTTCCTACTCTCCCTTGTATAACGCAGAAACCTGAAAGTTTAGCTTGCTTGTGTACAGTGTCTGCATTGACACTGAATTAGTAGCATTTAAATATAAATTCTCTGTATGACTGAGACATGCATGGGGATGGGGTGCATGGGTGATTATCTCTAGGTTTAAATATTTGCTGGGGATGAATGAACTTTGCAAATTAGAGAGAGTTGTTCTTCAGAAATTCAAACTGCAGCCAAAAACTTTTTATGCCTTTCCCTATGTTTTCTGTGTGGGGGGGTTGTGCTTTTTTTTAACAGTCAGTTAACCCAGAGCTTTTGAGGGAAGGTCTGTATGAATTACTATTCATACAGACCCTATGAAGGTCTGGTGAATTACTATTACTAAGACTAATTACTGCCTGGATTGTCCCTGTCTGCTAATGGAAAAGTAATCCTAACTTACTTAAAACCAACAGCTGGGACAAAGTTTGCCACGGGAGTCTGAGTAATAAATAGGGTGCTGTTCAGACAGTAGCTTTGAGGGGGCTCTTAAAATCAGCCAAATGTTATTTGGGCAACTGAGAGGTGTGAGAGGCTCTGGAAGAGCCCGCTGGTGAAGGAGGGAAGGGCAGGGGTGAGGAGAGCGAGCGGGCTGTGGTTCTCGATGTTTGTGTATCGCTCCCGAAGAAGGGATACAAACTGACGGGACGTGTGTTGTGCTCGCAGGTGACAATGACTATTCGCCTGAGAGGGAGCACTGCGGCATGGCCATCGACCTCACCTCTAGCACTCCCAATGGGCAGCACACCTCCCCCTGTCACATGGCAGGCAGTAAGTCTCCTCTTAAGCCTGGTTCTCTCTAGATCAGGGTTGGCTTGGCTTGGTCTGGTCCTCCTGGTCCTCACTTTAGGTCCTAGCCACTGCTGTTGGCATTGCTAATAACAGAGGAGGACAGGGAAGAGTTTCTTTTTTTTGGTTCTTGTTCGTGCTGGTGTCTCATCTAAACATGAATGGGATTGCTAGTCTGAACTATCCCAAGGTGGCATTTGAGAGCTGGTCCGTACCTGCTCCAGGTAGGAAAACACCAGGGCTGACTTGTGCTAGTTTTGTTTCCTCAGGTTCTCAAGCCCAAATAGAAATTGTTATTATTATTACTACTGTTCCTTTCTTTGCTTCCTGAAACAGCTTGAAGTAGCTTTATTTGAAAACAAACAAATTTTATTTACAAAACTAAAGTTGATTTTAACAAACTGAAAGGAGTTTGGTTTAGAATGTCGGGTAGAAACTGAGAGTTTAGTGAGTCTGCACAGAGTGTCAAGAGCTGATAATATTTATAGAATTATTCTCCTGTTCTATATGGGAGGTGGATAAATGTAGTTTTCGCAATTTCATAAATGCAACAATCTTCATTTTCTGTGTGTGAGTGCCCTACCTTGTTTAAGTGTTGGCTACAGTGTTACAAGATATTTACCTTAATGTAACCTCTGCACTTATAGTCCTGAAAAAATGTAGCGTGCTTTGCTTTCGGCATACTTTGTGTTCCTCTCTGTGACACTAATTTTCTTTCTGGTTGTGTATACTCCAGATACATATTTATCTATTTAAACCCAGGGTTAGTATAATGCCCTGCAAGAACCTCTGAAACAGAGAGAGCTTCTAGGGTTGCTTGCTTAAAAATGCACAGCCTTCAGAGTCTTTCTGAGAAAAAGATGTTACTTTCCTTTAAGAATCCTTTCCTCTTGCAAATTACGGGTAAAGCGCAGTTTTATGAGCCTTTAAACTGAGGGTTATTATGAAGATCTCTCAATTATATACATGTTGCTGGAGAATATGATTTCTAATACCATGGACTGAACTTTATATGACAACCACCCATAATTCAGCATCTTTAGACAATTCCAATTGTGCTGCACTGGGATTCTGATATACTTTATTATGTTGTAAAAGTTTTACTACTCACTTTCTTCATTTTCTTTGTTTCCTTTTTATTAATGGGAAGGCTTCATTGGAAGGGGAAAAAGTATCTGTGTTTTAAATCTTCTTTATAATCTAGACTGAAAACCAAAGTCAAATTAGGAATAAAAAGATCTAGAATGAAGTCATGCAAAAAGCTTTAACACACTCAGTATTTTCATGTTCATTGTGTTAACATTTTTAGTGGTTTTTAAACTTCATTAGTTCTTTGCAACACATACGTATCTGCAGCTTTGGTGGATATCTTATTTTTTTTTAAGAGGAGCTTTTTGGCCTATCATAGGTGTCTCAAATGCTTTGAGATTAGGATGTGCTGCTGTTGAAAAATTAAGGGCTCTGCCACGATTTCCCAAGCTTCTGAAATTTATTGTAATTTATTTACTCTTTGCAGGCTTAGGATTGTTTTGCAGAGAGGCGGCTTGTGCTGCCTTAAACATGGAAGGTATTGATCAGAGGTTGTGGGATTTTGTGGCAGCTGTTACATTGGTTCATTTAAGGTTTTTGGCCAAATCTTGAATCTGGCACGTGTAGGCTAAATCGCCAGGCTGGGCTTTAGAGCTTTCCACCTGTTTTGTGGGGCACAGGAAATCCTTTTAAAGGTGTGGTAGCTCAGGGGCCTGCACCTTTTTTAAATACTTTTTTAAATACTCTTTTGGGGGTTTTTTGATGTTGTAAAAGGAAAGATAGAGGTGGAATAGCTGTTTGAAATATTTTATATGAATTTAGTAGCTCCCAGTTGATTGACCCATCACCCATTGTTTTAGGTAGAGGCAGTGGCCGTGTTCTGTTTCAGACTGGTTTGATTTCCACTGGGTTTCTGGAGATTAAGTGATGTTGGCTGATGTTACAGCAAAGCCCAGGGTGGGTCATCCTGGCTGGGTAGGACTTGGGAGTGGAGGAGGTGATACAGGGAGCAGACCCCAAATATTTCACTCCTGGATTGGTTGCCAGTCACTGCCAGAAGTGCATGGCCCTCTTTGGCTGTGTGCTCTGGATGTGCACCTGCAAGGTAGAGATCTAAGCTTTGACCTTTGTTCTTCTTGCCTTCCACTGAATTGTTTTGAACCACAGCTCTGAATTTAGTCGGAATTTGTGTCTGGCTCAGAAGGAGAAACACCAAAAGAAGGAAATTTCTTGGATCTGTGCTGAAATGACTGAGTAGTGCTCTCCCAGCAACAGCAAAATTATGTGCTGGGTAAAGAGTTTTCTATGTTCATTAGCCCCTGGCAATCTGTGTTAGTAGTTCTGTCTGGATTACTGATGTTTTCAGGTTCTATTCCAAAAGGGTTTGGGTCGAATATTTTGGCTGCTGCATCCTTTAACCTATTGTCATTTTCAAGTATCTAGATGGTATTTGTAGGTTATGGACGAGGGTGACACTCAATTTTCCTTGTGAATGAGATGATCCTGAAAGATGAATCACACTAAATCACCTGTCATAGCTAACTGATGATCTTACATATACCTGCCTTTAGCAGAGCACTGCATGTGTGTTGGCAGATGCTCTGTTCTAATTCACTGTAGTTTTATGTAAGCAAAGATTTAAAATACATGTAAATAGTCAAACTGAAGAGGTTGATAGATCATCTCACTTTTCTCTACAGCAAAAGATGAATTAGTGTTACACCTGCTGAGTACAGATGATATATTTACATAGCCCCAAATCTGGAAGTCCAGGTTTTCTTTTGATCTTCTGTAGGAAAACTCTTACAAAGGCTGACAGGCAGAGCTGGGTGTCACAGGCTTGCTCAATTAACTTTGTGTTGGTACTACAGAGTTCCCTGCATGGCCCTAAGCCCCCCCACAGACCCCACAGAGTTCAAGGGAGTCTGTTCTGTTCCTGTCTGTGAGCGCTGAACTGGGCTGTGAGTGATCAGAAACCTCCGAATAGGAGCTGGCATGCTAATTAAAGGCTAATGGGGAATCCTTATAAAAGAGGCTTTAAAAAGAAATAATTTCCAGTCACCTCCCCACAATGCCACACCGAGTTCTTACTCCAGTTATTAGAGATATTTTTTTTTCCTGTAGGTTAAAATGGACTTAGAGGAATGTCTGCTTTAGAAACTGCAGGGGCACAGTTGTTCAATTAGTTGACTCAATCATTGCTTTGTATAGGATGAAGGACACTTCTCTAAGATCACTGGCCTGCTATCATAGGGAAAATAGTAGCAGCAGCTATTAGCATCTGACAGTCAGCGACAAAGGCAATTTCCCCTTAAATTAGAGCCTTGACAGTGGGTGTCCCAGTTAACTTTCTTATCTTTGCTTTCATAGACAAAAGGAGCCCTTAAATGAAACAGAGTCAGAACAATCATAAATATCAAACCCAACATCTGATGTTTGAAACCGATTAAAATTGTGGTGTGCTTTCAGGAGGTGTTTATAGTAGCTGGAAGCGTTAGGAAGTTATGAGAATTAATTCATTAAGAGAATAAGCCATGTCGGCTGACTCTGCTGCTGGAAATAATGAGGTGATGGCGTTTTCTCCGTGGTGGGGAACGACTGTGCTGTCTGACGAGATCACTAATTGGGACAGCAGCACTAAGTGGGGATGATTTCAGCAGTGCTGTTTAAAGAGAACTTGGGCAAGGTTTCATTATAATGTAGCCAATGCTATTTTACAAGTGATCAGGGTGGACTGTCGGTTGTGCTTTTTTTTGTGGCATCAAAGCCCCAGACCTTTCCTGATCGCTTTCATTTTTGAAGCCTGAGTTGTCATACAACTCCTGTTTTGTCCTGGGCAGAGAGTTACAGGTACCACAGCTGTATTGGCACATCTGAAGGGATAAAGAAATGTGATTTTGGAGCCTAATTTTGGAATTTTCATTCCTGTTGGAATGAAACCACATAAAGTTAAAAGTTGCTCCATGCCTCAGTTCCGTGGCAAACAAGCCTTGTCACCACCAGAATTTACTCCCAGGCATGTGAGGCTGAACCTTGCTCTGGGATTCTTTCCTGGCTCAGGATGTGTTGTGGGCTTCTCAGTAGGATGAGGTGATGGAGGCTTTCCTTTAGGCAGGGTGGTTGAAGCTGGTGGGGCTGGGCTGCAGAGAGGGACTGAATCAGTGCTTTGAGGCAGTCACTCCCCTGATGTGTGCACTGGGGCATGAAGGATTCTGGCAGCCAAACTACTGTGCTCTGAGCTGGGGATTCAGGTCTCCTTTTCTTCCAAATATCTTGGAAAGTGCTGAAAACTTGGACCTGATCATCTCGAGATGCTGAGGAATGTTCTTTCCTCCCTCAGCAGCCTTTAAGAAGTATGGTAGGCAACATTTATTGGTCTGGGTATCTCCTGCCTCAGTGCAGACAGGTGGACTTTTGACAGTCACTTCAGATGCCCTCTAGTCCTTTGTGTCTGACTTTGCAGTGTTGACACTTTGATTTTTTTAGCACTCAGCTGTGGAATTGCACAGTGATGCCCAATACAGATGTACCTGTGGTTTGGCAGGTTGAAGGACAGTGAAGATGGACTTTGCCAAGATGAGCTCAGACATGAGGGATGAGCTCAATAAAGTGTGGCAGGGAACTGTAAGATGTGAGCTCCTTGGGCACTTACAAGAGCACGGTCTTTGCTTCAGTCTTTTATCCTCAGACTTCCTGGGAATTGCCAGGGCTGTAGTGCTAATCAAAGTTTTACCCATTTAGCTTTCTTGGAGTTTGAGAAGAAAAAATATTAAATGGAAAGGCAATCATCAGGATTTTAACAGAAATAGAAGGGTTTTCCACACCTAAGAAACCAAAGCTCTGCAAAGTAGTGTTACACTCTGTTTCTTGAAAAAAACTACAACCCAAACAGAGGAAAGGCTTAACTGGAAATTAAGCATTTCCTGGGATGTACCTTGAATTGTTATAGCTTTATGCACATCAGCTCAGATTTTTCACACTGGTATGGTTAAAATCATGAAATAGTTCCTCTGATATGAACTCTATATGTAAACCAAGCCAGAGTATGAAGTGAGTTGGTGTTTGGGTATCTGTAGCCCACACTGCAATGGTGAAGGGCTCCCCTTTGTGTTTTTCCTGTCTTCTGTCACAGTCCTGGCATTCCCTATGGAGCTGCACACTCAGCTGCAAAAACATTCCTCCCTCTCAGTGAGTGTTATAACGAGGGTGGAGTGAAATGATCAGTTAATCTCATTAAATAGGTTTTTATTCATTCTGATGGAAGTCCCTTGAAAGGTCATCTGCCAGGGCTTTGTTGCAGCACACACCTTCCTTGGGAAGCTTCTGTTATTCTCTTGGACTGTCAGGTTCAGTTAACTTTCCCTGGTACACACCCTGTTACAACACTGTGCTCTTGCTAGCTTTGTAGTCAGCAAATTTTCAGTGTTTGCTTCTGGAATTTCAGTTCCTTTTCAGACATGCCAACGAAAAGAGCAATCCTCATCTTCCATGAAATATGACACTTTGATGGCAGCTGGATGACAAGATACCTGTTGGAGGAGAGCGTTCTGTGTTTCCCATCCCTGAATCTGGGGGAAGGTGCTGTTCCTGTTGAAATCAATGGATATCTTCTCTCAGGAAATTGGTTCAAAGGCTTGTTTCTAGTTCCTGTGGGCCACAGGCTCTGTCTAGTCCTTCAGCTAAGTGATGGTTTGCAGGACTAAGTTTTAGAGGTGGAAATGCAGCTTTTTGTGCTACCTTTGTGCAGAACTGAGGGTGAGCAGTGCTCAACCTTCCAATACCACGAGGGCACCTTGAAGGAGTGATGCTGTTCTTTCTGTGAGGAAAAGGCAGAGCCTCCATTTCTGCCTTTTGCTTCAGTAATCCCAGTGAATTAAAATCCTTCAAGAACCTACCTTGAAACAGGTTTAAAATTGACCTGTTCTGAAATTCTGTAGAAAATTGAAGAGAAGGCTGAGCCACTGCTCTGTGTAGCATCAGACCTGTTCCCAGCCCAGGTGAGGAGCCTGTGCCACAGTGTGCTGTCCTTCCCTAGGGCAGTGGGTGCTTGTTTGGGGTCCAGGCAGCTGACTGCTGCATCCCAGTGGAAGGAAGCAGAGCTGGATTATCTCTGAGAAGCAATGAACATGACAGAGATGGCTCTGGGCTAGGTCACCAGAGGCCCAGTTTTTATCCAAATTCTGGTCATTGTAGGGAGTCCCTTCATGTTTCTGTGTTGCTTGTTTTTGTTTTTTTTTTTTTTTTTTTTTTTTCCCTCTTGCCCTTTATTTTCTGAATCACAGAAGCTGTAGATCACTTAGGATGGAGACTTGGATGGTACATGTTAGCCTTTGTCAAAAGTAGGATGTTTTTTACAAAATTTTTTTGCTTAGGGGTTATTTCGCATTTAATTTTTGCAGCCCCACAATGAGATGCATTCAGAAGTACCTTAATACCAGTGCAGCTTATTTCCTGTCCTGCACAGGAATAATTGTGGTGGTCCTAAAGTACCCTGTTGTGGTGTATGTGTGGAATTTTAACTCTTCCCACACCACTGAGCATTGCCAGGTCTGTGTGTGGACGAGCCCCTATTCACACTGCCCAGCAAAATGTGCCCTTGATCTGGAGCCAGGTCCACATTACCGGCTTCTGCTGGCACTGCTGTGTCAGCCTGTGGCTTTGAAGAACTGTAATCCCTCACAGGCAGAGAGATGCTGGCAGAAGCTCCAGCTCTGAGCACAGCCCTGGCTGGCAGGGTCACCTGCAAGTGCTGTTACAGGTGTTACATTGGAAAGTACCGTAAAACAGCAGGCACTGTTCCTGGAAAAGCATGGGCTTGATTGATCCCCCTCATTTCTATGCTGATAGGTCATGTCAACTTCTGTGAATTAGAATGTCTTTTTTGGGTTTTTTAACTGACTTTTGCTCTCTCTATCTGCCTCTTATTTTTAAAAAATCTTTCCAGTTTGGGGGTTTATTCCTGTAACGCTGTGTGGCCATGGCATAGCACCACAGAGGTAGTGGGTTCTGCGTGCATTGTATGAGCTCCTTTAGCTCATGGTTTCTCTGTGTTTGTCCTGTCCAGAGAGGTCACAGGGCTCTTGATCTTCCCTTTGGGGAAGCTCAAGTTGGTGGTCAGATCCCTGTGTCCTCTCAGGTATGGGTGTAGGCACAGAGTTTGTGGTGGTTGGGAGTGGGGCTGGCCCAGCCTCATCCCCAGTGGGCACAGCTGTGCAGGACAGGTGAATGCTGTTGAAGGGAACGAGCCATGGAGTGCCCAGGGGCACTGACCAACCACCAAAGGGAACAGAGGGCACACAGGTGCAGGGCAGCAACAGCAGGGGATAAAAGGCTGGGCTGAAGGACAAGAAGGGCAGATGCTTGCAGCCTGCTGAGGTGCCCTGGTGTTACTGTGTGTGGGCAGTGCCTGAAGCCTTCTGAAGAGGTGAGGTGTTACTGTGTGTGGGCAAATGCTTAAAGCCTTCTGCAATTGTGTGGGGATGCTCTGTGCATTGTGGCCATCTCAACTGTGGCATGTGCTGACATATGGGGGGGAGGTCAGTCCTAGGCCCAAACCATGCTCCCATCCCCAGTGTGGATAGTGTGAATATCTGTGTCTACCAGCTGGTAGTAAAAAAAAAAGAGGAGTTGAAGTGTATCATTCTCCTACACAGGTAGGAGCCCCTCTTAGCAGACTGTGGGCTTTACACAAGGCATGAGCCAGGGAATCTGATTCACTGCAGACCTGTCTGCCTCCCCACTATGGTTTCATGTTACTTGGAGAAGCTGCACAGACTGGTTTTTTCTAGCCTCTTCTCCTGCTGTGGTGTTGGTACCTACCTCCTGTGAGGTTGCTCTGGGCACAGGTGTAGTCACTGCAGTAGGGGAGAGAGAAGGGGAATATCAGTGTGAATATTCAGGTCCCTGTCCTGTCTGTGGCTCGGAGAGCCCTTTGGAGGACTTGGTGCTACTGTCCACCCTGAACTTCATGAGTGGGGTAGAAGATGCAGCCACACCTTGGTGCTGCTGTTGTCAGGCCCTTTGTCCTGGAGGTTGGATGTCTCAAATGTTTTTCAAAGGAGGTAGGAAATCCTGCAGTACATGAACCTTGTTTATCCATTCACCTTGTTGCCTGTCCTACCACCATCTATTTTTGCTAGGAACCTTCTTGTGTGAGGAGGTGAGGTGGGCTGGGTTTCCTCTGCAGCAAATGGAAGCTCTGGGCAGGGCTTACGGCAGCGATGCTCCGTTGGCCGTTAAACCGCGCTTGTGACACAGCCTTACATTCCCATGGGGGGTTTTCTTCTTTATCCCCTCTGGTCCTCCACTTGAACAAAACTAAAGGTGTCTGTGTTGTGAACTTCAGCATCAGGCTGGAGTTTTCTCAGTTTTCTTCTTTGTAGTGGTGTTTTTTCTTGCGTTCCCCCCCTACCTTTAAAACCTCCCAGTTCCATCAGAAGAAAGTGATGTTGTCCTGGTATTTCTCAAGGGGCATGTGTTCCCTCAGTCTGTGAAAATTAATGTTGGTGAGTGGCACAGAATGCTGGCTGCAGAGCCCTGTGATATGCTCAAGTCTGTGGGAATTTTTCTCAAAATTACTCTTTGATTTGGGAATGCCTGTGTGCAGTTCTATGAGAATTCATACCTAATCTCTCCTAGACATCAACTCAGCTTTTGGACATTTTAGGATTCCCTTCACAAAAAAAGTTGCTTTTTTAGGTAATGATCTAGCAATAAAACACAAACTGAGTGACTTTTTGGTAACTCTGTGTGCATCATTTAAACTTCAGCAGTGTGAGTTAAATATCTGCTTTAGTCCAAGGAGCAGCAAACAGGATGGTGTGAGTTCCCTTCTTTGGAAAATGAAAGAAATTGCTTCTTTCTGTATGAAAACAGCAAGTCTCTTTACCCAGAAGAGACATGGGGTTTATTCATTTGAGGAAGAGTAGCTGTTCTCTTAAAGTTGTGGATGGTTTAAAAGCTTCCAGGAAAGAGTGGCAGTAGACTGAAGACCTTGTTCTGGTTAGCAGCCAGGTCTGTGATAGAGGGAGACGGCTCAAGCAAGAGAATGAAATGGCGTTCGGTTTTTAATCTTATTTCTTGAGAAATTGATATCCTGCAGGGTTTGCCTTGTCAAGATAACGGCCCCTGAAGGAGAATAAATCTTATTAATTAGCAGTTTTGCATACTGCTTTTAATTGTTCCTTCCTAGGTACAGGTTTTGTATTGCATGTGCATTGCTGTTGTGGTGAGGGGCCTCTCTCCTGCAGCCCTGGAGAGTCTGCCTGAGTACAGAAATATTTCAGAATACACCATTGGGCCTTAAATTTATTCAGTGCCTTAATCCTCATCACCTCTCAGATTTAGGCATGTCCTAAATGCAGTTGTAAGTAATAGTTTTACAGTTTAATCTCCCAAAATTGGGTCAACCTTACCAGTTGTTTTTGACCTTGTTACCAGCACAGGTAGTTCCTGAGTGAGTCTGACACATCTCCTTGCAGCTGTGTGGAGCAATCTGGGGTACCAGTTTTACTTGAAACTCCCTCTTTGAAATTTTCTCCCTACTTTAAATACACAGGCCTTTATCACTGTAGGATATTATCCTTTGGATAATCTAAGTAATATCACAATATTTCCTTGTTGTATCACGCTTTTTCAGTTTTAAGAGCTTTACAAAGGATACTAGTTGAAGAGATACAAATGAGTGGACAGAATTTTAGGCTGAAGAGGTGGAGAAAAAGTAGGGAAAATAATCTTAGAAGAATTCAGCTCTTGTAGGTGGGAGGCAGTCAGCTTCATAATTTGTGTATGTGACTGCAAATTGTCAGAGTATAGGTAGCTCTCAAGAGTTCAGAAGAATGTTGTGCTGGTTGTGTATTTAAGGGTCAAGCAGTACATAATGTTAGCAGACTGAGAGCTCTGAGTTTATTCTTGGCCTTCTTTTAAATTTGTGTTCTACAAATTGCACAATTTATTTTTCTAAAATCCCGTGTACCTACATGTGAATCCCAGAGTGTTCTCACAGTCTAAATGCTATGACCCATCAGCTGCCCCCAAATTACCTAATATCAAGTACAGAAGTTTGGCAGCCAAAGAAAAATATAGGAAAATGTGTCCAGCCCTGGTTGCTGACAAGCCTATACATGTGCAGTGCAGTAATACAAATGGAAGGCACTTGGAGAGGGTTTCAGCCACATACAACAGAGAAGTACAGGCTTGAAAAATACTGGGAAAGTGCAATTCTTATGAAACGAGGAAGCCAGGAAGAGGAGAAAGAGGTATGTGACTTGCGCCTTGGCTGAAGGAAAAACTGTTTAGCACCTCCCTTTTTAAATGTCAAATGCATGGGAAAAAGTTGTTGGAAGCCAGTCTCTGCTAAGTTTGCTGCTTGCAAAACCTACTTTTTTGTGAGATGTTTGTGCAAAATCACCTCTGTGCTCTGCCTGTGAGACCAGACATGAGTCAGGCTATCAGCATCTAACATGCTTTCAGGTTGCTGTCTTACTGCTCTTGGTCTAAAATGCTGGAAAGAAGTGTTTGCTTTTTTCTCACTTTTAAAGTGCTTCATTCATTTAATGTCATTAGTGCTATTGTTACTTAAATTTACCTTCTGACTGGTAGCCATTAAAAATTTATAGAGAAATCAATAGTAGTGAGATTTTTTGCTCAAGTAAATATATATCACATATGTACTCAAAACCAAAGCAAACTGCAGTGCATTCCAGGAAATAATCTATAGTGCTGCTCTGTAATGTTCTTGCTCATCTTCATGTCAGGATGTTTTATCTGTGTCCCAGCTCACCCATCCCTGCCCCAGAACTCTGGCTGTTCTTTTTAACAGCCTAGAACAACAGAGCCTTAGGAAAAGAGGAGAAGTGTTTTCAGAGTAGAAATGTGAGTGATAATTGCCATATAATTATCCAGGGTTCCTTAATGACTGGATGCAGGGAGATCCTTAGGTTTGATGCTATGTCTGGTGGACAGCGCCCCAGCCAGAGACTGCTGTGCTGTCTCTGAAGAAAATGGAAATGGCTGGGGGCAAACCCAGCCCTTCCCAGCATTTGGAAAGGGAAAAGTATTTTTGAGAGAAGGTGTGATGTGGCAACAGAAGATTATTGCCTAAAACCATTTAAAACCAATGCCTAATAAAAAAAAAAAAATAGGACTGGGCTTAAAATGGCTTTGGAACCAGGCTTAAGTTCATTGGAGGGAGCAGACAAAGGTGTGATATAGACCACACAGCCAATGTGCACAGGGCAGTTTATTCTCCATATTGGGTCTCTGCAGCATTTTCTTGTGCAACTACAGATGGAATAAATCTTTGTAGACATCCAAGAGATGACCTTAATCAATTGTTCTGGCCAGGTGTTTTGGAAGGGGGAAAGCTTCCTTACGAGTCAGTGGTGAAATCTCAATTTGTAATTATGACTGTAGTTTATAATAATAATTCTAATTATATATATAAACAGTTTAACCTAGTACAATGTAAAATGGTAACATTTGCTGAGCTTTGGCTGCTTTCAGATGGTGAAAATGTGCTGGTGGTTGTTGGCTGGAATTCAGAAATATTTGTCAAAATTTTGTGCGCTATGTGAACAACAAAATTTTGTGTGGATTAAGCAATTATTAATTCTCTCCCATTATCCATCAGATAAAATTACAACTAGCTCATTAACCAAAATTAATTGTAAATAAAGCCGATCTGTTGTTGAGGAAACTAGTTAGAATGGTAATTGGGTAATGATGATGCGTTTAATTTCCAACTGCAGATTTAAAAGCTACTCCTTTTGGCAGTGACAGAGCAAGGTGTTCTGAAATGAAGCCTGGTGCTTGTCACTGTCATTGTCCTCTTAATTAATGCCACCAGGACTGCCTGTGTTTTGAATCTAATTAATTAGTGTCCCCTGCAGAGCACTTGGAAGTGTCCTGATTGTGCCCACTCTGAAGCCAGTGGTTAAACTATTCGGTGACCTCTGTGGGCAGGAGGTAGCACAGGAGGCAGTGGTGGTGTAGGACATGGAGCACTGCTGGCTTTGCTCCTGCAGCAGCACATCCTCGTGCCTGAGCTCTGGGAATGCTGGCTGTGCTTTGGGATTTGCTACTCACTTGCCATGGAGATGGATCTGGAGTTTCAGGCCAACAAAACTCAATTGTGACTCAACGTTTTAAAAATGATTGAGTGAGTAATTTGCTATGCAGTTTCATTTCAGTATCTTTTGCCCCAAGGATTATTTACTGTGGAGTGACTTCCAGCATGGTTTTGCTGCTATTTGTAATGTTGAATTTTAATAAGAAAGGACTTGTTTAAATAGGATAATGTTTTTATCCTAAATTGCCCTGTTCTAATGGTAAAATTGGCTTCACAAATAAAATCAGCAGTTGTACCTGCTAGCTTACATGCACAATTTCTTGATTATTTTTTACTCTGTTTTCAAAATGTATTAAATGCTATTATGAGATGAGCACAGAGTGTTTGATTTTAGCCAACCACCACTCCAATCATTAACAAATGGGCATTGGGTACAGAATACATCATTCAGGAGGGCCACCAAGTTGATCAGAGGGATGGAACATCTCTTCTCTGAGGAGAGGCTGAGAGAATTGGGATTGTTCAGCCAGGAGAAGAGAAGGCTTTGGGATGACTTAATTGTGAAGAAGAATGGAGAGAGGCTATTTACAAGGGTCTGGAGTGGCAGGACAAGGGGGAATGGCTTCCCAGGTTCAGATTGAACATCAGGAACACATTTCTGACTGTGAGGGTGGTGAGGCCCTGGCACAGGGTGCCCTGGCAGTGCCCAAGGCCAGGCTGGATGGGGCTTGGAGCAACCTGGGATAGTGGAAGGTGTCCCTGCCCATGGCAGGAGGTGGGATGAGATGCATTTTAAGGTCTCTTCCAACTCAAATCTTTCTCTTATTCTCCTTGTCTTATCATTTGTAATCACTCTACTGATTTATTTTTTTCCCCCCCTCTGACTTACTTTAAGAGGGAATTACAGAACTAAAGCATCGACTTAATCTTTAATATTCCTTCTTACCAGACTTGAAGAGAATATAGAATAAATGCATTTTACCTGTTTTATTTTTAACTATTTCTCTGTGAGGGTTTTTTTTTCTTTTGTGCTTCCTGGTCCATGGGGAGAAAAACCCTTGAAGCATGTTTTAGTTACATCACTAATATTAGAACTGAGTAATCGGGTGGCTTTGGCAGCAGTCTCGTTTATAAATTGTTGGTGAGCAGATGGCTCACCAAGTTGGCATGCCAGCTCCAAACTTTCACAATCATGAGTCAAGTTTTAAATCCCAAGATTGCCTTACATACCATGGGTTTTTTTTTTTTATTTTTAATGTGTGTTTGTTTAATAAATGTAACTCTCGATGGGTCTTCTCATTCCTGAGCTGTGTTTTGCACTGAAGCATGGCTTTTCAGCAGTCTCTGGCTTTGGGAATGCCTTTTTTTCTTAATTTAATGAAAGCAGAGCCTTTTTTTAGTCACATATCTGAAAATCTTGCTGCTAAGAAAAACTAATAAATGTCAGTGTAAGGGACATAAACGTGAGACTTGTCAGTTCTGGCTAATGTCAAACAGCTCAAATGATTGAGATCATTCACAAATGAACTTACAACAACTTTTGGGTTGTATGCACACATATTTTTTAGGAGTAATGTGCTGGTATTGGTTATCCTGGGTAGGCAGTTCTATGCCATTTGTTTGTTTTTTGAGTGCAGGGTTTAAGCCATTAGGCAGCATCGAGTACAAATGTTGCATTTTGAAATGGAAGAGTGAATATTTTCTGTAAGCAAAATGTAGCAATAAGGAAACTGGGCCAAGCAAGAGTGCTCAGACATTCTCCCTGTGAACACAGTGAAGTTCCAAAAGGGTCAGATCTTGATCCACTTGAGAATTTGGACTAATATTATTGGAAGGATTTCTGCTTTTTTCTTTTACTTTTTCCTTTTCAAGCTATTCCTTTAAGTAAAATTAATATGCTATATGTGGGTTATAATGCATTGTGGGACCTGTTATGGAATGATAATTAGACCTTATTTCTAAATGATTCCACACAAAGTGTGCTGTTGTAAATGCTAAACAACTGTGTTTCATCCATAATCATGTAATTGGTGTGTGCAGCTAATTAGTGTGTGTTCAGTTCAGGCCCAGATTTTTTGGAAATGTCTCCTGTTCTGGTCCTGATTTAGCAAAGCTCTTAAACAGATGATTAACTTCCATTGGCTTTAATAGGACTTAAGCACATTCTTAATCAGGGCCATTGTGTCAAATCATGTCTCTTGGTGACAATCAGAACAACCTGCCAGAGCTGTAGTAAAAATATCTGTAGGTCCTTCTTAAATTTAGATTAATCATTTCTTTAATTGGTGAAGCATTTTGTTTCAGAATCTGAAACTGTGTGGGTACCTTGCTCTCTCTCTCTCTCTCTCTCTTTTTAAGCAAATGGTTATTGTCACAATCTAATTGTATGTGTAAAGTTTAAAGATTTTAACTAGCTTGGCAGGCTGTTTACATCAAATCTGTTCAATACACCTTTGAGATGGAGAAGAAGAAAATAGGCATCTGAGAGTGCCTCACTGGAATATAAATGTCAGTGCTGATAGATATCTATGATAGAAAATTTGTGTGGGAGTAATAATTTAGTAATAAAATAGGTCAAATTAATTTTTATGCTGAAGGGGATACCTTACAATAACCATTTTGTAATTTTATGTTTGACAGTTTGCTGTGCATTATGTGGATAGGTGGAGCTGAGATAATGTAATCCATTTCCAGTTGTAAACAAGATTGCTTTAAGAGCTGCAGTAGTAAGATGCATGTTGGCTGACTTTAAGCTGAAAGGTAATTGCCTCTGAATATTAATGTGCATGTGGGGATTTTGTGTTTAATTCTGGGATTTCGTATTTGCCCTATAGCAGCTCTGAAGAGGCCCTTGTTTTCCCAAAACCCACTTTGCTGCTAATTGAAGCTGATGGCAAATGTTGAGTTTTGGGTCCTTTGCTTCAATTTTATGTGGCCTGTGTTCCTTGGAGAATGCTGCTTGCTTTGGCTGGTTTTTTTTTGTTTTGTTTTGTTTTTTTTTTTTTTTTTTGGTTAACCACCTTTCAAGTTGAGGATTTTTGGAGATGCTCTTGTGTCCTACAGCAGCTGAGTAGCTCCTGGGCTGCAGGAGGAAAGATGGAATTGTAGGTTATAGAAAAGGGGAGAAGTTGCTGCCCTAAGTAAATTGGAGCCTCTTAGAGAAATGAGAGTTAAGGTGCTGATCCATGTGCTCTGTAGCTGGCAAGCTTCCTCATGAGTCATTAAAGACCAGTCCAAAGCCCACTGCACTCTGTGGGAGATTCTCTAATTCCACACACTTGTGGAGCAGCCCCCTATCATGGGGGCAAGCTGCAGGTAGTGACAAGCATTGTCTGGGGGGACATCAGCTGGCTGCATCTGTTTTTCAAATTGTTTTAGGCATGGAAGGCCACAGCCAGATTACAAGCAAGCAATACCTCAGCTTTCCATTCCAATTCCAGCCCTTGGCTTGTACAAGCTGTTCCATTAGCACTGCTTCCAGCAAGGCCCAGCACTGGGAACAGCAGCACTGGTGCTGAGCAGGGGGGAACTGCAGCAATCTGCAGCTGAGCAGTGCTGCAGCAGCTTGGCAATCTGTTGTGTGCAGGGCTTTAGCCTGCACACGTTTGAATTGCAGCGGGTGTGTGGGCTGTCATTAGGTAGGACTCTTTAAAGGTGTTATAACTGGCAGGTGCCCCAGATGCCCTTCTGGCTGAGATGACTGTTCCTGAGACAAGCCCTCAAAGCAGAGTCCAGCATTGCTTGTTCTCTGTGGCAATGCCAGCGTTTTCTTCTGAAAAAGAAAAGCCAAATAACAAAAAGGGGTATTTTTAGCTTGGATCGATTTGCTGATCCAGTTTAGCGCACGGTCTCACACAGTGAGAGGGTGGTGTCTGAGCAGGGATGGGAGCTCTTGGCTCTTTTTCTGCTTCTGCAGAGACAAAGGCACTCTGAGCTGTGCTGATACCTCACACAGGTCATCAGCTGTGTGGTCAACAAGGCAGGCAGCTGGCTTTTCTGCTGCCCCTGACCCAGTGCAAAGGGTGGCTGCCTCTTGCAGAGGGATGGAGCCAGCAGCTCAGAGGTGCTGGGTTCACAGCCAGCCCTTTCACAGGTTGCCTTTATCTCACAGCTCACATTTGGACTGTAACCTCATATAACACCTTCAGTTAAACAGTGCTGGTGGTATGAGTGGGAGCCACTGAGACAGACTTGAATCTTCCACACTCCTGCACCTTGCACAAACTTTGGGGTATTGGGCTTTTTGGTTTGGAATGATTTTTAAATTTCCATAGTGCCCCATCTCCAGTGATTTGGTCTGACACTTACAGAAGTTAAAGGGAATCTTGGTGGTATTTCAGTCATTTTTGCAACATGATGCTGCTTGTAGCAAAGCTGTTCTATGGATGCCTTTGCTAAAAAATTACTTAGCTACAGAAACATTTGACTGTAGGCTGATAAGCAGAAAAAGTGAGGGTGTGTGGGTTTGTGAATGTATGTTGCCCATTAAGGAGTCTCACTCAATGCTGGGTGCTTCATTACAATGAGAAAAATAACATCAAAGGATTTTAATAGCTAATTAACTTGTTCACTAATGGATCAGGCGCTGTCTTAAGGGCAGTAGTTTAAAAGAGTCAGTTTAATGAAAGTTGACTGGAGGTGTGTCCTGTGGCTATTACAAACTTTGTTTTCTAATAGCATGTATTTTTCAGTAGCTCCTTGCCATGCTGTAATGTGGTTGGAGTGGGAGAAATTAGAAAACTGACCATTTCCCGGCAGATAGCGATAAGTTTCTACTCAGGCACAATGCTCTATACTCTGTGATAGGTTTATAATTATTATCCTAAGATTGATGCTTTTGGGGGGAGTGTAAATTTGTGCAGCAGTAATCCATTAAGAAATCAATAATCATTCCATCCTGAAATGCAGTTTCTCTACAACATTATAAATACACACCAAAGATTTGAAACTCTGCCGGTTTCCCCTTCTCCGCCCCCTCCTCCTGCTTCCCTGAACTCCAAGTTCAATGCCCTTTGTTGTGCTGGAGAAGCAGTTCCGTGGTGGGACTCTTCTGTCAGGAAAAACAAGGCTGATGGTGATAGCAGCATCCTGAGAGCCAGTAGCACTTTTGAGTGCAAACTTTGCTTTCCCACCAAAAGCACCCCTTTTATCTTGGGGAAATTCTCCTTCTCCTCTGCCAGGGTCTCATCCCTGCTAGATGGGGATGATGAAGATTCATGCCTTGTTCCTCTGTAGAGAACAGTGGAGAGGAGGAAGTGTTATAGAAGTGCAAAGTCGTTGTATGTGCACATTTCCTTTTCCTCATTCAGACTTGGTTCTTCATGTAACACTTCAGAGGTTTGGCTATCAGAGAGCAGCACATCCTGCAGGACTTCCCTTTTTGCTCTGAATTCTCCCTAGCTGGGCAAACACATTTTTGAGCTGCTGCTATATGTTATCCCCTGATGTAGAGAGCTGGAAACATACTTTATCTAGGAGTGAGGGTGATTATAACTGATAAATAGTAGCTGAGCAAGGAAGAGTGGGAGTATTATTTATGTTTCTTTGTGAAGGAATAAATTATATGGGGTGAGGTGCTTGGGTCAGCCTGGTTTTGATCTTGCAAGGAAAATTGTGGATGGAGCAGGGAGATGCTATTGCTGTAGCAAGAGCCATAATGCACAGAGTACATCTAATATTACATTTCCATATCTTTCACTTCTATTAGTCCTCTACTTTCTTTTGCTAGACCTGGTTGAAAAATCATTTCTAATAAAAAAAAAAAAAATCTAATTTTTCCGTTTCAGTTTAAATTATTTTTAGCCAGCTCTGCTGTTGGTTGAAAAAAGGGGCATTTGTTAATGACAGAGGATTTTTTTTACAGCCATCATAGTTGTTTAGGCTTAAATTCCCTCTTCCTCATCTGCCCTGAAAAAACCATGCTTGGTTTAGTATGGGTAACTCAGATATGCCTTTTCTTCCTCTGAGAACAGTGCCATCCAATTTAGGGATGGTCACCACCTCTTCAGCTTTGAGAGGGAGAAGAAACAGTATTTACGATACCTTTGCTTTTGAGATTGGAGAATCTCAAAATGTCCAGAGTCTAACAAGTGTATAGTGTGAGTTTTGGCTGTGATTTGGTACATGTGTGCCTTGGCTTGTTTGGGAATAACCATGGGTAGAATCATACATGTATTTTAGTGTTTGCAGACAGGGATTGTGGGTGAGCTGGTGATGAACAAAACTGGACACTGAGCAGCCAAACACTGATTCTAACCTCTGTAAGTTGTTCTAGAGTAATCCAAGGTTATTGTCATGGTAAATTATCTCACTGTGATCCAGTATGGAAGGAGTGGCTGGACTGTGGGGACATTGCCATTCACTGGCTCTCACTGGAAAGTGCAAGGTTGGACGCTGATAGGAAAAGACCCAGATGCCAACAAAAGAAAGATCTTGTCAATTGTGCTCAGCCGATTTTCATTCAGCATTGACTTCTTGGTAAATTTGAGGGTTTTTTCTGTAAGGCCATGACCCCTATACTGGGTACTTTCAATAAAGAATAGTTCTTCATTTACCTAAAATGAAGAAATTTACCTCCCTCTTGCTCAGATGCTGGTAGCATATGAGTTTAGCAAGGACCAACACTTCATGGGTTTTGACTCTTCTTATTTCAATACCTTGTAACTGGCTTCACTTCTTTGGTCTTCGTACTGATTAATGCTTTTATACGTCACTAATGCTTCATTTTGAAAATATCTTTTATTTTCCTCTTTTCCATCAACTTGTGATACAGAAGCAGCAGCTGATTGACAGCTGACCTTTTTCTGCAATGGTTTGCTGAAGAGTTCATGCCAATGGCATGTGGCTTTTCAGCGAAATAGGAAGACTTTATCACATCTTTTTGTTTTACCCATTACCTTTTTTTTCCAGTGGTTTGCAGAACAATGAGTGCTAAAAGCCCAGTATCAGCTCACAGGATGCCGAGTCTAACAGATAGGGCTTTATTAGCTCTCGGTTGCATTTGTCTTTACTTCACAAGTCCCTATTTAGAATTACCTGTAAGTGGTTATTTTCCAGTGTGGTTTTCAAAGACAAACCACTTTTTTTCTTATTGTTGTTGCTGCTGGTTTCTTTAACTGCTAAAAGCTCATCACCATGTATATAACTCTTATGTGTCCACTGATAGCTTGAGTGGCAAGTTACAGAAAGTGGTGTAAGAGGCGTTTTGGAAAGAAAATTCTTCAAAGGGAAATATTTAACAAACTGAACAATGAAGAGATGCCATCTCAATCAATAAGCTAGAGTTAATTGGCTGTGTACAAAGCATTTTTAAACAACTTCCCTGAAGAGTCTGTGTATTGAGCTTAGAGTGCCTTTCCAGTGAGGCTATTTTCAAAGGCTGGTTTCTTCTAAAAAAGTGCTCGTTTTCAATTTTTTTTTCTATTTTCCAGACTGAATGCCATCTTGCATATGGGTCTCATTGAGTGAATATAAGAGTATTTAATAAGAGCTTTTAATTTCTTCCTTAATGTGTGTGTGCCTCCCTAGGAGTATCCCATGTTCTAGTGACTGCAAACTGCTGGTCTAGAAAACAGCCAGCAGCTGCTCTCAGCCTGTGGGCAATGACAGCACTTCAAATGTGCTGCATTCAGGCATCTGTGTTACCTCATTTTTCTATTTCTGTTAACTTTATCAAAGTCTGCCACGTGCAAGATGTTGACCACAAGCCCTGTGTTGGGACCAACGGTCCTAAACTGATAGTTCAACTTCATGCTTGTAGAGGTGTCATAAACCCTATTGGAATTAAAAAGAAAAAAAGAACTCCAAACCCCCTTATTATTACCCTCAGGTAAGGGATACATTTCCAAAAGGGTATTTTATGCCAAGCTTTCAAAACCCTCTTCAATGACGGACAGGCATCATTCTCTGAGCCTTCAGAGACTGGAGGTGGAAGAGCTTCCTCTCTCTTAGCAGGAGCCACCTGTCTCTTTGGAATGCCTCCCTCAGGATGTTGTAGGTCTGATTTTTAGAGATGGCAGAGATTGCTAGGAATTTGATCAGGAATTTGATCAGGAATTTGATCAGGAATTTGATCAGGAATTTGATCAGGAATTTGTGCAGTTGGACATCAGAAGAGTTGGTCCAAGTGGCTCGGTCAGTGAGACAGCAACCAAGCCTCACACCCGCTGCAACACCTGTCTCCTATCTACGAGTTCATTACACCAGACCAGTGTTTCTTGCTTTGTGGGTTGTGTAGGGCTGTTAAATGTGTTTAATGAAGCTGCCTCCCTATTTTTCTTTTTCCTTGACCCTAATGTCACCTATGTAAGTCAAGGTAAATGGTAAGAAAGGAAGAAATCGCTAGCATGAAATTTGGAGAAATTAGTAGTTCAAAGTAAAATACTTCCTTGATGCTTTTCCTGGAAATTGTTCTTCCCTTTTGACCCACAAAAGGTCCTCACTGTGACTTGTAAGCTAAAGGACTGTGATTCTGTGTAATAGTTCTCAAATAATTTGAGCAGTGCTGCTTTCAGATGAAGAAATGTTAACAGGTCTTGTTCAGGCTGGCTCTCCCTTGTGCGGTTGGGTAAAGGAGCGGGGAGTAAATCATTGAGTAGGTATATCTTCCATTCAGCAGGAGCTGCACATGATGGGATTATTAGTATTTCTAAACTAAAGCCCCTGACAGATCCTTGGATGCTTAAAGCTGTTGTGATGCTTTACCAGATGGTTCAGAAACTCAGACTGGAATATCTCATTGGCTGGTGCTAAACAATGACATTTCAAACCCACACGTTTGTTTGGATTTTAATTTTCAGGAGGATCAAAGCTTTTTGGGATATGGGCTGTCTCTTTCCATATATATGCTCAGCACCTTATGTAGTTTAGATGCTTTTGCAGTGTCTTTATAATTCATCATATTACAGAATATTTGGAACTGTTGCACATTTTTAGCCATGTGGTCCAGCAAAGTGCAGACAGGGATAAGTGTGCAAGTTGTTTAATGCAATGAGTGTGATGGCTGCAACTGCTTTGTCTTGTGTCTGGTAATTGTGAGCAGGTGATTATGCTGAAATGTGCCACTTTGGAGTCTGTATCCCTCTGTTCTTTTCACTTCTCAAATCTTGTCTTTGAAGGCTCAGTTCTGTAAATACTAATGTGTTTGCATAACTTGTATTCACTGCAGTGTTGATGCTTATTCCTCTTAGAGGTTGAACTGTTCAGTCCTGACTCTACCAAATACATTGAATGAGACCCCGCTGCTCTTGGGGAGAAGATCAAAGGAAACTGGTTGGGTTTTATTTTTTTTCAGTCCCATGACATTTTGAAAACTGGATGGACTGTCCCTCTGGCAAAATCAAAAAAATTTTTACGGCCTTCCAAATGAGGCAGTCCTCCCTGGCTGCCAACATGTCTGTCCTGGTTAAAACTACAATCTTCCTGCTACTTCTGAGCTGTCTTGGAGCGGGAATGGAAGTATTACTATGAAATTTCCTTCTTAATTCCTTAGGGCAAAGATTGCTGTTTTGTGGTGTGCAGATAATACTGGGTAGAGGTAGGCTACTATGTGAAAATGTGCACAGATCATTTTGGAATTGGAGAAGGATTTGAGATAAGTGTTTGAGGAACGGAGAACTCGTTTATAACGCTTGTTTAAACAACAGTGTTGATGTACATTCTAGAGAGCAGTGAACCAGGATGCTTTGTTGACAAGTCTGGGAGGTTTGGCCTTTTTTTGTCACTCTCTTACCCCTGACAACTCAATTAAGAGAATAGCATGAGTGGAAAAGAGTTCAGTTACATTGAGAAGAAAAAGGACATTTGACATAATTATTTTGGTGTTAGACTGGTACGTTCTATCCCGCTGTTCTCCATATGATTCATTCTATTTGTGCATGATTGTTGCACAGTATTAAATAATGTGCCTTTTTTTTTTTTTTTTCCTGTTTAACAAGTATTCCCCTAGCTTGTCTCAAAAAGCTGACACATGTTCATTCTTCACTCAGGGAGTTCTGCATCTGTCGACACTTCAGACATAATCAGTTTAGATTTCAGCAGCTGATTAGTGCTCACCTCTAACCAAACTCAGAAGCTGTTGCTCCAAATGGTAACAAATAATAACCTAATTAGTCCTCTGCATAATGATAGCAGGGGCCGTAGCTGAAAGCTCCTGCTCTTGGAGCCCTTTCTGTTCTAGTCCACTGGCCTCACAGCCTGTTGGATCAGCATTTACACTGAGCTTTTCTTCCCCCACCTTAAAATGCCTTGCAGAGCAATTAATTACGCACCTGAAGATAGGCATTAGGCACGCAACAGTATTCCACACAGAGCCACGAGCGTTTCATTAGAGGCAGGTAATTGGTGTGTGATTATGAAAGCAGGAATGCTGGGCAGCACTCCAGGATTATCCTATAGCGCCTGGAGCCGCTGCGTGTCCCTGCCAAGCTGTTTGACCCGGCCGGCTGATGCGGCTCACGCTGCCTCCAGTTCTGCCTCCAGTTCTGCCTCCAATTCTGCCTCCAATTCAAGCACACCTCCTCTCTACTCCAGTGCCTGGCTGGTTGTGACAGCACCAAGTTTTACCAGGAAGTTTTATATGGCTTTATGCTTTTCTGAGTCTGATTAGCTAGTTAGCAAAACATGCCCGTCCCTGTCCATTAAAGTCTGTGTACTTCCTCTTAGCTAACACTGATTTTGCACAAGCCTGGGGATTTCTTTTTTTTTTTTTTTTTTAAATAAATCTATGTCTACAGAGGCGTAGTTTAATAAGTACCACTCACCGGGATGGTACAGTAGCCACTGGCATCTCTCAGAACAAAAGTCATGTGAGCAACTATAGCTGGATTAGTGTGACCTCAATAGTACAGAGAATTGAGGGAAGAAAAGAGAGAGGATGAGGGGGAAAATGCCTTAAGATGCCTTCAGGAAGCTGTGCAACTAAAGTTGTCCGAAGGCAGGCTGAGCCAGCTGAATACCAGAGTACATAAATATCCGTTAGTTGAAAAAGGAAGTTTTAAAATGTCAATTGGATTTTCAGGTTTGATTCAATAACTTTTTAAAACCCTGCTTAACTTTGAAATTGAGAGGGTCTATTTTAAAACATAAATCAACAGTAACAGAAAAATCACTTAAATAACAGCAAAAGTGCTGCTTAAATATTTGCTGCTGAAATGTTAGTGTCTAGCTACTAAAATTGGGAATGTCACAAAATCAGCACCTAAAAGCAGAGCTTGTTGCTGAAAGTGCTTTATTGCTGTAGCTGTTGCTTTTTCTGTTGGTAAGGGGATATTTTCTACAGTTTATTCAGAGTTCAGTCAAAGTGGGTAAGGCGGCTAGTAGGTGGAAGAGCAGGAAGATTTGTTCTCCTCTGCAAGCTGATGAATAAAAACTGGTTTGAGAGGTTGAGGCCAATTCCGTTTTGCATTCAGGATAAGGCTGACATGAGTGATGAATTTAAAAATCACTTAGAAAATGAAGCTGTTAATTATCTTTAATGTATTAACATGTAAAACAAATGTGTGAATAAATGAATGTTAAGCTTTTTAAATAAGTGCACAGTCTATCCCCTGAGGTAATAAAAAGTGCCTAATCCACTATAAAGCTTTCATTTATTTGCAAAATCACTGGTCTCTGTGGCTAATAGTTTTTGTTTAGAAAACAGCTGAGAAGTCCAAATACAAGATTTAGCTGCAGTATTTAAACTGAAATTTCCCGGTTGCTTTATTAAACTGCAACTTTAAAAGACTATTACATTTCTTTGAGTATGATTTGATGCACCATGTCTTTCTCTTTTATAAAATATATTTATCTTGGAGACAAGGACTAGAGTATACCAAATCTATCTGCATTTTGGTTCTGTATTTCTGAGAAAGTTGTTAGCTTAACTAAGAGAGAAATTATACAGCTTTTTCAAAGTGTATGTCTAAATGAGAAAATGTCTAAATGAAAGATTGTGGAAGGCTATAAAAGATGGGACTCGTCAGGCTACAAGGAGGTGGGAAGCTCCTTCAGTCCCAAATCAGATTTGCTTCAAATATTCATTAAGGAATTGCCATTAAAAATGGGGAGGTACTTAAGACTTTCCTAATTCACATCAAATGACAATATCAACGTGAAAAAATCAGAAAATTGTACAGGAAGAGTTGTCACATTTGGGCTGGAACACTGAAAATGAGATGAAATGTGGGAGTGCGTGGTGCCGGGTCGGAGGCCAGGGACTGAATTTCCACTGTAAGCTGCATGCCTGGAAATGACAGAGGAGGAATAGGCTGGGTTTAGGTGATGTGAGAGATCTCTCAGGCAGCAGTGTGATAAAGTTAGGAAAATGGCACGTGCTCTGACGTGATCTTGCAGGTAGAGTGTTTCCAGTGGAGAAGGGAAATACTGATGCTGTTTCACCAGAGCAGCAGGGTAGCTTGGCCCACGCTGAGGTCTGTGCTTCAGCCACGAGACATCTTCTGTTGCAGGGGCTCCCTTTTCAGTCTAGACTGGGAATCTCTCCTTTCTGTCAGGAAATGAAGGTCTGTTCTGCCATGTCCACTCCACCTGGTAAAGTAAACCTAAAGCAAGGCCATGGGATCAGGCCCATTGAGCAGTACAGGAAGGGGTAAATCCCAGGGTGACAAGTTATTTAAACTTACACAACTGTCACGAGAAGCAGCAGAGTAGGAATGAGGCAGAGTTACCCTTTTGCTTGTGCCAGAATGTGGGCAGCAGTCTGACACATTTCTGAATGGGATCATATGGCACGATGGCCTGACGGCAGAGGGCTCAGAGTCACGTAGGGCAACGAGGCACCTTTTACCTCTGCAGGGGTCACCAATGGTGGGCCTGTCTGAGCCCTGGGCAATGCCTTCCTCATCTCAAATTCTCACTCCAAGGCTGGGGGCAGCCCCTCTCCACTCTGAAGTCCAAGCCAAGGCCTGCAAAGGCTGTACACGTACACCAGCACTGCCTTTGCATGGATCACAGCATGGTTGTGCAGCAGCAGAAATGTCTTTTCCGTGTTCTTTCCGTGACTTTGTGCAGCTTGAGTTTGCTACCCTGTTGATTGGCATGAGCTTCAGTAGGAAAACCAAGATTTTCCTTGGCAAGGCCTATGCTAGGTCTATAGCAAGGAAGCAGTTTGCCTGCAGGAAGTACTGGGATAGATGAAGGCGTGGTTATGAACTCCATTTAGCTGGATGAACCCTTTTGTATTATACTACAGAGCAGGGGCAGCTTGGAGTCAGTGAGGACTAAAAGTTTGTTCCTCTTTGCATTTGCTGTGCCACAAGGTAGCACAAAAATTAAAGTCTTCAGACCATCTGCCTTTCAGATGAATGAGTAGCAGCAGCAATCAATGCTCAGACTTATGTCTGAACCACTGGAGATTTAACTCTCCCTTGACTAACTGAAATTCTCATGGCTATGAGAATTTTGGCTGAAACACACGCTATTTTTCATGAAACATCCAGCAAGTTTTGTGTAAGTAGGCTGGCAAGTTTGGTTTGATTTTTATGGAGGATGCTTGTACAGATCAAAACCCCTCAGCTGGTACCAAATTTTCACTTGGTGTAAAGTGCCATAAGTATGGATCTAATGAGGGCTTCTGATTTAGAGCATCTGATATTCTAGTTTGCTAACTACTGGTTTTGGGTTTTTTTAAATATGCAATCATTTTTATTTAATGTAAAGCTCCATAATAAAACTTGGTTTTGTTTCCTTTCCCGTGTGCTTATCCTAAGAAGAAAACAAATGCCATTCTTCTGTAATATGGTTGAAATAATGAATTCACTCCAATGATCAAAATTCAGTTTGGTCATTCCTTCACTGTGACTTCTGTCAGACAAACAAGCTATGCTGCCCAGATAGAAGATGAGATAAACTGGAGATGGCTGCCTGGAATTTTCAGGCAGTACTTAGCAGAAGGAAAAAGTTTTAATGGTTTTGAGATCTGTAAATGTGCCATGTTAATGCCAAAAAGTCTGGGGGTATATTTTCAAAGTACAGTTCACTAATCCTGCTATCAAATAATGGGATTTATGCATGTACCTCCCATGAGCTGCTTTGAAAACATAACTTTAAGTGTCAACAGTTTTCTGGATGCACATTTAAAACTTAGTGAATTCTTTAATTGCTAGGAGTAGGAATTGGCCAGTGCTCTCAGCTTTGATCACATCTGAGGTACATACTGAAAGGAGCTACTACAAGAGAATTTTTGGTATCTATGGCCTAGAAAAGCTGGGTTTTTCTAGGAGATGTATTTCTGTAGGAGCATCTATCTATAGTGCCGTTCAGGAGAGGCCATTCCAACCACCCTTACCTCAAGATATCTTGTCTGTCAGACCTGAACAATACAAACTTGTTCATGGATATATGCACTGAGTATAATTTGGTGGTTTGGTGGGTTTTTGAGGGCATAAGATTGACCACAGATTAGTTTGTGCTCACCTCGAGATGGGTTCTTGGGATGTGATCATTCATCACCTCATGGATAGTGTGACAAAAGGGAATCAGCCCTTGCAAATTCATTTCCATGCCTGCACCTATTTTGGCTGCTGGGTTACTATCACTGCAAGGGCTGCTTGGCAAGAGGAAGGAAAAGTCTGGTTGGGAAATATTGCTGACTTTTTACCTGCTTCCTTGGAATGGAAGCCTGAACAGCACATCTCTTTTTTTTCTTCTTATCAAGGAATTTGTTTCCTGGAGGCAGCCTGAAAAATGGCACCTGGTATCCCTGTGTGCAAACAGACCTCAGTGAAAGGAAGCAGCCTGTAAATACTGCACTGGAAAGACCTGGTGGCTTCAGCATTTTTCTGCAATAAAGCTGGGGGAAAATAAAACAGTTGAGTTGAGAAAGAGGTATTTAAAAGCCAGGAAGAAGAAGAAGTTTCTTCCTTGGTTCTCTTGGTAGTTCTGTGGAATAATCAGCTGTGACACATTAGTGGAGCTCATGCTTGCCATTTAGATATGTTTTGAGAGACCAGTATTTCCTAATATTTTGCTTCATATAGGGCATGCGATAAGATAAGAAGGGTAAATTTCCTGTTTTTCTTAAACCCTCTCAGTGATCTGTAGCATTTGAGGTTCTTCACTCAGTGCAAATGAGCAAAGTTGGTGCTTTTGTCTGCTTGATGGTGGTGTAACTAGCAAAATTGAGGACATTGTAGGGAAAGGAGGCATTCTTTGGAATAATGTTGTTTTTCACTTTTCTGAAAGGAGTATCAGGTGGCCTATGCTCACTTTCTTTTATTCCTTCTGAGCTCCTGGATGTGGAATTTTTGCTGTTGGCTGGCTTTTCAGCAGTGACTGGTCCAACACAAACCACTAGATCCAGGAGCTTCAGCAGATTCATCCAGGACTGCCATTTAGTAAGTCTGCTCTAAGCTCAGTTAAAAACTTCAGATTTCTTCTCCAAGTTACATTTGCTTGAGTTAACCAGGCATTGAAACAAATCTGTGTACTTCTGTTCTTCTTTTTACACTGCTGCTTCATTTCTGGACCTTTTAGCCCTGTGAAACAGTTGGCGTGTGAACGATGTCTGTCCCTCCTGTACTGATAAAAAAGCTTAAAAAGGTCTCCTCAAAATTGTCTCTTCTGCTGGGAATCAACCTGCCTCCTTCAGTTGTTCTTCATAATGTATAGGGTTTTGTATTTGGCATTTCTGTGATTGTTTTTCATTGGACTGTTTCTGGAATAGCAATAATATGTTCTTGAGAAAGTGAATTGGGATTTATACAAGTTCTTCAGTATTAGCAAATGTCTTGGATCTGATTTTGGAAATGCACTCAAAGCAGCATGGGTAGAAGGGGGTGGAGGAGAATCTGGAGAATCTGTCCCTCTGTCCCCCTCAGGAGACACCCCACCTGCAGAGCTGCCTCCAGCCCAGCCCAGGAAGAACATGGCCCTGTTGAAACCAGTCCAGAGGAAGCACCAAGATGGTCAGAGAGATGGAGCAGCTCTGCTCTGAAGAAAGGCTGGGAGAATTGGGATTGTTCAGCCTGGCAAAGGAAAGCTTTAGGAGACCTTTTTGCAGACATCCAGTTCTAGAAGTGAGCTGACAAGGAAGATGGAAACTATTTATAGGGCCTGGAGTGACATGGCAAGGGGGAATGGCTTCAAACTTGACAGGGAGCAGAGTTAGATGGGATAATGGGAAGACATTTTTTCCTGTGAGGGTGGTGATGTCCTGGCACAGGTTGCCCAGAGAAGCTGTGGCTGCCCCATCCCTGTAAGTGTTCCAGACCTGGCTGGATGGAGCTTGGAGCACTCTGGGATAGTGGAAAGTGTCCCTGCCATGGCAGGGGGTAGGAGCCACATGGTCTTTAAGGTCCCTTACAACACAAGCTGTTCTTTGAACCTGTTATATGAACATTTATGTGCTTGTTTACCTTGGAGTAATGCTCTCCTCATTCCCCAGGGGTCTGAAGACACTAGCAAGGCCCCTGGGCTGGTACCAGACTTGAGTGTGCCCCCAAGAGCCTTGTGGAATGAAGCTTTCTAGATAGATCAACCCCATACTTTGCTTCTTTACTGGTTCCCATGTGTGGTACTGGCATTTCTCAGCCACATTTCTGCCATGATCTGTGGTTACAAATGAAGGACCCTCACTGAGTCTAGTCCTGGAGGGGGCAACTCTGTCTCAGTTTCCTTAAGCCCCATCTTAAACTTGGCTAGACTTTTGTCCTCCTCTCCTCTGCAGCTTTTCTATAGCTGTTTTAGTTTCCAGAGCAAACATCTTTACATACAAACATCTTTGTGACCCTCAGCTGGGTTTTTTGCTCAGTCTGGTGTGCTGAGCTGTGGTTTTGAGCACTTGTGCACACTAACCCCCAAGCATGAGCAGTGTAGGCACATATGGCTGTAAACTGATGAAGCTATTTCAAGCTCACTTCTATCAAACATCACTTGACATATGATGGCTCTGTTCCTTCACTGATCTAGTCCTCTTTCCATTTAATTCCATTACTTTGCTTTTTAGCAACTGTAAAATGATGTGCAAATGTTATACACTGAAGCATGGTAAGGGGAGAGTGGACCACAACCACTTTTTGGTTTTCTACACTTAGACAAGAAGAGCTTTGATAAGTAAATAACTACCTATATATTTTTAACTGGAGGTTTAAACTGACTTGTGGAGTCATCGTATTTCATTCCAACCTGAAATATTTTCACTTTTGGCACCGTTTGGCTCCAGCTCTTATCTCTATTTACTGTACAGGCTCCTCCTTAGATCTTCCTCCAAAATGTTTCACCTTAGCTGTTGCTGTCTGGTGCAGAATCTTCTGCTTTTTAGCATTCTGAGTATATAACATCCCATGAAATTCCTTCATGTCACTGCAGTACCATCCCTGGGAATTCCAGAGGCTTTGCTAAGCATGACCTCTTCTGCCTCGCTCCAGCTGCTGCAGTCTTAAGCACATTGCTGTCCACATTATGCTAGCATTTCATTCCTGTGGCATGCAGTTTCCAAAACTTTCCCACCACAGCTCATTTTCTGCATTAGGGCTAATAATTATCCCTCTTATCTCTTTACCAGACAGAAAGTGATATTAAACTGAAGGCCTTTCTAATGTAATTCAGTGGAAATTGAGTCTGTGTTGTAGAAATTTTGGTAGGGGGTCCTTTTAGTGACAGCATAATTCTTGTGATAGATGAGAGTTAAGCTCCTTTCTATACAATAGGTTATATTCCTTGTAAAAGTTTGATGTGAATAGAAAGGTTTGGGGTTTGTTATTCATGGGGATGCAAGTTTGTGGCATTCCTTCTTCTCTTTTCCTTTTCTTTTTTTGATGGTATTATCTGAAAACAACGTAATAGGCTTATTTCTGGTTTGCAGAGAAGGCATTTTTAGTGCTAGCTGATAGTGAGCCAAAGTCTCTGAAACCTTAAAGTTGTGGTTAGCAGACAGCCAGTCTAGGAAATTAGGTCACCATTACCTCACTATTCTGTTTTCTATTTTTTTTTTTTTTTTTTGTAATTCTGTAGTATATCCTGTAGTTGCTGTCTTACCAGTGACACCCAATATGGATTGGATCCCAAGCTGGCAGTGAGCAGGGCCTGGAGGCAGGAAGGGGTGAATTCAGAGTGTGAAATGAGTGCCAGGTGTGAAGAGCAGTGGGGGATGGCTGGCTTATTCCAGCAAGGTCTGGGCACAGGCTAGGAGGAGTGGCAGTGTTGGATGTGGGGGATTACAGAGCTCAGGGCTGCAGTTGCCTCCCTGAGGACTGTGGCTGGGTGTGATGCTGGTCCCTGGGGAGGCAGCTGTAGGTGCTCCTCCTGCCTGAGTGGGTATTTGCCCCTGCACTCTCAGCTGTTGCAGCCTCCACTGCAGCAGAATCATCCCTGTGTGGGTTGCTGGGATGAGGTGGGAGCCAAACTAACTTGAAAACCCATACCTATTTATATAAATATAAAAAAAAAATTTATTTTCCTTCTCTTAGAAATGCTATTAGCGGAGTCTGGGAGTAGCTGAAAGCTTTATCCCCATCTGTTACACTATGCATGGCTCTTCTAAGGTGTGACCTTATCAAAGCTGGAATCAAAACACTCAGTAAAACTCAAGGCAGGCTTGATCTAGTTGAGATTCCCTTCAGTAGACCATGGCAGTGGGGAACAATGGATGTTCATTCTTTCCTTAAGTGTGGTTTATCAGCAATTAGTGTGTAAAAATGGTGCTTCCTGGCTTCAGGATCCTTCCCCCTGCTTTCAAATTTGTATTTGCTCACTTCACATAAAATAAGGAAGGTTCTACTCCAGCTTCAGCAGTGACTGAGCCAGTGGAGTCACAGCAGCCACGTTAGAAGAACAGGTATTTGTTCCTTGCCAGTGAGGTTATTTGCTAAGTTCCAGCTGCAGATCTTTTACTGTTGAGTTTTCTTCACAGGCCAGCAGGAGAACAATTTATTGTTGGATTAGTCTTCCAGGCCCAGGGCAAAAAACCTTTCAGAGAAATCTGACATACCATTATACAGGACTGGATTTTTTTTTTTTTTTTTATTGATTGCTTTTCAGGTGTGTTTTCCCTGCTTTGGGAGGGCTTTCATGAGTCAGTGGGAATATTGTGACTAACTCAGGATAAGTTATAGGGAGAGAAGAGACTGGAAAAGAGAAAGAGAGATCCAGTGGTCACACTTTGTACTTGTCTCTGAGCCCCAGGCTCCAGCAGAGGAGCAGATGACTTAGGCAGATCAAGGCAAAACTGGCATCTCCCCCCTTAGCCTGAGTGTCTTAGCCTGACTTGTGCCTGGGGACAATGTTCAGCCATGCAGGTTTGGGTTTTTGGGAGGGGTGGTTGTTTTGGGGGGAGGCACTTCCTGACACAAGTTGAAGGGTAGGAACTGTAATTTGTATATTGTTGAATTAGCTTGCAGGAATTTAACAAATACAATAAATACTACAGCATCAGCTTTTTTTTTTTTTTCTTTTTTTATTCTCCTCCTTCGCCTGTGACAGCTTCAGTTTACAGACTCCATTCTTCTTGTGAAAATTTTATTGTGTGACCGTTTCCTTGTTTAGTAATACAGTGGCTTGGGAGGAAGCAACTTTATACTTTTGATCTAATTTTAAAGCCTCAGAATAGGTCATTCACTCCTCCAAACAATTTCTGAAGATTTTCAAATAAGGCATAACTTGATTTAGAAGGTGAGGAGTAAAGTGTCAGGGCCAAAACTTTGAAGGAGCTTTTATGTGTAACCTTATTGGGATTTTTAATGGGCTAAATACAGCACTGTAGGCAGAAGCTGTAAGCTGAGAAGCCCTCCATCTCAGCAGATCCTTGGGGATATGCCCTTGGGAGGGTTTCAGACTGCAAGAAAATGTGGAAAAACAAGAAGATTGCTCTGCAGGGATGGACATAATGTAGGGAGAGGTTGGGAAAGATAAATCCTTCTGGCCCCCTTCATTATGAGAGTAAAACGACACTTTTGGCTAGAAGCCAGTGAAACCTGGGAGATCTAGGATGGTGCAGACAGGACTAGCAACAAGTTTTGTCAGGGAATGGATTGGATGAGTGCAGATCTGCCTGAGCTCTGTGGTTTTTGTTCTGAATACAGAGCATTAACCCCTCTGTTCCTGCTGCTTTCCAGAAGCAGAAACACGGCCGAGCCACTCAAGCCCTCAGAGCAGATGGGAAAAAAACTGCAGTGGATTTTAATTAAACTTGGGCAAACAAGCGGAGGTAGAGGAATGCTGTGACAGGAGGTGTAGGATTGCTGGAGGAGCATGTTGTTGTGATGCTGACCTGATGATACAGAGGTTAACAGCCATCCCATCTTCCCCACGCAGTCAAAATTCAGCAGCAGCGTGGAGAGGGAGGGGGCTGCCAGCCAGACTGGCTCCCTCATAAGAAACATTCAAACAAACAAATAAAAAATGTATTTTTTTTTATCAATATAAACTGGAAATTATTTGTAGCAAGAAATGATGCATTCCATCATCCCAATAGGTGATTTTGATTTAACAATTTGACGTTTTGGTTTCACCTGTGTGTATGGCTGAGATGGTGTTTTCAAGGAGACAGGAAAAATGCCAGTCGTCTTGCAAGCCTTAACTTTAAATTAACTGAAATGCAGCACCTTTCTTATTTCTATAGAAACTAATTTTTCTGTAACTGCGAATTTATCAGTGCCTGTGATAGGCACAAAGTTTGACTTGGAAATTAGACTTCAAGGGCTGTTTTTTTAAAAGCTTTTGGGGTTGTTCTGCTCCTCTCAGAGCACATCTACAGCGTGGTCAGAGACATGCATGCAGCTTCTGGGCCAGCTCTAAACGAGCTGGTGTGTGCAGGCAGGGAGGGCCAGCAGTGCACAGGACTTGGCTATCAACCCTCCCAGCCCAGGGCAGCCCTGGCACTGCAGCTGGGCCCCAGCACCCAGAGAGAAAGGGAGCAGCAGACAGAGGAAGCTCCAGGCTGAACATGCTCAGCAGCCTGTGGGCACTTGCACAATCCCATGATCTTCAGGGGATGGTATTTAATTTTATTTTTTTTTTATGGAAGTTGCATGTAAACAAGCCAGGCTAGAATTTTGACCTGTAAATAGGATCTATTTGGGAATAAGCCTTTTCCAGAGCTGTGTAATGATAGTTTTCATTTCTTCAGTTAGAAGCAAATGAGGGCCACAATCCTAAAAAGGCTTGCAGGAAGGCTTTATTTAAGATTCACCAAGTACTGAAATTAGCCTGTAACTTCAGGGCTCTGAATTTCAGTGTGCTCTTTTTGAGAATTTCTGACCATGGAGTGTTTTACCTGGGAATTTTTGTGCTAACTGCTGTAAGTCTAGCCATGATATCTTTTTTGTTTCTAGAGCCTACAATTTAGTGTCAAGTCCAACTTTTTACTGCCAGGAGTTAGCAAGGAGCATTATTTTATAATGATATGAGGTAGAGCTGTCAGGTTTATTAAAATGTCCTTTTTCTAACGTGGAGGAATTAGCAGTTGTATTTTAGAATAGGAGGTCAGAATGATGAAAACACCCACGAAGGGTAACTCTGAACAGCCTGATGTCACTGAAGCTTTCAGCAACCAAAACCCTTAAAAAATATTTTACAAGATTTAAGGACAGCAGGCATTTAATTTTACACCCCTTGGGGTTTTGCACTGGCAGTGACCTAAGGAATGATACCACTGATGAAACTGGGATTTTTTTTCATAAAACTTATAACTAATCTGTTGCTGCATAGGAGGCAAAATATGGGGAAAGGGTGCTGAGATTTTAACTGTTGTAGTACCAAGGAATCATGAATGAAATCCAAATTGCCTGGTGTCTGAAGGCTTCTGAGGGCACTGGAGAAGTGTGAAAGGAGTTGCTGTTTGCAGTCAGGTCATCACACTCAGAACAGCATCTCAGCTCCAGTTCCAATTTAATGCTCTATATTGCTTGCTTTCAAATAATATCAGTATGTACCATTCCCAGGGTGCTGGTTATAAACCACACCAAACCTTTGAATACTTGAGTCCCTTTTCTCTATGAATTTTCTTTCTCTGGAGTATGAAGTAGACTAGTGTTATCTGCCCACCTGGAGCAGATCTGAGAGGTGCTGTGGTCTGCAGGAATGAGAACTGGCTTGGAAGGCAGGAGGTGGTGAAATCTACTTCTGGATCCCAGAGCAGATTTCAGCTTCCTCACCTTTCTGTTGTATTTTCTCCCCAAGGAAGTAAAGGGGTAAGGATATTTCCCTGCCAGCCTCCAGGATGGGTGGTGGGCAGACAGTTGACGAAATCCCACCTGAATCCAGGCCAGGAATGTCCTTTAGAGGCTGTTCCCAGTGGCCTGGCAGAACCACAGTGGTCTTTCCATGTGGTTGCCCTGTGTGGTGTGTGTGTGATCTGTGCTTTCTGCATTCCTGACCGTGTTTACTTGTGGCTCTGGAGAAGGAGATGTCACAAAGGTCAGCCAGCTCTGTGCATTTTCACACAGACATCTCCAACCCCCAGGTTTCTTGTGGGTGCCCTGGTGCTCTGAGGACACTTCCATGGTTAAATGTGGAAAAAGGCTGTGTGTCCACTGAACACCAAAAAGTCCTTTACGGGAATCCTGCCTCTGGCTTTTGGCTTTTCTTCTGCAGTTTTACTTTATGAGCACCTTTCCTCCAGTTGGGGGAAAGGCTGGCAAACAAACACCCTCTCACCTGCCAGCAAGGACCACACCTTGGCCTTCCTGAGAATCATAGCAGTCAATAATTTATTGCAGGGAGTACAAATCTGTTTTCCAGTTCTGCTCAGGCAGCAACCAAAGAACTCAAACCAATTGGTGATAATGCCTGTTAGAGTAACCTCTAACCTGACAGCAGCTGCTCTTAATAAAAGCCAACTAGTCTTTGCTTTTTTATATTTTTAAATTCCTGAAATAGTACAGAAAACCTGTTGATCCTTCACAGTTTTGCTGTAGGAAGGAGTGATTGTTTTTCCATCCCTCAGGTAAGGACCCAGACTCCCGTGGTATGTCCCATTCCTGGCAGCAGGGAAAGGATAGGACCCTCATCCCTTGCCTGCTTGTTCTCATGTCCTTGCTACCACAGGCTGTGTTCCTCTTCTTCTGGTTGAGTTGTGTGACCAGGCTGGGCTTCAAAAATCAAATAAAAACCTGCAGCTGTGAAAAACCAGAGTTCAAAAGCTAAAACAGTGTTTTCTGCAAGAGGATTTCTTAATTTTCCAGTTTTTATGTAGCTGTTCTGGTTTAGAACGGAACCAATACATCTCTCTTGAGCAGCTACAGCTTTTATAAAAATTAGTTAGTGAGAATCTTTTAAATTTAAGAAGAGTAATGGAGAAAAATCACTTTCTTTAAAAAATCCTAGAAAATACCCAAGCATGTGTTTCTTTAGGATTTTTTTTTGTCTTTTTCTTTTTTCTTTTTTTTTTTTTTTTGGTCTCTTTCAGCAAACCTGTAGGTTTTCTTTTCTCTTTCAGTTCATAGGTCTTTAAGAAGATTGCTTCTTTCAGGGCGGGTGGGGAACTGTGTGAGTCAGCCTGCAGGACTTCAGCCCTAGCAATACTTGTGGAGTAAGGAGGAACCCCAGCTCCTGTTAATCCACTCTTTTCCAGCAGCATGCTCCCATGCACACTCATAACCTGGGATTAAAGCTGGCCTTGCTCAGTGTCCTGGCTGGAAGCTTGATGGGAAGGAAGGCTCTGCATGATGGATGCACAGAGTGCAGCCCTGTGTCCTGGCATTTTCAGGGCAGATCACAACATGCCTGTAACAAGTCCTGAGTTAATTACTGTGGTCACACCATTGGAGCTCAGGCCTGTCCCCAGAAGAGCAGGGTATGTAAGGGCTTGTTGTTTACTAGGCAGTGGAACCAGCTGATGAGAAACCTTTGAGCTCCCTGCCCTACCTTCAGTGGAGACAGCGTCAGTGCTTTAGGGAAAGGTAACAGCCAACAAACTGTGACTTCTGTGCAGGCATGGACAGCAGTCCATGGGGGTGTGCAGGTCAGATCCTAACAATCCTAATGTGTCTGAATCCTGCCATTCTCTGCACTCCTTAAACCATCCTACCTCCTTCTTTAATGATGCTTTTCCTTCTGCTCTTTCACAGGGCATTAACAGCAGGCTCTGCCTTGCCGTGGGATGGATGCTCTGTGTGAATGCACGTAACCTTGTTGTAAAGTTGTGGTATATGAAAGCTGTCTGTCTCTCCCTGTCCTTCCCCTCCTGCTGTTTCTCTCATGGGAATGGGGGAAAGGAAAAGGGTCAGTTTTTACTTTTTAGAGTGGATTTTAGGCATTATAAACCAGGATCAATGGAAAGATTTTGACTCTATGTGAAAGACAAGTGCACGTTATCTTTCCCTCTTCCCAGCTTGAGTTTGTATTTCTTTTTCCAAGAATCAATAAAGTAATTAAGATAAGTACAGGATTTTCTTCTCTCATAAATTAATCTGTAAAAGGGAATTTTGTATAAGCAATTCCAGTAACATAAAACACTCTTGACTGAAACTTTCTCAATGCCAGACAATTCTGCCTATAATATGGCAAGAAAATGACTTGAACATCACATGTAAAACATGGAAATGAAGGCACAAGTAAGCCATGGAATTTTAGAGTTTTTGAAGGACCAAAATAAGCAAGAAAGTAGAACAGGGAGGTGGTGAGCCATCTGAGTGTCCTCCCCCAAAGCTGGAGAGGCCCAGCAATGTGGTCCAGCTTTACTTGTTATCTGCCAGGAATGACTTGCTCTAAAGATCATTAAGGACCATTGTCTTAGTAATAAATGGTTTCAGCTGGAATGGCTGGTAAAAGATTGTCCAGCTTCTGTGTGGAAGGATCTGTGAAGTTCTGCACTGAATAATGCCATCCACGTGGAGTTCATTTTGAGGAACTTCAGCCTTGCAGAGGTGAGGTATCTAGTCCAAACTAGTAATTTCATCTTGACTGTAGGCTTCTCCAGAAACCAGCATCTCACAGAACAAGTGGGATGAAGTTATTTGCCCTCTGGAGATGCTTATTTCTTTGGATTGACTTCACAGGGAACCTAGGCAGTGCTAGCAGGGACTTGGATAGCTAGCTGTTAGATCTGTGCAACTAGGTGCCATAAACTTGCCCTTGCAGCAGTAAATGGTGAAGTGATGGTTTAACTCCCCATGGGGAAGGACCAAGAGAGATGAGAATGTGTGCCCAAAACCTTTCTGGAATTTGAGTATGGTGAGGCCACCTCTCATGTTGGTTACTTCAAATGCAGTGGTTGTTTTGATATACATGCTCATAACAGTCAGGATCTTTGTAGCAGCATCCAGGGTGCTGTGTGCTGGTGGAACTCTTGTGCTCTAGAGTGAGGAATTTGGTTAAAAATACACACCACCAGATGATTCTGTCTGAGATTAAACTGGGGATAAAAATGACAGACTTGTGTATGTTTGCTCAAATAACAGAGATATAGTGACTGCTGTGCAAGCTTGATAGTACTTTTTATTCCTTCTGGTATTACTGTGGTACCTGGAATCCTTACCAAGGAGCAAAGTCCTGAGAATATTTATGGAACCACATAAATATGAAATACTTTCACTTTCCTCTGCTTATTTTGCTGATATGACAAACTAAACTAATCAACTCCACTGAAACATTAACACTGCTTATGCAACATATCACTCAGGCTTATTGGTCTCTGTCTCCCATTGCCCATCTCCATTCTGATTACTTAATCTGTGGGCTGTATGGAGTTCTGTGTGACTTTTACATGGAATGGGGAAAAGGATCTCAGTCTGGAAAGCACTTTGACTTACATCATGGTCAGAATTATGTCAAGGATCTTCCTTGTTCTTAGGTGGAAGAACACCTCCCTGAGTAGGAGTTGTGCCAGCTTTCCTCTCCTTGCGGAAGTGACTGGACCAGCATCACACCCTTGGTTAGAGCAGATCCTCATCTGCAGCTCAGCTGAGTCACAGTGGCCTTTTGAGCCTTCAGTGGCTGCCCCTGGCCCCATCCTTGGGCAGCACAGCTGCTTCACTCGAGGAGCCTTTGTGGGTTAAGAGCCAATTTAGCATTTGTGAGGTTGTCACAGCGATAGTGCAGCCTGACAAGCAGCAGAGTGGATGAAAGGATGCAGTCCCTCTAGTGCAGTTCTCTGCCCTAGATGAGGTGCAGAGTCCAATTTTGAAGTTACTAGGTCTGAAGCTTCTCTTGATCACATCTTGATCACCTGATCATTCTTTTGAACAGCTCTTGCAAAAGAGCGCTTCAAAAAATTTAGAACGTATAAAGCTTTATTTAAATGTGTCTGAGGCGTTGCCTCTATCTTCCCCCTTTTCTGTTTATCCAAGAGAGATTTCAGTGTGATGTGTTCTCTCAATGATTGCTTGACTTGTGGGAGAGTATGGAATTCCAAAGGTGTGACAAACACCCCAACCCATTAAAAATGTGGCTGCTTTTTCCCTGGCAATACAGAAAACTGAAGGTAGCAGGATGTAGGGGCTGTGTAAGACCTGCCAGTGCCAATTCTGGGCTCGTGAGTACTGGTCCTGAGTGTGAATGGTAGAGAGCTCACTTTATTTTAGCTCATAGTAATGTCTTGCTTTCTGCTGCCCATAGCTATTGGATTTTTATTTTTTTTAACATGGAATTTCACCTGAAAACATGAAAAGTTTGAATAAACACTGAAATATGAGGCTGGTCTGTTATCTTCAGTGTGTTCCCCATGTATCCATGTTCTATCTCCAGATACATAATATTGCAGGCTGACTAGATCTTTCCTCCCCCATGCCCCCTAATCCATCAAACCACATCCAGACTGCTACATTCTGAAGTTTTCTGTTATTGTTTGGTTTGTTGGTTTGGGATTTGATTTTTTTTTTGAAATATGAACAAGTCCATATTCTCAGTAACAAATGCTCTGACACTCAGCCAACACTAAGTATAGATTCCTGGCTACTGGTTATTTACCATTTCTTGTAAACTATTTTTTTGCTAAGTTCCCTCACTAGATCCACAGTTAAGAGAGCAACTGGGTTTTAATCCAGTAAGCAGAAAGGGTGCAGAGGAGCTGCTGCAGCCTTTGACCAGCAAGGAGCAGTCCTGATAGCATCTGTTGTGCGAGGATAAGGACTGGAAATGACAAGGCCGGTTTTGGAGCAACGGTATCCGTGTTTCTCTACCCTTGAGGACCAGGGGGACAAGTGCCTACATGTGTTGGATTTTGTTAGCTGGATCCAGTTGCTGTGTTGAGTTAATGAAGGTCATGCTATTCTGTGGAATGTTGGGAAAGCAGGAGAAGCCGAAACCGAGCTGGCCCATCCCCAGGCAAACTGGTTTTAACCAGGAAAAAGTCAGAGAATGCTAAGAAACTTCTTGTACATCACCTCAGGCGGTTATGTATTCTGTTTCCTAGTTACATTTTTTTTTTCCTGGTATCAATTCCAAAACAAACAAATGGAGAGAGAGAGAGAAGGGAGAAAGAGAAAAGCATTCCTTAAAATAACCCTTTAACATCTTGGGCCAAATTCTCTTCTCCTCAGGCCTGAAGATGCAGCCTGTCTGTGCTGATACTGATAGGGAGCACCCCAGATCTGTGCTGCAATGGTTGTAAAATGAAACACTGATCCCTTTTTCTTTATCCAGAAGTAGTGTCATAGGACTGTGGCCCATCTTAGGCACTGCAGATAACAGCATGGGTGGGTAGGCAGTGCAGGTACAGACTTCCTGACGAACCTTTCTTCTGTCTCTTGGGTAAAACAGCACTGGGCAGGAAGGAACCCTGGCACTTTTGAGGATCTGCAGGTACAAGCTTTCATATTCTAGCAGTAGCTTGGGTATTCAGAAGTAGTTGTTCAGCCCTAGTGTTTCCTGTTGGGCTTACTGGGAGAAATGGCACGACCAAAGGCCACTCCCAGGGTGCTGCAGTTTACTGCCCTGCCTTGGGAATGCTGAAACCTCAGGCTCCAGGGCTGACTGCACATTTTCACTTCACTGGGGCATTTGCATTGCATGATTGTCATACTGCAATGCTTGAATAAACCTTCTTTTTTTGTCTGTGGGTGAGCACATCCACTTCCACTCCTACTCTGTGTTATTCTAGTCTTTCAGCTAACTTTTGCCTCCAAAAAGTTACGGAGTTGATCGTGCCCCACTTTGGAACTGGCCATTTGATCTGCTTGAGAGCAAAAGTAGAAGACATTTCTCAACTTCCCTGCACCGCTGCCCTCTGTGTCATCCTGTTTTGAGCTCCTCTATACAGCTCTTAAAGTGCTATATAAGGTTCTGAAAAGTATCACGTTGCTTGGCTGGGTGCTGGAGGCAGGAGGGCACACAGCCTCTCTGGCGTGCTCCAGCAGCCAGTGGAAACAAGGGTAAGCCAGCTCGTGTACGTCTTAGCTTTGGCAGGGATGATCAGAGCTGGAGCTCAGCAAGAAATCAGCATTCCCTCTGCAAGGGAAAGGTCAGGAATGCAGAAAGCTCACTGCCTTTTTAAGAAGGTTGAAAGTTTTGAAAGTTTGCCCTCTGTGTTTTTTTTTCTGAAAAGAGAACAAATCGGAGGATAACAGTCCCATTTTCTGGTGTATGTTTGGCTGAGAATGTGTCATCTAATCTGCTTAAGACATGGTCACATGTAATATTTTGAAAAATTGGTAACCTCTGGGTCAAATCCATTCCATTCAGCCCTGCTGTTTGCTTGATGATTGACCAGTAGCCAATGATGTTTGGTATCCAGCTGACATCCGAGTCTTTTCCTGAATTCTCCTGCCAGCAGTTAAAGGTACAGTAGAAACAAAAGCTATCAGCAGATATTTCCTCAGTAAAACCTGTGCTGCTGGGCTCAGGGCAGACAGATGAGTTCAGGCTGCTGCAATGTTTTTCAATCAAGGACATCCAAACCCAAGCTAAGAAAAGAGGAGAGCTTCTCCAGCAGCAGCACGTGTCTGCATTTGTGTATATGTGTGTGTGTACCTCTTCTATCAAAAGCACTGGCACAAATGCACTGTTATCAGTCTTGCTGTGAGAGTGGGTGGGAAACTATTCAGAGCAGCTTTTTCCCACTGGAAGCCTTTGGTGTCTAGAAATCAAAGCTCTCTGCAGATGTGTGTGAGTCTTGATGAGATCTAAATTGAGAATTCTAAAATCCAGATGGAATTTGTGATGAAAACAGATGCGTGATCAACACCCTTGCCAGCTTAGAAGGCAGAGGCAGCAGCACCACAAAGAGCTTGGGCTCCACCAGCCTAAGTGCTCAAAGTGTCTGGCAGATGCCAAAGGGAGGCAGAGGTTCTTCCTTCCACCTGAATCAAGGTCTGCTTCCTCTTCATGACTTTCACAATGTCAACCTTGATATTTTCTGTTCATGCAACCCCTTCTTTAAAGCTGATGCTTGTCGTGTTGTTTAGAGACGATAAAATGGATTGAATATTAGATTCTGTTCCTTATCTCTTCAAAGAGATGCTACTTTAGTGGACGTTGTTTCTTCTTCTTTCCAAATTACTATTTATTACCTATTTTGCCTTAAATTAATGTCCAAGTTCTGTGTGCTTTAATCAATGTATTCTTTTTGCAATATAAGAAAAAATTACTGTAGTGATTCAAAATAATTTCCCTTCTTAGTATGGTATCCAGCCATACTTTGAACATTGGAAATAATGAGTCATGGAATCAACAGCACATGATGTGGTCTTTGTGAAAGACATCTCAGCTGGCATGGGGTCACATTATAAAGCATCGGCCTTATAAATTTCTTCCCATTCGCTCAAACAATTTCTGTATTGTACAAACATATGCAAAGTCCTGCCTTTCTCTTCCTTGCAGCCTGTGTTAAAACTTCAGTTGTCACTTGGATTTATGTTCCAAGCTTCTCTTCATCAAATTCATTGACCCCAACAGTAGATAATTTAAAGGCTGTATGGAGATAGCATTTTCTGAAGGACTCATAAAAGAGGCAGACTGCTTGAGCAGACTAGCTTGAGCCAGAATGTATGGAGAAAATACTGTGCAAGCTTCTTTGCAACAGATGTAACTTGTCCATGACAGAGAAGGCACTAGCTTTACAAATGCTGGGAGTCCTGTAAGTGCTCTCTGTCACCCTGAATTAGGATTTGTTTCTGCTTCCATTGACTTGAGCACATGAACATTAATCTCCAATGTTAATCAATTTATTGTCTCTGAACCCCCGTAAGATAAAGAATTGCAATCTCTATTTTGCAGATGAACTGAGTTGCAAAGAGATTTAGATTCCTGTTTAAACATGTGTTTAGGCACCTAAGGATGCAACTAGATGCCAAGTAAGATTTATGGAAGTGTCTTAAACTGATCTTGAGTGGAAGTTTAGAACCCTGAGAAGTGAAGGGATTTATAAATTCAGTAAGGCACTGGGGTATCTATAGGAGCCTTGTGCTGACTTCCTGGTCTCACCTGTGTCTGGGAGCAGAGCTGGATCAATCCCAGGGTTGTAGCAGGAAGGGCAGTAGGGTTCTGGAAGAGCCTGAGCGCTGTGCTTGGGGACAGCACTGCTCACACACACACAGCCTTTCTGTTTGCTCCCTGCCTTGTCATTCCATCACTGCCCCCTTCGCACCCCAGGGTGATTTTCAGATGCTTTGTTTGCAGGCACAGCAGAGGGTGCAGCTCCAGGACCATGGAGGTTTAGTGGCTGCAGAGCTGCTCTGTCCTGTTGTGCCTGGGCAGCCAGGGAAGGCCTCTGAATTAACCATCTGTGCTGGAGAGCAGCACAGGAGGCTTAGCTGTATCACTCTCCAAACTATTATGTAATTGTCATATATAGTACAGTTAAGGACATACAGAGGTTTCAAATGTTTGCTTTTTTATTAATTAAAAAAAAAAAAATTTAAACAATGCCAATTTCAGAAAGCCTTCCATAGCTCTTGATGCAAAAGACTGACTTGAGACTTGTTTGCATCCTTGCTGCCTGCTGGGAATGAGCTTGTTGTGGAAACCACTAGGTGGAAATGACAAATAATAAATTTGTTGGAAAAGGCAACTTGTAAGCAGGAACCAGAATGAAATTTGAGTCAACTTAGATGAAAATGTTGGAGGAGAAAATGTTTCAGTGACACTAAAATGGCTTTTGATGTTTGAAAGTAGAAGGTGTTTCTGTGTTTGTTTCAAAAATATGTATTTCAGCTCAAAAGGGCCAGCACATGTAAGAGGGAGGTGACACAACTTCAGGAAGGTTTTATTGTCTTTTTGCCCAAACAAATATCTTGAGTTGATTCAAATGATTTTCATAGCAAATGAAACATTTCTGTTTGTCTGACCCATATGATTATTTCTTTGTGTTAGGTAGTCATTGTGAAAACTCTCTTTTCCCTGTGTCTCCTACCAGAACTGCAAGTTGGAGACTGGAATATTCCACCTCCGTGTGTGCGGGGTGCAGCTGCCTGAAATAAATCTCCAAGTTTTAAACATCTCAGGCTCTGCCTCATGGTAGATGCTTTATTCTTACCCTGGAGTGAGAATTCCCTGGTGATGGTATCTTTAAGGAAGCTGCTGATCCCAAAGCCCCAGGCCAGAAACCTGGCAACAGAGCAGGAACAAGGCATTGTTATATGAGCAAGTCACTTTGTGCAAAGAGTCTTTAGCATATATGCACTAAAAAAGGTGGTTGTGAATGTTCCAGAATTTTAAAAGAAGTCAGTAAACTCACTTGTGCACATGCAAGCAGATAAATGAAGCGTGGCATGTGATATATAAAATTATATGTCCCTCCTGGGAGTGCTCACACTGCCTTCCTGTGCCCCTCAGATCAGATTTGGCATAGGGGTAGTTGAATCTAACATGGCTGTGACTGTAGCCTTCACAACTAGGATTGTGCAGGTACATGGGCGTGAGGGGAATGTGACAAGGGAAAATTGAATGTGAAGTCTGCTAGACAGCCAATAAATTTGCTTTATATCTTTATCTTTTCCTTGCTTGGCAATTATTTCAGCAGGTGCTGAACTACTTTCTGCCTGCTGTAAATGAGGGGAACTCAAACGACCTACTGTAAATTCTTGATATTTCCTGTACTTATGAGAAGACATAATCATCTGAAGAACTTGTATATTTAGTGTGGATTAAGGTGATTTTTAAATAATGCCTTTTTTTTTTTTTTTTTAAAGCCCAAGATTGGTCATAACTAGTATTAGTTTGCTTAGTACTACATAAATGAGATGTGTTCATATTGTCACCAAATAGGTAACCATCTATTTTTAAAATGGTAGGGTGGAGTTGCTGCTCAGGTCATTCCACATTATTTGTTATAATTCAGTAGCCAGTTAATGACAGCATCTCACTATTAGATTACAGCCCTCCTAGGTTATGGTTTTTAGAACCGTAAAGCGAGAGTTACAGGGTTTCAGGGGTTGATTACAGAGAGCTTTATTGTTATTTCTTACACTTAAATCTGCTAGGTAGGTTAAAACAGCCAAGGAGGAGATCTGGAATAGCAATGATGTGCAGTTAAACACTGAAAAATGCCTACCTCTTGTACAGAATGGAGCTATTAAAGCATTGCTTTTTGTACATTAGTATTCTGTATTTGTTACCTGCAGAGCTCCTACAGGCAGTGGAGTGAGCAGGCTGTACCATTTGTGACTTCATGCTACAGCATTCTCACTTGCCTGCACAGTTGACCCGATCCTGTATGTCATCAGGGAGGAGATGTTTAACTTGTGACACTGCTAATCCTTTCCTGAAGGCTTTTCGTTCTTCCTGCACGTTGTCCTTTCGTTGCTTTTGTGAGCTGGAACATGCTTGCTCAGCCCACTGATGAATTCATGTAATTACCTATGGATGTACCCAGGTCCTGTTGACTTTACCATTAAAGATCAGGGATTGCCTAAGTATTGCTCTGAATCAGGACCCCCAGGCATTTTCACATGCACAGGCTAACTTGGGAATTGGTGCACCTCATTTTAGTCCTCCACCCCTGGGAATGGGGAGCAGGCTGGGGACAGCCAGGAGCACAGCAGCCAGCAGGGTGCTTGTGTTCCCCAGGAAATCCTGCAGTTCACCCAAGTGGGATACATGGAAACAAATTGTGATATTAGACTAAGTTCAGAGTGTTTGGTTAATCCAGTTTTAGGAAGTTGATCTGTGTGCAGGTGGGAGTTCACAAAGGCACAGATCCCTGCAAGGAATCTGCAGGGTATTGCTGTGTACCTCTGCAGGAACCTCCTTTGCAGGAGCTCTGGGGGACAGAGCCCTTCCTGGCTCAGCCAGGTTCTCATGCAAGGGTAGGGTGATTTGTAGGTGCTCTTGGTAAATGCTTGTCTCCATGTTTTTATTATGCTGATACAAATTCACTAATGAATGTACTGTGATAGTGCTGTGTTTTACAGGGAATGTTTCTGTACTGTCAAGCCCGCAGAGTCTGGGCTGAGCTTGCTATGTGGAGGCATCAAGCCTTCAGAGAAGATGATTGTCCTCAGCTGGAATGACTGACATTCCTGGGAATCACAGTTACAAAAAACCTTGGGTCTCCAGTTCATATATTGTTCCAAGCCAGTAGACACATTATATATTCCCTGTGGGGGCTCATTTGTGATCCTTGCTGGTACACTTTGCACTCACAGGAGTGCTCACCCCTTAACAAGAGGGGAGATGTTGCAGCCTGGGCTTCTGCTGAAGCTCTGTGGCATTGTTTTCCCAGGCTGCTGATGGAGGAGTGGACCTTTCCTTTCTCCATCCCTTCAGAAGGCATCCGTGCTGCTTCCTCAGTGCTTTGATATTCTGCCAGCTGAGGGAGGGAAGAGCCATTTATAAATATTTCTGGTAATACAGTAAGTACTCTCACATGTTTTGCTCACTCACTTTCCGTATCCAGAAATCTATCCGACCAGAATCAGTTCACTCTCTTTTATTAGCAGAAATAGATCCACAACAATTAAAATTGATTTAAAAAAAAAAAAAAAAAAAGGGAAAGAAAAAAGAGAAGCAGCAGCAAGCACATCATATTGACTGTGTGTATATTCACACTGGCTTCCAATCCATGGATAATTACCCCTCAGAGATCGTGTGCTATGTACAGTATGATGATGGAATTATGCACTTTAAAGAGCTTTAGTGAGCCTCTTAGGATGCCAATTTCTTTCCCCTTTTCTTCTTTTTTTTCCCTTATTTTCATTGCAGTGAGTAATGATTTTTAAATGCACATGACCTGTCCTCAAAACAAAAGTCGTGTCAGTGATGTTTTGTCTTTGGGTCTGACTTTCCTTGAACTGATGCAGTAGAAGTGTACCCATGAGGTGCAGTGGGATGGTCAGGGGATCTCTTGGGATTGCTGATCCTCATTAGAGAGGGGAAAGGCAAGTGGAACTTAAAAGTACTCATTGTCTTTGGCAGCAGGTATCCAAATTGCACTTCCTGGAAGGAAGGAGGGCTTGAACAAGGCTTTGGGTACAAATCCATAGTAAAGCAGGCTTTGTTGTTTTGGCTGATTGTGGATCACCTGATCTGAACACTAAAAACCAGGGGTAGTGGTTTCTCTGACCTCTTTGTCAGAGCCAGTTGAACTGTTTTGATTTGCAGTTTCGCACACGCTCACAAAATTAAAATATTGTCTATACATTTCAGCCTAACTTGTTTTTGGCAAAGTGATAAGCAAGTAAAAAACAGGGCCTCATCGTAGGAAGTGTCAAGCCATCTTAATTTTAGGCAGAAATACCAGCTCCTCCTAGAGGAAAAGAGCCAGTCCATAAATAGCTCCCAACAGATCCTTTACCCAAGCAGACAAAAGGGTGTGACGTGCAGGAGTTGCTGCTAATGCCAGATTTCATCTTTCCACTGGTAATGTGTCACCTGGGTTTGAGTTTGTCTAAGGTGTGACTTGGTGTTCAGGCAGGAGTGTTCATTGATACTCAGTGAGCAGCTGCCCAGATCCTTTGCAGCTCTTGGGAGAACATCTCCAAAGGAGTTGCAAGGGGAGGCACCTATGGAACCACAGCCACGGGAGCTGAGGTTGCAGGGCCGCTGCTCTCTGTGTTCTGTGACTGCAGCTCTATTTACAGATTTTTATCTTTTGTTGACATCTTTAATAAATGTTTGGTAACAGCAAGTGGTGCTGCATCCTGTTCCACCAGCCTGGACCAGCGGGCTCTTGTGTTAAAGGGAGAGCTCCCAAACACGACTTATTGCCCAAAAAGAGTCTTTTTAACTGGGATGTCCTCACAGCTGCCTGGCTTCTGTTCAAGGATGAATGAAGGCAAGCCTGGGAGTGCTCCCAGGAGTAGGCTGGTGTGTGCAGCCTGTCCTGCCATCCCTCCTTCCTCAGGGCTCTGTGTCCAGGAACTGCATCCACCATCCACCAGAGCCTGTGTGCGTGGCTGTATGGGGTGGTTGGACATGTGGGTCCCATGGAGCAGCTGAGTTTATGGGGCATGTTTGGGAAAGGCCTGAGGAAGTATCAGATGTTTCAGTGTACGCAGCTCTTATGTCTCTGGCTTCCTGATTCCCCTGGATGATGGTAAGTGGTGCTCAGAGGCACTGGCAGCACCTTTCTGTGTGCTGGGTGATGGCCTGAGCTCCTACAGCTCAGCCTTCAGCCCTGCAGTCCCTGCTCTGTCTGGCCACTGCAGTCCATGGGGGCTCCTGGCTGCTCTGGTGAAAATGTGGTGGGGGCTTGTTGTGCTTCAGTGGGCAATAGGAGAAAATGTCCTTGTTTGTGTCCCTGTTGTTTTAATCTAACTTGGGGAGTCATTCCTTACTCGTTAAAGATGTACATTTTAGGTGCCTAATTGTGTGTTTTACTTGCCAACTCTCTCCATCCCCTTTCTTCCATGATCCCACCACTCTCTTCCCTTCTCATTCCTTTAAATGTGTGTAGATGGTGAATAGCAAATCTTCTCACAGAATTTTTCAGGAATATTTAGTGTAGGGTTTTGCTTTTGTTTGCTTTTCTGGTGACTTGGAGATGGCTTGGTGAGAAAAGAAACATGTGAGCTAAACCTGTTGGTTTGAACATTGTGTCAGAAAATATCCATAAATTGCAAGTTACTACACAGATGTATAGATTTAATGAGACTGTGTAATGCCATTTATTTATGCTAAAGAATCTGACACATACGGTACTGAAAAAAGTTAATACTCTAAGAGTTATTTTATATTTTTCCATTGCCATCTGTCACTGCCTACATAATAATGATACAGGTGAAAGCCTAGCACTGCTTAAAAAAAAATCAGAATGAATAGTCATTTAAATGTCTTGCTGCTTTAATAGCTAGTGTGTTTTAAGTTGTGGGAAGGAAGCAGCAGAGATACCCTCCCCCTGTTTTTAGTATATTAAAATTTGAGTTTAAACAGATTCGGATTCTTGAAGTGACTTAAGAAAATGGAAAATGACTATAAACTCTACTGTCCTTTACATTTGGAAAAGTTAAGGGACTAAACCAGATGCTGCCATCCTTGTAACATACCATAAGTGGCTCTTGGAGCAGCCCTTTCATGTGCATCTTGAGATATGGATAAATTTTTGTGCTCTAAGTTCTGCCTTAATGGGCTGAACTCAGTACTGCTGGGGTCTCTGAACTGTGGGCAGGAATTTCCAGATCCCTAAATCCTCATCCTCATCTTCCATCTCAAATAATTAAAAAAAAATAAACCATGTGCAGACATACTTTTTTTTTTCTTTAGCTGCCCCAGGTAAAAATACATGTTTCAAAGCAGCACCACACTGACAGAAGTCAGCATTTACAAAAACTGGCTTTTAAGAGGTCTCCTTCAACATTGTGTAGTCACACTGAGGTTAGGCAGAGCTGATTTCCCATTTATTTCCTTTACTCCTGCAGGCCTCCAGCCCGGCAGTGGCTGTGGGTGCATGGGGACAAGTCCCTGTGCTCAGGCATTTGCAGAGCTCCAGGGCTGCACATGGACCTGGGGAGCTGCCCATGGCTTTGCAGCAGCCACCTGCCTCCCAGGGTGCAGACAAGGCTTTGGCTCAAACAAAAACAGGTTTTGTTGTTTGTCTGCTTTTTACAATATAATGACAAAGACAGAAAATATTTTTGTGGCAGGTGCTTATCCTATAATTTTCCATGGGTTGATGAGTTGGGGAGGTGCCTTATTTAGAGGAGGAGGACATGGCTAGGTCAGGTTGCATTAAGATGATTTAGAGTTTATATAATGAGAAATAAATAAAACTTTTCCTGAAAGCTGTGAATGATGATGTGTAACTTGGTAATGAAAGCCTTTTACTGATATAAGATAATGTCTTTAGTGGTGAAAATGCCAGAAAATAAGCAAGGTTCTGACCCAGAGAAGTGATTCCACTGTCTGCAAACAATTTCTTCCAATGTATTTTCAAATATAGTGTAGATTTCCTAATGGAAAGTTCCTTATAAATGAAATAATCATTACAGTTATAATTACTACCCTTTGTGTATGCTGGAAAGCATTTTAGGAAGTCCTGCACTTTTTAAGAAGCAGAGACAGCAATGAGTGAGCCAATGAGGTTTTGGTCTCTTCAAATGGATGTTATCAATCACTTTATTTTTGTTTATAAGGGATGATCCATATATAGCTGGAGTTTGTCAGCATTTTTCATTACAAACTTCTAGTTTTGGTACCATATAGAGCTCTCAGCAGCCTCTTAGGGGTGAATGTTGTGTCACTCCTCAATGAGTGTTTCTTCTGCTCCCTCATTAGAATCTGAACTGGTCTTAAAAAAGTGTTGATGGTTTCATGTTTTGAGAAAAGCGTGGTTCACTACAGGACTGAGCCTTTATTTTTCCTCCTCTCTCTGCTTTTCTGTGTGCATCAGAAATAGCTCTACTGAAGGAAAGAGGAGCTGTGGTAGGAGAGGAGGCTGACAGTATTTAATGTACACATTGCAGACAGTAGGAGACTGGCTTTAGGTCAGCAAGGGAAAGGAAGACCACCCACAGCACCAACCCTGCCTCCTGCACTGCTCAGCCACTGAGACATGGAACTGCACAATGGAAGGGCCCTGGAGAGCACCTGCTGGGCACCACTGCCCCCAGCATCACCTGCCCCTCAAAAACAAGTGGGAAATCATTCACACAAAGGCACACAGTCCCATGGCTGCAGCCTGCAGGAGGAGAGAGCAGGGGAGCACAAGGGCTGGGCACGTCTTGTGTAAAGAATTTGCCAGATGACATTTCTCAAAAAAAAACATGTCTTGTACAACAGCAAAAGGAGAGGAAAAACAGACATCCTGCTGCCTCTTGCCCCATCAAAACATGGGGAAAAAACAACAGAACAATATGTTGGATATAAAGATACATCCAACAATTGATCCTTAGGGAAAAATCCGTGAGTCCAAGACTATCATCTGAGTTAGCTTGAGCATCTGTAGAGGAGGCAGCAGCTAGGAGCAGAGTCCTGCTGTGTTCACTCATCTTGCACAGGGATCAGGTTCTGGCCCTGCAAAAGGGTAGGGGGAATGGGAAAGGGAATCTCCTCCTTGCACCCCTAGGGAATTGGCAGAAACCTTGTGTTAAGTTAAGCACAGTATTTGTTGCACTATATTGCCTTGGAAGAACAGGCAAACAGGCACTCAGGGAGGGGAGGCTGGGTCAGCAGGAGTACTTTTCCTACCCTGGGATATGAATACACGACTGCCTTGTGTAAGTGCTGCTTGCGTAGATGCATCTGTGGGTGAAATTTGGCCTCAGGTCTTTCTGGAGAGGAATCTTGCGACACTGAGCAATCATATAGATTCAATTAGGATTTCATCCTCTTGCCAGATGGAGGTATGCAGCATGGGTGACTTGTGGTGAGCAAACAGTTGGGCCTGAAGGCTGGGCATCTGGGGCAGATTCTGGGCTAGGTGCTGCCATGCTTGCCTACACCAGGGAACTCCTCACTCAGTGTCCCAGCCTTTGGACTTCAGCAGGAATTTCACTGAATGTGGCCTTGTGGGAGACTGGAAGGATTGCTGGCTCAAAACCTTTCTGGCATGTGTGTCACTGAAACCATAAAAATGGGCCCTGTGATAGATAAGAGATCTCAGCTCTTAATGCTGCTCTTGCTGGGATGCTCTTTGCTTAAATCAGAGCCCTTCCAACTTTAACTGTGGTCTTTTCAGCTTCATATTTGCCATTTGTATGGCCATTTGAGCTTAGAAGTTGTTTCACACATTTTAGTGCTGCAGTCTTCATTCCTTGTGTCTGGCCCTAGAGAGCTGATCTGGGAGAAGCCACCGGGTGATTTAGAACCATTGCTGCTGACAGTGTGTGGTGACATCTGGGGTGCCAAAGCTGGTTGTTGTGGTGGCACAGTACACCTGGTCAGGAGCCTGATCTGGCTGAAAAGGGTTGATTTTTCTCAGGAAGATTGGTTTTCAACCAGATTGGTGTAGCACCCAGTTCCATGCTCACTGGTGCCAGTATAAAAGAGGGAAGGAGTGGGGATTGAGGGAGGATGGCAACCACAGTTTGTGTCAGCTAAAACCTGACTGAAGCTTGGCTTAGCTATGCAACAGCATCCTAATTTAAACTAAACTTGGGTGTAACAGACCTGTTAGTCTACACTTACTGCACATACCACCTCCAGAAGATATGAAATAAGTCTTCTGTTGCATTTAGTGAGAGTTTAAATTGACTTCAGAGGTAGCAGGCTTAAACTGAGATTCTTCAATGTGAAAACTAAAAATTTCTAAGGATGCCTAAATAAGCCGATCAGTTCTCGCTGAATTTCTGGCGCATTAAGCACCTCCTTGTGGGCTTGAAGAATCCCGTTTGTGGCATGCAGAAAAGGACTCTGCACAAAGTTTCTAAAGCATTCCTTCCTCTTTTTCCTCAGTTGTGAACTATTTGGTTTGATTGAACTGTTGTGAATGAGCAGAACCTTGCAGAGGTCACTCATGACAAGGTGGTATCACCATCTACCATCTCCCTGGCTCGGTGGCCAAAAGCGAAATCTTTAGAGCTCTCAGCAAAAAAATTTGACATGCAGCATTGGGAACGTCCGTGATCGCACATTTTGGTACTTGAGTCAAGGAAAGAGTTGGGTAATTTCCTCTTTTGCAGGTGACATTCACCCTCATTTGTTCCATCCAGATTCAGCGGCTTTTCTCTCTAAGCCTCCAGAAAGCTTCAGTCTACCATGAGAGCAAAACTGGCTCCTTTGAAACACACCTTTCTAACCCTTGGCTGAAATATCTTCCATTTCAGTGTTGGAAGGACAGCACTGCCCACAGTTGCCATTGAGGAGACATCTTCCTTTCTCCTGAGCAGCAGATGTGGTGCACACTGATCTCACTGTGCTTATTCCTCAGCATCACAGCTTTGGAGGGATGCCTGCTCCCCAGGAGAATGGGAGACCTGCTCATTTCTCAGGAACTAAATAGTATTTGCTAAAGCTATTTGCTTTTTAATGTCAACCTGTTGGCTAAGTACTTTGTGGCTATGAGGTGACAACAGAGGCGATTCTGTGCCCTGTTCTGCCACTGCTTGGCTGGCATTCTCACCCCTTGTGTGTGTGCCCTTTATAAAAAGGGGAGACATGCTGGTGCTCCCTTGTTTACACATTTAATAGCTCACAATTAAGCTGAAATGAACTTGAAAAGAGTCGTTAACTAAGGCCGAAATTCTATCAGCAACAAGAAACTCAAAGATTAAGTTTTCTTTCACCCAAGACTATTTTGTACTATTTCAGGAGGGAAGTATGTTTGAACATGCATTAAAGTCTCACTACAGTTCTGGAGTGATGTAAACACCGTCTTTAAGGACCCTTTTTGCTACCAGAGTGCTCTTAGACTGAACAAGAGCCAGGGATCATTGTTTCCAGCTTCTGGCATTCCCTACCTTGAACTTTCAAAGGTTTCTCCTTTGAAGGGTTCTCCCCCTTTCTCCTTTAATTTTCATCTTACAAAACACTCATGGGTTTGCCATTCTGGTTCTTAAAATTAACTGTATTACACTCACCCTTGCAGAGTGCTTTTGATAGTGTAGAAACAGGGAGTTTAATAGTATGGGGACACATCAACTCCAGGGCTTGTGATGTGTAAGAATTGGGTTCAAAACCTGTTAGAAACTGGGTCATTTTCTATTTGTCTGTAGCTGCCAATTAGCAATGTCATTAATCCACTGCCTAGGAGAAGTGCTTGATTAAAATAGACAGTGTCACTGACCACTGACAGGACAATATGCACAAGGCTGTGCTGTAGCTGCCTGTCATTGTGCTGCTGTTTTCCAGAGGGAAGTAACAATTTTATAATTTCTCTGCATCTGGGTGTAAAGACAGGCACATCATCCAGGCTTTGAATGACAGGGAGCCTGGAGAGGACACTGTGCTTGCTGGTGCCCACCTGGCAGCCACTCCCTGGCCCCTGTGCTTAGGGAACACGTTGTGTCTGTGAATGTCCTTCGCTGTGCTCGCCCACGGAGCCATCCAAGGCTCCTCGGGGGCGGCAGGTTTGGGTTTTGCCTCCTCAAGGATGAATGGCTGAGGCTGGGCCAAAGCTTTGTTTGCTGCTGGTGGGGGAAGAGGTGTGGGAGGCCTTGAGGGGTCTGGCTTGACTTGCTGCTGCTCTGGGGGCAGCAGGAAGGGGCTGGTGGTACATGGCTGCTGCCAGGAAAGGCCAGCCTCCAGCTGGAGACCACAAAGCCCAGTGACAGTGGCCAGCCTGGCTTTCCAAGGCCACAGATAAAATAAGCATTGACCTAGGACAGCAAACAGTGGAGGAGACAGAGGGGTACAGCCCTGCCTTCTCCCTGGCGTGTGACAGGAGGAATTCTGTTTCTTACTGGGAATTGCACTCTTCTTCCTTGCTTAAGATGTCCAGGGCTTTATTTTACTACCTGAGTATCAAATCTCTCAGCAAGACAGGAAGTTTCCCCCATCTCACATTGAGGGGAAAAATTTCCATGACAGAGGATGAAATACCAGGAATGTTTTTTTTAGGTGGACCTTCCAGCTTCTGGTTTGTAGCCACACTAATTTGTGGGTGAAGGAAATATTTTTGTACTAAAAAGTTCCCAGGAAACTGTTTAACAGGGAATTGAAGTTTAATTGGCACTTATGAGACATTAACAATAATTGTATTCAATTTGGCCACTCAGGATAAAGTGTGATTCAGGATCAGCTGATTTATGTGCTGCACAAAAAGAAAGAAAAATACCCTAACCCACCAAACCAAAAAAAAATAAAGAAAAATGAAAAAGAAAGCAACATGAATGTGTGGACTGGCGAATATGTGCCATTAGCTTCATATTCCCAAGTAGAAGCTTTTGTGGTGCTTGTCATCTCTTTTCCCCCACAAGGTGTTTTGCCAGACTGGAAAAAGTAGAAGGAACGTACATTAGCTGGAGGGAAATGGTTTGACTTCAAGTTCATGCTTTTGCAGTGAGCTGGATTACAGTTTTATCCCTGCTATCTCTTTTGCTGTCATTCTTTTTTTTTTTTTTTAGGAATGTTCCAAAAACTTTAAAAAACCCTAACAAAATCCATTTACTTATTTATGCTTTTATCAAGCTTGTGAACAAGAAAGGCAAGGGAACACGGGGTGAAATTTGATGTCGTGCCTTGTGTGTGATGCAGGATAGCCATCAACATCCCTCGAACGTTTATTTTTCCTTTGCAGCAGAGTTCATTGTGAAAACAAAGACAGTGCCACTAGTAAATGATTGCAGCTTCCGAGGCCGGCTGAGAACAGAGAAAACAAACTATATGCAATTGAAGTGCCTGTTTGTTTGCAAGCTGCCTAATATATACAGCCAAATGATGTAAGGCAGGGGAGATGACCTGATTAGCAAAGCCCTCGCAATGAGCCGAGGAGATCCCTGCTCCCCTCCTTGGAGACCTGGTCCCAGCTGGAGGAAACCTTTCCTCAGCTACCAGAGGGTTTCTGAAAATGGCACTGGCAGTGCTCTGTGTGCATGAAGGTGAGGGAAGGAGGAGGAACAAGCAGCCTGCACAGCTCATGGAATAGCTGGGATGTTTTGAAGGATGCAGCTTGAATTCCTTGGGCTTTGTGGGGAGGCTGTGCTTCAGCAAACAGCTCGTGCCACTTGGTCTTGCTCCTCATCCTCTTGCATGAAAGCATCATTCAGCAGAAAGAGGTGCTCGGGGAAGCAAGGTAAAGTAAGTGGTCTTCCCATTTGTACACTCCCCCAGCCTTGTTTTCATGTGTGCTGAGCAGGCAGAGCTCCACAGCTGTGAATGAGAAGTTGTGGTGCTCAGCACTAAGTGCACTCAAGTGTTTATTACTCCGAATCAGAGAAACAGACAAAAATTTCTGTATGTAAGAAAACATGCAAGATCCAAGACTTGTGAGTACATGTAAATATGAACAGTTGGGATGTGGCTTGTGGATATTTTGTGCCAGGACAGCGTGCAGGCTTGTGGCAGCAACCTGGGCTTTTAGATGAGGAGCCCAGGGCACTATTTCTGGCTCTGCTGTAGCTACTTGTGTGGCCGAGTGTGTGAAACACTGCTCCTAAAGCCAGCAAACCGTTTCTTTGGGCTTCATTCTCAGGCTTGCTGAATGCCCCAAAAGGCTGCTATTATTAGAGGGAACTGCCATTCCTTCCCTCTGAAAGTGGGCTGTCCATAAATCACCAGTGTGTGCTTTCCATGGGGAGTAGGGTCTGGGACCTCAGCTCTCTCCCTGACAGCCCACAGAGCTGCCAGAGCTCCTGCTCTTCCTCCTTTCTGCTCAAAAAGGGTAGATCCTCCCAGGCAGAGGGCTGTTGGCTGTGCCACTTGGGCTTGGCACCAGGGCAGGATGGCTTCCCATGGATTTTCCTGCTCCCCCATGCAAACTGCCTCTTCTTATCTTGTTTCTACCCCAGGGCACTGCCTACTGCCATGTCCTAGCTGACCTCTCAATTTGGGCTGTTTTTTACTTTTTTAAAAACAATAAATGCATCTCTGTGGCAACAAAAAAAAAATTAATTCCCTTCTCTAAGTGATGCACTCAAATATTTTGTAGTTACAAAAGACCATTTGGATGGCAGTGCCTGTGCTGATACTGGTCTGCTGTGATCTGATGCAGCAGTGTCCTTGCTCTGGATGGGCTTTGTCATAACAGTACTTTCTTTTTATTTCTTAGCTCCCATTAGTGCCTTGATGAGTGGTGGAAGAAGTTTCAACAGTTTTATGATTAGAAAGAAACATCTTGCCATTGCTTGGTCTCTGGTTCCTTTACTCTGTTCATTATGCTTTCCCTGGTAGGAACAGAAGTGTCAACATCAGTCTCTGAGCCCTGTGTTTTCTGGGAAGGGGAAGAAGGGAAGATGAAGGAGGAACTCTAAATAGTAGGGTTTTTTCTTCTGACATTTCCAGGCCAGCTGTTTGAGACTGTGATTGCCTCAAAGTGTTTACTTATAATTCTGTCATTGGTTCATGTATGGGACATGTGGCCAGAGTTTGGTGACGCTGGGCAGTGCCAGGGCACAGATTTGTGCTCCTGCTCTGCTGCTGTCACCAGTGCTCGTGCCAATGGCCTTAGTACAGAGGTCAAAGACTGCTTAGATATGAAGGCTGAATCACCTCCTTGTTAAACCCCTCAGCAGGATCAAGGCTTAGGGAAGCAGACACGTGGGCTTGCCTTCTGGCTGACACTGTGGATGGAGGCTCTGACTCTGGGACAGGCCTTTTGGCACCTTTGACCAACTCTTGAGGCAGTGAAATGGGGGCATTTGGTGATTGAAACACCCCTGCACTGACACCCCTTTGTGAAAAACCCCGGTACATTTGTTTCCTTTAAAGGCTTGCTGATCCCACAAGCTCTCAGCGGTTAGAGGAGGTTTATCCTATCACCTGAGGATCACAGAAATCAGCAGTGAGCCTGCCAGTCTCACCAGGCAGATGTGAAAGTTCTTCAACTGCACGTATTTCGCTTGCAAATATAAATAATCCAGCAGTGTAGGCTTTGCTGCAGCCCTGTTTGCCTTGGCAGTGTCCCATTGACATGAATCAGAAGGTGGGAGCAAAAAAGCACTGGAGGCTCATCCTGAGACTGGTCTCCCCTCCATCAGGGAACCTGTCCGTGCAGGCAGGGTGATTGGGAGATTACTGGCACAGCCCACAAGCCTGGCTTCACTAGATCTTTGCATTTGGAACAGTCCTGCTTTGTTTCCTTGTGCTGTGCCTTTGGGAACCTTGCCTCTCAGGGCACTGGGCAGGAGAGGCCTGCAAGGAGAAGCTCTGGGGTTTGTCTCCTTGAGAAGAAGGCAACTCTCGTGGCTCAAGTTGAGAAGCAGGAGGTCAGTTCTTAATCCTGCTGCATCCCTGCAATTTTTGGCAGGTGTCTGGGTCGCACTGTACCCGAGTTGTTAAGATTTAAAATAGGGATAGAAATTAGGAATTGAAAAAAACCAAACCAAAGGCTTAAAGAAATAAGTGGTTTTAACTTGTGATGCCATCACCACCATGAGACTCGTGATAGTTTGAGCTTCAAGGTCGTGGTTTAATATTAATAACAGTAAAAAGTTTATTATGATATTGGGAAGTGGAAAACACATGGGTTCAACTTTATTTTTTTTTTTCTTTATTTCAGCGAATTCAGTAAAGCTAGAAATGCAAAGTGATGAGGAATTTGACAGGAAGCCCCTGATTCATGAAGACATTATCAGAGCTCACGATGGAGGAAGCAGCCTGGAAGATCCCTTCATTGGGAGTAACGAGATGGTGGATAACAGAAAGATGCAGGAGCTATCAAGCGAGGGAGGAATCCGGCTTCCCAATGGTAAACTGAAATGTGACGTCTGTGGCATGGTTTGCATTGGGCCCAATGTGCTAATGGTACATAAAAGGAGCCACACTGGTAAGCAGCTGAAAGAAAATCTGTGGCGGTGTTGATGTTACCTGACAACTCTTATCTTTTCCCTTTTCATTCTTGGGGCAGCAGGAGGCTGGGGAGGGGGAAAATGGGCTCCATTGGGTTTGTTTCTCTTCCTGCTTTCCAAACTGTGGTGCTGCTCTCTTGCTGGTGAGCATGGTGCTTCCTTTACTTTGATTTCCAGCCTTTTGTTCACAAAAACAGCGCAAAAGTCTGGAAATTGCTTTTCTTGCTGTTCTTGACTGGAGCACCACGGTGGGGGTCATTCTCTGGCACGGTGGCTCGTGTTGTTCCTGTGTGTGCAGTGCAAAGCTTCTGAGCCTTTAAGAGGAGTCTTAGATGTTCTGCCATTGGAGGTGCTCACAGGTGGACAAGACCAGCAGCTTCCTGGGGATCTCACACTTCTTTTGGAAGTGGCTGGGCCTGGGATGAGCAGACCCTGGAGGGGGACACTCATTACCCAGCCATCCTGATGCCAGGGTGGGCTTGCTGCTTGTGTGACAGCTCCCTCAGGGAGACCTCAGCTGAGCCACCCACCTGGCCCCTCTACACCACCTCAATGCCATTCTAGAGGCAAATTTCAGTTCTTGGTCCCTCCCAGCACTTGTTTTTTTTTATTTTATTACCATTTGGAGCCCCAAACAGCTTATCAGGCTTTTGGGTTTGGGAATTTAAGAGACATTAGGAAGCTCTGCAATATGCTGATGGGGTGGGTCTTTGTGGTTTGAAAAATGAGGCCTTGAGCTTAAACTGAGGTATTTTGGGTGATTTATGGCTAAAATGGTAAAATGGTGTGCCCAGGAAGCTGGTACTCACTCCCCTGTGCTGCCCACTCCTCAGGTGGGAGCAATAGTCACCTCCAACAGAAGTGTGCAGGTGGTGCCAGAAGATGATGCTCTCTGGTCTTGCAGCAGTCTACCTTTGATTCAAAAAAGCACTTAAGCTTGTGCTTAACTTTTATGAGATTTAAGCACATGTAAGTCACCTGAAGGGCTTGAAGATACGCTTAACTTTGGATACATGCTTAAATCTTATTAAGGTTAAGCACAGGTTTTTGTGGTGGAGCCTCAGCGGGTGTTTGTTGTTTGCATTTTTTGGATATTTTGCTTTTTATCTTTGCTATTATTAAATGGGGTGAGAGACTCACGCAGTGAAGATATAAAAAGAAAGTTGAAGATCTAGAGTAAGAAAGACTGTGTAATCCCTTTGTAAACCTGGTAGTTTGCAGTCCAGTAGTGTGCCCTTGATGGGCAAGAAATCAATAGAATTTCTGTTCAGAGGAATAATAAATATATATTACATAGTTAATCTCCTGTATATGAGTTGTATTGATAAAAACTTGACCTAAGTGTGTAATGCAAAGCGTGGCAGTATCGTTTATGATGCACTCATGATTTTCGACAGGAATTATGAGAGGGGAAAAGCATTAGCTGGACAATCAAAACCTCGATTAACAATTTGACGTGCTCTTACTAGAAGAGAGAAAAAGAAACCAGAATGTACCAGACTGAGTCTCCAGCTTTCAACCTCCCGAAAAGTTTTCACTGGCGCTTGCATGTATCTGAGCATATGTACTGTAGGTGCACCAGGGTCCGTGTATTTGAACTCGAGCAGCTAAACTAGCTGTGCTAAATTTAGATTTAGGTACTTAATTAAATGGTCTGAATTGCTGAGATACTGAATAGCTGGTGCATCTTTTAAAAAACAGGCAAGCTGCCTTTTTCATGTGAAAAGAAAGATGTGTAAATTCAAAGCGAAAGAAACAAAATCTCCTCTGCGTGCGGGCGAGACGGCCGTCTGCGGGTGCATGGGCAGCAATTGCATAACTGGTAGCTTTTTCCTTGGGGCTACTGCTGGTTCCTCAGAGAGTTCTGACTCTTTTCCCATCAGAGCAGAGGAGCTAGGATGTGCTGTTCTATACAGATGATTTCAAGCATATAGAAATGGAATTTCTTTTAATGCGCAGCTCGGTGCTCTGTTCTCGGTTAACCAGTTGGCAAATTTCACAGAGGATGTTTTTTTCCCTCCACTTTGTTTGTTTGTTTTTTAATACATGCTGCTACTTTGCTGTCCACAACAGAAGGAGAAGTTTGCTTGGATTTCCACATCCTGGATTTTGAGGCATATTTTTAACATACTGCTGGTATCTATCTTGTAAAGTGCAGTATTTTAAAATATATTGCCACTTCCTCAGCAGTGGGGCGTGATGGGCTGGCCCCAGCTCTGGAATGAGCCCTGACCTGTGGGTAGTCTGGTTTTGCAGCCCAAGGGAGAATGGTGGAGAGAAGGGAGGTTGTCCCTAGTGAGTGGAAACAGATGACATTCTTTATCAGCTAATCCAAGTGGCATGTACATCCCTACCTCTCAAAGCCAACTTAAGCATGTTTTGGGAGCTGAATCCTGCTTTCCTCTCCTCTTTAACTGCACACAACCAGAGCATGATCTGGCCAGTTGTTTGCATTGGCAGAAGCTGAAGTGCTTTTCCCTTCCCCGAAAACCTGTCAGCATTTTATGTAAGTCACCCAAAATGCTGTGGTTCCATAGCAGAGGCTGTAATTTGTGTGTGTGTGTGCTGGGATGAGTGCAGCTTTCCCTGCACAGGGGATCGAGGCTTGGCAAGAAGCTGTGCTGTGGGCTCTGGCTGTGCTATGCACAGAGAGGGGCATTTCTCCAGCCATGATTCCTTTGTTCCTGAAGAGCAGTTGTCTTCCCTGGCAGATTATGGTAGTTTAGTCAAATAGATATACAGGCATGGGGAAAATAATCTGTGTTATCAGAGTAGGTGAGCTCAGTGTCCCATCTCAGATCCTGGTGTGCAGTCACCCCTTCCTGTGATAGATCAAGCTGGGAATTGCTCATTCATCCCTCATATCGTGGTCTGGGTGATTCTCTGGGCTGCAGCCCCTCCATCACGGGGCCCATGGCTCTGCTGGTTGTGCCAAACACAGCATTTCTCTGAAAAACTGCTAGTTGAGGTGAAGTGTTTTTGTACTCTGCCTGGGCACCAGGAGAAGGCCTTTCTATTTATTTGTCACTGCTGACACAAAATAAATCAAAGGCTTGGTGTGGGAATTGAGTGTGGTGCAATCCCTGCATTAGTGAGCAGGGTAACCCTCTCCCTCATGTGCCACGTCCTTGTGTCAGAAAAATATCATGAGCTGCATTTATTTCCCTCTTTTCCCATCCTGTGTTCTTTTGGTCCAAATTTCATACTCCACAGCACATTCCTCAAGTTGCAGGGTCTCTCTCAGGTTTTTGTTACTGCAGGAGATGACTTGGTCATAGGATATTGCCATTGGATGCTCCAGGGATTTGTTCTCTGGGATGGAAAGGGAAGGGGGGAAGGCCAAGAGGCAAATAATCCAGGTTTTCTGAGATCATGAGAAAGAACCTCAGTGATTTCTCACCTCTTCATGCTTTCTGCTGTGGGCCTGAATTCAAATTTCCTTGCTCTTTGTTTCTGGTAAAGCAGAAACTGTATTCTGCTCTAGCTGTGCTGATACCTGTGTGCTCTGCAAGGCCCACATGTTGCTCTCCCTTTTGCTGCCAATTGTGACCCTTTTTTAATTTTTTTTTTTATCTGCTGTAGCATCCAGTCCCTTATCCAGTTCACTGCTAGATTTTAAAATGCTTTTTATTTCTAAGGGAAGTCTGGCATCTTAAAATCATGGAATGGTTTGGGAAGGGACCTTCAAGCTCATCCCATTCCACCCCTGCCACAGGCAGGGACACCTTCCATGAGCCCAGGGTGCTTCAAACATCATCCACCCTGTCCTTGGGCACCTGTGGGGATCTTCTCATCCTCATTGTTTTATGAAGCACAGAGGTTAAATGCTTTCTCTGTGTGGCTGCAGCAGCAGCACAGTGGCAAAGCCCAGCCTGGGCAGAGGCAGTGGGGACATCAGCCTTGCCCCACTCTTACTTTGGCCTGCTGGTGTGTTGCTTTTAGGCTTTTTTTGGGGTGTTGACTTCAGGATAGTCTCAGATCATACCATAAGCCAGTGAAATGAGTTGTGTGCCCATGAGGGGGATGTTCAACCTCTGCTTTAGCATCCTTAGTGTTACAACTGAATTTATGAACCCTGGAACTCTGAATGCACTTTAACTTTTCTAACATGCAGAATTCAAGTTTTTAGGACAGAAATAATAAATGAGGAAAAAGCCCAGTTGTATTGTTCCATCTAAAAGGCTTGTATGCCTAAGCAGCTAACCAGGAGGAAATTTAAACAAATGGTCATATAAACAAATTTTGATGAACTCCGCTGGACTGCCTCTCTCATTTTGCTGGCAGAAAGGGGTTTTTGGTTTAATTTCTAATTTGTAATCTAGTGCAGCCTTCCTGTCTCTTGCAATCTTAAAAGATTTGACACTGAATCAAAAATTTTAGGGCTAAATTTCTGAAAGTCCAGTTTTCTACTTAGGTTCTGAAGTCTAACTTTCTGAAAAGTTATCTCTTTTCCTACTTAAGCATAACAAAGGGAAGCTGAGATTTTTGAAATTGCTCTGGGCAGAAGGATGAGTTTTACTTGCAGCTCTCAATAACTAAATTCTTCTGATAGTTTTGCCAAGTTCACTTAAAAGATTTTTCTGTCTTAAGAATGCAGTCATAAATTTGTGCAGAGGACAATTGGAAATCACCCAGGATTTCCCAGGAATTTTTCACGAGAGATTTGTCACTACTGTTTTATAATAAATTGCCCTGTCTGGAAGCAGGTTTTTTCCTAAGAAAACCCCTACTAAAATCACTGATTTCATGTGATGTGCAGGCTGTTGAGTGAATCAGATAGAACAGTAAGGAGGTAATTGTGGTCCCTGGAATAACAAACAGAGAAATGGAGCAAAGTCTGCTGCTCTGTGTCTCGTTTGGGTAAATGCAGGTTGGAGCTGCTGTCACTGCTTTGGGAGCACTGCTGATAATTCCCCTGTGTTCCTGGGACAGAGCAGTTGCAGCATCTGATGGATTAGGGGAAATGTTTCATTTTAACAAAATGAATATTAACAAAAAGCTTATTGTGGAAGGGTGAAAATTGCTATTGTTAGCAAGAGCAAATACTTTCTGACGGCAGCATGGGCACGGTAATTTTGTATTAAGAGGCTGGAAAGGAAAAATCCCGTTTGAGAAGTACTTAAGCTGTACTTTGCATATCAAAAGTATCTGCCACACAAAAAAAGGTTGAGTTCCCAGATACACGTTTAACCAGGAGAGATGTTGAAGCCCCTCTGGACCTGGATTTTATGTAGCAAGACTGCTGCTGCAGGAATTCCCTGCCTGTGCTATTGAGAACCAGTGCATTAATTTGTGAGTTGCTCCCCGTTTGATTTCAAAGGGACAAATGCAGGAAAATCTAAATCTCCTTGTTTGCCAGGTCTGTGCAAACACTCTCAGACAAATTTCTGTTTTAATACAGAAAATCTCTCAGCTTTGCAGTGAAAATATCAGTGTTTTGCACTGGTCTGAGATTCAAAGAAGGTTAACTCATAGTGAAACTTGTGCACAGCACTTCCGTGCCAAGGCGGGAAAGGAGTGCTGTTGTGCAGGGAAGCTTCCAATTAAGCAGAAAAAGGAGTTGGTTTGCTTTGTGAAACAACATTCAGCATCTGTGAAATCTATTAGCAGGACGTTCACCGGTTCATTCGCCTGGTTTCAGGTTGTATCAGCCAGGCAGCTCTCGTAGCTCGTGCATTGAAGTCTCCATCCTGCTGTCAGGTATGAAAGATGCTGTGAAAGAAAGGCCCATGTCTTGCCTGTCCTCTCTTCAGGGGGCCACTCACCATTTGTCTCAGGATTTGTTTACAGAGAGCAAGTTAACCTGTGCACTTCAGATACCTGTGTAACTCAAGAGCAGTAATATTTCATTACTGTTCCTCATTATTAGTTTTCTTGGAGGAGACACAGCAGTAATGGACTGTGAGGTTTCAGCAGTATATTACTATAACTTAGAGGCAAATATTGAAATAATACCTTTTAGTTAATATTTTATTTAAGTGTAAAATGATAAAACTCTATGGATGTATTTATTTATTAATTTAATTATTCCCTGGCACAAGCCCCTCTTACAAAGCCTTTAGGAAAGATAATACTTGGCAACTCTGGCTTATCTTGCCTTGTCCAATCCTGAAGTAACTTAGGTAATTAAATTCCCTCTGCTGGAGAGCAAGGGTTTTTAGGCATTCCTGGTTTTGTCTGGCTTTAGACTCTAAATCTGGAGTTGAAAAGAAACATCTTTTTTGTTTGGTTGGCTCTCCCTCCCCCCTTTGCCACTCTGAAAGTGGCCGAGTTGGAGGCATTTCTGCACTGATTTAGCTCAATAATAGAGAAGAGATTTAACACTTAAAGTAGATGAAAAGTTTTTTCTAGTTACGTTGCAGTCACACAGTTTGCAGTGCTGAAAAGCACAAAGCTTGCTTAGCTGCCTTTCAGCAGAGTTCTTATTTTATTAAAACAGTGTAAGTACATGGAGTCAAGCAGGAAATACATAGCTGTAAGTGATGGGGAAGCACACCATGCTTATAATTCTCATTATTCTCTTGGAGTCGTGTGTGCTGCCTTTAATAGATCCATAGTTCTGGGTATGTCTGTGTTGCCATCACCCCTCAAAAACACTTAAAGCACAGTCAGGGATCATCATGTAGAGAAAAGCTGTGTTTAAAGACTTTTTGTGAGTGGATGTTTAGTTTGAAGTATGATTGATTTCAGCTTATGGATAAAACCTCTGAGTTTTCACAGGAAAGCGAGGGAGGTGAATAAGGATGTCAAGGTTGTTATGTTGTTACTGGTAAGTAATAATTCTAGAGAACAGTTCACAAAACTACCAGGAAAAGGCAGCAGGAGAAATAATTGGAACACAGTCTTCTCAAGGCATTGAAGTGATAAAAAAGGGCTTGTTTGCTAGTATCTGGGGTGGGCATCAGACAGCACAATTCTTGGAAAACCAACAGAATCTTCTGGCTATGCAGTCCTTACTGCTCTGTGCACCCTTCTATTGGCTAATGGCCTCTCAGATTAGCTGTGCTAAATGTAAAAGCTGCTAATCAATAGCACGAAGGTGTGACCAAAATTGCATCCCTCAAGCCTGCGGCTTAAACAAGGAGCTGGAATCGAGTGATTGGACAAAAGTGTAACAAACACATCAAAGCAGCTATTTACCCAGAATGGAGCCAGTAGGAGAAATGAATTCAGGCTGCCTTTAAATAGATACAAAGGTTATTTAAGGTAAAGTGTGCTATTGGAGCGGATCTGGCTGTTGCAAGAGAGGAGCAGACTCCGGGTGATTTTGTGGTGAGTGTTTTCGTGTCGTCTTTGCCATCAAACTGTGGTGCAGTGGCTATTTGAATTCCTGACTGAAAGCTTTCAGCATCTTTAGAGCAGCCAGTTTTTGGGGGAGTAATACCTGCTCATATGTGGCCTCCAAAATGTCAGAGATAAGTGGGTGATGTACTGGGTAAAACGCAGTAGCTGCATAATTTTAAATACAGCAGGAGTAAAAGGAAAGACTTTCGACTTGGTAAGAAACGTGCTACCTTCTTTCATGTTGTCATCCTGAAACTGAAGCTATCATTCCAGAATACTCAGAAATGTGTCAAAGGAAAGGGTTTTGCCTGTTTTCTCAGACAGCGAAAGCAAAACAGAAAAGAAAAAAAAAAGAAAAACCCCATGTATTTTTCTACTGCAGTCTCTTTACAGATCTCTGTTATGGACATTTTGAAATGATGTAAAAGAAGATAATGGCTAATCAGATCATTTAAGTATAGTGTGGGAGTTTGAAAGGAAAACCACAAACTCTTTATCAATTCTAATGAGCTCGTGTTCAGAATATTGGAAGAAGAGCTTTATGCTGTGATTTTTTTTTATTATTATTACTCCATAATGTTCTCAGTGGGACTGTAGGAACCTTAGTATCTCCTTGAGTACCTCTGTGGCGGCCTCAGATGGGACTTCCATCTGCCACATGTGAAATAAAGTTGCAGAGTCTGGCATATACGTGGCACACCTTGTGCTGCCCTCCTGGCAGCATCATAGTCCTGGCAGTGATTTGATCCACTGACACAAGAATTGCTGGTGGACATCTGTAAGAGCTCTCTCCCTCCCTCTCCTTCCATTTGAATCTCCAGATGTGTTTTGGACTTCACCCTAGACAGACACCTGAACTACTTTGATACACAGGTAGCATTCATTTTGTCCAGCTAGGAAGTAATTGTTTTAAAGCAATTGTAAAAGAGAGATCACAGAATGCATTTGTTTTTACAAGGTCTGTGCTTCAGACCACTGAATTTAAACTCAGAAGGTCCCAGGCCAAGATTCTGTAATAGGTGATAAGCTGAAAAATGTGGTTGAGGTCGCTTACATCTGAAATCTGATGATCAAAACTTTGTTGAGCTGGGGCCTTGCTTGGTGTAGACATTGGGAAATGCTTTAAATTGGAAGAGGGTAGATTTAAATCAGGTATATATGGAATAAATTCTTCCCTATGAGGGGTTGAGGCCCCGGCACAGGTTGCTCAGAGGAGCTGTGGCTGTCCCATCCTGAAAGTGTTCAAGGCCAGGCTGGAAGGGATTTGGAGTGATCTGGGATGGTGAAAGGTGTCCCTGGCCATGGCAGGGGGTAGAATGGGATGAACTTTAAGGTCCTTCCAACCCAAACCCTTCTGGAATTCTGTGCTGTAAAGTCCAGCTGCAGTAAGGCACTTAGATAAGTGACTAGCACAACTGTATGCTTGTGTTCAATTGATCTGCTCAGCAGGACATAAGCAGGAGATTAGAGCTGACTGCCTGTGCAAGATTGCTGGAGCAGTCTCACTGTCCTCAACAAGTGTTGATGCAGAGTATGGTTTTGATAATGTTCCAGAAAGCCTGTGTGAGTTCATCAGGGGTTTTCCCCTAAATAATATTTTTTTTAAAAACGGTGGATTTTTTTTAATGGACCCAATCCCCACTGTCTAAGGAAAATCTGAAGGCTTAACATAAAAATAAGCTTTGGATGTGTGTGAGAGTGTGTGTGAACACATGGGATAAGTGATAGAGTAAGGTCTGGGGTTTCTGCTAGTTTTTCATCAAATCAGTCTTGTTAATTTGTTTTGTGTAGAGTGCAAATTTGCTTGCTTTACAGTTTAATGGTATAAGATTTTTCTACACTTGCAGTACTGCCCAGAGCTTGCAACCCTGATCCTCACTTGCATCCATGCCCTCTATGTCACTCTAGCAATGCAAAGCAGCCTTTAGAAAGGGCTATCAGTTAAAGTATAAGGCAAGCAGAAGGTTTGGTTTGAACCAAAGACCTTAACACCTTTGCTGAGGTCCAGTTGTTATGATCAGTTCTGAATACTCATATGGATTGGACCTATTCTAAATATAAGTGCAAAACCACAGCTATGGATCTAAATTTTCAGCAGAGCTCATCTTTTATGAAGGATAGAAGCTCTGAGGTGAAGAACTTTCAAGAAAACCAGGAAGCATTGATGACCTCAAGGAAAGAGCCTCAAATCACTATTGGAGGCTTTGCCCATTGTGCAAAAGAAACGGCCTCTGACTTTAGCAGTGCCGTGCGATGGTGGTGGTGGGGACTGTACCCATGTGCAGTGGCACTGGTACAGAGTGGGAAAGTGGCCTCTGTGCATCCTCCGATGTGTGTTGACAGCTCTCTCCCTTCCCCTTCCCTTCCAGGTGAACGCCCCTTCCACTGTAACCAATGTGGAGCTTCTTTTACCCAGAAGGGGAACCTGCTGAGGCACATCAAGTTGCACTCTGGGGAGAAACCGTTCAAATGTCCCTTCTGTAGCTACGCCTGCCGGCGGAGGGACGCCCTCACAGGACACCTCAGGACACACTCTGGTGAGCCCACCTCGGCTTCTCCTCACACCTCTTCCTTCCTTTATCACTACTGTCCCAGTGCAGCAGGTAGTGAGAATAAAGCGTAGCTCTGGCTCTGTACCGTCCTCTTCAGAGAGTGCAGCTCTCAGCTTTGGGAAAGCCTTGATGTGAATCAGAAAAGTTGTGGTTCAGCCACACCTCTCCTTTTGTGTAACTGAGCTCCTCTGCTGATGCTATCGCATTTCCCTCTCAGTGTCTCCTTGGGTGTATCCCGGCTTCGCTGGCAGATTGTTTTGACATTCTGGGGCCCAAAGTGGCTGTGAAATTCCAGAGATCACAAAGAATAACTGTGGGCTCTTGGAAGCCGGCTTTGCAGTTCATACCCATTTCTTCATCTAATAAATGCCATATGCTGGTTGAGTTCAAACTTGTTCATCTTTCAAAGCCCTCTAAATTGCATTTTTGATTCAGTTAGCTCTTGCTGTAAAGTCTCCTAGCTCATGGCAGCCACAGCACTCACCCTAGAGCTGAAGGTGGTCAAGAGAGACTGGGTTTCTCTTTTCTTAAATGAGAGGATCATGTCTGTATCAATTCTACTTGATAAGTTGTTGAGAAATACCTGTCTCATAGCTGTGTGGTGTTGGAGCCCAGCAGTCAGGATCAGCTGTGGTTTTGGTCCCTGTCCCTGCAGCAGGGGGCTGCATTCTGCTCACTCACTCATCTGTGCAGGACTCCTGAGTAAGATCTTAACTTATCTCCTGAATGTTCAATCTGTGTGTTTGGGCCATCTATAAGAGGCTGTGTGTTTAATTGTTGAATGAGCAGAGATAATTGGACTGGTTGCAAGTGGCAGCATTAGGAATAAACTTCTTTGAGGTGTTAGCAAATGTGTGACCACTGAAGTACCGTGGTGGAAGTGCAACTGCGGGCAGAAATCCTGCATGAGTTTCCTGACCCTTTATATGTATTTCTTCTCCAGAGTCATCCTCACTTCTGCAGGTGTTTCTGTTTCAGAGCATTGAACTGGTTTTAGGATACAGAGTTGCTTTGGCATTTCCAAGAATAGGAAAGGGTAAGCTAGTAAGCTTCTTCAAGCAGATTTGGGAGCATGCAGGATGCTGTATTGATGGCAAATGCTGAAAGAAAGCTTTGAACTTCCAAGGGAGTACAAGAGTTGGGACTAGGCTGTGAGAGAAATGCTTGAGCTGGATTTGATCTGAAGGTCAGTAGGGGAAAATGTCTGTGGAACTGTGAGCTGCAGTTTTCACACATCTGACTATAACTGTAGTTTCAACTGGAAATTTAAAAAGAAAACAGAACACAATGCAAATGTTCACAATTAAAACAAAAAGGGAGTTGTGACAAAAACATATCCCATATTACCAAACACAAACATTGCAGATGAAGACCTTACAGTAGGAATATAGATTTAGTTACCTAGATACTGCCATTGACAGAGATTGTTCTCCCTGTGTGAAGAACACGTGGCTGACGGTTCTGAGTTTTGCGTGAGGATGGGATGTCAAGGTGTGGGATTTTCAGAAGGCACCTAAGCTGCTTAGCACGAGTTCCCCTGGAGCTCCTTCCCTAACTGACTTAGCAGTGCTCAGCTCTGCTCAGTTTGTGATTTTAGGCTTTGTTTTCAGTGGAGAAAGTGTCACCCCTCTAAGCACTCACATACAGCAGCTTTCAGCACAGGGCCAGCAGGAACAGACAAATGCTCCCACAATACTCTCCAAGGCACTTCTTAGCATTCTTAGCATCCACAGGTGAAGAGTTAAAACCTGGATTATTACCCTAAAACCTGCTATCCCCCCTCCACAAAGGTGAAATGCCACTCTAGCCATGGAAGTTAAGGTGTCTGTCCCTGCCATATAAGCAGGCTGGGTTGGTTTATGCACACCTGGATCATGGAGAAGATGGGTGGATGTCCCCAAGGGACTTCAAACAGTTTGATATCAGTGTGCTGTACAAGCATGCTGTGCTTTCATAAAGTACACATCAAAGTCTCTAAGTAGGCCTGGAAGGTGGAGCAGATCCAGCAGCTGTAGGAAAGGTCTTTTCCAACCCAAATAATTCTATGATTCTGTCAATGTTTGCATCTTCTGCTATTTCTGACCAGAAAAGAGAATATTGGATAAAATACAGAAAGAAGAGGTTGAAAACTGTTTTGAAATAGGAGACTTCAAGCCAGTTTCAATCTGGTACAGTACACCTAGTGTCTAAATTGAGGTGAGTCTGAATATATTTTTGTAAGAGGAAAGCTCTTTAGATCAGATCCTCAGCTGATGGAAATTGGAATTACATCCTCTAAGTAAGGAAAGTACTCCTGTTTTACACCAGCTGAGAATCTGGTGCACAATTTCATGAATGCAACACCAATTCCCTTTTTTTGAATATTCTTTAAATATTCTCTGAATGTTTTTGTATATTCTTTGCCTACTTAAATAAGAGTTCTATTAATAAAAAAATAAAATAACCAAGCAAAACCCCTTAATCTTTTCTCCTTCCCAAGAAGGTTTAAACTACTATGGAAGGCAAAGTATGCTACAAAAGGAATTGGAGAATTCTGTCGTATCTCTTTTTTTTTTTTTTCTCAGTTAGTTTGACTTGTGGATTTCAGAGCACTTTACTTGTGTCACCACTTAGTCAGTGACATCTTCTCACTGTTGCTTTTTAGTCAGTTCTTCCTGTACTCAGTGAAGTTTTCATACAGGACAACAGGGAAGGTAAAAAAATAAGGAAATGTAAATGCAAACAGAAATTAGCAGAAGCATCTTTGATTTATCTGAAAGAGCTGATACTTACTAGTAACTTTAAAATAATTAATTTTTGTTCCTTTGGATTGATGTTTGTTCATGCTTTTTACTGTTATTTCCTGTTAGTTTGAAAACGTTTCTAAGCATCACAATCTACATTTTGCCTCCTCTTCTTGTGCAGAATCTTATCTTACTGTGTAAGTCTTCCTAGGCCGAGTGGTTAACAAAATATTGCTTCTCATCTGTAATGCTGCTACTGCTGTTTAGCCCTAAATAATTAAGGACTTATCTTGCAGTGATTTACTCCTGCAGTTATTTACCTTTTAGGGACATAGACAGTTCTGATGAACTTTATGTCTGTATTTTCCTCCCACATGCAGCTGCTTTGGTTTCAGGAATATAATGATGCCTTCAGGACATCAGTAGGATAATGCCTGGGGAGAGATTCATGCTCAGAATTACACTAAGAGTGGGCATGTACCTCAAGGTACTTACAGGACTTTCAGGTGTTGTTTTCAGAATTAACTCCACAGTTCCACAACCCAGATAATACAAGAGAGGTGCCAGAGAGGGCTTCCAGGATGGCAATGTAAGGCTGTGGAGTGCTGGAGCAGAAGTTGGTAGCCCATTCCTGCAGGATGCACTGGACAAATCAGCAGGGATTGGCTTCACCTTGCCTGACTTTTGCTGTTTTAAGGGGAAAAACATCCAGACAAAGCCAATCTGCTGATGGCATTCACAAAGCACCTTTTGTCTCACCCTGAGACATGCCTGTCTTCTCCATCCCCTCTGGAATTGCACAACAAAACAATGGCAAAGACAAAAATGAGCAAACTCCAGAAGTTTTAAGGAAGGCAGCAGAATCTGACAGGTCAATCTGATGGTTAAAGCCATCCAGATGTTGGCCTCCATACTTTGAAAGGTAGGACAGTTTTACCCCAAAATGTTGATGCTGTTTTACCTCAAAATGCCAGGCATCCTCAGGTGGGCACACAAACTTAGCAGTTAGGTTTTGGCATGGATTTCTCTAGTGTTTAAAATGGAGGTGAGTCAGCCCTCCCCTCATAATGCTATTGTAAACATAAATGCTCTGGCAGTGCTTGGAAAAGTCAAGGCTGCAGTGATGAGCAATGTGGAAGAGCCCATAGCAAACACAGGCACCTCAGTTTGCAGAGCAGGACTTGGGCAGTAAGTCAGAAATGAGGGATGGGATCACTTGCTAGGGAGAAAACAAAACTCAGAATAGGTTTTGACTAAGTGAGCATCATCCATCCATTGCACTTAGTAAGGGTGGTCCTGTTTGCCAATTGTTTAGTGCTTAAAAGGCTGTCTCATCATGTGTCCACACAAACTGTCCACATGGACATTCATTCTGGAATTTCCTGATTTTTCTTTTTACTGGGCAGCTTCAGTCATGTTCATTGCTGTGGGAGTATGTAAGTGTTATTCATATATGAAAGCAGTTTTACTGTCTGTTTCTTCCATAAAAATGGGTACTGAGATTATTATTTTTTCATAGAAGATTGTCCTCACAATACATTTTAAAATTTGCTTTGAAGGTTCTGCTTTCCTGCCTAGAAAGTGTCCCCTCCAAACAATTTTTTTGCTTTTAAGAAATATTTTTCTTCCCACTCTTCCTCCTGCATTGCTGCTACATGTTGTTTATTTCTGCCCAGCTCTCCAATAGCACTGCACTAATGGTACCCCTTTATTTGCAAAAGAAAAGCAGAAATCCTTTGTTTTGAAAAGAAAGGCTTAGGCAAAAACTCTCAAAAGCACAATCTTAGCAAACCATGTACAGTGTGCAGGATGAAAGGCACCTATAATTAAAAAGGAAAATGCCCTGTTCATAGAAACTTATTCCATATTTATTGGTTAGCAAATCCATCTTTCGCATGTCTTCTTGTCCATGAGGATTTTCCTTTCAGTCCTCCCAGGTGTGCTCACACCCCTGGAGCTGGATGGCAGACCTGAGGTAGAAGGATCCTGTTCCCCAATCCCGATGACACACCTGCCTCAATGCATGTTTGGGAGAGCCCCACTTCTGAGCAGCTCATTCTGGCTGAAAAATTGGATGAACAAATGCTGGAATACACAGTGCTGTCCATGAGTTCCCAGCTGTGAAAAGCCACTGAGAATTACTGATGCAGTGGCAAGGATGGTTATTAAGAATAATGAAGTCAATGTTTTAAACTGCTCTTTTTCATCTTGAGGGAACTTTTGCCACTACTAACATCTTCACTCTAAAAAGGCCCAGTATCTGCTCTGTAACCATGTTTTTGAGGATGGGAATGTCATAATTAGATGAATCTTGTGATCTGAAGTTCTCATTACACTCTGAACTGGACTAGCTCAAACACTGTGAATGGGGAAAAAATTCAAAGCAGACACATGGGGTACAATCTGAAAAACCAAATGTGTATGTGAAGAGGCAAGGGGATATTCTGCGTACAAATGCCATTTCTCCAAATAGGTTGGCAAACAACATCTTCCCTCAGTTGTGATGAGCTGGTGGGTATTTAAGCTGTTGATCTGATACTTAGAGCTCTATTTAATCAGGCAGAGCTGCTCTTCCTCTCAGGTTTTCTTAGGCTGTTTCAGTTAAACTCAGTGGAATTACCCTCGTCACAAAATCAATTGGGGTTTTTCTTATCAGCCTGCGGGTTCCAGACTGCTGTGAGCATGTGCACAATCCTGCAGCAGCTCTGCTTCTCATTGCTGCTTCCAGCACCTAGAGGCCTTCACTCCATGCTGGAGAGAGCCTAAAATCTCTGATATTCTGCTTTCCATTTATTTCTGTGTGAGTTTTTAGAGGTAAGGTCAGAATGTGTATGGGGTAGGAGTTTGCTGTGCCAGGGCTTTATGCGCTGGGGATCCTTGTTTAAAATTGAATCCTCTGTTGAGCCCTCTTGTATCCCATGCTTTGCTAGAGCCCCACCTGGACCTGACCCTTGGAGTGGAGGGATCTTCATTTCCAGAGCAACTACTGTGATAAATATTGGTATTTATAGCAAATACCAATTAAGGTATTGGCTATATGGAAAGATTATCTTTTATGCTCAGGATTCTCTCAGTATAGAAGCTTGGTCTTTTCTACAGAACATAATTACCACTGAGAAATCATGAATCAAAGAAATCTTTAATTTAAAGATGCTGTAGGATCTTGATCATTCCAGGAGAAGCACGTTTGGTCTTTGTTTTCAGGGCAACTTGTGAAAAGATATGGTTCCACCCAAAGCAAGGAATGTTCACTTTTATGTTTTTGCTTTGAAATTCCATAAAGATTACCTCTTACCTGCTGTAATTTAGGAATCAGTCTTTAACTGTTCAGTGCAGGAAATCTGCTTCTGACAGATGAAACAGAGAAACAGGAGGAGTGGTCCTGGCAAACAAAGGTAGATGGGCTGTGTACCAACCTCATGAATCCTTCTCTCTCTTAGGACTAGGTATCAATTTTCTTTTCCCCCACTCCTGTCTGAGTGTGTGACTGAGACAGCAGGAGCAGATGTCCTGCAGCTCCCTGTGTCTTGTGGTGTCCCAATGCAAGCAGAGGAGGTGGTGGCACTTTCAGTGCCTGGGTGCTCCCTGTAAATTGGCTGCATAGGAAATTCCCCCTCTCCTAGGGATCACAGGCACCAACACCATGGGAGCATTCTCATTCTTAGTTCACAGCAAGATCAGCTGCTAAGTTTGTCCTGGTGTCTGTGAGAAGGTCCCTCCTGCTGCCTCTCCCAGTGAACCATGGCTTTGCCAGGTCTAGCAGCAAGTCCTCTGCAGTGCTTGGAGGTAACAAGGCTCTCGTTCAGGCAGGAACATCACATGGGGTTATCTCTCATTAACTGTGACTGGTTCATTACTGATGAAATACCCAGGCAAGGATGGAAGCCTGTGTTTGGGATGGAACTGCTGCCATCAGTTTTCTGTGTGTCTCCTGTCTCCCCTCCATGTTAGCAATGCACATCCTGGCATCTTTACCTGGATTCTGTCCCTCTCTGTGTTGCCTCAGGCCACATGGAATGGATCAAAGCACCTGGTCCTGCCCTTCTGGGCTACAATCTGGAGCACACACAGGCCCCTCTCTGCTGCTGGCTGCTGCCAATTCCTTGGCCAGCCTTGCTGCTCTGGCACAGCAAACAAGACAGTGCTTTCTGTTTCCTCTGGGCTTTTACTCTGCTAAATGTGGGATTTCACTGGCATCAGAAAAGCATGAGTGGGGTAAGACTTGTGCATGTAGAGCAGCAGTGCTTCTAAACACCATGTCTAACCTGTTTTTTAAACATCCAGAGAGACTGTTTCTGTTGCCTCCCTAGGGAGACAATTCCACTTCCCATCTGCTTTTTATAGCTGTGACTCTCATCCTGATATTTAACCTTAACTATTCTTTCTTTTGGTGTAGATTATTGCTCTTTCTAACACTATCTTTTGTGACTGTGAGTAATTCCTGTGCTCACTTTACACTATGATAGGCTGTAGTTGTATATCTAGCATTGATTCTGTTCTAGTCTGTTTTTATCTTCCAATCCTCTAGTTTCTTTTTTATTACTAATTTTGAATGTTTTTGCTACCCTTATTCACTCGTTTATGAGGGAACTAAATTACAAAGTCATTTGATGCTTTAGAAACAGGGGCCAGTATAGATGCAGACCCCCTTAACCTTATCTCTGCCTCAGCTGCCTGCCAGTAAAATGGAAATAAAGAGCATTTCTCCACTTAGAGATGGTGAGAGGGCAACACGTGGGACTCATGGCAAGGCACAAACGTATTGCTGTGATGAAGGTCATGTAAGTACATCACAGAGTACTCAGTGGTGCTGGTGCCCCAGCTGCACAGTGCTGTACATGATCTCCTTAGGTTTACTTAGCCTTTGTGCAGTAGTGAAACGAGATAATTACAAAGTGGAAGGAATAATAACTTTGTATTGTTACCATAACCACTGAGGTATTAGACCCCGAGAGCAGCGTGATTATCTCAGACACAATAGTAAGGTGATTATTAATAATACTAAAGGACTTACTACTTAGCCTGTAATTTCTGCATCATTTCTTTAAAAACCCCTATCTATTCCATCAGCCCCAAGCCTGTGTGAAGTTGCTATGAGTTGTTGCCTCCTTGTTATCTGTTTTTCAGTGATGAGAAAATGAAACAGGAAAACCCCCATGAGACCCAATTTGCAAATTCAGGGACCTAAGCACCAAGGTAGCTTTGTGTGCATCACTTGTCTTTCTGCACCACAACTGCTGGGAGCAGGCTGGCAGGTGAGGTTCTAGTAGCTCAGGTATTTAAAGATCTGTAGTCCTTTGCTCCTTGCAGTTCCAGCTAGAAACAGTTCCCTTGTTTTTCTTGTCACCAGGGATTGTTTCAGAAATGTGGTATTTTTATGCTCAAGTTAGCACATGTACATACAAACCCTGGATTTAAGGTGCAGGTGTTGCATCTGCAGGGATTTGGGTGTCTCATTGTGTTAGGATAAGCTGGAGGGACATGATGCAGCACACCAGGAGCCCTCCTGCTCCAGAGCCAGCCACTGAGATATCTGCAGTGGGTTTTGAAGACAGAGATTCAAGAGGTGGCAGAACTTTTTCATGCAGTTGAGATGCAGACCTGGTTTTGATGTGACCAAGCCAAGGCCGCTTCTGAGCAGCAAATATCACAGCATCTCCAAGGAGCAAACAAGCGTTGGGCTCCTTTTTCCCCCTGAGAAAATTATTGTCAAGGGCAAAAATCTTCTGCATATCATCTCTGGGGAAAGGAGACCCAGCATTTGGAGCTGGCTTTTGTCAGTTTTTGAAGGAGTTTGTGAAACATTTCAGCTTGGGAACTGGAACCCAAGAGTGGTGTGAGGCCTTCTTTCATTGATATCTCAGAGCTGTGCTACAGGGCAGTGTGACAGGGAGAGCCACCCCTGACATTTTTGACAACATATGTTTTAAGGTGTAAAGAGGTATTTTTGCCATCTGGAAAGGAAGCCAAGAGAAACTAAAGGGGGACAAAAATAACCCATAACCCACGCCACAGCAGAGTTTAGGAAAGCTGCTACTGATATATTCTCTTGAGCTCTCAGCAGCCTGTAATTATGAATTGGCTTACAGCTAAGATATTGATGGATATCACTCAAGAAGGAAAATGAGAATGTCTAGATTTTTTTTTACAGTGAACCTGCACTGAACTCTGTGTGACTCTCCTCCTATTTATAACCCTGTGTGAAGTTCAAGGAAACTTGTCCTGGAGGTTTCCCATGAGAGGGAACTGTGTTTTTACCTGACTAAAGCTCTCTGGATATTTTCCCATTTTTTATTTGATCTAAGTGTGAACTTTCTCCACCCTCTGCCCCTCCTTCCCTTCTGGAGTGGTTAGAGAGGTTGATTGCAGCCAGGATTACACAAGAGATGCCAGTTGCACACATGTTTTGCATAACTGTGCTGTGTTGATTTCAGACAGGGTGCCCCAAGTTCCCTCCCCGCCTTGCAACAGCCAGTCGAGATCTCTATCTTCATTCCTGAGCTGGAGAAATGCTGCTGAGGCCCTGACTATTGAACCTGTGACAAAGAGCACCTGGATGGGACACAGCTATCCCTGTGGAAAAGGGATATTCTACCTAGAATTTATTTGGGCTCTTTGTATCAAAGGTGCCAGAGTTGTTCTGCCAGGGAACAACTGGGAAGGGCTGCAAGTGATCTGTGCCAGCTGCTCTGTGTTAAGGGAATGTGCTCCCCAAGCACATGTCCTTTCCTTCTATTCCAGCAAGAGGCATAAATGTTCTCATGTGCTCTGAGACAGCCAAGGACCTCTCTTGGGGAGAATCCTGACTGGAAAATTGAGACAGGATCATCCCAGTGCTCATTTTGGGACTAGTTCCATGTGGCTTTTATCTTTAGGAGCAGTGAGGTCTGCTTGATTTCAATGAGAATTAGGGGCTTTGACAGCCTAAGCCCTAGCCTGTGTTCCAGTTCTTTTTGCCAGGAAATAGGTGGATACTTTCTTCCTCCTGCCTCATTTATTTGGAGTGCAAGTCAAGACCAAACTGGATGGGGTTTGAGCAGCCTGGTCTAGTGAAAGGTGTGGGGATGGGGGGTTGGAATGGGTTGATTTCCATCCCAAAACATTCTGTGATTTTGTGACAACAGCACAGGGTCCCCCCCAGCCAAACAGAGCTGGGGCTGTTCCCAACAGGTGTTGCCTCGTGGGACAGAGCTGGCCTCACAGGTAGCCAGAGCCCAGGTGATTTAAGGGCTTCAAGGTCTTTCTAAATAATAAATCACATGCAAAAAATACTGCAGAGAATCTGATGTTGAGATTTTTATATAGTGACATGGGCCATAGACTCTCTCTCACTTGGATACCCTTCATGTGCCTGCTTTTTGCTCGTTTCCTTGGAGACAGTGTCTTGTCTGAGAGCAGTTAGCCTTGGCTAGGAAAGGCCTGACATTTCTGGTTTGTGGGATAAAGCTGTGCTGATGAATTTTCCAACAACCACAGAGGCAGGATTTGGTACAGACACAAGCAGCTCTGAGCAGGGTTATCATGTGGGCATCTCTAATACCTCTCTGGGGACACCCCTGAAGTCCCTGGTGTGAGAGCAGGGTTCAAAGATCCTCGAGGAGAGCCCAGCAATCCCTGTCCCTCAGGTATCAGAAACGTTTGACAAATTTCTCCCTTCCCTTTCCTTCTTCCAAAGAGCTGAGTCAGCTGGACTGGCATGTCTGGAACTCTGTGGCACCAGAGCAGGCAGTCTGCCAGCAGCATTACACACCGCATCCAAGGGAACACGTCACTCCTCTCTCTCTCCCTTTTTTTTTTCCCTTTGCAATCCCCACCCTCTCCCTTTTATTTTTCCTTGTTGATCCGTGTAGGTGAGTCAGAGAAACCTGCTCATCCACAGCCTGTTCCTTCTTGCCAAATCCTGGAGCAGCACTCCCAGTTCTTGTTGGGTGTCAGGAATAGGTTATGAAAACAAAAATTGATACAGTTGGTGTACTGGGTATGGAGCCCATAGGGTAAATGCACACTGAATGTGCCACTTAGAATGGCTTCCTAACAGAGTGATGCCTTTTGTAGGAGACACCTTATTCTGTGATTCATATGTAATATTAGTTTTAGTCCTATAAAACACCAGGGTGGAGCAGGGAGATTATTTAAGGCGCAAATTGGAGAACATTTGGGGAGAAAATCCATCTTAATTCTGGATTTTGAAGCAGCGGAAGAATGGAAAATTTCAAGCAGGAAAACAGGTAATTCATGGAAGTAGTTTTGACTGATGTTGTGGTATCATTTGTAATTTTACTAATCTGAATAAATTCCATGGATATTGCCACATTTCCTCAGAGTCTACGCTGTTGGTGAGTTTCTGACCCCAGGAATTAAAACATCACAAATCTGGGTTCCCATACTAACAAATAATAGCACGAGGTGATAAACTGGCCTTTTTATTTACCTTACAATATTTATTTCATGAGTGGGAAGGGAGTGAGTGAGCAAACATGCAGGGTAACTTTTCTTCTTTGCTCAACTGACTCCAGGAACAGGGTGTCTAACTTGGGGTAAAACTGCAGGTGTTGGTAATGCTGTAGGGCCAGGTGTGTCTGCTATCCACAGCTACATTTCCATCAGGCAGCATCAAACCTTGATTTTTGGCATCTTGTGTTGGAGTGAAGCTGTTCAGCTGCAAAGGATAGATCATTCACCAGGAAAAGTGCTTTGTTGGACTTGTAGGTGCCATAGTAAAACGTCCGTGTTAGCTATACTGTGAAAAATGTATCCATTATGTTCATGTGGTCTTCTACAGGCAGAGAGTTTGTTCCAAGAGCTAAAAATGAGCCAACTTTGAGAGGCTGCAAAGATCTGGCTGAGAAGCACGAGATTTCTGCCTTGATCAGCATGAAGTGCTGGAGTGCAGGCCCTGGGACAGGATCACACCGTGGTGAAGAGAAGGGAAAGGCCATTTTGTGCCAGGTGATCAAGAGGACTTTGTGTCAGATCACCAAGATGACTCTTGGTGAGACACAGTCATTTCTCTGAGTTCCAGCACAAGAAAAGAGAAGAGGAAGGTTTACTGCCCAGCCATGTTCTGCAGGGGAGGAACCCAGAGGGCCAGCAAAAAGGGACTTGACACAGGCAAGACATCAGTGTCACAGTGGGAATGAACCCAGATGTTCCCATCTGCTGACTCAGTTACAAGACTTTCCACACAAATTAAAAGAATAGATATTAAAAAAAAGATTTTTTTTTCTTGGTAATGAGGAACAAGAAAATTTACATCTTTAAACTCTTGATCCAGACTTCTGGGTGAAATCACCTATTTCAAAGAGCCTAGTGTAGCCTTCAGTGTGATTCTATTTTTTTTTCCATCAGGAAATGTAGTTAAGTATATTCAGAGTTTCCTAAATTCCCTGTTTTTATAGGAAACCTTTTGAAAGTATTTCTGGATGCTTACAGAGCTATTTTCTGTTGTCCAGCTTTTCTGTCTTTACTTTCAGCCCAAGCAGATGCTTTTTCTTCCTTTCTTTTCTTTTTCTTCCTTTTGGTTTAATTTCACACCCATGTTTAATTCCCTTACATTTTGTCAACCTCTCTTTCACTCACAATTAGTTTCTGAATCTATCCAGGACTTGTAGTGCAAAGCTAATTGCACCAAAAAGGAAACATCCTAAACCCCCAAATCTTTCCTTCCTTCCTTTCTACTCATTCTCTCTAGTGAACAAACCTAAAAAATCCTGGGTATTAAGAAATACTCTGATATTGTTGGTTTTTATTTTTTGTATTGAAACAAAAACTAACAACCCCCTCAAAAAAAAAAAAAAAAAAAAAAACAACCCAACAAAGAACAACAACAACAACAAAAAATAGGAAAAATAGTGAGATTAACAGGAATTGCAGAATTTTATTACCTAGAAAAAATTAGTCTAGCTTCTATATCTAGGTGCTTGATGTAGAGGTTTGTGCTAGAACAGAAGCTGCCCAGTATCTCAGATTCCTCCCTTAAAGGACCCCATCATCCTTTAAAGAATCCCTTTACTGTTAATATTGCTGTGCTGAGATCTGTTTTTACAAAATGCTCATGATTTCCTCTACCAAATACTGTGGTTAATTTTGACTGTGGAGCAGTAAAGACCACTGGTGCAGGTGAGAAACGTCCCACCTTTATTTCCAGCTGCTCTGCATTGTTGGTGCTAAACACAGCAGAGTTTATCAGAGTTGTGAGGCAGAGAAAGAGCAGGGGATGGATGGGAAGGCTGCACAGGTGGAAGGAGACAATCACTCTCCTGCTGTTTGACCTCATTTGACCCTGGTGCAAGACATGGCAGAACTGCATGCCTGAGCAGCAGATCTTGATGAGGGTGACATGAAGGCATGGGCCACGCTGATTCCTGGGCAGTTAGAACAGTGTGAATAACAATTTTCATGTCCCAAAGGAGCCCATTAGTTTCACAGCCTGACCTGCTTTTGGAAACAAGATTTCCTTCAATGTTGGCCTTGATCAAAATAAGTGCAAACTCCCAACATCAGTGGTTAGGAAAAGAAGAGGAGCTGTCAGTATTACTCTTCCCAAGTTGCTGTTATCTTTATGACAGCTTGGTCTTAATTGTCTGTTTCCAAAACTTTGTTTCTGACAGTGACAAGAAAAGGGAAAACTTACAGGAAAGGAATGTGTTCTTCCTACCTGTTAATACAAGACATAAAACTGAAAGGTGCCAGGTGCTAAAAGATGGTTTTTCTCACACAGGAGCTTGTAGGTGGAACAGGGGAAATCATTGCCACAGGATGAGAAGAAATGAGTTAAAGGGCTTGCTCAGTGATTTTATGCAGGAAGAAACTTACCTAGTGTTGTAGTGAAAGCTAAACATGGTGTCTCTCTATTTCCTGTTGTTTGTATAGTATAGGATACCTGGTAGCACTCTGGCACTGCCTGCTCCAAACAATTCTTAGATTCTGTTTGCTTTGTAATGCTCAGGGGCTTCTGCAGGATATGCAAAGGGGCTGCACTTGAAATAAATGCAAACTGCACAGAGCTGATGTGAATTGGCTTCCTAGAGAAATCTGGCCCAACATCTCCATTTGTTTTACCCAAAGAGGAAACAAAAACCCCCAAACAAAAGCTCTTGTGAAGGGAGTGTTTGTCCAGCAGCATTCCTGATCTGCACTGAGGTGCCCACACCCTGTGCTGCCCCTGGGAGCTGTTCCTCCCCACCTGCACTGGAAGCTGGGCTCGTGATGGATGACGTGTGGATCTCCAGGCACCTCCTGACATTCCTGCTGAGCTGTGCCACTGGCAGGGAGCACACAGGACAGGCCAGAGAGGAACAACCTTAACTGGTTTTTATTTAATGAAGAGAAGCCAATAAGCACATTTTGGAAGGTTTGCCTCGTGAACCAACTAACACTCCACTTATCAAGTCAACTTTGTATAATGTTAAAGGTCTGAAGTGGAGTGGAAAGTCACAGAGTTAAGGTTTAACCTCTTTCTTCAGCCTGTTCCCACCCACATGCAGATAGCATGGAGGCATTGCAGTTGGACTTTCCAAAGTCACCTCTTGTATTCCCTGGAGGGCCTCTACCCCTTTTAAAAGTTAATGATGATAAACCTGCCTGCTTGGAAGTCACTTTGAAGCCAGCCAGGTGATAAAACACCAGTTATTTCGTGGACTTCCTGGTTTGTGTTAGTCATCACCAGAGTGCAATGGAAACAGAGTCCTTTCCTAGTATTATTTAATCATGTCAGAATCCATGTAGAATTCCTAGGAACCCCATCAGTGCTGGGGTTCTGGACCTTCTGGGACATGTTGGTGTGGGACTTGGACAGTGCATCCAGCTCAGTGGCCTCACAGCATTAAGTGCAGAACATTTGCACTTGAAACTTCCAAATATAAGCGGAGAGGGAAATCAGAATGCTTCATTGGCATTAATGTAAACTAAAAATTGAGTGTCAGGTTCCTTTTGCCAGATGTGAATTAAGGAAACAGTTAAACCACTGAGAAATACATGAGGAGAGCTTCTATGTAGTGTAATATGTGTTTCTTGAGACATAGAATTGAAGCACATACCTGTGAATTTCATTTCTATCAAAACTAAATGCAGTATTATTGTCCCTATCTGTGTTTTCCTTGATTTGATGCTTAATTTATTTGCATGTTTTCACATAGACAGGTACATTTTCCTTTGTTTTTTGCACATACACAGGTACAACATACAAACCTGCAAAGTGAACAGGTGCTGCAGGAAAAAAAATGTGCTGCATAGGAAAAAAATGGGGTGTAAGATTCTTGCTTTTTCTTGGTTTGAATGGGTGCTGAATGGAGCCATGTGAATATTTAAATAATTTGGAAGACTTCAGTAATTCTGTGATTGTGCCAATGAAACAGGAGTTTGTTTGTTTGTTTGTTTATTTGTTAAACTTCTGGCACAAAAAGGGCACCTATTTATTTATAACCCTAGTGGCAGATTGAAACATTGTTTTATCTGTAAAATTCTGCAGATTAGTTAATAGATAAATACAATCTAATGAATCATATAACACAGCCACTAATAGCTGCAAAATAAATTAAAACATCAAAAAAGTAATAACAGGCTGCAGGCAGAACCTTCTGAAGATACAGATAAGGACCCAACCCCTTAAATGCTGTACCTGAGCACTGATATTTACAGATTTTCTGTAGGTTCTGGCTGTGGTTCCTATAGACAGGGTATGGATAGGAAAAGTTTCTCTTGACCTAGTGCATTTACTTCTTGGATAAAGTCCTCAGGGCTTATGTAGAATCTGGTGTTGAGCACTGCTTGTTGTGGCATATTGTGGGAGAACTGAACACTTGTACAGTACTCACTGCTTGCTGCTTGTTTGACAGTGCTGTAAACAACTGGCAGGTGGATGCAGGTGTCAAGCTGCTGATTTGTGCCCTGGAGGTGTTTTTAGGAGAGGCAGGTATGTCTAGAGAACCCCAGAGCTGGAGGTGTGATGTTTTGCTGTTTTTTTCACTGGGTGCTGATGTCCCATGAGAATCCAGCTGGGTTTCACAGCCAGCTGTAATAGGACGTGGTAGCTGTCAACAAAAATCACTTATCATTGACTGCCACTGTGCAAAAAGTCAGGACAAGGTGCTTTTCACTTGCTGAGAACCTCACCAAATATTGTGGCTGTTGAACAGCCATGTATATATCAGTTGCACTTGATAATAATGTTGACTGAGAGGCATTGGGCCACGAGGTCACAAAGTCAGTCAAGTGCTCTGTTGTGAGCTCCAAGTCAAGACCTTTATGTAGGCTTCTGTTGTACTGTTGCATTTTGAGTTTTGAACCTTTTGAGGTGCCCAGAAACCTTATTAAATACAAATCTATTTGTGTGACTTCTGTACTACATGATCTGGTGACCCAGCCTGTTACCACATGGGTCATTATTAGGGTTCATGGACCCTATTATTATTATTAGGGCTTTCATGGCCTCATGAAACCCTAATACTTGGCCCAAAATATGTTAATCTAAAATGTCCTTGTGAAATGGAGACATCAGAATTCTGTGATGAATTCAGAAATCTATCCACATCCCTTGAAGCATACCCCAGGTATTGCTGCCTGTTCTTGGACTGGGAAGATTGAAAAGTTAATGTGAAGTTTTCATAATGTGACTAGAGATTTTGTTCTTTCTGAAAATTAGATTGCTTTAAGATGTCACAGGTTGGGCCCTCAGGAGAGGATGCACTTGACACTATGTGTCTCCAGTCCGTGTGTTTGTGTGCTCTAGCCATTATTTCAGATGTTTATACGTTGTGGCTTCTGCATGCAGGTTGTCTTGGACAATCTTGGGCTGGCTGTGGGACTTGACCTTATTTCTGAAGTCCAGTATATATGAGTATTGTGTGTGTAATCTCCCAGGCAAAAAAAAAAAAAAAAAAAAAGAAAAAAAGGCAAGGCATCAAAGAGCCCCCATGAATTTCAATTAACACATTTACAGTCATTAAGCACAGCAGTGAGATAGAGCTTCAGAGTGGGAGGCAGTTCCCTTTGCAAAGCTACGTGCTGCTCAGAGCCAGCATGGGCTTAGGTCTCACTCTAATTTTTTTGTGATTAGTTCGTTCAGGGGTCTGTTATTCATGTAAATATTTTTGTGTGTGTGAGCCTCTGAGCCAGGCAGCTCCAGACAAGCCGAGGTGCAGTGTTTAATTACAGTAGCAAGGCACAGGCACCGTGTTGCATCTCCTGAGCCTCAGCCCTCCTGCTGCAGCCTCAGCTCTGCCTCGGCCCTCCGTGCCTCTCAGAGCTGCATCAAGGACAGCAGTAGATGTTATTGCCACCTTCCTGCAGCTATTGCACCCTCTCTTTTTGTCCCATGTGGGGTAAATGTCACCAAGCTTGGGGCATTTGACATCCTCCTGTGCTCAGTTTCCCAGTCTGAAGGGCTCCATGCAGCGCATGGCCTCACAATGTCACGTGTTGTTTTATTTCTGATTTGATTTTCTTTCTTGTTCCTCTGTTCTGTGCCATCCTAAGTATCTCCTCTCACTCTTTAATGTTCACTCTCATATCTAATATAATCACAGTGTATTATTAAGTCCTTAATTTCTCAGTAGAGGTACCAGTGCTATTTTTCTGTGTCTCCCTACTTGTGAGTGCTCCACAAAATTAGCCTCTGTGCATCTGGCAAAGTGCACGAGTTCATTTACATGCTGTGAAGAAGGGAATTATTACCTTAATCATACGTATGAATAATTGAAGCCCAGGAAATCAGGATAACTTGCCTGCAGTCACAAATTTGTAGTGTAACCAAGAGTTGAACCATACACTCCCTAGTCCCAACCCAGCACCTTAAATCACATTTCCTAGCTCTGTGTTAAAGCTGATTGTGCTCTGATAAGTCCCATTTGAGGCAAAGGGTGCTTTGTAGACACTGTGTGACTGCAGAACAGTTCCCTTCACTTAGGCACCTTCCAGTTTGAGGGAAGAAAACAATAAGTGAATAAATAAAGGTTGTGATTATGATGGGGGACTCACTGATATGTTGAGATGCTCAAATGCATCCAGGAAAGGGCAACAAGGCTGGTGAAGGATCTGGAAAACAAGACCTGTGAGTAGTGGGTGAAGAAGCTGGGGTTGTTTAGCCTGGAGAAAAGGAGGCTCAGGGGAGACCTAATTGCTGTCTAGAACTCTAGAAAGGTGGCTGTGGTCAGGTGGGGATCAGTCTCTTCTCTCAGGCAATAGGACAAGAGGATACAACTTTAAGCTGTGCCAGGGGAAGTTCAGGCTGGACATTAGGAAAAAATTCTTCACAGAAAGAGTGATTAAGGATTGGAATGGGCTGCCCGGGGAGGTGGTGGAGTCACTGTCCCTGAAGGTGTTTAAAAAAAGACTGGATGTGGCACCCAGTACCATGGTTTAGTTGATAAGGTGGTGTTAGGTCATAGGTTGGACTTGATGATCTCAAAGGTCTTTTCCAGCCTAGCTCAGGCTGTGATTCTGTGCAGCATCAGCTCAAAAGAACATTCTGACTTTCACACTGCTCCAGAAAGCTTCAGTTGGAGAATACTGATGTTTGCTCCTGCTCTGGGGTGCTGGGGGCTGAGCAGGAGTTCAGATTTTACAGAAATAAGTCCCCCTGAGTGCCCTGCTGTCAGGGGGTCTCCTGGTCTGAGCCAAAAGTCGCTGTGTTTGATGGCCATGCAGTGCAAAAATCCTGGCTGGCTCCACTTGCACAGGCAACAGAGCAAAAGTACTGAAAATCTGGGGCAAGCTGTGCACCTTGGACTGGGCCAGCCCACGTCACACGGGCAGCCATGCCCAGCCCTGCCTCAGCAGAACTTGGGAGTGCTCCAGCTGTGGCCAGGGACATGAGCAATGGACAGGGAGCAATTCTGCTCTGCTTTGCTGCACAGCACAATGTGCTGCCCAAAACAGGCACTGTGTGTGGTGTCAGGGCTCTTAAGGGAGGCAGGATTTTAGCTCACCAAAGTGCACTGCAGCTCTGAACCCATTCCATAAGGCTTCCTTGCTTTATGTGCTTATGGCAAGGTGGTACCTGGGATGCCTTATTGTTTCCCTTTGACTTACTTTATATTCTGCTATTCACTCCCATCTCTTTTGAGAGCAAAATGCTCTGTGAATGCCTTGAGGGCTCTTTCTCTTTCACTGACCTTTTTTATGACTGTAAGAAGTTTCCTTGGGCCCAAGTCTGCTTTCTGTCTTGAATATTGACCTTAGAGTTACAGCATCTCGTCGTCGCTGCACGCAGACTTCCCAGCTATCAAAGTTCACCCACAGGACTCAAAGTATTCCTAACTCAGAAACACCTTGCTTTTATGTCCTCCTCCTCTTTCCCCTCCTCCCTCCACATGAGCATTTTAATTTCACAAGCAAAATCCATTTTGCTGTGAATTTCGATGAGTGTTTCACCTGTTTCCAGGGCAAAAATTGTACTTCAAATTTAAATGTCTTTTTCACTGTGACTGTCATAATATTTTCCATTTGAGGCTGAGATTCCACTGTGGGTTTTCTGTGCCATGTTGTCATCTGTCCAAATCTAAGCTTAAATGTGTGGAAATTCTGACATTTCAGTAAGAAATATAAAGTGGGGTTTTTATGTTCTTCAAGTTGGCTGTTTCATAGGTGTGGCCGCTGGGTTTTGCCCAGCACTCTGGTCTTTCCCAGTTCAACAACAGATCAAAGATTTCTCAAGTTTTTTGGGCTTGCTTGCATTGACTGTGTCATTTTTGTGAGAGTAAGTGACGGTGATTTTTTATCTGATTGTTGATCCTGAAAAGCTGATAACAGAATAATTACCCCAAACCAGGCATTTCCAGCCTGACTTTGCTTGGCAAGAGATGGTTGTGTGTGATGCTGAACGTGGTGTCCGTGTACGTGTGGATCTTGGAGAAGGCAGCTTCAAGTCAAGCAAACCTGGAGTGGTTTCACAGTGCAAATGGCTCTGAGGCAGAAAGAGCCATTCTGCTCGGTGGTAGAAACTCTCTTTACATTTGAGAGGAGTTTTTTGGGGTTTTGAGAGGGGTTTGGTAGATATAGTGCTGTTGGATTCCTTCCCCTCAATGCCCTTTAGTCAGACACTGCTTATGCCCAGCAGTCTGAGCTACATGTTTTGGGGGCAAATTTTGAATATTGCTGTTTACCTACACTCAAGTATTTGACAAAGGCTGAAATATTTTTCGTCAGTCATGTGGTTTCATGTCAGGTTGTTATGTGGAACAAAGTATGCTGTTGAGATTATCACTGAAATTGAATGCTCTAAAAGGCTTTTGCAGCTTTCTATCAGGTAATATGAAATACATAGAAATGTACGCCCACTGGCAACATTCACTTCCATTTCTATTTTTTTTTTTGTCATTAACTTCTTTGAGAATACAAGGGGATATTTGCAGCTCTTTCAGTGGCTTGACATTTGTCACAATGATACAATTTCTAAAATGTTGACTGTAATTGCTGCCTCAGCTCACTGAACCTCTTAGCAAACGGGTTGTGAGAATTGCTGGTGACACAAACTCCTGCTATCAGAACTGATTCCATTGTGGTCTGACCTGATCAATTGCTCTTCAACACAAGTCCCAGTCACTCTGTGTAATTTTATAGTGTAAATCTCTGTGCCATTATAGTGTAATATTTTACACCTCTGGGGCTAGGATGTGATTGCAGCTCTAGAGCCAGGAGGGACAGAGTTGGAAAATGAACCCAAGGGAGTTGTGCTTGATACTACTCAACTGATGCTCACAAACTTCATTCTTTGCAGCTGTGTATTAAGCAACATGACCAACATTTGCCACATGTTGTTTATTCTCTTATCTTTTCCCCAGAGAAGAGAAAGTGTGTACAGGCCCTTTTCCTTTCCTTGAGGAATTATGTTCCTCAAATCCCATATTGCCTGTAGAAATCATGTCTTTATCATTAACTTTTATCCTCTCTATTAACCTTCAAATTTGATGGAATTTGGGTAGCTGACCATCCGAGATATCACTGGAAAAACTCTGCCATGTTATATGTGAATAGTTACTGAAATGGTTGCAATGCAGGGAGCAACCATTTGAAGAGGTCTAATAAAACCTGGTTTTTGACTGTTAATTAATAATTTTTTATAATATGAGGTTGTAGCAGAATATTTCTCTCTGTGTTAAATGATAATAATGTAATTAATAGTAGCTGCCTAAAATAGCTGCAAGCAATCACCCCTTTTCCTTGTGCCTTACAGTTTATCTAAGTTGCTTGATAGCTTAATGTAGCCAAACTGGGTGGGCTAATTCAGCCCTGCTTCAGCTCAGTTAACATAATTCCTTCCATTGCACTGGATTTTTTTATTAGACACCACATAGGTTTCTAATGAAGGTGTCAGACTGACAGACATTGATGCCATCTAGATGCATCTACAATGAAGCATTGTAATGGTGGTTATAGAAGCCTCTCCATCCTGGGGAACCTCTGGTGTGTTTTCCTAAAGGTGCCTCCAGAATGAACTGGCTGGTTTATGTTTAAGAGCTGGGGCTCGATCCACATCGTTCACATCAAGGGCAATTATTCTGGGAATGATAATGAGCCTCATGCTGGGCCTCCACTGAGAATTCCATTACCAGCATCAGTTATGGCAACATTGTAAGCAAGTGAGCAAACTAAAATGAGGGCCACAGCAACTCTCTATCTTCACTTTCTTGAGGATAAGCCTTGTCTTGAAACAAAGAAATCCACAGTCTGGATACTTATTAAAAGCAAGTTTTTTTTTCCCCCTTGATTGTACCACTAAAATATGCATGCAAACTTTTTGGGAAAACCTGAACCTTTCTGCAAGCATGTTCTTTTCATCAAATTCCTTTTTTCATGTTTGAGCCCTCTGCCCAGCTCGTTCTTGGCTGTGCCTGTCCCCCCATAGGCTTTGCTGCATTCCCCTATCCCAGTGGTGACGATGCAGTTTGGCTGCAATTAGTACAGCTCAGATTTCATTAAGTAAATTACTCTGAAAAGCTTTCAATATTGGGACAAACCCAATAGAAACATGTAGATTACCCAACAGAGGATGTTCTCAATTCCTTTGGCCAGAAACTAAAATTCTTACCTAAGATTTTCAAAACTCTGGGAGAAGTTTGACCTTCCCCTTCCCTCAGCCAGCCCTGAAGTTTGCAGCCAATGGTGTTTTACTAGACTTGCAGCACTGACTTAATAGCTCTTTAGTTATTAGAGGATAAATGTTCATGTTCTACAAGTTTAAATTATATTAAAAGCCTTTATTAGCACCACTTGGCAAAATACCTTCTGGCTAGCTTTCTGGCCTTGGGCTAGGCCATTCTTGTGGTTTCTTAATGACATACTATGAAATGGATATAATTTATGAGAATTTGGTGCCAGGTTTTGCGTGTATTAAGAAGCATTTGCCGTTTGTGCTTAATGCTGCTGAGCAAAATGAAAAAGATTAAAAACTTGAGTTATGTCTTGCATTCATCTGGCTTGATTTTCATTGTACATGGCTTTTTGTATTTTTATGTACATATATTTATACTATATATATTTTTTATATTATCTGGTCTCTGAATTACTGGTGGTTGTTCAGTTCTGGCACGTAGCAGTGCTGTTACCAAAGTTACTTTCAATTTATTTTCCAACCCTCCCTGAGTAATTTTGGCAAAGTGTTCTCAATGAAAGAACTCTGAGCCACGTAATAGGTTTCCCCACAGTTGGGATAAGAATTAGGCCACTGGGGCAGCTCAATTTTGTGACAGCAGCTGTGCCAAGGGCCAAAGGCCTCAGAAGTTTCTTTCCCACGAGACTTGGTGCTGGGGTGTGATTCAGCTGCTTGGTATTTTCCCCCCTCTCAGCATCTGTTTATTTGCTTTGCCACCGAGGCCGCCTCCTTTTCCTTCTGCTGCTACAGCGTCAGTGTGAAAAACGGATGGGGCAAAGCACCTGGCGGGTGGGAGGAGGCGTGTGCGGTGGGAGCACGGGCCTGGGAGAGAGACCTGGGGCACGAGCAACCTTTCTCAGGTGTGTTTCCATCACAAGAGTTGTTTGTGGCGGAGGTGTGAGCTCTGGTGATGGATCTGACCCCGTGCTCTCATTCTTTCCGCAGTGGGGAAGCCTCACAAGTGCAACTACTGCGGCCGGAGCTACAAGCAGCGCAGTTCTCTGGAGGAGCACAAGGAACGCTGCCACAACTACCTGCAGAATGTCAGTCTGGAGGCTGCTGGGCAGGTCATGAGTCACCATGGTGGGTGCAAAGCGCCTCCAGAGCTCCCTCGGACGCGGAGCGGCTCGTGCGGCTTTCTTTCCATCTCTTCTTCCTTTCTTTCCATCAACTCCATCTCAGAGATTGCTGACACTCAGAGAGGCAGGAGGAGAAAAAAAAGAGGGGCTGAAATCCTCACTCTGTCCAGTTTAACAGCCCTATTTGTGCTTATTTTGTTTAAGTCAGTATTTCACTTTTTAGTATGTGCACATATGCAGACACGAAAATAAAGCCAAGTCACCTGTTCAAAATTACCCAAAAAGTCATTTCATAGTATCATAGAATGGTTTGGGTTGGAAGGCTTCTTAAAGACCTTCTAGTTCCAGCCCCCTGCCATGAACAGGGACACCTTACAATACACCAGGTTGCTCCAAGCCCTGTCCAGTCTGGCCTTGGACACTCCCAGGAATGGGGCAGCCACAGCTTCTCTGGGCAGCCTGTGCCAGGGCCTCACCACCCTCACAGGGAGGAATTTCTTCTCAATGTCCCATCCATCCCTGCTCTCTGGCAGTGGGGAGCCATTGTCCTTTGTCCTGTCCCTCCATCCCTTGTCCCAAGTCCTTCTCCAGCTCTCCTGGATCCACTTTAGGCACTGGAAGGGCTCTGAGGTGTCCCTGGAGCCTTCTCTTCTCCAGCTCTCCCAGCCTGGCTCCACAGCAGAGGAGCTCCAGCCCTTGGAGCATCTCCAAGGCTTCCTCTGGACTCTCTCCAGCAGCTCCATGTCCTTCTAATGCTGGGAGTGGCAGCCATGTATAAAATGTATGATTCTCTCCTCCTTCCTTTCTGATAGTGAGTGATAATTAGAAAAGATAAGGATGGCAGAGTTATTCAGAAGTCATTATTTTTACCTTCTATAATGCTGTCTTATGCCTCCAAAAAAGGGAGGGATGGATGTAAAAATCTCTAGAGCAGAATGGAATTCAATAGTGTTTTAAGAAGTAATTGTAACCAAAAAAAAATGTTTGTATGCATTTACATTTGCTGGTATTAATATGTTAACTAACACTGCATGTGTTAATATACATAAGGACTGAAGATTGCCAAAAAGATTGTTGAAAGCAAGAAATGTCAAACTCTGTGAATTTGTTTTCAGAAATTTTAGGAGTTATTAGTATGGATAATGAGCATAATGTCTCAGACTGCAGGGTTGAAGGCTTATCTGTAGCACTAAATGCTAAATGGTAGCTGTCCAAAAACACTTATAATTTTATTCAAAATTAGTGTCTCACAAACTCTTCTAAAACTGAACTTCTTTTAACTTTTGAAAGTTGTCTTTAGATATTTGATACTTGAAGACTTAAAAATCTTTTAGTATTCAAAAAATATAAGAACACTTTCCATTTTGATTAAAAATTGCCATATACCTACAAAACAAAAAAAAGTTTGTGCATAAATGAAAAGGCAAAAGAACACTTCAATTTCTTTTTTTTTCCCATTTTGCTTATCATGACTGAGTGGAGACATTGGGCTTAATCTGGAAATAATTTCTTTTAAATAATTTTTAAAACCCTGAAAATGCAAGCTGAAATAAAATCTATTCAGCATTGCTACTATAGGCTATATTTTGGTGACAGAAGTCTCCAAAAATTTTAAAATAGTACTTTCCCATGATCAATTTAAGCCTATAAAGGCACATTAGACAGTTTTAGTACATGTTGCCAAAATATTCATACAGCTCTATTAAGTAATTGCTCTCTTTCTAGACACCCTGGAGACTAAAGTCAACATTTAAAATGTCACGGATGTTTTAAAGATATTGACACGAGTGATTATGTGCCTGAGGTGGCTTTTTTTGGTAAAAGTCAGTGAAAAGGCAGATTTCAGGGCTTTGCTCTGGAGGTACCTGTTGTGGGCTTGGTCAATTAGGTAGGAGTTGAAGCACTGAATTGATTCCCAACAAAATACCCACTCCTTGTGCCTGTTAACCAGGGAGGGATGCCTTCAGGCAGCCTTTCCTTAGGGAATAACAGGAGCCTGCCCACAGCCAGGATGTTTGAGATCCTCTTGTGGTGGAGCTTCCCAAATGCTGCTCAATGTCTGGTTTCATTAGTTCCATTAGTTATTTATTAAAATAATAAATTAAATTAATTAAAATTTCTGAGGAAATCTAAAGCTTTTTTCTAAGCTAACACCATGACAGGAAGGGTAAGTCCTTAACCTTGTCTGCCCAAAGAAGCTGCAGTGATTGACCTTGCATTGATTTTTCTACCACCTGAAGTTAAACCAGTGCAAATCCCATGTGGACAGTTCTTTTATTTACAGCTTGACTGACTTTGCTTGGGCTCAAAATAGAAGTGTTCACACAACCACTTCACTTTTCTCAACAAAATTAGCTTAAAGCAGCACTTTGAATTCAACCAGTGCCTCTTTCTCCTCTGGGCAAATATGTCTGTGCCTCCCCTGGTGAATGTTTAAGGGGATGTTTGATCCAGTGTCTTCCTTTTAGTTGTTTAAAGAGGGCGCAGTGAGGATAGACAGTAACAGGGAGCTCCAGATTCAGCTGGGACCAGTCAGAAATCCCAGCTCCCATCCCAACACCACTCACACAGTGAGCTCAGCATGAGGGTCATGAGCACCAGCCTGTAGAGGTCTGCAGCAAATCCTTTTTCCCAGGACTGAAAAGACACCAGGGAAGAGAATAAAAATGGTTACTCAGCTTCATGTTAGGCCTTATACTAACCCTGAAAAATCTGTATTCATTTCCTTGTCTCCCATGTCACACATGGAAATGATATCCCTGAGGGATCACTAAGAGTGTGTTTTGGAGACTTTTATTTTGCATCCCACTGGGGTGAGCTTTCCTAACTCTGTTTCCAAATACTTGGTGTTTAGTTTTTGCTGGGCATTTTGAAGCATTGGAGTGTGTTTTGGTGTGACTCCTGCTCTCAACTTTACCACTGCACACAGAACAGAGAGATGTGGGGATTTTCTGATCCCTACCAGCATCCTGCTCCTCCTGATTTAACAATACCAGCATTGGCCAACACTAAGCATTGATCCAAATTATTTCTGTAGAGACTAATTGTTCCAGAAAGCTGGAAGCAGCCCCTAGAGGGTTTGGATTTTTTTCAAGCATTGTGCTCAAGCCCATCAGTTTACAGGCATGCTACAGACATCTACTTTGGTGCTTTCGATTATCTCTGTCTTGCAGATGGCTAGATCACCTGACTGAAGCCACAAGGGGAAACAAGAGAGGGGGAAGGAGGGCTGGTTTTGGGGGCTGGGTAGGAGTATAGAAATCTCTGGGTCTTGCTCCATCCTCTTGCAGGATGCCAGTTGCCTGTCGAGCTGCCCCTCCTTGTGTTCCTGTTCCCTGCTCAGCAGGAAAGATGCTGCAAGAGAGATCCCATGATTTTGTTGAAATTTTTCAGCTAAGCACTGCTGGCTCTGGAAGGAGAAATCAGTCTGCAGTGTGGTGGGGGTGACAAAAGGGACAGTCCCTGCATGCCAAGAACGTGCCCTTTGCAGGAAAGAACAGGGAGAAATGTTGAAGGCTAGCTAAGGTTTGCACCCAGCTCTATCTTCTTCTCCACTGCCACAAAGCCAAAAGTCCAGAGAAATTCTTCCAGGAATGGAGAAGGGTGCTCTTTTCAGGAGAAGGAGAAAGCAGCCTAGCCCTAGGCTGTGAGGCTCAAAGGCCAGCTCCACATAAAACACACAATGGCCTTGTGTCTTTCCCTCTTACATAGTTGCTTAAAACATCGTTAAAATGCTGGTCCCACAGGACACTTCCCACCAGGGTCCATGGGAATATTTCCTGTCATTTCTCTGCACACACACACTTCTTTTAAATAGCAATATTGTGAGCCTCAGAAAGGAAATTGAGGTTGATGGAGTAATGCTAATTTATACCAACTGAGACTTAGCTCAGTGTCTGGTGTCTGCACACAAAATATTTATCAGCAAAACACACACTGGGTAATTTTTTTGCTTCTCTTTTTTTTCCCCCTATTCTTTCCTCACTGGTACAGCATAAACTATTTTAATAGTTCATGTAGTTTCTTAAAAATTAAGAAGCTAAAAATTAAAGATATTCACTATGATTGAAACAACAATGTCTTCAGGAAAAAAGACTGTTCTGAAGACTATCCAAGTTTATGAATTCAGAGTTTAGCTCGGAAACAATACTTTTATTAATTACAATTGAGTGTTGACAGTGTCAGAGGCAGTGAACTCTTCCATGGGCAGTCCAGCAGCACACCCTGATAGCTGATGAACAACATCCCTGAACAGAAACACACTCAAGCGTGGGCTTTTCCTGCTCTGGAAGTTGGGTTTTTAGAATAAAAAAGTCTTCCTGAGCTGAGACTGTAAATGCTCAGCATAAAATGAGTTGCTGTATCTGAGCTAGTTATATCTTGTCAGCTGTTCAAGGTAATGAAGTAGGATGTACTACAACAAAAAAGGAATTGCATTTACTGCTGAGTAAATGTGTACACGAGCTTCTACTACAGAGCAGCTGATTGTTGAGAGCTGGTGGTTGTGTGTGATCAGTTTGGTTTCCCTTTTTCTTGTTTTGTTTTTCCTTAAAAAAAAAATGCAGGCTGGGCTATGTGTCCTTTATTTGTGTGTTGTTTAAATTGAAATGAAAATTAATATATCTTGAATTGTTAATGTGATATTTAACTTTTAGTGTTTCTGAAATGTGGTATCTCATCTGTTTGGTCCAGTTTTGCCTGCTGTTTAAATGGTTTCAGAAACTAGATTATTTCCTTCTTTCCCTTCTCCCAGGAAATCTGCATAACAAAACACACTCTGGTAACTTATTTCCATCATAACACAAATATTAGTGTGATTCAGTGATTCTGTTGCAAAAGAGAAGTGCCCTGGATTATAGACTTCGTTCTGACGTGGGAAAAAGTACCTTCAGCATGAAAGATGGAAAACAAAATGCTTTTATTGTTGATGATTTTAGTTTTAAAATGAGTCCAAGCAGGATTTTTGCCTGACTTAGAGAAGAGCAGATGTCTTTTTTAGCACTATTCATTTTTCATGGAAGAAAGGTTTCAAATTATGTGTAGGAAATTTTACACACATATGCCCAGCAGCAGAATTATTTAATTATTACTTAATTGTTATAAGACCATACAAATGTCACTACATTTGGGGCTTATTCAGATGGCTTTTAAAATAATCAGGAGCTTTGAACTGGTTCAGGATGCTTTGCAGAGGTGTTCCTAGGTGGGATTGAGCACCTTCCTAGTACCACACCACCAGCCTTGTGTGTCCTGTGCACCAAGGGCTGGAAATCCTTGAAGTGGCACCAGGGTGGACATGGCCCTTGGTTGTCACATCCCAGGATTCACACCCTGTGTGCTTGCATCCCCTGAGCCTGGGGAAGCCAAACAGGACAGTCAGAGGCCAGTTCCCAGTGAAAATCAGCAGACATCATCTTTTCTTTCTGCCCAAATCTCCTTGGTAAATACTTGAGTAGTGCACATAGCTCCTGACCAAGCAGGGTATTTAATTAACCTTAAAACTTTACCCTTAGCTATTAAAGTATTCCAGGCCTCCCAGTCTGCACTGGGCATTAATTAGGTCACTTGAACACTGCATCCCATTTTGTTGCAACATTAGATTCATTTCATATTTATGCTTTTTTCCCCTCCCTTTCAGTGATGCCAGCAGGACTGCCTTGTAAATGAGAAACCATTGTGTTTCTCAGGGGGAGCATCCTGTACAAATAAAAAAGCAGCAGAGTAAATCATTTTGCAGCATATGGTAGATTCTAAGCCTCAAAGTGCTCAGTTTTCCATAGCAGCAGAGGCACAAATGGAATCAAATGAATAAATTGCCATGTTTTTTTATTATGGATGTCTGAATTGAGAAGTTCACCTGAGCAGATACTCTGTTTTGTAATTGCCTGGTATTTGCTCTTCCTTACTAGAAAGAAGGCAGAGACAAGGCTTTTATCACCCATTTTTGGTGTATTATGTGCTAGCAAACAGCTGTGTTTAGGAACAGGGGGGTGATTATTCCATGCCAGGATCCTGAAGGTAGTGCAGTTCCCACGGGAGGAAAGTGGGCTGGTGGTGTTCATTTATGGCACTGTCTGGGAGAAGGTGTCTGTGACACAAAAGGCTGCCATGGTGAGAGACAGGAGGAGGGCTGGCAGAACAGGAGGGTGCCAGGCCTTCTCTGCCACCTCTGCAATACCCAGCACCTTGCTGGGAGCCTGAGCTAAGACAGAAAATGCAGTGGATTCCTCTCAGTTTACATACTGTAGGAACTCTGTGCCACATCACCCCAGTTCCTGTGTTTCTGCCATCCATTGTTTGTACCCCAACCATCCCTTAGCACATGCCCTAGTGGCTGATCCCTCTCAGGTTTTTCTTGTTACCTTCTGAGGATGAATGCAGGATAATTAGGCCTAGTGTTAAACTCATAACAGCAGAGCAGAGCTACACACTTGATAGATATTGCAAATGACTGGGATTCTCCAGGCCTGATCCACAGTCTGCTACCACTGATTAGAAGAGGATGCTCAACAAAACCAAAATACTTTGTAGGTGCTTAAGAATGGCTGTATCAGCAAAAGGCATAAACCCCTGTGCAAGTGGCTCACTCCCCTGGTTAAGAGCCTGTGCAATTCCTACATTTTTCCTTTAGCACCTTATTCCCTAAACTGACAAATGTCAGGAATGAAATGAGTAAAGACAGAAGAAGTTATTGATTTTTTTGGCTTCTCTCAAATACAGTGTATGAGCATTCCCCCTGATGTAGTTAGCACAGGAATGCTCCCTGCTGATCCCTGCTCCCTGATGATGTGAAGTGAGATGCAGAAAACCTCTGTTTGCAGACAGTTAGATCTGTGCTTGAGGGGATAAAATATTAATCAAAAAATGGGTAGTTTCTGTGTCTGATTCTGAAGGGAATTTCCATGTGATGTTAATCTTGCAATTCCAGTGCAGTGTGTGTTGATTTTACAGTCTCATTGCAGTGTGAAGAGAGGAAATATGCATTAGCAAACTGATCCTTCATTTGAGAACCCTTTGTCTTAGGGAACACACAGCCAGGCCCAGCAAACAGAGCTCATCAATGCCGTGTGTGATTTTTAATCATTGAGATTAGTGCAAAAAGATAATACTGAGAGTGATTATGCTGTATGTATGAAGGGAATACACAAAGAATGATAACTAAAGATTTACATTGTTGACAGGTGACCATATTGAAGAGAGAGTAATACAAAATGTCACTTGCAGAGTGAGTTTTCAAAAGTGTCCTCTCCTCACTGGTGATAATGAGTGTCCAGAACAAAACAAGCCCTTTTATAAATGCTTAAATTTGGATTTCTGCTAAATAAAATGTTCCCAAGGACAGATGTTTTGTGAATGTGACTCTGCTTACAGGTGACTGCTGTCTTGATGCCCAAAATATTCTCACACCTTGCTTTATGTTGTGCTGCACTTGTTGCACAATCAGCAGGGCTCAATTATTTGTGTTCTGTGAAGTGTAGACCAGACCTGTCTGATATACCAATTTTTTTTGGTTTCTTTGTAGTACCTGCTCTGGAAGATTGTAAGGAACAAGAGCCTGTGATGGACAACAATATTTCTGTGGTGCCTTTTGAGAGACCTGCTGTTATAGAGAAGCTGTCTAGCAACATGGGAAAGCGTAAAAGCTCCACCCCACAGAAGTTTGTGGGTAAGCTGGAAATGAGCCTTTTATTCTTTTTAGTGCATGGCTATGGGTTATGTGCTGTTTGTAATAGCCAGAAGAACAAGGGGGAAAGTAGCACTCACAACTTGGTTCTGATACAGCAATGGAGGTGGTTAAATCACAGCAAGAAATCATGGTAATTATTGAATTCATTTTACCAGTCCAGAGAATTCAAAATCAAAGTCCACTATCATGAGAATGCCTGAGAAAACCTTGAGCTTTCTACTTCACACTGTTTTGTTTGTGGGTTTTTTTTAAACTTCTCTCTAGCCCTTTTGAGATTTGGACTTGTCATCTTCCCTCTCCTTGCTCCAGAAAAACAAAAACAAGCTAAGACTGTCATATAATTATCTGTCTCCATATGTGTTAAAAAAACAAGCAACAAGTATCTCAAGACTTCTAATTTGTATTAAATTCCTGACACTTGGTCTGATAATACTGGAATGAGGAAGTAAATCACATCCCTTGTGTTGGAAGAAGTTCTTGCTCTGAGTGCAGCACTCTGCACACAATAAACTTATCAATGCATGAATAAGAAACACCATTGGGTGGCTTTTGGTTACCAGATTTAGAATCCTAGGTCAAGAATTCATATTTTGCTTTGTGTCTTGACATATTAAAATTACTCAGCTTGTAACAGGTGACAGTATGGAGATTTTTACTTGGTTTTAGCTGTAACTTAAAGCTTCTTTTTACTGCTACTGAAGCAATGCAAAACTTCTTAGGAGGGAAGCTGGAACAGAGAATTGTTTGGGGTAAGTGTCAGACTCTGCAGTCACGTAATAGGAGTTCTCCACACTCATTCCCTGAAGGGCAGTCACACACAACTTCAGGGTGTCTCATTCTGCCTACTCTGAGGACACTTACAGAGAGCATCACAGGACTGTAAGTAATTAGCACAGCCATTTAGAAAAATTGTTGCCCCTCAGCTAAATGGAGATTCAGATGGATGAGTTAAATCACCCCTGAAGGTGGCTGTAAGTAAGCTGCATGGTTTGGAATAGCAGGGGGCGAGCAGTGTGCAGCAGCTCACCTGCAGGGACTGACACACTGACCTGGCTGCTCTCAGTCAGCTGGCCATTCCCAAAAATCAGTGCTGAGCCCAGGTTAGGCCAGCAATGATCCATCCCACATGGGGAACACTGGGAGACATCAGTATTTCCTATGTTGGTATGTGTTTAAACCAGAAGGGTGATTTTACTTGTCCACTCGTGCACCATTGACCATATGTTGTTCTTGTGTTCAGAGGTAAATTTACTGATTTGAAATCTTTGCCTGAGAGATGCTATACCACATTATTATTCTTTTCAGCAGGTTATATACTTTGTTGTTAGATAAATCCTTTTTTAATCTAATATCTAGTAACATATCACTAGCCATATGTAGGATAAAAAGTACCCCCTTTCATTTTTACCATATCTTATTTTTCTGATCTTTAGTGGCATCACAGTGTTTAGATTAAATAACAGCAGTCTTCACTTGGCTGCCTTTCTTTTTATTTTTCTTCCCCTCCACCATGACCTCACTTTTCTTCCCCTTTTCTCCCCAATTAAATATTGTTCAGCTCTATCAGGAAGAATGTGTAATGGTTCTGTTGCTTGCAGGAAATTTTCCTGTGCATACTGCAAGCATGGCACCTGTCCAAAACAACTTAATGGTGTTTATGAGAAGGTCATGTAAGCATAAGCTAAAATCTTTGCATGCTACATCTATCAGTGCTTTACTGCTCTTTCTGATCAGCAGTCTCCAAGGGACTGTGGTTATGGACCACAGTCTCTCCTATGGCTGAATTTTCAGGAGGAAAGGAAGCAGGGTACAGCAAATAGAATGAATTCATTTCTGCATGAGAGACTTGGTTATATATCTGCTCTTGAGGTACTAGTCATACCAAACCAGCTGAAATAGTGGAGGCACACTCCAGAGAAAGAAAAATTTGTGATGTGCAGGAGTGTGAGTACTTCATTTTGCTTCTTGTTCAATGAGGGAGAGGCAGACACCGGTTAAATTAAAAGCTGCCGTCTTCAGGCTAATCATGTGAAGCAGATTCATGTATTTTCAGTTGGAATTTGGAGCTTCCTCTCAGAATGTCACCGAGGTTAAGAAATGGCAGGATGCAAAAGGAGACATTTATGTGGCTTACGATAAGACCATGGTTGTTAGAGTAAGAATTAAAAATACACGGGCGTCTCAGAACAGATGAAGATCAGCCGGCTGCCAAATTACACTCAGCTTCTGGTTAATGGGGGTCAGGGAGAAACTTCCCCAGGGGGAAATGCTGGAACAGCCTCCTCCAAGGTTTCTTGTAGCTTTCTCCCAAGTGTCCAGCACTGCAGCTGCTTTAGAGACTTGATGAGATGAACTCCAGGTATCACAGGACAGCTGTGCCTGTGTGCTTTGATCTAGCTTCAAATACCTGTTTGGGGGTTTATTTGAATGTCATATGGCCAGAGGGGAGAAAGTTTCTTCTTCTGCTTCTCTAATGTAGGGCAAGGATAAATAGAGTTTGAGCATAGTTTAAATGAAAATTCAGAATGATTGGACTGATTTAAAGTACAGAATTGGCTAAAGAGGAATTTAATTTGGAAACCACATTGTACTGGTCTATTGGACCATTTATTGGTTACTTCTGAGCTCTGCGTTTTACGCCTTCTCCTTCCCATGTTATCATTTATTTTGCTTTTTTATGTCACACTCCATTTCTCAGACTCTGACATCTTTGGAACTGGTTCATAATTAAAGGAATAAATAATTCAGGTCACTGGCAATTTACAGCTTTCTTTGCTGTCTGCGCTGGAGTAACTAAACATGGATGATGAAAGGAATCAAAATAAGGTTTGCATCATTTATGCAAGTAGCCCATAAAGGATGGGTAATATTTCTTCATCTGTAAAGCCTGCAAAGGACTGACAGTGTGTTTGGGAGCTGGATCAGACCCTCACCAGATCTACTTCTTTATCTAAACACAAGAATGACACAGGAGGCCAGAGCAGGTGACAGGCACCAGTGGGCACCAGACAGAGTGTCCAGTTGCAGAGCTGTCCATCCTGTCTGTGGCAGTACAGCCATCACAGGCTGCCAGACCACAGCAAAACACTGAAAGGAGGATGTTTGATGGCAAGAATCATCCACAAGTTGTGTCAGATTACCCAGGACCATCACTGAGTACACATCATAGGTACACAAGTGTGGTATGGTATCCAGCCATGTGAGCAGTTTTGCTGAACAGAGGAGGAATATTCATGTGCTTCACTTCAGACTTACATTTAATCACCTTGATAATCAGGGCTAAGTTCCCCAGTAGAAGTGATGCATCATCATCTCTAAGGACATCATGGTTCTTCTCTGTGCATCACTTTAGAATAAGTCACTCTGAGTGGAATGAATTATTATAGTCAAAAATAAAATGCTGAGTGATAGCTGTGTTGAAATGTACTAATGCAATTTGGAAGAGATTTGGGATTACAGTTCTGTTTCTTATAGTGGTTTATACACACTGTGTTCCAAGCAATTTTGGCAAAAGGTGATAGAAGAAGCTTCTTGAGTAATTTAATTCTTGAGTAGCCAAACCACTTGTAAGTAGTGACTTCTTGAATATATTAACTTATGCTACTGGGAAAAAAGTCTGGTTTTATGTACCAAGGAAGTGAAGTAACAAAGACAATGAAAACCAACCAAAATTATTTATCAGACTTCATAAAATCAGCTTTAAAAATTAGCTGTCAACAACCAGCTAACTGCATGTGTGAACACAGAGGAGCATGTGCATCTTGTATCATGTACATATAACCTTTCCTGTTTAAAAAGAAGTTATTCCATGAGCTTTGACTCTCCAAAGCCATCACTGGAAAAGCAGTGCTGCTGAGCTGAGCCCTGGTGGAAGCAGTGGTCAGTCTGTTCTCCTCCAAGGAGAGCTGTGATGTGTTACATGGTGCCCTGTGACTGCCATAATGCACCAGCATGTGGTTCTGGTTTTGCACATCTGTCATGCCATTGATGTTAAAATCTTACAAGGATGTGAGTGAGGATTCACAGGGATGAACCAGCCAGCTTCAGCATCATTAGGTATAAATTTATCCTGTGTCAGTGAAAAGTGCTTTTGTCTTTTACCAAGTGAAACAAAGCTATACACCTGGTTTCTCTATTTGTTTTCTTACCTAATTAGACAGTGGGAATGGAGCAGTGTGTGTGTGGTTTTTTTCTCAGTCCAAAAAGGATGGAAATTTTTTTTTTTTTTTGAGGGAGGAAAACTGCAAAGATGAGGCTCCACTGCTCCTGTAAATGGCTTCATTCTTGGCCACATGCTGTCATTTAATGTTTGGGGTTTTTTCCTGCTGGTTAAAGGATTTACATCCTGTGGCTCTAAAGGTGCCACTATAACAAGCCCCCTGTACCTGTTGTTTGGGTTTCTCACTGCTCAGCCCTGTTGTTAGGTAGGTGTGAGGCACCTCAGATTGTGGGCCATGTGTGAAATGGTCTCTTGAATTTTGGGGAGAGGATGTCTAATGGCATACTCTGTCAGAAATTCAGTGGTATAGTCTGGTAACCAGAGCTAATAGTATACTCTGGAATAGAACTTCAGTGGCCTCAATATTTCAATCCAGTTGTATTTCCTAACTTGAAGTGAGGGCACAGTCAGGCTCAGTTGAAGATTTGGAATTTCTCTGGAAGTTGCTGCAGTCACATGTATCACCTGGAATAAATTTAAAAAAGAAAAGAAGAAAGCTCTTGGTGAGGTTACTGTTTATCCATCTCAGGACAGGAACTTGATAGGAGGTCAGTAATAAATTGAAGGAGGTTGACTTCAGACTCTGGAATAATTTCACCCCAAGTCAGGAGGTCTCTGTCTCTTTTGCAGTGAAACATTGCCGTGATTGTGTTGATTTTGCTCATGGATTTGCTTTTATCTCTTAGGTGAAAAGTTCATGAGATTTGGCTATCCAGATATCCCCTTTGATATGAACCTAAGCTATGACAAGGAGGCTGAGCTGATGCAGTCTCACATGATGGACCAAGCCATCACCAATGCAATCACCTACCTTGGAGCTGAGGCACTTCACCCCCTGATGCAGCACACACCGAGCACAATCGCAGAGGTGGCCCCGGTCATCAGCTCAGCTTACGCTCAGGTCTATCATCCCAGCAGGATAGAGAGGCCCATCAGCAGGGAAACAGCTGACAGCCACGAGAACAACATGGATGGCCCCATCTCCCTCATCAGACCAAAGAGTCGAATCCAGGATAGAGAGGGCTCCCCCAGCAATAGCTGCCTGGATTCTACTGACTCAGACAGCAGCCACGACGACCGCCAGTCCTACCCAGGAAACGCTGCCTTAACCCCCAAGATCAAGCCAAACCCGGCTTACGTGAAGGAGGAGGCCAAGCCTTTGGATGTCACAAAAGCTTCTAAGGGCTCTTTAAAGGATATGTACAAGGTGATCAACGGAGAAGGGGAGCAGATTAGGGCTTTCAAGTGCGAGCACTGTCGCGTCCTCTTCCTGGACCATGTCATGTACACCATCCACATGGGCTGCCACGGCTACCGGGACCCGCTGGAGTGCAACATCTGTGGCTACCGGAGCCAGGACCGCTATGAGTTCTCGTCGCACATAGTCCGGGGGGAGCACACATTCCGCTAGGCCTTCTCATCCAAAGGGGACTCTATGAAGTACAAGAACTGCACATGAAGAAATACTGCACTTACAATCCCACTTTTCCTCAGACATTGAGACGCCTATTTTGTTGTTGTTGCTGTTGTCGTTGTTGCCGTTGTTTAATTATTATTATTATTAACCTTATTTTTTGTGGACCCAACCTCATTTGCTCTGCCCAGCTTAAGAATGGAGAGAAGGAAGGGAATGGATAAAAGAGGGGTTTGTTGTGGCAATCAGTTCTTGGGGAGTGACCTGCCTTGCTTGCTGTGGGAGTTGGAAGGCAGTCTGTGTCTGTCTCAGTCAGTTGTACACCATGTCCTCTCTTGGGATGTCGCTCAACCATGCCAGGTGCTTTCAAGTCCCAACAAGATGCCACTCATTTGGAATTTCAGAGGAATAGGTAGAAACATTTCAGAGGAGAGCCTTTTTCTAATGTGAAGATTCGGTGCGAGCTTTCGGTGGCTGGAGGAAAGGGGGGGGATCTTTGTTCTGCAGAATGAACAATTATTTTTAAAGCAAAACTGGTAGGGAGTTAGGAGCATGAATCAAAGTCAATATTCCTCTCAAAATTACTTTCAAGGGTGAGCTGTTTTCCTGGGTTCAGTGTGTATTGCCCCTCTAGAATGTAAATAAATTAAAAAAAAAAAAAAGAAAAAGAAATATATGTCTTAACACTGTACCACATTATAGCAGTTTAGTTTCATAAGTCTGAGGGCCTTCTGTGGTAAGTTTGAGGCTTTGTATTTTTATTTTTCCTTAACTTATGAAGCACCTTTTTTTAGAATTGTTGATATTCTGTTACTTCATGCCTATGTGTTGTCTCACTGGCTTCTTAGAGACCCTTGGAAGCCTTATTTCTTTAGTTGCACCCTAAGTTTTAAGAAAGAACATTTAGAAATAACATTTAAACTTGCTTCTCGGACAGTAAGTGGCCTAGGAGTGGGTGAGAGAGCCTGTAGTTTACTCAAGACTCTTCAGTTTACTCTGCTGCTCTTCAGAAATACTTTTGGGTTAAAATTATGGATTTAAAAATGACAAAAGTCTAGTAGCAAAGTGTTCTTTAAATATAGGTATATATAGATACATAATTATGTAAATACTTTCTCATTCTACTATCACAGTGTTAACCTCTTGGCAACGGCCTAAACTGAGACTTGCAGCTGGGAAAGCATTAGGAGCCAGATCTTGGCCAGCATTAATCCTCTTGGCTCCATTGAATTTAATGGAACTGCCCCAACTGTTTCAGCTACATCAGGATCCCAACCTTGACTGTTTTTTCTCTTGTTGACTTCTTACTTCCTAATATGCTGAACCACTCACTTCCTTTTGTTTGTACATCATCAGTTCTGCTGAATTTAGGGGTGAAAGTATTAGCAGGTTTTGCTGGATAGCCTTGGCTCTTGGAGAGCACAGAAGGCCAGCAAACCAACAGGTCACATATTATCTTCCCTGCTTCTTCAGAAAGGGATAAGTGGAGATGTAGGTGCTGGGTATTGATTTGGGCTTAAAGATTTCTTTTTTGTTCCTAATTTAATAATTTCCCTGTAGGGAAAGCAAATGGAGAAGCACACTCCAGAGAGAGTCCTTGACACACAGAGTGGACAAGAAAACAAGTCCACTGATCTGTTTTGTTTCCTTTCTTTCTCTCTCAGTAAATAACAAAGGCAGCAAGCACCCAGCAAGTTGCATCAGTAAAAACTGGGCTTAAACCTACAGGACAGATTGCCATTGAAACCCAACTGTTTGTACCAATCACAATTGAAATGTTGTTGTTTGGCAACAAGAGCGCAGCTTGAGAATGGAAAGATCTGGATGGGTTTAACCCCCTCCGCACACACGGTCTCCATGCGCCTGGGGAGACCTTTTCCAAAGGATAAAGTTACTAAAGTATAAAAGAGAGAGCAAGATCAGGCCATAATGAATTCCCATCTGCTCCCTCCAATCTGTGCACTTGATGCATATGCCAGTTTGCTGTTCGTTTTGAGGGTACTGGGTTTTTTTCTCCTTCTCTTCCTAGACCTGGAGCATTTGAAAGTAGGAGCTGAAAGGTATTGATTGAAATCTTTTTATGGTGACATTCTTGGCAGCTAGAACCTGTGTTTAGAAAGAATACAGTAGATCATGGCCAGATTACCTGATGACTGCTTCCCAGCACTGCAATGCTATTAAGTAGGAGCTGGTAAAGTCTTGCAGTAGCCTATTAATTATAATACAATATGGAGAGAAATGTCATCTTGTGTAATGTGAGACCTATCAAGGCTGGGAATATGCAAGCTTTGGAGAGACAGATTTAAAGATCTATTCCCAACATTGTTCTTAATGTTGTTGGGTTCCTCCCCCTCCTTCTTTCTTCACCCTAATGGAGAGGGAACTGGGGCAAATGAACCAGTGCCATCCTCTGGACCATTCTCATTGTCTTGTGCCTGGTGCAGCCAGATTTTGTTTGTGCAGGAGAAAAGCAGGGAGATGCTGGAGGGCACCACTTGGATTCTGTGTGGCTGATTCTCTGCAGTGAGGGAGGTGGGCTTAGGAGGCAGCCGGCCGTGCTTCGTGTCAGGATGTGCCTGGAAATTCAGAAAAGAAAGCAGTGGGGGTGATTTGCTGAGGCAGGAGAGGTCATTTAAGAACAAGGTGGAAACTAAAAGGTTCTTGGGCCTGAGGCTTGCTGGGCTTTCCTGGGCCTCCAGAAAAACACATGGCCAAGCTAGAGAGAGAGGTTGCCGGCAAATCCTTTCAGCCTCTGGGGGAAACACTCCGTTCTCCCCTCTGTGGTCAGCAAAAGAACATTGGGCTGTGGTTTCTTGGAATAGCTAGCACTAGGGAAAAGTGTTTAAAATTTCTGCCTTTGTTTGGGAAAGCACCAGAATACGGGAAAGGTAGAGAATCTCTTGTGTATGCACAGATCAGTTGGCTGCAATTACATCTGCAGCTCATCTGCACTTGGGGTCACTGATGACTCACTGCTACCTCCAGTAAGGTGTATTCTGTGGGAGTTTAAAGGATCACATGGGGAGGCCCACTGATTTTGGACCTGGCTTCAGTTATGTCTGTCTTCTTGATCTATTAGTAGCAGGTGAGGTCTGTATGTCCTGATGTCACAGGCACAGGGAACTGGAGAAGTACCGAGGAATTATCTTAGTGAAACCACATTTTTGGAGAGGAAGAAACTTGAGGGGTCACATTGATTTTTTTCTTATCAATGTCCTTTTCTAAACATTCACAGGAGACTTTTATCCTAGAGTCAGGAAAAGAAGAAAGATTAAATTCTTGTTCAAATTTTGAACAAAATTTTGAATTAACATGTACTTTAGAATTCAATTCCTACTGAAAATTATTAGAGAGCTTTACGTAATGCAGTTTGTTCCTTCACAAAAGGGAGCAAAATGGGGCAGCAGAGATTTCTTTGGGTGTTTTTTCTTGCTTGCTCTCTGCAAGAATTGGATTTCTAAGAAAAGCTCTTGAGTTTCATCAAGTTCATTAGTCATTCATAGTGTACTAGGAATTTCAGTAGCTAATCCCTGGCCTCTAAATCCGTTTGTTCTGAGTATTTGGTGCTGGAAATCAAATCTGGCTGATTTTTATTGGACTCTTTTGAAATTCTTGGAATTGGGTTTCCGGTTAGAAACATACATTTGCAAATGTAGACTTGGCTTCCTGTGAGCATTCCCCATTTTCATTAAAAAAAAAAAAAGAAAAAAAAATCTGGGCACTTCTTTGCCAGTAAACCCTTTTGCTTCTTTTACATCAAAAATGGCAATACTCTGACTTAGTTTAGAGAATTACAAGCCTATTAATTTAAAGAGAAGTGTGATCCATATCCTTGGAGCAAAGGGCATTATCTATATATCTGCAGTTATGACTGATTAATTTTACAGACACCTCTCTTTGTAATCAGTTAGGAGTGCACATCAAAATATATTGCATTTTTCAGTAAAGCCTGCTCTTTACTCAGTAACTTAGGGGATGAAAATAATTTTATTCTCCTTAAAAAGTGCTTTCATCTATGATGTGATGTGAAAGGTGTCTAGACATTAACCTGTAGTGGTTTGTAGCAGAGAGGAAGATTTAAAATGGGTTAATGGGCTTGATTTTTAGTGGTTCAGGTTTCTACAATGTTAGGACCCAGCTCACAAAGTAGCCACGAGGACCTAAATTATGTTTACTGCAAGGTGAAGAAATTCTCAATTGTCAGTTTGCAGATTTCTTTGTTTACAAGGGCCTCCCTAAATTTGTGCTGTCGGGCAGGAGGTCAGTAATGAAACCCAACTCTTCAAAACTGGGCTTTCATGGGGCATTATTACTGTTGCCCAGGCCCTGGGCTAGCTTGTTCTGGTTTGAAAGAAACCAGACAACAGACACTCCTTCCTCCAGAGAGAAACTTTGGAAATAACTGCAGCAAAGGTGCTTATTTCAGCCAAGGGCAGCAGCTACAGTAATGCAGTTCCTTCACTCTATAAATTCCTTTCCTTAACTCTTGCTGTGCTTTTTAATGTCATGAGGGAGGCTGCCAGGGTCACCTAAAGTCAGTGTGGGATTTTAGGAAAAGGGTGATGAAATTGGCTTTTCTGCTAGTAATTCACATCTTAGCTTGGCTTAATAGCATTTAAAAACAAAAGTGGATGGCCTGTGGTGTGGGGCAGCTGGAGAGCTTGAGAAAGTACATTTATATATATATATATATATATATGGTATTGTGCAGTTAGAGGTATGCTTTATTGTATATGTGCCTTTTCCAAATGCATTTTGGGAGATCCTGATGTCGTTCCTGATATCCCACCAGACCCTTTCAGAATGCACAACAAAAACCAACCCAAAGGAAAGAGATCTCTTCTCCTGCTCTGCACCCTCCTTGGCAGCTTGGCCCAGAGAGAGCACCCTGGTCAGTACTGTGCTGTGAGATTTCCTGGAGTCAGACAGCTCTTAGGAGTGGGAAGGGCTGAAAATGACCCCAGCAAAGTACATTCCAGCTATCCAGCCAGAGCTGGTCTGCAGCTGGTCCCAGGGAGCACAGCATTCCCAGCACAATGCCAGGACTTGCTGTGGGAGCCCCCAGCTGCACTGTGCCCTACAGAGAGCCAGGGAAGCGTCTCCTGTTTCCTCTTTAAGTAAAGCACCCTTTAGTGGACTTTGCTCTGGTTTGGAGTTCCCACTTAGGTCTGGGAGCAGGCTTTAAAGCTCTTGCTTCTTGCTTCAGCCTGGAGAAACAAATGTGCTGAGTCCTTTGGAAGTGGTTTGCAAGTTTGCCTGTCAGGCTGCGGCCAGCGCAGGAATTGGGACAGAGACCAGAGAAGCTCATCAGCAGGAGGCATTCAGGGGCTTTACAAGCTGGAGCACTGCTGTGATGAGCACAGTGCTGCTTCTGAGACTTTCCCAGGGCTTGGTGACCTGCTTTCAGGTGCACTTGTTCCCCATGCAGGGCTGCAGAGCTGAGTGTGCCAGGAGGGCCACCGTGGGCAAGGTGGCTGGGCCAGCAGGCTTTGGGCAGGGCCTGAGCCCAACAGCAGCCCAGAGCCACCCCCTTGGCAATGCTCTCCCAAAGAGGGGTGCTGGGGGGAGCAGTTAGAGCTAGAATTTGCTTCATGGTGAATAATAGATTCCCTTTTATCCCATTGATGTGTTCTGAGATATAAGCAAAGGACCACATCACTGCTTTCCAGTTTGGTTTCTAATTTGACCTCCTTGTGTCCTTCTCCTACCCAGCTCTGAAATGTGCAGAGGACAGTCAGGAGGAGGGCTGGGCTCAGGCTTTGCCACGCTGCATGCTTAACAGGCCAAGGAAACAGTAAAACCAGGCTCTGTTTAATTCACCTACCTTCCCAGTTATCGTGCAGATTCCTGGTTCCTGTTCACTCCCAGCCTTTGGAAAGGTGGTTATCAGCATGCACACTTGGGTCCTCATCTTTAAAGATAACTTCCCATGCTATCTCCTTCTGTATAAACTTCTCCTTTTCATCTTGGGGCCTAATTAATCAGTGGACAGAAACGACCATTTCAACAGAAACCTGCATAGTTGTAGTAAAACTAATATTTTTTTACTGTTGGCAAAAAAAACCACAAAAAAACTGTGATATTTTGACTGGCAGTACTAGGTGAAGTATTTCAACAGAGTGAATGACAGTGAAGTTAATCAGATCATGTCTTGAGAGGGGCTGGTTTCTCCTGTTGGGGGAAAGGGAGCAGCCTGGCCCAAAGCTGGGGCCAGCACTTCCTTTCCATAGCAGGTGTTGGTTTAGGCAGCAGCACTGCAGCCCAGGAAAACATTTGAGCACCATCAGCTTCGTGCCATCCCTTTGGCTGGATGTGGAATCACAGGAGCTCTGCAGCTGGCTGTGTTTACCCTGATCCCATTACCTGTGGGATTGGTGCAGCACAGCAGCTCTGGGCAGGCTGGGTGGTGGTGCTGGAGGCATTCCCTTATTCCTTGTAGCAGCCTTAATCCCTGGCCCTCGGTGGTACCTGGGTACCCCCAGCCTCTGTGTGTGTCACCAGGCTGGATAAAGGATGGGAGCCTCCCATCCCTCCTCTCCTTACAGGCACAACAGGGCCAGTTTGCAGTAAATTGGGCCATTTAGTTTTACCTCAAGTGACATCGAGTGAGAAAAGCTTCTTGCAGGGGTGGAGGTCACTGAGTCCCTACTATGCACTTACTGGGATTTGACTTTGCTTACTGGAAATGAACACACTGTAACAAGGGAAGGACTTTTTGTTGGTTGTTTTTGTAGTCATTCAGATTCTGAAACTGTGATCAATTATTTGACAAATTGTCAAGTGTCCTCAGAGCTTGAACACGTTCACTTCCTCACCATGTAGCAGTCTCCTCTGGCTTTCTGTGCTTTTCTCTTTCCCCCTTTTCCTTCTTGGAGCTTTAAGTCTGGGCCTGCTCTTATCTCCTGTAGCTTTGGGCTGTCTAGGGGTTTGGGGGGTGGTTTTTGGGTTTTTTTGTTCATTGGCTGTACAGTCTGTTTACATATTTTTGTACTCAAGTGTAGTTTTTTATTAAAAACAGAAAAAAAAGAAAAAAAAAGTCGATTTGAGAAAAAAAATAAGGTACGTACTCTTTGTAACACTTTAAAGATCTAGGGTACCTTTGAGATGACTCTACAGTGACGTAATTATAATACTGTATATTTGCCTTCCTTTTTAGTTGGTTTTATTTTCTGTTTTGCTTTGGTTTTTTTTTTTCCTAAAATATATATCTTTTTATGAGAAACTGGAAACTTTTAATGCAAATGTTTAGAAAGATTTAAAATTGTAAAGTTAAAAAAAAAAAGTCATATAATTTTTTTTTTCCTGTTGGAAGAAAATGCTTTAAAAAAAGTTTTACTACTGTTATATTCCAGGGTGGGGGTTACCAACCCCAAATTTGCTTCTTATGCTTCATTCTTGGATCCTGCTTTCTAAACATGATCATTGCAGACATGGATGATTTGCTTGTATTAATTCTAAAAACAAAAATCGCCAACATTTGGGTTATTTTTCTGTTCAAGTGCAATACTTACCCTGACATCTTATTATTGTACAGTGGTTTCTGTGTTCCTTCCTCAGTCCACACAAATCAGTGAAACAAAATGCTCTGCCCTAAATGCATTTAAACATATGGTTCAAGTAAACTGATTGTGACTGACAAAAGATGAGAAACTGTAAATTAAGGCTAAAGCCCATAATTTACCTCCTGCTTGTCGCTGGCATTGAAACACATCCACATCCAGAATTAAGGACATACCTGTTCTTGACTCTTCCTCCCTCTTCTTTTCTAATTGCAGCTTTTTTAAGAAAAGCACTTAATATTGATGTTTATTAAAAATGACAAAAAAAATAAAAAGATCTTTTGGTCTGATCCAAAACCCACTCAGTGGAGACTCCTGTTGACTTTGAGGATGGATTTTGGATTAGGTCTAATCTCTTAGCTAGGGCAAAACTGCCCTTTACTCTAGGGAAGAGATTTGCCTGCGTAAGAATTACAGGACTCGTGTCTTTTATCTACCTGAGAGACCAGAAAAGCTTCTTTAGAGTTGTCCTTGTCTTATATAAGTTTAGATGGGACTTGTTTTACATATCATACGTATTTATATATAGTGTATTTTTAATGCCTTCCCTCCCACCCCCCAGTAGACTGAAGCCGCTGTTGTGTAAATATGTATTTAGGTACGTAATAAAAAAAAAAAAGGAATAAAATCCCATGGCGACTTCTTGGAAAGGCAGTTACTGCGCATGCACAGTAGCCACTTTTGTCTTTTAAATTTGTATTTAAGAGATTTCTTTTGAATCATAACAAAGGCGAGGAGACTGTATGTATCCCCTTCTGACTGATTGCCAAACTCGTGTATGAGCTGGTGAAGAACAAGGTTTGGTCCCCTCTGGTCTCACTCCTTGAGCCAAATTGTGGGAATCTCGGCTCCTGCTGCTCTCGGGGCTGTGCTGAGAGCCGGACCCGGGCAGGGCCGGGGAGAGGAGCTCGGGGCTGAGGATGCGGCCGCTTGTCACGGCATCCCCCCCGGCATCCCTCCCGGCATCTGCCCCGGCACCTCCCGAGCTGAGCTCTGCCCCCCGCGCTGCTCTTTCCCGCACCACAGCCGGGCGGCTAATCCGGGAAATGACCCCTTTTTTCTCCCAGGTGTAAGAATTTTTAGTTCTGTGATAGATCTGCTGAGCTCAAATTGAGGAATCTTTCAAATAAAAAAAAAAAATAATTAAAATACATCAGAGTTTACTCCAAAAGCCAGTGAAGACGCTGGGAGTTGTCCCACTTGATGTGTTCATTGGAAGGTGCTCTTATAAAAGGAGTTCAGAAACAATCCCTTTGACAGTGGTGCATGTGAGCAACCCTAATGTAAACCTGTATCCCCCTGCTAAAAGAGTTTTGCCGCTATAGACTGAACTATGGGACTTGTTGTTATTTTTATTTTCTTCTTAGCATACATGCATACATATGGTTGCACATCTGTATGTGTGTGCTCTGTACCTGTGTGAGTGTTGTACAGCCATGTGAGAGTGGGAGTCCGTGTGTGTGTGCGTGTATAAATAAAAGAAGCTGCAGAAACTTTGTAATACTTTGTGAAAAGGATTATATTATAAAGGTTTGTACTGTCTTGAGTGCACAGCTACTGGAATAAATGTAGGGAATCTCAGGAACAAGCATATAATTTGTCCAAGAATTATTTCTTCTCAGAAGTGTAAGTGCAGTTTTTAATTCTGTATATTATTTAATATTTTACCAATAAAAATAAACTTCTGACATGAAAGGGTTTTCCATTCAAGCTTTCTGGACACCTTGGTGTATGCATGCACATTTCTTTCTTGCAGCAGGAAGCACACGTGGTGGTTTGGCAGGAATTGCATTTCTACCTGCTCACAAATCCTGTTAATTAGCTAGAGAGACTGGGTTGGGGTTTGAGCATGGCTTCTGAGAGGGGGGAGTTGGGCACAGATCTGCTTTTAATATTCATTGGAGCTAAAGAAATGCCCTCCATCAGCTTCAGCATCCCTGAGAGAAGTGTCCACGAGGGTCCTGCCGTGTCAAATGGTGGCATCAGCCACCTGCCAATGGCTCTGTCATGTTTTTGAAATGAATTAGTGCCCTTAGATTTTTCTGGAAACACTTGGACTGCACACACATTTCCTTTGAACCCTTCCCTCAGCATGGGTTTTTGGCTGAGTTTCCTCATCCCTTCCAGAGGTGATGTAGGGATTTTTTGGGCATTTCTCATTGCCCTACCTGTCCTTCCTTCCTTTCCTAACCCAGCTATCGACCTGGTAGCATTCACAGTACAAACTCTTCCGACTAAAAGGAAGATCTCATGGAGCTTCATAAATTGTTTGTTGTTTGTTTTACAAATCTCTTGTAAATTCTTGGTTAAAGATTAACCAGCCTCTCCCCATAATAAAAGTGTTCATCATTCACATGAGAATGGAAATTCCTTAAGACATTACCTGAATAAAAGTTAATCTTCCTTTGAGTCATGTTTGATGTATGTTGTGTCCAAGGAATGCTTCTGTTCAGTGAGCAGAATTTCCTGATTCCTGTTACACAGGATTACTGGATTACTGATTTTGCTTCAAAAAAACCTCAGAATTCAGCTGATGGGGCAGTCTGAATCTTTAGTGCGTGGAGCAGAAATCCCATTTTTTGTAGGACATTGTAGGACAGAAATGACTGGCTTGATGGACCCAGGGTCCTGTCCCAAAACTTATTTGAGATATTGATGCTCTTTTCATTGACTTCAGCTAAGGGTCTGAGATGATCAGGGGAGAGCTCATAGGCAGAAATTGAATGACTTTCTAATCCTTAGGACTGCTGAGTCATTTTCAGGGGTGAGACTGTGTGTGGCCTGACATTATTAAGGAAGAGGCTCTTAGAAGCCTCCTGGCCTTGATTCAGGGCCAGTGTGGTGGTGTGCCTGTCTCTGGGCAGGAGTCACACCATGGGGTGCCATTGCCTTTCCCTTTAGGTCACCCTGTCAGCAGCTGCAAGCAAAGGGCAGGCTGATGTCACCAGTTCAACTCTTATCTAGGCAACAGGGAATCATGTCTGATCCCTCCTCTGCGGGGCTTTTGCTGGGAAACTCTTACTGCATCAAAGACAGCCTTTTCTTCTTTAAAGCAACAGATGCTTAAAAATTACTCTAGTGACCAGTGTCGGCAATGCTGCCATCACCCAGTTCCCTTTGGTCTGTGGGAGGCTAGAGGTTCAAAAATCCTGAATTATTTTCTTTGTTACAGCATCAAATGATGCACCTGCAGTGCTCTTGGAACTGCAGCATCACCCCTCACGTTGATAACTGGATCAGTCTTGTAGCCAGGTAAGCTTTTTCTGTTTTCTGTACTTCTGATCTGCCAGTCCAGCCCTGCATTCTGCCACTGGCCTTCTCCAGCTTTACAAAAACCAATATCATTTTCCCACTTAAGTAAAGTTGAGCCTTGGTTTTTGGCTTTGGCTTCTACAGCGCTAGTATTTCTATTTTTACGCTGTACTTTCAAGAACTTACTGAAGTTTCTTCTGAGGGTGAGTTTGTTTTTAAAAGGTGGTGAATCAAAGCAGGTTTTCCTCCATCTCTCTGCTCAAATGTCAAATCCCAGCCCTGCCATGAACCATTTCCCACCATGACACTGTGGAATATATAACAGGGCCCTTGTTAATGGGACACAACGGCAGGGCCTCAAAATCCCATTATGAAACTCGCAATAATCAAGGGACTAAAAATAAATTTTGCTTGGATTGCAGTTTGAACATGCTTGGGTTGTTTTTTTCTTTCTTTTTAGTCGATCCTAATGTAGTTAGTCCTCAATAAACCCAGCTTTACCCTTGTGCCCTTCAGTGCTTATTTTTGTCTCTTCTTGGTGCATCATATAAACATTGTCATAACTTCCAGCATGCAATTATAAATGTTTGTTTTGGGTTTTTTTCACAGCAGAGTACCTCAGGAGCCACAATGACTTCTGGATTCAATGAAATATGAGTTGAAAGGATTACTGGGTAAATGTAGAGTCGCCTAAAATTTTAGCCTAAGAACGAAAGCTCTTTTCAAAGGAATATACTTGTGAAATGGCCTTTGTGTTTCCTGTTAATTCCTGGTACAAAGATTAGGGCTGGATTCCCAGAGTATGGTATTTTCCAGGGATTTCTGTCAGTGGAGAAACTGAGCCCTTGTAATGAGACTACAGAAGTGCTCAATATTATCTCATTATTTTTCATTAATCCGCGCACACCAGCCCGCCTCCACACGCTGTAATTCCATGTTACCACCCATGTTCACATTAAAATAGGAACAGATTATTCAAGACTCCCACACAAATCGTGAACCTCTATCCCTTCTGATCTGTCACTGGCCATCCCTGAGACAGAGGAACCTCTTCCCTAGGCAAGGAGTCATTTTTAAAGGCTGGCAGCCCAGCCCTTCAGAGCTAAATGCCTATTTTTATTCCTGGCAAATGCTCCTGTGGTATCCAGCATCCAGGCCTGGATGAAACTACCCTGTCAGAACTGATTTTTAACAGAAAATTGCTTTTCAATGAACCCATTCTCTATGGAAAGTGTATGCTTTTCATAGATTTGGGGGATTTGGGGATTTTTTCCCTCAATAAGAAAGCCTGAAACTCTAAACCCTCAGAAGGTTTCTGTGCTTTTTTTTTTTTTTTTTTTGGTTTCAAGAGGAAATACTTCCCTGCCCTCAACTCCTGTTTTCATATCAATTCAAATAATGTCAAGACACTCTTTGCTGCTCTTTCCCATTATTTTTGTTACTTTTCCTGTTTCAGGCTGCCTGCGTGTAGTTGATAGGGTGTGGTGAGGAATGTAAATTATTATTTTCATGTAGGTGTGGTAGCTATTCAGTTGTAAATCCTGTTTTCAATCCTTCTGACTATTTTATTTGTGATCTGTAATATTGATTTGTCTTCTGAGCAGAGAACACTGCAATCTATCAGGAGCAGGGACATTTTATTCCTTGCTAAAATAATTCAAAGCACTCCCAGAAATCTGCAAGATGGGGAAAAAAAGAGATCTTCCTTGAAGCCTTTTTTTTTTTCCCCCTTCTTTGAAATGAGTTGAGGAATTTGTTTCTGCGGTTGATTTGTTTTTATCAGTTAGTTGCAAAATCTGACCAGCCTTGCCTTTCAAACCCATCTCCCATGATAACCTGCCACTGGCTGCCTCTTGATAACTGACTTTAAAGAAATACAAGTTAAAGGCTTGTGTCTGAGCACGGCTCAGGGTGGTGGAGGAGCAGGGCTGAGCTACCACAGGCAGCTCTGCAGTTGCTGTTGGAGTGGAGGGAAGATGCCAAGCTGTTCCCAGCTCCACACAGGCCGTGCCTGGAACACAGCTGTATTTTCCCACAAGCTGTGAGCGCCTTTTGGCAGCCTCAGATGCTCCAGCTCTCCAAAGCCTTTCCAGCTGCTCCTGCCTTGGGAAGGAGGAGCTGCTGGGTCGGGCACCAGGGGTACCTCACCCATGGACCTGACCCTCTGCTGCTGCAGATCTGAGCGGCCTGAGCTGCCTGGTGGGGGCTGAGCTGATCTGCCCTGGGTCTCTGAGAGATGCCAGTGATGCCTCAGGTTTTAGCTCTTATATTTTTCAGATTCTGTGCTGCTTCAGTGTGTAACTCTGAGCTTTATATTAAGGGATGATAAGCTCTCTTCACAGAGTAGGTAGACAAAACAATTCCTTCTGTAGCTGGGGACCAAGGACAACCAATCCAAATCTCAGGCTCAAGAGCATAAACAATATGAATTGAAGAGAGAAAAACAAGAAGAATGGGACTTCATAACCTAAAGCTATAATTAGATAATTAACTCTAATACAAAAATGGACTAAAACTTACAAAAGTGAGAGACCCTTTGACTGGTCTTCCAGTTTGTGACCATTTTTGGTTCATCTTGGGTGCAGCCCTGGCTGGGCTCTTGTGCTGCCCAAGGTGGATCCATTGAGGCCTTTTAATAAATCCCTGCTTTATTCTTTAACTCTGTCTGGCCTCTGTTCCAGGTCAGCCTTCTCAAGGCATCACCAGTGCTGCTCTCATCCCCCAGGGCTGCTGTGTGAGCTCCTCTGGCTGTGCCTCCTCTGTGCCCAGCCCCTCCTGAGTACCTGTCCTGGCAACAGCAGTTATAGCCAAAACCATTGTCACAGCTTCTGCCTGTGTTAGTGCAACTTGGCTTCTAGCTGCCAGTTCAGTCTACCTCATTTTGGGGTAAATCTGGAACTTGGGAGTAAAATCACTGCTGATTTTTTTTATTATTATTATTATTTATATTTTTATGGCTAGCTTTAGGCCTGTAGCATCCTTGTGCCTGAGGCTGACTAGCAAGAGTTGATGGTGTCTGTGAAAACTGAAGTTTAGATGTCACATGCTGCACACTCAAAGCTGATGGACATTCTGGCCAGTGTACTATGAAAAGCCTGGATTACAATTGTCCTTGGATACCTCTGCATATTGTTCTCTGTCAAAAAGATCTTTTGAAGGCTGACCTGGGAACAACCTATGTCCTTGCAGCTTGAAAGGCTTCTCCTTTCCCTGAAGTGGCAGAAGTGTGCAGTGTTTGGGCACAGGTTGCATTTCCCAAGCAGTGAGTGCATGGTTGGGATGTTTGCAGCACATACTGAGTGCTTTGCTGCTGCTGTGTGGCCATCAGGAGGCATTTAAAGTGCTTTTCCTTAGGAGTTCTTTTCAAAAATTTATTTCTTTGGTCAAGTGTTCTCTTTATTTGCCTTCAGCTTTCCTCCCCATTTCTTCCAGTAAGAAAACAGAAGTTGTCACTAGACATTAGAACACAGTAAGGTTTAAGTCAAGGCAGGTTAATACTGATTATTTGCATGATGTTTGTTTCTAGAAGCCCTTCTGAGCTTGGTGGTGTTCTAGCACTGAGCAAAAATAATCCTGGCTCACATTAATGTATTTAGCATCTAATTATAAAAAAAACCCCAAACTTCTTTTCATTTTAGAAGCCCAAAGACCTTTCTGTAATGCTCCTTTCTTTTATTTGTCCAAGCCTGGTTATCAGATTTGGAGACAGTATTCCAGTAACTGTCCCTCTGGCATTTGGCTGCTCCTTGAGACTATTCCCTGTGTAGTTCCATGTGGCTGTACACAGAGATGGATCTCCTTGTGTCCCCAGAGCAGCTCACCAGGATTTGTGGAGCAGTGAGCTGAGCTGTGCCCTGAGGTAGCTGAGCTCTGAGCCCTGGCTCCATGCCTGCCCTCAGGACACAGCTCCCAGCCCATAACCAGCATCACTGGGCCGGGGGTGCTGGATGTGAGGCTGGGATGTGCTCAAACACGTGCTGCCAAATGAGTCCAGCTGCCCAGCAGATCCGGATGGCTTTGGATGACTGACATCCTGATCTTTATCAGCTCTGCCTCCTCTGTGAACGTTACCAGCTCCGTTTCTCTGGGGTTTTTTGTTAGATCTTTTGATAAGATATTAAATTATCTGGGTCTAAACCAGATCTGCATTGCTCAAAACACTGCAGCTGGATGATGTCCTAGTCATAGGTCCTAGGTGAAACTCACTGGTAGAAGGATGGGCTTTGATCCTTTTAATATGTAAGCACTGATTTTTTGTTTTCTCCAAAAGTAAGAGAGATGGAAAACACTAACAGTCTCGAACAGATACCAGTTTTACCCTGGTCATATCTGCTGGAAAGGAAATCTCTAAGCTGAAGCTGGTGTGATACACCCTGTACAAGACACTTGAGCTGCTCTTAGGAGACAATTTTATGTAGGAGGACAAGTAAAGGACTTTCAGTGTTTGATACAGACACAGTTCCAGAAGAAACCCTGAGCTCATAAGGAAGAGGAAGTTTTGAAGATAACATCCCTAGCCAGTTGGTTCAGCCTCACGTGAAATTGCTGATATTTTAGTGATCTCTGGCTCACCTGTTCTGCTGCTCACACACTTCATTTCATTGCATAAATTACTGCCTTGCCAAGATTTCTTTGAGACCCAGGCTGTCAATAAGAAGCCTTTGCTGTTATTTCAGGCTGATCTGTGCATGTCTAGGCAAGGCTGAATAAACCACAGATGACCTCTGATGTAATTTCACCTTTAGTCATTTGCCCCATTCCACTGCCAAGCTTGCACACACAATCTCCTAACCTGGAGATTCTTTTTAGGGCAAAATAATGGTGGCATGAGCCAAGTGGGGATTTTCACAGCACGGTAATTCTCACACCTCTGCCCTGACAGGGTACCCTCTAATTCATCATTCCCAGAGCCTTTGCACCACTTGGCTTATCCCTGAGCAGAGGGTTGAGTGCAGGCACTGCCCTATGTGTGTTGGGAGGTATTTGGGCAGGAGTATTCCACAACAGCTATTTTGGGCTATTTCCCCACATCGAGAAGCTCTAGTGCTTATCTCAATGGAACGAAAGTCAAGCCTGTTCTTCTAGATAAAATGCTTTCCCCTCCAACTGCCTGATGCCTTATCTCTGGTCTTGCAGCATCACCCATAACCCCTCTCCTGACCCATTTGGCTTTCTGCTTTCAGCAGAGCTGGGCTGGGGGCAGGGAGACTTGATTAATGAATAATATTCACTTTCTTCTAATGCAAAAACTCTTCAAGTGGTCCATGTTCATGTAATTAGGAGAGAAATCTCTATTCTTAATCAGCTGATAAATTATCTATGGGCAGACCTTTAAGAATGTATTTCAGGTAGTTTGGTTCACATAAGTTATTGGGTTTTAAGCATTTTTCAGAATCTCCTGACAAAAAAAAAGAATTTTAATGATATCATTTGACACTTGTCACCTTGTTTTTCTTTGCCTGTTTAAGAAACAAACCAAGACTGTGCTATCTCTTTTCCATATCTGAAATAATTTCTACAAAATCAATATTTTTTCAAGCATAGCAATAAGCTAATGCTTGCCTCTTGAGCTTCAAAAATTAGATAGGGACTGAATATAGGCAGTCAAAGCAGTGAATGTGTTGCCTCTTACATTCCAATTTCAGCAGCAGGTACAGCCAGGCAAGCTCATTTGTTAATTTATTTGGAATTAAGCTGATACTTTTAAGCCATTTCCTAGTGAATGATTATCTATCAAAATGTTTTTATCAGCTGGAACTGACTGATGTTCATTCAGATAATTTCTTGGAGAACCAGCATGTGTGTAGTTAAACAGAATTCAGCCTAGTTTCCTGTTTGAATCTTATTTTTTTTTTTAGTGCCTCCATCCTTTACAGTGTGGCATGGACTGCTCAGAAAATGCCCTTCTCCCTGAATCTGTGTGCAAAGAAGTCCATTGGTGTGAACAACACATTGGTGTGAACAGTCCTGTTCATTTGTTGCCACTGGATGGTCTGGTGAAACATGGAAAGATAAAAATTCCGGCTGTTGTGAGGAAGATTGATAAATGTGGGGACTCTGGACCTTCCAGGATGGAGTTCTGGAGAGGACACCATGGACACTGCAGTTGCAAACATGATCAGGAAGTGGGGCTGACATAAGGGCCTTCCCCCTCCTCTCCACACCAGCTTAGGGCACTGGTGAGTGCCTTAGAGAGGCTGAGCCCTGCCAAGGTACAGGTGGCCAAACTCTTGCTTGACTTTATCATTTCTGCTCCAAGAAAGGGGTGTGATCCCTTTCCCACATCCAAGAGTTGTCACTCTTGGGTTTGCTATGGGGAAATGGCAAAAGCAGCAAACAAATCAATTAGTGGAAGTATTCACAGGGCACACAGCCTCTCGTGCTCTTGCCTTTGCCTTCATTGCTGCCACTGTGTGAGGTGCCACTGTCACACCTGCTGCTTCCCAAGGACAGTTTCACCAGCTCACCTCTGGTTTTTGAGTTTTTTCCATGCCTCCACTCACAGGTGGGGAGGAAGAGTGAAGCCTGCCATGCTTGGCCAGCGTGGAGCTATGATTTCACTGTGCTGGCATATTGCGTTGCAGCCATGTGTCACAGATCTCTTGCTTGTCATCTCCCATGTTCTCGCTATTCCCTGTCACTTTCAAATTAATTCATTGTTAATCACTTACCCCACCCAGACGATACCCATATTCTTCTACTTGCAAGGCACCACCTGATGCTTCATTTGGGGAGAAAGGAGGGAGGGACAAACAAAGGCTGACAACTGCACTGTGAACCAGTAGAATTAATTTGTCCCATATGCAAAATTTAATTTGAACAGTATGAATAATGAAGCTCTTTGGTCAGGGCACTGCTTCTCAGATACCACAGTGCAGTTTTTCTATACAAGGGAACAGAAAGACAAAAGGAATGAGGTCTTCCTTTCCAAGTTTGTGTGGGATACTGCACTCCCAGCTCTTGGTGGATGACTGGGGGAAATTGGCATTAATCGTGGTTATATTCAAGGGTAGCCATCTTCTCAGTGCCATTGCCTGAGTCACTTTGGTAGAATCACAGAATCATGGCACGGTTTGGGTTGGAAGGGACCTTAAAACCCATCCAGTTCCATCCCCCACCATGGGCAGGGACATCTTCCACCACACCAGGCTGCTCCAAGCCCTGTCCAACCTGGCACTGGACACTTCCAGGGATGGGCAGCCAGACCTTCTCTGGGCACCCTGTGCCAGGGCCTCACGCCCTGAGTAAAGAATTCCTTTCTACCATCTAATCTAAATCTCTTTCAGTTTGAAACCATTCCCCCTTGTCCTACCACTATCTGCCTGTGTAAAAAGCCACTCTCCCTCTTGTTTACAGCTGTGCTCTGAGTCAGGCAGGAGTTTCCTGAGTCACAGAATGCTCTAGGTTGGCAGAACCTCAAAAGATCACCTGGGACAACTCTATCCTCAAGCAGGGCCACCTAAGGCAGGTTGCCCAGGGGTTTTGAATGCCTCCAAACATGGAGGCACTGCCACCTCCCTGAGCAGCCCATGCTGGTGTGTGAGCACCCCCAGAGTTGCAACCACGTTTGGTGTGGTGCAAAGCTCCTGTTGGGAAACAGCATGTCCGTGTGGAGCAGGGTGGATAAGATCAGGGCAGAGTTCCCCCCTGTCTTGGCCGGCCTCTGGGCTCGGAGGAGCCACCTCATGTGCCAGCCCCCAGCAAGGAAGCCTCAAACCACAGCTGGGAACATTTTGAAACAGATTTTTGTCACCCCAGAGGAAACATTGTGGGGGGAGAATTGGCCCTTGTAGCTGTGAGCCAGTGATGACAAGATAAAGGCACCCAGCTCATCCTCTGGACCTGTCCAAGGAATTTCAATCCCTTCCTTTCAGGATGTGGTGGAACAGGGACATTTCTCTTTCACAGCTCTTCTTGCTCTTTTGTTTCCTAATGTAATGTATATACACACCTATTTTTAAATGTATGCATATGTAGATGGTCTGGCAAAGTGGGATGTGCTAAAATTGTGATTTTTGGTGCACACTTTGAGAAAACACAGCAGTAAAGTCTACAGAAGGATTCCTATTGCCTTGTGCTTCATCTCAGTTACCATTTGGAGCCCAGAGCTTTGCTGGGCTTGGTTAATGTTTGATCTCAAGCCAAATCCCTTTGTACCAGAGCACCTTCCTCAGTTCACAGGAGGCCTTCTGCCTGCAGAGGAGTTGCAGAAGAACACAAGAGTCACAAGGTGCCCAGAGAACACAAAGTGTGGTGCAGGAGGGGCTCTTCAGCTGGCAGCTTGGTGATGTGGTGAGTGATCAGGTAATTGACAGCTGGTCTTTGCCATCCTCCTTGAAAGGAGAGACTCAATGCTGAATCTCTCTGGAGAACAGAAGGAAGGGAATCCAGAGAATCCCTCACAGGTGGAATGAGATCATATGAAAAGCTGCAGAATTCCAAATAAAATTGATTCACTTTGCTCCCAAACGAGCACCTGAATCGGTATGAATCAATACAAATGGCATCAATAAATGTATCTTGTTTTCTTCCAGTTTAACATCTGTTTTCAGAGGGTTCTCAGAAAGCATTTTGATACACCAGTGCATGAAATACTGCTGTCAGATAAATTCAGATTATCCTGGACCACTACAGGGTATTATATCACAGAATGAAAACAGGCAGCAGAGATATAAAAGCAAAGAAACTGTTAGTGCTGATTTCTTGAGAAATGTCAAAAAGGCTGATTTGAGAAGTGGTGGTGTTTGAATCCCGGCACACACTAACATTAGTTTTGCTGCTGTTTTGCCCTGAACTTCTGCAGCACTAGCAGAGAGAGCTCGGTCTCCAGCAACACCAAATAATACTGTTTTATTCAATTTTGTGAATTTTACCAATAAATAAGAAGTATGACTTGGGTTTTTTTTCAGAACTTAGTCATCTCTGGCATATTTGGCACTACTTCTGTTTTGAAAAAGGCAGTATCGTTACCCAAATTGTAATGACTCCTGAATTCTTTGAAACCTAATTGCAGAGTATGTAATCTGTCTTATAAGCTGTTTTCTAACATGAATTGGTGTTGGTGCATTTTTCTACCCAATATGTGATGTGTGCCACCCAAAAAACATGAAGTTAACATGAAAACCAACCAAAAGCTGGAGTATTGAAAAGGTCAAATACATTATTAAGCATTAAAATTCTGAGAAGTCCCTGTTGTGCAGGAGATCGTAACAAGAAGAGGAAACAGCACAACACGAGCGATCTCTTGTGATAAAGATCTGGTGGGCAGAGAAGAGCAGAGGAAGTGGAGCATGTGTGATGATTCCTGTTACAGGACGTGGCCCTCCTCTTCCTCCTCCTCCCCATCAGGTGGTGTGCTCAGGGCTTTGGCTGAAATATCCTGGAATTTGATTCAACTCTAGAAATAATGATATATTTTTGTTTATTTCGTCAAGCAAATGGGAAACCTTTGTTTTAATAATTCTAGAAAGGCATCTGAGGCTGAAGTTGTCCCATCCCAGTAAAGCACCTTCTTCTCCTCTGCCTCTCAGGTCAGAGCTGGAGGGAGATGGTGGCACATGTGCAGGGTCATTGTATTATGGTCCTGAGACCTGGCATGGGTCTCACTGTCCCATTTTGACACCAAGCAGGTTCCCCATTGCTAGTGACAAGTAGGACTACAAAAAAGACTCCTATTAAAAAAAACCTGTAAAGGTTTTGAAGTTTCTGTTGCCCATTTTAAAGCTTCTGTAAATCTTGAGCAAGTGAGATGCACCATATAAGGGATGAGACAAAGTTGGTTAAATTTCCTCAAATATAAAGAAGTAAATTATTGTTCCTGTCACTCAGTATAATCTGCTGTGTGCTTGGTTTTTGTGTCAATTAATCTGCTTGGTTTTTGTGTCAATTAATCATTCTCCTCTGCCTTCACCTGCAGGTAAAGCCGGTGAGGAGGAGGAGGGTGCCAGATGCTCCACGCATTCCCCTGTGCCTCAGCTGCCGACTATCCTGTGGAATCTGGATGTCCCAGAGGACAAGAGTGAGAACATCCCTGGGGATACCCCGCCCCAGACTGGCCCTGGGCACGGCTCTGCCCCACAGTGAGTCACTGGATGTGGACACTGAGGGGAAGGAGCAGGAATGGTTTTCCCAGTGCCTGCCGGCGCTGGGATGGCTGCTGGGGTCTTGCAGCACTGCTGAGCATCAGAGGGGACATCAGTGTTTCTTGATTTTCTCTCTGGTGTAGGCACACGAAGACAAAAAAAGAGAGTTGAGGAGAGGAGTAAAGCCGTCCGATTTCCCAGAGCTCTGCCAAGAGCCGTGGGTGATTAACAGCTGGGAGTGCTCGGGCAGATTGGGTGGGGTTTGCTAACTCAGCCGGGCGTGCAGACACACCGGGAAAGGGGTGAGGAGAGGTGATGGCATGGGAATGCGTCATGACAGTCACCGAGGGAGCGAGGAGCCAGGGGAAAAACCTGCTCTGAGCCCAGAGAGGACAGGCATCACGTCAGCCACTGCGTTTGGGAGGTGCTGCTGCATGCACAGAGATGCAGCCAGGAGCCCACGTTGGCTCAGGGGAGTTTTGGACTTGAGTAAAGTCATTCTATAACTTGATTGACCCAAAATTAAAAGGTGAAAAAAATTACTCCACCACCTTCACTCCCGACACAAGTTTTGTCTAGCTGCACTAAGAAGTACAGAAGGACAGACCTGAAATGGGCTGTGGGAGACCAAGCAGTCTGAGAACACCACAAAGGGACAACAGATTTAATGGTAAAAAAAAGTAGCTTAAATCAGGGTAAGATTTATTCAAATCTTCATGCAGATCATATTCACATATTCGTGTGCAAGGCAGGTGAGCCCCATCTCACCCTGTGGAGACAGAAAATCCTGGCAGAGTGTGGTTCATGTCCCCAGCACGCTGAAGAACCCCTGGTCCCCTGCTTTGTGTGTCCCCATCCTGCCCCAGCAAATGTCACTGCTGCAGGGCAGGAGGGTGGCTCACCCACCTGACCCCGGGCCTTGTGAAGGGCTGGCATAACACAAACGGGTATTTTCGGCTGCTGTCATGCTAATTAGTCAGCACTCATCAAGATAAGTAGAAAAATAATTTTGCAGATCGTATCAGACTAGTTTGTGGTTGGCTTGAACTGGTGCTGCGTTCTGCAGATACAGAAATGTGCAGCGTTTTTAAAAGGCTGGACTTTTAAAAAATGCTGACTTATGAGTTTTCTTTTTTCCCATCACCCCAAAAGGAAAAAAAAAATCCAAAAAAAAAAAAAAGACTAGTCAGTGCCTGTTGATTTGCTTCCTTCCATGGCTTTATTTTTCCTTTTTGCTTGCTACCTGGTGTTTTCCCTGTCTTTTGAGATCCCTGTGAAGCAAAAAGGGCAACGAAACTGGCAGTGCCAGTTTCTAGCTACCTCTCTGCTTTGCTGGGCTGATATGAAAAGGTAAAACATAAATCCAACCCTGCGATGTTCCAGTTTCAGGCCTCCAGATAATGTTCCAACCCTCAACTGCCTTGTGTGTAGGTAGCAAAGAAATGATCCTTTGCTGGCTGTACTATGGGAACCCCTCAGCTGATGCTGTTGCACCCCTCATGCAGCTGGTTTGAAGATCCCTGGGATTTAGTCTTGGAGAAAAAAAGTAAGAGGAAAAAAAGTAATCATTCAAAAAGCAAAGAGCTTTCTTTTACCTCCTGACTCCTTTCTAACAAGGGATGTTTTTTTGTCAAGAACCTGCCTCTGTTTCAAGCAGAAGCTTCTCAGGCAAGATTTTCTTTTTTTTTTTTTAATTTTATTTTTTTTGTCCCCCATCCCCATACATTAACTATTGGCCTAATTAAGGAACACTAAAATTTTGCTCTTTTTTCTGAGCAGCAGGAGCACAGAAAATTTCTGTGTAATTTCTGACGGAATTTCTTGCGGCAGCAGCAGAACCCGGTCCCCTCCCAGAACGCCTCCTTATGTAAGGAGCAGCTCCAGCTCGCATCGATTGCTCCATCAGACTGGCGGCTGTATGGAAACGCCTGGCGTGTTTGTTTGTGTGCCGGTGGTTAATGCTCATTAGCAGCGAGACTAATTGCAGTGCCTGGAGCCAGGCAAAGTGCGGGGCGCTCTCTGCGAGGTTCCCCAGCCGGCTTTGGCAAGCGCGGCCGGCGCTGAACCTGCGGCACCGCTGCTGCTCCTCCGGCCCGTGGGAGCTCTGCTCCAGGCTCTAGGACAGCATCTCCCTGCTGGAAAACCTCCACAGAGTCAGTGGGCTGAGTGCTGTCCAAGGGATGGAGCCATCCCAGCAGTCCCACTCCTCCCGTGTTTCCTCTGTTTCTCTGTGATCCCCTCTGCTGTTGGCTGCTCCCCCCAGGCATCCCCTGCTCTGCTTTCTTCAGGTTTTGCTGGCTCATTTCTCCCCTAACCTCTGTTATTTTTATTTTCACTCAGGGGTTTATCTGTGTGTGACACCAAATGGGAAACTGAGGCATCTGGCTGCAGAGTGTGTCATGTGAAATATGTCAGCAGTGCTGTAGTGCTAAATGGGGAGAAAACACCACCAGACTGACAGCTCAGAGGGCGATCAGGGTGCTGATAACTCTGCTCTCTCTCCTGGGCCTTCCTGGCCAGGTTTTCAAGCAAGGACATGCTGTTCTGGGCTTTCCTGGCCCAGGAGAGATGGGCCAGGGCTAAAAATCTGACACAGCCCAAGGGACAGCTCTTTTGCACTTAGAGAAAAAGCTCAGTTAGGAAGAAAGATGAGAAGCAATGCTTAAGTTTGATTCTTGGGGATAACCAAGATTTAGGTGCCCAGAATCAGCTTCCCCCCGAGAAATGGTACCTGTGAGGTTGGGGTGTCTGTTGGGCTGGCCTGTATCTGTTGGTAAGGATGAGGATGGCTGCACTCAGAGGTGTCTGCAGAGACCATGCCCAGGGAATGTGCCTGATCCAAGGCACTGGATCCCAGCTCTGACAGCTATGAACTCACCTTGCCAGCTGCGCTGGGTGGGGGAAACACAGCACAGGCCTTGCAAGGAGATAATATTTTAGGTGCTTGTCAAGGAAGGAGCTGGGCTCCAAACAGAGTCACTCATTTCTAATGTTGGCATTTTATTAACATTGTCCTGTTTGGGCTTAGCAAGATTCAAAGTCTCTCTTGTGGCAGGAGTGATGGAGGGTGTGAATGGCCAAGGCTGGGGTCTGAAGGTAACTTGGAAGGTAAAATACAGTGTGGTGCTCCCTGCCATGGCTTGAGACTTCCCAAGGATGGGAAGGGGGACATGACTGCAGAAGGGCCTGGACAAGGGATGGCAGTGTAGTGTCTTAGTGGAGAGAGGGCAGTGCATCACTTGGGACCAAGGGAGAGCTTTCCTCCAGGATCCCTTGGGAGGAGAAGAGCCAAGGGGGGTCTTCATTGAGGGTTTGGGGGCTGCAGTTTGGGCTGGGGACAGAGGAACGTGGATGTGGCAGGGAAGTTGCCATGGCTGTGCTGAAGAGGCCAAGCTTTGGTCCAGGTATGTGCAGAAAACCATGCCTGGGTAAATGTCAGGTAATGTCTGGTAATTAAAAGAAATCCAGTTAAATAAGAGGTAATAGATCTTGGTGGATGTGACTGGGGATTCTGCTGCTTGTGGAGCATCTGGCTTTAAGACTCTTGGGATAAAATCCATCCCACTTTTCCTTTGTAGAGAGAAGAAGATCTAGAGTCCATCAACACAGACTCTGCTGGATGGTCACACACAAATGAGGTCTGGAGTGTCCTCAAGGGTTGTAGCTTAGCAGGTGGTTAAAATGCAGAGTGTTCATAGGCTGGATCTATGGCATCCACAGGGTGTTTCCATTCTGGCATCCATAGGTGCTCCTCTGAGACAAGTGTCCAAGGGATTTGGCCACCACAGTTTCACTCATTTTTTTCTGACAGCTTAGGGTTTCTCAGCCTCAGTGCAAACATTGCCACTGTTTGTCTGGATGATGAGTGCTCGTGTTCCATGTTAGAGTCTCATTGAGGGATGGTGGCTCCACAGGAAAAGTAGCCTTTTCTCCTGGATGAGAGAGTCTCAAGTGACAATGTCACTCTGCAGAAAAGGTTCACCTCATCTTTAGAAAGAGGCTGAAATTAGGTCCCATGTTGGGTAAAAACGAGATACTGAATAAGAGCTGTTAGTTTTACTTTCTCCTTCTCCTTTTTTTCTTTTCTTTTTCAAAGCAGAAATTCTTCAGTAATCAAGTTCTTGATTTGAAAGATCAAAGTGCTGCACTGAGGAGTGAATGCAGACTTATGAGGAGGTGAGATAAGACACCTCCATCCTCATCATTCATTGATGGTTTCCTGGTCCTTTTGTTGAGTTGGGGCCACTGCTCCTCAAGTGTGGTGCTTAAAATTATCTTGTCTTGAGATGTGCAGCTCTTCCTCCCTGTTCACAGCCCAGGGAATACTCCATCCACCCCACAGGTTTCTGCTATGGGGATCAGCCTTTTGGGAGCTCCAGTAAGTCCCAAGGCTGCAGCCTTTCAGCCTCTTTTCCAGAGCCTGACCTAGTAAAGTCACTTAAAGTGGCCTTTGAGAGCTTTTGGACTCTCACAGATATAAAACAGAACCATAAAAACTGATGCACTGAATAAAATATAATAGCACTCATTCTGGAATAGAAGCTGATTTATTTTAACTTGACTTAATGCATTTTCTTATTCTAGCTTAAGAGCATCCAGAAAAGTTCCTCTAGTCAATTTTCAAGTGTCAACAAGCTGTTTTTCTTGGTCTCACAAACTCATCTTTGAAATGGGAATAACTTAGTCTCCCATATGGTGTCGAAAGCTACTTCATAGCGGAAATCTCCTGTATATTCATACAAAATTTTAGAGGAGCAGGTGGAAATTATCTGGCAATTAAAGTTAGTGCTATGGAGCTAGGACTTGGAATGACATAGCCAATCTATTCCAAGACCTCATCTCCTCCTGTCAGCAGTTGTTTACGTGACTGTTCCTGGTGCTGCTCCTCATGGTGGGGAAAAGCCCTTGAGGAGATGGCAGAAGATTTCAGCTGATTTCTGATAACTGCCTTTGAGCTGATGGTGACATTTATCTGAAAGGAAATGGTTAAAAGCAGGTCTTTAGCAGCTATGGCTCTCACATGGTTCTGCAGACTTACTGGGGTATTAATGAAGAAAAGAAGCGTTCTGTGAATGCAGGAAGTGGCCTCCAATAAAGTTCACAAATTTCACAGAAAAACAGACATAGAAAGGTCAAGACTCTCCTCAGCCATTTTGTCTAATTTTATTTTGAGCAGTAGATTTCTCTACTCACTTAAATTACCCAGGTCTGAGCAATAGCACAGGATGGTTGCCCCCATCCCAAGGGGAAGTGTTCACCACCCTCTTGCAGTCCAAGGTTTATGCCTCACCATTTTTCAGAATTGTTCAACATTGTTTTGACTGTTCATAGCTGGTGTTGGATCACCATATTTTCCTCCATTAGAGAATTTACAAAATTCAAAATTCACAAACTTTCATATGTTTCTCTGTCTTTTTTCAAATTATGCAGAACTCTCCTAATTCCCTCAAAGGGTTTGCTCAAACTTTCTAAACTTGTCTGGAAGACCTGATGAGCTATTTTACCTCCAGAGTGCATGACTGGTAGGGAGGTATAGGCATGTGTACACAGCTGTTCTGGCTGAAAATGGATTTGAAATATTGTTTTAAATATCTATAAAAATGAAGCCAAGCACTTCATGGTGACATTGTCAAGAGAGAGGAAAATTTGCAGCCTCTTTTAGACACTGCTCCTGTTTAAATTTCCCTGTGATGTTAAGGTGAGGAGCATTGTGGCATGGCTGTGAAGTCTCTGCTGTGCAGAGAGAACCCCAGGGGAGACCAGTTGGTCTCACAAACTCATCTTTGACCAGTTCCCTGTGCAGCAGATGCTCAGGTGACATTCCAGAGCCATTGAGGGCCTGCTGCTCAGGGAGCTTCCTCCATCCTGCCGAGGCCAGGAGGAGAGCAGGGAATTCACTGCTTGGCATGAGCAGTCTTGGAAGAGGGGAGAGCTCAGCTGCCTTAAAATTAAGCAATCAAAATTAAAAGGAAACACGACTGACCTCAGCTGGAAATTGGTGCGTTTTAAATATGGGATGGTGCTTTTTTGCAACCTGCCTAAGAAGTTTGCTAATGCCCCTGATTTATTAGAGAGGCTGAGAGAAACAGCTTTGCACAGCAGGATAAGCATGCTTTTGACTTGGTTCCAGGTATGACAATAGCTGAGAGCCATCAAAAGTAGGAAGAAAATAGCTGCCAACACTTCTGTCTGACTTGGATGATCCTGATTTTCCTCTTGCTCTGTCAAACCCTGCTTGCTCAGTCCTTTCTGATGGAATTGAGGGCAGAACGTCCTTCTGAGAGCAGCTTTTGTTCCCATCAGCATTTAACTGTGCTTGCTTTGTAGGATATGATCTACAGAGCCCTCACCTCTGCCTTCCTGTGCTTCTCCAAGAGGGAATGCTGGCTGCTGAGCACAGACAGTGGGCTGGACCTCCAGGTTTCACAGAATGCCAGCAGCAATATTCAGAGAAAATATTCAGGAAAAAGGTTTGCCATTGGAAGTGAACTTCTGAAGAAATATTGTCTCCTGCTCCTGACTGTGGCAACTGGAATTAGCAGACCAGTCCTTTTCTTCCCTTCTCTCTGAAAAGAACAGTGGGAGGCCAGGTAAGCCTTCATCAAACCTCAGCAAGGAAATGCCTGAGCCAGGGAAATTAGCTAGAAAATCAAGCTAGAAAATGTGCAATATTAGACTACAGGATTTTGGTCCAAAATAAAGCCAGAACCAGAGTTTTGGAGGTTTTGTGGCACTGGAAAGGAATATTTTTGCCATGTTTCTGAGGGGGATGATGTGTGGGCTGTGCAGTTGTAGAGTTTTGTTCCACATGCTCATGTGCTGCTCCAGCTTCAGCTTTACAGAGCTTGTCCTCTTCTTCTGGCAGAGGCAAAGGACAAGTACCTGTTTAGATGACCAAATAGTTAAGGTGATATATAAAAAAAGATTAAAAAATATGACCTTCTCACTGGAAAAAATACAAACTTCAGGCATTTGGACACTTTCTTAGTCCTTTTACAAAACTTGGAAGCAAATGGTTAAAAGCAGGCTAAGAATATTTACCCACAGATTAAACAAAATGTCAAATTTTTTGCCTGTTTTTCCCCATCATGCTGTTTGAACCTGCTAAGAAATTAGTTTTGCTATGAGTTTTCATGCATAATTTGGGTTGCACACAAAGGGGTTTTTTCTTCTAATGTGTAAAATAATTGGAATTTGAGCAATGTTGTGTGTTTGAAGCTAGTACTACATGTAACTAGTGGGTATGAAATTTGAAGGAGGGTACAGATCATTCTTTGAAGGTAAAAATGCCACAGTTTGCATGAGTTCAGTTCATGCACTTTGTCAGCTGCAGCTTTTGCTCTGTCCTTTGAATTTCCAGGACATCACCTTTATCTGAAGGCTTATATTGAAACTCTGAACAAGCAGTCCATGATTTTGAAGGAGAGGATGAGGGCTTTTTCCCTTACCTGAGGAATCTGCTCTTGAACTGGAGACCACAGCCTTTAAAAGCCTGGAGTGGTGATGTCGGATGTCTGTCTTTCAGAAATCCATGCAGGTGTGTAACTCATTACTTTTTTACCCAAAGGCATTTCTCCATGTGTTTCTTCACTAAGACTCAAAAATTCCACACTGGAATGCAATAACATTGCTCAAGGAAACTGGAGATTGCCTTGCCTTGAAATAAATCCTGTCCCCTCATTGCTAGAAGTGCCTGAAGGTGTGTGCACTACCTGTCCTTAGAGTCATAAGCTATTTAATCGTGAACTATAGATAGTTATGAGTAGCCATAAACAACTTGGATACACCAAAAACTGCAGAGGGGGGAAGGATTAAAAGTTGCAGGAGGGCAGGAAGAGGAGTCCATGCTTAGGGCCACATACCCAGGGATGTGCTGGAGGGGAAGAGGGAGCTGGGAGAGAAGCCCCAGCTGGGTGTGAGGCTGGAGCCTCAGGGTGCTGCTGCCCAGCTCCAGCAGGCTCCAGCTCATTTGCTGCTCTGTGAGGGTTTGTGTCAGCTTTGGAGGGGGTTTTTCAAGGCAGTGCAGAGTGTGAGGGTGGCTGGTTTTTGTTGTTAAGGAGAGCAGGGTGTTTGCTCACCAGCTGCTGACAGCTCTGTCTCAGGGCAAAGAGGGAGGGGGACAGCATGTGTGAGTTTGGGGATGAATCCCTTTCCAGACTGTCCTGCCTTGGCCAGCACTTTCTGTAGCTTTATAGCACCTGCAGAATGTGTAAAGGGCAGGGAGGTGGGGATTTTTTTCCTCTCCATCAGTCCCCAGCTCCTTTCCCCTGAAAGATCCTTGTGCTGCACTCACCTGCCCTGCACTAGTCATGTGGGGGCTGGCACTTTGCAGCCCCTTGCTTTTTCTTCCTCCACACCTTTCCAAGGGGTCTCAAGTTTGGGATATAGGTCTCTTATTTTCCCTTCCCTCCTCTCCTGTGGTGGATTAATCCCAATTCAAACCTGGAGCTTTTCAGGTGCTGGTCATTGGTCCTGAAGGTGCAGATTGGCAGTAAGTGAGGAGATTTTGTTTTTCCTGAGGTTGGAAATGTTGTGTCAACTCTAAATTAAGACAGGTTTTGTCTGGGTGGTATCTGACACACAGCTTGCCACTTGCTAAATCTGAAATTAAGATGTTTGGACCAAAACAAAATCCCCTTTTTATTAAGATATTTTAGCTCTGTTGTCTTCTGTGGGATACTGAACAGAAGCTGCTATTTAAAGGTATTTTAGTGGGAAGCATCCATGGATGCTGATGGCAGCTGTCTCTCCACTCTCTGCTTAAAGGATGCAGACATTCTTCTTCAGCTTCTAGACACTGCATCTGCTTGTTAAACTTAAAGACTGGGTTCTTCTCAAGCTTTTCCAGTCTGGCTCACATAGCTCAGGGATCATGGTGCAAATGCTGCTTCTTTTGTGCAAGATCAGTGCAGCCAGGCCAGGTCTGGCTGTGCCCTGAGCTGAATGGTCACACTGCTCATCCCTGAGTGTCACTGATGGATCAGGCTCCTTTGGCTTTTGGTTCTGGCAGTCCTTGTCACCCAATGGCCACAAGGCTTGTGCTGGAGTGTTTCTTTGATATCTAACCACTCTTCTAAGGAGAATCCCCAGGGCTTACAGTTCACACTTGATGTTTGCTTATTTTCAAATGCAACGCTTCAGCACTAAGAGGAGACCCTTAATATGGAAAAAGTCAAATTCCAGCAAATGCAACAGTGGATCTGGCCCAGATTTCTGGCTAGAAACTCTGATCAGGGTGAAGTAGCTACCCTGAAGTTCCTGCTCTCCAGTTAGGAAGATGTCACAGCTAAGCAGCATTCTGGTAAACTTGGGGATGTTTTTATTAAACAGCTTTGGGATGCAGAAGTATTTACACTGACCTTGCTTTTCAACTCTTCTGAGGGCCAAGGAGGAAGCTGGAGGTTCTGTGGGAAATAATCCTCCTTCATTATATTGCTTCCCATCTGTTGGGTTCGTTTTTAGGGTTTCAATTTATTCATCTCTCAGGGAGCACAGGGGATTCATCTCTCAGGGATTTCACAGGCAGGAAGCTTTATCAGGGAATTATCTCAGAGCACTCCTGTGTGGCAGGCACAGGAGCTCAGTGCCAGCTGAGGGGGTTCAGTGCCAGGTGACACTGTTCAGGACAGGTGAGAGGGTTCCTGGGGGCTCAGCAAGCTCCCCCCAGTTCTGTGCTGTGCCTCAGAGCACAGATCTGTCCCTGTTGTGTGTTCAGAGCACAGATGGATGGGGCAGGAGGGTGAAGTGGGACCTCAGCTCTACATGCAGGGAAGTCAAAGCCTTAGTGCTGCATGAGGAAGGAGGGGTGAGCTGAGTTCTCCCCTTGGTGTCTGTGGTGATAGCTTCCCAAAAACATCATCTAAACTTGTGATTCTGTGCAGTGGTGCAGAGGATGACAGGCAGTCAGCACTCTGGTGGGGTCACCAGTCCCAAGCCTGGATAGAGGGTACAATTTTTCCAAGCACTTGAGACACTCAGCATTTCCACTTCAATCCTATGATAACTCAGGGGGATGTTTCCCATTTTCCTTTTGGTGCCCAGTAAGATGGTCAGTGAGTTAAAGCAGGAGCAGCCACTACATCTGAAATGCAGAGTGCCACACAGGGCTGTGAGTCAGATCCTGACAGGATCAGGTGGGCAGAAGGCTGTGAGCAGCAACCTGGGCTCCCAAATCTGGTGTGGCACTGGGCAGGATGACCTGCAAGAGGTGAGGTGGCACCAGGCTTGACGGGCAAGCACCTGGTGGTTGGTGTGTGCTTTAATGGAACTATTTATAACCTTTTGGAAAATGTAATTAAAAGTGAAATCACCCATTTGACTTATGGTTTATTGGTTCCATCTAATTAAAGTGGGAGAAAAATTTCCAGGACAAAAGTGCTGCAGTGAGTGCAGGTGGGATCACAGTGAAATGGGATAAATAATTCTGGCTGCAGGCAATGGGGGGAATGGTTTCCTGTCACACCCAGCCTGCCTCTCCTCATTGCCATCCCCAGTGAGTGGAGGCAGGCTTAGGGTAGTTCTGCACTCATGGTGTGATCCCTGAGCCATTCTTGGAGCTGGCAAATGTGTTTTTGCCACCCTTCTGCTCAAGGGACAGTGACCTGTGTGTGCTGCAGTGCTCTTGTCCTCTTTTATTGAAGGGCCTTGAAATGAAGGCAATGCTGAGTCCTTTAGCAGTAGACGTGTGTGAATTAGGAAAAAGTCTCATAAAAGCAAAAAGTCATAAGCATCCTATTCTGTAGCTTCCCTTGCTCAAACTGGAATGCATTATAGGAGTTTAAAGGAACAGGGAAGCACATTGTGTGGAGCCATGGAAATTATGTCTATCAGCTTTTTCCTCAACAGCCTTTGCCTATCTGGGCCCAAAGGCCATGGTGTTGCAACAGGGGAGCTGGGCATCACTTGAACAAGCTAATTTTCATTTCAGTGTTGCCCTCACAGGGTTTTTTCCTGCTCTGCCAGTGCCTGGTGTTTCACCTAACACCTGGCTCCAGATAATTTATGGGGCATGGAAGATTTCTGCTCCCATTTGGAAAGCTTGGGTTTGTTCAGTGGCAGCAGCATCACTTGGGAAGAGTGAAAACCTTCTTAAAGAAGGAGACAAGTAACCTTTCTTGCCTGGTTCATGAGTTTCAAGGCAGTGTTGGACTCCCTGAGGAACAAGGGGTTTGTTAGCTCTTAGAGACAAAAAGTTATTCCATTCTGTGCCCATCTTCTCAGAGGCAAAGCAGTCGTGGCACCTCGTCCTCCAGCATCAAGCCATGTTTAGCCTTTCCCTTGGCTCTTCCCAGTTCTCCATGGCCAGGCTGCTCCAGACCAAAGCAAAGCTTGGAAGGAACGTGAGGGAGTGCTCTGCAAAGCCTTTCCCATGGCTCTTCCCAGTTCTCCATGGCCAGGCTGCTCCAGAGCAAAGCAAAGCTTGGAAGGAATGTGAGGGAAGCTCTGCAAAGCTGTCGTGGCAGAGCAGGGAGAGCTTTCCTCGTGCTTGCTGCAGAGCTGGGCTCCTGGCACCCCCCTGCATGAACCCCTGCTCTCACACCTGTTCTCACTGCAGACACACTTCTTGCACCTCCCACAAGTGCACATGCTTGGGCTCCAAGAGCCTCCCTGGATTTCGGACCTTTGTGTGATGGGAATGAATTAGACTTGGCTGAGGGATGGGATTATTGCAGACCTGTCACTTCACAGTATGTTCCTGTTACAGCCCACACTCGTGTCTGCTAGTATTTTAAAGTAAACTTTAATTAGCATTTTCCCAAGAGTGTGAATAAATTGTTTTATTGTTGTTTTGCCGTTGGTTTTGTTTTAAGGAAAAGAGTGTTTACTCACCGAGGACATGTTTCCAAACTCTCCATCCGCACCAGCCCTGGTTTTCTTGGTGTCTCGTCACAGATCCCTGTAAAACTCTGTGTGGTGCTGGGAGCAGGGCTCCTCAGGGCTGGGGTAAGATGTGCAGTGGAAGCCTATACAAGTGCTGGAGTGTTTCTGAGTTGTGTTGGAGCAATGTCAGACTTTGATGGCCATGTCTCACCCATTTACTAACAAACTATTCCAGGGGAGTTTCTCCAGTCTAAGTAAAGCTGTGTCTGCCTTCGTTTGGTTACCTGTGGGCTCAGCTTGGGCTCATTGACCTCAAAAGTCCTGATTAACTCCTGTCTAACCAAATCCAGCAGCACTGGGCAGATCTCCTCTTATTGTAAACACCATCTGAGCTGCTCTTTGCAGGGGATGTTGAGTGGGTTTTCCAGCCCTCAGTGCAGGGAGGGTGAAGCAGGTGCCTGGTGTGGTGCAGAGATCTGCTCACAGAGAGCAAAGGAATGGAAAGGACATTTTGCACGTGGCTGAATTCCTGCAGAATTACTTTATTGCTGAAAATAAGCACACTAATAATGTGTGAAGGTTTCTACCCACCCAACCCACCTATTAGGTGGAATTTGTGAAAGTGGTGGAGTTATGGATGAGCTGTGGTGGAAGAGGGGATGAGCTACAGACCTGTTTGTCTTCTTTGTGGGGAGAGTGTTAAGGGAGGGCTGGGAAATGGGGCTGGGCTGTTACCTGTGAGTGCTGGCACAGATCCCCATCCCATCCCACCAGTTTTAGAAGATGCTGTGAGGAAGGTAAACCCACTGAAATTCAGAAGCCTGGGTGATAAGGAAAAATTTTTGGAGGGAAGGTGCTGCCTTGGGTGAGCCACTAGGACTCCACTGGCTTTTGCAGTGCAGGGAAACACACTTGAGCAAATGTGCTGGTGAGAGGTGTTCAGGCACAGAGACTGCCTCCTTTTAGTTTCAGCCATGCATGGCTTTGGTTCCACCCATCTTGTTTAAACAAATAGACTCGGTGGGGATGAGGCAAGGAAAATCCTGTTCTCCGCTCGCCTGCCTCCTTCCCTCTGCTCCTCCAGCAGGGACACTCAAAACACAGATGGAGATCAAGGCGTTGGGTTTTAACAGATCCAAATCAATTTGATGTGTCCTTAAAAAATCCCACAGTCATTTCCAGTGGCATCAGCAGAGCTGCTAACAGCTGAGCGTGTGCCCAGTCACTTGTTGCTGCTTGTACTGGTTTTCTCATCATGAATCCATTCTTTCCCTGTCATGTGAAGGCTCCAAGTGTGGCTTTTTGGTGGCAGCAACACAGGAGCATCTTGAGAAGTTACAAAGTGGGTTATCTGGAGTGTCACCATGGGAGCAGCAAAACTGGGTTGGCATCTTGTGCTTCTGAGCAGGGCTTGTTCCCAGCTGCCTGGTGAGACCTCTGTCAGTGAGTGCCACATGAAAGGGCTCCAGGCAGGTGATCAAGAAAAGGATAATGGATAATGAATCAAACCACCCAAATCTCTCACCTGTCAGTAGTGAAAGTGGGCTACTGAGACCCTTCCAGCAGTTCTCCAGAAGGCACAATCTTCTTATCAAAGGAGATCTCTCTGCCCACTGGGAAGGAGCTGCCCCCATTGCTTCCTAATATGAGATGGGCAGCCCACGCTGCACTTACCCACTGGTGAGTGGCAGTGTCCTTGTTTGTGTGAAAATACATTTTTGGTGACTTGCAAAATCCCATGAGGCTTCAAAATAGGAAGGATTATTCTTTTTATGCAACTTTTTCTTTATTCCTTCCCCTAAGGAATACCTCAGACCTTTGCAATCCAACCTCCCACCTGGAGCAGGACTGTCTCCAACACCGGATGATGTCAGCTGTGGCTTTGGCTGGCCAAAGCCTGATCACTGCTGTGTATGTGGATGTCACCACTTTCTGAGTGACCTGTTCCAGCTCTGTCTACCCTCCTAGTCCAATTTTTTTTTTCTGAATATCCAATCTGAACCTCATAAGCTACAGTTTGTGGTCGCTGCTCTTACCTGCCAATACCAAGAGGAGTGGCCCTCTCATCATTGCAACCCCCTGTCAAATCCAGTGGGCAGGAACCTGTAGAATTTGGCACTAATTTCCCTTTTTTTTACTGGTCTGTCTTCAGGAATGACTCCCTTTACTCCTTGGCATTGCTGCTGAAGGAGAAAGGGGATTCCTGTGGCCATGACCTCCCCAGCTGGGGAAGAGCAGTGCCAGGAATGTCCAATCCATGCAAATCCATAGGGCAAAGTGTTTATTTGAAGAAGAGTTCATTTGCTTTTCCCCTGTGGTTTATTCTACCAAAATTGAAGAGAGAGAATTCAGAAATTACTTGCATCGATTTTTAGTATAAAAGTTTGCAAGGGACTGAGTGCTGATGCACATTCCAGGTCTCTCCTATTATCTTACCCTTCTCCTGACTCACCTGCTCTGGTTGTTCTGTGTTGCTCCATCCTGGGGGAAGCAAAGCACTCAACACGTTGCTCACCTCTGCTGTGACCTCTCTGATGCCACACCTTTGTTGGATGACAGCAACAAAAACAGCACAGAGAATTCCCAAAAGGGTGAGGACTCCTTAATCCCTTCAGAAAACCAACCTGATACTCCGTGGGTGGGTCCCTGCTAGTCCCAGGGTGAATTAAAATCTCCTTCCTCATCCACAGCTCCCAGCCTTTCAGACCACACTGAATGAATGCAAGGGCCAATCCCCAGTGCCTCTGGCCCCTCTTCCTCCTTGTTTGCAGAGGTGGTGCCTCATGGGGACAGGGTCTCACCCTCTTGAAATCCCAGCTGTCCTCCCTTTTCCCAGTTCCACACACGCCTGTCATATCCATGTTGTTTGCCTGGAAGCCAGCAAGACAGTCCCCTCCTGACCAGTGCCTTAGCTCAGCTGACAGTTTTGCTGCTCCTCCAGTGACCTCCCTCAGTGTTTTCCAGAGCTCTGTTTCTCCCTGGACTGAATTTTCTGTCTGTTTATTTAGCATCTTTCTTCCACCCTGTGTTTTGCTCAGACACGTCACCATGGTACCGAGGTTCCCTGTGGTCAGTATTAGATATTAATCATTGAGATGGTGCAGGATTTGTCTCCATTTGCACAGGAAAAGGATAAAAATGATTCAGTTGTCCATGGTATGGGATAGATTGTGGGTGAGACCAGACTCGTGGACCCCATTCCTGTCTAGTCAGTCCAACCTTTCCATTTGGGGCTTAAAGAAAGACACATTCCATAGGACAGACCCCAATCCCTATGTTATAAAATCTTGGCCTTTTCATGCCTTCCCTGGATTTGTAGGGTTGTGATTTATCAAGCAAGCACACAGGAAACCAACACCTTGTTCTACAGCCTCGCTGCAGGGATGATTCATGTGGGCTGCTGATGGCACCTGACACTGCATTTTGGCTGCTCTTCTGGAAACAGTGAGCCCTTTGTGGATATCTGGTCATTAGATGATGAATTTTTGTTTGCTCCCACCTCAGCTTACTTCAGGCTCAGATGCCACACATCTTCATTAATCCTCTTAGCCCTCCCTGATTCGGCTGCACCTTGTTACCTGGAAGAAAGGAATTTGATAATGCACCAGTGAAATGAGCTGCAGTGATCTGACACCCAAACCCAGAAACAAGCAACACTTTCTCCACAGAAAAGCCCCACCAATTACTCTGTCAGTTGTATTTGCCTGGCACAGTCCCAGACCACCCCAAGGCTGAGATGTGTGCTGGGCAGCGGCTGCTGGGATGGACTGGGGGCACACAGAGGGGTTTCTGTGGGCTGGATGGGGCTGTGGAAATGCTGAGGAACAAAATCTCCAACACAGAGCAGCCACAGAGTCTGTCTGAGTTCAGCAAAGCACGTTCTGTAAGCTTGGGCTTGTTTAATGGGGAAAAAAATTAAAAAAAAAAAAAAAAAAAAAAGAGAGAAGGAAAAAAAAAAGAAAGAACCTGCAGGAAAAGAGGGGTTTCCATGGCTGTGGAAGGTGCAGACAGCCTAGATCCCATGGTGTCATGGGATTGCCCCATGGATCCTTTGTGCCCTCAGCTCACAGTCAGTGCTTGGGGCTGTGCTTTCACCTGCAGCCCCTCAGGGATTCCAGAGAGAGGCCTTTACCCCTCTGGGTCTGATGGCTCCATGGTTATGGCTTGCTTATGGTTTAATGACATACAATGATGTAATTCTTCTCACTTTTAGCAATTTTCCATGAAAGGCAGGGGTGACAGTAAATACATTTTGCTCTCAGCTGCTGTGGCATGGCAGCTGTTGGTTTGTACCTGCATGACAGAGCCTGTGTCCCAAGGCATGGCAGGGCCAACCTGTGAATCCCCAGTAGGTAATTACCTGCTCCTCCACAGGAATTGGGACTTTCTGGTGGATTTTATGTGCATGTGCACAAACAGCAATTCACAGAGGTTTTTCCCAGCAATCTCCTTAAACTTTCAGAATACGTGAAACTTTGGTGCAGCAATTGGAAAAATGCAACTTTTTTTTAAACTTTCTGTAAGAGTAGCCAAAATTTGTCCTTTTATAACAAACCAGCTGCATCCTAAACTGTTGGAGAGCCTGAATCCTTCTGTTTATCCCTCTTCCCCACTGCCCAGAGGGCAATGCTGCTGCAGGGTCTGGGGGCCAAGCCCTGCATCAGCCTGGTTTGGTGTCACACACACCAGACGTGCGATGGCTTTTCCTCACCATGACTCATGGGAATGGGTGTGCCCTCTGCTTCTTTTGGAGCACTTGACTGGAATAACTCAAATGGAGAGGGAACACCTTGTACCTTGCCTGCTGTGCTTGTGCCACAGCCCTGGAGCAAGCCCAGGGTTCTCATCCTGCCTGAGAGACATCCTGGGCACAACATTTGTAGGTTTTCCAAGTGCCACATCCATGCATGCCCTTCTGGATCATGGGAACAGAATATTTTGTGTTGGAAGGGGCCTCAAGGACCATCAGAGAAGTCCTGATTCTGATGTGGTGAATGGCAAAGTCCCCATGACGCTGAGATTTCACAGAAACACAGCTCATCAGATTTATGGTGTAGCTTCTTCTTTTCCTTTGGTGCAAAGTTCACTAAAAATCACCTTTTCCATGTGCACATCTGCCTTCCACTCCAGATTCTGGGATTTATGTATCAGGCTACTGACAACCAAGCTGTGCTGGCTGAAAACCAAAGTATTTTTGTGCAAAAAGCATTAGCATTTCCCATGGGAACTGTGGTTTTCCAGTACCTTCTGCTTCCATCCTCCTTTCAGGACCAACTTTTGTTGCAATCTGCAGCTCCCAGGGTCTGCTCCCAGCTTTCCCAGACAGAGAGTGGCTTTACCAAGCTAGAAAACTCTTTAGATTTTGAGCTCTTATGAATTTGGGTGGAAAAAACTCAGGCGGAAAACATAAAGGCTTTAAGGGACAAAAACTGAAGCCCAGTGGCACATTTTTGAGTCATGGTGTTTTGCTGAATTTTTTTTTTCTCCTGTGTGGAATTCTGATAAAACCAAAATGGTGTTTCAGCACTTTCTGAGGGAAGATGCCTTTTCCTCCTAATTTCAGTCTAGTTTACTTTACAAGAAGGAAGTTTTCACAGCAGTTGGTTTATGTGGGATTTAACAAATGCAACATAACCAACTTTTTAAAATTTCATTTTTTTTAAAAAGAGATAATTGTTAAAATCCATTTGTTGCCACAGTAGTGGCTTTCTGGCATCAACAGAGTTTTGTAAATGATAGAAGAAAACGGGGCTCTTTCTTTTAAGCTGTAAAGTTCCTCCTGGAGTCAGAAGACAATGCGCCCAGCTATTTCCAATGCATGGAAATCACAGGTTGTGTTTATGCAGCAATTAAAGGGGGATTACAGCCGCTCCAGAGCCCGGCATCCCGTCCCTCCCCTGCGCACACCGGGAGCCTCAAAGCCGCATTGTTGGGGCAGCGCCAGCCCGGGACAAGGCGGGATGGGAGAGGAGCTCCGGCCGGGAGCGGCAGCGCAGGGATCCGGCAACAGCGAAAACACAGAGGGAGAGGGCGGGGGGAGGAATCTGAGCTGGGATCTCTGCTTCCAGAGGTGTTCTCCGCGCCCGTCCCGGTGCAGGGCAGCGGGAAGGGAAAGGTCCCTGCCGAGCCCAGCCTGGCAATGCTCCTGCGGGGGATGTGCCGGGCAGGGCTGGGGACAAGCTCCCGGTGCTGGGAGCGCTGATTTAGCGGGATGGGCTCCCTTTGGAGGTGGCATCCCCAGGGACAGGGCTCCTGCTCTGCTCGGAGCTCCGGCTGGGGTGGAGCAGAGGAGAACGTGTGTCCCTGGGAGCAGGGTCCCCCCTTGGAGCAGGGTCCCTGTGGCTCCGAGTGGCTCTGTAAGCAGGATCCCTTTGGAGCAGGATGCCTGTGGGCAGGATCCCTTTTTTAGCAGGATCCCTGTGGCTCCGAGTGGCTCTATGAGCAGGGTCCCTATGGGTGGGATCCCTTTTTAGCAGGATCCCTGTGGCTCCAAGTGGCTCTGCAAGCAGGATCCCTTTTTTAGCGGGATCCCTTTGAGCAGGGTCGTTTTTAGCAGAATCCCTGTGAGCAGGATCCCGGTGGCTCTGAGTGACTCTGTGAGCAGGATCCCTTTGAGTAGGATCCCTTTTTTAGCAGGATCCCCGTAAGGGGGATCCCTGTCAGCAAGATCCCCATGGCTCTGAGTGGCCCTGTGGGCAGGATCCCTTTTTTAGCAGGGTCCCTGTGAGCAGGATCCCCGTGGCTCCAAGTGGCTCTGTGAGCGGGATCCCGTTTTTAGCAGGATCCCTTTGAGCAGGGTCATTTTTAGCGGGATCCCTGTGAGCAGGATCCCTTTGGCTCCGAGTGGCTCCATGAGCAGGGTCCCTGTGGACAGGATCCCTTTTTTAGCAGGATCCCCGTGTCTCCAAGTGGCTCTGTGGGCAGGATCCCTTTTTAAACAGGATCCCTGTGAGCAGGATCTCTTTTTTAGCAGGATCCCCGTGGCTCTGTGAGCAGGATCCCCAGGCTCCTTTGGCCCCCAGCAGAGCCGGATTCCTGCTCCCCATGGAAACAGGCTCCCGTAGCGCCCGTCCGTGCCCAGAGAGCCCTGATCCTCCCTCCGCAGCCACCCTCAGCAGCCTCGGGCTCTCTTATCCCCGAGGATCTCCTTTTTGGCTAATATTCACAGGCGGCTGCATTGCGGGGGGGACAGTGAGCCAAGGAGGGCAGGGACGGGGTGGGGGCACGGCGTGGCCTGGGGTCCCTGCAGCCTGTCCCCTGCCACCCTCCTGTGCGGGGAGACGTGGCCGGGCTCCCGCAGGTTGTGGATGGAAGCAGAGGATGGGGGACGAGGGCTGGGGACACGGACACAATAGTGCCACAGAGCGACTCCGAGCGTGGGACTGAGGGAAAAGCGACCGAGGAGAGATGGGTGATCCCACCAGGAGCGTCCTGGGCACACCAGGAGAGCCCAGGGGAGCCAGGAGGTGCTTCCTGCTCAGCCCTTCTGGCTCCTGGAGCTCCCTCACTCCCTCCCTCATGCAGAATTCCGTGCCTGCCCCACCCGCAGGGACCTACAGGCTTTGGACAATCTCTGCAAGAAACAGAGATCTGCAAAGGAACTGAAAAAGAAGCAGCACCACAGAAAAAGTAAAACCCAGGCCCCCCTCCAAAACAGGCTTTGTGAAGGGAAATTGTTCTGACCCTGACTTTGGTCACGGCCACAGCGGCACCAAACCTGAGTGCCTCACTCCTAAAAATGACAGCACCCAGGGCCAGAAATACCCGTGCACACAGGTGGAGGCTTACTTTTTCTTTCTGTTCCCTCTATAGAGTGGAGCCAGCGATTCCTTACGAAGGGAAGATGAATGCAAAAGCTGAAGGGCCTTTGTTACCCGGCTAATGGTAGGTAAAATAAATGGGGGCCTGAGAAGCATTGAGCTGGGAGCAATCATCAGCCCGTGTGGTGACATCCCCCTCCTTGGGCAGGCAGCATCAAGAGCATCTGTGGGAATGAGCTGATGCTACATAAAGCAACAAAGGATACCTGAATTTTGCAGCATTTGAATTTTGCAGCATTTGTTGGCTTTTTGTGTTTCCCTGTGTGGCTCTTCTGCACTGTAAACTGGCCAGTGCAAAAGATGTGCGATGTCACAGGGGCAAGTCAAGGTTTTGGTTTGGTTCTGAAGCCCTTTTGCACACCCATGGAAACATGGATTAGCCTGTGTTCGGACAGACCTCTAAACACCATCCAGTCCAACACCATCTCCAGCTAGACCAGGCTGCTCCCAGCGCAGCCCAGCCTGACTGGGAATGATTTCAGGGATGAAGTGCTTGATGATGATGGTGATGATGGTTTCATCCATCACCGCTCTGGGCCGTCCCTAGTCCCTTGCAATGCTGGTTACAGAGGTGACACCTGCTGCCAAACCCCCTGGCAAAGAGCAGGCTCCATCTTCTCCCCGGGTTTTGCCTCAGCTTTGTCTCCCTGCCGCCCTGCCCGGCAGACTGCGTGGCTTGCAGGGGCATCTAGTGGCCGGATGCTGCAGGAGGGATGCGGGCAGCCCGAGGTTCCCACACAGGGGCTGTCCCACGGCCAGCACCTGCAGAAATGCTGCCGGTAATCCCGTGTAGAAGATACCCGTTTCCCCCCAGCCATTCCCAAAAATTTTTAGAGAAGCAGCACTTCTCCAAAACTGGAACTTTTCAGGTGGCATCGACCCTCCCTGTGCCGAGCACGTGGCACTGATGTAGGTGACAGTGGCACCCTGCACACATCGCTGTGGCTCCCTGGCTGCAAACAGCTCTTTGGAGGGGGCCTGTGTTGCTGCACGAGTTTTGGTGGGGTGATTTGTTGAGCTCGGGCACATCTCAGCTTAAAAAGAATGTCAGGATTGGGAGGGAGGAAGAAAAACCATCCCGTGCTGTTTTGCAGAGCCAGAATTTCTCTCTAGTGTGGTGCAGGTGAGCAGAACCAAATCTGCTGCGCCCAGAGGAGCCAGGCACACTGCAGGGACACTCAGCTCTGCTTTCACTCTCTTTAAACGTTCAGAGGAACACACCTGTGTCCAAAACTCCCTGAAAGTAAAAGTGCAGTGTGGTGGATTGGAGGCTGATAAACAAAGCTCTTTTTAAGGCCCCGTGACACATGTCTCCTGGATTTTATAGGAAAATGCACATAAAAGCAATTACTGGGGTGTGAATTATTTAGTTTCTTAATGGCCTGACAGCTTTGACAGCTCCTAGCTTGTTATCTAAGCTGTTATCACAAACCCTCTTGATCTCCCAACTTTAACATGACTTTTAATTATGCTTTCATAAGAGTAAAAGGACAGACAATCTGCAGTCTGGTTTCCATTCAGTCAAACTTATTTAAACCAGGGAAACTTTTCCTCCTAGCGAGTAAAAAGGGTGATTTGGATGTGTAGGGAGGTTTAAAGATGTGTCTGAAGAGATGTCTAAAAACAATTGCACAGATAGCTTAGAGTCTGTTCTTTGTATGACTGCAGGATGGAAAAGGAAAAAAACCAGTAAATTTAAGAGAACTTGGAGAACTTGGCAGCAATGGTGATGGACATCACATACATGGAGAGATGTTAGCTGGAAATACAGTGTAAAAGTTAGAAAGATTACACTAAAATTACAGTAAAATACACAATGAGCAATGTTACAAAGTAAGTTTTCTTTATTCTTCCAGATCAGTCATCAAACAGGTGGGAGGGAGCAGGTTAGGGGTGTTTGTACAACCTGTTTTCTTTCTCCCTGTGCATGTGCATTGAAACACATCCTTAGTGCAAACATCAGATATTCATTTTTCTATATGACCTATTACAATCATCTCTATATGACCACAAGGGCTCTGGAGTTGCAGAGATATTAAATAGATCCCATACATCAGTTTTTTGTTGATCTGTCCAGTGACAGGCTGCTGTTTATCTTGAGATAAAACAGCATGTTAGGGAAATGCTTCTCTCAGCTGCATTTCTGTGGAAAATGTTTTTGTAGAGGGAAAATGTAAGGAAAAGGTAAGATGAGAAAAAGGGGGGAAAAAAAAAAAGAAAAAAAGTAACTTGAGAAATTCAGGGGCAATAAATCAGCACACCAGATGGTATTCATCTGTGAATGCTGTGCAGAGCTACCAATTTAAAAAAACTGCACGGGAGTGTGCCATTAGAATGCAGACATAATATCTGCCCAGTCTCTCTGTGCTGCCCGGCCAGGTGACTTGGCTCTAGCTGCCCACACCTCCAGGTGTCCTCAGAGTCCACTTGGCATCCCCACTGCAGCCTTGGAAAATTTCATGTGTCTTGGAAAATTCTGTTTGCTGCCTAATTCTCTTGATTGCGGCGAGGAAGTGCAGCTAAGTGTATTCAGAATAATCTCCTTGAGATCCAAGAGACTGATTTGCAATGGTCTTTCTGCCAAGTGACACTCCTGCAGAGGAAAATGCTTTGTGTTGAGCTCACAGGCCTTTCCTGCTGGGTTTTAGATGGATTTTTGGTGCCCTGGCCCAAAAGTTTGTGATCCACCTGCGCGTGGTTCTGAAGGTCAGCAGGGAAGTTTGGTGTTGCTGTCAGTGTGGGATCCAGCAGAGGCTGCTCCTGGGGTCAGTTCCACTCTACAGACCATCCTGGCCATGCTGAGTGGGGCTCTACAGGTAATTCCCCTGGCTGGGGTGCACTGGGTGGGAAATAAAATGGCAAAATCCAGTTTTGCACAGGGCAGCATCAGCATTCCCAGCTGGCTGGAGGGAGCTGCTCGCACTCCCAGGGGAAAATGCCAAGTAAGGACCAAGCCGTAAAATACTGGGAGGGTGCACTCAGTGTGCCAGCTCTGAGGAAAACAACTTTTGTCCAGTTTGGGATTCTTATCAATTCCTTGAAAGCAAAATAATGGGGATAAGGGAATGCAGGACAATATGTAGAAAAAGGTAGCAAGTAGGTTACAAAGCCCTTGTTGAGAGTTTGGGAAATTGCAGCCTGCACAAACTGGGAGGTCAGTGACATTAAGCAACCCCCCCTGAATCCTATTTTCACTCTTCCTTGCCTTGAGGATAAATTCTGCAAAAGTGTGAAGCTGTGGCAGGTACCCAGGTGCATAAGACAGGGGACTCTTTTGGTTTGGGGATGAGGCACACATATTTCCCCTCTTTTAGATTAAAGGGAGATGCTGGTGATGAGTCCTGTTTAGAATATATTCAGTGTCTCAATAAAGAAAAAAAAAAAGAAAGTGTTTCATTCTCCAGTCTGAAAATTATGATTTGTAAAGAAAAGAAAATTGATTTAAAGGCCACAGAAACAAATTGAGGGGTCAATTTTGATTTTAATTCCAACAATTAATTAAAGAACTCTTCTGGAGAGGTTTGTAAAATTAATATTGATCTCAGATACCAGGCACTCTGCAGTCATTCTCCATCCTGGTTTCAATCCTCCCGTTCTGATTAATGGATGGGGTTTAGCAGCAGCAGCAGCAGCAGAGCTCTGTGACAGGGCAGCTCAGCAGTGCTGGGACTCATCCCAGGAGCACAGAGCTCCTCCTGACAGCAGAGCTGGCACCTTGCAGCCACATCTGGCCACACCAGTGTCACATTCAATGGGTGCTTTGGTGGCCAGCTGTCAGTTCTGCCTTGTTGGGGAGGCAAGGACACGTTTGATGCTGGAAGGAGCAGAAAGAGCTGGAAGGCACTTGGAAGGGCCTGGAGCACAAGCCTGACGAGGAAGGGCAGAGACAGCTGGGAGTGTTCACCATGGAGAAAAGGAGGCTCCAGGTGGGGCTACAATTCTCTCCAGTTCTCTGGAAGGATTGCAGTGAGGTGGGGTCACTCTCTTCTCCAATGTGACAAGAAACAGGACGTGAGGAGACAGCCCCAGGTTGCACAGGGGAGGTTTGGGTCAGATATTAGAAAATACTTCTTCTCTCAAAGGGCTGTTGAGCACTGCCATGGGCTGTCCAGGGCAGTGCTGGAGTCACCATCCCTGGAGGGATCTGGAGGATGTGGCACTTGGGGACATGGGGTGGTGGCATCACAGCTGCTTGTGATGATCCTTTCCAAGTGGAACAATTCTATGATTTTAAAGGAAAATTGTCTGTAGAAAGATTGCCAGAATTGCTTCATGTTTTTGAGTTGTTTTGGGCAGTTGGGTTGGGATTCCCTCACGGGCCGGGGTCTCTCACCAGCAGGTATCTCTGATGGCCCAAGGAGAGATGCTCAGTGTAGGTGCAGGAGGCAGAAAGGCTCCTCCTGCTAATGGGATTTGTTCCATCTGGGTGTCCTGTTCCACAGGACAGGCACTGCAATGGGCAGAAATGAGGAATGTACCTCTTCCCGCCAAGATCTCATCCTTCCCTGTGGTAATAAAAGGGAAAATCCTGAAATACTTACAGCAAGTTGAAAAAAAGATATCTCATAGGTGATATTTTCTCTGTCTTCTCTTTTCTTTATTCTTTCTCTTCTCCCTACTCCGTATGAACACTTGTTTTAAGCCAGCAGATTTCAGAGGCATGGAGATGGGTGAAGGGCATAGCTCTGTTTCTGACCTCTGCTGTCTCTGTTTCTGTGCCATGAACATAAGAATTTAGGAAGGGTTAACCTGAGCAGCTGTCCAGAGCACTCCCCAGTTCCCTTTCTGCTTGCAGGTGCTCTTTATACCACCTACAAACCACACATTTCCCAGCTGTGTGGGAAGAGTTTGCCAGGAAAATCACCTCTGTCCAGGGAGTTTGGTGAGGCAAAAACCACCTCAGTATTTGCAATCCTACAGTGACAACAAATGCATTTCTAGTGGCACCTGGGTCTAAACCAAGTAGCATCAGCTTCAACAACATTACTGAATTGTATGTATAAGCCTGGGAAGTGAATTTCCAGCCTCAGAAATTGTTTCTACCTGCTCAACATTAATAATGTTCACTTTATGGGAGCGTAGTCAGATTAACAGGTGATAGGTATTTAGCATCACTTTAAGAGTTACGTGTAATTCTAGTCACAATGTAGCACGAAAAACAAAAGTCAAAGTTTTCAACGTTGGGAATTGCTGCATGGCTGGAAAAGTATCCCTGACAATGAAATACAGCTGGTATTTAGTGTCTTATTGTTTTATTTACTACTGCCTTTACAGCACACCCAGCTAGTTAGCCAGCTACTTATAAAACATATTTAATGTTTGGAGACACTCAGTACAGCTATAAAATGATTTTTAAGGGCATGCAAACATTGTGTTTTAATGACTACAGGCACATTCGAGTTCCCTTTGGAAAAAACCCCAAATAAACCCCCATTTTCTGAGCAGGCTCAATTGTGTCATCCTGAGTTTTGTAGATGAGCTACACAGCCCAAACTGGTTGACTTCCCGGCACTTGATGGGAACCATTTAAAAGGATAAACGTGGAGAGATCAATACCCCTTACATACTGTAAGTGATGCAGCAGCGAGTGCTCAAGGGCTGTTAAAACCCTGGGAACGACTGCTCAGAAATCAAACGAGAGAGGGGGGAAAAATAAATAAACAACGCTGCACTGTGGTTTTAGGGACTTAGTCCCATTTTGATGCGCGGGGGTTTTACCTGCAGAGCTGGGGGTGATTTTTCAGGCAGGTTTCCCTGGGTTTTGTTCTCTGGTTTTATTCCTTGGTTGATGTGAGCTGGAAGGAAGGCAGTATCCCAGTGAGCAGGCAGGGATGGGAAGAGGCAGCCGTGTGTGTTTGTATCTGCTTGTGGAAATGGGGAATCCAGAGGCAAACGGGCTCAGCAGCCCCTGGGTGCGGGTAATTGAAAGAGAGTGCTGCAAGCACCCGCTCGTGTTTCATGCTCCAAGGGTTAATGCTCTGCTGGGGCACTTAAACCCAGCTCCTGGGAGAGCCCACAGGATATCTCCTGCTATCCCTCAGCCATTACTTTGCTCCTCCTTTCAGTAAATCCTGATTATTCAGGACAGGGTAGGTTGGTTTTTTCCCCGTGGCAGGCTCATGCTGGCTCACCCTTTGCACATTATATTCATCCAGAGGCTCTGGTGCATTCCCTAAGGATCTGTGCTTTTTCCTGAAAGTGTGAGGAGGGACTGGGAGTCTTGGGAGAAGCATTAGTTCATTTGGAAAGGATTGATATGGATCTGGCCTTCTTCCAGTGCCTCCACTGTAGAAATGATAATTTACCATTGAAAAGCACACATTATTTTTGTTAGCAGATCAGCTACTTCAGTCTCAACTTTTCTGGACGGGTGCCATGGAAACCCAAATGATTTATTATAATTTAGAGGTTGGGATTGAACAGGCACCTCTTTATCTCTCTCTGTACATCTCCATTGACTCTGAGCTGTCCTGTGGCATGTAGGAACCCTCCATGTGCTACGCCAGGGAATTTATAAACCTCAGTGATGCTGCAGGTGTGCTGCTGCCTCTCATCTGCAGGTACCTGTGGGCAGGTAATGTGAAGCTGCCCTGTGCTATCAGCAGGGTGGCCAAATAATACAGGACAGCAAACTTTCTCTCCTGTGATTGTTTTGCTGCTGCAGACGCCAAGACTGAGACATTTAAAGGAGAAGATACGTATCCCTGAGGCTGAACATAAAATATTTATATGAAGAGGCCATGGACTAATAAATTTCAGTTATAAATGTTTACAGCTGAAGGTAGTAATAAATAACCTTCCAAAAGCAATATTTCAATTTGCACTTATTGTACTTTAGTGCACGTTATATTTTCAGGAAACAATAATAATTATAACAGGACATGGAATTAGCTCATGTTTAATGAATGATTACCCAGTTTAGCTGTGATCGTTATAACATCAGGGCACAATTAAAAGTGGGAAATGTTGTTTATTCTGGAGAGACAGGGGACTGTATCCCCATGTATACATCCAATAATGCATAATCTGTTCATTAAGTTGGGACTGAGGTGGGCACACTTTAATAAATTTGTCAGGCGACTCCCCAGCTTCAGTTGTGCAGGCTTCACATGGTTCTCAGCAACAGAGGGTTAAAGCCAGGATAAAATTTAATTTTCAATGACCTCAGTGTCCATCTCCCACTGATTTGCCAGAACCCAGCTTCAGATCATCACTCTGGTGTTCACTGCACCCTGCCTGGCTGCTCTCTCCTCATTACTTAAGGAAAGGCTGTTGTCATCTTTAACCTGTGTGTGCCATGTAGCTTTGCTTCAAGTTGTCACCTTGCAGTCAAATGTTTGGGATGGGTTTCAAAGAGAAATAAATGGTCCAGGCGACGTGGATGGAAATGCTGCATTGGCATCTCTGTTGGGTTGATTCTGCCTTGAGTGGTGCAGGTGGAGTGTTTTGTACTGCCTAAAAATGAGTCACTGGGTGCAAAGCAGGCACCTGCCAATAAATCTGATTGTCTGTCTCATCTTATGGTGACAGCAGCTGCGTTGTGACAGGGACCAGTAAGCTCTGGCCAAAAGGGGAGAGCCCCTGGGTTGTCTGTCTGGCACATCCACCTGGGACAGGGAGGGAGGTAATAGTTACAAATAACTGGATATTGCCTTGGCAAGCAAGCTGGAGGACTCCTATCTAACCCAGAGCCCTGACAGATGGGCTTCACCTTCTCTTAGGAGGGGCAGCTGTACAAAATTGTTAAATACAAATTGTTCAATCCTGTGGGCAGTGCAGAGACAGGGAGAGGCTCCTTCTAAGGTTAATTTCACAGAATGACAGAATATTTGGAGCTGGGAGGGGCTCATACAGAAATCAAACCCACAAGCTGCCATTCTTAGCACCACCTGTGGCTATTTACCTCATCCTGGTCACAGGGAGCTGTGGCTCTCCTAGGGGGGCTTCTTACTTGTTGCTGACTGTGGCCAGCCCTCTCCATGCTCTCTGCTTGGCTTTCACTCAGCAGGCAGCTCTCATGTGGCTAAACATCATGAGATGACATCTCTCTTCTCTAATATTTGATATCCTTCAAATAAGTGTTGCTCTCTAGCTGCACACTGTGTTAATTTTTCTCTTCTGTTTCTTTTCTGCCTTTCCTCTGTGTCTTTCTGCTTTTCTGCAGCCCACATGTCTCTGTGGAAGAAATGCTGACCGTGGCAGGAAAGGTGTTCTTGGCCTTTCCCAGAGAGGACATGACGTGCTGCAAGGAGACACTGGAGCTGCAGCCAGGCTGAACCACAGTGCAAGGTGCCTCCAAAGCTCTCTACAGGTAAATCTCAGAAATGTTTTGGCTGGTCTGGTACTCAGGATACCCCTGGGAATATGGAGATGCCTTGGATGGGAAGCACCTCTCTAACATCAAGGCTTGAGTCTTGGTGGTGGTGCTGCCACTGTGCTGGTTGAAAGATCTGGGTGAGACAAGGAACAGGCAGTGAAATGAACAGGCGGCTTTCTTAAGTCCTCTGGGCAATGCAGAGACAGGGACAGGTTTCTACTGAGGTTAATTTCACAGAATGACAGAATATTTGGAGCTGGGAGGGGCTCATAAATATCATCAGTTGCATGGCCCATACAGAAAGGGCAGGCAGTGACATGAGCAGGCTGCCACAGCCAGCAGGAGGAGACAGAGGAGCCTTGGGCCTTGCAAGCAGAGAGCAGGAGCAGCTTGGCAATAAAAGCTGCGCCTCTCAGTGCTAAGTGCAGGCTGAGTTCCCCCATACCTGGTTGGATGAGCTGAGAGAAAACAGGATGGGCACACTTGCAGGAGAGGGTTGATGGGCAGCATGGGAGAGGAGGCTGTCTCCTGAGGGAAAGGTGCCAGCCTTTTATAATCTTTCTACTGGACAACTTTGTACTGCTTTTTCCACTTCATAAATGAAAGGAGTGTTTTCCAGGAATGTCTAGCCCCATTTGGAGTGTTGGACTGCTGCACCTGCTCCTCCTTAAGTTTGGCATCCACAGGAAAACTGTCCGGAGATGGGAAGGGGCAGCGCTGGAAAAACGTTGGGACAAAGTTCATTTTTCTTAGATTCTCCCTGGCCTAATGTGCTTGGTGAGCTTCCTTATGGCTTCCTCTTCTTTTCTGGGGGGGTATGAGAAATTTGGCAAATTTCCCCCTGATAGTTTGCAAATCCCTGAGATGAATTTAGCTGGGAAACCAAACCGGTCGGGTTGGCTTTGCAGGGAAAGCAGCTCATCTGGAGGCTTTGATCTCCACTGCAATGCTTGGAATGTGCAAGAGACAGGGAAAAAAAAATAAGAGAACTGGGCAAATACTTAAGGCCCTCTGTGACAGCTCCCTTTAGCAAGCACTTCACCCAGGAGCCCTTAGGAGAGTTTCAGCTGCTTTGTCTCAGGAGTGGCCCTTCAATGGGCAGGGGAAGGCAGCAAAGGCAAGACTGAAAGTGGAGACGTGGCTGTTGGGGATGCCCAGCGTTTGCACGCTCCCCTCCACACTTCTGCACAAGCTCTTGTGTGAGGTTGTGACCCTCACACCCCAAAATTGTATTTCAGACCAATTTTTCCCCTTGTGAAAGCAGAAGGAACGTTCCCCAAGGCACCTGGGCAGCTCTGCTGCTCTGGAATCATGAGCACAGCTGAGCATTTCTGTGTGCTGGCACGCAGGAGTAGATTGGAGATCCTGTGCTCTGCCCTCAGGAAATGCATCACTGCAGGCTCCTGCTCACCTGCTTTGCAGGAGCTTTGTGCAGGACAGCCAGACAGAAGGAAAAATGGGCAGAAATGATGAAAAATATTCATACATATTAAGGTTCCCATTAATTATTGAGTTACCAATTCACTTATTGAAGAATAATTATTAATATTTATAGCATCCAGATTGCTGATGATAGATTAACTGTGATGGCATAATTTAGCAAATAATTTAAAATAAAACATTTAACAAATAACATTTCCACCATTTTTCCATCTTAAAAAAAGTGTGAAGGCCTCATGAATATATGCAATCCTTTCTGATTTTAAAGCACGCTTTTGAATATTTTATTATTATTATGGATTGCTTTATTGCAGATTTTATCCTCAGGTTGTTTCCCAATGAACTTCTACACTCTAAGGCAGAAAGAAACCTGTGGCAAAATAAGCTTATGGTAACAGCACCATAAATCCACTGTGTAAGTACAGGAGTAAGTAAATGCATTATATGGCTCTATTTCATTCTACTGATTTCTCTTTCTGAAGTCTCTGTAGAACAATGATTGATGTATATGAAAACCATTTAGCACATATTAAAGCAGGGAGTCAAAATATTATTTTAAAATTTTCCAAGACCCATTGATCTAAATTTATGTCAGAATCTCCTGAAAGGTTACATTGCCCCATGTTTTGCAGCATTCATTTTTCATTGTAAAAGTTCCTACGTGATGTTGCAGCAAAATCTGAGATTAATATGGGTGCAAAAATGCAAAACGCCACAAATTTCAGAGACAAAACAAGGGAAATTTGCAGTTTCTTGTAAATGTCAGATTTGTTAAGGCTTGTTTGGGCTTCTTTGTTAAAAATTATTTGCATGTATTTTTATCCCTGAAAGGTTAATTTTTATTGGAAAAATGGTTTTGGGGCAGATCTTTGCACCTGATCCTAGGACAAGCCTATGCCTGCCATATTCTTAAGGCAGGAACTCTTCCACCAGATGTTTACCGTGAATGATACTGTAATGTTTTCTAAAAAATTACTTAACTGCAGTTCATCAGGAAAAATGATTCCTTGGCTTCCTTCACAAAAACATGGTGTCAAAAATAGATGTGAGATCTCGTTATTTATATTGCTGAAGTGCTGAATGGCCCTGCCTGAGAACAGACTGTTCCTGCACCAGGAGCTAGGCTTGGAGATGGCCTTCCACTGAAGAACCAGCTCTTGAAGAGGAAAAATGGAGCATCCTGAAAATGCTGCACAGAAGTGCTGGTGGAATACCAGTGGCAATCCTGAGCTGTTTCCTAAAGAATCCCCAGAAAATGAATTTTCTGTTCATTCATCTCTCCTCTCCATCCTTCCTCTCTGGCAGCCAGGCTGGGCCTGAGACATGGGCCTGGTGAAAGGAGATAGAAAATTCCTGCTTTGCTTCAGTGTCTGTAGTGAGAAATGAGCTTTTTAAGGAAGCAGATCTGGAAATGTCCCGGGCTGTACCTTGTGGCTCAGCTGAAGATGAGCTGATAGGCAATGAGGATGACTAAATTTGTTCAGTCAGTGGGTGGACATCCCTGTCTTGCAAAAACCATGATGACTGATCCATCATAAAATGTTGGGCTATCAAATTTTCTATTTAGCAAATACAAACTGAAAAATCCTCTTGTACATGTGAAAAGATGCCTCCCTGCAAGGTGTGAGGGTCCAGCTGCCCCACCTGCCCTTTAGATGGCTAGTCAGGTTGGTCCTTTAGGAGGTCATCCACCCTGAAGCTCAGAAAGGAAGCTGGCTTGCGGGTTCATTTGGTTTAAATCTGTCTATTGCAATTTATTTATTCAGAAAAAAAAAAAAAAAAAAAAAAAGAATAAAATACAGTTTTTCCAAAGCATTGGAATATGTTGCTAATTTCTTTGTTAGTGCCCTTCTCAAGGTGCATGTGCCACTCCATGAGACTCCACTGGGCATCAATTTCTTCTGCCCAGGGTCATTTTGCCGCTGTAATCTCCCTGCCATTTTTTCCCCCTGGGGAATATTTGGAGTTTACAAATAATATCTCCTCGCCTAAAAGACGAGATGGTACTTCTTTAGTAGCTGCTGCTCTTTGAAGTGTGTGCAAGGGCTTTTCCACCCTGCAAGCTGTCTTTGGGATGCTGCCTCCTCGGGTGGATCAGAGGCTATTTCTTGGCGTGAGGTAATTGGAGGCGCGGCAGTTGTGCAGCGGGAGGCAGGGGCTGATTTCTGCCTTCTCCCTGCTCTGTGCCGTGCCTGCTGACACAGCCCTGCTTGCTGCAGGCACTTGTGCTTGCTGGGGCAAATCAGGTCAGCAGGATGTGCAGCTGCCTGGTGGCTGAAGCAATCAGCTGGAGCTCCAGGAGATGGAGCAGGGCAGCGCTGACGGCGGGGAACGCGGGCACCCTGCGCGGGCGAGGTGGCCATTGCCTGCCCACCTGGCAGGGCACGGGCTGGGAGCTGCTCTGCCAGGCTGCTCATTTGCAAATAGATGCTTGTGCTCATCCAGCTGTGAGGAGAGAATGGGAGTTGTCTTCTCTTGGCAGCAGAGTTTAAAGGCAGGTGAACTTTCACAGTGTCCTGAGCATCCGCACAGATTGGAAACAGAACCCCACTGGAGCTGTCACACATCCCACAGACAGCCCCAGCATTCCTCAAACCACTGAGCATTTTAGAAACACCTCTGAATGACCAGGCTGGTGATTTCAAGTCTTTTTACCCGTGAGTGTAAATGCAAATTGAGATTTTCATTGTAGAGGATATAAGTGAAACTCGGATGTGACGCACCGAGTGCCTGAAAAGCCTGACCTATTTATCTCCCAATTTGGGTCATGGTGATCTTCCAAAAACAAAGCTCTTCTCATTCAGACATGCAGAGCTTGAAGGTGCTGCTTGTGTCAGGCACAGGAATAGGGTGGGCCGTGCAAAGAGCTTGTTTGTGAGAAGCAGTTGTTGGGCAGATACGGCTTCTCCAAAGCGACAGCAGTTCCCTTCCTCATCTTTGTCACCACAGCCTGAAGCCAAAATGGATTATTTCATTTTTTCCAAGTCTTAGGTTCCTACAAAGTGGAGCTTCACTTGGTGGGACTTCTGTCTCATTGTAGGTTTTCCATGGAGCTGCTGGGCTTTTCCTGCTTCTCTACTCCCACCAAGGTTGTGGGTGCAGCACAGGGCGTGGCTGAGGGATGGAGCTGTCATTCAAGACCTGCAGTTCCTCAAAGGCTGCTGCTCAGGGGCAGATGCATGGCAAAACACAAGTTTCCTTTGGAAATGGGGGAAGGGAGACAGGCAAAAATGGTGGCAGTGGCACAGCAGGCTTTCCTCCTTGCACCCGTTCTTATTCTCAAAGTTAAAATCCACCATCCTTGCAGGAGGAGCAATGCAGGACTGAGCAGTGCCTCATCCTTTACTGGTGGAGTCACACCTGGTGAGGAGGGAAACCATCCACAAAATGGTGTTCTTGGAGAAAAGATGTCTTCCTGGCAGATGGCTTGGCCAGCCAGCAGGGATTACAAACCTCTCTGGGAACCTTTTCTTTATGGCTAGTGAGAAGGTGATATTGCTTGTGACAGCGCAGAAAGATTGGCTGAAATAAAATAAAGAGGTTTCCATGGTGATCCCTTCATATTGCAGTAAATTTTCATCTTGCAGTCAGCTGGGTTATACTCCTTCCCCCAGAGGAAGAGTCCTTGGCTCCCCCTGCATTATTAGTTCCTGCTGGTGCTGAGGGAAGGCTGGCAGGCCCTGAGTGGAGCCACTGCCATGGACAGCTCTGTGGTGGCCTTGTTAATTATCCTAAAGAGGCCAGGCTGCCCAGACAGCCTGCAGGTGCTTCAGAAACAATCCTGCTTTCTGGCTTGAGCTGCAAATAGACAAGGAGTAGGTGTAAAGATGTAGCTGTGGCTAGAGGCAGCAGGAAGGAGGTAGGTTTCTTCCCATTTTACAGAACCACAGACAAATTGGGTGACTGGCCCAAAAGCAGAGCCCAGGTGCTGTCAGAGGAGGGAATTGAGTGTGTAACTTGCAGGGAATTGAATGTGTAATTCCCAGGCTGTGGCATAGAAGACACCTTTTCTTCTGAGGGGGGAAAGGAAAGGGGAAAGGAAAGGGGAAAGGAAAGGGGAAAGGAAAGGAGAAAGGAAAGGAAAGGAAAGGAAAGGAAAGGAAAGGAAAGGAAAGGAAAGGAAAGGAAAGGAAAGGAAAGGAAAGGAAAGGAAAGGAAAGGAAAGGAAAGGAAAGGAAAGGAAAGGAAAGGAAAGGAAAAGGAAAGGAAAAGGAAAAGAAAGTCTTTGTGAGATCACCTGTGGGAAATGACAAAGGGAAGAGGCAAGGGATCCTGCCAGGCTGTGGCTGTCAGGGGTGGAATCTGCCCAGCAGAAGAGTGACCTGTCATTTCAGGAGCCAGGGAAGCCCCCTGAGCTGTGGCAGGCAGTGACTCACGGGTTCCCCATCAGTGTGATCTCTGCTGCAGAAATGAGCAGCAGCACGACGTGTCTCACTGTGGGAAGGCTCAGCAGAGACTTTCCCGGCGTGTTCCCATCTGCATCTGAACTTGAGAGTCATGCACACAGTGCTAGTCGAGCTCTGCCACCCAAAACATGCTTCATGTGAAAAGCACTTCCCTGAGAAGGTGTGTCATTGAATGCAAATGAATGCTGCCTTGAGATCATGGTAATGAGCAAAGCTCTTCTATCTGCTGCATGCACACAAAGCCAAAATAACCCTGACCCACCTGTGGCCCCACTCAAACCCCACTCAAACAGTCTTTGGGCTGTTGGTGTGCATTGTATACAATTCACAATGGGCTGGAGACTTGAGAAGCGCAGAGGGATGCTGTGATTGGGGCACCTGGAATGGTCCAGGGTGTGTGGGCACCCTTGGGAGAGCAGAATGTGGGAATAGGGGGATCCTTGGGAGAGCAAAATGTGTGTGAGGATGGGGGGACCCTTGGAAGAGCAGAATGTGGGGATGAGGGACCCTTGGAAGAGCAGAATGGGGGAATAGGGGGACCCTTGGAAGAGCAGAATATGGGGATGGGGGGACCCTTGGAAGAGCAGAATGGGGGAATAGGGGGACACTTGGAATAGCAGAATGTGGGGATGAGGGACCCTTGGAAGAGCAGAATGTGGGGATGAGGGACCCTTGGAAGAGCAGAATGTGGGGATGAAGGGACCCTTGGAAGAGCAGAATGTGTGTGGGGATGAGTTGCTCCTAAACATCAAAATTGCCAGGGTCAGCCACCCGCTCCTGTTCTGCTGGGAACTCATCACAGGGAATGATAAAATGAAGATATTATCCTTATTTCCCTTGAAGTTATTATTTCTTCCAGAACTTGGGAAAGCTGAGGGTTTTTTTTTGTGTTTTGGGAGGACACAGGACCGAAGGGAGCTTCGGTGGGGAAAGAAATGGGCATGAAGTAGCCACTCTGAGCAAGAAAGTCATCCAATTTCCTGCCACTGCAAGCTGGGGCTCAGGCCTTTAGCTTGGTAACTGCAGTAGGGCAGCCATGAAAGCCTGTTTGGCAGCCAGCTTTTAATGCGAAATCAGTAAGGTTCTTATTATTAAGTTAACAAAAAGCTATGATTCTTTCTGTAAAGGAAGAAGCTATTAATAAGAAAACAACCAAAAAATTAAAAGGAAGGGGGAAAAACCACAGAAAGAGATCACAAGCTGACCAGCTCTGCAGGGAGAGGTTGAGAAAGTCTCATTTTAATAATAAATAAAAAGATATGTAAGGAAATAGAAGGCATAGGTTGGAGGCAGGAGCTGCAGTGCCTCGGGTCCCAGGTAATCTGCCTGGGGTGACTGCCCCCATCTCCCCAGGAGTGACATGTGGGGTTTGCCAGGGTAAATTTGCTTTGCAAATCTACCCTTGTGTCTATGGATTAGCTTTATTTACTCAAGAATTGTGGAGGTAATGTGGAGGAATATTCGTGGTTCTATTAGTTAAAAGTCTTCTCTTCTTGTTAACAACATTTCAGCATGTAGTTCAAGGCAAGAACCAAAAGCAGATGTTTTAGGGATTAGAAATGCATTTTCCCCCCTTTGTTTTGAAATAGTTTATTTCAAAGTTAGGTATTTAGTTGCCTAGCTTTGCCAGAGAAGCCTTGTAATGCTCCCCCACCATCCAGTTTTATTCCAGCAGAAAGGCTTATTATGTATTTCTTTCTTTCAAGCAAAGGGGAAACTCCTTTCTGTAGGAATTTTTTCCTCAGGAAAAAAGGCAGGACCAGCCCTGCCTCACATCTGCTGCGTGTCCAGATTACCCTGGACAGCCTAACCACCTCATCACTAAACAGGATTTTCCATCAAAGACCACAGGAATATTTAGGAATACTCAAAGGTTCCCCAGAGCATAGGAGGAGGGAAGGAGAACCATTTGAGGCACAAACACACCGACATTGCATGGAATGGTGGCTTCAGATCTCAAAACTACCTTTGGCCATGTGGCCAAAAGGAAAATTCAGCTTTTTTACCAGCAAGGCTTGCTGAAGACGGGCTGGAGCTGTGTTTCACCTGCCCTGCAGGTCCCAGACACTCCAGGGCACTGCTCCCGGTGGGATCCATCCCCTTGGGACATGCTCAGAAATCCCATTGAGGCAGGCAGCCAGCAACTCCAGCGACATGGCAGCTGCAGGAATTTGTTACTCTTTATTAAAAAGAAATGGATGAAGTTTTTTTATACAATTCCCGTTTGTTAAGAAGCGTGCACGCACCTCATTAACTCCGATGGTGTGGTATTTTTGGCCGGTTGCATTGCTGAGCATGTGTTAAGCGCCCATGAAGTGCAAGAAATTACCTTTGTAACAGCAGTGGTGTCTTCTGAATGCAGTTATCACCTCCCCAGCGCTGATAAGGTGTGAAAAATGATCTTCCCATCTACAGTTGTGTCAACTGAATGCAATTAGCACTTCTACATGTGTTTAAAATCATGACCGCAGGTTATAAGTTTGCAATACATTAGCACTTAGTCCCATCTTTGTGAATTGAGGGGGAAAAAAAATATCTCAGCAGAACTGGTGCAGTGAATACAATTAAGTCCCATTAACATTCCATTAACTATTTTTAATGAAGTAAATCCAGCCCCAGATGAGTGAACGATGGGTTAGGGACTTAGCCCAGGACAGGAGTTGCCTGCTATACAGACATGTGTCAGTGGAAAATCTCTTTATTCCAGCTGGACCTTGGTTAAACAGCTCTGTGTAGCTGGACTGGACAAACCAGGCTTTTCCTTTTGCTCTTAGCCTACAGGCACACCAGAATGCTGCATAGAGTGCAGGATGTGCCTTCTTTGAAGGGAAAAAGAGAGAGGAAGAGGCAGAAAAACCCCAGTAAGTAGTTTTTCCTTTGCTACAAGGACCCAAGTCCCAGTGTATTGATCATTTATTATATCCTTCTCAGGGTATTAATCTCCAACTGCACTAAAAGAGAGCCTGACTATGTCTCTGTATGGAAATCTCTCCTGGGGGAAATGATTGTTGCCAGCAATCTCCAAATTTCTTCTTTTCTTGCTGTTTTTCTTCCAAGTTTGAATAAAACTTATTTTATGGAGGCTCAGTGTGACTTTCACAAGAGCTTCAGGAACTTTTTAATGCAAACATGGCATTCATACAGAGTGGTCATCTTCAGACATCAAACACCTGCACTTTCCATAGGAATAACTGAAAGGTGCAAATAAGAATCCATGCAGACACACCCCTCAATGGGGCTGAAAGATGTGAAGGAGTCCAGACCAGTCTCTGTGCTTGGACATGCCCAAAGCCACACTTGTCAAGAAGCTTTTCTGATATCACTGACACTGCTCCACAACAGTGACATTCCCCATGGAGGATGGATGCAACAGCATCAGGTTCTTTATCTCACCTCTATTTTAAAAAAGCTTTTGATTTTGCACTTTCCAGATGCATCTGGAACAGCTGGGACTTTTTATTTTTATTTCTATTCAAATTTTATTTTCCTTTTTTCACTAAATTTGTAATTGAAAGGGACAGCTCCTCATCTGGAACACCTAAGAGTAGATGTTCAGGGCTTCTCCCATTGCTGGCAGCAGTCCCGTGCTGGTACAGACCCTGGGTCTTGTCAGGGGTCATTTCTCCCCCTGCATCACACAGGACACAAAGCTTTACTCAGTGATCCCTGCACAGAGCCAAGTAACTTGTGGCTGAACTAGGGCATATCTGAGAAAAAAATAATCTACTACTCACCTTTCCTTGTTTTCTCTGATTTCCACACTGCAGGGCAATCTGCACAGCACTAACTGCTCTGAGAATGATGAGCACCTGCAGAGGGCTTTCTGACAGGGATGTTGGCCTGGTTTTAACCAAAATCCAGTCCAAGGAAGCAAGGGAGCTTGGCTAAGTCAGTGCATCAGTGGTGAGGTCTGGCTGGGGTTGGCTTTGCTCTTGGTTTCTTTGACTTTCTGGTTGTATGAAATCTACAGATCCCAGCTTGAAAATTGTCTGTTGGGGATTCACACCTGTACTTTTTCTTTTATTAAATCATGTCTTTTAGTAGTTCCCTTACTGGATGGGGATAAATGTCTCTCTGCTATGCATTGTCCACACTTAGTGGTACCCTACTCAGCTCTGTTTACAGTGCCTGGCAATGGTGAGAGCTGCAACACGAATCTGCTCCTTTTCTCAGGGCAATTCCTGCTGGCTCCAGGCTCTGGGACTCACTCTGTTTGTCGCAGTGGGAGCTGCCAGCAGGAAACAGCATGGAGACAAGGTGAGGTTGCACCCTGGAGGCAGAGCAGAGCACAGATCCTGCTGGCTGCGGGGGAATCCAAGGCACAGAGGGGCCGTGCCAGGTGGTTGCCCCCTCTCTGAAAGGCACTGACACATGGTGGGCACAAAGTGGGCCAGGGAGGAATGAATCTGTTCGAAGGAAAAGGCTCAAAGCCAGAGGTGAGAAGAGACAAGCCAGCATTATTAGGAGTGAGTAGTTTGGGGCTGGAGTCCTGCAGTGCTGCTGGGAGGACACAGTGCTGACAGCCATCCATCCATCTTGGAAATGAAATTAATTAAATTCCACTCCCTCAGCCGGCCTGGCCTGCGGCCCCACGCTCCCATGGAGGATTGCTGATGGTGCACATTGCTGCAGGCTGAGTCCCAAACTGTGAGATCAGCCTGAGAGGCTCCAGCAGCCCTGGGAAGGAGCTGGGGACTCCAGGAGTGGGGATCAGCTCACGGGGCCATGAGGGTGGTGTAGGCACACAGTTTTTAGTGATTGGGAGTGGGGCTGGCCCAGCCTCATCCCCAGTGGGCACAGCTGTGCAGGACAGGTGAATGCTGTTGAAGGGAACGAGCCATGGAGTGCCCAGGGGCACTGACCAACCACCAAAGGGAACAGAGGGCACACAGGTGCAGGGCAGCAACAGCAGGGGATAAAAGGCTGGGCTGAAGGACAAGGAGGGCAGATGCTTGCAGCCTGCTGAGGTGCCCTGGTGTTACTGTGTGTGGGCAAATGCTTAAAGCCTTCTGCAATTGTGTGGTGATGCTCTGTGCATTGTGGCCATCCCAACTGTGACAGGGTGGGATGAAACTGAGGCCCTTCCTTGGCTGCTGGAGGGCTGCAGGTCAGCCCATAAACCATGGGATGTTGTGGGAGGCAGGAGCTGATCCCAATGTCCTGCTGCTGTGAGCAGGACAAGTAGTATTTCCCTGGAGCCATCCTGGCTTCTGTTTTCTAATGGGCCATGGAGCCCAAAATATCTTGTTGAAGCAATAGGAGGGGGCTGCAATCAGCCCCAGTTTGAAGTGTCCCTTCCTGAGCTGAGGTATCCCCACTACAATCTCCTAGCTCAGTGAGCTGAGCTCCAGGTATGTGAGGAGAGGAAAAGGTGGCCAGTAACTGAGGCTGGGAGAGGACTTCTCTGTCAGCAGGGTCTGACAGGACCTCCTGGCCTCAGGAGCAGAAGATTCCAAAGTCAGAGAGCATGATGCTTGCTTGTGACTCCTGCAGGGTTTTCCAGTGGTACACTGGGGGAAAACAGTTCATTTAGGTTAATTGCACAATGCAGATATTTATAAAATGGTATCTGTTTAAACAGAGGAATGTGCCTTTTCCTGATGAGGTCTCTGCAAAAACAGCAGTGTGTCACTTGACCCAGGCCTTTAACTGGAACCGTCTTGGCAATTTAATGAAATTAAATGGCTGGACTGTGGGGAGTTCATTAGTAAGTAATCCAAAGGCTAAAGCTTTGTGAGCTAGTTCAGCTCTCAAGTGCTTATTTGTGTTTGCCAGATCCAGTAAAGTGAAACCCCTTAATAGGTGCTGGCAGTACTTGTAACATACTCCCCTCTGGTCTGGAGACCATCACACAGGCACTGGTGTGATTTCATATTTCTGCATGATTTTTTTTTTTATAAAAAGCACCTTCAGGACAGCCACAGGGTCCCCTCTGTGCTGGGTGCCTTTGCAGAGGCACTCTTGTTGTTGATGCCATGATTCTCTTGCTTCTGGCAAAGCAAGTAAGGGAATCTCATTTCTTTCCAAAAAAGCTTTCAGAGGTGGCTGCTGCTGCCAGCAGTGCAGTGCTGAACCTGAGAGGGGCTCTGGCTTCCTTGTCATGCTGGGCCATGCCTGGGACTCTGGGCAGTTCTATCCTGTGCCCTTTGCCCAAGGTGTGGGGAGTAAAGTTCCTCTGGGATTCTGGCAGGTTGTTTAAAAGGATGCTGAATTGCTGCTTGATTCTTGTGAGGGGGGATTTAGACCAATCAGGAGGGTATGGATCTTCCTCCTGTTGTGTAAAGGACTTCTGAGTTTCCAGAAGAGAATGTGCTGAAGTTTCACTCTTTAATTCACCAGATATAAGCAAGATTTACAAATGAGTGGACTGTGGCCCAACTTAAAGTTTGGCAGAGCACTGAAGATTCTCTAAATAGTCAAAGGCCTAACTCTAAGATACCTGAATTTATTTTTCATCCAAACCATGTGCTGGCCCTTAAGGCTTATCCACTATGAAACCCCTCAGGGAAGATTTTCTGCCCCACATCCTAGAAGGAGCACTTATTTTTTAAAAAAACTGTTTAAAACCTCTTGGTGTCTCTAAGAGTCCAAACCTCTTGTGTAGTCCAATAACATTATGTGGTCAAGCTCTTGGGCTGGAGTTGAAGGATCCATGTAGGAAAATTTCCTTGACCTGAAATCCTACCAAAAAAATGGGGTTTTCATTAATGCATTTTACTTTGTGTGAAAATTGCTGCTGGGATTTACTGTGGCTGCTGCACAAGTTCTTTTAAAAGTAAATAGTACGATTGGACAGGTGCTCCTGCCAAGAGAATATTCAAGAATATTAATACCTTTCAATATTCAAGAAATTGATTATTGAAAAGTATTAATATTATAAAGGGGAAAACCATCAATCTGAGCAATATATATCCCAAATATTGTCAGATCAGAAGCACAGTTTTTATCATGGAGTGTGCAAAACGCCTCTGGAATCAAATAGATTTTGAAAGGATGGTCAGTGCCACACATGCAGGGGACCTGTGTCTGGTTACTTACAGCATGGCACTGCAACGCCAACAGAGCTTCTGCTAAATTAGACATTGCCAGAGGAACTTAAATTTACACCATGGAAAAGGGGATTGTATCCAGAGGTGGGGTGGGAAAGGTCCCGTGGCAGCTACAAGAGATTTTAAGTTCAGCTTTAGCCCTTGTAACAATCCTGTCTTGTCCTCTCTTTTGAAGGCCAGCTGCTGACCTTTGCAGGTCCCTCTTGTCCTCCTGGCTCAGTGGATTTCAGAGGCAGATAGAATTAGAGACAGAATTAGCCACAGCTCTAAAAATCTCCATTTCCAGCGTGGTGCTGGGAAGAGCCCTGCTGTGCCCCTCCCCAGTGGTGCTGCACAGCTTCCAGCTCCAGCAGTGAGACAGGTGGGGTTTATTCCTGAATGCTGCTCTCCATATGGAGCAGCATTCCAGAGATCACATCCAAGCAGTCTTGCTGCGTCAGGAGTCCTGCTCTCAAGGTCCAGGCAGGACAAAATCCACACACAGCCCAGCTCGAGTTTCAAATCCTGTGTGTGCAGGCTGTGTCCATGGCAGGGAGGACCCACGGACGCTTGCTCACACACAGGGGCGAGTGTTGAGAGCAGAATATGGGTACTTCCCTCCCAGGCTGGTGTTTCAGCAAGGAAGCCTGTGCAGAGCTGTCAGAGGAGGTGCGGGGTGCTCCCCCAGCCCGGAGCGCGCCTGCTGGGCTTTGGCTGGCAAGGGAGGAGCTCTTCCCAGCGAGGGAAGCAGGGATGGGCAGGAGGGACAAAAGCAGCACAGCAACGACACCTTGTGCTGCACAGCGACGGCTGCATGTGCCTGCCAGGAGAGCTGCGATGCTCCTGTCCTTGTCCCTGTCCCCCTGCCCAGCTGCGCAAACCCCTTGTCCCCCTGGAGCTGACCCATGGCGGAGAGCCTTGTCCACAGGGCAAGGAGCCAAAGCAGGATTCTGGCAGCAGCAGGCACAGAGGGCGAGTAAAAAGGCTACAAAAGAAATTTCTGTGTATTGCTCTCTCTTCTTCCTTTATTCTTTTACCAAAGCACTGGAATATCCCCTGAGTGCTCTGTGGAAAGCTGTGCCTCACCTATCTGCAGATAACAGTACACCAGCAGCATTTCATTTTCTTCTTGCAAGACGTTTGTTGGTGCAAATATTCTGTCATGTCTGAGGATCACTGTGGCTGAGGACCCGTTTTGAAGATACAGACTGGCATTTTGTCCCAAACAAGGGCACTATACCCATCCCTCACCACTCTGCACCAAAATTCCTCCAGACTTGCACCCTGGACTCAAAATTCAAGGTTTCTGAGAGCAGGTTGGGTTGGTGCCTCACCCCTGCCCAAGGGCAGCCTCTGTGAGGTGCCAACCCAGCCCACCACATGGACAGTTCTTTTTGAGACCTTTCAGCTGTAACCCTGGTTGAATTGTGACCACATTTATTCTGAACTCATGCCAAATCAGCCAGCTTTGGAGCAGTGGTGGGTGAATTCCTTTTTGAAGCTTTGTCTTTGCCCACACCGGTGCCTCTTGGCAGAGCTTGCCAGAGGGAGGCCATGCTCCAAGATGTGACAGAAATAAAGACAAACCTTGGCGTGCAATCCTGCAGCATCCAAGTGCTGTGCTTTGGTAGCCATGAGCAGAAAGCAGCCCCTGCCTGGCCTGTGCTGCATTTTGTCTCTGGGTAGGATTTTGGAGATGCCTGCAGCACTTAGCAGCAGAATGGCTGCCCTAAGTCAATGAGACTTTGTTCAGAACAGCCTCGGGTGCTTTTCAAAGGCTTAGCCTCTTGTGGGCCTCTTTAAAGACTTGTAAATTACAGTTAATTCCTGTGGCTTAGGTGTATTCGTTGATACAGCCCAGGATTGCATTCCTGGCCTCCTTAGGATCCCAGCCTGGATTGAAGGGTTGACAGGGGGGAGCAGCTCCTGCCTTCACCTTCAGTGTCCCATTCCCCAGCCTGAAGGGACAGCTCTGCCTGCTGCAGCTGGGACAGTGCTCCTCCTGCACAAGAACTGAAATTCACCCAGCATAACTCATTGGGGAACAAAACAAAGCCCACGGAGATGTGTTCATCACCCTCCAGGTCACCTCCAGCTGCGAAATGGGGCTGCTGGCAGGGCACCTCTGCAGGAAAGAAAGGGCAGCTGTGGTTTTATGTGTTTGTGATGCCAGCTTCTCTCTTTGATGTGGAAATGGAGGTGCCTGTTGCACCCAGGCTGAAAGGAAAGCCAGGATTGTACCCAGGCCACATGCCTACAGAGCCACCGTGCCATTACATGGCTGTGAGGGTTTTCTCACTGACTTTGGTTTGGTTTTTTTAGGGAATATCAGTCCTTCCCATGTTTTTCATAGATCATCAGGAAGAAGCACCCCTTCAAATGAATTTAAAAACCTGACAAGTTCCTATCTGACCTGTTATTCACTTTGGAGCAACTTCTGGAATTGGCTGTGGGTGTTGAACCAGCTGCGAGGTTCCATCTGCTCCATCACTGGGTTTTCCAAAGGGTTCTGATCAGAAGGAGCTTGTTGCCTCCCATAGTCAAGGCTGTTGGCTTCAGGGCCAGATTAAATTATCTTGGCCTATAGTCTGCAGGAAATAGTAGAGGACTCTGGAATATGGAAGGTGTGTGATAAAAGGATTTTCAGAAAAGTCACTGGTTTTGTCCAAAAAACAGAGTCACAGCTCAAAGAGCCATAGACTAGGGCTGGTGTTTCCCTCTGGATGCCTGTGGAGCCATCAGATTCCATGGTTTTTGTTGTGGTGTTGGGCTTTGGTGCTAGAATCCATCAGAAAGGAGGCAGAGGTGTGCCTGTCCTCTGGGTCTGATAGGAATGTTCATTCCCCAGAGGCCATTTTCAGTGTTGTGACAGCATGTCTCAATTCTGCTGAGATTTCACAGAAAAGAAAAGAAAACTCAGAAAAACCTTGCCTGCCTCAATATCTTCTCATGCAGGTTCAAAATGAAGACCAGGGTTGTCCTCTTTGTACGTAGAGCAATAAAAATTATATTCAGAAATATAGCCACGTGGTTTGCTGCTCTGAATCTTCCTCTGCTGGACTGGAAAAAGACCTGTATAATTTAATTTGTAATATCTTGGGGAGCTCAGAGTAGAGGTTGCTGAGCAGAAGACAAGGGACTCCTATCTATGTCGTGGGTAGATGATCAACTCTTTGAGGTGAATATTTAGTTCTGTGAGTCTTTCTCAGCATGGTTGTCACAGCCCTGAAGGTGGCATTGTGTCATGGAGCTGTAAGTTGGATTGCTCTCAGTCATCTCCAGTGCCTGTGTGGATGGGGGCAAGGGTGGGTGACAGGTGTGATCCTTTCCTTTTTTTCTTTTAAATTATTTTTCTTTTCCCATTGCACCTGCAGATTGAAGTGTCTGCAGTGTTGTTGCTCACAGCAGCTCAAGGGCCACCTCAGAACAGTGCTGGAGGTCCACAAGTGCTCAGGCTTGCTCTTGGGGCTGCAGGGAGATCAATGAAGGGAGGCAGGAGAGCAAGAAGTAAAGCTGTGAGTAAGTGCACTGAGTGTTGTGGAACAAAAGGGGGCTTGGCTGACCCTGGTGGGCTTGTTGAGGAGATGCCTACCTGGGTGCAGTGTCAAAAACTCCCCAAGTGAAGTACTTGTGAACCATTTTAAGGTGGGGATGGCATTGTTCGTCTTACTAAGTCAAGTGTGAAACCCCTTGTGTGTTTTTAATCTCTTAAAATAGATCTTTAGGTGCTGGGTTTGCTGCTAATTGATGCACAAAATGGTGTTAACATATAATGCATCAGCTAATATCAGAGAGAGGGTGTCTGTTGAGTACAGCATTTGTGCAACAGCTGCTGGTAGGGTTTTTGTGAGCAAGGAGAGGTCTTGTGTCTGTGTGAAACCTCTTTGTCATTCTCTGGGCAGGTGTGAACTCCTTGGCTGATCTCTGTCCCATCCCATGGTTCCTCCAGGCCTCATGAGAAGGTGTTGGCAGAAGGAACACTGCCCAGAGTAAATCTCCTGGGAGGGATCAGCTCCTGGTACAGGATCACCTTTGATTATTCCCCAACACTTCCAGCAGCACATGAAAGCAGAGGAGAGGAGACTTGAGTCATTTTGCTGCTCATGGAACTGACTACTGAGCTGTTTGTACAACTGCACGGGAGGACAAACCCTCTCACAGCCTCTCTGTGCTGACTGCCATCTATAAAAAGATCTTGACAGCCTCTCCTGTGAAAAGCTCTCACACCTCCCCTCTGCAGCATGCCTTTGATGCTGGAGCAGGTGGGTAGTCCTCAGGCTACTGAAGTGCCTTTCCTTTGTCTTCCACACTGCTCTGTTCCTGCCTGCCCGCCCACGTGAGGCTCTGTGAAGGTTGTAGTGACCTCCTGGAAGTGCTGGAGCCCTCACTCTCAGGGGGCAGGAGCAAGGAGGTGCTTGAGGGACCTTTTTCTGCTTGGATGCTACACATTTGTCAGTTGTGGTGACTGTAATCTGAAAATTCTCAGATTTCTGGGAGAAGGAAGAAGTTAGCACTGAGACGAAGCTTGGGTAAGATCATCCTTCCCCAGGCAGGAGTGCACAAGCACTCCCTTCTCTGCTCCCCAGCCCCTACTTCACATTGGACTGATACAAAGGAAAAATCATCCATTGGTGTAATGGGATCACAGAAACCCAATGAGGCATGAAATTATTTTCCTTCTTTCCCAGATAAATCCCTTGTTGTAAATTAAACAGTTTACCCATTTAACTATACAGGTGGATCAATGTCTGTGTCAGTCTGCTGTTAATAAGGAGGGAGATTATCCAGGACAAACTTGCAGACCTCTTGGGTCTTTCTTGCTGATGATGAAGTAATGTTCTTCACAAGTTGTCTCACCACTGAGATCCCTGGGGAAGCTGGGAAAGGAGCTCAGCATCAGCAGCTCTCTGGGTGGAGGGATACCCCCACACTTTGGGTTCTCCATGCACAAAAATAAGTTTCCATTCCAAAGAAAGTTGCGATTAGCACAGGATCAAGTTGTCCATGCTGGTAGACCTCGGAGCAGGTGGAGAGAGCTATCCTGAGGCAACAGGAGCAGCCTCTGGCTGGGCTGTGCCCTCTGGACAGGGTATCCTTTCAGGGGCTGTGCTGAGCAGCCTGGCACAGGGAGCTTTGTATTTGTGAACATCCCCAGCAAAATCTGCAATTGCATCCACACTCTAGCAAATGCAATCAAGTATAACTAAGCCAACTGAAAGACAGGACTCATCTGGATTTTCACTGAATTGTCTTTCCAAAATGATTTTGAAATACTGTTTGTTTTACACTGTGGTTATAAATTATTTTTCAAAGCGCTTGAAGCATGGCAAGAGTTTTATCCCCATGCTTTATCCCCTGAGAAGGTTAGACTGTGTCATAGGAGGAGTAAGTGATGGGAAACTTAATAGTAAGAGAAGGAGTTGAGCTTCTCAGACTGCTGAGTGCAGGAGTCCCTGAAGGTTGGATGGGGTCTGGAGGAACCTGGCCTGGTGGAAGGTGTCCCTGCCCATGGCAGGAGCTTGGAACAAGATGATCTTTAAGGTCCCTTCCAGCCCAAATAATTCTGTGCCTCTACAAAAGCCAATTTGAGTCACAACAGGTCAGGAGAGGTCTGGGTGCAGGAATACAACATGAACCTGTTACTTCCACAACCCCTGCTGCTTGCATCTTCTTTGTTAGGACCCCAACCAGTCAAAATCTGACTGGTCAATCAATATCTGACCAGTCAGAATCACAGGAAAAAAAAAGATTGGTTTGACCTGAAGGAACCTTGAATATCATCTTGTTCCACCCCTCTGCCATGGGCATGGACACCTTCCACAAGACCAAATTGCTCCAAGCCTTGACCAAACTTTCAGGGATTGCTGAAGTTGCTCCAAGCCTTTGACAAACCTTCAGGGATGTGGCCTCCACAGCTTCCCAGGCAGCCTGTGCCTCACTGCCCTCACAGTAAACAATTTTTCCCTCATATCCCATTGTTCTGGCACTACAGGATCTTGTAGGTAGTCTTGTCCCATTTTTCTTCTAAGCTCCCTTCAGGTACTGCAAGGGCACAATTAGGTCACCCCTATGCTGCCCTGTCCTGCTTGGTAGGTTCAGGGGAAGGTGGTTGGATTTACTCTGGGCAGGGTCAGGAGAAACAATGGAATTCTCAAAGTATCCAGGAGTATCATGCTCACAAGAAACAGGATGCTGCAATCACAGCTTTCTCAGGGGTCACCCACTCCCTCTCCGCTGAGGCAAAATCTGTCACATCAAACATCTGCCAGGGATGGGTCCAAAGAAGGCTCTGCACCCTCCCCAGACACTTGGTGTTTCTCACTCTCATCACCATCATCAACCTCCTTCTTGATCTAAGCTTAAACCTCTGGATATTTCCCCCACTCATGAGCATCTTTAAGAAATAACTTCCTTCCTGTCAATAGAAGTGATTTCTGTGTTGTCTCCTCTTCCTCTGGTCTGATCCTCCACTGTCTTCTCCTGGGTCCTGTTTTCTGGGCACGTGCTCTTGCCTGTGCTCCTCTGCAGTCCATACCTTTGCCTTAAAGCCAATGCAGCACTTATCCAAGGGCTGCTTTGTTTCTTAACGATGACATTTAAGCTGCAGTAATCCTGCAAGGGCTTCTTCTACTTCATATTAAAGGCAAATTGTTCAAATTTTGATCCTCTTGTTAGAACCAGCCTCCTCTATCACAAAAGCTGCAGTCAGCATGAGAGATTTAAGTTAAGCAGCACTTTTCCTGTTACCTAACACATTTTAACTTTGGACTGGGAGTAGAATTAGTTCTGCAGTTATCACTAAAATAATGTAATCTTTCTGCCTAAGTTAGCAAAAAAAAATACCTGATTAGTGCTCTAAAAACTGGCTGAGTGCTTATAACTCATGGTCATGGTTGGCAGGGCTCAGATGCAGCTCTGTGACAAACTGCAGGGAAAGCCCTGCCCCACTGCCTCTGACTGCTCCCACATCATTCCCCTCATCTCCAATTTCATGTGATCTAACTATAGCTCCCTGGCAAATGACAATTCATAGCTAGGTGGTGTTCAAAGTCTAATTGCTCCACAGTTTTCTCAGTACTTCAGAATTTCTTAATTGCATTAGCCAAGGTGAGAATAATTGCTGCTTTCATATCCTTGAAACTTCTCATACAAAAGAGGCTTATGCAAGAATCTGCTCATTCTCTCCAATAAATGATCTCTCTGTTATTACAGAGAATGTTTTGGGGGACTGCTGGGAAGCATTCCACCACACCATTATGCACCTGAACAAAACCTGAAACTTGCAGGCACAAGACTAAATTATAGTCTGGGGCAATCATCAGAACACACTTTGGGTTTGAGGTTTTTTTGGGCTTTTTTTTCTTTATTTCCTTTTTTTTTCTTTCTTTCCTAGAAGTTGCTCTTTCAGAAGAACAAACCCCAAACCTAGATGTAACCCAGTATTTTGCATTTGGGGACCTTCTGGTTAGAGGAAATCTGCTATAAACAGGTCACTGGTGCTCTGACATTGCTCTTGGTCACATGTGGAACTCCTAGTCTGTGCCAGTCATTGTCCTTATTTTTCCTTTGTCCATGAAATCCTTGATCAAGGACCATTTCTCCCCCTGGTTTGTGCACTTTTAGGATCTTGAGCTGTATTCAAGGCTTCTAGATGTGTTGGTATTGTAGCTGTGTGCTTGTGCCTCAAGTGCAATAAAGCCACTCAGGCAGGGAATTAGACATAATGTTCTTCCTTAAGCTCCAGCAATTAAGTATAAACATATGCATGCACAATAAAATGTCATGCATCCCTTCTGAGGCTGTGACTGCCATTAGAAAAAGAAAAAAAGAACCATGTGTTTCCTAACGTGCCAATTGGATCCACTTAGTGTGAGAAGAAGCTATTCAGTGAGTGAAGCACTTAATCCAAGAAGCAAGTTGTACAAAAATTTCTGATAAGGTAGACAAATTTCACACCCTGCTGTGGGGAAAATATTACATTTCATGGTGCTTTACAGATGATGACAAATCGTATTAAAATCCTGAAAAAAAATGTGTACAAGTTAAACATGGGTATTTAAAATGATCTGGGTTTTTTTGGATGCAGGAAAATAAGTAAAATGGGCATTTTGTAGGAATAACAGTAAGTGCCATAGAGGTTTTACACAGGGTCCTTGGCAAGAAGTAATCTGATTATAGCTACAGGGCCAATTTCTCTTACAGCACATGAAATAATGCTCAGAAATAGTCCAAGTACTTCTTCCAGTTGCTAGACAAACTCAGAGGATAAATAGGATGGAGACTCTAATGGTGAGGTTTGAAGGACTGCAAGAACATCAAACCTCTCAGGTTTGTCCAGGGCTGTAAATCAAGGTGGGTTATGCCATCATTCTGAGGCAGCCAAGCTATAATTTAGGAACTTTTTCCACTTACTGTGAGTGGCTGAAGTACAATGGCAGGAGCTTTGCAGAGGTTTAAATGATTGCTTTTTAAGATGAGATGCCAGAGCTGTGGGTGCAGACCAGAATGTGCTGTAACTATCCCATGTCCATCCCATCTGGGCTGGGGCAGACCCACACCCCTGGGACACAGCAGCTGTGCCTTCTGTGTCACTTTTGCTACAGATGCTTCCAAATCCTCCATCTGCATTCTGCCTCTCCAGTGTGGTGTTTGTGAGGTCCCCAGGATGAGGTGAGAGATGAGAATCTGACTCCGTGTTCTCGGATGGATGATTTATTATTTTATGATATTATATGATATTATATTAAAGAATGCTATACTAAAACTATACTAAAGAAAGAGAAAGGATACCTCAGAAGGCTTAACAAGAATGAATAATAAAAACTCATGACTGACTCCTCAGAGTCTGACACAGCTGATGGTGATTGGTCATTAAGTAAAAACAATTCATATGAAACCAATCAAATATTCACCTGTTGTTAAACAATGTCCAAGGCACATTCCAAAGCAGCAAACAAAGGAGCAGCAATCAGGTAATTATTGTTTTCTTTCCTCTCTGAGGCTTCTCAGCTTCCCAAGAGAAAATCCTGGGCAAAGAGGATTTTTCAGAAAATATCATGGTGACACTCCAGGACTAGATAGGTCTCAAGGTAGCTCTAAAGGTTGGGGGAGCAATGTGAAATCACGTTCCTAAGAGTTAGTGCCCCGTAATGGCCCAAGAGAGAAGCTCTGATCATGGAGGACAGAGGTTTGTAGTGGCCACAGCAAACATTTTTGGGGACTTTTCTAGTGGTTTTTGACAACAAAGTGATGTGGAGCAAGAATTCTGCTCTAAGAGTGTGGCAAGCTTTGGTTGGGAGTACAAATATGGACCCAATCCAGACATGCCTTATTTCCTTGCTATAAACCAGGTGATGCTGAACTGCTGAATTTCTCTAAGCTTAGAGAATACAGAACATATTCCAAGACATGATTCCTAGTGGTGTGACAAAGATCCTGGCAGATGGACTCAATGGCTCTATCTGCCATGGATCCAGGAGAACCTGGTTTCTCACAGGCTTGTCCTGCTCCTTGGCACCTCAGCATGCTCTCAAGTCCAAGCAGGTGTCATTTCTTGCCTGTGACCTAATATGAAACAAATATTCTGGGACAATTTGTCTTGGAAACTTATTTCCAATTTATTTACTGAACTTCAATAAGGACCATGATGTCTTCATGAGAGTTAAGTACTGGGAGGTGCTAAAATGGCATAAGTGACCTTCTCTGGTCACTTAGGATGACAAATGATCACCTCGTGGGGACTGTGCTGGTTATCAAACGCACAGAAATATTTGAGGGGGAAAATTGCCTCCAAACACAGATGAGTTTACTAAAAATAGCATCAGGAATGACTTTTATGTCAGATGGTGTGAAATGATGTAAGGAACAAAGGCTTTTTGAGAGGCTCTATTACAAGGGATGTATAAATTACAATAGTAATTTATATGGTTTCCTGCTAGCAAGTCCATATATTTGTTACCTACAAAGACTGTCCATGCCCTTGGAGGGAAAATACTGAAATTTTGTCAAATTTTCTTTGGAAAAGACAAGAAAATTTGTTCTCAAATTCTGACAAAATAGGTTATTCATTTCAGAAGGAGGGAGGGGCTCTCAAAGGAGAATTTTATTCCCAGTTGCTCCTTCTGTGAGGTTTCATGGGCCACGCTGACTTTGGGAGTGAGAAGAGGACACAAGGTTTTCAATTTGACTGTCAAGACTTGGACACGAAATTCTGGTTGAACTGAAGGAGATGAGACAGGCAAGCTTGCACGTGCAGCTCCAGGAGGGTGGGAAAAACATCCTGGAAGAACTGGAAAATCAAAAATCACCCCTGGAAATGAAAAGGAGACTTGAAACAGCTTTCAGGTGTGAAAATGCATGACTACAGTGAGGATGCACTTTTTGATTAATATTTTCACTAAAAACTAGCTGAATGATAAGTGGCAGGAGAAAGCACCATGATGTGGTTCCCAAGTCTGTGAACACAGACTTAGCATGCCCCTCTAACATGGGGTAAAAGATCAAGGTTGGCATGACGTAGGAAAAAAAAACCAAAACAGCATCTGCCTTTCGTCAGGGGAGCTGTTGCCATCATTATCAAACAGAAAATCCTAGGAATTGGTTTTGCTCTCAGGACATGCAGTGTTTATAGCAATATGTTCTTAGAAATATGTTTTAAGGTGTTCATATGAAGTGAGAGGGGCAGCTGTGGGAGAAACTGGAAACTCACTTCAGAAATCTTGTTTACTCCTGATTTCAAAGCGAGCTGAGTGCAAACAGGGACCAGAGGAGATTTGTGACTAATTTTGTGTCCAAATGTGTGCTCGGGACCAAAGGTTGTTAAGATTTCCTGGCATTCACTGGCTCAGTAGCAATGCACAAGGCTTCTGGAAAATGCCCTTCAATGTGCATTTTTCTGGCCAACAGAAGGGATGGGTTCATTTTCCTGGGAATGAGATCCTAAATTTTCTGTGGCATTTCTCTGTAAGTATTGAGAAGTTTCTCACCTGCTGGAGAGGCAGCCCTGGCTCCCTACCAAGGAGGCTAAAAGAGCTGTTTATGTGATTTACATGGATTACAGGTGTTTGGAAAAACCCATCCTCCAGCCAGGAGTGATCCTGAGCCCCTTGTGGAACTGCTGGAGAGTTTCTGAGGGCCCAAAGCAGGGCTGACAGCCTTCCCACTGAAAATTATCATACTGAAGGAGGTGGGTTTGCTGCTCATCAACTCTGCCATTTCAGCAAATGACATTCTCAAAGGTTTCTTCTTGTTGGCTTTCTCTTTTAATAGTACTTTTCCTGCACTACCAGAGGTGCTTTCTGTTCCCAATTAAATCTCCTGAAGTATCACTGTCCCCATGGTGAAACAAGGAACCCAGTGATGCTTCAGGAGGCTCCACATGGTCCTTGTGATATGCCACGCAACAAGATGTGTGGATGTGGCACTTGCAGACATGGCTTAGTGGTGGGCCTGGCAGAGCTGGACTCAATGATCTCAAGGGTCTCTCCCAAACTAAATGATCCTGTGATTCTAAGATGATGTGAGACCTCTGCTAGGAGAAGAGGGAAGGCCAGGACTCCTGGCTAGGAGCTGGTTGTAAGTGAAAGTGATTTGAAAATTACCTGATGGGAAATGTCATATGTGGCTAAAAGGAGCAGGTGGGGCTGTTTGTTCTTAGTTGTCTGTGTGAGTTTTAAGCTGGGGGACCTTTCTGTGGCTGTGACCTAAGGCTTTCTGTCTTTTTTTCCTATACACAATCCTCTGAAATGTGTATCCTTCAGCTCTTGAATGTTTGCCCTCCTATTGTGTGCCTTCAGTGAAGTGGATGAGCTGATGAGGACCTGGCTTTTCTTGGCAGCTGTGGAAGTGGAAACATCTCCTTATCTGGACCAAAGCCTGATGCTATGGGGATACAGACTTCTCTTCTGTGTCTTGTCAGCCTCAAAGGTGGGCAGAAATGGTGTTGGTGTGGCCTGATGCTGTTGAGGAAACAGACCCCAAACCAGATTTTACAGAGTGAGGTTTCCAGGAGCACTGGGAACTTGGGGATATGAGCACCCTGAGTGTCTGTTTCCACTGCTGTGATTTGGGGTGTATTTGTAACACTTTCTGGAAGTATTTAGATAAGTTAATGGTCCCTTTGTGGCATCTGAGGAGACAGGATTTGACACACCTTAGTCAGTGCTTTGACAAGGAGAAGGTTTGTATTTAATTAACTCTGCCCTGCAGGACTGGGTGTGAGGCTCTGGAAGGCTGAACAGGGATAGGAACAATGTTGTCCAAGTCCAGAAGTGCAGAAAGAAATTATGAGTTTAATGGGGCATGAAATTATCCATTCTGTTTTCTTCAGAGTTAATTGTAGTTCACTACATAGCCTGACAAAACCCTGTCAGAGCCCCAGAAACATTTGCCTTCAGTGTAGGATGCAAATTACTTGCCCCAGACACCAAAGGGCACCAAAGAATGCTCCCTGTTCCTCAGAAGAGTCACAGATGCAGATGGAGAACCTAGAACTTGCTGAATTTGCTCTCTGAATTTTTGAGTACCTGTGATGTAGGAAGTGAGAAACTCCATGGCTCTCTCAGAGCTGACAAATGTTAGTTGTTAGGGAATTGATGGATGACAGTATAATGCTCTAAGGAGTTGGTTTAATCCTTCACAGGGAGAGGAGCCTTGGGGCTGGCTTCCTGGGCTGCTTTGGGCACACGGGTGTCAGCATGGGACAAGGATATTGCTCCAAATCCTGGACAGACTTCTGTGTCTGCATCCTCATTTTGTGCCACTCAAATGGTTGAAAATTTTGCTCAAACACAGAACTGCTTCAGCATAAAATTCTTTATGTTCAAGGAGTCTTAAAATTTAGATGGTCACATGAGTGTTTGAAGGTCTAATAGTAGAATGAGGGAAAAAGGAGTGAACAGAAATTCCCCCAGTCCAAACTAACATAATTTCAGACTCTTGCAGTCAATTTGTGTTTGAATATAAAGCAAATGAAAAAGAAATATTGACTTTTACCTCAGGCTTGTGCACTGTCCCATTCCCACCCCATTTGAAGCCCACACCAGCTATTCCTGGCTCAGCATCCTTTTCCTCTGCTGCCTTCTCTGTGTCATTGGTGGGAGATTATTCAGCAGACAGGTTTAATGACAGGAAGATTTATTTCTTTTGCTGCTGTGCAGGTGAAAAATTGGCTGCTCATCCAGTGTTATTTAGGTGTGGCTCAGTGGCAAGTGACCCCTTTCCGAAGTTCTGCCACCAAGAGAGATGCTGTTGAATATGATGGAAAGGGGAAGAACTTTAAAGCTAAAATATAAACGTAAACCACTAGTAAATACATGTCAGTTGGCTGAAATTACACCTGTTAATGACTTTATATGGAGTAATTCAGAATCAGCCCTTTGAGTATCAGTAAATGTTCTGTCACTTGTTTCCTAGGACCAGGAAAGAAGGGAAATATTTTCTTTTTGTTGGAGACTGTAGTTGAATCATGAAAGACTTTAAAAAGGAGGGAGTAAAACCCTGGGGCAGATCTACCTGTGTTTTTACCTTGAATTGCACTGATTTCTGTCTGCCTCTGATACCAAGGCATTGCCAGCTCATATCTCTTCTATGCTTTTGTAGTCTCCAAACAAGGAGTCCATTTTATGAACCATGTCTTTAGGGAACAATCAGATGTCTGAGGACTCTCCATCAGTTGCATCCTGTCCAAACTGGGCTGCCTACAAGGAAAGGTTTGAGGGGTGAATAGCCTGCAGGGCACAGATCCATTCTGCTCTGCCTGGTAGCAGCAGCTGCAACCCAAAAGTTGATGGCTGATATCTCACTCACAAGGCTTGACAGGTTTGGGTGCTTCTGCTTTGGGGTGAAAGGCTGCTACAGTCACAGTTTACCTTCAGCACCACTTTGTTCTGATGGGGCATTTTTTGATGTCATCAGGAGCTGTGGCTGTGGCAAGCCACACACCAGGTGCTGACAAGTGCTCCTGACACAGTTTAAAAATAAACTTGCTGTGGATTGTTAAACTCTTGCAGTGTCTGTCTGCTGGCTCTCCTTTCTCTCCCTCTCAGTGAGCTGACTTGGCTTTTCAACAGAGACTGGGTTTCACCACAACAAATTGATGTTCTGTCCTGTGCTTTAAAGTTGTTTTATGGTTGATTGTATGATTTATTGTTTCCATCCAATCAACAGCTGAAATGTCAGTTTGTGTTATCTTTCCTCCAAACCTGCATTAACAGTGACCCTCTGAGCCACTGTTAAAGCAGCAGAACAGAAGACATCTGGGAGAGATCTCCAGTCACCTGCTGGGACAGTGGGACACTCTGAAAGCTCTGATCCACTCTGCTTTCCACCTCTTTCTCTGCAGAAACCACTCCAGTGTGTGAGAAGGTTTTTAAATAAAAACCTGTGCTTCATGTTAAAAAGGGGGGAAATTCCTGTTTCCTTGCTCCTGCTCCATCCTGTTGCTCCTGGGTCTGCCTGACAGATGCATTCCTCCCTGCAAACCTCCCTGCTAATTGAGTAGCAGATGCCAGTCTTCCTCAGCACATGTTGGGATGTAATGTAGCCCACAGCCATTAGATTTGACTCTTTCAAACCACACTGATTCAACACAGATTCTTCAGGCTGAGGCAGCACTAATGACTTGTCAGCATATGGGATAAAGTGGATCATTAGATGGTCACTGATAGTTTCATTTTGGTTCTGTTGGGTTTTTTTCCTTATTCTTCAGGAAATAGACCAGAAAATTGTATTTTTTTTTTTCATTTTGCCCAGGTTTTGTCTAAAAATAAGCCATGAATGTAGCATTGTATTTGGCTGTGTTATTATTTGAAGTGCAAAGGTCTGTGATTTATTCTTCTAGAGGGCAGCTTAGCCTTAGGTTTTATTTAAATTAGGAGTGTATCCCCTTCCTTTTAGTGAAGTTTTCTAGTTTTCCAGACTTGCTTGGAATCTGCGTGATCTTTGCAACACTTCATTTATGAACAGTGATGTGACATAACAAGATTAACACTGACCTTTCTGTGGGAAAGGCACCCCCTACCTTTCCCCCAAGATCCATAGGCTGCTCTTGGGTATAGCTGCTACCTAATACTTGGAATTCTTTATTGATTGTGATGCATAGGCAGGCTGGAGGAAAAAAAAAAAAAAAAAAAAAAAAAAAAAAAAAAAAAAAGGAGGATTTACTTATTTTGTGGAGCACAATTTTTTGTTCAATTAACAAATGCAAAGTGAGATAGAGCATATATGTAAACCGATGGACAAAAGATAAAAACTACCCTAAAGTTTGCAGATGGGGTTCATCTTTCACTGTGTTGGTTGGTTGTTTTAGCTGCTTCACTTTTTCTGATGTATGAGTGCTCTGAGGGGCCAAGGAAAACATGCTGAGGTTCTCCAGCATGGAGCACCTGTGGGAGTCAGAGAGGGAGGTGAGAGGGTGCTCTCCTTCATCCCTGTGTTGAGGGAGGAACGGGAGCAAAGGGGGTTTGGGGACAGGAGCAGAAATGTGATAGATCAGAGACAGAACCACCTGGAGGGCAAGGAGAAGTCCTCATTCCTGCAGTTATTGCTGTATCAGGAGTTTCATGGGCTAATTAAAACTGTATTTGTGCTCCTGTAAATGGTATTTTTTAGAAGTGATTTGTGCACACAGACTGCATGCACAAGGAGTAGGGGTGTGACTGTATTTTGAACTATGTGACATAATGTTAATCTGATATTGAGATGACAGTGGAAGACAACAACCCTGGCTACAATTTTTCTTAATAGCTTGATTTGAGACATTTTTGATTTTTTTCTAATTCAAACCTGAAGGAGAGATGGCATGAACCAAATGTTGAAGAGACAATTTTTAGTTCATATTGTAAATATACTTGATCCCATTTTGTTACTGGACTTAATAGCAGTTTAAGAACTCCGTAAAATTGCTTCTGACAAAATAATGAACCTTTTCTGTAATAGCTAAAAACCTGTTTTCCTGGTTTCTTTTTCAGGATGAAATGTATGTTATACAGTGTGGAAAAAGAGGTTTCAAAGAAATGGGTGTGTTTCCTTCTGAATATTAAAACTTCTTGGCCAGGTCTGTTTGCAGCTCTAAGCAAACACAGGAATATCTTATATTATCTAAAATATATATATATATATATATATCTCAAGGTACTTTTGGTATCATGCATGTGTTTGGCTCAGTTCTTCCTTAAATTGATGTTTCTGGGCACAAACAAACTGGGGAAAAGGGGAAGTCCACTTCCTTTTGGGCACCTGAGGGAAGGAGAGGTTTGGCTTTGGTACTGCAGATGCTTTACATTGTTTATTTATTTCTATATTTATTTATTTATTGTTACCTCTGCTTTCCCAGTGACTGGGATTTTCTCTAAATGTAGGTAAAACACTGACATCTAGTGCCTGGAACAAAGCAGCCAAACATAATCTGAGACTGCAGCTTTGGAGCCCTCCTGGGCTGGGTTTAACTGCTCAATAACAATATGGACTGCAGTATATTATGGGTATTATATTCATGTTTCTAAGTTGAGACTGGACACATTTGGGGCCATCTCGACTGACATGCTCTTGTGCCCTTGTTAATCATGCCTTTCTCCAGGAGACAGAAGGAAAAGTTGAGCTAAACATTAGCTGAGAGAAACAGCTCCTTCAAGTGAGCTGTCTCACCACAACTTTCAGTACTTGCCTATCTCCTCTGAAAAAAAAGATCTCCTGCTCCCTTTTGGAGGTTTTTTGTCCTTTTTTTTTTTTGTAGCAATCTCATGCTAGTGGTCCAAAGGCAGCCTAGAGATCCCTGATGAGCCATCAGAGGTTTCCCTTTCTCAGTTTCCAGCTGATGGACTCCTGCTGTCAGCAGAGCTGCAAAATAAATTATTTAACTTTTATGCCTTTATTTTCATACAAGCCCTTAGAATTATTTACTTCCTTCTGCTTCTGATGATCTGTTTTAATGATGACTTCCAGCAAATGCTTTCAAAGAATCTCAAAGATCCACAGTTTTCAAAGACAAAAATTTAAAGGAATTGGCAATTCTGGCAATAGGACTCCTCTCTCTGGCTTCATTCTTTAGGCTGCCCTTCAACACAAAAAAAGAACCCCACCAACTAAACAAAAACCCCAAACCACAACAAAAAAAAAAATAACCCTCTTAAACATGGTTATCCCTCTAGATTTGATAATTTTTGCCCCATTGCAAAAAAAGAAGTCAGTGCACAGTCTGCTTAAAAATTATTCTTGCTAAGTGGATTTTTAAAACTTCTTACTCTCCCATTTCTTATGCTTCTTTTTGTTATCTTCTTAAACCAGGATTACCTACTGAGTTTTAACTGGCATTTAAAATTATTATTATTATCTGTAGTAGTAGTTTCTAGGCCATTTTAAAAATGACAGAAGAAAGCTCTGGTTTGCTTTGCTACCACCGCCCCCTCATGCCCTTAGCCCCAATTCCTTTTTTTTCTAATGCTTAATCAGGTTTTTTTTTTCCCAGTCATTCTGTAGGATGAGTAGTGCAGGCATGCACAGCTAGGGCTGCCAAGCTGTGTATTTTTTCTCCAAGGGGGAGTAAAAATGCAGTGAGTGTTGCAAGACTCATTTCTATAGGTCAGGCTTTGCTGACTGGACCACTTCAAAACACATTTTCCTGCCCCAGATCATAAAGTGCTCGAAATTCACATTCAGACTGATAATGTACCAACTTAAATATCTTTAAACAAAGAAACAAGCAAACAAAATACTTGTCAGGGATTTCCATGTGCAGAAATCAGTGAGGCGAATATTTAATTATAAGTCGCGTTATTTCTACAGGTGACTCTGATGTTTTCAGGTACAAAAATGAATGAAACCAAGTTGGTTTTGGGGTAGATGCTTTCCTATGAGTGAGTGGGCTATTAAAACTTAAATGTCTTTAAACAAAGAAAAGCAAAAGCAAACAAAAATATTTGTTAGGAATTTCCATGTGCAGAAACCAGCGAGGCAAATATTAATATTATTTCTAGGGGTGATTCTTATATATTCAGGTACAAAAATGAAGCCAAGTTGGTAGATACCTTCTTAAAAAAATGGTTTAGCAGACTTCATAGATGCAAGACTACAAAGATCCTTCACTTTGCTCCTGCCACACTGTGCTGATGGGACAACAGAAGCAGAACTGCCAGCCCATAGCACAGGCTGGGAGCCACAGTCAGTGGGCTATTAAAACATGTATATATACCAAGAGCTGGCTCTTCTTATTTCTCCAGAGGAGGTAGTTAAGCCTTTAAATCAGCTAAGAAACCAGCTCAACAGTGTGGAATAATTATAGGGCATTTCTTGCTCATTTTTATATAATCCATTAAGTATCTCCTAGATTTATCTTCCTATCTCTCCTGTTATATGTCATTTGCAGTTTCTACTCTAAATAACTATATTTATGGGATTAGCCAGCAGACAGGCTGATGAGATTTGGTATCTGGGATCTAAACTCAGTATTTCTTTCAATCTACCATGAATAAACCATTTTTTTTTTCATCTGTTGTCTAAAATGAAAGTGTAAGTATGTTCTAGATACTTTTGCTTTATTCTGGCTACAGAAATATAGGAATTACTGAATGAAGCTCTATGCCACCCTGTCTTTTAGGAAACCTGAAATCAGATCTGAGCTATTAAAGTTTAATAGCTAGTGGGGGAGAGAAGTAATTACTTCCCATAACATCTTTCTCTATCAAGAATTTTGTTGTAACATTGATGCAAAATTATTCCACTGGCATTATAAACTGCCATGTAATGTCTGATAATGACATCTCTTACTACCACAGAGAAACCTTTGTTATGACTTAGATTACACATTCATATCCTGCACCAAATATGAGGATGAATAAAATGAAAGTAGATAGCTAATATATCAAGGTAGCATTTGAGCCGAGAGTTATAATTTTTTAAATACATATGTGAGAACGTGAAATAAATTAGCCAGATTTTTTGTGTCACCAAAAAGGTGCAAAATTCAATTGTCTGCACAGGCATTTTACACATTTCCCATCAATAGGAACAGTGTTAGCAAAGCTCAGTTTTCCTTTTGCCTTCACTGGTGGCTCTCTGGTGAATTTTTTTATATGGCTGCTGGTGATTTTCCTTATGCCATTTTTTTAGATAGGACAGGAAAAGCCTGAATTTCCTTTTGCCCTTCCTATTTCAAGCTGATAATTCCTAATTTAAAGTCTCTCATCCTTTGCTTTTCCCTCTTTCTCACACCACAGTGTCATTCCATAAAACCTAGCCAGGCATGAGTAGGATGGCAGTGAAGAAGCTCCCAGAAATTATTTTGCTATTGGAAAATATGGGCTTTGTTCCCATTCCAAAGAAGGAATGTAGGTTCCTTCAGATGGAAGATTTTATTTGTTACCTGCTCACTCTTTGGTTGAAAAGCCTGGTTCAAACTTTCTGTAATTTAGGTTTGACTTTGTGCTTCGTTTTGTTTTAACCTTAAATATAGGATGTTGCAAAAATTTAATAACATAGGGAAATAGTATTTTATGAATAAAATTTCAGCTTTCTAATGAATGAAATTATTTGGTATTTTTGAATAAGACTATGTTGTGACCTTTTTTGTCCCTTTGGACCTTTGATATATCTTTATAATGTTACATTTTTGGGATGGAGAGTTAATTTCTCGCTTTTTCTGGTCAACCATGCTTGTATGGGAGCTGAATTATTTTAAGGGAATTCAGACACATCACCTATAAATTCTTTGGGTTTTCAGACTCAAAGCAGCTTCTCTGTCTGTCAGCTACAGCCTGAATTGCTTTTTTAAAAATTCGAATTAAAATTTAAATTTTTTATTTAATTTTTCTGATTTTTCTCAATCATAATTACACCAAGGTTGTTTGCCTTGCCAAAAGTTTCCCTGATGCCCATCAGCAGGGCCAGGTTCCTAACACACATGGTGCTTCTGCTGATGGCATTTCAAGTGACCCTTGTAATCACTGAGCATCCACTGGCAGTGAAGTTTCAGCATTAAACTTCCACTTCGCTCATTTGGGGTCTTAATTGCGCTTTGAAACGTTTGATGGCTTGGCTGACCTTTCTCTGGGTTAAGTGAAGACTTGAGATTTGTCTGCCAGGAGGGAGCTGCTGAGGAAACCTTGGAGTGTAGCACTTGATTGGTGTCACTGAGGCAGCTGCTCTGGTATCTCCGGGGTTAGAAATGCCTCTGAAATTTTTATGGGCTTTAACTGGAGCCATAGAAAAAGGAAAACCTTGGGAATGCCAAGAATTTTACAAAGAGTAGGTGATGAATATAAACTGAAGAGCCACTTAACAGTAAATGCAGGGATTGTATGCTATAATCCCTTTTTGTACTTCTAAAGCATTTCTAACCCTTCCTTTCCCCATGGGAGATCTCCCAGGGGAGCAGTGGATTTCCCTGCCAGTGGGAAAGTTCAGCATTGCCATCTCCCCCAGGCTGCTTTCCTGCTGCAAGGGCACCCCAGGAAGGACTGGGGCAGGACTGGAGCTGGCTGAAAACCCTCAGTTTGCAAATTCCCCCTCTCCTGACCCAAAGCTATTCTGGAAATCTTCAGAGACAAAAATGACTAAAACTAATTTTATCTTTTTTTCTTTAGGTCTGCATAGAGGGCCAGATGATGCCCAGAATGAGTGCAGATATTACATCTGCAGACTTTCTGCTGCCCCTGTGAATGTTCCTTATTTTTGTGCTGGCCTTCTGGCTCTGTGCTGACATTTGTTCTGGCAGTCCCTGTGGAACCTGGCCCCGTGTCCTCCACCACCCACCTCTCATCTCTGTGTAATTAGCCTGAGAGCCACGGGGCAGGAACTTTCCTGGCTGTGTTTGTGCAGGAGGCCAAGGGCAATGCCAAACTCAGAAGGTGAGCAGTGGGGCAGACAGGGGAGTTCAGGCTGAGGGAGATGATTTGGGGCAGTGTGACTGATGAAGGGGGGCTCATTTCAGGGGTCTGCAGTACCTATGTATCACACCCAAGAGACAAATCATCCTTTGGGGTGCTGCTCTTCAAACCTCCTTTCTTGATGGTGGTGAAAGGGAATTTGGTCAATTCCCCAGCAGTAAGGATGCACAGCTCATCCCAGGCTGCAGGTAAGTGTCCATATTCCCGCTGTGACTGCTCTCGTTAGCAGGACCTGGGGGCTCTGAATCAGACCCTGGTGGGGAGGATACAGTGAGGAAGAAGATAAGGGCCAGTTTCTTTCCAGCCTGTGGGAAAGGGGAAAACCCTGTGGTGTTGGGAGTGACATTGACAGCCAGGGATGTGGCACATTTTGGCAGAGATTATGAAATCAACTACTTTAAACCTGGCACCTTATTTGGGGATGCCCAACAGTCCCACTCTCAGCACAGTATCCCCATGCATTTAAAGTCCTGTCCCCTTGGCTGATACCCTGTTAAATATCAGCCTCTTGCAATAATATTTTATCTTGTAATTACAATCCCAGAGCATGCAAAAGACATACCAAGATGAATATAGTCGATTACCTTCCCTTCATCCTTCAGAGCATTGAGTTAACCCCAGCCACTGAATAATTGCACCTGCAAAATAGGTTTTATTGCAAGAAACAAGAGCAGGAGGACTCTGTAGCCAGCAGAGATCAGGACTGGTTGCCTCTGCAAAGCCATTTCAAGCCTCTTGGCTTGAGACTATGTCATTAGCTTGTGTCAGTGATTAATTTGAGAAGTATATATTCAGTAATGGACTATTCATTGTACAAAGTTTAGTCCATAACCTATTTACTTACCACTGCCAGCACATCACACAGTAGCATTGCAGCTAATATTGAACAAAACCCTGAGCAGTGCAGTATCACCTTTTGATTTCTTCACTTATTGTTTATTTTCCTTACCAGGGATAAGTCCTGCAGACCTTGATCTCTCAGTAGTTTTTCCTGCTTTGCCAGGCCTTGGTCCTCAGCTCACTGGTGCTGCTCAGTTAAGACATGGTTTAAGCACCATCCAGGGGGCACACTGAGGAGCAGGACAGTGATAGCACCCGAAGAGGGAAGGAACAGGGCTGGAGGCCACAAGTCTGCAACAGGAAGGTGAAAGTTGAGGGTTAAAGTTGTTCAGTGAGATGCAGATCAGGAGAAAACCGAAGTGGGTAGACTGAAACTTTCTTGGTTACTGTTAGGCTGCCAGAATGTAAATGTAGCTCACACTGGTACCAGCCAGTTGTATTTCCAGCTCAGGAGCATGAGCTGTGCAAGAGAAGTGGATGCATTGTCCGTTTTTAGTACATCTTGTGTTTTTGTAGGGGATGGGGTAAGGAAGGCAGATAAAAATGCTTTTGAGGTGCCCAGGGTGTGTGAATCCAGGAACTGCTTCCATTAAACTGAAAATGCCTCTTTTGGTACAGGCACAGTTGATATGCCTGGGCCAGAGGGCATGTCAGCTTCTGGGGAAGAGGGAGGAGAAATGCTCTGGGGATCTCTCATCCCTTAGTGCCAGACTGAAAGGACAGGGAGAGCATTCTTCTTTATTTCCTTCCATCCCAGCTGTCTGCTGCCTACACACTCTGAGCCACCCTCAAGGGCTTTGGGGCAGCACCCAACTCAGCTTTTCCAAACTGCCTTGTCATCCACTGAGGACCCCTGTCTGGGCAGCTATCTGCTTTACCTGGGCTTAAAGCCAGCCTGATGCTACCAATGGCAATTTTTCCATGTTGAGAAGGAAAACCATCTCTTTCCAGTTTGTGTGCCAAAGTCAAAACAAGGAGAACATGAGGTGTCATCAGCAGTCGATGTGGTGATGTGCTCTTCTGGGATTTTCACCTGGGTCTAAACCTGCTGTGAAGGTGGCTTGGTGTGGATGCAGGGTGTAGCCAGGGCTGGGTAATCAGCTCCCTGTCTGATTCCGTGTCCCCCTGTGTCAGTGATGAGAGATTCCAGGGTAGGAATCCACCCCACGTACCCCCGTTCCTGCGGGGTGCGGCTGGCCGGATCCCTGCAGCGCTCTGCCCCATGGGGACACGGAGCGCGCCCGCAGCGATGGCACAGCTGTCACACGGTGGAATTCCGGGACTTTTAGCAAGAGTTGCGTGTGCGGCCCCGCGAATGCCGGGTTTTGGCAGCAGCGGGGCCGTGAGAGGGCGGTGTTGGACCGCGGCTGCGGCGGCCGCACGGGGCAGAGCGGCAGCGCCCGGCCCTGGCGGGACCGGAGCGTCCGCGCTGCTTTTGGGGTGCTCAGCCTTGGGGTTTGGCAGCAGGGATTCGTTGCAATAAAATCTCCTTTGCCTCTTTCTCCTTTTTTTTTTTATTTATTTTTTTTTTTTTTATTTTTATTTTCCCTCTCGTCTCTTTTTTCGTCTCTTTCTCTTTCTTCGTCTCTTTCTTCGTCTCTTTCTTCGTCTCTTTCTTCGTCTCTTTCTTCCTCCTCCTCCTCTCCTTTCCTTTCTTCCTCTCCTTTCCTTTCCTTTCTTCCTCTCCTTTCCTTTCTTCCTCTCCTTTCCTTTCTTCCTCTTCTTTCCTTTCTTCCTCTCCTTTCCTTTCTTCCTCTTCTTCCTTCTCCTTTCCTTTCTTCCTCTTCTTCCTTCTCCTTTCCTTTCTTCCTCTTCTTCCTCCTCCTCTTCTTCTTTCCTTTCTTCCTCCTCCTCCGCTTCCCTGTTTCTCCTTTTCTTTTGAGGTCTTTCCCAGACCTTCCAGCAGCTTGTGAAGCACCCCAGCACCGGAGGGTGACTCTTTGCCAGTGAACATCCCTGCAATCATAGAAGGGCAGCTGGCACAGCCAAGAGCTCCCTGATGTCCCACCACACCCGACGTGTTCCTGAGAGGACTCCCAGCATCACAGCCACCTCTGCCATGTGCTCCCTGAGGTGACCCTCTGGATATCAAGCCCTGGAGGAGAGGTTACACCTCAGGTTTTCCCTGGCTTGAAAAGGATAAAAAGCCTCATTGCTGAAAGCAACCTAAACAGGTAAAAATGTGCCTGGTTATTTTGCTTTGCACAGTGCAAAGCTACCCCTTTCCTGACACTGCTTTTTTAAATCTCATTTTTCATGGTTGCAAATTATCTTCTTTTCTTTCCAGACCCCAAAACTTTCTCCAGATGCAAACTATTGCACCTGAGTGAGTGTGGTAGTGAGCTGCCTTCACCTTTATCTGCTGCTGTGGGACAGATGACTCCACACTACAGCAGAGCACTTGCAGATTGCTATCTTTCTTCTGTGAAAATTTGCTTATCAGTGTAAGTGGCACCTGGAGATGAGAAAGCAGAGCTTCAGGTACTCCACTTTTCTTTCACCAGGTCAACAAGGAGATTGATTTTTCTTCTGCTATGCTAGCAAAGCCACAGGTTTGGTTTTGGTTCCTACTCTGTATGACAAAGACAGGAGTTGGGAGTGTGGGGGGGGGGAAGGAAGACAATTTTGAGGGATTGCAGTTATTGAAGGGGTGCCTACCAAGGGGGCTGAAGGGAGAGGTCTTGCCAAGGCAGACAGTATGATCATCTCTCTGTCTCACACAGAATCAGTGGGTCATTAATGTTTAAGCCAGCCTCTTATTTCACTGCAGTTGTCGCTTTGTCAAGGCTTTTCTCAATACATCAAATACTTGAAGGACTAAACAGCCCCAGCAATGGCTGCAAGAGGAGTTATTCCTGATCTAAAGCAAACCCTGCTGAGGGCCTCTCTTTCTGTGATATTTGTCATGGTGGGCAAAGGGAATGACGAATATGAGATGATTACTTTTCCCTTTGTGCTCCCTTAGGTTAAAGTTTTGTGAGGATAAGGATTACCTGCAGGACTGAATCCTGCTTTTGAGCTGATGGGTGCATTGCAGGCTCTGCTCCCTTTCCCCCCTCAGCTTCCCCCAAAAGAGGAGGAGATGTGTGGGAGCCAAAAAACCAACCATTGGCAGCCCTGTATTGTGTGAGATGTTTAATTTTCAAAGTTGGGGACATTTGTACCATCACCTTCCCCTGATGGCTCCCCAAGCCTTGCTCTGCCAATAGAGCTCAGCACAGAGAGGTCATTAGGAAGACTGACATGGATACCTTGTAAAGATCAGGAGGCTGTTCTGCAGAAAGTCCCTTCCAACACTGAATTTTATAATGGTCCAGCTCTCTGGCAGGTGCAGTTTGTTTTACCTGTTTCTTGGTTGCTTTGATCTTTAAAAAGTCTCGTAAATACCTAGAAAAAAAAAAAAAAAGGTGGTTCGCTTGTTCTGCATAGAAAAAAAAAAAACAACCCCAAATTGCACAATGGAGGGAATATTTGTCAGGGATGCTAAACTGGAGTTTCAGTGGGAGAGGGACCTAGCCTTGGACAGATTTTCCAGGTTAATTGAAAGGAATATGGTGATCTCTGAAATGCTACTTTCTCCACACGTTCATGGCTTTGTTAAGCATGGAGAAGTGCATAGGTAACATCTCTCTTTACGCCTGAGCCTGTGAAGAGAAGATGAGCTACTTTAATGGCTCTATCTTTTTATTGAAATCCCTCTTTGTTGGGTGTCCTGGGGTTTAAACTGACTAACACTTTTCCATAAGACATCTCTCAATCAACAGAGACAACATGGTTACTGGACAACATTTTTCCCCCCTGCTGATCAGCACGTCAAGCAGTACCAAAGCACACAATCTCCTCCTGAATCCCACAGCAAATCATTCCTTTTTTTAAACATCACCTCCTGTCAGTAATGGTGTTGGAGATGGGTTAAGACAGCCACATTTCTGCTTCATATCTATAGAGAGAGGAGAGCTTAGAGCATCTACCTGAGCAGTGCCACTGTTTAGGAGGGAGACACTTCTCAGCACTGTTTTGCTGTTTGGGTTTTTCCTTGCAGTTAACTGTAGATACACTTGAAAACAAAAAAAAAAACCAAAAAACAAAAACAAACAAACCCAAAGCAGTGGGCTATTAACAAGTGGGTTTAATGTTGACAATGGCACTGTGCAGTGGGAGTGTGATCTGGTTAATGTTCCAGAGCAGAACAGCCCGTCAGTTCACATCCCTTTCCTTGGCAGCAGTGGCAACGCTTCCCCCAGAAGTTAAAGCCATGTGTCTCGTTTCTGAGAGAGGCTTATTCATAAAAAGGGAGGAAAAATTGATTGTCCGATCCACAGAAGGGAAAAAAAACCACACAAGGGGATAAATTATGAGAATTAAGATGGGCAGATAGATTTTTACAGCTCGTGTATGTAAAAATCTGTTCCTGGTAGACTTGAGCTGTGTCATTTTAGATGCATTTCTCCAACCCACGTAAATATTCCTGTCAAAAAATCAAATCTGGAAAAGAAGGAAATTTCATTTTTCATCAAAGCTCTACAGTGATCTCGTTATTAAAAACAGAGGGAAAAGATATATCAGGAAGGCAAAGCAGTTGCAGCCACATAGTTGTTTTCAATAATCCAGTGAGTCACTACATAGAAGAGCCTTTCATTTCTCTCTGTGCTTCAGACAAAATTGTTTATTAAGATTTTGGTGCATTATTTAAAATTAAAAAAAAAAAAAAAAGAAATTGTACCTCTTTATTTTAAAGACTGTTGCAATAAAAATTCAGATTATTCAGATTTATCAAGTGCATTTTATAAGGCAGTAAGCACAGCAATTTTTTCCTCATACCACAAGATATTCCCTGGCTTTTCCATCTCATTCATAGTCATACATAAGGAAGCTGTTTACAAGGCATTGCTACAGGGAGAAAAAAATATTATAGAAATGAAAACTTGATCCAACCAATGGCTGGATTTGTAATGAAAGACCTAAGTGGAAGGTAAACAGTAGCCTAATGTAACACTTTAAAAGCAAATTATTATACATCACTTACTGAAAAGTGATGTATAATAGCTGCAAAGGGGATCTGTACTTCAGATTTTCACCCATGCAGAGGTGTGGAATAGAAGCTAATTGCATATGTAGCTACAATGCACACTGAGCAGCCAGAACAGACAAATACAAATATTTAAGATGTTTCACTTTTTTAAAATCACAAGGTCATGAACTTGCATTTTGTTTTTGTTTCTTTTTCCCCAGGAAATTGGACAGGAGGCTGGCTGAAAGTGTACCAGTGCTCTACAGGGATTTCTTGTGCCTTTTCAAGGAAGGATTTGCTGTGTTCTAGAATGTGTAAATATTGTTAGGGGCTCGTTTTTGTTTTGTTTTTTATCTCAAATGCTTGCCAAGGAAATTGAATGGTACAAACATAATTAGCCAGGTGCTGAACATTTAATCTTAAATTCTGAGTCTTCATTCAATCTTAATTTAAAAACCTTAGGAGGGAAGCTTGCAACCCTTCCTGTTCATAAGGATGGATGGAATTTGTGGCAGGTTTTTATGGCAGAAGAGGGAAACCACTCAAATGGGGAAAGCTCAGAAAACTGTGCTGAAGCCAGTTAGTGGTCGAGTGGTCGTGTCATGGATAATGGGACAAGATCTGGATTCAAGTCACCTCTGGTGTGGTCAAAGCAGGCCATGGTGGGTGGGGCTCTGGGTGTCCTGATCTGGTGGAAGGTGTTTGTGGGGTTGGGAGCAGATGAACTTTCAGGTCCCTTCCAACCCAAAACATTCTGTGGCTGGGAATTTAAGAAGGTGCTATGGGAGAACTGGAAGGCTTGTGGGGTGAAAAAATGAGAGCTTTCCCTTTGTGTGAGAGTTATTCCAAATCAGAACAGGTTGTTTGGGGATAGGTGTTTTTTTCCCATGGGTGATCTTCCAATGGCATTGTTATTTTTACCTGAAAAAGGGACAATTTCTGAATTTGAATCAGTTTTAGTCTATCAAGATAAAATAAACTGCTAGTCCCTTTTATTTTTATCACAATTTACTGAGAAAAATTGATACACTAGGCATGATAGGGGGAAAAAATCTGGAGGGAGAAAAATTAGATAAAACAAATCCATTTATTCCCTTCTGCAAGTATTTTTATAAGCTGGGAAGCTGTAGAGAAACGTGAAAGTGCTGTGAATTCTCCTACACCTTCCTTTGCCCTTTTTGAGTGATAAAAGCTATCAAATGACATCTTTGTGAGGAACATGCCAGAACTTCTGCACATTGAAAAAAAGTCCAAAAAGCAGCAGCATTAATTCCTGTGAGTGTTCATGCCAAATCTGTTCTTTTGTTTAGTGTTGTCAGGGGAGTGGGACCTTTGTCATAATTTGAAGTAGCCCTCTTTTATTTTCCTGGTCACCAAATATTCAGAAAAACAGTAACAGAGGTTAAAAATAAATATGAAAATCCATTTTAAACCTTAATAACAAGATTTATATAGTACTTAGTACTTGCTGAAAGTTTCTTTTTCTAGTGCTTGCTTCTAATAAAAAAAAAAGAAAAAGTAGCGCAAGAAGAGAGCATTCACCTTGCAAATGGCTGGATTCCAGGAAAGAAAAAAAAAAATAAACCAGGGAAAATTCGGGCAGAGATTTGCATGGCTGCCTGCAGACAAGGCCACCCACTGGCCTCCTGCCTGCTCCTGGCCTGCCAGCGGAAGTTTTGCCCTTGGCAGCAGCACCCTGAAATGCCACTCGGCTTCGTGCCACTGTTCCTGGTGGGGAAGGCAAGCAGGGGATGTCCTGCATGGAAAAGCACCCCCAGGTGGGTGCACCACCCCATCCCTCCTGTTTTTGCCACTTGGATGAGGACAAGTGAGTCCAATCCCTGAGTTTGTAACAAGTTGGGTTGTAAATGCTCTTTGGTGCAGTCTGCTAAGTTATTGAGTGCTTCCGCTCACCTACAGCTTCACGACTCCTACAGCTACATGGAAAATTTAGAATAACAGAACTATTTCACATGGCAACAACGACCTGGAAGGATCTGACTGGTGCAGTTCCTACAAATCAATCCAGTGTGAGCTTCTAAGCCAATGGGCTGGTCCCCTGTGAGCCACCGAACATCTCGTCCTGGGCGTGTTAACAGCAAAGCTTGAAATAATGGTGACTTCTGGAAACCAATTTTGATAACCAGACTCTATTTGTAAGGTATTTAGAGCTAATAAAGCTGCTGTGGTCTTGGGAGTGCCCTTTTCCTTGAGCACAATGGGAAGCTCTTCTTGTCAGGATTGCTATAGAAACAATGAATTATCAGGCAAACGGGACCATCCAGCCAATTGTGCCAGACGGGGGATGTGTGCTGATAACGCGGCAGCGTTAATTTGCTCGGCTTTGTTGTAAGTGGAGCTTGCATTGCCTATAGAAATGTAAAGAGGCAGGTGAGCTAGAATGTCTATTATTTATAGACACAGTTTGTGCTGTATAAATGAATTTTTCATAGGAAGACTTTTTCTAAAAAAAAAAAAAAAAAAAAGGCTTGAGAAACTGCTTGGTAAATAATTATGACTGGGAGCTTCAAATGTGCTTTGAAGAATGGGTGGGCATCCTTTAGTCCCCCTTGAAATTTTTCAGGTGCAGCCTTGAATCTGTTGTAAAGAGTGGGGTGCTTTGACCATGTGTGAAGTACCCCAGCCCCATTGCTGACAGCCTTTACAAGATAATGCTGAACCATGGCTGGTACTGCTTTCTGTCATCTTGCAAAACTGAGTCATCCATAAGGAAATGCAGATATTATTAGAATGTTGATGTGCTTGTACTCTATGGCTTGAGAAGTCAGCACCAGACTGAAGTATGATCCAACAACAAGAAAAAGAAAGAAGCAGAAACTTCAAGGTATCAAGTGGATAACCTCTATATTTTCTTTATTGCATTTTCCTCAATGCCACTTGGGAGGACGTTCCTCTATTTTTAAAAAGAAAAAAAGACATGAAATATGGCAGGAAATCACTGAGCTGAGAGGAGTTTGGCTTCAGATGTGAGACACACCACCAGGATCACAGAGAAGGCAGGAGAGAGGTAGGATGAGTGAGAGAGTACTAGGCAAGAGAATGCTGTATTTGGATATCGTATAGGAGTTGGGAAGAAAAGAAAAACACCCATGTTTTTTGCATGTGGGTGATGGGAAAAATACAGCATCTTCCACTGAATGAGGGTGGTGAGGCATTGGCACAGGTTTCCCAGAGAGGTGGTGGATGCCCCAGCCCTGGAAACATTCACAGTCAGGTTGGATGAGCTTCTGAGAAACCTGATCTTGTTGAATATGTCCCTGCTCATTGCAGGGGGTTTGAAAGTACCTTTAAATCCAACCTAAACTATGCTAGGATTCTGTGAAATGTAAGGGAGGCCCTTGGGAAAGGAGGTTGCCAAGGAGTTTGATATATACAGGAGGAGGACCAAAACAAAAATTTAAAAAAAGAAACAATTTGATACTCTAATTCAGAGTGGACAACATAGGCCTGTTTTGAGACTCTTACAATATCTGAGAGTGGAGTGTACTTAAATCTTTTTGCTATGAATGAGATATAAACACCACTAAAACCCAAGTATGGTCTAAAATGTTTTCTTGAGACCAGTCTTTAGTTACAGAAAATACAATTAGAAACCCTGCATTGTATTGGCTGCTGCTGCAATTTTGTCTTTATATGACATTTTTTCTATTGTCTAATCAGGTGGGTTCTTTCAGGTTCCCAGAGTACTCTTCTTTGTGCTTCAGGGCAGTTTTTGTTACTCCTCAAATAATAATTCTAAAAAAAAAAAAAAAAAAAAAAAACACACACTGAAAAAAGACAAAGTAGTGCATTGCACCATCCCACAATGGGCCCAGTGTTGATGCTGGATTAACTGTCCCTGGTGAGTGGCTGAGCTCACATCTCTCTGCCTGCCTGGAGCTCCACTCTGCTCTGCCTCTGGGGTTGTGATATCATCTCTGAAGTCCTGCAAACACAGCTGAGCTCCACACTGCTCCCATTGTGGGCCCCACTTCTCAAAACTTGGAGCTGGGATCTCGGCCATGCAGCAGAGCATCGATGGAGGAGGTGGGGACACCTTCATGACACTCTTTCTCCCCAGAGATGTTCACCACAGCTATCTGGACTTCCAAAGAGCTGCTCACCTGGCTGTGCACATATGGAACCTGTATTTATTGTTCTGCTTCTCCAGGTGACAACTGAAAAGCCTGCACCTGTAAAGAAACCCCCATAATTGTGTTGACATCAGTTTGAGGTAGGCAAGTAAGTATTTCCAAGGATCTCAGCTGTCTGCAGGTCTTTTTCTTGCACAAGCTTTCTTCTTGAGTGGGCTTTTGGCTGCTTGTCACATGTGGGGCTGTGCAAGAGGATACTCAAGTGAATATTTCTGTCACACCAAGTGTTTGTATTTGTTTGCACTCTGTGCAGAGACGCCTGCTTCCAGCTTTGTGCACTCTGGCACGTGTTGCCTAATGGACCAGGGCTGACAAGGAGCATCTCTGTCACCACAGCAGACACACACTTGCTTTGTTCAGTGACATGAGATGCTGCAGTGCAAGGCACAAGTTCTCCCATGCTTTCAGCTAAACAATTTACTACTGTGCTGCACACACTCAGCGAGTGGGAGGGCTTGGAGCTGGTTAGATGTGTCCCAGCCTGGCCAGCTCTGTCCCCCCAGATGTTGCAAGGAGCAGTGGAAACAAAGTGAGGTGTTGACCTAATGTAGGGCATCCCAACCTACCCTGCCTGACAGGTCCCAAACTGCCTGCTGAGGTTCAGCCCCATGTGGCATTTTCTGCTCTCCTGCAGCTTCTCCAACCCTCCTGTCTCTGCACCATCCTGGGCGCAAGCAAAGCCAGGGCTTTGGAATGTGTGTGTGTTTCTGGCTGCAAAGTGCAGTATTTTCTGCAGATGAAATGCTCATCAGCGCCTGGGAACACAACCAAGGAGGTTGGGGAGGAGAGGAGGAAGCCACACTTGATCCCACAGAAACCACAAACCTCATTTCACACCCCAGGCAATTAGCCAGCACACATTGGGTTAGGGTGGCTGTGCTACTTTGTAAAACGTGACCTTTTAATGAGCTGGGGAGGCGGATGTGAGTTTGTGCTGGTCTGCACTGGCAAAGGAAAACCACCAGTGGTTAATTACCGTCAGGAGAGGGGAGCAGGGGTGAAGTGGCCCTCAAAAGCATCTCTGTGTGCTTCCAAGTCCTGCTTTGCATGGCAGGATGGTGTCCCTGACTCCTGCCACCACAGCCTCCCTCCCAAAGGCACCAGGAGGCTGCAGCATCCTTGGCTGGGCAGTGCTGACTCAGGCCCAGGGTCCCGTGCCTGCTCCCTGGCACTGCTGTCCCCCAGGTATTTCACAAGCAGATATAAAAATCCCTGAGTTAGGCTCTTGTGGCTGTGCTCCCTGCAAGGGGAAGCAGTAAAAGGCTGATTTATGCTCTGAACCACAAAAGCCTTTTATTGCTGCTTTCTTTTTTTTAATGTAACTGTCTTGCCCTTAAATGTCTAATCCCTTTCTAACAGTCTTGTGGAAGTGGCAGGGCTCTCCATGGGTTAAAGGCAGTGTTTTTCAGGAGGATCAAGTTGTCCACCAGGTCCCCAAAGCCCCTCTTGCCCTGGCACAGCAAGGGAAGAGGGCAGCAGCAAGCTCTGTGCTGCCAGCATGGTCCGCCACAATCTCCCAGCCCTCAGCTTTCTGGGGCTGTTGGAGAGTTATTCCATCACTTGGAGTATTCCCTGACAGTCCTGGGCACTGCTGCTCCTTCAGGGGAGAATAAAAACCCCAAGTTGATCTAATAGAAGCAGGGATTTAGGAGTTTGACTCTAGGCATATACATTTAAAGACATTGCCCAATTATTTCTTCATTTTTATTAATTACTATTAGTCATTTATGGCCCCTTTTAAATTCAACTTCTCAAGAAAAATATTGCTTTAGAAAAAAATAAAAAAAAAGGAAAGTCATTTCATGAACAATTAGCAAAAGCTACAGCTGTGCCATAAAAGAGAAATACTGGGGGGTGAGGAATATTTCAAATTGACTGGGGCATGCAAGTTGTTGAATGGATGGAAAGCCAGCCGAAATCCTAAGGAAGGGGTGATGCTGGAGAGGGGCAAAAGTCCACAGTGTGGCATTGCTGGGTTCATTGTCAGGCCTGCTGTTAATTACTGGCTTTATTAATGATTTGGAAGCGATAAGAAGTGTTAATTGCATCAGAAAATGATGCTACATTGGGAAGAGCTGAAAGCAGAGGTGAGAGCAGAAGAAAGAGCAGCGAGAGGCAGGGAGGGCTGAGGGGTGCAAGAAGGATTTGATTTCATTCAGGCTCTGGGGGCTTTTCTACAGTTTTCCCCAGTAAAAGAGCACCAACAATGTTTGTGGACAAGAAGGGGTCCAAAGAGGTCAGACAGGAGGGTTGGGTTTGAAGCAAGAACCATGGAGACCCTTCCTGTCACCTTTAAGGGAGAAACAGAGACTTGCATGTGGTGTGAGGCAGGCACAACAAAACTAAACAGCATGGAGGGGCAGCTGACTTCAGAAGCCCCCAGACAGTATAGCAGAGTGAGTTTAAAAGAAAACACTAAAAAGGCAACACATTGCTCTGCCTGCTGTGCAGCCAAACTGAAGGAAGGGGGAAAACAGAGCCCAGATTAATGTAGAAATTGCATTTAATGGTCATCTTGAGAAGCCATAAGACAAAATCAAGGGAGTGAGCTGCCACAAGCTGTTAAGGAGGAAACCCTCTGCCCACCGGATGCCAGTGTTGCCCAACATTAAATCACATGGAGAAAACTCCTCTGGCAAGAGAATACTTGGTTCTTAAAGACACCCATCACTCCAGCTACCCAAACACCACCGCGCGTTCAAAACCGCACTCGCAACTTCCTTGGTGGCACAGTTAAATCTATTTGCAGCTCATCATTCCGGAGGTAGGCAAAGGTGACAAAGCCAAGGACGAAGCACTGTGTAAAATTTTACTTGTACTGAGCGGGCCCTAAAGAAGCCCAAGCAGAGTTTTATTGCGCGGCTCCTCGGGCTGACAGTCTCCATTAACCATCGGTTAATACTGCAGCGTCAGAGCAAAGCCAGAGTCGCAGCCCTGTGCTGTTAGAAAGTGTCCTTCAATCCAGCAAGAGACCTCGGGGTGAGAATATTTTGCATGAAGAGCCACTGGTGTAAAGAGCTGAGCCTCTCAGCTCTGCATTGCAGTCAGCGTGTCGTGTGCCATCCCTCCACGCCACAAATAAATCTACAATTTCTCAGCTGGGTGCCTTTGGAAGCTTCATACTAATACGCTTATATGGGAAGAGAGACCAGGCAAGGTTCAAATAAAGAGCTCATGTAATAAATAAACATGAGGTCAGTATGGGAACAGCAATAATTGCTTTGTATGACAAGATTTGCATAGCAAACATTCGTGATTAATGTACAGCCGGCGTCAGGTAAGGAGCCTTCGCTATCGTTGCTCCATCTGCACCTTCCAATCTAGAAGGTACAGCAGCTCCAGCCAGAGCAATTAGTCACTGTTTACTGAGAGGCAGATCGAGCAAAATTCTTCTAGTTCAATATTTGAGCGAGTTTCGCCTCACAGCCTCCCGTTGGATCCGTTTCTGCGGCAGGCAGGGATCGCGCTTCCTTCCTTCCCGGGGGTGGCAAGGAGGGACGATCAGCACCGCTGCTAATCTGCTCAGCAAGGGCACAGGCTGGCTCCCAGCCTCTCCTGCTGGCCTCACCCGGCTGCTGTTCTCTGGGAAAACCCTAAGGAAGAGGCTGACACGTCAGGGCTCTGCTTCCCGTGCTGCCTTTTCTTTCACCTGTCAGTTTCACTGCCCCTCTGCCACTGCTGATGCCACCGCAGTGGGATGCAGCACCGAGGGCAACGACACCTCCTTCTTTACAGCCTCCTTCCTGCAAAGCCTGGCTAATGCATTCCAGCTAAACTTCCAGCTCTTTGGCCAAAGAGCCACAATCCAACTCGAAATACTATTTTGATTTGGGGATTTTTTTTTTTTTTTTTTTTAAAGGCATGCAAGCCTCTGGCTTCCCTGGGAAAGGAGGCAGTTTGGCTGGAGGGACTGGGGTTATTCCTCTGAGGTTAATTCCTACGGCAAAACCATTCCAATTGCTGCTGCAGTCTTCCACTTAATCTGCTTGGGGGTACCAGGGAAAGCTGTTAGCATCACTGGGAAGTCACTCCGAGAAGTACTGCACAGACCAGCTGGAAAGGCATAAGGAGAGTTTGCTTCATGTTGGTGAGATCCAGAAGGGTTTGATCAGGGTGAGCACGCTTCAAAACCTAGAGCACACATTTTGGGGACATGAAGCGAAGAATTGACGGTGTTCTCCTCGTGCACTTGCAGAGTTCAGTTGTGACTGAGGATACCAATCAACTCATCAAGAGTGATAAATGGCAGCTGCTGTCTCCCACCTCTGATGAGATTTTGAGATTTTCAGCCTCTGCCTTGCCAAGACAAATCTTGATGAGACTCTAGTCCCCTGGACCTGTTAGGATGTCTGTGTTGGCATTTCACCCTTGTGCTGCAGTGGGTGGTAGTGAGGGGGATGCTGAGCTGATGCTTGAAGCACCCTGGCACTGCAGCTGTCCCCACCTGAGAGCATCTAGGAGGTGCCACAGGCTGGCAGGGGACATCAAGGGGTGGCTGCATTGGTGGGAGATGCCATTACACCTCTGTGCCCCACAGAGTTGCAGGCAGGCTGCTTCACTGCCAAGTCCACCCACTACCACACTGAACAGTGATCTCCAAGGTGCTGCCAACCTGCCCTATTGCTCTTACAACCTCTCTCCCTCCTTTCCAGCCCTTCCACCCTAAAGCTTCCCAAACGCCTCGGCTGAGCGCTGGGAATACCTACACTCACCTTGGCGCTGAGGGTGCAGGCGGGACGCTCATCACTGCATGAGAGGCTGTGACAATTCACGGGAGCGGGTGTTTTGGGGCAGAACACAGAGAGGAGGGTGACACGCCATGTCCCTGTGCGGATCAGGCGTCCGGCGGTGTCCCACAGCGGAGAGGAGCCGGGCGCGCTTCAGCTGCCCAGGACGCTCCTCACACACACCTCAGCCGCGCCGCCGCTGGGACGGGCTCATCCCGCGCCGGGGCTCTGCTGTTTCGGGGGGCCGTGTCGGGAGGTGTCCCTGAGCCCCGGAGCAGGGTCTCGTCTCTGCCCGTGTCGCCTCACGGCAGAGCCCCCTCGGTGTCCCCCCTCAGGCCGCAGGGCCCGGGCCGCGCACCTGCCCCTCAGGCCGGGCGGGGCGGGAGCGGCTCGCGCACAGGGGCGCGCGCGGCCCCGCACCTGCGGAGCCCCCGTGTGGGGAGGGGGGGGCGCGGGGCGGTCCCGCGCGGCGCCGGCCCCCGCCCGCCCCCTCGCTCCGTCCCGCCGCTCCTCCTCCCGCACCCCCCCTCGCTCCTTCCTCCTCCTCCTCCTCTTCCTCATCGTCGCGCTCCCGCCGCTCCGCTCCGCGCGTGCTGGCGGCGCAGCGCCCCGCGGCCCGGCAGCGGCGCGGCCGCCCCGTCGGCGCCGCGGCGCGCCCGCGGAGGGGCGGCGCTGGGGGCGGCGGCTCGGCGGCGGCAACTTTTGGGAGCCGGCGGCGGCAGCGCGGAGGCTGCGCGGGGGATGGCGGCGGCCAGGCAGCGGCGGCGCTGAGGCAGCGGCGGCGGCGCGATGCCGGCGGCGGCCGGGGGGCTGCTGTGGTGGAGCTGCTGCGTGCTGGCGGCGGCGGCCGGGGCCCCGCGGGCCGCCGCGGCGGCGCAGGCAGGTGGGTGAGCGGCGCGGCACGGCCGGCGGAGCGGCGCCTTCCCCACAACTTCTCCGCGTCCCGGTGCCCGGCGCGGGGTGCGGGAGTTGGTGCGGGTCCCGCGGAGCGGCGGCGGCGGCCAGAGGGCGACAACCCCCCGCGGGAAGCGGAGCGGAGCCGGCGGTCGCGGATCGCCCGCGCAGCAGCGCTCCGTGTCCCCGCTCCGTGTCCCCGCTCCGTGTCCCCGCTCCGTGTCCCCGCTCCGTGTCCCCGCTCGCTGTCCCCGCTCGCTGTCCCCGCCCGGCCCCGGGGCCGCCCTTGCCGGGGGAGCTCGGGGCGGGTGCCGTGCGTGTCCCCGCAGGTGCCGCTGCCGCCCCGACGGGGCTGCGCTGCCGAAGTTGGCGTGGCGGCGTTGGTGCCCGTACACCTGTGCTGTGCGTTCGTGTGTGTGCGCCGCGCGTCCCGGCCCCGCCGCCTCAGCACCGGGCCCAGGTGTGCGCGCACCGGGGAGGGCGAGCGGGCGGCTTGGAAGTTAACGCTGGAAAAGGCGCTTTTTCCTCTGGCGGGGTCTGCCCGGAATTTTTAACTTTCTGGAGGGAAACTTGCAGCGTTGGCGTGGATTTTGTTTTGCTCTTGGCATCCGAGCGGCGCTTTCTCGCCACCGTAGTACGAGCTGTGCCGGCTCAGTCGCCCCGGGAGGGCACGGGGATCACCCCCCGCTGCATCGCCCCTTTGCTGTGAATAAAACATTAAAAGGAAATTTCTTCAGTCTTTGTAACTTCGCTTTCTTTTTTATTTTTTTTCCCTTCCCTCCCCGGTGATGCAAAATTTATGCTGTTTGGGCGGTATTGGTGCAACAGCTCCTCGTTCTCACAATTTAGTTTATATTTTGGGGCTTTATGTAACAGAGAGAAGGAAGGATACGTTTGGTGAGAAGCGAAAGGAGCGTGTCCTGGCTCTGCCTGCCTGATTGGGCTTTGAAGGCGGTTTTTGATCTTGGGACGCAGTTTACTTTTTCGCTGTGCGATTGTTTCCTAACCCTCGAAACCGGGAGGGGTGAAACGCTGGGCTGCTGCTTTCTTTTGTATATTCTCTTCCTGCGGTTTGAATCGGTAAATCCCCGCTGAAGAAGAATGGCACTCCTCGTTTCACAGGCGCTGCTTCTCTGTACCTTTTCGCCTGCCTCCCTGTTTACACGCAGCCCGACTGTTCGCCTCACTTGATACTTTTCTGTCTCACACTTTTCCCGTAGCCTGCCCCGGTTTTGGGCAGCAGCCGTCCCCGCTGGGATGCTCCCGTGCTCTCCAGCAATCCTTCCCACCGCTCGGACCGGGCTCTTGGCGTGGACGATCACTAAAGACTCTCCATTGCTGGATTTATACCCCAGTGAAAATAAAAAGCGTCGGTCCAGGGTTGCTCGCCTACCTTCCCGTCGCCTCTGGGGAAGCCTCCCGGATCTGTGCTGCTGAAAATCCTCTGTGCCCCGCACTGTGCAAAACAGAAAATCCGTTTATTAAAATAGAAGGGTTGGAATGACATTTCCTATTTGGCGGGGTTTAGGCACTGCTGTGGGCACTGGCAGCTAGTAATGATTAATCCTTGCTACTTGGTGTTTGCTGGAACAGCCAGGCAGGCTGGACAAGGAGCCATGATTTGCAAGTATTTAGGACCCCCCAGAATTTGGGCTCTCTTGGCTTTTGGGGGCAATAAGATGGGGCTCTGGCTGCCACCCTCATTTTCAGTGCATCGAGAAAGATGGTGATGGCGTTGCTCATGCAAGCAAGCTGTTGGCCAAACTTTTGATTGCATTATCCTGTGTGTAAATATGTAAACACGTTGGGGTTTTCTGATTTCTTCTGTCTCCGTGCTTGGGCATATAATGTTTGCAGTGCACAGCTCAGTAGGGGTCACGTGAGCCAAACAGCTTGGGCTGTTACCTGGAAGCTGGCGAGTCTTTGTTCTGCTCGAAAATAGCTGATAAATTAACTCTATTTTCTGATATGTGGGGTTGGTGAGTTGTTAAATAATTACAGCCAAATTAACTTAGTCCTGTTTGAAGTATTCAGCTGTTCTGAGAATAATTGTACTTCAAATATTTTTTGCAGTTCATTTTTCCTTTTTTTATTTTTTTTTTAAATTTATCAGTGAGAAGCATGTTCAGGCTGATGTATGGGCAGTCTTTAATTTCATGCCTTTACTCCTCTCTGGGCCATGTCGGATGGGACATGCCACACGCCTTCAGAGAGATGCAGCTCCTCTCCTTTGCTACAGCCCTCCTTGGCACCTCTCCCGTTCATCCCGCCACGGTGTCTATTTGATGGTTAAAATTAGGCTGAGCCCTGAGTGCCTTTGCAAAGGCACGATAAATATTGACTGGGAGTTTCAGAGGGCCTGGCCCCTGCGCGGGGATCGTTCTGTCTGGGCCTTTCACCAAAGGGCAGTGGGTGCTGCTGTGGGCTCAGCACCCTCCTGGTGTCCCTCCTGTGCCACACAGCCCTTCAGGTGTCTGCAGGGACATCTCTGCTGCTGTCCCTGTGTGTCCCCTGCGAGCCAGCGCTGCTGCAGGGCAGAGGAGCCTGGTTCTGCTGCCACTTTTGGGGCATCCCCAGGGACCCTGGGGCAGCTCCAGCATGGAATTGCACCATGCAGGCTCTGTGCCTGCACCTGCCCTGCCGAGACAGGCACTGCTGCCTGCCCCAGTGACTGAGTTGTGACTTTGCTTTAAAAAAAAAAAAAAAAAAAAAGAGATGGTAATTGATGTTTATATGTATGGAATTTGGCACTAGGAGCTGTGCTTGTAATTAACATGAAAACAGTAATAATAAGGACCTGAAATACATGCCTTATGAGTAAAGCAAATGAGACTTGGCAGTAGCAGCTCATGAAGGGGGAAGCCTTTCTCCTGAGCCTGCATGGTAGTGAAGTGGGCTGGGAAGCAGAGAAAGGCTCGTTTGGTTCGTGGCAGCAAAGGGCCCAGCACGCTGTGGGCGCTCCTGGCTGAGCCCCCGAGTGCTGCATTGCACTCCTGGCCATAATGCCGGCTTGTTCTGAAACGTGCCCTCAGTTTTCTAGCCACACACCTTAATGGAATGAATGTTTTATTCTAGTTTTCAGGGGGTTTTAGTTCGGTTGGGTTTTTTCTGTTGTTTTGTATTTCAATTCAGTTTCAGCAAAGCGCAGCACGTTGCTCGCGCTGCGGCTGCAGGCACAGCCTGTGATCCGGAGCGTGCACGTTTTCCAAAGGCTTTTGGAGAAACCCCTCTCTGTGGGTCACTGGTCAGAGCCGGGGAGCTGCTGGGGCGGGAGCTGAGCGTTTCCTGGGCGCTGGTGGTGGGGATTGCAGAGTGGCCAGCCCGCAGCCTGGCTCTGTGAGCATCTCTAGATGGCAGCAGCCCCCAGGAGCTCCCGGCATGAGGACGAAGCGCCCGGAGCTGGGGCTGTGATTTCCCAGGTGCTGGTCCTGCTGCTCAGCTCTCCTCCACACCCCCTTCCCAGGCCGAGGAGCAGCTTTTCAGGCGGCTCACGGGGAACCAGCCATCCCTGGAGTCCTGTCCCCACCTCTCGTGCCCCTGCATGTGTGACAGGGGAGGTGTAAGAGCATCCTGGGAGAGTGACCCATACACTGAAGTACTTAATATGAGCAACCAGAGGAGCTCAGGTGACTTGCTCTGGGTGACTCGTTTAGATAAACAGTGAGTCGGTACCAGATCAATGTCTGGGTGCTGAAGGTGAATGAGTTCACACTGGGAATCAACTGCTTGGTCCTAATAGTGTAGGGGCTGTTGTGATAATCTAGGACAGATAATAGAAGATACACGGTCACTCAGCAGCACAGGCTCAGATCAGATGGCCCTTCTTGCTCAAAAAGATGGTGTAGCCTGTAGGTTTCATATATTTTTTGTGTTTTTGCATGACAGCAACCCCCTCCTGATTTCCTTAGGACAGTAAGGGTGGTATACATGGTGGTTGATGTGGGGCAATAGGATGATTCCCTGGAAGCTTCTGAACTTTGTGTCCTGCCTGTGCAGATTGGGGTTTAGTGCTGTGCAGCCAGGCATTTATGCTGTTAAAACCATGAGCAAGTGATGGCAGCTCCGTGGAAACAGCTAAGCCAGGTCTGCCCTTGTGCGCTCCACACACTCTCAATGCACTGAGGCAATTTTGCTGCGAAAGGAGAAGGGGGCTGGTTCCTGGGATTTGGGTTTTGCTGTGGCAGGAGCGAAGGCAGGATGAGGTGAGTGCAGCCGGGCTGTTTGCCGTGAATCACTTGTGTGCTGACAAGTCCTCGGGGTGTGCAACAGGCTCCGATTTTCACTGACTTAAAGGGTTTGCTTTTGCCAACAAGTGCAGGCTGCTGGTGGATTTTATGTGTGCCCACGTAGCCAAAGCTGAATTATCCCATGGGAGTATGCAATCTGCCAGAGAGATTCATCATTTCAGCAACTTTAGTTAATGTTTGTTTAGCGACTTCTTGTTTTGGAGGAGCGGTTTAAGCCGTGCTCGGCGGCAGTTCCCTTGTGATGAGCTGTGTGTCCACGTGATAAATGGTCTCATTTCTGCTGTCCGCTACCTCTGCTGGGCATATGGGCACATGCCAAGCCTCCTGAAGTCTTTGAACAGCTGCTGCTATATATATATCTCCTTATTTTCTTTTTTTTTTTTTCCCCAGCCTGCCAGGGAAACTTGTCCTTCTTCCCACTTTGTGTAAAGGGTGTGCAAAGTCCAGGGCAGATGAATATTTGCTCGTGCATCAGTGATTCGTGAGGGTCTGATGTTGGCTGGTGTTTGGGCAGCAGAGTCAGTAATCCAAACTGCAGGAGCACATACTGGTCACACCATAGGCTTGTGGTGAATACCAAGAATATAAATATATATGAGGAATAGAAATTTATACTGCAAAGAGTATCAAAAATAATTTTCTTTTCTGGTGGTAACTGCTTTTTGTTTCCATGCCTGAAGTCTATAAACTCTAGCTTCTGACAAAGGAGGAGGTAGGAAAATCAAGTAAATAAAAGGCAAAGTAAGCCTCAGACTTTTAGCAGATACAGTTCTTTTTGAACTATAAAAAAAATGATCAGTCATTGTATAAGTGTTCCTGTAAAGTCCTTTTTAGTGACTTCTAAGATTATACTCGTGCTATGTTCAGCTCCTTTCTCTCCCAATGTCTGTGCAGCTACATGTACAATAACTGAATGGGCATTTATAGCTTGATCTTTCTTAATCTCCTAATAAGTCAGCAGTGCAACGTGGGCTCTTGTCACATGGTGACATGCTCCTGTGTCTCATCACCAGCTGCTGTTGAGCTCACAGGAATACAGAGCTTGCAGAAATCTTCCAAAATCCCACTGGGGACCATCCCGAGCTCCGAGCAGTGCTGGCTGTGGTGCCAGGGTCTGAGCTGCCCCATGGTCTCCCTCCTAGGCTGTGTTCCCAGAGGAGCTGAGGAGGAAGCTGGGCTGTGGGATGTGCTGCTGATGGGTTTTAAATTCATGTGCAGAGGCTACTGTGGCACTGCAAGGCATTATGTGACCCTTTGCCTGCAGCTGCTTGACTGAACTGCCTAATAAATGTCTATTAAATAGAGTTGTGATACCTGACCTCTCTCTTTTTCTCACCCCTCCCAGTTGTGATTCATGTAGGAAATGGATCGTGCCAGAGGGAGGTTGAATAAAAAAGCTTGCGTGCTGTAAGAGAAAGAAAAACCAAAAACCCCTTCTGAACAAAATTGGGTTGTGGAAAATTTGGAAAAGCCCGAAACTGAAACAGCGGCACAGCCTTGGCTGCAGCACTGCTGTGAGAGCAGGACATGTCCCGGGCAGGTGATGATGTACTGGATAAAGCTCTGCAGCCTATGCCTGTCTGACTGACTTCAGCTGTGGCTGGGCTCTTCCTGCTCCACTGAGACGCTCCAAATGGTGCTTCCATCCCTTTGTCTCCTGTTTTCCCAAGAAAGCCTCTCCTAGGGCGCAGGCACCTCTCGGTTGCTGCCTCTTGCTGAGTTGCCCGGGCAGATATTGCAGATGTGCTTGCACGCTTTGCATTTCAGCGTATGCTTAAATAACCTTGGTGTGCAGAGCTGTTAGATGTGAGGTGTTTGTGGAGGTGTTTGGCTCGTTTGAAGCCCTGTGAGCTGCTGAGGACCTTCTCCTGTGGACATGGCTCCCGTGGCGGGAGCTGGTACGGGCAGGTTGGAGCCGCTTTGGTGCGCGCACAGGAAGCAAAACCATTGCACTTAACTTGATACATATCCCGATGTTCAATTTCCATTAATTGAAATTACGTTGAAATATTGAACATTTTAAACATAAAAGTTTATGTACCGTGGTTAGTATGCTAATGGAATATTTTAGTAGTCTTTTAAGGTTAATGTCGCAGCCAGATGCAACGATAAGCATTTGTTCCTAAGAATTATTTAGCTTTAACCCCTTTTCCAAGACTGTCCGTGTTCTGGTGAGTGTTCATCGGCTGAGCTGTGCCTGCCAGCCAGCTGTCATTTTAAGGTGGTCTTTTTGTCATCCAATCCACTATGCAAAGTTGAATTGTAGTTATTTTTGCTCATTATCTTTGGCAGTAAAAATGTATTTATCCAAATTTAAATTGCTGTTTGCTGAGGATATGTGACAGTATTTAGAATTCAGTATTATTTTATTATCTCTTTGAAAGGATAAAAAAAGGCTCGTTTATTTCGAGAGATATTTCTGCAAGCATGTAAAAATACCAATGAAGTAGCTAACGTTTTCCAGTTGTTGTTGACTTCAAATTTAGCAACCATTGTCCCTGTTGATATATTTGATGCTCTAAAAATGTACTTGCCATTAAGTAGGAAGCTGAAGTGATTGGTAGGCAGATAATATTCTTCAGTAGCTATTAATAATGCTCAGAGGACATAGGCATTGGAGTGTATGGAAAAAGCCATGGAATTGTGTAGGATGGAGGCAGAAATAATGCATGTAGCTGTTTGATTTGAAAGCCATCCTTCTGCAGCACAGCAGCGGCTGCTGCCTGAATTAGCACGTTGGGAGCGGGAGAAACCGATATGCAAACAGAGCCCTGTGCACCTCATTTTGTTTAGGAAATTCAGGTTTGATCCTTGCTCTTTCTCTTCTCCCATGAGCTGACTCAGAGCCAGTGCAGCGTGTGGGGACCCCATTCCACAGGGGGCTTTGGTGGTGGAAGCTGGGAGTTGTTCCTCCCAGAGCCAGCTCAGCTCATGGGAATGAGGGAGTTAATAGCCCATTCAGGGAAAATGGAAATTTTCAAAACAAATATAAAGTCATTGCCACTCTTCTTTCTTCCTTTGTCTGTTTCTTCAGCCACAGGAGGACTTCTGTGCCAGCACTGCGAGTTTCTCCCTGGATTTCTCAGCATAGAGTGTTTCTTTGTCTCCTGGAGTTTTGAACCGCTCTTACAATCATGCATGCTTGGATCCTCTCGTGCAACACGTTTTAAACTGCTGCCAGCTCACGCAGCTGCGTGGCCCTGGTGTCACCTGGGGCTGCACTGTGTATGGGGAAGATCATATTAGAAAAATGTGGCATTATTAGAGCCTATAAATAGTGGTGATAACTTGTACAGCATTTATGTCGCCCTCGTGCTGCATAACACGCTGAAATCCTGGGCTAGGTTTGTTTCTAGTGTTGCTTCACGTGCCACTGTGAAACTTCATTATATCACGATATAACAAGCAGCTGCTGTGTAAGTAATGTGGTGCCTGCAGCACAGGTGGGGGGTTCTTTCTGGAGCAGCCAGCAACTGTAGTGATGCTTCACATTTTCTCTGCCTTGGTCCAGCTTCTTAGAAAGGAGACAAAATCAGGTCTGTGCTGAATGTTTCTGCCTGTCCAAGGATTTTGGTGCTCAGCTTGAACCTTTAATAAAATTGCTAATAAAAGATTATTTAAGAAGCTTTTACTTTCTTGTTGTAGCCAGAGATTGGGGACAGAAATAGATTTTTTTTTCCTTCTGTTTTTGGAAGATTAGCAAACAGATTCACACAGTGTTATTTGCTGCAAATTTCTTTGTGTTAATTTCAATCCAATATCTTGGATTGTGAGACTCTCAGTCTTCACAAAAAGAACAAGAACAAACCTTTAGCTCCTCTGTATATGCAGAGAAAAGCCAAACCTCATGTAGCTTAAGAAATAGGGGAAAAATTCCAGTGATTGTTTTTATAAGCCATATTTTTAAAACCCTTTGTAGTATTTTATACAGGGGCTGATTGAATTGTGGTTTTGCACTGTCTTGCAAATATTGCTGGTGAAATTGGCAATGGAAATGTGGGTTCATTAAGACTTAATAGCTTTGGTCCAATTGCTGCCACGACATGTGGTTAAGGCATTAAAATATGTGGGCTATGCCTCATGCTATGGTACAGCAATTACTGGGTAGGTGTCCTTTGATACTGGAAAACAATCTTGCCAGACTGTTGCTGTCAATTTGAATAATCCCACTCTTGCTGAAGGCCCATGGAAATGAGACAAAACATGGCAAATAGTGGCTTTTTCCAAAGAAAGACTAGAGTGTGTGTGATTTCTGTAGGTCCTCTCTGGCCCAGATGGATGCTGTCCTTGTGGGCGTAAACCTTCTGCTCCAACACTCTGTACGTTGGGCTTTTCCTGTGTTAGAAGTGTCCAAATTGTTCCAGGCTGTGTGAGAATTGCTGTGACACTAGTTCCATTTTGGGGTTTTTTTTGAGTCTAGTCTGACTGTTTTTTTCATTGCTGTGATGAAGTGACATCAGCTCCTGGTACATTCCTGACATTGGTGTTTGGCAGTCCATCTTTTTTGGCTTACTGGTGACTGGGTCCTCGTGTTGGGTAGCTCCTGTCGGGTTCAGATTTGTTTGTGTTGCCTTTTTGGGGCCAGTGTCAGGTTTTCATTGTTTGTCCTGAGCTTTAATGCTGGTGTTTCCCTAGGGCACAGAGGGTGTTTCAGTGCTTTATGAGGCAGTGCTGCTGCAGGCTGGTGAGGGATGAGCACTGGAGCAATGCCAGCAAGGAGGAGGGATGCACTGCTACCTGCCTTGTTACTCCTCAGTTTGGCTAGTGCTGATGTCAGCCAAAGTGCCAGAGTTTCTTGGAGTTCCAGCTGACTCTTGCAGGAGATCACCAAAGCTCATCTTATGTGTGTCCCTTAAACCAGCAGTTGATTACATTCCCTGAGAACTAGTATGAACTACAGCATGCCTGTTTTTCTAGGAATATCTGGAATAAGCCCCCTGTTTATTTGATGGCACAGCCTGAGGCTTATTCTGGCAGGTAAAATAAAGCTTTCCTTGGGATTCATCAGTATAAGGTGCTACAACAACATCATTTCTTGATTACACAAGCCTGGCTTAGTGATATTAAGGAAGGTGTATCTGGGTGCCACACAACACAGGACTTTAGTGTCTTGTGGAGATGTAAAAAAGAAAGAAAAGAAAACTCTCAGGGCAGGCTCCAAAGAATTGGGGAAGGGCAGAAAGGAGCAAAAGCCACCTCAGATCCCCTGTGGTTTGGCTATAGTTGTGGGGATGGAATGAATAATGAAAATGCCTGAGGGAATTGAAGTTGCTCTTCCCAGGGTCTCTGAGGGAATTGGAGTGGCTTTTCTCTGGGTCTCTGAGGAACCTGGAGTTGCATTTCCCTGGGTCTCTGAGGGAATTGGAGTTGCTTTTCCCAGGGTCTCTGAGGGAATTGGAGTGGCTTTTCCCTGGGTCTCTGAGGGAATTGGAGTTGCTTTTCCTAGGGTCTCTGAGGGAATTGCAGTTGCTTTTCCCAGGATCTCTGCAGGTATCTATGGCTCAGGGACTGTGATATCAAGTCTTCCTGCTGATATGCTTCTTGAGTGAGGTGGCAGTGACTACTTCAGTGGTAGTCTTTGTTTTTAACTCTCTAGTTAATTTCTTTCCCACCAAGTTTGGGTTTCCAGCAGTATGATTACTTATGGACTTGTAAGTCAGAAATAGCTTGGTAATTGCTATATTCCTTTGCCCCCAGTAGCAACAAGCATCTTAAATTTAACGCCTCATCCACACAGAAAATTGATATTTGGCCAAAACTCACAGGCTCTGACAGCTAATCTTACAGAGCTTTTGCTTGACATGTAAAATAGAGACTTGGGGTTGACATGCACAGGAAAATTGATGGTATTTAGGATTATTCCATGAAAGAAAAATGTTCCTTATGATTGGCTGAAAATAGTTGAGAATGATTAAATTTAGATAAAAACCTCTCCCTAGAGGTCACAATGCGAAGGCTTGGGACATGAACTGCTTGGATCATGTGCAAAAAATCCTGCATCACCTCATAATTCAAAGCTGGATTTTGCTTTATCTTCAGGATTTGTCTAAAGAAACTGTGCTCATGAGCTGCTGACCAGCTTGCTAAGAATAGTTTTCTTTTAATGTGTTTGTGCTTTGATTTTCCTCCCTAGAATACATCCTGAGTAGCAAGAAAGCCCCAGATGTCGTTCACTGAAGGAATTACAATAAGGAACATTACGGTGCTTCTGATGGAGTTACCTGGCATGTTTTTGTACAGATATTTGGCTCTCAGTTGCAATTTAAAGGACTAGAAGTTTCAGCAGAGAAACTTGTGGCACAGTTTGGTGGCCATGTACTGCATTACACCAGGGTTATGTGATTCTCTTTTTTAGGTAAATACACATTTCAGCATCTCCTTTCAATATTTGGTTTGGGGTCAGTAAGTCTGGATGACTGGGCTTCAAAACTACTCAATATCTATTTATTAAATGGAGCATTTGTGTTCAACAGAAAATGTAAGACCCAATTTGGAAATTAGGCCCACACAATTATGCAGTCAGGTAATAGCACATGTAATTGCTTGCACAAATGGTCAGTTAGATGTGTAACTGTCCATTTGCATGCAAAATTAGCCTGTTTTGCAGATTGGGCTTGGAATATTCATGGTAGAAAACACGGCTTTCTGGAGATGGCTGGGTTGTCACACCTTGCCCTTCCATTGGTGTCTTCCTTTTATGGGACTGGTGTGGTTTAGTCTTCACCTGTGTTAGAAACCCGAGTAAGTTCAGCACCCTTGGGCTCTGCTTTTGTGGTGCTCCAGATCTGTGACAACTGTTGAAAAGATAGTGAGGGGAATGTGTGTGTTACACCCATGCATGTGTTAAATTTAAGAATAAACACAAATGCACACAGACAAATTGCTCTGGAATTTACTGTTTTGATGACATTTAATGTGATGCTTTCACAGTGACAAAAGAAGATAGTTTGATTTGTATGTTTTTATGTGTATATTTTCACATACCCTTCAGAGTTACTTTTATTTTCCTTTCTCATCTGGTGTGCTGTCAAAACATTTCAGTGAAAGAGTTCAAAGCAACAGCTGAGGAATGTGTAGAAATACAGTCATCACTTTGCAGTTAGTGCAAGCACTTGTTCCTCTGGCACAGTCCCTGGGTGCTCACATGGGCAAGGCTTTTTGTGTCTCTGTTGCCACTCCATGTGTTTGAACATTGATTCTCCTTTTCCTGAAAATCCACAATAATTGTGTAACTGGCTCAATGTGTGTAGGCTTTAACCTCCAGAGAGAGGTGGTGGTGATTTGTTATCAAAATTTGGTGCTGTTTCTGAGGAGGGAGTACTTGTTTGTGCCTTTAGAGAAAGGTGTGTGCTTGTGCTTCTCTCCAGACTGGGATGCAGGAAATTCTCTTGTTCTCATAGAGCAGGGAACCTTGCTGCCACCCATGGCATCATCTGACTGTGCACATTTTAGGGCTCAGCGTGCCACTTCCTCATGCCTGAAAAATTAAATTTGGCAGAAACCTTCAGTTGTTGTTGTCTGAGACCTCAGAGTTTTGAAGCTCTGAACAGATGAAACCAAAGGCTAGGCAAAGCCTTCAGGCCAGACCTGGGGCAGTGGGGAGTGCAAGAGGGCATTATAAATGAAATCTCTCTTATTTGAAATGCTTTGGACGGAGTTTTTCCTCACAGCCTCAATGGCAGCGGTGTCGTGGGGCGCTGCCTCTCTGAGTGCTGCTGTGCAGAGCGCCCAATGCTGCTGTGGCAGCTGCTAGATGTCCAAGTGTGGATGCAGCTCCTGCTGCTGTGCTGCTCCCTCCCAAGGAAGGATTTTCTGCAAGGAGGCCCTCAGTGTGCTCCAGCTCTGGCTGAAGGGCGAGGTGGCACCTTGGTTTGGTGCTGGCTTGTCCTCCCAAAGCGATGCTGCGCTGAGCTGGGCAAGGATTAAGCAGGAGCATATTAAGGTCACTTTTTATTCCTGAGCTGGAGGTTTATGTCCTCTGTGCATATTAATTTCACAGCTTGAGATATGGTAGAAAGGAGAGCAAATAAGAGTGCAAGTGTGTTGGGTAGCCTCGGCAATTGAGCTGCAAGAGAGAGCAAAAGCTAACAAGCTGCTTTTGCTTTCCACGCTGCATTAGCATGAATGATGGAAAAACAGTGGAAAGATTCAAGCCCAAAACTCCAAAATTACCAGCAATCTATTTTAATTCTGTTTATGTCTGCCTGGCGTTTAATTCATTTTGGCTGTTGTTTGTGGGGAGAAAGAGCAGAGAATTGCAGGTTGCTGTATGCAAAACTAAAATCTTTTGTGTCTTATATGCTTATAAAACAGGGGCTGCAAAACTCTTCCTTGCACCTTCCCAGTAGCTTTGATGAGGGTTATGCACCCACAGAGGGTGAGAGAGATGGTGTCACAAAAGCACAGTTTGCAGCTGACCTGCAGCCAAGAACACAGGTGGAGGATTGCCCCTGTAGGGTGCTTGAGAGAGGCAGCCAGGAGTGGGAGTGGTGTCAGAGCACAGGAGGCTCTTTGAGCTCTGTCCTGGCAGCTTTGATAAATTGAAAACCCTTTGACTTTTTGTGGGATGCACAGGCAGTCTTTTCAAATTCCAGTGTGGGTGATTGCATTTTCTTTATTCTTCTGTGTAGGACCCGTCAGCCTTTGGGGAAGGTGGGAGCTGGACAGGGGGTTTGTGGGCAGGGGCTGCTGGCTCTGTGATGTTAAATGTGGGGTTGGCCTTGCTGGATGTCCCAGAGCATTTAGATGTTGCTGGATAAGTTTTTTGTGGCCACTGATGACCACCTGCTGTGGGAAATGTGGTCCTGAAGACTTGTGGGCTCTCCAAAGCCATGGATTTCTAGTCCATGGTGTCAGTTCAGCTTCATGATATGGACAACCTTCTGAGTAGAAATGTAAACCCACAAATCATTCCAGGGTAAGAAGGGATAACAAAATGCGCTGTGGAAATTACAATACTAATTATATTACATTAGTACAGAGGAGCTAATAGCTCTCTTTGCTCCATAGCAACTGCTGTGCTTTGTCACAGGTACTGCTGTGGGAGAAGGCAGATGAAAGGGTTAAATCAGGTTATCCAGGAGCAGCCAGACCTGCTCTCTTCCCAGTCTTGTACTGGAGATGTGTGACTGAAAGCACTGTGGGGTTGGAGGGTTGGCAGGCTCGGCCCCACAGTGGGAGAGGGGGGTGAAAGCCAGTCCCACAGGGAACTTGCAAAGCCTTTTTACACTCATTTTTGTATCACTCTGCCTCCTCAGTCATCACTACAACTTCCACAGACTCCAGTGCAGACTGGTTTATCTCTTAATCTGGCCATGTAATGAAATATCACAGGTGAATTAAAAGATGTTTTTATTAGGGCACTTTTGGCTTACTGTGAGCAATCTAAAAATAGACTGTGGATATTCTTGATCTTTAGAGACATTAGCCTATCTTTAAAAAACAAGTAAGGAATGAGGTATTTTATACACAGCTCTCAGAGCTGTATGAAAAAAAGCAGACTACAAAGCACAGCGCAGGAAAATTGATTCATCATCAATTTATTGCATGGAGCTCTAGGCAAGCTCATCTCAAGACAGAACAGAGATCTATAAAATCTTTTCATCTGAAACTATGAATTAAATTGGGAGGAACTGCTGATGATGAGAGGCCAGAACCAACTCTTAAACCAGGCGTTCTTTTGGGAATGGGTCTTCTGCTGCAGCAAGATTTTCACCAGCCAGGATGTGGAGCTTCATTCTTATTACCCTGCTTCTCGCCTTACAGTGAATCTGGCTTATGCAGGAGCAAGCCTGCAATACTCCCCCTGTTCTCCCCACTCTTGATTTCAGTACAATTTTCCCTTTCTTCATCAGTGTATCTTGTTAATCTTGCAGTTTCTTTCCCTGATGTGTTCTTCTCTTCTTCTGTTGTGTGTGTGGATTCTTTAAACCTCCTACTGCCAAGGAAACTTGCCTTTTTCAGCTGGAAACAAGCAGATGCATCTCCATTGTAAGATCACTATATAAATAAATAAAACTTCTTCATATATTCCCTTTGAAGAAGCAAGTGAGACAATGCTCAAGAACTCCTGCCTGCTTTTTAAATTTTTTTTTTGGCACTGAGGGAAGCTGTATTATGTCAGCGACCTGTAATAAATAGCACTGCAATGAGAAGCGACAGCCTCATTCACTTTGCATCCATGCAGAAACAACTAAGCTCTCTTCCCATGTCATGGGAAAAAAGAAAAAAAAAAAAGAAAGTGAGAAAGAAGGGAATTAAAGAAAAGAATTGACCTTGGCTTGCAGTTGCTCTGGTAGTAGCAGGAAGCAGTGAGACACTGAAGTTTTGCAGTGGCATTGCCTGTGTCACTGCAAACTGTGCAGCCTGTGCCTTCCTCCTGCTGCCTGCAAGTGTAGTCTGCCAAGCTCTTCAGTGGCAAAAGACAGTGCTTTGGAAGGCTCCTCAAGTGTTTTGACAGAGGGCGGGGAGGGCAGGAAGAAGGGCTTACACAACAGTGAGGTGCGGTGTAGTCAGACCACTTCTCTGCAATTGGTTATTTTTTTCATCTCCTGGATTTGTCAGAATTTGTGGTGATGTTAAGCTAATTTGGAGGCTTTCTTGCAAATAAGAGTATATGTTAAACAAAAGGGGGAAAATGTAAAGACCTTTAAGGTTACTGGTTGAAAGCAGGCTGTACTTTTGTAGATCTTTCTGTTTGTAACACTTGCTGGATGGTTTTCTTTATTGCTTTCTTATTGGGGTGTTTAATTTATGAAGTTTGTAAAACATCTACCAAAAATTTTGCTTTTATTATGTGCTGGGGTTTTATATCAGCAAGTGTCTGCTCTTTCCCTGTGTGGGTCTCCATCTGTTTGTGCTGGGATAGCCAGAAAGTTTCTAGGGATTGGGGACTGCAAGCTCCACTGGTGTTGGGGTGCTGTGGGTGTGGATCCAGCACTCCCCATCCCTTCTTGTGGTAGCTTTTCACGGGAGCTGCTCACCCTGCTATAGAAACCTGGCTTTGCTGTGGGATCCAGCAGGTTGGGATGGCTAAACCCCTCCTTTGCTTTGCCTTGGAAGGGGGAATGGCAGCTGGCACTCTCTCTTAGCATCAGGCTACTGCTGAGCACAGTGCTGGTGTTCCTGTTGGTGTGTCTGTGTGTCCATCTGCCTCTTGGCTGCTGCTGCCTCTGTGGGGCTGCACAGGCCTGCACTGGAGACATGAGAGAAGAGCTCTTGCCTGCACAGGTGTGGTTACCCATGGCAGGGTGAGGAAGGATGCAGCAGGAAGAGGGCAACAGGGAAGAGAGAATGCATAAACCGGTTTTGTTTGGTTATGGGTTTTTAATGGTGTTTTTTGTTTGTTTTGTTTGGTGTTTTTTTAGGAGCCCTTTCAAGCAAGCCTTGCTTGCCCAGCATCATCATCTGCTGGGGTCATCCTGCAGTAAATACAGTTATTGGCCCTGCCCCTTGCTGAGCAGGGAGGTGTTAGTCAGATTGCACTGTTATCTCCCCCAGCAGTGCGCCTGGTCAAGGCTCCTTGTGGTGAGAAAATGCAGGCCTTGTAGCAGGAAAACCTCACTTCCCAGTTTTGGGAAGGGTTCTGGTCCCTGTGAGCTTGTCAGAAGAAATACCTGTGCATTGCACTGGCTGCTGCATACCTCGATGAAGTACACCCTGTTCATGTCGTGGTGCCACGTCCCCAAAAACCACAGAAAACCTCCAGCTGGGATTTTGCATGTGCTGACCTGCCACATCCTTTCCTGCTGGCAAGGAGCAGAGATGCTCTCTGGGAAGGAGTTGGCACCATCCCAAACTTCAGTGGGGGTAGCAGCAACACAAGGGTGTCTGGTGAAAAGTGGGGGAGCAGGGTAGAAGATCTGCTGGTGGCACTGCACCAGAGAGGCTTTGGGACAGAAATGCAGGGAGGAAAAAAGCTTGTTTTGTATTTAAGCCTCAATATGAAAAGAGTGGGACCCTTTCCTTCTGTACTTTCCAAGGTTTGGGGAATGGGAAGATGTGCAGTAAAATCAGTTCTCATGCTGCTTCTGTTTCTTTGTGGGACAAAGTTTTTTTTTGCAGCTGTTTCTTTATTATAAATTCATTTGATAATCAGCATATAAGCAGTAAAAATAATTAAGCCATTTAGTATTCCTGCAGATGCCTTGTGTACTTCTGAAAGTATTTAGTTACATTTCAGCATTAGTTAATGGATGCTTACAATAAATTATCACTTGGATTGCCTCTCATTTCTTTCTACTGAGTATTTTTCTTCTTTAACCCAGAGTGCCACGCAGTAGTAGTTGATGTTTAACATGGCACATGAGACACTGTGCAGTGGAATTTTCAGAGGGAAAAGGATAAATACACGTGTGTACTGCTGGCATGATGATGAGGAGGTGGACATTGCTCTCTGTCTCACCTGGGAAGAAGTTGCCCATGTTGTGCTGAACTCTCCTGGATCTGTTCTTGACTTCATGGCCGGGCAGCCTCTCTGGGTAGCTCCTCTTTTATGCCCAGTTAGACCTGAGGTGACTTCAGCATCAGGCTGGGCAGTTGAACTTTGCCCAGAAGTGCCAGGATTTGGAGCACTTAGATGTAACCTGCTTTACAGCCATCCGAAATCTAATTTCTGAGGGAACTTGGTGAAAAATGAATAGGGAAAGTTGTCTGCCCATTTTTTTTTTATATAGTGTTTTTAGGAGGTCAAACCACTTTGTTGTGTTATCTAACTATTCCTTCCAGTGTCTCATTGTAAAGCTTTTGTTAATTAACATTTAATTACTGGGTTATGATGGAACCATGGGACTCTTATCTGAAAGCAAAGCAATTGGCATACGGATTCATTATGATCAAGCAACCCTAATGAATGTCAAATTAATTCATAATAATGTGACACTAAAATGTTAGGCATATTGTTAATAATTACTGATGTGCTTTTACCTTATCCACTTTTAGTATTATTGCTTTTTACTATGTATACCAGAGAGCCAGCTTTCCACTACCTATCTTTTTACACTGGTAATGCCAGTCTGCTTTAGCTGCAAATAGCTTAATTATCTGTTCATCTCTTTCACAGTAATTAGATACAGCATGAAAGCCAGGAAGTTGATGTAAATAAATGTAATTTATTTTGGAGACTCTGTAACTGTGGGTTGTTACATAAAAGTGACAATGTAAATAATGAGGATGGTCTGTTGCTTGCTGTCTTTCATGGGAGAAAGGGGAGGGGAAATACGTCAAACATTGTCACACTTATGATTAATACAATGTCTGTGGCTCCTTATTGCTGTTATTTGACAACACATAGTGATTTATTTTAAATAAAATAATATATTTAATTCTTGGTTTTAACACAAAATACCTAAATGCAGTGTGTTAAATGCAGCTCTGAGTTTTCTAGCTTGTATTTTATGGCTTTGCAGCCATATTTATTTGGTTGGATTAGTTTTCTTGCACTTTCAGAATAGGAGTTCTTGTAATAAAAAAGAAAAAAAAAATCACTGTCCTAATGTCTGTGAGATACGGTGGTGGGAGGATAGCAGGCATATTTTTGTAAGGTGAGGCAGGAGGACAGTGTAGTCTGTCAGGCATCTTTATTGCTTAAAAACACCCATTGCAGAGTGGTTCAGGTTTCAAAGGTGTTTATTAATACTTGCTCACCTACCCAAAACATTTCAGTGTTCTCCTTCCCCTGGTCACAAAATATTTGCAGTGAGGCTGCAAGTATATAAAAATTGGATGGAGATAGCATGTCTGTGTTTCCCACCTCTGCTTGCCCTACCTGCCTTAGAACTTGGAGCCTGGGGGATGTTTCTGGAACAGCAAGAAAAATAAAATTAGAAATTTCTAAAAAGTGGAATTTCAGCCTGGCTAGAATGAATGTAAAGTTACTTTGTGGGTGTCTGTGCAGGGTTTAGGCTTCACTGTGTCATCATGGATCTCATGCTTTGTTCGGCTCACAGGTCAGTGTGGATGTGCAGGTTGGGTTGCACTGGTGCTGAGGCATGCCGTGGTCCATTGCATCCTGCTGAAGGAGTAATGTCCCAGCATGGTTTTGTCTGGCTAAATAAAGTTGGTTTTAAGCAGAGGGCATTGCCCTTGGGTTGAGCTGCTGTGCCAAAGCTGCTGTCCTCCGCCGAGAGCGGCAATGCTGGTTTCCGCTCAGCCCAGTTTCTGCTTTTAAATCCTACCAAGAGCCAAAGGGTTGTCCAGAAGGAAACAAACTGAATGCTTTTTCTGTTGGTGGGAAATAGTGATCAATAATAATTAACTTGCACCATCTTTTTTTCCCTCTGTGAGGAGTGCCTTATGCCTTACTATTGTTTTTGCAGAGCTGCTGGAGGTGCAGTGGTGCTGTTTCCTGCTCCAACACACTCTGAAAGCTTTGGCAACATAACCTCTGCCAGGAGGGTGGCTGTGGCTGTGAAATCCCTTGAGTTGCAGGTGCTGCCAGGCAGCCCCTCAGAGGGGTGTTTCTATTTTATCTTCTCTTTTCCCCACTGCAAACAGCGGCGTGGAAGCGAGAGGAAAGGCTTCCATGGGCTGTGCCTCCAAAGGTCATATAACACTTTATGTTTTCTCCGACATGACACAGCGTGACAGAACAAAGTATTTATCTTGTGTACTTGTCAGCTTCGTTCTGCCAGCTCCCAAATGATGAAATACTACCGAATATGCTGCTGCTTGTTTCCTTTAGGGACTTGCGCTGATTTGTTTAAAGTGTCGTCTGCACCCAGTAAACGCTTCATTTATTACAGCTGACACCTGAAAAATATCTGAGGGAAATATATCAAGGCATCACACAGATATTATTTTTGTTATTTGCTGTTTTGAACTTATGTCTTTACGTGAATGAAGTTCCCTAATGGTTAGTTGTGTTTTTTGAGGGTGCCACCTGTGTGTGTGTGTTTTGAGCTGCTGGGATGGGGTTTCTGGAGATGCGCTTCAGTTCCGTGACAAAAATGCATTTTGACTCCTGATGGGGTCAGCTTAACTGTTAATTATTGCAGTGAGTCACTAATGAGCTCTCGCCTCAGGAACTTTGTACAGCCTCTCCTCAAACTTTTCCCCATTACTTGTTCTGATGCTTAAGCGAAAATAAAAATAGATCTCTTGCAAAAGGGGTGGGTGGGGAAGCGAATGTTTGAGATGGTTAAGTGACCCTTGTAATGGTAATATGTGATGCAAATCTTTCAGATATAGCTCTCAGTATCATATTAGGCTTTGTGGGCGATTTTAAATTTTTTTTTTTGTTTTACATTAAGTATTTCTCCATTGTCCCTGAAGAATAATGTGAAATCAAAATTCCTCTCTCAGCAAAACAATCAGTGTAAAAATAACAAACATCAAAGAGAGAGGGAAGCAGTTTGCTCACAGTACTAATTGCTAACATTATCATGTGTCAAAGTGAAGAATTAAAATGTGACTCTAAGTTCCTAAAAGTGCACTTGCTGTGCGTTCAAAGGCCATGTGAGGTTGAAGACGTGTGGGCTAGCAGGGCTGCAGCCAATATTGGACCTCCTGCAGTCCACTAATGAGTGCAAATAGGAGCTTTGGGCATGCAGAGGAGCCCCTCTGACTGCTGCTTCAGCTGCACACCTTTGTTTGGGTTTAGAAAATGCACAGCACAATGTGTCTGCAATTTCCTGTGTCCTGCTCTGTATGCAGGACATCTCTACTGTAGTCACTGCACAGCATGTGTGTGCACCTATGCAACACCCAGTGCTGTGTATTGGCAGGGGAAATGATGGGGTCTGGATTTTGGGTGTTTTATGCTATTGAGCCTGAGTCATCCACACAAGGCATGCCATAGAAGCTGTGGATGCACTGGGAAAATACAAATCTAGGAGAAATATACATGTATTTATAGGTTTTCCTACCCCTAGGTAAATAAGCAGGGGAAAGAAGGCCTTTTCTGTACAATGGGAATTTGTAAGTTGCAAGTATATTGCGTGCTTTAATGTTGTTTTGTTTTACAGCCATTGTAACAATTTTAGTTAGCGAAATTAGATTCCTTGCTTGAGTAGCATCCTTGTTTTAATTTACTGTGATGTGCCTTCTACTCAGAACGTGCAGGTTGGAGAGGAAGAGGGGCTCCACTCCTCAGCTGTATTTTCTCACTGTGGCTCTGGACAGGGCAGCTGAAGAAGGCTTTGCAGTGATGCTCTAAGCTGGCTCTAGGGTTTACTGGCATACCCCTGTGCCAGCCACTTCTTCCCTGCCTTGCTTCCTACTCCTTTCTCTGTTTTCTTCTTACGGAAGGATTTTTTGGATGCAAGGACAGTTTTTTTTTTCCCCCGTGTGGCTGTGCACAGTGGCACCTGGATTTTAATTTGAGGTGGGAGCATTAGGGAGACAGTTGCCATGATGGTTATAAGGGGGGAGGTCTCATGAAGATGGAGCTGAGCTGCTGTGTTATCTCTGTGTCGTGGTGAGCAGTGTTTGCTGCAGTTTTCTGCTGGGCTGTGATGTGCATGCCCAAGGTGGTCCTGACCACAAGGTGCTCCTTGTGTGTGTTTGCTTCCAGAGGTGTGAGAAGGTGGGGCTTGACAGGGGGCCAAGTTTCTACCCCAGATGGGGAGGATTTGGCTTGAGTGGGAATTGCCAAGGGAAGCAGGTGATGCAGCCTTCTGATCTGACATAAAGCAGAAGTGGTATTTCTGATCCCTGTTCTGGATGAGCCAGGCAGAGCTTTGGTGGAGTTCCTTACTCCACCAAAATTTGGTTAATTACGGTGAATTAAGAAGCTACCCTAGGTATGGGGCTGCCTTTGTCATATGTGAAGCTCAGCATTTTCCTGATGAGGAGAATCTGAGTGCCCCTGCAAGAAGGGTGAGTGCTTGCTTGAGGCAATGAGAGCTGAGGGTGCTGGTTCCATTAAATTGAATATGCTGGGAAAAAACCATCACCAGTAAGCTACTGGTTTTATGCTCAGGAAAGTTTGGCTGCATTTCTGTCTTATCCCTTTTGAACAGAAATTGCCTCTCATCACAGAGAGAGCTTCAGTGAGGTGGTGAAGTGTTCTCTGTGTAAAGGCAAACTCCTTAAAAGCTAATTGGTGTCAGTCATTTCTATGCTGATATTTCACTGCTGCTAATTTAGCTAACAGATGGTGGTCCATATTATGGCATATGAGTTGGGCTTTTCCCAGGGCCAAATGATTACCTCCCTGGTTTTCAATTAGGAGAGCTTGCCAGTTACCTGGAGTGGTTTTCCTTTTAATTATACACCTATTAGGGCAGGTAGGTGGCCAGCCTAGGGGAAGGAGCGGAGAACTCAGTGGCATGGGCAAATCCTTGTAAGAAAAAACCTCTAAAAATGAGCACAAACTGAAAAGCCACATGATGGGAAAGAGGAGGGGGTGCACAACAGGGCAGCATGATGCACAAGTCTTTTTTCTGCTACTGTGAGCATTGATAAATAGCTTTGAAATGCCTCTTTGGCAGGTTGTGGCACATAGGTGGCTGCAGCACATGGGAGGAAAGGTGAGGTCTGGAAGATGCTGTCTGCAGGCTGTATGCTTATTTTTAGCTCAGGAGAGTTCACTGGTTGAAGGAGACAAGCCAGGAGGAGAGGCAGCCCCGAGCAGCCTGCAGGAGCCTGCTGTCTCCCCGTGCTGGTGCAGGTGAGGGCAGGTGTTTGCTTAATACCAAGGAGCAGCAGCACATGCTGCTGACAATTCATGAAGTCTGATTGTCATCTTTCTATCCCAGCTAATAACAGTCCAGGCAATGAAAAGATACTTCTCTCATAATTATCAACATCTCATTTTCCCTTTGAGTCCCTGTTTAAATCATCAGGTCTCCTCTTAATCTGAATTGTTTCCTCAAGCTTATTTTCCTCTGTGGATCGGGCTTTTATTGTATTTTATTTTGATGAGACCATTCATCTTTCCTCTGCTCTGCTGCTACCCAAACCTGTTTCCTCATTGTCCTCAAGGACCAGGAAAGGAGATGAAAGAGGCTTTGGGCTTGAATTAGCCAGTGATGAAGTTTGGTGTCCTTTGGGATAGAGACATTAATGCAGCATCATGAAATATGAGCTCTGGCTTCACTTTGGGTGACTCTGATAATGTAGGAACACAGTTAATCATATTTGGCTCTGCAGAGGGTGTCTAATCTGGGAAAAACACCTGCCCTGAAGATGGCAGGAATATGTGAGAGGAGCAACAAAATGGAAGGAGGAGCTCTAGCAGGGCAGGCTACTTGTGTAGGAGGATGCAGCACTACTTGGGGCAGCCCTAATTGACAGGATGTTTTTGGAAGTGTCACAGATTCTCTGTTTGTTGCTGTGTGCAGCCCTTGAGTGTGCACCTTCTTTGAAGTCTTCCCCAGATGACCAAAACCTGTTACTTGGTGCAGTTTATGGCCTATTAAAAGGCAGCACTTTGTTTGGCTTTACATTGTAAATGGGGAGCCACTCTGAACTCTCAACTTACTCAAAAGCAGTTGCTTTGCTTACTTCAGTAAGCAAGATTCAGGCCCAAAATAATTACCTTTTATTTATGAGCATGTTAAAATGCCTTTAATTGGGTTTAGTTGCAGTATCTTTAGTCTTTTAACTTGAAAGTTTTTTCCTCAGTCATAACTCAGCAGTCAATCCTTTGGTGTGGTGTTACAGCTCTGCAGATTATGTGTGGAGGTAATTAAGTAATAACGATTGAGGTGCAGGGTATTTCCTTGGGATTAATGACTGTCTGGGAGGAGTTGATGGCCCAAGGTGTAGCCAAGGGCCATTAACACCAGCCAACTAATAATTGTAAGAAAATGCCATGTGCCAAGGTCATTGCTGCTATTAGAAGTTGAGGGCAATGAGGAGGTAGGTGTGGGGGGAGATGAAGTAACACAGGAGGTATATGGATTTTGGAAAATGTAATATGGTCTTAATGGGTATCTGCATGATGTACTTGTTGATTAGCCAGTCTGCTCCTTCCCTCCATTCCTCACTGCTCTGTCCAAAGCTTAATGGCGAGGATCAGGGTGAGCAAGGATGATGCTTTTCTTGTCTGGTGCCCTTTTTCTTAATGGTGCCTTGTATTTGGTCCACTTTAGAAGACACTTTTTGCATATTATTAGTGCCATTTTTTTCCTCTAAGAGGAAGTGTTCAAAACCCAGCCTAGCAGCCACCAAAAGCATTGAGAACGCCACGGCTCAGTGGGATAAATGCTGATTTGTCTGTCTGCATAGGAGGGAGAAGACTGGTGCTTTTGAAAAACCTGCAGGTTGGCCAAGTGCAAATGTTATAGTGTGTCAAAGCACTTGGGGTGTGTAGCAAAGGGACTGTGTTTCAAAGCTGAAGTGCAGTGTGGCAGACAGCATTTTGGGGGTTTGGTGGACATCTCGACCCAACTGCCCCCCAAAGGCTGTAGGATATAAAGATAAATCTTCAGATAACATATTGTGTATATAGCAAGTCAGAGGCTTAGGGGGTTGGGTGCACACAACTTGAATTCTTGTTTTTCCTTGACTTCAGTTATAGGCTTAAAATTTGTGGCAGAGGAAGAGACCTGTTTTACACAGATGTTTTCTTTAGTTTAATATTCCCAGCATCAGAGGAGTAGGACTTTTTTTCACATGAGGCTGTTGTACATAGTTGAATTTTCTCTGTGCTCTTCCCCTGGAGGGTAAGCTCTGATAGGAGCACTCACCTTTTTCTCAGTCTCAATAGATCACTGATCTCCAGCAAATGGCACCTGGATTTATGCTTTTAAAGGTGCAGAGCTGTAGGACTCAAATATCCCAAACTGGCAATGCTGGAGGCAGTTTGCAGGAGCCTTTTCCTGAGTGGTGGATCTCTCATGGCTGGAAGCACTCAACCATCTTTATCTTGACACGGTGGTTTGTATGAGTGAGTGATTATAAAAAAAATAGTGGAAGTGGAGTGCTGTAGGAAAACTCATCAGAGGGATCCATCTCAGCTGTTGAAGGATGGAGCCAGATTTGTTGGTATCCATGGTGGCACCCATGTCCATATCAGATATGTTGGTATCCATGGTGTAAACAACTGATTGCTTCCCTGCCAAGCTCTGGTTTTGCTGGAGCAATGTGCTTGCCACTGTTTAAAAATGAGGTTCCAGTTGATTTTTCTGCTATTATTCACTTTGAAACCTGCCCATTCTCTCCTTTGCCTGGAGTTCAGGAGGAATGATTCTTTTAGATGCAGGACTTCAAGGTGTCCTTTTCAAAGGGGGTTTATTGAAAAAAAATTGTGGGGTCCAAGCAGTTTTGGAATAGTTGAGCATCCTTCCTGCCTTGGGAGAGGCTCTCAGCAGCTCAGGTGAGCAGCAATGCAAAAATCATCTTTGGGAAACCTCCCATTGCTGGCATCTTTCCACAGTCTCTGGTCATGTCCCAAAATAGGCATGTCTGGCTGATTAAATGAGTGCATTTTTAGGTAGGTGGTTTTTTTTTTTGTTTTAAACTCTTTAGTTCAGACATTTAAGAAAAGTTTTGAACAGAGTAGGGGACAGAGGCGATTGAAAAATCATGTTTTTCTTAACTTTGTAATTTTCTTGCATATCATTGTAATCTTAATAATGATAAATAATCTGGTAAAAGCAATTATGGCCTGAATAATAATCCTAACTAATAAACAGAATGTACTGTGTAATTTTGGTTGTTCTCAGCCATCTGGCTCCAGTCTTACTAATTGACTTAAAGCATAGCAACAATGTCAGCAACATACAGTGTTCAGTTCAGCTGAAGTTCCTGAGCAGGCATTCCTTACAGAAATCTGTTTTTTTTTGAATAAAAAATAAATCAATACATCAAAATTATTGCTAGCTCTATTATAGCAGCACAGATCATGAATCCATCAGTACTGTCTTCCACTGAGCTCAAAAAAACTTTATTTATAATGATTTGATTGTGTATGGTTTCATTATATTCTAGTGCAACTGCAACTGAAAGACTTTTGAATGTATCCAGGGATCTAAATTCATGCTGGCAGTTACTTCTGAAGCTGCCAGAATATAAATGTTTTCAGTGTTTGCTGGACTTAAGGTGTCTCTTAAAAGTCAAGCTCTCCCTTTGGTTGGTTGTTATTTGCAGTTTGGGTTTTTTTTTTATTAATGCACATCAGTGCTGCAATTTCCAAGGTTTTCACTCAAGACTTTTAGGCCTCTCAGTTTAATTGGCCAAAATGAAGCCGTGTGCTCATCTCTGTTTTTTCAGATATAATAGTTTGCCAACTTTGAGCTGGTTAATTTTTTTCTCACTTACTGCAGAGGTGATTTTCTATTTTTTCCAGCCAAAACCACAGTGTAGTGACTTTGTGGCTGTTTTGGCTCATTTTGGGTGCTTGAGGTCTGCTTTAATTACTGCGATGAAGTATTTATAACCATTCCAGCCCCCAGCTTCACCACTCAGCACCTATCCCTGGGGATTAGGGTGCCTGCTCCTTTGCAGTGGGGCTTTTTTGGGGCAGGGAGTTAGTGAGGGGAGAGTTGAGTTGCCCTGATGGAATTTTTGGGTTTGGTTTTTTCACAGCAGTGATGGCAAAGCATTGGTGGGCCCTGTGAGCAGAGCTGGGTCCCTGTTGGTCACAATCCTGTCCTTCACATCACCCTGTCCTCCAGTTCATCTGAGCCACGGCTGCCCCATCAAGTGTCTGTTTTTGGGGAGGACATGGAGAATTGCCTGGATTTGCAAATATCCTGGTTTGCCATACCAGCTACTAGCATTTTCTGCATAGTTTGCTTAAATTTGCTCATGCCATTTGGACAAGTTCTTAGACTTACACACTCTTAGAACAATTTAAGTGGTTTCAAGAAGTGGAAAGACATGAGTTGTAGTTTCAGCCCTCAGTTTTGTGGAATAAGCTGTGGTTAAAGGAATTACATGGCATACTGACTAATTGCTTATTTATTTTCACCTACATTGCTGTGTATAATCATAGCTGCACTCAAATACTGTCCCCTGTCCCTTGACATGTATCACCAGATAACATTCACCTCTTTGAGGGGTTGGATTTGTTGTAAGCTTTCAGTAAATAATGATGTGAAGAGTTGGTAAGGAAGAAATGCAATTTCTGTGAGGTCTGGGAAGGATGCACGGATGAAGACTTGAAGTTCAGAGGGAGCTCTGCAGTCTGATCCATGTTTTTAGATGTCTGTGTATGGATCTGGATGAATTGGTGACTAATCCCAAACTTTTCAGCCCTCTGAATAGGAGCAAAGAGCTCCTTTGGTTTAAGCAAAGCCTTTGGGTCAAAGCCATGTGTGGGATGTGTGCCAAAAAGTGGGATGAAAGTTGTCTCATTTTGGGCTGAGGCAATAAGATGCTCCCTGGCAGTATTTTTAGATGGTTTGTGAGTGAACCTGCTGTGCAAAGAAGGTTGGACTCCATTCAACATCTATTCTGGGTTTTGTGGAGGTTTTTTTTTGGTTGGGTTTTCTTTTTTGTTGTTGTTTTTTGGTGGGTTTCTTTGTTTGTTTGTGGTTTTGTTTTTTTTTTTTTAGTACGATCTGCTAAATTATTCCCCATCTGAGGAGCAGACTTTATTGGTGTGTTTCTGATCAGTGCAAAACCAGAGATCTGCAGGGAATACTCTATTAAAATGAATAATTTTTTTTTTTTTTTAAACAAGAAGCTGTATTTGCAGCACTCGGTCCGTGCCTGACAGGGACATGTGGAAGCCCTTGCTTAGGTTGATTGCCTTCATGATATGCTCGATCTGAGTTAACTTGTTTTCTGTACCCTCTACCATTTCATTTTGTAGTAGCAAATAACACTTGGATGTGGTAAATGTAATGTCTGCTGCTGCTTGATAATACAGGCCAGTGAATAAATGAACTTCCTCTGATATTCCATATCTTCTCCTAATAAACAGAAATGCTGCAGTGGGACTGCGTGTGAGCGACTTGGAATTACTTATTTCTACCTTCTCTCCTTAAAGTTGTTTTTCTCATGCCCTTGCATGCTTTCAGTTTGCCAAGAAAATAACTTTTGACGTGAGATTTCGGATTGGTGATTTAAAGCAGAATCAGGGTACTCCCCACATGATTGTTGAGTTGGGGTCTGTGATTCTGCAGTGTTTCAGAATTTGAGGACTTTGGAATGAAGTCAAATGGCTAATTGAATCTATTGAAACTAAAAATGAAGGAAAATATTTAGGAATTTTCTGTGTTGGAGAGCAAAGGGAGTAGCAGCAACAGATTTTTAGATGGTTCTTGGTGGTGTACTGCTTCTTACAGTTTTCAGTTGTTTTCCAAACATGTACTTTAAAAAAAATGTCATGTGGGAGGCAGTAGGGAGGCAGAGACAGTGAAGATTTTGGCACATTAAAACCCAGTCATCCTCCAGATGGGTTCCTTCCCATGTGCTGCAGCATGTGGAGGTCTGGGAGCAGGGCCTTTGCCCTGAAGCAGAGTGATGCCAGGCATGGAATGATGCATTGGCAGCATGCATCGGTGCCATGCAATGCTGCAGCTCTCCTGTGCTTTCCATGGGTCCCTGCTCACCCACCTTGGTGCTGTGAGCCCTTCAGAGAGCCCTTGGCACCTCCTGCCTTGGATTCATCCTGGGTGAAAACCAACAACAGGATTTGAGGAGGAGCCTTTGGAATTAATGCTAAAAATATTCAGGTAACCATCTGAGCGCTTGAAGTAGGTTTGTTTTTTTTTTTTTTTTTCCCAAGGCATGGTGAGGAAGGAGATGAAGACTCCTCATCTGTTTGCTGTCCTCATAGCACAGCCTGGCTGCTGAATAGCTGAGTGACAGGCAATCTGGCCTATCCATATGACCATATTGTTTTCCTCCCCTAATTAGCCTGGTCCTTACTGTGCTGATGAGGAAACAGATGCACTGAGCAGCAAATTACCTTCATCTTCCCTCCACACAGAAAAGACACAGCACTTAATTGACTCATTTGATCTCCGGCAATTCAAAGCAAGTAAAGTGGAAATATTTAAAAGTGGCACTTCATTTTTGAATAGGGGAAAAGTATGTTGGGATGCATGCACTTGTGTATAATGTAGCTTTACAGTGTCAAATGTGAGGGTGATGGTGAGGCTTGTGATGTCTTTAAAGAGAGGCACAGGCAAAAACAGTGAAAAAGTACCCTATTACTTCCTTTGTCAACAGCAAAATATTTGCATACTTAACTGCACCGATATTTCTCTACAGATCCTTGGCTGTGAATGTTCCTTTTCTGTGCAGTATGCCATATGGGCAGCTGAAATGCCTCATTCCTGCATCTCTGAGCTCTTGTCTGTGCTCCTGCCCGGGCACTGGTAATGGTGCAGGGGTCCCCTGTTTACCCCTATTGTCAGTTTTCCCTGCATTTAAACAGATATATATATATATATATATATATATATATATATATATATATATGTATTTTTCCCTTATTGTGTTTTTTTTTCTTTTTTTTTCCCTTTTTTCTTGTTTTCATTTGTTTCTAATATATATTATATATATGGGTACATTTTGAAGGTGCTGCTAAAGGGGTTGAGGAGAGTCCTTAGTGGCTGTGTGTAGGTGATGCCTGACATGTGCCCCAGAGCTGGTGTGGGGCAGAACCTGGCCACTTCTTGTAGCCCTTGGGGTCACTGGGAAACTCTTAGCAAAGATGCACACTGCACATTCCAAAAATTCCCATGTGGACAAACAGGATGTGTCTGGCACAATGCAGTCTGGCCTTAAAGATGAGGGAGAAACTTGGCTTCTATTTTATAGCCTGTGTGCATTTATGTCTTGGGTGGAATTCATTGGTCCAGATGAGCAGTCACTCCCTGAATTTACCAACTCAGTGGGGCTAAACTTTTTTCATGGTGTCTTAATCCTGCAGCTCTCTGCAGAAGGGAAATTGTTGCCATGCAGATATTGTGGTGGCCATCCCCTTTGTTGGGACACTGTACCTTAGCAGATCCTAAGGGAACTTTAAGGTGCAGATATTTCTTCTCCTTTGCCTCTGACTTAATGTGTCTGTTACCATGTATGATTTCATCACATGGATTTGCCCCTCTGCTGCACTTCAGAAAAAGCTGTCTCCAGGTCTGCTTCCATTTCCATTTAACTCCCAAGTGTTTAGGCAGTAATGTAAGTACAGTGAGAAATGATACTCGCTTCTAAAAATTTTTAAAGGTTTATTAAAACCTTATCAAAAAACACAACAGAAGACTGAATAGAGAAAATAATACAGTGCTGGGAGTAAAGGATTTTTTCTCACTATGTGCTCATTTACACAATGGATGTTTTGCTTTTTAGCTTTTTAGTTTCTCTGAAAGTTTTGTCAATAGACTCTTTCTTCACTGTCTAGTGCTGGAGATCACTCTTTTAAAATCTTGATTGGAGGTCAGATGTTACTATAGTAATGAGCTGACCTTCTTAAATGCCCTGACTACCCAGGCTATCTTGTTATAACAATGCAAGAGAGGGTAAAATATAACTATAAATCTGTACAATTTTTCTTAGCATTTACATAGTATTTGTCTTTTAATTGCAAGAGTCAACTATTGCATTACTCATCTGTCACAGTACCCTGCACGCTACCAGGCCGTATATGAGTTTTAGTTGTATCATCTTGGGATTTTTTTTTAATTCAATTGGATTTAGAATACAATTTAGAATTATTAAACTTTCTCTTTAAATTACTAAAGCTCCATATATATACTGGTAAGGTGATCACTGAAATGTGTTCAGGTAGTACCAGCTTCAATCAGTGAACTGCATGCCATCTGCTTCTTCTCCTTTTCCTAAGCTTTCCACCTTCTGCATTTGTTACAGATGCCTTTTCAATAGATTGCTATTGTTGCTGGCTTTGAGATGGCTTTTAAAGACCTTTTGCTACTTGCTTTCCAGTTCTACTTAATGGTTTCATCCAGGTTATAAAGTGTCAGTGTGAAAGAAAACTTTTGGATTGAGTGGGCCCGGTTCCTTCAGGAAAGCTCCTGAGTGTGTGCCAGCCCAAAAGTGCAGTGCTATTTCAGTAAGCAAAGTGCTGTAAAGAAAGGCAGATGTGATTAGAGGGGACATTTTGGATGCAGTGGGGATTACAAATGCTAGATTTGCCAAGGTAAGAATCCTGACATATCTGTTACCTTGGTGATTTTTTTTTTTTTTTGGTAGCAATGAGATAAGAGATATTTCTTGCAATGAAAATTGCATGTGCTTATTCCAATTTACAACCTTCCAGGGGAAAGAAGTGGGAGCAGGTAGTAGAGTCAAATATCTGTAAGCAGGTGTATTTTTTAAGCTTTTTTTCTCCCTCTCTGATTACATGATGTTGAATTTCTTACACTTGAACAAAAAAGTAGAAACAAACTGCCACAAAAGGCAGAAACTACAAAGGCAAACATGTCTGTAAAACAGGGGTACTGGAAATATAATTTTAATTAGTGATATAGTAAGTGGCACCTTTTTACCTAGTGTGGTATTACTCTCATTTATGTAATTATCTGTTGCTTTCAACATTGCACGTGCTATAACAGAACTGATAAATGAAAAGTGTATCTGCTGTGTTTGTGATGAGCTGCTCACATTTTAAACAATTTGTTGGAGTCCTGCAGTTCATAGTAGTAGTTACATATTCTGGGTGAGAGACCCATTTGAAATGCAGTTGGTGCATTGTTCATCTATGTGCTTACTGTGCATTCTTGTGAGAAAATTGAGAGTCAGTGAAAGGACAGCTCTGCTAGTATTGGTTATTTCAGATTGTTTAATTTTAATTACTCTTTTCAAGTGTCTGTGATGTGCAGCATGTCCAAGGCTCTGGGCTCCTGCTCTGGGGTGATGTGCACAGCACAGAAAAAACAGAAAGGGCAGTGCTGCCCTCACAGAAGGGGGATGTGTAGGGCAGCCCCTGGATGATGAAACAGCTTCCCCAAGGTGCCATCCCACACCTGTGGGCATTTATGGATAATCACAGTGTAAGTGGGAAACACTGAAGTGGATGGGCTTGGTTTGGTGAGGCTCTCAGTGGGTGGTGTGCGCTGCTGTTGCTCTCCAGGTGTAATTGCAAGGACATCTTGAAAAGCACAGGTTGCATGGTTGAGTCAGGAACAGAGCAAAGCTGCTGAAAGGTAAAAGAAGCTGCCTTGTTAGTCCTGCCTAGAGAAACCTATAAAATTCCTGTGGGTTTGAGCTGAGAAGGGATGCTCATCTGGGTGGGAATCAGAGCTGGGCTTGGAGTGTTGCTCTGGGACAGCAGCTGGGGCTCTTGTGCCTGAGAGATGTTTTGCAGTGGCTCTGAGTGTGGCTGAAGGTCTGGACTCTGCTGCTGAAAAGAATGTGGAAGGTGCTGAGGGGATACAGTAGGAAACCTGTATATCTGCAGGCACCAAGTGTTACCTGAGGGGCAGTCCGTGAAGCCTGGACTTGAAAATTTACTTTGTTACTGCCTTTTTCAAGATATAGTCAGGATTGAATGGGTTTAGGTTTGTTTTGAGCGGGTTTTATGTTTGTTTGTTTTGTCTTTGGTTTCTTTGTTGCTTTTCATTGTTTTCATTCTTGTTCTGCTTGGGCTGTCCTCGCTGATGGATAAATACATCTTGCCACTTTTAGGCAAGAGTTCTTTGGAAGTCTGCAAGCTGGGGCTGAGATTTCAGACCAAATGAGCCCTTAAAAATGTCTCTGATTCCTGAGTACTCTGAAATGTGTCCAATGCAGGAGTGTCAGAGACCCTGGGGCAGTGCTGGAGGCAGGTGCTGGTGCTCCAAGCCTGGCTGGGTCTGGAGCTGTGTGGGCAAGGGGTCAGCAAAAGTGTTGGAAGCATCACTCCTGAGTTTGTTTTCCACTTATATTTATTGTCCTTCTGCTTCTAAGCCCAAGATGAAGGAGTGCCCTGAGCATCCCAGGTGGCTGATTTGCTGGAAAGCACCCACAAGTGTATGCTTCCCTCCCATCAAAATAGATGTACAAAGGAAGAAAATTAAGAAGTTGTTTAACAATTTAACAGAACAATGAAAAAAAGCCTCAAGAGCAGGAGGAAAAAGACATTAATCTGAAAAAAAAAAAAAAGAGTAGTGATTTTAAAATGTGGCAAAAAGGATCAGCTTTTGTGTGCAGTGGTTGCCACTCAGGGACTTCCAGGCATTACTAACTGTGTATTACTTGTATTACTGAGGACCTGTTTTGGTGCTCCTGCCTGAGGTTTTGAGTGCTGATAGACAAGTATTTATGCATGTGCTGCATCACTGTGTCGGTCATCTCATCACACAGTGGAGAATTAATTGTTCCACTGTGGAGAAGATCTGAATGCCAAGTGCCTTCCTCCTTCCCCCACCTCCCTGCTTTTCTTCTTTCAATATTTAGGCAAAGCAGCTGAGCTTTAATATAGATTTCCCCATGTCTTTGCATACATCATTGAGGGACTGTAATTCCACAAACTAGAATAGGTCTCAAGTAATCACCTTTTGAACTCAGTGGGGAAGCTAATTGAACAAAACTTGCTGGGAAAGATACAAAATAATTTGGTTTGTGTCTATTGGGTTGTCAGAGTGTGGCTATTGTAACAAAGCTTCTTCTCCCCATTCCCCCCCTTTTTTATTCCCATGACTACAGTTTAGGTATATTTAAAGTATAATTAACAGGAGAGCCGGAAAATGTTTTCTTTCTTGGTGCTGAAAGTGACTAATTGTTGGTTGTCAAGATAACAGGATTTCAGATAAATACTGCATGTTTCATGGGGGGCATACCAAAAGATAAATACTGTATGTTTCATGAGGAGCATACCAAAAGATAAATACTGCATGTTTCATAGGGGACATACCAAAATGCATTCCCGAAGTGATCCAAAGGTGGTCCTTAGGGAGTGTCGAGGCTCCAGTGAGAGTGTGGCAAGATGGGGGAGACCTGGGTTAGAATTTTGTCTCATTTCTTGACCACTGGTGAGGGATTTCTCCTCTCCAAAATGAAATCTCTCCTTTGCACTTTCCCTCATGATATTTGCCAAACTGGGACGTGATAAAAATGAGGTTTCCCTGTGTTTGCAAAGTGTTTTGAGATTTATGTGTGAAACTCTTCATAGCTCAAGTAGTACTCATTGCAAATGTGGTCTAAGCTATAAGGCTTGTGGTCCTTACTTGAGTGAAATGCCTTTGATTCACTGGGAGCTGGACCCAGGACAAAACACGTGTGGCTCACTTTTCTCCAATATAAATAAGGAAATGTTTTTATATCCAATATAAATATAAATAAGGAAATAATAAAAATATAAATAAGGGGGAAAGTATACAAGTAATTAAAAGATTTTTTTATTTAACTTATTGGGAGCACGTGGTACATGCAGATTCCATCCTGGTGCTCACTGCTGCAGGGAAACCACCCCAGAGCATGAGGTGTTTTCACCTGTGTTGGTGGGGCTCTAAATGTGAGTTCAAATTGAGGAGAGTGAGTTACTGGTGATTGTTCCTCCTGGCAAGGGAGATAACCGGTAGCTGCTGTGAGTTCCTGTGGTAAATTGCAGTGTTTAGAGCTGGCAATTTCACAGAATATGGCAAGGACAGGTTTCAGTCTGGAGCCAGCCAGACGGAAATCCTCTGACAGGGTGCTCAGCTGGAGCTGGCTGAGCCAGGGCTGCCCTGCCGACATCCCTTCCTGTCCACAATTCAGTTTCTCTCCTCTTTTAGTACCAAAGTAGGTGTAATTTTGGTGGCTGCCTGAACATTACAGTGTGCACAGAAAAACCGAATGCACGATCCATCTCACTGTGGTTGCAGTTTGTCTGAGCTGTGCAAGGTGCAAGTGTGCACCTGCAGGCTGTTAGCAGCACAATATAGACCAAGTCTGTCAAGCAAGTAGCTATTTCATTAATTTGAAATAGCTGCCTCTCCCAGGATCTGGCTTGCTGATTGATTTCTGTGCTTGCAGGGGTCCCAGGCCTGTGTTTGCTTGTTTGCCTCCCAGCATTTTGGTCCCCTGCATCTTCTCTCAATAGCACTTTTCTTTGCAGTGAAAGCTTTGCATAGTAAGGACCTCACAACAAGAATGAGTGTTACTTCCTTTTCTTTCTTCCTTTTTCCCCCTTCTCCCCGTTCTGCTCTCTGCATCCACAGTTTTTGCTCTGTGCTGCTGGGCCAGGAGCTCCTTTGTTGTGTCAATAGGACTGGCTGAGCCCAGGGGCTGTAGCCCTCTTTTACCCATGACAGCTCACTAGGAATATGTGTGTGTTTGCCTGTATCCCTTTCTTCTTTCCTCCTGTTTTCCTGTCAGAGTAATTAGCGTGGCTTTGTGGCTGAAATCAGTGAAGAGAGGAACAGTGCAATCTCTCTGCACTGAAGTGCAGCAGAGGCTTTGATTAACCTTATAATGGAGGGAAAAAAATAAAAATAAAAAGTCGTGCACAGTAAGGAATGTCACAATTTGCTGCCCCTTTAGTTTGTGCAGGACAGGAGGCTGCAGGGAAGCTGAGCTCTGTGTCTTGTGGTGCATTTCTAATCCTCAGCAATTTGGGGCTGCAAGGGAGGGGGCTGCACCTTGTGCTCCCATTTCCTTCTCTCCCACCAGAGATCTCTATTTCCTCTCCCAAAGATGAATTTAGAAAAGTTTTAGTTCAAAGTGATGCACGGGAAATGGTTTACAAATACTGTCTGGAAAGCTTGGTGTTCTGATAAAATGCATGTTTGGGGAAAAAAACTAAAGTTAGCATGATGAGAATGGACTTCTGGAAGATTTTGGCTCCCTCTCTTCCTCCATGTCTGAGCACTCATTCCTGTGTGAATGCCAGCTTTTCCCTTGTTGGTACCCCTGGATTTGAATACCAGTGTAATATCCAGCTGACTTTATGCTTAGGTAACTTTCTTGTAAAATACTCAATTTTCATTAGCTTTCTTATTACTCTACTTTTTTCCATGTGGAGTTTCATGTAATATTAATTGGACATTAGCTGAACAAGTGTAAGTCAGCAGTTTTCAGCCTATGGGGTATTTTTTCTTTTTTAAAATTTTTTTGACAGATGAAATGCTTTTTGATGAGAGGTGGTGGGTTGGATGCTAAAGGTGGCGAGCATTCAGCTCCTGTATTTTTGTGGCTTTGAATAAATTAGTGTCAAAGATCTGGATTTAAATTCTGATTTCCCTGTTCATTCACTTAGGCCAGTTATACCTGTTATATCTAGAGCTGGTCAGACTTTTTCACATAAATAAATTTCCACCAAGAATATGTTTGGTTTTAGTCAAAATTCTCTAGGACAAAACTGCTCTAGTGTTTTTATTTTTTTCTCCTAACAGCTGAGTTTTCACACTGCCTTAAAGAAATTGTTAATTCCCTCTTCCCCACCCCTGCCTTCCTTCTCATCTCATTTCTTTGAATCTTTCTTTCTACACAAAAATGAAATGAAACATTTTAAGATGCTGAAATGGTCATCCCGAGGTTACCAGGGGTAACAGTTACATCCCATGAGGAGGGAGGACAGTCAGTGTTGCCTGTGGTCCAGATTATAAATCTCACATGTTCTTTGGAGCTTCATACTCTATATTTTGAGCAAACAGCTGCTTTTCTAATTCAGAATGATCTAGTTTGGGGTGTGTATTTAATAAGATAATTTAAATGCCATGAGAGTAGAATGCACTTTTTCTAAACAGGACTTGGAGTACTTGAGTGCTTAGATTTTGCTTTAAAAATCTCCTTGTTTGTTCATTATCCAGGGGCATGTCTGGCATTGGATATAATTTTCACTACTTCTAAGTGAGAACTTGTATAAAAGACCAGGAGTTATCGCAGCCCTAACTCTGTGTGTAGTTAAAGAAAAAAGTAAATAAAAAGTCTAACAACCATCATCAGTCTGTAGGAGCTGGAATGAGAAGAGCTAACGATCGCTATCCCTGTGATAAATGGGGGAACCATCTGAGAGGGCTTTGGCAACAAAAGAAGACAGATGAAGGCAAAATGGCTCCTCTCTGCCTGCCTTTTGTTCTTTGAGGACTATTATGATTAAAGCTTATTTAGCAATCTAGCTCCTATCCTGGGCTTAAATGATGTTGTGAGTTAGCTGGCACACAGTAATAAATTAGGGCAATTAGTGACTACATATTGCTTTTTCTTATGGGGGTGGTGTGCCCACCTGGAAAGGGAGAACCTGATTTCAGGGCTGTGGGAAACATGAGTTTGGAGTGTCTTCACTCAGTGCCTCTCCTACCCTCTCCAGTGGATGGACTGCATCATTCTCCATGGGGCTGGGATGCAGCATGTTGGAGTCTAGCTTGTCTGGAGCACTTGAGCTTAAAGATGGTGAAAGGATCAAAATGAGATTTAGGGAGTTCATTTTGGAAACAATTTTGATCAGGTCTAAATGCATTGATTTGCTGTGTTCAGATGATGTTGAATGGTTCAGCTAATGACAATCCTTCTGGAGAGAAGCATTGTTCTTTTAATGCCAGCCCAGTTCAGCAAGCTGCAAGGACCAGGCTCTCCAGAGGCACCTTAAGAAACTTCCGTGGTACATAAGATGGTGCTTAAAGTTCATCATCAGTGCTTTAATGTGCAAAGATGAGCTTAAGTGTGTGTAAAAAGCTTTATGGGGTTGGGCTGCAAGCAGGAGAGGGACGTGCTGTTTTCTCTGTGCTTCAGGAAAGGTCACTGACTTTGTGGGATCCCATCCTCACAGAAACCACCTTTCCTTTGTCAGCTGCACCTGGAGCAGCGTTTGGGGAAGCAGGAGGTCAGGTGAGACGAGGTGGCAGGCTGCCTGCTCCTGTCAGTACCAACGAGGGGCTGCGGCCATCCTGGGGGAGAGCTGTGCGCTGTCTGCCCCGCTTTGTCACCGGCTGGAAATGGCTCTCACAGGGCACCACGCTGCTGCTGCTGCCTCCAGGGTGAAGTGTCACTGCTGCCTGGCCTTTATGGGGCTCATTTCCCAGCTGCTCCACCCCTCAGGACATAAAGGCAAGTGCCTGTGGGCTGACTATCATCCTCTGGTTTGTAAACTGTGCTGACACTTTTCCCTTGCTCCCAGAGCCTGTAAAACTTTAATCCTGGAGAAGACACGTGAGTGGGAAGTTTTTAAACTGGTGAGAGTGAAACTGATGCAGTTACTTCCATATTGGCAGATGGGTGTGCAGGGGAGCCCTGTGTGATTTGTGCATGTGTAGGAGCCAGGACTTAAGGCAGATTTCATCTGGCTGTTTTTACCCAGACATTGCAATTTCTAAGCTTATTTACTGTGCTGCCATGCTGAGCCATAAAACTTGGAGCTGTACAGGAAAAACCCTTGTGCTCCTCTTCTTGTATCATCGGGGCTGGAAATAGCAAAGCAAATTTGTCATATGGGAGCAGCCAGGTTTTGTTCCCGCTTTTTGCCATGTGAGGAGAGCTCATGCTAAACAATTATAAACCTTTTTTGTGTTCCTGCACAGCAGGAGCAGCAGGAAGGGAGGTTTGGGCCATGGTGATGTTAGAAAGAAGGATATGAAGAAAAAGTAAAAGCAAATGCATTCTAAGGATAGATCTTACTGGAGAGGCACCTCCTGCTTTCCAAGAAGATAAAAGGCTTATATAAATAAGGTAGGCAGTGAAGTTTAACTAAGAAATGGAATACTAAATTAAAAATGCGAGTGCCAACTCACTCAATACAGTGTCAGCCCTTCTGATAATGTGCTGGTCTCTTGAACTTAGAATTGATTAATCAGTCAACTATTCCTTTCTTAAACAAGCAGTTATATACTGGCAGGAGGAGGTATAGTGGGGTTTGATCCTGTGCATAAGATAATTAACTATACATTCATACAGTGATATCTAGGCTATAATTCTATAAAACCACTAATAATAAGATCATAAGTGTTAATTAGTTGACATCAATTTATTCTGTTAAATTCTGTAGCTGCTGCTTTAATTGAGTGACTCATTTCCTTAGGTAGGCCTTAGTGCTGTGCTACTCTCTTGTCACTGTTCCCAATTTAGAAGTAGCTCAGTCTCACAAGATTGGCAGTGATTTGCTGTTGTGCTCCAAGTAGGTATTTTGATGTCTTCCATAGAAAACAGAAGAGAAAAAAATGGTGTAAAGGGACGTTTTATAGTTACTAGTTAATACTGTATGGTTTGGTCTCCAGTGCAGTAACCAAAAGTGCTCAAGATGCTGTGGGGGAAATATTTTGATACTGACCATAGCCTTGGATGATCTTCCTCTGGTTTCCTTAGATTTTGTTTTGCATGTGCAGCAAGCTTCTTTCAAAGCTGTTTGTCAGCTGCTCATCACTTGTATGACCTGAGAGTATAAGAGATGTGCCACCCACCCAGCTGGCTTTGGCTGCCTCTGTGTTCACAAAGATTCAAAGAAGTGGAGAATTGGGTTTCTTCTGTTGTTGGGCCTAATAAATTAGAAAAAGGACTTGTTTTGTACCTCCTTTCAGGTTTCACAGGTGCTTGGTGAAGCCTTGTGGTAGCCTTGGTGGTTTTCAAGTCTAGTTTATAAGAAGCAGTGGAGTGTCTGTGCTGTTTACTGACTTCAGAGATAAAAGTGCTTGGCAGATGGGATCTCTGAACTGCTCACAAATTCATGTGGTGCATCAGGGGGCTCAGCCTGCTTAGTCTGGTGTCACATCCCTGAATTAAGTGCAGGATGCACTGCTGCATCTTTGTGATTTTAGGGGGATTCATGCTTAATGAAAATACCTCATTTTGTTACCAGAATGAACTTGTGCAAACAGCCACTTGATTGTCCCATCAGATGGTGCGTTGTCATGGTTTGACACTGGCCAAACACCAGGCACATACAAAAGCAGTTTGCTCACCCTGTCCTGCTACAGCTGGGCAGAGGAAAGGGAAAAAGAAATGAATGAAGGGCTCTCATGAGGTAAGAACTGTGAGAAAACACTCTAAGGGCAAAACACTCTAAGGTTCAAATTTAAGGTAAATATATTATTAACAGAATCAGAGGAGGATAATGATAAATAAAATAATCCTTTAAAACACCTTTCTCTTCAGCCCCTCCCTCTTTCCCACTGACAGCACAGGGACACAGGGTGTGGAGGTGTTGGTCACTTCATCACTTGAGATCCCCTTTTGGTTCAGGGAGAGGAGTCCTTCCTCTGCTGTTCTGTGGGGTCCCTGCCATGGGACACAGTCCTCTGTGAACTTCTCCAGCCTGGATCCAGTCTGATGAGCAGCAGTCCTGCCCAAACTGCTGCAGTCCCTCCCATGGGCACACAGTCTTCCCAAAACTGCTGTGGAATGGGTCACCTGTCCACAGGGTGCAGTCCTCCAAGGACAGGCTGCTCTAGTCTGGAAGCAGGGTCCCCTCTCTCTCTGTATCTCTGGAAGGAAGGGCCCTCTCTCTCCATTTGGGTCTCCACTGCATCACAGCTTTCTTTGGCATTCACATTCTCCAACATGAGCACTTCTCCCAAGGGCTGTGAGTGGATCTCTGCATCCCCATGGACATCATCCATTACAGGGCACAGCTGCTCCACCGTGGTCCTCACCACAGCCTGCAGAGGAATCTTGGCTCTGATGCTTGAAGCACCTCCTCCCCTTCTTTTTCTGCTGACCTTGGTTGTTTCCCCCACGTCCTCACTTCCTCCTCCTTTCTGACTAGAAGAAAAACTGCTGCTTGTAGGTACCACTGTCAAAAAGTTCCACCAATTCAAAGACTCCTGTAGGATCCTGTAGCACTGAGAAGCTGATCTCATCTAGGTTCCACATCAGGGAATTGCCCATCCTGTTTCTGTGCTGGCCAGGCAGCCACAACACCATCTCACGGGCAGCGGCAGCCACAGCGGTGCTGGTGCTGTTTAATGCCTCTCCTCATGTGGGGTGCCAGGAAGGAGAAGCCCCAGGCCCTAGAAAAAAAATTATTTGTGCTCTGTTTTGATTTTCTTCTTAAATATGTCAACACAGAGGAGTTATCAGCCTCTCTAATTGGGCCAGCAGCAGGTCCATCTTCAGAGCCATCAGAGACTGGCTCTGTAGAACATGGTAGAAGCTTCCAGCAGCTTCTCACAGAAAGGACCCTGTGGCCCTCCCTTGCTACCATAAACCAGGCCATGTCAAATCAACATATGTATTTACTAACCAAGTTTGGAGATACAGTAAATTCCCTTCTTTCCTAGTTTTCTTCTGGAGAGGCCTGAATCTGGACCTAATCTTTTCCATTAATGTTATGTAATGAGTTGACTCCTGTTTTCTTTGAATTTCTTACCACCCTGTTTTGGAAACCCCTGCAGACTCTGAAGGTATTCTGTAGAAAAGGCATCAACCCTGCTGTCAGCATATGTGACATTGCAGTGCCCTGGAACACAGTTAAGTTCTTCACCCTTCAACCAAGAGGATGAGTTCACAGATTCATGTCTCAGAAGGGTTGCAAGGAGGCACCAAGAAGGGCATAGTCAATTTGATCAACAAGGTAAAGCTTTGGGGGAAAGCTCTGAGAGCTTGGTGACCCCCTTGAGGAGCAGGTGGGTAAGTGGCTGGCTGAATTAGGGAGTGAGGGCACGTGGGCACAGCTGAACACTGGTCACAGGACTGAGAGTACTTTGCACAAGGAAACACTTTGCTGCTTGAGTAGGTCTGGACAGCAAGAGGATAAAGTGCTGCTAGAAGGAAGGAGCCATAAGCCTGTGGGTTTTGAACCTGTATTCTTCACATTTATTAACTCAAAATTACTAAAAATGTGTGAATAATCATGCTCAGAGATGACATTACGTGGGCATAACCTTTCTGGTCCAATAGGTTGTGTATATATTGGTAAGTTGCAATCCCCTGTGGTGTCTTCCTTGGTTCTCCAGCCAGAGGTGGGCTGCTCCCACTTCCCTCCAGTGGGAAGAGGAATTTGGTGAGCAATGCTGAGTGTGGTTCTCTGCAGCCTTTTTGGGATCAAGGCCTCCAGTGTGAGCAATTATCTCCTGAAGGGGGATGTTGTGAGACTCTTAAATTAGAGACATCTTATTAGCCACACTTCACGTACCAAGCGTTTGCTATAAAAAGATGCACCTTGCTGCTAAGACTGAGTGATTAATTTGCAAGCCAGCAAGTTGTTAGATTGTGCTAACAATTACCATATTTGATAGATTAAAGCCCACATGAGGGTATCAGTTACCTTGGGAGTTTATTTACAGTTCCTGATCTGTGGCAGGCAAAGAATTCATGGTGTGACAATGACTATATCATATCTCAGTGATCCCATCACATTTAAAAATTATGTCCAAGCTGAAAGTTCTGAAAAATGTGCCCATCTGCTTGTTGTGAATGGACTCAGCCCTTTCCATTTTGAAGCTTGGCTTCTTTCTACAAGAAGCCACCAGCTGGATGTATGGTCTGTAGATAACTTCTCTCCTGTGAAAATAAAACTAAGAATCCAGGAAACTTGTGTTTTGCCCTGAAATGAAAATGTTACCTTTTAGACTAGAACTGTATGTATATATATCTGTATATATATGTATATACTGTGACCATCAGTCTATTTCTGTGTGTGTGTAAGCTATATGTAATTTATAGTTTGCATAAGAAGCTAAAGTTTCTTTTCCTGGTGTCCCTTCAGTTTGGCACCAAAAGTGTTTAATTGTTTAGGCAGAGGAGGAACATGATTGACTTTATGGTCCAATGGTCTCAAAGTTTCACATTTTTCAAGGCACAGGTGAAAACAATTGGTGATGGTGGCAAAGACAAGGAGAAAGTCACTGCCTCAGCTCTTTTTCTGACCAGAAATGATGTCCTATAAAGTGACACTGAAATTCTCATGGTATTCTTTTTTTGCAAACTGATATCCACCCAACCAAGAGTTATTGCTTTCTGCAGGACTTGGTGTGAGCATGGGAGCTGATGTTAACAGCCCTCCTCTGCAGCAGTGGCACCTGGGAAGACAAAAATAGATGTGCCCCAAAACACCCATCCCTTCAGGAGATTTTTGACCTGCATCCTTGCTTATGTAAACTTTTTGTACCTTTTTTCTCTCTCTTTTCCAAGTGGTTTTATTCATTCTGACTTGTGATCAGGCCCTGTTTTAATAACTCCTGAGCTGCTGTTGTCCCCGCAGAGCAGAGAGGAGGGCTTTGCGCGTCAGAAACCTTCAGCGGTGGGCAGCACACCAAAGGTCATCCTCCAGCTGGTGAGATTCATGGGCAGCCAGGCTGCTTCCCTGCTCCTCATTCCTTGCATATCTCTGTGCCCATGTCATTGCTGGGCACTGTCCCTCTCTCCTCCCCTGGTATTTCCACTGCTATTTTTCTGAATGTCAAAATGAATGATGGAACCGCCCCCTGTAGAAAAGTTGTGGGGAAGAGCAGTGCTGGGAGCTCTGGCAGCCCAGGCAGTGCAGGGGGAACAATGCTGCCCTTGTTCTGTCACCCTTTTGGGCATCTGCAGCTCCTCCAGGCCCGGAAGGCAGGCTCTGTCCCAGGGACACGGGACAGGCACGGGGACCCGGCACGCTGTGCCAGCTTGGGGCTCGCAAGGGCTGGCACGGGCCCTGGCATCCTGGTGATGTGGCACTTGGGGCAGCACCACATCAGCTGCATCAGGTTTAGTAGCCATGGGGCTCAGATGAGTCACTTGGGGTTTTTTTTTCCTCATTTCCTTGCTATCCTGCAGCCCAGTTAGATTTAACAATGTGATTCATAGTCATTTAGTCTCCGTCATCATCATGTTTATTCTGCAATCATCACTAAGAGATCTCTTTCTCTTGGCTTTTGGTAAATTTTCTGCATTCTGCCCCTGGTGAAGCCAGTAGCAGATGATAAAAATGCTTTGAAATTATGTTAAAAGAACCACAGCTGGTATAAATAGATTTTACTTTGATGTATCTGATTGGTGTTACCTGAGGATCAGGCCTTAACTGTTTAATTCTGTTACTTTAGTTAAAAAATAGTACTCAGCAGTGAATTCCTTGTCACTGTCAGAGCCATCTCCAGCTCAAGACCTGAGGTGAGTGGTTGGCACTGTGCCATGAAGGTGGCTCAGGTGACAGTGGTTTGGGGCTGACCATGAGAATGGCACAAACATCTTAGCAAAAACAACAGAGTGCTTGGTAGCATCTAAAGCAAAACTGAATGAGTTATCAATGGAACTCAGCATTTCAGTTGGAAAGGTTGATTTCTTAGGGAATGTTCATAGTCAAAATATTTTGAACAGATTGGCCTGTGGTCTTTCTTCTTTCTGTTTAGACATGGGTTTTCTCCAAGGAGGACTGCCTTGTCTGTGAGAAAACCAGGTGCCTGACACAGCAGTAAGACCTGCCATGAGTGATTTGTGCAGAAACCAAGAGGAGGATTGCCTAAAACAGGAAATGAAATGGAAAATTGTGTGGGTGTGTTTTTGGTGACAAGATACAGAGTGGGGGTAAAAGAAGACAAGACTGCTGTTATTGCTAAGGTTTAGCACTAGCTCATTATTAGCAGTTAACAAACAGGACAATGTTACTGATAGTAAATTGGTATCAGCTAACAAAAATCTGAGCACAAGCACAAATTTTTCCTCCTTGCATCTGAACCCTCTGGTGGTGATGCAGGCTTTGCACTTGTGTGTTGTGGCCATCCAGAGTAGTTAAGTGAAAAAAGGTGGAGATACAATCAGAGTTCAGACAGGAGAGATGCCTGCAGAGGGAAGTGTCATATAGATTCTGGTATTAAAAAAAATTAAGGTAATCAGTGTAGACACAGAAGTGAAAGAGAGGCTATAACATCAATGGCCATATGCTACAAAAAACAAGCAGGAGGAGGATCACTGTAGTGCAATATGAACTGCAAACCCTCTCCACTGGGCTTAAAATAAAGGAAGATATAGTGCAGCAAGTATGGCAGAAGAGAAAAACACTCCAGTGCTGCTGAAGAGACCAGCTAGTGTCTGCTTTAAAAGCTGTGGTGAGCAGTGCCTCATTTTCTGAAACCATGATCTGAGGTCCTTGCTTTGTGCCAGGATGCAGCACACACTGTGTGTATCAGCTGTAAAATCCCTCAGCAATGAGGGGCTGCTCATATTTCCCACAAAAGGGAAACATTGAAAGAAAAAACAACTGTGGCTTGATGTCTGGGGGTTTACTGTTGCAAGCACTGTGCCTCAGTTTCCCTATCTGCAAAATTATTACAAGGGCTTCTTCATGAAATGTGTTTGGAGATACTTTCTCTAAAAAGCTGCAGTAAGGCGTGGGGAGATACCTGACTGTGCCCAGGAAACACTTGGGAGTTAAGCAAATATCCTCTTGAAAATTAAGCCAAATTTACATGCCTGCAGGAAAGTGGTTCTGCCTTTCTTGAAAAGATTTCCTGATTTCCTGAAAAGGCATTTTTATTAATTCTGTGCAAGGGACGTGGCAATGTTTGCAGCATTAATGGAATTTTCTGTCTCAGGAGGATATGTAGGACTGTTAATCATGGGCCCTTTTTTTCATCTGTTGTTTGCTTTGGTCCTTGACTGTTACATCAGTATTTAGCATTTGTCTTAAGTTCATTTTAGTTCAGTCTCATTACATGTACTTGTTACTTGTGATGCTGCTGATTTGAAAAGCACTCCCAAAATCCTGGGGATTTTTCTGGCTTTGTACCATTCTTTGAATTTTGTGTTCTACAAGTTTTTCATGCATCACAGACTGGTGGAGGGGTTTTTTTTGGCTTTAAGTCAGAATAATGTTCCTGGGGATGATGAGAGTTCACTTTTTCACCCATTTGCTTGTCTCTAAAATGCAGCAAGATGCTTTTTTGTTGAGTGCTTGATTCCATCCTCCCACTCTCTTCCTGGCTTTAAAAAAGGGCAATTATCCAAAATTCACACTTACCTTGTCACCTGTAGACAAGGCATCTCCGGTGCCTTGTGTGAGCTGCTCCATGCTGTCTGACAGGCTGGTGTGCACCAAGGCTGGGATGGGAAGGAGCCCAGGGATGGACCAGGCTCCAGGACACTCAGGCAGTGTCACAGGTGTGGGTGTGTACCTGCAGTTTAGGGGCTTGCAGGTTTATGGGATCCTCTGTGAGGCTCTGAAGCTTCCCACTGTCCTGATTGCCAGAGTGCTGCTTTGGGATTGAGCAAGGTGGGAAATTAAGCATCAAATAGTACACCCAGCATGCCCAGAGGGCTCAGAAGTCTGTGGTCCCATGTTTGGGGAAGCCTTTCTCCTGAAGGCACTTGGTGTTTCATTTGCTGCAGCTTTGGTTCAGCTCTTCTGAGCCAGAGGTCAGTGCACACACCCTGAAGCACAAGGGTTTGTGTTTCTTGCAAAGCTTTTAGTCATTGCAGTGGTAACCCTAGTTGGTCTCCTTTTAATTTGTGAATTATTCACATGTGGTAGAAAAGGCAAAATGTGTTGAATGAGTTTTGCATGATTAATGGTTTTGTCCAGAATTATTGCTGGTGAAGATGCGGTATTTTATATTTTGGCTGACATATAAAAGCAAGGGAGAGCCAATTTTTTTTTTATTTCAGAGTTTAGAATGTCTGTCTCTTTATTGGCTATATTTTTAGGGATATAGACGAAGCAGATTGTAAATTGTGAGTAATTTAATTTTAATTAGCTCTACTAAAAGCTTTATTACTCTTTCCTGTTCCCTTTCCATGAAAGTGATAGCAAGGCAAACGTTTGTGATCCTGAGTGCTGTAAGAAGGTGCTGTTTTTCAAACCTCCTGGCACAGCTTGTCAGCATCTCTAAAATTCTTTGTAATCCCAAAAGCCTGCACTTCTGAAGTGCTCAGCTCTGCCCAGAAAAGCTGTGACAAATGGTATCTTGTGCCAGGGAGTGGGCTGAGATTATTAAAAAATTTGCTGTTGTGGTTATTTTAGTGAGTGAGTTGCTTGTTTGTAGGGGTTCCCCCCACCTCCCCCAAAAAACTTGTTAGATATACATTAGCAGTATCTGTTATCTGTAAGGCTTTGAAGTTGTTCTTACCCAAAAATGAAGGAACTAAAAAGAAACAGCCAAACAATCAAAAGCCTGAAAAAAAAAAAAAAAAAACAAGAAAAGAAAAACGAAATGAAAAATCCCAGACCCAGTGTAAGAGTGAGTGTTGCCTGTTCTGTGGCACCCTGAGGCAGATTTTTGTTGCTCTCCCAGCTGGTCCAGGCTCTGCTGATGGAGGCTGGGGGAGATTGTAAACCTGGAGTGCACCCACTTGCTCTTCTCCTCCATCACTTTCATGAGCTTAAAACTTTGAAAATCATCCTTCATGGGACATCCTGCCTAATCCTCCCATCGCTGTTGTTTATGCAGAAATTAACTTGCATTATACTAGAAAAACAGGGTGCAAATTAATTGAGAAAGGAAATGGTTTTTAAAGTTGCAAGGTATGGTGATCCATGCTGGTCAGTGGGCTGGTCCAGCTGGCTTTTCCTGGATCAGTGGGCTGGTTCAGCTCCTTCTCCTGGATCTTGCTGTATTTTTGCTGTATTTCTGTATTGCCTCCATTGCTGCTGGAGCACAGGGCAAGGACCAGGATGTGCCTGAGGACTGGCCATGGTTGCTGGAGGGCATCAGTGGTGCCTTTCTTTCCCAGGGGTTAGGGACAAACCTGCAGTTCTCTCGGAGCCTGCTGTGGCCCTCAGCCCTCCCTGAGCAAGATTTCCAGCTTGCCTTGAGGTTTTGTGCTAAATTTGGGTTAACCAGTGAATGCTATCAGATGTCCTTGCCACTGGAGAGCTGTGCAAGGTCAGAGTTGCCTCGTTTGTCACTGCTGCCCTCCACAGCCATGGAATGTGCTCCCGAGGCAGCTCTGCATCCCTCACGCAGCCCTGGCCATGGAGACACCCTCCTGAACTGCTGCCCAAAGGGGGCTGCCTTCTGCAGGTTGATGGCTCCTGCTGGCCCTCCTGCACTTGTCCTGGCTCAGTTTGGCTCTCCCTGTGCCTTTCTCAGGGAAGAGTTTGTCCAGGGCAAGTTTCCATGTCCAAGAGATCTGTTGTGCATCCCAACATTTGGATCTCCCTGATTGCTGTGGGAGCGTTGTGTCACCACCAGGGACATTTGGCTTCCGTTGCTGCTGCTGTTTACTTGTAGTGGCAACACAGCAGCCAGTCTGTCTCTCTCTCACTGTTGTTGTTTGTCCCAGAAACTAATTTCCTCCTTTCCCCTTTTTCTTCCTTTTCCCCTTTCCTTTTCCCCTTTCCTTTTCCCCTTTCCTTTTCCCCTTTCCTTTTCCCCTTTCCTTTTCCCCTTTCCTTTTCCCCTTTCCTTTTCCCCTTTCCTTTTCCCCTTTCCTTTTCCCCTTTCCTTTTCCCCTTTCCTTTTCCCCTTTCCTTTTCCCCTTTCCTTTTCCCCTTTCCTTTTCCCCTTTCCTTTTCCCCTTTCCTTTTCCCCTTTCCTTTTCCCCTTTCCTTTTCCCCTTTCCTTTTCCCCTTTCCTTTTCCCCTTTCCTTTTCCCCTTTCCTTTTCCCCTTTCCTTTTCCCCTTTCCTTCTTTTTTTTTCTGGTAAAATCTTTTAAGCTCACATCCAGCCCAATCTAGCCTTCCTGGGCTCCTTCTTCTCAAACAGCACCAAAACCCACCCCCAGCTGACCATTTGTGTGCCAGGGACTTGGTTGCATAGCGTGAAAATGCAGCTCAGCTGAGTGTGATGATGGCTTTGGGAGAAAACAAGGAGGGGGAGGAAAATTCCAAATGGGATTCTCTCAGGTAATCTCACAGTGAGGCAATGCAAGTGTTAATTACTGCTCTGAGTGACAGGTGGAATTATCCAAGTGTAATGCTGCTTTCAGGTTGAAAAAAGAGAAAGGGCTATATTTACAAAAAGTAAGTTATTTAACACTCACTGGGGTGCATCTTGGCTAGCATTGCAATGCACCTATTAAATTTTTAGTGCCAGATTATTATTCACAGCCAGGGTACAGAAGTTGTGGAGCAGCATAACCCAAGCAACAATTATTAATTAATCAGGTGTTGTAAGTGCCTAAAGAGAGCAGTAGGCAAATGATAAGAGCCTCCCTGGGATACAATATACTTTTTTTTTCCAGATTGCAAATTAGTTAAAGCGTGTATAATAATGTGATGTCCCCTTAGCAGATATTGCATCTATTATTCTTTCTACTCATATTAATAAACCCATTGATGAATACCCTCATTCTGTACACTGTTCCCAAAAATGATTTGCAGTTGTAAAACCTTTTAACTCTGCAACTGTTTGCACTGAAAGGCAACTTTGGGAGATGCAGTAAATTATTTTGAGGGATTTGAAAATGCTGTTTATATCCATTAGTTGCTACAAATGCCAGGGTGCTGTGATTTAACTGCCTCATTCTTCCTTACCAGAAGAGGATGTGTTAGATCAATTTTGAAGTTGGTAAAGATTGAGGAAAAACTTCCTGTAAGAGAAAAACGCCACGAGGTATGTATGTAGTTTTGGTTTTCTCCCAGGGTTGTCAATAAAGTTTCCCTCTGGGAAGGGGCTCTGGAGCATCCTGCAGAGCATGCAGTTCTGGGGAGGGGAGAGCTGCCATTCATTCCCATGGGGATGATGGAGGGGTGGGAGAGCCAAGGCAGGGCTGCCAGAGCTTGGCATGCAAGGTGCATTATGAATGCCATCACTCGGCATTTTTGCGAAAACAAATCTGATTTTTTCAAGCTTTCCAGACTTATTTTGAGTGAGAAACTATGTGTTAGAGCTTATTATCACATCTTAAATGGTCATTTTTGGTGTCACACTGGCTCTGTATAGCTCATCATTTTCAGTGTAATTAGTTTGCTTTCTGGGAGCTCTAATGCATATGCATTTGAGTGGCTTGACCTCTCAATGTAATTTTCCTTTTTTTTTTTTTTTTTTTCTTTTTTACCACTGGCTCTAGAGTATATGTAGGAGGACAGGGGGAAACCAGGACACTGAGGTGAGTCCTGTTCCTGAAGAGCAAAGCAATATCATTGCAAGGAGATAGTAAATAGCAGCAGCCCTGCTGAGGCAGAGCACGATGCTATTTGCACTCTGGCTGGGCAGCAGTCAGGGAGATTATGGCTGTGTGTCCTCCCTGTGGCCTGCACAGCCATTCCCCTTGCTGGAGGGTAAATGAGTTTGCAGGCAAGGCATGAAATGATCCCACCAAGTAAAAAGGTGCCTTTCTCCCCCCTCTCCATCTTTTTGTGGCCACAGTTGAGAGGGAGCAGCTCTGGCTGGGGAGGGATAACTCCATTAAGTGCTCCCCATCACAGAGACTCTTCTGTGCCTCCTCACCTATTAAAGTGGAACTGGGTGGTTAATTCCTGCCTAAACAAGGGCTCCCTGGTGTTCTTCCTGGTACAAAGTCAGCTTTGTATAATAGCTGCTGACTTCATCCCTTAGCTCATGGTGTTGGGACTGAAAACTGGAGATGGGGCAGGGTTGGGTTTTTCCGCCCTGTGGTTGGTTTGGATGATGAACTCCTGCAGATGCGCAATTTTTGTTTTGCTTCCTCCCTGCAGCTCTCTTGGGAAACTTGGGTCCTTTGATGTTTGTCACAACTTGGGGAAGTAAATGTGGACCTTTTATGGGGTGCAGTTCTTCAAGTATTTTCTTGTGATAGGTGACATTTAGTTGGGAAACCTCCTGTGCTGAGCTGGAAGCGGGCTGGGTGACACACTTAGTGTATCATAAGTCGATTTTTGGAGCCTTGTTGTGAAGTGGATGGTATTTGGAGCTGAGGAACTGTCTGGTTGTCTCATAACTGGGTATTCTGGTGGGGGCCCTGGGAATGGCAATATGATCAATGGTCATATCTTCCCCATTCAGCTGTCATTCTTGCTTTTCATTTGCAAATGAAGATGCGGGTAACCTGCTTTTTAACATATGGCCCATTAGCTACCTCCTGCTATTCAGATGGTAATGTAGTGGACCAGTGGTGATTTAGCACTCTGACTTGTATGGAAAGTAACAGATTGTTTATGCTGGTAATGACACTCATTTCCATATCAATTCCTCCTGCTAGACCAATGCCTTAAAATAAAAAACTTATGGCAGGACAGTACTTACCCAGACCGCCTAAAGGAAAAGCCTTGTGTTTATCTTGGGTACTGCCTTGAATTGTTGAGGAACCAGACAAGAGGAGAAAAGGCTCTTGCAGATAAATCATGTATATAAGTCTTAGGGTGAGTTACAAAATCCCAGCAGGAGCAGTGGATGTGAGGAGTGTGAGGCTGAAAATAATAACGACTTTGAAGGATTAGTCAGAAAATGCTGTTCTAGATTGCTAGCAGATAAACGTCAGCAGGGGACTCTGGGGATCTATCTGTTTTTAATATGAACAGGGTTCTGGCCTTCTGACTTCCCTGGAGTGCCAGTGATTCCTACCAGTTGAGCATCTGAACAATTTCAATGAATGGCTTGTTTTGTAGCCATACCAGCAGCATCTGAGATCTTCCTGCTGTGCTTGGTAGTCAGCAAGAGCTTACCATCAAAACACAAACAGTTGTTTTGTTAGGGTTTTTTAAAGCTTTGAGTGGCAGGTGACTGGAGTTCTGGACATGAAGCTGGCAGTGATAGGTTTGTGGAGAACAGAGCTGGTGCTGCTCTTTGGGCAGAGGCTGTCAGAAGAGAGGTTGTCAGAGTAGGTGCTTCAGAGGTCAACATCAGCTGACAATTGACAGTATCAGTCCATCCAACCCTTTCCCCTCTTGAATGCTGTGACAAGTGAAGTTAGTGAGGGTGGTGAGCTCATGAATTAGTCAGATTTGTGTCAGCATGGCAGTGACAGATGGGACAGTCTGCCCACAGAGGTGCACCAGGATTGCTGGTGAATACCAGCACTTGGACTGCACATTGCCAGCTCCTGAAACTTTGTTATATTTATTTGTTTGGCAGGTCCCAGCCTGAGCACTGTTCTTGGATGGATGTTGAGTGTCCAGATGGGAAAGGGGACCTGGGGAGAGTGTGGAGCACCAAGAATGATTGGGAGCTTAGAGGACAAAGTGTTTGGTGACTGCTGGTTGTTTAGCTTAGAGAGAAGGTAGAAGGCAGGCCTGGTGACAGCTTTGAGGTGGCAGGTTGCTGCAGAAGAAGCAGATACCCACATCAGGCAAGATAAAGAGATGTAGCCTGGAGCAGTAGCAAGAGACTGACAAGTTGCAGACACATTCTGTTAGATGGAGCAGGGACAAGTGGGACACCCTGTGTTACATAGGTCCTGCAGATACTTTTCATTAGACACTGCTGGTCCTTCCAGGTCTATCTTACTCTGTGTTTTTGTTATTTTAAGCATAGAAGGGAATACCATGAAGAAATGTACACATTTATTTTTAGGGAGTTGGGTAATGGTGTGAGAACAGAGAGCTCTGCAGAATTTTGGTATTACAATTGCACTCTATTACACAGAAATGCTTCCAGCACCTGAGGAAAGGTGAGACACCAAACTGGAGGGGTGAGTTGGTAACAGAGCAAGGAGGGATCTCAATGTAAACAGCAGTGAAAAAGGAACTGAGCTGGGGAGTGAGACACATCCCAGGTTTGCTCTGAGCAAACAACCATGGAGTTTTGCAGCACTTCATGCATGGGACAGCACTTTCTTGCTTGTACTTGAGCTGCCAGGCAGGAAACTGCTCATGTCTGAGTCAGTGGAGCTGGGAGCAGTGCAGGAAAATTCACCATTATTTAACAGCAATCGATTGCAAATGGAACAAAGAAGCAAAGAGTAACAAAATGGGCCCCCCAAACCACAAACAGAGTGGGCAGCTCAAAGTGGAGCTGGTGGGCAAACCTGCTGCTGGGCAGGAGGTGTGGGTAGGTAAGGTTCAAGAGGCACAGGTTGTGGTTGCCACGTTGAAGTTCAGTTTGTTTCCTGAAGGTCCCAGGCTGCCTTTATTACAGGTTGATGCTTCTTACGTTGTTTTTATGCAAAACATAGAAATTACATATGTATATTCCAAATGTGATGGGTGCATTATGTTTTGAAATGAAAATGATCTAGAAGAGAAATAACAGAGAACAAATAGATATTTCAGGACAGCTATTACAATTATTGTAAATGCTGTGCAGAGCTCTTTCCTTTTCTTCCACATTTGGCTTCACAGCCATTTTCTGGAATGGAAGACAATTACTCAGGCTGAATGCTCCTGTGAATAGAATAAAGACACTTGGTTATTAGGAAATCCAATAGACTACAGCTGAAGTATCAATAAGCATTTGTCCTGTGGTGTAACGACACGGGTGTATTTTTGAAGGCATGTACAGAAATGTTGCTTGGCTTTGCAAAGGCCAGGAGCGGGTTTTATGTCGTTTAGCACTGCAAGATGTGCAGCATCCAACAGCAGCTTTTCTGCGCTAGAATATCTGATCATTTGTGGAAATTGTAGAAGACCTTGCTCAAGGTGCAGGAATTTATAAAACAAATTTTATAAATTTTATAGAACATTTTTTTTTTATATTAGCACATTTTTGTTTTGAATTGCACCCATTGAGGAACTGATCTGAAATGTGTGAGACTGAAAGAGGTTGGGAAAAGTGTTCATAGAGTGGTTTGGGGTGATGGTTGATGTGTGGAGCATAGGGCATGGGGGTTGCTTTAGCAAGTTGATGTGATGCTGGGTGAAGAGTTGTAGATTCTCACTTTATCTCCTCTTAAACAGGTGGATTTGAAGTTTTGTTTCCCAGAACTGAGAAAGGGCTTTATGTAAAAAGTTCCATTAACTATAGCTAATTAGGTAAATATCCAACCTGTAAATGCTGATGCTGCCTTGCACTATAAATTCTGAGGTCTAAAAAGAGAGGGGGAGAAGTAAATGCCTTTCTTAAAAGGAGTTGCTAAGTACACATAAGTCTTACTTATCAGAAGGAGCTGAAAGTTGATTATTTTTTCTAAGAAATATTTTTCCACCTGTTAGTATACACTCTTTATATGAGAAAAAAGACAGAAATTTGGCTCTAGGAATATCTGGATGGTGCACTCTGTGGTAGCAGGATGCTGGAGGAAGGTTAATTAAATAATTGTGCCAAAAAAGAAAAGGCAAATTGCACCATTTAATAAAAAGGAAGACGTGTGATGAAAAAGTGCAAAATGACAGCATGAACAGCTGCAGGCTGCCATGGAGAGCTGGTGCTAACTTACAGCATGAAGATGCAGTGAGGCATCTCACCTAGGATTTACTCTGACAGCTTTCACTTCCCTTCATCCCTGTCTCAACTCTGCTACTAAAAGCTTTCCCACAGTTACTGCTAAACTTATCTCTCCTTTCTGGAAGAAAGCCTTAGCTGCAGCTCCTTGTGAGAAGTGGCCGATTATAAATAACTTCAAGATAAGAAGTTTTAAACAACCTGGTACCCTGAATGTCTCTGTTCACCAGACACACAGGTTATGTGGTGGGAAATGTGCGGTAAAGAAGGGGAAGGCATCAGTATCTCAGCAGGAAAGCACAGTCCATGTGTAAGAAAACCTGTGTATTCCATTGCCTTCTCATCACTCACTGCTCTGGAGCAGCCTGGCAGTAAGGACTCACCTTCATGTGCATTTCCTCACTGTCAACTTTAGTAGCCAAATGTGATGCAAAAGTCACCTCAGTCTCAACAATCAGGAACTTGCAAGAGAGGAATCCTTGGAGCTTGTTCCAGGCCAGTTTGTGCGTTTCTGTGCATGTTGAATACGTTTATTTAGCAACACCTTCAAAAAAGTGCATTGAAATAATCAGCTTGTACTTCTGTAATCCTTCTGCAGGGACCAGGAGTGAGGATGCTGTGTGTTCAGTCCTGTCAGTTACTGAAGAAGAGGTACAATCAGGTTTAAAAATCCATGAATTGCCATTTTGTCTTTGTGCCTTGCCATGCTCTTCTTGTGCTGAGGCTGGGCTGTGGCTGAGCAGGGGGCAGGCTCGTGGCTTGGGAGCAGTGCCAGCCACCAGGGCCACTTACAGCTCACATGTCTGGCTTTCCAGAGCCACAAGAGGAAGAAGATGAGGTACCCTTGGAGCTGCTTTGGCTGTTTAAGCTACAAACAGAGCTCCCAAAGCAATGCACAGCTCTTTGTGCCTCTAAGTCCCTTCAATATCGTCATGTGAGAGTTACAAGGGCTTTAATTTTCCTGTTAGCACAAGCAGTGCTGTATTTTTTTTCCCCCTGCAGCACTGCTTTCCCTACAGGAAAAATAATCTGCAGTAAAATCTTATCAGGACTATTCCAAGCACTTCGTGGACCAAAGGAACCCAAACCAAATCCAGCTTACGGTTTGTGGTCGGAATCAGCGAAACTCAGAATGCCAATATGCTGATTTTTATCTTGGACATTAGAGAAACTGAGCAAGGCTGCTAAAAAAACCCTGTTCTCCAGCTGTAATTTAGGAGTTGCATTTATTTCCACTGCAACTCTGCATCCTGACTGGGGCTGTCTGGGAAGGGAAGCTCAAGGCTCACTGTTTAGGGACCATGTTCTTCCGTACCAACCAGACTCAAAGGGACAGAGCTTTTTCTTTGTGCCAAAGGTGTAACACCAACAAGCATCCAAGCTTGGCAGTTTTTGTTCAGGAGCCAATAGCAGGGTGGGTTGTTGCACCCTTTGCCTTTGGACACTGGTTAGTGCTTGCTCAAACAGCATGGAATTATGGAAAACACTGGAAAACAGCATGGTAATGGGTTAGTGGGATATTTTTAAGCCCATTGCATAGTGCACTTGGCAGGTGATGTCCTGCTGTTACATGGGTTTGTATTCCTAACAGCTAATGTTAAGACTGCTGACCACATCTGAGAGGCAATAAGATGGAAAGACAAATATTCAACATGAAATATTACCTGCTCCACTATTAAAAACCCCTTCCAAACACACATTTTCTAATTTCTGGGTTTTCCATGTCAGACTTCTGGTTTAGAGCTTGTTGTACTCTGCTCTTTTTTTTAGGAGCCAAATATTTTCAGCTAAACCTGAACTATTACATTTTTTCCCTCTGTTTTATGAGTGCTTTTCCAGGATGAAAGGCTGGCTGGAAATGTTTCTTTTCATTCAAGTACCTATATTTTACGGTAAATTAATACCTGCTGTAAGTTCCTTGCAGGTATTTATATAGTCTGTATCAACAAAGGATTTTGGTATTTTTCCTGCTTTTAGCTTCATGCATGTAGATATTTCTGCTTGGGGATTAGAATAGATATGTGAAACTTGAAGGGAGGTTGAGGCTGAAGAGGAGTGTTCCCTTGGCAGAGGGTCTGCCAGAAGCCTGACCTTGTGTAGAAGGTTTTGCTCTGGAAAATTGACTGTTCAGACAGAGCCAGAGGTCACTCCCAGCTTGTGGAGCTTCCTTCAGGCCATAGCTTTTGGCCTCTTTGTTTTTAAACTCGTTTTTCTAAAATGGAACAAAACAGGCACATGGGAGAAGGGGTTGAGCACCGTGAAGGTTTGCCAGCAGCAGGACAGCCCCATAAAACCCTGCATCACAGCATCCCTGGGCATCAATGTAAATCCATTCAGTATGCTTCTCGCTTCCCAGCCTTATAGAGTGGTTGGAAAATGAAGTGAAAAATGGTGCACTGATTTCTAGTAACTTTACTCTGCGGGAACCAATTTGGAAGCATTTGAGTGCGCATTTGCAGGAGGATTTGGGCACGAGCACCGCCAGGTCTCCAGCAGTACATTTCCTTTTAGAGGCTGTAATTGGAGCCCTGAAATGTCTTTTAACGCTTTATTTTAGAAATAGCTGAGGGTTTGGAATGAAGTCATATAAAGTTATGGCAGCACTTGATGATTTTAGGAGACTTTTAGCCTGCCAAATTGGAGAGCCGGTATCGGTGGGCGCGAGCCTCTGGCTGGCTGTGGCAGTAATCAGGGCTGCTGTAAATCACAGCTGTCGGTGAGAGCAGTGGGAAATGAGAATGCAGGGTTTTATGACCTTTTCTGAGCAGGACAATGAGCATGTGGCTTAGCAAGTTTTACAAAACATCCCCTAAAGGAAGGGAGTTGCGTGGGTGACATTTCATGTGAGCAGATATCATTAGTGAACTTGACTGCTGGTGGCTCGGGGAAACGCACCACGTTCTGTGTGGAACTGAATTTCCCAGATGTTGGCGTTTCCCTCCTTACATCTTCCTCTCTGATTTGTGTAGGTGTGAGTGCAGGAAAGCAGGGCATAAAGAGCTGGGTGTTGGTTGGTCTCAGCATCCCACTTTGTGATTCTTTTAATGGGTATTACCTTTAACTGCTGGTTTCTTTTAACCACTGCTTTCATTTTTTTAGCTGATGGAGAACTGTTATTTGCAGATCATTTTCCCTGACGTGGGCATCCCGCCCAGTGCTGCAGGCTGAAACTCATTCTCAGGACTAGAATTGGTATCAGCTCCCTGGGATGTACCAGGGCAGATCTCAGCACCAAAGAGTACCTTCATATCTTTGGGTAAACACAAAAGAAAACCTTTATATTCAGCTGTCATTTATACTTCTAGCAGTAATTTAAGGTCTTCATAAATTGACAGTCCCCCCCGTGGAACCAAGTTGACAGCAAACGAATGAATGAAACACATCAGTTGCATCCTTTGGTTGGGCTTCATGGGGAGCAGAATGGCAAAGGAAATGAAGTGAAGACCCAAGCTCATGTGTGAGCTCCCTCCCACAGGTGTATTTGTATCCAGAAGGAATTTTTTTCTCTACAGGACCAGAAAACCAGAAATTAAATCTGAGGGAAAGAATCAGCAACTGAAATATGTTTTCAGTTAAGCAAAAAAGCAAAGATACCCTTTTAACTCAGAGAGTAATTTTGACTCTCTTTCTGCTTTTTAAATGTGTTTATGTATCTAATGACTTAATGTGTGTGGCTGGAAATCTCAGCACTGTACTGTGGTAGCAGGCTTGGTTTTCCTGCTGTTTTCCAGACCCAAGGGTCTGAACCAGTCCTGTAGGTACTGCCAGTGCACACATGGACTCTGGCTGGTGGGCTCATGGACCACCCTGGACCCTCCCTCTAGAACTAAACCAGTTCTGGTAGTAGATGGTTTTGAGCTACTGATCTGCTCCTCCTCTTGCATCAAATTACTTTATTATGTGGGCATAATTTCTGTTGTTCAGGTTGTCCTTCCCAGGTTCCAGTTGCTGTGCTTCCCTGCCACGTTTTCTGTTTAGAAGGATAAAAAGAATGGTGAGGAGAAAAATAAAGCTCAGCATCTCTCCTGCCTCACATCTGCTTTACAAGGCAAAATTTTCTGTGTGTGCTGTTAGAATTTTTCAGTATTATTATAAATGTAGCAAAGCATTTAGAACCAGGCAAGGTTTTATCTGGAAGAGCCTTCTCTCTCTCCCAGGCGGCATGGGGCCAATGAGCTGTCACAGGGTTAGGAAACATCAACATTTTGTAACAAAGACTCTTCAGAACCTTTGTTCCAAGAAAATAATTAGGTTAATTTGACATTGTTGTCTTGATCCAGGATATATGCCCTGTGTCTGGCTGGCTGGCTGGCTGCAGCACTTGGAATTTGAGAGCACCAGATTCATGATCCAGTTCACACATCCTCTTGGTGTTTATAAACAGGGAGTTTTAACTCATGTGGCTGAATTTTTTTTTTTTATTGATGAAAGTTTTCTGCTGCCAGGGTTACCCACAGTGGAAGAAATCAGATCTGAATTACACTTGACATCTTTTAAGAGTAGCCAGGAGGGTGCCTCAACACATCATAATATCTCTGAAGTATTTTATTTCATGTCAGTGTTGTGGTTGATATTGTGTGCATGTCTTCTTTTTTTTTTTTTTCCTTTGTACACACCACTTGCTTTGCTGGTCAAAATGAAAATGATAGCAATACATTTCTGTAGCCTAAGTGACTTCAGGAACTTGTAAACCTATTGAAATTAAAAAAAAAGGAAGAAAAGCATACTTGACTCTGACCTTCCCTCTCTTCAAGAAAAATAATAATCCTTTTTCTGTATGCATTGGATTTTGAATGAAAGCTCCCTTAGTTGTCCTTCAGGCTTTGGATGTTGGATATTGGGAGGGGAGATTCCTCCTTCTCCCAGGGGGTATTTGGGAGTGAGTGACCCTCTTCTTCCCGTGGTGTTTTTCAGACTTCTCTGAGTCTGAATTACCTGTTTATTGTGTCCAGAGGTCCCAGTGTTGGCCCAAGCCCCTCCCTACCCCTCTGTTGGTTTCAGCAGAATTCAGTCTGTGTCAGTTTTAATCTCTAACGACCTTGTGAAGTCATTCACGCATTAACTCTGCTCCTCCTCCCAACATAAATCTCATGTCCAGCTTTGTGGGTGAGGAGGGAAGGAGCACAGTGCACTCATTTCAAATGAGCAGATGCCCTTGGGCAGAGGCTTTGGATCCTGGCCTGGTGCTGGGAAGCATCAGAGGAAGAAATTCCCCGTCCTGTTGTATGAGGGTGCAGTTGCCCTGCTGGTTTGGGGATGTGCCATCTGCCCACATCTGAGGCAGCACCCTGCCTGGAGAGCATCACTCTCTTTACACCCTTAAAAAGGTCTTTGCGTTCTTTGTTGTTGTTGTTCCTTATTTATTTCTTCCTTCTAGTAGCCCATATATTCAGTGTTTGTCAAACCCAGAACAGGGCCAGTTTTTTCTGACTCAAACCCCCAGTTGGTTATATTTATTCCAAAAATCTGGTGTATAAGGCGTAGGAGCCAGGACTCATGGAGGAATGTTGGTTCTGCTCTGCAGCTTGTCTTCAGACATTAAACAAGACTTCAGAGTTGGAAAGGAAATGCAGTATTTTAAAATTGCATGGAATGGCCAATATTGAAAAAATAATTTAAAAATAATGAATCATCTCTTGTGTATAAACAGAATGGCATTGAGTAAAATAAATAGAAATATAATTCAATTAATATATGTGTCTAAATATAATGACAGAGTTGAAACACAGCTGCTCTGTGCTTATTGAACAGACATGTTTTGACAGTATTGAAGTGAAAAAGCAGAAGCAATTATCCTACATTTTTACCCATTACACTTTTGCTGAAAATTATCTGATCCATTTAAATACTCCTATTTCAGCGAAGGGGGATTTTGCAGTATATACGATCCTGACTGAAAAAAAAAATCCAAGCCCACTAGTAGGAAATTAGGCATTTGTGGCATGTTAAAATTCCTGCCACTGATAGAATAAAACTGTGCAGGATGACCAGTGAGACTCTGCTGTTGTAAAACATGAAATACAATTATCATTGTACCAATGGTGTCTTCTCAGGTTGAAAGAAGTGTTAGACATAAATGAAGAATTAGCTGAATAGTTGTGTTTTGGGGAATAGGGATCAAGATTCTCACCTGTCTCTTCATTTACTGCTCTGAATTGCAGAAGAAGTTAAGGTGTGTTGAGGAGTCCAGCCTTTCCTCAGTCAGGAATATCTTCACAGAATATCAGAAAGGTTTGGGTTAGAAGTCACCTTTAAAGATTATCTAGTCCAACTCCTCTGCAATGAGCGGGACATGAGAGCTGGTCAGAGCCCTGCCCAATCTGACCATGGATGTTTCCAGGGATGGGGCATCCACCACTTCTCTGGGCAACCTGTGCCAGTGTTTTACCACCCTCATTGTAGAGAAAAGAAAAAAAGAATTCCAGTCCAGCTGCTGCTGGTGCATCCTGAGAAGGGGGAGCTGGTGCTGGTGGGCTTTGGAAAAGGACAGCACGTAGCAGCACATTTCAGCTTCCCCTTCAGTTCAGAGTACAAAGGGATTTGTGAGCTCCAGGGGTTATGGCTGGCAATAATCCGAGTGGCAGTCCCTCAGTGAGCTGCCAGTGGGAAACCCTGCTATGCTAATGGCATTGGACTTTCTCTTTCTTTGAAGCCTGACTTTCATGGGATCAGTTAATGATGGTGAGTTAGAGAACTGGTTGTTTTGCAAAGTCAATAAATGGTGCCAGTGTTGGGTGATTTTGTTACAAAACTCTCATTAGTGCCCTGAGCAAACAGAACAACTTCCAGTCCTGATATTTATTTGCAGCCAGGACCCATGGACAACCCAGTATCTTCTCCTCTTAACATATCAGAGGAATGAATAAAACATGGAGAATGTATAAAATTATGCTGGCAGAGCTTGGTTAACCTGACTGGAGGCAGCTTTTGAATGGAATATAGTAAATTAAAGTCCTGATTGCATTCAGTGATGCTTGCCTTTCATGGCACTCATTTTGGGAAAGAACCATTGCAGGACTCCAGCATGCCAGGGAGTTTGTGTGCAAGCACCTTTCACACTGCAGATTTCCATGGCATAGCCAGCTGTGAGTTAAATGTGTATGCCCCTGCATACAGGTTCCATTTTACTGATGAGAGACAAATACCCCAGATAAGTGCATGCTGGTGGTGCAGGCCAGGAGATGACACATCCTTTGCCTCCTTCCTCTGGCAAGTCATTGCATCTGGTGATGTCAGGGTTGAGACCTATCCTGGTCCGTATTAGGAGAGGTCCATTACATGAAAAGCAGTATTTGAGGGCTACTTTTGAAGTCTTAGGATCTTCATACACTTAGCACTATCATTACTTTTTAAGGAAGAATTATGTATTTGAAATCATAGCATAAAAACCTACGGATACCATATCAAGTTGTTCAGTAGAGAAAATCTACCATGCCTGCAGTTAGGCTTCTGCCCTCCCAGTCATTATGCATCCTGTTGTCATCCCTCTGCAGCCCTCAGGGGTCTGAATTCCTGTTTTGTTCAGTTTGATAGATACATCATTCTGTGCACACTGTCACTTTTTGCATGCTGGGTGGTGGTGTGCTCTGTGATATATATGGAAATGCTTCAATAGGAAGAAAAAAGTCTCTGTCCATAGGCATTAATTGCTATCAGATCCTCATGGTTTGGGCCAAGTCATTCCTGAAACAGGCACACATTTGTTTGCTCTGCCTAGGCACTAGTGAGATGCTTTAGTATCTGTCATTAATAGCAAAGGAAAATAGTTGGTTTAACTGGGGGAGAAAGCAACAGTGGAGGATGAAGGTCCAAGAGCAGTTGCCAAATTTCTTTCAACTAAATTGGCTGCCAGTGTATACTGTGAATGAAGAAAATTGAGAACGGCAGCTAAGGCTTAACTAATGCAATCCTATTTGGGGCTGCAAACAAAGGCTTTGGCCTCTGTCCACGGGATCTGACCTTTCCATTGTGGATTGAAAGTTAAAATGATGGCTGGATTCTGTTTGACTAAGAAGGTACGAGGAGAACGAGGCGGAAGCAGAAACCTTGGCCAGGTGTTGCTGAAAAGTGCAATTTGTTCAGTGCTGGAAAAGCAAAAAGCTCTGTCTTCATCTGCAGCTGTCACTTAGAAGCAGACTGAACAAAATCCTTTAGGACTTCAGAGGGTGATGGTGTCCATCCAATGCCACTGGCATGCTGGGCTGTTAAATAATCCTCAGCCCTGCCAGCCTTGGGAGTTATTAACCATTGTCACAACTTGCCTCCAGCTCTGTCTCTTGGGGCATCTTTTTCCCATTTGCAGTTATTCATATGAAGAGCTCTTTGGGTCTCGTCCAGGCTTAGCTCTTCGTTTTCCCCTTTGTTGGATGCCCAGGGAAAGGCTCTCTGAGAGGGGCCTTTCATTGCTGCATTCACAGGCCAGTCTTGGCTGACTTGCTTGGAAATACACACACCAAAGAAGCAAGCCCAGCTGCTGTTCCCTTAAAGCAAGTGACAGTAAAATTGCTGCAGCAAAGACCTGATACAACTGATGGGTGACCTGCAGCACACAGGCATGAGCACACACCTGCAAACCTGCTGGTGCAGCCTCCTGGGGGCGGTTGTGGGATCCCCAAACCTGCTGATCTTGTATTTGTGGGGTTCCCAGACAAAGGAAGGAATGAATCTGACTCCATGTTCTCAGAAGGCTAATTTATTATTTTAAGATACTATATTATATTAAAGAATACTAAACTGAACTATACTAAAGGATACTTACAGAAGGCTAAAAGATAATAATGAAAACTCGCGACTCTTTCCAGAGCCTCAACCCTGACTGGCCAATAAGTCAAAATAATTCACAGCTGAAAAATATGAAACAATCACCTGTGGATAAACAATCTCCAGACACATTCCAAACCAGCAAAACACAGGAGAAGCAAATGAGATAAGAATTGTTTTCCTTTTTCTCTGAGGCTTCTCAGCTTCCCAGGAGAAAATCCCAGGCAGAGAGATTTTTCAGAAAATATGATGGTGACATGCTGAAACCAGAGGGCAGCCCAGAACACCTTGGGGAAAGAGGTGGAAATAATTCTGTGGGCATGCCTTGAGTGCTGTGTCTGTCCAGGTTTTGGTGTCACATGCACAGTAGCATCAGCGGTGCTCTGTCTGGCCTTGGTTCTGCTGCTGGATATCTTAACAGCATCATAGCTGACCTGAAACAATGTAGGGGTTGTTTTAGCAAAATATCCTTGGTTTTTTAGTGCTTTTCTACTCCAGTATTTTGGAGTTTTTTAACAAGGCTAAGTCAGAAAATCTGGAGTTGTTTTAGACTACTGCTCATAAAAATTGTTTTAATAGCCTTATAACTGTAAATGCAAAAGCAGTTGTTAGCAGGAGTCTCTGTTAGATCCTTTCTCTAGCCAAAGCCTAAAATTATCAAATGCAATGGCAATTAAAATATTAAAGCCAGCTTTCTCTTTTGCTTTTCTTTACCCTTCCAGTGAGATTCTACATAGTCCACTACTGGATGGCTTTTAATGCTGTGCCCATGAGGCTTTGGGCAGGTACAGGCAGTCAGTACTTTGCTTTTCTATCAATAATGTTGAGGAAGTGGTTTCCTTATCTGGTGACAGCAGACTGCTGCTTTAGTGGTGCTGCTACTTTTGGTTGCCAAGAACCTCCTTGGCTTGTTAGGGATGAGCTGTCAGGCCATGAGCAGTGGTCTCCTCACTGTAGAAGTTCCTTCTGTGGATCTGCCTGTGCTGGGGCTGATGTTCCCATGATGTCCCTCATCCCAGTGTGATGAGCTCCATGGCATGGCTGGGTGGCAGCTGGAAAGGCATCTCCATCAACACAAAGAATTAGGGAAGAATAATTTCCCACAACAGAGTAACTACCAGGGAATTAAAGTTATAAATAGGAGACATCCTGCTTGCATGTTCAGCAACACAGCATTGTGTCCAGAGAGGGTGAAACATCTTTCTCTGAATTTTTTGCCCTAAAATACGCCATTTACGTTGGCTTTCCCCCGTGCTGAGCTTCACAGCCACGGTGGGTACCTCTGGCAGCCTGTGGAGCCGTGGCATTCCTGCAGAAACAGCATGGAAGACTATTTTGATTTTGTGGGAGAGGTGACCATCAGTTCCAGTGGTGAGCCAAAACACTTGAAAATGGAGAAATTTTTGACTCAAATGAACACTCTGTTCTTCCCTGCTGGCCTTGTCAGTCTGGGGGACTCGCCTCGAGAAGAAACCACTGAGGCATTGCAACCCAACAGGGTTGGTTTTTGGGGGAGTTTTTCTTCCTTTTTTTCAAAGAAAACTAACATTTTCTAGTGGGAAAACATACTCTCTTTCTGTCCAGAATGTTTTCCTTTAAAAATCAAAACAGAAGCAAAATGCAATCTGTTCTGACAGGAGCGGGGAGGGAGGGAGGAAGTATTGGCTGGCTGTGTGTGTGCTATTTTTGGTTTAACTCATGGAAGACAAGTTTCTTGGAGTTTCCTTGGAATGCCTGCACATCACAGGAGGCTCCCTGCTAGAAGAACAAGAGGATAGCTGACCCTGAGCACCCGTTCAGGGTGGAGGCAGTGGATAGAGAGATGAAAGCAACAGCGAACACTCTTGGGTCCTTGCTCAAGGAGGAGGGAAGAGCAGTGGGGAAGGCTTTTCAAGACATATCTGAACTCTTTCTGAGGAAAAGAGGCAAGGCTTTACTTCAAACAGAGTAGTTAGGGGTTGCTTTTTTATTTTCCTTCCCCAATTGCTGTTTCTTTTGAAATTTCTTGGCAGTTTTAGGAATTAAAAATGTAAAAAATCTTTAGATTTACATTTTCTTGTTCTATTTTCCTCAGTGTTTTCCATTCTTCATTTTCCCCAAGATAAAATTAAGGAATGTTAATAGTGAGAAGAATAAGATAACCACAAAAAACAAAAACTGCATTTGATTTTTTTTCCCCTTGAAAACCACTGAAAATTCCCTTTAGACCCCCTTACATTCTAAGATATGATTTCAATAAACTACTCAGCATTTCTTAGCTCTTCCTCTAAAGATCTTACTTTCCACAACATCACTGAATTTAGGAAGAGCATAAGATTGTATTGCATTCAGTGTTTCCTGGTGGGTCTTGGAAATGAGATGTTTGTTTAACAGTACAACACTTCATCTGCTAATTGCTTGGGGTTTTTTTTCCCTGTATGACTGAAGATCTGGGTTTTAAATGGCTGGTAAATACACACATGCACGTGCACACCCAGACACTGTCAGGCCAATCTGCTTGCTACAAACTCACTTTTTTAATGCCTTTTCTTTTTTGGTTGTTTGAAAAATCATGTAAGCATAATAGGGATAATTAGCTTTGACTATGAGCAAATCTGGCAATAAAACACATTAGCTACAGCTTTAAATCAACATCTCAGCCTGCAGCCTTAACTCATAGTCCTGGTAAAATCTAATTAAAACTGAAATGATCATCTAGGCATTTGATTTTAATTGCATGTGCGTGTGTGTTTGGCTATTTGGCCTGCACAAGCGATTTCCGTGAAGCGGCCGAGTTTGCTGAGAGCCGCTTTGAAACTGATGCCCTAATCACAGGGGAAAGACGCAAAAACGTAACAGACACAGTTCAAAGCCTTCTGATGGGTGTTCTGAAAAAACAGTCCTACAGGTAGCATGTCTGAGTTGTGTTATTAGGTGCTGCCTAAGAATATTAGTTACGCATTGCAAGGGAAACGTGCCAGAAACTTGAGCTGAAATGTACAATAACAGAGCAGCTTCAGCTTTCCCCTCCCTTGAAAGAAGAGCTCTGCCTCAACTCCAGCCATGAAAAGGCATTTGTAATGCAGATTAAATCTCTTCACATGGGCAGTTTGTGGGGAATCACAAATGCATGTTGCATGCACATTTTGACTTCCTCTGCACTAATTTCACCTTGTAGACCAGCCTTCCACCCTCTGGGAGAGCTTGTGGAGGGCACTGGGGGCACCAGACATATTCCTGCCATGGGGAAAACTTGCTGGGCACGTGCTGGCAGCCCCTGTGCCCCCAATGCCTTTGGAAGAGCACCTAAGGATGACACCTAAGTGCTCCTCTCCTGGAAATGTCTGTGTTCCCACTCATCTGTTCTGACTGGGAATGTCACCTCTGCTCTGTAACAATAATACCAACAGAACAAATAAAAAACAATGCAAATTGGCTTGTGTATTCCAGGAAGAGCAACCCCTTTGGGATCAGGAGACCCTTCTGGGACCATGATGGATCTTTGGGAACCTTGGAAATCTCCTGGGGTGTTCCTGGACACCCTGAAGACAATGTAGACTTGAATTGTGGTTGGGATTTATGCAAAATGCAGCTTAAAACTGAAAGCAAGGATGTGGCTGCTTTGATGGGACATCGCTGAATTTAAGTGAGGCTAAAGTTGAAGTGTGTTGCTCCCATTTTATTTCCCAGAGCTACCCAAAATAAGCAGGAGAAAGTTTCCATGTGCTTTGAGAAACCAATGCTGCAGTGTTTTAATATGGAGTGCCTGCAGTGGGCTGAGTGCACCCTGAATTGTGCAAGGTGACAAGGTCGAGGCACTTCTGCAAAATGCAAAAAGCACTTTGATGTAATGGCCATAATGGTTGAAGATGAGGGTTTGTTTTTTTTTTGGCAAGTTCTTACTGACAATAGTTTATAGGTGTGTATAGGAAGTGGCTGTGCTACAAGATGAATTGTGAGCAGATATTTGGGAAGGGCAGGAGCTCTGGGCTGAGCTGCACAGAGCTTGTGCTGTGGTAGCAGCCCTGACACTGAGTGCAAGGTGGTTTTAGGTGTTGTGAGTGTTAGTTTGTTGGTTTAGTTTTTTTGATTCATACAGGGCACTTCATGATGTTACTTATTCAGACAAACTGACAAATTTTAGATGTTTCTCAGGCATCCATAGGGTGTGGCCCTTCTGGCTGAGGATGTGGGAGCTTTTGCCACTCACTGACTTCATCCAACCAAGATGATCCAGCTTTGGGTCTGCTGGTGAATGCCTGACCAACACAACTGACTGATTTGGCCAAGCCAAATGGGCCTGTTTTTTCAAGACATAGTGTTGAGCTTGGACCATGGGCCTCTTTTCTCTTGACTGAGGGAAGTTCTGTACATAGTTTGTGATAATTGTGAGTGGGGCTGGGCCCAGCCTCATCCTTAATGGGCTACAGCTGTGCAGGACAGGTGAATGCTGTTGAAGGGAACGAGCCATGGAGTGCCCAGGGGCACTGACCAACCACCAAAGGGAACAGAGGGCACACAGGTGCAGGGCATCAACAGCAGGGGATAAAAGGCTGGGCTGAAGAACAAGAGGAGCCCATGCTTGCAGCTTTTTGAAGTGATGTGCTGTTTCTCTGGGCAGGCGCCTGAAGCCTTCTGAAGAGGTGAGGTGTTACTGTGTATGGATTGGAGCTTTCTGAAATTGTGTGGTGATACTCTGTGTATTGTGGTTGTCTCAACTGTGACATGTGCTGTGACAAAGTTCAGTCTAAATTAAGGGATGAGATAAGGTTGGGTGTGGGGCATGCTGGCCTCAGCCTTGGAGTTGGTGTTCAGTGCTGCACAACAAGAGTTTTAGGAAGAAGGCCAGGTATGGGGAGAGAGTTTGCTTGAGAGTTAATTCACCAGTGCAGACTGTTCAGAGCATTTCAGCTGGTGGTGCACGGTGTTCCCCAAAGGCTGGTAACTCATTGCCTAAAGTCAGCTCCAGCATGAATGCTAATGATTAATGCCTGGAGATCCCAGTGGTCTTGGAAGCAATATAGTTAAGTAAAAGGCAATGGGTTGGATAAAAGGTCTTAAATCAGACTAATGTTGGCAAATGTCACTTGAAAGAGAGGGATTTTGAAGGGGAAAAAAAGAAAGAAAAAAGGAAAAGTAATTTAAGAATAAATTCAAAGGCGGGGAAGCGGACATTCCCACAAACTAATAAAATCTCTGCAAATGAGGAAATCAGCCTGCTCAGATTGAAATTTAATCACAGAAAGGATTTCATTGTAACGAGGAGAAATATAATTACCACTCAAGAAAGGAGAGGGCTTTGTGCCTCTCGGCTGGTACGCGGCTGCAAGAGAAATGTGTCAAGACGGGAAGGAAGGCCCACAGCAATTGTCCCACCAGTAACAAACACAATCCCTGCTGAAAACTGAGCCAGGTTTGTTAGAGAGGCAGCTGTGGATGCTGCATGTGTGAGAACCTGGAAGCATTGCTCCAGGAAGGAGCATCCATGTTCCCCAGTGGTCTGGGAATGCTCCTTGTTGGTTTTCAAGGTGCTGCTCTTCCACCTCAGTTGCTACCTAGGCATGCTTGGGCCACTGAAAATGCCCTTGGGGTCATGCCACAGCTGTAGTTACACTTCAGGCTCATTCAAGGCCATCTGAAAGGTCAATTAAACCAGGAATGAAGTGTGATATAAATGCAGAAGTTTTTCTGTGGCCAAAAAAGGAGGTATTGGTGTGCACACCATTTTGAAAATGAGCAGGTGTTGATATTTTTGTTCTAAGAAAAAAAAAAAGACAATAAAAATCCCACCTGTTGTTCATAGTGCAGCAGCATGAATCCTTCCAGGAGTAGGCTGACCACACTGCTGGACTTTTAGCTTTATTTAGAAACAATTACAGCCTCCTCAGAGCTCAAAATATGTCCATAGTTTAACAAGTCAATATTTTCTCTGTTATTCCCCTGCTGAACAGACTGTTGTTGCCTTCCTTGTTTTGTTATAGATGCAATTCAGGCTGGGTTGGTTTGATTGATATGTTCTGTTTCTTTTCTCTATTTATGGCATTGAGCTCCTGGAGTCTCCACTGACTTCATTAAAGTATTTTAGAAAATAAGTATCCTCAGCATTATTTTCTTTCCTTGGCCTAGTGGGGGAAGAAAAAAAAGTACAATAGAAAAGCACATACTTTAAAACCAAGCAGGTAGTTTGGGCATTCAGTAGAGTGGGGAATGATACCAACAATATTTTTGAAAGTTCATCTTCAGCATTCTATCAACTGCAAGGTTTTAAAAAGAAATTAAGATTAACATATTTGACAGCTTTTGACTAAATTTGGAATTGCTGCTGAAGTGCTTGGTGGGCAAAACCTACGTTCTGCTGCTTTAATTTGCTTTTTAAGAAATTATTTTGTGTCCACCTCTTTCCTACTGAATTTTAGAAATGTTGTTTGCTTCATCTCAGATGCTCTTATGGCCAATCTTGTCAGCAGGAGGGGATGCATTTCAGAGGGCAGGGAGGAGAATTAGCATGTGGCTGTACCAGCCACCTGGCATGGTGCAAGATAAGAAATTAATTACAACCATTGCTGTCAAAATACATGAGGTCCCACATTGATGGGTGCTCTGGGTCCTTCCCTGAATGTAGTGGGCCACCAGTGAATTGCTTGAATAAAGTCCCATTAACTTTTAAAATATGAAGTTCAATGGAACTGATGTCTTTGTGTCAGCACTGGAGGAGTTAATAAGGTTAGGTAAAAGAAAAAAAAAATTTAGAACTCTTTAATTGGCCAGAATATGCAGTGCTACATCTCCAGCTCTGTGCCAGCAGAGGCGTTTGGCTGGTGGGAATTAAACAGAGAATTGTGCAAACATTGGGAAGTGTTGCTGAAATTATTCAGTGTTCTCTTTCTTTTTTCCTTGCTACTTTAGGATTAATTTGTAAATTTGCTCTTGATAATCATTTATAAAATAACCATAACCCTGGAATATTTCAGGTCACGTCAAGATAGTGGTTTAAACATGTTGAGCCTGATAAAATGAAAAGTCAATCAGAATAGAAATGACTCCTGTAGTATTTCATACTGCTTTGAAAAAACTGGTTCCAGGGAATAAAAAAAGAGAAGTGAGTCCTTCTACATTCATGCCTAGTGCTGCTGCTCGCAGTGAGTTGTATGTCTAGGAGCTCTCTGAGAACATAAATACTTGATTTTTTTGTTTTGTTTTTTTTTTCATCTCTGAAAATACTGTCTTTTTTCTTAATTAACTCCACTATTAAACAAAGAGCAGTGAGACATGCTCTTATGGTGTGTATTTTTACAGCAAAGTATTTAAAGCAGCCCGTTGGATAATTTCATGCTGCATTAAGTTCAGTAAGATCTTCTCATATGCATCATTTTTACTGCTTCCTATATCTTTGGCCGTAAGCTTTTTAATTGCCATGCAAAGAAATATAAAACAAAATTAAATAAGAAATATATTTTTGGTTGTTTGGCTCCATCTGAAGCAGTGTTTCTCAGCTGATGGAGTGAACCTTGGTTGTGTGTTTTGTTTGGAAATCCCTGGGTTGCCTTTAGGGTGCTGCCCTTGGCTCACCAAAGGCTCTAAAGCAGCTGGATGTGAAGAAGAGAGGTTTCATTAGGGCAGAAGGCTCAGCCTCTGGAACAGAAGAGTGCTGGTAATTCCAGTGCTCACAGCCATTTGTTAAATCTCTAGGATTTGGGAATGAGCATCCCAAAAGCACAGGGAATACATGGCTTAGGGCTGTCTTGCCCACCTCTTCTTCTGTCTGGGTCTTGCACCTGTAACCCAGATAAATTTGTCTTACCCCATAACGTTTTTTGGCTTTCAAAGGCCAAAAATATTAGAGGTATTGAAATTAAGGTCTTTTTCTAACAAAGCTTTCCTCAAGACCAGCGTGGTTGGGTTTTGAGGAAGTGGCACTTCCAGCCAAGGAAAAGAAAATGTTTTGCCAAAAAATGATTCCTGGCGTGGTCTAATTTAGAGCTGTAGACTTAAGATGGGCAGGCCTGGGATGCTTTCCTTGGAGGTGTTTTTGAGATTAGACCACTCCATAAGTACTTATAATTACATTTCTAATGCTCACATTCAGGGAGCCTTGATGAATGCAAATACTGTGCTCATGACTGAACAATGGGTAAACTAAAAAATGGAAGCTGATGTGGTATGTTTTAGAGAGGAAAAGGAGAATTAAAGACGAGGACTTGGACATTTCTATGATTCTCTTAGTGCCTGTGGGTGAAAGCCCCTTCCCAGAGAGCTACTGCCTGGTGGGCCAGAGAGAGATGCCCTGAGGTTCACCCATATGTGTTTCAGGTTGGATTATGGCTCTGGCTTGGTGTTTTGGCATCAAATAGGAATCTCAGAAATGGGGTGGAAGCTAACTTGATACCTACCCACTGTTGCGTGAGAGTGTTTTTAATTGTGTGACAGCAAAGAAACCCCATTTTAGCAACGTGTTTGCCAACTAGCTGAGCTGATGTAAAAAGCATCCTGAAAAGGCCAGATCCTTCCCAGGCTGAAACTGATCCTAGTTTGGTGTTAAATCCAGACTTTAGCTGCTGAAAGATTACATAAAAACTAGACTTTTTTTACTGCTTTGCATTGGTTTTTTTTTTTTGCTGTCTCTGAAAGAATTTCGTCAGACACACTGACCAAGAGGCTTGGGGGTTATATTGGGTACATACATTTATTTGAACCCTCTGTGCTCTGGGATTTAACCCAGTTGTAGAGGACTATAGGGCTGCTCCAACACTGTCCCCTTCTCATTGTCAAATGCAGTTAGAGAGGAACTTGTGGCACAAGTTGTGGTTTGTCTTCCATGCTGATTATTAAAAAACAAAGTAAAACCCCCTCTGTGGAGGACTGAGCTTGGAGGTCTTCACCTGCAGCATGGGAAATGAAGACTGCACTCTGGCTGGGGGATTGCGGGGAGGATCTTTGTGCTCACTCTGGATTTTGGCACTTCTCTTTATCATGGCTCAAAGGGCTGTGGGCTCTGTGTACATCCCAGGAGTGTAAATCTCTCCTGCTGGCTTTGTCTTAGGATAATTATTGCAGTGTTTGGTTATAGACTGTCTGGGGATAGACAGAAATTGTTCTGTTTCCTCCTAGTGGGTTTATTCTTTGGTTTTTTTTGTTCATTCTTTGAATTCTAGTTCAAGTAGGTGGAATATTCCTTATTTTCTTTCATTATAAGGTAAATACAATTATGGTGATATATCCTCTCCAATTTCTGTTGTGACTGTGCTTTTAAACTATAACCTGTTTTTAGCTGAAAATCCTTAGAGGAAGTCTAAGGAGCCAGAAAATGCTTTAGTGGGAAAGCTATATGTTTAAATAAACCTTACAGAGATAGTGCTCACCCAGAAGATGAAAATATGAAGTCTGAGTATTGTTGGGTAGAGGAGTAGCTCTGAATCTCTCATTCCTTTCTATCTAAGGTAACTTGATTATCACTGTAATCTCTTTTGTTCTGTCACTTTGAAAAGACAGTCTCATCTGTCATTCTGTGGAGCAAAAAAAAAAAAAAAACTGACAAATAATTGTAGGCAAAAGCAAATATTCTTTATTTAAGCATTGGTTTAAAAATGAGAGCAATATTTATATAGCCAGAAGCACACTTCATATATATTTTTATATATATGTATATATATATATGTTTTAAAAAAAGGCACTGCCCTGAGCCAAATACATGGCACAAGGTTTGTGCTTTGTATGGTTTCTGCAGGTGATACCTGGCTTGTTGGGACGTTAGTTTGGCCATACAGTGGAGTGGGGAATGATACCAACAATATTTAAAATACTGTGTGAAGTGTAATAATATGTAACATACATGTGTAAGCATGTGTGTGCCAGCACATGCATTTATCTTCAGAAAGGGACTTTGGCCATCTGTAGGACTCAAATGTTGTCAGGCACCCAGGAAATGGGAGGTATTTTGTTCCGCCAGCTAAGGTCCTTATGAAAATAAGATTCAATTGGGTAAATTAATAAAGGAGAAGAATTTAATTACTTTTTGGTTTGTTGTGAAAACTACCTCTAAGTCAGTAATAGTAACATGATGTGATAGCACATTGGGTTAATTAAGGATTTCTATCTCCAGCATGACCAAACCCAGCCTCTCCCATAACTGAGGGCCACATTAGCTGGACAGCAGATGCACTCAGATGCACAGATCATTGTCCTCTGTCACCATCCAGCAGCCCCCATGCCTCTGCTGCTCCTCCTGGTCATCCCTGGAGCTGGATGAAGCTTTGGGGGCTGGTGAGGCGTTGGGCTCTGGGTATCCTCATGCACAGCCAATTTGGGAGTGTGGGTTTTTGGCTGAGGTTGGCACAGCTGCTGCCCTTGCTGGCAGGCAGGGAGGACACCTGTGTGCCCCTGTGAAAGAAGGCAGCCTTCACTTGGGGGATGCTGCCACAGGAGCCGTGCCCTGCGCGGAAGCGCGAAGAAAAGGCCGATGCTCCGTGCCACGCGTGCTCGGCGCATACTAAGGAAGCAGCAGGGGAGGAATAAAAGGCACAGCCTCCTTGGCTGGCCTCGCTGCTATTCAGAGCCTGCCTGAATTAGCAAGGCTGGTGTAAAACCATTCTGCACACCACAGTAATATGGTAATCCTGGAAATGCAGGAAAGGGAATCCCTGCACTGTTAAATTTGTGGGAGCTTTTTGTGATGAGATCAGTGGAGCTTTCATCTCGTTTGTTTAGTGTTTGGGAGAAGAAGTAGTTCCTCAGCGTCTGAAACTGATTTTGTTGAAGTAAGAGTGTCATTTGTTTAAGAATGCACGGTAAAAAAACCGATGACTTTCCAGTCTGAAGCAAAACTGGGACAGTCTCTTCTTAGTATTTCACAGCAGTTACAGCTGGCGTGAGCTCCTCTGGGCGATGCCTGTCAGAGGGAGCTGGAGCACCTGGGAAAGGCTTTGAAAATCAATCAGGGCTCTCCTCTGCTCTCCCCTGCTGCCGTTTCCCCCTGGCTGGAGGAGCCTTACCCTGCTGGCAGAGGTGCAGTGGCACAGCCCTGCTGATGTCCAGATGCCATTCCAGCGGCAGCTCCCGTGGCCACGTTCAGCCCAGGTGGTTCCAGCTCTGCTCTTGGTGCTGGCCATACATCTGCCCTTGCAGTCTCAGCACACACAGCAAAGCCTTCCAGCTGTGGCTGTCTCTTGCTAACACTGTCTGAATCTGCTTTATTCTCTTGATGGAGAGACATTTCCCATCAGACATTTTAAATAAGAGTTCAGTGTGAGTGATGTCTAGTGATCTCTCAGTAATTTCTTCAAATGCTTAATCATAGCTGTGTCCCTGAATATCTTCTCCATCTCAGCCACAAGACTTTCAAGTTGTGACAACTGCTTCAAGATAAGAGTGGTGTTTATAGAATTTTTCTGTTTCTTTTTACAGGAAAAAAAATTAGTTATGTTTGCCTTATGCTTTGTTCCCTGTACTTTCCTACCTATTGCAATTGGACCTGAAAGTGAACCACTAGACCTCTAAGACAGACCTTTTTTTCAGATGTTATCTGTTTTTCAAGTTATTGTTCTTTCTTTGCACCGCCTCAGCAGAACCAAAGGATAACAGAGAGCGATAGTAATCATAATTAAACAAAATCTAACTTATAGGAGCTTAAAAACCAAAGGATACTGTTCCTTAGGGGACAAGGGATTAGAACTGCTTCTGTCTCCTCTTGGTGGTCGGTGTCGCTGGAGGTCTCTGTAGGCTGCAGATAATAGTGTCACAATTTTTGCTGGCAGGTGTTGATCTCTCAAGACAGAAAACAAGTTCTCTCTGCCCACCTTTGAGCCCCTGTAGTCCAGAAAATGTTTTTCAGCAGCACTCTGGTGAAGCTTTCTTGCTTCATTCAAGCCTGAGCTTCCTGCTAAACCGACTGCGTGAATGTCTGGATGACTGACTTGAGGGAATGAAAAAGTGGGGAAAAATAATTTTAAAATTAAATATAAGTATATATTTTTTTGGACCTGACTGTATTATTTTTCACTTTGCTGAGCCACACAGCAATTTCACAGGGTATTTCAGCAAATTAATTCTTCTGTACTAATGGCGTGCATGGATGTGTGAAGGCATTTCCCTGTTTGTAATGAGGTACACCAGATAAATTTATTTTCTGGAGGAATCCTTCTTACTTGGGAGGGTTTCCTGCCCTCTAGTTCTTGGCCCCAGTCCACAGGATTTGGGATTTGGGATTTGGTTCTTGGTGTCTTCTCTGACGTGGACTCACTACTGGACTAAGTGGGATGTGTTATTTCTGGTCTCTGTTTAAATAAGAACAACAACAAAAAAAGAAGGTTGTCTTTCCCAACATCATTGCACTTCAGCCAAATATTTGCATTGCAATTTGTGATGAATTATAAATGAATCAACAATGTGTCATGAATTTAATATTGCAGAATACCCTACGTGTCACATTACCTTGATTTCCCCCTTTATTCCTAAAGCGTAGGCAGGCTGCTGAGATTGGCAGATGCAGAGTGTGAACGAGTCACTTTCTGAGTCAGTGGCTACAGCTCAGATTCCTTCATGAGGAATGGTGTCCCTCATTTCAGGCTGTCAAAACAGCACTTGATGGAGGCTGCAGTTGCACAAGCACTGTGTGGAGAGCAGTGTGAATATTGGAGCTGTGTCTTCCTCCAGGACTGGCTCTTCAGGCAGGGATCACCTCCCTCCTCCCTCTCCTGTGGACTGGCATCAATGAGATGGCCAGCTCAGCGTGGGTGACCCCACCCAAGGAGGATGGAGATGGTCTGGGCCAGCCCTGGCCCCAGGTGAGGCCAACAGGGGCTTTGCTCAGTGTCCTGCTGATCGCTGTGATGCAGGCAGAGCTGGGGACGTGTCCAGCCAAAGTGACTATACATAACAGACACATCATCTCTACCTTGTGCTGAACAGTTTCCTGGCAAAAATGAGCCTGGTTTTTATGCTCTGTCACAAATGATTGATGGCTTTAGGGTTATTTGCCCTGGTGTGAAGTGGGAGCCATTGGGCTGGTGCCAGACCTTGCACTGGTGGTGTCAATAAGCAAAGGCACGTCCTGAGTCTCAGTGTAGCTCACCAAGGTCACTTTCAGGTAGTGAAATGGTTAGTGTGTCTGTGCAATTAAAAACTGGCTGAAGACAGAAATCCTGTTCTGCTAATTCCAGTCTCTGCTGGAATACCCCAGTGATCAGTAGTGGGCTTTCTGAGCAGTCCCAGATGATGAACTGCTGATCATGTCCTTTCTGAGCTCTCCATAGTTAGGTCTTTGTTTACCTAAACAATTCAGCTTCTATTTGGTGTATTGTAAGCACAGTCATTAGTTCCTGTGCTTTGCTAAGGGAAGGAAAGCAGCATGTTTGCTGCTTTGTTTTTTAATGCCATTAAGTCAGAGGCTGAGATGAGCTTTAGGCTTTGCCCCAGGAAATAGGAAACTCAGAAACTCCAAATATTGATACTTTTTCTGTTATACAGGTTTATAACTGACACAGTTTTCAAGGTGTGAAAGTTGTCAGGAGTTTTGCTGTGTACTTGGAGCAGGAAAATTAAGCTTTTATTTTTTGTTAAGGGATGCTGGGCTAACACTGACCTCATCTGAAAGACTGTGATGTAGGAGTCTGCTCTGAAGTGGAAGTATCCTGGTACTGCTCCACAGCAGAGCAGACCTTTGTGTTCCCATGTCCATTTTTTCCTTTTGAATCACGCCAGACTGATTAACTCATTCTCATAATTAATCAAAACCGTGTTTTGCTGGCATTGTCGCTGAGTTGAATCCCAGTGTAACATTTCCACAGGTCATATTAAGTTACTGTGGAAGGATTAAAGCTCATTTAATTGCCCATTTTGTTACCACGGCAGCTGTTCTAATTTTACCATCTTGTGTCATCCACAAGATCTGCTTTCTGTTCTCAGATACCTGGGAGTCCCAAGAGTTCACATTTTTTTAGGTGCAATCATTCTGGACTCTGAATTTCCATGCCTGAATGAAACCTACACCTCAATAGCTTTTAACCTGGGGAGTGTAACTTAAAACAAGGGCTTTGAAGGGATGCTCCAGATCAACACCAGGTAACAGACACTGATTCAAAGGAATCTGCCAACAAGGATCTTTTTGCTGCTGTTCCTGCCAGAGCAGACCTGTACATCACTTTGAAGGACTCTTGGTGACTTTCAGACATTTTGTGTTATAAGGGAATACATTTTCCTGCCTGAAACGAGTGATAAATGCTCAATATTCAGTATTGTAAGGAAGCAAATTGTTAGATATATAGAAACTGTTGGATATGTGAAGAGAGTGCTGTAGGAATATTTGAGATGGTGAAAAAAATGGAAAATTGATGGGGGAAAGGAAGGATAAACTAATGCAGACTTTATTTTTTTTTTAATATTGCTTTCTACAAATGTGCATCTTCCCCATACAGCTTTGAGAGTTCCTGACAGACATATGTGCAGCCATGGAATCAGCAGACAGGCAGCTTTGAACTGTGCAGTGGATGCACAAAGAATATTGATTCATCCAAGCTTTCACTAGCCTTGGTAATAAAATACTTCAGAGTCCAGAGTTTCAAATGGCCAAAGTGTTCTTCAACCTTGCCTGCACTGTACTAATGACAATCTGGTCTTTTGTTCAACAAAAGGCATCGGGACTTCTCTTTCCAGCAACCTTTTAAATAAAGTTATGGATGTAGTAGCAATCTTCCCTCATTGTGGTGAGGTTTGAGGTCTTTTCTATGTCCCTGTTCTGTCTAATGCTGTTTGTTTGGTTATCTGGGGTCCTTGGAGGGTAATTGATGGGGAAAAAAAGTCCAAAAAACCCATCTGGAACACTAATGTAACTTGTTGCTGTTTTTCTTCTCCATTATAGCAGCTATTATGGGAATTAGCTGTCATTTAGATGATTTTTTTTACATATAGAAAAAAAGAGTTCATGAAATCTCTCCAAGAAGAGACAATCATCATCACAGGGCATTTTTGTGGTGTTTGTTCATGCTTTTGACATTGTACCTGACAGATACAGTGAGAAAGGCATTTTTTTCCTGAAGCAATTGCAGGAATTTCCCTCTTGCAGGTTTTAGGCTGGTACCCCGTGCTTCTCATGCAAGGTGTGCACTCTGCTTTAGATCCAGCAGAGCAGAAACAGAGGTAGCTGAGCAGATTTTCTAGGTCAGAAATGTTCTGTGGTTCCACCCAGGCTTTCAATATTGACCAGAGAATTTTGGGTTTTGCGGCAGAAACGTGCAGAAAGGGTGAGGAATGGAAGGAATTATTTGTTCCATTCCTCTGCTGCACATGAGGAGCTGGTAAGTGCTTCAAGTCAACTTTTAGTTGTCAGCCAGCTCTGTGGCAGGAGGTTTTATCAATGTTACCAGGGTGTATTTGTGTCAGAAAGGGATTGGGAAGATGGGGGAATGCATTGGTGGTTAATAAACTTCCTGCCTAAATGTTCGCCTGCCACTGCCACCTCCACCAGTGACTTATCCAGTCATACAACTTTCTGAGAGCTTGTTTTGGGGTATTTGCCATGCTGTGCCACATTTGCAATGTTCTGTTGCATTTCTCTCTCCTTGGGTTGAATTTGGATAGGGGAACCAGTCCTTGTTTTTGGAGAGCCTGTGCCCAGGAGTGTGGCTGGGTGGTGGTGGGGTGTACCTTCCCCTTGGCACCAGAACTGAGCAAGTCTCTTTGCAGTTCTCACATTTCCTGAGCCTGTCTCTTTGGGTTTCCCTGCCAGATGTTTCCCATTCATTCCATATTGGTTTCCATCACCACCTTGAAAATTGACTTGAGGTGGAAATGAATATTGCAATTATTTTGCTGACTTTTGCATAAATTAGTGTCATTTTCTCTTAAACGTCCTGCCATTTTGGACAAGCGTAGTTTATCAAAAAATAATAGTAGCCACTTGAAAGTGTTTGTTTGTGAGTTCAGGGAAGGACTTGGTCTTGTGTTCTTTAAGATGCCTGGCTCCCAAAGCAATATTCTGTTTTTGAGGCAAAAGTTTGAGGAGTTCTGGTAGGGGCAGCCCTTGGCCTGCTCCTCATGGGCATCCTGAGTGTTTCTCACATTTGTACTCCTGTGGCTGCCCTGGCAGGGGTTGAGTGGAGGGTGCAGAAAGCAGAGACACAGCTCTGTGTGTTGTTGTTGTTCATGGGAGCCCAGTGCCAGCACACAAGAGTTAAATGGAACTCTGTAAAATCCTTAACACTGCACTTGATGTTCTCTTTAGGAATCACGAAGCATGTAACGTCCTTATGTTCTCCAAAGGGTTTATTTGGCAGCCTGTTAGCATCTCACTGTGACATGACTGAAGGGGGAATAACCACAACAACAAGGTGCAGGGAAAGGGAGGCAGCAGACACCAGATTGGAGTAACAGCTTCATAGCACAGTACCTTTGAACTTGTGAGTCTTCTTTTCTTTCCCTGGGTGGGTAGCAGACCTTGATGACCTTGAAGACATCGTGCTGGTCAAATGGTGATTGGGACTCAAGTAATTGTCCTTAAGATTGCCAGTCACTGCTGAATTTCAGTATGTATGAGGGTGTGCAGTCCAACACAGGGTTTGCTCATTCATTTGCTCTTCTGCAATTATCCAGGTTTTAGGTCCAGAAGTATTTTTGCAGATAATCAGGAGCATTGTAAAGTTGCAAGGGTGAATGTTTCCATCATTGGGAATGAAGCTCTGTGCTATAGGTGGAGGTGGCTGCTTATGTAAGTGATTAGGGTAGGAAAATGAAAGAAAAGGGGTGAGCAAAGTAAAGGATTAGGGTATTCAAGTAGGGGGTAGGTTAATGGGGCACAGTGCATTCCTTTGGGTCCTCACTTCTTTGATTTGAAAAACAAACCAGCTTCCAGCTCATCTGTAATATTACTTTTCATACAGATGCCTTTAATCCTGCAGCTTCCATTTTCAGAGCAAACAAAGATGTGTTTATTTTCCTTGTAAACCCTTTTTCTTGGCTTCAATGCAGTTCATGACTGAGACAGAGCAGGAGGAAGCGTGCAAATGGCAACTTGTCAAAGGCAGCTTGGAGCCACAGGCTGGGCACCCCGAGCATCCCTGGGGGCATCCCTGCTTGATTCCTTGTTTCCAGCATGGTCCCTGCACCTCCAGACAGGGAATCTCTGGCTTGTGGGCTACCCCAGGCTCTACACTCTTGAACATACACACATATATTTATGTTTTACTAGGAAAGTGACTGCTTTGTGTCACTGGAAGAATTTTACCCCCAGGTGAGCATCTCCCCACATCTGAGCAGTCGAACTGATGCCTTGAGAAGGCTGACCTGGAACAGAGATTAGATGGAGTTAAAGAATAAAGTAGGGATTTATTAAAATGCCTCAATGGATCCACCTTGGGCAGTGCAAGAGCCCAGCCAGGGTTACACCCAAGATAGACCCAAAAGGGCCACAAAAATGGACACCTGGTCACAGGGTTTGTCACTTTTATAAGTTTTGGTCCATTTGTATATTGGAGATAATTGTCCAGTTACAGCTTTAGGTTATGAAGTTCCATCCTCCTTGTTTTCCTCTCTTCAGTTCACCACTGTTTATACTTTTTGGGCCTGGATCTTGTAACAATTGCCCTTGGACAAGCTGCAAAAGGATTGTTCTGTCTGCTTACCCTGTGAAGACTTGCTAACACTTAACACAAAGTTCAGAGTTACACACCAAAGCAGCACAGAATCTGAGAAATATAAAAGCTAAGACTTAAGGCATCACCACCCACAACACTTATCAACTTCCCTTTGGAACCACTCCGTTTTGGGAGAGGTGTTTCATTGCAGAAAACCAATAGAGGAGGCTGTGCAGTGGAAGTGATGCTACAATGTGAAAAATTGGTACATGTCTTATAGAGGAATTCCAGAGGGAAGAAAGCTGTGGGAAACCTTGCAGTCCTTCCCAATCTCCCTGCTGTTCTCCTTTATTTTAGGTGTCATTCCTTCCTCTCAGTTTGCTGTGGATTTGGACTGGGACAGCTTTTCCCTTCTCCCTGCTTCCCAGCTTTTCCTCTCCCCTCGCCCAAAGGATTTAAGGGGCTGTAGGCCTGGAAGGTCTGTGCAAAACATGGGAAAGAATGACATCCCCCTTTTGTAAGCCTTTTTTGTGTCATCTGGGGTTTTCAGAGTCTGTCTCTTTTTAGGTTTCCTTTTTTTTTTTTTTTTAATGATCCCCAAAATGATTGCAGTGATTCAGTGTGTGTATGTCTGTGTGTCTTGGGGTGATTTTATCAGAATACTGTGTTCCCCTATAGACTGCTTTATGCCCAAAAATGGGTCCTGTAGCTTTCACCTGCCCAGTCAAAATAGTTCCCCAACACATCTATTGCTGAAAGAAATAAGAGATGACCTCTGTCTAAATTTTGCAATTTTTAAGAATTCTATACATTATATTATTGTATTATTATATTGTGTTATATACACCTGTTGTTCCAGACAGAAATCTCAGATTAATTACTGGAAGAACAAACACCCAACCATAAGCTCTGCAAATACTTAGGTTTGCAATAATAATGTTTACAGCACAACAATTAACCAGCCCAATTCCCCCCCACTCAATTATTTTATACAGTGCCTCAGCTGATTTAATCAGCTCCCTTTCTAACAAGTCTGTCTTTTTTAAAACAAATGGATTTCCAGTAGGATCAGATTTTCTTTCCAACTCTTTTTATTGCTAGTTTCTTTAGAGATGATTTAATTGCTGTAAAAATGGTCTTCATACTTGCCATTCTTGATTATATTGCTACTTAACAAGCTGTATTAAATGTGTGAAAAAATCACATCAGAAAATTGAGCACTAGACAGTAACATGGAATTTTTTTTTTTTACTTCAGTACTGTTGCCACTGATGGGAAATGTGTGTAATCAAGTTATTTTTGTGTTATCTTCAAGCTGGGAGGAAAAGAAAACTTGGGATAATGAGTAATTTGAAAGTAACTACGCAGCAATGCCACTAAAAATGATGGCTCATGAGTTGGTCTCAGTCTGTGCCCCCTCAGCTGAACCATTTCCTTTACCTTGTGCATGCCACAGCAATGTGTTCATCTGGAGCCTGTCCCAGTGTGGGGGTTCCCAGGTGTTTTGAATGGAATTAGTGCTGGGGAAGGGGCCTCTCTGTGGTGGTTTTCACAGGGGTCCCAGGATGAGGGAAGAGATGAGAATCCATGTTTCAGAAGGCTGATTTATCATTTTATGGTATATACTAAAAGAACAGAAGAAAATATTTCATCAGAAGGCTTGAAAGGAAAAAGAATGGAATGATAATAAAATCTTGTGACTGACCAGACAGTCTGAGACAGCTGGACTGTGATTGGCCATTAATTAAAAACAACCACATGAGACCAATCACAGATGCACCTGTTGCATTCCACAGCAGCAGATAACCATTGGTTACATTTTGTTCCTGAGGCCTCTCAGCTTCTCAGGAGAAAAAATCCTAAGGAAAGGATTTTTCATAAAACATGTCTGTGACACCTCTCCTTGTCTCATCTTGGCAAATCTTCCCCAGACAGAGCAGTTGTGGGTACTGTGCAGCAGATCCAACCCACACTGGGCACCTGGGCTGCTGGGCAGCTGCTGGGGCAAGTTTTGGGTGGTTTCATGATCCTAAATTGCTATAACTCCACAAAGAGCTGTGGCACATGGCTACAGTAGTGTTCTCCAGAGGGAGAGACCTCTCAAACCATGGCACATCCCCCAGAATGGAAATCAGATGCCTGTGAGGTCCATAAGGGAATGTGATCCCGATGTGGCTGAAGGTAATGGTGAAGTCCTTGGGGCTTCCTTGGTACATGGTCAGGGCTGGAGAACCCCAGCCTCTATGGGCAGCTGCTAAATATCAATAGTTCTGTCTGCTACCATGGTCCTTATTGTGCCCCTTTCCTGCAAGGAGGAAACCTCTCCTGCAAGGCCTGAGTCTTGCAGATGCCTCCCCTGTGGGAAACAGGAGCAAATCCCACGTGCCAGGCAGGATGCAGCTGCACAGGAGATGGACAGTGTGGGGCAAAAGCGTTGCTCTCCATCAGAAATGTGAGTGGCACCGTTGGGATGTAATAACTTGCTCAGAAGGAAAAGTTTCTTTCTAATGTCCATCATTTAATGGCTGGCTTATGCCCTTGAAGTGAGATGTCTTATATGTGTAATTCAGCCACGGTAATTTCATTCAAAAGTACCCTATTTGATTAAGAAGCAGCCATGAAGGCAAATATCAAATCTCCAGATGGGAGCTTGGCCTGGCAGGAGAGGATGAGAAGCTGCCATTAAGTGAGGCTGGGCTGGGGTGTCCCCTCTGACCAGGGACACGGTGTGGCACGGCCCATTTGTCACAGCAGGGATATAAATTTGTTTTCTAGCACTGACATGGAGTTGTCCTTTCCTTTATTGCAGCAATAATTTCTTAAAAATACCATTAAAAAAAGACAAAAGAAGCGTCGGGAGCATGAAACTTGGATCTTAATTTTGTCCTAACCTTTACAAAATGGATTAAATAACTGCTGCAGGTAACACCCAGCAGCATTTCTCACTTGAGTGTTGATGGCCCATCAAGGTGCTTTAGAAGGGGAAAGCTCTTCACCTTGTGCTGGTCCTTAGAGCATGAAATGTCGGGTGCAGTTAAAGAACAAAAAAAGATGATACAGTATGGTAGAAAAGCAGGGAAATGTTAAACCAGTCTTGTTGAACTGGAGATCTCTCTGCCACTGGAGGTGGGGTTTTTAAACTTGTGAATTTTTATGCTGCCTCTATAAAATACTGAGATGCTCCTGTGTGATGGTCCACCATCAAATTATCAGAGGAAGTGGAGGAAGGAAGGTGTTTTCCATCAGAGATGAAGAATTTCTTTTCCCAAAGGTTTATGGCAAAGCTTAGTGCCTGGCAGTGTGCTGGCACCCAGGACACAGCTCTGGGCAGGAGCCTGGGATTTAGAGAGCTCCTGCTGGTGGTTTTATGGAGCAACCTGTGCCTGTGAAATGCTGCCTCTGAAGCAGCTGGACACATTTTCAGCAAAGTGAGAACAACTGCACAGTGTGGAAATGGCCTGGCTAAGGTGATTTTATCCCAGCACACCTGGAGGGTGGTTTTGCTCTTCCAGCTAATTGGAGGTTAATAATTCAGAGAGGTGGTAGAAGGGTACAAGAATAAGGTGGTTGTTCCTTGGAGTGAACTCCCTGGGGTAAACCAGTGCATTTTAAAATAAGACAAAACATTTTCACCCTGTGCATCTGCCCTAGTGACTCACAGGTGTGTCTTGAGGTGTCTTCTGATCTATGAAGTGGGGAACAAAGAGGGGAGGTGGGATGCTGTGTTGGGAAGTTAACCATCACATTTCTGTTTTCTGAAGCTACATAGGAGTGAAATCAGGCTGATAGCTGCTGAATTGCTTCAAAAGGACTGGCTTCTCCCCACATCCCCAGACTGATGTGTCCTTGGCTCTATGGTCTGGTCCCATCTTTGTCTTTGTGGTCTTGGTGCTGTTTCCATTCTGGAAGAAGCCACACAGTGCTTCTGGCCCTGTTAAATGGCTGCAGCACTTTTTGCTGTAATAAACTGGTGCATCACTAGCGGTGGAGAGGCTGATTTAACTGCCTTTGCAGGAAAAGAAAAAAGAATTGGTTTTGTTGGTTCTGTTATTTTCGTTCTTTTTAAGGAGGGAAATGAAATACAAACACAATAGAAATTTGAAATACAAATACAGTTTACAAAGGGAGAATGTGTATTTGTTCAGCGGCTTTCTTAGTTCTTCTCTGCACTGCTTAGCCCCCCCACAAGCAGCCTGTCCCAGCCTGTGAGAGTGCTGACCAAGGCTATTTTAATAGCAGGGGGTGAGAGGCTTGAGACACAAGTGCTTTAATACATAAAAGTAGGAGGTCCTGTTGGAAACACCTGGGAATGAGCATTTGTAAAATTTCTTGGGCAGAACAGCCTGTACTGAGAAAGGAACAGACAGAAGTGCTGGGGATGGCTCTGGGGATGCAGCAGCTCCAGCTCAGGCTCTGTTTTCTCAGCCCTCCTTCAAGGTTCTCCCAGGGATTTCCCTGACTCCTCTGCATTAGAGTTTCTGTGCATAGTTTAACTGCTCTAAGCATTTTCTGTATAAAGAGTCAAGCTCTGTGTGTGATCCTCTAAATCATTAAAAACGGGTCAGTGAGCAGTTTAGCAGGAGCACGAACTGGAATCTCCCCGTTTTCTGTTTATCATCATTCATCTCCACCTGCTTGCCTTCAGAAAAAAGGGCTCTGAGTAACCCTCTGAGCTGCTACTGCTGTTGGACTGAAACCTGCTGAGTGTGGGCTCTCAGACACGTGCCACCATGCTGCAGGAGAGGCCAAGGCACACATAGTGCTCACACAGCTTCTGTTCAGGGTTCACAAGCATAAAAACCACAACAGATGATATTCTGAAGCCCTCTATCACTGTGGTGTTCACCTGGTAAAAAGGTGTTTTGTTGCTGGCACGCAAACTGGCAGGCTGTAGGCTAATTAAAAATACATTTAATTAATAAATTGTTCAAACAAAGGTGCAAAACGAAGGGAGTGGGCAGAGAGGTTAGAGATTTGGGAGTGGGTTGCTTTAGCCTGGTGACCTGCTGGTGAGTTTTGTGCTCTGGATTTTGTGTTGATACCTTGCGAAGGCTGATCTAGAACAGAAACTAGGCAGAGCTAAAGAATAAAGTAGGGATTTATTAAGAGGCCTCAACAGATCCACCTTGGGTAGCACGACCCAAAAGGGCTACAAAAATGGACATGGTCATGGGGTCTCTCACTTTTATAAGTTCTGCTCCATTTGCATATTTGGGTTAATTGTCCAATTGCAGCTTTAGCCCATGAAGTCCCATCCTGCTTGTTTTTCTCTTTTCAGTCCCCATTATTTATCCTCTTGGGGCTGAAATTTGGATCATTTGTCCTCGGTCCCCAGCTAGAGAAGGAATTGTTCTGTCTCCCTACTCTGTGAAGGGAACTCACCATCCCTTAATATGAAGCTCAGAACTACACACTAAAGCAGCACAGAATCTGAAAAATATAAAAGCTAAAACCTGAGTCATCAGTGTTCTACGGAAATGTGCAAAAGTATGACTCAGTGGTGTGTTCCAAGTGCTGGTCAAACATTTCTGCTGCTCTTGTAATGCAAGGTTGGTTGTCAAGCTGGTGTTTTATGTGCAGAGGTGTGGGGCTGTAGCCAGGCAGATCTCTCCAAGGAAATGGCTTTTCAGTGGAGCAGTTGGCACAGTGTGGGGGCTCTTCCCTATCTCAACCTGGGAAAGCCCTGTAGTTTCCAGGGGTGAAAAGCTGAGAGAGGGGAGCAGGAGGAAGCTGGAATCTGCTGTGATGCTTTTGCCAAGAGTGGGGAATTGGTCCCAAACATGGGACCAGTCACCAGTCCAGCCCAAACCACTCCAGCCTCCTCTTCAAGGGAAGCTGGCTTGTCTGTGTGCACTGGGTGGGGGGAGCCAAATTAATCTCTAACAGGAGTAGGCACAACCCACTGCTGGAATTAATCACTTTTTTATGGTGGTGACAGCTTTAAGCCCAAGTTCCCAAGTTCATTTAAACACCACTAAAATCTTTGGCACGTTTTAAAATACAGCGAGGAACACATTTGTGGAAGAAAATTCCACAAAGAGTCATTAAAGGCAGAGAAACAACCTGTGGCTCAGGAGGTTCTGCTCTGTGAGCTGCTAGGGACTGGTGGAGGATGCTGAGAAGTATGGAGAGATGAATGATGGTGCCTGCTCCAAACACATCCCTGGTGCACCTTCATCAGAACAGGATGAAGCCAGCTCAGGTTTTCCATGTGCTCTCTTGTTGCCATTTGGGCTGGTTTTGGAGCTCTGTGTTCCCCAGCCTCACCTCCACACCCCTGAATTTCCCTCAAAACCCCTTCTTTCAGCAGATTCCTTACCTGTTATCACAGGAGTGTTTAGAGCAGCTAAAGATCTCAAGCACCCTGTCTGGGAGACTTATGGTGATAATTAAAGCAGTGCTTTCCAGCCCTCTGCTGCTCTTCTTGGCTGGCTGGAAAATGGGGAACAGGGCTTGTGCCAGCCAAGAAAGAACCCTGGAAATCCATGTTCATTGATCTGGTGTATTTCTTTGACCTGTTAGTGAATCCTTGCTGATGGGTGTGTGAAAACCTCCAGGTAGGGAAGAGACGGCCCAACAATTGTAGGTCATTGTAGGTCATGTTTATTTTACCTTCTGTTCTAAAAAAAAAAAAAAAAAGGGCATCATTATGTGATGTAATTTAATAATCATAAACATGCTGTAAGTTGATTTATTTAATTATGGGGAGGGGTCCTTTTTTCTTTTAAATCTTTTGGGATTTAAAACAAAAAAAGGAGCCAACTGATTTGTCCTGTGCTGCGGTTATGGATGAAGCAGCACAAAACATCCAGCTCAAAAGACAGGCACAGAGGTGATGGCTGGTAATCACAGTGACACCAGGATGAGGTTTTCTAGACCAGCTGTGAAATTGTGCAGTAAATTACATTGCATGTGATGTGTTATTCCCTGGTTTGGTAAATAAGCTTCCTGATGAAGCAACTGCAGGGAGCTGTGCTGGACTTGGGTAGCCAAGTGCTCCAGGAGGGGTTCATGTGCTCACACAGCTGCATCTTTGCTGCCTCTTCCTTTGATCATCCCTTCAGCTGGGTGCCTTCCCCTCTCTTCCCAGCTTATTCCAAGTCTGTTGTGTCTTAAGGCCCTTCATTGCCTGTTTCTGCTGGTGAGCAAAGGCTGCCTGGCTCATGGCTGGTGCATGGGGGATGCTTCACTCTCTGACCCTCCATCTGCCCATGGCATGGCTGATCCCAGCCCAGAACCAATCTGATCCATTCATGTGCCCATGGCATGGCTGATCCCAGCCCAGAACCACTCTGATCCCTCCCTGTGCCCATGGCATGGCTGATCCCTGCCCAGAACCACTCTGATCCCTCCATGTGCCCATGGCATGGCTGATCCCTGCTCAGAACCACTCTGATCCCTCCATGTGCCCATGGCATGGCTGATCCCAGCCCAGAACCACTCTGATCCCTCCATGTGCCCATGCCATGGCTGATCCCAGCCCAGAACCCCTCTGATCCCTCCATGTGCCCATGGCATGGCTGATCCCAGCCCAGAACCACTCTGATCCCTCCCTGTGCCCATGCCATGGCTGATCCCAGCCCAGAACCCCTCTGATCCCTCCCTGTGCCCATGGCATGGCTGATCCCAGCCCAGAACCACTCTGATCCCTCCATGTGCCCATGGCATGGCTGATCCCAGCCCAGAACCACTCTGATCCCTCCATGTGCCCATGGCATGGCTGATCCCAGCCCAGAACCACTCTGATCCCTCCCTGTGCCCATGGCATGGCTGATCCCTGCCCAGAACCACTCTGATCCCTCCATGTGCCCATGGCATGGCTGATCCCTGCTCAGAACCACTCTGATCCCTCCATGTGCCCATGGCATGGCTGATCCCAGCCCAGAACCACTCTGATCCCTCCATGTGCCCATGCCATGGCTGATCCCAGCCCAGAACCCCTCTGATCCCTCCATGTGCCCATGGCATGGCTGATCCCAGCCCAGAACCACTCTGATCCCTCCCTGTGCCCATGCCATGGCTAATCCCTGCTCAGAACCACTCTGATCCCTCCCTGTGCCCATGGCATGGCTGATCCCAGCCCAGAACCACTCTGATCCCATTATGTGCCTATGGCATGGCTGATCCCAGCCCAGAACCACTCTGATCTCTTCTGGGCAGAAAGAGCTGCTGCTCCTGGCCATGTCTGAGGCTGGATCCTAGAATTACCTTCATTTTTTAACCAGGGAAGCACAGAATAACTCTTGAAGAAATTGAACTGAGGCCATCAGGGTATGACCTCTGGATAAAAGTAGACATTTTTTTTGTGAGAGCAAGAATGCAGTGGGAACATCCAAAGGCTCAGCTCAGGTGTGAAGCTGTGGAGTGCATCAGGTGGAAGTTTATGTAGCCTGTGACTGTTACCCAAATCAGGTGAGAGACTTTTTCCCCCTCAATGGGCTCAGGGGTACCTTCTTCCTACCTGAATTCTGCTGCTGTGGGGGTAATCCCTCTGCAGATCACCTCCCTGGCAGCAGGTGCTGTCCAGAAGCTGAGGAATGATATTGCTGTACCTTCAAGAGGTTTAATGACAGCATTAAAAATGTGGTCAGTATTCAGTTAACTTAAAGATTCAGTGTTCAGTGGTAGTTTTTGATTACATGTGGCTGTTAGGATCATTGGCCGTGGCAACTCTGTGGTGTAGCACTGAAATCTTAGGCTGTAGTTTCTTCTCCAAATCCTATTTTCACTGAGATGTCCCCATAAGCAATGAAAATAAATGTACTCATGTGTTTATTTGGAGGCTTCCTTAGTAAGGAGGTGTTTAATAAGCACCTACCAATGGAAAAAGATTGAGTTCCTTGAGTCACAGCTGGAGTTGCAACTTTTTCTCCCTTGATTTTCAAGGAGTATAGTCTGCATGGAAGAATTCAGAGCTCACAAAGACATCTGGTTGCTAAATAATATAATTAAAGTAAATACAGCAAAGCAGGGAGCTGCTCCTGTGTTCCTAATCTGCAGAAAGTAGGGTTTGGGTGAGGAAAATGCATTAGCTGGTAGAGGGAAGGAAGAAGGAGAGAAAAAAGAAAAGTTATGGGGGGTAAGGCATAGAGAAAGGGCATAGTGAAGTGAGGAGAGTGCAAAACAGAGATGAGATGCCCTGAAGCAACACAACACCCAGGGACTGTTTGCTGCCAGAAGCTGATGATAAACAGCTGAGGGACCATGTGGGCCCTCAGAACTTGTAGGACACTGTCTCGTGCAGCATCTAGCTGTGTCCCTCAAAGTTCAGAGGTTCTTTTTCTCCCTAACTGACTGTATAAAGGGCATTTCTCTCCCTAAGTGACTGGCTTGTTGGTTTTACTCCTTTACTAATTTAGAGAGCAGGAAGCCAACTCAACAGCTCTGTGCACAGTTCCTGTATTTAGTTATGGGAGACAAAGTGCTCATGAGAGCAGCCAGGGGGAAGCCAATGGGCTGGGCTGCTCTTTGCAAGCCACAGTGCTGGAGCAAGCCCTTGGGGAGCTCCAGAAGGGCTTTCCCACTCCTTCCAGCACAGAGGTAACGATGCTTTGAGCTCTCATCTCCGGATGGAATCTTTCCCAATGGGCAAAGCCCAGGTGCTGCTGTTGCCTAATGCCAGGGCAAGAAGGTGCTCCCTTTGCTCCGCGGCAAAGCCAATGTGATGTTTAGGAGACATTCCTGGGAGGTCTTATCCGCAGGGCTTGGCTGTGTGAATATCCTGGCTGTGCTGTGTGGTGGATGCTGCTTTTGCCACCTGAGCTTTGCTTTCTCTCACTTGGCAGCTGCAGAGGGCACGGTGGGGTCCTCTTCTTTCTTGGAACTCATCTGCATGATGGTTTTCAAAAAGTATTCAGAAGTGGTCTCGGGGGTCTCTGTGGTCCTGGCTGACCCTGAGATGTGTCAGAGAGTCTTTTCCCAGCCCAGCAAATGAAGGAGTCAAGATTCTTCTGCTCTGGTTTTCAAGGTGGTTTATTTGTTATCTATAACATTCTTTTCCTGGCCTGCTGAGGTCCATTCAGCAGGTCAGTCAGGGGCACACTGCCCACCTTCAGGGTGGTGTTGCCTTTTTATACTTAAAACTACGTGTACTTTTTTTACAATTATTTTCCAATACCTATCACCTATGTTAGACAGTGTGTTTCTACCTTAAACCAATCCAAAAGTGCCACCATCACCCAAAAGATGGAGGCTAGGAAGAAGGAGAAAGAAGAACAAGGCATGCCCAAATTCCTCCATCTTGGGACCCTGAGCCCCCATTCTAAAAACCCCAAAATTCTACTTTTCATCCTGTGACAAACTAACTGTCATTCTACTTAAACTCTTGTGGCTTGTAATTCCTCATATAAGGTTGGTAATTTTTTCCATGGGTCACAATCGAAGGCACAGGGGTCTTGGGCTCTGAGGTCTCTGAGCCCCCTGGCAGGGGCTTGAGCCATCCAGGACAGCCAGAGGGATGTCCTTGCTTCTGACCGAGTGGTTCCTTTCTGGCTTTGTGTTTGCACACTGTTCAGCCATAAGGGGAAATCTCTGGGATTTGGAGGAGTCTTCAGGCCAAGGGTATTCCTCCTGCTCCATTGCAGACCTGGGTTGTTTAGGCAGAAAAACGCATTTGAGAGACCCTGGCAAGGCAGACTGTCCTGAGGATAATTTTTCAGGCACGATGTGGAGAATCTCTGCGGAGATAACAAACCCCACGTGTGAGCCTGTCACTGCCTGTTTGATCCTCGTTGTGCCCAGCAGGAATTAAAGGCAGCAGTGACTTCCCTTGCCCCTGATGATCCCAAGGATGGAGCCTCACGTTGCTGTGGAGAGTGAAGCGTGGAGAGGCCACCCCTCGGGGCTGCTGCAGGAGATGCAGCGTGGCAGGGATGGCTCATTTGTTTGCTTTACCTTCCACAGACAAATCACAGCTGAGAAAAGCCTGATTCTGTGGGTGGGTCTCATTCCCCTACTGCACTGCACCTCCTACAAAATATTCTGTGTTTGTTATTGCTCCCCTCTTTGTTGGGAAACCACCCTGGGGTTAAGTGTTCTGCCAGCTGGGAGGAAAGGTTGGCTGAGGTGATAGTGCCAGAGCAAGGACTCTGGTCTTATGGAAAACAGGCAATAACTGTCCTTATCTCTTATGCATCACTGCATGAACCTTTCATCTACTCTGCTCCAAGGAAGATTTTCCCATCTAGTACTCTGTTACTAAATATATTTTCAATACAACCTGAAATTATATATTTCCTTACTTACTGTGTGTTCTTGTAATTTCTGTGTCTGGTTGCACAGTGCTCTGCTGTTTTGTGGGCACAGCATTGACACACGTGTTCTCTTGCACCAGCAGTGTGCAGGTATCAGAAATCTTTACAGTGAAAATCCCCTGTGAACTTCCAGTGTGAAAGGCAAAATTGCATCCAACTATCATCCAAAACATCTCATAGGGGGTGTTTTGAGTTTTGTCCACTTCTGAGCTGGTATGATGGAAAGTTTCACAAGGTCATCCTCTTTTCTCCTATAACTATGTGATTTTTGAGCTGGTCAAACTGATAAAGGAGCAAGCAGAAGTGTCTGTGTTTGCCTTGCTCACAAAATACTGCCAGGTAGCATCCTGGCATTCCTGGCTGCCACATTCCTCACTGCTGTGTGTTGCTGGTTCCCAAGAGGAGCAAACCTGGGGAATCAAGAAATTGAAGCTTTTCTTACACATTTTTGATTGCACAGACCACAAATGGATTAAATTCCCAATTAGGGTATTCCTGCATTGAAGCCTTAGTTTGAGGAACTGATTTATTTGCTGCTTAAACATGCAGAGCAGTAGCATATGTGAAAACACATGCAGGAAATGTAAGGTGCAGATTTTGTGTTGGTTTATTTTTTTTTTTTTTTTAATGGGGTTAGTTGCCCTCATAATCGAGAACATTCATTTACGTGGTGTTCTGGTAGCTCTGTGAGCTTCACAGGGGGAAAACAATTTGCCTTTTGGGACAAATGTCTAAGGATACATTAATTTCTAGGGTGTTCATACCTGAGTCACAGAAGGGTGAAAATTCAGCACACTGCCTCCCCAAAATCACCCATGTGATGTCAGCTGTCTACTGCACAGATGGGGAAGAAGCAGCACTTTGCAAATCCCCAGCAAGGAACTCTCTGAGCCTCTGGTGCTCACTTTATTAAATGGGCAGCCTTGCAAACCATCTAGAGTTTGTGTAGGTATTGTTTTTGTAGCAAATTCTGTGCCCTTTTTTTGGTTTTGTTACTTTTTATTGTGTGTGTGTGTTTACAGGAAAATGGTGGGTACGGTTCTGACTGGGGCAGGGAAAGTGGAAGATAAGCCAGCAGCAATTGCTCTGCACGTCCAGGCAGTGTTAGCAACACTTTCTCTCACCTCTGTAGGATTTTCTAGTGCTCTTCAAAAGGCTAAGTTTGGGGGAAAAGTGACACAACAGCCATTTAAGAGGTTTTCAGTGGCACAGAGCATTGCTGTGAAGTGACATATGGAGAAAACACTGGTCCTGGAGCCAGTCTAAATTTATCACTGTGTCACAACAGATAGTTTAATTTAAATGTGTGTCCAGCAGTTGCCCTTTCAATAGGTTGCAATCAGCTTGAATTGATATTACCTGAATAAATCCAAGAGCTGAATAGCACATCCATTTCTGATACAGCAGTGCAGGGCACATTATCTGAGAGTAAAAGGAGCTGGTGCAGCTCTGGCTGTTATTGTAACCCAGCTCAACACTGCAGAAGAAAAGAACAAATTTTGGTATATTCTGGACTCCTCCAAATGGAAAGTGCTTGCCACTGCAGTGTCCAAGCTGGTAAATGACTCTGGTTGCTTGTACAGGGATGGATGTGCAGTCTGCTGATTGCTACATGCCATCATCTGCCCAGGCTGGCACTATTCACATGGCTGTGAATAGGGCATTCTTAATTGGAATTAAAAGTTACAGCCAGCTTTATGCAGCTGCATTTGGTTTTGGGACAGGTCAGCCCTGGGCAGCATGCTGCAGTTAGGCTTCCCTGTGATGCATCTGTGCTTTTTCCTTGTCACTATTCTGGGTCACATCACATCTGGAGGGTGTTTTTGAAGAGACTTTGCTGTCCCCACTTACTGAGTTTAAGTTTCTGCTGTGGTGCTGCCTCCGGGTACCTGTACTCAGGTACTTTCTTTGGGCTGGAACTCCACTGGATGGTGCGCTCCAAATCAGCTTTAGTTGAGAGCAACTAAAGCTCTCTCAGAAGCCTTTAATCCACAGGACTGGGCTGGATCTGCTCTGAAATTCCCAAATGCATGTGCTGTGGATGTTGGGGCCTGGGTGCTGCTCTGTTTCATTGTCCAGGTCCCTTGGCAGTGCTGAGCTTCCTTAGCTGATGTGGGTGCAGGGAAAGGTGCCTGGAGCAGGGTGCTGTACACGTGGGTACAGCTGTCCCTGCTTTTCCTGCCCTGGGATATTTCCATCCAGGGCATGTGGAGTGTTGGATAGGGAAGAAGTCTCTTTGCATGCTGGACAGCCTTTTTACTGCCTGACTTCCTCTCTGTTCCCTGAGATCCTGGGAAAACCTCCATACTAAATCCACCTGATCTGATTTTATTTGGGGGAACAAACTGCTTCCCATCTTATGGCTCCGTCAGCTCTGTGAAATCTTTAGTTTTGCTCAAGTTCAGTTCTTGCAGACATATGGAGAAATAATCACATCCCTGCATTTCTCTCCTCTTTTCAACCCACCATGAACCTTCTGCTGCTGTCCTGCCTCATTTGTTTCTCCCTCTTATTCTCCTCATTAAATAAATTTCAGCCAGATTGTCCTGTCAGATGAACAGTAAATTAATATATTGTAGCCCGAACTTCAAAAAGGAAAAAAGTATTTAATTGCAATTACTTGTGTTCTTATCTCACCATTGTCAGTTTGAAAATGGCTATTGACTTAACTGGGGACAAGGCATTGCTCTCTCTAATTTTGTGTTGTTTCTTAATTTTCATTAATAACTTCATGTCCCATTTGTGTGGTGAACAGTTGTGCCAGTTGGCCAAAATCTTCCCTCTTTGTTGTTATAATGGTTATGGAGATTTTGGGGCTCTAGGCCAGCAACCTCCCTGATTGAGCTGGAATGGGGAAGCACCACTTCCAGAAAATCTGCAATATAAGATAGGAAATAACTCAGTAAATGGCTATAAAATGCATTCATTTAGCTCTGACTTTTTTTGTTAGGTTCTGAAGAGAAAGCATATGGAGATTATCTTTCTGGGTTATATATTGAAATACAGGAGCTCAGGGGCAGAACTGTAAATGGTGCTGTTACGAGTTTATTTTGCAACTCATAGCTCATAGGTGTGTTTCCTTACCTTGTTATATGGCTGCTTCTAGGAAGCAAATATTTAAGTTTGCATTGCACTGCTTTTGATGTCTGCAAGCCTTTGGTTTGTTTTTTTTTTTTTTAGATGACACTTTCCATCAGGTTTACAGTTCTCCTGATAGTTTAAAGGAAAGGGAGAATGTGATCTCATGGCTCTCAACAAGGCCTTAAAACTTTGACACTCTCTTTTCCTGGAGAACAAGATATATTCTGGTCATCTACAAGCCTGTGTTTTTCAGTGGCAGCAGCTTTTGGTGCTGTCTGGAAAGCAAGGCTACTCACTTTGATGGAGAGAGGGTTTCTGTCCTCCTTGACTTTAGGAGAAAGAACTGAAGTGCTGTTTTCTTTTTTCTTCAGTGTATATACACTGTGTCATTATACAATAAACATGTTACTCCCTTTTTCTCCTGAAAAACCTCTTCCTTTCAGTCACTTGATGCTGTGGGAGCATTTCTGCTACTGCACACTGCAGCATCTTTGTTCTGCAGACAGCAGTGAACCAGGGGCAACACTGGGGCTGGATTTGAAGCTCTTCACTGGGAAAAGGAAAAGCCAAATGTACACTTGTATTTTAATGTGTGAGGCATGATTTGAAGCACATCACAGACTGGATTTTTGTTTGCTGTTTTCCAGTTGTACATCCTAGCTTTGCCATGTTCCCATGACCTGATGGAGTAGAAATGAGTAATTTCTGTGTCTGGAGGGCTTTTGCTCTAGCACCTCATTACCTGCCAGGAATGCCTTAATGCCTCTTGTGCCAGTTCTGGTTTTCCAAGTGTGACAGCCAGCTTTGTGCATTTCAGGGCATCAGAGGTCAGCCTGTGCTAAGGCAGGTGACATCCCACTGCTGGGGGACACAGAATTCCCTCTGTCCTGGCTGAACCTGGCTCCAGCAGAAGGCAGGTGCTTTTCTACACCTCCCCTGCACCTGAGGCATCAGGAGCTGGCTGATGTCTTTGTGGCCTGGTTGTCACCCTGAGACTAAGCCAAAGGAGGGAGAGGAAATTAATAAATGTTAATATATGCTGGTTTAATTGAGAAGCACTGTTTTCATCAACTGCTGTTTGAAGAACAGGCTTAAGTATGTTTGTAAGCCCAAACAAATGTTGGCTTTTTAAAGCTGTTGCTCAAATACAGGGATCTTGCTGCTGCTAAAGAGGTTTAGAGCTATGAGCCCAAACTCTGTGGATGAATAATGTGGCTGGGATTCAGTAAAGCCTATTAAAGATAATATTTTTCTATTCAGTAGCTTAAGCCAAGCTTAAGCCAAGTCAGCCTTCAAATCCTGACTTAGCAGCCTTATTTTGTGTGTTGCTCCAGCACCACAGCACTCAGCATTCTGTGTTATTTGGAACAAGTAGAAGTGATCTCCATCCATTTTTGTTTTCAAGAGCATGAATGTGTTTTTACTTCAGACCTTTCAGAGGCTTCACCTGTGGCTGAAGAGAAGAACAAGATTGTTCTGCTGCTGGTAGAGTTCAGCTGTTTCTGCTGTTCCTCTCACCATCTCCAAGGCAGAGGAGTCCTGGGGCAATGATTATTACACGGGGGAGTAGGATCTCTGAAAGCAAAAGTGAGACTTGTGCTCAAAAATATTTGAGAGGAGTCTTTTTGCTTTCTTAGGGAAACGGGCTGAGACATCCTTTCATCCTGAGGCTCACGTGACATTTGCCTTAAAAATATTTTTAAATTGTTTTTAGATGAAATGAAGGTCATATCTGTAAATTAATTACACTTGAGACTTGGAGAGCAGTGCAATTTAAAAGTTATAAACCAGAGCAGCCTTGTTCAGATTGGTGGAAAAGTCTGAAGGCTGCAGACCTGTTTCTACATGTAGTCATGGTTACTTGGCTTCTGTCTGACAGAAAGGTTTGTACCTAATCCACCAGGCAGGTAGCAAAGATAAGACCTGTTGACTTCAATGTGTAGCTGGAAGACCTTTAAGGAGTGTGCTTGGGGAGGGGATGCATGTTAATAAATAAATGAATGTGAGCTCATGCACAGCAATGTGCATGCAGAGCATAGCTGCCTTTCTCTGCATGCAGACCCAAAATAGGGTTGTTTTGTCAGAGGTGTGGTGCTCCAGGAACCAGAATTCATGTCCTTGAGTTCAAAGTGAATTCTCTGGTTGAAAGCAGGTTATGAGGGTCCTTGTGTTCTGGTTGATTAATTCTTGTGGTTTCCTATGGAAATGGTTCTTTCATTATTTCATCGATACCAAAATTAAAGTGTGGTTCCTACTCAATAGCAGAACAATGAGCTCATTGTGGCACACCATATAGCACTGACCTTTCTGAAGCAGAGCAGCAGATCCAGATCTATAATATTAGGCACAGCTTGCTGATTGTGCTGGCTGAGATCTCTGCAAACTGGGTTTCTCCAAATGAGCTAACCCTGGAGAAACAGCCCTTGTCACTGCCGAGGATGCTCCAGCAATGCAGCAATTTGTGTAGTGCCTTCCACCCTCCTCCCTGCCCGAACCAGGGTTTGTTTTACCCTGCTCAGGGCTCAGTGGGGAGTGAAGCAGAGCATTGAGGCTGGCCAGGCTGGGCCTGCACTGGCACAGCTCTGTGTGTGCACAGACCGCTATTGATTTGGGGGCACAGACGCCGATTCACGGGCCAGGGGCTGGCCAGCAGCACCCCTGCCTGGGGATTGGGCAGGCAACAATTTCCCCTGCAGAAAAATCCCAGCTTGAAAGGCATTTGTGTATCCAACCCCAGCTGAGGGGCTGGGGAACAGAAACCCGAGTATGGGCGCTTTTTTTGTTTTAAAAGTGCACAAGAAGGGAGTTTTTGTGACTCTGGGCGGATTAATTTCACTTTTTTGTTGTTTGTTTGGTTTCTTTTTTCTCCTCCCACCCTTCTTACTAGTTCATTTGGCAGCATTAAATCAAAATTCAGGAAGCTGCTGGCTGTGCTCATGCTGTGTCAGGTGTTTCAGACAGCCTCAGTTGTGACCAAGAACTGTTGCAAAAATCTAAACTGGGCAAAGCGCTGCTGGAAGCCAGAGATTAATGGCATTTCCTGAGTAATTTTTGAGTAAATAATCCCCTGTGTTTATTTTTTTTTATCACAAATAGCATCAGGAAACCTGAGAAGATATATCAAGCTCAGTTCCTAGGTGCTTTGACATCCAGGCTACAGAAAAACAAGGCGGTAGAAAAGCAATCAGAGGCACATGTGACTTTTTAAAAAAAAATCAGTTTTCTTTCTTTGGATAGGTATTTATGTTAAGGAAATATTCCTTGCACATAAGGCTCATAGGGCCAAAAGAAAATATTTCCAAAAAAAGATAAGAGAGCTATTTTCATAGATTCATTATAGGATCACAGAATGGTCTGGGCTGAAAGGACCTAAAAGGTCATCCAGCTCCACCCCCTGCCCTGGGCAGGGACACCTTCCATTGTCCCAGGTTGCTCCAAACCCTGTCCAACCTGGCCTTGGACACTTCCAGGGATGGGTCAGCCATAGCTTCCCTGGGCAAGCTGTGCTAGAACCTGTGCCAGCACTCTCACAGGAAGAATTTCTTTTCTATAGCTAATCTAAACCTACCCTCTGTCAGTTTAAGCCATTCCCCACTGTCCTGTAACTCCATGCTCTTGAAAAAGCCCCCCCTTGGCTTTGTTGTAGCACCCTGTAGGTACTGGAAGGTGCTCTAAGGATATTTGGGATGGTTTGCTTATATTTGTGGATAACCAGAAGCCACAATGCTCAGGTGTCAATTTTGGTGTAAGAAGAGGTAAATTAGAGGCTGAGGATGGTTTCTGTATGTGATATTCACATTCTCTGAACAGAGACATAATTCTGTCTCCCAGGATTTTTCCTGGAGAAAGCAGTGAGAACTTCAGAGAAGAAGAGAAAACAATTCTTATCTCTATTCACTGCTCCTGTTGTTTTGCACATGTGGAATGTGTTATGGAGATTGCTTACCTGAAGTGATTTGTTAATTGGACATGGGTGAGAGTTGTTTTGAGTGATTAGCCAATCACTCAAAGCTGTGTTGTGACTGTCAGGGGACAGAAAAGGCTTTTTCTTTATTGTAGTTTAGTATAGTTTTAATACAGTGTTAGGGTAATATAGTATAGTTTTAATAAAGCACCTGTTCAGCATTCTGAATCATGGAGTCAGAGCACATTATTCCCTGGCTGCTTCTACAATATCAGTAAGTGCATGGGGGCAAGGATCTTGTTCTGCTGCCTGAGGGTGACGGGGAATGGAAGGAAGTTGCTGCCTTAGGGAGGTGCTGATGGTGCCTCCAGCAGCAGAAAGGATGCACAGGACCAGCTGGAGCAGGTCGGATTTGCATTGCTCACTGTCCACAGAACAGGAGAGCAAGCACTGGCTTAAATGAAGCAAACAGCACAGTGTGGACCCTTGAACCAAAAAGCAATTAAAATCTGGAGGCTGGGAAGGATCATTTCCATTTAGGGCTGCCCAGAGAGCCTGTGGGGTCTGCTGGGCAGGGGTGGTGGTCAAAGAGGTTGAGGAGGGAGAAGCAGCACTCTTGAGAGGAGTTTGAGGAAAGCAGAGCAATGTGCATTATTTGAGGGTTTGGGAAAGAGAAAATGAACATTTGCACTATAAAACTCAATGCCTACTAAGAGCTGCCTGCCACAAGTGCTCTGCAGAGAGCTGTGATGGTTATTTTCCCCGTCTGGTTTTTAATTTATGATACCAGAAGCTGGAAGGCAATGCCCAAAGTCTAATGCAAAATAAAACAGAGCAGTTTTTGATTGTGCTGCACAGTCAAGTGGAAAAATGAGATAAGTGGGACTCCAGTTTAAGGCCCATCTGAGCCAAACCCAAGAGGAGCCTGGCTCCAGGTTGTGTGGTGGAGACATTGGGGCTGCCTTCAGGAGGGGAGCTGAGTGAGGTTGCTCAGCAGCCTCCAACAAGGATGCTGATCAGGAGAAGTGAACTCTTTAGAGTTCTCTTCTAGACTTTAGAGTGGCTGTGCTGTTTTGAATGCATCTTACATGTCTGAAGTTCAGCTGCTTGTGATGGGCAGAGTCCTACAGCCTGGCCTTGCAAGAACTGCTGGGGTTCATGTAAGATTAATGGTGTTGCTGTCAGAGGTATTACCTAGGCAAAGAAAAACTGGCAGATGGAATACTGGATTCTTTTAGAAAGGTTGGTAGAAAAGAAAAAAAAAATCCTGTGTTTTTTTCCTCCTTCCTCCAGGACTGAATTAGTCAGGATGCCTGGGAAATCAAACTGAGTCACGGTGTTTACTCTCTGTGAAAAGTAATGCTCTCTTTTCCCCTCCCTGGGGTTATGTTTTTACAAAGGGCAGTGCGTGAGCATGGCTGGCTCCTTTGGCACCTCCTGGGCCCGGGGGCGTGGGAATGTGCCAGCAGGAATGGGCTGGAGGAGGTGGGGGCCGTTCTCCCCTCCGATGGCCTCCCATTGTGCTGCACCCTTGGCATCCAAGTGGGGAAAGAAGGATGGGAAGAGAAACTGCTGGCTGTGGCAGCTCCCTTTAGACTCGGAGTAACCTGCTTTATTTATTGGTTTTGCTGAAGAAATAGTCAGAAACAGAAGGCGAGGCAATACCATCTTCCAGGAAGTTAGAGATGCCTGTATGTGCCACTGGAAACCAGTTGTGCTCTTGGAGAGGCTTCCAGCAGGAGTGCCCAGCCACCCACCCACCTTTTGGTATTGTGGGGAATGGCAGCACATCCCTGTTCGTGAGGCATTGCTGCAGTGAGGTCTGAAATCTTGCTCAGACATGAACAAATTGTTTTGGAAGTTGACAAGCACCAGCAGCACCTGGGGAGTTGTGTTAAATTCATGATGGAGAGGTGGCATCAGAACTGGAGTTGTTGAAGGATTTCTTTGTAAGAGAAAAGTGATACAATTGAAAAGTAAATGAAGTCAGAGCAAAGGGAAGGTGTCCTTACAAGGGCTGGATGATTTGTGAATCTCTGACTCCCAAAAAGTTCTGGGCTCACCAGCCCCTGGAGAGAAACAGGATGCTGTGCATGGAGGGCTTCTAACTACTATGGGCACTTGTAGGTGAGCCATGTGCTCTCCTTGCAGCAATCTTCCTCTGTGCCCAGGTTAAATTGGTACCAAGCTCATCTTGGCCTCTCACATGTTGTGCAATGTTAATTTAGTCTGTGGAGAAATTCACAGGAACAAAATGCTGTGTTTTGCCTAAATTCTCCCTGAAAAAGTTTTCCCTTCTTCTTTGGCAAGCCAGCTTGCAGAGATGCTGAATCCCAGGCAGTGTGAGGCAGGTGTTCCCCAGAGATTTACACTTTCAGTATCAATCCTATTGTGAGCCAAATGCAGAGAAACCTGAGCACATTATGCAACTGCTGACCTTGATCAGGTTCAAAATTATCTTAAACGTTAATCAGTAGCAAGCACCACTTTTATTGTGGGAAGTATTTTATGTGGCATTCAAGCATGATTGCTGTAGTCTGGGGTCTGCCTTTGACTTTATTATGCTTCAAGTTTTCCCAGTTAATTTATCAAAATGACATGCAGCTCTGGGGGGCAGCTTTGTGGTGTATGATTTACTAAATAACACTCTGCATTTCTGAAAGGCTTTTAAAGTTACTGCTTTCACACCAGGTGTATTTGTTGTTCTAATGCAGGTCACTTCCTCTCCTAGTTGTGCTATCCTTCAAGCAGAGCCCAGCAGAAACAGTTTCTGATGACAGAAAGTGGATTGCAGGTTGGACAATGTCTGGAGAAGGTTGTTTTCTTACCCAAATGCTACTGAGCCAGTTGTTCAGTTTCCTTTTGACACACACATCCATTAACAGATTGAATAGTGAATTTTGGTGAGAGGTTTGGAGGCAGCCATCATTTTGTGAAGTGGCTGCTGGCATTGTAATATTCTTTTCACTCAATTTGAAATTCACCCATTGCTTTCAGTTGAAAATGAAATAACTTTTTAGACCTTTTAAGCATCACTCACGGCACAGCAATTTTAATTGTTGTCAGTTCCTGGCTGCTAATGAAAGAACATGAAATTTGAGTGTGCTATGTCTTTGTATTTCCTCCTCAGTGGAGGAAGGGTTGAAGAGGAGATGGAGCCTGGGTGGTTCTGATTAGCGCAGCAAAGCGAGGACACTGATGCTGTTTCAGGATGGGGCTCATTTCTTTTCTTTCCAGGGAACATTGGCATTTCTAGTTCATTAAGTTCCAAAATAGGATTTTAGGCAGAAATTCCAGTTTTTGACAAGTCATTTGTCTTTACACCTAGGAAAAGACCGTTTTCTTATTGTATTAGGGAATTTGGCAGGAGTGTGTTCTCCTTCCCCAGTCATTCATGGTTGTTGCTGCACTTTGCTATGTGATGATGCACTTGTATGTAGGGATTTCTTCCTTCCAAACCTATTTTCTAATCTTTTTCTACCAGCACACCTCAAAAGAGAATGATTATTTCAGGAACGTGCCAAGGGGTAGGTAAGGACTGAAAGGAGTGAGAAAGTCAGAGAAGAGGCATCTCAGTAACAAAAGAAGAGGCATCTCAGGAATAAAGTAGATTTTACTGGGGGAAGAAAGTGAAGAACGGATTCAATGATGTGGAGAAGTGGAATTGCCTGAGCCACAGATTATTTTTGTCTCTGAGGTAAAACTCAGAGCCTGGCTTAGGTCACGTTGTGCGTTGTGTGATCTGTTGGCCAGCACTGGCTGCATACCTTGGGAGGTCGACACAGCTTGATGACTGGGTGAACAGCTGTATTACTGTAACCATTTCTATTTGAGAGAAGCTAATGAAGCGGTTGTGAAGGCCTGAGAACAAGGCTGAGAGGAGAGGCTGCTCAGGGAAAGCGATACACTGAACAATAAAGGAGCTCAGGGTATAGGGACATGCTGCTTTCAAACCTGACCCAGAGCAGCAATGAAGTGCTGGGAGTGCTTGGCACTGGAACGTGATTGTTTCACTTTGGAGGTCTGTGGTCATGGCTGAGGCCACTTGGAAGTGAGACAAGGTGATGCAATACCATCCCTGCCTGGGTGAGTATGTCCCTCCTGTGTTTTGGAGCCTCAGCACATGTACAAACCCAGAGTTGCTGTCACTTTCAAACAAATACACTTACTAAAAACAACACAAAAATACAAGCTCAGAAAGAATTGTGGGAGTAGCTCTTGCAGACAGTGCATGGAGATTTAAGCTGGCTCCAGTTGACCTCAGTAGGAGGGGTGTAGTAATTCTTTTCATCCCTTCTCTTAATTGCAGATGCTTTTTGCAAATCTCTCGAGAGTGACATCTGGTCCTGGTAGGAGGCTCTAAAATTGTAGGTTTTCTTTACTGCCACTGTGCACTCTGTGGAGTCTGCTGAATCTTGCTTGCCTAGTTGCAAATGGGAGGTTTTAATTCAGTGAGTGTGGGATTGGTGATGTAATCAGAGGAGCTGTACCTTGCAGCAATCACACAAATGTCTCTGACCACCTTCCAGCAAACTTTTCAATGTCTGCGCCTGTTGTAAGTCTAAAAGTCAGTGCCTTGTGACATGCTCCACTTTGGCTCCTGTGGCATTTGCACTGTCTGCAGCTGCTGTGGCAGATTAGATTGTGACTCGAGCAGGGAGTGGGGCTGATCTGACAATAAATGTGTATTTTAAGTGTGGCTGCTGCGTTGCATTAACGTTGTTTATCTTGCGATGGTCGCTGTGCGTTGGCACATGACGTGGGGGATATTAATGATGTGGAAAAAGGCAGGGCTTTTGGAGGGGCTCTGCTGCTGCTAACTCATGTGGAGTGGAATTGGAGTAGTATTTGGTCTGCTGATGAAATAAAGGCAGCTAATTGCCAGCACTTCTGTTAGTCTTTCTTTCTTACGAAAGACTTTTCTCAGTTTGGTTAATGTATTCCTTTCAGGAACTCATGTGCTTTCACACACAAGGTAACTTGTGTGAAAGCATTTGCAAGATTAATTTTCACTTACTCTCAGGAGTATTGGGGGAGATAGAACAACCATGTACATTCCCATTATTTTTTGGGCTATATTTGCCCATTGGGCTCTTCCTGAGATGCAGAAGCTGTGGATAACAAACCATGCAGCACGTGGTACAAAGCTAGCCTCTTCCCACGTACCAGGCCCATTAGGAAATTTTCAGCTATCATTTATTGAGACAGGAGGTATATTCTCCTTTTTACAGTAATTTATTGGCCAATTTATAAAAATTGCTAGTTAAATTAGGTGGAGTGGGAGGACTGAAAAATGGGGGTGAACAAGCAGCCAACTGAAGAGCCAGCCCTTCTTGCATGAGCCGTGGTCCATACAATTTTTCAAGCATTAGTAAGAATCAGTTATTTCTCTTGGTTTTCTTTCATCTTGTTGGAATCCACATGGTTCCTGTTCCACTCCACTCACCCTGATAAAACTCCTGAATCATCTTCTAGTTAAATACAAATTTTGAAGTCAGTTAATGTTTTAATGCAGCGGATTTGTAAGCTTGGGTTTGGAATCTCTGTAGAGGGATACATTTAATAAGGTAAAGAAATATTATGTATAGATGTGTGCTGTTATGTGGAAGTCCATTTCTGTGGAAATTACCTGGCATTGTTAGCATCTTCCTCAAAGATGTATGCCAGGGTTCTGTTATTTATTAGATAGTTTCCTTTTATTTAGGAAAAAAAAGGATTATAAGATTTTTGCCAGCCTGTATCGCATTTAAGTCTGTTAAATCCCCTGTATCTCTCAGAGACAGAATACCAGAGGCTTGGAGGAAAGTGTTAAACCTGTGAAGCTGACGTAAAAGATAATATGGCCACAGGCCTCACCCTGAGCTCTAATAGTGAGACACTGCCTCTCCCAGCAAGGTTTGCAGTTTAATATTGCTCCCGAGACGTGCTGTCATTAACCGTGACTTTGGAACCAAATCCCGGGTCTTGTTCCATCTTAGGGAGACTCTGAGGGCTTACAGTGTTTATAGTCTGGGAACCAGGAGTTTCATGGCATCCTGGAGATTGCAGTTCCTTCAGTGCGTTAATTCTCCTGCTCTGTCAGCTGCGGTGAGACGAGGCAGAGCTCCTTCACTTGTGCTGCGCTGTGGAATACCACAAAAACTGAGTGCAGCTCCTCTGGATTGCTAAACTTGGGGAAAAAATCACACTGCTTTTAACAGGTGCCACTTAATTTGTTTCTGGAGGATGCAGCTCCTTCTATTACCTCTCAGTGCCATAAAAATTGATGTTGACTCCTTGGTAGTCCTTACTTTGTATTTTCTTCATAACAACCTGGGTACATTTTACCCACTGCGGTCACCAAAGAAAGTAAGAAGGGTCACAGAGCACTGTGGAGTGCTATTTTCTGTGTTTGTGGAGCCCACACTGCAAACCTCCTGTGCCTGATTAATATTTACGAGTGCAAGAAGAGTACGAGCCAGGATCGAGTCATTTTGGAGGGTAGACCAATTTTGAAGTTGTGAGGACAACTTGCTAGGAGGCAAAAGAGAGGCAAAAACTTACATGACTTGGAAGTAGAGTTTAAGCTTCCACCTGCTGTGGTTTGAGGACTTATCTTGGGGAGGTAGCAGCCTCAATTGATGGCATCCCTCATTCTATCTCTCCCCTGGAGAAGCTGTGCTTGTCTTCGAGTGTTGTGGTCTGTGCTTCTGGGTCTAAGTCAAAACTGAAATTCAATTTACAGCCCCAAAGCAACTGAACAGGAGAGGCTGAAAAGCAAACCCTGGGTAGAGCCAAATGGAAATGTTGCATGTGGGATGTTGAGTTCTGCGGTGTTTAGTAATAATGTAACAGGATGGAAATTAAAAATAAGCAACTTGTGCAGGCTAGCACCTGTGACAGCTGTAGTTTTGCTCTGGTCATGAGATGATCGCCGTGTAACAGGCCTTAACTCCAGCTTCTAATTCTGTAATTCCTGAGCAATTGTAGCTGTCAGGGGAGCTCAGTGTAAGCTGTTGCATAAACCCTTGTAACATGGCTGGCAAAGACAGTGACAATGGATGCTGGAAGCCTCGGGGATGTCTGACTGTGGCATCCCGTATTTATATCTGCCTCAAACCTCTTATTAACCTTCCCATAATGGATCTTCTGCCTTTCTTGCTCAGGAATGCACTTGGGCTGCTGCTCAGCTCTGGGAGTGCTTGCAAATCCAGCAGAGCCCTGTGGGAATTAACTCTTGCTGAACTGTGTGCTCAGCTGAGACCTGGATTCAAAGGCCACTCTTTTTGCTCCACAAGTTTCTCTTCCACGGTCAGCTGTTGTGATGTGATGTCTGTGACTCCCACCCACAGCAAATGCCCTCCATCCCTGTACTGGTCTACCAGACTCTGCCTTTTCTCTTTTTATTACTAATATATTTATATTTTACATTGTTATTTATATTTCTTGTATGTATATATGTTGTGTATACATATATATGTTTATGCATATATGCTTTGCACATTTATTGATTTGCACATATTAATCTACATATACATCCACATATAAATACATATATATTGTTAGCTTTTGGTAAACAGCATTTCCTCCTTATGTTTCTGTGCACAAGGACTAGAAATGTCTACTTCAGGAGGTGTCTACCTGAAGAGAATTAACATAGAGATGCCATAAATTATATAAAAAAGTGTTTGTTGTTAAACTGTGATAAACTTGGCCACAGGGAAGCAGCTGGCACTTTATTGCCAACGAGTTCCTTTGTGTTCCCCTTAAGCTCCAGCCAGACAATGGCACATTTATTACTTTTTAAAAATTAAATGTGGAGTAAAAAGAGGCATGTTGGTGGGATTGCCCCAAAGTCACTCAGCTGGTTATGCATCCAGTGGAAGCCTTTCTGCCTCCTTTTGTGGGTGATAAAACTGGGGGCAGTGGTAGAAATAAAAGCAGAACTTGAGGAATCCTTTTTTTTTTTTGTCTCTAGTTTTGCTATCTATCAGCAATTTAATAGAAAATGCACCCCAGCAAATGAAACCAACCTCAAACTGCACATTTGCTATGCAATACCTTCATGGACAAGTTTTTCTCTCCTTCTGAAGAACAGGCACTCAGTTTGAAGTCTCAAGGCTCAAGTAATTTTTCTCTGCAGTGAGAAATGGCAGGCAATGCAGTAACCTTCAGAAGATGTGAGTAACACCAGTTCTGTGTCAGGAAGCCATAGAGCTGAAATGGTTTGGCCAAAGCACCTGGAGTCTGAGTGCATTCAGAATGTGCTTGGTCACAACTCACCTTTTATAGGGGTGTAAAAGGAATGGAGCTCCCTCTGAAGGGTTTTAAAGGCTGGTGGAGTGAGTTACTGACATATTGTCGTGGTGCTACTGAGGCAAGTCTGGAAAGTGTCTCTGGGAAGGGTGAATGTCCTGGTTTCAGCTGGGATGGGGTTCATCATCTTAGTTGCTGGTGCAGTGCTGTGTTCTGGATTTAGGGTGAGAGTAACTCGTCCCAAAACTGACATTTTAGTTGTGGCTGAGCAGTTCTACATGAAGTCAAGGTCTTTTCAGCTGCTCATGCTGCATGGGGGGAACACAGAGCTGGAAGGAGACAGGATAGCTGACCCAAGGGATATCCCACACCATATGGGATAAAAAGTACATAAAAAACCAGGAGGAAAGCTGCTTGGGCTTTGGTCAGCAGGTGTTGGACAACTGCATTGTGCAACATTTGTTTTGTTTTGTTTTTGTTTTTTTTTTTTTCTGGGTCCTATTAAACTGTCTTTATCTCAGCTTGTGAATTTTACTTTTTTCCCCCCAGTTCTCTGTGCCATCACTGTGGGCAGAGTGAGTGAGCAGCTGTGTGGTATTTCACTGCCTGCCAGCTGCACGGGTCAGTGACTGTCCTGAAGTGTAGTTGCACCTTGACCTGCTGGAAATGAACACCTGGCTGTGGATGGGGAAATGTGGCGTAGGAAGGGTTATCCTGAAGGAATATTTAAGGACAATCAGCATGAACATTGAATTGAGGGTTTCCACATGACAAGGCAACATTCCGTTTTCTTTGTACAACACTGAGATGGTGGTGGGTAGAAGTGTTTGTATTTGGAAAAATATGAGCTGTCACCTGATGGGGAGCAGAAGGCTGTGCAGATTTCTCCTCAGTTCTAGCAAACTGTTGTTTGTGTAATCCTTTCTGCAGAATTTACTGTGCCTTGCTCTAGAGTGCTAGGCTGCCACACTTTTGTTTTCCCTCTTGCTCTGGGTTAGGAAACTCTCATTGCCAGTCTGAGTCTCCTCGTTGCCTACATTGCTCTCACTCTGGTGCCAGCATTGTATTTGACAGGTTCAGTTTGGGGGGTTTTATTTCTTTGTTTGGTGGAAATTTATTCTATCTCTTTGGTAATTATATGTAGGAGACAACTAAATGCCCTGTTAAACTTTACTTTCTAAATCCAAATAAGTTTAATTCCTGAATCTACCTGCAGAGCGTGGGCTCAGTGTTTACTCAGCACACCTATAGCTCAGCTTCTTTCTGCTTGAAACCATCTCTGTGAGGGAAATTTTGTGGCTCTTCACCAGGCACTAACACAGGTCTTTCTCCACCTCTGCAGAGACGCTGCCCAGATGCCTCATGGTATTTTCAGGAAAAAATCAACAAAACCCAGCCAGCTGACCAAAACCAAAAAAAAATCCACAACAGCAAAATCCCCAAACCAGAACAGAACCAAAAAACTTGAAAACAACATCCTCAAAACAAACAAAAAACCTCCAAACAGCCCTTGCTTCTTCACTTCTTTCTTGCGATTTTGTCTTTGCTTTCTCGCCGTGCTCTCTTGTGCAGCAAATTTACTCCTGCAATCAATTTCTAATTTCCTGGGTTGTTTTTTACTGTTTTTTTTTGGTGCCATTTCTTGTGTGAAATGTACACATAAGTGCCTGTGGGTCTTGAATTGTCCATGCTGCCTGTCTGCTGTTACAGCCTTATTCCTTCTGGCTGAACTCCAGCACCTTTCCCAACAACTCCTCTAGTCTTTGTACCATTTTGATGCCACTCTTCAAGGTGTACTTTGTGCATCATTTCTGTCAGATATTTACTCAGTGTGCATCCTATAGATCCCATATACTTTCATGTTTGTTGTAATTCTCAAATGCTTCCTCAATGCTGTAATCTTCTTTTCTCCTGTTGTGCTTGCTTACAGTCAGAGAGAATTCGAGCGAAATCATCAGATCTGTTTCCCTTAAGAAAATGTCCTGGTTTGATTTCTGAAGAATCAAAACTTGTTGGGCCTAAGCCCTGTTTTTCTTGCCCTCCTGTTTCACCAGTTAAGCTCATCTCTGTGCTGTAGCAGAGCTCAAAGGCAGGAGGGTGCCTTCACCTTGCACTCCTGATGTGCAGCCGCCACCTGAATGCAATCTTCAAGCAGCAGGACAGCCAACCAGGCAGGAACATGCTGATGTTCATCCACACCAAAGGAATACAGAACAGCACAGGAACAAATTCCAGGGAAGCTCCCTTGGTGATTTTGTTGTTGTTGTTCTCTGCTTTTTAACTTCTCAGCAGGGATAGAGGCTTTTTGCATTCCTGCCTGCAAGCTGACAAACCCACACTGCTAGTTCAGTTTTGTGTTTGAGAGCCCCTCTGAGCTGGAGAGGAGCCCTACAAATCTTGCAGATACCATCCTGGAGGCAGACACAGCTCTGTGTCTGAATTGATTTCAAACTGCCGTCCATAATCCGGATAATAATCTACTATTCACAATTAGATGTAGTTCCAATTTCTTGAATGCTCAAGCAATCATTTTCTTTGGTAATTGAGTTCCCCCTAGAATTCCCTCATTCTGATCTCCTGCTCGGAAAACGAAGCATATTAATTTGAAAAGCTGCATCAGTGCCTGCCCAGGACAATGGCAGCAGAATAATTGCATGGAAATCTCTTACAACAGGTTTATTTTCATCTAATAAAGCTTTCCCTGGTGGTTATGCTGCATGCCATGAATGTGATACAAGCTCTGAGGTCTGCATGTGATTGCTTGCATGGGCAACTGGGTTTAAGTCTAACATTCCAAGATATCTTTGTTATATTTTTTGTAAATGTTTAAAGATCAATTTTTCAAGTATTTACCATTCTGTCTTTCTTTTCATAATGAATTTTGGGTGAGGGAAGGGATCTGAGAGGAGAAGTGTCACTATAGGATATAAATTAACGTGATGCACACACACTGCTGTTCTCGAGGCAAAAAAGGGAAATTTATTTTATGACTAACATTTATAGATGTTTAAAAGTGACAGCGGATTGGAGGATCAAAGTGCCACCTCTCCAATGACACTGGACAAACTAACAGTCTATTAAATCTCTTTTTCTATAACAGAATGCAAAACAAGTTATTTACAGAAAAAGCGCGTGAGAAACTTTGTTACAAGAATGTAAACATCAGAAGGCTTAGAAAATCTTAAAAAATCTGGGTGACAGAGAAGTGACTCCTTATGCACATACGTTACCCATCTACACACACTGGAATAAAAGTTGTCTTCCAGCCTCTGAATTTGGTTGAAGTTGAGTTCTATGGGATGCAGGGCAATCAATTAATAAGGGACTAGAGGCCTTTACAGAGAGCTGATAACTCAGCAGGGAAACAAAGAAAAACAGAAAACAGGTGTAAGGGATGGCTACCCCTAGTGCCAGGAGCCTCAGCCCTCTGTGTCAGTGTGGTTGGGATTTAGTGACAAAAAATATTAACCTTGAGCTTGTCAGTGATCACCTTGTCTGGTTTATAGTTTGACCAGGAATTGCAGTTCTAGTTCTGCAGTTTAGGGTGTTGTCAACACCCCCTTTCCTCTCCTAGGGGCTTTGCCCATGGGGAATATCTGTGCATGTTCAGGCCAAGTAGCAGATGCCATTATCATGAGAGATGTGTCTAGATAATGGCCTTCAAACATTATTAATTAGCGTTTTTGAGCTCTGGGCTGGAAGTTGGTGAATGGTGGGCCTAATGTGTTTGATTTCATGGAATTACTCTCAGTATTTATTATTATGATTATGGTTATTGTTTGTTGTTTCACCTACTGGGGTATTTTGTGAATTGAATGCTTAAATAAGAGAAGATGTGAAGAAGATTAAATAATTAGAAGGTGATAGCAGGATCCCTCATATGGAGATGGGGTTTATGCTTGTCTTATATTTCCAGATAGGACTTCTGTTTTCTCCCCTAACAGGGTCAATTGGCATAGTCTGGCATTTCCAGAGGGTCTGTGTGGCCAGCTCCTGTTGAAGCTGACTGGATTGTGTGAATCTTACACCTTGAGATCCCAAACACATTTTGGGCCTGCTTTGCTGCCATGTCTGTTTGGCAGTTTGATGGAGTTAATGAGGCCCAAGGATGCAATGACTTGAATTAGCATAAGAGAAAAGCCATCAGAAATGTGTCCCACAGTGGAGCTGAAGTATCTAGGGATGCAGAGTCATTTATGAATGAAAGATCTTTGCTTTTCAGACTTGCACCCCCCCCATTTTCCATAAAGGATGGCAGAATGTGTAGATGAATGCCTTCATAAATAGTCAGACTATGCCAACAGTTATGGAGCACAGTGGTGTTGGCTTTTTGTTATTTACAAGGAATTGCTGTAGGGTTTTTACACAGTAATCCTACAGCTGCACCATTTCATACAGAACCTTTACTTCCTGGCAACCAGATGAGTGATGTTTCACGTCAGATTTTCAAAGGAAAACTGGAAGTGCAAAGCCCTGTTGAGAACCTCTCCTTCCCTCTCCCACCAATACTGATCAGCTAAAACTATTTCAAAAGAGAGTCTCATTTTCCTTGTGAAAATGTTAAGAAATGCCAAAGAATGATCTTCCTTATAATCTTAGCTGTATATGAATATATAGAACCAAGGAAAATACAATGTGTGTACCAAGCCACACCTTTGCTGTTACATTTCCACTTGCTAGGTTGGCTTAATGGGATGTAATGACAAGAGGCTGAATGTTGAGGCACTTTTCTTCTGCTTCTGTCAGTGAAATCACTCTCAGTTTCTGCAATTCCTCCCTTCTGCCAGACATAAATATTCTTGGCAAAAGCACATTTATTATATATACAAAAACAACCCCATTCCTGGCATATTTATTTTCTTTTTCCTGCCTCAGTTTATTGGCTAGTTGAAAAAGCTCCCTGTGCCTGCCCAGGTATGTGTATAGATGTGGAATCATAAATGTTTAACTATTATTGAAGGTGGCATTTCCTATAAAGCAGAGGGTAAGCTGCAGAAACCATGCTGCTCTTTTTGTCAGTGGGTTTTCCCTAGTTCCTGCTGTCAGCAGTGCTGATCTTCTTCTTCTTCTTCTTGCCATGTTCCACATCTCTTTCCTGTTGGTGTATATAATCTATTGCTACTAATCTTTACAGAACAGTTTTGGGGGAGGACTTAGCAGCACCAGCAGCTTCCTTCCTTGCCCACTACTTCTCTTTGAATTAATATTTTAGATGGGTTAATTCAGTTCTGTGTGAATTGTAACATTGTACACATGCATTCATTTGTGTTTTTTACTCAGTAGTGGTCTCAAAACCCAAAGAGTGTGAAGAAGTTCTCCTGATGTGGCCCTCATGCTGGAATGGGAGTTGGCATCCAGTTTGGAGAAACTGCCTTTGCTTTTATCTGATGGACTCCTGTGGCTCTATCCCCAAATTAACAGAGAAATGAAAAGGTTTGCACTTTCTGGATTTGTGGAATCAGAGGGGATGATAGGTTAAGGAAAATTTACATTCCTTTCATCCCCTCTCTGATGTATTGGTCCCCAGAGGGTAGATGAGCAGTCCTTAGGGCTGGCAGCAGCATTCTTTCAAAGAAAAACCCTTCTGCCTTGTTCTTAGAAGAGAGACAAAGCGTGCCACGTAGGAAGGGGCATGACTGAGAGGGAGAAGAACAAATTACATGTGCTGAAATAAAGGGACTAACAAGTTCAATCAGGCCAGCCACAAATTCCTTGATGTCATCCATGATTGTGGCAGGCCTCTGGATAAAACGCTTGAACTTAACAATGGACTGTGGAGTTCAGCTGGCTGTTTGGTTTATTTTGTTGGATTTTCCCCCCTGTTTTCTCTTTTTAACACAATGGTTGTATTTTTTATAACAAACACCAGAAACTGTGTGGGTAGCCTACACCAACAGAATATAGTTGTTAATATATTTTGGCATTCAGAAGTAATCTGTGTCAAGTATTGAGTATCTGCTTCCCACTCTGCTGGCAAGCCCAGGGAAATGGCAGGACACGGGAGGAGCATTGATTTCTAGCGTATGTCATTAGAATTGCATTATCAAGCTTGGCACCAGGTCTGTCTTAATCCATCTTTTCACATCCTTTGGAGGGGAGAGAGAGAGAGATGAGTGCTGTCAAAGCAGGCAGTGTTCAAAGCTCCCCCATCTGATGGCAGGAGAGCCAGGGCATGGCTGTTCCTCCCAGCCCACATCCGTGATCAAAAGCGAATTGAGACACCATCCTTCCAGCCATCTGCTGCCTTTGGCATCTGCTGGGCTGAAGGGTGGCCATGGAGATGTGTCTTGTGTCCCTCCTTTTGTGTGACAGGCAGTGCCATCGAGCTCCACAACGACAGGTAGCTCTTGATTTAGCTGACTGCTCGCCTTCCATTTCCTACCAGCAGGCACGCTAAGAGTGATGGAGAGAAATGCAGCAGTAAACCTGAAGGACAGGCTTGGGTGGAGGTTTGAAAGAGTGCTCATTACTCTTAAAAATTTGCTTGTTTTGCTTTGGCTAAATGGGCTTTAGTGGGATGAATCTTGCAGGGTTTAAGGAGGTAAATCTTAGTGGCTGCTCGTGTCCTGACAGTGCTGCCTGGAGTGAAGTGTGCAAACATAACCCTGTTCAGTTTTCTCAGGTGACTCAGGGGGGTTTAAAATCAGGTTAGCTTCAGATTTGTTCTTTTTGTTTGCATTAGAAGTTTTCCCACTTCAGCCTTGTGTTTTGCAGCTGTTCCTTAGAGGTCTGATGCTTTCAGTCGTGTCTTGCTCAATCTGTAGCTGTGTATTTGTCTTTTCCAGCTTGGAGAGGTATCTAATATGTCATTTCTGCCACTATTTGTCTGCTTTTCCTAAGACAACTCAGTGCTCATTGTGGAGCCACCTCCTCAGTGGCAAGTACCTCAGGATCAGTGAGATCCTGGCTGTGATGTGTTAAATTCTGACAGTACAAACATCACCTTTACAAATGTGTGTGGAAGAGCCCACACCTTATTTATGTACGTGTAGACAAATGTAGTATAAATGAAGGGATGATTAAAAAGAAAAAAAAAATTAAATGACCAAATGTGTTTTGCAGGGGACCTAATAATAAAGAGGCAACAAACCTAATTAGACCAGATGACACGGTGACCTTAATTTTTAACACTCCTTGACTCTGTAGATCCTCAGCAGTTGTAACTTGGAGTTAATGCAAAGACACAGAGCTTTTGTCTTGGTATATAAGGTTAGATCTAGGAGGTTCTGGAATGCTACAGTTAAAGAAGGCATATTCAAGCTGTTGGTAGCTTGAAAAATAATAATGCCTGCAGCTATACAACCTGTTAAACACCAGCATCCACTTTCAGACCAAAAAGAAAAAATATCCTGCTCTTCATTAGAGAGAGGCCAAGCTGGAATACTGAATGAAAAATTAATTTTTTACAGGTATTTTTAAAAATAATCCATCTGGGTCTGAATTTGTTCCTAACACCTAAAAATTAAAATGAATTAAAACTAAACTTGTTGCTCTGTTCCTGTCCATCATCTGACACTGCATACTTCAAACAGGGAATTTCTTCCAGCACTAAACTGACAAACCACTTTTATCCGAATGCCAGGGGTGGTGTGGGCGCAGTTCTGGGCAAGAGTGATGGGGACCCTGCTCACAGTCACTGGGGAATGCGAGTTGAATTTGCTGGAAAGCTTTTCTCAGCATGAGAGAGCAGCTTGTGTACACTGAGAAGGGGAAATCTGATGATGGGAGACAGAGAGTGAAGCGGGAGCTGGAGATGGTATTTGCTTGCTGCAGATGCACAGGGGTTAAATCCAGTGAAAGGGTAACTTTGGGGGTCCTGGATGTTTGTCACAGCAAGCCAGCCAGCTGTTTTCCCTCCACACAAGTGGTGCTGGTGTCTGAGTCGTGTTTTCCTCAAAGGTGAGGCATGGTGAAGTTTAAATGCAGTCCTTTGCTGAGCAAGGCTACGAGCCCAGTGTTTGTCAACAGATTTTGCTTATTGAAAAAACGGTCATGACAGTAAAAATAGGAATTCAAGACCCAAACTAGAGAAGTTGGATGCTAAAATATACATAGAGGCCTCGGGGGATTTTGCATCTCTTGTAGAAGCCGAGGCCAGCTGGTTTGTGCAGTTTGAGTTGATTCAGTTTGTTGCTGGCCAATGTACACAAGTGGCCCTGTGTTAGCAGGGTTAAATGCTATTTCCCAGGGCTCAGGCTGAGGACAGAGCTGAGCTTGGTTTGACTTCAGGATGCAGAGCTGAGCTCAGCTTGGCCAGAGGCTCCCTGCTCTTGTGCAGGCTGGAGGAGACCTTGGGGTTCATCTCTTGTGTGATGGTTGTGCCTTGCCAGATTGGGCTGTGTAAGCACCAGGTATTGCAGATAATCCTTTCTTCTCTTGGTCACATGGAAAAATGTCATTTGGGTTGGTTTTATGTAGCTCCAATACCTGTTTAGATGTTCTTGACTGAATAATAATTACAGCTTCAGTGAGAGGGGATCATACTGAGTTCTTCCTGGTTATACCAGATCAATTTTACCACAGATATGGGGTCATTTATTAGCACTGCAGTATTTTATGTATGTGCATCTTTCTCTTCTAGAGGCCTTGGGCAGCTGTTTTTGCAAAGATGTGCAAAAATACAGCAGGAGGCATTTGAAAAAGAAATTGGTAGTGAATGTAGACACTAATACTAGATTTTAGACTGGACTCAGAGGTAGGTCCAGGCCTTTTTTTGGAAAAGTTATGTTTCTCTCAGTAGGTTTCATACTTGCACTGAAGCCACTCCAAAATAACTAGATACTGAAATGTAAATCTTGTTATTAATCTCAAAAGCTGTGAAACATAGTAATCTCATTGAGACTTATGGCCCTTAGCAGCTCCATCTAAGACTGCATTATTAGCTGAATAGTCTCATTTTGCTGGACATTTAACCTTATATACACGTAATTTATGATGGATTATTGTAACAAGTTTTAAAACTTCCAGAGTAGAACAGGGGTTGTGATCCCAATCCTGACTGTGAACAAGCTTTATTCCAATTTGTTGTGCTTCCCTTTGCATTGTGCCAGTTCACAGTACCTGTAAAAGCCAGCAGTGTAGTCTGTGCTCATCCCACAAAGGTCCAGGCCATCAGATCCACATCAGACCTGGAGCGCATCTCAGTTTTGTGGTTGTCTGCAGACTGAGGTGGCCTTGGTTGTTTTGATTCTCCTTGAAACACTCTGTGGTTTTGTGCATGTGTGATTTTTTTGGTTGTTCTTCGCTGTATTTTGATATGCAGGAGGTATTCAGATAGGTGAGCAGACAAGGAAAAGCAGGGTGTAGTGGTGGGAGGGGAAAAACACTGAAATTTGTGCACCCAGCAGGGAGATTGAATTTCTGGCAGTACTGCTTTGCATTGACTCCAGCTACTATCTGAGGCCTGTTGCCACAAATAAAGTAGTTTTTGTGGCAGTGGGTGCATCAATATCCAGCCTATTCTTTTCCCAAAGATGCCCATTTTCTCATTGGCATGCACGACTGCATCATGTGATGGAGCTGGAGGTTTGCAAGAGCACCTCCAGCCATAAGTAACCCCTCAAAAACCTGTAAGAAATTAACTCAGATTTTCTATCTAACTTGGATCATTAATTAATTCTATCTCTGCCCCCATTACACAATTAGAAATATTGCCAGTGTCCAAATGTGCGATTACTACATCTGTTAGGAAAGGGAAGAAACAAAAGAATTAATGTTGATGATAATTTATACTGACACACCAAGGATGGGGAAAGCACTCAAGGCACTGTAGACCTGGCTGGAGCTTTCAGCTGAGCATTTGGAACAATCTAATGATTTGGACATTGTTCTTCTTTCTTATCCTATTGTTTTTCCTTTACCCCCTGCTACCCAGTGACCAAAAAGTCTTTTAAAGCACACTAGTGTACTGTCCACACATCAACACTGGAAAATGTTCCAGGGCTTTAGAAAGACTTGTTTAGCAGGGAAGTCTTTGAAATGGAAATATATAAATCTGTAACTTTAAAAAAAATTGTATTTTTTTTAAATTTAGCTTTTAGAAGGACTGTACAAGGTTCTTCAATGTAGCATGTTGTGTTAATGTCACTGAGCCTGCTGAGTGAGAATAATTTTCTGTCTCTTTGCCTTCTTGCCTCTTGTGCATGGCAAAAGGGACTGGTGCTTAGGGGGAGGAGACAGCCTAGCCTCTCCTACAGCATCTCCCTCTGCCCACAGTTGTTTTGGGGATGTGAGGTCCCTGCCTACCTATTGTCCATGAGTGCCTTTTGAGGCCCGCGGCACTGCGTGTCTCCCCAGCCCTGTGCAATTATTTTTTAATTTTGTCTCTTTTAAATCAATCTCCTCCTAATTTTACCAGTTGTCCCTACTTCTTGTTCTGCAGCACTTTGCAAACTGCCCTTCTTTAAGCTTATCCACTTCACCTGTGTTTTGGAGCTGCAAACTCCTCACTTTGTGCCCACAAACTGGGTAGTCTGGACCCTTGGGCAAAGTGGCAGCTCCATCCCCTTATGGTGTTCCTTGGCTTTGTTAGAGCTGCAGCCTTGCCCAGCCTGGCAGTGCCCACGGGATGGGGACGTGCCAGGGACCTGTGAAGCGGCAAAGCAGCACCTGTCCTTCCCACAGTGTCCCTCCAGATGATTCACAGCTCTGTGGTGACTCTTCTTTTGGAGGCCACTGCACAATGAGGAAGTGATTTCAGATAACTGTCAGTGAAGACTCCAAGATGTGAAGCTGTGACTCCCACGACTTCAGCTTCACATAGGCAGGGTTGAGGTTATTACCCCTACATGTGAGCTTTGCTAGTAAGGCTCAGCTGCCTCCTCCTTGCTTTTTGACTTTCTGCTGCTGTTCCTCACCATTGCTGCAGCATTTGAGTTCCTCCCATTGGTTTAGTTTCACCTCCAGGCTCTGAGATTTTACCATTTCTCCCTTCTCCAGGCCTGTGATGAAGGTACTGAATGAAATATGTACCCCTGGGGGACCCTGGTGCTGGCTTTTCTTGATTCCCAACCCTTTTGCTTCCTAACCAGCTTTTAGTCCATAAAAGATACTTTTCTTCAGGCCCATGACAGCTTAGTTTCTTGAATAATCTTTTGCATGGGCTTTGTCAAAGGCTTTTTGAAAATCCAATTATTTTGAAAATCCCTTTTATTCACACACCAGTTGACTACCTTGTATGACTCCAGGTTATCAAGGCAGGATTTCCCTTTGTAGAAGACATGCTAGCTCTTTTTCAATGAGGTCTTTCATATCCATATGACCAGGGAGTTTATTCTTCATAATAAACCTTACAATCTGAGCAGGGTTGGCAGTGGGACTTGGTGATCTCCAGCTCCCGGGACCCTGAATTGGGCTGTTTACTGCAAAGGTGCTCCTGGTCCTTCTGGGGGGCAATGAGGTACCTCCCTCACTGGGAAGCTGCCCTGGGTGTCAACTCAGGAATTGTTTTCAGCTCCAAATGCTGAGAGAGAGGTTTGAATCCTCTGGTGCTGCCAGACTTGCAAGTGATGTTTATGTTTGGGGTGGATTCATGGGCAGCCCCTGTAGGTGCTCACTGCTGACTCAGCAACAACCACCAAAATGTCTGGACACAACCAGGATCCTCCACTGCCTTTGGGAGCAATGATAGAGTTGTCTGGATCTCCTTCAGGTGTCTTCCTTGTCCTTTTCATTCTGTTCTTCCTGTGAAAGAGCTGCTCAGGGCAGAGGGACCTCAGAGGAAACGGTGGCCACTCTCCAGCTGGCTGCACCCTCACCTCATGGCTGTAGGGGGATGCAGTATGGGGAAATGAAGGTGGCATAGAATGTAATCTTATCCCCTAAAGAGTTGCAGCTGGACCAATTACAAAAGATTAGGAGCAGGCCTGATGTTAACAGGCCACACCTGTAGCCAATAAGAGGAGTGCTATAAATGAGTGGATTGGTGGGAACAGGAGTCAGTTGGCTGCTGGGAGGACAAGGAAGAGTCAGTGCCCAGAGGAGCTGCCTACAAGAAACATCAAGGAGGTACGAAACTCTGGCACTATGGAACCCCTGCAATGTAACGACAATAGAACTCTTGCAATGTAATGACAACAAATGGTGACCCCGATGTGATTCAGGAAAATACTAAACTATATGACCCCGTGGATTTGGGGAAAAGAACTTGAATATTAAACTATTGGTAAAATATATCAATTGCAGCTATTAGTGTTTGTTAAATATGAGTAGAAAAGATTTTGAATTGTAAACTGAGAAAAGCTGCAAAACTGAACCAACACTCAGAAATATATATTTGTACTGCAATGTGTTGTCTGAACATCTGTATAACTATTGGTTCTGAATGAAATATATGAATAGGTCATAATGTTAATTTATTTGAATATGTACTTTTAGAAATGCTGCAACTCTGTAATTAAAAAAAGGGGGAATTGTAGGGGGATGCAGTATAGGTTAATGAAGGTGGGATAGGATGTAATCTTATCCCCTGAAGAGTTGCAGCTGAACCAATTACTAAAGATTAGAAGCAGGCCTGATGTTAACAGGCCACACCTGTAGCCAATAAGAACAGCATTATAAAAGAGTGGATTGGTTAGTTGAGGGGGAACTGGAGTCAGTTGGCTGTGAGGACAAGGAAAAGTCAGTGCCTAGAGGAGCTGCCTACAAGAAACATCAAGGAGGTACAAAACTCTAGGAATATGGAACCCTTGCAATGTAATGACAATAGAACTCTTGCAATATAATGACAACACAGGGCTGTTCTGGGGGATCAGCAAGGCCCTGGCCTGCACAAAATGTCACCTTGGAGCCCCCTTCTCCCAAAGGGGAACCTCACTGCAGCCACATGTCACTGTCCCACAGAGGGCCCTGGAGGATCCGGCACTTTGGAGGCATTTCTGCCCTGAGTGGCCATGGATGGCCCCAGGGCTGGGGCAGCTCTGAGGGGTGGGTTTGCAACAGGCAAAGCTGGACATCAGTAACAAAACCACATGTGTTCATCCCTTGGGGAAAGAAACCTGTGAGTCTATTCTAGAAACCATACATGGAACAAATTAGGAAAAAAAATTAAGGAGATGTGGAAAGAAGAAACTTAATGTCCACATAAAGAAACTTAGTATCCACATAGTTTTTCCTGTGGCTCTGGGAAACTTGGAGTGCGTGCAGAGCAGAAGCCACAGTGTCCCTGAAAATTCATGGAGGCTACAGTGAGGCACCATCAGCTCTTTAGTGTTATGGTTGTCAGAAAAGAATTAAAATATATCAGGTCTCACATGTTAGCAGCTCAACAGATGCTACTGTAAACATGATGCCCCAGCAAAACCATGTGATTAACGCTGCCTAGCAGGCTGGCACACAGAGAAATGCAAATTGAAAGAGCATTAGAATGGTGTTGTTATTGATGTATTCTGTTAATAGCAGTGGGTGGTGACTCCTGAGATTTCTGATGAGTTATGCTCATACACAGTTGGTATGAGAAGGTGCAGTGTGGGTAGATTTGCTGTGCTGCTCCCTTGTAGTCTTCTAAATATTTGGTAAGCAGAGGAAGGATTTGTTTAGACCCTGGAGAGCAGGTTCCTGTTGTTCTGTTGCAGGCAGGGCATTTTGTGACCCTCCCATGAGTGATGGCTCACAACATTGTGCTGGGCTGTGTGTGGTGTCCTCAATGTGGAATTTGTGGGCATGGTGGGAGAACCTGTCTGTGCCCCCTGCCCTTTGTCTTAATGAGCAACTCTCCCTTTTCAACTTGGGAGTGTGGGGAGGGGGAAATGTTGATGATTAAAGATGTTGTGCTTGCTTTTTTATTTCTTCTTATCGATAACTCCTCACGATGCTGCAGCAATGCGTATTCCCCGTGAAACATTATTAGCTACAGGCTTCTCTTTCCTGAGGCAGCCTCCTGATGCCCTGACAGAGGAGCCACACAGCAGCTGGCAGGCAGTGGAGCTGCAAGTCAGGCTCAAGATAGTCCTACAGATGCAGAGGATGGATGGTCCTCTCGTGTTCTTGCACTTAATTCAGCACAACTTTAAAATCGGTATTATGGATCCTTCCCAAGTCACTCTGTGCATCAAATCCTTTCCTTGCTCCTTTAGTGAGTTTAGTTGAAGCAGTCCTTGTAAGGAGCCTGTCTGGTTTCAGGAGATGCTGGAGGCTTTTGCACTGTGCTGGTCTCTGCAGCACATGCCAGGCTGTGATTGTGGCCGTGCTCAGGACTGGGACAAGCTTTGCACTGATTTGAGTGGGGGCAGGATGTTGCCTGATGTGTTCATACAAAATAGTGTACTGTTCACATGTGCCTTTTGGTTTATGTGCATGTTCTTTGCCACTGGATATGCAGATACATAAGTTAAATACATATATATATATATATATAAAATATATACAGATATAATATTAAAACAGCCATGTCAGCTGATGGTTCTCCACTGTGACTGCTCAAAAGCTGAGTTGTTGCACTGACTTGGCTTGACTACTTGTTATATAAGTGAATTTGCTACATGCCTAGATGTAATTGAACTTATTGGGCTAGATTTCATTGGGATAGCTTTCTTTTTTCCTTCTTGTTCTTGATTTCTTTCCAGAAAATCTGTAGTCATATGGTGAGATAAATGGGAATATTGACACTACGGAATACTTGTCTCAAGCTCTACCAGATCAAAGCTTTTAGGGCCCTCTTTCTTCCTTTTGAAACTGAGCCTGAAATTGATCTGTGAAGCTTGTTTCCTAAAATTGGAACAAAGATGGGTATCTTTATTCAAACTGAAATTCTGATCCATAAAAATGTTCTTAATTTTAGATGGAATTTCATTGATTTTTTGTATGGCAAAGTCCCAGTTGGTTCCTGTAAGTTCTTGGAGGAAATGCAACTGAGGGAAGGTAGGCAAAACTTGGTTTTCAAGGACTAAGAAAATGTTTTCGCTTTTGCTGGTGCCCGTTTCCTTGTTCCCATGGTGATGGCTGTTAGTGGATGGACCAGCTCTGAAGCTGCAGGACTAGTCAAGCTGTATGCTGCAAATTAAAAGTAATTTAGTAATAGCTTTTCAAAAGTATCTGCAATTTTTGGTGGCCAGCTGGAGCCACTAGAAGAAAATTTTCTTTGCAGTGTCCTGAAAGGAAATTCCTTTGAAGCTTGTTATAAATCAGGTGTTCCAAACTTGCCTGCTTTAGATCTTGTAGATGATGTAAGCTTGCAAACAGAGATATTTGATGTCTTAAGTTTTGCTTTGTTTTGATTGCTTTTTTTAAAGTTCTCTTGCAAAAGGCACCTTTTTGGGGGAAGTTACTCAAAAGGAGGAATAATTTAGAGCAGATGTTTTGCACATCTATGGCTGTGTGTGCTGCTAGACAAAGTGGCTGTTTTAGAAAGGAAGCATTTTATCAACAGATCTACAATCTGTCAAACACAACTGACTGCTGGAGAGTCTGTCAGGAACACCAATTTCACAACTGAGATGGACTTGTGGATCTGTTGAAAGCAGCACCTGCTGTCAAAGGGGTAAGGAAATATTTAGGCATTGGTTAACATGCAAAAATAGTAAATTTCTTCTTGAAATCCTGGAGTACATATGCTCAAATTTAGAACAATCTTCATGTTCTGAGGTATCAGCATGCACCTCTCCTCCTCAGATCTCCTGGCAGGTTGAAGAGCTGCATGTGGTGAATTAAGCACAGACTTTTCTGTTTGTTTGTTTGTTTCTGGAGGATCTGAAATACGAGAATCCTAATTTCTTAATGAGCGTTCATGGGGAAAAGGAATGTCATGGCTTTTTAGTTTCAGCCTGAAATTGGGTAAAATATTGACTTTCCTAATGCATGATTAATACTTTTTCTTAATGAAGAAAACAAGCAGTGAGCTAAACGTGGTAGGCCATAAGTGCAGCTGGCATTTTCAGTGCAGGGGTGAGAGCTGGCCGTGTGGGAAATGCTTTTTTGCAGAATGGAAAGAATTCCTCCCTGCAGTGCTAGAGCCAGGCAGGCACACACACATCCCCTGACACTCTGTCTGTGCTCTGGGCTGGCAGCAGGCTGGGCTCTGATGGATGGTTGCCTTGCTGGTCGTGGATGCCCCTCACCCGTTTCATTATTTAATTACACAGCAATCTGAATGCTGGGCACTAAAACTGCATTTTCACCCAGAGCTGATTTCCATTTAGTCTGTCATGTTAATAGTGAAATAAATTGCTCTAATTGCCTGCAAACTTCATCAAATTCATATTTCTTCCTTTTTTATTGAATATTTATTAAACTTCATGTCATGTCTTGCTTGGTTGGTAAAAGCGGTCCGGTCTGTGCATAACATTATGCTTTAAAATGCAGGGTGTCACATTTTCCCTCTTCCTCTTGAATTTTAATTCAGATTGTGAAGTTTTGCATTCATGTTCATATTAATCATGCAATTTGAAGAAAAAAAGAGCCAGTCTGCAAGGCATCCTTGTCTCTACATCAGCTCTGATTCTGCTGAGCCTCTTATTTAAAGGAAGGAGCCCCTTTGGGGCCAGACCTGAGGCTGGTGTGAGTTTTCCTGGCAGAGGGGTCTGCTCTTGGTGTGCATGGACTGAAAAATTCAGTTTAAATTTGTGAAGTGCTCTCCTGCTTTGAGCTGTGTTCACATACTTTTCAACTGCAGACATGTGCATGAGTGGTGTGTGTGGGGCAAAAAGTAGCAAAAATTGAATTTTAGTGGCACTATTCAGCTATCAGTGTTCCTATTCCAAGTATCTCTTAGTCATGACTCTCACTTTCTCAAAGAAAACTGTCGAAGAGTATCTTTGTGCTTGGATTTTTATTTTTTTTTACATTTCTTGAAGATAATTTCTGGACACCCGCATTCATGGGGAACATGTAATAGGAGTAAAAATTAAAGGCTCCACAACCATATGGTAAAGGAAAAAAAAAATAATGAAAGGACTAAACCATATTTTCAGGGACTGATATTTATTTCTCCATATCTCGTTATTTTAGAGGCAATTTGATGGTTTTATTTATTTCTGAGCAATTTGCATACTGTGTGCATTTGTGGGACTGACTTGGAAACCTCCAGGTAGTACCATACTTAAATACATAATGCTAAGCAACATGCACAAACCTTCCAAAGACTGAGGAATTCAGCTGGGGCCAGGTATTTAGGGGCAATTTTAGATACCTTAATTGCCTGAGGATGAAGGTAGATCATGTCAGCTCTTTTGAGAGTGGTGAAGAAACATGGCAGTGCTTGGAGAATCCTTCAGCTGCTCTGTAAAGCACCGCTGGATTTTAGCTCCTCTGGAGTTTGTCTGTTTGGGTGAAGGGGCTCTGACCTTTGAGGCTGAGAGCACTTTTCTGCCTCTCAGATCTTTGTCAGTGGGTGCTCACCAGCTCCTGTGATCACCTGGCTCTGCCCAGTGCCTGGGATGGCACTGCCAGCAGTGTCGGTGCTGCTGGGCAGCTGGTGGCCATGCAGGGACATCTTCCCTCCCCTGCTCACCTTCGTGTTGCTCTTGGAACCAACGGTAAGAGCAGTTGCATTTTTGTTCTTTGGATGAATTGTGGTGTTCAAATGCATACTTAGATTGCTGTGTTTTGCCTCCCTTGTCAGCTCTCTGCCAGTTCCAAAACTCGCAGGAGGTAAAATTCAGCCTGTGCAGACTCCAAGGAAGGTGGGTTCATGCCAAGTGATCTTTTTTCCCAAGTGCTTGTAGGTTTAAATTGCTGCCTAGTCTCTTCTTTTTTTCTGCTCTGCCTTTTATTCATTGAAAACATGTCCCTTAAAAATTGTGATTAACTACCTCTTTCTTTCGTTTTTCTATTTTTTGGTTATTTTTATTTCCTCCCCTCCCCATGCTTTTAGCCACATCAACTGGTATTATATGTGGCCATAATTAAAATACAGTACATATACAAAATGCTGAGTTAGGAATAAATCTGCATTTAAAAATATATAAAGAAATTACCCAGGCCATTGATCAACCCAAGTGGCAAATGCACTGAAGAGGGTTTATCTCTGTGTCAAATGCTTCTGTGAGAAAAACTCCAGTGGAATTGTATATAATGGTTTCATGCACCATTCACAGTCAGTGGTGGTGTTACAATGATAGAGACTTGCTGAAGGAGTCTTAGGCCTCTTTAATTAAAAGAAAAAAAAAAGAAAAATAGTTAAAAGTATGATCTGTATTCCAACTAAAGAAATGAACGGGTAAGTACTTATCAACAGGCACAGCTTTTGTGTTTATTCATCCAAGGACTAGAAGCACATATTTTAGCATCTGAATGATTATAAATATGTTTACTAGCTATCAAAATCAGAGCTGTTTAATTTGAGAATACCAATTCATATTCAGATGCCTTTTGCTTTTCACTGCTAGTATTAGATATCCTGTTCAGCATTCATAGCTCTGGCATTCATCATTTTTGGCTCACAACATATTGAGCTGTAACTGAGGATGGTGTCAGAGTGGTTAAGGGACATGGGGTGTGTTTGGATTACTCTTACATCAATGTGTCTTGTCAGAAGGACTGAATGGAGGCATTAGGAATACATGCAGCATTACCCACTGCAGCAGGAAAGCAGCACTTTTTAAGTCTTCTTGTTTCTAGTGGTGTACTTGTCCAAGGGAAAAATGAAGTACAAAGTCAGTAAATAAGCCCGGTGCAATTAAAAATGATTGGTGCCTGCCTTGAAATAGCCATCTCCAAAACACACCTTTTGTGGCTGGAACAAAGCTGTTGATGATCATGATCTAGGAACCTACCAGGGCACACTTGTATGATGCTGCATTTGTTTCCTGTGTTGTCTCTTCCAAGGTGACAAAGTGTTCATCTGCTGCATATTCCCACTTTTGCTCCTTTTAAAAGCGCCTTTTCAAGATGTCCTTCCCAAAAGTTCATCCAGATGGGACCTTACATCAAGAAAAAAATAAAAAGGGAAAAGAAAAGAGCAGGTCAGCAAGGAGGTCAACCCAACGCTTCCATGTTCTGGATGGAATCCTGACTGGTTTTGAGAGCAGCCTCTGATCCTGTAACCATTCCATTGAAAACAGTGGGAAGGAAACCCCTTCTTCATTTAACATGGGTTGGTTTTGCTGTAAGACCTGTTAACAAGCTACACTCTCATTTTCAAAAGTTGGAGGCAAAACACTATTTTTATTTTAAAAATATTTATATTTTACCAAGGTCATTTTGGGGCATAATTCCATCTTTCCTTCCTGTCTCTGTCCTAGCTGATGTCTCCTTTTTCCTTCCTCACCCCTGTAACAGATATTATAGTGGGTATAATAACAGATACATGGGTACAATAATGATGTTTAGCAGCTCACTGTGTCCAAAGCCCTGGGCTTGCCTCCCAAACCAGAGCACAGATCACACTCAGATGGCTGCACAGTGATTTGTGAACATCACTTTTCACTTCAGCAGCTCTGTGCTGGCCTCTGAGCTGGAGGGCCTTGGCAGTTCCTGTCACTCTGGTGCCGACTTTTCCAGGGTTTTGGGCCTGCTGAGGTTGTGAGAATTCATGCCAGTGTTTGTGAAGTCTACCATGGGCTGCCCTGCTGGAACTGAAGGACAGCTGGAAAACAAACTGTCCCAGAGATTTCCTTGGGCTCTGAAGGGTCACTCAAAATGCTTTGCTAGCAACTGTGAAGACCTGCTGATGTTTCATGGATGTCCTTGATGACTCACAGTAATAAATATGAGCTAAATATAGGGGTTTTTATCAGGCTCTTTTGGCCATTTGGAAGTTTTATTTTGTGTCTCTAGCTCTTTCCATGGGAGCATTCTGCTGCTGAGTGGTGTGTTCATTGTTCTCTGCATGCTTACGCTGTAGTGCCCTGCTTGCTAAGTATGGCAAAGTCTTTCTGCACCACAAACAGCCCTTTGCTGTTCTTCCATTCCTTTCCTCATAGTCCTTTCCAATTCCTTGACCTTTTGTTTTCTTGATGACTTGATTTTTCTCTTGAAATAATCTCCTTTAAATCAGGAGAAGTGGGCAGGGTTCCCCTCCATGCATTAGACCTATTGCTGGGTCTCACTTAAACCCCTAAAGCAGGGCTTCAGATGAAATCCAAGTTTTCCTGATGTTCATGTTCTGTCTAGAATTGCCTATCATGTTCCCAAGGTCCTCCTGGTTTCTTGCAGGTCTGGGAGATTACTCAAGGCATGCCTGTTCTCCCTCTGTACATCCCCTCACAGGATGGGGAAACAAAATAATGGGACTGTTTTCCTGTTGTGTAGTGAAAATTCTGTAGCTCTGTAATTTTTCTTCTTGGTAAGTTTGTTCTTACCTAGGTTGTGCATTAATCATTTTGTTTTCCAGTGTATAATATGTTTCCTCAGGAGATTTCTCCCTTCTCCCCCATCCCTGCCTTGCATACACTCTGGTGTTGTGTGATGCCAGCAGTGGCTGAAGGCAAATACCATTAATTTGAAATCTGAGCATGCTGTGCAAAGGCTGGGGGGGGTTCCAATATGTTTGTTTTTGGAATAAAATAGCGCTGTCTTGGGAAGTGGTATTATCATACACTTGTCTCACAGACTCTTCAGGGCTCACATTTTCAAGTGAGCCCTGTGGTTAGGAGATGGATCTTAGGGGTGAGTGTCCAAAAGCACTTGGCATCCCACAGCTCCTGTTGGGAACAGCTGTGCCCGTGGAGGGTGAGCCCTGTTGTGCTGGACAGGAGGATCACCAGGGCAGTCTCCTGCTGCCTGGGGTATGGGCTGTGTTAACCTCCTGCTGCAGCATCTGTCTGGTGACATTCTGGGGACATGGTTGGTTTCATGTGAAACTCCACGTGGGATAATCCATTTGAATTACCGTAACTGCAGCCGTGGTCCAAGCCCGCTGGAGTCAAAGCAAATTGTTTGTCCATTATAATTCTCACTAATTGCTATAATTTTGATCCAGCAAGAAGTACACAAATTCAATAATTTTTCAAGAAACCTCGAGGTGAGCAAAGAGCTTACTGGAGGAGACGAAGTCTTCAACTTAGTGATGGATTTAATTCACAAGAATTATTGTATTGCCAGCAAAGCTTTCAGCATGCTTTGCAAGTTCCATCTGTCCTTTTAAAATCCTGTTCAAACAGTGTTGCAGTGGTGATTTCCCAGAAACAAATCTGCTTCCTGTCAGTTAACAGGAAAATTGTCCATAATGTTGGGGTTTAGCTTCCTCCTCAGGTAATACCTGGTAGCTGGACCTAGTTAGTGTGTGAATAGTCAGAAATACTGCAACACCCAAACGTGGGGACATCTACAAAGTACTTGCTCTATTTGTTCTGTAGGCAGGGGATCCTCAGCACTTTCTGAAGATTGATCCTTTTTCTCTGTGTGGGTTTAAGTAGCACAAGTGGTTGCTACTATAGGAAAAAATCATTTTCTTTGATATTGCCACTTGAAAGGCAAGTTACAGTATTGAGCTTAGTTATTCCCTACTTTATTTACTCCTTTTTTATAGAAAATATGGGAGGAAAAAATATTCAGCATTTGTAGAGAGATACTTGTGTTCTTCTGCCAGATACAGAGGCGTGAAAGAAAGCATTATGCATAACAAGATATTCTCAGGAGATCTGTTTAGCAGAAGGGCACAGTGTTAGATGTAATTTGTTTACTGACAGAGTTTCCAACAATGGTGCAATGGACCAGGAAACATCACTAAAGTAATGAGTCCTTTCCTTTTTTAAACTGATTATGTTTGAAGAGTGCAAATTAACCCGCTTTTTGAAGCTGCTGCTTAGGTGAAACAATTTGCTGATGAAAAGGCATCCCCCAACTGGCTCCAGCAGCTGATGTGGATAAAAGGTGCAGAGGCCATGCACGCATAGGAGAAAAGCTGTTTTCTGTAAATCAAATGCCAGTAGCAACCAGGCTGATCTAATCCAGGACCTACTGTAGTGAAATTTTGGGGCCAAGAACAAAGGCGTTGTGTTGTGTGCAAAGAAACTACTGTCAGTAAAGTTGGCTTGGCTGAAGATCAGCAGAACTCCTGGGTATTTGGGTAGCAGGGGGCTGCCCAAATACTGCCTGATCTCCTCACACAGCACAAATGTCTGTCAGCTAACCCTGCTGCTCATTGGTGCCTGTGTCAGGTGTTCACTGCAGCCCACTCTTCATCCTGGTGGCTTGCAAGGGATACAGGGCACAGATATTATTGGGGACTGATCTGAGAATCATGCAGGGTCATTACTGCTGGGTCTCAAACAGAGCACAAGTGTCTCCCTACAAATGCTGAATGCTTTCCTCCCATGTTTTCTATTAAAAAAAAAAAAAGAGTAAATAAAGTGGAGAATAACTATGACCCAGCTGCGGTCTGAGCTCTCCAGAGAAATCGCTCAGGATCCTGCAGAGCACCTGAGAATAAGTGAGTGTTTCCCATGTTTTAGGCAGGTGCTATTGGTTGTCCATGCCTGACAAAAGCAGAGGTGCACATTTTTAGCATTTCCAGCCACCTGTGATTGTGACTTGTCTGTAGTGGGCTCTTTCCTTTCACGTTGTGTAGGTTTTGTTTGTAGTGACTTCAAGAACCATGTGCTCATCTGAAAATGAATGCAAAAGGAGTATTTGGCAGTGAAAAAACTCATATGGGAGATTTCCATATGCCCTGCTGAGAATTAGGCTCAAGTATCAGTGGGAACTCGGTGCCCAGCTGCCATTTGTCTCTGCTTTTAAAAGAGATTTTTCCATAGAAACAGTGCTTTATAGTAGATGAATCCAACATTGTTTTAAATTTGGTCAAGCAAAGGTTCTTCTGGAGGAACAGTCTGGCTTGTCCTCTTAACAAATCATTGCAAAATGATCTGGGTGTGTAGTTTTGATTTCCTTAAGTACTGGAGTTGGGCTTGAATGACAGAAACAAGCATTCAATGTTATCTTGAGACTCCTGACAGATAAATAATTCAGCCCTTCAACACAATGTTTTGTTAGAAATTACTGTGCCTACTGGGTATAAAGCAGAGGTGCCATTCATAGTAATGCAGACACCTCCCTGGGGTTATTGACTATCCTCAAGTGAGATCTGCTCACTTGAAATGATCACCTTTTTCAGAAAAACACATTTACTTTAATGGCTTTCAGTATCTGTAGCTTAGCTGTTTTGGTGACTGTTTCCATTTCAGTGATTAATGCTGTTAATAACTATAATCAGAATTATTTTTAATGCCATCCTCTGGTAAAACTAGTAATGCTAGAATTTCTGTTTTCCATGGTTAAATGCATTTTCTGTATAAAAATTACATGCATACTTCTGTTTCTGAAGTAGAGCAAAGCTACCCAGGATTAATGCTTGCCACAGCTCCTGCTTCAGTGTTAGAAAAGCCAAATATCAATGTGCCCCTTTTTCCTTCTCTTAGCTGAATTGCACATGAAAAACCAGAAAGTAGATGTCAATTTCATGTTATAGAACCTTTAGAAATTGTTCTGCTTCAGGCTAAAGCCAGTTCCTTCCACCTCCTGGCACACTGAAGATGATGATCACCTCTCAGCAGCCTCTGAAGCATTCCACGATGTTTAATTCTCACTTAAAGACTTGGTGTTTGCCAGCAGAAGATGTTCTCACATATTTCCCTGCCTTTGGCCTAGGTGGGGAATACCAGACAGCATTGTGATGTTCTGCTCTGCAGTGATTTTTGGCAGGAGGTGTTGAAGGCCATATGGATTTTACCTTCTGTAAGCTCATCCCTAATCCCATTCCTCCCGTTTCATTTTTGCAATTGAATTATTAGCTGGCAAAGAACTTGGAGTTAGGTCTGTGAGAAAAACAGGAAGCTCTCAGAATAAGCACAGGAAGACAAAGATGGATTGAAAGTGCCTGTTCTGTGGTTCACTGCCCAGCCCAACAGGAATTGTGGTTCTGGTGCAAATAGCTCAAGCACAGGTGTAAAGAAAAATAGCATGACTTTTCCACCACTAGTTAATAGATTTTTATTTTTATTTTATAGATTTTATTTTATGCACTCATGTCTCTGACTTTCCCTTGGTCTATCTGGTAAGAAAATCTTGTCAAGAATTGTTGTTTACTGAGTTTTCTACTCTTTATTTTCAAGTCTGTGACTGAGAGCTTTAGGGTTTGGTTGGTTTGTTTTCCTTTCTTTTTATTTTTTTTTTCCTTTTGTGGCCCTACAATTTAGAAATAGTTACTAAAAATCCTTAGGAATGGTTAACTCAACGAAAAGAATTTATTTTACTGAAGAGAGTTTCACACAGGCTACAAAGCTCTGTTTTGTTCACAGACAGACAGTGGAGGACAACAGTGAATTAAGAATGCAATGGGTACCTGGAAAATTACCCTTACTTATTTTCCTAGTGGTGATGATGCTTTTGAAAAGCACCAGTTAAGTGCAATAATGATTTTGTCTTCATATTTTTCTTGCAGTACAAGTACTGGTAAATATTCAGAGATATTGATGTAATAATTTCCAGGAAAAAAAACCCTTGTCTTCATTCAGATTTCTGAATTTAATATGTAAGTGAATGCAGATGCAGTTGAGCTGGAGAGAGGCCTTGAAGGAATCTTCCTCTTGTCTTTTTTCTTCTCACCAAAATGACAAAAGGTGCATTTATGGATCAAATTGAGATTTCATTGTGAAAGTTGTCTCTCCAGAGTTCTTCCCCCAGGTCCATGGAAGCCCAACTCCCTGCTTTTCCTTCTGCTTGGGCAACAGAGACTGCCTGGTCTGTGGTGATTCAGTTCCCAGGAAAAAATGTGATCAGAATCAACAGGTGTTTCTTGTACCTGAAAGATTTATTTTTTTAAGCATTAGCATATTGTGTTTCTTTTGATCTAAGCTAAATGGCTTCTCTCAAGAGATACCAAAGCTTTTTCCACTCATTGATGCTACTTCCCTTTAGCAGTAGCTCATGGCAGAGCACCATAAAAGTGGTGTCTTGTAATAATCTGCAGTAGAGTTGTTTGGTTTCCATGGATCTAAGGAAAATGCTTCTGTTTGAGTTTGATCATCTCTCACTGCTGTGTGCAGAATGACATCAAGGATTAGGGAACCAGTTACACAAGACACATCAAAATATTTCTTGCTGTTAAAAGACAAACTTAAGTAGTACAGCAAACTTACTTTTGAACTCCTTTGTGTTGTTTTCTTATTTAAAGGGGAAAGAGATGACACTGTACTATCAGCAAAGTAAACCAAAAATAAAGTATGGATATCTGACTGGTTAGCCAGTGTGACTTTTTTTTTTTAATTTAAGGATCAGGGTTTTGTGGCACTGTTAATTGCAAGGAGAAAGCCATAAAATGTAGCTCATCCTCAATTTACATGTTTGGTTATCTAGCAGAAGTACCATGCATGGCAATTGAAATCATAGCAGTGTCTTGTTCCTTTCCCCCAGTCAGTGGCTGTTTTTTAGGAGTTTCTCTTCTAGAAACTGATTTCAGTGTTCAGTCTTCCCTTCTTTTTTTGTTTGCATTGGCATCCCAGGCGGTTCCATGGCTACAGCCTTTGTCTGTTCTGCAAGATCTGCGCATCATATTACAGATATTGCATTGCTGTGCTGGGAACTGGGTGCAAGGTGGTGATCACACACCATAACGTGGCAGTGAAAGACATGTGCAAACCCACATCTGGCTCCAGAGGCTCCAGGGATTTGCTGGGAGGCTGCTGTGAAGGGAGAGGTGTTTGTGCATGGCACACTCTTAGTTTTCTGCAGGAATCTCCTCCAGGCAGAGGCTGGGCTGCTGTCTAATGGTGCTTCCAGCAGCTGGTGATGCTCGACCCCTGCTGTCCCTGAGCTGCTCCATGGGGCTGTCTGAGCTGTGTTGGCCTGCATGGACTCAGCACTGGTGGAAGAACGTGCTGGAGCCCATGAGCTCAGTTACCTGAGTCTGGCAGCTCTCCAGGAGCTGAGTCCAGCCACCTCACTGCCTGCTGTTCCACCACAACTCCAGTTGGGAGAAGGCAGGATGTGAGTCTTTGTCTTTGACTCTAAACTGGAGAGATGGAAAAATGCTCAACCCAGTCTCTCAGAAGTATGACAAATATCACAATAAAATCTGTTATAATTTGTTTCACTGTGAGTGCTTCTTTTTTCCCTGGTCTCAAATGGTTAAGTGCAATACCAAATGGAACTGCTGAATACTTTCCTGTGTGGCAGTAAACTGTGGAACTGTCACTTGTGGAGTTTTCCAGGCTGTTTTGGGGTTTAAGTTTGTGGCTAATGACCTCTGTAGTGGTCACACAACCACAAAGCTGGAAGTCAAAGAAGCATCCGGGCCACCCAGTTTATCAGTGCTTAATTGACAACGTGCAAGACCTGCTTGTGATTTATAGCCTGATAAAGGGACACACTTTTTATGTTCTGCCAAGACAATTGGCAGAATATTTTAGGCACAGATGGCACATTAGCCCTGGACAGCTGGTTCCCTCTCTGCTGTCACATCCAAGGACCATCTAACTAATACTGTCACACATGACCCAGTTCGCTGGGTAACCGAGAGGGGTTCTCACGCGTGGCTTCGTGTCAGCCTGAAGGCACATGAAAATCAATCTGCTGAAAGACTTGCCTCCAAGAGCTTTCCAAGACTTAGCACCCCACCATGCCCTTCTGGCTGTTCACTTGCTGACCTCCCTCTTTTCAGCTGCGTGAGCGTGACCAGAGTTTGTTTCTGGTGCTGGGGTGTGCACATGTGCAGCCTGCAGAGTGTGGTTCTCTCCTTGCTGTGTCCTCTACTCTGCATCTGCACAAATAAACGTGCATCTGAAAACACAACAAGGCAAGAGGAAAAACACACATGTGTAGCATGAATCTCTTTAATGCGAGGCAATAAGGGATCACTGGAAGGTGGCTGTGTTGAAAGGTGTATCTTTAATACTTTGTAAAAAGAAAAAAATAAAACATGTATTATTTATGTAATACAGTATATAGTGACAGTATAAATTATGTGTAGGTGATAGTGAGGATAAAAAGAACAGAGGATGAAGTAAAACTTCAAATGCTTTTGGAAAGAAAAAAAATCTAGCCCCAAATTTTTTCTAGAACATAGACAGGAAAGGTCTGAGGTAGAAAGCTGAAAGTTATGTTTGTTGACAGATGAAACACATTTGTGAGATCAGAAACTTAGTATTTCAAGGTATGGTCCCAATAAAAATAAACCAGGTTTTCCATACTTTCTTGCTGTTCTATCAGAGCTTCACTGACTTTGCTGCAAACTGCTGTGCAGAAAGCCTTTAAAATGTATTTTGGTTTACAGCATCAGATACAGAGTCCAAGAGAGGTGATGGGATTAGTGTGAGCTTTTATTGATGCCAAGGTATTACACCAGAAACACTGGAGTTCTGTGTTTGTGTTTAAAGATACAATTTTAATAAGGTAGAAGGCAATTTATCACAGGAACAGTGGTGGTGGATTGTGGAGAGGTAAACAACTAGGAGACAGGAAACATCACCCTGCCAGGGGAGCACTGGGAAAATATCCACTTGCATTACCCCTGATCCCTGCTGTCAGCAGGGTTTCACAGTCTGTGCCTGGAGAGCAGCTTGGTTTGTCTTGGAGCAGGGAACATGGGGATGGATGTCTGTGTGCAGCACGATGCTCATGGAATGCAGGGGATCACAGGGATCCCAGGCACAGCTTGCAGGATTTCAGCTAACTGGAGCCCCAGATTCTCTAGTTGTTATTTACAGAAATCTTGTGCTGTTCTAGGGGTTAATGATAACAAAAGATAGACTGAAGTACCATTCAAGTTATTTTCCAAATTAGAGCTAAGGTAAAGGCTTTGGTTTTTTCTTACAATATTATCTGCTGTTTTCATTAGGGTTTGCCCCCAAAGGTGATAATTTCACTGGGTTTATTGGAGAAAGCTGCCTAAACGTATCATGAAGCTCTTTATTTAACATTAATGGAAGCAGAGAGCAGTAGTTGAGCTCTGTTTTAAACAAAATCAGTATTAAACACATCTCTCTGAGCTATATATTAAATGCCTCTGTAGAACTGCCATAGAAGTTGCAGGCTTTCATTTTCAGGGAATCTGGAATATTTCAGCACAGAATGTGCAGCTCTGGGTGTGAGACCACAGTGTCAAATTTCATTTGCACTGGAGTCACTTACAGGTGACATGTAAAAGTGCCTTTTAAATTTGCTTTCAGAGGCACTGGAATAGATTTGTAAGATTTCCAGTGCTTGCTGTGTTGTGTGTATTACTTGACTGACCAAGTGTCTCTGAAGAATAACAATTTTGAAGGCTCTGTCAGAGTCAGGTAACCTTTTGAAAGACTTTGTGCTGCAGTAACAGAGTGAAGTACATCACACTGATTCAGCCTCCCAAAGGGTTTGGTAATCTATAATTAACAAATTAGTGCCAATCACCAGCCTGGTTGGACATTAAGGATCGATTAGCATTGGGACTGACATTGATGTGCTCCAGAGTCCTGGAATTTCATTGAGCAGATGAAGACCTTTGTGCAGCAGAGGGTGACACTCTGCCATGGTCTCAGTACAAAGACGAGTCTTATTAACCCCAGGTAGGAATGAAGGAATAATTGGTTGTTCCCAAGCTGAGCAGGTGACTGTGGGGGCTGGAGGAGCCAGCTTTAGGCTGGGAATCCTGCAAGTGCAATGACCTTCCCTCCCATTTCTTCCTTCCTTTTCACTGCTGCCTGTTTCCCTCTAAATAGTGGGGAAATGCTGAAATTAAAGCATATGTGGCAAAGAAGTTTGCACTGTGCCACAGAAAGGCAGGTTTGTACCATACACCCGGAGGTGTTACCTGCCTTTCGTGTTCTTGGCAGCAGAATTAATCTATGGGTAAAATAAGTATGAACATGAGTGAAAAAAGCATCTATTTGAGCTTGTTTGATTATTTATAATGTTGAAATTAAAAATTTTAACTGCACTAAAAACTATATATTCCATTTGGTGTAATTACAGGCAGCACTTGTGCTTGCCTATGAGCCATAGGCAAAATTATTAGCAAATGGGTGCACTTGTGTGTGCTCACTGGCATGCTGGTAATTGTTTCATCCTTTCAGATCATCTGTGTAATGACAGAGATTGTGAAAGCCCTTGTCCTAAGCTTTTATTCAGTAAAGGAGCCGTGCTTGATAAGGCATTATGGTTGATAAGAACCATGCAGCTAAATGAGTACATGACAGCAGCAAGTGGACAAGTGGATGAGTAATGGAATATCCCTTCAGTGACTACGGAAAAGTTTACTCCATTTTGAAGAGCAGGTTGTTTTCTGGCGCTTTGAATTTCCCAGTGCCTGTTTGTTATCTCTGGGAGTGTTTTTATCTCTTGCTGCCACTGAATTTTCACTTGGAGGTTTTGCTGCAGTGTGAGAGGAGTGTCAGCTGATGGAACCAGCTCTCCCAGACTGCTCTGGCAGGAGCAGTGTTGCTGTTTGGGCTTTGCACTTGTTGGGCAAGACTCCTCCATGAATTGGAGACTCCAGGTTGCTGCCTTATCCATATGATCCAGCACCAAGCATCCATATTCTGAAAATGCTGAAAAGAGCCCTGGTTCACTTAGTGCTCTGTTAGACTGGCAGGGAGGACTGAGGAGGCAGCTGGAGGTTGTACAGGTGGTGGCTCTGACCCATTTCAAAATATTTCTGCTGTAACAGGGAAAATGGGAATGACCAGGCTGGGCTTGGCACTTTGGGAGTGTCCTGGGCTGCCCTGTGTGAACTGGGAAGATTTCCTGAGGAAAAACTCAGTCAAGAGTGGACCCAATCTGAGCTGTTAAGGTTTTTGGCAAAATGAAGATGGTGTTTTGAGTGAAAGTTCACTCCAGGTGAAATTTCACAACCTTTCTGATCACCTCCATGAGTTTCATGCAGACCTTTCTTTCCTCATGTTGTGGTGGCTAGCTTCGGAAAAGGAAGGATGTGTCAGAGTTTGTTTTGTTACAGTTGGACACTTTACCCAAGTATTCTTCTCAAACAAAAAAAATTAAGTGAAATCCAGTGTAGACGTAGAACAAGTCATAATGACAACTTTAAATCACTGCTCTAATTAGTGAGCACTTCCTGGGGACTCATTAGAATTATAAAAGCATTATTGTTGGTATGCAGTGGCTGGAACATGTCGGGTTTTGGGCAGTTCAACAATATTACCTTGAAGAAAAGAGTTTTTGCAGCCTTTAAGAATTTTCTGTGGTTTGTGAGAAAGCACAAATTGCAGTGTCCTAGAAATCCTTTATGAATTGGGCCTTCTGTTCACTCTTATAAATGAGGAGGGGTTTTGAGTTTATATGCCACAGTCTAATAGGTATATAGTGACTGCTTAATGGGATTTACATTCTCTCAAACAAAATTAGGGTGGTAAAAGACAATGCAACATGCTGTAATGTAAATGGGACTGACGGCAGAATTAAATGTTTGTGGAAACAGGGCAGCAGATCTATCAAGAGCTAATTAGACAGAGAGTTCAGAGACAGACTTGGGAGTAAACAGCACCAACAAAGAGAGAGGGAGAGCAAGAAAGAGAGAAAATGGAGCCTTTGTGCACTGATGAAAAGGAGTTATAAACAAGGTTATTTAAATTGGAAGGTCTGATGGAGCCTGTCCCATGAGAAGGACTTACTCTCATCAGAACCTGTTGATTAACACAAGTTGAATGGCAACTTTGATAACCCCTTTTATGTGCAAATAGTTCCTCTTTGTTGCAGTTTGCTATTCTTGGTATCTTCCTCTCCTACACTCTTTCCACAGGATAATGTTTCCATTTGAGCCTTTCTCTCAGGCACCAGCTTAAAAACAAGACTTGGGCCAAAATATTTCTAGAGAGCAGCACCAGAGCAGAGCAGAGAGTTTAGGCATGTCCTGATCCCTGCAGGGGTGTGTGCATGGCAGGAAGGCACCCCTGTAGAGAGCCATCAGGTGAAAATGATGCTGTGGAATAAGGGCAGAGTGGATGAAGCTGGCATGTAGAGGATGCTGCTTGCCTGCCATGCCATCAGCTGTGTGTCCTTGCCATTATTGCACCATTTGGCACTGCCACTGCCTTGTGCAGGCTCCTGCTGTCACATGAAGGAAGCAAGATTTGTTTGAGTAAAACCCTGTGTATATTTACTTCACAAGGGTTAGTCCCTGAATTTAGCAGGAACAGGATTTGATCAAAATAAATTTGTTGTAAAATCATTAATAATCCATTGCTGAGGCATTTAAATTATTTTTGTTGAGTCTTCATAACTTTTCTTCAAACCTGGCCTAAGAAAATCTCTGGAATGAAGAAACTGTGAATAAGAAATAACATGGTAACTGTGATTTTATATTTATAGAAGGCTTATTCAGGGCAGTCCATGGCATTTCCTTTATTACCATCTTTGGCAAATCCCAGTTTGCTTTGGTTGTTTTGGTTGTTTTTTTTCCTTTGAGCTGTATGTAAATGGACCTTGCTGAATTTTGCACAATGATGTTTGTACTGGGAGGGGATCAGGAAAACTCTTGTGGTTTTGGGGTTTTTTTAATGGGAGAATTGCCATTTTGACATCTGATTTTGCTATTCTAACAGCAGAGCTGTGATTCTAAGCATGTAAGAGTTGGGATGAGAAGCTGTGCTGGTTTCTCTGACAGAAAATGTCATTTTTCAGAGGGAAACTATAAAGCCTTGCCATGAGGGGTTGGTGAAGCAAGAGGAGTGCCATGTCTGAGGGCCTTTCTCTGAAATTTGAGCTCAAATTTCTGTCTGAAACCAAACCCACTGCCTCTGAAAGCCAGATCAGATAGGAACACTCTGTGTGAAGTGTCTGACAACTCTGGTTTCAACAGAAATACACCAAGTCCTGTCTTATTTGCTCAGAGAAGCTGACTCTGGTAGGGAGCATGATTTTATCTCTTGGGGAGTGTTATTTGATGAAAGACATCTGGGCTTGTGCCAGGAAGGTGGAGCCTGTGCTGAGTCCTGGAGCTGTGGCATGGGGAAGGTGGTTTTTGCCATGCAGACGAGGGCTACTCCAGCAAATCCTCCTGCATTCTCATTTTGGACATAACTTGTGCTGAAAATCCATGCTGCTGGAAGTTTATTCCTTTCCCTGGAATAATACTCCTGCAAGGATTAAAGTAATGTGGGTATTTGGTTTTTTTTTTTTGTTTTTTTTTTTTTATTTCGTCTATGAAGATGCATTCCCTAAGGAGAGGAAAAAAAAACCCCAACTGATCTGGGTGTAGTAGTTACCCATCAGAAATCAATTACATTTTTCTTTTTTGCTTGCTTAGTGTTCTTACAAGTCTAGGTCACAGTTTTCTTTGCCTTTACTTCATCAGAGCAGCATCCTTGTGTTTGACAAGGTCTGTGGGAAGCCATTGACTTTCATGTTCGTTTGATTACAGTTTAAAAATGAAAGCTCTGCATTTTGGCTCTGACAGCAAAGGCACGGGGATGTTTTGGATCCCCTTCCTTTGGTGCCTCATGCAAAGAGGAAGGAGAGCTGGTGTGTGAGAGAGGTTTTTGTCAGGGATGGGATGTTTTTGCTGGGGTGTGAATTGGTGACTTTTTCCAAATCCTCTGGCAATACCCTCTGAAGAAACTTTATTTAGAGAAGGGTGCCCATGCTCAAATTGCAGGGAAGAATCTGCAGGTAAGAAGCCAAACTTGCAATGTGGTGAATCTGAGAGATCTCTAGCTATAATAATAATAAAAATAATAGATGATAATAGCAGGCAGCAGCAGTGGTGCAGTGTAAATGGCACAAACCTTAGCATATGTTATTGCTTTGCTGGTAACTGGCACCAAGCTCGTGATTGAATGCAGAAGGATAAAACCACACTCCCTTTTTACCTTCTTTCAGTCACACCAGAGCCTTTGACAAATTATTTTCTTGTTTCATGGGTTTCAGCTGAAGAGCACAAAGCAGCAGCTTGAAATGTGTGAGGGTATTTCACCACAACTGCACACACAGACCTCAAATAGATCTCCTTTGTTTCTCTAGGAAAAAAAACAGTGACAAAAATATTATTCCTAAAAAAATATGGTTTGGTGGTTTTCCTTCCTGACTTTTAGCAAGAGTTTCCAATGAGAGTTTTTCAGAAGAAATGACCATTCTGAGCTTGGTGCAGTGAATCCTTTGCTTGCCTACCCTGTGCTAGCCCTGGCTTCAGTTCATTCTGTGAAATGGAAGCAGAGGTGATGCTTTGGCAGGGAGGTGCCAATTTGAGGTTTTGGGTCCAGTTTTGCATATTGCCTGTCACAGTCACTGCCTGTTCCAGGCTGCAGGGCACTCTCACTTGGTTTTATGATAATACTTTGAGCTTTTATATGGATTTTTTAAAATTAATTTTTTGTATTTTTTTTTTTGTAGGAAGCAAATATTTGTCCTAAAATTTCATCCCTCCTCTTTTTTTTTTTTTTTTTTTTTTTTTTTTTGCTTTTGGTACTTTAGAACATCATAAAATGCATCAAATCACGTAATTTTGTTAATTTTGTGCTGTTACACACACGATATAATTTTAGTGCAGAGGTGTTCTTCCAACAATTTTGTGTACAAGTTTGATTTTATTTCATGGTAAGAGAACTTAAAATTCAGAGTGAATTCTTGGGTGTAAAACCCTGCCCCTTTGAAAAATCTGCCCTCTTTTGAGTTTCAGCTTCACGAGGCTGTGCTGAAAGCCTGGGTGGCTCTGCTGCTTTCTTCTGTGGTGTTCTAGTAATACAAAAGTCCATTGATTGATTACAGTTGCCAGATGCAAGTACTGTACAGGAGTAGCCTGGTCTGAAATTCCAGCTGTAAGCAGATTTTTAGCCCAGGCTGCTCATTGTCCACCCCCTCCCAGGCAGCATCCTCACGTGATAAATAACAGTCTCTCATCAAGGTCACTGGGAAAGGCCCTTTTTTACATATCTCATAAATTTTAGCCAGGTGCCAGTGATGTGAGATTAATGTAATGGCACTCCAGCAAGCACTCAGGCTTGTCTTAATTATGCTAAGGTTGCTGGTTCACCGTTTCTCTTCATCTGTCTCCTGCTTTAGGGAACACTAAACACTATGTCGTTAGATTGTCTGTTCCACAACATTGGCCCTTTGCATTTACAAAGTCATCAGGTGCCTCATGACCTAGCTTTTCTAAGGTATTAAATTAAATAAATAGTGAAAACAAAACAAAAAATAAAATAATTAAGTAGAAGAGGAGGCTGGTGATGGAAGGAGGGCAAAAGGAAGGGGTATAAATGCACCTTTGTGTCTGGTTGTAGTGGGAAGGGCTACAAGCGTGGGGGATTCATTTTCCTGTTTTATTGTGGGGTTTTTCCTCTCTTTTTTGGTTTTTTGGTGTTTTTTGTTTTCCCCTTTGGAATTTAAAAATCCTCTACTGCACTGTTTGGGGAACCAGTGAGAAGGGGTTAAACCTTAAACAAACCTTGGATGTTTCTTCCCTGAGCTCTGGGATGGGGACAGGGGACAGCAGTCCCATGGCACTGAGCTTTGTGTCCTGCCATAATAAAGCTCCTGTTAAGGCAGGGAACCATTTCCTCCTACATCTGGGGCACTATGAGTAATATTTCTTGGACATTTGTTCCCTTCTGTCTGCAGGCTCTGTTTAGCAGTCTGGAAAAAAGGCTGACCTTGATTTTTGTTTTATTTATTTTGTGTTTTATGGCCACAATGAAAGAGACTTTTGTTTCTAGTCGGAGCGTCCCCTGCTGGCTCTGCAGGGAGGAGAGTTTGGAGATAACCAGAAAGGACTCTCTGATGGACCACTTTGGATTTCCGTGACAGTAAATGCCTCCCAAGGGCCTGAGCAAGGCCTGGGCTGGAGCTGCTTGGTGTGGCTGGAGAAATCAGGGGTCTGGTATGTTCAGTGTCAGCTCTCTGTGATGTTCTAAGATGGTTCACTCTTACTTTCTCCTGAAAATTAACGTGGGGATTGCAGATGAGACAAGTTTTTCTGTTATTTGCATGCTCTGAGCACGTCAGATCCCAATTTCTGCAACCAAGGCTAAATTAGAGCGTGGTGCTCCCTTCGCTACCTAGTACTTGTAAAAATCTTTTTAAAAGGACAGAAAGAAGTGTTCTTCACAAAGGAGGGCCTTATGTGAGGCACAGAGATGCAGGCAGAGCAGTAACACACAGGGCCCACTCTCATCCAGCTCACCAAGGCAAGGGCCCAGTGAAGAGGTGGTGAAAACAATTTGAGTTTTTATCAGTTTTGTGCACAAAACTGCTGACTCAGGGCTGCTGCTGTGTGCAGGGAACTGTGTACCAGCATCTCCCTCTCTGCCCGCATTTCCAGAGCCACCACAGGGCCCTGAGCTCCCTGCCCTGGCTTCCCTGGTGTTGGTAATTGATGCCACAGCCGCACCTAACATGGGGTGCTTTCCTGCGGGTGGGGAAAGAAAGCACAGTTTGACCTTTCAAAAATAAAGTGCAGAGGGGTTTAATGTTTTTAAATACATCAGAACTGATCTATTCAGTCCATAACTAAAATTGCTGGAGACGATCCTAAAGAGTCCTAAATCACTTACTGGGTACTCCACCAGCTGCTGGTGGCTCCAAGGCACAGATCTGAATGTCAAATCATCAGATCAATAAAACAGGCATGGGATGTCAGCAATTACCAGTGACACAGGAATTACTGCTGTCACTTTATTAACATAATTTTGTTAACTTTTTTTTTAGCCAACTGCCTTTCTATAGTTGACTATCCATGGAAGAATTATTTTTTATAATTTATTTTATTATCATTATTAACCACCAGACATTGTTTTAAATTCAACTGCAGTGTATGTGCAAACAACATAGCTGAAAGTGTTTTGAAAATGTCTTAGCACCTCTGTACAGGTGTAATTCCAGTGGAAGCTTCTGTCTGCAGCAGAGTTTGCTGGTTATTCCCAGCCACAATAACTGGGAATGTGCTATCCAGTAATGATCTGTGCTGGTGCATTGTCATTATAGTGAAAATAAATCCTGTCACCACAGTAGGAAGCACACCTATGGCTCCCTCTAAAATGTCTGTGAGAAGAAACATAGCCATGGCAAACCCAGTCCTAATGGCACATTTCAGAGCACCGCCAACTTCTCTTAATGGCACAAGATTTATTTTATAAAGTGATCTATTCAGCTGAAATTAATATGCTTATGCACAGCTTGAACTTTAGCTTTGTTTTGCTTGTCTCTTGGTTTTGGGAGTAACATTTTTGCAAAAATATTTTGGGGGTGGGTTTAAGGCTAAGTGCTCCCACAGAAAGCAGACCCTTGTGCCTGACCACCAGAAATGTGAGCAGGGTATATTTTTCTTTTCAAAACTCTTGATTTTTACTGCAGGGACTATTGACAAGTGTGTGAACATCCATCCTGATGGCCCTTGGAGAAAGGCTGCAGCAAAAACATTGATTTTGTTGCCTGACTGACCCCTATTTCTAAGAAGTAAAGGCAAAAGCTGGGGAATGTAGATGTAAAATGAAATAGTGCATTGCCTTGTTTTGGTCAGAAGTGAAATGTTTAACCATCAAGTGGCAAATGCAGTGGGGACAGATGTGCTTTTAAAACACCACTGTTTTTCACTGGAATTTTTCAGTCTTCCGGGGGTTTCATGTTTACCCAACTAATTTATTACTTTGATTGAGTGCAGTAATTGCATGTTTAACTGAAGAAAATTGCTCCATTTAAACTAAAGTTTTATCTCTGTGTCAAAAAGCTTGTGAGCAGGCTGGGTGGATCTGGCTCTTTTCCTTGCCCACCACCTGGATTGGCGACTGGATTTTTTTAGAGCTCCTTACCCTTGCAAACAAGAAGAGCTCTCCCTGTTATCCAAGACCCTGGGGATCATGCCAGCTTCTTTTCAGGTACCACATCCTTATTTTAAAAAGAAAACATTGGTGGAGAACCTGCCTAAATGTTTGCTGCAGACCATGGTGCATTTTTTTGGCCTTTGGAATGAGAAATGTGTGTTTTAAGGAAAAGTGTGGGGTAAAAGCCCACCAGCTCCAAGTGTTTTGAGCTGTGAGACAATTTTGGAAATGCTTTGTTCACTTAGAGGGTGCTGGAGCTAAAAAATGAAAATTGCTTTTGCAGCAAAGTGCACCATAAGGTCTGCAGAGACAGATTAGCACTTTGGCTCTGTGTGCCTTTTGTAGTAAATGCTGCTTCAGTGGTTGCTCTGAGATGGGATGTGAAGGTGAGAGAAGTTAGGAACTGCTCTAGCCCCTGTGATTCACAGCATCACATTAAAATATGGGGAACTCTGGATTTAGGAATTGGCAGAGACAGCAATGCATCCATCAGGCAGTTCAGGGCAGGGTTTTGGGTTGGATGGCTTGTACCTTCATGAGCTATTTCTGTGCAGCTGGGACAGAGGAAGCTTCATTTACCCCTGATTTGATGCATTTAGTCAAAAGTGTCTGGATGATGGCCTGCTTTGATCCTTGCTGCACATGGGCAAAAGGAAGGGCAGGGGGGTTAATTTTGAACAGTTAATTCTGAACAGGCTGGAGAGGAGCAGAGGCTGCAGGGTTTTATCTGTGAGTGCAAGGTGCTGCATCTGTTGTAGGCAGGAGTGGCACTGGATAATCTCCAGAGGCTGAGCATTAATTCACCCTGGTAATGAAAGTAAATCCTCAACCCATGAACAATTTGATAATCCCAAATTAGGGATCCCAAAATTTAATAATTCCAAATTAGGGCCCCACTATCACTGTTAACTCCTTTGAGAAGACCAAAATTGCTCCTCTTGGCCTATGCTGCATTTATTTATTGATTTGTGTTTGTTTTAGGGCTGCTTCAAGCACACCTGTGGCTTGGATGGGCATTTTGCACTCAGTTTAGGAACACTGTTCATGTATTTCCTGTGAGTTCTTTGTCTTCATCCCTGGTAACACAAACCTGATCTCCCTTTGATCCTAAAGCAAGAGATAGCTGAGGAATACCTATGAGAAGGCAAATCCACTTCAGGGTGTTCATTATTTGGTTCAGGCTGGGAAATAGAGAGGGTAAACTGGCCAGACAGCCAAGTGCTAGAACAGTTTCCTGCTAAGGGTGCTGTGAAGAGGCATCCTGGCAGGTTTGGGCTAGGAAATGTGAGGCAGATTGTGTAGCCTGATGATCTGCCATGCCAGGGGCTTGCCCAGAGGTCTTGAGGGCCATCAACCCAAATTCCCAACTACTGAGGGCTGGGAAGGTGTCTCTTGATTTGGTGCAAGTTATTCATGCAAATGCAGTTTATTCTTGGTGCTACCCAGCGTCCACGTGCTTCAGATGGTCTAACAAGACTCTTCTCCACTTTCTCACTTCCCTGAGCTGAGCAGGAGCCAAATTTTGGACATGGTGTGCAGCCAGGGACCCGCAGGTTTGTGTCCACCCGCTGCAGCCTGCAGGCTGACAGAGGATAAGGGGATTTCTGTGCATGCAGTGAGGTCTGAGAAAACTGGGCAGCTCTGAGCTAGGGCAAAGCCTGCTTGCTGAAGAAGAAAATGAATCCTATAAATGGGTTTGATACTATTAGCAGAGAGGGCATCACAACCCAAATGCAGAAGAGGAAAAAAATCATGGCTGGATTTACTACCCTAAATGTAGTGTAATTTCCTACACTACATACAGCAACACCTTTTTCAGTAGGGAAAACCCTTTAACAAAGACATCAGTAATAAGACACAAACCAAATATGTACATTTATGTATCAAAAAGGAAAAAAAGTTCCTTTGAATGCTTATTTACACTGTATGGATGCTGGGTGGGCCGTGTTTATGGGCTGTCTCTTGCAGATTTTAGTTCCACAGAAAGAAGCAGTCTCTGCTCAGGAATAGAATTTCTTGCATTTTCCAGGTCACAAAGACAGAGACTCAATATATGTTAAAAATAATGAAAACCTGTACAGGATAAAATGATGGTATGAGTAAAATGTTGTCTGGAACATGCTGAAATAAGTGAATTTTTAGTAAAAGAGACCCCTCCCCTTGCAATTTTCTTTCTCTCACATTTTAGTGAGTGCCTATTTCACTAAGCTCAATGGGTGCAGTTGCTGCCAGTCTGGCCAAATCTCTGCCTTGTGCTTCATTGGCCAAATATGTGTCAAAAATAAAGCTTGACAGAGATCTTGTCACAAGAGGGACTTCTCATGAGGGCATGTAGTGACAAGACTCCAAGGGGAAATGGCCTTTAAGCTGAAGGAGGGCAGCTTTATATTAAATATCAGGAAAGAAGCTCTTTACTGTGGGGTTGGTGAGGTCTTGGAACAGTTTTCTCAGGGAGGTTGTGGCCTTCCCATCCCTGGGAATTTTCAAGGCCAGGCTGGATGGAGCAGCCTGGTCTAGTGAAAGGTGAGGGGGTTTTAAGTGGAGGATCCCTGAGGTCCCTTCCAACCCAAACCATTCCATGATTAAATGCCTGAAGTTTTGCTATAGTGACCTTGGAAGTGTAAAAGGTGAATATATCAAACATCTGCCTGGAGAGACAGAGGTTTGTTTCATTAAAGACTGAAGGAAAGTTCTTGGTGCAGAGTTCTTGCCAACTTTATCCCAGTTAAATATTTGCCTCTCATTTTAGAGAGTTTGTGTTTGCCTGCAGGTGCAAAAAAGGAAGAGAATTGCTTCATTTAAATGAACCTTTTGTTTTAAACTATAAATAGGAAGTCAGCCTTGTTTCTCACTCCTTTAATCAGGCAACTTTTTATTAGTCTTATTTTGACATTTGTGTTGGAATTAATGTGATTGGCAGCAGGATGCAATAAATGAGAATTTCAGAGGTGTTTCTGCGCCACTAAATGAACCTTTGCCTGCAGTTTGACTTGGCAGCACTCGTGGAGTTCTGCATCAGCTGGATTTTATTGTGTGGGGAGATAGATAATCAAAAAGGGAATCTAGGTGCCTGCAAATTAAACATTTTGCTCAGAGAGTGCTCGCTGGTGGCTGAGCAGCAGTGTAATGTCAGGCGGGGAGGGTGGGGGAGCACTAAATGCCTCGTCCTGCAAAAGCACAATGGCAAATGTTCAACAAGGCTCTGGTGTCAGAACAAATCAGATCATAAGCAGCACCAGCTTGCCTTGCTTTGTTTGCAGGCAACTTCTCATCCCTGCCTGGTGATGAGTGGTGCTGATAAGCACAGGGGGAGTTGCTGGATATAGCTAATGTCTGCTTTAATACCTCTCTGAATATTCATTTCCTAGCAGAGATGTTTTTATGTTTAGCCCTTTGCAAGACTTCCAGAATAAGTCATGATACTGCTACATAATGCTGGAATTGGTTGAATTGTGCCAGTATATTATTTTTTTAAGGTTTTTTTTTTTTTTTTGCTTGTTGCATTCATAAGGCTTTGCACTGTGCAGCATCCAGCAGTGGACTTGACCCCTCTCGTGCTGGGCCAGGAGTTTCAAAATCAATGGGTCACACTCTGCTTCTTGGGTGCAGAGCCAGTCCTAGTGAAGCACACAGTGCTAATTTGTCTGAATATTGATAATATGTTGGGAGAAGTCATCCCCTCTCACTTCCTCACCTCAATGGACCTATTGATCTTTTTTTTTTTTGTTGTGTTTCTGTAATTTACAGAACTTGGTCTGATGGTTAAGGAAAATTTTCCATTGAGGAAGTTAATTTTCAGTTGTGTGTGGTTGGACATGGCATGAGCCCTGCTGCTAGCCAGTTTTAATAACTTCAGGGGTATTTGGCTGAGTCACAGTTGCTGAAAACAAACAATATTTAAATTTTATGAAGAACTCCAGTGATCCTTGCTGTTTTCCTATTTGGAACACTGAGTAGAGATGGAGATCATTGTTGTTGTTGCAGCTTTCCCCAGGACAGGACCAGAACAGATGAGTCACTGGTTTAAGCTGGCTACAGTCAGTCTGTCCCCAGCACTTTTTGCTGTTTTTCTGGGAGCCAGTACTTTTCCTGAAGGCCCCACTTTTGCAGTTACCTTCCAGAGAAACTTGGTGCTTTCCTCCGTGACAAATGGGTTGGGAAATGGTGATGTATCCTCCAAACTTGTGCTCTGGAATGCTTGTATGCTGCAAACTGGTACCACCGTCCACATTTTGGGACACGGTGAGGAGCTTTGTGCTGCTGAAGCAAAGGAGGATTAATTTGTAGAGAATAAAATGCTTTGAAGTAACTGTGAGGCTTCAGCAGGTGCTGCAGGGGTAAAAGCACCTGGCTGATAAAAGCAGAGTGCTGTCCTGGCCCCCTGCTCTCCACATTGACACACTGCCTTCCTGGGGGCTGCCCTGATGGAGCAGAGACATGTCAGATGTATTAGATATTAGGTTATTAGGGTTGGTTATTCGGTTATTAGGGTTGGTCCCACAGTATTCACTGAGCAGCCTGAACCAGGGCTGATGATTCAACAAATGGCACAGGACGGTATTTTGATTATTTTATTTTTGATTATTTTATTATTTGAGCAGATGGAAGGTATTAAATCTTATTAAAAGAGCATTTTAGGTGGTGAGCACTTGGAAAACACCTGAGGAACTGCACTGAGCATGTACCTTTAAGTTTGCCTTTTTCAGGTGCTCTGTGAGGCAGTTTTCAGCTACAAGTTTTTTTCTCCTGAAACATGTTTTCCTTGGGCAGGCTCTGGTTCAGTTAGGCACTTAATGCTGTTGATTGGACATCAGTGTATGGATGTGTCTGCTGGAGGAGGGACACAAACATCCTAGTGGCACTCAGGCTGCTGACACAGGGTCTGTGATGGAGAGCATGGAGATCAGGGCTGTTTCCTCATTTATTTACACGTGCTGTCTATGCACTTATGTGCTTCTATTCCCCCATCAAGCATCCAAAATAAACTTTCTTAACCTTTCATTGAGTCTGGGTAACTCTCAGAACTCCTGAGAGTTCCCAGGAAGATTTGATCAGGTACAAGGGAGCTGGTTTTGATGGTGGGTTTGCTCATCACTTTGCCACAATGAGCAAAACCACCATCTCCACTCTTGACAAAAATAAAGTAACAAAACATATGTCAAGGCTTACCTTCAATAATATAATTTATTTAAAAAATCCAAACCAACAAAACACATCCCAGCACTGTTCTGGCCAATGTTTCAATCACATATGAGGCAGTAGGACTGAAGACTTTTTCTTACTGCCTTTTTTCTTTCAACTTGCAACAAAAAGTATAAAGGGCAAGCAGCAAATTATGAAGTGAAGCTGTGTATCCAAACAAGAAAAAAAAAAAAAAAAGGAAAGCCACAGGTTTGCAATCTGATTTTTCTAAATCATAAATAATGTATTTCATCTGGCTTTTCAGATCAGGGGTTTCAGCTCTAAAGGGCATGCTGGGCAGAGCTGATGGGCAGAACTGAAAAGATTAGACATGTAAATGACATGAGCTGCAGAAAGGATTTCATCTTTTCTGGAAGGCGGGGGGAATCCTTCATCAAATGTGTAACATTTCTTTAATAACCAGACCTGGCAGGGAAATTCATGGAGTTCCAGCAGTGATAATCAGTGCTTCAAGTCTCTAGAATAGCCAGTGAACCAAAAGATTTGTGTTTGCCTAATTCCTTCAGGACCTGAACACGTGAATGTCATTGCATTCATGCCAAAGAAGGGCACACACAGAGGGGGAAAAAAAAAACCCACAAAATAAAACAATTGAAGGGTTGGGTCTTGTCTATAATTTTTTTTTTTTCATGATTTAGGAACCGCTTTTTACAGCTCATTTTTAGAGCTCATTTTTAGTGCTAAGTCTGCCCAGCCCCACTGCAGGCAGGGATCAGCCTTGGATCCTCTTGAGCAGTCCCCAGAAGCTGGTGTTGAGCCCAAACTCCTGTTCTTTCTCCCACCACATTAGCCCAAAATGCACGGAACCATGCACTTACCTCCTGCATCCACCACCCCCAGTGGCAGCCAGCTGAGCTGTATCTGCAGATCAGGGCTTAGAATTTCCCACTCAGAGCTTGTGCTGGTTTTTTCATGTGCAAACCCTTGCCAGAATGAGTCAAGGTGGGCAGAGCCATCCTGTGAGGGAGGCTCTGCTCTCTGGATGCTCCAGTTAAACACAGGGAAATTGTGGCATTTACTGGGGTCCCCAGGATGAAGGAGGAATTGAGAATCTGACTCCATGTTCTCAGAAGGCTAATTTGTTATTTTATGATCTTAGATTAAAGAATGCTATACTAAAACTATACCAAAGAATAGAGACAGGATACTTACAGAAGGCTTAACAAGAATGATAATGAAAAACTCATGTCCTCTTCCAGAGTCCTGACACAGCTGGACTGTGATTGGTCATTAAATAAAAAACAATTGACATAAACAATCTCCAACCACATTCCAAAGCAGCAAAACAAGGAGAAGCAAATCAGATAATTATTGCTTTTATTCTTCTCTGAGGCTTCTCAGCTTCCCAGGAGAAGAATCCTGGGCAAAGAGGATTTTTCCAGAAAATATGACAGTGGCAGGGAAATAGCCCTGCACCATCCCAGGCCACCACCTCTGTTCCTGGGGCTGCAGGTGAAGGGTGACTCCCTCAGAGTGAAGGTGTGTCCTTTTCTGTGCTTGGACACAGGATTTAGGAGGTGATGTGTCACTTGTCACCAGCTGTTTTTTTCCTGAGCCCATGTTTCGCTGGAAGTTGTAAATCCCAAGTTGTACATCCCAAGTTGTGGCTCTTTTCTTAAAAGGCTAATTTATTATTTTATGTACTTCTATTAAAGAATGCTATAGTAAAACTATACTAAAGAATAGAGAAAGGATCCTTACAGAAGGCTTAACAAGAATGAATGATAAAAACCTGTGACTGACTCCTCAGAGTCTGACACAGCTGATGGTGATGGGTCACTAAGTAAAAAACAATTCACATGCAACCAATCCAAAGTAGCAAAACAGGGAGAAGCAAATGAGATAATATTTTTTCTCTGAGGCTTCTTATCTTCCCAGGAGAAGGGATTATTCAGAAAATGTGACAGTGACACACAAAGGTTCACCATCAGTGAGAAAACGTGTGAGCTGCTGTGAGGAGCAGGAGGGTGCTCCTGAAAGGGATCCAGGCTGAGCTGTGGTTGGGATATTAATCAGGATATTAATTGGGAGCAGTCCAACCTGGGAGTGAGCTGCAGCCCCTGCAGGCTCTGTGGGAAGCTGTGCACGGGGTGGACTGGAGCTCAGCTTTAAAGGCAATTTAGAGCTCCACTGACTTGTAAGGTAGAAAGGTGGTGTGGGTTTGCTTCATTCCTCAGAGATGGTGAAGCAGTGCAGGGGAAATCCGAGCTGCCTCCACCAAGCAGAGTCTTCACACAAAGTGTAAAGGTGAGCTATGGCCTCTGCAGTGCCCAAGGAAAATACCCTTCTTCAAATGCATCAGGGAGCAAGTCTTTGTGGTAGGACCAAAAGAGGATCTGCAAGCCACAAAAGTCTGTGTAGAATAATAATTAGTTTGTCATGGGGTGAAAAATACATTTTTGGCATTTTTAGAATGGGGTTTCAGGAGGCAAGATGGAAGAATCTGGGAGTGTCCAGACTTTCTCCTTCTTCTTGGCCTCCATCTTCTGCTGTGATGTTGGCACTTTTGGATTGGTTTGAGGTAGAAGCTCACTGTCTAACATAGGTGATGGGTATTGGGAAGTTATGGTAAGTAATGTACTTTCTCTGGCAGGCCAGAGAAAGAATTTTATAGATAAGAGACAATAAAAAACAACTTTGAGAATGAGAACTGCAGAGTTCTGACTCCTTCGACAGCCAGGCTGGGAAAAGAGACTTTCTAACACATCTCGGGGTCACTCTGACCAGCAGAAGTCCTGAGACTCTTCTGCACCAGAGATGGAATGATTTGGGATTTCACCACCAAATTTCTCCTATGTGGCAGATGAACCTGAGTTTGTGCTCTGGGTATGTGCAGCACTGTGTGACCATCGCTTTTGTCACTTGTGCAATCTCGTGTTTTAGCTCATTTGTCTTCATAATGAGTTCTGTTCCACACTTCTTCAGACAGGCACAAATGTAGAAATGAGACCATTAGGTAAGGAGGAGGATCCTGGAGGCTGAACTCTCAGAGAAATAGGGTTTTTACCTCTGGCAGTACATGGAGGGCCTGCATCTCAATACCTACAAGCAGCTGCTGTCTGTGCTGCCAAGGAGGGGATGCACCTTGTCCTCCTCCTGCTCTTTCAAACCATACCAGTTGTCCATTGCTAGGACAGTTGTCCAGGGTAGGTCTGTCTGTCTGTCTTCACAAAAGCTCAGCTGTTGTGTGAGCAGTGCCTGAGATGGGCACCTGGAAGAGATGGAGCCCTCCCTTCATTGCAGCCTCAGTTTTGCAGTTTGAAGCAATGCTGGATGCTGTGCTTTTTTTTTGTTTTTGCCTTTTGTCTTTTTTTTTTTTTTTTTCAGAAAGCCAAGTCTGAAAAAGGAGGATTCCTCTGTGTAAAGTGTTTGTTGGCCTGTGCCCCCAGAAAATGCTGTGAATCAAAAGGCTTGAGGTTTTTTTGTGAAATGAGACAGATTGCAGCCGAGCCTCTCCAGAGGACAGCTGCTGCTGCTCCTGCCTCTCAGGGAAATTTTGTTGCGGGATAGAGTGGCAGGGAGGGCTGGAATAAACCCCTTGATTACTCCTGGCTCTCCTTTTGTCCTTCCCAAGCTGCAGCAGGAGCTTGCAGGAGGACAGGGCTATCAGGACAAGGCTTTGGCCATGGCCACCAGGCAGGGATTTGTTCCCTCCTTGGATCAGAGCTGCCATGTGGCTGTGGGAAATGCTTCTGCCAGCACTGGCTCTGAGATGGGCTTCCAGGAAACCTGGATTATGATTCCAGGTATTATTATTTTATTATAATGATAATAAATTTAATATTTTAATTATTATAGAGCTCTTCGAGGCGTTCATTGATCTGTTTATTTTTATGGCATGAGACTCCTGTTGTGTTATCTCATCTGGCCTTTGGTCCTGATGCCTGATGGGGCAGATTTTTGTTCAGGGGACTGATCCCTTCCTATCAAGGTCTTAGTTAGTCCCATAATTAGACTTTAGGTTCTCCAGGGTAGGACTTCATTTGTGTATTTGTGTGTACTTGACACAGAAGAGCCACGATCTTCCATTGAGTGTGTAGCTATTCCTGCCATGAAAATAACGCTTTTCTTTCTCTGGCATGAGCAAATATAAACAGAATTATACAGGGGTGGCCTCTCTGTGCAAAATAGGACATGAGAGTCCTGCAGATCCTTGGGTATAGAAGGCTTCTCTCTTCTCTAAGCACTTTGGCCACACTGGTTTTTCTTACACTTTTTGTAGTAACATGGAGGAGGAAAAAAATTTATGCTTTAAAAGCACAGTACCATGAATATAAGACAGAGCACTGATACCCTCTGAACCTCAAACTGAGTAGCTGCAAGCTGAAGGGGTTTTTTTTTGTGATTTTTTTTTGTTTTGTTTCTTTTAAAAGCCCCACCAAATTAGCACATGGTAAATGTAAGGATACTATATATTCTGAGAGATTTTCCAGGGTTTAAGTGTAGCTATTAGCTGCCTCCTTTTAAATGAGCCATTTCAGAGTGATAATCTCTCCCTATCAGATCATGATTTTGAGCGATTGGTATCTCTGATATTAGCTGTAACCTTTCCTGGGCAAGCTCATTAAGATGGAGAAAACATACACAGGGGAGACCACACAGAGCTCATCTTTCAGAGAGCAGTCCTTCCTCTTTAGCAAAGGAAACTGCTTAAAAACCACTCAATAGAATGGTGTGGTTTTCCCCAGGAGAGCACCACGGAATAAATGAGATCGTGGATTCATGAGAAATCATGTCACCAGTCGGTTCCAATGCTTTGGTCTGGCTTGTTGATCCCTCAGCAAAACCTGGGGGAGTGCAGCAGGTGAGGGAGAGCACAGTGAGGAGGAGCAAGGTGCTGATTGGTGCTGCTGGAAGGATGATTTTTCAGAAAAAACCCACATATGGGGCTTGTTTCCTTTGTGCCGTGATCCCTGCAGCAGATCTGGTGCTGTTTACATTTCACCCTAATCTGTACAATGTTGATCTAGATGTTTAATGAGTGGATTGGTGTGAAATCAGGCTTTAGGCTCCCAGGCAGTGGCTTAGTAAATACAATAAGCAGCCACTGTTCTAGCCTGGAGGGGGTGTTATGAATTTTTTATCACTTTTTTTTTATCACATACCATTCTGACAGCATTTGGATTCGCAGAAAGAAAATAACCCCAACCCCTCACTTTCCCAAGAAATCTCCATTTCAAATATTTACACAGTGCAGCACAACCACTACCCAATTGTTGGTGAGTAAGCCCTTCGTGTGGTTGTGACAGTGGGGGAGACAGACACTTGAAAGAATCATTCCAATATTTGCTCTGACAGGCAGATTGAGACAGACCTGCTGGGAGAGGAGGGTGTCAGGCGGCATTGGGGACAGGCACAACCTGCTGAGGGCCCTCATCAGTGTTTAATTTAACTCTTTCTGTCAGCTGGAGGCTGGGTTTGAGCAGTGGTGGTTTTGCCATCCCTGTTTTTAACTACTCTCAAAATGCCTCCTGGAGCTGCTGCACCAGCTCTGTGCGGTTGCCCCAATAATATTCTTTCAAAATTATTGTCTTGCTCTTAGCCTCTTGCAAAGAGACTAAAAGCCCTCCAGAAGACTGAAAATGAAAAGCAGCCCCTTCTAGAGAGCTGTGCTGAATGAGGGGGTGAAGCCTTTTGAGCAGGAAAGCTGAGGGCAGTGAAGGCAACACAGTTCTCCAGGTTTTATGGGGAGATCGCTTGCACTGCAGGGACACAGAGTGCTGAGGGCTGTGCAAACACAGCCTTGGAGCAAACAGAAGAGAAAGGGGTGCCCTGGCTCCCTAGAGCAGCACAGGAGAAGAAGACACCAAGTCCTTGTGTTTGCACACCTAGGAAGGGGCTGGGGGCTGCCCTGCCAGTGGCCCCCAGCTTGCAACCCTCCCCTGATACCCTGCCCTGATCCTGGTGGGGCTCAGAGGGCTCCAGGTGTGCTCACAAGTGTGTAAGGCTGCTGTGGTCCGGTTGTGTTTTGCACCAGAGGCTGCAAAATGCTGAGAATGCCCTTTGTGTTTTCACAGAATTCAATTTTCATTCCAATTTTCATTGCAATGAAGCAACCAGGGGACGGGACCCCAAAACACCTGCAGCCAGGTGTGCCAGCAGAGCCTCCTTGTTCTGTGCTGCTTGGGGATGTGGGGCTGCAGTTGCAGTGCCTGCTGCAGCACACACAGACTGGAGAGACAGTGAGTCCCTATTAAAAACAGGTAATGGGCCGTGACGTCCACTAAATGAGGTCTTGTGATAGTCACAACAAATGCAGTGGTTCAGGCAGATGAACATAATTCTGTCAGTGGGATTAAAAGGAAATGCTGCAAAATTACACAGATGGTTTTCAAGGAGTCATAAAAATTTAATTGAAATGGGGGGTTTTTTTGGTTGTTTTTATTAGTTCTGTGCCACGTTGCCACAGAGCGCTGGGTGCGTGAATTAAAAAGGATTTTTAGGGAGGTTAGGTCAAGTGGGAAAGGATTTGATGGTACCTGCTCATAAAGAGCTCAGGGGTGGTTTCTTCTTGTCCTCTGCTGCAGCTTTGCATGTGCCCAGAAGGAGGATGCTCCTGCTCATTCCTCCTAGCAAGGGCACCTGAGGGGAAGAGCAGGAGCACCCAGAGATGGGGTGGGCAGAGAACCTTTCCTCTTCAAGAGAAGAGCCCATTTTAAATTGTTCTTTGTTGACTCTTGTCTGGGCAGTGCCATTTTGAGGAGCTGGCCAAGCCCACAGCCTGCCCTGGCAGCTTGTGCACAGAGTGCCAGTGTCCAGCCTGCCCAGCAGCCTGGCCATGAAAAATGAGAGCAGTCTGAGGAGCCCTGGGGTGCATATGGGCCCTCCCATCCAAGTGCTGCAGCCCTTCCAACTGAGCTGCAGGCCTTGGCTGTCAGCCTTCTCAGCCAGTTTGGTTCCTTCAAAATTGAGTGTGTGTCACAGATTACAACAGAGCTGTGACTTAGTTCTGAGGGGGTTTTGCCTTCCTGCTGCACCTTGCAGAGCTGGAACTTGACAGCTCTTGGATGGGCTTCTTCTTCATTGCAGACTTGATGATGGGTGGTGTCTATCTGTAGAATCCACATATTTGGCAGTTTTACAAGTCAAGGGTGGCTTTGGCATTATGGTAAGATAGATGCACAGAGTTCAAAATACAATTTATCATCTGCTTTAAAAATAGCAGTGATGCGCCCTCAGATGTGGGATCCTTGTGCAGGAGGAGATGTGGCAGCAGTGACAGAATGAGAGGACACAGTCTCAAGCTGCACCAAGGGAAATAGAGGTTGGATATTAGGAAAAAGTTTTTCGCAGAAAGGGTGATAAAGTTCTGGAATGGCTGCCTGGGGAGGTGGTGGAGTCACCATCCCTGGATGTGTTTAAGAAAAGCCTGGATGGGCACTGAGTGCCAGGGTTTGGTTGAGGGGTTGGGGCTGGGTTGGACTGGATGATCTTGGAGATCCCTTCCAGCCTGGTGATTCTGTGAATTCTGTGAGAAGATCGCCGTCCCAAACACATCATGGGTTAGTTGGGAGCCAGAAACCAGAGGCACAGAGTCCAGGCAATCTGGCTGATCCTGGGGGCAAATTCTGCCTGCAGTGTTTGGGTATCTGATGTCTGGGTGGGGGTTTTGGATTTTGGGGACCCTGCAGGTACTCAAGACCTCTGCCACAGTGCTCATGGGTGCAATGGGAAAGTTCAGTGCCACCCATGAAACATCTCCCTCTGAAGAGCTGTGTCTTTATTCAGTATTTCACACTGACCTCGTGTGTGGTGATTTTGTCCACTCTTTGCATTCTTGTGTGGGATTTAATGCTTACTCCTTGGGGAGGGCTTTTGGCCTCTAAACACTTGGGTGGGGAGATGTGTTTCCGAGATTTCCAAAGTGTTGCAGCGTTCAGTGCACTGTTGGAGAGTTAATTTCTCCTTTTAGTGCTCACCTGGCATTGCTTTGCCTGTTGTGCAGCCTGTGGAAAGCTCTGCAGAGATTTGCATGGGATTTGTTTGACCCTGCCATGTGATGAGCAGGATCAGGTTTTAGTGGTTTTATCAGCCTGTCAGCATGCATCATTTTCTCTCGGGGGAAATGAGTGATCTGCTTGCCTTCCCTGCTTATTTCACATTTGACTTGATGCTCCCACTGTGGTCAAAGATACCCTGAACTCTTTTAATCCTGCTCCTTTGGAGGCAGGGATAAAAGAATGTGTTCTCTGAAGGCATTTCCTCTGCCTGTGGGCTAATTGGGGCCAGGGGTGATTGGAAGTGAGCATCCTTGTAAATGAGCCCTGACCAGGTTTTGCATTTCTCTGTCCCTAGCCTGTCCTTACATTTTAGGGATTTTGATCATCAAGATCAAGTCTGAGGCACCAGATCTCAGTCAGAGCTGTGCTTAAAGCAACTCCTTTTATCTCTCTAAAGCAAACTCTCCTAATTGTGAGCAGGTAAGGAGGATTAACACTAGTTAGCAATTTGTGTCTTGCTCTTTAATATGCTTGTAGCCCCGTGGGGACAGACACTGCCTGCAGTGCCTCTCAGGAGGCAAAGAGCTGGACAAACAAGGCAGCTGGAGGGCTCCAGTGGGCCTTAGGCAAGAAATAAATCCCTGCCTTTTGCTCAGCTATTCACTTAGGCTTCCCTCTGGCTTGGTAGCTCGGAAATCTCCTGCTCCAGCAGCCCTGCAGCAGTTCAGCAGACAACTGTTGAACTCCACATGCAAACAGGAGGCAGAACTGCTCTGTTTTGTCAGAAATTCGTCCTTGAACGTTTCCTGCATCTGTGATGCACCTGGGGGGATGAGTTTCAGATTTCCCACTGCAGTTTTGTCAAATTTGCTTTGTATGAACCGCTTTGAGACCCAAATGGAAGACGTGGCCTTGTCAGGCACCTTGTGATTTGTGCTTGTTCCAGCCTCAGTCAGTGAGGAAAAACAACAAAATGAAAAGGCCCCACCTGAGTTAAAGCATGTGAAAACGTGGGATTAAGGGTGTTTGCTGCACAGTGACATCCTGCCACATGCTGGGGACTTGCAATGCCACTGGAGGGTTTCTCAGACATTGCCTTGTGCAACCCTTTGGAGGCAGAACACGATGCAGGGAAAGCGTTCTCACCAAAAATCTCGGGAACTTGGCTGAATAAAAAGGTTTAATCAAGGCTGAAGAGGACTTCAGTGCTTCTGAAACACTTCTGTAGTGCTTGGGCGAGTGGGGATAGACTGATAGAAGGAAAGCCTAAGTTTGTTTTTTTTTTTTTTCTCCCTTGCACACAGACACTGGCAAAATCAATAGTTTCATCTTTGCAGTAATTCAGGTGACAGTGTGCATAGTCACAATCAAAACACTTCACATGAAAAACTGCCTCTGTTAATAGGAGCTTTTTAAACAGAGCAATTGGCAGCTACCTGCTTGGCTTGAATGAATTTATTAGAATAAATTAGCCATTTCTCTTTGTTTCCTCTACTCCTGTGTCGCAGGTTTACACACAGCCTCCTACGCCTTCCTGTGTATTTAAGGTGCATAAAACAAATGTGTAGAATCTCCCTCAATTGCTGGCAGCTTCAGCAATTAGTTGCAATTTACTGGCAAAGAAGAGGCAACTTTGCTGTTTTCCTAGTGAGAATTGAGTTTGCTGCCCTGTGTAATGGCACGCAGAAGGGGCATCCCTCAGAAGCAATGACTGACTGGGCACTCCTCATTGCTTGGATGTCCACTGGTGCTGCCAATCCACTGTGCTTTAGCTGTGGGGGGTAGGAACCCTGCAGTGGGCCAAAGAATCCATGGAGACTTGCAGAAGGATTTTTGGGCCAGGCAGGATGCATTGGGGTACCCATGAGAAAGGCAAATTTTGTGCTGGTTATGTCTTGCTGCTGGGAAGGGATTTGACCTGGTGGGGTTTTTGCAGTGCACTCTACCCTGTGATGCCTCAGGTTTAGCTTTTATGTTTTTCAGATCCTGTGCTGCTTTGGTGTGTGGGTCTGGGCTTCATATTAGGGGATGGTGAGCTCTCTTCACAGAGTTGGGAGACAAAACAATTCCTTCTCTAGCTGGGGACCAAGGACAAATAATCCAAATCTCAGGCCCAAGAGCACAAACAACATGGACTGAAGAGAGAAAAAAAAGCAGGATGGGACTTCATAACCTAAAGCTGTAATTGAACAATTAACTTCAATATGCAAATGGAGCAGAACTTATAAAAGTGAGAGACCTTGTCACCAGTTGTCCATTTTGTGACCATTTTGGTTCATCCTGGGTGCAGCCCTGGCTGGGCTCTTGTGCTGCCCAAGGTGGATCCATTGAGGCCTTTTAATAAATCCCCACTTTATACTTTAACTCTGTCTATCCTCTGCTCTAGGTCAGCCTGCACAAGGTATCACAGGTGCAAGAAGCCACACTGTTAATTTAGGATAAAACTGTTTCTGTTTAGTTTTCCTTCACCTTTACAACTCTTGTTGGTGTGTTTTGGTTTTGTTTCTTTTTTTTTTTTTTTTTTTCCCTCAATGCACTTCAACTTTCCTGACCTCTTTTCAGACAATTTCAGTATTTTCTGCTTTCCTCCATGGAGCCTGGGTCTCTTGCATAGCAGTGGCTGGGCAGCAAGAATGCTTGAACAGTTGCCAGGAAAGTTCAGCAACATTCAAAAGCAGCACAGAAGGAATTATTATGGATTCTGGGTGCTTCATTCCAGTATTTTCAGCACTGCTTGATCCTGTTGCTCTGCCATGTGTTTTGGGAGACCCTGTTCTAGCTAAGATATGATGGGATGGTGCAGGAGACTGCAAACAGAACTTGAGACAGCTCAGGTGGTTTGAAGAGGATTGAAGGAAGAACAGGCAACCAACAGTAATGATCATGAACCAGCAATTAAGTTGTCTTGGTTCACTGTTGTGGGCCAGTGCTTTTCAGATGTCAGAACAGGATCTGGGCAGCTACAACCTCAGGTTGGATCACTGTGATAATTTTTCCTCCCTTTGTGCTGTCAGCTTTCATTTCAGGCTGTGTCATGTTGAGACAGGCAGGATGCCTTATGAAAATCCCTCTCCACGTGCCTTGTTAGTGTCATTTACAGCTTGTGATTTTTTTTTGATGGCATCTTCTTAATACACCCTGTAGCACAAGATGGTGTTTGGTCACTTGAGCACCCAGCACCCTTCTCTGGTGCTTTTCTGGGCTGTCCACATGAGCATTCTGGGCTTCACCTGCATCACTGGACAATGTGTTCAGCTGTTCACCTGTCTGGTTCCCCATCACAGTGGATATTTTTGGGAGGTACAACTTGCTGCTGCCTTTTCTGCTGTGGGTGGTGAAGCCCTCCAGAGGGTGAGTGGGGCAGGAACGTGGCTGGCTCTGAATGTAGCATCTTTGGGGACACTTCATTTGCTCAAAAAAATGTTACTATAGGGATTGTGCTATTGGTTCTTCACCCCTTGAAGCTATGGTTGCTTCTCCTACAACAAATCAAGGTACATTGCTGAGACGTTCACCAATTACAGCTAATGTGGGCAATTAGTCTGAATCCAGCAGAAGCTCTGCTGGCACAAATTGGCAGCTTAGCTTTGATTCCTCTGGTTCTGCTGCCACAGCTACAAATGGGTCAAACACTTCAGCAAGGGATGCACTTGCACTGCCCACATCCCCCTCAGGAAACCCTCTGTGCCACCAGAGGGGACCTGCACTGCCCAATTCCCCCTGGCACAGCCCCTGTGCCACCAGAGGGGACCTGCACTGCCCAATTCCCCCTGGCACAGCCCCTGTGCCACCAGAGGGGACCTGCACTGCCCAATTCCCCCTGGCACAGCCCCTGTGCCACCAGAGGGGACCTGCACTGCCCACATCCCCCTGGCACAGCCCCTGTGCCATGTCCAGGGTGGCAGAGAGCAGCTGGTGGCTGCCAAGCCCAGGCAGGGCTGGGGCTGCAGGTGGCACTGACCACACCTGCCCAGTGTGAATTGGTTTTATGACAGCCCGAGAAGCAGGAGGGAGAGGATGCAGCACCTGCCCAGCGTTTTTTATCTTCTCTTCTCATGTGAGATGGCACTGGTGGTGTGGAGAAGATACCTGCCTTGTTTTAGGGCCGTTCTTCTCTGCAATTTGAGCCCATCCCCGTTCTGAGAACTGCCTGGGTTCAAGTGTGAGAGCAGCACAAATTGTTTCCATTTTTCCTGATGGGGGAACTGTGAGACAGAGCAGTGTTTGACCTCCCACATCACATTGCTGACATTTGGCACAGCTGAGTATTTTGAGCACAGATTTCTTGAATGTCAGGCCAGTGCCCTATAAACACAGGTTGCCTTTTGTTGTTTGCTGGGCACAACTGTGTGGGAGAAGCAATAAAGGCGCTCTGTAGGCAGGGCACTGAGGAATGCTGCTCCATTTGCATATGAAAACATTTATCCTAACACTCGGAGCTAACACTCAGGGGTTTCCATGGGCGCAGAGAGAGGGTCACACCACCCTCTTCAAATGAACTGCTTTAAGTTTAATTAAGTCCACCACCTCCTGGGAAGTTGCAAGCTCCCAAATTTCTTAATTGCCTGCTGTGCGAGTGAAGCTCGATTGTAATGCAGGGCTTGGAGATTTTCCCTTTCCGTCCTGCCCGTAAACAGCAGCGGCAAGGAGCGTGTGGAGCAGTCGATGCAGGGGCAGTGATGGATGAGCAGGAATCAGGTGGCACATTGGCTGTGTGTGTTTTTGGGTGTCTGGGAGGGAGGCACAGGGGCTCTGCCTGCTCCACCATCTGGATGAGGCTCTGGGAGGTGCTGAGCCTCACGGGAGAGCAGGAGGAAGAGGAGGGTGCTTTGCGCTCGCTGCAGATCAGAGCTGACACTCGCATGTGTTCAGGGTGCCATCTACCCTGTCTAAATATTTATTTCTTGTGCTGTGCTCAGCCTAATGCAATCAGACCACAGTGTGGAGGGCTGCCATATCCTCTTAGCTCGGGATTCGTCTTGCAGGGAGAGGCTCTGCTGCCCCCAAAGCATGCATGCATATTGCAGGGGGGAAGGAGGAAGGCTGGAGCACCAGCTCCATTCCAGCAGCCTGGCCTTGCCTGCTGTCACATCCCACAGCACTTGCTCCATGCTCCCTGCACTTCCTTGGGAAGTGTCACTTTGTCACTTAACCCAGGTGCTGTGAGCCTGATTCCCTTTTGGTTAGGGGGAAGATAAACCAGCCATAAATCTCTTGAAATATAAAAATGTGAATGGACTGGTGCTGGTGTTAGTTTGTTTTACCATTTCCACTGAGCAGTGATGCTCTCTGCATGTTTGCCAGACACTGCCCCCAGCTGAAGGGCAGCGTGCTGTGGCAGTGCCAGCCTCAGAACCTCTCTGCTGAGCAGGAATGTTCAGTTTGAGCCTGCTAACCCTAACTTAAATTATCCATTGTGTGTGCACAGTGAGGGGTGGACAACTTAGGCAAAGTTTGGCTGTGTTTTAAAAAAATCACCGGAGTCCCTTGGACCTGGGCAAGATGCAGAGTTGAATTTTTGGAGCATAACACCCCCACAGGAGCCTGTTATCATCAATCCTGCAGTACCTGTGCCCTTGGTCTGCAGAGCTCTGAGACTTATACAGAACTTATACACTCATTGCATAAACACACACTGAATAAAGAGAGTGTTTTGCTTGAAAGAAGGCTTATTCTGCTCACCTCAAGCATGATTGTGATAGTTTCATTTAGCTCTTTGTTCTTGCAGACTTATTAAGGTTTTTTTTTTAAGAGAATGGTTAACTTGGACTCACCACCCCATTGTGTCTGCAGTTCAGGCTAAAACTGTTTCAGATCAATAACATGGAGAGCAATTTTTCAGGCTTCTCAGTGTGGATGAGCTAACTCATCAAGGGCTGCTCTTGTAGCTCTGTGTGTTACAGCAGCATGTGGAGGGGAGAAGCTGAAATACAGTTCAGGAGTGGCGTGACCCCCGTGGAAGGAATGCACTGTTAACTATTCTGATTCTTTTTTTTAAAGTTAAATTTACCTAATTTTGCCTTTATAATGCATTTGCTATAAATATATATATTTTTATATTTGTTTGTTATGTTGTAGGCATTTGATTTAATAAATTAAAAGCAACAATGGTGGATAAGAGATACTCTCCAGCTTGATAAAGGAATTACAGGAGCAATCCCTGAAAAATTTGTTTTGTGTAGGTGCATTTGCAAATCAATTTTCATGATCTTGTTTTAACATGTGTATGGCTGCATATGTTCACTGCGGGATTTATAGTATTTAAGTTGTTCTCACAATTTAAGTGCCAGATAAATAAAAATGGTTGTGATTTCCAGGCACGTCTGAATGAGAGCTGGTGAGCCCAGCAAACAGCAGAGAGGGTGTCAGCTGTGGAATTTGTGTGTGTTTTGGTAAGGTGTGTGAGCCCATGAGTGCTGATAGATGCCGAGGGGCACTGGGTGAGAGACTGTCCCCCTTTCAGCCAGCCATTCCCAGGGAACATTTTTGAGATGTCATGTTGTGGGGTTTTTTCTTGTCTGAGAGGATAATTTTGTTTTTAAAAAGCAGCATAAAGGGTTGGTGGTGTGTGCCAGGCAGGGACAGGCATCTGGAGGGGCTCAGACCCAGAGGTGCAGCATCAGGACAGGCTTGACAAGCTCTGAGGGGACCTTGCTGCCTCATCCTCTGATGAGAATAAGGGTAGGAGACAGTGGGAGCAATAGTAACACTTAATTAAAAGGTACACCACCGTCCCCTGTGTATATTTGCAACTGTGTATAATGTAATTAACATTACTTTAAAGATGCATGGAAAAATACCTGCTCCTCTGGGGACTTGGTAGGCAGCTAAAGGACTCTGTGTGCAAAGCCACCTCCTTTCTGAAGGCAGCTAAATGGAAAATCAGTGCTGGAGCAGAGCAGCAGGGCTCATTAGGCTGTACAGCTGCATTACAGAGTGGGTTGTGTTTGAGCTGGGGAGCAGTCTGTGTTCCTCTCCCTGTCCTGGATGGGGTCCCATGACCATGGTGCCACCCTCATTCCAGGGGAGCCACAGCATCCTCTTCATCTTGCCTTTCCAGTGGCTCTGGGATGGCAGGGAGAGATGCTCCTGCTCCTCCTGTTGTCAAAGATGGCACAGGAAACTTGCTGGAACTCCCTTACCCTCAGCAGACAAATTAAAACAGAGGGTGAAAGAGAAAGGGAATGGGGCTGCAGGAGAAGCAGGGGAGACTTGCATGCTGCTGCTGCTGCATGGGGTCAGGCTCTCACTGTGCTGTCAACCTTCAGATGTGTGGGTGGAAAAAATACAGCAGTGGTAGACAAGGTCTTCTGTGCTGTCTTTGTGGCTGAAAATTTACTGTATTTCTTATTTAAAAGTTCTTACAGAAGGCCTGACCCTGCCACCCCCAGCAAACAAACTTGGATGCTTTTAGGGTTTGTAACTCGAGCCTTTGGTACGGGTCCCCAAAAAAGGTGCTCTGCTTAAATGCAGGTATTTTACCACTCCAGTATCTTTCTACTATCTTTGCTTAGTTTGCCTCTCAGAGATTGTTTGTAATTCTTCATTTGCTTTGCATGAGGAATATTAAAAAAAGGTGTTATTCCTAGCTCTGTGTGAGATTGCCCTGTTTATGAAATCACACCAGCTTGAGACACAATTACCACAAATAATTGCCAAGATTTCTTGCTCTAAAAACAAAGTCTTCCAGTTATTGTTGGCAATGCTTTTCACAAATGAAGGCTGGCTGTTTAAGGCTGAATATGATGTTTTTGTGCTCGATTATCAGGCATTGAGAGTCTGAACTCCAGTAAGATGAAATCCTTAAGTGACATTTTTTTTAATTGAAGGAATGAGAGGAGCAACATTTTTGGTCCTTCAGGTGATGGGGACAAAGAATTTGGCAGTCATTTCATCATCATTTATATCATCCCAGAGAGGTGCCACTGTGAACAAAAAATCCAAACCCACACAGCCAGAAAAACCCTGTCCTTTCTGGCAAAGAAAACTTTAGAAAATGTGGTTGTGTAGCAGGAAACCTTGTTTAGGTTATTTTCCAGCTGCACCTGGTGGTGCTGTGCTGTGGATGCTGTGTCCCTTTGCTGTGTGGTGGGTGACAAAACAGGCCCCCCTGTGCCCCTGTGAAGGATTAACTCTGCTTATCACATGGCAGAGTTGCTTTTGATTCCTTCTCTTCAAAATCCTGATTTCACATACAAATGGACGTGTCTCATATTTTTATCCAAATAAGAAATAAATGGCTAAAGGCAAAAAAAAAAAAATTTTTGGGAATTATTTTGAAAGGAAATTCTCAGGTTCTGCTGGAGGCATAGACACATTCCTCCTTCATCAAAATAGATAGCAGGGCTGCAGGGAGGGGCGAGGGATAAAAAATGGAAACAGAAAAAAAGCTTTTCATTCTAGCTGCTCCCTTGGGAGACAAGGGACACAGGAGAATGATGCCACTAATCATTGGTGCTGTGAGGTCCTGCCTGTTAAACCCATCTGCTCAGGTGGAAAGCTGCCACGAGCTGAGAATTTGGTGCTGAGCCCTTGCTCTTTGCAGGGCTGTTTTTCCCACCACTCTCTTCCCTCAGGAAAGCCTTTCAGTGTGTCAAAATGTTAAAACCCATGTGGACCATCTCCCTTGGGAGGGGATGTGCCCTGAGCTGTTATTGATGAGAGAAGTGGCCATTGGAAATGTAGGATTTTAGGAAGAATTCTGATGAAAATCAAGAGATTGGGAGAAATACTGACTGCCAGAGATGGTTGGGTTTATTTGCTGTGTGCTGGAGGTTCTGTCTCCTAGAAAAAGTGGCAAGTTTTGGTCCTGCCAGTGCAGGAGTAGAGCTGACATGGTCATTTCATGGTCAGAAAAGCTCCTCACTGCGCAAGGAAAGGTTTGGATGCTAAAATGATAAAAGTTTCTGTAACTTTAAGCAACCATGAAGCAGAATAGCTGCTTTTGTATTTTAAATTTATTTCCGAGATACAGTGTATGAACTCTCTTTTTTTTTAGCTGTGCAAAATTATTGTGTAATCTGTGGCTTTGCCATACCAAAGCATCCAGTCTAATATTCAGATGCTGAGTATCTGCAGATTCCCCTAATTCCAGTTTTATTTCCTTTCAAAATCAATGTTGTGGAGTTTTGCATTCCTGAAACCTAAACTGCAGAATTGCTGTGATTTATGGGAATTTCAACTTTGATAAAAGGAAAGTTGCTGTATGTAAGCATTAAATGAATAAAACCAAGGAAAACTCTGAATATACATATATATATGTGTGTGTGTATATGTATGTGTATAGATATAGATATCTTGTGTGCATATGTGTATAACAAATGATTCCGAGGAAGTCCATTCCATGGTGATGCTGATGTGGTTAAATTAAAAGCATTAAAAGTGTCACATTTAAAATGCAGCGTCTCCACATTAGGAAATATATTATTTTGGATGCCTACAGATGTTTCTCTGAGTGCAATTCCAGGTCAGAAGTTCTCTTCCTCTCACAAATACAGCACAGAGATGTAGCAGGATGTCCTTAAAAAAAAAACCAATTCCTTTGTGGAGAATAACTAAGTGAATTTACTGCAGGGAAAGCATTGCTTAGTGACAGAAATATGGCAGAGCTCTGGACGTGTGCTTTTGGTTACTGAGGTAATTGAGAAAATTAAAGGATGATTCTCTTTGGCATGAAGTGCCTGCTCATGCATTGGGCTGGGAGCCTCATGCAGCCTTCTTGGAATTCCCTGGCAGGGGAAGGAGCTGGGGGTTCTGCAGGGCTGGACTCAGAATGTTTGCTTTTTTTTTTTAATGTGTTGTTCTCACTGGAGTTGTTCTGTTTGAAACTGGAGAATCAGTTAAAGAGTAATTTATTAACTGGGCAGTTTTCTCCATGTTTAAAAGCTTGCTGTATGCCTGTGCACGTCTGGCTCCTGCCAGCTCCCAGGCACTTGTGCATCTTAAAGCATGTGAGCAGCTCCCAGAACTCAAGGGCATTGCTCACGTGCTTTGGGAGCTTACAGCACTGAGAGCTCCAAGAAAACCTAAATCTGAGGCTGACTCATCTGCCAGAGATCCTGTTACACTGAGGAGGTGCTTTAGGTGAACTTTCTTACAGGATGAGGCTCTAAAAAGTAGAAGGAAAAAGCCAAAGTGGTGTGCTCAAAAGCAGCATTTGATTTGGGATAGCTCCCACCTTGGAGCTCCCTGATCTTAGTGTGAGGTGAATCTTCAGCCTTGTTGATGTGTGGGATTCCCAAGGACTGTGTGTCAGTGGCCATTTCTGGAAATGCTGGCTAGAAGAAAAAGGAGATGGGGAAGGAAAAGAAAAAAATGCCAGGAATAAAGGGAGCAAAAGCTAGCATGAGTAAATGGTTTTATTGAGAGATGGAAATAAGTGATGGACAGCTATCCCTGTTTTCATATAAGCTGTTCATCAGTGTGATGACGTGACTGGTGTGGCATGGCCTTTAGCTGGCAGGGAGCCACTGGTTCTCGCTTGTTTTTTGCTTAGGACATTGTCAAAAGATGTGATTTGGGATAACTCTCATCTTTGGATCCCACCTTGGAGCTCCCTGATCTTGTTGTGAGCTGAATCTTCAACCTTGTTAATGTATGATCCTGAGGACTGTGAGCCAGTAACCATTTCTGGAAATGCGGACTAAAAGAAAAAGGAGATGGGGAAGATAAAGAAAAAAAATGTCAGGAATAAAGAGAGTAAATAGAAAAAAAATGCCAGGAATAAAGAGCTAGCATGAGTGAATGGTTTTATTCAGAGATTGCAGTAAGTGATGGACAGTTATCCCTGTTTTCATATAAGCTGTTCATCAGTGTGATGACATGACTGGTGTGGCATGGCCTTTTGCTGGCAGGGAGCCACTGGGTCTCGCTTGTTTTTTGCTTAGACAGGGCATTGTCAAAGGACACAGTGGCTCCTCACTGTAAATCTCACTGCTGTTTATGCTGCACCAGCGTGCCTGAGTCCAGGCAGGACTCATCTTTCATGAGGGTTTTTTTTTATCCACTGACCAATAATCCATAGGGTTTGAGCATGGTCTCTTCCCTCGCTAGTCAACATCAAAAGAAGATCCCAGCGTGCTGAATAGGGATTTTTCTCTCTGCTGCTGTGGCTGGGGGTGTAAAGCAGAGCACAGTTCAAAGATCTGCGTTGCTGAAATTGCCTTGTAATGCTTTATTCATATCTTTGATACTGCCTGACAGAAGGCAAATTTATTCATTCTGTTGCCTGGCTCTGATAGAGAGCTTAAGTCCTAGAGTAAGTAAGATAAGTAGTTTGCAGAGATGCTGTTTAAAGCCTTTACCTGTTTTTAGGGCTGAAGGAGGACAGGGAGGCCAACACAAGTCACCCTTTGGAGATCACCCAGCTCCAGGGAAGCCCAAACACCGGAGTGGGGGGACTTAGGCTGCTCCAAGGAGCATCACTGCATGCAGGGATGGGGCCCTTCTTCATGTTGGAAGATAATTGGGGGCAGCTGGTTACTTCCTTCCTAGCACAGGGAGCCCCAAAAACGCCCCAGTGCCTCTGGTAGCTCTCTGGCCACTGCATGGTGTTAGCCTGCACCCCGAGGCTGAAAGTGGCCCTTGGCTTATCAGACCTCACTTGGCTTCTGGTAGAGTCCCCCCAGTTTCTCCCAGGTGTTTTCCCAATTTTCAGTTTCACAGTTTGTTTTTTTTTTTTTTTGTTGAGTAAGTGATGTGACACATAGAGCTCGTGATATCTCCTCTGTGTAAGGTTTTGTGGTGTATCAGGAATGGAAGAAAGCAGGTTTAAGCCCTTGACTTATCAGACCTCACTTGGCTTCTGGCAGAGTCCACCCACAGGTTTATCAGGATGCCTCTAGTGCCGAGTTTCAGCTGCTCTGAGGTTGTCACCTGCCATGACCTGCTGAGGATGGCCCTGATGATGGTGCCATTTGCTCCTTGTCCTTCTTTGCTTGGAGATGGATGTCAGGAGGATGGGTGACTCACCCAGTGCCCTCCCTTCCCTAGGGATGGGGAGAGCACCAGTCCTTCCCAGATGTCAGGAATCTCTCCTCATCCCCTGTTTTTCCAATTTTCAGTTTTACAGTTTGGGTTTTTTTGTTGAGTAAGTGATGTGACACACACACACACAGAGGAGATATTACAAGCTGTAAGGTTTTATGGTGTATCAGGGATGGAAGAAAGCAGATCTAAGCCCTTTGCATATCAGACCTCACTTGGCTTCTGGTAGAGTCCATCCTCAGGTTTGTCAGGATCCCTCTAGTGCTGAATTTCAGCTGTTCCTTAGCTTGTCACCTGCCATGACCTGCAGAGGACGCGGTGATGCTGATGATGGTGCCGTTTCCTCCTTGTCCTTCACTGCTTGGAGCTGGATGTCAGGAGGATGGATGGGTGACTCACCCAGTGCCCTGCCTTCCCTAGGGATAGGGAGAGCACCAGTCCTTCCCAGGTGTCAGGAACCTCCCCTGATCACCAGTTTTTCCCAGGTGTTTTTCCAATTTTCAGTTTTACAGTTTGGGTTTTTTTGTTGAGTAAGTGATGTGACACACACACAGAGGAGATATTACAAGCTGTAAGGTTTTATGGTGTATCAGGAATGGAAGAAAGCAGATCTAGCTGTTGGCAGCAAGTATTAAAAATGAAGCAGGTTTTAGAAAGGATTATTTCTGCCTTTTTATTGGGAGAAATAATCTCTCTTTTAAAGTTAGTTACTAATATGCCCCATGACTATACATTTATCTCTACCCCTAATAAAGGATTTTATCATTAATACACATGAATTTTCACTTACATTATAATCCAATCAGAGGCAAATCTCCCCCTTTAAATGCAAAGTGTGCAGCAGAACAGGGACTCTGGGATAATTTGTTGAGTAAGGTGGCTCAAACACAGCAGAGTGAGTTTAATTTTCTCTATGCTTTTCGGTGCAGCACAAGTTGCCTTTTGCTGTTTAATTTGTGTTTTCATATGGGCATTGTGGAGGGGTGGAAAAAACTGATTACATTGGGCAAACTTGGAGGCTGAGGGTTTGCTGGGTGTGGAGAAGGAGCTGGTGGAGGAGCAGTGAGAACATGGAAAGCACAGCTGAGCCGGGCTTGTAGAGAGGAGAGTGCTCTCTTGCCCTTGATTTGGCTTTTCTTTCCCCTTTTTTTTGATCAGAAACCAGTACTCATTTTACCAGCCTTATTTTTACTTACACTCAGCTGAGTTTTGGTTTTTCTTTCAATAAATGCCAAATGACACTGAAACTCATTGGGCAATTTCAGAGTGGTATTTTTCCCTCAATGTAACTCTTTTTCTCCCCAGTGTTACAATTTTTTGGCAAGTCAGTGAAATAACTCCAGGATCCACTTAATGACCCAACAGCCTGAAACTCCTTTTCTTTTCTTTTTTTTCTTTTTTCTTTTTTTTTTTTTTTTTTTCTGTCATCTGCCACTCTGGAATTTCTGATGTTTGAATCTTGAAGTGCAGCTGGCAGAGCAGAGAAACCTGTGTGCCCACCCAGTTGGGAAGGTGAGGAAAATGCTGGGAGCAGAGTCCATCCCAAGCAATAATGTGATACTGCTGTTTCTTACAGTTTCTAGCAGTTCAAGCCTAGTGTGCACTCAGGACCTGTGTAATGCTTCTCAGTCTCAATTGTGCCTCCTAAAGTGGTGACAGAGGAGAGGAGTAAGTGCCACCCAAAGAAATATCTCCTTTTATTAGGGCCTGACCTACCCAGAGCCAGGTTCCAAAATCTTCCCTTCCTGCATTGCCCCCTGGCCATGGCAGCAGTGCCAGATGGGGCAGCAAATCCTCTACCCTCTATGAAGCTCAGGAGGTCACAATTTCCCAAAGTGGCACTCTGGTGTGCTCTAAAACCCTTGGAAGCTGAAGGGAAGAGCTGAGAGCTTTTCTGAATTTCAGTCTGCCTAGCAAAGCGTGCAGGGGATCCTCCACCACTGCTGCTTTGTTCATGGGGCTGTGTCTTGTTCCAAGGCAGGGAACGAACATCCATCCATCCATCCATCCATCCATCCATCCATCCATCCATCCATCCATCCATCCATCCATCCATCATCATTGCCTCTCCTACCACTGCTGTTTAATTGGCATTAAATCCAATTAAATCCCCCTCCATCCATGGATCCCTCCATCCATGGATCCATCGATCCATCCCTCCATGGATCCCTCCATGGATCCATTCCTCCATCCATCCCACCTCTCTCCATGGTTGCTGCCTCTCCTACCACTGCTGTTTAATTGACATTAAATCCACTTAAATCCCCCTCCATCCATGGATCCATCCATGGATCCCTCCATCCATCCATGAATCCATCCATGGATCCCTCCATCCATGGATCCATCGATCCATCCCTCCATGGATCCCTCCCTCCATCCATCCATCCCACCTCTCTCCATGATTGCTGCCTCTCCTACCACCGCTGTTTAATTGGCATTAAATCCAGCTAAATCCCCCTCCATCCATGGATCCATCCATGGATCCATCCATGGATCCATCCATCCATCCATCCATCCATCCATCCATCCATCCATCCATCCATCCATCCATCCATCATTCCATGGATCCCTCCATCCATCCGTGGATCCATCCATGTATCCCTCCATCCATGGATCCATCGATCCATCCCTCCATGGATCCCTCCATCCCTCCTGGATCCCTCCCTCCATCCATCCCACCTCTCTCCATGGTCACTGCCTCTCCTACCACCGCTGTTTAATTGATGCCTCAGAGCTCCATGCTGGGACTCTGCCGGAAAAAATTTGGATCTCATTTTGTCACATCTTTTTCTTATTATTCTTTGGGCAGAGGATATTTGTGGGTGTCTGTTCCCCCTCATTTTTGTGGCCTCTTGTGCTGAGCTGTTTTGGATTTGTTTATACCTTGGCTTTATCAAGTGCATTGTCATGGTGTAGGTTTGGTGTTGCTCAGGTCTTTGAGAACCCCAATGCAGTATGGGCTGCTCAGGGTGGATATCTGGGTGTCTCATTTATTTCTTGCATTTAGGGTGTGCCTTAAAGCCTGTGGTGCCCAAAGAGGGCATTGGGATGCAAAGCAAACCTTGCCCATAAGCACTCGACTCTTCCTGCAGCTCCTCTGGATGGTCAGTGCCTGGATGAGTGAGGGGGTTGGAGGTCTCCATTCCTACAGAACCACTTGGGAAGGCAAAACAAAACCTAATTTCCTGCTAAATCACAAAATGGCCCCAGTGCCACAGAAACTCCAGGCAGGGGTTGTAATTAGGGATTTCCCAGGTCGCCTAACACACACTCCTCCTTTTAAATTGCTCGTGCCACGCTGGTGCCTCTTGGTTGGAGCATTCAGAAAGGTCCTGTGGTGAGGGACAGTGAGCCAAGAGGTGAGCTGGGCTGAGCTCTGGTGCTGTTTCACATAATGGGGTCAAAATTGCACATGGGGAGAGCATTTAGAAGGAGGTAAAAATAAACCCACTAAATATTTGGATAAACCTGTAGCTGCTCAAAATGCTGATGGCTTGATTATTTGTCTTTGTCTAGTTAAATGCTGGGGTTTTTTTTAATCTTTTGCTACCAAATGACTGATCTCAAAGAGGCTTACAGTAAAAAAATACATATTTAATTTGGAAAAAGTCTTGCAGGGAGGAATGTATTTTTGCTGGTTTGCACAATAAAAGAGCAAACCACTTTTCATTCTTGCCTGATTTCAAAGACAGAAAATTGTCATTTTGCCATGAAAGGCTGTTTTTGCTGACACAATTGGTAGTTTAGCTCTGCTTTGATTTCCTATTCTAAATATGTTGCAAGATTATAGGGTGCATCCCAAGAAATATTCAGCAATTTTTTTTCCTTTTGAATTGCTTAAAAATTAAGATAATGATTATGAACATGGCATAAGTCTGTGCACGATGTATTTTGTTTCCCTCTCCTTGACACTCAGTGTGTGCACTCTTGGGATAATATTTTATTACAGGACAGCAATTCCAGGATGATATTTTGAGTACATCAGTAATGAATTCAAAACTCAGTGTAAGACCAGAGTCTCAGCTGGTGTAAGTCAATGTCATTCCATGGAAATCAGTAAAGCCATGCCAGTTTGTCCAAGATGGAGATGTGCCTTGTGGTTATTTTCTCCATCTGTCCATAGCACGGAGCTGGGGTTGCCACCACAGGTAAAATTTATATGTGTATGAGGAATAGAAGAGGGGCTCAGGCATTTAAAATACTGAGGGAACTCTTATTTAAAGAATTTAACTCAGTTTAAATACCTGCCCCCAAAACAGGCAGAGGCAGCTAATCATGATCATTCCTAAGAAATTTTGAGATAATCTCATGTATTGATGACTGTGTGTTTGTTTCCTCAGTGGTTTCCCAGCAGTGCCTTGCTATGGAAAATGTCACCCATTTCTGCTTCAGCTGGGAGCTGGTTTGGGACAGGCTGAGCCTCTCAGAGGTTTCCCTCAAATCCCCTTTCCAGTGAGCACAGGTTGTGCTGCTCAGCATGGCCACAACCATTTTTTTTAATATTAAAAAGATGTTGCTGAAGTAGCAGGGACCACTTTGATCTCCCTCCTCTCTTGTGACAGAAAGTGGATGCACTACACATTTTTTACTTTCCCAGTTTCTCAGTGAATCAGGAACAAGAAACATTTTTACACATGGAAAACATATTTTTCCTAAATCTTATTTGTGCAAATGATGAATCTGTTTAGGAGTTTCCACCATTACCCTTGCAAGGGAAGAGAAGACAGGGATGTACATCCAGTAAGGGAGATTGAGAGCCTGAGAAATGCTTTTGGATTAGAACAGGAAATGTAGAGTCAAGGTAGAGGTGCAGCCCCATTGGAAATACCTCTATTACCATGGCATTAAATTAACCTTGAGGTTCCCCAAGTTCATTACATGCAGCTGTTTACATTGCCTTTTTATGAGAGGTTTTATTCAGGGTGAAATCCATAACTGTACTGTTTTTACAAGCAAGGAGCCCCTCGTGGTGAGGGTTGGTTTTTTTGCCTACTTATTGATGGCAAATGCTTGAAAATGTGTTGCAGATCGAAAACTAGAAAAAAAAAATACAGCTTTTGTTTATGTGGAGTCACTCTTGCAAATGTCATGTTTGCATATTTTGAAATTAAAAATCAATACACCATTACATATCAAGAAAGAATATTTCACAGCATCTGTTGTAAAAAGGTTATGGATTTCCTCATTAGCAGCTGGCTTGGAATAGAGTGAGAAGGGATGGGGCTGTTGGCAGGGCACTTTGGGAATGAGCTACTGGGCCTTGGAAAACAAATACCCCTCTGCTTTTGGGAGCCTGGTCACTCTCTGAGTTGATGCCCTGTACATCCCTTCTCAGGCCACACAGAGCTGCTTATTCTTGTTCTACTTTATGTATCAGGTAGGGGATTAGTATTTTTTTCTTGTAAGTAGCTACTGATGCTAATTTTCCAGGACAGAGCTAGAGGAATGAATAGTAAATCCATTAAAAAAAAAAAAAAAAGGTAAGACAGACAAGGAATGAAAATGATAAAACTCAAAGCCTCTTTCTTTTCTTCTTGTCTTTGTTTAACCAGTCAAGGCAACTTAGTCACAAAGACGTGTTTTGCTTTATGTATTTTGCTTTCACAGAGTTTCCCTGTGTGTCTGTGGCTAGGCTGGTGCAAATCAAATCCTACCTGCAGCTGTTCAGTGTGGTGGATGCAAGGGCATGTTTTTATTAAGAACACACACCAACAGCCCTTTTAGCAGAAAATCAGGAATAACTGCTTGCTGGGGAACGAATTATTCTTCTTGAGTCAAAGCCAAGGATAATGCATTGAAGTAAGAATTTCCTTGTTGTTACAAGAATAATGTTTTTTTGGTGGTCAGCATGTAAGATTTATGCTATGATTCCCCTATTCATGTCTTTGATTTTTAGGAACACAAATTTTATGCGTGATGTGGCACTAAATACAGATTTGACTAGCCCTAAGTTCCTTATTGAATGAGTGTGTGTGAGTAATTCACTGTCTGGGACAGAAGCAAACTGTTCTCTTCATTAATCACAGAGGCTCCTTATTGGCCACCAGTTCCAAGTGATCTCATTTTTGTGCCTTTCTTTGAAGTTTCTGGAACGAGCCAATGCACAGAGATATCTGTAGGCTGTGTTGGATTAGGTTAGCTGCTGGACAGATAAGTTTGTAGCAGAATATCTTCTAGAGCTGATCTGGGGTTGCAGCCTCACCTATCTTTCTTTCCAACCACTGTGTATTTTATCAGCCTTCACCAATTTTATAAACTCCCCCTGGGCCAATCTCCTTCTTTTTATGTCTCTAGGAGATCATTGTGGAGATGAAATGAGAGAAAAGCAAAACCAACTAAATAAAATACTTGGGCACTATCTTGGCACCCAGGCTTGAAGGTTGAGAACTTGTAGGTTTTCATGTCTTTTATCTCTAAAATTATTTGATGGGACTGTAAGAAAATGTAAGGATTTGAGCAGTTTGTGTTCTTCAGAGGGGTGACACCTCAGCCTGGGGAATTTTTGGCTTATTTGTTGAGTTTGGCCCTTGCTTTTGGTCCCTGGTCCTCATGGTGTGGAGATGTGCTGGTAGCCAGAGGAGCAGGAGGAGCTACACTGTCCTTTGGAGATGGGATGGCAGTGAAGGCACATCTTTAGTCTGTACCAAACCCACCATCCTGCCTTTCTGGGGTGCAGGAGAAGGGGACATAAGTGGTTATTTGCCCAACTCCATCATGTGCTTCCTTATCAGGCAGTTCCAACCAATAAATCCCTAAGCTCAGCTGTCATTAACTTTGTGCTTCAGGAAGATTAAAAAGTGTACTTAAAAAAAAAAATCCCAAACATGAAAGAACAAGCACACAAATACATTAAAAAATATATTTAAAAAAATACCAACCCCTAAATGGAAAAGGTGAATTACTGCTTTTCTGCTGGAAGACAGTAAAAAGCATGCTCACACAAATGGTATTGTCAACCCCTTGAAGCAGGAGAGTTTGGTGAAATGCAAATGACCATTGCTCAAAAAGCTGCTGGGAAGATGAAGTGACTGCCTGCGCTGGGATAGATGGTCACTGAGTAAAGATCTATTGTGCACTGAGTCGTGTGGCAATAAAAATAGACAGATAAATGCAGGTCAGCAGAGGAGATAAGACAGGCTATATAATGCCAAGCCACCTTCTGAGGGAATATATAAAACCACGAGAGCCTTTGCAACAGATGACATGAAAACTTACAGCACTGGTGTTTTCCACACAACAGCAGCGCAAATCTTTTTTTTATTAACTAAGTTGAACTTTAAAATTATGTTATGACCAAAAATCAATAAAGAGAAACTGATTTAAGTTCATCCAAGTGTGAAGGGGTTTATTACCAGTGCTACATCACTCTAATGATGTACTCTTAAAAATTTGGTTTTGTGATATATTACATCTATTATTGCTAAAAGGATAAAACTGCAAAGCAACAGTGGACATTAATAAATCAATTTAAAGAAAAATGGGCAGGTAGCCAGGGGAAAACGAAATCCAATTTGCAGTTTTTAAACACTGTGCAATTGTAATGTATGCAAATGACACCCACGCCGAGGCCCTGGGTTTTCAGTTGCTAATGGGATTCTCTCCTTTTGTTTGTTTGGCCTAGGATAATCCTCCTCGGAAGCTGCTCTGTGAGAGTGCACTGATATGTAATATTTCTGCAGCTAATTTTCTCACTTAACCTTCTAGATAGATCCACACTATAAGAACAGCCCACAGAGCTTTGTTGATCAGGTTGCATGAAGCATTTCTCGGGGTTGTTGAGACACAGAACATCTGTCTTCCTGTCTCTGTTTCCATCCCTGTCCTGCTTTGCAGGCTGTGCTGTGCTGAAATGATGCTCTCTTCCTGCTCATTCATACAAGAGTTAAAGTACAACAGTACTGGACTGGTTTTGAACAGTAGCTAGAAAAATATTTCAAAAACACACCAAAAAATTTCCTTGTGCTCTCCACCTAATTTATAACCAAAATGGGGTGTATTTTTGGCAAAGCAAACTTTGAATTCCTGTTGGGAAGCAATCATTGCCCTGTCCCCCCCATGCTGCCTGCTTGCAGTCTGTGTTCTTCACGGAGAATTACAAAAGATCCTCTTTGCCCGTGACCTTTCTTATTCTAATGGCATCTGACAGTGAAAAATGCTAGGATTTTCAAAGGAACCTGGGAATTTAATTGGACATCCACCTCTTTAAAACTCCTTCAGCAAGCCAGGCTTATTTATTTTTATTAATATGCTCCCAACTCCAGGAGAGAGCAACAGCGCGTCCATGATTACAGAGAATTTGTGAAACGCAGGGATTCAAATGAGATGCCGGCGAATAAATGTGCTTTTGTCAGCCCTGCTCTAGAAACTCTTCAATCTGCATTTAGTCCAGGGGCTTCTTCATTAGGGCAGAGATGTAGGGGACAAGTGACACCCTGGCAGTGGCAGCGTCAAGCTCCAGGTTGGTTATTTCCTAAGGATCAGTGCGCCAAACGTGCTGGGATCCTGGAAGGGAGGAGTGAGTTCCTTCTCTGTTTCTGTTTGTTTCCTTCTCTGTTCCCTTCTCTGTTCCCTTCTCTGTTCCCTTCTCTCTTTCCTTCTCTCTTTCCTTCTCTCCTCCTTAGAGGAGATGCTTCATCCCAGGTGGGTCAGGTCTGTCCTGCTCTCTTGTGCTCTCCCTGCATAGCTGGCAAAGATGAGGAGCTCTAAAAAAGTATATGTTTGCCCTTTTTTAATGCCCTGGTTGAGAGTTCTGTTGAGTATTTGTGCCTGTATTTTTTACTTGCTGAGTGCTGGCCAGTAGTGTGAGAGGGCTCAGTGAAATTAAATTGTTAAGAGGTTGGTTGTAGGTGTTTTTAATAGCATGTGGTGCTCAAGGAATGTGTATTCAAATTAGTTTCTGTAGTGTCCTCCAACTGCTCCCTCTAAGCTCATGGAAAGCTGAATAAAACATAGATGCTTTTGGAAATTGTTTTCAGCACCAAATAGGACTGGGATCTTTGCTTTCTCTCATGTAAATCTCGAGCTTGTTAGCAGCCACTTTAACTTCTTGTTAAATCAGTTTTTAATTTCTTATAAACGTGCACATGACTAATGCAAAGTCTGGGAAATGTAAAGTTAAGATGCTTCTGTATTCAAGAATTGGCTGGAGTGGTGATTTTTGATAGCCAGAGGCTGAGGCTTCCAGCAGTGTGCAGATCACCTTCAGGAGGCTGGAAGGTAAAGGCAAGGCAGCAGTGAGCAGAGACATGGCACAGCTACTGCAGGAGGATCACTACAGTGATACTTGAGTGCACATCTTTATTAATATTGAAATGTCAATGGTATTTTTAGCCCAGCATTTATTACCCCTTTGAGCAGGGTGCCTAAATGAATCCAAATGTCTTGATAGATGTCTTTCCTTGATGCCTGCCCCAGAATAGTTGAGAACCAAACAATAATTACAATCACTTCTATACAGGCAAGAGAATCATAATCTTGGATCTTGCAATTTTCTTCTGTCTTTAGCTATCATACAAGTCTGTCATTCTTGCAAGTTTTAATTTCTGGCATCTGCTTGGCAGGGGTAAAATTAGCTTAATTGCTGTTAGATTTTTCAGGAAGTCTTCCAAGCGTTACTCCAGCAGACAAATTGTGTTTGCCTCTCCACAAACAGAAGCAAGTGCTAGTACGTGTCCCAGAATGTACCACAGCCACTCACCACGGGTTTCACAGCAGCCCTCACAGCCAGGGCACTGACAGCAGGCACAAAACTTCCCTTGGGAGCAGTGATCTGCCGTGGTTTTGGAGTTGTGGGAGATGTTTGAATGGATTAATGGTGTTGGGGTGTTGTGAGGGGTCCCCAGGACGAGGTGAGACATGAGAATTGACTCCAAATTCTCAGAAGGCTGATTTATTATTTTATGATGTTATATTAAAAGAAATGATACACTAAAACTATAACAAAGAAAGAGAAAGGAGACATCCAGAAGGCTGGAAAAGAATGATGATAAAAACTTGTGACTGACCAGAGTCCTGACACAGCTGGACTGGGATTGGTTATGAATTAAAAACAATTTGCATGGAATCAATCAAAGGTGGACTTGTTGGTAGCAACCTCCAAACTACATTCTAAGCAATCAGATAATTATTTTTTTACATTTCTTCTCTGAGGTTTCTCAGCTCCTCAGGAGAAGGGATTTTTCAGAGAATATCATGGTGCCAGGATGACACCACAGGTGATGTGAGGGCTCACTCCCCACTGTGTTTTCCATCAAAACTCGTCCTGTGGAACATTGGAGTGCACCTTGCAGGCAAGGATGAAGGATGAACGTGGACCCAGTCTTTCCCAAACCTTTGGGATTCTGAAACCTCTCGGGACCCACTAGTGAGTGCAAAGAGCACAATGAACGTGTCCATTCAGGAAGAGGCAAAAATCCACACATCTACAAGAAATTAGAAGCAAATATTTATTAACTTCACACAGTTAACCTTTTGTTTCCATTTCAGTTCAAATTACTGACATGGGTGGGTGGTGGTTTCAAAAAAGGGATCTGAGTCCCCAAATTCTGGCTGTGGTCTTGGGCATGGGATAATTGAGGGAGTAATACTTCCTCAATATTGAGAATAATTGAGGATGTTTCCACATGCAGGATTATTTGTGTGCTGCCAATTCTACCTGCTCTGGGAGGATTTAATAAGACAAAGAATGTTAAACTCAAGCCTAATACATTTTTTTTAAACACTGTGGGGAAAATAGATCTAAAGGAGCATGAGGAAATAATTTTATTGAACTTGCAGTTTCTGTTTGCCTCTTGTTGTGGCTGGATTGTTTATCCACTAAGGATTAATTTGTTACTGTTTTTTAATGATGGAAATCTTTTGGTCGTGAGTCTATTTAACAAAGTGTAGTGAAAATAAAACCTGTGTTATTCAGTGGCATGTACAGGGCTTCAATATTTTCTTATTTCTCATAATTTAGGGGATACAGCTTTGGGAAAACACAGTTGAGCTGGGGAGAGTAAGACTTCTGCAATCTCCCCTAAAGCTCAGCCTTTCCACTTCTTTCAGAGCATCCACAGTTATGTGTTGTGTGCATTTGCAACTGATTGACACATTAACTTTCATTGGGTGTTTTGTAAATACTGGCTACACAATTTGTACCAATGTCCTGCAGATGTATTTCAGGCACTGATTGAGCTTTTTCAGGTTTGTGCATGGTGTTTCTTGTGCTGTGTTTCTTTTGAGCAAGTGTGATGCTGTCTTTCCAGCTGCAAAGTATGATGTGTTCCTCTCCCGATCCACAAGATTTTCAATTTCTTCTAAGATCTATGTGTGAAACCTTCATTTCAGTGAAAAAAAGCATTTCTGGTGTCTTGAATGAGGCTACTCTTCATGCCATCTTAAAAAAAATCCACATTCCAAGGAATTCAAGTGATTTTAGAGAATCTGTTAGGTTAATCCTTACTTCATCAGTCCTTTCCCCATAAGCAGAGCCTCTAAAATTGATGATAAAAGGCAAGAATCAAAAAAGGTGAGGTAATTACCTGGAGCAAGCAAGGAGGAGAGTTGCTCTGCATTATGCAGGCCTCCTACTTGATAAAGACTTCACTTTTATGTGTTTGTTTCTGCAAGGGCATATTGAGTGAGAATTAGATGGAGCCAGTTTGGCTGGATTTATATTGGCAGGAGATAACAACAGTAGATGAGAAACATGCTTGTCTGGGCCAGAAACCTGGTGTTGCAGAGAACAGGCCAACAATATTCACTGATGTCCAGTTTTCTTGGCATGAGCTGGTGCAGTTCTTTCTTTTGAGGTACCTTCTGTTTCCCCTGGTAATTTAGCATGATTGCATAATGATAGCAATTGAGTGTTAACAGAGCCTTAAGTTCAAAGTCATTAGCTGCAATGAACTCGAGATGGAGTCAAGATTTATTTAATCTGCATTCTGCCAAAACTAGGAGGTAAAGCCTAACATCAGTCAAATAAAGCATTGCCACTTGTCAGATTAAAAACCCCCTGGTTCTGGTTGATGGGTTAAACTAGGCTGCTGATTTGGTCACTTCTGAAAGGACACGCTGTCTTGTACTTGAGGGATCAGAGGAGCTGTAGATGTCATCCCTCCGAGCCATAAAGCTTTCTTCTGTCTCTTTTACAACCTCTCATCAGCCCTTCAAAAGTTCCTCAGGCTTGTGGAGTTAGGAGTCTCTTTATCTGTCAGTTTGTTTGAGTTTAAATACTTGGTGGAGCCATCAGATTTTTCCATAAAACATTTGGGATGTAAATGTGCTTTTGTAGTCTGGGATGGAAGGGACTGGAGTTGCAGTTTCTGGCTTGCCTGATATGGGAGTTTTTAATGGGAGTATTTCTTCCCTGCTTGTCATTCCCCTAAGAAATTCCCAGGTGATGCTTCAAGTGAATGTTTGGGCTTTGTTGAAGTAACTCTGGCCAGCCTTAAGCAACAAGTGGGTGGTTATTCTCCCAGCATGCTGGTGCAGTGGTTTATTGGTGAATATGGAGGGAATAAGGAGTGGTGAGTGTGTTACAGCTCCCTGGGGAGATCCAGGCTGGGAGCACTCAGGACCTTGGATGGGAAGCTCCCATCCCTTGGGCAGCCCTTAGGCACTGACCTCCAGGCTGACCAGGCTTTCCAGAGTCCCAAGATCAAACCCATTTGCTGGTTTTGGTGCAAAGTGCACAAAAGCTTCACCTAATCATTCAAAGGAATGATTAGAAATGGACTTTTAAACCCCCAAACAGCAGCACCTGCCATTGCTTGCCCTGACCCTCCATCTCTCCTCCTTCCCTCACCCCTCTGCAGTTTTATGGCACAATAAAGCAGATGTACAACATACAGGGCCTGGCTGCTGCTTTAAACATATTTTTTTTTTAATTATTGTTGTGTCTTTAATTGCCTATTGCCTTTCCCAGTCCATTAATAATGAATTTCCAAGCTTGCAAACTGGGAGGACAAGAGGCAGCGATGTGTTTTCTGCCAGGCCTGGCGTTGCAGGGATAGTTTCTGTGTCTAACACACCATGTCTGTTTGCATTTTCCATCGAATTTTTCTTCCCTCCACGTCGAGCAGATGATGCTAGTGCTGAAACTGATGTTGCTTTTTATTTTTCTTTGGGTTGTAATGCATCAGAACATCTCTCAGAGGAGAGGTGTGTGGGAAGAGTTATTTATACTTGGGAAGAAGTGTGCCTTCTCATTTAATGCCTGGTCCTTGGGTTCAGCAGCTCTTTGCCTGTAGTATTCAGCAAGTGGGACTGAATGTCCCATTTAGCAAGGTAATTTCTGACGAATGTTGTTGAAAACAAAAAGGAAATTGGCAAGAATTGTGCAACTGGTTGCTTTTGGCCAAAGTCTGTTGACGTAGGTGACGTTTGCACTCAATAGAATAAGTTTAAAATAGCAAAACAGAAGGCAAAGTCTTTAATAATCTACACAAAGTCTCACATGGGATCTCCATGGGCATTTTGGTCCTTTTTTTATAGGAAAAAGGCAGAAATGATGTCTTTGTGGGTATTTTTTTAACTGGTGCTGCATGGCAGGAAAGCAGTTATCATTCTGCCTTGATCCTGGGGCTGTGTGATGCTTTGGCACTGAGCCACAGCCAGTGCTGCCAAAATAACCTGGCTGGGACACCAAAGGCCAGGAAACCAGGACCAGCTCAGGGCTGGGATGATGGAGTGATGAGGACTGTGCAAACCTCTTGGCACCATTTACAGCTCCTCTGTCGTCTGTGCCCTTACTGGTTTCTGTTACTCTGCTTTCCTCTTGGCTCAGTGGCTCAGTCTGGAGGCTGAGGTGGACTTGGCATGATGGGGAAATTATCTGTGACCAGACACACAATGGTGTTTTTAGACATTCCAGCACTTTGGGGCTAGACCCTGCTTTGTTCAAAGCTTGTTGAAAAAAACCCAAGATGGTGCAATCAGCAGGGGAGCTCCTGGGAGAAGTTTTGTCTGGCAGTTCAGCCTTCTTCTGATGGTTATATTCTAAGCTATCAGATAATTATTGTTTCCAATTTTTTTCTGAGGTTTTTCAGCTTCTCAGGAGAAAAACCTGGTGTTAAACTGGTGTAGCCAGGTGTAAAACTGGCCTGGGTTTGTTAATCTTGGACAAGGCTTTGTTCCCACCTGAGCTCTGAGCTGCAAAAGTGGCAGCCCAGCACAGGAGCTGTGTGATGGAGCTTCTTGTGCCTTATCTAATGAGGTCTGTGGTGACAGTGGATTAAATCACAAGCCTGGGGAAATAAAAATGTAATGGCTGCCTGTAAACAACATCTTAGGTTAATTTAAAATTTTCTCCTAAGATAATCAGTGTTTATTAAAAAAAGACATAGGTAGCTGTCCCTAAGACCAGTGGATTGTGCCAGTGTGTGCTGTGCCATGTCCACAACACTTCTCTGTGGCTTTGTTGGAACAACAGAGTACAATATATGCTGTTTAGGTATATTAAGAAATCTCTATGGTTATATTCTTTTCTTCAGATGGGCTTAGAAACATGGAACTTATGGCAATAACTGTGCTCTGGTTCTGATGAACAACCAGCAATCTTGGAAAAGTGCTTGGTTGGCATCTGCGTGGGTTTCTGCAGGTCAGGCAGATCGTCTGATACTGAATTGCAAACTCAAAAACTGTGCTGTTTATTGATCTGGTACATTTGCTAGTTCTGGAATACAAAAGCAATGAAGAAATGAAGAAAGTCAGGGCTTTATCTCCAAGGATGTGTCTGACACCATCTGGGTGTCTCATTTGAGCTGTGGTGAGCACAAGGCAGAGCTGGTGCCACTCTTTTCCTGAGAGAGAGAGTAAGAGAAAACCCCTGGTATGTTAAGAAAAATGCCTGTTTACAGTTTAGTGCCTTCCATTTTTGCCTTGAAGATCACTGGCAGAGGGATTTTTTTAGAGCTGTCCCTTTGTCACATCAGAACAGTGTTCACAGAGTGTGCTGCATTGCTGAACCCCACAAGGGACTTAAAAGAGTCTTGAGTATTGCTTTCTCTTTTTTTAGTTTGTCATAGCCTTAACATAATTTGAAACATGCCTCTGTATTTTGTCAGCTGTGTAAGAACATGTATTTGTCACAAAATCCCATTAATATAAACACCCTCCCTTTCCAGTTTGATAGAAGGCAAACTTCCAGTTGGAGTTTCTCTCTTTCTGTGAATTAGGTAAAATAGAGGAGTTAGCATAATAACTAAATTAGTTATGGTCAGTTTATCTGATACCAAAATGAGCTCTGCAATGCTGCAGCTGCTTTGCAGCAAAACCACCAGGAAATTTGGTTCTTGTGTGTTTTGCAGTGAGTTTCCTAACATCACTGTATTTATTTCTCATTTGCTTAATGGAAACACTTAAATCTGAATGATATGTGTAATAACAGATCCTGTCTTGCTTCAGAGCTTAAGCAGAACAAAGAAGGAAGTCAGTCTGAAAAGCTTGGTCCAGCTACTTTTTTGCTCTTGAGAAGTTTGGTGCAAAGACTTTTCAAAACATGGTTAGAATCAAAATGAGAACTGTCAACCTCTCCTGTGTCTTCCATGGTTATTCTGGTATTGTTCTCAAGTATGATTTCATACATTCTAATGGGGGAAAACAACACACACTGTTGGTTTTGTATCATTTTCAGGTAATTTGATGTAGTAGGAGCTGCATGTTGATCAAATGATGATAAAGAGGGGAGTTAATCAACACCTATTAGGTACTTAAACATTATAACAACTGAAGAGACAACTTGTGGAGGAAATCAAGAGTTCTCTTGGTTGTCCTTTTTGATTTGTTTTAATTCTGGCTTCCTGTAGTCGCTTATTTGAGAATAAAACAAACATTGTAGGTGAGACTAGTTTGAATTAAAATCATACAAGCCTGAAAATCTACTTTGTGCATATTCCCCTTAAGGCCAACATCCACGAGCAGCTAGTATTTCCCAGTGGGAAGCTCTGATTTTTCAGTTAATTCAATCTCAGAGAGAGGTTAATTTTTTAAATATTTCTGTTTGTGGGGACAGCAGATGCCACAGTGGGCACTCACTGTTTAAAGGCAGAGCTGGTGCTCTCTGCTACAGCCACCCCTAACACCACAAAGTGTTTCATGCTCATCTGCTTGATGCTGCAAAGTGTGAGCCCTCCCAAACTCCTCATTTAGGTCCAGGAGGGTTGTATAACTCATGTTTTTGATGCACTTGGAAACTGTAATCTACCGTTTCTGTGTAGGTAATGCATAGTTTTAAAAAACGCTGTTTGGTTTGTCATTTACTCAGTCTTGAGGGAAAATAATGGTATTTTTAGATATTCAAACACTTTGGGGATAGACCCTGCTTTATTCAAAGCTTGTTGAAAAAAAAACAAGATGGTGCAATCAGCTAGCAGGGAGAGAAGTAATTTTTGGGCTTTTGTATGTTTTTGTTAATAAGAAAGCAGTGGTTTAACATGACCTAGAATCACAAAGCATAAAAACAGATCAAGCAATCTTTTATTGGCTTAGTTATGTTGCTTTTGTCGCTTTCTTTAGCTGTGCATTTGTACAAAGATTTTGAATTGAGAAATTGAGTTTGAGTGACACTTTTCAGTGGTGTGGTTCAAAAGGGAGAAAATGAGACATTTTGAAATGTCTTGAGGCACAGCAGGCTTCACTGCTGTGAGGGTGGTGACATTGCAACTGCATGGAGAGAGTCCCATTGGTCTCCGTGGCCTCTGGATTTCTCATGTGATTTACATCTTAGTGTAAGTGAAATTTATCCTTCACCCACCTATTTTCTGTTTCTTTTTCTACTTTTGTTTATCTTTTTTCTCTCTCTCTCTCTCATATTTATTATGAAATAAAACCCATACTGTTGTCACGGGCATATTTCCATCTTAATTTGGGCAGAGGCACTTCTGAGAGGTGCATGCCAATGCTTTTGTGCTGCCCCTTTGGGAATGAGGCTGTTCCTAAAGAACTGAACAGCAGCAGGGACCAACAATCCCTTCCTCTCCTGGGAGAGGTCAGTAACCAGAATAGAATGAGCATTTAGTGCCCTGAGCAGCCCCACCTGGAACCTCCACCCCAACCAGGACTGTCACCATCATATTCTCTTAAAAATCCTCTTTGCCTGGGATTTCTTTCCTAGGAAGCTGAGAAGCCTTAGAGAAAAAGGAAAACAATAATTATCTCATTTGCTTCTCCCGTGTTTTGCTGCTTTGGAATGTGGTTGGAGCTTGTTTATTTAAAACAGAGCTTCAGGTCATTGTTTCGTTGGTTTCATGTGAATTGTTTTAACTTCATGACCAATCACCATCCAGCTGTATCGGACTCTGAGGAGTCACATGTTTTTCATCATTATCTTTTAGCCTTCTGCCTGTACCCTTTCTCTATTCTTTAGTATAGTTTAGTATAGCATTCTTTAATATAATATCATAAAATAATAAATTAGCCTTCTAAGAACATCAAGTCACATTCATCCTTCCTCCCCTTGTCAGGGGGACCCTGCAAATGCCACACCAGGACAGTCCTGGCCTTAGTTAGGACAAAGGAGAGATGGGGTGAGGTGCTGGAACCTTGTGCTTGGCAGACTTTGGTGCATGTCCTGCCTCCAGGAGATGCTGGGATGCGTTGTGGAGGGCAGAGTGCATTTCACTGAGCCCTGCCTGGCTCAGTGGATTGTCTAAAGGCAAGTTTGGAGGGCTTTTTGAAGAGCTGGGAGGAGAGGGGAGCACCTCTAGGTATCCATGCTTGGCTGAATCATGCTGGCAGCACGTTTTCCCTGCCTTGGAAAAGGAGGGCAAGGTGAAGGAAGGACCAGCGGAGCAGGGGACTTGTAGCCATGTGAGTGTTTATTGCCTGTTTCGCTTGGTTTCGTGTTTCCTTGGCAACATCCCCCGTGTGACTTGAGATGCACGGTGAAGTGACACCTGTTGTGTCTGTGAGGGACTGGGAGAAAAATGGGTTTTGTGAAGCAGGTGGAAAATCAGTCAGCTTGGGGCACCCCTGGCTCTGAAGTTACACTGCGTGACAGACAGAGGCAGAGACCCCGGGAGCAGCAAGAGTCTGCTGGGGTTGGGGTGTAGTTCAAGGGACACAGGAGGGGAAATGCAGAGTAAAATAATCTCACTGAAGTGATTTGTGTGTTGAATAAATGAAAGTGCTGTTTTTAATGGAGACTATGAAGTGAACTGTGGTGATTGAGGGCTGTGAATGAAGCACGTCTCGTGGAAGAGGATAATGTTTCAGGGTAGACAGTAGAGAGAAAATGAACACAGCTATTTGGGGTTGTGCTTTCTTTTTCCAACTGCATGTCTACCTTTTTCCTGCTACTGAGTCAGTCTATTAAAGGTACTGCTGTGTTTAGTATTGGGCAGATGCTGAAAATCTCAGCACACAGTCCTGAGTTCAGACTGAGCTGTTACTCAGCTCCCATTAATTCACTTAAACAAGAGCTGGATTTTGAAAATTGCATGGCTCTCAGCACTCTGTTAATAAGGATTGTGGAAATCAGAACTCTCTATTTTAATGCCTGAACAGGCATTTATCTCATCTGAGAATGTTCCAAGTGTTTTTTCCCCCAGCAGCATGATACAGGAGGGAGTAAATGTGCTTGCAGTGGGGTGGAGCGGGAGTGAGGGAGTGAGGGAGGTCCTGCTGGAGGCTGAGTCCTTAAATATGGGACTCTGCACAAGGGGATGAGCCATGAGCAAGCCCAGGCAGCCCCAAAATTCCCTGTCTGTACAGGAGTTGGTGGTTGAAACCACTGCTGTCCTGCAGCAGAACTTTGGGATCTGCTCCTGTGCTGGGCTTGGAACGTGCCCATCTTGTGCCACCTCGTGAGCATCCTTCAGTTCTGGAAGGGACACTCCTGGTTCTCCTTGTGACAATAAGTGTTTGTAGTGCTGGATAAGGCAGAGCTGCTTCTGCCAGGGAAGGGATCTCCCTGGGATGTTTGATCAGCTCCCTGGAGGTGCCTGGAGGTCATTTTGCCAATTGGAACCTCTCTGTTCCAATCCCTGACACATCATCCTGCACGATTGTGGGTTGTATGTAAGATCCTTTGCCTGTCACTGCTCTACATTCCCAAATCCTGAGCTGCCACAATGGTTTCTCCCTGAAATATTAATCCCTAAATCCTTTCCTTACACCGCTAAATCCGAAGCAATTACAATCTTTTCCCTTTCTCTGCTAATTGTATTCATTTGGAAGCAGACCCAGCAGTCCCCAAGGACCATCCTTTTAATTTCCCTTCCACATGTAGCAATGAGCTGGGGGCTGTTACTGCCTGAAAAAATGAGTGCAATGAACAGGCTGGAGAATCAAGTACAGCAGGAAAGTTGTAGGGCTCTAATGGGTGAAAGTGAGGAGTCATCAGCCAGGGCTTGACATAAGCATCTCATTGCCAGATAATCAAAGCCTGGGGAAGTCCAACCCCTGGGGCAAAAAATGGTGGAATCCTGTTTTATTCAGATTTTAAAGGAAAAATTGATCTCTCTTTCTCTCTCTCTTTCTCTCTCTTTTTTTTTTTCTTCCTTTCACAATATATCAGATATGAGTCCTGGATTGCCCTGGGGAGGCAGGTGTGTGTTTTTTCAGACAATTCATATGGTGTAAGAAATGTTTGTATTGTCTGGACTGCTTGGTTTTTCATTGTAAAATGCACATCTCTAAAAAAAGCCTTTTTAATGCCTTTAAAAAAAAAAAAAAGTCTTTATCACTTGGCAGGGATGTAAAAAGTTAATAACAGATTTATAATTTTATTAGCATTTATGCTGCAAGTACTAGAGAGTTCCCTAACCCAAGTTTAATGCATCCTTAAAGTCCTTTTTATTAGCTTGTTAATTCCCAGCAGTACCATTTTATGGAAATGTAAATTAATTTTTTTTTTTCTAGAGGAGAAACAGTGATTTAGATCCAGATGATGAAAACACAGAGGTGTGGGGTTTTTTTGTTTAGTTGGGGTTTTTTTTTTGAGGAGGGTGGATGATTCTTCATTTTTATTTCTTTTATTTCTCCAAAAGTGACTGTTTTATGGTAGCATTACAATTCCTTCTGACAGATGTAGGTGACAATGAGTGGGCACCTGGTCTCATCCTTTCCAGCAGGGAACCCTGACGGAGCCCTGGGCAGGCAGGAGCTCTGTGTGTGTGCTGGGAGGGAATGACAAAAAGCCTCTAGGTGACCCAAACCTGCTCATTCCTTCTTTCTGTCAGAATTGGCCATTTCCAAACTCAGGTTGGGTGGGATTTTCTTTATTTTTGTTTCCTAGGTGTGTCTGTCAGAGATGAGGTCCCTTTCTAATATGTTTATTTTGATAAATGCCCTTTATGTTAACAGGATAGCTTGACTGAGTTTTCCCCTCTAAGAATAGGGAATTATTTTAAAAACAAAACTAATTTTCTCATTCCACTGGCACAGTAAAAATTAAATTACTTTGGGGGAGGAGCTGTGCATATATTTCAGTCTATTCAAACTGCAGTATTGTGCCCATGTTATTTTTATTTTTTGAGTTCATATAATGGACAATATGGTGTAAATTAAATATGTTGCACCCCATATAAGCCCTCTTCATTGCTTGTATAGTCATCCATCCGTGATTCCATGTGGGAGCCACTGAATTTGTGGTTATTGTTCTGCTCTGCACATAGCAGGAGCAGACTTGTGCAGTAAAATAAGATTTCAATCGTTTCCTGTATCACTAATTGTAATTTCCAGGGCTCCCTGTGTGACAGAGCGAACAAAATAGAGCTTTGAGAAAAACTGTCATTAGCCTCGCGGATCAATATGGTTTAGGAAATACAAAACAACTTCAGTTGTTTAAAAATAGGAAGTGCCAGAGGGGGTTCCCACCACCCTGCTGGAAGCAAATCACAGCATTGATCTGTCTGCAGTGTAACTGCAAAATTTGCAGAAAACAGGTGAACCAGCTGGGAATATAAATGGAGGCTCTGTGCAAGGCATGCCTGTGTCAGGTGTGGCCCTCCTGGGATCAGCTGTAAGTGAGACAGTGGCTGGTTTTTGGGAAATGAGCAGGGAGGGAGGCAGTGCCAGCCTGAGGATGCCTCTCCCAGCACAGCCCTGCAGTTCTCTCCCCATTCATGGTTTTGCTTTTTATCTCACTCCCCCTCTCAGATCAGAAGGATTTCTCAGGGAAGTCACAAGTTTGAAGGAATCTACCCATGAGCACAGGACAGGTGATAAAAAGAGAGAAACCCCAGCTGAAATGACACCAGTAGCCTTAGCCCCAGGTCAGGAAAAATGCTGGGGAAAAAAAAGGACAGTGACCCTTTGGCTGTTTAAAATATATGGAGCAGTTGTGTTGGGCTCAGTAAAATGTTTCTCAGATAATTGGCTTTGAGGTTTCTGAAATAATCTCTGGCAGTTTCATTTCTTATTTACTCGTCAAGGTTAAACTTTTTACATCCTGCTACAAAAGACATTTCCCCTTCTCTCCTTGCAAACTTCACCTCCAAAACGACTTCAGGGCATCAGTGCCCTGGCCAGCATATCCTCCCTGCTTTGATATGGGGAGGGGTGTAGAACTTTGGAGCTGTTTTGGAGAAATGGAATTTTGGGAATTTGGAGCGTGCCCGTTCATCCCTCTGTGGCAGAGCTGCCCTGTGAACCTGCGTGGGGGCTTTAACTCTTTGTTTTTGTGCACTCTTCATGCACAGTGTGGGGAGAGCCAGGATCACAGCCACGGCCCTCACCAGGCTTTGCAGGGATTAAGGGCTGTGGCTTTGCTGGCTGGTATTTATTAATGAATGATTTATGAAGGCAAGGCTTAGCCCTGCACTGTTGACTCCAGATCCTGTTACATTCCTTCCCAGCCCGCAGGCTTGCTTTGCTTTGCAGGGAAATGCAGCGAGGGCAGGGCAGCAGCAGCACTGCTTTTGCTGCATGAATTTTGCTCCTCAGAATCAATGTAGGCAGCTACAGGTGTCTGAAGAAATTTGAATCACCTGGGGGTCCTGGACTCTTGTCTTTTCTGGACCATAACCCACCAAAACTGAAGTTTCTTTCCTTTGTGTCATGTTAGTTCCAGGCAAGGAGGAATTTTTGACTATTTGGGTTGTTCTATTTCTATCTCAGCTTGCCAATTCTGAATCTGCTACTTATTTTAACTGGTATTTTAGCTTGCCAATAGAATCCCAAATTAAAACATCAGGGTGATGAAAGCCATCTTTGTCTTGACCAAGAAAGAAACTGTGGCATCCCAGGACTAAAAAAGTAAATTTCTGTGGGCTGAGCACATGTCTGAGAGAGTTTATTTACTGAAGCAGTTGCTGGCCAGTCCTCTGAGCACAGGATTCCTCCCAGTCTGGCAATGAATGTCAAACCAGGGTGTTAAATCAGCTTCTGGGGGAACTTTCTTACTGCAAGTCCAACTTGGAAAACCCTGTTTGCAGGACACTAATTAATGGTTTTCAGTGAGGATGAAATCAATTACAAATTGCTGTAAAAACCCTGATAAGCTCTTTAAAGCAAAAGAACCCAAATCTAAGTAAACCTATATACTAAAACTAGAGAGGTCGACTTCAGTTAGCTTTAAAAGATGCTGAAATTTAATTTTGCTTGAGTACCAAGATAGATCCATGCCAGGATCCCTCTTTTATAAATGGGTGCCTCTAAGCATGATTTAATCCCAACAGGAGCAGTCATTTGCTCTAGAATTGAGTAGTCATTGCCCCCTTTTAGTAGCAGGCTCTGTCCCAGACTGCTGGCAAGATATTCCATGTTCAGATAGCTAAAAATCCATAGGAGGAACCCCACTCCTCCTGTTTTTAAGATCTCCCTATATTACTGCATTTTAAGAATCACTAGGCTAAAGATACACAAGACTGCTTAATCCTTAATTAACCCCTTCACTGAATTTTTATAGGTTATAATAATATATTAGAGGGTTTCTGTGGTTTCTCAAGCCATGCTTTAATATTGGATTGTCCTGCTATGTGTTCAGAGTTCCTTGGCATTTGTGCAGTAGAGAATAGCTGAGGGAAATGGTCTTTTGTCAAGTTAGAATCATTCACTCAGACCTGCCAGGGTTTGCATCTGAAAAAGACATCTTACACAACTGTTTCTTTAAATATATGTATTTATTTCTTTTGTCACGTCTGCTTTGTCCATGCTGTCAGCACATTTTTGAATACTACAGCCTGATATTTCAAGACAAAAAGTCAAGACTTTGCTACACCTCAGAAAGCTCCACAGTGAAGTTTTGCATGCCATTCAGGAATGTACTGTGTGTGAGGCAGCACTTCTATAAATGCCAGTGATGTCCCAAAGATTTGGGCTTTTGGAAATGCCTGGTGTAGACATCTCATCTTGAAGACCTAGTTTTCCTAGAGTTGTGTTAAAACATGAAATGTTACTTTTCCTCTGTTACTGAAGGGCAGCCTAATAAATGATTTCTTAATTTTTAATTTTTTTTCTACTGAAATTTGCATTTTCTCAGTTTGACTAGAGTTTTGCAGAGCAAACAACAAAACCACAGCTTTGTGGTAGAACACCTTGCTGTCCTGAGAGTTCCACCGGAGCAGCTAAATTCCTCATTTCTCTGTTTCTAATGCCTGGGATGCAAAACTCCAGCCTGGCAGGGAGGGAATAACAGCCCAGATGAAGTGGTGAGAGGATGCTGTGCAGCTGGGAGGGTGGCAAATATTCCTCTTGGCAGGCTGATGGTTGTAGCAGAGCACAGGGAGAGACAGGCAGTGCTGGTATTGTCAGTGATGGCAGAGCATCATCTGAAATATTCAAACAACAGCTGGGGTGTTTTGGCTGTTGCAATCTTGATTGTGTCAGCACAGATAGATTTCTCTCTGTTTTTCCTGGAGAACATAATAGTCAAATGAAACCTGGCTAACTACAGCCTTGGGGCTGAGTTGCTGTGCTATACCTGGGATGTGATTGCAATTTTTGACAGGAAGACTAATGCCTGTTTTATTGTGTATTTAAATTTGATTTGGGGGTAGAGGGAGAGAACGTTTTATTAAAAAGAGAAGGAGAATAACTTCTTAAAATATTTCCTGTTGCTCCTCAGGCAGGCTGTGGAAGAGAAGACAGGGAGATCAAGGCAATGCTTTTCTTTTTCAGGGGGTTTGGGTGCCACAGAAGTGCTTCTGTAATAATTCCACCGCCATACTGACGTAGATTAAACAAGGCAGTGTAAGTAAGGGCTTAAATCAATCCTACTTCAGCAGTTCAACGAAGCTGGAAGTTAGCAGTGGCTAAGTTACACCTACATTTTGCAGGAATGTGGTTTAAAATCATGGAGTTCTCCCACCCAAGCAGCTTGGCTCGGATGAAGGGGTGTGGTGATGCCAATCTCTTGCTCATGAGGTTTGTGGCACTGATTTGTTGTGTTCAGTGGCAGCCATGGCAAAAGCCCCTTGGAGCTCCTGATTTCTGAGCACACCTGCCCTCCTGGACGGGCAAAGGGAGCCTGAGATGCTCCTGGGGGCCACAGGGAGTGTGCCATGTGTCCCTTGGGATGGCCAGGTACAGTTTTGTGGCTCTGTTCTGCTGTGTGTAAAATAAGGGTGTGATTTGGCCATGCAAAGCCTTGGATAAGTCTGATTTTGTCACAGACTGAGGTTATTTCTCCCATGGAGCTGCAGTGGTCCAAGGTATCTGGTGTTGTCACCACCCAGTGTAGCTGTACCCAGAGCTGAGCTGCTGAATGAGCTGGGAAAATTCACGGGGATTTTGCAAAACAGATTTTGAATTTGGTTATAGCTCTTTTCTTCTGGGGAGCACATGGATTTGGAGAGGAAAGTGGGGTTTGGGGCCTTACACACAAATAAACACTTTGCATCAAAGTTACATGTGTGAGATACATAATCTGTATATCAGGGACTGGCAAACAGCTCAGAATCCCTCTAGCACAGGATTTTAAAATTGTCATCTGTCATCTTAGGCTCCTCTGTGCATTTTGTGAGGAGCTCCATAAAACACAAGGGAAAGAAGAGTTTTGCTGTTAACTGACATGCATTTTCTGTACACAGTTGCAAGCTTTCACTGGGAAATAAACTGGAAAAGATTAAATCTGTTTTTTTGGCTGCACTGCCAAACTTTTTATATTGTAAACCCTTGTGAGAGCCCTGGGCATGAAGAAAAAAATTTAAAAGTTATATATATATATATAAACATATTATAGATATAAATTTTATATATAGATATAATTTTATATATAAAATATATATAAAATGTATATAGATATATATAATGTACACAAAATAAAATTAGATTTTTATAATTATAAATGTATATAATTCTGAATTTATAATATATAAAAATAAAATTATATTATATAATTTATATATATATATATATATATATATATATAGGAATAATGGGCACAGTGATACCAACTTCACAGTTTGGTTTCTATTCATTTGGAGGCTGTCTGCCTTGGAAATGCACATTTTCAAGAGCTGAATGTACATTGCCATCAGCCAAAATTATGGGGAGCGTTTTATTTTTAGGTATGTGATGCTTCTGTACCTGCAGTAAAAATAAAATAAAAATCCTGTGTGGCTTTACACAGGCAATTTAGAGCTCAGTTCAGCCACCAGTTGGGTCACCCTCAGGTGGGCAAGAATCTCTGTCATTATTGGTTTGGTGATTGCCAAAGCAGTGCAGGTGGCTCAGCTACTCTTTGTCTTGGTGTCTTAGAATTCTTTTTTGTTTTAATGAGAAAAGTTGAATGTGGGTGAGCAGGATGGGAGGACCTCGTGCTGTACTTGCCATTTCTAGTTCATTTTCCAGAATTTTCTCAGGGCAGGGTGACCTTTAGCAGCCTCAAAATGAAGGTGCGACGAAGGATTTCTTCATTTTTTGATTTTTTAAAATTTTCTGTATAATACAGGTGGCTAGTAAATATAATATCTTGATGGGTAGAGGACTCTCCCACACATAAGGCACGTCAAGAGCATGTTGCCAGTTGAGAGCTGCTCTCTGGAGTTTGCTGTGGTTGTCAGCTGCTCCTTGTGTTGTGTCAGTGGACTGTGGGGGAGCCTGTGGCTGAGGGAGATAAAATAGTTTCAGTGCTGAAAATCATAAGGAGAAGAGAAATCGAGTGTAAACAGCCCTGCAGGCTGTTCCTGTGTGTGCCATGTGCCTGTCCCTGCCCTCCTGGTGCAGGTGCTGTGCTCAGAGTGGCAGTGGGAGAAGCTGTGGCAGTCATGGATAACAGCAGCAGAAGCTCGACAGTAAACTGCAAACACAGAGGTGTTTGTGAGTGTATTCACAATGAAAGGTGAGATTGGATCCCAACTCTCTGCAGATTTGTGTATTCATTATTTCAGCATTTTAAAATCCTGCAGTTCCTCTGTAGATCCTCTTGGACTTAAATTTATGTTAGCTGGGCATCAACTAGAGGATTTTTCACCTAAAAAACCCTCAGCAGTAGAGAGTTTCGTGGGTTTGTGAGAAGGATTCAGCTATTTAGCTGCTTTGAAATCCCAGGGGAGTCCTGTGGGTGTACAGCCCCAGGTGAGCTTTCTGGAGGCTGGCTGGAAGCTGTCACTCTCCCAGAGCTGGAGGTGTCACACAGGTGCCACCTGACAGGTCCAGAAATGAGATATTACCATCCAATTAATAAGACTATTTAGTGACCAGTTTTGGGGGAAATAATTAGATAAATGCTAGGGCTGTTGCTGCAGATGACAAAAGGGGTCTCCCAGATCCAGTGTGCTTGCAGGTACAATGGGTTGGCAAAGGGAAGTGACCCCATTTTGCATTAAATCTGGGTGCTGAGCTGGGTCTGACTTCGCCACATCCACTGACTTCAAGCTGCCTCTCTGCCCTTCTCTTCAGTTGTCAGCTTCTGGCAAAGCCTGTTGAAGTTGAATTTTCTTTCTCTCCTCCCCAAGAAAATTTTAAGTGCCTTATGAACCAAACTGGGGTCTGATGTGTAGCTTGTGTGAAAACTGGATGGAGAAAACATTCTCCCTAAACACCTGCTGTTTGTTTTGCCTGTTGTTTGAAAAGCTGATGGTGGTGTTTTCCTCCAGCCTTTTGTTTTAGAAATTCTTCTAAATTCTAAATATTATTCTAAATCTAAATTCTAAAATATTCTAACTCTTTTGATTTGGGCTGTTGTTGGGGTGGTGTACACTTGGTAGAAGTGTGACACTGAAAACTCCTCTCTAGGGTGTCCCCTGCATTCAGCATTTTTCTTCCATAATAGTGATTAATGAATAGCACAACATTAAATTAGTTCTAGGCTTATTAGCAGAGCTGGTCAAGTGCAAAAAATATTTAAAGGTGTGTCATCATTCAAGAATCAAATTTAGGGCTGTAAATTGAACTTGTGTTGTCTTTGGAGTTACATGCACCTGCAGGGGCTGGTTCAGCATGAACAGCAGAGGACAGTCTTATATTCAGAAGCATACAAAGGAAAACAGCAGAAAAATGTCTGTGTGGGTTTTTCCCCCTTCCTTTCTTCCCCATCTCTTACCTTGGGAGCCTTCAGGCTCTCCAATGATTGTGGGCTGTAATTGGAAATTGACTCCCCTGCTTTTAAAATCTTTTCATAAGACTCTCTCCTACTTCATTAAATCATTAAATGAGTTTAGCAGGTATTAGTTTTGAGCTTTATTAATTGTGACTTGTTTTTCATTATGAGATAATTGTCAGTCACGAAACATAACTGCTGGAACATATCTAGGCAGACAAAAGTTTCCAGGAGGCAGGGAGATAAGAAATGCAGAAAGGTTGCTTGAACAGAAACTTATTGAAATAAATCCTTCCTAGAGGTATTCAAGCATTCCTGGAGATGCCTTGTTTGGTGTGTTAAACCAGCAGCCTGGAAGCTTCAGGACTTCTGGCAAGAATTTGGTGAAGAAAGCAATGTATTTATGGTTTGGGTTGACCATGGATATAACCAGTCCTGCCCTCAGTGGGAAATATTTCCAATTCCCAAGCAGGGCAGAGATATCCAGCTTCTTGGAGGCTATGAAAAATGAGGTTCACTCTCCTGGTAAAATTTAAAAGTTTAATAAAGGCCAATAGGAAACAAAGATAATAAAGCAAAGTTTTAAAGGCATTCAGCCAAGAGCACACCTGCTATTTTGAAGACACCCTTTACATATCTTTTCTATTGCATCAGCTTATTGCATATTTATAAACAATTATGCATATTTAAACTAGTTTACATGTCCCAAGAGCTGTTTAGCATGGCTCCCCCTCGGGTCTGCCTTTTTAAAGCATGCCCATTTTTTGGTTGTGGTTGCAGTCCATTCTTGTTATCACCTCCAGCTTGAGCTTTGGTCCATATTTTTGCAGACAGGAAGGTGGGTGCTGATAGTTGGCATGTCAGTAGCAGGGGTCTCCATCATATGTTCTTTGGGTGTTATCCCATCCAGGCAGGCAGTTCAATTATCACCAACATAACTGTATCAGCTATTTCACTACTGTGTCTAAGCAGTAAAATATTTCACTATTATTTCACTATTTCACTACTGTGCCTAAGTTTTGTTAACAGTAGAAATAAAAATGATATCTTTATAGCAAAGCTACTTAAACATTATCCTTATAGAATCCATTTTTAATATTTGTGAAAAGCCAGTATTATAATATGTATTTTTAACAGAAGCTCAGTACATACTGTGAAGTGCCAGCCTTATGAAGGCTGACCTAGAACAGACGCCAGACAGAGTTAAAGGATCAAGTAGGGATTTATTAAAAGGCCTCAATGGATCCACCTTGAGCAGCACAACCCAAAATGGCCACAAAAATGGACAACTGGTCATAAGGTCTCTCGCTTTTATAAGTTCTGGTTCATTTGCGTATTGGAATTAATTGTCCAGTTACAGCTTTAGGTTATGCAGTCCCATCCGTCTTGTTTTTCTCTCTTCAGCCCACATTGTTTATGCTCTTGGGCCTGAGATTTGGATCATTTGTCCTTGGTCCCCAGCTAGAGAAGGAATTGTTTTGTCTCCCTGCTCTGTGAAGAGAGCTCACTGTGCCCTAATATGAGGCCCAGACATACACGCTAGAGCAGCACAGAATCTGAAAAATATAAAAGCTGAAACCTGAGGCATCACCAAGGCAGACTTAGGCCTTCTTTGAGGCCTGGGGCTGCTCACAGCCAAAACTGCTCAGATTTTCAGAGGCTCCATGAACTGTGTGTGTTCTGTGGGTCCCCCTGAGCATCCCCAGGAAGGCACTGGGGTGATGCTCCTGGGCTCGGGGCTGTCCCTGCCATGGCACAAGTGAGACTGGCACAGGGAACATGGGGCCTGCCTGCTCTGTGCTGACAACAGCAGTGCAATTTATCTTCAGCTCTTTTCCCAGAACTTCTGGGAAACAAACTATGCATCATTTTAAAGATGCTTTCATGAAACAATTAGGCTGCATTAAATTATTTCTACTTTAGTGTGCAGCGCTTTCTCAGCACAGACAGACCTTGATGCACAACTCCAGGGACTGGAGAAAACATCCAAGCTGCATGCACAGTTTGGAACTAATGCCTGGTAAATACATTTCAAAGTTTTTTGGGCTAGCAGTTATTAATCTAAATGTAATTCATCCTTCCACTCAGAAGAAATTACAGTTGTAATGCCAACATTTGCAAGCAGTACTGAGTGATACTAGTAGCCTCTGAGCACCCATTCTTTATTGAAAATAGATTTGCCATTGCCAAGCAATAGGATAAAATCTTTTCTACAGATGATGGCTTCTGGAATATATATAAAAAAAATATATACAGTTGCTGAGAATCCTGAGAATAAAAGTTATGTGGTCTTTTAAAGGCTGTGTCTTAGAAATGACAGCCCTGCTGTGATTCCAGGAGCCTGATATTTCATCTGTTGTTTAATGGGCTAACAGAGTAAAATATCACCCTGTAATGGTTTTGAATGTGTGTGGGTTTCTTTATAGCCTTTCATGGAGACGCAGGCTTCAATATTGTCCTGGAGAAGCTCCTGATATAAATTGGTAACAGATCAGTAAATCAGGCAGAGCTGCTGGAGGGAGCTGGTGGGCAACAGGGAACTTGTTGACTTTGCAATGAGGCTGGAGTAAACAAATGCACCAAAAACTCCAAACTGGGCAGCTCAAATTCATTTTTGGAGCACTCACAGGGGGATTCACCTGTTAAACTCTTTGTCTCCTGTTCTTTACTGCATTAATGGAAGTGGTTCATTCAGCAAAGGTAACCTGAAGCAAAAGCTATTACACAGAGCAAATTTCAGAATTGAAGTCTAATCCTGTGTGTGGCAGGACCTTGCTGAAAAACATTCAGCAGGCTGTGTTGGAATGGATACACAAGAAAAGAATTTCCCTGTCACAGGCAGCATTAATGCAGGGATTATGAGGATTGTAATCTGAAAGCCAGGCATGAGTTCCTGTGAAGGTAGTTAGCATCATATTTGGTGTTAGAAAATCACTATTTTCATCAGAGGATGTGAAGCTGCTCCTTGGCATTGCCCCATGTTTTGGACAGAAAGAAAAAAAGAGAAGAAAGATGAAAATTTGGTGTAGAAGAGACCTGGGGCAGAGGAATATCACTGGTGTGTGTGTATAAAAAGTACTGCAGAGAAGGACATTGAATGAGTCACGGTCTTAGATGCCAGCAGGGAGGACAAGAGTCAGGAATTAGGGGGTATCTTTGTAACACTGAGGATGACAAAGCATTGCAATAAATAAAATGGAGAGATCATGTTCTTCATCAGGGGAAGGTGCTGGGAACAGAAGTGGTTCCAAAGAGCTATGTGTTTGTCTCAGAGATGCAGCGTGTCTGTGTCAGAAACCTGTAGAGGTAGAGGGATATTAGCTCTGGCTATAAATATAAATATTAAAAATATATATATATTATAGCCTGAGCAACATGTGAGTTAGAAAACACTGCTGCTCACTTCAGGCACAGCCCTTGAAGTGAGAAGCAGCCTCACCATTTTAAAGTTGCTTAAGAGTCACCACAAGTCAGTAAAATAATTTTGAGCTTGTTCTAACGTAGCCAGTGAACATTTTTAGGTGACAGGATTTATTTCTCCTTCAGCTGGTTGGCGACAGAAGCTGAGTTACTAGGTTAGGATTTTTTTTAAAAAAACCCTGCTTGTAATCTGTTCACATTCATAAACAGATGCAGTTTCTTCTTCTTCAAACTGATATATATCTTTTGCTTACAGTCCAGGAAGAGAAATAGATATTCTCCTGTGTGTACTTGGAAAGCTTCTACCACAGATTTCAATTCACTGCACTCAGTGGAGTTCAAGATTGTGCAAAGCCAAACAGCTCTTTTATTGAGTCAATGGAAATGTTGTTTTTTAAGGCTTTTTTTATCTAGCATCTTCCTAGGCAAAGTTGCCATTTTCCTCTCTGCTTACAAACTGCACCAAAAGCTGAATGTTACGTGCTGGAGTTAATCAAAAGGCTGAACCTGATGGAGTTCCTGTCATCATCTTCAGCTCTCCCTAAACGATGGAGGCAGCTGGATTTAACTGAGCAGAGGGAGGAGAAGGAAGGAGCAAATACTGTGTTAGGGTGATTTTCCAAAAGATCTGTGCACCTTGGCAGGCTGATTTGTTTATAATCACCTTGCAAGAGTGCAAAGTGAGCTATCTGGCTGCAACACCAAAGCCATTAGGAAGGAGGATTATTGTAATGAATGCAGGTTGACACAGAGGGCTCTCCCTTCCAGTCTCTCCTCACAGCAACTGTGAGGGAACCCCCCAAAATATGGCTGCTTTTGGCTGGCTGTCAAATCCAAAATGAAACACCTGTGTGCAAGATAAATTCACGAGGATGAGTGCTAACTGGTCCTGACCACCTGCCAGGCTTTAGGAACTTGCAGTTCTTTGTGTGTGTGTGTATTTATTACCTGTTTGTGATTTGTTTGTTGTTTCTTTTTTTCCCTGGATCGTCTCTAGTAAGGGTCAGGCAGTCTGTGGATATGTTATTTGTGCATAAGGAGGTGTGGCAGGGAATGGGAGTTGTATTCACTCTTTGCTTGTTCATCTTTAATCTAGATCCCTCTGCTAATGTTTCAAGCAAGTGCCTGTGGTAGTTTTGGACTTTGCAGCTTCATTTTTTGTTTCAGTGAGCTTGAACTCCCCCTAAAAACCATTCCCCCCAGAGGTACTTGGCTAACCTGGATGGCCCTCCTCCACACAGAGGGAAGGATTCAAGGTCAAACTTGATGGTACTGCCTCGTTTTCTGCCAGTCCCATTAGCATTCACAACTGAGACTCCCTTGCATTTCAGTCTCCCAGCAGAAATATATGGGCTCTCCATGAAGAGAGGATTCCATATGCACCGCTTTTGGTGAAATCTGTTTATCCTCGCAGTTGGCCAAGAATAAATAAAACAGCCTTATGGTTCCCCTGAGTATACACTATATGCTTCAATTATTGGTGCATTATATTAGCAGCAGATGCTACATTCCTCCATATAAAAGGGAAGAAGATTTCTGAACAGTAAAACCAATTTTTTTTTGCTTATGCACTGTAATTATCACCATTTCTTCATTTCAAAGGCATCTGTCTGGTGCACCCTCGTTGTGTTACCATTTGCATTACATTTTACTCCTGAAGATAACAGTGACAGTGGTTGTTAAGGTTGGAGGGAGGATTCTGCTCCTTTCAAGTACTTTGAACCTTGCCATAGCATGGTTTTTTTTAGCTTGAATTGCTTCAGGCATTTCTTCTGGGCAAGTCAAATTGCCAATTTGCCCTCAAGAGAGCTGGCATGGATATAGACCTGCTTGCTTAAGGCTCTGTGGTTTGTGCTGCTTGGGAGCTGCCCAGGGCAAGGGGCTGGACAGACAGAGAGCTGTGGCATCTCCAGACATCATTTGATTTGCTTTTGCTTCTCTTAAATACATCACTACCATGTATTCAGTCTCTGTAAAGTGTTTGGTCAAGTGAACCTATGGACTCACTTGTTCTCAAACTATTCAACAGAAAGTTTAGAGGGTACAAAAAACCCCACAAAAGCACTTTTGCTTATATCAGATACCTCCTGTAGACTATGATATGAAACAAAATAGATAGTTTTCAATAATTTTTCCAGGCTTCCTTCCTAAAGGACATAAAACTTGCTTTACTTCTGTGTTTGAGTCTGCAGCTCCAGCATGCAGGAGTGTTATCTCTCCTCTCATGCAAAGCTGAACAGAGAGCTGCTCTGAAGCTTTGCCCCCCTTTCATTGTGGGCATTATGGTGGTAACACCAAAACAGGGTATTTCAGCTGTCTCAGATTCTTGTACCCATAAAACTTTCCTGAAATTTGTATCAATTGTCCTTGGTCCCCAGTTAGAGAAGGAGTTGTCTACCCATTCTGTGAAGAGAGCTCACCATCCCCTAATATGAAGCTCAGACCCACACACTAAAGCAGAATATAATCTGAAAATATAAAAGCTAAAACCTGAGACATCACCAAGGGAGACTTAGGCCTTCTTTCAGGCCTGAAAGAAGCTTCAGCACACTTCTAGGTGACCTATTCTGGCCCCTAGGAGATCAGCTCTTTGTAATTTTTCACCTGCGTCTGCTATGAAATCGAAGGTATTGCTTACCATTTGATTCTATCCCTGTTGCCTTTGGCAGATTGAGCCTTACTGCAGTAGGGTGGTGTTTTCCCTCCCGTTGAATGCACAACTGCATCCTATTCTGCATCTCTGAGAGCTGCTGTGACTGGGGCAGAAGCAGGGCTTGAGTGTGTGAGTGGCAACAGTCCCTCCCTCCTATAATCGCCACTTCCTGAATCTGGCTTTCCTGAAAAAGTTCTTGTGAATAATTTTTAGGGTGTTTCACTCTTAATTCTTGCCTTCTGCAGTGTTCAGTCCTGCTCAGGCAAACAGCAGAGCCCTGCTGGGTGACCGCAGGAATAGGAATAGTAGCAGGACTCGAGGTGTGTTTGTTCATTTGGTCTCAGGGGGCTCAAGGATGTGAGTGGCCACAGCGCCTCCCATAATCACCACATGAATCTGGTTCTCCTGAAAAAGCTCTTATGAATAATTTTTAGGGTGTTTCACTCTAATTCTTGCCTTCCTGCAGTGTTCAGTCCTGCTCAGTAGGCTGGCAAACAGCAGAGCCCTCCTGGGCAGCATCAGGAGCAGGAACAGTAGCAGGCCCCGAGGTCAGTCAGTCTTGGGGTCTCGAGGATGTGAGTGGCCACAGCCCCTTCCATAATCACCACATGAATGTGGCTGTCCTGAAAAAGCTCTTGTGAGTCATTTTTAGGATGTTTTGCCCTAATTCTTGTGCAGTGTTCAGTCCTGCTCAGGCAAACAGCAGGGCCCTGCTGGGTGGCAGCAGGAACAGGAATAGTAGCAGGCCCTGAGGTGTGTTTATCTACTCGGTCATGGGGGGCTCAAGGATGTGAGTGGCCATAGCCTCTCCCATAATAGCCACATGATTGTGACTGTCCTGAAAAAGCTCTTATGAATCATTTTTAGGGTGTTTCACTCTAATTCTTGCCTTCCTGCAGTGTTCAGTCCTGCCCAGGAGGCTTGCAAACAGCAGAGCCCTCCTTGGTGGCAGCAGGAATCGTAGTAGGCTCCAAGGTGTGTTTATCCAGTCCAGTCTCGGGGGGCTCGAGGATGTGAGTGGCCATAGCCTCTCCCATAATAGCCACATGGATGTGACTGTCCTGAAAAAGCTCTTATGAATCATTTTTAGGGTGTTTCACCCCGATTTTTGCCTCCCTGCAGTGTTCAGTCCTGCTCAGGCAAACAGCAGAGCCCTGCTGGGTGGCAGCAGGACCAGGAACAGTAGCAGGCCCCGAGGTGTGTTTATCCAGCTTCCTCCCTTCCCGTGATATATTAACTGCTCTGGAAGTTTCCCAGCTGTTTCATGGGATAAATTATGGCAGTGGGAGCCCATATTTAACCTTCACTGCTCAGGCTGCACGCTTTGTAGTTGTCGTCTTTTATCTGCCTGGCTATCTGGGAAAAGCTTCAGACATGTCCCTGCTACTCCCCCTGCCCGCCTGCTGCCTGCACAGCCACTGTTTGTGTCCTTCAGAGCTCAGCCTCCATCCTCTGCATCCATGGAGGTACCACAGGCTCCTCCAGGGAGTTCCCAGGGGCTCCCCCAGCAATGCCATGGCATCCTCTGGCTCCGGGTTATTTGCTTAAATGTGACTTGTCACTGGCTTTTGTTGTCAGTTTGTCTTCCTGCAGCTCAGGCAGAGGTGATTGGAGTAGTTTTCCATTATTTCAGTGATTGGGTAAATAGCAGTGTCAGCTGTGATGTTCCTCACCTTTTGTACTCCTCAAAAAGGTTCCAGCCTGGAAAACTGTGTGTGAAGGAATTTCAGGTATTACCTGTGACAGTGTTGCACCAGGCTGCATTGGAGGCATGTATAGCTGTGCTGAGACATCTTGGTGATCCCTCCTTTAACCCAAATGTTATTTACCTGGGATTATTTTTCTGGTTTTCCATGGATAGAAGGGAAAGAAATGGATGAGCTGTTGGGGCAGGCTGAACTCACCTTGTCTAAACCCCAGTGGTGACCCCAGGTAGGGCTGTCACTGAATGGCATATAAGCATTTAATCTAATTAGTGTGGATCTGAAGCTATTAAATCCTAAACCTTTTGAAAATAGAAAGGGAGCAAGGGGGTTGTTCTGCACTGTTTTGGACCACAAAACTGTCACTTGATGGACCCTAGAGCCATCAGAGGGCACTTGGGCATGTAGGGCTGGGTGTAGTCTGCTGCTGTCACCCACCTGAGGCAGGGAGCTGGTCTTGACCCTGCAGAAGAGATTGTCATGCTGAATGTTCGGCTGGAGTGGCTGCAGCGAGGTGAGGGATGCTGTCACACACCATCAGTGACGCCTTTTGTCCTTAGCTGTTGTGTGTGACCTGCAGTAATGAGTCACCTGTACAAAATCCAGGGATGGGAGATGCAGGAGGAAGTTATTTTCTGACTGGTAAGAAGTTAGCTGTGTAAAAGCCATGAGGGTGTGAGGAGGAACAGGCAGGATGTTCTCATTCCCATTTCCAGAAGGAAGAGAATCAGTTTGGTTGCTGTTCCTCTGACTAAGGAAAAGTTAAAATCTGATTGACAGTGTCACAGGTGCTATGCAAATAATGCAGATAAAGTACAAGTCCTCAGGATCTCACAGATATTATTTGGACAGCAACAAGTAAATAGGGACAAAGGAGACAGAAAAAGTGGCAGGATTCCAGCAGAAATGCATGGCCATAAATGTTTATTTTGACCAGGGACTCAGTGGCCTCAGGAATTTGTGAATACAACACACCCACACACCCACATCCAATAGTTGTCTTAGTCTTTAGCAATATGTGAGAGCACACAGAATTTGAAATTATATTAGGTAAAATTATGTGTCTGGGCAGTGAGAAGGGCTCTGTGGCCACCCAGGGCTTCCTCTAGATCTGCTGTTTTGATTCCGTGATGAAAAGTTTCCTAAGAGTATTTTGCTGCAGAATTCCCTGATTTGTTTGTCTGACTGCTTTACTTGCCCTTCTGTGTCCACCCAAACAGCCCCTCTAGGTTTAGTGCTAAGTCTGGGTTTAGTGCTTTATGTTTAGGGCTGAGTCTGGGTTTAGTGCTTTAGGTTTAGTGCCTCTGTCTACTCTGCTTCACCAAGGTACCAGCTCAAGGAGCCGCAGGCTGACATATTCCTACTCTTGTGAAGTATGTGTGGACTTCAGGCTAATTCAGAATACAGAGCAATCTTGCATGTTGTTTTTTGTCTAAATCTAAATTTCAAAATGGAAAGGGTTTGTTCACAGCAGTTCAAGGGTGCTCACCTTTGTTACATTCCCAAAATGAAAATACATGCTGTTCCAAAACAAACTGGCTTTTGTCCTTGGTGCAGAGATGAGCGAGGTTCTATTTTCTCATCTCTGACTTGGAGGCTGTGGAATTATTGTTGCTGACTGTAAACTGTATCCTTGACTAGAAATGGTGTGGGAACATTTTGTTTTAAAGTACAGGAGAGATGGGAGATGTGCAGTTTATTCAAGACTAGCACTGCAGCCCTGGGTCTGGCAGTTCACAGTGGACATCTGCCAGCTAGATAAAGCCTTTTGCTTAATAAAGTTACAGGACAGGCAGTGGGAGCTGTGATTTATGAACAAATAATCTGAAGCAAACGGATAGTGGGAAGTTTTCATGCTCTTTGTGTTCTATTTGTTCTCAGTCTGTCTCCCCTTAGACTCTGAGCAGTATCTGGTAAGGGGAGCTCATCTCCTGACCTTGGGGTCAAGGTGTGTGACCCAATTCAGCATGATTGGCTTCAGGCATTCATTCCTAACTACATGAAAAAGATCTTTTCTCAGTTGGAATTGTAGAAAATAATGTGCACTTTCAGTCTGGGAGCAAATTTTGACAAGCTTATTACCTTATTTGAGTATATTTGGTGTCCAATCTTCCTTTAAAGCCTAAACCAGCATCATTCATGTTCCCAAATCATGATTGCTCACACGTCTGTTCTTTTCCTTCCCACATCCCCCCCTGTACAGGTGAGAGTCAGCAAGTGCTGCAGGGTCTCTCCTTGAGTTGTAGGTTTTGTTTGCCTGCAGAGGGACTTCAGTGGGGAAGGCACCTGCTCTGCTAATGAGGGGTGCTCAGGAGCCACTGAAGCCTTGACTTGGGGTGAAGGTGTGTGACCCAATTGCCCTGACAATTCAGCATGATTAGCTTCATGCATTCATTCCTGACTCCATGAAAAGATCTTTTCTTCTAAGTTGGAATGGTAGAAATTAGCGTGCATTTTCAGTTTAGGAGCAAATTTTTACAAGCTTATTACCTTATTTGAGTGTAAACAAACCTTATTTGTGCACTTTCAGTCCGGGAGCAAGTTTTGACAAGCTTATTACCTTATTTGAGTATATTTGATGTCCAGTCTTCCTTTAAACCCTAAAACCCCATTATCAGTGTCCCCAAAGCATTTTGATAACCATGCCTGAGCTATAAACCAGTCACAGTCCTCTCTGTTCTTTTCCCCTCCTATACAGGTGAGAGTCAGCAAGTGCTGCAGGGTCTCTCCTTGAGCTGTAGTTTTTATTTTCCTGCAGAGGGGCTGCGGTGGAGGGCACTGGCTCTGCTAATGAGTGGTGCTCAGGAGCCATTTAAGCCCCTTGGAAACTCGATATCTGCACAGGTAGCCCCCGCTGAGGTGGGCAGAGCTGCTGCTGCTGCATCCTCCCTGCTGTGCCCGCTGATAAGGCACAGCTTGAATCTTCAAATGCCACTGGGAGCATGATCAATCTCAATCCAGTCCTTACTCTCTCCCCCCAGACGGCTTCTGCTGAGGAAGAGAGGGAAACATAAAAGCTGTGGCTTTAGGGCGTGAGAATGTGGAAGTTGGTGGAGTTAAAAATCAATCGTGACCCGCAACAAAGGACTTGCAACTTCATCTCTGGCAGTGTTACTGCTGTGCCATCCCAAAAGCCAGTGAAGAGCCATAAATGCAGACACAAGCAAAGATGAGACCTTGTGTATTCTTATTATTATCCTCAGTGGAGGAAAAACTGCTTATTCTATCCACTTACCAGGCAAACTGAAGTTAAAATAAAATAGGGGGGGATCCTGCTTATCTGATGTTTGCAGCAATGCTGTGCACACCATAGACAACAGGGAACTGACACAACACAAAGCAAAATCTAGCATTAATTCCCCCAGAAACATATTACAGACCTGAGCACAAGATGCTATGGCTTTTATTCAAGAAGGATTTTTTTTTGAGGGATCTTTTTGGGTTTTTCACTAATTTCAGCAAACTGAGTATTTCCAGGGATGTACTAAATTCTGTTGCTTTCCTAAAAGGGAGTAACACTTAATATTGTAAGGCTGGGGTTTTTTTGGGTATTTTTTTTTTTCATTTCAGGAATGTGTTGACACCCAGATTCTCTCAGAGGTCTTCTTTCTTTTGATGAGATTTTCCATCACATACATATATATATATATATATATATATATATATATATATATTTTTTTTTTCCATCACATACATATCTATATCTATATCTATATCTATATCTATATCTATATCTATATCTATATCTATATCTATATCTATATCTATATCTATATCTATATCTGTGTGTATATATACATATATATATATATATATATATATACACACACACACACATATATACATATATATATAAAATGTATAATGCTCTAAGATCTGACCCTGTGATGCAGATACTTCAAATACAGGATTAAAAATCCGTATTTTGGCATGCTTCCTGTCAAAATGTATTTTCAGGTAAGCAAATCCATGGAACTGCCTGAAATCCAGACAGTGATTAAGTGCCTGCCTGGTCCTTAAGTAGATGGAAGAAGGCTTGGAAGTTTCAAAATCAGATGTGAATCCTTACAGGGAGGTTAATTTAGTTGATGTTGTTTAAAATAAGAAGAGAAACCCTGTTGCTCTTACTGATTGCCAGGCAACTGATTTAAAAACTTCAAAAGCGGTGATGAAAATGCTCTTATTTCAGACTTAGTGATGCCTTATACCTTCCTGACTTTAAAACCATGTTGCCATTTTAATTCCTTATCATGTGTTCCTCCATTGGTTTTTAATTTCCTCCTTGTTTTGGCAAACCAATATCTTTGGTTATCTGGGATTGAGAATCCCAGATATCTCTGAGCTCTTCCCAGGTGATGGTTTGGGATGTGTGAGTCTCCCCTTTGCAGGAGCTTTCTCTCATCTCTAGTATTTTTTTGAGACTGAAGGCAAAATGGGTAGATATTTTTAAACCCAGAACACACGTAAAATGAAAATAAATTGCTGCCAGGGTTGCTTTCCCCCTAAGTTACAGATTCCTTCAGAATCAAGTGATCTAGCAATAGCTGGGGAAACAAAGAAATCGCTCTGGGAAAGAAAGAGAGGATGCCTGAGTTTCCAGTTAAGCTTCTTTTTAATGAAATGCAATGACCTGCAAAAGTGGAAATCCCTCTTTCTGTTTGCTTTTACACCAGAGCAGAGGCTTAGGGTGTGTTTTTGCTCCAGGTCTGCTCTTTGCAAGGTGATTTATTTATGTTGAGTTTGCTTTGTGTCTGTAACATCAGGAGCCTGGTTGGATAAATTAGAACTGAGTGAAAAGTTTGTTTTTTTTTTTTTTTGTCTGGGGACCAACAAGATAAATTCACCAAACCAAATGAATCTGAATTTTTGCTTGGTAGTAGTGCTTGATATTGCTTTATATTATTTCTTACTTTGTGTCTATATCTTACTATCTGTATAAGATTTTATAAGAGTTGTAGCAATTTCTCCCAGCTGGGAAAAAGAGATTTCCCTAAGTTCATACACTTACTTCTTTTTTTCCCAACTCCAACTGAACTTTTACAAATAATGGCATTACCTCCAGATCTAGAAATAGGTTTTTGTCTGCTATTCTTTGAGCTGTCACTTGCAGAAGTTTTATTTCAGGCTGATGAAAAAGTACACATGCTTTGCTTCTTTACATCTCTCACATTGCCTCTCAAATCAAACACTGAAATGCATTTGGAGAATTTCACAGTGGAAATGCAAACCACAACTTCTGTTGTCAGTTTAATTCTGAGGTTAAAATAGGCATTTAATTAATTTCTTCCCTGAAGTTGGGCTTTGAAATGGTGCCCAAATAAAATGATTCATTTTATCTATGCGGATTTTTTCAGCAACAATGAAATGTGTCGGGGAACTCCTCTGCTAATTTATCTTTTTATGGTTGAGAATTCCATTGATTTTTTGCAATTATAAGGTTGGAAAAATGTGTCCAGAGTTTGCACACAACGCAGCAACAGCCTGTGAGATGGGAGAGAGAGGCAGGGAGATGATATTGCACAAAATTCCTTTCAGTCACAGTTCACTCCTCTCACCTGAATCCTCAACACTTGGACAGGGGCTTCTGGAATTTGCTGAATGTCAGCCCTTGCTCCTGCAATTAGCCCAGGGATGTTGGAATTCCCTCCCAAAGGAAGGGGCTGCTGGGAGGATGCTCCCATCCCCAGGACTGGGGTCTCTTGGCTCAGCTGCTGCTCTTTGCAGGTTTCTGGGTTTGGCTCCCAAAACAGGACAATGTGAGCAGGAGGATGTGGCAGAAGGGATGGACCTGCTGCTGAGGCACTTGTGGGAGAGAGGGGGAAAAGGAAAGGTGATAAGGGAGAAGGAGAGATAAGGAAAGAGAAGCATTGCCAAGGAAAACCTTGAGGGCAAGGAGAGGCTGCTTCCCTGGTGAATGCCCCTCTCCCTGGGGTGCTGTGCTCAGTGACCTCGGGGTGCTGTGTGGATTTATAACCAGGTAATCCAGGCCCATCAGCTGAAATTATTTACTGAGCTGCCAGTAATAAGAAAAGAAACCCTTGCAAGGTCTTTGGTTCCTCTGGGAATAATTCCCCTTCTGTTCTGCCACCACTTTTGGTGGTGTTCTCCACCAGGTGGTACAGTAGGCACAAGAGAAAGGAAATCAAAAAGACAGGATGAGCCTCAAGGGTCTATGTACAACCTTGGTGCTTTGATGAAGCAAAAGTGATCTGTCTTTAAGAGAAAGATTTTATTTATTCGATTATACTGGACTGAAATTTGTTAATATCTAATATCCTGTGTGCTGGGAATAGCTAGTGAAGGAGTTGCAGCCCCAGCCTTTTTTCAAATATGATTTCAGGGGTAGTTCTGAGGCTCAGGTACATTTCCTCAAGGAGAAGTAGCATGAGATGAGAAAGAATTCCATCAGTGTTCTTAAAGATCTGTGAGAAGCCAGATTTTTGATTTAAATATGAAGTTAGTGCCTTATAGTAAATGGCAGAAGAAATTCCCAGACACCTTGCAAATCAGGAAGATTTTCCTCTGGAAAAGCCCCTCTTTGTGCTCAGGCAGGCTCATTGGTGGCACGATGGTCTTTGTTGGAAGCAAGTTTCATGGATGATGAGTGGAGTGAGGATGATGCAGTGGACACAATTCTGGCTCTCAGCCTTTCTTTTCTGCCAAATATTGCTGGTACACACAAGACTGAGATGTGCAAGTGCTGTAGTAAATCAGAGATGTAGTTTTGGTGTTTTGATAAAAAAAGGGAGGTGTGAGTTGCAAACTGTGGGGTCTTCCATCTTCCTCAACACCCCAAACTACAGGTTACCTTTCCTAAAAGCACTTCTTGCTTCTCATGATGGCCCAGAATTAGTGAGGGCACTTTGGGATCCAGAAAAAGAAGATATAGGAAAAGGAAGGGATGGAAAAGGAGGAGCTGCCTGGTGTGGTTTCAGATTGCATCAATTCTGTTTCTGCCATGATGCATTCAGCTTTTGCTATGTGCAAATCCATGTGCTGACAAGACCAGGGGAAGAACTTTTGGAAAGGAGCATCAATTTGACAGCAGGGGAGTGTGCCCTGGCATCCCAGGTGGTCAGCTCTGTTAGTAAACAGGATGCAAAGGAGATAAAAAAGAAAGTAATTTTGACACCATAATTTCTACTTCTCCCATTACAAAGAAATTAGGAACAGGATGTGTTTTGAAATAAAAAGCAACCAGTTGTATAATACTGCTACAAAGTACCTGAAGGAAGGATCGTGACAGAATCAAACTGCCACAAAGAAAAGCAGTTGTGGCTGTGGAAAAATAATTTTGGTGCTTTTCCTACTCAAATACAGGTATGTGGAGGAACATCACAGCATGACAATGAGGTGATACTTGTCATTTGCGTGACAGAGACAAATTAGAATCCAGCCATCTCAGGGTGGGAACGATTTTCTTGAAAATTAATGACTTGATTAGAAGGAGAAATGAAGCTTCTTCAAGGGGACATGCAAATAAAGGAGGAATCACTAAAACTGTCACCTGGTGTGAAGCGAACATTACACAAAGAAAGATTGGTGGGATAGTCTACAAAGACAAATTTGATGTGATATTAATCACACAGCACCAGTGGGCACAGGGAGGAGAGGGAGAGGAAGGATTCAGCATGTGTGTGACTTGGAGAGGTGTTTCCAGCTGAAGCAGGGGAGGAGCATCCCATTCATCCCATTCCCCAGGCTGGGTGCATCCCCTGCACCCCCAGGCTGGGGTGCCACACTCAGGGGAGTTTTCCAGGCCCTGGATTTTTCTGGGTGGTGCTGCCACTCTCTCCAAGCCCAGTGGAAGAGGTTTGCCTCCTTTCACCTGCAGACAAAGGCCACAGAGAACCATTAATTGCAGTAAGTGCTTATTGTTCCTCAGTGGCAGATCTGCAGAGTGTGGTGGGTATTTCTGTACTGGGCATTTCTGCCACCTTTCAGGAGGAGTTGGTGCCTTGTGAAGGCTGACCTAGAGCAGAGGCTGGACAGAGTTAAAGAATAAAGCAGGGATTTATTAAAAGGCCTCAATGGATCCACCTTGGGCAGTGCAAGAGCCCAGCCAGGGCGGCACCCAAGATGAACCAAAATGGTCACAAAATGGGTGACTCATCACAGGGTCTCTCGCTTTTATAAGTTTTGGTTCATTTTGCATATTGGAGTTAATTGTCCATTTATAGCTCTAGCTTATGAAGTTCCATCCTTCTTTTTCTCTCTTCAATTCACCTTGTTTATACTTTTTGGGCCTGGAACCTTGTAATAGTTGTCCTTGGACAAGCTGGAAAAGGATTATTGTTTACCTGCCCTGAGAAGAGAACTTGCTAACATTTAATATGAAGCCCAGAGTTACAAAGCAAAGCAGCACAGAATCTGAGAAATATAAAAGCTGAAACTTAGGGCATCAGAGTGGGGCCATGAAGAACCAAATCTACAGGGACAATTTGTTTGGAGTTCAAGCCCAATCTTACCTTCCTAGGGAAGGGACGTGACTGAGGGCAACCAAGGCAGCTGAACCAAAAGTGGTGCTTTTCTTAAGCCCAGGAATATTACCTGCATTAATGACTACAGATAAGTGGAATATTCAGAGGGCTGCTGTTTGAGCTTGAGGTGTTTTCTTAGGTTTTCACTGAGTCCAAGTGGCCTGTAAGGTGTGTATTTTTCTATTTCTGTGGCTGTGGAGATTCACAGGCCTTTCAGCCTGATGTAGGTAACATAGTAGTACCCAAAGCTGTTCATCAAACACTGTTTTCTCTTGTGCAGCACTACCAATGCAAAGAAGACTGATACCAACTAGTTCTCTTAATTACGTCAGATTTATCAAATGTAAGTTTGATGGAAATTTGTCATGGTCAAGTGAGGCATCTTGCAGAGACCAAGGAGAAAATGAAAGTCCCGTCCCATGCTCTAGCTGCAGCTGACAAAAGCAGGTATGAAGATGAGCTGGCAAGCTCATGATGGGGTGATTTCTGTTTCCTTGGCTGCTGAACATCAGCACCAGTGGCACTGAGGCAGCCGTTTACTCTTTGGGTGGTGATGCCAGGGACAAGCAGGGTGGATTTCTGCTGCTGGGAGAAGCAGATTTTTGGCCCATGTATCTGCAGGCTCTGCCAGAAGCCCTGGAAGAGTTTTCATACTTTCAGACATATTTTTACAACAATGTGGCTTAGATTTTGTAAATTATAAGGAAGGCGTGCGTTGCTGAGCATATGATTTTCCTCTGGGAGCTAGGGCTCAGCTCAGACAGGATTTGTGGCAAGTCCTAGGGGCAGGAGCCACGTGTTTTCATTCCCAGTGTTTCCCCACATGTTCTTGGTCTGCCTACTTTAGAAAATGCCTGTTTTAGTGTTGGTCAGTAGTGTGAAACAATTGGTTTTCTAGCTGCACTGTACCTGTATCAGAACAATTCCCAAACATACTCCCTCCAGGCCAGCCATTGCCACCTGGAATTCCCTCTGCCTGCAACATGGCTGTGATATGTTCTTTTCTTTTTGCCAAAAAGTAAGTGTGCTTTGCTGGTCCATACAGGGCATTTATTTTCCTGAGATCAGGGTGATGGCTTCCTGCAAAGCCACAAGAAACCTTGTGAAAATCAACATCGGCACGCATGTGCAGTTTTCACAGATTGTCATGGGCTTGCACAAATGCCCTCATGTGTTCACATTTAACATGCTGGGTGCACATTTCTGTGCTTTTTCATGCTCTCAAAACATGATCCTGTACAGTCACTTCATGCTTTGTTTGCTTGTTTTAAAGTAACATGACACCAGCCTGGGAAACACTGTAATAGCAGGGCAATGAACTCTCCAGCTACGAATTTCTCTTGATTTGCAACAGAAAGTTTTGAAGCCTCCACCTTTTTGCTGCTGTTTGAAAGCAGTCACTTGGACTGTCTTCTTATTACCCATGTATATTTAAACATAAATTGCATCTGACTGCAGTGACACTAATTGAGGTGGAGGCACTGAGACGCAGCCCCCCTTGCGGGGAGCGTGGCCAATAAACCTGCCATGACTGGCAGCTGTTTCGACCACTTTAGACAACAGCAATTTCAGAAAGTGTCCTTCCCCTTCTCCTTGACAAGGAGGGGACAGCCAGGCCCCCTCTGAGGCATCCATGACCAGAGAAAGCACCCAGCTTTCCCAAGGTGTTGCCTGCTGCCTTTTGTAATCGGGGATTTCAACCCCACCCTTTGCTAAAATATAAAAGGATTTTGCGTTATCTCAGTGGTTTTATAACAGCCCAGCAATGTGCACCTGAGGTATTTGACCAAATATTATTAAAACTCTGCAAGGGCTGATAATCCTGGAAGTAGTGCGACGCCTTCCTGTGACATTGAAATCATTCAGTAATTTTACAGTACATTTGAATTTTGGCATTGTTCAGCCGCTCGGTTCCCATTAACTTCGCCTGGAATTTCTTATGTCCGTGCACACAAGCGAAAGTGTCAAGTTTCTCCTTCATGCTCCAAAACGCCACCTGAATCACAATTGCGCTGCAGCTAATTGTTATTAATTAAGCTGTTCCTAGCAGTCCAAGCTGGATTGTGCTTTTCTCTGCGTGTAATGAGAAGCGAAGGCGTTTAGTAAGCGCAGCATTTGGTGGGGGGTGGGAAGAACAAGACAGCCCTGCTCTTGGGAATACCTCTGTGAGATGCTTTTGGGGAGGGTCTGGGTGTTTGTAAGGATGGGGCCACCAGCTCAGGCTCCGTCCCACGAGCTCTGTTGCCCTTGGCTGTGTTTCCAGTCGCAGGCAGGCAGCTCCAAGGGCGTTCTGCAGCGGGTGAGTTTGCACGGAGCCGCTCCGGCCGCACGTGCTCCCGCATCACTTAAGCACAAGGCCTTGGCCGAGAGCCCCCGGCACAAGGTTTGCCCAGGGATCACATGGCAGGTGCCCTGTGCCCCCCCTGCCACCTCCCTCTGCTCTCCCAGCTTCAGCTGAACGGGATTGTGGAGTGGAGGGAGCGAGAGGAAGGGATTAATGAAGTGGAGACCCCGGGAGCAGCCTCCTCGCAGAGGGAAAATTGGGAAAATTGCTTCCTGGCTTTTCCTCTCAGTGAGGCTGCAGAGGAATGCCTGCTGCTCTCTGCCTGGGCAGGAGCAGTGAGCCACCTGGCATTCATCTGCCTTCTTTTGTGCTGGCCCGTGAAAATAAAGTCAAGTGGGGAGGACCTTGGGCAGAAATGTCATCTTCATGTGAGAGGCAGCAATAGGAAGCTCCTTCTGCTCTGTGCCATCCAAAACCAGCAACTCGCCCTCTGTTATGTCTTTTATCCCCCTTGCCTTGTCCTTTTGTCCTCTTATCCTTGCCTGTTGTCCTTTTGTCCCCCTTGCCTTGCATTAAGAACCAGAAAACAGATGATATTGGCAATGGCTGCGGGCTGTTATTCTAACAGTGAGATAATGGTTACCCTGTGCAGGATGAGAGGTCAGGAATAGTCTTGGGACTTCTCCAAGTTCTAAAGGATGGGGAATGGCTTGGTGTGCAGACCTCAGAAAGAAGCCCAAGGGCACAGTCTGGTGGTTGTTCCGGATTGCTCACTTGGAGCCTTGCTGGAGCGAGCAGGGTGGAAAGGGAGAATTCCCGGAGAGTCATCATGGGTGGATGGGAATCTTCTGCACCACGCTTAGTCTTGGAAAATCCTGCAAATTTTCTCCTGCCATTGCCTCCACATGCCACTGAACTGAAGCTTTAATCTGCCCATGCATCCTCCTGGTGCTGCCACCACTTTTCTGGGGTCAGAGTTTTATATGGCATTGCATTTCTTTCATCCCAACAAATTTCCTGGCATTTTGCTGTGACACGTCTGTTCTTCTGCTGGTGGTGTTTGCAGGAGAAATGACCAAATCTCAGCTAGCAGCCTGGGATGGGACCTGGAAGTCAGGCAAAGGCTTTATGGCTGTTTGCAGGGTAAAACCCCTCACCCTGCACTTACAACTTCCTCCCAGGGCTGCTGTTTGTGGCTCCTGTGATAAACTAGTCCTGCTGCTGCTGAGTGGAGGATTCTAAACTAATGGTGCTTCTGCTCCCGGGATTTACCATTTGGAAGATGCTTTATTGCTGTCTTGTGACATTTCCCTGCACTTTTATGCTCATTTATATAACTGATTTCTTTGATTTATGGCAGGTTTTCCTCATGTGTAACAATGTCATAAATTGCACAGCCCTCTTTTTAAGTGGTTATGAATGTGAGATATTCAGTAAACTATGGCATGGGGGAAAGGGTGGGTGCCTTTTGAAGAGGCTTTTGACCCCAATCCCAAATAAAATAACTCGTTCTCTCAAAAGAAATCAGAAGCAAGCACCAAATAAGTTAGTATAATCTGTTTCTTGACTAGCCAGCTGGTTGTGGGGCTTTTTAGTGCAAAATGTAAGTTATTCATATAGATAAAAGGCTGTATGAGGCCAAACCCACAGAGTGGTGATGTTTGTGGGGTGATCCCTGGAGCTTTGTTATCCAGGGTCTGCAGGGGCTTTCAGAGAAGCAGCAAATGAATGTTGTTCTTTCAGTAAACCTTTCTCTTCCCTTTCTGTTTGTAAACCTGCTCTTTGAGATGTTGCTATTTTTTAAGACCCTCAAACAAGCTCATATTTCCAAGGAGTGTTCAGTGGCCATCAGGGATCCAAAGCCTATCAAAGGCACTGGTCAGGCCTGTGAAATAAAGACCTTGGGTTTTGATTGTGTTGGCATCTTGCTTTGTAGGGGAAGAGAAACAGCACATTTAAAAATTACTTTCTGAGTTCAGCTGTCAGAGAAGCTTTCTGTTGACCTTTACAAATTGATACCGTCACAATCAATGGACAGAAGTTTAAGGGCAGTCTCTGGGGTGGGGAGGCAGGAAGAAATGAACCCAAACATTTATAAAATATATATGGAGTGGGTTTTAAAAAGCCCAGCAGAAATAACAGCAAGTATTAACAGGGAGCGTGGCTGAACAAACTGTTTCATGAAGAATTTATAATACCTGGTTCTAAGTATGGTTAGTTAAAACTTAGCTGTTGGGATGATTTCTGAAAGTATATAAAACTGAAAATAAGAAATAAATGTGCCTTGGGTTGGTGCAGTGCAGCAATAGGTGGGTGAGGGAAGCAATTAGAGATGCTGAAGTTGCTTTGTGAGATTGAACTACAGGGAAGCTGCATTTGAGGTGCAGCCTGGACTCCCCCATGCTCCCTCCAGCCTTGGGAGGCAAAACCACTGACAAAAGCTCAGGAGGAATGGTGTGAAGAGGAGCAGCCAGTCTGTGATTTCAGCTGCTGCCTTGCCAGTTTTTAAGGAATCCGTGAGACACACTGAGGAGCTCCTGGAAGGCAAGCACGCAGTCCTCCCCTCCCAGGGGTAAAACAGGCAGAGGCTTCAGTGCTGCAGGAGCTTGCCCTGAATATTCTGCTCATGTTCAGGGAGGTTATCAGCACACCAGGGATGGGCTGTGCAGAAGAGGCTGCCTCCACACTGGGGCTGCATGTTCTTATGCATAGCATATTGAGGAAAAAAATAAGGGTTCTTGCCTAGACTTTATGTACTGAAAGTTTGTTTTTCCTGCCTCTAAAGTGCTGTCTGAAAGCACCTGTTTTAATAAAACATATGGGGTTTATTACTTAGTGCAGCCATGGGCAATTAGGCAAATAGAACCTTTGGTGTAAGGAAGTCTTGTGTAGCAGAGCACATTAATTCTTTGACTTGATGACCATAGCATATACAGCCCCCACAGACTCCAGGACGTGGTCTCTGTCCCTAGCCCAGCATATTTTGGCTCTAGATGAGGTGTGGCATCCACCTGGGGGTTCAGAGAGCCTCAGCACAGCCCTGCCTTCCCCTCATCTGCAGTACTCCCGAGTCCCAGTAATTTCCATTTCAGCTGTCTTACGGGAGCTGGATTCTCCTGCCTGCTTGACAAGGTTATCGTGTTGCTTGAGAACCTGTTATTTTCATTAATGAAAAATAAACTGCATTCAGTCCCAATTTAATAGATGTGTGTGTATTGGCTCAAATAGGGTATTTCTGTCAGCACCTTCTCCTGCATTGCACAGTCACCTTGAAGCACTTGGGTGAAGCAGCTCGCAAGTGTTGCCTCTGTTCTTGCCTTTTAATGGGGACACCCAAACCTTGTCTTGGCCATTTCAGGTGTGAGATACTGGTTTTCTTTAACTGGTTTTCTTTTCTGTGAGATACTGGTTTTCTTTAACTCCCAGGTGTTTTTCCAGGGACTGTTTCAGTCCCCCTGCAGTTTTGCCTCGTCGGTTTGCCAGAAGTTGGGAAGGCTGTTCTTTTCTTTAGGCATCGAAATTTCACAGTTCCTTGAATCACTTTATTGGGTGGTATTTGGGTTATGTGATAATTACTAATGTAATGCTAGGAAGATTTCTGTGGGTGATCTTGGGGAAATACCTTTTACATGTCACCAGTGGCTTGTGCTTAAGCTGTAATGAGGCGCCTCTTGCTGTGTGCTTTAGTGGTGACTAATTACCCGTGCTGCAGGAGAGACATAACAGCACCTGTCCCACCCACCCGCTCCGAGCTGCAGCTCTTACATAAATGATGCTTAAATACTGCTAAGGGGGATTTGTCTGAGGGCTTTGGGAGCATCTTGCTATTATATTTTCAATCCAGTGCAGGCAGCCAGGGCTGCAATCCCGTTCCCGTCGCGGCGGCGGAATGAACGCGCTCCCCTGTGTTTGCGCAGTGGTAATTAAAATGCATTTAAGTTGAGTGAGTGCTTGTGGTGTTTGGGGGCTCTCTGGGGAAGGCAGGAGCAGGGAGGGAGGCGGGCAGGCCTGTGGCTGTCAGGAGTTCTGTGAGTCCTGGAGGAGTGGCAGGAGCTGCTGGGGAACGTGGCACCAGCGCAGCACCAGGGCAGTGCTCTGTGCCAGCTGGGCACCCCTGGAGACCCTGCCAGGGGGAAAGAGCCCTTTGTGTCCCAGCAAAGCAGCCTGCTTGGGAGATGGGAAATGATTTTGGCCCAACCTCACAGCAGGTCTTACTTACTGGGCATCCCTTGCCAAATGGATTTTTGTTGAAGGTGCAAAAGACCAGACCAAGTGCCCGGTTCCCCTGTGCTCCCACCTGTGGGTGTGCCCCCCTGGTGCTTGTGGGTTTGTGCTCCATCATCTTCCCTCCCCTCCTTCCCTTGGCATTGAAAAAACAATCCAAATCCTTCTCACTGCTGGGACCTGTAGAGATTTCCACCTGGTAGGGAGCCAGGATATGCTGTGACACAGGGACAGAGGGACACAGACTGCCCCTGCTGCTGCACTGGAGCGGGACTTGGGAAGAGTGAGGGCTGGAGAGCAGGCAGAGCAATGTTTGGGCACTCTTGGACCTTCAGCTTGGCACTTGGAAGAACACATGGCCTTGCATTATGGTCATTTATCTGCAGGCTTATTAGTCTCAGAAAGTGTTGCTGATGGTCTGTGCTTTGGTGCTGTAGGTAGAATTTTGGTTCGTGGCATTAAGGGTTGACCAAACAATCTTGGGAACTACATTCAAGTGCCTGACTAGTGCAGGAAAGTCTGTAATGTTCTTCTGCAGCAACAGGGAGGATGATTCCACTGTGTGATGGTTTAGAGCATCAATGTTTGCATGGACTAACTCTCACTCTGGAGTTGATTTCCTTGGGGAGGAAACATAGGTCAGGTGGAAAAGGGATGCTGGTGATACTTCTTTTGTACTGGGAGGTCCAGTAAGGAGCCCAGAATGGGAGCCTGGTAAAAGGAGAAGAAGCTGGAGGCAGAGGAGACCAGTGTTGTATTTCAGAGCTACTTGAAAATGGTTTTCTTGTCTTAAAATGCAGCCTAACCTGAGCTAAGGCAGGTGCTGGGAGCAGAGACCACTCAACTCTTCCTTAGATAATTTATGCTAATTGCTTGTATGGATTATGTACTTCATTGGGAAGTAGCTCCCAAATGCTGAAGATATTTGGATAAACGAAGTTATTTTTTGCATCTGCTATGAAAATCCCACAGTCTTCCTAAGCTACCCCGCTGCATAAGTGGCTGTAAAAAAATATTTTAATTTTAAATGTTTTCCTACCACAACATGAGTGCTGGTAACTTGCCAGTTTGACCACTGGAGCCACTAGCAGCTCCTCAAAGCCATCCTGATGGGGTTGGTGGGTCAGCAGCACACTGCCACGTGTCACCCCCATGTCACCTCCATCCCTCGGCTTCCCCACCAGCTTGGAGGCTTATCTGCTGCCTCCTTGTCAGAGTGAGTGCTTCCAGATTCACAGCAAGACCTCAAGGAGAGACAGATGACAGAGCAGATGGTAGATGACTAATTTGGCAAAGTTAGATGAGTGGAAATTGTTTGCTTTAATTGCTTGTCAAGTCCAGTACCTACATTATAGTTAAGAAGTGACTATTTACCCTCAAACAGAACAAAATGTGGAAAGGAGGTGTGTGTGTGTTTGTTTGTTTGTGAAGAGTAGGGAGAAAAAGTGCAGAAATACACAGATAAAAAAAAATTTGGTACCAAGGCTTGAGGCAGAAGAACCATTGTTAAAACTTCTTGTATTCACTTCTGCCTTTTTTCAGTGGTAGCTGTGGGATACAGATCCCGCTTAACATTATTCCTATTTATTCCTTTCCAGTTGCTGTGCCATAGTATAGATGTGTTTCTCTTTTAGTTCCTAAAACTAAAATAACTAAAAGAGAAACAATGCTGGAAATAGTGGCATAAAACAAGCTGGTGATGATGGCTTGATATGGTCAGTGCAAGTGAATATCCATGAAATGTTGCTGCTTAAATCTGGTCAACATTTTGATGGTGTTTTTTGGTTGGTATGAACAGGAAGGCACATCAGTAAAATATGCTGTGTGCCATCCACCAAAGGGATTTGGAGAGTTTGGCACAAGGAGGAGGTTCCATCAGCTCAGAAAAGCGTTATCACACATAGCTAATCCTTCTTGATGGAGCCACAATCACTGTCAGCCTCTGCTGTGCCCAGCTGTTTGTGTTCATAAAATTGGGAATGAGCTTCCATTTGTCGGTGGCACATGATCAGCCTCTCTTGGAGGTGGGGCCAGGCTGGTAACACACATCCTTGCAACTTTTCTGGAAGTGCTGGAGAGCTGTATAAAATTGTATTTGAGATTTTATTGACCAAATTTTGTGCGATTAATTCTTTTGGTCCCTGGTGCTATCCAACACAGGGACGGCTGTGCAGGAGAAATGCTCTGGGGGACGTGTTGGTGCTGCCTGTGCTGTGTCACCTCATCCCAGTGACACCCTGACAGCTGGGCAGCAGCTGGGTGGCCACGCTGAGCTCCTCCTGTGGCCATGTGGCTGCCCAGGGGTTGATTGCATGCAACTGGATTCAAATGGGATGATGATTTTCTGGTGTAGAGCAGACCTTGCGGAAGGAAAACACTTGTGCCAGCTGAGCTTTTAATTAGGAGTACAGGGAAAATTATGCTCTCCTTCATTACAGTCTCCCACCTAGGGAAAGAAAGCCTCCAATTCCAAAGCACTCTCCCAAACCACTGGGAAAATTGGCTGGTGACCTCCAGGAGTGTTTTGCCTTCTCAGGGGAAACATCTGCAAGGCTCTAAGTGCACGCAGCCCTGGCTTCATTGGGACGTGCCTAATTGCAAGAAAATGCAGGGCTTTTGCAGCTCATTCAAGGAGAACTGTAAAATAATAATGAAAGGATTAAAAGTGTGTTTCCCCTTCCTGTGTGCCTAGGTGCCAGGGTGTTGCTGAGAGCGTGGAGAGAAAGAAGTGAATGGGGATTGCTGGTAATTAGCTGTTCCTTAAGGGGCTCGAGTATTCTCCCCCGTCTGGGGGGTCTTAACAAATTGCCACGAGTGTTTGCACTTATTAATAAACAGTTCTGTTAGCTGCCTTTCAAGGAAGCCCGATAATGGTGCTGTCTGTAAAAACGCAGCTAATTAAGTAAATAAGTGGGAAGTACGGGAGGAGAATGTGTTAGAAAGAGATGATGACTGTTGTTGGGCCTCATCTTTTATGGGGTGAAGGAACCTGTGATTATCCTTTTTATAAAGACATTCCTCAAAGCAGTAAGTCCAAGAATTTAAGGCTCCCTTTGTGTTTTTGACAAACTGATTGACAAAGGGAGGTTGTGCTGCCTCCAGGCAGAGGCTGGTGCTGGGCAAAGGCACTGCTCTCCTGCATCCTTGCCAAAGAGATGATAATAAATGTTTTATGAGTCAGGGGAAAATAAATTCAGATGTTTGAGATAACTCCCTTGGAGTTAGAGGAGAGGATGCCTCATCACTGCTTCTGTGAGTGTGCTTTGGGAGAGGAGTGAGACAACACCAGGATTTCAGATGGGGGTGACCGTGGTGGAGATAATGGATTGCACTCTTCTTTAGCTCTCCAGATGTAGGCTGATCTGGAAAGGGGCTGAATAAGAAATGATCTCCTTCCAACAGTTAATCTGGGAGGATTATAAAATCCATTAGTATGAGAAGCAGCAGAACGAGATGGAGGCAAGTGTGATTTCTTAATTTAACGTATAGATTTATCATCAACTGAGCAGAGCAAAATAATGGGCTAAAAAGCAGAATCTAATGGACGTTTCTAAATGTCTCCATTATTTGCCACCCTTAAGTGAGCATTTGAATGATTTGGCTATTTTATGAAAAAAATGTCAATGGAAAATTAATTTCCAAGTCATGTGCATGAATATTGATGGAAAGCATCATTTCAATACAGACGATTATTACTGTTGTAATTGGGGCCATTAGGAGCTGAAACTCTGTCACTTCAGGTAGCTGGTGATAAGTAAACAACTGGCTGTGAAGTGTGAATGTGTGAGCAATGCCTGAAATCCACTTTTGTGGTGACCAAGCAGTGCTCTGCTCCAGCCCTCACCCAAAATCCCCCATGACTGAGGTGCAGGTGAGAAGTAGCCACTGCTTGGTGCCATCACTGCTGGTTTGGGATTTCCCAGGTGGAAGAGGCATGTCCTGGAGCTTTGGGATAACCTTAGGGGGTGACTCTGCACTTGAGCAGTCTGTGGGGTTTTTTTGTCAGAGTGTGGAAAGAGCAGGAACGGCTGAGCACGTTTGGGTGGAGAGATGGGTTTGAGAGGTGTCAGGAACTCAGGTCAGACTTGGGCAAAACATAGGGGAAATCTGATTTTCCTGGGTGAGCACTGGAGGTTTCCCTCATGGAGACACCTCCCCTGAATGAGGCAGAGAGTACATGACCAGAGATGCTCAATAACAAGAGCAGTTCACACTAGAGGCACATCTAAAGCTGCTCCTCTTTGCCCTGTCTTAAAGACAGAGGATGAGTATTTTTTATTAACCAGCACAGGCTCTGCTGCAAGAACAGCTAAAACACACAATCTTGATTTTTTTTTTTTTTTTTTTTTTTTTTTTTTTTTTTTTGCTGCTCATCCATTTCTGGGGCTCTGTGAGACTACACATCTAACAATATACAGCAAAGTGCTTTGAAGAGGGCTCATGAAATACAGATTATGGTGGTTTTGCATGGTGTGACAAGGAAATTTTGTTGTGCTTGTGTTTATGCCTGTATACAGCTGGAACATCCCTGTAAATTACATATTATTTTAGCACTTGATTTCAAAGAGCTGCTACAACACATAGATGCCTGTTGCTGTTCCAGGAGAGAAGCAGGAGGTGAGTGGGATATGTTCCTGCTCTTGTTGAGCTCAGGGACAGAGGGACTGGGAATCTTGATGACTCCTGCTTAGTTCCCACTTCACACGGTTCCTTCAGTGCTTTTTAACTGCCTTGGCAAATCAGACCCAGAACTTGGCAAATCTGCCCTGGAAAGGCTGGGAGTTGTCTTGTATGGCTCAAAATGGCTCAGAACTTTTAAAGCAGGAGTTCACAGCCTGCTTCTGGCTGGTGTCCCTCCCAGGTTTGTCTCCCTGGCACCAGTGGCCAACAGGAGCACCTTTGTCATTCATCCCTGCCAGCAGCATTTCCCTCTCATGGCAGGAATGCCTTTTTACCCCTTTGGTGGTTGTTTGCCTTGAAAAACCTGCCGAGAGCATCTCTCATCTCTCTGTTTTAAAGGATTCTCTGCAAGGGATGGGAGGTGCTGTCCCAGCCCTTCCTCCTGCAAGTGAAGGACCTAACCTGCTTTTCTTAAATACTGGCAGAGTTTCCTCTTTTGTGTTTTGAATGTGACATAATTATTAGGTGCATCAAAAGCATGCATTGCAAAGCTGAGACAGAGAGATTAATGACTTACTGTAATAATGGATTATTAATGATCCATGATTATACCCACATTTGCTTTGTGACTTCAGCTCGTTGTGCAGGTCAGAGCTCTCTCCTGCTCTGAGCTGTTTCTGCATCAGTTTGCACTGCTGTTTGGGTACCAAAGGGAAAAAAAAAAGTGAATTCTGCTCCCTTCAATTGATGTAGGATAATCACTTTTGGTGTGTGACTTGATTTGAGGCAATCTGTGACCAATTTTTTGTAGAAGGAAACTTCTCTTTTTAAGACAGACATTAAGTGCTATGAGGTAAATTTAAAGGATCAGCATGATTTATTCTAAATTAGCTTTAAAGGGTTTTTGTATTTTTTTTTTAATCCAAAAGAATTGATTGACTAGCCATATCAAAAACTGGGAGAAGTTACTGCAGTGGTTTGGCTGCACAAAATTAACCTCAGTCAGATAAGCCTCCTTGCCCTGGTTCATTCACATGTGGGCTGGCTTCACCCCTGCTGAATCCTCTTGCAAGAACAGGCTCCAGGTGTTCCTGCCTCCTCTCAGCAAACAAATGGCTGCATTAGCTTTCAGGAAACGTTTAATGGATGTGCAACACGGAATATCAGTGTTGCAGTGCATGGCTTTATTAGCTGAGCTGCAGGAATTGTTTTCTGAGCTGTGTTGGTCCTTAGCACGGATTGCAGAATGGAAGGGAAGGTATTTATTAGTCCTTGGGAGCCTTGAGACAGAATAATACTTACCTGGCTGGAAATATGATCAGTCCTGTAATGGATACTGCTGTATTTAAGGAAGGAACACACAAACCCATTTTGTAAGTGCCAAGCAAGAATTTTCAGGTGCTCTGGCAGGCACGGGGATGTGTCTCCCTGAAGAGTTGGCACACAAGGGCAGGTCTTGAGGCTTTTCTGAATAAATCTGTGTACATGAGCTAGGACAGGGCTTTGTATTTCAAAACTAAACATGTGCTCTCTCCCAGTTGCAGTGCTTAATCTTTCCAGTGTTCCCAGTCCACCAGAGATGAGTGAGGTCCCAGTCTGACCATGTCTTTCCCAAAATAGCTGTTAAAAATATTATGAATGAAATCGTGTTTAGGTATGATTTACTCTAAGTGATAAGGTTTTACAGAAAATCTAAAAATTGGAATGTTCATGCTTTTAAGTTAAGCCTCAAAATGAGGTGATAACTTGTTTTAAAACCTGAGCAAAGCAAGCAGTTCTGCTTTCCTTCAACACAGCATAATGAACATAGGTTAAATATTTCAAATTTTTAACCGCAGCGAGAACTTTGAAATTTGACTTTTGCCAGGTCGTAGAAATAAATAATATTCCAGCATTTCCTGTGGTGGGTAGACCCAATGCCTGTTTAGAGAAGCAGCCCTTGCAGTGCCTGTTCAGCTTTGGTCTGTGCTCTTTGGCCCCTGGAAACACAACCCAAAAGTGATCTGATCAACCCTTCACCCTGTGCATGGTTTGTAGTGGTTGCCGTTTTTGGGAAATTCCTTGGGAGAAAACCTTGGGCAGGTCATGGGCTCCTGGCTGCCTCCTGAAGCCCTTTGCCAAGAGGCTGCTGGAAGCTCAAATTGCCCCAGAACAAGAGCAAATAATTCTGCAGCAGAGAGAGCACAGATTAGAATTGGTCCCACTTCTAGTGAGAAAAAAAAAAAAAAAAAGAGGAGGGGGTATAGTAAATAAACAGTCAATAATTGTAGTACTCTGCAACCTAATTACTTTTGGTATTTATAAAAAGGACCTGCATCTTTCAAAATAGTGTGTGTTAGCCAATTTTACTGATTATGCCTCCAGTCATGGAGAGTTTTGTTTGTATTGATCTGATCCAGAAGTGGGGTTGGCTCCAGAAATGCCATTCTTGTCAGGTTCCTGTTTTACATAATATAATGGCCATTTCAAAAGTTTAGATATACCCAGATTAATTTGCTCACAGATAAGAACAACCCACAAGCTGCTGATCAGGAGGAAAAGAAAGTTCATTGAAACAAACAAACCAAAACCAGCCCATAAACTTGACCATTTAAGCAGCATCCCTGTCTGAGCAGTGTGTGAAAAGGTGATCATGTAAAATGCTGCTTCAGGATTTATTTCTCTTCTTTTTTTTTTTTTTTTTTTTTTTTTTTTTTTTTGTCATTGCATGATGGCAGCAGGCTGATACCTTGAGCTGAGCTGGGGTTCTGTGCTGGCTTTTAACTGGGCTTCAAAATGTAGAACAGAGTAGTGTAATATTAAAGAGTGTTCTTTGAAAACTGTACTAAGATGGTGTTTCCTGACATTTCTTTGCTGTGCATTCAGCCTGGGGACTTGTGGAGAGACAATGCTTTTTTTGCTGTTGTTTTTCTTCTATTTGATTGCTTAAAGCTGGGAAGAGCTGGGGTCTTGAGGAAAGTGATGGGGAAAACAATGTTGGGTGTAACTCTTCTGCCTGGGTTGCTCTTGGCTTGTCCAAAATTCTATTCAGAATAGTGAAAATGCTGAATTATCCAGGTCAGCTTGGATGCACAGGTGTCTCCAGCCTTGTGTCCTTCAGCCCATGATGGGACTGGCTCTGCCCAGTGTCTGATTCTGCCACTGGTGGAACTGGTGGGGCTTTGCTGAAACCTGAGTTTTTCCCTTTGGCTGCTGGGGTCAACCTGCTTGGCCTTTTTTCTGCATTTCTGCCTTTTTTCAGCCTTTCAGCATTTGGTGGTAAATACCAGCACTTCAGCCCATTTGATGTTTAAATTGCAGAGATGATCACAGGCTGTATTTCCACGTTACTATCTCCACTGCTGATATTCAAGTGTGACTTGTGTGACCCATCCCTGTGAATCATTACAGATTTTTGTTGCAACTCCCTGTATCAGTTTATACGGACTTTATTGTGCTCCAGTGCCCCTGTTCCACAGTGGCCTGATGGATTGTGCTGTGTTTCTTTGCAGTGTGTGCTGGCACTGAGAACAAGCTGAGCTCCCTGTCTGACCTGGAGCAGCAGTACCGGGCCCTGCGCAAGTACTATGAGAACTGTGAGGTGGTGATGGGCAACCTGGAGATCACCAGCATCGAGCACAACAGGGACCTCTCCTTCCTGAGGGTAAGCAGCCTGCTCTTCTCCTTCCCTCCTCCTTCCTCCCTCCTTCCCTCTGCTTCTCTTTTTTGGGGAGCAGCCGTAGGTGCTGGGCTGGAAAACACCAGGTTTCTCTGCCACCAGCTCTGCTGTGATGGAAGAGGATGATGAAATGCCAGGGATATGCAGACAAGAAGAGCAATGTCATTGCTGTGACAGGTGCTCTGAGTCACTTAGATTGATCAGGATGTGGGGGAGAAAGCTGTGCCACTGGAAGGTGACACAGCTCTCTCGCAGCTCTCTCACTTTGTGTTGCCCCAGGGCAGGTTAGGTGGGGTTTGGGAAGGTCAGAGAATCATGCAGATAAGCACTGGAGGACTGGGGAAGTTAATCCTAATAAAATGCTAGATATGCACTGATTTATAGACTAAGCAAGGGAAGAGCTCTGGAAAGTGTTTGTGGGGCATTTAAGAGAAAGAAAAAAGTGATTGCTGCATGAACATGAAGACTGGAGCTGTGAGCCTAACAATCTCCAGCATCCAGGGGAAGTCGGTGATAGATGAAGGCTGTACTGCTTTTGGAGAGCCCTGGTTGTGCATTTCCTCAGTCCTCTTTGCATCAAATTTTGGAATTTTGAAAGAACATTTCAGTATAGTTTGCAGATTGCAAACCCTGTTGCTCTGCTGGCAGCCACAAGAGGGAAAGTTGAATATTGGGTTCAAAAAACTTAAGCCCATCATTATTTGGCATTTCACATTTCTTATGTTTAAAGAAATATCCCACTAAAAGAGTGATCCAGGTGGGCATCAAAGGATGCTGCAGGTGATGTGGCTGTAATATGGAAGGCAGGGCTGAAGGCCAGGGTAGAAAAGGCAGCCTGTGCCAGTGTGGTTGCAGTCTGTGCTGTGATTGTACTCTCCATGACACAGATAAGGGTTTACACTATATTGCTCATATTGCTCTCCTGAGCCTCTTAAAAATGCTGCTGTCATGCTGCAGGATGCATGTCTGTGTGTCAGTGGCACGTTCCCGTGGCAGGAGTGCTGGAGTTTAAATCTGGCAGCAGGAAGAGGCAGTGGGAGGCAGCCCCAGCTGCTTGGGTTACACTCACTCGTTCCCTGTGCTGGGTCCTGGGTGAGCTGAGTGCTCAATTCCAGTCTGTCAAACTGTGAAACTGAAAACTTTCCACCACAGTTCCTAGCAAAGGCAAGCAGTGCGAATTCAGCCAAAATTCACCTTGAATTTTTTGGAGGTTTCACAGGCTTGCCACCCCATCCATTGGTGTATATTTACTCAACATGTACACCAGGCTGCTGAAAGATCTGTGAGCAAAACTCAGCCACCAGACACGTCTGGAGTAAAGTTTGGGGTGCTAATTACACCCAGACTAACAGGTTGCCTGTTAATTTGAGTGCCAAATGCCTCGGAAGTGGATGCTGTCCGTACATTTCACAGTTGTGACAGGTGGGGAAAGCACACATGCCTTTGCTCTGAAATAGATCCAGCCTTGGTGCAGCTGGAGCAGCGTTGGACAGGTGGCAGATCCTCCTCTGTGAGGGCAGGATCCCTGCTCTGACTGGGGCATCTCTGCAGTTTCAGATGCCTGCTGGTTCAAATTCATGGCAGGCACTCCTTCCGCCTCAGCTTTCCTTCCTCCTGCTGGGACTGGGGAAAGCAAATTACTTGGAAATCAGGAATTAGTGTTCCTCACAGAGGGCTGCCATAAGCAGTGTGAAATATTGGTGGAAAGAAGGCAGTAAAATCAAATGAGATCAAGAAGGAAAGGGCCTGTTCAGTAAATGAAGGTGGTTTGGTCACCTGTGCTTTTTGGGTGACAGCTACTATTGCTTTTTTATTGGTTTTATTACTTCTTTTACCTGCATCTGCTCCCTCACAGATGTCTCAGCAAAAAAGCAGAACTTGAAACAAAACTCAGCAAAGTGGAAGGCCTAGTTAGTATGATAAATTGTAGTCATTAAAGAGGAAAACCAAACAGAAGAGAACATGTTCTCGGCGGGGCAAATAAATAAATAAATGTTGGCACATTTACGCCGATAATTCGACATTCATTAGTCAGGCAGTATTACTCCTTTTATCATATTAAAAATGGTTTTAATGGCCAAATGAAGGTGGCAGATGGGACATAACTAAGAGAAAGGCTGTTTGTCTCTCTCAGACTTAAATGCAGTGAACTCTCTGTGCAACATCACGCTCCTTCAGCCTGCTCCAGTGTTTTGGTCTCTGCTGCAGGAATTGGCCTCTTCCTCCACCAAAATCACTTCAGGTAGATGCTGGGTTATCTGTGTGCCCACCTGTCCTCTCTGCAGTGCTCAGCTTAGCTGGGCAACTCCAGGACAGAGGGAAGGCCTGGTAGGCTGTAGGCTTCATTGTTGTTTCATTTTTTCTTCATTTCCTCATTGAGTTCATTGCCTAGCTCTGAAGAGAGTGGTTAGGGATGTAGGTGTAAAGCAAATTTGATGCTTGATGGACCTTTCTTCTTTCTCTTTAAGCGACTACTCCCTTAGAATTTTGAAAAGATTGCAGCTTATCTGGCTAATGAATGTGTGAAAAAAACAAAATTCAGCAGTGATATGCTCATCTGTGTGGGTCAGTAAATGTGACAGGAAACAGAACATTGTGTGTCATCTGCAAAGCATTTGGTACCTCAGGTGGCTATGTGACTCTAAATAATTACCCAGCTCTAAACTACGTAGAAGAACTTGAACTGTTCTGATAGTGGCATGGAGCAGAGAAATCCTGCAAGTCCCACCACTTTGGACCTGCCCAAGGCATGGTGATGTTCACAGAGGAAAAGGCATGCTGAGCCTTTTCATCATGCAGTAATAAACAAATAGCATAAATGAATTGAAGTGAAAAAACCCCATAATTTTATTTACCCAGCAGAGGAACATTAACAGATCAGCATCTCATCTCTCATATTTATTTAGACATTTATTCCCTAAGTAGATTTGCTTTATGTCTGTGAGTTAGCTCTCTGGATATCTGCTGATGAAGACTAAGAGGGGCTGTCTGTCACCTGAATGAAGTGCTCAGCCACTTCAGCTTCCAGCCCTATCTCGCAGACATCTTTTATGGAAAAGCCTTTCCTTAGGGTTTTTCCTCCCGAGAAGCTGAGAGGCCTCAGGAACAGAATGCAAACATTGATTATCTGCTGCTGTGGAATGGAACAGGTGGATCTGTGATTGGCCCATGTTTGTTGTTTCTAATTAATGGCCAGTCACAATCAGCTGACTCTCTGTCCGAGCCACAAGCCTTTGTTATCATTCTTTACTATTCTATTATTAGCCAGCCTTCTGATGAAACCTTTGCTTCTATTCTTTTAGTATAGTTTTATTGTAATATATATCATAAAATAATAAATCAGCCTCTGAAGCATGGAGTCAGATCCTTGTCTCTTCCCTCATCCGAAAATTCCTGTGACCACTGTCACAGCCCTGCAGTTCACAAGGAGCTGGATTTCTGATTGCATGTGCCAGTTGTTCCTTTTCCTGCTGTTCTTATATGTGAGCAGGGCAGGAGGACATGTAATCTGTGTTACTTTAATATCTATTTTATTTTGGTTCCTGGTTGTGTTATAGTCTGGGTATTGCTTTCCTGTGAGCAAGTGCAATATGAACTCGTGTTCTGCATGTGCTGCCTCCAGCTCTGCTCCTGCTGCTTGGTGCTTCCCTGTGCTGTGGCCACAATGGAGTCATGGCAGAGGAAAGGAGTAGCAGGAAAATTGTAAGGACAGATATTCCTGACATCTGGAGCTGCTGCCTACCTTGGGTCTGGTCCAGGAGAGAGCTGAGATGTACTCCCCTGCTTTGGACTTCAGAAGAAAAAGCCTTGAGAAAAGCTCAGGTTGTTCACTGGTTCATGTTGCAAACAACTGTTGGAATAACAGAAGGGAGAACCTATTTTAGTTTTGCTTGGCAGAGCTGGCAGTTCCTATTGTGGGCTGTACTTATTTCTTAATAACATCTCCATATTCAATTTTCAAACTAGAATACACAATTAGTGTATCACATACCAATCTTCTGCAAGTGCTTCTGTTAAACATATTTGGTAAATGAGAGTTATCTTTGACTAATCCCCTGGCTTTTAGCAATTCACAGTCAGTAAATTGTCTTCTCAAGCCCAGATTTTATTTAACCAATTCAATTTATTTTTTTTTAAAGACATGATCAAAGTTCTGTGCTGTTCCCTGCCATAACTCTCCCAAGTGATTATGAAACTCATTTTTAACCACCATCAACAATCTTCAAAAATTATCTACCACTGTTTTATGGGTTTTATTTCCATTTACCTCAGCAGTGCTTGTGTAGCACCTCCAGGCACACTTGCAGGGCACTGTCTGGGTGGGTATTTCATGGTGAATGTTACATTTATTGCAGAGATGTAGGGCCCATCTCCCCTCTGTCAGCACTCATGGCCTGGTGCTTGGTGAGAACCCCTGCCAGCCCCACCTTACCCTGTTCCTTACATCATATTTTGGCTCTTTGGCAGGTGGGATTTGTCCATTTGGAATTTATGTTCTTTGCTATTGGTTGTGTTTAATGTTTGGAGGAAGTTTGGTGGAGCAAACCCCTCTGCAGGGTGAGGACTGCCAGAGAGCCTGGGGAAGAGTTGGGTTGGCCAATGCATTCAGAGCTGCTGCTTGTTTAAAAAACAGAACTGGAGTGGTTTTTAAACCCTTTTTGGTCTTTTACAGCAAATCAGGGCTAAGCAGACTCTTTTGCAAGCTCTGGTGGCAGAGCTGAGAGGAGATGTTGGCACAGAAAGAGTCTGCATCAGAACAGGCGTGTCAGATGTAGGGAGGTGCAGAGGGATAGAATATAAGAAAATAGTGTAGGAAGTAATCTTACCCCTAAGGAGTTGCAGCTGGGTCAATTATCAAAGATTAGGAGCAGGCCTGAATTTACCAGGCCACAGCTGTGAGCAATGAGAAGAAGATGCTATAAAAGAGTGGGGTGGCTGGGTGAGAAGGGAGCTGGGGTCAGTGGCTGCTTTGTGAAGAAGAAAGAATCAGTGCTCTGAGAGATGCCCATGAGAAACACCAAGAAGGAATGGAACTTTTGTGATAAGGAGACAACAGCACTGAACCCCTGTGATAAGATGACAACAGGGAGGGGGGTTTTGCAGGGATGGAGAGCATTGCTGGGCAGAGCAGTGTGATGCTGTGTGGGGCTCCTGCACAGCACTGCATCCCTGCTGCAGCACAATGGTGTCTGGCTGCCCAGCTGCCAGGCTCCAGTCATTCCCTGCACAGCAGAAGGGGCTGTGCAGTTCTGTGCCTGTCAGAGCTCCCAGAAGGGCTGTGGGGTGGCTGTGTCTCTGTGCAGGGGGATGGATTTTCCCCAGAAGTGCCAGGAGAGCACTGCAATGTGGTCCTACCCCAGAATGGGGGTTTCCAGGAGGGGTTTGCTGTGGCATTTGTCATGCAGTGAGTTGTATGCCTTGCCAGGGTGTGTTTTATCCTTGGCTGGCAAGAGGCAAGGTGGCTTCCAGGTAATTGCAGATAAGGAAATTAAGCAGATTTATTTATGTGTTCCTGATTGTTCTGCCAGGACCTTACCTGATAGAAAACAAAACATGGACAGCAAAGATGTGATGGTCAGAGCTGTGCATGCTACACTGGTGCCTTGTGAAGGCTGACCTAGAACAGAGGCCAGACAGAGTTAAAGAATAAAGCAGGGATTTATAAAAGGCCTCAATGGATCCACCTTGGGCAGCACAAGAGCCCAGCCAGGGCTGCACCTGAGATGAACCAAAATGGTCACAAAATGGACAACTGGTCATGGGGTCTCTCACTTTTATAAGTTCTGGTCCATTTGCATATTGGAGTTAATTCTCCAATTATAATTTTAGGTTATGAAGTCCCATCCTTCTTGTTTTTCTCTCTTCAGTCCACATTGTTTGTGCTCTTGGACTTGAGATTTGGATCATTTGTCCTTGGTCCCCAGCTAGAGAAGGAATTGTTTTGTCTCCCTACTCTGTGAAGAGAGCTCACCATCCCCTAATATGAAGCTCAGACCCACACACTAGAGCAGCACAGGATCTGAAAAATATAAAAGCTCAAACCTGAGGCATCAGACAAAGGGACGCCTCCAAGTTGCTGTTGAGCACAACTGCTGTGCTGGGTGGGTTACAGGAGGCCAGTTGCATGCCAGGCCATGCTTGTGGCGTGGACAGAATGTTTCACAGGGGCTGTGATCAGCTGCCAGCTGTGCTGGCTGAACCTGAGCTGAGTTTCAAGTGAGCTGCATCCCAGGCTCTGAGGGTGGAGTGGGAGCAAAGGCTAATTGCAGAAGGCATGTGTGATACAGCTCTGCTGCTCCAGGATTTAGGCTTCTTCTGCCATTTCCCATTGCTTGTGTAGAAATAACAGCTTGAAATGATCACAGCAGTTTAAACTCTTCTCAAAATGCCTAGGAAGCAAGGAAGGGAATGCCACAGATTTGTCATCAGGCCTGTCCTGTGCAAGTGGGTTCTGAAATGCTGCAGGCACAGTGAGTAGCTGAATCCCAGGCACTGCTGTGGTCACTGGTGTTCCCGTGGCTCTCATCCCTTTATATTGACAGATATCACACTCCTCATAGTCCCTAACAGAGAGTCAGCCAGCTCCATCCTGACCCCACCACTCCCAGCTGGCAGGGAAAAGGCATCCAGCACTTCCTGACCTAAATGTCTTCAGAGGTGTTACATGATTTTTGTGCTGCTGTTGCTTATCCCCCAGGTATGTCCCTGTAGCTCTGCAGGCTGGCCTGAGCAGCCCCTGTGCCTCCCTTGGATGCTCAAAATCCCCTTTTTTAACACTGCCTGTCATGGTTTCAACCCAATTTTGTTGGCACAGGACATGGTGCTGCTCATTTGGTGTCTAAGCCTCAGGATGCTGCTGCTGGATGCAGTTTTGTAGCCCATACCTCCCCTTCCTTCTCCCTAAAAAGCTGGGTCAATATACAATTAATCCTCAAGCTGAGTTTGCCAGGCTGTAGCCAAATTTGTTAGCAAATATTATACCAAATTTGTAGCATATCTTATTTAGCAATTATTTTTGGTGGCTTGGTATGAAGGGTGCATTTGAAATTACCAGTGGTGTTTAGGAGCAGAGCTGGGTGCTGTGGGGATGGAGGGCTGGAATGTGAGAATCCAGAGCTGGAATCTATGGAAGTGCAGAGCTGGGTGCTGTGGGAATGCAGAGCTGGAATCTGTGGAAATGCAGAGCTGGGTGCTTTGGGAATGCAGAGCTGGAATTTCTGTGAGTGCAGGCTCCTGTTTTGGTGCAGCAATGAACTGAGGAGTGAAGCTTTGTGTCTGTGCCTGCTGAGTGCTCTGAGGCTCCCCAGCAATCATTTTTTTTGGGGAAGGGAGTTATGGAGGATGGCTGCAGATTTCCAGGATAGCCTGAGTGTAATGGGGATGGCACTGTGCTGTTCCCCACATCCCACCTGCTGCAGGGTGCCCTTGTGGGTGCTACCAAAGCCACTGGGCAGTGACAGCCACATGTCCACATCCCCAGGGCTGATTTGCTGTGTGAAACTCAGGCCATCATCCTCATGGGGTGACAATTATCAGTCTGCCCCTTGCTGTGCATCCCCCCGTGAAGGGAGAGCTCAGGGGCTCCCCTGCCAGAGCTCTTGGGGGGTTTGGGGATGGATCCCAGCATGGGGCTTTGTTTTGCCCCTTCTCTGGGTTTGCAGTGGCCAAGAGCTCCCCCAGCTCTCCCCCAGCCTTTCTTTGCCTGTGTCTCCTTCAATAAGCAGGAGCATCCTTCAGCTGTATCGTGTGTAGAGAGGAGAGGTCAAGATTTGAAGTCCAGCTTGATTAAGGAGTCTCTTTAAGTTGTCTCTCAGCATTTTTCATTCAGCTCCTATTGTACAGCAGGCACCCCATGCCCAGCTGCCTGGGAAGCCTGTCTGATTCATGTGCAAGGCAGCAGCAGCCACTCTGGATCAGCAGAGAGATCAAAGGAGCCTGACTTAAATAATTCAGAGTGGCCCAGACCCCCACACATGCTCAAGATCAGCAATATCCTTTTCGCTCCGTCCCGTTTTTGTGCTGCAGTGAGGCTGCCCTTGGTCAGGCAGAGCAGAGCACTGGGGGGGTGATGTGGGGTGGCTCCCCCATGCCTGGGGGGTGGAAGTCTGTCCTTCTCACTGCTCCTCTGGAACCTCACAAGCCTCCCTGGCAGCTTTTGGGGTGCCCAGGCACGTGTGGGATGCACAGCTCCTGATCATGCCAGAGTGCCATCCCACAGCATTCCCACACCTTGCTGGGAAATTGTGAGGTGCCACAGGCTCCAGGACCAAAAACATGGCCAGGACATAAGGGAGCACTGCTCCAGGTGGTGTTTTTCCCAGTTTTGCAGAGGGGAAAGTTTTGTTCATGTTAAATATTTCACTCCTGGTCTGTATTTTCACCCTCCACACATGACCCACCCGCATGCTGGGTGGGTCATGTGTAAAGGGTGAAAATTCAGACCAGGAGTGAAATATTTAACATGAACAAAACTCTTTGGATTGTGGCTTGTTACTTTTTAAAAAATTGAATACAGACTATCAATTTATTTATATATAATATAAATATTATTTATAATAAATATATAAAAATAAATAATATAAGTATTATATATAATACATATATAAAATATATAGTATATATTATATATAATATATTATATATAATATAATGTATATGTTATAATATATATAAATATATAATACAGACTATCAATTTATTTATATATAAGTATGATTTATAATAAATATATTAAAATAAATAATATATGTAATATATATAATATATTACATATATAGTATATATTATATAGCATATATATTATAATATATATATAAATATAACATATAATACAGACTATCAATTTATTTACAGACTATCAATTTTTTTTCCTACTATTTAGTGCCTGATTAGAATCTTCCTTCTGCCCATCCATTAAGGGGTCTGATGCCTGGGTGTCTGTAAAACACATGTGGCTAAGCCAGGCCACAGAAGCTGCAGGGATGAGTACTATAAAAAATGTTGGTAGTGGAGAGGAGGACATTATTAAAAATAAAACAGTGCAAACCTTCTTAATTAGGTGCTGTTTCTCTTCAGTGTTGATCTTCCCTCTAGGCCAGTGAAACCAATTATAGCCTCTCTCAACCACCTTATGTTGTTAATGATCTGACTCTTTAAATGTAAACCTCTCCCCTACAAATGGGATTGGAAATGCTGGCCTTACTGAAACTTGAGAAAAACAAACAGCAGAGTAAAGTTAAACCAGCCAATGGGAAAAAAATAACCCAAAACAACTGTGGTGGCAAACACTTTTAAATTATAAATGAATTTGTTAGGTTGTAAAGCAAATGAGGAGTTTTCTGTCAAGCACAGAAAGAAAGATTATGTGGTGTAAATGGCGAGTGTAATGGGGTTTGAAATCTTAACCCCAGCTAGAAGATGGTATAAACTCTACCATGGTATAACTCTACCATTTCACTCTGTTCACTGACAAGCTTTGCTCAGATGTCATTGAGACTTATTTATTCTCCTCTTTGTCCACCCACCCTCTCAAATCCTCCAGTGGAACAGGGATGGGAACACAGGTGGGGTGTGGAGAGGGATATAGCTACACATGGAATGGAGGTATAGCAGCTGTGCCAAGTGGAAATGTGTTACACTTTCCTTTGAGTAACATTCTTCTGTTTTCCTGACCATTTAGGTAGCACATCTCCAATTTTTCCTCTCAACCTTCCTCCCTCAAATCCCATTTTACTATGGAATGAAATGAAATTAGACAAACCAACTGTGAGAGAGCTGCATAATGTTGCATTGTAATACACCGACTCAGAGTCCTGGATCAATGGGCTTGAATTACTGTTAAAATCCATATGAAAAGAAAAACAAAGTCTTTTGCTGTAAGCTGTGTCAAGGGGTGGAGGAGCAGAGGGATGGATTGAGGCTTAGCCAACATTTTTTTGTGCTAAACTGGATCAATTTTAAAGGTTTCCTCTGTAGATGCCAGCCGCAGGGCTTTTATGGTTCAGAAATGTCAGCACAACTGTGCAGATTGCAGAATTCAGCAGCAATGCTCCCACCCCAAACCTGGCCACTAATTACAAATTACAGCCCCACAGTTGTGCAGATCCTAGGTGCCCAGGAAGGCTGGGAAAGAGGGAGAAGTTGGCTTTCTTGAGCATCCTCCTCAAAAATAGGAATATCTCTGTTAACTGCACAGGAGCTGGTTCTGCAGTCAGGAATTCTGAGGAATTCTGAGAAATTTTGAGAAATTCTGCAGGGAATGAAGCCAGGTGCCACTGACTTCTCAGGGGACGTGCTCAGGGTCATATATCATGATGGGAAGGTGGAATGGCAAAATTTTGTTTAAAAAGTCAAGAGTTTAGTCCTAGTTCAAGCAGTACTTCCACAGGGTAAGCACAAGCTGTCTCATCCAGTGGTGCTCAGTGTTTGAAGTTAACTCAAAGGCTAATAGAGTCTGCATGCTGTACTGAATGGCATGAAGTGTTTCTTTTCCCCCTTTGGTGGTCATTAGTCCTTCCAGAGAGAAAGAATGAAGTGCTTTGAGGAAACGTCTGAACATAACAAACCTGAAAATGTCAAAAGGCAAGGCAGAAATATCACGCTGATTTTGACAAACCTGCACTGTTTGGTGCAGGGGAAAATAATACTGATAGCTTAATGCTGCTTACTGGAGAGTGGCTGTACCAAAAATGAATTTTGTGAGAGAGTTTGTGCTCATGCTTTAAGAAAAGAACCTTAATGAGCATAACGTGGAGCCAAAACCCTCAAAGTAAATTGAATATGGTGAGAGGGAGCTTTGTAGCCAAGTGGTCCAAGGGCTTGAATGGTGGCCAGACCCTGATGTCACCACTTATTCTGATTTCTTATGTTTGGTGTGTTCACTTTTTCTGATTCTGCTGTTTTGGGATTGACTCAGATTCTAAAGTGTCAGCAAAAAACCAATATTACACATTGGTGTAATAATACAATATTACACAGTGATGTCCAATTCAGGGTAACAATGGTGGTGGTGGAAGTATCTGTGTATTGCTGCCTCCAGACAGCGGAGCTTGAGGTGTGCAACAGGATTGGCTTAAATTCTGTAAACCAAAAAACAACCCCTGGTGTAATACATACCCCAGGAATAATAATGACAGTTCTGCCTTAAAACTGTGACGCAGAGTGAAGGTCTAATGAAGCAAAATTCACTCTGAATATCAGGGAAGCACTAGGGATAAAGGAAAAGCAATGTTCTCCCTGCTTTTCCGTCCCATTTGTGTGATGGTCACATGAACACATGAGACCTTACCTACACCAAGGAAATGTATTAAAAACGTGCCTGGATTAATGTGGAAGGAATAAAATGGACACGAACATATGACACCTTACCTAAAACAGGGAAATGTATTAAAAAATATACCTGGATTCATTTGGAAGGGCGCTGCAGGAAGGGACACGATGAACTTCAGCTCCAAATAATTGTCAGCAGTACTCAAGCAGAGAAAAATAGTATAAAAGAAGATCTTTGCATGTATTTATGCTGTGTTATCCCCACCATAAAGAGTGGAGACAGCGGCTCAGCTTCAACCTACAACATTTTTGCTGGCGCCTTTTTTTTTTTTTTTTTTTTTTTTTTTTTTTCCCTGGAAGTGCTGACATTGAGAATTGAGGGCAGGTGAGGTGCATCAGTTTGGGAAGTGGGAGCTGACCCCCTGTGCTGTCAATTATCCCCGTGCCTGGCAGCAGCGTGGCCGGAGGTCGGGGCAGCGGTGCCCGGTAATGACGGCAGGTGCTGGAACGCGCTCCCCTGGCAGCTCATCCTTCCAGTGCCAAGGCAATGATTTGATCTCAGCAGAACAGCTGGTTTTGGACTACAGATTATCCACTGTTTCATCTCCTCGCGGAGCTGCAGAGCTGATTTGTTTCAGCTACAGATCAATTATGTCCCAAAACAACACTCGGTTCACTTGTATCGTGTGAAATGAAGATAAAATGGGTTCAGGCATTAAGGATGGATCTTGTATTACAGACCCTCTGTCCCTGCACATAAATACCCATCACCAGGGAGTGAGAATTCATTCATTCCTGGGGCCAGTCCTGCTCATTTCATTAGGAGGCAGTGAATTATTTCAGCAGAACAGTGCATAGATAAGAATGAACTGTGCTTAAAAGGGCATTTATTTCCTGCACTTCCCGTGAATGTCCCTGGTTGGGGGATACCCTAATCACTCAAAGTGATCTAATGCATAGTCAAATACATCTGCTTAGAGCCTGTTGGGAGGCACTGCATATTGTGTGTGAGGAGAGCAGTCCTTGCAAAGGAAGTGTTTCCACATAGTCTTTTCCTTGTGTTATTGGCCTTTTAAGCAAAAATTTCTCAGTAAAATTGAGACTTTTTGCTTCATTTGCAGTGAAGGCCCCTCACCTTGCAAATCAGTGTGGAGTGTGCTCAGCCAGCACACACCTGGACTGTGCTAAGAAGCAGCAGTGTCCCAAAATCATGGAATAATGGCTTAGCTAGAGGTATTCCTAGCAGGCAAGGCAGCATTTCCTTGGGCAGAGTAGGTCCAGCACATGTAAATCTATACCAATGTGGATATGTTGGCATCTTTCACAGCAGCCCTGCCATCCCCTGCTTGGGGATCGATTCAGCTCGTGCTGGTGGCTAAATAGAGCTGGCTGCAAGGATTCACCAAGAAAATGCTGGTAAAATGTTAAAATGCTGCTTTTGCTTTGGCTTTGTGAGCCTGGTGTTTTGACCAAAAAGTGCAGTTTTATGTAATAGAAGAGGTAATCTGCACACACACGTGCACAAACACGTTGGAGCCAGCCAAGCCTGCAGCCAGGAGTTATAAAAATCCTATTTATTTAAATGACTTTGAATAGAGTTCACCTACTCCCTGAGATTTCAGTTTAAAAATAAATCATTTTGGTTGTGGTTCTGCACCTCAGCTCCTCCTGTAAAAGGTCACCTTTCTCCAAATGTGCCTTCAGGTTGTGAGGCCCCATCATGATTTTTCTTTTGAAGTTTCAGTTGTTGGTTAAAGCCCTTGCTGTACCCAAAGTGTTGAGTTGTTCCTTCTGAAAGGAAATCATAAATTCTTTTATGTCTAATAAGGGCTGAAATTTTGCTAGGTGAAGCAACTGGTAGTTTTACAATGTCTGCTGAGTGAACTATCCCTGCAACTCTGAGAAGCCTAAACCAAACAGCTCCTTAAGCAATTTTCAATTTTTCTTTTTCTCCCATGAAATTTTAATGCTCCATCATGACATGAATTCATAGTGGATGCAAATGTTTATCAGATCTGCTGCAGACAGCATCCACTGGATGTTAATTTGCCAGAAGCATGAATCCCATTGTGTGTGTGGTTAGCAGGGAGTTCTCAGAAGCAAAAGGAGCCAGCCTTCATCTTGGCTTCAGGAAAGCTCCCAGTAAAGGTTTCTCTTGTTTCCTTGAATAAACATCTCCAGCTCCATCCTCCAGAGGCCTCTCAGAGTGCCCCTCTGGGGCTCTCAGGAAACAAAAAGGACTCTTGTCTGCTAGCACTCTTAAAAGGCAGTGATTTTTCTTACCCCTCACTGAACTGTCAGGTAATCAGCCGTCATCTGGTTCAGTACAAGGCTTTGTTTTTATTTGTTTATTTTTTAATTGAGCTAAATGCCTCCTCTGCTTTCCCACTGCCTCTGATCTCTGCTGGAGAGAACAAACCTCAGCAGCCTGGAACATCACACGTTTTCTTATGTCTCCCATATGCTCTGCTTCAGTAACAGTTTTGGCTGATCACTGTGACAGCAAAACACCTTTTTTATTTAAGCTACAGCTTTCTAGAAATATGTCTTTGGGCTTAATCAACATAACCTTCAGCAGTTCTTTGAAACCCAGGATCTGAAAGCCATGAATGTCAGAAACACTTTATGGCTTGTGGGAGCCTTCAGTGCTTCTGACAGATAAAAGTGGAGGAGGAGGCCATCAAAAAAATGCACCACGTACAGACTGGAATGGGATCTTGCTGGTGGCTGACAGTTGTGCCCCTGCATGGGAAAGGAAAGGCTACTGGAAGGAAAATGCAGGACTGAAAGATGGGATATGCGAGACATCCGTGCGCGCCGAGCTTGGGCACCCTTTGCTGGCAGAACCAACCCTCTGCCAAAAGGTCTTTTGGACGTCAGAGCTGCTGGTTTATTATTAGGACAGTAGTGTTGTTGTTATTTTTAACAAGGAGAGGATAAAATGAGACTAAATTACAGTAAAATGTCAGCAAGTGCTGAAAATAGAGGAGTAGCAACAGTGTGTCTCTGGCATTTTTGCAGCCAGGCAAGCGCACGCAGCAGGAACAGTGCCAGTGTGCAATTTCCATCAGCTCCAATTACTACCTTGGCCTGCTTTTAAATATTTAAAGTTTCATGTTTAATTTTGGATGATGTTGAATAACAAGAATCAAAATATGGAAATTCACTAAGGAGTATTGGTCGTAGCAAGCGGGTATCAATAATGAAAGCCGTGTGGGACTGAACGGCCCTGGTCTTCTAAGGCTTTTCCATTTCTCTTGTGTTCTCTGTCTGAAAGTGATTTATTAAACAATCCTCTGAAGGGATTGTCCTTCTCCACTATCTTTTATTATTGGTGGGAGCCAATTTGAGGCTCACTCTGTTGTGCAAGGGACCGGCTCCCTCGTGTGATTGATGAGCCAGATGGGAAGTGATTAGACTTTTACAAGCCCATGCTGCTTGGAACAATATTACCAGGAGGGGAAAAAAAAAACCAGAGACTGTTGTTCAAATTTCAGATTCATAGGCTATTACTGTTTCTGAGGTTCTCCTTCCTCCTCTTCCTTGTCCCCTCATTTTTCTGGCTTGCTTTGCACCATCAGGAGGGTGTGTGGAAGAATGACCGGTGGAGGTAACTGTAGGAGGCAAAGCTGCCAGCTGTTGTGGGCAGCCACGCTTTTTTCCTTTATTGCTGTTATTTTTTATGAAGACTGATTGTGATTTGTTGCTGATACACTTCCCCAGAGGTTTGCCTTCTTCAAAGAGAGGCAATAAAGCGGGCAGGCTGTGGAACAAGGCTGGTGGGAGGAACGGGAGGACAGGTAGGACAGACGTGCTGCTTCCCTAAGCGCCAGGAGGGGAAAACCACAATCCTTTATTTTGGGGTTGTCAGGGTGAAACCTGTTTGCTCCCATCAAAGAGCATTTACTGCATCACTCCATGGCTTGTGTGCAATGATGGCCAAGCACACACTTCTCCCAGGTATCTGGTTGTGTATCATCATCTTTGCCCCTACAATTCCTAAATCAACTCCTTGTGTTTTCATTCAGGGATTTTCACCTTGTTATTTTTTTTACTTTCAAAGCCTTCCTCTGGAGATCTCTAGAAGTTTCCCACTGGAGCAATGGGAAATTGCAGCCAGACAGCTGAAACACAGGCACTGTACAGCAGCCAGGTATTGCAGTGGCTGGGGAATCCCACTCCCCTGGTACAAGTTAAATGGGTTATTCCATTTTAGCTTTAAAAATGTGGTTTTTATGCACTCCCCAGAGCCTCAGGGGACTGTTCCCTGTCAGAGCTGTTCACTGAATGTTATCACTGAGGCCAGACTGAGGTGGTGCCCAGCCCAGAACCTTTGGGGACAAACCTGCTGGGGGGATGAGCAGCAGCACTGCTGCTCACAGTTCCTTGGCATCTCAGGGGTGGGATTTCCTCCTGGTCAGCTGCAGTGGAGCTTGGGCTGTGGCTGCTCTTCTGGTGGCATTGAAAGGATGCTTCATGAGCATTGTCCTGCTGTTGATGTCAAAGCTTTTGCCATAAGGGAAAAAAAAGGTAATGGGTGATGTTTTATGAGAGACTTGATAGTAGATCCCAGCACCTGGGTGAGAGAGGTGGGAAAGGAGGATTTGTTAAACTTGTGTAAAATCTAGAGCTGTAGAAATATTTGACTCTTCAGCTGAACTGGGAAAGAATTAGAAAAATCAATTGTGGTTGCCCCAAGTGAGAAATCTTTTTATTTTCCTCATCAAACCAAAAGTCCTGCAAAGCGTTTCTTTATGACAGTTGAATTTTTTTTTTTGTTCATCTCCAGGTTCTTAATTTGTTTTAAATAATGTGTCCTAGTCAACTTCAAAGCAGTAAGCACCTGGATTTTTCAAGTGTGTTTTTCCTTCCCCTTCCAAGGCAGAGCTATTTGCCACACTCAAGATTAATATGCATTTTACTTTGGTCAACCAAAAATTGATTTTTTTCCCCCCCCAGCTCATGCTGATATGTTTGTTCTTTGAACACTTTCCCCAAACTAATAAGGATGGATTTTTCCATGGCATTTTATCGAATCTGCCTTCTCTCTTTTGGGTTAAAATTTGATGGAAACAAGCTATTCATAAAAATGGAGGTCAGATTTTGTTGTAATGAAAAGAGTTCTTGCCTCCATAGGAATTGTTATAAATGAAAGAAAATGAAGATCACAGAAGTTGTAATAAAATCTGTAAATGTGTGTATCATTGAACTTCATCGAAATTATTGTAAATGATGCTGTTAGATTGTTTAATTTTGTACAATTATCCCAGGAACTGCTCAGTCCCTGCTGGAGCCTTTTCTCTTGGATTTACAATAGGTCATGGTAGAGTATTTTTCCCATTACTGTCACGGCAGCAGTAATTGAGCTGGATCTGATCTCCAACATTGACTGGCTTTATCCATAGAAGGATAATTTATAAATGTACAACTAGTTGTCTTTGCCATTTTTAACAGGAGCAGGCATAGAAGAGATGGCAGAATTTATAGTCCACTAAGGCATTTTTCATCCAGAGTCACCTGTGAAACTGATTTGAGCATATAAAGGAGGAGCAAGATTGTTCTGCTAAGTCTTGGACGTGCTTTTCTTGTGGCCTATGGACTGCTGACTCCCTGGCCAGTGGGGTTCGGGTTTGACTGCCTACATATATTCATTGGGAATCCTTCTCCAAATAATCCAGTCCTTGCAAAGACTGATCTGGTGGATGCAAGGATTTTGCCTTGCTAAGCATTTCAGAGCATTTGGGGGTTTCTTCGTATTGATCTGCCCAACCCGCTCGATAATATGATAAATAATTTATCTGCTGACACTTTGCCCAGCCTGCTCTCTGTGCACCTCAAAGAGATGTGCTGGGAGAGCTGTGTGTGCTAGCTCTGCAGGCAGGAACAAACCCAAAGTTCAGCTGAAGCCTCTCCTGCGGGCTGGGCTGCCTCAGGCACGTGCCAAGGAGGGAAGGATGGATCTGCTGCAGAGCCTGGAGAAGCTTTTGGCTGCTGGGGGCACTGTTGGGTACCAGCTCCTTCGTGGGCACAGCAGCTCCCTGTTGTGTTGGAGCTTGAGCCAGATGGGATTTTGGGTTTTAGGAGAGGCCAAACCACTTGAAGCTTTTTCCTGCCCACCTATAAACACAGACTTGGTGCAGCTTAACGTGCACACACCATACTCAGGGAGGGTAAAAGAGTGACTGCCTGGTCTCTGGACCAGGGCATCTCTTTGCCTCAGCTGCTTTATGCAGCCCCCACAGCACATCAGAACTCAGGCTGGCAGTTCCTGGCAGGTACCTGTGGATGGACTGGAGCTATCTCAGCAAACACTGAGCCACGTGCAAGTTTATTCAAAACTGTTTCCATCAAAGGAAGAGTACATTATTTATGATTCCATTTTCCTCTCTGTTTGGAGAGCATTTATCAAATCAATCAGAGAATTAATTAGGTCATTATTATTTTTTCATTATTTGCCAAAGCCTTGGTGTGTTTGCGCTACACAAACAGAAAGGCCACCAGTAAATGGGATCAGGAGCTTGGAATAACTGTTTTCTTCCCCACACTTGAGTGGAGGAGTCTGAGGGTGGCTCTGCAGTATGACAGCTGGCAATGAAGTTGTGATATATAAGAAGCCATGGGATGCTGTCAAGTGTCATTTGTCATCTGTGTCCTGCATGAGATGGGCTCTGTTCTGTGCTGTTGGACAGGCAGAGTCGTTTTGGGCCCCATTTCACAACTGAGGCACCAAGAAGTTATAAATCAACACACATGAAAGGCCCCTGGGAGCTGTGACCCCTCAGCTTCATCCTTTTGCACAGGTTGCCCTGCATCTTTGTTAGCATCCCCTCCCACATCTGGTGTCACCTCCACCATCTTCCGGTGCGGTTGGAGCTTCCCCAGCAATGTCAGCCACCGTTCCTCTGGTCTGTCCTCAGAAACAGGTTTGGTTTTTTTATTCAGACTGACTCATTTGGCCAGCAGGAGCAGGGAGGGCATTGTTCCCCTGTTCTTGGCACTGGTGAGGGCACACCTTGAATGCTGTGTCCAGCTCTGGCCTCTCAGTTTGGAAAGGATGTTGAGACCCTTAAGCATGTCCAGAGGAGGGAATGAGGCTGGAGAGGGGCTGGGAACACAAACCCTGTGAGGAACCACTGAGGGAGCTGGGGGTGCTCAGTCTGGAGAAAAGGAGACTCAGGGGTGACCTCATCACTCTGTACAGCTCCCTGAAAGGTGCCTGTGCTCAGGTGGGGTTGGGCTCTTTCTCCAGGAACTGACAGAACCAGAGGACACAGCCTCAAGCTGCACCAAGGGACATACAGGTTGGATATCAGGAAAAGGTTTTTTACAGAAAGCGTGATAACGTTCTGGAATGGCTGCCCAGGGAGGTGGTGGAGTCACCATCCCTGGATGTGTTTGACAAAGCCTGGATGTGGCACTGGGTGCCAGGGTTTGGTTGAGGGGTTGGGGCTGGGTTGGACTCGATGATCTTGGAGGTCTCTTCCAACCCGGTCATTCTGTGAGTTTGTTGATTTTGCCAAGATGAGACCAGCAGCAGGTGGCTTGGGGGCTCAGAGCAGTGGGGACAGGGCCATTCCTGTCACCACATCTGCCATGGTGGCTGCACCTACAGCCTCTCAGACTGGGTTCTGTGCTTTGGGATTTGCTGCTCCCTGACCTGCATGATAGGCAGAGAACACGATCCTGCAGAGGGGTGTTACAGGGAGCTCCCTAGGGAAGGGGGACACCAAAATGATGCTTCCCATTTCCCAGAGCATGTGAGCTCCTGGGCCAGGTGCTGTGGGTGGCTGAGAGCAGTGAGGAGAAGGGCTGTGGGGGAATTAGGGCAGCCCTGTGTGCTGGACTCAAACTGCTGGACAAAACCCAGATGTGTTTCAAGAGCATCCCAAGGTGAGGAGCCAGAATGGCTGAGTGTTTTCCAAGAGCAAAGCAGGATAAGGGGATTGTTGGGAATATGATGCTGTATGACCCCCCTGCCCCACCTCATCTCCTCCATGGGGCTTATTTTGAAGGAACTGTTGGGTTTTGTTCTTACAGCTGCTTGGGGTGTTAATGAAAAAGCTTTGCAGTGCAATTTTCCTCCAGGTGACCCAGCTATTCTGAAAAGCACTAAGGGCCACTGAACAAAAGTGTATAATGTATAATTAATGCAATAATTGTATAATTTCATTCCCCTTTTCATCAAAGTTGCTGTACACAGTGCATGTATTAAATATGACTCCAGTGCTGTTTCCCAAGACAACTGCTGAAGATGAGTTAGGAAGTTCTCAATAGGCTATTCCATTTAAACATTTTCTTTGCAAAATAAATACAGGCTGTCTTGTGAATAAGAATGAGATTTGCTGAAGTCATTAATTAGTATGACTTTTTAAAAGGATGCTGTAAATGGAATAATTTACCACATAGAGCATCTTAATTTTCTTAACTGTGAAATATTTTTCTTTTTTTACTACTTACTCTCTGATGCTGTTAAAATGTTGCTGTTCAAGGCCTTTCATAAGTTCTGAACTTTGTCTTTGGTGGTTTTTTGGCCTGTGTTTTCATCAGCTCCTAGGTTTTGGACAGAGGGAATATTATAATTGTGACTGGACCATCTTTGCCTCCCTCCCCTGTCCCTCTGGGAGTTTCCCATCACCAGAGGTGACCAGAGCTCAGTGCCCAAGGCAGTGAGTTTTGACCTGCAGTCAAATCTATTTTTCTAATAGATGAGAAAAGAGATTGCAGGGCTGGAGCTCTCTGAAGGAAGGAAGCAGAGCTCAGTATTGCCATCATTGTCTCTTGGCTCATGAGCATCGTGTAAGCCCTGGCAGTGACTTGGAGACCTGAAATCCTGGAGAGGGACACAGAAGAGCTTTGCATTAGTGTGTGTTGACCTCGTCTTTTGTTTGTTTTCATTGTGTAGTTCAGTTTGGAAGCTGTGAAGGAAAGAGATCGGAAAAATCCTTTTCGTTGGGTGGAAGGGGTTAAACTGAAGTTTAAAAAGAAAACTTTTGAGGGGTTGTTTCATAAAGAAATTCAGAAAGCTGAAATTAAGATCATTTAGTCTCAGAGCTTTTCCCTAAAGCTTGGAGCAATTTGTTTAAACATTGATTTTAAGATTTATTTTCCTACTTTTTTTTTTTTCCAGTGGTGTGATTTTCATTCCTTGTCTGGTGTGCCTGTTAATTTTGCACGCTATCACAAGCCCTAATTCTTCTCTGTTTCAAATGAATATCATATAAATTAATTGCCATATGATTACCATGTAATTACATTGTGACTCATGACAGTTTAGACAAAGTATCATAGCTGCATTTTAAGAAGTGATAAATGTTTGACTAATGTGTCAGAAAAATGTAAATATATTGTGATTATTGTGGCACTGTTAAACACATTAATTCTCTCCCTAGTTTCTGCAAGCTGTCAATCATGCTGTGGCAAAGAGCAGTCAATCCAACTTCCTAAATTTATCTGTGTTTAGGCAACATTTATCATTTGGGAAGGTTTTTGCTCCAAAGGCCAGGGGAGGAGGGAGGTGGCCTGAGTGGCACTGCAGGATCATGCATGACACTCTGGAGACACCTGTATTTTCCAAGTCAGCTGCTTATTAAATCAATCTATCAAGTTCTACCTTTAGTTGAAAATTAGGAGCTTTTCCCATCATATTAACTGAGTTGCTATTCAGTAAGGTCTGTGGTCAGTGTAAATGGGCAAATCCTTTCAGCAGCTGCTGTGAGCTGTCAGGCAGGCTTCTATTGATGGCAAAACCATCTTTAGCATCAAACTCCTTAAAATAGTGTCTTTAGTTTAAATGGGTCTGAGGTTGTGGGGAATTTGAAATGCAGGGAGTTCTCAGAACTTTGGGTCTGTAAGCCAAAGCTTAGAATTAAACACAGGATTTGATCTGAGACCTTGGAAAAGGCTCCCAAACTTAGGTGCTGGAAGAGAGAATGTGGGTTTACAGTTTAAAGCAGAGACAGGTTAAGTTAAGAAGAGGAAAGTTTAGAGTTTAAGATATAGAAAAATAAAAGTAATTACAGAGGTAAACAAGAAGTTTAGAATACAGTACTACAGGTTTGTATATAAAAAGCTTAACACTGTCATCTAAATTAGCTCAGAATTAAACACAGGATTTTATCTGAGACCTTGGAAAAGGCTCCCAAACTTAGGTGCTAGAAGAGAGAATGTGGATTTACACTTTGCAGCAGAGACAGGGTAAGTGCAAGAAAATTTAGAGTTTTAGAGTTTAAGATATAGAAAAAAAAAAGTAATTACATAGGTAAACAACAAGTTTAGAATACAGTACTAAAGGTTTAACATGATTGATTGACTAAAAAAGCTTAATGCTATCATATAAATCCCTAAGATGAAATATTTAAGAATTGAATCAAAAACATAATTAACATAAACAGTATTAACAGTGTTAACATTATTAACAGTGTTTTATTAATTAATAAATCCTTTAAAAGGATTATAATTAAGAAGAAAGAATTATGTAACCTTCTAAACCACACCATGAAGATGTGAGCCAAACTCACCCTTCCTGTTGATGTAGAAAATAAGAAAATAAATCACATAATCTAAAAATCTCAGAAGTCCTGTCTCTTACTCATTCAAAATTCCTTCAGAAATTCCCATTTGATGTCTTTAAAGGTATTATTAGGAAGCTGAGCAGCCAGCCCAAGGAAGCTCCTGCAATCCAGATAGTGGGTGTTTGCTCTGAGGTATGGATGCCATCACCACTGATCTGGTCTCATCACTCAGGGTGAAGTGTCCCAAGGGAGACAGCAAGATTACAAAAGAGCACATTGCTGTTTTCCAGCTTTCTTTGGTGCCTGGCTGTCAGCACCACACAAAACGTGTGGCAAACATAGTGAAGGTGAGAAGAGTTTCAGGAAGCTGTGAAAGCAGGGCTCAGAAACAGAGAGCAGAGAGATTAGCAGGGCAAAGTCTGAAAGTTGAAAAGTTACAATAGAACAGCAAGCAAGGACAGGAAACAATAGCTTGGGTTTTAGGCTAAGGTACTTTAAGACTCCAGGAAAATATGCTTAGCAAGATAGTAGAAGGTTTTAAGCTTAATCATGAAGCATTGTGTGTTGTTAATAAAAAGCAGACAAGCAAGCATTGTGTGAAGCAGGTGTGTGTGTGCTTTTAGTAATTAGTTAAAACAACTCTCTGTGAGCTTTAGCAATGTGCTGTTGGCTGGGAAGTTTTTAAAATGCTCTGTAACAAAGAAATCTTTGGCTGCTGCTGGCTGCATGTGAGCTTTGCCATCTTCCAATTGTTTCAGCCATGCAATGAGGCTGAGGCTGCAATAAAGCTCAAGGAATGAACATCAGCAGTCCCATCCTGTTTGTGAAAAGCCACCAACACAAAAGGCTCAGGGTAAAGCAGAGTTACCCAGACCCCCAGTGACTCAGAGAGCCTCTGGGCTGCTGCAGGGATTTGGGCTGGGAGCTCACAAAAGTGCTTGTCTTCTTCTCTTGTGCTGCTCTGCCCCTGGCCCTGCCTTTGCAGCACATCCCTGTGGTACTCAGGGCCCTTTCCAAGGGTCTGGAAGGGCTTTAGGAGCAATTCCAGAGTGGATCTGATCCCAGATCCGATCACAGCCCCCCACCTTTCCCCCCCACACCCTGCCTTGACACTGTGCCCTAGGGATTTGGTGTTGTCAGGACTGGCAGTGTAGTTGCTGATGTTTTGCCAACTAAATTAAGCAGCCCTCAGGTGAAATGATTAATTGACCTGAGCCAGCAGGACAACGTCCTCTGCTCATTTCAGGTCCTGCTAGAAGCAGGCTGACAGCAGATAAACAGGCCAAATGCATTTAAAACAAAGCAAGCTGTGGAGGTGGTGAGGAGAGGAGAGGTGAGGGAGGTATTTCTAGTGGATTTGCAAGCTGGAAAATATCAGCCCTCTGGCTTAGGATCCCCTTCTTGATGCTGAGTGACAGCTGAGTCACTCATCCATCTGAGATGGGCTCAGACAGGCAGGGATCCAGCCCAGCAGGGCTGCAGGGAGCTGCTGAGGATGCAGGCATTTCCCAGCCACCCATTTGCAGCTGGCCAGCTGGAAAACAGTGTCCCAATGCCCTGTAAACCCAGCTCTAGAGAAATTGTTTCTAGTCTGCAGCAGCCGTAGTAAAAATAAGATAAAATCCCACCCTAATTCTGGGAAGGGTGATTTCAAAAGCCTGCACAGAGCTTGGTTAAGTTTTAACAGTGCTGAGCATGGGGAGTTTGTTTCCTCTTTTTCCTTGCTCTCCTTTATTAGCTGAGAAAAGTGGGCAAGAAAATAAATGGAAGGACTTGGCTAATGCAATGTGTGACATTAGAAATTACCTTAATAATGAAATGCATGATTAGACCAATTAGAGAAGTAGGATGGAGATGCTGTGTGTGTGGCTAGTGCATGCTCAGCATACACAGCCCCTAAAACCAGGCTTGATAACCATCAGGGAGGCGAGAAAATCACTGTGTGCTTCCTTTGCTCCAGAGCTCTGCTGTGGTGGCCTTTGCTGTGGCCAAAGCCAGGCCACCTTTGTCCTTCTGACTTCAATTATTTTTTTCTCCATACCTTTGAGAAAAGACATTGCTGTTTCAGTGAGCAGGGTGAAAATGAGCATTTTCTAACAATTGCCAGTCTTTCCTACTAAATCCAAATGTGGTGTATAACTTTGGGAAGGCTTAGAACAAATGCTGTGATTGATGCCATGGATATGTGACCACAGCCATGAATTCTTGAGCTATGTACAGCAGTGGTTTGCTTGAAAATGGAAATATTTCCCTGTTTGTAGAGTATATAAGTGTGAATCCTATAGGATAGCAGTTTGTCTGTCCCATCCCTCTACGACTACCTATCTCAAAAATCTCTCACTCAAAAAAAAAAAAAAAAAACCTAAGGATTTTGTGTCTTTGCAAACTGAAAACTGATTTACTTTGTTTTTTGGAGGGTTTTTTTGTTTGTTTTGGGTTTGATTTTTTGTTTTTTGGGGGATTTTGAGTTTTTTTGGGGTTTGGGGGTGTTTTTTTGGTTGTTGGTTGGTTGTTTTTTTGGGGGGTTTTGGGGGTTTTTTGGTTTTTTTTTTGGGGGGGGGCTTTTTGGTTGGTTTTTTGAGTTTTTTGGGGGGGTTTTTTGGGTGTTTTGGTTTTTTTTTGTTGTTGTTGTTGTTTTTTAGGGGTTTGGGGTTTTTTGGGGTTTGTTGTTTTTTTGTTGTTTTTTTGTTTTTTAGGGGTTTGGGGGTTTTTGGGGGGGGTTTTGGGGGGGGTTGTTTTTTGTTTAGGTTTTTTGGGTTTTTTTGTGTTTTGTTTTTTTTTTTTTTTTTTTTTTTTTTTTTTTGTTTTGTTTTGTTTTGTTTTTTTGTCTCTGAGGGTTTGAAAAATCAAACCACTCTTTTCCAGCCAGGTCTTTTCATATCTCCCTGTATGAACACAGCAGCACTAACACTGTGGTAAATGATGTTGAAATGCAAGAAAAAGCTGTAAAAGTTAATTCAGTGAGAAGTGCTGGGTAGATTTCCCAACATTGTTATTAGCATGCATGATATGAAAACCACCTACTTCTCACTATGGGAAAGACTACAGGTGGCTGACTGAGGAGGAAAATTAAAACGCGGGGCAGTTTTTAGCATTTTTCTTTGTATAGAATTTGAGTGTTCAGGGTGTACAGCTCAGCAGTTTTTATATGGGACATGTTTTTCTGCCTGCCACGTCTAAATATTACTTGTTTCTTACCTGGTAGTCTCAGTTTCTGTGCAAAGTTTGTTATGGGTGAGCTGAGAGTCAGAGCAAAGTTTTGTTTGCAGAGCTCTTTATCCCCAGGAAAGCACAAGCATCACTTTTGTTAGAAGCTTGTGGCAGAGGCAACATTTCTGCTGTGTTTCTCGAGGAAATAATGCTTTAAATAGGATTCTTTAGAAAGAATTAAAGGGGAGAAATAGGATTCCTCCTCTTGCCTTGTGATATAGGGCACTGTCAGTTCCCTCTTTGTTTTCTGCCTCTGCAGTTTCAATCACAGGCCTGTTGCTGGTGTGTTCTCCTCTGCAGATATCTGGGGGTTAAAAGCATAAACAGGCATAAGCAAAGATGCTGTGTTGAGTAATAGGGTGTTCAAGGGCCTCATTTCAGATTGATGGTGATGAATGAAAGAAGGGTTACAGAACAGAACAGGCAGGGGAGTCTGCTTATCCACAAGAAAATACTTGACACGGTAGAAAAGTAGGGAATTAAAAGTAATTTGCCTATTTCAAGTGCTGTACTTTCTGTATGAGAGCTAGCAATTGTTTAAATAGGGGGAATTGAAATTATACTACCTTTTGGCACAGTCAGACTTATTCTAATTTTATCAATTAGAGTATAAACTTGTCACGAGGAATGCTGATTGGGGTGGGGTGTGATGGGACAGGTTCAAAGAGATGCCAAGTGCCTTGCTATTGGTTTTATTGAGTGGAATTTGTTTTTGTTTTGCTTAAAGCATTGCCCAGAGGCTTCCAGGTTTAAAGTAAGACTTGTCCTGTGTGTGCAACTCTGGGAGTGCACACACTCGTGCTTCAGGAGCTCTGGGTAGGAATTCAAGCCTGGCCATGGCAGGAAAAGGTGACCCTGCTGCTCTAGTTTCCCTCTCAGGTCTGCAGCGTGGTGCAATGCAATTCCTGCAGCACCGTCACTTTTCCTCTCTGGAATTCTGTTTTCCTCTGTGCCTGGGCAATGCAGAGAATCCTCACACTGCTGCCCTTCCTGATCTTCCATTGCCCACACTTCTGTCTAGCAGTACTTCTGGCCAGGAAAAGAGGTGGATTTTGAAGACAGGCTCATTTCCCAGATACACTTTGGGTTTGTTTGGGTTAAAACTTGCCCACCTCCAGCTGCCTGTGCCCCAAGCAGAGACCCATCAGGGTCAGGATGTGGCTGCTCTCTGTTGGTGACAGCAATGGGGTGACTCTGTCTGGGCTCCAGGCACCCAACAAAGCCACTCTCTCACTCCCTTCTGTAGGGGGACAGGACAAAATAGAACAAAGAATTCCTAAGTTGAGATAAGGACTGGGGGAGATCACTCACCAAACACCATCACAGGCAAAGCACGCTTGAGTCAGAGCTATTAATTGATTTTTTTACTGACACAGGCAGAGCAGGATAATGAGAAGTAAAATAAAACATTAAAAACACCTTTCTCCCTTCCCTCTCTCCTTCCAGCTCTACCTCCTACCCCAATGGTACAGGGAGACAGGAATGGAGATTATGGTCAGTTTACTACATGTGGTTTCTCCTGCTGCTCAGGGAGAGGAATTGTTCCCCTGCTCCACCATGGGGTTCCTGCCACAGGAGACAGTTCTCTGTGAACTTCTCCAGCACTAGTCCATCCCATGGTCCACAGCCCTCCTCAGACAGCTGCAGCATGGGTCACTGTCCCATGGGATGCAGTTCTTCAAGGACTGGCTACTCCAGAGTGGGCTCCTCTCTCCATGGCTCTGCCACAGGGTCACAGCCTCCTCCAGGCATCCCCCTGCTCTGGTATGGATCTCTGCATCCCCCATGGATCCCCAGGGGCTGCAGGGGCACAGCTGTGTCACCCTGGTCTCACCACAGCCTGCAGAGGAATCTCAGCTCTGGCCCCTGGAGCACCTCCTGCCCCTCCTTCTCCACTGACCCTGGCTTCTGCAGATTTGTTCCTCTCACATGTTCTGTGGCTGCAATTACAACTGTGCCATAACTTTTTCTTCTTTCTCCTTAAATCTGTTATCCCAGAGCCATCAGCACCATTTGTACCTGGCCGAGCTTTAGCCAGCAGCAGGTCCATCTTTGGAGCCACCAGGTTCTGGCTCCAGCAGCCTCTCCCAGAAGCCACCCCCATACGGCAACCCCACAGCCACCAAATCTTGGCCATGGAGCCCAGAGCAGAGTCTGGAGGTTCAGAGCAAGCCCAGCTCTGATGGCAGCTCCAGTCTGTGGCTCTGTCCCCTCCTGCCCACACTGCTGCTGCTGCAGGCCTGAGGCACAGACCTGCACACGGCCAAAGTCTCAAACCTGCACAGCCAGACTCACAAGGGACCATCTGTCACTGCCCAGAGCCCGTTTCCTCTGCAGGCAGGAGGGATTTACAAAATCACAGGAGGTAATTGCTTTAGTTACTCTTCCAGGCTGCACCCGGCAGTCCCTGCTCAGCCCAGCTGTGCTGGCCCTGCACGGGGCCTGGCTCTCTGCACCGATGGGGCTTTGAATTGCTGCTCCTTCCTCTGTTCCTCTGGGGTCTCTGAATTCCCACACACACCCAGGACATGGCCATGCCTTTTGTTCCCCTGGATCTACCATGCTATGGCATTCACATTCTCTGAAAAATTCCTTCCCCCCAGGGTTTTTTCTCCTGGGAAGCTGGGAAGCCTCAGAGAAAAGGAAAACAATTCTTATCTCATTTGCTTCTCCTGTGTAGTGCTCATGTGGAATGTGTTTGGAGATTGTTCACCCACAGGTGATTGTTCCATGGGATTCTGGGATGAGTTGTTTTGGCTCTTTGGCCAATCAGGGCCAAGATGTGTTGGGACTCTGGAAAGAGTCACGAGTTTTCATTATTATCTTTTTAGCATTCAGTAAGTATCCTTGCTGTATTCTTTAGTACAGTACAGTATTCTTTAATATAATGTAGTATTATAAAATAATAAATTAGCCTTCTGAGAACATGGAGTCAGATGCATCATCCCTGCCTTCATCTTTGATTCCAACACTGGCCCAATTGCTTTTCCTGTTTATCCCAAAGGAGAGGCAGTGTTTGTCCTCACTGGCTTTAGCATTTATTGTCTCCAGGCTTCCTGTGGGCCCTGCAGCAGGAGCTGGAAGCTCTGGTTTTGGCCAAGGTGAGCTGCCATGTGTTGCATGGTGGGGATGGAAAGAGCTGCCTCTATCTCCAGCTCTGTGCAGTCTCACGGGCTGAGAGGGCTATGAATTCCTGAGGGCCTCAGAAAACAGCAATGTCTGCTGTGCCGGTGAGGCCTTGATCTGACAGAAGTCGTGCTGGAGGTGACTGTCAAGATGATTGGGATTTTTTTTCTGTTTTTTTTTTTTTTTTTTTTCTGTGAATGATGAGATTTCTGTTTAATAGGACTATAGAGATGCTGATGTGGTATGGAAAAAATTCCCTTTGCATGGCGGGAGTGAGGAATTCCCCCCATTTCCCATGTTGGTTATTGGAAGGAATTGTGCACACAGAAGTAATCAGGGTCACTGCTGGCAGTTTAACTCATTTTACTTCTCAGTTGCAGCTTTGCAATAAGAGGTAAAAGCCATTTCAACATGATTTCTGATTTTTGGCTCAAGATTGACCATATGAATATGTACATGTCTTCCTTAAAAACTATAACTTATTTAATCTCGGAATGGGTTTGCCATGGCACTTCCTTGCTTGGCAGTGGCCCATGTGAAAGAAATGGTGGCATGACCAAAAAACCCAATTAACAGCTTTTCTTCTATTGATCTTTCCAGCTAAAAGGAGGAGTCACAGCCAGGACATAAAAGGAGGAAGAATTGGCACAAGGATGCATTCCACTCTGCCAGTTTCCACATCTGGTGTAATTGCCAGCTAATGCAGGTGAAGCAGAGCAGGTGCAGGTATTGCATCCAGGATGAAACCCACAAAAAGCCCAAACTTACTATTTTATCAGGATTCTTTTAGTATGAATCACAAGAATTTTTCCTAATTGTTTTTCCTAATTTGTTTCCTAATTTTACTGTGTGTCTAACAACCTCAATCCCAAAACAGCCATGTTAAGTCCATACACTCTAAATACTTGCTAGAACTACAAAAATTACATATCTTGATTTTGTTTGGATGTGATACATCCAAACAAACCTGCCCTAATACTGGTCACACAAATTCTGTCCAAACTGAATGATTTCTGGAATTTCAGTAAATACCTTTAGGTCCTGAAGGCTCTATCTGCTGCCAGTACAGTTGTGCTGAGCCTGACTGATGATGTGCAAGGTTTTATGTTTTATTTTTTCTTGGTGTTGGCATCCCACAAGCACAGCCCTCAGTGTGGTTTCAGAGGGAGCAGAGACCCTGTGCTTCTGTGAGTGTTGTCAGTCTGTGCCCAAGTTTTTTCCCTAAGTGCTGTGTCAAAGGGTTAAGTAAATACAGAGGAGTATTTAATCCTGCAACCTGTGTATTTGAAGAGATCATCCTTGAAACTACCACCAAGTTCACCAGCAGCAAAATCCACAGCTTTGTGAAATTCAGTGGAAAATTGGCTTCAAGGAGCATTAGCTCAGATTCTCAGTGAATGTCTTTCTTCTTGATTAAGAGAGAGGGGAAAAAAGGGAAAAAGAGCACCTTTAGATACTAAAGTCACTTTTTTTACTTTCTCTACAAGTTTGAATTTGTCCACTACCAGGACTATTTTATGGTTTTATTTATTGATTCTGAGACAGACCTAGGTTTAGGCTTAATTCAAGGCTCCAGCTGGTTTTTTTAGAAGGCGATCACGTTTGCAGGGCTCTTTCTCCTTCCATGCCTCACAGCTAAACCCTGCTTGCTCAGATGTGGAAATTCTGTGGAATTTCACAGTTTCCATGAAGGAAAAGATCTTTTTCTGCAAAGCCTTGAGCATGATTCCCAAGGGAGATGGCAGTGAACTTTCCTCTAGCACCCAGGGATGCACGGAGGGGTCATGGCCAGCTCTGACTTGGCCATGGGGGCTTTGGAGAGGGACATTTCTCATCCAGTCCTCCAAGATCCTCCATTGGATCATTTTTCATCCAATCCTCTAAGATCCTCCACTGGAGGATCTCCAAGATCCTCCATTGGATCATTTTCCATCCAGTCCTCCAAGATCCTCCACTGGATCTTGGAGGATTGGATGAAAAATTCCCCTCTCCAAAGCCCCCACAGGGCTCCTACACAGAAGCACAGAGTCTCTGTTCCCTCTGGAACCACACTGAGGGCTGTTCTTGTGGGATGCCAACACCAAGAAAAAAATAAAACATAAAAACTTGCACAACATCAGTCAGCTATAGTGGCAGCAGATAGAGCCTTCAGCACCCAAAGGTATTTACTGAAATTCCAGAAATCATTCATTTACTGAAATTCCAGAAATCATTCAGTGTGGACAGAATTTGTGTGCCCAGTATTAGGGCAGGGGTTGTAATACATCCGAACAAAATCAGGATATGTATTTTTTGTAGTTCTAGAAAGTATTTCGAGTGTATGGACCTAACGTGGCTATTTTTGGGACTGAGGTTGTTAGACACCCAATAAAATCAGGAAACAAATTAGGAAAAACAATTAGGAAAAATTCTTGTGAGTCATACTCACTCAAATCAAGAAGAAACTGGATCAAAATTCTCCCAGTCTGCCAGTGGGGCTGGGAGCCCCAGAATCTCAGGCATTTTGTGCTGAACCCAAATGGCAGCTTAGCTATGGGTTGGAAGTGATGAGTGGTGCTTTTGAATAATTTGACTAGTTTTATCAAGTCATTCTGAATTAGAGGATCTTAAGAGGAGAATTCTTGCTGCTCTGGGTCTGTTCAGTGTTGGAGGGTGGTGTAAAAACCCCAAGGACCCTCTGGTTCCCTTGCATGGGTGCCTGCTGTATCCTCCTGCAGCTCCCTTCCTGCTCTGGGTTGGATTTAGTTGATACCACGTGTGATAATTTTATTTTAGGCACCATAGTATGGCCACGTGTTGTTTTGGAGGAGCAGCACTGTGTCAGCCAGCTGGTGGCTTTTTGTTTTGCTTTTTCTTTGCAGAGATAAGCTTTAAACTCAGCTTTTACAGTAATGCAGGAGCATCAGCAAAGTGCACCAAGGCAGGATTTGCCCTTGCCATGCCCTGTTCCTGTAAATCACACTGCTAAGTGTGCACACTCTATTTTTCATTAGGAACTAGAAAAAAATCTGTCTTGTTTCAGCAAAAAAAGTATGCAGGAGCTGTTTGCTTGAAGAGAGAGGTTTAGGCTAGCAAGCCCTTACTGAGTGTGGGTACCAGTGAAGGAGAAGAGCCTGAGTAAACACTTGTTCCATCATTTCTTTGCATACTTGGTTTTCATCTCACTTGTGTTATGCTTTTCAGCTTTTGCATCTGCTATGTCATTTTGCTCTCATTTTTTAAGTGTTCTGTGTACATCTAAACCCACGTGAGGATGATCTGTTTTCTCCTTTTTTGATTCTTTCCAAGGCAATAAGACATCTGGCTGCTCCTGGTGTGAATTATCAAGTCTCATTCTTTTAACCCCCCTCATCACTTTATTTGTAAAGTGCTCACCCGCTGAGATACCAGGGGCCATGTGCAAACAGTTTGAAACAACATTGGCAAATAAATGGCATGGGCAGAAACCATGGGATGCTTTTTAAAGCAGAAAAATCTGTGAGTGCTGAAGAAGGCATGTTGGGGAGTGGGGGAGAGAGGTCACATCAGGCCAGCATTGCTGCAGAAGACAAGGCTGACCCTTCTTCAAAAAAATCAAGTGTAAAGTTTAGCTCTTCCTGCCTGGGTGGTGACCACAGCAGGCACTGGGATGTGTCCTTAAATCTTCTGGGTTTGGCCAATGCTGTAGGAAAAGTCACATTTGGGAGAGCAAGACCCCAGTGTTACTGAGGTGATGATCACTGCAGGAGGAGACTGGAAACCTTTCAGAAGCTGAGCTGCCATCCCTGGAAGTGTCCAAGGCCAGGTTGGATGGGGCTTGGAGCACCCTGGTCTAGTGAAGGTGTCCCTGCCCAGGGCAGGGATGAGATGAGCTTTAAGGTTCCTTTCAAACCCTTCTGTAATTCCTGTGGAGGCAGCTAGTGGGGTGTTTTTCACGAAGGCACTGGGTGCCCTGGTGTTCACATCTGTGCCAGGAGAGTCTCTGGGGCTCTGCTGGAAGTGGGATTGTGGTGCTGAAGCCTGCCTGAGGCACATTTGTGGCTCGTGTGCAGTCCTTGGAGGAAGTGTAAGGATCCAGGCTGAGCAAACGAGCTGGCTGGCTCTGGTTGCCTGCCACATCTGCCAAATGGCTTTTTTTTTTGGGAAGAGCCCTGCCAAAAAAAGGCCCAAAACAACATCATGCAGCCAAGATGTTCAACTTTCTGTGCTCCCTCCAGCAGATAGAGATAGCCAGGAAGACAAAGCACTGCTGGGATGTTCCTCTTTCCCCTGGTTCAGGCACAAGGCAGCTTCCAGGTGCCCAGATGGCAGCACCAGCCTGTGGCTGCTTTGGGGCTGGCAGAGATGGAGGGACCTGAGTGTGCAGGGATGGGGTATCAGAGATCAGAGGATGGGAAATCATCAGCCCCACCTGCTTCTTTTCAGCAGTTTGTGGTCTTCCAGCATTCTCCTGTGCTTTCACAGCATCTCTGCAAAGAACCTGGTGGAAAACCAATAGGAACTTTCATGGGAAAAAAGAGAGTGATGAAACAAATAGCACATCATTGATCTGTGTAATTTTAAAATAACTTAAATGCAGGAGAGTTTCCAGTAGATGAAGAGAAACATCCAGATCTGATCTCAGCTTTGAGTGGCTGCAGGAACTGAGCAGCCTGTCCCTCTGTCTGGGATTAACTCACTTTATCCTGAGCACGGTGGGAAGCAGCACTAGCATCAAAGAGGATAAGCTCTGGTTTTCCTGGGGCTTTTCCATCTGACAAAGCCTTCAGACCCTCACACTCCACCCAGAAGTGTTAGGACTAGTGCAGGCAGGAGGGGAGTGAACTCCAGCCCTTCCTGGGAGCAGATTGCTCACATGGAAATCTGTCCCTGCACTGGGGGGTGCAGAGCTGGGGGGCAGGACTAAGCCAGCCTTTAGGGGACAGATGGCAAACACCAACAAGGGCATTATTTATTGAGAGTGAGGTGGGTGCAGGTGTTGCAGAGACAGGGAGCCTTCAGCAAAGAGTCAAAGCAAATTCCTCTATGCCAACCTTCCATCCTCTGGCTCTTTATTCAGATGCCATACATTTTTAGCAATCCTCACTGGGACAAATTTAGTCAGGTCTTCCAAGGTTTTCTTGGGTAGAGATGAAGGCAGGAACAGCCCATGAGAACTTCAAGGGCAGGTGCCTAGAGGAAATGAGAAATTTTGACCAAGTGACAGCTTGAGCCTGAAGTTGAGAAATTTGGCTTTGCTGTGCTACATGGCAATGAGAAGACTCAGTGGGTAGATCTGAAATTGAGGAATTTATTCAACATAGCAAATGACAGGTTTGGTTTCAAGCAGTTGTCTTTGTCTTCAAATGGAAATGAAGGGTTTGTGGAGCTAAGAGAGATGGAAAAAGACCCATAAGGGAGGTGGCTGTAGAAAAATCAGTGGTGTTGTTCTGGTCAGATGGCACCAGCAGGCTCTGCTGTGCTCTGTGTGTACTGAGGTGCTTTGCTGATATTTCTGTGTTGCTAAATCAAAACACCTCTTTGATTACAAAGTGTTGATTGAAGAGCAGCAGCCATGGCAGGAAGGTGTGGCTGAAAGCCCCAGAATGGAAACCAGTGCCACCTAAACTGGTGTGTCTGGGATTCCCACCAACACAGGGCTGGAGCCATCTCCCAACTATACTGAAAGGATTTCAGCCAGGAGAGACAGGGGGGAAGCTGTACAATAAATATGAGTTGCTTGAACTGATTGGAAATCAAATGGACAATTTTCAGCCACAGAAATCAGGTGAGAAGACAAAGCAAATGAGCCCTACAAGACCGACTAATAATCAAGATAAATGCTGAAGTCCACACAACATTATTGTGTGCCGTGCAGTGCTTTTTAGATTTCCTAAATACTGTGAGAATGTCCTGGTGCTGCTGTCTAGATTGAGTCAGACTTCTCAAACACAGTGAGTACATTATCCATGCTTTCCTTTAAGGTGTTAAAGAAAAAACTGTAAAAATGCTCATGATTTTTTCACAGAGGTATAAAATAAATAAATACGAGGATAAAACTGATTTTGAGGGGTTTAGCCATTTCCTCCCTATTAGCAACATTTGTGCTATGGCTAGGAAGGGTTTGGAAGGAGTAATTAATAATGCATTTATTTTTTACACAAAAATTCCTCTAATACTTCCCTATTCTTGTTAGCTCTTGGAAAACAAACTCAGTTTGAACTTGAGGGAAGAGAAGTTTGAAGTATTTTAAGCAAATTAACTTCTCCTAGGACCTTAACTACCATGCTCTCTCAGAATTTTAAATCAAATCTTTTTGAATAAAGCATATGAGGTCCTTTTTTTAAAATGGAGCAAATAAAACCCCAACCTCTGAAGCAGACCAGAGAAAAAGAAAGACAATAGTGCTTGGAAAGCAACCTCTTGGCAAAGAGGAACAAGAGCAGTGGAATAATTTAATTGCTCATCAGCTAATTATACGGTATTATAATGTTAATGTGTCTTCATCATGACAATGTAATAGGTATAGATTGAAGCATATGAAAAAGAAAGTGTTGATGCAGTAATTATAACTAAGAGCAGAGCTGTTAGAGTAATTACAGCGCTTCATCAGGTAATTAACGTATTGTTCAACTTGAGATGGAGAACAAAGAGTGAAGAAGTTAAATATTGAAGGACATGCCTTCCCTGCTCCCCAGCTCCCCGCACTTGCAGCAGGAGGTGATACTCACTATTGATACTGTTATTTTCTTATTTCCTTGGACATCTTTTGTTGAGTGGGGGAGCTCGCAGCCAAACAGGCCAGCAGCCTGGCAAGAGTTATTTTGAGCTGTTTGTGCTTGTCTTGGTTTGAAAAGCCAGGTGTCTGTCTGCTAAGGAAGGCAGGAGCCTCCCTTGGAATGGAAAATGTATACCCACTCCCTCTGAATTATTATAATTTTTGAAATTAAGAGGATCTCAGGCAAAGATATGGGAATAGGAATAACAGTTCTTTATTGGGAAAATTAAAAATACAAATGCAGTAACACAAAACAGCACTGCCAGATTCAGAACAGGCCCTGACCCCATGTGTCAGGGAGGTGGCAAAGTCCCATTCCATGGTGGCTCAGCCCTCTGCAGTGCCAGCTGTGGTTCTGCTGGAGCAGGGATCCTGCACAAGGGGGGAGGTTTCCTCTGAAGCTCCAGGGCTGCTGGAGATGGGCCTGGGCTCCTCTGGGAATGCAGGGCAGCAGAAAGCTGCTCCTCTGGGAATGCAGGGGAGCAGAAAGCTGCTCCTCTGGGAATGCAGGGGAGGAGAAAGCTGCTCCTCTGGGAATGCAGTGGGCAAAGGCTGCTGTGCTGTCCCAAACCTCAGATTGTATCCAGGTAGGAATGCTTGGCTCCTCCCCTGGGCAGAGCATCTCCCAGTGGGATGATGGAATTTTATCAGCCATGCAGGGACACTCACTGGCCATGAACAGCAGAGATCTCTTGGAGGGAGGATGGGTTGTGGAAGAGATAAAGAAAACTGCCCAATGAACAGGAGAGAACTGCCCCACCTCTGACAGATGGGGAATACAATACACAGCCCAAAACCATATCTTACAACCTAGGACAAAAGTCCCATATTTCCCTCTGTGAAGAAGAATAAGAGAGCTCTACAGCCAACAGCATCACTGGGGGGAACCACTTAAGGACTAATCAGGGTTTTCATATAGATCAGTGTTCCAAAGAGAGATGTGAGGTCTATCCCACCTGTGCAATTTGACTTAGGCTGTAGGAAAAACCTGCTCAGGATCTAGGAACAGTGCTGGAGAGGGGGTGATATATCTGGGTTTGATTTTTCATTTGCTGGTGAAGCAGAGCAGGTTGTTTTCAGCTTTGTACAAAGCTAATGAGGAAGCCCTTGTGTCTTGGGCAGCAAGTACTTGCAACATAAACATTACTTGAGTTATTTTAAAATTACTTAAGTAATGTTTAAATTACTTAAGTAATGTTAAGGAGTGGTTAAAGTTGCTGGAGCAATGCTGTGGATTCACTTAATCATGAACATCTAGTTCCATATATGTCTTTACTGGTCTGTAAGATCTTATTCCCACCTTGGAGTGCAGATTTTGTCAGATCAGTAATTTTTGTCAGGGTATCTCCCAGTCAAGCCTACCCCTAGAGTGTGGCACTAACACAGGGTGGGTTTGTTCCCTGTCCTTGGTCCATCAGGACATCCCAGCACTGCTGCCTTTTGCCAGCCTGTGCTCTGCACACCTCCCTGGAGAGCTGATGGTGATACTGGTGGCAGCACTTTTCCATTTCTGAATTTTTGAACTTCTCTCCTTCACCTCAGCACAGTTTCCTCTTGAAAATCAAGCCACCTCACAGCTGATTGCCATGGCCAACAGCATAATTTGGGATGAAATTAGGGCAACAGTGGTGGGTTCATTTAGTGATGTGCTGATTTGCAGGTCACTTTGATGCCTTGCTGCAGTTTATTTAAGTGTTACATCCCACTGCAGGCTCTCTGGGTGCAATGTGTAGTCCTGTACCCAGCCTAAGTGCTCAGAGGGTTTGCTCAGTTAGAAAAAAATTGAATGTTAAAATGTTATTTTAAGGTAAATCATGTCATGCAGCAGGAAGGAGGATGTTGTTCTTGTGGTGAAAGGGTGGAAACAGATACTGTATGGTAACAGAAAGGTGGGATCAGTGTAAGAAAATGGGATTTGGATGAGGTGAGCTGCAAGGAGCTTGGCTGCAAAGGCAGTCAGTGCAGAGCCCTCAGGATCATGCGCTGAAATCACTGAAGTGCAGTAAGAGAGGGCTGAAAGGAAATTGGATTGCTGCTAGGGAAGGAATAAACCCAAAAAGAGCAAAAAAAAGTATGATGGCTAAAAGGACAGAGTTAGATAAGGGTGAGCTGAGTTCTAGGTTAAAAAAAGATGCCCAGGTATCAGAGAACAGAAGCTTTGGAGCAGCCACAAGATCATAAAGGCGAGGGGAATTTCAGGGTGGAGGTTGTTAAATTTATAAGGGGGATTACATGCTGTAAGGGCAGCAGGAGCACCTCCCTCCACCTTGATCCTGAGCAACCTAAGTACATCCTGAGGGGTTTGGAGGGAGGTGAGAGAGGAGCTGGGGCTCTTTTGGCTCCACTGACCATGCCCTAGGATATGTGGATATGTGGGTGCATTAAGCTGACTCAGGAGTGCAGTAAATAAATGTGAATAAAAATATATATATAAATATAAAAAAAGTATAAATATTTATTTTATATATATATATATATGTAAATATATTAATCTCTTGTAGCTTTATCTGGAATGCCATAGTTTAGCACCTTGATTCATCATTGTTTAAGAACAGTGTTACTAAGGTCATGTATTAGCAATAGGCTGTGTTTCAGTGCAGCTTAACCCAGTCTGCCTCAGTACAGCTTTAGTTACTCTTCAAAATGAATGAAAACCAGACACCTGTGCATTTTGAATATCTCTGGGAAAAAATAGCCTTAAAATACAGTTTTAATGACATGCCTCATATGCAGCCAACTGTAGGCAAAATGGAATAAGGCTATGGGATCAAAAAAAAAGCCCATTTTAATACACTTTAATATTTTTCTAAATTGAATTTGCCATGTTCTGCAGAAGAAAAACCTTTTATTGAGCAGAATGATATATTAAATTTGGTTGGCCCTTTGCTGTTGGAAGCTGGGTAAGTTTGTTCCTTGGTAAAAAGCACATTTCTCTGACTTGAAAGGATTTAATTGTATTTCCATGAGCACCTCTGTCACAGGCACGGAAGATGTGTTCTCTCTTAACAGGTCTGTCTGTTTAGGCTTCAGAGTGCAACATCGATAGCACTCAGGAAAAGTTCCTTTCAGTGGAACAGGAGAGCTCAGTGTGGCAATGATGGATGGATGTAGAGTATCTGTCTCCTGCTGGATTGCAGCTGGCACTCTGCAAATAGCTCAGGACTTCCTCAGCACCACCTTTCCAGCTTGGGGGGAATCTGATCCAAATGGAGCCCTGACGTGATCCGTCCTTAGGAACGGGGTTTGTGGATTTGATCTCAGGGTACAAAAACCCGACACAGCACAGGGGGTTTGCAGTAATGATCAAAACAAATGCACCTTTATTGAGTGACCACAGCAAAATGCAATAGAAGGATTAAGGGAGAGAGAAAGAGAGACAAAAGAGAGAGAGAGAAAGAAGGGAATATATCGACCAAATGTAGAGAGACAAAAGAGAGAGAGAGAAAGAGGGGGATATATCGACCAAATGTAGAGACAAAGTCCTTTGGTCCAGTGCAGTCAAGGATCTGCATGTTACGTTTGGGAGATCTCGAAATCTCCAGCTAACTCAGAGGTTTTTATTATGATAACTCTATTGGAAATTGTGAGGTGGGGGGAAACAGATACAATAAAGAATAGTTGTAACAAGTAATCCATGCTCTCAGCAGTAAATGAGAGCCATTGTCTTCTAGGCCCAGTGGTCACACCTGCAGGCAAACATTTAGGTTTGGTCAGCTTGCCTGCCCCACACACCTCCCCTGGGTTGGGGGTTTCAGTCCCAGCCCTTGGAAGGAGAGGCTTCTTACATCTCAGTCTGTCTGTCACAGTGTTGTAAAACAGGTGAGGGTCTCTGGGGGACCACCTGAAACTCAGGAGAAGTCCAGCCAGGTCGAGAGGTGGGACAGCTCCCAAGGCTACTGTTGCAAAAAGGGCACGATGCCCCTTCTTTTCATTGGGCTCAGTGTAACATACAGCAAACACACCTGTAAAATCAATGGCTTAGCACTGTGCTCAGGTCTCAGGCACATGACTTTCTCCTTTGGAGCCAGAGATTTAAGACAGGGGGGGTCTTCGCTTCAGTGGTCCCCCAATGACGATCGTGAGGCAGATGAGAGAAAATTTGGACAGACTCTCACAAGCCCCTAAAGAACTGGCACTGCTCAGCTCAGCTTGAGGATCTGCTCTTAGCCTGGGGGTCCCCAAAATCCTGCCAGGGTGAAGCTGCCAGGGCACAGGCAGGACAGGTGATCCTGTTGGTGCACCCCCAGTGGGTCCTTAGGCTTGATGGGATTCCTTGTGGAGAGTTGAGCTTGTTGGTTTTGAAATACTCATCATTCAGCTCCTTTACCTCTGCATTTCTGGTGTTGGGCCAAACCTAGCAATTGAAATGTGGGAATGAAAATAGGAGAGGGGATTGCAGGGAGCAGCAGGAGGAGCAGAGGAAGTCAAAGGTGGTTCTCCAGGGGAGGCCAAAGGGGTGCCATGCAGGCACTGATTCCTTCCCCCAGGCAAAGCTGCTTCTTGGCCCTGATCACAGGCACAGCTCAGTGCTCCAGACCTGGCTGCTGTACTTACACTTTCCAAAGATTTGCTTTTATATCTGAGAATACTCTGCTTGTCTCTTCAGCTTTGGGATCCTGGCTGGAATCCTTCCCTAAATGCATGAATTCAATGGTACCTTAGACTGGCAAGAGCCACCTGGCATTGGAATTAAGTTTTTAGATAAATTTACCAGGTTTAATTTGGTGGCTTTTGCATCTTTTCATTGTTGGTTATATGTTTGAAATGGGCTGAACACTACTTTGCAATCCACCTCCTCTCCACCACTTAGTCTTGGAAATGTTTTTATCATTTCTCCTCTCCATTTCAGTAGTTGCCCTTTTATTGTGGTTTTCTTTCTTTTGCCATTCTCCTTGCTGGTTGTAACCACCATGTCCCATGTGGTTGTGGATTGCCTACAGAGTGTGTTGGAATTAATTTTTAAGATAAAGTGCCAGGTTTATTTTAGTGGATTTTGCATCTTTTCATTGTTGGTTGTATTTGAAGTGGGGCTGAACAGGATTTTGCAATCCATCTCCTCTCCATCACTTAGTCTTGGAAATATTTTTATAATTTCTTTTCTCTATTCCAGTGGTCACCCTTTTATTGTGATCTTCTTTATTCTGGCTTTCTTCTTGCTGGTTGTAACCACCATGTCCCATGTGATTCTTGATTGCCTACAGAGTGTGTTGGAATCAATTTTTTTGACAGATTTACCCAGTTTAATTTGGTAGCTTTTGCATCTTTTCATTGTTATATTTGAAGTGGGGCTGAACAGGACTTTGCAATCCACCTCCTCTCCACCACTTAGTCTTGGAAATATTTTTTATCATTCCCTTTTCTGTTTCAGTGGTCACCCTTTTATTGTGGTCTTCTTTATTTTGCCTTTCTGCTTGCTGGTAGTAACCACCACGTCCCACTGCCCACAGAGTGTGTTGCAGCATCCCCCTGGTATTCACTTGCCCTTTAATCCTCCCAATATTTTGCATTCTGTTCTAATGCACTTCTTTTTGGGGTTATGCCCTGCTCAGAAGTGCTTGGTTCGCATTTGCAAAAGGGAATTAAGGCCCAGGCAGACACAGTGGCAGGTGGGAAGTGCTGCCTCTCTCCTCTGCAGCCTGCCCCATGTCCCCTTGTCCCTTTGGAAAATGTCACCCAGCATCACCATGGCCTAATGCTCGTGTCCTCCTCCCCATGCAGCTTTTTAATTTCTCTTCTTTTCTGGCAAGTCATCCATTCAGATTTCCTGGGAGTGGAGAGTTATTGACTGTCTTTTCATGAGCTGTTATGAAGCAGTAAATAGAGGCAAAAGACAAATGCAGCCCCATCCAGGAAAAGAAAAATCATAATTAATATCTCACTAGAATGAAGTGTCTTTATAAGGGCAAGAAGGGAAATGAAAGGAGAAAGAGAGATTAGCTTGACATATATCAGTGTTTAGCTAGATGTATATTCACTGCAGTTGTGACTAGCATGTGATGGACTAATAAGGGAACACAGAGCACAGAAATGAAGCCTTTGAATGAACTCCTAAAGAGTTTCCATCAATTGACAGAGAGGAAGATAAATCTTGGGTGTCAAAACCGTGGGAGTCACAGAGTTGCATTTCCTTGTGGTGGGGATGCTGTGAATACTTCAAACTGAGTGTTTAACTGCTATAAAAATGTTAAAAATGCAAAGTATGAAGTGTATGTATGACAATGCAATGGGCAGCTCTGGTCCTCATGGGGAGGGCTGCTCTTTGCAAAAAAGGGTTGGGATTTATATCACTAACAAGAGTAACCTTGTTTTATTATTATTATTTATTTATTATTTATTTATTTATATAAATAACAAGTGTATGGGGGACTGTGCTGAAGGAGAGATCTCAGCCTTCAGCACGTGTGTTAAAGGTGAGAAGACAGAGGATATATTCAAAAGCTGAGACATCTGCCCCTAATTTATGTAATCATTTGAAAATGTAGGCCCGAGGCCAAGAACAGATAAATTGCTCAGGCAGCACCCAATAAGTTACAGCTGATGTGTGACTATTAGTAATTGTGGGGTCTTTTACAAGATCCATGTCTTGCACAAATACAATTACTGTATTTTACAGCAGTCAGTGCAAATCACACATTTCCATATTGCATGCCAACGTGGTATCTGATTAGCACTAAATTCAATTTGTGTTAATAAGCCTAAGGCAAAATTAGCTCGAGACAGTGTCATTTAGCAGTGTTTAGACATGAAAAAAACAAGTTGTTTCATTTTGCTTTGCGTAGGTGTTCTGTAGCACAGCAAACAAGGGGATGCAGAGTGTTAGCCTGAAAGGTTTTTCTCTCTAGGAAAGATGGTTTCTGTTACCAGGGAGGCTGGAGGTGTGAATATTGACATTACAGAGGGTGTGACAGTCACCAACTCAGACCTCTGAGCTCACAGGGAAGAGTTCAGACAAAAAAATGTGAAAGAATCAATGTAATTTTTCTTAGGACGAAGAAGCCCATGATAAAACTCAACCATACATTTCTAGATGCCAGCAGTAGTTGCCTTTGGTGGTGTGTTGGACTTGGGTACTTAAAACTTAACATGATTTAGGAAATATTGTCAAAGTGTAGGGACGCTAAATTTTGGATGTCAGAATCGTGGGAGTCATAGAGCTGCATTTCCCTGTGATGGGGATGCTGTGAATACTTGGAAACTGAATGTTTAACTGCTATTAAAATGTTAAAAATGCAGTGTATGAGGTGTATGCATCACAATGCAATGCGTTGGACTTAGGTTCTTAAAGCCTAACATGATTTAGGAAATATTATCAAAGTGTAGCCCACAAGACAAAGTTGCTACAAGGGACACTAAATCTTGCACGTCAAAATCGTGGGAGTCATGGAGTTGCACTTCCTTGTGGTGAGGATGCTGTGAATACTTGGAAACTGAGTGTTTAACTGCTATTAAAATGTTAAAAATTCAGTGTATGAAGTGTATGTATCACAATGCAATGTGGTGTGCTGGACTTAGGTAGTTAAAGCTTAACATGATTTAGGAAATATTATCAAAGTGTAGCCCACAACACAAAGTTGCTACAAGGGTCACTTTCCTGCTCCTGAGCCCTGCAAAATGCTGTCTTTAATTGTACCTGAGAAACCCCATTGATGTAGGACATGATAGTTTTGTTTTGCCCAGTCAGCTGTTCCCAGCAGGATTAGCCATAGTTGGACCTGTGTCCACTAACACCGTGTGAAATGGCTTTTTAAAGGGTACTATTAATCCCTTTAGTGGCAATTTTCATATGCAAATCCATTAGGAGTGCCCAAATCCCTTGGCTGTTTGTAAACCCTCAGGGCGCTGAAGAACTCCTGTAAGGTTATTTTTCATTTTCCCTTTGAACTGCCCTTCCTGATGCTTCCCAATTCACTGCTGTATCAAACCTGATATCCTCCCTAATTCTACTTGGGGAAAAAAAAGTATTTCACTGGAGCTGAGCCTTTGCTTGGCTTTCAGGAACTTGAAGAAGTAACTTTATGTTGTGCCCCTCTATTTATGCATGCGCTTAATTAAAGATAACACACCGTTACCCCCATATAAACTGTGAAGTGGCCTAAAATATTTTTTTCCTGTGTAATGAGCACGCTGCTCTGCATGTTTTATTAGATATCTGCTGATTTACAGTTGCTGAGGATCCATCCTGGACCTCCTTCCAGTCAGATGGGTGTGAAACTGCCTGCAGGACCTTGATTGTCAGTAAAAAGCCAATGTTAGCAATTTTCATCAGGCAGCATGGAAATTAATTAGCCCAATTTTATGGAAATTAGCTCATTATAAATAATTTTAGTTGGCCCATTCACAAAGCACTTTACACATTAGGGAAAAAAAAAAAAAAAGGGAAAAAGGGAAAAAGCAAAGCTTTGTGAATTGGATACCGAAAAAACCCTTTCTAAAAACAAATGCTCTTCAGCAGCTGTGCCATTGGCAGGGGAGGGGTGGCACCCGCAGATTGAGCCTCTAGACTGTGCTTTTTTCCCACTCAGAGCCTGAAAGAGCAGCAGGGAGGGAATTTGTTGGGAGCTGCAGATGTCCTTGCAGAGCCTGAGGTTGCACGCTCTGCTCCTGCTGCAACCTTTGGGCTTGGCCGAGGGAGGAGGAGGAGGAGGAGGAGGCAGGGTGGAGATGGACATCTCCCAGGGGTGCTGGTCCTGTGGCTAAAAAATAAAACAGTTCAGACACAAATATGTAATTACAGAGGTGGGAGTGGGTCCAGGTGCTGGAGAAGTTCTGCCATCTCCTCCCTTTGGCATTTTGGCATGTCACAGCCCCAGAAGGTCCCATGGATCAGCTGGGCCCTGGGACATGTCCAGGCAGTCCAGACCAGACATTCCTGGGGCTGCTGTGTTTTGATCCCCATCTTTTTTAAGGGTTTCTTAGGTCTGAGGAGTGGCTGGCACAACCTCTGTCTCCTGTTCCAGTTTTTACCCACTTTGGTGCTTTTGCCAAGGAGGGTTTTAAACAAAACCTGTCTTCAGACCAGTCATGGAATACACAGGTCGTGCAAGGGGACAAACACCTTCACCCCAAGTGAAGCATTGTCACTTTTCTTGGGGAGGTTTCAAGATTTGCCATCTTCAGGGTGCCCAAAAGTTTGCCTGGGGCTCATGATTTTCCTCTTGAGTTACAGAGCAGCCAGCATGGACTGGTTGTCTTGTTGAAAACCAGTTTTTCTTTCTGGAACTGTTGTCTCTCAGCCCTAATTTCATTTTTATCTCAGATCTGTGTGTTTTTTGAACCGTTGTCTTCTCTCCCTGTGGGGATGGCCAGGTACATCCCCACTGAGCTACATTGGTGGGTGCCTGGCTTAAAATCCCAAACAGCATTCTTGAAACACCTGGAAAGAAGTGGGGGAAAAACCCTCCTTGTTTAGGGAGTGATGTGTCCTGTGTGCCCAGTGAGCCATCTGTGCTCAGGTTCTGCCCTTGCTCAGCCACAGCCCTTCCTGTGTTACAGGAGTGGATCAGAGCATTGTGTCTTGGCAAACAGATTCCGTTTTGCTTTTTGTATCTCTCTGGCCATTTTCCTGGGAATAATTAGCATCCAACTGGAGCAGCAACAGGATTTTGTTTTCTTGCAGCTCCTTCCTTGGGTGTCTGGCACTGCAGGTGGGTGAGAGAGGAGCAGAGCACCCCAAAAGGCTCCTTTCTCTACCCTTTTGTGCAGCCTCATCAGCATGTGAGGATGCTCCCAAGTGTGTGGCAGCACACAGGAATCAGTCCCTCCTATAATTCTCAATTTTCTCAACCCCTCTACATAAGGAATTATGGCACAAAAGATGTGGTTCATTTTAAAGTGTGAGGTTTAAATAAATTGAAGCTGAAGGAATGTTTTGGAGGTGAGAAAAATCTTCCTGGCAAGTGACAACATCGGAATTATTACTCCTTCACGATTTGCTTAAGCAGCCACTATAAACAGCTTCTAATCAGGCTCCCTTGGTGTTTAGAGATATCTGTGGATTGATTTTAATTAGATTGGCACCTCTTTGTTAATTCTATAATGTTTGTTTGCTTATAAGTTAAGAGTATTTGGATGCTGTGAGGCTGTTTAACTTCTTTAGTTAAATTTGAATGAGTGGGCTCTTAGACATGCTGTTTTCTCTGCTAGTGGGGTTTTACAAGAAATAAGTGTGGGCTTCTTTTTTTTTTTTTTTTTTTTTTGACACCCCTTCAACTGCAATTTGAAGCACCTCAGGCAATCCACTGTATTTACCAACATTACCATACTGGTAATGGCACAGACACAGGAAAAATGTCAGTGGTTGGGTGTCTTACAAGGTAATTTCTTGTACCAGAGCAACAGGTTTGTGGTGTTGATAAAAATCAAATGATGGAAAACATATTTACAAGGTGTTTCAGGGTCATAAATGCCCATTAATAAACCTGAATTTTATCTGGATCATCCCAGTTCAGCCCTCCCAGAGCCCCTCCCTGCTGCTGGAGCTGCCTCTGTTGGGCTGGAGACCTGAACCAGCATTTTTCCAGACTGAGGAAGAGTTTAGATCTCTGTCAGCAGTCATTCTGAAGACGCAGAACCCACATGAACGGAATTGAGGCTGGGAGTTGGGTTTTACACTCCTTTCTTTCTTTGGTGTGAAATTGCTTCACTGGAAAAATAGCTGATTATCTCTAATCTGCACCTTTTCCATTATGTTTTTTGTTGATTTACCTTGATTTCAGTTTGTTTTTCATAGTTATTATGGACTTTAGCCTACTTCCCACAGATTGTCAGAGCTCTTTCTATGCTGAACCCATTTCTGTCTGATTATGCAAGGGTGCCCCTGATGTGATCCTGATGAAAACTACATAGGGGGCTTGTAAATTGAAAAATGAACTTTGAAACACACCCTCCCTCCTGCCCAAAAGGGAGAGTGTTCACCATAAAAAGAACATTCAGCAATGAAATACCATTTGTGCTATATTGCCTTTATAAATCTGGGCTCAGAAAATGTGACAGGGCATGTTTTATCACTGATGTAGTCAGGTCTGCATAATTGTTTCTGCAGCATCCTGCTGCAGCCAGGCTGAATTTGGTTAAAATAACTTAGGAGTAAAAGCCACAGAGAAAGTGTCCATGGAGTTATCCATGCTTTACTTCCAGCACCTTTGTGCAGTTATTTTGAATCCTTGGGTTTCATTCCTTCATCTGGCATTTCTGCCTTTCATCCTAGATCATCTCATCTCTTCTTGATCTCAAATCTGATGACAAAAACAACCCAAACTTTCTCTTGCTGCAACAAGTATTTAATTCAAAGGCTATCTGAAGATCAAGAGAAGAAATGTCACTTTTTGCTGAACTAGTTGGTCCAAGCAGCCAAACATGGCTCAGTATTTTCTTTTAAAAAGATTGATTATAGCAGCAAGATGATTCTTCTTGGCTGTGATATTTTGATTCTTAAATTTGAAAAAAAACCCACAAAATTATGTCTTGAGTCTCAAAATATTTGTACAGTATTTGCATGATGACACAGTCGAAAAAACCCACCTGAGTATCATGACAGGAAAAAATATTTTAGAAGAGGGAGTTCTCTGTGGTGTTTCAGTTAGAACAGTCCAGGGGCTGGAGAGACTGTGGGTGATGAAGCACTGACCCAGAGAAGCTGTGGCTGCCTGGAGTGGTTTTGGTTCATCAATTTGAGATTTTATTTTCTTTTTGGACACGTCCCTGGAAGTGTCTGAGCTCAGATTGGACGGGGCTTGGAGCAGCCTGGGATAGGGAAGGTGTCCCTGCCCATGGCATTGTCTGGAATTAGATGATATTTAAGATCCCCTCCAGCCCAAGCCATTCTGTGATGACTGGGATTTAGGGTTGGATGGACAGGTACATCCCCACTGAGGTACAGTGGTAGGTGCCTGGCTTATAATTTCAAAATTTTAGCCATTAGAGTGGTGTTGGTAATGGTTGCTGTATGAAATGCCAAGCAGCAACCAAGCCTCCTGTCCCAGGGATGCTGCCGCTTTTCCACGTGTCTTCACCTCCGTTTTCTTCTTTCCAGTGGCAGATTTGATTTCACTTCCCTCTGCAATCTTTGCACTGAAACAACAGCTTGGTATTAGCATAAAAATCCAGTGCACTGCTCTCCCATGGAAGCATGAGATGCCCACCAGCTTTTATATTCTCAGACATACCCCTCTGGTGAAGGAGAGCCCACAGCCACATCTCTCATGTTCCATGTGGGCTGAGCTCTCAAACATGTTGATGTTAACTATTAACTTCTAATTAGACACACAAAATCCTGCAGAAAGGGGCTCTCAGTGCCTTGCTCCTGTAAACTTCAGCTTTGACTTTAGTGGTGATTTCCAAGCCCCTCTCTTTGAGAAATCCCCATAGCAGTGTTTTTTTCTCTGAAGAGGAGGTGAGCCCCTTGCCTTGACACCAGCAATGCCTGTGGCTCCTGATTTGCAGGCTAAAGTGCAAGTGGAAAATGGGGATATATTCAGTAGAAAATATTCAGTAGAAAATGTGGAAAAGAGGGGTCTGGTCTCGCTGCAGCTGTATCCAGTGATAAATGCTGGTGTGGGACATCCATACTCCCTCCTACACGAGGAGATTACCTTAAAGACAGTTGTAATAGTCTGACTTAAACCTCTAAATGCAATTAAATCCTGAGTTAAGCCTGAAAAATGTGATCTGACATCCTGTCTTTGACTCACCGGGTTTTTGTGTTTGGGTATTACGGCGAGCGCGCTGTAATGGATCACACACTCCAAAGAGTGTGCTGGAAGGGCTGGGGTAAAGCAGGGACAGCACATCAGGCTGGATTTTCTGAGTCAACCATCAATTTCCCTTTTGTAATGTGTGCTAACGTCTGACAGCTGAATATGTATTTAATGAGATTTTGAAAACATGGACTTTTGATCTATTAGAACAACACGCCTTGTGAGAAGGTGCCTGTGCTGCTGCATAGCTGAATGCTTTAGGAAAATTAACTCACTTGAAAGCTAAAGAAGGCTGAAAACCAGCTTGTTAGCAGAGGAGGTGCCATCCACTTTGTCCCAAAACATTGCCTCAGCTGAGGGGGAGCCACAGCCTTTTTTAAAGGCTCTGAAATTGTTTAATTAACCTCACTCTTTCCATTATTTTTCACTTTATTATGCCATGTACCTATGAGCCCTTCCATCCAGATGTCCCTCAGATGCTGCCTCCCACCTCTTTGGTGGGAGAGCTCTTGATGAAAGCCCAGAAAGCTTCAGTCTGACCTTAATTTCAACTCCCTTGAACACTCACCACTGCCAGATCAATTCTCTCAGCACAGTAAGTGTGAACGTGTTTTCCCCAGCTGATAATGCTTTTCAGCTTCATACCTGAGCTCTCTGCTGGCTGTTCACAGGAGATTGCTGCATTTCATGGTTTTCTCATGGCCTGGGAGTTTGGCCAAGGGAGGGACTTGCCCTGTGGGTCAGTGTTGCCCCAGCCTCTACTGCAGTGCAGGGAATAAGTAGCATCCAAAAGAAATACAGAGGATATAGTAAAAAGTATCAGGAGTACCAAAAATCTGTCAAAGATTTCTTGTGAAGAACTGCTGCTGCAAAAGGGGCCGGGGTGATTTAGGTAAGCATCTAAAACACCAGGATTTATCTGAACTTTGAGCCTTGCTGTAGCTTTCCTGTTACTCCTGTGAATCAGCCTACATCAGGTTTCAGTAGAGTAAACTCATCCCTGGTATGAGAGCAGTAGTTTTAGGATGGTTCTTTAATGCTAAGATTAGCCCTGTATGCTGGAGATTTGCAATTATTTCCAAAATCTGGAAGGATCCTAATTATTAGCATCCTCCTGTGTGGAAAAGCATGATAAAGCTGGCCATAGAGCAGTGCCTGGGCTATCAGTTCCCATAAATATTTAGAGGTGCTGGAATAAAGGAGAGCAGAGAGTGAGGTGATGTGCTCTTCCTCTATCCCATTTCATGGTTATGATAAGGGCTGGTGTGGCACTTTCACCAGGGGAAATGTGGCAGTGTTGGAGCCATCTGGAGGGATTACTCCATTAATTTCCATTGTGCCTTTAGATATCTTTTCCTTTTCTGTGCCTCTGCCTGTGACTGAGCCAGTTGAAATTCATTTACCTTCAGTGACAGGCTGGTACCTCAACAGGCATCTGCTTCCAGCCTGTTGCAAGTTTGTTTTTTAGTTCTTTTTAAGCTGCACCAACAAATTTTTTTGGGGAAAACAATCGATAGAAGCACTGACGAGCTTCGAGCTGCCCAAATTGTGAGGCAGTAATTGCAAGTGAATGGTAAATTGTGCTGCACTTCACCTGAAACACTACCAGCTTAAATAACTCCTGGTGTTTTTGCTCTCTGATTGTTTTTGGATCTTTATTTGTTGAGGGAGATCTGAGCTGAAAAGTTGGGAAAGGCTGTGAGCAGCCACTTGCTAAGCGGCCATTGCTACAAGTGGGGCAAGTGGGATTTCTCTTGCTTTATAAAATGTTCCTTTGTCAGGGTTATGTCTTGCAAAACAGTATAAAACAAGAGCCTAGTAATTGCAGACAAGGTGGAATTTAAAATCTTGTGTTTTCCAAAGGTAGAAAGCTGGGTGATGTAGGAAACAGTCAGAAAAAACACTGTAGAGGTGTCATGTAATGAGATAATTGTATTTTTTTTTCAACCACTTCTGTCTTGCCTTGGTGGGCAAAAAATATTTACTAAAAGCAATACATTTTCTATTTTTCTTAGATCCTGCAGGAGGACAGCAAGCAGTCACAGAAAGGGGGGTCAGCTAAAGGCTCAGGGCAGCAGATCAAGCAAGTGCAAGTTCTCTGTTTGCAGAGGATGCACTTTGAAGCAGAGCAGCTAGGAAAGGTATCACAGGGTTTCATAGTGCAAAAAATAATTATTATTTTTTGTATTTGATGCAAAATGTTTGTCATGATCCTCAGCTGAAGAGTTGGGAGCAGATTTTCGATTTTTCCCAGCCACAGGTGTCCCAGAGGTAGCTGGAGGGGTAGAAGGCAGCACCATCAGCAGCAGCATAGCTCAGGGTCTCCAAAATAGCTCAGTTCATGTGCTTCAAAGCTGATCAAGTGATCCTGGCTTGGGTGAGCAAGATTAAAATAAGGAATACCCACCTGGGTGATTCTTTTCCCCTCCATGTTATCAATAGAACTTTTTTTTCCTTTAACAAAGCAGAGGTTTCTAAAACTGCCTCTATGATCAGATTTTGGGTTTGCTAAGGAAATACTGCGCTATTCCTTTGCCTTCCATAGTTTTGTGTGTTGTTTCTAACACTGCTGTTTCCTGGCCAGCCATGTGTCTGCCTGTGTCACCTTTTCTCTGGTTTCTATTGCTCTCACCCTTTTTAAACCTTTTATACATTGTAGGGTGAGGGAATTCTCACAATTCCTTATGAAATTGCCATGTTAGAGATTGTGATTCTGGCTAGCAAGAGGCAGGGATCCCAGCCATTCCCTTGGCACAAAGTCACATCACCTGAACTCAAGCCTGCCTTCAAACCCATAAAGAAATGTCTCTTGAAGGATTTAATATACTTTAACTTAATTTTATAGAGACCAATTGTCACGTTCCTCACTTTTTTGTATTCAAGCCTTGTGTAGGTACAAAAAGGTTTGTTTATAAAGAACCCTCTGTAATGGGGTGTAGGAATGGGTTGGAAATATATCTGCTAGAGATAGGGGCACTGAGTGAGTCTCCAGTCTTTTTTTGAAGTCTCTGTCCCTATAGGTAGAAAAAAAAAAATTCTGAAGTATAAAACAGTGTAGGACAGATTGGAGTTTGTGCCAATTTCAGTGACTGGGGGAGAGATTTCAGGAAAATCAGTTTGTATCTGCAAAGTAGAAGTCCTCCCTCAAAAAAAACCCTAAAAAAACCCCAACCACCAAAACAAACAAATGAACAAAAAACCCCAATCAAAGCCTTGTAAACTTTCCTACTCAAACCCTCATAGATTTTGAAGCCAAGAAATAGAAATTAAACCCCTCCCAGCTTCATCCAGTGGGGTATTTTTCATCTTTTTAAAGTGTCCTGGCTCAAAGACCATGATTTCTAAGGCAGACAAAATTTTCTTGGAGTGTAATAAAAATAGTTATTCAAAAACCTTCTTCAGCTATGGAAAAAATGTTTAATTAATGGGTTTTTTAAAAAACTATTATAAAGTTCTCTAATCCTTGCCTCAATATTTGTATCAAATCTGTTGATGAATTTTTGCAGAGGGTTCTGTGATGTCTTCTGCCACCAGCTCTTGAGCCAATCCTACAGTATTTTGGGATGGATTTCCATGTCACTGACATGTTTACCTTTTCCTGAGCAAGCAGTTGAGCTGGCTTTGTGTTTGAGTTAAAAGGGCCCCAAAATGTGTTTTATTTTCATGTACTCTGTTGGACTTGGTTGAGCTGCTTTGCTTGTGAAAGCCCAAGAGCTACTTTTTTTGTGTTTGTGTTCAGAGAAAACAGCGAGCAAGACTTCAAGAGGCCCATGGGGAGATTTTAGCCACAGCAGAACCCTTCCAGAGCTGGAGAAACGGCAGGGCAGAGAAGGCCAGGCCTTTCTAATCTGAGTGCAAACCCGACTTCTACAGGGGATGTTGCAAAGTGAGATGATTTACCCTCATATGGGTGTTGTGTCAGCTGTTAGTGACCCACTGAGGTGAAAAGAGAACATTGTGGTGTTTCACTCAAGGTCTGAACATGGGCACCAGGAAGGGATTTCAGGTCAGTCCTTTCAGAGAATGAGATGAGAGACTTTGCCCTTGTCTCACATAGAGAGTGTATTACTTTAAGCTTGAGATAAAACTGCCAATGTTCATTGTTATACTCTTGTAATATGGTAACAAGGCCATGGACAAAATAAAAGGCAATTACCCTTGTTTGTTTTGCAAACTAGTGAAGAATTTAGGAGGCTGTGAGAAGTGGCAGTGAATCATGCAAAAGTGTTTGTGGTTAAAATCAAATCTGCTCCTTTCCAAAGAAAAGGGCCTCTACACCTCAAGGCAAGACTCAGGGGAGAGAGCTTTGGTCTGGTATCAGCAATGCTCAGGCTGATCCTGGTGGGTCTAGGTCAGAACTTGGAGTACATAATCATAAATCAACACAAATTAACCCAGTTCTGGCATTTGGGTTATTTTTTGACTGGACCTAATTTTTGGCACTTGAAGGTGATTTAGCCCTGAAGTGAGTGGAGATGAGCGGCAGTCCTAAAACTGTAAGAGAGGAGTTGAAGTTGGCTGCTGCTGACGTGACCTGCAGTAAAGTTTCAAAAGTTGTGTCCTGGGGAGCTCATTTACCTCCTGGTTTGGTGTTCTTCTCTGAGTGCCTCTCGTGCTGTGCCAAGATAACCTTCAAGTAGCTTGAGTTTGAAGCATGGAGAAGATGATAACACTAAGCATGGATGATGCTCTCAAATCACTCCAAAGAGATTTGGGCTTGGGGAGCCTTTGGTTGTTTCTTAAAAAGAGTTTGACAGGCTGAAGTTTCTCCGGTAGGATTACATGGCTTGAGGGAAGACCACATATATCAAAAGCTTCACAGCACTGGCTTAGTTATTGTGTCTTCTATTCAAAGCTTTTTCTGATCAAATTTGGCTTTGAATCCATGCCAGCCTCATAAATCTGGTTGGTGGTGGTTCTCCCCTGCCCAAAAGTTAAAAATAAAAATTGCAAAGACTTCAAACTGTGCTGTAATGGCATGAATAAACAGTCTTTGTGTACTTTATACAAAAACAGTTAAAAGCTTTCTTTTTCTCATAGATTAAAAAATAGCCAGAAAGGAAATTCATTGAGCAAATTTAGTGCCTTGAAATTGCAGGCAGTGAACATTTCCCCTGTTTGTGCTGGTGACCCTTGTGGTGCCTGAGGGAAAGTTTAGTGCTGAGAGATACTTTGAAGCATTGAAGAACTACTATGGATTTAGGCAATAGTTTCTAGTGGATTAAATTGGTAGGATTTCATTCCTACTTGGAGATGGGCCTCATCCCAGAGATTTTGGGAATGTACAGTATGGAGTCATAATAGGCATTTTTAATACTATTCAAAATAAGCCTTTTAGTTCTTAGAAGATGTAATACTTTTCTACTCAGATGCTTATTTTCCTGAGGAACATGTTCTCTAAAGCAAGAAACCTTCCTGCTGCTTAAACCTTCCTGCTGAAAGTTAATGCCCTTTGTGAGACTTCTTGGAATGCTGCACAAAATCCCTCCTCTGGACCAGGGTTGCAGCAGATTGTGTAGATTGCCAGGAACTTGTCCAACACCTTTGACTTTTGAACAGCATGTTTGCATGCTGTTATCTCTTCTGAATGTCACTGTGTTGCTGTTTCCCATCACTGGTCGTGCCTGGAATCCTTCTTGTAGATGCATCAACCCTTCATTCCCACCTCTAGTCTGTTGCTGACCATCCAGCAAAGCTTTCTGACATCTCTTTAACTCAGAGCATGTGGGTAAGTGTCTTTGGCTTGCAGGACTCAAGTACATGCTTCACTTTGCTAAAAATAGATGAACTCTTAAGCACTTGCTTGTTTAAAGTGATCGTTTCCTAAAGGCGCGAGGTGTCTTCTCTTCATGTGGTTAACAAATTGCTGATGGCCAGTTTCATATTCTTCACACACATCTAATGTTTGCAAGAATCTGCCATCTACTGTACTTTGGGAAAATGCCATGAGTTGGCACTGAACTATTCAGAGGGATATTTTTGCTAATAAGTTGTGTTCAATCACACCAGTCTTTGTTACCATCTACATACATCATCCTTAATAATTTCTGTTCTCTTACTGGGTGACTGGAGCTAATTTTTAAAATGGTTTTTATGAGTTACTGAAGACAAATAATGTTTATCTTATGAATCATCAAATGGAGTTTTTGTGCTAAAACTATGTAACTATTAAATATGCAAATAGTTCTTTTGACAGAATTCAAATTCTCCTAAAACTTGACTCAATAAATGAAGGTGAATCAAACTTACAGTTATGATTCACAAAATTACATGTGAACCTCACAATATGTATTTTAACTGTGCCCACTCTTAGGAATAGAAATCACAGAGCTAACTTGCAAACTGGCTTCCAGGGAGCTGTGACCAGCTTCTCCTGAGCTTTGCTCTTCCTGTATCCCCTGGCTTGGATGCCTGTGTTGGAAATCTGACATTGTGCATCAGTTTACCAGAATTGTTGACTATGTCTTCTGTGGGAACTCTGTCCCCATGTGGATTTAATGTAGCTGTGCTTTGCATTGTGGCTGTGGACATTTTCTGCAATGTAAATATGCTGTTTTATTGGTGTGGGTGTGTGAAAGGCTGGTTCTTTGAGGAATCTGAAATGGGCACAGTCACTACTATCAGGGCTCCCCCACAGGATGATGGATCTTGAGCCTCAAATATGCAATTGAATAGCTTTTCAGATTGCTCCAGTCCTTAACATTTCAGTGACATTCTGGAGCTTGTAAATGTAAGTTCAAATACCTTGAATCATCTAGTGCCTTACAGACTCTGTGTTGTTGGGTACAAGCTTGTTATTTTTCCCCAAAAAGTGCTGTCACAATTAGGTCATATAAGCTTTTTCTGTAAATCAATCTATTAAGCTCCATATTGAAGGGTGACAGAAATAAATGCCTGGCATTCACTTGTTGCTGCTTGGTAATATTGAACCTAAATCTTAACATTCAAAGGATGAATATATTATAGACCTGTTAGTTTTATGTTTTTCCAGCTTGCTGGTAGCAATCCCATCATCCTGCACAGCTGTTGTGCCTTTGTCTTTTTCCACCAATAGTGACATCCAGTGCCTTTGCTCATTATCTTCCTTCCTTTCAACCTTTCTCCCTCCAGCCCTGTCGTGGTTTGAAAGACAGATGTCTGCCAAGGAAGATTCCCTTGGAACAGAAAATGTGACCCCCAAATTATTATCACTTTGAAATTACAGGGTTGTTGTGCAAAGATGTGGGGAAGGGAATAGCAGATAATTACTAGTATGCATTTGTATAACAAGACAAACAAAAAAAGCAGCAACGAGCAGGAGCACAAACCCCAAACGGGCTCCTCGTGCTCTCCAGGTGCAGTTCCTGTCACGGCCACCAGGGGCGCTGCTGGCTGCCGGCCGGGCAGGGCAGTGCGGTGATTCCTGCCCAGCAGGGAGCACCGTGCTGTGGGCGCTGAGGCGCCTCAGTGATGGCGGCCGGGCTGAGGGGGTCATGGGCGGCAGCTGGCGGCGATGGCCGGGCTCCTGCTGAGGTGGCCGCTATGTGGACACCCCACACCCCACAAACAACAAAAGAACCAGCAGAGTTGTAGTGCAGGGAAAGCGCAGCAGAGCGGGATCTTTGCAGGGGCCGCGATGGCGCCTCACAGGCTGAGGGCCCGGCAGAACCAATCCTGGCGCTTCCTGGGCTGAGGGCCTGGCAGAGCCGATCCCAGCGTTCCAGCGCCTCACGAGCTGAGGGCCCGGCAGAGCTGATCCCAGTGTTTGGGCACCTCATGAGCTGAGGGCCCAGCAGAGCCGATCCCGGTATTTGGGCACCTCACAGGCTGAGGGCCCGGCAGAGCTGATCCCAGCCTTTGGGTGCCTCACAGGCTGAGGGCCCGGCAGAACCAATCCTGGCGCTTCATGGGCTGAGGGCCTGGCAGAGCCGATCCCGGTGTTTGGGCACCTCACGGGCTGAGGGCCCGGCAGAGCTGATCCTGGTGTTTGGGTGCCTCACGGGCTGAGGGCCCGGCAGAGCTGATTGTGGTGTTTGGGCGCCTCACGGACTGAGGGCCCGGCAGAGCCGATCCCGGCGCCTCACGGGCACAGGGCCTGACAGAGCTGATCCTGGTGTTCCAGCACCTCACAGGCTGAGGGCCTGGCAGAGCTGATCCCGGTGTTTGGGCACCTCACGGGCTGAGGGCCTGGCAGAGCTGATCCCGGTGTTTTGGCGCCTCACGGGCTGAGGGCCTCGCAGAGCCGATCCCGGCGCCTCAGGGGCACAGGGCCTGGCAGAGCCAATCTCGGCGTTTTGGCGCCTCACGCGTGTCCTGAGCTCCGAGCAGCAGGGAAGCAGGTAAATGGCTCCTTTGTTCCCTGATCCCAGACATGGGACTGAGCAAAACCCAGCCAAGCCTCCAGGGGAGCCCCCTCATCTTTTTCATGCCCCCAACCAGGGGGAATTTCAATGGAACATTTTCTGTTTCCCAATTGTCCCATTTGTCTCTCAGGTAATGCCATCCAACCCCTGGATTGTCCTTCTTCCCGGTAGCAGATGGGAGGAAAAAACACTGAAAAAATCAAACCCAGAACAAGGCCTTTTTAATTATTTCAATCTATTTTGTCTAGTCATGCAAAATTTTGTCTTCCTTATGCACTTGCCTCTTTTGAGACGCACCATTCCTCTGCCAGTGCATGAAACATTCACAGGGCCCTGGCCCAGGGCTCCCTGGTGGCTTCATCAAGGGCTTTCTTGAAGGACGATGGTGGAGGAAGGCTCAGTAATGGTGATTATATTTTTATTAGGTACTTACACATTTCTGGTGAGGAATCTGTTCACTGGGGAGCTGTGCTAAAGGAGGATGACAGAACATCCATGTGATTGTCCTGGTTCCTTTTTTAGTGCCGTTTCTGCTTCGTGGACAGAGTCTAAAATCTGTTCATTTCCCGGAATCTCATTAAAGACTAATTTGGAAAGCTGGAAAAGAAAATACCTACCTTGGATCAGTCTACCTACATTTAAAATTATTGCAGTTGTTGAACTGACCAAAAGCTCTTCACTTCAGGGAGTTAATCGGTAGCTTCTGTTTCCTTAGGTTCAACAGTCAGGGTGAAGGAAGAGAGGAGACAAGAAGGGAATTACTATTCCTCCTGTTATAATAAGGCCTTGATTATTCTTGCATGAAACAGATTTTATTTATCTCCTTCAGCATTTCATAGATTTCCTTTTATAAGGTTAGTAGAGGTACTTTTTCATCTTGTCACAGCTCATTCCTCCCACCCTTCCTGGTGTTGATTTTCACTAGCTGCAGGGTCAGTGAGTCCAAGTGTATTTTGTCTTTCAACTCTTTGATCATTCAGTCTTGGCAGGGTTATTTTGAAGGTTTAAGGGTTTTAAAATACATTTTAAGTCATTGCCAAATGATTTTGGATAATGAGCTATTGAAGAGCAGCAGAAGACTTCCCCACTGCTACCAGCAGCAGGATAAAACAAAGATTAATGCAGCATTGCTATTCCTGCCTTTTGGGGAAGTTCTGCTCCTTCAACATTTGCGGTAACCCTGATGTGGGATGACAAGTTAAAGCATCCAGAAATTCGGCAGAACTAAATGCCCACAGTGCAGAAAAGTATTGGCAGTGACAGAGGGAATTGTGCTGGGAGATGTGACGGCACGAGCCCGCTGCCGCCGCCTTGTCTGAGCTGCAAGCTCAGCTTCCACATCAGCAAAGTGGGAAATCACAAGTGCCACAAAGCAACACGTTGGCAAGCTGAGGATGAGCTGAACTGAACTGAACCAGGTTATTCCACTCAGCTCCTCAGAAATATTTCAATCTGAGCTCGCAGAAATGTTCTGCTTTCCTTCAAAATTACCACACAGGAAAAAAAAAAAACAAAAAAAAAACAAAACATTAGGGAAAAAGAAAATATTATCAGTTAAATAAACTGATAAAAGGAAGAGAAAGAGGCACTGCCAGGAAGCTGGGCTTGGGTCAGTGGAGCATTTCTGGCTCAGAGCTTGAAATCCATCTCTGTTGCCTTTCCCTGCTTTACAGAAGCTGGGACTGTCATTTCTGGGCTGAACAACTGTGAAATGGTTGCTGCAATTTCAGGATATGAGTTTTTGTCATCATTCTTGTCCTGTTTTACGTAATCTGTAACAGAGCAGGTGTGGATTTTATTCATCCTTATTGTTCAGAGGAACATTTAGGTGGGAATCACAAGTGAGCAGAACCAGGTAAGAAATGGTAGGTGACATCATCATTCATTCCCCCATCAGGACAAGAGACAAGCACATTGCCAGGGTTTTCTATGGCCTCCTAAGGAGGGCAGTGGGAATAATGAAAAAGTCTGAAACATGTGCAACAAAAGGCAATGGATTTTCTCTGAAACTGCCTGTTTTCCTGGTGGCTTAGTTCAAATGTGCTCAGCATTCTGGGGTATGCCTATCACAAAACATCAAGCAAATCCTTTGGGCTGTGAATTTCTGTGTATTAGATCAGGGATCACTGGCAAAGTCCTCCAAGGCCACTCTTCTGCAAACAACAAGTGGTTTTCAGGAGGAGACAACCTTTTGAAAACATCTGTATGTCCAAGGGAGCTGTTAGCAGGTGCTGAACAGTGGACATAAGCATAAGGAAGGTTTGAGAAAAGCAGTGAAAGATTTACAATTCCGCTGAAAGAACGAGCTGGTAGGAAAAGCAATTCCCAGAGCAATTATAATTCACCTCTGGGGTGTCCAAAGTTCACAGAGAGGCAAAGACAGCCCTGGAACTTGGCAACAGATAGAAATATGTCTTGTTTTGACAATGAAAAAGTAGCAGCTTGAAAACCGATGTTTAGAATATACAAAATTCTATAATAAAAAAGGTTTGTAAGGTAGAACAGTTAAAAAGAAGACATCTGTTCATAAATCTTTGTGATGTCCCTACCACAGGAGCTAAATTCAGTGCTCAGTTTGCTTTGCTTTTAGACATCCTGCTTCATCCTGCAGGGCCAGGTGTGTGATGTGCCTGGGGTCAGGTCTGGATGCTGTTGCTCAGTTTTTCAGTGAGATACTTGCCTTAGGAGTGTTCATGGTATAATGCAGAGGAGTTCCCAAGGGTGGGTTCTTGCCAGTTTTCCATAGTCTGGAAGATTTAGGTAGCAAAGGTTGTGTGGAGACCCAAGAGCAGCCTTGCAGTGTCTCAAGGGGGTCTGCCAGGCTCTTCCTCAGCAGCTGCAGTGATAGAACAAGGAGTGATGACTTCAAACTGAAACAGAGGAAATTTGGGTTAGGTATGCAGAAGAAATTCTTCCCTGTGAGGGTGCTGAGGGTCCAGAGAAGCTGTGTCTGCCCCATCCCTGGAAGTTTCCAAGACCAGGCTGGACAGGGCTTGGAGCAACCTGAGATAGTGGAAGTGGATGGAACAAGATGGGCTTTAAGGTCCCTTCCAATTCCAACAATTTTGTGATTATAAAAGCTATAAAATCTGTTCTGCTCCACTTCACATCCACCAGCAGCATAATCTCTCTCAGATGCTGCAGTGCCTCAGAAAAAGATTCTCAAATGGAAGCCTGACAGTCCTCGAGTGCCTGCTGTGCCAGGGTCTATCCCTGTGTTTGATACTGCATTAAGAATTGCCATGTGCTTCCAAAGCAATTTCCTTGCACAGCATTCCCAGGCTTTGTGTGCCCCGGGGTCACTGCTTCCCAGGGACAGCCCTGGGACTGGCAGCTCCCAGAAAAATCCTCTGTGCCTGTTCCTCTGGCAGCACACAGCGTGCAGCCCCCTCTGGCCTGCCCCACACAGCCATGGGCTGTGCACATCCCAGCTTCCAGAGGAGCTGGGCTCTGCACTTCAGCTGGAAGCCAAAGGTTATTGCAGTTGTAATTATGGAGCTCTCTCTGAAATAAGACACGAGGCCCCAGCTCGTTTTAGGCCTGTAGGAAAAAGGAAGCACTTGACATGGGTTTGCACTCTTGGAGAAACCCTGATGCACTTCACAGGGATGTGTGCTGGAACTGAGGATTTCACTGTAAAAGAGAGGCGAGAATGAGGAAAAAATTCCTTAATTTTACAGAGTGTGCATGATGCTCCCAGTAGGAAAATTGTTATAGTCTATAAGTAAATTAAAATGCAATGTCTTAGAATTTCCTAGTATTTTCCTGTCTTAGTATTTCCAGCTTCCAAAGGAGCTGGGCTCTGCAGTTCAGCTGGAAGCCAAAGGTTATTCCAGTTGTAATTATGGAGCTCTCTCTGAGATAAGACACGAGGCCCCAGCTAGTTTTAGGCGTGTAGGAAAAAGGAAGCACTTGCATGGGTTTGTACTGTGTGTGCTCTCCTTGGAGAAACCCTGATGCACTTCACAGGGATGTGTGCTGGAACTGAGGATTTCACTGTAAAAGAGAGGTGAGAATGAGGAAAAAATTTCTTAATTTTACAGAGTGGGTATGATGCTCCCGGTAGGCAAATCATTATAGCTTAAGACTGCATTTTATTTTAATTATAATGTGTTAGTATTTCCTGGGCAGCACCTCCATGAAACACCAAACTGTTTCTTTTAGAGAGAGGTTGTGTAGCTTGCCTGGTGATGACTGGCTGGAGTCATCACCACTATGAATAGTCTGGAGCAATGAAGGAGTGACTGGAATACTAAACCCTGTTCCCAGAGGCACTGGGATGAGGGGATGAGAGTGTGCATCCTCTATGGACACCCTGAAAAAGGAGCATTGCTGTTTTACCTCTCCTGCCCTAAGGGCTTGGCTTCTGACTGGCACAGAATGACAGCTGGAGGAAAAAAATTACATATGCTAATTACTCCAAAATGAATTAATTGCTGTTAATTATTTTATCACAAAATCAATTAATATTGTACTGCAACCCATTTTTAATTAAAGGAGTCGATAAAAATCAGATAAACTGTGGACACAGCAAAATTGTGGCAAAACTCCAAAGTTAGTCTCTAATAAGAAATGAAGCCCCAAACAGTTCAGCACTGAGATTGAATTAGTTGTTATTTTTATTAAAAAATAACAGCCCACAGCAAAAACATGAAAGCAGAAGCTTCTTTGTGAGGGAGGATAAAGCTTTTTGTGGTCATGAATGAAGTTGAAAAGGACACTAGTAGCTTTGGGGTTTTGTAGCTATCTACATGTTTCTGAGGTAATTTTCATCTTCATTTAAAGAAAAAAAAAAAAGAGAAGAATCACTGTGTTCCAGTGTTTAGGTTATTGTGCTTAAAGTGATGCTTGAAAGGGAATAGATCTTCAATACTTCAATACTTAATCACCCCTTGAACAAAAACATGCTTTATATTCTGCACCATCAGTTAAACAAACTCTCAGTAGTTTTGGTTGTCTTGGAGTAAAGAGGATTCCAAGGATAAGAAAGCAAATGAAAAAAAAAAATAAATAATTTCTGTGGCAGTATCTGGGTAGGGATGTGATTGAAGGGGCAGTATGTAATAAATTCAGGGCCACATCTCAGGGTGACATAACTGAGCCCTGCTCTGCTGGCATTCCTGGGGTTTGTGCCGTGCCCATCTGAGAGCCACAGCTGAAAGAGGCTGCTGGGAATTCAGGGACACCAGTCATTCACAACTGGATAATGGCAAGAACAAAACCTGGAGAACATCAGAGGCATAATTAATCTGCTGCCTTTGCTTTTGAGTCTTTATGTGGGGTATGTGAGTGGGTGGAAGTTTGCATTAGAAAGGAAGATGTTGTACTGCTGTCTAGAAAAGGATTTGGATGTCTGGTGTGTGGCAAAAACATGCAGGTGTTTGGATGCTGGTATCTTATTTTTGGAATGATTTGCTGGCTGGCTAATGATGGCAGCCAGGAGAAATGGATACGGGCTTCCAGAGGATGGGTGGGTTTTGTGGGGAGATGCAGGAGTGCTGTAATGTATGTGCCCAATAGAGATAAAGTTATCTGGCCTCAATTTTTCAAACTCATGAGCAGAATTTAATGTTTGGGGCTTCATTGACTAATGCACAAAGCAATTTGAGTAATGAAAAACTGCTCTTTGTCACGGAAAAGCAAGAGGCATTGATGGAAAAGCTAATTTATTTACTCTTTTATGGAGAGAACATGCTTTGCTGAAGTTCAAAACTGACTGTGCAGCTATTGATGAGTATTCCAGTGAGTAAAATGGTTAATGAAAGCACTGACACCCTCCCCGTGCCTCTCTTTTGAGATTTGAAAGTTGCAGCTTTGCTGAACGTTTGTAAAGGAAGGGCTCACAAGTGTTCTTTGGTGTTGTGTGGTAAAAACTTTTATTTTTCAAGTATTAAGTGCTGGAAATGGCTTGTTTCAGAGCACTGAATGGCTGGGAGGCTTTGGGTATTCGTGGCTGCTCCCTCCTCCCCTTGCCCACAGCAATCTGCCCTCTCCTAAAGCCCTCTGCACTCCTGCTGCAGCTGTGGCTCCCTCAGGGCATCTGTGATCCACAACTTGGGGGCAAAAGAAAACTTGCTTATTTTCCCTCCAGCTGGAAGAAGAGGGTCATTGCTGAAATTCACCCTGCCTCACGTCTCATCAGCAGTTCTGTACTGTTGTGTATTTTTGGGTCCCCATCTGATGTGCTGTTTAGGAGCACTTGGGTTCATAATTCCTGATTCTAGAGACTTTTACAATTTTGTTATGACCAATTGTAACACCCATGTGTGGAGCTGCCAGGTGAGTTGTGTACTTCATCTGGCTAAAGTTAAGTCCATCTTCCTCCCCAAAGCTGTGTCTATAACCTGGCTACACCAGGCTGGTTGCCTGAGCATTGGAATTCTGTGTGTTGCTGTCAATTTGAAGTCAGACTATGAATCAAGAATTTTGCTAAAGCTTGATTGAGAATCTGTGGTTTCACTCTTCTCTGTGAACTGAGATTTTCAGCTGCATCTTTTGCCCAAGTCATTAAATGGGAGACGTTGGGGGTCTGTTTGCTTAAGTGAAGGGAAATAGTGTTTGGAAGATGGAAGGAGAGAAGGGAAGGAGTTGAGATTTGGGCAATTTAGTGTCTGCTCTGACAAATTTACCCCCCTAATGAATGGAGATTTGAATCCTCACCTGATAACTTCTCTTAGACTCCCTGTATCACATCAACGAGCTTTTGTTGTAAAGCTTAAAAAATTCTGTTATGTGACAACAAGGATATTGCAGTATGTACTAAAAGGTATCAGCTTCTTGTAAAGACAGAGAGGTCTTTGAGTAAAAAATGTTAGAAATCTGACAGTCCTTTCTCTTGAAATTGGGGGCAATTTGCCTGAGAAGACTTTTGGCTGTGGTCCTGTAAAATTAATTTCCCCTTGTACAAACTCCTACGTCCACGTTCAGAAATGGAATGCCAGCTGAACAGTGCTCACGCACACAAGTATGCTGGAATGGCACAAGTGCCTACAGTCTAAACTATGTCAATCCCACAGACATTTTTGGTGGAATTGTATCCCAGTAACCTGTGGTGGTTTTGTGCAGACCTCTGCCCACGCTGGAAAGTCACACTCATGTTTAGTGTGGGGAAAGCCTGTCCTACACACCATGCAGTGCCAGGCAGCTGATTGCATTGAAAGGAAAATACAGGAACATACCAGTGTAAAACACACCTTGTAATGTTAATATTCTTTTTCTATTGACCTCCTAAAAATAAAGTTGTCACCTGAGCTAACAAACACGGATTTTAATGATGCACCTTAAAACTTAAAACCAATAGCAAAACTGTCTTATTTTCATGTCACCTACCCAGAAGTCAGTAATGTGCCCTGTCTGGGTACTCCAAGATATGCACTGCTGGCAAAAAACTGCAATTTTTAAAATAAATATATGTCTAGAGCTTTCTCATTCTGTTTTACACTTGTTGTAGTTATCAGTGTGTTGTTCCATCATGTTGTGCAGCATGATGTAAGAGGACAAATGTAGTTATGTGCTCACTGTGTAGATGGAGAATCTGAAGAGATGGAGTTCTCTCTGATGGTGGCTGGGCTTCAGTCATGGATTTTTTTAGACTTTTTTCAGTGCTTCACTTTTTGCAAAGGTCAGTCTGTCTGCAGAAAAGTGACATTTTTGTGAGAAACACAATGTGCTAGGCATGTACAGAAAAAATGAAGTGCAGACCACACCACATCCTCCTTGTTAGTGCTCTTGAGTATACACACTCAGCTTTGAAGATCTCCAAACCTCATTCCTGGTGACAGGGGTTGCTCCAGAGGAGCTGGGATCCTGCTTGGCATGTCCTGAAGTGTCCCTTATGCAAGGGTCTCAGGTGTTAGGCAGAATCCTCAGGTGTTAGGCAGAATGTTACAGAGAGTAAACAGGCAGAGATGAAATGTTCTGACTGACCATTTGATGAAGGAGGGGCTATGAAGTACCAATTCAGCTTTCTGGCTTTCAGACATTTGCTTGCTCTGCTGTCTCCAACGTGTTTGTCTGCCCTGGCCTCCTCCTCCCCCTTGCCTTTGATCGATTTTTCATGAGCTTTGTGCAGAGGGTGACTCATGTCCAAAACATGAGCACAGCTGTTTACTACTGAGACCTGTGTGTACTTCACAGAAGGGTGTTTTCTCTGTTTCTGGGAATCTGGCAGAGCTTCCTTTTATCCATGGCCATGTTTGTTCAGAAGATGGAAGGTTATTTAGAGAAAGCAATCAGGGGACATATAACCTTTTTTCCCCTTATTATCAGAGGCTTATGCAACATGACTTTCAGAGTCCTTATCACAGTTTTCTGCATTTAATCCACTTAGGTTGGAAGGAAGCAACCAGGAGAGGGGCAGGTGCTGTGCAGTATCCCAGGGATACTTGTGAAACCAGAGATTGTCCCCAGAGCAGGATGTCTCCCAGTGCTTCATCTCCCTTCAAAATAATGCTGAGTTTGAGTACAGGGCAACAGGCAGTGCTGCAGGGAGTGGAGGTGATGTGCTGGCTGCTCCTTGGATTTGGAGCAGGAGGGATGGCAGGGTAGGGTGCTCAAGGTAGGTACTCTCAGGACCTACTTGTTCATCTGGGGTTTAGCCCCTGGTTTTGGGGTGTGTGTGATTAAGTGGTGGCTCTGGAAAATGCCAGCACATTTCCCGTAATCCTCAAGATCCTGTGCATTGCTGTGACTTATGGAAAGCTGTGAGTGTTGATGCCACAGCCCCTAAGCTGTGGTCCATGGACCTTGGTGGTCACTGGCCTCATTATTGTTGAGGCTATCCTGGTTTTGAACCTTAATTACAAACTGGTGAATATTTCTCTGTGTTCTGATTCTCACCTGCCCTTCAACGGGGCGGCTCAGCAAGGCAGCCTGTTGCCCTGTGCAGGCTGACCTGGAACAGAGGCCAGACAGAGTTAAAGAATAAAATGGGGATTTATTAAAAGGCCTCAATGGGCACAACTTGGGCAGCACAAGAGCCCAGCCAGGGCTGCACCCCAAGATGAACCAAAATGGTCACAAAATGGACACCTGGTCACGGAGTCTCTCACTTTTATAAGTTCTGGTCCATCTGCATCTTGGAGTTAATTGTCCAATTACAGCTTTAGGTTAGGAAGTCCCATCCTTCTTGTTTTTCTCTCTTCAGTCCATGTTGTTTGTGCTCTTGGGCCCTGAGATTTGGATCATTTGTCCTTGGTCCCCAGCTAGAGAAGGAATTGTTTTGTCTCCCAACTCTGTGCAGGGAGCTCACCATCCCTTAATATGAAGCTCAGAACTACACACTAGAGCAGCACAGAATGTGAAAAATATAAAAGCTAAAACTTAAGGCATCAAGCCTGGTAGGGTTTCTGACCATTTCATGGGGGCTTCTGGTCAGAGCTACCCAGCAAAACCACTCCATATCTCTGGCTTGCTGCTGCCCATGGAGGGATATCCTTAGGAACACCTTCCTGTGGGTCTGTTAGTCCAGGGACCGACTGCTGTCCCCTGCTATGTGCCTGGGAACAGTGTGAGAGCAGCAGCAGGAGCTGACAGGCTGTGCTTTGCGCTGGCCCAGACGGCCAGTCTCGGGAGCCGTGCTTATAAAGCACTTCCTAATGAAGGGAAAAGAAGCCAGAGAGTTATTTTCTAAGAATAAAAATCCCTTTATGGTTTTTTGAAAACTACTTTACACTTTGCACAAATGATCGCCTAGCATCTGGCAGGCTGGGTTTTTGCCATGTGTGGCAGAGGATACAGTTTGTGTAGTTGCAAGCAATCAACTCAAAAAGCTTTTGTGTGGTCCTGGAGCCCAGGAACTTGTTAATTTTGAGCAGTCGTTTTCTGCATTTAGCCCATTAGAGACTCTATTTTTGGTGACCTAGTTTGAGCTCTTTAAAAAATAATCAAGCAGCATTTTTCAGATCTGATTTGTAATGGGACTGTGGATTGGTTTTGCAACTTGAAATGAAAGTTAGGGGAGGGGGTAGAACTTTTATCTGCCTGGTCCTTCAGAGCCAACATTTGCAATTGATTTTAGAGGGCCTCTAGGAAGGTTAATCTGACAAAGACTGTGGCTTGGCTTCACCACTTCAAGGGTTATTGTTTGACCTGCTGCTGGGAAAATAATAAAGTAGCCAGGTTTAAATAATACTTTCTGTGCAATAACCTCCAGGAGTGCTAGCAAGCATTACTGGGCATCATCCAAACACTGCAGAGCCTGTGGATTTGCCTGTTCCCCAGCGTGTGGGATGGGGTTTGGATTGGAGAGGAGCAATTGGAGCCCATGCCAGAATGTCTAGCCGTGGGTTATGGGCTGAATGCTGCGGCAGAGCTGGGTCAGGGCTCACACACAGAGATCCTGTTTCTGTGCTCTGACTCAGCTCTGGGAATTAGTGCCATGCAGGAGAACTGCTGGCCTCTGCCTGCCTGTGACTGCACCACAGACTTGCAGCTCCTGTGAGAGGAGAGGGAAGCTCACAGCTGAGAGCAGCCCTGGCCAGACCACGCCATTTTCAGGTGTGCACTTGGGACAGCTCCAGAGAAACTAAAGCAAAGAAAAAGACCTACAAATAAAATCCCAGTTTCTGACTTTATACAGTTATGTATGAATTGGTTTTGCATTTTCTGGCCATTCAAGATTATGTTGCCAAATACCAAGTTTCTTGGAGGGGCATTGCAGTGGAAACATACTTTTTTTACTTGTTTGTCCTTCAGTTTCTCTGGATACCCCTTTATACCCCTTTTCTCACTGTGCCAGGAAGCTGCTGGGGGAGCAGACCCCAATTTCAGGCTCCCTTCTGAGCAGCCTGGTGAAGCTGGCATTGCAAACGCAGGCACAGCATGATCCTCCAAATCCCCATGAAGAGTCTCTAAGGATCTGCAAATTAGACATTGGATCTGCCAGCTCTGAAGGAAGGGAGAAAACAGCTCCCCTTCTTTTGGAGACACAGCATTCCTGGTGTGGAAAGGTTCACAGGTTGTTGAGGTGCCTACAGGACAAATGTGCAGGCAGTCATGTGTGGTGCATGTGTGCCACTGTCCCCAGAAAATCCTTCACTGAGGCACATGGAATGGGAAGGATAAAGCTGAAACATGCAGAATTACACCAAAGGTTTGGAGCAGCTGTGAAACTCTTCCTTACTTCAGCTGAACCTTCTTGTTACTGAGGTTATTACTGGTCCTTCATCCCTCTTGATCTCTGCCCAAGGCCAGGCTGTGTGGGGCAGAGTGCAAGTCTGGTTTAAATTGGAGTTTCTTCCTGTTAAATGCTCTGTGCCTCTTTTCTCAGCATAAATATTCTTCCAGGGGCCACAAATTGTCAAAGATGAGAATGTAATTCAGTTGATATTGGATTGTAATTAAAAATGTTTGGCCTATTAGAAATATGAGAATCCTATATTTAATTTATATTTGATTTTTTTCTTAAAATTAGAAAATCAGTAATTTACCAGTTTCCATGGCCGTTTTCCTGTTCCTGTAGCTCAAAAGTATCTTGATCCAACAAACAAGATGTGGCAAATGTTCTAAATAGTGTTCAATTTTATTTTTTTTTACTGAAAAAATATGTAAATGCCCGAGAAATTATACTTTGAAAAGTGGCTACTGCAAATTAACAGCATTTCACATGGATCTTACTTTGCATTTTTAATGCCCATAATGGGTGTCCCAAATTACATGATTTGCATTATAAACCAGAACAGCTCCTGTGTCGCTGCTGCTGTCCAACAGTTGAATAACAAGGCTTTTCTTTCCAAACTGTATAAATACATATTTACCCAAATGATGCAATTTAGGGCTCTGTTATTTACGTTTTTCTGGTCAGTCAATCACACTGACATCTTTAATTGCCAATGCTTTTTAAATGCATCTGAGTGAGTGTGGAGGAATGGAAGTGCCAGGCATAGGCTGGCAGTGATCATGTTGCTATTACACTGACATTTTGGCTCTTGACTTGGTGCCTTCTCTTTCTCTGCCTTTATCTTATGGGAAATGTTGGGTTATTGTGTTGTTCCATGTTCAGCAGTGATGGTTTTACCTTTCCCCACAGGGCTCCGGCCACTAAGGGAAGGGTTGGGGACATGCTGGTTCCTTGGGCCTCTTCTCTCCCAGGCTTTATTCTGCAGGTGAGCTGGCCCATGTATGATCAGAAACCCAGGATGCAGTGTCCAGCCACTTAAGGCAGGAACACCTTTGGTGGCTTTGTCTGCCTTGTTTCTCCAGGCTCCTGCTGTCTGAGGCCTCTGGAGAAAGAGTTGAATGATCTCAATCATGTAATGCCACCATCATCAATGTTACTGATTGTTCAAAGTCCTAGCTTGGCTCATCTACACCTGCCTTCAGGAGGTTTTTGGGATTGCTGATCTTCATTGTCCGAGGAGATTCAATGTAATTCAATTCCTGTGTCATTAGTGTGGTGTCCCCAGTGCTTGAATTTCACTCCAAGCTGGTGGTCAGAATCATAAATGAGTGAACTTTGAGTCAGCTCGAGCCAGCACGTGTTGATTTCTGGCTCAGATGAGCAGGGAGCATGGGTGGATAAACTCACTGTTCCTTTAGTGCTCTGTCCCTTACCCAGACAGGTTCCTGAAGCATCCGAGGGTTCTGTGTTCCTGTGACTCAGTGACTTTCCCTGTTGACTGTCATTTTCTGGTTTCAAACAGATTTATCAAGTTCCAGTGCCAGCATGTTCCAGCAAGGATTGGAAAATAATCACAGGGCAGATGGCAGGGACCCAAATTCATTGATATCTGATGGGATATTTGTGGCCTCCCCAGAGAGGTTTACTGGAGTTCATCTTCAGCACAGTGTTTTAGTCTCAGGACAATTTCCCCCAGGAAGCAGTAGGGGAAACCAGCAGCTGTGCTTTTTCTTGCTCCTGAACCTGCTGCTCTCCCACAACTCTGGATCTTGAGCAGAGCCCTGCAGTCTCCCCAGTTTTTCTTATCTGTCTCTGTGCCACTCACAGAAGTTTGTTGTAGTGGGTGAGGAGGTGATGCCAATGGAACAATTTAAATAGATTCTGCTTTGATGAAATAAACCCTGGAGAAAGGTAGGAGCTGTGTGTTGTGTCTCAGTACCTCATAAACAGGCATGATGTCTGCTGTTCGAGTCAATGTCCCAGCTCTGTCTGCAGCTGGGGAACTAATGTTCACTGACAAATGGGCTTCAGGAGGAGGGGGAAAGGCCAGTGCCACAAATCTAGCCATTGCTGAAACGCCCAGGATCTGAGGCTTTTCAGAGAAAAGAACTGTGATTATGATGAATGATGGAGGCAACAGCACTTTGTGCTGTTCTAATAATACCTAGCCAAGTGAAAAAATGCAATAAATGCCTGTGGTTACCTGGCTGTGCAGGAGCTGTGCTGGTGCCAGCCAGTGTCAAACACAGCCCTTTCAGCCCATGGGGGATCAGGGAGGAGAGCTGGTTCATGTGTTGGTGGCTCAGGGCATTATTTCCCATGCAGGAACTGCAGATGCAGTGTCAGGTTCTTTAGCTTGTCAGAGTGACCCCAAGAAAAGTTGGAAAGTCTCTTTTCGCAGCCCGGCGCTTGAACAAGTAGTCAGGGCTCTGCATTTCTCAGTCTCAAGGTTGTTTATTGTATCTTATCTATAAAATTCTTTCTCTTGCCCTGGTGAGGTGTGTTCAACACGACAGTCAGAGGCATTTTGCCCGCCCTCAGGGCGATGTTATGTCTTTATACTAAAAACTACAATGTATACAATGTTTACAATTACTTCCCAATACCTATCACCTATGGTAGACAGTGAGCTTCTACTCTAAACCAATCTCTAAGTGCCACTAGCACAGCAGAAGATGGAGGCCAAGAAGAAGGAGAAAGGCTGGACATGCCCAGATCCTCCATCTTGCCCCTTGAACCCCCATTCTAAAAAACCCCAAAATCTACTTTTTCACCTTGTGATGAATTCACTATCATTCTACTTAATTTGTCATGGTCCGCAGATCTTCATCTAAGGTTGGTAACTTGCTCCACGGGTCATAATGAAAACCACAGGGGCATTTTGGGCTCTGTGCCAGGGTCTCTGAGCCCCCTGGCAGGGGTTCTGGCTGCTCAGGACAGCCAGAGGGATGTCCTGGCTCCTGGCAATGCAGGAGCTGTCCCGGCACCCATCAAACAGCTTTGCCTCAAGAGGACTGGCAGAAAGCAGCTGCTTTGTGTTGGCCTTTGTCCTCCACTCAGAGTCTGAGTGCTTCCCAAAAGGAAGCTGCTACGATGCTCCTGTGGGTTTTCCAGGAGCTGCCATGCTGAGCCTCGGCAGAGCTGAAGGTGGTGGGAAGGGAATTGTGGCTCCGGCGGTGGGAAGTGAGGCTGTGCTGGACAGTGTCTCACCTGGGGATTGCCAGGGTAGCTGCCAGCTTCAGGGGGTGCTCACCAGTGACACAGCACAGGATCAAAGGTTTTCCAGCACTTCTCTTCTGCACTAGCCTGCATTATGGAAACAGGCAGATTCTTGGCTCACTCCCTGAAACCACCAGGTTTTTTTTCACAAAGAGAAGCAATGTTCTGCTTTTAATCAACATTTTCCTGGCATCCTGTTTCTTGTGCTGACCTCAGTGCAGCAGAGCAGAATGGAGGCATCTCTCTCCCTGGCTCTCATTTACCACTTCCATATTACATGGGCCTGACCTTCATGTCACCCACTTCCCTCGTGTCCCAGTCCCTGAACCGTGTTTGGCACCTTGCAGCAATTCCAGACCTCTGGTAAAAGGCTGTGCACTGCATTTCATTCATATGTGGAAGGCTGTGTCCTTCTGGAGGGAGTAATTAAACCCAGAGCTGCCAAAGGTGAAGCACACACCGTGAGTCACCTCTCTGTTTGCAGGGCTGCAGGAACTGTCTGTGGTGTCCCATCCTTTGTCCCCAGCCTGTGCCTGTGCCATGGTGAGCAGGAGCTTATCTCCTGAGCAAAATGCACAAGTACAAAGGAGCAGAGCTGCAAGATGCATCAGTAGCAACACACATGCACCTCTAAGACAAGGAGAGGGTGGGAATAGCAGCAGTGGGATTCTGACAAATCAGGAATTGAAGATGTATAACATAAACATATTCATTTGCCAGATGAAAACCCAGCAGGATGATGATAAAGTGCACAATGTTTATTGATATCTGAATGACTATTTGTATTCAAAAAAATGCATTTTAGAACTTAGCATAAACTCAGTTATTTGATTCTAGCACATCTTACTATTTATTAGGAAATATATGGGGGTTTTATAGCCATTGTTCACCTTAGGGAGAAAATTAAAAATAAAAGAGATACACAGTTTATTTTAATAGCACTGACTTCCTAATCTAAGCACTCTTAGCAGCTTGGCTGCAGAGGGGAAAGAAATAGTGGATATTTCCATTTATCCTTTGTTATGGAACACTATCACCTCTCTCTATCTCCATCAGCAGAGCCAGGTAATAATTTACTGCAGTGGACGCTGAGGGATATCAGCTCCAAGCGCTCCAGTCCAGGTAGTTTGTCATCATGAGCTTTCAAGAAGTTAAATTAAGTTGATTAAGGGAGAAGATCTGTCATGTCAGCATTTTTGCCCACCTAGAAGGCAGCACTCCTTCCCTCCCTCCTTCTTCCAGCCTGTCTTCCTTGTACTGAGTTTTCTTGTGTATGGAAGTAGCTTTGAAGAGCTGCTTTCTTAGCTGTGCCTCAGAAATAGCAAGTGTTATATATATGGAAATGTAAATGATGCTGATTAGCCAAGTGTTGTAGTTTGAGGCAAAAAGTTCAATGAGAACATGAAGAGCAGGAAGGGTATTTGGCCACTGTGCACAGTCAGCCCTTCAGCAGCTGACAGAGATATTCATAGTAAAGCTTGGGCCTAGGAAAGTCACCCAGTAGCTGTAAAGGATGAACACACATGCCTGGTACAACCTGTCTTTCTGGAAATATTAACACCTTGATCCATAGCAAAATTTCATCATCCATCCCTGATCTGCTTCAGGAGCCTGTTTGGTGGTGACCCAGCGCAAGGTTTGGTGCTGTGGCTCAGAGCTCAGACCCCTCAGTGGCTCTCCCAGCTGAAGTCCTCAGACTTTGACGTGGTTCTTTGTCCTCCTGCCTGCACCAAGGCTGAGCCTTGGCCAGGCAAGATGGACATCACAGAGGAGGACTTGGCTACAGCAGTGATAAGTACAGCAAAGCCTCTGGTGACACCAAAGGGAGTTCCTGGTGTTATCCCAGCTCTCCAGATTAGTCCTGAGCTTGTTTTCTTCTCTGAAAGGAAAATATTTCCTTCTTCTTGGCCTGTGGCATAACTGCTAATATTGAAATAAACGTTCAGTGCTGTTGGTACAGCTGAAATTAATCCCAGTACAACTTCCCTAGAAGGAAAATACCTGCTGTGAGCAGCCCTGGAAGAAGGCAAATATTTTTGTCTGTCCTCCTGCTCTGTAGCCCTTCCCTCTGTGGGTACACACACATGCAAATCCCATCAGCAGCTCAATCCAGTCCCATTCCTTGGGTGTCCTGCAGTGCAGGAAGGGATGGCTTGCTGGCAAAGATACCTCCAGTTCCATGAAAGGATAAAACATGAAGATAATTAATTAAAACTATTGGGAGTTCCTGTGAAACAGCCTGTGATTAATATGAGGATTTCTCGTGGAACAATTAGATGAATTTGGCCTCAGGTATCTCCCCTGACTTCATGGCCACTGGTGAGCAATACTGAAATTGTTAGAGTTCTGTCTGTTTTAATGGATTCACTTTTAGTTATTAATCTCATCAAGAACAACCAAAGCAAGGGGCATTTTAATTTAATTTGTAGGTGTCCTGTGAATTAACTTTGACTACAAAAGAAAAGAAAAATGCAGTTTGCCTTGTTATTGGAAACACCAACACGTGAAGAGACATGAGGATGAGCCTTCAGTGCCTTCCAGATCCTTGTCTCACACCTGTATCTCCAGTCTCAAACTTGCAGGGAGAGTGGCAAAGGCCGTGATAGTGAAATTTCTCAAGCCAATGTTATCTCTTAGAGGCAAAGCTGGGTTGAGAGCCAGTTCTTTGTCCCCTGGAGTTTGCTGTGAAGCCAGCTGTTGGGATTTCTGGGGTTCCATGTAGCCATTGTCCCATTCTCACTGATATCCTGGTGAGGGAAAGCATTGGAGTGCCAGGGCTGTAGTGATCTCTTTAGACAGAGGAGTGCCTTCTGATAGTTGGGTGCTGGTGAGACACTAACCTTGGCTCAGTGCAGGGAAAACATGGATAGGCCAGTGAACCTTGCCTGGAAATGGCAGGCTTGCTGGGACGTGCAGACCTTACCACTGGCTCTGTTTTAATGAGTAATTTAAAAGTAATACTTATATGGAACATCAACTTTCAGCTCTTTTCACTAAGCATTGGCTTGCAAAGATCATGGCTGTTTCTCTGTAACTACTGATAATTTGTGTTTTCCTCTTGACTTTTCGACTTCATTTCAGTTAAAGAATTCCATTACACAGTGTAAGGGCACTGTGTGACACAGACCTTTCCCTTCACTGGAAAGCATCCAGCCTAAATGCACAAAAGAGGGCAAGAAGGCTGGCAGTTTTCTGAAGGTAAAGGAAAAATTGCTAAATCCTCTCTTGGGGACCAGCAAAGCAGAGAGATGAACTAATGGGCTGGTGGAAGGGGAACGGAGTCTCTAAAGGAGGAGGAAAGAGAAGAGCTGAGCTTGGCTTGTTTTGTGGAGAGAACAAAAGCTTAAATGGTCTACTAATTGCTGCCAATACCTGGGAGCAGTTGGAGCTCAAGGATAGTGGCAGCACACATGCACATGCCGAGCAAAATGAGCCCCCTTGCCTTTTGAGAAGGCTTGGGCAGGTGACAGTTCCCTCCTTTCTCAAGCTCTGGTTCAACAGCAGCCAAAGCCCACAGCTCTTGCAGTGTCAGGTCTTTAACATTCACACCACCAAATGTAATTAAGCTCTGCGAGGGCTGCACCCTGGGTAGAATTTATCTCTTGGTTTGTAATGCTTTAATTTAGTATCAAATATTCATGGACTGGCAGGGTCAAGTGAGGATAGAAAAGTACTGTAACAGGCACAGGCAAAGAAGGATGCGAAAGAATTCAGCTTAAAGGTTAGTCATCCATGGAAACCCATTAGGAAAAATACTGTAAATAACTCCCTGCATCTGTGAGTCTCAGAGCTAAACATGAGCCACTCCTGCCCCTACCCATGGAACTGCCAGAGCATGGGGTGTGCCAGCTCACACATGGAATTTAAAGCAGAATTTTACAGTTACACCTCCAAACTCTTCCAAATACTGAAGCATGTTTGGTGTGCTCTGCACTGAAGAAATCTTTTGCATCTCATGGGTTTAAGGGACAGATCTCATGGACTTCAGGTTTGAGACATCTTGTAGATATCTATGAAGGGTTTTTGTGAGACCAAATGATTTTTTTGGGAACATTCTGCCTGTTTAAGGACATGGTTCAAAGCCTGTAAAATTATGCTTATTGACTTCAAAGGATCAGGATTGACACTGTCCAATTTAATATTCACAAAACTAATTTATTCAACAAATGAAATTACTGAATTGAGAAAAACTAATGGATTTATTAATTCAGGAAGATGTTTATGGGGCCTTAAAGGTGTTTGGTGTATCTGCTAGGGAGTTCTCAGGTTGGGCAGACTGGGCTGGGAGGAAGGACAAACACCTTAATCTGTGGGACCATGCAGGGAGGTAACTGAAAATCAGAGCAGCTGGGAATAAATAATGAGCTGGTCAAAGTCCAAATGCCTTCTTTTGTCTGGTGAGAAAAGAGGGAGGAGAAAAATAATTGGGTGAGCAGGCCATGGCTCAATGTGGAAAGAGGAGCTGCACCATCTGGGAGTGTGTGGGGCTTTAGGAAGTGTGTGGACTCAGGGAGCTGGTGCTGAGCACAGACTGGATGCTCCATCTCCAGCAGTAAAACACCCATGGCCTGCTCTCTTCTGTTTCCCAGGCGCCTCTCAAAAGCACTGGTAGCTACAAGTAGAAGAGAATTGGGCAAAAAGAAAAGTAATTTCAAGCCAGAAATGCCTGCAACTTGAACCTGGTGCTGGAGCTGCCAATTGAGCTTTCAAGCCAGGCAGGGTGCTGGGAGAATGAGAACTGAGAAAAACCTGTCACTTGAGCCAGGATGTCCCCCTTATCTCACAGCAGCATGCAGTGAAGTAACTACCTAAGGACTGCATTTTTAGACACCCAGAAATTCCAAAGACAAGAAATTCTGCAGGAACACGACATACAAACACACTTTTAAAAAACATATGTGTATCTGTAAATATGTAAAAAGCCATATATAGCTAAACTCACACACTGTGCAGAAGTTCTGATATTTTTGGAAACTCCACAGGTGCAAAACTTAATTCTGCAAAATCCTCAGGCACCTTTTAGAGTTAAATTAATACTGATGTAATTAAAATGGTAATACTATTTGTTAAAAAGAAGAGTATTTAAATAATTCATTTTCCTATTGGTTCTGTGGAGTGTGCTTAGGTTTAGCAATTATATGCTAACTGAAAACAGCCTCTCCTGTAATGATTTCATGATAATCTGACCTTTGATGGTCCTGGCTCACAGCAGCTGGCACTTTCTGCAGAGTTTACAGACTGTAAAGTAATTAATATCAATGAAATACCACTGCTGGCCCTTTGATGTGTTTGGGTCCTTGAACACTCCCTTTTCTCTCTCTCTTGAGCATTTTTTTCCCCTGATGTCCCTGACTCTTGGCAGTCTGGCCACTGGACTGCACCCGATGAAGGGCACATCCCAGCTGAGGGGTGCACTGGTGGGGCCCCCTCTCTTTTGGGGTTCAGAAGGCATAACAGACAACATGCCAGGCTTAATTTGATTTAATATTAAGCAGAATAATAGCTCTTGAAAAGCTGTCTTTCAGGGAAAGGTAATAAGGGTATTAATAAAAACAGGTGAGGAGAGATGCCCTGGTTTTAGCTTCCTGCATTATTTCATTACTGTCAGTCAGCACAGAACTCCCTTGAGATTATTCCTGTGTAGTTAATAACATTGTTTCTGTGATGACTTTAATGACTGAGCCTTTCTTCCATCCTTAGCTGTGACAATAACCACTCTGTTTTTTTTCCTTCAACAAGCTATTGTGTGGGGTTGAGCACATTAAGGAACATTTTTAACTATAGAAGTTTCCTCTAATTAAGTTATTGGCAAAAGATTGCTTGTCCAGTCATTTGCTGGTGATGAGTACAGAAAGAAATTATATCTTGTAGAGTATTGCATTTTTCCTGCCATGCTTCCCCTAAAAAAAGAACAAAATGATATAAAAATAAGCAGTAAGATTGCAAACTCAGGCACTCAGAAATTAGATAGTGCCAGCATGGTGGGTGTCAGGATCTGTCCTTCCCCACTCCTGATCATGAACTTTTCCCCTCTCTTCTCTTATCTCTTGCCCTGTACCCCATTTTTAACTTTCATAAAATCATCTTTTCTCCAAAAGTCTTAATTTTTAACCTTTTCAGAATTTTTATGTCAAGGCCAAATGTCTTTTTCTGCTCTTGTGTCTTGGAAAGAAATAATTTTCTGTACAACTTTTGCAACATCCCTGTCCATAAACTCACCTGTAATTCAAAAAAAGGTGTTTGCTCACCTTGAGGGAGCCACTGTTTGTTCATTGGTGCAATAACTGCATGTAGTAATAATGGTACATTTAAGATGTCTGGTCATTCTGGACATGATTTAAAAGTTCCTGTTTCCTATAAGATTGTGCATCCAGCTTGGTTCAGAAACCACAGAGAAAATGCAATGAGTGGGAGAAGTTTTAATGTGCCCCCTTGAAGAAAAGTAGTGGAATTAATGCAGAGGAAAATCTTATTTTAGGGCCAGTGCAGTCACTGCAGATTAATGATGGTTCCCCTGGTTGGTGGCACCCTGCATAACCTCAAAAAGTGGAGTTTACATTTCTTTCTTAGAGAGTAAACCTCTGCATTTGAAAATCAGATCATTTACTAATTGCTCACATCTTATAAATTATGGATCTATCCTTGAAGGAGATTTTAACAATCTATTAAAGCCTGAGTAACAGAGTTGTTCTCCAGCTTGCAGATAAACAAAACAAAAACACAGCTTTAAAAACAAGAAGCCTCTTCACTTTTTATCTAAATGGAAATAAAGCCAGCCAGCCAAATCAAAAGCCAGCTATTAATGAATCTCTTCAGGGTTTCTATTCTTGAAAAGATTAGAGTTAAAAAGGCTGAAATAGTTTCAATAGGTAGGTGTGATGTTGAGCTCAGACATTGTATTTATATATGCTCAGCTAGAAGTAAGAGTTGCTAAAATCCAATATCTGCATGATGATTCTCCTCTTCAGTGAAACCAGACAAACAGAACTCCAATACTCACTAATTTCAGTGTGCAAAAATGTCCTAGAGCACCAATAAAATCGGTTCCTCCCAGGAAATGCTTTTAAGATACTCATTAAAAAGTGGATGTTGCACATATGAAATAAACTGAAAGTGGGTTTTTAGGAAACTTATTTTCTTGGAAGAGGGAAGCAAAGCTCTCCAAAAATAAGCCAACTGCTTTTCCAGGATTGGACAGCCAGCTATTTGCTTCTTGCAAAAACGCAGCCTGAGAATGTTGAGCTGAAATTTGGCAAGGTTAACACATTTTCACTATGTGTAGTCAGTTCCTGTGTCCAGAAATAGAAAGAGCCTTTTGCTTGCAGGAGTGGTGGGGCACCTTCACCTGCAGTTTAAATAGAAAAAATAGAAAAGTCCTGTTGCTCAGCTCCACCTCTGTACCACATCTCTGGGATGTTTAATTCATTCTGCATTATTCTAAAGAGTAGGAATTGCAACAGCCAGGAGCTCCTGTTGCTTCCACTGAAGAAATGTTAATAAATGCATTTAATTTACTTGTCTAACTATAGATTTTCCTGTAATTCATACCAACTGGCCTGGCTGTGTAATAGGAAAAAAGCAATCACAATATCTGATGTACAAAGCCTGTCACTCCCCATATATCAAATGAACAAATAAAGGTCCCTTGTTCCATTAAATGACCACAAAACATTCCTGGGATCTTCACAGGCACCTTGCTTACTATGGAGTGCAATTCTGGACACCTGTTAGAGCTTGCACTGCATTTCTCATGGGTAGTCTGACTTCAGATCAGACACTTGACCTTCCAAACCCACCATGGGGAAGGCATCCTTCTTCACCTCTGCCTTTTGTTCCCTGTGTGTTTCATTCTGTTCAGCCACTGCCTCAGGTTGTAAGCTGGAGAACCTGGGAGAAACTGAGCATCCATCCTCCTCCTCCTCCCTTTCTTTCATTTTCTGCCCATTGGAAGACTTGGGAATGGATAGATGGGCTCCCTGTGCAGTCTCATGAGCCCGAGCACCAAGTAAGCAGCCTGCTAAGACTTAGTTCAGCTTAGACATGAGCAAAAGCGTGAGGGGACTGTGAGGAATTCACTGCTCTTTTCTTCTTTGGTATGGAATGCCTTGTTCTGCCAAAATGAACACACCACCTTGGTTCAGCCCATTGCCATCTCAGGATGCCTGAGGCAGTGCAGGCCGTGTACATGAGAAGTTGTGACAGCACAGCCGTCCCTTGGCTTTTTCAGTGAAAGTGTCCCGAGACCCTTGGATGCACTCAGCTTCTCACGGGCTGTGCCTCTCAGAGGGAAACTGATAAAAAAGGATGTCTTTGCACATGGTTATTACTTACCTAAAATCCTTCCAGAGTGTTGATATTATTTAGTTTATGAAGTAGCAGTTTGTGCAATTTTACGTTGCCTGGAAAGAAACTGTGATTTACTCGATTTGAAGCTCCCAAAAGCAGAGAAAGCAAAAGGCATCAATCTGTGCTGCTGGAAATCCTGTAACTGGGCAGCTATAAGCTGATGTGCTTTGAGTGTCTGCAAAATGCAGCATCTACTGAACGGCCTGAGTGGTAAAGCATTTTGTAACAGCATAATGCTCTCATTGTAGTCTTTTCAATCTCATTTAGGACTAAGCTTTCCCCTGGGAGATGATACAATAAACTCTCCTGCAAACCACGCTGCAAATATGTTGAAGCCAATCAGGGAACACAGTGTAATGTCAAAAGTCTTACTGGCTGGCTAAATGTGTATCTTGCACAGCGTTCCTCAGGACAGACAGATGTTAGCTGTGAGGATGGGCTTGTTACAGAGTGCAGGCTTTGTCTAGGTCATAATGTGGCTCAACATAAACAGCTTGGGATTTATTGTGTGCTCTCAGCCAGCCTGGGCACCTCTAAGTTCTCAGCAGACACTTCTGGGGCACTTCTAAGCAGATATACAAACAGAGGAATTATGTTTTAGACTGGAAACATTGGGAAGACTCTCAGAGACTGATGTAACCCTGCTCAGTTTCTCTGTTCAGAGGATATTTTCAGCTGAAAAGTGGGCAGAGACACGTGGGGCAAGCTGACACCTGAGCTTCAGTTGAAAAAGTATTAGGCAGGCAGAATACTTGGAGACATCATTAGAAACTGTATTTCAAAATTTGAAAGCAAAAGGGTTGGGTTTTTTGGTTCTGTTATTTGTCTATTTCTACTTAATGTTCCCATTCCCACATTATTTTATTATTAGTTGGTTTTTCAAGTTCCAAATTGTTTTCTCATCGGTACTTTAAAAATTAGTCAAGGTACATATTTCAAAGGCTCCCCATGTTTTCACCCCTCACCTTTCATTCCAAATGCCAGATTTGGACACTGTCCTGCAGTTTAAAGGTTTCTAGACTGATATTTGTTTTTCTTCCAAGACCTGCCTAGACCCTACTGTAATGTAAATTAGCTCAGACACCACCAAACTTCCCTCAGATCAGCAACAATGTGTTTCCTACATCAAGCTCATATAAATAAAGTAAATAAATAACTGCATAGCTAATCCTCCTATTTTAATGTATGAAAAGTCCCACTCTTGGAATAATGCAATATAAAGACCAGCCATTCAGAAAACAGAGCTTTAGTTCAACAACTCCCCAGGTGGGTTCTGTAAATTATGCAGCAAAATCTGCACAAATTTCCAGTTGCCTTAAGAAAAGATGCATCTGACTAACTGCTGCTTTAGAGGGAATTGAGTGCTGTGTTCAGTTCAGTGATCTGCTGCTCAGGGTGTTTTGTAAGCATATTACCAAAGAAGACCAGATGTCTGTGAGGGAAAGAGTATGAGTTAAAGTTCCTACCAACTGACATAAGTAACCGAATCACAGTTCAATCCTGCAGCATGCAGCACTGCAAGTACAGCTCTTAACACCATTAAATCCAAGCCCTTCCTTTGCTGTTAATGCAAATTGAAAGACTAGCAGAAGATCCTCTTTCTTTATTAACCAATTTGAATAAAAACTGCATCTTTAGTGCTGTGGACAGTGATCTTTCTGCCAAGGCAGCTCTAGTTAGCATACACTGCTTGCTCCTGACCAGGCACTAGAAAAGGTTTTCTACAAGCTGTGTTCTGGTATTGATCAGTGTGCTCAAACTTAAGGGATTTTTACTGCAGCTTGTATAGAGTACCTGGAAAACCACAGGTGCTCAGGAGGGCTCAACATCACAATTCCTTTCACAGGTGTTGACATAATTAAGGATGCAAGACACGAGCTTGTAGTGGGACAAAATTCCTTACATGAATGCCGTGTTAGCTCTGACAGTCTCTAAAAGGGGTGTCCTCTCAGACAGGAGAAATGTCAGGGTGTGCCACAAATTTCTCATTTGAGAGAAGCTGGCAAAGGCTGGATCCTGTAAATACCTGAGCTGCTTTGAAAATCTCAGCTTCTTGCTCCTCAATGAGCAATGCATGGAACAGCTAATTGAGCTCCATAAATTGCTGTTTCCACATTTTGGTTGCTATTATTTCTCCCAGAGTTAGAATTGCAAGTGATGTAGCTGCTTAGAGACTACTTTATGGTTATTCAGTAAACATTAATTTTTTAATTGTGACAGTGACAGGTGTGTTGCATTGCATGGGCACAAATGTATGAAAAAAAATTACTTGATGGTTACCAACATGCTCACAAACATGCCCAAATGAATTTTTGAACTTATTTAAAGTTAGGCAGGTGTTGACTTTGCTGTATTGTGGGGTTTTTTTTCTTGTAATAAAATTTGTTTTCTCAAAATTTATCCAGTTGGGTGTTGGGAAGTTCTCACCAGATACAAATGCATAAAAAAGTGATATGGGAGATACTCTGTTGAAGTCCACTGGAGATGTGAAAAGTTCTTTGTTTTTAGAGTTTGTGAATTAAACACACTTGTTCTTCAGGTGATCCTCTCCTCCTGCACTTGTGTTTACTGATGCTTCCAAGCGAGATTGAAGTAGATCAAAATGTTCTAAGCTTTTATGGAAAAGGGGAAAAACACCCTAAAAGAGAATGAATTGTCAGTGGTCTCACAGGTGTGAGCTGACCCCTGTGGCAGGATTTTGTTGCTCTGATCAGCTGAGGCAACAGGGACATTACCAGATCAAGTTCAGCACTGGATAAATGTGTCTGCAGCTGAAATAAACCCCACAATAGAGTTCTCCTCAGTGCCTCTGCCAGAGCCCAGCCTTCCTGATGGATGTTAAGAAGCCTTGGTAGTGTTTATAAGAAACATCAGCTTCCCTAATCGTTCATTGATCTGTTGTTCTGGGCGGAATGATGAAGCTTTCGCTGTTATTTTGCTCTGCTTCACTCAGATTCACTTGATTTGAACCAAAGGACGATTTAAGATGGCAGGGCACAATTTTACTCTCATTTACTCCCAGCTGACAGGATAATTCTGGTTTTGCTGTTGGGAGCTTCAAGTGCTTCATCTGTGCTCAGCTAGTATTAGTTGTAATTAAGGGAATGGGCTGTCTAGAGCTCAGTTTTACAGTTCATCACCTGGAAAAGAATCTCCAAAAAGAACCCTTATGCTTTTGGTGTCATTTTGAGTTTCTTCGTCACCCTCTGCAGGGCTGCCCATCTTGAGGTGGACCCCTGGGGAGGGCAGAACCTTCACAGGCTCTGTTCTTATCTCAGGGTACCTATTTTTAGGTTTAAAAACCAAAAAAATGGGCATATTTTATGTATAGTCTGTTAGGAGGCTGGTTCATAGACTGACATGGCTGTTCCTGGGGTGCAGGACACTGCTGGACACAGGGACAGCAAACTCTGGAGTACAGGTGCTCATCTCCTGTGTGAAAATGGAGATAAAGGGCTTTTTTTCCTGGTAAATATATTAGAACTCTGTGGTTTGGTGTGTTTTTTAAGCAGCTTATGAGGCATTAGATATGTGAAGTGTGGGCACAGAGTTTGTGGTGGTTGGGAGTGGGGCTGGCCCAGCCTCATCCCCAGTGGGCACAGCTGTGCAGGACAGGTGAATGCTGTTGAAGGGAACGAGCCATGGAGTGCCCAGGGGCACTGACCAACCACCAAAGGGAACAGAGGGCACACAGGTGCAGGGCAGCAACAGCAGGGGATAAAAGGCTGGGCTGAAGAACAAGAGGAGCAGGTGCCTGAAGCCTTCTGAAGGGGTGGGGTGTTACTCTGTATGGGTTGAAGCTTTCTGAAATTTTATTTTGATGCTCTGTGTATGGTGGCCCTTTCAACTGTGATAGTCAAGGATCAGTACTTTTTCCTCCCCTGACACTCCTTTTATTTCTGCTGGAAGATCATCCTTACCCAGGGACTGATGCTTGATAGTCTCAGTTCCATTTTTGTTTTTCCTGAGGGACAAACTCATGGGAAATATCTTTTTTGCAAGTGCTTGCAAGCCCCAGCAGGAGAATCAGACTGGGAGATGGCACTCAGTATTATGAGCTATTCCACCTTCTTGGGAACACAGATGGAAGCTGTAATGAAGCAGCTCAAACAGAGCATTAGGATAGCTGAGTCCAGAATACCTGCTCAGGAAAGTGTCCAGCCTTGAATTCAAGGGATGAGAAGTTCAAACCATGCCTGACCTTGGCATGAGGTGCAGGGGAGGAGATCTGGCATGAGGATTGGCGAGTCAGAAGCCAACAGGCATCTTTGCAGTGAGTTCCAAGTGGGCGGGTGTCCATTTTCAGTCTGAGTCATGTTAAAACTTGCAGTGCCTGGCCAAGTGACAGTGTTGGCCTGGAGTGGCCAAAAATTGAAATGCCTTCTGCCTTCCCAGTACATTTTTTTTCAAGATGGACCAGTCAGAAACCACACTGAAAACCTGCTTATTGTTCTGCATTTTTCATTCCTATTTGAATTTAAACCCAAAATGAAACCCCATCTTAATATATCAGACTACTAGATTTGGTTGGTCAGGTGGTTGTTTCCTAGGAAATTCAAAACTCTTTGGATTTATTTTCATAATTTTATATTGTAAGCATGAACATGGTAGTGTCTCCAGCAATTAAATGTGTGTTGCAATATGGTGGAAGCCATGGAACTGCAAAGAACCTTCTGGTTTGTCAAAATACTTGCCATACTTTGTCATTTCAGCTGGTCAAGCCAAACAAAGTGCAGGGCTTCTGAGGCAGCTCACAATTATCAGCAACAGGACTTTGTCATTTTCTCTGGTGGGCTATTGCTTTATTTTGGACTTTTTTTGGCTTTTTTTCCCCCCCCATGTTTGGAATGAAGATTTCCTGCTCTGTGTGTGTGCAGCATTTCAGTCCTGTGCTGAATTGCAGCCCTTTCAGGTGGAATTGCTGTTTGGCAGTAAGACATATCCTAAAAATAGAAAATGTGCTTGTAAGTGACAACAATTGGCAGGGAGGACCTGTTCAGATGCAATTTTGGAACTGCTTTTAATTTTTTCCACTCAATTCCAAGTTAAACATCCATTTAAATTAATTAGAGCAATCACAGTGTCCCTAGAATATCAGTGGAGAAGCTGAAGCTGTGAGTGTAATTTAAGTATTTCCTGAATTCCGAGGAGATGCTAAAAAAGGCAGCTTAAAGACATTTTTGCATATGATGAAAAGCAAATTCCTGACCAAACTGGCTAAGCTCAAATGTCTGAAGGCAAAGAGCTATCATGAAAGTGCTGTAAAACTTCTGATTCTAATGGAATCAGTGTCCCAGGGTATAATGCAGCTCTACATTTAATACCTAGCTGCTGAACCCTACTTCTCAACCTGCCTCCACTGGCTGGGTTCTCATCAGAGTCCTGTCAGGACTGTGGGCTTTGTTTGGATGCCAAGCCAGTCTGGAAATGGCTTTTTCAGCAGCTTCAGCTGAGTACAGATGCTTGACTTCAGAAGGACAGCTAGTGCCTAGATTTTGTAGCCTAGAAATTATTCCTTATGTACACTGCCACACGTATTAATAACCTTGCAGGCTTTTATAAACCTAATTAAAAGGCTTGTGCACACTTTAATGTGAAATCACGGCAAAGCGCTGAAGCAGCAAAGCAGGATCCTGTCCTTGGTGCTGCAAATCCATTGCTGCCTTTCTTTATTAATGATACATACAGGACAGGTTGCATTCTGTGCCTGCTGTTGCTTGTCAGGTTGTTTTCATTACAGTATTGACTGGAGTCCCCCTCATGTTGGCTGTAGTCTGGGCACGTTACTCTGAGCAGGATTTTTCTTTCAGTGTTTTGTTGAAGGTATTGACTTTGCCAAAGGGAAGGGAGAAGTGAGTGCAGCCACTTAAGCACACAAGTAGTTGTATCAATTCCCATCCATTAAAATATGCACATGCACACAAACACACCACTCTGTGCAGTGGTTGCAGGCACGGGGTGAGGTGAGCTCTGAAAAACAGACTCGAGAGACTCTCTCCAATATGGAGATTGTGTTCCCAGGGTCTGGCTAGGAGCATCCTTCAGCCTGTGCCAAGTCCTGCTGAGGATGGTGGGGTCGTTGTGAGTGTTGAAATGACATTTTTCAAACAATTTGTGTATTTCTAGGCCATTTCTCTCAATTCCTTAGAATGAACTTTATTTTATAAGGGAGTGTATTTCTCTGGGTTTGGGTGTTCTAACAACAACTTAGTTCTTTTAGTCTTTTGGACTTTGAAAAAGTTTTTCTAGTTATTGGGTTTGGGGTGTTTTTTCCCTTTCCAGCCCAGGCAATCAATTCCCAAATATGAGCAGGAGGGTTATTGAGCAGTACGTGTAGAGCCAGCAAAGATTTCAGCCAACTCAAAGGTGCAGCAATCATTTTGCTAAAGTTTAGGGTTGTAGTTTGGATCCAAAACTGGAATATATGGGTGTGGATGTTTCCAGCACTGCCAGATGAAACTTGGAGATGAATCTTTGCAAATGTTCAGTGATCAGTTCCATTTGAAAGTACACAAAATGGGTGTTAGTACAGATATGTGTTATCTTTGTTTTCTCTCCCAAACCAGCCCCTCTGTCTCCCATCTGTTCCTGTTCGATGGTGAGCTCTTCCAGAGGTGTTTTCCATGTTATGTCCCTACTGCCCCACCCTGAAATACACTGTACAACACAGAGTTACTTGCAGGCAGACAGTCTCATCTGAACTGTGGCATCGCCCCAGAGGATTCTGTTTGTGTACTGCAAGAGCCTTTGACATGCTATCTCCTTTGAGTTGTGCAAAGTCATCCTTATGTGAATCCTTAATTGGACATAATCCTTAATAGGACATGAAACAACATGAGTGCACGCACTGCTGCTCTCATGGTGAAAAAAGGGAAGTTTGTTTTCTGACTCCAACGTTTATAGATTTCCAAAAGTGACAATGAAAGTGCCACCTCTCCAATGACACTGGACAAACCAACAGTCCATCAAATTTCCCCTCCTTCACAAAAGAATGTAAAATAATAAGTTATTTACAGAAAGTGTGTGAGAAAGTTCGTTACGAGAATGTAAACATCAGAAGGCTTAGAAAGTCTTAAAAAATCAGCGCAACACCTTAATACCTTACAGTGAATTTCTGTTCATTTCAATAAACTGATGAAAATGGCTACCTATTTATTTTCTACCTTTTAAACAACTGCTTCCAAGTAAACTCACTAAAATTAAAACTGGAATGTGCTTGAATTCATTAAGTTGAAACAGAATTTGTTTTTCAGACTATTTAGTTTCTTTTATCTTGGGTAGCAGCACCTTGTCCTAAGGCATCCACTGAGTGGGACATTGAGGACAATTGAAGATGGGCCATGTCTGATGTTTGCTTCATTTGTGCCTTTCAGTCTATCCGAGAGGTCACGGGCTATGTGCTGGTGGCTCTGAACCAGTTTGAGTACCTGCCCCTGGAGAACCTGCGCATCGTGCGTGGGACCAAGCTCTACGAGGAGAGATACGCTCTGGCCATATTCCTTAACTACAGGAAGGATGGCAACTTTGGACTCAGGGAACTTGGCTTGAGGAACCTGACAGGTAAGTGAAACTTGGAAATTGGTGGATTATTTGCAAGGAAAAAAATGAGCTTGTTGAGTATTTGCCTGCTGCCATCAGTCACTTGCATTCTTCAGGAGACTAAGATACCACAGCCTGGCGGTTGTGTGTTCATTTTTTTTTTTTTTTGATTCACAAAAGTGCTTCTCTCCATAATGATCCATGAGAGTCATGGCAAGAGCATATTTGAAACAAAAACAGTTTTTGAACAAATAGTTCACAGTTCGTTGTGTTGATATCACGAGTATATTGGTGATCTTTGATTATTGCACATGAGTTCCTTCAGATGCTGGCTATTTTCTGCCAAGTTACCTTAGCTTTAGCATCCCCTGTGCCTCTGTATCTTTGGTTTATTTAATTGTATAATTCCCTTTTCTAAGCAAAAATAGTGCATTACATTTAGTGAGAAAAGTGCTTTTTTTTTTGAGACAAAAATATAAGCCAAGTCCACAGCTTCATATTTACCGGTAAATTCAGGGCTGGATCATGCTGAGGGTAGATCAACCATTCATTTCCTCTGTCTGAGGATCCAGAGTCAGTGATTTGGGAGATTAAAACTTGCTAAATATCAATGGACTGTAACTTAATAAAGAGCAGGCAGTGGCTCTTGGGGAATTTGCTGGAAGTATTTTATTTATACCTGGTTCCTCATCAACTATGATAATTTCGACCCTAAACTTTGGTAATTTTGATGTGGCCTTGTATCTGCTAGTGGCTGAAAGCTGACTGAAAATCACTGACCTGAACTGGCCGTGGAGACTGAACCTCAGTATGGAGAGGTGGGAGCCTTCTGAGCTATATTTAGTCTCCCTTCCCTCTCTGCTTCTTTTGTCTGTCAGTATTCAGAGTAGCATGAGTGCTTACAGTTCCCTGTTCAGCTTCACCAGGCTTTTAAAAACAGGAGGGAAAAGAAGGCCTGAAATATTTTAAAAAATAAACCAATTTTGGATGACTCTGATTAGGCTCTTTCCTCTGGTCATATTTTTGACAATTTTCTTTACTGAGACCATCATGCCAATATCAGAGTGCTTCCCAAATGTCTCTAAATCCCTGCCATCTACTACTCTTCACTCTGTCACTGTCATAATGCAATTTTTTCCTCCTCTGTTCCCATATTTCTTCCCACCTTCTGAGTTCATTGTGACTGTCTATGCCTTCACATCATACAGAACCACAGCATTGGGTGATAACAGCATTATCTCTTTCTTGTAAATGTTTTCTGGTCTTTGAGTCTCAAAATGCCTTGTAAAGACATTAGGTTGGGTGAAACTGAGAGAGGTGAGGTCAAGGCCAGAAAACTATGGAATTCTTTCCTCTTGGGTCTAAGGTTGTTCTGCCAGGTGAGAGTTTTACTCCTAGAGCTTGTTTAGCCATGCCTTTGCTGCTCAGTAGGGTAAAAAACTTTTCTTGTAGGCTTCTGCTCCAATTCTGGTCTCGAACCAGCTTCCCTGTGCTATTTGGCAGTTCCTCAGGCTCCAGAGATGCCCTCTGGGAGCTGCTGTGATGTGACAAACACAGCACCTAAACTGCCCAGCAAGTGGTTTCATTTTCTTTTGAGGGGTCTTAAGAAAACTGGCCTGTGAATCTCTCCCAACATGAGATGATCACAGCCACTTCTTCTGATTTAGGTGTTTACAAAGCCTCTGTTGGGATTATTTGACTCGAAATGAATTGTTGTCTTCTGCAAGAAAAGTGCCCTAATAACACCAGCTTGTCTCCATGGAGCACTTAAAATAGCTGCTGGGTGCTGAAAGTGAGCCAGTGTGTGCTTGAAAATACTCTTAATGTTTTCTAGCTGCCATGGCAGGCCTCATGAGTCTCTCCACAGCTGTTCTCTGACCAGTTTGTGCACTGGTGAAGATGCACTGCGCTATTTTAACCCACAACCCCCCTCTTGTTGCTCATGCTCTTCCAGAGCATTAATCCTTCATTAATTTTCCTGACACATCCTCAGCACTGGTATCTGCATAAATATACCTGGTGGATGTGGGAGTTGGTGGTGTTGCAAGGCAGTGATGGATCAGCAGTATCTGAGGGTATTCTTTAGTTTTACCCCAGAAACCACGGGTGAGCTGCTAAACTGAAGAGGAAGCAGCCCCCATGGGCTCACATTCTTCAAGTCCACTGCAGATTTGAAGAGACTGCCTTTGAGTCGTGCATCTCTTCCACTTGAGTAAAATACTACATGGCTCTTGTCTTGCATGTGAAGCATTGTCATTCCAGAGCTTATGCCTTGTTCACCAGAGTCTGGGAAATTCTGTTTTTATTCGTGCAGTGCTGGATGATAGGCTCCTGAGGGTATTTCTGCCTAGTACTCTACAGTGTACAAACACAAGCCCTACTCCCTGTGTTAAATAAATGAGGAAGCTGCTCTCACCTGCAGCTTCTCCTCAGACACAGAGTTTCAGCCTCCTGTGCTGTACCACTGCAGTATTTTCTGTGTTGTTAACAGCTGTGTTTTTATTGCCAGATATGTCTATCAAGTTTTTATATTTAAATGTAACTTTAAATGCTTGAATTTCTTCCCTTGCACTATAAAAAAATGACAGCTGTGAAGGCAGTTAGTTTTATCTCACACAGAAAACATGATCCAATTCTCACTCATAATGTCTGTCAAACCACAAGAGAGTTTTGTTTGTATAGCTTAGCCCAGGACTATGTCCTAAAATGCGTGTGACACTTGCAAAAAATCTTAGCTATAAAAATCCTGTTCTCACTTTTTACAAAAACTTAGTCAATGGTTCCACAAATGTGTCAAAACTGAACTGACACTGAACTAATGAAGTGGCTGCTGCCATCTCAGCTGGACTCATCTCAGTGTGCAGATTCAGCTGCCAAACAGCCTCACAGTGAAAAGGAGGGTTTGACATCCTGGCTGTGATCTTCAGCCTGAGAGGAGCTGAGTAGGTGGTGCTGAGGGAGAAGGTGTGCCAGCTTATCCCAGCCCTTGCCCAGGAGCCACTGCAGGTCAGCAGGCACTCAGCCTCAGCTTACCCAGGGAAAGGGCACCATTGGTGCTATGTTTGCAGCACTCCAAACAGAGAGGAAACCTGCTGGCTGCATCCCATTACTGCCTGAGAGGGGAAAGAGGGATAACTCGCAGGTGCCAGAACCATTTAGGAAGTGTCTTCGTTTGAAAAGACAGGTGTCTGCTAAGGAAGGTGGGAGCCTCCCCTGAAATGTAAAATGTAAACCCCCTCCCTCCCAATGACCGTAAATTTGAAATTAAGGGGCTCTCTGGCAAAGATATGGGAATAGGATAACAGTTCTTCATAAGGAAAAATAAAATTGCAGTAACACAAAACAACACTGCCAGAGTCAGAGCAGGAGCTGCCCCCTGTGTGTCAGGGTGGTGGCACAGTCCCATCCCATGGTGGCTCAGCCCTCCTGCAGTGCCAGCTGTGGTTCTGCTGGAGCAGGGATCCTGCACAAGGGGGGAGTTTTCCTCTGAAGCTCCAGGGGTGCTGGAGATGGGCCTGGGCTCCCTCTGGGAATGCAGGGGAGCAGAAAGCTGCTCCTCTGGGAATGCAGTGGAGAAGAAAGCTGCTTCTCTGGGAATGCAGGGCAGCAGAAAGCTGCTCCTCTGGGAATGCAGGGGAGGAGAAAGCTGCTTCTCTGGGAATGCAGGGCAGCAGAAAGCTGCTCCTCTGGGAATGCAGTGGGCAGAGGCTGCTGTGCTGTTCCAAATCTCAGATTGTATCCAGGTAGGAATGCTTGGCTCCTCCCCTGGGCAGAGCATCTCCCCATGGGATGATAGAATTTGATCAGCCATGCAGGGACACTCACTGGAAAGAACAGTGAAGACCTGAACTGAACAGCAGAGATCTCCTGGAGGGAGGATGGGTTGTGGGAGAGATAAAGAAAACTGCCCAAAGAACAGGAGATAACTGCCCCACCTCTGACAGATGGCAAATAGAACACACAGCCCAAAACCATATCTTACAACCTAGGAGAGAAGTATCCCATATTTCCCTCTGTGAAGATGAATAAGAGAGCTCTACAGCACGTTATGTTGTCTTTGAGCAGTGACAACCTCATCTTCCCTATTTGCCTTGGGGACAAAAGGGTCTGTGCATCCCTTGAATTCTTTGGATATATTAGAATGAGGTGGATTTAGCAGTGATAAGTGCAATAACAGAAAAAACAAACCCACAGCAAAAGATTTACGTGTTTTCACTGTTTTTTCAGGGATGCAGATAAATTGAATGATAAATTAAGATAACTGAGGTTCATGTGAGAAATAGATATTGCAGGTTAAATTATTTGATCAGCAATAGCCAAATAAAGGAAATCTAATTTTATGAGAAGAAGAATCATTAAAAAAGGACCATTTGTCCTTGTGTAGAAAGTAAATTTTGCAAAACTGCAAATTTCCCCTTCAACGGATGTTTGTAATTGATTTTCTACCTTTTAATTTTTGATTAAATTTGGTTTTTATTTTTCTGCAGAGCAAAATTTTCATGTTTGGTGGTTATAGTATTCCCCCCCACAGGAAAGTGAAAATGCTAAATGGTACTTTGGAGTAGCATCACTCCTTGAAAAGGTTGCTTTTCTAGCAGTTTTTTGTCTTTTTTTCCTTTAACAAACTCGTTTACTGTAGTTATAATGCAGCTCAGTCAGGTTGGAGGGAAGGGCATGGGAGGAGTCAAATTTTGTTCGCTGTGCCTCTTTTGGACCTAAAATTCTTTTGGAAATCCTGCTTGGATGTCCACACAGGACCTGTGTGATGGCACATTTTTGTGGCATGGATTAAGACCATCCCCTTTTCTTTTGCCTTGACCACAAAGCCCTTTCCTCAGAGGACATGCAGGAGCCAGTCCTGGTGTCCAGGGTGCCTGTGTGTGACACCCACCGGCTGCTTGTGGCACGTTCCCACATTCCTTAATCGGGATGAGCTGGGAAGAAAGCCATGTGTAACTTGCCTCAGGCTGGCTGTGCAACAAGTGGGGGAGGCATCACATCTGTAACCTCGGAGAGGGGTTGCTAGGATACATGGAGGTGTGAGGAATTGGTTTAAAAATCCCTGCGGTCCCCTTGCGTGCGGGGCTGTGCTGCTGCAGGAGTGCTCTGTAGGAGAAGCTGCAGCATCTCTGTGGCTGCCCAGGCTGCTCCTCTCCTGAATCCTGGCAGCTGCCCTGCCCCCTCCTGTATCCCAGCACAGCTGTGTGGCTGGCCAGTGGGGAGGAGTAGAGGGAGGAACATCTCCCTTCCCAAGGGAAGTGTGGCTGTGCAGGATTCTCTGTGGGCTACTCATGCCCCAGGTTTTAGCTTTTATATTTCTCAGATTCTGTGCTGCTTTAGTGTGTAGTTCTGGGCTTCATATTTAGGGCATGGTGAGCTCCCTTCATAGGGTATGGAGACAAAACAATTCCTTCTCTAGCTGGGGACCAAGGACAAATGGTCCAAATCTCAGGCCCAAAAGCATAAACAATGGTGGGCTGAAGAGAGAAAAACAAGAAGGATGGGACTTTATAACCTAAAGCTATTGGACAATTAACTCCAATATGCAAATGGACCAGAACTTACAAAAGTGAGAGACCCCATGACCAGATGTCCATTTTGTGACCATTTTGGTTCATCTTGGGTGCAGCCCTGGCTGGGCCCTTGTGCTGCCCAAGGTGGATCCATTGAGGCCTTTTAATAAATCCCTGCTTTATTCTTTAGCTCCATCTAGTCTCTGTTCTGGGTCAGCCTTCACAAGGCATCAGTACCTCAGACCTGAGGGACATGCAGAGAACCAGCCCTGAGTGCCCCTTGCTCATCCTGCCCCTATGGAGAGAGGGAATGAGGCTTGTGGCTGCCCGAAGGCTCAGAAATGCAAGTGTGCCTGCTACAGCATGTCTGCCTTTTCTCCCCCTGTTAGACTCTTTCCCAAGGAAAAAAACAAACATCCTTTTCCAGCTGCTGCTCTCCTCAGCCATCACAGGTGTGATGTGACAGCTGGGAGAGCCCAGGACCCATCCCTGGTGGCAGTGGGAGCACGGGCTCAGGCTGCTCCCTGCCACTTGGCATCAATGCCTGGGAATGCTTCCAGCCTCTCCTCGGCTGCAGATGTGGCTCTGAGGAATCCCAGATAAGGGACCTGCAGGCTGAGGAGCAACTGCCTCCAGCTGGCAGAAAATTGCTCTCAGGTCTTAGCAAGGCAAAAAATTGTGTTTTATATGGCCAGAAATAAATACTGATTTTGAGCCTTGTGAGATTTGTATTCGTGAGTTGATTTTGCCCAGTAACAAAGGTGGGACATTGGTTTTTAAATTTCAGCAAGGCTAGAATTTTGTGCAGTGTCCCTGAAGGGTTTGGATATGCATTTTTCATGCTAAGTAGTATAACTAATGTCTGTAGTTCTTTTCAACTCATTGATCAACAAATTATGCTCAGTTTTCTCTATTTCAGAGCACTTCACTGTTTTCAAATCTGTTTGTATTGTCAGAAATTTGCAGCCTTGTTTGGAATGATACGGCAAGGATTTAAGCAAAAAGCTCATCCGAAGAATGATCTACTGGTACATGTTTTTAACTGGAAATTCAAAGGATTCCCCATGTGTGCTGGTATTCCCCTTCCCCGCAATGCTTTCACATGAACTAAGAGTCACAATCTACTGCAAATGGTCTAAACCAGTTTATTGAAAGTAATGCACAGAATAATTGACATGAGCCAGTGCTGTCATGCAGCAGGATAACCTCATGTCACACAGCCTCTTCTGCAATAAAACAGGGTTTAAAATCAAGGGGAAGTGAAATGAGGCCTAATCCTTATCTGGTGTAAATTGGCTTACTTGCTTTGACTTTGTAATGAACTGAAATTTAAATTGCCGTTTACTTCCTTCAGTGGATAATTTAATTCATACTTTAATTTATAAGTTAACTAGTGCCTAACATCCACTTAAGACCTTTTAAGGATGTTGTGTAGAGGGTGCTCTGCCAGGATTACTACCAGCTAATGACAGCTGACTCAGGGCATGTCTGCCCTGGGAGCTCTGGCCAGGGATCCTTGAGCCAGCATCCAGCTTGGCTGGCTTTGGGAATGGTGTTGACCACACCTGTCCTTGCTCTGAATAGCCCAGCAGATCATTCCTGCTTAACTATGCTCTCTGCAAACAGAAACGCCTTTCCCTGGTTTTTCAGGGCCTTAATTATGTGGCTGCTGGCTAAAGAAGGGTCTCTGCAGGTAAAGACTTGGGTCTAGGGTAGATGGAGGAAATCCTTCCTAGCCCTGCAGTAATCTCCACATCTGCTGCTTTATTTTGTGAATCACACCACTTCTACAACAGAGCAAATAATGCTTGCCTGCTTTAATTAGACCAATTTTGAGGGTGTCATTGAAAATGCTATTTAGAGAGGATTTGGTTACGTGTGGGATTCAACTTTAACACTGTCAAATGTTAGTTTAAATGTAATTTAAAAATGCATCCAGGTATGTTGCCATTGTTACCTGATAATGCCATGTAAAATAATAACACCACTCCTTCTATTTTTTCATGGCAATTTCTCTCTTTCGCCTCTCTGCAGTAGTTCTATCTGTGCATTTTTCAATTATGAAGCAAGAAATTCTCCCAGTTCTGGAGGTGTGAAACACCCTTTAGCTTTCTGGAAATGTGGGCAATCAAGATAAATCCAGTAATACTGAAGCCTTGTGGTAATGGAGTGGCTGTGCCTGGCTTCTGTGACTCGAGAGCTTCAGCAGCATGAGGATTTCTGTGTCTGCATGCTTCACAGGGAGTTAAACATCTGAACAGAGTAATCCCTCCATTTCAATCACACGGGTCAGGAATGGGAGACATTTCAAAATATCCAACTTTGGCAGACAGATCTGTGCTGAGCTGCACTATAACTTCAGTAAAGTGCAGTAAGCCTTACAGTTGGGAAGGATCTTACAGTTTATAGTGACAGCACTGCTGAACAAATAGATATGCCAGCCTCCCACCAGCTTGGGAAAGAGAGGAACAGCTGGGTTGTTCTCCCCAGCCTAGGCTAAGTCTTGACTAGGTGTTCTAGACATTTTAATCCTTGCTGCTCCAGTAGTATATTTTCTTCAAATGAATGAAAGAAGCATCACTTTCAGTGTTTGTTGTTTGGTTTGGGGTTTTTTGTTTCCCCCCCTTTCTCTCTACAGTCTTCTGAATTCATTGATTTTCTCATTTCCTTCTGACAGGCTACAGCTGACAAGGAATTTTGTGCTTTTGTAAAGTAATTAAAGTCTTGTGTTACATGGGGAATGTAATCTATCTGCACTCTCTGGCCAAAGGCAAGTTGCTGAGCACGATAGTCCAGTTGTCACCATCCACAGTGGGGCCATGAGCTGTGAGCCACTGCTGGGCCAGAGGAGGCAGCCTCCAGGCCTGTGGAGCTGCTGACTTTCAGGGCTGAAAATGGCATGGAACTGTAGGGATCAGGTGTCAATTCAGTGCCTTAACCTAAAGCTCAGCAGAGGCATTTCAGTGACCTAGCACACAGGTCTGGAAAGCAGCATATGCTCACAGACCTGCATTTTAACCCAAGTCCAAGAATGAGCTCCTTCCTCTAGCTTTGCTTGCCAGCCTATAGAAGTAATAAGTTTGGGTTTAGATCACCATTCATTGCAAAAAAAACCCCAAAAAACAAAAACAAGTCCTGAGTTCAAAGAAGGTTGGATCAGACCCCTAGGTTTACATATTGGTACTAGCTGGTTTCCCTAAGATATTTTCATGCCTGTTCATTTTCCTGTCATTTGCTGCAGAGAGAAATTCCCTAGAAACCCTGTATGGAGGGACTGGAGAGGCAATGAACCAAAAACTTTCCTTTGCTGCATTCAGCTCCAGGAAAGCCCCTGCAGACTGGGGAGATAGGGCAGCCCCCAAACACTCAGCACAGGGTGAGTGCCACGTAGGCTGGCAGAGGCAGGGCTCCAGCACAGCCTGCTTGTTCCTTGGCCTGAAGATGTGCAGCAGTGCAGGGCTAGCACTGAGCAGCAGGTCATGAGAGCTTGTCTGAAACAGAGTTTGATCACACAAGGTTGGTCAGCTGGGATGTGACAGGGAAGCAACAGACTCAGCCCCTCTGCAGTGCTGCACTGGCAGTGTCCAGGGTGAGAAAAACTCTTGGTAGCATCTGAATTTGCACGCAGGTAACAGCAGTGCCTGGTGGGGAGCATGGGGTTTGCTGCCAGAGCTTCTTTCTGTGATTGGGGCAAGTAAAGGGAACTGCAGTAACAGTTGTCAATTGACTGACAATTGTAATCGACCCTTCCTGACCTGACTTGTGTGGCTCCCTGCCCCGGGGTACATCCAAGGGCAGCAGTTCCAGGCAGCTGGGTGTGAGTGCGCTCTGGAAACAGGGGAAATACAGCAGGCATCTGCCCTGCACCTCTGCAAAGACACTGGGGCAATCCAGAGATGGGCAGGAAAAGGTAACCTCGAGGGCAAACAGAAAGGGGAAAACAGAAATGCAGCCCTGCAGAAGGGAAATCAGAGGGAACAGAGGTGGGGGAGCCAAGCAGGTGCCCCAGGAGGAACAGCAGAACAGCAGTGCTCAGCTGGACTGTACCTGCACAGAGGATGAAAGAGCATTCAGGCTGTTGGATACAGAACTGCTGGAGTTCTCTGGGACTCCAGACTCCCTGGTCAGTCCCACCTGGCTTCAGCCACGGAAAATGAGCTGGGACTGGTGTGAAGTGCCAGCGTGAGGGAGTCAGAGCTGGAGGCAGGTAATGTGTGTGGACAGGGAGCTGTCCGGGGGCTGCAGGAGCCTTTTGTGCATCACGAGCAAGACGCCTGCGGGCTGGAGTGGGGGAACAAAGGTATCAGATGAGGAGAACACGCTGGAGGCCTTTTTCTTTGATGTTTGGAAATCGCTCAAGGGGCTGTCTTCTCTGAAACCCCTTTGCCTTGCCTTTTTTTTCTTCTTTTCTATTTTATTTTTTTTTCTCCTTGGTGAAACTTTCATAGATGTACTCTCGTTTCTTTAAGGCTTAGAAGTGAAAGCACATCCGTCCATGCAGCCCTTGTACAAATGCTGTGCTCACGTTGGAATTCCTTGGGGAGCTGACTTCTGCTTCTGCCTGTCAGAAATAGCAGAGCCACGTGCTTTGGGTTTGAAACTCTTGATTTGGGGGGAGGCTGCACAGAAGGAAGGGCAGCATCAAAGACATCTCTGCCTGCCATGCTGTGGCGAGAGGAGATTGTGGTGTTGCTTTGGGGCTTTTTTTCTTTCTGCTGGTGTTTTTTAACTGGTCAGCTGGACATGCATTCAGATTGCTGGTACAGGCTGTGAAAACTTTGGGTGATGGTTCCATCAGAAGGGAGGTCAGTCACCTTCCAAAATGACTCTGGGGTATGAGTATCCAAGGGCAGGATTTACGTGGGGAGGTTCAAGATGGTCTTGCTTAAACTGCTGCTCTTCCCCTCCAGCCTCATGTGTATAGACTTAGTTAGGGTGAGTGGAAGATTCTTAGGGAGCTTTTTTAAAATTGAAAAATGTCTGACAGGGAATCATTCTGTGAGAAAGGAGCAGTTGGAAAAACAAGGGGGAAAGTGCTGAAAGTGCTAGGCACCACCTGTCTTTTAAAAATGAAAAGGTATGGCTTATTTAAGAGCTTTACATGCTTTCTCCTAACAATTAACTTGTATTTTCAATCAAACAAATTATGTTAATTGAACAGTAATAATTGAATCTGTTTTAGACTGAATTTTCTTTTGTTAAAGCATGCTGCTTTCTTCTTGTTAAGCCAACGCAGCATCAAGTAAGTGCACCTGAACTAGTGGTGAACTTTAGGTCATGACTGAGTTCATTCCCTGGCTTAAAGGCCCAGGCCAAATCCTGCTGAAATGACTCTTGATTAGCATTGTACAGGAAGCAGAGTGGATGTGTAGCCCAGGAGATGGCTTTCTCATCTCTGGTGGAGTTAACATTAAATAGTCATCTTCCCCTAATATTCTTTACAAACCTCAGCCAGTTAAAGATCCATTATCCTGAGCACAGTGCTGCAAACACTAATAAAAAAATGTAATGTGGAGGTGAGTCAACCATTAATAATAACAACAAAAAGTCATAGTGCAGAAAAGGGCAAAGCAAATACAGGGAGGATAAAGGCAAAGCACCCTGTCCCAAACATGGTCAGTGGGGAAGCTGGGCTGGACACAGCTGAATGTGTCCTAGGCTGTGGAAGGAGCCCACAAGGGCTGCTAAAAGATTTTCCTTCATGTTGAATCAATAGGTACAAGCTGTGATTTGGGAGAGCTGGGCATTGATTGGCATTGGCAGGACATCCAAAGCCCGGAGTATCAATAGCATGGCTATGTCCTGCCATTCTCACCATGACCAAGCAGGAATTAATTATGCTGTGTTCTGAAATGGTGATACCATGCTCCCTAATTTATTTAATTCCCCCCACCATAGCACTCTTGAGCTGGATGTCACAGCCCCCATCCCACAGGCTGGCATTTGCCCCCAGTGTGGTGCTCTCTGAAGTGCTGATCCAGGTGTGCTCTGCAGGGCTGCTCCAGGTGAAGGTGGCAGTCCTGAAACACTTCAGCAACAGCCAGGCTCAGAGGCTCTCCTGCTTTACAGAGTGCTGGTCTGTGAGTGAGGTTTGATGCCTTAAAAGCAGGCACAGAGCTCAAGCATGCACAGGGTGAGGTTGCAAGGGCAGCATCCTCCTCTTTGTGTGTCACAGAAGAGCTGAGAGGGATATTTTAATGGCTTTGAATGCATAACAGCTTAATCCCATGGGCTCTGCAGTTAGCCCTGTGACAGCTCCATAAACCTCTCTGCAGCCCCCACCTCATCCAGGAACAAGACTTGCGGATGTTCAGAGCTAGTGGTTTTGATTTAATATTCAGAAGCATTCAGCTGCCCAAATAAAGATAATAGTTTTGCTAGTTGAGAGATTTATTAATATGTTAACATGGCCTTAGTTTTAAGCCTTCTATTTCTCCCTTTCTAGAGAAATGCCTTCCCACAAACCAGCCTTGAAATTTGGAAAAGGAATCAAAGCTCTGCTGAGCAAATTTGATGACACTGATGGGTTGAATGAGCTATGACCTCTGCTGGCCTCATTCTGCTCCATTTCCCCTTCAGGCTGGTAGCAGTGGCTGGAAGTAAATATTAATCTGCTAATTTACCCTCTGGTATAAATAGAAAAAAACTGTTTTGTCAGTGGGCCTATCCAACCTTACTGCTTTGTTTCTGAGGATGAAGTGGCAGTGCTGCCTGTGTGTTTCTCTGCTCAGGGGATTTCTCTCAGAGATACAGGGAAGGCTTGCTTTGCTCTCTGCTTTCTTAGGTGGGTAATTAGAGTGGTAATCTAGGGTTCAAGGAAAGCCAACAAAGAAACCTTGCTTGGGTTTAAATAAAATTGCTCCTTAATGTGACTTGTTAAATTGAAACAAACCCCACATGAATGTTCTTTTAAATCCATTTACAAGTGCCTTGTATTGATTTAGCCTTCTTCAGTAACTCAGATGAGCTAAATTGATGTCTGTGCACTAAGTTAAGTACATTCTCTTGGGATTTCATACCTGGCAAACTGACTTGACTTCAAAACTGATTGCAGTTAAACCAGTGCAAGCAGTGTGTGGAGAATAGGCCTTTCTTATTTGCTGCTGGTTTGGGCAAGAGCAGTGTGACACCTTGGGGGAAAAGGTGGCTATGCCCTGTTAACTGTGATGCTGGGGTGCCCTACTCACTGTGCCCCCAAATTTGACTTTGAGGTGATAGTAGCAGCCTTCCTTCTGCAAGGCAGCTGTTTGAAAAAGACTGTTTAATCCTTTTTTGTTTTTTTTTTTTTCCAACATACTCTGTCCCCTGGTATCTGGAGAAGGAAGGAGAAACAAAAGGCTTGCAGACCGAGTTCTCCACTGCCCTGCCTAATGCCCCCCAGCCAAACAACAGTTAGGAGCCCTCAAGCAAAGGTTTCTTTCCATTTTCAGACTGCCTCTCAGCTTTGGCTAATCTTGGTGTCTCTTTGTGCCTCATACCAGAGTCCCTTCAGCCACTAAGCCGACAGGCTCTTTTTATCTCAGCCACCTAGAGCTAATCTGAAGTGCCCAAGCTGACACTTGTGGCCAAACCTCTGCTTCACTTGACAGTGTGGAAAGGAATTGAAGCCTAACCCACCATCCTGCTGAGCATGGCAGTGAGGCCCATGGTTTCCCTTTGTTCCTCACAAAGATTAGGATGTGGGGTATGGTTCAGGTGTGCCAGTTACCACAGATTCTGTGAGTTATTTGTTCAGAAATTGTCACTCAGCATTTGAGCTGTGATAACTGGTGCTGTATGGGCTCTTTGCACCCTAAGTGGATTACAGAAATGTGGTTTGCCTGATTTTTACATAGGATTACTGGACCTATTAGCAAGGTTTAGATGGTGAGACAGTATTAAACAGCAGCAGCAAAATCTCCTCAATAAACACTGAGCTTTCTTATACTTGTTATGAGAAGTGTTTCTGCATTGACACTTCAGAAGTAGGGGCTGTGTTCCTGTTTCAGGTCACGGTTTTGCAAGTAAATCTAAACTTCTGTAAATGGTAATGTATAGACCTGAGCTACTCCTTCCTAGAACATAAGGGTCAGCAGTTTACAGCAGACTCATCTGTAAGCAGCACTTTCCAGTTGTAGCTCAGAAACTCATAGGAGTAGACTGAAAAAAACTTGCCCCTGTGCCAAATAGCTCAATGTGACCGAGACAGAAGGCCACCAGTGGAACCAGGGAAGTGGGTAAAGCAAGGACAGGGAGACAGAGCAGCTTTTCCTGGAGCAGTTCTGCACATCCAGAGTTCCCAAGACAGCCAAGTTTCATTTCTGTTTGAAGGGAAAGCGGGTTTGAGGGGAAGGATTTGAAAGGTCAATGCGATAACTCGCTGCATGTCCGCATCTTTGAGCTACAGCATGGAAGAAAGAACAAAAGATGTTTGAAAATGTATCTGGTGTTTGATGAAAGGTGGCATGACGGCCCTATTGAAGGTGGGAGAAGGCATAAATAGTTTATGAGAGAATGATGGGCTCTGGAAGATCCTGAAAGTGAATAAAATTTGCTTTTATTTGATGTGATGAGGAGGCAGGAGATGCAGGGAGAAGAAAAAAGATTGTTTTGAGTGGTGAGCTAGGAAAGTAGTCACACAGTGGAATTCAGAAGGAAACAGAGAGGGGTGAAATTGCTTCTTAAAGGAGAGGTGCTGTCATCAAGACATGAGAAGAGCCTGGACAGGAGCTGAGGATTCAGTGATAGAAAAAGAAAGGCTGTGTTAGAGAGAACAGAGGTGGCATAAACCACCTCTGTCACATAGATTGAGACTCTGAAGAAGAGGTGGGAGGAGAAAGGGCTGCAGGTGGCATTGGCTGGGGCTGAAGGGGGTGCTGAGTTTGTCCTCTGTGACAAAGTGATGTGCCTGGCACTGAGAAAGGTATTGTCTGGCTCTAATCTGCAACTGCCATCTCCAGGTGTATCTCCAAGTACCTCCTGGGAGATTTTGTCAGGAGTGGTGGATGCTGAGCAGCTGGGGAGGATTGTCCAGCCTCTCCTGCCACCAGAGGCTGTTTCTTGTGTCAACACACTGTCATACTCGCAGATGTCACCAGGAAACAAACAGTGGCTTTGTAGCACAGGCCCATTCTGAAGGGGAGACGTGGATCCCAGAAGGGAGGGTTTCAATAAATGCACAAGGAAGCTGCAGTGGTTGAAGTTCACATTGTGTTTTACTTACTAGCACACTTGGTGTATTATCTAAAGGGATCTGTGAGTGAGGTGGTAAAACAGGGCTTTTTTAATTATACATCACCCAGCAAACTGATAAGGCAAACAAAGCAGCCAGCCAAATAGCACAGGCATGAGCCACTTCAAAATAATAATGTAGCAAGAACAAAAGGGGAGTAATTCACAGCTCCCTAAGAAATTTTTGCAGTTCAGAGGGGGTGAGATAGCAAGCAGCTATTGACTGTTTTCCTTTCATGTTTTCCACCTGTCTGCCGTGTGATTGGGAAGTATATTACCTGAATCCTTGTGGGAGTTTTCCCAGTATTGTTTTAAAAGCCTTGCTCTGCAAGAAACAATCCTAATGGAAACCAAGATGTGGGTATGAAGTGAATACAGGGAATGGAAGGAGACTGACAAGTAATTTAAACTGCAGTTTGAATTCTTTATAACTTTTGTGACATGCAGATGTACAGGAGCAGCTCCAGCATTTTCTAGCCCCTCTGGCACAGTGGGGTGAACTGGCACAGGGAAAGTGGCAACCTCAGCTCATGAAGAATTCAGTAATTCTGCATCCTGAGGGTGCAGGGTGGCTGTGAGCTCTGCCTTGTGCACACAGCCCAGGGATGGAAATCCCAGCTGCCCTTGGAGATGGAGTGAGGAACCTGGCATGGGCCACAAAGGCTTCCCCAGGCACTGAGCAAACATTTGGGCTGCAGGCCAGGAACGTTCCCCATGCTACCAGAGTCATGCTGGTCACAGGGTGAGAGCTGAGTGGCCTGAAGCCAGCCCAGAACATCCACTGGAGACACCACGATTGCAACTCAGGAGTAACCTTTAAGGGAAAACAGAATCCTGAAGAACCCTGAGCTGATCCAGAGCCTTGCAATGCACATTTGAGCTGCTGTCCAAACCAAGGAGTAGAAAATAAAGCTCTCCTCACAGTGAGCGAAGAACTAAAGGAATCAATCCACAGCTAGATTTCTTCTCCTTCCATTTTAGCATCTTTATTCCTAAAGGAGCATTTGCATGCTGGAGAGATTTAGTAGAGATACTCATTGCAAAGGATAAGATGGGAAAAAGAAAGTTTTCTGCTTTGTTGCTTCTCTGCATACGTCTGTCTATCCCTTCAGCTTGCCAGTTTTATTCTTGTAGCAATATTTTAAGGGTCACTTACTATAGCCAAAGATCTAAAATAATAACCCCTGCTTTCAAAAGGTGGTGATGGCCACATATTTAAAAATAGAGAAGCATGTTACTCACATTAGTTGGTGTTAGCTATCTAGGAACTTTTTAAACTGGTATGGACTAGGAACATATATTCAGTTTGGAAAGGGCAGGCCACAATCCTGGAGTCTCAGGTTCCTGTGCTATTCTGAAAAGAGATTGAGCAGCTTAAGTTGCATAGGCAGGTTTGTGAAAGTCAGTTTGAGGATTCTTCTGAAAACCTTAGATGCTCAGATTTTGTGATGGCCTGAGAATTTTAGCTTCCATTTAAAACCAAATAAATCCATTTCCAGACATCACAAAGGCAGAGCAGAAATGAAAAATATGGAATCCTAAATTCTGACAAGATGGACCGCACATACGAAAAATAACATTGATTATTTTTAACATCTCAACATTTTTTAGTCATGATGTCTCGTGGGCTGGCTGAGATTCTGGAATGCTGGGGGCTGCTTTATCCCACTTTTGTAAAAATAGCACATGCAAAAAAGCATGTCTAGCAAATGCAAAAAAGCTGAAGAACTTTCCACACCACCTTTTATTGTGTGCTTGCAGGGTGGGATAGTGTAACATACTTTTGCTTTACTTTTAGAAGGTCCTCATTGGGACTTACTGACAAGTGTACAAGTAATTTCTATTTCTGTGAATGCAGTGTAGAAGATGAAACTTTCTGCTGCTGGCCACTTTCCAGGCAGCACTATCTGTTTATTACAGGCCATGTGTGGGAATGGAGTCATAAACAACCTCTTACTTTGGCAAAACCAGAACACTAATCACTTTTGTATTAGCTCAAATAAATCCCAAAAAAGTAAATGCTGTGGATTAGAAAGATAATAATGTGCTAATCCTTTCTGTGGTCACTAACCATTTTAAGCTGTTCCATCTCTCATGCCTGAAGGATAAATCCTCTGGCTCTTGATGAAAGGCCAGATAGTGAAGTACGTCTGCACATCAAACACTGCACTTGTTATCAACAAACACATTTTTCTCACTCCTGCAGATAATTTTTGATCCACTTTTACCTTCAATCAGAGATCTCCCTTTTCCTCTCCCACCCCTGTCACCAGGACTCCTCACTGATGAAGAGGGGGGAGCTTTGCATGAAGACCTTCCTGAGCTCCTGACTGGTGAGGGGGGTTCAGAGTGATTGCTGGCAGAAACTCTCCCCTATGGGAACAAATAGGTGACATTTCTGTACTGTCAAAGGGATTGATAGGCTTGCAGCAGTCACACCCAGCTAGCCCATTTTATAGATTAGGTGAATCAAAAAATTATCACCAGAATTGTTATGGATGTACTCTGACACCTGTTGAAGTCAGGGAAGAGGTTTTGCAGTTTTTAAGGGGCCATTTGGCAATGGAGTTGCCCTGAGCTAGAGCCAGGAGAGGGAGCAAGGGAAGCAAAACAGCTGAAGGCTTGGAGGTGCTGCACACAGTTTTCAAAGTTTATTTCTGATTTAAAAAATCACAGCTCAAAAAGCTCCTGACTCTAGGAAATGCAGTAGCTGGTTGCAGCAGTTTCAGTTGCACGTGCCAAACCCAGACATGAAGGCAAAAACATCCTTCAGATCAGTTCCTGCTCCTAATCTCCAATAAATATTTTTAGTGGGTATATCAAACAAAGCCACAGCGAGTGCCAGCACAGCCTGTAAGCCAGTTACAGGATTGTTCACATCATACAGCCATCAACACGCTTCTGATTTTTCATGTTTGGCACTGGAAGTGCTGTTTTTCTGTTGTAAAGTGAATACTGTTCCTTACACAGAAATGCAGGAACCTCATTGTATGTGGAACAAGCAGTTGATTAAAGATTGGAATAGTAATGAATGTATTAAAGTGGAATGTACTTGGGTAATTGATTAATTGGTGCAGTCTAAGCTACTTGCAGAGCATTACATTCACTCTCTGTTAAATCAATTTTTGTCTTTTGTCCAAGCCTTGTGACTGAGAGCTGCAAAGCATGAACAGCTATTGAAATCTTCCAGGCTGCTTCTGTGGGAGCTGGGAAGTGCCCAGGATCCCATTTGCAGCCTGTTGCTTGCCTTGGATCTCACTCTTACATTTCATTAGTATCTCAGGACTGCAGGCAGGTGGAAGATGTAATTAGTAATGCTCTTACCTTCCCACAGCCCACTTGTGCATTTCTCCCACCTTGTTGCTGCATTCTTAAAATGAAAAACCCATGGTCTCATGCAGAAAAGAAATGGCACTGTGACATTTTAATTAATGTGTTCATCCAAGGGAATAGAGGATTGTGGTGAGGAACTTCAGCCTGGGATAGGAGCTACACATTCCTTAGCAACACATGAATACCAGAAAGGACTCCATGATTACATACAAAAATCACAGAGCACCTGAAAGCCACAGATGGATGACTCTGGCTAACACCAGTGTCGCTGTCTCGGCTGTTTTATGGCCTGGAAAGGCTCGGGATGGCTTTGGGCAGCCCGCGCTCCAAAGGACGAGAAGAGGCTTCCGGTGTTTTCTCGGTCTTCAGTGTTTATTAGTTTTTTATCTAAAAGATTTTCTCTTGGTCTGACAGAGGTCTGCACAGCAAGCCAGCCATGAGCACACTGCGAGCCCCTGGGGCAGTCACCTATCTTTATACTCAAAACTACATATACAATATTTATCTATTTTCCCCAATACCTTTTACCCTTATTGACCAGTGCACTTTTAGTAATAACCAATCCCAAAGTGCCAACATCACCACAGAAGATGGAGGCCAAGAAGAAGAAGGACAGGACACGCCCCAATTCCTCCATCTTACTTCTCCAGACCCCCCTGTACAGAAACCTTAAACCCTGTGTCTCACACTCTAATTAACTTATCCCTTCACCATTTATCCCAGTGAAATCCTCCCATCCTCATACAGGTGTCGTCTCCCGTGCAGGATCAAAGTCCAGCCACCAGACACTTCTGGCAACATTCCAGGACTCCCGAGCCCCCCAAGGGTGGTCTCGGTCACTCTGCAACTCCATCCTGAGGTGCTGAGATCCCACACACCAGAACAACAAGCTCTGCAAAGCAGGACTGTGTTCAGAACCAGTTATTGAGGACCAGGGAGAACAAGATGGGATAGGATAGACTTCCAAGAGTCTGCTTTAAGAAAAGCTTCAGTCTCCTACTTTTAATAGCTGTTTGGCTATTGGTAAATAATGATATTGTAGCATACAATTCAGTGAACTGATGGAGCACTTAAAATGTACAGCAGACTTTGTGCCTTTTGTGAGTTTTCTTCTGGGCTTTTCAAGGTCTGTGCTGCCTTCTGCTACTCCGTGGCTGTGGCACTTCTGCTGTCATGTAATGATGACACAAACAGATCCAGGCTCAGTGCAGGCACTGTGTGTGCTCATTCTGGGGCAGCCAGCAGCCCCTCAATGATTCTGTTCTCCCAGATGTTCTGGAGAGCTGGGAAAGCCCCTCTCCCAGGAACTCTTCTCCCCAATGTGCTTCTGAGCACTGTAGGGAACTGCAGCTCTGTGTGCCATCCTCCTCCCTAGTCACTCTGTCCCAGATGGACGTTTCAGGCATCAAATCTGTTCATCCTTCTCACAGCTTGTTGAAAACAATGAGTGAGACTTTTAAAAACATGTAACAAACAGAAGCTGGAAGAAGGTAAACCCAAATATTAATTCACAGGACACAGACCCATCCCCAGAGTAACTAGCTCATCCTTGCTTTGTTATTTGCTTAGGAGTATTTCAACAGGCTTTGAGCCTGGAGTTTAGAGAAATGCTAAAAGTGAAGCACTGACATAAACCAGTAATTAGTAAATTACTGAAATACAGATCTCCCAGTTAGAGAAGCACATGTATAAACATTTGCAGAATTAGGGCCTAGAGTATTTTGTTTGCTTCTAAACCTTCCAAATATGCAGTTGTTTGAATGTCTTTCATTTTGATGCTTAAATGTGCCCTTTTAAAGAGCCTTCCTTCCACTTGCTACTTTAAAGAAGGTTTATATGTCTAGCTTTTTACTTCTCATACAACCTAGAGCTCTACCAAAAGCCAGTAACAGTAAATATCAGCTATTGTTGGCATCTGAAAATTAGGGCTTAATTCCCTAGCATGAATATTCAGAGTTGGGAGTCCCTAACACTGCAATATAATAAACAACAAGACTGCAGACTGCCTCATTCACTTGCCTAGTAACTCTTTATTATCAGCAAACATGGTTGTGACAACTACTCTGAGGCAACACAGCTCTATATCAAATATCCACAGAATTTGCATGAGTTTCCCCGTGAATTGCTGGAGTGCACCGTGCTGTGTGATGGCCAGGGAATGCAGCAGGGAGGTCTGAGCTTTGCCAGTCACTTGCAATGTAGGATTCAGCTAATGGGAGTGTATTAGCCCTGAGGAACAGCATTTAATGAGCTGCCACCCTCAGGCCAGGCCTGCTTTCCAAATGGTGAACGTGGCCTGCCAGCTCATAAGTGATGTGTGAGAGAGAAGGAGGGCACAACAAGAAGTTTCTGGTGTTCTTCAAGCAAACCCACAAAAATCCCAAATGGCAGAGTGGGTGAGCCCTTGATAATCTCTTAGAAATGGAAATAAAAGATGTGTTCCTCTGACTGGCTCTCTGTGAATTACATAATAGTCTTAACCAAAATGTATGTGAAGGGGAGGTGGTTTTATACTCCTGTTTTCTTCATCAGCCTTTGAAAACTTTATGAATGTGCTGTTCATTAATAGCACCATTAAAAAATGGGTGTTTCCATGGGCAGATACTCTGCTGTCACAGTGGGGTAATTGTAAATTAATGTATCGAATATTCACGTTATTTTGAATGTAGCTGGAAAAGAAAAATCCTTGATGGTGTGCTCTTCCTCATCATTGTGATGTAAATATGCTTAATAGCATAACTGCAAAACATGATTCTCAACAGTGCTTGGTGTAACATCGAGTGTAAACTGTTCCTTAATTAGTGCTGCTGTTACTTTGATTTATTCCTATAGGATGGGTGCTAGTCTTGACAGCATATCTGCTTCTCCACTCTCTTAATTGATCATTGTGTTGGTTTATTATTTAAATCAGAACTCTGACCTGCACTGAAAAATGAAAAGAAGCCCATTTTGCAGAGACAGACAGCCAAATCTCTTATCTCTGCTTTCTTTAGGTGACTCTCTGTAAGAGTCTCTCTGATACTGCGACACTGATTGGCGAGAACAATTTACCACTAAGGCATAATAAGGGAAAATGTAATAAAATGTCACCAGGCACTGCTCATTTACAGTTGTTTGGCTAAAAAATAGGTTTCATAAAGCTTAGGTGAACTTGGAAATCACCTGAGCACATGGCTTCCTGGATTTATGCCTCAATAAGCCTCGATATATGCTCATAGCCACTTCAGAGTGCTGTGTCTATTCATCTCACCTGCAGTCAAAAATTGTGCAGAGGGTTATACAGATCAGACATGGCAGGGAGCATCTTCCAGGTGGCAGACACTGGCCTGAGGCCCAGGAAATGTGGCTGCAGGTAGAGGCACCCCATTCCTGAAAGACCTTTGGCAAGTTGCCCCTCTTTATTGTGTCTCCACCCTTGTTTGGCCAGTGGAATAAGTTTAGCCACTAAAAGCAAGTTTCCTGGGAGGTACCTAAGAAAAGAGGGTACCAGTCTCTTGTGGGCCCTGCCCACCCTCCTGCAGGGCAAGGATTTAATGACAGGGGCATGTTTCCTTTATGGCACTCATCCTGCCATGCCTGTTCCTGTAAGCATGTTAATTAATCAATTACCAAAGAAGCATGAAAATAATAAATACTGTACTCTCAAAGGGATTACAAATTCACAAATGGCCCCAAACTAGTTCAGTCCAGTGCTGCCCTGTGGCCCTCCCTGCCTAGTGTATTTTGATGCTGGTATCTCAGAGTATGGACTTATCTTCAAAAGAGGGACAAAAGTGGCATCCCTGCTCAAACAGGGATTGCTCAGATTACTGCCTTGGAGTCATTTCCTGCATGTCACCACCACCCAGCAGTTCACTCTGTCCCAGAATAGCACTGAAGCTGCTCAGAAGAAATTTAAGTCTCTTGCTTGTGTTGCAGTTCCAGACACCTGTAGCTCTGTGCTTACCATTTCCCTTTCCCCCTCTCCTCTGGAAGGGCAGCTCCTCACTCCTCATCTCCTGGAGTGGAATGTTGTCCTGGCTGTGGGAGGAGGAAGGCAGTGCAGTCCCTGGCAGTATTTCTAGGATGAGGAATTGAGTTACAACCCCAGTATTTCATTATCATTACTGATTACAGAATTCATGTTCAAGAAGAATTCATGTTTTTCAACTTTCACTTGGGATAAAGCAGACTGCTTGCATGCTTCCAGCCTGGCATCATCTGAATCTAGAGAGGAAAGGGGGTATTCTGGGGTCAGAGATGTGATTTTCTTCTGATACTAAAGACAGACTGTTTCTGTTTAAGTGTAGTAAATCTGTACCTGGTTGCCCACAGCGCTTCTGTGTTCAAAGGACTTCCTTGCTTTCAAGATTCTTTGCACCTATTACTTTAAACTTCCCCCTGCTTTTATAGGGTTCTTTATGTTCCTACAGTCTTTGGGACTCTGTCCTGACTTACAGATGAGCTCCTTACCTTACAGGTTGCTGTGCTTACATTGCTTTCCATTGGAGAAACCAGTTTGAGCTGTGTCAGGTTGTGAGTCAGGATCCTGCTCCCTTGCCAGCAGGAATTGCCTGAATCCAGTTGGCAACTCCTTCTATGAGACCTGGGCTGGGCTTGTTGCCCCAGTGCTGCCCTGCCTTCTGCTCCTTTGTTTGTGGCAAGGCAGTTTGTCCTGAATCAGATTAATCTCTGAGATAAAGCAAAAATAAAATATTGGCTTTTTACACTGGTTTTGGATGAGACCTTCTATCATTAGTCTGTGATATATTTTAATTTTTAAATTGTTTTACATTTCCCATGACAAAAAAAAAAGATTTAAAGTGAAGATGAGAGATTTCCTTATGCAAATCACACCCTTCAGTGCTTGACTCCAAGAAAATTGCACATTATTACAGCATGAATCAGGTTAGATGAGCATTTGCCCAAAGAAAAGATATGTGTCTGTGTACCTGCACGCACAACCTAAAGGCACGGGGTTTGCTTTAAAACTCTTTTCCTTATTGATCATACTTGAATTTTAAAAAGTGTATCCATCTTAAAAGCATATGTATGCTTTATATGTAGTACAACCCCTGAAATTTTACTGAAAGCCACAGGTATATTGTATCCAAGATAAAGACCTGCTCAGAAAGGGTGTCTACCTGAAGTTTCCCACTTTTGTGGGCAGAAGTGCCCCACAGCTACCTGGCGTCCTCACCACTTTTTCCTGCTGCTGTATTTCTCATCAAATCTCCCATGAGGAAGCTGCCCCCCTGGTTTCCCAGATGCTGTTCAGGGCCAGGTGGGAGCTGTAGGGTGGGATGTGCCTGGGAATGCATGAGGCTCCCCACATGCCACGAAGCTGTGCCTCCCCTGGTGTTATAGGCAGGACTAAGGCTGTAAACCCCACAGTTCAAAAAGGCCTTTGTAAAATGTGATCATAGGAAGGGAAGCATTTCTTTGAGACTATTCCTGGAAAGGTATTTTTAAATACTCCCTAAGCATTATATTTAATATGAAGCACCAGGAGGCAGAGAAGATGCAGTGTTGTAGTCACAGGCTAGGGTTGCTCTCACTACAGGCTGAAGGGAGTTGGGTTTAGCTGCTTGGCATCATGAGAGTGACAGGAATTCCGAGGGCGTGGGGCTGGGAGTTGTTTCCTTTTGGTTCCCACCTTGTGTGTGTAACTGTACACACAGAGCAGCTCTGCTGGAAAGTGATCCCAGCGCCTGACACTGAGCTCGGAAGTGAAATTTCTCAGAACAGCGGCCAGCATGACTTGGATAAACTTTTCAGTCATTGAAAGTAGATTTGTGTGAGGCTCGTACCAGCATTTAAATTTCAGTAGGAGAGTTTCTTTCACAGATGAAAACTTTCCCTGCTTTCTGAAGCATGCAGTGAGAGGCGCTGCATCCATACCTGTGTAAGAACATCCCCAGAGATGCTGCTGTGGTCTGACTGCACCACCTTAAATCCACACCTCAGCGGTGCTATCACAACGTGTGTGCACAAGCCCTTGGTCAGGGTGCTGCCCTTGCTGAATTCGCTGTAGAGCAGCTCCCCTGAGCGTTAGTTTTTAAAGCAGGTAACGCCTTCTGCTTGTAAACAGGGATTGCAAACAAATGCCTGGCGTTAGAGCCGCAGCTTAAACGAGCTGCAAAGTTCAATACAAGGTAAATGGATGTCCCTGTAGGCTTTAAACACAAGGACGTTTTCCTGCTACTCTCACAGGTTCATAAGTGAGTGGGGGACCACTGCAATCGGTGTTACTACAGCATTGTAATAAATGAAATTAAGGATTTAATTCCCAGACTCCAATGCTGGGATAGTTACTTGGGTGCAGACTCAGGGCTGGGTGGAGGTGACACTTCTGAAGCCATGCCATGTGGAGATATTCCTGATCCTTTCATTCCTTTTTAGGATTTGCTAAATAATTGCCTTTTTTGATCTAGGAATAGCAGTTCCAGTTTGCTGCTGGTCAGGGAACAGTTAAGCCTTCCTCCAGGGCTATTTTTAAATGTGGCAACAACTGTCTTCAGTGTTTGTAATCTGTCCAGAAATAGACACCACTTAACAGGAACTCGAAGCAAAGAGAAGAGCCTTTTTCAGGAATTCCCACTCTTCACAGGCCTTTTGTTTGGAGATCACTTTGAGCCCAAGGACACTTGTGGCTGCCTCAGCTCGGTGATCTCGGGGCAGGTGAGATCAGCACCTGCCTGAGCACAGGCAGCTCCACCACAGTGGTCCAGGAGGGGACAGCACAAACCCACACTCCCAAAACCCAAGGGCTGTGCAGGCCAGGACAGGGAGTTCCCCCAAGGCCAGCTGGAGGCAATCCAGCATGGTCCTGCCGTGTGGGCATCCCTGCCACCATGCAGTGTGCATCTCATAGTTTGTGTCCCCATCTTATCACTCATGCTGAGCCTAATCACTTATCAGGCAATTCTAGTGTGAACAGCAGCTGTGTACTTCAGTGGCTGATCCTGTTAAGTTCAAACCAGCCAGGCCACACTCTTTATGCTGAGGAGAAGGGGGACACAATCTCTACAATTATAACTTTCTCTGCTTTCTTCCCTGCTTCAAAGCAGTTCATTCTTTGGGGGGTGGGTGGCATTTACAGAAAATGTTTCTGCCTTCCCTTTTCCTCGTCACATGCATTGAGTTATTCTTTGTATTTCATGTTGAGTGCTGCTGCATTACGTGCAAGAATCAAAAAGAGCCTCTGGAAAATGTGTAAGTCAGCAAAGGCCTGGTTCCCTTGGTCAGTGCCCGTGATTGGCAGTGCATCTGCACACTGCTTGCAATAGCTGCCTACCATGGAGGGAGGAGCCACACTCCTTGTCTTCTCTATCCCTGTGTCTGTGTCTCCCTATGCCCACAAAGCTGAGCTCTGCACCTGTAATTTTAGGCAACCTAGAGGAATTTTTATGCCTGCAAGGTTTGGGGTTGAGTCTGAAAGTGGAATCAGCTGTCTCTGTAAAACCGTGTAAGTACGGGAAGGTGCTCGAGTGTAACTGGAGCACTGTTACTGGGACTGAAGGGTGTGCTTGTACAGCATTCAGGGAACCTGGCAGCTCTTCAGGCTTCAGACTACAAAAAAACCTGTGGTACCCATCCATAGTTACATCCCCAGGCAGAATATAAACCTGAATATTACAGGTGCGTTCTTGACTTGCTGAATCCAATGTACATTTTGCCTTACTTGGGCAGGATAGAACCCTTTAAGGTGTTATTTTCTCACTGGAGACTGGAAAATTATTATTTTAAAATAGAATAGAAAGCAGCTCAGTGTAGGCAAGCCACTGTCATTTGCTAGAGACATTTCTGGTATAAGAGCAAGAAGTAGTACTTTAAGCAGGAATTGAAAGTGTGGTTTTCTGTGCCAGGGGTTGAAGATTATAGCTGCCTGTGATTTCCGTGTCTGATAGTTCAGAGCTGTGAAGGGAACATTTCATTCTCAGCCAGCTCTGATACGTGAGAATCCTGAGATCTGTTCTAGAATATCCCTGAAAGGTAACACCACAGTGGCAGCAGCTTGTGAGCAGTTCAGGAGGTAGAGCCAGACCTGAATTGCACACCTCACAGGACACACCAGGTTTACTGTTCTTAGCAGGAAGGCAAAGAAGTCACTTTGCAAAGTGGTGACTTGCTTTTGATTAAGCAGACTAGTATATAATAGTAATTTAATGATGAGTTTGTGACAGTGTGTTTTTTCCCTTATGTTGCCTGTCAGAATTCATCCCAGTGGGTTTTTTTTTTAAATCACTAGATAAAAGTGAAAAGACTGACCTTCAAAGGAACTGAACTTCAAAACAAGGTTATGGGAAGTGCCAGGGACTGATAAGACATCTATGAGTGTAATGCACCTCTGCATTGAGGCTCTGTGTGGGAAAAACAAAATAAAAAACCCTGCCAGGGTTCTCTTGAGGGCAGGAATTTAAACCACAGGTGTGTAACAAAGATGAGAGTGGATGGCTGCGTGTTGAAAAAGTACAAGAGAAGAAAAATGGAGAGAAAAAGTACTTAAAAATTCTAATTGTAGCAACAGACATGTTATAAATTATGTAATAATTTACTTATCTCATGATAGATAGATAGATAGATAGATAGATAGATAGATAGATAGATAGATAGATAGATAGATAGATAGATAGATAGAGTGAGCCTAAAGGAATTTTTAGTCAAGTATGTAGATTGAGATGAAAAACAAGCACCCCAGAGACTGTTAAAGGGAGTTCAGTTCAGCTCTTTGCTGGCTCCAGCCAGAGGACTAAACAAGGACAGAAGTAAGCTGGGATGAAAAAATTACTTTTGTTAGGTCAATATGCTACACTGTCTGTTTTTAATTAGGCCATGACAGTGAATCTCTGCCTCTCTTGCACTGCTCCTATATTCAAAGATCATCCAGAATATGCTAATGCAAGGCTTTTAGTATCCTTTTAGGGATACATTTAGCATATTAAAAGCAAACTCTGTGCATTAGCAAGACATACTGAACTGGTGGTTCACAGTCAGCCAGACCTGGAGTTTACTGAGGCCACAGGGTGCTCTGTGTCCTGTAAATTATTACTGTGTATACTTTTTAAATTGATAAAAGGTCACTGTTTTCCTTACTAATTAAGGATGGAAGCTTATTCCACTGTGTCCATCTGCTTTAATGTGGTGCTCTATAAAATCTCTTTTTATAACTGATTTATTCAAAACATGTAAATATTTCTTAGATTCTTTTCCATCAAGAGAATCATGACCAAGTATCCATAAATGGTGAGTTCATAATTTAGCCACTGTTAGTCAGAATTTGGACTTCATAGAAATTCAGGCCAGAGGCAATTGCTATGTCCAGTGGACTCTGGCTAGGAGGTGTGGAGTTATTAAGACCTGTCATTCAGAAATGCAGCAGACTGGGGGATCCTCATTCATTCCTCCTCCTTCCCTGAAAGCAGGCAAGCATTTTCCCTCCTCTCTGAGTGAGTGGCACTCCCTTAGGCCTTCCATGGCTTCCCTGTGCTGCAGCAAGGACTCTCAGCCTCCTTCCATCCTGCTTCACTGCTCCCCAAGAACAGGCCACCTTTGGATAAACCATGGCTAACAATCTTGTCTGAAAGCAGGAGGAACTCTTGACAGGATGTCCAGGGATGGGAACTGTGATAAGTAAACAGGAAATATCCCATATCAGAAATGGCAACAGGTTTTGCACAGGTAGATCCCATTGCATTGTATTAACCATTTTCCTACACACCTCCTCCTGGGGTACCTGCTGTGGAGCAGCATGTAAAACCATGAAACCTGGTTTGAGGAAAGTCGAGGAGTAAACTTGTTATTCCCTGACTTCCAGTCCAAATTAGGAAGTGGTGAATTTGGTTCTCCAGAGGAGCTGGGAAATTAATGGAAGGAGGTGCAGAAAAATTTTGGGGTGGTAGTCATGTGAGGACAGCAGTCACTGAGCCCCATGAGCTTCTGTCCCTTGTGACAGTGTTCACAGGGATTTTAGGATGAGGGGAGAGATGAGGATCTGACTCATCTGACTTCTGTTTCAGAAGGCTGATTTATTATTTTATGATATATATTATATTAAAACTATACTAAAAGAATAGAAGAAAAGACTTCACCAGAAGGTCAGCTAAGAATAGGAAAAGAAAGAATGATAAAAAAGGCTTGTGGTTTGGACTCTCTGTCTGAGCCAGCTGGACTGTGATTGGCCATTAATTAGAAACAACCAACATGGGCCAATCCCAGATTCACCTGTTGCATTCCACAGCAGCAGATAATCAATGTTTACATTTTGTTCCTGAAGCCTCTCAGCTTCTCAGGAGGAAAAATCCTAAGGAAAGGATTTTTCATAAAAGATGTCTGTGACAGTCTCTCTTCATTCCTCAAGTACTTCTGGGCCCTGATGAGGAGATACTGTCTCCTGTCCTCTGCAAATGCTTTGGGCTTCTTTGAAGGTGTGTGCTTCCTTCCCTTGTGCTTCTGTGAAAAACAGTTGTTCCACCGTTGCTTGTTCACACCTCTGAGGGATTGTTTCAAGAGCCGGCTCGGAACAGGACACTAAAAACTGCAGGCATTTTATATAGAATTAAGTAATTTCAAAATTACCATAGCAATTTGCATAAATTTCTGTGTAATCACTTTAATACATTTTCAGGCTCCCCAAGGCAATGTTTTAAGGCATGTTACATAGTAAAAGTGGGATGAAACAAATGAATGCTCATGCACGTAGGGCAGGATTTTCCGAGGCAGTCGCTGGTGGTGGTGTTCTGGCAGGATTTTGCGTCACTGAAGTCCTTGATGAAAAATCTCCCCAGATCCCTGCTGAAAGCCCTGCCCACACAGAGTGGGGCTGCAGAGTGCTGACCCCAGAGCCCTGCAGGTATGAGCACAGTCTAGTCAAGGGTTTCCTCCAGAAGCTGTCCATAGACTTCAGTGTTATTGTTTGCATATCTTCATTTCAAATGTTCATGCTCTTAGAGGGCTGAGCCTCACGTGACACCACAGTTTCCAAAGATCATCTCACTGTGAAACGTAGGAATGGGGTGTGATTTGTGCAGTTACACCTACATGAAACAGCCCCAGAAAATGGCCATTGATTTGTGCAATGCCTCTCTGGATTTTGAAGGAAGGCTTCGACAAAGGAGCTTTGCCTCAGCCCTGGCCATTTGCTGGGCTGGCTGGTACCTTTTCCTATTCAGAGCACATGGAGTATTCTTGCCTGAATTCCTGTAGTGTTACTGCTCATGTCCAGCATATTTGTCTACTAAATGATGAGCATTTTCCTACCCAGAGTCTCTTCACTGCCATGGTATGGGTGGATTGTGATCAAGCCAGCACGTAGCTCTCTTTCAGAAAAGAGAGTGGATGGAGATTCAGAAGCCTTTCACAATAAATCATGATTTCAAGTCATTATGGCTCATTTCTGAACCACATTCAGTTCATTTTATTCAGATTTTGTCAGTAAAACCAGACACAACATTCCAGGGTGCTCCATTGGGTAGCCATGCTGAGAGCCCCATTTGCACAGAGCCTGGCTTCTTTGACAGCCCTGGCACTTCTGAAACTGTTCCTTGAACCATTTTATTGGTTGTATTGGCTCTTCAAGTGAGGTTCAGCACTTGGCAGCCCCATAATTTCATTTTCTTTTGGTTATTCCCAAGTTTAGAGCAGCTTTGACAGGAGGGCAGAGAGGGCTCCATGCAGGTGTGTGTACACTTGGTCAGTGCCTCAAGAAATTGCTGTGACTCAAGAAATGCATCACGAGCACTGTAAAGAAGCTCCTCTATGCAAATCTGCTCTGGAACTGATTTTGCTGTGCATCACAGGAGTTACTGAAGATGATCAAAGTCACACTAAGTGTTAGAGCAGACTACAACAATTATTTCTTTATTTGATGTGTCAGTCTCTTATTGTTCCTTGTTCTAGGCTGTCTTATTTTAAATCTGTACATTTTCAAAATGGTTTCACTGTTCTGTCACTAAAGATTCACCTTTTTTAGTGAATCCTCAAAGAATCAGCTCTTGACTGACTTTCTGTCTTGGCAGACAAAGTGTTTACCTTTCAGCTTCTTCTCTGTATAAGAAATCTACTTTATTTTCCCTTTGTTAGGATTAAAAAGAGTACAGTTTGGTACAGCCTACTGTGCAGTAAATTAATTTAAAGTCTGAAACCAGTAACACTTTCAACAGGAAAGAAATTTTAAGAGATACACATCTGTGTAGGCGCTTTTTTTTTTTTGCAAGAATTAAGGCAGGCATGAATTTGCCTTAGCATTACATGTTTATTTCTGTTGTAGTTTCAATAGGAATTTATGTAAAATAAACTTTGTATACACCAAGAAATGCACACACAGAGCATGTAATGTAATTTTAAGGATACTTACAACAAGTCCTATTTAGGTTTAAAAGTGTTCAGTGTAAAAGCCAGAAATGCATTTCTTCAGTGATGGGTAGATCTCATTTGAAATGTGATTTGCTGCTTTTCTTATTTGGGTTAGTTTAAGTCTCATGTGCTGGGTATTGAAAAAATGTATATTTTAGCTTCAGAGGAAATTTAATTAAGCTAATTGAATAATCTCATCTTTTTGTTTATCCATGGATAAACAAAACGCTACTTTGTGTAGCATTGAATTTAAGGTGAGGTTTGCATTTCAGCGAGGTGATTCCACCATAGTGATCTGTGCTGGGGAAGTTTTGCTCAAATCCTCCCAGCAACCTTCCATTAACACCCACAGGCACTTTCATTTTTCTTCCAAACAAAACAGAGGAAGTGTGTGTGGGAAATTGGAGAAGTAATTAAAATGCCAAGACATAGGAAGCAATAGGCCTCAGCATCATCAAAGCTTTACTTTATAGAATTCTCCAATTTAAAGCTGGAGCTTGCAAAGGTATAACACCAAGGTAATTAAACTTGTTTTGTAGTTTGGTCACTTTGCCTGTTATCCTGCTTATTTGGGTGGTATTTTATTAATGATCTCTCAAGAGAAAACTACTGTAGCTGGCAAATTAATGAAATATTGATAACAACCGAAGTGACGTGTGTGTGACTGCACTCTGGAGAAGGCTGACCTGAATGTCTCTGCACTCCATGAGCAGGAAAGTCAGCACAGAGCCTGCTGTGAGCCTGGGGTCCCCAGGGACACTCCTGGGGGAGCAGGTGGGCGTCCACAGTAAATCGGAGTCAGGAATGGGCACTGGAGCAACAGCCACAAACCTGCTGAGCTGAAAAGACCAAAAATGAGCTCAGAGAGCACACCCAAAAAGATTGGGCCTAAGTGAACAAAATCTCCCTGGAAGTCTGGAGGCAAAGAAACAGGACACAGCTGGAAACATGGTTCCAAGGGAATCTGGCAGAGAAGAGGCAGTGACAGAGAAGCCCCTCTTGATCCTGGGACAACAAAAGCATCCCAGTGCAGCAGATACTCATGCAAGCACCTCCGTGTTTCTGTATGGGAATAAATCACACAGACTCCACTTTCTTCAGGATAGAAAAATCCCATTCTTTTTCATGTAACTCCTTTCTGTACAGTTTCACAGACCTCTTGCGTGACTCCAGTTGGTTAGTAGCTTTCTTGCCAATTGCTTTATTGGTTAGTAACAAGTTGTTACCCTGTATTGATTGTGTGTACATGCAGGAAAAGTTGTTTGTGAGAGATAGTTTTCATTTTTCTATCTAATAGTGTAAAATCAGTTTATACAGGTGCTAATTGTTTTTTCACCCAGGAATAGATTGTTATGTTAATGAACTGCTCACACCAGGATTGCTTTCACATGGGAACTTGCAAAGGGCTAGCCTGACAAGGCCAGCCACTGATTTTAGGAGAACGGGCTTGACTTTAGGAGGACTTTCTTTATAATTTTTCTATGTTACTGCAACATTGCTGTTCTGCAGTAAGTGCCAGATCTCCTTTCCCTGCTGTATTTATCACAGGACATCTTTGACTTCAGCCTTTTCTGGCAAATTGAGATGAAAGTTGTGTCTTGCAGTTCTTTTCCATTGGTAACCTTAGTTTGTTTGCCCTGGTCATGAGAAACACATGTGAAGAAACTGCAGCTTTCCTGGAGCAGGCTTGAGGTAGAGGTGCAATACAGTAACAGTTAAAATAGTTCAAACAGGGTTTGTGAAACCTGCTAGTTAAAATTTTGCAAGGCCTCTGGTAAAACAAGAGCTTTTTGGACTCATTCAACCTTATTAGCTCTGCAACTGTTTATGTACCTCCATGTACTTAAGCCACAAACTGTTTAAAAATAACATCATTGTGAGGATGGCCCAGTTTTTTGAAGAATAACAAGTCATTTCCAATTCCTCTGAACCCTTCTCCTCTTTCCCTGAGTGTGCAGCATTTCCTTAGTTTAGAAGCTTTTTGATCATTTCAGAAATTAACATTGCAGCGGGTTCTGAAGGGATGTGCTCATCAAGGAAACCAATTCAGATAACAAAAAGGCACAATTGTTTGCTGTCTCTTATTACGGGGGGAGAAAAGACCCTGCAGGCTGATCAGAGTCCTCCATAGCTCCTGCCTCCCAGATACTGCCTTCAGTCCCCTTCCCTGATGGAAAACCTTCACTTCCAGCTGGCCAGATTACCTGTAGGTGACAGTCTGAGGAAGGGGGATCAGAGAGGGAATGAATGGGCATGTTCTGGAGGGTTCTTCCCTGCTAGATGGTTGGATAAATAAGAAGTGAAAGGAGTCATGCAGCCTAATAGCTTGGGAGATCTTGGGCTTGGCATGGATGAGTTATCTCTACTGCTCTTACCTTGTTTCTCCATCTGTAAAGCAGACCAGCAGTAATCCTTTTAGGATTTCCCTTTCCTTTTTCAGTGGTGGTACTCCTCTTTGGATTTCCCTTTTCTTGTCCTCGTGCCCACACAAGTTTGGGATCAAAGGCTGTCCCTCCCTTTGGGGCTCCTGAAGCCTTAGGTTGCCCTGTGACCAGAAACAGCCTCAAGGTTGAGTGGTTGGGTTTTTCCCAGGTCTGAATGTGAAGCCACAAGACAAAAGGCATTTTAGCAAGGGATATATTTGTGCAGGTACTTATGCACACCCCAGTGGTACAGAGAGTGAAGCTGCTGAAAAAGAAGCTGTTGCCAGTACGGCCTCTTCACTTGTCTTACACCCAAGTGCACACAGCAGCCTTAGTGACTGCTGATGTGGAAATGTTCTTTCAAACCAGGCATTCATAATTAAACTGAGATCAAATACTCAGCCTTCACTCTGCTGCTAATGATGTGCAATATCTTCCTTTTCTTGTATTATTTTTTCATGTTTGTCTCTGTGTGTGCGTGTGTGTATTTTTGCAGCAAGTTGGAAATTATATTTTTAGTCAAGAGGACTAATTAATAATTCATTCATGAATAATGATGAAAGTAGCTGATTAAAATGTATGTATAGCTTCAAAAGGAATAATCTTCAGAAGTTATAAGTGTTTATAAAGTCCATCTCAGCCCCAATCTTCTCTTCCCAGCCTCTGTGCAACAGCTGTTGCTATTTCCATTCACAGGTATCAGGTAGTAATTTTTCTAGGGAATCTGATCCAGAGTAATAAAGTTGCAGTTGCAAGAGGTGGAATATGACAGAAATCAGCTGCAAACCTTCCTTTAGCCATGTGTCTTCTGGTTCAGGGGCACAGTATTGGATGATGTTCTACCTACTAGTTCTCAGTGTTTGTATTTCTCTCCTTTACTCTTTCTTTGGAAGGCAAAGAAACAAAACCCTGAAAATATAACACAAGAGAAAAACTAAAAAGAGAAGAGAGATCAAAGTCTTTAATGAACGTAGTGTGTGTAAAACCACCTGCAGGGGCAGATTTGTCATGGTACATTTTTGCAAAAATCATTAACTTGTCATGGCAAAATGGAAAAACTAATAAAACAGCAGTAAAAACAAGTTAAATTCTAAGCCTGGAAAATCAGCTTGTCTAAAAAAAAATGACACTTTTTTTTAGAGGTCAGCTCTTTTCTCCAATCCTGTGTGACCATGGCCCTTTCCCTTTTAACCTAGCCCTTTTCCAGACCTCAACATTTCTGTAGTGTTTTGTATTTGACATGTTGAAGAACACTCATTATTACCCTTTCCCCTCTAGATGATCCATTTTTTCACCTCCATCCTGGTGATTTGTACATAAAATTATAGGTTATTCCACTGTCCTAGTCCTTTTAGCTACTCTCAGCTCGAAAGTACTTGAAAAAGTTCCAACAAGTTTTTAGGCAGAAGAGCACTTACTGAGGCCTCTCCTGTTGGATCATGTCTCTGCGAGCTGTGAGTCCTTATTTTTTGTTAGTGTGGATAAGGTGTTATTACTCCTTGTGAAACAAAGTCACATTACATGCACAGTTGGCAATGTTCAACTCCTAATAACTCATCTGTGTTTGCATTCTGAACTAAATGACCTGAAAAATTGTGGGTTAAAATGGAAAGGAGAAGGAGGAGAGGGGTAGGCACCTTAGAAAGAAGACAGGTTCAGGAATGCATCCAAAACTGAGAAATCTGAATTTTCCAGACCATCTAAAATGGGAAAGCCATTGAAATGGTAGGACTAGATGTTCATCTGGTGTAAATAGGCATGGTTCACTGGCTATAAGGGAGCTATGTAAATATCTACCTCCTAAAGATGCAGGCCACAGATTTTTTTTTTTTTTTTTAAGGCATTTAGAAACCAAAGGAAACATAAGAGAGCTATTTATTTCTAGAAGCTGTGGCAGGTTCACCCCAGATGAGCAGGAGCAGGATGTCAGTGCTGGTGCCCCACAACTTTACTGCCCCTGATACCTTGTGAAGGCTGACCTAGAACAGAGGCTAGACACAGTTAAAGAACAAAGTAGGGATTTATTAAAAGGCCTCAATGGATCCACCTTGGGCAGCACAAGAGCCCCAAGATGAACCCAAAATGGTCACAAAATTCCCAACCAGTCACAGGGTCTCTCATAAGTTCTGATCCATTTGCATGTTGTATATCATGTTTCCAGAGTCTCATACCTTCTGGGTGGTTTTCTCACAGCAGATCTTCACAGCAGAGGTGTTGTTGCTTCTCAGTCAGGGCTCCTCTCCAAGGCTCTCCCTGACCACCCCGCCCCCTTTAATCCCAGCTACCTCCATGGGCTACAGCTGCTGCCCAATCAAGGACATCACAGCTGCAGCCCATTTACAATAACTAGAATCAGGGCAGGGTCACTAATACAATACAGAGATCTTTTACTGCCATTCATATATTTACAATACATATATTCACTCAGGCCCCTACATTTGCATATGGGAGTTAATTGTCCAATTACAGCTTTAGGTTATGAAATCCCATCCTCCTTGTTTTTCTCTCTTCAGTTCACCATTGTTTGTGCTCTTGGCCCTGAGATTTGGATCATTTGTCCTTGGTCCCCAGCTAGAGAAGGAATTGTTTTGTCTCCCTGCTCTGTGAAGAGAGCTCACCAACCCCTAATATGAAGTTCAGACCTACACACTAAAGCAGCACAGAATGTGAAAAACATAAAAGCTAAAACCTGAGGCATCACCCCATCAGCCAAACCTCTCCATTAGGATTTGCTCCTGCAGGAAGGTCCCTGCTGGCATCACTTGTGCTCCGGCTGCTGCAACACACAACACCTTTTGTGGCTTGTTCAAGTCACCGTGGAGGCGGCAGTGACAACTTCTGCTCCTCAGCTGGACAGTCTCACACACTCCATCCTGCCTGGCACTCATTTCTTCCTGGAGCTCATTAAAAAACATGTGGGAAAAGTGGCAGTGAGTGGCACTACAGGCATTTAGCTGGAGTAGTGAAGCATTGCAAGTTAGAGTTGCTCTTGTTTATTAATTGGCTTTTTTTTTTTCCTTTTTGAAATATAAAAATTTCTATTGGTGAGAGAGCAGCAAGCAGGTAGTGTGATATAATGACAGGGCTGATAACAAGCTCAGGAGCCCACAGACATTAACACACATAAAATCACAAAATCTTGGCCCTCTGTGAAACTTCCCTTTGCTGCTGAAGGATCAAATGTTACCTCTGCATTTCTGGTTTTACCCCCTCTGGTGCCATGACATCTATCCTGCACATTGCACTCCATGTGTGATGTGACAGGGAGAATGTATTTTGAAAATATATTATGGTTTTCATCTACCATAGCCCTGAAGTGCATTAAAAAAGCTTTTTGAAGAGTTCAGAAGCAACTGAATAATTTTGTTTATTTTGCTTAGGGGTTTTGTTAGTCCATGTAAAGCTGTTTTCTTTGAACAAGTGACCTTTCTCTTGGTGGTTCCACTGTGCCATGGTAGCTGTCCTGCTAACACAGAGACAGGGTGGACTCTTCTTCAGGATGAAGAGTCTTGCAGAGAGACCTGAGCTACCAGGGACCAAAAAGCTGCTTTATGACACGGGTGGTGATACTCACATCCATGCACAGATTTTGAAATGCTAAGGCGACGTTAATGTGGAAGATGCCCTTTAGCATCTTGAAATGCTAAGGTGATGTTAATGTGGATGGATATGAATTTGGGTATTTTGGTTCTGCACCCCAAAATTCCAAAGCAGACTGTTCTCTGATGAGAGCAGCACTTTACCAAAAGCAGTGGACTAATGTTTGACACCCATGGTAGCCGCTGTTTTTCTATTGCTGGCTTGACCATTTTTTTTTTTCTTCTTTGATTATCAGGCCTGACTTTGATCCTCAGGAGCCTCCTGCCCATCTCCTACTCCTCAAACTAGCTGATCTTATCCTCTGCCAGTTTTTCAGTAAAGATACTGCTGCTTCAGTTTCCAGCTCTGCTCTCTTTTGGCTTTAGCATCTCCTGCCCTTTAGGCACATTTATTTCCATCTCTTCTTGATCTCTCTGATGGAACAGTCCTGGTTTTTGCAATAGTCCAGAGGTCAGAGGTGGTTTTGATCTCTCAGTCCAACATCTTTCTTAGTTAAAATAATAACCTGCAATATATTGCAGCTACTCTTTCTGTGAGAAATACAGTATTTGGGGGTGTACCAAAAGAAGGCCTGCCCTTATGGTTTAGAGTGTTTAAAGCAAACCTGAAGCATTCTTTGTATCAAATCAACTCTTGTAATTCTCCTCCAATCACACTGCCAGATTTTTCTTTTATTACTTCAAAGCAATTTTTTCTCCCTTCTTAACTCCTCCACCTTTTTTCTTTTCAAAGCTTTGCTTATGTCCTAGCTTTTGCTCAAACCCCCTTCTAATTGGTGGTGATCCATAGGTGGTCATAATCTGGAAAATGCTCTTATTGCTTTGCATTCTTTTAATTATTAATATTTCAGTTGCTAATATTCAATAGCATCTCATTATGCAAAGCCTGAAGAGCCACAGCTTTAGCAGGGTCCAAAGCACCAGAGTTTTCTTCTGAGGAGATAAAAATTTGTGGTATTTACTGTCAATAAACTTAAATCAGCAAGGGGGCAGAAAAGCAGAAAATTGCAGATATGTGAAGAGCTTACAGAATAAAGAATTAGTTAATTATTTTTCTAAGATGGGTAGGACAGTGTAAAATCCACAGTTAACAGTAATCGGGGCAGCTCATTCCACGTTTGCTTTCTTAACATTTAAAAAGAACAATGTTTTTTTTTTAAATTGAAAGCAGGACACAAACTGATTCTATTGGTTTCCTGTAGAAGAGAGGAAAAAAAAATGATGAGCTCAGCTGTTTTCTCCTCCTTAATTCCTGCACTCAAGATTTACTGGACACGATAGAAAAAGTTCTTCACAGAGAGGGTGATTGGGCATTGGAACTGGCTGCCAGGGAGGTGGTGCAGTCACTGTCCCTGCAGGTGTTTGAGGACAGCCTGGACGTGGCACCTTGATGTGCCATGGTGTGGTTGCCAGGTTGGTGTTGGGGCACAGCTTGGACTCAATGACCTCAAAGGCCTTTTCCAACCCAGCTGATTGTTTGATTCTGTGATTCAGGCCCCACTGGGGCTCTCTGAATCAGAACACTGCCTAAATGTTCTAAACTCTAAAGCAAGCAGCACTCTAAAGCAAGCAGCACCCAGCCCAGGAGGTAATTTGGGTAGTGAGGAGAAAAGCATGATACTCATCAAGTGAAAAAGATGCTGGGGAAGGAAAGTCACGATGCTTTTGTCCACAGCAATAAATCCCCCAGCTCTGGATCCTCATTATCTGCAAAGGCTGCTGGTGACAGGGTTGTGATGCCCAGCACCAGTTGGCCTGTGGCTCCACATTAGCTGCAACAGGGATCCTAATTGTTTTTTGACAAATCCTTAGGAAGGCTGCCAGAAGTCTTCTGGCACGCACTAACAACTGGTTTATGCTTCTGCACAAATGTCCAAACTCCTGATAGAGGTTAAATGTACTGCATTAGCAATTGTATTCTATTTGATTATGTCATAGGAAGAGAGATGTGATGATTTAGCAATGCACTTGGGAGCAGTTTGAAAATATTGCAAACTTGACAGATGGCAAAAAGATAGCTTAGCAATGTTGCATTATTCCTGTAGTGTTTTAGTTGCTAACACCTGTGCTTGTTCCATGTTAAAACAAAAGCACTAGAGCAGCACTTGGCGTGGCTCTTTGCTGCAGATTATCAAAGATGTGGTTTCTCACCTGGGAAGGCCTTACCTTCATTTCCATACTAGAAATCACAACGTTGTCTTTCCCTAACAAACCAGGAGTGCAAGCAGGACATTTAGCTCCACTGAGTTCAAAGTGCCAGAGGAACCCAAGTGCTGCTTGGTTTCTTTGTACCAGACAGGAGCTGAAATTAAAATGTGGGCGGTGGCACACAAAGCCAGTTTGTCTCACAGCCCCTGCTCAGAACAGGCCTTCCTGCACCTTTTGATGTGCAAGGCTTTGAAGATGTGCTAGGGGAACAGGCAGTCACAAAGCCACGTGCTTTCAGGCGGGATCCCACCACACAAGAGCACTAAATATGCAAGTCTCATTACAAACACCCTTAAGGTACAGAAATAAGGAATGGTGAGATCCCAAAGTGGCCCCAGTACAACCAGGACCGAATGGGGCACTGCTCTCAGCAGGCTGGCTGGTGGTCCTGCTCCAAGTAAGAGCTATTTCATGGCAACAGAGTCCTGTGGATGAGAGTCAGCTGCCATGGGCTCACTCTTGGTCTCTTCTGCCCAGGTGGCTCAGCCTGGTGCCCAAAGCAAGGAGGGGAAGAGGCAGGGTTAAAACTATCCCCACACTTTTGTTCAAGGCTTTCTCTCTTTCTGGGACCCCTTACCTCCCTGTCCAGTGCAGCTGTGAACACCACAGGCAGAACAGGGGCCTGACAGAGCATGGTCCAGCCCCCACAACCACCTGTGAGCCTTCAAACTCTTCATTCTTGCATGTAGAACTGGACAAGACTCTTGGCAGATTCCCATTTCTAAAGCTACCAACATCCATAACCTGTGTAACCACACCTGCTATGTCACATTGTGAGATGTGTCATTCATCTTTTTCTTGGTATTTGCACTTAGTTTTGGTTTTGCCAAAAGAAACGTTTTCTTTTCTCCCACCTGCAGAGTTTTTTGTACTCTTTGCCTCCCTTTTTAAATTCTTTCCTCTTTCTATCATATGAGGCAATGTTTGTAGTCTTTTCATTCTAAAAAATAAGTCCAAAAAATGAAAGAAAAAACCAAAAAACATGTTTTGAGAAAATTTGTGCTATTCTTCATGGCAAGCATATTTTATCCATTAAGCAAGACAATAACTTTCACATGGTGACTTGCAAGCTTCTGTGGGATGATGGAACAAGCGGTTTCAGATATGGTAAAATCATCCATGTGGAAAACCAAACTGTTAAATATTCCAGACAAGAGAGCTTTTCAAACCCTGGCATGGGAGCCAGAAAATATCCAGTAATTCTGTGACCAGTAAATATCCAGTAACTCTGTGACCACCACTTGTTTGACTGAAGGCAAAGATAATCAACCTGTTGCCTTGAAAGGCCATTGTGTCACACAGGTTCTGATGAAGATATTCTTTATTATTTGAACTGCTTACCAAGGGACTGGAATAAATGAGCACTGGTGGGAATTTCAGAAGCTGCTGAGCTGATATCTTGGGATCACAGAGGAGCTGAAGTGTGGTCAGGGCATGCAGGGAGCTGTGCCAGGTACTGCAGGGTGCTGGGTGAGGGTCCCCTACAGCTCCAGCAGCAAGACAGGACAGCCTCTGTTCTGTCTTCATCCTGGCTGCCCAAAGCTCCCAAGGAAAGGTGGCTCAGGCAGGTCTTGTGGGAAGTGGTGGAGAGAAAGGATTTGTGGTGGCAATACCCATTGTCCTTTCAAGTGCTTGTTGGGGAGGAAGATTCAGGGGCCTGGAGGGAAAGGCGATGTGAATTCAGTGTTGTGTTGACAGTCAGACAACCCCTGTGAGCTGTGGTGGGAATTTGGAAGGGGTCTGCTCTGGGGTGTGTTTGATGGGCTCTAGGGAAAATGGAGCTTTCCTGCTTTTTTGTTCTTGTGCATATGCCTTATGTTCTGAAAAGCTGTGGTGACAGGAAGTGGGAGGTGATAACTCAGAAGGTGTTTTGAGTAATGATGGGGTGTTACATGGTTTTCAGAGAAGAATGGCTCAGTCTCATTTTCTGCCTGGTGTTTCAGTGAAGGAGTGCCGGAGGATTAATCAGACGTGACTCCTCTGGAGGAGATGTGCTTACACTGCTAACTGCAGGGTGGCTGGAGTTGTGTCTGCAGCCTTTGGCAGCTCTGTGTGAGTTTGCTCTGCTCGTGCCCACAGCTGAGGCTGAGCTGTCTCTGCTCAGTAACACCCAGTGTCAGAACGCATCAGCCCTGGTCTGGCACTCACTGAAGCACATACAGAGCTCTTGGGGGACTTGGAGCACAGATAAAGCTTGCTCATCTGTATGAGAGCAGGATCTGTTTAGAAAGGTACCTGACTAGCTCCAAGTGAGTCAGCTCAGCCACCAAGCACAGTAAACTGCCCACTTGGAATGACTCTGTGTGTGTGTGTGTGTGTGTGACAGCTTGCCAACCCACAGCATCCACGAGCTGGTCCCTTCTCCTTTGGCCACCAGCCCTCAGGAGAAGTGGGGCTTTCTGTCCTTGGGGACCAAGGAATCTTTTCTGATGTTGTGTGACAGAGCAAAAGCTTTGGTCTGCACATCACTGCTCTCTGTAGATGGGCATTTGGGGGAGGGGGTTCAGTGTTCTGTGTTCTGCTGGTGTGTTTGAGAGGCTCCCTGGTCATGGGTTAGGGGCCTGCATTGTGCATTCAAAGGCTGTGGCTCTGTGGTGCCCCCACAGCCATTCTGTCCCGCTCCCCTTTGTGTCTCCATGCCTTTATTTCATCCTCTGGACCACTTGCCCAGGGCAGAGGCAGTCATGCATACTCTGTGTGCAGGAATCCTTTATGGAATGCAGAGGAGGTGATTTTATGCTATCATTGATGATAAACAACATCACAAGATAGCAACAAATTGATTTTTTTAATCATTTCATCTTCTTCCCCTACTATTACAAGGGATTATTCTGTCTGTTAACCTTTCAAGCTATGGTGCTAATTTGCTTTATTGCTTAAAACCCAATGTGAATTCCCCTCAGGCTGTTCCAGAAATTGCTTGCTTTGTTATCAAAGGATCAACAATTCACTGAAAACATCTGCTTTTTTCTTCCCCTCAAGCTGTTTTAAGAAGTATATAGACATGTGTACAAGGAAGAACTATTGAAATAGTTTAGAAAGTACTGCCCCTCCTGTAACAAGCTGTTCATGGTGCTGTGCAACAGTTGTACCATCTCAAAATGCTCACTCATCCCTGGAATGGTGTGTTGTCCCAGGCACCCAATACAAATCTTGGCACAGAGACTTAAGATTTGTAGTTTTTTGTACTATAAACTGAGCAGACCCAAGGAAAAGGTGAAAGAGTGCTGAAGAGATTTCCAGTGAGTACTGGGTTGGTTGGTGGGTTTAGTGATGGCACATGTGAGCAGACAGACTAATGCTCACTGTAACTCCCCTCCTCACGGGTTTTCATCACACATATGAGAAGGACTAACAGCACAAGCATGAAACAAGGAATAATAACTCCATTTGCAGACTGCTGGTTGGTCTGTGGAAGTGCCTGCTGCAGTCAGGGGTGCACAGGCACCGGTAATGTTGGTGCTTTCACCTCCATAGTGCTCCTCCAAGCATGAATCTGCTGCAACTCCCCACTGGCAGCAATGCATTTCCTTTAAAATCAGGCACTTCTTTCCAGCACTGTCTGTAACAACAGAACAGGGAAGGACATAGGAGGAAACCTAGTCTGAGCTGTGTTGACTGTTTCTGTGCTCCTTTACTGCTCATCCTTTGTGACTTAAGCTTTTGCATTTGTGTTTAAGCTCTCAGAGTGCCCCTTTGACTGAAGCTGGGGTTTGGGTACAAGCTATTCTTCCTGTCTTTAGATTTGTGTTAGACATAAGAGTTTTTCTATGAAATCCTCTCCAGGGTTCACTGAAGACATGTTGTAATTAGTTCATTTGTTTGACATGATCCTTTGAAACGACCTTCCATGAGAGCAGCAGTGTGCAATTGTCACCTGCTCAGGTCTGCTTTGGTTGTGTTGCTCTTCTCTTTGTTCTCACTCGTCATTATGGTTTAATTGGAATTCAGCAACGACCCTGACGGAAATGGAGAGAAGGATTCAGGCAGGAGAAAGCAAGGAATGTGAAAATGAAGCGTAGTATAAAGGAAGCTTTTGTAAATTGGATGCCACAGAAGGTGAAATCTAAGCAAGTTGTGTTTCCTGGGAGCATCTGATTTCATTGTTCATCTGCTTACTGAACTTAACGAGTACAACTGTTATTAAAACCAAGGCTATGTTCCATGACCCATTTTGTCTCTCTCAAACCTCTGAGTCCTGTAAACATCTGTGCCAGGGAAATGAGGCTGTTGGAGACCAGCTTCTGAGGGCATGGAAGAATCCCTTTTCCCACCTGGACTTTATGGCCAGAACAACTCATCTGACTTTGCTGCTACTCTCCTGCTTCTCATTCAGTGACTTTGGCTGGCAGGGAATTAAGCTAACCCTTATCTCCCTGAAAAATTTAATAAAGCTTTGAAATCCCTCGTGCTATAGTGATCCACCAACCTAATTGAAAAGCCCTAATGAGATCTTCATGTTTCTGACAGACTACTTTACATATGGCTTTCCAAAGTCTATAACCTTCTTCAGTTAAATTCATGAGATATTTTAATTTTTTAATTAAAAAAAATTCACTATTTTTTCAAGAGAATTTTTAGAAGTAAGAAGTATTTTCCTGTGTCTATAAACCAGGAATAGCCCTTGCCATGTGTGACAGTAATAACCTAGCAGCTGAAAAAGCTAAAATTTTCATCATGGACAAGGAACTCAGGCTCTGAGCTATTTATTTTAGCTATATGGAACCAGTTTATCAAAGAACTCTTTCTATATTTAGCAGATTTTATATATGTTCTGTTTTACACTTATAAACATGCAGGAATAAATATATATATTTTTTTAATGCAAATTTTTCCTGCATTTTGTTTTCACTGCTGCTGATCACTAATACATCTGTGTTGGAAAGCAAACAAGCAAACATTCTCCATCTTCTCCATGTATGGTTTCAGCTATGAAATCAGAAAAGTGGTTTTATTATGCTCATTGTCGAGCTATTTGCTTGGAAACCTAAGCTCTCCTTCTGATTCAGGGTCTTTGCAAACAAAAGGAGAAGAAAACCAGAAGAGAATTACACAACAGCAGTAGTTTCTTTAACTGGAAGCAATGTACCAATTATTCCATCTGGCTACATTGACACCTTTTTATGGTTTATTGCTCATTTGGAAATGATAGTCACAATTCCCTTGTGCAGAATGCTCTCATCCTTCTCATCAGAAGAGCTGACAAGAAAGCCCAGATCTCACTGGGCTTCAGGGCAGCTCTGGGCTGGCTCCTGTATGTCCCTTCTCTGCAGCCAGGAGAAAAATGTATCTGAAAACAGGGTGCCACTGTGGCCCCTGCATCCCCAAAAAATTGTCAGTGCCATCAAATCAAAATTTTATGTAGACTGGGGCTGATGATGGATTTTTTTTTCATTTAATTGAAGGAATGGAATCATTGACAACAAATACTTTAAATTAAGGAAATAAACATCACCCAAAATTACCTTTATTTTCAAATAAGTTCTTCTAGCAGATGGAATGGAAATGCCAATACTCTCAATTCAAGTTAACAAAACACTTGGTATCGTTATCTCAAAAAGAATTTTTTTCAAAATTGATCTTCCAGTTGGCTTTAAATCCACTAATATGTATTTTTGGGAAAACTTTAAAATCTTCAGAAATCTCTCTTCCAATATTCCCAGCTGGTGGTGTGTTGCAGTAGACAGCTCAGAAGAGAAATGCAGTTGTCTCAGCTGGAAGAGGGGCTCTGAGGAGTTGATAAAAGACAGCAAATTTAAAGCATCTCACAGAAAGGAAGAAATGGTGGGGATTATGCCTTGTGAAGGCTGACCTAGAACAGAGACTAGACAGAGTCAAATAAAGCAGGGATTTATTAAAAGGCCTCAATGGATCCACCTTGGGCAGCACAAGAGCCCAGCCAGGGCTGCACCCAAGATGAACCAAAATGGTCACAAAATGGACACCTGGTCATGGGGTCGGTCACTTTTGTAAGTTCTGCTCCATTTGCATATTGGAGTTAATGTTCCAATTATAGCTTTAGATGATGAAATCCCACCCTTCTTGTTTTTCTCTCTTATTCTGCCATTGTTTATGCTCTTGGGCCTGAGATTGGGATAATTTTTTCCTTGGTCCTCAGGTAGGAAAGGAATTGTTTTGTCTCCCTGCTCTGTGAAGAGAGCTCACCATCCCTTAATATGAAGCTGAGACTAAAGCAGCACAGAATCTGAAAACCATAAAAGCTAACACCTGAGGCATCAGGGAGGGCAGTGTATGGAGCTATGAAGGCTTGGTTAGTTATTGCCTCTGGACCATGGAGCAACCCAAATCATCATGGAATTCTTCATGCATTTGTAGGGGGAATCCCACTCACGCTCTGCTTGATGCTGTCCAAGCCAGTCCTGAAAATAGGAGGAGTGGGGGGAGCCAAGGCCCTTACCCCCCAAAAAAGATAAATTTTCTCAAGAAGTTCTGGTTTAAACCAGCTGGCATTCCCCCAAGAAACATCCATTGGGTTTGAAAATTTCCAGAGAGCTCTGGTGCAAAACAAGGTGATTAAATTTCAGAACTCCTTTAACACTGCAACGTGCGGGGGGGAAAGCTCACAGAGAGGTGAAGGCAGACACATGGATTTGCTTTGGAAATGGAATTCAAGAAGGAACTCACTTGACAACTACTTATTAAAGCCATAACTGTGGAATCTTCAATTCTGAAATTAGCCTTCCTGCTCCAGTGGAAATGTCTTTGCTCCCTGTCTTATTTTTCCTTCCTTATGTCTCCCCAGGAGTGGTCTTGTGCAGGAATTTCTAACAAGCTCTCTCCTACCATGTTTTGTGTATGTTTTGGGCAAAAAGGACTTTATCCTAGGGATCAGATGATTTACAGAGTGGAAAAATACTGCTTTATAATAAAGGGAGGATATTGAATAAACCCCAGATTTAATACCCAACCTAACAGAACACCCTGATGAATGTAATTGCATTTTAAGCATTCTGATTGAATTTTTGATCCATATTGCATTTGTTTTGCTTGTGAATCTTTTATGGGGGGAAAAAAGTGTCTGGAGATTAAAGGATTACCGAGTTCTTAAGAAGCCAAGGCAGCTGCTAAAGCATCTGAATATGCTTGCTGAAATTTGGTGGGAAACCTGTATTAATACTTTCTCTTCTAGCAAGCCCAAAAAGCCCAGGGGAAGGGGGACAAGGGAGAAGAGCTGTAAGGGCCAATTGCTTCTACAGGTGAACAAACTGCAGGGTATTAGCAAGAGCTGGAACAAAACAGTGCTGTAATTGAAATAAGAACTCATCTGAAATGATTATGGGGGAGGATGAGGCTTTTCTTTTTTTCTCTCTAATTTTCTGATGAGGTGGAAAGAGTGAGCAGTACACTCAGTTTATAAGAGTTACTCATTTCTGTTCTCTCTTAGTGGCAGGGAGTGTGGGCAAAGTACTGCAGCCTTTAACCCCTGGAAGTAAGGCTCCTCCTGCAGGAGACATTGGAGGCAACAAATGCGTTTAAAAAAGGGGTTTCAGCAGGAGAGAAGGCTTCAGCACAAAGTGTAAGTGATAGGTTTACCCAGAGGATGTGGTTAAATCTTTTAGGGTCAGGGTGTATCTTCAGGCAGGCAGAGGGCAAAGTGGCTTTGCTTTATATACACACAGAGCTGTGGGGAGCTGTGAAACTCTGGCTGTGCAAAACACCCCTAATTATCAGGGCCAAATGGCCACTGCATGTGCATGTAAAATGAAGCAAATATACTACACTGATTTGGCTGCTCACAGGAGCAAAGTCATCATCTCCCAAGGACAGATAAAACCCTACCAAGCACTGTGAGATCCAGGGAGGCCTTCCAGGCTTTACTGGGCTCTCCCAAATCTACAGTGTGTTTTAGCAAATGCTGGCTGCCTCTTGAAAGCTGCTTCCAGCTGAACAAAACCTCCAAGCAAATCTTAAGAAGCCTGATCAGGGCACATGATAAGCAAAAGGCAAACTCAGCAGTGCTGATGGGGAATGACTTTTGGCTGGTGGCTTTTGATCTGTGAGAGCAAGAGATCATCATGTCTGTTGCAGCTGAATTTGTCAACATAGTAAAGTGTCATAGTTTTGTTGCTGTGAAATGATACAAGCAGTATTATTTTTAGTGTTCCAAAACTGTAGGTTTCATATTTTATTGGTAGCACAGCTTTAAAATATGCTTAGTATAATTTCTGTGCCAGTCAAAGCTTCACAAAACATTGAAAGTGAGGACAGAACTAAGGAGCTGAACAACAAAAGGAGCATTGAAAAAAAATGCCTAGGGAAAGAACTTCTTAATTTCTTCTGTCTATTGCTTTTGATTATATACACAATGTGGGGCTGGGGGGAGTCTTCTTCTCCAAGTCTGGAGTAGGTCGGTGGGGTTTGCAGACATTTCTAAATGCCAGACTTTCCAAATCAACTGGAGGCGGGTAAATCCCCTGAGAACATTGTGAAGTCCCAAGTGGTTTGGTTCAGGAAAAGAAACCCCTTAGGCATGAGGATAGGGGTAAAAATCTTCATTAGACCTAGAGAGCAGTGAAACATTTCAAGAGCAAAAACTGATGCCTTGGTGAACCTTTGGCTTGGTTTAAAAACAACCTGAAGTAAAGAATTTTGAGTATTCTGCACAGTTCACATTGGGCAAAACCTTGACCAGAGTTGCATCTTCATGTCTGTTCCACCTTTTTTTTTTTTTCCTTAAAAATCCTGTGAGGTGTTCAGGGTTGAAGTTTGTGCTGCATAGTGGAGATATCTGAAGTAATCATTCCATCTACACTTGCCTTTGGGCAAATTTTATATTCCCAGGCACATTATTTAGGCTTGTTTGTCATTTTCTGGCAGCAGACAGACATGCCCTGAAAAATGGAACAGCCTGCTTTGGTTGTAACTGGAAACTGAAATTCTCAAATCATGTAGCACTCTTGGTTTTGGTTGACTTTCCAAACCAGGTGCAGGAATTTAAAAAGTCTTTCTGTGTGTGCTGGGAATGTGTTTCAGGTGTGGTTATGCCCACGCAGATCACTTCGGTTCCATAAAGTGCACTGGCATTTGGATTTTGTTCTTTTATCTATATACAGTTGACAGTGCCTTCAAAACTCCTCACAGCAAGCCCTGCACCAAATGGCAGGAGTAAAAGGCCTGGCTGTTGTGCCAGTCTCACCCTCAGCTGTGATGGCCTGAGAGCTGCCACCTTCTAATCCCATTTCTGCCATCTCAACCCTCTTGGTTCCCACTGGATGTGAGGAGGATCCAGTTCCAGCAACACTCTGGGCGCATTTATGGTCTTCTTTTTTGAGGTTGTTGGTGGATGGAAGCAGTCAGGTCTGAAAACTTTGGCTGTCACATGTAAAGGACAACAACTGAATGAGAAAAATGTTATTCCATCCATTCCAGGGCCAGTGGGAACACCTGGATAAACCCTTCCAGACTCCTGCACAAGTCTTTCCTATGGCAAATGGGGCAAAGGTTTTAAAAGAAAGGAAAAAAAAAATAGAAAAAAATTGGTAGTTTCTTTCATTATTTATTTTCCCTCCCCATTATACATCCTTCCAACAGAGGGGCGAAGCTGTCTTGTTTTTACTGCCCAGTCTGCAAAGATAAGGCAGGATGAAGTCAAAGCTCTACAAGTCATTGGGAATGCAATTGAGAATAGCCACAGTCCTCTGCTGGCTCTAATAATTCCTGCTTGGATTTGTTTGTGTCTGTCATTGCTTTGCTTATGATTATAATGCTTATGGAAATGGAGCTTAGCATCTTTTTCTTTTTTTTTTTTATTGGAAGAAAAAGACCCTTAAGCTCCATGTATTGAAATGAACTCGTGTAATTCATAGGAGCTAAAGGATGAAATAATACAGGATCATAGTTATTTTTGCCCAGAAAAAAAATTACATTAATCCTGCCATCCCTTCACTGCTAGCAGGAATCACAAAAGGAAATCTCCTGGGTCCTCTGGCAGTAATTCTGTAGCGACCTTTTTGTGCTTCCCTGCCCTCTGCTCTGCTGTGATGGGAAGGAAAGGGCAGCAATGGGAGATGAGTACTGAGGGTGTTGCCCCACACTGAGCAGTCAGAATGAGGGAACCAAGCCGTCCCTGTCATGCTCAGAGCAAAGCCAGCTTAGAGACCCCCCTCCTAAGGGCTGGAGCTGCTCCTTGCCTTCACTCTGCAACAACCACTTCATGGCCTATTTCTGATGGATCAGACACGTTTGCTTTGGAATGACCAATTCCTCCAGCATCACTCTGCTGGTCATAAGCAATTTACAGCATCTCCTGATCAAACTAACTGTTCTGCCATTCAAAATAATGCTGCTGATCCTACTGTAGACATTAGTGCTCTGGGAAATAATCATTATTAGGTTCAGAATGCACAGTGAGCACTGTGAAATCTTATTAAAAGCTGATTTGCCCAGGCTAATGTTCTAATGTTAAACTTTTTCTAAATATAATTAGATGTTTGTGTTAAACCAAGAAGTAAACCTGATGTATAATTTGGGGTCACAGATCACTGAAGTCAGTGAATGCACTTTATTAATTTCATATGTAAACTTAGAGGTCAGGTGAACAGCATAGGAAGGGTGCCCAAATAATGCAGTTTTAAAAAACTGTGATACACATTCAAGTCCAAGTTTGCTGTAAAGAGAACTGTGCAGTGGGGTCTCAAAATGCTTGAGAAAGCTCTCCCCCTTCCTTGTTGCCTGGACCCTGTGATTTTACACAAGTATAAAATGGGGGGCTGGTCAGTGAAGCCCAGGCAGCAGATTTGGAGCTCAAGTGATGATGCTCAGCTTTTGGATTAAAAGAAAGAGAAGGCTTTTTGGTACAGAAGGAACAGAACAACATATATCTCAAAGGCTCAAGAACTAGGCAAGAAACAGAACCTATCTTCAATGAAAAGACAAAAAAGAACAAAGCCTAACCCCTTCAAATTTTCGAACCACTCATGGGAGTTTGGGGGCCTCTTACATCCAAGAGTTAAGCTTGGCCTTGCTAACCCTGTTAATGGATGTTGTTGCTCCCTGGGCTTATCTTGTTCAGCAGGAAGGGAGGAAGTGAAGCGGGCCAGAGGAGCAGCTCTGTAGGACAAGGGACAGAAGCCACAGCCTCTCTTGGAAGGGAGGAGGTAGCAGTGCCTATCAGTTCTCTGCAGATTTGATGCCTACCCCCAAATGTAGTCTGAATTTCTCAAAATGTCAGCTTTGCAAAACAACTTTCCTACTCCTCAGCTGTGGCAGACAGTGCACCATTTGTCCTTTTTATGTCTTTTTGTGTCACAAGTTATAATACAGTTAGGGTGAAAAGAAGGAAAAGCATTTAATTACTGGGAGGTAATGAATGTCCAGGAATCAGAATATTTGGAGTCCCAGTCACTGTTTACAGGAAAATGGTTCTCTTTTAAAGCTGCTTCACATAGATACCATTAATCAGACATATTATGTTCAGGCTCCTTTTGCCTTGATGCAAAATGGGTTTGTAAGAGCTCCACAAGTAGTACATTTTAGTCCTAAACGTAATTCAGTTTGCAGGAAAGATAAAACCCTGCTACAGGGAGAGGAGTTCTTGGAGCTGAGCCCACGTTTTTTGAGGATATAGCCATGATCCCCTAAAAGGGTTCATTGCAAACTATTGAAAAGCAAATAATTGTGGGTAAAAATTCTGTATGATTCGATTTAATTACTCTCCCTCAGTCTTATTGTGATATTGTTTGATACTGCTGGCTGTGGCCCCACTTATCCTGAGGTTGCTTGTTTGAAGGCATGATTGCCAAAGTGTGATTTTCAAATTGTTAGACCTGGAATATCAGCTCTTCATCATTCAGGATAGCAGGCTGTAGGATAATTCCTGTCTTGTTTAAGCTTATAAATAACAGTTATTCTCTTCAGAAACATGAAGCAAACCTCTGCTGTCACGAAACAGAAAATGTGTCTTTTCAAATACCTTAGCACAATGACCTACTTTGGGCTTCTATTGTCATAAGGTACTTTGATTTTTGGAGGTCAGAGTTGACATTCCTCAAAGTAGTTTGTGTTTTGAAGAGTAGTGGCTATTTTCCCCACTAGAAATAAGACCCTCTTCTCAGTATTGCAACTCATTTCTGGTACTGTTTATTGCTCATGAAAAATCTTGGCCCAATGACATAAATAAGAATTTTTTTGAAACCTTGGCTCTAAGAAAGGTCCCCTTCCTCCTCCTGCTGCAGCTCCATGTCTGTTCAGCATGGTCAGAGAAGGGGATCACTACCTCTCTCTATGCACAAATGACTTTTATCACCTTCCTCCTCCATTCTCTTCTCCTTTGACCACGCAACTCTATTTCTACCTGCCCTTATTTTTTACCTCTGATTTTTTTCCTTTGGGTTTTTTCTCTGGGTTCTCCTTGTTTTGAAGTGCAGTGCTGAAACTCAGCTGGTGACTTGCCACAGCTGAGCAGTGTGAAAGGATTCTCTCAGCCACTGCAGCCCCTCTGCACACTGCAGAGGGGTGTTCACCTCTTCTTGTGGCAAGGTGTCACAGCTCATGATGATATCTTAAGGCTGAGGATCAAAATGCTTTCCTGAAGAACTCTCTCTTTCTCCTTTCTCATTCAGTGTTTGTACAGTGGATTATTTCTGTTTAAGGATAGTCCTTGGCACTTGTCCCTGTGAATTTTTTTCTTTTTAGACTATTTTTTTGGATATGTCAGGGCCATTGGAATTCCAGTTTTATTCCACTGTATATTTGAGAGTTTTTTACACCTTCACATTGTCTGAAAACATAAGAGCATATGTTCTTGTCTGTCCCTCAGGCTGTGTCTGTAGAGAATCCAAGTAAGGCTCCTTGTGGGGCTCCATTTTGACCTCAAGACATCAGAAGCTGTTCCCTGCACACAGCTACTCAACCAGCTGCCACCCATCCCCAAGCTTTTCCAAGGACTGTCTTTCCATGGTTTGCTTGTGAGAATATTAGGCAGGACAGTCTGACATTCCATCTTGAGTAGAAGAATGTGTATTTGCTAGAAAGATGTTATGGTTTTTTGAAGTGTTGGCCTTGTGCAGTGAGCCAGGGGCTCCTGATGTGAGCACCTCTGTGATGTTCCACGCTCTCCTGCTGGGCTGGCTGGTGGGAGGCAGCAGTCCAGGCCCAGCAGCTCTTCCCACAGGCACCTGCAGAGAACAGAAATGCTTTAATCATGGCTGGAGAAGGGAGTATGGTGTGAATTCCTGACTGTCACTTCTGATCTCCCACAGAGCAGCCGTTCCAATTGAGGTGGCAAGTGGGGTTGGACAGAGCTGCTGCTCCTCAAAAGGAGCTCATGTTTGGGTCTGTGTGAAAAGCAGAGCTGCAGGTGTGGGGAGGGACACATAGGGCTGGACCCCAGGCTTCTCCAAAGGGATTTTGCTGAGAGCCTTGAGGCACATCTGCAAGCACAGACCCATGCTGCAGCACTCAGGGCAGCATAAATCCACCTCATGTTTTTTTCACGTGGTGGCTTCTTCTCCAGAGTCAATATTTGTGTCATACAGAAGGGTAAGGAACACAAAATGAAAGACTGGCCAACCTCACAAGGCCGTAGTGTCTGTCAGAAAATCAAGATGCTGGCTCTGCATTCAAGTGGCACTTGAGGCTGTGTGAGCACAGGGAAGCATCAGGCTGTTACTGTACTTAGTCCTAGTAGGAAAAATGGGCTGTTTTGGTCTGGATGTTTGTCTTGGTTTGAAAAGACAGGTGTCTGCTGAGGAAGGCAGGAGCCTCCCTTGAAATGGAAAATGTAATCCCCCTCCCTATGAATTATTGTAACTTTCAAATTAAGGGGCTCCCAGGCAAAGATATGGAAGTAGGATAACAGTTCTTTACCAGGAAAATCAAAATAATAATGCAGTAATACAAAACAACACTGAAAAAGTCAACTAGGAGCTGCCCCCCTGTGTTTCAGGGAGGTGGCAAAGTCCCATTCCATGGTGGCTCAGCCCTCCTGCAGTGCCAGCTGTGGTTCTGTTGGAGCAGAGATCCTGCACAAGGGGGGAGTTTTCCTCTGAAGGTCCAGGGCTGCTGGAGATGGGCCTGGGCTCCCTCTGGGAATGCAGGGGAGCAGAAAGCTGCTCCTCTGGGAATGCAGGGCAGCAGAAAGCTGCTCCTCTGGGAATGCAGGGGAGGAGAAAGCTGCTCCTCTGGGAATGCAGGGGAGCAGAAAGCTGCTCCTCTGGGAATGCAGGGCAGCAGAAAGCTGCTCCTCTGGGAATGCAGGGGAGGAGAAAGCTGCTCCTCTGGGAATGCAGGGGAGCAGAAAGCTGCTCCTCTGGGAATGCAGTGGGCAAAGGCTGCTGTGCTGTTCCAAACCTCAGATTGTATCCAGGTAGGAATGCTCGGCTCCTCCCCCTGGGCAGAGCATCTCCCAATGGGATGATGGAATTTTATCAGCCATGCAGGGACACTTAGTGGCCATGAACAGAAGAGATCTCCTGGAGGGAGGATGGGTTGTGGAAGAGATAAAAAAAACTGCCCCACCTGGTTTTAACAGCTGGCCCATGAACAGAAGATATCCCCCGGAGTTATGAGGGGTGAGTCATGGAAAAGATAAAGAACACTGCCCCAGCTGGTACTAGAATCCATACTTTTGGTTCCATCTTGCACTGCACCTAATACAATGGTGCAATGCTAATTCCACCATCTGGGTATAACTATTAGAAGAAAATATTTGCAGCTGAAAATATTGGATCTGTGAAATTCCTGCTTTTGCAAACTGTTTGTGTACTTTGGTGGGGAAGTTACCAGTGCTGCATTTCTTTGGAGGAACAAAGTATGGTATTTCCCCATGAGGGTCCAGCCCTGCTGAGAGATCTGAAGCAAACCTCTAAATTTACTCTGTTCTTTTCCAGTACATCCCAGCTGACAAACATTTCCAAACAATGGTGTGGGAATTGTGGCTCCCACAGGTCTGGGTGCTGTGTCCCTTTGCCTTGCTGACAGAGAACTGTCACCTCCCAAGGTCTGTCCTTTGGTAACTTTTTGTGATGCATCCTGTACTGTGGGGTTTCCACAGACACTGTAGGTCTCTGTATTGCTGCTGGACAGAGTCTGTGCTCCTGAGAGTCTCTTGCTCCCCAAGTTCAGTTGCACAGCCCAAAATATTTGGCTTGGAGCAGAACCCACCACAGCAGAGGTTAAACACAGAGTGTTGTGCTGAGCAGGTGGGAAGGAGAGGTGGGCAGTTTTTATTTGGAAGGGTCAGAATAGTTTGAGAAAAAACCAACCCATTCCAAGAGCAGTGGATTGTTCTCAATGTTTAATCTTGTGTATGAAAATACCATCAACAGCAAGTTAGAGGAAATAATTTACTTAGGGAGCTGCTGAGCAAGGAAACTGGGAAGTAGTGAGGGAGATCAGCCAGTAGTTAGTTTGCTGCCTCAAGTGTTTCTATGTGCTGCAGCTGCCATCTGTAATGGTTTATTTGTCTAGAACACAATTACTCCTTTTTTATTAATTTTTTCATCCTTGGACCAGTAATTTCAATGTCTGTGGCATCACATCCCTGATTTGGGAAGCAGGGTGACTGTTGCTTCCAGGCAGGTGCTGGTGAAGCTTTTTTCACTGGTAGTGTGGATCTGTGCTGGGTGGGATGGTGCAGGAGAGCCATTCTGAAGAGTTGTCTCTCATGGAGCAAGGAATTATTCTAGAACCTCCAGCACGTGCTGCCTTTCCTTCCCTGGCATGATGTTGAAATATGATGGCCAGCCTTCGCTGGAGAGGCTTTTCCCTTTAAAGGGGAAAAATCCACCCTTCCCCCTTTTCCAAGTTTGTCTAGCTTTTCTTTCCTCTAGTTTTGAGGAGCTTTTTACATTTTCTGTTTGTGTTTATTCCTGGTTTACTGAAAAATCAGCAAGGATTTTGTGTATACAGCAGCAAAATTAAAACAATCAAAACAATAGAATTTAATTACAGGTTGGCAAGTCAATAATGTTATTTATAACACAGGTGTTGTATGAGCAATTTCTATTTGATAGTCTAATGCTTTATTTCTTCCTGTCTGAAAGTCATTGCTGTATTTCCAAATTCTGGTTTAGCTCACTGATGGTAAGTTTAGCAGTTTTTATTTGAAGGTTGCAGCAATATAGGACTTCTTGTTTCTTTCTTCTTTTGCAGGCATGAAAATAATACTAATAAAAACATTTGAGATTTACACTGTTAAGGGTGTTGGTTCGTTTCTTTTCTGAGAACTGGAGAAAAATAGACTAAAGCATCAATATCAAAATTTACCCCCTAGGATAGCTACAGGATATTGTTTTCAATTTAAGAAGAAAAATTTTTGAAATTCCCAAGAGAAGTTTCTGTATTTTTTGCACTGAATCATCATTGAAGTGGGAATATCAGAGTCATCATTCTCTTTTTTTTATTTTAAATAAAAGAGCTCAAAAGCTTCAAGGAAAAGAAAATTATTCAGTGTAGAAGAGAGTAGGGAATGCCATAAAGATAGCGGCTCTAATTTAAACCCATCTTTATACACAGAATATTTTCTTGTGTATTTTTATTCCATTACCTCTTGCTCCTGTAAATACTCCCGAATTTCTCCATGTCTTGTACAAAAATCTTCATAAACCAAATGTTTATGCATATAGTGGATTGCAGCCTGCTTTGAGGTGTAAATCAGCTTTTGAGAAAGCCTGTGCAACAGTGAACATCTGTTTGGTGGAGGAAGCTAAAAGGGACATTGCTTGTTAACTGAAAGTGCAAGAAGTGCATTATTTCTCATTTTTGGTATTGGGAAAGAGCTTGTCTGCTACTTTGTGGTAACCTTTTTTTTCTCTTTTTTTTTTTTTTTTTTGAAACATAGTGACTGCTTTTTCTCCTTTGATTTTTAAGATTTGGTAAATCCTTTACGAAGAGGAAATACGTATTTATTTTTGAAAATATCTTGCTGTTAACTCTCTTCATAGGCTGTGCACATAGATGAATAATCAATGTATTAACCCAACAAAACAAAACCTCAGTGATTTTCCCATAATAGTAGCTAGCTTTAATCAAAACTTCAAAACATTAATGTTATATTAAAAGCAGTCACATTTGCCTTCCACAGGACAATGTGGGTATGAATAAACCAATTTCTTTGGGAGCTGAAGACAGCAAGATCCCTCCTGGGGCGAGGAGCCAAGGTGCATATTAGCTGTTTGGCCAATGAGCAAACTTGCAAGTTAATAAAAGCACTTAATAATTCTGTTTTGGAGGCGAAGCCGTGCTGCAGTGGTGGGAGGCCCAAGGTCTCTCGGTGCTGGAGCCCCGTCCCTCGGCAGAGCAGGCAGCAGCAAGATGAAAGATCCTCCCCAGAGCCGCCGTGACGTGCGCCTCCAGAATGGGGACAAGAGCTAATTCCTGTTCTGCACACATCTCCTCGTGCTTCTCAGAGAACAGGAGGTGCTTTTGGTTCACTGTTGCAGGCCAGACAGATGGCAGATTGCTGCAACCTTCCTGAAGTGTCCCCACGAGGAGAGCGCTCCACGAAAGTCACAACAAATACCTTGAGCCCCAGCTGTGAGGGTTCTGGGAGATTCAATGTGCAGACTCCTCTCAAGAAGTTGAAAAGTGGTGCAAGTTCATCATTGGTGATTCCTAAAATTGGCCTGATCCAAAAGCCACTGTAAATCTTGTAAATTGTTGACATTGGTTCTGAGTTGCATTCTCTGCGGCCTGATTGTTTGCTCTGTGATTCTCCATCCCAAGTTTTTCCATGGTGAGACTTCTTGAACTTTTGATGTCGAGACTTCCAGTCCTGCATTTTGAGCTTGCATTTCTTTGTGTGTTGGCACTGGAAAAATGGTGCCCAGCAAGTACAACACTCACAGAGTGTGGTAATCTAAGATGGAGGAGGCAGGAAGGCTCTTTGTGTAGGTTTCCTGTGGTAGTTTATTTTACCTACACACCAAAACGGTCCAGGAACAAAGACAGGGAGGGAGTCCAAGGATTATATACTGGTACAAAGGGGAGGAGCCGACAGCAACAACCAATCACCTGAAGGTGTGGGTGGGAAAAAGATTACAGTGACCAATATAAAACACAAGGGTAAACAGGCAGGGATACACACCAGCGAGGGTACAAAGAAACTTCTAGAACCTTTACCATATATGGTTAACAGGCTGTTGAACAGCCAGCAGGCCAACAGGGGGAGTGGCACTGGGGTTGATTGACAGCATGTCGCAGGAGTCCATGGGAGAGGTTAAAGTCTAGGGGACATTCTCCCAGGGCATAGCCCAAGAAAGTCCCCTAGCAGGCACATAGGCCTCCACAGTTCCCCTCCCACCACTGCATACAGGGTGAAGGGTTTTTCTTCTTCCAGCTCCACAGTAGCCTGAGGAGCAGCCTTTCCCCAGCCACACTGTAAAGGAGCACCTTATGATTTGAGGTTAAGATAATGTTCTTTGTTGTGCTGGCCCCAGGGAGCCTTTGACAAAGCATTTCAAATGGAAGCCTTCAAGACATCCCCTGGTTGCCTTGCAGCAGCTGTTCTTTTTCTGTCTGCGGGTTTTGGCTGGCAGAGGATCTCACGTTGTCAGTGTCTGTAGCTGTGCAGCACCCTCAGGAGTCAGAGGCTTGCTGTTGTGTCTGTAGAGGCAGGATGGGGATAACCTGCCCAAGGGAGCAGAAAATCTTGTGCATAGCAAGAGAATTACACCTGGGTCTTCTGGGTTCAAGATCTTGCTGCAGCCACCAACAAATTCTGCTCTCAGAATTATAGCTCTCCCCTCTTGTTGTAGCATGGTGCCCAAAATTACTGTATTACCAGGTGTGTGGTCAAGTAAATTAAAAACACAAGAGACTTTTACCTTGCTTTGGCAGAAGTGTTGCAGTTGCCCAGGCAGGGAGCAGGAGGTGCCACCAAGTGTCTCAGGTGACTCAGCTCTCTCAGGTGGCTCCACATGTTGTTCTTGGAGTAAAATGGAGGTAAATTTAGTGACAGTGAGAACAAATTACTCTCTAAGTTGTTAGAGGTTAGTTATTGTGGTCAATAAAGCAGAGGGCTTCTGGAAAAACTGAGGTTTTAACTTGGGAAATGGGGTTCTCTTTATCAGGTGAAGATCAGAGATGGTTTGGCTTTAGCAGATGAAGACCAGGAATGCAGGAAACATGTTATCTATTTTCCTTTGAGAGATGTTCCATGATACACTTTGTGTAGTACTTTTTCAAAGGTAAATTAGTTCAACAACAACATTTAGAGCTATAATTAAGAAAACAAACCTGTGGTACTGGTCTTACATCCAAAGAAGGCTGTTGTGAAATTACAGCAGTTACTGAGAAAGGCCAGTGATCCAGGTGCTGCTTTATAAGGAGTGTCTGAAAAGTCTGAAATTTCACTTTGGACAGTTGAAGGCTGTGTGATTATCATCTGAAAAATCAGGAAGGCAGTGGATGAGTTGAACTTAGAATTACTGATCACTAAATGCTGCCATGCTAGAGCAAGGGGCACTCAGTGAATAAGTACAAGATTGATTTCTAGGAGATAAACAAAAGGATTTCTTTGCACAGGAGGTGGTGAACACTCACTGCCTTGTAAGTCTGGAAAGACAGATACTGCTAGCAGGCTCAAGAGGTTTGGCCAAGCTCAGTGAGGACAGGTTCATAAATGGCTGGAAAGGGACTGGACATCCCCAAAGCAACATCTGTGGGTAGAGGGGGTGTTGAAGGAGAAGCCAGGCCACCTCCTCTCCCTAAGGACCATCCCTTTTGCCATATGGACTGGACTGCCAGGCCACTGGCATGTCCCAGACAGACACACTGGACACCTTCCACAAATGCCCAATCCCCATTCAGTTAGTGCTGCAAAAATATGCACCTCTGCCCTTGGCATTTTCTTTGTGAGGCATTTTTCTACACTGGAAAGGAGCCAGAAGCTGCTGAAAATCCTGAAAGTTTTCTGCTTTTCTGAGTAAATGCTTATCCATTCCACAATCCACCACAAAGCCTGCTGCCCATTACCAGGCAGGAAGCAGGAGGTACCACCAAGTGTCTCAGGTGGCTCCAGATGTTCTTTTAGTAAAAATCCAGGTGAATTCTGTGACAGTGAGAACAAATTGCCCTCTAAGTTATTAGGGCCAAAAAGGCATCATCACATTAGGAACTTTTCTTAGCTGCCCTGACAGCTATTTTGTCTTGTCTCCTTAAAAACTTGAAAGCTTGCTGTGTAAAATTGTTGTGTATTATCTTTAACAAGTGGCTTGGAATTCACTCAGAGTGAGCATGCCAAACTTCCTAAAGATTTGAAAGTTTCAGGCAAATATCATGAAAATAAGTATTCATCACACAGTGCTGTCATCCCTTGCCTTAAAGACATCAGGAAGCCCTTTCATGACCTTTCTTGTGAAAAGGTAATGAGGAAAACATTTCTTGGCTTTTTATGCATTTCTAATCAAAATGATAATGAGAAGAAGCAGTTCACTCTCTCATGGTATGTTTTATTTCAGTCCTCTCTGCTAGTTTTGTGCAACTGCTAATATCTCGTTATCATCATATTCTCCTGTCAAGATTTCAAGGCAGGAGGGAGCTTTCTGACAGGACAACCTTACCATTGCCTGGGGAGGCATATTTTTAGTTTCCCAAGATAATGCACACTTTCTTTTTAGATTCTGCACATTTTGAGAAAAGATCTTAATTAGAGTTAGTTGTGAACATGATGAAAATGTAAAACCTCTTTGTTTCACTTTTCATGCACTCTTCCTTTCGCAAGACATTTTGAGTGCTGTAAACTAGCAAGAAAGAGCAGGAAATACTCTTCTAATTAAGTAATATACTAAAAATTCCCTTTGCAGTAATGCTGCTGTTTTAGCAGTTATCCCTTTTTCTCACTCCCAGCTGGGAACATGCTCTTCTGTTCTTCATTATGCACTAGAGAGTGTTTTGAGCCTAATTGGTGGAAGGACAGATCATTTCAGGGCTTGTCCTGTGGGCTTTTTTTGGGCCATGAGACTGTCTAAGTGGGACCCTGGCAAAGCAGAATCATGTTCAGTGGCAGTATGTGCTTCTCTCAGAACGGGATTGATTTTGTAGGGGAGGCTGTTTCAGCAGAAGTTACTTTGGGGATTTCCTAACTCTCCCAGGATAGTTCTGCTGATGCACTGTCTCAGTTTTTTATTTAAAAAGATACTTTTTGCTTTGAATATTTTCCTTTGTAATATATATTAAATTTTTCTCAGGGCAAATCAAAGGGAAATATTTACATTTGCTGAAATGAAATTTTCAAGTGATCTGAAAAAGGGATCTTTTTTTGCTAGAGGAATTTAAATTTTTGACTTTCAGCTTAAAAGACAATCAAGTCAGATTTCAAAATTTCCAATCTCCTGAAAACAGGACTTGCAGGCTTCACCTAACATGGTTATGAAACTATTTCCCATGTTTTCTCTCTGTAGCAGCTCTACAGCTGGATTATTTTCTCATCTACAACAACATGTCTTCACTTACTGGTTCAGGAAACTAGGCCAGATAATACTAATGATTTAATCCCAAATCAAAATATCACTTACAAATTTATCTCTCTCCTGCAGCAATTCAGTCCTGGGTGGTGGAGATATTTCATTGGCCAAAGCAGTCAGTGCAGAAAACAGTGTTGGGCCAGCAGAGCTAGCACAGCTATTTTGGCACTCTCTGGATGCAGCGGGATTTGCCAGGAGAGCCTGTAAATACATAATAATGATAAAATCTCCCACTCCTTTGAGGCTGTGGTCCTCAAACTGCACCACTGAAGTTTGTTGGGGCTTTAGTCAAAAAAACAATGTCTCCTGCTGTTTTTAAATAGAGTGAGCCCTGGCTAGTTACCCTGCAGTAGTGATAGTAAAACTGACAAATACTTGTTTTTCTTGCTGCTGTGGCCAGCCTGGGTGTCCCTGGAAATGCTGCCTTATCTGCCTCCATTTTTTGGCTTAGGAGAGACTTTCTCTTCTAAAAGAGTTCCAAGTTTCCTACATCACTTTTTATTTCTCTTCCCAGTGTTACAATTTATTTCAGGGATTAGTCATCTCAAGGTGGCTTGTCATTGGAGTGATTTGTTAGATCTGAGCTTTCTGTGATGTCACATTGGAAATTTTAATGAGGAATGTGCTGCTTCTGCTGTGAGAAGTGAGAACATAAACTGCTCAGTGATGGTGACACCTCCCCTTCCATGGGGGTCTGCAGCACATTTGTTTGTCTGCTAAATTCCACAGGAACTCAAGAAAAGCATTTCCTTAATGCCAGGCCCTTGACTTTTACCACAACTTCCCCAACCCTCTTTCCCAGAGGAAGCTGCAGCTGGGCACAAGACAAGGCATTCTCAAGGGATGCTCATCAGGATTTTTGACTCTCAAGAGGCCAAAACTCTGGCACTCTGCACACACCCCTTCTACCAGCTGTTACAATCCAAATTAATACAAAAGACCAAAGGAAACTAAACCTCTGTGAGTCAAATGGATTGAACCCAGAATGGTTTGAAATACACCCAAAAATATGATGAAAACCAAATTAGGTTAGATGTTGGTGCCAAAAATCTTGATATATTTTATTTAGCAGTAAAAGAGGTGAGAAAGAAAGAAAGGAAGAGTGAGAAGAAAGGAAAGGAAGGGGAAAAGGGAAAAGGGAAAAGGGAAAAGGGAAAAGGGAAAAGGGAAAAGGGAAAAGGGAAAAGGGAAAAGGGAAAAGGGAAAAGGGAAAAGGGAAAAGGGAAAAGGGAAAAGGGAAAAGGGAAAAGGGAAAGGAAAGGAAAGGAAAGGAAAGGAAAGGAAAGGAAAGGAAAGGAAAGGAAAGGAAAGGAAAGGAAAGGAAAGGAAAGGAAAGGAAAGGAAAGGAAAGGAAAGGAAAGGAAAGGAAAGGAAAGGAAAGGAAAGAAAAGGAAAAGGGTTTGGGGAGGACAGGAGGAGAGTGACAGGGGTTAAGTATGAACATGCAGTCCAGGACTCCATTCAGGGTTTTGGTGGTTTTCTTGCAGCTTTAATACAGTTTTGCTGTAACAGGCAAAAGTTCTTCATGAAGATGTTTAAGGTATAAATGATAAGATTTCAGTCTCCAACACCAGCAGCCTCAGTTCACCTCAGATTTCACCTTGTTCTTCCTGAACTTGGCAGGGATGGGTACAGCTTTCCCTCTGCTTGGTCCTTGTTAGAGCTGAAACATCCTGCAGCACTAAAATTGGGTGTTTGTGATTACTTGACAGGAGCAGTCTCTCTGCTGGTTTATTTCTGACACCATGTCATCAAAGCTCTCCTGAAACAATGTGCATTCACATGGGAACAGAAGCGTGTTCCCAGTACATGGGCACACTTCAGTTCCTGACTGCTGTGAGGTTTGTTCTGCCTTGTTATAAAGAACTACAAAGCAAGCAACCTGCCATTACAGAAATGGGGTGGCAGCAGGGAATATTAGTAACTGCTTCCTGTTGGTAGGATTTTTCCAAGTAAGAAAGAATGCAAATTTGGAAGGTCTTCAATTTTGCATGAAATACTGTGGATGAGGGCTGGGAATGCTGCAGCAGCAAAAGCCTGACTTCTTTCTTTGCTTTAATTCTGAAAAATAAAGCCCATGGGGAATGAGCTGTTACTAGAAGTAACAGAATAAACTGGACACAGAAAAATTTTGATAGGAACATTTTTCCAATGATAATTCTGCGGACTTGAGAAGTGTCAAAAATTCTTTGTCCTGGTTTACTTGAATTTGCCCAGAGAAAGCAGTTGGAGAAGGGACTGTTCAGATTGTTTTGCAGGTGCCAGTGTTATGCCAGCTCCATCTTCTAGATGGCCTTTCTGTGCAAACTTGCATACACAGCCTGTTCCAGAGCAGAAAATTTCATGTTCAGTTATGCTGAACAGTTAATGTTTGTTCTGCAGGAAAGTGCTTTCATGAACCATTAAGTTGACATTTCCTTCATGTAGCCCATTTGATTTTTTAAAAAAACCTTCCAAGACCCAGAACTCAAAAGCTCTGTACTGAAAATAGACCATGTGCTCACTCTGCCTACGTGCCCAGGTGTGGCATCAGGCAATCCTGCAGCAGAGCCCACTTCCAGAAGGATCCCAGGGAACATCCAGCGCAGAAGCAGCTTTGCTGCAAGTATGCCAAAAGGGCACTTGGCATTTATCCTGATGGAGCCTCTTTCTCCTCAGTGATGACTTGTGACCTCTCACAGAGAGGGCAAGTACAGGGGAAGGCAGAAATAACATGTCTGAAGGGCAGAGCTGCACATGTAGGGCAGGATTTGAAAATTCTGTAAATAAGCACGGCTCCTCTTGATGCCTTGTGAAGGCTGACCTAGAGCAGAGGCCAGAGTTAAAGAATAAAGCAGGGATTTATTTAAAGGCCTCAATGGATCCACCTTGGGCAGCACAAGAGCCCAGCCAGGGCTGCACCCAAGATGGACCCAAAATGGTCACAAAATGGACACCTGGTCACGGGGTCTCACTTTTATATGTTCTGGTCCATTTGCATATTGGAGTTAATTGTCCAGTTACAGCTTTAGCTCATGAAATCCCATCCTTCTTGTTTTTCTCTCTTCATTCTGCCATTGTTTGTGCTCTTGGGCCTGAGATTTGGATCATTTGTCCTTGGTCCCCAGTTAGAGAAGGAATTATTTTCACCTACTCTGTGAAGAGAGCTCACCATCCCCTAATATGAAGCTCAGACCCACACACTAAAGCAGCACAGAATCTGAAAACTGTAAAAGGTAAAACCTGAGGCATCACTCGGGCTGGAGTGTCATGCTAAGGCCTCAGCACTGATAAAATAAGAGCACTCAGGTGCTTCTGGTTTCAAAGATGCTCTGATTTAAGCTGCTGGCCTCTAATTAGCCAGGTGTAGCCAAACCCTAGTGAGCCACCAACCCTGTTACTTGGTGATCACCCTTGGCAAGCTCATGGAAAGGTAAATCACAATCACAGAAGCACCAAGTTAGAAGAGACCTCCAAGATCATCGAGTCCAACCCAGCCCGAACACCTCAACCAAACCCTGGCACCCAGTGCCACATCCAGGCTTTGTTAAACACATCCAGGGATGGTGACTCCACCACCTCCCTGGGCAGCCATTCCAGAACTTTATCACGCTTTCTGTAAAAAACCTTTTCCTGATATCCAACCTATAGTTCCCTTGGTGTAAGGCTGTGTCCTCTGGTTCTGTCAGTGCTGCCTGGAGAAAGAGCCCAACCCCACCTGAGCACAGGCACCTTTCAGGAGCTGCAGAGAGTGATAAGGTCACCTCTGAGTCTCCTTTTCTCCAGGCTGAGCACCCCCAGCTCCCTCAGTGGTTCCTCACAGGGTTTGTGTTCCCAGGCCCTCTCCTGCCTTGTTGCCTCCTCTGGATGTGCTCAAACATCTCAAAGTCCTTCCCAAACTGAGAAGGGTAGGGCTGCCCCGGGAATGTTGCACCACCTGAGAAATCCCTGTGGAGCAGGCATCTGGTGTGAGATAATAACCTCCATGGGACAGCCCTGGCAGGCACAAGTGTTCAAGGGTGCCCTAGACACAGAGCAGAAGGTCTTAAAATAACTCCCTGAGCTTTGCAGGCCAAAGTTCATTGCTCCCCAACCCCATGGTGTCAGGACCACAAAGTGTCACCTGTAACCCAAGTGCAAAGGAGGACTGAGGTTTGGAGAAGAACTCAGTCTGGTACTGATACCTAATTATCCCTTTCCAATGCTTGGGGCACATGGGGAATGAATAGGGGACAGAGCCTTTATTCTGTTTTATTTAGACTTCCTTCCACATTGAAAAGTGTCACTTTTGAATCCGGATGTAATTTCTGAGAGAGACTTAAAAACCCCATGACCCTCAGAGGAAAAGAAACCTCAATTAGAATCAGCAATATCAACAGAGGAAATTGAGAATGCAGCATCACATCTTCCAAGTGGCAAAGCATTGAGACCAGATTGCTTCAACTCAGCTTTGCAAGTATTCACAAGAACATCTGGTTCCTTGAATGCATCAGCTGTTTTACCTCCTTCTGAGCAGCACTAAGTTACTCATTTCTCATGTTGCCACCCCTTACACAGAGTCCTAAAGAAAGGCTAAAATCAATGTGCAATCCATGACTGCTTAGGCCTGTGATTTGTCAAGAAACTGTATCTAACAAGTAACAATCAGCTTCACTTCCTTCAGTCAGTGAGAACATCAGGGAAATGCTGTAGCTCAGCTGTTGGGAAAACATTCCAAGAGCCTTGTTTTGATGAGTTCCTGGCTATGGACCCCCACCCCATATTCATGGCGCTGCTGACATTTCAGGAGGCTTTTTAATTTTTTAATTACTTTTTTTTTAATTTTTAAAATTCAAAAATTCAAAATTTAAAATTTAAAATCCTGTGTGGAAGCTACTTTTTGTAGATTTTGAATGTTTGCTCGTGATCTTTGCCTTCTTTCATTCTTCATCCTTGTGTACTATGCAACGAAGAGAATGCTGGTGGTACTAGGAAGTGCCTTGGATTGGTTCTTATAACCAAATGCCTTTTTTTTTTTTTTTGTGGCCTTTGCACCAGAAATATCATGGCAGATTACTGCCAGTTTTGTTTTCTGGCCTAGAAACCTCATGGGTGTGCCAAAACCAGTATTAAGCAAAAAGCCTTGGAGTGCCATATACTGTAGTTGTAGCTTTCTGTTTCAAATGTGCTGTCTTGGGTAGTAATGGGATGGATTGCAGATTGCCCCAGGCTGAAGCAAGAGCACACTCATTTTGCAAAATGAGTGTATATACAAGGGAGAAGGAAAAAATGGGATGTTTTATGGGGTTTTTATTACTTAAGAACCTCCAGTCATAAATAATGGGTGTGGTATTTGATCCAGCAGTGTGTAGGAAGTAGGAATCAATGGGAACTTCATTCTGGAACTGCAGCCTGTGGGTTTTCCCTCTCTGTGCTCTATAAATACAGAGTATTTCAGAACTCTGAGTTCCTGCACAACTGCCCTTTTCTCTCCCTCTTTCTCTTTTGGTAGATGTGAGTTGCTCTTTCTGCTTGTTGGTATAAATAAACCAAAGAAAATGGTAAAAAATTATTTGAAAGGCTTATAAGGTGTCAAATATTTGATTTACATATTTGATAGAAGGCATGGGCTTGCATCCTTTGGACAATATACTTTTAGCAGAGTTTATGATGTTTTGGGTTGTGGGGTTTTTTGAGCAGTAGTATTTACTCTTGGAATAAAGCAGAGCACCAAATTGTTCATTCAGCCAGGAAATTATGAAGGTAGCAAAACTGCGTAAGTGCATTTGATCCAGTCCTTTTGTTACAGCAACAGTGACATCTTAAACTGGACAGGTTTTGGCAGAGGCTCCCCAGCACTGGGTGTTTCTTTATTTTGTTGTTATTTCTCCATTTATTTTTAATGACAACCCCTGGCACTGTGACAGATGCCTTCTGTTTGCTACTCCAGAGAGCAGGCATGGCCCCTTGAGAGCTTGGCAGGACAAGAAAGGGGGTATGTGGCAGGTGCTGGAGCAAAGGACATCATATCTCTGCTGAGATTATCTCCACAATATGAATCCCCTAGAGAAGCAGAGCTTTGGAAAAGGCCACTTGCCTGCCTTAACCAAAAATGGGCATTTAAGCCCATGCCAGAGGCTGTTGTCCTAAATAAACTATTGCTTGTGTCTTCTCATGTCATTTTCCATTCCCAACAACTTTTAAATTAGGTCCAATCTATTTATCTTTTTTTCTTTTCCCTTGCTTAGAGTTTTTAGAGGAATAATTTTTCATTCTTCTCAGACAGCTGAGTTGGAAATGGACTTTTGCAGGATGATGGTCCTGTCAGTGATGGAGAAATATGAAGTGTCAGGGTATGATGAAATATCTTCCAGTTACCCTGGCTTTCTCTGTGGGAAGCTGGCTAAAGGCCAATTGCAGTCAGCCCTGAAATATTCTCTAATTAATGAGTGAAAGCTCCCACCCCTGAGAAGAGGCAAGAGGGTTACACATCAGTAGGTGTGACTTAAAATCTGTCAGAAATGAAAATACTGCATGCTTCCATGGGAATGAGGGTGTGCAGAGGGGTCAGAAAAGAGAACTTGACCTCACTGAGAAGAAGGGACACTTTCCAGGGACCTCATTTTGACTCCAAAACCCAGCAGTGCATTCTGGATCTGCCTCAGAGCCGAGTGGTTCTGAAATTCTGCTTTGCCAAAAAATAATGATTCTGATAAAATTCTACATAGTCAGCAATGGCTTTTAGGGAGAGGCAGCTGAAATTTCCTCTAAGTTCTGTGTCCCATAAACTTGCAAACTCTCTGGGATTGATCATCTGGCATTTTAACTTCTGTGTGTATAAAAAGATGAAATCCCTATTAAAGGAGCCTTGTTTAGTAAACTGAGGCAAACTGAAATCCAAAGAAACCAACTCTTCTGTGGTATGATGTTGAGAATTTTAAACTTCCTGTGCTAAAAGACACAGACCCACAAGAAAATACTATATTTACCTGAGGCCATTAAAATTTTTCCAAAATTATTAATATTATTGTTTAATAATTATTATATTATTATTAATAACACTAAGATTACAAACATGTAGTTTAATTAAAAGTGTGTAATACCACTAAGTAAAAAATGTAAAGTTAAAAGTTTTAGAATATAGCAATATATAGAGAGCAAAATAAAAGTTTTAGAACTGTAACTAATTATTCTTCTTCACCTTCTTCTTCATGTGTTTAAGTAGTATTTTGTAATTAGACAGAAAAATCAACATTACAGACTTCAAGTGATTAGTTAAGTGAAAATTAAAAATAATTTGTGTCATTTCTTAACTCACTTAAGGTTGTAATATAAATAATAAACATCTAAACCTAATAAAACTAAACACAAAAGGCCATCTCTCTATATATAAATATAATATCTAGTGGATAGATATATATATACACACACACATATATACACTGTATAATAACATGCATCAAGACTCTTTCTAGGTTTTTCTCTTTAATTATAGGCATTATCTACTTCATTAATTTAAGTATTGTTATTGTATCAATCAAGTATTTTTCCAGTTCCTAATTGATAGGTTGGGAGCTGATAACTGATTTCTCTCGACCAAGAAACAGTTCAGGAATGCCAGTTAGTTGAGCATTAATTAATTTTCCTAAAGGCCTTGATTAATTTAAAATCCACATGAGTCTCTTGTATTTTTATTTGCCTTTTTGAGCATTTGATTGGCCTTTAAATGGGTCACTCTATTTTGTACTAGTAATATATTAATAATATACATGAACACTGGTTTTCTGCAAATATAAAGTTCAGTAGTGATAGAAATATTTTCAGGTTACTCAGGATGATTTTATATTTGTTTCAAATGAAAATATTTCAAAGAGCAATTCAGTCAAATTAACAGAATAGGTATTTCTGCAGAAGGTGCTGATAAAAGCATTGCAGTGGAGTTAAATCTAGTTGTTACTTGAAGGGCTGCTTGTGCTGCTCATGGCTTTAATTTCTGCTCCTTGGTAGGAACTCTCATAGGCCATAGAAGGCAGTGAAAGACATTTCAGGTCAGCCACGTGGATTTTTCTGGTTTTAAGTGATACACAAGGAATTCACATGTGCAAACACATGAAAACATTTGAGAGCAACACCAAAACATGTGTTGTATTCATATTGTTGTATATCATATTCCCAGAGTCTCATACCTTCTGGGTGGTTTTCTCACAGCAGATCTTCACAGCAGTGGTGTTGTTGCTTCTCAGTCAGGGCTCCTCTCCAAGGCTCTCCCTGACCACCCCACCCCCTTTAATCCCAGCTACCTCCATGGGCTACAGCTGCTGCCCAATCAAGGACATCACAGCTGCAGCCCATTTACAATAACTAGAATCAGGGCAGGGTCACTAATACAATACAGAGATCTTTTACTGCCATACATATATTTACAATACATACATTTACTCAGGCCCCTACATTTCCCCCTTTTCTTTTAACAATTTTTCCAATTACACAGTTACAATATACATATCTGTCCCAGCTCCCAGGCTGCCACAGCTCTCGGCTGTCTTGAATACATACAAATCCCTAGATGTTCCCAGGCTCTTTTCCTCAAAGGCCATAGTCTTACAGCTCTCTGAAAGGCCATAGTCTTACAGCTCTCTGCTGTTACAGCTCCTTGATTCAAAGGCCATACTATATTCTAGAGTCCCAGCTCTCAGGCTGCCACAGCTCTCAGCTGTCTTTTCTTCTATAGTCCCAGCTCTCAGGCTGCCACAGCTCTCGACTGTCCTATTTTCTATGATGTCAAGGGGTTCCATACCTTCTTTCGATGTTTGGCTGCGTGTTCTTTATCACGTCAGGGCCACCAGACGTTGTATTCATATTGTTGTATATTATATTTCCAGGGTCTTATACCTTCTGGGTGGTTTTCTCACAGCAGATCTTCACAGCAGAGGTGTTGTTGCTTCTCAGTCAGGGCTCCTCTCCAAGGCTCTCCCTGACCACCCCACCCCCTTTAATCCCAGCTACCTCCATGGGCTACAGCTGCTGCCCAATCAAGGACATCACAGCTGCAGCCCATTTACAATAACTAGAATCAGGGCAGGGTCACTAATACAATACAGAGATCTTTTACTGCCATACATATATTTACAATACATATATTTACTCAGGCCCCTACACATATATTTACTCAGCCCCCTATATACATGTTTGTAGTCTTTGAGAGATCTCACTTGCATGGAGACTGAAGAAACTTGAAGCCTAGAGTTAATTTTTCATTACAAGTTTCACCCCTTATATATTACAACTGTTTGGCACCACCAGGAGCCACACTCAGGCCAAAATATTGTCTGTAATAATTTGAATAATTAGGTTTTGGTTGTTACAGCTGTTAGTACAGTACCATGTAAGAAGACTGGATGTGTTTTATTTAGAAGCATGCTGACACATACACAGAGTTTTCTAGAAATTCATCAGTCACAAGGTTAATTACACAAGGTATGAACAGACAAACAGAAACTTCTCAAGTCGGTACATCCTTCTGCAAACCCAGAGTCAAATTAAAAGTTAAACTTTTCTTTCTTTAATGTGTATTTTGTCAAGCAGTGAGAGAGAAGCACAGAAGAAATTCATGCTAACATCCCATCCAGTGTTCGCCGTGCCTCCTGTCTGACCCAACACACTTCACAAAATCCAGGCAATGCCTTCACCCTGAATAAAGTTCAGCATAACCTTCAGCCAGGGGAAGCACATGAAAGCTCTCAGGGCACATCTGCTTTTTAGTTCAGTGTCTTGCTTGCTCAGGCAAAGAGTATTGGTTATTTAATGAACAGTTCAAAATTATTGGGAAAAAATTCTCAGGGAAAGAGCAGCATGGTTTTGGTATCCCTTATTTATAGAGCCCTGTTCTGCTCCCCAGCTTCTCTGCATCCTTGCATTGGATTTATTTCTGAGCTAGGTATTACTGGGGGAATAATAGTAATAATAAAAAAGCATAATATACCTCAGAGGGAAAAAAAATCACCTTGAAGTTGCCAGTATGGAACACAGTTCTGTATTTTGTGGGATAGTGGCACATGCTGCTGATAATCAAAACTTCCCTCTATCAGTGGGATGTGGGTTTATAATTTTCTGATAGGCACAGTGGGTTGTGTATCTGTGTTCATGGCTGATTGATAGCCCACTTTAACAGCTGTATCAAGGGAAATGCTTTTGCCTATGGTGGCTTCTTCTTTATTGGATTTTTAAGATACAAATTTAATAAATCTCAGTTTTAATTAACAAAGTAAATATAAAACTGAGTTATGGGTTTAAAGGGAAAATGTACAGGAACCCCATGACTGCACAGATCTGATTTTTTTTTCAGCCTTGAGACATATCTAGTCTTCTTTTTATTCTTGTTTGGCAGAAACGTTTCATATGCTAGGAAAGGTTAATTATTTCTGAAAAGAAATCAAAATCACTGAAGAAAAAAAATCCTTAATTTTTAATTATAGGTGGTTGTTTATCAGCTTAAGGTTGTTCTCCTGTGTATTTGATATGTGGCCATATTATTATTCTTCTGTCTTACTTTAAGTGAGTGCAGTGAGTCTCTTTATGAGGCTTTTTCTAAACAGAAATTTCTTTAGATCCCTCTGAGTCCCTACTATGCATCTGGCAGGTTTAATTTTAATTTACAGTGAGGGTCCTATCTGTGGCCTGCTGGGGAGAAGCAGCTGGTGCCTGGTGCTGGCATTCATTCCTCTGCTTGACCAGCCATCATCTCTGTGTCAGAGTTGGGCAGCTTAACTCCAAGTTCAGGCTCAAACTTTCTTGAACTCAAAGCAGCTCTTCCATAACTCAGGAGCAGGTGCCAAAATGCAACTGCAAGAGAAGTGTCAGACTGAGGTGACTGATCCACGTGTGACTCCAGAGATCTCAGAGTGGCTGCTGGAGCCCTGGGCACTTTGTCCCTCTTGTGCCAAGTGCTGGCATGCACTCAGGGACGTTTCTCCTTGGTTCACCTTAGGCAAAGGGGTGGGAACTGGCTTGGGGTGAAAGTTATTATTTAATAAACTGGGTTTGATGTGGGGAGGAGTTGGCTGCTGTAAAGTTTTCTGGGTCTCCTAGGAGGTTGGGGGAAAATAGGGCCAGGGAGACGAGTAGGGAAAGTATTAGTGCAAATCCTAGAATATCTTTTGTAGTATAGTATAAAAGATATTTTATGGAAGGGCTTGGGCAGGGGGAGGAGCCTGAGCTGAGCTCGTTTGTCAGAATAGGACACAAAATGAACGACACACACACATCAAAACATCCTAGGCAAAAAGCGTAGTTTATGTCTGATTCCAATATTTATAGACTTTCAAAAGTGACCGTGGATTGGAGGATGAAATTGCCACCTCTCCAGCCACACTGGTCAAACCAACAGTCCATCAAATTTCCCCTCCTCCAGAAAAGAATACAAAACAATTATTAGTTACATAAAAGCGCGTGAGAAACTCCATTACAAAAATCTAAACATCAGAAGGCTTAGAACAACTTAGAAGAACAGGGAGACGCTTGTTTATCCAAATTCTTGCTGTCATCCAGTTCTTCTTCCCAGGTGAACCAGCCTTTCCTTTCCCAGACAGTTTCCCACCTGGAAAATTCACAGGAGAGATGGATTCAGAGGAAGATGATGCCCTCAGCTGGGACTCTGAGCACTGAGTCCCGTCCCTAAGTGCTGCTCCTCCAACCTAGGGAAAGGCACAGGAGGAACATTGCTGGTTATTTCCAAAAAATTCCTCAGCAATCCTAAGCTCCCCTGGGAAATACCTGGCAGCTTTTGGGTGAAAAATTACCAGACTTCTGGAAACTGCAGACTGGAGTTGGCAACACACATGTACCCTGTGCAGTGGCCCAGTGGGAGTTTTGTTGAACTGTTGGGGGGTATTAAACTAGAAGGGTTAGAAGGGTTAGCTTTGCTTTCCAAAAAAAAAAAAAAAAAAAAAAAAAAAAAAAAAAAAAAAAAGTGTCTTGCAACACCCAAACCTGTAATTAAGTCCATAATTACTAGGATGATTTTTAAGTGGATGTTGGTCCAATTCATGTGAGAGTATGAGCTCTTCCCAAAATGCACATGTAGCAGCCCTGTCATTTCCAGAGATCACTCAGACAAAATGAGGAGACAGTCTCTAAGAAGGTGTGGGGTGGGTGGTTTGGGAGCCTTTTTGTTTTCCTCTACTGTCACTGTGTTCATGGAATTGGTTATTTTCTCTGAGCACCCACCCAGGTGCTCAGTGTGTGTGGGACTGTGTCTGGGAGACTGGCTGGTAAATTTGACAGGCTTTTTATTATCTTTATTTTCATTTAAACATTGACATCACATCTCATTGCCTTCTCTTGGCTGTAATTAAAGATCCTGTGGAATTAAGAAGCATTAAATTCCTTGAGATTTCAGCCTTGGGAATTTGCCCAGAGGCACTCAGCTTACAGGCCTTTTCTAGTCTTCACTTTCCTGGAGTCACCTCCCCCTCCCCTGATTCATCCAAGCCTTTGTACAAAGGAACCATCTTTTCAATTTTGCTAATTAATTGCTCTTGCCAGCCAACAGATGTTTTGTAGCCTTTGAAGACCAGGCATAGCAAGGTTTGTAACTTCTGCAGCCTTACACTGCCTATGCAATTTGAACAAGGACACCTGAAGCTCAAGAGAAAGGCAGGTTATTAAAGACAAATAAAGAGTTGTAATAATTCCAGGAACACCCTCCCTCCCTATACTGGATTGGATGCATATTCCCATCCCTTTCCCTTTTTTAAGTTCTGGGCATGGTGCTCTATGAACTGAGAATGAAATTACCATTTAGAAGATCTTGTAGAATTATTTATTTGTTTATAATTTGTGATCTTAAAGGCTGTGGTAAGAGAAGCCACAAAGATAACCTTGGGCAGTGCAGGGGAAGAGATTCAGGCTTGAATCTGACTTAGCTGAGCCCTGAGGCTGGGAGAGGAGTTGCTTTGGTTCCCCCTCAGCAGCTCTGCTCACACCCCATGGGCTGTGCAACTGCTCCCCCTCTCTTGTGTGGGGTTATTTGGGAAAGCCTTTGGCAAAAATACTACCAAGATTTGTTCTTATTGCTCAGGATAGCAGTTAGCACAGCAGAATTGGTGGGTCAGGGCACTTGATCTTCCCTCCTGTTGTCTACATTATTAAAAATGATCTCACTGAAACAAACACCATCAATCAGTGCCAGCTGCAGTTTAGCAGGAGTGTACACAAGGACAAACCTCACATTTGCTGCCTGCAAAGAGAGACTGTTTGGGCTGGGTTAACTGCAGTAAAACACTGCAAGCAAACTGATCCTTTTGCCAGGAAGAATATATATTCTGCTATCAAATGTGATCAGGAAGGCAACCCACACTCCTGGGTACAGAACAGGAATGGGTCGGAAAATGCCACTACTGAGAGCTGAATATGTCCTGTTAGTGGAGACATAGATCTCAGTGCAGTTTTACTTCTGTGTCACAACAGGCCACAGCTTCTCTCCTGATCTACTGCAGCATCACTGGGAGCACTTTGGGTTCACTGCAGTTCCTCTGCTGGGGGAAGAAAGGGGTGTCTTGGGAGAATGTTTCTAACCATCAAAATAGTGATGGAAGGAAAGAAAGAAAGAAAGAAGAGGGGTTTGTAGGCACAGTGTTTGTGGTGGTTGGGAGTGGGGCTGGCCCAGCCTCATCCCCAGTGGGCACAGCTGTGCAGGACAGGTGAATGCTGTTGAAGGGAACGAGCCATGGAGTGCCCAGGGGCACTGACCAACCACCAAAGGGAACAGAGGGCACACAGGTGCAGGGCAGCAACAGCAGGGGATAAAAGGCTGGGCTGAAGGACAAGGAGGGCAGATGCTTGCAGCCTGCTGAGGTGCCCTGGTGTTACTGTGTGTGGGCAGTGCCTGAAGCCTTCTGAAGAGTTGAGGGTGGGTTGGAGCTTTCTGAAATTGTGTGGGGATGCTCTGTGCATTGTGGTTGTCACAACTGTGACATTTGCTGTGACAGGTTTTCATTGCTGCTTTTAAAAGCCAGAATGGAGGGTACAATGTTGTTAACATTAGGATTGGTGGAGGATGAGAAGGGCTCCTATTTAAGAGCAGCTGGAAGAACTAGGGGACACTTGAGGAGAGTGATGGTGGTCTTAAAACAGGGAATGCACTCACCCTGAACTATCTCTTGTGCTTAGCACTTTGTCACCTACTGCTTTAGCTCCCTGTATCCAAAGTGGTTATTTTGGCATGAATTCATATGTGCTTATTTTCCTCGCCTGAGCATCTGGTTCAAGGTTAATAGTTTGTCATGGTTTGACACTGGCCGAGCACCAGGCACTCATGAAAGTCACTCACTCATCCCCCCTGCCACAGCTGGGCAGAGGAGAGAAAAAAAAATGAAGAAAAGGTTCATGAGTTGAGATAAGGACTGGGGAAAAAAACTGCAAGGGAAAACCAGGCTCAATTTAAAAGGTACAAAGTGAATTTATTACTAAAATAGTCAGGGGAGGATAATGAGAAGTAAAATAAGCCCTTAAAACACCATAATAAGGTCAAAAAGCTGTGGTTAAATGAGACCATCACAGAAAGCATGTGAGTTTTGGAGCTGGAGAACTGTTACCAGGAGCATGTTATCTGTGTTACCACACGCTCTGTGACTCAGCCACATAGACAGCCTCCCTGATACCCCATCAGATCTGAAACCTGACTGAAATGTGCCTTCAGAAGCAGGACTGACAGAGACCCTTTAGCAATTATGGCAGCTAAAGGGGAAAAAGTAGGAATTGGGATAGCAGAGGCTCAGACCTTCTCAAACCTGTGAACTTGCAAAGAAAGCCTTACTGATTTTTGTGATTAACATGCATGCTCCTCAATTTACAGTCCTTCTTTTGGTTATCTGGCTGTCCCCAGCCACAGCACTGGCAGGGCAAATGCAATCCAAGGTCTTAGAGATGGCAGGAGCCAGGAGTCCCTCCACAGTCCTCTTGTGGAAAAGGATTTTCATGTCATTCACCCAGTTTCAGCACAGGAGAGCCAAGGAAAGGCAGAAGCACCTCCTACCTCAGACAAATTTCAATTAAAATTCCTCTTTGAAGAGTCAGCACTGTATCTCAGGAGAGGTTAACAGCATGGCATAGAAATGTGAGAGCATACTTGAACAGATCCCATCCAGAAATTTTAAGCTCAGCAGACACAGACTCCTCTTTGGAGCCCAGAGAAAAGATTAGTTGGGTTATGCAATTGCTGGAGCTGGCATAAAACCAGCTGCATGCCAATTACTAGCCTGTATGCAAATACTTGTTCTGAAATTCAGGATGCAGCTGGACGTGGGTCTGGGCACCCTTCCAGGATTATTCCCAGCCACATTATGACAGTTTTGAAAGAGAAGGACTCTATGGAGCCAGTAATTTTTACAGCCTTTCAGAAAAATGAAGGAAAGTACCACTACATCCAGATCTTGACAATTTTTTTGAAAGAGAGAAGGAATTTCTGCCTGTTGATGCCAGTCAGGATGTACTTGAGGCCCTTGCACTCCAAGACAGAAGGCCATCAGTCTGTTTGCCAAGTTGAAGGCCTGAGTGCCAGATGTGCTTGGGATAGAAAGCAGCCTGCTTGGTTTGTCAGAAAAGAGTTGGAGAATTCACCACCAGATAATGGCAGAGCTGAAACTCCTGGGGGTGCTGCAGGGAAGCCCTGCTGCCTTCAGATGCCCCTGCCCTGGTTTCTGTTCCTGCTGCTGCTTGACTTCCATGTGGAAAGCAGCAATGCCAGACAAACTGCCAAGCAGCATTTACTCTCACAGACAGAGCTGATGCCAGGAAAAAAGGGGCATGGCAGTGTCACATATCTCAGCTGGTGGAAAGAACAGACTGAGAGCTGCCACCAGCATGCATGAAACATTATGTGATCATTTGATCAAATTTTTATATACAAATGTCCTGGCATGGAGAGGCTTTTAAATGCTTGGGTCTGTCTTGGCAATACAAAAGTGAATCAGTCAAAGAATGCAGCTTCATCCTGGTTGAAGAAATGAGATTATTGTCCTGTGAGGAGAGAATTTTGTGAAAACTGCAAGGGAAAAAATAAAAGTAAGTTGTCTCAGTGTTATTTCTCAAATTTGGCCCACAGAGATGATGTGAAATGTAGTATAGTTTACAGCAGAGAGGTGGTTTCTTTACAGATTTTGTTTGGCTCAAAGGACCTCCTATCTATTATATGAGCCTGAGCATCAGTTTTCTCTTTTTCTGTCCTGGAGTAGACTCTCTCTCCACTGCTTTCCCATATTTCTTCAGACTCTGTTGAATGTTGTCTGCCTGCCCTTGACATCAAGGAAGGAAGAAGGTGGAGTGAGTCCCTTTTGAGGTTTAGGTTTCTGTGTCTTGCAGCAGAGCTCTGAGCAGGCAGAGGTGAAGGAGGATGGTTGAAGACTCCATCTGCAGTCTTACCCCCTGGACACGTGGACTGGTGGCTCACTGGAGAGTTTGTGGAGGAATCTGCAGCTGGTGGAAATGCCATGGAGGCGCTAGGAAACTCTGATGGCAGCAACTCACATTGTTGTAGGGCCACTCACCTGGAGAAACTTTCCAATCACAGCAAAAGCTCTGGAGAAATTACGAGGAAAAATGAAAGTGAAATAACCATGGTGAGTCAGGAGAGGTGGTTTTGTTGTGTGTCAGCTGATCAGTGTGATGCTATAGGGCGTTTCAAGAGGGCACACAAAGTGACACTGAGGTCTGTTCAGCCTTCACTGAACAAATTTGGAGGGTGCCTGATGCAGAAAACAAGGGTTGTGTTGTCAAAGGCACAGGCAAGCGCTGATACAGCTGCTTTGGGTCATTACACCAGAGTACATCCTGTAGGATGCTCACTGGTAAAGATAATCTGACAGCAGAAATAAATTCCACTACTGGGGTATTTGTCAGAGCCTCCAGGTTTTCTGGAGCCTGCTGGGATACCAAGCAGACTTTGCCCTGTTGGTGCACCCAGTGTACAACACACCATCACCTCTTCTGCTCCTTTTGTGAGCAGGGCAGAGGAAAGATGATTTGGTTTGGATTCAGAAAGTTTTAATCATGTTTGAGTACTCAGATGTCCTGGCTGAAATCCAAACTCGGAGATGTGTTTTTTGGAGCAGCTGGAAGGAAAGCACTGCTCAGGAGTGGTGTGTTATCAGAAGAGGCACACAGCAGTACCCAGCAGAGCCATCTGACCTCTTCATGAGAGTGCTCCTGTAACTGGGACTCGGGTATCTCCATCAGGAAGGGCTCGGATACCTGAGGATGAAGTCATGGCTGCTGGGGAAGGAGATGGGTGCTCATTCCTGGCTGTTGGAATATTGCTGCTCTCACTGAGCACCAGAGTGTCTTCTGGGATGAGCCAGCCATGTCTCACTCTCCCCCTAGACAATAATTTGAAACTCATCACTGATTCTTTCCAGTGACTTAAATAAATGCAATTTTCTTTTTGCTAGCCAAAAATCAGAAGATTGAAGGGCAGCAGTTTTGTCATTGGTCTTAGTCCACATGTCCCCTTTGCATGCAATGGGGGACAGTGGCAGCAACACAGGTTCTGTATTTCAAATACTGGAGCATTTCTTTATACATGCACATGATGCGCTTTTAAATAGATGTCAACTTGTTTTGTACCACCTAATGCTTACCAGTAGGTTAAATTTTAAAATGAAGTATGCTTTCAAAAAAATTGAGAGAATGGATTGCTAATGGAGTGTTGTGAGTACTGTGGTAGTAGATGATTAATAACTGTAGAAGGACAAAATAACTTGGGTTGGAAGTAATATCTGGAGGTCATCTGGTCCAATCTTCTGCTAAGAGCAAGATAGCTTCAGACAAGAATCAGGTTGTTCATTGTTTATTAGAATCTCTAGAGATGAAGATAGCACCAATTCTCTGATCTTAACCACATTCCAGCTGGGAAGAATACTTTCTCAGTTCCAATCAGTGTTTCCCATGTTGCAGCTGGTGCCTGTTGCCCCTTGTCCTTGGGCACTTCTGAGAAGAGTCTGTGTTCCCCTTAGACTTCCTGCAGGCTGCAATTAGAGGTCCCCCCTTCCCAATCATCACTTCTTCAGGCTTGTTCTGCCTCTTTCCCTGACTTGGAGTGACCCACAGGAAGCCCCTTGGATTGTTCCAGTTGTAAGGTTGAAATTTGTTAATCTGCCTGTCAAGCCCATGAATTATATTGAGTAAACACTAACTCAAGGCACTTGGCTTCTAACACCAGGTTCAGAATTTGACTGGACAAAGTGAGGCAATTAGCATCTCATCCTGAAAATTAATATCCCTGTAACAGAGCCAATATATTACAGGAAAGCTCCTCCTGCAAAGTCAACAGGGTCAAACAGCTTTTGAGAAGCTCATGATGGGAAAAGAATGAGGTGGGTAAAGCTGTAAACAGGTAGTGCTGCTCCTGCAGTTACCATTGCAAAGGAAATGGCAGAGCTGGGGTTGATCAGCATTCCATGTCCCCAGTGTGTCTGACTGGTTATTTAGCATCAGGGACATGGAATGCTGATGGCAGGGGTGTGGCTAACAAAGGTAACATTGATTTGAAGCTCCCTTCTCAAAGCAGAGTAATTACTGCAGAGCAGAGAGCCTCCTCCAGAGTGGAGGGCAAAGGAATGATTTAGTTGTGAACCTGGGCCTGGGTGCTTCAGGGAAACAAGATCCAAGTAGGCACAAGCTGCTGTGGTCACTGGAAGTAAAGGGAGAAAGCACTAAGAGTAGTTTGGTAACAATTTTAGAAACAGCTTCTACAGCTAAATAGATGTTTACAGCCCCTGCTGCTTAGAATCTAGCAGGATTAGGGACACGGATAATTTCCTTTAGCACAAACCAAGTGTATTGAATAAAAAAAATATTACACTTCAGAACAGGACTGTTTTTGATGAGCAGAAGCACATCTTAAACTGAGTTCACACCCAAGTGTTTTTTCCCCTTTTGGATGGGTGTAGGGGTTTTGTGTTACTTGTTGGATTCAGCTGTTGCTTCTCTCTTCTGCAGTATTTGGGATAATTTTGTCCATGCCCAGAGTCCTTTGGGGCCATGTATCTGACACATCTTGTGCCCAGAGGGTGTGGGGTGAAACAGTGTCCAGCAGCCTGACACCGACCTACACACACATCAGGCACTTCCCAAAGAAAATTGTGATCATGGAACATCTGGGGTGTTCATCCCAAAGGGCTGGGTATTTTGTAGTGTTTTTTCCTTTTACAGAGTTAACCAGACAAAATCTGGCAAAACCAGGACACCAGATAAATGATTTGGTGTCTTGTTTTAAAAAGGCTGTGAGAAAGCAGAATTCAAGGATGCACAGACAGAGGAATAATCCAAGTACAAATGTCTTCTATGGCTGGACGTGTTCATGAAATAGATATTCCCTTTGGTGTGATGGCTACAAAAGAGTGGCCCAGAGCCTGCTGTCCTGTAATGAAGTAGCTAAATACCCTGTGAGCCTGTCTTCACACACCTCAGGTGAGAAGGGTACCCATCTAACTCAGTGAAAGGTAATCAAATGATCCATTTTTATTTAAGCAGCAAAACAGGGGGCTAGGATTAGAAGATTTATGCTCAGGTTCCACAATAATTAGAAATAAATATTATGCTCAAGTTCTACAACTCAGTGTTCTTAGTTATTGAGCAGTTGGAAGCACAAACCCACAGGCTGCACATAACACTGATTGCTTTTGATAGAAATAAAGAATATCTTGCTGTTTCCATCAAGCCTTGAAACTGACTTCCAGCTAATGACCCAAATAAACTGTACTTGAAATTGTATAATTGAGATCGAAGGCTGTCTGGGGCTTCTGCTTGGGATATAGATTCCACATCCATGAGCTTTTGAGTATGGTCATTGAGCTGAAATGGAGAAGGTTAAAACTCTCATTTTCATTACCAAACACCCCCATCTCCCAATACAAATGTGACATTTCAATTTTGCACAGTCCAACTCTTCTTAAATCATCTGTATAAAAACTTCAGATCTTGATTGATGATGGATGAGCTATTGTCTCCTGAAGCACCCAGTTCTCATTACCCTTTAAGGCAGAGCTTATTAATGATGGACCTGAAGTGCTTTCCCAGTGGGTCATCAGCAATGAACTGTGCTGAGGGATCAAAAGACTTGGTTTGGCATGAAATCTCCAGGCCTAAGCTGTTGTCAGATGATGCATTCAGCATCTGGGGTGAAACAGGAGAAGAGATCCCCATCACTGGAGTGTTTATGGTAGAGGTGTTTCAGCCCCAGTGAGGCTGACCTTGGAAATTCAGTGTCATCAGCATGTGTTAAATAATACATACATGCAGGATATACCTGGGTGTAAAAGACAGCTACTGCCTTCATAGCCAGCTTGAAAGGTGTAAGACATATTCTGGTATGCTTTTGAAGTGGTTAGAGTGGACTTACCCCAGTTTTTCCTAATTAGCTCCCTCCCCTTTGCCTGCCCACTTCAGAGCTAGCTCTTTTCCCTCTCACCGTGCCATCTTCCAATTCCTAGTGCCGGCTGATTTTGTAGCGCCAGAGAAGAGTTTTTATTTGCAACCTGGAATAGCAATAGCTACTTTAAAACCTTTTTTGTAACAATTTTAGAAACAGATTCTACAGCTAAATAGATGTTTACAACCCTCACTGTATATAAACATACATGAGTAACTTTCACTCCAGGATGCATTAGAGAATGAAAACATGTTTTGCCAATTTAACCCATGTTAGAAATTGGATAGCAGATCATGAGGGATTACACAGTACACAAAAAAAAAAAAAGCTCAGTAAAATGCACTTTTAACAGATGAAAGAAGAAAAGTGGTTTCCCTCTCTGATGTAAGCAGGCACCACCCTTGCAGAGCCAGTGTCCCTTTACAGTGATTGCATGCTTCTGGTGGCTGATAATGTGCTTTTAGTGACTTCAGTCAAACTCTGAGTCCCTTTTTGAGCTTGGCAGACTAAGTATGAGCTGTGTGTGGTGTACCTGTCTGTGTTCCTGGCACTTTAGTGTGAGGTGTTGTGTTTCTTGGTAGCCAGGGTCCTGTACCTCTCCATCTCTCCTGTTAGCATTGTAGGGTAGATTACCAAAGTCTGTGGGAATGTTTTACTAGGCTAATGAAAGCAAGAAAACAGCGGTTATAGCAGCAGATAGTACATTTCTGATTTATCTTCCTGAGTAAATAACCATTTAAGAGAATTTTAATAATATGCAGATCTAAGTTCTCCACAATCATTTGAGAGTAATAAGCAAAATAATGACAGAATTCAGTGGCAAGGACACATGCTGATTTATTTTTGTGTAACTTTGGCTGCAGAATTATACAGCTCTTAAGCCAGTAGAGTGGTTCTAATAAGGAGGATAAGATTTGCCCTTCACTTCAGAATCAAGTGGCCCTTGGTGCTGCTGCATTGCTCAGGGCACAGGGTTGCAGCCCTGGTGCCAAACCAGGAGATTTTGGTACTCTGAAGTGTCACACCTTCCAGAAAGATGTCCAAAGTTTTCAGGCACCTCTAGGAACTCTTTTCCCAGTGAAAGCTGCTGGGTCTTGTGCTTAGAAATCCCGTTTTGTACCTTGATGTTCCTGAGCAGGGTGGAAGCCCAAGGGTAGCACTTGCTGCTGGCAGGGTCATACTTGCACTAACAGTTTTCCAGTGTCACAAAAAAATTGTTTTAGAAGACAAAAATACTCACCCCCAAATGGTATTTCAAATGTTTCACTGTGAGCAGTCTGGTTTGGGGCTTCTTTGGCAGGAACTGGCTTCTTTGTGCACAAAATTCACTCAGGGACTTGGCATTTTCTCTTCTGCTCCAGCCTTGGAAAGAGCTGAGCACAGAGACACCTCAGGTGTTGCACACATGGAGAAGAATCCTCTTTTTGCCTGGCTTCCATTGCTGCCTGCACAGGCAGAGATCCTGCCTTTCCCCTCCTGTTCATTGTTTAACTTTATCTCTCACTTTCAGGGCTGTAAATTAAAATGAGATGATGACTTTATGATGATGAGTTCATTATACAGCAGCTCTATTGTATATTGATTACAGTTGTGCTTCATTTGCTTAACATGTAACAGAGTTTATTAGCTCTTCCCAGGCATTGTTCTTGCTAAGAGAGGGCAAAGAAGTGCAAAATGCATTTTGAGTTGAAGTCAGTGAAGCCAATGCATCTGTGCTGATTTACACACACCGAGCACTTGGTGTAAAGAAAAGGAGGATAGCAGGTTGGATTGGGAAGGTGGAGTGGAAATGAATCTGGAGTCCAGAGAGCAGAAAGAGTCAAATAAAAGTGCTCTAAAAATTGTACTAAACTTTGAACTCAGTGTCACTTCATATCCACAAGAACACACCTCGGATATTAGTCAGGTGTGTTTGCAGCTCAGCGCATCAATAACCTGGAAACTTTAATTCTGTCACTGCTGAAAAATGGTGCAGTGCAGGGAAATTGGAGGTACTGTATCCCATTTTTGGGAAAAAGCAGCAGTAGTAACACTTGTTATTCAGTGATGAGGCAAGTCAGAGCATTTTTGTGGTGACTTGTAGTAAATCAAAGTGGAAGGTGTTGGCTTCCCTGAAATACAGCATATGATAAAATTCCTGGTTACCTTTGTGCTGAAAAAATTTTTTTCTCCAAAAATTAAAACTATTAGAATGACTTTTAGATTAAGATCCTGTTATACAAGAATATGTCAAAGTTCCTAGCAGGAAAGAAACTGGGATAGGTATTGTCATGAGGGGATGCTCTGAAACTCAGAAATTGTGCCAGTTCAGTGTGCCAGGTGACAAAGGAACTGTGTAGAATTGTGTGTGGGAAATGCACTGGCAGAGAATTTTCAAAGCTTATAATATAATTAGAAAATACTTGGCTTCTGATTGTGATAGCATGAATTACAACATCTGTATTATCTTACCCATCACAAGAGACTGAAAATAGAATAAAAGTTTTTAAAACACCTCTCAGTTACACTTACTCTTGAAGTAAAACAAAAAAAAAAGCTTAATCCAGCAATTATGTGTGTGTTTAAGAAGCAATAAATGCAGATTTTACAGTTTTTCACTGTTTAATGTTATTTTTAATCAAAATCTGGGTCATAATGGATTAGATAATCCAGTATAGCTGAGACAACACAGAGAAATCATCACTGATCATGACTTCAGGTGTTCTTCTAAGCCCCCCTTTCTTCCCAGAGCAAAATTGTTAACAGATGCTGTATGGTTTTTTTCTGTGATCATAAGAATATTATACAGATCATTGCTATATCTCTAATCTGGACTGTTTTTCTGGAGCAGATTATTATCATTGTTCTCATTTATAAGCCCCTTTTCAATGAAAAGCCAAGCTTTTAAACCAGAGGTTTCTAAGAAATAGTAATACTGATTAATATGGTGGGAAGATGTATTTACAGATGATCCTTTATTTAATACATTCCTTGATTGGGGGCTGCTTCATTTACATGCTGTGTGACCTGTAAACCATGAAATTTAAAAAAAAGAAATAAAACACAGTGGTGTGTGTAAAGGTTTGCATTCCCACTCCAGCTTTTAAAGGTTTTCCTGGCAGATGAGGATTCTCAGACTACCTTAATTGCTGCTACCAAAGTCAGGAATTATCCTTCATGTCTGTGTGTGGCACTCCTGGCTCTGCAGCGCCACTTCATGTCATTCCAAGGTGTCATTAGTAACTAACCTTCAGCACTTCTCTGCTGAGGCTGGAAGCTCTGACACTGACTCACATTTCCTGTTAACTTCCATCAAAGTCACAGGCATTGTCTCCTGCTTTGGAAATAAAAGAGACAGGTTAAGCAGAGGAATTGTGAATTTGAACAAGGGTTTAGGGGGTAAAAAGAAAAAAGTTTTTGAGCCAGAGGAAAGCCTCGTGCTATAGCCAACAACTGTAAGATCATTTTCATGTTGAGATTTGATGGATCAAGTCTTCAGAGACAGGGCAACAGAGCAGGTTTCTAAATAAACTGCTATAAATATGTAAGTAAAAAGAAAATCTGAAAACGCCAACAAAACACACAAAAGCCCCACGAGTAAGAAGAACCCCAAAACTTTTACCTGTTTAAAAACCATCTCTAACACACAGCTTCCAGCAAGGCATGTTCATAGGAGTTTTGGACCATAGTGTGTGAGATTTGAATCAGTGCTTGGAGTATTGGGGTGTTTTGGATGATGGTATTACAGCAGCCCAGGCTCTAATATAACATTTTCTCCAGACCTTGTGCTGCCTGGCCCCTTCTTATGTCCTGTGGGCTCATCACAGCATGGTTCTTTATTGTAAGATTTAAACTTTCTGCAAATTAATGAAATGCAGTATAGTGTGATTGATTGCTTGTGTTTTCAAGGTATTTAAGTGCTGAAGGTTATTTTACCTACAAAATACAAAACTGTTCCATACATGATCACACTGGAACAAAAAGTAAACAACTGTGTGTCAGTCTTCATCATGTTTCTTCTGCATGTGAATAAGGGGTTCCTGTTTACAAATACTGTGAGCTGGTTGTCCTCCAGTTTTCAGATTATTAAATAAGATTACAGTCAGAATTTTCTTTTGCATTTAAATTTCATGCCCTCTCTCCAACACACATTTAGCAATAGATTGAATCAGCTGTCTGAAGCCTTACAAGTATGTTGTTCTCTTGTTCTTCTGCACAGAGATACTGAATGGAGGGGTGTATGTTGGCCAGAACAAATTCCTCTGCTTTGCAGACACCATTCATTGGCAAGACATCGTGAGGAACCCCTGGGCCTCCAACTTCACTCTGGTTCCAACCAACGGCAGCTCAGGATGTAAGTACTGCTTTTATTCTCAGCCTTGTCATCCCCTCAGCATCAAACTGGGTAAATATGGCCACAAGTTTTCCCTGATCCTCTGTTATGGAGAATGATGTTGGTAAATTTTCCTTTCATTGCTCCCTGCATTTTTCTAAGTTTGTTTACTGCTTGGAGGACCACTTAGTCTGTTCTCAAAAACAGTGTCCATAGAGGGTATTTGTCAACATCATAGATTTTATAAATTTTCTCTCAGCTGCTTTCTCTTTTCTGCATTTTCTTTTTCTCCTTTATTGCTAAAGCCACTGTGGTGCAGTGGAAGCACAGACATTCTTGTTTGCTTTGCATTTGTTCCTGCTGCTCAGGCTGGTCCTTGAGCCACAATGGTCTGTCTATGGCATCATAATTAGCTGCTGGAGTAATTATGGTAAAAGCTCATGGATATTCTGACTTTAGATGAGAAGTGAACCTCAAAGAAATAATTATTTTGTTGTCTTGTGTGTATATTGCTGAAGAGAGAGAAGAATTTGCAGAGGATGGGATATTCTTCACAATATAATAAATCATTCTCTGCTTTTTACTACATTTTCTTTATTTTAATGCTTTCCATTGCAAACTTGAAATATCTATGTGCTTAGAGTTTTTCTATTTCCCTTCCCAAGAATTATTTGCCTTCAGTGAATCATTCTTATGATTTCTGCAGCAATAATGGATTGTAGTGAATGGTGGTGACAGCGATACAGAGTGTTTAAGCAAAATATTCCATAATGGAGTAAAGTGCAGTACTTTAAACAGTACCCTCAGGATGTACCAACTCTGAAATTCAGAGACAGGCTGGGAAGAAGTTTATATCACATGTCAAAGGTGGCACCACAGCAGACATATTGTTCTGAGCATTCTGGATTTGGGGACATTCTGGATTGCTTTCCATAGCTGAAGGAGTCCCTCGAGGATGTATAAATGACACATTGCCTCTCTAAATTTCACTACAGCCAAGAAACGTTTCATTTCTTCTGTTGTATGGTGGCAACTCAAAAAAAAAAATAAAATGCTGAGACTCTGGATACGGACCATTGGATGAGTCCCCATAATTTCTAAGCAGCAACTTGTTTTTAACCAGGTGCTTTGTGGTGTAATAGATTTTATAGAAGGCTACCTTGCTTTTGTATATCTCATGTGCTCCCCTTAATACCAGAGCACAGGTACTTGTGATAAAGCTTCCTCCAGGAGCCTGCCAAGCTGCACTGCTCCTCCACATCCCAGCTCCAGGGCTGAGCCTCATCCCTCCTGCTTTCTGACATAGTTGTAATGCAGCCAGCTCTCTTATTTGCATCTTAAAACCCTCATCACTGCTGATGATCAGTTCTAGGCAGAGCTGATGAAACCTTTGAAGGTGAGGGAATGCCTGTACCCTTTTATGAATCATTGCTTCAAGAAAAAGCCTTGGTTCTTACTCTGTTTTGTTCTCTCATTGGGTTTTCTTTTAACCTTTCCCAGTTCTTCAAGACAAATGCTTCTGCTCTTTTAAAAGAGCAAGCAACATCAATACTATCTTTTTGAGGTAACAGGAGTTTTACAGGTGACTCCAGAAGAAGTGGAACAAGATCCATTCTACTTTTAGAAACACACTCTGAAAGCAAAGAAGGCAGATATTAGTGCCCACACACAGCTAGATGAATGAATGTATGTGGCAAAGTCCAGTTTTCTTCAAACTTTTTTTCATTCCTTTTGAGTTGCTTTGAAATATAGGGAAGGAACAATTTGTGTTTTGCCATTTGTACTTGATAAATAAGATAAACAGCATTATTTCAATGATGATTGAGAGCTATGTACCAAGTCAGCCTCATTAAGATAGCCACCCAAATTTCACTCTGTTTTTCCTTACTTGGGATGAAACAGTGCACAACTGGACTGTATTTAATTTAATAAACATGAGAACCTTCTGAGAAACTCAACCCCATCTCAATACAATTCATGAGTCCTTGAAATTTGATTAAATTAGCTAATCCAAACCATTTGTCTTAACAGCTTACACAGGTGAAAATATAAACCCCATTATACAGAAAGCCAGCAAATGCTTAAAAAGGTTGTAAGGCTTTGGGTAGCAAAGAACTCAGATACAGAAATCACCATTTAAAATTGTCTGTAATTAAATACCTGTCTGTGGTGGGTGCATGCATGTACTATGCACACACACAGGACTTGGAGAAACAAACCTTGAATTTGAACCCTGGAAATTGGTGTAGAATGTCACTAAATAAGGTATATGCTTCTCAATTTTGGCTCACATGTCACTTTTCACTACCTGCTAAAGGAGTGTGAGTGCTTGCTGTGCCCAGCCTTGCTTTTCTCCACTGCTGCAGATGATGCTCAGTGCATTACAAAGTTCTTTTCTGCACAGACTGTGACTCAGGCTTTTCTGGATCCAGCATGTGTATGTATTTACTGTTTAAGTCTCAAGTGTCTTCTAATTTCCAATGGAAATCTTGGCTAAATCCACTGGAATACAGAAGTATGTGTTGTTTGGCATTACTGAGAATATCCCAGTGTCAAAATATGTTGGAAAGAACTATTGGATTTTACTGTTTATCTACAAACCTTTGTAGGAGGGAATGTGAACCAACCAAACCTGCTGTGTGAAGCTCAGCAAAGTCCATCTTAGCAGTAATTTAGGGAAATCTGTGGAATCCTCTAAGACCTGGCTAGCAGCATCGTGTACCACATTTAGCCATGACTGGCAGGACTGGAGGGCACCTTTTGCCCCAGGAGGGCAGTGATCCCTGGCTGTCATGGTTGAGACAGAGACAATACAAAGAAACACACTCCATTTTCAGAAGGTTTCAAACCTGGTTTTATTATAGCATGCATGCTTTTTATACATTCTTACAATACTCCTAAGTTTACACTTTGCTCATTGGTCACCAGAGACAAAGTGCTCATTGGAATAGGAACTTGCAGGTTTCTCTTATTTATCCTTCTTTCACTCTTGGTTTCTATGTCAACAACCTTGGTAGCAAATTCTTTCAGGGGTAAACATGGATCCTCTTATCAGAGTTTTCCCTGGCTCACAGAGGTTGCTGTGAAACCTCTCCCACACCTGGCAGTGAATGCAAGCAGGGACAGAGGCTGTGACCTGCCATGGTTGTCAGAATCTGGTACCTCATCCAAACCCAGTTTGGCACTCTGGCATCACTGGTGTTGTTTCCAACCACCAGTAAATGACACAAAACCTGCCCAGAGGTGCCTACACATCCAGAAGAGCAGTGCCCAGCCCAGAGAAGACCCCCATGCTTGACCCCCATGGCCAGAGTGCCTGCAGCAGATTGATGTGAATGCAGTGTCACACTGGGCACAGCTGTGTGTGGGGGAGCTCAGACACAGCCCTGCAGGGAGCTGCCACTGCAGGTGCCCACGCTGTTCCCTTCCCCAGCCAGCTGGGAAAGCTGATAATGCTCTGATTTCAGGGATAATTTCACTTGAACCCTCTCTTGCTGCTCCAGCGCAATCAGCAGAGGAAGGCAAAAGGGTGGAGTGAAATGAAGAGGCTCTGAAGTAAAATCAGTCCCCTGCCTCTGTGGCTGTTTCATACCTTGGATCTGCCAGTTCTGGTGTGAGAAATAGCTACTCACTTTTCCTAGTTTAGGAAGGTTTATTAAGCCTTATCAAAAATACAACAGAAGATTGAATGAAGAAAAAAGGTTACGGTCGTGGGAGCAAAAGATTTTCCCTGCCATGTGCTCAGCCCCCTCACAATGGAGGTTTTAGGTTTTACCCTTTTTAACCCTTTAACCCCTCCCAAAGTTCTGTCCATCAACCCCTTCTTTGCTGTCCAGTGGTGGAGATCTCTTCCTCAAATCCTGATAGGAAGTCAGGTGTTCCACAGTGACAAGCCAGCCCTCCCAGATGCCCCAACGCCAGCTGCCCCTTGATAACCACGTGATGGAATACAACATAAATCTATAAACTTTTCTTAATCTATATACATGATTTTGTCCATTAATTGTGAGAGTCAATCATGTCATTACTCATCCATCACACTGGCAATCTCCTTCATTCACATCAGTGCCAGACAGAAGGGAATATGGCCAGTGAACTCTGGGAATAAAGCTCCTCTGATTTCATTGTCACATGAGTGCCAAGGAGCCAGTTGAAAAGGCCACGGTATCTTAAACACTGACAGAAATCCTGCAGACATGTGAATCCTGAGTGCTGCTTCTCCTTTTTTCTTCAAGTTGTGATCAAATGCATGCAGGAGAGCTCCTGTTGGAGGCCTCTGAGTGACACAGTGTCACTGTTCAGTGGCTGCTGGCTCAGTGCTCAGATAAACAAACCCTGCACCAGGGACCACACGTGCTTCAGCTCTCCCTGGACACAGCCTCTGTGCTTGGCATTTTGACTCACACCCACACTGAAATATTTACACCTTCCAGTAATAGTAGCCTCCTCAAAAAAGGTCTCATAAGCTCTTGGAGGTCTATTACTCACCCAAGATAGCTCAGCTTCCTTTGGAGGCATCAAATCAGCAGGATGGCTTCTGTTGCAGTGTTTGGAACAAAAAGGTTTAATAAAAGGCAAAATAACAAGCAGAGGAAAACTGAGCAAGGTGCAAGAGGTTCTTGCTCCTGGTAAAACACCTGTCAAAGGCCATTAGTTTCTTTGTTCTCTTCTTTTTCTAGTAAATTGCCCAGGTGAGACTTTTTGGCTTCTGTCCCATTGGCTATCCTTAAGTTTGAGGTGAAGTCCCCCAGGCCTATGAGGTGCCTTTTTCACCTAATGGACCAGAGCACCTTCTGGGCTTCTTTCCTTTTTGAGGGGACAAAGGATAGTTTTGTCACTCTGTCAACAGGAGGCACATTCCTACACCTTACCATTCTGCTATCTCGTAGCAGAATTAGTTGTAACTTCTGCTATCTCATAATTTTGAAGTTAGTTGTAACTTGAAAGCAGCCTTCTCTTCTGTTTACCTGAATTCTGTGCTGCCAGCCTGGGGTTTTAGGCTGAGCACATTGCAGTGGGAATCTCCAAAGCATTTTACTCTCCAAGGAACGACGTTTTCCCTTTAGGTTTGCATTATTGAAATTGTTTCTGCAACAACGCTGAAAATCTATTTTCTCTCCTTCCACAAATCAGCCATGAATTCAAGCATTGGCCAAACATGCTGAAGCCTTTCATTGCAAGAGACAATTCCCTGTTAGCACATCCACTTTTTGGATTCAGGCCCTTAACTGAAGAGCTGCAGCTCTGCTCTTCAGAGGTAGAAACCCAGGGTGCAGCTCCCAGCAGGAAAAATAAATAAAGCAGGGAAAAAGAATTGAGCTTCTTGCCTAAAATGCCTCCAGATTAGTAGAGCTCTCTGAGCAGCTTTTGGGAGAGTCCAGTGAAAATCTGGCTGCTTTCATCTGTGTCTTCAGTGTTCTCCTCCGTTTTGTTGTTAGCAGGAGCTGGACAAGCCTCACATTTTGTCAGGTGAGCTCTTTTACTCCATTTTAAATCAGAATTTTCTGAGGATCATTACTTGGAGCTTTTCTTTCACAGAAAAGCTTGTAGAGTTTCAATTGTTACATTGAGGTCACTTCCACAGCCAATAGCATGTGTTCAAATCAGTCAGTAATGCTCTTAAAAATACTGAAACTATGAATGAGTGTTCATGATAGAGCTGGTGACTGTTTGGGTAATACAGATGCAAAAATCACTCTAAAATTTTCAAGTTTAAAAAAACTTAAGTTGCTTTTCAGGGAGTTATTTAAAAATATGCTGGACTTTTCTTGACATTTGATTCAAGTATTTTCTTGAAACCAAGTTTCTGCTCAGACTGAAATGTAGTGAGATCTCTGGAAAAAATTCCCTTTGTCAGTCTGGCTTTTTAGCTGAGTGCCTGTTAGCTGTGAATAAAGCTGGAATTTTTGGCAAGGTACTTTTTCAGAACCTCAGTTCCTTGCTCTTCACAGCGTGGTACTCCTCTGTCATTGCTTTGTGTCTAACTGCAGCCTGTGGTGTGAGAACACCCCAGCTCTGAGCTGTGAGGAAAAGAGGAAAGCCTTGGTCTTCAGGGCTGTGCCTGTGACTCAATAAATCCCATGGTCTGTTCCAGGGAAACACTGCTTGAAAACTCCTCTTTTCCAAATCTTGGCTCTTTTTTGCCGATTAATTCACAGACTTTTCAAGAGCAGAAGGAGCCTTGAAACATCCTTAGCTCTATTTCCTGTATGAGGAAGCCTGGATTATCAGCAGCTTGCCTGGTGTGGAGCTCAGTGCCTTCCCTGAGCCCAGCTCATCTTCCAGCCTGGCTTTGGGGTCCCTGTGGCCTCTGGTGCTCTGTGCACTCTCCTGGCACTGCCCTGGAGCTTTGGTGAAGTGCAGACATCCCTCCAGAAACTGTTTATTTGCCAGTATTAAAAGGAATAATAGCAGCTGCTTTTATCTCTAATCTGAGCACAAGTTTTATGTTGCATCTTGCACTTTCTGTGGCTGGCTCAAAGAGCTCTCCTAGCCAGCTTGTTCTCTCTGTGTACTGTGTCATCAGTTCACCTCCTGATATTCTTCCAAAAGCTGGACAGATAGAGGCTCTCCCATCTCTCACAATGAGGAATTTCCAGCCCCAGAGGAATTTTCATTGCTTATCAATGTAAACTGTGTATTTTTCACTTTGCTTTTAGAAGGCTGAAGGCAAAGCATGTGTGGCATTTTATTCCTCATATAACCAATAGAAATAAAAATTAAACCCTTTGTGTTTCAGCTTCATGTGAGGAATTTGGTGTTCAGGCAGTTCTGATATCTGTGTGCTTTAGAGATTCCTTCTTTCCCCCCCAGCAAATGCAGCCTGTGTGTTCTGTTCTGAAATATGCAATCCTATGTTTGGCTCTATAAAAGTCATTTGGTGTGAGTGACTCCAGCCTAGCTGCCAGCCTGGCTCACTCTCTGATACTGGCTGCTCCTCACTGTAATTTGCTGGGATTTCACTCTTCTTGTCATCTGTACTCTTTATTGCCTGGCATATTTTAATAATTTCCAAACCTTTGTCTGGAATATTAAGAAGTGTCAGTCCTGGGGATCCCTGGGGAGCAACACCCCAATTGTATTATAATTGCTCATTTACAGCTACTTTTGGAGAGTCCCCAATTAGCTGGGTCTTAATGCATTTTTCATATGTTTTATTAATATTGAAACATAGAGACAAATCTAATTAAATGTTTACCATTAAGCCAGTGCTTTGCATTTTAATTAAAGGAACAAAAAATGGACTTCCCAGCTGTGTAGCTGTTCATGAAGTCAGCCCTCAGTGCTCCTGGCAATCCAAGCTGTCAGTGACCTTACCTGGGAGCAGGTGTCTTTGGAAGCATTACTGCTCAGTTTGACATACTTATCCCTCTATTTGGTTGATGGGAAACAGTGCTGGCTCTGCAATTTTTTGCCTTTTTTCCCCCCTTTCTTAATTTCTTCTGTTACACTGTGAGTTGCTTTTTCAGGTTAACTTGCCCCCAGCCCTGATAATTGAACATTTGTTGGGCCATGTTCTATTGCCAGTTTATCACATGCTAGCAAAAGGAGTAATAGATTTCTAAAATGCACTTCTTTCAAATATTACAGAAATTAGAACAATCTGGTAGAAACTGAGTTTAGCAGATACGTCTATGTCAAACTAATTTAAGGCCGGAAGCTCCTTACTTTTCTTTTTCTTAATTGTTATAGGAAAAAATCAGCCATGTGGATATGTGTACAATGTTTTCAACATATGTATTATATTCTTGTACTGTGTTTCACAAGAAGCATGAGTTGATATTTGCATGGAATTTTGTATAAGTGATAAGCTTTATATACTCCCTTGGGTATTAAGAGTCTCTGTTTGGAGTTGCCAGCAAGGGATGTGGGTGAATTTGTGTACAGGTGTTTATTGCAGCCACAGAATGAGGCCTGACAGGTGGGCAGCCCCTTGATTTAATGTTCAGTAGTGACCTTGTAATTCTTCACAGAGCACAGTAACTCAGCTTTTGTACCAGTAGTTGCAATATTAGAAAAGGATAATTTTTGCACTCATGTGGAAATTTATACTCATAGGCCATTGGGTGTTTAACTCTGAAGTAATTATGTATATAGCTATGAAGAACAGGGGGTTTGTCAGATCATTGCCATCTCTCCCAAAGGTCCTGACCTTGCACCAGTTCTCAGGTGTGCTGTGCCTAAACTGGATAAAAATGCTGTTCATGTCCAGCCCAGTATTTTCAGCTGGGGCACCCAAAACAGATTTCTGCTCAGGACCAGTCCTGCTGCCCTTGGGAAGCCACAGCCACAGTGGTGAAATATGGAATCTTGGATCAGAGCAGGAAAAGGATGGAGTCCTTTCCCTCAAGTCTAAAAAGGCCATTGGTCAGTAAGGAGGTGAATGCAATGAAATTAAAAGTAGAATAAAATCTTTCCTTCAGACCAGTGAATGCTTCTGTAACAGGAGCCAATTACATGTAAATCCTGAGTATTTGTAAACCAACCCCCCAGCCCTCAGTACCAGGACACAGATGAGATAACCACATTTTGTCCAGTTATCCCTGCAAGGTATTTTGTGTTTTTTCCAAGCATGAGGATTTTGCTCTGCACAAGGCCAGAGTAACAGCAATATATTTATGTATGCTGGTGCAAAGAAAAGAGGGAAGTGACTAATTCATGCTTAAAGCCACCTTTCAGAATAGCTAGTGTATCATTTTTGGTGTACATCTAAATTGGAAACTACCTACGGAGAAAATGGCATTGCAGAAAGTACACCCTGAAGACATTTGTTATTGCAGAGTTTGTTAAATTATAGCCTTTCATTGAGGTTATTACTTGGAGTTCAATTAACATTTTAAATGTATGTTTGGAGACCAGCAAGCAGGGCCTGAGCAGACAGGTGGTCTGGGTACAGAACATGTTCCCTGCCACCAGCATCACCATGGCAAAGCAAAGCCAGGAGGAGAAGCTGTTCTTTTCCATAAAAAGCCACAAACATTTTGTGAAAGCTCCTTCCATGTGGCTTCGCAGGCTTAAAGCACCACACTTCTGCAGCAGTTAGGGTTTCATGGACATCTCACTTGGAAAGAAAATTTGTATCAGATAGAAAGTCCCACATCTGCCTTTTGTTCTGGCTACATGGAGGCTGCTTTGCCTTCCATTAAGGAATCTCTAGTCCAGACATAATTTATTTCTTTACCTGGAATTGAAAGGCTAATACAGTAACAGAAAAATTTGATTTTAAAGAATAGTTTTTGCCAAGCAGATGTACCTGAAGATGGAGGAATACATGAAATCTAGTGGTACAATGAACTTGATTTGCATCAGAGTGGCAAGCTGAACTGCTTGAAGTTGCCTGTAATTTTTTTCCTCAACCCAGAGCAGTGTGTTTTAAATAAAGGGAATCAGTTTAGCTTTCTAGTAAATACCTTCAGCCAGCATTTTCAGAAGGGATTTGTCAGTTGGTGACTGCCCTTGAAAGAGATTTGAAAGGCAAGCGGACGTGGCATCTAATGGAAATACAACGCCTCTCACAGCTGAGTTACTGAATAAAAAGTAAGCAATGAACACAAATAAGAAAAAATAATGCTGTGAGGGACAGAACTCCTTATGCTGCCAGACCTCAGCAAAGGAATTGCTACAGACATGGGGATTTCCAGAAATCGAGGGCACAGAGAAAACCAGGATTAACAGGTTCTGAAGAATCTCAGGCATGGGCATCCCTTGGCACTGAGAAATATATTTTGCAAAAATATAAACAAAAAATACTCAGCTGCAGAACCAACCTAATCCCTGCCAAAGTGCTGAGCAGTTTCACTGAGTATCCTCCTTCCTTTTAGCAGTTTCAGGGTGAAAGTCACTCACCCCGTGGCAGAGGTCACAATGCTGATATATAAAATATTGCAGTGGTTCTGTAGGTGCAGAACTGAAGTAGGGCTCCCCGTGGTGGTGTGTAGATCAGATAATGGCAACCTGTGTGTGCATAATGTATTGCTGCACAGCACCTGTTTATGAGCAGATTGGTGTTTAAGCAGGGTATTGCACAAGGGAGAGACTTTCAGGCTGAATGAAAGCATTCCTCTCCATTACAGGCAGCTTGGTTATCACAAGCACTGGTGTTTCTTGAAAGTAGGAAACAATCCCCAAATACTCAGAATATTTAAAATAGCCTAATTGCATGGTGATTGCCAGATTGGTAGTGAGTGGGTGGGTGGGATTGGTCTCTCACAGCAAGCTTCAGCTGCTCTCACAACCTGCCTTCAAAGAGCTGCTTAGGGAAAGGGGAAGGAAAGAAAGAGTATAAAATCAGCTGCTGAATAGTGTCTGCAGGATCTGGGAGCTGCTGTGTGCTTCCCACCCTGCATGTCCTCAGATGGGCTTGGTGGGTGCAGGGTTGGCACCACCCAGGTGGCTTCTCCCAGCACACTGTTCTGCTGCCTTCATCAAACTCAAAACCACCCCAACCCTTTGTTGCTGTCACATCTGTGGTTTTTAGGGTTTTATTTGTTCTGTCTGTTCTGGCAGAAACTCTCAGAACTCTCCTGTGCACAGCCTGGCTAAAGGGCTCTGGCCACAGGTCTGCTCAAACCCAGGGCAGCTTCAGGGTCTTCCTTCTTGTGACAATCCCATCATGCCCAAAGCATCACCTCTTAGCAGATCTCTGATAACTGAAAATTGTCCAGGAAATTGCACTTTGAAATTTGTATGATTATTTTCATTAAATTTTTGTGTATAGCAAACACTAAATCTAAATATCAGAAAATATGTCCAGCCATCATTTTCCAACAGAGAAGGGGCTTCTGTGTTCCAAGTATTGCTTTGAAATAATCAGTTTTGTTTCAAATAGCCAGAAATACATTTTGGATAAGCACATTAAGAGGCTCATCCAAACTTTATAAACTGACCTAAAACTGGACTCCAGATTTCATGGGAATGAGGAATTCCTTTCTAGTATTTCCATATAATTGAGTCAGAAGTTGATTAATACATTAGCAGTTCTAAATACACCCTGCCAGACTGTAGGAATACTACATGGGATCTAGAAAGAATAAAATGATTTTTGAAAGCCAATTCAATTTCAAGTTTTGATTTCCTTTCTTTGAGGTTATTACTTTCTTTAAAAAATGAAAACTTTATGTCCCTCTGTTGGAACTTTATTACTGCTTTGGCTGCATTACAGAAATATTATAACAGGACAGTATTTTGACTGATGTGGCATTGACTGACTTGACCTGTTTGAGGAGCTGCTATTAAACCCACACAAGAACACTCTGAGCTCTGTGTTTGAGTTTGTTGAGAGCCTCCTCTGAAAAACCTCATCTAATGGTGCAGGAATTTTTCCTCACAGTGCTGCATCCTCTCCCCCCAAAAAAGCAACTTATATAACTTATATCTGCATCCTTCCATTCTCAGCTGAGATATGCATCAAACAATAAATGCTGCAGCCCTTATGGACAGAGACCTGGCTCCAGATTTATTCCAGACATGCCACAGGTGCCCATGTGCTCCCCTGCTGTTGGCTTGTTTGTGGGTTTGGATTTCCTGTGCTGTCACCCCAGAAGAGTGCCAGGTCTGAGAGGCAGTGGGCAGTGAGCTCAGGCAGGGAGGGATGCAGGTGTCAGTGCTGGGCATTGCAGTCACTGCTGCCAAGACAGGAAATGTAGGCACTTCAGACAGCCCCATGCAGGGGGAAATGCTGAGCTGAATATAAAGGCAGAGAAGATGTTGGCTTTCTGTGTGCTGGAATCTGCAGTGCCTTCCTCTCACAAACCTGTATTCTGCTCACTCAAATTTCCTCCTTAAGACAGACTTTTCTCCCCTTTTTCTCTTTCTTTTATTATCAGCTCAGGAGTTCTTCAGGGTGTGGAGGAGCAGGGTTGAGTTTCCTCCTTTGCATTCAAATCTGTACATCCTGGCTCTCACCTCCCAATGGAAACTACCCCAGGCTGGTCTTAGTTGGCATCTTTTCTACTTTATCTGTTGAAATTCTGAGTATTAAGCAATCATTAGGTTCAATACAGAGCTCCTAGGGCTGCTCTGATCCATGGCTCCCCAGTGATCACAGCCACCGAGCTGTGGGCACGAGCCCATGGATGGTTGTGTGCTGTGCTCAGCTCTCTCCCTTTGGGCTGGAGAGCTGTCCTGGGGAGGGGTGGCTGCCAGCTCTGTGCTGGCCCCTTCCAGAGGGCAGCCCCAGGGTTTCTTGGCTTGCTGACCCGAGAGGGGAGAGCCTTCATCACAGGAAGCAAGGGAGAGAAAGAATGAGAGGCATAACTTGGCACCCTGGGTGAGAGTTCACAGGCAGGTGGTGGAGTAGCACCCTCTCCTTCCCCACAGAGGAAATTAGAGCTACTCCAGGATTTTGAAGGGGCCTGGGCTTGTGATCTGTGTGCTTTGGGGATGTTCCACTGGAGGGAGTGTGTTTCACTCTGTCCCCAGTGTGCAGGGACCAGGCTGCTGTTCTGCTCCTGCGGCGCTGAGAGAGGAGGGGCAGCTACCTATGGGTGATTTTTTAAACAATAATGATTACAACGGAAGGATTCCTGAGGCTTTGTTGTTCTTGATGAGCCTGCCAAGCAGCAGGTATGCCTTGACCTATCCTTTTAGCCTTCTGGCTGTGTCTCCCCATTTGCTCAGCATCCCTGTGTGCGTGTTCAGGAAGGCATTTGATGCTGATTGGAACTAATTCACCATCACAGTGGGGGGAATTCACTTACATTGCTCCGTGCTAACAGCTATAAGCAGTGATAATTAATAGCTCCTAATTGCTTAATCAGTGTAAAGTTTTAGACTATGTCATATGTGAAGGTTTTTATTTTGTGTGGATGACTAAACCCCCAATTAATGCATCGAGTCACACAGCCTTACCAGCGCTGTCTGCTGCAGACAGAGAAAAATAACCAGTGTCTTCATTACCCCCCTCAAGTCCCTTTCTGTAGTCATTACTGTGGCCTGAAGACATTTTTCTGTAGCAGCTGCAGTAACATTACAGTGAGCTCCCTATCAGCTCAGAGCTGTCAGCAGCAGATATGAATCCAGCAGCCCGAGCCCGTTCGGTGCTGCTGACATGCTCTTCTTGACTTTCCATTTATTCCTCTACCCCTGGTGGCCAATCTCCCTTAAAATCAAAACTGTCTGCCACCAGTGGATCTGGCAATACTCTGTGATTTTGCAGTTCTCAACAGGCACTCGGTCCCTGTGCACACGCAAGGCTCGTCTCCATCCCACAGTACTCAAGGTAATGCATCCCTCTTTGGTATTCAGTTTTTGTTTTCTTTAGTGCTGGCTAAATTTTATCTCTGCTCCCTCTCCCTGCTCCCCCTCACGCTGTCCCTGTATCTCTTTCTGTGCCTGTCTTTCAGGGCCTATCTCTTGGATTGTTTTCATTTCCCAGACCTGTTTCCCAGGCCAGTTTCTTTTCAGCTGCTTGTCCCTGAGTCCCTCTCCATTTGTGTTTGTCTCTTTTCTTATCTGCTGAGGAAGATGAGGGAGAGATAGAAGTGTTGACTGGCAGAACTGGAACTCCCTGTTGGAAGTGATCGTGAGCAGGAGTTTGCTTCCACCCTTACAGAGCTCCTGGCTGGATGCATCCTCCTGCCATGTGGGGTTGTGTCAGATTAGAACAGCCTTTAAAACTTATTTCTCATTCTATTTCTGTCTCAACAATGTCTGAATTATTCTATAACATTTCAAAGACAGCATTTCTTATCTCAAGGTTTACAAACAGACACATACTGTGTAAGTCTTCTGTCAAACTTGGAGAATTCTCTACAAATTCATTTCTCACAGGGTTGGGCTCTAAGGGATGGATGGATGGATGGATGGATGGATGGATGGATGGATGGATGGATGGATGGATGGATGGATGGATGGATGGATCCATGGATCCATGGATCCATGGATCCATGGATGGATCCATGGATGGATCCATGGATGGATCCACAACAGGTGCTGTGCTTTTCCACAGTGTAGGTAATTGTTTATGATCCCTATGTGAGTTTTCTCTGTGAAAGGATCCCATTCATATTTGTGCCCAGGGTGTTTCCACTGGGCATGGACACTTCAGGGGAGAAGCAAAAATAGGAGATAGAAGCAAAAATAGAAGCAAAGAGAAGATTGAAAAGTCTCCAATAATACAATAAAAGTAACAACACCAATTCAGGTACAGCTTGTTAAAGAAATGCGTGAATTTTATGGGACTAATCCTCTGCTGGAAAATTATTTGGTTACAGATCCTTAGGTGAATTCACCTGACATGAATGAAAGCATATAGTTTGTTAACAGTGGGAGAATTGACCCTTAGATTTCTGCATCCCATTATGCTTCTACAGAGGAAGAGAAAATGAGCACTAGATATTTCTATAACACATTTTCTTCTTTTATAGAAAGTTTTACTTTTTCTTACAGTGTGTGTCTCTCCTGCCATTAGGGAAGGAAATCCTGGGAAGTGTGAGACTCTCTTAGGTAATTAACTTTCAAATCAATAGCAGAGATCTGAAGGCTAGCACAGGGCGGGTAGGAAATGCAAAATGATTTTTACCTAACAAAGAAGTGTGAATGAATGAATGAACATATGACAATAGGAATAGTCAGACAAGGACAGGGAAAGCATTATGGCCTGATAAAGGCAGAACAATCCATCACAACAATAGTATCTTTAATTCTCGTTAATGCTGTGTTGCAGTGTTTGAATTACAGTTGGATTTTGTTATCTATGCATACACAGAACTAAGGAGTTTAGCTGCCTAGAAAAACAACACACAGGCCTGTAAAAACCTTCTGACTCACCTAAGCCATGCAAAGACCAGCCTGGGACTCTTACCACAGAGTATACCTGGAATTTCATGGACTTTAGGGCTGGTTATATCTAGAAACATCTCTATGGGATCCCTAGCATTTTTGCAGGAGTTAATTTTTTAGGCAAAGGATGAGTTAGTTTATAAGCAGCTTACAGAAGCTAAGAAGTGATTTATAGCTGTTTTGAGTGTTAATCAACTATTTTAGATTGTTAGGTAAGTAAAAAGGCTGCCTAAAACTATGGCTTGTAACCACCTAAGCCATTTTGTTTTGTCTGTGTTTATTTGCACTTCAGTATCAATGTCTTGCAGGTATCCTAACACTGAATGACGATTTCCAACCAGATAGAAACCATCTGTAAATGTAAGCTTTGTGCAAAGTGAGACGTTTCTTCTCTTATTTCTGCTTTCCTTCTCCTACTGAGAGGGGTCTGCTCGAGGCAGCTGGCAGAGCTGATGGGGAAGAAGCAGGGTTTCTTCTCTGTCTGACACTGAGCTTAGAGCTGAGAGGAGCACTTCATTTTTCTTGTCTCTTCAGTAACTTAATCCTTTGTGGTTTTACTGCTTCTGAAATAATAAAGTCAGTCTGGAGTCAAAGGAAAGCCCTTCTCAATTCTCAGGAAAATACAAGGATGAAGTAACCTTGGTCTTTCCCAAGCTAGTGAGCAAACATTTTCTGCTGGTGACTTTCCCTGGCTGGGAAAGCAGAAGCATTTCCCACAAATAAAACTCTATCCTGGAAATGACAAGGAAGGTGCTCTTCCCAGAGTCCATAACTCAGATCTAGGAACATCTTAGCCAAGGGCCAAGATAATTAGCTAAGGGAGGACAGCCCAGAAGACAAAACATTGGTTTTCTCTGTGCAATTTGCCAAAGCTAAATTAATTCTCGTGTTCCAGTGGGAATCTGCCTTTTCTTCACCTAGATTTCATTACAAAACCTGTGAAAATTATGGTAGCCTCCAAACTGGCACTGTGTGTGCAAAACAATGCTACTGTTCAGGAGCAGAAATGTATTCCAGTGTCCCAGTTGTAATGGGGAGTAGGTTTTTTTTGTAGGTTCTTTCCTTCCTTATCTTGCTTGGAAAAGGAAAATGTGCCTTCACTAATGTGGAGAATCAAGTAAATGGGCCAAGGTTGTGCCCTGCAGAGAGGTTTTATTTTGGCCAAATTCTTTTAGCCCTTTCTGCTGTATGTTTAGAATATTTTAGACACAAGGAATAACAGGAATGATTTATGCCACAAATTGTTTCATAATTTTTTTCTTTTCAAATCTGTTGCCTCACAGTCTTAAAATCTTTAGAAATATATACAGGAAGATCTGTGAGTAGTAGTGTAATTCCTCCAAAGGCCTTGTCAACCTTAGGGCCAATACATTTATTATCATTTAAGCCTGACATACAGATCTCATTGTGAGACCTGTTCCTCACATGAGTGCTTGTTATGCTCCTGAGTGTGTATGTTGACTTCCACAGGACTATTTCTGTCTTAATTTTGCAGAGCTGGTCTTTAATGGGTTTCAATCTGTCCTTATTACAGGACAGGTTTTCCTTAGCAGGGAAAACCTGGTGAAATACAGAAGGATGTGAGGGCAGAATCTGGACCAGTTCATACTGAGAGCAAGGAAAGTTATTTTTTCTCTTTAAAACAACCAAGCCAATATAGATACACTATTTGGAGGGAGTTTGCTTTTTAATTCTCAGTATATTTGACCTTCAAAAGGACAAAAAACAATGTAATTCAGAGGTGTGCTGCCTACAAGCTCAGCTCCTGGTAGTGTCTGTACAGCTGAGAAAAGTGAAAACAATGAAACAGACACTTTTGAGTTCCCAGTGAGAAAAAAGGAAACTGGCAGCCTTTTCTTGCTTTATTGTTAAATATCTCTATTTAAATGCAAATCATCATCTGACACTGCCAAACAAAGTCATGTACCAGCAGCAGGCATGCAAGTTAAAAAAATTTTTAAAATGATGTTTTGAAGATGCTGAATTGCTTTTATTTCCAGGAGGAATAGAGGTGGCTGAATAAATTTTTGGCTGCATAGCGAGGCGAGGCTCAGCACATAGGTGCTTCAGATATGAAGATTTTTATTTTAAGTACAACTTTTACAGTGGTGTGGGTAGGCTCTTTAGTTAGGGATCACTTGGAGGGATGCTGAAGTTTCTTCTGTCTTATCCCACAGCAGTATTACAGTGGAAAGCACAGCTGTTTACAGAATGTTTTGGGACAAAAAGGGGCAGGAGCAGCCAAATTGCTGCCTTAGTGTGCCTCAGGAATGTGTATTTACAAGTGACCTGTGCTTTATGGTGCTGGGTGCAGAGTCTCCAACTTCCTCCCTGAGCTCCACACCTCAGGGAAGGACTGGGATAGAGGAGAGTCTTCCATGAGGAGCCCACATTGTGGGTGGGTTGTGGCTCCTGAGCTGCCCCAGCAGGGATGGAAGGGTTCCCTGAGTGTGCATCCATCCTGCTCCTCCTGCTGATCAGGAGTAACTGGTTAATAAAACCCCCTCCAAGGGAGCATTTCTATTCAGTTCAGCAAGTCCCAAAATCAGCTAACAACCTGTATCTTATCAAGCCTCATCTGTTAAAATTCTTCCTTTAATTTGCTGTTTACCTCACCATTTAAAACTTTCATTCTTATAAATCAGTGTGGATATATTTGCTTTCTGTGCAGGGCTCCAGTAGTCTCTTAATAATCATAATAATTGTTATTACTGATTAAAGTTGCATTATTCATGCCAGATGGAGTGCCCTCCCTGTCAGCCAGAATGAGTTTGCATTTATGTAGTTATAGTACATTTGTGATCTAAATAAACAGATGGTAGAAGGTGACAGAGAATTATGTGCTGGTGCTATCAGCAACAATGTTTCCCAAGTATAATTGCTTTAAATGAACATGAATGCAACAAGGAGCTGGTAGCTTTAACAAGGTAGTTGGCATTCACTGTGGTAATTACCAGGCAGCATCACCAGCAATGCCAAGGGAGGAATGCTGGCTTTGAAAAATTAGTGACAGAGAGTCTGACTTCACATCAGGGTGGGTTTGCTCAGCTCTGTAACATCTCACAGGTGTGAGCACCCTGCTGTAAGAGGAGCAGTGTTTGTCTTTAGGGTGATCCAACCTCCGCTGAGAGACATTTTGCACTTTCTCCAGCGTCGTCTCCCATCAGGGCACATGGCAAGTATTTGATTTAGTGTAATGGAGCAGTGTTAGCAGCAGCAGCTGTTAATGCACGATTGAAAGGATTGAACCTGGATCAGGTTCAAAGGGGAAATTCACTTAACAGAATCTCAGCAGTACTCAGTGATGTATAAAAGTTTAATAAAACACAAGGTTGGCTTCCTGTGATCAAAAGCACAGCGATAAGGACTGTGCAGAGTCTTCCACAAGATTTACCTTGGGTGTCTCGCTCATCCCATCAGCTCTGGCATTGTGAAGGGCTGGCCTGCCTGCCCCTCAGGCACTGCCACACCTGGAAGTGTGCCTGGACCTTGGCTACATCCAGATGGCAGCCGTGGAATGGGGTCTCCCTTCCCTCTCAGCCCAGACTGGTGTGGGACTGTCTGAGCGCTCTCTCCTGTGGTGCTGAAGTGCAGCCAGAGGAGAACATTCCAGCTTTCTCCTTGCTTGCCAGTCCCTCTCACATGGGTCAGCATTTTGCCATGACATGGACACATGAACTCAACTCCCCCCTCAGTCCAAGTGAATTTCAGTCACTAATGGCTAGGTAGTTTATAAAAAATTAGCATTGTTAATGCTTCTTCTTACAGCTGTATTTTACAGTGCAAGCACCTACCGTTCTTTTACTTCAGGGACTAAACCCATCAGTGTAGGCACAGAGTTTGTGGTGATTGGGGAGCTGGGCCCAGCCTCATCCTTAATGGGCTACAGCTGTGCAGGACAGGTGAATGCTGTTGAAGGGAACGAGCCATGGAGTGCCCAGGGGCACTGACCAACCACCAAAGGGAACAGAGGGCACACAGGTGCAGGGCATCAACAGGAGGGGATAAAAGGCTGGGCTGAAGGACAAGGAGGGCAGATGCTTGCAGCCTGCTGAGGTGCCCTGGTGTTACTGTGTGTGGGCAGTGCCTGAAGCCTTCTGAAGAGGTGAGGTGTTACTGTGTGTGGGGGTTGGAGCTTTCTGAAATTGTGTGGTGATGCTCTGTATGTTGGGGTTGTCTCAATTGCAACATGCCAGCATGAGGAAAGATGATGCAGAGCATCATATCCAAGGTCTGAAGGAACATGAGGTTCCTTTGGATGCACAACCAAAGGCAAAGAACCAGCAGCCAGGAAACAGAAGCTCCTGTGAACTTTGCTGTCACTGGAGTTCAAGGGGTTGCAGAGGGCACATTTCCCTGGCCATAATGTCGGACATGCAGAACATGCAAGTTTGTGGGGAAGAGGGGGTGGCTTTGAACCAGAGGCATTGAGTGGGATGTCCCATTGTTTGTAGGCACAGAGTTTGTGGTGATTGGGAGTGGGGCTGGCCCAGCCTCATCCCCAGTGGGCACAGCTGTGCAGGACAGGTGAATGCTGTTGAAGGGAACGAGCCATGGAGTGCCCAGGGGCACTGACCAACCACCAAAGGGAACAGAGGGCACACAGGTGCAGGGCAGCAACAGCAGGGGATAAAAGGCTGGGCTGAAGGACAAGGAGGGCAGATGCTTGCAGCCTGCTGAGGTGCCCTGGTGTTACTGTGTGTGGGCAGTGCCTGAAGCCTTCTGAAGAGGTGAGGTGTTACTGTGTGGGGGTTGGAGTTTTCTAAAATTGTGTGGTGATGCTCTGTGTATTGTGGCTGTCTCAACTGTGACAATTGTTCAGGTGAAATTGGACAGGAGGTAAGTAGCTGTATAGCTTTTCCAGCCTAGCCATCTCCTCTCCTCTGAAGAAATCAGCAGGTTTTACATAGGCTATGGAAAGCAATAGTGATAGCACTGAGTGGTGACATTGTTCCTCAGTCTTCCAGACTTGCTCATACTTCTTTTTGTTTAAAAATGTCTGGGTCATTATGCATAGCAAAAAGGTATTTAGAGTATAAAGCATTTAGATAAGTACCTATATTTCATATAAGTTTGACACCAGGCCTGGTTATTTGGTTGGGCTTTTTTTATAGGCACTGTTTCACCCTTGCTAAAGCATAAAAGCCTTCCAAAGACAAGGTGGGCTCTTGTCTTTTGTGCTTGCTGGATGTTAAAGGACTGAAAGGAAGGCACATTTCCAATCTCTCTCTTTCTGTCTGTCCTGCAGGTGGTCGTTGCCACAAGTCCTGCACAGGAAGGTGCTGGGGACCCACAGAGAATCACTGCCAGACCTGTAAGTGTGTAAGAGTGAGAAACAAAGGACTGGAAAACAACGTTGTGGAGATCCTATTTGTTTTTTCTTCCAGTTGTGAAAGGAATACTATAAATTCTGGGTGCAGTATAACTCTAAAATGTGCAAGGGTTGTTTTCCCCCATATATTTTTATCAATAGATTATTTGCCTTTTTTTCCTTACCCATATGAATGATATGTTTCTTTCCTCCCTTAGGCTTACTAAAACTCCTTATGCTAACTCGAATTTCCTTTTCACTACTTGGTGGAAACATGGAGCATGGCTCTTGAGAGTATTGATGGTTATTGATGGCAGATTTGGAGCTCTTTCATGACCACCTGACACTGCAATGTTCCTGATGCTAAAATACTCTGTTAATTTCAATGGTAGCCTGGGAATATTAGTTATCTTGCAGAACTGTTTTCTTTATAATAACTTCAGAATATATTTGAGTTGTACTGAAAGAGAGAATAATAGGTTTTTGTGAAGGAAGTAGTAAGTGAAGGGTCACTCATGCTGTTTTTCTGTCCTTGTGAATTTAGAGAGCATGAAAATGAGTTCCTTCTTCCTTCCTAAAGGAGCTTTAAGCTCCATCATGTAGGCACAAAAGAGCCAGAAGTACAGTGCCAATATTATCAGATAATAATAAAAGAGGAGGAAATAAAGGGTTGTTTTTTCTACAAGTTTTTTTCTTTTTCCTCTTACAAGAGGGTGAAAACCAGTTGCCTTTACTGGAATCACTCTCCCTGGGAAATGAAGTGGTTGTTGGGAGCTCTGCCACACAACACTTCTTCAGCTTATGATTGTTTCCTTGGCTGAGTGGTAAATGGGAAGGAAGGACTGTGACAAATCACTCCCAGGTGAACACCCCAAGTAAGCTCTGAGCTGAGGAGAGTCAGCTCAGTATCATCTGGGACTTGATAGGAACAGTGCAGAGATGCTGCTTTTTGGAATGTTTTTTGGGGTTCTTTTTGGTTTTTGTTCTCGGTTGGTTTTTTGACTACTTGGAGTGAGAGCTAGGATGGAGTTAGAACTGGCATACAGCTTGAGGTGAATGTCTGATGAGCCTGAGCAGGAAATCCAAGCTGCCCTGCAGCCCCAGGGGACAGGGCCACCTGCAGAGGCTCTGCCACACTGCCAGGAGCTGCTTTCCCTTTAGGAGCATCAGCTGATTCTGCTGGAGGAGCTGCTCAGAGTTACAGCTGTGTTCTTGTATCACTGCTTCATACTCATCTGCAGGCATGGTTAAAACCCCCTCAGGACACACTGTAGGACTAAGGGACAGCGATGCAGAGCAGATTCTTCTTTGTCTGAATTGAGCTGGGACATCTCCTTCCTCTGCTGGCAGTCTTTGTGATGGCTCTGAGGAAGTCAGTGCTCCAGGAAAAGAAGTAGATTCTGGGTTGTGTGCTTAAGTGGATAATGGAAAGGGACTTAAACCCTAGCTGACCAATTATTTCATATCATTATTAGAATTAATGTGGTTTTTTTTTCTCTGTCCTAATGAGAAGCTTGTTTGTCTGTTCAAACTAGTAACATTGTAAGAAACTGCATAACCCATCCAAATGGGTAGATTTATTCAGGCCTTCTGTGGTTATTGTATCCAAGAATAGTTTAAAATAGTTCTTGGCAGTGATGTTCTGTAAGGAGCCCATGATGGTGGTTCAGGCTGTGTCTCCAGCCTCATGGCAAATCCAGCTGTGTGCCTGCAGAGGTCCATGTGGCAGGATCAGCTCCCATGGTCTCAGCCTTTACACAGCACTGCTCTCAGATTAATGTGGAATTATCAGGGAGGGAAGAGTTTATCTGCAGGGCTGGGAAGGCAGGAGCTCAGCAGAGCTGCACAGAAGGCTGGCTCCAGGAGTGACAGCTCTCTGTCCCTCCACAGTGGCTGCCCTTGCAAATCCAAACAGTGGGGAAGCCCAAGGCACATCCATGGGGTTAAAATATTAAATGAAGAAAAGCCATAACCCATCTAAGTGTCAGGGAAACAGACAGATCACAGTCTTCTACCTGAGTAGCTACTCCACATCCTCTCACCTTCAAGTCCACCCTGACGGTCAGGGACAGGAATTAGTTTTACATCACAGACTTCTTCTTTGCCTCCATGACCTCACTGCACCTTGGACAAGCAGCGGAATTGAAGGAGGAGGCTGGCAAAGGGTGTTTCTACGTTGGATTTTTGCACTGTGTGTTTCCTGCAAACTGAGTGAAGCAAAGAGGGAGAATTTGAGTAGAGACTCAAAACATAAAAATGCAACTGATATTGTGATTTTGCTGGCTTCATGTATGATTTTAAAAGACATGCCTGGCTTTTGGGCTCACAAATGTTGTTAGATACAAGCTGTGTTGTGCACATTGTGTCTACCTTAACCCTGTCACCTTGGGGGTGCACGTCTTTCCAACACATCTAGGAAAATGCTTCAGCAGTGCTACATCCAGTGCCAAACCATTTTGATCCTAGAAACAACTCAGAGCTTCATTTTGATAATTTTTTTTTTATTGAGGATTGAAACAAAATATTTTAATGAGCCCCCCTCCCAAGATAAGATTTAAATTATTTTCCTGGGAAAGGATAAAAAATGAAAGATCTTAATCCGTGTCTTTCATTTCAAATTACATATGGAAAAAACCCAAATCCCTTTGTTTTTTTCATGAATATCATCTACCTAGCTGCTTATGTTGCCTTCCAGCAATGTCTTTGTTGCTAACTCTGTCTGAAATACCACCTGCATCTAACTCTGTTCAAATGTCTCTCTAAATGTGACAAGAAAATTCATGTATTTAAGAAGATAATTAATAGAAAATTTAAGCCAAGCTGTTCTGTTAGGAGATAGAGAAGATAAAATTCCAGGATACTGTTATACACAGTTAGCTGTCCTTTTTACTTTTATAATTAAAATATTAGTATATGCTAATAGGAAGGATTTGAAATTGAGATGATATAACTTGTTTCAGTGTCAAAAAAAGCTAATGTGAAAATACTTTTTAGAAGACTCCATTTTTTTCAAATTGTATTGGGCACACACTGAATAGAATGTACACCACTTGAAAAAAATAATAACAAATGCCTTTGGAAGTTACTAATGAAATTTGAAAATCTATGATTAGGTTGTTAAAATTTTTTCTGTTCATGTCTGTTGAGAGTTTCATACAGAAATTAAAACTTTTACAATCCAATATATTATTGAAGTGACAGATTATGCACTTTTCCCCAGAGGATTGTAACTGAAAAGACAACAATCTAAATTAGCATATAGACCCGACTAAGGGAATGCAAAAAAACAAATATAACCTATAAATCAAACCTGAAACACAAAACATTTAGCAAATGTCAAGTGCACCTTGACTCTGTGTGAGCACAGGAGTGTGGTCAGGGCACAGCTGTATTTACACTGTCCTTGTGCAGCTGGTGTTGCTGAGAAGGTGCCAAATTAGAGCAGCCAAAGGCAAGCAGGATCCTGGAGGGGCACACAGAAAGAGCTGAACCAGCAGCTGGGATCAATCAGGGAAACCCACACTTCTGCTTGGAGCCAGCATCTTTAATTAAAACCCTTGTACTGCTCTAATAACTTTGCGTGTTGGGAACACTTCCATTGATTTCAGTTACTTCCCATTTGTGTCTTCATGGATTGATATTGTCTTGACACAATTAAAGATGAGGGGAAAATATAAAAGAGACTGATAATTTGCACATGTACATGAGGTGGTCATTTCATCACAGTTTGTTGCTATGAAGTACTGGTAGAAGTTGACGGTCTCACCCAGAAATCCATCTCAATGCACAGCACATTTTTCAGGACTTTGGTGTTGTCCTTTCGCCCTGGCCCTGACTGTGACAGTTCTGTGCATTTGAACCCTCCAAATTCTTGGGATCACACACAGGATCTGTAGGAATCCAGGCAGGAAGTTGTGCTGACCCTCAGAAGGTCTGCTTTGAAGCTTGGGGTCTCAGCTGGGATTAGTGAAGCTCTCCTGACTCTTGTGTTGGGTGAAGATATGAGTAGCAGCCACCTGAAATGCCAAACAATTTGACATTTTGGGCAATATTTATAATTCAGATAGGTCTTGAGTTACAGCTATAAAATCAATTGATTGTACCTGGGGGAAGAAAGCTTGCTATCTTTTTAAACCAGTGCAGCTAGGTACATTTTCTGTGGGGTTACCCTTTGAGAATGATTGCAGAAAGCTGAACTGGTGAGTGGTGTTTATTGGCATCTGAGCAATCAGATTGTTTCAGACCTTCAGAAAATACACAGAATTGCCTTGTGTTTGTTTTGGTTTGGGGAAAGACCTTAAGTCCTTAAGATCCTGAGCCTGCTAAATTCATTAATGTCATGGTGTGTGTGGTGCCACTGAAGACACCAGACAGGTTCTCCACAGACCTGGGCCTTCAGTAGCAGCTGTAATGCAAGTATGACATCCAGGAGATAGATATGGGATCTTCTGGCCCCTTCCTAGAACAACACACTGGCATTTCTGTTGGCATTGTTTGTTTTCCCTGAAAAATAAACAACTGGGGAAGAACAGCAACAAACCTTTGCTGTAATTATTCATTTTGCTTCAGGAAAACCCACAGTGTTCCCTATCCTGAGCAGTGTGATAGAGACCCTCCTTGAGCAGATGTCTAACCAGAAGCAAAATATGCTTTTTGAAGGCATCCAGTTCAAATATTTTGCTGAAGAGAAGAAAGAGAGGGCTGTGTTCCCCCAGATCAGCCCTGGTGTGAATGGCCCATCCCAAGATCAACCCCAAAACCTTGGTGTTATCAGCACCATGCTCCAGCCAACTGAGCTGTTCCTTCACAAGGAACTAGTGGCTCCATGGACAGGATGGACACCCAACAGCAGCTGGTTCTGGGGTAAATAAATCAGAGGTGAATTTGGTGGCTCCCTCTGATTACCCACACAGAGGGGCTTTACACCAAAGCTTCCTGGAGTTTAAGCAAAATGTCCAATAGCTGTGGGGCACAGCAAGGAATGCATTTATCGGTGGGCTCCATGCATGGCCTTGAGGCACTGCCACAAGGCAGAATTGGCTGTGGCCATGTCAGAACACAAAGTGCCATGGTGAAGGGGTGGCAGAGCCTTTGGGTGGTGGCCCTTGGCCCCAGGAGCAGCTGCTCCCTGGGCAGTGGCACAGGTGACCACAGATGGTATGGGTTGTAGGGTGAGCTCAATGGCCTCTCTGTCCCTCCCACTGGGAATTGGGGCCCTCCCTCAGGTCAGGGTGGGGCTGGGCTTTGCCTCTCTGTGAGGCACACAGTGCTCAGTCCAGGGCAAATCCTGGGCTGGTGGAAAAAAGGCACACTCACAGATCAGGGAAGGAATTTGTTCATTTTCATGAGCCAAGACTGTCACACAGTGTGCTAGTGGCACACAGCCACAGGTGCCATTGTTTCACATCTGTCTTAATGTTTATCAATACTGTCACTTAAATAAACAAATCTTTTTAATGTGCTTCTCTGGCAGTGTTGACAGTAAGTGCCTTCACAAAATTTCCCAAATTCCTCAAATTAGATTGCAAAACCACAAAAGCCTTTTCTTTCTCTCTGGGGGTTTTCCTCTGGTATCAGCAAGATGAAAATGCTCTAAAAGTGCATTGTTTTATTCTGTAGATTACAAACAATCACTTCTCTTTAGTTATTTACATTTTTATGTCCTAAATAAATACTGTATGTAGCAAGAACTTTTAGCATTACCTTAAGTATTTCTGACAAGTAGTGAAGGGATTTTGGATCAGAATGTACTTATAAAGGTGTTATTTATACATTAAAATAGCAGAATCAAGCAGAAAGTTGTATGAAATTTTTTTTTCTCTTGCTTTCTGAAAAGAGTTTTTCATCAAGAAGTAATTAAATGCTTTTTAAAAAACAGGTGTTGAAGGTTAATTGCAGAAGTGTATCATCCCAGCTTTTATCAAAAGACAGCTGACAGCCTGGTAGGCAGTGGTGGCTGGTTTAGTTTGGATAATATTAATTTCTTTTTCCATAAAGTAAAGATTACAGCTGAGTGAGGGAGGGGAGGTGGATGGGCCACTGGGTGACCATTCTTTTCACAAGGTTAAGCCCCCAGTGGTGTGGAACAATCCAGCTGGTAGATCTCCTTGCTCCATTCTGTGAATGAAGGCAGGATTGTGTTAGCTAGAAATAGCAAGTGGTGTTTCCAAACCTGCTCCAAGGCTGCAGTCTGTTCTGTTCCCATTTGCCAAAGGGATTGCCATCAAGGACAGCCTTCGGCTGTGACATCGGTGATCTCGCTCTGAATTTCACTCATTTACTCTGTGTTGCTGTTCTTGGTGGGGAAAACTGTTGTGCAACTGGTGGGCTCTTCTGTTATTTCTGGTGGGCAGAGGAGAGGGTGTCATATCCTGTTAAAAAAATTAATTATTTGAGAGTAACATTCCTCATAAATTTCCAAGGGTAAGAGGGCAAGCTAAAAATTCCTTCTCCAGAGTCCTTGAGCAACATGTGTGCTCCTAAAGAGGGGATTGTGCAGGCATTTTGGAGACAGGTGTCCTGCTGGCATTCTGGATACAGATGTGCAGAATTTCTGGAATACAAGTGTCCTGAAGACATTCTGCATCAAGAGAAATATAGGTTGGATATTAGAAAGAAGGATTTTTACGGAAAGAGTGATAAAGTTCTGGAATGACCTGCCCAGGGAGGTGGTGGAGTCACCATCCCTGGATGTGTTTAAGAAAAAACTGGATATGGCAGTGAGTGCTAGGGTTTAGTTGAGGTGTTGGGGCATGGCTTGGACTTTATGACCTTTAAGGTCTCTTCAAACCCAGTCATTCTGTGAGTTCTGGAATACGAGTGTACTGTAGGTGTTCTGGATGCAGGTGTCCTGCAAATGTTCTGGGTCCAAACGTCCTGCAGGTGTCCTGCAGATGTTCTGGGTCCAAGAGCCTGCAGGCATTCTGGGTGCAGGTGTCCTGCAAATGTTCTGGGTCCAAGTGTCTTGCAGGTGTCCTGCAGATGTTCTGGGTCCAAATGTATTGCAGGTGTCCTGCAGATGTTCTGGGTCCAAATGTATTGCAGGTGTCCTGCAGGTGTTCTGGGTGCAAGTGTCCTGCAGATGTTCGGGATCCAAGTGTCCTGCAGGCATTCTGGATGCAGATGTCTGCTGATGTTCTGGGTCCAAGCGTTGTGCAGGCGTTCTGGACATAGGTATCCTGCAGATGTTCTTGATCCAGGTGTCCTGCAGGTGTTGTGGGTCCAAGTGCCTGCAGGCGTTCCGGATCCGAGCACCAGCACCCTTGAGGTGTTTCCCTCCCTTCCTGGGGGTTTTCCCAGCCTGCTGTGGGTGTTTTTCTCAGGGAGCAGCCGGAGAGGCCCTGTGTGTGACGCTGTCCCTTTTCCTGCCCCGCAGTGACCAAGACCGTGTGTGCAGAGCAGTGTGACGGGCGCTGCTACGGGCCCTACGTCAGCGACTGCTGCCACCGCGAGTGCGCCGGCGGCTGCTACGGACCCAAGGACACCGACTGCTTTGTACGTGCCACCCGCCTTGTTCTCGTTGTTCTTCTTTCTTGTTCTTCCTGCCAGTCACTCTGCAGAGTCTTAATGCTTTAATCCATGAAATTCACAGTTTCACCCTTCGAATGTACTGCACGCACACTCGCGGATTCAGGATGCAAATTTTAGCTTTTAGGATTTTTCATATTCTATTAACATCATTTATCTACTTAATATTGCTCATTAACAGATCTATGAGATTTGTAAATACAGATTGGGAACTGTTAATATGCTTATCTCTGTGATTTTCATCTTTTTCTTTTCCAAAATTAGCTTTTAGAGGTGACAGCAGATTTTTAAAAGTATTTGCCATTATATTTGAACATGGTTTTTATTAATGCTCTGTGTGCTTTTCATATCAAAGGCAAGAATACTATTTAGATTCTCTGTGGAAGGTGTTCCTTGTTTCTACCAGACTTAATTTAAATTCAGGTTTTTTTACTGGGCATGCTTCTTTGTGGAGATGGAAGGAAAGTGGTTCCCAAAACGCTCTCCCTCAAATGCATATTGCTACATGTGTGCTTCAGATGGAAAGAAGAAATTGCTTTTTCTTTAAAGAAATATAATCTGAATATCCACGCCTTTAGAAAATCTGTCTTGTTTCTAATCCATTATTTCTAAGGGTTTTAGCAGCCTTAGAACCCAAAACTGATCTCAAAAAATGTGTAGCTCCTCACACTGGGTTGATGAGACAAGTTTTACTAGTGGTTTCAGGGGAAGCAAACCTAGGTCTAAAAGTAGACTCAGAATCTGCACAGAGAGGTGAGTTTTCAAAGGTACCCATGTGTTCAAAGAGACAAATACCTGTGAAGCTGACTGCCAGGTGGAGTTAGAAGGAAGGTATGGAAAATTGCTTATATTTGGCAATTGTGGGCAAGTGACTGATAATGAACTGGCAAAAATAAATCTTATTCTGGCTGGCCCTAACTGCTTGATAGTGATAAGTTTTGTGCTTCAAAACCACACTCTAAATGCTGTTCTTTGGCTGCTGATGAAATGTTGTGGTGGCCTGACAGCCACCAAGAGGATTTACCAAAGCTGTTCCCTGTGGCTTTTCACAAGTAGATGCTCAGCACATATGAGATGGGTGATCCAATAGTGCCTGGAAGTTCTCTGTTGGCTTTGAACAAGAGAGACAGGAAAATACCAGTCTTGCTTGTGTCATGTACAATATAAATAGGTAAAGGGAAGAGGAAAAATGCAGTCATTGGGTCAAAATGAGCCTTGAGGAACATCCTCAGAGCTGATGTGTTGATGCTTTCAAAAGTTAAGTACTGTTACTAGTAAATACAACTTTACAAGAGGAAGGCCTTGTAAAATCATGGCTCCGGCATGTTACTTCAGCTAAGTAGAAAAGGACTGTGTGAACGAGACTCAGCTGAATTAGAGGTAGAAAAACAATTTATGTAACCATCATGTGTTCATATTGTATGTGGTGGTTGGCTGGATTATGTTATGATTTAAAACCATGTAGCTGATAAAGGCCTAACTGCTTAAAAAGGCTGGTTTTTGCAATAAGGAGCTCTCCTTTGCACCTGCCTTGGGACTCTGCATCACTCTGGACCCTCACCCACAAAGTTCAAGTTATTGGCAGCATAAGTTGTGTACTGCTGCAGCCTGAAAGTTAGACTGTCTGAATTGTGGCAGCTGTGGAAGTACACATGCTAAAATCAACTGGTTTGTTTTCTCTGGTACAGCAGAGAGGCACCCAGGGTTTATTCTCATTCCCTTCTGGCCCCAGAGCAATGTAAAAGAAATTCAGCAGGGGTCTGGCAATTTTCAGGCCTAGTCATTACTTGCTTAGACACAGTGGGTGAAGAGTGTAACCCTTTAGGCTGTAGACAACTGTGCTTAGCTTTCAGCTGAGACACATAACTTTGTTTTTTCCCTGTGTATTTCCTGTGCTTTTATTCACAAATTAGCAGCATTTAGCACAAAGTGCTAGAAATTTGCATATATTATCGAAGCAATTACAAATGTATATAAAACATTTCAGTCATAAATTAAAAGTTTCCAGATCTTCTAGATGAATTTTTCCTGAAAATTGCCATGTCTCCAAGGAGTATTGGTGTGCTTTATGCATTTGCTAAACTGTTATCAGAGAATTGTCATGTACATGATGGAGTACCTTTGAAGTCAACATGTAAGAAATGGGTTGAGGAAACAAACTAAATTAGTATTTATTAATAAGCAAAAGTACAGCTTATGAAGCATTACAAATCCTTTAGAGCATTATGGCATCTTGCAGCAGCATCCTGTTCTAAATACGGTTTTAATATCTGTAGATAAAATTCATCCATCCTCCTCCATCTGCTGCCATGCACTCATTTGCATTTTCAGTTCTAAAAGCAAGACAGTAATCATCATCTGACATAAATGCAAGCAAACATGCTAAAGCAAAGTTTTACTGGTGTTTTTATCTCAGATTCAAACTGGGTCTAGAACTTGAAATGCACAGGAGAGCCTGGCTGATTGCCTAGTGGAACCAGAAAAGTGACATAACCCAATTCCTTGGCTGGACTTGCCATCCAGTTCTGATTAAAGTGTTTGTCTTTGTGAGGGTTAAAAAAAATCTGTTTCCATGACCAAACTGGCAGGTGTTATATTAGGCATTGTAAATGACCAGGCAAGGCAGGATCAGCAGTTTTGCTTTGCACTTGCTCCATGCAGGACAGTGCTTTAATCACAAATCTCCCCGCTCATTCATTTCAGCATCAGATTTTGTCCTTGGATACATTATTAGCCTCTCCTTTCTGAAATCTTCTGGCATGGCAGGTCCCAGGGTTGTGCAGGTCCTGATCCAAATGGAGATAAGGACTGCTAGTAAAATCAGCACAAAGGAGGAACTTTTTCTCTTTTCTCTCAGTCCCAGTCCAAGAGGCAAAGGGACAGGACATGTATATTATTGTTGTACTTGTTGACTCTTTAAATACACAGAACCATCTTTATTTTAACAAAGAAAAATGGAAAAAGACCAGAAGGATTCACTCTTAGACTAACACTTTTAAAGCGGCCTGGATTACAGGTTAGTGAGGAGGCAATACCCAGTAACAGTGGCTGCTTAAACTGCTAGAGGGATCCAAGCCAGGCTGCAGCTTTCACATTCATACGAATTTTTCATTCAGGGTATGCTCTATGAAAATTACTCCAACAGTTTTCTTATAATCTGTAGTTAAATCTGTAGACATGATGTGTGCTGATAAGGAATGTCAAAATCGGTGGGGCTTTCTACTCCTAATTACCAACCTTGCATGGTCAATTGTTTTCCCTGCATCCCATTACTTTTGTTATCCACACACTCTCCTCTTCATTTGTCAGGGCCCTGTCCTCTGTCAGCTGTGTGTGGCAGAGCCTGAATGCTAAGTGGGACAAAGTCCTATTTTCCTCTCTCAGTGTGTGAAGCAACTGACCTTGTTAAACTTGCCACTTAGGGAAATGGCCCCCTCCTGTGCTGGCTTAAAAGAAGTTCTTATCCCTCTTGCCTCCTAATTGGGAATTACAGTTTTCAGCTGGATGATGTACTCACACTGTAAGAAATAAAAAGGGTTGGACCTCTGAAAAAGTCATTAGCATTTGCTTAGAGGATGATAAATAGCTGCTCACTCTTGGCAGTTTTAGAATGTCCTATCAAGTTGAGAATTGGTTGATTGTGAGTGGTTATGAAACAAATTACAGCGTTGTTTTGGTTTTGTAGGAAATGTTGTAACAGGCAACTGTTGCTAATTAAAGGGGCTCACCAAACTCCCTAATTATAAAAGTCACATATTTGCCAAGATCCGAGCAAAAATCCAAGGAGCTAAAATGATACCGTTTTGGATTCTAAGTCTGCTAAAAATCTTAGAAATAATGGATTAGAAGCCAGACAGATTTTCTAAAGGCCTGGACATTCCTCATTGTCACAGCAAGTCTGAGCAATCAAAGCCATCTTTTACACCAAAAAACAACCAAAACCCTAAAGCAGCTATATGATTTAATTCCTTTTTTTTTCCTCCTTTGTTTTGCAGGCCTGTATGAATTTCAATGACAGTGGTGCCTGTGTCACCCAGTGCCCCCAGACCTTTGTGTACAACCCCACCACCTTCCAGCTGGAGCACAACCACAACGCCAAGTACACCTACGGGGCTTTCTGCGTCAAGAAGTGCCCACGTGAGTGCTCTGTAACCTGCCCTGTGCTCTGCCTTCTCTCTGGGGGAGCTGCACTTGCATTTCAGGAGCCTTAAAAACAGGGAGACAGTGAGGGCTGAGTGCAGAGCACCATCTCTGCAATCATTCCATGTGTGCTTGTAGCCTGTAATAACTCAGCTGATAGCTAAATATTTCACCTTTAGCTGTTGATGCTAACAGTTCCCAAGGATCCTGGAGTGATTTTTCTAAAGAAAGGTGGTTTCTCTTTTCCTGGTCAACTGCTTGTTACATTCACGCTTTAGATCAGTATTTGCAAATTCCAAAATAGTGTAAATAAGTAGTTAAAATAGTGGGACTGTAAAGGGTATGAATTTTTGTTTCAGTCCACCACCAGTACCTGGTACCAAATGCTTCCATGATATTGATGCCCCTAGGTTGGAGTAAGGATGATTTGACAGAAAGCTACCCTGAGCAGTTCCACCCCAGTGAGGAATAAACTTGTAATACTGACAGGAATGCAGTCTTAAAACTCCAGAGTAAAATTAGAGGGGAAGAGGGAGTTCAATAAAAGAAGAATCCCATGCATGTAAAGCCCACATGCTTCTGAGATACCAGCCAGATGATGACAAGTAACAGAAAAAATTATAGGGTCATCACTTACACAGTCTTTGAATCTGCTGGTTTAATTGGAAAGAATAATAGAGAAGATAGTGTTCTTGCTCTCCCTTTCATTCCATGAAGGTTTACAGTTGTGCATTAATTATTTTGTCCATAAATTATGTGCAAGAAGAATGGGTGATCTATATTAAATGTAGCCATAATTCAACCCAGCCCAAAATTCCAATTTTGAATCTCTCTGGAGGACTGACAGCAGCCAGGGGCTGTGACCACCAGGGCTTAGTTCTGCCTCTAATATTGGTGGATTTGCTGAAGCAAGATTGGTTTGTTAAGAACCTCATATCATGCACTATAAGGGTTATAATTCTTTGCCCAAATACTTCATTGAACATTTACTTGTTTAAATTTTTCCTTTTTTATCAGCATTAATCATTTAGTTAAGTAGGATCACTCTATATTCCCTTTGGCTCTTGTTTTACAGGGAAAAAATTGAAACATTTGTCATTGTCCTGGGCACTGTTTTATCCCAGATGTCTATTGTGTGCATTAAAAAGACGGGACAGACAATCTTGCTTTATTTCTCACCAATTACTGTAACTTTTTTCCCCCCTACAAATAACAATAAAGCTAAATGGGGGGACAAAGAGGGAAGACGCCTGATAAAAATGAATTTTTATAAGTCTCTGATAATGTGCCTCTTTTGCCTATACACTTCTGAAAACACAGAACTTCAAATGTTAATGTCTCTGGGAAAGTACTGAGGTAACAATAGTTCCAAAACACACCCAGCTTTTATTCACTTGCTGCCAACATCTCCTTTTCCTTTCCAGACAACTTTGTGGTAGATTCCAGCTCCTGTGTCCGGGCATGTCCAAGCTCCAAGATGGAGGTTGAAGAAAATGGCATTAAGATGTGCAAGCCCTGCACTGACATTTGTCCTAAAGGTAGGCAGTGGTTCAGTATAAATTTACTTGAAAGTTGTCTACACAGAGTGTTATTTTGGCATGACTTGCCCTTCATGAGTGTGTTGTAGAATATGAATAGCCTTTGAATACCCACAAAAGTTTGAGCTATGTAGATTGTGTGTCAAGCACATAAAATAGAGTGAAAATTTATTAAGTTGTAATGGCAGTATAACCAAACCAATTGTTTTTTATTAGACACAAATGAAGACGTTTTCTCTGTTGGTTTTAGAGAAATCTGCAAGAATTCTTCATTGTGTTATTTTAATGACAAGTATTTCCTGGAGGTGTTTTAGCGTTGTCCTTTTGTCATTCCAAAGGGAGCCATAAAAAACCCCTGACTTCAATGTCTGGGATGTCTCAATTTGTCAATACAGCATTAGGTTTCCATTTCCTTGCTCTATCTCTGCTTTCCCAGAACCATTTACCCCCTTTCTCAGTGTCTCAAACACAGACCAGTGATGGTTCTGTTGAAATCTGTGGGTTACTTTGCTGTTCTAGACTCCAGACTTTCTGCTCCCTGCTCGGAGCTCTGTGCAGCAAAGCACCAGAGGTTTTCCTACATAGCCCTATGCCACTTCTCAGTCCTAATGCAAGCCACATCTGGCTTAATTGTGGTAAATAATTTGTTGTTGAATAGATAGTTTCATACATGAAAACACAGGTATGGAGTTCCCTAATTTCTCAGGAAGCAAGCTATCACATGTTTGTATAAGCTTCTGGTGCTAGCTGCCATTAGAGGAGACCAGTGAGGAAGAGATAATACACCATTATATGGTTGAAGTCATGAGGGATTTGTTCCTGGGTGCATCCTGTGTCCCAGAAATGCAGTAAATTACACAGACAGGCTGCACAGAGAAGTTTCCTCACTGGTTTCCAGTTTTTCCACGTACCAGTAGCTTGCTGATTGAGCTGATAAATAACAAGTTATTTATACAACATTTAAAGAGCCTTTTGACATGGATGGTGAAGTTCACAAATCCACCAGAGAAGGGGACCTCTGTGATGCCTTGTGCAGGCTGACCTAGAACAGAGACTAGACAGAGGCAAAGAATAAAGTAGGGATTTATTAAAAGGCCTCAATGGATGCACCTTGGGCAGCACAAGAGCCCAGCCAGGGCTGCACCCAAGATGAACCAAAGTGGTCACAAAATGGACAACTGGTCATGGGGTCTCTCACTTTTATAAGTTCTGGTCCATTTGCATATTGGAGTTAATTGTCCAGTTACGGCTTTAGCTTGTGGAAATCCATCCTTCTTGTTTTTCTCTCTTCAGCCCACGTTGCTTTTGCTCTTGGGCCTGAGATTTGGATCATTTGTCCTTGGTCCCAAGCTAGAGAATGAGTTGTTTTATCTACCTGCTACTCTGTGAAGAAAGCTTACCAACCCCTAAAGTGTCAGAATTGCACATTAAAACAGTACAGAATCTGAAAAATATAAAAGCTAAAACCTGAGGCTGCATTTCCCCCCGCAATGTTAGTCCCCTCAGTTTCTGCAGTGCCCAGAAAATGCACCAAGAAATGGCAAGGCTGGGCTGAGTGGAATTTTTTGTGCTGGGATTTGTGTGGCTGATACCTTTAGATCCCTTGTGAAATACCTCAACCTGTGTGCCAGGGTGCTGTTTGGTTTAAACTGGGATGTGCTTCTTTGGGAATATGGGTCAGGGATGCTGTTTGAGCCCCTCTCTGCTGAATGAGATGAAGTGTGGTGTCTGTAAGTCCAACGTGTTCTGATTCAGTAATTGCTTTCCCCAGTTCTTTTACACAAGCTCTTTGTTTTGGCAGCATGTGATGGCATTGGGACAGGGAGTTTGGTGTCAGCTCAGACAGTGGATTCCAGCAACATTGACAAGTTTGTAAACTGCACCAAGATCAATGGCAACCTTATCTTCCTTGTCACTGGGATTCATGGGTAAGTGACAAAATGTTAAGATGTTATGTCATGGTGCCAGCTGAAACCAATTGCATCCACCCCTTAATGATGGCTGCAGGCTTCTTTTATGCAATAGCAGATCCAGGATAAATGAGTTTTCTGCCTTCCATTGTAAAGAAAAGCATTGCCTTGATTCTTAAGATTCAACCTCTAGGAGAAGAAAGGATGGATTCATTGTTTGCACTAAAAAGAGAAAAGACAACTATGATTCTCTGGTTACTTTATGAAGTCCTCAATACTGGCTTACAATAAAGGCTGATCAGAGAACAGAAGGGAGAAAAGGAAGTTACCTTCCATGAGTTTGTTGAAATTCTGTATGAAAATAATATGCAGAGAGGCAGCCTGTCTTAGCATAACTGGTCATAGTACACACACATGCACAAAAGCTGCCCTCTTGTCAACGAGTTTTGAAGAATCTATCCAAGTTTCAGAATTCTCTGGTGTATAAATCCAGTATTTTGGTTTAAACTTTGCTCATTGTAATAGAACCAGAAAAACCTCAAAGTGTCATATGGCTCTGCTATGGCCAAATGACCCACTGAGAGGCTGGATGGAAATCTCACAGGACAGGAAAAAAATCAAGTAAATACAAGGCAAGCAGCTAGAGTCCATGAGCAATCTTGTGTGGATTAATCCAGTGCATTACATGAAATTTAATTTTGAGTATAAGAACTGCCTTTGCAGGAAAAATTATATTAGCTCATTTAAAAATCTGTCTAAATTAAAAGAACCAAACCTAACCTTGAATAAAATTGTACTAGTCTGAAAAAATCTAAATTTGGACTATAAGCAGAAAGTGAAAATATTCTGTTCTGTTTTACAGAAGAGTAGGACATTTAATGTTGAAAGTGTGTAGCACTTTGTGTCTCATTCTTGATGAAAAAAACTCACTTCAGCAAGCCTAAAGTATAAGGGCATTGAGTTCTGCAACCCTAAATTTTTCTACAGCGTGGATTAGATTAGTAGAGGTTAAAAGAAGAGAAGATTTGAGAATGAATGAAAAAATGTAGATTTCTGGAACAGCTTTTTTATTTAAAGTTTCAATGACATTTTGAAAACCAGCAATATGAAAGGGAAATTTAAAAAATGACACTGACTACACAAGTAGTTTGTTTTATAAATGAACAGTATAGAGAAACAACAATTTTACTTATTTCCTCTCCAACTTCTGTCACAAATTCATTTATTCATAGTGAACTGCAAATTTTAGAGTATGAATTTTTAGGGGTTTAGATTGTAGGGACTTAAAATCTTGTTCTCTGTGGAATTGGAAGACTTTTGGTCATGGCAGAGAATAATTTCAATGAAAAATGCAGAATATATTTTTTTGTTGTTGTTTCCATTGGAAATTGTGCTGTTGCAATTGATCCTCTCCTATATTTTGATCCTGTGGTTCTGTAGCCTAGTTCTTTCCTGAGCACATGAACTTCAAGTCTTTGTGAATTTGTTATAATTTATGTAAATATATATATATGTAATTATGAATGTTTTCTGCACATCTATTTAAATTCATTAAGATATACACTATTCTACAGTTTTATATGTTGATAAAACAGCAGACATTTGGCTGTTTAAGGGGTTTAGTTGTATATCTGCATCTCTAAAGCTATTTTATCTTCAGAATTTAGAGGTGAAATTCAGCTGCCTCATGTTTATTGCAGGCAAGGGTTTTTCCTTTTTTGATGGTAATGCAATTTGAAAGCCAAGTGCTGTGTTTCTGTTAGGTAGTCAAAACTTGTTATTTAGTTTTGTGAGAGCCCCACATTGTTAAAATGTGTCTGATGCCTCTGTAGCCCACTGGGCTTTTTTGTTAACATTCCAGAACTCCTTTTGTTGCTGCTCAGGGTGGTTAGAGGTGACCCCACCAGTGTGTCACCTCACACATTTGTGACTCCTGTCCCCAAAGACAGCCAGGTGGATCCACCTGCACATTTCTGTTCCAAGAATCATGTGGCCTGGAAAGCAGAAGGAGGAGAGGAGGAAATGTGTGCTCCATATTTATTTGGAATGCTTCCTGCTCTCAGAAAACACACAAAAATACCATAACATGCCAGTGCAGAAGAATTTTGGGGTTTTTTTTAAGCTTCTAGACAACTTTTAAATAGGGGAGGAAAGCAAAACGATGACACTCAAAATCAAGGTCAGCTTCATCTTTTTACACTATGGCATATCTAAGTTCAAAATTTTAATTTTTGGAGGTTATTTCATTTCTTAATGAAACTTGCTTGGCAGGGATCCATACTTTTAGAGATTCCTTGTTCCACACCTTCTAAAAAGTGTGCTCTTTAAATGCCATGTGTCAGGAACTGCTGGCATGCTCTTACCTTAATTTTGCTTATAGCTCGTCACTCCTTTTAGGAGCAGCTTTGTTAGCCCTGGTACACATTCTTTTAGGAGCAGCTTTGTTAGCCCTGGTACACATTCCTGGAAAAAAACACTGAAAATTCATATTTCCTTTAGGAAGGTCACTCAGGGTTGTTTATAATTCCTTAATTTTCCATACTTTTTCCAATAAATGTTTGCTAAAACATGAATGGGTTGAGCCTTTATGTTCCTTCAAGATGACATGAGAGAAGTTAGACACAGATCTGCAGGACCAACAGGCTGAGGAAGCTTGGTGCATAACCTCATAAAAGCAAAGTGTTGAGCACCTTTAATGCTGTTTCCTGCATGGTGTGGCCGTGAGAACCTGATTTTTCTTATTTAGAGTGTCACACTGTGTGATTTTAATCTTTCAGAGACCCCTATCACACGATCGCTGCCATCAATCCGGAGAAATTAAATATCTTCCAAACAGTGAGAGAGATAACAGGTAACACACTTCTGATCTCCTATAATCTGCATTAATTAATGAACTCATTCTCACTTTGCATTTATAGTTGTCATGTGTTGGGTTTTCTGAAGAGCACAAGGTACTTGTTTTCATTAAGCTCACCATGCTGTCATTTTAATGAAAATTTAATACAGAAAACTTCAGTATCAGTTCATTTTCACAAGTGTGCTGTCCTTTGAAAACAGGATGCCCTTTATGGCAGATGCTAAGTGGCCAAAGGATCTTGGTCCCATGTTAGGAAAGTAGAACTAGTGTTGCAAGGGAGGTAAATGTGAGGAAAATGGTGCTGAAATGTGAGAAACCATTTTCTTCACCTGAAAGCATTTTTAAGTTCTAGTGTGCTTTTACCGCTCCTTACCTTGGTCTAACAGAGGATGCTGCTGCAAGTTAGCTTTTGTAATTTAAGATGTGTAAGGTGGTGGTGGTGTGTCCCATTTTTTGTGACTTTTCAATGGAGTCACAGAACTGGGTACTCAGTACTTTGTGTTCTTGTTTCACCATGAGGGGGACACAGAGAGAGATAGAACAGGTTTTTTGCATTTTCCTGCCTCTATATAATCAGAAATCAAATGACAACTCAGAGCTGTACTATTTCATGCACAAAAAACCCAGCCAAAATACCTTTGGGCAGCACAGCTTGATAGTAGCTGTGAGGAGCTCAGCATGCTTCACCTCTCAAAAGTTGTGAATTTCATCAAATATGGGATTAAAAATGAAAGTAAACTCTTAATCTCTTCCTAATTAATATCAAAGATAATCTGGCGCCTGGGTGAATATTATTTGCCATTCCTAAACACAATAATTGACAGTCTTAGCCATGCTGCTGAAGTGGCATTACCCCTGTTCTTAACTCTGCCTCAGCACTGGGCTGAAATGCAGTACAAAAAGTCATGAGGAGCTGCCCTCTCTGGAGATCTGTGCAGCCCAACACATCCTGAGGAATTTCCAAGTCCTCACCTTGGAAATTAGGACAAGTTCTCCTTCTCTTTCTTTGGAGGAGATGGTGGTGAGCAGCCTGAAACTCTCCTTATTTATTTCTTTTCCTCAAGCTGGCACTGTCTTTCCTTTCTGGGCTAAGCCTGTCCTAACTCTCACATGGCTGAAATAATTTGTTTTCACATCTTTGCTTTTTCCTCCTTCAGGGTATTTGAACATACAGTCTTGGCCTGAGAATATGACAGACTTCAGGGTGTTTTCTAACTTGGTTACCATTGGTGGGAGAGCTCTCTATAGGTAAGGTACTTCTCTGTTGGTGGAATAATTTTTATTAGCTTTCTGTGGTTCTTTGTTCAGTAGCAGAGAATGCAACATCCTTTGGGAAGGACATTGTAAATTGATATTTTTTTTCCTCTGTTACCAAGGTGTTCATTATCAGTATCTTTGCTAATCAGTTGTTTATAATGGATAATACCTTCTAAACATAATTATTTCAAAAACTAGTCTTGGTTCATGGCTATAGCTATTATCACCTTGACTGGAACTTACATTTATGATTTAAAATACCTTGTGAAGAAACATAGTTTAAAAGGAATGAATAATAGAACTTAGCCTCATTATTAGGAATTTATATGGTTGTGATTAGGCATGCAGGCTCATATAAAGTGGTTTTAAGAAGAGGTAAAAGGTGGAAGAATATTGAAATCACTGAGGCACCTTGCAGGTGAGGTGTTCATGAGCTCTGTAGTGCCTTTTTTACCAGAGATGTTTCTGTGTGGAAACACAGATGGAGAAATTGGTTTGAAGAGAAGAAATGCTGGGGGAAGCACAAGGAGGTACCTGAGTAATTTACACAGCAACCCCTGGATCCCCACTTGGAGAGGGAGTAAATCAGACATGGGATTCTGCTGGCATCTTAAACAGCAACCTGAGCAGAATATGAACAGCAGTGAAACCTTGAGGTTGAATTACAGCCCTGCATTCTGTTCCAAGGCAGCAATTTTTATTTGGAACAGCTGGAAAACAATTATCATCATTAAAATATAATAACTTAAAGGATGCCCAGAAACTGGATGTTGTCTTCACTAATCTTCAGTCATAAAATATGTGCAGTCATTTTCATGTTGTGCAGACAATCATTTACTGTTCCTTTGATGAAGAAAGGCGATAACCACATCTTACAACCAAAGAAAAATGAAATGTAGAGCGAGCTAGAAAAAAAAACCCCATGAAAATAACAATTTCTTCCTGTGTTACTTGAAATGGCATTAATTTGATGCCTGACAGAAGATGTTTTAAAATATTTCCATTAGCATAGGGTGGTTTAGTAATAATGTAGTGTATTAATAGTATTAATGCTGTTCAAAGTATTAATGCTATTGAAAGAAAAACCTGAATTATATTCAGTTTTCCTATCAGCACATAATCTCAAAAAATGTGTTAATGGATGAAATGAAACTGGTTGAGGAGTTCTGCTGGCTTACTTGGCCTAGTGCTATGAGCATCACAGCTTGTGGTATCTCACTCCTGACAGAACTCATAATTTCCTAGCCAATGGAACTGGATGTTGACTCTTAAAACATTGGTGTTACCACAAAATAAATTTTTCTGGACAATTCTCAGTTTTTCCAGAAAGATCAACTTGATACTTGGAGCTAATTCCAGTTGGCAATTCCCTACCAGATATAATAAGCTGTGCCTTCTGAAGTTAATTCCTGTTCTCTCTCACTTTTGTTCTCATCCCAGTGGCCTTTCCTTGCTCATCCTAAAGCAACAAGGCATCACTTCCCTGCAGTTCCAGTCCTTGAAGCAAATCAGTGCTGGCAACATCTACATCACAGACAACAGCAATTTGTGCTACTACCACACTGTCAACTGGACCAGCCTGTTCAGCACCCCCAGCCAAAAGACAGTGATCCACAGGAACAAAAAGGCAGAGAACTGCAGTAAGTACCTGCTGCTCACTGCCACCAGCTCACCTGGGGGCTTCTGCAGCTCCATGGGCAGCAGGGGAGCTGTGCTCACTTACAGCATCCTGGCATTTGGCCCAGTATGAGCAGAAAAATGAAAATTTTTAAGGTGTGGACAAAGGAAAGGGAGCAGAGAGAATTCACTGCTTCCTTAACATGATGGGAATGTTCCAGTTTCACAAATATGAATTCCAAAGGCTGTCAATGGAGTGTTCATGACTTTATAGCCCTTTCCTTATGGAGTGATGTGTTGGTGTTCACAGGGGTCCCAGGACGAGAGAAGAGGTGAGAATCTTGACTGCAGAAGGCTGATTTATTATTTTATTATATATATTATATTAAAAGAAAAGGATATACTAAAACTATACTAAAAGAATAGAAGAAAGGATTACATCAGACGGCTAGCAAGGAATAGAAAGGAATGATAAAATCTTGTGACTGCTCACAGCCTCGACACAGGTGGCTGTCATTGGTCATCAAGTAAAAACAATTTCACATGCTCTGTAAACAATTCTCCAAATCCCATTCCAAAGCAGCAAAACATGGAGAAGCTAACGTGTGAGGTTAGGATTTCCTAATGAAAGGCCTTTTCATAAAATATGTCTGTGACAGAGTTGGGATTAGCATCTTCTGCTTCCCCCACCCTAAGTGACCCTATCTTAATCCTGAATGGTGCTTTTGGGACTGGTTTAGGTCACCCAAGTTCTCCCTTTTCATATTTGACTTATCTGATAAAAAATACTGCTTCAGGAAAGCTTGCATGCCAGTACCTGAGCTGAGATCATAGCACTGAGCAGCCAAAGAAAGCTCTGTAGCAGATAAAATAACTTGTTTATATAGAAATCTGGCAGCAAATTGCATCAATACAGGCATATTGTAGCAGCAAAGCAGTTCATTTGAAGCATCTGTTAGACTGCTTGCAGGAGAGGAGATTCATGAAATTGCTGTATGTTTAAGTGATATTGCTGACTTTTGTCCTCTGACCAGCCAAAAATGTTTGCTTTGGGTTTTTTCAAGCTGTGGTCCTATTTTTGACTTGCACTTTAGTTATTTCTTTCTGTTGGTTTGAGGGTGGTTTTGTTTGGTATTTTTGAGGGATTTTATTTCTGTTTTTTATCCTCTCCCCTCCCATTGAAGTGCTGTTCTGCTCTGTTTTGAGAGTGAATGGCTGTGCTCATCACTTTAGTGTAAATGTACCCTCAGTGTTAGGTGAAATACAGCTGGAGCTTTGTCTCTGCTGCTCAGTTACTTTTCTCAGAGCCACAGGGAGTACAAAGTCTTGTTTAGTTGATTCCACATGGTTTTGGTTGTGTGACGTTTTAATTATTATTTTATTAGTCTGTTTCTTTACATGCAAGTTAAAAAAGTGAAATTTAAGAGTATGCTGCTTGCTGTGCCTGAGGGTGTAGGGTTTTTCTTCTGCCCATAGAAAGCCAGCTATAAAAATAGAGTATTTATTGGAAAATAGAGATGCTGCCAAGAAGGATGGCACATCTGCCCAGGGCTGTGGCACTGCTTTTTGCTTTCCCTTGCAGAGTAACAGGATCATGTGTTGAGGAACCACCTAGTTCTGCAGTGGTGCTCTCTAACAACTGTGTTTTGTATGGCATGAGGAAAGAATTAGCCCTTCTGAGATCTCGCATATGCAATTTTTGGGCTGACAGAGCAGAAAAAGGAAGAAGCTCAAGGTTTTGTTGACCATGAAAGAGTCACTAAGGTTATAGTCCCAGATCTGAGTAGGTCCCATCTTGCCAGGAGATAAATGAACTTGTGAACCTTCTGGAGAGCACAGGTTTCCTCTCTACCAGGTGAAAAACTGCTTACTGTGGGAGAAAAATCATGCTCTGATGTTTTCTTACATCAGATTGGCTCTAGCTGTCTATCATGCAGTATTTAATGAAAGAACAATCAACTTTCCTTCATCCCTTCATCCCCAGACATGTAATATAAAAAGAAACTAAGCAGTAATAAGGTGGAGCACAGGCCTCACGTCTCATACAGTAATAATTCCACTTTGCTTCAGGTTTCTGTAACCTCACACATGTTATGAGACAATGGGAAATCACCCAGGTGAATTTTGTAAGGTGCTTTCTCCCATCACAGAGCAGTGTCCCAGTTGTTTCACTGTTTTTGAGAGCTTTGGGACACAACAACTGAACACAGCAGTTTGGAACATAATCTTGCATTAGTTGTCAGAGCTCCTTTGTCAAACACCTCTTTGGCCTTCCCTGGGATCACTCAGTTTGAATCCCTTTGAAGCTGCCACAGCTACTGCAAGATGGGCTTCCAGAGCAAATGGAAACTGGGATGTGCTGTCACATCTTCCTCTCACATGCAATGTCTTGTCACTACATTTGCACACAAAGAGAAAATGCAAACTTCATTTCACCTCTAGCTTGGTGAGGATTTGTTGTAATAGACACTTACCATTTTCCAGGAAGAAAAACACTTCTAAAGACATTTTAAGAGATTTAGCACTGTGGAAATCTTAAAGAGGAAAGCACATCTCATTTGTTTCCTTTTCAAACAGTCACAAAGTTAGCTCCAGTATCAAGGGGCTGGTTTTAAAAATGGACTCTGACCTGTGTTCATTAAATGGACACTGTGTAATGAGCACAGGCCAGGGGTCAAGTGGCTCCATCTGGGAGGCTGTGCAGTCCTAACAGGAATATTGGTTTTTCTCTCCAATTGGAGGGCAGTGCAATTCCAACAGGAATATTAGTTTTTCTCTCCAACTGGGACTTCTGTGTGAGTGCATATCAGTGTCCAAGCTCATGTGCATAGGGAATAGAGCAAATCACCAAGAAAAGGGTAGGTAGATTTTACCTTTGCTCCATGCTGAAGTGAAAAGTCTGCCTTTTTTTTCCAGCTTTTTTTTTTTGTTGTTGTTGTATTTTATTTTTTTAATGGAACTGTCAGAGGTGAGTCATGTGAAATATGAGTGCACACAAAAGAAATGCAGGCAAAAAGATCTTCTTTTATCCAAAGTTACTTGAGCAATTCCCTCAGCTTTAGTGACACCTGCAGTGTAAGGTGAAACCCTTCTAGGCAAAGGTTGTTAGAGATGTGATTATTATGAATTATATCAATCTAGCCACCAATTAACAACTTGAATAAATGATTACATTCATTATCAGTCATGATGTAAAGCTAATTGAAGTCTGCAGGAGTTTTCCTATTCAGTTTATGGAGCTTTGGATCAGGCCCAGAAGCATATAGCCAAATAAAAATAATTTTTCTTTTTTTAGTAGCTAATTTTCTTGTGTTCTATTTAGGTTGGGGAAAAACATTCAAACTCTCTGCTTCTAACCTGTGTGGCCCCATTAATAAGGAATGAGTCCTTCTTCTAAAAGTCCTGACAAAATCCAGTTTCTGTCAAGATCATTATTGTTATTTCCTTCCACATAAGGCCATGTGATGTGCTGGAGCTGCAGAACATGCTCAGCCCATAGAACTGCCAAATAATATGTCAAAAATTGAAATGTTTCTTTAGCCATCCCCACAATTAAAGAAGAGAAAGGCAGAGAAATGAGTTTTTATAAGTTGTCAAAACAACCACTCCCTCCTTGCCAAGATTCTTTTATGAAAACATTTCAGGAGGAAATCATAATTTTTTTGTTTCTATTGCTTTTTTCATAAGACTACAGGCACTGTGTTGGCTACATTTCAATGGGGTAATCATGATTTTCTTTATTGAAAAACTCTCTTTTTATTTGTATACAGTTACTCACTGTATTTTTGGAGCTATCTTATAATAATATCCCTTGTTATTTGGACAGATATTTTAGTGAAATTCTCTGTCTGTGCAAATAAATTCTGATTCCAGAATAGTTTGTAGGGTGAGAACAATGAAGAGAAAGGAAATCACTAGTAGTAAATCACAATTTCAAGTCACAAAGAAGGTGAGAAAGCAAACAGGGAACTGCCTTTCTGTGATGAGTGTGGAAAAACAAAATCAGAAGAGCTAGCAATATTCTTAAAATTAAAAATGAGAAATGAAGAGATCTCCAAACTAGGTTGTTTTTTTTGTTGCATGACAAATATTTAAAATGAATCATTGATTAGAAAACAAAAACCATATGAAACTATGTAGAAAGTTTGTTTAATTGTAACTAGGATAGTTTCTGGCTTTGTGGCTTTTCTTTTTGTTTTATTTACAGGTTCAGTGGCAGCATAGTGGAATTACTGACACCTGATAGTTATTATAAAAATGTTAATATGCTTAAAAGGAAGTCAGGTTAGGACAGTAAAGAGAAGCTGAATTTTGTGTCTCTGCTCCTCCTGACTGTGCTGGTCTGGCTCATTTGGCTGCAGCAGCAGAGCTCAGGAAAGGAGGACAAAGCATCTCTCTGAAATGGCCCCCTGAGTCCCTCTTGCTGTGCTGCAATCTGTGATAATTAATACACTTTAAAGCATACTGAGCACCTGCAGTGACTCCTGAATGAAATAACTTTGTATTTGGCTGTTCCTGGTTTGAGCTTTGAGGAAAAAGGAAAACCAAAAAGGTACTTCTGAGTACCTTTTGGATGTCAGCATTAAAAATTATATGTGATATAGAAAGGAAAAAACCTGAATCTCCCTGCCTTGATAAACATGTTCAGGCTTCTCATGCCTGAGGTTATTTGTGGTGTATTGAGTAAGGAAGTATTGAAGAGGGTGGTGGAACTCAAGCAGCACACCTCCTTTACATTTGTTATTCCTCTTAAGTTGTTCCAATAGTTTGAAAAGCCAACAAGTGTCTTATTGTTGCCATCTCTGATAGTTCAGGTCCTTGCTGGGTTTAATTTACTCAGTCCAGGGTGTAATCCATTTGTGTAAAACATTGCATTGTGCAAAAATAAATTCAAATTAATTCTGCCCTTTCACATGCCAGGGTTAGGTTGAAAGTGCATCCAGATTTCCATGAGATGCTGGAGAGATAATGTGTTCCTTTTGCTCTTTGCTCATTTTCTCCACCTGTCTCATCATCTAGATATTTACACAGAGAATGATTTATATAAAATAAAAAATACAGACTTACACTGTTTGAAACAAACTTTCCCTCTCACCCTTAGTTTATTGTGTATTTTTGTGTGGGGTTGAGGGTTTTAATATAAAGGCTCTTAGGCTCTTCAGGTGCTTTTGCAGTAAATAAATTTAAAATCACAGTTTATTTTTCTTTCCTTCAATTATTTCCCCACTGTCCATAAGCTGTATTTCAGGGAGTCCTCAATTCAAAGGTAGCATTTTATATTTTAGTTTAATAGAACTTTACTGGATTCAGACAGTTGATTTTTTGACTCCTTTAAATTTTTGCCATTTATCATGTCATGTGTCAGGGAATTCTACAGGTTGATCTTTACTTTCTATGAAGAAAAATCTCAGATTTTAACCCTATTGGATTCCTGTCTCTTTGAATGCCCATGAGGGCCTGGGAAGCAGCAGTGAACAATTGTTTGATGCTTACTCACCTCCTCCTTGCCATTCAGGATTTTAGCAGCTTTAATCACGTCCTTTCTCCCCCACCTCTCTGTTTACTCCTGGTTTAGAAGCTCTTCTCTGGTTTTGATCATCCTTGGTGCACTCTCTTAAACATTTTTCCTGCTCAGTTTTTTCTGAAAGGAGCAGAGCAGGAGTGTGTACAATATCCAGCTGAGTGCTCTGTGTATTTGTGTTATGGAAAAATGGTGATTTGCCTTTTTTTCTGTCCTATGATTTGTGGAAAAAACTATATAAAAAAATTGTAAAAGTTGTGAAGTAGGTATGTGTTTTTATTTAGTGCTGGCTGCATGCAGGATAGTTCTTTAAAGAACATGTGCACTCTCTGGGAGTCTAGCTTCTTATCTCTTAATTTGCTGTATATGTGTGAAGTTTCACAATAGGTTAATATTTATTTATAGATGTCACTTATATTTAATTTATAATTTTATATATATAAATATAATATATATTTGTATTATATCATATATATAAATTGATAATAAACATATAATTAGATATACATCCATTATTATAAATAAATATATTGCTACATAAATATATCTATAATAAATGCAGTCTATATTATATATAATATGTAATAGTATATATAATATTATATAATTATTATATTGTATAATAATGATATAATATAATGTATAATATATATTATTATAATACAATATAAATTTATATTTAATTTATTTTTTTATATCAATTTTCTAATTTCACATTACAATTTGTTCATATCAGTTCTTGTACAGAGAGAGCTCTTCGGTTTGTTTCTTGTACTTTCAGTTTTGGTTTGCTTCTTGTACTTTCAGTTTCAGTTTGCTTCTTGTTTCAAGGTCTAAGGGGCTCTTCTTATCTTCTTCTAGTTTGGAAATTTACATTCTTTTTATTTTGTTTGAGGTAGTTTTGTAAGTTACAGGTTTTTTATGAGTATAGTCAGTTAATTAGGTTTTTAGTAAATTAATACAGGTTTTTTACAAGTACAAGAAATTAATTAAACAAGTTAAACAATTCCAAACAGCACACTTCACTTAAATCTGCAATGGATTTGTAACCAAAGGGAATTCTGAACTTGGTGTCTCACCTGCTCCTGGGCAATGGGGACGCCCCGGTGACGGTTCCGAGTGTGTCAGATGCCCCTGGAATGTTTTCCCCTGGGTTTGGGGGGGCTGTGTGCATTCCTGACAGCACCCCTGTCTCTGCAGCTGCTGATGGCATGGTGTGCAACGAGCTGTGCTCCAGTGATGGCTGCTGGGGGCCAGGGCCAGACCAGTGCCTGTCCTGCAAGCGCTTCATCCGGGGCAGGACCTGCATCGACTCCTGCAACCTCTACGACGGGTAAGACACTGCCCTTGGGTTCTCCCCAAAGCTGCTAATTAGCTTTGTTGAGAACTTCAATGAGCAAGTCATTTGGGGTTTGCTTTAATCAGCATCTGGCTCCACTGCCAGTGTAACTGATTTGGGGTAAAACATGTCATGGGGTAAGATTTAAGGATTTCTAAATCTGAACGTGTGTGGAACGCTTTCCCTGGTATTCCACTGACTAAAGTTTTCATGCAGCATCATCACCTTGCATCTACTGTATTGCTGGTAACATGAACAGTTTGATTTAGGTGAAAAATTACCAAAAACCCCTCATTTTTCCCTACTTGATACTCTTTTTCAGAACCACACAATTATATTCTTTCAGACAATTTGGATTCAGGCATCTGATCAAGAAATTCTCTGAATAAGGACTTCAAAGTAGAAAAACTCACTCTCTTTTTCATAATGCACTGTGTAATTGTACACACAAATATAAATTTAAAAACCAGTAGAAGTTCTTGCCCCTTTTCCTTTTGCTGCTTGTACTGGGGGAATACCTCCACAGCACAAGGTGGTTAAATCTGCCTTATGACAGAAAAATAAAGCTGAACTGAGCAAATGAACTCCCACAAATGCATGAAAATATTCTCAACTCTTCCACCTAGAGAAGGCTTGCAAAAACACTTTGTCAGAGCAGTTTTATGTACTTAAAAGCTTCTCTCCTCCCCCTTCACCCCTCAATAAGGAGAGTTGCAGACGCCAGTTGTGTTGTCAGTGCACTGGAATAAGTTGGTGCCCCCTTGGTGTCTTTTGCTGCCATGGGGCCTGTCACAGTAAAAGCATGATGAGACTCAATCAGTGTGTTCTGTTCTCTATCCATCAGTGAATGGCATTTATACTTTCACAGGCTCAGTTCTGTCCTAAATATGTGAAAATATTTATAACCTGGCCTGGGGGAGAACTTTTTGTTTGTGGGAGAGCTCTGCATGTTGATGTTGTAGGGCAGCAACAGTTCTTCAGGGTGGGGTCAAGCTGTATTTGACATCTCTTTTAGTCCTCAGCAGGAAAAATCCACTCCCAGAGCCAGGGAAGGGTAGCTCAAGTGAGGTTTTCCCCCACTCCATCCTGATGTCCTCAGCAGATCCTAATGGCTGTAGAGTAATGAAGGATGAGCAGTGACCACCTGAGCTCAAAACCTTTACCTGGATGCTTCTGGAGCCCTCTGAAATGAGTGTGCAGCACATCTGTAACTGGTTAATGCAGCAAGATGGGATCCCCCTGGCAAAGCTTGGCCTGGCCCACTCTGAGCCTACTACAAAGATTCAGTCTGACTTTAGTGGGGGAGAAACAACTTGCTCAGATAATTCATCTTGGCCTAGAAGAAGGTGGGATGGATTGTGTTGGGAGAGTGCTGGAAGTTTGTGGTGAGGGGAAACTGGCAGTTGAAATGTTTGAAGGAAGAAATTCAACCTACTTTTTCCCCCCTTAAAAGTGGTTAATAACAAGTGGTAGTTTCTTGTGGATACATGAAATAAATGAGTAAAAAGATGTGTTTTGACATTTTATAGATTGAGACCTCAGTCTAGAATTATTGCTGAAAACATTGAGCCTTTTGGAGAACGGGCTTTAAAAAGTGTTCATAGAGACCTACCAGCAGCAAGGGCAGCTCTGCCATCAGTGCTCACATGTGCTCAAATCAGTGCTTCCTGAATCTGAGCCACAGTCCTGTAGGTGAAAATCAAGAAACCAGTAATTTTGTCCTGTTAATGCAGTCTGTATTTCTGAATGAGAGAAAGGCCCCCACTGTAGTTTTATATTGCTGGCTGAGTGCTATGTATCAATCACCGACGGGATGGGACTGCTAGGAATGTGTCTTGAGCTGCTTTATTTTCCAGCATCAGTCTCATTACACGGTTATGACAATGGGAACATGGCAGCAGCTTTGATTTTATAAATCCCCACATTTTATGTTGGTGAAGAAGGTGTCTCTGCTTCAGGTGGCTGTGGATGAGGTGGTGACCTGTCCTCAGCTGCTGTGACAGGATCAATTCTATCAGGTGAAGACCCAGCCAGGTGAGCTCAGTTTTGTCATAGAGTCAGATTTCTCTTAACCTGCCTGCAAAATATTTCCTCAGGGAATTCCGAGAGTTTGCCAACGGCTCTGTGTGTGTGGAGTGTGATCCCCAGTGTGAGAAGATGGAGGAAAACATGATCACCTGCTACGGGCCGGTAAGGACACAGCCTGTCATGTTTGTAGGGTTTGATTTCCTTGGTCTGTTATGGTTCAGGGTAGCTTGCTGAAGGAAAAAAATAATTAGTGAAACAAAAGCAGAAATCACACATATTCTGCTTGTAGGAAAGGAATTCTTCTTGTGCTGAATTGGTGCTGGGGATCTGCCTTGGGTCTGCCTCCTTACAAAAATGATTTTAGTAGTTTTCCTTTTCTTTCCTGAGTTATCTTAATGCTTTAGTGGTACAGATGCATGCAATTTTTACGGACTGGCAGCATGCAGTTGGGATTTGAGTGGCTTATTTTATCCCTCTTTTCATTCTTCATACACCACTCCCCTTCCCAAAAAAAAAGTGGGGGAATTTGTCTCAGTCCCTCAGTTTGAACAATACGCTGGGAGGTTTTTTGTACTTAGATAAGTACTTTAAGTTCTTTTGATAGATAACGTTTTTCATACATCCTAAATGGTGCTTAACTCTTTCTCACCTTTATAATGGCCAGTAACTTTTTTTTCAAGACTGTTGCTCATTTGGGAGATAGAAATTGTATCTTTCTTCTGGTTTTATTGCCAAAATTAAAAGTCACAAGTGTACTGGAAATGAGGAGTTGTATTTTAGGCTCTTCATAATTGAGAAAATATAGCCTGTAATTTATTTCCTTATTTCTGTGACTTACTTACTGAACAGAAAAAAGAAAGGCATCATAATTTTTCTTACAATACTGTGTTTTTCTGCAAGTAGTTAATGTTTCAAGTGTTGAGCCCTGTTGTGGTGTGATGTAAATTTGGATTTGTAGCAGGGCTTATGGACATAAAATCCTAGGCCAATGCTCAACCTGATTTAGTTATACATTGGCTTACCATCACAGCTTTAAAATTTTACTTTTACATTGCCCAGGAGTCTTGGTTTGTTGGTCTAAACAATTTGGTCTTCATGTGTATTAAGAAGGAGATGTTGTAGTCATTCATATTGTAGAATAAAGGACCTTGTGTCCTTTCATTCTTGCTGTGACTAGATGCCATGTGCAGAATGCTTGTGGAAAATAGTTCTGGGGTGCAGAGGCGGGAGATCCCACTGAAGGCTTTGCAAAGGTTGAGTACTAAATAATGTAGCAGAAACTTTCTCAGCATTAAAATGGGTGCTGACTTCACTGTATTAAGCACACCAATAATATTAAGAAGCTCATCTAGAAGCTGGAATTTAGTTTGGCACTCTACAGAAGAATCTTATGGCCAAAAGCACCAGGATTTATGTGTTTGCTGCTCCCTAACAGAGACTGGAGCCATGCAGGTAATTCCCAGTTCCTTGGGAAGAGGAGCTGTTGCAGGTGTGCCAGTGCAACCCTAGTGCAGCAGGAAAGGACAGAGTAACTTGAATGCTCTACATTTCTTTCTTGCATGCTCTCCAGGGTCCTGACCACTGCACCAAGTGTTTCCATTTTAAGGATGGTCCAAATTGTGTGGAAAAATGTCCTGATGGCTTGCAGGGGGCCAACAGCTTCATTTTCAAGTATGCCGATGAGGATCGGGAGTGCCACCCGTGTCATCCCAACTGCACCCAAGGGTGAGTGCCAGCTCTGCAGGGAGCTCTCCAATCCATGCACTGCTCCTAGCACAGGGTGCTTTAGAGATAGTTTGGCTTAGTAAAGCATTTCTCTCACTCCTGAAAAGAGAGTGTGCAGTAGGAATTTAACCTTTGATTTTCAGTCTCTCAGGTTTTAGTCATGAATGCTCCAGCAGTTTATCACAAAAAAACCCTTTTGAGGACTACAGAGAAGAACTTTCCACAGCAATGCTCTGAGCTTTCCTTCTATACTGATTTATAGCAAATGCTGCCCTGTCACTTAGTTTTAGGCTTGTAAAATGAATTTATTTTTTTTTTTAGTATTTTCTCCTTGACAGAATCTCTACTATTTGGTATTTGTGAAGTAAGTCTGCAGCACTACTGTGAGACAAAAGTGCTACTGCTCTCCTTTCCCTACAGGAAATACAGAGTTTGAAACCAGACTTTGCTCAGTCTCAGGCTCCTGTACATCAATTTCTGAAGTCCTGGTAAAGTGCCCAGAATAGTTTATTTCACTTGGAATTTGTTACACTTGGAATAATACAGCCCATGAATCTGAACCAGAATTAAGAACCTGTACAACACAACAATAGTCACATGCACACCTATAGTTTTGCACAGGCCATGGAAGTTACAACTGCCTTTTCCATGGGGCAATTCAGAGTGTCCAGCATACGAGAAGAGGAAGAGGCAGCAATGGGAAAAAGAGAAAACATCAGCCAGTGAAATAATCTTCAACAAGAGGCTCTTATTGTTTAGCAGCTAAAATTAAACCAGTAAATTATTCAATGTAATCTTGATGTCAACAGCTGTTGCCATTCAAAATGAGACCTTCTGCTGGTTTTGCAAATCTAATTACAATGGAGCCATTAGGGAAATGAGAGGGAGATCACAGAGACACAGCCAGGATCTGTTACAGATTTGTCTCCCCCCCAGACCCTTTAAACCAGTTATGCAATAAGAAAAATGCTGTTGCTGTGGAAGAAGAGGGTAAGAAGAAATGATATTAAAAGGCACTCCAGGAGCTCTGGTCCTGGTTTTCATAGATGGACAAGGTGCCAGTGCTGATCTAATCTGACAAAACCACAGAGGTGTGATGGATTTACTGTGCCTTGCAGCTCTCCTGGCCTCCAGTGAGCAACACTTCTTCCTATTCCCTCCTCTTTCCTGAGGAGTTCTCACTGACCCAGCTGTTTCTAGTGTTTGTGGCCCAACTGTGTTTCTCCTAGACCAGGAAGACAGCAGAAGGCTTTCCATTCCTTTCCACTTCTTCATAGGCATTCATATTTTGCAAGTGGCTGTTTATTTTTATCTGCCTGGATTGAGAAGGGAGGTTTTTATGTCTTGTGCTGCAAATGTGACATTCTAGCTCATGCACAGATATGAAGGGCATTAGGCAGTTCTAGCTGACCTTGGCAGTCCTCATTGGCAGCTGTTGCTGACACTGGGTTCCCTTATGCCAAGTGCCTTCTGGTTTACCCTCCTTTTTATTTTCTCCTTCTGATTAGGTGAAAGAATGTCCCACAGTGTGCCCATCCCCAGAAAAAGGACAAGTAAAAGGGCTAAAGGTCTCTCCCCCAGTTATGTACACAAAACCCATGATGTTCCCATCTCCCAGATGAGGAACTATCCCTTTTCCATGACAATTTCCCTGTGGAAATCTTTGTCCTCTTATTAAAAAGCTGAATTGTCTATTCTTGGGTATTTTTTTTATCCCTTAGAAAACCAGTGTTGTCTTCCCCCCAAGTGTGGGTAAGCATGGCTTACTATTCATTTTCTTGTTCCTAGAGACTTTGTGGCATGTAATTATGTTAATGAAGCTATTTATGACTGCCCAAGATGGTTGGGGTTTGCAGGTTGTTCATCTTCTTGCCAACATTGTCAGGGCCTGAATAAGCCCATGGAGAGAAGGGAAATCAGTTCCTCTCTCCTTTCCTCCTTCAAGGCTGAATTCTCTGGTTTCATACCTTTCCTTTAAGGCAGTAATATTTAAATTTCCCTCAGTCATGATTCTTCACTGAAATATGTTGTGGAGAGAACACAGCTTGCTGTTTGGCTCATGGCTGAAAGGTGGAGAGAAAACTTAATTCTGCTTCCTCCCCCACATCTGTTCTCCTGGCTGCCAGAGCAAGTGCTGGAATTTCACCAGTGCCCCTCTCAGTACAGCTGGGATACCCATCCAGAAGGGCTGAGCTGCTGCAGAGCAACACTTCCCAGGATGATATTATCTCATTCCTGCAGTGCTGCTTGATAAAATAAGTTATTAGACCTCATGGGATGTTTCCAGTCATCCCCACCAGCTGCACCAAGAAAGGATCTGTCCCACCTCTGTTTCCTGTGTTTTGCCACAAGTTCCATCTTGGCATTTGCAGAGGACTGCTTTAGTGAGGTTGGTAGCACCATTCTCCTCCCTTATTCCAGTGTAATGACTGTTTCTCTTACTAGGTGTGTAATTAGCCAGCCCTGCTAATGACCTTGCTTTGACCAGAAGAACTGTCAGACAGAGACATCCTTGGGTGCAACCACTGTGCTCCTGCCCTTTAGTCCCTGTGATAAGTATCAGCTACTTGCAGCCAGTTTGGAGCAGATCTGAGGCACGTGGGACAGCCATCCCACTCAATTCAAGAGAGTTGGAAAGCATTTGGCACCTCTTCTTGCAGAGCCAGCCAAAACTGAACACTTGCACAGGAATAAAACACTAATTACACAATAGCAAGTGACAGCCTGCTTCCTTGCTGGGCAGGACACAAATGGGAGAGCTCACTGGGCACCTCCCCTGGTCATACAAACATGTTTTGTCACACAGCTCTTTGAAGAGAGGGCATTACTCCTCACCAAAATTCTCTTTTCCTTCTAAGCCATGACCAGAGGAGTCAGGGGGGCTCCAGCAACAGTGTGGGGCCCTGAAAGGATTGGAGGGCAGAAGCACCATGTTGTCTCTAAAACTTAGGTGTATTTTTAGGAAGAAAGTTTGAATTCCAGATGAAATAATGCAAACACACTCTGGATAAGAAAAACTGTTACCCTTTTGTTTTGCAAAGTTCCCTCCTAGCCCCTGCTCCAGTTCAACTTTGTTCCTCTCACCTGTTAGCTCAGTAGCCCTTGGGCAGAGTTGTCTGATTTTATCCATAACAATAATTGTGTGACCATCACAAAAAAGGTTTTCTCCTGCCCAGAGATAATCCACTTACACCATTGTAAAATGAGTTTTGTTTGTTTCCAGTGACCAAGATTTTTGAGAGTTCATCTGGTGTGGAATGGCTTTGTCACCCCATATCTGTGCAGTTAAAACCCCACCTTTCAATCTTAAAGAAGATTGATAAATGACGATATTTCTGGATTGTTCCTGGAAAAAAAAAAAAGTTGTTACTGCAATTTTCAAAACCCCAAATTTCCTTTCAGAGGATGATTATCTGTTAAGCTAGGATGAGCTCCAAGTGTAATTTTCTGGATAAGCTGTATTGAACTTTTGTAAGGTACTGAATATATCATTAATGAATTGGCATGTCTCAATTAACCAGTTCATTTTACAGAGCCAACTTGGAAAAGAAAATCTCATCCAGACTCCAAGCAGAAGGAACACTGGGTATGAACAGCGTGATGTATGATTTTGTCAGGCTTATATGGGTCAAAAAGCCTGGAATGAAGGGAGTTCCCTCCTGGAGAAAAACACCTGATGTTATTTTTTTAGGGGTACAAAATACCCTGTGAATGAAAATTGCCATGACCCACTGTGTTGTACTTCCCTGCATGTAATCAGGACAGCCACTCAGGAGGAATGTGGGAACTGCCTCACTGGGAGTAATGGAACTGCACCTGGACAGAGTTCCCTCTTTGGGAAAGCCAAGCCCATGAAGAAGATGACAATTTGAAATAAAAATCAATGGCACTTCAACATGCACTGGGTGAGGTCCAGCAGTACAGTTTGGATTCAATCCTGTTCTCCAAATGAACATGTGAAGTGACTCCAAGGCTACAAGCTCTTGATGTCAGTCTGCCAGTTCTCTAAACCAGCAGCAGGCTCTCAGACCTCTAATTTGAAGATGCTCTTCTTTTTATTTACTGCAAGAGTCTGACCTCAGCTTTTTTAGCATGGTAGGAAATGGACAATCTGAGCAATTCTTCAGCCTCCTTCATTGCTGATCTTGTTTTTTCCAGATTGCTGAGAATGCCATGAAAGGAAGAATCATTGGATGTGTTTGAGATGGGTTACAATTCAGACAGTCCTGAATTCTGAAGTGCTGATGCCCAGGACAGATGAAATTCCAAGAGTTCTCTCTATTTTTTGTTTTTAAATCAACCCTTACATTTATGTAGTATCTGGATTTTTTACACATCTTTTTTATGCTGGAGGAAGCAGTCATTGAGGAAATCCTTCCAGTTTGTGTTTGCATGTCAGAGTAAATGTCTTATGTAAAAATAAGAATTCAAGTAAACAAACATGGGGTAAGATTTACTTTCCCTCCCTGATGAGCAGGTACAGGGAAATTGAATTCATTTTCTAATGGTACAGTGATCCCAATTTAAATGCAGCAAAAGCTGAGGAGTGGCAAGTGATGGTGAAGCAGAAAGATCTCGTGGGAGCTTATTTGAACTTTCAGATTTTTTGACATGCATATCCTTCCATCAAAGCCAGCCTGAAAAAACAGCAAACTTTAAAAGAGTTGGGGATCACACCTTAAATTTAAAATGCCTCAACAGAAGTAAGTTGCAGTCTACTGATGTGTCAGATCACCTCTGCTGCCCGTAGCAGATGTACAGCCAAAGGGCCTGTCAATAAAATGGCTCTGAGATCTTCTTAAAGAGTGGAAATAAATGGTTTGGTTTCCTTAAATGCCAAGGGCCAGGTACTCCCCATGGCTGGAATGCCTAGCTGGGTGTGCAGCACTGAAGGGGATCGGGTGGTTTTAACCCCTAAAAGCTCAACTTGAGTCTCTGAGAATCCTGACTGCTGTGTAAATGTGTATTTGACTTGCTGTTTGAATGCAGGGGACCAGGAAACCAGTCCTGCTCTTCATGGGGGCAAGGGACATCCACACATGGCACACGTGTGTTCTGCAAACTCTTTTCCATGGCTGTGTTTTAGTGGTGCTGCACTTAGTGATTCCTTGCATTTCCAGTGCCTTTGGTGAGCACCTGCTGATTGTGCAGGTGGAGAACTCTTGGCAGCATCTAAGGAAAGCAGAATAAGATGTCTGAATCAGCAGACACCATTTTGCTGTGGTTTTTGTTGCTTTTGTTGGAAGTTGATCCTTGAGAAAAAGGATTTCTTCAGTTACCTTGGCTGGGAGCTTAGAACAAAACGAACAATTGCATCAATTACAGAAAGAAAAGCAAGTTTTGGATTGTGCTCCTGGAAATCTCGACTTGTAAATTAACAGTTTTTGTGCAGTAATCACTGGTTTGATGACTCATAAAAACACACAGGAAAAGCAGCCCTGTTTTCAGGACTCCCACTTACACAGGTGAAAGTGTTGTTTGAGCCAAGATGTGGCCTGCCTTGGAATGCTGTTGCTATTATTGTTCCTCTTGTCACAAGCTGTAATTTTTTGGTGACGTAGGTCTCTGTTAGCGAGAGAAGAGCTAGAATTAAGAACACAAAGGGGATTCCTGCTCGTTGGGTGTGTAAATAACAGCTGTCTCTCTTTCTCTCCCTGTTTCCACTTTGGATTTGCTGCAGGTGCATAGGGCCACACCTGGAGGACTGCATTGGGCTGATGGATAGGTACTGGCTGGCTGCTGGCTGCCTGTGTGTCTCCATCCTGCACGTGTGGACAAGGGCGCATGCGTGTGCATGTCCTGGGGCGTGGCAATGACGTGGTTTGTTCTGTAATTGCCTGCAGGTGTAGAGGCCCAGCTAGTCATGACTGCATTTTCTATCCATGGACACGGCAGTCCACTCTGCCCCAGCACGCTAGGTAACATCCCCACCCCATCCTCCACACCTGCCATGTCATAGCAGCCAGTTTGAACACACACACCCCTTGTATTCTAGAAAATCTGACTCCCTGCATCCAAATTTGCTTTCTGGTTGAAAGCCATTTAGGTATTCTGCTCATTTAAGCTGATTTTTAAAAGTGTTTTTATTTTTAGCTTTAAATCGATAAGGATTAAATTCTGAAATTTTCCTGTAGATATTCATTCTACAGATTGAATTTCAAAATTCAATTTTATTAGATGGTAAAATTGTTTGGTAAAATTGATGGTAAAATTCTGGAATGCACTTGTTTTCTCTTTATTGTGTTTTTTGTTGTTGTTTTTTGCTTAAGACAAAATTTAAAAGCAAATGAGCCTCTTTCTTCCATACACCTTCCCTTGAAAACAAAAATGTTATAGCAAAACAAAATTTCTTCCTTACTTCACATAAAACTATTATTTGATTTTTTTTCATTTTCTGTTTAAAAGAAAAATTGTAGTCTTGCAGCAATTTTATTTTTCAGTAATGACAATTGAAACAAATTAATGTAGGCTTTATTCTGCATTCTTTTTCATGAAAGCCCCACATTGATATTGAGTTTGTTCATTCTTAAATTCAAACTGGTTAATATGACTTCTAGGCTTTGGGATTACTCTCCTGAGCTAAGACTACATGAAAAATGCATAAATTCAGTCAAACCCACCTCATTAAGATTTTCAACCTGAGTTTTTTTCTTGTCTTTTTCTAAAGGTTTTAAGGTTGTCTTTCCTTCCTAATTGTGTACATAATGTGAATATACCTATTTCTAGCTTATGAGAGAGAACAAATTTGGACTTGAAAAACAGTGCACTATAAATGCTATCAGATGGTATATTTGTTTGTTAAATCAGTATCAGTTCTGGCTTAATTCATTAACCAATGAATAAGCAGCAGAAAATGAATTTTTCAATATTTCAATGTTTTGTTTTAATCTTTCTGATCTGGGATATCCACTTTGAAATACTTCTGTGAAGCCTCATTTTCAGATGGGCTCATCCAAACAAAGCTGTCCCAGTTGTAAAGGCCCCAATTTCATCAACTTTACTCAAAACACAAATACAGAAAATGTGTTATTTCCTTAAGTTTACGGGCCTTATCAAACTACAGAAATGAGAGGAATTGTTTTAATCTGTTCAGTGGTTTTACTCCTGCTCCATTCAGTCTGAAATGTTTCCTGTTTCCTTTGGATCTGATGGATATTTTTTTGTTTGTTTCAGCCTTGCTGAATTTATTCTAGGAAAACTACTGCACTGTGTTTAAATGTCAGTATGTATTCTTTCGCTTTCAAGGCAAAGAAGAAAACTTCATACCTCTATAATAGATTTGTGAAATTATGCTTTTTTTTTTTTTATTGTGAAAATGGTTCATTCTATTTGGACTAAAAATGGGCAAAACTGCACTGGCAAAGTGACACTTTTTGTTACAGTAAGGTTGTAAATCCAAAATGGAAGTGTTTAACTTCAGATAAAGAGACATGAAGAAGGTTCTAACAGCTGTGCACCCTCCTGAGTCTTATAAATCTTAAATTAATTAATAATCAGTCTGATCCTTACCTATTGACTTGAGGTTTTTTTCCATTGATGTAAATTATCAGTGAGTAGAAGGGGACAGATTTTTCTGCTGAAAGTGAGAGCAGGGCTTTAACCCAAACAAGAAATTCCTCATCTTCTCCTATTTCCATTTTCATAGCAGTGTTGCTTTCCTTTCCAGTTTTTTAGTTTGCAAATTGTTTGTGCCATGATTCATTGACTTGAAGGCTTTTGTAAGAGTGTGGTAGAATAGCAAAGGAATTCTTTCTGTCATGTTTAATCAAGATGAATCAGATGTGCATCACATGGCTTGTTTTCCAAATGAATGGTGAAACTTCTGCTTTTCTGCTTATCTTTCGTCCCTTCAAGTTTGTGGGAAAACAACCTTACTTTTGGCAGTGCATTTCTTTCTGCATAGTTTGGTTTTGGGGTTTTTTTAAACCTTTAGATTCAATGGAGTTCTGTCCAAAAGAATATCTCCTCATGCAGCTTCCTGTATGGATTCTTCCTGTAGGGCTTTGGTTTTGGTTCTACCTTCCATACCAGTCTTTCCTAGAAATTGCCAAAACAAAGATGGCAAGCAGAAGAAGGCTGGAATTTCCCAGGATGCCCAAGGGAGTTGTCCATCCTCCTTTCCTGCCTCTCATTACAATGCCACTCCTCCTTTTGCTACTCTCTGGCAGTTACTTCAGTGTTTTCTGAGGTTGGAATAGCACACAGTAAAACATTACAGCATATTCTGGAACAATCAGCAAAAAGATGATTATGTCTTCTCCCAAGATGGGGATAGCTGTTGTTTAAAAGGATTCAAAAACTGTAAAAATGATGCTCTGCTGTTCATTAAGAAAATACTCTAGAGAGTCAGGAAAGGCTGGTTCCTTTCAGATTCACCAGAAAAATTTGACTAAGTGCAGTGACTTCAGTGAGACTGTGGACAAAGCTTTTCACTAAAGTATGAAATTTAATTGGTTTATCCTTGCTAGGCTTCATTCACCTTAATAGTAGGAGAGATCATCAAAGGAGGAGTCAGGTTTCTGTTTTCTGGTGCATGTGAGATGGTACATCTAGAAATGTGATGGGAAAGAACCAGCAGCAGCAGCACTGATGTTCCTGGTCTGAGTAAGCTGCTGTCTCTGTTTACGCCCCGAGAAAATTTCATTTACATTTCCCTTTTAACTAACAGAAACTAATTAGCCAGGCCCACTATTGTCAAGTGCTTCAATAGAATGTTGTGTAGATGTTAACTCTAATTACAATGCCGTTGCTAGTTTTGTATCCAAAAAGGATGTCCTCTCAACAAATCATCACTTCCTCAACAACAACAACAAAAAAAAAGAGCTGGTTTTATCTACTGCTTATGTGTACAAGAGCTAATTAACAGTAAACCCTGTGTAATGCTGGCAAATCCTTTCATAGCTGTTTTGTACCCTGTCACAGTATGACTTCAGCAGAATTTCACAGCAGCTCTCAGTAGCTGGTGGGGAAGGGAAACCACCTCTAATAAAATGCTTATGTTCATGGTTTTCACGGTGCTCAGTTCCATTGCTTGGAGGAAAGCACTCCATATGCTCTCTGCTTTTATAGAATAATTATATTATTCTGGAGGGGAAGAGGATCTCTGTGTAAAATAAGAGGGAAAATAAGATCTGTGAGTACCAGTTAAGCTATGGTACTTGGTTGGTAAAAGATGCTGCTCTTGAGAGACTCTTAATATGGAGCTCTCTGAAGCTGTATCAGAACAGAGCAGTTGAAGAAACAGGTTTATTTTTTAAAAATACAGACTAGAAAAAACAGTTTCAGATCCTTCCTCTGTGGGTTGCATAGATCTTAGATGTCATCAAACAGGACAAATTCACGAGATCACAGAATGAGCTAGGTTGGAAAAGACCTTTGAGATCATCAAGTCCAACCTGTGACCTAACACCACCTTATCAACTAAACCATGGCACCTTTTAAAATATTTTTTTAAACAATTCCAGGGACAGTGACTCCACTACCTCCCTGGGCAGCCCCTTCACCCTTTCTGTGAAGAACTTCCAGTGCCCAACCTAAACCTCCCCTGTGTCCTCCTGTCCCATTGCTGGTTGCCTGGGAGAAGAGACTGACCCTCATCTGGCCACAACCTCCTTTCAGGCTCATGAAAGAGACTCATAGAGAAATCCCAGTTCTGTGGGTGACCTTGCCTCTTCTGAACTGGTTCTGAAGCCAGACCTTTGCTGAGGGTAATTTAATTCTCGCCATAGCATTTCCCTGCCTGGAGCTTTAGGGGGAGTACCTTTGGGGTACCCCTGGGACATGAATGAAAGTCATGGTGTGGTTGGTGATCTTGTGAGTTCCTCCAGTTTTTTACTGCTTCCATATTTTAAGACTGGCTTTTTTGTGAAAGGGTGTAGGTGGATATTCCTTCTTTCCTGTTGTACAGATGGAATCCTAGAATGGTTTGGGCTGGAAAGGATATTTATTCTTTCCTGTTGTACAGATGGAATCCTAGAATGGTTTGGGCTGGAAAGGATATTTATTCTTTCCTGTTGTACAGATGGAATCCTAGAATGGTTTGGGCTGGAAAGGATATTCCTTCTTTCCTGTTTTATGGATAGAATCCTAGAATGGTTTGGGCTGGAAAGGACCTTAAAGCTCATCCCGTTCCAGCTCTCCCTGCCATGGGCAGGGACACCTTCCACAACCTGAGCCTCCAAGCCCCATCCAACCTGGCCTTGAACTCTTCCAGGGATGGGGCAGTCACAGCTTCTCTGGGCAGCCTGTGCCAGGGCCTCAGCACCCTCACAGGGAACAATTTCTTCCTCATATCTGACCTAAATTTCCCCTCTTTCAGTTGGAGGTCTGACCACAGATCAGAAAGATTTGTCTGTGATCAGTGAGGCTTTGTGCTTCATCTGCTTTACTCAGCAGGATTGGCTGGCATGGACTCATGGTATGGAAGGACTTAGTAGGGTAAGCTGCTGTAGAGAGAAATAAACCGGTAAGGTTGGGAGAGTGCAAGAACTGGAAGCAATTCTCACACAATGCTGTTTAAAATCTGTTCTGTGGTTCCCATGATTTGAGGACCGTGTTGAGAGAGCGTAGGATAGAGCAAGGTGAGAAATCTGATGTTCCTAGAAGTTTGTTCTACAAGGAGTAGAAGGGGGACAATAAACTCTTGCAGGATCTTGGTGCCGTTGATACTCATTGACCAAGTTTCCCAGCAGCTGTGCTTGTTTTTGATAAGAAAATTATTTGTTTGGAAAATTGACTAAATTATCTTTACTGAAACTATGAGCAGAAAAAATGGTGAGTGATGAAGGCCAAATGTGATAGGTCACTGCTGGAAAAAAGGAAGCAATAGGAAATGTAAATTAATAAATGGTTTGTTAGAATGGAAAACAACACACAGTGCCATTGCAGAGGTGATTGCTTTGGTTTCTCATCACCCTCGTGTTGTGGGTTTGTATTGATTTGGCTACACAAATAATACACAATGCAGAAATAAAATTTTGCCATGGAGAAGTGAGCTTATTATAAAGCAACAGTATATATCTCACCACTCTCCAATGGGTTTCTCTCATGGCTGGAAATAAGGATTTAATCTAGATTTAATGTTGCTATAAATTAATTATCTATTATTAAATATACATTTGTAGAGCTTTAGAAATATGGAAGATGTAGCATTGTTTAAACCTCAGTGAATGGTTCTGTAATAATTCATTAATATTTAATACATAATAAATCAGAACTAAAGCTTGTGGTCTTACTTCCAGTCTACCTGTGTAATGTAGGATTGGTTACTCTTTCTTAGTTATAAAAATTAACATGACAAATATATTAGAGAGCCCAGACTTAATTCTCTGCAATTTGGCTTACTCCTTGTGGCCTTACTTAGGTGTGAAGGAGCTGCAATTCCTGCATGAAGCAGGAAGCTCTTGTCTGGGGTTCTTTGGAGCATTTTTCTTTTCATTGCCTGTATAACATGAGTTTTCTGGAATGATGGAGCATAGAACGTGTAATGCAGATGAAAATTTGCACATTGACATCACCTTTTTTTGTTTGTTTTGCACTCCAAAATGTATGCTTACTTCTCAATTAAATTGCAGTGGCTTTTCCAGCATTGGATCAATAGCAGATAACTTGTTAATGATGATAGTATAGTTGTCTGTCAGTCCTTTTCCAGGAATGGAAATACCATTTTCCAGTCCTTTGTAGGAATGGAAATACCAGTGTTGAATTTGATACTTCACTGGTGTGTAGCAAACAGTAAATGAGTTAAAGTAATTAAACAAGCTGTAGGTTTCAAGGAATTGACAAAGTCCTGACTTTGGTGCTGTGTGTGGGAAGTTGTACCTCAGCATTTACCAAAGGTGGAAGCATCACCACAAATACCAGCAATCATTCAGGAAGAGAGCATTAGGAAATCAAGCCATCAGACCAAATTGCTTATTCTTACTATAATTTTTTCCATGCTGTAAAGTAACGGGCTGGGAAAATGTCATGTAAATTATCTGTACCTTTGGGTAGTAGTTTCAAAAAACTAAATTCAATTTCTAATGGGAAATGTGGGCTAATACTAAACTCATTCCCTGTGCCATGGCCTCTCTTTGTTAGTTCAGCTTCTTTTGTATTTCTTTGCTGTAATGTAGAGATATTTTGCTTCTTTTCTCCCTGGTTACAGTGGTAGTGGAGAGAGTCGAACAAGAATGTAGACCCTGTACCTTCATAGAGACTGACTGTTTTCCCAGGAATGTGTGTTACAGGGATTTTAGGGAAGAGCCATTGGAAATAGTGCCTTGTGTCTTGGAATAAAGTTTAGGAACTCAAACAGCTAAAGCTTTTTTTGGCTGAAAGTGAAGGTAGATTCTCCTCTAGAAGTACACAGGTAAGAAGACAGAGTTTGGTTAAGGATGGCACTAAGTCTAGCAGACTGAAAAGGAGAGTTGGGTGTCTGTCAGGTATAAAATGGGTGAAATCTGAGAGACATTAAGGGCAGCAAAATTCCAGTGCATTTCTAATGAAGGTTATTAATCCCTGAAATAATTTTCTGTGGTAATGTTCTCTTCTTCAGCACTAGACTTGTGAAATCAAGACTGGGAATTTTTTCCTGCGAGCAAGATCAGTTTGTGCTGAGCTTGGGGGCAGAGGGTGGTGTGGATCCTCCTGCCATGGGACAGGACACTTCCATGTCTGTGACAATAATTTCCACCTGTGATCAGCTCATGATCTAAGCTACAGTGTCCTTTAAATTTTGAGTTAGAGTACTGAGTTGGACAGAGACAAGCAAATCCAGCTGCTGAATCCTGGGCTGTGGCTCCTGTCAGCTGTAGGTGAGGCACAGACTTGCGCATGACTTTACACAAGATTTCTGTTCTGTTCACACATGCTTGCTCATTTGTAGTTAGGTCAGGTAAAATTCTGAGTTTTCAGACTGTCCTTTGCTAGAAGAGATGAGAAACTCATTCAGATCTTATCTGTACTTTTGTCAAAAAGCTTCATGCCTTTTTTTTTCCAATCTGATGTAAATTTTTAATGACACCATTTTCACTTGCTGGTGAACAAGCTCTTTTGCAGACATATTGGCTGTTTCATCAATAGAAGATAATGTTGAAAATCATTTCTGTAGTTATCTGAGATTGAACAAATGATAAAACAGGCAAGGAAAGATTATGGGATAATGTGAAGAGCAGGTGCTGGCTAGTTGTGATTGAGCTTTTCTTTGGCAGAGGACTGTGAGGAGGTAACTCTGTATTTGCCTGTTGTGTACATTTCTCAGCAGAGCTGGTAGTGTTTCTCTTACTAGAGAGTTGTGGCATTTATGTAGAAATCTGAGAACAAATACAAGCTCATCCTCAGGACAAGGGCCAAGCTTTGGTTAAACATGGTCCAGTCATGATGTAATCCCTGATTTGTCAATGATAGAAAGTTTTCTAGTAATGCCTAAAGGAAAACTGTCTGAAATGCAATCAACCTTTTTAATGAAAAGTATGAACTTTTTCCTCATGCAATTTGTCTTGGACTCCCAGTACTCTCCTGGGACATAGCATGTCCTTTGAAAACACAGGATTTCAAAGCAATACACCAGTGTTGGGCACCTCTCAAAATGCTCACCTCCATTTTTATTGCATCTTCTTATTGTGTTCACTGTCCCATTTTAACTCAGAGTTCTCTACTTGTAAATCAAACTATGTTTAGATGTGTCACTGAAATTAGGTAGTACAGCTATGTCTTAGAAGGAACAGAAGCTGTAAAGCACCCTAACGTGGGTGAAAATAAGAGATGACAGCAGAAAAGTAGAAGGAAGAAAAAGGATGGAAGATGTAGTTTTATTAGTTGCCATTTCTTTTGATCAAGTTAATCCTGCAAGGTTGGAATCTGTAGGCCTAATGTCAGTGTAGGTCATGCTGAAGAGGAGACAAGACACTGCAATCCCTGCTTTTAGTGATAAACTTTGTTCATCTGCAAGTGGATCAGAAAATAATGCTGGGAACATGGACCAGGGTATGCAGATCCTGTAGGCTGGCTGGTCAGAAGCAAAGGAACTGCAGTGATGTGGTAGGCTGGAAGGAAGATGTGTAATTCCAGAATTACATATGTAATTCAGCAGCATGGCAGTGGCTAAACCCATCTCCTCCAAGGTCCCAGCAGGCTGGAATCAGCCATGGGATATTTTCAGTTCATGCCAGAGTTGTCTGTGTCCATGGGCATTGCTCTGCTTGAATGAATAGCCTTCCTTAAAAAAATATGTGCAAATTTCAGAAGTAAATCACATCTTTCCTGCCCCTAATGGACCAATGAAGGGAAAAAATGAAAAGGTAAAAAGTATTCCTGCATTAAAATGGACCACTAGTTGTTAATATGCCTAGTCTCAATCACAGCAGGGATAATAGGCAAAGAACAGATTGAGGAGATAATATCCTTGCTTTAAAAGTGTCCCATCTCCCATAGATATGCATTCCCCTCCCTCGTGGCAGGTATGTCCTCTGCATGTGAATAACTTGGTGAAGTTCAGAGCTGTTTCACTTCAGCTCTGCGTGAGTTCTCTCTACTTCCAGTTCCTGGATCAACCAGTGGATCAGGGCTGCATATTCCAAACTTGGGGATGTTTGAGTCAGCTTTTAATCAATGGGTTTTTTAAATAGAGGAGCAATTTCTAGGAAACTTCCAGTGAGAAGAAGGGTATCACTAAGAAACTAAGCCAAAACCTACAGCTGTATCAGTATGATGGAATATACTCTCTCAAGGTTTCATCAGCCTTTTTGTGCTGGTGATTACTTAAATACTTCAAATACATATATTTTTGTGATGGAATGAGAAGCAATCCCTCTCTCTTTCTCATGACAGAGTCAGGGGAAAGAAAAACTCAGCAGGATCCACTACCTGCCAGAGTATTGGTACTTACTTAGGTTTAGGGATTTGGTGGAATGGGGAAAGGAAGGGGGTTGTGACTGGAAGAGGAAAAAGAGATTTTTAAGCTGGATCACTATTTCCCCAGATGCTTGGCCTGTTCTGCTCTGAAATTTCAGCAGCTGTCAGAAGACAAGTTTCTTTAACATTTAAAAGCTGCACAGATAAAGCAGTAAATTCTGGAATGTTCTATCATACAGAAATTTGGGAGAAGGAAGAGCTATTTTACTAAATTATCATTTTCCTCAATGTGAGCTATACTTTACTACAAAACAATCCTAATAGAAGAGCAGTTGGAGAGTTGGGGTTGCTCTTAGCAGTACCCTCACCATGAGCTGCTTTCCTAACCCTGTCCCATCTGTGACTGGAGGTGGTGGCAGGCTGCTGTGTGCACAAACACAGCCCCATGGTCAGCAGAGCTGAGATGATGGTCACAAAGGGGCCAAGGTTTTCCTTGGCTCCTTTACAGCCCCTGAAGTGGATGGTATTCCTTTGGCTGGCTGTGGATATGGAGGAGAGCAGTGACAGTGGGTGAGTTTGGAGCTTCTGTGCTCAACTTTTCTTCTTAGAATGGCCTTTGGGGAAATGCTGGCAGTGGGATGATGGCTAGAGTTTAGAGGAGTTGCAAGATACTCCAGTGTTTCTCTCTGCTTCAGTTGGTAACATAAGAATGACTGAAAAGTTATTAACATAAAAGAACTTTTTGGTTTCTCTATGTTAATAGAGAAACCCTTTTGGCCATAGTATCATATAGCAGGTGATCCTATATAAATCTGTGTCAGGAACAGGATATCAGTTTTATATGAGCTTTTTCCCCAGTAAGCAAATGGGGTTTTCTAATGATTGATGTAATTTGTGTAGGGTGTTTAGATGGTCTGCTATTCCAGTAAAATAATAGTGATAAATCCAAAAGCAGCATCAGGCATACTCAAAGAAATTCCTTATACTCTGCTCTTTATCTGCCTTCAATTTTCCTCCATATTTATGAGCACTGTCTGCATTTCTTTCCTGCTATGCTCCACAAAGATAAATTCTGCATATTTAGAACTCAAGTGATGAGTAGCTGAAATCTGTGTTGAAGCTAACAGCATCATGGCCATTGCTAGTGTTCTAATAAATGTCTCAAATGCTCTATTTATATAAACATGCCAGTGCAGAGTGAAGTGTGACTGTTTTGATTTAGGCTTTGAAGGAAAGATTTTTATCTGTGGGTGTGCATGAATGTACATAATACATGAAATATAAGGATGCATATTTTCAAACACATCCTGCTACAAATCCTCCATGCATTCCCATCTCAAACATAGGTCCAAAAGATGCTTTAATGCCACCACTGGTTAAAAAACCTCAGCTGAAAGCCACATGAACTCTTATTATGAAAGAAATTATTGGATATGACAAGAAACTTAAAGATGGGAACACAGTGTGGTAGTTCTGTTCTCACCTGTTTATCATGTCCCATTTTGTTATGATAGAATCAGACAATGGTTTGGGTTGGAAGGGACCTCAAAGCTCATCCTGTTCCATCCCTGACATGGGCAGGGACACCTTCCACTGTCCCAGGTTGCTCCAAGCCCCATCCAGCCTGGCCTTGGACCTCTTCAGTGATCCAGGGGCAGCCACAGCTTCTCTGGGCACCCTGTGCCAGGGCCTCACCACTCTCACAGGGAAAAATTTATTCCATATATGTTATCTCAACTTCCTCTCTTTCAGTTTTGAGTTTTCAATTTCCCCTCTTTCTTCTGCCAATGTCCAGTGCTGAACCTTAGTCTGACTGTTCCCCTTCTCTGCAGGAGTTTGTTCCCCTTGGAGAGGTGCTTGGGCAGAGATTGGGGCTCTTTTCAATGTACAGAATTATTTTTCATAAAGGAGAATCGTAAAGTCATAAGGAATTCAGAGAAAGTAATCTGGTTCAGAAGGTCAGACTTGGCCCCCAAGTACAATCTTTGTAGACTCTCTACTGTGAAATACTCCTGGAGCTTGAGAAAGCAAATGCTTGCTGTCCCAAATGACTCAAAGCTGGAACAGGAAGGAGTCCAGTGTTCTCAACCACTTAAACAAAATATCTGCTCTGTGCTCCTTATATCTTCTGAATGAGTACTTCCAGGAAAGACTGGCATTCCAAAAAATCAGGCACTTATAAAAAGAAAGATAAATGCATTTTCTGAAGAAAGATGTTGATTTGGAAAATGAAGTCAAAATGAAGGACATGAGGTAGAGAAACCTTCTTGCAGCCCCTTAGAGGTAGACAATCCACCTATGCAGTCTACAGGCACAGTCACGTGTGGGTTTGGATATTTCTTCTGTTGAATAGCTCAATATCAGCAGACACTTAACTGAACTTAAGTGAATTACAAGCACTTTCCACTAGTGGAATTAAAAAAGTGTTTAAAAAATAACAAAAGGAAGAGCACAATATTAAAACAGTTTTTCTCCCAATAGTTATTTTAAATAGTCCTGAACATTCCTTCATGATCTTTATTCTCTGTATTTATAAAAACCTATTGCAGAGCAGAATGTTCCAGTTTTGAGCTTGTCTTGGTTTGAAAAGACAGGTGTCTGCTAAGGAAGGCAGGAGCCTCTCTTGAAATAGAGAATATAAACCCTTTCCCTCTGAATTATTGTAATTTTGAAAGGGGCTCTCAGGCAAAGATATGCGAGTAGGAATAACAGTTCTTTAATAGGGAAATTAAAAATACAAATGCAATAGTACAAAAAAACCAACACTGCCAGAGTCAGAACAGGCCCTGACCCTGTGTGTCAGGGAGGTGGCACAGTCCCATCCCATGGTGGCTCAGCCCTCCTGCAGTGCCAGCTGTGGTTCTGCTGGAGCAGGGATCCTGCACAAGGGGGGAGTTTTCCTCTGAAGCTCCAGGGCTGCTGGAGATGGGCCTGGGCTCCTCTGGGAATGCAGGGGAGGAGAAAGCTGCTCCTCTGGGAATGCAGGGGAGAAGAAAGCTGCTCCTCTGGGAATGCAGGGGAGGAGAAAGCTGCTCCTCTGGGAATGCAGGGGAGAAGAAAGCTGCTCCTCTGGGAATGCAGGGGAGCAGAAAGCTGCTCCTCTGGGAATGCAGTGGGCAAAGGCTGCTGTGGTGTTCCCAATGTCAGATTGTATCCAGGTAGGAATGCTTGGCTCCTCCCCTGGGCAGAGCATCCCCCCATGGGATGATGGAATTTTATCAGTCATGCAGGGACACTCAGTGGCCATGAACAGCAGAGATCTTCTGGAGGGAGGGTTGGTTGTGGAAGAGATAAAGAAAACTGCCCAAAGAATAGAAAATAACTGCCCCACCTCTGACAGATGGGAATGGAATACACAGCTCCAGGCACATCTTCCAACCTAAGACAGAGCTGCAGTGTGGATTGTCCATGAGACCCAGCTCCCACTGGATGTTTTGGTACCCACAGATTTGATGTGGGTTCAGATTTCATGTGTTTCTCCAGTAATTTAACAGGCCTTGCCATGGGTTGTGCTGCTCCCTGCTGCTCCTGGATGTGACAGTGAATGAACCACAAACAGTAGCACAAAGCAGGCCATGTTTCTGTTGGAGAAAAGTGTGTTTTCTGAATGAATAATTTCATGTGCTCAGGCATGATGAGCCACTGACTGCCACTGGTTGCAGAGCAGCAGGCTGAGTTGATTGCTTCTAACAGGAATTCTTTATGCAGAGAGAAAGTCCTGGAGCTAATGCTGATAGTTTTGATCTCAGAGCAGTCCATCAGCATCCATGGTCATTACAGCTCCAGTTTCCTTTATTTAATGCGAAATATTATTGTTTGCAAAGAAAATGGGAAATATGACAACTTTATAAAGCAGATTGCTCTTTTACTTGCTGAACTGGCTTCACCGGTGAGTTCAGTCTAGTGGATTTAACTGGCTTTGTGTCACAGATAAATCAATCTACATTACATGGGGCCTGACTTGGCATATTTTAAAAAGAATGCTAATCTGTTTATTAAAAGCACAGACCTCAAAACAGAGTCACTGTGCAAGCTCTTAACAATAGCATTCCTTTTTGAAGTTGAGGCAGAAAAATCTCAGCCCATAAATGGCAGAGGTGCAAGAGAATTATTGGGACTTTTCAGTTTTAGAGCAGGAGAAGTCCATAAAAAGCCTTGATATTGATACTGTAATCGCAGAGATTTCAGTAGTTATTCCTAGTCAGATGTATTAACAGAGAGTTAATATTGAGAGTTCTTAGTAATTTAGAGTGAAAATGTAACAGAGAGGTAGCTCTAAATTATGCCATTCAGATTTAAAACCATTTTTAAAGAAATCCATTGTGCACTGTGTGTGGTAATAAAAATGCCACAGATTTTGAATCAATACATATTAATGTGTAGAGTGTTAGGCTGTAATAATTTTTAAAGCTCTACTTAATATTTCATTCTTTATCCTCATTTACTTTGTTGAGTGAAATGGGGACCCCTACATTCTTAAAGAGGTGTGAGTAGAACATACAGGCATTGATATAAAAACCAGTGTTTAACCAGGTAAGAAAAAAGCAGTTTTGTCAACAGGTGCATGTTTGTCCCCATGAGCCTTGGCCAAAATGAAAGCTGTGTCTGCTCCTTAGTGGTGTTTAACTGCTGAGTGCACCCAGACACAGACTGCAACCCTCAGGTGATTTTCCGTATTGAAAAGTTGTGGCTAGTTGACAGTTTGCCCATCTCTGGATTAAATGTGGAATTGGTAGTAATTGTGTAACTGTGAGATCAGCTGTGAGTTAAAATTTGTGTTTACTCCTGATAAAACCTCCCAATCTGCACATAAATAGGGCCATTTATCAGTATTCAAACACCCTCCAATTAGGAGGGGAGAGGGGAGGGTGCCTTGTTCTTGAAAAAGAATCTAAAGCAAAGCAGTCCTGGTGAGAATAACATCAGATGAATCCTTGCCACCCTTGGGGTGAACACCAGGCACTCTGGACCTTGTGGCTGTGGAACTTAGCACGGCAGAGAGAGGCTGGTGAAACATCCACAAATTTGCTTCCCAGCCCAGTTGTTTATCTTGTGTATTTTAAATACTAAGATTGTCACTATAGGATTAGTAGAATCCATCAGGTCTCTGAAAGAGCAGCTTCAAAGTTGGCTGAACCCCCACTGATGGAAGGGGTGAGGAATGCAGTGTGAGAAGCATCCATCAGGAGAAAATAATGCCTTGGTAAAACAAGCATTTGTGAGAAGGAACTGCTTAGCAAACACTCAAGGTTGTAATGAATCCTGTTTGGATATACAGACAAAAACTCCAAGCAGGAGGAAGCTGATACAGGAACTTGGAGCCTTCTAAGAGCTTGGCTTCAAAGCTCAGTTTCTTTACATCTCAGCCCAGGTGGGTCAGTGCCAAGGAAGAGAAGCAGGTGGTGTTTGTCAGCTTTACTCCATGGGCCACAGCTCCATTTCCTCTCCCCTTCCTGCTGCAGTCAAGAGTGTAAGACCAACCCTGTACTCTTCCAAATCAGTAATAAGGCTTTAATATCTGATCTCAGGGCACTGTGGGAATTGCAGGTGTCCTGATCTTTAGGAGTGGATGGAATGGTGTGAGCCCTGCTGCTGAGCATCCTTATCCATCTTGGAATACTAACTTTGAACTCAGTGTCAGCTTTGGTGTGTGGAAGTGGGCGTTAGGTGTTTCTAAATGTGAAAACACAGTATACTCTTTAGAAAAGAAGTACATATATATTATTCATGTCTCCTAAGGGAATACTGGATGCTTTCTTTCAACTTTTAGCCATAGATACACAGTTTCTGGTTTAAGAGGCAGGATTTTCATGTTATGGATCTTTTTTTCCTCCCACAGCCTCCCCAGCTGATGCTTTTTTCACTTATTAATTGGTATTCTGTCCTCAGTTGAGGGAAGGATGTGGGATAGCAAATTAATTATGTGGGGTTGAACTATGATTCAGGGCCATGTTTCTTGGACTGCTAAGCCTGTTTTGATGAGCATGAAAATCCAGAAACACCTAGCAGAGATTGTTTCCATCGTTTCCATCCTCTGGAGTAGATTTCCAGTGTGTAAAGGAAAGCAGTGGCTGTACAGGAGTTTCCTGTTGGTGGGTTAGTGGTGGAGCTCTAAGAAATGTGAGCCAGGGTTGACTTTTTGCTGTCCATTAATTATGCTGGGCAGCAGGACTGACATAGAACTTTAGCTTTTCTGAGCCTTTTCTGTTCTCCATGCTTTTAAAAATTAGTTTAAGATGATGATGGGGGCTTTGATAGTGCATTTTTTGTCTTTTCATCAGCATTGCTCATGGAATTAGTTTTAAGTGGGCAGTAGTCTGAGTGGAGCAAATGTCAGGAATTGGAGTCGTGTAGGTGGCTGTGGGACAGTAATGTAACAAGAGTAACTGGATTAAACCCTTAATGCCACTAGAGAAAAGGAGATTTGTCTGCCCAGCTGCCTGTGAAGCCAAACAGTTTGTTAGGTGCATATGCAAAAAAGGATTGGATTTAAAAAAAAATAAAACAACAAAACGGGAGAAGGTTTTGTGACTTCAGCAGCAGCTCTGGTCAGTGCCACCTTGCAGGGATCTCTGAACAACCCCAGCAATGGCCCAGCAGAAGGGTAAACAGCTTAATGGAATTCATCAGGGTATTACTGGTAAGGCTCTGCAAGCATGAAAATAAGCAGAGAACTGAGGCAGGAGAACTGATATTAGCAGAATGATATTAGCAGAACAGAGAGAAAAAGCAAAGTCAACCCAACAAACACACGTGAAAATAACGCCAGTGATGGGGTGGCACCCTGAAAACTGGGCTTAGGAAATAATCCAGGTGTGGTTGAAAGCAGTGTGAAGTGATAACAGGGAGCTGTGGCTGCAGAGACTTGGCATCTGGTCCTGGAGCAAATAAACCTGAGTTGTTGACTTTGGGGCTTAGCTCAGCAGCACAGAGAGGAGAAGCTGCTGGGTATGTGACCACATCCAAGGCTGGGGTGTTTGTGACTTACAGGATTTAATGCAAGGGTAGTGGATTTGGGAGTCAAGGCAATTGATCACTATTTGAGTGGAAAATACATTTTTTAATGTATTCCACTGATTTATTTAGCATTTAAATATATTCATTTATTGCACATTGTACTATCCCTTTCACACTTCTATTTTAAGCTTGCTTGATAATATGTTTAGCTGGTACCTCCTAAAAATTCAGGTATAATATAGCATATTTCACATTAGCAACTAAAATGCTTGTTTGGTGAAGTCATTGAAAATTATTTCCTTTTTTTCAGTTACCTACTAAAAATGAGGACAATGTTTCAAAGTCAGTGAGAGTTCACATGAGGAATCATAAAGATCCATTTTGAACCCCCCCTTGTACTCTATAACAATAGAAGAGCTACAAACTTTATTTTATTTTCTTCATTACTTATTATGTCCCCTTTAGAACCATTTCTTTATTATAGTCTATCATGTAAATATTATTTGGACTACTTTTAGAGTACACAGTACTATAAAACTCTAATTACTTACTTTGACAACTGTTATGTTAGTTATTAATAGGCACTTTAAAGCTGAGAGTTCTCCTGCCTGTTTAGTCACTCTGTGGTTTGGTGGTGTTTGTTCAAAATTATATGGCTGCTCATACAGCATAAAAATGAATTTTAAAAATTCCTCTGCTCAAGAGCATTAGGCAGTACAAGCTCCATAGGAGGCTTTTGGTGGCCAGTGTTTTTCATAATTGCCTGTTTAAGAGTTTCTTGCAATGTAGAAAGACATGTTAACAAAGAGGGGCATTGTTTGGGGTGGATATTCCAGATGATTCTTTAGCTCTGCACTCAAAATCACAGAGTAACCACTGGGGTTAGAAAGGACAATGTGTTTTAAGGAGGAGGAGGAGGTGGTGGTACTGGACTCATGTTCCCTAAACACCATAACCCATTTCCCAGCCTGACAACATTCCCTTTCCTTTATTTGCAAGCTTAGAGTTTCCATCAGGAAGTCTGTGAACTGTAATAGGCCTTTGTGGTAATGTGTTTACCCTGGGAAAAAATAATTATTTATAAAATATGTGGATATAAATAAATTTAAATACTGGTTGTGGGAGTGTGAGGCTTTCTCAGTGGTAACGTAGACTCACCTTCATGCACCATACCAGGTGAGATGGCACTGCTTCAGGAAAGGTTGTAAAAAGAAGAATAAAGAAAGGGTTGTATAAAACAATTTAGTATTTCTGAGGGAGACTCTAAAATTTTCCATAGCTGTGTGGTACATTTTTATTAATAGGCTGTAATGTACCTTTCATCATCACTCAGCTGTAACTGAGGGAGGCTTTTAGAGCACAGTAGTGACATTTCCACAATCCTGACAACAGTTAATCTATGTCCTGGGCTTACCAGGCAATGGTTTCAGCACCATTGTCCTGCGCAGTTGTCATGCTGTGGTTTTACCCATCTTTTCAGCAACTCTGCGGCCACCTTTGGAGGGATGTTAAATGCTCTGAGTGTGTTCATGTTGGCAAGTTGTTGGTATGTTGGTATGTTGCTGTGAAAATGCCCAATTTGAGGTAGTGCTATGAGTTTTCCTCTGGAGGGAGCCTGATTTCTCCATTGCCTGTGTAGGTGATCTCCCCATCTTGCCCGTGGAGTTCCCTCTCACTTCCTGCTTGCTCAAAAAGGCACATTGTGTTTCTGTTCTGGGAATTTTTCATGGGCTTGTTTTCCCCTGAATGCAGGAGCCCATGAGTTGATTTGGGTGGAACCAAAGCCAGCGCAGGCAGATCTCTCACAGGACCCTGCAGATACCTGTGCCCTCATTTTGCCATTGCAGATTTGCATTTGCCATCAAAGTGCATGTTGTGTTTCCTTGTCCACACGACTCCTCACATGTGCATGGGGGTTTGTAAACAAAAATGGAATTGGCATCATGATGAAAAACAAGCAAATTCCTACCATGTGTCAATGTGTTTGCCCTGACTTCCCATCTGGGCTGGAATTCATAAGGCAGTTAATGAGCTTTCCATGTGACTGTGTTTTATGTACCCAAGCATTCTTTGGTCTCTCATCCCTAGCTGTGGAAGTAAAGTCTCTGATTCTGATTGCCAGAACCCCCCTGATTGCTGCTGGAGTCATTGGTGGCCTCTTCATCATCGTCATCATGGGCCTGACGTTCGCCGTGTATGTGCGGCGCAAAAGCATCAAGAAGAAGAGAGCCTTGAGAAGGTTCCTGGAGACTGAGGTGAGCCTGGGCTGCTCCTCACAGGCTGTCTGGGGAGCTTTTCAGGGTTGCTCTGCTTTTATATTAGAGGTGTTTAGGTCTTCCCTTAGCTGCAGAAATCCTTCTGCTTACTTGTGCAGACTAAACTGGTGAAAAGAACAAAGTTGTTTCAAGGTGTTGGTTTTCTTCACAAGTACAGATTCATGGCTTCTGAAGACCAGGAAAAGTTTCCTACCTGATTTCTCAACTCCCATCCTGCTCTCCACTGAACTTCTATCCCGGTTCATCAGTACATTTAGCAGCTCTCATGCTTAATTATTACAGGGTTTCATTCTGGCCATATTTAGGTTGACTTTAAAGGGTAAAGTAAGTTCCTTCAGCAAGTTCTGGTACAAACTTCACGCTTAAAGGCAGATGATGTAACTTACTGTTGTTCCCAGTGCCTACAATACCTTTGTAGTCCAGATTTTATCAAAATCTGCAGTCAAATTTTATCAAAATCTGGACTTCAGATTTTGTAGTGCAGATTTTGTCAAAGCCTGTAATAATGATCAGTAGCAATAATGTATTTTATTAAGCCAGGATACTCCACAGAGCTTAACCAATTGAAGTTCACAGTTCTACTGGCAAAAGCATGTAGCAGAGCTATAGCAGAGTGCTGTGGTGGCTCCATCCTGCTCTTTGAAGTGTCTTTAGTGAAGGGGGCAATCCAGGAAGTATATTTAAATATAACATTAAATGTATATCTATCAGCTACTGCAGTGGTGATTACTGCAATCTCCTCAGTCCAATATTTGAGACACTTTGCAAATGATGGTATTTTTAAATTAGGGTGTCCCTTTATGAGATAATAAAGCTTGGAAATGCTGTTAGCTAGTGACTCTTTGATAAGGCATTATTAACAGTGCTGTTTTCTCTTCTGTTCCAAGGGTTCTGCTCCCACTCTACTCCACTGTAGAGCCTGGGAGTAAATGATTTATGCATCCCCAGTCTGTTTGCACAAGTATCTCCATGTTTGGCTAGAATTTGTGTTGCTTGTTAAATACTGTTCAACTATATAGAAAGCTTGACAATACTCAATGCCTTTAGATGAATAAATCTTGCCACTGTATCAGCTCATACTTAAGCATAAATTATTTTAAGCAGGTGGTTCTCCTTGCATTGGCTTTGAAGTCCAGATTTCATTTTTCATTTGGTCAGATAAAAGCTGTGGCTGACAGCAGTCCTGAGGGACCAGGGCCTCCTACTAAACATGTGAGGAAGCTGCTGTCTTGGCTGAGAAACTGAAGATTAAATCAGGAGCATCCTGAAATAAACACACAAGCAATTAGCTTTAGTTGAAGTCTCTCTTTCTAATTGGAGGCTGTAACAGAACTTACTCTTCCTGTAGATCATTCTCCATCAAACCCTACAAGCCTGGTTTTAGATCCCCACAACACATCCCCACCTCTCCCTGCCATTCCTGTGTTGGTGGACTGTGGCACAGAACCTCTCTTCATCCTTCACAAGCTGAAAATACAGAAGTGTGCTGCCAGTATGCCTAATTTTCTTTTACAGTAAACCTTTTTTTCAGGGTATAGATACTGAACATCTAAAGTGGGAAGGAGGAAAGAAATCACTCAACTTGTTGCTCTTTGGTTTTGTTATCTTTTCTTACTCGTTAATTGCCAGGTACTGGTATTTTTACCTGAGCAAAACCATTAGTTTGGTCAACAAATTAAGTAGTTCATGGTGCCCAAAGAGCTGTAGAAGTAGATCTCAAACTGCAGAGCATGTGCATTTAGCCTTGTAAATAGGCAGCTTTGAAGTGCTGCACTGTTTTCAAACCAATTTGAGTAGGAGAAGCTCTGAATTATTTTCCTCATCCTGTGAAGGAACAAAATGTTTTTCATGTGTTGTATTGAGTATTGTGTTCTACGTGTATTTTTAATTTAGTTTTGAAGAAGCATTTCTTTTCTGGCAGAGATGGTATGAGATCTAAGAGCATTTTTAACTGAATGTGCCATTGTGGCTCATTTACAAAGTTTCTTGGGACATCTTGAGCAAATTGTTTAATTGCAGTAAATTAGTGGCTGTTATAAATTAGTTGTCTGCTCTAAGGTGTTTTCTCCCTAAAGCTGTCTTCCTGTGTGGTAAAACAGAAGTTCAGAAAAATCATCCCTTCTTCAAAACAGAATAAGAATGTGATGAGCCATTTAGTCCAGGCCATTAAAAAGAAATATGGCCAACTTAAAAGACACTAAAATGGGCAAAAATGGGATGTGGTACACTGATAATAAATGCTATATTTCTGTCATGTAGAAAATATTTATACTGCCTCCATTATCAAAAGTCCTTGGATGTGTTACTCTGACACCAATTCAATTTGCAGTTCATAATTCCATCATGCAGTTTGTGGTGGAAATTACTGCATTTGAGTGAGGACTTGCTTTATCAGGTCTGGTTGTACTACCACACATGGTTCTTACGAGGTCTCTTGGTTGTGTGGTGTTGCTCATTCGCTTTTGAAGATGAAAAATCCCTCCAAGATTTGGCAGGGCAGGGGTCAATAGATCTCCACCACTGTCTTATCCCAGAATTTTCTTGGGTTTGTTGCTCTCAGTATAAACTTCTGATGGGTCTCCATGTTGAGCAGTGTTTGGTTTTCCTTGCAGCTGGTGGAACCCTTGACCCCGAGCGGCACGGCGCCCAACCAAGCCCAGCTCCGCATCCTGAAGGAGACAGAGCTAAAGAGAGTCAAGGTCCTGGGCTCTGGAGCCTTTGGAACAGTGTACAAGGTGAGAGCCTTCCCCACACAGCCCTGAGTGCCCTCTTTTACCTCTGGAGCAGTGAACTGCATTGCAGCAGAGCAGCCTGTCCCAGGGGTGGTTCCTGAGCCCTGCAGAGCAAGGACACTGGAATTGTGTGCAAGGAACTCATCTATTGTATTTTGTATCCCAACAAAGGAATGATGCATCTGACTCCATGTTCTCAGAAGGCTAATTTAGTACTTTATGATACTATATGATATTAAAGAGTGCGATACTATACTAAAGAATACAGAAAGGATGCTTACTGAATGCTAAAAAGATAATAATGAAAACTCCTGACTCTTTCCAGAGTCCCGACAGCTTGGCCCTGATTGTATGAATCAGAATCCAATGAAACAATCACCTGTGGGTAAACAATCTCCAAACACATTCCACATGAGCACAACACAGGAGAAGCAAATGAGATAAGAATTGTTTTCCTTTTCTCTGGGGCTTCTCAGTTTCCCAGGTGAAAAATCCTGGGTGAAGGAATTTTTCAGAGAATGTGAATCAGCATTTGCTCGTCCTCAGCATCAAATGGTGACAAGCAAATATTATTTCTTGGTGAGCAAAGACGTGTCAGCCTCAGTCATTTTTATGTGCAAAAGGGCTACAAAGGCTGGACTGTCCTGCTGGCAAAGTGCAGCACCAAGGTTTGCCCTTCTGTTCTTACCTAAGAGCATCTTTTATCATATTCCATCTTTTGGAAACATGGATAAATGCTGTCTTTCATTTCACAAGTGTCACCTGGGTCTTGCAACAGCAATAATACCTAGTAAAAACAATGCCATTACCTAAACTGTAGCACTTCTTGTTTCTTCCATTTAAACAGAAAAGATGATTTATATCAGGGCACCCTTTAACAGCTGGGATGTTAGAGTGGAACCCACAATGGAAAATGTACTTCAATTAAGGAAGTATTTATTTTTTAAGATCTGTTGGTCATCTCCAGATCTCAGAGGGATGAAGTAGGGTTTAGGGGGCAGGTCAAAGCAATTCCCCAACCCTCTGGGAGCAGCCCAAGCCTGCCAAATCAAGGTGATAAGTCAGAGCATCTGCATCTGTCCTCAAAGAGGGGAGAAAAGGAAGGAAGCACAGAGCAGGTGGCTATAGCTACAAGGTGATGGAAATAGATTTCTATACTTAGATGATAATAAAGTGATAGAGAGGATGCCATGAGGTTGACAAAAACACAGCAGTAGTCAAGAGTGAAGGAAAAGTAGCCCAAAACAGTTTGTGAATTTTAATTTAAATTATTCTTTTTAGCCACCTAAATTTTTGATCCTCAGGTATTAATTAATTAGACAAACAACCCATAAATTTTTCACTCTAAATATATTATTCTCAGGGTGTTCTGTTCCTTCATGATGTTATGATCTGGTGATAATCTATTTTGAGAGTTTGCTGATGGCTTCAAGTTTGGGCAACAGAATCCAGAAAGAAAATACAATTTTTTGTTTAAATATATCCAAACCAGTATCAGAATTTTATCTAAGTCCCTATAAAATGTGCATCATATCCATGCTGCCATTGCTCCTTAGAAACCCTGTTATGGACAAGAAGTTCAAGGATGTTCACTGATACAAAATGTTTCATTTTATATCAGAGTTTAGTTTTGCTGTAAGAAGTAGTTTTACAGAATTTTTTTTTAATTTTGTAACGTTGTGCATTTTCCATTCTGAGTCCCACAACTGATCTGCATAATATGACAGAATGTGTCAAAAAGAACTGTAACTCTGAATCAAGTGTTTCTGATTGTTGTCTAATTAGCCTCCTTGTTTTCTTTTTCTAGGGAATCTGGGTCCCTGAGGGAGAAACAGTAAAGATTCCTGTGGCCATTAAGATCCTTAATGAGACCACTGGTCCAAAAGCCAATGTGGAATTTATGGATGTAAGTAAGACACAAGCAGTATTTTTGGATTTTGACAGGGGTGATGTCTTTCTGTAGCCCACAGAGGTTGTAAAGATAAATTGCTGCCAGTTTTCTTTCTTTATATTTAATTGTACACAATGCCTGGCAGGGCTGGGTTTTCCACTGCACGTACCCCAAGATACTTGGAGTTTTCTAATAATTTAGTGTAAGACTAAAAGTCCTCTGTCTCATGGGCCAGGTATTGTATCTTTCTGTGGCAGAAAAGCCGTGGAAGAGAGAGGATGAGTTGCAGGGGATGATCTTACCATGCATGCAGGTCTATTGGTGTAGAACTCCCAGGCACAGAAATTCAGCTCAGTTTTCCCCCACTTTGGTTTTCCAAGACTCTGGGAGCTGGCAGCAGCAGCAAAGCATAACAGGGAGAAGGGGAAAATTAAAATATGCCAGATTTAAAAGTCCTTTTGCTTTACTAATGTGAATACCATGGATGAGAGGTCAAGATGGTAATTTCCATGAATGTTCTATGATCACAGAGGCTTTGCACTTAGTTTTTCAGCAGTCAAGATCAAGGCTTACTGACACCATGAATCTTTATGTCTTATTCAGTGACAATTTTTTGACAAGTCATAGAAATTTGCACTCTTTTTGTAGGTCCCTCTTGTGAACTTAAAAATTGCATGTGACTTTTAAGTCTTGCTGATCTGTTCAGTGTGTAGGCCTAATTTGTTAGCATTAATGAGACTGTAAGCCACAAGGAGAAGGTACTCCCATTATTATATAGTCTATTCTTCCACCTGGAAGTGAACAGAAATGTGCAGTTATGGATTTATGTGTTCCAGACAGCTGTTTCATGTCTGAATTCTCAGGCAATTGAAGGAAGGCTGTGTAGAGGTAGGGATTTCCTGTGTTTTTTGCAGAGCATTGCACATTTATGTTGGTTAGATAATTTCCAGCCTCGATGATTCTGTGGTTCTGTTGCATTCAGTAATCATTTTGCACAAATAATAAATTAAAAAGGCAGTTTTGGCTCTGTTTAAAAGGAATTAATTGCACTAAAGGGATAACAAGTATTAGATATTTTTGCTTAATGGACAAAGAGTCTTGCTAATAATAGAGCTGCTCAAAGAGAGAAGAGGTGAACTGGATGTCAGTGGTCAGTCAGTGATGCAGATTCCAGCCTAAAGGTATTGTTATCACTGTATGGAACTGAGCAATTTGTACCAGCTCAGGATCTGACCCCTGATCTGACAGAGAAATAGCAGTAATATCTCCTCCTCTGACACTGATTAACCTTGAAGCAAAGAAAACATAAGGTCCTTGGTAGAAGGCAGAGTTGCTTGTGTGAGGTTTCACAGCTCAGCTTAGGTCAGTTTAGTTCACTGGACCATTCTTCCCCCTGGTGTTTGCATCAGAACATCTGATAAATGGCTCAGGAATGAAGAGGCTTTTGGGAACTCTGGAGATTTTTAGCTGTACAGTTACAGTAGGAAAGGTTTCTCTAGTGGCTGCAAGATGAGAGAAAAGTTGAAGTTGTTTTCAGTTCTTGAGGTTAAAAATAACCCTTAAGTTGTTTTTCATCATCATAAAAAAGAATTAGACTTCATCATTAGTTGATACAAGTGGCAATAAGGAGAAATAATATGTTTTCTATCAGTGCAGCTTATGATATATGTGCAGTGATTTGTAATTCTTTTCTGTACTGCATTGATGAAGATGATTAAATTTCATTCTTGTGAAATAATTGCTCATCGAATTATACAGAGGTTCTTGCCATCCTTACCTCCTAAAGCAGTTGTTTAGTTCCTGAAATAATACATTTCAAAGAGAATGACCTAAGCATTATTTATTGTTTTAATGCAACTACTCCTCCCTGTCCCCAAAAAGACAGTTTTAAACAGTTAAAAATGTAAGCTAAAATTTAAATTATGAGGACATAACCTAAATATCTTTTACTGAAATGTAAGAGTGAAAAAATGTGATTTACTCATTGTCACTTCAAGACTTTAGTCAGTATAAAACTGGATGCTGTTTACTCATTTTATGAGGAAATATTCAAATATACATCTGAAAGCAAAATGTATCAGTTGCACTTCAGTAAAAAGAGTGTTTTGAATAATGATTGTTGGTTAAAAGCACTTGTGTCATATTTTGAAAGGTATATAGGTGGCTAAATGCCATTGTGAGCAAGATGGGGTTAATTCTTTCTTAAAAAGGGTCTGCCAGTGTTGGTAGTGAATGGGAAGAGGAGGTTAGTGGGAAGGTGTCATTACATGAGTCACACCCTTGGCTTTGTAGGTGTGCTTTTGTCAGCAGTTACTTCTTCCTGGGTTGGGAAAGGCCTTGTAGCTGTAAGCAAAAGTTAGCATTCCTTTTGGAAATGCTCTGGAGAATGGAAAGCCTTTGGTAAGCAGCAGTTTGTGTGCAGAGGGAGTTCCTGGATCACTTCACTGCCCATCCGATAGACCTGCTGAAAACTTCTGATGCTGGCAGAATGTGAGTCTAAAAGGGCTCTGTGAGCCCCTGAAATTCTGCTGAACGTTATGCTGAAGGAGTAAAGCAAAACAATTTCACTCCTGGGCTGTCATTTCAGCAGCCTGCAGCCCTGCTAATGGAGCAGTAATGACTGTAAGGATATAATATCTGATGGCAGCTCTGCTGCTCTGACCAAGCACCTCCCATCAGGAGATGATGGATTGGCCATCATCCAAAAGCACAGCCCTTATTTTGGATTTTTCTTGAGGGAGCCACAGCAGTCTCTTTTCCATCTTTTCTCCACCCATTCCCAGGTAGCCCTTTCCCTTTGCTCCCTGTGTTTGTCCCTGGATTTATCACTGCAGTAGGTCTGTGTCTGCTACAGCAATACAAGAATCTGCTAAGTAGCCTGGACCAGGGTAGAGCCAGACTGCCCAGGAGGCCTTCTCTGGATTTATTTTCACCACACACAGGTTGACATTACTGTTTTGTCAAATATAGGTTTTCCCTATTTCCCCACATGCTTCTGGGTGTGTATTGTGTCTGGGATAATGTCTAAAGGATTTTCCCTTCAGCATGGTTATGTGCTTAAGTTGCAGGGCAGAGTTTCTGCTCTGGCTGGTCCCCAAAAGGGGCTGGAGTTTGAATTCAGAGTGCAAGAATTCTGCCTGCAGCTGTGTCTGGCAGGGAGTCACCAGCAAGAGCCAGGGGCATCAGGAGGGAGCTCAGTCCTGCTCCTCGCCCTAAGGCTGGGAACAGAATTTATCATGGTCCTGAGTTTTGTGGAGGAAAGAGATTCTTGTGGTGAGGAAAACAGCCAGATGTGCAGCTGAGAGGCTGCTTAATAGTAGAACAGGGACTTACAATTTAACTTGGGAAAACAATTTCACCTCATCAGCCTCAATTTGTTTGAGTTATGATTGTCTGATAAGTTGAGCAGCCATTGGCCTGGTCTGATGGTTTAACATCAGCTCACATACTCAACTGACAATTTAATAAATTCTAGAGACATGCTGCAGTTGGAAAGCATAGCAGACAGCCTTTGAGGCTGAAAACATGTCCTTAAAAAACTTGTCATGGGGAAACAGCCAGTTGGTGAGGGCCTCTCCTCTAAGCTTGATGTTTCCAGGATGTAATCCTATGAGCTGTGGTTGTGTCCAGGATTTTGATCCACTTACAAGTTTAATCTATCCTCCCTGAGTTTAAATGCTCCATTATCTGTTAGAATATAATTAGAGGCTGCAAGCACAAGTCAGCATCCACAGAGTTCCTTGGGAGTCCCTGAGCTCATTGAGATGAAGACAGTTTGACTGATGGTGGTCAGCTGATATTGGGCCAGAAGCTAATAATAGAAGGCAGTGCTGCTTAGCTAGGTGAGAAAGTTAACTTGGGAAAAATTAAACTGAAGGCTTTGGGATTTATGGTTGGAAATAAATTTCCCATTCTCATTTGTTTCCTACTAAGAGAGCTTCAGAGGCAGTTGGTTTCTTTTATGGTTTTATAATTAAGATCTAGAGGCTTCCTGGCTTGGTCTGTGCTCGCTGCAGTTGCTGCTGTCTGCAGTGGCAGCACTTGGAGTGTGGGAGGACATTTGTCACACCAAGTGCAGAGGTGGTAAGTGACAGTGACCTCCACCAGACATGTAGCAAGCAAATTAAAGCTGCATGTAGGGGACTGACACCCATATCTTTTATTTATGTCTGGCCTAATGAACTAAATGAATAAATCACTCAGATGTGCAGCAGAAACAGCTTTTTCTAAATTGTATGCCTGTCTTACAGTAAAGACAAGCCCTCAACTTGAGGATATCAATATCAAACTTATCTTCAGTTCAGAGGATTGAAGAGAAAAAAATGATGTAGCTGAAATCCCACAGAGATATGGATAAGCCTAGATGCTTTCTTTGTTTCCTCAAGTATGTCTAGATGGGATGTACAGCTTGCTAGTCAGGTGAAGAAGGTGAGAGAAGACTTCACTTTTCTTGGTTTCCACTGATGGCTTCAGATATGGGAAGGTTCTAGGTTGAAGCTTTTTGGTTCTTTGCTTGGCCCATGGTGGCATTCACAGCACCCTTCAGGCTACAGACACACTCTGTGATACACAATTCCTCAGCTGATACAGCTGCATTTGCCCTCAGCTTCTTTGTAAGATCCTGCCTTATGTGACTATGAGGGTGACTGGTTCAAAATTTTTTAGAATTTCAAAACTTAAATATAGCTACATATCTATTAGTATATAGTAATATAAGTTAAATATTTTTTAGTATTTCTTAGTATTCTGTGTACACATCATGCTCCTGCCCAGCCCAGTGTTTGGTCCAGGTCTTCAGCAGACCATGTAGATGCTCCTGAAAGTCTGAAAAGACATTGCTGCTAGCAGTAGTTGGATTCAGACATTCCACTGACTGCCTGGCTGCTTGGGAAATACACCAGAGTCAATCCTGAATCTCATTGAAAGGGCAGGTTTGGGATCAAAGGAAATCCTTTATGGCACCAATGAGACATTTTTCCTTATCCCCTTTTGCTGTCATTTCTGGGCACATCCTCCTTTCCAGCTGTCTGTGAGCACTGCCTGGCTCTGTGCTCCACTGCAGCTCAAACAGGTTTTCACTCCATCATGTCAAGCTGCGGGAGGTGGAGAGCAAGGGGTGACATTAACCCCTGTGATTGTAGCAGTTTTGGACATAACTCCTGTGATTTTAGGATTTATGGACATAACCCCTGTGATTTCAGACCTCCTTTTGTGCACCTGCCCTTCCTCCCCACTGGTGCACACTGTGAGTGTGAGCAGAGACACTTAGAAGGGAGCTCTCCCCATCAGTCCCAGGCACAGGAGCTCACTGGGATGGCAATTACAATTTCCAGCTTGTCCTGAGATGCCAGAAATCCAGCTGTCTTTGAGAATGCTGCATACCATGCACAGGCCCCCAGAGTGCTCAGCCTCTGCAGAAGCTGGAAATCTGAGTTCTGATGAAGGTTAGCTGCTTTTAGTCATCTGAAGATTAACTGTTTCAAGGCTACATTTCTGTTATTTCCATCTGAAGCAATAATTTTTCTTTAAAATTGGCTTCAGTAATTTTCCCCTCCATGGTGTTTGAGGGTAAGATGTGTGTGTGTGCGGGGGGGGTTAATTTTCCATATGCAGGAGCATGTGGCTGTGTGGTGAAAGTACATACACAGAAAAGATGAGGTGCAAGCACAGACAGACAAGCCAGACTGCTTGGAAACAATTCTGCTGGTATAACACTCTAACTGGAAAATGCAGTGAGGGAAAGTGAGTTTGCTTGCTGCTGGTGATGGGGGAAATCTGAGCCCTGCTGAAATCCATGGGAGCTGTGAATTGGCCAGTGAATTCAGCAGAGCCAGACCTCACCTCAGAGTAATCCTTCCAAGAAGTCTGCACAGGTTTAAGGAGGAATCCCATGCTTTAGTGAGGGACTGACATTAGGAGCTACTCCTAAATGAGTCAGGAAGTGCATTCAGATGCTCTTTGTTATGGCAATTGCAGAACCCCATATTTCAGCTTTGCAATGCTTTGTGATGTGGAAACCCTGCATTGGGTTGGGTAAATCTGTGCATGGGAAGAAAATCAGGTGGAAGTGTTCATTTATTCACAAGGAAATATAGCTGTGGATTAACTGAAAGTATTAAAGAGTCTAATCAAATTCAAATATTGAATTTGCTATATCAAATGCAAATATTTTAGCTGTAAAGTGTGTAAGTGTAAAGGAAACATTTTGAAATGAGATGTTATATTACACTCTCTATTTCAATGTGTAAGGCACCCCAATCACAGGGTTGATACTTGTCTCCTTGGCATGTACTTTTTGGGCTTGGTTACTGGAACATGAAGTGAGTTATTTGCTTGGTTGTTTATGTAATTGTTCTGAAGGACAGGATCAGAGTTGCCAGTGCTTTATGAGGACACAGTAGGGGAGAGGTCTTTTGAAAAGTGTTTAGAAATTGAACCGGCAAAGGATGGGAATTTTTAAAAAAAAATAAATGCGGAGAGTTGGTGCTGTGAGTATCATAAGTGGTACACAATAGTTTAATTAGGGGACTTAATCAGGAGCTAATGGGATTTGTATTTCCACTGTGAGTTTTCTGTTGGTCTCAATACCATGGAGGTTTTTTTCCTTGGCACTGTGCTATGTGTTTCTACCCTTCACCATGGTTTAGATCTGGGCCTGGGTCAGAATGCTCTCCTCCAGCTTCTTATCTTCCCTGGACTTATATGCTTGTATCTGGATTGGGCTTTTAGGAGAGTAATCTTACAGGATTCAGTAAAAATTTCAATTGAATTCTGGGGACTCATCCCAAGAGGATATAGTGCCTGCAGGTGTGGGACTTTTCATCTGCACAGCCAGTGCTTGGTGGTATTTAAAGCACAGGGGAAATGTTCCTCTGCAGGCACAGACCCTGCTGGAGTGGAAGGCTGTAGCTCACAGGCTTGTCATTACAAACAGGAGAAACAGTTTTCCTTAAACAGCAGCAAAGTGGCTGGAGATACTGGGATCCTTCTCACAGTCTTGCTGAGATTCAGATGCAAAGTGCAGAAGTAAAAGTGACAAAACATGGTAAAATTATTAAATTAAGGAAAATACGGTCTTTTAATAATGCTTGATATGTTATGAGAAGAAGCTGACACAGATACCCAGTTTTAAAGCAGATTTTGTCACTGAAAACAGGGTGACAAGTGTTGCCTTATCACTAAAATTGAAAACCTGTAGTTAAGAAAGAGCTTTGCATTCTTTCTCTGTGCCTCCAGCTCCTATTAACAATATAAAACAGGCACATGTTAATGTTTAAGTTCCTAAAGGGCACTGTGTATGCCAGAATGTTGCCAAACTGCTAAAAAATGCAGGGTTTTATGGGACCCCTGTTAATAAAAGAGAGGTACTGTTTCCACAAGCTTAACTGTAATGCATCCCAAACAAGCCATCACTGGTCTGAGGTTAATGGCAGATCTAATGAGCTGCCAAGTCAACTTAAAGTTAAGGGAGAACAAGCTTTTTATGTTGTAAGGAGGAAAAAAATCCATATATCCATATAAATGATGATGCTGTGACCATTTGTAATAGGAATGTAAGGGTACAGAAGCACAGGCTTATAGGAGCTGAATTTCAACTATTACTGTCAAAATCCATTTTCCCTCCAAAGTACAAACTATAGCTTGTACTTCTCCCTCAGTGCTTTGTTTCAAATAACCCCTCAAAAATTGTTTTCTGTGCCTCAGCACTGATCCAGACATCTCTGATGCATCAGCAACTGTCAGAGATTTCTAAAAATAATTAACATCTGCTTGCATTAGTATTGTAGCTATTATTTACAAGAGACAATCAGATATTCCTATTGCTGCTCATGATGGAAGAAATAAGGCAGAAGAAATTGGTTCCTGACTTGCTGATGATATTCTGCTAAGACTTTTGAGATATCAGTGCAATAATTGGGATAAGCAGATCCATTTGAGGTCACACTGGGGCTGGTTGGAAATGCCTGGTCCTTTTCTACTGAAGCTGTAGCTCCAAAATTAAAGAGATTTTGCAGAGCAATATTTTCCATACTACCTATGATAGTGCTGCTTCTTGCTGTGGTAACGCAGCATCTCTTGGACCTGAGGAAAGTGTGGTGAGATTGTCCCTGCCCTGAAAGGTATTCAGTCAAGACAGGTACAACAGATGAAGGGGAGAGGAATAATTATTACTACAGAAATTGATACTTGGAACTCTGAATTGCAACACAGATCCCATAACCTCTGAGAAAATTACTTAATTTTTAAAATTGATTTTTAATTATCTTCAGGTTTAAAATTACCTTAGGATGTTTATGTAGACAAGCAAATACTATGTGAGGGGTTTTTTTTCAGACAAAGCTGTTTTATCAGTTGAGAATGTGTTTAAATGATGTTTTCATTAGCTTTTTCCTAGATCAGGTGTTTTAAAGATGCTGAATGGCACTTGATGCATAAAGTAAATTGTCTATTAGCAACAGGAGAGGGAGAATAGGGATTTTTCCCTCTTAGTTACTTGCAAGGTGAATGCAAGTGTATTCTGAAGGTTTCTGCTTCATCTCGAATACCAGGCTTTTAATTACAGAGGTGAATAAGCATTGTTCAAAATAAAATTGCATCGGTTTATCATAGGCCAGGGCTTGTTTTTGTCCTCATGCTTTACATGACAAAGGACACAGAAATGTTTAAGGATGTATGGTTGTGTGGATTTTGGAGCTGTGCTGACAAATTGCAGCTTGGAAGGCTCTCCTTGATCAGCTTGCTCAGGTAAATTCTGAGACATGGAGCAGGGCAAAGGTAGGAAACAGCTGAGGTACAAAGAACAGTTTATCTGATTATCTGAGTTATATTATCTGATTATCTGAGAGATAATCTGAGTTGATCTGATGGAAATGTAAGATCTCAGTGAGGTAGGGAATGTGGGGCAGTGCCTGGCTACAGGCAGTTCCCAGGGCTGTGATGGACTGAGCCATGTCAGTGGGTAGGCTAGATCCATTTGGAAACATTCTCCAGTGTCAAGGATACTTTTCCTGGCTGGGCAGTGCCCTTTGAAAGAGTTCAGTGGGATTTTTAGTATGCATAGAAACAGAATTTAGCTTCTTGTTTTCTGAAGCTGTGTAAATTGTTTTGGTTTTTTTTAGATGAAGTCTTGTTGGTTTAGATCAATAGCTAGAGTCACCAGCTGAAAACACAAGTCCCTCTGAAAAGCTATTTTAATAACCAAAGCATTTGGAAAAAAATGGTATTTGGACTGAGGAGAGAAAATAAATTTCCTTGTTGGGATTGTTTTCTTGGCAAAATATTGAACAAATATTTCTTGATAAAACATTTATTAACTTGCTGAAACTCAAAGGAAGAGTTTCTGCTGAAGCTTTTCAATGTGAGATATATTCCAGTGAATTCCTCAGCCAGAAGATGTTTTGAAATGTGACAGTGATTGAAGCACCTGGTTTTATCACATTCTGAATGAACTCTGGTGAATTCCTCCTTTGAAGTCATTTGTTGTTTCAAAGTTCAGACTATGTTTCAAAATTCAGACCATGTTATTAGGCAAGAATGTTGTCAAATCCAAGTTGGAATGTTAAACATTTTGTGCATGTGGTTAAGTTGTGGGCAGCGGGGAACCATTTTCCAGAGCTAGGCCATCTCTGAGGATCTGAATGCTGTGTCCTGCCTGGGTTTCAGCAGGGGTGGGAGATGTGTCTGGTTGCTCTGTGATAAATCTCTTCATCAGCTGAGGGGCACAGATGGCACTGAAACTCCAAACCAAAAGAAAATTTATTGATGCCAGTGTTAATGGCAAACTCTCAAAGTGTTCTGGAGCTCCAGAAAACACCTTAAACTACACTGTGTCACCTTCTAAATGTTTGTAACTCCACTCAAACTTGCAAATTAGCCCTCTGCAAAAATGTGGGTGGTATTTCTCTCAATGATGTGCTGCAGCTTTCTGGGGCTTTGGCATTTCACTGGCTCAGAATTCCACTAGAAGTGACCGAGGAACTGACAAGTGATGGTGTTTTGAACATCATCTTTGATCCCAGTAAGGTGATCACACCATGGTGGTGTTGGGTCTTTCCAAGAAACAAAAATGTGAAGGCATGCAACAGGGAATAGCTGGATTAATTATATGAAACCATACTTCTGCTTTATAAAAGCCATGTCAAATAGTAATGGTGATGGTTATGAAGGCTGATGGTGAAACAGCTATGGATACTTTTTCCTGCTTTTTATTAAATGTCAGCCTCTTGACTGCTGATCTTGGCAGTAAGATACAAAATAGGTGCTGGCAGACAAAATCTCCACAGTGTGGGTGGGATTAGTGCTTTGTAATCAGGCTGCAAGTGCACCCTCCCTCAGAGCTGAAAGTCAGCTTGGCGTGGCACATGCACACAGCTGCTCTGGGTATGGCTCTAGCACTGACTTTGACACAGTGGTAGTGCCTTGAGCTTCCAGGTTTCCTTATAGTTCACAGAATCACAGCCTGAGCTAGGCTGGAAAAGACCTTTGAGATCATCAAGTCCAGCCTATGACCTAACACCACCTTATCAACTAAACCATGGTACTGGGTGTCACATCCAGTCTTTTTTTAAACACCTTCAGGGACAGTGACTCCACCACCTCCCTGGGCAGCCCATTCCAATGCTCAATTGCTTTTTCAGTGAATTTTTTCCTGATGCCCAGCCTGAACTTCCCTGGCACAGCTTAAAGCCGTGTCCTCTCATTCTGTTGGTCATTGCCTGGAGGAAGAGCCCAACCCCACCTGAGCACAGGCACCTTTCAGGAGCTATAGAGAGTGATAAGGTCACTCCTGAGTCTCCTTTTCTCCAGGCTGAACACCCTGGTCAGAAAGGAGAGATTGGATACCCTGGGCCATCTGTAGGTATTCATTGCATTGCTCAGTGTCTTCATGTAATGGTTACAGTGGGTGCCAATGGTTGAAAAATAAGTCCATCACTGTCTCCTGGTGATTTCAAGTTGGGGAAATCCCTCTTTATTTCTTGGAGGGGAATCCCTCCACAGCTCCCTCAGTGGTTCCTCCCAGGGTTTGTGTTCCCAGCCCCTCTCCAGCCTCCTTGCCCCCTCTGGATGTGTTCCAGCCCCTCAAGGTCCTTCCCAAACTGAGGGGCCAGAGCTGGACACAACACTCAAGGTGTGCCCTCACCAGTGCCCAGTGCAGGGCAGAATGACCTCCCTGCCCCTGCCTGCCACACCATTCCTGATCCAGGCCAGGAGCCCTTGGCCTTCTTGGCCACCAGGGCACACTGCTGGCTCATGGTCAGTCAGTACCCTCAGGTCCCTTTGTGCCTGGGCACTGTCCGGCCACACTGTCCCCTGCCTGTAGTGCTGCAGGGGTTATTGTGGCCAAAATGCAGGACTTGGCGCTTGGATTGTTAAAACTCATCTTTCTGGACTCTGCCCATCCATCCAACTGTTCCAGGTCCTTCTGCAGAGCCCTCCAACAGATCAACATAATCCTCCAGCTTGGTGTCATCTGCAAATTTACTGATGGAGGACTCAATCCCCTCATCCAAATGATCAGTGAAGATATTAAACAGAACTGATCCCTGGGGGACACCACTGGTTCTTCCTGTGCCTGGAGTTTCCCTGGCAGTATCACTTAAAAAGAGCCTTTTTCACTTTTTTTTTTTTTTTCCCAGACAGCTGCAAGGCTGTTGAAAAGCACATTCACCCCAGTTGGCCTTGTCAAAGTTTGCTGTAGGAAATGCTAGGAAAAATATGTTTGGGTTTTGATTTGTAGAGTCCTATTAGCTGGATAGTTCCTTTGGAAATGCAGGATCTGTGATACCAGGCTGTCTTATGAGCATAATTAATGATCTTGAGATGGTGGTAATTCACAAAAGAGGATAAAAGCATGACATAAATTATTATTTCACCCTCTTTGGAGCATTTCAAATTAGATCACTTCTAAAATAGGCACTCCCTCCTGCAGTACTACAAGTTTGAATGGTGTTTGTCTACAATGTTTTGTTGAATTCTGTAAATTCAGGGAGATTTTTCTTGCATCCACACAGGCAGAAATGAAAACTATTAATTACAGTTTTATGTATGGATTTGACTGAGGTGTTTGTATTGGTGGCAGGCAGCCACTCATTGAAACATGCTTGGTTTGGGAGTTCTTTGGCTTGCCCTGACAGATGCCAGGACCTGAGCATGGCCATACATAAAAGATCTGATGTTGTATTTGCTCTGGGGGTTATCGCAGATGCCAACATTTTATCAACATGAAAAAAAGAGTCATTATGATTATAATGTTATATATGTATTACCCTGACAGCAGGGTGCCTAAATCTTGTGGAAATCCAGGGGGGAATTTAGCTGAATTTATTGCCAAGGAACATAAATGCTTTTAGATCTGACCAGTTGTCAGCAATCCCACCCACACCTGCAGGAACCCCAGCCCCTCCCCTGCCATCCCCACCCTGCCCTTTGAGGGCCATAGGTTCTTTAAAGAGTCTTTCTAAGGAGGTTTTAATCTTGTCTTCAGGAGCAGGAGGTAAAAGAAGGTAGGGAAAAGGTGGGAGGCAGAGCTGTAGAAACTTAGGAGGAAATCACAGGCAGAGCAATGTGGATGTGACACTGGGAGCAGGAGGCAGCTTTTGAGGACTTCTGTGGAGTCAGGTGAAGAAAAATCTCCCAGTGAACCAAACAGTCCAATGAAACTCTCCATGTTCAAATACCATCCCTGTGCAGTACCCAGGTCCTGAGTGTGAGGTTCATTCTGCAGCTGAATACAGATGAGGGAAAGATGGAGATGAGTCTGATTTGAATTCTCTGTTGTGAGAAATTAAATACCAGGCAAAAAGTAGCTTTGATTAAAACAATTCTTAGTGTTGATTATACACTTGATGAAATTAGGCTTTAATCTGATGCTTTATCCCTTTAAATTGATCCTGAAGAGGGAATGTGTGATTATAAAGTCAAGCTTTTCAGTGATACCAGAAAATATCAAAGCAATGCCTGAAGACTGTTCAGAAAGGAGTGAGAACTTTGGGGTTTTTTTCCTTCTAGAGACCTTGCCATCACTCATCCTAAATCAAAAATCAAAGCAATAACTCCCTCCTTTGGAAAGGCATGTGCAGCCAAGGCTGACTATACCTTTAAGCTCAGTGGTGATGTCTGTTTACCCTCCTCTTTAAAATGATGGCTTTGTTAGACTGCATGGTTACAACTTCAAATATTTTTGCTAGTTGCATCAAAATAGTAAGAAACAAATCACTTTGGACAGACTGCTCTGAAATAATGATGTGTGTCACGGGCTGTAAGTAAAACATTTGTCACAATGACATGATATTTTTGCTGTTAAACCACCTACTTCTGATCTCCAAAGTGGGAATCCCCAGAATGAAACTCACTGTAACTTGTCCTGACAACTTTCAATGGGAACAATCCTGGTTGCTGAGGTCTTTGGCTATTATGCATAAAAGTGAATTGAAAATGGGCTAGGTTTTGCTTTTCTCATCACCATGATCATTTTTTCAGGGCAAGATTGACAGAAATGCTGGTGGGAGCTGTTCCTGGTCAGATGTTTGATGGAAAATCTACACTTGGTTTGTTGTGCACTCGAGGCCTGTTGTTTTAGAGCTGAAGTTCCTCCTCTGCTAACTCAGGCTGTGATTAATTAGGAGACTTAATTGGCACAAAGCAGGGAGAAGGAACAAGCATGTGCTGTGGGAGTCCTACAAAACTTATCCCCTACACTTCCAAGCATTTGAGCATTAATTCTCAGCGCCTGAGCCCTGTTAGAGTCAGCACAGTGATCCATGCTCTCAGTGTTCATAGGACAGGGATCACAGTGCTGCTTTCTTTTCCTAATTTATTTTATATTGCACCAAAATACAAAGTGAGCCAGCATTGCTTCTGTAAGTGCATGAAGATGTTTATTCCTGCATGAATAGACCTATTGCTTCTCTGAGGTGGGCAGGAAGGTTTTACCCAGCAATCTGCAAGCATGACCTTCAAGAGAGAGAGCTTTCACATCCCTGATTTGTGCTGGTTTTGGGTGTTTGGAGGAAAGTGGGGCATCTCTCTAATGCATTTGAGTCACATGGGGCAATGGCTGGCTTTTGAATTCAGTGTCAACAAGGCAGGCAGTGCCTGTGAGCTGTCAGTCAGCCTGGTGCCCTGTGTGCTGTGCAAGTGCTGTGACAGGCAGGGCAGTCTCAGAGGGGTTGCCTGCTCTGAGAGATGCAGCTCATTTAAAGACACATCATAGCTGCAGAAAAGGCTCTCAGCAGTGAGAGAGCAGCCAGAGACCAGCTCTGATGGTGGGCAGGGGAGAGCACAGTGCTCCGGGGCTGTGCCATGCCTGGCTCCTCACCAGGCTGCAGGACACTGGCTGATGGCACTGGCTGGATAGGAGTCAAGTGAGCGGCACTTGTCTGGGGGCTGTTTCCATCACATTTGTGCTTGAACGGGCCACAGGGCTGTGGTCCCTGAAGTGGAATTTTTATTTTTTATTCTTAGTTTTAATCCTAGAGTAGTGGCACACCTGACAGATTGGTTTCTAGAACTTTCTGAACTAAGTTAGTCTCACCATTTAATGTTACAGCACAGCTGTACTCCAGTGTAAATATGCAGTGACTCCACTGACTGTGGAGCTCTGCCTGAGGTCCTCATTGAAAACTCAACTCTAAAAAGCTCAAATCTCTCACATCCAAAAAATATGAAGTCCAAAACCACCCCTTAAAAACCTGCAGCCTCTGTAATCCTGAGAATTTGTCCTGGCTCTGAGGAAATACAATGAGCAAGCAAGGCTCATTGTGTGACCTCTGGTTAGACAGAGAGGTGATCTGCTTAAAGAAGAGCAGTAATATTTACTCTGGGCTTGCCAAAGTGGGGAAGCAGATCTGTGATGCTTCCCTTGAACAGGGGATGTGAGTGTGTACGAATGAATAAGGGCATGAGCTGAAGAGAGTTGTGCCCTGGGCTACCTGGGTGGAAATAAATGTTCAACATGGGCCTAATTGTGGCAAACTATGGAATTATCTCACTGCTACTGGCACATGCACCTTGCTGAGCCCCTGGTTTGCAAACTGCATGGTCAGAAAAGCAGAACCAGTACCAAAGGCTGTTCTTCAGCAACCACCATGCTGGCTAATGTTTATGTTTTGTTTCCAGCTGTAATTGTTGGCAATACCATGTCAAAGTAGGAAAGGGGGAAGTTAAATACCTTGTAAGATGTGCTGTAGGTGTACTCAGAGCATTCTTTGTTCTCACAATCTTAAGAACTGTGGGGTTTTTTTCCCCATCCTGAAAATTGTCCTTTAGCTGGATTTTGAGTTACTTTTCAGAAACAGCAGCCAAATTAAAGATATTTCAGACATGACTGCAGAGTGTGGATAGACCAGGAAACAGTTTTAGGTGAGATTTCCAAATTGCAGTTCATCACCCCAGACCCCTTTTGACATAGTTCTGCTGACAGAAACCAGTAATAGGTCTGGTGATTGCTCGCTGGAACAAACTCAACCTTCTTTGGGCTGCTCTCTTGTTTCTTAGTGCACACAGCAGGCAGATAAGTGTGAACTATTAAAATAACATTTATGTGATTGTTTAATGTTACTGTTTAATACAGGCTTGTGTGTATAAATCACAGGAGTTGAGCTTAATGGAGTAATAATGTAATAATCACATTGAGAATGGATGAAGAGAGGAATTATGGTTGTGAATTTTTTCAGGAGAGAAAAGTAAAGTGATCTGGGGCACTGTTTCTATTTGTTCTCCAGACTTCCCATGTGAGTTTGGATAGAAGGGTTTTTGGTACCTTTTGGTACCTCAGTTTCTTCTCCATTAAATTAGAATTCCAAACTCATTCCTTTAATTGTTCCAGTTGAGTGTAGAGAGAAGAGCTGCAGACCCACAGCTACCAAAAGGCCCAGGAAATTGCAGAGGCTGGTTTTCAGAGATGCCAGTGCCACCAGCCATGTTTGTTAGTGTAGGTCCCTCACCTGCTTAAAGTGTTTTAGACAATTATATTAGGAACCAGGCTGCTGAGTGTCCAAGTGCCACAAAGATTACAGCTCTAGGGTCTTTCATGTCCAAACAGGTTTGAAACTGGAGACTTGTATTACTTATTTACTGAACAGATTCTTAAAATGCTCCTAAGTCATAATGTTTCTGCTGTTGTTGTTTGTTTTGGCTAATTAGACTCTAGCAGAACAATTGCAATCTCTTTTACTTTGTGTCTTGCTGTGCTAGATACACATAGCCCTGATTTTAGTTATTCTGGAGATGGAAGTCCAATAAAAATAACAATAGTTTTACTAATGAGGATAACTATGTGAAGCCAGGATTCATGCTAAATAAGTATCTATTAGTGGCTTAGATCTATAATGACGATCTCCTTGCCCTCTGTGTGTGTCTTAATTCATTACAGAGAAGTCCACTATATTTTATAAAAAACATTTTGACTTTTTTTTTCCCTGAAACTCTTGCCCAAAACTATTGGAAAAGCAGGTGCTTTCCTGTAACATCAGAATGAGACAAATGGCACTGCTTGCTTTTATTGTTGTACAGAAGTGGTTTTCCTTTGGACACAGATGGACTTGGCAATAGAAAGTAGCTGGAGACTAATGGACACAAGCTTCAAAGCTTTCTGTGTGGGCCCTTGGAAGACAAAAAAAAAAAGAAGAATCTCATTTTTGTTCTAATCAGTCTGGGTTAGAAAGAAAAGTACTCCAGCTCCAGGCTCCTGGGGAACCTCTTGCCTTTACTCAGAGGCAGAGTGGGCAGCAGGTGCTGTCCCTGTATGAATCTGCAGGAGAAAAATGAATGGGTAAAAAGGAAAAAAATGAGGCAGAGGAATTTTGTGCTCTGGAGACTGGGTAATTCACCTGTCTACAGGTATTTATTCTTTAGGAACATTTTCAAGTCACAACAGAAGAAAAGCTAAAATTGTTTCAAGGAGTCCCCATACTTAAGAGTTAAGTGAGTGGGAACTGTATTTATTGGAATGTGAGTAAAAGTAGTTAAATTCAGATCCCTTTTCTAATTTGTTGCATCAGAATCTTTCTCAGATCTGCTCCTCCATTATCTCATCAAATAGTCTCTATTTATTCATTTATTTATTTCTTCACATACATTGAGGAAGAAAAGGGAAGGAGTCACTCCCCCCAGTGAGGACCATCTGCTCTTTTCTTATTGGGAGGGAAAAAACCCTACAATTAGTGTCTTGTTCATCTTTTTGTTTTACTAAAAAAAAAAAAGAGGGGGAAAGAAAGTAAAAGAACTATTATGCAAATATCTGCAATTTGGTTTCAAATATTCTTTGTACTATGATGAGCAATTTCCTTTAATACAAACTCAGCCTACTTGCCAGAACCATTTTTTTTTTAATTTTGCATTAATTTAGGGAAGGGAAAAAAACCCCAACTTTTATGTTCTTCTGGTGGCAAATTTGTCTCATCCTTTTTATTTTTCTTTCTTTCTTTCCTTGGCACTATTACAGCTGTTATTCTGTAAATTGTCAGATGTCATATTGGGGTTTTTTGAGGAAAAAAAAAAAAAATCAGCCAAAATAGCCTTACAGAACCACAATTCCATCTCACTTTTCATTGTTCCATTGCCATGATGAAATGGTCTTGAAATGGAGGACTCAGAGAGAGGAGAGCTTTCTCCTTGCTATATTTGAATGCCAGTTGCTTGTGATGGCAGCAATACCTCTAAAAACAGTTATTTAGGGGTTTTATAAGGAGCACCTGTGCTGCTGGTCAGGAATGTGAACTCTAGGGTCAAATAGCATAGCCAGGATTAAACCTTCTGGTCCTTGGTCCTGGTCCAGCTTCGTAGCTGAAACCTAGCATGGTAGCTGGGAAGTTCTCATTGTCTGGAAAAGGGAAATAAAGTCTTTTCTGTGTGGAAAAACCAAATTGAACTCATCCAAGACCTGATGGGAGAGGTGATGGAAGAATCAGATGCTGAGCTAAGAGGCTCAGATTTAGAAAGCAAACATGGTGTAAATGACTTCATTACCTGTGGCTGTGATTGGAAGATTAACTCCCAATATGCAAATGGACCACACTTATAAAAGTGTGAAAACCCATGGGCCATCATCCACTTTTTGGGTGTAGCCCCTGGGTGGGCTTCCTCTGCCTTAAATGTTCCTGAAGGCCTTCAATAAATATAGGTGCTTTTTATTCCCTTAATTTTGGCTGGCCTCTGTTTGTAAGTAGTGCCAAAAAGGCATTAAAACAAGACCAAGGAGATTTAAGTGAAGTGTAATACACCTGTATCTTTATTTCTGTGGCTGCAATGGGACAGGGAATGTGGGGCAGTGCAGAATTTTAGTTTGTGCAGACTCTTGTTTTTGGGGCTCAGAACATCAAGTGGGCATTACATCAGCCTGGAGGTTCCCTAGGAATGCCTGGCACTGGACAGACAGGAATTCATGGTGCTCAGAGGACACTGATCCCCTTTAGTCACTTGAGTATTGGAATAAATCACGCAGACTCCATTTTTTTCATGGTGGAAAAAGCCCATTCTTTATTCACATAACTCTTTTTTATACCATTTTATAGACTTTGTGTGTGACTTTAATTGGCTAGTACTTTTCTTGCTAATTACATTATTGGTTAGTAACAAGTTGTTACTCTTTTTAATTGGTCTCTAAAATTCTTGAAGTCTATGTGCAGGAGAAGTTGTGAGGGATAGAAAAATGAAAATTATCTAATGGTGTAAAAACAGTTTATACAGGTGCTGCTTGTTTTTCACCCAGGAATAGATTGTTATGTTAATGAACTGCTCACACCAGGATTGCTTTCACATGGGAACTTGCAAAGGGCTAGCCTGACAAGGAGAGCAGGCTTGATTTTATGGAGCTTTTCTTTATCATTTTCCTACCTTACTAAAACAACTGGAGTGCATTGAGTTTTTGAGCACACTGGAGTAACCTTTGGGTCACTTTTATTGTTGCAGGAAGCTCTCATCATGGCCAGCATGGACCACCCACACCTGGTGAGACTCCTGGGTGTCTGCCTGAGCCCCACCATCCAGCTGGTCACTCAGCTGATGCCTCATGGCTGCCTCCTGGATTACGTCCATGAACATAAGGATAACATTGGCTCCCAGCTCCTGCTGAACTGGTGTGTTCAAATAGCTAAGGTATGTAGTTCATTTTCATAACTAACTTTTAAACATGACTTTTTGTTTGCATTGGGTTTTTTCAAGCCTGATTTTGTTTCTGAGAAGGTCGGGCAGTTCTTGAAATGCACACTGTTTTGGCTGCTTTACAGTATTATAGATGACTTGTCAATATGTGAACCAAGTGTTTTTCTTGACTGTTGTCTTGGTTTGAAAAGACAGATGTCTGCTGAGGAAGGCAGGAGCCTCCCTTGAAATGGAAAATGTAAACACCTTCCTTCTGAATTATTATAAATTTGAAATTAAGGGGCTCTCAGGCAAAGATATGGGAGTAGAAATAACAGTTCTTTGTTAGGAAAATTAAAATAATAATGCAGTAATAAAAAAAAAAATGGTGACAGAGTCAGAATAGGACCTGACACCATGTGTGTCAGGGTGGTGGCACAGTCCCATTCCATGGTGGCTCAGCCCTCCTGCAGTGCCAGCCGTGGTTCTGCTGGAGCAGGGATCCTGCACAAGGGGGGAGTTTTCCTCTGAAGGTCCAGGGCTGCTGGAGATGGGCCTGGGCTCCCTCTGGGAATGCAGGGGAGGAGAAAGCTGCTCCTCTGGGAATGCAGGGCAGCAGAAAGCTGCTCCTCTGGGAATGCAGTGGGCAAAGGCTGCTGTGGTGTTCCAAACCTCAGATTGTATCCAGGTAGGAATGCTTGGCTGCTCCCCTGGGTGGAGCATCTCCCCATGGGATGATGGAATTTTATCAGCCATGCAGGGACACTCACTGGCCATGAACAGCAGAGATCTCCTGGAGGGAGGATTGGTTGTGGAAGAGATAAAGAAAACTGCCCAATGAACAGGAGATAAGTGCCCCACCTCTGACAGATGGCAATAGAATACCCCCAAATTATATATTACAATCCAGGACACTGCCTGTCCAATTTAATGAGGGGTTGTTTCTTGAGGTGAGGGTGAGAGAGGGGAAGCTCCCTTGTGAAATCTGGGGCTGGACACAGGGTGATCTTTCAGCCTCCTCTGTTGTTCACTGTTAGTACACATACTGGTTTTCAGCCCTTCTGGGTCTGCATTGCCACATCTGTCATCAATTGTCTGCCAGGAAGATAAACACATCCTTCATGTCACTCCTCAGGTGGTGATCCTGCTATGCTGGGGTCACAAACTATCCTTGGCACAATGTTTTACAGCTGGTTTTAGGCATGTTTAGGTATTCAGTGTTGTACTAAGAACAAGTACTCAGCACTAAGAAAATTGTTTGCAAAGAATAACAAGTTCTTTCAGTGTGGAAGGCCATAACTTATCCATTTTAAAGGTGCTTTTGAACAACTAGGGTTGTTTACTACAAGTGGCAGTTTGGAGCCTGCCTTTTGCATTGAGTTATTTGGAAGTTGTTTTTTAGATTATTTTGGAGAAAATGCTTGTTGTAAACACAAGCCCACAGACTGCTATCTTACATTAAATCTGCAGCCTTAAGTGAATTTCCTACGACACCTATTACAAAATCTTAATTCAAGTTGTAATGTTAATCTTTTGTAATCAAGTTCTAATGTTAATCTTTTAGCACTGGAAGAGAAACCTGGAGATTCAGCAATTGTTTTGCTAGACTCAATATTAAGTAAACATTTGCCTCTTTTAACAACTTAAATACAAAATAAAGTTCTTATAAAAGTAAGAAAATGTAGAAATCCAGCTAGCCCTTTGTTGTTCTTCAGGAGGAGCAGAATTTTGAGGAGCATCATGAATAGGGCCTGTTTTCTTTCCAGAATCAGATCTGTTGTTAAACCTTCCTGAAGAAGAAAGTAGATAAAGTGACTCTAGGGCTCGAGAGAGGTGGGGGGAACCCAAACCTGACATTGCAGCATTTTGTAGATGTGTGCATGTCCTGTGTTGTGGTGGTAAAGCAACCAGATTTGCTGGGGAGTACAGGAACACACCAATGGGAATTGCCTGTATGGAGATGTGCAAAGGTTTATTTAGGGCTGATACCAGACCAGGCAAGGTGGGAAAAAAAATCCATATTCTTGTTTGAGTCTTTCTCTCAACACAGCCCTCCTCCCCATCTGTTCTCCACTCTTTTGATAGATAGCGGCTGTTATTGTTTAATGCAAAACATTTACGCAGTGCCATCCCTGCAGAGGTAATCCTCCATGATTTTCACTTTGTGTGTGCATGTGGCCCTTGACTCCTTGGTCCAGGGCTGTGCTGGCTTTGCTGTGAGCCCTGTAGTGGAGCAGACAGCCTGATCCATAGCTTACAGAGCTGGCAGATCTCTGGGAGGGCCTGTGGAAGGAAGGTCATGGCTTTCCCAGGGTGATTCTTACCAAAGTGTGCGTTGGTGGTTTTTCTCAAACATGATGGGACTGCTGGTGTTCATTCCTTGAGCTTTATTGCAGCACCAGCCTCATTGCTGAGACAATAGAAAGATGGCAAAGCTCACATACAGCCAGCAGCAGCCAAATATTTCTTTGTTACAGAGCATTTTAAAAACTTTCTAGCCAACAGCATATTGCTAAAGCTCACAGGCAATTGTTCTAGCCAATCACTAAAAGCACATGTACACCTGCTCCACACAATGCTTGCTTGTATTCTTTTTATTAACAATACACAATAGTTCATTAAGCTTAAAACCTTCTGCTATCTTGCTGAGCATATTTTCCTACAGTCTTAAAGTCTATCTTAGCTAAGCCTAAAACTCAAGCTATAGTTTCATATACTTGCTTTCTGTACTATTGTAACTTTTTCTACTTTCAAACTTTACAGCTGCAGCCAGCTCTCAGTTTTCTATTCCTTCTGTTTTCTCTAAAGCCTATTTTTACACCTTTCTAGAAATCTTTTTACCTTTACTATTTCCCACATTGTGAAGCAGCTTCTAAACTGATTGCTACTGTACATGGCTTCAGCTTAATGTGGGGTTTGCATTTAGGGACATTCCTTGGGAAATTGTTGATGCTGCTTTCTTGGTCACCCCTGTGATGTGGGAGAAGATGAGGTGTCACAGACATGTGAGATCTGAGGTGGTAACCAAACAATGCAAAGAAGAGAGATCTGAAATGTAATATCAACTGGTGCAGTGTTAGGAAGAGAAAGGGAGTTCCTTTATAATAAAAGGTGGCCTGTTATTGAGAGAGTTTAGTGAAGTTTATTTATGCTAGTTTATTGCAAATTAATTAAAAATTAATCTTACACATCACAATAATCATGTCAAGTGTGATTAGAGGGTGTGCACAAAAATCACAGTAATCATGTCAAGTGGTTAGAGGGTGTGCACAAAAGAGGGGTTAGAGGGTGTGCGCAAATATTGTTTCAACTATGATAAGAGGAAAAAATCTTTGAGATCACCAGACAAGGAGTTCCCAAATAGTAGAATGAAAGTAATACCAATTTTCCATTCATCTGTCACATTTAACTAGTGACTAGGAAACAGGAAAGGTATCATTTGCCTTGAAATAAACTGATCCCCAGAGGAATGAGTGCAGAAGGCAGCAACAAATTCCCATCACTGCAGGAAGATGCACGTGTGTGTCCCACACTCCTGTACCCACTGTGCCTGTGTTTCAGGTGCTGTCATACAGCTTGGGAGTGTCTCTCCACATGTTGCTTTTCTAGGCTGTGGGGAATGATTGGTTGTGTCTTTCTGCAAGGTACCAAAAGCATGATTAGCAGAGTAGTAAGAGACAAAAATCATCAGTGATTTCCCAGTCCTGTTCTCTGCTCCCTGAAGCAGCTCCTGGTATCTTTTGCTAGAGAGGATTTTTCCCAGCAAGAGGAGGACTAAAGCCACTGGAAATGCCTCAGGTCTGAAGTTCAGGCTCATTTTTAGGAATTGTTTAAAATCAAGTTGCTGTTGTGACACAGTCCCTCCCTAACTGTGCTTTTCTCCATCTGCCAGTGTGCAGGCACTTATTTATGGAAGTCATTTCTTCAGAGCTCACTTGTTCTGCCAGACTGTTCATTTCCATATGTCTCTACTTCTGTACAACTAGATGCAAAGCTAGTTAGCCACAATGCCTGCTTGCCAACCCACATATGGCTCTGGAGATAGCTTCTGAAGGTTGATGACAGGGCAGTTATAAAGCTTTATCTACTGCCAGTTGGAAAAGGCTTAGATGCTTTTTCTCTTTGCTTATACAGATTGTGTTGAATTTATTCTGATGTTACATCATTGTAGGGTAATTGTGTTCTCCTTCCAGAAGCTTTAGCTTCTTATTTTATGGATGAGAGCTATAAAAATAGAGTAGCCCCCAAGCATTCTGCATAAAACATGGTTGTTAGACAGCAGCTGTGTCTGAGGGGCTCTTCCCTTCTGCTCTGCAGATTCACAAGGCTTCTCCTGGCATCTCACTTCCATAGGGACTGTATTGTTTGGAAATGAATGTTTAACCTTTTAGCTCTGAGATCAGCACAGCAGTTTTCTGTGGAGTTTGCTGTCCAGTAAAGCAGTGAACTGTGCTCATGTATCAAGGTATTCTGTAGTGGGAGCAAGAGTGCCCACATAGATGACCTCAGGAGGGAATAGTGCTTCATGACCATCCTTAGTGTTGGCTCCTTGAGAAGTGGGTTGAAACTCCAATTCTGTATGGATGGCACAAGCCTGGAAGTGAATTCCCAGCAGGTGAATCCTTCTCAGCCAGGGTGTGACAGGTACATAAAAGTCAGGAAGATATAGGGGGATACAGTATGGGTAAATGAAGGTGGTATAGAATGTAATCTTATCCCCTAAAGAGTTGCAGCTGAACCAATTACCAAAGATTAGGAGCAGGCCTGATGTTAACAGGCCACCCCTGTAGCCAATAAGAACAGCATTATAAAAGAGTGGATTGGTGGGATGAGGAGTCAGATGGCTGCTGCAAGGACCAGGAACAGTCAGTGCTTTAGAGGAGGTGCCTACAAGAAACATGGAGAAAGTATGAAACTCTGATTATATGGAATCCTTGCACTGTAATGACATTAGAACTCTTGATATATAAGACAATAGGAAGATTCCACAAACACACAAAAAAAGTGCTGTGTTCATTGATATTTTAATGAGTTTGATGCAGTTTCTCTCAGCTAGGGCTGCTCAAATACACCCACAGACACAACTTGGAGATGTAAGGGTGAGGACATGCTCATGGATATGCCTTCAAGAAGGGAAAACACATCTGGGGGGTTTTAGGTAACCAGGAAAGGTTGGTTACCCTCTGCCACTGGGTGAGGTTATCTAAGGGACCTGTATTTGAAGCTGTATTCTCTCTCTGTTGCTCTAGTGGAAAATAAGCTGGAGTTCTGTTGGAATTATGATCGTGGGCTTTTGTGCTGTGCTAAACTCTCTGTCTCTCTCAGGGGCTTACAGAAATGCAGTTCTGCTTCTGTAACAGTGCATACAACACATAGACCTGGGCAGTCCCATCTCCTCTTTTACTGTTTTTTTGGGGTTTTTTCTGTTATAATTATGTTCTTTCTGCTGCTGTTGATTTACATTACATCTGCACTCATTTTGCTGAGTACTGTTCAAGGGCAGAGGAACTTTTCCTGCCCCAAAGAAGTGAAGGCAGAGGAAGAGTCAGGAAGCAAACTCCCTAACATGAGGCAGCTTGCCTGTCATCACCTAGGCTGTGGAGGAGACCTCAGCTCTCCTGAGTCGTAGCCCCATCCTGTTCTGCCCTGTATCCCCCAGGGGCTTCCAGGCCTGGTTTTTGTGTTCTGAACTATAGTAATTCTTTTATAGCCCCTCAGAATACTAATGAGGTAAAGCAGAAGTAGGTGGTTACAATGGAATGTGGTGGAAGGAAAACCAAGTACTTCAGGGGATTACTTTTTATACATTTTCAATATAAAAGAATTCTCAAATTACCTTAACTAAAGCCCTGCAGAGTATCAGTTATCCAGGTATGCAGGAAAACAATGTTTGAAAACATTCTAGGAATAAAAAAAGAGAGAGGAACTTGGCGATCAAATTTTAATGAAGCAGATGCACGTCTTCAACTCTGCTGAGTCCTACTGCAGCCACTTTGAGTCATTGCTGTGTCTAAGGATTCCCTTCCAGAGGCACAGAGCTGCAGCTGGAAGCCTCCAGGGGCAACTGTGAAAAACACCAATTACTTGTGTTTTTAAAATTTTAAAAGTTTAATAGTAATAAAATGGTTATAAAAATAGTAATGCAATTAGAGTAATAATAATTTGGACAATTAAGATTAAGACAATATGAGACAAAAGAGACAAAGAGTTATGGACATCCGGGTACCTTTTTCTGGGCAGCATAAGCCTGAAAAAGGACCCACATTAACAGAGGATTAACCCTTAAAAAACAGCCTGTTGCATATTCATACACCTCATACATGATGCACAAATTCCATTCAAACACAGGATTCTTTCTGGTCATCTCAACTTCTTTCTCTGAATCCTAACAGTGCCTTCGAGGCAGGAAGAAGTTCATTTTTTCTGATAATGGAGCAATAAATTCTCTTTCTCTGAAAGATTCAGGTGTCCTGTGGCTGCTATCTCACTGCAAGTCCTTTCTTTAAAGAAAAGTTTCCTACATAGCATAGTTTCTATTTTAACACTTTTTTATAACCTAAAACTATATTTAACACACTACTTAAGAGAATTTATACAGCATAACTTTCTAACACAACACATATAATATTCATTTTATTATTTGCAAAAAGCCAGTCATAAAATATGTGCATTTTTCACAGCCACCAAGCCAAAGGCTCTTACAAAGCCTGCTTGGTGCTTCTTTCTGTCCTGTTGAGCTGGTGTGGGTGCCAGGGCTCTGTGCCATCCTGCAGCTCTCTTGGCCCAGGAGGGCTTGTCCTGAAGGAGCCTCTCCCCAAGCCAGACTTTTGGACTTTTGGGAAGGGGTTTTTATCACTGCATTTCTCAGCTGGGTGTGAGCTCCCAGGCTGTGTGAAGTTCAAAGGATCTATGTTGATTTTTGAGAAGCTGATCCAGAAGCATCCTAAATCCCAGTGGGTTTGGGTCTGCACTCCTCATGTCTGGAGAGAGGGAGGGCCTGTGGTGTTGCACTATGAATTGAGGAGTCTTTCTTCTCTAGCAAGACTTGATGGATTGGGAAAAATGTTATAGACAGCTTTTGTTACTCTGCTACAGATGGGATGAGAGAAACTGTGAGAAACAAGAGGAGTCAGGGGTGACTGGACAGGTTGGTAGGAGGTGGAGGACAGTTCAAGGTCTTTCCTTTTCATTAAAGAGTCCTACCCCACAGCTCAGTGGCTATTCCATCCTGGAGTGAGCAAAGGAGTTTAATGACAGTCATCTATCAGCTGTCTGCGTTTTAAGCTTCAAGATGTGTCTGTTCCCAGAGCTGTTGGCCTGACAAGGCTAATTGTGCAGTGACAATGGCCTTCAGCCCCTCCTGACACAGTGCTGCCACTGGCCAGCAGCAGGGCCAGGGCCTGGCATCATCATCACTGCAAGCAGCCCCATTAGCATAAATGGGGTTTGCTAATGGGCTGCTCCATGAGGAAGTGCAGTGTACAGAAGAGAGGCATCTAAACCAAGGGCTATGAAATTAAAGCATATTGAAACAAGGTTTAATTTTGTAGAGGAGAAAAATGGAAATACATGGGGGAAAGTGTAATTTTCCTCTCTTGAATCCCTCTACAATTTCCTTTTTCTCTTCCTATTTGTCATGGCTATTTTTCTCACTCAGCTGGAAAGCTTGGATGTTCACACATGGAAGGGAAGGATGCTTTTCTGGTGTCATTGGAGAGCTCTCACTCTCAGAAAACATTTTGCCATTGATTCTCAGAGGGGCATTACCCAACCTGGCCCATATCAGGGGACTTTTTGGTACCCTTCTGGGTGGCTCTCAAAGTTCATACAAACTAGAGAAGCCCTTGCAGCAAACTTCAAGTGCATCTTGCCAAGTTCTTCATCCCAGCTTTTAATTTCTAGGTGGTGGAAGGGTTCAGATTTCTTTCTTGCTGTGGTGAACTGTACTGTCTTGGGCTTATGTGGGACAATGAGGAAATTTCTCTTGATCCTCTCAGATATTATTTTTTTTTCCATGCAAGGCATGTTTCTCTGCATAACTATGTACCTATTTATAGAGAATTCTGTGCAGTTTTCTTCCCCTTTGTTCACCAGTCATTTTTTCTGGAGTATTGGACTGGTTTAGTAACTTTTCCACCAAACCCAGTAGCCCACAGAGGTTTCCTATGGAAAGGATTATAATGAAGGCAAGCTGAGAAAGTTCATCAGCTTAAATGCTGACAAAGTTCTTCTCATTTCCCCTTCTCCTTTCATCCTAGAGGGAGTGTCCACTCACTACATTCCCAGTCTTTCTTTTGCTGTAATTTTCTTTTATTTTCTTTACTTCTATCTTTCCCTTACTTTCACAGTGCTTTGTGTCAGCACCTGTTTTTTGCTTTTTCTCCATTGTCACCATTTCTCCTTCACTCTCATTCCCTGGCTGCTTGGCTCCCTTCAAGAGCATCATGTCTGCCACCCATCAGAGCTCTTATGCAATCCTGTCTCACTCCAGGGTTGGTAAAGGACTCAGTTCCTTCATTTCTCTCATAATCATAAATAATAAAGGTTTTTAAGGTTTTATAGTGGGGGATGGATTTACAGTAGGTTATAATCCTAATTTCTCCAGTCTTAATCTGACTCATGGATTAGCTAGGTTCCCTCTTCCCTTCTCTTTAAAAATCCAGTGTTCCCAGAAGCATGACTGTGAGGGGGGAAAAAAAATCAAAGCAGAATTTTCAGTCATTTACAAATGACATCAGGCCTTGTGGAGGCACAGCAATGAGCGATTTATTGCACAGAGAGAGACAATTTATTGTTTTGTTAAATGAAAGGTGCACTTAACCCTGACATTTATGGGGTTTCTGATATTAGAGACCTGACAGCCCCAGGCTACAGAAGCTCTGGAGGCTTTCCTTGGTGCCCCAGAGTTCTCATCAAGCACACTGAGCTGCGTGTGGGGACATGGGACACTCTCAACATCACATTTTCCTTGGCAGTCCCCAGCAGACTGGCTTGGGAAAGCATTATTGCAAACCACTCTTAAATCAAATTCAAGATATTACAGGAGCCCCTATGAGGGTCTGTCAGGATTTCCATTATAAGCACATATTTTTCAGGTTTATAACTCAGCCATAAAATTCTGCAGGACTGTGACGTGGCATAAAATGTCTCAGCCCAAAGCTTTTATTATTATTCCAGAAATATATGTATTTGGCTATTTTTTAAGTTGCAGAACTTGAGAAACAAAAGCTGGATTATTCTCTCTCTATAGCCATAAATTAAAATGCATTTTTCCCTAGTGAGTACCTTTCTGTCAACATTGTATTTTATAACAAAACTTATGCTGCTTGACTACAAAAAACTAAGGGCTAGGGAAAACACACACACAAATATATAAAAAAATATACGTATTGTGTGTATTATTATTATGATATAAAATTATTGAATATCTAGCTATTTTATGTGTTATAATATACAACGTGTATATATACAATATTTTATATTGTATAATATATATTATTATAATATTATAAGTATTTTAACATTTTATATATTTTTATGTATATATGTATATAGAGAGAGAAAGAGTCCATGAGCCAGAATAAAATCCTTGCTGCTTCTGTTTTTATTCACAGTCTGTGTTAGCAGAGGGGATCATATTCCACACTCCTGCAACACATTAATATCTCCTGATTAGAGGGGAAATAAAACTGGGTTATGTGTCCCATGGAAAATACCAAGCATTAAAAGAATGCATTACCCTGAACTGAAACAGATCTGAGCAGTTCTGAGTTTTCCAAATGAGGATTTTTCTTTTGAGACCTTTGAAAAGTCTTTGGATTTGAATGACCTTTTTTTAAAAAATAATGTTTAAGATTCTTCAGAAAGAGAAAAATCCAGCTGTCTTTCAGAAGAATTTTTGAGCTGTTTTTTTCCAAAATGGTATTTTTGTCAGGTTGTTACATATGAATAAAACAGATCAGTTTTAGAAAAATAAGGTTTATTTATTTTAGAAAATGAGGTTGCCTTTGTTTTCTTCAGCTTAGGGTTCATCTCCTAGCCAGGACAACTTTTTGTTTTCACAAGGCATAAATATTATTTATATACACAAGACAAAGAGAATTTGGTGTTTCTAAACTGCAGGGTGACTCCTTCTACAATGACTTCGTTTTGGGTTTTTGGTTGGTTTTTTTTTTTCACATTTTTGGACTTAAATTCAGCCTTTTTGGTCTCACACAGAGGTAACTATAAGTCTAAAATACACCAGACAGGTGTGTTGTCATCACTATATAAAGCTCTGACTTTATCTCATCTAGATAACAGTGGAAAGCATTCACTTACACCAAAAAAAAAAAAAAAAAAAGGATTCAAATTGTACAAGGTGCAGTGGTTTGGAGTATGTCAGGTCACCACAAGAGAGTTTCAATGTTTGGGTGTATTTAGTTGAGCTAGATGCAGTTTTGCATGCTGAGTGTTAGCCATAAATTTAGCATGGTTAAATACCCAAGAGGAGAATGAGTGTGTGAGGTAAAAAACAGCAGTGGCATGAGAATGAATGAGTCTTGACTGGCTATGAATAAATTTAGGGTGGAGATTAGAAGAAGGTTATTAGCCACTGTAAGTGGTAAGGTGCTCAAACCCAATAAAAATAATGCAATTAATGACTTTTAAAATGGAGCTTGGTAAGTTTATGAGGCAAGTGTGGGCTGGATGGCACAGTTGCTTTCAGGGAGCACAATTTGATGGCACAGTTGCTTTTATTTCCCTATTTTAAAGCTGAGTAGTGACAGGACAAGAATAAACAATGAAAGAATGTGTACCCACACTGCTCAGAGACAGCTCAGCTCTGGAATTTGGAGCTTCGGGAGACAGAGATCAAGCTGTGGTTTGCACTTTGGATTGTTTCTTGTTTTTCTGTTTCTTACTTTCTCACCTTACTCCTTCTTAATTCAAATTAAATCAGATTCTCATACTGTTAGCTGAACTGAATAATGCATCACTCAGTTTTTATTGAAATCAACCAGAGTATTCATGCAATGATGATGCTCTTCTTGTGAGTAAACACATCAGAATCAATCTTGTGTGTTCAGCAGGCTTCACCCTAAGAAAGAAAATGAAGCTTTCACTTCTCTCTGTTTTCCCCTTGCCTTTGCCTCGGGCTTGCTATCGGTAATTCATAACTATATATACAGTAGGTGGAAAAAACACATAATGGAATTATTTAATGAAGACTTTATTACATTTAAACATAAGGGTTCTAGTTTGTGTTGGAGACTAATGACTCAAAACACTCTGCAAAACTGGCAGCTCAGAGAAAAGATTAAATAACAGTGGCTCCAATTTTGGCTACATTTAAAACAACTTCATTATAGCTCAGAGCTCACCCACCTGGACAATATTTTAGTGAAGAAGGAATTTATTCCATTTTCCCAGTCTTTCCCTATCTATCTTGCCTTCCAGCTCTCATTGTTTCTGGTGAGATATTCAGACCTACACATCTTTTTGGATTACCAGTAGTCACAGGATAATGTCTCATTTTGTCTGTCACCATTGTTGCATCCCTCCCATTAGTTATGAATTCTTTTCTACTCTGCTTTGTACAAGTACAGCTTGTTACCTCCTTCTCTGTAATCTTTCCAATTTTGCTCTTACTTGACTTTCTTTGCCATACACTGTTCTGTCTTTCTGAGACTAAAATCTTAATAATGGTGTTATGCTCTATACAGTTCTGTGCATCTTGAAATATAAGACTAAGACTAATAATAAACCTTTTTACATCTTGTTTTAAAACCATGAATGTCAGAAAGAAAGGAAGTTTAATCATAGAAATTATAGGAAAACTTTGTTTTGACAGCTCTATATTGGGACTGTGTTGTGGGCTTTATTTTCCTTTGCCTCCCAGCTGGGATAAGCGTAGATTTAATTTGTGGCATTTTATTTTGGACATAGAAAACTGCAAATTGGTTTAGAACTGTGCTTCCTCAAGGACCATGGCAGAGCTAAGTGGTCAGACAGGAATTGCATGAAACACACTTATTTTAGGGTTAATTTGCAGAAAATTATAATGAATAAATGATCTGTAAAGTGAGCAGGCTTTTGTCCCTTTCTCTGCACATTTCCTGTGCTCTCTGTCTCCTCCACACGAGTTAGGAAGGCTTCCTCTACAGGACAGAATCATGTCCAAGATTTGGGACGTTTTTTGAAAATTGTGGTTTAGCCCAGTGATTTGTGCCTGGTGATTTGTGCTTTTGTAAAAACCTCAGGGGTTGTTTGCATATTGTTTGGCTTCCTTGGAGCAGGTTTCAGCTTCACTGCCAGCCTTTACTTTGGCTGTTGCATGAATGGGATTAAAAATAACTGATGTAAAACATATGAGGATGCTCCTTTTGCCTGACAGAGCTGGCCACTGATCAGAACTTTAACATCTGAATAGAGAGCAAGATTATACTTTCCAAACAAAGCTGCAAAAATGCACTTGGCAGATTTCATCTAGAAGTAAACTCAAGCAAATTAGTTTTAAATACATCCATAATTTTTACTTTATTTCCTGGAAGGTGTACTATGGAATATCAGGTGGATCATATGATAACATATTTTTTTCTGACAGAATATATAGTAAAATAACATTTAAAAGCTTTTGAAGATACTCCTTAGTACCTGTTTCATTGCAACACAGACCAGGAGATGCTTTCAAACAAAGAAATAAAGATGTGTCAGTTTTCTTTAAGTAATAGATGCTCTTAATGCTTGTTAATATTGTACAATTTTACACAAAAGAATCTAATACCACCACTATGTATTTTGTTATGATATGATGTTCTATTATGATTACAGAATGATTACAGGATGTCATGTGTCATAACAATTTAAAATAATGTACAGTTCCTTGAGGAAAGGGAGAGAAATTTTAAGGGAAAAGTTAAAAGCCCTTTTTTTTTAGTGCATGCACATGGTTGTTTTTGTATTGGCAGCAAAGTATTAGGGCTCTTGGTGTTTTTGCCCAGCAAACAAAAAACAGAAACTATACATGGCATTGTTGAATTTATTTCCTTGGTAAGGTCCAGCGTTGTGTAGCTTCCTGTGATGAATGTATCTAAAGTGGGAATCTGCAAAATGAGAAGCAGAAAAGCAGAAGCCTTGCAGGGAATATTGCAAGTGTCTGTCTCCTGCCCATGCAGAGCAGGAATTGTGCTGCAGCAGGTGCCTGGGGGCTTGAAGCTAGAGAGAGGAGCTTGTGAAGTCACCTGGCCCTTGCACTGGAGGTACCTGGGAGGGTTTTTCATTTCACACCCAGTTTGTGTGCAAGACCTGTCAGGAGCTGCCTTCTGCTTCCACATGGTGGCCATGAATGGATGGCCTTGCTCTCCATCTGGGCTGCACACAGGGAAAACAGACACAGTTTTTAATCTTGAATTTTTGCCCCAGAACAAATTAAGGTGAAGAAAAGATCGGTTACATTTGAAGCAGCAGACAGCAAAATTCCACTGATTCCTGAGCTCAAACCTACCTCAGCCTAACATGGCTTTTCAGTGGTACCTTCACCCAGTGTCAGCTCAGAAGGCAGTGATTCAGATGGGACTGTCTTTATGGTAAAAGACAAGATACAAGGCTTGAAAGGGCTGGATTTGATTCCTGGCTGTGTAATATTTTTTTTTAATTTTAATGAGGTTTAGGCATATGAGTTGAACTCTTTTCAGCAAATGAGCTTGCACCCTTAATGAAATAAAGCATTTGGAGGATCTAGTGCAAGGCACTACACACATACCGAGTGTTACTGCTCAGCTGCTTCTAATTGAATTTCACAAGATCATGTATTCCAGACCTGCCACAGGTTTGTTTATTTACACCAGCCTGAAGTGCAGGAGTCAGATTCCAATTTCCAGACCCAGCATACACCTTGGTTTCCTGAGAGTGTGCAAATTGATAAATGCAGCTGTATGTTACAGCCTCCTTGGCTTGCACCAACAGGGTTCTTGTGTGAGCTCCCTTTTAGGGAAACTTTTTAGGTGGAGGTGGTTAAAAAAAAACCAAACTGGTGGTTTTTACCAGTTCTGCTGGGAACTCACAGGGATTTTATCAAATCAGAGCTGGCAGGGGGCAGGTCTGAGATGTGGCAATGCCTGTCTCAACACATGTGGAATATGCATAAAAGTCAGGGTGAAATCTTTGTGTTGAATATGCCACATAGCTGGCTTTCTCAAGTTACATGGGCATACTTTTATTTCCACATCAACCATTTAAAAAAATGTCATTATCTCTCTGTTCATACCATGAGGAACATAACTTAGCAAAGTCAAAAGTGTTTGAGCCAGTTAAAATAGTCACAAATACCATGAGTAAGAATGATTAGGAACACAGATATGTGTCTGTGGACCTGGACTGTGTAATTTAAATCTTTGGTTTTCCAGATGCAGTTGATGAAGCCAAAACTTACCAGAAATGGATAGCAGAGACTTACAAGTAGTCTTCTTTTTATAATTGAGAACATGAGCTGTCACTGCCCTAAAGAGAGACAGCTGATGGTATTTTGAGCCCAGCAGCAGTTGGAGGTTGTTAAAAACAGCAGGTATTTTAACCTCAGCAGATCTGTAACATTACTTTTTCTAATGTTCCTAATAGTCAGTACAGGTTCAATAACAAAAAACAACTCTGTAGGTGTTTTCTGTACAATTTCTGAAACTCAATGCCTGGCTTATTGCCAGGTACTTCCTGTAATTCTTTAGGAAGAAAGGGAAAAAAACCCCAAACAAACAAGTGAGAACCCAAAGGAAAGGCAGCCCTTTGTGTGGAACATCAGCAATCTCCAGAAGAGTCTAACACAAATAATGAGTCAGGTAATTCTGCCTCAAGGGTGCCAATGTGCTTGGGTGCCATATGGAGCTGGATGGTTCTTGTCTTCATCCTAATTAGCAGCCAGAGGAAAACTTCCTCTGAATGTTTACCTTCCCAAAGCTTTTCCCATTCTAACAAACAGATTTTCCTGGCCAGCTACAATCTTTTGAAAGTGTCTGGGCTTAAGCATGGTGATCTAATAGAAGGACTGGAACATAAGAGCCCAGGTAAATGTTATGTAATTGAATCTGTCTCTACATTCTGATGGCTGCCTGCAGAGTACATTCCTTTTTTCATCCATCACCTTGTTGATGCTCATTTACCTTGGCATTTGGAAAGGCTTCTTCTCAGATAACATCACAATTAAAGCAAGAGTTCTGAAATTGAGCTAGCCTTAGTGGAAACTTGTAAAAGGCATGTGAAACCATTTCATTTATTAGGACAGCATGCCATTTACAAAGAAAACTATAGATGGCTTTCCAAAGCTGCCATGTCTCATTAGGTTCAGCACGGTTCAGACTGCAGTCTCTTGGCTTGTATTGTCATAGAAGCTGGGGCTGACATTACAGCCCATAATACTACACCCACAGGGACTAATTTATGTTTCCAGCAGAAACAAGCTGTATTAATATTGCCCAAAAGTGTCATTATTGGCCATTGGTATGTGTGGGTGATGCTAGTGTGTGACACTTGTGTAACATAGTTGTTGGAATATCAACAAAGTTTCAGTGCCTAAATAGCTCAGACTTTTGTGAAAACCTCAGCCTGGAGTAAGAGAAAATGTGGTGTTCTCAAATGTTGCTCTGTTGCCTTGGTGCTACCAGTTATTTCAGTGTTTGGTTTTATTTCAAGCAGACTTCAGTAGGAAAACCATGACTGCAAGTGGGAGTGCTATTTTTTTATGGTTTGAGCTCAGTGTAAGTTGAATTACAACTGGTCACCTCAGAGATCCAGTGAAAGGCGTTCTTAGAGCTGGAGAGAGATGTGTGATGGTTTCATTCATAGATCCTTACTCATTGCCCATGAAAAAATGAATCATTTAGAAAACAATGTTTGCCAATTGCTGGTTTGTTTTAAAAACACAATAAATATTTAAATAGTAGACTCAGCACTGGTGATAGTCTTGCTTTGACAAAGAGGTTGAAGTGGTGACCTTGAGAGGTCCTTCTGACATTTCTGTGTCTGCTCACAGCCCTTCCCAGAGAACATGTGGGCTGCTATAAATTTCCCTGTTGTCTAACTTCTGTATTCCAAGGCCAGGTAATGTCCAGTAACAACCAAAGTAACATTCTGTACAGGGGTTTTATAAATGTTGGGTCTTTGTTGATTGTGACTTTCAAGAGGCATTACCCTCTAGTTCTATTATAAAATATTATAATACAGTTATTTGAGATAATAACTGTATTATCTCAATATCTGTATTAACTTTCTTTAGTTAATAGAAAGGTAACAAAGTGGAGTTCCAGGTTGAGTAATTCTGACAGTTTAGTAAAGGGCAAGCAAATACCTCTGTGAGAACCACCATTAGAAATAAAAAGTAGAAATTTCCAGTTCATGGAAATGGTGAGGCACATTTTCAGAAGTACAAAATAAAGTCTAAAAAGTACTCCTGTACTTTCCTGCCTTGTGCTGGCCCTGCATCCTGAGCTGCTAGCATTGCTTTACCTTTGTCTGACAGCAGCCATGTGCAGACTACAAATCTCAAAGTGAAAATTTGGAAAGGAGCAAGTGTGAGGTGAGGAACACTGAAAACATTTAAAGGGCTGAATATACAGAGTTTCAAAGGAAATGTGCTTTGCTTGGTGGCAGTTTGAATTCCAAGGAGCAGCTCATAACAGCTCTGCTCGTACATGTGCAGTGTGTCTAACCTGGCTGTTGGTGGTTTTGCCCAGTGGAAAAAAGGGTGCAATTTCCAGAATTCTTTAGCAATTTTGCCATTGCTTAGCTTCTGCAGAACACAGTGCCAGCTCCCAAGCAAGATGTCCTCCAGTTTCTTCTCCTGCCTCCTCCATTCACTGTCCAACCTCTCAGGCAGAGACAGAACACAGGGAAGGCAACCTCCCCCATCTGTACTTGTGGGGCTGTTGTTGCAGATCCCTCCTACATGTGTACAAAGGCAGGATGGCATTGGGAAGGGTGGATGAAGAGTCCTTGAGTCATGCAAAGAGCCGCTGAAGTATAGGTCATAAGCCATTTTAGATGTACTTGAACAGATAATGGCCATAAGCAGATTTTTCTGGTAATAAACAGTGGGATCTGTGAGATAGGAAAGCCAGTCTATTGCAGTGGAGCATCAGTAAATTCTCTGCTGTCTCAATTGTCTTCTGCCCATACTGGATAAAAACCACATGTGCACATTTATTTCAGCTTTAGAAAGAAAAATGCGCAATTCCTTTTTTCCGTGCATTTGCCTACCTTCTCCCAGGGTTATTTTAAGAGCACAAGCCACAAGTGCTTTGGGAGTCAGAGGAGCATTTGTGAGCTCCCAGAGGTTCATGAGCTGCTTTCCAGCAACCCCAGCTGGAAGGTGGCACTTTGGAATTAATTAAAGCAGTGGGATTGTGGGAACGCTGCAAAAGGCAGGCCTTAGAAACAGCAGAACTCTGATTAGAGCTAAACAGTAGCCATGAGATAGGTCAGCAGAAAAAATATGTGAAATGCAGAAAAGTAAGGACAAACAGAACAATGGTCTGTGTATTAATGCTTGTGTAGAATAACTCCCTAAGCTACAGAAAAGTATATCTAGTGAGATATTAGGAAGTTCTAAGCTTAACAATGGAGCTCTGTGCATTGTGTTTTAAGGCTTACAAGCTGGTATTATATTCCAAATAAGCAAGCATTGTTTTAACCAAAGGTGCATGTGGGGGAATAGAATGTAAAAAAATAAAGATAGTGCAGAAGGTAATCTCACACCTGTGGAGTTGCAGCTGCACTAATTACCAGAGATTAGGAACAGGCCTGCCCTTAACAGGCCACAGCTGTGTCCAATGAGGTTGAGTGCTATAAAAGAGGGGTTAGAATTAGGAACAGGCCTGCCCTTAACAAGCCACAGCTGTGTCCAATAGTGATGAGTGCTATAGAAGAGTGGATTAGCTGGTTGAGAAGGGAGTTGGAGATTGTTGGCTGTGCTGTGAGGAGGAAGGAGTTAGTGCTGTGAGGAGATGACCATGAGAAATCACCAAGAAGGTTTGGGAGCTTTGCAATAGGATGACAATAGGTACGTGTGCTTACAGTGGTTGGATGGAACTACTGTCCATGTGCTTTTGCTTTGTGTGATTGGTCAAAAAGCTTTTAAAATAAGTTGAACCATTAAGTTCTTTGTCTTCTGCCTGGGATGTAAGCTGCTGACATTTTCCCATTATAATAACCATGTAATGAGACTGATGCTGGAAAATAAAGCAGCTCAAGGCACGTTCCACAGCAGTCCTGTCCTGTTGGTGATTTGTACACAGCCCCTGGCCGGCATTAGGGGGTGTTTGGGCACTGAGAGGAGTTTGAATTGTGGCCAAGATTGGGAACCTTCTGGGGAGAAGTGAGCAAAGAATTCAATGTATAACCTATTAGATTAATTAGGGGATTTTTCCCCCCCCTCCAGCTTTGCAAATTAAAAAAAATAAGCAAATTCTGTGCAGCTGTTGGGTTTTCATTGCTGTGATGCTGTACCTCCAGGTGCAGAGAAGCCTGGAGCTCCTCTTTGCTGCAGACAACTCCCTTGGGCTCAGGGGTTTGGAATGAATGTTCCTGGGGCTGTGCTGTGGGAAGGGCTTGGCTGCTGGAAAATTTGCTGGAATATTCATCCTGTGGTGGGCAGTGCATAAATGTCAGTTGGTTTTTCACCCCATGGCAATGAAGGCTATTACACTGCTAATATTTCTGAAGTGATGGTTGAGTTTGGTTTTCCTTGACTCCTTAGACAGAGAGGGATCTCTGTAAGGTAGCAAACCTTAAATCATCCTCTTCCATCTGCTTTTTCAGGCAGTTCAGTAATGGCTGCTGCAGACAAGTCCACAAAATAGCAATTTCCCATTAAATTTTATTCACCCCATCCTTGTAAACATATCTGAACAGAGGGGAGAATCTGTCCTGTTGTTTGCATTTATTTTGTGAGTTTTAATTTACTTTCTGCTGGCATTCAGGTCACCAAAACAGTGTTATGTTTCTTGTTCTATTTTTCATCATATAAAAGTAAATGTCAGGATAATAATTTGAATAATCTTTCTCCTTTTTTTCATCCTGAAAGGCTAGGTACTTTCCTTTCTCTAGTCTCCTGTGTGTCTTCTTTCTGTTTAATGTAACCTTTCATAGATTAAAAAGGCAATGATGTTAATAGAATTGCATAATTGTCAGGAGATAATGTTCTCCCAGTGAAATATTGCTATTGAGGCTTAGCTAAGGCATTTAGAGCAAACAAGCATGCAGAAACAAAACAAAGATGTTTATTTTCAAAGTGACACATCTTTGCCATCACTGGTGTCTAAATCCTCAGATTTCTCCTTCAGCCTCTGTGGGGCTGGGACTCCAACATTCCCAGAGCAGCACTTCCTACTGGGAGGTCTAAAGGCTCACATCCTTACCAGTGATGAGCAAAAATTTCATAATTCCAGCCTTCCCAGAGATCCATATTTGGGGGCTTGGTTCTAGTGGCCACCTTGTATTTTAATTCCATATCAGTTCAACCTGTGTCCATGCAATTACACAGGGAGGGGAAAAAAGTGTGAAATATGACCAAGTGGATTCATACCTCATCACTTGCATGAAGGAAGATTTTTGTATCTTGTCACTTGTAGGAATAGGGTTTTTTGGACTCATCACTATTTCAAAAGTGGTGGTTGATTTTTGTACTCATCACTACAAGTGATGACTACAAAACCCCTCCTTCCTACAAGGTGAGATTTCAAAGGTGTTTGTGGCAGAGACCAGTCACTGCCAACCTAATTTCTGAACGTCAAGTGCAGAGTTAGTGGATGATGGAAGTGAGTTGTGCAGTATTTATGGAAATATTTAGCTAATAGATATTGTTAGCAGCAGGGGAAAGGTCAGTTTGGAGTTGAGCAGAGGACTGATGGCATGGAGCAGTGAGGTCTGGAAGGAGGGGGAGCAGAAGAAGCTCAAGGCTGTACATTTGTGGAAAGCCAAGGCCCAGCATGTTCCTTTCACAATAAGAAAATTAAGCCAAGTATTTTCTCTGAAAATGCTTTTGAAAGCCCTCCTAGATTTCTCCTTTCTGGGTCAAAGTGTGCTGAGTATGTAGCTGAAAAACAATTCAAGTTACTGCCACTATCTAAGCAACAATTTAACATATAAAAGTTTATGTTTTATATAAAGATATCTTTAATATTACAGAAATATTAATCTCAACATCTGCAAAAGTGTGAGAAAAATTGCTTCAATTTCCTGTTGGCAGTTTCATGAGTGAAACCATGAAATGAACCTTGAAGTGGTTAGTGGGCATCTTTTATTGTACCTTCTGTGGTTGTGTTTGAGACACCGTGCCCAAATGACATTAAGAAATTGGAGCTGGAAACCCATCTGAAATGCAAGTTTCCAGGTGGATGTGTGTGTGTATAATAGAACAGATGATGCCAAGTGCAAGGGTTGTCCCTCCACCTTCTATTTAGGGGGATTTTGAATTTCAGATAAAGCCAAACAATAATAATAGAAGGTTGCATGAAGGTTAATGTTGTTTAGGCAGATGGTGAATTGCAGATTCAACCTGTTGTCACAATAATGAATGTGTTTGAAAAGATGTTCATGTGGCAAATGGGAGAAAAATGAAACAGAATATGCACATGCTTGCACACACAGCCCTAGCATTGCTGCTGCCTGCCACTCATACCCAAACCTGTACATATATGTACTTCTTTAGAGATTCTGTATTGACCCTCTGCCACAAATCAATATGAAAAGTAGGACTACAGATTCAAAAGCATGCACTGTTAATACTGATGCCATAATTTTGCCTGGCAGCAATGACAGAAGCATTTGATCTGAGTCAGGTGAAATTTTATATCCCTATTAAATGTAATTTCCCCCCCTTCTCCACCACATCCATTTTTTACCCTTCTCTCTTTTCCCATTTTACAGCTTCACAGCAAAGTAGCCCACAAAAGAAATGTTTTACAGGGGCCTGGAGTGCTCAGCCAAGTGTTTCTCCAGTGCTTTGAAAAACTCTGTGGTTCTTTCTCCTCTGGAGAGCCCTGTTAGAATACGGAGTGGCTTTTTGATGAAGCTGTATCACCCTATTCAGTCAGGTATTTAGCTAAAATAGTATAGACCCAAAGCTTCATGTTTTACTCTAAATCCCTTTGAAAATAGGTGAGCAAATCCCCTCTAGTTGCAAAAAATCCATTGGAGTCAAAGCATCTGTGGGGATTTGTTCAAGCTAAATAAAAATAATATGGGAGGTCAGCTGTAGCAGTCGTGATAAATCATTTTATGAGGGACACAGCTTTCAAAAAGGATTCCTGGCCAGCCATACTTGAGAAGCAGTCGTCCAAATTACCTGAGCTTGTTGCCAACACCTGGTTCAGGCCCCTTGTACACAAGATTAATATAAATGGGCAGGAAGGGGCACAGCCCACTGCTTCAGAATTGATTCTGTACCTGGAATCCAAAGGAGGTTTAGGATGCTTGCAGCTTTTGCAGGCTGTGTCAGTTACACATGTCCTTGTAATACTTTTATTTTTCTGCAACTTTTACAGAGAATGAAAGATTTGGGGACATAATTACTGAAAGTTTAGGACTCATGTAGAAAATTCCCTTTGTATTTGTACAAACCCACTAACCTCTAGCTGAAGAAAAATGCATTTGCTGTAGAAAGAGGCAAAGAAGAAATTCAGAGGAAGCCAAAACTCTTAATATAGCCTTTGCAAGGTTTGCAACTTTATCAGGCTATCAGGTTATGTGTCTGCTGCAGAGGTAATTCTCCATTTGGAATTTCAACAGACTTTAATCTTTTTTTAGTATTTTTGCAGTAATTCAATGTAAAAATTAAAAATACTTTGCCCTTCCTCCAAAAGCCATTAAAAAAAAACCCTTACTTTTTCCACCCTTCTTTCTGCCCGTGAGGAGTTGTCATTTTCCATCCATTCCATTTTCTCCAAACTGTGTATTCAGCTCTTTTTAAATATTCATTTTGCCATTATATTTATAACCTCACTGTGATCATCTTTTGCCTAATTACTTACCTGATTGGTTTCAGCTCTATCCTGAGGGGGAATGCCAGACTAAAACCAGCAGTGTCACTAGATAATGTCTGGAAATTGGGAAGGTAGACATAGTTAACAGGGACCCAGCAGGCTGCTTTGGAGAATGACAGTCACCAGAACCAGTGGAGGCTGGAAAATGGGAATAATAGTAATAACCAAAATAATAAATTAATCATATTTGTATAATTTATATAATAGATATTATATACAACACATATTTTATATCATTATATATTATTATTCTTATTATTATTGTTGCTATTTTTGTTTTCTTATTATTATGTTTGCATTATAATAATGATTTATCTAGTCATCATATTTATATATTTTATAGTATATATTATATGACATATTTTATATAATCATGTATTATTCTTATTATTGTTGTTGTTTTCTGTTTTATTATTATGTTTTCATAATAAGAATTTATTCATCTTATATATTTATACAGTATATATTATTTATAACATATTTTATATCATTATGTATTATTTTTGCTATTTTTGTTTTATCATTGTTATTATAACGTATGCACTATAATAATAATTTATCTAGTAATCATATTTATGTATTTTATATAGTATATATTATATATAACATATATTTTATATCATTATGTATTATTATTCTTGTTATTGCTGGTTTTTTTGATGATTATTATTATTATTTCATGTATTAATTTTCATGGCATCAACATTCTGTATGCAATCCTACTTGCAGAAAAAATTGCTCAGAATCTTAGAACACATGAATGTGTTCTGTGTTTGTGCCAAAAGCTGATACTGACCAGGTGTTGTGCTGGCAGCTGCAAACCCTCAGTAGGGAACCTGGGCCTTTAGCACTGTGTAACCTAAAAAAACACTTTTTACATGAAAGTTTCTTGTCTTATCCTTTCCATTGTGGCAGAAAAAATGGCTGGAATAAATAGAAATAGCAATAGTTATGTTTAAACTCTCCACTGTCTGCTCTCCAGGCTGCAAATATTTGCTTCCAGTACAATCCAAGTGTTCAGTGAATTGGAGAATCAAAGGTGTGTTAGCTGTGTAGACACAACTGCTTAATTTCAGAGAGCAGAGTAAACAACCTGGAATGAAATTTTGGGGAAGGAAGAAAGTATTTGAATTGATCAGCCTCATTAGCAGACTGCTGCAATCACCTTTTTTCCTGTGAAATCTTTGCTGTGTAATTAATCACACCTTGTGAGAGGGGATTGCTGGTATTTATACAGGTACTGCTGTGACAGGCAAGATAGGGTTTGGCTCTCATGCATTTCCAGTGGTAGATATTGTGGAGGCAGGGACAGAAAGAATGGCAGAGATGTTTGCAAGGACTCCTGGCATTGCTCTCTGGCAGTGTGGAATTATCTGAAAAACCTTTAGTTTCTGTCTGTCTGTTGTAAAACTGCAGGTCACAGCCACTGAGATCAGTTTTGGATCCATGTTTTCAGGCAGAGCATCAATTAACAGGCACTGACTTGGCTGATGGATAAAGAATGAGTATTTCTCCTATGAAGAATGACCATTTCAAAGGTCGCCTGTGAAGGATGACACCAGCCTGGCCCAGTGCTGGAAGATCAACCCTTGTCTGGTTTACCTTGGTCTGGGGGTGTTGGCCTTTCTCCCAGGTGACACAGCTGCACACCTCTGCAGGAATGCTGCTTTTCAGGGCTCACACCTGCATGAACTTCCCTGGTGTGATTTGCCTCTCACCAAATCACTGGATGCTTGATGGATCCAGAGTTCCTTGCTCTTTGTGCAAGCTTTTACAGGAAGTTTGATTTTATATGAGTTAATAAGGTTTTACTTGCCTTGTGCTTGGCTTCCAAATGCTCTTTATTGCAGGGATGCCCAGTGCAGATGTGTCTTCCCAGTAATAGAGATTTTGGGAGGGGCTGCACTCAATTCTAAATGCAGCTTTGTCTCAGCTCAGCCAGCACAGCTTTGTTTGGGTTGGTGTGTGACAAAGGGAAGAACAAAAGCCTGGCGTTGTAACTCATTTTATTCCCCACCAAAACAAAGAGGAGAGAGAGAGTGAGAACAGGGCTGTTCTGGAGATTATCATCGTTCTTTTGAGACACAGTGGTATTTTCCCAAGGAGGCAATGACATTTCTTAATTACTCTCTTCATGGGTAGCCATGTGTAGAGATTACTGGGGGCTCAGCAGGGCATTGTTGAGCAGAGCCTCAGAGGAGGATATTGCTGACAGTAGAGCCCTGCACCATGCACTGCTCCTCTCTTTCCCTCACTCTTCATTACACCAGCTAATTACTGCAGCTTCTGCTGCCTGAGCGGCAGGGCTTAGCCCCTCTCCCCAGCAGCCCTTGGCTGGCAGGGTAATTTGCAGGAGCAGGGATGCTCCAGAGCTGCTGTCATCCTCCTGTCAGGCTTGGCTGCCAGACCAACAGCCTTGGAGTGGGAGGCAAGCAGTGCTCTGAGCTGGGAAAGGACGTGAGCATCAAATAATGCTGGGGACCCCTTAGAGCTGCCATGTCCCAAAGGGACATCCTCAAAGAATTTGCCTTGAAATGCACATAACATGTTTGGGTTTAATCCTGCTCTTGGATGTTCTTCTCTATGTCCAGACTAGAACAAGAACAGGCAATTTTTTTCAAATACTGCCTCAGTTTCATTTCTAAGGAGAAAAGTTTGAACATGCTTGTGGGAAATGGAAAGATAGAAACTTCCACAGGTACAGGAGGGTTTGATCTGCAGCCTTGGAAGGAGCTTGGGTTGATGTAAAAATGAAGAAAGTAGAAAAATCACGAACTTATGTTTCTGTAGTTGTAAGGAAGAATATGCCTTAAGCAAGAAACTGTATTGAGAAAATAGTGATGGGTTTATAAGGTCGGGGTGTGGTTGTATAGAGTAGCCAGTGCAAGTGTTACAAATAGCTTTTTATTAAATATACACAGTTATGTGTATATTTATCTCTAAAACATTGAATTACATAGCTCTATTTTCACCTTATATAATTATATATTGACTAATCAGCAAGAAGTTAATCTTTGTACCTTTTGAAAAACCTCACTCCCCTCCCTCCCTGTCTCACAGATTCATATTTCTGTGGCTGTGTGTGGTTAGAGAGCATGAAAATAAATCCTACTCCTCTCTAGCAGTGAATTCACATTTTGATTCCACTGACAGCACACTGTGATGCTATGGTGTGATATTAAACTTCCAGTTGATAAGAAGTCTGAACACTAGTATCAGCTCTGTGTGAAATATGGTTGATTCTGGGTGTACACCAGAAAAACTGAAAATAGACTTGCTTTGAGCCACAGCCTGTAACTGCTTGGTAGTTGCAGACACAAAACCAAAGTGTAAAGAACTTGGCAGCTGTGACATCCACCATCACAGTCCATCAGACATTATAGTAATAGAAAAAACAATCTTGAATATATGTAAAAAAGGCAGGTCAGTCTGCTTGGTTTAAATAAACTAAAGTTGGGGTGGTATTGTAACAGATTTATAAACAAAATACCCATAGGTTATAAGCACTCAAATATTTACGTAACTGGGTGTAATTATATATACATGTACACTCAAAAACTGAACATCAAATGAGCAAAATGGTTTATTGAATGTGTTCCCTGCTTAGAACCATGTTTAAGTAGCCTGTGATCCTTTGCTGAAGGTAATCTTGTAAATCTGGGGTGCAGAATTTGCTTTGCAATCAAGTGATCAGTCTCTGTCCTGCCATTCTTGAAGAAGGGAATGGTGTCCCATGTGTCCCCTTTGGAGTCTGGGACATGTCCCCCTTTCTCATGTATTGAGGTGTTGCATTCACAGGTCTGTCAGATCTATTAAACACAGGTGATGTATGGTTTTTTTGAGTTAGGTCTTATGAAGTGTCTTTTTACCTAATTAAAAAAAGGAAACTTCTAAGCTTTTTTCCTTTTTGAAGAAACAAAAAATAGTTTTGTCACTCCATCAACAGAACACATTCCTATATGCAGGCAGGTGACATTTGGTATATTCAGTGGATCCTGGGTACAGTTTTGTAGGCCTGCAGGCTTCTTGTTAGTGCCCTAGAGAGTGTGATTGTAAATGAAGATTTTTCTGGTTTTTGGCTGTTCTAGGAGACAGCCTTCTCCCAGAACCTGTGTGTTTACTGTCCACATTTAGTAATGAATGAGCTGTCAGAGATGTACATTTTAAAGGCATTTTTGTTAAAGCTGTGTTCTGGAAGGGATGGCATATCTAAGAGAAGAAAGAGCTGGCAATAAGTAATTTCTGGGCCTGGAAGCTGTGGTGTGAGAGAGTTAACTGCCCTTACACTTGCCTGAGGCTCTCATCAGCAGACTTGGTGGTAATGAGTGATTTCATGGGGCCTATTGCTTAATTCCTAAACATGGAGCTATTTAAACAGCTCTGCAGTTCATTACAAAGTCAAATGTGTTTTGCCAGTTAAATGGACAGAGGTGACTGTGAAATAGAAGTGTTTCTATTTATTTCAACTAAATATGCTGCATGTAGCAAGATGAAGGAACATTGAATAATTGGAGCTCAGGATTCATCTTGGTCAGTGTTTATTTGGTGCCTGGGCTTTTTTTAGCTCACAATTTTATCCTGTTTGGTTTCAATCTGATGCCATGAGGAGAGCAATAGTCAGGCAAGAAGAGTATAATGTAAAAATTTGGAGCAGTACCTCTATTTGAAAAGGAGTTTGAATAGTAAAGTGTTAGAGGAACTAAAAAATAAAGAGACAAATAAGTTTACAGTTTAATTCATAATTGAAATCCCCTGAAAATAGTATATAAGCCTCCTATTAAATGCTGTTGAGTCAGTGAGGATGCTGTGAAAGCATACTAAAAAGTTACTAAAAAGTGAAGTTACAAAGTGTTACTAATGCTACTAAAAAGGAAACTACCCTGTAAATCAAAACCAAGCATCACATTATTTGTTATTTACTTGCTGTAGAGGCCTTTTTGCAGAATGAACAGTCAGTCTCAGAGGGGTTTTCCATAAAGCTGCTCTGTTCATCAGCCAGAAGTGCAGGAAGGGAGCCCTAGGACTGCTTGGATGTGTCTGTGTGTGTGTGCATGCCAGAGAATGGGCCAGTGGAGCTGCAGAGCTGCACCAAGGTGTTCAAAGCTCTGCAAGCTCCCAAAGGTTCCAGGAGGTGTCAGGAAATGGAACTCAAGCTGGGGCCTGGAGCTCTCTTGCTCCTGTTTACCATCTCAACAGAGATGATAATTCCAGAGGGGCAGGAAGAGAACAGAGCTCTGAGGAATGCCACCTTCCTGTCCCTTGTGGCTTTGAGGAGAGCCAAGAGACAGAAATCACTGTAAGATATTTATTGCCAGTGAGTGACCTGCTAAGCCAACAGAATGCAGAGAACCATGTGGTGCTGAGGAATCAGCCATGACATCCCCAGACTGGGAATGGCACTGAAAATAGCCCAAACACTCTTGAGTGGAAGAGATGGTCTGGTTGGATGTCATGGATGTGAGGACAAGCATTTTACAGCTTGTGTGATCTGTCTGGGACATGCTGAGGGTGGGTGTCAGAGACCCCTTGACCACAGGGGATGGTGACAGCATGGAAGTGATATTTTTGTCAAAACATCATCACCACTGGCAGCCTTTTCCATGCAGAGCATTCCAGGGAACATCTGTCCTGTAGGAGTGGCCTCTTGAACCAAGGTCTGCTGGCCAAACTGGTTCTGGATAGGGAAAAGTTAAATTTGCATGCACACTGATGTTTCAAAGGGGTATCTCAGCTTCCCAGTGCAGTTTTTGGGTTGCATTTTGATTGCTTAGTTTTGCTGTAGTCCATGAATTAATGAATTATATCCAGGGAACAGAAACAACACTGTGGTAGAACAGGGCAGAAAGAGAGAACATGGCACATTAGCAAAAATGAGCAGAGCCAGAATGGACATGAGAATGGAAACTGAGGGGTTTACTTTCATGGTGTGCACTAAAAAGCATGGACTAGGGCACCTAACTTAGTTAAGTCTTTCAGGCTGAGAACAGAGTGAAAATTCCTGTTCCCTCCTCTATTTCAAGTCATTTTGCAATGCTGCTAATGGAAGTAAAAGGATCTCACTCAGCACTTTAAAAAGTGGAGCTCTGCATCCTTTTCTTTTCTCAAGCATTTTCTAGCCTAAACTCTTGATGGCTCTTCATTCTGCTGCCTGTAAAGAGTTTGGACAGAGGAACTTCATGAGAAGGTGCCAGGGCTTTGGAGCCTGTGTTAGCAGGGTCAGTGTGAGTGTCCTGCAGCACAACCTGGAGGCTTTGAGGAGAAGCAGAGGCCACAATCTCCCTTTCTGTTCTAGTACACTGTTTTCCCCAAATTACAGCATGAAATACCCATTAATTTTTTCACAATTATCATAATCCTCATAGAGATCCTACTCACCACAAGCACGAGGCTATAAAATCATTCTTTGTTTTTCTGCTGGTGTTTCTCTTTTTTTAAATTGTTGCACAGTGACTGATTTTAATTGAGGCACACTGGACACAGAGGAATGCCTTTGGGATACTTTCCTCTAAAAATCTGCATGCCAGCAGCATCTCCACTCGATGCTGACTGGCACAACTGCCTCTCCTAAGGATTTCATGCGCCTTCAAGTGGTGTTTTTGTATCATTACTTTGCAATGCCATGGGAGAGATCACATGTCAGAACAGATAAAACCCCAAATCACATCTGTGAATATTATGCAAAGAATAAGCTGTGTGTTCCTTGTCTATGGTGGTGTTCGTAGGGGTCCCAGGACAAGGGAAGAGATGAGAATCTTGACTCCATGTTTCAGAAGGCTGATTTATTATTGTATGATATATATTAAAATAAAATGATATAATTAAAACTATACTAAAGAATAGGAGAAAGGATTTCTTCAGAAGGCTTGAAAAGAAAGGAATGGAATGATAATAAAATCTTGTGACTGCTCACAACCTCGACACAGGTGGCTGTCATTGGTCATCAAGTAAAACCAATTTCACATGCTCAGTAAACAATTCTCCAAATCCCATTCCAAAGCAGCAAAACATGGAGAAGCTGAAGCTTCTCAGAAGAAAAGATCCTAATGAAATGATTTTTCATAAAACATGTTTGTGACATTTCTCTTTCTCTCTCTCATGTCAATGCTCTCCAGGTCTGTGCAGATGTGGGTCGTTTAATATAAATACAGCTCTGTGTTTATTAATGGCTATATTATAGGCATTATAATACAGGTGATATAATGCCTATCATAAACCTATGTGGAGGTGGTACAACCATCCTGCACAACACCCTCTTCCTCATTGCTGCCAGAAAGGAGAGGGAAGATTCCAGGTTTGTGGAATCCTTGAAGGGACCACAGTGGCTCATCTGGTCCCACCTCCTGTTTCAGCAGGGTCATCCCAGAGCACAGGGCACAGGATTGTGTCCAGATGGGTCTGGAATATCCCCAGTGAGGGAGACTCCACACCTCTCTGGTCTCTGTTTGAAAAGATCTTCCCCTCCTGTCCAGGTGGAGCTTCCTGAGCATCAGTCCCTGCCCATTCCTGGTGTGCCATTGCTGGGCCCAGCTCTGAGCCCTCCCTGCACACAGGGACACCCAGGGCTGAGGTTCCTCCCTGCTGGGGCTCCTCTCCAGGCTGAACAGCCCCAGCTCCCTCAGCCTCTCCTCAGCTGGGAGATGCTCCAGGCCCTTCCTCATCTCTGCAGCCTCCACTGGCCCTGCTCCAGCAGGGTCATCCCAGAGCACAGGACACAGGATTGTGTCCAGATGGGTCTTCCAGTGAGGAAGCACCACACTCTCTCTGGTCCCTGTTTCAGAGCTCAGTCACTGCACAGGAGAAGTTCTTCCTCCTGTCCAGGTGGAGCTTCCTGAGCATCAGTCCCTGCCCATTCCTGGTGTGCCATTGCTGGGCCCTGCTCTGAGCCCTCCCTGCACGCAGGGACACCCAGGGCTGAGGTTCCTCTCTGCTGGGGCTCCTCTCCAGGATAAACAGCCCCAGCTCCCTCAGCCTCTCCTCAGCTGGGAGATGCTCCAGTCAAAGTTGCCACCACAGCCTCATTTTCTGGCTTGCCTCACCTCTGGGAGGTCATGAAAAATCTCTGTCTTCCTTCAGAGCCTTTTTGGGACAGCATTGGCAGGAGCAAAACTAAGGATTGATTGTGTTTGCTGTGTTCAGTTGAGTGTCCGTGTTTGGTGCAGTTCCACAAGGAATGCAAGAGGTCTGTTACATGGTACCAATTAATGCAGAATTAGACAAACCCAATGGAGTATTACAACAGCTATATTTGTTCCTTTTTGCTTTTTCTTTATTTTTTTTTTAATTTAATGAGTCCTAATATTCTCAGCTAGCCTGGTGCACAAGACCTTCAGCTAAAACTGTCAGCTAATGAGGATTTTCCAGCGTGCTTAACCTGAGGCATAAAAGAGGAGCACAGATATGTCAGTATTTCCTTGATTTAGCTGTCTATTCTCTGGATTTTTGAGTAAGACACTTTGAGTGCAGGTTGGGGGTTTTTTTAAATAATATAATTGAATAATATAATATATGACTATATTATATATTGACTATATTGATAATATATTGACTATATTCTATTATTATAATATAATATATAACAATGAGATGATGTATTATATTAATATAATATTTTAATCATATAATTGAATATATTCTATTATTATAGTACAGTTGAATGCCTTTTTGTGGTGCATTTCTGGCAGGCAGAGCCCAGAGGTTCTGGTTCCCTGCTCCCCCAGCACAGTGAGGCTGTGTGTGTGTGCCAGGGCTCAGCAGCAGCCGGGCTGTGCCTCCCCTGCAGCCAGGGAGGGATTGTGCCTCCAGCTCTGCTCTCTCTCTCTCATTACATGCAGGATCAGGTCTGTGCTGTTCCAGACTCCTGCACAGCCCCTCTGGAGAGCTGTCAGCTCTCTCCTCTCTGCCAGGCTGGTTGACAATGCAGCACATGAAGCTGTGGAGCACAGAGCTCTGCCACCTTTAAGAGTTGTGGGGTTTTCCTCTTTCCCCCTCTGGCTGGTTTTTTTCTCTATTTTTTGCCAAGAGAATTGTTTTCTAGAGGAGAACAGCCTGTTTCTTATTCAGCTACAGATTGTAAATTACCTAAGGCTTACAAATTAAATTGGTTTTAGTAATAAATCCCCTGGTGCATTATCTGTTGTTTGCAATATTTCATGTATGCAAGCTATTCAGCTGATTCTTTTTTATAAATCTCATTTTTAATCAGTCATTGGCATTGACCTTCCTAGTCAATTGGTGTATAATGATAACTTCTTACAGAATACTTTTTTATCCATGAGTATCATAGATACCCTTTCTGTCCAACAAATAACCATAAAAGCAGAAATCCTTATGCTCCTTCACACCTAGGAAGTGCTAATGCTGGCAGCCAGACACCTGAAGTTTTTGTTATTATTATTATTGTTATTTGGGGAGTACTTTCTGCTTTTCATACAAAGTGCCTACCAACACAACACTTTAACCTTATTATTTGAACATCTTCTTATATCATGGCAGGAATCCCACTCACAACAGGGTGTTCTCTGATCCTGTTGTCATCTTTTTTGTCTATTCTCACAGGCAAACATTTGATCTCTACTTCTAAAGCTGAATGGTTTTCAGCAATACTGCAGGGTTGTTTTCTGTCATTCCTGGTTTTTTACTTCTGAGTTTTGTCCTCTGGGACAAAAAAAGTGTCTGCTGTGTATGTTCCTGTGGATATTTGTTGTTTGCTGCATATTTCCTATGTGCAGCTAACTAGAATTAATAGCTCTTTGTCTCTCTTTGGGAAGTCTTGTCTGCTATACATCACCTGAGTTGCTAACAGACAACTTATTAAACTGCAACATTAAATTACAGCAATTTATATAGTTTAAGCAAACTCTTTACTAGGCAAGTTATTCTGTGAGTGCTTGCAAAAGTTCAGGTGCATGGGACCCAAGTACAAGAATTAAGAAGAGAGGGAAAGGCAGAAATGTAGATATGTAGATGCTGTCTACACTGTAGCTTTGCAGAACTAATTATTTAAATTACTCAGCTGTCCAGAAGCAAAACTCAGAAACTGTTTAAGATTAGTCAGCTGGCCAGATTCAGAGGGCCAAATTCTTCCTAGAAAAAGGACAGGCTGTTATAATATTATAGTTGTTATAATGCTATATCACGTTTTTACTGAAAGTTTATATAGGGGATATGAGCTAAAAATGCACTCATCTCCCTCTAAGTGTAAATCTGATAAGGTCCTGAAGATCTCAGCCTCTCCCTCTCCTGATTGTGAAAATTGAGGGCTTTTTATAAATTATGTTTAATGTAGAAAGAGAAGGTGCAATCAAGCCCTTGTCACATGTCTGTCACTGACAAGGAGGTGATGGCTCCCACCCAGCCAGGGCAGGGGCAGGCAGGAGGCAGAGCTGGCAGCACCACAGTCACTGCTCCCTGCCTCAGCACCCTCAGCACCCTGATCCCTGCTGAGACGAGCTCCTGAGCCCAGGGAGCTGCAGACACAGCATTTCCCTCCCCAGGCTCCGGCTGGGTTTGTTCAGAGTGGCATTACAGCTGCACATGAAGGTCAGCACATGAAACCACTCATGTGTCATTGCAGGCAGGTATTTTCTCTTTCAGCTAAAATATTTTATCTACTTAGCTCCTCTCAGTGAGGGAGGCACCTTTTTTACCTCTCACAGGAGGGCTGCTGACCCTCAGCTCCTGCTAAGTGGAGGCCATTGTGTTAAACAACGATGCTGACCTTACAAAGGGAAAACAATTCTTTTAAAGGTTTTATAAAATCTTTCCCAAGGGCTGCTAAACCTGCCTTGCTGTAATGCTGGGTTGGTTTTTTTTTTTTTTTTTTGTTCATGAAAAGATTGGAAGTAACCCACACACAGTTTCACAATTTCTCATCCTCTTGTACGTGACACTCAGTCTTCAGACAAATGTCATGAAAAGCACTTTTGCACAGGTCAGTACTTCTGTGGGGCAGAGTTCCCAGGAAAATGGGATCATCCTTTACTGTCTGAAGCTGGATTTGTAAACAGTCAAGTCTGAAATTGTCATGACAGGACCTTCATTTGATGTTGCTTTTTGGACATCCCCATTGCTCTTTAGAATATTCACATATCAAAGAAATCATCTTCCTCAGAGGCAGAAAACTGAAGTGCACTGCAGAGTTCACATCTTCTTGGAACAGGCCACCATCTGACCACTACAGTAACTCTTTAACAGGTCCAGCTTTGTAACAGCTTCTCTCTGAAGTATTTCATTACTGTTCACTGATTTAAATGTAATCTTTGTGTTCATTTTCAGTAGTAGCATGTGACTTAAAAGAGGGAAGTGGGTGTTTTGTTGATAATAAGAATAATAAGCTGATGCTTGTAGAGGTTCCTGGTGACGATCACCTCCTTGTGTCAGAAGCCATCATTTATCAGCAGTTTCCTCACAAGCAATGACTTGGGCATTTCAGTATTTATCTTTTTGTAATTCAAGTGGTACCAAAGTCTATAGTAGAAACTGGTAATCCCCCAGCCAAGGAATAATGTGCTCTGACTCCATGATTCAGAAGGCTGAAGAAATGCTTTATTAAGCTACATTATGTTACACTAATATGTACTTACATCTTCATATACTAAAAGAGTATAATACTAGAAAGATACTCAAGACAAACTCATGACTGTCAGCAGACAGCCAGGACACAGCTTTGACCCAACTGGCCAAGGAATCAAAATGACTTTCACCCATGTCCAATTAACAAATCACTTCAGGTAAACAATCTCCATAACACATTCCACATGTGCCAAACAACAGGAGCACAGAGTAGAGATAAGAATTGTTTTCTTTTCCCTGAAGTTCTCACTGCCTTCTCAGGAAAAATCCTGGGAGAGAGAATTATTTCTCTGTTCAGAGAATGTGAATACCACAAAAGTCAGCCTCTTGTTTCAGCCTGAGGATGATATTCTGCTCTAATGGCAGCTGGTGAGTAAACACAGAATACTGGGCTGGGTTTGACCACAAAGATTCCTGCATGATCCCTTGTCCATGCCAGTTCTCAGCCTCCATGTTTGACAGCCAGAACAGCCAGGGATGCTTCAGAGACAGTGTCCATGGTAGCTTAAATTGCAAACAGAAAGGTTTGGGGAGGCATAGGAACGCCTTCTTCTAAATCACCTGAAAAACTTGTTAGAAATAGGTATCCCTGCAGGTAGAAGAATCCCTCTCAGGGCTGTGCTGCCAGTTGGCAGCACTGTGCTATGCCATGCACTGGCTGTGGGGGACAAATGTTCACAGCCTGGCCCAGAAATGAGGGACAGGTTCTTTCCTTGCTCCGTCTGAGGGCCATGCTCTGGATGTTTGTCTGGCTGTTCTCCTCCTCTCATTTTGTGATGGACATTCTGTTGATAAGAAAATGGCATTGCCTGGATTAAACATTTCAGCCCCCTCATCTCACCAATAAAGCAATGTAAGGGGAACATGGCACAGGATTGCAAACAAGGTACCTCCTCTGCACAGTGACCATTCCCAATCTCTCCACTTGCTCAGAGCTCTCTTGGCTCTGTGAGCTCCCTGCTGGCAGTGGAAGTGTGCAGTTAGATTCCCACATGGGCTGCCTCCTCTCTGGGGTGGACAAACCTCCATTTCCTCACCCTTCCCTTGCATTTTGCCCTCACTAATCATCTTATGTGTCCTCTGCTGGGCTCTCTTTGGTCTGCTGACATCTTTTACTTCTACATATGCAATTTCAAATAAACAGAGGGGAATAATCTCCTCTGATCAGCTGCTGGTTATTTCTTGCTGTACAGCTCAGCATGGAACCAGGCTTCAGGACAGCCAGAGTGCCTGCTGACTTCTGTTCAGTATTGTCCTGAAATGGACACTGCACATTCCTACCACCTGAACTGAGCATTTTTCCAAAACCCAACTATTTTCCAGCTTGGCATTTCTTTGCAGAGGGAATTTTACCTCAGGTGAGAATGTAAGAAGGACTGTGAATTCATGACTGGAGGCTGTATCTGCTCTCCTTTCATCTGGAGCAGAGAACATCCACGATGATGGAGCATAAATAATGTTGGGATACAGCTCTGGCAGTGAAACTGTACTGGCAGCGCATTCCTTTTCTGCATTCCTGTCTCCATCTGATGCTTAGCTAAGGAGCACAAAAGGGAAAATTGAGATTAACTGTGCTTTTACACATGTTCCTATTGCCAAGAGAGTGAGAATCCAGAGAGATTGGGATTGCCATGGAGCTTTAATATTCATTCTAATGGCATTCCTCTGTCTAGTGGTGCAGGAATGCCTGTGATTCTGGCTGGTGATCCCTTTCTGTCTGTCCTCCCAGTCAGCACAGATCTCACAGGAGAATGCAGTGTAGGACAACAAGGAAATCTCCAGCTCTGTGAGAAACACTGTACAGAACTTATTATTTCTGAAGAATTGCATCATGGAAAAACATGCAAACTTATTTTTCCCATGTTTCACTCCAGTCATAAAAAATTACCATGGCTACTAAATGGAGTAAATGGCAGAGATCACAGGTTATTTATTCCCATGCTAAACTCTGACAACATGCCAAATGCCACAGAACCAGCTCTGGCTGAAACATCTTGTAAACCTGAAAAAAAGCCATGTCCTGGCTTGTTTCTTTGTTAGCCTTGCTCTCTCCATCTCCTGAAACAATGTGGTAGATTTGCCATCTTTGAGTGGGCCTGCAGCTACATTTGAGTGGCTGTTGTGCTGATTGTGGAAGAGGGGGACTGAACTCCCAGTCCCTTGGGAGACCAATATCCCTGCTGTTGATTTGAATGTTGTTAAAATCACTCTGTATCAAGAGTAGGCAAGTGTGGGATGGCTTCAGATAATGATAACAGCACAAGATTGGGGATAATGTTTGTGATAAACCACATTTGTGGGACTTTCTATCCCACCTTTTGCAGACCTCCTAATTCTGCTGCAGTTCATACTCCCTGCTGTGCAGTGCCAGTGGAAGTCCTAACCTAATTAGTATATAAGCATAATGAAAGTGATTAATTTACGGGTTTTTTCATATTCTCTGAGTCCATTTGTGGAAGACAATCTAGGAATAGAGTGTTGCTGCCAGGATGAATTAACTGCTGTCCTTTCATTCAGATTGCCCCACACTGTTGAATTAGTGCCCAGGTCAGACTGGAATGTGCATTTCTGTCCCCTTCTGTCACTTTCTGCTGATCCACTTGGTATTTGATACAGAGGCTTTAAAGAGTAGGAAAAGCAGGTTCCAGTCCCGGTCCTGCACAAAGGCAGGAATTTGGAGTGTGTTAGGAGGGTTCACATTGCTGCTGCTGGGGGGCACAGTGCTATAATTATCTGAGAGGTGCAGGTGGTCTGGGGGTGAGTGCCTGTTAGCAGTGTGATATTTTAAAATACATACCTTCCTCCTATTATTTTTGGTCCCAAATGAGGACTAGAAATAGGGAGCAATTTTTCCTTTTAAGCTTGCCACTGTCAGTTGGGTTTGTGTTGATTCAAGTGCTCTTCCTCAGTGACCTTCATCTCCCCATGCCTGTGAGATGTGAAAGATGCTGTTGACACAAGCAAAGGCTCAAGCTCCCTCAGCTCATATCCCAGACAGCACTTTAACATGGCATGTTTGATGCTGAATATTTCTGTCTTGCTGACAAAGTGGCAGTGAAAGTTATTGCATTCATCTGGGAAAGAGAATGGAGCAGAATGAAAGCCACAGCAAACAGTGCTGCCTTTCCTTTCTTCCCTGTCCTTGGCCACTGAAACCTCTGAATGTAGGAGGCAAAACAGAGGGGGCTGGGCACTTAAAACAAGGTTTAGAAATGAAAAATTAGGGCCTAAAATTAAATTATCAGGTGCATAACAGGAAAACAATCCCAAGTCTCTATTTGCAGGAGCAATGGCTTCTGCATTTGCACTAAGAAATCAGCTTACACACACTAAAATGTGATTGCAGGGTAGTACTAGAGGTAGTACTAACCCTCCCCACCCATATTTGTCTCTCTGCACTTTTCTCAAGTGTTTTACACTGCCAGAGAAATCTGGAGGAAGAAGAATCCAGCCTGTGTTGCTTCATCCACATCAGGGCCACTGCAAATCTCTGCAACACATTTGTTGCCAAATCAGCACGAACTGAAGCAATGAGGTTTGAAAAGGCACTAATAGGAAAAGTGCAGAATAAAGAGCTTTTTTTTTTTTTTTCTTTATTGCAGATTTGGGTCTTTTTATTCTTTGGTTAAAACTAGGTTTGCCTCCCAAAGTGGCCACTGCTGACCATGCCATGGTGGTTGGTGGTTTGGACAGACAACTGCTTTGAAGCAGCACTTTGTGATTTCTGTGTCATTGCAAGTAAGAGCTCATCTTCAGGTCTTCTGCAGCCTTTTCCTCCATCCCTTTCTGTTTCTGAGGACCTTGGTGTTGGGGCACACAGTCCCCTTTGGCTGTGCTTGTGCTTTTTGAAGAGCTCCCTGCCTGGGGACTGTCACTGCTGCTTGTGCTGGTTTTAGGCTGAATGAGCCAAGGCAGTTGGAATAGTTTAGGAAGGTGATGGTCGCTGTTCTTGGGACCTGAGAGAAATCTGGGAGCATCTGTGTGAGTTATACAGGTGTAAGAGGTCAAGGCAGGCTGGAGACACAGTCAGCAGCTGGAAAGGCAGAGAGAATTGGGGCTTTTCAGACAGAGCAGAGAGGAGGTTTAGATAAGGTATTAGGAAAAAAATTTTTCCCTATGAGTGTGGTGAGACCCTGGCACAGGTTGCCCAGAGAAGCTGTGGCTGGCCCATCCCTGGGAGTGTCCAAAGCCAGGTTGGATGGGGCTTGGAGCAACCTGGGAGAGTGGAAGGAGTCCCTGCCCATGGCAGGGGTTTGTAGATAGATGATCTTCCAACCCAAACCATTCTATGGTTCTGTGAGGAGACAGGGAGTTGGTACAGAGGGAAACATTCCCTGTTCCCTGCTGTACACGAGTAATGGGACATCTCTGTGCCAGAGTGGGAGAATAATAGAGACAACATATGCTGTGCTCTCAGTTTTCAAAGCTAAGAGTGGTTGCTTGGAGCTCATTCTGATGCCTCAGGTTTTAGCTTTTATATGTTTCAGATTCTGTACTGCTTTCGTGTGTCGTTCTGAGCTTAATATTAAGTGTTGGTGAGCTCTCTTCACAGAGCAGGGAGACAAAACAATTCCTTCTCTAGCTGGGGACCAAGGACATGATACCAAATGATCCAAATCTCAGGCCCAAGAGCACAAACAGTGGGGACTAAAAAGAGAAAAACAAGAAGGATGGGACTTCATGGGCAGGAGCTGTAATTGGACAATTAACTCCAATATGAAAATGGAGCAGAACTTATAAAAGTGAGAGACTCCATGACCAGTTGTCCATTTTGTGACCAATTTGATTCATCTTGGCTGTAGCCCTGGCTGGGCTCTTGTGCTGCCAAAGGTGGATCCATTGAGGCCTTTTAATAAATCCCTACTTTATTCTTTAACTCTTTAATTCTTTGGCCTCTGCTCTAGGTCAGCCTTCACAAGACATCAGGGTGTAGGGAAAGACTTTTGGAAGGAAACCGAGGTTATTTCAGCCAGGGATTGGACAGGGAAGGAGGCGATGTCCCCACTGTGGGTAATGAGTGGAAATGCAGTAAGACCACAGAAGCTGGGAGCCTCTGGAACAGCTTGGCCAGCTGGAAAGTTTCAGAGTTTTGAGTGCTGCCATCTACTGTGGAAACCTGTTCCCAGCTGGAGCTGCAGCATTGCTGCCTTCCCAGCCCTGGGGCTGCAATCCAAACATGCATTTGTGTCTGTGTGCTCTGAAGAACAGCCCTGCCCAGTGAAGTACTGCAATCATTTCCTAGGCCAGCTGGTAGGAAATCATGGCTATAAGTCTATCAGGGAATTACAGTTTAATCACACCCTGTAGCACAAAGACTGCACTGGAGTTGAGTATTTTACATGAAAGGCTGCTATTGAAAAAATGTTACCCTGCACTTCAATAGATCCTCGCTGCCAACTGTGAGCTGCTTCAGCTCTGTTCAGCTGGCAGAGTTCACTGATGACAGGCTAAGAACTGGCACTAAAATGTGTGCCAGTGCAGAAAGGAAACACACCACAGGGGGTTTTAAAACAGTCCAAGAGAAGAATATCGGATCAAGATGACCCCTGTGGCCAGAAGAAATGATGGGGAGGACTCCATCTTCTCAAAAGGCTAATTAATTACTTTATTCTATTATATTATTCTAGATATTCTATGTATTATACTATATATATTCTATATATTATACTATCTATTATTCTATATATTCCATATATGATACTATATTATTCTATATAACATATTCTGTGTTACACTTCATCTAAACTGAATCTGCCAAGCACTCCACTGCACAGCATCTCATGACTGTCAGCAGACAGTTTTGACACCCACACACATGGATTTAATTGGTTAGTGAGTTAAAACACTATAATTTAATTACTATAATTCCCACTATAATTTAATTACTAATTTTTTTTCAGGTAAACAATTTTCTACAATGCATTCTACTTGTGAACAAACACAGGCATAGCAAATGAGATAAGAATTGTTTTTTCTTTCTCTGAGGTTCAGGGAACGTGAAACCCAGAAATATTCTTGGGAAGTTGTGCCTTGCTTTTCTCTGTGAAATGTGGTGACAGAGGGGTGGGAGAGAAGTGAGCAGGCAGGAGAGCTGGGACCTGTTCAGAGTCTGGGCTGGCAGGGGAGAGCTGAAGGAGCCATGCTTTTTCACCTTTGGAAAAATGCTTTATAGGCAGTGAGCAAACACTGATGGCATTCTTCTGCCAGCCAGTCAGCAAATAGCTTAAGCAAAGGAAGGGGACAGAGCAGCTCATGTGGGGCTCAGAAGCCCTGTGAGAACTGGTGGCTGGCTTTGTTTGCCTAACAGCTAAAGTGATTCTTTCTGCCAGTCACCATGACAAAGTTCCCAGGGCTCCTGAGGATCCCTTCCCACTAAATAATGACAATTACCATGGTCCTGATCAGAAGAGGGGCAAGGACAGAAGAGGAAGCTGTTTGAGAGGAATAAGTAATTCCTGGTACATTACCTTTGCTTGGCCTTTAAATTCTTCATATCTGTGCTCATTGGCAGCTCGAAAGGAAAGGGGAAAGGAAAGGAAAAAGGACCAACCACTATTCATTGTGTTGCAAAAATTGGTCATGGGCCCTGAGTTGTTAAATACAAAATCAGAAAGATAAACCTACTTTACAGGAGAAAGGTGAAAAGAAAGTCTATCTTTTTTCTGACATCATATACTTTACTAAATACAGCATAAATAAGGTCATGGAAGGCTCTTCTACTAATTTTCTCAGTGACTGCAAAACAATGGGCTGTTTGTAGCTATGTCTCTGAAATAAGGCCTTTCCTTTTGATACCTCAGGCTTCAGGGTTTCTGAAGTAGTCTCTTTTTTGTTCCCTGCTAGCTTTACTTGCTGTTTATTTGTGAGCAGCCTTACTGGATTTTGTGAACCAGGGTGCCCATGGAAGGAGGTGAGCAGCTGCTCAAAATCTAGGAGAGCAGGCAGACAGCTCAGGGCCAGAACAAGGTTATTTCTTTAAAGGAATTATTTCTCTCTCGTGAGGTGGCCTCATTGTACAAACTCCTGCTCTTTATGGAGTAAATCTCTATACCAACTCTATCATCTATCTTCCATGAAAAGCAATCTGTCTGGGCTGCAGAATTGTGTTTTCTGTCCAGTAGGGGATGGGTTTGTTCCATGATTTCAGTTGGTGTTAGGTGTTTCAATAGGTGATCCATGTTTCAATCCATGCTAGAAATGCAGTTGCATGTCTTCTCTTGGAGTCTCAGGAGTTGGGTCTGATCAGGGTAAAGCTGAACCTGATAATCATGCAGTATTTGAAGATATGCAGGATGTGCAGGTACATTTTGCTTCCTCTCAGAAGCTCTCCGTGTTTCTCACTTTACTCACTTTAATCCAAAGGCCATAGAAGTTGAAAAGGTTCCATTGCTGACAGGTCAGGTTCTCAAGAAATTTTCTGTATCAGAGTACAGAGTAACCATTTCATATTTGATGGGGTTTTGGGGTGTGTGTGTGAAAATAATTATTCATTGAGTTCTTTGGACTGGCCACTGTTGCTCCAGTTGTCATTGTTAGAATCTGTTAATCAGCAAAGACACGTGCAAGAAGCTTTTCCCTTTCTGTGTTCTGTAGAAGATTGTATTACTTCTCATAATATACCTGCTAGATCTTTCAGGAGTTGAACTGAATGCAATGTAACCAAGATGTGAACAAATAAAAAGTCCTGGTACAAGTAGCCATTAGGTGTAAAAATGAATAACAGAAGAAAAATGTATTTATTTTAGTAGAAGAATCTATTTCTCTGGTTCTGGATTTGCTGTAACTTGTGTATTGATTTTGCTTGAATGCCAGGTGTTCTTGTTGTCCTCTTTGCTTCTGTTAATACTCTTTTAAAATAGTCCTGAGTAAGCAGGAAACTTTGACCATTAACAAGATCTCTAGAGTTTCTTATCTATTTGTCTAATCACATCTATTTCCCAGTATTGGAAGACTTAGTGCTTGGAAACAAATGAATTTGAGTCAGGCACAGCTCTCAGACAGAAAGTTTTGGGGCTGGATTAGGAATTGACACAAAAATCCTCTCAGTTTGCATCTCTTGGACTTGGGTGCTGGCTCTGGTTATTTGTGTTGTCTCACAAATGCAACAAAAATTTATTTATTTATCAAAAATATTTATCAAAATCTCAACTTGGAGGAATTCTTATATTTCACTGTAAGGTTTGTAATTTACATTTAGATTTCAGTGTAAGGTTTTGGTTTACATTTAGATTTTTTCCCTCACTTTATCTCCTTTTGGCTAATTCTCACCAGTTGGAAATGTGAACTATCACAGTTTATATCACTGGTTATTAAAATTAAAACAAAAAATTGCCTTTTAGTCATATACATATATATGGAATGCATTCATCCACATCACCTTGAGCTTCCTAAATTTCCTAATTTACATGCAAACTTGTTATCTCTGAAGTGCCACATAAGCACAGGCTGGATTCCAAATATTCCATTTTGGGAACATGGACATGCAATTTCTGTGTCGTACCACTTGTCTCATGCTTCAGTTTGAGATCCAAAAGCCATGGGGTCGAAATGTTCTTAATTAAGGCTGTTCATGCCTTTGGAAATCCCATCCATCATAGATCTGTGTTCCTATAGATGAGCTGTGGCTTTATTGATTCAGCTTCTGTTGTGAAAGCAGCTGAAGAAACCAGCCCAGACTAGAAATGAGACCAAGTTTGCATCTTCATCAAAACTTTCCCCACCTTGAAGAGCTGTTTGGGATTGGAATCCCAGTTCATGCTCATTATAGAAAGAGTTCTTTTCTAGACACTCAGAGCTGACATTTCCCTGAACTTTTTCAAATTAGGATGTGGGGATGTGGTTTGAACTCATTGTTAGGACAGCTTTAAGGGCTTCGTTCTTATGCAGACAGATGTGATGCAGTGACTTTCAGGGGGTTTAGAGCAGCACAAGACCAGCTTGACAGAAGGAAAAATTAATTTCCTACCAAATCTGATCTTTACCAGAACCTGCCTTTAGCAGCTGACTTGTCTGGTTTGTACATTGTAGCTTTGTGTTAAGATTTGTATTTACAGTGTCATTAGGCACAAACTCTTCCAGAGAGAATGTTGGTTTTTTTTCTTTCTCATAATTAAAACAGTGAGAATTAATGATGGACTGGGGAGGCTTGGTGTTTCTGCAGTAATGAAGTGGACTGCTTTCTGTGGCTTAGAAAAAAAGTTAATACAGTGATTATTTTGTTCTGTCCTAAGCCCTGTTGTAAAAGATAGAAATATTAAAGTTGTCTTAGCTTGTAAAAAATCACAACCCAGAACAGTAAACACACTGCAACTAAGTAGAATTGCTTTGATTTTAATGCTCAGCTAATTATATGAGAAAATATCACAATTTCTTTCAAAACTCATCTTTCTCTGGTTTTATTACTTCTTTTTTTTTCACCTAAGAATATTTAAACAAAAGTTACAGTCAGTTGTGCTGGCTTTGCTGAACCACATCCCCCTGCCCAGCAGTGATGCAGACCCAGGGCTAGGAGAGGAGAGAAGCTGGGCAAAGGGGCAGGCAAAAGCAGCTCACTCAGAGTCTGCATTTGGGCTTGAAAAACCCCATAAATGTTGGCAGCTCAGGCTGTTTTTATTTAATGTTTTGTCCCTTTTGTTTCTGAAAATCTTTGTTCCTCACTCTCCCTGGAGCAGGGTCTCTTATTGTGTCACGTTGCTTTGGAAGCACAGGGACATGGAAAAGTGGGAAGTCAGTAACTTCTGACCGACATGATCAGCCAAAAATTGACATCTCTTGTGCTGTTTTAACGAGCCTAGCAGATGGATAATGTGCTACAAATGTTTCCTTAATGATTTGTAGTCATTTTAAGAATAAATGGACAAGTCTTTCTTATTTTGAGACAGATCCTGACTTGCCTCTGCCTTGGATTCAAAGCAGCATCTATCATTCTCAGTTTTTCCAACGAGTCATGCTCAAAGTCCTATTCCAACTTTGTCCCTCCTGGATGTCATTGGCAGTCTCATATGGACATCCAGCTGGCTTCACGTCCTTCCCCTTTTCCATGGCTATGTTTTGAGCCCTCAGGAGACATTTCCTGGAGAAATCCCCCCTTCCTCAGCCACCTAATCATTCAGCAGACTGAATGTCTTCTCACTCTCCTGCTGAGTGAAAGCTGCTTTTCACTCCCATCTGGTCCCTTGTTTCACACAGCTTCTGGAATAATATTCTTCATTCTCCTTTGCTGCTGTTAATTCTTCATAAGAAATATGCAACCCAAATTCCTACTTAAAATATGTGCCCTGGGATGTTTCCAAAACATTTGGTGCTTGCTGGGCCAGCTGCTTCTTGTGATGTACCTGTTTGTTCAACACATACCAAGACTCTGCTCTTTGGGTGTTGCAAATGCAAACACAAACATTAATATTGGTCTGGGATCCCGTTTTCCTTGGCAGATGAAGGCAGCCTGGCACTGTGGGGCCATGAGATATAAATTATCCATTGACACTGTGAATACTCTAGCAGATATTAGAATAGATTGAAAAGATGAACTAAACTTCTAGATCTTTCAGGAGTATTGTAAATGCAGGGTCATTGACCAGGGGAGAGAATGATGCATCTGACTCCATATTCTCAGAAGGCTAATTTATTACTTCATTATGCTATAGTATATTAAAGAATGCTATACTATACTAAGGAATACAGAAAGGACACTTACTGAAGGCTAAAAAGATAATAATGAAAACTCGTGACTCTTTCCAGAGTCCTGACACAGCTTGGCCCTGACTGGGCAGAGAGTTAAAACAACTCACAGCAGAATCCAGTGAAACAAACCCCTGTGGGTAAACAATCTCCCAACACATTCCACATGAGCACAACACAGGAGAAGCAAATGAGATAAGAATTGTTTTCCTTTTCTCTGGTGCTTGTCAGCTTCCCAGGAGAAAAGCCCTGGGCAAAGGAATTTTTTCAGAGAATGTAAATGCCACAGAGGAGCAAGTTTGAGAGTCAGATATTTGGGGAATGTCTTTCTCTAAGTCTTCTTGTACCTCCATCCTGTTGCCCATGGTTGTGTTGTAAACCCCATTCCTCAGGGTATTCTGAGGTCTCCAGCTCCATGAGCTCTTCTGATTTAATTGAAAGCAAAATCAAAAATGGGTGAGCATGCACACAGAGTAAAAGACACCTGATACCTGGAAGGCCCAAAGGCAAATTAGAACAGAACTCAGTAAGTATTTATAACTTTTTTTTGGAGAACGAGACTTTGGCCTTGATTGTTTCAATGTTTAACATTGGCACTATTGTGTCTGCTGTGTTGGCTGTAATCCCAGTTCATACCAAGATGTGAAATGGAGCTGTAAGTGTAAAGGTGAACCTTCTGAGTACTTAGGGACTGACTTCTGTGGCAGTCTGCCTTCTGGGGGTTACAGTATTGCTGCTCTTCCAGAAAACATCAGATATTTATGCCAGGCTTGCTGTCCTGGATGTGCAGAGTGGTCCAGTTTGCAGTATGAAGATGCTCCAGTATAGTCTGTTTCTCCTGAGTAGCAGCTCACACCTGAGCAGAAGCAGGTGGCAGCTGTCAGAGCTATGTCAGTTTTGCCATCCATAAAATAAGGTCCAAAGTGGATTTATGTAGTGTGCAGGGTTTTTCCCCCTCAGGACAGGCCTGGATAGTTACTTAAATCTCCTTTAAAAATGGAAAGGAAGCTATTTCCTGTAAGAGAAAGATATGTGTAAGGGCTTGAGTTTTCTTAGAACTTTTTGGACTAAGGCTGGTTTTCTATGGAAATTACCCTCATTGCAATCTCTGTGTGTCTCTTCAGTTTCCCTTGCAATAGCTTTTCAAGATGTTGGTTGAATTTATTCAGATTGGACAGGGGAGAAAAGGTCTCAAAGATATTATCTTTGTATGAGTTTCATAAAAATAGGCATCGAGATAGATGAGACTGTGATTAGTGCTCCCACTAAAGGCAGAAAAGGCACTGTAGGCTCAAGACATTATTAAACAGCTGAGAGTCCATGAGGGAGACTGCCAGGGGAAACCTGCCTTTGGGCTGTCTCAGGGAGTCTGGCTGCTCCTGTTTGCATTCCCTTTGCCACACACATTGTCCAGCACAGAGAGCAGCAGAGTAAAAAGAGCCTTTTGTCCTGGGTGTGTCTGCAGCAGGGTCTAGAGCAGGGCAGCAGCACTTGCAGCATCAGCATGGCATAGCAGGGCCTCCAGAGAGCGCTCAGTGCTGGAAAGGGATCTAAATCCCTCAAATCCAGCTGTTCCCCAGCCCTCCACACTTCACAGGAGACTTGTGGTTGGTAGAGATCCTTGAAGAGGACTAAGTTGGTCTCTGCTAAGCTTTTCTTGTGGCTGTGTGTTGGGAAATTTGGCTGACTAGAGAATGGAAAAGTACAAAGCCGTGGCTAATTCCAAGTTCTGCACCTGCTAGATAGTGTGTCCTTGGGCCTAGCTGTAGTAGGATAACAAATAGTGAAAGAGACATGAGAAAAGAGAGATGTAACCCCTAAGGAATGAGGAAGAGTTCATGGTATAGTTTAACCAATAGATTGCTTGGCTTACAGAACATTCATAAGCTTATTATTTGCTGTATAAGTGTTTGATACTTTCTTCAATAAACCGGACCTGTGATGAACCAGCTGGTGTCCTGGTCCCCTTCCTACTACAGCTGTGGATACATGATTGCTACAAGGTCAGTCCTGCAGGTCAGTGACCACTGCAGATGGAGGGGGACTCTGGGATGTCCAGGGAGCCTGTGACCTGTCCCTGGGACCCTGCAGTGCCCCGAACAGCCCTCAGAGCTGGCTGCACATCCAGGCTCCTGCTCTGCTGCTGTGGTGGTCCCAGGGCACACAGGAGCCTGGAACATCTATGCTGCACCCAACCTTTGTAGTCAATTTAGGTGTTCCTAAGTGCATGACCCACCCTGGCAGAAGGGTGAGGGAAAACTTCTCTGGGTTTGCTGTCAATGAAATCAGAAGAGCTCATGGAGCTGGAGACTTCAGAATTCCCCTGAGGATTGGGGGTTTACAACACAACCATGGGCAACAGGATGGAGGTGCAAGAAGACTTAAAGAAAGACATTCCCCAGACATCTGACTCTCAAACTTGCTTTAAAAGTTTAGTTCACTTTTAAATCTATTCTAATATCTGACTCTAAAACTTGCTCCTGAAAGAGCTAAAAGTTTAGTTCATCTTTTCAATCTATTTTAATATCTTTAAAATCTATTGTAATATCTTTTAAATGTCTTCTAATATATGACTCTCAAACTTGCTCCTGGAAGACCTAAAAGTTTAGTTCATCTTTTCAATCTATTATATTTTAAATGTCTTCTAATATCTGACTCTCATACTTGCTCCTGAAAGATCTAAAAGTTTAGTTCATCTTTCCAATCTATTCTAATATCTTTAAAATCTATTGCAATATCTGACTCTCAAACTTGCTCCTGAAAGATCTAGAAGTTTAGTTCATCTTTTAGTTCATTCTAATATCTGCTAGAGTATTCACAATGTCAATGGATAATTTATATCTCCTGGCCCCACAGTGCCAGGCTGCCTTCATCTGCCAAGGAAAACAGGATCCCAGACCAATATTAATGTTTGTGTTTGCATTTGCAACACCCAAAGAGCAGAGTCTTGGTATGTGTTGAACAAACAGGTACATCACAAGAAGCAAGCACCAAATGTTCCCATTCCTGAGCACCTTCTGTCCCTAGGGGACCACAAGTTTGTGGCCAGGAGATCTTCAGCCTGTCTGAGGCAATGTCACAGGAATTCCCACTCTCAGTAGTTTTCCTGAGGACAGGGTCTCTCTGACCCCCTTAGCAGCACCACAGCAGCTCCTCTTTAGTGTCACTGAGCAGCTCAAGCAAAGAAGATCCATCATCTCATGGGCAGTGGTGTAGCTCCCCAGCGTAGGTGTAGGAAGCCCTAATTTTTGTTTAGGATAAGTGGATGTAAATAGGGCTGCATTCTTCCTTCCAGGAGAACTTCAGCATTTGTGATCAACAGGGGCCCCTGGAGCTCTTTGGAAAAGCAGTTCTGTAAGCAGTAGGGCTGCTGAAAGCTGGTTGCTTGTGATTTATATCTCATTATTAGGTTATCTGGAATTTAATATGTTCCTAGTGCTAGTTAAAGTATCCTCAATAATGTCTCTCCTTACATGGATTCTCTTGTGCCAAAGAAAAACTGATCACAATAACAGGAAAATAATACAGCCTTACTCCTCTCCTGGCCTACCTGCTTTCAGGAAACTTACAGGAACACAAAACTTCCAAATCAGGTTGGAAACACTCATAAACTCTCAGAGACAGCCAGAGAAATAAATATGCATGTCACAGCTGCATCAGCCTGATTTCTTAGGGAGCCAAGCATGGCAATAGAGTGGCAAAAGAAAATAAATGTCAATTCCACTGAAAACAGTAATGGTCATGTGTGAGCAGATGAGGTGCAGCTTCTGAGAAGCTCTCACTGCTATTCATTCTGTCTGTGCTTGGCTAGGAATTTATCTATGAATATTTCTGGAATCTGAGGTTGGAAGTTCAGTGTGTCCTTATGTGCCAGAAGTAATTTTTATTACAGTGAGATTTGGAGAGGTTGTGCCAATTTAGTGGAGAGGCAGAGCCAGAATTACACATGGGTGGGTTATAATCCAGTCATAACAATCTCACAGGAGTCCATGTGAGATCCCAAGCATTCTCACCCACCTCAGTGCCCCTAGAAAAGCTCATTCCATCACACTCTATAACACCTGAGGAGTGCTGGGCAGCTTTAATTGACCTGATTGTTTTATCCTGTCCTCAGAGACAACTTGATTCTCCCTAAAGAACCCTGACTGTAAATATCTCCTTAAAGGTATTTCTGTTGGGGGGTCATGTTGTGCCTCTGCCTGTGTTTTAATCAGTGTGGTTCAGTCAAGGTAGAGAAATATTTAGAAGCTGGTGCATGTTAGTTTTAATTGGAGAGGAGAAAAAGTGCAGCATGATTGGGTCCTTGGGGAAATGGTGAATTTCTACAGCTGATCCTTTGAAAGATCTCAGCAGTTTTAAAGAGAGAGAGAAGAGCTGTGAATGAAGCAGCCAAGAGATGGAGGAACAGCTGAAAAAATGCCAGCCAAGAGAGTGTGGGCACTGTGCTCAGAGATTTCTCATGTTTGGATCTGATCCAAATGAACCAAAAACAGTGTGAGACTTTTCTCCTCACTGCAATCATTTTGCTATTTGCAGGCCCTTTTAGGAATCTTGTCATTTCAATACTAAGATGGTTCCTGTGGCTGTGTGGCAATTTGGCACTGCTGGAACAATAGTCTGAAGCATGGAAATGCTGCTGCAGAATCACAGGAGAAACAGGGACACCTTCTTAGCCAGGGTGTTGGTGGCTGATCCATAGAAGATCTTGGTCACAGGTTAGAGGAAGAGGTTGAATCCTCTTAAAAGCCCTTTGGCTGCTCCAAGACAGGTCCTGTGTGAATTCCATAGCCAGGGCTAGCAGTTTGACATTGTAAATCATAGAAAAAATCATGGCTATAGATTAAAGTGAGTGGCAAAGGGTGGTGGGGTCATAGCTGGGGAGGAAGCTCAAGTATGAGAAGACTTGGGATTTTAGAGAAGCCCAGGGCTGCTGGGTTTCCTCTTCTTCCCCAGTGAAAATTCCATTTCAGTTTGATTTGTATGTTCCATCTGGGTGCTGTGCAGTGGTAGCAGCACTGACCCAAGGTTTGAACCTGTCTCAGTTGTAATTAATGGAAAAACTCCTTTTAAAAAGTCAGAAAATCAGGAATGGAGTGTTAAGACACTTTAAAGGTTACTATCAGTGGAAATATACCTGCCCTGATTGCTCTGTGCACCACTCAGGTCACATGTTTCAGCTCAGCAGCTCTCAAAATTTCCAATGTATTCACCACCCACATGCTCAGATCTTGAGGTGTCAAAGTCATGAGTACTTTTCTTTTCAAATAAGTCATGGCATCCCTGGCTCTGGAGACAACCTAACAAAAAAAAGCTGTAATTTAAGTATTTGCTGTAGCTGTGAACTGTACAGAGATCAATTAAAACAGTTGGTTCATGCTCACTGAGAGGTTTTTCAGTTTTGGGAACTAAAACCTCCAGTACTGGGATTCACCTCAAAATAAATGGATTTCAAAAGATTGAGCCAAACCTCAGATATTTCCAGGATGTAGGAAAACAAAAGTTTGGTTTAGAAGCCATGAGGAAAGATTTTATTTAGATCTTTACTACTTTAGAAGTAGTTTCATCCCTGTGTAGGACTGTGGTTCCTTGGTAGATCTGCAGAACCCCGTTACAGGGGTGCCAATTTATATATATTTATATATAAAAATATATAAAAATAAATATATATTTATATATAATATTAATATATTAATATTATATGTAACATAATATATTAATATAATATGATATATTATAGGTTATATAATATGTAATATATAATTATATATTGATATATTATTAATAATATATAAACATATTAATATACATAAATGAATAAATAAAACTATGTAAATGAATCTATAAATATATATTTATATAGACATATATATAAATATATATATTATATATTTATATTTATATATACATTTTGTGCCATATATTTACCAATATATGGCACAAAATATCACTGCAGTCAGTGTCCAGACCTGAAGGGTCTAAAATTCTATTTTATTTTCTGTAAATATCCTGTAACAAAGTCATGCCAGGCTTGTTTAAATTGCTTTGGGTGTGTTGCCCCCATATCTCCATGGGGTTGGTGTCAGGGTAGGGTGAGCTGAGGGACAGAGGAGCAGGGAAGGGGACACTCCATGCACCCCAGTGCTCTGCTGTCCTTTGCCTTGCTCTGGCTGTGCTTTGCATTCCCAGCACCCTGAGGTGGCCAGGGAAAGGTGTCAGGTGCTGAAACACCAGGCAAAGGTGTTTGATGGTCCCCACACATGCATGGAAGGGGGTTCAGGCATGGCAGGGCGCTCACGGGGCATGGTGGCAGCTTGACTTCCACTCTGTGGGCTCTCACTGCCAGCACAGCAATGCTCTGAGCCATTAATAATAATGGGATGGTTGAGCTGGGGGGAAATAGTGCTTTCACTCTTGAAAGCACATCTCTGTCTTCCACACACCCCATTCCAGCACTCATCTGTATTTATTCAATAAGGTTAATGGATTATTTAGCAGGCTTCTCCAGCCATTATCAGAGAGCACACTCTGTTTATGTGGCTGGCCTCTCCTGTTCTGTCACTGTCATAAGCTACTCAATTAGAAAAAGGAAAAAAAAAATGTATGTAATAGGTAACTATGGTTACCTGTGATGTGGGTTTTTAAGAAGTGCTCAGAAACCTAGTGGCAACAAGAGTTTGGGAGTTCAAAGCTGTAATTTATTCAAGAACTCTCTTGAATCAGAGTATCAGAAGCATTTAGAATAGATTCAGAACATTTTCTTTTGTGGAACAGTGTTGCAGTCCCAAGCAGAAGCCCATGTACAGACTGACTGCTTGCTCTGCTCACGTGAGAAGAAAATAGGAGAGGGACAGGGTAAATATGCCCTTGTTCCACTCTTCTCCTGCAGAGCCTGCTAGCCCTGGCACTGGAATAGCTTGTGAAAGTGGTGGTTTCTGAAAGTACTGCTTCCATTGTCCTGTTGTTTCCCAGTTTACCCTGAAATGGTGATTTTAATATACAGAGCCCCAAAGCTGCGGGAGCATCTTTCAAATAAAGGTGCCTGCCTCAGAAACTCAGGCCCAATCATGCTGTTTGCTCAAAAAGGAAATATAATCCTCCAATAAAATCCTTCAGGATAGTGTTAACAGCTTTTAATTGGACTGAGAGTGTCCTATGAAACACATCTTGAGGTAAAAAATTTCACCTCTCATTGTTTCAGTGGAATTCTGTACCTGTTTGCCTTTGGCAAAGCAGGGAGCTGTTGTGGGCTCTTCCTGGGGGATTTTTGTCAGAACACACAGGATAGTGCCACCTCAGTGTTCTGTGTGCACTGCTCAAGAGAAGGGCAGTGTAATTTCAGCTGTCCAAAAACACTCAGCCAAACCAGCCAAGTGCACAGGGTGCAGGAAAGACCTGTTTTGTCACATATTTAATTATCATAGCATGCAGCTGCATCAGATGAATGTAGAAAACCTTGCATCCAGTGCAGGATACGCCAGTTTATCAGCATACTTCCAGTGGAAAATTATCTGCTCCAGGGTCAGGAGTCATTCCCCAAGAAAGCTGTCTGAAAAAAAGTTGGTAATTAAGAGAAGGCATTGGACTGGACCCTCTGTTAGATGTTTGCTGGATCCCACCTTCACACAGGTGGTTTTGCTTTGCCCTAAGCTTCATTTCTCTGAAATTCTGAATGCTTCCCCCAATTCCGCCTGTTTAACCCACTGGAAACACACAGCACGTAATAATTTGTGAAGGGTGCATAAAGCTGGGGATATTGCAGTTCAGCCAGGTGCAGGGCATGGCCATCAAAGGTCAGGGCAGGAGATGGTTGGAGTGCTGGAGAGTTTCCAGTGTTTGCACTGAGGCTCTGCTTGTTCAGAACCTGAGGGAAGGCTGGGCTTGTATCTGTTAATCTGGAGGTTCCTTATTAATAGGCTGCACACTTCATTGATTTTTAATTAATTTCTGAAGAGACACAGAGGATAAGTGCTGCAGCCCACAGACATCTCTGTACTTATTGCAGTCCACATCTCTATTGATTGCCTGCCTAAGGAGCAGAAGTAATCCATTTTAAATACACTTTCTTGGAGAGGCTGAATGCACTGCACAATGCTCTCTCCTGACTGTAATTGCATTGGCAAGAGGTCAGGGGCTGGCTGGGGGAGCAGCAGCCCATTGTTCAAGGCTGCTGCTGTGGGCTTCCTTCCAGGAGAGCCAAGTGATCTCCCTGCTGGGCAGTTTGGAGCTGCAGGATCAGGAGAGTGCTCACAGCTCCCCCATTCCAGCTGCACTGGGAACTCCTTTATGGGCTGCTTTTGGGAGGAGCTGGAGCTGGTCTGCCTGAAGCAATTAATGGGAGGGAGAAGAATGGCATTCAAAAAGCCTTTTAAAATTGATAGCTCTCTTTGGTTGCCACTTTGAAAAGCATCAAACACTTTCCATGCGTGTATGATCCAGACCTGAAGTCTCTGAGCACTTCCCAAATCAGAGGACAGGTGAGAAATAGATGAATTTCTGCATGTCAGGTATTCCTGAAAACCTTTATTTTACTGTTTCCTAACCCCGATTCAATCCACTTAAACACAGCTGTATTTCAGATGCTCACTGTCCATGTAATGCATTTAGTTTACAAATAATCTGCAGAAAAAGTTAGATCCATTTGAAGATCTTATTCTGTAAATGGCATTCCAATTATTTGTACAAACACACAGATGGGATTTCTGCCGTCTTCTTCAGGCCAGTTCCTCCAGAGACCTCCCCATTAAATCTCTGTAGTTCTACTGCAGAGATTCCTTCTGCTGGCACAAGAGCACAGATTTCCATGATCTGCTTTTGAAAGAGCAATTTGAAACAGCCTTTGTCATCAGGGCTGTGATCCTGCCAGTTTCTAAACTGTAGTTGCTTTGCAGTAAATGTTATTGCCCAGCAAGGAGAGTTTTGCAGTGATAAGTTTGTTATTTAGGCAGTTAGTTCTTGTTTAAAGGCCTCTTTCACAGAAAAAAAGGTGTTGTTGGTGCAGTTGCAGCCAGAACTGCACTGCTGATACACTTCTGTGTACCAGCTGTAATTTCTCTCTCCTCTTTGGGCTGCAGTGCCCTGAGCTGTGGTTTTCTTCAGAGCTAATGGGAGAGCATCCCTGTCCTTTTCAGCTCCTTGGGAATAAGGGAGAGTAACCTAGGCTGGGCCACCTGGGCTGGCTGAAGGGCTGGCACAGCCAGCATTTGCCCCCAGCATGGAGAATGGTGCTGGCACAGGAGAGCACCTTGCACCCAGCTGTCTGAAGAGAGCACCTGAGGCCATTGCAGAATGGAGATCAGGCCCAGCTGCACAGCTCCCTCCCTGAGGAATCCCACACTTGGGGATGAACTTTGCAGCAGCAGCACAGATGTGCCAGGAGGTGGGACCAGAACTCAGAGCCATGTCCAGTATGGCCAGCATTGAAATAAATACCTGGCCTGCTTCTCATTGCTTACACTACTGAATAGATTTATGTAACATTTTCCATTAGAAGAAGGTGAAGTGCTTCACAGACTCTTCATATTCAGCACCACCTGATCCAGAAAGCTGCATAATTTCAGGGAGCCTGGGAGACAACTCATCTTTCCACAGGAGTTCAGACAAAGGACATGTTTGATGCTGCAGTGGAACAAACTCCCCTCCTGGTGTTGCCTGAGGAGCTCCAGCACCTTCCCAGCACTGAGAACTTTTTTTCAAGGGCCCCACATGCTCAGAATTGAGAGCCAGTCAATTTAGCAGTGACCCACTTATCTGTGCTGTGAGGGGGTGAGATGACATTCCTGAGATGTTAATTTAGGATTGGAGTGGGCCTGGGCCCATCAAAATGTCTGCTCAGTCCAGTCAATTAAGCATTGAAATGTCATGAGCTTATGAAATTGCTTCTCCTCTCAATTCTATCCACTCTTTCTCCCTTTGTGACTCACCTGTCATTTTGGAATAAGCTGCATTTTCCCTGTAATTCTCATCTAATCAGTTTTATAGCCTCTTTCTCTTCACTTTGGCTTCTTGAGTTTGTTTCTACCTGTTGTGCTTTATTTTGTGTCCTGGGATGGAGTTTAGCAGTGCAGTAAATCAGGCTTTTGCATTCCTACTTCTGGGACAGCTAAACTTGCATGGTGCAAAGCAAATATCTGGTGCTGAGTTCTTTTTATCCAGATTTGTTCTTTTGATGTGAAACTGGCACTTTTATATTGCCAGAGGTAGTTGTGTTCTCCTGTGGTTGATATGGAGCCAACTCATCCCAGTGTTGTGCTTCAGCTGAGCCAGCACACCTGTGGGCAGACAGAATTTGTATTTCTGGGGGAGCCACATGGAGAGATGTAAGACTGACCTGTGCTCCAAACATCACTGCTATTTTCCTTGCTCAGGTTTCTTGTGCAGGAGTTGGATTTTCACTGGTTGCCTTTCCATAGGGACAATCATCCAGCTGCACTGGGATCCCATCTCTTGAGCCAAGTATAGATAATCTTGGTCTTGCTTCTGTGTACTCTGAACTGTTTAATCTGACAAGATTTAGCCAAGTCACAGCAGGACTGTGAGGAAAATGCTGTATCAGCAGTGTCCCCTCTGCTCTGGCTGAGTTTCTGTCACCTTGTCCTGCTTGGTGGACAGGACCAAAGCAGCTGTAGGCAAACCCAGATAGTTATATCAACTTAGTGTATCTGAAGATAGCCAGCTTGAGATAAAAGCATTTTTACCCTGAGATACAGCTTGCTACACATTAATAGCACATTGCTTCAAACTCAGACTGAAGAGAAATTAAACCTTGAGAGCTTTTCAAGTGAGCAGGAGATGAGAAGGAATACATGACTATCACATCAGCTTTCTGTGTCTGCCCTTTACCAAAGAGAGAGAGAGAGAGAGACTCACCCCCTATAATTGAATTGCACTCCTAAATATTTGGGCTTACAGGACTGGTTCTCCCTTGCCAGCTCCACCAGGGCTGGCAGAACTGCAGACATTCTCAGGAGCCCTTGGCAGGTGGGCTGGTGGAGGTGTGCTTAGCAAAAGTGCCCAGCTCAGGTTGGTATCATTCCCCCTTCCCTTTCCTTGGCTGTGAGGTGACCTCCAGAGCCAGCTCCCAGCCAGCCCACCCAGAACATCCCACTGTGGGAAATAGGAAAGGTAAGATGATTTCCACAAAGCTGGAAGAGCAGGCCTCAGAAACAGAGCGGAGAAACTTAGAATCCACTGCAGCTGCACAGTCTGAAGATAGAAAAGTTACAATAGTACAGCAAGCAAGAGCAGGAAACAATAGTTTGAGTTTTTGGCTTGGCTAAGATAGACCTTAAGGCTGCAGGAAAATATGTTTAGTAAGATAGAAGGTTTTAAGCTTAATAATGAAGTATTGTGTGTGGTTAATAGAGAGCAGACAAGCATTGTGTGAAGCAGGTGTGCGTGTGCTTTTAGTAATTAGTTAAAACAACTGTCTGTGAGCTTTAGCAATGTGCTGTTGGCTAGAAGGTTTTTAAAATGCTCTGTAACAAGAAATCTTTGGCTGCTGCTGGCTGGACATGAGCTTTGCCATCTTCCAATTGTCTCAGCCATGCAATGAGGCTGAGGCTGCAATAAAGCACAAGGAATGAACCCCAGCAGTCCTGTCCTGTGAAAGGGAAAAAAACCCCACAAGCCAACACAAATGGTGCCCCAAATGGGTGAGGATTCATTTAGAAGGTATAAATGAGTCCCCAGCTCAGGCGGGTATCATCCCCTTCCCTCCCCCTGGCTGTGAGTTGACCTCCTATTGTATTTGTAGGATCCCCATGACAGAGAGGAGTGATGGATCTGACTCCATGTTCTGAGAAGGTTAATTTAGTACTTTATGATACTATATTATATTAAAGAATACTAAACTATACTAAAGAATACAGAAAGGATACTTACTGAATGCTCAAAATATAATAATGAAAACTCCTGATTCTTTCCAGAGTCCCAACACAGCTTGGCCCTGATTGCCCAAAGAGCCAAAACAACTCATCCCAGAATCCAATGGAACAATCACCTGTGGGTGAACAATGTCCAAACACATTCCACATGAGCACTACACAAGAGAAGCAAATGAGATAAGAATTGTTCTCCTTTTCTCTGGGGCTTCTCAGCTTCCCAGGACAAAGATCCTGGGTGAAGGAATTTTTTCAAAGAATGTGAATGCCACGACCTCCAGTGCCAGCTCAGGGCATCCCAGCTCTGCAGCTGAGTCAGGGCCTTGCAGAGCAGCGTCCATGTTTCTGAGCAGTGTCCATGTTTCTGAGCAGTGTCCATGTTTCTGTCCCACAGCTCTCCCTGGAGGAGCAGCTACCTGCCTTAGTGTGCTTGCTCCTGCCAACAAAGGGCACAGTGTTTTCCTTTAAAATGTATTCTTAGCCCAAAGCAAAATGGCACCTTTTCCATGGGGTGGGCAGGGGAAAAGATGATCATCTGAGGCTTTCTGCAGTGACTCACATTGTAAAGCAAGCCTTGAGGTATTAGGATGGTAAGAGAGCAGTCTCCAAGGCTGCAGATTAATGTCCATGAGAATTGAGCTGGGCTTGAAATTTTCTTCCTTCATGTAGCTGAAGAATGAATTTGATGAATCTGCCATGTGTGTTGGCTTTGGTGGGTGGAAGTTATTTAAAAAAAAAAACAGGCTGCTCTTAATTCCTGGGTGAGATAAGATCAACATGCCCTCAATTTAGAGAAGCAATTATATTTAGTGTAGAAAACAAATGAAAAAAAGTAATTATAGGGGGTTTGCTGTGAGCTGGTATTGCTGAGGATCTTGGGGCAGGTGAAGGTCTTTGCACTTAATTTTTAAATTTGATTTGTTCTTGCAAAATGATGTCTTGTGTCATGCAAGACAGAAGACATATGTTAAACTTTAGTTAGTGATTCAACACACTTGAGTTCATCTCTAGCAATTATCCCAAAAGGATTTTGCATTTAATGACTTACATACCTGTTTGAATTCTGTCCTGAGTAATGAATGTATTTTTTTTCTGGAGATGAAATCCAGGCACCTGAGGGAAAGAACTTTCAGGCAGGACTTGCAGGTCAGATTTGGGCATTCCATGCACAGATTTTTGAAATAAATCTAGAAGTATTCTCAGCAGGGAGGTGGGACTCCAAAAAGTCCAGGAAAGTGAAAGAAATTAATTTACAGCATCTGGAATGGTCTGTGCTCACACCTCTCACACTCTGACCTGTGCAGATGGAGGCTCTGCTCAAGAGCTTCCCCCAGAAACTGGGAGGCAAATTACAGCAGTAGCAGGAGGTAACACTGGCTATAATAAAGAGAACAGCAAATCATGGCCACAACTTCAAGGCAGATCTCAAAGCCGTGATTTGCCAGAAAAACTTTGTTTTCCTTTATTAAAAAATCCTTTTTTTCCTCTCCTATTTCCTCCAAAGCCCAGCTTTGGTGATACTTCCACAGCACTGGGAATCCTAAGACTTTATGAACTTAATTTGGTGTTGTCTCCACTGAAGTTCAACCCTTGGAAAGATCAGGAAGCTGCCTCTCCTTTCCACTGTCCCACTTCTGTTTATTGCCAGCACATTTTCTCATTTTCAGGTCTGATATTTTTCTTGTAAAAGACCAAACCTAACTGTACCAGAAATGACCATTCCAAAGCTGTCACGGTGCCAAAAAATTTATAAACACTTCTTAATAAAATTGCAAAAGATGTTTTCTCATAGCCCTTAATGAATAACTTTTAGTCTGTTCAACTCATAAAATGTCCTCCTGGTATTCTCTCATGGCTTTTTTTGGGTGGGGATGCCACCAACTATTTATGTTTTTTATCAAACTTCTGTATCATATTAAAAGATTAAAGATTCATATAGAGCTTTTTTTTTTTCCCTGCCATGTTCAAAAATGTCTTCAGATAGTGCTTCTCTGCATGATATGTTTAGACAGTATTGCTGCAGTGAATAATGTAGGATTCTGTTCTAATTCATACTGTTGCTAGATTATTTCTAGAGTCCCATACCTTCTGGGTGGTTTTCCCACAAGCAGCTCTTCACAGCAGTGCTGCTCCTGCTTCTTTGTCAGGGCTCCTCCAAGGCTCTCCCTGACTGCCCCACCCCCTTTTATCCCAGTTATCTTCATTAGCCACAGCTGCAGCCCATTTAGAACAACTAGGATTGGGGCAAGGCCACTTACACAATACATAGATTTTACTAGGACTCCTACTATATTTCCCCCTTTTCTTTTACTTACAGGTATTCAAGTACAACACATGCATTTCCCCATGGCTCAAAGGCCGTGTTTCACCACAGCTGCTTGCTCAAAGGCCATGTTCTCACAGCTCCTCAACTCAAAGGCCATGCTTCTTCCCAGCTCTCAGGCTGCCACAGCTCTTGGCTGTCCTGTGTTCTATCACATCTTGTTGTTACTATATTTCTAGAGTCCCAGCTGTCAGGCTGCCACAGCTCTTAGGCTGCATATCTCCATCACGTCAGGGTCACCACTTGTTGTATTCATATTGCTGTTACCTATTGCATTCATATTACTGTTACATTATTTCTAGAGTCCCATACCTTATGAGCAGTTCTTCTCAGCAGTGTTGTTGTTGCGTCACAGCCCTGCTTCACAATCAAGGCTCTCCCTGACCAGAAAGCCCACCCCCTTTTATCCCAGTTGCCTTCACGAGCCACAGCTGCTGCCCAATTAAGGACTTCACAGCTGTAGCTCATTTAGAACAACTAGGATTGGGGCACAGCCACTTACACAATACATATATTTTACAAGGACTCCTACTACAGGCTTCCCCTTTTTTAGATTCCTTTCCTTCCATTTGAATAGTCTCATTTATTGAAAATATATACATATATATGTGTGTGTATGTACATATATATAATATTATTTATATATAAATATAATTTATATATTACATATTATATATAATGTATGTAGTTTTATATTTTATATATAATTTTATATATATTATATATATATATATACACACATATATATGTCTGTGTGTGAATATATATATATATTATTTTATACTTCTGCCACCCACATTTAAAGCTTATTGATAGGGTATCAGGAAAATCAAACATGTTTCCACTGGGTATTCCCAAGAGGATTTACATTTCTGCAGACCATGGGCCCTGCAGAGGTTATTGTAGTTGTCAACCAACCCTACAGGGGTTGGTTTTGGCTTTTAGGCATCACAGGTGGGAGGCACCCCAAGAAGGTTGTTTGACAGAGGTGAGGCAAACTGCAATGATCCACAGGCAGTTATTTCTGCCCTCTTTCTGGGCAGAAAAGAAAAGAAAACAAGCTGTGGCATTGCTGAGCAGCAGTGAAAGGTGTTGGTGATTAGACATTTTTCTAGTTCTTAAGATAGTGTGAGGTTAAGATGAATGAAATACAATCTTGCAAAAGTGATACTAAATAATAGCACAAAATTGGAATAATGGAAATGAATGCATAGAATAAACAGTGAAATGTCCTAAAGCTTTAGCCTATAGGTTTGAAAAAATGCTTGAAATTAGAGACAGTAAAATAAGACCAAAGATAAATGGTTAGGAACTTGGTTGTGTAACTCTTTCAATGAAGGATGTTTTTGCACACCTCACCATCCATCTCTGCCATCATTAACTAGAAATAGGAGGCTAAAGCCTTGCTACAGCTCATCTCTTTTGATTTTCACAAGACAAATTCTGTATTTTCATTTTGGCCGAAAGAAATCTGCAACATTTTCATATTGTTTTAGTGCTGATAGGTACAAATTAATCTATTAAAGATTATAATTTTATTTGGGCCTGATATATTCTGATGCCAGCAGAATTCCCTCATCAGCTGGTATCAGGGTGTGATTCTTGTGTGACTCATAATTGTTTAGCCCATGAGATTTATTTGTCTTTTGATTTGATCTCAAAAAAACATTGATGTCAAAAAACATTATTCTTTTAAAGACTTACAATTCTGATGGTCAAAAGCCAAAAATGTTAGTTTGCACTTGGCAGGAGGGTGTGTTTGCTGCAAGTAGCAGTGCTTCTAAAGAATAACTTCAGTTGCTTTATGCCAGAGCCCCTTTGTCCTCTTTAACAGCCCTTCATGTTGACTGCGTGAAATACTGTTTATGCCAAATATTCTCCCACAATTTTCAAAGCTTTGACTGGTGTTTGCAGTGAAATCTTTCACTTAAAACCAGTTTAGGGCTCCATTTGGTGCTTTTTTTGCAGAGACATGCACTTTGATAGAATCCTGGAGGTGGAATGGACCTTAGGGCCCATCCAGTTCCACACCTGCCATGGGCAGGGACACCTTCCCCTATCCCGGGCTGCTCGAAACATGTTTTGGTGTTTTCTACTCCAAGCCTCATCCTGCCTGGCCTTGGAAACTTCCAGAGATGGGGCAGCCACAGCTTCCCTGGGCACCCTGTCCACAGAGCACGGGAGGCAGCCTGTGTGGGGACAGGTACCTGTGAGCTCCTCAGGCTGTGGAGGGATAACCAAATCTGGCCCATGGCACTGAGTAATCTGGTTATTTTAATCACTACATGTGACTCTCTGCATTATCATCTGTATTATGGGATAATATGATCTCTTTGGTATTCAGCAACGACTTTTTAAAAATTATCATATATATTATACAGAGCTAATATATTAAGAGATACCTTAAAGGCAATTGTCAAGTGTGTGATTTCATCTCTAAGTTCTAATAATGGTGGTTAATGTCATAAATGCTTTTTAATGAAATTATAGGCTTGTAACCCTGCCCAACTATCCTTTGTGTGTTATATAATTAATCAGACCAAGCTTTGGTGTTGATCTCAGTGTCACAGAGCATGGTGCACATTTCCATATGCTGGTGGATGGTTAGTGTCCCATCAGAATAAGAATAAGGTTAAGGCCAGGCAGTTTGAGTATATGTTACCTTATCTTTAAAGGCAGCTGGATGGGCTTGTTAACAGAATATACTTCTAACAGAATATATATGCTCATAAAAAAGGGCCATTGATCTAATGCCTTATTATAATCCTGCAGGCAATATTTTAAGGGAGTGAAAAGGTGAGGGAGTTGCAGCACTCGGAATAAAGAATTGTTTTCCTTCTAATCCTCTAAGGATAGTGAAAATTTGTGACCAACTAAGAAACCATTTGAAGATGGACAAGGATCTTTGTCTTGAATTAAAGACACTTGTCTGGAATGTGACAGAGCTGGGATTGTTTCCCAGTGTGCTCTAATTTCTGGGGTCTCTGGCTAAATTGATTATTTTTTATGATCATCACATTTCCTGTCTGAAGAACAAGGACCATAATATTTCTTTTCTTTGTCTCACATTTCCAGATTTTAAGCTTGCTGAAGCAAAAGAGCTATCTATTTATTATTTTGTTGGGTTTTTTCTCTTTGGTAATTGAATCTTACAGAATCATTCATACTGGACTAACTCAAGGTCATCTTATTCTGCCTCCTGCTCAGAGCAAGAGCAATGTTGAACTTCTCCCCTCTAGGCCATTTTCTCATTGTAAATATTCATAATTGAACCAGCCATTTTGCATGTCACCAGTGAAAGTTAGCTCTCCAAAACCATGTGAAACTAATTAGCATTATTGTACTGTTCTTCTTCCTTCAGGGAATGATGTACCTGGAAGAGAGGAGACTTGTCCACAGGGACCTGGCAGCCAGGAATGTCCTGGTGAAATCACCAAACCACGTGAAAATCACTGACTTTGGCTTGGCCAGGCTCCTGGAAGGGGATGAAAAGGAGTACAATGCTGATGGGGGCAAGGTGAGCACTGAACATGTCTGCAGGTAAATCTGCCATGCTGTGACAAAGCTCCTGAAGGTCCTCCTTAGGTCAATGTGTCCCTGTGGGACTGTGTGACAGAGTCTGTCAGCGCCTGAGCAAAGCCCTGCCTTGCAGAAGAACTCTGTTGTGAAAGCACACATAAAAGCTGCTAGTTTTTTGCACAGTGAGCTTCTCCAGGCACTGAAATATAATTGCACTAGCAGTTTTCACACTCAGAATTGGGAGTTTTTTCACATGCTCCATTTTGTGTCTTGTTTTGACTACTTTGGTTCAATGCGTGGTGGATGTTCTGGGGCATTCCTGCCCAGCCTGTTTCTCTGGCCAGTGTACACCTCAATAATGTGCTGTCCCACTTTCCCAGACAAGTAATTTTTGTGAAAACAAAAGGGAAGGCCACAGAACATGAGAATTTAGCTTTTCTATCACATTGGAAGAGCCTTTGCAGTTATGTCTTGTGTCCACCTCTCCAATACCATGCTGAATTCCAGGCCACTAAAATAATAATAACTTTCAAACCAGATCTTTTCCCCTATTACTTTCCAGCAAACCACACCATGGCCATGTAGTGCCTTACCTCATTTCTGCCAATTTCAGATTAATGCATGATAAAATTCAGGAGGCAGTAAGTAGGTGGTGCTTCTGGCTGCTCCCTAAACATCTTGAAATTCCCCATTTCAATCTGTCACAGAATCCCAAAGGATTTGCTTCACCTGTCATTCCTTTTCCTGGATGTTCAGTTTGCTTTCTGTCTCCTTGGTCTCTGTGGGTTTTTGTGCTCACTCATGCCCTTGGCTGGGACAAACAGCTGTGCCAGTGTGTGCTGTTCTCTGGGATGAGCTGCTGCCTTCTTTGTGTGCCTGCTGCCCTTGGATCACCTGGCCAGGGCAGTCAGGGAGGTGAAGAGCTTGAGAGGAGCCACCAGTGCTTTCCCATTTCCCCATGGGAAGATACCTCCTGGCAGGGAAGGTGGGGTTTTGGCAGCTTCCCCTGGCTCCCTCATTTCTGTAATCCTTTTCTTGGTAGCCCCTCAGGCTCTTCCCTCCATCTGACAGTAAATGACAGAAAAAGAGTTGATCTTTGCAAACCAGCTGTTCCCTGGCAGCTGTCATGGACTTGTTACCCTGCTGAGAGCTCTGGAGCAGGAATTAGGGGAGATGTATCACTTCCCAGGTCCAGAAAAGCATCCTGGGAAATCAGTACTGGGAGCATGCTAAGGGAAGTTCAGACTGGACAATCAAGTGGTTCTCAACAGAGGTGGTGCAGTTTCCATACTTGAAGGTTTTCAAGTCCAGATTGGACAAATCTCTGAATAACTTGGCCGAATTTCCTAGGCCTGAACCTGCTGAGAACCCGAGGTGGGACTAGAGGCCTCCTGAATCACTTCCAACCTGAGTTATCCCATCATGAGCAAGGCATCTTTGCTCCTTCAGGCACCTGTTCACATCTGGGATCCAATGGGAATGAAAGCAATGCACTTGTGCAGAGTGCAGTGGGGGAGGATGAACTGTCTTTGCAAGAGTTAAGGCAGTCTTTATTACAAGGTGCTATTTTTGCCTTAACTCTATAGGTTATGTTCATTAGTGAGCTTCATGGAAGGTAGTTTCATAAGGGTTTGAATGAAGACACATCCTCTGCTTTTACACCCACCATCTGTTCAGATTTTGCCTGCAGTTACTCATCCCTTTGGCTTATTCCAGTACCTCTTCCATAGTTCCACACTGGAGGCAACCCATAGGAGTCCCTGCCAGGTAAAAATCTCCTAAATGTTTGTCCTTCAGAAATTCATGGACTGCAAGGCTGTGAGGCCTTGTAAAGGCTAACTTAAAACAAAGACTAGACTGGGCTAAAGAATAAAGTAGGGATTTATTAAAAGGCCTCAATAGATGCACCTTGGGCAGCACAAGAGCCCAGCCAGGGCTGCACCTGAGATGAACCAAAATGGTCACAAAATGGACAACTGGTCATGGGGTCGGTCACTTTTATAAGTTTTGGTCCATTTGCATATTGGAGTTAATTGTCCATGAAGTCCCATCCTTGTTTTTCTCTCTTCAATTCACCATTGTTTATGCTCTTGGGCCTGAAATTTGGATCATTTGTCCTTGGTCCCCAGCTAGAGAAGGAATTGTTTTGTCTCCCTGCTCTGTGCAGAGAGCTCACCATCCCTAACACGAAGCTCAGAACTACACACTAGAGCAGCACAGAATCTGAAAAATATAAAAGCCAAAACCTGAGGCATCAGCTGTGCCTGCTGGGCCCAGCTCAGGAATGGGAAACACCATGAATCCCATTTTAACAGGAACTCAAGAGGGTGGACTGGAATGCAGGAATGAGGTTTGGTTTGCCTGCACACCCTTCTCTGTCAGAAAAGATTCACTGACACTGGAATGAACATGGGGCTGCTGACTTAGTTTGGGGAGCAGCTTCTCCCACTGCTGTGCTGATACAGAGAGCTGGGATGGCTCCTGGGATGGTTTCTAACAAATATTGGGAGTTAACAATAAAGCACTGCAAATTCTCCTAGTTGCCTGTTTACCATGATGATGATGATGATGATGGGGACAGTGAAATGTTTTGGTCATTGCATTGTAACCTGGCCTCATCAGTTGTGATAGCAGTGTTGCTATCTCAGATTGCAGAGATTGCAAACTGTTAAGGAATAAAAGCTCCTGCATTCCACCTTCTCTGCTGCACTTCAGGTCTAAGGGAATTACATACAATTTCTGCACTGGTCCCTCTTTACAAAGGTTTGATGAAACCACAGGTTGTTCCATTACTTCTGAATCAGTAAATATCACAAGTTCTGCAGGTAACTGGTTCATCTTTCCCACCCCCACGTTTTATGAGGCACAACCCCATTCTAGAGGGCAGGAACAGCCATTTCCTCTTTTTTTTTCAATCTCACATTGAAGGAGACAGGGAGAAAAAGTTGTTGTATTCACACAGGATGTGTTTGTATTGTTTTAATAATGTATTTCTAAGGTTACATTTCTCTTGTCCTTCCCTAGATGCCAATTAAGTGGATGGCTCTGGAGTGCATACACTACAGGAAATTTACCCATCAGAGTGATGTGTGGAGCTATGGTAAATCTGCACGTGATTAGTTTCAAAAGTTGTGTCTTTTAAAAGCATTAAACCCAGTTGTGTTAGTATGTTAAAGATATCTTTTTTCTCAAAGGAGTTAATTCCAGAGGCATTTGCTCCTCAGGTTTTGAGGTTTTTTTTTCCTTTAAATGTGTAACTCTCAGCAGCAATTGTTACTGTCTCCTGTGTTACTGCCTTGCTCACTGAAATATATTATCATGATGTTCCCCACTGGGGTGAGTGCCTCCAGCTCTGGTCTGGTAGCAGTTTGGCTGATTATTATGACAGAAGAAGACCTCTTTCAGTTTAGCCATGGATTCATAAAAATACAGCTGCAGGTCACAATTTTCAGCAGTCTTCGAAAAGCTCAACTCTAAAAGCCATGAATGTCAAAAAACATTTTCAGGCTTATGGGACTTTCTCTACCTAGAGTCAGATAAAAAGGAATTTGTCATAATACAGAGCAAATATGGCAAGAGAAAGAAAAGGAAGAGACAAGCTCTCCAAACTAACTAGAACAAGCATCTATTTAATTTCACAGCTAACTTGGGGATTGGTGAGCTACACACACAGAGAAAAAGTCATATTTGAGAAATGAGGTGTTCCTTCAGGTTGCTAATGGTTATTCAGATGAGCTTTTTGCCACATCTGCTGAGGTCTCTGCCTGTTTATCTGGTACAGCTATTACTAATAAAATCATGTATACCTTTGTAAATGAAAATTTGCAGCAATGTCTGGGGCTATGGAGTCCTATTTGCATTTCCTGTTGCCATATTATTCTGAGGAAAAAGGGTGTGCAGCTCTATTCATTACTCACTTTTACCTGTGGGTAGCAGCAAAAGACACTGTTTGCTGTGGCTGGGTAGCTGCCCTCCTCTAGTCAGCTGAAAAGAGCCTGGGAGAGTTCAATTGATCTTGTGAAGCTGCTCTTTCTCTTCAAATTCTGCATACCTTGGATCACTCAGGAAAAAACATGCCTTCATTTATGAACTTCATTTTAATTGCAGGAAATCCAGAAATCCAGAAATCCATTCTGTAATCAGAAAGACAAAGACTATAAACAATTGACAGTAGTTAACAATATTAACAGTAGTTATTTAATATCAGCAAGGAGATGAATGAGGGTGAAATAAATGTGGTTTACTCCTGTGGTAATTTTGCCCATCACTTTTCACATTAGCATGACAATTGTCAAAATATGGTACTGATCTGAGGCATGCTTAAAATGACCTTTGCAATTCAAATAAAAGTTAAAACAAAACAGTGTGAGAGTAGGATATGGAGTATTTAAGATTCTGTTCAGGCACAAATTATTTTACTTATGATATATGATCTTTAGTTCCAGCTCTGAAGCCAAAACAAATCCTATGGCTTCTCAAAAAGAGAACCTTGGGTTTGTAGTACAGCATTATGATAAACTCACATCCATGAGGTGATTTAAGGGAAAAAATGATAGCAGTGGCTGTGAATGTCTTCCAAGGCAAAGCCAATGACCTCATGTTACTCAGTGCTGTACCTTTGTGGGAAATTGATGCTCTGATTTAGGGAACATCTGTGCTTTTTCCTCTTAAAATAATAGAGTGCATCAGGCACTCATTTCCCTTTTTGATAAAAGAGTGTGATGCATTCTTTTGTTATTGCACCCATTTACTTTACCACCCTTCATTTGTCTCAGACCTTTCTCGTGTGCCTCAGGTTTATCATGCCATTTCTTATACGAACAAAAATGGGGGAAATTTCTTTTGAAGATTACCACAAAATGCTGTTTCACCATTTTCCAGAGTTTTTAAGTGGCAGACTGTCATGGTTTAAGCCCAGATGGCAACTAGGCATAAGGAGCCACTTGTTCTGTCTCCCCAGTCCAAACTTCAGTTTTCCAGGCACTGATGGAGAAGAGATTGCAGTCCAGAACTAGGCCAGGCTACTCTGCTCTGCGGGAATCTGAGCAGTGTCACCCCAAACACTGACACTCTGTCTTTTGCCTAGGAGTGACCATCTGGGAGCTGATGACCTTTGGTGGGAAGCCATACGATGGAATTCCAACTCGAGAGATCCCCGACCTGCTGGAGAAGGGAGAGCGCCTGCCCCAGCCCCCAATCTGCACTATTGATGTCTATATGGTGATGGTGAAGTGTAAGGAATTGTCACTTCTGATACCCCTGTAGTTTTGTATTTTTTAGTGTAGTTTAGTTTAGTTTAGAATGTTTGTATGGTGAAGTGTAAGGAATGGACACCTTTGATCCCCCTATGCTGGCTGCAAGAGGGACCCTGATTTAGAACATTTGCATAGGTAGAGCTGGGAAACAGGGCAAGCTGCTGCCAAACAAAAGCTTCCCAAGATGCTGTAAATTCCATTTCAACAGTGTCTGCACATCTTTTGCAGTTTTTCAATTGTTAGCTATGAAGGGCCCAGTTAGCTCAGCCTCTTATCGTCACCGTCATATTTCTATCTGAAAAATCTCTTTGCCCAGGATTTTCTCCTGGGAAGCTGAGAAGCCTTAGAGAAAAATGAAAACAACAATTATCTGATTTGTTTCTGCTGTGTTTTGCTGTTTTAGAATGTGTTTGGACATAGTTTACTAAAAGGTGGTTGTTTCATGTGAATTGTTTTTACTTAATGACCAATCATGGCCAAGCTGTGTCAAAGCTCTGGAAGGAGTCACAAGTTTTCATTATTATATTTTATCTTTCTGTCTATATCCTTTTTGTATTTTTTAGTACAGTTTGGTTTAGGATGTTCATATGGTGAAGTGTAAGGTATTGTCACTTTTGCTACCTCTGTGCTGGCTGCAGGAGGGACCCTGGTTTAGAACATTTGCATAGGTAGTCTCTGGCAGAGCTGGGAAACAGAGCAAGCTGCTGCTGCTGCCAAACAAAAGCTTCCCAAGATACTGTAAATTCCATTTAAAAACTGTCTGCACATCTTCTGCAGTTTTGCAATTGTTAGCTATGAAGGGCTCAGTTAGCTCAGCCTCTTATTACTGTCAGATGTTATCTCACATTCTTGAAGACAAAATTGTCTGATTGTTATTGTAAACCCTTGTCATTTCCATGACAATTGATTCTGATGTAAAAAAGATAGGATTAAAAATAATTATGGCACATGGATACCCAGCCAGAGAAGGCTGTGAGGAGAAACCCCGTTTCCAAATATTGAGGAAAGAAATCACGAAGGTTTTATTGTTAGTAGCAAGAATGATGATTGAAATAGTAATAATAAAAAGTAAAATTAATAGAAGAAATGCTACAGAGAGGATTATTTTTTATCATTTGCAGTCCAATACAAAAAATTATGAATATTTTACTCTAGTAAAAAGGGAAAAAAAGTCTGCACATGGTTTCTTCCAAGTTTTTTATCTCCAAGATACCCCCTCTAATGACAGTATCCTCCAAGGTTATGCTTCTAATTTAAAAAGAATTAGAAATATCTCTCTGATATTTCTGGCTTAATTTAAGTGAGATTAACATGCAGACATCTCATCCATCATATACACTCCTTTCCCTTTTGCTTTGTTCACAAAAGCCCTGCAAAAAAAAAAAAGGAAAGGACAACTAGAAGTAAATTAAGTATCTTCTGAAAACACTTGTACTGTGCACGGAGGTGTGGAAATTAAATTGTGCAAGAGCTTTGTTGAGTGCAAAAATGTCCCATGTGGTGAGACACATCCTTAATAAAAGTCAGTCAGGGCTGATATCCAACTGTGCAAGGTGGAGAAAATTGCAAGGTGGTGTTGCTGTCTGTGGGACAGAGAGGAGCCCAGCAAATAAAGGAAAATTCCATGTAGTAAGGAACAACCTAGCCTGACCAAAACTAGGTGATTCCCCTTTTATGAATTATAGAATTCCAACTTTCCATTCTTCTGGGTTCCTTATTGCAACTTTTCTTTGGGCCAGAGCTATCAAGCAGTTCAAACTTGTGCATTTTAAAAAACAGAATGATTTGCACCCTTGACATTTAAATGGTTTTTTTTCATCTTTCATCCAGGCTGGATGATTGATGCTGACAGTCGGCCAAAATTCAAGGAGCTGGCTGCTGAATTCTCCAGAATGGCTCGAGACCCTCAGAGATACCTGGTGATTCAGGTGAGCAACCCTGCAGCATCACAGGGGAGGGAAAAACAATTCTTTCTGCAGCACCCAACTCTTATGGGCATTGGCTTTGAATGTTTTGAAGTGTTGTTCCCCATCCCTCCTATTTGAGCCTAAATAGCTGAGATATTACACAAAATATGTCAGAACTTGGGTCAGAAACTGATCTTGTATGGGAAAAAGAGAGAGGAAAGAATAAAAGCTCAATCACAAGAATGCCAAAACCATGGTTTTGCTTGATTCATGCAGTTACTCCCTTCTTGTCATCATATTCCCAGTAAAAAAAAAAAAAAAAAAACAAACAACAAAACAAACCCACAAATTATGTGGATATAGTGCTTTTGAACAAACAAAGCAGCATGTGTGGTCCCTGCAGCCTGGCTGCCAGGGCATTAGGAAGGCTGAAATTCTCTCATTGAGAAGTGAATCCATCTTTTGATGTTTTTCCTCTCTCAATGCAATCTGTTCAGGGAGATGATCGCATGAAGCTCCCAAGCCCAAATGACAGCAAGTTCTTCCAAAATCTTCTTGATGAGGAAGACCTGGAAGATATGATGGATGCTGAAGAGTATCTTGTTCCTCAAGCCTTCAACATTCCTCCTCCCATCTACACCTCCAGGACAAGAATTGATTCCAACAGGGTAAGAGCAAGCTCTGACAGAAAATATTGGTTATTATAAAAGCACAGGTGGAGATTTAAGTACACCAGTCAAACAGAGGCCAGCACTGCCTTGGGAATTACAGGCTCCCTTTGTAAGGAGAGTAGCTATAAAAATGTTGTCACTGGGCTCCCTGTTCATTGTGCCTCAGTGAATTCTAAATTAATAGCCCAGCCTTGAGTGAACAAAGGCTCAGCTTGAGCTGCCTGTCCTGAAAGCACAGCTGAGGCTGCTGAAGTCAAGCAGGGCTGCATCTGCACTGTGATGTGGCCAGGAAGTGCACAGCCCTGGTGCTGCCATCCTGTTCTCTTGGCAGGGCTGCCACTGGAGGAACTGAGGGCAGCTGGAATATGCAGATAATGGAGCTTTTGTGAATGGAGGCAGATTTCCAAGCCAGCCCCTTTTCCTGTTTGCATGTGATGCTTTCATAGCCCCCCTTCCCAAATGTGTGTTTGTGCTGAGCACGTGGCAGATGCTGGCAGGCTGAGCTGGGCACCCTCCCTGTCAGGGGAGGAAATGCTCTTCACTGCACGTGGGGGCTTCAGAGAGTGTTCAGGGGAATTCACAGAACTCACAGAACTCCAACCAGCTGAGGGGTAGGGATACAATCTGAGCTCTTCCCCCACACTTCATTTCCTGGTACTGAACATTGCTGCCTTTCTGGGGCATTTCCAGTGGGATAAGTTCCTTTCTGGAGGTGTCTTTCTCTACCCCCTAACTCCTGAAAGCTGCAGAGCAGTCTGTGCCCTGCTGTGGGAGCTCTGGGGTGTTGAATCCTGTCCTGCATGTCTGTGCCCTGCTGCTGGTGAGGAGCTAAATAAGATGTCTGGAATCTGTTTTCCCTCCTCTGCCTGTTCCTGTGCTTGGCTCCAGCCTTTCAACATTTCACTTGCCATTCCTTCTCACATAACCAAGAGCTGGTGAAATGCATTCATCATGTGAGGGCATTCACACAGCCACCAGGTGTGTTTTAACCAGGCACTTGTTTTCTCTCCAGCCTCCTTTTGGTCCAGAGTCACAGTTAAAATACTAAGTATAGTCCCTTTGAAATGCTGCTGGCTTTTTCTCATGGTTTAGACACCTTTTAGACACTGATCCTTAGCTGAGGTGGTTCCAAATTCACACCCAGATGTGAGCTGAGTACAGCATGTGAGACAGGGAAGAGGTGAGTAAGAGCCAAGTGTACAACCTGAGCCAGTGTCCATGCTCTGGCCATACCTGCAGGAAGCTCCTTACCCTCTCCTGAGGGAATCTGGGCTTTCTGGGAGTAAGGAAGACAAAATCTGACCTTAATAGCCAGTTTGGGAGGAAATTGTTGCAAAGAGATGTCTGGATTCATGGAGCATTTCTCCTGCATCACTGAATGACAGTGAAGTAGGGATGATGCACAATTTAGCAATAAATGAGAAACTTTCTATTTATGGCTACAAGAGTTAATTGATGGTGATCTGAAATACATCAGGTTTACTACTGTTTGTCTCTGGAGAGGTTTTTTCCTTTCCTGCCAACTTCTGAGGAAGAATGGAAGAGCAGCAGTTACCTTGGAAGGCACTCAGTGTCACAGGGATGTAAATCACTGGAGCCTGATTTGCCCCAGTGGAGTGCTGCCTCTTACACCAACACAGGCTGAGAGGGCAGGGTCTGACACAGTGCCTTTGTTATAGTCATCCCACTCCAATATTTCCTGGAAACACTGGGACACATTTAAAGGAGAAAGAAAAATGGACTTGCTTTCTCAACAGCTCCCTTTGCCCTCTGTTTTGGTACCAGTCCACTTGAGGAGTCCACTAGAGCTGAGGGAATTCCAGTAAAAATCCTAGAGTTCATATTCTGAAAGCTTTATTTACAGCATGTTATTTGGGCAGCCAGCATGGTCACTGGGATATTCCTGGAATGAAAACACAGGCATTTATTTCAAATATTATCATTAGTGGTGGTGGTGGTGGTGTTATCACATGAAAATTTAAATAACTTTCACAAAGCCTTTTCCCAGCTTCAAAGCACATCATTTCAGCTGCTTGCACACATGTGATCTTCAACTCAGCAGAGCTGCAGAAAGAGACCCCAGGCCTCATTTTTGCCATACAGAGAGACTCCATCACATTCTTGACATGACATCTCCTTTCCTCAGCTCACAATTTCTCATCTTGGTTTGAAACTGTGATCTTGTACCACTAAAGACAGTGGGAGCTTTGCTTTGCAATTCAATTTAATGACAGTAGCAAGACTGTATCCTCTTTTCAGTAACTTGCTGGGAGTTTTTCTCTGGCATTGTACAACAATCTAACATTTAAACAAAGCTGGAATTACCTTTTGCCAAAAGTCTGCAGTTTGTGAGCCAAGCTGCCTGACCCAGATCAGACAGAGAGGTCAGAGAGGGCTGAGCTGGAAGCCCTGCACTCCTGGTTTCCTCTGCAGAGGTGTTTTCTGGAGGTAATACCTGTGTGCAGAAATCCACATACATTTCTGCTGCCTTTGTGAAGCAGTTTCTCAGTACATTCACTATTCTTTTAGTGAAGATTGATTTAAACATAAGACAATCCCCCCTTTAAGGTAATAGTGCATCTGCTGTGCATGGCCCAGTACAGATGGATGTCAGCTACAGGAGTCACATGGAAGTGAAATGCTGTCAGAGCTCTGTATCTGCACTTGTCTGATTCTGTCTGGGTGTTTCCTTTGGATAGTCTCTGATTTATGCTTGTGCATATTGATACTGCACAAACTCATTATGGTGCTGCTGCAGCCATGGACACCAAATGAAAGGATACAGCTTAGGAAGCTTGTGTTCACTGTGTCTGGCAAATTGCATTTATGGGGAGATTGTGAGCAGCTTGGTGAAGGAAAGCACACAGACAAGAGCTGCATGATCTCCATGTCATTTTCAGGGAATTAGAAGCATGAAAATACTCTATTTCCTACCTTAGCTGCTCCAGTGCAGGTTTAGTGGCCGAGGAGTCCATCAGGGCACCATGCTCCTTCTCTGTGCTGGCAGCTCTGGTTGAATGTTCATCAGTACAGCTCCTTGGGGACAGAGGTGGGCAGGAGGAAAGCAAGGAGATCACAAACATAGGCTTTGAAGTCAAGGAATATCATCATTGCTGCTAGTAATGAAGGGATGGGACTGTTTTTGGGCTGAGAACCATTTATTGCTCAGATAAACATCAGTCTCAGAGGCTGTGAGATTTTAAAGGAGCAAGCAGTCAGCCATAGCTCAAAGTAGGTACAAGTTCTTTGTTACAAGACAATATAGAACTTTCTAATCTAATGAACAGTTGCCACAAGGTGTATTTTGCTTTTCTAACCTATCACCTTTACTTATTCCTACTGTACTGTGGTACTTTTGTCTAATAGGCTTTTGTTACACTTATACACATGTTTCAGTTATAACTTCTAAACTCTTAGAAGTTAGAACTTTCTTGTACTTATAATACTCTCTAAGAACTATAAGTACAAGAAAATTCTGAGTTCTTAGAACTCTCTTCTACTCTGTACAATCACACCTCTACCTTATAAACCCTTCACTATCTTATTAATACAGTTTCTTACTTAAGGTATATTCTTACTTACAACTATAGGAACATAAGTTTGATTTTTCTACTTAATGTCTGTGTAGCTTATTTTACATCAATCTAAGCCCCTTCCAAGGCTGCAGATTGAACTCTTCAATGTCTGTAGAAGTTTGTGTTTTCTGATTCCCACAAAGGAACAAAGGAAGAACAGGAGCATTTACTTTCTCAGGAAAGCCCTATGGGGGTCTCAGGTCTAAATCTTTGCAGCTTTTTGGTGGGAGAGGCACCAAAGAAAGAGTGTAAAACACTCCCACCCATGGGAAGAAAAGAGCTGTTTGGATGTGCATTAACACTGCAGTGCTGCAGCCCCTGGATAGAAGACTGGAGAGAGGGAAGGCTTCTGGGAAGTTGCCATTTCCTGAGAAAGTCTCACATCCTTCTTCCTCCAAGGGTTACACAGATTTTTGAAGCTGCAGGGCTCAGACACATCTCCAGCATTTCCATCACATCCATGCTGGCTCCCTGTTGGCGTGTCCCTGGGACTTACCTGTGCTGCTGGCACAGGCTCTGACCCTGGCCTCTCTTGTGAAATCCAGCTTTTAAATAAAAATTAGCATCCTAAGCTAAATTGAATTCTTTCATTGGATCTGAAACTCTTCTGCTGCAGTTTTGTCTCTGGCTTTTTCCAGTTTTTATTTTCCACTGTCCAGAGATACTCCAGAAAAATAGAGTTTTAGAAGCCCAGTGCTTCTGAGAGATAAGCTGAATCCTCAGCAGTGTTTCCATGAGCACAGGACCCCAGCTAGTGCTCAAGTGTCCTGCATTCCCATCCATTAGATGATTCATTCAGGTATTTGTAACGAGTGCTGTCCTGTGTGTGCAGAGATAATGCTAATACAGCAAGCACTCTGTGTGCCCCACAATGCTTTTTGCTCTAAATCCTTGGCTTATTCCTGATGAAAACTGTCTATACTGTTTATTGATGCTGTCCCTGTAATTTTGTTCCAAGCACTGTACATCATGGAAGCACCAATTGCCAACCCTGCAATTAAATATCAAGCAATTTTTATTTTTTTTCAGACATGTCTAATCCATCTGTCCATGGAGATTGTCCTGCTTGGCTAAAGCAGCCTGGGGGACACTGGGAGCCAATTTTCAGCTCTCTGAGCAGGACCTGGTGTGGCCTTAGGTGTGGTAGTGCAGCATCCTTGCCCCTTGGCAAAGCCAGGAGGGAGTTGTGGCTTCACCATGGTTCCTCTTGTGTCCAGGGTTTAGCAGCACCTGCTCCCCATTGCTTTTCCTGTAAGAGAAGGAAATTAGGTGTTCCTGCCCAAATCATTTCTTTTTCAAAAAAGAAAAGTTTGCCACCTTTCTGCTTCTTCAGAATCTTCCCAAAAATAATATGACCAAAACATCCCCTAATTTGGTACCTCTTATGGCAGTCTGTCAGGTTGTGGTCTTCTTCAGTTATTTCTATCCCTTTTCTTTAATTGCTGCTCCTTAAAAGGTGATCAAACACTTCCTGCAAATCTTAGTAGTCATTTTTTTTGCCTCTGTCACTTCCTTATGCAAGTGTGGGAATAAAATCTCCAATGCCAGAACAGATGGTCTTGTAAATGAACTAGACATTGATTCAAAGCATTTCACAGTGTTTCAGATGATTACACTGAGTAACTCCAGATCAGCTCTCTTGCTTCTTTAGAACTGCATGATTACTTGGAGAAGTTTGTATGAAGCCCTTCTGCATGTCTTTTGCTAAACACTCCATTTTGTGTATTTCCCTAGGAGAGTCTCAGCAATTTACTGCCTTCAGACATTTAGGGTAATTCTGAAAGACCACCAAGCCCCCTTTCAAGAGCTCCAATTCCCATTTTCTGCTTTCCTAAGTTTTAGTGACGTTCTGTTCTGCTCTGCCTTTTGCATTAAGCACTTCCCCAGAGCTGTTAGTCTTTAGTTGGTGTCTGGCACACCACCACAAGTATTTTTCCTTTTTTCTTTTGGAAAATTCTTCTGTTTGTAGTCTTTGTTGAAAGTGTGGATAGCACCAGGCCAACCTTGTCCATGAAAAGCAGGAGGTGAACCCAGACTAATTCTAATTTCATTGCTCAGGGTGAAGAGGTACTGAGAATAAGCATGCAGAAATACACTATTAAAATATATTACATGAGAAATTATTTTGGTCTTAATATCTTCCATAAAAAAGGAAAGCTTCATAAAAAATAGGTGTATCTAGAACAGGTATTTAAATGCCTTTTATTTAAATATGTGCTTTTTAAAATGTGCTAGTCTTGCTAGAGGAGAAAGGCAGAAAAAATTCCTATGGAGGACTCAAATGGAATAGATAATTCCTGGGTCTTCAGAGAGAATACTTTGAAAGTGCTTTATTGCAATTAGTTTCTTGCTTTGCAGCCAGGCTGGCTGAAATCAGTGAGATCTCTCAAGGAGTAAACTCTTCTCAGCCTGAACTGATTATCAGGACCAACTGGTCAAATTAACTCATGATTTTGCAGGGAAATGCCTTAAAACAGGAGTTTTTTTTAATGCATTAGCTGTTTTCTGTCACAGTCAGGCTGCTGTATTCAGGCATGTAGTTTAGAGTCAGAGAAGAGGATAAAGAGTTAAAAGGCATAAAGAGTTAGAGACTTTGCTAAAGAACTGGGTGGTATTTTGGCTTCTACAAATTTTAAAATGGATTAAAAACAAAACCACCACTCACAGTACCTTCTGCAGGCTCAGTGGAACTGGTGGGAGAGGCTGGAGCTGTACATTCTTCCATCTTTGATGTGTGACATGTAAATTCATTGAGCTTTAATATAAACTGGTTTAAAATCAGGCAGCATCTGCTTAATCCATGAATAGCTGCTGGCTGTGTTAACAGTAAAGAGAGCTCACAGCTGATCCATTTTCTTTTCTATCCTGAAAAGAAAAAGTCAATAGATACAAAAAGAGTAAGTAATAAATATTTTTACACTGCACTGATGAGGCATTCTTAGAAAACAGCAAGCTAAACAACTCTGCATAATTCAGTAGATGGAAAAGTGGACTGAGAGTCAGGAAATAATTATGAGAGCCGGGAGAAAATTTTTTCTTTTGTGACAAGATGCGAAGCAGAAATTGTTAGTGGAAAATATCCATTTGTGAGGAACACTATTTGTGGTTTTCTTAAAATAGTAAAAGCACCTGAAAAATACCAGGGGGCCTGATTTGCAAGTGCACCAAGCTGAGCTGCAGGGAGTTACAGCTTAACAACTTAAACAGCAGTCTGGTCCCCAAGGTGGAGAGGGCTCCGTGTCCCAGGGCAGTGGGACTCCTGGGATAATGCTTTGGGAGGACTCCAGGTGGCAGGAGGACTAGAGAGCATCCTGTAAAATAAATACTAAATACTGTACTCTCTAAACATAGATGCAATGGAGCTAAATGCCAGCGCTGCCTAAAAACCCCCTTTGTTAGCCAGAGTAAAGAGTCTGCCTTTCTTGTTGAATGCTGCGGGAGGGGAGGGGAAAATAATTTTCAAAGCTATAAAAAGACTCTCCAAAAGATGCAGTTGGGAGAAGTGGGAGGAGGCACAGATGAAGTGTAGATTTAGAATGTTGAAAAATGATTATTTTATCCAAATCAGCTGGATGGTTAGTTCTTTTAGACTATTATTGCCACCAGAACCTCAGCCCTGCTCTAAATCAACTCAGCATTTCATCAAGAAGCCTATTCTTTGCTTTAAGAGACCAAGAGTGCACAATTATGGGTTTCTTTTCCCCCTTGCATAATAAAATTGGGAGATTATCATCAAGTTTCTATTCAGATTTTAGGAAGGCTTTTTTATTTTATTTTTAAAACTCATCTTTGTCTGTAAAAGCTCCCTGTTCAGGCCAGCATGTGGCAATGATTACTGCTGTAAAGGCTTCGATGGAGATGTGCTCTATTTCATTCTCAATGAGGGTTGATGGCATTTTGAGAGGCTCAGAATATCCTTTGATTACTGTATAAAAAAGGCTGGGGAAGATGGTAGTGCAGCATGCACTAGGAGGGGGCTGCTGCTGCTCCCAGCATCGCTCATCAACTTTCTTTTGTGCCTTTCTTCTTTTTTTATTTTTTGTCTTCCATGTCACAATCAAAAAATCATGGGTGTGTTGTGGTTTTGGTCTTATTCTCCATCCTTTCCCTGTTTTGGGATTTGAAGCTTGAGGTTTGTACAGAAAAGAAGATTCTGCTGGTCCTGTGTTTTGGACAGAGCAAGAGCAGTGCTGACCCCTCTGTCCCACAGGGAATTGTTGGAACAGGTGGGAAGTGGCATCTCATCCCTCTCAAATCATGGGGAATTGGCTCAGTGCTAAAAGGTGCCATTACTGCAAAGTGTCTTGGAGAGTGTATTAAAGAAGAGAGTGACAGAAAGCTAGTCATGGGTGACAGGAAGGATGGGGGAGTCAAGGAGATTGGAAGGAAAAGAGAGGCAATGCCAGCTGTCTCTGCTCCTGCTCTGCTCTCTGTCTGACACTCAGATGCATTAACACAGAGTGAAAGGCAAAGGGAATCCTTGCATCTCCATTCCTGTGTCATGCTTAGATCAAAGTGCAGATTGTGCCAGCTGAAATCCATTTGCCAGCCCCTCTGAAGGTAGGGTGGAGGATGGATGCAGGTTTCTGAGCTCCAGAGAACAGCTGGGTTTCCAAGCCTTTGGTTCCAGCAGCAGAATGCTTTTATTTCCAGCCTGGACATCAGGCTCAAAGAGAGGAGGCTACAGAAAAACATTTCCCCTACCTTTTCCTGTCAGTGTAGCTGGATACTGAGTTTTGTGCCCAAATTGGGCATCTCTTCAAACATTATTTTCATTAGTGGGGTTGTCATCTTTGACTTCTCTAATTGGTGAAGTGTTAGACTGAAAATATATGGTTGTTATCTGGGATTTTCCAGCAACAGCACAGGAAATTCTCTGTGCTGTGTATGGGTATGTTGTTTCCCATGCCAAGATTTGTTTGTGATGTATGCCATTTGCAGTCCAGACTAAATTAATCCTAGAAGGCAATTTGGGTGTCCCAATCCATATGGACTGTTCTAAAAGAGTTAAGTATGAAAACAGGCAGTTATGAGAGAAAATGGTGCAAGAGAAGGTGGTGATGAGTTATTTGAAGCTAAGAAGTTGGTCAGTACTGAGCTGAACCAGGGGTCAGTGAAACACCCAGACTGACTCTGGACAGGTTCAGGGATGTCTCAAACCCCCCATTCTGCCAGGACGTGGGCTGGCATATCTCAGCCTATGGGAGCTGAGATACAGCCCAGGCTGCCTGCAAATCCTACCTGTCCTCTGGCAAACAGCAACCAGAAAAAACCTAGATGTAGAAAAGGACTTAAGATGTAGAAAAAGACTGAATCTTTCTTTCTTCTCTTTATTCTTCCCTCACTGATCTAAGCTGGATGTTTTGTGTCTCAATGGTGAAAGCAGCTGTTGTTGGTGACTGGAGCAAACTGATGCTTCTATACTTGGGGTCAACATTTAAGTTAAACATGTGACATATTCTGAGGAAAAGGGGCTGGGATGTCATCATTTCCCATAAAGATTCCCCCATCCCCAACTTTATGGCCAGGGAATGCCAGGCTTGTGTCAGGTGCTGTGAGCTGTAGGGATGGACATGCTTGAACCTTAACAGACCAGTGTCAAATCCTTTCTATTTATATTTCTATTTATATATGGCCTTCCTCTGAGCAGGGGCTGGGACCAGAAACCCCCAGAGGTCTGCAAAGCCTTCCAGCAATTACTGCACAAACAGCATTCCATTTCTATTGAACATTGCACAGTGATCTCATGGTGTGTGCTTTTCCCTTTGGTTTTCATCTCAGAAATATTTGCTGTCTGGAGCAGGGCAGAGAAATCTGCAAATTCTATGGAAGCAGGACTGCAGCCAAGCAGAGGTGGCTGTTCTCCTGGAATGATCTTTCCTATTTGAATTTCAGTTTGGACCAGTTGTAAAATACCAGGCTACTCTCTTGAAATTTGCTTGGAGTTCTCCTGGAATGGTCTTTCCTATTTGAATTTCAGTTTGGATCAGTTGTAAAATACCAGGTTGCTCCTTTGGAATTTGCTTGGGGGCTAGGGGGACACTCTGCATTGTGTGCTCTGCCTGCAGCCCCATCAGATCATCCCAAATATTCTTCAGATCCACTCCCACAAATCAGAAATTGTGGTGCTTGCAGCAAGGTCTCATATCTTAGGATGCTTTGCTTTGGTGACTGGAGCCTGGATACTCCCTTGGTTTGAAATTAGGGCAGGAGTTTCTAGGGGAAGGAGGAGAGGGAGTTGTTTCTGGGGGCACACAGCCCAGGACTGATGAGTGGTACAAAGTGTTGCCAGGTTTTGCTCAAAGCAGATAATTATTGAGTTGCCTGAGGCCTGGAGCACAGGATGCCCCTGAACAGCATCCCAGTGGCAAGGCTGGAGTGTTTTACTCCTGTTTGGTGCTTTGTTGTGAAGGAGAGGAGGAGGGAGCTGGGTTTATGCACTTTGAGCAGTATCAGAGTGGGCTCAAACGTGTGTGTTCATTCATGCTGGCAAAGCCTTGCCTTCAGCAGAGAGAAATCTTTCAGTCCTGTGAGTTTAGCAAGCTGCTTGAGAGCAAGGAACAGCAGTGATGCACAACCCTGTGAACATTTCTGTGGCTGGCCAGGAAAACCAGCTTGCAGCAGCAAGGGGGCTGGACCCAAGAAAGCTTTGATTTCATTGCAGTTTAAGATTCAGCCAGAAAATATTATGTCCCTGCTATAAAGGAGGAGATATTTACCTTCAGGAGATTTTAGAAGCAAGGAATTGGAAAATGAAATTAATGAATAGAAAGCAATAACACAAGCCAATATTCACAGAAATGTTATTTACCACTCTTGGATCAGGGCTCATTTTACACAAATATTGGCTGTTATAACAGCTGATGTGTCATTGGTATTTTGTACCAGAGGGCCTTGGAAAAAGGCTTTAGGAGACATTTTCTTGGATTTTATTCCTTCTATGTGTGGTCATGTTTTTGCCTAAAATTCAATCATGTGGTGTACAGAATGAAATCTTGGGCATTTTGGGGACGGCTGCTCGTGGGCAGCTAAAGAAGTGAGGCTACTTCTGGAGTGTGATGAGTTCCCCTGTCAATGTATAACTCACGTTACAGCATCAAAAGGGAGCTGGGATTGATTTTTTCTTTTTAGTATACAAGCTGAGACTTCTTAAGTAGGCTTATGTAGTGAGGTCCTCGAGCAACCAGCCACTAATGTCTATCTCAAAAAGGCAGAGATGATAATTCCAGTGAGACTTTTAGAATCAGAAATCCAAAATTCTAGAGCTTTTCAGTAAAGCAACACCTGCTTTTTTCAAGATAGTATTTAAAATGCAAAAACAGCACCAGCAAACCCCTCCACCCCAGCAAAAATCAACAAAGTAAATTGCATTTCACATACAAAACAAAATGTTTTACCTGGTAAAATCCAAACATATTTTCTTCTCACAGTGTGATTCATGTCCTGACCAATAAGGGTTGTCTGAGGGTAATCTTGGAAGCCTACAAAATTATGACCTCACATTGCAATTACCAGTCAATTTAAGCACACTTAAACACTTATATTAATTTTTTGTATTTAAATTTTTTATATTAAATTTTCAAGCCAACTCAGTGGCACCACAGTTGTTTTCTTTGCCTCCTGTTCTAATGGAGCAGTGGCCACAGGGAAACTGGGGAAAAACAGTAAAGAAGTAAAAAAAAGTGCAGACAGCAGTGGTGGAGAGCCATGTGTAAGGTTCTGTGGTAAGGGGTGTTGCAAGACAGATATGTTTAGTACAGCACTAAAGGGGAGGCATGAAAAAACACAATTATAGTGATCTTGGTTGGCAGGCCACTGACTGGAAAGGCTCTTGTCAGCAAAAATAGCAATAAACACATTAATGGCAGTCCATTGTCTGCTGCCATCTTGGGACAGGGATGTGCTCAGAGGGCCTGTTACTGTGGTGTTATAGTTGCAGAGGATGTATTTAAATATTAGAGTCACAGCCAAGAAGAGATAAAGATAGGAAAATGGGTTTAGTCTATTGTGCTGAGGGTGGAGCAGAGCCCACAGACACACAATGCCATCCTGGAACAGAATTTGTTTAAGCTGCTAATTTTCAAAACTTTTACTGGCAGAGGGGAAGAGCCCCATGTGCAGAAGTCAAGCCTATTGGCAAAAGACTTGCTTTTCTAAGACACACTGGGTAAGGCATTTGCCCTGGCTGAATTTGAATTTTGGGTCCAGTTAGGAAGCCTGACTGATGTGCATGTTTCTCCCAATCAGCTCATACAGTTCATGTGACTTGTTTCATTCATGTGGCCTCTTGTTATGTATCCATCATCCATTTTTCTTTCCTATTAGACTGAAATTGGACACAGCCCTCCTCCCGCCTACACCCCTATGTCAGGAGTAAGTATCTCACATTCAGCCTTCATCCTTCAGGCTTTCCTTCTTTCTTCACTGTTTCTTTTTCTTTTTCAAACTCCTTTTTCCTGCATAAATGACTCAAAACCAGGTAATGAAGTGTTTATAGAAGGAATCAAGTAGTTAAGATCTGTGGATTCGTGTGCAAACTCTAGGGAACCACATCCAAAACTCTGACAACTTTTCTGAAAAAGCATTTAGGTGAAAGGCTTGGATGGATCTGTACATATTTCCTTCCTGTCTGTAGGTCATGATGTTGAAAGTCCCTTGCAAGTCTGTGCTGATAAGCAAAATGATAAGTTGAGTTAAATCATTGAGTTGAGGTGCCAATACAAACACAGTTCACCAGCATGAAATGCACTTCCTGATGGAATTACACATGGTGTGGGTGACCCCATGATTCCCACCACAGGACACACTCAAAATATCACCCCAGAATAAACAGAGTGGATAGTGGTTTCCTCTAAGTCAGGAGGAGATTTCTCAAGGTTTAAAGGGCTTTGATCAGAAGTCAGGGGAGGTTGCCAGAGTAATAGAAGAGGAAACACCACCTTCACCTGCTGCAGCTGTGTGTGTGCAGCCTCCATGTGCCAAGTAAGAGACAAGTTTTCCTGCCCCATTTCAGTCCCCTGAGCACCGCTGGGCAGATGGATGCTTTGTGGAAGCCTGGAAGCTCAGGATGGGCAGGGCCAGCACAGAAGGCTCAGCCATGACTTGCTGTTGAAGTTTCTCCCCTCAGGATCCTCCTTTCCCATGCTGTGTGTCCTTTGTTCCAACAGAACCAGTTTGTGTACCGGGATGGCGGCTACACTGCCGACGTGCCAATGCCCTACAGGGCTCCGGGCTGCATCATTCCAGAAGCCCCAGCTGCTCAAGGGGCCACAGCAGAGATCTTTGAAGACTCTTGCTGCAATGGCACGATGCAGAAGCAGAAGCAGGTGGCAACCCTGGCAAAGGAGGACAGCAGCACCCAGAGGTACAGCGCCGACCCCACTGTCTTCATTCCCGAGCGCGTCGTGCGGGGAGAGCTGGATGAGGACGGGTACATGACACCGATGAGAGACAAACCTAAAACAGGTAAAGTGTTGCCTTTCCAGAGAGCCTCCTGGTCTAGCCTGGCTGCATTTCTTCTCTTTTTACATCAGCAGCTTTTCATCAAAAATGGCTTTATTTAGTTACCTATCAAGTTGATGCATTCTGACTGGGATAATATTCCTTTACATGGGGATTTGGTTTTCTCTCCTTAATTTTCTACTTCGAAATGCTCAAATATGCCAGTATGTCAAAGCTGGTAAGTCCCCCTTTTACTTTTTTTTTTAAAGAAATAACAAGAGGAATGAAAAAAAGCCAAGCCCCCTTCTTAGCCAAACACAAATCTTCAGTTATTTCCAAGGAAAGGATCTATCTTCACCCAGCCATAGTCCCAACTTTGCTTTGTTTATTGATCTTCTTATTCTTGGCATTGTGCTTGGTAAATGTCATGTTGAACCTATCACAGAACTCATACACACAGCTGGCATTTTATACCCAAGAGAAGTCTAGGATTGAAAGAACAAGATGTGCTTTAAAGAGAGCATCACTGCAAGGGGAAGATTGCCTAAATCTGTGCCTGCTCAGCGTGCTGCACTTCCCAGTTTGCCCTCATTCATTTCTTCCTCTCTAAATAATGATAGCAATCATTTAGATGTAAGGGGGTGTGTCATTATTAATGTGCTTTCAAAGCTTTGCATTAGCTTTAAAGAAATTAATAAATGCAAATGTAAATGACAAGTCACTAGTGTGTTGGCTAAGAATTTGGAAGCCATTTGTCCTCTGTGTTCCATGAGGCAGGAATAGAGGAACCCTGGGGCTTGACCCATGGCAGTTGTGGGAGTCTCCCTTGCAGTGATTTACTCTCAGTGTGAGCCCACATTTGTGTACCCATACAGGTGCACCCTGGGGATCCTCAGAGTTTTCTGCAGGAGCCACCTGAGCCCTCAGGGATGTGGCAGTAGCAGCTCCTTCCTGACCCCCTGGGCACAGACACAGGGTGGTCACGGTGTGGCCACACACTGTGTGTTCCATGCCAGCTTCAGGGTTCAAACCAAAGCCCTGCTTGGCTGTCATCACTAAAAAACAAATGTTCCCACTATTCAGCTCATATTCAGTGACAGTTTTGGGTTCAAAGGTGTTCACTGGGTCTTGAACTTTTGCCTTTAATAGTTTTGGCCGCATTCTGGATGACACCAGCTGACCCCTTGCACCAGGACACTCTATGGAGGCATGTGCAGAGCCCTTGAGCAGTGCCATGCTGCTGGAATTGGGGTGTTAATCCACAGCAAGTGATTTGAAGCAACTGCAGCCTGCTCCAAGTCCCATTTTGCAGCTGATCTAAGGCTCTCTTGTTCCCTTTCCAGGGCTCATTTGCACAACCTTTTTTTCATAATGCTTCAAGGCCCTTTGTCCTTCAGGGATGGAAGGTTTTTAATCAGGCAAATTGTTCTGTTAGAAATGAAGCTGTCTTAAAAGTTAGCCCTTGGGGATAGGCTTTGTGCAGAGAGCCTAACTAAGATTCCTATAGAGTTTTCTGGATGGAAGGACTGAAGAGGAGAGGGTTTGCTAATAGGTCCAAGGTTGCAGAGGCAGATGTTGTTCAGTGTGTTTGGTTCTGTAGATCATACAGTGAGAGGAAGCCCAGGGGAGCACATGGGCTGTGGCTCAGCAAGAGCTGTAGCTTAGCTGGCCACTGTGTTTGATAAAAATATTGAAATATTTTTGATATTTTTAAGTGAAAGGCTATCTTGGAGTTGGTTGCAGATTGGCTTGGGAGCCAGGAAGGAAGGAAGGAAGGAATGTACATACGTACATACGTACGTACACAACCTGGCCTTTCCCACTTTTGGCAGACATGGGGGTTGGATGCCCAGAGAAGCCAGGTGGTACCAGCAAAGGCCAGTGGCAGTGCTGCTGTCAGTCTTTCAAGGTGTCTGTTTTAACCCATATTGTGTGGAAAATTTCATTTTTCACAAGTGTGTGTTCAATGTAGTTGGCTCCTGATCCCATCTGGAGTTGTTGGAATGGCTGAGGTGGAGGAGGGTGCTATAGTAAGTTTGTGTATGTGATTTTTAACCTAATCATTGTAGTACACATTACCAGTCTCCCTGAAATAGTATATAAGTGCTTGTATCCCACAATAAAATGGGATTCTGATCACCAAGTCAGTCTCCCCATCACCAACACATTACTACCACTCTAGGCTGACTTATTTTTAATCTTTCCTCAGACTACCTGAACCCAGTGGAAGAGAACCCATTTGTTTCCCGCCGGAAGAACGGAGATCTCCAAGCTGTGGACAGCCCAGAGTACCACAGTGCTCCCAACGGGCAGCCCAAAGCAGAGGACGAGTACGTGAACGAGCCCTTGTACCTCAACACCTTCGCCAACACCTTGGAAAACGCCGAGTACCTGAAGAACAATTTGCCAGAGAAAGCCAAGAAGGCCTTTGACAACCCAGACTACTGGAACCACAGCCTGCCCCCACGGAGCACCCTCCAGCACCCGGACTACCTGCAAGAGTACAGCACAAAATACTTTTACAAACAGAACGGACGGATCCGGCCCATAGTGGCAGAGAATCCCGAATACCTCTCTGAGTTCTCCCTGAAGCCTGGCACTGTGCTGCCCCCGCCGCCCTACAGACACCGGAACACCGTGGTGTAGTGGCTGTGCTCTCACTCAAGTGGAAAGGCAACCCCTTCTAGCTGCCTCACTCTCGCTCCCCCTTTCTCCCTGCCCTTGCCCCTCCTTCCTCCCTCCCTCCCTCTCTTTCTCCCATGAGCTTCCTCTTCTTGCCAGTTCACTCATTTTTGATATTTCTAAGTGAAAGGATGTCTTGGAGTTGGTTGCAGATTGGGTTGAGAGCCAAGGAAGGAAGGAAAGAGACTGAAAGAAGGAGTGTACAACCTGGCTTTCCCAGTGTCGGCGGACGCGGGGGTTGGATGCCCAGAGAAGCCAGGTGGTACCAGCAAAGGCCAGTGGCAGTGCTGCTGTCGAGCTTGTTCTCAGTGACTCAACTGTAGGGAAAGCCACAGAAAGGCTGATTCTTTCAGCAGGAACTGATGAGAGTCTGTACAGCATTCCTGGAAATCTCCATGCAATTTCCATCAGGGTGAAAAATGGACAATTTTTATATCCTGTGTGATAGCGTAGTAATTGAGATTGAGAATCCAATTTCTTTCTCTAACACTTTCTATCCCAGCAACTGAAAATGGCTAACATAGCTTTTCAAAAACATTCAGATCTTCATTGTGGCTTTCCAAGAAATGATGATGTGACTCCCACATACAGCTAAGCCCCTCTTCTGAGCCACACCGTGATTTTGTGCCAATTCCCAGCCACAGAGACTCCTGCTCAGAACTGCTACCTGACATGACCATTTTTGTATGTGTGCCAACACAACAATCACTCTAAACACAAAATACCTTTCAGAAGAGAGTAACAAAACCACACCTCCAATATGTTCATTTGAAGCTAAAAACCCAGGCCAAGAAATGAAGATTTGTATGCCAAAAGCTTTGCTTTCCTGTTTTATACCTGCTGACTATAAACACTTCAAAAGATTGTCACTAATTCTTCCCTCTTTTTCTTCATGGTCATGAAGGGAGCTGGGGATGCTGTCAGGCAACACTGAGGACAAGATAGAGAACTGAAAAGTTTGATTTTCTGTGGGGTGGGGTGGGAAGGGTCCTTTAAACTGGAAGACAGACACTGGACTGGAGAAAACGCACATAGCGGTTCACTGGAAAGTTAGTTTGCACTTAACCTCTGATTTTATTTGAACTGTTTTCTGGATTTTGAATGAAGCAATATGGAAGTGACCAGCAAAATACAAAATAATAATTTTAAATTAAAAAAGAAATATAAATTATTTGTAAAGGATGACTGTGGAAATGCCAAAATGAAGCAAATCAAGTCTTTGGAACAATGTCTGCCACTCCTGAGAGGCCGATGCAGTGACTGCTTCAGAGAATTCAGTGAGAGAGCAGCCAGCTCTTTCTGCTGCTCTATGAAGGACAGCAGAGCAAGCCCTGGAAAGGATCAGGGGAGGCAAATGTCCTGCTCTGCCTTGCAGCACAGTACAGAATACCATTTTTCTAAAAGGAGGATTACTCTGGCACAGAAGACAGTGCATATGAGGTTTGAGAAGTCAAAATGTGCATGATTTGCAGAGCTTTCTGTGAAAAATGTAAATAAGTATGAGTCAGTCTCCTTGCACTTAATTCTGCTTTTATCAACCTCAGTTTTTAGGTAGACACCCCCTGACCTGCTCCTCTTTGGAAAAGTCTTTCAAACCAGAGTTCTGGACGTTTTTAGTGATCTGGGGCAGATGGAGCTGGGAAAGGAGGCACCAAGGCTTGCTCCTGGCACACCAACACTGTGTGTGTAAGAGCATTTGTGAGCCTACTTCCCGTCAAACATCTTAAGGAAGCTTTGGAGATCTGCCTGTCTCTATCCATCAAGGCTTTTAAGGGGAAGAAACAATACCTGGTGGCTGGCAACCGTGGGTGATGCAACAGTATTTCAGTTTATGTGCTTCAGCTCTGTTAGGGCCGAGACGTTTGGGGTGACCTAACCTGGCAACAAAACCAGCAACAACCAGGGATCTGGAAATGGCATCACCCTCCTCTAAACTCCTGCCATTCCAACAGCTTGCCACCTTTAATCTTAGGGAAGCAGAGGAAGGGAGTAAGAAACAAGCAATGGTTACCTGAAGCTTAGTAGGTCAGCTTGACAAAGGTGTGAAGAGATGTTCAACCTGGCTTGGTTGTTCCCCTCGTAGATGGAAAACACACTGTGATCACAAGGCTGGTTCAGCTGTTGGTGCACCAGGTGTGTCCAGGTGTGCATCAAGTACAAAGCTGAAGGTTCTGAAAGCAGCAACAACAGGTACAGATCTTTGAGCTGGTAAAGGAGATCTTGGGTCAAGTGGTGCCAAGGTGGTTTGTGGTGATATGACCACTGTCATGGATAGATGGATACAATCTGCACTGAAGGACCTCTTCTGGTGCCTCTGGTAGCTCCTCGGGGGACAGGGGCACACACTGGGCACAGGCTGGGGCACAGGGGGTGGCACGAGGCCCTGGGGGGCTGCTCCAGGCAAGGTTTGCCCACAGCAGTGCCCACAGGGTGTCTCTGCCAGGCTGGGACAGGGAGCAGCACAGGAATGTGGGTGTCCCGTTTCAGCAGGACCATAGGTAGGTGGAGAAAGGTTGATTTGTCCCCAGACAGGTCTTGTAACAGAGTAACTCCTGATGGAGAAAAACTATAAAATAAAAAGCTGGCTCAGCTCGCATGTTTGAATTGAGAGCTGAACTCAGAGGCTGCTGGGACAGAGGCAGGCACACCTCCAGAGCCAGGCACTGGGATGGAGCTGCTCACGCAAGGTGAGGCCTGTTTGTTCCTCTGGTAATGAAGTAGTGCTCGTGTTAGAAACAAGCCCATGGAGTAATCCAAGTGTAAATACTGGTGGGGTTTAACAATTTAACGTTTTATTTCTTACAAGGCTTGAATTATTTATTAATTTTATTTGTTGACTGTGGGTGTGCTATAATATATTAAGTAGCATGGAAATGCAGAAGTTCCTGCAGGTGGGGCAGCAGGAAAGCTGGAAGAGGAACTTGGGCTCTGCCTGGCAGCCAGGATGAGCCATGCAGAGCCATGCTAGTGGGGTCTGGGATAGCAGAGGACAGGCAGAGGCTTAATGAGCACAGTGATTCGGGAGGAGGGAGAGCTCCACACACTGCAGCTTCTCAATTTTTAATTTTTAATTATTTTCTGAGCTTCTGGTTTGAGTTGCAGTTGCCAAAACTGGCCCTTGAGTTCCATGCTGTGCCAGTCACCACTTGCCCAACAGATGGGCCTGTGTGGTGCTGAGGCTGCTGGTGAACCAACCCAGAGAGCAGCAGATATCTGAACCCTGCCCCTTTCCTCTGCAGGAGAAGATCTGAGCTTGGCTGGCAGGTTGTGCCTCTTTGCAACAGATGGTTTAATCATGGCTAAAGAAAAAAGAAAGGGAAACTGAGAGCAGAAGTGTTTGGCTGCTTTAATTCCAGCAGAAACTCCTGGCTGTCCCTAACTCACATCTTTGCCTTACTGGGTATTGCTGCTGGCTTGGGGAGAGAACTTGGGCAAGTGCACATGGCAAAATCATGGCAAGCATTCAGCTGGGATTCATATGGGATGAAAGATGAGGGCCAAGGTCTTTAATGCATAATGACAGGTTTGGGAGAAAAGCACATAAATCCACACACAAACTGCATTTTGTCAGCACAAAGCAGCAGGTGAGGATATCAACAGAAGTACTTTGGGTGTGATTCAGTCTGTAGTGCTACAGAAGTACCTGGTTATGTTTTGTGGGATTTAGAATGCAGCCTCCTGTTTATAAATGTTCTGGTTCCTCCTGCCATGGCCGGTGCCACAGGAGAGCAGTGACCAACTTTTCAAGAGCACCTTTTTACCTGAGTGTGGATCAGCCATTATCCAAGGCACAAAGCAACCTGCTAAAGGAAAGAGAACAACATTTATTATTTTCTCCTGATCTCTTTCAGTGTAACTTGTCCTAGCTGTTATTACCTACCTGAGGGTTATTGCAAGCAGATGCTGGGGCCAATTGACTCACTTTAACAAAATTGGCTGAAACCAACTCCTTTTACATTTACTTCTTCAGATCTTTTCAGATTTTTCTTTTTCAGCAAAACAGCCAAGAGGGATTTTTTTTACATGGCCATTGGCTCAGATGTCGCAGAGTATTTACAACTATATTTCAAACAGGTTGTCTCTCTCAGGTAGCAAGAGATGGAAATAAATCTGCAATAGGAGCCATCATGCAGGTCTGTTTGAGGTAGCCTGAAATCCTTTTCTGTGTACAAAGAAATGCTGTATTACCCCTGGATGTACCACTTACTTAGTAGGAAATGTGCTTCTTGACTGCAAGGCTCATCTGCAATGATCTGACACCTGTTCCCACTAAAGATCTCACCCTCAGCCAGCACCAATCCCAGCCCAGAAGGAAGGAAAGTGGCAGCTCTGGAAGAGCAGCTCAGCCCTGACTCTGTGGATCCACTCTTTCCATAGCTTTAGGTAAAGATGGACAGCACAGGGGAGGAGTGGTGAGGTGAGTCAGCCTAGAAATACAGCTTGGTTTTGGGGATGGAAAATCAAACATTAAAGAAAAAAAATCTATTTTTGTCTAATGGTGTGTCTGTGTAGGTGTTGCACATCATGGTGGCAGCTAATGGAATGATGGAATTGTGTGAGCTCCTTTATTCCACCTAGGAGATGAAGAGACAAGGCAGAATGAGGCTGTTGGTCTTGTAATTCCCCAGGATAACTGGAGGCATCCCCATGAGCTGTGCTTCCCTGGCAGCCCAGGAGCCCTGGGCAGGCATGTCCTTACAGAAAGGACAGCACCCACAGGGACGCTCCCACTGCAGCCTGCCAGCCTGTGGGGAGGAAGGAATGGAGCCCCAGAGGTGCCCTGGGCAGTGCCCATGGGTCAGGGTTGGCTGCTCCCACCCTGGTTTCCCAAGTGCATTTCAGAACTATGGAGCTCAGATAGGTATTTACGTGCTAGGAAGGATTCTTGGCTTGAGGGTGACTGGTGAAAAAGAAGCTTTAGAATAATGGGAGCCAGGCCTGCAGTTTTCAGTCACCTCTTTGGCTCTTAGAGGACATCTCAGTGGGGATGATGGCACCTCAATGTCCCTTTGGCAAGGCTTTTTCAGAAGGTGGTGGCACATGAAGTCTCTGCACCTGCTCATTTCCAGCTGTCACTTGCTGTAGTCTCACTCCTGTGGATCTTGGACCTCTGCTGCTGACAAAACAGCTCATCTGTGGTTATGTAAAAATCTTGGATTTGGATCAGGTTGTTTTTCTAGGTAGGGTGACTGGCTCTAGTGCTTGTGTTCCATCAAGCAGGGAGCTGCAGTTATCCCACAGAGTAGCCTCTGCACTGCACTGTGTGTGCAGGATTCCCTCTTTTTTATTTTCTGCCTGTTGCTAATCATTACTTATAAAGGTAGAAAAGGTCACTGTTACAAATGGGGCTTTCAGACTGGGAACAAATAGAGAAATAAAGCTATGTGGTTTGGACTCTAAAATGTCCAAAAATCATGTCTCTATGTTAGTTCAATATTATTTTAGCACAATTTTGGGTGGAATGGTGGTTTGTTCCAATGGTAGGCTCCTTGCTCTTGAGGAGATCACAGGCAGGTGAGGCTGAGGTTGGTGGTGGTGCTGCAGTGATGGCTGGGATCTGCCTGTAGTTTTGGACAATGCAGAGCACTTTTTAGGGAGCTTTGTGGTTGTTCAGGTCTGAGTGATGGTGGTGGGACTCAGTGGGGCTTGAACTGTAGCCAGTGTCATCTAACCAGAGCCAGAGGGACACTTTCTGCCCAGGGTGTCCTCCAGCTGGGGTCTGTGGCAACAATACAGGAAAAGGTGTGAGGGGGAACATCCCAATAGGAAACTAGAGGAGTCAAAGCTGGGTAATTTTTCCCCCTTTTTTTAAATTTAATTTTAGAAGTGAGCTTTGTGTACCTTGGCAGAGAGAGGTTTCAAGGGGAGTTTTGTAAGGTGTTAGGCAGTGCGAGTAGTTCTGTCCCAGTTATTCTCCCCTCACCAACAAAAAAGCCATGAAATCACCCTCCAGCAGTGTTTTGGATGAGCCCTTCACCTGCTGTGGAGGTGCATCCTGGCCAGCACCCTCAGGCTGCTGGCTCAGGTGTGACCAGGGCCACAGGTACAGGAGCTGTCACCAAGCACCATTTGCCAGCAGTTTGGTCCCCAGCCCAACCTTTGAGCTCTCCTAGGGGGAAACACTGCATTGTCCATAGCACTCTGAAGACTAAACCCTTTTGGGATAACCACAGTAGGGAACTGTGACTGGTATTTTCTAAGTGTAGATATGTATGCTGTTCTTTCGAGGTAAGGTACTCTGACATATGTAGCATAAACTGGTCCTGCTGTTAAATGGGTCGATTATTAACTGAGCAGCTGTGTAGGGGGTAGCTAACTTTGAATGCATGAAATCACTGGATTTGGGATGGGAGGTAGGTACTGGCTGCTTGTGGGGGTACTTATGGTGGGGTAATGCAAGAGGGAAATGCAGGTGAAGGAGAAAACTGGGAATTTTTTATAGCATTTTAAAGATGGAAATCGGTACCCATTCGATACATTATTCACAATGGTTTTAATCCCTTCTTTTGCTCAGTTTTTGCTACTTCCCCAATATTGTAAGCTGGAATTGCTATATAGGTATCAGGGAAGGGAAACTGAGGGGAAAAGAAGTCTCTTTCTAAGAACAGAGATAGCCAAATTTTATTTCCTGACCTGGTGGTCTTGAACCACTGACTTTTCAGATGAGGCTCCAATTCAGGCCCAGGGTATGACATTGGTGTCCCCTTGGAATCAAAGGCTCCCACCTGGCAGGGGACACTGGGGTAGCACTGGGCTCCTGGTGCCAGCATGGCCCAGCCCAGAGGAACCAGCAGCACACACAGGTGGGGTGGTCTGGGTTCCTGTCAATCCTCCCTGTTCTGAAAGAGCCACAACATCAAACAACAATACTTCTGCCTTATGAAGTACCTTCAGAAGAAGAGAAGTGTCAGCAAGTTGGGGAAGACACTCATTTCTTGCAAAGTGATGCATTCAGAGTTAGCTGCCTTTCTGAAACAAAAATAAAAAGAAATTCAATACCTACTGTATGTTACTTTGAAAATGTGAATAGTATTTTTATAGCTTGTTAAAGACACAGCTAGTTGCATTTGTAAATAAGGATAATGTTGCTTTTATTTTCCTTGTGGACTCCATTGTTTGGAACATAATTGTCCTTAGGGTTGATTTGTATATAGGTAATTTGCTTGTGATTTAAGCCGCTCCTCCCCTTTCCTTTCTCTCCCTCCCTCCCCACCCTCTGGTTTTGGTTAGAGGTACCATTTTCAGCATTCTGTGTGATTCTGTGTTTTAGCACTGTTGTGGTGTGTTCAGACTTTCTGCACTTGCTTACACAGTAGGGTATGCCAATCGTGTGTGGCGTAATGTTCCTTTAACCTTTCCTTTCTCATATTTTAGCTGTTGGGAATTATACACTGTTAAAATACTTACTGACCTGGGTTAATATTAGGTACATATTTTAGCATAATTTCCCTTCTTTTCATGGTTTCTCGGGTTTTTTCTTTTTGTTTATTTTTCCTTTCCCTTCCCTTTTGTCTTGTTTGGAAGCTGGGAAGAAACCTGTGGATCTTCTCTTTGTGTGGTTCTATTCCCCACTCCCGTGTGCAGCCCAGAGTTTCTCCTCATGGTCCTTGGGGTAGAGCTTTATCTGTTTGTTAAGGCAAATGTAGACTGCGACCCACCTTGCATCAACCCACGCTCATCCCAGCTGAACAATTTGAAAACTGTTCTGCCTTTTTGTTACATGAATCTGTCAGAAATATATTTTTAATTTAATATAAATGAAATTCAATAAAATATGAAACAAAGTCTCTGTGCACAAGTGAAATCTCTTGGAAGGGGGCTTGGGTGCTGCCAGTGCCACAGAGTCCATGGAAAACCCTGGCATGGCCCTGAACTGGACCCTACACAACCTACCCCAGAAATCCCAGGGTTGTGCAATTCTGAGCTTTTCATTGCTTTTAAAACAAACCACAGCCCATGAAGGTGTTGGTGCCTGTGTCCCGTGTCCCAGCTCACCCACTGGGTGTCCAGGTACAGTTCATTCACCCACAGCTGCCCTGGCTCAGCTGGGGTGATTTATCTGCCCATCTTCTTTGCTGGAGGGGGTAGAGGGTGGTGGGGGGAATGATGCCTGTGTGTATTTAGACACAGAATTCAGTGCACACATAAAATCTAACCCCAAGCACCACATACCCATCATGCCAACAGGCACCCTCCGGGCATCACACCACACCTACCTGCCTTCATCTCACACCCAGCACCACAGCTTGGCCAGGGCAAGCTGCACCTTGAAATCAAGCTGGAAAACACCTTGGAGATGCTTGTCATGGTCTCAGAGTGAATTAAAATATTCCCTTCCCAGGAGGTGCCAGGTGCCCTCAGTGCAATGCCCGCTCTGTGGCTCATTTCAAACCCACAATTCACACACAGACCTGTGAGATTTCACTGAGGCCAGTGATTTAACCGAATCCCTGCCAGTGCCACAGGTTAATTCCCATGGGGTCTGGCACACAGCTGGTCCCAGTGCCCCCAGTCTGCCTTCCTGGCTGCTGAATATTGTCCCCATTGCCAGGCCTCAGAAAGGCATTTTAAATTTACCTAGAAACCCATAAAGGTCATGTGGCTCTTTGAGGCACATTTTAAAACGCTCCAGTCTCCCTGGATTGCAACTCTTTGTTTCACAAATGGCCTCAACATTTTCTCCCCAGCAGCCTGGAAAGGTCATTGCAGACACACACACAACTCTCAGGGCTGGAATCCTGGAGCATTCCCCACACAATTCTCAGAGCTGGAATCCTGGAGCATTCCCCACACAGATCTCAGGGCTGGAATCCTGGAGCATTCCTCACACAATTCTCAGGGCTGGAATCCTGGAGCATTCCCCACACAGTTCTCAGAGCTGGGATACTGGAGCATTCCCCACACCATTCTCAGGGCTGGAATCCTGGAGCATTCCCCACACAATTCTCAGAGCTGGAATCCTGGAGCATTCCCCACACAGATCTCAGGGCTGGAATCCTGGAGCATTCCTCACACAATTCTCAGGGCTGGAATCCTGGAGCATTCCCCACACAGTTCTCAGAGCTGGGATACTGGAGCATTCCCCACACCATTCTCAGGGCTGGAATCCTGGAGCATTCCCCACACAATTCTCAGAGCTGGAATCCTGGAGCATTCCCCACACAATTCTCAGAGCTGGAATCCTGGAACATTCCCCACACAATTCTCAGAGCTGGAATCCTGGAGCATTCCCCACACAATTCTCAGGTCTGGAATCCTGGAGCATTCCCCACACAATGCTCGGAGCTGGAATCCTGGAGCATTCCCCACACAATTCTCAGAGCTGGAATCCTGGAGCATTCCCCACACAATTCTCAGAGCTGGAATCCTGGAGCATTCCCCACACAGATCTCAGAGCTGGAATCCTGGAGCATTCCCCACACAATTCTCAGAGCTGGAATCCTGGAGCATTCCCCACACAGATCTCAGAGCTGGAATCCTGGAGCATTCCCCACACAATGCTCAGAGCTGGAATCCTGGAGCATTCCCTGCTGCCTCCAAGGAGCAGGAGCACAAGCTGTAACACCACCACTCACTCAGAGCTGGTTAGGGTGATGGAATTAAGCATTCCCTCTTCAGAGCTGTCAGGAATATAAAGCCTGTTTTCCCTAGGAGGGGAAGGGGAAGTGAGAGAGCCCTGCTTCAAGTCCATGTCCAGCCACACACCACCAGGCTGGAGCACACCCAGGGACACACACACATACACACACACACTGGTGGAGCCCCAGGTGCTGGAAAGCGCCTGGTGCAAATATTTGGCATCACTGAGATCTTCACAATAAAACAGGGCATAACAGAACTCCAGAAATGCTTCAGAAATGAGAAATACAAGTTTTAACACACACCCCTTTTTCCCCAAATGGGTTTTACTCAACTGGCCAAAATATGAAGGAAAGAGTAAATCAATCACCTATTTCCTAGTGAAATACATTAATTTAAAGCCCTCTGCTACTCAGTCAGAGTAGCTTGGCAAAAGCCATGGGGTTCAGGTGTTTAAAGTGGCACTGCAAAGCACAGTCCAGCTTTTGCAAGCAGTTTCATGCTGCGTTACTAGAGGTGAAGTTGTTTTCTTGTACCCTCACACATCAGTCTGGCCCATGGCTGCTCAGTGTTCAGCTTACTGAGGTTTGCAGAGGCAGTACTGGCCAGCTGGCACATTTTGTCCCCCTGCAACAAGCCTGCGCCCTGTGCACTGAGGAAATTGGTTTTGCTCCCTCCAAATGCAAAACAAGCAGCCATTGGTAGCACTGTAACACCTCTGTTAAAGCCTGGGACCTTCCCAGCAGGACAGGCTGCTTAAGCAATTTCAGTAACAGCCCCAGAATTCAGACAAATCTCTTTAAAGCCTGCACTCAGTTTGCAAACCACACAAGGACTGTAAAGCTGCTGAAGAGGCCAAATGAGCCTCTCATTTCAAACAAGCTCTCCAAGGCACTGACGTGAAGTAAAACAGGGAAGTAAAAACCATCAGCAGGTAAAAACCAGCTCAACTGCACTGATGAGGCTATTGCAAGGTGCAGTAGCCTTTCCTACAGCAACTCTCAACAACTGGGCCAGCAAACAATTTGGAAGCTGCTGCCAGAAGCCAGGAAAAGTCAGGAGAGGGAAATCCAGGCTGCCCTTTGGCTCCTTTAAGCTGCCTGTAGCACACTGCTCAGCCTAATTTCTGTGCCAGGCTGGCAGGGAGCCTATGCTGGTGGTGGGACAGGCTGTACCAGGCATTCCCCCTGGTGGGCAGAACACAGGGTTCTGAGAGACAGCCAAGAGCGGTGCTGCAAGGGCAGTGAGCGGGGAGCTTACCTGAAATGCTGGATTTCTTCCCTGATCCCTTTGTTTTGGCAAATCCTCTCCTGGCACAGGAAGGCTGAGGCTGAAATGGGTCCTCCTGAGGCATTTGAAGGCCACATCACTGAATGTCTGCCAGCTGAACAACTGGGAGAATTTTGGCTCCAGTCAACCAAAACATTTGCTTGGTCCTTTTTAAAATATGGTGGAGGGTGGTGTAAGGGCAGTGGTGCTTTTGGGGGTTTGTGTTATTGGGGGAGCTGTCATTTGGGTTTTTTCTTTAGCTCTGCACACAGATTCCCCCCAGGCAGGTTCCTAGGGAGGCTTTGGAGTGCTGGTGCAGCACCAGTGCATTCCCTGCTCCCTCCAGTCTGTCCCAAATAGATAATCTGCTCTTCTGCAGTCCTTCCTGGGGCAAAAATGGTTTTAGAAGCTGGCCAGAAAGGAGGCAAAACCATTAAAACCAGCTCAGATCCTTGCTCCTCACTGACCTGGGGTTTTGCTGTTTCCCAAGCCCTCTCCAGCCTCCAGTGCAGCCACCAAGGAGATGTCCCAGTCTGTGGCCACCACACACCACCCAGACTGTCTCAGCACCCACAGAGAAAACTGACATGGGTCATGGTGGTTATGACACCTAAAAGCAAATTGTCTGGGCACTCGTGGATACCTGTGACAATAATTTGCCCCTGAGACCACAGGGAGCCTCCACATCCTCCAAGAGATGATACTGCTGGGAACAGCTGGGTGAAGTCCTCAGCATGGCTACAGCCACGAGTCTTTACAGGTGACTATTTAGAAAAAAAAAAAATTAAATTATTATACTTAGAAAACTCTTTCCATGCTGTCTGCAGCTCTCCATTCCTGCCCATCTCCCCCACCAGAACAAGGCATTGCTGGGTTTTTAACCCTGACCACTCAAGTCTATCCAAAGCCTTTGCTCAGGGGCACAGCCAGCAATTCCAAAGGGGCTACCACTCCATACTCCAACCTGTCAAGCCTGCTCACTGCTCCAGAGGGAACAGCTGACAAACAGCCCGCACAACTGCAAAATTCTTCTTCCTGTGATAAATCCTCCCCACTACTCTCTGCTTTTTTCACACCAAGAAAAGCCTTTCCTGTCAAGCAAAGAAAATCTGTATAAGCTGCTTCATGCAACACACTGGCAAGTCAACAAGATTGTGGCAACAAGGGAAGAAGTCATATTTTCCTTACAGCCATGAGCACAGAAACCTGCTTTGTCCCTGTCACACAGGGAGCTCCCCCTGCACAAAGGAGGAACAACAAAGTAAATATTTTGTTCCCACAGAACAGGAATCACCATGATTTTTCAGAACTCTTTATCAGCATGTGTTCCTGGCAAAGCAAGGACCAAATGAGGGAAAGGATGTGCTCAGGGGAGGGGAGGAGGGATGAACAAATAACTCCATGAGAAGCATCTGAACCTTTCCATGCCCTGCTGCTTTGGCACCTGTGTCTCCCTCTGTGTCTCTGCCTCTGGTCCAGCTGGGCACTGCAGGACTGCCCCTGCTCTGCTCAGCAGCTGAACCATCACACACTGCAGCCTGGCACAGGGAAAGCAGCCTGGAGAGGCACAGGACACAGCTCCAGTGACATCCAGCTAGGATCCAGCTACTCAAACCCAGGTCAGTCAGCAGTGAGTGCTCCTGCACCCCATGGCCTCTGAGGGACACACAGCAGCACCTGGGCATGGAAACACCTGCCCTTGGCTCCTCCTTTGCCAGGGAGAGTAGTAGTTTTCCACTGAGGAGTTGTTTCCTCATTCTAGTACCTTTTAACATGGCAAATGGCTCTTTTGAGTTCTCCATTTGTACTGAGTGCCACATCATTGCTTTATGTTTCAAAGGAGCTGTGGCACCCCTGAATCCTGCAAGGGAAATACCCTTAGTTAGGGGTACATAGCCAATATGACTGAACACTGAGGCCACCCTGCCTGCACTGCTGTCTGTAGGATGTGATTTACACATGAGGAGAAACCCAGCAGGAGCCTGTCCCTGTCAGTGCTGCCTTTGTTAACCAGGCATTTCTGGAGGCCCTGACTGAAGTGACAAAAAACCAGAGGAAGGGGCATCAGCCCATGAACAAAGCCATTTACCCCAGCACTGCCATGCTGTGACCTGAACAGAGAGCAGAAAAGCAGGAAAGGACCTGTTTGAGAAGTATTTTGTTGACTGAATTTGCTGCTTTGCTAAAACCAGTGTTTGGTCAGGCTGTGGTGGCTTCCAACCAGAAGCCAGGAGTTGTGGAAGGAAGTGGGGACCACAAAGCCTCTGAGGACCCCAGCACAGATGATATCAGCCAGAGTTAAACAGGTTTGTGTATCTGGGGCAGAAAAATTGCATGTCATGCCATTAGATGTATTGTCTTGGCCAGAAGAGAGAAATGAGGCAAGAACTTTCTTTCTCTGCTGCTTTATCTGCTCTATGCAGAATTGTCAGCTTATGCAGAAACACCAAGCATCAGGCAGTGAAATGTTTGTACTGCATTTGCATTGTTTCCAGAGCACAGTAAAACATTCTCATTTTGATTGAAGGTATCTCTTAGCCTCAAGGGAGAAAGTGATTGTGCATGGAAGGCAGGACTGATGACTGAGTAGGTTTCCAGTGCTGGTCCAGAGCAAAGTTACCATGGCCTCAAAGGCAGCAGAACCACGAGCTGACCCTGCCAGGCCCTGGCTTGTCAGCACCCACAGCCCCCAGGTGCTCACTGGCCCCAGGGGATGGGCACAGACCAGGCAGACACGTGGATAAGGCACAGCAAACAGGCTGTGGCAGAGCTCATGGAGGCACAGAGCACAGCTGTGCACACCAGTGAGGCTGCAGAGATGCAGCATCTGTCTGGAGAGACCTCAGGAGTGCTGCCACTCCCCTCCCTAGAGTGCTGTGCTCTCCAGCTGGCTTTAGCCCTGTTTCTGTACCAATGCCACAATGACCAGCACACAGGGAACGTGGAAAAATAACTCAGTGGAAGGGGTTTTACTGTTTCTGCTGGCTTTTTGTTCTTTGAGCTGTGGCACCCAAAATTTGTGAGCAAGGAGTTTCTGAGGGGTCTGATGTCATACAAATCTACAAAGAAGTCTGGATCAAAGGCAGGCATTTGTAATGTAAGTGTTTAAGAGCAGCTATTTGTGTCCCAGCACAGAAGCTGAAACACCTGAGGCTGTAAACCCCAGTGCCACAGGGGTCTGCCTCCATCCCCTGCATCCAGCCACCAAATGTGGGAGAGATGATGGAAACATTAATCTCATAAATTATTCAGCTGGTTTAATTGTGTATTTCTTTGGAATCCACCTACTGTTTTGGGTCTCTCTAGATAAGTGGGGCAAAACCCCACTGAGCTCTAATGGCATGGAAGAACTTTACCAGGTGGCTCTGTGAAACTGCAATAGTTAAAATAAGTTAGGCTCCAAAATTATCAGAGCTCAGAATAGTGAATTATCCCGTGGGTACCTTTGTGCAGGGAAGCTGCTTCACTTCAGTCAAACAGAATGGAGAAACAATGGAGCATGTTTCCTGTCACATTAGAAATATTCTTTAGCTTTTAATAAAGACAAAAAGAGGAGGAGTAGGTGGATATTTTAGAAGCTATTATTCAATAGTTTCTAATGGTATCGACAGTAATTTGGGAATAATCTTGAGGAATGACATCCATAACACAAGAGATGGGCTCTGTCTCCTGCTGCTCCTTGCAACAAGGGCAACACAAGGAAAATTAGGAAACCTTGGACAGCACAATGGGCTCAGGCATCCCAGGCTTCAGTGCCTTTCTGAATAACAGATTTAAAATGCTTTGAACTTATCCGAAGAAGGAAGACTTTGAATTAAAACCACAAGGCAGGAAAGGATAGCAGGAGATGCTTTTCCTAAGTGCTAGAGCCAACAAACAAACCCTGACCTCCTAATTCCCAGGCCAGGGAGCTGCTGAGCAGGTGAGCACATTGTACTGCAGCCCAGCATGGGCACGTGGGGCTGCACAGGAAGGGGACACAGTCAGGACAGCTGACCCCAACAGATATCCCAGCCCATGTGACCAGATCACATTCAGTATACAAAGCAGGGGGGTAGAAGGAAGGAGGAACATTCAGAGTGCTTTGTGTTCCCAAGTTACTGCTACACGTGGAGGGGCCCTGCTTTCCTAGAGATGGCTGAACACCTCCCTGCCCATGGGAAGGAGAAATTAATTCCTTGTTTTGTTTTGTCTGTTTGTGGTAGCTTTTGCTTTACCTGTTAAACTGTCTTTGTCTCAACTCAGAGTTTTCCTCACTATCACTTTTCTGATTCTCTGCCCTGTCCATGGGGTGCAGCTGAGTTTGGGTTAGATTGTGACACACTCTGCTGTGCTCACACTCCCTGCTGTCAGATCTGACAGCTGGCTGAGGAGGTATGTGGGTCTGTCCTGAATTACATTAGTTTTTAACTCACTGAAGAGGTGATATCTTTTGGGTTTTCATACCAACCCTTCAAAATCCACCTGCTGTGCTTGGCAAGCTGGCAGTGAGATGCTGGAAGAGTGCATTGGGATGGCAGACAGCAAACCCAGACATCAATCTGCCACAGATCCTGTAAAGAGAAGGCTTAGACCTTAACCCCAGCCTGGATTTGTTGTGTGCTGGGTTTGGAGAAAGCAGGGAGGTGATAAAACAGCCCTGCCACATCAGATGTGGGGACAGGAGGTGCTCACAGCCACAGCTGCCTTGCAAGTCCAGCTGGAGAGCAGAGCATTGCTCTCTTGAGGAAAGGGAGATATTTGTTCTTCACGTGTACCACTAATGACAACAGACACTTTAGGTCTACCACACCTTCCTTTGGGTTGGGGACAGCCTCTGACACCACCAGAGCAGACAGCTCTTCTTGTGGCTGTGACTCTTCTTGTGGCACCAGAGCAGACAGCTCTTCTTGAGGCTGTGACTGGCACCAGTTTCACCACATCTGCAAAACACATCATTGTAAACTCATTTCCTGCCCTGCCTCATTTGTGACAGGAGGCTGAGGCTGCTGTGAAGAACTAACACAGGGGCCTCTGAGATTGCAGCACAACCAGAGGGTTTCCTTCAAATACCAAGAAAATCACTTTTCAAGAGCGTCGGTGCATGGGACTTTAGCCCAAATGACAATTTCTGCAAGGTGCAGTGCCTTGTGTACTGAGGGAGCTCCAGGCTGAGCTGGAATGAAATCTCTCCCCAGTGCTTAGATTCATGCAGCAGCAGAGGAAGATCCATGCAGTCTGCAGTATATCTGCCTGTCCCACACCAGGCTGTCATCCCCAGATGTCACTGCAGGGTGTCACAGGGGCTGTGCAGGGTTCTTGCACAGACAGGGCATCTCCTGACACTCTGCTGCCTTTTCATTAACAGCTGGACTTTGTCCAAGTAGCTGTAACATTCTCACTTCCTTCTGGAGCTTTACCTGAAGGAAACAGACACGTTCAGGATACCTGACATAACACTAGAAACTCTCTGGTCAGATGAGGGCACTGACAGCTCAGTCAGAAGAGGAGACGAGAGAAAATGTCCTCGTTCAGAAAAACTTTGTGCCCTTTGCTATGCTTGTGTGGTCCCCCTGTGCCCACATGGATCCCTTGATCAAACAGCTACTTTTCCTTTAAAGTCCAGAATCAGCCTGTCAGGACACTTCCCCACCATGAGGTTAATGAAGAGTCCACCAGATGGGCAAAACAGGGGAAGTCTAAGTCTTAAAGCCCATCACTTAAATATCTCTTCACTGGAAAGCACTGATTGTTGTATAGGAAAAAATATTGAGTCTACTGGGAAGTGAAGTGCCATCTATATCATCAGTTATTGCTCCCCATGCTCATTAACCAGGACACCAGAAGCAAAAGCTAGTGACATTTATATCAGGAAAAAAAGCAGAGGTGTCTCCTGTGCCACACAGAACCAAACCTGAAAAAGAGAGAAGGATGATGACTTTTCAACTTGATTAATAATGCAAAACCTGAGGAAGGGGTGAGCTGGGCAGAATCCTGAAGAGAGATTGCAAAGAGATGGATTTGCTGATAGCACACTTCTGGCTCCTGCTATTCCTCTCTTGACACAGCCTCTGCTGCCTACCAGAGCAATCATATCCAAGTGTAATTGTCTAACAATTTTTCCACACTGAGGAAATAGTTCTGATTACAGACATTAACAAGTTTAGGCATTAAGCTTCCTCACTGTAATTACCCTTGAGCTTAGTCTCACAAATGAATTAATGTGCTGATCGCCTGGACTAATAGAACAAGCAAAAGGGTGATGAATTGCTTCCAAATCAGTTAAAATCAAGCGTGACATCATTTAATTAATTTCAGAGCTCGAGGGGAGGAGAAAAGAGGTCAGCACAATGCTGAAAAGAAAGGTGTCTCTCCCTTAGTGATTTCTTTGGAGACAGAAATATGCAAACAGGGGAGAATGGGGCTGAGGAAAGGGAAGAGGTGCGGCAGGTGAGAAGGAGGATGCTGAAGAAGGAACTGTGCAATTTCTGTGTTTGAGCAGGCCTGACCAATTCAGAACAGCTGACAAAGGTGCAATGCATGGACTTCTATTGGCTGTGAACAGATGCACTGGTCATCTCACTGAATTTTAGTCATTCCCTCTCTGTGGTGGTGTTCACAAGGGTCCCAGGACAAGGGAAGAGATGAGAATGTTGACTCCATGTTTCAGAAGGCTGATTTATTTTTTTATGATATATATTATATTAAAAGTAAATAATAGACTAAAACTATACTAAAGAAAGAGAAAGGATTTCAGCAGAAGGCTAGCAAGGAAAAGAATGGAATGAATAATAAAATCTTGTGACTGACCAGAGTCCTGACACAGCTGGACTTGTGATTGGTCATTAAGTAGAAACAGCTCACATGAGACCAATCACAGATGCACCTGTTGCATTCCACAGCAGCAGAAAATTATTGCTTAAATTTAATTTCTGAGGCCTATCAGCTTCTTAGGAGAAAAAATCCTGGCAAAAGAATTTTTCATAAAATATGTCTGTGATAATTCCTGAATTCATACACAAGCCCTGCTTCTCCCCCAAGCAGAGAGCCCATTCCTGGCCTTCTCAAGGCTCCCATTTCCCCTGTGAGTGCTGTATCTGACAGCACTGCCAAAACCCCTCTCCTTGGTCATGGATTCTGGCAGGGGATCATTTGCCAGGCTGTCAGCACAAGGCTTGGCTGGCCACTGCTACCAAGAACAGACAGACATTTACCCTCCTTGACTTCTCCTCCTGGTCAGGTTTTTTTAGAAGGGAACAAAAGGACTCAATGGAAAGGACCAGTTTGGCCCAGTAAAAACAAAACTGAACACTGCAACCAAATTGTGGCAGAGATTCAAATAGTTGCACTGAAGCCTTTTGGAAATCTGGCCATGCACTGCTGGAGACCCAGCTCTGCACTTGGTGGGCAAGATACCTTTAGGGCTCTAGGGAACTGGAAGGGAAAGGAAAAAAGTTGTCTGGTTGAGAACTGATTTTTAAGGATAACTAAACTTCCAGCACAACCCTCCTGTCAGTCACTGCCTGAAAGTCTTGTGGGATGAATTTAGAGGGAATTATTCACCTGAGCATAACAGGGGAGCTGGGCCTTTTTTGTACTTCTGTTCTCCAGGTGCAAAAAGGTAGGAATAAAAAAAAAAAACACTCAGCTCTGAGGGATGAAAGGTTTACAAAATGCTCCCAAACTGTGCTACAGAGGGAGTGCTCTCCTAAGCATCTTGCAGGGCTTCTTGGCAGCATGACAATGCCATTCTAATGGCAAGAGAGGGATTTGCTTTTACAACATGACATTTGCCATTTGCCACACAATTAAGGTGAAGAGCTGTGTGCTATAATAATTTTTAGTATTAAACACACACAGTAAAAATAAATGTTTAAAGGCACTTTTTTTTTTTAATACAAGACACGATGCTTTGCACATTATTGAAAGAATCTTTACTGCTACACTAAGCTTCGGTTCAAACTGTGTAATTATTACAGGGAACTTTTTTTCTCCCATTATATATTAACTGCACCTAAGAGATCCAGAAATGAAGGAATCTGAGCTTTCCCAACTTAATGGTTGGAGAATCTGCTCTGTGTTCCTTCGTTTACTTCTGTCATAGCCAATGATGGTCTGAGAAACGAATAAAACGAATATGCAAAACAGATAAATATCAAAAATCTAAAACAGAACACAAACAACTGAAAGAAGAGACAGAAGAGAAATATCTGAAACAGATAAATAAAAATGTGTTATGCACTTATTGTCCAGTGTCATAGAAAACTGCGTTACACTCACAAACTGCAGGGACAGACAGGAAATCATAGCATGATTCACAAGTCTTTTCCAATTTCCACAGAACTCCTTTCATCACTTCCCAGACTGGATGTAAGGTGTTGGAATTGTCATCCTGCAGCCCACAAACATCAAATAGGAGGCATCCAGGAAGATGCAGCAAAACCAGACTCAGAGGCTCTCCCTTTCTATATTCAGAGGGTGTTCTTGTATTCATGTTAATTTTTTACATCACCCCAATGCCAACAAGATTGCAGACAGGATATTTCCTGTACTTCCTTTTTTCAAGTGTATAAAAGCAAAATCCCTGATGCCCTGGTCCTGACCCCAAATCAAGACCTCACCTCGTCTCCTATAAAAACTAGCTTCCCAAGACAAGGCCTACTGGGAACACAGGCTTTGGCACTACCACCAAAACTGTGGGGGATAAGATGCTGGACCTACCATGCAAGAATTATGTGACTTTGACCTGGTCTGTGGCTCAAATCATATGGGAGGCTGATAATCTGGATTTCTAGTTAATCTGGACCTGGAGTCATGTCCTAATGTGCAAACCCTGCCTTAGGAGGTTTAGAAGGAAATGCCCCCAAAGAAGAGAAATCCCTCAGGGCTGATGTTACATGGAATGCAGGGTCCTATGCCAGCAGCCATCCCCACAGTGTTTGCATTTCTAATTTAATATTCATGGATATGCAGGCAAATGTCCTTTAACTGCAACTTCAGCTCAGGCAAGGTGACTGACCTTCTTCATTAAGTGCTTCCAAATTTCCAATCTAGCCAGGATGTGAGAGATCTGCGCTAATTATAGGTTTGTCAGGAGGTTAGAGGTGCAGAGGGGAGATAAGGGGGTTTCTGATGGTTATTTAAAGGCACAGCATCAACTTCAGCAGGGCTTTGGGCTTGCAGTGATGCACTGTGCTGGTCTCTGCTATTCAGGCTGGGTTATCCAAAAGTAGAGCAAAAAATCTGGGAGGGCTCCAGATAATGGGACCTGCCACTGATCCAGATGGCTGAGGTGAAGCTCAATAGTTTCAGGAGACACCCTCTCTATGCCTCCCCCTGATTTTTGTCCCAGTCCATTCTAAATTCTGAACTTCTGGGACCCTCATAGACACCATAATACAATCCCAAACTGTGTGTGCACAGCACTTACAAACAGTGCTTACAGCATAATGGCTTGTTAATATAACATATGTCACCACAGAAGTGATACAAGCCCTTTCCCTTTTATATCCCTATCAGTAAAACACATTTTGAAACTCACTGACCTTTATTCTTTCCTTCTTTATTTTAAGTTCCCTGGCATTATGTAGGAAAGAACCATCAGTGTGAAGAGGAATATAATGCAGCTTATTACCACTAACAAGGGAATGGCCCATAATTCTAAAGGGACAGAGCCTCAAGTGAGCTATGAAGGTCATCTTGTTGCATCCAGAAGGAAAATGCAATACTGACTGTGCCATGCTTCCCATTTCAGACACACTGCAGTCTGCTTTCAGTTTTGCTGCAATAAATAGTAAAAATGAAAGGTTTTCTTTCAGACAGAATTTCACACAGTAGTTCCTCCCCACTTTGGGGGATTGAAGGTAAATATCTGTCTGGATTTTCTAGCACTACTGGATTTGCTGGTTAGTTTGTTCATGAATCTTTACTACCTGACTTCACATCCAGCCACTGCTTCTCCCTGCTGGAAACACTCAAACCTCTCAGTGGGGAAAGGCACAAACAGCAAACTTACAGGCTTGACCAGGGTTACCTCCAGAGCTCTCCAATACTATATTGTTTAGTTCCTGGAAATCAGTCTCTGCTGGGATCCCCCAGTGCTGCTTCCTGCAGCTCAGAGCAATGTTCAAAGACACCAGAGCTGTGCTAAAGCCAGTGGGGCATGAACAGGGCACTGGAGGCACCAAGCTGTACATTGTGTGCTGGACAAATACTCAAGGCTGAGGAAGACATTTTAAGCCTGAGGCCATGAATGAAGACAAACAGCAGTTTACCCTCCCAGCCCTTCCTGCATCAGGGATGTGCCAGAGCCCTGCTGTGGGTGAGCACTGGGGAAAAGCATTGCTGCCCTCTGAGAATGGAGGTTTGCTTTTTATCATTAGCACAAACACATCAGTGCAGTGCTGCAGTCACTGGTAACTGGGGTATAACTAGGATGAGACACATTTTTCCATATCCTCCTTCCCTGGTCCACCTTTCTAGGGCCCTCAGAGAGCCTGGGAGAGAGAAATTGAGTTGCACCTTCCTCCTCTGTCTCAGTGCTGAAATCAGATATTTTGGCCTTGCTAAATGGCTCAGGATTTGTGCTCTACACCTGTAGCAGTATTTTCCTTGAGTTGGTTCCAAAAGGAATATCTTCTTTGGGTGGGATGATGTAGAAAAGTAAAAGCTTGTACTTTCCCTCAAATCACCATCCTCCTTCCCAGTTACAAATGGTGCTGTGTAAAATGGTGTCAGGAAATGTGGCACTACCAAAATTTTGTTTTCAAAATGATGACAATGAAACATTGATTAAGAAGATCCTGATCCCACTGTTTCATTTAGTAAGAGAAGAGGCACATGCAAATCCATGGTCATGTTCAGGCTTGAAAGAGAAAAGAACACAGCAAAAAATATTGGGCCATGCTGGGCCACATACCTGAACATCATCTCCTTATCACTAAGTATTTCTTCACTGATTGATGAACAGCTGTTTTTTGGGGTTTTTTTTTAGCAGCTTTGCCAAACATTTGACCCTTCAAGTAGGAAAGACAAATTGCAATGCTGCATAAGTAACAAAACCCAGGGAGCATTCTCAAGGCTGATTTAATGACGCAGAAAGCCAGAAGCCAGAAGAGAAGCTGTGGTGGAGCAGCATTTCTGTCCATTCCCAGAAGACCTGATCCAAGAACTGAGGTAATTCTTCTTGTGAGAGGACTGGCAAGTGGCAAAACACAGCTCCAGCCTCTGAACAGCAATCCTGCCAGCCTAGAGCCACAAAACTGCTTTTGGCTGAGCAGGCAAATGCTGCCAGTGGTGCTAATTATACAGCAGCTTGGACAAAAGCCAGTCCTGCTGAAGGCAGCGGCTCTACTCAAGAAAGGTGAGGAGCAAAAAGCTCTGCCAAATCCAAAACTTTGGCTGTTCTTCCTATTCATCCTGTTCTTCCTATTCATCCTGTTCATCCCTCACTCACACCATGCTTAGCCCAGGCTGGTCTGAAGAGTGACAGAAGGAGGAACTGCTTCAATTTTTTAAAATAACAAGCAACACTGTCAATGAGTAAAAAATATAATTATGCTTCTGGTGTATGTAGATATCTTCTCCTTTAAAAAAACATTGTCTTCTTAGGTACTCTCCAGATGTCAGTGTTCTGTGTCAGTCCCAGCAGGGATAAAGCAACAATATAATAGAGAAAAAAATGTCTTTTGGTCTCTATTAAATAGCTGGATCAATTAAATCTGTTAAGATGGGTTCTAATCAGTCACCACTCTGAGACAGACACAGGAAATGCTTCCAGTACAAACTAACAACACCAGCACTATTCTTGTTAAAGGTGTATATTTCATAGGCTTAGCTTCATATGCTGATAGATGCACTAATTTTTTGTACTTACTCTATACTCACATCTCTATCTGCCTGAAGTATTGATCCATTACAGAAAGTCTGTGCTTTTGCTCTCAGTTTTCCTTCTTCCTCAGTCAGGAACTGAACTCATCACCTCTGGGTATCACAGGGATGTCTAAGCTACAAATCTGAAGGGAAAAGGCAACAGCTCATATCCCTGTTTCCCATAGAGCTCGCCCTAAAAATGCTCCCATGCCAACTGTTGCTGCTTTTCATTTTAATTCTTTTAAATTACAGCTAAGCAACCGTGCAAATTGTCCAATGCCAAGTTCCTCCCTTTCCTCCTAGAGAAGCCAGCACAATTTTCACTGGTGAGGTCTCAAAGGAGAGCAGAAATGGGGTATCACACTGAGCACTGTGTGGCTTGACAGGCCACATTCCCTCAGAGCAAAATAAGTGGCCAAAAAAACCCAGAGACATCTATATTTGGATTTCTGCACACCTCTACTGTTTGCAGAGGAAAGAGCAGTTCAGCTTCCTCATCACCCTTTTAGATTTGTCTCCTCTGCACAAATGTGAGCTGCTCCTATTGGAGCTGGGTGGAAGCCACCTCCTTTTGCTGGCTCTGCAGTCTGAGCAGGGGCTCTTGGCCTCCAGTGATGCTGTACTTCCCTGGAGACTTTATCTAAGACATCCCCAGATGTCTAATATTCATTTTATGCACAATTTAAATTTTTTAATTTAATCTTTTTGGAAGTTTTGCAGCTGTGTAGGATTCTGCACCCAAATATAGACTTTGTTCTGTTATCTGGGGAAATGTCCCATATCCAACCAGCAGAAGAGAGCAGTGAGTAACTTAAATGCCTCTGTGAGATGCGAAGCAGCTTTTATTTAAATATGTATCAGCACCCCATTTTTGTGTTAGAGGGCTGAGAATGGGGCCCAGATGCTATAAATCCAGCTTTATTTGCTTACACATGGCATTTCCCTGACTACTACCATTCTGAACCAGCCAAATCTGTCAATCTAATGGAGATATATGGGCACTAAAAACATGCACTGGAAAACTACTGGCACGTTGTACAAAATGATCAGATTTAATCAGCTGATAAATTATTCACTTCAATGGAGAGTCAAACCTATGACTTGAATCTATTTATGGATGTCTGATTAGTGCAAGTAATTTTCCATTGCTTTATTATGTTTGCTAATACATTATGAAAACCATGTTGTGATAATACTCTTGCTTAAGTCATTTTGCTGTAGGAGCACACAGCAGAAAGCTCGTTCCAGCCAAGGCCAGGGACATGTTCCAGTGGGTACCACTTAGTTACACACCACTCTGCTATTTCCAGGGGCTTCTGCAGAGCCAAGTTGCCAAGAGAGTGGGAATTTCATTTCAGGGAAGCTGTTCCACTGCCAGGCTCTCTAAGTGGCACTGCTCTCTTTTCAGCCCCAGCTGCCAGTGTGACAAAGTGCAGGAGGAGAGCTGTCCTGGCTGCCCCCAGACCATGATGGATGTTCCTGGTGCCTGGAGGGGGAACACAGCAGTAAATTGCATCACACCATTAAGTATTTGTGTAGTAGCACAAGGACACAGGAAGCAGCAGCACTGATGCAACAGAGCTTGGCAAATCAAGTCCTTGAGGCTGCAGGCAGACCTGGGAGCCAAAGGAGTCTTAGGACTGACACATCTAACTCCCATATGAGAGAGGCCTGAGCATTTCATCCCATTAGCCTGTACTGAGGTCACCCTTACAGAGCTCCTTGCAGGTACAAAATGGGAACAGGCACAAGGCAGCATGATGGACAAAAGCCTTGACTCCATCACTTCTTCTCTACTGCTCCAGACTCACCACAGGTCCAGAAACAAGGCTCGCACCCCAGAAGGCCTCAAATAATTTTTCCTGGCTTTGGGGAGGACTGAAAGGACTGCAGTAGCACATGTCACACCTGCAGAGCCCCAGGTGCTTTGCCCTGGGCAGTGATGCACTTTTGAAAAAGACCAAGAAGGAAAGAAGGCAGAAATGAAGAAAGAGCTGCATGGCATCAAGCCCATCCTGGGGCATGATTTTGGAGAATGTTCATCTCAACAACCCATGTGAAAAGCCTATGGCACTGGGGCATCCTGCCACCAGCCTGACCCTTCCCTGCCCTTCAGTCCCCTTCCCCATGGCACACAGTTCCCAGCTCCAGTCCCCTCATGCCGCTGTATTTTTATTTTACACAAGATGTTGGTGTCCCTTTCCTGCAGCCCATGGAAAGCATTGCTTGCTGAAACTGCAAGAATTGTGCTTGAAAGAAACAGGTAATTGTTATAAATGAGAGCAGCAGGAGCAAGCAGAACAGGAGGAGCCCACATTGAGCAGGCTCCTGGGTCAGTCTGTGGCAATTCCTTCTCTGCCATAGGACAGGGAAAATTTCCTGAAGAGGCAATGGAGAGTTTACCTATTGTTCACCTCTTTTCTATGAAAGCCAAGCAGGTCAAACCATCCCAGGCTTAACCTTGCAGTGACACCACACCACTGAAAAGCCTCAGGCAAGCCTGGGCTGACACTTGAGCAGGAAAAGGCCATGAGGTTCATATCCCAGAGCCAGCTGTAGGCACTGGTAGGGACCTGAATATTCTAAAATTCCCCAGCTGTTGTAGGCACTGTTTAATTTCTGATCTTTTTAAATTTCAGTTACAAACTGGCAGTTTTCCCCTATTCTCTCTACATTTTTACTTTTGCCAGTGTGCTGAAGCAGAGGGATCCAGCTGTGCCAGGACCAGGATGGGGCTGTACAGTTATCCTGTCACCCACAGGGCAGTTATGGCTGGCACTACCTCAGGTAGGCACTGCTCCCCTTTTCCAGCCACATCACTGCCACAGGGCTGTGTTTAGTGACCTGGGTTAGGTTTAACAACTGAAAGGTGCCAGACTGACACTCGCCCTTTGCAGACACAGGGAACTGATCCCTGACCCTACACACTCCATCCAGCCAAGTGTGGTAGCTCAGCTCTTGGGTGAGAAATGAGGCAAAAGCACAGCATGGTCTATAGCTAATGGAGGTTAACTCCACACTCAACAAGCACATTGCCTCCAGCAACAGCTTCCAGCTGCAAAAAGCCCAGGATCCCTGGAAATGTGGTCTCCCAACTGCCACACTGCCCTCTGGGGCACAGGTCCCTCTCTTAACACCATGCAAATGACATTAGAGGGAGGCAGTTGGGAGTGAGGAGGCAGGAGAGAACCTTTTGTTGAGACTGCGGAAATTTTCAGTAAAATGAAAACAAATTGCTCTAAGTAAACCATTTGTCACAGTCTGATTACTCTGCTGCCACTCTGGGAACACCAATTTGTCATGCTAGATCAGGATAACAGCAGGCTGACTGTAGGAGATGGCATCCAGCCGTCTGGCTTTCCTCCCTGCAACACGTGAGAGCAGCAGGGATCTCCTGCTACCTCCTTCCAGTGCCATCCCTCCCCATGGACACACTGGGGGCTGTGCAGCCAGACCCACCCTGAGGACAGACAGACCCAGCCTCTCAGCAGCCTCCTCCAGCTCCTGCTACTGCCTCCTGAGACCTGTCCAGTATTCTGCCTTAATTTAGCCCAGTGTGTTTACCTGGATGTCTTAGGTTGGAAATGCAAGATGTGCCTGGGGCTGTGTATTCTATTCCCATCTGTCAGAGGTGGGGCAGTCATCTTCTGTTCATTGGGCAGTTTTCTTTATCTCTCCCACACCCATCCTCCCTGCAGGAGATCTCTTCTGTTCATGGCCACTGAGTGTCCCTGCATGGCTGATAAAATTCCATCATCCCACTGGGAGATGCCCTGCCCAGGAGAGGAGCCAAGCATTCCTACCTGGATACAATCTGAGGTTTGGAACAGCACAGCAGCCTTTGCCCACTGCATTCCCAGAGGAGCAGCTTTCTGCTGCCCTGCATTCCCAGAGGAGCAGCTTTCTTCTGCCCTGCATTCCCAGAGGAGCTTTCTGCTCCCCTGCATTCCCAGAGGGAGCCCAGGCCCATCTCCAGCACCCCTGGACCTTCAGAGGAAAACTCCCCCCTTGTGCAGGATCCCTGCTCCAACAGAACCACAGCTGGCACTGCAGGAGGGCTGAGCCACCATGGGATGGGATGGGACTGTGCCACCTCCCTGACACACAGGGGGCAGCTCCTGCTCTGGCAGTGTTGTTTTGTATTACTGCATTTTTATTTTAATTTTTCCTAATGAAGAACTGTTAGTCCTCCTTCCATATCTTTGCCTGAGAGCCCCTTAATTTCAAAATTATAATAATTTGGAGGGAGGGATTTTTCATTTTCCATTTCAGGGGAGGCTTCTGCCTTCCTTAGCAGACACCTGTCTTGTCAAACCAAGACACTGGATTACAAGGTGCCCACAGCAGGGATTGCTTCTGGCACCAGTGATTGGCATAAAATTGTCCTGAACTGAATTCTGGCACTGAAATGACCCAGCAATACACCTCTGGTCATAATTTCTCTTTAAAAGTCCATGTCTCCTGTTAGCTACACCTTCAGGAATGCTGCAGCTGAGCCTGGCCCAGTCCTGATCCACATTTCCCTCTCCCCTTGTGATACCTTAAGGGCTTCAACATTCCATCGGTGGAACAATTAAAAAAAAACAAATAAACAGAGGGAAAAAAAAAACCCCAAACTAAAAAAAATGCTGCCAGACTCATATTTAAAGAGGTGCTTAAAGAAAGATTAATGCAAGCAGGCAGCAAGCAAGGATTAACCAAAATTCATAAAGCATAGGAAAACAGCATTAAAAATCCCAAGTCCAAGAATTAATTCCCTTAGCATCACTGTCCATAGCTAATAAACAATAATTTGAGTCTCCCTGTTTGTGTCACCCTGAAATGATGCAGCAGTTTGTAATGCTGAAACAAAACAATTATCTCCAGACCAAGTAAAAATATCTTTCAGCCGATAAAAAGAAGGACAAAACCCCTCAAAATGTAATTTTGGATAAATGCTCCATTCATTTCAAAATAAAATGCTTCATCTCAGATTATTGATCCTTTTTCTAAATCTTTTCTCCTTTTAAAATGATCGGTCAATATTTAAATAAAGAAATGCCTTTTTGAAAGAAAAGCTAAACAAGTTTTCTTTGCAAACCTCAGGGTGAACTAGCTGAGAGTTTCCTTTTATCTTCTTTTCCATTTAGGGACTATTAGGGTTTGCCAGGTCCCCACTGAGCCAGCAAATTCTATCTTTTCTTTCTTCTTTACTGATTTATTTACTATGTGTCCTCAGCTTTTCCCACTGCTCCTCTGGCCAGCAGCGGATGGGAATGCCTGGACCTGTCACCCACCACACAGTCCTGGTCCAACTCCTCACAAAATCTGGGAGGAAGAGGCAAGGAGAGATTCCAGAACACATCACCCCCACAGAAGAGCAGAAATCAAAGCATTCAGTACTGACTGAAAGAACTGTGGGGTATTTTAAGAGCATAGGAATATTTCACGGCAAGGAAAGACAAAATGTTCCCGAATTCTATAAATGCCTCCTTGCTCTCAGTCACTCACCCAGAGCCCCAGGAATGCCCTCAACCTGTAAGCACAGCAATCTGCTCTGCCACGTGGGTCCCCAGAAGCAGAGCTGTCAGGGTGAAGTGAAGCATGTAATGGAAACTTGCTCAACACACGCACTGGTGGCGCTGGTCACACTGCTGGCCATTCCACTTTATTCCCTTTGATTTTAGAAACTGTAACATACCTTCAATATTAGCAATTTCTGTTTGAAGTGAAGGGAAAGCCCTTTAAAAATAACATTAAAAAAAAAGGTATCATGAGCACTGCAGGAACACACAAAGCAAGAGACCCAAAACGGATCCTGTAGCCAGACCCCAGAGCTGCACCCTGACCAGCTCAACTCTGAGCATGTTCCAACCCCAGGGCACCAGAAACATTATCTTGAGCACCAAGAACAAGGTGGGAACTGTGAGGCTGAGCAGACATGAGGCACAATTCCCTCAGAGCCCTGGTGATGTTCTGGGGCTCTCATGTCGAGTGCTTTTTGACTTGGGCATGCAGATATTTATTTATACACAGAGATTCAGAGCTAATTAGACATGCAACAGGTCTCTGCTGGAGCTGATAGTGTTGAACAGGGTGTGATTGCTGCCAGAACATTTTGGATTCAAGGCAGGCAGTGTGGACACAGTACATTTATCTAAGGGCTTCCAGGGGTTGTAAACATCAGCATTATCTTTAGTGAGGATGGCAGGAAGATGCAAATTCTTACCTTGTCCAAGGAAAAAACCTGACAGCAGCTCTTACAATGTAAGGTGTTCTCTCCAGCAAGTGAAAGGCGTGTGAGGAGGGCAAGAGGAAGAGTTCAACCAATTTTGCTGCTTCAGAAGGAGCCTGAGGCACAATTCAGTATTCATAGATTTGCCTTCCCCATATTTTAAAAGTATGGTTGAGTCTGCTGAGGTGAACATTACATCCTAAAGAACAGAGCAAGAAAATATCAGCTACTGAGGAAAGTTAGACAGAGTAGTACCTGTGCTTTTGTCTTGCTGCTCTCTAAGTGGTTTGATTTACTAACAGAGAAAAATATTGATGCAGCACCAAATACAGACTGGGATTTGCATATCTGAAAGACATTTAACAGAAATGGACAGATCTGTAGGTGTGAGTTTCAGCTAAATGTTGTATAGCAGGCATGATAATAAAGTACTGGGCCCTTATTATGGCAATTATATAAAATGTGTTCCCATGCATGGGCAAACAACCTCTGGGATCACTTCTAAGGACAAGTGGAGGAGTCTAAGGCTACTTCTAACAGACCAGAAGTAAGGAAGGAAAGAAAGGGCATACAGTCAACAACCTTGCCATTTCCAGAATGTTCCACATTTCATTTTAGATCAAATGTTCAAGGCTCAACAAAAAATAAATTCCTACTGATTTAAGCATTGATATTACTGCCTGGAAGGTAATAATACCTACAAGGAGATCATAATTCCTTAACTATTAATATTTGTCTTAATCTACTTTTATAAAGCTTCAAGCAGCTGCTTCCCAGGGATGAACATGAGTGGTTGCTGGAGCTGAGAGAAAAAGTCCTATGGGGAGGAAGTTGCCTGGTTATCAATAGTATTTTATGTCCCAATAACAAGCTGGTCTTATCATCCCATCTTTGCATCAGCTCCTGATGATCACACATGCAAACCAACACAAGTGAAATGGGAGACCAAGGTGCAAAGGGGATTTCTTTTCCCCAGAGACCATTTAGCTCTGTCCTGTCACTCACCAGTCTAAACTCCCCAGTTTCCCTTTAACAGATTGGTCACAAGCACCTGAGAATGGTGAGCACGCCAGGGTAATGCAGTGAAAAGTGATGGGAATTCAAAAGGCACGTTCAATTGTGTTTCTCTAGTTCAAGGAGCACAGAGACTTTCCTTTTTACTGCGGCCCTGCAAATTCCAATTGATCTGAAACCAACTTGCATTTTCTAAACGTTGCTGCTGAGTCTGAACTTCGGAGAGAAATCCAGTTGCTAGAAATTAAAGTTGCCAATTAAAAATCAGTCTATTTATGTGGCTTAGGGGAGCTGAGCAGGAGAAAGGGAGAGAAAGGAAAAGCCAAATAACTCATTAAGTGATCTATATTGTGCCAGTACAGTTGGCAATTATAATTATCCTAATAAGACTTTCCCACTTATATAAGTCCTTCCATTCAGAGATCTCAAAACACTTTGCAACCACTAATGATGTTGGATTCATAACATTGCTGACCTCATTTACAGGAGAGGGAATTGAGGAAAAGAGAATAAACACCATTTTCTGTAACAGAGAGCTTTCACTTTTTAACTGCCTGTATAAAGTTTACACTTGAAACTAAATCACTTAAAAATCAGGGTCTGTTCTGAGCTCTTGAGAGGCAGAAGTCCTAGACTCACAATGTGAGTGCAAAAAAACCTCCCAGAAGCATAATGAGAATTGTGTGAGCTGGGACAGGCTGTCTGCAAACCTTCTGCAAAGAGCCTTTGGTCACCAACATTTATCACCCTGGACTAATGCAGAGAACTTCTGCCTCTGCTCCACACACAGAAGTATCTCTGCCCTACCTGAAAGAGCAGTCACATGTGGGATGAGTGGTAGCAGCGTCTATGTGTGCACACCCTTGGGTTTGACTCCTCTGGAAGGAAAAATAAGAAAGAAACAAAATTAAACCCTGGGAAAAGAAAAAAACAAAGTGGAACAATGTCTTGGTTTGAAAGACAGGTGTCTGCCAAGGAAGGCTGGTACCTCCCTTGGAATGGAAAATATGACCCCCTTCCCTCCAAATTATTGTAACTTTGAAGTTAAGGGGCTTTGAGGCAAAGAGATGAGAAAAGGAATAACAGTTCTTTACTTATATATATATATAAATAAATATATATATATATATGTATGTATAACAAGACAAACAAACAACACCAAACAGACCACAAACCCAGTCCCACCCTTCTCTCATCTGTCAGGAACTGGTGAGGCACAACATTCAGGCTCTTCATTTCCAAAAAATCAGATGCTGTGAGCTTAGATTGGAGCACTGAACAGAGTCAGAAATGCAGAAAAAAATTTTAAACCCCAAAAACCTCCTGTGGAAAACACCAAAAGAATTTGAATAACCTCAAAGAAGAAAATTGAGACAGGAAAGAACGGCATCCTTCAGATATGGTAAAAATTCTTGTTTCTGCTTCTGTGCTAGCCAGGATAAGACCTGTCAGAGGAGGGTTCAGGAGCACATGAGAGGCTCTAGCCCTGCACTAACACAGTAACTATTATCCCAACAATCCACTCCCCTGGGAAAGAGCCTCTCTGGACCATACAGGACTCTCCCAATGAGATCAGCCTCTTAAAGATAAAGTTGGCCCTTAGAAATAATTCACCTGTAAATAATAATTCACCTGTAAACACGTTTGTGCTTGCTGCAGGGTTTCTGTTAGAGGAAAAAGGCTTGTGCAGTAGCCTTGAGACCAGAAAAGGCTCAAAATTAAGGGAGAATTGCAGAATTGCAGCTTCCATTTGGGGGCTGCAAACTGCTGCTAGCACCATTCACCCCAGGGCTCTGAGAGCCTGCAAAACATGCTTACACTGGCAGCCCACATTTTAGAGTTTACAGAATAAGCATGTTACTTTTAAGGCAGGGAGGACCTTGTAAAATTATTTGCTGCAAAAATAAAAGAATTTTCCTCATTTCAGGCTGCTCATGAACCTGCTAGAGAGGAGTCATCTTATAAATTCTCCTTTGTGTGGCTCTTCTCCACCCAGTAATCTTCATCTAAAAATTAAATTAACTTTCTTTCTCTCATCATTGAAATTCCCTGTCCAAACAGATAGCCAAATAACGTTAATACTGATTTTAATTCTGAAAAGTACACAAAAAAGGGGAAATTTTCTGATTATTAATGGAAGAAAAGCCCTATTTAGCATATCTAAATGTAAAGTGTAAGATTGATAACCCATACAATAGCAATCATGGAAAAGTTACAAGATGGAATTATTCTCTCAGGGCTTTTATCAAGGTACTTACCATAAGTTAAATGTGAAATTCACACAGAAATCATTCAGAGAATTCGGCATTCACATACTTCTCTACTCTAAATAATTCCCCATGCAACAGTAAAATTCTCTCTTTATGACTACATAATTCTGGTTGTGTCAGCAATTAGCACGGGAAGTTTTAGGAGTGTGCTGCATTTTTTTAAGAGTGAGAGAGAAGTGTGCATTGCAGGCAGCCAGGATACTCTGGATATGCTGGGTTTGCTGCCTCCTGAACACACAGAGAAAGGGGATGTGGGTCATCATACCCACCCAAATCCCATCCTCTCCTACAAGAGAGTCCCAACTCTGCTTCCCACACTGAAAACACTGCTGGAGAATTGAACACTGCAGGAGATTTGAAATGAAGATTAAACTCCGTTCCAGGGGAACACCTTTGTGTTGGGAAGATGAGAAGCATCAGGCCCTTCATTCTATGTGGAAACCCAGGAAATATTTCTCTGTCTGTTCTGGGGTGCTCTGACCCCCAGGGGAGCACTGACTTTGACCCTCATTCATGGAGAAAGTTTCCCAGACTTCAAGGAACCCACAAATGTGCGAAATAGATTATAGAGAGCAGTGTAGGTGTATCACTTGCTGAGAAACTTAGGTTGTGGGATTTTTAGTATGTTGTGGATGGAAGCAAGATGGAGGGCACAGGGTGTTTTCCTGGGTTTCTTCTTCATGTTTCTTCTTCCTTCTTCTTTATGGGTTTGGTTGACATTTTGTAACTGGGCAGAAAACTCTGCATTGGGGGCCCTTTGGGATCAGTTATGGGGTTAAAAGGGAAAATAATCCAGGTGTCAATTCTTAATTGGATAGTTTAGTCTTAAAAAAACTTGTAAGAAGGGATTATTGGCCATTTTGTGCCTTCTGATGAAAAGCTGCCAAACTCACAGCAGTGAGACTGTTTTACTGATAAGAAATAATAAACACCTGAGTCTGAACATGAATTACTGTCTCAAGCGCCTTCAATCCAGACCCAGAGAAACCCACAACTGGGACCTCCACAACTGGTGCCCCATGTGAGGATCATGACCTTCAGATAATGAGACTGACTGGTACCCCCACAATTCTCTCTGTTCCAAAGTATTACCAGGTATTAATACTATTAGGCATTATTATTAGGTATTAATCCATGTTTTTCATTGAGGAGAAGCTTTAGTAACTCCTGACAGTCACTGGAGGGAATTCCTGCTGTGCAGAGAGCAGAGCAGGATTCTCCTGCCTCATACCCATGACAGGAAAAATGCAGTGTGCCATACAGCTAAAACAACATTGTGCTATTTATCATTGCTGCTCTTCAGCAAGTTAAAGAAGGCCCTTGTAAGGTCCTCCAGGGAGGAAAATAACCCCCTTTGTCCTTTTAGCTTTTGATAAATAAGTATTTTTAGGAGGCAACATGCAGCATTAAAAGGGACAGAAGCAAAGCTTCATTTGTTTCCCTTCCTCTCTCTGCCTTTTATGCAATTTTGTTGCACACCTGGACTCTGTATCTGTGCAGGGAATGTGGTGAGCAATTGTATGTGATTTCAAATTTGTCTGACCCCTCCACATCCAGCACTAAGCTATATTTCCTAAGAGGTGAGTATTGAAGGCCATATATTTCTGTGTGCCCAAATTCTAATCTATCTGGCCATTTTAAAATCACAGAAGTGGAGGGAGGAACAAAAGCACTTTTAAAATGCCATGCTGGAAACCATATGAAAAATCAGCCTCCACAAACAGAATCTCAAGCTTTATCTCAATAGAGCCAGAGGAAAAAAACAGGATTTAAGAATATTTGAACAGGAATAGACTTGACTAACTCTAAAGGTGGTACACAGACAGGAACCATTCTTCAAATCCTGTTTTTTGCATTAGCAGATGTGAGGGCAGTAGGAGAGATGCTTCAATACCCCTAACCAGGTTTGTGGGGTGCTGGCAATGCCAAATACCTCCAATTTTCAGCTTTGCCCTATGGGACAGATAGAAGCTGTTCCAATCTTTTAATTACATGAATTCACCAAAGAAGCCAGAAGAGCAGAAAGCAGAAGAGTTTGTAAATGCAAAACTATAACGTTTTTAGACAAAGTTTCCATGTCTGGCACCAGAAGTCCCCATTAAATACATTTGTTTCTTTCCATATTCATTAACATAATTTGCTATTTTCATCACACTAATGATATGAATTCATTACCAGTGCACAGTGTCTGTACATCTTATGAACTCATTTTAGGCATTGTGTCAAGGTTTCTTTGCATAGGCAGATGTTTTTTTTTAATTTTCCTTAGCCTTTGTGGTTCAAGTTTTCTTTCTATTTTAATTGTTTCTGGGAAGGTTAGTTGAAGCCATTTGGAGCAAGACACTTTAAAGAAATCTCTCTAAGGGAATAAAAAGGGTTCTTTCTTTCTTCTTACGTTTCTAAGCCATACTTCAAAAGAGGAACGGGGCACTCATGGTGCTGGTTTGGAGTCAGAAGAATTAAAACCCTCTGCATGCAAGTAAAACACAGAATATTTGAGTCACCTGTGACAATGTGTCCACAGGGTTATGACAGCTGTAGGAAAAGCTGTTCTGGACACAAATGAGGACCTTATAGTGGCCCTTTAGAAGATAAAATTTATCCCCATTTTTGTAGTGTGCTCCAGCGGTCACAGTAAAAAAAAATCCCATTTGGATTCAGAGAATAAAATTAAATTTATTGCAGAGATAGCCCCCTTAGGCTGCTTCTATATTATTTTTGATGGGAGATTTTTTATTTTATTTCATTTTCAGCTGGATGAATGGGACAAGAGCGACAGATATTCAACAAGACCAAGTGGCAGGTCCTAGACTAGGGTCACAACTACCCTGGGTGGCTGGGGAAGGAGTGGCTGCCCAGGGAAAGGCGCTGGGGGTGCAGGTTAAAGCAGCTGAATGTGAGGCTTGGGTTTAGGTCACCTTCATAGAAGCATCAAAAAACTGCATTTGAAAATGGTTTGGTGTCACTGTGGCAAGATGAATGTGGTCACTGGTGTGCAGTGAGCACTCCTTTCAGCTCTCTGCTAACCCCACACTGTTCCAAATTACAAGTGGCATGAAAGATTTTCATAATTGTCTAAATATATCTAACCCACAGGTTGTTAATTGCAACATGTCAAGTCTCAACTCACCACTAGAATAAATTTCCTCCCTCAAAGAGGAATAACAGAACAAACACTAAAACTTAGCAAAATAAAATAAAATAAAGAAAAAGCTTCACAAAATGAAATGAGAATATCATTTCCCAAAACTTGCTTACAGCTGAGCCTTGAAGTCCAGGGAGTGAGGAATTGGAAACTTTTTGGCTCTTTGTGGGCTTCAAGCTGAACACAAATTTGAGATTACACATACAAAATAAATAAATACGTACACTAAATAAAAAAATACATAAAGGCACAGGTGTAGATTTCTATCTGCATTATGAATTAACAATTATTCAGACTAATAACACTGTTGCTTTCTTCACTTCAGCCATCTGCCTGCACCTACCATGTTTTTACACGTCAACATCCAGCTTTTATAGGCAAAACCAAGCTTCCAGCCTCTCCCAAGCTTCCTGGCAGCATCCTTTCCACCCTAAACTGGGGTATTTTCTGTCAAAGAGAGGAAATTATGAATTTGACTCCATGTTCTTAGAAGGCTAATTTATTATTTTATGATCTATATTATATTAAAGAATACTATTCTGAACTATACTAAAGAATACAGAAAGGATACAGAGAGAAGGCTAAAAGATACTACTGATAAATTTGTGACTCTCTCCTCAGAGTTCGACACAGTTTGGCCCCTGATTGGCCAAGAGGTAAAAACACTTCACCTGTTGGATAAACAATCTCCAAACCACATTCCAAAGCAGCAAAACACAGGAGAAGCAAATGAGATATTGTTTTCCTTTTCTCTGAGGCTTCTCAGCTTCCCAGGAGAGAAATCCTGGGCAAGGGGATTTTTCAGAAAATATGATGGTGACACCAAACCTCAACAGCCCAAGGAATATTTACTAAAATCCTGTCTGGAACTCCTTGTGGAAGAGCACAGCTGAGTGGACTGGGCACCAAATGCATTTCACGGTTGTGCATTTGTTACTGTGCCCTGCCATGTGGATGGACATCAGGGGAAGATCAGATGTATTTCAGTGTCCATGAGGATGATGATTTCCACCCTAAATTAACTTACTTTCAATCAATGAATCAATATTTCTCTCACAAAGAAGAAAAGAGAGCTAAATGCATACTGTGCAGAAAAATACAGTACAAATGTATTGAATAGTTCAAAGATAATATGTCCAGAGACTGCAGTCATTTAAAAGCCCTCAAATGTAATTTTGAAAATTGCTTTACCAAGCTAATAAAAAGTGAACCAATGTAAAACCCCAGAAAGATACATATTTATTAAGGGTTTTTTTCTCCATTTTTCACAATTACTGAAGGTTAGAATTATTTCTTATTTGCCAATAAAAGATTTTCTAGGACTCTTCAGGTACACATTACAGAGCAGTTACCCAAATGATCATAGCCAAATGAGACTACTTGGAAATAAACTGGCTGTATATGTAACTAATATATTTAGCATTATGTGTGAGTTTACAGGTTTTCAAAAAACAGCTAAAAGAGTCATCCATCCAGATATAAAAAATATTTACCCCTCCAAAAAGACTGGCTGAGAACTTATATGCTGATGGATGTGGAATCTTGACATAGCAGAGCACACCTGTGTTTGCCTGGAGAAGGCACAAAGCAAAACAACTCAGGACAAAGTGTCCCCAGGTGCCCCACACTGGGGACAATGCAGAGATTTGCTGTGGGAAAGCTCTCCTTGGAGTTACCAACTGATGGATTGGGCAGCTGAGTCCTTGTCCTTCAGACTTTTCTTTGGCCTTAAAAAGCCACTTTTAAGGGCTTTGCACCAAGAAAAGCCACAAGGTGATTTCCAGCTCTGTGGAGAAAAGCACAAGCATGAATATCTTTTCTTTCCTTGTTGCTCCATAGCCTCAGAGGAGGGACTTCATTTCACACAAGTGTGATTTTACAAAATCCTGGCAGTCTCAAAAGCAAAAGAACACAAATAATATTATCCAATATAACATCCACCTTCTATAGCAAACCAACTGCAGCAGCTACAAAACATCACAAATGTTTAGATGCTTTGCTTATGTGTTGTTGGAACAGCCCTTGCAAATTGCCATTAAAATACACAAAATCACAAGAAAGGAACAGCATTTATTAAGACTGCATATGCATTCAGCACTTTTGTAACTCTTAAATGAGCTACACTGGAGGACTACCAGGATTTTCCAGATGTGTGGTGGTGTTGACAGGGGTCTCAGGACAAGGGAAGAGATGACTCCATGTTTCAGAAGGCTGATTTATTATTTTATGATATATATTATATTAAAACTATACAAAAAGAATAGAAGAAAGGATTTCATCAGAAGGCTTGAAAGGAATAGAAAAAGAATGGAATGATAACAAAAGCTCGTGACTCTCAGAGAGTTCAAGCAAGCTGTGATTGGCCATTAATTAGAAACAACCAACATGGACTAATCAAAGATGCACCTGTTGTATCCCACAGCAGCAGATAATTATTGTTTTTCTTTTCCTCTGAGGCTTCTCAGGAGAAAAAATCCTAACAAAAGGATTTTTCATAAAATGTCATGGCTGCACAGGTGTAATAAGAATGGAGGGAACACTGCAGGGGTGAGAGGTTTTGGCAGCAGGGTCCTGCCCCCCAGGGCTCTTTCAGACATGGACTTTATGGGACATATTTTGCTTCTCAACTCCTCGCTCAGATGTCTCCCCTTGGAGGTGTTTTTTATTTTATTTCATTTTAAGCTGGATGAATGGGACACGAGCAACAGATACTCAACAAGGCCAAGTGGCATGATATACCCTTTTTGACCCTTGCCAGCCAGTATAATGAAGTGCTTTTGACTGGATGTTTTTGGCAGGCTCTAGTGCGCTGCCTACCTCCATGCTCAGGAATTTCTCTGACTCCAAGGGCCATGCTGAGAGCTTTGGACTCAGCTTGTACATTTCTGTATGCCACATGCACTGCATAGGGCTGCCAGTCTCCCTGCACTTTTCCTTCTCTGGGGGATTTATTCCTACCCTTCACTGGCATAGCAGCACTGCTGAATGAGTCTGTATGTACTTTAATTTCTGCAAAACTTGTCTCTAGGCAGTCTTTTCCAAAGGGGAAACTGTTGTGTTCAGAAACAGGGCATAACATTACTTACAAAAGTTTTCATGGAAAAGACAAGCTGTGATGCCACCAGGCTCCAGCAGCTCCTATTTCAAATGACTCCCAGGTGTGAGAGGCCCGGAGACCCCAGGCTCTGTCCCCAGTTCACCTTGTCTATCTCCTCCGTAGTTCCTGCAACTCCCCAGCTTGACATATCTGCTGCTGCTAAGTTTCTGCTATTTTTTAATGATCTCATTTCCCTCCAGCACATATTGATACTACTGTGCTGTAATCACAGGAAACTCAGGGTAAACTCAGGGGAGGGGGTTTGAGATTTGTTTATTGACATCCTTTTTGTTATCTACTGCCAGTGTGGAAGTGTTACTAGCCCTAAGCTTTGTAATGGCAGCACTGTTCTCTCACAGAGACCCTGCTACCCACCCTGGGGCACTGAGCCACACTGCCCATGTCAATAATCCAGGAGTCAATTGACAATCTGGAGTCGTAATAACAAACAGCTCCTGATTCCAGCCATGCCATGCCACTAAATGTTTGCATTTTTTGTTCTCTGGCACAAGCCAGAGCATCTTTGCAGTGGCTCCTTCTCCACCCACACATTTCTTGGATGCTGTGGGCCCCTTCTTACTTTCATCACAGTGCCAAGGCTGACAGTGATGCCTTGTGCAGGCTGACCTAGAACAGAGGCTGGACAGAGTTAAAGAATAAAAGAGGGATTTATTAAAAGGCCTCAATGGATCCACCTTGGGCAGCACAAGAGCCCAGCCAGGGCTGCACCCAAGATGAACCAAAATGGTCACAAAATGGACAACTGGTCATGGGGTCGGTCACTTTTATAAATTCTGGTCCATTTGCATATTGGAGTTAATTGTCCAGTTACAGGTTCAGATTATGAAGTTCCATCCTACTGGTTTGCTCTCTTCAGTCTCCATTGTTTGTGCTCTTGGGCCTGAAATTTGAGTGGTTGTCCTTGGTCCCCAGCCAGAGAAGGAATTGTTTTGTCTCCCTACTCTCTGAAGAGAGCTCACCATCCCCTAATACAGAGCTCAGAGCTACACACTAAAGCAGCACAGAATCCGAAAAATATAAAAGCTAAATCTTAAGGCATCAACAGGGCACTCTGAACTAACTTGTTTGTGTCACTTCAAGGCTCCTCAATGACACAGCAATCCCCTCCATCCTGTTTAGAAAGACCCAGGACAGACACCTGCAATCTGAGCCCTGTGTCTCATTTCCAGAGTAGAGCTTGGCATTTTGGGGTCCAGTGTTTCTCCTTCTTCATGTGCCTTAGCTGCCCAGCCCACAGAGACCCCAGAGAGTCTGAAGCACAATACCATTCCCCTGAAAGCTTTTACCTCTCTAACTTCTGCTTTTTCTCTCAGAAGCCCTCTGTCTCAGCTAGATGGCAGATCAGAAAACAGCAGGGGAATCATGAGGCTTGCACAAAAACATTTGTTCCTAGAAAACCTTTTGCTCCAAATCCAGCAGAATCAGAAGAAAGATGCTCTCCTGATTGCTCCTTTTGGAAACCAAATCAACCCAAATCAAGAGAGGCTTGTGTAACTCCCACTCCTCTGACACAGCTCTCTGGGCACAGCAGAAAGAGTGGAGGATCACTCTCCAGAGTGCTTTCTGCCAGGAAACCATGCTCCAGTGCTCCCTGGGATAGCTGCTGGGCAGGAACCCATAGCCAGCCAAGCATTGAAACAAATCTGAGACCACTTGCTCCTACCGAACATCATTCTTCTTCTTAACCTCAAAATAACCAGTAGGAAACTGCATGCCTCATTGCTTTCTTTTTGAATCCCTGGCAACACCCCACACACAGGTAAGAACTGCCTACACAAAACAGTTCTAGGAAGGTATTTGCCTCTGTCAGGACTGTTCTCTAAACAGCACCATGCATGGGTGAAAACTGTTCTGCACATTGCTTGCCTTAAAACAAAAATGGTAACACCTCTATCTAGACCTGTGGAATATTTATTTGGCCTTATATATGTTGAAAATAGTGTGATCCGAATTCATTCTAACTACAAACTCAGGAAAACCTACATCTGGTTTGGCATATAAATATTCAAGAAGTCATTCACTTCCATATATCTCACATTATTGTTAGTACAAGCATCACTGGAAACCCTCCTTGTGTCTTTCTAGAGGGCAAAGTCTACCCTTAATCCTCACCTCCAAATACACCACGATAACCAGGCTCTGACCTAATGGCCAGAATGGTCCTTCTCATTGCAATTATAAAGGGTCAATGTATACCTATAAATGCATATTTCTATAGGTTTGAAATACATGTTTTTATATATATATGAGCCTTCCCACGGAGATACATACAAACATGTATATATTTATGGAGAAAAAGGCCTTCTTTCCTTTTGAAACCCTATCTCTATCCCTTGACACCAGGTAAATGCCATTTCCCAGCTTAGCTTTTAAGATAAGCAAAAAATTGTTGAAAAATTGTTTTCCAATTACCTTCTTTCTCTAAGCCTAGCTTTACCATGGTGGACATTCAACAATAAACAATACGGGAGATACAATATGGTGTCTGCTCAAGCCCTAGAAAAAGCTTTTTTCTCCTTATTGCTCATGGAATATCCAGAAGCAAACTACTCTCTTCACTCCTTATCTTCTGAAATCCTAAATTTGCCATGCCTAATCTGGTGTATCTTGACAATCTATTTTCCATTGCAACATTGATCTGAAACATTTCCCCTTGCAGGAATTCAGCCTTATTTTATGTTGGTAGACCTATGGAATAGAGTGGGAACTTTTTCCTGAAATCCAGCTTGAATGGAGAGTAAACTAAGCCAGCCATGGGCTACACCTCCCCCAAAACTGGCCCCAAAGCTATTCCTTTAATCCTTTCCCTAGTATTCCTCATCCTTTCTCACCTCCTGGGAGTGATCAAGACCAAATCACTACAAACACTTCAAAATTAATATAATTTTAAAAATTAATATAATTACAGCTGGTTCTGCTGGTACATTCAATGTCAGCCAACCATCTACTGACACCTGCCCACTGCAGTTTGTTTCAGAGACACCTGAAGAAGGCTGGAAACTCACACCCAGGGTTTGCTGTCAGGAGGAGACAGCCAGAAACCCTCCCAGGAAGGCACGTGGGAAATCTCAGACACTCCAGTCTTATCAGAGGTTTCCTGTTAAAACAGCTCTTCCTTTGATTTCCATACTGTGAGTGAGATTAAGAAAAATTACTTTCCTGCATGAGTTCCAAGGCCTTTGTGAATATAAACACAGGTGAATTCCTGTTGCATGTAAGTAATTGATGGGATTCAAACATCCTGACAACCCCAAAAATTGAATTAATTATTTGAAATAATCAAGATTTTTTTTATTTGCTTGGGGTTTCTTTCCATTTCTCTGAAGAGGACGGAAACACTCTGAGAGATCACGTTCTTTGTTCTCTTCCCCCAAATTAATTAGAATAAAATAGAAAAAAAACCTCAGAAAAACTAAACCCATAATTCTTCACTCAATTATTTCACCTTTTTCTAGGAGTACAATCTGGTTGCAATCACTCTTTCATGCTTTGTGAATCAGGGGTCAGTTGTGTGTTTTTGAACTGGTTTGAGTACGTAAATTAATTTTCAGAGGTAATAGTAGTATAGTAGTATAGTAGGAGTCCCTGTAAAATCTATGTACTGTATAAGTGGCCTTGCCCCAGTTCTAGTTATTCTAAATAAGCTACAGCTGCAAAGTCCTTAGTTGGGCAGCAGCTGTGGCTCGTGAAGGTTACTAGGATAAAAGGGGGTGGGTTGAGAACCCTGGAGAAGCCATAAGGAATGGTATTGTTGGGAAGAGCTGCATGTGAGAAAGCCACCCAGAAGGTATGGACTTTAGGAATATAATAACAACAGTATAATTACAACAAGTGGTGACCCTGATGTGATAATTGATGTGCTAGAGATAAGACAGCCAAGAGTTGTGGATGGCCATTGAGCCAGGACAGTGAGAAAGGCAGCCAAGAGCTGCAGAAGAACATAGCTATTGAATCAAGGAGCTGTGGCAGCCAGGAGCTGTGAGAAATATGGCCTTTAAGCAAGAAGCTGTGTGTTTTGTACATGGCCTTTGAGTCATGGGGGAATGTATGCATTGTAATGTGGCCATTGAGTTGAAGTAAAAGATATGTATTGTGTTGGGGAAATATAGGTGGCCTTTGAGTCACAGTAAAAGATATGTATTGTATGTAAATGTGTCTATGAAACCTGTTCTTCTAAGTAAAAGAAAAGGGGGAATATAGTAGTATAGTAGGAGTCCCTGTAAAATCTATGTATTGTATAAGTGGCCTTGCCCCAGTTCTAGTTATTCTAAAGCTGTGAAGTCCTTAGTTGGGCAGCAGCTGTGGCTCATGAAGGTTACTAGGATAAAAGGGGGTGGGTTGAGAGCCCTGGAGAAGCCCTGATGAAGCCACAAGGAATGGCACTGTTGGGAAGAGCTGCATGTGAGAAAGCCACCCAGAAGGTATGGTCTTTAGGAATATAATAACAACAGTACTCCACCACAGCAAATCCAGTTTGCTAGTCCCAGGTAAGAGAAAATCTTATAACAAAAGCCTAAAACACCATGGCTCCATGTTTTGTGATTAGATTTTTGAAACCTAAGAAGAAAAATGCCCTCTCCTGAGTTTTTCTTCTGGTTCCTAACTTCTGGATGGGTATGAGAAGGAGTCCACTGTAACCTCTTGAATTGTAGCAGGCAAAGAGTTCTACACTCTTTCTACTTTATCCAGTTGCTTATATTCATTATGTCCATAGAAATACTGTATTTTGAGTCTTCTGATCTCTTGTGAAAGGTTAGAATAAACAGCTTCAAAGTTACTGTGGAAAGAATGACAGACTATCCCCTCCAGAGACAAATTTTATATGTGAAGCCAGGCTAAAAGAGCAGGAAGAGATTTGGTGTGGATTCACATAAAACTTGAAAGCAGAGTTAAGGAATCTGACTTCAAGACCCTCCCTGAATCCTTACAGAATCTGGATCCAGCAATTCAAAGCTGGGCCCCATCAGAACACAGAAAGCCCCAAACCATGCATCATCCCACTCCAATTTTCACTGGGGACATTTTTGTTTAGGAATTTTCTCTTTTGTGTGCTGCTTCACTGGAGCTTGATGAAAATCAGACACAAAGCAGTCACACTTAACTAAAGACCAAGCAAAAAAAGGCAACAGAATGTTCTGACTTTACAGTCAATTAATATATGAATATTAAATGTGTTTCGCCTCTTCAGCCCTCTTGTTTTCTCTTGAGTTCTGCCATGGGGCATTGTGCTTTGGATATTCAGGTACTTCTCAATTCTGTAATGGTTTGCAAGTTGAAGTCATGCATAAAAGGATGGGAAACATAGCCTGCTTTACTGAAATCAGACCCTGTGAGCACTGATGAGCTATTTTTAATATTCCTAACACATGAAGCCTCTGCTCCATGGCATTTATGTAACTTTTCTTTGTTTAGTTCCACCTCCATCATAACATAGTATTTGCAGATCACTGAAAGCAGATCTCTTGAAAAGCATAAGCTATGTGAACATATTAAATCTGTAAAAACCTATCAGGTTTATAAAGAAATAATTGAGTGATAGGGCCTTGATTGAAACAAAAGGAAAAACTACCTCAATATAAATTATTTTCCATTATCAGAATTTAACTTCTTCAATTCCTCCTCAATAAATTCTTTGGTTTTTGTTACAGCTGCCTGTGCTGAAATGTTGCTATCTGAGACAGGCAGACCTTGTTAGACACCCAGAGTAGCTATTTTAAATTTTTCCTTATATTAGCAAGTAGGTACAAATCTTTCTTTTAACTCATTCAATGCAACAAGGCAAGTACCAGGAAGGGACTTTTGTCAGAGCATCATCTCAAAAGGCTTCATCTGGGACAGGGAGCCTGCTTATTTGGTCCTGTGTACTACGGATCTTGGGGCCACAAGTGTGGGTGAACTCACGGTTTGTCAAGTTTCCAGGGAGCCTAAAACCAGCCTGTGATGGGTTGTGCAAAACTTTGTGGCAGAAATAACATTAATAATCACACCCTAGCTCAGTTTGATAAATTGAACATTTGACATGTAAAGTCAGGATGCAATCTGGTGGCCTTTCAGTGCCCATCACCCTCCACACATGGCAAAGGCTGGAGTGGCCACATATTCTCCTTTAGAAATTCTCCTTGTCAGGCAATGACAGATAAAGCCTGCCCTAGCTGATGGGCTGTAGATCAGATTACCACAGAGGGAATTTCACCATCACACTAGATTCCAATATTTTTTTTCTCTCTTTATTCTGGCTAAGAATTCAATTTTCTTTTATATGAAAAAATATGGCCAGCATATTTTTCTCATCTAAGCTGAAGGTAACTTCACTTAGAATAGCTTTGCTAGGAGCCCTTCTCCTAAATGTAGTGCAATGAACTTTGCAGCTTCTTTCCAAGCTGCAGAATGCTCTCCATTCTCACTGGCTTGTCCTGATTAGACCTTTATACTTCTGACTGATTTCCTCTGTGGTTCATGTCCATGCCAGGCAATAAGGTGGAAATTTTAATAACAGTTTGGGGTGCAATGTTATTCACAGGTCTCCATCAACTTCTATGGCTACACTCCTGAAATTACCCTCTTCAGTTATATCTGTTAATTTCCCATGAAGTTTAAGAGTTCTCCATATGTTATGCCCCTAACATGGAGCCACATCACATTGGTTTTTTAAGCAGCTTCTACTTCATTTCATCTCAAAATTCAAACAAAGTATTTCTTATAATGTATTTTACTTTTCAGGGTTTTTTTGCTGGTAGCATGGCCAGGCAGCAGTTTAATTTTTTTTTAGTGTGTTCTCTTGCAAGTAGAGTCAGACTCACTTATGAGATTCAAGCAGTACAAGGAACTCTTTTTATGAGCCTGATCTGAATTTTGATTCTCTAATAAAAGATGGAACAGGAGAAAAAATTGGTGTGATTTAATTTATAATCTCTGAACCATGCCATAAATGTAACCCTCCTTCTCTGCTTTCAAACCAGTTCCAATTTATTCCTGCGTATTATTTACACAGATCCATTTACTGAATAGTTTATTAAGAGATTTTCAGGTTGGTCTTGCTGCTTGGAGTTATTTTACATAAATTGAGGAACAGCTACTGGTTTGTTACCCTGTTTAGTATACATGCAGCAAAGAGGAAGATCACCTAAACACACAGTATTGTTTCTGCTCCATCAGGGCTTCAGAGAAGACACTTGTACTGTCTGAAAAAAAACGTATAGCAAGCAATGAAATCCCAGAAAATAATCAAGGAGTTATAGCTGAGTTTGTGAAGCTTGTCTCAGCTGCCTGTGCTCAGTAAATTTCATATTGTGAGCTAGGAAAGAGGGCTGAAATCAAAATCAAGAATGAGAGCATTAGGCACTGTGAAGGAGCAGTCTCCTCCCCTGAGGAATTCAGCTGGCAAAATGCTGGACATGAACATGCAGGCATGTGGGACAACCTGCTCTCTGAAACCTGGAGAGGCCAAGCCCCTCTCAGCACCACAGTCCTGGTGACTTGGCAGTAATGACGCCTTAAGTTTTAGATTTTATATTTTTCAGATTCTGTACTCCTTTAGTGTGTAGTACTGAGCTTCATAGTAGGGGATGGTGAGCACTCTTCACAGAATAGGGAGATAAAACAATTCCTTCTCTAGCTGGGGACCAAGGACAGATGATCCAAATCTCAGGTCCAAGAGCATAAACAATGGGGACTGAAGAGAGAAAAACAAGGATGGGACTTCATAACCTAAAGCTATAGTTGGACAATTAACTCCAATATGCAAATGGACCAAAACTTATAAAAGTGAGAGACCTTGTCACTGGTTGTGCATTTTGTGACCACTTTGGTTCATCTTGGGTGTAGCCCTGGCTGGGCTCTTGTGCTGCCCAAGGTGCATCCATTGAGGCCTCCTAATAAATCCCTACTTTATTCTTTAATTCTGTCTGGCCTCTGTTCTAGGTCAGCCTTCTAAAGGCATCAGTAAAGCACTGCTCAATTCCAGAATGTACCAGCCACTCCCAGGATCAAGAGTGGGCAGAGGTCTCTTCACAAAACACTTCCATCTCCAAGACAGTCCATGGAGAGCTCCAGAAGGGAAAAGAACAACCTTTCTGAGAGCTGTTAACCTCAGGACACTGTTTTAATTACTCAAATTGCAATAAATATTTCAGGTAAAATATGGCAGAGATGACTCAAAAATATCCACTTATGATTTTGGGTTATCCAGTAGGAACATTACCATAATAAGCTCTGAGGAAATACAAAGAAAACTATTACAGCTCCAGGAAAGACACATAAAATGAATATAACAATATCTGCCTGACAGAGAAAAAGGAAGAAAGGTACATAATTTAGAGTACTGCTGTTACTGCCTTTAAGACAGATATAAAATGAGGAGTATTGCATTTACCTAATTCTGGCAGACACACAGTGAAAATCATTAGTTATCTAGCTGTAAGGAGGATGTGTAATATGGACTATTATTGTTACCTGTCCCTAAAAGACAACAAGAAAGAGGGGGAGAGAGTGGTGATGGAAACCTGGACTGTTACCTGGCTCTGGAAGGCAGAAATTATAGGAAGATTTGCTGCTGCTCATAGCTGTGCTTTACAGCTACTAATTCATGGAAGGAGAGCTGGGGAAAATGGAATGGTCTGAGTTATACCATGGCTGGCTGGTACAAGGCCAGACTTCCAGCTGGGTGCAGCTGATAAAACTCACTCACTTCAGTGTGCTGACTTTGGGCCTGTGGAGAATGAGAGGATGGGGAGGCAGGAGCACCACAGCCCTCCTGGAGCCAGAACAGACTGCCAGGGATGCCTGGGACTGGCTACCTAGAACAGAGGTTAGACAGAGTTAAAAACAAAGTGAGGATTTATTAAAGGCCTTTAACAGGTACACCTTAGGCAGTGTAGGAGCCTGGCAGAGGCTACACCCAAGATGGACCATGGTCAGGAGTTTTTTATACAGATATAAGTTTGGTCTTTTTTCATATCAGGGGTTAATTGTCCAATTACAGCTTCACATTACAGCCACATTCCCCCAGTTTGCTCTCTCCTTTGCTTATACTTTTTGGGCCTGAGGCTGTGATGATGACCTTGGTTCTCAGGCCATCTTAGCACACTGTGATGAGAGTTTACTAACTCTATACAGAGATCAGAGTTATAAACAAACCCAGTACAGGATCTGAAAAATATAAAAGCTAAAACTTAAGGCATCACCAGGTGTCCTGGGGGACTGAACTTCTCCTGGATCCCCACCTGGCTCCTCAGCTGCAGCAGCCTCCAAGCAGGCACCATTTCTCCATGCATTCCCAAGAGCAGGAAGCTGTAGGCAAAGCAAAGTCCAGAGAAAGGGATGGCAGAAATGTATTTTTTGAGAGCTCTGTGACACAGGATGTAAAGGCACAATAAATTTACATTTCTCCAGAGGAAAAAAAATTGCTTGAAGCCTTCTGTAGCCTTCAGGGTCTATCCCTTCCCTGGATGAATGATGCCTACTTGCCTACCTTCAGAGCAAAGGGGAAACAAGTTTGTTGTTTTGTTTTTCATGCCTTTATCACAAGATACAGTCGTGACAGATAGCACAAATGCTAAATACTTCTCCAGTCCCTACCACACTCCTCTGTATTTTCCTCATACTCAGGCTTTGAATTTCTTTTCCAAGGGTGTAATTCTGACAACACTTAGGGTCCAGTGAAGTGTTTGATTTTAGCCCACTCAGTTTTAAGGGTCAGATCCCTCATTAAATTCCAGCCCAAGGAACACAAAAGAAACTCCACTGCTGCTCAGATTAATCCTTTTTTTTTCCTGTTTTGACCACTATTTGCTGTCCATCAGATGGAAAGACGTGAAGTTCAGCTGAAACAAGTGCATCTTGTGATTAATTTGTAATACGAAGAAGAAAGGCAGTCCAGAGAGCAAGGAAGGGAGCACTGAGTGGGCACAGAACACTTGCCTTGCATCCACAATAATTCCATCCCTTCCTCTGACAACATGTCATTGGATCTCATCTCCTCCCAGGCAGTAAAACAGACCACACATCACCCTGAGACTTTCAGGCAGAAGCTGTGAGCCTGCAAACACCATCCAGCAATGCCCCTTCCCAGCATCTGTACCCACCATTGGCACATCAAAGATCACAGTCTGAAACTGCATCCCACTGGATGCACAGTCCCCTCCAAGCTGGAAAAGGCACCTTAGTGCTTCCCTCTGAAGGGAAAAACAGGCAGAAATCAGCACAAAGTTCTGCTCCTCTACTTGGAATGTCTCACACAGACACATTCCACTGAACAGAGGAAAGTTCCTTGTGGCGGAGCCATTAATTTCTCTTTAATGAGGACAGCTGGATACAAGAAGTCGAGTTAATTTGTAAATTACTTCAATTTTTGCTCAAAATTCTGAAACTAAAGAGCAGTTATTTTTACTTTAATTTGATTGTTCTGTTAGTCCTTATATTGACCTGAACTTGAAAGGATGACCTGCTGACAGGAGTCTCCAGACACTGCCCCATGTGAAGCCCCTCAGAACATCTTCTCTTGAGGAAGATTTGAGACCTAGAGCCATGCAGACCCCAAACTCCAATCCTGGACACTGAATTCCTGTCCTTAATGCTGTTTTACACTCTTTGTCAGGCAATAGAACCCTGGCCCCAAACCATGTCTAAGGCTGTTCATCCTCAGCCATGTTTTTTGGGTGCCAAAATATTATTACCAAAAAAATTGGTGATGGTAAAACTGGATCCAAGTTATGCAAAGTTATGCAAAGCTTTGCTCTCCTGGGTTGACCTTAGAGTCAGCAAGAAGCCACTTCAGAATGCTGTTCACTTGGTGAGAGAAGAGTGGCATGATGAAGACATAATTATTTAATAAAAAAATAATAGGAATTGTAAATATCTAGTTTGATGATTATATGAAAAGATACAATAACCAGAACTGAACTTCTTCTGATTCCTGGGATCAGGTTTTTTTCTGATTCCAGTTATCTAATATCAGGGACATGGTATTCTGGGAACAACATGCTGTTCTTTCATTGACTTGCCTAAGTCTGAAAATATTTTTTTTGAAAATCCTGTCACCTCTTTCTTGTCTTTCCCCAGACTTTGTTTTTTTTTTCAATCTCTTTTGCTTTCTAATTTTTCTCTTTTGCTGTCATTTTTAATGAGTACACTTGGCTAGATGACAGGATTTCTGCAGAAATATGTCAACATTTGTCTTCTTTCCAATACACACTGGCAAAATACATTCAAAGACTTTGAGTTTCAGAGTACCATGTTTCTCTCTAACTTCCATATTGATATGTGCATTCCACAAAACCTACACAACCATTACTGGCATCTTTCAGTGGAAAAAGAATTACACACTATACAAATAATCTTTAAAAAATAAATTGGACAGCTACTATTAAATATGTCAATTATCACTGAATTTCAATTCTCTGAGGAGAGCTGGATATAAAAAGATATCAATTCTGACATTATGACATGAAATAATGTAAACTAGGAAACATGCAAGAAATAAATTCAAGAAAATTCCCAGCCCTCATATTGACATTCACTGCCAATCCCTGGGCATGGGTCCTGCAGGAATATGAGGAATCACTGACACTTCACAGGGAAATGGGTTTGTGAGCATTTAAACTCTGAAGCTTTTTAGCTCCATAGCTGGAGGGACTGCTAATGGTTTTGTGGCTTCCCCTAACCACTTCTCCACTTCTTTGGCACCAAAAAGTTATAAAAAGTTGTTGGTTCAATGGAAAATACTTGATTGCAAGAGACGAAATATCCCACCATTTTCTCCCCAGTTCACTCCAGCAAGAATTACACTGCCCTGTACTGATCAAGCACTTAGCTGTTCACTCATACATAGAGGAAAGGGAAAAAAAAAAAAAAAAGTGGAGCTAAATGACCATGTAGAAGAAAGGCAAACAAAGAAATTCAGGTATTTCTTGCATATTTGAAAAATAAGAACAAGCTTAGCTCTGGAGGCAATTGAATTAATTCATACCTAAATGTTCCTTTTGCATCTTTGTTTTCATTTATTTCCGGCTGGGTACCAGCAACACTGAAAGGTAGTGCATGACAACACAACCAGATGAGATATTTGTTGCAATGGCTAATTTGTACTCAGTAAATCACCCTTATAAATGCTGTGAATTCTCCTTCCTGCTTTCCTGATGCTTTTTATTCCTTTGAGAGCACAGTGAGTCCTACAGCCAAAGAAAATTCCCAGGATGCTGGAGGAGAATTTTGGGCTCTATGACTCCCAAATATAAAAGGTGATAAACTTGTTTTCAGGTTGCTTTGACAGACAAATGCCCAAAATATGCTATATTCACACACATACTTGGCTTTTGCACAGGTACAAATAGAGAGATAATGAGACACAGGTTCAGGTTGTGCCACAGGGGATGCCCCGGTGTGTGGCAGATTTTGGGGCAGGGAACCTGAACTCAGGAAGGCTGAGCAAGGAACTCCAGGTGAAACAAATCCCACATGACTGCTCCAATTTGGAGCCTAACTCAGAAACAGCATGAATCTTCCCTTTGAAAGGTCTTTGAAATCACTTGAAAGAAGGCAACAAAAGGCACACTCCTGAAAAAAATAATCTATGTGATTTCTGCACTGCACAGTTCCTTCAGTGTGGGTTTAACTATGAGTTTAATTACTTCTGATTCCATTTTTTTTCTCATTTTTATATTGGTTGCACTGGAAATTCATGCAGATTATGAATGCTTCCCTCAGTGAGCTACCTGATTAAAGATTCAAGTAATAATACCTCAGACCTGTGAAGATGTCACTGCTAACCTCAGCACAAAGCACAGGCTGCACTCCAACAACTTAGATTGCTATTGACTCAAACGCAGAATCCTTTGGCTTTCAGCTGTACTTTTGTCAAAGAAATTCAGAGAGAAAGAAGAATAAATTCAAGGAGTAAGTTCAGGAATGACCCCCTGTGTAAATTCACACAGTTTTATGTCCAACAAACCCAGCTTTACAGTGACAAGGGTTAATGAAGATCTAATTAAGACTGACTGAGCCCCTACTCTTACCCAGAGGAGTGAAGGTGACTCCTGACAGCCCAGTCCATGCAGGGGGAGGATGCACAGCCCAAGGCTTTGCCCATCCACCTACAGTCATTGCAAGCAGAGCCATGAACGAAATTCTTCAGAATGCTCTAGGGAATGCAAAGAAATGCCTCTTCCCTTGCACTTCGTATCTTGTTTACCCCTTTCCTTTGGATTAAAATGTTCAAGAAAACTTCCTTTTTTTGCAGTTTTTTTGGTTTTTTTTTAACTTTGCTTGACTGACTCAGTTTTAACGCTAACACAGATTGGGTGGGTAAAGAGACTATTCTGCATTATATCAATTATTTCAAACAAAAGGTCTGAGCTCATTTTAGTCACTGTTAGAGATTAAGACAAAGTTCTAAGGGAGCAGGTGATATATTTTGCCTTGTATCCTTAAATTTACCTCCCCCTGCAGCTGTCCCCGGGGTGGTATGGCAGCAAAGAGCTCAGCCCAGCTGGTCCCATGCAAAAGGAGCAGCCTTGTATGGACAGGGAGAGCACCTGGAGATGTTCTCTGAAAACACTGACACACATGACCATTAGTGGCATCTTTCAGTGGAAAAAAATTATACACCATATAAAAAATCTTTAAAAAAGAAATTGGACAGCTACGATTAAATATTTCAATAATCACTAAATTTCAATTCTCTGAGGAGAGCTGGATATAAAAAGATCTCAATTCTGACGTTATGACAAGAAATAACGTAAACTATCTAAGAAACATGCAAGAAATAAATTCAAGAAAATTCTCAAGCCCAGCCCTCATATTGACATTCACTGCCAGTCTCTGGGCATGAGTCCTGCAGGCATATGAGGAATCACTGACACTTCATAGGGAAGTGGGTTTGTGAGCACTTAAAGTGACAGCTGGGGGTGCCCCTGGGAATCCAGGTGATGTGCAGCGAGAGGTTTTCTTCATGGAGAAGCAGCCATCATTGAGTAGGAGGAGAGGGTAGGAAGGGGACAGAGATAAGGGACCAGCAGGCTGGAAGATGCCAGGTCTAGAAGGGACTGGGAATTCTTATCCCTGAACCACACCATGCTGTCAGATGGGCAGAAAAAAGTTTTGGGGGATATTTTGCCCATTTCTATGCTAATGTCCACCCTAACTAAAACCACAGAGGAGCTGTCACTCAGTATTTTGTTGTTCATCACAAATGATCTCTAAGAAAGGCAAACACTTTAAACCAACCTGCTCTTTGCTGCCAACACAAGCAGAGATCTCCCAGAGGCACAGGACGAAGGCAGGGTGTTCCTGGTTCCACCAGGATCCAGAGTTCATGGATCATTACCCACTTGTTCCTCCTTGTGGAGAACTCTGGCTTCTGACTCTTTCTGGGTCTCTCATTCAAACATCCACAGTTTTTGCTCTCCAATTTCCATTTCAAGGGCATCACTGCTTCTCATCAGGTTTTTGCCAGTGGATATTCCAAAGATTCCCATACGAGATGAAATGACTTGTAGTTAAAAACACAGCAAAAATACTATAATTCATTAACACAAGGTAGAAATGCAGCATACATCACCATTAAAAAAATTAATTTGATTTGCTAGCCCCTTTTAGCCCTTTAAAGTACACCGTAGCCCACAGGATTATTTCATGCATTGCACACATCTGCTGTGCACAGTGAAACAGGAACTGAAGGCCCCTTTTCATGGAAGATGAACTGAGAGGCACTTTGCTGCAGACATGTATTACTTGAACCACCCTGTTCTCCAGCCAGAGTCATCTGCAGTGGGAAAACCAAGAAAACTTTAGGGGCTATAATATAATAAGATATTTTTGTTGTCTGTGCATCTTTAAATCCCAAAGAAATGTCCTGGACTGTATGGATAGCAAATGCAACATAGCTGCACTATGCTCAGGCAGTCCCTCAATAAATTGTTTTGCATGTAGTAATACATGTTAAACAGATGTTTTAATAAATGTTTAATCCATATTTTAGACTAGAAGATTGCTTAAACCCCTCTTATTCTCAGATCTGTTGAATAGAGGGTAAGAAAGAATAGTGCATTAGAAATACTGATTTTCAGTGACAAATTTCAGAGTGCCAAATTCAGCACAGTCAGTGTCTCCCCTCCCCATTTATTCTGTCTTTGGAAGCTCAAAGGAACACTGAAATCATGATCCACTTTCTGCATACTGGTCCTAGTGGTCCTGAGAGTGTCATCCTTGTTTTATATTTCAAGGGGAGAGCATTTGTTTTGGTCCTATTTATGGTGTTATTTCATTTTGTCTAAATAGTTCCTTCTGAATTCTGTGGCCAGTTTTATCCATCAATCCCCACAAGAGCTTTACAGGACAAACTGTATGACAGAACACAAATTTATTCCCTCCCTGATATTTGGCTTTTATTTTTACCCTGTTCACACTGAACTGAAGTTTCCTGATAAAGACATGGGTATCTTCATGCCATGCAAACTCACACCTGAGGCAGGATCCTTAGTCAGAAAAGACAATGCCATTGTTTGTGTCTTTTTCCATGGGAAATTCCAGGCTGACTGGCAGGAAATGCAGCAATGAACCCACCCACAATTCAGTGTGGCAAACACAGAGCAGCAGAAAGTTGCAAAAAAGGATTTGTACTGAGTATACAATGTGGGCTGTATATTTGAACATCTCACAAATCCCTTTCACATGTTAAAATCACGGATCAACATTGCATCTTCCATCTCAGCATTTTTTGTCAATTTTCACATCTTAACATTTTTGCTTCATACTCCTGCCACTCTTGTGCAGGATATTCCTGCTGTCCAGCCTGCTGATGTGGTAGGAATGCCTTCAGGAGGAAGCTGCGCCAGCAGAGTTCAGCACATGCCAATTCATTTCATGAGAGAGCTCAGCATAACCACCCTTCTTGTGCTTTCAAATTTAATTCTAGTTTGCAACAAATGATCATCCTTTGTGCTGGAGCTTCCCTTTTCCTGATCCCTGCTAATGCACTTTATCCCTTTCTTGTTGCTGGTATCTGGAGGTCTTAATGTCTTTAATACATTTATTTTTTAAGCACTCCACAGAGGTGGGAGTTACATAATTCCCAGATCACTGCTGCCTGCATATCTCTGACTGTCTGGGTCCACATGATGTGCCCCAGGTCAAAGAGGAGGTTTGTGCTTGTGGGAAGAATATTATCTGCTCACCCAAGTCAGGCTGTAATACCCAAATCACTAATGGCCTGCTATCTTCTTAGCCCAGGCTTTCTAGTCTTAGTCTTTGAACTCCTCGTGGCAGAGATTTCAGCATTTCAGCTTTTCTCACAACAAACCCTGTGCTTGTAAAAGAGCTGTACTGATAGAGCTCAGAGAAGCAGACAGAGAAGTTCTGCACAAGGCTGAGTTTGGCAAAGAACAAAGGCCTGAAGGGGAAAAGGAAATAGGTTGAAAAATATGAAGGATATGAAAAATTTGGGAGAAAATTGCCCTAGTTCCCAGGAAATTGCCTATTATTTGGGTATTTAGAAATAAAGTAGCTTGTAAGCACATGTTACATGAGTCAAATAACATTAGTTCAAAACTAATGTTCTTATTTTTCCTGCCAGTTGGTGCAACACATTTCATTACCAGGACTCCTCAGTTTTCAGCACAGAAATTCAAAGTGGCCAGCAGGGATCTCTCTCCCACTCTGCCAGTTCCCTTTAAAATGAGCAGAACGTGGCCATCTAAGCTTGCCTTTGAGGCAGCACTTTACAGAGTCCCAGAAAGAGGATTTCCCAAAGCAATGGAGAGTTTCTGCAGCAGCTCTGGTCACAAGACTAAGAGGCAACACCTGCTCCAGCAGAGAAGAGCTCTGGTAGGAGGTGGCACAAGAGGGAACTCCAGCCCCCCTGTGAGGACATTTGCAGGAGCTCATGGAGGAGGTGGATAAGGTTTTGTCACAACTTGGCCAGGAGCATGGGCTGAACTGCTGAATTATTTGTGCTAAGGACAGAGAGAGCAAAAGGGCTTTCCTCAAATACCTTCCCTAATGAAGAGGTTTGCTTTGAGAATTGAAATAGTTTCACCATCATGGAATAGGTAAACAAAGAAAACAAAAAGACAGAGACATATTATTCAAAAGTATATATTTAGATGGAAACTAAATTCAGATATTCCACAAAGGATTATATAAATCCTGCTAATTGTCATGGGAACTTCCAGCATCGCACCAGACACCTTTTGCCAGCAGAACATCTTTAATGTGCATTCACACAGGGAATAAAAGTGATCTTTCCCTTGACTGTCTGCCATGTGCAGTCTGTCAGTAGCTCCAGCTGGATGAGCACCTGTGTCAGAGTATTTTTATTTCAGCATCAAACATTTTGACTGAAGTTCCCCATCAAACCAAGCTGCAATGTCGGGGCAACCTGCATCACCCTATGCAGAGCAAGAATGTCCAGAGGTGTTTTGACTCAGAATCTCCTGCCTTTAGCCCCAGGATTTTTGGCAGGCTGCCTGAGCCTGCCCATCACACTGTGGGGCCCGACCAAAAAGGCAATTTGTGCTAACAGCACTTGCTGATGTAAAGAAGAAAACAAGAACATTGGTCTGATTGGACCCTCTACTTGGAACAAGAGGGAAATGACAATCCTAAACCAAGCATGTTTATATTGCTATATTGTTTATATCTGCCCATGGGGGTATTTTGCTGTATTGTTTATATTTGCCCATGGGTACAAACATTTATTGCTATATTGTTTATATTTGCCCATGTGTACAAACATTTGGCTGAGCACTTTACACTCATAGAGAGGCCTGTAAGCCAAAGCAATGTCCTTCCTAAACCTCTGGTGAGAATTCTGTCTAGGCTGAGTTCAACTTCTTTTTTTTTAAATCCTGAAAAAGGATTTGAACAGATAGATTTGTAGGAACTATTATGAACCAGCAGGGAATTGAATGAGATTGATTTGGGGCAGCTTGTACACTCATCTTGAGTGATGCCCATAGTGTTCAATTCCAAGTTGCAGTTAACCCTGTTGTGCTGGAGCTCTTTTAAGTGATAATTTAATAATTGATCATCTAATTTTTCAATTGATAATTTTATAGAGTTGACCAGCTGTGGCCGCAGTTCTCTTCACAGAGAGCAGCAGGCACAATTTTCCCAAGGATTTTTCCTGGGGAAGGCTGTGAGAAGCTCAGGGAAGAAGAGAAAACAATTCTTATCCCTGTTCACTGCTCCTGTTTGGCACATGTGGAATGTGTTATGGAGATTGTTTACCCAAAGTGATTTGCTAATTGGACACTGGTGAAGGTTGTTTTGATTCCTTGGCCAGTTGGGTCAAAGCTGTGTCCTGGCTGTCTGCAGACAGTCATGAGTTTGTCTTGAGTATCTTTTTAGTATAGTATTCTTTAGTATGTAATTTAGCATAGTATTAGTGTAATATAATATAGCTTAATAAAGCAATTGTTCAGCCTTCTGAATCATGGAGTCAGAGCACATTATTCCCTGGCTGGGGGAATCACCTGTTGCTACTATAACCAACCCTATTAAATCTGGCATTTCAAGGGAGCACATGGTGTAAGTTAAACACATTGTAAGTAGTTTGTAGTCCCAAGCCTGCAGCCCCTTGTTTTCAGTTCAGGAGGGGTACTCAGAGGTAGTAACAGTAAAAATGATGGTTTTAAACTTCCAGGGAGTTACACCAGAGGTAGGAATAAGTTATTTCTGAGGATGCCACACACTGCCTCTGCCCCACCTGCCAGCTCCTGGCAGAGCCCACCCTCTGCTCAGTCTGTGTCCAGACCTGCAATTTCCATCAGGAACAGAACCAAGTCCAGTGCAGCACAGCTCCTGTGCCTGGGAGGAATGCCAAGGGTGGCATTAAGCATCAGCACTAGTCCAGGGTTGCTTGCTGAAAAAGAAAGGGCCAGGACTGCTAAATTGTGACCTGGATTCACACACATGTGTTTAGGCTCTTCCAGAGTGTTTTGTATGCAGATGTTAGCACGTGATCTGCACAATTCAGCAATGACCTGTGTCCACAGAGCTGTACAACTGCAGGGAAGTATGGAGGGGGATTTTTTACAGGGGAAAAACATGCTTACCCAGTAGAGAAGGTACAGTTATCTCCAGAAAGCTGGCACAGACCGGTGAGTGGCGGGCTAATTGATAAGAAAAATCTCAGTGCACACCAGAAGCTGCAGAGCTTATTGCTTCTGCCACATCAAGCCTGTGGTGTCCTTGATAAGGCTTCTAACACAAAATCCTTGCTTCTGACATCTGCTACTATCACCCAACAGATCAGATGACAGAGGAATGAAGAATACTAACTATCACTAGATAAAGCAATCAAGAAAATCCACATGTCTGTATATGCAGACAATGGAAGTGCAAACAGGACTGGAAACAGTCAGTGTCTCTTACTTCTTGGCAGAGCAGTGCACACTCTGCGCTTGATACCAGAAAGAAAGGTTACCAGTCTCTGTAAAGACCTCTTCCTCAGCTGCATGCTTTACATGGACAGTGATTTTTTTTCCTCCAGACTTCTCAATCTGCTATATTGCAACAGACACAGCAAATTTAGACTCTTATTTCCTGCAGGTGCAGCTCTCCCTACACAGAGGAGGGCAGAAGGCACCGGGCCATGGCACAGAACAATGTGTGGTCCTTAGAGATTATTCCTCACCTATTCTTTATTTGCTTAATAACTGAATATTTTACACTGCCTAAAGACTTTCTTAATTTAATATTTCCAAAAATGTTGTGCTGAAGCAGTACCATTATGGCTAAATGACATAGGGATCTTTAAGAAAAAAAAAAAGTAAAAGCAGAAGGAGCCTGTGGGCTTTCATGAATGGTATTTAATCTGTTAAATAGCTTAAACACCACCTACATTTTACCTATAATATACTAGATCCAATCAGCATTTTTCTTTTCCTTTTATCACTTGGAGAGAGATGGGAACTTACAGAAAGTGCACCTGCTGCTCACAGAGGTCCCTCTCACTCAAAGGTTCAAACCAAATTTTCCCAAGAGTCAAACCTTGCTCATATACTCAGAAAACCCAATTTAGAAACAGAACATAAACATCAGTTTGTGATGCACACCCAGACACATCAATCCTCCCGTGCAGCACAGTACAAATGTTTGGAAGCTGCTCGACATTTTGGCTTTTTGTTTGTAGAATTGATTTTTTTTCTTACCAAAAAGTAATTTTGAGTACAAGAGGATGGTCTAAATGAGTGAGAGTGGAGAGATGTTGCTGCAGGGCTGGACAGCTCTCCTCAAGGGAAGGGCTGTTTGGGGTTAGAGAACAGAACCCAAGTACCTCCCACCCTGTGTGTCCACCCCACCATGCTCATATCTCACCAAACTCTCTCAATTACTGACTGTCAGATTTTTACCCATTTTTACACTTGCCTGTAGCATTCTCTAAAAGACACAGAATTTTTTTTTCAAGTAATTGCTCACACCTCAGATGGATGTAGCGTCACTCAGGTCTTGCAGCCTGCAGCACAAAATTTGCACTGCAGTCCCACTGATGACTTTGCACAAAGTTCCCTTTCCAGCATTCCCCCAGCTCCAGCCCCAGAGAACTGCAGCCCTGACAGACACCTTTGGTGTGCCCCAGCCCACTTGACATCACATTCTCTCAATTTTTGTGCTTGCAATATCTGAGCCAGCAGCTCCTGGAGCTCAGCTTAGCTCCGAGCATTTTAAATCCATGGAATTGAGAGAAAACTATTCAGCTCTTTGATGAGCTCATCTCAGAGGTAAATCACAAAAGAGAGCCAAAAGCTTTCAGGCCCAGAGCATGGAGGAAGCTCAACACCATTTAGGATGTCCATGAGTTGTCACAGAGCCCTCAGATTTGTGTCTATTCCCAACATTATGGGTCCTGCTACTGCAGAAAATCCCAGAAACTCCTATTATCTAATGAATTTTGAGTTTCCAGTCCATATAGGGAAAAAAAACTTATTTCTAATTCCTGATTTTAAAGGTCTGAGAGAATCTGTACATCAAGTACAAGGGGCCAGGAGCATTCAGAGTTTTCATTGGCCAAGGCCCTGTATAAAACTAGCTATAAATGCATCCTTTTGCTGTTGCTCTCTGCCACTTGTTCAGGTAAGGCTCCAAACCACAATCCTTACCACTCCAAATGAAATTAATACAGCAGGGAGAGAAAGTGCAGAGAGAAAAGTCATTCCCTCATCAGGCATCCTTACAGAGCCCTACAGGATCAAACCTGGCCTTCAAAGCTTTCTTTTTATCAATATACACTGCTGCTGCCCCAGCCCATGGAAGTGAGCAGGTCTGTAGTGCTGGGGGCTGTGACAGCACAGTCCCCCTCCCTTGGACAGGCAGAATGTGATAAACTCTACTCTAAAGCTTCAAACAGCTCCTTTTACCCCTTTCCCACTTCCTTTGACTGCTTTATTTTGCAAAAAGCAAAAGCTTTGAAAAAGGAGGTGAATGGAACTCTAGTTTGATCCCATTGAGACAGAATGCCTCAGAGAGAGGTTTCAGAAGAAGAAGAGTGTGATGCTTAAGTTCCTGCCCCACCTGCTATCAGTGACAATAAATAGGATATTGGTTTTATGAATGTGATGCAAAATGTTGGCTTTTTCTCACTTCAAATATCAAAGAATACTTACAGTATTCCAGGATTCATTCTGGCAGATCTACAAACTCATGTTCAGAGGCATTTACATAATTTTGATTCTGTTGAGCAGTGAAGACACATCATTTCTTGCTTCTCTTTTCTATGGTCACTTGAGTTTAAGAAAATCAAACATTTCTTTCTCCCTTAGTTCACACATCTGCCCTAGTAAGAACAAACATTGGGAAACAATGAATTCTCCTTGCTGGCAGATGTCCATTGAAGTTCTCTGTGTGAACACAAGAAACAAGTGGAAACATATTAATGCCCAAGAATTTCTGATTTTTCTTTTCTTTAACTAGAAAAGGGGAGGAGGAAAGAACCAATGTAAAGGACATAAAATTACAAGATCCTGGAGGAGAACAAAAAGTGGCCCTCCAGTTTTGGCAGCTGCAGCTGCTAGAACAAACCCACTGACAACATTCAGGGTGAGGGGTGAGATCCTCTTTTGGGCAGAGCAATGGGTCAATTTTTAAAACTGTGCTCCTTGCTGATGCCATATTTTAGAAGGTTATCTGTAATGTCTACATCCCAAAATGAGTTTACATTACTATTACCAGTCATTTGTATTGCTGCCACCTATAAGTGATGTCTAATCTTGACCAGGGAAAGCCAAACAGCTTTGCTGTAGGTAAAGTACATGCTCAGGTCTCACTTTGGGACCCAGACTGACTCCAAAATAAAGATCTGCAAAATAATTTCTCCTCAAGTTCCCACACTGCATGCCATCCATGCCCTGGGTCACACGCTCATGGAGTTACTGCATTGTGGGTTGTTATATTTGCCATCCTACACTGCCTTGAAGCATCCTCCACAGCTGTGGCAAAAAATGATCCCAGGATGATGCTCACTCTTTCTTCAGCTGTTTTTTCTGCAATTTGATCCCAACACCATGAGCACCAATTTAGGTACCCCTTGGACCAGAGACTAGCTATGGAGCAGCCAACTACAGAGGAGAAAAAACACACAAGGTAAGAGGAGAAGGACAAGCAACTAACTTTGAATCCATGGGATCTTGATAGACCCACTTTTGTTGTTCCTGAGACACAAAATGTCCCATGTCCCAGGGGTGGATTATATTTGCTATTGTCAAGTCTTTCTGAAAATACAAAGGGTAAGGAGGGAGGGGTAGATAAGGAAGAAGCAGCACAGAAGATATAAATGGACTTTCCCATAAAACTCCAACAAAATTAGAGCAAGTTTGGGTTTTTGGGAAGCAGTGAGAATAGAAAAGAATGTCCTACTTGCAATGGCCACTGGAGAGGGAAGGGGGAGCAGAGGGTGGTTCACTGGAATGGCATTGCAGGATTCCTCACTGCTGAGGAGGAAGGCAGCAAAGGGGCCTTGGAAAGGACATCTGAGAAGTTCCTTGGTACAAGCAGTGACAGGAAAATCCTTCACAAGTGATTGAAAGAAAAGCCTCAGTTCTGAAGGACACAGAAACAGCTAGAAAAGGATGGCCTTATTAAGAGGTATAAAATATGCATATTCAACAACAAAAAAAATCAATATAAAGGTTACTCCATTTACCACAACATCAAGGCTGTAGTTACTTAAGCATACAGAACTTACAAAGATTATTTCATTGATACTGTACTTGGTCAGTAATTCAATTACTATGCACATGCCTACATCAAACAGCTACACATTTAGAAGATCTCTTTGGCATATTTCCCAAAAGTGAGCCTTCATGCATCTTTCATATGGCCAGTGTAATCAAATTTATGTGTACACCTAGCAGAACAAGCACTTTAAGTAATAGGACATAATCCTTACAGCAGTTATTCTTTTAAAAAAAAAATAAGAGACAAAAACAATCCCCCCCAAATGATAAAAAAAGAAGGCATGGAAGGAAAGAAGAAAATACAGGAGTGAGAATATACACTGCTCTGATAGTAGTGAGGGCTGGTGCAAAGCCTGCAATGAAGTGTGGGTATCCTTACACTGCTCTGGGATAAGTTTTTCTAGCCCACCAAGAAGACTGTGAGGACCATATGTGTTGTGCTCCCCTGTGACAGTCCCAGGTCCTGGCAGATCTGTAAAACAGCTTTGCCCTGCAGCCCAGCTCAGTGTAGCCTCACCCTCCCCTGTTCCCAGGCATGTTCCAGCCATGCACTTCCTTTGGACATGGCTCCTCAGGACAACAGCCAAGTAATGGAAAAAGGATCACAGAAGTGTACGTTCAAGGGTCCAGTTACCAATTCCATCCCCAAAATGTTAGTGCAGCATATTTCAACAGCACTATATCTCACATTCTTTACTGAGTTAAATTCTGCTAAGAAAACCATTTGATTTCCCATCTAGCTGTAGTCAATGGTGATTTATTTCATACATATTTTATTTTAGCAATGCTGCATTTAGGCAGTTAAAATTTAATGGGAATATCCTCCTTCAAATTCTTCCCATCTGGATTATATAATCTTTACTACCAAGCTGTAGTCTGCCAATCTGCAGTCCTGAAAGTGATTTCACTACTTTCATCCAAAGAACTAAATCTTGTCTTTCCCTTTTATTTAATGTTCATTTTCTATCTTTTCCCCCCACATAAGGCAAAGGGTGAGCAGAGAGTTAACAATAATGAAAATCTGCATTTAATACTAATAACAACCCTTGATTTTAAAGGCCACACTGGATAAAATTTATAAGGGCTAAAGTGCTCATAAATTTTACAGTCTACTACACACTCACAGATTTATGCACATAGAAAGGAGCCAGTCATCCACAGAGCTGTAGCAGTTTCAGATGTACAGTCCCTGTTAAGCAGATGACTTGTTCAACACTGCCTGTTGCTGCAGTAAGGTAGAAAAATTATAAAGAAAGGCCTTATAAAATCAGGCCTGCTCTGTTAAAATCAATGGCTGGCCTTGTCAGGCTAGCCCTTTGCAAGTTCCCATGTGAAAGCAATCCTGGTGTGAGCAGTTCATTAACATAACCATCTATTGTTAAACAACTAACACCTGTATAAACTGTTTTTGCACCTTTAGATGGAAAAATGAAAACTATCTCTCACAAAAAACCTTTCCTCTATGTATACACTGGGGGTTTGAGGGACCAATCAATACAGGGTAACAACTTATTACCAATAAAGTAATTTGTAAGATAACTCTAAACAATTGGAGTCACACACAAGGTCTGTAAACCTGTATAAAAAAAGAGTTCTGTGAATAAAGAGGGGACTTTTTCCACCATGAAGAAAATGGAGTCTGTGTGATTTATTCCAATAGCCTGTGACTATGGGAGATGCCTATAATCATATTTATTTCCAGGTAATTACATGCTAGGACAGTCATGGACCTGAAGCACTAAGAGCCTCTTTTCCTCTGTCTTGCTCACACGAGTTTCTTCATTAAAGACAGTGAAGGAAAAAGGACTGGGCTGTGAGTAAGGATTGTGGTGATCCTCCATGCTGAGAGGCAACAGCCCCTTTCCTGGGATGCCATGGCTGTTCTTTTCTGAATACAGCTGTCTGAAGGGAATAATCAACAGCTACACTGGGACTTTTAAACTACCCATCTAGCTCCAGCACCCTGGTTGTCCAAACCAGCTGCTACTCAAGTACTCTGCATTTTTCAGAGATGCACTACTTTTGCTGGTTTTATTTTGCAGAAGTCTTGGACAATATTAAATTTGGGGGTCACATTTCAGTGTATGCCATAGACTGCTCTCCTCCAGGCAAATCTCTCCTGGGCTGTAAGGACAACCACACAAGGCTTTGACGGGGAGCACAACTGAGACTTCAAACAAAAGCTGATGGAGCAGGTACACACCAGATTCTCCAAAGCAGAGCAAAAGTAGTGCTGCAGAGAAAGATTCCTCAAGGAAGTTTTCTTCCTTATAAAGAACTCTCTTCCTTTGCCAAATTGTTCTGTTGCCTAAACTATGAATGCTGTCCCTCTAATATCCCCCTAGGTCCTCCCATTTTCTCTACTAAGCATTTTCTTACTCATACAAAAAATTTTAAAAAGCTGATTATTCTTCTTATCCTGCTATGCACTTGGTAGCCAAGGTATCTGATGGCCCTGAGTTCTGCCAGGTAACACTGAGATGGCATATAATATTTATATATCAAAAATAAATTGCAGAAGAATTACTGCAAAATTTATATTACACCACCCCTGTTAAAACCCTGCTTTAAGGGGATTTTTCCTTCCTGAGAAGAAAGTATCTTCAGGAAGCACGAATCACTTGGAACTGGCAAATCACACATTTGAGCCCATCTCTCCACAAGCATGGAGGGATGACTTCACCGGCTGACATCAGTGATTTTAAGAGCATATAAGTAGATCCAGTACATGCTCAGACCAAAGATTTACTCCCAGGCCTCTTTCTTCAGCAGAGGCCACAGACTGTCAAGAAGGGAATAAATAAATAACCCTGTCACAGCACTCTCCATCCTCCTTCAAATATTTTCTTCAGGTGGTAGCTCCACCTTCCATGGATAGTGCTGACCACTACGGCTGCAGGAGCCTGTGCTCTCCATCCTCACCTCTAGCATGTCATGTAGCAAGACTGCCCCAAAGTGCTCATAAAAAAGCAGGGAAGAAATATCCCTCCCAAAGGAAACAAAGAGCCAAGGAAAAATAGGATGTGTTATTTGCATTTTACTGCAGCCTTTGTGCTTTTGCACCCCAGCTTGGTCTGCAGTGTGGTGTCACACAAGCTTGTGACAGCAAACCTGAGCTCTCTGTGGCAAAGGTGATAGACAGAGACAGAGAATTCCAGCAGGAATTCTCCAGGTTAATATAATCCCTGTACATTCTGAATTATGCAATTAAAGCCCTCTTTCTATTTCAGCAAATAAAACCAGTGACATGATAGGAGGGGCCTGAAAACAGCAGGATAAATGAGAGGACACACAGTCTATGGCAGTGATAACTACACCTGCCAAATTCACACCACAACAAAATATTGCCTCTGCTTCTGAAAGCTGCTGGAAACCTAAATGGTATCACCTGATAAGAAATCCCAGACATGGGAGCTGATAGCTCACCTCCTGCCAATGTTACCTCCTGTCCCTCAGAAAGGCAGCATACCTTTCAAGGAAATCACCACAACTATTGTAAGAAGAAAGGAAATCTTCTCTCCTGGTGTATTTTAAAAGGGTTTACTGCAATGTGACTCAAGATTTAATCCAAAATGTCTAGCTGATACTGAATTTCAGGCTTCCTCTGTGAGCTCCTCACCTCCCTCACTGTGGCAGCTGCTGCATGTGGATTTGCAGCACAGTGTTAAGCTTTTCCTTGCACTCCAGGTTACACTTGCATGGAAAAGGTTACATGGCATGAAAACTTTGCTCAGCAGGTCCACACTGCAGGACATGCTCCCAAGATGACAGCACAAGCCTCCTCACAGGAATGAGGCATTGTTGATCCTTTTACATCTCCCAGACCAGGACCTAAGGAAGTGCCACTTCTGCACAAACAACAAATAACCCCTCAGTCTCTCCCTGTTAACAAGGCAAAACCAAAACCCCACAAAACTACAGTTTCCTTCTCCTGCCAGGCCCTGTATCTCTGCATCCTGTATCACACTGGGACTCAGGACCTCTCCTGTACCCTGAAACAAAAAAAAAAAAAAAAATAATAAAAAAAGAAAATAGAGGGATCACTGGAGGGGATGTGCTGGAATCAGCCTTTGAGAACAGGCTGCAGAGAGACAGACATGGCAGCCACAGGACAAGCTGCATTGCTTGCTGACCTTTCCAGGTAAAGCAGGCACTGCAATTTGCACAAGTGGCTGTGCAGCTTTCAGCACACACTTCCCCCGTGACACTGAGCCCCACTGTGCTCTATAATCACTCCATTTGCAGGAGGGCAAACCTCAGCTAGCTATCAGTTTGCACATTATGCTCAGAGTTGGTGCTGTGACAGCACCTGTCTCTAGGACTGTTAAGTGAGTGGCCAGATTCCCAGAGAGGAGGATATGCTCCTGCAAAGCCTTACAGCAAGAAGAGGCTGCTCCATAGGATGCTCAGCAAAGCATGCTGCCTTATATTAACATCCTTCCCAGCTACCACCCCCTTAAGCTGTTTTTCCTTTGCTGAAGGAGCAGAAGGAGTGAGTCACCTTATTTCCTCAAGGCACACACGGGTGTGAGGCTGTTCAGCACCACAGCCACACCTGGAGGACAAGCATGGGGCCAGCAGCTTCATAAACTCAATTTTTGCCAAGCAGAAAATGCTTCTACAAGAAGAAAGGAGCTGGTAAAGATGGGGAAACAATGCAGAGAGAGTGCCACGAGCCAGGCTGGCAGGGAGCATGATCACACTGGTGTTGTGGGTACCACCAGAGGCAATTCCTTTTTATTCAGGAATAAATACCAAAGACTAATTTAGGGGTGAGCAGGAATTTAAACAGTTGTTTTCCTTGGGATTGGGTTTAATACCACATTGTTTTTTGCAGGTATCTAAGCTAATGATGCTTGAAAAACCAACTTCCTGGGGCATCCCATTGCAATGCAGAGCAGTGCCTGGGAAGGCACCCTGCCCATCACAGCTCTGCCTCCCTGAGCCCACCACTAAATTAGCAGTCCTGTGAGCACCCAGATTTGCATAAAAGAAGCAGTTATCAGCAATTAGTCTTGCCAAGGCAAAAATTCTTCGAGGCCGCTTCACAACTAGTGACAGATGCAGCATTCCCAAGTTTAAGCTATAATTTACTCTTAGACTGGGCAGGAATATATGGAAAACATGTTGTGCATTTTGCAAAGCCTCTCATTTAGGCATCTGAGAAATAATAGAAAAAAGGGAAGGAAGGAAGATGAATAGTGACTGAAAGATAGAATAAACTCCAGGCACAGGGCCAGAATTTATTGCTAAACAATTGTAAGAAATATCCAGACTATTTTGCTGCTGAATAAATCCATTTACCTGCTGTTCAGATCAGAAAATTTCATATTTCCCAGCTGTCCTGCTCCTTCAGGGTTTAATCACAGGTAACAACCACAGTGTGCAGGCTTTAGCCCAGCTGAATTACAAATATCAGACCTGAGAGGAGCAGAAATAAGGGATTGTACTGAAGAGCAAACCCGCTTCCACCTAGGACATTAGCAGTGGTGTCTTCCCATGGTTCCCCAAAATTTGCACTAGAAGGAAGCCCAGGCTGAAGAATGACCACAGTTTGCAGGAAGATCCTGTGCCAGGATGTCCAGGACCGGGTGAAAATCCCTTCCTTATGCCTTGCCTGAAATTCCAGCTGTCCTCAGTACGATTCCATCTCTGTATGCAAAACCCGTGGCAGAAAAGGTGAGTGAACTGTGCCAGGAATTTCTGAAGCAGCTGTTGCATGTAGTAATCGTGGGATAATTAAGTCTGGAAGGGACCTGAGGAGGTCTTGAGTGCAAGTACTGCACAAGCAGGTCAGCAACAACTTCTGATGAGCTTGCTCAGCTCAGTTCAGCTCATCCATGCTGCGTGTTTTCCAGGAACTAATTAACTCTCTCTTTCCTCACAAGATGAAACAAAGCTGGGATGTGTTTTGTCTCATCATCTCTGGAGAAATGGGTACCCTTGGTGGCTCCCATCTAGCCACAATGTGGGATCAAAAATCCTCTGGGGCAAAGTCTTCCTCTTGGTCTACAGAGCTGGGGGAAACAAAGCGTCAATCTTAAATCTTGGTATCAAAGAAAGGAGAGGAGCTATGAGAGGGGCAAGCACCTCTCCTCAGAGGGCAGCAGGCAGTGATCCTCCTCCTCTCTCCACAGCAACTTCTCAATATATGCCCTGGATTATGATTTGCATATTCCTGCTTTAAGGAGAGTTTCCAGATTCAGAAATGGTGAGGCCACTGCTCAATTCAACCAGCTGATGTGGAACAACCAGACATCACTGGGTGCATGCAGCAGGGAGTCCCAAACTCATCTCATTGCAGGCATGTGGCACTTGGGACGCAGCACAGGCATGACAGAAAGGTCAGACAGTGTTAACAAGCAAATAAATAACAAATGGAAGCAAGAAGACAGAGAATCTGGTCACCTTTCTGAAGTCTTTAAAAGCAAGCAATATGTGTTCAGGACCTTTTCTGGGGACTCAGAAGCCATTCTGATCTGACGGTACACAAAGGTAACAGAGATGGGTTCATTTGACTTGGACATCTATAATTCAAAATAAACTGTGCATTTCAAACTGGTTTTCTGTTTGATACAAAGGAATCCTTCTGCAAGTGAAACATTTTTTCTGAAGCTGTGGTAGACAGTCCTTTGCCTAGCATCAGCACCAGGTGCCTTTAAAAAGGAAACTCAGCACCACTGATGAACAACATCAACAACAGCATAACTCTGTGCATCAGCTCCAAATCCTGATAAATGTCATTAATGGTACTGTAACATCACACTCACAGAACACCAGCAGTACACCTTCATTTTTATGACCCTCCCATCCAGTCTGCATTTGAACAGGACATGCCTCCTGCTGGCCCTGTGCAAACAGGAGGATGCACAAATAAATGCAAACTCACACGGTGATAAAAGTGTGAGCAGAAAGCTTGCACCCATCAGTCACTGTTAGAGGATGGCACATGCTCCAGGACTTTCAACTTACTGGAGGTTTTTCCACCATAAAACCAACAGTTCATCGTGTATAAACCTTTTTCCTCAAACACCTCATCAACATTAGTCTAACTTGGCAGAGCAGAAATCCACATGTTGAATGCAACAGCCACTACTGCTCAAACACTTGAGGAAAAGTTTTTCAGAATTTTTAGTACCTACAGATCAAAGCAGCATTCTCCATTCCTTGTTTTCAAAAACAGGTGAACAGGCTTGGCTAAAATAGTAGCAATTTCACAATGTCAGCCTTACAGCTGTGTTTGTACAGAAGATGAACCCAAGCAATTAAAGACTGAAAAAATTATCAGCAATTAAATACAGCCTCGCAATTTCCAGGAAACTGAGGTAAAGAAAAAACTATCTGACACATCTATTGTAATCCACACACAGCTGTTCACAGTGTTCTTCATATCCTGGATAAATACCAAAGCTATTTTTGCTCACAGGTTTTGTTACCTAGCTGTGGCTGTCTCATTTTGCAATGAAAACAAGAAAACAGCTCCCTTACACATCAGATCTCCTGGAGCTTAATTGCGTAGCTTGTAAATGCAATTTTTCCTGACACAAGGACAGTTGTGCAGCTTTACTGTGGGAAATCACCAAGATTTTAGTCCTTAAATCTTGGTGTCAAAGAAAGGAGAAGAGCTATGAAAAGGGCAGTACCTCTCTGCACAGGGCAGCAGGCAGTGCTGCTCCTCCTTGCTCCACAGCTGCTTCCCAACATATTCCCTGGCACCCACGGATTCCCAGGCTACACTGCTGGCTAAGCAACAGCCTTATCTTTCCTCTCCCTCATTGCAAGGCTTTTTCTTACTGCCTTTATCTGTACCCTTCAGAAACAGCAGGAGCAAGTCCCTAATGAGTTTACAGCAGCCCTGATCCTCTCTTGCAGTGTCAGGCCCTGCCCAGGATCAAAGCTGTTTTACTTGTCTCTGCAAGCAGAAGGCAGGAGCCCTGGGAATCAGCTGTGGGACTGAGGTCACTTCATGTGGGGAGATTTTCTCCAGGGGGATGGCTCTGCACCCTCCTCTCAGGGTGCAATCTGATCCCATTTCAGAAAATAAAGAAAATAAATTTTCTTTTTCCCTGATTTCTGTTTTTTCTCCTCATATTTCCAGCTGATGTGCTGATAACTCACACTTGTGACTGAAACTGGCACATCTAACAAAGCCTTCAGAGCCACCTCTCCTCCTCTTGCACTTCTACCACTTGCACTTTTCCCACTAAGCTTGTCTGTTCAAATTTCACCTCCCTTTCCATCTGGCCTTATTAGGGCTCATTTATGCTAACACAGTAAATACATCATTATACAGAGGCATAGCTGCTTAATAGGAAGGAAAACGTGGTTCAAAAATATTTTATTACTTACATAAATAAATTCATTTGTGGCTTTGTACACCCAACACATGAATTGTGTGTAGATGGTAGATTCGTGGCTTGCCACAGGGTGAAAGCACTGAGAGCTCTTGTAAGCAAGGAGAGGGAAGGAATGCCCTTGAAGTCCTGCTTACAGGAGTATGACCAATGCAGGCCATGGGACATGAAACATTTCTCTGCCTGTAAGACCCTCAAGGATATGTGTGGCTCCGCTTTCCAGCTTCATACAATCTCAACAAGTATTTCAGAGTATTCAGATTATTTCCTTCAGAGAGGACCATCAAGGGACTATGAATTATAATGGAACACTGCAAACAAAAGAAGCAGCAAAGGATGATGTGCTTTCAGTGGGAATTTAGAGAGAGGAATAATGGCTGAGACATAACAACCATGGTCCAGCAGAGGACGATGCAGTAAAACCAGGGGAACAGAGGTACACAGTCACTGAGGCTGAAGCAAGCCATTCAGAAGAGCTGTGCTTTTAGTACCCATTTGCAACCATCCCTGTCCTGATGTTCTTGTTTTGCACATGATGAGTGACACATTGCAGTATCATTTTCTACTTAATTACATTCACTGGGCCAGTAAGGAGGAGGCAGCTGACTTCAAACCTACCATAAAACCAGGGAAAATTGGATCACCATTTCAGTTAGAAAACTGCTCAAACTAATAATTTGGGAGGATATTTTGGGGTAATAGCTCATCCTTCCTCCTGCAGTGATCAGATATTTATTTGGGACACTGAAATGAGATTTCATTCCCAAAACACTAATTAGTCATCTCTGAAACTCCTAAGCAGTATTCTTTTTTCTCTGAATCCTTGAAGACTTCAGCCCACTCTCAACCTGTGTAGCTTATTCCTTGCTATTCTCTCTGTGTCTATGCCTTGTAAAGTGACAATAGAGTGGTCCTCAGTGAAGATGATACTGATGTTTCTGCCTTCTAAGCTCTTCAACCACACTCACACACAGAAAAAGTCCCATAGTCAAGCATCTGCCAGAATAAGGGTCTCCAGTCAAGAAGGAAGAAGGAGGGCAAGAAGGTTCATTATCTGTTTAATCCTTCCAACAATGTTGTTCATTAAAACCTCTCATGCTGCCAGCTATGCATCTGTCTCTTAAAAAGGGATGGATTTGTATGGATTTTCAACAAAGTCCCTAAAATAAAGAACAGCTTTCTCCACTTTAGCAAATTCTAATGCTGAAAATTGGACTGGAATTGAGTCAGGGAAAATAGAGGAAAAACATCAGGAAAGCCATTGTGCAACTCACATCTCCCAGATCTATTGCAGTCCCTCTCAAATGGAGCAGGAAAAGCCCTGCTTTTTGTCTTAAACACTATAGCAAAACATATTTGTCTGCAATGGCCGGAACCATGCTGAGATAACACCCTCACTGTTAGCCAGTGTCACCAGAACAAAACAGTTTGCTTTTTCTCCACTCTAGATGCCAAATTACATGATCAGGCACAATTAAAATTACTACTTTCCTGGGAAAAAAAAATCGTGGATTCACTCTGATTTGGTCTCTTTTTAACTTCTGCCAAGATTCTGGATCTGCTGCCAAGCTTCTGTTCCACTGCTAATACAGACTTTGCTTATTGATCTTGGCACAAGAAGGAATGATTCTGTAACCCCACACCCCAACCACCAAGCTGCTGAAGTGCTGCAGTTTTTAATATGGGGATCTAATATTAGTCACATGTTCCAAACCACAGTTACCATGAAAAGCTTTTCACCTTCTAACACATGCACAAGTAATTCATCGTGGTGTTGTGAGGTCCCCAGGACAAGGTGAGAGATGAGAATTTGACTCCATGTTCTCAGAAGGCTGATTTATTATTTTATATTATATTAAAAGAAATTATACACTAAAACTATACTAAACTATAGAGAAAGGATACATCAGAAGGCTAGAAAAGAAAGAATAATAAAAACCCCTGACTGACCAGAGTCCTGACACAGCTGGACTGGGATTGGTCATTAAATTAAAACAATTCACATGCTGGGTTAACAATTCTCCAAATCACATCCAAAGCAGCAAAACTGGGAGAAGCTGAAGCTTCCCAGCTTCCCAGGAGAAGGAATCCTGGTGAAGGATTTTTCATAAAATATCACAGTGACAATTCACCTACTGCTAAAGGTGGCAAATATAGGTGAGAATACTGAGCTGTGTGGTGCTGACAAATTCCCAGCCTCAGCCCAGGTTTCTGCATATGATATGTAGTTGTTGGACAAGCCTGGTACTGGACTTGCACATGGCCAAAAGGGTTAATTTACCTCACAAAGGTTTTTAGAAGACATCTTGTTATTTACAGTACTCTCTGTAGCTGTTATGTGCCCCCCTGACCAAAAACACTGTTGAGTGATTCCCTACTAAAACTGGGAGAAAGGCTGCCTGTGATAAAGGGGAGTGACAAACCATATCTTCACAGCAAGCTATGAATTTGGAAAGATTTACACAAACCTGTGTTCTCATTTCCTCCAGGAGGCAAACCCTGCCCAAAACAAGCTCACTGTGAGAATGCATGCCTGACAGTACCAATAGTCTTTGATGTCACACATTAACGTTCCTGTACAAGTTATGAGGCAATTTCCAAAATTCACACTTAATCCTGGTGTGTGCTGCTGTTGAACAATTCAGCCTTCTGTCAGCAGCTGTCTGTGCTCAGTCGCTGAATGGCTCCTCTAGCTGGCACAGAAAAGTCATTATTTATAGCCCAGCACATTTTTGGGACAGCTTCTTCACATTCCTTTTGATAAACAATTGCAAGCAGGGCACAGAGAGGTGATCAGAGCCTAAACACACACCCACAGCGTGCTTAGAACCATTTCCAGCAGGGTGGGCCTCTTCAGGGTGCAAGTTTCCCAATAGAATTTTCCAACTCCTTATTTTGGTGGTGCAGGAAAAGGCTGAATGCCTCTCTCACACCCAAGCATGTGCACAGCCCAACATGAGCATATAATCTGGGAAAAAACAATCACTAGGAATGCAGTCCAACAGAGCAGCTTAGCTAGGCTGGCATTTTCCCTTCCACCCCACTCAACCAAAGTGAGAAGGCTGAGAAGGATCTCTTCTCTTTCTGGCAACTGTGAAGCTGCTGGGATTTCCCAGAAGGTGTGTCTCCACATGTACAATCACATGTAGCACAAAATGCACAACAAAATAATCAGTTTTAGATAAAAAGTATGCCAAAGGTGTTCTTCCGTTTTTTCAAGTACTTCAGTAACTGGAGCACAGCAGAGAGTTCAAGGACAGTAAGGACCTGGATGCATATAAAGAAAAGCTACAGTTTTTCCTATTTACAACTAAATAAAGGAGACCAGAAGTTGCTAAGAGGGGCTTTCCCTCTGAAATAAGTGGTTTCTGTGACCCAGTTGTGGTGCTACTCTCTTTTATGGTGAGCTGTTCTTTATATTCTCCAAGCTGCAAACTAATGTGACAAAATGCTACTACATATCGCAGTAGTGGGAAATAATACTGGTGGGTGCAATCCCAAGACTTTTCTTCATTTTAAGGAAAAAGTAACTTTGGTTGCAATCCAAAAGAACAGTAGATATAGGGGAAGATCCTTGATAGCTTCTAGCCCCATTCAAGCAGGTTCATTCATGATCCCACCACCCTGCATTTCCTTGCTAGCACATGGAAAAGCAGAGCTGCAGAAAACTTCCCTGGCAGGGAAACCAGTGAAGCTTCCCTGACCAGGAACAAGGAACTGCCCAGCAGTGACCCCAAACCTTGCTCCAGGGGGAGGGTGAGGTTATTCCTCTGCCCAGCTGACTGTGAGGACACTTTTGGCAGAGGGAAGGCAGGTGACATCTCCTCTAATTGAACAGGACAGCTAATGGATCACGTGGGCTGTACCAGTGAAAGCACACATCTCAGGGACACTTGGTGTTTAATTGTGCGCTTTAAGGGGACAGGTCGTTAATCCTTACCTTTTCTGTTCCTTGCCCAGGTATTTTTGCATGAGGCTTTTCTAGTATTTCAAAGCAAAATGGCTTCAATCAGTGCAAGATCCTGGGATGACACTGGGGATCTCCACAGGCCAACCCACTTGGCCAGGTTCCCTCTTAGAAAAGGTGATTTCAATTTCTTAGAAAGTTACAGCCCCCACTGTACCAGCTGGTGGCCACAGCCTTCCTGGTTAAAACAAATCACGTGGAAAGCATGGTAAATGCTGGATTTCCTTAGAGACCAGGAATGTTTTAGGAAGACCACTGAATCTCATAAGTAACATATACAATGGCAATGCACATCTCAACACAAAGAGCAAGCATTCCTCTTCCAGGTATGAAAAACAACCCCCCCAGCCCAAGTCTCAGTGCATCTATGTGCACTTCAAGTCTCTAGAATAATCTCACATTTTATGAGTCATGTACAGTCAGTCCTTATGAGTCAATCCTATTATTTGTAAGCATCATTCTTATGCTTTTTCATCTGGCTATTAAAAGATAAGAAAGAAAACACTGCTGCCTCTCTAGATGACATGAGCTTTCTTTTCCAAAAAAAGGTGAGGTTTGTCTTGGGTCACTATGAGTGAAATCTGTTCCCCAGATATGTACTCTGGAGCCTCAATCAGGCTAAAGGTGAGCTTGTAAAGCAATTTGTTTTAGTAAGAATTTACTGTGATGCATCTTTGATACCTCTGTTGCCAGGTCTGTACCTCTGCCTGCTCCTTTCCGAGGCAGAAGCTCATGGTGGGACTTGTGCTGAGTAGACCAGAGAGGGACTCATCTGCTTGATGGGTGCCATGAATGTTTAACACCAGCCATGGAGCTCCAGTCAAGGGGGAGACTAAGGTACACAGAGACGAGGAGATGACTGAGAGGCAGCAAAAGGAACAAGCACAGCCCAGAATCCTGGATGTGCAGGAGGATGCCAAGCATGTAGATGAGGATTTGGCTCTGGGGCCGTGGGAGAAGGACAACTCTGAATCCCAGTCTGTCCCTAAGACCTGGGATTGTTCATCCACAAGACCTCTGAAGATGGCTGCCCTCCCTCTAACTTGCAGTTCAGCTACAAATCCTATACACCTGTTCAGTCACCGGCACAGGTTATGAAGAAAACATACATTTTATTTTCATTTGAATTACAGGAGCCCCACTGCCCTCTGAATGATTTCCTGCATGTGACTAATGAAAAAGCTCCAAACAAGTGCCTTCTCTGAGCCATGTATCTTCCCTCCTTTATATGCTAGCTACCTGTCAGATTACAATGACAGCTCCATTAGTTTGGGATTTTTTGGATGAAAGAGGAAAGAATGCCTTGAACAGCAGAAACCTCCAGTGGTCTGCATGCAGTGAGGGTGATCCTTTATTGCAGTCTACTTCACACAAAGCTGTAAACCACATACATCTTTTGATATAGGTGGAGCAAACTACAGCCACTTATAGCCAAAATATCACATAGCCTTCCCAAAAAACAATTTTGCAGTTTACAGTAAAAATGATCCCATGTGACCTTTGCAGACCTACTTTACTAAGAATCTCTAGTCATTCATGCACTCAGTTATTAGGGCTTTAAATGAGGCTGATCATAATTTACATACTGAGACTGTCTCTTACTTCACCTCAACCTACTAAAATGACACATTTTCCCCTAGGAAGAGGCATGTTATAAATGCTAAGTCATTTAGGAGATGATCATGCTACAGCCAGCATCAGAAATTACATCAGCAAAGAAAATAGACATAGAAGAGCAGGATTTTGCTTTTCTAATGGCTCAAATTTTGGTTTCATTATAAGATATGACATTTTAAGTTTATTGGCAAGTTCTCCCTTCTCTCCTTCTTCTAGCACATAATACAGACCTTTTATTATTTCCAAGTGTCCTGCCTTTGCCTGCATTAAAAACTCTCTCTCCTCTCCCTGGCCTTGAATAGTTATTAGGCTGCAAAATCAGTTTTATGAATAGGTGTGACTTTGAATGCCTACACTGCAGATGTGACCTCAGGGTAAAATGGAAATGCAATGTCATCTGCTGGGAAGTAGGCAAAGAGGAGAGCTGGTGAGCAGGGAAGAAGTATCTGAAACACAGACGTGACTAAAGCCTTTTCTGCTCAGTTTGTTTTCACCAGGTTGTTTGAAAAATGCAATCTCCTGCCTTTACATTCAGAGCACACTGGCCAGATTTACAGACACCTCTCACTACAGGCACCAATTCCATCTGACACTCTTGGATTTTGAGAGGTCCCTCAGCGCTGACACTGCAGGTTTTTATTGCCTGGACAATTTATGCACACAGCCTCTACTGAGTACCTTATGAACCCATGTTAATACAGCACCTGCAATTTGCAACTTTTTTATTTCCGGGTTAGGATTTCTGCAACATACTTACATCATTAATGTGTTACACATTACCATGTAGTTGTAGCCTAATTGTCCTTAGGTTTCTCAGCACAGTCCCTCTGGAACTAAGGGCACAAGGATCCCAGCATTGACAGGATTTGCATCCTGGAGGAGTAACAGATGTCCTGAACACCCCATGGCCTGGGAAGCAGCAACACATGCTGCAGTCATTAGTGACTGTTGAGCAACAAGGGAGTTTGACATGTCAGATTTGCTTTACCTTTGGCAGCAAGAGCAGTCCTGGCTCTTCAAAAGACACCAAGCAACATGCTCAACCAAAACACCTGGAATAAATGGCATAATTAAAGTGCAAAACCCCACTGTTGCTCCTTGTCAGCCACACATTGTTCAGAGCAGAAAGCAAAAGTCAAGAGCCAGCAGGGAAACATCTTGGAGGCACTATAAAAGAATGCACAAAATAAAGAGCAATGCACCTGTGACCCCTGCCAGGGTTGGCACATCCTGAGGTGAGGCCAGCTGCAATCTGTGTCCAGTGTCAGCTGCAAGGCCCTGCTATCAGCCAAGCTTCTTTCAGCCTTATGGGGATTTTGGAAGGATTGAATCTGAGTTTTTTAGATGATGGGACTTATTTTTCTTATCTATCTTCTACATAGATAGGAAGGGTGAGTTCGTCTCACATCTTTACTGCATTGCTCAGAAGGTCACAAGATTCCTAATTACAGCACCTTCTAAGGATTTATTGACTAATAAAACACTGCCAACAAGGATATTTATGTTTCTGACCTAGTCCTTAAATATTTTGTCTTATGGACTCATGCTACAGTGTAAGCTTTCTTAGCCAATCATGTTATGACACACAAACCTACAGTACTGCACTCTAAACTCCTTGTTTACCTTGTAATTACTTTTATTTTTTCTATATCCTTAACTCAAAAACTAAAGTTTCCTCCACTTAACTTAACCGATCTCTGCTTTAAACTATACATCCACATTCTCACTTCTAGCACCTAAGTTTGGGAGCCTTTTCCAAGGTCTCAAATCAAATCCTGTGTTTAATTCTAAGCTTTGGCTTACAGGCCCAAAGTTCTGAGAACTCCCTGCATTTCAGATTCCAACAGGCTCTACTGCAACTTGTGCTGTGTCTGACTGTGTGTCAGGTGCGGGGCTGCATTATCCCAAGGGTCACAGTCTGCAAAAAACCTGAAAACAGGGGTGTCCCACTGCACTCCCTGATAAACATTGCTTTCAGAAAACAGAGAAGATTATGCCCCTGTAAATGACAATTGGCATTAAGAGAAATTGCTTCTGTTCCTTTAACCTCATTTCTCCATACCCAATGTACCTCTCCTTAATTTCAACTCTCTGGCTGTGACACCAACACTCTGGTTTAGAGACAGCACAGCTGTCTCTAAATGGGTGGCTTTTCTCTTCTTTTGGCTTTGCTGACAATTAGCAAAACTGAAAACCAGGGTACTTTGAGCAGTATAAATGAACTTGGGGATTTGATGGTTGTTTAATGAATGCAGGAACACATTAGAGGGCTGAACTTTTGTTTTGCAATGCAACACTATCATATTTCTTCATAGCTTTATTTCATATTTTTCCTGCCCCTAATTGACTTTAATGCTCTTAGAACTGCAAAAGAAGAGATAGAAAAGGGAAAAACTATTTTGTGTAACTTCATGACAAATTAAATGAGAATATTTATTTTTCCTTCTTCCTTTCCGGATATTTAATGTTAAGCAGAGACTGCTCCAAAAGTGCAATATTTTCAGAATAAAACTCACAGCCTTTTTTCTATTATGATCAGACTTGACACCCCAGATGCTCTCTTCTAGACTAAGCCCTTAATACTTACAATCACAGTGTACTTACAAAAATACGGGGGAAAAAAAGAAAATTACAATAGAAAATGAAGGTATCAGTGGGCTTTGGATGGTTAAAATCAAGGATTAAGTGAAACATCCATTTTGTACAGGCAGAGAACTCATGTTGCACCAATTTAACAAGCAACTGTCCAGAAGGAGAGTAGGCTTTACATGGTCAAGAAAACCCAGATGAATTCCTGGTCTGCAAGAGGTGTTTCCCCATTGGGCTTGAAAGAAAGGCATTTGTTTTTTTAAGCCTCAGCTTCCAGCTATCATCACCTGCATCACAGCACATCCTCCCCCTGCTCCTCCTCTGCCATAACTATTTGTGACACAATTCTTCAGGGCCAGAAAACCCCTGCATCCCACACTGCTTGTCCTGTACCAAGCAGAAGTGTGATCAACCCTTGCAGTGGGAAGGCTTGAATCCCTGCTAGGAACAACACTGACAGCTTTCTTCTTCTTTCACACACAGCCCCCGTGTTTTGCATTTCTGCACGAGCTAATTCCTTGTGATGCTCTCAACATGAACATGATATCCCAGCCATGTCTCATCCCAGCTTGGATCAGACACTGTCCCCTGCCAGGCACTTGGGCTCTGGCAACAAGGCAGGGTACACAGCTCTGTGTGGTTTTTTACACACACACATACACCCATCCTCTCCTACGTTTTTATCAGTGTTCAACAGAGAATCATTTGGCTTTGCGCTCTTTATGGACAAACAATTAACACCTAAGTTCATTTTGTAGACAAAAAGATTTTGTATTCATTTTGTTGACAAACTGTCTTGAAATCATGGAGGAGACTCTGTTTGACAGTCCTGGCACATACTTGATTCAGTGGAGAAAATGCATTCAGCTAACTGTCCAATCAGTTATGTAGACAAAATGAATTTCATCATAATTCTGTCAACAAAATGCTAACTTGCTTAAATTATTCTCTCAACAAAATAAATTAACTTAAAATCCTTTTGTCCACAAAACAGATTTAAGTGTTTAGTGAAGCCTTGTAAATACCATAGTCTGTTAGCTTAGCATGTGCAACTCAAACATTTGGCTCAGCAGAGTCACCAGGCCTTGTCTTATCAGGCAGGGCTGGTCTTGACTCTTTCAGCTCCTCCATTCTCTCAGAGGCCAGTCCAATAAGACCACCAATCACCTGGGCTGTAACACATGGAGTCTGCCAGAACCCCAGGAGGGACTCTTTTCCTTTTTTTAAAAATTCAATCACTAGCAACTTTGCAGTTAAGTATAGCAAGGCTAAACAAGTCAGTCTGTTCCTCAAAAGAGAGGCTTTATCCTTAGAGCTGAAGTTGACGTGGAGTTTCCATGACAAACCTCCTGATAAAATAGCAACTTAATGAGGGACTGCAGCTGAGATACCTCAGTAGATTTCATATTGTGACCATGAAACTGTAATTACTGTGCTTTAGATATCATGTGTCTAAAGTCTATTATGCCTACAGAAAATTCCCTTCTGCCTTTTCTGTGGTGCTTCAAATTCGAGTTTAAGTTCACATATTCACATTCTGCTCAGCACCTAACTCACAGAATGGAAAGCAATCAGAGCACAGGCATTGCTGCAGGGGGCCAAGTGCACCAAGTTCTGCCCAAGACCGTGTAAGGGCAAAAGGAGCTGCACCAGAACCAATGGCAACCATCTGCCCTTGAGCTCATGGCACCATCAGTAAGGATATTTATGCTGTGTCTTCATGGCACCAGCCACTGCAGGGGACTCTGTGTTGTCATCTCCCATCTCATTTTCCCCCAAACAAATACACATCCCAGCCTGCAGAAAAGTCAGGGGTGACACCTTGCAGCTCAAGTCAAAAATGTCACTGTCATATGGATTCACCTCTGGAGAATGAAACCCCCAAGACAAGTCTTTTATCTGTCTTTATTCTTCTCTGTCTTTAATAAGTTTCTTCTTTACCAACCACCGCATCCCCTATTGTTCAGCTTCATTTTAACAACAAAGAAACATAGAGAGAATTATGTCTATATTTTTAGTGATGCCAGTCAAGGAATTTTTCTGGCTGGTGGAAAAATGAAAACTCTTCCATATTCCTTCACTAGTATAAACAGGGTTTTTTGTCCTTTGTTGGGGGTTCTTTTGGTTACAATGGAGTTATATTCCAGGAGTCTGGAAGATGTACAGTAACACAAGGAAAATACCATATTAATATAACACTTTTTATGAGCATGAAAAGAATAAAATGCATTCAAATGCAAATGCAGCCTGCAAGAGTAGACAAAGCTCTATGTTTTTGCATCAACATCTTCATTTTGCTAAAGACCAACTTAGTCTTAAGCAAGAGGAGTGTCTCTGCGTGTTCAGGTCCAGACCCTGAAAATCCTGCCTGTGGCTGAAGTCTTACTCAGTATTTGAGCCACTTCTGCATTACCACCTTGTTTCAGCCCTCACTGAAGGACAGTGTGTTTATTAATCCCTTCAAAACCAATGGTGTAGCCCCAGAGGGATGAAGCCTGCTGCAGTGTCTATCCTGACTTATGGGAATTTAACAGACTATCTAAAACTGGGGGATTGTTCTCTACAGCTCTTATAGGCAACTTGGTTTTTTTTTTCTGTGACATGATCTGAATATACCAAGCATAGCAAAAGGTCTAGCAGTGGATTTTCAATTCAATTTCTATGTGCTAGACAACCAGTTCCTCCTGAATTTCAGTAGATCTGGATTTCTAGCTGTCACAAAGCTCTTCTGACATTTCCAGCCTGAAAGAATGCATTCTGCCCACTAGATTTCAAGAAAAAATAACAGTAACCAACTGGGGAAGCTTGTAAATAAATCCCTGAAAAAAAGCCTAGAAAATAAGCACAATCCTCAGCCTAGAGGATTCCCTGGCAAGCAGTAGGAGAGCTTTTTTTAGGGAGCATGTGGCAGGGAAATCAGGTGTTCTTTCCCTGGTGTCACTTCTGACTGTCATGAAATTGCTCCTGACCTACCCCATCTGATAGAGCACAGCACTGGCCAAGGCCACACTGCTGAATAAAGCCTGAGCACTTCTCAAGTTATTTGAGACCAATTTCTTCCTTTGTAATTGCTCTGCATCATGTGTGTCACTGCTTTGTCTCCCAAATGGGTCCAGAAGGAGCAATGCATTAGAGTGAAAGAAATAACCCTGCAGGCAAAGGCAGGCATCATGACTGCCAAGTTTCCTTTTGCAGACAGAATCAGAGACTATTCTGAGTCGGAAGGGACCCACAAGAATCATCAAACCCAGCTCTTAAGTGCTTCAACACCTGAGAGCAGCACATAGACAGGAGTTAATTCAATACAAACAAAACCTAGGAATACGGAGTAGAGAAAGACTTTAGGACACACAACACTGCTGTCCTGGGGGTCACCCCTAAAGTGCTCTCACTATGACAACCTGCAGGGAATGGAGCCCTTCTGACCCTGTACTAGTCCTCCTTGAACCATGCACTGTAAGCAAAGGGGTCAAGGACCTTGGCCTGTGCTCAGACTTGGGCAAATCTCCTCATCCAGACCTTCAGTACATTGATATCCAAACCAGAAACACAACTGCAGGGGAGTCACAAGTGGGAAATGGATTTGTAGAGAATTTTTAAACCTTGATAGAAGGTTTACATAGTATGTATTTGTATGTCAATACTTCACTATACACAGAAAACAACAAACAAGACCATCAAAAAAGTTTTTTTCTGTTCAAGAGAGGGGGAAATGTGGGAAATGGGTTTGTAAAGAATTCTCAAAGCCTGACAGAAAGCTCACACAGTGTGCATCTCTATGCAAACTTTGAGCTAAGGAATGCTGACTTAGAAATGCCATGGAATAGAAGAGACATTGTTGAGAGAGAAAGGGAACAAGAAACAAGTTTCCAATGACAGCCTTACAAATAAGACTTGATACTTTGGAGAAATAGAACTATGAAAGATGCAGTAAGACTCATGAGGGAGAATTTTAGATTATTAGCTTTAAGGCATTTACACCATGGTGTGGCAAAAGCTGATAGACCAAGAAACATTTATGAAGTATTGTAATTAAGAAATAGTTGGCTTCTGATTGTGGTGGCATGAATTATAACATCTGTACTGTTTCGTCCTTCACATGAGACTGAAAACAGAACAAAAGTTCTTAAAATGTTTCTCAGTTGTCCCATCTCTGGGTCAGAAAGTGCCAAATCCAGCAGTCACAGACAGAAATGGCTCTCACAAGGAGACCCAGCATGGGGAGAGCAAGGAAGTGTGGGAGTGGAGAGCTGAAAGGCACATGGCTCTGTTTGTTTGTTCCTTAACTCAGGTATCTCAAACTCTCCAACACCTTAACTTGGAATTCCTCTTCGTGAAGGAGAACTTCGGAGGACAGATATGGAAATTTATATATAAAATATACATGAGGAAGGGAGAGGAGGGAAAGGAGTGCTTCATTATTATGGCTTACATATCATTACACATTCATAAATTCCAAGGTAATATATTTTTTCTTCATTGCTTGGATAATAAATCATCATTCGATTACAAAAGGGGAGTTCCTGGATGGAACAGCAGCATTTCTGAAAAATACTCCTGGCAGATGAATGACAGGAAAATTTATGGAGAATTCAGTTGCCTGACTGTCCTGCCTCCAGGAGAGAAGTCTGTGCCAATATCTAAACCTTTCCTGACAATTCACACAGCAGACATTGCACTTGATAGAGCAAGGTTTTTAGACCTCCCTTGGCTTGATTTTTGTTGTTCCTCCCTTGGCAGCCTGCAGAATCTGTCATGGCAATGGAAAAGGCTTAGGAAAAAGTTATCAAAGATGCTACTGAGCCTGTACTAGCAGCACTGTCTCTAGGACATGTCCATATGAAAAATATACTGCTGTGTTCCCCACTTAGCCAGAGTTATCCAATCAATCAGAGATCTTTCAAGGGTCACTGGTATTTGTAAGAGTTTTCAACCACAAAAAATGACCATCCAGTCTACCATCAGCTTGCTGTTTTCTAGTTTATCTTCATTTCATCTCCCAGTTTTTTTTTTTTTTCAAGCCAACTCTTAATATTTTTCTCCTGTATAAGCAGAGTTATTTCACTCTTCATCTGGGGTCTTTAAGTCATTCTTCATTTTTTCTCCCATTAGACTCATAGCTAGGTGTAAGTCTGAAAATCTGGCAAAATGTTGCAGGAGAGGGGTGAGGCAGCTGAAGGAAAAGGTGTGGCAGAAGGCACACACACCAGCTGCAGAGGCAATCCTTCCTGCAATCAGGGCAGACAGGCAGGAGTCAAGCCCCATCTTTTCTATTGGTACTCACTTCTGAAAGGAAATTGCTGTTTCCTGAGCAGCCAAAAGGAGCCCACATCTCACCAAGCCTGGGGTCCAGCCTTAGAAAAGTGTAATTCACCCCTTGCAGAGTCTCCACTGCTTCTGGTGGAAGGGCATCAACAAGCACTTCTTCCAGCAGCATGCCCTGGAAACATAGAGGTTTTCATCTGGGAATTGCCTGTTTTAAGTTGGAGGACAAATTACATCTCTGCACCAGGTTTTACATTTTTGCACTGCTCAGCTGCTGAAAACCACAGAGTTTGGCTCAGAAAAAGTCTTTTTCTTTAGGAGAGCTAACTAAGACAATCAGGGGAAGCAGCTGAACATATGGGCTGGATTCTCTGTCAGTGAAAATGAGACACCAACTTCTGAAGCAGACATGGAAAGCCTCTTTTTGCAGGTGGCACAGGGAAGCTGTGCATCCCACCTCCTCCTCGTGCCAGCATGTGAAACAGCTCACATGAATCATGCTTCTTCCTTAGCAGTGATTATAAGGAGAGCCTGGATGAGTAGCTCATCTGCTGCCATCTGAAGTGGAAGGAAGTGGATTCATTGCTTTGAAAGCAGAAATAGAAGGCTTTATTTCCTGCTGGTTTCCTGTTTCTGGTGGCAGTACAGAAAGAACAAAGCCAGTAAAGCCAGCATGGTCTCTGAATTTTTCTCTGGGAGATGTTTTATCTCCTACACCAGTGCCCAGATTTCAAGGGTTACACAAGACGCAATGCTGTGAAAAATCAAAGTCAAGCTTCCTTCCCAACTGCATTCCTATTGGGCACTAGTCAGTACTATACATCCAAAACATTAAAGACCCCTAAAGGCTCCCTGCACAAAGGAATGTGAAGTGTTTTCTAAAGGGATCATCCAAGAATACCAACAGTTATAACCAGTTTGTCTTTTTTAAAAAAGCGAAGCTGTTTGGGCAATAAATGCAGTAGAGTAACTTTCAGCAATGACATGAGCACGACACTCTGATGGATCACATTATTCTTGGAAAAATCTCAGTCTTCCAGACATGTTCTCCAGGCCTATTTCCCCCACTAACACTTGAGGTATCTTCCTAAAAATTTAATAACCATAATTACACTGGGACATGAAAGGATTTATGCCAGCTTGAACATCTCTTATCAAGCCCCTCACCACTGAGAGGCATCAGGTGTTCTTGAATTCTCTGGACTGTTTTCATCAGTGAGACCAGCAGAGCTGGGAAGAAATCATGATCTTAGCCTTTAACACTCTGTACTGTGTTTGGACCCCAAAATCTACATTCCCAGGGTGCCAAACAAGATATTTACAGCCACTTTGGCCTTATTGCAATTGCCTGTAGCTTTAGAATATATACTTCCCTTATATATGCCCTCATCCCCCACAGAAATATCTTCTGTGGAATAAAAAATGTGTAGAATAAGCATTCTATACATCTCTCCATTACCGTGTCCTTTGGCAGGATTAGGATGTGAGGGTGTTGCACACCTGATGCAGAAAAGTAGCTGCTTTGAGTTTTCAGCCAGGCATGATCTGTCAGTGGATAGAAATCTCATCTCTGAAGCCCTGGGGCCTCAGCCTGAGTAAGGTAATGTAACAGATTTTATTAGCACTTTCAGAAAGGTAATCTAACACTAGATTAGCATTAAATGGTCCAGCAAAGTAGACACATGAAGGCATTTGTAAACATCATCCCATGCCCTTGATTGCAGGAATATCTGTTTTTTAGGCAAAGAGGCAGTATTTTATTTATATTTTTTTTAGATGCTTTTATTTAGATGCTTTGAAGGACCGATTTGCTCTGTATACAAGCTACTGCGTGCTTAATGTCTTGGTAAGCTCTTTCCCTCATCAAAGCAAAAATGACTTGATATATCATATGACTTGCTAATAGATGACTAGATAAAGTTAAATTGTAAAATGATCACTGCTGTCTCAAGGCTTTCCTAATATGAGAAATGTGATCAGAAAATAATCTGCTACTGAGAAGGCAATCCGAATCCCCTTCGGGGAACAGGCTGTAAGAATACAGCACTGAGGATGATATATTAGCATTTCAATAAGAGCCTGGAATCAGTACAGAGCCTGCCACAGAGGAATTGCTAAAATTTCTTTATCTTTATCTGCTAATATTTCTGGGAAAATTGTAATATTGGAAAATTGCAGAAAAACCAAACTCCTTCCTTAAATTGAATTGAACCTGCAACTGTGCATGACCTGTTCAAAGCCTACAGTATATGATTTTCCCAAATTAAAAGCAGAAATTTCAGCCCAGGATAGGGTTCCTTTGTCAGTGCTACTTATAAATTTTAGGGTAAAGATTAATACTGTGGTCAGTATTTTCAGAAGCAGGAATTATGCCTGAGTGACCCATTAGACACACCTTAGAGTGGTTTGATTTACTACAGATGGGGCTTCCATCACTTATCCACCATATCTCTGAGAGATTCAATAGCTTCAGAAACTTTGTCAAAAGATGCCACAAGGGTTTTGGTTTGGTGTTTCTGTTGTTTTTTTAAATGTGCAATATTTATCCTTCATGTAATATCTCAAAAGTTTCTGCCATGAAAACTGAGCAAGGGTTGTGCACCTGTTTTTCATAATAATAAGGCATTGTAGGGATTTTATATATAGAATGAAATACTGCATAGTAGAGAATTTTAAGATAGTAAACAAAGGAGCTTAGGCAACTTTCTAACGAGCTTGAATGATTTATAGCTTCTTAGGCTCTAGAGACATACTTGAAACTCCAATGACTTTCTGCCGTGGGCACAGTTAATAAAACTTGAATTTCTAATCTTGCATTTTCCCCAAATGAAAGTTTTAGCTAATCAAAACATCCAGCTGAGGTACCAAAGCAAGTACCATTGAGTGCTCCAAGTACCCAGGAAATAACAAGACAGCTCAGGTTACACAGAGCCTTCTGAAAAACACATCAAAAGCATGTACCAAACTGTTCCCATTTCCCTCCTGAGTTCCAGTCATCCGGCATATGAGCAAGCCTCTTGGATGCTGTACAATAATGAAAATTATCAAATATACACATAGTGCCTTTTAAAAGGAAATAAGCATTAAGAAAGAATTATTTTGGGGGGAAAAAATGAAAGCTTGTCAATACTTTTTAAAGGTATTGGCTGTGTTTTCTACCCTGGTGCTGCATTACAGCCCCATGCTAAACACTGAGTGAGCTTTGGCATTTGCATGTGATGAGATGTAGTCCCTGGAAAAGGCTCCCAGGTGAAGAGACAAGACAGAGGCTGATTTCATGTGGAGTTCCTGGCCCATCTGGGGCACCACCATGGAATGTACGTTGGTACAGCCCCACTCTGGGGCTCCCTACACCCATCCTTGGCTCTCAACATCTCCCTGGAGCACACTGCCCATGCTCCCTGGCAAAGCAGCCAGCACAGCACTGCATCCCCTTTAAACTATCATTGTCCAACTTGCCAAAGCCCTCCTAAAGCCCTCCTATGCAGGATGGCTCAAACCCCTCCCAACATCCTACCTTACTGCATATGCAGTGGCTCCCCCCCTCTCTCTCAAAGGCACATACCTCTTTCTACAGAAAAAAAAAAAAAAAAGATTTATTACTTTAGCAATGGAAAGCTACCATAACAGTCCAATGAAAATAGTTAAAGTTGTAGCTACTTTGCCTAGCAATTACCCATGTGACAAATTAATTTATCTGCTAGTCCAACAGCTTAATTTACATCCCCACTTAACTGTTAATTCTGGAAGTGCACTTCACTGCAACAGAAGCAGGGACAGCAAAGGCTGGACCCTCTTGAAAGAAAACCCCCTTTAATAAATACTTCTGCAATTAATTATGCAACAAAACCAGCCAGCAGCAAGCAACAAGAGAGAAGACAACACAGTGTTTACATGTGGAAATAAAACATCAATGTAGTAAGAGGTAGATGATGTAGCAGGGTGAGACAGAAAGCAAGCTAATATTCACAGGAATTCAGGTGAAGGAGATTTAAAACATCACTTACTAGGAGAACACTGATGAAAATTAATTGGAGGAGACGGAAGCACTGTTTCTGCATCAGGAGAGCAGAATTTTTCAATGTCTGTAATAAAATGATGATTTATAACTCTTCAGTGAAGAAAATTTACACACTGACTAAGACTGGTAAGGTTTAGATCAGGTCAGGGATTTCCTGATCATATTTTGCTTTTGTCAGAAAGTGCTGACTCATCAAAACCACATCTGTTATTTACCACTGAAAGCCTGAATGGTGTTTATTTTTGTCTGGATTCCTCAGGTCCTGAATGAAACCTCTGGTCAAAAACAAGAGGGGTGGTGCAGAGTAGAAACAACAGCTAAAGCACTTGCCTGCTGTGTAAGGGACAAGGATGCTGAGCCCAAGCTGACCCAGGCAAGAAGGAAAGTTGAATTTCAGTATGTAATATGCAGACAAAGGCATGGTCACAGTACCACAGTGGCATCTTGCTCAGGGTCAGTGAAAAGGCACAGTGTCCCACTTGCTCTCTGCATGCAGAATTAGAGGGTTTCCTAAATTCTAGTACGTCACAAAGAAGAGAAAACCAGTCCCTTGGTGCAGTTCTTATGCAGAAATGGACCAAAACCCAAAAGCAACAGCAGATTTACTTGTCCAGTAATTTTAGCAAGTCAAAGGAGGGGATCTCCACTTTATTTCTTTTTAAATTAAAGCCATGGTTCCCATTTTGGGAGGGCATCCAGCAACAACCACCAGCTTTTCTGTAGTTTGACTGTTATGGCTCATAATTCACTGGCCATGGTGCTCAGATGTCCTTCAAACAAGCCAAGGGCAATAGCCAGCAGATTTTCTTAACAAAGGCAGCATTTTTTGGCATATGGATGAACCATCATGAGTTCAAAATAAGCATTGAAAATTATTGCCCTGCTATTTTACCAACCCTTGCATCCTACATGACAATATATAATGCGGTTTTGCACGCACGTTGATGGCTGTGACTCCCCTCAATCAATTGAGATATAAATACATGGCATCACATGATACTGCACAGATATAAAATCTCATCCCATCAGAGATTGATGCAAAAGTGATGAGACCTGTTGTTTCTACCAAATTTTTAAAGCTTGGGGAGTGGGCTGAAGGAATCCACACAAAGCTCAACAATGAAGTAAGAAACTTGCTTAAACTATTGAATGAATGTGAAATTTCCTGATGCAATCTAGACAGTTTATCACTTCTAGAGCTAATCACACTTTACCTATTACTGAGTGACAGTTTTAAAGAGAGACACAGTAAAAAGGTCTTAAGAGGTAGCCTGATATGACTAAGCCCAACAGCTGCCTCTGAAAAACAGAAATAATTGGCCATGAGGCTGGGGACAGGACAGTGCAGTTACCCCTCTGGAAGTTTTAGCACAAAATCAAAGCCCTTTTGGGAACAGGAACAACAGGAGCACAAAGTTTTTGTATTTCATGATCCAATGTGGTCTCTCGGCATTGCCCTTGTTATTCTGACTTTGTACTGCCTAAGGATAACTTTTACCAGACAGCATAAATCCTTTCCTGAATTACTCACAATCTCTGAAGGTATAATTACTGTAACTGAAAAAAAAAAAAAAAAAAAAAAATTTCCATCTTACAGGAAGAATGTTGAAGCTGAGATAAACATAGAGAGAAAAAGTTGAAATCACAAGGCCCAAATCCTCCCATGCAGCCAGGTTTGACAGACATCATGTGAGATAAGATCATTGAAAAGGGAATTATCAGAGGAATTTTGTCAACCAGCTGGAAATTAATTCCATCTGAATTCATTCTAATTGGCTGTTTAATAGTAAAGCAATAAACATTTTAGAAGGAATCTGGGTTTAAAACAAAAATTATAATTTATTTAGTCTATATAGATTTGCTCAGCTGTAAATCACTGATGCATCAGATAATACTTTGCATTTTGTCTCGAAAAATCATACCAAGTAGAAAATACAATTTCCCTGTGTTATCAGGAGTGGCAGAGGCAGCTGGCTCTCTCCTTGTAATCCTTACTAACATAACTGCATAATCACCTCACTGAGGACTGAACCTCAGCTCTGAGGGCTCTGTCTTCTCGTTGTTAGCTTCCAAAAGCACAGGGAAGATCCTCCCCAAGTGGAATTTGCATCACTAATTATTATGGAATAATTAGGCAGAACAGATGCTGACTTTTGAACTCACTAAGCCTTGCAACATTCCCAAGGGCCCAGAGTTTTGGTATCACTGAAATTTTGCTTTCTTTCATGTAGGAACTGGATTGCTGTCACCAAGAGCCATGTGATGGTACCAGGATTACAGTGACCCACCACATAACCAAGTTACACTGACCCATCTAAATACTCAGAATTAAGGGATCTCTCCTAGTGATTTTTTTTAGACAGGTTCTACAGCTTGATATTTTAATAGAGAATATCTGTGAGTCAATAATAGGGCTTTCAAAGCATTATAAATGACAGGGTATTCTTCTAAAATACAGTGCGATTTTTAAGAGATGGATTTTATATTTTTCCAGTGTATACAGACACAAATGAAAGGTTTTAAAAGAACACAATCCTTTTGTAAGTTAAGACTTGCCTACAGTGAGTTTTGCTGTACTTAGAAATAGTCTATGACATTAAGTATGTCTTGCAAGCAGACATACTTAATGTAATAAACCTCTACAAGACCTCTACAAGCCACCTGTCAATGACACCAGCAGAGTTTCATGTCCTCAGACATGGAATTCTAGAATCGTGGAATGGTTTGGGCTGGAAGGGAGCTTAAAGCCCATCCAGTTCCACCCCTGCCATGGCAGGGACACCTTCCATTATCCCAGGTTTCTCCAAGCCCCATCCAGCCTGGCCTTGGACACTTCCAGGGATCCAGGGGCAGCCACAGCTGCTCTGGGCACCCTGTGCCAGGGCCTCACCACCCTCACAGGGAACAATTCGTTCCTCATATCTAATTTAGACCTACGCTCTCTCCTTTTGATGTCATTACCCTAATTCCCTGTCACTACAGGCCCTTGTAAAAAGTTCCTTTCCACCTCTCTTTCTCTCCTTTCAGCTGCTCAGCTTAAGCTGGGAACTATGCTCAATTATTTGCTCAAGTTTTCCTTTCCTGAAAAAGAAGAGGGGGAAGTTTTGCTGAACTCACAACCACACACCCAGTGACGCTTTCTGGAGGTCTCTGCCAACTGACCACTTGTGTTTCATGAACAAAAGAAGGGGCTAAACTAAGGATAAATCACAGTTTCTGCACAGCTTTGGGATCAACACTTACAAGCAGCTCCAGAAATCCAAATCAGTGGTTAGGATCAGCAGAGGTCACCGGTACCTATGTGAAGGGAGGGTCAGGACAAGTAAAACCTAATTCCCTTTGGGAAAGATGTGAACTTCTCCCTGGCACAAAACAATTAACAAAAGTACGAAAACTGAGTACCCTGACCTGACACCAGGTGTGTCTCTATTCTTCAATGCTAAAAGTGCTGATGAAAGATAGTTGAAAAGAATTTCAACCAAAAGCAGGAGAAGGTGGTTCTGGGAAGAGCTCTCTTGGCCTGATGATGCTTTCCTTTAGGCTATTTTCCCTTCCAGGTGGCAGAAATTAGCTTCTTTCTGCAAATGACTCACAGACCCAAATTCCTTTCTGGAGGATCCTCTCTGGACAGCTTACACTAACAGTGTGAAGAGAAAAGCTTCTAAGCCACTCATGAAGTGGCTGTAAAAGGTGGAAAAACAAATATCTGTGCACTTGTAATGGAGCCACAGATGCTCTGAAATCAATTTGTCATTGATTAATAGAGAACCTGTGCCTCTGGAAACTCTGGATCAGTAAGCCTTGACTCCCACTGCTCCAAGGTTGCTGCAAGGCTGCATCATTTACTTCTTCAAGTTACCAGGATTTTATGAATTAATATCATGTAATAATATTAATGATATTGTAATAATTGCAGAACAATTACAAACTGACAGCAAAATCTATACAAGGCCAATCTTGATCCTGCTTGGAAAGCTTATCCTAGCAGCCCCACCCTAACCTGAGAAACTTCAGACATTTCCAACTCTATCCCTTTTCCAGGACCCCACACTGCTCCCAGCCTTCGTTTTACCCTTACCTGCCTCAACAGCCTCACCCTCTACCCAGCCAGAGGTCCTCTCCTGAGCCTACACAAGCAGATCCCAGATTGGTCTCTGGGCTCCATTTGTTGCAGAAACAGAAATAAAAGAGTCTTTTGCAGAAACACCTCATTTCAGTGCCTAACAACTTTTTACTGGGTGGCTTAAGCCATCCATGGGATCACAATCAAAGTAGATAATTTTGTGTGTGGAACTAATTTCAATTATCAGGACCAAATGTCATAATGGCCATTTTAAAAATACAACTTCTGCCTTGTTTTTATATGCAATGAATCTATGAACAAGTTGCAACTTTCCAAACACTCATATTTCTATCAATCTCTTTAAAGCAGTACTTAGACATTTGCATACCTCCCAAGTGTTCAGCACCACCTCTAACTCAGAATTTTGGATTACATGGTTCTAGGTGTATCTGTATTTTCTCTCTGCACAGGAGCTGTGGGCACAATGGGTTTTCTGGTTCAGTTGCTGAAGTACAAAAATACAGTGAAAATAAAAATGACAAAGAGTCCCGGATCAAACATTTTTTTCTCTGCAGAAAAAAAAATCCCCCCACCAAATCATTTCACTTGACATTCCATTTGGTCTGTAATGAAATGCTTTGTTCCGCATGCCTGTGTGCAAAGGAAAGGAAATACTGACTCTAATAAAGGAGCAGACCAGGGAAACCTGCCTTTCAGCCAGGAGTGCTGACCTCTGTGAGGGTGACAGCACTCCTTAGGAGGGAGCTGGGGAGGGCCTTCAGTACCTACAGCCACCACATTCCTCTGTGCAGTGGGAAGAGTCTAGGAGAGAGGGAGTGAGAAAGACCCTGCACTGCAAACAGGACACTTCTAGAGGAGTGAGTGCCCACTGACCTGCTGGAGGAACAGAGCCAGGGGGACAGACTGGGGAGACCTTGCCTGAGATCAACTCCACAGAATCACAGCACAAGCTGACATAAATCCACAAAGATCACTGAGGCCAAGCTCTGTCCCTGTACAGACACCCCAACAATCTCACCCTGTGCCTAAGAGTGTTGTCCAAATGCTCCTGGAGCTCTGGCAGCCTTGGGGTTCCCTGGGAAGCCTGTTCCAATGCCCAAGCACCCTCTTGGGAAAGAGCTTTTCCCTAATGTCTAACCAAAACCTCCCCTGACACAGCTTCAGGCCATTCTCCTTGGTCCTCTTGATGCCTTGTGAAGGCTGACCTAGAACAGAGACTAAAGAATTAAAGAATTAAAAAAATAAAGTAGGGATTTATTAAAAGGCCTCAATGGATCCACCTTGGGCAGCACAAGAGTCCAGCCAGGGCTGCACCCAAGATGAACCAAAATGGTCACAAAATAGACAACCAGTCACGGCGTCTCTTGGTTTTATAAGTTTTGGTCCATTTGCATATTGGAGTTAATTCTCCAATTTTAGCTTTAGATGATGAAGCCCCATCCTTCTTGTTTTTCTCTCTTCAGCCCATGTTGTTTGTGCTCTTGGGCCTGAGATTTGGATCATTTGTCCTTGGTCCCCAGCTAGAGAAGGAATTGTTTTGTCTCCCTACTCTGTGAAGAGAGCTCACCACACCCTAATATGAAACTCAAAACTACACACTAAAGCAGCACAGAATCTGAAAAATATAAAAGCTGAGGTATCACTCTGCTATTGACCACAAACAAAACATTTAAGCCAAGCAAGAGTCCAGCCTGAGACCTGCTAAGCTGAGTCAATACACTTCTAAACCTCACAGCAGGGTATTCACTGTAGGAGTTTGCGTGTCTCTGTCAAAGAAAATCAAACTCAACTTTGGGGGGGTTGAAATTGCACTTAACATTTTCCCCGACCATGGTTGTCAACCTGTTTTATGCAGACACTTAATCCTGCTGAAAATCCATAGTAAAAAAATCCCTGTGAAATGCAATATCTAGGGAATACAGGAAGACAGGCACATGCAGCCACAACCCTGTAAAAGCAAGTGTTGTCAGGAGAGTAGAACATTCAGGCAAGCCACTGACAGCTCTCTGGGAAGCTCATATTTCCCAGAACATTTTATTCACAGCTCTGTCACTGCTGACCTCAGTCCTCAGCTGGAGCCCCAACTGGGACAGGATGGTCTTCCTCAATGGAAGGAAAAAATAATAAAACCCAACACCTCAAGAGTTGCCATTATGCCAAACATCAGTTAATGTGTGGACTTTCTTCTGGCCTCTTCTACTGCCTTATTGCCAGCCAATTTTTCACTGCCTAAGATTAACATGTTCCAGTGTGTAGACAGATCTAGTTTTTCAGACTGCACTATCAGATATGTCAGGTATTTCAGACTGTACTGTGCTGCTCCCTTACAAAGCATGTTGTTTTTTAACAGAGCTGAACACACACACAGTGGTCACAGCTAATAATCAGTGGGCCTGATTGCCACAACTCTCGAAAAGTTGTGAAACTTGAGCTCATAGACTCACAGCATTAGGAAATTACATTTTCATTAAAAAGGAAAACCTAGAAATGGAATTATCTTTTATCCCAAGAAGTTCACCAAAAGGCAATGAAAGCAGCTTGATACCACAAATCACCTCACAGTACTCACAGCAGAGCACATCACCAGCACTCAGAATTTCTCTTGGCATCTTTGTCTCCTGCTCAGTCAAACCTCTCAGACAGTGAAAGTTCCCTGAATTCCCAACATGCACACACAAAGCTCAGAAAAATCAGGAACTCTGAATATTTTATTTTTACTTTCTTCTCCTGCACACACACACACACATTTCATATCTGCCTGCACTAGCAACTGAAGATAACCTCTGGATAACCTAAGTGACTTACACACTAACACCTCATCTCTTTCTCATTATATCTCCTCACTGTGTGTTCTTCTGTTCACAGCAATTACTCAGATGATTTTGTCTTGTTTTACCAGCCCTTCCTGTGCATGCAAACAAACCAAAGAAATCAGCAATTCCAAGAGTTGTTCTGAAACTCTTACATCAGCCTCCCTCCCAGATTTGCCCACTATTAAGTGTCTAACGGTATTATGCAGCATAAAGGTGTACAAAAAACTGGGAGCATTGTCTTTATTTTCCATTGTTACTGAGCCTTCAGCAGTAAGAAATTAGAGGGCACATCCAGCCAATTCTTGATATGCTCACAATTGTACAGTTGTTCATCTGAACCACAAAAGAGCACATTTTGAAGGTGCTTTTGTTTTGTGCAGTATTAAGATTACTACATAGTATTTTTTTCATAACCATCTTTCCAAGCCACTGAGACTTCAATAGTAAATTTATGATGCAGTATTTTTTAAGAAAGTAAGTTATTTACAAAAGTCCATTTTTTTTAAAGAAAGAAGTTTCAGAAAAACATTTCTTACAATTCCTTTTACACAAAGCATTTAATTCCTCTCTACACACAGCTTTCGGGTCAACAAGTCAAATTCCTCTGGCAACTTGTGAGGCAGTGTTTAAATTCCTATTCCTTGTAAGTGCCACAAGATGAGTAAAAAGTTTTTATTACATATGTACAAACTTAAAATTAATTAATTTAGAGATAGCCTATTCTTTACTAATGTAAAAAATAACCACTAAACTTTACAAGCAGTGCATGTCACAATGAAAACAAAGTAAAACTCGGAAAGGGAAAAACTCGGAAAGGGAAAAACTCGGAAAGGGAAAAACTCGGAAAGGGAAAAACTCGGAAAGGGAAAAACTCGGAAAGGGAAAAACTCGGAAAGGGAAAAACTCGGAAAGGGAAAAACTCGGAAAGGGAAAAACTCGGAAAACCCAAACCTATCCCATTAAATCACTGCAGGTTTCACAGAGCTCTGTTTGCCCTGAGGATGGGCTCCTCATGAAGAATTTTAAATGAAACAAACCACTGCTACGAAACCTCAAGAGTGAAAAGGGTACAAATACCAAATTTCTTTCTCTGCATTAAATTCTGCACATCTTGGGTTATTTCCACATCCAAACTAAAAGGGAACAACTTTTTTTGGGAGAGCCTTCATGACACTGCAAGATGGCAGCAGGCTGCATTCTCACTTGCTGCTCCCAGGAGGATTTTGGAGTCCCAGCTCAGCAGTGAACTTTAGAGGAGTAACAACTGCACTGAAGGGATGCTGGGCTGTGGCTGAGCCTGCAGGGCTGCAGGAGAGGAGGCAAACCTGCTGTGACACCAGCCCTGCACAAGAGGGAGGTGCATGCTGCTTCCTACGTGGGCAAGCACCAACCTCATCTCTGCCAGTGAATCACCAGGCTGAGAGCAAAGCAGCAGAAATGCCTTGTTTGGTTCTCAGCCACCAAAGCTCCAAGGTATTCTTGAAACATCCTTCTGTTTGGGATTGCCAGTATGACAGGAACAAACCTGTCAAATGGAGGGATCTGATATCCCCCTCTGCAGCTCTGCTCCCCAGGAGCCTCCTGCCCTGGCATCAGAGGGGCAAAGGAACACTTTCCCAACCACGTTTTTTCTGGCAACTTTCCTGTTCTCGGGTCAAATTCAACGCAGAAAACCCATCTGAATAAACATCATGGCATAGAATGAACTAATACAAATGACTGTTTATTACATTTTTCTCTCTCTTCCCTTTTTGATAGGTTTGTAAAGCTAATAATCAATATCCTCATTAAATAGCTGTGCATCTGAGCCAAATGCAATATCAGGTGAAATATATATGCAATAAAATCTAAATTATCACATAGTTCTGAGAGCTTATGAAGACCTAGACTGACAAAAACTTCCACCCCATGCATCTAACAGAACCCTACATATTGATATCCATTATTCCTCACAAACATTACCAGATGAGCAGAATGAAAAGTTGTACAACAGAAAATCATCATATTGCTCAATATTTCCAATTAAAATCTCTGGTAAAAAAATAAAATGTATAACTGTAATGTGAAAATAAAAATCTGGATATGTTGCTTTATAGAAAATGATAGTTACAGATTAAGAGATAAATATGTCTCCAGATGCAAAACCAGAAAAATTGTTAGCATTATTCCCACAAGATCAATACCAATCATGCACTGTAGCCAACCAGGAACAGCTGATAACAATCTAGAAGTGCTTGGTTCAATTCTGCTTTAGTGACAGCAGTGGTAAGTCAATAACTTCAAATGGCAGTTTTTAAAAGAGAGGCATATAATAGGAACTCATTTGTAAGTCAAGATTTTAAGCAGATATAAAATAAGAGCATGGCCCTAGTTACCCTTCAAAAGATATTTTTGCAAACATGGCAGGAGGGCTACAAGGTGCTGCAGTACCAGACTCCTGAGTACTGAGGGGGTTTGTGTGCCCCAGAAAAAACAAAGGACAATGAAGATGCAGTGGAAAGCTGAACATCTCCTGGTTGCTGTCCCAACAATTTCTACAAATTCCTGTGCCCACACTGAGCGTTGATAAGACAAGATCTGGTCCTCGGTCACATACAAGTAAAGATGGAATGAGTGAGATTAATGTGGGGAGAGTGGCAAAGATCAAGGCATCAAGATTCTTACATGTATATTTGCACATGCTTGGAATGTCATTCACTCATTACCCTCCCTCTGTATCTCTGGATTCTAATGCTCAAAAATACTCAAAAATATGACAACAAAAGTATTTGAAGGGGATCTTTTTGAGAGGGCAAAGCAACTAAAAAGTATTCCAGTTTTTACCACAAATTGTATAGGCAATATTCACTGATCATTACTATTACTCAAAATTTTCCCTCCCTACAATGATGCTCAGGTTTGGTTTTTGTTCTGTCAGACTACCCCCACTCAGACTGACATCTTCTGTGAGAGCTGTTGTACACAGCAGCCTTTTTGTCTGGAGGAAGAAAGGGGGCTGCAGTTTTAATGGTGTGATTATTTTTAAAATTAAGTGGAGCGGGGGTAGAAGGAAAACTGTTTTAAGGGTTAAAAAATAATAGCAATTAGTGAGGAGATGGTCCTCTTCCCTGCAGAAAATTCTGTCATCACCATCCCAAAGAATATGGATTCAATATCCTGCAAAACACCACTATGGCAGGGACATAGAGCCCACCTAAATTTGTCAAAGATATGTGAAGTTTTGGAAATAAAGCACAGTGATTTCAGAGCAATCTAACTTCTAATTTCTGACCAACTCTAATTAAAAAACCTAACTAGCTACATAAGAGCCCCATGTCCAACAGAAATACTTTAAATCATTTTATGCTACTGATACTGTAACATGAATGATGGCTGTGCTAATTAATCTCATCTCAAACATTTGATGGAAAGCTTAATTTGCTAAAGCCCAAAGACAGAAGCTCAGAGTGTGTGTGTGTTTCCTCAAGCAGTCCTCACTGTGCTGCAATATGCAGTCACAAGCATGTAAAATCTGCCATCAGGAGAATTACACTCAGAGTAAAATATATTTCTGAGTTTACACCTGACTTCCTTCTGGACTTTTAACTATTCAGTGGCTGTCTGGCTTTTCTTTGTAGCCCAGAGATTTTGTTTCCTTTTGTTCCCAGCCTGAAGTTTGAATGTTGATAACTTGTCTCTGGGAGCTGGGATGCACAAAAATGTCTCTAACAAGACTTTGCACGTATGAATGTACAAAACCACTCTAAAAATATACTTATGCATAAAGAAAACTATTGAAGCATCAGCTTTCCCATACAGCTGCAGATTAAATGTCTCAACATAAAAGCCAGTTTAGCCAAGTTTTTTGGCAATAGAGACACAACACTTTGATTTTAAATACTCCAAGAGGTGAGCGCTAACAGATCCCCGGGACATGGTGCATTCCAATCATCCATTCCACCCTGGGCAGCTGGACACAAAATATCTTAGCCCTACCAAGGGTGGCAGAGCCATCATCCTCTGAGAGCCTGTCCAGACCTCCTGGTGCACGTGGGATTAGTCACACAGGCAATGATGCAAACCACAATTCAAGTGTTTCCATACAGATGAAATATAAGCAGTGAAATCAAGAGATTTAATACGTCTGGGCAGCATTGCTACCCAGTCACTTGGCAATATGAACCATTTCTGAGGCATGAAATACCCAACTGACCTTGAAGGCAAGGAGCTGAGGATTTATGGACAGGAAGCAACCCAGAACACCTCGCCACTGCTCAGTTTTATTTTGACTCTTGGAAAATATGGCAGATCCCTCACATATGATAGCTGCTGCCTCCATTAAATGATACAACAGCAAGCAAATTGTTTGGCCTGCCATGAAAAGCCAGAAAGAGCAGCCATAAAAAAATAGATCTCCATTTAATTGTCAGCGATATGCAATATCATCAGGCTCTGAACGAGTAATTTCTCTGTGTTGTAGCTGGTGTAGGACACAAGATGATATAAAAATGACCTGGAAGGCCCAAGACAAGAGTCCCAGAAGGACTGGACAAGCAGCCACTGGTGGCTCCAGGCAGTAGGTTCCCAAGGGCTGTGCAGACACCCCAGAAAACAAACATCTGCCATCAGTGCTCCTGCAGACTGGGGAGCTGTGAGCACATGGTCAGCAGTGCTCCATCTTTGCAGAACAAGGAAGGTACATCCCAAACGCCTGGCAAACCCTAAGGAAAAGCCTTGGGAACTGAACAATACATGCAAAAACCCCTCCTGATGCAGTGGGAAAGGGGCAACAACAGTGTGAGATCAATCTCTACCGCTGTGTCATTGATGCTGCCTTTTCCTTCCAAGGGGGGCATGTCTGCCCCAAGAGAACACTGGAAACAAGATAGCTCCCTCCCTCTCTAGGTGTCTTCCTAGGAAATGGCAATTGTCTCTGCAGCCGGTTCAATACTTAATTGGCATGGGCAGATATCAGAGAAAGAAAAAATGGCTGTACAGTGAAGTTGTTGAAAGCCCTTTGAAGATAAATCTCAAAAAGAACAAAAGTCCAGAAAACAAAACCACCTAAAGAGGAGTAAAGAGAAAGGTTCCGAGCAATTTCCATATTATTTTTCATTGTTAACTAAAACCATCCCAGAACCAGAACTTTTGAACTATTTATTCAGCAGCAAGTAGAGCTGTGCCAGCTGAGGATTGCACGGAGCCCACCACAGGGGCATGCATTGGGCACTCGGGTAAGCCCAGGAAGGCAGTGCCATCTGCAGGGCTCAGAAAGCACTCACGACTCCCATTTATTTGAAAAGCAGTAAAGCACTGACGACTCCCATTTATTTGAAAAGCAGTAAAACAGTTGCTGCCGCGGAGGAGCGGGAAAAGAACACTCCCCCTATGCACTGCCCAACAAATAAAGCAGGTCACATCTTCCGAAGGAAATTGCTACAGCTGATAAAAGCTCTTTCAGCAGCACAAGATAAGAGAGGTGTCCCTACACCAAGCAGAAAGAGACCTTTCAAAGCACTGAAGTGAAAGTAATGAGTTAATTTTCATCTCAGATCATCTGGTAAGTCACATCATCAGCATTTAGGGAAGGTAGGACATGGCACTTGTATGTTAAAAGGTGGAAACATTTCTGGGGTTGAAGCAACAAGGATCTGGAATGGCCTCCCAGAGAGGGTCAAATCAGAAACCTCCAGGATGAGGGACTGCAAAACACAGGGCTTGTATGAACAAAAAGCTCTGTCTGGAGACCCAAACCATCTTCATGAGTTCTCTATCTATTTACATACAATGTTTGCATCACAAAACAGATTTGGGAGGAGAAGGCATTCCCTGGGAAGGGGAGATTCACTTACTAGGCGGTATTAACATTGGAAAACAACTGGCTAGGTGGCTTCCACACCATGAGCACAGATCAGGAGATATTTACTGATATGCTTTTTTTCCTGCACTAACACACACCTTTAAAATATTTGTCTTCCACCAGGCTTTTGTTCCAACCTAATTATCAAACAGTTTTCCAGTCTGCAATGTATTTAGAGCCTAACCCCAAAATAACAGGTCTTCTGTTTCTTTTCCATCTTAATAGAAAAATACATCTGCTGCCATGTTTTCAGGAATATATATATATATATATTCATTCTGTATTCTACTGTCCACTGTCCTGTTCAATTTTGCATTTCAGCTTTTCGTTGCTCTTCAGGGAATGCCTGAGATACAGAGATCTTGGAATAGTGAATCAGGGCAGGGAAACATTTCAGTACACAAACTCACCCAGCTGAAAGCAGTGCTGAGATTACAGATTGAGCCAGAGGGCTGGAACAGTCAGTGTTCTCCAACTGCAAGGGCTTGAAAAAGACCTCTCTATTAATTGCAGATAAGTATATTATGCTTGGCTCCACACTGGGCTGTCCACCAGGCAGGTTACTGAGTAACTGGTAAGATAAATGAACCACAAACCTCTCATCATCTGAAGTTCTGCCCATTCATAAAAGCCAGTCCAACATTTTTTAATATACTTCTGTGCAAAAACAATTTACTCTTAACTGAAGAACAGGGGCTTAGCTAAAAACCAACAGTGAAACAGGTCTATTGCTGTGCACCAACATCCCACAGTAACACGAGTTATTAATTCTAGCCTACCAAGCTCTTTGAATTTGCAGAAAACCATTGCCTGAAAATGCTATTATTTTCCTGAAATCAGCATCTGTTGTTTTCAGTGTGAGCTATTCACTGTCAGAAAAAGCATCTGAGCATCCCTGCTCTGTTTCTGAGAGAATCACCGCCCCCACCATAACATTTGTTTACTCCCCGTGCCAGAGCAACTGTGGCAGTGCGAGGTCAACACCCTGCCACAACATCTCACCCCATTACCTTCGAATCATGCGAGGAGGTGCAAATTACAGCTGGCCCCTTCACTAGTGCTTGACTAAACACAGCCCTTGGAAAGCAAATTTTGGTGGGCTGGGAGCAGCAAGCTTGACACGCCTTGCTGCAATTGCCTCTTGCTTATCTCCACGGGCAATTAACAGCATCTCCCTTGAGTGATGGGTTCTTGATGGGCTGGGAGGATGTGCTCCTGAACGCTGCACATAGCTGAGGTTTAATTACAGGCCAGACTGCTGCTTCCACAGCCCTGGCACAGAGGAAGGGGGTGGCAGGAAGCTGCTTGGGCTCCTTTTGCCCGTTCCCATCATCCCACTAAAACACTCCCTTCCCATCCTGCAGTCCATCTCTCCTGCAAAATGGGAAAGAATCATGGGCTGTTGATGGTTTCAGAAAGGCTTTTAAGCCACTAAAGCACCCACAGAAAGCACTGCTGGAAACCTTTATAGTCACAATCTTTGGAAATCAGACCTAGGCAGACACACAATTGTCCCCTGAGGAGCACATGAACCACAAATGGCTCCAGCCTTCTGGTGAGAGACAATCATCCAGGACATTCACAGGTAAAAGCTGTTCATTACAAATTTCAGTGGCGAATTCCCAAACACTCCCATGACAGAGGTCCACAAACAGTCAGCAAGCGTGACAGACAGAAAGAACAGGATTGGAATTTAATTTTCATGGGGTGACTAGAGTGGGCAAAATGAAGTTAAAGTTTTCTGGAGGTTCTTTCTTATAAAATAAAATTAAAAAAGAAGTCTTCTTAGTTTACAGCATAGCATAAAACTATCTCAGCCTAGATTTCAGCCAATCACACATAGAGCAAAACATATTGACAAAAATTCTATCCAATCATATGAAATACACGTAATAGTAGTTAAAACAAAGACTAGTTCATAAAAACAAAGAACAGAGATCCATTCATACTAACCTTCTAAAGATATACATTAAATAACCTTGTTGCAATCCATAAGCCAGTTCTACAAAGGTCTATTGTGCTATTTGTCACGTCTGCTGTACTGCTTAAAAAACTTTTTTGCTGTATGTGCAATGCTAACAAAACTTCTGCCTAAAGCCTACTCTTTTTAACCATTTTCTCAAAACCCTCTAACTTTATGAATCCCAGCAACATGGAATGGGAAAACAAAACAAAACCCTGGAAAAACAAGAGCTGTGTGCTAACTGCAAATATTTACCACTAACAAGAGACTTTTCTATGGCGATTACACTAGCAATGACCATCATAATAGCACAGTAAAAGTCAGAATTATTACTTTATTTAATTATGTTACTATTGCAGATATAGAGGGAAAAGTTAATACTCCACTATGCAAAAAGAAGATATAGGTTCTATGATGAGATCACACATATTCTGCTGTGTATTGGGAATATCAGAGACTGTAAAAAGAGGGCTGATGGGAGGGAAGGCAAGGAGGAGGAAGATGGAACTAAATTAGAACGTGATTGAAATATATTAACTAATGTTGGAAAATAATTTTGGAGCTGTAATACCTCCTCATATTAACATTTTTCAGGGTAGCTATTTTGCCCAGCCTCAGGCAGCACTGATGAAAGGAAAAGTGGCTATTAAAAGAAAAAAGGCAAAGGAACGTCATTTAACACTTGGCCAGAGTGTAGGGAAAATGACAGGAAACATCCTTGGAGTCATGCCCAGCAACAAAAAGCTGAAAGGGAGGCAAGCATGGCCTCACATGAACATCCACCTGCTCAGTTCTGTGAACGATGCTGGGAGTGTTCTCCACAAGCACAACACCAGTGTAGGCACGAGCCACTCACCCCACAGTACCATTTTGAGAGGTTCTGCACAGTCAGTACCCTCTGTCCCTGGGGTTGTCAAGATAGAAAGGAACAACAAAAACCCAAAATATTCCCAGAATTTGGCCCTGAACGACAATATATTAAAAAATAATCAGATTGTTTTGACAGGTGCCCCATAATCCAGCAGTAGATAAAAAGCTTAATTCTGTATCCAGTTGCACAAAAGTAACACTTTTGGCATTTGTGGAGTAACAAGAGTCTTAAATTCACAGACTCCAACAAAAGATTCAACCCAGAATCTTAATTCAACCCTGAGTTTTAAGCTCACAGTCTCAAACAAAGAATTCAACCCAGAAGCCATGGTAGTTTTATGGAAGGAAGAGAAAACGAGGGGGAAACACATGACCAAGAAGAAATCGTATTTACACTTTGAAGATACTATGTGAAAGTAAAAGAAAATTCATGAGGTGAAGACAAACTGTAGACAAGAGAGAGAGAATTGACTGACAATACCCACTGCATAAAAATGCCCCCTCTGCAGCCAAGAGAATAGTGTGCCTGAAATCCCCTTAGTTTACTGTACTAGGAAGAAAATCACCACAGTGCTCAGGGGATGGACCAGGTGCCAGGATCTGAAACATCCCTCTTTGGATCACTGTGCCCTGCTAGAGAGCTGTGTCCTCTCTGGTCCCTGAGCAGGTCCCTCCATTCCTCACTGCCTCCTTCAGCTGCTGGCTGGACTTGAACCCCAGCCATGGCAAAAATGACAGGCTAAACCACAGCAAGGTGCAAAGTCAGGTAAAGAACCCAAACATGGATAAAGTCCAAGAACAACATTTGGTCTAAAAGGTGATTTTTTTTTCCCCCCCTCTTGAATGGAGGGCTGGAAATACCTGTCACAAGCACTCTTGCTGCCCATAACACCCATCCTTACCAGAGAGCCTTGTTGAGTTCATGCCATGTATTGTCACTGCAGGATCCAAGAAAGATCTCTGCTCTTGTCTTTCCCAGAAGTTCAATAATTATCTTAACTTGTTGGAATTTGAAAAGCAAGGGGCTGTAAGCCAAAGCTTAGAATTAAACACAGGATTTGGTCTGAGACCTTGGAAAAGGCCTCAAGACTTGGGTGCTAGAAGAAAGAATGTGGATTTAGAGTTTAAAGCAGAGACATGTTGTGTGGAAGAAAGTTTACATTTTAAGATATAGGAAAAAATAATAGTTACAAAGGTAAACAAGGAGTTTAAAATGCAGTACTGTAGGTTTGTGTGTCGTAACATGATTGGCTAAGATACTTACGTTGTAGCTTGAGTCCATAAGATGAAACATTTAAGGATTGGGTCAAAACCAGAAATATCTGTGTTGGCAGTGTTTTATTAGTCAATAACTCCTTAAAAGGTCTTGTAACAAAAGGTCCTGTGACCTTCTGAACCATGCAGTGAAAATGTGAGCCAAACTTACCCTTTCTATGTAGAAGAAAAGTAAATCACATCACCAAAAAGAATTCAGAGGTCCCATCTCAAATTCCTTCCAAAATTCCCCAGAAGTGAATTATTACATTAAGTGATTGATTTTTACATGCACTGAGTTCCCAGGCAGTAGATGAGGAAACCTGTGAGCAGCTCAGAGTGGTTTCTCCTGCATGAAGCCACACCATTATTACAAGAATGACTGAACCAGTTGGGTCACATGAAGTGCAGCAAACTTCTGGTGACTCCTCAGAACAGACCCATGAACCCAACACAAACAGTTGCTTCTTCCTTACAGCTGAGCTTTGCACCTCCTCTCCCTGTTGCCTAAACAGAGTGGGCAAGTGACTGCCAAGCTGTCCAACACAGCTTAACTCAAACCCTTTTCTTCAAAATTTAAGAGGATCTTCACTGATCCTCAGAGCTGAGCCCTGAAGAAGAGCACCAGGGACTGGCCATGAACTGGTTTGGCACCATTCCCACCACTCTGGTCCCAGACACCCAGCCAGTTTTTCAAGCAGCAAACAATGCACCTGTCAAAGCCCGGAGCAGTCACTTTCTCCAGGAGAATTCCATGTGACACAGTGCCAAAGGCTTTACAAAAGTCTAGGTAAATAACATCCACAAACTGAGCTGCAGAAGGCAACCCTCTGCTTTTTTGGCCAACTCTCCCATTCACAGCTTTGTTTAGATTATAGATTGTCCTGTATTTACAGACTAAAGCTGCCATTTCTTTGTAAAAATGAATTAAACACCTGTGTTATTTCAGCACACATGTAACTCCCAATAACACAATGACCCAGAAAAATCAGAAGTATCTTAGGCATCAGATAACCCTGGTTTTGCTGTATCTCAGACTTCAGAATCACCTAGGTCTTCATCATCCAAGAGGTTTTTTTTAAAAATAAATTACATATGTTAAAATGTTTGTCATACCAAACTGAAAAAAGAGGAAAAAAAACACTGACATGAAAAGCGAAGCAATATGACTCATGACAGACACCAGATGCAGCCTTATCACACTGCTTTAGCACTGGGGTAAACACACTGACAGCTGTAGAGACTCTGATGATCCATATTTATGTCAGCGATATCCAGACAGAATGGAACATTTGCAGTTTGTGAGCTGAAATTTTCAGCCAGCTCCTCCCAGCTGCCTTTAACTGGATCCAGAATTAAGTGTTGTCAGACACGGTGCACAGGAAATTCACTCTTCTGAAGGTGTGCTAACACTAAAGAAAGATTACAAGCTTCTAATTGGCTTAAAGGTGCATTTATGGGCTCTTTCCTATCTATCAAAATACTTGGGAAGGCCTCTCCTCCTGCATGGAGGTCCACACAAACACTACCACACCTAAGCAAATTTACTTTCAGCACGAGCTCTAATAAAGCCAACAGTGCACTCAAATTCCCAGCAGTGCTCTCATTTACAGGATCATAAGTTTCAAGAGGCTTTTAATTTTTTAACAGAGGGGGATGAAAATCAAGAAAAGTTGATTCTCCCTAGAGCTGCTTGCCTTAGCCCTGGAATTGAACATGGAAATAGAGAAAAATCAGTTCAAGACCCAGGGTTAAAAGCTGACTCTCATTGCTTGCTGAAATCACCCAAGCATACCAAGGTTGACTGTTCATGCTGACAAACAGCCATGTTTGAGGAGAAGACAACTATTTTTGCCACTTTAGTTCTGAAAGAGGGTCACCAAAGAACAGTAAAACATGCAAACTTTACTCTGCAGAAACCTGTCATTAACTCAGCAGTGCTGAGGGTTAACAGTGTCATCACCAGCATTCAGAGCAGAGAAATGTACACCCAACATTTACTTTTTTTAATCTCAACATCAGAGTTGAGGTCTCTGCATGGGACATATGCACCTGCTTTGCTTTGCTGTCAGCCTTTCACTGCTGCACCTGGCAGAGGCAGGGAAAAAGGAACACAGATCCACATCACCATTCTCCAGCAAGCTCTTGGCAGAAGAGCTACTTGGACTATTAATCAATTTGCCATCTGGCCAAGCAGCAGCTAAGAAACTATGCAGAGATGAAGGGGTAGAAGATGTTTTCAAACTCATGTGCAAATTTTTGAAGTTTGCTTCAAAATTTTTGAAGATGCTCTTGTGTGGATATTCAGCTACTTTTCTCAGTTCCTTCACAGCCCTTAGTAAACTGGGCCCTTGTACTTCAGTAGAATTCCCAAGGACATCCTTCTAAATCCTCCAAGAGATGAGCCCACAGCAGTGCCTTTTCCCTACTCAGTGTGGAATAACTGGAAAATCTCCTTTGGCATAAACATTGTAGGAAATCTGAAAGTTATACCATTAATAAGCATCAAAGGCCCCTACAGATGTTGGAGGCCACCAATCCTGGCCACATAACAGGAGCACTCTCCAGCTGTAATGCACTGACCAGGAAACTTAAACCCCACTGCTGACAGTGCTGGACTCTGAGGCAGAGGGGACTGACCCAAAAGTCCAGAGGAAACAAAAATTATGCACAGCTCATAGATCACTTAACCTACTTGAAACGCCAGCTTGTCATCCAGCATCACTCAGCTGCCTTTAAAAGCCACGCTGTGTAGGACCTGAAGGTGCTGTCCTTCCATGCCTGCAGGGGGGTTGTGCACACACAGCACCCTGACACTGTCTGCACACAGAAAATTCAAAGGCTGCTTTCTCACCCTCAGCTGCACAGGCACACATGTCCTACTAACAGCTGGCAGACCTGCTTTCTCTCTCTTGCTCTTGGTTTATCTATTTCACCTTCAGAGCCTGCAGCTAATGAGCAGTGCCACTCCATCATAGAGACACTCTCCTGGGGGGCATTAAATCACCCAGGGGCAGTCTCTCAACAGCTTCCTGCAGATGCCTGAAGACATGAGACTTGATTCCAGATTCATTCACACTAGATTTATTCTACTTAAATTAAGTTTACTGATGTTGATGAGTGTTGCTCCAGATTCACATGGTGCACAAAACAAAGCTTTTCAGGTAGCGAGTCACACTGAGTGAGTCCACTTAGCTATGAAATAATCTATTTTAAATTACTAATTTCCATTACAAATTAAAAGCTGTTCATCATATCACATCCAGGCTGAAGAATCCTCCATGTTCCTTAGACTGGCATGGCAAGAGACTAGGAGAGAGTCACACCTGTGAGAGGCTGCCTCCATTATGAGATGTCTGAAATGAAGGACTTTGCCCTGGAAAGGTTTGAACTCTTTATGACAGACCATAGGCAATATCCTTCATCTTCTGCAGCTGCAGAATGTCCCCTCAGGATTGAGGGGCTGCCAGGGAATTCAGCAAGTTGGACTACAAAGGTCAGATGCTCAGCTGGCATTAATCACAGCTCAGCTAACTTTCATGGAAGTACAGGTGAAGATCTTGTTGGAAGAGATGCCTTTAGCATTGCAAAGAGAGGTGCCCAGGAAGAAAAGGGTCAGCTGGCTAAAACCAAATTTCTTCCACTGAAATCCCTGCAGCTGATGGCAAAGCAGGCAGTGACTGGCACAGACCTGAGTGTCTGCTTTCAGAAAGGAGTTTTGTTTGAGACCACCTCTTGCTGAGTGGCAGTTTGTGATTTACTTCCTCCAGTTTCTGGGATGGAAGAAGAACAGCAGCAGAGAAGTAAAAAAACACACAAGCAAGTTTGTGTGATTCATATGTTTGAGGAGAGAGCAAACAGACCTAAATAAGAGGAGCAAAGCTGTGTTTAACAGAACTCTACTCTGATTTCTGCAGGGTCCTTCAGGATCCTTGCCTGTCTCTGTGCTGCCACCAGCAGCCACTGCCTTCAGCCCTGTCCCTGGGCCACCCTCCCCTCACTTGCACCTGGCAGCAAGGAGGCAGAGCCACAGGAGATGCATTTCAGCTCCCATATTACTTTACAGCCTAAAGGCAAATTCAAACCCATGGCACTGTTTCCACAAGACACCACTCTTCCTGATAAAGAATCTTGCCTTAAAATGCCACTACAAAATAGTGGTGCTTGGCCAGGAATTCTGTGTAGGCTGCTAGAAAATACTGAGATTTTAATAGTGGGTGTCAGGGGACTCTCTGAAAATCAGCCCTTTTGAACATGTCAAACTGAGCACCCAGAATTTAAAGCACTCAATATTTATCAGCCACTTTAAAATGTTGGCCCTTGATTATGAAGGAGTACAGCTGTACAAGAAGAGACAGAAGCTCCTCGTGGGAATTATTTGATCTTCAGATTTAAAAGGCAAGAGCCCAGCAATATTTACTTATTTGGCTTTTAAACAAAGTTAAGGGTGAAAAAAAAAAGACTGTGGCTAGCAGCAGCAAAGAATAAACTTCTCATTAGTGGGTTGTGCCAGATTCTTAATCTAAAAATAGTCTGTTCAGCAGCTTTTGAAAAAAAACACCATCATGTTTAATTGAGATGCCACACTATATGCAAAAAGCACAATCAGGAATATTATGCCTCTCTTCTGCAATAGCCATGCTTCACATGCTGCTTGCTGAATCTGATCTAAGAGTGAAACTGCTTTACAATATTAGAACTAATGGGCTAAGTCAAGCCCAGAATTAAGGGATTTCTGCCACCCCCTTCTTTTCTGGGTATGTCTCAATAAAAAGTAGACATGGCACCAGTTAATATTAATTTACACAATTTAAGAAAGAATAAGGTAATAGACATAGAAGATGACAAAACAATCTTAAAAGAGCACATGGCAGTGATTTAGTAAATCCAGCTTTGTACCTATAAAGCCCAAAAAACGAAACCTCCCATTTTCTTTCCTGGAGTTACTCCAGTGGAGAGTAACACAGACCTTCTCCAGCTCTTAGAGGTAAAAATTGCTGCAGGAGCTGGTTGTTTCTGTGTTAAAGTTATCTGTAAATGATGACTTCATTTGTGGGAACAGAGGTTGATGCTGTAAAATAAATAAAAATGCTCTTTAACTGCAGCTTTCTGAGGACATCAATAGTTTGCATCGCCAATGTCTCATCCATTCAAGAAAAACTGCAGGTCATGTTTCAGCTGAGCTGTCTTTTGCTGACATTTCCCAGCTGAAGGCTCTAATAGACCAAGTAGAGGGAATTTTCATATACTTGTTACCAGAGCGAGCTTTTGTATAGAGGATTTTGGGATGTCACATAAATATTGCAGGTTCTTATTGATTTGTAGCACAGGAACAATTCATGCAGAGAGCAAAGCAAGTCCCTTTACACCAATAAAGCCTGGCATTGTTTCTTAGCTGGATTAAAGTGGAGTTGCTCAAAAGAGGAAAAGCTATTTCATTCTTTACTGATAAAAACAGCTTAAGGAAATTATCTGTTTTATCATGCATCCACACCAGCCTGAACCTCTAGCAACTCTGTCAACATGCACTCAGGATCACCCTGCACACCCCAGCTTATGGTGTGTCAGACAGGGACACTGGCTCTCAGGAGAGGCACTGCCTAATGCACCCTCTCAGAATTAGGACACTCTCCATGGTCATTTATGGTACAGTAACAATTTCCCAGCCTTTATTTTCCCAGCAGTCCTGTGACTTCCTAACTCAGAGTATTCTGTCAGGGTAATGAACCAGGGACATTATTAGTTTATGGACCAGCAGCTTTACTGGAGGAACTTCCTGAAAGAATCCCTCTCCTGCATCCCTTGCCCATGAGGTTTCCTATAGGAAATGGCAGTATGGCCCATTACAAACATAAATCATCCATTTCTCACCTAATCAAATCAATCTCATCTTAGAGCAACTAAAACAGCTTCACAAGAGTATTTACATTCTCAGGAAAACCTGAGCAACTTCAAATGTCTGGAGCTTATGTGACTTTATAGGCATTCCTCAGGTGACTTGCATCATCAGGCTTTATCATGAAAAGGGAAAAAAATCGATTTTCTTTTGTAAATTCTACCAACAAGGGTGGCCTGGGACAAGTAACAGTTGAAAAGAGATGGAGCAAGAGGATATAAGAGAATACTTGATATAAGAGAATACTTGATAAACATCCCAAATACATTTGTGCAAATTCCTGAGCTTCAGGAATGCCTTCTGTGTCCTCTGTGCTTCTCTAATACTCCTGAGGAAATCAGATTTACCCTTTTGGCAGCAATACAGCAGTGCTAAAGCTATCCTGCTATATACCCAGCCAGGTGAAGCACTATCCACAGGAGGGAAGATAGGGATGTACCAAAGGCAAGGACAGGTAACACCCCACAGCAACAAAGCATTTCAAAAACATTTGCAGACGTGCTTTTTCATGTGGAAAAGAATGACCAGAAAGGGGTTTAAAATGCCAGGCTGATTTCTGGCACTGCCCCAAGCTGGCACCTCTCCCAGTCCTGTTCAATCTGGATGTTTATTAGGCCATAGATGTACTGTAATTAGTGATTATACAAGATACTATCTGCTTAAATCCCCCAGCCCCTGTTTTCTGCGTTTGCCACATTCTTGATGTTTCTTGTGCCCAAATAAGCATCCTTTTTGGTAGCCACCCAAACAGGGCTGACACCCATCTTGTTGCTTGGTGACCTGGGATCAAGCCTCTGCACCATCCCTGATCTGCCTGTACTCAAGCCCTCTCACTCCACTGCACAAGAGATGTTCACAGCACTGTAACATCTACCTTAGCTTGGGTGGAGATGATAAATTTAACTAAAGCACAATTACACATTGAGATTCTTTACCAAATTAGCTGCAAAAGTGGGGGGGAAAGACCCCAATTTTTTTCTCCTTACTTCTACAGAGATATGACCACAGAGCAATATTTTACTGTGGAAATACTGATTGAAATTTGAACACCCCTTGAAACAACACCACCCATAGCTAGGGATAGTTGAAGGCTAAAATTAATTATTCCCTAAGTGTCACACAGTTTTTTGAAAACTGTCCAGGACTGAAGGTACTGAAACCAAAATACTTATGAGAACACAGAGCCTTGCATATCAGAGACTGAACCATCTCCACCATGTAATTAACACACACCATCAGAGTCACCAGGCACAAGGAGGCCACCACAACATGTTGCTGACCCTCTCTAGCTGCTCTTACCCAAAGCACAGCTATTGGGACAGGTTCTGCACTGTCCCAGCTCAGGACAGGTTCTGCACTCGTTTTCCTTGCAGAAAAGAGATGCCAAAACTGTTCTAGCCTGAGCTTGAACATACATGAAAATAAATTCAGTAAAAAATAAAATTAAAAACCACCAAGAATTAAGCTGCCAAACAAATGCTCACCTTACTGGGGAAGTTGTACATCAAATATGTTTTAGGATGCTGGCACAATTTCAGGCTCAGAGTATCAGGGCAACAGTGGAGCCACAACCACCACCAAAGAAGACTTCAAGCATCTGCTCCTCCCTGTTCTTCAGCCCAGCCTTTTATCCCCTCCTGTTGCTGCCCTGCACCTGTGTGCCCTCTGTTCCCTTTGGTGTTGGTCAGTGCCCCTGGGCACTCCATGGCTCGTTCCCTTCAACAGCATTCACCTGTCCTGCACAGCTGTAGCCCATTAAGGAGGAGGCTGGGCCAGCCCCACTCCCAATCACTAAAAACTGTGTGCCCACAACATCGAAGTGTATCTTTTTTGCAATTTAGTTAGATATGCTTCAGCAACCATTAAAGCAGAGAGGCAGACATACACTTTCTTAAAGTCAAGCACTTCGAAAGACAAGTATTTATTAAAAACACGCCCCATTATAAATTCTCCTTGCTACAACTTTCTGTGTGTGCTGGTAAGAGGAAGAATAAGCAATAACAGACAATGGGCAAAGAATTTTGGATAAGTTCCAATCAGAGGCTTTACACCTGGTATCTTTTCAGTGTTTTAATACAACTGATGTGTAATGACCTTCAGAGATAGCACTCCAAGAACATGGTCTCATTCCTCTCATATACCACATTTAAATACAAAAATGCTGAAAGAATTATAATTACACCATTGCACAACAGTGTTCTCAGAAATAACCAGATTTACTATTCTGTTCTGAGGACATGTGTAGAGAAATGAGCTAACTATATACCCACCCATCTGAATGCTGACTGTGGAGTTTATGCATCCTGGCTGCAAAAATCATAAATAGAACAGGAAGGTGAATCAGAGGGTACAGTTTTATGGCTCTAATTTTGCTTCCTTCTTCAGATCAGATGGCTGAGGTAGAAGAATTAAAGCCCATCAGACATCATACCATATGTCTGCTCAAAATGTTCATTAGGGATAATACCCAATATATGGTGAACCAAATATTTAAAGGAAGATTTCATTAGGTTACTGTTTCTTATGCATACAATTATGTTAAGGAGCTGATTTGAAGAACAAATCCTAGTTTAAAGAATTCCTGATTTAAACACTTAACAATACAGCTTAAAAATTTTATCTTCTTGAGTTGTGTTTAACTGGTTTCACTTAACTTCACAGCTCATGTTAGCTTTCATCTGAATTTCAAAAAAAATAATGCTAAGAGCATAAGAAAGAATCACCAGTTTTGCTCTCTCTGTGATTCACTCAGGAGAAAGCACACAGCAAAATCAGATTCACCAGCAGGCTGAGATTGCCGGTTACTTGACAGGCGGGTTTATTACCAGACATGGCAATTTACAGACACAACCTGACATTTTGAAATGCCTGTTCTCATACTGCTGTAAATTTCTCACTGCAACTTACATTACATTTAGGAAACAATTCAGTAAGGTCTAAAAACCACCTGACTCCAGCTGCTTCAATATCCCTTAAATCAAGACTATTTCATGTTAAGCAAAGCACCAATGAGTCTGAAGAGTTGGTATTTTGAGAAGGAGCAGTTTCTCTCATACCCCATTGAAAGGAGGGAGGGAAGCAGATTGCAGACTTTCCTCCCAGCTCTCAGTTCCTTCAGGTCTCTGTACAGAAATCATTGCAGATCTCAGTCACCCTGAAAGTACCAGGGGTGAAATCTCAGTATCAGCAGTGACAGTCTCAATAACTGCAGCAGAGCAAAATTCCACACCAAGGAGCGTGAGAGAGGAAAGGAATGATACTTGATTCTTGGTGGAAGAACCTAAGTATGCCATTATTTGGGGGTAAAAAAGGGCTGGGGATTCATGAATGAGTCTTTACCTTCTACTGCAAGATTTGTTTATTATATGAACTATTATTTGCATAATATTCATAGTTTACTATCATACTAACACCATCCTTCTGCATTCATTTCCAATGTCTGGCAGGTGCCTACAAAATACTACCAGGAACTGGTGCAAAAAGGTGGCAAGCTAAGACTTTCTCATTTCATAGTTTTGGGTCACTGCACACATTGCCTTGTCCTCTCCTGAGGAAGAAGGTGCTCAGAAAGCATCTTCAGCTGGGGCAGTGGTAAGATTGAGCTTTTCATTTGCACAGCACCCAGTGAAACAAGGCCTTGATGCTTGGGAGGGTTTATGAGGCACAAAGACCACAATTACCACCCATGTATTTTATTAGGAGCTTTATGGGAGCCAGCATTTCTTCCCTCACTTGGCATAAGCAAACACATTATTGAACACAAGGAGTATTTGCTATACCCATCACCTGCCTTAGCTCACTGCTAGGCACCTCCTGGCTGTCTCTGGGACAGAGGGAGGCAGAGGAGCTCCCCAGGCTTGAGGAGAGCTTGAAGGACTCCTTTGAACCTTGGGCAGTCGTTAACTTGCAGCTCTAATTCTACTACAGGCTCCCATCAAGATCTAGGAGATCAGTTCACATCCCTTTTTCCCCTCTATAAACCCATGAGAGCATTTCCCTCCTCCCATGCACTTTGTACCTCACCTACTTTACAAGCCTGATTCCTCAGAAAAGGGGAACCCCTCTATGTGGCAATCCAAGCTGTGACTGGTTCCCTAGGTGATACTTTAAAACAAATACCAACACAAATATTTCCTAACAATTGGCTGAACATCCCTCCCCTCTTCCCCCCCTCCTCCCAGCCAGGTACCAGGAATATGCTGCAGCTATTCCCCAGGGCTCCCTAGACTTCCCCAGCAAGGTCAGAGAAGATGAAATACTCTAAGCAGAAAGCAACAATTTTTATTTCAAGGTAAAAGCCAAGATGCCAAAATTTGCCTTCCTGCCAAATGAAGAGACACGTTTGCATATTTTTTTCTAAAAGAACATATATGAAGATCGGCAGTGTGCAAAGTGACAAGGACTGCAAATTCTAAAGCATTTTTTTTTCCTTTTCATGCTTTCTCTTATCTGAAAAAAGGACTTTAACATGAGTCCTTTGCAGCAGAGGTCAGTGTGTAAAACGCTGCTTTCTGCCGCAGACCCAAGAGTCCCCAGCAAGAAGATCCCAGAAATAAATATGCCTGTACAAAACCCTCCAGCTTTGATAAAATAACATTTTGACTGAATAGCTATTTTACCTACAGTGTTCTCTCTAACTTCATTCCAACTACAATTAAGTTAAGAAGTACTGCATCTCCAATCCTTCCTCCTCTTCTGTAACCATCCTAAAAGATTTAAAACAAAAAGACACAGCTTTTTGTTCTTTCATAGAAAACTATTAAATCTGCATTCTCACTTTACAGTACAGTTAGAAGCAATTTTATTTAGCTATTTATGATTGTGGAGGGCATAATCTGAAAACGAGCCATGTCTCCTTTTTCTACTGATTCATAATATGAGAACAGGAGTTTGAGCAATGACATTACCAGCATGCCAGTGTCAAATAAATGAAAGGTGCCACTTCACACAGCACGTGGGCATCTTATGGAATTTCCTATTGCTAAAAGCCTTAATGTCAGGCAGGACTGAATGGAAATGCAATTGCACAGCACAGTTATGAATGGTAAGAGGGCTCCACATGGAGATGCCATTCCTGCTCTGAGATACTCATGTTTTTTCCTGGCTGTAAGGGTAGAAGATGAACCTGCAGCTCCCACCCATTCCTAAAGCAGAATGGCCATCATGGCAATCCTTAGAAAACTGTCCAAGCCTAAGGTGACATCAATTTATGTATGTGCCATTTTCCTTCTCATCATCTCCAAAGTGTAAAATTGGACTTGTGTGGCCTGATTCCAGAACTCCTCTCTTGGAGTGTTTATTATACTGGGTATTACTGATAGTACCACTGTACAGCAAGCAGCATGCCAGTAGGTAATGAACAATGAATGTGCAATCAAATCTGGACAAGAGGGAGTTTTGCAAGCCTTTAAACCTCAACATATTTAACAAACAGAAGTAAATTCACAATCAGTAAAAATCCCTAATTTCACATGAAAGTAGATGTTCTTGTTCCCTGGGTCCTCAGACAGGGAAGATGAGGCCAGGCTGGTATGTGAACAACAGAGTTTTGAAGTGATTTCATGTCCACTGTGTTACAGTGCAGGTCACAGGCACAGGCTGGACACACAGCATGACATATTCTATAGACAACACATCAGACAGCCAGCATGAAATCAGTGCTTCTAACTCTTTTTAAAATTCTTGAAGTACTTTGCTTTCCCTGAAACGCAGAAAGGAGAAATGATCTAGTTGATTTCCTCTTGTACATTTGATTACAAAGGATGTAATTTACTTCCTTCAGAAATAGCTTTGAGTGCTAAAGAGCCTCAAAACTTCAGGACAGAAGCCACAGCACCATCTGGGCTGTGAATTTAGGGACAACAGCCCCCCTGGATGGCAGCTGCAGTGAAATGAAGAATCATTATGGTTGTTACACAGCTCTGTACAATTTCTTCTCTACTGCTGATTGCTCAGAAACCCACTGAAGACAAGGTGGCAAGCTAAAGTGTTCACCTTGCCCTCTAAAACAGGGGAGGGACAGGGAGCTTTATGATCTATGCTGACAAAACTCAGAAGGACAAAAAGATATCAGAAAACAGGTGCATCTCTAAAAGAGGGAATCCCTCCATTTTGCTCCAACTTATTGGTATCTGATAGAAACCAATAAATGCAAAAACAAATGCAACTAGCTCAGGTGAAAACTACTACACAAAGCTTTCTTCATTCCTTTAAGAAATAAGATGTGTTCAGCTTCCATACCATATTAGGTATTTTAGGAATTTGCACTCTGGAGAAAAAATATAATGAGTTCCTGTAGTATCCAAGCCGAAAGGCTTACATTTCACAGAAAAAAACATCCCAACAAAACAAAACACAACAAATGACAAACCTGATATCACTATGTTCACATGAAAATACTTTGATTTTTATGTTTTTTGCTTTCATTCCCTTTTTTTTTTGTTGTTAACATGTACTTATGCACACTAAAGATTACATGAAAGTCATTTGGCAAAGATAACACACAGTAGGATTTGGGAATGGGCAATCAAATAATCCCATCAGCTTTATATTTAGTACCTAGCTAGAAAAAGGGACAAGATCTACCACATCCTTTCTTGTTTACCTAGTGTAATTGCTTTTGAGCTTTCTTGCAAGTGGATTTGCTGGAGCAACATTGTTTTCCCTCCAGTAAGGCTGGCTTTCACCCCAATCCACAAAGATCTGTGATTACAGACAATAAGAAGGATAGACTAAGATAACCTTAAAGGCCAGTGTCTCTCTTTTATTTCTTTCCCTGTACAAAATAAAACCCGAGTTTCTGACCATGTTCATAAAACACATGAGCGGCATTTTGATGAATAAATGCAAAACTGTGAGCCTACAGCACGGTGCTGATGCCCTGCAGTTAGGCCTCAGGAGAGCAGGGGGACAGGAGAAGAAAGGAAAAATAAAACAAGGAAGGATCAATATCTCAAGAACCAACTGACAAAGAGAAGCAGAGAAAAAGGAGGCAGAAACAGATACTGAAGTCAATTCTATGTTAAATCACTCTGTCAAGAGTACCAAATCTGGCAGCAATTTTGAGGTTATCATGGTCATAGAAACCAGGAGCTTCTGACCATTTCTGATGCCTGGCCGAGAGACTGTCCTCCTTTTTTGTTTTTGGCAAGATCCAGCTTCTGCCAATGAATTGTACCTGTGCTCAGCAGCACAAGTGATTCCTCCTCCTCCTCCAGCCAGATGCAAGGATGCCTCCACAAATGACATCCCACTCCTACCAGATTCTGGGACTATCTCAGGCAAAGGTACTCTCTGTAGACATTGTTAAAGCAAGTGAGAAGGTCCCAGACAGCAGCAGTTGAAAACATCCTAAATGCATTTCAGGGCTCCTCCATCTGGAAAACAGCCAACTGAAAACAAACCACATGGGTATTTTATACTAAAGCCACATCAGAAAGCTACATAAAAGCTATATCTGGCTATATTTTCCCAGACAAGTAAACTGCATTTGTTCCTCAGGCTATTGCCCCTCAGGATTTTTTCCAAGGTTTTCAAATTACATGAGTGACTATATTCTTCTAAATCTTTGCATCCTTTTCCTGAATAAAACAGCTCTCAGAATTATCAAAGCACATATATTAGTGTACTAGGCCAGCTACCTTTCATTCCTAACAGTTCTCTACATACACAGAGAGAAAGAGGAAAATAAAAACCCAAAATAACCAAACTTTAAAAAGACAGAGAGATAGGCTCCATCCTTTATAGCAAATCAAATCTGCTTTAGCAGATTTTCTGAGCTCCCTCATCCTTATTGGCCATCACACTATTATACAAAGCTGTCACTGCATGCGAGATACTTTGCTTCAGGGAGGAAATTATCAAGATTAAAGAATTACTTACTCCACTTCCACCAACCTTGTGAATCATTCATGTTCCTTACCTGAATTACAGCCAGCTGCAGCATCTGTCACAGCCTGGACCTAAGCCACTTACAATGTAACATTTACCAATGATCATTCAAAATATTTTAATAAACCTCTTTTAAATACACACATTGTGTGTTGGCACACACCACAGGAAAAAACAGTTTATTGTACTGTTCAGTATCTTGCTAAAGCACTGTGATTTTAGCTGAAAGCTAAACAGCTTTCTCTATAAGGCAAGGAGGCACTTTATTTATTATTTTTCAAAAGCTCCATCTAAGACTAAGGCACATTTCCCCCTGGGCTTTAGTAACAGCAGGTTTTAGATTCTCAAATGAAAACTGAAGTAGGTGAAATCCCATAGTAAGGAAGCCTGTACCTATGATCAGGCTAGGTCTTACCAAGGATGCCTCTGTACAAACAAGCACTTGACTCCTGTGCAAAATTTCATCTAAAGCTCCTAAAGATTGCTGGGAATGCTCCAAGTTCACCTTGCAGACTATTTTAACTCAGTTTTCAGCAGAATCTGGATGAAGTTTCATGTTGTGTAACAGGAAAATCAGTATTGTAGTATGCCACACACACCTCAGCGTCTCCCTTTAAAAACCAGGTGTCTAGCCTCAGACCCATAATATTCTCTCTGCAAACAGACACTCCTTTGTGGCTAATTAAGATGTTTCATTGTTGCATTAGACCTCTTGTTAGGGGCAGAAATGAGCCAAGACACAGACTCTCATCTAACAACATGAAAAGGGTCTCAGTTTACTTTCCTTTACAGCTTAGCCATCCTGACTCTGACAACAGCAAACTCCTGCTGTTGGCTTCTCTGACAGACCCTGACTGCTGCCCATTCCTGCTGGAATATGACTGCAAGTGTTTCCTGCTGCCTCTGACCACAGGCTTTTACCTGGCTCAGCTGTGACTGCAGGCTCCAACAACAGCTCAAACTCCACCAGACCCAGGCTGACCTCACAGCAGATCTTCTACAGCAGCAATTCTCTCCCTTGGGTCTGTCTGGATCATTCCTTCTTCTTCAGGGCTCCTCTACCTCCTCAGGGTCTTCTTCCCCTAGGTCCTCTTTGTCAAGGCTCTCCATGGCTGGCCAACCCACCCTTTTATCACACTTATCTTTATTAGTCACAGCTGCAACCCAAGAGGGCAAGGCTGCTCTTCTTTGGTAATTAGTACAGCTGTGATTTATCAGGGGTGAGTTCACTTGTGATCTCTTCTTCTTCACCTACATTCTATAACCAAGTTGCTGTCACATTTCCATGCCCCAGCAGGTCAATTCTGCCCTGAAGCTTTTGTGTTGCTCGTGGTAGCCCAGGTCTCACCAAGGCAGAGCAAAGGCAGCACATATTGAGTTACCCAAACGTCTCCTGCAGTAATAGGATTACAGTGAGGATTGCTTTAAAGCCTTCATTTAAAGCCATTAAAAATAGTCACTTTGCTGTCAGATTATTAATCACCTGTCATAATATTCTTAGAGGTGATTATAAAAAGTATATTTCTCTGTAGTCAGAACGCCCTCCTGTCAGACAGCACAGCACAGGGAATGAAGAGGCAGCAGCAGGAAGAGTGCTGTGACACAGGAACACTGCCACCTCCTGATCTTCTGCCAGGCACACACTCAGCTGTGTGGAACCAGAATGTCAGAGAGGTCTTCTGACCTTGCCTGGGACTCACCTTTTGGGCATAGGCACACACTGTTCAGCTAACACAGGATAATTCACTAAGCTGCACTAACCCACCTTTGAGCCTGAGGTCTGCTGAGCCAGATCTCCTTTTTCTCAGGCACACAGTTTGGGTGTTTCATTGCTGTAGCACCAGGCACATCAGCAGCTGCTCCTGCCACCAAGCATAAAAACAAAGCACATCTAGTTCAGGGAGACAACAGAGACATGCAGTGTGACACGTTCCAGAGCCAAACATGTTTCCTTCATACAGAACTTGTTGCTAAATTTCACACAAAGCACAGGGCAAAGCAGCACATCCTGAGACAGTTCTGGGGCCCAGAGCTGGTGAGCACCAAGCCACCATGCCCAGCCCTGCCTGCCAAAAAGCTTTCACAGGCAGGTAGAAGTTGGGCAGCTGCAACCATGGTGACTGTGGACAGCATAAAAGAGTTTTGTTGTGAAAACTCAAGCATGTCACTCACTGGACATGAGTAATTTCTTTCATAGTCTTTGTGACTCAGTTAATAGCTTCTTTTCCTTCTGGTTAATACCAATATGATCATGGTAAGGGCAAGAGTACATTTTCTGCTTGGGCTGGTTAATTTTCATGATTATTTTGCAAGGCATCAGGGTCTCCTACTGAGGCATCTATGTATTCATTACACTTCAGCAGCACAGAATGAAATTGTAAATGCATACTGCAAATTTGGGCATTCTGGTTCAGTGGGAATAAGAAATTGTGTCAATGGAACAAGTGATCTGTTCCAAATTTCTGGTTGTGATATATGGGAGAAAATGTAAAATAAAGTAAGGAGCATTACAGACAACAGCTATCTTAAAATAATATCTCCTTGAAATGGAGAATAAAACAAAAAAATTCTCTCACTTTAGGTTAGATTTCCACTCTATCAAATAAAGACTATGTTAAACTTCCAAAAGTAGATTTAAATCAACACCACAGGTTCAGCTTCTGGAAGTCCATGTATTTTTGATGTGCCTTGTCATATCCCATTTGCACTGAAGCTGCTCTTAAACTGCCCCTAACACCTCATCATGGACCATAAATTTACCAAGAATCTGATTCCCAAATATTCCCAAACATGCAGATCTGGCTCTTAGGAAAAATGGCTGGGTTAAAATGGTTTTTCTGGGGGAGGACACTTCCCCTCCACTTGCAAGAAGATTGATTCAAACGTAGCTTGGAAGAAAAATAAAGTTTGCTGTACCCAACGTCCATTTTGCTGCTTCAGGTAGGAAACCACTTAAAACTGAGAGAGTTCCACCTTCTCCAGTGGACACATCCTGGCTGGGAAAGAGCTGCTGGAAGGGCTGAGGGCTGGGCAGGAGGGGAGCACACCTGAGACCACCTTGGCAAAACAACCAATGGCAAAGACTGCACCTGCTGTTCCTCACACCCCTGCACATGCACACAGAAATCCAAGAAAAAGCCATCCCCAAGGTACAGAACTAGGGAACATCAGGGACCCCTGTGTGCCATGGGATGCCTCTGCCAAGGATGGAATCACTCCCAGCTGCCTGTCCCCTAAAGGAGTCCTGGCTGTTCCCTAAAGGAGCCCACTCCATGTTTCTGGAGCAGTTGGTGAGCATGGCTGGCAAAGCAGCTCCCTCACTCAGAGGAAACATGAGGGCTTCAATTATGTAAATTTATTATGCTTGTCTCTGGTGTTTCTCTTGCAGTCACATTTTACTTCAGGAAGCACACTATTTTTTGTTACCCTAGCCTACAATTAGCTACAAAAAAATGACATTTTTTAATCTCATCTTTTCTGTCATGTCTTAACCTCCTTAATACTCATGTAATTCTTATCTCCCTCCTGCACTCTGATTAACTTGTCTGGCACTGCAGCAGCCACAGAGAATCCCCAGCCTTTTCCCTGTCCTGCAAGCAGCACCTGGAGCTCTGACACTGGGGCTGCCCTGCGAGCCCAGCAAGCCCACCCTGAGATGGGGGCCCTCCACAAAGGGACAGATTTCAGTGCCATCACAAAGTGGTGCTGATCCTCTCTACCTCAGAGAAAAGAGAAGCACTTGCTGATGAGCAGAAACAGTGCTGTTACACCAGGCTCCTGTTATTAGTCAATCCAGCAATCAAAAAGCTCAAGGAGCTCTGCTTGCCCTCTCCCTGAACAAACCAGAGTTCCAGTTCTGTGATTTGAGGGATCACATCATCACCCTGCAGGTTGAGGCTGATGGAGGTCAAACCACTTCTTTCACAGAAAAAGAATGCTCAGATCTGTAACCTTAGAGGGTTTGGGTTCTTAAAAAAAACTTTGGGCTGGTGGGATGTGGCATAATGACTTCCAGTGACGCTGGTCTTGAAATCAAATTCAATATAAAAATAATTTGCATGTCTGGTTGGTTTTTTTTTTTCCTAATACCAATGTAGTCAACAATGAGAGAAATGATCCAGGCAAGCAATAGGTTAATTTGAGACTAAAAGAAGCATTTTATGGATTTCTGTAGGTGAGGCTCCACACAGGATGACAGTAAATGGTGTTTACTGCTGGCTGCAGGAGCCATGCCCTCACATCACAGCAGCCCTAAAAGGTTGGGGTTGGAGGGAACCATTAAAGGTCTTCTAGTCCAGCCCCCCTGCCATGGGCAGGGACAAATGCACATGTACCCAAAAACACTTTCAGAGTGGAAATGAATTAGAACTGGGTGAATTAGTCTCTGTGAATAATTTAGCAGCTACATCTTACATTAATTGTTGAATAATTTATTCACAAATACATTTTCTCAATTATATGACCTCTGCTGCAAAGTAATGAATGTTATTTGGCAAATAACTTACTGTAGAATATTTATATGAACACATTAATTCTGAATAAATTTCACTATTACCTCATTACTTCCAAATTCACTGTTTGAGTGATCTCAGCATAGACAGCAGCCATCTTTTGCAAGTAACTTCTATTGCCTGGTCTGGTTCATCCTAATTTGAATGTCTCAGCACATACTCCAAAATATTTCAGTTTGTTCTGGACACATTCCTTCTGTATAAAGTCTGGAGAGCTCCTGGAATAAACACAGTGATGTGCAGGCAGGTACAGATACAGGTGGATAGACCAGGGGGGAGCAGCAAACCTGGGAATTATTCAAACAGAGGTTTAGGGGGGTTTTTGACAAGTATCTGCAAGTATTCAAAGTCTCACTGAGATTTGGAGGGACTAAACACATAATTCCAAGACTCTTAAGAAAACCACAGCCTTTGCTGAAATATGTTTTCTCTCCAGAGCACAATGATTTAAACTACTCCTTATTTAAGCACCAGGGCAGCAGACTAGGCACAGCTGGAGTCACAGTCCAAAAAAATGGAAAATACCCAGGCTGCTTTACAGACATCATGTACCTTGGGCCTTTAGATGGGAAACTGGCTGCCAATACATGAAACTGGCTTGAAATATTGGTAATCAACACAGCCTCAGGAACACTTCTGAAAACAATGTTTGCTCTCTCTTCTTGTGTCACAGACATATTTTCTGAAAAATACTTTTGCTAGGATTTTTTCTCCTGAGAAGCTGAGGCCTGAGAAACTAAATGTAAACAATGATTATCTGCTGCTCTGGAATGCAACAGGTGCATCTTTGGTCCATGTGAGCTGTTTCTACACAATCACAAGTCCAGCTGTGCTGGGACTCTGGTCAGTCACAAGATTTTATTATCATTCCATTCCTTTCCTTTCTTTGCTAGCCTTCTGATGAAATCCTTTCTTCTATTCTTTAGTATAGTTTTAATATATCATTTTCTTTTAATGTAATATATATCATAAAATAATAAATCAGCCTTCTGAAACATGGAGTCAAGATTCTCATCTCTTCCCTCATCCTGGGATCCTTGCAAACACCACCACATTTTTGGACATGAGCAACATCCCAACACACTGTCAAAGGATTGTGCTGGATTTAACCCTTCCTTCGGGCAAGGCACAGCAATACAGAAGCTGCAAGGTTCTGCTCTGCACATGCAAATGCACTGGAGGACCATTAAAACACCTGGACAGTACTTGCAAGGATGTTTGGTTCATTGATTTATGGCAAACATATCAAACTTAATTTCTTCTAACCATGCTGTCATGGCTTTCAGTCCAGTAGTTCTCCTAGCCAAGTGCTCCAGAAGAACATAGACACACAGGCACTCCAGAAGAACATAGACACACAGGCACTCTGGCTGGAGGGCTCCAAAAGAGTTTTTTGCTTCAATTTGCAGAAAAAAGCAATGCAGCAGCTAAGCCAGGGACAAGTTCTGCAGGATTTCATCACCCCTTACTTGCCATTTTTAATGAAAAGCTGACATCTTAGAAAAAAATTACTGCTGAATTTGCTTAACCAAATTGACAGTTAAAAGCAAGAGTCCCCTGCTATTCTCAATCACACTGACAGCTGATTTTTTTTCTAGAAGAGGATAGCATATCTGACATAAATATTTAACAAAATAAAAATCCCTATAAACATGAGGACTGGTAATTTTGAGCTTCTTCTATTTTTAACCAAACAAACTACCTGTTGGGCTGTCATTGGGGGAATTTTGATTTCCCATGTTCATAAATCAATCACCCATCTGGGACAAAGAATATAAGCAAAGGGATTCACAATCTTCTGAGTCCTTTTACAGCAGCATTAGGTGTGGATATTATGGAGCTAATGTGTGTGTGAAGCAACCTACTTGATGGCCTGCTGTTCTCTGTTGGGGAAGGAAACACAGGGAAATCTTGTGCCTGGATTCTCTGCTGTTCTCTGCTGGGGAAGGAAACACAGGGAAATCCTGTGCCTGGATTCTCTGCTGTTCTCTGTAGGGGAATGAAACACAGGGAAATCTTGTGCCTGGATTCTCTGCTGTTCTCTGCTGGGGAAGGAAACACAGGGAAATCCTGTGCCTGGATTCTCTGCTGTTCTCTGTTGGGGAAGGAAACACAGGGAAATCCTGTGCCTGGATTCTCTGCTGTTATCTGCTGGGGAAGGAAACACATGGAAATCTTGTGCCTGGATTCTCTGCTGAGAAAAGACACACAGGGAAATCCTGTTCCAGCCGTGCAGGTTGGAACACCTCAGATTGCAGCTCAGGTAATGAGGATAAAGAACAGAAACAGCATTGTGTACATTTGGGATGATTTCATCTTCTTCATCCAGAGAGTAAATGTTGACCGAGACAAGACCTCTATCCAGCAGGGATCATATGTATTCTCTGCCTTTCTTGTAGGCTTTGCATGCTGTGTCCTGAACAGAGAAAACCAATCTTTTCTCCCCTGGATGTTGAGCTTCTCTTGCCTTGAGTTTGAATAGAAACAACAGCCAAGACTGCTCAGGAACTGAAGAGCTTCTACTGCCTTATTTCAATTTATTCTTCTGTTTGTTTGTTTTCCAAATGTAACTGCTTAAAATTATTTTTCACTTTCCTTTGGCAACCTTTTGATGAATCTGGAGAAGGTTTGCTCACACAATGTCTAGAGCCACAGAAGAGAAAGTGACCCATAAAAGCTGTGGACTCTCAGTGCAGTTCATGCTAAATGATTTCTCTTTTCTGTTAATCCCCTCCTATTCTAATAATAGTTCATACAATTTATTCAAATACATAAGGAAAAGAAAATATTATCTGTCCCACATACACTCACAGATGCTCTTGGATGCAAGGGATGATTACCAGGTTGCAGCCAGCTCTGAACACAGACACCAGGCTGAAAACTTGGGGAGTCACCTCCAGTACCATCCCTTATCCATAGCACAGGGTGTGTAATTAGATGACAGATTTTGATCTTCACACAACAGGAGTCAGGTGTATTTTTGATTCATTTTCTGTCCCGTGCATTGTGTTTCTAGTATTTGTTACTTTGTTTTAATGCCTCATGTCCATAATTCTCTTCTACACAATTTATCCTGATCTGCAGCTGGAGGAAACTGAGGAGAGACTGGGAAATTTGCCACTTTCATTTTACACCTGCTTGGTTACACCTACAGGGTGCTCCTTTTTCATGCTCATTTTCTTCATGTCTCTTTCAATTATAGGCAATCTTCTTCAAAATATCATCTCTAAGTAGCTTCCCAAGGAGAGACTAGCTTCTTTTTCTTCCTTCCATTCATGTCTCCAAAAGATAGCATTAATAGTGTCCCTTGGGATACTTTAAGATTACCTTACCCCACTATTTTCATCTATTTTCTCTAATTCTTACTCCCTGTGTTTGGCTTCTGTGGCATTGCCCAGAAAACATTTTTTTTCCTGAATTATAATAAAGCTGGCTCTGATAGAAAATTTGCACCAGTGCAAAGACCACGAAAGAAGTGGAACTTTAAATATATGTAGATCTTGAGACACTCCACTAAAAAGGGACACAATTCACTGACAATTCATTTCTTACAGTTGTTTAGTTCCATTTGCTCCCAGTCATGGCTACAAATGATGGTGATCTCAGTTCTGGATCTTTTAAAAGAAACTATCACCTTTCCCACAGTGGAACGTGACATCTGCTTTTTCACCAAATTCTGGGCTAGGAGCATCATTTAGTATACAGTCAGAATAACTCAGCCCTTATTTTTACTGTCTGGGTCTTTTTTTGTTTTGGTTTCTGAAGACCCTGAGGACAAATCCAAGCAGCTTCCTGGGAAGGTCAGGATGCCCTTGGTCTCTGCTGGATTGATGCAGGAGGCTTCAAAGCACTCAGCACCTATTTTTCCTTCCCATATTTGTCTACATCCTTCCTTGTTCTCCTATAATTCTATCACCTGAGATGGTTTTGACATGCTCAATCTGATTTAGTTTCCTTGTATTTCCCCAGGGACTTGAATTGTTCTTCATACCCCATTTAGTTTTCCTTTAGAGAGAACACTATTTGGTGTAAATGTATTGTCCTCAGCCTCAGGAACAGGAAGAGGAGTAGGGAGCAATTCCAAGGCTGCTCAACTTCTCTGGCCCTTACTCTGCTCCCTTCCATCCATGCAGGATCCCCCACTTGACTGAGAGAGTTTTGATGGAGCAGCTGTTTGATTTCTCTCATTTCATCCATTGTTTGCATTGTCTGCTTGAAAACATGGCCCAGACACAGCTTTTGCCCCTCATGCTCAGCAAGGAGATGTCAGGTATTCTTAACCACATAATCTCACACTGCCAAAAGAAAAAGGAAATAAAACTAAAAAAGAAAGGGAAAAAAAGTCTTCAGGCAAGTAAAGAATATAGAGTCCATAAAAAACACAGACTCTGTTTCTTAATCACCACCTGCTGCCTGCAAGAGCAGTATTTCCTTTTCCACTTTTAGGAATGACTTGTTTTATTTCCCTTTTTTTCCAGCTCAGCTGACAGGATAGCCGTGTTTCCTCATTACCTCCAGGGAGACAGGCAGGCACCACTCAAAGCAGTGAGAGCAAATCCTCTGCCCTTGTCCAAAAGCACTGAGATGAGCAATGCAGGCCCTCAGATTCCCTCTGGATTTTCAGATACAGCAGCTCACCTTGCTCTGTGGTGCGGCCATTTCCTCTCCACTCTGCCTGATCTGCTGTGATGACACAACAAACACCTGGAGCCCCACACAATATGTGCCAATAAAGAGCCTTATCTACAAATGCTCACACTTTTCCAGATGAAATTTCCTGATCCAAGATGGAAAATAGGGTGGAGCATTATAATAAACATCAAACCAGTGACTCTGGAGTGCTCCCAGTCCCTCACTGCTCTTCTGGGCTGCTTAGCCAGCACCATAAACTGCCAGGGTGAAGGAGTTGGATGGGAGCATCTTGAAGAAGTACATATTTGTCTGCCAGGCAGGCTTTAGAAATGTAAACCCATGTAGGAGGATCTATGCTTCAGGCTGGCTCCTCTAAAGTGAACAACTTCTAATTAATTTTTTTAAAATACTGCTACAGGCAATATTTAAATTAAGGCAAAGTGTCTTCTACTTTCTTTTACAGAAAGGCATTGTAAATTGTATTTAATCTGATTAGGTAGGAAAAAACAAACCAGCTATACTTCTAGGAGCTCTAAATATGTCCTTTTAAGCAGCATTTGAAAGAACACTCTTTACATCAACTGACTTTAATATGAAGTAAAGCACATTTAAACAGTCAGTTTAAAATACCACACAATTATAATGTTATTGCAGACCCCTTGTTAGGAGGACACCTTACCGAGGGAAAAATTTTTGAGCAAAAACTGCTGTCACCAAATTGTAATCTACTGACTCTGAAACTGTTAAAACATTAGACCAATATAAATTTAAGATTATGAGCTTTGAAATCTTCACCACAATGTATTTAGTTACAATTTCATTTTGGAGAGAAATTATATTTTTTTAAAAATCACATAAATAGTTTCAAAGAAGGAAAGATACACTGGGCAATCAGGAAGGGATTATGTCTCCTGGCCATTTCCTCCATCCAGAGGACTTTATTTTTCAAAGCAGATGAATCACCTTACCCATATGTGCAATGAAAAGTCTATTTATCATTTTAAATCAATGGTCTCAGCTGCCTCAGCTGAGCCTTGGAAAAGGTCCCTGGTGCTGGATGTGATGGTGAAGGCTGATCAGGGTACAGAGTTTGGGCAGAGCAAGGAGCAGAAACTCAGCCTAACTCTTTCTCCATTTTATTGTATCACACCTTTGTTTGCTAATAGAAGGTGTGAACATGAGGACTTGTCTTTATGAAAGAGGTGAAATTGTAACCCAGCCTTGCAGTTTGTTCCATGTACACAAACCCAAATCCATTTAACTCATGACTGGTATGATCTCCTCAAAGAGGTCAGAACCAGAAGCACAAGGAGATATTAAAAAGAAGGTTCAAACAGCTACAAGTAAACACCAGTGTTTAGCAGAATCCCACTCTGTGTGTGTCATAGCAGGGCTGAAACTAAAAAAAATACAGATTGTCATTTGTGCATAAGTGAACAATGAAGAGCTGGAATAATTTGTTATAGCATTTACAGAAATCCAAGAGAACATGAAACACTTACAAGTATGCCATGTTGAAGAGAATTCTTCCTTTTTGAAAATGGCTGGACAGTGGCATTCAGGAGTATTTTGCCAGCTCTATTATTTTATTCTTCCTGGCCTCTTGTCACCTGATATTGAGAAAACCAAGGCAAGGTTACAATTTGTGGCTGCTTTCATGTTGTTCCTTCCTCATTAACTTCTGGGCCTCAAGACCTAAGGCACTTTTTTGGGGTAATGGGTGTCAGCTGGGGAACTCTGAAGAGTTGTTGCTGCTAAATGCAGAAAATCTGGACCCTTTTCTACACTCTCAGTCCCACCCAAGCTCTTAAGAGAGAATTTAACCCATGGTTCTAAATGGCAGACACAGCACAGCTGAGAGGTCAGTACTGTGGAGATCAGATCACCTCAGAAAGGAGAATGCCTGTCATTCACAAGAACTCTGTATTGCTATATACTTTACCCAGTGCAAAATGACCCATCAAACTTCATCATCTGTAATCCAAAACCAGGTAGGAAATGAAGGTAACAAGCAGCAATAACAGAAGTCTTCCTTCCTGGAAAAGTATGGCACTTCTTTCACTCTAACCAGCATTGGTGCACAGAAATCTGCCTGACCCTGCTCATTTGGGCAGATCTTCTGATCAGAGACCCACAAACCAACTGCTACCTCTTAGGGAAGGATATTGATTAACTTGTTACAAAAGCATCCTACCTTCTAAACCCATGAAAATCTAGAATAGTTTAATCCTCCTCACTAATAATTACCAGAGTTTTAACCAGTTCCATTCTGAAATTCAAAATAGACATAGCACTTGGGCACCTGTGATTGTCTTTCTGGAAGTGAAGATTTCCATTAGACTGGGGCACTTGACATAGACGAGGCAGCAAAATTACAGGATTCAGGGACCAAAACCTGAAAATGCACAAGCTCTAATGCAAAACAGGATTCACCTTTATGGTGATGAAGACAATTAACCACAGGAACACAGAAAGGTGATAGATTCACCTCCTCTGGTTGACTTTCCCAATGGTTTACTGTATCTCACACATAAGACAGTAGAAAAGCAGTAGTTCTTAAATTACATTTTCCACTTTGTGTTTTTCATGATGTCCAAACAATGGTAATGAGTCCTCCTGCCTTTACTTTTAATAAAATTGGAAGTTGTTACCTGTCCACATTTGGATACTTTATCATAGAATAAAATTTTAAAAAGAAAACAATATTGTTAAACCCTAGAGCTCAGCTGAAATCACTAGTACACGACATGCAGCTAGAATTAAAATTAAGTTGTAAAATTGGTATGTAAATATCATACTATCTATCATTCATGATTCAAAAAGCAGCCAGGAGAACAGGAACCAAAATAACAAAAGGTATGAGCTGTAATTGTATCACTAGGCATCCTTTATGCCTCTAATAAAGTACTGGAGCTTGGCTGCTGCTGAGAGGAGGAAAAGCTGATAGTACCCTCGTTGATGTTGCAGTACAAAGGAAGCAGAGAATCCTCATCTGCAGATAAAAGAGACATAAGCACTAATGAAGACATGATTTAAAAAAAAAAAAGAACTCCCAGTCTAGTAGCCTGAAGGCATCTTAAGTGAAACGTCTGAGAATGAAAACCAATCTGTTTAATTAATGCTGAACACTAATCGTTAACACCAATTACATAACAAAAACTATCTCAAGACAGAGATTCATGCACTAGGAAACTAGATACAGTAGACAAAACAAGAATTAAAGACCTGAACATGGTTGGTCTCTAACAAGTTCTAGCACATTTACAGGTGTGTAATACAGGATTGTATCCCTCAGCTGTGACAGGGATGAGCCATTGGGGCTGGTGAGCTCTGTGATGTGGGACTTCATTGCAGCCTGACCTGTGATGTTCACTGCCATGGTTTACCTCTACTCCCCTGCTGAAGCTAGAGGCTGCTGTTTCCCAAGCTTTTCTCATAACTGGTTTGGTTTAACTGGTCCCTGAGTCAGCATTTTGTGAGCAGAATGAGCCAGAGCATAAACAGCAGCTGTTCAATCTCTTCTCAAGCTGCAGTGAGGTGGCATCAAATGAAGACAGGAAGTGACAAGCTCAGAAAACATGAAGGAAGTTACCTATTTCAAATACTGCAAAAGGTTGCAGATGCTACAAAATACAGCGATTCCAAAAGTGAAGACATACCAGCATTGTGGGTGCAAAAGGAAATAAAACTCTACTGAGTTGGAAATTGGAACTGCAAATGTCAGAACACAGCATAAAATCTGAGGAAATAGGGAATGATTTGCTTGTTCATCCAGTCTTTCCCATTCCTGTTGCCTGAGGCTGGCTGTGGCTGCACATAAGACAGTCCTTTCAAGGCTGTTCTTTTAATTGGAGATTCTGAGATTGCACCTGGCTTTTTTTCTTTTCCTCTGTTAGGAACCTGTAGTGACCTCTACAGTGAATGCTAAGGGGGCTTACTACAGGTTTTTGAAACTGAGTGGCATGGTTACTTGGTGGACACATATAATTGCATGTCAAATAGCAAAACCAAGGCTGGTTGCCTTGTCTATAGTGTGCTTCCATTTTAATTACACCTTGAGCCCTTTGCCTTCTGCTGCTGCAAAGCTGAGAGATCCTCTTAAGATGGAAAAGGCAACCCCTGCCTCGACAGCTGCAGCCAGCTCTGCTCTCCTCACAGGGCTGGAAGTGCTGCCTGCCCACAGGTAAAACAAGCACAGCTCATCTCTCCGCCAGACAGGTTATGCAATTCTGATTGCTGAGTCCTGCCACCTGCACTTCCTGAGGTGCTCTCAGAGGAGCATATCTGTCTCTGGTACAGCAATCTTCACTTCTAAATACCTGCAGGGATCCCTTGCTGTGCCCTTTGCTCCCAGCACCCTCATTCGCAGGTGCTATTCTCCTTCCTTTATATCCAACGGAAAAGGCTGAGATGCCCAAAAGCAAACAACCCAAATAGATCATTTTCTTGTCTGAATCAGATCTTTGCACTGTGCAAAGCTCACACCTCCTGCTGACTGGTGGACCCCAGGCATAAAACCTCAGCAGTGCCTCCAAGAGATGTAATAGTTGCTGTTATCAAGAAAGTGCTGAGCTGCTGTGTCTGATACACTGCCCATAAAGCAGTCACTTGCACCCAGCCTAACACACCACGCTGGATCAGCTGCTTACTCCCTTTGCAGCTCTGAAAGATGCTCCCTCAGTTTAGGTCATTTGGCCAGAACTGGCTGTCTCAGGGCACTGTGCAAAGCTGAAGCCCTTTCTCTCCCTCCCTCTCTGATTCATTTCCTCTACCTTCCCCCTAAAAGCATCAGAGCAGAATTTTGCTCAGTCTGTCCACTCCCTTCTGCTCCTGCTCCCCGTTAGCAGCAAAAAAGCTTTCCTTTGTCAGATGTGTTGGTCTGTGACTGACAAGCAATTACAATAAGTAATTTCATTTCAGTGGAAGATAATAAAACGTGATACCATAACTACCCACAGAGCCCCCAAAGTATTCATGTTCACTTTAATAACCTGGTGAGATGCTGTTAATCTTGACAGAGGCTGCCCAGCAGGTGCTGGGGAGCTGAATCTTCATATTCTATCCCTGTTTGATGATCCTTCTACAGGGAAAGCTTCAAGCTGTTAAAATGCAATGGCCCTGCTCTATTTTTTAATTACATTTAGTTTATTAGAGATACAAAATCAGATGCATAACAAATCCTGGAGCTTGCCCTACCTTATTGAGAGGGAAAGGGACATCTGACTCATTTAGGCTCTTGCAATCTCGGATGTGTGGAGCCATTTCCCTCTGGGAGACAGAGGCATTGAAAGGAAATGCACAGCAGAGGGGGAATTCTGTTGTTTTCAAAAGCACATAATTTTTACTGATATTTCCCTGCCATGCACAGGGACCTCTTTGACAAAAGTTGCTTTTTTTATCAGATGTTCCTCCTAAAGCCAAGATGTGCCAAGGAAATCTGGGTGCCTGTTTGCCATTTAAAATTCAGTCTGCATGTTTCCTCTGGACCAGAGAGTAAATGAGCTGTGTAAGGGTGAGGGGATAGACACACCTGTTGCCAAAAAATATAGGCCTTTCCCCTTTAGAAAAACTGCCTTTACCAGCACTGTAGAAACATTAGCTTCCCTTGAAATGACACTCCTGGGTGCACAAGAGGAGGAGTAGGGAGAAAGCAGAATTTGCACCAGAAGCACGTCAGTGTTTCCACAGTGAAATGGGGATGCTTTGAAAGCATCTTTGAAAGCCTGGGTGTTTCTCAGCCCATGCATCAGCTCAGAGAACACCTGACCCATCTGACCCATGCTCCTGCTCCTGAGCAAGCAGAATCCCATCCTGCTACAAGAGCAAAGACAAAACCAACCCCTCAACCTTCTGCCAGCACTCCAGAGGGGATCATCAAACACACAGGAAGTGCTGTGTCCGAGAGGAGCTCAAGGCTGGAGCATGGCAATCTGAACTGTGCCCACCACAGAGAGGAGCCTGACACCTGATCTGTGCAGAGAGGGAAACGGAGAGAGGGAGCAGGGTCCAGTCAGACAGGGTTCCACAGCACCAATGGCCCTTTCTGTGACAAACCTAGTTTCAAAACTTCTTTAGCCATAAACACACAATAGTGGAGGTGAGAAAGCAGAGACCTTTTTTGGAGAGGGCTAGTTCAGGGGCTGAAATGTGAGGATGCTCCTTTTAAATTAAAGGGAGAAAGCCAAAATAACTGGTCCCAGCCTAGGCAAATGAGGCTGCTGCTGGTAAAACTTCCATGTCCACTTGGGAAGCCAGAGTCTAGCTACAAGATAAACTGTAAAGCCAGCATGTTCCCCATCAAAACCCACAAGCTGCTCTCCCATAGCATCTTGTTCATGTTAAATCCACTACTGTGAATAAATTGTTTTCTAAGTTCTTGAGAAGTAACTGAAATGCTTAGAAATGATCTAAGGAAATTACAACAATAATTGATATGGCTGTCTCCCTCTTGCAAAGGTAATATGCAGATTTTCATCCCCCAGCAAGTGGCTTCCTGATATGACGTCTTCAGAAAGGAGAGTCTACATGGCTCAGATCTCACTCTGTTGCAAACTGAGAGATGGGAAAGTGTCATGGTTTGACACTGGCCAAACACCAGGTACCCATAAAAGTCACTCACTTACCCTCCCTGCCAAAGCTGGGCAGAGGAGAGGGAAAAAGTTGATGAAGGATTTGTGAGTTGAAATAAGGAGTGGGAGAAAACACTCCAAGGGCAAAACAGGCTAAGCTTAAAGGTAAAAACTATTACTAACAAAATCAGAAGAAGATAATGAGGAGTAAAATAAGCCCTTAAAAACACCTTCTCTTCCCCCAGCCCGTCCCTCCTTCCAGCTGACAGAGCAGGGGGGTTTTGGTCAGTTCATCACTGAGATTTTCTTCTGCTGCTCTGGGAGAGGAGTCCTTCCCCTGTGAGACCGTGGGGTCCCTCCCATGGGACACAGTTCCCTGTGAACTTCTCCAGCCTGGATCCACTCTGCTGAGCAGCAGTCCTGCCCAAACTGCTGCAGTGTGAGTCCCTGCCACGGGCACACAGTCCTGCCCACACTGCTGTGCTGTGGGTCACTGCCACGGGGTGCAGTGCTCCAGGGACAGACAGGCTGCTCCAGCCTGGGAGCAGGGCCCCCTCTCCACTGGGGCTGCCACTGGAGCACAGCCTCCTCCAGGCATCACCTGCTCTGCCGTGGGCACCTTCCCAGGGCTGGGGTGGATCTCTGCATCTCTATAGATCCCCCCAGGGGCCGGGGGTGGATCTCTGCATCCCCATGGATCCCCAGGGGCTGCAGGGGCACAGTTGTCTCGCCCTGGTCTCACCACAGCCTGCAGAGGAATCTCAGCTCTGGCCCCTGGAGCTCCTCCTGCCCCTTGGTGTCTCCAGGTTGTTCCCTCACACGTTCTCACCTCCTCCTCTTCTGTGGCTAGAAGAAAAACTGTGCCCCACTTTGTTTTGATTTTCTTCTTAGCTATGTTTTCACAAAGGTGTTACCAACCTCTCTAACTGGCCCAGTTTTGGCCAGCAGCAGGTCCATCTTTGATTGGCTCTGTCAGACATGGTGGAAGCTTCCAGCAGCTTCTCACAGAAGCCACTTCTGTGGCTCCCCCACTACCAAAAGCCAGGCTGTGCAAAATCAACACAGAAGTGTATGAGCATCATTTCAGTCTTCTATTCCTCAACCAATATATGGCCAAATCCTGTGGAATTTCAAGGGAACTCATTATTTGTGGTGAACACTGCTCTGAAACACACTGCATACTTGTCTCACAGAGTTAATTCCCCTGCACTTCTGTCATTTCTTTACAGAAAATGAAGCTTTAGAAGAGCAGAGTAAGAGATCTGTTCAAGATAGCTGAGCTGTGTTTTTCTCCAAACATTTCTCAAAGCAAAACTACAAAATGTTCCTGGTATTGTCTAGAAATCTACTTATGTTACATCATTAAATATACTTCCCCTTATTCCAGAGGGTCTTCTTGAGTTTTCATAGTGAAAATGAAAACAAAAATAACTTCTGTATTTCCTTCATATTGAAAACCTGGGAAATAGATAACCTTGGGCTTTCTGTCTTCCAAGAAGAGAGGTGATGCAAGAACAAGCTAAGTGCAGCTGACTTACTTCAGTCCAAACCAAAGAGAGAGCCTCTTGCATAAAATAAAAAGGTCAAGAGTATAAAGATGTGATCTCGATGGGGAAGGGAGCCAAGAAAACAGTTCAGTATTTAAATAGCTGATTAAATAAAATATAATTAGGGCTAAGTTGGCCCCTTTCCCAGAGTTCATAAAAGCACACAAGGAATCTCCTCTGGGGGCATGCAGCCTGACACGTGCCTTGGTTAAATCAGGCCATTTAAACAGCTGACCTTTTTTAGTGTCAGCTTCTGTTTGTTCACCTCCCTCAGCCCCCTCTGGAGCTACCCTTTCATACTGCTTGCCTCATGTCTCCCCCACCTTTAGATGTGTCAGGAGACAAATTAAATAAACCAGAACTACAACAGAATGAGAAGTTCCAGAAAGTCTTTGTCGTAATTTATTTCCCAGGTTTGTGGAGCAGCAGCCTGACTCACATGGCCTCAGAGGGTTTGGTGAGCCCAGCTCCCCAGAGTCTGGAAATCCCAAATTGTAGAAGACAAAGCTGTTTTGAGGGAAGCATTGCACAGAGCTACCCCAGGTAGGTGTTTGACCTGTTCTCCTCAAGCTCCCAGGGACACCAAAGCCTCATTTTGCGTAACTCCAGTTGGCTGATGTGCTCTCTGCTTGACTGGCACCAGTACCCCACTGCTCTGCTAAGCCTGAGGAACAGATTTTTAGCAGCAAATTAAATCACTTGAGCACAGCCCACCCCAACCTGTTTCACAACTTCTAGACAGGTGGGGTTTATTACATTAGCCCATTCCTCAGGCAGAGAGTTGGCTTCCTGTGTTGACACTGACCATATGGACATATGGTCCATATGGTATGGAGCACAGGGAATCCCACATTTAGAATGAAAAATTCACACCAGTAAAGAACCTGCAGATGCCCTGAGAAAAAACAGGTGAAGATTGGCATGGAGAGGTTGTAACTGCATTTCTCTCTGCTTAAAAAGAATAAAGTCTGATTGAAAAAAAAAAAAAAACCTTGAAGTCAATGAGAGTCTTTGCAGTTCCTACAGGAAACTTTGAATCCCACTTTGATTTGGGAAGAAGGGGGAGAATTGCACCTATCAAGACTTTTTTCTCTGAAGTGAAACAATGGCTTGGGCTCTAGAGCTAGAGATAATGAAAGGACAAATTATGCTGCAAAGCTCAAGGAGATATACACATTCACATTTCCTCTGCACAATGTATTGTGCAGGAGGCACCTCCCTTCCAAGTTGTTTGGATATTTTTGATTAATTTGATTCCTGTCAAAGTTCATTTGAAGAAGAATAACATAAATTCAGGACATCTGCATATGTGGAAAATGTGTCCATCCAGTAAGCCCAAATTCCAGTCAAATATTACCTCCCAATTATTTACAATGCTACAAATATTGATTAAATATATACATTCATACTGATTTTAGTCTTAATTGATGCCCCACATAACTTGCAGATATGTTTTCACACTCATCAGAGGAATACAATCTCAAACACTTTGAGAGGAACAGAGTTAGCAGAGTCCTAAACAAACAGACAAATTCTAACAGTGTCAAATGAGGGTAATGGAGAGGATTTTGTATGTTTTGTATCAGAGATCCTGAGAAATGTCCAGGAGTCTTTATTATGCCCATTACAACAGTAAAGATGAATCTGTGAGATGGAAGGCCAGGAACAAGATGAACATAAATATTGTGAAGCTACCTAAGGTCAGAGAATAACTCACAGGAGCCTTCCCAGACTTGCTGGGTTTACTGTGTGATTCTCCCTCCATCCTATATAACATTCCTTTAAATTGTATCTCCTGAATGTCAGCACCAGGCTGCCCACATGAAAACTGACCCTCCTGGCTGGGAGTTTTGCACCCACTTCGTCTTCCTTCCAGACCATTATGGCCTCAAGCTGGAAAGATCAGAAGGAACAGCTTGGAGATTTCAGCCCATTAGTTTAAAGGTAAGGAGTAAGATGAATGGAAACTCCCTTTCCGTGGCTGACAGGGGGTGCCTCAGGACCTGTGAGCAGGCAGTGTCATTTGCCAGCATTATTTACAGCCCTGTCCTTCTGCAATAAAAGGATGGAGTTCATCCTTCAACGCCGAGAGCAGGGAGAATAGCAGGATTGCCTCTCAGCTGTGAGCTTTCAGCTGCCTGCTCTGACTCTCACCTCCAAAGCTCTCTCCTACTGCCTGCCCTGAACACATTCCAGGGGATGCTCACCTCACAAGTCCCACTCACAGCACCCAGGGCTGACATGAAGACTTTGTGATTCAGAAGGAAACTGCTCAGAAAAAAGTCCTGGTGCCTGAGCAGCTCGGCACACCATGCCATGATATAAATCCTCTCACTCACCACCACCCCAGATCAGAGACTCTGGACATAAGAACCTGGCAGGCAAGGAATTAAGTAGTGTAAAAGCTAATTGATCAACTATTTAGACAGCCTAAACTCTTTTAAAGGATTAAAATGTACCTACTGTCACTGACATCAAGGTGCTGATACTGTATCATGCCTGCAAGGGCCCAAATAAATGTTTTGGCTGTCCCAATGACTGGCACAATCACCAGGTATGGCAAAATCATGCTGAAGTCTCTGATTTTTTCCATCGTGCTGAGTTAGAGAGCTTACGGGTTAAGAGGAAATCCTGCAGTTGTCTAAGTACAAAAAAGGCCCAGACCACAGCAGTGTGAAAGAAAAAGACACAACCACCCACTTGCTCCAAGATTTAGCCACCAGCCAGCCTGTTGGCCAATGTATGAAGAGATTTTTTTGAATGTCCAGCTGTGCCAGATATTTTTGTGCTAATCCCCTTACTCATTTAGATTCTTTCTCCTTACCCTTCCTTCCACTTGATTATTCTGATATGTTTTTCAAATGTGTCACAATTAGCAACATTTTCTCTGTGATTGACCTCTCCTATGCTCCCACCAAGTTGGTTTATTTTGCTATCTTCTTTGCCTTGTTATGCTTTGTAAGGGAAGGGTTTCCCTGGAATTATTGTCCAGATCTAATAACCTAGAGACTCAAATGTTCTTAGGAACACTTACCTGCTCCAGGGTTGCAGGAGATTCTGATTTCACTGGGGCAGAGGGGCTAGCCTGAACGTGAACAGCCTAAAATAGTTCACTCACAAAAATCCCAATTGTCCTCAGTTTCCATGGTTCCCTACTCCAGAATATTTTATTTGTCCTGGTACCCTGTGTCATGGAAGGAGGGAAGCTGGTATCAGAAGCATGAAAGATGAGATGGGTGTTCTCCATCTCCAGTACAAGCCACACCTTTGCCACATGCCCCTTTCCAAGAGGAGGGCAGGTTACAAACCCACTCAAAACACCTGACAGCAGCCTGACCCAGTTTTCAATCTCTGACAAGGAAAGAAATGAGAACACACTGCTTTCACCTTCCCTACTTGTGATGGAGGTAACCCTGTCTCTGTCTCTCTCCCCACCAAGAAAACACCACATTTCCAAACCCAGGCAATGACAGACTGCAAAATGTAGATTCAGCACATTTTCAAATATATCTTGACTTACACATCAGCATAATGGCACTCCTCCTCTCAGGAAAAGATTCTGATTGCCCAGATCAATCTATTCACAAAGGTGAAGAGAACTTCCTTTTAGCCCTTTAACAAAATTATCTCGGTCATCACAAGATCAGCAGCAGGCATCAGTTCATTCCTTGCAAATTTGCAGAGTTTGCTCTTTTTTCTTTTTTTGGATGTGTGGTTTGCTTTAAACCTTACTTATATAAGGCCTATTTATCACAGCCACGCTGTCTAATTCATGTATATGTATTTAGTATAAAAGCATTTGAATTAATGTTCCCAGCTTGTTTACTTTGAAGGACTGAATGCCCCCTCAGGAAGACATATTGATCTTAAAGGAGGCCATTCTCTGATGAACACTGGTTCCTGCAATATTTATGGCATCTGAAGCCTTTTCTCTCCTCTTGATCTTTTGAAAAGAGATCCCAAAGGAGAGTGACAAAGCTTGGAGAGTGGAGGAGGGAGAAGAAGTACAAGAGGGGTCCCTTTGCTCTGAGTACAACATCAAAATGTAAACAGGAAGGTGATCAAGGACTGTGGTCCTTTCTAAATTAAGCATTTAAAATGTATATTAATAAATATGAGAGGAAAAAACCCATTGAGCCAACTTTGTAGAGAATGTTAAAACAGAGGAAAAAAAATAAAGATCTGCAGCTTTGCTCAGTTTTGAAGCTCAGTTCTGCTAATTTAGGGCATATCAGCTGTGGTTTTGAGGCCAGCCAGAAGAACAGATGTCAATGGAGGAAACAGCAGAAAGAAACTTCTGTACAGTCTAGCACTTGCCATCTTTTTAATTGCTCCACATGGCCACATTTCTTATTAAAAATAAAATATTAAATACTTTTCTGACTTCTTCGGAACTGAGTTTGCACTCCATATGAGCTGAGAGATAGAGGAATGCCCACTTGATATCCACGTGATGTTCTCCCTCCTCCTATATCCTGAAGAGGAATCACAGTTCCTGGTTTGGGTTCTGTTTTCATGGCATAGTAAGGAACAGAAAAGGCAAAACACAAACTGAAAGATCTGTGGAGGATCACCTCATCTTTCATGCCTCTGATACCAGCTTCCCTCCTTCCAGTGCCACAGGGTACCAAGACAAATGAAATATTCTGGAGTACGGAACCATGGAGCACTCTAAAAACTGAGTCGAAATATGTCACTGAGCCACTGCCTTGTCCATACTCATTTATTGTCTCAAGCATTCTGCTTCCTCACCATAAACAGAGGGAATGTCTTCTCCTTTTTATCCCAAAGTTATAATTCACCAGGAGCAGGTGTGTCCATGTGGACAAAGAGCAAAGACCAAGGCAGAGAGCAAGCAGGTTTGCTGCTGGGGTGGCCCCACTGCCTGGGGGAGCTGCCTCCACACTTAACTTGTTTTGTGATGTGCTGGATGCAATCCTAGATCTGAACCACCTTGTCCATACATGTTATCTAGGGATACAGAACGTACATGCAGAGGGCAAGCTCTGCTGCTCCACCACCAGCCTGGCCTGTCCCATTCCCACATGGGATGTGGGATTGCAGTAGGAAAAACATCAGTTTCTGCCATTTGGGGAGGAAGTACTGTGATATTCCACAAAGCAGGTAACTGTAAGCAAATGAAGCAAATTCATTTGCACAGCTCTGTTGAATGGATGAGGTATGGGAAGCTGCCAGCTCTGATCTGTGCCTGCCCCTCACCCTTCCCTTAACTGAGAATTTATATTCCATAAAAGTCCATGCAAACATCAGAAACCAAGGCTGACCCATGGATGGTAAAAGATGAGGCCAGGGGCCTCACTGTAAAATGTGCCATTTTCAATCAGAGGGGTGTGTTGTACCTGGCTAAAAAAGAAATTGATGGGAGATTTGACTAAACCAAATTATGCATAGGTGTAATATAATGGAAAAGGCAAATATTCAGGAAAAAATGGGAATTAAAAGCATTATCTTTGAAACAGGTCTGGGAACTTTGACTTTTCAAAGTGACCTGCATCTGATTCCTCCTTGTAGGAACACAGGATGCAGATGGGATATACAAAGGGGACAATAAGGGGATAACAAGGTTTTGAAGATCTAGTGTAGAATAAGGAAGTTGATGATGGCACATAGGTTCTTCTTTGCCCCTTTTTCCAACCAACACCCAGGAGATACATCTGCCTGCTCCAAAGTTTCTCCCAGTGGAATGGATTGCCCAAAGATTTTTTGGAGCCAATGGCAAAAACGTTTTAGGAAGATGTGACAAAACCTATTGACACTTCTGTGGGTGATTGCAGCCTGTGCACTCACAGCAACATATATCTTCAGCTACAAACCCTCAGGTGAGTCTTACTAAAGAAATCCCTGTAATTAGGCACCCAGAGGTGTCATTTGTCACATGTCCTGTGCTGACTTGCAGCTCTGCATTTCCAGGACTGCACCCACCAGCCCCCACAGAGGGGGCTGTAAAATGTGTGCCCAAGTCCTCTGTACATGAAAGGTTCCTCTCAGCTGGGCACAACAACACAGATCTCTGTGGCGGAAGATCAAGGGGGAATGGCAGAAAACAGAAGCTGCAGGAGCAAAGACTGATGCTGTCAAAGTCAGCACAGAAACTCTCCCTGATTTTGGCAGAGCTTGGATTTCTGCATTCATTTTGTTTCAATGTCATCGTGAGGGGAAGTGTAGAAACGTGTTGTCAAGAGTTTTACTGGAGGAATTAAAACAGCCAATTTCAGGTTAGCTTTTTGTTTAGTTACTTGTGTCATCCTGTCACCAAAGAGCCTCTCTTGGCTGTATGAAGCATTTCCTTGGCTTAGTCACATGGAACATAGATGTGGCAGCACTTCTCTCCTCAAAATGTTTGTTTTAAGGGGAGACCAGAAAACTGAACCATGGCAGAGGCTCAAGACGAGAGATGGGAAAAGGAGTGTTTACCAAATAGTTCAGCATTGGAGAGATAAACAGACATTTGAGCTCATTTCACTACATAATGTTATTAGTTATATGAAATTAGACTGTCAAATACAGCTCTATAAAATGCACAGGGAAAGCAAGAGGGCAAAAAGGAGAATGAACACACAGGGGACAAATCACTGTCACTCACAAAGGAGTGCCTGGCAGACTAAGAATTAAGTTCACTCCTCAGGGCAAGCCATCCCCAGCTGTTATATAAATACATTTTAATGCCCCTGTCAAGAGTACACCAAGAAAAAGGCAGCGTTCCCCAACACAGTGTGTCAGGTGTTCTCTGTCACTCACAGAGCTTCAAAGAGCCACATTTATATTGCAGTTTTGTCACTTCTCCCTGTAGCAGTGCTCAGGCAGCTTCTCTGGGCTGGATGGAGCAGGCAGTGGCTGTGCAGAGCAGCCAGGCACAGGGTGGCAGCAGGAGCTGCTCAGTGGGCTGGTGCCACGCTCCCCTTGCATTGCTGATGCAAACAGGGAATCTCTTGGACTCCCTCAGCCCCCTCTGGGCTCTGTTGCCAGACTTGCATTTGCCAGGCTGCTTGGCTGTCCTGCACGGGACTGGTGGGGCAGGAGGGGGCAGGGGAGAGCTGACAGCCAGCCTGCAGCACAGCTCGATCAACCTCTGCCAGGCTGATTGAACCTCTTGTTTCCCAGCAGAGCCATTCCCCAGGGGAGAGGTGAAGTTCAGCCTCATGTCCTGAGCAGATAGAAACGATGGTTCCAATCCCCAGAGTATGCAGTTACCTCCCCTTCCCACTAGTCTAGGTCCTACTGCCTTCCCTAAGCTGCAGCTTGGTTACAAACAGTTTTGGGGTGACTGTGAGCTAGACTGGAGCCAATCTCTGCTCAAGCTATGACTTTATTTTTCGTTTTGAAGAGCCCTGCAGTACTTTCTTCAGAAATAAATGCCAGGAGGGACTTTTCCCCTTGCCATCACACAGCTGACAGTGCTACAGCTGTCAGTCCTGAACACCTTCTCCAGCAAAATCAGAATCATTACTCCAAAATTGGCTCTATTTGAGATGAGCAGCTCTCAGACACAGTTCCATCAGCTCAAGAGGAGCGCAATCACATCCCACCTTGCAAATGCACTTTTGGGTTTCTGCTGCCTTTCCCTCTGAAATATGAGTCTGGCCCCAGCTAGCCTGTGACTCTGAGCAGGTGGGAAATACATGGTGTTTACACACAGGACACCAAGCAGGAGGATATAATATGATACAGCCATGAACAAGCAACTCAAATGGGAGACTGTACAAGAGGAGCTCATTTCAAATGCAAGCATTTTCACAGGGGCTAAGACAAGGCAACTCACAGCCAGGACCCAGGTTTACCCAGGGAGAGACAGATTTTGCCTTTACCCTTTGGGCACAAATCAATAGTTTGTTCTCTTCTTGGCACCAGGCCACTGGAGGACATGGCATACCCATCCCTGTACTCCCAAGCTGTACCAGTACAAGTTTGCAAAGCTTTGATTTAGCCAGAACACTGAAACAAAACAAAATGGTAGTAATTGATAAAAACCTCTAGGAATTAGAGGTTTTTTGCAACCTAAATGGTTCTATGTTTCTATGACAGTAAAAACCCACAAAATGTGTTTTTAAAAAGACTGGATGTGGCACTCAGTGCCATGGTTTACTTGAGGTGTTGGGGCATGGGTTGGATCCAATGATCTTGAAGGTCTCTTCCAGCCTAGTCATTCTGTGAATTCTGTGAAAATCAGAAAACCACCAAGCCTGTGAAAGTCACTGAAACCCTTCTCATGGCACTGACTGGAGAGTGTAGCCCCAACAATTACTCAGGTAACAACGAGCAGGAGGCAGCAAACATCACTTTTACTGCCAGAGAAAGCCAGCATCATCATGAGGCACAGACTCAGAGCCACAGCCCATTCCTTGGCAGACAGGTGTTGAAGATGATAATAGCGTGTCTGCTGCTCTTGCATTGTGACTTCTGTTGTTTGCTGATGTGAATATCTGACCTGGTACAAGCTGGCATCACCTGCTACAAAGATGAACAATACCAGCTACTGACCCAACCCACAGGGTTGCCAGGGCTGAGGGACAGAGGCATCTTTTTGAATCAGAAAGGTTTTTTTTCTATGATTTCTTTCATTCTCATTTTGTTTCTAAATGGCTCCTGGTTTCCTGCAATCGCTTCAGCAATAGCTCACGTGCAGTTACATGCCAAGCTCCCACAAAACACGTTGGGAAGAGCAATTTCCCTGGGCTCAGCAGCCCCTGAAGGGAAGCAGCTGCTGCTGGGTGCTGTGCTCATCCCCCAGTGATGCATGGGGCTGTCTGGGCACGGGCTGCACTTCAGCGCGCCCCCCCTGCGAGGGGCACCTTCCATCAGCGTCCCTGGAGCAGCAGCTCTGTAAAAGACACTGTGGGATCTCATATTTCTGGAAGCACATGCACACGATTTACAGCCTTCCAGCCAGCAGCACCACAACACAGATTACTCCATCCATCATTCCTGCGAGGGGAAGGAGGTTGCTGAGGCACAGGGAGGTTTCAGTTGGGTGAGACTTGGTCGTAAGTCTGTGTGTTGCCTGAAGCAAAACTGCATCCCCCAAAGCTGAGGCCTTATCCTGTCCCTTCCTTGCCTATCCATAGGTAAAGGCTTCCACAGAAATACCACACCAGTGATTCCACTTCCAAATGCACACAGAGGTACCTAGTGAGTTGGCCTTATCTTCCTGAACTTAGGGACCAAACCCCATGTTACAAAAGAGAAGATTTCCTCAACCATGTGCCATTTTACTGTCACAGAAACATAGAACCATTTAGATTGCAAAAAACCTCTAAGGCCATCAAGCCCAACAGTTCCCCCAGCAGTGCCAAGTCCACCACTGAACCAATTCCCACATGTACCACAGGAAAACAGCTTTTAAACCCCTCTAGAGGTGGTTACACCAACACTGTGTCAGGGCTTGATAATCCTCTCAGTGAAGAAATTTTTCCTAATACCCAGTCTAAAATAGCCACCAGTGATGACGGCATAACAGCCTAAATGATTTCAAATTGCATCTCCATTTGCTATGAATATTAAAAAGCAGCACAATGAGAGGAAGAAAAGTGTTTTCTAGAGATATATTTTTACTTGAGAGACCTGGCCACAAGGCTGTTGAAATATAGGATGGAGGGAAGAAAGGGAGAGAGATCATGATTAGCCTGGCTCTGTCCATATCTTTAAGCATATCACTGAAGAGCTTAATGGAATCATAATGAGCATGTTCCTGGGTACATGTGCTTTTCCAGCAGCTCTTGTATAAGACAGACAGCTCCCTCTCCTGGGATATAGCTCAGTCCCTGGAACATTTGCAGAGACCTTGAAAGGGCTCATCTTTTCATTCTATTTTTTCTGCTTTCCCCTGTGAAAGTATTTGGTGATTGTGTGGGAGTAGGGGGGAGGAGAACATATTTTACATTTTAGATGGCAGCCTTTTGGAAATGTCTGACACAACAGTGCCAACAACCAGCTTGCAGACTTGGGGTTTAGAAAGACGACAATTCACTGGTTCATTCCAGTGGGCTCTAATTTTTGTCCCTGCATTTCCCACTCTTGAGGGCACTCTTAGGCAGCCAAAATCACTATCCTTTCCCTGAAGGAAGTCAGCACTATGCTGAGCTGGTACTTCTGCTCCCTGGGAAGTTCCCCTTTTGGTCTCTGCTCAGACTGGGGGCTCCTGGTGGGGTTTCTCATAGAAAATCAGAAAAAAAAAAAAAAAAAAAAAAAGAGGGTGGATGCTAAACTGGAAGCTTCTGGAACTTTATCACTTATGCTGCAACACTCCAAGTCACTCGACTTCTGAATCTGGGAGTTGAAACAAGGCACACAATAAAAACACAGGGTTTGGTTATGAATTGTTGGCTGAAACCACAATATTAATCCAAATTCATAGGTCATATAAATGTGAAAGTCAAAATAATTTAGGAATTACAAGTGTTAAAAGCAAAAATTTATGACAAACTATGGGAATGGCCTAAAAATATTTGCTGCAAGTACTTGTAATGAAATAATGACAAGATGCAACTGCAGCTCTTTTTATTAGACCATATTATTGAGTCCTTATGAGGACAGTGCCTAGCAGCTTTAGTTAGGGCAGGACTCAGTCCAGGACATGCACACTACACAGGGTACATAAATTCCCACTCCAGGCTGTATCTTTAGGGGTATGGCCTGAAGGGCTTTGCCAAGGAAAATCTGTTGATCAGGGCTGCTAAGGACCTGCTGAGAAAGTTCACTCCAGAGCCTGAGCCTCTCCAACCATCCCCAGGAGCTGCCTTTCAGTATCAAGAGGGCTGCAGCATGTCAGCCCACGCTGGAGCTAATGGATGAGCAAAGGCACGATGCTGGAGGACATTAAAAGGCAAATCATAAAAAAAATAAAATCACTCTATAGCTTTGCAATAAAAATGGGCACATAAAGGAGGTTCAGAAGAGATTGCTACTTTGTTCTGAACCAAGTCTGAAATTAGGTAGAATTTATCAGGCAGCTTTTGGGCCAGAGATACAGTAAATGCTGATGTTGTTGTTATATCAGGTCTCTCATCTATTGTTCAGAATAGAAAACATAAGCTTATCTACACTGTATCTTTCCCCTTGTTTTTTTGTTTCCATGCTTTTCTCTTTGCTTTGAACAATTAAATGGTGCTACAGATAATGTCCTTTTTATACAGGACATTGGTGTGGTGCTCTGAACTTGGCAAGAACAAGCCATTGCATTATATGCTGCAGAGGGCTTATCAGCATTACTTGTTCTGCCCAGGATGCTGTTCTGAACAGGATGTGCAACAGAAATAATTTCATTCATACACAGCCCAGGTGTGCAGAGAAAATCATTCCACGACACATGGATTTTACTAGATGTTTCAGATATTTACCCAGTCAAACCCCACAGAAATTAACTGGTTCAGAATTCATTGGTCCCAAGCTAAGAAGCTCTTAATATTTGGTTTTCTGTTGGATTCAGATTTCTTCACCTCTGATGCTAATTAGGTGCTAATTACGTCCTCATTCTTACCTCTTTTCCCAGACCAGGTGTCTCCCACCATGCCAGGGGTGATGTTTGGAGTTGATGGTCTTTATCTTTTGTGTATCTTCTGAGCTACTCCCGGTCTGTTGAGACCTCAAGCTCATCAGGCTTCACCTGGTGGAACAATGCCCTAGAAAGAAATTTCAGATCCCTTTCCCCTATGCAAAGGCAAACATAGATTGGATTTCATGGTCTCAAAGGTCTTTACCAACCTAGTTCATTCTGTGATTCTGTGAGAACTGATAAAGTTACATTAAAAAAAAATTAAATTTCTTATCATCTTGAACACCAGAACTGAGACTGAGATTTCAGGAAATCCAGGTATGCTGAGAATCCCAGAAGTCTAACACACAGGGACAGGGCAGGGGTGTGTCTTGGTCACTGACAGCCCTTGTCTCATAAGGTGCACTGCTCCAGAGTGAGGTGACACCACCCTCACACTGGCCCTTGGCACCTGTGCACCACAATGGCCAGGGAGAGAGGAGGTGGGGAGGGAACAAAACCATCCAGAGTCTGCCAGAAATCATCTCATATCCTCAAGTGTGAGGTTCAATAACCCATGTCACTAGTTTGCCTTGCTTCAAAAGTAGTTGTTCTGGGTTTGGTTTTTTCAGTGAATTTCTCTCCCATCTGCTGCCTGAAAGAAGACAATGCAGGGGTGGGACAGCATTGCCTGAGAGACAAATGGGAGAATTGGGAAAAGAAGATGTAGCTGGGTGCCACAACCTTCCATTAAAACTCCCCCTGGTTGGGGGCATGAAAAAGATGGGGGGGCTCCCCTGGAGGCTTGGCTGGGTTTTGCTCAGTCCCGTGTCTGGGATCAGGGAACAAAGGAGCCATTTACCTGCTTCCCTGCGCTCGGAGCTCAGGACACGCGTGAGGCGCCAAAACGCCGAGAACAGCTCTGCCGGGCCCTGTGCCCGTGAGGCGCGGGATCGGCTCTGCCGGGCCCTCAGCCCGTGAGGCGCCCAAACACCAGGATTGGCTCTGCCGGGCCCTCAGCCCATGAGGCGCCCAAAGGCCAGGATCAGCTCTGCCAGGCCCTCAGCCCATGAGGTGCCCAAAAGCCAGGATCAGCTCTGCCAGGCCCTCTGTCCGTGAGGTGCCCAAAGGCCAGGATCAGCTCTGCCGGGCCCTCAGCCCGTGAGGCGCCAAAACGCCAAGACTGGCTCTGCCGGGCCCTGTGCCCGTGAGGCACCCAAACACCAGGATTGGCTCTGCCGGGCCCTCAGCCCATGAGGCGCCCAAAGGCCAGGATCAGCTCTGCCAGGCCCTCTGTCCGTGAGGTGCCCAAAGGCCAGGATCAGCTCTGCCGGGCCCTCTGCCTGTGAGGCACCCAAACTCTGGGATTGCCTCTGCCGGGCCCTCTGCCTATGAGGCGTCGGGATCAGCTCTGCTGGGCCCTCAGCCCGTGAGGCGCCCCAATGCCGGGATCGGCTCTGCCGGGCCCTCAGGTTGTGAGGCACCACTACGGCCCCTCCTGAGATCCTGCTCTACTGCGCTTTCCCTGCACTGCAACTCTGCTGGTTCTTTTTTTTGTTTCCCGGACCCTGGGGAGCCCAGAGTCGACGTGTGGGGTGTCTCCATAGCGGCCACCTCAGCAGGAGCCCGGCCATCACCGCCAGCTGCCGCCCATGACCCCCTCAGCCCGGCCGCCATCACTGCGGTGCCTCAGCGCCCACCACACAGCGCCCCCTGCTGGGCGGGAATCACCGCACTGCCCTGCCCGGCCGGCAGCCAGCAGCGCCCCTGGTGGCCGTGACGGGAACTGCACCTGGAGAGCATGAGGAGCCGGTTTGGGGTTTGTGCTCCTGCTCGTTGCTGCTTTTTTTGTTTGTCTTGTTATACAAATGCATACTAGTAATGATGTGTTATTCCCTTCCCCACATGTTTGCATAAAAGCCCCATAATTTCAAAGTGATAATAATTTGAAGGGAAGGGGGTCATGCTTTCCATTCCGTCCTTGGCAGACACCTGTCTTTTACACCAAGACAGTAGTGTTTAACAAACAACATAAAAAAGATTATCATACAGGATCAGTATCTCCAGGCTAGAAGGAAAAGGAAGAGGCTAATTGGCTGGAAATTAATAAACAAACCTAAAACCAAACAGCAATACAACCATGACCTAGAAGTGAGTAAAGCCAAGTGCAGTCCTGACTTGGAAAATGTGGATTTAGAGCAAACATTTAAACTAATGTGTTTAAATTAATATGCATGAAACAAGTGTTTAAACGAATAGTGAAAATCTTTTACCCCATTCTTAAATAAATTGCAAGGCTTTTTCAAAACAAGGACATGTGAATATTGGTAATATAGGCAAACATGTCTTTAACAAGAAACCCCTGAGGGTGTAGTCATCCTGGGCAGTCTGTTATGTGGTAGCCTTAAATATGAACAGAGCAGCTCCTTTACTCTCTTGACTTGCACAATCCATCAGTGTCTGCGCAACCCTGCCTCCCTGTGGGCTTCTACCACAGCTCATTTCCCATGGCACCAGTTATTGCTTCAAACACACCACCAGGAATGAAAAATGGATAAAGAAATTGGATTTGCCAGTGCTTCTTATGCCAGGCAAAAGAATAGGGAAGAGGAAGGGAAGGGAAAACCTTCCTCCATTGTCAGGGTGCTTGCTGGAGGAGAGAGGAGCCAATTTTTTGTTTTGTTTTGTCTTTTTATTTCCTTGGGAAGGAGGGAGTTAAGAGGGAGAGCTGGTGCTAATACACTGTGTGGAAGGTGATCCCTGCTGACGTCAGGTTGGAATTACTGCTGCACTGCCTTGCCAATGCCCCCAACATTTCCTGCCTGCAGAGACAGAACCAAACCACATGAGATGCAGTCTAATTAAATTACTGTGTGGTCTCTGAAATACAAGTGCATCCTAGGACTTCAGCAGCATATCTTGATCTCTCATCCATAGAATCAGAGAATGGTTTGGGAAAATAAAGGTCATCTTGTCCTAACCCCCACCATGGGCAGGGATGCCTTCCACTGGACCAAGTTGCTCAGAGCCTTGTTCAACCTGGCCTTAAACACTTCCAGGAGTGAGGCATCCATGGCTTCTCCAGGCAACCTGTGCCAGTGCCTCACCAGCCTCTCAGGGAAGAATTTTTTCCTCATATCTGATCTAAACCTACTCTTAGTTTGACTCCATTCCCACTTGTGCTGTGACTACACACTCCTGTAAATAGGCCCTCTCCAACTTTCTTGTAGTTCCGCCACATACTGGAGGGCCACAGTTAGGGCACCCCAGAGCCTTCTCTTTTTCAGGCTGAACAATCCTAGTTCTGTCAGCTTTTCTTCCTTGTGGGTGCAAAAACTGCCTGCAATCACAACAAAACCCATCAGCACAATTTGTGACAGAAAAATAATGAAAATTGGATCTTGATCAACCAGAAAACTACCCAAAGGTAAAGAGAGTTAATGGTTGGAAAAGAGCTCCTAGCAGACACAGCTGATTGACTAATGGAAGGTGTTGGAATAGATGAACTCCCTTCCAATCCAAACTATTCTATCACTTATGCCACGGGCTCTAAGGTGTCTTTGCTCTGAGCCACAAGCAAAAAGACCAGGAAAAAAAAGATTGAGCAGTATATAAGAGCAAAAAAGCCATCTGGAATATCAAGTCTGTCCCATCTTATTTCAGGGAACTCCAGACATGATATGGGGCTATCTTAAAAGATTAGGCCAGCTCACCACACCCATGGGTCATACCTAGAAAAGACTCCATCCCTTCCCAGCCCAGCCTTTCTAATAGGAGCTGGAAATCTTTTCCTCATGCACTGTTCTTCAGTCCCTGTACCTGACTCAGTACAGTGAAGGCAGACATCACTTCTCCAAATCCTGCAGTCCTAAAGATGTAGCAAATCATGTACCAAAGAGCAGTTAACACCTTAAAACCACAACTGAAAGCACTGGCTACTATTTTTGGAAGGCAGTTCCTTGCTTTGAAGTACCTTGTTTAAAAAAATACCAGTTTTTCCTCCTTTCTGCTGATACTTGTGACAGTGGGATCTCAAGGTCTCAATTACTCTGCTGTGCTGAACCCCGTGGAGATACTGTGTTGCAGTCACCCTGAAATGAGGCACTTAATGAGATGACTGAAAGGAGTAATCAGGCGCTAGGTGAAACACAAATCTCTGACTATTTGGGATTACTGAGTCTAAACAAGCTGAATTATATTTCTGTTGCATTTATTCACAAATCCATACAAGCCTTTAATCCTTACTTCAAAAATACATAAGCAGTGTACTTTGGAGAATGACATTCCCTGTCACAGCTGAGACCACAGGTCACTGTGGCTGAAGCTGGAGATATCAACACCCCAAGAGTGGAGTCAATGGACTGGTGAACATGCACAACTCACTCAGCAGGTCTTGCTAAAGGAACCATTCCTTCCTTGCATTCCTTCTTTCCAAGTCAGTTCAATGGAGGTGGTATGTTCACAGACACTACTGAGTAAGAGCAATATTTTTCCCCATATTTTTTGTGCTGCAGTAAGAGCAAAAATATTAATTTTCCCCATATTTTTTGTGCTGGAGTAAGAGCAAAATTATTCCCCATATTTTCTGTGCTGGCTTTCCACACAGATATTTTCCCTGCATTTGCAGCTACAAGGAAACTGCCAGTTTCTCCACAATCCCAAAGTGCCCTACGTTCAGAGGCAGAGAGCACTTAGTGCCCATCACTAGAAGAGCTCTTTACACTGGTGGAAGCAGATGAGAACAAACCTAACAAGAGGACCTGCAAGACAAGGACTCTCACCCAGAAGCTTTCACAGCCAGACAGTAAAAAAGAAAGGGGAAATCCAATGGAAAACCTCAAACTGACCTGCATGATGGAAGATGTTTCTCCTATCTCTTTAGCATCAAACATATGGCCATAAAGGAGTTCAAGTAAGAAGCTACATGGTCTCTAGAAGTCTTGACAAGAACAGCAAGAAGAGGAGTCTCCATCTTGGGCTGAGGGGAAGGGAAGAGTGAGAGGTAAAGATCTGTCTTTGATCTATCTTTCCTGTCCACAGGTAGGACATGTATCACAGCTCCTGCACCTGAGGGGTCTGCTCCCTCCTCAGTTTTCCTTTTACAGAAACAAGAACCACCGCCAGGCAGATAAGCACTTCATTGTAGTACATAAATAAGAGCCAAAAGCAACCAGACCAGTTTTCCCATTAAATGTATATTGTCCCCATGAGCCTGAAATGAAGGCCTGGGTCTGAATGTATTGTTGACGGGAATCCATTTGCAGAGGCATCAATTATTATGACTGCAATAAATCATTTACAAAGCGCTGTAAATTCCAAACAGAGTTGAACAAACACAAGGCTTCATCATTACCCATTTCTCTTACAGCCAGAGCTGGGCTCGGAAGAGGTGCCTATCTTAAACAGGATTGATTGGAGGTATTGTACTCAGGGACCTGTACTCTGAAAAAGGGCTAAACTTTGTAAAATAAAGGGTAAATCAAGGTTAAACCTCATTCAGGCAGTTACAGGGCTGCAGTGTTAACCTGCAGCAATGCCTGAATTTGGAACTTAGAGCTGGCTTGAGATTGCCTGGAGGGAAGGTGCAGACACACCTCCTTTGCCTTGGGGATGTGTGTGTGCAGAAGAGGCTCTCACAGCTCTGGAGATGATCAAAAACACTCCATGGCATCTTCTGCCTGGCCCCAGAGTGTCACTGTGCTAACCAATGGCTCTGTTCAAATCACCTGCACAGGGAGAGCTCTGGCCAGTGGGAGTTTCTCCACCAATATTAGGACTCAGAATTTCTCACTGCATCTTTTTAGAGCCAAAACTTGGGGCAGATCCTGTGAGAGATGCTGTGTGAAGGTTTCACAAGCACTCATGAAGCAATGAGCATTAAGGAGTGAGAGTCTGCCCTGCATCCCTGAGCCATGAGTGACACTCTGCAGGCAGCCAAAACTGCTCCAGCTGCTCCAGTGCTCCTCTGTCTCATCCAGCTGCTGGGACCTGTTGCTGTGAGCAGGCTTTGGGAGTTTCTACAGCTCAGCCATTATTTTGCAAATCCCTTCCTTAAAAATAAAAAAATATAGCGATAGGTAGATGGCACTAACACAAGAGAGCAACAAAATCAGCTCACCTGCTTAAGTCAGTTGCTCTTTGGGTTATATTTTCTCTGCCAAACTCTTATTTTGAATCCCAGGGTTCACTTTCCCTTTCTCTTCTGAACCAAAAAGCTGCTGCTGGTTTCTCTGAGTTGGAGTACTGCTGACTCCTTTGGCTGAGCCAGCCACATTTGGAGCTAATTTCTGCCAGTTTTATCCACTGCAAGACCCACAGAGGCATTTAAAAATTTGCAGCCAGCCACAAAGGCCTTGTTGGTCATTTGGCCAAACCCAGGGCTCTCTGCCCCTTACCCACATCAGACCAGAGTGACTCCACCACGATGAAAGGTGATGCGACTCTGAGGTGGATCCAGCCTCCTGTCAGTGAGACTGCAGCCTGACCTGCAGGTTTGAGAGGCCATCTGGCCAGGTATGAGCTCTGGACTCAATTTCTCTTCACAGGGGCATCACTGGCACTCTAACAGAACAGAATCAGGCCTTTTGGAAGCAATGAAAGCTGAGATCCAAAGTCACAGAACTTGGCATTGCTGCTTAATCACTGAGCCAGCAGGGATTTTCTCATGCAGACATACCTTGAAATCATCCCCAGAATGCTGGCAGGGATCTGGAGAGACATGGTGATATATTCTGCAGTATGCTGTATATCATATTTCTGTGCAATTTAAAGAATTGCTGTATCAGCCAGATCTCCACAGAATATTAAAAATAGAAAAGAATTTATAAATATTTTACATTCAAATTCTCTGCTAACAATTTGCAAACATCCTGGTGTAGCATAATGCAGTTGATGAGTGATTAATTTTCCTCAGTTTTGGGGTACATTTATCAAGTTGTGTCACTGGCCAGGTGTGGCAGTGGGCAGTAATGGTTTTTTTTTGGGGTCCATGTAGGGCATGTAGCTCAACAGATTCCTGGCCCACAACCCACCCCTGATTCTTAGGCATTGGGCTTATTGCAGAAAATGGATGCTGGGAAAAAAACATGAGAAAGTGCAATGCAAGGGTGGGCTGTCATGATGAACAAGGGCTATGGGAGACACCAAGAACTGATTCCCTTTCTCCCTTTCATGGCCTCAGGTAAACCTCTGCCATGAATTACTTCCAGCCAGGCTGTCAGTCCACGCTGCACACACGGTTCCCTGGCTGAACTGTGAGCCTTGGGCCATGCATCCAGTCTGAGCCAAGGAGCTCCACCTTGCCACTGTGCTTCCAACCAAAACCAGCAAACTGTGCTCTCCTAGCATGGACAACAAGGGGGCTGCAAGGGGGATGGAGTTTCCCAGTAAAGGACAACAAATGATGCTGGTTTTACCAGAAAAGACACAAGGATAATTAATTTTCTGTCTGTCTGATTCACATGAAGGCGTTTAAAAGACATTTTTTTTCCCCTTTTTCTTTCTGTTCTGCTGGATCTGAAAGCATGTCTTTGCATTTCACTAGCTGGTTTCCTTTCTGAGGTATGTTTAAGTTATTTGCGAAGAAAAAAAAAATTATAATACAAAATTGCCTTGCTTCCCTAACCCAAATTAAATTCTAGGCACATCAGACCTATTCCTTGTTGGCCTCACCTGGCACAGGATGAGACAGTGGAGAGGGTTGGTACTGGGGTCCTGGCTTGGAGCTACACAGCTCATTTGGCATCTGTGCCCTTGTAACCCTTTCCCTGAGACCTCCACATGTCACAGAGCTCAGGCAAGCCTGAAGGAAAGCAGTAACAAGAACATTCCTGCCCCTTTCCCTGCCAGGCTCAGCTTAAAAGGTCAGGCAAACACAGCCGACCAAATTACTCACACAGAGAGCTCGAGAAAGAGGAAGCCTTTGCTCAGCACACGTTAGCTTTGGGATCAATACCTGCAGAAGGCAACTCAGCTGCACCATGTTCAGCCCCCCTCCTCACTCCAGCTGCACTGGGGTCAGAGCTAGGTTTTGGGAACACAGCACTCCCAAATACCATCTAATTTAGCAGGATTTTGGCAATTCTTACAATGCAAGCTGCTGCTGTGTTTGCCTACACAAATGGTTACTGCCTGCCAGCTGCTGGCAAAGCTCTTGGCTGCTCCTTGTGAGAACATCTCCCTTGTCCTCCAGCACTGCCCTGCCCTGGATCCCCAGGCTGCCTGAAACTTGGAGCAGCTTAAATGGACACCAATCACCTTACAAGAGAAAAGGGCACACCTATGGGAAGAGGGGGCACATGGAATCACTTGCAGACAGCACTCCATCAGACAAGATTTGAGGTCTATTTCCTGTTTGCAATCCTACCCAAACACAAACCTTCCTTCCCATTTTCCACAAGCCTTTTGAAAGCGTGTCCCTTCAAGCTCGTGAAAAAGACTGAGAGTACAGAAAACTTCTATCCAACTCAATCAGTGGGAACCCCTACAACAGAAAGAAGTAAACCAAAGCCCTTGCCCACAGGCTGGGAATTTTCCAATTCAGGCTTTTGTGACTCCCACCCATCTGCACTAATACAATAGCAGGGCCACGCTTGGCTCTGTGGCCAACTCAAATGCAGTTGGCAGAAATGGGGGAAAAGATATGATTGTGTTTCTCCAGGGAAAGTTGGTCATTAGGAGGGTATTATCCAGATAGTGGTTATATAAACTGTGCCTGAATGGGCTTTATTTACAATAAGAAAAATTGCCAGAAAGTGATCAGAACATATGCGGTCTGATGAAAAGGCTGCACTTGAGCAACATGAAAAGCCAATAATCTGGGAGGAAGTGGCTGTTTGATAGCTAGGAATTTTAAGCAGGGGTAGTGCTGGGGGGAGGGGTATTTCAAATCTAACCAAAACATCAGATTTTACATTTCTCAGCAGTCCCAAAGCCTGTGTGAAATTAGGAGTACAAACAGGAAAAAGGCTGCTGCAGCCCAGGGCCAGGTTCAGACCTGATTTAGACTTTCTGCAAACCCACAGTGTTTACAGTAATGCACCCCCTGCCCTTTGGCATTTGACCATTTAAGACAGGCAAATCTTACCCTCACACATTTGCTACCAAGGAGATCATACACACCTGAAGGAAGGAATCTGCATTTATAATGCAGTGGATTTCTTTTTCATGAACATGTTCCTATTCTCCTTGAGTTATGTATGAACTTGTCATGACCATCTGATTCCCATTCCTTCTCTCTTTCTCCAGATAGGCTTTTAGACTCCACCACAGAGAATCAGAGCTTTCTAGCTTATTCAGTATATGAAAACTAACTCTTGATAAGCCTTGTGTCCTTTTCCTTTCTCCTACATGCTTTATCTGATGTAGAGATGAGAACTGCCTACAGGCTTCACTGTGTGGCCCATCCATGGATTTGTACAGCTTCACTGAGAGATGACCCCTACTGCTTTCCCAATCGTGCCAGTATTTTGGGGTTTTTGCTAAGCATTGGCCCAAATTTTCATGAGACTTTCCATTGCAGCCCTCATCTCTTCATTGGTAATGTACAGGTCAGAGCCCACTGTTTCCCACAAGATCTTAGGTTTCTCTTTTTCTTAAAGGCATTATGTTACACTGTGTTGTACCTCACACTTCACTACTCAGCCACTGCCTCTCCTGAAGATGTTCACAGGCTTCATATCCCCTACCCTGAACAACTCTGTACCACCAGAACAGAGACAGGCCCCTCCAAAGGGAGACTGGTATCTACCCAAGACAGACATTTCAGATAAGCAAGCTGTGAAAGTTTCTTATTCTCTACAAGATGTGTGACTTCTAGACAGCAAAAATTAAGCAGGATGAATGCTCTAATCCCTGAGTTCACAAAGGTCTTAGGCATAAGAAAGTTTCTGTGATGTCAAGCCCCTCTATACAACCAGTTAGAAAAGTGAGTCTGCAATTAATGGCAGAGCAGAGTTAGTTTTAGAATTATATTGGAGAAGAATTTTAAAAGCATAAGTTTCAGTCCTTCAGTCCTGCACAGACTTTCCCTTCTCCCTCATTGTTAAGATTGCAAACACCCACAAGAGGCAGTACAGCACCTTCTGCAAACACAGCTATTTACTGACACCAGCTCAGCGACTGCGGAGCTCCCACTTCTGCCTGCAGGACAGCTATACACCTTCTGGGGTTTAGTTTCAATCTTTTCCTGCTCCTAAACTCAAGCCTCAAATTTAAGGTCTGGGAAATTTCTTCCTGCAGGCCCTTCCCACACCACAATGGTCACCTGCAGTGTTACACAGAGCATATGGAGGGAGATGGTTGTGTTTGTTCAAGCCTTGTTCCTGCAGCATGATTACTCCTACATCTTCCAGTGCAGGTGCTGACACATATGGCCACTATATTCATCATGCTCTTCAAACACACAAGACCAACTTGCTCCTAGCTTTCAGCTTTAGAGTACTCACAGATTGACACAACTGACGCTAGATTCCCTGACAGTTTTTCTTCTCTGTTCAGCTGGACAAATGAACATTGGGCTCCCTGAAGAGAGAAGCACATGGATTGTTCATTAGGAATTGAGTACTTTATTTTATGCATTTTTCTATAAAAAATAAAAATCTTCCAGCTGCCCCACAATTACATAAGGTTGTAGCTGCTCAATATTTAGACAGGTGATATTTAAGGAAAAGACAGGTTTTGAATAAAGTGCATCCTTTCCTTTCAGGGTTAATGGTGAGCAACATCCAGTTCTGCAGTTGGCTGGAGATTGGTTTTGGAAAGGTGACAGTGACATGGTCCAGCTCTTCTGCCTATTTGTATTGTTTGACAATCTGATGCCAAAGCACTGAGCACAAAGGAAATTATCTTTATAAAGCTGTTTAAAATTGTCTTTAATTTACCAGCTTTCAAAATGGTCTCTTTTTTTTTTTTTTTGAACAAACACTCTCACAGCACTCAGATATTTGAGGGCTTCTCTGCTGTATTTGAAAAAACAAAACCATTTTGAAGAACCTTCTTGAAGTTCAACGAGATCAGCAGTTTCTTTTCAAAATAGAAGAATAGTCATGTGCAATTTCTAAGATGTTGCCAGCACTAGACCAAAAAAAAAAACCCAATCTCAGAACACTTCTATCCAGCCATGTGGATGCTGAAGCACTCTGCTAAAAATCTGCTTAGCAAAATTGCACTCTGTACAATGTTCCCCACCACCTGAACCTCAAGAAATGGGGTGCTGTGTGTCCTGTATTAGCAAGGAGATGTCTGGTGGTGTGGCCACATCTTTAACTGGTTGCCTGCTTTACCAGTGCTGCTTGGTTCTTAGCAAAACACACAGAGCACCTACTGTGCCATTCATGAATGCATCACATTCCCATGACAGCTGGCAGCCATTGCTTGCTTCCTAAAATATTAGGATATATGTGTTCTTGCTTCTTTTCCCAGATGCAAACAGTGAAAAGGGAATCAGCCCATGGAGAGATGAGGATAAGCTACAAATCTCTTTGATCCTTTCATATCTGGGGAAATAATCCTCTGGGATCTCCAAAACCCCGAAGAAATTAATGGAAGGCTTCCCAAGAGGATTGAGCCTCAAGTTAGAAACTCCATCCCCATCATGGATATTCACAGGTGTATTCTCACAGTACTCTAACAGAGCAGGGCATATTTCCTTTGTTTCAGGGAAGAACTGAGATAACAGGCAAGGTTTGAATTTGATCGAGACCTGGAATAACCACTGGTATAAAGTACGACTCACAAAAACACACAGCCATGAAACTCTGCCCAGATCTGCAACTTTATGTATTTAATTTCCTAAAAAATCTGATCCTAGGTGATGCTGCTCTGAATGCTACCTGCTTTCCACAGCTCCTTTCCCTGTTTAGGTGACAGGACCAGCAGATCACCATAGCTGAGGCACCAGGGTCACACAGATGCCCCAGGGCACACCAGCTGCCCACAGCAGACTCACAGTTGCCACCAAGGCTGGGCATTCCTCCAGAACAATTATTATTGGAGATTAGGCATAAAAAGTAAAGAAACCAGCAGGACCTTGGCAACTCAGGGTAGATTTGCAGGATTGCCAGCAGAAGGGAAGCACAATCAAAAAATAGCCAGTAAAACCTTTCTTCTTGTAAACAGAGCACGTTTTTGGTTGTGCGACTGAACAGCAATAAACAGAGAGCCAGGGACAATAACCACAAGGACATTTTCACACAGCCTCTTCTCAGGTTAAACTCAATTTCCCACTAGCTTGTCATTACTGTGATTATGGGACTGTTACTGCTGGTGTATCACAGCCTGAGGTGTAATGCTGCCAACACACAAGTGCCTCCCAGCCCCTGGCCAGGCAGCATTCCTGGGAAGTGCACTGCTCCTACTGGAAGCTAGAGAACAGCTCCAGCCTGGAAGAGGCCACTTTGGGAGCAGGAAATTGCATCATAACTGCACACAAAGAACACCATGATGGAGCTCAGTGGTGGTAGAATGGGACTCAAATCCCCAGGATTAAGCCTTGACTTTGCAAAGGGCTCGTTCTGTGAGACGGGCTGGGGAGGCTGTCCAGGCCTTTTTGTTCATTCTCTGTGCCCACCCCAGACACCAAGGGGAACAAGGGGCAGAAGACAGGCATGCCATCAGCTTGCTGGTCTGTTTTCACACCTCAGGGGCCTGGAATGTTCCAAGGAAACATCCACAAATCACACTATCTATCTACTTTGAACAAGCCACTGAGGACTTGGCCAGGCCAGCACTGTAACCATCCAGAGTAACCTGCTGCCAAGGCAGCTTCTCACTGTCTGGCTATAAATCTGGGTCTGACATATGCATATGCCATGTTTTCCAGCTTTCTGGCTTTCTGTCCTTTATTTTTTAATTCCAGAATGATTACAGTTAAGGAACACTATCTCATCAAAATGCCTATCAGCACACTAGCTTGTAAACACTCATAATAAGAATGGCTAATAAAATACAGTTTATTAGCCAGCCTTGTACAGTATTTTTACAGCATTTTCCACTCATCACTGAGGAAAAATAAATCCTTTGCAGCTGTTCTGAAGCTGGCATTGCCACCAGCCTCCCTTGGTCTCACTTGTAACAAGCTGAGTAATTAAAGTCCTTATAGGAGCATCAGGGTTTTTTATTGCCCACCCCAATCCAGTCCTCTGCTCTCTGACTCAGAGAGGAACTGCCACAAATATTGTTTCCTAAACAGATCAGCAACAAAACTTGCTTCTGTTGTGTTAAATGATGGAAAAATTCAGCAGCTCAGCAGCTTGAGAGTCCTTGTTTCCTGTGCCAGAATGCCAAGGAAAAACCCAGTGACCTCTCACAAGTCTGGCAGATCAAAATCCCTGCTCAAGATTGCGGAAGAGCTGCCCATGAATCACTGGGGTCAAAATGGCAACAAGCAAATATCTGCAAGTGTGTAGGGTAGGGGGAAGCCTTCACTACAGGAAGTCCTTAGGAACCAGTTTGGAGTGATGGTGGGTAAATGATGATTTGTTTAGGGTTTAAGCAAACTATAAACATTTTGTTTATATTTATGCCATAATCTTGCTTGTTCTCAGCCACCAACTGAGCAAATGAACTACTAGGTAGAAACATTGTAAAAAGCTTAAACCATTGATCCAAAAGAGAATATTTTCCTTACTGGAAAACCATGCACAGGCTTCTCTAGAACAAGATGCTTTTTTGTAGCAAAGTCTGTGTTTTCAAAGGTATTTGGTGAAGTCAATTATTATGATATATGGAGTTACATTCCATGAGGTAAACATAAAACCAAATGCTTGGCCATAAACATAAACCTCCTAAGTTTTCCTCCTCCTTCTGTCCTTTTATCTCTTTTTATTGCTACATTCAGAAGGATAAATTGGTAATTTATTGAAAAATGAATGGTAACATTTACCGAAGTGGCACTATTCACTACTCATTTTACTGTGAAGAGTCTGGTTTTAGGAGCTTTTCCTTTATGTTTTTTAACACAAGCATAAACAAAAATGATCCTGAAAAGATGGCCATAGTTATTTTCCCCCTTAACTTGCTTCATTTAAAAAAAGAAGCACTTAAACAAAAAAAGGAAAGAGGTTTCTTTGTGGAAATACTTTTTCTTTATCAAGTTCTCAGTGTGGCAATCCAGCACTGCAGCCTGGAGGAGGTAGTAGAGGTAAAGAGATGGGCCCAGGGCACCTGGGAAGCAGCCAGAAAAAATCCTCAGCAGTTTCAGTGTGGGATTCTTATCTAGATTAACAAAAATCTCTTTGACTCCCGGTACTAATTTAGACCATTGACCTGGCTAAGGCAGCCAGATCATTCAAGGGATTATCCCTCATTAGCATCCAAGCCTAGGGTACACCTACTACAGTAAATGCATGATTACAGTAAATTATTCCTTCAGACACTGTCACAGCACATGTCACAGTTGAGATGGCCACAATACACACAATAAAAAAATTACCCTCTGTTCACCACTTGATAAGTTATTCCCCATTATCCCATTAGGTCCCCAGTGGCTCACCTGTACCCCAGGTGTCAAAATCAGTCTGGTTCAGACCCGGCAGTGTCTCCTTGTTGCTCTCAATCCTGTACTGAGCTCCATCTCTGTCTGTATCTCACCCCCAAATCATGTCAGGGTCACCATACAGTACATGTCACAGCTGAGACAGCCACGATACACAGACCAGCACCATACACTACCCAAAGGCTGAAAGCATTTTACCCTTCTTGTCCCTCAGCCCAGCCTTTTATCCCCTGCTGTTGCTGCCCTGCACCTGTGTGCCCTCTGTTCCCTTTGGTGGTTGGTCAGTGCCCCTGGGCACTCCATGGCTCGTTCCCTTCAACAGCATTCACTGGGGATGAGGCTGGGCCAGCCCCACTCCCAACCACCACAAACTCTGCGTCTGCAAGACACTGGCAGCAGCCCTTAGCCCAGGGCAGGGTTTGCAGGGAAGGTGAATCACCACTGATAGCACAATTTACATCCCTGACAAAAAGAAATAATTCTTCCTTGGGGTACAAAGCAGTGCCTGTGCTTGGGGGCCATGTGAGGAAGGTGCTGGGCAGCTGTTTTGGTCAGATGGGCCAGGCTGGCTGCCCAGCTCTCCCTGAGGCTTGCTCTGCACAGGGTGTAACACATCCTTGAGGAGGAGCTCCAGGCTGCCACCCCCTCCAGCCCAGATCACAGTGATATGTGGTGGTGCTTATCACAGAACGCTCTAACTATGGATTCTAACACAGGGAAGCTTTTGAGAGCAAATCCTTGGTCTTCCAAGGATCTTCCTTCCCCAAACACCAAGTACAGACTGAACTGAGCAACTGAGGGCATTCCTTGTGCTATTAGCACATTTTAATGAAACCCACCATATTAATATAGTAATTCAGCTGGACTGGAAACTGTCCACGTAAGACATCTGTGACTACACTCCTTATGTTTTAATTCTTCCATTTCTATAGGGCAAATCACTCCTACCTTCTGACATGCCCAGGAACTGAATAGACAGTGATAACTTTCTGTGGGACTGATAATTGAATTAAATCCATTCAGTTCCAGAAGTTATCACAATTCAAAAGGAGGAAGTCTTTGTCAGCTGAACTTCCACAGGGCCTAATACTCTATATAATTTATATAATGACAAGTGTACAAAAATTGTATAGGATTTTTTTCTGTAAGAGCAGCATCCTGCATTGAGAGAAAGCATCTCATTATAAATACATCCTCCGAAGCACTCTAACAATCTAAAAATACAGCCTAAGAGTGAAGTCACACTGTATTTAGTCCCACAGTTTTCTATTTTATTCAGTACTTATGCAACCCCGTTCAGCAGATGCTTTAGGCAGTGCCCTTGAAGGACTCAGGCATCCTCTAAGTCATCCTCTCACCAGTGGGCAGCCACACATGAGTGCAAATGCAGGATTTGGATTAGGTTCTCTGCATAAGGGGATTTTATGCTGCTGCCCATTGCTCTGGGTTAATATCAGAGATGAAAAGCCAAACAGTCTGCATGGCACCGAAAGGCTGCAGGATTTGTTTCAGAGAATGACCCACAAAAAACCATGAGGCAATGAGCTTTACTCTTCAGCTGAGCCCCAGGGGCACTGCTGCTGAGCACAGCTCTGCAGCTCCTGGAAGCTTCAGAAAGGCCCTTGGAGAAAACATTTGTTAAAGGGAGGTGTGATACTGCAAGTCTAGAGATCAGGAGCTTTCTTGGGGAGATGTCACTGGCAAGGGATGGCTGTGGACAGAGAATGAGGGGTGGCTGGTCTCCAGGAAGGAGTACTTTGGCTCTGTAGGAATTCCAAGCATCCACCCAGTGCTTCCAAATCAAGCTTAATATAAGTCACAGCTAAAATGACTGGATGGTCAAACTCAAGCCAGGCAAATGGGTGAGAAAAGGGTCTTCAACCAGCACAACAGCAGCTAAAGACAACTACCATTATTGACTGGGCAAATCTGTAATATCTCCTCCCCTCTACACAGGATGAGTTCTCAGATTGGTGCCAGAAAACTATTAAAAAAAAATTATACACAGTACTGCCCATTAATACATGGGTTTGAAAATCTAACCAGTGTGGAAGTGGCTTTCTCTAGCCTCACATTTCTGATTCAACACTGGGAGAAGCCCTTCTGTTGAGTTAATCCTGATCTGCTGAAGATGATACATTAAATCAACACCTGTCAGTTTTCAGTAATTTCTCAAAGGGAACTGCCTTTGTGATGGATTTTCTGTGGCGAGAAATGTAACAGAAAGGAATTGTGGTAAACGAAGGAATTCTGCTGAAAAGCCACTCCCAATTTAAAGTAGATAATGAGCACCAGAGCTATTGTGAAAGCAATTAATTCTAATCACTTACCAGACAATAAAATTTAATTATGGGTTCTTTGAAAACGAAAAACCCAACAATTATTCTTAATAGGCTTTTCTTGATGGCAGATAGGGAGCAGAATTTGTTGAGGCTGGTTTTCCTGCAGTTAATTTTTTAAAAAATCAGCTTTCAGTTAAGGATGCCTAGGCTTACATTAATATATAAACCAGAGCTATTGTGCTAAGTTAAGATCCCACAAGACAGAAAAACAATCTTCAAGGAACTTCTCAATATGCTTTTATATAATTGGCATTCTCCTCTCTGCTGAGGTCTCAGATCTTTGTTATCTGTCCAGGGGTGCTTTCAGCTCAGAACAACAGGATGTCTCCAGCTTCAATTCAGGTACATTCTTGGTATAAAAATGGAAATTACAAGTGTTTGTTTTGCCATGCAAACATTTAGGTGCTGTTTAGGTGAGGAGTACCAGTGGTGTGGCCCAGGCCACAGCAAAAGCAGGTGACTCCTGCTCTGTGTCAATGTAGCTGTGGCCCACATCCACTTTCTTCCTGCACCAGGTGCTGCTTCAATTTCAAATAGAAAACTACCTACTTCTCCTCCAGTCTAGCTGTCTCAGCTAGCCTGAACTACTTGAGGACAGCATGAAGGTGGAGAAGGACCATCCCAAGTATTTCTCATTTTGATGTCCTGCTCATCTGTTTCTCTCCCAACCAGCTGCAGAGCACAACTGCTCTTGCACCTGAAATAGCTTCCAAACCCCTCAAAACCTAACAAGATGTGGGGCAGTCCTGTGTACAAGAAGTTACTGAAAATCCTTTACTAGAAACATAAACTAAAAAATTTAGAATTTCCCTAATGACTTTAATGTCATTCCATCTTGCCCTGTAGACTCTGTGCCCTTTGGGGATCGTGTCCTCAGGGTCTGCTTTTTCTGTTTCAGATGGTGAATGGCATTACTATCCTGAGTGTCTGGGATAACACAGGCATACTCCTCCTCAGCACCATGTCAGCATCTCTTTGCTTACCCTGCTAAGCTCACAGCCACGTTTTGTGTTCTGTACAAAAACTGCACGGGGACGCTCCTCACGCAGCACTGCTCCTGAGGCACCAGGTGCTTGGGGATCCAAATGAGCTAAGCTGCAAACCAGATAAATTCTGGCATCTTTATTGCTCTAGGAAGAGCACTAAAAAAATCTCAGCACTCAAAAAATCTTATATCCTTCAGGATATACTAGGAAGTCAGCGCTGCTGGCAGTAAGAACACACTATTTATGTCCTTTCAGCTGGCTACGTCAATGAATTCAAAATTTAAACATAGGCTCAGGTTTGACCCTCAGCAAAGGTCACATTTTGACCACTTCACCTCCACTATTTTGTCTCCCATGAACCTTGACAGGCAGCAAACACTTCAGCCCATGCCCTGAGATGCTTAGTCAGAACATAACCCGCTTCTCTAAGAGTTGTTCCCAGTGCTTCTGTCAGAAGGGGATGGATTGTAATGCCTCTCAAAGACAGTGAATAGCAGAGGGATGCTTTAAGCTAGAATAAGGTCTCATTAGTAGAAGAGATCTTGAAGGAGAAGAGCTTGGCAGCATTTAGTAATGCTCAGGAAGTCAGAAAAAAGAACAAGATTATCTAGAGCTGGAAGAGGAAATATTTTTCCTGAAAAGGCACCTGATTGTCCCTATGAATATCTTGGGTGATCATTTAGTCCAGAGGCTAAAAGTAGTGTAAAATCAGCACAGCAACATTATGCTGGCTTTGCACTAGTGCAAGCAACTCCATAGAGACTTCCAAAATCCCATATCTGTAAGAAACTTTGCGGTATATTGTGCCATTCACGTTCTCTGAAAAACTTCCTTCACCCAGGATTTTTCTCCTGGGAAGCTGAGAGACCTCAGGGAAAAGGGAAACAATTCTTATCTCATTTGCTTCTCCTGTGTTGTGCTCATGTGGAATGTGTTTGGAGATTGTTTATCCACAGGTGATTGTTCCATTGGATTCTGCTGTGAGTTGTTTTGGCTCTTTGGCCAATCAGGGCCAAGCTGTGCCAGGACTCTTTCCAGAGGCATGAGATTTTATTATTATCTTTTTAGCATTCAGTAAGTATCCTTGCTGTATTCTTTAGTATAGTATAGTATTCTTTAATATAATATAGTATAAAAAAGTAATAAATTAGCCTTCTGAGAACATGGAGTCAGATGCATCATTCCTGCCTTCCTCGGGACATCCCCTGCTAATACAATAGTATATGAGTAAAAAAACTGGCTTTTAATAACAGGAAATGTTCCCTGGAAGGATGAATTCTGACAGAACTGCAAACCCTTGGCACTCCTTGCAGCTCCTTGCAAAACAGCTGCACTTGCCACCCTTGGATATTGTTTCAGACAATCCAGAGCATTCATCCAAGATTACGGTAATCCCAAAGCACTAGCATTACTCCCTAGCAATTATTCATTGTTTCCCAAAAGTTCATTATCATAAAGCTTGAACATGATTTGCAACAAATGCTTTTGTCTTGCAGTTTCATCGTTACAAACTTCCCTAAATTAAAAGAGTTTATCTCAAGTGGTACTATCAGCCTGCAGAATTCAATATATTTTAATTATGTGGATGAGTGAGAGTTGAGCCTTTCTAGATAATGACAAAATGTTCTCCATTTAATTAGCCCACATCAAAAGGTTCATATTTAAATTCTCTTCAATATAAAGGTGAAATAAATGTTATAGCATAACTAGATTATTGAAATCTAGTTATGCTATATGAAATCCCTGACAAGGGGGAGAGAATGATGCATCTGACTCCATCTTATCAGAAGGCTAATTAATTACTTTATTATACTATATTATTCTATACTAGATTACATTACATCTATACTGAATCTGCCATGCACTCAACTCTGCACGCACTGCCCAGAATCTCGTGACTGTCAGCTGACAGTCCCAAAACACACTTGGACCTGATAGGCCAAGGAAACAGAACACCATCCCTTTGGGTGTTTTGCATTCCACATTGCATTCCATATTGCATTCTATTTTGGCACAACACAGGCACAGCAAATGATAAGAATTGTTTTTTCTTTCTCTGATGTTCAGAGAAGGTGAAACCCAGAAATATTCTCGGGAAGAATTGTGCCTTTCTTTTCTCTGTGAAGAGAAATGTGGTGACACTAGATTATTCCTTATAAATTACATGATGCAGTGGTAAACATCGGGATGCAGAAGGAACAAAAACAGAGGGTTTGGGAACTGTTTGGCAGCTGACTGGTGTAGCAGAGCAGATTTCCATGTCCTGCAGATGGCTAATGCAGTGGTGTTCCTCTGCTCCACATGGCATGGCAGCACCTCCTGCCCATGCAGAGATGGCAGCAGCAGCACCATGGCATGGAAGCTTCCCAAGGCCCAGGCTGCTCTGACTATGGCTTGGAATTAAAAACACTCTGAACAGAAGGAGCCAGAGGTCCTCTCTCATTTACCAGCTGATGTGGGCTGTGGCATGAGCCCACCCTCCTGCCAGTGTTTGCTGGCACCAGGCTGGCACACAGGCAGCAGGTGTGCATCAAGGCTCAGCACAGCACACACTGCAGCTGTGGGGCTCGGTACTGTGATAACCTCCAATCCTTCCCCACCTTCATAGAGGCCTTTATTGCAAAGATACAGAGGTTCTGGGCTCCCAGGCAGACTCCTAGATGTCTCTAATGCAAGCACAAATGGACTTTTAAACCTTGGGAGTGCAAAACATACATGGTGTGTGGGGGAAGGAAAAGAAGATGCCCTAAAGACTGTGGCAACATCCAGTCCAGGAAATCCAGCAACCTGCAAGTCAAGCAAGACTCATTTCTCTGCTCACTGCCCAGAGCTCTTTCAGATCATGGAGTCATTTCTACTTGGTTGTTTCCTCGTCGCAAACTTGACTTTGACTGTTTTAATGGCCTCAGAGCAAAGAGCTTTCCTAAAGTTTTTCAGAAGGTTTTTTTCTTTTATTTATATAAAGAATACACTTTCATCATGTTGTGCTTTAAGAGCTCTATCAGGAAAGCAGAAAGGGGTAGTGCTGAATTGTCCAACCTCTTACATTCTTTTCTTTTTGCTTTCACTAAGCTGAACTATCCCAGCCTTGCTACTAACCTGTGCAGAGGCTGCCTGAGCAATTCCCAAGTGGTTTAAAGGGTGCTAACTTCAGAAGAGTAAAGCCAGGAAGGTGATCAACTGGAGAAAGAGCCTGACTTCAATATTCAACAGTGCCTCCTGGGAAATCAAGCCTCCAGAGCTTCCCATCATTCAGCACACTTGGAGAGCTATCCTCCAAAGTGTGCTCAGCAGACTGACTACTGAGAAAAAAAACCCCACTGTTCCTAAAAATTAGTTCCCTTTATATTTCATCAGGGCTCTTGTCACCATTTCTTGTGCTTATCTCAAAAGTTGTGCTTTGTACTGTCTCTTATACCTTCATGAATCTCTTTTATCAGCTCTCTTTTAAGACAGTAAAAAAGAGTAAAATTATTTGAGTGCTCGTAGATTAGGATATTTCTTAACTCTGAACTGCCTCCTCTTTCATCTGTCATTGTCAACCTCCCCAAGATTAATAAGAAAAAGACATTTGTAAGAGAGAATCCGCTGAGAGCAGAGATGAGCTTGGTACAAAGGATACTAATTGTAACTTTTTTTTAGCTCTGCATTGATCCCAACAGCTGTAGATACTCAAAAATCTTTTCCTACAGTGTCCGCACAAAAAAAGAAAGGCACATCAAGAAAAAAGTTCAGCCAAGCATCACTGTGGGCCTGAAGTAAGCTGGAGGATGATTTCTTGACTCCTTCTGACCATGACAGAAGTTGGAGTTTCACCTTTCATCAGTCAGAACAACGGGGAGGGAGGAGAGGAGACACCAAAAGGAGATGGAGCAAAGGCAGGAAAGGCGATGGCGTGTGTACAGAGGGGGGAAAGGGCCCAGAGTTTAGCACCAGCAGCAAATCAACATTACTGCATAATTACACAGTACTCAGAGTGTATTCAGCCCTGGTGTGTTTTTCTACAGGATTCCACTCCAATTGTATGGACACCAAAGGAGCTGAGGATGAAGTACCTGCAGCTGCTGCAGCAACAGGAATGTGTGCACAAGTATAGATAATGGATGCAGCCACACTGACAGCTAACTGGCACAGCAACACTGGCTCACAAAGCTGAATTAACAGCAAAGTTTTCCTATTCTTCCAGAACTGGCAGCCCCTTTATAAAAGTTCCCATCTCTCCAATATTTGTTAGCCCACTGCTCTGTCTCCTCACCTGCATTTCACAAGTCTGCTTGAGGGGATCAGGGCTTCTCCCTGCGCTGGAACACACGCAGCTGGAGCCCTTGTCCTCCTGCTCTTTTCCCAGCACCTCCTCACCTCTGAGGCATTTCAGCAGCTCTGCACTAAATGAGGAGGTCACTGTCACATGTAAAAATGATGGTTTCTTAACATACCAGTGTTCATCAATGCTTTAAAAAGAAGACTTAAAAAAAGAGCAGAATCTGGCCATGCAGAATGTAAGAATGAGTAGCTGTCACAATCCGGGCATTTATTTCATTTTCAACTCATAAGGTGAGTGACAAAACAAAAGCAGAAGAACAAGAGAATACAGATGTTTTAAGATATTGCTTTTTTCACTACTAGAGGTGAAAGCAGGGTGGGTGGATATGAGATGACACCAGCTGCTAATGGGATTTTTGCCACTGAAAAAACATGCACAGGTTGCCTTTGAAGGGCTGCTTCATTTACCACCATTAGTCACTCATTTCACAACTGAATGGGTGAACAATTGATGCCTTTGGGCTCTTCTGGAGTTTTGGTTGGTTTGGGGGTTTATGTTGTTGTTGTTGTGAGTTTTTCTAATAACATCTCTACTCTAAAAGTGCAAAGCTCTCCCTGTGCACAGCAGGCAGGGTTGTGTTCATCACAAAATATAGTACTGAAGAAATATCATGAAAAGAACACTTGGGATGGCAACCAGAAATAAAGTCTGGCTCAAAAATTGGTCTTGGCAGTTGGCACCTAGAGTTGAGAGAGTCCCTTGGTAACTGAAGGCAATCACAGACTCTGCTCATACCTTTGCTCATATTAGGAACAGCTCTCATCAGATTTTATATCTTTCCTGATATGTTTCAGCATTAATTAAAAAAAAAAAAAAACACAAACAGAAAATTTCTTCACCTTGATTCTCCTCTACACTCAAAGCTTCTTGGGAGCACACACAAGAAGCAGCCCAGGTTTGATCCTCTCATCCACTGGAAGAAAACATTCCACTTCAGCTTACTCTAGCAAGTACCAGAGAAGTTGTCCAGCTTCGGATGCTCCCAGCTCCTGGGTGTGCTGTGTGCACACTGCAGGCCAAGCATGACATGTGCATGCTCCTCAGCTGCTCCAGGTTTAGAGAAGGCCCTGCATGTGCTGCAGGACACAGAGCTGCTGAGGTCTCCTGCCCTGCAGACAGCCAAGGAAAACACACCTCACATGCTACAGCAGGGATCTGCTCCACAGACAGCAGCTGAAGGTGCTGCCAGAGCTGAAAAGGTGGAATGGAAATGAAAGGGTCATTGAGGGGGTAAAGCACTGCAACACTTTCACTTCATTTTCAAAGGATTTGATTTTAATGCCCACAATCACGGCACAAAATGTTGGACAGCAACATGTGGGAAGTCTTTGGGGAGTTCTCCCCTTTTGAAGGCAGAAAGAAGGCTGAGAAAGAGTCTTTATGATACAGGGAGAGCCACCTGAATTCACAATATTGAATGAGAATGTAAAAAACAGTAATGATAATAGCCTGAAGGACTGAGCAGAACTTGGGAGCAATTCTAGGACACACACATGCAGCCTTTTTCTCCCATCAAATCTGCAGGCTGAAAAAGACCAAACAAAAGCAAAATACATGGAAAGATGGTTAGGTGGATGATCTGAAATCTACTCTCTTTTGAGGCACCAGAAGCAGTAAGATTGCAGGCTGGAGAGAGTTCTATGCAGTGTTCCCATTGTCAGTCTGTCTGTAGTGGAAGAGACTCCTGGAGTCCAATTTTCCAGAGTATTTGAGAGCTTCAGCAAAAAGCTTTGTCACCTGTCAATACAAAGCAGAGGAGGACTGAGCATTGCAAAGGCTGCATGACAGAGCAGGCTCCACACTCCTGCTCTGCCACCCTGAAACTTCCTGGTGCAGCTCCAGTCCTCGAGTTCATCCAAATCAATACCAATTTCAAGGTGGCTGGGCACAGGATATGCTCCAGCCCTCTGGAGCCTGTGTGTCCAGCTGCAGAGATGCAGATGTGCCCAGGCTTCCTTTGCAAGACAGCTCTGTCCTGTGAGAGCTGTTGTTTGCAGCCCAAATGTAAAGACAACCAGGCTTATTTTCCTCTCTCAAACTCAGAGATTAAGACTTGATAATCCAAACAGTTCAGTGAAAGGCATCAAGCAGGTGTGGTAATAAATTTTGGCTGGGGACCCTTGTTGTGGTTGTCAGAAGGTGTTTTGCTAGTAGGCAATGATGCATCTTCAATTCCCCATTTCTGCTAACCATGCCTGGCCATCATCCTGTGAACCTTCAGCTTGTCATTCTCCCTGCCCCCTCTCACTCCAACCACAGCAGAAGCTTTTGAACAGCTGGACACCAGCTCAAGGCACTGGGCTCCATGTCAGTGGCCACCAAAATCAGCGAGAGTTTGGCTGCTGTGCTTAATGAGAACCAAATGAGGCTCTTTTGTGACAGTCAAAGCCCCTTGCAAAGGAAGGCAAGGTGCTGCTGACAGCAGGAGTCCCACCTTCCATTCCCTAATTTTTATTCCCTGTCAGTGTGTGAAGGGCTTTGTCAGGAGCTACATAAAACCCACAGGGACTGGTAACTGGGACTGCAACAGGACAGGCAGCAATTCCACCTGGATGGCACTTCTGAACTGGACTGCCCCAAGGATCACTCAAGAAAGCACAGTTACATCCTGCTGTAAGGTTTAAGGAGCCAGGATAATATAATATACCAGGATAATATTCCACTGAAAAGCACTTCCCATGCCTAATTTAAAGATGTTACATGCAACTCTGTGTGAGATGCTTGTTTTGAAGTGAAAATGATGCAGCAACAATTTCAGCTGCACAGTGCGGGACTCGGGACTTCAGAATTTGTATTTTTTTGTTTGGTTTGATTTGGTTGGGTTGTCATTGCTGTCATTTTACATGTTAGCAAAAAGAAGATATATTTGAACTGTACCATGATTTTCAGATACATTATTTGTCAAAGATAATGAGGGTCCAAACAGACAGGAATTTATGGTCACAAGGGCTTGGAAGCTCTGAAGGCTCTTATGTCTAAGAGGAGAAAGAACAATATGGGAAATACCTTGAAGTTGGTGAGCAGAGCAGTCCCAGTGTCAATAGCCATCCTCCTGATCACATAATTATCATGGAGAAACCTGGTGCTGCTGTTGGGCAGGTTAATCACCAGATCTACCTTCCTATCCCTCAGCAGCCTGAAGAGACAAGGCACAAGACAGTGTGACAGTCTGTCCTTCCTAATAAAAACCCCAAATTAATAGCACAGGCAAGCAGCTAAACAACCCTGAAAAATGTCATTTGAGCTTAGTCTTTGCTCAAGAAATGAGGGTTGGGGGAGTTAAGGCACTAAGCTTTATTCAGGATTTTGGATTTGTTTCAGTTCTAGTCAGCAATGCAAAGCAGTATTCAGCCTTGATACAGCTCAGCAAAACTGAGATGTTTATTTAGCCTGTTAATGACAGTCAGTCATGCTTCAGTTAAAGGCATGATTCTCACTCAGGTAAAGGCATGACTGACTGCCATTAAAAGGCTAAATATTCAAATTTCATGTATCCTTGTATGAAAATATAGCATGGAGCAATACATGCAAGCCATACTAAACAGGACTGTGCAATGAGATCCTCATTAAGCTGAAACATCCCTGCTGTGGCATCTCCAGACAGAATCAGATAAACCAAAACTTTTGGATTGAATTCAAAGCCCCATTAAACCCCTACCATTGATCTCAACAGGACCATCAATTTACCCCTGGCATTTGCTGTCCTGGACTGTAAACACACATTGGACAAGGTGGGTGGGTCTCTTACCTCCTGACTGAAGGGAGGCCAGGGCTCTGGCTCTCCTGTGATGGCCATGCCACAGGATTTGCTGGGATGCCATTAGCATTGAGCCAGGCTGAGGTTGCTTCTGTGGCATAAAGCTGTCCCAGGAAAAAAAGATATATTTACTATGTACTTCACAATACCAAAACTTTTCATTGAACTCATCTGGGCCTGATCCAACACACAGCCTTGTTGTCAGAGCTGGTTTTGGAGGGCATTTTTCATAAAAGGGGTGTCTCTCCATATAGAGAGACACACAGAGAACAGAACAACCTTCCCAACTTTCTGTTATCTGTGATTTCCTGATGGATGATAGTCAGTGAATGCTAGTAGCACTACCAGAAGCAGTGAAGTGGCTTAGGAAAGCCTAAATCCCTGTGACTTTCAAAAGGGCTTAAGTTCAATCACTTGTATTTTTTTTTTGCCATGTTTATTTTCTTTTTTAATGCCTAGTGCTAAGTTTTGAAAAGCAGAATTCTCACCAATCTTCTGTGGCTGTGCTGCTTTTCCATAGACATATGGGTGCAAAATACAGAGGAGTTACAAGAGTGATGTAAACACCACAAAGTTCATCTATCTGCAGCCTGAGTGTCACTGAAAACGCAGCACTACACAGATACACTCCATAAAAAAAGGGTTTTCCTTCCTTGTCTCCTGCCATACATGGCATCCCATTGGCATTTTTATTTCTTGGAGAAGCTGGGGGAGTGTACAATGTCATCTTGGCTGCAGAGCCAGGGTTGTTCCTGCCCTCACAACAGACCCACATGCTCAATTAAACATGAAAGCTTTTAATTGGGTGGTACCTGCTGACTTTATGGATCCCTCAGCTAAAAATCCCTGTTGTAAACTGAAAACACCCTTTCTTCTCTATCCTCAAAGGAACTCCAATGTTCCTGTAGCAGGCCGGGGACATTTGAGATTTTGAAAGCTCTCCAGCTTTAACTAAGTGGAGCCACCTACCTTGAAGCCTTGCTCATGCAGCAGCTCTGCTACACTGAGGAACCTGGGGCGGAAGGACTCCTGGAAAAGGACATTTTTTAGATATAGCACCAAAGGTAGGATTTGGAACAGTACATTTTTGGGCAACATGAAGCTCCTCCCCACTGTGCTAAGAGGCAAATTCACTTTTCTGTGCTGAGTGTGTGCATGGACAGAAATGTCTGCATGTGCATGTACAGCACAATTCCCAAGAGAACTGTCTGGATCCTGAAGCCCAAGTGACTCTGAACTAAGATATATTGTGTTACACCAGAGAAAGTGTTCCCATACTAAGTCAGACTGCAACCATTAAAGATTTGCTACTGTATATGAAATATCTGTGCAATTTCCTTCTCAAATACACCAACTAGAGTCTCCTCAGCTCCTAATTAAATATATTTTCAATCATTGCTCAAACATTTGCTTTCTTTTCTGGCAGATAAGATATATGGATGGTTTTGGGCTGCTCTGTTTGCACACTCACACAAATAAGAGCTTGGGCATGTGTGAGTGCATTTCTAAGTGGGAATATGGAAATGGAGTCAGGAGACTGGGATGCCACATTCCCATGGGGACCTGAATGCCTGACTTACAGCACCTCTGAAAGATTGTTTATAATGCATTTCCAGACTCAACATCACTTAGAAAGGTACAACCACCTCCTGCAGACATCTCCACTTGAACAAGCTGTTTTAGAGTAACAGGTGAAAGTATCAGCCTAAGTATCTCTGGGATGTTGAAGGTACAGCAATGCAAATATCACATACAACACATGCCCTCCTCACTCCCAGGGCAAGCCAAACCTTGCTTTTAACCTTAGCCTGCTCCAGTCTCACACACATTTGCAAGTAAGATCATTACAAGCTCCCTTGTTCCTGCTGGAGCTCCTGATAGCTTAACCTTTATGGATGAGAGAGCAATATCCTGAAGGGTCAACAATTTCCTAAGAAGAAAAGGACTAAACAGGGTTTTGGTTTTTTTCCTGAGCAATCCTTCTGAAAGCCATCTCATTCTGTACATTAGCAGGAAAATATAAATATACAGTGTGACAGGGCTGGCAGCTTCCCAGTCAGAGAGAGTGGTTCTGCCTTCTGGTCAGGGGTGTTGGCTTTCACAACAGTATTATAAACTTCTATCAAACATGTACTGAACACTTGAGACACATAAAACAGCCTCTCTATGAAAAGAAATTACAGCTGTCAGCTTGCATTGGAGCAGCCTCAGATTTAAAAGCTGGCTGAAATAACCTGTGTAAGGAAGCATTAGTTGCTAAAGGTGAAAAGTACAAGCAGATTTACTTAGTGGAAGGTATTTATTGTAGGAGAATTGCCTTTTTTTTTTCCTTTATCTGAAAAGTTCCATTTCTTATAACTCCTCATGTTTTCCAGCAAGCCTTGCTGTTTGTAAAGAACTACATCCTTAGCTCATTCAATACAGAGACATCAGTTCTCACTGAGATCCAGCTCAAAATGAAGCCAACCCATCTCCTGTGAGAATCTTGGATCTGTATCCAAACCCACAGTGGAGGATGCAAAAATTCTGGCATGTAAGGAACCAAGACAGAAGGTTACCTTGAAACAACAGACTTGGAGTGCCAGGATTTAAAAATAAAATACTCCATTAATGGTTTCTGCATCTTGTGTGTAAGACAGATGCACTCCATCCCAGAGATATCACTGAATAGCCCAATCAGGAAAGAAAAAAAACCAGCTTTTTAACTTTTTTGCGTAAAATAGAAATTATTTAATGGCTGAGTCAGGGTTTCAGCACCACAGATTTCTCCAGACTGTGGGAAGAGATAGGTTATCAGCTGACATTTCATTTGTCTACCATGGAAGTCATACTCCATCTCTCCTGGCGGAGCATTAGACCCCTCAGATCCTGGGAATCCCTGTCCTGGGCAGTGTCACTGAGAGCTCTCAGCTGAAGGACACCCCAGCAGGCTCACAGTCCCCACCAGCTGCCCAACCTGCCTCGTGCTGTGCCCTGGATGCAAGGAGCACTCCCCTGCCTGAGCTTGGGTGGTAACTGGGCTGTCCCCAGCTCAGCATGGCACAGCAGGTGACCCCTGGCACTGCGCACCAGCCTGGCAGCTCCTTTGCCTGGGCACCCTGGGCTCACTTTGGGCTGCAGATCACAGCAGCACCATTTGATCTTGATTTGCAAAATACCCCAGAAACATTTGCAAGGAAACCAAGATCTCCCTCTCTACTCCTGTTAACTTTATCCATTTGACTTTTACCTTCAAGAAGCAGTGTCCTCTAACCTCAACATGATTAATAGCAAAGGTATAAATGTGCAGCATACCAAATCACTGAAATATGAGCCTAGCTGCTTTGGAGAGAAGCAGAATTCAAGACCATTTTGCTTCTTACTTCTCCCTCTGCAATAGATAAAAATTCATTCTAAAAATCAGGGTGAGGTGCTAGTCATGAAGCAATGAAGCCTTCAAAATTAGGGTGTGCTTTGAGCTCACCATCTACTGCAGGTGAATCACAGCACCTTCCTCAGAGACAACCAGGGGAGCTTGTGTGTGTGCTCTGTGCACCAGAACAGGGTGCAGAAACCATCCTGGCATTTGAAAGCGCTCAGTGATGGTTGAGAGAGGGTGTGTGCTATCTGTCCTTCCGAGGCTGTGTTTCCCTGTGAGGACACCTCAGCAATTTTGCCTGTATGAGGCAGGTGGGTATCAAATTCAGGGAGCCCCCAATGCAGGGAATGATTGGCATCTGACTCCATGATTCATAAGGCTGAACAATTGTTTTATTAAAACAATACAATTTTACATTATACTATACTATATTAAAGAGATACTATACAAAAGATACATACTAGAGAAAAACCCTTGACTGTCTCCAGACAGCCAGAACACAGCTTTGACCCAATTGGCCAATTAATATAAACAACCATCACCAGAATCCAATTAAAAACTCTCTTCAGGTAAACAATCTTCCTAACACATTCCACATGTGCAAAAACAACAGGAGCAGAGATAAGAATTTTCTCTTTCTCTAAGGTTCCTCCCTGCAATTCCCAGGAAATATCCTTGGGAAGTTGTGCCTGCCTGCTCTCTATGAAGAGAGCTACAGGTGGGTTCTTGTTTGTGATTGAAACAAGAAGAGTGCTGGTGTTCACAGCCTGCCTGATGCCTCTTATTTCTGCAGAGGGGGGCTCCCCTTTTTTCCAGCCAAATACTCAAAGACCACTTACAGTCTGCATGTCAGGTGAAGGTCAGCATTTCAACCTTCCCTTCCCACAGGGTTTATTTCCCCTTTGTTTCAAAGCAGCCCATTGAAAAGTACATAGGTGACAATCTCCAGACTGGGGAGGGGGTAATGCCTGGTTCTCAGAATCAACTTTACACCTCTTGATTTGGAGTTTAATTATGGAAGAAATATGCCGAGATACAGAGAGATCTTTAAGCGATTGATCTGCTGTTTTAAAGTTTCTTTTGCAAGAAAATAAACTGTAAACCACTCATTAAAAAGACAGAAACTTATTACTTTTAAAAGGTTTGTGGAGTTGAGCTTTGGGCTTTGTTTTATCTTCTCTTTTTCCCTTTTTTCTTCTTAACACCTTTGTACAAAGAACATTTGGCTCAGTTTAACAGCTACTGACACAGAACTTATAAATGCTTTCTATAGCTAAAATGACTTTCTTTTCTGCCCATTCCCCTTTAGCTGCTATCTGGAAAACACACTTAAACTTTAAACACTTGTCTCTCTCCTTTTTTCTCCTCCTGGCTTTGCTTTTTTCCTTTTTTAAATGCTGTTTTAAAATATGCAGTATATACAGTAGACATACAGTACCAACTGCCCAGAGTTTCATACTGAACTTGTAAACTTTACCTAGGTAGCAAGCAATTTTTCTGCTAATTAGAGGTAACTTGGAGCAACTGTTTCCATCCCCAGATGTGTGTATATATGTTGACATTTAAGGACTCAGCAGTAATCCTTGTTAGCAGAAGTCATGTTCCTTTCTGGCCACTTTTCACACACTTCCTTCACATCCTCTGCTGGCACAAACAGCCAAAGACATTTTTCACACCCCAGTTGTCTGACAGGAAAATTCATCTATTTGATGGTTTTTGTTTCATCAGCCTTATGCAATCATGTAGAGCATCAGCTTATTGCAAGCACAATGTGAAAATGGCAAGAAGCAACCACATGGTTTTTTGAGGCCCAAGAACAATATAGATGAATAGGAAGGGCAGGAATTTTTGAGGAACATCCTAAAGTTTACAAGTGTCTCTGATTTCAGCACTTTATGCAGTCAGTAACTATTCCTTGACAGAGAACCAAGACTTTTTTCCTTTTCTGTGTGTTTTCATCCTGAAATACACAACCTACTTGCTGATCCAGGCCTGTGAAAAGGGCAGGGCTGTTACTAAGGAAAATCCATCAGAAATTTCCTCATGTAAAGGCTCTTTGCAGAACCCATTGCACTGGAGAGCATTCCCATAATGACTTCATTTTAACTTTCTGTCACTGAGCAACCTTCAGTGACGACACCAAGAGATGAAACCCAAAAATTCAAGCTCTAGTCCAACATGGAGTCAGGGTCTACATCAGAGAGGCAATCCCTATGAGGAGGGATTCTGACAAAGCGTGGAAACCAGAAACATCACTACTAAAATGTAGCATTGGCTCTTCTTTCCTGGCTCACAAACTTCTGGTTTTAATACATCCTCAGAGGGATTGCCTCTTGGATGCAGACTCTGCAGGTGCCCTGACTCCCTGCTACACTAGAGCTTGGATTTTAGGGTTTCATCTCTTGCTGTCATCACTGAAAGTTGCTCTGTGTGACAGAAAAAACTTCTGTAGCTGCCAGGTGACCCTGATAGTTATAGATAGAGGGAAAACCCTCCAGACCAGCCTTGCTGAATTCAGTAAAGATCTCTCCTGTTTGCTCCTCGCTGTCCCACTGCACTTCAGGATGAAATGCAGAGAAACACATCTAAGCCATAAAGCCACATGAATGGAAACAAGGCAAAAGCTACTGAGCCCCTCTGTGTTGGTCCTTTCTAAGCTTTGATTTTTTAGGACTCACCTGGATTCCAATCAAAATTCCTTTCTTAGGAAATGTAAAGCCTGTGGCAAGCAGAGCCTTCTGGAAGGCAGAGTACACATCCTCCCCAAAGCATGCAACCTGCAGAAAGGCACAAAGAATGCATGAGGGGAAAACCAGAAACAACCCAAAAACACTGCTTTGAAAAGAAACAGGAATGACATTTGCAAAGAGGATCTGTTGTTTCTGTGGGAAGAAGACAGACTGCTTTGCATGGAGCCTGCAGGCATGGGGAACAGAATAAATCAGAAAATCTTTGCAGACAAATCTCATCATTTGAATGAAGCAATAATGGAGGAACAAGCAATGCTTTAGTTTCAAACAGCACACTGAGGAGCAACAATTGATTCTGCTAAGATATTGGGATGCTGTACACAGCCTCTGCTCCAGTGTTTGGGATTGCACTGCAAATTATTTAACATAATGGAAGGCTTAGACACCAGTGAGAGCTGTGCACACAGGCATGCTCCTCTGTGTGCCTGCAAAGCAGGGTAAGGCTGGGCTTGTGCTTTCATGCACTCCTGCCATTGCTTGTGAAGGAAAACCACAGGATATAAAGATGCTTTTCCATTAAAAGTCCATAGATGAACAAAATTCGAGTAAAATTTTAGCATTTACTTAAGAACAAAGGAATCAGGAAAATTCATAATAATTTATTTTAAATAAAGTATAATTTTAAAGAAAAAGTTGAGGAAGAAACCAGGAAGAATAATTTAGCAGCTCTCCAGCACTCAGAATTGGATGTGGAGCTCAGTTGATAACAGACTGTCATACGATAAGAATCTTGTGAAAAACTGCATTCCTAACCAAAATTTGGAATTCTGGTGACAAAAAGAGGAATGAGTGAGCTTTTGTGAAAGTTTAAAAAGATAAAAACCAACCAACCTTCACTTTTTCTGGTCAGCTCCACACTTGTGGAAAAACAATCAGAAGTAGAAACTGTCACTGATTTTTGTCTGTGAAATAACAAATCTACCAACAAATACAGATGGGATAAAGGAGCTGATTGAGCTGATTGAGCATTGCTCTCCCATTTTCCTCTTATGGCCCTTCCCATCTCAGAGTGAGCCCTCACATTCCTGATCTCACCATGGTGAGCAGAAAACAGTATTTCATAAAAAATAAATTATGATTTGCCACATCTACTGAAGTAAAAAAAAAAAAGAGAACTAAACAAATAAAAATCCCACAAGGGAAGGGATAAAAAAAGTCATGACAACATGAAATATTCTATGTTTTCTATATGTTTCTATGTGTTCTATATTCCTGGACTTTTCAGGGTGACAGACAGACCCTCCCTTGTAGGCTCCCAGCCTGTCAGGAGAGGTTTATCATTGTGGCATTGTCCACAGCCACAATACTCAAAGGGACCCCAGCACTGTCTTCCCCTATTGTGGGAACCATGGCTTCCAGCAAAATAAATCTCTGCCAGACAGATGTGACAAATTCAAGCCCAGATCAAGCCATGTGTGTGAAAAATGTCTGTGAGGAATAACTGAGCTTTTTTACCCAAAGCAAGTTATTATACTTACTTCACTATAAGAAAGACTTTCATAACTGTCACACTTTATGGCATTTGTGAATATGGATCTTTCCAACTCATAAAAGTTAATAATCCCTCCTTTATGACCATGGTAATCTCTAACTCTGTATAAAGCCCAGAAAAATAATTCTTGTCCCTAGTTACATTTTTATTCTTTTTTTTTTTTTTTTTGGTGAGGAGGTTGTCTCTATATCCTATTTTGTTCTGAAAATCAGGAAGTCACAGAAGTCACTTGACTTTTTTCTGCCCATTAACTATACAGAAAGGAAATCTTCTGCAATACTGATTTCCAGCATATTATGAAGAGTAAAATAAAGTCATTCTGGAGAGGTGTAGGAGGCCTGAGGCTGTTCTAACTTTGTATCTGGGTACTTTTCCATACTAAAATGGTAAATGTTTCCTTTGGACATACCCGAGCTCACACTCAAAGGGACAGCCCAGGATCTGCCACCTGCCCAATAATGGTACAGCAAGTCTGATCAAATTGCCTGAGTGTTTAATCACTTTCCAAGAGGATATTCTGGCCCAGAATAAGTTTTTGCTACTGCAACTCATTCTAGAAATAACAGAACACATAAAATCTAAAGATTACTTGGGTGTATCTATGGACACCATTGACAGCTCAGAAATAACTCACACAGAACAAAAGGTTTCTTCATGAATTAAGTGATATGGATGGAAACCTGTGCCTGTGAGGGTGAGGATGCTGAGCCTGGCCCGGCCCTGTGCCCTCACAGCATGCCATAACCACACCAGGAGATGTTCCAGCAGCACCCCACAGCCTGGCTACACAAAGAGAGAGTGGGGAAAGCTGCCCAGGCTCATCCTGCCCACAGCCCCTGCAGCCACCACATTTTATTGTCCCTTTCTTTCACTTGGTTATCAGGCAACAAGAAAACACCACACATTTTTGCTGCCTCTAAGCAAATGGCACATTTCAAGACCAACCACTCAGGCCTGGGATTCTCCACATCACTGCTGTCCATGGGGCTTGGGAGCTGCCACCACTTGTTTTTCAGAAGCTCATGAGTCATAAAACAACCACCCAGAACCCAAAAATTCTCAGATAAACTCATTTCAGGCTATCACACCAACCAGGTCCTACTCAGGGAGCTGACATGCAGGTAAACAGGGACATCCAGTGGCTGAAAAAACCCTGGTTTTTCCAGGACATTGTGGGTTTTGCAGCTAAGAAAGATGTCTTCAATTTTCTGAAGAAGCAACAGATGCCATCATGATTCAGGCAGTAATAAGATCACTTTCAAAGATTCATGATGTTTAAAGTCAACTTGGTTTAAAAAAAAAAAAAAAAAAGCAAATCTAAAAGATACCTCCCCAGTAGAGGCCATTTCACACCGGAGAATAGGGTCAGCATCTCTCAGCCTGGACCAGGAAAACATTGGGGCCTGGGGAAAGAAAGAATAAAAATTGGATCATTTTAAAAAATATAAAAATTCCAGCTACACTTGGGAGTGACAGAAAGCAGAAAGAGACATGAATTTATCCAAAAAAAAAAAGCAGTGGTCAAGGCTGATAAGCAAAGAACTATTTGGTAAAATAATTCCCTCAGCATCTTGATGATGGACTGGAACAAATGCCCATTTATTCCACCAATAAATCAATCATCCAACTCTGGCATCCTGCTCACATTCCAGTGGTAGACTTTCATTCAGTGGTAGCCCACTATCAGTATGGTTTTAAGGACACATTTTTAAACAAAAAGGCTGTGAAGCACTTAATTCATGTAACAAGGAGAGAGATTATCTGAATCCAGTTGGTTTTCCAGAGAATGCTGTTCTCCATCAAATGTTTCATTTGCAGAAATAAAACTATTCCATAAGAATGCCCTTTTTTGGTGCAAACAAGATAAAAATTTGCAAATTATTTCATATTTACCCCCTCCTCCATCCAGAAATATCCATTTGTAATTTTTTTCTCTTTGTATGCTAATATTAAGTCCTCTGATCACTGTTGTTTTATTATTATCATAATCTGAGGACTTAGATCACACCACTGAGTTCTCTTGTCTCATTTGATCTTAAAATAAGAAACATGGAGGGGAGGGAGGAAAAGAAAGTTTCTGTTAAAGAACCAATGACCACATGTAACAAACACTGAACAAATTTCTTACTACCAAATAATTTTCTGTTGAGCTTCTCCATGTCTTAAACTACTGATGGCATTTGCATAAAGGTTTCTGTTTAGAAACAAATATATTTTAAAATTTGAAGCCATAATTCTGTCCCTGGAGGTCCCCAAGGGTAACAATGAAGATAAAACAGCTGCTGCTTCATGACACCTAACAGTGACCAGTTAAAATGAGACAGGAGAAATTCAAAAGGCTTCTCAAAAAATGTTGTGTGTCTTTGAGACTTTCAGATCAGTTTTGTTTCCACTTTAGAGAAAATGTTTACAGTGGCCAACTCAAGCAGAGATATGACAGTCAAGATGGATTATTTTAATACATTTAATACATGGATTATTACAGTACATTGTCTTGAAAGGTAACAAGCAGCAAAGCCTTCCACCACCTCCCTAATTTCTATCTGCCATGAACATGAAAATGCATCCTCAGGAGCAGACGCTGGTACTGCAACTAAACCCTATTTAAAACTTATTCTCTGCCCAGGATTTCATCTTGGTCAGGCCCTGATACTTGCACCAGTCTGGAAGCAAACATGGCAAGACAGCATTTCAGTCACTAAAGGTTAAACAGTGGTACTCAAATCCACAAAGGAGCAGCTATGTTGACAAAGAAGAAAAGAGTTTTGTATTTTTCTCTCAAGAACTGCTGAATAAAAAAGATCCTGTGTCCATGCAAATACTGCTAGCAATAAATTGTAAGAGGATAGGAAATATGATGCATGAATAACAACAAACAGGCTAAACTGGGATGTTTTTCAAAGTTTAGCGTTTCCAAAGGTGTTAGCAGGTTTTTATATTTGACAAATCCACTCAGGATGCAAGAAGTATAAAAAGCTTTGTAGGGAAGTTTTCAAGAATAAAGCTGGGTTTTCTGCTCTGGAGCCAGCATTCCCAGGAGATACAAAACTCTTGGCAGTTCAGCTAACAACAGTGCAGAAGCCCCAGGTCTAAATAGTAGAAATGTACAAAAATAAATTAGGCTCACCAAAAAAAAAAAAAAAAAAAAAAAGAAAAAAAAAAGAAAAAAAGTCTCAAGTTTGAATTTTGGATAACGCATATCTGTGGCATCAAAATAAAATGTAAATATATATCTATACTGGCCGGCTTGGGACATAAATTTGGCTTGCATTTTAATAGTTCTGAACATTTTATTAATAGAAAGATGTTAGGTGTTTTCTGCTCCCTCAGTTTTCACTTTATATGGAAGCTATTAGAGCTTGAAAGTTTCTGTAAAAACAATTCTCATTATCCTTTGGATTTTCTGCACCACTGTTTTAGATTTTTTTTTTATGACTACTTTTTTTCTCTTCCACTAAGCATTCAAAAACATCTACCATCCATTTTATTCTGTTGGGTCCTATGCAATTATGGAAAATACAACCTTGGCCTTACTGAAACCAAAGGATGCAAGACTTCCCCCCCTATTTTAACCAGTGGTGTATATAAAGGGGATGATGTGCATTTGACAGCCCATGTCCCAGGTCCTGCAGATAAAATGTGGGGGGCACCCACAACACAAAGTTGTGCATGTCCACATGTGTATTATATAGTATTATGAAATAGCCTGAACTTCAACTCTGCAAGTGTAAATTTATTATGCAGTTCATAAACTCAGAGGACTCAGAGTAGGTTAGATGCTAAAAATAAAGGAAGACTTGGTTTCATTGGATAATTTTCCTCTGATTTTTCTCTAAAGTTTCCAAACAGATGATCTTGACAGAAACTACAAAAGGTCAATTTGACCTTTGGCCAATGAGTAAATTGTTCTCTCTGAGCATTAAAGTACTAATTGTATATTAATGTGTTCCGTGCTGGCTCTGTGGTGGGGTTCCTGTGGTTCTTTTGGAAACCATACCTTAATCCCCACATATCTGGATGGAAAAATGGGATGTTCCATTGTGGGGAGGGATGACTCATTGACCTGTTTCCCAATCATCACTTTAGTGGCCACATCAATGAAGTCCACCCCCAGAGTCTTGGACACAAAGGGGAAGGAGCGTGAGGCCCTCAGGTTGCACTCTATCACCTGGTGGGATTAAAAAAAAGAGAAATAGCAGGGTTAAGCACTGTGCAGGGAAAAATACATTGATTTGTATTTTTTGAAAGCAGCCCTGAGTCCTCTTGGTGGACATATTCTTCAGGCTGTCAAATAGGAAACCCAGAGATTGGGATTATTATTAAAACAGGGAAGAGGGGTGGGGAATGGCCAGCCTGAGATACAAGCAGCTGAGATCCATCTCTATTTGTCTGAATATCAGAGCTGAGGGGAGCCAGACTTCACAGGAACATAGGCACAGGCATTAGGAACAACCTCCAGAGGTCCAACCTGCTCTTTTCCCATGGTGATGGCACTTCCTGGATGCCAGGACTGTCCTTGCTGACTTCCCCCACCCACATGTGGCAGCCATTCTGCCAGGCAAGGAAGTACCAAAGAAGTTCTGCAGAAGTTCTTCTCTAGGAATTCAAGAGCAGAAGAGGAATTGCTGGAAGTGAGAATAAAATTGAGTGAAAGGGGGTAAGAATAGTGATGGTACAAGTGAAAAGCAGGGGCTGTACAAAGATAGGCACCAATGTGGGAAAGCAAGGAAGGAAAAACTCTGTTCTCTCCCTCTGGGGAGTTTCTGAATGACCATGTGTGAAACAGGGAAAAGGTGAAGAACAGAAAGTACATTTTACTCAACTCATAGCCCAAACAGGAATTTTTCACCAATAATGCATCTCTTCTGTTTCCTGTCAGTTTTTCTTCCTATCCACTGTATCCTCAGTCATGCTCTGTTCACATTCCTCTGACCTCCTTCCATCAGCAACAGAAAGCCAATTGTTACCCAGAAAGGGTCAGACACTGCTGGACTTCTGCTGCTAATAGCTACCAGGAATATTCAGATAACCTTCCTAATAGCTTATAGTAATGGTTTAAACACTCACATTGTCTTGCTTTCTTTTCAATCCCTTTGAAGGCTTAATTCAATATCAAAAGAGTTAAATCTGAGAGAAGATATTGGAGATCTAAAAGCCATGCTACCCAGTACATGGGATGAGGTTCAGTGCTGCCCATCCTATTCCAAACTGACAGCTTTGGGAAGGACAGCAGCCCAGAGTGAAACAAAGCTGACAGACAAAGCAAGCAGACTCTCTTCAGCCTCAGTGTGAAGGCAGGGGAGGATGCTCTCTGCCACACAGGCAGGGAGAGCTGTGTGACCAAGGGGGGCACCAGCCCACACCCTCTGCCAAGGCAGGTTTGGTGTCACTGCCACCACGGCCCCAGCAGAGATTTAGAACCCACAGGGCTCAGCACAGCACAGGCCCTGACACACTCACAGCAGCTCTTACCAGCACTTTGCTGCCTTGCACCAAAAACTGGATATTGAATGGACCAGAGATGGCAAAAGCCTTTGCAATCTTTTTCGTAGCAGCTTTCACCTGTTAAAAAACCAAATTTAGAAAGTGTTAATTATTTATTCGATATACACACATTAAGTTCCACAAAATAGAGATCATCATGGCAATAAATCACTACACTTGTGGATTTCTTTAAACACCATCTCTCTCTGCCTTGTTTTTTTTCTCTATACCCACATTTCAGCAATAGCACTATTTCAAAAGCAAACATGTTTAATTTCTCCAGTAACCTAGAGCCTGAAGTGCCATTTGAGGGCAAAAGTAAAAATCAGGTTTTTTGTGTGTCAGAAAGCTGAGGGGAGAAGGAGAAAAACAAAGAATCAAAGCCTTGCCCTGTAGTAATTCCTACACTGGAGTCTTTATACCTTTCTTGGTGACACAATGAATAATGGTTTGTTATTTGAAAATAACTAATCAGCTTTGTGAGTGTCCTGAAGTCTTTCACCAACGTGCCTGTGCCATCACAGATCAGTGGGAGGAGGCTGGGTAGGAACACTCTGGAACAAACTGGGAGGAAAGCCTTATTTCCCAGGTGTGTCAATACAAGGGTTTGAATAGCTTTTCTCCAGGAGATGGCTATTTTCAGAAACAATACTTTGGACATTCTTGGAAACAGAGCTGGAGCACAGATCATTGCATTACAGCTTTTGCTGGCTTCCAAGCAAACCCCTAACAGGATGACATAAAGTAACACGGCACATTTCATTTAAAAAATGCATCTTAACAACTAACTCTCTATCACAAGGTTTATTCTTGGAAAAAAAAAATCAAGATGAGGTGAGGTTCATTCATCCTGATACTATTTTTGAAAAAGCAGGCAGCTAGAAAGTCATACATCTGATAAAATCATTTAAGTATTGTGGGAGAAAAGGAAGTGGAGAGAGAACCATGGCTTATGTATGAATTAGACAATAATCTACTGCTACAGAAGCTGGTTCTAAACCAAGGAAACAAAAAAATCCCATGGGTCTATAAGTGTGCACTGTTTAAATTACTGAGATACAGTTCAGGTAATCAAACCAATCACAGGGACACTCTGACATCCTTCACTTGCACATACTAAACCCGCCTTGAAAAAATCATTGCTGATTTTATTTCTCCACTGGTGGTGCAGGGAAAGGAAATCCTCATTTCCTTTTCTCTTTTCAGTGGTAGAGCAACACACACCTTCTCCAAGGCTTCCTGGCTGATGCTCTGTGTGGGGAACACGAGGGTGGCATCTCCTGAGTGAACCCCTGCGTCCTCCACGTGCTCTGAAACAGCGTGGGCAATGACCTGCACACAGCAAGGAGAGAGCACTCACTGGTTGTCACATTCACAGTACCTGAAAAATCCCTCCACCCAGGATTTTTCTCCTGGGAAGCCTCAGAGAAAAGGAAAACAATTCTTATCTCATTTGCTTCTCCTGTGTTGTGCTCATGCGGAATGTGTTCTTTGGCCAATCAGTGTCAGGACTCTTTCCAGAGTCACGAGTTTTCATTAATATCCTTTTAGCATTCTGTAAGCATCCTTTCTGTATTGTTTAGTACAGTATTCTTTATTATAATATAGTATCATAAAATAATAAATTAGCCTTCGGAGAATATGGAGTCAGATTCATCATTCCTGCCTTCATTGGGGCACCCTGCAAATACAATAATTGGTCACTTCACCCTCTCAGAAACTGCTCCTTCCTCTCCAGCACAGTCCAGCCTCCTGAGCAGAACTGTAGCTGGAAAAGGATACAGATGGAGGAGGAAGAAAAAGTCAATTTCCTAAAATTTTGGGGAGAATATGCCTGAAGCAGACACTGGGCATATGAACAAGCAGACCACATCAGTGTCTTTGCTATTATGGTTAAGCAAATCATGAATATGTTAAAAACTACAACAGCCTGGAAATCCTGGGGCTTCCTTCCTCTAACACATGTGGGCTCAGAAGGTAAAAGCTAAGGAGGCTTTAAACCAGCTTTTTAAAGTTCTGCTTGCCAGAACACAAAGAACAAGCATGAACTAACATCACTGGTATATCATTTTATCCCCCCTCTTTTGTGGTGTTTTAAGCAAACAGAGGAAATCCAGGCCTAAGGATTTAAATTGAATTAACTGCATCAAGGCATAAAACCTCAATAGCAAAAAAGTGATTGTGTCTGCTGGTTAAAAATTAAAATTGAAAAAATATTATTTCTCTTAATTCTGAACTTTGTGGGGGTTTTGCCTTTGCTGAGTAATGAAAGGCAAGACAAAATTGAAAAAAAAAAAATGGAATAACTGTAGTAATTCCATAACCCATGATAAAGTTCTGAAGAAAGTAATTTCTGAAGGTAGTGATTTGCAAATCTGGTAAAAATTATATTCAAAAGGATTCATTTACATGGATAAGCAATGCTTAAAAAAATAACTGGTTAGATGCATACAATCAGAGAGGTGGAGCTTTTCAAGCACAACAGTTTTGAGCCTAAGATGAATTCTTCTTGTTTCTTTACTCTCCTCAGCATGAATCCATGGCTCTGTAGTAAATCATTCAAATTACACATTTCTGCAGATCTCAGATCCTGAAAAAACAAGTTTAATATTAAAGACAAGCAAAGTACTTACTCTTCCTGCCTTGGCTACAGCATCCATTTCTACCTCACGGGCATCTTCGATAAATTTAGTGAGAACCACAGGGTAATCCTGCCATCAAGACAAGAAAAAATTAGAAAGTTTTTTTAACAGAGTGTTTGTATATACCACCTAGGACCCTAGGAAGCAAAAAAACAGAAGAAAAATCTATTAATATTCTCATTTCCACAGATAAGTGAACTTTGTAAAGATATAGTGGGGGAAACTTGGTACAATTTCCCCAAAACCACTGATGCATAAAAGGTTGAGCTCTCCATAACAACACCAGGACAGGGAAATTTGGGGCAAAATCACAGAGGTTATGGCACAAAGAAGATAGCAAGAAACTCATGGATGACCTATAATCCCACCTCCTAAAGACAGCCCTTAGCTCCAAGGTCTTCAATTCTTCCTTGGTCTGAGCCTCCCAGTCACCTCAGTGCACATGGTACTTCACAGAGGAACTGGTCCTTGCCATTCTCAATGACTTTCTAGAGTGGTTGGTTGCTATTTTTTAGTCATATATTTTATGCAATTGATCCATTCCTTTCTAATTTCTCTGCCTGGTTTCCTAAGTCTCCCAGGGAGAGGTTGTCAGTAATTATAGCTGGCCAGGAACAACCTGGCCCTGACTCTCACTACCTTCCCTGGTAGTTATTTTCCTTCCTCTTCTTCATGCCTGTCTCTGGGATGCTAGCACACACCTCCACTCTCCTCTAATACTTTCTCCTTCCAGATACTTGCTCCAAAAAAACTCTAATCTGCATTCTTCCTGGCCAGCTTTGTGTCTCAACATTTTACCTGTCCCAGCCACTATTAACTGCCTATTATTTATTAGAGAATAAAATGAAATAAATGACAGTTTGTGCATGTTTTAAAGGCTCCTCTTGAAAAAAATACCAAGCAACTCCAGAAGTTACAAGACACAATTCCTTCCATTTATCAGTGCAAGGGTAAATTCACAGGCAAGGACAATGCTGAAGCCTACACTGTTTCATAAATTTAGTGGCTTATGTCCTGTTCCTTTCTGTCTTGCTGCAGTTTTTCACCTGAAGATTTTATATGTGCACACAACCTTGTTTACTTCAATCTGTCTCAACCTGCTTTAGAAGTTTTGAACATTATTGACAACATAAATGTTATAATGACACAACACTGAAACAGCAAAGCCATTAAAAAAACAGAACAAGAACAAGTCAGGGCCTTCACCTGGAGGAGTTCTTCAGGGGGAAGCAGAACTAGGTAAGGCTTTGGACAGAAAAACTGAGCCTATGTTCCACAAAGGAACAAGAATTAATCAGGGCCTTTACCTGGAGGAGTTCTGCTGGATCCAGCAGAACTAGGTAAGGCAGAAGAGATGCCAAGATTAAGTATTTAGTTGTTCAAAGAAGCCAGGCAAAACAATTGAGAAAATTGAGTGAAAGATGCTCCCATTTCTATGCTGGTTAGAAATGGGAAATTAACTGGTCAGAAATGTACATGCAGGTAAAACAGCTCTTCCTGCTCCATGCAGGCATCCTGGTGGGGTCAGTAAGGATATTTGGTATTATTATATTAACAAACTGAGGAGTCAAACTGTCTTCTCCCCAGGCAAGGAAGGGAAAGAGTGAGGAAGACACAATAAGGAAACAAAGAGAAAGAAACAAAAGTGGAGATGAAACAAATAAGGGGAACACAAAAGGAACTGGCAGCACAAAGAGGTACCTGAGAGACTCTGGTGGCTTCTGCTAAGAACTTCTTCATTTCCTCTTCAGTGAATACCACATTCATTGCAGACCCACTGTGAGAACAGGAAAGAAGAGTGTCACTGCCATATTTTCTGAAAAATCCCTTTGCCAGGATTTCTTCTGGGAACTTGAGAAGCCTCAGAGAAAAACGTAAATAATAACTATCTGATTTGCTTCTCCTGTGTTTGGCTGCTTTGGAACGTGGTCTGGACATTGTTTACCAACAGGTGCATGTTTGACTGGTTTCATGTGAATTGCTTTTACTTCATGACCAATCACCATCAGCTGTGTCAGACTCTGAGGAGTCAGTCACAAGTTTTTAGTGTTCATTCTTGTTAAATCTTCTGTAAGGATCCTTTCTCTTTCTTTAGTATAGTTTTAATATAGCATTCTTTATTATAATATGAGTACATAAAATAATAAATCAGCCTTCTGAGAACATGGAGTCAGATTCCTCATCTCTCACCTGGTCCCGGGGAGAACATGGGTCCAGAGTATGTGATTCAAGTCCTTTTTTAAGACAAGAATCTTATAAAAAAAAGATGTTACATTTCCCATTTCTACCTCTGATGCCCAGCTTTCCCTTTGCTTTGTTGGGCAAATCCACAGAGGCTGTGGGGAAAAGTGGAAGAAGGATCTATGGCACAAATCAGTCACTTTATCCTAAGGTAAATAGACACAGGTACCTAGGTGATTCTATTTACCTCTTGGGCTGATGTAAATCAATGGAGTTCAATAAATCCATGAACTTGTGTCAATAGTACCATTGAGGATGTGAGCTGGTGTACACAGTACCTAACTGCTGGGGAAAGGCATTCAGTTTTCCAAGGGAACTGGCCAATATTAAAGGTCATATCTGCTCAGAGAATGAAGAAATCCAGCTGTGGACTGCTGCTGTTCTGCAGACAGAGGCCAGGCAGAGGACTGTACTAGGGCTTTTCACACTCTCATTCCTCAACTTTTACACCCTCCAGTTTCATCATTCTCCCTGGAGTCCCCCTAGCCTGCACTAACACATATTAGCAAATACTTCACACAGAAAGGGCCTATAATGGTTTTAATACAGATGGAAACAACAGGCTAAAAGAAGTGTTCCTTAATATCTGCAGAATTACACCAGGAGCAGTTCTTACCTTATACTTAACTATACTCAACTTTACCCCTGACAGGAGAGCTGTTTTCTAACTGATTGAAACCCTACTGCAAGTCTGAGATACCAGATAGAAAAGTCACATTCAGGAGTTTCTTCTAAAGGATATTTCCTTCAGGGCTGAAGAAACCCTTCTCTTTTTCTTCTTTTTAAATAAAAATTGTGCTTGTCCTCCAGCCCTGAAAACTGATATAGAGCTTCTTCGTTTTGATATGTGTGTCTTCCATATGAAAAGGATCCTGTCTCCAATTTATTTTCACTTGTAAACTATGCCCAGCAAACTGCTCTCTGTGCTGAGTCACCCAGCTATGAAGAAACTTCTCAGACAGAAGAGCAATCATTCAGAACTTGTGAGTTTGCTGTGTGGATGTGCTGGTGTAACCTCCTCAAAAAGTCTGGCTGGCTGCTGGAAATGAGGGACTCTGTACAATGTCTGTTTAATGAGAAGCAGCTGCCACAGTGGAGGGACATAAAACATGCCTGTAAGCAGAGAAGCTTGGCAAATGAGAAGCTGAACTCAAAAGATGCTCTGTCATTTTCTGAAAACAGATGCCCATCTCAATAAACAGCCTCAGCAGGTTCCCTTCTCCTTTTCCTGGTGGCAAACAATCTTCTGACTTAATTGTAAAGGTAACAATCTCAGGAACCTGAAAGAATATCCCAGATGGTTTGTGGGTTTGGCCTTGAGATATGCAAGAGGTAATACAGCTGAACAGAGATTTTTATTATTATGTTCTACCTCTGATCTGTGCCTGATGGACTTCAGGGCTCCATTGCCTTTATTAATTGGGTGGAGCAGGTATCTCATGGGCAGCTTGATGCCACTTACACCTAGCACAGAGTTTCCCACACATCCCCTGAGGTTGTTCTCCCTTGTCTCAGAGAGGGTTTTGGAGTTTACACCCCACATGGCTGAGCTCTGACAGCTGAACTTTACCTCAGAACATAGGAGGGCCTCAGCAAGCATGGATAACTCACAGACCTTGCAAACTCAACTGCATCTCTCTAAAGAAAGGGAGGAAAAACATGCTGTGAACAAGAACATATTTTAAAGTAATTCTAAAATTCCAATTCTAACTGCATTTACAGTTTAGTAGCAATTAAGATGAGGGGAAAAAAGTTGGAGGCTACAGCAACACTTCAATTCAACTTCAATTGAGTGTAACATAAATTGCACTGAATTAAACTTGGTTTCAGAGCTGGCACCTTCAGAGCTCCCCTGTCCACAAAGAGCAATGCCAACACATCTCTACTCCTTTGCTATCTCTATCCTGCTCCTCAAGCCCAGCAGGATACCTAGACCAGCCTGTCAGTGGTACTAACTTCTGCTGGGTATTTACCACAGGTTGTTGAGGTGCTTTCAAGACATTTCCCTTCCAGTTTCCATCCTCTGCCAGTGCTGCTGCAGCATCACTTTACAGGGATCAAAAAGTTCTTCAGCAAGAGCAGAAAGAAACTGTCCAATGCCTTCAAAATCTTGAAATGCATCAAGATAAGCAGCTGCACATCCCACCCCCCAGCTGCTTCAGCATTTCCCAGGTGCACATCTCAACTCACCAGTGTGCTGACTGCCTTCCAGGGAGCCTGGGCCACGTGCAGCTCATCCAGGACAGCTGAGAACACGGAGCGATCTTCTGCCTGGTCAATCTTTAGAGGATCTGTGCCAAGAATCTTCACTCCACTCTGGTGCAGTGGCACTGCCAGGTTGTTGGGAATCTGCCCACCTACAGAAATAATGCAGCCACTGCATCCCTGTTGGAAGGCAGAAAGGGGCACTGTCATGTCCAAGTTATCTTAATAGGAAGAGCTATCACAACAAAAATACAATATTTAGATTATGTCCCTTTTCAGGTTGCTGTGACTAAAGACAGATCATAGGGCCACAAAGATGATCAGAGCTGAAGCACCTGTCCTGTGAAGACAGGCTGCGAGACATGGGGTTGTTCAGGCTGGAGAAGAGAAGCTCAAGGAAGACCTTATTGCAGTCTTCCAGAGCCTAAAGAGAGTTTATTTAAAAAGAGGAAAGTAACTTCTTACATGGGAAGATAGTGATAGGACAAGGATAAATGGTTTTAAACTGAAAGAGGAGAGATTTAGGTAAGATGTTAGCAAGAAATTCTTTACTCTGAGGGTGGGCAGGCCCTGGCAGAGGTTGCCCAGAGAAGCTGTGGCTGCCCCATCCCTGGAAGTGTCCAAGGCCAGGCTGGACAGGGCTTGGAGCAGCCTGGGATAGTGCAAAGTGTCCCTGCTCATGGCAGGGGGGTGGAACAAGATGGTCTTTAAAATCCCTTCCAATTCAAGCCATTCTGTGATTTTACCATAATTGTGCTAATCCAGAGGCAGCCAGGCTGCAAGTGGGGTTTGCAGTGTTTATCCTCCCTAAACCAGAAATACCCTCCTCAATATCACTCAAAACCCAGCAATAACTGGAGGTCAAATTCCCTAGGGAACCAGGGAAGTTTGCAGCTTTCACATCAACCCATGATTCCCTAAGTCCTGCTTGAACCACAGGCTGTTACTCTGTCTGCATGTCAGGTTTAGGTGCTTCTGCTTTCCAGTGGGGACAAAGCACTGAGCTGACACACATTGCCTTGCTTTCCAGGGGAAGGGCACTGCACTAGAACATGCATTGCACACCAACAAACCCCAACTCTCTGCCCTGTGGGGTCAGATTTCCTTCCCATGTGCTCCCACCCATGTGAATATGGGAATCCTCACTACAACTGAGCCTACCTCTCTGCTTGCTGTGGCCTTTGCACCCAGCAGCACAAACAAATAAAATGCTGAGGTCTTTCTTTATCAGTCTAGCTCTTTGAGAAAACAGCCTCTCCCATGCTCATGGTCAGAGATTTCCAGGGGAGCAGACATCCATGCAAAATCTTTTTTACTCCAGAGATGCAAGGCAGTAACCTCCAGCAGAGAGGCAATGGGAAACAACTGGAATTTATGGTTTTTTTTTTTTTTCCTGCCAGCACTGCTGCTCAATAAGCAAAGCACCTTTGCTAGCCCCAGCAGCCAGCCTTTAAGGAGTGTAACAAAGCTTAGCAGAGCATAAATCAGAGCTCAACCCACCATACAGTCTGCAAAGCTATGGATACACTTAGCCCTTTGTTTTAATAAATGCTCCTTATTCCTGACTAGCTTCTCATTTCTGGCAGTGCTCTGGATGGTAGCAGAGATTTCAGCAAACTGTCCTGGCTGTTCATTTCCACACAGGTTATTTGTAAGCACTCCAATTCCAGAGGTAGCTGGGGCAGAACAGGTGGCACAGCATCCTCCAGCCACAGTGGAGCATTTCGTGTCTGTCACTGGGCAGCTTTGCATTTTAAGTGAGAAAATAATAAACAGTAAATAACAAGAGACAGGTGATCCTGCTTGCTAACACACACCTTTCCACAGGTGCAAATATGGAGCTTTTTTTTCTTTTTACATAGAATCCCTAATGCTTTCAAGTAGAATCTAGTCAGGTGTGAAAATTTTCAGTAGAAGAAAAAGCCTTGGAGTACCTACAACAAAGAGCAAATTTTTACTTTCAAATTAAAGATGGTAAAACTTTGCCCAAAGGACAATCTGGCCCACAGAACAGCTCCAGTGAAGGTCTCTTTTGAACCAAATGTGTTTTACAGTTTTACCCTAACAAAAACTTAGAAGTTTTACCCTTTACTTCTAACAAATGAGACGCATAAAGCAAGTGATCCATGGTTTGGCACTAAAAGATAGAGGCACAATGTTCTTTTAATTAACAAGTGTGTTTTTCCTGAAGAAGGTCAGCTTCCCTGGCCTTCCTGGAACAGGCATTCCTTCATCAGGGATTTAAAGGGATTTGGAGTGGCAAAACTGTAAACTGAGAGCAGAATGGACTATAAGTGACTGGGCAAAAATAGATGATAAATGCTAGTACAGTCCCCACTAAGCTTTGATGTGGGAATTTCCTACCATAATAAAGATCCAACAGGCTGGCATTTAAGCAGCACTTACTAGCCCAAGGTTATTTGCTCAGTAGGCTAATACACAGCATAAGATGATTATTTTTTTCCTTTTTCCCATGCAGTCACTTCTGGGATGCCATGATGCTGGTGGCCAACAGCAACCATGTGAAAGAGCTTAGGACAGGCAGTGAAAAAGAACAGGGGCTGTTTTGTGCCCAAAAGCAGGTGTCTCATGACATCAGAGCTCACCATCTCCAGCTTGGAAGAGAAATCCATGCCTTAGTGCTTCCAGACCCATCCAAACCAGAGTAACTCACTCTAGTGCCTGCTTTTATCATCCCACAAGGATAAGAACCAGAGTGTGAATAAGCAAACCCTCCTTGCAGCTTGGAAGGAGGGTAACAAGTCAAAGTAGCTTTGCTCCCAAGGTCAACCAACATCTCAATCTATCCTTGACATATGTGAAATGTCCCAGCTATCAGTTTCTCCTCAGCTGCTGCTCATTTCTGCCTTTAAAATAATTCTAGTTACTGCACATCTGGAATGCAAACACTGCCTACATCAAAGCTGGGATAGAATTAGGGATTCAGCCCTAAGGAGGCAGAGGAGATTCCTTTTTCAAGCAGATAGCAAAGAATCATATACTCATTTTTACTCAAGGAGAACCATAAACTGAATCTAGCTGCTGCTGACTTCTTTAGTTTAAAATTCTTTGTTTCCCAAAGCATGTTCCCACCCAAAGAGCAACCACTGTCCTAACAGGGAACACGACTGCTCCACTGAGAAACGTGGGCAGGCAGAAAGGGACTCCACTGCATAGCACTTTGTCATCAGCCATATTTTAATTATAAAGAAAATTAATAACATCCTTGCCATTAGATATCGTTAAAATACACGCAATACATAATCTAGTGAGAGAAGCCTAGAGAGAATTATTTTCTCCTTTATAACAAAAATCACTCTTTTTATTACTACCTTGCTGTTATGTCATTAGTAATAGAGCTGGGGTTTCTTTTTTCCTGAGTTTGAAAACAAATTAGACCATTAAAATTGTACCTAGGAGCCTCCTTTACTTTTATGAATTGTTTCAGAATAATCTCCAAAACAGAAAAAAGAATCAGTAGAGACCCTCAAGCAGATAGATATTAAAATAAAAAGGGAACATCTTCTCTGGAAACAAAAAGCCAATAAATCTGAGGGAAGGAATTTTATTTATTTTTTTAAATTATTGTCCTCACAGACTACCACCTAACTCTGCACACTTGCAGTAAATTAAACTTTCCTCCAATGAACAGCTCTGTTATGCAGAGCTCAGGCTCTGGTGAGTCACTGCAGCTGGCAATGTCACCTGGAGGTTAAAGAGGACACAAGGGAGAGAAAGAGGGGGGACAGCTGAGCACATCCCTGGGAGAGGGCTGTATGGAGCTGTGGGCATTTCTTGGTGGGCAGCTTGCAGCTGTCTCAGTGCTGTTGGTGAACTCTCTCCTTGATGCAGCCTAATTTATCTGATCAGAAAAGCAGGGACAAATCAGAGCACCTAATCACTTGGGCTTAACAGCTGCCCAAGCTCTGATGATAATCCTAACAATGTTCAGGGAGCTGAAAATCATCTCTGCTAAGGGTTCAGGGCTGTGTCCACTGTTTGCTCATGGTTTTAGATGCAGTTTGCCAATGATCCATGACTTTGCAGTTATTTCCAACAGTTCATTGTCCATTGGAACACCAGAGGAGGCAATGACCAGGAGAGGTTAAAAGAACCTTAAATCATGATACTGTTCATGCTCTGTATGTGAAGATGGGAGATGTGGCTATCTACAGGATTGGTGAAGGATCTCAGAATCAGATTCATTTTTAATTTGATCTTTTTGAGATTCATTTTTAATTTGATCTTTTCCCCAGGGGCTGAATTCCAACTGCATTTGCCTGAGGAAGTATTCTCTTAGCAGAACATGAGCATTTGGCTCACTCATTTTTCTAAAGAAATGACATAAAACAAATAATGTATCTTAGACTAGACTTGCTGGAGGTCTGGGCTCTGTCCCCAGTTCTGTCCAAGTTCCTTTGCATTACTCTGTGCAGGCCTATCTACTCCTCAGTCTCCCTACTTGCAAATCAGGCATAATAATACCGTTACCTTATGTTGCTGCTGAAGAAAAGTGGTTTTACTGTTTGTATTTCCTATCCACCTTGGGAAATATTAGACAGAACAACACTGATTTTGGATTTTTATGCTCAGACTCTGATGGCTTGCACACCTCCAGCACAAACATCAAGCTGGTTGTTTTGACACCCATGCCAGAGAAGCAAAATCCTCTGCAAACCCTGGTTATGACAGGATGCTGCTCTTAGACCTGGAGATCTGCATTGCCCCCCACAAACTGGCCAAGCCAGGATAATGCAAGTTTCAATATGTATTCAGTATTCTTTGCACATATTTTTCTTACCCAACCTGCTAATTACTAGCACTCCATGTGGAAATGAGCTCCCTCATCACCTATCTCTACCTTCTCTTTGATCCTGCAGTAATTAGATGTTGTATTTCCTCAGTGTTATTTGTCTGACAAACTGTCACACCAGCTTCCTCCATGCCCCTGCTCAGAAGTTCAGCTCTGTTAAGTAAACAAGAGTTCAGTGCTTTTAGGGCTGAGCCTCATGGATAGCTCTAAAGCATCCAAAAATCAGCCTTTAAGAGTCCAGAGAGCCACCAGACTCTTTGGCCTCTTGAAAAATCTATGTTTTCCAGTAGTCTCTGTTTTTACAAAAAATTTAAAACAACCTGTACAAACAGGAAAGTATGAACATGCAATCTAAAAATAGTCATAGACAGTATTTTGCAAATGGCTGAAGAAGAGAGCCTAGAGACTGGGACTTAATTTCTGCTGTGCTTTGGTTCCAAACCTGGGAATGAACAAAACATGGCCAGCTTATGAAACCATTTTAGAAATTTGCATCCATTCATGAAGGAGATGAGCTCAGATCCTCATATATCAGGAAAAGTAATCAAGAAAAATCACAAGTTTAACATGATCTGGAGAAGATTCCAGACATTTCTGGAAAGTTCTTCAGCAAGTTCTGCAAAATTGCTTCAGCAAGTCACATGGCCAACTCATGCTGAATTTCAGAGTAGATGAAGTTCCTGAAAGCACCTTTAAAAGCCTCAGCAACAAATCCAAGATGGGGGTGTTACCCACTAGAAATCAACATTTTCAATATTGGGGCCAACATTATATAACCCCTCATCATCAAATATGTCTGGGACTCTCCTCCATTGTGGCATTCAGATCCTCTGAAAAAATTCCTTCACCCAGGATTTTTCTCCTGGGAAGCTGAGAAGCCTCAGGGAAAAGGAAAACAATTCTTATCTCATTTGCTTCTCCTGTATTGTGCTCATGTGGAATGTGTTTGGACATTGTTCACCCACAGGTGATTGTTCCATTGGATTCTGCTGTGAGTTGTTTTGGCTCATTGGCCAATCAGGGCCAAGCTGTGTTGGGACTCTGGAGAGAGGCACAAGTTTTCATTATTACCTTTTTAGCATTTACTAAGTATCCTTCCTGTATTCTTTAGTATAGTATAGTATTCTTTAATATAATATAGCATGATAAAGTAATAAATGAGCCTTCTGAGAAGATGGAGTCAGATGCATCACTCCTGCCTTCGTTGGGGCTTCCCTGCAAATACAATACTCCATCTCTTAGATCAGCACTTCTGAACACTTGAAAGTTGCTAAAAGCCCCAGTGCAATGTCCAGATCAGGAGCTGGAACATTTTATGGTTAGATGGCAATTCCAATGCCTCTCCCTGGTCTGCCTGCCTGTATGCTGGGCCACATCCACTTGCCAGCTGCACTGCAAAGCCAAACCTACAAATTCTTGAGCACACATTGGTGTGATGCACAGAACTGCTTCAACTGCTCCAGGTGGAGGACTTGTGCTTCAATTCAAGAGTGTGGTTAACTGCTAAGGCCCAGCAGTGCAAGGGCAGAACAGTTTGTGCAATAAATGTCTGTGCAGCAAATTAAGCCTGCTTGTAAATATTGCACAATATGGCATCTTGCAAAATAATTTCATATTTATTTGGCATTCTTTATTGAGCAGCCTGCTAGGAGCATCAGTGATGTGTAAAATGCAACACTGGGATCCAAAGCAAACGGCTTTTGCTCTCTCCCCTCACCCCCAGCTGCTTGGCAAGCTAGTGACAGGAATTTTGAAAAGTTTGGGTTGCTTCGTGGCTTTTTATAGTGCTTCTGCTTTTCTTTACCTCATTTTGGTAGATGTCCAGGATCCTTTCCAGTGACAGCTCCTCAAAGTACAGTCTGTCACACTCATCAAAATCCGTGCTCACTGTCTCTGGGTTGCAATTCACGACCACGGTCTTGTTGCCAAGCTGACGCAGCGTGCGGATACTGGAGACAGCACACCAATCAAACTCCACACTGCTGCCTGCCAGGAGACAGAAAAGGGGGCAAAGAAAGAAGGATGCAGAGAAGAAAACATAAATAGATGTTCTCAGCACTCCAGCTTAAAGAAGAGAAAAAAAAAAATAAGGCAGCATTGCCTCCTGTCAGCTCAGAGCCAGAAATGTAATTGTACTCCCATGGAAATTAATCATCCACAAAACGTGAAGCTCCAAGCACAACAGGTAAGTTGGCTCAGCTACTCAGGAGTGACAGACCTCTCCAACATGTCTGTCATCCTGTGCTCATAAACACTTCAGGGTGCTCTTGCTTTCCATCCAATCACTGCTGCCTCCCAACCAGTGCACTCCATGATAAACTGACCACTGGGATAAACTGAGCTCCTGTTATTATAACACAATGCTGCTTACTCTGTGAAACAAAGCATTTGCACAGATGTGGTGTGAAGAACAGAGGACTGAGGTGGTTTTTACCCTTTTAGAAGAGCTAAACCAACAAGAGAAAAATTACATCTTAGTGGGTTTGACATTTCTGTACAGCGACTCCAGGTAAGGCAGATGAGAAGAACTTCTACAGCCACTCTGTGATCCTGGGATCTTGCTTTAAAGGCTACAAGGACTATGGCAACACTGTGGCACAAGCACATCCTACTGCCCCAAACCCTGAGTGACCATCTTGAAAGGAAAGGATGGTCTGTGATCATCCTACTGTCCCAAGCCCTGAGTGACCATCTTGAAAGGAAAGGATGGTCTGTGATCATCCTACTGTCCCAAGCCCTGAGTGACCATCTTGAAAGAAAGAGGCACAGAGAGGGCTTGGGTGAGCACCAGGACTTGGTGCCTGGCCTTGGGCAAGCTGCAGCTCTCAGGACCTGGACAGTGCTGCAGGCTCCAGGGAACACTTGAATCAAGACTTGTGCAAACAGCTACTACCCCACACATTTCTGTGCTCAAACATCTAAAACAGGTACCACAAACAGAGAATGATGCAGAAAGAACATCATTCAGTGGTTGTGCTTACAGTCCACAAGAAAACCTTGGCCTCATCGTGCTGCATTCAGTCATTACATGATTGTAAACCACTGATATTACTTTTATATTTAATTGTGTGACAAGATATGTCAGAAATTCAGTCGGTGCTTAATTGCTGTCTCCACTACCTAGTCACAAACTGATGGCTGGCACAGGTCACTCCCTGACAGGCACATAAGTTGTTTCCTCACTTCAGTCAAACAAGAACCTCAAAACATGCCTAAGCTTCAGTTAAAACCCCACAGAATAAAAAGAGGAAAATCAAATCTGAACCTGGGTGTTTCCAAGACAGGACACCAGATGCTCATTCAGTTTTTGTATTCCACTTCCATTTCACAGGTATTTTTATAGGCATAAGAAACCTCAGCTTAGGAACACAATGGTCATCTGGAGCCCTCATCTGACTGCTTCAGAGACAACCTGGGAAAACAGCTCAACAGCTGTTAAGTGTATTCCAGGCACAGCCAGTAATGATCATACCCAAACATGGGAAGAAGGGAGACAGAAAATAAATAGTAATAGTGGTAATGACTGCTGTAACATAACCAGACGCTGCTCCTCAGGAGACAATTAGTACCTGCATGTTTTTGAACTCACTTCCACATTTCAACCACATTGAGTCTATGTGCAAATCTTAAAACTTACAGAGCACTCTGCTGACCCTAGTCACTGGTGGAAATATATTTATACTGCTTTTAGGGCAGACAAACAACCAACCCCCTTCAAGGACAGGAGATCCCCTCCTGGAAGCATGAAGAGTGAGGATTGCTGAGGCTTCACATATGCAGGAGAGATGTGTCAAAGCAAGCACTGAAGTTCAAGAGTTGTGTAACTGCATTGACTCACATCATGTTTCTATTTGGCATATTACCTTACAAGAAATGTTAAAAAAACCCTCTTTTATTTGAATAATTTTCTTTCTAAATGCAGAAAACAGCATGACTTTTGAAATGGCCTCACTTCCCTCAAATATTTTTTATTTGTTTGCAGAAGTGTAAACATATTATTCATATGCAATATATTTTCAACTATTTTCAAATAAAATTCATAAAGGTTGTTTTGTTTCTTTTTAACCTAAATCTCAGCTTTCAAAAAGGAAATAAGAAAAATAATTCCACATGCTTAACTTCCATCCAAATCATTTAGCCTCTTCTAACCTGGAAGAGAACACTGAGTTGATCCCACTGAATTCTGATTACAATACTGAAAGCATAAAGGAAAAGCACACTGTTTACTTGTCACTATGATATTTTATGAAAAATCCTTTTGCCAGGATTTTTCTCCTGCGAAGCTAAGCCTGAGAGGAAAAGAAAAACAATAATTATCTGCTGCTGTGGAATGCAACAGGTGCATCTTTGATTGGTCCATGTTGGCTGTTTCTAATTAATGGCCAATCTCAGTCAGCTGGCTCAGACTCTCTAAAAGTCACAAGCTTTTGTTATTCCATTCCTTTCTATTCCTTTCAAGCCTTCTGATGAAATCATTTCTTCTACTCTTTTAGTATAGTTTTAATAGATCATTTTCTTTTAATATAATATATATCATAAAATAATAAATCAGCCTTCTGAAACAAGGAGTCAAGATTCTCATCTCTTCCCTCGTTCTGGGATCCCTGTGAACACCACCACACTTAGTTGTCTTCAAAGGATAAAAAAAGTGAAAAAAAAAAATCCAAGAAAACAACTTGGCTATTGCATCTAGGAACAAAATACTTTACAGCTACAAGTAATGGTTTCCTCTAGCAGCCTTTATTTAGCTACAACCTCTTCCAAAGATGGTCTTGATGGATCTAATCACAGCTGCAGAGCAGATGAGACCAAGAAGAGACCTGCATGTCAATTCTAAGCAATGAGATTTAGGTGAGCAGTGCAAAATGTATTCCCATACATTCTATCAATTTGTGAAACACCACCATCCTTTTCATTTTGTAGCCATGTCACACAGCCTGTTGAATAGCAGAATCATTCACAAAACACAAGCCTAATCATGGAGTTTTGCTCCTGATTTCAGTCATCTCAACATTCATGCTGGAGTTCAAAAAGACATGTCCTACAAACAGCAACAGGAGTGCAGCATGTGACCTCTCCAATCCAAGCCAAGCAAATGGATGCAGCTTTCAATTCCAGCTTTCATAACCCATCACCAGTTCTGGGAGATGCAGGACAGAAATATTGCTGAATAACAAGCAATTTTTTTCCTTGTCAATAATTGCAAGATATTTGGAGAGTTCCATGGAAAGAAAAAGTGAAAGTCATCACACTGAGAATTCAGCAGTCTGTCTACCCAATACTCACAGCCACAAGGAAACTGTTACTCTGTATAACGATCTGAGTGGGTTGAAAGAAAAAAACAACACACAGAGAAATTGCTTACACAAAAGCAGCTGAAGAGATCAAAATATTTTCAGTCACCTACACTTACAGCTGTAAAATGCAGAGTGGCAATATCATCATGAGCTGGCAGTAAACATATAAGATAGGTTTGGGAGCAACAAGATTCTATACAAGGTATGAGGTTCTCTAGACCTCAACATGTGAAAAAATTCTGTAAAATTTTGTGGAAATCACAACTAAGTACCAAGTGGAAAGTAATAAAATTCTCCTGCTGTTTTTCAGGGTGTGAAATGAAATCTCCAAGTATAAAATACAAACCTCCTGTTAGGAATTGATGTCCTGTGCACTTTGCTCTGGAGGGTTTTTTCACCGTATGAGAAGAGGAACAAAGGAAGCACAAGAATATCTGAAGAAGGCTTGAGGGGACAAGGAGAACAGAGGAGTTGTAAGGAAGATTTACCTATGTGGTATGGTCCACAGCCCAGCACCATCACTCCACAGTCATCAAATTTTACATCATGTTCCTGGGGAGGGAGACAAAAGAGTCATTAGGATCTCTACTCCAAAGCACCCAACTCTGATTTTCAGAATAAACAGTTTCTGGGGTTCAGCCCAAATCCAACAATCGGATACTTCAGGGCTCCAGGCTGATCTTGCTCACTGCAGTGCAAATCAAGTGCAGCTCTTCTGGAATTAGTACTGCTGCATCCAGACCAGAAGACAAACAGCACCTCTAATATGGCTATTGAAGCTGCCTAAGGACCTGTGGAGTTTCATATAAAAATAATGTTAGGGTGAGATAAGGGAAATAGGACTTCTGCATTCCCAGCACCTTCCTGTGCATGTACAGGTGATAAATGACAAGCTCTTAACAACACAGGGGCATTAACAGTAAATGCACTGGATCAGGACTGGAGCCAGGGAAAGTTCCAGGCCTGCTGGAAGGGGATTTTATGTAAAACCATCCAAAAGAATTGCTATGGAGACCAAGGCATCTGCAAGATTTCCAGAAATAACATGGAATAGGGAAAAGAGATCAGAGCAGACAGCAATGAGGCTGTTGTTTCTGAGGTGCCTACCTGCCCATTGTAGGTGACATAGAGGTAATTGGTCACTGCTGGGTACTCTGCTGCCAGGGTGTCAATCTGTACAGGAAACAAAGGGGCATTGTGACTTGGGCAGTGCAAGACCTTTCTTACATGCAGATTTTTGGGTTGTTTTCTTTTGCCTCTTTCCCTTTCTACTGCCATTTCACTCCTATTATTTTCCCATCCTATCTTTCCTCAAAAGGAGGTGACCTGAGCTGTCCTGTGCTGTTAACACAGCATATGCCTGGCCTTGCCCCAACCCTACAGTTCAGTCAACACAACCCTCTACCATCTCTAAGCTGCAGCTTTAGCTCTTCACCTCTTGGCTGAAACACCTACACAGCCCAGGAACTCTGCCCTGCTTGCCAAGGCCCTCATTCTCTACTTTATTCAGCAGATTACAAAGATTCTTGCAGGTTTTCTGTCCTTTATAACTAGGCTGTCTGGAATCTTCAGACTACTCTTGACCCCACTGACTCCCACACTGAATACAAACACACACACAACATCACTTGGAAATCTTGTGGAGTGGCAGCACAATTACTTTGTGTTTATGTTACAATATAACTCATGCTTTGATAATTAAATGGTACACAAAGCAAGATTTCAAACCAGCCTTTATATGTATACGTAGAGTTTAAATGTATATGTAGACTAATTAAATGGTACAGAAAGCAAGAGTGATTTTAAACCACCTTTCATATATATTTTTCAACAATTTCTTATGTAATTAGTCACAAGAGAGCCCAGAAGAATATTTTGCCCATGAGGCTGTTCACAAACTATTTGTGTCAACTACTCATGGCATGTTATACTTGGTACCCAGTCCATCTGGGTCACCAGCAGCTGCTGAAGTTTCCTGAACGAACATCTGAAACATTTCTACAGAGACTACTGAACAGGGAAAAATATGAAAGCAGACTTGACATGAATTTTTATGTGCTATACCATTTAAAAATCTGTCCAAACTTCAAGCACTTCCAGGAATCCCCACTGCCTGTCCAAAGCCTTGTGAATCATGGAGAATGTGACCTTACATCATTAGCACCATGTGTCTGCTGCTCATTACTGTTGCTAATACTGTGACTTGTACTTCATGGCTCCATATGCTTTGAAGGCACACAGGCAGGCTCAAGTGGAATGACCTTATTAAGTGAACCTTGGCACAAAAATCAATCCAGCACTGCAGTGCCATATGCAGCTGAGAGAACACAGTGCAAGACCAGGCAGTTTCTGTGGCCAGGTGAGCCACAGAAGAAAAACAGCAGCTGGAGGACAGAAAAAGACTTGGCACCTCGAACTGGGCCTGAGGATACAAATGAACTCTTTCAGAAACGTTTAGTAGTTAGGGTTTAGTTTTTTTACCATCTTTAAGGACAGAAAACCAGCTGGTGGCAGTTTAATACCAACATACCTTAAACGAAGCAGCCAGCACCTAGTGACACTGCCATGAATACCAGATGAGCTCATTAGGCTCATGCTATCACAACGAATAGCAAATGAACCCATTACAATAGCACACTTCCAATAAAGTATTAGCCTGTAAAAATTTACTACCAAGAGAGAAGGGATGTGCTCTCCATGGTCCTGCCGTGGGGGGCCAGCATTTTCAGCCTTTTCCTGAAGCCACATGTTTCCCCCTCAGCCCCAAAGAATTTGAAGAATATTCTGTGGCTGCTTGGGAATGTTCATGGCATGCCTGCAGTGCAGAAGGAGCAGCTACATGGGTGAACTGTGCTCTCCTCACATCAACACCTGAACTGCTGAGGATGTTAACAGAGCCAGGGGTTTCTAAAGACACAGAGGTCTCCTGCCACTCTTGTAGGCCCAGTGATGTTGCCACATACCTGTTTCACCCAGGGCACTACATCCTTCCTCAGCCTCAGCTCACGGCACTGGACTTCAGTCAGCCTCAGGCATTTCCCAATCTGCTTGTCAGAGAACCCCATCTGCTTGGCTCTCCTCAGTGTCTCCTCTGGAATCGTTTTGCTGGGATTAAATTAAAAAAAAACACCTCTGCATGAGACCTTACAGCAATAACTAGAAGATACATGAGTGCTTCTGTCTCTACACTACGTAAAGTTGCTACAGGATCATGCATGTGAAGGCAAGAAAAGGAAGAAGACTCAACATAAAACATCTTTTTTGTCCTTGGTGTGTCCCATACAAACACCTCTGTGGTAAAGCCTGCAAGCAGTAGGAAGTAAAACATTTACTTTTTGAGAAAGGAATCAGTGCCCAAACCCTAACTTAATATCTCCCTTACATCCTCTTAGTCTAAATTTTAAACCTAGGCCTGACCAGACTGGGCTGGATCAATCATTATGTATGTGCTTCCACCTCCTGCCTCTCATTGCAGCTGCCCACTCCATTCAAAAGATGAAATTCCTGAGGGTCTGGAATGGGATGAGCCATTCAGAGGCATAACTGTGCCCTGACCCTGTGATCTCCATGCTGAGCTGGGAAACACAATTTATCCCAACCAAGTTTTCTTCCTGTTGTTGAAGATGTTCTGCTTACCTTCTGAAATGGCCAAAAAGCATCTCACTTCAGAGATGGGCAGCAGAAATGCCCTTTAGAGGCTGACACACAAGGTAGGTTTTTTCTTGTGACACTCTCAATAGACCCTTTTCCATATCTTAGTGTTGCTTCTTGCATTAGACAAATGGAGAGGGGGCACTGACCAGACAAAGCAGGGGCACCTTTCTGATTTCACATTTACAACCAGGGTCTCTCAATACTTGCATACATTTTTGTTCTCCTGGTTTTGCTTTTCAGAAGTCCTGGTTTTGCTGTTTATTTGAAACACATTGCTCCCCCCTACCATTTCTAAAATCAACATTTACCTGACCATTTTGCTTTTCATGTTTTTCATCTTCTCCATTCCCTCTTCATTTACTCTACTCTTTTCTCTTCCATTCTTCATCCCACTTTGGTTTGACTCCACCCTTGTAGTTTCTGCCTCCCTCTCTTTCTAAGCTACCTTCTCTAAGCTTAGCTTTTGCAAAAACATTTTTAAAAACCTGTATTTTTATCAGGACTACTTCTTTACACCTCCATTGCCAAGAGCATTCTTGCCTGCCCAATAAACCAATATTTTATGAGCAAGTTCTGAATAAGGAAAACAGAATGATTAACAAACAAGCAATTTTCCTAAATCAGAGTTTTTGAATTATGTCTTTTGCTCAATGATATTTTAAAATAAATACTATTATTTCATTGCCTAATCCAGCAGGCTGAGCTTCCCAGGTTTGGATTTCCTAAAGTACCATCCACTTTGTGGCACCCCACTGTATTAAAACTCATGATTTCCATGCTCCAATATCTCAGAAACTCCTTTACTTCTCCTCACTCCATTCCACTTTCTGATCCCAGCTCAGAGGCAGAACTTCCTGCACAAATCATGAACACCAGAACTGGAGGCACAGATGTGTGTTTTACAGAAGCAAACACAGCAAACTCCACCAATTCTCTGTCACAACTGATGCTAGCAGTCACTGGCTATTAAGGACCCAGCCTCCTTAGGATGAGTGAGTAGACCTGACGACCCCAAGAAAATGAGCCTCTTTCTGAGCAGTTTACTCCCTTGCCCTCCCTCCCTTCTGCCTCAGGAACACACAGAGCTGGCTGTCATTTGATTACTGTCAGAGACAGCAAATTGCCTTCATTTGCAGCTTGTTTTCATTCCATTTCTTGTATCTCATTATAACAATATCATTCACTGTCACCCTCCCTCCCAGCTGGGAGGGTAGAACAAAAGCAGTGATTATTTTGCACCATGATTCATTTGCCTTGGGCTAGCAGCTTAAATTAGGTTAGGCCACTCACTAATCCATGCAGAAAGGTAACTAGTTTTTTTACAGGAAAACCAGCATGCAAAAGAGAAAAGACAAGTTCCTAGAGGGGAAATGGAGCCATGCATTTTTTCCATGCACTTATTCCTCTGCCACTCCTAAAGCATGATAGAAGAAATCATCAGAATTGGTCCATCATGTTTAATGGGAACTGAATCAGAGAATTGCAAATCCTCAGCACTGCTATGGAAATCAGGCTGCCTCTCTACCTGTGCTGGACACACATTTTCATAACTGAATAGCTTCCATTTACTAATCATGGTAACTTTTAGCATTTCTGTCTCAACTTTCATGGAAATAATATACAGAAACATGCAAACAGTATGATAAGGTGATTCTTATCTTGCAGATAGCAAAACAGACATGCAGAGGTTTAGGGGTGACAATTTTTAAGGGGCAATTCCCCCTTTGCTCAGAGACAGCCCTTTAGACAAGCTGGAGACACTAAAGCCAGCAAGAGCAGAATCAGGCCAATCTCTTTGCATATTTGACAGCAAATAACCCTTTCAAGCTCACCAGAAATCCAGCACTAAAAGACAAGACAAAAATCCTCAGTCCTGGATACACCAAATCACATGACCCAGTCTTACCTCACTGCCTCCCACTTTCCCCTGGAGCATCACTCTCTTTTCCTACACAGACCAAAAAGTCTCCCAAAGATAAAACCCCTTCACTGGCTTAGAATCAATTCTGAAATGAGGGAAGACTAAGTGACCATGATTTCAGACTTCTATAATGCTCCTCTTCCTAACTTTTGCCTTTGCAAAATGAAAGTCTGGAGTTTTAGAGCTTCAAACCCAGACAATTAGACTTTTGCACATTGCCATGATTATTAAATGGCTGTTCACCTCCTCAGAAAACTGTAGTCCTCTGCTCATTTTGCAGTTTATAAACAAAACAAGCCTTTCTCCAACGTTGCTTGTGACTGTTCCAGCTAACAGTGTTGATTTGCAGTTGCTTTTAATTTAAAATTCCACCCTGTCATGTTTGGAACTCTATCCATTTACTTCTTTGACAATAAACAATAAGAGAAAATGGAATAAATTCTGCTTAATGAGGAAATTTTCACCTGGCACAGAGAACCTGGAGAAATCTATTAACTGACTGTAGGAACACTGACAGCACTGAAATTATCAGGAGACCCTGTTCACTTCAGCAGAGCCCTCTCTTCCACTTGACCAGCTTTCACCTGACCTACCAATAAAGATGCCAGCAGGAGAAACAGTCTTTTATCTCCCAAATCAGCCTCTGATTCTTTTCAGGTATGTTGTCAAGTTTATGCCCATCCACACATTACTTAGGCCATGTAAATGGGTATGGATCAAAAGGATCAGGAATATTTTGTGAGCTCAGAGCCACAGCCTGAGCTGGGAGCATTTGGGACACAACTCCTCCCTGCCTTATCTCGGGAGCTACAAGTGTGGCTTGGATATGCACAGAGGAGCTGCAAAGGTGAGCAGCTCAAGCCCACATATCTTGCACTCCCAAATCTGAAGTGATTTAAGCCCAGGCTAAACTTTTAGCCCAGTTTCACTATAGCAAGCAGAGTGGACCAAAAGTAAGAAGTGCTGGAAGCCAAATTCATTATACCCAGTCCTGAGAGAGCTCTTCCTTTCTCAGTAGTCAAAGGCCTGCAGGTTTCAAAAACTGCTGAATTTCAGGCTGAGTTATGTATAAAAGCATATTCTTTCTCATTTCCTCACTGTCCTGCTCTGCTTCAAGGCTCCTAGTGGTTTCCTTGATTACTTCTGATGTTTTACAAGATTTTCAACATGTTACAATTAAAATAATGAGATCGCAGTATAAATTCTCTCCCTGCTCCTCTTCTCAAGGAGACAGATTGTTACCAGTTTTCCCCTCCTACAAAACTCATGAGATGACTGACAAAAAGATGTCAAAGGAGTGTTTAAGGAAGCAGGAGCTGTAAACCATCAAATCTCACTCACAGAGCAATTGTCATTCCAGCTCTCTGCACCTTTAACATTCTGGTCCCCGGGCTAATAAATCTCATTGTGGACATCTTGATTTAAGTAACATGAGCCTCACACTGTGCCCTAAGACCTGAATGACTCACTGACAAGATTAAGTGAGCTAAAGCAGCAGCTCACACCAAAACACAGCCAAGAAATGGGTTGTAGATGTTTTCTGAAAGCCTATTTTCCATCTCTGGTAAAAGAAAGCTTTGAGGTCTTTGCTGGGATGCCACAGCACAGAGTGCCCTGCTCCTAGCATTGCACAGACTGGTTACAGAGGCTCCCCAATGGCTTTTTAAGGCAATGCCCGTGTATCCCCTGCATCAAGGAATACATACATATTGCATTTTCACAAATGTTCAGATGCTTTGGAAGAAAATACAGCTGTGAAGTTATTACCAGTGGCTCTACAAGAAAAATAGAAAGTATCTTATGTTAGATCCACACAAAGCACAAACAGCAGTGCTGAATAGCTGCTTGTATTTTATTCTCCTCATGTACTGCATTCTGAACTTGCTCCCAAGCCTTTCCTGCCCTAGAGTTGACAAAGAAGACAAAGGTAATCTTTCCAGTTAGCTGGAGAGGAGCACTGCAAACATGTCAGTGACAGCTCCTCAAACTGCATAAACCAGCACAGCCTCATTTCCTACCACTGCACCTGCTCTGATGCCCACACAGTCCTGAGTGTGTGCCACACTCTGACCAGTCCCCAAAGCACATGGGTCAGCAGAAATTGCTGCTGAGAAAAGTGGGACTGCAGAACACCCTGTCAAAAAGCCCAGGCTATTGATGGCCTGAGTTTCCCTCACCTGCTGGTGCCAGATTTTCATTCCAACACCTGTATTTCTGTGCCTACTCCACCACAGTCATGCTTCCAACAAACAGCTTTCAAAGAAGGGACGCGGGCTCCCAAAAGCCTTTGCAATAAACAATTGTCCCATGGGTAACTGAGCAGAGCACCCAGCTACAAATGCTGGGCCAAAGTGGGTCTGCACCCTCCTACTTCTGTCTTTCTCCTTTATTAACCCAAGTCTTTTTGGGTTATTGACAGTCAGGACTGCACTTACTCCTTTTAAGCACACAACAGGCCAGGAGGTGTTTTCTCACAACACTCAGAGAACAAGGAGATATTTTCCTTCAAAGCATAAAATTATCAAAATATGATTAGTGCCATAATTTCCCCCTGTGAGCAGGCTGGCTAGTTCAGTATCTGCCAAAAAGATGATTTGCTGTTTCCATTAAGGTTAATTTGAAGAGTTGAGATTTCAGGTGACAGAGTTCAAGTCACTGCACAGTCAGACTGTCTTTGAGACTTTGGGCAAGCTCACCATCTCTGTGCTTCGCTCTTCACAATGGTGGCTTATAATGCTCCTCTTTCTTCAATTGAATTCTACTTTACAGCCTTTAATCAATATTGAAATGTTCCTCTTTGGGCAATATACTCACACTTCTGTCTGCTGCAAGACGGCTTTCCTGGGTTTTACTTGGATTTTCTCCAGCAGTGAACGTGACTCCACTGCCTCTACTTTTTGCCATCCCCAGGAGCTCTCAAGTGATGGCAAATACAATCAATTGCAGGTTCCATTGCCATAGAGATACCTTAGTGACTTAGGAACACAAGTCCTATCAATTTTCAACAAGGCTTTTGTCCCCATGTCACCTGGGGCTAAGTGATGATTTCACCATGGCTGCCTACCTCTTTACCTCTATTTAATCATGTTTGTTGTACATTCTCTGCCGCAGACGTGTTTTATGAAAAATCCTTTCCTTAGAATTTTTCCTCCTGAGAAGCTGAGAGGCCTCAGGAACAAAATGTAAACATTGATTATCTGCTGCTGTGGAATGCAACAGGTGCATCTGGGATTGGCCCATGTTGGTTGTTTCTAATTAATGGCCAATCACAGCCCAGCTGGCTCAGAGTCTGAGCCACAAGGTTTTGTTATCATTCTTTCCTATTCTATTCTTAGCTAGCCTTCTGATGAAATCCTTTCTTCTAGTCTTTTAGTGTAGTTTTAATGTAATATATATCAGAAAATAATAAATCAGCCTTCTGAAATATGGAGTCAGATCCTCATCTCTTCCCTTATCCTCGGACCCCTGTGAACACCGTCACAATTCTCCTTGCACACAGCCACTGTTTTCCAGGATCCCAAAATTAGGAACAAAAATAAATAATCATGGCTACATGCAAACAAATCTTCACTAAAAACAGCCAAAGAATAGATGTAAATTCCAAAAGAGGTTTTCCCTTGCACCTAGTCTTAGTCCAGTACGCTTTAGATGCTATTTCTAAGCCTGGGTTTCAGCTGTCCTCCTGGAGATGCTTGGTATCACTGGACCTTCCTTCAAATCTGATTTGCACAGGACTGGGTCCATAACCATGGCCTAAAAGTGACATTTTACTCCTTGCTGCCTCAGACAGCTGTGTCACAGACACATTTTATGAAAAAATCCTCTCCTCAGGATTTTTCCTCCTGAGAAGCTGAGAGGCCTCAGGAACAAAATGTAAACAATGATTATCTGCTGCTGTGGAATGCAACAGGTGCATCTGTGATTGGTCTCAGGTGGTTGTTTCTAATTAATGGCCAACCACAGTCAGCTGGCTTGGACTCTCTGTCCAAGACAGAAGCCTTTGTTATTCATACTTTCTTTTTCTATTCTTAGCCAGCCTTCTGATGAACTCCTTTCTTCTATTCTTTTAGTATAGTTTAATATAACATATATCATAAAATAATAAATCAGCCTTCTGAAACATGGAGTCAGATCCTCATCTCTTCCTTCATTACAAGACCCCTGTGAACACCATCACACAGCTGAGCATGGTGTGTCCAAACTCCCACCTCCTCCATGAGCTGTTGGCGTGATGAAAAGCCAGTGGGGTCTCTCCAGGCCCTTTTTCCCCTTTTCACTCACAGGACTGGCAAGGCCAAATCTAGGGAAATAATTCAGCATCACCTGTAAAGCACCGACAGCATGGCATGGTGCTTGCTCTTTCCATGTGAGTATGCACAAGTGGTTTTATTTGTTTATGTGCATGGTGGGGAAGGTTGAAGTTAAAATTACACTGCAGGTATAAAGGTAATTGGTCAGACAACAACAACAACCCCCTCAAATGTAAGCTTCCAAAATAAAAAATATGTAAGGTCACAGGAGAGCCAGCAGAGGCACATGTTTGACATGTCTGTGATATTACTTGTAATTCTCACAAGTACACTCAAAATGGCTTTCTTTTCCCAGTTCAACTCAGGCCATTTGCTTTCCTGCAGCCACATCACATATCTGAAACAACTCCTTCTCCATCCTAGAGGGCCCACAGGCAGAAATGGAACCACTGCTGCAGCATGACAGAGCTTCACAGTCCCACCCAGCACCAGGCCCAATCTTCTTTAGGAAAAAAGTTCAATGGGACAAAGGTAAATGGGGCAGAGGATGGTCTTCCCTGTCCCTACTGTGCCTGCAAACTGCTGTCCTTGCCTCTACACCACAGAGGCAATTCATTTGCCTCTATTAATTTATGTTTACAAACATTTGTAGGGCAGAAGTTTTTCCCTCAGCACTGCATTTTCCCACAGAGCATCTCACAGGTGTAAGCAGATCCATTGCATGGATCAGTAAGATTTTCTGTTCACCTCTCCATCCCTGCACGTGGTGAGGATGCAAGGCAGCATGTGGTGTGTGAGAGCTGCTTCCTGAACAGCTCTCAAAGGCCTCCACCTGCCTCTGACCCCCCTTCCTCATCTGTGTGTCTCACCCACTTGTTCTAGCTCCTCATTTCCTCTGGGCAGAGACAGCTCCTTGTTAACAGTCTCTACTACAGCTCTGCAGGGGCCAAATCAAGATTTTTGTTACTCCAACTGCATTCAAAACCTCACTGCAAAGAACCCCCAAACCAACACAGAGACAGAAAGGAAGGGGTGGATCCATCCCAATAGCCTGTAGCCAGCAGCAATGCCCAGGAACAGGGCAACTACTCCTGCTTCTAGGAACTGTACTCTAACAGAAAGGTTTAAGGCAGTGATGGCATCACCCCTCACTCTTTTCAATTGGAAATTATTCTGTAGCACAGGTAGAACTCGTGCCAGGCATGCTGGGGACTGGAAACAGCTGGCTGCAGGAAGGGCACATGTGTGCCAAGTCTCATCTGCATCACTCAATTAGCTTTCCCCTGCCTATGGCAGAGATCTGGTTCCTGATGTGCCTCACTGGACTGGCCTCTTAGTTCAAGTCCCAAGTGTTTTTCCCTGGCTTTTTGCCTTTGTGCCTTCAATGTAATGCAGCTGGACAGTCCATCCCCTCCCTCCTGTGCTGGCTGGGAGGAAAGACAGGTTTTTTTGCAAAAGTGTGAGCAATTCTAGTGGAGAGAAAAAATAATGCACTGATAGTGGAGTGAAAATCTGCTCTGGTAAGTGAATGAGGGTAAGATAATTTATATGTTCAGCCTGGAAAAGAGAAGGCTGCAGGGTGACCTAACTGCAGCCTTCCAACACCTGAAGGGAACCAACAAGAAAGATAGAGAGAGACTATTTTAAAGAGCATGGAGCAACAGTAATGCCAAATTGATTTTTGCCTCTTTTTCTTTTATACATTACCTATATTCTTCACACATTTATTTGTAGCTCTGTAGCCCATCATAGTATTTGTAGCTAGTGTTTTATCTACCCTATTAGACAGTAAGACAGAATAAATTCCCCAGCAGCTCCAAGCTGTGGGTCCAAGGTTGGATTCTCTGTAAAGCCACAGTTGAAATGATCTCTGAGACATTTTCATCAACAATGTTTAGTTCCTATCTGAAAGAGGGAGAATTCAAATAAAATTGAACCAGTGGGGAATAACCTCACTACTTAGGTCTCTAATTGGGGATTCTTGTCAAATATGCTAATTTGCAAAACCTATTAAAAATTGTATATGCATTATGCTACGTGTGTATCTTTGGTGTTTTCCACCTGGGGAATTGTGCACCTAAGGATCCTTATAAAGATAACCCCTTTTATCACCCTGTGTCTGGCTTGTGGTTTTAGGGAAAAAAAAGTCATCAACAGGATGAGGGGGAACAGGTTCACACAGCCAGAGAAGATTTAGGTTAGCTATTACAAAAAAATTCTTCTCTGTGAGGGTGGGGAGGCCCTGGCATTGCTGCCCAGAGAAGCTGTGGCTGCCTCTGGACCCCTGGAAGTGTCCAAGGCCAGGCTGCACAAGGTTTGGAGCAACCTGGTGTAGTGGAAGGTGTTAAAACTAGATGATCAGTGGAAGGGGGTGAGAACTAGATGATCTTGAAGGACCCTTCCAACTCAAACCATTCTGTGATTCCATGATACCACCCACAATCTGATTTGAATTGCAAGAATCCACTTCCAAGGGACACAACATTGCTTGTGTCTGACAAAAATTCAAGGCTGGATACTGGGCAAGGGCTCTCTGGGCACCACAAGGATGAAAAACTGTGTGGGGTGGTACCACCTACTGCTCACTGGTTGTACAATCACCTGCCACCCATGGCAGAGAAAGGGAAAGCACATTCCTCTGCCACCCATTGCAGAAAAAGGAAAAGCAAGCTCAGGGATATAGGAGGGTTCAGGAAGACTGGCCTCTGTAGAGGATTTATATATAAATATATATATGCTTATCTATATCTATAAATATATATAAATGTGGATTTATAGCAGCTGAGGATGCAGCCAACATCTGGGGCCTCGTTCCAGAGCATGCCACTCCCACAGTGACAAACTGATTGTGGATATGTTGGTTTTTTCCCCTCGGGAGCTGCACATGCATGTTTAAAAGGCCAGATAGGAATGCCATGTGACAGATGTTAGAGGACAAAACTTCTGCAGCCAAACAACAGATTTCTGCAAATAATCAAGTTACTCCTTTTCTTCCACCTCTCTCCCCACATTTATTTTTGTTCGGCTCCAGATGCTGCTTGTTCCGGGTGCAAGGGAGGGCAAGAGCTGCTCAATTAAAAGCAGAGATGTCGCAGGTGAAGCGAGGAGCGGCTCCGAGCTCGCTGCCTCTGCTGCGCTCCCAGTGCCATCGTGTGGTGACACCAGCGAGCACAACGGGTACCCGAGACACAAAAGCCAACAGTACTCTGCCAATAATCCAGCAAGGAGCCTCTCCCAGCCTCGTAAAACATGAAGGGAAAGCTCAAGTCAGCAGGAGTCTGAACTGAAATGTAGCCCACTCCTTTAATTTACTGCTATCTTTTCTGTTGGATTTTAGATGATCATTTTTCTTGAAGGAAGAAGATTTATATTTAAATAGGTCTGGAGCCATAGGCGTTTGAAAGAGTGGTACAAAAGCAATACTCACACAAACTGCATGATCACAACAAAGAAGAAAAGCTTAAAATTCAATACTCCAGGCTGGAAATAAAATGCATTGTATGTGACCCTCAGGTGCAGTAAGTCAGGACAAGTTCAGTGCTGAGTTTGAAAGGCAACTCTGTACTAGGTATATGAGTTACTCATTGCAGGCCATCCACATTCCCAGTCTTTAGTCTCAGAGACTAAAATCCTCAAATACTGAGCATTTTCCATAGTAAACCATAACTTCCATAATCCAAGGAACTATTTTACCAAAAAGAGCGTGTTCCAAAATTTCTGCTGACTGAGACAGTGTACTGGGTTTTAAGACACCATCATTTACTCCACGCACTTCAATAAACTTCTCAGCATGGACTGCATGTGTGCTTACCATAGTTTTCTGAGCAGGATTCCCCGGAGAATTGTTGTGCCCTAGGACAAGGCTTTTTTACCTGTTCTGTTCCTTGAGGATCTTCTCCATGTTGGCAATGCTGCGCATCTTGTACAGAAACCACTTGTCAATGGCTGTGAGCTGGTGAATGACATCCACAGGGACCTCATCCTCCAAGGCCTGCCAGGAACAGGACAGCACCAAACAGCCCCTTTAACACACTGCACAAATACACATCTAGTCTGCAAACAGCTAGCAGAAAGAAAAAAAGTTATGTAGATCAAGATGTACAAGTCAAATGTTCATCTACCCCTCAAATGTTCATCTACCTCTTGGCCCTGTCTCCTGCAGCAACAGAAACTGTGCCCCATGAGGAGTTCAGGGAGGCCCCAGCCACTTCTCTCTGTGCTCTGGTTCCAAAAGCTGGCTTCTCTTTCAGTGAGAAGTAATTTGCTTTCCACAGAGCCAGCAGCCAGACAAGCTGATGGGACCTAGGCTGGGTGGCCACTGAGAAGATGCCTAGCTAACCACAGGGAGTCACATTCAGGCTGCAGTGACCAATCCTCCATCTGCACACTTCTTACTACTCAAGTTGCCTAAATCTCAGGCTCACTGCCAACATCCTAACTGCAAATGTAAAACAAGAAGCTCTGGGTTCTCAGCTGTGAAGGAACATTTTGCTTTGGAGCATAAATCTTGATATAGCCTTGAAATACAGGGCTGAATCAAAGCATGTGGCCTTGCATTACCTCTGAAGCAAGGCAAAGTCAGGTCCTGGGTGATGTTTCAGCTACAGCACAGCTCCAGCTTCTCTCACTCTGCCTCAAGATAATGTCAAGACCATTCAAATTTCCCTTCTTTCTTGCTGGGGTTATTGATGGGCTTTTTAAAAATAAATTATTTACAGCTAGAACCCCACAGAGATATTATTCATAAGACAATAGGTTACAAACCATTGTAATATTAAAAAACCCCTGCACCTCAGAGAGCCCTCAATATGATGTATTTTCTATCAATGCAATTTCTTGGGTCTCACCAGTGGTGTACAGTTACAACTCTCCTGACAAAGCAACTATAATCAACCATAATGATAATGCCAGCACGGTATCTTTGCTGAGCTAAAGTAATCTGGCTCATTAATTTCTTACCATGCTTAATTGTTTTCTTGTAGGGCAGCATCCCTGGAACAAAGCCAGAGCAGTGCCATTGAAGAAAATCCCAGAATTAATCCAGGAATGAGCTTGGTCCACTGCACCCCAGCATTATTTCCCCAAGTTACAAAACTTGGAGACAATGTTGGTACCATCACCATGTGCTCCAGCAATGGGGAGACTTTCTGCCAGCTCAGAGAAATGGGTCACTTCAGGGAGTGAAGTGGACAAGGGATGGGTGGCATCTCCCTGCAAAATACTGACACCACCTTCTGCCTTTCCTAAAGAATTCCCAGCCAGCTCTTGCAATTATCCTCTTGCTCTGAGAGGTAACAATTGCTCACTGGGATTTCCTGTGTGCTCACAAGCAGTGGGGAAAACCTCTAACATGTTTTGCTCCTTTAGAGTAGCCAGTCACATACCAAGTCTTCAGAACACTATTGGTATGAGGCAAGTGGTAAGGAGTCCTTTCCATCCTGATTCTTTAGTGCTTGGGGTCACATTGCCACATTAGTGGGATATGAGCAGGTCTTTTTTCCTTTCAGGTCCATCTATTTTTACAAAACACATGCAGACTTGCACATCTTCAGGATCTCCAGTTTTCAGTCAATGGTTGCTGAGCCACACATACACAGGTAGCATTACCATATATTCTTAAGCTGGTTAAGGACATTTTTTAATAAAGGCCTAGAGATCTTCAAAGGAAAGTGAAAAAAATGTATCCCTTCCACTCACTCATCAGAGGAGAGGCAGAGAAAATCAACCATCTTCTTATCCCTGTTGCATAAATCTGGAGACTGGGAGAGAAGAGTGAGTTTGCAGACATTTCTTGCTCCCTATCACCACACTCCAGGGGCAAATCAGTTTTCCAGGCAACTATGTAGAATTTGCTCAGGGAGGGCTGGACTCCAATGGCTTTCCTCTCTTCAGACCTGCATGAAGGAGTACAGCCCAAACACACCATGGAAGCAGGAGGAGAGAGACCCAGCAGGACAGTGTGACTTTGGAGCCCTGCTCAACTTCCAGAGCATGCCATCCAGTAGGGGCTGAGGTTTACAGGGCTGCCTTCACACCAAGAGCCATGAAGCAAGCCTGACCTGCAGGCCAAGCAATGAAGGGCAGCTCAGCTGCCTATGCCTTCTCTAGGGACAGCACTCTTGCTACTTCAGTTCCATCCTGGCTCCTCACCACAGAAAGTATTCAGCTGCCTGTGGACAGCAACACAAGTGCAAACTGCACATCTGTAGTGTGGACAGTTTTGAGGCCAGGGCCCTGGTGTGCAACAGAGCATGCACCAACTCCACAGCCTAAGCCTTCTGAGGCCACTTGTACATAAACTTAAGAGCAGCAGAAAACACCTGACACAACCTGAGCATCCCTGCTCATCAGGCTGTTCCATCCTTGCAGCACTCCCACTCTAGCCAAGGAACAAGTCTCATCTATGTCAGCCTCTCTCCTGTGCCTTCTTTTACACGACAACAGGGAGCCCCATTACAGCAGCAATAGCTCTGAATGGCAGCTGAACTCCCTCTCCTTGCACCTGAACACTTGCTGTTGTCATCATCCAACAGGCAAAGGAGAGAGGAAAAGTAAAAAAAAAGTACAAAGCCTTGGAGGGCTGGCTAGTGGGCAGGAGAGGAGAAAACACTAAAATATAACAAAGGTCCATCCTGTTTCAAATGGAGCTGATGGCTAATGGGGACTTACTGCTGGTTTTTAAAGGTCAACAAGCTGGGAAGGGATTTCCATGCAGACAGCCCCAGGTGCCAGAAGCACCTCTTACTTGTACTGCTTGCCTCAGTTATTAATGGGGATGAATTTGTGTTTGGCAGAGGCAACTCTTTATAAGGCAGGACTAAAGGGTTTTTCTTTCTTTTCCAACAGATCCCAGTGAAAATACCAGCAGCTGGGAACACCCAGTGTTCAGTGGGACCCAAACTCACCTTCATCTCCCCAGATGCCCTGTGTTAACATGGGTCTAATTTTAATCTTTCATAAAATCTCTCTGAACCACTCAGACTCAAGAAGTAAGATTTTTCTCTCAGTCACAAGAAAAAGGCTGTAATAAAGACCAAACACAGCTGCTGAAGGATGAAGACATGCACTTCCCAGCTTGAAAAACAAGAGGGAACAGCTGGACAAGCCACACATTTATAAAACAATTTCTGATTTTTCTTCAGGCCATTTATAAGAGGAACTGCTAGTGAAAACCTTTTAACTAACACAGCACAGGCTCAGCTCCTCACTCATGTGGAGGTGGAATGAGATGTACCCACACATGAGCACAAAGGGCTTAAAGACTCCACCACACAAAGTCAGGGGCACAAAGAAAAGAGTAATTGGGCATTCCCTGCCAGGAAGGTTTGCAATCTTAAAAAAAAAAATAATAAATCAAGCTATCCAGGTAAGCAGGAGCTTTAAAACACAGCTGTGCCCTCCTCTTCATAGAGGGTAGGTACAGATGGACGTGTTACCTGCGGCAAAACCAAAGTGTGAAATTGCACCTACCCTCTAAAGTAACTAACCCCACATTTACCACATGATATACACAGGCAAACACCAAGAAGATGAAGGAAGAAATAAATTTGCAGCCAAGTTCCCTTAGAATAACACTCCCTGTTATACCGACACCTTCAAGGCTGAAGTGATTTGTCCAGTGTGACAGGAGAGGGGTCAAAAGAATGCTGCAGGAAGCTAAGCTGGTTTTGAAGAACAGGAGATTTCTTGTCTGTGAAATTTAACATACAGTTGTGTAATTCTTTTAGTTTCAAGCCCATACCAATGCAAGCATTGCAAGCAGGCAGTGCTCTCACACACTGCAGTTTGCCATTCTTTATCATCCTTAGTTTCAGTTCTCAAAAGGATCTTCATTGATTCCTTTGTAATCTGCAGAACTGACCCATTTTGACTGACATTTACACTAGTATAAATCAGGGCTGAACACTAGCCAATGTTTAACAGACAAATTTAATCTCATAGGAAAGGAAAGTAATCCCAGCATCCAGCAGCACCCAGCTACAAACTAAAGTAACAGCACACAAGAATGCACCTGATGCTGAATGCAGTGAGCACAGGCTAAGATTGTACCACCAAAAGGCAAACACATTGCCTGACCATGGAAGATGCAGAAAGCACAAGCAAGAATCCTACTCAAAGTGCTCCCAGTGAGCTTGACAGAGGGAAGCAAGGGAATGAAGAATACTCAGCCTTTGTCATCTCAGCTGACCCAATCCTGTACCTCAAATTCAAGGCATTATAGGTGTGTTAGCCTGAAAGATATTAGTGCATCACACAGCAGTTGTCCTGGATTGAAAGATAATGTGTGTATTCTATTTGCCATCTGTCAGAGGTAGGGCAGGTCTCTTCTGTTCATTGGGCAGTTTTCTTTATCTCTTCCACAACCCATCCTCCCTCCAGGAGATCTCTGCTGTCCATGGCCAGTGAGTGTCCCTGCATGGCTGATAAAATTTCATCATCCCCAGCACCCAGCATCTTCCACGGGGAGATGCTCTGCCCAGGGGGAGGAGCCAAGCATTCCTACCTGGATACAATCTGACATTGGGAACACCACAGCAGCCTTTGCCCACTGCATTCCCAGAGGAGCAGCTTTCTTCTGCCCTGCATTCCCAGAGGGAGCCCAGGCCCATCTCCAGCAGCCCTGGACCTTCAGAGGAAACTCCCCCCTTGTGCAGGATCCCTGCTGCAGCAGAACCACAGCTGGCACTGCAGGAGGGCTGAGCCACCATGGGATGGGACTGTGCCACCTCCCTGACACACAGGGGGTCAGCTCCTGTTCTGACTCTGGCAGTGGTTTGTTTTCTTTTTTGTATTATTGCATTTGTATTTTTAATTTTCCTAGCAAATATCTGTTATTCCTATTGCCATATCTTTGCCTGAGAGCCCCTTAATTTCAAAATTATAACAATTCGGAGGGAGGAGGTTTACATTTTCCATTTCCAGGGAGGCTCCTGCCTTCCTTAGCAGACACCTGTCTGTTCAAACCAAGACAGTAGGTCAAGGTCTTTCTATCTGTTGTTACCTTGGCTATTGCATATATCCGAGTGCTGGATGGCTCAGAGAGCTCCTTCTGGAGATCCACAGAGGCTGGCCAGGCTTTATTCATAGGCAGCTGTGAAACAAAGCCATCCACGGAGGGGTGGCACATCCTCAGGGCCTTTTGGAAGCTCTCCTCGAACGTGCGGCCGATGGCCATGACCTGCAAGGGACAGCACATCCACATGAACCACAGTGAGCCAAGCCTGGCCGTGCCCTGAGCAGCAGGGTGGGGACAATTCCAGCCACAAACACAAGCACACACACAGATGGCAGCCTTGGGACTCCTCCCTAGGATAGTCCTGCTGTCTGAGCCTTGGTGACCCCACTTCTAGATCTGACTCTGCTCATGGTATCAATGGGGAGTTCCAGACAAGTGACTGGTTGGCTTTTTGGTTTTGGTGGACTGCACTTTTGGTTTCCATTTCCCTGTCTGTAACACACAGGAGAATGCTGCTCTCCCCTGTAAACTGCTTTAAGGGAAGCACTCTGGGAAACATTATGCAGCAGCATGGGTATAGTAATATAAAAGAATATTTCTGTTTAACAGCCTGTTAGAGATAGAAATTCACAGTGTGAATTTTAAGGTTCAGGAGAAACCTTCTCCTGCTTCCTTTAAATTACATTTAACAGTAACTCTCCCCTGTGAGGGTTCTCTTAAATGATTACTCCTCCTTGGTACAGCAGCACTGAAGGGTTTTCCCTCCTTCAGTCTTGACAACATATCTAATAAGAAAACAAGCCTTTCTGTCTAGATATCTGTGAGGTAACAGAGCTCTTTCTCAAACTTTTACATTTTTATTTCCCAGTGTAGTGAGACCTTAACAGCATAAAAATCTTCTCAAACACAATGCTGAAAAACGACAAAAGAAAAAATAACATTGCTTTCTCTTTTCTCACAGCTCCAGGCCCACTGCCCAGCACAACAGAGCTCAGAAAAGGCCAGGCCAGACTGTTCAATTAATAAAAATGCAGTAGGTGCTGCAATCTGCCTTCAAGTTCAGGCCTGGGGAGATGACTACTCCATACTAATAGAGACACAGTGGCAAGAAACTCTGTGCTTCAAAGACTCCATCTCCTGCCCACGGGTCCTGCAGATTTACATTCTTGCTCAGTTCCCCCACCAGCTGCAAACTGCATCCCTTGGGCTTCTCCATCCCTGCTTCTGCTCACCTGCCCTGTTAGAGCATTGACTCTCCCTGTGTGTCTGCCCTGCCTGGAAAAGGACACAGATACAGGCATTTCTATGACAAATGAACACTGTAAGGACTCAACATCTTCTGCAAATGTGTATGGCCAGGAAGTTGCACAGTTGATGGTGCAACTGCATTTAGGAACTCCAGTTCTACAAAACAGTCCCCAAATCTCTAAGCAGAGAGGGTTAATATCAGGAAGCATCATCTCACTGAAAACAAAAAACCCACCTCACTACCATTAGAAGCCAAACCTGCCAATGGAAGATCAAATTCTAATTAATCTTTCCAGTTCTGATGAAGGCTTCTTGTTCAACAACAACAATGATATTAGGAGCACCTTGCATGTCAAAATAATTGAATAAAATAACTATTTGAAAAGAAAACTGAAAAAAATACACAAATAATTGTTTTGCTTTGGTAGCTGATATGTAATTAACTAATTAAGTGGGTAATTTAATGATTTTGTCTTATTTCCCCCTTCTTAAAACATGGTCTGAAAATACTGTGACTGTCCAGACATCTTAAAATCTTTTAGAGATGAAGTCTCTTACATCAGAATTCAAAACTTGAGAGCAAGATGACAATTTGGATTTGGATTTCAAGGCTGAGATCTGGCATCTGGTTTTAACACAGAGGACAAATAATTCAGGAAGAACTGAAAGCTGTGGCTCATGGGCACCACTGAAAATCTTAACACACTACTAGTCCTGAAATTGTACTGTAATTAACCATCACTACAGAACCTCAAACTAAAAAAACAACTCTGAGAGCCCTGGAGTGAGTGTTAGGAATGAAGTCAACCCCAAGTAATCCATAGTGATCTCTTCCTTTAGGAGTCAAACCATATTTTGATAGCCAACATTACACAGTCCTAACTAATTTCCATTAATTATAGTACTGGATAAAAATAATTTGAGCTTAATATATATCCTCCAATTCACGAGGTCTTTGAAGACAGACGCTCTGAGGGTTTCCAAGGAAGAGCAATGGCTTCCCCAAGTGGTGGAATGGAAGGTGAGTGTGGCACTTGCCTCTCCCACACTCTTCATGGAGCTCCCGATGCGGTTGGAGGTGTGCTGGAAACGGTCCAGGTCCCAGCGGGGTATCTTGGTCACAACGTAATCCAGGCTGGGCTCACAGCAAGCAGAGGTTTTTCCTGTCACCACATTCTTGATTTCTGGCAAGGGGATCCCCAAGGCAATTTTGGCAGCAATGAATGCTAATGGATACCTGTCAGAGAGGAGAAGCAGAGAAGAGTAGAGTGGAAAGAACTTTGCATTGGCAAATCCCAGGGGTGGATCCAGAGGTGAGGTGATCGTCCCTCCTCAACACAAGGGAAGGCTCCTGTGCTCAAGCACTGCAAGACGCACCCAGCCTCCTACCTCAACACGTTGCAGAGCTACCTCCCTAGATCTGGGACTTGCTTTTTTATCCCCCATGGCTCCCCTTTCAGTAGCTGTCACATCCACTGTGAGCCCACCCTAACAGATGTTTAGCTGCAAGTCTGTCATCGAGAAAGAAAACAATCAAACGCCCACTGTCCAACAACATGGCTTATCTCCAGCCTGCTATGGGTCTTAAATAACCATAAGAGTTGTTGAGAACTGCAAATTAGAGATTAATTTGTGCCTCTCAACAGCATCTGCAAAGTGCAATTAAGAAGCCAATTTTTAAACAGCCTGCTTTGACCATCCTTATCTTGATTAGTTTATGATTAGCCAACAAAACAAAGGCAGCTAGCAATGCCATTTGCATCAATCTGACAGACAGCTCATTAATAACTCTGCCCTCTGGGTCCCAGAGATGATTTGCAGCCAACATATGGATGCAGTGGATGTGCTTTGCAAGGATTAGGCTCCCACACACGTTTCTCCTGGGAGCTTCTCCATTTGTAGCAACAGCATCAGCAGGGCTGGAATGACCTGGAGGGCTCACTAACCCCACCCTCCATCTCCCAGCAGGACCAGCTCTCCAAGGGTCAGACCTAACAGATGCTGACAAGAGCTGTTCTTAGAAGCTTCCCATGCAGAAATCTGTACCTCACTGACCTGACTGCTCCAGAGTTCCCTCTAACAGCCAACTTCAGTCTTCCTTGATGAAAATGTAGCTACAATTCCATGTTTTAACTACATGGAAGGCAGATGCTGCAGCTCTTTTTCCTTGTAGCTGTCACCTACTTATTTAAATAATACATTGATCCAAATCCCTCCTTCTGTCTTTCTGTTCTGCTACCCTCAATTTTTCTGTTTATTCATTTGTTTGTTCTGGAACATTCTGTTTTTTTTTAAATATCTTACCCTGTTGCCTTGGAGGCCAAAGCTGAACTTCTGGAGAGTCTGGCATTAACTTCAATGACGTAGTACTCCAGGGAAGTTGGATGCAGAGCAAACTGGATGTTACACTCCCCCACAATGCCCAAATGTCGGACAACTTTGATGGCACGATCCCTTAGCATCTGAAATTCCTCATTACTGAGGGTCTGGCTTGGAGCCACCACAACAGAATCTCCTGTTTGTACAAGGCAGCAGAGAAGGAAAATGAGAAGTAATTGTGGCCACACAAGTCACTGTCCCTGCTAACCCACTACCAGTAATGACATTACCAGAGATTACAACTTGTGCATGCACAGCTGATGAAAACCAGTGATAGTCAGAAGCCCAGGGTTGGAGACAAGCTGAGAAATCTTATGTAAAACACAATCACAGGTGTAGGTTTAATCTGTTTCACACCCTATCTGGCTGTATTCAGGACCTGAGCAGTATTTTCCTAGCCCACTTTATGTGTCCCAAAGCTCTGTCAATAACACCAGGCAGAACAGCACTGCATATAAAAAGTCTCTGAGCCAGCCCTTGCCCAAGCCTACCTGTGTGGACTCCCATAGCATCAATGTTTTCCATGTTGCAGACAGCAATGCAGTTATCAGCAGCATCTCTCACAACTTCATACTCTATCTCCTTCCAGCCAACAACTGACTTTTCCACCAGAATTTGGTTAGTCATTGCAAATGCCTGGGAAGAGGTTAGGAAAAATAAACACCCAAAAAACCACACAACACCCCCCCAAAAACCTGCACCAAACCCCTTATTAGACCATATTGCACATTTAAGACTTATCTCCAGACATCCCAGACCAAATAAAAGATGAAAATAAGTTCATAACATTGATAACAAGCACTTTCTATTTCTCTCTTTCTTAAAAATTGTTTTACTGTTATCTGAAAGGCACATTTGAAAACATGTATGCAATATGATGGGGGGAAAAGGGTTGGGCAAGTATATAAATAACAAATAGGAATATAAGAATATTTAAGGCTTCAATCATGCAACAGACACATTTTTATGTGGGTAGCCCCAAGGACTTCAATAGGAGAGCACTGCAAAAAGCAAAATGACTGAGTGATGGGAGTGTAGGTGCCAGCAAACAGTATGTAATTAATAGCATTAATAATGCTGCTTGTCATTGGCATACTAACCAGAGGCAAGGGTCATGATTTATTCTTAAACTAATCTTGAAAGTATTCCTCAGCACATAAGGCAAAAAAGAAAAATACAGTTTGTTGGTAAATGAGCATAATCTAGTGAATACATGGCTTTAATATTAGCAGATAGAAAACATTAATCAATACTTGCTTAAAACCCCAGAAAGTGATGGGCACATTATCAATCCATCCTTTAGCAAAGCTTCTTGTTATCATGCTGCCCATGAATTGGCTCTTCAGTCTGCTCCCATCTGTCATCAACTCAAGCTGTTACTTAAACCCTGCCCTTAGCTCAGTTGCCAAAATCGCACATAAAAAAGGAAAAAAGGTTATAGGAATGGCACTTCACACTGGCTTAAGCAGGCACTGACCTGGTGGGGATGCAGCAGGAACACCCAACCACTCCCGCAAACCAGCCCTGGGTGCTCCTGTATCCTTCTCCCACTCCATGAGCAGACTCAGGAGACACAACCTCAAGGCCAGGTTAGCTGAACTAGCTGTGCTATCAAACACCCAGTGTTCAGTTATCTGAGTTATAAACAGTTCCGTCCAGTGCCTGAAAATCCACTCCACTGAATTACTACAAATCATAACTGCTGGGCTGGAAATGAGCATCCAAATTTGAGTTAATTCAACAAGACCCAAATTGCTTTTCGCTGTAAATTTTGAAATATCAATACTGAACTGGGAGGTGGTGTAAACTCTCTGAGGGACAGGAGGCCTTGCAGAGAGATCCAGATCAATTTTAGCATTAAGCCATGATTAATGGGATGACATTTAACAAGTAGAAATGCCAGACTTCAAACTTAGAATGAAGCACCACCTGGCAGAAGTAGCAACTGGGAAAAGCCCTGCAGACAGGAATCTGAGGGTGCTGTAGGCAGCAGGCTTTAAAAAAAAATATAAAATAAACAACAATGTGGTGATCAAAATCAGGTTTTCCTGCTGAAAAAGGTTTTGATATAAACCTGTCAGACAGCTGAACTCCCAGGGTTTATGGGTGAATTTCTGCTTCCTCTAAACACAGCCCACAAGAGAGCCTGAGTAAGTGACGTTTCCAACCTCACCATGGATCTGTAAGATGGAATTCCTGCCCCTCCTGCCTCCCCAAATTGTGCCAGTCCTGCTCCCTGAGCCCCCCAGAGCTGGCCCTACCCAAGCAGTGTTTGTTCAGCACTGAGCACACCAGACCCAGGGTCTGTTTGCATGACAGCAGAGGTGGGGAACACAAAGAAGTCATTTGTACATACAGCTCTCAGTGACATCTGCAGTATTTCTTTCTAGAGATCAGTGAAAGATTAAGAGGCTCAGCAAACCAGGGAAAGACAACCCCAAGAATTCAAGAGACCCATAGGGATAGAGCGTTTTATTTCCTGAAATTCTGCATTTTTGACAAGGAAAAAATCTTTGGATTTGTTTTCCCCAATTATCTGTTTACTTTTCCCAGCAATGTTTAAACAATCCTGGATTTTCTATAGAAAAAGAGCTGTCTTCATTGCCAGAGACAGCTGGTAGTTGTCAAATTATGAAGTATCATCCTGCTAAATGAGCTTTTGACCTAGGAGAATTACCATCTTTTGACAAAAACACAGAAAAGGCCCAAGCCTCCCAGCCTTCTGTCCCTAAGACCATGTTATCACTCAGCATTTCAAATGTTTCCACTTCCTTAACACTGTTCATAATCATTTACTCTTGGAAGTAGGTGAATCTAGACCAAGGTATTTCCTTCCAGACCAAAACTGCTGAAAAACTTGCTCAAATTATGTCTTGTCATGAATTTAAAAGATCTGTCATTGAGCCATTTTCCTTATCAGTCAGCAGGAATGATTAAAAGAGGGCAGTTACTAAACAGGACAACATTTTACAGATAAGATGAAATGTAAAGTATGTACAATCCCAGTGTCTATGACATCAGAATAGTATTTAAGAAAATCAGATGTTCAGATATTCCCCAAGTTGGCAGTTCCAGACATACCTTTGTGCCAAGGTCCAGCAAACTTTCCTTATCAGGACAAATTCCAGACCCCAGCCCACCAAGGGCATAGGCAGAACGTATCATGACAGGGTAGCAAATCATCTCAGCTGCCTTCAGAGCATCTTCAACCTTAAAGGAGAGGGGAATACATTTCAGAAATAGATAGCAATTCAGATAAATAAAGTCTTCAACTCTGCTTACAAGGTTAACTGGAAATCCCATCAATAAGACACTAAACTGTCTGAAGATAAAATTTAAAAAATAGAAGTTCACTTTATAATATTGCCCTTTTCTGCCAAATAGCAGAAAAGTGGAACATGCACTCAAGGAGGTGATTTCTGCCCTTAGCTGTTTGTGGACTTCCTTGCTGACCTCCATGGACAATGTCCTTACATGATCTGTCTTCAGAGACTCCAGCATGAAATAACCCCTCCTAAAGACATCCCAGTTTAAGATCTGTTTGGTTTCCTCCAAATTTGAACACACCTTTCCACCAAACCCAATTTTATGTTTTCATACTCCCATCCTCAAGATTTCAATCATGTTGATTTTGGGGACCTCTAATCCTAACTCTAAATGGCTTGTATATGATTTAAGAAAAGTATCCCTGGCATGTCACATACTTTTGTGCTGCAGCACAGGAGTCACCCCAATATAATTTCCTTTTCTTGCCAATTGGTAAATTAGGTTAGGTTTTTGCAGTGCTTAACTGCATTTTCACTCATTTTAAATCATGGTGACCCCAGGATTAATCATCAAGGAGTGCTTACACACTGTAGCACCCACAGCTGCACTGAGTTTTCACTCTACAAAACAATAAATATTTTTACAAAGTCAAATGGGCAGCAGTAATAGCAATCACATCTTCAAATTGATCTGATTTACCGATTCCACTGCTAGGCTGGGAGCAATCTTTTCATTTAGCTCAGTTAGTTTGTCAGAAAAAAGCTTTCTATCCTCTGTAGCCATGATGGATTCTACTGAGGTCCCCAGGACCTTCACACCATACTGCTGCAGTACCCCTTGCTTGAAGAGTTCCACTCCTGCAGGGGAAACCAAGACACAGCTCTGAGGATGGATAGCAAATGAAGAATCATAGAATTAAAGAAGGACAGAATGGTTTGAGTTGGAAGAAACCATAAAGCTCATCTCATTCCACCCCCCTGCCCTGGGCAGGGACAGCTTCCACTAGCCCAGGTTGCTCCAGACTCCATCCAGCCTGGCTTTGGACAATTCCTGGGATCCAAAAGCAGCCACAGCTTCTCTGGGCAACCTGTGTTAGGACCTCACCACCCTCACAGGGAAGAATTTAGAAAATTTAGAGCAAAGAAAGTATTCAAAAGATATCCAATTAGCTGACAACTTCTCTGGCCTCCTCCACAACTAATTGTATTCGTTTTGTCAGAACTCATAACCATACGATGAAATTTTCCATCCTCAAATCTAGGAAACCTGGGATAATACTACAGTTACCAGCTGGCCACCACCTGCACCACAGAGCAAAGCAGCACAGATGAATAGTGGTGCAAGAAGTTATATGAAGGTAACTTTTCCTTTTGATCTCTGCCTCAAGGTGGTCAGAATATCCTAAATCTAACTATGATTACTAAGATTTAAGATGAACAGCAGGACATGAATGACTTTCAAGTACCAAACCCAGCAATTAGATGTTGAGTTCACAGCTCAGGAATGACTTACACCTCCATGGTTGGAATCTCTGCCTCTGTCCCTCAGTAGCCTGGCCAATGTGTGAGGTTTGGATGCCTGCAGAAATAAAATCTGCAGGACATGTGGTAGAAACATAGAATCACCTAGGCTAGAAAAGACCTCTAAGATCAGTAACCTAGAAGCACTATGTACACCATTAAATCATGTCCCCACATGCCACAACCTTTTGAACACTTCCAGACTGTTTCAATGCCTGACCATGCTTCAGTGAAGACATTTCTCCTAATATCCAATCCAAACCTCCCCTGGTGCAACTGGAGGTCATTTCCTCTGGTCCTGTCCCTTATTACTGCACTTGTTATCTGGTAAAAAAAACATGATTTGGCCTCCATGGAGTGCCAAGGCATCTGTACCACACTCACCACAGTTGAGAGCAGTCTGGCCACCCATGCCCAGGATTATTCCATCAGGATGCTCTGCCTTGATGACCTCAATGACAAACTGAGGAGTGATGGGAAGGAAGTAGACAGCATCAGCCTGCTTTAAGCCAGTCTCATTGGTCTGCACTGAAGCAATATTGGGATTCATGAGGACAATTTTCACATTTTCTTCCTGAAAAATTAAAATCTGTGTTAAAAATAGGCATACATGGGGGAAAGAGTTAACAGAAGCACTAGCAGGAAGAGATGGGATGCATAACAGCAGAAGAATTTCAAAATTATGTAGTGTCCTATAAGAGACTTCTGATCTGAAGGCTGAGCCAATGCCAATTCTTTACTTTTGTGCCTATGGATCTTGAGGGAATGGAGATTCCCATGACTCAGAAACTTGATTGAAAGTGTTTAACACATTTAGGAGTTATATAGGAGAGACAGGTACAAACCGCAGCATCCTCATGTCTGTCTGCCTTTGGAAATTAGATTAAAGGTGACAAAGCAAAAAATTTAATCAAAAGCTAATATTTTCTTGCCAAGCAGTAGGTGTTTGAAGTTCTCAGATTTTGGTACCAACTAGTAATAGTAACAAAACCACATTTTTTCTTTGATTTCCCATAGAAATACCTTATTGTCCTGGTATTATTAGTTTAAAAATCTCATCCTCTAACTTTTTTTATTGGATACTGCACATATTAAAAGACAAACTCTGCCTTTCTATGCAAGATGAAGGTTAGCCAAAATTTTACACTGCTATCTGTCACAGCTGAGAAACTGAGATAGAATCATAATAGATAATAAAGTTTATCTGTTTCCTGCTCTAACAGTCTTGCTGCTCTTTAGCTACAGACAGAAATGCACTAAGTTTGCTCATTAATAGAAAATTCTGACTCAGAGCTGGGCAGATCAATCCTCCTCCCTCTTGAAATATCAGCACCTAATGAGGAAACCAAGTTTTGCTAAAAATGAAGATTGTGGCCAAGCTTTAAAAAACCCCACATCAACCACACACAGTAGACATGCAGATAGAGAAAATTGTTCTACTGCTTTGTTGCAAAGGTGGACTGAAAAGTGCACAGGCTGTGGCCTCACTTTTACAGGAGCTCATTCTAATCTCCATCAGCTTCATGTAAGGCTGAAAAGCTACAAACATCATTTTCAAAAAACGCTAGTTATAGATGCAAATTACAAGTCAAAGTGTAATTTTGAATATATATATGAAATTTTTAAAACATTAAAAACAACAATTCCCATTGGAAAGAGGAACAGTGACAATATTTTTAAAATATCATAATGAAACAGACTGGAGAAAATGCTATGGAAGTGTTGCTAGGATCAGTGCAGAAAGTGCTGTTTTCCCTCACTTCACAATAGGCATGAAAATGGCACAGGATTTTTCTGTGTTTGTTTAAAATTTGTGATTGTTTGTCTCACTGCTTTGGGGGAACAAAAATATAACTCACCTGGAGCAGTGGGATTCTCACTCAGAGCTCTCAGTGTTAAGGTGTTGGATAACATTTCCTCTCCTTTCTTTGATAACTGAAAATACTGCCTTAAAGACTGGCTGTAAATTTCTGCTGACCTTTTTTCCCTGGGACAAGTTGCATTTTTTTTTTACTGAAGCACACTCTCCTTGGAAATGTGTGGAACAGGGGAGGGAAAGAACATATAAAATCTGTATGGAAAATATTTTGGATTTAGACTAATGTTCCTTAACTGGGTAGTTTTCATGGTGATGGTGAGGGCAAAGATCAAAACATTCTTCTCTAATAAATGTATTTAGAAATTCATGGCTATAATTCTGTTGAAACAAATGGGGGAGAGAAAAGTTCATCACTTTTCAACAAGCTGGACTACCTGAACATCTCAGCTCTTTCTTCCCTGCTTATCTGGGACAAGGTATCTTAGAGATCAACCAGCAGTGACGATAATTAATGAGAAAATGAATGCACTCTGTGCTGAGAGATAAATTTCATTGATATCACATCACTGGGGCCCAATTTCTTGGGATGCTGGATTTTAATCCATGTGCTTTTTTCCTCTTGCAACTCCTTCCTTCAACTTCTGCCGTTTTTCGTTTTTTATAAACATACAGCGTCATGGCCACCCACCCTGATGGAGACACTTGTTACAACTTAATTAAAGCAATGTATTTATTACTAATACTCCAGAAGAGCTCCATCTCTCTTTTCGTGTAATATTCACCTGTATTCAGCTAAGTTGGGACAATCCCCACAGAAAGTTATCCAGATCTTCCATGTGACAAACAGAAGATTTTCGAGGTGACCACAAGCCAGTCTGTTTTCCACAGATGCTTCCAGGCCTTGCTCTTCAGGGGAAGTTCTTGCCTTTGATGAATATTTTTTCAGATACAAATTTACTAACTGTGGAAGTTCCAGCTCTTCAAGACTTTTTAGTCTTTAAAAGAAACACCCATTTAACTGTCCAGGACTGACTATCAGTATCAGCACCTTCTTATAATGAATGAGCATCCAAGAGCCAAGCCAGAGTAGCAGCACACAGCAGAATGAATCAGAACATCAGCACTGAGAAAGAATCAGTGCTGATTCATAACAAAAAATAAAACAAAATTAACAAGTCTAAGGGAAAAGAAATTTCTCCTGTCTCCTGTTAACTGTGCATTCTCTCCTAGCCATGTTCTGCAGCTTTCCCTGGCAGGACAGGGGCTGACCAGCCACTCCTCTCTCCCAGGCAGCCCTGAATGCCTCTGCCAGAGGCAAGGTCAGGAAGGGCAAGCTCTGCCTCTGGATCAGCCCACAGATCACAGCAGCTCTTGGGTGGCCATGGGAAGGGGAAGGGCTCTGTGCAGAGTCAAGCTGGGGAGGTTTATCACTAAAAAAACTCCACTTTCTTCCACAACCCCAACTGAGTTTAAAGGCCAATGAGGGAAAAAAAATCCCAAACAAAAAAATCCACCAAAAAATAAATTTACAAAAAAACCCATCAAACATTAAAATAAAGGAGATATCTCTTTTCCAGATGGGTCATATTGACACTCCCCAACTCTGGGATCCTCCACTCCTACCCTGTTCTTGTCTCTTGATGATGTGGTCAGTTTGAACCCATAGCCAGCAACAGCAATACAGTACACAAACAACACACATGCAATACAAGATGTGCTGCAACATGGGGATGAACCAGGGCAGCCCAGATTATATTTAACGTTACTGAAACTGATTTTTTGTTCCTCACTCCAGGGCCAGCACAGGAATAGAATGTTTGTGGCATTAGGACAGCCTCAGAACCACTCACAACCATCTGAAGGCAGCTGCTACTTCTGCTGTGACTACATCAGGGATGTGCAAATTCCCTCTTCTGTCTTCACATGAGGTTAGACATGGACTTGGAACGCAGGTAACTCTTACATTACCAGTAATAACCCCATCACAGGACATTCTGTCTTTCTACACTACCTCCTAGCATGAGCTTTTGCCCTAGTGACCTTTCTAGGACCTGTTCTGGAAACAAAACTTGACATAAATGACTGTTAAAAAATTCATCCCATTTAAAAGAAATACTGTTTAGAAAACCTGCCTTGATAAGAGGTTCTTTTGTATGGCAGTAGCCAACTGTTCAGCTGCTGTTGGTTGTCTGCCCTGCAGTGTGTTGACAGACCATAGAAGTTCCAGATTCTCACCTCAGGTACATCTGACCATATTCCTCCTCCTCCATTTCCAGTTTAACAGGCCTGGAGCAACCAGGCACACATCACAAATAAACTGCTTAAAGACTGTGATGGAAACCCCAAGAACATCTCTCTTTGGAAGATAATTCTGAGTGGTTAGCTCACATCACTCAACCAGCAAGTTCACCAACAAAAATTGCTCATTTTCCCTATGGTCATTTATCCTCACCAGCTTCCCTGCCCCAGCTGGACAGAGTTGGAGGATCAGTTTGGCTGTGAGAAGGGAAAGATGAGGTTATAAACATACAGAACTCTGTATTTTCACAGGATCTCCTCACCTTCAAGGCTTTCACAGCCTGTGATCCAGAGTAATCAAACTCCCCTGCCTGGCCAATGGACAGACCCCCAGATCCTAGAATGAGAACTTTGGAGACCTGCAAGTGGCAAATGGCATGAAAACAATCAGTCCCAGTGTGGTGGATGCTGAAATCAACAGAGACTGTGCAGCACTGAACAGTCTTAAATTACAGAACATACATTTTCAAAAGAGAAGAAGTTGCTTTCAAAATCACCCCAATTTTACTTCTGGGAGTATTTCTACTGGAATTCTCCCATATATATCCATTTAGAGAAACATGGGGCTCATGGATAGAGCAAACAATAAACACGTTAATTGTATCATGTGCTTGTAGACAGCAATGCCTCACTTTGGCTACCCACAAAATCCTGCTGCCTCTAAGCCAGCAAAACTGTATGAAATTCAGCTCATGTTAGGAATTTCAGACTTATTTGCTAAGCAACCAAGCACCAACATTATACTGCTGGCATCAAATCTCATGGCCAGATTATCCCAGGGCACCTCATTATACTGCTATGAGAGCACCTCTCTCAGGAGAACTGCAAAGAAAATACATGAAACATCAGAACTTAAAACTCTTTCAAAGAAAAGAGAGTTAATAACACAAGAGAGGCCAGATGACTGTGAGATAAGCAGCTGTCAGGACTTTTATAAGAGAAGCCTCCTTTGACTTCCATGTGCTATTTCATTCTGTGGGTTCAGTAGGAATTAACTTGCTCCCAGGCTCACTGACAGGCATGAAAATATCTGTACACTGACCTGCACTCTAGAAGCTGTCACTCCAGCCTTGGGAAGGACCGAGGGAATGGTGGTGCCTTTCCCTCTCTTAACCAGGGAAATAAATGAATCAAATAGGAACTAGGAAAAACAAACACATGTATTTACTGTCAAAGCTGAACTCAAGATATACCAAGCAAAGAAGGAAAAAACAGGCCATTTGTGAATTCAGGCAATCAGCTCTGCTCTGCTGCCTTCAGCAGGCAGATTTACACCATCTCAGAGAGGAAATCATTATTTGAAATTTATATAACAACTTTGACATATCTGACAAAGCTGCATTCAAGAAAGTGAGGTCATAATCAGGAAGAAAACACACATCAATCATGCCTGTGTGCTCTGCTTCTCTGTGGCTGCCAGTGCAAGGAGTGAATGTGCACCAAAAGCTAAAACACAGAGGAGCACACACTGAACTGGCTCAGGGAACCAAAAGCTAAAACACAGAGGAGCACACACTGAACTGGCTCAGGGAACCAAAAGTTAAAACACAGAGGAGCACACACTGAACTGGCTCAGGGAACCAAAAGCCAGAACACAGAGGAGCACACATTGAACTGGCTCAGGGAACCATCTGGAATGGTGCCTACTGGAGAGCAGAGTCTTGAGAAGGGATAGCTAAACATGAATTGTGCAAAATCAGTGTTGTCCTTCCAGAGGAGGTCCCAGAAAAGGGCTCTCCATCAGGCAGGGCAGGCAGCAGGACCCTCAGTGGGATCAGGCAGCCACAGGCAGTGGGACAGGCTTCCAATCCACCCCACACCTGCCAGGTTTCTGCCACACAGCCCTGAGGCTGGCTGACTGCTGGGAATTACCTGTGGAAGGAGTATGGATGGGTCCTGCAAGCCTGTTAGGACAGGCTCTATCTCATCAAACCATCCCAGCAGTGGGAGTGCACAGACTTGGAGTAACACAGCTGAGTTTTGGAGTTCTCTGATATACACTAGTCAATCAGATTGCTATAAAAGTTCCTGATATCAAGAGATTTACTTGCAGATTTAATCAACATCATCAAATTAAGATTAACATAAGCATTTCTAGGTATTCTTCCATCTTTGTCTCTCAGGAAATGCTAAATAGTTTATTTATGTTCAGACATGCTTCCTCTGTCTTCCACATCCCCTGATGCTGCTTAGTCATATTCTGTGACTATGCAACCAGTTGTTACAAAATTTGTGTGAAGTCACAGATGGGGGATTAAAATTTCATTTCACTTAGGAGAACCAGAGTGAGGAAGTATGAATCCATTTACATAACTCTACAGTAATTATAAAATTTGAAAGTGGAACTAAAGTATATTAGAAAGTTAATGATTTTATTATAAAGCATCTGGCTAGTATTTTTTTACATTTAAGATAAAATCCTATTCCTTTTGCAGTCTCTTTTGCAAGAGATTTCAGCCTGATCCTGCAAAGGCTTAAGCACTTTAGTAACTTGCAACACAGATAATCCCAGCAGGACTCAATACATACACATGATATGAATGGAATCACTGATCCAAAGCACTAAGAAGTCAATAGAGCTCTTGCTGCTGATTGTAATTAGCTCCAGATCAAGCTAAGCAGACACAAGCCTGTGCATGACTGGGATCCTGACATTCCAGACCCAAGATTTAGGGCCACCACCAACTGGTACAGCAGCTGATAAACACCTGCACTCACAATGCCACCAGAAAGCAAGCCCAGATCATCCCCCATACATTACCTCTGTGTCCCTGGGCCCAGGATTTGCATCTGGATAGAACTGCACTGTGAAAATCGATCTGCTCTCATGCATAATTCCCTGCAGGAATAAAAGGGACTCTCTTAGTGACACCTCCTGACAAGCAAGTGAACAGAAAGCCACACCTTATCCCTGCAAGCACTGAAGGCCAAAGGACTGATGTGTTTTTAGGGGCTGTCAAATTGACACCCATTTCATTCCCAGCCTCCTGCTCTGCTGTTTACCCTGCAGGGCCTGTGCAAGGCCCAGCTGTCCATGGACTGGGGGGCACAGTGGCGACAGAGCTTTCACTGCAACGCCAAACTCTGATAAGCTGTAAGCATCTCACAGAGCAGCTAGGCAGAGAAGAAAAACATACCTGGCAAGAAAAGATCACCTGGGACAATGAGTGGTTTAACCATCCCAAGCTGATTGGTTCTGTCATAGAAAAAATTTTGGTCACACTCCCGATTACCATAATTAACTTTAAATGCTGACATGGGGTTGGGCAGAGTGATGAAGGGGACCACTGTTGTGGACAAACAACAGCTATGAAGGACCTAAACTGAGTTTAGAGACTGTGTTTGTAGTTTCAGTTGGAGCCAGGAAAAAATGATTTCTAATTTGTGTGGCCTGATAGCACCAAGAAGCAAAATCCACTGGGAGAGCACCCTGTAGGTGTCATTGCTCATGGTTCCCAATTCCAGACAGGGGTAGGGAAGTTCCTCAAGAGGAAATTCAGGGAAAAGCAGCCCTAATACAACCTGTTTCCCTTAGGAATGGACAAAGGAGCCCAAACAGTCTCACATAGAGCCACAGTGCCATCCAGAGCTTCAGGCTGGGATGCCAGGATAGGACAGGGATGAGAGATGAGCTACTGACCACAACATTATGCCATGAATTTCTGCTCTCAGAGTAAAGAATCCCATCAGTCAGTCACATTTTACCTGAATGCTTGTGTTCCTTGCAGTTACATACAAATGTATGCAAAAATTTTTTAAATGTAAAAGCATAAAAAATGTATTTAAGAACTTCTTAGAATCTTCACTCCATGCCTTGTCAGTATTTGGAAACCTGTGCTGGCCCTGTCTAGCTGTGATAGGTCAGGTCAGACGCAAAAAATACTTTTGTTTTCAAGCTGAGAAATGAAACAGACTCCACATGACAGAGTATCCCAGCCCTGACCCTGTTTTTGCATGCTAAACCAACACAGTCCTTGTCCCTCCCCACCTATGAAGGTTTAGGAGAATGTTGCTGCTCTGGGGCTCACAGAAACGTCTTTTTTTAGCTCACATGAATGAACATCATTCTACTAGATCCATAAGATTCCTGTCCAACCTTAGCACCTTTGTCTCCAAATTCCAGCTAAAGCAAACATGAAAGGCTTGGGAATGAATGGTTTAGTTTGCCAACACAGTGAAAATAAACTCGTTTCAAAAATTGAGCTGAACAGTTGTAAAATTTTTTTTCATCAATGTTTTGTTTGGTAAGATTTGTCTATGTTTAGATACCTTTCTGTGTTTAGATATCCTTCTGTAAGGATAAAGAAAACAGCAAATGACAAACCAAACTTATTCAACAATCATCAGATGGGTAGCTCAGAACAGCACTGTTCAATCTGCAAGACTTGATAGTGAGCATTCATACAAAACAAGGGAGAGAAGCATATTTCCATGAGGGAAACTGCTTTTGAAAATACCTTCTTCTCATTGATTTCCTGATAACTAACATGATTTTACAAACTTGCACAACACTGGGCATCATGGAAAAGATTTGATGTGGGCAATTAGAAGCCTGAGATCTCAGAGGGATGTCACTTGACATTGGACTTTTATCTTGGATCATGTAAGCTATTCTCTGGGGGCAGCCCCTCTTCCTCATGACTTTAGTAATTGGAATTATATTTTCAATAATAGACCAAATCAGATAGCAATGATATCCCTTTTCTGTGCTGGAAAGCACAGAAACAACACAACAAACTGGTGACAGAGGTTTGCACTGCTGTGGCACAAACCCTAAGAGAATGGTTGTCACTGTCATATTTTATGTTCTGGAAAAATCCCTTTGCCAGGATTTCTTCTCCTGGGAAGCTGAGAAGCCTCAGAGAAAAGGAAAACAATGTTATCTCATTTGCTTCTCCTGCGTTTTGCTGCTTTGGAATGTGGTTTGGAGATTATTCGTCCAACATGTGAATTGTTTTTACTTTATGACCAGTCACAGTCAGGCTGTGTCAGGATCCTTATAGAAGGCTTAACAAGATACTAATGAAAAACCAGAGTCCTTTCTCTAGTCTTTACTATAGTTTTATATAGCATTCTTTAATATAATATCATAAAATAATAAATTAGCCTTCTAAGAACATGGAGTCAGATTCATCTTTCTCCACCACAACAGGGGACCCCTAAAATACCACGAAGGGTAGTGAAGTGAGCAACACCAGCAGTAGGGAAATCATGGAAATGAATAAGGCTTCTCTTGAGGGAAATTATAAAGTCAGTGTTGCAACCCAGTGCCATGGGGCTGGTACAGTGGGGTACCCATCTTACTCCGGCTATAAAGCAGGGCTCCAAGTAAAGCAGATAGTCAAATCAACAAATTTAGCCGTGATAATGTGAGAGCAGGCTCACACAGGTGAAATAGGGGCTTCTCTGTGCAGAGCTCACCTCGTTGGTGTGGTCATTGGCATTCACAAAGAGAGGCTTCCAGCCAGGAGGGAGGGAGGAGCCATCGATGGCATAGCCGTGGTTCTGAGCAGTGATCACAGCCTGGCCACTCACTGCATTCAGGACAGGCTGGTTCTGGCCTCTGCAAGAAAAAGGGATCAGAGGACACAAGTGCCAAATGTGTTCAAGTGCCACAATTAGGAGAAGCTGGTAACTGTGGGACTATGCATAACAGTTCAATAGTAGCCTTAAAATACTGGCAGCCAATCTCAAAATTATAAATCCTAGGAGAAACATTGATATTCTTCAACTTCATAGGGATAGATTACAGCAAATACTTTCAAAAACACTCAAAAAAAATAGAGCATCACATGGCAGTTGTCCTGGATTGAAAGAATGTGTGTATTCTATTTGCCATCTGTCAGAGGTGGGGCAGTTCTCTTCTGTTCATTGGGCAGTTTTCAGGGGAGGAGCCAAGCATTCCTACCTGGATACAATCTGAGGTTTGGAACAGCACAGCAGCCTTTGCCCACTGCATTCCCAGAGGAGCAGCTTTCTGCTCCCCTGCATTCCCAGAGGAGCAGCTTTCTGCTCCCCTGCATTCCCAGAGGAGCAGCTTTCTGCTCCCCTGCATTCCCAGAGGAGCAGCTTTCTGCTCCCCTGCATTCCCAGAGGAGCAGCTTTCTGCTCCCCTGCATTCCCAGGGGGAGCCCAGGCCCATCTCCAGCACCCCTGGAGCTTCAGAGGAAAACTCCCCCCTTGTGCAGGATCCCTGCTCCAGCAGAACCACAGCTGGCACTGCAGGAGGGCTGAGCCACCATGGGATGGGACTGTGCCACCACCCTGACACATGGGGTCAGGGCCTGTTCTGACTCTGGCAGTGGGTTTTTTTGTTGTTTGTACTATTACATTTGTATTTTTATTCTTCCTAGTAAAGAGCTGTTATTCCTACTCCCATATCTTTGCCTGAGAGCCTCTTATTTTCAAAACTATAGTAATTTGGAGGGAGGGGGTTTACATTTTCCATTTCAGGGGAGGCTCCTACCTTCCTTAGCAGAAATCTGTCTGTTCAAACCAAGTCAGCAGTTTAAATGAAAGGCAAGGAGAATGGCTGGGAGGAAGTGGCAATGTTACTGAGATGCCAGCTGCTCCTAAGGCAGCTCAGCAGCAGAGCACTGCTGTTCCATAGCCCTTTCCAGAGCTGAGCTGCCTCACCTGTTGGCCATCTGCATCTTGTAGGAAGTGGCTCCAGCTGCTATTCCAGTGATTAGATGCCCCATGCTAATTCCAAACAGGGGCTCTGGGCGATTGCTCTCCAGGACCTAAAATGAAAAGGTTTTCAACAGATATTGGAGTGTCTCTGTCCAGCAATTCCAGCATAAACCATGCCAATTTCCTCACAGACTTGGGAAAAAGCTCAATGCCAGGGTGGCAGCAGCCTATGAAGGAAAGTTTCCTCCTTTCCTCTGGTTCAGAGAAAAAGCCTCAGAGCACAGCTTGGTGTCAGACTATTCACAGGGAATAAGCATAACACTGCATTACAGACATTTAGTGCATGACATTATTCCAAGTGGGAGCTCTGAAACCAGTGTTGTCCTTTCCTAAGAGGACATGAAAGAGCACAGGGTACTTCAAGGCACTGGTATGGTAATTGTCGTCACCACGTTTGCCATGTATTGTTCACCAAGGTCTGTAAAGCCTTGTAGTAACGATTGGGCTGGAGACAAATCCCACCAGACCAAGATGAGGAATATTCCAGGCAGCTGAAATGTCTGAATAACATTTGTCCCATAACAGGTTAGTACAACCAACTGCTACTTCAAGCACTTGAAAAAAAGGCAAATTAAAAAGTATAATCAGCCTATAGGCATTGCACTGTACCTTTCTGACATTTTGAATCACTTCGTGGGCCTTCATGGGATCCCCTGGGCCTCCAGAAATTATGAGTCCATCATAATCCATGGCAGTGAAATCATGGTCCCATGGAACCAAATGCACTTCTGCACCTCGCTAAAAACAAACCAACCCAGAAAAAAAAAAAAAAAAAAAAAAAAGAAGTAGTAAGGAAGTCAGAAATGAAGGGAGGAGGGAAACAAATTTTTGTAAGGAGGCTTAAGCTCTCGTGTCCCAGAGCCTGAGCTTGTATTTCAGTCATCAGTTATCTCCTTTTCCCATGATCAGCTTCTCTCCATAACCTGACCATATTACTGTCACAAAACTGACAGACTTGGCCCCTTGGAGCCACCTCAGTGTTTGTCAAATGACTCTGAAATTCACTGATGAGATCAAAACTTACTGATGGAAAGCAAAATAAGTGTGTATGCACACATGTAACATGTGTTCACTTTTACACAGTGCTTTCATCCTAACTGCTGAATTAGGGCTTATAGCCTTGCTCTATGGCATGCCAGAAGCAGTCCTAACATCAAAACTGACAAACATCCATATTAATTTAAAAAATTGAATCAGGGAAATCCTGTGCATCTAGAAAATATGAGGACATTGCCTGCTGTCCTCCTGTGTGGCTAAAGAAGCAAGAACTGCTACATCACTGTGCTAAAAACAGGAAAAGCTTTTCACAGAATTCTAGAATAAAGAATAACTTGGTATGCATGAGTCTCATGAGGCCATCAGGTCCAATCCCTGCACAAAGCAGGGGTAATTTCCACTTTAAGGCAGGTTGCTGAGGGCCTGGGGAAGCTGAGTTTTTAATATCTTCAATTATGAACATTCCACAGGTACTTTGGGCCTGTTTCGACCATCCACCACCATCACTGTTTAAAATAAATATATGGGGAGGAAAATGCAATGTTGGCTTCATCTTCCTTTGTTGCTCTTTGGAGAAACTGTGCCTCATTTTTTGAAAACTCATCTTTTGGGGTTCTTCCCATGGTGAGAGGCTGCTGCACAGGTCCTCTTCCTTATCCCCTCAATGCATTGTACCAAATGCAGAAAACACCTCTCAGTGCATAAAAACCATCCTAAAAATTGTGCCTCACTTCAGGAAGGCAACTAGTTTTAAAATGAATGTGTCCAGGTGGAAGGAAGACTTGTGAGTACAAGTGAGGCTCTTGCCAAAGCAAATCAAGTGACAAGGGACATCAAGCACTGACCCACCTTTACCAGCAGACGGATAACGTTGTGCTTCAACCCACAGTCAACAGCCACAACTTTAATTGGATTCCCTCTGCCATAAATCTTGACTTCCTATAAAAAGATAGACCATGTTGTAAATGACAAATGTCCCCCAAAACACAGAGAAGATGGGCAGCAGAATAACTTTACACCCATGTGAGCAACTGGTACTTAATTTATGTGGAAATCTCCAGGAATACTGTAGACATTAGTGCTTTATCTTTCTGTGAAAGCAGAAGTTAGAATGCTGTTTTATATATTGTTGATTGCAGTGATACCTCAGGTTTTTTAAGTTTTTTTTGTGGTTGTTTCGGTGTGCACTTTTAGCTTTATATAAAGTGTTTCTAGGATTTTTTCACAGAGTGGTGAAGACAAAACAATCCTATTCTAGCTGGAGACTCAAGGAAAATCTCTCCAAACTTCAGGCCCAAAGTATAAACAACGCAAAAAAGGAGGGTGGGCAAGCAAGCAAGGAGGATGAAACTTCATCATTTGAAGCCATTAACTGGAAAGTTAACTCCTGTATGCAAATGAACTAAAGCTCATCAAAATGTGAGATCTCATGACCAAGCCCTCTTTTGCTTCCATCTTGGAGCCAACTGGGCAGGTGTGCCAGGGTGTGGCCTCTGAAGGCACTTCAACAAATATCCACTTTATTCCTCTGAACTCTGTCTAGCCTCTGCTCCAGCTCCTTAAGGCATCAACAGCAGTCATGCAATTCCTAAGCAATCACTTGTTTCCATAGCTCACGACAAGCTTTTTTCCTGTGTGTCACCTCATTAGCAGTGAAGCAAAAAGCCAGCTCTCACAGATTATTGCAACCCAAGAGAAACAGGCCAGATACCAGTCAGAGATTTTCAGCTGAACTGCAGTCAGCCTGTGCTGATGCCAGGGGAGCAAAGCCACAGCTCCATCACATGAAACACCACACCAGCCCTCCAGTCCCAGTCAGAGCAAAGCACAGCACAGCTGGGGACAGCTGGGAGTGACTTTCTGTGCACATGTTCCATATGGATCTGCCAGTTTTATCTCACAACTTCTCTTCCAGCTGCTGTTCCTTAACCCATTCCACAAAACAAACTGTCACCAGTCCCAAATCTGGACCACCATGCTTTGTACACCCAGTTATCTACTGGTCACAGCCAGAATGGGAGAAAGTGAAGTCAAACCAATATATTTTATATGGCCTTGGTAATGTGCCATTGTCAGACAGCTCTAGCACTAATGTAAAGTTATTTATGGACAGCTTCTTTCTGAAGCCTGCTGAATTATTTTACTTGCTACATGACTAGAGGCAGCAGTTATTGATGTTATTCATCAATAAGCACATAAGGCTGCCTTCTTCCTCCTAAAAACAAACTCTGTGTTTACCTTCAGTTACACTCAGCTTCTGAAAGCTGATATTGACAAATGTATTTTGCCCAAAGTGGCTTTTCTCTTGGGCATCATGGAAAAAACAAATCTTTTTTTCCTCTTTTACACCAAGTACTTCCCTTTTAATCTGCTTCCCTGGCATCTGTATCTCACATCTGGACCTCCTTATAAAAAGATACTAAAATCCATGTCCAATATGGCTGGTGCAGGGTGACAAACTGAATTTTTAAAAGGAGAAATATGGCCAGCCAGAAGGAAAGACATCCCCTCAGCAGATAATTCAAGATGAAGTTTGTTAACAGAATATTGCAACTCCTCCCCATGTGTTACACTAACTCAGTTCTTGTTTGAACTTTTATCTTTGCAGAGATTGAAATGCAGAGGTTTCTAGTGATGCCTCAGGATTCAGCTTTTATATTTTTCAGATCCTGTACTACTTTAGAGTATAACTCTAAAACTCCATAGCCTGTCAGCTGCTGTTCTCCTGTTTTATTCACACAAAATAATTCCTCTCTAGGCCTGTAACTCAAGGACACCTTACTGCTTCACACCCTGAAAAGGATAAAGAAAAGGGAGTTGCACATAAGCAGATTCAGGTTCCAGCAGTCCATAGTGGAACTGTATCACTCCACAGGGATTTTATGGGTCCTCCACCTGCTGTCCTTCAAGCTGCTGGGTGGTGGTTTTCAAAAATCCCAAGAACATTAAGGTGTTCAGTTCTCACAGAAACCATTTTAGTGTTCTGTGTCAGAGACCCCTAAGAAAAACTCACTGTCCTTTTCAAAAGGGGCTTTTGAAGATCCCTCAATTGAAAAAAATAACAAAATATTATGAAGCAAAGACCTCCTTCAAAGGTTCTCCTTAGTTGTTCTCATGACCAGAGGGAGTTGTGGGACAACACTACTTCAAGTACTTCAATTAACCTTACTTTCAAAACTCCTTTTGCTCAAATTAATTAGCTATGATTTGTTACAACACTTCCTTCAGCAGCAAGGCTGATTTCAGATGTTGCTGTCTCCACAACCCACTTGTCACACTGTCCTGCAGAGACCTGACCTGTCCCCTGCATCTGGCCAAGAAACTAGACTGGGAGCTGGATCAGAGCACTGTTAAAACCCATTCCTTCTAAAGCCAGAGGATTTCCCTAAAGTGTTCACAGCACAGCCCATAAAAAACTGTCCCAGTCTGTAAGGATTATGTGAGAGAGCTGCAAACCAGTGGTTAGGGAGAATAAAAGCTCCTGCTGGTACTAGTGCTGAGAACAAAAGCAGTCCATGGACCTGCATGTGTGATGTGTTATTTTAGTTTGGACTGGTTGCCTATCTCTCATCTGCTCTGCAACCCTGAAGATCACATGCACCAAAAAAAAATCAACAAGAGTGCTTGCAGAACACTAGCAGTTTTCCACACTCCCTGCCCTGGGTAGGCAATGTTAGCAAGCACAGTCTGTATCACTAACATTTAATCAAGGTGGCAGAGGGTGGGTAGGACATAATAAGAAAATCAATCACTCCTAGTGTACAATAGATAAGCAGATTCCAGATCATACTGTATGCTGATTTACATGAAAATCACCATTTGGCAACAGATGGATTATCATGTCCAGTAATTGCCAACATTAAACAGCTTACCTCATTTACAGCTTTATATGTGAAGTTGTTTTTTAAGCCTATAAAATGAAGTTATAAACATAACAAGATGCCAAAGTGCTGTTAATCTTATTGTATCTCCCTTTAATAAGCTATTTTCAGCATCTTGACAGTAATTCTGTCTTAGTAATTGCAGAGTTTAGCATCAGCAATCTTACCTGTTTCTGAGATTTACTGACACAAAATGGCTCCACCTGCACCTTGCCATCCTAGATCACAACCTCAGTAAGCAATTGCCATCCTTCTTGTGTAGCACCCTGACTCAAAACACAGTGGAGGTGCTGGCATGAGTTGGGTGAGATTTGCAAGGCAGCCTTTGTATTGCAGTGGCATCCCAGGATGCCAGTTACTACTGTAAATCCAAGATTTGGAGATGGAGAGTGCTTCAAACTCCCCCTTGCTTGCTGACCATCCTGTTCAGTACTGCTTTTCACCCACACCATGAACACACTGGCTTGTGTCCAGAACAGTACACAAGCAACTATTTGCAGAGCTCTTCCAGAGCCTCACTGATCTTGAGGGAAGTGCAAACACCGTAACAAGCATGGAATTTGCAAAAGGGACTCATACACTCAGTGCTCACTTCTTAATGGGATTAAGTATCCAGGGCACTCCTTATCCCCCAGTTAAACCCCCAAAAGAGTCACAATTTAAGAAATTGGGACTTGCATTGGTACAAGAACAGTTACTATTTTTTAGTATGGGCTTGGTTTCCTACATCCCTGTCACAGCACATGTCACAGTTGAGACAGCCACTACACACAGAGTGTCACCACACAATTTCAGAAAGCTTCAACCCACACACAGTAACCCCTCACCTTTTCAGCAGGCTGCAAGCACCTGCCCTTCTTGTTCTTCAGCCCAGCCTTTTATCCCCTGCTGTTGCTGCCCTGCACCTGTGTGCCCTCTGTTCCCTTTGGTGGTTGGTCAGTGCCCCTGGGCACTCCATGGCTCGTTCCCTTCAACAGCATTCACCTGTCCTGCACAGCTGTGCCCACTGGGGATGAGCCCCACTCCCAATCACCCAAACTGTGCCTGCACATCCCCATGATTTCTAACATTCTACTCAGCTTGTAGTTGAACACTGTTTGCATGCCCAGCTACCAAATTAAAAACTTCACTGCAGTCTGTTCAGATCTAAGAACAGCAGCTAATTCCAGTACTATTAGAAGGAGGAGATTCCTAAAGGGGTCCGGTTTTGACATCTAGAAATCTCTTCTGGAATCACCCCAACAAAATCACACCTCAACACAGATTATCAAATGATATTGTGATGTTTCCTAAATTTTTTTTTAAGGAAAGCAACCATTCTTTTTATCAATTCTTTTTATGTTTCAAAACATCCACCATATACCAGGTCTAACTGTATCCCCAATATTTCTGTCTTTATAACACAGAGTCCTCTGATCAGATTCAGATCACATTCAGCTCAACACAAACCATTTTTTATCTCCACCCCAACAAAATTACACCTCAACACTGCACCTAAGGAGCCATGGGGATATTGACAAAACAGTCCATCAAAGATCTAGAAAGGTGCATGGTTTAAAAAACATCTCCAAATTGTTTGTTTAGAAATACTGGTTGATCCCCAGAGCAAATGAGGAGCAGTTACTACCTGGAGTGTACAGCCCTAATACTATGGAAAAACTTCTCACCTTTGTTGAAACTTCTGCAATTAAGTTTTGCTTATTTGGGTCTACAAATTCCATGGGTTGACCTTCAAACTCAATCTTCCCAAGTACTGTGCCCTGTGGAAATACACCAGAAAAAACAAAGCATAAGCAAAGGAGAAGCTGTGAACACTGGGATGAGGTGTTGACAGGCCCAGCAACCAGAACAGCTGTTTAAATATGGGGTTTTGGCAGTTTATAACCTTTTTTAGCATTTTCAGAGGTTTATGAGCCTTCCTTGGCATAAAAAAAATGTTTAAACCCCTTCCTTGAGGGGAGAGACATTATCAGCAGTAATATTTGTTAATAGGCAGTCTGGCAAGCTGTGTTGTGACATGAAATTGAGTTGTCTTCCAAGAAGATCAGAATTCAGATCCCCACATAACTGTCACATAGATCTGGGAGTAACCCACAAAGCAGTTTGATGATTTTTTGGTTTTAGGAGCCCACTGTGAGGTTTTCAGCTGCCTCCTGTGGACAGCTACAAGGCAGCAGAACTGGTGTAAGGCAAAGCTATGTAGGAGGCAGGTCAGCCCAGCTGTTTTCTGAATAAACTGTTAAAAATAAAAATCACCTCTAGCAAGCCCTGCTCTGTCCTGGCAGAAGCTAGGACACTTGTTCTTCTCACTGGAAAAAGAATCCCTACTTTGGCTTTGCCCCACTCCTGAGGTAAGTGGGATTAATCTAGGGTCAGTAAATGGGATTAATCTAGGGTTAACCTCTTCTCAGCATGGGAACAGGGTGTGCACTACAGAACTTTTCAAGGATGGAAGGGGGAAGTAAAATAGAGGAATCAATGTTTTGTGGTAAATTTCTCAAAAAAAATTACCACAAAAATCCCAATTTCATGATCAAACATGTTAAACCCAGCTTGCTCTGTGAATATGACATCAGTATTCACACTGGGATTGCTCCTTGGATTTAGTGATTCTCCTTTGAGATACTTCCCTGGCTTTCCTTACCTGAAGTATCCTTGCCTTTCTCTAGGGCAAGCAACAGCCAATATCTTGCACTGCCATGCACACTAATAAAGGCAAGTTTTGAGGACAGAGTTTTGCCCCTAACAGTGGCTATGTCTTCTTTCTTACACCAAAAGCTGCTCCAAGCTGCTCTACATGAAGCAAAAGAAAATCATCATCATCTTCAGCAAGTCCTGTTCTTGGAAATGAGGGTCCTGAGTGGCACTTGAGAGCCATGGTTCTGAGTGCCACCATGCAATGAGTTCCACAAATGCTGGTGACAAAGCTCCTTGTTCTCAGCCAAATGGTGCCCTGCATTTACTTCCAGTCCAGTTTAACAAGTCATTGCTTATTTCTGCATGTACCATAAGGAGGCCCTGTTCTCACCCCCAGTTTTTTTAGAAACAGAGAGTGAAATACTAAGTAATTTTTTTTTTCATGGGAGAACTGGGTGAAGAGGTGACATTATGCACTTTTTTAAGAGCCATACATCAATACCACCCAAAGTCACGGTATAATGACTCACTACCATACACTGCTAAGTTACAGGACAAACACTGAAAGTATTAACTTTGGATAAAAGGAATGATGATCTATTATGTCTTAAGAAAGCAGAAAATACATTGCCATTTTCTATTGTATTAAATTGCACTTGTATGCTATCTGTAAGAGCAGGACAATGCCACATCTTCCTAATAGAATTCATTTCTACAAATATTCCTTTATTCAAGCTGGACCATTCCTGTCTTGTGCTGTGGAATGAAAGGGGGCATAGGGTTGGGCTGCAGACTGAAAACTGATCATCTAAAGAAAAGAGCAGCTTCAAATAATCCATTAGAAAAGAAAGCCCTCCAAGGCAAATTTACATTCAGACTGGCTTTGATCACTATTTCAGCCAGTGTGAAGTGTACCTTCACATTAACCTTCACTCCTACCCATGACCTTCAATTGTCAGCTCTTGGAAAACAGAGAAAAGTAATGACTATTGAAAATAATAGCAGGTTTCAGCCAAAGAAAACCAGGTTAGGAATACATCTTGGATGACTGCAAGCATTCCTCTGTCTCAGAGGGGCAGGAGAATTTCCACTGACCAAAGGTGCCACTGTCTGTGAATGAATATCCACAATATCTCACAGACTTGTTGCTCTGACTGTTTCTGAGTTGTGTTTGATACCTGTTATGTCTGACACTCCCTGAGGCCTTTCATTCACATCACCTCATGCTGGCTCACTTGTGCAGGACAGGAAACGCAGAGCAGAGCCAGGGAGAGGGGGCTCCTTGGGATCAGAGCATTGCCCAGCAGCACTGAAACCTTTGGAAGAGCACATGGATCTGACCTGAAGGCAAGGCAGCCCAGCAGCATTATTGCTACTCCAGGATTGGAAAGGGCCCAGCAAGGTTAATGCAACTGGATCAAGGGAAGCAGATCATACCTTGTCACGAATTAACTTGGACAACATCCTGGTATCAATCCCATACAGTGCAGGCACCTGAAGAAAACCCAAGGACAAGTTAGAGAACAAGCAGCTAAAAAAATGGAAAGAAGACAGCAGCCAGATCACCTTTATGAGAACATGTCACAGAATCATAGAACAGGTTTGGTTTGGCAGATTTTAAGCTCCTGTCATTCCAAGCCCTGCCATGGACAGGGACATCTTCCACTACAGCAGGCTGCTCACAGCCACATCCAGCCTGCCCCTGTGTTAGGAGCTCAGGCTCTCAGCAGCAGCCTTGCCAAGGCTGCCTCACTGCAGCTCTTCACTTCTCCTCCTTACACCCACTCATAAATAGCTGAGATGTTAAAATCTAGTTTCTGCTCTAAAAAGCACAAAACAAAGAGCTCATCTTTCCGTCCAGGTCAGTTCTCACCATGTTGTTACATCTAGACTGCTCACCTTTTCTTCTTGCAACCACTCTCCCAGGCTCCTAGTAGCCTGCCAGTGGCTGTAGTCATTGCTGTAATCCTGCACCAGTAAACCTGAAACCTGTAGAGAAAAGAAACATCATTTTGCACTGTAGGATCAGTGTACTTTATCCTGTACCTTCGACTTGCACTATTTGTTCACCATAAACCACATCATGGGCAGACTTCAGGCTAGCTCATGTCTGTACCTGGGCATTTTGACCAGGAAATCCATAGAAGATTGTGGCTTGGTAAGCAAAGCTGCAAATTGCACTGATCTAACAAAACACTTCTTGTCAAAAGAAAGAAAATGGAAATTTAAGACAAGACAAAAGGTTTTGTTTTGATTCTTTTTTTTTAGTAAGAAAACTTCTCCCCTTTGGGTAAGCTTTCATTTCAAAAGTCAGCTCCATTTTTCAATGGAGTTAGTGTATAAAACAGTTATTTGACCTCAGAACAGATACTTCCAGAAGGCACCTGGCTTAATACAGAAATCAAGATGGAGTATTTTTTGCCACCACTCCTCCACAGGACAATATCCAGAAGAAAAAAAACAAGGTTGAGTATCACTGATTTCTTCTATAAGGGAGACAGTAAACTCAGGCTGCTGGGGCACAACCCTTTGATCAGCACTGCTCCTCCCACCATTACCTTGATCCCATCAGATTCCAGAAATCTCCTGAGGCCCATTTCATCCAAAGCAGCTGTGTCAGGCACTCCACCATTCCCAACTATGGGGTTAGCCAGGGTAAGAATCTGTCCTTTGTAGCTGGGATCTGTCAAGGCTTCAGTGTATCTAAGTGAAGCGACAGCAGAAGAAAAGTACATTGGTCAAAAGGAACACAAAAGAACCAGTGAAAACAAGACAGGTCTGAATTCCCACATGACAAAAAGACAGAAATGGTGTTCATGTAAATGTATTCTCAGAATAAAAGCAAACATACCTGTGAATATGCCCTGACTTTGCCATTTGTGGTTAAGCATTTGACATGGAGAACAAGGAAAGACTGGCTTCTCATGTTTCATTTAAGAAAAGCACAAAATAAGAAAAGCCCTGCAGAGTATCATTGATAACAGCTTGGCCTGGCATCTCCCTGGGCAGTGCTTTGCACTACATGAGCTGTAAGAGCTTTCCCCTCTCAGTGGCAGCAGCAGGCTCCAGCTGAAAAGCCAGCAGACAACAGAGCTGCTTGCCCAGGCTTTGTCCCTTCCACACTCTGGAACTTGTCTTGGGATGCTCAGGCTGTAATTGCTCTTTTCTGTGGGAGAGGACATAGACAAATCCTTGGGATTCATCATCACTGCTCTGGGTCCTTCTCTGCCACCAACCCTGCCATGGTCCCACTTCTGAAGTTTCTCCCTGGCAATCTCCATGTTTCCAGCCACAAAGCACCATCCATTTCACCTGACCAGACTCCTAAGTGCTTGGAAGCTGGGTTGTGTATCCCTGCAGAAGGCAAGTTGAAGACAAAGCTTTGGGATTTAGCATGCCCCCCCCGGTCACACAGCCCCAAAATATGTCCTATCACTAGTCCCAGAGCAGAAGCCTGGCAGTTTGTTAAGCACCTGAATGCCCTTCTCAGCAAGGATAGAGCTAAAAGCACAATGGAACATTCTTCTGCAGCAGAGGTGCAAATCTAGGATTCCACAAAGTATCATCTCTGCACCTAGTAGGTCCCACTTTCAACCACATATAGGGGAATGGGGTAAATGTGGTCTATAGGCTCCTGTTCTTCAGCCCCAAATTAACAAACAGTCCCTCACTTTTTCCCTTATTCTGTAGTATACTCTTGCAAATCTCCCTTAAACAATTGTCTTTCAACCCAAAACCACCTGCAATTTAGCAACAGATAAAGTTATCCCCACAAATATTGAGCCAAATGCATAAAGACACTTCAGGATGAATCTGCCCTGTACAAAATATAATAAATTATTGTCATTATTGTTTAAACAATTCCTAATTGGCAACTCCAGTCATCTACCAGATATCAGCAAGTCACAAGAGACACTTTTATGGAACACCAGACTTACTGCCAGAAGATTAATTGTCAAACATTGGGAAAATCTTCACAAAAGCAGGACTGGCTGCTGGCAGATATAGACAGCACAGCACACCAGCCAGCTCTGAGAAATGACAGGTTGAGTAAACAACAGCCAGGAAATATTTTCAGGTAAGCCTCTCCTGATGTCCAAATCTATATTTGCAGCTGCAGGTAACCAACCACACAAAGTGCAGTGTGATCTCAAAACTGCAGCAGGTACCAGGCACATGGCATGGGCATGCTGGGCATTGTTCTCTCCTTCCAAGCTAATTGGTCATGCCTCCAAAAAACTATTTGTTACTGACAAAGGTAATGTCATTGACCTTTGCATGTCATTTGTGATCAGCAAACAAGGACAGAGAGCCATGGCTCTGGGTGGGGTGTGCAGGCAGAGCTCAGACAATGCCCTTCAAGCAGCAACAATGCTGTGTGGAGCACAGAGGGGCAGATGGAAACACCAGCTCCAAACGTGCTGCGAGGTCTGACCCTTGCTGTGCCTGCCCACAGGTCTGCCTGATTTCAGTAAACTCCTGTCAACCCATTCTCTCACTAAAACATCATGGGAAACACATTTATTAGAGATAAACACCTTTATGAAGCCATTTCAAACATGGGACATTTTATGGGTTGTAACTCTTCTTTCTTAATTGAAACCTCCTCTTTTTGTTCTATGACAAACATGTCGCTGCAACAGTAGGTTTATTTTTTTCAGCAAATGCTTCTGAGAAGTTCATCCTCTTGCTTTTCTATCAAAAATTTAACATTTAACATTAACCCTTAAAAGAGTGCTTTTGGCCTTCTAGTCCAGAGTAACATGTCAACATTTCAGCAAGCTTCAGCTGCTTCAGGCCTGAGAGCTGTCTGCACATAAAGTGCTTTGCCTCCCATTTCTATACCATGAACCAGAATGTGGGGATCCAGATGAGGAGACACAGTGCAGAGCAGCTTATTAATCACCCCAGACAGCCCATGCTGACCCCAATCAGCACCCAGAAACCCCCACTTCACAGAAAGCAGGTCTGAGGCTTACCAGCACCCCTGCACTCACCTCTTGCTCCCTAACATGAGAAACTGCTGCATGCCCCAGCAGCCTGGGCACCTCCTTCACCCTGGCATAGCCTCTTCCTGTGTCAGGGAGAAGGGACAGCTGGGATCCTCTGGATACACAGATCTCTGTGATCAGGAGCAGGAGGTACAGCTACAGGGTTCCTTTCAATGGACAGCAACCCCTGGACTGGTAGAGGAATTGGCCACCTTTATGTTCTGCAACAATGCTGCAAACTCTTGTTTTCCATCTCTCTGAATCAATCAAAGTCACGTTCTGTACAGGGGGTTCTGAAGATACTTCCGTACATTTTCAGAGTTTTCTCCATGCCCATATGCTGCCCAGCACAGAAGAGATCTCTGTCACAGCATCCTCTCCAAATGATTAGACAATGAACAAACACAACTTCTACTGCCACAGTAACATGTGGAGAGGAAATTAATCCTTCAGGTCCTACTTGACTTTTGTGATGTGCCAGGATTTATGGCCCATAATCTATCAATGAGAAGAGAACTCTGGTGCCCTCCATCATTCTGATCTATATTAAACAGTGCCTTGTTGGCAGGTATATTAACACAGCCAGTAATTAGTGCTGTCAAAATGCTTAAATAATTGTCTCCTAACACAAAACTCTGCAAACTGATTCCCCTCTGCAGCAATTTAACATTCTCACCAAAGGTATCATTTTAAAACTCAACCTGTGAATACTGAGATCTCCAAAGCACAGCATAATTTGGGGAACACAGAGCAGATGAGCAAAGACAGCTATGAATGACTGCAGAAGAAGCTCAAGCATCAACAACTTCAGAGAGGTCTTAAATCCCCAAGGACATGTCCCTGTCCTTACCAAAAGCCCCATTCCTCTGCTCAGGCAGTCCAAGAAAAGCACTGGCAGCATTTGGCTGCCAATCTAATTTTCTACCACTGAAGAGGACACAAAATCATGCTAGGTTAGGCAAGAATCTGATCCTGCCCTTTAGCTGGAAAGGCACAGAATGCAAAAGCCTCCTTACCTGTGGTATGAGCCAACAAATTACATAAAAGATGGGTCATAAAGATGACCATCCTGGGGCTTAAGAATTTTGCACTCAGAACCCAAGTTCCATTACCAAGAAGGCTGCAGATGCTTCAAACCTCTATAGCTGACTTGGGCACTGCAGGAAGAACAGCTTCCCTGCTCTGACCCAGCAATTCAGTAGGAAGTGATCAGAACCCTTTGTATCTCATTATCATCATTGGGTCAGCCTTTAAAGGTGCTTATCACCACAAATGCTTTGGCACAAGGGGTCTGCCTGAGACATTCTATCTCTCTCTCTACCTCTGGACCACAATGTAGTAGATACTGAATATATAGAAAAATAAATAGAATAATATGGTAATGTAATAAATATAGAAAAATACCTGCTTGGATCAGGACCCTACAAGCTTGGAAAAAGCAGCTTTCACTCTTCAACAAGCTTCCAGAGAAGTACTGACACCCATATGCCATTTGCTGTTGCCTTACCCAGAGAGCCCCGTGTTGAACACGACCTCCCCTGCTGTGGAGCATGGATAGCCAAAGGAATAGCCCTTCATCTTCATCCCATCTTCCAGCACCAAGTTTGCTGTCTGCACCTAGAGAAAGGCACATGAAGAGACTCAAACACAGGAAGGAAAGGTTTGATGTTTGTACAGGTAGCACCTAGGATACCTGCCTTTCATGCTTAGCACTGTAAGTATTCCTGCCCTTCTCCCACTCCCAGCTGCCAAGACATTACCTCTTTTACCAGCCTGATGCCTTTTTACTTTCTCTTAGGAAATATTGTTATCCTAATGAGCTAGCAAACCTCACTGCAAGCAGAGCATATGCTGCTATTACTGTGGGATCACCCTTCCCTATGCCTTGTTCATTTTTTCCACGTATGACATCTTGCAATTTACCAACATCATAACCCTGCAGGGAAAGGATCACTTGCCTCCTCAATGTTTGCTCAAGGCCTGCTGCTGATTCTGCTCGTCCAGCACTGACCTTTGATAGGTGCTTAACTTCTAGTGCAACCGTACAGCAATGCCACTAAAAATAGGTGTGTGTGTTTAGTTGAATTGGTGTCAAACAGCAAAATTCAAAATAGCAGTGTATTCTGCTGTAGGACACTGGAGCAGAGGAACTCATGGATCAGATGGACACTCATGGTCTCAGTTACCTCAGGGATAGACATAAATTGTCCCAGAAGCAGCAGCAGCTATGAAACAAGCAGCCTAGAGGAAACCATACCCCTTCCAGAGAGGGTTCAGCAGAACTGAGTCCCACACTGAGGTATTCCTTACAGGCTTCATCACTATTTTACAGCCAGGCAAGCAGGACAGAGTGAGTTTTACAGAAATCCTTACGAGATTCATTGTCACATCTGGGACTTTGCACATATCAGACTAAATGTACCACCCTCTTTGGCCCCACTTGGAAACTAAACCTCTCTTACCCTGTCCAGGCACTGGATGGGAAACCACCAGAGAACTCTAACTTCTGACAAATAAATAATGACTACATGCACAGCAGAAAGGACAGACTGAGTTAGGAGATTCCCTCAGCAGGATCACTGGTGACATGCAGAGCAAGAGAAAGAGTAAGCATAGCTGTAAATAAATTTGGCAGTGAATTCCTGCCCTAAAAGAACTTGGGCTATGACTTTCAGGACCCTGATAAACCTCCACCTCTGGAAGGTAAGCACAGCTGTCTCCTAGGCACAGGCAGAGTGATCACCACTGCAAAAATCCCAGTGGGTTGTGACACAGGAAATGTGCCAAGCATGTCCACAGGAAGCAGCTCTCACCATGATTTAGCTTCATATTGGTTTCTTTTACAGAACTATTCCTCTTACTGGGATTTTGAAAAGAAAAATCAAGATCAATTTCCTGCACAAAGGAGCTGGAGAGCTACTTTCCATTAGCTGTAAATCAGATGAACAATCACAGCAAGGAGAAATTTCATTCTCGGTATTGAACATTTTGTAGCCATCATGCCAAACATTCATTTAGAGCCCCTCTGCAGTTACAAATACCACACAGATCAATTACTAATGTACTGCAAAATACACTAAAAATCAAACTGAGATGCCAAGTAATTGAATTCTGTGCATTTGGGATGCTTTTAGCCTTGCCATTCTTTCCTCATTAATGTCAAACATCCAGTCATTCTCCAAAGACTTAGACATAACTTTTGGAACCTTCCCACACCATTGGACAGTTTAGTCAGCAACACCAAAATCTCCTCTCTCCCCAGTTATAAACAGAATTTTTGTGGCTAAATCCCCTAGGTTTAGACCAAATTAAAATGAGGTTGTGGGCTTCCCACCACTGGGAACACCTTGGGGCAGTTGCCTGAATTGTGGTCCTGGCCACCAACCCTGGCAGAATCCTTCAGGAAACAAAGCCCACAATGGTGGAATGACCAGAAAATTTAAGATTCCTCTAAATGCTGAAGGCCAAACCCCAGAGCAATCACTGTGAGCTGCAGAGCCTCACACTCACTAAAGTACTTGGCAGGGATCTGCATAGCCTTCCTCCCACCACTGCCCACCTCCCTTCTAAACCAGACAGCACAGAAATCATTTCTGTTGAACAGAAGCCCTTATTATACTAGTAGAGCCCCTACACAGTGTTCAGGTAATGGAGAAAAATGTCCCTGAGCAACCATAACCTGCCTGCAAGTTCAGCTATAGCAGGGGATAGATGTTCAAGTGTTTCCCTCCCTCCCTTGATTTATTATTCTTAATTAAGTGGTTGGTTCATTGAGCATTCTCAAAGCAATTATTCTTGCTTACATTTCCAGTGGAGGTGTTACCATATCCCTAAGCTCCAGCCTACCTTGTTTTTTCAGTTTTGTTTTTAAGGTGAAATGTGATTTACAGGCTACAGAGAAAGCCTGTTGGCTCAATCAGGGGTCAGTTGGGAGAAATACTTCCTTCCAAAAAAAGAACAAGCAAGAAATAAACAATCCCCCAGAGCTTCCATCAGGTCCTTTTGTCTTTACCCTTCTCAAAAGCATCCCCACATAGCCTCAGATAAATCTCTGTTGTAATCTCAACTAAATTGTTTCTACCACACCCACTCAATATCAGATATCTCACTTGCAATCTGATTTCTTCTTCCTACACATCAGTGGCTTCACCTCCAGCAGAGGGCCCTGTGCTCTAGAGAGGCTGCAGAACTCTTCAAGAGCTTTGAGGATGAAGATGGCTAACAGCAAGGGTCATGCTAATGTCACATTGACAGATTTTGTGTATTTTGTCAAAGCAGCTTGAGGAGTCAACTAGTTCAGGTCCCACTTCACATATCAAGTAAAGAAAGCACTTAAAAGAAAAACCAAAACCCCTTAAGAAAGCAGATGAAATTAGTTCCAGTTAGTTCCCTGCTGTAGCAGCCTTTCCCATCTAAAATGTGGATGATAAAGACCTGCAGAATCTCAGAAGATCTACAGTACAATTCCACACAGCACAGCTTCTCTGCCACATTTCTTGGCTCACATCTGGCTGGCTACAGAACAGCTGGCACACCAGAAGCAGAGAAGAATCCAAGAGCTCCAAGATTCCTTCCACAACAAAAAGCTGGTGCCAGGACTGAGCTACATTTCACTCTCCCAAGACCAAACAGCCAGCAACAAAGGAGTAATTTTCTCTTTGATAGAAAAATCAAACTGATTCTTACTGTTCTTGTGAGTACTGTGCCATCACAGGCTGGAAATCTATCTGGGCATGGCTAACACTCAAGACTTTCTTTGCCAACCCTGTGTATAACTGTCTGTATCTATCTGATTTTGCTCTGGCACATTTGTTTCTGGCTAACATTGAGAGAAGACAGGGAAAGAAAAAAGAATGAGTCAAGATGAGTGTCTTGGGATAAACTTAGGATGTTTTTTGGGGAGAAGCACTGCATTAATTTCTTTGTCATCCAAGACAAAGAAAAGCTACACAGGTACCATGGTAGAAAAGCCACAGTTCCTACAACTTGAGCTCTCCTTAAGGCTGTTCACAACAATGCCACAAGTATTTGTCCATCACAAAACTCAAAGGAGAAGGGTGAACCAAGCCAGATGAGGTACCTAGCACAACTCACTGAGGACCCATGGAAATGAGCACCACTTTTCTCCCCCACAGTAACAGTTCACTAAATTCCCCCCATCTATATGGGAATGGGCCCCATTTTACATCCTCTTCATCTGCAAAATCAGGACTGGAGTCCTTGTGACTCATCTTTAGCTTCCTCACCCACCTCTCTACTCTCCTTGCAGTCACTGTCCCGTTTCTTTCCACCTGCCTCAAATACATGTGAAGAGTCTTTTCACAATAGTCTGAATTAGTTTCCAAAGCCTGCACTCCACAAAATTTTCCTCATTTCTGACTACATTTTAGCTCGTTCCTGGTGGTTTTTATAGCTGTCCCAAACCTCTCCTTACAGAGCCAGCTGTACTGTTACAAGCCACCTATTTATTGCTCACACTACCTTTACATGCCCATTTAACTACATTGGCCTCAGAAGAGCATTAAACAATAAGAACTTCAGCCAGCAGTCTCTCTGCCTCTTCCTGAATTTTAAACAAGCTTGATTAACCTGAAACCAGTGATGCTAAACATCCCTACTGAGAGCCCTGAGGGGTGTCTGGTCTGCTCCTCTTTCACTCATGGATGCCCATCTCTTCTTTAGAATGAAAGGATGGGATGTAATAGGGAAATAAGGACCTGTGAGTCCCCACATCTAACACAACTCACCAACCATGGTGCTTCCCCACACAGGGTGAGTTTAAACTGGACAGAACACAGACTTGGGAGAAGCATTTTTCTAAAACTACCCTCTCCCCATCATGCTAATACTTAACTTATACACAGGTTAGATGTTTTCATTTTATTTTGTTATGTTTCCTAAAATAGCCCAGTGAGAAAAAGTAATTAGAGGCAACTAAATGCTCATTTAAGCCTGCAATAATGGAAGAATGAGACCATTACCTAATACTGCCATTAGTTCACACACAGCATTATAGATCATAGAATATCCTAAGTTGCAATGGATCCACAAGGCTCATCAAGTTCATGCAACTCCTGTCCCTCCACAGGGCAACCCCAAGAATCCCACCATGTGCCTGAGAGTATTGTCCAAATGTTTCTTTAACTCTAGCATGCTTACACTGCATTTCACTCTCTCCTCAAATTCCTCAAAAATACCCATTATCTCTAGGGCTGATTGGAACACCAAGCCCAGCCACAGGTCACTGCTTGTTCACTTTGCTCACAACTAGACTTAACTTCCACACTCTGATGCAAAGAAACTGGGAACTCACATGCTGAAGGAAGGTGTGTTAGCAGAAACACTTCCTGCCTTATCCTGAATTCCTCTGCAGAGGAATTTTTGCCTGAAAAGTATCATAGAATGGTTTGGGTTGGAAGGGACCTTAAAGATCACCGTGTTCCAATTCCTTGCCATGAGCAAAGACACCTTCCTCTGGAAGGTTGCTCAGAGCCCTGTCCAACCTGGCCTTGAACATCTCCAAGGATGTGACAGCCACAGCTTCTCTGTGCATCCTGCTTCCAGTGCCTCACCACCTTTGCAGTAAAGAATTTATTGCTAATATCTAATCTAAACATTCTCTGTCAGTTTGAATCCATTCCCCCTTTGTCCTGTCAAATAACTGGTCTGCTGCAAGGAGCTCAGAGAGCTCCTGATTAATGAGTGGCTGTGGGAAAGGGAAGAGAAATCCCAGTTCTCAGTGCACAGAAGTGATACTGATCAGCCCCCAGGTAAGGCAGGGCCTTCAGTCCAAGTCTCTCTGTGCTCTTCCCTACCGCTCTCTGAAACACCACCCCTCCACTTGCTAATTCTATTGTACTGTTCATTCAACACAAAACCTGTGCAAAAAGTGCCTTTTCCATGCAAAATGCATGCTGGGAGAACTCACCCAGCACTTCAGTGCTACAGAACTCCCACACAAAGTCCCACTTCACCCATTTACTCCAGCTCCTGTAGCAAAGAGCACTGGAAAGCTGGGGAAATCAACTGAGTGGTGCAGCCCCTGTAAATCCAAAGCTGATACACTGATGCATTCAGAAGAGTTGTCTACCTCTCTACCTCAGAGCCACTGTAGTTTCTAATACATTGAAAAAGGATTCTGTATAGATTCAATAGAATTATATGCCTCAAGTGATGCACAATTTTTAATACTCAGCCAATTCGTTCACATATGGACTGAAACATCTGTTCTGTTAGCTATCAGTCCTGTAGAAAGGTGAGGTGTTTCTAAAGAAAACACCATATAATAATTAACTGAAACCCTGAACTTAAACCTTTTGGTGTATTTTACCCCATAACTTCCATTCCAGACTAGACAAAAAGTGTGTTTGCTTAGCTAATTTAGCCAAGCAACCCCCTTGCTGAGGCTTCAGACAAATTTCCTCTGGTTCATGTCTCTAGGTAAGCCCTGTTATCGGCAGCAAGTTATCTCTGCATGCCAAACACATCCATTAAACAACAGAAGTTCACTGTTACCTTGATGCTCAACAGTCTGGTACCTGTCCTTGAGAAACTCCAGTGATCAGCAGACACATTGCAAAACTTCAATCTGCCTTTCAAAGTCTTCACCACTTTGCAAGCTGTCAGAATTCTTGTCATCTTGAAAGCTGCCGACGGGTAACTAAAGTTTAAAGCGCAGAAGAGAAAACAACAATCTGCTGGTGTGGATTTCTTCAAGATTTGATGCTGACAATACACTCCTGTAGATCACAGGGGAAGAGCACAGAGGCACAGCAGGAGCACTGAAGTGACTGTACAGCACTGCCCTCCACCTCCCATTTGTTCTGCCATTAAAAGCCCCAGGTGCAGCCCCACCTCCTCCCACCCTCCTCAGAGGGGTGCTTGCTCAGGCACCCTTGCAACACTTCTCCTCAGGCTGCTCTCTGAGCACTGTCACAGGGGTTTTAACAACCACCTGGAAACAGCAAAGCCTGAAAGAGAAATCACCCCAAGAATACAAGAGCTTCTAGTGGCAGGACAAGGGGGAGTGGGTTCAAACAGAGAGAGCAAGTTTGGATTAAATATTATGAAGGAATTTTTTCCTTTGTGGGGCGGGCAGGCCCTGGCACAGGCTGCCCAGAGAAGCTGTGGCTGCTCCATCCCTGTGAGTGTTCAAGGCTACATTGGACAGGGCTTGGAGCAACCTGAGATAGTGGAAGGTGTCCCTGCCTGTGGCAGGTGTTGGCACTGGATGATCTGCAACCATCCCCTTTCAACTCAAACCACTCCATGATTCTGAACAGCACAGGCTGTGCACAGTGTGGTTTTGAGAGCTCTTAACATGAGGTCTGCACACTGGCTGTGGGACAGCCTGTGGCTGCTACAGGGATGTGAAGCAGGAGGACCAAATCCCATTGTCACAGATATCTTTTATGAAAAATCCTTTCTTTAGGATTTTTCCTCCTGAGAAGCTGAGAGGCCTCAGGAACAAAATGTAAACAATGATTATCTGCTGCTGTGGAATGCAACAGGTGCATCTGTGATTGGCCCATGTTGATTGTTTCTAATTAATGGCCAACCACAGTCAGCTGGCTTGGACTCTCTGTCCAAGACAGAAGCCTTTGTTATTCATTCTTTCTTTTTCTATTCTGAATTAGCCTTCTGATGAAATCCTTTCTTCTATTCTTTTAGTATAGTGTTAATACAATATATATCATAAAATAATAAATCAAGCCTTCTGAAACATAGTTGGATCCTCACCTCTTCCCTCATCCTCGGACCCCTGTGAACATGGTCACATCCCATGGAAAGATGAAATCTTTATTCTGTGTTTGTTCCAGGTTCCAAAGTGCTGTCTGTCCTCAAATAAATGAAAAATAAGTTTTTCACACCAAAACATAAATGGTTGTAAAAGAACACCACCTTTTTGGTAACATTTCAATGGTCAACACATGAAATAAGGTGAAATTTTCCACATATCATTCCCCAACTACAGATCTTTGTGACTATAATATTTTGCCTATAACACTACACTCTTCATAAAGAATAATACTCCTCATTAACCAGGCATGAAAATGCCTCATTAAGACAAAAGCTGGGAGAGAAGTATGCCCATTTATTATTCTTCAAGAACTAAAAAGAAGAGCCATCTTTTGAAGCCCAGGTGATCAAAGTTTTAATTGGCTCAAAGCAATATACACACAGATTTTTTTGTGCAACTCAACACATTCTGCTGTAAAGGATTCTGTAAAGGATTTAGGTGACTTAATCAGTGGCAGCAATAGTCATGACTTCCTTTTGTGCAGTGGTTTGAGATTAGTCTGAATTGACACCAGTACCACAAAAATATTTCCTGTGCAGCTCATTATATATTCACCAGGCTGAACAGTCATGAACATCATAAAAGATAGAAGAGAGGGGAAAGGGTTTGGGTGCCCTGCATCACATTAAAAGCTTTTTGGGTATTTGAAAGAGAAACACATAGAAAAGGCCCAAATCCAGATGACTGAAAAAGAAAGATCGACAAAAATAGGGCAGAAAACAGCCTGGGTGTAGAAAAAGCTCATTGCTTTAGCTTTGAGGTGTGCAGAGCCAGGAGAACCAACCCCACAATAATTCCTGATAACTGTGGTTTAGGACATAATTTTTCCTTCAGGAAGATATCTGGCAATCATTCTGATTTGTTGAAGGAGCTTGAAAGACACAGATTCTGCTTTTTGCAAACCAACAAAACCAAATAAATATAGGGGACTGGAAATGTTTTTGTTAGCTCTTCCTCCACTTGCTTGGCTCTAGTCTGTAGTGATCCAGAAGCCAAAGCCATGCCTGTAAGTGACTGGACTGCAAAAACCTATACTTTGAACAAGAAAGGTCATTTTAATATCCAAACTCATGTGAGCTCACACATGCAGTTCAGCTTTCTTCCAAAGTCACATTATGCCAGCCTTAAACTGCCAGGAGTGCAATACACAGCACTTGGAAGGTCATTTGTTATGGCTGTGCTGAACAGGAAATTCCACACTCCATTTTATCCTCTGCCAAGATCAAGGAGTGACTTTGGGCCCTGGGATATATGCTTGAACCAGAATCAAACCATGCTGACAGTTTCAGCACCCTGACTGCTAATTCCTAGCTTCTCTTCCACCGTGGGAGCTGCAGTGGCTGCCCCATGAAGCTGCTGGATCCACATAAAAACTCAGCCCTTCCTTCCACCACAAGGCCATTCATGAGCACAGGGCATCAGGAATGAGCAGAAAATGGACCATGCCTTTTGGCAGAGTGGCACTGTGCAGCTGCAAACAGCTGCATAAGCACATGCACCCTGTGCTCAGTGTGCCAGGGATCTGCTGTACACATACACACCTCATGTGGCAGCTGTATGTTAAGGATTAAATGCTATATGGGTGAACCACATGCAAAAAAATAGTTTCCTTTATCACCTACAGAGTAAGGATATTCCACTGATTACTGCTCTATATTTGACATTGCTGTCTTCCCTATTTTATTATCAAAATTGATTAAGCCCACCTCAGACCTTCTGAGTTGAAGAAGGTTATAACTCCATTATAAGAGTTTTAAATCCTCCCTCCTAATAAAGGAATTTCCCTCTGCCAAAACCAGAAGAAAACATTCAAGCTATTTGTCTCACTGCCAACATGCTAAAAAAAGGTCACAAACTATTGACACCTTAAGGCCAGAAAATTTATAATGCATTCTCTAAAGAAGCCTCAGCTCTGGAAAACCTGTTAACACACAAACAAACCTTCTGTGCTTTGGATAGACTTTAAGTATGCTTTTTGCTTAACATAAAGACCAGAAAAGGCAGAATCACTAAGAGATGGAATCAATAGGAAAAAAAAAAAAAAAAAAAAACTAAAGAATAGTGGAAAAATAGCAGAGACCCATGGTTTTATGAAAATGCAACCACACTGTCTAAGCCAGCCAGGACATGACTTCCAATTGTAGCATCCCCACAGAAAGAAAGTTTGGGACAGGGGCTCTGGAGGAAGGATGTCAATTAGAGAAATCAGAAATGGCAGAAGATTCACTCAGACAAGAAAAGTTCAGATACTGGGGGAGAAAGGTGGGGAATTGCAGTTCTGGCTTACAGAAAGGCAGAGTGCCTTTTGCTTCATATTCAGTTACACTATTGTACAGAGAGAGGGACTGGGGAAAGGAGAGCAAAATGCTCAGTAAAATTAGGAACTCCTTGTTACTATTTACAATTGGAAAACCCCAGAAACAAAATTCATCACACAGCCCCACTGGAGCATAAAAATGGAACAAAATCAGAGGTCTGTGGCTTTGCAAATCCCCAGGGACAAGAGATTCAAAGAATGGCAAGTGCCTACATTTTGAGAGGTTTAAAACAAAGTGCTTGATCCTGAGAAGTGCTCAGAGGAGATGGGGTCCTGCTTAGATGCCCCAAAATGGGAGGACCTAAAGCCCTTTGTTACAGCTGGGAAGCTCTCCTTTAAGCAACCAAGATAAGCAGGGTTTTTCATTTTCAAGTTTTCTGTAAAAAGCACAAGATAGTTCCAGTCTTGCTTGAGAGACAAGAGATCAGGGCCAATTTGTGAGCATGTTGGGCCAGATTCACATCAGTGCAAGTCCCAAGTAATTGCCTTCAGCTCAGTGGAGCTTCAAGTGGCATAAATCTCCCCTGGATTGGGACAAATGTAACAGACTGCCCACACAAATTGATTGGACTCTTATTTCTTATGGGTGAAACCAGAGAAAAGCTTTTTCCCTCCATATGTCCTTCAGACACCTTTGGAAATCTCTCCTGCCATATTTCAGATTATGTCTAATATCTGACCACCCTATCTTGTCTCCACTAAATTACATTTGAAAAATATTGACTGGAAAAACAGAATAGTTGAAAGTTCCAGCAAAATTGCAATTCTCTGCCACCGCTGGGAAGAAAACAAATATTCTCCTCCACCTCCACGGCTCACACAAAATCCCTAAGGTGATTTTGAAACCCTCTCTTCCATTTCAAGGCAAGCCTCACTTGCTTCCCAAGAAACTTATAATGAAGAGTTTTGAAAGCACCTGAAAAATATTGAGATTTCCCATCTATTTCCTAATCAGGTGTTAGTTTATCAAGAGAGATCACTGCAGACCTAGGTAGCAATTTTTGATCATTACCTCAGAGACAATAACTTACTTTTTCAGCAGTATGTAGTGGGGGAATAAACAAAGTTCTCTGCTCACATGCAAATGAAGTAACAGCATCCAGACATCCCCCATGTCCCAGTCCTCCTGGATTGCTGCAGGAGAGAAAGCTGCTTTGATCCAGCCTCAGAACAAAGGAAGCATTTCAAGAAAACCCTACAATGTATGGAAAATGGCAAAACAACACAAGGTGAGAATTTCAAAACTAAGGCTGATCTTCACCTGCATATGCAGAGAGAAACTGAAAGGAATAAGAACCAAATACAAGTCTTATCCCTCAGCTCTTCTGAAGTCTGTAGTTTAAAGCCACAGCCAGAACATGGGGTTTTTCCCATGGAGTTCATTCTATTTCAGAGTGATGCCTCAGGTTTTAGCTTTTATAGTTTTCAGATTCTGTGCTGCTTTAGAGTGTAGTTCTGAGCTCCATATTAGGGGTTGGTGAGCTCTCTTCACAGAGTAGGGAGACAAAACAATTCCTTCTCTAGCTGGGGACCAAGGACAAATGATCCAAGACTCAGGCCCAAGAGCACAAAAAACATGGACTGAAGAGAGAAAAACAAGAAAGATGGGATTTCATGGGCTAAAGCTGTAATTGGACAATTAACTCCAATATGCAAATGGAGCAGAACTTATAAAAGTGAGAGACCCCATGACCAGTTGTCCATTTTGTGACCATTTTGGTTCATCTTGGGTGCAGCCCTGGCTGGGCTCTTGTGCTGCCCAAGGTGCATCTATTGAGGCCTTTTAATAAATCCCTGCTTTATTCTTTAACTCTGTCTGGCCTCTGTTCTGGGTCAGCTTTCACAAGGAATCAAGAGAAGGTCTGGAGAAAAGGGTATTTTAAATTTTAACAGGAGAAGTTCTAAGCAGATCTTCAGATTCAGGCACTACTTTTTTATTCAGTCTTACTAAATCACACGATTGTGCCAGGAATGGTTCAATATAAACTCAGATGACTTTTTTTTTTTTTCCAGATGGAAACAATTCCAAGTAACAAGGCAAGAATAGTAACTAAAAAGGGACTGCTCCTAGCTGCCCACTGTAGTCATGCTTGCAGCTTGTTTTCCATCCAACTCAGTGCCTCCCTGAGATACAAAGTGCTCAGTTCCCTTCAGTCCCAAGTCCTTTCTACCCCTGGCTTTTTGCTCTTTGCTTCCTTCCACAGTTTCTCTGCATAAGTAAGTCTCCCAGCTCCTTGATGTGACTCTCCACCCCACCCCACCGGTCCTGAGAGCTGCTGTCCCTTGAGCACACTTCACAGGACAGAAGACAAGAAATAGCAAGAATCCGACAAAACCTTAACTAGTTCCTGCAGGAGGCAATAATACATAAGAAAACCAGTATGAAATGTGTTTTAACAGCACAATTTAAACCTTACTCCTAAGTCTCAACCTTGCAGCCCTAATTTGTAGAAAACAAATGTTTCTGAGTAAAGGAGAACACACAAAGCTGAGCCCTGAGCCCACGTAAATTTATCAAAAACACAAGGTGCTTTGAATGGGACATGCAAACTTCATGTTGGTGAGGCCCTGAGAAATAAAATTCCAAAATTCAGGCTGTCCTCCTCATGATCTTAAATATACAAAGGCCCAGTTTGAAGAAAACATGATTATAGTCATAGTTAAGCATGGAAAACACAATACCTATAACTTGAAACATCTTCCAGTTCTGATTAATGGCACTTTTTGTTTGGGAGTCCAAACAGAGAATTATAAAGAAATGTTTTAAATTGAGTTGCTCAAAATCTGATTTTATTAACTACTGAAAGTAGTTATTTTCACTACTACAGAAAACTTTTTCTTAGAGAGACACTATTATTCCTCTTTTAAATTAAAAAAAATCCTTCTCTTTTTTTTTTAACAAACTTTCCAAAACAAACCTAAAAACAAGTTTCAGTTAGCACAATCAGAGTTTCATTTTGATATTTTAATTGAAATGTCAAAAAGCATCAGAATCAAACTGAGATGCCGTGTCATCTTCCTTCAAAAACATTAGTTCAGTCTAGCTGACAGCTAAGAGCAATTCAGTTCTGTGAGGTAAACAGTTTGCTCTGGAAACATACCCTCATGCCCTATTCACAGTTTCATAAAATGAAAGAAACATGCCTGAAAGCAAGCAAAGTATCCAGAAGTGGCAGCAAATCCCACAGGAATTCAGGATAAAAAAAGTGTTCACAGTCAACAGGCCCTGTGACAGTTTCAATGAACATCCTATATGATAGTTTTAAAAGCTAATAAAGATTTTTTTTTTTTTTGTAAGGAAAAATAATGTAACATCATTGTAAATTTCAAATCAATGCCATGTGAAAGAGCTTTCTAAAAAAAAATAGCAAATTCCTTGCTAATTCTGAATTGCCTAACTTGGCACATCCCTTCTCTTCCAAATTTTGTCTTTAGGCAAAAATGAAGACAGCATTTTGATTAATAAAGGAAGTTTAAAAAATGCTTGACAATAACTATTCCCACATTAGAGAAAATCTATTTTCAAGGAGATTACACTTTTTATTAAGGTTTGAAGAGTCCAGGGTACACTCCTCTGTCTGGGATACAGAGCCCATGCTTCACCCAAACTTGACAAAGATAAGAACCTTATCTTCAGCAAGAGAAAAAGAATCAACATCTTGAAAATGGGTCAGATTTCATTGCTGCTGAGATTAGCAGCTCCCCTTAGATCAGCTGACTTGGGAGAAACAGAGAAAAGCCTTGCAGTGTCTGGAAATGACTGACATGACTCCAGCAGGTCGATTTCAGAAAGTCCTTAGGCAGCAAAAGCCCAGAGCTGGCAGGAGAGCCCTGCTGGAGGGTGATAAGGAAAACCCAAAGTGCAGCTTGCTCCCAGAGCCACAAGGAACACCATGCCTTGGACACAACTCCTATTTCCATGGTGATGCCACCAAGGGACACTGGTGCCAGCAATCTCAGAGATACCCAGAAGGTGTCTGCAGTGTTTGACTGCAGGCTGGAGCTGAATTCCATTTACTGCAAGATGTAAGGAGCAATATTTCTCGTTCCCTGACATTTTGTAAATAGACATTTTCCAAACAGGGGCCAGGATTGGCAGTCATCCTTTGTCCCCTGTGATTCTAGAGGCTCAGACATTTCACTGGCTTGTTACTGTGGATCATTAAAAAGGCCAAACTGGCTTTAGGAAAAGCTTACACAAATCCAGTCTCCCTCATGCTACATATTCTTTACAGAGTCTAAAAATAACATGACCTTACAATGCAAGATTAGCTACATTTGCTCAAGACTGCTGTTACACTTGCTTCCTTCTGCAGCAGCCCTGTCAGGGGTGAATATGTGATAGGTAATCATAGCCCAGTGTGTTTGGTGTATCAAAGAAAAACAAAATTGACTTGCTGTTGGTTATATTATAAATAGACAGGCTTTTATCTAGGATGAAGGCTATAATATACACTGTCCCCAAGCTGCTAATTTATGCATATAACTGTTTATGTGCATTTGCACAGGCACATACAGCGTGCACAAAACAACACTTTTGTCTTTTTTCTTTGACTTGATCATCATCCTTTCCCCAAATAAAATAAAAAATTCTATTACTGAATCATTTTCATGGGTATTTTGACCTGGAACAGACCACTTGGTGGGCATGTACAGAGGATTCTGGCCAGGTCCATGACACACAACCCTGTGATCTTGGGTCTATGACCAGGGCAATCCAGAAGGGAAATAAGGAAATTAGTAGAGAGGGAGAAAGCATCCATCAGAAGAGAAAAGCACCACAACAGAAATGTGTGTTATAGACATTAATGTTTCCTAGAACAAGAGGGACTCCCAGCATTCTGAAGTGTGATTCATAGAACTGCCACTGGTAGGACAGCTACCTGTTGCCTGGACTACAACAAAACCCAGACAAAACAGGCTTCTTGTTCCCAGCACATCAGTGGGTCAGGCCTAAAGCAGCCCTCAATTTAAGGGAAAAAAGCAGCTCCACTCAAATGGTGTAACACATGATCAGCCTCAATGATTAATTTTTGGGCTTGTACCACAAATATCCGGGTGAAGTGTCCTCTCTCACCCTTATCTGAGCAAAAAATACTCTCTTAATAATGTGCCCTAACATCTTTTACCACAACAGATGTGATACCCAGTGACAGGGCAGGCTCACAGCTGCATCTGAGGACATTCAGACTTGACATTAAGCAAGCCTTTCTTTACTGAGAGGGTGGTCAACACTGGAACAGGTTTCCCAGAGGTGGTTGATCCCCCAAGCCTGTCAGTGCTTAAAAGGCACTTGGACAAGGCCCTGAATATCAGACTATAATATTTGTCCAGCCCTGTAGTGATCAGGCAGTTGGACTGGATGATCCTTGTAGGTTCTTTCCAACTGAAATATGCCGTATGAGAAGAAACAGAAAATTTTCTACAGAAAGCTTCTTCCCAAATTTCCTGAGAATAGAAGTGAATCAATCTTCTCTCCAGTATAAAAATATTTACCCTTTGGAAAGGATATCCACAACATCTCTCTCCAGTCCAGTTCTTACCCTTAAGCACCTATACAGTACTAGCTGTACTAGTTCTGGGAGAGAGAGTTAGCCTTTCATAGGAGTTACTTCATGTGGCCTTGGCCTCTCACCTTATATACACCATCAGTGATCAATCAGCATTTTCCTTGTTGCTTCATGCCTGGTGCTCCAGGTTGGAAGGATTTGCAAAATTTGTTTGTCTCAATCTTTTCCTCACTCCTACTTTTTTTTTTTCTTCCTGTGGATACCCTGGGGAAAAAAGATAAAAAGCTTTGACTGCTGCACACAGGGCTATGCACTGAAGCATTTTCTTTAACTTACACATAGATACAAGCATTAGGCAGATACACACATGAGGATACAGATCTCTCTTCAAACAGCACAGCAAAGTCTTGCTATATGGATCTGTAATGTCATTTGAGAAGGGATATGATTTTAGCTGATTAAAAACATTTTTAGGGCTGGAGAGCAATAAGGTTTGAAGAAGTAATTGATGCTGTCAGGTAAGTGTTCAGGACTTCAACCTCAGAACTCCAGCATGGCCTATCCAGATAGCATTGCTGTAATAGCAAGGGAGCTTTAGGAGCTAGTCAGCCATAAGACTGCATCATGCTCCATGGGGATGGCAGACATTAGATAAAGTTTTGTACCCAGCAAGACACAGAATCCCAGGATGGGTCAGGCTGGAAGGCACACAGTGGCTCACTTGGTCTAATCTCCCTACTCCAGCAGAGTTAACCCAGAGCACATAGCACAGGATTGTGTCCAGATGGGTCTGGAATATCCCTGTTGAGGGAGACTCCACACTTCTCTGGTCTCTGAAAAGTTCTTCCCCTCCAGTCCAGGTGGAACTTCCTGAGTATCAGTCCCTGCCCATTCCTTGTGTGCCATTGCTGGGCCCCACAGGGCAGAGCCTAGTCCAGAAAAGGATGAGGGCCCCTCTAGAGGTTGAATATCCCCAATTCCCTCAGCCTTGCCTTGCCCAGGAGATGCTCCAGGCCCTCATGCAGCCTCCACTGGACCCACCCAAGGAGTTACCTGTCTCTTCTTCTACCAAGAAGCTGAGAACTGGATACTCCAGATGTACCTCACCAGAGCTGAGTAGAAGGGTAGGATCATCTCTCTCAATCCACTGGCAATGCTCTTTTTAGTACATCCCAGGATTGCTGAGGCCTTCTTGGCCTCAGGGGCACAGGGCTGTCTCATGGACATCTTGATGTTCACCAGGACACTCAGGTCCTTCTCCACAGAGCTGCTTTCTAGCCTGTAAATGTCACAGCACATACAGCAGTTGAGACAGCCACCATACACAGAGAATCACCACACAATTTCAGAAACCCACACACAGTAACACCTCACCTCTTTAGCAGGCTGCAAGCATCTGCCCTTCTGTCCTTCAGCCCAGCCTTTTATCCCCTGCTGTTGCTGCCCTGCACCTGTGTGCCCTCTGTTCCCTTTGGTGGTTGGTCAGTGCCCCTGGGCACTCCATGGCTCGTTCCCTTCAACAGCATTCACCTGTCCTGCACAGCTGTAGCCCATTAAGGATGGGCTCCCAATCACCCCAAACTGTGTGCCTACAAGTAGAGGTGCATGGGGTTAACACCTACTGCTGTTCTTTAACAAACACAGCATTTTCCTTAGCAAAACCCCTAGGAACAGTCTCCTCCCCACAACGACCAGCTGGCTCAAAGAGAATCTGTGCTTTTGAACAAGGGCTCTCATTGCACACCTTACAAGAGAGCACAAAGCACTGGCTGGCATGAGTGGGAGCAGTGCTGAGGCTTTAGATGCAGTCAGGCTGTCCTTCCCCTGAAGATATTCTGCACAGTTTTGTCCCTGTCAGCCATTTCACTCTGACACCTAAAAATGTTCAGCAAGATTTAAATCAACCAAGCTATGGGATCATGGAATCACTCTACATCCAATGCAGCAGGTCCTAATTCTTTGTCCATTTGAAGAAGACAGGATCTCAAATACTGAACAGTTTTGTCTCTTTCAAGCTTCAGGAAAGACAAAGCAGGTGGTCACTGAGGAAAACTAGGGAACTCTAGTTCCCACTGAAAAGGCCAAAGGAACACAAGATGCTTTTCTTTCCTCCTCTAAGCACGCAGACCTCCACCTCAAAGAGCACAGGAACTGAGCACAGAGCTGGAGACACCAAAAAGGCCTGAACTGGGTAATGCTCTGACCACTGCACTCTGAACTTCCTGCATCAATTCCTTGCACTGCCAGAGTCAGGAGTGTCAACATGGTAAAGGAGTATCAGAAAAAAACCCAAAACATGCACGTCTGTGGATATGACTCAGTCCCACAACAGTCAAAGCTGGGGCCTGAATATATCAAATATATGTGGGGGGTTTTGAGCCTACTTTGACTAAGAGCTGTAAACACAGGGTTTAGTTTTCAGATAGTTTACTTCATGAACAGATGTGGTCGTAATTATATCATATTTTAGTAAAATGAGAAATCAAATTGTAAAGCAGAGTAGTCCAAAGGTAGCTGGTTCACCTTCCTGTGCTGATTAAAGTAATTTAAATACTCACTTTTCCATCTTTATCCACTGCCATAAATAAACAAAAATAAATTCATTTATTTCTACTTCCTATGGATTCCATCACACTACAATCCATAGTAACCAAAGCAACCATAAACTACCAGTCCAGTCCAATGGGTGTGACAAAAAACATTACAAAAATCCACAATAGCTAAGTGCTGCTGGGAAGTTTTCCTTTCCTTACTCTGATCACAGAGATCACAGCAACAACATGTGCTTTGGAGATCACAGCAAAAACGAGGAGTTAATTTATATAGGCCATAAATGGTCAAGAAGAGCTAAAGTTTGTCACTTCTGACCTGAGGGAGGAAATATGGCTTGAAAAATACAGAATACTGGTATGGTGGAAAGCAAATATCAGCTGGTAAAAAGGGTGAGTGGAAATGTTACAGGGACACAGATCCCAAGAATGCTTCACCCAAGCATTTCCTCTTTCCTCTTCCAGCCAGAGTGTCAGCCAGTCACACACTCCTGCAATCACATTTAACATTAACATTTCCAGAGAGCTCAATTCTCCCTCTCCTTCCCCTCTGCCCCTAACAATCCCCTGCAGCTGTGGCACACTCAGGAGTGTGCTTTGAAGAGTTTAGATGCTCATTTTGGGCAGCTTGGGTCTGATTTCCAGCATCAACAGCAGACAAAATTGGTCTCGAGCCATGACTTTGGAAAAGGCTTTGAAAAAGACTCAAACTTTTTATTCTGTTGATTCTTGTGAAGCTTAAAGCCTTTATCCATACAAATTTCTGGCTTTGCCCTAGCCCTCCTCCTCTCCTGACCATTACCACATCACTTTACCCTGTCCAATGCAGGTTTTTTCATCAGACTCTGACCCTAATACATTTACCTGTGCAATCCAGCAGGTAGAACAGCAGTGTTGACACATTGTGAACGCTTCCAGTTTTCTGTTTCCCACCATCCTCTCGTTATCAGCTTCCTGCAACAGATGGACTGTAATTTTACAGGCACAAGTAGAGTCAGGAACTGGGTGGGAGAGGCAGGAAAGGCTGCTGAGAACCTAGAGGGGAAAATAAAGGCAGAATGTTGTGGAAGAAAGATGGAGACCTATGTTTGAGCATTAGCCCAGTATCAGCCATGAGCATAGCTTCAGCTGGGGCAATTCAGACTGCCTTCTCTTGCCAGTTCTGCCTTTTTTCCAGGGAAATGGGTTCCAAGAGATGCAGCTAAAGACATAAATAAATCTGTTTCAAGCTATGATGTCCCTTTCGATGGGACAAGACCCACTTTGATAGCATCAGCCACAGTTCTCTCTAGTAAAGGTCCCTAATAACATTTCCATCCATACTGCCAGTCAGCCACCATATAATCTTTCCAAATTTGCAAAGAATCATGTGGGGGACTGAGATTAAATTTCATATTTTCATTGCCTGCATCCCCCAGGAAAAGTCACAATGAACCCCTTTTAGGTTTCTCCAAAGGGCAAATAAGCAATAACTAAAAGTCATCCAAGCAAAGTAAGGGATGATAAACTCTATATGTTTTGACAGTTGCCAGCTTTTAAGCTCACCACTCTGGAAATGCTATTGTGTTCTGCATTCACTTATTCCCCCTCCAAATATCTATAATAGTGCACAGGGAAGGTAGGAAACAATGAGGCTGAGAATGTAGTGAAGACACTGCCCCTTTGCTTTGAGCAACATCATGAGCTGGAAAAATATTTTCAATCCCTAATGGCTAAGCTTTAAAAATCCCTTCTGAAATCAAAACCAGGGCAAAATAGCTCAGCTGCAAGAAGAGCAGGAAGCTCCCTGACACACAGCAAGCTCTGTTCCTGTGTTCCAGGCAGTGACCCATCAAGAGATGTCACTTCCCAGAGAAGAAAGAGCAGTGCTGTGTCCTGGCAGGGCCAGCATGGCTTGTGGCTGAGTGACAGGCAGCTGTGCTGGCCCTGTGCCAGGTGGGATGAGCCCTCTTTTCAAAAGCCTCTGCACAGCAGCTGGCTTTTTAAAGAGAAAAATTAATCCTGTGGGGTTAGGGACACATCTGATGTATGAAATAATATTCTCAGGTGCGTATCCAAGCCTGCTTTTCTGCAGTGTTTAGTCAGGGCAGTTCTTTTGACAGGGTCAGTGAAGTCTGGTCTCAGCTGAGCTCTCTGAGGGTCATCTGGGAAAAGCCCTGCTGATCCATTTTCTTTTTGTGCTGTGCCTAAAGAGCACACAGCAGCACCAAACCCAGCACCACAGCTGAAGAAAAGGACCTTTACCACACCTGCCTGCTGAGATACCCACAAAGGTTCTTTACCACCACTTCAGCTTTCTTATGTTAATAACTATTAACTCTCCAGTCCCTGCTCAGTCATAAAACTGTCAGCACAATTAAAGCTGTGTCAGAAAGGACAGTCAGATCCATCCTCTGCATTCAAGGTAACTCCAAGCCCAGCTTCACTCCAAGAAGCAACAATTGCCCCTGGGGCATTGCAGACACCCAAAGTCTTTGCAAAGAGCTGTTCTGAACAACTGAACCATGAGAGAGTTCAGCATAAATTGACAGCCTCTATTCCACAAGAGACAGGAGTCTGTAAGAAATTGGACTGATTACATGGCATCTCACATTTATGGGGCAGGATTTAAAGTCATTTATTTAGGTGTCACGGGGCATCTGAGCACTGACACTGTTAATTAGAGCTATCAGCAGCACAGGGGCTGTGCTAGATGATGCTAATGAGTGCATACCTGTGTCTTGTAGGTGTGTGACTCAAGAGTGGTTGGAAGGAGATCTGTAAGCTACAGGAAGAATTCTAAGACACCAGTGGCAAGAAAACACTTTGGGCTGAAATTGAGCCACAGATTTTATCACAGCCAATCTCTGAGAAGCAGGAGACTGTGGATTCCCTGCTGTGACTGGCTTTGCATCAGAATGAGAATCTCTGCTTCCTCACCAGCTGCCTTCCCTTTGGGACCTAAAGGCTGAAAATTCTGGTCAGAGCACCAAGCCTGACAGAGCTGAAGAAGTGTTTGGACAATACCCTTGGGCAGATGGTGTGGCCTAGAGGAGTGGGACTTGACAATCATTGTGGGTCTCTTCCAACTCAGCTTATTCTATGATTCTCTAATTTCCCTGAAGGAGCTGAGAAGCTCTGAATAAGCTCCTTCTCAGAGCCATCAACCAATTGCCTCTCCAGTGATGGGAAGGGCCACAGAAACAAAACAGTCAGACAAAGCCTAGCAGGAGCAAAGGACAGGAACCAAGATGAGCAAACTCAATGAAAAATCCAGGAGTGATCTTCTCAGAATTGCCTTACAGGATCTCTGAGAAATAGCAGACACCTCAAACCTACCAGGATGGCAAACCTAGGATTTAATGGCACATATTTACTGACCAAGACAAATCTAGACAAAACTATTACCATAAATGTGGATAATAAATATCAAGATACTGGCACAGGTGCCAAATCATTGCTGGTTCAGGACAGACTTTGCAATGCTGCCTGGTGTCCCTGTTGTTGATAATATAGAGACTTGGGATTGAAGGTCTTTTAAAAACATGACACTCAATAGTTTTCCACAAAAAAGAATTGTACGCTCTGAGCAACAGCAGGTTCCATTTTAAAGAGGGGGTAAAAGGTACCAGGTCCTCTCAGAGTCCTAAAAGCACCTGTAAAGCCTACCTGCATTGCTTAGTGTCACAGAGACCCTGGTGACTGCCACCCCAAACTGTTCACACAGCTAAGCAAATAAGTCAGCAGTCATATTTACCACAGCTCATCCTGTACATATGCAAAGGTGAATGGAGGCTCAGACAGATGTCAAACACAGTCAGGGTGATCAATCAGTCGTATCCACTCACTGGCAATCACATCCAACCCTCTTGCTGAACTTTAAAGAGAGGTTTCAGTATGAAAGTGCCCTACACAGAACTGCTTTACTCATTATAGCAAAGCAAAAGAAATCTGACTTGACATCAGTCCCATCCAGGGATCAAATTCTATCAGTCTCAACAATCCCTACTGTCTTCCAAATTACCTCATCACCAAAACAAAGTTCTTTGTCCAGTTTTTAGCAGTTTCCTGAGTGGTTTTCTTTGCTCCTGACTGGTTTTCTTTGCTCCTGACCATATGTAGCCCTTACTGATTACCTCTTCTCAGTCAGGTCTGCTCTCCGACTACTCTCTTTCATTTGCTAAAATAGGATGGATTCCCACTGCTTTGAGGGATATTGATATATTATGGCCCACAAGGAGGAGAAAATGCTAAAATGTCACAGAGGATTGCTACATGCAGAACCACGGCTCTCTACTCCTCACACAGCAGCCAACCCCTCCCGTCCCACCCCGGGCAGGGCAGGGATGCCTCCCGATGTGCCAGGCTGAGGGCACAGGCACGGCTGCGGCTCCTTCCTTGTGGGACAGAGGCACCTAGCGGCTGAGCGCTGGAAGCTCGGGGAAAGCCGCCACTCTCCGATCAAGGATGTGTTTGTGGTTTCAGCGGGATGCTGCCGACACGCAGACAGGTTGCTGCGAAGCTGTTCGGCTGCCAGCTGCTCTGCCCAGGTTCACATGCTCTAAAGCAAAATATAAACACATGTCACCAGGCAGAGCAGCCCCGAGCAAGCCCTCCCAGAGGCCGGGCTGTGTCAGACACGGCCACCAAACTCTCTCAGCCCCTCCCTGTGTCTTTGTGCTTGACAGCCTCCAACAGCGTAGCTCCATGGATAACCTTCACCTCTGAGAGCTGCTGCGGCTGATGTCTGCTAGCTTTGAGAGCCAGCAGGTCACTGAACCCTGCTCATCCTCATGGCACTGTTCCAGGCTCTACAGACACCCACTACAGCCCTTTGCAGGTACCTCTTTTCCAGCCTGAATAGTCCTGGCCTTGCTACTCAGTCCTTGCACCTAAGTCATTCCACACAGCTGATGATCTCTCTTTTGGCCTTACTAGGCCTATGACTTGTACATCCTGCTTCTAGTTTTGTGTCTTGTTTGAGATGAGATCAGGACATAGAGATGAGATCAGGACATAATACGGTATGTGAGATGCAGGTGAGCCCAGACACATCTAACAGCATTCCCAGTTTTGTGCTCCCTTCCCTTCCCTTCCCTTCCCTTCCCAAACCTTCCCAAACCTTCCCTTCCCACTTTTATTTTTTCTCTTTTGCCTAGTGAGCAGTGTTTTCCCAGCAGTACCTACTACAGCTCTGAGATCTGAGTGGGAACCACTAGCTCAAAGCTCCCCACTGTGTTTGTGCATGGAGTCAGAATTCTCTGTAGTGAATGCTTGCCTTAATAACCTGGCCACAATAAGTGCAGGCAGGATATAGGTAAGCTCTGCTCCCCAGAAATAATATCAACAGAATCAACTAGAACAGGTCAAATTCTGTGACCAATATTTAAGCTTTGATCTCTTCATACAAACTGCTAAAAGAAAAACAATCAGTGCCATCCATAAAATGGAAAAAAAAATACTTAAAAATAAAATAAAACGCTTTTCCCTTCTAGATATCCCTCTGAAAGGAAACAAAAATCCACTCATAATGCTGAGATATAACACTTGCCTCACCTTCCAAATCCAAGCTCCTTAGCTTCAGAACGGCATTAAGATCTTCAATTTCTTGATGTAGGTTTGCATTTTTACTGAGATTGAATATGGGGAGCTGTGGCTACAATATTAAGGAATGGCAAAGTTTCCAGAGTTATCTCTAGTTTACACAGAGCACCGTGGCAGAAACAACATGTGATATTCAAAATTGTTATTTAAAATGAAGAAAAGGGCATCTTTGATTTTTGATCTTTTGTATGTCCTAGGACACTTTGGACATCAATCTTAGGCATACAGTTCCTTCAGCTATGCTGCTGCTGAATAAATAAAGTGTAAGAAAGGCTAATGAATACAGCTGGGAAGCTTCTCACTTTTACTCTGTGCTGTCTGAAAGAGAAACACAAAGAAACCAACATCAAAAAGAAACAAACCAAAGCAGAGATGGGGAGATAAATGCCACAACTTGGATAACATCTCTTAAATGTCCACAAAAACCTTGTCTTGCAGTAGTTCTGTGAGGTTGTATTCTGCTGAGACATCCCTTGGGCAATGTTTCAGCAGATGAAACCCCTCCCACTGCCTAAGTACATTTTGCCAGGACATTCTCACACTCCTTGAGGATGACCATGCTCTATGGAGCACTTCCACACAGCCTCTCAAATTCCTTTTTCTAGCTGACAAGGCTACAAAGGACACTGTACCCTTGCTCACTGCACTCCCTGACTTACAGCATGCAACTGCAAAGGAGAACAAGCAACCCTCACGTTTGCTATTGTGGGGTTCCCATGCCAAGCCCATCTGGCTCACAGCACGGAGCCTGCTGAGTGAGGCTGCTCTGACCCTGAGAAGAGGCTGTGGAGGCAGGGCAGATGGCAAAGCACCATTTTGGAAAGGCCCCTTGCAAGTGTGCATCCACCCTGCCCACGCTGGGCACCTGCTGCATGGAGATTGGCTGCAGGTGAGATTACAGCAGTGATGGATGCCTACAGGCAGTGAAGGACAGTCTCCAGCAGGAGACAGCTCCTCTCAGGAAGGAGATGTTTCTCTATGCCCTCGGGCAGCATGCCATGTAGGATGCAAGCAGCTGTAACATCTGTCAGAGATTTTGGTTCCATATCCTCACTGGAATGAGGAGGGAGCAGACACCCAGGCGTGCTGGGGTTTTCTGCAAGGAGGACTGTGAAACATCCATTTCATTCACAGATATGCTACCAGTCCAGTTGGGACCACCAACAGCCAGGATTCTGATGTTGCTAAAATTTAGTAAGGATTTGTCTTTTAGACAATGTTGTGGAGCAGAAAGTATTACATCCTTTAGTTTTGTCACAGGTAGAAAAATTTGGGGACATCTATTCAACCACTGATTGCAAGTCACTTCAGAGACAGATTTTGTGGGGAAATTGTGATGAGACTGCCAGGAAGGCTACTAGAGGTTGCTTTCTCACCATTTTCCTTGTGCTTTCATATCTGCATCCACACACAACTCCTCTCTAGATGTGTTCTGAACAGATCTGCTGAACAGCTTTTAATTTTTTTGTTTTTTCAGAGAACACAGCATGACCCTTTCCAGACAAAGCAAACATCCAGGCCCACCAAACAGCCCACAGGGACTGGGATTGCAAGAGCACAGGAGCAGCTCTCCTCCCAAGATCACTCCCTTCTTTCATTCCCCATTCTGCACGGGCAGGTTACTCAGGATGAATCATGATTCTCTTCCTTGGGCTCTGAATGACAGCTGCAGCCTGCATTTCTGGGTTCATCCTGGGCAGCATCAAAGCCAAAGTGACCCTGACCAATTAGAAAAAATATACTGAAACATAACTCCTTGGCAAGGTAATTTGGGAGAACCATCTTTGTCTTTAAGTGATCAGGAGAAAACAATAATGTGAGGAATCAAAGAAAGACTCAGAAGCTGAAAAGCTGTGCTTTATGCTGGAAGTTAATACTGAACTGTGCCTGAGGGAAGGAGGGCTGTGAATGCTGCTTTGACCTGCAGATGGAAAACCATAATATGGGGCTGTGGATTTGGCCTTAAGCAGAAGACTCCACATTATTTTTTGCTGATGCTAGAGCTGCCTGCCTGAATACTAAAACTGCAGTCCATCTCCCTGCCTTGAATGCAAGGCAATGTTTATGTGATTGAAATTCACTAAACAAGCAACAGCTGAGTGAAAAATGAACTGAAAGCAAACATAATTGCAATTCCCTCTTTTATGCTTGTTTCTAGCCATATTGTGAAATAATTTACTTTTTTTTTCTTTAAGGTCTAATTTTATTGATTGTAATAAAGAATGGACATATGGACAGAAAGCCAGAATTCCTTATATAATACAACTGTCACAGGCATAAATGCAGCAGCCTAATGGATTCTCAGGGTGTTCAGTCACCAATGTGTAAATTCCTAGAGCAGCAGTTTCCCCTAAACCCACCCAGATGGATTCAGCTCCTACAAGGGGCAGTGTCACTGCACTTAGCCCTTGACAAGCCACCAAGAGCTTCAAGCTCAGCTGCATCCCTTTGTGCTTCCCCAACAGAGACACACGCAAGCCTGCAGTGCTAGAAGTGCTGGGGAGCCCCAAAGCTGCACCTGTCACACACTTCAGCACCCACACCTCAAGCAGGGGCATCACAATTCATCCCAGGTCCATGCGGTCAGAAGAAAGGGAGCTGGGCACAGTGTTCCACCAAGCAGCAAGGCCTGGATTGAGGAATACAGCACACAAGGACACGTGAGCCCAATGAATGCTACCTGGCAGCACAAAGGACATTGTACATGGGCGGCAGCACAGGGGCACACTGCCCCACAACAACACCAAGGAGACCCCCAGCAGCATGGCAGCACAGTTATGCTGCACTTGGTAGGAAAAGCACTGCTCAGGTCTGTGAATCAGGGGGACCTAACCTCTTCATGAGGAAGATGTAGCTCAGCCAGCATGGGTGAGATGCGGCAGCTCAGCAAGGGACAGCAAAGAGCCCCTGTCCCCCATCCAGGCTGGGTCCTACCCCAAGTGAGGAAATCCTGCTGGGGGCTGCAGGACTCAGCACATTCTCTTTGGGTCGACCCTCTGTCAGCACCTGCACCAACACCAAACTCATGTGGTGCCCATGCACTCCAGGCTGGTGTGAGGGGCCCCTAATCCCAGAGGGTCTGCAAGCTCCACACAGCCAGCTGGACCAAACCCCACAGGATGCCCCACATCAGACTTAAACCCCACAGGGCCACCTGTAAGGGGCCCAAAATCTCACAGGGCTCCCTAAGCCAGACAGTGACAATTACCCTCAGCCCTACAGTGTCCCTAAGCCCCAAAAAGGCCAGCTGCGAGCGACCTTATACTCCAAAGGGCTGCCTAAAGCACACAGACCCAGCAGCAGAGCGACCTTAGCCCCACAGAGCCAGCTGCAGCCGGCCCCTCGATGATCAGCTGCATGGTCAGCTGCAAGGGACCTGAGCTCCACAGGGTTCTCTACAGCAGACACAGCCTGCTGCAACAGGCCCTCACCCCCACAGGATCGAGAAGACAACACCCCCGGCCCCCTCAGCACGGGCGGCAGCAGCCGCGGGCCCCGAGCCCGCCCCTGGCACGGGAAGGGGCGAGCGGCGGCAGCGGCGCCTTCCGGGGCGGAGCCGGGGCGGGCCTGGCCGAGCAGAGCCGAGCCGAGCCGAGCCGAGCCGAGCAGAGCGGCACTATGATGGCGCAGCGGGCACTGCCGAACCCCTACGCGGACTATGACAAGTCCTTGGCCACCAGCTACTTCGACGCGGCCGGGCGGGTGAGCGGGGCTGGGGTGAGGCGGCTCTGCCCCGGCATCTGCCCCCAGGCCGTGTAGAGCTGACACCTGTCTGGTTCCAAACGCGGTTCCCCAGGGATACCCCGTGTACCGATGCCCACCCGCGTTGCCTTCATGTTTGGTGGGTTTTCTCTCCACAGCTGACCCCCGAATTCACGCAGCGGCTGAATAACAAAATCAGGGAGCTACTGCAGCAGATGGAGAAGGGCCTCAAGTCCGCCGACCCGCATGACTGCACGGCGTACACTGGCTGGACAGGTAGGGTCGGTCCCATGGAGCAGCAGCTCCCTGGAGCTCACCTCTAGATCAGCTCCTGGCAGACCGTGGGGTTTGGCCATTGGAATGGTCACGGTAGATCCAGGTCAAGAATGGCACTTGTTCTGCGTGGTTTAGTCCATTAGAACAAGAGAACAAGTCTTTCTCTAGACTCCCCGTTTTTGAGGCAGGTTTCATGCTGCAGAGTAAAGGCCACAGTGTCACAGGGCAGGATTAATAGTGCTGGACATAACACCACGGAGAAGGCCAGCAGTTGTTTGAGTGTAAGCATGGCAGCCTGCAAAGGGACGTGTTCCAAATCTAGCCATGGTGGGGATGATGACAACAAAACCAGTGCTCCATCCACTGCCCCATGAAGTAGGCAGGTGTACACGGTAAGTCATTTACCTGCAAGGAGCCCTTGCATCTGGCAGCAATGAGCTTAATGGCCTGAGATAATGTCTGTCTTTTCTATTGGAGCTGTAATTTATCTGATGACCTTGTCTGATTGGAAGATTGCTCCATTCCTATTCCCCAGGTAGTGCCACTCCACTTAGGGAGCGCTGGCTTTGCTCCAGTGCCTGCCAGAAGGAGCAGAAATACTAATGTGAGTATAACAAAGTGTGGAAGCCTTCCTTGTACCAACTTGTTTGCAAAGCTTCTAGGAGCTTGCCTTTCTCCTATTCTGCATTTTCAACCTGGTTTTCCTTCCTTGGAAGTGTGCCCTGCCTTTGCCTCTCTGTTTCTACCTACTGGTGCTAAGGAGGACACACCTTTCTCTGTGCCCCAACTTCAGCTGCTGCTGTGTGCTTTCACATCTCTGCTGCCTTCTGTGCTGTGCCAGGCCCTATTCAGGGACCCTAGGATAGTTGAAATCAATCTGATGCTTGCTGCAAGATTTTTTTGATGCTGCTGCTTTTCTTTTTTGCAGTATACTGCAATCATAAATGGCAACTTTCTACAGTACAATCTGGGTGTGGCTGGCTTGTGTGTGGGTGCTGTGGAACTTAATGCCAACAGTTTGCTTATGAGAGTGGTGTTCAGTGTGTTGGTGCTAAACTAACGTTGCAGCTTGATGACAGCAGTGCTAGAAATGCCTGCTTCAAAATTTTAGTAAGGCAGACAGGCACTGAGAGCACTGAAGAGCAGTTCATAAGAAATGCTAGGATGCCAGTATTAAATTCCAGCGTGGGAGAACATTGATTTCATCAGCTGCTGTCTTGGCAGCACTCTGCTGCTGCTGCCAGTGAATTTATACATTTCTGCTGAGTGCTGGCTGATTCCACCTTGGCAGACATGTTCGGTTTTCCAGTCTGTGTGACCCTGCCCTGGGGTCCCCTCTGATGAGAAGCACTGCTATGGTAAAGGTGGTCTTCAGTCATGATTGCAGAAAATTCAGGAGACAAAGCAGGAGGATAGTAGATGTTAGGAGTACTCTTGGGGAGAAGGAAAACACTTTTCCCCAGAGGCCATGTTCCTTTTCTGAAGGTGGTCCTAAGGTACTTCGTGTTGGAAAGTGACTGCAGTTATGAAACAGTGGCTGAGAAATCTGGTTCAGGATTTCAGATTGTTTTCACTTGGAAGGCAGTTTCTCAAGAGGGATTCTTCTCTTTTCTTCCCAGAGATCATTCCTCAATGGGCACACAGCCTTCTTGCCTTGGCTAATAGGAAAAAATCCATGGGCAGATTTCCTGGAAGTCACAGCCAGCGTGGTGAAGTTTGCAGATGTCACACTATAACTTTGTCACCCTACCTTCCTTTCCAATTCTAGCTATATTAATTTATTCAGAGCTGGTTTCCAGAGACACAATTAATTGGGCCAAGACAGCAGCTTTTTCCTGTAATTGCTTGTGTAGGAAAGGCTTGTTGAGTATCTCCTCATGTGAATCATTGCCCAGCAGTCTGAAATCAGCCCTCACTCTCGTGGCCGCTAATAAGGGAGATTTGAAATATGGCTCTCTTGGCACAGACTCTGTGAGATGTAACGTGCTTGAGTGTACTACACTGCACTCAGTAATGCACAGCATATGCTGGCATTTTACTTAGGGGCTCCTTTCTTTCCCACCACACTTGACAGAGCCCTGTTCCCCCAGCGTGCGCTGTGCCAGGGAAGCCACGGCTTCTTGGCACGTGAAGTTGGAGCAGAGGGAAGGAAGAACTCAGGTTTTCAGCTCAGAGGCAGTGAAACACACTTTGGATCGAGATTATCCAGTGTATGGCTGAATGCCCTCAAAACATATTTGAATCAGCTTGTTACATTCTCATTCAGTTCCCCATAGAGATCAGGGCCCCATAGGCAGCTCCTGGTACGTGCCTGGGTACAGACCAGCCTCAGCTGTTGTGTTCTGCTTTGGCTTTTCATCAGTTTCGGGAGGCTGCTGGAAGAGGTTTTTCCCTAATCTGTTTCACTGGTATCATGGTGTTGACTGAGGGAAGCTAAGCTGCTCTAAGCTAATTCTGAGGCAGAAGCAGATCTGGTAGAAGCACAGCAGCCTCATCCATTTCCAGGTTAGCCTGAGGATGCTGAGGGAAACCTGGATGCCTTTTGGTATTTGTGGTAATGCAAAAGGCCTTGCTCCAAAAACTGTCTTGACTGGGAGCACAGCTGATGGAAAGGGAGTGGAAGGAATTCACTCCTGTCACAGGTGACTGCAGAAGGCAGGATGCTCCTGAGTCCAGTGCTTACTGGTCTGTTGCATCCTTCCAGGGTGACGAGGTATGTAAGGGAGAGATTCACCTTCCTCCACACTCTGGTGGTTCACTTGGAATTTGTTTTCCATGCAAGCATCCACTTCTCTGGCAATGTCTTAGTCACAGAGGGCCTCTGAAACTGCCCAGTGAGTTCAGCTGGCCTGCCCCATCCATAGCTTTTGGCTGGCCATTGGCACGTAGGGACAAGGAGCAGGGCTTAGTTGTCTTTTGAAAGGAAAGCCATGTGAAAATGAAATTACAACTGAACCAGTTCAGGAAAACTTCTGGAAAAACACTTTTCATTCACTTTAGTGCAATATGTTCATTTTAACCTCAGAACCCAGAGAACTTACGTCCTTTTTAGTCCTGTTCAGAAAAATGTAAATCCTCAGATAATCCCTATAGAACCAGAGAAAGTGAGGATGCATTTGCTCAGAGATAATAGAGTGCCTTGGGTCACTCACATAAACCACATTGCTGCCAAATGCTTGGCAGGTAGTTTTTTGTGAATTTTCTGTTCTTGGAGATAGTCAGTGTTTGACTGGACAAGGCCCAGAGCAATGGCATGCAAATTTGAGGCTGACCTTCCTTTCAGAGGGTTGGAGCAGATCACCACTGATCCCTGCTAACCTAACCTGTTGTAGGATTTTGTGATGGGGCAAAAAGTTTACCAGAAGAAGCTCTGTTACCCAGGTTTTAAGGCAGGATAAATGCTTAGGCATCCTGGATGATCAATCATGCAGTCAGAAGAGAAGCTGCAAACTGACTCCCCAGCCAGTTCTGAACATGGACTTCCAGAGGTGTCTCACTGTTGCATGCAGGTAGGAGTGCAAGGAGCATCCCATGTGTCTGCACCAGGAGAGATGCTAATTATCCTTTGAGCTGGGCAATAAAGCTGGGCCATCCATGCTCTTTTACCCCATGCCTGGCTTAATAAAATGGCATCAGCTGTCTCACCAGAAACCATCAGGCTTCATCACTGTGCAGAGATAGGATTCTGCTTCTCCCTCTGTGTTTGACATCCTGCTTTGAGGCTGTTGGCTGATTTACTGCCCTGGGTCAATGCAAGATCTCTGAGATCTTTATAACTCTAGGTGGTTGGTTTGGAACAAAATATCCTCTTATGGTAACCTCCTTTCCTTGGTAGAAGAAGCACAGCTCAGCTCCTGCTGGGCAAGGAGGCATGTTCAGAACAGTCTAAGGGCATAACTTGCTTGCAAAGCAAACTGCTTGCAGGCCAACAAAAGAGCAAGTCTAAACTTGCAGAGAAGTTGAGGCACAGCCTCTCTTTGATCAACAGAATGATCATGTGGATGAGATTCTCTTTCTGCCTACTGCAGAGCTTTAGCTCACATTTCTGCCTACTGCAGAGCTTCAGCTCACAAGCAGGACCTTCCCTGGTATTTCCAGCAGTGCCTGCTCTGTTGAAGGCAATGGTTGCTGAAGTCAGGGCATCAGCACAAGCTGGCTGTAACTCTGGCACAACTGGCACAATTGTCTGTAACTCCACTGCCTCACTCTAAAGAAATCTCTAATGCAAAGTAGTACCTACCTCTGCACCTACCCTGCAGGAGGGTGAGAGGAGAGAAGTGCTGTTCACTGTCCTTCTGAAGGTGTTGACTAAGCAGGCTTTTTGAGGCACACAGGATTGACTTTGGCCTCCTGATTCCCTGCAGTGAGCAGGCATCTCAGGCATGGACACTCAGCTCCTGTGTACTGGCTTTCTGCATGCTGGAGTGGCTGTTTGAGTCAGCAGAGCCCTGTTGGTCTCTCAGCAGCACATGTTCTGTGCAGCCCTGTACCATCAAGGACTCCCTGGTGCATTCCCCATCTCCTTCAGCTCTGCTCAGGGGCTAGAAGCAAAAAAAAATTGGACATCTGAGAAACTACAGAGAAAAAGGTCCAATAGTAAACAATCAACAGGACAAAGCCCAGGCATCTTTGGCAGTAGCAGGCCACTGGATGGTAGTTCTGAGTGGAAACAGTCAGAGGTCACAAAATTGGGTCACATTTCCAAGTGGAACACTGAACATCAGACCTCCAGGTCACAGAGAATTGGAGCAGATCCACAACTTGCCTAGCTGCATGTGTCTGGTGATGCTGTGTTTGTATACCACTTAAAGCATGCCAGACAAACACCAGTCAGTCCCAAACCTACCCAGTCAGTTGGGGTGAGGAGGGCATTGGAGAGGGAGCGAGCAGAGCTGTGGAAGGCAGAGCAACACTGCCTTAACTGAACCAAGTTCACTGCCTGGATACTCTTCCCTCTGACCTGCACTGCCTCTGAAATGCTCTGCCTGCACCTTGGCACACAGGTTAATACCAGATATCCCCACCCAGGTGACTGTTTTGTATCCCTCTAAATACATCCATCAACTTTGCCTCTTCATGCTTGTGCCTGCCCTCCTCTGCTGCCTTGTCCCCTATGGGGCTCACAGGTGCCAGCAGAGGGACCAGCAAGCTGAGGGCAGCACTGCTTGTGCCCTTCTGATCAGTTTGGGAGGAAGGAGTTCCTTGATGGATTTTGTTGATTTGGCGTGGCCTGGTTTATGGTAGCAAGGGAGGGCCACAGGGGTACCTTCTGTGAGAAGCTGCTAGAAGCTTCTACCATGTTCTACAGAGCCAATCTCTGATGGCTCTGAAGATGGACCTGCTGCTGGCTCAGTTACAGAGGCTGCTAACTCCTCTGTGATGACATAGTTAAGAAGAAAATGAAAACAGAGCACAGGCAGTTTATTCCCCAAGGGTGGGGAGGCACTGTGGCTGCTGCCATGCTGGCTCAGCCTGTGGCAATGCACTATGGCTGAAAGGGCAGGGCTGGGGTGGCAGCTTCTCCTTCCTGGCACCCCACATGTACAGAGACATGAGCCAAACAGAGAGACTGCAGATCACACCTTATGTCCCTGTGGGGCCTGCACACCTTAATTTTATTTTTTAACACCTCTCCACATGAGGAGAGGCATTAAACAGCACCAGCACTGCTGCAGCTGCTGCTGCCCATGAGATGGTGTTGTGGCTGCCTGGCCAGCAGTGGAAACAGGATGGGCAATTCCCTGGCATGGAGCCTAGGTGAGATCAACTTCTCAGTGCTACAGGATCCTGCTACAGGAGTCTTTGAATTGGTGGGAGTTGTTGACAGTGGTACTACAAGTAGCAGTAGTCAGAAAGGAGGAGGAAGTGAGGACATGTGGGCGCAAACATGGTCAGTGGAAAGAAAGAGGGGGAGAAGGTTCTCCAAGCACCAGAGGCAAGGTTCCTCTGCAGGCTGTGGTGAAGCAGCTGTGCCCCTGTAATGCATGAAGTTCACAGGGAATGCAGAGATCCACTCACAGCCCTTGGGAGAAGTGCTCACGCTGGAGTGGGTGGATGCCAGAGCAAGCTGTGATCCAGTGCGAGACCCAAGTAGAGCGAGAGGGCTCCTGCTTCCAGAGGCAGACAGAGACAGGGCCCTTGCTTCCAGACTAGAGCAGCCTGTCCTTAAAAGACTGTAGCCCATGGACAAGTGACCCATGCCACAGCAGTTTTGGAATGGCTGTCTCCCATGGGAGGGACCCCACAGCCTAGCTGAGAAAGGGCTCCTTTCTCTGAATTAACAGAAGAAGATCTTGAGTGATGAACAGACCAAAATTCTCATGTCCTGTCTCCCTGTGCTGTCAGTGGGAAGGAGGGAGAGCCTGGGGGTGAAAGAAGTATTTTAAAGGCTTATTTTGCTTCTCATTATCCTCCTCTGACTCTGTTAATAATAAATTTACTTTATACCTTTAAATTTGAATCTGTTTTGCCCTTAGAGTGTTTTTTTCTCCCAATCCTTATCTCATCCCATGAGTCCTTTGTTAATTTTTTTCCCCTCTCCTCTGCCCAACTGTAACAGAAGAGAGTTAACAACAAACAGCTTTCATGGGTACCTGGAGTATTGCCAGTATCAAATGACAACAGGAATGAATTGAGAAAACTGGCCTTAGATGCAGTTTATAAGACCTTTCAGTTTTAAATAAAAAGTGAATGTTTTGGGGAAGCAACTTCATCCTTTAGTACAGGTCAGTGGTTTTTTGGAGTCTTTCCAAAGATGCTTGGGCTTGAGAGGATAAGGGGTGAGAAATGTTATAAAAGAGGAGAGGCAAAGAAATCAGAGGAAAACAATGGTGAGATTTACCTTCTAAGAATTCAATCCCTGCAGTGGTCTTGGCAGGATACTTATGTGCATAATTAGGGTGATATGATGGCAGTGGGAATAGAAACTACTTACAAAGCTAAAAGTTCTGTATTAAAGCAGATAAGTCAAGAGTGCAAGTTGTGCTCAGACAGCTATCAGGCTAATAAGAGTCTAGAAGATGTGCTAGGTACTAAATAAATCAAGAAGAGTCACTTGACATTTTCTAGCTGGAAAAGGAGGGTTCCCCTTTAAAGAAGGGCTTCATATCCACATCCTTACAGACTTGAGTGATGGCACTGTACAGCTGAGCTCTCTCTAGAATTGCCAGCACTAAATTGCTTAGAGAGAGAACAAGGTTATTAGCTTCAGCAGGAAATGGAAATTTTATACATAATGTACATGTGGAATTGAATTGTCTGTAACATGAAGCTTTGGAGATTACCCATGCAAAATGAGAAAATTATCCAAGTTTGAAATTGTCCTCAGTACCTTGGGCTGTAATTCTGCAGCACGCTTGCCCCCTTGACCTTAACACATCAAAATCTGCAGAGATTGGCTCTGTTAATTTAGGCTTAATGCAGAACCTGAGTCTTCTTAGAAATGGTTCTTGTTAAGGGGAGAAATAAGCTCTTCTCAAAGTGATGTAGGCCAGTAGCTTTCTTCAGTGCAGGTTTGAGGATGGCTCCCAGATCAGAAGGAGGGTTCAAGTGTGACAGACCTGTCAGGCACAGACTTACTGAGCTCCTCATTCACCTACTGAAAGCTTCAAGAGCTGGCTGAAGACAAGGCACACAGAGGCAAAGGACAGCAATTGATGTGACTGCTCAGTAGCAGAACTGTTTCTGTAGCTGGCCAGTCCATTGGAAACCTCTAGTGAGGACCATGCAGCCTGTTGCAGTACTCCAGGCAGCTGTTTGTGTTTCAAACAGGGGCTGATCCCATGAGTGATTGCTGCAGAGGAGAATTGGGCAGTCCCCTTTTTCCTAGGATGCACCAGTTCTTGCTTTAGGGCTTGGGACATGCTCAACAGCAGGAGATTATGTCCAGGGAACTGCAACAACCTTGCTGATGCTTCCCAGTGGAAAGGAATTAAAAAAGAATAATAAAAGGAAAGTTTTAAAAAGAGTTGAGTATTATGTCTGGATGTCCTAAGGATTCTGTTTCTCAGTGCTGATGGTGTGTCACTTTTTTAAAAAATCCAATCCAAGCTAAGTGACCCCACCCCTTACCCCCTGACCATGGGGAAAAAATAGAGAGGGTGACAGCTCAGTTCTGCTATGTCACAAGTACCATCTGCCCAAAGATGACTTTTTTCCCCTTTCACTGTTGAGCAAAAGTCACAGGTACAGTGTATGGATTTAGGTGGGTTTGTCTAGGCCTCACCTTTTGCTCCTTGCTATGAAAATTGCATGTAATTTGATATAAAATAATTGCAGATGAAATTGTATGTCTATTGTATATGAAAACATACAATATTAGATATATATATGTAATTGTATATGAAAATTGTATGTAATTGTATATAAAATAATTGTATATGAAATTATATGTGTATTGTAAATGAAAACATACAATATTAGATATATATATGTAATTGTAAATGAAAATTGTATGTAATTGTATATAAAATAATTGTATATGAAATTGTATGTATATTGTAAATGAAAACATACAATATTAGATATATATATGTGATTGTATATGAAAATTGTATGTAATTAATATATAATGTATATAAATTATATATATAATGTATATAAATTATATATAATGTATATAAAATTTTATGCAATTCTGTTCTCCAGGCCTTCCTGGGTCAGACCCTGCTGTTCTCTTGACCTGCCATCCACTCACAAGCAGCAGCAAGGCACAAGGAAAGGAGGCTGTGGGTTATGTCCCTGAGAAGCCTGTCTGTCAGGCTTATACCCTAAATGAGGGCCAGGCCAGACTTTCAGCTTCACTGAAGTAACACAGCAAACATTTCTAATGGATGCAACATTTCTGTTCCTCCTGCAGGCATTGCTTTGCTGTATTTGCACCTGTTTGAAGTGTATGGAGACCCAGCCTACCTTCAGGTGGCCCATGAGTACGTGAAGAAGAGCCTGAGGTGCCTGACCAGGAGATCCATCACGTTCCTGTGTGGTGATGCTGGGCCCCTGGCAGTGGCTGCTGTTGTCTACCACAAGCTGCAGAACCAGAAGCAGGCAGAAGACTGCATCATCCGGTAAAAGCCTTGCTCATGTCTCTGTCCTGACCTTCCTCTTGCTCACAGAGCTGCTCTGGGCTTCGATGAGGCACTCTCTGACAAATGTGAAGACATTTTGTTGCAGTCTTGTGTGAGAGATAGTTCAGTAACTTAGCGAGGCAGAACAAACTTTTCCTGCCCTGGTGAAAGAGGTGGTTTAAGGACAAACACGTTTGCATGGCAGCCTGCAAGCCTCTATTGTTCAGCTGCTACTGCCATCTTAAAAATAATTCTGATAAACACAGGAAGAAAAAAGTGCCAAAATTAAAAAGAAAAAAAACCCCAGAAGGTGGGGTTTGGTGGTTTTTGAGAACATTTTAATTTAGCTTTGCAGTCATTTTGATGAAAAGGAAAAATGTGGTAAGATTATTAGATTTAATTTTGGTACTTGCTTCCATTTGCTCTTTATTAGTTGTCTTTGACTTAAACCTAAGATTGACAGCATCCCTTTCAACTGCAGAATGCAGCTGGTTATGATTCATTTATTTCTATTTCCTGCCTTTCCTCGACTGTTTTCAGATGCATTTTTGTTGGGTACTTAAGACAAGAAAAGGACAAACAAGCAGGCACAGATCAGCATGTGGCAGAGGAAGGAAAATAGTTAAGGAGATGTATTTGCAAGCATTTCTCAGTTAAGGGAGATGGGTTTTAGGAAGGTGAGAAACAGCTCTGTAGAAAGTTTCCACTCCTACCTGATGAGCACAAAGAAAGACAAAACCCCTGATGCTTCAGAGCACTGACTGCCCTTAAACAGCCCTGAGAAAGTGATGTATAATAGCAATTAAAAAAAGCCACAGGTGGGAATCAGAGGTGTCTGTATGGTTTGGACACCAAGTTCCACTCCCTTAACTAAGAATAACTTCTGGTTTATGCAGATACAATCAGTCTGAGGACAGAACTCTTTCTTTGGTCTGGTAATAATCTCTGGGTTAGATTTTGCTTTGACAGAGTGGCAAAATCTCACTAAGATTAACATATTTGTTAACAGAAAGAGAATTAATCTGTCAAACAATACTGGTCAGTTGTGGTCAGTGCATAAGTCCCAGGTTGTAAAAACAATCCCTAATTAATGTTTTCTTGCTGAGGTCTCCTTCCCCATATCCCTCTTGTTCTGCCTGTGGGTTGGTGGCAGAATGGAATCTCGTGATTAATTTTGCACTGCCATCTAATGGTGTAATAATGTCAGAACACTGGAAATTGGTTTCTTCATACATCTGCAAGAGGAAAACAGAAAAATGTGGCTTTCTCAAATGAACAGTTCTACTGTTCTTACTCTGCCACCAATTTCCAGAGCAGTTAGCCTGACTGTGCTCCTTTAAAATAGAGTATTTCTTTGAGAAGTGGCTCCCTAGATCAAAACTCTTAAATGGTTTTTGAGTATGCTCTTTAGTTACAGAGCAGTTGCTAAGCTGTGCAGTGCAAGTGCACAGAAAGAGCACTTTTATCAAAGCTGTGGAGAAGAAGGGCCTCTCTGCATTTTGTCCTCTATCTTTTAAAGCACCTCATCTTTACAGAGCCAGTGGAGAGAATCCATCAGCCAGGTTTTACCTGCAGTGGAACAGACAGAAGCTTGCTTTTTCCTAAACGAGTTCATGACCAAAAAATGTGCTTTTATGCTCTAGAGACACTAATGTTTCAGGGCAGCCTATTTTCCAAGAGCCTGTGAAAATGTGAGCCATGTTCTAGGAGCCCTCTTTTTCCTATCACCTCCCACCAATTCAGAAGGTCAAAGCTTTGCTTTCAGAGCCAGTGGTGTACAAAAATCCCATTTTGCTCTACAGCTGCCTTGATCTCCCTTTGTCCAGAAACTGCTGATTGTTGACAGTTGAGGTGATAGGCTGATAATGTGAATAGGAGTGGCTCATTGTTTCAGAGACCACAACTTTCCCCACACACCTGAGAAATGCATTCTGCCTGCAGTCAGTCCAGCAGCATCCCAGGCATCTCTTTCTGAATGCATGACCATGTTTCAAAAACAGCAGAAACTCCTGGCAGGCTTCCTCTCCTGATGATCCAGCTGGAAAAGCAGTTAGAGGTAAAGCAGTAATGCACAAAGAACAAAAAAAGTGGTCCAGTTGCTCCAGACAGGCAGGGAAGCTCAGCACACAGAAAGCTCTTCCTGGCTGGTTTCACAGCTGGAAACAGTCAGGGAATAGCCTTAAAGCCACTTTTGCTGGTATTTTAAAAGTGATGGCACTGTTCAGATTGCTGTCTTACAGGTGAACAGAAAGATAAAGCCAAATCCAATCACACTGCTACCTGCTGCCCTGACAGGGAAGGATATCCAATCTTTCTGGAAGTGTGATGAGAGGTAAAACAAAGGAAAAATTGCATCAAGAGTGAATGGGGGTACAAAGCACCAGTGTGAAGTGCTGTCAGTCTCTGTTAACACTACAGGAATATCACCAGCTTGGCAATATCATAATAGAAAAGTGGCAAGAAAATACTTGACTGCAGCAGACCTCACTCTGCACTAGTGGGCTAAAGCCTGGTGCCAGACAAGCTGTCCTCAGCCAGCCACAGCACTCCCACTTTGCTAAGGTGTCCTCACTGCTGCTCAGTTCTTCCTAGAGGATATTTCTTCCATGTGCCACAGCAGCTTGATACTAAACAACATCTGTAGCTCCACCCCTTACATTTTTAGCTCATGGAGACACCTCTTTCTCACCTGGCAGTATAGCCCAGGCTATTTGTAGGCATGGAGAGGAAGAGGCTTCTCTATCAGGACTTTAGAACATTAGGGGTGAGATTTTTTCCACATACCATTAGCACTAGTTTGACTTTCAAATATTCCTTAGGCAGCCAAATTAAAAGGATAGCCCTATAATTTGAAAGTGGTGATTTTTGGCAGAGTGTCCCCCTTGCCAATAACATCACAAGGAGATAATGGTGGGCAGCCTTTCCTGAGCAGCAGCTTATGCTGACCATTTCTTTCAGCCCAGATTTCCCCCTCCTGTAGCTTTCCAAGCTGGTGCTCTGAAACCCAAGCACATAGTATGAGTGCATTGTGAAGAGCAGAGCAGACTGAAGCAATCAGCCAAACAAAAGGCAGAAGGAAAGGAGTGATTCCACACCTCATGCAGCGGAAGGCTGAGAGCCAGAGCCTGGCCTGACAGCTCCTAGGGCACAGCAGTGTGGGATTCACATTCTCTGAACCTGAGAAAAGCAGAGAAAAGAATTATCAAAACAATTCTTACCTCATTTGCTGTGCCAAAGCAGAATGCAATATGGAGATTGTTTACCCAGAGTGATGGTGTTTTGTTCCCTTGGCCTGTCAGGACCAAGCACATGTCCAGACTGTCAGTCAGCAGGCAGTCACTAGATTCTGGGCAGTTGAGTTGAGCTGGGTGCTTGTGCAGATTCAGTTTAGATGTAGTGTAATACAGTATAGAATAATATAGTACAATAAAGTAATTAATTAGCCTTCTAATATTATGGAGTCCTCCTCATCATTTTTCCCTGCCACAGGGATCACTTTGCTTTCTGATACAGCAGCATAAGGAACAAACCATGGTTTTGAGCTCCAGCCTTAGTGCTTGTTTCCATGGCTTTGAGTGCAATGTTTGAGTGCATTTCCCTCTCATGTTCCCCATGGGAATGTTCCATTGCAGTTTGCTGCACCTACACAAGGCTGACCCACGAGTGATGGGGTTTTGTTCCTTTGCTCTATCAGGGCCAAGTGCGTGTCCAGACTATTGGTCAGCAGGCAGTCACTGGGTTCTGGGCAGTTGAGTTGAGTTGGGTGCTTGTGCAGATTCAATTTAGATGAAATGTCATGTAGTATAGAATAATATAGTATAATAAAATAATTAATTTGCCTTCTTATGTTATGGAGTCCTCCTCATTTCTCCCTGCCACGGGGATCACTTTGATTTCCGATACAGCAGCATAAGGAACAAACCATGGTTTTGAGCTTGAGCCTTAGTGCTTGTTTCCATGGCTTTGAGTGCAATGTTTGAGTGCATTTCCCTCTCATGTTCCCCATGGGAATGTTCCATTGCAGTTTGCTGCACCTACACAAGGCTGACCCCCGCGTGCCAGACGAGCTCCTCTACGGGCGCATGGGCTATCTCTCTGCACTGATATTTGTGAACAAGCACTTCGGAGAGGAAAAGATCCCTCAGAGCCACATCCAGCAGGTACTGTGCCTTTTGCTGCTTTGTTATCTGTCTCTTCTCATATAACTCATCTTGGGGCAGGTAAAAACCAATGCTAGATGTAAAGAACTCTGGCAATAAGGGAGAAACCACATCATGGTATACCTGCTTTTCTTCCAAAAAAACAAAGCACTGCTGTCTATGTAAATCCATGGCAGTACTGGACTGGCATACATTTCATTCCACCCTCTGCTTGGGCAGAAAAACAAATCTTGTTCTGTGCCAGAATACTCACTGTGCTGTGTCCAGGGCAGCAACATTTCCCTCACCCACATTTGTTCCCATCCCTGCACAGGTTTGTGAAGCAGTTGTAGCCTCAGGAGAGAACTTAGCCAGAAAGAGGAACTTCACAGCAAAGAGCCCACTGATGTTTGAGTGGTACCAGGAGTACTATGTAGGAGCAGCCCATGGTTTGGCTGGGATCTACTACTATCTCATGCAGGTAAGAGACATGAGGGGATGGGCCCTTAGCACTGTTTCACATTTCTTTGAACAAGGAACAGCATTTGAATTGGCTCTTAGTAATGTCAAACTGGGAAAGATACCTTGTCTGATGGACTTACCCATGTGTTTATCATGCATTTCCAATTTAAAAGGTTTTCTTCAAATCTAAGATTGAATCTCTGACCTTGGAGATCCGTGGAGAAATGTGACCTGCATTAACCAGCAGTGTCACACAGTGGAGGCCTGTAGCTCTGCTGGGTCTGAGTTTCCCCCTCATTTTAATTGCTTCTACATTATTCACATTTGTTGGTATCTGCTGCCTCCCTGCATTTTCTGAGGTGGTTACTTGGAGCAGAGTGAGAATCTCTGAAAGAAAAGCATGCTGAAAGAAATTGTGCTCATAGTAGGAAAGTGGGAAATGCCTTTGTATCCAAAGCAGAACCTGCTTCTAAATGTGAAAGATGTGGGACTTTGATAAAGCAACTGAGTTTTGCAGTGCCTGAAGCAGGCAGAGCAAGACAAGAGGCTGGGAGATGCAGTACCCATTTGCTTTGATGCTTTTTCACTGTTTTGCACAACTCACTGGAGCTCTGTCAATATTCCCTATTCTGGCTCTGAAAAAAAATGAGGGTGATAATTCCCCTATGAGGGTCCCTTTGTGCATCTATTTACAGTGCTCAAGCACTCAGAAAAATAACAGCAAAAAATAACATTGAATTTTTAAAGCATTAAGAGCACCCATCAGTAACACAAATTATTTTGGTCTAGAAATAGTCTGTAATCTTTTATTAGACATAAGTCTGAGAGCAGGTGGAAAAGGAAGGCACCAGGTTTCAAGCATTTGAGCTTTCCTTCAGGACTGTCAAAGTTAAAGCCCATATACAGGATCAGTAGCAGTCCTGTGAATATAACGTTTCTGTTGCTCAGAGAGGAAGAGGTGGTTGGTGATTTTTAAGAAGATTAGATTTAGAAGATTTGGCAGGAGGGGGATGCAAGGTGGTTATTTCCCAGAAGCACAGAATAGCAAGCTAGGAGCAGGGGAGACAGCAATGTGCTGTGAGCCTAAATTTGTACCAAGTCCCTGAGCTTCTTCCCAAGTAGCTGTTTAAATAATTTTGTCTCCCATAAAATACTCATGGGCTTTATGCTTCTCTGCTGTATGAAGTAAAAGGAGCCTGGATCAGCCAAGCATGATGCATAAAAAGCCTTGGAAGAAGCAAGAATGTGAAATACAGAGAGGAAAACATCTTTTATCTCTAATGGCTTTACAGCACAAGTATTGATTTTTCATTTTCCAGTTACCAGCCTGAGAACAGTGTGTTCCTTAGATGAGAGTGTTCATTGCAGTCTGCCATGGGAAATTAGAACTGCACAGATTTCATGTGGGGCAGTGTCTTTGGGACACTGAAGCCACTGCCTTGCTTCCAGCTGAGGTCAGCAGTGAAGTCAGCCTCTTGAAATCACCCAGCAGCATCTGTGAAGATTCAGAATTCAGAATTGTGCTATGGGCTGAGATGCTCTAGGTGCAAGGAATCATCCTTAATACTGATCTTAGACTGATATTGCTTTACTTCAGCTCTGGGTACCTGAAGCTATTCCTGCTCATCTTAGGAAAAGCAGCAGCAAGGTCTCTTGCTTAGGAGGGGCAGGTGACATGCTAGGAGCAGTCTTTGTTTGTGGGATGTAAGGGTAGGACTGGAAATAAGTTCCTGCTAAAAGGCAGAACAACCAGTGACTGAGTGGGTAATTTTGAACTGTGAAAGCTCAAAGCAAAGAAATTTCTTAATTTACAAGGAGCAAGAGAGAGTGTAGCCATGGTTGACTTCATTTCCACCTTTTGGGCAGACCTTGGGTCTTTTAGGGACACACAGAATGGTAATTCTCCCTGATGTAAATGTTTTCTGTCTCTTAGCCTGGCTTTGGAGTGAGCCAAGTGAAGCTGCACAACACAGTCAAGCCCAGTGTGGACTATGTGTGCCAGCTGAAGTTCCCATCTGGGAATTACCCCCCCTGCATCGGTGACACCAGAGACCTCCTCGTGCACTGGTGCCATGGAGCACCAGGTGTGATCTACATGCTTCTCCAGGCATACAAGGTACCAGAAACCTTGCAAAGACCCTTCAGAGACCCCTACATGTGAAACTTCCTCTGGAGAAGATGCTGGAACGTCCCCTTTGCTTAGGAGTAGGATGGCTTGTTACAGTGAAATTACCCCACACTAACCTCTGATACAGAAATTAATCTTTTAAACAAATATTTCTGAAAATATCCATCAGTTGTGTGGGCTGCCCTGTTGCAGGTGATAGATGGTGACAACTAGTTGTGTGTGAAGTAATGGTGTTACATCCCCACTCGTGATATCAAAAATATCCTCCATAAAAAGTAAACAGGGCAGTCACTTCAGCAGGACACCCAGGCCTCTGCATCCCACAGGCATGGATGCTCTTTGTTTGGTGGACATTGCCTCAGCAAGGACAACTGTTTCTTGTCTCCACAGGTCTTTGGGGAGCAGCAGTACCTGAGTGATGCCCTGCAGTGTGCAGAAGTGATCTGGCAGTATGGGTTACTGAAGAAAGGCTACGGGCTGTGCCATGGCACAGCTGGCAATGCTTATGCCTTCCTGGCACTGTACAACCTCACTCAGAGCATGAAATACCTCTACAGGGCCTGCAAGGTAAGGCTGTGGGAGGCAGTAGAGGGCCTTATTCACTTCTGCCTTCTACATCACTGCCTTTGCCTTTGAAATGCAATTTCTAGTGGGGCAGATACGCAGCTAGATTTGACCAGCTGCACCAGAGTAGTCCTTCAGCAGTGCACTCACTGTCTGACAGCCTGTACAGAAGGGATTTCCCTCAGAAGCCTTGCTCTGCAAGGGGTAGTGTGGGGACAAGGGGTCGTATTTTCTTCTCAAGACTTGCCTTTAACCAAATTTGAACACTTTTTGTACCTCTTCTGTCAGTTTGCAGAGTGGTGTTTAAGCTATGGGCAGCATGGGTGCCGGACTCCAGACACACCATTCTCTCTCTTTGAAGGTAATCTCAGTCTCTAGCCTTGTGTTTTGCTCCTGGATCTAAGCTGTTCTCTCTCTCTTTGAAGGTAATCTCAGTCTCTAGCCTTGTGTTTTGCTCCTGGATCTAAGTTGTTCTAGCACCAAGGAAAACAGAATGAAAGCTCCACTGGAATCTTTGCAAAACTCAGTGTAGGGGATGGAAAGGAAATGTACCCACCAAAACCCAAGAAAGTTTTTTCTACCCTTGCCCAGAAGCAGTCTCCCTGTAACAGAGGATAATGTCTTAGCTGGAGCATCTTGTCCTCTTAGGCCTCCCAGATTTCCATACAGATCTCAGGGAGAATTCTTTCATGGCTCCTTTTGGTTATTTGTAGCCTGGCTTCTCTCTTTTCTGTACCTTTTTAAGGATTGAAATCCTTCACGAGTGTTCCAGTTTGATTCTGAAGGTGAGGAACAAATGGAGCTGCTGTTATGGGCCTTGGTGGCTCCTGTGGCACTTTATGCCTCCTGCTAACAGCTGCCCCCAGATCTGCCATCAGCAGGTGCTTGCTGAAGGAGCCAGCCCCCAGCTAGCCCTGGTCTCCCCGGGCTGCTGCAGGCCAAGGGACAGCAGATGTTCCATCAGTCAGGACCTTGGGCAGCAGTGTCTCAAGCACCAGAGTTTGACAAAGCTGCCCAGTGTTTAACTTGTGGATGGCTAAAGCAGAAGGGAGGGAGGTGGAGTGGGGAAAGGACCCATGGCATTTTGCCAGGTGTTTTTCAGTGTTTGATTAACCTCAAAATGCTTTTCCACACTGAGGTACCAAAGTTGCTTGGGAAAGCTGGGCTCAGACCTTGAAAAATATTTAGGACCTTTTCTCCTGTCTTCATAACTCATTCACTCCCTGGATAACTGAGAAAAATGGTGCCCAAAGGGAATTTCTCTGAAGCACACTGTGTTTTTTTCATCCTCAGGAATGGCTGGAACAATTTACTTTCTTGCTGACCTGCTGGTGCCTACCAAGGCCAAGTTCCCTGCATTTGAACTCTAAATCTGAATCCTGCTTGGCAGTTTGCTGCCCTGTGTCCTTCTGCACTTGGAAATGCAGTTCAAGGCTGCTTTCTCCTTTTTCCAGACTCACCGTTGTTCGCCTAACTGAACGTGAATCCATCCTCCTGGGGGCATGCTGAGTTCTCTAACATTTCTAGTTATCTCATTACATTGTTTAGTTTTAAAGACAGAATGCAGATTTTGCTGGTGTCCTTTAAAAACTCAGGGCTGCAGGTGGGAGCAGGGAGAACTGTACAGTATTTTGTTGGCTACAGAGTTTTGCTATTTCCTGTATCCCATTTCCTGGGAAGAAGTTTTCTATTGAATGTAACCTGGGCTATTTAACTTCTTTTTGTGCTAACAAATAGTTGCAGGAATTTAGCTGCCTTTGGAGAACAACAGATGGAAAACTGAGACTATTGCCCTGGAAGTTGTTTTCAAGTGTTTTCTTTCTGAGCACCCAGAGAGCAGATGGTTCAGTATCTGGGCTGTGCCACGTGAAGTGAATGTGCTGGACTGTGGAGTCTTATGTATATTTTTAATGTCATATTGCAGCTGGCAGAGCTGGGACTGACATGCCAAAGGCTTGTCCTGAGTTTGCACCTACCTGCTCTAAAGGCAAAGGCTATGTATAGCTCTTCTGTGCATTTGTTCCAGTGACAGACAAGTAATCCACTGCCTTCTTACATTAAACATTGCTATTCCACTGGTCATCCAATGGCAGACTCCAGTCCAAAAGTGAGCTAAGCATGCTTGCTTTTGTGGTCTCTTCTTGTTAGCTTTGAGAGTTTATTTTGCAGTCTTTATTTAAATTTGTTTATTAGGTGGTGCCAGGTGCCCACCAGCAGCAACAAGGGAAATGTATGCCACTGAGTTCTGACAGTGTTTAAGCTATTAGCTGTATAGATGTTATTTACATGTTTTCTTTTATAAGCTTTCCCAAACCTGGATCATTTGAGTCTCTTGTTTGCCTTGCTACTGCTTGTTGTAGTTTGATTTGCAACCACTCATCTACCCAACTGGAAAATCTGCACTGGGTTAACTGGCTTTGATGTGTCAGGCAGGTCAGGCACTTGCAGGGAGTAGATGTGCTTTTCCATCCTTAGCTGATGCTGCACCAGTTCACAGGAATTTGGGACCTGGCTCTGTAAATCACTTTCTTAGCACTGAGCATACACACTGAGCTCAGGGAAGTTTACAGATGCAGCCACACAGCTTTGTGCTGTTTGAGAGCAGCTCCTCAGCCTGCCCAATGTGGCCACAGGTTTTGATCTTTCAGGGGCTGAGCTGCTGAGTGCCTCGAGTCCCAGAAGGGCAGGGGAGAAACAGCAGGGCAGCACAGCCACTCTGCTGGGCCAGCAGTGACAGAGCAGGACCACCAGAGCTGGCAGGGTCACACTCACACGTGCCTGAATGCAGGGCAGCTGAGCCCAGTGGCACAGGGAGCTCCATGAGAACCTCCTGGGTAGGCAAGGAGCAGAAACCAGAAACCCCCAAAGGCTGATTTGTTTCCTCAAAGCCCACACTCCTGCTGCCTTTCCAAAAATCCATCAAAAGACGGCCTGGATTGCAGAAAAGCTCATCTCCTTGAGGGTGGGCACCCCTGTCAGGAGCCTCAGGCTCATGTAGACACAGCACCAGGCATCCCCTGTCACTCACAGGACTGAGCAGCACGGGGAGGTGACTGGGAAGCAGGGAGGAGTTGCCTAATCAAACAGCACTTGAAGTTAGCTCCCAACTTGGCTGGTGTGCTGGCAGTGCAGGGACACTGCTCTGAGCCTGGGTTTCTCCTGGGCACCAGTTCTGTAAAAGGAGATGGTTTGTGCAGCCTGGGTCATGGTGGCACGAGAGCACGATGTCCCAAGGTTTGTGCACTGATCAGGGGAGCATCAGGGCCATGTGTACAACTGTTGAGTGGAGCACTGTCTAATAAAAATGCTGAAACAACCAAACTCTGGGTTATTTCTGCCTCCTGCTTTGTGACCAGGATTCATGTCTGAAGAGATGAACATATCCCACAACAGCTGTGCTGTGCTGGCAGCTCCTGGAGGCTCAGTGGCCTTCCACCCACCTCGGGTGTTAAGTATATTTCACATTTTCCCCTCATCTCCAATCCATCAAAGCCAGTCCTGGGCTTTCTCTTGCAGGCTGTGCTTTCATCCCAGGGCATCCTTTTGCACTGATATCTCCATCCAAGGCTGCATCCTCCCTCTGTGGCTTCCATTGGAGACCAGAGTCCTGCAGGTTACTGTTGGTTGCACCAAAATACACCTGTTTGCAGGGCTGGCCACCAAAGGGAAGAGGTGGATCCTAAAAAGGCACCTCCTGCTCAGTTAAAGGAGGAGCAGGGCCCCTCAGGGAGGCTGTGACTGTCCAGCAGCAGAGGCTTTAAGACCAAGCTGTATGGATAGAGGAGATCCTGCCCTCCAGCACAAGCTTGAGGTCCTACACAACCTGGTTTTCTATAGTTTCTATTAAAGTTGGTGGTAAAGGTCTTGAGGAAGAGAGTCAAGCGGTGAGGATGAGAAAACAGCATAGTGCAGTTTCTCTGGTCACCCTTCCTTTCTCATGCAGGGGTTGGGGGTGGTGCTGCCCACTTCCACCCACCTCTGTGCCAAGGAGAGGGAGCAGGACCAAGTTTGAAAATTCAACTGGTCCTGTTTCAAGCCACCTGAGAGTGACTTTATCAGAAGTGTAGATAGTTGACACTTGTTGCTGGTTGTGTTTGTCCATGGTGGTGGTCTGTTTAAAAAAAAAAAAAATAAAAAAAAATAAAAAACATATGAAATAACCTATATTCCCAAGAAACAAGTAAAAACATATTTTGAATGCTTTATCATCTGTTTGTGTTCACCTCCTGTGTATGCAAGTGTGATCAGCAAGATAAAAACCATCCCAAGGACTGTTAACCAAATGCCATCTGTATGTGTGCATGTCCCCTGGGGGCCCAGCGTGGTTTCAGCTCTCAGGAGCTGACAGCAGCCTCAGTTATCAAAGATGTGACATAGAGGCAGTGCAAGAGAGCAACAGAGAGTGCTGTGTCTGCCTGAATTACTTCATTTCTCATTCCTACATATTAACTTTTTAAATGCCCACTAACAGCTACCAGCACAGACACTAAATCAGTGGCTAACATAATTTAAAGTTTTTGCCAAAAAATCGTGCCATGAGGTATCCTCAGCCCCTGTAGCCTTAGCAGTCAGACTCACTGAGCTGATAAATCCATTTATGAACTACCACTTGCAGGGATTTCATGCACCCTTTGAAACCACTTTGGAGCAGGCTGCTGGCTTGTCTTGGCAGATGCTCTCCCAGAGTTAATAGGGGAAAAGCACAGCAGAACAGGGAAAAGCACTGCAGAGGAGATCTCAGCCTCCACAAACCCCAGCTCATCCCCCTGCCCCAGAACAGACTTTCTACCTGACAGGCTTGGAGCTGAGCCAGGTGGAGAGTAAGGGTGGCACGTCCCACATCCAGTACACAAAAGCAGCTCTGGGAGAAGCAGCCAGTGGGCCCAAAGCTGCTGGCTTACCTGAGTTATCCAGCCATACCTCACTGCACCACTGTCTCATCTTTCTTACTCCCCCTAATTTTTTTAATCCATGTTTTTGCACCTCACTGTAATAGCTTGGCCAAATCTGAGTGGGGTTCTTTGATGGCAACACCCAAGGGAACATGGCTGGGTTCCATGTTCCCTTGGGTCCTGCTCCAGGTGGGTTCCCAGCACATACAGATAATTTCTAGCAAGTTTTTGGGTTTTTTTTAAATACATATTACTTTTTTTTTTTTCACATTGAGAAGAACAACACAGGTTCCTCACCTGTTCCTGCCCAGAATGTCCAAGTCTTTTGGTCAAAGTGTCCCCTGCATTCCTTTGGCTGCACCCATGAAAGAAACCTGAAGGCCAGTACCCAAACCAGGAAGTTTAACCCCCTTGAGTTACAACTTTCACATTATTAGTGCCTGAAGACAAACTCCAACAAACCAAGAGGCAGCAGATCAGCTCAAAATAAGCAGCTGAGGAAAAAGGTTGGAGCCCAGCCAGGCTCATCCCAGCAGGGTGCTAGCCTGGGGACTATCAATGCAGGGTGACCCCAGTGCAGGGAATAATGTGCTCCATGATTCAGAAAGGCTGAACAAATGTTTCATTAAGCTATATTACACTAATAATATACTAAATTGTATACTAAAAAGATACTACACTATACTAAAGAAAAACCCATGACTGTCTCCAGGCAGTCAAACACAGCTTTGCACATTCTACGTGTGCCAAACAACAAGAGTAGTGAACAGAGATACGAATTGTTTTCCCTCATCTCTGAGGTTCTCACTACCTTCCCCAAGAAAAATCTTAGGAGTGAGAATGATGTCTCTGTTCAGAGGATGTGAATGCCGCAGGGGACCCCTCGCAGACGGCGCTGGTGTCCCCAGCAGGTGGCAATGCAGCCTGACAGCACGGCCACCCTGTCACTGCAGGCACGCACCGCGCTCCTCAGCTGCTCGCTCCTGCCTCGGGACAGCTCGGGGTCGGCTCCTGGGAAAGGCACTCACAGAAAAGCCCACACGGGAGAGGCTGTGTCTGTGTACTGCGTGGGATGAGACGTGTGACAATCAGGGAAGCCCTTCCGAAACGCACGGCCTCTGAGTCATATACAGCCCTGGGAAAAAGAAAAAAAACTATTAGGAAATCTTTCCCAGTCCTGCCTGAAGCCACACAAGCTCTCCATAGTGCAGGACAGCTCATGCTCAGGTTATCAAGGAAGCACTCCACATACTGGGTGACAACATTTTATCTCCCCACATCACCTTTACAGACAACACTTTATCTCCTCACATCAGTTTTACAGGCATTACACAAGCCCACAGTTTTACAGGCATTACTCCCAGCCTGCAGGGAATAGAGAGCCAAGCACTCCCTTTTCCACAGCCCTTCACTCTTTGAAGTCTGCTGCACCAAACATACCTTCCCTTAAATGCCATAGGGACTGGGGACATCCCAGAAGGGCAAGAGCATCAAGAAAATCCAACTGGACATATGTGTAAGGGCACCAAGGCTCACCACTGGGGTATTTGTCAAGGGAAAAGCCCAGCTTAGGTAGAGCTGAAATGGCTCCTGTAGATGGGCTTGCAGGGCTATCTCTCTGCCCAACAGGGCAGAGTTTTGGTACAGAGTTTGGCATAGTGGTGCCAAACAGCTTCCTCACAGAAGACAGGCAAAGCAGCCCTTAATTGCAGGGGTTTCCCCAGTTCCCAGAAGAGATTTGGAACAGTTTTCTCTGTAAATGAGGTGTTCCACCTCTATGTGACACTCCCAGTAGTGGACAGCAAGGGATTGATCAGAGCAACCTTGGTCTCCCTCAGCTGCTGCTTGCCTTGGAATTTCCAGGCAATCCCCTGCTTCAGCAGTGCATGAGGGCAGAGAAGCACAAGGCAAGGAATTGGGCCTTAGGAGTGTGGGAGGGTCTCAGGCTGTGCTTTGTTTCAGGTTTTCAGGGGGATCTCTCTGCACAGCTGGCGTGCAGTGCTACCATGCAAACTCACTCTTAATGCAGCAAGCAGCAGATAAGCCCAGGCCAACAGACTTAAACCCCAAATTCAGTGTCACAGCTGGATAGTGCAGCACCTCCATAGCTGTGCCTCTCAACTTACCCAGCACAGTTCAATAACCTTGGCAAAAGGTATTTTTTACCTTCATGTGGGCCAGTTCTGGAGCTGCAACTGATTGAGGGCAGTGTAGGATCCAGCCCCTCTGCAACAGCTGAACACAGGAGTCAGGGGAATTATTTAACTTTGAATGTTTGGTCAAATTTCAGACATAGCTAATAAGCTTGTGCCTGACCTTAAAAGCAAGTCTTGGTTGGATCCCAGCAATATCTAACAGGTAAATTTTTGTTGCTTCATTTTTCTTTTTGTATTTGTTTGTGTTGGGAGGCGGGGGGAGAGTTGGTTTGTTTGGGTTTTTTTTGAAAGAACAAGCAAATTCTTCCAAGAGTGAGGATGCCACTCATCAAACATCCCCTTCCCATGAACTGGAAACAGATACACCAGCACTCTCCCTTTAGGACAAATGTATTTACATTCCTCCTGCACTCCCTGCCTTTGCCAAAGATTTCAGTATATCACAACATACCAGCTGGGCTTCAGAGCTCCTTCCCAGCTCTGGAGGAAGGATCAGGGATGCTGCTACTGCAGGAGTGATGCTGCTTGGCTTGGGTAATGCCCTGCAAGCCCATAAAGGCTGCTGGCACCACTGCAAACATGGCATCTACATGACATCTGGGGTCTGGGGATGAGCATTGCCCTTCAGCCTCGTGCCACCCCACTGGCACAATTACCCTTTCAAACAGGGGATGAGCACAAAGATCTCTGTCTCCTGGGTAGGTACAATGCATGGCAGCTCTGAGACCCAGAGAGATCTGGTGTATCTTTGAATCCTGCAGGATTTTTCCTGGGTCAGTATCAAACCCACTCCCTCAAATGCTGTTGGGGAAAAGCAGAACAAAACAATTCTCAACAGAGCTGCTGATTCAAGACAGTCTGCTTTGCCTCACCCACAAAGCTTTGTATTCTCAAGCGCTCCCCCAGCCAGCTGTCACCCTTAGCATGGTGGTCCCTGCCTCTCCCTTCTGCTGCAGACACTTCTGCTTTACCTCTCTCCCTGCCTCATTCACCCACTTGGTTTTGTGTCCACGCTGCCACTTTTGGGGAACAAGGGTGGCAGCATTTACTGTGGATCATTTCACAAATCCAGTTTACAGCAGCACAGCAAGGGGAAGGCAAAATGCAGTGTGAGGGGGAAGGCAAAACCAAGGAAACACGAGGAAACTGAACCCTTCCTTCCTTAACACAAGGAAACCTGAACCCTCCTTCAGCTCACAGGGAGGAAGTCCAGGACTTCCCAAGAACAACCCCATTCCCAGTATTTGGACATTCTGGATGCTAAGAGTACCAGCAGCAAGGAAAGTAGAGAATACAGTTCTTTTTCATGTATCCCTCAACTTCAGAGTGACAAAACCCACTTGTTTTTGCCACCCTCTTTTCTGGACACTCAGATTTTCACTCTCAGATGCCCTGCAATGCCTTCATTTTCCCCAGAGGGTGAAAGACAACAAATTTGGCCAAAAAAGTACAATAGACCCTCTAATGACTGGCCATGGGTGTGACAGTACCCTGCTCTGCTTGCTCTGTGTCAAGGAAGACAGACAGAAATGGAGAAGGCACAGAGGCAGCACCAAAACCAACTCGTAAGCCTTAAGAAGGGAAAAAAGAACAGGACTGTGAGGAGCCATTTAACTCCATCTCCTCATGGCTGGGGAATTTCTTGCTAGCAGGACACGTGTCAGGCAGCCCTTGTGGAAAGCTCATTTTGCAGCAGTTGCAATTTGCTGCAGCATTTGCAGCGTTGGCAGCCTGTAATCGAATCCACTGGGAGGATTTTGCTTTCCATAAATCCCATTGGAGCCAGGCCCATAAATAGTTCCACTGTAGTGTAGAGCTGCATACAAGGCAAGAGCAAATGTTCCACATAATGACTGCTGGCCTTAATCACACTGAGGAGTGGATCATATTTCCACCATTTTGTCAAGTTTTATTATAGATCCCCCTCTTGAAGGATACCCCTAAGTGGTGAGGGGGTGACCACAGTGGTGCCAAACAGCTTCCTCACAGGGGACAGGCAAAGCAGCCCTTAATTGCAGGGGTTTCCCCTATTCCCAGAAGAGATTTGGAACACTTTTCTCTGTAAATAAGGTGTTCTGACTCCATCCTGACACTCCTTGTAGTGGACAGCAAGGGATTGATCAGATTTTTATGAGTGGCTGCAAAAATAAAGAGAGACACACCTCCAGAAACAAACTTTAGGACACTGCAAGAAAATCATCATAAAATACAAACTTTGAATAGAATTATATCCTACATCCAGGGATACCCTTGTTGGGAGTTCATAGCTCATTTATCACAATGGGAAAGAGGACAAACCCCACCTGGGTGACAGCTACAGCAGGTGGCAATTAGGTGACAGCCACACCCAGAAACAGCAGAGCAGTTCCCAGAATTGGGCTCACCACCCCATTAGATTGCAGTGTTAATACCTGCAAGCCTGACAAATTCATCTGCAAGAAGCTGGGCTCCAGACCAGAAGGGGAAAGTTGCCAGTGGAAGCTTTTGGGAACCCCTGGTGGTTCATCATCACAGGGGATAAATCCAAGGTGTTTATACCCCCCCAAAGGCTGGGAAATATCCTGTTCCAGCAGGGCTGACCCCAGGCTTTACAAGCATATGGAGAAGACAGTCCAATGTAGGGATCCCAAATGAGTACACATGAATGAATCTGGGGTTTGGGAGCACACAGATCCTTCTTAAAACAAATCATCATTCATCATCCTCTTTTATTATATTCACAATGCCAGTTCCCTGGTTTTCAGCAGCAGAAATCTCCTTGACTCATTCCAATAATCATTTGCCTTCCACTGAACAGTCTGTGCATTCAAGTGTGGAATTACTGCTACCTTGGAAACCCCAGGAGAATGATATTAGCACCTACTCCCTATAGCCCAGATTTGGGACAGGTGGTGTCAGCAAGGGGGAATGGACTTTCTCTGTAATAAAAGAAATATGATCTGACATGCTTTTAGTGGTTTAAATATGAAAGGTATTTTACTGCAAGAGGGTCTGATATGGGACTCTTCCCAGCTGCAATTGGGAATTGCAGCTGCAATTGTCACAAAACCTATGAGGAAAGCAATCACCTTCCTACAGGTTTCCCTCCTTCTTTTATTTTTTACTGCAATAAGAGAAAAACAAAACAAAAAAACCCAAAACCAAACCAAAACAAAACAAACAAACAAAAAAGAATAAGTAAAATATATCACTGAGAGAATACAGAAATATGGACAAGGAAGGCAAATACCAGAGCCTCACCTTCTTAGGAAACCAGGCCATGAAGAGTGAATCACATTACTCAGACTATTTTGCAAAGTATTCAGTTAGAAAATAGATTAGATATACCAGAACAAAACTCTTTAACAATCCACATGCAGCTTGAATCTTCCTTAGATAGATGATGGACAAATTCCCCAATGAATTGCACCACTTGGAAAAAAGAAAACCCTCCTAACATTACTAACCTCAACACATTTTCAACTGTAAATGGTTCATGCTGTGCCCATGCAGAGCTGAGTCCTTTAAGAATTTCAGCTGATGGAAGTTTCACGTGCCATCCTGCCACCACTTCTGGTCTGAGAGGAAGGTCACAGAATGCCAGCATGGTTTGGGTTGGAAGGGACCTTAAAGCTCATCTTTTTCCAACCCCCTGTCATGGGCAGGGACACCTTCCACTAGACAAGGTGGCTCAAAAGCCCCATCCAGACACATCATTTACAGATGTGTCTCCTCTGTCCAGTCAGCTCAAGACAGTGCCCCCACAGCACTTTTGAAGGCAGCTTTGAGAACTCCACTAGGAACCAGGAGAAAGCCTCCATCCACTTAGGGCTGATGGAGGTCTAACCCACTAGAGGTTAACTCAAGCTTATGACATCTCTACATAACACTCTGACAATTCCCTAAACCTTGTCATTTCATCAAAAGGAAAAAAACCTAGAGAAGTTCTTAGACTTAGTTCTTAGACTTAGAGGTCTGGAGGTGGTTTGAAAGGTGCCCAGGTGAGGCAGCCTTGCCTTGGACTCAGCAGACAAGTCTCCTTCCTCTGCCTGCAAATGAGCAGAAGAGCCAAGCTGGGGCTGTTCCAATGAGTCATTTGGCTGCTCTCTGCTCTGGTTTTCTCTCATTTCTTTTTGCTCATTTTCCAGCATCTCTGATGCAGCGTTTCTCATTATTTCTGGACATGGCACACCACAGAGAAACCCAAAACAGAGCTTGAAATCTGAAGATGCTTCTTTTACGTTTGTCATACTGCAAAGAGTAACATTTTTACTACACTTAGAAAATGTTTAAAAGCTGCTGAGGAAGAAATCAGTACCTAAAACTCCAAATACAGAAATAGAGAACAAAGCAATGCAAAATTAATACTATGATTCCAATATTATGCCTTTCTGAGTCATGTCAAAGAGAGTCTGGGAAACTAAAAGTCTTCACAGAAGTGCTTCAATTCCCAAATGAAAAAATGTGTGAATCATTTCTCATCTGATTAACCCATTATCATCATGCTCTGCCATTGATTATCCCCTGTAATAAAGTCAGGAAAGTACCACCATGGCAAGAAGATGAGCTCTGGCTGGATTCACAGTGCTCAGGAAGAAGGTAGAAATCCCATATCTCTGGGGGAAACCCCACAAGCTCGGGTTATTTAGTCTGGAGAAAAGGAGACTCAGGGGTGACCTTATCACTCTCTGCAGCTCCTGAAAGGTGCCTGTGCTCAGGTGGGGTTGGTCTGTTTCTCCAGGAACTGACAGAACCAGAGGACACAGTCTCAAGCTGTGCCAAGAGAAATACAGGTTAGATATCAGGGAAAAAAATTTCACTGAAAAAGTCATAAAGTTCTGGAATGGCTGCCCAGGGAGGTGGTGGAGTCCCCATCCCTGGATGTGTTTGACAAAGCCTGGATGTGGCAGTGGGTGCCAGGGTTTAGCTGAGGGGTTGGGGCTGGGTTGGACTGGATGATCTTGGAGGTCTCTTCCAACCCAGTCATTCTGTGAATTCTGTGAATCTCAGACAGCTGCCAGCCCTTTAGCTGGCCAGCCTTTAGAACTTCAGCCAGCCCTTTAGAGCCCTTCTCTCCTTGCCTCTGGCCAGGCCTGCCAGTGCAGCTAGAGGGAGAAAGCTGGGCAGAAAATCTCAGGGCTCCCAGGCAGCACTGCCCAGCTCTGGAAGCTTGCAGGAGATTGGGGCTGGGGATTCAGGCCCCATGATCTGGCCACTGTGTAGACTTGAATTGCCCCCAAAACTCAGAATAGAAAAAGCTGTGCCAGACCCTTGTTTAACTGTTCCCATCAATTCAGCATCCAGTATTTGCAGATGACACCATTTCAAGGTACTGGGTACCAAAAATCTGTGTTTACCCATCTACCTTGAACCCACTTACCAGACTGCCTGCCTATATTTGTGTCTGCTTGTAACCTGCCCTAAACCAAGACACCACTGTTTCCCATTAGGATCCTTTCCTCCTTAGTTTAAATCCTAATCATGCAACACACAAAGTACAGTGTAATTCATGTTCTTGGCTCCAGACACATTATTAGAAACAGACTTAGTCATCACTTGCTCCTTAGAAATCCATCTTGTAGTAACTGATTTTCAAAATGACAGGAGTTGAGACACTTTGATTTGGAGGATGTTCTCCTTAAAAATCCATGAAAGGAGGCCACAGGGTGGTTTGGTTTGGTTTTAAGAGGAGAGTGTGCATCACTTTTTGAAAACCCAAGACAAAGTCTCTCAAAGTCACTTGTGACTGCTGAAATCCTTGTCCAATAAATAACAATTCCCATCCTCATTACTGAGCAAAGGCTGATGGGGAAAGCAGGTCTGCATCAGAGGGACAACAAACCTTCAGTGGCTGAAGCTGCCAAAAACACATTCCTCCTGGCAGATATCTTCTCCCAGGAGCTGCCCCTGCCACTTTCTGCTGGGCTGTTTTCTTCAGCTGTTCAATCCCTCTGCAGCAAAGACATTGCTCCTCCCCTCCCAGCAGCAGACAGAGCACAAGGCTTCACAACTGTGCTGTGTCTTCAGCTTTCTCCTTCCTCTTGAAAGGACAGGACTGTGGGGTGAGAAAGACTTGTCAAGTTAATCAGGGACTGAGCAATGTTAGTTTTGAACTCTGCTGTGAAGCAAGCAGGTCTGCTAAACTTCGTGCACTGGGAGTGGGGACAAAGTGCTTTTCAGCATTCACCACCCTCAGACAGAGAAGCAAACATGCTAGCCAGGATTACCAGCATACTTGTATTAAGTGTTAAAACCCACAGCAGACAGAGTTGATTATGGTTCTTTAATTACTGCTAAAATTATCAAAACACTAGAAAAAAAAATCTTTGTAAAATTGCAAATATCCTTTCTAAGGGATAGATAAAAATTCTGCCTCTATAATGGCAACAAAAGGAACTGCAACTGCAAGAAGGTTAAAAAACAGAAAAGGAAAAGGTGATGCAAAGAGAAAATGGAAGAGACTACAGTGATGCTCTGAAGAAACATAAGGTCCATCTAATTTTACAAGAGACTGAGGGTCTCAATTCCTTTCAGATCATAAAAACCCCAACTGGAAGACAGATACCCCCAACAACAGCAGGCACAAATGTGATATCCCAGCCTCACACCTCTCAGGCTGGTCATTATGCCATTATTAAATGTAGAACAGCCCCCCACTCCAAGGCACCCTATAAAGGCTGGGCTAAACTGACACTCAGCCCAGGAAGAGGAAGAAGAGAGGCACTGGCAGGAGGCTGCTAACATTACAATCCTTCCCATCACTTGGAAGACACATCCAACATCCAAAGGTTGGATATCCACAGCCACATTCCAGACTGATTCTCACATCCCCCAATTATCTCAATATGATTTTACTGTAATAAGAAACCTGCACACTCATTGCAGAAAACAGCATTGAAACTAGAAGATGGTATATTTTGAAAACTGCTGTACAAATAATGAGTCCCTAAAATCTTGCAATTTAAAACTGACCAATCATCTTTGTTCCTGCCAACTCACTTACAGAATTAATAGAAGAATTTAATCAGTCATTTGCTGTATGTAACATTCAGAAGGACAAATCAAAAATGAACACACATGAAACAATTTCACAGATTATTCTGAAGGAGGTGCACTGGCTTGCATTCACTGCAGCACAACTAATTTAAGGAAGCCATGACATTGTGTTTTGTGCTAGACAACTCTTGCATGGCAGCATAACCTTTCAGGACCCAATCTCCCACCTATTCTACAGCCTCCAAAACTACAGAAGTGAAGCTGCCTTCCACTGTACTTACCACTGTGACTAAAATTGTCTTTGCTATAAAAAATCACCCAAATCAGCTTTGGCACTTAGGGTTCAGCTGCACTTACTCTTCTCACTTCTAGGATCTATATTTCTCAAACAGAAAAATAGAAGTAACCTCCTAAACAAAGTGTTGAAAACCTGCACATGCACACAGAGCAGCCCACAGCCAACTGCTGCAGTTCTATCAGCCTAATGGAGTTGCTTGGGATGATGAGTTTGGGGAAAAGTATTCAATAACAATACCAGGCATTTTTGAACTACTTTTGGGAGTAACAGTCCTCTAAACTATGTCATCAGCCTCGTGGTGGCAGCTCTGAAGCGTCTCATATTGCAAATATCTGACTCTGACAGAAGTTTAACGAGCAGGAGAAAAGCTCTCAGGGCTAGCAATTCAAACAGAAGTGGCTGATATATAAGCCTGATTTATATTGCACTCTAGGAGACCACCAAACACCTGATCACATGTGGCTTATATGAAACTGCAACTTTAGAGATAATAACTGCAAGGGCTGCAGGCAGAGGCATAGGCAGCCTGCACTGGCTGCCAAACTCCAGGCAGAACAAACAAACTTTTGTAGGGTTTTCAAGGTGCTGTCACTCCCTACAGCCAGAAACCCTCTCAGGAGATCCTTTATCCCTTGTATTCTAACATCTTGCCCAGTCCCACAGGATTTCCACCTCCTGTATCCTGCAGCACTTTCTGCAACAGTCACTGTGTATCTCCTAAAAACCTCTGATCTCATAGGTCACACAAGAAGCAAAGTGACATTCTTGAGCTTTAGCATGTCACTTGCCTGCCTCCAGCTAAATTAGGAGAGCAGTGGCAGCAGTCTATTTAGAGCCAGCACAGCTTCTGACAGACCCTGAAGGAGAGACATTTCTTACTTCTACATCACTGCTCCCCAAAAAAACAGGCTTGCACTGAGGAGCAGCTTCATTGGGAAGGTTTTGCAGTGCTTCACCAAGGTTGTTTTCACACACAGAGTGAACACACAAACATTAAGAGCACAGCACAAGTGGCCTAGCTCCATCACAGCTGGTTTTAAACAGCTTGGCCAGGTTCATCCATTGTATGGCTGGCAGCAGTGAGACCTTCCTGTGCGCTCTCAGCTTGGACTGCAGCATGACTGGCTTCTGAGTCTCCCCTCTCCCACTAAAAGCATTAAGGGGCCCACATTGTCATCTTGTCACGTTTTTGGGAGGAGGCTCTTTGCCCCTGACTGGTTGGAGAAGTGTAAGAAAAGCCTGGCTGGCCCTGCCTGCAGCCTCCTTTGCCTTCTGGGTGGAAGGCACCTCTCCAGCCATGGGCGTAGCACTGGGAATGATCATCCTGCTGGGACAAGAGGGTGCAGTGCCACCAAAAACCACCTGCTAATGGTACACAACAATGTCAGTTCAGAGAGAGCATTGAGTTGGGATGGCTGGGAGGCTGAACAGCATTAACTATAGAGGGATGCCACAGCTGGGAGTGCCACAGGGAGCACTGCCACCAGACACAACAACCTCAAACTCCCAAACCACCAGCCCAAACTGTCAGCTCCATCTTTCCATGTCAATTCTCTAAATACAGACACTTTTTACACAGGATGCTTAGAAACACTATCATAGTGATTCATGGGAAAAGGGGAGCTCATCAAATGCTTTATGTTCATTTGTGTCCTCTCAGACAACTGTGATACAGATACATTCTAGATATTGGTGGGGACCTCTATCAGGACTTCATAAGTCTTGACAATGCTACTTCCATTCTTAAAACAGCTTTTTGAGATATGTATAATGTGAATGATTATATGATAATGTAGGTATATGATAATGTAGATATGTATAATGTGAATGATTATATGATAATGTAGTTATGGCCATCTTTCCCCAAAAATAATCATCTTCATGGGTATAATTCAAAATGCACAAATATTATCTGAAATCTACACAGGTTTCATAAATCCAAAGTACTTACTGCTAAACATGGAAATAGTTGAAAAATTTTGGTTCCTACAGCTTTGTTCTCACTGGGCCATCTCAAGATTTGTATAAGACTGAGCTATATACGCCTTAAATTCTAACACAACAGCAAGAATCATGCAGGTAATTAAAAAACAGGGTGTTCCAGAGTATTAAACACATTTTGGAGTGTCTGAGCTTTTAGTGTTAAGCAAATGCAGACGGTGTGCTTGGCAAAGACAGGATTCCAGTGAGAAGGACAGAGAACACATGATCTCAGAGAATTATGCTCATGTCTCCAAGCTCCTTGTTTTGAAACCTATCCATACCTCATTGAGAAGTCTTACTAATGACTGAAGCGAAAATGAGGTCTAGATTGTGAAAGCACCAGATTTCCTAAAAAGAGATATGATCTTTGAGTTTTGTTAGATTTCAAGCCCAGTTGGTCCCTAACAGAAATCAGCAAACTTTAAACCACATCACATTAAGCCAGTCAGTCCTTTAGTTCCTGGTCTGACTCAAGACCTGGAGCACTTCATGTCAAAAGAGAGAGGGAGAAATAAAAAAGTGGAAAAAGAGGCTGGTGCCCCATAAGTCACAATGAAACCTTCCAGGCAGTGCAGGTATGTGGACACAGAGCTATCTTTCTGTGCCCTTTCCAAGCCTAAAGTCACTCCATCTCCCAGTAGAGTAACATGGGATGCAGGAAAGACAGATCATTCTAAATGGCAGTAATTTAAATCCTCTGCTGTGTGCTCCAGGGAAAAGAGTGGAGGGAAAAGGCAAGGGAATCTCTGCAGCTCACATGTGGAGCTCTGAAGACACAGGAATCCCAGTTGCCCAAAGCAGCACCAAGGGAATTTTATCCTGTGCAGTGTGAGACAGCATGCAGAATTTAACATCTCATAAACTACACAGCACCCCTCCAGGGCTTCCAGCTAGTGCTCTCCTTGGTGGAGAGTCCTGCCTGGTGGCACTGGATGCTCACATTCTGCCTCCATGCACGCTGTTGTTACATTTAGCCAGGCACTGGCATTTCAGAGCCTGGTTGCTCAGTGATCTATAAGCTGGTGCTCATGCCGAGGAACCCGAGGTGCCAAAAAATGACTGGAAGCTTTACAGGACAGTGGAAAGCAAAGAGCGCTTGGGTGGCACTTTCTTCCACAGGGAAAGATGGCATTAGGAAGGTGAGCTGCCCAAAGGTGAGGCTGAAGGCAGCCCCCAAATCACCTGGGCAAGGGTGAGAAGCAGCCACACCTTCAGGAAGCTGCTCCCTCCCGGGGCAGGGTGGGAGTGACAGACACTCCCAGCTCTGCAGGGAACGCCTTGTATGTGCTGCTGCCAGTTGCTGGGGGACGCTGACATCGTCTGGGACAGAATTAGAAAACCTTGAGCAGAAGGACACAAGTGCTAAGTCAGCCATGTGCTATATGTGGCACACCAGTTGGTGCCTTCTTTCCCCTTCTTTAGGTGCTCATTCCTTTGCCTGCTCCTTCAGCAAGGTTTGACTTCAGCCTGCACTGCCCTGTGACTGCTACGTGCCCCTGGCTGCATTCAGGCTAGCAACACCTTACGTAGCACCCAAAGGAGCCAAGGGACAAACCTTCCCTGGAGCCACCAGAGCCCTTCACTTGTCCATGCAATCCCATCTTTGTGCCATTACATAAAGCTGTGTGCAGTTTACCCATCACTGCCCTTCCCACCACCTGCAAATCCCATGGGGTGCTCCTGGCTGTCTGCTGCTGACACCCCTGCAGTCAGCTCGACATCTCCCGTGCTGCATTCTGCTCCCAGACCTCCTTCCTGACAGGCTCCTGTGACCAGGACCTCTAAAACATGCTGGCCAGGCAATTTTCCAGGCTTCACTCTCTTCTACACAAGTTTCTACAGCTTAGCAGGATGTTCTGCAGCTCTGACCATCCTGGATAGCAAAAGGCTTTGTTATTTTGTTGAAAGTGGCTTCCATCCTGTGAGCACTGGAAAGCCAAATCATTAGCAGATTAATTAGGCACACAGCCAACATTACAGCTAAAGCTGAGACCTTAAAGTTTGCTGGAAGTGGATGCCTGGCTTAATACTTAAAGCCAGTGATGAAACATGCAAGAATCAAAACAGACAAGCAGTCCCTCTCTCTCATGGCACAAATCACACGTTGAAGAGAGCACAAGGAACTCTGCAGCCTCTTGGTGTGGAAAAATGCAACCAGCCTCTATCAGGTCAAGAACTGCTCATGAACAGTAAAATGGATTATATATTCTTTCCAAATCTGTTGTGAATTATGGTAAGTCATATATTCCTGATAAGTGCCTAAATAAAGTCATATATTCCTGATAAGTGCCTAAATACCCAGTTCTTTCCCGGATCTTATCAGGCTCTTGGTTTCAAACAGTCTTCCAAGGTGTACAATTAAATTGGTGTCAGAAAAAAAAATATCATTTGCATGTATTAATGTTAAATTTCACTGAACCTCCCTCCTTGTTTGTGCTCAGTAGGCTCCTCCATGAATATCTTTGTATTTACATTAAAAAATGAGACCATTTCTCACTTATGGGCTGAATAAAATATGTGTTTGTGCCATGGGACAGCTCCAGACCGCTGCAATCTTTCTGAGATTGCTGCCTGCCAAATGGTTCATGTACACTTGTAATTTTTCCTGCTGACATTGCAGGCACCCAGCCTTCAGAAGAGGAACACAGCAAATATTTAACAGCAACAGGTGTCAGATAGAAGCTGATCACAGGAAAGAGAAAACACATTAGCTGAAATTATAGCAAGTAAGTGTGCATGGGACAGGAGAAAGTCTCCAGGAAAAGAGTGCAATATGCTGACTGCACTTAGGTGTTTGTAAATATTCTCTATTCTCACATCTTGCTGAAAGCAAACCCCCATCAGAGCAACCAACACTTCCTCTGGTGCTTGATCTGGTATACTGCCATGAACTCACTAAACAAATAGAAGTTAATTGCATTTTCAGGTATTTTAGGCAGCAAAAGGCAAAAATCTCAAAGGGAGTTCATTATGAAACAGAGCAGAAGCAACAGCGCTCACCTTTTCTTCCAACAGCTCCAGGCTTGCATAATCCCCTGAAATAAAGAACATCTTGTCTTCTACTTCACAGTATCCATTTAAACCATCAGCTCCCTCCTCCTGAAGAGGGGCCTGACTCCCTGGGCTACAGGAAGCCCAAAACAGAGCTCTCCTTTTAAAACTGGACCAGAACGACAGAGATCTCAGAACAAACACACAGGGGGTGCAGCCCAGGTATTTCCATTTCCATTTTGGTGTTGCAATTGATACCACCTCTCTGTGACTTTAGCCTGACAAAAGGAACACATTCCACTTGAGAAGTGTCAGAATGAATCACTTCAATGATCTGGATGTAAAACACACTTCCCTTACAGTTAGTTCAACTAAATCCAGCCCAAATGCATAGAAGTTTTGCATTGGCCAGAACTATATTCTTATCAATTAAACCAATAAAGACCAGGCAAGCCCCAAGCAAGCTCCCTGTGTCAGTGAGTGGCAGGGCTAACAGGCCATGGCTTCCAACCAACACCTTTCTCACTGCTGAATTTTGGAAAAGCTGAAGCTTCATCACTGTTCCTTCCCCTCAACATGAGCTCCTCTGTGGGAGAGCAGCATCCCTGCACTGCCCAGGAGCTGTGCACCCAAGAAGGCAGATGCCCATGAATTCTCATTCCCAGCTGCTTTCCCTGGGACATGGACTTTGGCAAGTCCCAGCAAGCACAAGGGAGACCCTGGATTTTGCTCTGGCAATCCTGCTTGCAAAGGTGCATGCTGAAAGTGAAAAAGGAGCTTTCCTGCTGCAGCCCCTGGAACCCACAGCCTGGGGTGAGATGGAACAGCACTGCCAGAGAACTGCAAACCTCAGCTCCCATGCCAGATCACAGAATCATGGAATATCCTGAGCTGGAAGGGACCCACAAAGATCACTGAGTCCAACTCCTGGGCCTGCACAGAATCACATTCTTTGCCCAAGAGCATTGACCAAACATCTCTTGAGCTCTGTCAGGCTTGGTGCTGTGACCCCTACCCTGGGGAGACTGTTCCAGTGCTTGACCACTCCCTGAATGAAAATCCTTTTCCTAACACCCAACCTAATCCTGTCCTGGCACAGCTGCATGCCACAGGGACACATCTCTGCATCACTTGGAATGACTTTCCTCCCTAGGGACATACCTGATGTGTTCCCAGAAATGTCTTGGGACACATCCAAGCTTGCCAGGCAGATAAACCTGTGGTGTCCTGTCCCAACACAGAGAACTGTCTGGATCCAAATCCTTAACCCAGCAATTGAAATAAGGACTTGCTATCCTCCTCCTCTTCCATACCTGTTTTATCTTCTCATCCAATCAATATACAATTATTTTGGGTCAGCACATCACAAAACCACCTTTACTGGCAGAATTAAGCATGCCCAGACACATCTGCATTATTACACAAGCCAAAATTGTGCAAAAACCCCATTAAGCTTGTTCTTCGTTCCTGAAATACTTTCTTCCTTTAAAAAATATATTTGGTGGTGGCTTTTGGGTTTATTTTATTGCAAATCACAGGTGAGCATAGAAATTATTAGATCATCACCAATTCTTTCTTGCAATGAAAGTTCTCACAGGTGCAGTGATGCATAAAAGTAGGTTTAGACTATTTCCATCCAAGTCACACCTCTGGGATTCATTGCACTGATGGATTCACTGAAGTTTGGTTTGTGCAATGTAAAACATCAGAATCACTAGAGATGCCCCCATCAGGCCCCTTGGGGATGACAGCCCACAGGCTCCTGCTGGTCAGCAGCAGTGCAGAGTCCATGCTAACACTTTCCCACACAGTCTAGCAGAGCAAGAATCTCTCCATAAAGCATCTTGGAGGCAGCCAGCAGAGCTCATACATCACAGGCTTAAAGGCAGAGAAATAGGAAATAAAGTCCTTCCTAGTGTGTGTTCCCTGAGGCAGAGGCTGAGCCAAGACTTCAAATTATATCCATCAGTACAGGACTACTGATTCAAAAGGGATGACTCAATTTCTATCAGGTCCCTTGCTCAAGGTCATGGGCTGTAGCAAAGAAGAGATCTGAGCATGATCCTACATGAAATGAAAGTACACCTTTAGCCACTCTCCATCCCTCCTCTTGGTATGCATATTTTTGGTAAGTTTATCTAGGAAGGCAAACTTACCAAAAAACCACATTAATTGAAAAGGCAAGTGCTTGGATATCCTGCCAGATTTTGGATGTCCAAGCCTTCAAGCTTTTAGGTTCTAAGTACAAAATACTCTACCCATCGTTTATGAGACAGAAACATGGGCTCCATCAAAAGCCTTGCACTTACTAGCACAAAACTTCAGGAGTCTGGAGAGTAAATAGGAGAGGGATTGCTAGACAAGGGAGGAACAATCAGTGCTCCAGGATTTTTCTGTGGAAAATCTCAATCATATGGGCTCAGGGAAATCATCAAGTTTAAAGAGTTAGAAGCTGTTTTGCAGTCATGGAAAATGTCTAGTGAAAACACAAAAGCCACCTTCTCCTGCAAGCTGTGTCCCTTGGAGAGCATGGAGAGCAGGAACATCCAGGAGGGGTGGAAAGATAAACAAGGGACACAGGATGGCAGGTGAAACAGGTGAAAACAGAATTGCCTCCATTGCCTGATGGCTAGTTTACAATAATAAACACATTACAAAGGGAAACCTTTCAGTGTGGGAAGATAAAATCCAGCTGATCTCTGTTCCATTAGGGCACAGCTTAAGCCTAGGAGAGGAAAAAGATCAAAGAAAAAAATTAAAGGAAGCAGTTTTCAATTTTAAATTTTAAACACAGTCTTGATGTGACGGAAAGGAAAAGTAAGAACAGCTGAAAGACACCCTGAAAGGGTCAGGTCAGGGAGAGATGCCTTGGCTGAAGGTACTGCGGTGTTTTCCGTACTTGTCTGCTTTATTTTTAAACACCCAGAGCCTTTGCTTGAGCAACACTTCCTTGAACAAAAAGGAAGCAGAGGAGGAGAGAAGGGCTGTAAAGAGAGAAGCTAATGGGGTTGGAAAAATATGATCTCCCCAGCCATGAAAGTCAAAATTACTGTTTGAAACTGAATCCTCCTGGAGTACTACACAGGCATGGGGGAAAAGGGGAAGGGAGGGAAGGAAAGAAAGATTTATTACTTAAGCAGAACTAAAATTCTGATTTAAAAAAGGACCGTTCAATCCATATCCAAATTTCAGAACAACAGCAGATCTGAAACTGGGCTTGTAATATTTCCCTCTCCTTTGCATGCATAAAAAAGACAGGGAGGTGGACTGTGTTTTAAAGGGGAAAAAAGTCCCTTGATCTCATGAAGCCCTGAACTCTTATATTCCATTTATAGCTCTAGCTAGAATGACATCCCCCTTGATTATCAGGCTGTCCAATCCAGCTGCATGTGTCAGGACTGTATGAGGCACTAAGTGAAATATATATATGCCCTTACAGGGTTTAGCACATCGGGTCCACCTCCAGGGTACAGGCTGTAGCTCATTCTGACCACTGCTCCTCTCCCAGGAATCACTTGTTAAGTGGTTTTTGTTTGGTTTTTTTTTTTTTTTAAGTTTTTTTTTTTTTTAGGGCACTTTTACTTTCCAATTTAAGCAACACAAAATGGCACCAAAGAAGGACGTAAAGAAACCAGCGGCGGCCGCGGCACCGGCGCCTGCGCCAGCACCAGCACCAGCAGCACCAGCCAAGCCCAAAGAACCTGCCATCGACCTCAAGAGCATCAAGGTAAAGGGGGGAGCATGGCCTGAGGGGCCCAGGGGACAGGGAGCACAGTCCTGGCTGGGAGCTGCTCTGAAGGCTGGCCTGGGCTGGGTTCCGGTTTGGGGACTGCAGGGCAATGAATGAGGAACCTCAGCCCGTGGATTTGCTGAGCTGCCCCAGCTTTGGAGTGTTGCAGTAGCTGGAGGGTGTAAGGCATGGTGCATGATTTAACAAAGAGTGAAGCCTGGGATGACAAATGTTGGAGTGTGGACCTCAGAACTTTTTACTCAATTGGTACCAGTCTCGCCTGTTTGGTAAAGATAAATTTAAAATAAACACACAACAAAAAAAAACCCAAATACCCTAAAGTAGGTACATGAGGACAGGAATGGGATTACTGAAACATGAAATACAATGTTCTCCCATTGCACTGTATGAAACCCCATCTTTTATAGTTTAAAATTCTTTTCCAAATTTTTGAACCACCTGATGACCCTTTGGTCATGTGCTTTGAGATCAATATGACTTATCTTAAAAAGAAACAAAACAAAATAGTTTTAAAAAGAGAGATTTGGCAGTTTTGCCTGTTTTCTTTTCATTTGCACTGTACAACAAACATTGGTGAGACCAAGAGCAAGAAAGCCACGGATGGAAGCATTTCAAGTGATTTCCTCTCATCCTTATATGTTTGCTGAGAATTTATAATTTGCTGCAAATTGAAAGCAACAAAGAGAAGGAGTCTTTTGGGGGTTTCCTTCTGACTGCACTGTCATTTGTTCTCAAAATGTCTTTAGACTTTGCATGCCAATCAACATCACTAACTGTTGTCCTGACCCTTTGAAGAAAACTCCTCCATTTTGGGAGATTCTTTACTTAGGAAAGAGGAGAGGGAAGCTAACCAGTTAAGAGATGAAGAGACAGACTAGTTTCTCTGAGTAGGACTATAAATAGTTATTCTGTACCTACCTGGCAAGCTGATTGGTCCCAGGACCAATTTGCTAAATTCTACAGAAAGAATCATGCCTATTATGGGTAAAAAAAGGACAAAGACTACTAATAAGATTTATACATGATGAATTGTATTTCAGATACCTTAACACATATAGTCCTGACATGTTGAGCCATTTACTGAAACTTCTCCAAGTTTACTTTAATTTTTCCCAATCTATAGTTAGTATTTTTCTAAAAATGTATTTATCTTCTCATAAGATTGAAGCTGAAGCCATTGACAAGAGGAAAAAAAAAGGCATTTTGAAATATTTAGAATTTTGAAGAATAGATGAAAAACCCACTAGTTTTGAGCATACTGTCTGAAAATTAGATTAGGCCTCACATTGCGCTAGATGATGGGGAACCAAGCTAGATTTCCTGCTAAATAAATTAATATGATTTGATAGCTTTCTATCTCCAGTAATCAGAAGAAAATAGAATTTTGAACTCCATTGAACCTAGCTAATCTATCTTTGTATAAACAATAATATATTATCAGTTAAAACATGTCAAATTGCACTCTGAGGCATCTTTGCAGTTCACTCACTTACCCAAAGGAAATAGCAGCAAGAAATATGCACTGGTAGAACAGAGAGAACTATCCAGGTTTTGTCATATTCAGACTGATAAAAAAAGATAGAATTTAGGGAGAGTTTCTTTTGAAAGACACCAGACAAAATATTTTCTGCTGGGGTCCCAACCAATCACCATGGATTGTTACCTCTTTTCCTATTTTGAGAGTTCAGGCAGTGAAGGGAAAGAATCCCAGGTTATAAGTAATTTGTCTAGAATATGTGGCAGAGTCAGGAATGAGTTTTCTGAGTCTTAGCTCAGTCTCTCAATTTTTTCTCAGCACTTCCATTCAAACACCAAAGTCTCAGCATGATAAAAGTTACAGCACCATTTCCAGCACAACTTTGGAGGCAGGGAGTAGGTAAAAACTAAGGTTTTGTCTGGGACTCAGTGAATAATCCTGACCCAAGGCTCTTTACAGTGATTTACCAGACACAGAGACAAAACTCACATCACTTTAAACAAGGGGATCCACTGGGCTGTGCTTCCCTCCTCAGGGAATTAGCAGCCATGGCAGAGCTTGCTGCTTGAGAGAGGTGACTGGGAATGTCAGGCTGAATGCCACAATGATTTGGGGAGCCACACAGCAGCTAAATGCACAGAAAGGCTTTGTTAGCTTTTATAGACACATCCTATACCCTTGTTACAGCTGGAGTGGGTAAGGGAAGAGGTGCCCAACCAGCAGCCAAATAAGCCACATTTGGCTGTGCACTTCATTCTCAGTTGGCATCAGAAGTCATAGGCTCCAAAACAAAGATGGTGGTTTACAAACATGAGCAGTGATTCTCTTGGGGGTACCTCCCCACTCAGACACCCTTCTTGGCCCATCTTCAGGCAATCTGGTTTTCTGGACTTTTTGGAGTACACACTTTGCAACTTTGGTGCTTTTTTCCCTCCTTCCTTAAGTGAATTCAAGCGAGGTTTGTCTATCACCATCAGAAGCTGTGATAAAGTTGTGACAGGCCATTGACTCTTCTCTGCTCTTCACTGATTTCTTCAAATTAACCAAATTGGAGCAAATGTTTGGTGATTTGCTAGTGCCAACAGCACCTAATATAAGATGTTCTATTTTTCAGCAACATCTAATGACTATAAAACTCAGTAACAGGAATATTGGTAGACTCAAATCTCTAAACTGAGCCCTTTTACAGCTCACCTTGGGCTACAGTGTAACAACCATAGGAAGAGAGTGAAGGCAGGGATGAAGAACTTGCTTTTTAATGGAAATGTGAAGACCTATTTCCTTCTACTCAGGGAACAGCTTAAAAACTCAATCTTTGCACAAGCCTTTCCAGACCATATGTATATTTCCAATTTTCCTTGTTACTAATATGTCTTGGATTTGTATAGGCATAAAAGTTAAAAATTAAATAATAACTGAGAAGAGAACAGGGCAGTGGAAACAGCTGAGAGCCATCACTAGGAACCAACCATGATTAAAATCAAAATTACCATATAGATAATTTTTCTTAAGAGATCCCCAAGAATTCTGCAATTAAAACTGTGGCCCATGACTCTCCTGAAAACACAGCTTATGTGTTTTATCAACCTTCTTCTCCCACACAAGCCTGAGTGAGAAGAAATGTTTAACTCATGAAAAGCACTACTGGGGGTCTATTTCTGCAACAACTGGGATGAAACATGAATGATGCAGATGTCTCATGCTTGGTTTTGCAAGTGACAATGGGAAATGGATAAACTTCCCATTGCACAAATCTGCATAGCTTAGTTCCTATTACCAACATGAAAAGTATGTTGGTTTTCTAGTGGAAATTTAAGAGTCTTTCCCAGCCCTTGGACAGAGCCCAGGCTCATAAAGTCAACTAGGATGTTTAGGGATGCAAATGCTGAAGATGCTGAGGGCAGTGCTTCACAGGCTGCCACTCTGCAGATGGTGATCTGGATGTGTCCTGACCTGATGTCACACTAGGACCTTTACTTCAAGGATACAGCTGAGTATCTTCTCTTGAGTACACACAGAGACTGGGCAAGTGTCCACACTGGAAGTGAGGTTAGGGGTACACAAGGCTTCCTATACCTGCATTTTCAAGACTCAGACACCATGACATCAATTATGCCTTGCCCAACTGCAGATCAGACACCCAAATGTTTAGAAGAAAAACAATTAAAGGCTACCAATTAGTAAAGACTTGCTAAAATCTTGTGTAACTGTGTGATGCATGATGATGATGCCTGTTGCATGGATTGTTTCTAACTGCAGAGCTCTTAAGGCAGTAAAAAGTGTTTCTCCAAGTATCCTTATTTCTTGTCACATTCACCACTTGAGTAGGTCATCTCTGAAGAGACATTGCTTTGGATTTAACCAGAGAGAGAGAGAGAAACTCACTAAAATGCACTGACAGAAAGCTCCTGGGCTAGAGGGCAAGCAGCACTGCAAATGTCAGCTGAAGCACTTGGAGAGCTGTTGTGCTGCAGACAAACCCCACATGAAGCTGTGAGAGCAGGAATGTCAACAGAGGCTTTGCTCAAGAGTGCTAAGGGCTTTTTTATGAGACAGCAGGTTTTTACTTGAAACTTTTGGCTCAGGTCTTCAAAATGTGCCTGATTTATCTCCAGCTGTGACTCCAGAAGGATTCCTTAGGATGGGTGATCTGTTGGACAAGGTCACCAGTCCCAAGTGTCCTTACAGGTAGGAAGGGGACAAATGTCAATATGAATTCAGACTTAAGAGATGTAAAGGTGCCTCTCTGATGCCATCCAGACCAGCTTCCTGCTACTGCTTTGACCCAGCACCATCCAGGATCCAGCCCAGGACAGCCCCAGCCCCTGGCTCTGTGGATCTCACCGCTGACATGTCACAGCCCATGCTGCTGCCAAACCCAGGACAGGCAAGGCACAGCACAAAGGTGTCCCAGGAGAGGCACTTTGGACAAGGACTGCTGCACACCAAACATCCCCTGGGCACACTGTTGGAAACAACACACAAAAACCACAGCTTAGTTTTGTTTACAAAGCTTTCAAAAGAATTTTGCCTTCCTAAACTGCTGCTAAGCAAGAAGCCCATCAAAAGTAGAGACTACCCACATATATTAGTAGACATTTTTCCTTAATGTTGCTAACTGGAAAAATTGTTTGAAAAATAATGATTTTTTTGTTTAATTTAAACAAGACCCATTCTTAGTAATTCACAGCTTTAGCAGCATTTAAAAAAGAATACCTGTGGCCTTTGGATGCTTTGGTGAATGGCAGACTTTGGTAGAAACAGTGCAAAGCAAATTACACAAAATGTAACATTTTAAGAGCTCACAGGATAACTCCAAGTGTTAACAGGAATTATGTGGCAGAACCTTAGACCCATCAAAACAACCCCACAATATTTCTAAAATACTGTTTTAAGCCCCTTCAGAGCACAGAGATGTTGTAAAAGATAGTAATCAGATACCTGAGTTAATCTTACATAAGGCAAGAAGAAGGTGACAAATTTAGCCAATGACAAGCAGAGAAAGAAGTTGTCTGTAAGGGGATCTGAAACAAGCAACCTGGAAATTTGCCCTTGTTTCACTAAGACTTTATTACATCTTATACCCACTGCCAAGAAGCACTTTCAGCTGGCTGGTTTACCACAGAGCACTTAAATGTCAAGTAGCAAGGGTTTAAATGACATTAATACTCTAACAGTGCCACTGGGAGGCATGTTAAAACAAGAAATCCCTCTAAAAGCAGAGCTCCAGAGCCTCACATCTTGTCTATCCCCTTGATTATGCACGTTCCAGCACAAAAGCAATTAGAAATGGGACATGTTTACAAATGAGCCCAGCTGAAGGCACTTTGCCCCCTGAAGCTGGAGAAATGTGATCAAGAGGGCAGCAAGAGCACGTATCACAGCCAGACATTTCAGAAGGGCACGTTAGTTAAACGTCAAGGCTCATCCAAAAGTTTCTGCACAGCTGCAGAGTAACTGTGACGGTTTAAAAACCTATAAACTGGAAAGTGACACAAAATGCTTAGGAAAAAGGTCAAGTTAATCTGCAGTCAAGTCATTTAAACTCAGAGATATTTCTGAAGCAGTCTTTCAAATCTCAGAGTATCTCACACATGAAATTTTTTCTCCTGTATTAATGGGGGTTGTTGTTATTCTTTCAATTGTGTTTCTAGGCAGCTCTGTTCTCAAAACAGACCTCAGTTTCTCAAGAACTCTTCTTCTTCTAATGTTTCTCTGCCTTGTACAGCAGGAAGCTAAATCCATCAGGCTGTTAATTCTTACTCTCTAAAACCTGTGGCATTGATTGCACAAGTTATGGAACTGAGGTGAGGGATGGGAAAAGGACAACCTGCTTTTCAGAGGGGTTTGGAAGCTGTGTAATCCTCCATGCAGTGATGTCTACTAGAAAAGATGTGCAGCTGTATTAATCAAGGAGCAGACATTAATAGTGAGCAGGTATCATATAAACTACTGCAGGCACAATCCTATCTTAACTTCATAAAAAAAAAATAAATTTAAACCTCTCCAGTCCTGAATAGAAGGCTAAATATACAATAAGTATCTTAGGAGAATCTCAGATTTTCTCCTCTCTGATTTTCCAAGATATCCAGTATGTCTTAGTATCTTTTAAAGAGACAGCACCTTGAAATAGCTGGTAATTCTCTAATGAACTTCTAAGATGATCTACTTCTTGTTATTCATGCAAAAGGTAACAAACAAATGGAGCAGTTTAATGCTTTAACTTCCAGCAGTACCTTCTCCCAGGGTTTTCCATCCTGTCCAGACCTTTCCTGAGTTACAGGGAGCACAAGGCAGCTGCCTCTCAGCACAGTCCCAGTGCCCACCAGCCTAAAGAGGTGAGCACAGCATCACACTGCAGAGCTCGGGGCCCTAAGGCACAGAAACCAATGATTTGTGGGAAATCAGGAACTCTGTTAATAATTTGGAAATTTTTGTGGATTGAGTCTCCATTTAACTGGTGAAAAAGAGATTGCACACAACCCCATCAGCCCCACCCCTGAGCTGGGACCTGGTCAGAATACCTCTGGCACGAGAATTACTAGAAAGTAGTCACAGACAATGCAAGGAAAAAACAAATAAAACAACCAAACTCAAAACACACTACCTTTTTCTTTGGCACAGATAGCCCTCTGGATAACAACTCTGCCCATAGGGCTATATGAAATTAGAGAATTCCAGGTAGTTCTGGTCTTTCCCATGTGTTGCAGTTGCTTCAACCTCTCATTCTTTTTGCTAGGGATGGGGCATTCAGTTTTTGTTAAACTGAGCTCCCTGAAATATCCAAATCATCCCTAAAGCCTCAAGACTCAGTGTCCTCTGACAATGCAGAGAACACTGCCAGGATCAGAGCAAAGACCAGATCACCGCAAAATACTTCTTTGTCCCTTTTGAATTTTCTGAAAGCTCCTTTTAGAATTGGAAATCTCACCTTTAATTTCTTTTAAGGAGTATTTGAAATATTTTTCATCTAGGCCATTTTGTAGCTGCCCTTACTGAAAGCAAGTACATTTTAACCTCCCCAACAGTTCTATTGTCTTAGAGCAGATTCTTAATTTAAATGAGTGCAACATGTCCATGCTAGAATATTCCTCCCCAGTAAAATTCTGTCTAGTGAGATGTTATTCAAGGATCAGTATTAAAATGAAGGGCTGATACAGTGCACTAATTTTTCCTTATCTGAACTCTGAGCCAAACTCCCATATGGTCAAAAGACAATCAGCTTATATGTAGGCCCTCTAAGCTGATAATATTTGATAGCCCATTTAAACCAGATGACTAATCCAGGTATCTGTATCTGTTTTTTATACCCAAGATAAATGCACTCCAATTATTTTCTGCTTGGCATCTTTTGGAATGAGTTTTATTGTAGCCAAACATAGAACCTTCCTGCTCAAGAGAAGGAGTCTAAGTTTTCCCTAAAACAAAACAAAAAAACCAAATTAAAAAAAAAAAACCAAAACAAAAAAACAAATCTAAAAATTCAAATCTGTTTTCAGGGGAACATTTCCTAGCTGCCAGCACTGGAGAACAAGATGCTGAAGGCAGAAAGAAAATTCCACAAAAAGCAACATACTCCATTGACCTAGACACCATTTCAGTCTTTCAAAAGCTCCTCTATTAAGGCATGAGGACTGATGGCCAAGGCCTTGAGGATTTTTCTCACTCACCTGAATTCCAGCCCCAGCCAGTGTAAATCAGGAACTCTGCACTGTGCTAAACCTATGTCAGCAAACCCAGGGCAAAACCATCAGCCCCCTTTCTATGCAGCCACACCTGATTGTGGCTACACCATTGTGAACACACCCCTGTTCCCACAGGCTAATAGATTACAAATAGCAAAAAAACACCAAAATCCAGCAACAAACCAACCAAAAGCAAAGAACTGTTAGCAGAGTTTTTTTCATACTCAGTATAATTCCAGATATTTCTAAAAAATTGCAAATAATTTGTTTGAACAGAGCATTTTCCAGCTAAAATGGCAAGCTGAGAAAAATCTTTGCAGTTGGATCTTTATTTTTTTTTAATAGGAGGTAGGAGGTTGGTATCTCAAATCCCCTTAATTTGATTGCTCAGTTTTGTAACAACAGTAAAATAATCTGAATTTGATTCTCTCATTCAGAGCATTCATCATACTGAAAACACACAGTGGTGGAGGTTATGCTTCTCTTCAGGAGAAGACCAAGCTACAGGAAAAGGTTTTTCTCACTATCACATTTCATCTTTAGACAACCAGGAACAGTGACTTTTTAGCAGGGGCAACCAATAGAAACTAAAAGGGGGGATTTGAGTTCAGAACTGGGAGTGTGCTGTTGTCACACAACCATTCCTGCCCTGGCTTCATGGCACTCTTGATCTTGTTGAGGCAACAGGGAATGGAAGAAGCTTGGAGCAAAGTTTGCCAATCCTTTTACAAGTCATAACATCCACTGAGGTATTTGACCTGGTCTTGGGGGATGCTGCATGGCAGGCCTTGAAACTGCAATCTCTACCTCCTGCTCCCTGTGGGCAGGCCCACCATGACCACCCTGCAACCCAAAAAGCAAATACCCTTTTCCCCACTGTGAACAGTCATCCTTCCAGTTCACAAAGGCTTTTGGGGTGCTTAGCTTCTATCACAGCTTCTCCTTTACCTCAACCTCATAAACACCTGAGCAGCACCACATCTGTACACACCTGGGAGCTCCAAACCCAGCACCCTGGTGCCCTGCCTAACCCAAGCCCCAGAGGAAAAGCATCCTAGAGATCCCAGGCTCCTATGAATACAGATTTCCCACTGCCCTGCAGGGTACATCTACCCATCAGCCACTAACTTCATACAATTGGTTCCAAACTGCACAGATAATTTTTCCATCTAAAATGTTAAAAATTTGGGAAACAATGATCAGAGTGTGCAGAGGAAGAGCTTCCCAGAAGGATTGTCAGCTTCTCTGTTGACAGATAACTTTTCTGCTCAGTGTCAACAACTGGAACCCCTTGAGCAGACAGGCAGCAGTACTACTCCATGGATTATCCATGTTGAGCAAAGCCCAGCAAAGATGTGAGGACCATTCAACTGCATCTCACCCATCCTGCAAGCCACGTGTGGAACCAGCCAGCTCCTCACCCTCACTGCTCCTGACTCTGCAGCTCATCAGAGAAGTAGAACCCTTCCCTATAAGGAAGTCTTGGTAGGTCTGGACAAGGAATATCTCCTCCTGATGGTATGGACCCAGAAAGTGCTGACATGAATCAAACTTATTGCTTGTCACTCCCTGCCCCTCTTCAGCCTCCTAAAAATAGCCATCATAAGATGTCTATCAAGACATGGATCCTCCTGTCACTTTGCCCTAAGAAAGCTAAAGAACTCGCCAAGGGGAGGGACCTCTTCCTTCTGACACCTAATCCAGGCAATGCCGTCAGCACTGCCGGATAAATAAGGGGAAGAAAGGCAAGGGAAGCAGGACCACTCTCAAGACCTCCCAGCTAATCCTTCCTGCTGTCTGCTGCTCTGCATTTCCAACTCAACCATGGTGGGTGCACTGCAATAGTTAGCAGCCAGCCAGTGTAGTTTACAGAAGTAAATAGGGCTTCTTGCCCATGATAGGTCTTGGGGGGTGGGGGAAGGACAGTTCAGGAGACAGTTTAGGTTTGCTTGGTTTTCCTGTTAAAACCTAAAGGTTTTCCAGTTAGCCTCCAGTTTTGAACCAGGCAACAAGTAGTGGTGCAGCTCCCACAGCTTCTGACAGAAGGGTTACAATTTCCTAAGCTTTTTTTAATCAAATGCAACCAGCTAAAGTGGCTAGGAAAAATCATATTTTATATGAATAAATATAATATATTAGTACTGTATGAAACAGCGTGCAATCAAAAACTAATTTGAGACATAAAATTTAAGGGAATAATTTAATTTCTATGTTAATAAAAAACAGCTGCTTGTTTAGAAATATTACTTCAAATTGTACAACTAAACTGGATCTATGGTAAAACAGTAAATGGACCTGATGGTAATTAATTAGGGGTTTTTTTAGTTAAGAGACTTTCTATTTTTGTTGCTTCTTGCCACAGCTCTGTCTTTTCCTAGGATACAGATTTTAAGGGAAATTTTAAGAATAGACTTGCTGGTGGATTTTTATGCAGGAAGTTGCTAGATTAGGTTGCTATGGCCTAACTACATTAGGCAAGACAGAAGTGAAAGCCTCAGGTACTCGGTGCTATTTACTTTCTCTCAGTGCATTTTCAGCAGTACTAGTTCTCTTTTCTCTCTCTCTTTTTCTCCCCAACTGCAGTCCTTCTCTGCTGATGAAATCAATGGTAAGTGAAATCAAAGTTAAACTTTACCAGGGGGAAGGAGGGGGAACAAAATAGCTACCAAATGCTAAACATTCACTAGCCTTAAGAGCTCTTTTGCTATCTGCATTACTTCTGCACATTTGACAGGCCACATTTTTGCTCTTCTGGAAGATGACTCATGGATTGAGCTGGATGCTTTAGAAAACACACAGGTTCTCCCCCAGCCCCCCTTCCTAAGCTATTTTTTGTGATTGATTTCCTTCCAACAGATCGAGTTCTCCAAGGAGCAGCAGGATGGTAAGTTACAAGAGAGCTGATACCTTTTACATGTGTGTGGGTTCAAAAAGAGCTGCGGGCTCTTTTTAAGAAATTAACTTTTATAAAACAATGAGCTCAGACTTCCTCTGATATAAATCACCACACTCTTGACTTCAGAGCAGTGATGACTTATGCTGAACAAGAAGGTGGCTGTAGATCTACATGTAATTTATCTGGATGTTTGTTTACATGCTGTGTGAACTGAGAAGTTTATGCCATGAAACAAAGAGGAAAAATACTGTCTCTACTTACTGAACATTCTTCACTTGTGCTCCTGTTCTGGCTCTTCACAAGGATGCTGAAAATAAGTCTTGAACTTGACAGTCCCAGGGGAAATAGGCAGAAGGAGGACAACAGAAGGAGGAAGTGGGCTGAAAATTTAACTTAGCTGCAGTGACTTTGCAATCTCACATGAACAGAAGATGCAAGAGTTCTGTATGTCACTTTTGCCAGGAGGTGTTCTGGAGGCTGTTTTACTGTAAAAATACTCCTTTTAAGCATGGAAAGAGTCAGCAAATAAATGACTTGTGCAAATTGTTGCTTACACAATGGTGTGGATATGCTGCACTTCTTGAGCATCTTGCTATATTCTTTGATTCACAATCAACTTGAAGCTTCCAAATTTTTTGTTTCAGTCTTCTAGAACGAGACAAAAAACCTGACATGAACAATAATTCTTACAGAAGCTCTGGAAATTTAAGTGTTTCAAATAGGCTAAGAGATGCATTTGGGCTATATATTAAGTAATATTTTAAAAAGTCAAAAAATCAGTAGCCCATACAGTAGACTGAAGAAAGTGTTTAGAAAGGAAGATACAAGGATTTCCTAGAAATTCAGAGGGAGTGGAGTAGCTAGAAACAGGTCTTGAGAGAGCCCTAAACTTTGTGAAGATGAGCCTGCACTCGGTAACTCCATCAAAGCAATAAGGAGAAGGACAGTGCAGCAAGTGAGAAAATTCTCTTCTTGCAGTCCAAACTCTCTTGGTCACAAAAGAAGTCATTTGGACTCTTCCTTACTTCTTGATTCTGAAAAATTTTACAAAAGGATTGGGTGGTTAATGGAAAAATGTCCTCAATTCAAAGCTGCTGGCAATATTTTGAAAGCAAAATATTTCTTTCAGCTTCCCTATGCATTTCAGATCATCCAGCTGCTGTATTTTTACAATGGCTGATCCAAGCAGCAGAGCAAATAGAAACTATTTGAGAGAGGGAGAATTTCCCAGGAGCAGATATGCCCACCCTCAGTAACTATTTCTATCTGCACAGGCTGATGCCCCAGCAGCTGGGTAGTACCATCCTCAGACAGACTTTGAACATGCTTACTCCAGCAGAGCTATAAACTAGGATTGGCCCTTAAAAAAAATAAAAATCTAAAAATAAAAGCTTCAAAATAAAAACCCACAGCAAAGACATATTGCAGTGAAATGCATGCCTGAGAGACAAAAATCAATCTGTCCTTTTCTCCAAGCTGGGGAGCTGTGTTCAGAACTCAGTGACCATAAAACTTGATTTACAAATGGGATTTACAAAATGGAGAAACTCTCCTGATGGCTTTGCTGTTAGCACACTGGAATTGTTTTATGCCTCACTGCAGCTAAATGTCATTGATTTAGTAGGTGAAAGATCAGATCATACAATATCAATCACTACAGCTCCACCCATCTCAGCTGCTGGAGCTGATATCAGGAAGCTCTGCACTGGTCCAGAAGGCCATAATTTCATAGCCTGCAATGAAAGCTGCAAGGAAAAAGAGGTAGCAGCAAATAGGTGTCTCACATGAGACAGTAAGAGGATTAGTTTCAGATGTATTAGATTACAGCCTAGCAGGCTGACACTGTGGATCAGCACTTTTACTGGGTGCCAGCAACAACTCCATGGTGGTACAAGGAAGAGTAAAGCAAAACCATAAATACCTCTGCATCACGCCCCCAGCACAAGATGAATGAAGACATGACCTGAAATGTGGCTTCTTACTCCTAAACCTGCCCCAGAGCAGAATGAACATGGCACAGGCTGTGGAACACAAAGCCTGTGTGGCTGCTGGATGAGAATCATGACCAAGGAAAAGACATTTTACCCAGTTTGCTTGGAGCTCAAGCACAGCATCATCAGACACTGCAGTGCAGAACAGATCAACAGCACAAACCAAGATGCTTGTGGCAATGGGGTTCAAAGACAGCTTTTTGGCCACCCAGTTGTCCTTTGTCCCCTCCTCTTTTTTTAAAGCCACACTTCTTCATTCAAATTCTCTAAAAAGCCAAAAAATAGAGTAATATGATTGACATGGAACTTGACAACAGAAGATGAAGGCTGGTGATGCAATGAAGGCAACTACCTGTGCTGATTTTTGTAGGAGAAATGCCTGTACCCAAAGGTCTTGTCCAACAAGGGGAAATAAGTGAACACTGATCACTTGGCAGCACTGAAAGAAGTAAAGTGAAGTCACAAAGTGAACACACTGGAAAGGCACAGGAAAAAGCACCACATGAGTAATTCCACTGGAAAAGTGGAATATTCTTGCATCTGTAAGAAGCAGGGACAAACTACAAAGAATAGATAAAAAGAGGGAACAAACATGTTTGGAAATCACACTGTAAGACAATTTTAAGGTAAAACAACAGTAAAAGCATTTGAAATCCACCTTCAAGTTTCTTTTTAGCACTGTGTAGTTGAGGTGCTGGGATTGCAGGCAGAACCCACTGAAGCAGGCAAAGGTTGTGCACTGCCAGGCTCTTGAGAGTCCCAGTTCTCTGGAGAGATAAGGTGAAGTGGATAACAACATTTTACCATCTGCTGCTACATCATGTGAAGGAACCTGTTCTTGAATGACAGTGTTGGTAAAGAACTTATCTTTCCCTGTACTTGAAATAGATACAGGGTCAATCAAAAAGCTATTGATGGCTATTACAGCCAGGAAAGACATGAAAGGTAGATATAAAAGTTTAAAAATAGTGAAACCAAAATGTCAGAGGGGAGGAGTTTTTCTTGGGACTATGGGCCAAATATTCCCCTGGCTAACTCCCCTGGAGTCAGTGGAACAGTGCCAGGAAACAGCAGGCCCACATCTTTGTCAGCAGGGAGCTGCCTGGCTCAGTGTTGCTTTTCTCTTGCAGACTTCAAGGAGGCCTTCCTCCTCTTTGACAGGACTGGTGATGCCAAGATCACCCTCAGCCAGGTTGGCGATATCATCCGGGCACTGGGGCAGAACCCAACAAATGCAGAGGTCAACAAAATTCTGGGGAACCCCAGCAAAGAGGGTAAGTGCCCTGCTGTCCTTTGGGCTGCTCCTGAAATTGGGAACAGCCATCAGGCAACAGCAATAGTCACAGCAGGAGAGAGGGGAGCTTGTGCTCTGGTGGGAAGCAACAATACATGGTATTTCACTCATTCCTTTGGAGGAGAATGATGCTGGTGGGGAATAGAGGAAAACCTGCCTAAGACATGGAGAATTCTCTGTAAGGACTGTTTTGGTGTCAGCTAAGTGTAGGTATAGCACACACTCATTGCCCACAGTCCATTAGTGCCCCAGCCTTTGCCTGAAGAGCTGTGGGTCCATTTCTAACAACTCTCAATCCTTCCACTGCAAGGACTTCTGCAGAAGCCAAGACATTCCCTGCGACTGGAACCCACCTGACTGGAATGATCTTCCCAAAGCTCCTACAAACACGGGCACACCGAAGCATACATTGGTCATTTATTACTGAAGCCATTTTAAAATTCTTTTTCCTCCCTTTTAGAGATTAAAAAAAGGGTAAATACTATATTCCCCTCATTTTAACAAGGGCCTAGAAGCAGGTGACCCCTGATTTCAGTCATACAGGCTAAATTATATTCACATCCTCTGGCCTGGCAAAGACATCTCTGAGGAGCAATTTAGAAAGCTTTGGTACCAGCAGGAAGCATTGAGGACTAACACAGAGGTAAAATCATACCAGCACTTTCAGTGATTCCAGCAATAACTGAAAATGACTGATACAGCTGCATAGTAAAATAGGTTTTGTAACAACTGTGTAATGAGCAATATCTGCCCATCTATTTCCATCTATTATATTTTGTTGCTGCCCAGATGAAGGCTGGCAAGAAAGATACAGGAAGGAGGAAGAAAGAATAAAAAAAAGATTATTTTATTTAGCAGCCTTGCTCAAAAAAAACCCAACAAACTACCAAAAAACCCCAAAACAAACCAAAATGAGAAACACTTGGGGAAGTTCTCACTGAGGACAACAAGTTTTGCCTCATGAGAGGAAAGGGGTTAGATGGACTAAGCTCAGGAGGTCTTAAACCTCCATTGTGGACATGCCCAAAACTTTCCTAGTTTTCCTTAGTTTATTCTTTTGCTAATAGGCTCTGCCACCACATCCAAGAGACCCTGAAGAGGCCAGTAACTTGTGAGCAACCTCAGCATCTTGTCTAAGTCCCCTCATCCCATTCTGGTCACATTTTCTCCATTGCTGGGGATCAAGATTTTTGTTTGACTGTATTCTACAGTTCCCTCACTCCCCAAATTTTTTCAAAGATTAACTCATGCAGCAAATTTCATTTCTGAAAGAAAAATAAAGCATACAACACCATGTGAGAAGGATCATGGATGTGAAAACTAACTCATAGGATAAGAGAATCCAGATTCTGCAAAGGAACTATCAACTTCTGAGGCAAAGACCAAAGGCTACAAAGAGCTGTGAAAAGCTCTCCCACATTTGAGGGCAAATATGCCTAAAGGAATACACTTACAAACACCTAGCATGTAACAACTGGTGTTTTTTTCCCAGAGATGAATGCCAAGAAGATTACTTTCGAGGAGTTCCTGCCCATGCTGCAAGCAGCTGCCAACAACAAGGAGCAGGGCACCTTTGAGGACTTCGTTGAAGGTCTGCGTGTCTTTGACAAGGAAGGCAATGGCACAGTCATGGGCGCTGAGCTCCGCCACGTGCTGGCTACTCTGGGTAAGGATCATCCTCTCTGCAAGCACTTCCAGAGCTTTTTGCAGGCATGAGAGAGGAAGGAAAGGCAGCCCAAACAGTTTGAAGAGGTAGGAGGCCACCAAGTCAGACAAGACTTTGGGTTTCCTGACTTGAATCCACAAAGAAAGCAATCAGAGATTTGGGGTTCCCACTAAAGACCAAAGGAAATGGCTATGACATCTAAATTCAGACAAGATGTTAATACTGACTGTTATTTGATGAATAGAGAGAAAAGTCTGTACATCTCAGTGACATAACACAAATGGACAAAAGTAGAGGATTTGCTGTACAGAAATTTCTTTACTCTGTAGGAATAACTGGAATTCCTGTGCATATATGTCTCTGTCTTCTAAAGAAAGTTAAAATTCATTAAGCTTATGTAATATATAGGTGTTTTTTCACTAACTCAGAGAATAAGAAAAGCCTTTGGAAAAGCTGTAGGTTTCAGCCTCAGTTCTGTGTGGAAGAATGAAACGAGTTCTCTCCATCCCAGGTGAGAAGATGACAGAAGAAGAAGTAGACGAGCTCATGAAAGGTCAGGAGGACTCAAATGGCTGCATCAACTATGAGGGTAGGTGCAAGAGCTCAACACCCATCCTACACTTCTCCTTTCTTTTACAGTTTCACTACAGTGGGCATTTAGCTTGTCAGGCAGATCAGACAAAGCTCCAGCTGAGTCAGGTCAAAGGCCCTGTGTGTGAGAACAAGCATGGCAATGTGCTCATCCTGCAGTCACACCATGCCAGAGCCCCATTCAGACACAGCACAGGAGGCTGTTCTGGTCAACACCAAATCTCTGGACTCTGACTTTCTGCAGAGCAGTTGCAGTGATTGTATCCAATAGCTACTGTCTTATCCCATTTAAGCAAGAAGAGAACTTGATTTGTACAACATCAAACACTTAAAATTTTCTATCACCATATCAGATCAAATCCAACCAGGTACATATTTTTAATGCCATCAACTCATGAACAGCTTTTAATTTTAGGGCTATTTCCCAAAGTAATATTTGCTGCTCTTTCTAACTAGCATATCTGTATTTTTCCACAGCATTTGTAAAGCACATCCTGTCAGTCTAAGAGGAATTCTCCAGGTACCAAATGGTATGTTCTTCTCATTTGTACACTTAACTTCATCTGCTTGCTATCCATAAAGGCTTCTATAGACCCATGGCCAATAGAGCTACAAAACCATGCCACCAACATTTCCCCAACAATATGAAAAGACTAAAATGAGACTGTTGTCCAAAAGCAAAGATAGCTGGACTGCAGGTTCCTTGCTCTTGTTCACAGCCCTGTAACTCACTGGAGTTCAGTAGATTTTTCAAACACAATGCAAATTGACAACCTGAGACATTTATCCTACAAGCACAATTGAGATTGTTTTTAAATGGAAATCAAAGCAACATCTTCCAATAATTTGTAGATTTCTAATAAGACAGAGCAGCCTGAATACTCACATGAGTTACTTGAGAACAAAATAATCTTCAAACAAAATAATCATCTGAAGAAGAATATTGTCACAGAAGAATATTGATCAATAGCCAAAAGAAGGCTTCAAAAGTACCCAGTTATTTAGCACTTCTCCTACAAGTAGGGGAAAATAAAAACAACAACCCCTCCCTGCCCCCTAGCATTTATATGCTACTATTTTGTCCAGAGGATGGGAAAAAACCCCAAAAAAATCACAAAAAACAAACACCAAAACAGCAGCTGTCTTTAAAACGCAAACAAACTTTTGTGGGTTTCTGTGAACTGTCAGTTATTCTACCCAAGGAAATACACATTCCCAACTGTATGAAACAAACACCTCAAAACAGAAATCAAGGGCTCAGTTTGTCATTTAGCAATTGTTTCTTCAGCTAACATTAACTTCAAATACAACTCTCCCATTCCTTCCCAGAACAAGCCAAAATTAGAAAGACCAGCTGGCACTCAAGATTTGCCTGAAATTCTTGCTCAGTCTGTCACCATCAACATGGAAACTGCATAGAACTGGATGATAAGACTCCAACCCTACCATTTTTTTACCAGCACATCCATGGATATCATCTTTGGTCATTGAAAAAACCACATGGTGGGTTTTTTTGCTTTTTCCAAAGCAAACTACATGGAATAAACTCTACCATCCAGGGTCCATCCATCCCACCCATCTCTTTCCATGTTATTTGCATTGAAACAATGTAATTTATTGGAAAAATAAAACATCCATAAATCCTTGTGGTCACTTTGTGGCTATGAAGTCTTTTTTTTTTTCCCCATCTGTTCAAACCCACTCAAAACAGCATTCAGCAGTTAATTAATTTTCCCTGTACATTGCATACCATAAAAATAAAGTTTTATAAAAAGTATAAATATGGACATTTCCAGTATCACTTGACTTGGTCTTAATGAAAAAGTCTTTGGGGTCTGGGAGGAGGAATAATTAATTAGGACACTATCACCAGCATCAGCATTTACAACATTTTTGGAAGAAGAAGACCTGGTATCTGTTGTCAGAACAGCTCCAAAAGTGGCAAGATCCAAAACCAGGCAGGATAATATAATATAATATAATATAATATAATATAATATAATATAATATAATATAATATAATATAATATAATATAATATAATATAATATAATATAATATAATATAATATAATATAATATAATATAATATAATATAATATAATATAATATAATATAATATAATATAATATAATATAATATAATATAATATAATATAATATAATATAATATAGATATAATATAATATAGATATAATATAATTAATATAATATAATATAATATAAGCAGCATGGCCCTGCTGCAGGGGACTGTGCAGAGCCACTTTTCCCAGCCAAATCTCCTCTGTACTGCTGCAAGAGCAGGTAAGCAGCACTCTCAGGAAAGAATCCTCCCTGCTGCCTCTTTTTACAGCTTTAGGGACAGCTAGAAAGAGCAATCAGATGTTACAGACACTCTGTATCTGGGAACAGGCCCAGCACCAGGCAAGAAGAGGCCAACTACCCCTGCTGCAGCAACAGTGGGAATAGCCATTGCTCAGGGAAGTATTGTTACATCCCTGCCCTTAAATAAAGAGAGCTCCTCTCTCTTCCTTAAGTGTTCATGAAACTCCTTTAATCCCCATCTGGGTATCAGCCTGTTCTATTAAAATCCTACCTTGCCTTATTGAGCTGCTATGCACGAAATGGCCATAACTCAAGTGCCAACAGGTGCAGGGGGGGTGGCTGGCACCAGAATAAACCACAGCCGCTCAAACAACAGCTGCCCCTTCTCTGAAGCTTCCCAAAGAATCTCCATTTAAACCCTCACCATGCTGGCACACAGGGCCAAATGAACCTGGGAATTCCACCCTGCCCAGAGACTTCTGCCAGCAGATCGTTTACAAAGGGTTGGGGTTGCTCCACTCAAAATGCAAAAAAACCCTGGATGGAAGAAAGAAGTAAAAAGGAGTTATTAAACTTTGTCCTGAAAGGACAATTTTAAAAAGTGCAGGATACATGAGCAGACTCAAAACACTGCTTGCTACACATCCTCAACATCCTGTCTGTACACCCATGCTCCCAGCAGTTTCTCTTTTCAAGAAACTGTGGACCTCAGTTGGGAATGGAAAAACTGAAAACCAAACCAACATTTTATATATCTCTATCTATCTATCTATCTATCTATCTATCTATCTATCTATCTATCTATCTATCTATCTATCTATCTATCTATCTATCTATCTATATTTATATGCTGTCAGACTCTTTTTCACACAGCACTGATATATGGTCACAGAACCTGCCTAGTCCAAGGCTGGACAAGGCCCTAAAGGAAGGGCTGAATTTTCCATCACAGGTTTTTTTTGGGAATTGCAAGTTTTACTAAGTTCTGAAATATTTGGGGCTCAGGCAACTAACAAAGTCAGATGACTTCTCACCATCATAGAAGCAGTTTTTAAGCAGTTTTAAAAACTACAAGTTTTAAGCTCACTAGTTTTTAAAAACTCACATTCAAATTTTTGTTTAAAACAAAATGCCAGATTATGGGACATAATGAGGCTGACAGTGTTTCTCTGGATTCTAATTGCAAGGAATCAAGGTAATACTAATTACATTACTCTTACTCCTCAAAAATTAAAGTACAAATAATTGTTGCAGACAGAACTGATGAAAATGAAGAGAATACTCCTTTCCTATTAAACTGAGGTCAAGCCTTAGAGTATTTCATAGAGCTGGAGTGGATTTTTATGCTATCCAAAGGTTTTAGCAATTTTAAAATATTTCCGCCTAAATTGACATAAATATCTGGAAAAAATGTTCACATTCTCATAAGATCTTAACTCAGTCATTTATAAATAAAAGCAACTACTTTAAATACTACTAACCTCTTTCAGCTAGTGACACCTTCAACATAAACCCTTTTTATTCATCCATTTTGAAAATGAAGAAACAAGATGAATTGGAAACCTAATGAAAAGGGATTTTGGGGGCTTTTTTGAGAAACACACAAAACTGTATTAAAATCAGCTTTGATTTCATCAATAAATCCCACTGAAATCATATTAATCAATAAATCTCATTGAAATTCCCACCAAAATCTGAAAGCACAGTATGGAAATGCACAAACAGCTTTAGTGCCTCATCTGTAGGAGAGCAGGGAAACCTCTTACTTTGGCTCAAAACCATTTAAAGGTTGATCTTTTTTCAACCTCCTGCCTCCGTACTAGTAAAACAAGCATCACTCGGAGCTTTGATCCTGGAGAGTGCTCCTCACAAAAGGCTGCTTGCTCTTATATTTTGTGTTCACCTAAGGAAAGAAATACTCTGCACAACCAACCCCTCCAAGAGTGGCTGGAGGCCCCAGCAGCTGAGGAAGGAAAGCCAGCCTGCATCTGTTCAGGCTCTGAACAGAAAAAGCAAATCTCAGTCTCTGTCATCTGATCCCTCTTGCCATCACTACATTTGCTTTGTATTTTAAATAGAACATGGTTAATGAACATACTTTCCACTACTCCACCCAAGTGACAGTTTAACTCCTTGGGACCAAGGCTAAATTCCCAGAGGAAGGTCAAGCTGTGAGTCACCAGTCCTTGGTATGCAGCACTAGAGCCAGCAACTGGCACAGGGAGCAGGGCAGCCTGCTAAACTCAGGTGGAAGTGTCAGAAAGTTTGACAAGAGGTGATTCCAAGGATGTAACTGTGCTCTGGGTAGGGCTGTGTTCATTGAGTTAGCCACTATCACACATCTCCACAGCTGTTTCTGCCAGGCCAGGGACAGCCAAGAGGCCTCTCAAAGAAGGGGATTCATGTGCACAGAGCAGAATGGATTTCAGCCAGCAGGGAAGTGCAAGAGGAGCAATGTCCCTCAATCCAGCACTGCTCAAGGGTCCAGGTCCCTGTCTAGGTAAAGGCAGAGGCTGTTTTCCATAACTCACAGGGCTTTTCTTTGAAGGTATCCTACACCCAAAAGTGTCAACCATGTTATCAACAGAAAGGCCTCTTAAATGCAGGAGCTGAGTACCAGGAACAGAGATGCTACTCTTAAAAGGAACAACTGTTTCTGCACTCTATCAACACTCTCCTTAGTCTTGGGCTGTATTTTAATTTATTTTAGAAGAATGGCTTCCATTTTTCTAAATTCCACTCTTCCAGCCAGTGGGTGGTGCAGCTCTGTGCAGAAACAGACACCCTATGGACAGAAAGGAGCATTTCTCCAGGACAACAACACACAGCAGGTCAGGTGTGTCAAGAGACAGCACTGGAGTGTTGAACACAGTGAGCTCCACCCACTGCCCCAAACTCATCTGGAAAAAGATTCTTCACACAAGTCTCCTCAAAACCCTCTCTGTGTGGTTCTCTGCTCATTTCCAGGAGCTGCTAGGCACTGGTCATTTGTCCCTCCCACCCACAGACCAAGAAACTGAGGAAGCACAACAGGCCATAACATCACCTGTGTCCTTCACACAGATCTGCTAGCCATGAACCTCATGGTGCAAGGGCAAACCCAGGAGAAGAAAGTTTAGCAAAGACATCTTTCTGGAAGGCAAACTTGGCTGTTCACATCACCAAGACCTTTCAGCCTTCCTATCTTAGTCTTCTTTACACTATTACTGAGGTATTTTTAAAAAGCCACAGTACACACAACACTCTTATCGGAACAAAATCCACAAGTGTTATCTCCCCAGTGAAATAAAATTCCTTCAACTGCAAAAGATTTTCCATTTTCACATAGCTCCTCTCTTTATTACAAGAACAATTGTTCCACTTCAGCATGTTCTCAATCAAATCTCAGACTTTAAACACACCACATTTAAGCATCCTTCTTCTGAGTTGTTCCAGTTTTGCTTGCAGGTCTCCAGAAGTGGGTGGAGCTTAGAGTCAAGTGTGTGTGACCAGGTTGCTGTTCTATACCACTCAAATCAGTCAGGGTGAAACAAATTTAAAAAAAAAGTTGAACATTTGCCATTTTGTTTTGTTCTTTCCTCAGAAAAATTGTCAATGACAAATCCTCTGGACTCTGCCTCTGTGTTTAAATCACCCTCTCTTTTGCATACTTTTGTTATGAATACTGTTGCTTGCTAATTTTTCATCCTATTGCTGGTTTTTATCTCAATCCATAGTCTCTACCTTTGTCCCTCTCTCACCAGAGGGGCCAGGGGGAGAGGAGCAGCTAATCTGGAATTTAATTCCCAGCTGGTTTTAAAACACAACACAAGTGCTATCTTATTCTCAATGCAATTTTTCCACAGATTTAAATCTACTCCCTTATGCCAGGAGTCTTTCACAGGGATACAAAGAAGTGCTCAAACATTTAACAGAGAAATGATACTTTAGTAACCTGTTATTTCTCATTTATTTTATAACAAAAAATGCAATATTTCATTTACACAGGCACTTACATTTACTTTAAAATGAAGTACCAAATGTTGCTGAAAATATCAAATTTCACACATATCTAACTTCTAGACTAATTGGAACAGTACCTATCAGACCATGGTTCATTAGAGCACTAAACTGAATTTTCCATTATCAAAATCCATGGTTTGGGAGGATGCTATAGATTAGTTCATAAACTATAATTTCTCCACCAATGTAGCAATAATGGGTAGCAGCACTCCTAAATCAAACTGTTTGTTGTAGAAGAAAGGCTTTTGCCAGCCCTCTGGGAAGGTCTTACACTAAGAAATGAATGAGGCAGATTGATAAAAACCATAAAAACATCCAAGTATTTCCTTAGCAACATGAAAAGTATTTCAAGAGGGATTATTCACACTGGTTAAAAGAAATAGCAATGATAACAGTTATTTGTGATTTTACTTTTAAACAGAAAAAATCACTTTCACCATGTCTACATGCCTCATTTATTTTGTTGGAGAATAGTGTCATGCTGGATGAAAGGGATTTAGGCACAGAGAAATGTCACAGGATGAACTGTGGCCAATGGCTGCAAGGAATTCAGCTTGTGCTCAACCTCACAAATGTCATTTGGAGCTCATTTGGCCTCTTCATGGTCTTGTGAGTAAAACTGGTCAATGAGGAGCACATCATGAGAGGGACCAGGACAGGGAGACAGCACAAATTCTTGAGAAAGCCAATGCTAAAATCAGCACCTCACACTGGCTCAGCAGTTATGTTCTCCATAGCTGGAGAAACTGGAACTTCTTGCTGCACTTTTCCCTGTGCTGACCTTTTTCCTTCTCACCTCCTTGTTGTCTGCTAGGCAGCAAAAGGAACTGACTCTTGTGCCTTTAGTGTACATCAGAGCATGTAGGTTGGAACAATTTCCAATCCCTTTTGATCTTACCTAGCAGGACAGGACTATGTAGCACATTTTCCATGAAGGTAGATCCTTAAGAAAACCAAAAGTGAGGAGGAGTGCCTAACATGCTTCTACCACCACAATGGAGGTTGTTTTTCCATGCCTATGCTACAAGAACCAAGAAACCACAAGTAAACCCCATGAACCACATGGGATAAGAAGAGTAAGCGTGTCTCTTGTGGTTGCCATGAGATTTGTGAAGAAGGCTTGGATGTGAAAATGTGAAGAAACGAAGTACTTATAATTTGTTACAGTTGGGGAAGAAAAAGCCTCATGCACTTAAGCCAATCACATTTTGAGGGTTTTGGGCTTGAAACTTGATTCACACTTCATGCAGACTTGCAGTTGGCAGCCACAGAATGCTTGCACTGAAGGGAAGGCCTTGCCATACAACCCATTTACAATAGAGCTCCTTTTCATGATAAAAGTGTTACTGGATTCAAAGCCCTTCTGAACTGGCAGAGTTTCACAAGCCCCTTTTAAAAAATCTCAAGAGCATGGCCATGCTTAACTTTTCATACCTGGATAATAAAGGAAGAGAAAATAATGAAGAAACCCTGTAGTCAGGTATGCCTTGTAGGAAGGTCAGTACAGCACAGAGTTCACAACATCAAAGAGTTTCACTTTATTGTCACAGCAAACCCCACTGGATGTCTCCTTCAGTCACATCCTGTGCACACAGTGCATGACAGGGATGGTCTCTGCCCACAGCTATGGTGAGGAAGGCTGAATTTAATTTCCTGGAGCCTAACTAATTAGCCAGTCCTAAGAACATAACCCTCATCCACCCTGCAGAACACTAACTGTGTCTGAGGCCACCACTTGGTGTTAAATGCTTGGAGCAGAGGCTACAGAGAGCCTGTGAGACAATTTTAAATCTTTACAAGAAATTATGACTGAAGAAAGCCTTAAAATAGCTGCTAAAAAAGAATTGCCATCCACCCTGTCATTAACATGTAGAGCTCCAGTAAGCAAACAAAGTTTCTAGATTGTTTTCCAGAGTTCCTGGTACTCAGGACTCATTAAGAAGTCTCTCTTCTCTGAAGAGAAGCAGCTCTTTCCAGTTGCAATAACTGAACTCTTTTCCAAGGCTCAAGAAAACTCTGGCATTTTTGAATTCCAAAACCAGCAAAAATAAGAGAAAGATGTATCTCCTTCCAGGTAAAAGGGATTAATTTCTTCCTATGCTTTTGTTACCCAGTTTAGAATTCTGTATCATTCAAGGACCAACAAGAACATTGTCTATGTTATCATGCCATAAACACCTGAAACCATAGGCTGGGCTACTTCTTAGGCAATTGCATTCCTCAGCTTTACCAATTCAGAGACACAAAATCAAAATCAGTTTTCTCTTTTATATTTCTAGGTATCAGCTCTCCAGACTATTTGCTCAGGAAGACATTTTCTTTGGCTCCTTTGACACAAAAACAGACATATTTTTTACTCCATGCTATACTGAACACTATTAATTTTTAAGTTGTTCTCCTTCATGCAAATGACAGTGCTTATTAACTGCTTCATTAGTTTAAAAAGTGGTTTCAATTCAGAGTATCTCATCTGTAACCATCCTGTCTATTTCAAAAGCTAAGTCAGTTTTTAGAAAATAACAAATAAAACACTTCTGCCTTTGCTTAACTGAAAAGGTTTCTTCTGGTCTGAAAAGGGTCTTCTGGTCCCTTAAGTCATCCAGGAATGTACCTGATCTTCAGAGCAAAGGTTGATGCTCTTCCTGTACCTCTTGTTCACCTCTGAAAGGATAAAAACCAGCAGTTAATTGAACATGGAAATGGTATGAAGCCACAGTAAGAACATGTTTTCATAAGAGCAGGACTTGTTTACCTTCTTAGCAAGTCTGCTAAGGCTGTGAAACAAGGCATGCAAGGAAGGCAGGCCAGTAGCTACCCCACAATCACAAAGGAGCCTTGCTACTTACCACAGCAGGAATATACTCAACAATTCAACAGCCACCTCAGCATGCCTTCCTACATTCTGTGAGCTCAATACCTACCCCTGGGCAAGGGAGGTGCTTGCCTAATTCTTGTTCTTGAAATCAGAAAGCACCTGTTAAAGAAATCCTTCCTCCCTCAGTGTGGATAAAAGCCATTACATTAATTTACACAGTTTGTTGGTAGCTTCCATCATGTCATTTCTGACAAATTTGGTGCTACTTTCTTAGACAGAGACAAATTCTCTCTCAAGCTCTTGCTAAATAGGGGATAAGAAAACATACTTTGCTATATGCCTGGACTAATAGGGCCAGCCACAGCTGATAAGCAGCTATCAGTCTCAGTATCTAACACAATTATTGCAAAACACGGGAATGACTCCATACCATGAGCTTAACCACACACTTCTCGATCTCCTTTCACACCACTGTCTTGGGGTGATTTTATGATGATACTTCATTCCCTGATCATCTGCTTTATGCCCAGAAATGTCTGTGGTATCTTTTAGATGAAGCAAAGGGTGAGGCTGGAGCCTGGGAACAGCAGGCACAGACTCTGCTCAATCTCTCTCTCCAGTGTGCTCTGGACAGCATGGACAGAGGACAATGCATTGTTCTTTTTGTTCAATTGGGTTTTTTTGCTAGCTTGAAACAAGAAGTTTTTTCCCTTTCCTTCCCCTAGCCTGGAGGCTCTACTGGAAATCCTCTTGGCAACTTTTTGGGTTTTTTTCCCTTGAACAGTTTTCAGCTTGGCTCATTTTTCTTTTTGGCCTGTCCAGAGAGCCTGGAGGGACCACCCTGAACCCAAGATCCCAGAGGAGCTGAACCAACACATGAAAGGACATTAAATTTCACCAACTTTGGCTGCTGTGAGGAGGAGACCCATGCCAGAAATTCAACAGGTTTCCCACCTGCTCTGCTCCAGGCTGCTATGTGAACTCCTCTTCCCCTTCCCAGACCAGTCACCATTTCGTTTTCTGGGCCATGAGCTGTCAGCCCAAGTATTTTTCTTCCCTGGGCATTTTTTGAGCTTTTTTTTTTTTTTTTTTTTTTTTTTTTTTTCTTTTTTTTTTTTTGTTCTCTTGTGGGGGTGTGTTTGTGGGTGTAGGGGAAGTTTCCAGGAGTTCATACCTAGCATTTATTCCAGCCTTTTTTTGTTAATAAACAGTTCTCTTTTTTCACTTACACCCACTGATATCAATTATCAATTTACTCTCATAGGCAGGAGAAAAGGGAGTTATTGAAGCCCTTTTCTCTTTAGAGGAAACACTCATTCCAGGGTGTTTTCTCCTGAAATTTGTCTCCAAAACCAAGACAACCACCAACTCTGAATTGGTGAGAATGTTTTTAGCTAAAGGGTGATGTAAACTGGATTGCAGCAGAAAACCAGTGAAGGAAATACTGACTAATTAGCTCATTAGAGCAACTGTATCCAACAGCCAGTGACTGGTACATGAAATGATACATGTGTATTCTGCACATTACAAAAAACCCAAAAAAAAAACCCCAAAAAACCCCCCAAACCACAACAACAACAAAAACCAAAATGTTAAAAGAGCAGTAAAGCTACAGAATTTAGGATTAGGAAACCCTAGCTTCAAAACTATTTGGCACTTCTGAAGAAAAAGTAGTGCATGAGGGCTGATCTCAGTGTTGTCTTTACCATTTGAGCTCTATTAAATCAGCCAAATGAGTGGCTTTCTCAATACCAAACCAATAACAAACATGAAGTCTGAAACTGTAAGCATCAATACTGCTTGAACAGAGATGCTTTAAAACACTATTAGAAGTATTTAATGACACTCATTTTGATTCTGATACAATAAAAATTACAGAAGTACAATTTCCTCCTAATACAACTATCCTTATTACACTATCAAGGCAGTAGTTCTTTCCTGGGAGATAATGCCTTATTTGTGCAGCCCTGCTACATGTAATGCTTTTAACAATCAGCAACATCTTGAGTATATTCATGTCTGCTGCATTCAGCCAGTGCCTTTATGTGCCTTTTATAATCACAAATTGCTGTTCTAGGTTGCTTAAAAATCAAGTGCATCTTTTAATAGTCTGCAGATAATTAACACAGGAGAAAACCCATCAAGAGACAAACTTCATTGAAAATTCTTTTGAAAATTCTTCAAATTTTCTTTCCATTTGAAAATTCTTTGAAATCTCCATAGCCCTCTTTGAGAGCTTTTACCCCTAATGTAAACACAAACTGATGAACACCTGAGTGGTTGAAGCTTCCTTCTTTGGTATCAGACATAAATTCTTCCCACAGAGGAAACCAGGCCTTCACTGTGTCATTTCTATCTTCACTGGGAGTGTTTGAAACTGCTGCTCTCCTTCAGCTTTTGTAGAAGTGATTTTGAAATAATTTACTAAGCAATTAATACAGTCAAGCTCCAAACTGGTACTGCTGAAAGCTGCTGACAGCTACCTTACTAGCAGACAAAGAGATGCCTGCACAGCCTTCAGGACAGCACCCTAGATTACCAACTTTTTAAACACATTTGTTTGAGGTTTCATGTTGGAAGACCCAAGGACAACAAAATCTGTCCCATGGTGAGATATCACCTGCCAACATCACCTTCAGACCTGTCAAGTCTCATTCTCATCTCATGAGACACCCATGTGCCTCTTCCTGCTGATTCCCAGCTAATGCTGGAGCTCATACCCAGGCCTTGCAGGGCTGTGGGATCTCCCTGGGGTGTGGCTCTCCCTCCAGCTGTGTGCCACACGTGGTCAGAGAGTGAGAGCAGTGTGGTGGAGCTCAGCCAGGATGGAGGAACGAGAGCTGGTCACCAGGGGCCCATGCCCACTCAGTCACATCACCTCAGGCCCACATGACTGACATGGTGTGACCCCATGAAAGGCACACTAAGGAGAGTCATGTAGCAAGGCAGAAGTAAGCTGAGAGCTCTGCATCTTATTCCAGCTCTCCTTGCACTATAATGCCAACATAGAAAAGCTGGATGAAGAACATGGAGGTTCCCTGATGGGCACCCATGCTAAATTGGCACTGTATTCTTCTTGAGAAAAGACAGCACATCAGCTTTAAATAACCTACTCAGAAACCAAACCTCTAGGCTATTCATGTCATGAATGCTGGACACGAACAGTTAGGCTCACTCTTTGCAACACAGAGTGAAAGTCTAAAAAGGAAATCAAGTGCTTTGTGAGAGGGGGCAGTGCTGGCATTGCTGGGGCTCTGCTCAGATCCTGCAGCTTGGCTTTACAGACAGTGGCACCACCACATGTGGCAAAAGAGAGGAGCACAGGTGACCAGGCTGTTGGAGCAGATACAGAGACAGAAATCACCCCCAGGGCTGGGACATGGTGGCAGCAGCTGTCAGGGAGCTGCCCACAATGACTGATCATTCAAGAAGGACATGTCCATAAGCAAATATTCCACTTCAGATCTGTACCTTAGACAGCAAACATCATTCAAAGGCAAGCACGTGACAAAAAAGCTCTGAGAAAAATTAGGACAGTTGCATCCAAGGGCTACATTAACTGGTAGTTTTTCACATTAAGTTGTCTGTTATCAAAATAAAATCCAGCATGCCTTTCCCTGGAGGAGAACACCCTTCCACAGCAACAGATGCTGCTGCAGACATAATAGACTAATGATACACATGGAAACTTGCAGGTAAATTATTTGACAGAAAAAAAGCATACAATGAGACTTGTTTGATCAATTCCTTTAAAAGTTGTTTTACTTTGCAGTGGGAATCAAAGACTGCAAAAATTCTCTCTTCTTAAAAACAAATATTTATTTTTATATGGCTGTTCTTACCTGAATATACCTGTACAGTCTTCATGTCTGGAGAATACATGTTGCTCAGATTAACACTAAGTTTGACAAAAACCAAGCCAATTTTCATTTCAACCTGCCTTACCCACAGAGCTTGGGGACACTTTCTCTCCAGGTAACCTACAATTCCTTTATTTGCTAATTTGGTCTCTAGCAAGGCCATGTGCATTTTTTTCAGCAAGATAATGCTTTAAATGATACTCACTGTAGTAAACATGTTAGACATGGTTCACAGCAAAGCAGACACTGAAGATAATCCTTTCCAGCTGTAGCAGTGACTTACTAACACTGGAAATAATGAAAAAAACAACCATAAATGAGGGACTGAAAAGAGACTGCTCAACCAAACCAATGCCTAGCAAAGCTCAAATGTCACAAAGTCCTCAGGTCAGGGCTGTACAGGAAACAGCATCTGTAAGAGCAACAATGCATTTGCAGTCTCTGTCCTGTGGCAGTATCTACTCCTACTCTGTTTTCTGCAAGCACATTAAAAAGAGGAAAGGTTGTTCTTAATGTCCCATTTTTTGTAGCCACCCTTCTTCCCCAAAGAATGCCAAGTGTCAAAGGTTTACTTTTCTGTGGCTTAGGACAAGATCCACCATCTCTCAGCTCTGTTACAGTGCATATATGATGGGATGTGTCCTGCCAGATTTTGTTGCTACAACAAAGCTACCAAGACTAAATTGGCTGAGCTGGCAACCCTGGGAATGAAAATCTCCCTGTCAGCCTCCTGCTTGCTAAGAGATCTATAACCAAGGTGTTGGGCTTACCCAGGAGCCAACGCCAGCTTAGGGAAGCACTTTCCAGGAGGCTGTACCTGACAGGACCTCAAAAACACAGCCACATTTTACCTCTAGGCATCCAAGCTCAGTAATCCCCAACAATCTCCTTTTCACTTCTTCCCTCTCAACTGCTCCTGCATGGTTCCCTCCTCCCTACTCTGATATAATAATATGACATCAGACCCAAATGAAAAAAACAGGTCGAGTGTCCAGGCTGCAACCGGTTCTGACTGCAAATACAGACAGCTCTGTGTACTGCCCATGTGTCACACCGAAAACACCGGCCCGGGTCGGAAGGCATTGCTGCTTTCAGACACGCCCATCCATAGGAATAGCTATGCCCCTAGTGCCACCTCCCGGCTTAAGGGGCAGGAACACTGAAGCTGAAAATATTTTTTTTTTTGGTTAAAAAACTTTACAACAGGTGTAGAGTATGGATCAATATAAAAAACCACCCAAACCACAAGCGTTCTTTCAACAGATTTTGTGCAATTCACTCCTAATGAAGTATTAGTTTAAAATGATGAAGTTTTGAAAAATATCTTCTGGTCCAGTCTGCTTTGCACTTTGAGCCTTTTCAGCATTTTTTTTTTTATTTCTCAACAAACATCAAGGTTCAAAACTTCCTTTTTGCCAATTTTTTTGGGTGCTATCTTATGACTCCAGAGGGTAAATCCTGAAAGTTCCACACCACCACACAGGAAGTGAGGGAAGTATGTAAAACTCCAGTTATGAGAACTGTCTATCATTTTAACCCCATATTTAATGATGACTGGTAAGATATATTTTCTAGATATCAAATCTATTTATCAGACCTCTATGCATATCTAGTTGTACCTATCAGTTTGTAGGTCAGGGTATTGTAGGTAAAATAAACTCATATGAGTAATTTCTTGGAGAAGGATGTCCATTAAGGCTCAAAACTCTCCCAAATTGGCTAACAGGGGAGAGTATCCTCTGTCACTCCTGCAGCAGGGCGACCTCAGGAGCCAAAGGGATGAAGAACTGTGAGCACACTATTAAATCTTTATCCTTCTCCCCACTTCCAATTTCTTTCTTCCCTAAAGAAATGCTTGCTCTGATATGAAGTCCCTCCCAAGAAGTGAATAACTGATTAAAATATTGAATTTTTTTTGAGTTGTTAATCAGTACAGTTATGAGCATTGCAGTAACTGAGTTATGAGCATTGCAGTAACTGGAGGAAAGGTAATTCTGGCATGGGAGATTGTGACCACTGGATCATCCACCACCTACTCAAAATAGACTCCAGGCTCAAACAGAGGGAAGAACTGCACATGAGGACTAATTTGCATGAGAAATGGGAGAAACAACTAGCAAATAGGGGCTTGAGTGCTGATCAGTAAAGAGATTATGTAATAAATATACGCCTGTGTCTGTTAAAGTCTATATAAGTAGTGTAAAGGTTTGATGAATGGGGAGCTAGCCTTTTATGGGTTACCACCCAGCTCCTTACTTTACACAAACTAGAGTAATAAAAAAATAGAAATACTTTGCTTCAGTGTGTGCACTGGTGCTGTGCGATGGGTAACACTCAGAACAGCGCCTCCATTTTGGGAAAGCCCCTATTGACAATAATGGTAAACCACCTACTTTACAGAACCGGGATTCAAAGAAGAAAAAACACCCCAAATACATACACACAAAAAAACCTCCAAAAAACAAACAAACAAACAAAAAAAACCCCCAAAACAACAAAAACAACAAAAAAAGCCCCCCAAAAAATCCGCAGAGAAAAGGCCAAAAGAACCAATCAAAAAAACCCACAAAAAATCCCAAAAAACAAAACTACAAATAAAAAAACGCACAAAAAAACCCAAAAAACAAACCAAAAAAAAAAAAAAAACAAAAACAAAAAACCCCACACCAAAACAAACAAACAACCCCCCAAACAAACAAAACCCTAAAAATAAACAAAAGAAAAAAAAACCCCACACACAAAAAGTGTGCTAAATTATTTTGGAGGGCAGGTTGTGCCAATCAAAACCTGCTGACAGCAGGAGGAGCCGGCCCACGAAGGACAAATGGCGAAAAGGCCCAGAGAGGGGCAGCCCTCAGCTTCCCCCCATACTCCCTCAGGAGGGGTGACACCCCCTTTCCTGAGGGGAAAGAAGAAGAAGAAAAAGAAAAAGGAGAAGGAGGAGGAGGAGGATGGAGCCATGGCCCGGCTCCTCGCCCCTCACGCCGGCTGCCATCACACAAGCCGCCCTCAGCGCACAACCCTTCGTCCGGCTTTGCTGCCGCTGCCTTCCGTGGCGTGATTACAAAGCTACATTACAAAAACATTAATTACACTGCTGTTTCACGGCACTCCGCCTCCATCCCGGAAGGGATTTCCAGCCGAAGGTGGGCGGGCACAGGGATAACTCGGGGCTGCAGCGGCGGTGCCGCCCTGTCCTGTCCCGCCCTGCCCCGTAAGATGGCGACGCGGCTGCTCCGCCTGCGCGGCCTCCTGAGGGCCACCGGCTGCCGGCCCTTCTCCGCCCAGCCCAGGTGAGCGGGACCGGCCGTGGAGGGCAGCGAGGCGTGAGGGTGGCGGAGCTCCCCTGAGCTTGGGTTCCGTAAAGACCGCGGGGTGAATGGCTTTGGCCGGCTGCTCGGGGCTGGCTGTATGATCTCGTATTATTGTATCCATTCCGTGCGGGTGTGTGCGCGCACCTCAGTGTGCTCGGAGGGTGTGGGTGCGTTTGTATAGGTGTAACGGGAGTGTTACGGGCGCTGTGTGTGTGTGTGGGGAGCCCCGGGAGTCCCGGCACATCCATGGCCGGGATGTGCCGACCTTTGCTCCACTTGCCGGGAGCGGCGGGTCCCGTGCTGGCAGCAGGTGACAGTGACAGTGACAGCGGGCGCGACCTTGCCCGGACACCGCGTTCCCCGGGCAGGAATGGGATCACACCTTCCCTGACCAGCCGCTTGTCTTTCCCAGTGTGAGAAGAAGGGAGCAGCCAGGCCCTTCCCTGTGTGACACAGTTCAACAAAAGGTTGGGCTTAAATAAAACTCAACATCGTCTTAAGCAGCTTTAAAAATAAGGTGGAGGTTTTGAGTCACTGTGTGTCTAGCTTTGAGGGTTCAAAGTACTCAGCAGGCAAGTTGCTGTGTCTCGTTTTTTTTCAAATATTATTCGAAGTAGAGTCTGTGTTTCAGGGAGATTATTGCCTTGGCAGAGCCTGAGTAGCTACATGTGGTAGTAAATAGAGACTTCTGTCTCTGTAGCAGAGTAAATAAGCACAGGCTCAGCTCAGTTCTGTAGAACTACACACAGGTGATGTGCAGAGGAATTGAGGCTGGCAAAATAGTTTGAGAAGGGAAAAGTGAATGCCTTTTCCATGTACTCAGCTCTCTACTTGAAGTTTCTGATGTTTCATAGCAATACAATAAAAGAAAGTCAAAAAAAATCCAATGCACAAATATGAGAAGTGAATTTTCATTTCAGCCTTAAAGTAGTATGTCATCCTTGATGTTCCAAACCCCTACAAAAGCGTTATAACCCCTTCTTTCTTATTTCATAATTATATTTTTCTTGTGTGGTTTCTACTACTGACATTCACCACCGTTTCAGTTTTTTGGGTTTTTTTGTTTGAATTTTTTTTTGTTTAGTTGGGGTTTTTTGATTGAAGTATTCTTTTGTTTTCCTTAGGGTAATTTTATTCTTATATATGTATTATTATTGTTTTTAATTTATTTGAAGTGTTAAGAACAAACCAGCCTTGTTTTGCCTCCATTAATAGCCCAGTGTATGTCAGTTCTTTGTATTTCTCATGGGTATCCTTTACACCTCATGGTGTGCCAGAGTTGGTATGTGAGCTGTGTTTAGTAACACAGGAGTTTCCTCCCTTTTGAAAGGCAAATAGGGTGCCTGTGTCCTAACAGATGCATGAATTTGTCTTTTTCCAGTCCTCTGCAGACAGAGCAGCATGGCACAAAGCGCCTGGAGCCATCTTCTGCTAAAACTTTGACTGACATAGGCACTCGGAGGATCTTCTCATCAGATCATGATATCTTCAGGGAGAGTGCCAGGAAATTCTTTCAAGAAGAAGTGCTGCCTTTTCATGCAGAGTAAGATAACCTCCTAAACATTTTGGTTTGCCAAAATTCATTTTTCCCCAAAATGCTTTCTGTGGTGTTACTTCTGACACAGCAGGATATAAAGATTATTAGTTTTTATGTACAAGCTTTCTATTTCAAATTTGCCAAATGAAAACAAACCTGTAAAAGTCATGCATGGAGGAAAAATCACATAATCAAAATTGAATGCATCCTTTCAGCTTTAGTGTGGGCATCCTCAGCTTATGCCCACAAGCAGATAAATGCAGTTTGCAGAGTTGCAGCGAAGTTTCCCTGCCTCTAGGATTAAGTGACACAGATGTTTTTGGGGTAGAGCTGGGGGGCAGTTCAGTTCCCACACTATTGGAAAATAGTCACTGAAAAAGGCTTTGATCATCTCTTACTGTCTTGCAGTAGATTTTGTAGCTACATGCAAGTACATATATATGTATTACCAAGAAACTTGCACAAAACATCTTTATTTGATTTTTTTTTTGTTTGTTTCTGTGGAAATATGTGCATTTTCTGTACCAAGTAGAAGTGTTGCAATTCCACTGAACTAGAGCTGGAGGGTGGTTTTAGCCCTTATTTTAATCATATGCAATCACATTATAGTGGTGAAAATGAAAGAAATTAGCTCAGGGTAAGCAAGGGATAGCAAAGGGCTTATTCTGAAATGGCCCTGCTAGATGAGAGGCTCCTGACAGAGCTGAAGTGTGTATCCACAAACAGCTGAGGTGCCTCGGTTGTGTGGGTGGAACATCATGGCTCTGGGGCAGGAATGAGCAGCAGGAGGCTTACAGCAAGGTTGGTGACAGTTTGGATTTTTTCTAATCCTCAAACTATAACCTTTTAGTAGTATGTTCTTCCACTGTACAGTCATATTCTGTCCATAAAAGCAGATGTTTTGCCTCATTTTGTGTTGGAAGGACTTCCAGGGCAGCTTTGTGGACTTGTATTGACTCTGCTTGAGGTTTCTGAAGATCCTATTTGCCACCTTGCTGACACAACAATTTCTTAGTGAGGCTGTATCAAGTTCAACTTGAATTCTTGCATCACTTCAGTGGCCTCTGAACCTCTGTTTTCACACCTTTCAAGGCAACAAGGAGGCCTCAGGCACAGAACATTAACTGGATATTGGGAGGAGGAGAAGCTTTGGTGCTGGGTGAAGGAGAGACAGCAATGTCCCAGGGCGAAAGAGAAGATGGTAAAAAGAGATTGAAGATTTCCAGTGTAGGAGCAAAAGTTCTGTGAATCAGCTTAAATATGGAACAGTTTGCCCAGAGAAGCTGTGGCTGCCCCATTGCTGAAGTGTTCAAGGCCAGGTTGGATGGGGCTTGGAGCAACCTGGGCTAGTGAAAGGTGTTCCTGCCCATGGAAGGGGGTCAGAACTGGATAAGCTTCAAGGTCCCTTCTAATCCAAACCATTCTGTGATTCTATGGTTCTGTTTTGTATGTAGTTTAAGATACTTGATTAACTGCAGGTAAATAGCTCTGGTATGGCTCTGCTGCACACAGGTGTGTCAGAGGAATGGCTCTGAAATCATCTGTTTACCATATCATTTTTAAACTGTGGCATTAGAAAATAAAGGCATTTAAAAAAGAGAAAGCCTGGACCATTAATGGCCATCCCTATTGAGTTGGCAAACCCCATAAAGAGGCACTAATTTTCCAGGAATAGGTGATTCCTGTGGTGTTAAAGTTTGCCAGCTGTCAGCAGATGAGCCTCAACTATCTATTTACACAAACTTGGAAGGACCTTTAAGTAGTAATTTACCAAGATACAGTACTGACTCATAAGAAGTGCACAGGGGCAGATTTTTATACAAAGCTGATTAAATTATATCATTGGTTCTGATAAAGCATTTTTCATTGGTAGAGTTGAAATCTTTGATGAAATATAATGATGAGTATAAATAGAGTATAAATAGAGTATAGAGTATAAATAGAATGATGAGTATAAATATGGTATACATATAGTATAAATATACTATAGTATAAAGTAAAATATATATATCATATATAATAAAATGATAATGATAATATAATAAAGAATATAATATAGTGATACTCATTTTTTATGTGGGTAAAAGTGCATTTACAAATGGAATGTTAGGAGGATAAAGACCTCTCTGTAATTATCCAGATGACTGGGGCTAAATTGCCTAAATCCCAGTCTGGTGTAAGAATCATAACAAGTCTTAATGAAATCTTGTCAGGTTACACATTGGCAGCAGGAGTTCAGACTTGTTGTGCAGCTGGTGTCCCTGCAATGCCAGTGTCACCTGTGGACTTGCAGATTAGAAGCTGTGTGGTTAAGCCACTGTTTCTTGGCTGTGACACAGAGCTGTCCGTGTCCCTTCACGCTGTCTGCTGGTGTTCAGTGTGAGGCAGATAAACAGGAGCACGTGGGGGGTTCAGTGTGTGACCCTGGCTTTGTGTTCATCCCACAGGTGGGAGAAGGATGGCCAAGTGAGCAGGGAGCTCTGGGAAAAGGCTGGACAGCAGGGCTTGCTGGGTGTTGCTATTGCTGAAAAGCATGGAGGCATCGGAGCAGATATTCTCTCTTCAGCCATTGTCTGGGAGGAGCAGTGAGTACTGCATGCTTCAGGAAGAATTTCCATGATCTTATTGTTTGTGACTGTATTTTGTTTTTTGTAAGTTATTCTAATTGTGGACTACATTTCCTTACAGAAAATGATGTTATCTTCCCTGTGTAAAGGATAGTTTACATCTATGTAAATCCCTCCTGTTTTAAGTATTCTGTGTCATTGTTTGAGTAACATTGGCTTTGTGACTGGGGGAAGCTTTTTTATAGCCTGGTAGGTTATGTACCCATTTGACTGTGAAATTAAATTCTGTAAATATGGTAAAATATCTCTGAGACTTCTGTGTTGTGGGGTTCTCTTCACTATTGTGTTTGTGTTGTAATGGTGCAAGTTCAGTGTTCAAGTCTTTGTTAGTATTTTTCCCTGAACTTCCCCCCTCCCCTTTTTTTCCAGGATGTATGTTAACTGTACAGGCCCAGGGTTCAGCCTTCACTCAGATATAGTCATGCCCTACATTGCCAACTATGGCTCTGAAGAGCAGATTAAACACTTCATCCCCCAGATGGTTGCAGGCAAGTGCATTGGAGCTATTGCCATGACAGAACCTGGGGCTGGCAGGTAAGCCAAATACTAAAATAATGCTCTCAGCATTATATGCTGTCTGTTGCTTTGTCAGTGGAAAAAAAACATTCTGAGCCTCCTGGTTAGTTACTTTGCAGACTAGATTATCCCCCATTATAGGCAAGACTCAAAACACCTGTTATAGATTACTTTTTTACAGCTTTGTCATTTCAAGATAGTAGCTCAGAATCCATTTCTATATTGTCCCACTGTGGGCAAATATGCTTTGTATTTGCTTCTGCAGTCTGAGTTTATAGTTATCAACTTGCTTGCATGTGAACATACTTACAACATGAGAAAAAAAGTGGGAAATTACATACTTTGGTAAAGGAGGCTTGGCTTAACTATTAGTTTTTTCTGTAGAACAGAACACCTTGTTTTTCTTTTCTCTGAATCCTTTCAGAGAAATGTCCCTCCTTGCCCAGCACATGTTTGGAGTGGACACTGCTGATCTGACCAGTTTGCAAGAGAGAGAGGGACACGTGAAGTGCAAAACCTGCTGGTGTGAGGTTTCTCCAAATGGCAGATGTTGCTCATGGCTTTTCACAGAGCCTCCTGATCAGGACTGAGCCTGTGAAGAGGATTGGTTTTATCTGCCATTTGTTGTCTGAGGTGTACTGTGTAAGTGGATGCTGACCTGTTGATGTCAGTGTTTGCATTGCACCACCTCCCACAAGCAGGGATGGGGAAATGGGACCTGGTGCTCCTGTATGGCTGCACAGATTTATCATCCCTTTCCACGCCCTGCTTGTGGCTTCTGTTACTCACCTGTTTCGTGGTGTCTCACTATTCTCTCACTGAGCCCATGTCTGCATGGTATAAAATCTACCTTACTTGGTACTGCATAGAATCCAAGATACAAATGCAGCTTCTGGAATGGTTTCTTGAAGGACCTTTTGAATTCTGTTTCAGTGACTTGCAGGGAGTACGGACATATGCAAAAAAAGATGGAAGTGACTGGATTCTTAATGGGAGTAAGGTAAGTGCACTGACACACATACTGCTCATTGGCTTTAGGAACTGAACACATTTAGCTGAATGCAGCAGGATGTACACTTCTCTCAGAATCTCCTCCCAATCCTTTTAGTTTGGGTTTTTTGTCTGGGTTGTGTTGTAGGTGTCCAGTTACCTTTTCTTTTTCTAGGTATGAGATATGTCTGTTGCAGGCAATTTACAAACTGATTTATAGGCAGGCTTGTATAGGTTGTTTTTTGTAGCTTTAAAATAAGCCTATTAAAAGGCTTATTTTCCCTTAAATTGTGAAGGAGAGGGGGGAAAATGTGCTGTGTAGTATGAGCAGTATGGTTCTCAGTACTGATGTTTAACAATAAAGTATATATAGTACTGCTGTGAAATCTTCTGTGGCCTGAGTGAAAACTTGTGCTGCCACAATGCAATATTTATTCAGGAGCTTGCTGGTCTTGTTTGGAAAAAAACAAAACAATGTGTCAGATGCTCTCACTGTGTTGTCAAGCTGTGGCAAAGCAGTTTTTTTCATTACCATAGTGAAAAATAAGAAGGCAGAAGTAATGTTGAAGTGGGAGTGTTGGTTCAACAGACCATTTTTTTGAAAGCTATGAAATGTCTTAATTTTATTTTGTACTGCTGTTGATAACAGTCCAGTAGAGACTTCTTAGTACAGTTTCAGTGGTGAGAGCGTGTGCAAGCAGATATATATGCATAGGTGCTAAAAAGGTGTCCATGCCACTCATTTGAAGTGACAGGACAGAAAGCTTTCTTTTGCTGGATTGAGGATGGATCCATTTGACAGCTCATGAGTTGTTCTGCAGGGTAATAGTAAACAGTTGTGACAAGAAGCTGTTGGTAGCTTTGAGTGTTATGCCTAAATAATTTAATTTCTAGACAAGAGAACCTCTGTGTTTATTTATTTAATATCTACATTTGATACTGTATTCCTTCTTTATCATGGGACAGACAGAAGAAAGAGATCTGTGCATTCTTTGAGTTCACACTTCTGTCCCACACAATACTTCTTAAATTAATGTCTGCCTCATTCCTAAACACTTTATATCAAAACCTTGAAATTCTTCTCGACACTTGAACTTGCCTTTCAGTTCACCTCTGGAAGTGCCAATGTAATTTTACTTTCTGCTGCTTGGTGATCTCTTGTAACCTCTATCCACCTTGCTTTATTCTAAATTCCTTTTCCTTGCAGGTGTTCATCACTAATGGCTGGATGAGCGACGTGGTGATCGTGGTTGCGGTTACAGACCGGGAGGCCCGATCCCCTGCTCACGGCATCAGCCTTTTCCTGGTGGAAAATGGAACAAAAGGTTTCATCAAAGGGCGCAAACTCAACAAAATTGGCCTGAAAGCTCAAGTGAGTTCATACAACCTCTGATGCACCAGATTTGGAGGTAGTCTAAACCCACTTAATGTCTGGCAAATGCTAAATAAGTATGAGATGGAATTATGGTTCTGTTCTAGTTGTTAGACTTCAGAGCACAAACATGCAATGTAATGGAACCTGATTTTACCTGTGGAAGTCTGAAGCATGTGATGTGCAAAGAGAAGCTGAGAAAGCTGGATGCATTTACTTGGAAGAAGCCTGAAAGAATTTACTGATGTGTTTAGCTATAGAGATGCTGGGACCTCATCCTTTTTTGAGGAGGAGAGTGGCAAAGGAGACAAGTTACATTAAGGAAAATTCTTAGCAGGTATTAGGAAAAAAGATCCACCAGGAAAATGGTTGGATACTTGCACAGGGGCTGAGAGAGGTCTGGAGCCTTCATCTTTTGAGCTTTGGAAAGCTTAACTGGACAAGGCCCTCAGCTGATTGTTTTTCTGGAGCTGCTCTGAGTAGGATGTAAGCTCAATGACTTCTGGAGGATCCTTCCAGGCTAAATCTGGGATTTCAAGTTAAGGTGCACAGTAGCAAGAAAACAATAGGAAAAAATTAGTTTAATGGGATGAGAATGTCAGACTCAACTGTTGCCTTTTAAATCTTAGGACACAGCAGAGCTGTTTTTTGAAGATGTGCGGTTGCCAGCCAGTGCCTTGCTTGGAAAAGAGAACAAAGGCTTCTACTATCTGATGGCAGAGCTGCCTCAGGTAAAAGGAATGTGAGTGTTTGCTGTCTGCAGGAAGAACACAGACACAGATTTTGTCATTAGTTGTGAAGTTCAGGTATTGTGGTGAGCCACCTGGGTTGCTGAAGCGGGATGCCTTTGTAAAAGCCCAAAACATTTCTATGGGTTAAGCTCACAGGAGAAATAGCAACCAGATATACTCAAGAGGTCAAATTTATACAAGTTGACTGGCAAAATGTAGAAAATCAAGGAACTTAGACAAAGGACCTCCAATTAACATAAAGCTCATGCCTTAGCATTAACTTAGTCTGTTTAACTTAGCAACCTTTAAACCTGTCTGATGTTACATGACCCAAAATGGAAAAATAATTAGAGATAGAAAAAATACAGAAAAACACACCTGTAACTACCAACTCCTGAGTTCCAGTGATGATGAGGTAGAGACTCCAAGAAGCTGATAGGGTCAAGACACGTCCCCTTTTAAACCCCAGAGGCACCCTGACCCTCCCAGATGGGACTGTGGTCACTCAGGAGCTGGCTTTGGCAAGACTGGGGCACTGCCTGCAGTGTGGCACAGCTGGCAGACACTGCAGGGCTTGGCTGGGGGTTCTGGTGTGCAGAGCAGGGCCCATCCTGCCCCCCTACCCCCACACATTCATCCCAAAATGTCTCAATGTCTTTTCCAGTCTCTGACAGTCTATTGTGCAATGTTTTGTTCACACTGCTGATTTTTAACTGAAGCACACAGTGCTAGGTGTAGAATTCTTTGGGCATTGCTAAAAGTAATGATATCCCACCAGCTTAAATACAGATCTCTTGATCAGCAACCCAGCTACTGAAAAACCTGAGGGTAGTGTATTAAAAAAACATACCACAGATTTCTTGTGTACTTCTTGTATGGAAGCACTTTGCTCAGTAAATTAAGTGTAGCTTGGACATCTCTGATTCATTTAGCATTCTCTTTCAAGAAACAAGCACTGCTGTTCTAACTCTTCTACAAGTAGAAACATATTAAAGTTACATGGAATTCTGTTCATACAACAAAGTAAAGAAATTGTTTAGCTGCCAAAATACCTTGCTACTTTACAAGTCAGTTTATGAAGTTTTGGAATTATTTTGGAGGACAAGGAGGCAGTGTTGTTTTCCAGAATGTGTCTGTGCTTTGTCAAAGCCATGACATAGTTGCCTCATTTAGTAGGGATCGTATTTTTTAATTTTACACTGTGAGTAAATACAAAACCTGATCAAAGGAAATCTTTTAATGCTTTAAATAGATGTCCCATGAACAGATTCGATGCAAAGCATCAGACTGTTTCAATGTTGCCAGAAAAAATTGTTTTGCATTTAATTTTTGTTTTCCACTGTGCAATGAAGGAAAAGCAAGACTTTTTTTTTGTAGGCTTTTCCCCCCCCTCGAGTTGTCCTATTGAAATTGTTAAATACAGTTGTTGTTTTAGCTGAGCAGTGGAAGCCAATAATTGAAACAGAATCTGATGTGAATTTTTCAGTCAGTAAGATTCCTGTGGTCGATCTGTAGCTATTTTTTGAGTCATTGTAATGGAGCATTACACCAGTAAAGCCTTAAAAGTGAGCTTTAGACAGCAAGGCATTTGTCCAACTCATTAATTTCAGTAATGCAGTATGTCTGGTTTGATGTTTTATGTGACTTCTGCTCCCACTCCCTTAATGAACAGCACTGAACATCTGTGTCCTAATTGTGCATCTGATGTGGAGAAATGTAGGACTAACTCAACTGCATTCTGGAATTTGTGTTTCAAAAGGAAAGACTGCTAATTGCTGATATGGCTCTTGCTAGCTGTGAATTCATGTTTGAAGAGACAAGGAATTATGTGAGGCAAAGAAAAGCTTTTGGGAAGACAATTGCACATTTGCAGGTGAGTTAGAACTGAGCTGCTTGTGTACAGATTCTTGTGTGTGTTTGCTGTATGGCTGTGCATGTGAAGTAGTGACCAAATGAAAATCACTGGGCTGATTTTGAAGGGTCATTTTCAAAGCTTTCACTGGGGCTGTTTTTTACCTCTGTGCTTATTTTTCATTTTTGGAATGCAAAAAGAATAATTTTAAAGAAAAGCCTTAATTGTATGTATTTTATGACTTGGGTAGGTAACCTCCCAGCAGTGCTGTTTCTTAAAAGGAAATAGCAGGAAGTATCCTGGCTCCTGCTGAAGAATGATTCCCTTGTTCATCTCAGGCTTGCATTTTACTGCCAGAGGTCCTAATCACAGCCTCCATCACACCTGCCTCTGTTTGTCTGTGCCTAAAATCCTTTTGGGGGGCTGCCTGTGCAGGTCCTGTGTTCCTCTGCACACAGAGCATTGCAGAAAAATTATTTTGGATGTTCCTGGAGGAGGGGGACTCCCAGCAGTGACCTTGCTGCCTGAGTGCTGTGGAGGTGCTTCATGAATGTTGTAATGAGATTCCTCAGGCAGCAGCAGTCTGGGTGTTTGCGTGGCTGTGTGTAAAACTGCTGGCTGATGCTCTGTGGGCAGAGCTCACTCCTGATGGGGGTAGGTAATTGAGTTTTGAGGTATTTGTGCCTACACTCTTTAGCTGCAGTCATAAAATAGATATTGCTTTCCACAGGATTGCTATAATACAATTTTCCTGACAACAGCATTAACTGTTAGGGCTGAAGGAGGCCAAGCTCCTGCATGTTTGGTTTAGAGGATAGAACTGACTCATATGGGCTAAAGATGTTGGCTGCCTCTTTCCTTTTTTGATATACTTTTGAAATAATTAACAAAAAAATCCATTTCCACGTCTTGAGACTGTCAGACTCAAATCTTTAGTTGTGAAGAGCGCCAGAGCTGAAACTTTTAGAGGCTGGAATGCTAGATATCCTTCAGGGAATTATGATCTTCATGGTTTTTAAAGTTAACCTTCAGGAATCCATAATTCCAGATGGAATTTTCACTGTGTGACTGAAACACAAAAGAACTGTATTTTAACTTGTTTAAATGTAGGTAGGAGATGCTTCCTATTTGTAGTAGTTCACTGTGCAGAGATCTCCAAAATAATCTCCCTATTTAGGCCAGGCCACCAGCAGGCAGACAATAAATTTTATAAAGTATATTATTTTTGCCAAAATAATGAATTCCTGCATATCTTTTTTGTTGCTGATGACTTGAGTGTGCATATTATAAATAATCCTTTCCAATTAGAGCTCTGCCTTGGGCTAATTCATTTAGTCATGCCACATTACAGCATTTGAAATGAATTCTTTCCTTGCAGCAGTACACTGGTCCAGTGTATTTCTTGTCAAGGGAAGCAAGATTTTTTTTTTAATATATATTTCTAGAACTGAAATAAGAAAGAACTTTTATTAGTGGGTGATGTTTTTATCCCTTCCCTACCAGAATTACAAGAAGATGTTTGAATGCCTGCCTGGTCTGGTTTTACATAACCTTATGATGGATTTTACTTCTTCTATCTAAACCTCTCTTCCAATACGACAGAACTTGGTGCTGAAAAACTTTGATATTCTAAAATTCCTTATATTTTTTTGCTTCAGTCTCTTTGCATGTAGCTTAAACTCTGAAGAATACACAGAAAAAGCATTCAGCAGATGGTGAAGTGTTATTAATTGGGAAAGTTCATGGCTCTACAGAGTGAAAGGACATTCCTCGCCAGAGGGAGCCGAGAGTGACAGAGCGCTCTGGGCCTTCTGCCATGTGCTCTCTAGGAATTTGTTTTCCCTTTCTCTTGTGCTTTTTCTCTTAAATTTGTGTTTTCAGTTGACCTTGAGAAGTAAAGAGCAGTAACTTTGTCTAATAGGACTGGTGAATACATAATTGTCTGGTGTCTTCTGATGTACAGAGCCAAATTTTGAAATAGTGATTTCTAACAGCAATCCTTTTGGAAAATGCTGCATTTTCTACCTAAAGTATTAACTGCACTGTGTTTCTTTGCTCTCCCCTCTCTATCCTCTTCCAAAACAAGACAGTACAGCACAAGTTGGCTGAAATAAAGACTCAGATTTGTGTGGGCCGAGCTTTTATGGACAACTGTTTGCAGCTGCATGCAGACAAACGCCTGGACTCTGCCACAGCCTCCATGGCCAAGTACTGGTATGTGCTCACAGTCATCTGGGACTGGCACTGGCATGGTCTGAACTCCAGTGGTGTGGGCAGCAAAAATCAGAGTTACACTGACAGCTAAGTTTGGTTAACCAGATCCATTTCAAAATAAAGGCATACTTTTAAAATAGACTTCCATTAATAACAAGGTCATGCCTCTGCTTTAGCTTTAAGTGAAGGCAAGTGCTCCATTGGTATTTAGACAAAAAAATTGCATTTTATTGTTAGCAGTTTGTTGTTAGGTGGTTTTTAATTTTCTTTGGTTTTAATTTTTTAAATTTTTTAATTTTTTTGTTGTTTTTTTTTGCTTATTAAAGAAAAATTTGAATATTTGGAGCTAAATTTAAATCTATTTAAAGCTCTGTGGTACTGTTTAGTTAAGGTTACTTAAGAATAGCTGTTTGGCCCAGCCAGTTTTCAAAGCTGTCTGGTTTTGGGAAGAAATAGTTAGCTACAGCTGTTGCTGTAACTGAGACTGAGCAGTGCTTTCCTATATTGTCCAGAACTTCTTCTCCCTCATCCTGTACTTGGTGGTGTCATGTGTTAACTTAGTTTTACCCCATCAAAACAATATCTAAGAAATATCTAAAGTAGTGGGTACATGAATTTGTCTAGTTATAGCTTGTTGCAAAGATGGGAGGAAAAAACCCACATGAGACATAAGCAAAGAAGTTTATGGAAGATACACAGTTTTTAGGCTTTTCAAAATAAGTATAGAGCAGAAATATTTACAATGGAAGGAAGGGTTCTGAGTGCTATTCCTGGCAGTGATTACCTAGAAGTACCAGGTACAGAAGCAAAGGCATTCCATTTTGAGGAGGAGAAAACAACTAATGCCAGCTGAGGTATGCAGACTCACTTCCTCAACAAATTTCCCTAAGCAAGGCTTTTGAAAACCCCTCACTTTCACAGCTGTTTACCAGCATGATTTGTTGTGGGTTTCCTCTCTCCCCAGTGGTGTCCCTGTGACCCTTCCATAAGACTCACTTAAATGGTCTAGAAAATGCTTGAATGTAGAATTGATTTATTCCCAAATGTATTGGGACATTCTCTCCAGTCTCAAATTTTCCTTTAAACTCTTTGTATAGTCAATGACTTGAGTTAGAGCTTTGAAGGAGTTTAAAACCTGGTTTGTGCATGTCTTTTTTCATATCTGGAAAAGGTCTGTAGGGTTGTTTTGGTTTGGTTTTTCTTGTGGTGACAGGTTGTGGTACATACCTAAAATTTTGAATTTGAGACTATATTTAGGAAAGAGAGTTGCAGTAACTCACAGCTGCAGAATTACATTTGATATCATAAACTGTAAGGGTTTAAATGAATGAGGGGATAGTTTGGGGGAAAAGACCATTATTCCAGGAGAAGCAATTAGCTTTTCATTTTCATTTCTTCTGTTGCCACTGAAAGCTGTATGCTTAGAAAGTGTTTTTTTCATGTCTTCTAACAGCTTGAGCTGGAAATTTTTTTTTTTTTGCTATAAATCCATATTTTGTAGTCAGCCAATGCTGTTGGAGAATTACAGTATGTTTAGAATTGAAGGCTATTGCAGAAAAAGCTATTGGGAAAGTTTATTGCAGAAAATAAATTATGCCCAGGTGATGGGTATGCTCAGAGAGTATCCTGGTGTGTTGCTAATGGCAGTGGTGGGGGACAGCCTGGTTTGTTGTTAATTTCTGACAAAGCTGAGTGATTTGGCAAGAAAAGAGCCTGTACCAACTTGCTTCACAAAAGGATTCTCCTGGCCTGTGAGAAAGGTAAACAAGCCTGTCTGTTTTGAAACCTTTCCTTCTCCAAAAGCTGTCCCAGATAGGAAACAAGCCTTTAATGCATTCAGTTGAGCAGTATTTATTTCTTACCAATAACATTTTGGTTTTGTCTTGTTATCTTTATCTTCTGTAATGTTTTGCAACATGATGTCCTTCTAACAGCAACTTTCCTTTTGGCCATTGAAGGTGTTCTGATCTCCAAAACAGCATTGCTACCCAGTGTGTGCAGATGCACGGAGGATGGGGCTACATGTGGGAGTATCCAATTGCAAAGTAAGTGGAACATTTCAGGTTGTGTGATGAAAGATAACCAGCAAAGTCAAATGAAGCACTTCCTCTGTATCTGTGTGTTAGTTATTTAGGGTTAGTAGTGATTTATGTTCATTTTCTCATCGTGTTTAATTGAAATTACTGTACAGATATCTGCAGGCTTTGTTTTGGTGCTCCAAACAACTGAAGATCTGTTCAGCAATTGTTGTCTGTTTTTTTTTTTTTTTTCACAAAAGTTGGTTTTTTAGAAAAAAAAAAGTGAATTAAAAAAACAGAAGTAAAACTATAAAAAGTAGAAATGAGGGGAGCTAGTTTTATGTTTTATCTGAAATTAAATGCATGTGGGTGAAGAAAACCTGTTTTTTCTACCACTGAGTATCAAGTAATTAAATCAAGAGCATAACTGGCTACATCCAGCTCTTTTACACCTTTGAAAATTAAGAGGTTAAGAGATTTGTATGTAGACAAAGAAATTTGCCATTCCCATTTTTTTCTGACTTTGTGAATTTAGAGACATTTATGGAGCTTTTATATATCCTCATGTATTTTCTGTGAAGTTTGTGTACAGGCTGTGACACACTAAATGAAGATTTTGTGCTGTTTTTATTAATTTTATCAAAGAGGTGGTGATCTGACAGTAGAACTAGCAAACACAGGACTGCTGTGCAGTTGTCATAAGTAAGCTATTTTTTTTTAAACTGAGGAAGTTCAGATTTTTTTTTTAACTTTAAATACATTGGGTATGAAATGTTGCTTTAAAATCACTTGTTCCTCCATGTTTTCATGGAGTGTAATTTGTGGGTGATCTGCACTGTCTTATTAAAAGAAGGCAAATTTGGGGTGTCCTTGAACCCCTGCATGTCTGTGTGTTCAGTAGTTCCCCACACAGTGTTTTATTGTCTCTGAGGTCCAGTAGTAAGTAGATTTCCAGAGAATGCCACATTGCTCCTGTGTGAGGAAGCAGAATGAACATGGAAAAGCTCTGTCATCATCCTGTGTGCTGTCACCAGGAACAAGAATTGGGAGTGGAGTAGTAGCAGGAGGCTGGGTTTATAGGGCTTTGGGTTTTTTTTGTTTAATTAGAGGCAATAGTGGAGACTTCACACTATAAACAAACAGGGAAGAGATGCTGACCCAGTTCCTGGTTTGGCACACAGCACCCTGGAAAGTTGTAATATTCCAGGGAGTTGAGGCCTCTTAGAAAGTAAGAACTACTTTATCAATGGGAAGAGTATACTTTGAAAAGAGGGATCTCTAAAGATAAAATGCTCTTTTTCTTTTTTTTTAATATATGGTCATTCCGAGGCATTGTTTGTAATATTTCCTTGGTGTTTTTTTTTTTCCTCCCTCAGAGCTTTTGTGGATGCCCGTGTTCAGCCAATCTATGGTGGTACCAATGAAATAATGAAGGAACTTATTGCTAGAGACATTGTCAGTGACAAGTAGGGCAGATGATTACTACTTTGCAGAATCCTTTTCTATATTAATATATGGCGTAAAATCAGACATCAGAATGTAAGTAAAATAAATATGCTGTATAATGTTCTTTAAAGGAAGTGCCACTTAAAGCACATGTTAGTAATAACAATGTGCTCACATGCAGGATATCTAATATTCAATGAACTTAAAATTTAAATGTCTTTGTACAATACAGAGTAGTTCTCTAGGTGTCAAGAGCTGCAGTAGTGAAAGGGAATTTTATCTCCGGATCTCTTGGTCTTTCAGACTTGAACCCATTGTGTTGAATCCAAACCTTGCTTTTCAGAATCAAATCTCGAGAGAAACCATATTCATAACAAATAAAATGAAATATTAATGTAACTTTGAATTTGTATTTCCCCTTGAGAAGCAGAAATTGACACTCTTGCTGTTGTTGCCATACACCTGCTCACTGTGCAGCGGCCACCTGCCGTGCAGCTGACCTCTATGTTTACATCTAACCTGCAATGCCTTATTTTAATTACTTTGGTCAAATAAACATAATAAAGCATTTCTATGCAATCTCACGCTTGTCTGCGGTTACTTCAAAGCCCGCGGGGAAACGGGGCATCTCCCTCTGTGCCCGTGTTCACCTCAGGGCACTCAGGGGCAGTTCGGAGGGAGGCAGTGTGATGCATGTGAACTTGGCGGTTGTTGATTTGCGATAGTAACTCGAACTGTGTGTTTAGGAGGTTTTTTTGGCTCTTTACCCACGCTGGGCGTTAATAGTTGAAGGTGTTCGGAGCGGGGAGCGCCGCTGCCCCCTCCCCTCCCACACAGCCCCGGCGCGCGGGGGGGGTGAGGGGAGGGCGGTGTCCTCGCGTCAGGCGGGGCCCCGCCAATGGCGGGAGGCCACGCCCCCGTCCCGAGCCACGCCCCCCGGCGTCCCGGATTGGCCGCGCTCCTCCCCCTGAGGAGCGGGGGAGGCCCCGCCCCGCCGCGCTGCGCTTTAGCTGGGCGCGGACTCTTCAAGAGCGGCAGTGTGAGCCGTGGCGGGCGCCGTGCTGTGCGGGGTTGAGGCGGCGCCGGCGCCGGTGCCGCTGCGGAGAACCCGCCGGACGCGGAGGCAAGCGCGGGGCGCGGCGCGGCGGGGCGCCGTGAGGCGGCGGGGGCACGGAGGGGCCGGGCGGCGGTTGGTTCCCGCGGCGGGAGTGGCGGGTGCGCATGCGCGGGGTGGGGGCGGGGCGGGGGTAACGGTCCGTGCGCGCGGCGGGGCGGGGCCGGCGGCCGTGAGGCGGGGGCGGGGCCCGTGCGAGGGCGGCGCCGCTCCGTGCCCGCCCCGCGTGTCCCAGCCGGGATTTAAACAGCGGATGGAAACTTCCCGCTGGGAATCTGTGTGTGCCCACATTGTGCTGTGCCCTGGGGGAATCCTGGACCGCAGCTGAGTGTGCCCACCTAGTGCTGTGCCCCGGACTGGAATCTGTGTGTGCCCACCTAGTACTGTGCCTCAGGGGCACCCCGCACTGCAGTCTGTGTTTGCCCACCTTGTGCTGTGCCCCGGACTGGAATCTGTGTGTGCCCACCTTGTGCTGTGCCCCGGGAGGACCCCTCACTATAATCTGTGTGTGCCCACCTAGCGCTGTGCCTCAGGGGAACCCCGGACCGGAATCTGTGTGTAATTTGTAGTTAGCTAAGCAACTCAGATCCAGGTCCTGCAGCCTGCCTTGAGAGCTCCTCTGTGCTCCTGAGTTACTCTTTCCATCCACTTTTTGCAAAATGAAGCACTTTCCCCCACACAAAAATGTAGCACTGACTGAGGTATTCTGAACCTACCCCTCTCTAATGGGAATTTTCAATTTCCAATTTGCAATGTGAGCCAGTTAAAAAAACAATCTAAATTATTAAGTATGCCTTTTGTCAAAGGGTAAATACGTCCTTTTTGTGCTAGTTTAATAAAAAGGAAATAGTAAAAATTACATGGAAAGCAGCCTGTGTGCCTTAGGACTCTCCTGCTGTATTGGTCCATGGTTTGAAATCCTGGGAAATGTTCTGAGGAGCCTAAATTCCAGTCATGTTAATTAGTATCTTAGGAGCTGAGTGGGTCTCATTTCAGACCAGGTTTTATAGCCCTCTCTTCAAAGGCTAAAATTCAAAAGTATCACTGAAATGTGGATATGAAATTTACGATGAAAGGTACCAGAAGATATTGCAGATAGTTATGTTAAAGACATATGTACAACTTTATTACAGAGGCACCTGTTGTACTACAAAAAGCATTTAACATATATTAAAAATTACTTCAGATGTTGCTTTGCAAATATGGTATTGTAGACTGAGGAAGAATTAGTTGATGATGTAGTAGTAAACCTGGAAGTTATATGGATTCTCTGTTCAGAAGCAGATCTGAACAAAGAGGAAAACAAACCTCTTCAGATATTTTAATGAGTCGTGGATTTTACCATAAGTTAGTATTGATGAGTTCCACTTGAAGTGCCTCCTTTTGAATCTTTTTATGATTGAAACTTTGGGTGGTCTGCCTTAAATGGAGATCTCTTAGTATTGAAAGACAGATCCTTTTGGGGGGGGAGTTTTTGTTTGTTTTTCCAAGTAGGAGGAATTTGTGCTTATGTCTTCTGGGGTGTACAAACCTCTCGAGTGTTTTGTCTGGATAGTTGTGCCTGCACAGTGAGCACTGCTGAACGTGGAGACTCCCCACTGATCCTGTTTGGCTTTATGGGTTTTTTTCCCAATCTATTAATAGAACAAGATACTAAAATACTTAAATACACGTAATGAGTAACTGGTCTGCTTTTGAAGTGAAAACAAAAGCTGCCTACGGAAATGTTTTTTTTTTTTTTCACTCTTAAAAGCTGATCCCAGGTGTGTTATTAAACATGGGCTTCTTTCCTTTTCCTTTCATACTCTTAAACCAGGACATGCCCAGTGGGACCAATATCTTTTATAGGGTCGTTGCTGCAGACTGTTCCATGAGAAAATGCGCACTGTGCTGTCGAGCTGCTCTTGCTATTCTTAGAAATCACTACCATCCTGTAGGTTTTCCAAAATTTGGGAGGGGTAGTTGGAGGCTGAGGGATGCCTGCCACCAGGCAGGGCTTGCAGAGCTGGCCAGGCTCAGGTCTGGGTGCTGCACTCTGCTGAGGCAGTGCTGCAGCAGTGCCTGCCTGCCAGAGCACTTTATTTTTGGCCAGTGATTATCAGGAAGGCTGCCCAGGAGGAGCTGGCTGGGGATTACAGGACAAACAGCACAAAGCTGTAGGAAACCAGGTTTTGGCTGTTGTGTTGCAGTTTGCTTTTGGAGCTGCCCTCTCTTCTGCAGGTTGTCTCTAAGAGGCCTTAAAACAGGTTGAAATACAGTATTTTTGAGTGTTTTTACTGAGATTGATTTTGGGTGTTTCACCAGAGGCTGGCTGCTGTCAGGGACTTTGCTTTGCTTTTGAAATGCCATCTATGCAAGGAATAAACAGTGGAAGTTGCCTTATCTGAAACACTGTTTATCTGTGAATAAGCTGGAAACAGTCATATTCATTTGAGATGTTGTTTGTAGGCTTCTGAGCTTCAAAACAAAAAGAAATAATGGTAAAAATCTCCTCCTGGTCTCGAGGAATTTCATTATTAAGAGGAAAACTTAAGGTGTTTATGATGAGGAAAAAGGACTCAATTTACAAGGAGAGAAGGCTGCTACAGAGGAGCTTTAAAAAGCCTCCTGTGAGTGGAGTTTTTATTGTCATTGGAAACGAAAAGCTCACAAACAAAAAAATCCACTAGAAGACCAAGCAATCCTCCCCCCAAGCAAAAATCCCCCAGAACACTGTCTGCAGCGTTGTGTAACCAAAGTGATAGTGTTATGCAAGGGGGAGAGGAGTCAAAAAGTGAAAGGACTGTAAACAAAAGCTGGGAAAGGAGGGAGTGCCACCCTGTGTGCTGAGTTGTGGCTGGGTTTTGTTGTGTTTCTTTTAATAGGGTGCTGCTAATCACCAACATGAAGACACTCGTTTCAGGATTTAGGCAGATTCTGTTGAGGTAAGCCTGGTAGGGAAAGGGTATAAGGGAGAAGTGTCAAGGGAGGACAAAGAAATCAGCAGAGGGAGAGGAAGAGGAGCAGGAGCCACTGGGGGTTAGGAACCTGTGGTGGAGGGGAGCAGGGTGCAGGTCCTGCTGTGGTAAACTGCAATTCCCAGCTAGATCCTCCTGGGTAATTAAAACATTAGGGGAGGATAAGCACAAAGTCACTTTAAACATCACTTGCTTTATTGTGTTTGTCTGGTACTTGTTTCTTCCCTCCCCCCGTACTTATTTAATGTCAGTTTTTCTTTTTACAGTACTCTTTAGTCTTTCAAATGGAGTGTTTATTTAGTAGATGAAAAGCTGTTTGCCAGTTTAGCAGAATTTCAGCTCTTCTGGTTTTGAGACCTCAAGTAATACACAATGCAAAAGAAATCTGTGAAATTTTTTACTTATGACAGAAAAGCTCTTTCCAGAATGAAAATACTTTTCTGGTGTACCATTTTGCAGTACTTGTCTTCCCTCCCTCTTTGCCTTTATTTTTTCCCCCCTCCAAGATAGTAGGTTTTGCTCTGGAAACTCACTTCCAATATGAGTGGAATGAAATAATTTTTGCAGCTTTCTGCCAAAATTAAATAAAATGTGTGAAAAATGTAAATTGTATAACTTTTGTCAAGTCAGGTACTTGTCCTAAAGTTCATTTATAGTTTTTTTGCAGCAGATACTTTGTTTTGCTCCTGTACCTATGAAAATTTTTTTGTGTGTTTGTGTGTATGTGAACTTCTTGGAGAATTGCCAAGGGCTGGACACTGTGGCAGTACCAGCTTTTATAAGTTCTTTTTGATGTCACTGTAGTGAGATGAGCACACCTGAGTGTCTCACACTGTCTTCAGGGCAGAAACATTGTATGAAATTTCCAAGTTGCTGGGTAAGGGATTGAGTGGTTTCTGTTTTAAAAAACATTTTATTTATTTTTTAGCCGCTTTGTAGTTTAAACATATTTGGTCAGGCACTCCAGATGAGTGATTTGTCAGGGCTCTTTAGTTCAATGTTTGTGTTCCAGATGAGGGTGTTTTGATTCTTCCCCCCTTTCCCCTAGAAGAGTTAGGAAGAAGTCCCCCAGATGAAAAAACCACAAATTTGGTAATGGTATTCATTGCAGTTTTGGAAATTTGAAACTGTACCAAAAGGGTACAGTGAAAGTGAATGTGTTGGAGGGGATGTGATGGAGTTAAAACCCAGCACTATAAAGTTTTGTGCTGCCAGTTCTTGGAATAACCTCCATCTTCACACAGGTATGTGATCCACATCTCCAAAGTACTTTTTGCCTGAAAAACTGCACACTGTGTTTCAGGAGTAGCAAGCTGTGGCTGCTAAACCAAACCACTCAGACTAAGGGAGGTGGATGGTAAAGTTGGAACAGTTATAAACACATTGCTAGGTGCATGTGGATCCCAGGCTGATGCTGCTCTTCTTGGAGAGCTTCTTGGAATTCTCAGGGGGAGTCAAACACAGGGACTCCTGAGCTCACATTGACCCCACAGAGGAACTGTTCAGTTCTCTCCCCTGATGTTTTGGCCATGCACGGTTGCTCTGACTTGCTGTAGTTATCTGCCATTATGTTAGGGCCAGGGAGGCACTGGTGTCTGGATTCACACTCCTTTGGATTTTCAGATTTGCAGGCCTGCTGGCTTTTACAAGAGGAAAGACACAAGTCAGCCAGGTGCTGAGAGCATTACTGAGTCACCAGAGCTTTAGGACTTGGGCTCCAGCTCTCAACAGTGCATTTCCCTGTCTGATCCTAGAATGGGGTTCTTCCTGAACAGCTGTCCACTGGGAGGACTTTGTGCTGAGCTCCTCTCTAGGCTGAAGTTATTGGCTTATTTATAAAGGTTAAAATCCTGGGGGTTTTAATGGTATCATTTATGATTAGCAGTAAGACCACCAAACCTGGTGCCAGTGATGCTGGGAGGGTGATGTGCAGAGATGAAAACCTTGTGGATGAGGTACACATGGAGCAATGAAAGGTGAATAAAGCATACTTTATTCTATATTTATTATAAAGTGGTAAGGCAGTACTGGAGCATGTGGCTCTCTGTGTTCTGCTTCATGTTTTGAGGGTCAAGGAGCAAATATCCAAACTGGTATTTCTCAGCTCCCTAGGTTTCCACATCTCACTTTAATGTTTGCACCTTCAGTGTAAAAAAACCTGTGGTTCTAAACAACCAAGGCTTCAGACAGATCTTTTCTTAAGATCCATATGTGGTAGTCTCAGAATCACTGACCCCTTATGGGATCTGTGCATTGCAAGTTGCTGAGCTGGCAGTTGCTGGGGAGATCAGGGGAACTGGAGACACGAAAAGGAGGGCACTGGAAGTACTGCTCAACTAGTGCACAGTTCAACAGAATTTACTGTAAAGGGCGTTGCTGTGCTGCACCCACTTTTGCTACTGCTCTCATATGGTTTCTGGTTTTGTCTCTAGCTTCTTATTCAGGAGCTTCTGCAGGCCATATTCAATTAAATCATTCATTGGGTTTATTTAACCATATCCTTAACAAAGCTGCAAGTACTGTGCAAGTGATTCCTGCGTGGAATAGATACAGTATGACTTGGCAGCTGCTGACAAAAAGGGGTGAAGGTTGACATTGGCCTTTTGATCCCAAAGTCTGGGAGCCCTTTGTTAATTGGCAAGCCACAAGCAAAAGGATTTGTCAAGGAGAACTGTCATTTCTCGATTTGCTATGAAAAATAATCTGTATGTATTACACAGGCAGTGCCTGATGAATAAACAGTGGTACCAAAGGCACAGAAAAGAATTCTTTTTTAGTAGGAAACTTCAGAACTTAGAGTTATCTATTTTGAAAGCATTAGCCTTGTTGATTGATTTCTAATGTGTATTTATAAGAATATATAACAGTTCATCAAATGCTTTCTTTATACAGATTTACAGTAAATACATTTCTCACAATAGTGCCAGTCACATTGCTCAAGGTCATGTTTTTCAGTTTGGGCAAGGTTAGATGACAGACCTGAACTTTTTGAGTCTTATTTCTCAGACTGATAGAATCAAAACTGAAATGAGTTATGAACGGTTATTCCCCTGAGATGTAAAGGCTTTCATTGCACACAGAACAGCCTCTGAATGAAATAAAGAAAAAACAGAAAGGGTGTTCTTGTTTGACTTGGGAGGCAACATAGTCTGTGTTCTTTAGATAACGTCCCTTTTTATGGAATTTTTGAATGACGTTGGGAGAATGAAATGTCTGTCAGAGTTGTTGTATTTGTACTGTGTCATGAAAATGAGAAAATTTACATGGCCCATGTTATTTTCAGGTTTGCTGTAAACTACCTACCGTAGCTATAATGACACCAGCTCTCAGAGAGGCAACAACAAAAGGTCATGGTATCCACTTGTCACCTTCTTTGTCCTCTAGAGCTATGGAGTCTGATACAGCTTTGTGCATGGAAAATTCCAGAGCAGTGGAAGAGAAGATAAAAGAGGACTCCATCGCACGGATTACTTGCTCAGTCCTGGGGTTCCCCACTGCTGAGCCCAACCTCAGGAATGATATCTTCAGTGTGCAGCATTTTGGTTCCCCACCATCCTCCAAGTGCTATCAGTCTGTCTTGTTAATGAGTACAAATTCTGCGTTTAACAACAAAACTGGTAAGCAGACAAAAGCAGGAGAGCCTGGCTGCTCCAAGATGAGAAAGTCATTACATAATGGGGCTGACACATCATTTGGTCATATTAGTCACTCAGAACCTGAGCAACAGGTCAAAGGGGCAGCGTTTTCAGAGACCACATCTCCAAACTTGGCAGGAATGCAGAGACTTTCAGGTTCGAGTGTAACAGAATCCAGTAACGCAGAAGAAATGCAACTTTTAAATGGTAAATGGTACAAGAAGAATGGGGTTTTGGGGAGGGCTTTGGAAGTCTGCACTGAAACAATAAAAGGGGATTTATTACACCAAATTCTTCACGGGCCTGCAGAAGGGGTTTTGAGCTGCACCCAGGAGGAGGTGTACGCTCGCTTACTCCAGTGTGTCACTAAGCAACAAATGGAAATCAGTCGCGCCAAAAGAACTCAGAAGCGTTTACAAATGCTCCTGGCAAAGCACGTTATCAAACACTGTGATCAGCAGCTGAAATGCTTTGTGAAACATCAGCTTCAGAGAATGAAGGTTTTCCATGAGCCAGCTAGATTTTTGAGCAATAGCTCCCTCAGATGCACTGAAGGTTGGCTGGAAAACAGCACGGTCGCTCCGGAGAGTAGTTTGGGTGTGGATGTACAGAACGGAGTCAGCGTCGCACCAGGTGAAATCCGTGGCTTTGCACTTTCTACTGGAGGGCTGCTGTCCCGTGTGGAGAAGGACCTGGACTCTGATGCAACCTGCAGCAGCTCAGATGAAGATGGTGAGGAACAGACTGTGGAAGCGTAAGTGTTAAATTCTTGCTTAGACTCATGTGCTTCTTACTTATCAATCAGGATGGAAGGGTCTAGATCTACAGATCTTGTGTGAGTAACCTCACTCAGTAGATAGTCTTACTGAAATCAGCAAGACTGACACTGTGAGTTTGGCAGAAAGTAACAACTTCTAATTAATGCATTTAAGGAGCAGTTGCTTTAGTGGATTGCAGAGAACTGGAGTTTGTACTGCACTCTCTCAGTTTGCATTACATCAATACTGCTAATACTTGAATGGTGCTGTAAATCAGATAGTGATTGCTGTAAATACTTGGGGCCAGAATGAAAATAATTTTCATTTTACTCTGGAGTTATTTATTAGTCAATATTAGGATCTCAAAATCCACTATATTGTGATAAAGAGTAAAAATTAAAAATTATCATCTGATGTAGGTATCAAGCCATCCAGTATTTGGTCACTGGTATGTTGAAAAAGTTTGGTTCTTTAACTTTTAATTTTAAAAATACTAATTTACTTCCTGAAGTCACTCTGCAACTATGAATGGAGCTAGCAATTGAGTGTTTATTAGTGCTGGTATCTTTTTCAGGATGAACCAGAGGGAAATTCATATCATTAACTAGTAGTGTCTTAAGTTGGCAGAAATCCTGTCAAGACAAATTACAAATCAGTGGTGGGTAAGAGGAGATAGTAAAATTGCTCTCTGATGATGGTACCACCTTATTTCTTTTACTTTTTAACCTCTACCTTGCTACACTGCTAATACAATCTCTTCAGTCAAGAAATTTTAGAAAACAGTGAAAGGACAGCTGCTTTTCTCTTCCCAAAGCTGGAGAGATGAGCCTGCCTTAAGGTTTGTTGGGATGTAATAGTCATGACTGTGGTACACAGAAGAGAGCTGCACACAAATGCAGCAGCTTGGTGGGAACTCCAGGATACCCACGCTTCTTGTGGGCTCTTGTAGATTGTCAGGACAGGGTTTGTGTTTACTGGTCTTTCCTTATACCCTCTGCTGTCAGAGAATGTCTAGAAAAAATAAATAAAAAAATATTTAAAAACTCTTACTTCCCATTCTGCTTCCTGAAAAGCATAATGCTCAGAAGAAATCAAGTAAGCTTCTGAAACTAGAAGAGCTTTGCCCTGTTACATATTTATAGTTTCAGTCCAGCAAGGCTGTTATCAAATCTCTGCTGTGTTCTGCTAAGCTCTGTAGGGCTGAAAAACAGAGGAGAAAATGTTTTCATTTTCTTTTACATGTTGTCAGAAATATAAATACTGTGCTGAAGTCCAGCATAATGACTTGTCAACTAAGTTAGGAGCACCTTAAATATTTGAGTTTGCAAAATAATTATTCTTTTGAAATATTTTAATAAAAAACATCATTTGGGCTCTCCCCAGCATAGGAGAATCCACATTCTCCTAACTGATACACTTGAACTTCTAAGTAATAGCTCTGCCTCTAGGATTCTTATCTTGTGATTACATGAGCTGAAAAAGAAAGCTCTTGAGAAGCTCTTGATTCTTGAACAGTAGTGGATAATGTAAAACTTGGACCAAAGTTTTGTGTGATGGTTTCCTTTTTTCTTCCTGCCCTCAACACTTGAGTTTCTAACTCCCTCTGCCAGTCCTTTACTTTTATTCCTTCTTGTGGCTTTTGGCAGTTATCTTTCCACTTAAGGCTTACTCAGTTTACTTTGTTGCACTGATGAAAAAATCCACAGAGGATTATTAAAACCTCATCAAACCCGTCACCTTTGGCTCAGGAAATCCCCAGGCTGCTCTTGCTGGGAGCTGAGGGAATGTTCAGGAGCTGCCCTGCTCCCTCCATGCCCGCTCTGGTGTAACATTGTTATCTCAGCTATTGCTGCGAGGCAGGAGGACTGGGTAAGATGATCTCTAGTCTGACTCAGTGTGGCCCTTTATTTTGGGTTGTTTATTGCTCTGCCTTACTTTGTGTTCCTGCTGCTGAGCAGTTGTTCAGCACAGCAGCCTTGCTGCACTGGCAGGGAAGGATTCGCTGCTGTTTGAGGTGAGGTGCTGGGCCAGCAAGCTCAGAGTTTAAAGTACTGCTTGATTTAAGCAAAGTCTTGTCTGTGTGCCTAGGCTGAGGAAATGCTTGAGTTCACATGCAGTGAGGACAGGCTGTCTCTTATTTGAAATTATCATTATCTTCAGCTCACAATGTTTTTCTTCTTTTCTCCAGCTTTAAGATTTGCCTTTGTGGCTAAAATGCTGCCCTTTTTCTTGGAGGTAACTAAATCAGTTACTCACCAGTTCAGCTTGTCAGAGTTGCTGTTTCCTTGCCACTTTAAGGCCTTCTGGATTGCCTTTCATCTGGACAAAAGAAACAAAGTTAATTTTTTTTTTTTCTGCTGAGTGGATTTATGTTGTATTCATAGTGTTGTATATCATATTCCCAGAGTCTCATACCTTCTGGGTGGTTTTCTCACAGCAGCTCTTCACAGCAGTGGTGTTGTTGCTTCTCAGTCAGGGCTCCTCTCCAAGGCTCTCCCTGACCACCCCACCCCCTTTAATCCCAGCTACCTCCATGGGCTACAGCTGCTGCCCAACCAAGGACATCACAGCTGCAGCCCATTTACAATAACTAGAATCAGGGCAGGGTCACTAATACAATGCAGAGATCTTTCACTGCCATACATATATTTACAATACATACATTTACTCTGGCCCCTACATTTCCCCCTTTTCTTTTAACAATTTTTCCAGTTACACAGTTACAATATACATATCTGTCCCAGCTCTCAGGCTGCCACAGCTCTCGGCTGTCTTGAATACATACAAATCCCTAGATGTTCCCAGGCTCTTTTCCTCAAAGGCCATAGTCTTACAGCTCTCTGCTGTTACAGCTCCTTGATTCAAAGGCCATACTATATTCTAGAGTCCCAGCTCTCAGGCTGCCACAGCTCTCAACTGTCCTATTTTCTATGATGTCAAGGGGTTCCATACCTTCTTTCAATGCTTGACTGTGTGTTCTTTATCACGTCGGGGTCACCAGATGTTGTATTCATATTGTTGTATATCATATTTCCAGAGTCTCATACCTTCTGGGTGGTTTTCTCACAGCAGATCTTCACAGCAGTGGTGTTGTTGCTTCTCAGTCAGGGCTCCTCTCCAAGGCTCTCCCTGACCACCCCACCCCCTTTAATCCCAGCTACCTCCATGGGCTACAGCTGCTGCCCAACCAAGGACATCACAGCTGCAGCCCATTTACAATAACTAGAATCAGGGCAGGGTCACTAATACAATACAGAGATCTTTTACTGCCATACATATATTTACAATACATATATTCACTCAGGCCCCTACACATATATTTACTCAGGCCCCTACAGATTTACATGCTTTGAATTGCCTTTCTGTCCTTGGGAATTGGCTCTAAGTGCTTTCCAGAAGCTATGGGATCATGTAGGTGAGACAATACTCATTTCCTCACCTGTATGGAAATGTTTACTCTGAATTCCTCTGTGATAATCTTCATAATATTTAACTGTAGTTACTATAAGGTTCAAACAATGTAGTGATAAATGGAAAGAATGTTTTGGTTCTACCCATATCTCAGTGTGGTACTGATTGCATTTAACTTGAGGGTATAGTCAGGCTGGTGAGTGCTCATTGTTGTGGCTGTGGTGTTTCTTATTCTTTTTGTGAGGGGAGGAGGTATCAGTCCAGTGTGCAAGGCAGGGAGAAGCTGCAGTTACCATGTCTGCCTGAGAACAGTCTGTTTCCCATCAGGAGGGAGAAGTTGATTCCAGCTCCAACTCCTCATGCTGCATAACAAACCTGGAGTTATTTTTAGCCCTTTGAACCTGTTCATTCTCATTATCCTGAGGAGAGCTTTTCCCAATGAGTATTGACATAAGCTCTTCTGAGCTGTATCTCAGTGCTTTGTGGCTCAAGCAAGATTGTCTCTATCCATCTATTTCAATACCTTTGTTGTTCAGTTGCAAATAGCTGCTGTGAGATATTTAAACCATTGTTCCTGCATTACATAGATTCTGTCCTCAAGGCAAGAGAGATCCTTGGTCTGCTGGTGAAGGCAATTCATAGTGCTTAACAGACTTCTCTAGTTCCTAGAATAATTGGAAAGGCTCATCTCATTTCAAGAGTTTCATCAAAACATACTTTATTCTTTTGAGAGTCTACTAAAAAGAAATACAAAAAAACAATTGGCTGTCTTCAGCTGACCTTTGTCATACTGTCAGCTCATGAATATCTTTAACCTGTCAGTTTTCATAGCACCACATTGCCAGCAGGAAATTTTGCTGTATTTTAGGACACTCCATCCTTTGGGCACAGGAGAGTCTCACTGCTCAGGGGATGTAGTAGTTCTTCTCTGTAGTTTCTCAAAGGCAGCTTTTAGGTGCTGCTCTCTGGCTCACTGTTGGGTGTTAGAAACCAGAGCAGAGTGCCCAAGGAAGGCAACATAAAGCTGAACATGAGCAATTCCTTTAGGGATTCATAACTAACACTTGATTTGCCACACAGACAACATTTCACCAGCTGGATTTACTTGAAACTTGTTGATCTTTGTGGTTCATGAAGATGAAAGATGATGCATAGAAATAGTCATAGATTCCAAACAAGGTGAATTGGATGATGATGTGAGCTCAAAGGTTTTTCAACAACACAGCTCCACTCTGGCAGCAGTGTGTGTCCTGCTAGGCCAACTCCTCATTCTTACTGATGTATTTTGTGTCTATTCCTGTGCAGTAGGGAATACAATGTACCACAAAGAACTCTGATGCTCAGGGAGTCATTTGGGAAACCTGTAAAGTTGCAGAATGCAGAGGTTTTCTGCTATGTGCACTACATGTGTGATCTTCCAGAATCAAAAGCTACTCACTGTGGTTCTTTGAAGAAACAGCTGCTCACTCCATCCAACAGTAGTAGATGCATCTAATCAATTGGACAGAAACCCTGCTTGCAGTAGATTTTCCTGCAAAATAAGTAGCTCTTTGTACTCATGACAAATGCTGTGCCTTGTTTTCCCAGTTCTCCTTTCCCTATCCAAATAGAATCCTTTCGCATCGTTTGGTGGGATTTTCCCTCTGAAATGTTTTCATGCCTTTCCCTCTGATTTTGAAAGACATGTTTTACTGATTATCCTCCAGCAACCTCAAGCCTGACGAAGAGGCACTGCTACATTTTTCCATGCCCACAGGGTTTGTTGTGCCTGGAAACTTTTATAATGAATGTGAATAGATAGTAAATCTTTCTCTTTTTTTTTCTCCTTTATTTTTTCCCCCTTAGATTGCTAGTTGGAAAGAGAAGATGGGAAATCTGCTTTTAGCACAAACATGTGATGGGGAGGGGAGCATTAAGCAGAGAAAATACAGGAAGGAAGAAAACATTATGACTGGTATCTCCAGATCTAATCTGTTTGTTCTAGATGGTTTTCCATTTTTCCTAGCATTTTTTCTAGTGGCTAACTGAGCAGCATCAGTGCAGTTCTGCAGGCCTGGCTATACATGGCACTGCTAAAGGGACAGGGTTTATTGCAAGTCTTGGGAGCCACTTTATAAAGGGAGACTGTTTGTTTTTGCAAGGTCAGGTCCTAATTTTCCACACTGAGCTGGAATTGCTCTTCATGCCTGATATGAGAACTGAATTATGAGTTTGGGAAGGGGAGGAAGAGAGTCTGCCAGGGCAAAATGCTGCTCTTAAGCACAAACCCCACTTGTTTCCTGGTTTTAACACCTTTCTAGTGTATAAGTCCAGGAAGTGTCTTATTTGCATACAAGATTAATATGAGGGCTTTTGAATAAGTATAAATTCGCTGGTGTAAATAATATGCTGATTTAAGAATGTTTTATATGTTGCTTTTCCAAGAATTCCATTTTCTCAATTCTTGTCTCCTATCTCTAGGATGTGGGAGGAGAATAAAAGAAAATACAGCTTTACATTACCTTCTGTTTTAACTCTCAGGATACATGTATTATCTCAGAATATATTTAACCTCACTTGGTTGAGTTTCCATAAGATGAATTAATAACTTCTTCAGGGTCTCACATGTATTTACTGTTTTGCCTTAGCGATCTCAGTGCAGCAATAAAAACTTGCTGTTGAGCAGGACTTTGCTCTCTCAATACCAGAGCAATGCTCCTGTGGGTGGGGGTCCTGATTTCTAACCTCTAATTACATTAATAATTTTGTAGCTGCTGAAGGCAGACTACAAAAAGCAGAAGGTTTGACAGGTTTTAACCTGCAAGGGAAACTTGGAGCTGGGAATCTCAAATCTTTTAAGTGAGATGGGTGTTGAATTCATATTAAATAAAAACTTGGCATTACTTAATAACTTTTTAATACACAGTCAAGATAGTGTAGTAGAATAGCAAATCTAATGAGCAGGCACATGTGTGTGCATATATAACCTTGTATGCTTAATTAAATTGGAGACAAGAAGAATTTGATGCTTGATGTCAAGTGCTGATTAATCAGTGTTTTATGGCGGGCTTTTTTCTTTCACTAAGCTGAGCAGTGTGTTTGCTTTAATTAAAATACTTGCTTATAAACAACAATGAACTGTCTTTCTAACTTCTTGTAAAGCAAGGGCAGTGTTATTTTGGTTTATAGCTAGCACTGATTTAGTGAGAATCTGCTTCAAAGGGATACACCCAGTGCCTTTGAAAATCAGCATACATGGGCCCCTGATACAGGAAATAATTTAAGTGCTTTCCTTTTCACATGAAGTAAAAAGTGTGCATAAAGACTTCCCAAAATAGGAATTCTCTCCTGTAACAGAGTTTCATTCATACTGCTAAATATGGGTTAGGAATGTGATGTTAGATGTTGGATTTAAATATATTGACCTGTGCTCTTTTTTTACTGAAACAGATGTAAATTATTTTATTTTCATCCACACACTTTGCCTAGCTCTTGTGAGTTAAATGAAGTTTTCTATTGGGGAATTTAAATAAATTCAGTTTTCAGTTAGCAAACTTCTAGTTACTGATTCTGCTGTTGGAAAAACAAATAAACCTGAAGGTCTGTGTTTGAATATATGTAATATAAACTCCCTTTCCTCCCAGCCCATGGGGTAGACTGAGCAGCAGAAAAACTCAGTGAAATTCAATCCCAGGCTCCTGCAAAACACCCAAATTACAAACTGTTCAAACATACATTCATATATAAATATGTATATACACTGATTTATAAGATGGAAGTGGAGCTTGCATGAATACCATACCCATCTTTTCCCTGTAAGAATATACATACAAATTTTGGAGTAAACTTCAGTGGCTGGACAGCATTGATATGCTGCTTATGTGCTGTCATAATGTTCCATTTGCACAGATCTTGGAAGGAGTGTGTTTGGTAAGTTCTGCCTTATTTTATGTTGAGCATGGGCTACAGATGTAGCATTACTTGGTTTCTTTTTGAAGGGCAGTTGTGTAATATTAAAGAGAATTTCTAGGCCTGTGTTCCTGGTGTTTTGTTGTTAATCTATTGATGTTGTGCCATTTCAAAGGCAAGAAAAGAAGCTCATTTCTAGGCAGCCCTGCTGTTCTTGAAGTTACTTTCTCTGTATTTTAGCACTACCTGCTTCTCTGCTTCCCTTTGAACTGATGTACAGCATGTTGGTGTGCTGGAGCAGACAGCAGAACCTTAAAAATGAATATTAAAATATTTTTAACAAAAGCCATTGGCAGATACTCAAATTACAGCATGTTGGGGTTTTTCATTATTTTATTAAGAGGAAGTGCTGCTGGTTGTTTACCTTTTGCAGGTTTTTCTTTCTGGCCAGTTAATATTCTGGCTGACTGCACCTTCACTAACCCACTTGGCCTTTTATAATTAACTCAGCTCTAAAGAATTACGTAAACAGAGCTGGAGGTGAAGAGCACCTACCAGCCATTGGAAAGATTCAGCACTCTAAGAGATCCCTTAAGAAGCTGAATTTTTAATTTATTCTGTGCCCAAATTGAGTTAACATTTCAGTGCAAGTATAACAGTTCAGTCTTTAATATAAAACAAGAGCAGTGTGTGATCCTTTGCAGGAACCCTGTAGCAGCAAATACTGTCTGTGGCACCTCATCAGTTTGGAGGATGTGATTTCCCTATCACATAGGGAGGGAGCATTTATAGTGCACCAGTGAAATTCTTCTGAAATCTCTCCCTTTCTAGGGTATCTAAGCACAGAGACTTTCTCTTTTCATATTTTCAGTTTTCTCCTACAGCCTTTTTGCTCTGAATATTGATTTTCCTCTTTTATCCTCCCCACTGTCCCTTCTCATTTTGTGGGAGATGTAAAATTTTGATTCCATTGCTACTTAATTTCATACTACCTAATGTTTTCCCCCATAAATTTTCTCTCCAAAAGAAAAATCAGACCTGGTTGATAATTTACTGAAAAATCACAGCTATGGTTGATAATTTCAGGTGTTACTGCATGAATTCCTCAGGTCTGATGGCATAGCATAAGTTTTCAGCTGGGTACCAGATTTTTGTTTGGGAAGATAAGATGTGTGTGTTATGTGTTGGTATGAACATGCATTATTGGAAATATTGAAGGGCCTCAGTGTGTCAGAGGTGGTGGAGCCAGGCATGCATACCAGAAATTGTAATTGTAATAAGCAGTTGCTGATGTCTGTAGATGATAGGAGAACTGTAACCCATGTTTTGGGAAGCTGTGTGGTGCTTCACAGGAAAATGTCTGCCAGGTAAAAATTCCTGTTAAACACCAAGGGAGGTAGCAACCTAGTAGGATCCAGAAGAATGACCTACTGCAGATCTTCACAGAGATTGCAAGCTAATTTTGAGCACTGACAAATTCCCTTGATTGATTTTTTTGGAGTGGGAGTGAGGAGCAGGGAGTGCATAGCTTGGTTTGGTGTTGGTTATTCCAAAACAGCAGCACACTGCTCCTGGAAGGTCTGAGCAAAGGCTGGGAGTGAACTGCCACAGTAAATAGTGGTTTTTTTGTGTAATTTTGATCAGCCAAAATTGTTACAGTTTGGTTTTAATCCTTTTTGTACTCAGGAATGCATAGAAGAGATTGCATTCATAAAACAGCACACACTCTTTTTTTAAGTTATGTGGTTCTGAGGGGTTTAACAGTTAACTGATCCAGGGGAATTAATGTTTCAACAGCAACAGTTCATTCTGAAAACAAACATTATGTAGGTGTTCTGGAAGAATTAGTCCTTGAGAAAGCATTTACGGGTCATTTAATAGTTGAACATATTTATTCAGCTATTACAAGTGTTGGAGTCTTGGTTGGGAGTGGGCACACACTTTTATCTCATGACTGAAATCTAGATAAGCTTATCTAAAATACAAGCATATCTGAGTTCACCTAATTTGAATATTTTATATAATCTAGTCTATATAGGTAATGTCTTATTTTCTGTCAGTGTCTGCAGAGAGAAGAAAATTGGATGTGTTGAATTTCTCCACCATGTTGACCAAAGGGATCAGAAGCCCTGGGTCCACATTAGTGGCTTGCAAGAAAATCCTTGTTTTCAGGACAGTTGCTTTTTGGGATTTACCATGTGTAGTCAGAGAATTGAGTGTAATGGTGGTGAAAAATGAGAGACAGCTGAGGAAGTTCACAACTTACCAGCTCCAGTCCTGGGGGGACTCCCACCACACTAGTATGCTGTGGGGCATTTGTGAGAGTGCTGTGTGGAGAATATTTTGTATTTTTGTACAACTGGGTGAGCTTCCCAAGAGAATTGGGGGATGAGTGATTTTTTTCCCAATGTTTCATGAAGTTTATGGTGAGTCACATGATGTCTGGATGGAACTTAAGACTGGAGAACCTTCTGATTTCTTCTTTTCTGAAGATCAGTCCTTCATAAAAACAATAAACTTCTGCCATTGTTTTCAGTGACTCCCACTAAGGAGGGTGATCAGCTCTTTATCCTGAGGGTAGAGTCATTCTGATTTATGAGCTGCTTCTTGCTCCCAAATACTTCCCTGCTATGTGGGCAATAGGTTTCTGTTAGCCCAGGAATGAGAGGAGATGAACCAGCAGGGGTGGTGGAGATCACTCTAGAGATATCTGAAAACTGGGTGCCATAACAATGTGGATTAAAGCAAAGAGAACATGACCTAGCAGAAAGAGCAAAACACCCCACGTTGAGAGACTGAGCAGAAATGGTGTGAGGGGATGTCAGGAACAGTTGCCCTTCTTAGGCTTAATGAAGAATTTTGGAATTGGAGAGGTTTTTTCACCACCAACATTCTGCGAGTGCCTTGCTCTCTGGCTTGTGTGCATTTAAGAGTGTTGTTACTTGAAAGTGTTGGTGTTTTTAAAGCCTTTTGAAAGGTGACAGTGTTGTGGGTTGTGAAATGGTTTTTGAGTTTTGATGTGGGTCTGTTGCAAGCACAAGCACATTCCTTTCCTGTTTAGCAGGAAGCATCCTGTCATTGTCCCTGCAGACATGTCATGGCAGGGCATGGTGCTTCTTCTCACTGGGAGGTACAAAGGTGGAAGGCTTTAGTTTGCTTTAATTTCCAGCATATGACATGTGGAGAATCTTGCCATGGTCAGAGGGCTGCACATTCCTTCCTGTGCTTATCATACCTGCTTGAACCAACCCTCCTGGATACTTACTGTCAGTCCCAGGTTCTTTGTGTTTTGTGCATTTTAACCACCACTGTGTTTCTCCATCATTTATGAACACTTTTCGGGCTTATTGTTTTGCTTGCTCATAAAAATAAAATATGCCTCTAAGGTTGAAATTCCACCTCTTCTTGTCTCCTGTAACCAGAAAACCCCAAACCCACGCACAAACCCCAACCAGCAGTGTGTGTAGCACAGCAACTTTATCTTGGTTAGCTGCTCCCTTTTTTGCTCAGCTAGGCTGCCTGCATTTTTTGGGACAAGCTGATCTTAGCTATTGGATAACATAAATCTCACCCAAAACACAATGGAAATACTTTGAGAGTCCTGTTGTGTTCTGCAGTGTTGGTTTGGTCATGAAAAACCATGGTTCGTTCTCAGTGCTTCTCTTTGAGCAAGGTGAGAGTGCTGAGAGGTTCATTTGTGCATTCTGTCCTTAGGACATGGCTGGAACTTCCTGCAGTTCCAGCAGCACTCCTGACTGCAATAACATTACTTAGTGCTCTTTACTTGCCTCTTCACTCTCAGCAGAGGCAAGGAGCATGAAATACTTACACTGCCTCTGCTGTTGCTGCTGATCCCCAGCTGAACTCTTTCCCATACCTTGGGATGCTGTGCTAGGGCTCCCAGCTGTATTTATGATCATACTTAGTTTGCATTTGTGTTTGTGCTCATTGTGCCATGTTTGTTCTGCTACATTTCTTTTCTTTCCTTCTCTTGTAAGTTGTGCAGGATTGATTTGCAGTCCAACCAAAACAGAAATGCAGGCAGGTATTTTGCATTGAAACAAGTTGCCCCCTATGCATTTCCAGCATGTTTTCTTAGGGAAATTTAAATGAGATGTTTTATTGATACAAAATCAGTATTGCTGTGTTCTCTTCCAATTCTAATAGTCCTGGATGAATGTAGGAGATCATCTGCACATTTAGAGTCATTGCAGGAGCAGTAAATCTATATGCAAATTTAATATTCCACTGTGCTACAGTACTGAACATGACAAAGTTTTCCAGTGTTACATGGTTTATACTGAGTTGCTAGCAGAACAAAGATTTTGGAATTCCTGGTAAGGATGTATGATCTTAAATTCAAAAGCACAGAAACCAAGTAAGATATTTATAAAGGGAGCAAACAGGAAGTGGGACAGACAGAAACATCTTTTTTCTTGTCTCATTCCCAACAGAAAACAAGAGCAGGAGCTTCTACTTTAGCACCTGCTCCTGACTTCCTCCTCCAGTGACAGGCCTGGTTATTTTTGTAACTGTGCTTAGTTTTTTGGTTTTTTGGTTTTTTGGTTTTTTTTTCTTCTTCTCTGGGTTTGCAGAGTTAATGAATTCTCTGAAGCCATCCTGAAACAACTCCCTTTACTGAGTGAATGTTAAACTTTACTGTCCAGCAGGAGCAGATTTACCCAGGTTTGGGTTTTGTTTCAGGGTTGATTTGGATTGTTTTTGTTGCAGAAATAGGTTATCATTTGTCACTTGAGTGACTGTACTACTTTGTGTGTGAACACAAAGGAGTGTGAGGATAGCTCATAGTGATTTTATCTTCCTTAGAAGTTACAAGCTTTACTAAAAGATTTGTAGAGAAATAGGCTTAGAGGAAAAGATGGTTAAAAATAATGCAAGATGAAACAGATAGGAGTGCCAGGGATGGGAACAGAGTTCAGCAATGCTTCTGTCTCTCACCCTGTGTGCAGCACATTAAAAATGGGCAAGAGATCTAAACTTAAACTTGCTTCAGTCATGCTGCCCCTAAAATTAAAATGAACCAGGAGCAGCTCTCTAATCCATGTCAATCCATGCCCATGCCTTTGAGCAGGCTCTGGCTTGGGGCAGCCTGGAGGGACAGAGAAGCTAAAATTGCTTCCTTTGGCCTGAGCATAGAATGTTTGTGCTTAGTTTGGTGAAAACCTTTCCTTAGAGTGGGGCCTGAGGACATTGTTACACAGTGTAATTAAATGCTGTTATTTAAATTATCATATAGAATTTAAAGCCTTAGGAAATACTTGCATAGTGTTTTGGAATGAAGCAAAAATGTACTTAATATGTTTACCAGTGAATGCTGTTAATTCAATATTAAATACTGTGTCTAAGTGGAAAAAAAGTGAAAACAGAACTTGTGATGCAGCTTTGCAGAGGATTCTTGTTGATGTGTAAGACAGCAATACACAGAGCTTACAACATTTAACATTCCTTCTGCTGAGGTGTGATATTGGTTGTGGATTCCCTTATGCCACACTGATTTCATGCAGTGTAGGTGACATGAGGCCAGTTCTGGCCCTTCCATTCTGCTTCTTGCTCCCCAGCTGTGTACAGGACACCTTGCTTTTCTTCTCACTCCCTTCCTTCCCTCTCCTCCTCAGTCTGCTTGGGAGCAGCTCACCTCTATCCCCAGGCTGTTGGATCTGGTTTGGGAGGTGAATCTGTTGCTGTGATTTATTTCCTTGCAGCTTTCTTTCTACCATGTCCTGGTTTGTGGGATTTCATTGTTCATTTCCTCAGTTGCCTTTTGAGAAAGGAGCAGAAATAAACACCTCAATACTCCAGTTGGGCTTTTATCCCTTATCTTCTTTATTCCTCTTTAACTTTGGGGTTTTCTCCCTTATGCTCTTTATTCCTCTTTAACTTTTTTTGGTTAAAATTATTAAGTAAAGGATTATTATAGACTCATTAAGCAGCTCTTTTTTAGGACTAGCTTTTTGCCACACCAGGGTCCTGAGACAAGTCTTAACTATCCCAGCCACCATGCTTGTGTGAACACATTTAATTAAAAACTTGGAATTCACATTGCCTCCCTTTCCCAGCAAAGTGTATTTTATGACTTTCAGGAGCACAAACATGCAAAAGATGTCAATCCCAGAGAAGTTCTTGTCAGGAAGACCTGGTTAAAGCATAACTTATTGGGACTTTTTGCTCTTTGCTGGTAATAATGGGAAGATAAATAAAAAGAGGCCAGAAGAATAGATTTTCACAAGATGACATCATATGCCTTTTTTCTAGGAGGAAATTACTAGTAGAATATGTAAAATACAAGTAGTTTATTATCATACATATTTACAGAGTTCTTTGAGTTTCTTTTTGATAGTAATCTAGATTTCTTCCTCATAGTTTGTATTTAAATAGGATGTTTCAGTCACATAATTTCATATGTTCATTTTTTCTGTGTATGAGACACTTTAAACTGGTGATAAATTATGTGGGAGGATAATTTATGTTAAAAAGGGAGAAGATTATATATTTTAGAGGTGATCTACCAGAAACTGTCTATCCTTACTCTTTATGATAGCTAAACTAGACTGAAGGTTCTGAAATTTGAATTACATTATGTTTTATAATATTAGCCTTGAAAATGTTAGGATTCTCAAATTTGATGATTCCCTACTCATGCCAGGACATGTGTAGCATCTTCTGCTGTATTATCTTTCTTTGTTGTTGAGATACTTGACACAAAATTCTGCCCAAAACAATTACACTTGTATTATGTTCCTATGCCAGTTCATTTGGCATCTGCTGTTTCTGGTCTCTTTTGTGATATTCAGTGCTCTTCATTGCCTGGGGAACAGGAGATGATGTATTCTGCATGTGCAGAAGTTACAGTGTCATCAAGGATCTAGATCCAGTCATTATCACAAGAACTTGAGGAAAAGCACTTCTTTTCTACAAGTTTGATTTTTGTTTTTACAGCTTTTTAAGTCAGCTGTGGCAAAATACTTGAAAGCTTCACTAGGGAAAAAAAAAAAAAAAACACCAGTTGCTTTCTGTAAATAAATTAACTCAGTTAATGCTAGGATAGTAGGGGGAGTTCCATACTAAAATACTGCATTGTTTGTCTGTGTTGCTTAAACTTATTGAATATTCAGATTGTTTGTTGCATGGTATGGTTTCCTCATTCATTTGTTTAATATAGAGGTTAAGTAATGTTTGCTGATAACAGTGATGAATTTAGCATGATAAAATTAAGGTGTTCACAATGTCAAATACCAGGAGGCATATTTTTTTTGTATTTTAAAAAGCATCTATTTTAAACAGTAGTAAGAGTGATCTGACTAAAGTAAGCTGACACAGATATTTTTAAAAAAAACTTGAATAAAAGAAATTTAAACTACTTAGTTGGGTTTTTTGGGCAGTGACCTGATATCTAGCTGGTCATTGCTGCATGATGTTTTATTAGATTCCAGTTGTTAGCAAACAATATTTGTAAAACCTTGTGGGAGGAAATATGGTGTAAGAGTTTGGATTCTTGCTGGTGGAGTTACTGGAATTCTTTACACATCTGTAATCAGCCTTAACTGATATGGTTTGGTAGTTTATCCAGCTCTTGAGTTTTATAATCCAGAACAAAAAACTAGCTTAGTGTGGGAATAGCCAGTGAGCATGGGCTGTACTGGTTTGGGCAAGTTCTGTTGCTACAGAAATAAGCTGATGTGAAACTGGATGGGTATAATCAGATATCTTCTGAAAGCAACTGAGATGCTTGCAACATGAGGCAGAACAGCTGTCAAAAATGTTCTTGTGCAAATGTGGTTATCTTTATTTTTGGACTAACCAGCATTTTGTCTTCACAGCAGCTATACTTCTGAATGGAAGTGGCTTGCAGACAGAGCTAGAATTGGCAGCCGTTGGACGTGGCTTCAAGCCCAGATTTCAGAGCTAGAATACAAAATCCAACAGCTAACTGACCTTCACAGGCAGATACGTGCCACCAAGGTATTGTCTGGAAGCTCACAAATGGGCTTTTCAAATCATCTTTGGACAGTGTTTCTGTAATATTTATGTCTTTGGTTCCTTGTTGCTGTTCTTTTTTTTTTTTTTGCCCTAGACTTCTTGTGTCTCTGCAGGCTCCCACCTGGGAAAGACATCAGGAGCTAAAATATGGCACCAATATAGGACTGGGATTTGGGAACTTTTACCTTTTTGTACCTGTATAGTGATTTTTTAGTGGCTTTCAGGGCCCAGCACACAGTACTATTTATCACTGGTTTTTCCCTCTGCAGGAGAGGTGAGATTGCCTTCTCAGGTGGGATGGTCAGTTATTTGTTTTTGTGCTGTGGCCTTTCAGGGTGGGATTTTTGTTACTAGCAGTGCGTGTTTATTCTGAGGATTAGATGGTTAATGTTTGTACAGCACTTTTAACAGGTCAAAGATTAATAATTACTAAAATTCCAGTGTGTGTAATTCATGTACTAGTTTTTGTAAATTGAGCTGCCTAGTCAGTGGGAAAGTGACATTCCTAAACCATTAGTAATGTAGCTATCAATTTAATGGGTTCCTCAGGTCATTCCGACAAAAAGAAGCCAAACCAAAGGTGGTTTGATAGTGAGGGGTTTTAGAGCAGGGCTCTTTGTCTCTCCATCAGAGAGCCCCATGTGGGTTCTCTGGTGTGTCTTGGGATCAGATAAGCACCACTGAGAGGAGCAGGAAGATGCTTCAGAGTTTATGTGGTGGAACATGAAACTTAGAGGGAGTTTAATAGGAGAGGAAAATCACCTCAGAGAGCATTTCCCTCTGAACAAATAAAGAATTATTCCTGCTTCTCCTTTTTGCCCTCAGAGCCTTTCTTTTCATATCCAGCTTGTCCCCAGTCAGGTTTTTCTTTACAAAGAAATGAAGAGCCTTTGTTTAAGGGTCTGTGTAAGGAGATTTTATATTTTGGTGAAGGGTGAGAATGCTCATGGTTTGGTGTTGCCCTAAATACCAGATACATGCACACTCTTACACCCAAAAGCTGTCAGCCTTTGTGATGCCATAGGTCAGATGAGCTACAGGAGATTGAGAAATAAACATCAGAGGAATAAGAGGAAAAACATGATTTTAGTCACACATTTTCATTAGGTGGTATGTTAGTTTGGAGCCAAATCATCTTCCTGGTGGAGATTTTCAGTGACATTCCTTTCTGAAGCTCCATGTCCATTTTACCAGCTGTGGTATTTAGTGTTTGGCACTGTGTCCCATAGTGAAGCAAGCACCTCTTTTCTTCAGATGGGATTTTTATTTGTGTACATATTTATAGTACAGCAGTGCAGCAGCTACAGAAGGATATGTGGGCTGATAGAAGAGCTCTTTGTTTTTATTTACTGGCTGCAGAGGAATTACACAATGTCATTAGAATTTGTATGCTATTTAATGGTTTCAGAGTGGTTTTTATGTGCTTGGAATGGAAAAAAAATGTGATTCATAGCCAGGGAACAACAATTTCAAGCAAAAGGCCTCTCCTTGAGCACCATAATGCAATAGGAGGAGACATGAGTAACTTGTGGGCTGTTTCCTGGCCTACTACAGTGTGTCTTCTCCATCTCTGCAGACACAGAAGTAGCACCTCTGGGTCTTTGAGAGTCCTTTCATTAAAAAAAAAAATCCATATCTGCAGAACAAAACAATTCCATTTGGGGAGGAAGGCAGTCATTGCCAAAACCTACTGATTGTAACCCATTTGTTGTAATATAGCCTGTCTTCTAATTCTTTACTCTTCCTCTTTTCCTCTGTGCCTAGTCCATCTCTCCCCTTCCATACCCTCTGTCAGTTTCCCTCTTCCTTTTCTCCTTTCCTCTTTCCATGCTTGGTAAACAAGTTTCTAAAACTTCAACAAAATAAAATTCCATTGGAAGCATATGTGTGTGCATGTCCCTCTTTTCAACACTTTTAATTTGTGTCTTCCTGTTCCTCTGACCTCAGAATTTTGGTTTTAGACCTTTTAGACTCTCTGTGGTCATGACCTACAATCCTTTTACTAAAAAGACCTAAAGATTCTAAGTTCTAAAGGAGTTTAAAGCTGTTGAGGTAGCTTGTCCTCCTGTTGTGGCACACAAAAATTAGTTCTCTGCTTGAATTCCCTTGAATGTACTGCCCCATAGCATGCTGCTGGTCTGGATTTGTGTCCACCTGCTGTAAATGGAAAAGTGCAGGTGATGATCTGTGTGGAAAATCCAGCACTGACTTGAAGGACATTCAGAATCTTTGTGCCTTTTTTAGGCATTAAACCAAATTTTCGAGCACCTTTGTTTATTTTTAGAGAACATCTTTATTCTCACTTTGAATTTATAATTCAAACAATGGAATAAGTTAGGCACAGTGACAGCAAGATAATTTCACTTGGTTAAAGAAACAGCAGCATGGCTTCCTTGTGTTCACATTATAGCATTCTTCCTTGTCCTTTGGTTGAGTGGAATATTCTCATTAGAAAGACAAATTTGAGGCAGAATTATAATGATCCCATTCTTTTAATATCTGCTTTCCATTTGAGTTACAGTTGGTACTTTAAAAGCAAATGAGTTTTTCCCCTTTCTCTTTGAAAAGAGCCTGGAGAGGTTTGATAGCTGTTTCTGGTATTAAATTTATTTGCTCAAGATAATGACAAACCAAGGAACTATTTGAGGACTGGGTTTGACTATCACAAGGTTATTTTTGCTTTTATTTTGTTTAACATTTTATCTTTTTAAACCAACTGATACATTACCTAGGATTATACCAGAGACTTCCATTTTTCTAATCTGTCATGTGGAAAACACAATAGGGGTATTATTTTCCTAGTTCCATTTATGAAACTCTGTTATTTTTCTACCATATAAAGTTATATTTATCTTATTAGGTGGTGCTTTAGATGGTACACCACATTTGTGAAAATGGTCTTGAAAAGTAGTGACAGTGCTGAAATATTTAAGATAGTTACTTTTCATTATGAAACACTAAAAATGCTCACCTTAAAAAATCAGTTATTAAATTTTTAAATGCTTGTGTTTAGAATTGTGTCATTTTTACTACATAAAAATAACAGCCTTGATATTTTGCATAGAACATGGATAGAAATAAGAGAAATAGAGCACTACAGAATGTCTCCAGCAGAGTTTATTGACTGCAAAGACTAAAACCAAGTTCAAATCAAAGGGTGATAATTTTTTAGACAAAAAAACCTCCTCTTAAATCAGCAGGCAAATTATTGTATAATCTAGTAAGTATGAATTTCTGATTTGAATTTTGGCACAGATGTTTAAGCAGTGGTATAACACCGGAGGGATTGCTGTTACAAGGAGTAGCATAATTGATGCAGGAGGTTTTTTTTTAATGCCTATTATTTCCATATTTTAGCTATGAAGTGTACTTAAAATCTAGCTAAGTGCTTGAAAATCATCAGGAGGATTTAAGAGGAATGTGCCAGGTTTGACTGCCCCTTAAAAATTATTTAGGAGGCTTAATCTGTTGTCAACCAACCGTGTTCAATTGCTGTTGTCTAGGGGATGGTGGTCTTAGAAGAATTCCCATTTCCAAAAGACATTTTGAAGAAGCAGATCCAATTGACAGAGCAAGAAGCTTTATTAAACGCCACAGGGAATTGCCAAGCTGCCATTGAGAGCCAGGATTCTCTGCCAGAGCATGACTTTGAAATGTCACCCAGCAGTCCCACTCTGCTTTTACGAAACATAGAAAAACAGGTAAAGTAAAACAAAACTCAGCTGGCAGTTCAAACAGGGGGTTGGAAACTTAACTGGGAATAAAAACCAGTTTTAGATTTAGCTAGAATCTGCTTGTTTAGTCTTTTAACTTGTGTACTCACAACAAGGTCTGCAGAGAGTGCAAAAGATGTTCAAGACCACTTATAAAAGAGTGCAAACATCCAAACTAAAGAGAGATAAGAAGAGGCCCCACCAACCTTGAGGCTGAAACAAACAAAAATACTAAATCCGGGTTGCAAACACTACATTACAACTACATGACTGAAAAATTACACAGGCTCATAAAATTGATAAGGCAGTTTAATGCATATGCATATGTCTTTTATACTTTTAAAGTAAACTCAGAATTTTCTTTTGTGAAAATTGGTGTGGAGTTGTGGAGTTTTTCTTTCCACATCAGTGAAGCCAAACGATTGACTTCAGAAATAGGGATGTTCCATGGTGATGACTCCCAAAAAGAAAGATATTTTGCAGTCCTGGGATTGGGTGGTGATTAATTGAAGGGTTTAAATAACTACTCTGTACAGCAGGTTTACAAATTAACCTTTTATTTCTGATGTGTCTGTGTTACCACATTGTTTCCCTCCAAGGGACACAGAACAGCCTCTAAGAACCATCCACAAACCTGCTCCTGCTTTATAGTCAGGTCAGTGTAGAGTTTCCACAGGTTGTTTCAGGAAAAGCTTTATGTGAGATGAAAGAGAACAGCTGACAGCAGAGATATATTTCACTTGAAATTAAAAAAAAAAAAAAAAAAAAGCTCCAGCAGAATACAATTGTTCATCTGCCTTTTCAAACATTGTGGGACTCTGGTTTGGAGCTGAGGAATTCCAGGTGCTCACTTACAGTGGTTGTGAGCAGAGTTTTGCTTTGCAGTGTGAAAAATGGCTGTTTCCATGGTTGATTCCAGGAAATACTATGTAGAATCCAGCAAGGTTTTCTGTTGCTTGAAAGTACATAAAGGATGTGGTAGGATCACATTGCTGAAAGGGATACTGGAAATTTGTTGTACAGAATGAATTTATGCAGTTTGTGTAAAACAAAGCCACTGTGGGGCATTAATTTGTTGCTCTGCTGCTCTACATAAACTCCTGGTCATAAACACATTTTTTAAAAGGGGTATAAGTAATAGCATTAAATACTAGTGCCTGTTTCTGAATCTCTGTGCCAATTTTCCTTATTTGACAGTCATACTTTCCTGTTTTTAAAATGCTTCCCCTGGTTGATAAATCTTATCCACCACAGGCAGGAGTGAGGAAGTAATGAAACAGAAACTTTATATGCTCAGTGCAGGCAATTGCACAAGGTAACCCAAAGAGCATTTTTAGAATGTGATGAATGGCCCCTCTTTTAAATGGTAGCTTGGAGAATTTAACACACTTTTCAGTAAGATTTTTGACAATTCAAAGGATAGTGCTCTGTTTCCTGGTCCCCAAGTAGCCACAAATTTGGTCCAAGGGGATGCAAGAACTTTATTGATCTGAAAATTACATGGAAGTGGACTAACACAACTCACACAACACTTTGGTTTTCTTCATTTTTACACCACTAAAAACCTTGGAGTTTGATTGCATTTTTGACTTCCAGTTCTGTTCTTAACTCTGAAAGTCTGAGTTTCTTGTTCAGTGTCAGGAGCAGCAGTTCTGCAGCCTGAAGAACATCTACAGATATTCCCACAGAATTCCTCAGCCTGGTATTAAAGTATTCCTTTGTTAAAAATAAGGAATTTTGCTTGTGAACCATAAGAAAAGTCATGTAGAATAAAAGTGACTAAGGCTGGCAATTTTTATTAACACTGTTTTCAAGTCCTTTTCCTGGCTACATGTATGTTTTTCTTTGTGTTTTGAAAGTCTGCCTATTTTTTTAATACTCCTATATTCAGTAGAGACTACTCCTTGCAAAATAAATTCTGCTGAGAATTTTAAATCAATCTGGTAACTATTTTACTGGCATCTTGTTTGCTTTTCACAGTTATTTTATAATTGACTTGCTATTTCTATGCTTTAATATCCATCCTAGAATTTTTTATTCTGATGTGAAATTTTTACCTGACTGCCTCACCTAAATGTTAACAGAAAATATGTGAGTTGTAATAAAACAAACAAAAAAAATTCTTCCTCTTTCTGCATAAATATAAATGTGAAATCAAAATGTAAGGAGAACTTACTAGGTAAACTCTAACAATTCATGTTTTAAACATTCAGAGTTTTGACTGAAAATCCAGCAAAGTAATGCAGAAGGTTGGGTTTTTTAAAAAAAAAAGAAGTATGCCATTTCAGATACATTTAATTTCTGTTCAGTGTGCAGAACACAGTTTCCTCTAAGCAAACTACATTTATTGTGAGAATAGCCTTTAAGGTCTGACATTTAAAACAAAAAATCATTGTGAAATGTTTTTGGAGTCAGTCCACAATTCATTGCTTTGGAAGGAGTAATTCTTAGTTTTAACAAATTGGCTACATTTGTTTCATTTGTTTTGGGTCAGTTTTAAAGTCAGGTTTTTTTGCAGGAGAACAGGGTGGCAGGGTGGTTGCCTCTTGTTGCTATTTTTGAGGATAGCAAAGATCTTCCCCATTCTGTCTGTCATTACAATAATCCTCAAGTAGTTAGTAACACTTCCTTTTATAAAAACAACTTTGTCAACCTGTAATAAGCAATGAAGAGGATTCTTTTAAGAACAAAAACACTTTGAGTGAACAAAATGTACAATGAAAAGACAGTTGACCTTTTTTTCCCCCTGTTGAAATGCTTGTCAAATGGCCAGTTAGCAGCTCTGGCTGCAGCTGTTGTAATATCAGCTGTAAAAGTGTTCTGGTTTCTTTTTTTCCTTTTAAAGATCTTTGGTTACAATACTGAGGTCACTGATGTATTCAGGGCACTACTTCAAGTGTATAAACAATGCTCAGGGTTCTGGTGGTGTTTTGTTGATGTTTTAAGTGGGTTTTGGTAGGGTTGAACATAATAATTGTGAAAGGAAACCATGCCACCATGGTTATTCACAGGAAGAAACTAAATTATTCCATGATGTACAGGACTGAAATCCTAAGTAGGAAAACAAGAACCCAGGACCTTTGAGCTGTTGAGTCTGGATAAGTCTGACTACCTTTAATTTTAATTTTTTTTCCAGAGTGCACAACTAAGTGAAATCATCAGCAGCCTTATTGCTCCACTCAATCTGTCTCCAGCTTCTTCATCTCTTTCATCCAAGACCTGTAGACACAGACAGCTGGTCAATGGTATCTCCTTCAGGTGGGTGACAGTGTGCTAGTTTGGGGTTTTTTTGTGAGTAACTTGTGGTAAAGTTATCTATATGGAACTCATAATCATTACAGTATTAAACAAGAAAAGAAGAGCTGCTTTCTGCAGGCTTGAAGAGAAGTCAAGTCTTGATTGTAAGGTTGAAAATAGTAGGGTTTGGTGTTGTTCCTAAAGATATCATAAATGTATAGTCACTATAACTATTTAACTATTATTGGAAGATGAATCTGTGAAGTAGTGAAAGAGTATAGGAACACATTTATTGTGATTGTTTGAGACTTAATGCATTCTGTTATAACAAGTGCAGCTTTATTTCTGGAAAACTGACAAACTAGATTAGTAGAATACATAAGCAATGTCATGTGTCTCAGCAGGGGTCAGTGTCAGGGTGGCAACTTCATTAATTTTAAGCAGATCAGTCTTCAATAAAAGGCCAAATTTATCTTTGCCACCCACATTTTCAGGAATTTGCAGATACTATTTTCCATTCAAGGTATTTTGTTCTGGGTGGACATACCTTTCAGGATGACTATAGGTTGAAATTAATATTTTAGAAAAATGTTTCTCAGTGCTAGTCCATACTGCTAGGTAATTCTCTCTTTTATTCAAAAATTTTAAGTACAGTACAGGCTGTAATAAATATTAGTTTCAAAACATGATTAAGGTAATTGAATATAGTTTAAAAAATCTAGGTGTGTTGGATATTTCTCCTGAGATACTTGTAGTGTGAGTTTTGAGGATGCTGTTAATTAAGATCAGGTGGATGAAGAAACTGTTTCCAAGTAGAGCTGGGGTGTTTATGGCAGTGTGCAGCAGAACATAATTCCCTGGCTCCTGACTCCAAGAAGAGCTGGCCACACCGTCTGTTCCAGCTTTGCTGCAGAGGCTGGAGCCTCCCACTAAGAGATTATAGTGAGCAGCTTGGATGGGCAGCTCCTTTAGCTGCCTTCTGTTCCACAGTGATTGTGTGATTCTGCCCTAAATTTAAGGATGAAGGAGTCCTGGCTTGTGGCATCCCTGCTCCTGATGTTTACAGATGATGTAGGAGAAAATCAGAAGGTTCCTCTCAGATGTGGACTAAAAATAGCCCTGAAATAAGAGTTGCTAATAGAGATGGGTGTGAGGAAGAGGAGAGTCATTTAGCCTGTGTCTTGAGTCTGACTTTTTAATAGGATATATGAGGAAGCATTCCTGCTTTTAAAAATGTTTTCAGGAGTGTAGGAAGTTAACTTCATGATGAGAGACTCAAATGATGTAACTTCAAGCCAGTTCTCTTCTTATTTATTAGTCCAAAGTTGGTCTTTCCATTTCATGAGTAACACACTGCTCATGGACCACTCTCTAAGGTTGGTTGTTTTCTACTCATGACCTAAAAAAGTCCAAGAAAAATGTTAGGACTTGGAAGATTTCCTCAATGCCATAGCTCTAAACTGGAGTTTGGCAAGGTAGGTGTTGGAAGGGACTTTGAGAGGTTTTAGGGCTTTCTAGATGCTGTCCTAAACATGAGTTAAACAGTTAATTTTAAATTTTTACTGCTTATGAAGTGTTTTGAAATCTACCAATAAATATTTTTCATTAAAGATGCGTGAAAAAGAGTGGTTAGCATGAGAATCCTGCAGAGAAATTCACTGCCTCCTACTTCTGGAGGTTTTTTTGAATGTGTTTCAGGTTTTTGGTGGTATTTTGTTGTTGTAGTAGCTGTGTGTTCAATTAATTGAATTAACTTATTAGTTAATTATTAACTTGCTGCAGTTAACTTAATTCTTAGCTGCTTCTCCCCTTGCTTTTTTTAGAGTCCATTCTGACTGTATTCAGTATTTCAGAAAGCAGAAATCAAAACCAAATGAAAAATAAGGGGATTCTTTTCTTTTTGAGAGGGAGAAAAAACAGATCATAGCAATTTTCACTTAAGCAAGTTCTTGAAATCAGTTGTAGGCTGTTGATGTGAAAACCACAATTTTCCATTTGAAAGTAGGTTTAAACACAAGATGCTGTGGGGTTGGTAATTGTGGGGTTGCAGTACAGTTGGTTACTGGGCTGTTCACAGAGGAAGTGGACAGTTCCTGGTTGATTAAATGTGGGTAACCTTGAGTTGCCATCTGTCAAGGCCTAATTACATTAGTGCCTTTTTTTTTGGTGTTCTTTTCCTTGCTCAGTTGAATCTAGGTGCCAAGATTAAAAAGCAAATACAAATTTGCTTTTTAAAGCAAAGCCTTGCATGAAGGTAGATGCTCACAGAAGCAGTTCCCTAAGTGATACCCACTTTCTTATCAAGGGGGAGGAAGGAAAAAATGTAATTCTTCAGGACAAATAGTGCCTGTCTGATGGCTTGCTGTGCAGGTTAGGAGCAAGACAGGCAAACTTATGAGCTTTGAAAGGAGCATTTTAGCAAATTTATGACTTTCACATCTGGCTGTGGTTCATTTTGCTCTTCTGTAGAATCACATGTTGAAAAATACTCAGACTAAAAATCAGAGCTTCACTGGGAAACCTTTTACACAAGAGGCAGGAAAACCCCCCTGCCATGTACTGGAGCTCCAGGCCACAAGAGGAGATCTCTTCATCTGAAACTGGAGTGGTGCAATGCTGCAAGGCACAGGAGGGGAAACACAGCAGATGTCAGAGACTGCAGGGAAATTACCACGGGCCTTGGCAGACCACCAGAACAAAGGCAGGAATCACAGAAGTTAAAGAGCCAGGCTGAGGAGCTTTTTGTTCTAATTTATCTGTCTAAGTTGTCTCTCACTTAAGAGAGAGGTATGTGGAAATCCACAAGTGGAGCTTGGGACCATTGGACTTAGAAAATGTTTCTGAGAACTCAGAGAGAGTATTTTAAGAAATCTTTTCCATGGACTATAAACCTTGTATTTCTTTCTCAAGCCTTAAAAAATCCAGTGTTAACATTAAGAATGTCATGCCTCAGTATTTTGGGCTTTTTCTTGGCACTTACTGGTATGTTCCTCTAAATGCTTTGTACAATCCCTCTGTTAATTAGGATGTTGTTTTCATGTGTCTGTGTTGCTTATTGGATTATATTGCTGTGTCAGGAAGACAGCTCAAATTGAAGCCTGTAAAGCTTTGTTACCACTCCAACACAGCATGGGATGGTGTTTAATCACACTTCCATTACAAGCCTTTTCATTTAATAAAAATGTACTGGTAAAAGAATACCACCTGTCAAAAAAGATTTATAAGTGGCCTTGTAATAAATTCATTTTCATGTTCTTTTGTGTCACATCTTTGCTAATAAAACTGTGACTTGTCATGAGACAAAATAATCATTTGTGCAGATAGATGACCTGTTAGGAACCAAGGCCAGAATACCTTGTGTAGTTACACTGCTCAGACAGTCCAGAGCTGTGATCAAGGTCTTCAGTATTGTAAAAATAAAAGCACACTGGAGGGAGTTTTGCAGAAGCCTTCAACTTTGCAGAGAGATGTTGATATAAATCAAATATAAATAAAATCAGGAATACTTATAGCAAGGAAGTTCATTCTTTCCATTAAGTCATTCCCACCCCAATGGGAGAGTGTTTTAAATTCTTGCTTTGTGGTGTTGCCTGTTCTGGTCACCAGCTAGGCTGTAGATTGGTGAGAATGGTGTGAGGTTGTTCTACACATACATGCAGGGGCTTCCACTGCTTTTGGCCACATCTTTGTGCTTGATTTTGACTATCTACATTTGAAGTTGTAGAGTTTCTAATTTTGATACAAATGCTTCACAGTGAATTGCAACCCTGTGCTGAATGATCACTGGTTTGTAAAGCTTTACTTAGGTTTCAGTTCTTGAACAAAACCAAAAAATCTTGAAAGTATTAGGACAGCACTCTAGGTCTCCTTTATGTTAGCATGACTGGTGTCTTGAATGGAGCATCAGTATGAAGGGAAATATTGATTGTAACATGAAACTCATATGTGTTAAAAATATTAGAGAATTCTTGAATTTGTAAAAAACAAAACTCAATATATGCTTGAGGGCTTAACTTCATTTTGACATTTGTTTCTGTGAGCACAAAGGTGAAGAAGAATGATAAACTCCCCTTCCTGACCTGACATGAAAGTAATTAACTAGCAAACAAAGCACATACCCAATTGTCTGAAACAGCATACTAAAACCTTGTGGTGTTTATAAAAATCTCTCAGATAGCTAATGCTAATCTGCGTGTGAAATCTTGGCCTGTGCACATGAAGCATATCTGACATTTTGTATTTCCTCTCCTCATTATTCATGAAACTGCAGAGCTTCAGACAATAGAGAGGTGTCCTCTGCAGGCAGTTGGCTGCTTGACCATCAGCACATCAAGAAAAGAAGAAGAGACAGGACAAGGCTCAGGTCTGTCTCTGTGACTCACGTGAGCACATCTGCCCGGACCAGGCCCCTGCACAGCTTCCAGAAGAGGAAACTCTACAGAATGCACAGTGCCTGTCACTGGAATCAGCAGGTAGGCCCTTGCCTCTCTGTTTGGGAGAGAAAACCAAAGAGTCCAGCTGCTGGATCAGCATGTGTCTTGTCTGCTGTGCCAGAGGAATGGTGCACGTTGTGCTGCTCATTTGTTGTGTTCAGGGACCATAGTGTGTGTGGTGGCAGTACTGGATGTGTCTGCTCAGTTGAACATAAAAATTAAAGATAGCCCAGAGTCCTGCTTATCAAATCAGTGTGTTCTATGACTGTCTTTAAAGCCCTGGTACAATCTAAGAGGCAACTTGAGAGTTCTTCTGGAGACCTGGCTGCTCAGGAGACAGGCTACAGTGTAAAGTATCTGCCTACTTGTTTTCAGAATATTTGTTTTAGCTACAGGAAAGCTTACACAGCTGGTGGCACATTATTTTCTAGGAAATTGAATTGCAATATCTTAATCTTGTTTCCATTTTTGCTGTTTCTCATTAGTTATATTGCCTTTTTCATGACACAAAGAGTGCTTTAAAACTCCTAGAATTTTCTGCGTTACAGAGAAATTAATATTTTAAAATGGAAAAAACCACATTGTCTTGTGCAGGGCAGGGCTATCTGCTCACATCTGATATTAATAGCATGTTGCTGGTATGAATATATAATGAGTTTAGCTGTGGTGCTTAAAGAAACAGTCTAATTTGGAAGCAGAGACAGTGTGAACTCATTCTTCAGAGCAATGCTAGTCCCAAGAGGTTTTAATTCCTTGATTTTCCTTTGCCTTTTAAAATGTAGTATTGAGGGAAATCTCTAACTATCTAGGATTTACTAAGTGTGCCAGTGGTCTGGGGAGCAATTTCCCATGCAAGGATGCTCTGTGCTGATTCAGCATTCTCTGCAAAATGGCAGAGGTGCCCTAGTTTTAGCAAGATACTTTATTGAAAAACTGTCCAGTTTCTTATTTGTTTGAGTTCCCAGCTTCCTGGCAGTGGGGCTTAAAGATTTGGCAACCTGCCTGGAAGGTTTGGGCCAGGGGGATGGTGAGTGAGGCTGGGAGCTCTGCCTTCTCCTAGGTACTTAGCCTTTCCATCTTCCTTGCATTGCCCAGGGAGGCTGTTGTGGGCTTGGAGTTACTGTGTGCCATGCAATCCTGTCACAGGGGTTGGAGACTTTGTGCTGTGGCTCCAACTGCTTCTTGCAGCTGTGGAGAGAGCTCCTTAGCAAGAGACTCGAGGACTTTCCCTTCCTTTGTCTTAAACATGAAGGGTTTTTATTCCAGATGCAGTTTCTAGATAGCAGGGCTTTCTGGAAGCTTCTTGTCTTGCAGGTTCAAGTATTTCATATTTCTACAAGCACTGCCTATGTCTCTGTGTTCTGAGAAGTGGGCCAGAGCTAGTGAATATCAGTAAAGGCTTGTGATCAGGAACTCCATGTCTGTAGCCTGACAGCAGGAGTTCAAGGCAGAGTTTACATTTTTACCTTCAACCAGATACAGAGCTTAGCTGCTCTGCATGCTTGATAGTTTACCCTGACTTGTAGGCTGCAAAGAAAGATTTATCATTAACCTTTGGCTGTATACTGTGAGCAAAAAGTGCATTTTTAGGTTACTAGTTAAGGATTCAAGTATCAGAGCTGGTGCAACTGTGTGTCTGCTCCATACTCCTGACATCTCTGGTGCCTTATATTAACCCAGCTTCAGTGTCACTGTCCCAAAAACAGTGGAGCAAAACACCCCTGTAGGGAATGCTATTTATGCTTACTGCAGCTCTCAGCTCAAAACTCTGTGTTTTGACTCTGCTGTCCATGTACTTTCCATGGAAAGTTAACCAAGAGGCAATGTGGAGAACTACATCATGGGCTACAAACAGATTGTGGAGCTCTTGTTCCTTGAGAAAATAAGAAGTTATGGCAGCAATCAAGTTGTCAGCTTCAGTCATCATGCAAGTGCCAAACTCAGTTAAGTTTTGAAAATTAAGGTAAAGCAGGGAAAAAAGCCTCTCACACAATGTTGGTTAAAAACAAAGGATCAGGGATTCTGCTAAGGAAATAAGTGATAAAATTAGACTGGACATTTCCAGCACATTCTGACAACCAAACCTAAATCAGTATCAAGGTTTTAAATTAAGAGCCATCAGCAGTGTATCATTCATTCAAGAAATCTTACTCTAACAGGCCCTGTCACTTTCTTAGTCCTGCACTTGCTACACTTGGTTACCCAGCTGTTGATGAGATTGCTCATCCTGTAATGAAAGAGCCCTGGCCATCAGCCCAGGCTGCCTTCTGGATTAGGCAGATGTTTAAGGGTAAGGATGCAAAATGGGGAATGGGTTCTGGGATTGATATCTAGTTTTCTCTGAAAATGCATTCATATTCCCCAGAGCAATCCAGCAAATTTCCTCTGGTCTTTCACAGAAAAAATGAGTAACTTCTTAGCATATAGGAAATAGTTGGATTTTTAATGTAACATTAGTGTGCCTTCTCTAGCAAGTGCCTCTCCCATATTTCCTCACATTTAACATATTTATATAACCCCTAGTACCACAATCTGTGAGGACCCCCATTTCTTTAGCATCACTGGCCTGAAAACAAGCTGGGAGTCTTGCAGCAGATGTGGAATTAGCAAATTCCAGCTTGCCAAAATCAGAGGAGCAAACTGAATCTCCTGCATATTGCAGCTCCTGGTGGTGCCTGGTTTGAGCAGCCAGTGAGCAGTGCCTGGCAGTGCTGAGGGGAGATGTTCCTCTGCAGAGTAATTTGAGCAAGATGGTGACTAAAGAATTATGAGCAGAGAATCCTAGCAAAATGCAGACCTCTCTATGTGTGGGACATTAAGAAATGCTGGGATAGCTTTGAGGAATTTTCACCTGGGATTTCATTGCAATGACTGGTTGTACCCTTTGTGCATCTGAATGACATTCAGAGTGTCATCCCTCACATCTCTTCAGATTCATTTGGGAAGCTCATTCTCCCCCCTCACCCCCCTAACATCCATGTTAGGAAAAGTAAAGTATGAAACTGAACTGCTGTGCCATCTGTTAGTTCATAAGGTCACTGGGAAGGCAGCCACATTTTTTCTCTTATCTCTTGCCATGCCACATACATTTACAATGAGTGTGTATGACCTAGAAGCCTCCCACTGCCTGTGGAGAGATGCCCTATATTGTCTTTTCTTCTTTTCTGCTTCTTTCCTGAGGACTACACCTTCCCCTGCTGTGCTGGTTAAATGGTGCTTACACAGGGTAGTATCTAAAAGAAAATACAGAAGTTGTGAAATTCTAGAAGACCTTCCAGGCTGGCAAGATAGACTGCAGATAAATTAAACAGGCTGCAGGGTGCTTGGTTTATCTGCCACCATCCAATATCCTCGGGAACTTGAAACAGCCTTTGGGGCCAAATCCATTTGTCCTCTAATGTAGAATGACTAAGTACCACAAGATGATCCCTGAGTCATGATTTGGCCCTGGAATCTGTTTTGTATCTTCTTTATCTAAACAGCTTTGTGAGAGCCTAGGCCATCTCTTGCTTGTGAGTCATGCACAACAAACCCTGGGACTGCAATCTGAGCTTCAGTCTAGAGGACAGGATTGTAGGGGTGCCTTTCTTCAGCATGATGTTTGAATGAATGAATGAATGATAAAACTTGCGTGCAAAGCAGCACAAAGGAGAAAGCTGCAGGTGTGATGTAGTAGGAGGAGACAGTGTTTGCAGGTGGGAGTTGGAAGCCTGAGAGTGCTGTGTTCAAAATGTTGGATCTGCCCCTTGTGTGCATTGTTACAGCTGGCAAGTCACAACCTCTGGGTCATTGTCTCCAATAAAATGTGTGTTATTTAGTTTTAATGCTGAGAAAGAAGGCCAACAGTATCTAAACATTAAAACCCAGAAGGTGTGTAAGTAGCAGATTGGTGTCAGGACTGTAAGGCACAAACACCTCTTGAATCATTTCTCAGTGGTTGTTGCATTTATAACTGCCTTCCTCCCCCACCCCACGTTCTCCAGTCTAATACCTTGTGCTTCTGCAAATGCTTTTCCTATAGTGAGGAAAATTGTAGCTCTGTTCCCTGCTATTTTTTTGTGTGCACTTGAAGGAACTAAATTATCTGTGACATACTAAAAGTTTTAAAAGCAGACAAGTGTTGTACTAGTCAGAAACTCTCAGAGAGGTTTGCTTAGCTGACATGCCCTGATGTTTTCTTTTTTGCTATTTTATCTGTGTTACTTGCTGCAGGATTTTTAAATAACAAGGATTTTGTTCTGCCAGTATATTTTGTTAGTTTCTCATTTAATATCCTAGAAAAGGATATTAATTTCATTTCTTCAAGTAATGTTTTGCCAAGAGATGTCATTGATGCTATGTAGATTTTTAATCTATAAAAAGTTTATATGGCTCTAAGTAAAGGTAAGAGACAATAGAGCAGTGAGATTGGAGTTGTATCAATTTTGTCCCTGTCTGTTTCTTTACAGAGTTGTAGAGCATTGTGAGGTTTTTTAATCTGAAAATTCTCATTGTAATTGTATTCCACCTGCTGGAGAAAGAGTTGGTTGTGAGGACTGAGGCATGTGGAGAAAAAAGAATTCAAATTTACAAAGGTGCCAGCACTCTGAAAGCTGGGAACTGAGGTGCAAAAACTTACATTTTGGATACCACAGGCAAACAGTTGGTATAATTTTGCCAACTCTTGCAGTTGCATATTGCCACATTTTCTTCTCTGCAGTCTCAACTGGGATTTAAGTAAGAGCAGAATATCTGCTTTCATTTAGTGGTTTGAAAAAAAAAGTGAGTGCTTGTCCCGAAGGCTCCAAAGCAGACAGGAGAAAAGTATTTAAATTGTAGGGTATGAGTTTCTTATTTTGATTTAAATCTCATGCTGGTTCTATGATTTCTGTGTTCAGGAGCATTCCCAGGCCACGTCTAGTGCCAGTGGTATTTTTTGTTGATGCCACTTGATAAATACATGTGGATCTTTCCCCAATTCTTGTTCATTTTCAGGTTTTTGAAAGAGTATGTATCTATTTTATTTATATATAATACACATATGCATACATATAATTTGTATTGTATCCACCATGCATAGCCTTTATCTTACTTGCTCAATAGCAATGCTATTTGCTAGGGGTCTGTACCTGGGAGGAAAGAAGTTGCATTGAGTGGAGTCTACTGGTTGCCATCCTCTTCCTTGGTATCCCTAGGTACTGGCTCCACCACCTGCTTCAGCACAGTTTCCTGGCATTGCTGACTTCTGAAAAAATGTTGTTTTGTTGCCAAGTCTCCTGCAAACTGGTTCAGTGGAAGTGATGTGGTATCTCTGTGGATATGTCAGTCTTGTGGTCTGGGAACGAGAATCCCTTGGTTACCAAGTTTGTACATTAAAATAGTAGTTAATGAAATTGTTGCTTTAACCCTGGAAGTTAAAAAAGAAGGCCTTCTGTTAGTTAAAAAGCAATGAAAACTGAGTGGCAAAAGAAATTTCTCATCCACATTCAGCTATTCTGAATGTGTGACAAGAATTCTGTCTCTGAGGGAGGGAGGCATGAAGGCAGAAAGGAAGGGGACAAACACCTCTATCTTTGCAAGTCTGTGATACTGCCAGTAGTGCTAGATCATCCCCTGAGGTTTGTGGCAAAGCCAGTAAGCCTGTGAATTCTCTCTTTTTTTTTTTTTTTTTTTTTTTTTTTTTGTCAGAATGAAAAGCTTTCATGCTTTCCACAATCTTTCACTTTTGGTGTAGTGACATTTCTGTAATGTTTTACTGATCTTTTAATGATCTTCTCTTAATTTCTGCATGGTATTTCTGAGAAGATAGATATCCCTGTGGATGAACAGATCTTTCTTTCTTTTGGTTTAACTGGTCAAAGATGAGCACTAACCTTGAATTTTCAATTGATTTTTTAGTTAAACAAAACATCTTTGTTTCAGGATGTAGAAGACATCATGCACTTCTACAGAGCAGGTGAAAGTCCCATTGGCTTTATTGCAGGATTAAAGAAACTAAACTCTATGTATGCTTAGGAGAGGTGGGTGATACCTGAGAACAGCAGAAGCTATCACTCCTTGTAGGTACTGACCAAAAAATCTGAATTTGTGACAAGTTGGATGCTGAGTAAGTTTTCATTAGTGTTTTATGAAACTCTCCATTCTCTTCCTGGAAAAAAATGGATCTCTGCCATAGGATCTGCCAGTTTATTTTTATTGAATTTTACATTCTGGGGCAGCTTGCATCCCTGTACCTGACATGTATGGGAAAGCACATCCATTTAACTTCTGTAAAAACTTCAGCACAGGATTAAAAGTTGTTCAGTGTGTGATGTGTTTGGTGTTTGATGTTCAAAGGTGAGTTGTCAGCCACCCCCACAGAGGTTCTCTTGGGTCCCAGAGTTAAATCTCTGCTACCCATGTACTGAAGAACAGTTTGAATATTGAGGGAGATAGCTCTTCTTTGATATTGCTGCAAACTCCTGAGAGTGTGTTTGTAGAGAGAATAAGTGCATTTTTCCTTGCCTTCTTGGGCTTAATAAGAGTAATGAGGAGCAGATGTGACAGGTATTCAGCAGAGTGTATTTGAATTAATTTAATTACCTTCCTGGATTCAGACACAGTGGCATAATTGAACTGTGGCTCTCTGTACTGTTACACTTGGGCATGTTTCCAAAACTGGTGGGAGTTTTAGTGATCAGCAGCTGAAACCACAAAATGGAAATTCACTTCACAGTGTTTTAAATGGGAGCACAAGACTTTTTTCCTTTCAGTTATGTCACACTTCATAGACTCACACTTTTTTCTCTGCAGAAGGATGGATGGCCAGTAGAGTTCAGCCTTCTTGACCTTTCAAGAACAGAGCCATGAGCCAATTCTACTTTGTCTAATGCATCCATCTGTCACAAGCAAGCACAAGAATTGTTTTGAGTATCAAAATTAATTGCTCTCTATGTTTTCTGTAACCCAGTAAAACAGTACTAAGGGGGAAAAATCCTAGTTCAAAATTCGTAATACTCTAGAGAATTAGAGTCTGTTGGTTGACACCATTCCATTTCATAAGTTTAAACTAGAACTGCTATTTTAGTTCAATATTTAAAGCTTGTACACTCCTCACTTCCTCTTAAACACAGTGAGTTTTCTCTAATACAGTGAATTTTATGTAATATTATCCTTCACATCTGCTTGAGCTCAGGAAACTTGAGGTTTTGTACTTCAGTAAGGAAGAAAAATGTTTCAGGAGATGTGCAAGGTGATGCATAGCAAGGGGAAAGGGAAAGATTGATAAGAGTTTTGTAACCTCTCTTGCTTTCTGAAGGCTTGGCATCATGGTCAGGTTTGCTGTCTCCTAATAGCTGTGCCATGGTGTTCCTGCCATGGCTGAATGGATATACATGTGGGCTTGTTTTCAGCTGGGTTTTGGTGAATTTTTTTGTCGCTGTGTAAAGTTTCAATAATTGACTGCAGTAAAAGGCAATTGGTTTGTAGACTGTATTCTATTTAGAATTGGAGGCAGGAAGAGTTTAGTTTTCCAATAAACAATTCTTCTATTTTGTTTCAATAAAAGTTGAATCACTTTCTTTAAGTAAAATGCTTTAATTCCAGTGCTAAGGGCTTCTGAAATTTTTTCAGCAAGAGTTTATTAAGTCAGCATTTCTGAGAGACATCATGATTTCACTAATTCAGCATTTTCCCGTGGAGGACTACTCCATCAGAAATTTAAACCAGATTTGGTAGCTAGGAGCACAGACTGACACATTTCTTAGCTTTTTTCCCTAGCAGCTTCACAGGCATTTAAATAAAGTTGCTCTTCCTTCTGTGAAGTTTGTGTTTTCTTTTGGGTTACAAACTGGCTTAATGAAAATGTCATTAGGTGTTGATGCTAGAGCATTCAAGGCACAAATTCAGGCATAAGGTTTTGTAATTCCTACCACAGGCAAGTTGAAGAAAAGAATTCTCCATCTGCTGATATTGGCAAATGGATTTTAATATAGTTTTAAGATTTTGGATTTTGACTGTGATCCATTTATTTTAATAAATGGATTTTGACTGTGAGGTTGTTTGACCTTGTATCCATGTTTTTGAAATGGCTCAGCTTTAATAATCTGGATGTGTTTGGGGCTAAAGTGAATTAAAGCAAGAAAAAGTGAGTAAGGGCTAAAGGTCTGGATGTCAGAATGTCTTGGTCTTATCTGTTTACTTTCTAGGTAGTTTTACTGATCAGTTTTTGGGAATTTCTTTTTAAACAGAGTGAGAGATTTATATACTATAATATGATTCACCTCTATTAAAAAAAGGACAGGCAGAAGTGGTGCTGTTGCAGCTTAAAGAGTAGAGACTTAGTAAATTACTTCATTTCTAAAACCCAAATATCAACAAGAAATATGCTTTTGTGCATTTCTGAAAAGCAAGTCCTTAGTGTATTGAGGTACAACAAGTACCTAAAAGCTCTTTAAGCTTTAGTGTAATGATCCATATAATGGGAAACATAAAGTTTACTTTAGCATTTATCCCTCTAGTGTTTTCAAACACAGGACCCAGTTCTGCCAACACTTTATGGATGTTTAAAGTTTAACAGATGAAGAGTCCCATATGCCTGTCACAGGAAAATAACAGAACATTGATTTGAAGGAGTCCTGGGCTAGGAAAAAATTCTTTCCAAGTTAAGTTGAAAGCACTTGTGCATACACCTGTATATGGAGATCAAGGTGGATTTAGGACTGCTATTTTTTTCCTGAGGGGGAAAAAAAGTTAAATACAAAAACCTCCTCCCACCATCACTGTGTTCTCTGCTCCAGCATCATAACATGATTACTTGATTTTAGTAACTTCTGAGATACAGTACCAGCAGAGAGAACTCAGTAACTGAGAAAAAAGGGGAATTTCTTAATGTAGTATTTTCTGAGATAATGTGGGTTGTGAATATTGATGCCATGTGGTAGAAGGACTGCTTTGACTAAGTGGAGGCAATTTTGTGTGGTAGATATAATCCCTGCATCACTAATTCATGAATGGCAGTACTAAAGTGCAGCCTGGAGTATTTTAGGCAGGAGAAAGAGTTTTCTTTGATCCAGAAAGCAGAAATACAGAAAATGCAGTTAATATTCTTTGAGTCTCACCTTTGATGCTACATGTTTCCATAAAAAGTCCTAAGAAAATGTCATTTATTCCTACAGTTTCTTACACTGGAACTGTTTCCCAGGGGTTGATAAGTGTGATTGTTGGTGCAGTGATAGGCTTGAGATTCCCCCTAAGTACTCCAGTGTTCCCTTCTCTCCATTCCCATTTGCAGATCTGCAGCATTTGGCAAAATATCAGAAACCTATAGAAGCCTCTAAAAATGTTAGTGTCTTTGGGGTTACTAGCACAGGTACCCAGTAAGAAAGTAGCTTATGCCACATTATTTCCCTGAAATGATTTTGTAGCACATCCTGAAGCACTGAGCACACTTTGCTGCTGTCCTGTGCCATCACATTGAATTCTTTCCTTCTGTCATTCAGAGCTCAGTCTGTGGCCTGCACTCTGCTTTTATTCCTGCCCATTTTCACCCTGCCTTTTGCCTCAGTCCTGCTACCTCCCATCTACCAGTTCTGTGCCATCCATCATTTTACCTTCCATACTTCAACAAGCTTTGCAGCCAAGCAGCTAAATTAATCTTTCTTTGCACCTTTCCTCTTTCTAGTAATTCCTGTTGCTACCTATTAATCAGTTCTTAATGCATCCCTCTCTGTGTTTATTGCTGGATGTCTTCTTTCTGTTGTTTATCTGTATCTGATGTTTAAGTTAGAACAAGGTAAAGACTTTGCCTTTTTGGTTTATGTACAAAGTGTGCTCAAAATGTTCACTATAATTTCTTGCATTAAAATATGTGTGCTCAAGGTGACTAAAGATACTGATGCTGAGAATCTTACTAAGGGGATAAATGAATGAGATCCTCTATTTAGTCTGGTGTTAAGTTTGTTTGTGCATTTTTATCATGCCTGTTTATCCTGGAATCAAATTTTAGGTGGTGTTTGTTTGTTTGGATAGATAAAAGAATGATTGGAAACAGTTACATTTTATCTGAAAGCCTTGACAGCTGTTTCCTGGTCCTAATTGAAGGAGCAGTTTGTATTCTTTGTGTTGTGCACTGTTGTCCATAGTAAGTGAAGGTAAGTCATATTTAGACTATCTGAAGGTTGCTGGAATATTCTTCCCATTCACATATTAAAGTGTGTCACTCACTGAGTTGTTGATTTGTTGGATTTTTTTCTCTCTTCTGGTCTAATTTGAAGGACATGAGTAAAGGAAAAGTTAACTTTTATTTCTGTGTATTCTTGCAGACTTTTCCATCTAGAGATGCCTCTTTTCCATATAAATCTCAGTTGCCATGTGTGGTGCCAGCCTCCACTTTCAGCAGCAGTGAGTACAGCACAGAATCTAAACTCCTAGATTATGTGCAAGAGCTGGACTCTTCCTTCCATCCAGTCTTATCATTCCCTTCAGGTGAGTAATGCCATGACTTAAAGAGTGCTTGTGCTTGTGACAGCTCTGCAGGTTGTGGAATAACTTGTCTTTTCAATGATTTTTAAGGCTTAGTTCACTTAACTTCACACTGTCAAAATACATGAGTTTAGACTAAATGAAAATCTTGCCTTGATCCTGACTTTTGAAAAACACACCTTGTAGGTTTCTCATACCAGCAGTGTGCTTACAGCCTGGAAAGACTGGTCATGAAAAAATGTGTGCTTGGGTGTTTCATGGTGTGTCTAATTGAGTCAGGGTCAGTCCTTTAGAGATGGTGCTTTTGCCAACACAATACCATGGTTGTGTTGTTTTCATAAGCAACTTTCTGTTCAGGCCCTTTGGTCTAGGTCTAAAAAGTTTTATTTATGTTTTTGAATTTTTTTTATCATAGTCGGCCCTTTTGATTGTCTTGGAAGTTTTATGGTTTCTTGTCATCTGATCTTTTAGTCTTTTTGGACAGTAATGTAGAGAGTGTTGTCTGTGACTCAGCCCTGAAATTAGTGCAGGTGCAACTTGACAGAACTTGGGACTCCAAAATAACAGCCAAAATGCAGCAGAAGGGATTGAATTTTTATGGGTTTTTTTTTTGTTTTAGGAAAAACCCATTTCCAGATAGTTACTGACCAGTACAGAAATTATGCTGTTCTGGGGGGCTTCTTTGCCACAAAATCTGAAGATGAGGCTGGGACTTCCATGGAACTGTTTGAATCTTCAATCAAACCCACTGTGTTCCCAGAATGACAGTGTAGACACTGCAGCCCTGTATTAGGAAGTCAGGAATTAATTAAGGTTTGGTTTTGGAGAACTTGTCACTAGCCTGTAGAGAAGACCCAAGTGTGGACATGGAATGCAGAGGAAGCCTCAGCCCTGGCAGTTTGCATCCCATGCATGGGTTAAGGAGGAGATTATTGTAGGAGAAATGGAACACTCACTCCAAGAGTGCAGCAGCAAACATTCCACTCAGCAGAACTCTGTTGTGGACAGAAAAAAACCTAAATCTTACTTCTTTTACACACACTATCACTTCCCCTGTGACTTTGGCAGCACAGCTGGACCCCAGGGGTTTAGACATCTGTTCAAGGGAGGTCTGTGCCCCTTGTGCTCATTCTTACCTCCCTGTTAAAGGAGACTGGGGTGTGCAGCAAGAACATTGAGCTTTTGTTTTCTCAGAAAAAGCTTTGTCATCATAAAAATCCTAAAAATCTTTGGACTGTGCTGTGGCTACTGTTGGACACTTTGCCAGGATGGAGGAGGAAAAAATGTTTTCAGCTTCATTCCAGTATCAAGAACATATTTCTTAAGGAATATTTGTTCTCTTTTCCAGGAGCCCTGCTAATAATAGTTGAGGCAGGGAAGAAGTACTAGACCTGCCATCTCCTGTTCAGATGCAGTCCTCACATTTGGGAGAGGCTGGATTCATGCTTTATTTTGTGCACTTTCCTGTCTCTAGCTCCTCATGAAGACTAGTATATTTGACATTTTCTTTCATGTGAAAGAATTATTGTGAATAAATGCATGGTAGAAAATTTTCCAAGTTGTAGCCTACCTCCTCATTTCATGTTTTCTTTGCAGCTTTCTTGGTTATCCCCTTTCAGAGCAATGACTTCTCTTAAAATACTGCTTGTGCTGTGCCCACATCTTTATATATAAAAATTGTCAGCAGAGTAAAAGAAAAGCATTTTGCATTCATTTTCTCTGTATGTTAAAAATACATTGTTTCATGGTGGAACTCTGGGAGTTTGATATTTTATGTGTGTGTGTGTGTGTGTGTGTGTGCAAGAAGGGATTCAAATTCAAGATTCAACCTTGGTTTTTCATGTGGTTTGCTTTAAAGTTGAACCATAATTTGCAGAAAATCTAGTAAATCCTGCAGTGGGACTGGCTCACCAGTGTGCTCTCTTTTGGAAGCATAATTGCCCTATGTCTACGTTTCTTTCACTGTTTTCAAATTACCAATAATCTTGACTAAAGATATGTGAGTGCTTGCAGTATTGCTTTAACATAACAGCACCTCCTTCAACTTGCACCTTGATAACTGGAAAATTGTAGTTTGCATCTAAGAAATTTGGATTTCTTCTATTTCTACCTCTGTGGGTTGATTGAAAAAAGCACTCCTGCCCTTTCAATGAAGATACAGGAAAACATGATAAAAAATCTGGGTCACCCAGGTGGTTTCCCAGGTTAAAAAACAAAACAAACAAAACCAACAACAAACAAACAAAAAACACAAAAAAGACCCCAAAAAGACAAAACCAAAAGACCAACAAAATTGGAGAAATGTTTTGGTTCTCTTTTTACTTAAATGTTGTGACTAATACACTTTTCTGACCTTCTTTGTTTAACTTGGAAGTAGAGTAGGAAACACAGCAAAAACCTTGGGGTGTTAAGATAAAGCAATCAAGTTAGATCCATATCAAATTGAAAAGAAAATTGTTCTTATTATTTAGCAAAGTGTGTTGAAAGTTTTTGTCCTGAAGGCACATGAGACTGAGACTGTACATAAATATATGTAGTTTAATGCCCACCCTTGGGCCTGCCTACAGTGCTCTTCTCATTGCTAGCTGTCAAGCCTACTTTATACACTGACACTTTTTTTCAGTTAAATTTCCCTTCATTCTTGTATTTTTTTCCCAGAAAGGCTTTTCAGAATGGTAGTTTTTTTTAAGCCTCCCTGCCTTACAACAGGGGATAGATTCCTTACCACTTAAAATGTTTTGCAGGCTAATTCTGCATCAGAACTCCTATCAGAAAATGAATTACATTGCCCTGCTTGTAGACCTCTCCAGGGAGACAGAGAGGGAATTTACCTTGAGCATACCCATAGGCTCCCAGCAGTAACATATTCCAAAAGCAATTATGACTTGTACCCAAAAGGCTGAACCAAAACCTCTTCAATTTACAGGAGAAGTGCACTGTGTGCTCTCTGCTCTGCTGGGGTTTGTGCAGGAGCTGGTCAAGATTGAAGACCCCAGTCTTATTCTCACTCAATACTTCCAGAGTCTGTTTCAGTCCTTAGCAATATTGCTCACAGATTCTGTTGAATGTGATGGGTGAATCAGTGCTCTAGTTTTAATGCATAATTCATTGGCTCAGAGGTTGCCATCTTTCTAATGCAGGCTCTGTTCCTTTGGATTTCTGTTTTTTTATTAGATATTCCTCTTCACATATACTTTGAAACATTATTAAGGAATAATGACATCAAAGGAGAACCTGCTGATACCTCATCTTTGGGAGGGGAGTTTAAAGTATCTGCTGACAATGGTATGTAAAGCAAAATGTTTTAGCATTTGCAAGGCTGTTTTTCACTCATTTGTCAGTATTTTATGCCATGAAGAGGTTCAGTTTATAAACTTGTCACAAAGCAGGTTATCAGAGAAGGTAACTAAATATGGTTTTAGGTGGAAGAGAAATCTCTCCTCAGAGCACAGAGTCAGGTTCTCCCTAATTGCACTGAGATGATCCCACCAGAGCTGTAGGAGGATACAAGTGGGGGGAGTTTGGACCAGATGCCTGACTGTAGTCCTGTTATTACTTGGATTTCTGTCAGAAGTTTAGGACTATTATAAATAGTTCAGCAGTTGAGATTTCCTGTAAATTGTACTGATGAAAAGTAATTTCTCAACTTGATACATGCTTTTTCTGTTACAGACTACAATGCACATGTATCTGTCAAACAGTGGAGCAGTGGCTGTTTGTCTAATTCCAAATCTCAGTTGGTGTTAGGGACATCTGACCACTTGTCAGAAGGAAGAAAGAAAAGGCATCTAAGTGAGACAGCAGTAGGTAAGAGAAAAATAGCACTGCAAGAGACTACTACATATTCTAAAATATGTACTGTATGAATATCACTGGGCTCTGAGGATTAAAAGTTGTCTCCAAAAAGGATACTGTTATGAAACTTGTGAAGAAACAGACTTAGAACCCCATGAAAATAATTTGCTATTTTAAAGCATAGTAATCATCTTTCTTCTTAAGTGTACATACAGAATGAGATAAGCTGCTGTATTTTATTTTTGGAGTACTCTTAAAGGAAACTGCTCAGCAGTTCAACTGTGTTCTTTTAATACTGAGTGTCATTCTTAGTACAAAAGGATTTTTTTAATAGTAGTCAATGAAACAAACATTGCAAAGTTATCTGTTACATCATGTGCCCAATGAAACATTTACTATTCCTGGCATCTTTGTCCACTGTATTTCATTTGTTGTGTACTGTCATTTGTGGTTCTGGATCCCTTCCAGACTTTTTAAGAGGACTTGTGAATAGCCAGTTCTTACTGTGTTTTTACCCTTGTTACTGTTCTGTTTTAATCCACTGAATCTCTACTTCACCAGTTGATAAGTTAATAGGAAGTGCCCTAAAAGTTCTGTAGAATAATCTGATACAAAATTTAGCATACCACTGTAAAGATAAATGGCATTTTACCTCTCCAGGCTGTTAGAATGTAAAGCCTAAGATTCTGTTACAGATTCATTTATGTAACTTATGAAAAACCTTTGGCAAAATTCTTCACAAGACATTTGAAGAAAGTAAATCACTGAGCAAAAGCATATTAGTTTAAAATTTCCTTTAGGAAAGAATGAAAAGGAATAAATGATCAGTTAGCATTGTGGAAAAATTAACATTGTGGAAAAATTAAATTCAAACTGTAATCTTTCACTAGAGGTGGAGATATGGGAATTACTGCAGAGATGAATTAATAAAAAATTATGATCTAGGATTAAAACAAACCCCAAAACCCACAATCCACAACCCCAAAGCAAGACCACCCAATCAATTAGAAAGTTTTAGGAGAGAATAAAAGCTGTGTGGGGGCACACTGAAAACTGCTTTGGATTTAGATGAGGGCTGTCCTTTGAGTCCTTCCCCTGGTGCTGTACAGCCTCCTCTTGCCCTCTGTGCCTGTGTCCAGGGGGGTGCTGTGCCCTTTGACCACCAGTAATCCTGCTTCCCATTCCACCTACTCCACTTGCTGGTTCCCAAGAGGAGAATGCTGACACAGTGTTCCTCAGTTTCCCAAAGTGTAGACAGAGGAACACTGAGATCAACAGCTGGAGTTACTTGGGAGCACTAAAAAGAGAGAAAACATTTTGCTATAAACCTTTTGAAGTTACCATTAGTCCTCTGACAATAGTATTTAGCTTTTAATAAATGGAACCAAAAAAGCAATCTTTTATCATGAGGATCATCCCAGTGCCAGTAAACTGTTCTGTGGTGCATTCATGAGTAGAGGCACAAGTTCTAGCTTATTAGTGCTATGGGTGTAGTACTACATATTTATTCCTAATTTGGGCTCTGTCTAGGAGAAATTATCCATGAGGAAGGTCAGCTTAATGAACAAGGCCAAAAAAAAAAAGCTGTGTGCCAGGGAGTTGCAGAGCTGCCTGGGAGATGGTAGTTCATTACCTTGACCCAGCCTGTGCAATACAGTCTTTAGGATCAGTCTTATCTCTTTCCATGTTGGAATATACTCATTCTTTTTGTTCATTGGTATATTAAGTCTGAGATCTCCTTTCTTACTGGAAATGAGGTGGAAGGAAAGCAGAACAGGTGGGTTAATTGTGAATCCCTCTAAATGCTGCTTATACTGGGACTGAATGAGGGCAGTGAATGAGAAGAAACCACTATTGGTTTGGAGATCTGAACTGATTTCGTTTGTTACCCTTGCTGCCAGTTTTATCATTTATAGAAGAAAACAGTCATTTAAAGAAGAATCATTTAAAGAAGAAATAGTCAGGGAGAGCTTGTGAGATGCACCCAAACTGCTGCTGAGGAACAGAGGGAATCTAAGTCAGATTGTAATTGCTCTGTGTGTAGTTTATGACAGCTCCTGAAAAAAAGAGTCAGGATTTGCCCATATGAAGCTGTTTCCATGAGAAGAAATCCGTCATGGAACAAGAGGGATGAGTTTTGTGGAACAACAATGACAGGATGAATAGCAAATGTTTATTTAGATAGCTTTTTTTAGTATCCAGTAAATTGTAAATGGCTCAGTGTGGGCTTCTAGAAATGACTTTACTGTTACTGTGTGGAAAAATGTCTGCAGTCTAATAGCCAACAGGCAGTATGTCTTGTTTATTGCTGTTTTTTATGACAGGCGAAAGTAGCGCTCGGTTTGAGACCTTCTCCTTCCAAAATGCAGAGCCTGAGTCCCACAGCAGTTTCACTCCCACAAGCAGTGTCAGTGCCATGGCCCGGCCCACTCACAGCTCTTCATCACAGGTAAACCCAAAATGTGGCACTGTCTCAACTGAAACATCAACAGAGAGCTGTGCAAATTAATAGTCCAAAGCCACGTGCCTTTTACACCTGATTTTGTGTCATGTGACAGTGCAGAGCATTTTTACAGTGAATTAAGTGGATTACCTTAACTAATTTATTCCAGATTGAGTATGTGTACTTGTTTATAAAAGAGTTTTGCAGATCATATAACTGGAGTATGAATTTGATTTATTGGCATTGTGCCTTCTTTTTCAAATTTCATTAAATACGCAGTGATTTATGTTGCCAGTTTTACATTAGGGCACTTGTGACCTTTTTTTCTTGATGAAGCTATATAAAATGGCCTCATGGTGCAAATAGAGTCCCAAAATTTGTTAGTTCTGTTTCCCTATTTACAAGCCTTTGTGCAGAAATACAGGCAAAGTCCCTGGTATATAATTTACTGAGGAGCAGCAGAACTCTGGCTCAGTGTACAGAAACACACTATTTTACTGAAATTAATGGAAAATTCACAACAATATTCAGGTTCAGGTCCCATGGTTTTGCTAAGCCTAGTGGTATACTGGTGCTCTGAGAGTTGTCATGTTTTAATGCAGAGTTGAGTTTAAATGTGCATCCCACACAGCTTACACAACACACACTCCTTTATTCAAGGAACACATAAGTGAGCACTGTTTCCATTAAAGTTCAGGCTTTCTCCTTGTGAAGTTCTAATGTTTATCTGCTAAAATGTATTTCCTGTGATGTGAGCTGATCCTCTTGTGTTGATTTTATTATTCAGCATAACTCCAGGAGGAGGTTGAGAAGTGAGAGCTCCTATGATATAGACAACATTGTTATTCCCATGTCACTGGTGGCACCCTCAAAGCTGGAGAAACTACAGTACAAAGAAATCCTTACTCCAAGGTTTGTTCACAACCTCTTGAATTGCAAAGACATGAAAATGAACATGAGAACATTAACCAGGAATATAATTTACATGGAATTAGAAAATGTTATGGTATTAAAGATGATCTTTTCATGCACTTGGCTTTTTATGTGTGCATTTCAGTTCAAGTGACCAAAGCTGTAGGAAGACTGGACAGCTGATAGCACATGAGAAATAGTAAACTATTTTCTGTGAATTAACAGTAATGGATTTAGCATTTTTCTTAATTTAGCCATTCTGATACAGTAGAATAGGCTTATTTCTTTCCATGCAGTGTAGGCCTACAATCCATGATTCTAGAGATCTTTTTCTCCTTTGTTTTAGAAAGAGAACATCTTTAGATTTCAAAATCAGTGTAATTAATCTCCTCACTTCAGTGTCTTAGTAGCACATTGCCTGAAGGGCTAAATGTACTTGTTCTGTACTTTAAATCCATAATATGCATTTGCTTTTTTATTGTCTTTTAAGTTGAAAAATATTATTAAAACTGTATTGGATATCTTAAACACTCTGTTAGGAAAAGGAAAGGTTAGCTATTTTGATGGGAAAGGAAAATACAAATTTCAGCACCTTAAACTTAATTTGATTTTCCTTGTCTTATTTGTAGCTGGAGAGTTGTTGAACTTCAACCTTTAGAAAAATCTCAAACAGATGAAGAAGAGGTAGGCTGTATTTTCATTAAACCCCTAGGTTTATTTAAAGTAGATACAATATATAATTGGTGTAATTGGTACATACTTTCTGATAACACTTGAATTGTGAAAATGTGTCTTGTCCCTACAGTGGAAGATAGAAATGGAAGTGTACCATTAATTTTCCTTGTTCATTGTTTGTGTGGCTCTTCTGCCCCTTGCTGCTGCACAGTCAGTGCTCCTGAAGGGTCCCTTGGGTCAGGCTCTGCCCCCCTGCTCCTGAGCACTGTGATGCTGCCTGTCCCACTGTGACTGTCCCCTGGGGCCACCAGTGCTGTCCCTCCCTCTCATCCTTTCCTTCCAAGGCCACTTCCCATGGCATTTGCTCTTTGGTATTCAGCAATCTTGCCTGTGGGTCCAGCAAGTTTTCTTTTTAGTGTTTGTTCTCCTGCAAGCCTCTTGTTGGGAACAAACTTTTCTGCATTGTCAGGGACAACATAACCTTCATCATTTCCTGCCTGCCTGTTGAGCTAAGTTTGCACATCATGGGCTGGTTGTTGCTTCCTCCAGACATAAAAATCTACCTTTTTCTTCAGGGAATGTCCATGAACTTTGCAGCTGTGGGTCCCTTTCTCTCCTAATCAGGGGTTTGAGGCATTTCCTAACCTTGGGGTGAATGTGCCAGCAAGTCTGGTCTCTAGGCTGATTTTCTGTCCTTCCAATCTTTTTATGGCTTCTTTTCCAGAAACCTGTCAGTTTTGCTGTCTTTTGGACATCTTTAATCTCCCTCCAGTCTCTGCCACTGTCACCAATTGTAACAGTAGGACTTGTGTTCCTGCCTTTATCCACAATATCTGTTCTTGAGCAATTTGAGAGAATCTCTACAGCTGAGGTTTAGTTGCTATAGCAGTAGAAAAAGATGGCATTTAGGTAGCAGTGCAGAAGGTTACATTAAACTCAGTAAACAAATCATTATGTCACTCCCCTGGGGTAGAAAATATGCTCTCCACAAAGGCACAACTTCCTCAGAAGTTTATAGATCTGTAACTACCTGCTCTATAACCCTTCCTTTAGGAGAACATCATGGTCTCAACTCCTTACCTGGTGCAGTTGCACTTATCTGGCAGGATACTCTTGGGTTAGAAGGAATAGAAAAGCTTACTCTGTTCCTGCCTTTTCCAAAGAGCAGTTGAGAAATTCCTGTGAAGTCTGTGGTCAAATTGATGTCACTTCCACCCACTGACTCTGGGTTAGTACCCTCCCAGCTAGCAGGAAATATGCCTGTCCTTCCTTTGTACCAAGAAGGTCAAATTCCACACACGGGAGAACTCTCCTGCAAGGATATTTAATTAAACCATTTGGAGAATAACTAATAAAGGCAGCAAGGGCACTCTGTCCCTTGAGCATCCACTGTTCATTGCTGTCTTCAGCCTGGTGTCTCAGGGCAGTGAAGAATTTCACAGTGATTTGCATTCAGGGCTTCAAGGAGCTTGCATGGAATCAGTGGATTTCTTGTTTGGATTTCAGATTCCATAAAGATGACTTATCTTGTGCTTTTAGTGTATTTTGCTGAAGGGACTTCAAGGTTTCTCTCAGAAGCTCATGGGCTAATGTCTGAATTAGTAGCCCACCCAGTACTCTGGTGTTTGGCATGACTCTCAATCCTGTATGATTCATCTTCTGGCCAGGAAATAACCTGAGTTAACAATGCAGCAGCTTTGCCTCCTGCTGTGGCCACTGCTTCTGTATCATCTGTCAGCCACTGGCTGGAATGAGGGGGAGAGATGTCAGACAGAGAAAAGTACTAATGGTCTTGTTTGTGTAAATCCTCCTTCGCCAATTCCCCCCTTTCTGTTGGGATCATGTTAATTATAATTAGTTTGTATGTTTTTCAGAGTACTGAGAAAAGGTGATTGATCATAATTCTTCAACTTCTCTAGCTTTGAGCTGAGGTACATTTGCTACTGAGTAAGCTTGTAAAAAGACATGAGGAGACAGCACCATTACCTGCCCTCATGCTCTGACACTCCTGAAATATTCCTCCATGTGCTCAAGTCAAGGCAAGCTTCAGCAGGCCATTCACATAACACAAGGGAAGGCAAATACTTCCTGCTTTTATATAAAATGCTCTTTTCCTCCATTTCACTGCGTTTCAGAGCCTGTGGTGGTGTTGGAAATGATTTAATTTTTTTTGTGGTACTACATAGTGTTTCTTTACTTCTCTATCTTCAGCATAGCTAAATTTGAAACTTCAGAGTTGTCCTTGTGTGGAGCAGTAGTCAGATTTCTGCCACTGGATAACTTTTCTCCATCTTCATTGTCTTTGTTGTCTTAATCTTTGTCTTCTTCATTTATGCAACAGCCCGTATCCATGCAATAAATCTGCATCCAACAATTACTAAGTTACAGATAAATGTGAGGTCCCCAGTTTGTCATGCCCCATGTGAGCCACACTGCCAAGGATGGGAACTGAGCACTTTCTGGGAATCAGGCCTATTCATTGTGCCTTTGAGAACAAAAGCTTACCTTTTATGGCTGCTTTTTTGTTTCTGGACATTTTGCCTTATAAGAACAACATTGGCAATGCAAAAGTTAATCTGCTATCTATGTCTGCTCTATTACTTGCTCTAAAAATACTTTCTGGAAATAGAACATTTGAGTTTCCTGGTTTGCATGTTTGAATTTGCAGTGTTATTGCTTTAAGGCATGGGAGGGTGTGGCACAGGTTTTCCTGTTTTGTTTTGGTTTTAATTTGTTTTGTCCAGGTCAAAGCTTCTGGAAAGGCTCAGTTGCAACTTTCAAGTTTATTTCGTAGTTGTTTTAGTAATGAAAAATTCTTTGGAGTAATTCCTTGTGCAATTAGTTTTGCATAAGTGTTTTCATGGCCTATGACTCAGAGTTTCCTGTGGAGCCAAAGAGTGAAACACAGATTTTGTTGTTTTGAGAACCTTTCAGAAATATTCCTGGTGCTATTCCACATTATTGCACAGTGTGCTGCAGTGTCATGGGGGAATCCAAAGCTTGGTTTTCTGTCAGTGAAATCATTAGACATGCCTCACAAACAGGCATTCCCCACAGCCTTTTCCCTCAACATCCCTGCCAGATTCATCCACTGAGGAATGACACTTCTTTTGTCCTTTTTCAGACTAACCTTAGTGAGGAAAAACCACCACATTTTTCCTGTTACAGAACTTTAAATTAACATAAAGTTGTTGGAGGAAATGCTGGGAGTGGCAGAGGCTGTAGTGAACTAATAGAGACCTTTTATTCTGATGTCATGACATTTTTATCCATAGAACAGATAATAATTTTTAAATAAGAAAATGTACTGTTCAAAAGAATAGGGTGGAACTCTTTTTAAATAAAGAAGTGGTTAAATATGCTATCACCAGCTGTGGAAAACAAACAAGGCTTATTTCTGTATTTTTCAAAACTCTTCACTTGGAGAGTAACACGGACTTTGATTTTTGAATGGAAACTTGTTAAAAATGAAATCTCTTCCCAGCATGAAAAGTTTTGGCAATTTGCTAAGAAAAGTATTTTCAAATTCCTGGTTTTTCTTTCTAAATTATCTTTTGTTTCCACTTCAAAGGAAATCTGAGCACAGAAAAACCCTGAATTTCCCCCAAGGGAATAACACTTTTGTAGTTAATAAAATTCTCACTTTCATGCTATACATCATTGACCTTGGAAAAGACAGAATGTGAACTGAGATGTAGCCCTGTTTGGATGTGCTCCAAGTGACAGAGCTGCTGAATTTCAGAGAGAGGAGGAAGCCCATTAAGTTCACTTGCATGAAAGGAAACCAGCAGCTAACAAAGTGGTTTGTGTTTAACATAAATAAATAAAAGCAAAAATAAATAAATGAATGAGCCTTCAGCAAGGAGTGATGAGATGAGCAAACTAAGCAGCCTGTTTGCCTGAAGCTTCCTGTTGAGTGCTGGGCTGAGGAGGACCTGGGCAGCCACAGTTCTGTGTCTGATTCCAATCAAAATGAAGCTTTGGGATCACATGGATAGGTTGTGATTCTTTGCCATTGTACCCCTAATGGCTGTGAACCACCTCAGTGCTGAGAGACTTGATATGGAGATGGCTTCCACAGAAACACAGCAATGGAGCCCTGCCAGGGTCTCTATGGCACTGCTTGGCACTGCAGGGAGCACAGGGCATTTGCTTCTCTATTTTGTAGGCTCAGTTGGAAGATAAATGGTGGTACTTGTACAACACCACTGAGAATTTTGCTTTAGAAAAAAAAAAAACAGGCAGTTTATTTTCATGACCTCCCCCAATTATTAGTATAATTGTTGTCTAGGACTGATCTGGCAGTGCAGCTTCACAACTCCTATGACCAGGAATTGTTCTTTCCAAGAATTTCTCAGCTTTTGAGTTGGGACTTGCTGGCATAAAATCCATGGCTGCAGCACTCAAATGCTGCTGCCAACCTCAGCTTTTTAGGTGAACTTTGAATGGTTTGGAGCACTTTGAAACAACAGTGAGCTGTACTGGAGGGATCCAGCCAAGAACTCCCCCTGCCATCAGGGGAGTGAGGGGGAGGAGCAGCAAAGTTCCTCAGCCAGCCCTGGCTATGGAACAAACTTCTGGTGTGCTGCCATCAGAGAAACACGGATGGTACTTTCACAGTGAAAGTGTGGGTGCAATCTTTTACTTAGAAATCTGTCTCTTGTTTTACTAGAGCAGGTAAAGTACTTGCATTAAGATTGGTTTAAGCTGCACTTGGGATCATGCAAACCACTGGGTAAGAAATAGGATCTTCAAAGCAGAAGCCATTTTCTGCTTGGTTTCACAGCAGGAATGTGGCACCTCAGGTTCACTGAGTTCCTCTCTGTGCAGTTATCAAAGTCCTTGGTGATCTCAAACCTATTTCTCAGTGCTTAAAGAGCACTGGACAAATCCTGCTGCCTCCTAGCTTCCTTCTAAAGCAGTCTCTGGAAACTGTCGGAATTTTTGCTTGTCTTTATTATGTGCTTTTTTACACTGCCTTGATTTACAAATGAATACTCATCCTCTAAATTTTCTGCCTATCACCACAGAGAAAAATGTATTAGTTGCATGGCAGGGGTATAACTTCTGTATCCATTCAGATCAACCATAGACCTGTAAAGAAATAAAGTTAAAATGACAGCATCCCATACACCAGAGCTGTCATAAAGTGAATGCGTGTAAATGTGCCTTTGTAGTGAAAGCATTTGTTTGCAGAATTCTGTCTAACACTGGGATGTATAATGCTGGCTGGTGTTGTTTGGGTGCTGCTGGCACTGAGAGCTCTCCTGTGCCTCCCCACAGGTAGAAGACCTGTCAGACAAAGCCTTTTCCCTGCGCCACACCAAGTTCGAGGAGCGGGAGCGCGCCAGGTGGTCGCTGTGGGAGCAGAGCCGCTGGCCCAGGAGGAACAGCAGGCAGGTGTATTGGCTTTGATCAGAGCCTTCCATTGAACCTGGTGGGGTTGTGGTGCAGCAGTGCCAGAAATGCTGGCACAGCAGTTTGGAAATGAGGGCATTCATTAATTAACTCATCAGGGACAGTAGCAGGTATGTTGAACTTCGTGGGTGGTAAGGGAAAGCAGTGCTGAGGCATGCATACTTACAAATTGGGCATGTTAGTGACCTGGCATTACCAAATAAATCTCCCTCTCTGAACACAGAGCTCTGCTAGACTGTGCCACTCCCAGTTACTATGGCTTTAGGCACCCAGTGTATCATATGTCCTTCTTCACTCACCTGACTCAGATGAAACTCCACAGTGTTCAGAGATGTGTTTCTAAAGGGTCCTGGGCTGTGCCAGGGGCCTTACACTTTGAACCATTCACACAATGACTTTCTTTCTCACAGGCTTGCCATCTGGTGCAGAACTCATCAGATTTAAATATAACCACTAAAAGTCTTGCACAAAGTAGTGGTGTGTATCAGAGTAAACATTGTAAAGCTGCATCTGCAGTTTGGCCCTGAGAAAATGGTTCCCATAAATCACTTTACAGTCTGCCAGGGCAAAAAGCAGCCTATAAATGTTGGAATAACTTTTTCTGGTGTTTATCCTATGCTTGTGTCTACTCTTGTCTGAAAGTGAACCATGACACTAGGAATAAATAGTCAAAGATAGCTTTTTTTAATGCAGGATAAAAATATAGCTAAGCCATATTGAGGAACTCTGTTTTAAGCAATTTTGAACATAAAACCTCCCAACTTCAAAAGTGTACTGAAAAATAAAAAGTCCTACATGTACCTTAACTTGGAAACTGAACTCCTTGGTAAAATCTTAGTGCTGCTTAAATTCAGAAGTAAACTGCTCATTGACATGAGCAAGGTCAGGATTCCACCTGGCCTTTCAGATGCATGCCATTATTTTTTATCTGTTTTAAATTTATATTAAAAGTGAGGTCAAAATTTTTAATCTTACTACATTTTTGATTGCTTTGCACTTGAGTTCAGAGCAGAAGTGGTAAGGGGGAGCCCAAGGACTTGTCCCTCAGGTTGCACTTGGCACAGTGCTGACAGTGCAGCTTGGACCCCACGGGCTCCTGTGGGAGAGTGGAACAGCCTGTGGCTCACTGATTTCTTTTGTCCAAAATCACAGTTCTGGTGAGCATGTGGAGCAAGATACAGTCACTAGCTGTCTGCAGCCAGAGTGTGCCTGTCCCACCCATTTTATCCACTTAGTTCCCCCACACAGTGCTTTGCTTTGGCTCCAGCCAACAAGGTCAAGAACCACACCCATTCTCCTCTGCTCTTTTGGTTTAAGCAAGCAGAATGGAGGTACCATGTATGGAGAAACTGAACACTTTGTGAAGAAAATGTGAACTGCTCATGGTAGTGTAAAAGGTCAGGGAGTAGCTCTTAAAACTCATTTTTAATTCTGCACTAGATCTTACAGCAAAAATGCTGATGCTCGACACAGCCAGGACATGCTGCAGAAAGACCATTGCACTGCTGACCCTGCTCCTGAGCCAGCTTTGGAAACCCACAGCTCTGTGTGCTCAGGGATGGCACCACTCTGCAGGGACAGCCAGGAAGAGAAGGTGGGTGAGCTTCCAACAGCTTCCAGCTCTGATCAGTTCTGCAGTGACAACAGAAAACCTGAAGATATTCTCCTGTCTCACTGATCAGAATCTCAGGCTGTCACTGTATTTAATGTGCACTCAACATAGCACTCCTGTTTAGAACTACATTGCTGTGCTTTGTAAATTAACCCCAGATCTGTCAACAAGTTTCCTTGCTCAGTACACATGGCACATTTTTTGAGGCAAATATAGAAGGACTGGGTTTGGGCTGGGGTTTTTTTCAGGGGTGTTGGCCAAGGTTCCAGACAGGCCTGGTCATTAGGGGGTCACGCATCCTGATGGTCTGGCACTGTGGAAAAGAGTTTCCTTGCCTGTTCAAGGGTAGGTCTATTATTACTTCAAACCCTTATGCAGCCAGCTTACATCTTGGTGCCTGGCAGTGTTGTATTCTTTATCTGAAGAGCCCAGCAAACACTGTAAAGAAAGACACTCGTTTGTTACTTGATAGCACATGATTCTGCACACAGTTAATCAGTTCAGACTCAACTGAAATCCCTTTTTATCCTCTATACTCTTTTTTTTCACCCTCACTCCTACTCTTCTGCTTCCTTTCAGTCTGGGCTGTGGGAACTTCGAGTTTTTCCACTAAATGATGAAGAGGTAGAAGCTTTACTGTGCCAAGATCAAGTAACGAATCAGACTGAAATGTCAAGTGCAACTTTCCCCAGCAACTCTTCCTGCACTCCAGGCACACCCACTGCTGTGCCAGACAATGGCTGTGCACCAAGAAAACAATCTACCCCAGAGTCAGAAGACTGCAAAAGCATTTGCCTGGGAAGCAACAGTACAAGGAAACAAAGGTGACAGGGAATAATGTGGTTCATTAAGAAAGCCAATTAAGGTGGAGAGAAGTGTAAGGTAAAATCTCTCGTTCACACAGCATATGACAGCACAATTCAAAACCTTTATGTTAGCTGCGTATAATATATTTTCTTTCTTGCTTTGTAACAGGCAGGATAAATCCCAAAGACAACACTTTCTTCTTCCTGAACCCCAAGAGAAAGTAATTATTTCAAGCTGGAAGTCTAATATTCCCAATGTCGGGAGTGGGCGCACATAAATTGCTGGCACCATTCACTTTCTGTTGTCATATTGCCACATTTGTCAATAATCATCCTTTTCTGTTTGTTTGTTTTCAAATGCATATCTGGTTCTAGTGGACTCTGGTGCAGCAGGAGATGCTGTCTACCTTATCCAACAACTTCAACTGAACACAGAAAAACTACTTGATAATAGTGGGGATAAGCATTAGCCTCAGATTGTTCTCCTGTGTGGCATGACCATAGGGCAGAAACCTGTCTCTAACTGCACGTGTGAGGTCAGGGGAGGTGAGAACCAGCACTTCAAACCAGGGCATCTGGAAGCCTTGCATTTAGCTTGTCATGGCTCTCAGCAGTGCCAGGGCATGTTTCATGGTGAAATCCTCAAGCAATAAGGCAGAAGCAGCCACAGCATTGCCACAGTCAATGTATCTGACACAGGGGGAAGCAGAATCTCTGCTTCAAGCCTGTGGGGAGGGAGAGACAGGAGAGAGGGGTGGAGCCAAATCAGTGACACGGCCCATGGAATGTTGTGGTTTGGATCATCTTATTTCCTTAGTCCTTCAGTAGCTAATGAGGCTCATAATACTTTGCTTTAATATGTTAAAGTCTTGTTCCAATTTCTGTACAGTGCCTTGTAAGAGTCTCGTAAGTATGCCAACATTTGGTGACTAGCTGGAAAGGAAAAGATGATGGATGTCTTGAAGAGCAATAAAAAAAAAGCCCCAAAGCTTTCCATTGTGATTCTGGATAGATTTCTCATTTCCCAATGCATGCACAGTGAGAAAACAAAGGCAAGTCGTTTAAACTTGCATCTGAATAGCATAGCTTGGAATGTATCTGCAATCCCAAGAGGTATTAACAAAGATTAAACATTGAATGTAGGTGTAATCCATCAACAGGCAGTTTTTCTGTGTAGGACAGTTGAAGGCAATTTAATAGGAGTCTCTGTTTTTTGTGCAGTTTTCTTCCATGTGTAATATCTGGAATGGCACTGAACAGATGACCCAGTTTTAGTGTCAATTTTTTTTTTGGTCAAAATGACAGGAAATACACACTGGGCATATGAAAACAGTTCAGTAAAGTTTCAACACTACATCCTATTGCTACATTGTAGTTTATTGCACATTCTGATTATTTTTTTAAACACTTTTTTAACACTGGTTTGTCTTAAACTTGAGTCTTGCCTCAATGTCTGATACAATAATCTTTGATGCAAGGTTGGTTTTTTAATTAAAAGTTATTTCTATATATGTTGTATATAGTCTGGATTTGATGGCTTTTTAGAAGTGAAGAAGTAGCAGCAATACTTCTCTTGGCATAGAGCTCTGTTTGGCCTGCAGCTTGGCTGTGGTACTGAGGCTGCACTTATGCTGTGAGGCCAAGGCCCCCTCAGTGCCTCAGTACAAGGTGTGTGCTGCCCTCTCCCTGGCCCTGCATGTGCACCTGCTTCCAGGAAGAGCTTTCCCAAAGGTCAGTGTCTCAGATGTTTTGCAGGTCTTTTCCACACCCCCATCTACTCCTTAGGAAGCCTGATCTGACCAGCTCTCACCCAGCTTTGTTGTCAGGTATGGGTTTCCTGTCTTGTCTGATCCCTGGGGCAGAGGGAGGAACTCCTGCACTTCAGGAGAGGGGACAGCCCAAGTAACCAGCCAGCCAGGCCAGCTGCCTTCCTTGTCCTGCAAGTGCTGCCAGAAGTGGAAATACAATCCAGTCTGTCACAGGAGGGGTTTGCTTTACTGGAGGGTGGAAACACAAGGGTGTTAAAAGGAGGCCAAGGACCCCCTGTGTCAGAGGAGTGGGTTACCCCAAGCTGGTTAGCCTGGGGACCTGCAGAGCATCCCTGCACTGCAGTTCAGGCCCCAGCTGCAGTGCCAGACCATTGTGTGCCTGCAGGCTCAGCCTGCTGTGGGCTAAAGCAGCTGCTGGTTCCTTGTCCACTGCAGAGTGGTCTGAGCAAGGGGAACCCTGTCAGCTGTGTCCCTTCTATGCTCTTGGCAGCCCTTGTGGGAACTTGCTGTTGCTTCATCAGACAGCAATAAAAAGGCCAGTTAGAGAAAGGCTGAGCAGGCCCAAGACACAGCAAAATGTCTATTTGGTCATGACCCCAGTGCACTCAGTGCAGAAACCTTTTCTCCAGCAGCTGCCTCAGCTGGCCAGGCCTGTGACAGCACAGTGTGGATGTGACAGCACACTGTGGCTGTTGGAGAACAGTGCCAGAGCTGCTCCTCCTCCCACAGTGCCAGCACAGGGCTCTGCTGGCAGCTGAGCAGGGTACAGGCTGCATTTCCCCATCCCCTGCCCACCTCCAGCATCCCTCCAGGTGGGCAGTGCTGGGTGCACGTGGCAAGGGAGCTGCTTCTCCAGCAGCTGCAGACCTGGCCCTGCCTTCTCTGTCTCCACTCTGTGTCTTGGCTCCAGACACCTGATTTTTCAGCAGCCCTCTTTTCAGTACTGGCACAGGGTTTAAAAACTGGCTGAACTCAGCTTGGTTCCAGGAGCAGCCCTGTCCTTTCTCTTGTCCCTCTACTCCAAGCAGCTGCAATCAGCACTGGTAGGCTGCTCTAGTGCCTGCTGGGCTCCCAGCTCCAGGCAGGTCAGTGCTGCATGAATGCTGGTGTCATGAGGAAGCTGTACCTGCTGTGGCAGCAGGTTCAGGGCCAGGCTCATCCTTGAAGCCATAAAATGTGCACAATCCCCTGCTTGTTTTCATGCCTTTTCAAAGTTTTAAACAGAAAATAAAACCCCAGACAAAACCCAACCTCTCTTTGGCTGTTACGCTGTGAAAACAGCTGTTAGTGCTGCTCCTACTGCTGTGGCTGAAGGTGCCACAGTGACTGTGAAAAAACAACTTAAAACCTAATGCAGCAAGGCCCCTCCACACATGAAAGTAGGTGTCTGCAGCTGCACAAAGCCATTTTCCATGTGCTTTATTTACCATGTTCAATTGAGGCATTTTTTTAACACCACTTATGTTCTGCTTCCTGCTGCTATGAGGGTTTAAAATGCTTCATCTCTGCATCCAGGATCTTAATGGCATGTAAGTACAAATAACAATTTTTAAACTCTATTAAAAATAAGCTCAGTGTGTGGCTCCTGCAGTGTTTTATCTCTCTCAGGGCTGTGGCTGTACCACCCTGTGCAGCACATGTGCAACCCCAGTGTGACTTGGCTCTGTCCAAGTTGTTTTCATCCTGTTTTTCGAAGCAGACAGACCTGTGCTGTCAGATCACTCTGGACCACTCTAGAGCACATGCCTGAGTACAACAGGCTGTGCTCTCCCTTACTGCTGAAACCTTATCAGAGGATTGCAACATCTCATGGGCCTGGGCTTTATTCAGGCCTGGGGAGACCCTGCAAGCAGCTCTCTGGGTTTTCAGGTCACACTCAGTTCCAGTCCTGGGACCCAAGGCTTGTTACTGAGTACTGGAGGACAGGCCCCAGAGATCCCTTCAGTAAATGGACACAGGTGAGAAATTGAAACAGTCTTAAGCATTAAAGAACAAGAATAACTCATCGCTCTGATTTCTTGGACATGGTCACTAACACATTTAACCTCAGATGTGTAAAAGCTGTTTCAGCAGGAGTCACCTGCATAAACCCACTTGAGTGTATTCAGACAGAAGCAATTAAGTAATTGTACTTTGTGAGTGTAGCATCTCTTCCACATGACTCCTAACCCAAGAGTCAATGCATCCTTACCATCCTTAAAACAATTACCAAATGGCTACAACCTATGAACAGAAGCCATGTCATCAATTAACCAGCACAACTTGGATGTCATCTCCAAATTAATTAGGAAAAAAGCAGAAATAGTTTGATTATCCTTCCAATCCAGCTTACACTCAACTGCAGGAGGTTACTACACTACAGCTGTTGTCCTACTGCTTTCAACAGCATGAAAAGCCACTCCACATCCTGAACTAGCATTTTCATTTCAGCTGGTGCCTGTTCAGCCTGCATTTATCTACCAGAGCCATGACTGTTTGTCCATGCATACACTAAACTCCACACTGGTTCTTTCCAGAAGCATGGATAAGCTGCTCTAACAGCCCTCGGGACTACAGCCTTCATGGCCAAGCTTGCTTTTGGCAAACCTCTTCTGAAATATCTCTCAGTACAGCAGGTCCACACAACTCCATTTTTCTTGTGCTAGTCCCCAAATGGGGCTGCAGGTGGAAACAGGAAGCAACGTTTGTTCACCTAAACCACAATTAACCACCCAGAAAAAACGTGGCAGTTCAGCAATTTGAGGTGCTTGTCTAGAGTATCTGAACTGGCCCTAGCTCGTGCTGCTCACCAAGTGCCCCTTGCTGCCAGGTGACACCTGCCCAGTGCTGCTGCAAAGAGAACAGAGCTGACTCTGGCCCTGTGGGAGCTGCTGAGCCTCCTGCCTGGCCCCCAAGGCAGCAGACTGTCTGCAACCCTTCTGTCATTGCAACCTAAAGAGAAAAATGCCACACAGAATACCATGGAATATTTAAGAGGCAACAATGCTAATTAGAGCCATGGGACACTGCTTAAAAATGGCCAGCTCAGTCTTCCTCCAGTGCACTGTAACTCACCTTTCATGTGCCCAAGCAGGCCAGGCCTGTGCACACAGCAAACTGAAGGACTGATGACTGGTTCCACAAGCTGTTCTACAGACCCATCTCCAGGCATTTAATCTACACATCTCTTCAGCAGCTCCCTTCCTCTATGTTACCATCTTAATCCTTTACCTGGACACATGTACAAACCAAGGAGATTGTGCAGCAAGAAAAAGCTTGTTACTTACCTGAAGAGTATTAAAGCAACATTCTCCTGAGGAATCCCATCACTTGCAGCAATTTCAGACACAGCTGTCCTAACTGGCTATTTGAAAGGTAACTGAGAAGATACTCCCCACTTTGTGATCTGGTAAAGATGCTGCACTGACTTACCTGATGCTGGAGTACTTCCAGTGCAATAGAGGCAAAGGACAGGAACATTTCTACCATCACTGAGATTTCTTCACCTCTCTTAAGCTGCCTTTTTCCTAAACTTACTCCTAAACCCACTTATTTATGAGAGTCAGCTTCAAGAACTTAACACATCAAGGAAGGGGTGTTTAATGCAGTAGTGGAAAAAGTTTTGTAGGAATGCACAGATCAAATGACAAAAATACAGACAGCAGAAGGCAGTTTGATTAAAGAGTCTTCCACAAGAGATTCTTGTGGTGATGCTACACTCTTCTAGCAAGCAACAAACTGACTGTAGTTCAATCCAGCCAGCATTAGAGGTTGTGCCACAAAATTAGCCTCCACAAAATCAAGAGACAGGTTCAAACCATTGCATTTCCAACCCTGAAAGACAGCCAGAACATTTCCCACTGCTGCTTGCTTCACTGCAGTGAAGGAATGCTTCCTCTGTTCAGCAGCAAGAAGTTTCTGCAGTTGGTGTCCATCCAGCCCCTGCTTGTGCACGAGAAAAGGGCTCTCCTGCACGGCCAGAGCTTCTGGAACACGCCTGGGGAGGTCTCATCGGTCCAGGCTGCGCTTCTGGGCTGCCTCTGAGCACACGTTCCTGAGCAGGTTGATCACAGACCTGGGGTCTGCGCTCTTCATGATGGCACTGCCAGACACAATCATGTTGGCTCCTGCCTGGGGGACAGCAAACACTGCTCAGCCACATGGAACACAGCCTACAGCCTGCCTGGAGAGCACTGGACATGGGAATTCTGGCTGCTGTGCAAACGGGCGGGACACAGGGGACACAGCCCTAACTGCAACCCCAAATCAAGTTCAGAAAACACAGCTGAAACCCCCAAATATATAATTTCTTCATCACACTGCTCCTATTTACAGCAACATAAAAGAAACAAACTCCTTTAGCTTATGGGAGCCTTCAACAGCCACTATTTTAAAACAGGCACAAAATTAGACCTCAAAAAGATTTTGATATTAAATGTGTTTTACAGTTCCCTCTGGAAACTAAAAAATTCTAAGCTTTATTTTCTGGGAGTTGATAAGTCTGTAAGCACAGTGACTGAGAATGCTGCAACCTCTTACCTCTGCACACTTATGGATGGTGTCAGGCCCCACTCCTCCATCCACTTCTATATCCAAGGAGGGAAACTGTGTCCTGAGCCACTGAACCTGAGAAAAAAATAAAAGGCTGAGCACTAAGCTACCATCCTACAGCTTCTCATACATCTAGAAAAAATTTATCAACTTCACTACTCATTTAATTAGCTTTTAGCTCAATAAATAATGAAAGAGAAACACAGTTTACCTTTGGCATCATGTCTTCCATAAATTTCTGTCCTCCGAACCCAGGTTCTACTGTCATCACCAAAGCCATGTCTATCTGATTGGCCCAAGGTGCCAAGTGTTCAACCGTAGTGCCAGGCTTGATGGCCAAGCCAACCTGCAGGAAGGGAAGCCAAATCCAAGTGCACGTCAGGGCAAGACTGGCCTGAGCTCAGTACAGATTCCTAGGAAGTAATTACACAACTGTGTAATGGCAGGAAGAACATGCTTCTTTCTTTAAAAATTCCAAATTTTCTTCACTCAAATTAAAGACTGACTTCATCCACAGTGTGTGTGGACTGCACATGCCAATCCTAGACCACCTGAAGTGGCAACAATGAGTTTTCCATAAAACCATAGAATCAAAATATCTTGAGTTGGAAGGAACCTACAAGCTCATTGAGGCCAACTCCTGGTCCTGCACAGACATCCCACCAATCTCACCCTGTGACTCAGAGCCTTGTTTAAACACTCCTGGAGCTCTGGCAAGCTTGGGGCTGCGACCATTCCCTGGGGAGCCTGTCCAGTACCTGAGCACCCTCTGGGTAAAAACCTTTTCCTGCTATCCAGCCCACACCTCCGCTGATACAGCTGCAGGCTCCCTCACTACTCACCGCAGAGAACCTGCCAGCCAGGCAGCTGTTAGTTAAGCACAGTGTAGTGTGTACTCCGCTCACCTTCATGCCATTCTCCCGAATGTCCTTTATCAGTGCCCCGGGATTGTCGGTCGCTTCTAGATGGAAGGTGTACTGGTTTGCACCAGCCACTGCCATGGGCTTCACCCACTGCTCTGGCGCGGCCACCATCATGTGCATGTCTGGAAGAGGAGAGCGAGCGGGCAGCGGGGCCGGCTCCGGCCGCCGGAGGGGCAGCGCCCCGCAGCCCCCGGCCCTTACCGAAGAAGGGCTCCTGGCCCAGCCGCTTGCGCAGGCTTTCCACGACGGGGTGGCCGAAGGTGATGTTCGGGACGAAGTGTCTTGGGGCCGAAGAGAGAGACGCGCCCGCCCACAGGTTACCCGGTGCGGCCGGGAGGAGCGGGCCGGGCTGTTCCGCCCGCTCCCCGCGCCCCCGGCCCGGCCCGGCCGCTCCCGCCCGTCCCCGGCGTTACCCGTCCATTACATCCAGGTGCAGGTAGTCGGCCCCGCAGTCCAGCATGCGGCTGCACTCGGCGCCCAGCGCCGCCAGGTCGCTGTTGAGGATGGAGGGACCGATCCGACACCCCGACGCCATCGCTGCGGCCGCGGCTGCTGCCGGGACGGAGGGCGGGCCGGGGGAGGGCCGGGGCGGTGCCGCCGCCATCTTGGGGCCGCGCTCCGCCCTCACGGCCGCGCTGACGCGGCACGAGCCGCGCCCTCAGCCCCAAACTGACGGAAATAACAATAATAGTAATAATAGTAGTAATAACCCTGGTGTAGGTGATTTTAAGTTCCCAACTAGGTGTATTTTGCCCCCCCAAAGCACAGCTCCCGCCCCACATCGGGCCTGGAGCAGATGGGTAAACATTAACAAGCGCTGCCGGTATCCCGGAAGAAAACCGCGCATGGAAACCCTTCGGAGCGCCAGACACCGACCGTGTTACGCAAGAGGCTCAAACACACAACAGAACTCTGTCCTTTGCCGTCGTTCCTTTGTATTTAATCCTCGGGACAACGTTTGCATAAAATGCTGAGGCAACGGGAGCGACTGACACGTGGACAAGACAGGCACGGCCGGACATGGCTGAACACGACATGCGCTTAAGGCGGCTAGCACTATGTAAAGCAGCATCGTTTGTCTCCACAGCAGAAATAACACCGAGTTTGGTACAGAGAGACTGCAGGACAGCACAAACCAGCTAAAGAACTTGGTATGCCACTCAGCAGTACGACAGTAAAACGCGTGGGAAGGCAGGCTGACGGGCTGGCCTGTCTGTGCCATCTCTCAGCAATCATCCCACAAAACCAAAGCCAGCTGCACAGCCACCTGGATAAAATTAAACTGCAGATTACATCATTTAGAAGTTGCATTGATTTCTAGTAGGGTAGACATTAAAAAGAGGCATTTTAGTCCTTGCTATGGCTTACTACTGTGGATTCACCTGTGACAGTGGAAACTCGAACGTTATATACACGGAATGAAATGAAGTAAATCACAGTTATTTTGTCATCTCTAGAGCAGAGTACTGTGGGAAGGCCTCTACTTTTCATCAAGGAGGATGCTTCCTCCTTTTCTGCAGAAAAGGTCACTCTCTAAAGTGCACTATGAATTCTGTGTGTTGTGTCCCAGCCATTCACTCAGCTCCTGTCTGAAGTTTTCCTCCCCCTAGGCTGCCAGTGACCAAGCCTACCTGGGGACTTGGAAGCAAAGCTGTGGGGTCTTTCTCTCATTTGTGCGTCAGTGTTAATAATAACACTCAACATCTGGAATTCAGCAATTCTTGGAGTGACCTCTGAGCTGGGAGCTAATCTAAAGCAGCATCCTACAGGTAGCTGGCACAGGCTCCAGTGCACTGAGGAGATAAAAGCAGTACAGCATGTTTTGATCAGCAGAGGAAACAGTTTGTTATCCAGGACATCCGCTGGGACATGGTCACCTCTCTTCCAACACCAAGAACCCTTTGGAGTTGCATTAGAGCACCACCTGTACATTATATAGCCCCATATATGTGGGGGATAGAGGTGGTGAACTATAAAAATAATTGGGTTTTTCCAGCCCTGCTGTTCCCAAGACATGCTGAGATTCTCCTCCTCTCACCAGCAGAGCATGCTCAGCCCCTGGGACAAAAATGGCTTTTGCTCTCTTCAGAGGTTTAATGTGAGTGAGTTCCCTGCCCAGAGTGGTGTGCACAGCTCCTGTCAAATGTGAGCACTTGGCAGATGCCAGGCAGCACAGCCTGAGGCTCCGTGGGCTGCACAGGCTGACACCTGCTGCCAGCTGTGTGGGTAATGGTGCCAGCCCCAGGAAAAGCTGTGTGCTGCACTACACTCCCCTCTCAGGAGGGCAGAACTTCCACAGCCACTGCAGAGCCCAGGAGGAGAGCTGAAGTCCTGTCTGTGGAGATGGCTACAAGGATACCAATTCCCTCCTTAGTAAGGCTGGTTTATCATGTGTGTGTCCAAACTGCAGGCCCTCAGGAGCCAAAGTGGTAATGAGCACGTTTTAGATACTCTCAGGATGATCCAAAACATTTTCCTCTGCACAATAATGACGTGATTATAAGCTCCACTTAGTCTAACATGAGCCAGAAAAGGCAGTGTATGATTCCCAAGGGTCTCTTTGGACATTGCTGATGATTTCATGGTTGGCTTCACAGCTATTTTGCAGTTTGCCTGTCAGCAGCTAATGGCTAAATTCACATTTCAGTGTAATTCCATGATGCTGCAGAAAAACCCTTTAACTCAGGGATCTCCACCTTACACACATTTATCCAATACTTGCAGCCATGAACGTTACATACATAAAATGGAACCTTTTAAAATACAATCTCAGCATGCCAAAAATAGATTCTTTCATCAATTTCTGTCCTGCAATATCCATCTTTTGTTTACAATGTACATATATATTTATATATATATATAGTAACATGAAAATACCATATATAAATATTTACTTTAAATCCCTCTACATACATCCAACAGCATGAGGGGAGCAGTTGCCTGGGGCCAGAAGATCCACACGTTCCAGATGCAGTTTCCTGGAGTATTTTTTTAAAAGTCTGGAGATGAACAGCTCAGTACATTAAAGCAGGACAGTGTGGGTTATTTATGCCACCTGCAGACCACTCAGCCCCTGCCCATCTGTGTCTGTGGACAGCACATGCATTCCTGCTTACACTATATACTGTATTTAGTTTTTACAGAGCAAATATTTTTGTAGCACAAGGGCAATATTTTACAGAGTGGGATGGAGCTAACAGACAAAAGTAAACTCAACTAAAGTCTGCAGTGGCAAAAAAAAAAAAATTAATTGTTTTATGGTGCTTATTGTTGCTCTGCATGTTAGAAACAGTGGTCCCAGGCTTGAGATAATCAAGCATTAGACTGGTACTTTCTGTCACTGTTTTCAAGGTGTAGGAGCCTTGGATTCAGCTGCTGTGTAGCCCTGCTCTCAAAAACACTACAAAAATAAATCTCAGGCACAGTCTCAGAAGAGACTTCTCTGTCTCACACAGTCCAGCAGCCCATTGAGGCTGCTGATCACAGTACATGGCTGGAGATCAGGGCTCCATGGACCACGTTTGCCTACACACCCCTATCCTGAGAATTCTGTACCAATTCTTGGTTCCTGTGGTCCTGCCCTGAACTGAAAACAAATCTCACAAACAGAAATTTGCCAGTCTATAGCAACCAGCTGATAGCTATTTCCTGCTCTTGGACAATAAAGTGCTCTTGTTTTAATTAGTTACTGTTTAGCAGGGAACTCTAAGGAAAGGTAACCACCTCCTTCCTTCCTCCTCCCAGTACTGTACTTCCCCAAGAGTTACACATGAGACTCATCCAGATCCACATCGGTCTCGCCCAGCTCCACGTGCGTGAAGCTGAAGTGCGTGGCCAGCAGGGGGTTCTCCATGCCGTTGTCCTCGCTGATGTGCAGGACGGTGTCGCCGTGCTGCAGCAGGCTCGTGGTCTCCAGCCCCGCGAAGTCCTCGGTGTCCGAGAGCTGCGGGGGCGGCGTGCTCTGCGCTGTGGCTGGCCGCGACTCCAGGCCCTCCTCCTTCTCCTCCTCCTCCTCAGCACACCGGGCCTCGCTCTGCAGTTGAGGACAGCTGGTGGTCAGCTCAGAGGAAGCAGGAGGGAGAGGGGGACAAAAGCAAACTAAGGTCTATAAAGCATTTTCTCATTCAGATACACATTTTACCATAAGGAACAAGGCACTGCAGATTATAAATCCCTTAACGTTATACCTTATAACTATACCAATTTACATCCAAGATCAGAAAGGTTATCTGATTTGAGTCATTAACACTTGCTCATTTAACCTTTTTTAGCATATAGCTTCAAATGGAGAGTGAGTAGTTTACATTAGATATTAGGAGGAAATCCTTTTTACTGGGGAGAGTGAGGCACTGGAAACGGTTTCCCAGAGAAGCTGTGTCTGCCCCATCCCTGGAAGGGTTCAAGGCCAGGCTGGACAGGCTTGGAGCAACCTGGGATAGTGGAATAGAGTGGGATGAGTCCAAACCATTCTGTGATTCATTCTAGGATTCTGAAGACAGAGATCACTCATTTGTGCATGGCAAAGGACATAACCTCAAAAGACACTGGATATCTGGGTGTATAAAAATGATCTCAGTGTCACTGATATGTTGAAGGGATGACTGGGATTGTCCCTGCACCATGCTCAGAACCAACACAGAAAAATGCTGGACAAGCAATTTCTTTTGCAATGTGGGGCTTAAACACAGATCCTGAGGCTTTGATGGATTCCCTCCTTAAGGGGGCATCTCTCAGGGAGCAAGCTGTGAAAACCTGTTGAGGACAGCTTGCCTTGGTGACTGGGTCCACAAGGACACTGTATGTGATGGGAAGACAGAAAGGGAAAATGCAGAAAATACATTTTCAAATTAAGACTTGTTACATAGACCTGGAAGGGAAAGGCTTTACAGAAGAAGGGGCTTGACAGCAAACAGCCTAAAAAACAGCCAGACAGGAGAGTTTGCTGTGTTTACCCTCCTGCCAGCTTTCACCACAGTGCTGTAATACATCTGGCACTTCCCCGTGCCTGGGACAGAGCACAGGAGGGACACAGGCTGCAGACACAGCAGTGACACAGCCTGGCTGTGACAGGACACAGGCTGCAGACCCAGCAGTGACACAGCCTGGCTGTGCAGGGACACAGGCTGCAGACCCAGCAGTGACATTCCCTGGCTGTGACAGGACACAGGCTGCAGACCCAGCAGTGACACAGCCTGGCTGTGACAGGACACAGGCTGCAGACCCAGCAGTGACATTACCTGGCTGTGACAGGACACAGGCTGCAGACCCAGCAGTGACACTGCCTGGCTGTGACAGGACACAGGCTGCAGACCCAGCAGTGACATTGCCTGGCTGTGCAGGGACACAGGCTGCAGACCCAGCAGTGACACAGCCTGGCTGTAGAGGGACACAGGCTGCAGACCCAGCAGTGACACAGCCTGGCTGTAGAGGGACACAGGCTGCAGACCCAGCAGTGACACAGCCTGGCTGTGCAGGGACACAGGCTGCAGACCCAGCAGTGACATTCCCTGGCTGTGACAGGACACAGGCTGCAGACCCAGCAGTGACACTGCCTGGCTGTGCAGGGACACAGGCTGCAGACCCAGCAGTGACACTGCCTGGCTGTGACAGGACACAGGCTGCAGACCCAGCAGTGACACTGCCTGGCTGTGCAGGGACACAGGCTGCAGACCCAGCAGTGACAGGACACAGGCTGCAGACCCAGCAGTGACACTGCCTGGCTGTGCAGGGACACAGGCTGCAGACCCAGCAGTGACACAGCCTGGCTGTGCAGGGACACAGGCTGCAGACCCAGCAGTGACACAGCCTGGCTGTGACAGGACACAGGCTGCAGACCCAGCAGTGACATTACCTGGCTGTGCAGGGACACAGGCTGCAGACCCAGCAGTGACACAGCCTGGCTGTGACAGGACACAGGCTGCAGACCCAGCAGTGACACAGCCTGGCTGTGACAGGACACAGGCTGCAGACCCAGCAGTGACACAGCCTGGCTGTGCAGGGACACAGGCTGCAGACCCAGCAGTGACACAGCCTGGCTGTGACAGGACACAGGCTGCAGACCCAGCAGTGACACAGCCTGGCTGTGACAGGACACAGGCTGCAGACCCAGCAGTGACACTGCCTGGCTGTGACAGGACACAGGCTGCAGACCCAGCAGTGACACTGCCTGGCTGTGACAGGACACAGGCTGCAGACCCAGCAGTGACACTGCCTGGCTGTGACAGGACACAGGCTGCAGACCCAGCAGTGACAGGACACAGGCTGCCGACCCAGCAGTGACATTACCTGGCTGTGAAGATCAGCCACGACGATGGCAGGCGAGGAAGGCAGCCCGGGTTTGCCGAGCGGCTCCTGCTGGCCGGCGGCCGGGGGGCTGCTGTGGCTGCAGCCCCGCTGCTGCTGCTGCTGCTGCTGCTGCGCCGGCGGCTCCGCGGGGCAGCTCGGGGGTGCCTCAGGCTGCGCCTCCGTGAACGTCACCGAGCGCTTCTGCTCCGCTGGAGGGTGCAAAGCCAGGAAACTCAGGGTTAAAATTCGGGAAGAAATACACGAGAGAAGAGGAGAGAGAATCCATGGGGGTTTTACAGCTAAGACAGGGTTTGTGGTTCCTTCCATCTTTATATAAGCTGTGTAATCTAAAAATCTTTTCTCCTGGGTTTCAACTGCAGCCACAGCAATACTCTGGGATCTCCTGAAGTCTAGCCAGCACACCTACCCTTGTCATGGCTTGGTGAGAAAAATACCACCCATAACATCTTTCCATTCCAGAAGAATAAACTGAGCTGAATTCCCATGTGATGCCCTCTAATATAAAAGAAAAACTGGCATGCAAAAAGATAGGAGAATCCCCCAAGGTTTTGCTGAAAATCTAAAATAAAAAGTGCAACAGAGAGCCCCTCATTCCTGCAGACTCAGTCCACTAGTGAGAAATAACAGAAAAGCACTGAGTAAAGATAGCTAAATTAAAAACTTAACAGTAAAATTGATATTCCCATCCCTGTTTTTAATTGTTTTTTGTTAACTTTTGTGTTTCAAACATCTCCAGCAGTGGTGTTGCTCCAGCACACTCCTGCTGAAACCCAGCAAGTTCACAAGGAACCTTTGCTCTTCCAGATGTTTCCTCCAGAGCTCACTGATCACTTCAGATGGTACAGAATACAGCCACCTGCTCAGCTTGGCAGTGCTGACTGCTGGAAACACACAGCACAGACTGGAACAGTCCTACATTCATTTCCATGGACAGTCCTTAGAGCTCTGCACTGCTAAGCTTATGATGGGACATGTCCTCCTTTCTACTACTCTCAATCCTTCCAAACTTGCACATCTGGAGGTTTTGGATGAGGCATCCTGACTAGAGGAAACCCATCCCCTAAATTCTCCATAACTCTTGGAAACAAGATCATTCATTGCCCATGTCCTGTTTGACCTTGACCTCTGGAGAAACCATCAAAGTGTTTTGAGGGGTTGGATTTCGAAAAAGGGGATGGATAGGAAAAAGTATAAAGCTGCTGGGACTTCACTTTCATATAAGCTGCTAACAACCTACAATTCCTTAAAGCTCAAAGCACATCATTTTCTGCTTGCCAGTGTGGCTCTGGAAGTGCAGCAGTGCCCTACCACAGGGTTTAGGCTTTGGCTGGATGCTCCGCCTGGTGGTTGAAAGCCGAGCTCCGTGACGGCTCCGAGGCTCCGTCTGAGTCTTCTGACGGGACAGCAGCGGCCGGCGAAGCTGCACATGGGAACAGAGAGTTGGCCTGGTGCGTGGGCACATCCTGCACAGCTTCTCCTCTGAGGGGAGAACATCACTGTCTGTACCTCTCATGTCCCCTCACTCTACTTTGAGAGTGTTTTAAGGTCTCCTTGGCTCACACATTTCCTTCACGTGGAATGAAGCTTCTGGGCTTTGTGCCTTTTCCGTTTCAACACTGAATGCAATGCAGTGCAGGCTGCATGACCATCATTTAATAATAGTAATAAGAAAACAGCCTGCAGAGGACAAGACTGGGGAATTGAAAACAAAGGGCACCTCCTCTCTTAGGGATTTGCCTGCCTTCACACCTACCATTTGTGCTATGGTCCCTGCTAAGTTAAGGGACTGCCCAGGTATTGCAAAATTTAGGTAGAGGTGACACATCCCATGCACACCTCATGTCCAAACAGCCCCTTACAAGAAAAGCCAAACCAAATCCCAGAGCAGGAGAGGAGGTTTGCTCATTACTGCCCATGTTCTCACCTGCCTCAGGCCTCTCTTCCGCCCCAGGGGCTGCTGCAGGAGGAGGTTCTGCTGTCCTGGCTCACTCTGCACGCTTGCCACCCTGTCAGATGGTGACAGCATTAGGCCAAGCACAGAAGCATGCTGCATAACTAGTAGGTGTCCTGGCAATTGGGACTAAAGTAAATAAATAAACAAGAGATCCACCAACCACTAATGGCACAGTCACTTCAAAGAGCAGCACTATCTTTGAAGGATGGGAGGGGACATGTCTGTTGGGTTGTGGCTTCCGGGGCTTGGGAAGGGGTGGGAGGTGGAGTCATGGTATTCAGGACTTGGCCACGCACAGGTAGCATCCAAATACAAATAACTGCAGGTTTCAGTTTTCAGTCATTGATTGATGCATCCCACTGAGCAGCACTCACTTCTCTGCATCCTTTGCCACATCAGTGAAGGCAGGACCATCAGCTTCCTAGCTCAAAAGCCTTCTTGTCTCCTTTTCCTTTATTCAAGGACAATGTTGTAACAGCTATTTTTTTTCCTTCCCAAACAACATTCTGTGGCCTCATCACAATTTTGTCATCTGGTTTTAATTTCAATTTAAGTCAACAAACAAAAAACAAACGCAAAGTGACAAAGGATCCATTCACATAATGGATGCATGAGTTATGTGAACAAGGCCCCCACACTCAACACTTGCAGCCTCAAGTCTTTTTGTGACTAACAAACAAGAGAGACAAGTAAACAAAAATTAGATAGATCAATAGATCGATAGATAGACACAGCTTTTTGATCTGAAAACCTGCAGTAGAAGAAACTTTAGCAATAAAACATACTGAGCTATGTACCATCTCATACTGCCATCCAACTGACCATCCAACCTACTTCATATAAAAATCCCAGCCTCCCCTCATTTTTATCAAAGTACTGTATGCTTCCAAACACTGGGCATTTAGCAGTCACAAAACACTTTAGCTGAGACACTTATGACTACATTAGTCACTAAGAATTATGACAGACTTGTTTGAACTCAGGCAGCTGCTTTTTTTAAGCCAGACTGGAATCCACTGAGCAACGTGTCCTATCTAAGCAACTTCCAGCTATAGTTGGTATGCACAGTGTTCAAGACTCAGTGTTGCAATTCATTTTGTCTTTGGCTTGCATTAATCTAAAGGAAAACAACATTATTTTCTCTAGATCCTTCCCTTGGATCTGCCTGGAGTTTGTCAGTACCACTAACATGGTCAGGCTAATCAACTGACCATGCAGGGGTGGAGGAAGAAGACAAACCTAGGGACATGGTCAGACAAGACATGGAGGATGGCTTAAAAAGCTTTGTCTTCTGAGAACCTCATTCTTCACTTTGGCAGAAAGTTACTGATTGTCCTTAGAAGGTTTGGCAGAACAGAACATGGAGGGTTTCCTGCTCTGCTTTGGGGCGGTTGGGGTTTAGGATTTTTCCTTTTCTCTCTCTCATGGAATTTTGTCCCATCAGTCACTAAGAAACCATAACAACCGACACTTAGGAGAGACAAGAGAAGTTTCCATGGGAAGGGTGCAGCTGGCCACTCTCCTAACTGAGGGGTTTCTCTTGGAGGGGCAGAGATACCACAAGAATTTTTTGCTTAAAAGCCCCTTAATTTCAAAGTTATAATAATTCAGAGGGAAGTGGGTCATATTTTCCATTCCAAGGGAGGTTCCTATCCTCCTTGGCAGACACTTGTTTCTCAAACCAAGATGAGGCAAAGTCTGGTTACCTGATCTGAAAGCTTTATTCCTTCCTCCTTTTCATTTAAACTAAAGCCAGACTTTGCAATCAACCACGTCCATGTGTTTATCACTTCTACAGGGGAGACAGTGGGTAACTTCGAGGAGAGAGACATCTTGGGACCCTGAATCTGTTTATCTTTTGATTGACAGACTACAGCCTGATAATCCTAATCCTGGGCATGCCCTCAGCAATCTCACCACAGCTGCTCTGTCTTGGAAAAAGAGGAAAAGCTTCAGCAAGCTCAAAGCCAAAAAACTCTAAGATACATTTGAGTCCTTTTCTTCCTTAGGTATTCCAAATGAAACCACCAGTCCCTGGAACATATATCCCAGCTTTTCCATAGCAGCTTAACATAGCAAGCATCCTGAACACCACACAAACACCTGCCTAGGGATAAGCAGAGCCCTTAGAGCAGAGCCCTTCCTCCTATTAGCAGGAATATGTTTTTGACTCAGACAGTGACTGCAGCACATAGGACTGCTAAGTCCAAAAGCATCACATCATTCCTTATTAAAGCAGACACTGCACTTAAATTAGTCTTTATATTTGTGATCCAGACTACTTGAAATTGCTTGGTGAATTTCCTTAATCTTCTGTTCCTAGGATTACATAAAAACTTACTCTTCTGAATTTCTACAAGCGTTTTACAGTTTTTGCCACTATGTGAGTGAAGTAGGAATTAGCTGGGGAAGTTCTTGAAAAAAAATGTCTGCTGGACTAGCTTTGAGAATACTGTTACAATTTCTGATGAAGGAACTCAGTGCTGTGAGAAAGGAGACCTGTCTGTAGCAGAAAGACTGCAACTATATTCAGTACAAAACCATTTACAGTGCTGAAACAAACTCACTTCACATGTGATATGAAAACACTTGAAAAAGCCTTAGATAACAGGTAAACATGGACTGTGTGAGGGCACAGAGGCTACACACCAGATAAAAACTATTCCCATGCACTGGAGACAAAAAACAGGCAAGCAAAAAAAAGCTGGACTTCGTGTCTTCCTGCTGGAGTCTGGGATTTTCAGCATAAATGTTATAAACATAAGTGAAATGAGTGAAGTGAGCTGGTGGATGGTTACTTCCAGTACTGAATCATTACACAAATTGGAATAATCTGGGATGCTCTCACAAGCTAAAATTGCAGATACCTCTTGCAGGGAAATGCTGGACCTGATAGCAGCTGAGTTTTGCAGAGCTGCCTGTGCACAACACATCCTGCTGGGGCTTTTTGCTCTCTGTACCCACATTTTGAAGAAGGAAAGAGAGAGAGAGAATGCTAAAGATCACAAATTTCAGATGAGTGACTGAATTTTCAGCTATAAGCTTTCTCTTCAGGGGGTTTCTTTTCACCTTAAAGAACAGAACTACCCACCTTGTTTCTGTGAGAAGGAGCATGGCAGCAGAGGGTTGGCTCTGTGCAGCCTGCCCTCCCCTCATTTTCTGTCTCTCCTTGTTTACCAGACCTGACCAGGAATACACTGTTCATCTGACAGCCCGTGGGACCCAACCAAGGAACAAAACTTGAACCAAATCCAGTCCCTTTTCAGCTGGCTGTATATTTTCCCCCCACCCATGGCAATGCAATCTTTAAGTATAGTTTTTCTAAAGGACATAAGCCGGATTTATTTGGGAATAAGAAACGAGATTTCTTTTTCCTGCCCAACACACAGATGCTCTGTCATTCTCTGAGTATCTCTGCCAGGGGTTTATTTGCACACTAATGTTACTCCCATCACATAGGGCAGAGGTGAGCCAAAGATCAAACCAACCCAAGTTTATGGATGCATCTTGCCAGCCCTACAAGGAGTGACACACAGTGGGGGCCAAAACAAACTTTGTCAGGCTGGCAAGTAAAAGAAGTGATGCTCAGGAATTAAAAGAAAACATAACCATGCAGGCAAAAAAAAGCCAAAAAACAAAACAAAAAAAAAACAACCCACCCAACAACCAACCAATAAGAAACCAAACCAAACAAAAACAAACAAACAAACCAAACAAAGGAAGCAATGAGTTTCAATGTCTATTAAAGAGATGTACATGCTTGCCACACCATCACAGTAGAGCACACACTCTTTGTGTCCCTAGACATATGAATGAGAGGGTTAGTGGACAAAGGCAGTGGAGAATGGCTTAAATATATTATATTTCCAGACACATCCCAGCCCAGTTAGCATTAAATGTGCTGCTGAAACTGCCCTGGCAATGTGGATTCAATCTGATTTTTCCTGTTAGGAGCCATTGAGTTAGGATAGGCACAAACATTAGAGAGAAATGTGTTTGTGCAACAGATTTCCATTACAGTGGCTTCACCTTCTTCCTTTCTGATTTGGGCAAATATCCTGTCCTCTCAGATTATAACCACAACAGATCAGGATGCTCCTCAGACCTGTATCCCAAGTTGGCTGAGCACTTCAGTGCTCTCCCCTTCCTGCCTTCCCTGCTTTTCTCCAAGGCTGTGTCTAATTGCTATAGAACAACAGGAAACAGACTTTATTACTTTAGTATTTGTCACAATTTGCTTAATTTATTTAAGGCTCCTACCTTCTATTAGGGTCTAGTCCCTAGTAAATATTGTTTATTTCTTTATCTCAGTTGTGACTAAACAACTTATGAATTTAGGTGATCCTAAAAAGTTACATCAGAAAAACTCAAGCCTGCTTTATTCAGAACTAATATTCTTGATTGTAAAAACAAATTAACTCTGCCCTATAATCCCCACAGCAGAATAAGCTTCTGCAACATCTGCTTTATTACTGCTGTCCTTTGGAGGAGGAATCCAATTTTCACATTTAACAATGCAGTTGGAACATCTTTTCCTCCTCACAGAGATCTAACCTAATCTTTTCAGACGTATTTGCAGTGTCTTCATTCCTTCTTAAGGCTCTGCAGTCCTGGTGCCCATCCTGAAGACATTAGTGCCTGCTCCTTGAAAAGGATAATAAACCTCAGCACAGCTGACTCCCAAGTGCATCTGCTCACCCATTTGCTTTAAATCTCTGTACCACAGAGCAGGGTGTCCTGGTCCCTAAAGAAAATTTTTGGGACAGGAATGAGTAGGAACCTACTGTGCAGCTGATTACATTTCAGGGTTCAGAATAAATTACTGTGTTTGAACACATTTGTTGACTTAGGTGTCTCATAGTACTCAGCCTCACCACTGTAATTAGGAGTGGCTACCCCCTACTTAACAAGATCTAAACATTTCAAAACCAACACTGATGTAACCAAGAATCAGGTCATTATGGCCTTAGCTTAGGTACAGACTTTATCCTCTTCAAAAACTGCAGTGAGATTTTAGTGCTGCTAAAGGGACAACACAGAAGTTCTTTGACTAAGTGATTTCTCTTCACCTCTTTAGCTCAGATGGCCATGCAGGCCATCTTACTTTGTCAAAAAGCAGGTAACAGCAGTCCTGCCTCTGCCAAGAAGCTGATGTCTTTTCCTAACCCATCCCAGAGCAGTCTGCCAGAGCAGGGCTCACTCACATAGAGGACACCATGTTGCATGGAATGAGCTCATTGTGGTGACAGCACTGGCGATAAACTCTCCTTTGGTCAGCTCAGGAGAGTGAGCAAACAAACACAGCAGCCTGTCCCCATCCCAAAAAGCCACTACCAACATGGGAACCCAAGCTAATGGGACAGAAACCATTCACACAAACATCTCTCAACATATCCCCAGCTTCCAGTGGTGCAGGAATGAAACAGCAAGTTACCCTCTGTGCTGCCAGTGTACGGGGCCGTGTTCTCCTGGGAGGAAACAGAGATGCTCTTGGGACTACAGCAGCTCTCCAGCCTCAAGAGGATGGGTTGAGAGGCAGGGAGAATGATTTACATGACAGATCTGGGTGTTAAAGGTGCAGCCTTCCCTTCTAAGCTCACTCCTGGCCCATTTGTGTTTGCTCCCCTGTCTGTGGGCAATGAGGAACAGCTAGACCTGAACTCCAGCATTAACAGAGCCATTTCAGATATGTATTTATGGTGTCCACCTGCAAGATTTCTAAGGTGTCATTTGAGAATTGAAAACGCTTTGCAAAATTAATGAGAATTATTGTAAAGCACCCACAAAACACTATATTCCACAGGACTTACCATAATCAGTTTTATCAGTGAATGGTAAAAAACCTCAGATTGATATGAAGTCTTTTGTGGTGACAGCATTGTGAGATGAATGAAAAAACACGTCTCCATTTTACACAAGCCTTCAGACTAATGCTTCTAACAGGACACAGCTAAAGCCTCGTGGATCATCTTTCTCATGCCCTCCAAGCAATTGTTAAACAAGGGGAAAACCCCAAGGCCAGCCTGCTGCTTCATTCACTACAGCTTTTCCCTTCCCTTTCTCATAGTTATTGGCAATCAAAGCTGAAAACTGAAGGTGGGCTGCTACACCTTTGACTTGCAGGCCTGAATATTGATGAGCCACAAGAGACAGAGATGGAGAGAGTGACAAAAGGTGAGGGGGAAGAGACAGAAGGTTGGGAACAGCTCGTTTCCCAGCACACACACTGACACACAGGTAGTGTTCACACTGTACCTAGAGAGGCTGCCCTCAGTGGCCAGGCTCGGGGAGTCATCGAGGACATTAGGTTCACTGCAGGAAGGGGCAGGGAGATTAAGAATTTAGGGAAAGAAAATGCAAAAAAAGCATGCGCTTGTCTCTGTTTTCAAGGGAAAAAAAATATCAAAGGAATAAAAAAAGGTAAAAAGAGGAGGGTAACATTAATTGGTCTCACACGCTCAACGGCACAAATATGACTCAGAGGAGCTGAAAGAACATCTGGTAACAGCAGCAGTCTGTGGAGAGAGTTCACACTGCAGGAAGCCTTCCACATCTCTGCTGAGATTTGGGGAGCTGAGAACTCAACAGGATGTGTTTCTAAAGGAAATAAGGCAGGGAACTGCTTTCAAAGCTATTTTCCTGCAGCATTTTGGTTTATTTCAGTTCTATTTACTTTCAGCCTCAGAGAAAGCTTTTTTCCCTTCGCCATGAGCCACAACTTCCTTGAGGGAGGGCTGATCTTTCTCCCATGAGCTATGGACCACTCTCCTGTTGGTGCAACTCTAAGGACAAAAATCTGGGAAACAAGGTCTCATAGTGCAGTGAAACTGTAAATAAACAGCTGGCAAGGGTCTTGGCAAAGGGACACAATTCCAATGCAGCCTGGAGGCAGGAGCAGCCTGCTCAGGCCATAGGAAAAACATGAAAGAAAGAGAAAGAAAGAAGGAAGGAAGGAAAGTAGTCTGCTGGGTTACCAGCAGGAAAGCAATAATAATATTACTTAGCATTAATTAGCTTACATTTGTGAGGCAGTCTGAAAGCCCAGAGACCATCCATAACTCAAAGGGCAGGATGTTGAGGACTATGATTATGCTTGCTAAGCTGGTCCTTCCCCTACCCAGATGAAAAGTGATTCTCCTGCTATACCATACACTTAAAAAGTAGAGACTGAAGCTCTGTGTTAATTAAAGACTTTTTTTCTCAGCATCACCATGATTTGGGATAGCACAAAGCTCTCAGTCAGCTGTGACTCTTATGAAGTTTATGCATTGAAGATGGCAGTGAAAGATTGAGGAAAATGCAGTCTTGCATATTAATTTTTCAAGGAACAAAGGGACTGAATTAACTGTGTTCAAGAGTCAAAGGAGTTCCTGTAAGTCCTTTTGTGAAAACTCCCAGATAAAATCTGTGTAACTTCTCCCCTGTAAATCACTTCTCCTATCTCTGCTGGTAGGTACCACAACTGTTAATTTTCTTTCATCTATCAAGGTTATTTCTTTAACTCCGAGCAAGAATGGGGAGGGAACAATGTTGTTTGATTTTGCAGGGGTGGTCAAGACATAATGTAGAATATATTTTTTAAAGGGTTCAAAGGAAATAACATAAATTAATACATCCATTGTTGGATATCCTTGGATAACTATGTCACAGACAAATAAAACCATAAACACTGCTTATTTGGAAAAAAAATCATGTTTAAATGCAAAACCTCTCTCCACATCTTCTAAAGATGAACATTTCCCAACAGGCTCTCTCTCACTATTCCATGTCAGCCAACAATAAGGCAAAGTCATTTGTATCAACAAGTATTTCAGGTTTAAAACAGTATTAAATCCCATCTTTGAACAGAGCATTTAGTTTCTGTGATGAGCTAGTTACTGTTCTTAGGAAGGACAAAGAACACATGGAAGAAAACAAATCAAACTGCCTCTGTCCCTCTTTCCCAGCTTCTCAAGATTCCTTCCTACACAAACTGGGTATGGCCCCCTGGCTCAATGAATACTCCAAAACCACATTTCCTTTTGCAGTTCAGTGGCAGCAGAGAGAAATAATAATGTAGAGTGTTTCAGAAGCTGTTTAAGAGGAACATTGCTGGGGATGACAGCTTGTTCTTATGGACCCTACACAACACAGATCACCCTGGAAAATCATTATTTCCAACCCTGCACCCTTGGTCCAACACTATTCCTAGATGAATAAATTCAGCATCACTATGCTGGCAGCAATTCCACCACCCCACCTCTCTGATGTACCTGGGCCATTTCTGCTCTGGTTATTAAAATGGGGAAGGTGAAAAGCCCATGTCTTTACCTTTGGCTGGGTAACATGCCCACCTCAGCCTGAGGTGCAGACATGCTGGAGAGATGGCTGGAGAACCGCCTCCTCCCAATGGCACCCATTAGGTATGTTTCCTGTTCACTTACCACACTGGGCATGCTCAGGGAGTCATCTAGAAAGAGAGAAAACACAGGAAAGGAGAGGAAACAACCACCCCCAAACCCCACCTGCATCCCAACAGTTGTCAAGAGATAACAGGATGCCAAAGGAGTACCCAGCATTCACTTACCAAGAGCCCAAGCCTGCAAATTGGAAAATTCTATTAGATTTACAGCCACTGTGCAGAAAGACATACTCATAAACCTCTGCAGCACGAAGAACCTGACAAATACAGGGCAGGGCTTATGTATTCTTTAAATGGCTCTCAGGAAAACATGTTTGCAGAATTCAGCTTCCACTAGGGATTAATTCCTGTGAATTATAAATTGCTTGTTAACATACAGTGTTTCCAGCACAAAGGTTACAACTGGACATTTTCCTGCTGTGAAATAAACTGCTGCTATGATCTAGCAAAGCATTGTGACAAAAAAGCCAAAATACCTGACAGCAAAATGCAGAACTGACACCCTTCAACACCCCTCAGGGCATGCATTTTAAAATGCAACCAAAAATTTGGATAAATTGACTCAAACAGATGATACTGCAAGAGAACTATGCAGACAGCTGGACTGCAATCAGGACTGCTTAAAACTTTCAGTACTGTTTCAAATTTTATAAGTATCCAGAAAGAAATTACTTTATTGTGGTTTTTTGCCACAGAAACCTGTTAATTACAAATAAATTAAACAAAGGGGTGGGTTTGTGTAATTTTCTCTCCTCTTTTTGACCTTTTTTTCCATTCTGATGTACTGAAACATTTTACAGCAGTGTTTATCCATGGCAGGGCTGAGGGAATAATGCCACAGTTCAGACAGGAAGATGGCACTTACCATTCCACACGGTGGCTCAGAATTAATCTGAGGCTGAAACCACATTTGGCCACAGTGAGTAACTATCTGAACCATGTATAAGCATGTATGAGCTCTGGGTGGATTGTACAGAGTCTGGTGGTGATCCCACTTAGTGGTGAAATGGTGGTGAATTAGTTTAGTGGCGAAATAAATTTGGGCTCAACCTGCAAAGTTTCAGGCTAACTGCTCTTTCCCAAAAGGCAATTCCACTGTAACTGCATGGACCTTTCTTTTGAGCCCCCCATTTTCATTCCTTCTGTTTGATGCTTTTGGGGATCCTGCTGGAACAGGATCCCAATGCCTTATCAGCACTGACAATTGCACATCAGGCACTAAAAACCTCCCTGTGCCCTCCCCTTTGCCCTGCCACAGCTCAGAAGGCAACGAAGAGGTATTTTACAGCCCAGACTTCAACACCATGTACCACCTGCTCAACCTCCTGCTCCTGTGGCCCTTTTATTCACACTGGCACACGGGGGCAACCGTGCTTCCCTCCCAGACGGCCTCTGGGCACGAAGAAAACATCCTCAGCGCTGGGGGCGCGGTATGTGGCCACGTACTTTCTTCATCCTCCTCGTCGGTGCGGCTGAGCGTGTCCTGCGACGCCTGCTGGGAGGGCTCGCTCTCCTGCTCCCACACCGTGCCCGTGCCCGTGTTGGAGCGCGACATGGTGGCCAGGCTCAGGCGGTAGGCAGACGTGGAGGTGCCCACTGTGCTGACAGATGTCTTCCCTTGGTAAGCTGCGCAAGAGGGGGAAAACCAAACCCGAGTCACCGGTGGAACTGGAGAGCAACAGCAAGCCAAGCGTTCCTGGCATATGGGGAACCTGGAATAGTGGGGCAGGGGGACCTTCTCACCCTCTACAAATTCCTGACAGGAGGGTGGAGCCACAGGACAAGGGGAAATGTTCTGCAGGCTGCACCAGGAGAGGCTCAGGCTGGACAGGAGGAATTTTTTTATGGAAAGGGTTGATAAGCATAAGCATGGGCTGCCCAGGGCAATGATGGAGTCACCACCCTTGGAGGTGCTCAGGAAATGACTGGACTTGGGACTTGGTGCCATGATCTAGTGGACAAGGTGGTGATCAGGCAAAGGTTGAACTTGGAAAAGACTCAGAGATCTTTCCAACCTTGATGATTCTGTGATACTGTGACAGGGGTGGCAGAGGTGATAAAGCACTAGCAGCTGCCTTGCTCACCTCACCTTTCCAAAATCTCTGTTTTACTTATGCAGCCTGATTTTCACAACCTGTATTTTACAGATCAGCTTCAACATTTAGAAACAAGGCAAATTATTGCCAGGGAAAAAAGACTGAAGCATTTCCTTTTGAATTTGTTTTCCTAAGAACTAAACACATAAACCACTTGCCATGTATGAGCAGTGGCTGCCACCTCGTGGCAACAGGGCTGGCTGTCACTGGAGAAAAGTCTCCCCTTGAGCAGAGAGAATTCTGAAGTGCCCCATTAGCTCAGGGATGCTGATCTGAATGTCACAGTAGAGGAAAATCAAAGAGACCAGGAGGAAGGAGGAGGAAGATCTGCTACTGCTGAACAGCCAGAGCTTTCTGCACAAGCAACTTTGGCTTTACAGTGGTGTGGAGGGACTCACTGCACTGGGGCTGCACAAGCCAGCTGAGCCTGGAATGGGAACTCAGATTTGGTGCACAAAAAGGTGCATTTCACAACTAACCTGGACTTCTGTTGGCTGTTCAGTGGCAAGGCCGAGCATAAGCTCCAGGGGCAGGCTGGCAGGCTGTGTGTGGATCGCCCCAGGCAAAGGCCAGGTCTGCCTCACAACTCCCTGCAGGGGCAAGCAGCTGCTCCAGCCCAGGCTGCTGGCCCTGAGCCGTCCCTGCCTCCCTTACCAGAGCCGCTGTGCACGGCCTCCTTGAGGATCTTGAGCTCGTTGTTGAACTCAGCGATGAGGGAGCTCTTGCAGAGCGGGCGCGGGATGAAGCGCCGCTCCAGCTGGTCCGAGATGTGCTGCCGCGCACTCAGCTCCTCGTGGTTCTCAGCCGGCTGGGCCAGCAGCTGCAAAAGGGCCACCAGTTAGCACTGCAGGGAGATGGTGCCCAGGGAACTGGGACTGGTCTCCAGGCTAGCATGAGCCTGCAGCCAGCAGGCTTGGTAGGCAAGAGGTTTTGATTCCGTCTGTGAGGTTGCCACCTGTCTTTCAGAGGAAGTCTTACATTTGACTGAACAGAGATCAAACCCTCAGTGGCACAGGGTACATGGAGGGCTCCCTTATGCTAAGCTCACAATCCTATCATGAGACACTTTCTTCCTCCGTGACAATTTAGTCTGTCTGAGAGACAAGCTAGGCTAAATAGAGTACCATGTGCTAGTCTACCTGGTAACTGGCAAGGAGCTGTGATTAACTCAAACCCCAGATACCCTGTCACAGACATGCTTTGTGAAAAATTCTTTCCTTAGGATTTTTCCTCCTCAGAAGCTGAGAGGCCTCAGGAACAAAACATAAACTATGATTATCTGCTGCTGTGTAATGCAACAGGAGGATCTGTGATTGGTCTCATGTGGTTGTTTCTAATTAATGGCCAATCACAGTCCAGCTGTGTCTCTCTCTGGTCAGACAGGATTTTGTTATCATTCTTCGTCTGCTTTCCTTGCTAGCCTTCTGATGAAATCCTTTCTTCTATTCTTTTAGTATAGTTTTAATATAATTTATATAATAAAATAATTATAAATCAGCCTTCTGAAACATGGAGTCAACATTCTCATCTCTTCCCTGGTCCTGGGATGCCTGTGAACATCTCCACAATGCCTTAGCCCAGCAGCTGCCTGTTCATCCACTAAAGTCCTGTCAGAACCTTCATCCAAGAGATGGAAAGGGGAGTGGTCCTTCCTGGCTGTTAGCTGTACTGCCCAGCTCTGTGCAGAACAGAGATTACTACAAGATTTCTTTCAACACCCTCCCAGGTTCAACACATCCACACTCCTCCCAAGGGCTCTGAATGTCTTCATTGTAGAATTAAGTCCACATGCACTTCCCCCTCCAGAGGAACCAAGACTAGCTGTACTCCATGGATCAGAGCTCCTGGATGACCGGCATGCTCTGTAGTTTTGGCTAGGAAAAAGCTCTGTGATTTCATTTCAAAGGGTTCTTAGGCCTACTAACTTCTGAAAGGCCACTCACTCGCTACATGGAGCTCTCCTGTGCTCTCAGCTGGGCACTAAGGGCTAGCCTGCCTTCAGGGAGTGACACACCAGGAGCCAAAGCAATGTTACCTTGCACTGGATGAAGGGCCGGAGGAGCACAAAGATGGGGATCCGCGTCCGCACGATGAAGTCGAGGAAATCCCACAGGGCCAGCCCGCCCACCTTGCGCAGCGCCATCTCCTTCACTTGCAGGCTCAGCCAGTACCACTGGCTGTCCAGCTGGCGTTCAAAGCAAACAAGGATCACCTTCAGGGCTACAGGGGAACACACACCAGCAAAGGGCAGTCAGACATTGTAGGGGCCTGAGTGAATATATGTATTGTAAATATATGTATGGCAGTGAAAGATCTCTGCATTGTATTAGTGACCCTGCCCTGATTCTAGTTATTGTAAATGGGCTGCAGCTGTGATGTCCTTGATTGGGCAGCAGCTGTAGCCCATGGAGGTAGCTGGGATTAAAGGGGGCGGGGTGGTCAGGGAGAGCCTTGGAGAGGAGCCCTGACTGAGAAGCAGCAACACCACTGCTGTGAAGATCTGCTGTGAGAAAACCACCCAGAAGGTATGAGACCCTGGAAATATGATATACAAGAATATGAATACAACATCTGGTGGCCCCGACGTGATAAAGAACACGCAGTCAAGCATCGAAAGAAGGTATGGAACCCCTTGACATCATAGAAAATAGGACAGTCGAGAGCTGTGGCAGCCTGAGAGCTGGGACTCTAGAATATAGTATGGCCTTTGAATCAAGGAGCTGTAACAGCAGAGAGCTGTAAGACTATGGCCTTTGAGGAAAAGAGCCTGGGAACATCTAGGGATTTGTATGTATTCAAGACAGCCGAGAGCTGTGGCAGCCTGAGAGCTGGGACAGATATGTATATTGTAACTGTGTAATTGAAAAATTGTTAAAAGAAAAGGGGGAAATATATGTATTTCCCTGAGTAAATATATGTATGGCAGTAAAAGATCTCTGCATTGTATTAGTGACCCTGCCGTGATTCTAGTTATTGTAAATGGGCTGCAGCTGTGATGTCCTTGATTGGGCAGCAGCTGTAGCCCATGGAGGTAGCTGGGATTAAAGGGGGTGGGGTGGTCAGGGAGAGCCTTGGAGAGGAGCCCTGACTGAGAAGCAACAACACCACTGCTGTGAAGAGCTGCCATGAGAAAACCACCCAGAAGGTATGAGAACCTGGAAATATGATATACAACAATATGAATACAACGTCTGGTGGCCCCGATGTGATAAAGAACATGCAGTCAAGCATCGAAAGAAGGTATGGAACCCCTTGACATCATAGAAAATAGGACAGTCGAGAGCTCTGGCAGCCTGAGAGCTGGGACTCTAGAATATAGTATGGCCTTTGAATCAAGGAGCTGTAACAGCAGAGGGCTGTAAGACTATGGCCTTTGAGGAAAAGAGCCTGGGAACATCTAGGGATTTGTATGTATTCGAGACAGCCGAGAGCTGTGGCAGCCTGAGAGCTGGGACAGATATGTATATTGTAACTGTGTAATTGGAAAAATTGTTAAAAGAAAAGGGGGAAATGTAGGGGCCTGAGTAAATATATGTATTGTAAATATATGAATGGCAGTAAAAGATCTCTGCATTGTATTAGTGACCCTGCCCTGATTCTAGTTATTGTAAATGGGCTGCAGCTGTGATGTCCTTGATTGGGCAGCAGCTGTAGCCCATGGAGGTAGCTGGGATTAAAGGGGGTGGGGTGGTCAGGGAGAGCCTTGGAGAGGAGCCCTGACTGAGAAGCAACAACGCCACTGCTGTGAAGATCTGCTGTGAGAAAACCACCCAGAAGGTATGAGACTCTGGGAATATGATATACAACACTATGAATACAACAAGACATGTCACCAGTGTCCCCCATAGCATTGGGGCAGGACAGGGGGGCCACAGTGAGCATGAACCCACACGGGCGTGCTTTGCCTGCACGCCTCAGAGTCACAACTGGCTTCTCCATCGCTCTCCAAACATGGCAGGGAAGGAGCAAGCAGCCTTCTAGTAGTAAGGACCTCAGGATCAGGACTGGCAGTCCCATTCAAGAGAAAATTTTCTACTTCATACCTAACTTCCTCTATATTTTCTTGCTCTGGTGTTCCCTCTCCCTTCCCTGCAGAGTTATTTTGTCTTTTCAGAATCAGATATTTTGAAAGCAGCTCAGAGGAGGAATACAGCCCTGGCTGATCAGACAACTTCAAAAACCTTGACCAAGCATATCCACACAACAGTGAGCACAATAATTGCAGATGATTTATAGGGTGATGACAAGAACCTTTCTAGCAGGGCAGCTGCATGAGTCATGGCCACACTGCAATTTAAATACAAATATGGTCCAGTAAACCAAGGGCAGTAATTCACAAGAGCAAGAGCATGGCATTACAAATGGGGATGAACAGCAATCAAGTTCAGAACAATGCTCTGCATTAAAGTGGGCAGTGATTAACACTTGGCTCACAGGAGAAACAAGGAATCTCCCCCTTTCCATGCTCCCCTGGTCTGGCAAAAACAGCAAGGCCTGTGAATTGTTGGGGGGAAGTTGACTACTCCATTTTTCTTAATGGGATGGCCAAGACTTCTCAGCCACTACACATCTGTATCATGGCTTGTTTGGGTAGGGGGCTAAATCAGTGGTGAACTGCCAGTTTTTCATCAGATTTACTCAGTTCTTCAGATACAGGTTAACAAAGACCCAAGTATAAATCTTCAGATAAATGCCCTTACAAAACCAGACACAGCGAAGCTGTTTAGACTAAACTGTCCCTGTACAGGCCTGACTGCCCTCAGTGATGCTGCATCTCCAGTTTAATTATTTTTTGGTGCTCTCTGCAGCCTTGAGCACTCCGTGTTAACTCTGTCCCTTGGCAGTGGCGAGCAGGAGCCCTGACTCACCCAGGTAGGCAGCCTGGCTGGTGGATTCCGCCAGCCCCTCCCGGCGCAGGTCCTTGCCCGCGTCCCCGGGGGTGGAGCAGTGGGCGGGGGAGCTCTCCAGCATGAAATTCTTGCTGCGGGAAGTGCTGATGATGCGAGGAGGCAGGAGGATATTGATTACGGTCTGGAGCAGCAGCAGGACCTCAGGCTGCTCCAGCCAGGGGCTGTCTGAGATGCAGTGGGAGGGGAAAGAGAGAGAAAGGTCAGGCTACATCCCATCATAGACACCCAAAAGATCCAGACCCTGTTCAGCTCCAAAATGGGACACATCTCAAATGTCCCCTAAGCCAAAACTCGGTCCCCCACACCTTGTTATGCTGCTTCTCCTCCTGCAAGCAAAGGCAAAGTTTATTTTGGCACAAACACACACAAACACAGAGCTACACAGCACAAAGAAATGTCCCGTTCAGTGGTCCCACTTCCTTCTGGTATGCCCCTCTCCCTTTACTCCTTGCTTTCATTTAGGGATTTACCAGTGAACACCCTCTAGAGCAGAAAGCAAGGAGCAGGACTTGTGCAAGACAAGTGGCATGGATTGGGCAAACTGTGATCCACGGGGGCACACAATTTCTGTGACCTTTGCTCCCCTCTGTGACTTCTGCTACCACAGATTTGTCTCGCCCTGCACTCCAGTTTCAAAAGCAGAGCACATCTGTGTAAGACCTGACACAAGAACCAAGGCACAGCTGAAATAAAGAGAAGAAATAATAACTAATCCCAGTGGGGCTCTTTTCAGTCTCAGACCCAGAGGGCACTTAGCTGACTGACATACTGCCAGTGACAGAAAACCAAATTAAAAAATAAAAATTAAAATAAAATACAGAGAGCAAGGAAAGTGCAAACATCAGTTGTCAGAAAAGGGGGACAAAAATTCTTTTTGTTAAATTAGTCAGACCTTTGCTTCCAGATCCTACTGTGAGCACAAATGGAATCAGTAGGTTTAAAAGCATTCCTTCCCTTCTTTCCTGATTGGTGAATGGGGAGACGACATGGCTTAGGGGGAAATCTTCTTTCAAAGCCTGTGCAGTAATAATAAAAAAGGATTAAACCATTTCATCAGCAGATCACACACACAAGTCACTGCAGGGAGTGATGATCCCTGTTCACACAGCACCACACCAGCCTGGATAACCTGCTTGAATGAGATGCCCTCAGACTGCACTCAGTCAGGAGTGAAGTGAATTCACAGGGTAGCACAGGGATCACCTGCTCGTGTCATAGCCAAACATCAGCAGCCTGCACTCCTAACTCCCAGTTCTCATTCACAGAATCACGTGTATCCCACAGGAGTCAGCTGAGTGCCAGTCCTGAGCTCTGCACTGCTCTGAGTGGTACCAGGATCTGACACGGAGAATAAAAAAGGAACAGAGGAAACTGCACAAATGACATTATCTAACTATTCTCCTGCCCGAACATGGAGGCTATTCCCAAAACACATTTTCATTCTGCCTCACTTTGTGCTGCCCTGTCATCCTCCCTGAGACAAAGAATGAACTCCTGAAAAATAAACAAAATGCATGTTTACTTCTTGACACACAGTCAAGCTTAGAGTGAAAGGTCTTTCACCTTCCTTCAGAGGAGGTAATTCAGATGGCTGTCTCTGGAACCTTTGCTCATTTACAACATCCCATTTGCTGCAGACTTAGCTGTGAAATGCAACTCAACCTCGCACACCTGGGCTGAGAAATTCTAGGAGATGTTTTCTGATGGGGTGTGAAGTACTTCTGCTTTGTATTCTGCTGGAATACAACTGGGAATTATGACTTGTGTTTTTCCTGACCTGTTCAATTTTCATTACATTTAAGCCCACAAATGATTGAACAGGGGAAAAGCATAATAAATGTTCCCCATGATTAATAAAAAATATTAATTTGGTATCTATTTTGGGGTTTTAGTAGATAACATTTCACAGCAGGTGAAAGTAGCCTTTGTTTTCATTTGTTTTGATTAAAGAACCATTACCTCAGAGCTGGAAGAAATCTGTTATCCTTCTGTGTCAGTTTGTACCAAAAAGTCCTTTTGTACCTCATGCTGTGAGGGACAGCTTTGTGTGTTGGTCCCTGTAAGCCTTCCTTCCCAAGCCACCCTGCTGCTCAGAAATACCTGCCTAAGTATTCAACTGGATGTACCAATGCACATTTTAAAATGCAAGCTGGAGCTAGATAAGGAAATTTGTCACTTCTTTGGTCACCATTCAGACTAATTTCATGCCAGTGGGGAAGGAAAGGGACACTGAGGCAGAAAGACTCTGTAAAAAGTTACAGTGCTGCTATGAGAAAGGAACAGTGGTGAAATTCTCCAAAAAGCCTAGAACTTTTTTCTTTAATTCTAGCAACAAGGATACCATTGTGTCAGCAGCTGAAAAGCCAAGTTGCCCTGCTTTTTGTGCTGGCACACCGTGTGACCAGCTCAGCTAAGAGCAGAAGAGCACAAACCCCACTCTCAGTTACACACATGGTCCCACAGGAAGACAGGAAGGGATGTGACCCAAGCCAAGGCCCATCCTCCTGTGGCAGAAGGATTCTAACTCCTCAGATCCTGCAGAGAATCCTGACCTGCTTGTCAGAGCCTTACACAGCATCCATCAGCCAAACTCCCTGGGTTTCAATGGCAGAGTTAAGCTGATGGATGCTTGCTGTGGCCTTGGCCCCAACAGATGGGTTCTGAGCTCAGTTCAAGCCTTCAGAAAGGAGGGAGAATTTACATGTCGCTTCTCGTTAATTTTTGATGCAGTTCCACAGTTTTTGCCCAGCTTTTGCAGAAAGCAAACAGAGCACTGATGAGTTGGTGCCTCAACCAGAAGCTCTAGAGGCCTGGCCGTGGGCCAGGGCAGACACACCTGTATCTGCAATGCTACAAGCCGGACAACAGCTGTGCTGAAGGGCAGAGGTGGCGAGAGATAAGGGCTGAGATGAAGAAGGGGTAATCCGTCAGCCACACTGGAGGGTCCTACCACTCCCATCACCTGCAATACAAACAGAGCACATCACCACAGCTGCCTGCTTACAGTTTCACCCATGCCATATCCTCCAACGGCAGTGAAATGGAGGTGCCTCTCATTGAGCACTGAGCTGGGGTGGATCTAGCGGGACCAGCCCCCGCAGTGGTCCTGGCAGGAGCTGGGGCCAGTGAGGGGACGGTGTTCTAGCAGGGAAAGAAAGGGAGGGGGAAAGAGGGGAACCAGCATGGATGGGAGGAGTGCACAGGGAACCCGGTACATTTGTAAATGTACCCAGTACCAGCCCTGAATGACCAGCACTGGACTGGTGGAACGGCTAGAGTTGGAGGATATGTCATTTGACAACTGTAACAAATAAAAATCTGTCATCACAGCAAAAAGTCTGCATTGAAAGTGGACATCTTTTCCCTTCCCTTGCTTGAAAAATAATGTCCTAAGTCTGACCCAAGCCAGGTTTTGTACAATGTTCAGATTCCTCTCAAGCACAGCCTGTTTGGGGGAACTCTAAGCATGATTCCTCTCAGCTGACTGTCTGAAGCAGAGTCACCTGCATGTGACCTGCTTGTCTGGAGCTCCTTGAATAATCACCACAGGGAAAACAGCACTTCTGGGAGGGAGTTATTTGTACTGTTTGGGATGTGTCCCTCAGGAGGAATTAAATCACAGGCCTGCATGTGCCTGTTTCTCACCATGACCAGACATATCCAAATGACAGGAACAGGGAGAAGGTACCTGGCCACACCTAAGCTCATGGGAGATGAAAGCATGCTTCTCTTCCAAATTCAGCCTGGGGAAAAAGGCAGTAACCAGTCTTTTGCCAGAAAACCAAAGGACAATTTAGAAGGGAAAGAGTCAGAGCTCCTTCTTTACATCACTATGGATTATCATTGAGATATTTCCCCACTTTTCTGGCTGATTGATTTTTGGGCTTTGGGGTCTACACATGATACACACCATGCAGTCAGTGCTCCCACAGCTCCCAGTGCAATAAGGTAAAATACTTGTAGCAGTAAGTATGTGTTCCTGGCAGCTCTCCCTGGTGTTCCCAGCCAGCAGAATATAAGCAGAATGACTTTATTTCAGCACTACAGAGCTTTCTGCTATTTTTAGAGCACTGGATAATTCTTACTGTGGCCCCCTTGGAGAGCTCGCTGGGGTGATTCAATCTGCCATGCCTGCTTGACAAACTGCAAGGCCATTCCAAACTCCTGCTTGAGCTAGCTGTGTGGCAACCTCCCCATGTAACAACTCTTAAGTAATCTCAGGGCCCGGGTTTGCATTATGGGCTCTGACAGGTTGGAGCTTCCCTGCCCTTGCAGCAATGAGTGCTGAATTGACTTGAAGGACAGGAACCTGGCAAAACCTGACATTGCATTTTAGCTAGTGATCATTGTTTTTAAAGGCCCTCAGAGCACTGGTGAATCCTGAAATGTTTTTGGTAAGCTGCAAGATAAGGTTATAACATTTATGCTCCAAGGAGAAAATGTTATAGAACCCAATAACAGTAAAATTTTAGTGCAGCCTTTCCCCCTTAATTAATATTTTTGCACATGGAATGAAAGCATGCTTGTGTGCCCAAGTGGCTGGAGCTACATGGATATCCAAGTGGGGGCTTGTCCCCAGTGCAACAGCTGCAGAAACACTGCAGTCTACCACTGAACGACCAGGCAAACTCTGTCCATATCACTTGTCTGTTGCAACACTCTCAGGTGTCACTGCCATATTTGCTGAAAAATCCCTTCGCCAGGACTCCTTCTCCTGGGAAGATGAGAAGCCTCAGAGAAAAATGTAAATAATAACTATTTGATTTGCTTCTCCTGTGTTTGGCTGCTTTGGAACGTGGTCTGGACATTGTTTACCAACAGGTGCATGTTTGACTGGTTTCATGTGAATTGCTTTTACTTAATGACCAATCACCGTCAGCTGTGTCAGACTCTGAGGAGTCAATCATGAGTTTTTATTATTCATTCTTGTTAAGCCTTCTGATGTATCCTTTCTCTTTCTTTAGTATAGTTTTAGTATAATAGAATAGAATAAATATAATAATAAATCAGCCTTCTGAGAACATGAAGTCAGATTCCTCATCTCTCACCTCATCCTGGAGACCTCACAAACACCACACTTAGGGGCATAAACTTCACCAAGAGAGTGATCTGAACATTGTACAATGCAAACCTGTACTAGATCAAGCCAGGGACATTACAAACAGTGGAGTCAATTCACCTTGCAAACCCTTCTGACTATGCAGCACCCGCTGGCCTCTGGCAGAGCCACCAGGGCCCTCCCCACTGGGGACGGTAGGTATCCCCAGTGCCCCCTCTCCCCATCTGCCAGGTGTGTGCAGTGTCCACCACCCCACTCTCCAACTTGCAGCCCTCAGCTCTCAGCTCAGTCTGGCAAAGGCCGATCTTCAAAGTGGTGCGTGGGAAGGGATGGAAGAGAAATCGCTCGACCGCTGCTGCCGGTCACGGTATCTCCCCATGCACCACTTCAAAAATGAACCTTCCTGTCTCTGGTGTCACCTGCAGAGTCCCCTCGTGAGGGGTAAAGGGGACAGGCAAAATGACAGGAATGGGAATAAGCTGTCATCTTCAGTCCAGAGAAACCAACAGCAGGGGGGAAGGAAGGTTTAGCAAAGGTTCATGGGGTTGCCGCTCGGCTACTCACCAGATTGACACAGACATTGATCAGAGACCTAAGGTGAGGCAGGAAGGATATGATAGGCTGCCTCTGAAGTGTCAAACAAACCCCTTCAATCAAACTGCTGGCAGGCTCCCACTCAACCTGGCGCCTGCAATACAACAGTAGGTGCCATTAGCCGCGGGCTCCTGCCCCCCACCAGACGCCCAGACACGGCGACGGACACACAGTGACAGACGTGTCACACAGCCACGATGGGTGTCCGGGAGCAGCACGGAGTGCCCGCAGGGAGAGCGCTGGTCCGGAGGGACAGAGGCACAGAGCAGAGACGAGAGACGCGGCACAGCGGGCTGGGGCTGCCCTCACACACCCCTCCTCTCATGGCGGGAGCTGCTCTCACTCCCTGATGCTTCCCTGTCACTGAGGGAGGACACACAGCGGCCTCAGGTGTGCCTGTGTGGAGAAAGGCACAGAGGCACAGAGCAGAGACAAGAGACGCGGCACAGCGGGCTGGGGCTGCCCTCACACCCCGCTCCCCTCACAGCGGCAGCGGGGCAGGAGCTGCAGTTCACTCCATGACGCTTCCCTGCCACTGAGGAGGGAGGCCACACAGCGGTGTGCCTGTGTGGGGAAAGGCACAGAGCAGAGACGAGAGACGCGGCACAGCGGGCTGGGGCTGCCCTCACACCCCGCTCCCCTCACGGCAGGAGCTCAGCTCACTCCCTGGTGCTTCACTGCAGCTGAAGAGGGAGGCCACCCAGGGCTGTGCCTGTGTGGGGAAAGGCCTGCTGTGCCGACACCATGCACTCCATCTCGTGTGCCTCCTGGATGTTCCCGCTGTCAGGAACAAACCCCATCAGCCTGAGTGCCTCTGTGGGATCCTCTGCAGCTCCTCTGGCTGCTCCTCAGTGTCACTCCCAGACACGCTGCCCTAAATGTAAACTGGACCAGCTGTATCATCTTCATCTCTACCTCCTGCAGCACAGGAGGTGAATTCCTTCATCGCAGGACCCTTCATTCCAGGATGCTTTCTTCCCTGACACTGCTTTCCTCACCAAAACGAAATTTATGGATTATGCCAGATGCTGAAAGGATTTCACTTCCTAATCATAAGCATAGGTAACATCAAAGTGGTTCAACCCCTTCATCTCAGGGCCTGACTCTCTGCAGGCATTGTAGTTCACAAGTCAGCAGCTACTGTATTCACTGGACAGAAATACAAAAGGCTGGCACAGCTTGCCAGCTCAAGCCTTAAACAATACCCCAGTCAAGCTCTTCAGGTGACTTCTCAGAGCCACATGGGGAATCAAGTGTTCTCTATGCAAACTCTTCTCCAGACCAAAATAAATCTCACCTTTGGGCATCCACTGTCACTAAATCCCCAGAATAGAGGTTTGTTCTGGTTCTTACACATCCACCGATTACAGCAGGCACTGGGTTTGGAGTGGGATGCCCACAGGAGGCAGTGTGTAAGATTCTGATCCCTGAGTAGCCCAAGGGATGGCTCCTGGGCTCCTGCACTCAGACCCATCCCAAAGAGACTGCTTGACTCAGTGATGCTACCATCTAGTTGCTGCATTTGGTCCGGTAGCTTTGCTGTCCTTTTGTGGACAAAAGGGTAATTTAAGCCAAGCAGAGGTACAGGCATAGAGAGAGAGAATATGAAAGGAATTTTAATTTATGGACGTCCGTTCAGCTTACATGAGGAAGAAAGATCTTCAGGAACAGAAAGCCTTATCTGCCTTTGAGGCAGTAGAAAGTATGAGCGGGGAAAGAAGGAATGAATGAGAAACAGGCAAGACATGGCAAAGACTCAAACCAACAGGACAGAGAAGCACCAAAATTTCTGCCTCTGAATTCCCTAGAAGGGTGGAGTTTCTTGAAGCAGGTTAGCCAAAGAAAAGGATAGTGATGCCAGAAAGAAGATATCACCTCCCTATTATTGTTCCATCTTTTATTCCTACTGGGACATACTTCTGATGTTCTCTAACATGATTTGGCTTCTCAGCTGAGACTGCCAATGAAGTGCCATTCAAGCAGTTGAGGACATGTGCCCATGAGGGTGACCAAGACCAATATGCCTCTTTTTAATCAGATCACCAGAAAATTCACAATTCTGAGTGATTTTATACCACCCAGCACTGGATTTGTACCACTGCCTCCAATCAGGGATGCTCCACAGTCAGTATTTCTTGAAGTTGCCAAAGCCTGTATGTACCATAATGCCACTGTGTGATCTACCAGGCTTCCACTAGGCATGGACCCGAAGCAGCTGATGCAGTTCTTTGCCTTTCACTAGGGAGCAATCAGAATCTACTGCATAGCTCCTGACTATTTTTGTCTTTACAAGTATTGCCATGCTAGAAATACTCTTACTACAGTCTAACTTTAAAAAACTCACAGCAGAAGTTAATTAAAAGGGCAATGAGATGGAAAAAAATCTGAAGACTTCTTTTCAGGAAAGAAAAATGACATTTCTGGAAGTTCTCTCTTTAGCTCTTAATAACCACACTGCTACCAGAAGACACCACAAAAACATCAACATAAACACACTTACAGAGATAAAAACACCTGTAATTCTCTGGTATGTTGTAAAGGCTCACTGCAACACGACAGCAGATGACGTACCCACACTTCAAGGCTTGCAACATCAGAAACGGACCCCAGAGGGTTTCCGGACCACCTGCTCACCTCAGCGTTGGCATCTTGTGAATTTTATTGAACATACGATCCAATCTCTTTAGGATGAGGATCAGGGCAGGCCTCACCGCCTCGGCTGTCCAGTCGGTGATGGGCAGCATCTCCATGATGTAGCGCCGGAGCCCGCGGCTCTCCATGGTCTGCGTGTCGTAAGGAGCCAGCTTCAGCAGGGAGTGGGCGATTTCTGCCAGCCTGAAACCAAGGGCATTGGGAGAAAATGTGAATACAACCTGCATTTCTGTGCCCATTCTTTTGCCTCTTTCCTGGGAAGGTCAGGATTCAATAGTGAGATGGTATTTCTCGTTGGGACTCAGATATTTATTAGTTCTTACCTATGTTACAGCCTCACAAACTGTGACTCCCACAGTACTTCTCTCTAACAAACTAACAATGGAGCCCCATCTCCTTCTCTACAAGGCCTTTTAAGGATAAACCGTCCATTTAAGAAATGACACCTAAATTATTTTTACTTTTAACCCAATAATCAACCACCCATGCCTGCAATGCTGATTTTTTTTATCCAGTTACACAATACTACCCAAACATAAAAGAAGGTGAAGAAGGACCAGACTCTACAGGAATGTGCCCCTTGTTGACAGAGTGACAAAACTATCCTATGTCCCCTCAAAAAAGAAAGAACCCCTGAAGTTTCTCTCCTGGATTAGGTGAAAAAGGCATCTCATAGGCCTGAAGAACTTCACCTCAAACTTAAGGATAGGAGCAAAAATTGGGCAGGAGCCAAAAAGTCCCTCTGAGCAATTTACTAGAAAAAGAAGAGAACAAAGAAACTAATGGCTTTCGTGAGGTGTTTTACCAGGAGCAAGAACCTCTTGCACCTGGATTTTTCTCTGTAAGGAGTTTGTTATTTTGTCTTTTATTAAAACATTTTATTTCCAACACTGCAATAGAAGCCATCCTGCTGATTTTATGCCTCCAAAGGTAGCTGAACTATCTTGGGTGAAAAATAGACCTCCAAGAGCTTATGAGACCTTGCTCAAAGAAGCTCCTATTACTAGCCTCCACCCTAAACCTCCATCTTGCTTTATATATATTACTGTATTCTAAAGCCTTAAACTCATACAGTTTCCACCATGTGATGTTACACACTTCTATTCAAACTCCACACCCACAATCCCAGTTCTGTCATTCAATTTTGGAAGCCTTCTCCACAGTTTCAGGTCAAATGCAGTGTTCTTTTGGGGGTCAGTGTCAGCACAGAAAGTTTAAAATTCTCAGCATCCAGGGTTCCAACATTTCTACACATGTGCCAATGAACTAACATATAAATCTTCATGAGCCTAATGAAAAGAAAATGGTGCAAAAGTCAAATGTGCTGCTAATTTAACTCTCAGATCTGATACCACAGTTCTGGTCTGTTAAGACTGTTTTGCTGGAATCACTGTTTATATTTAAGAATTCATGAATGGTCTAAATATGACTTTTACATTGACATTAAATGCACCAAGGGAACATCAGGAATCACAGATTTGGGTAGCTAAAACCAGAGTATCTGTGCTAGCAGTAAGACTACAACAATGCAAATGTCTGTGAAACACAGACCTGACATCACCTGTTTGTCAGTTAATGAGTGATTTGGTTTTGTTCTGTGCTTGTTTTTCAGCATTACCATTACTTTAGGAAGTGTCACTGTGCGATTTTCAGGTGTTAAGTTTTAAAAATAAAGTGTCCATAGGTTTACACAACATGTCCCTTGTAGGACTGCTCCCTGCAGTTTTTATTTGTTTCTCCTACAGATTGTGTTGCTGTTGCTTTTTCCACTATCCCAGATGGCATTGCCAATGGCATTTTTTTGTATTCACTGTGAAATATCATGGCAGCATTTGACTTACATTTGCAGTTTGACAAAAATCTGCTGAAATACTTGGATGTTTGTGGTAACCAAAGACCAGAAATAAACCATGAAACATCAACAGACTTTGTATTGGATGATTACAGTACAATCCTATCCATATTGTGGGGGCATTTCTGAAATGCATCCAAGTAATGGAACATATTTCTATTCTCTTTATAATCTGCCTAGTAATATCAAGGGCAACAAGTTCCTCAGATTAACCAAAACTGGTAGAAAATTCGGTTTTATCCAGTATTTCTTTATTATTTCTTTTTTTAAACTGCTTTGTCCTACTATGAAGTAGGTCTGCTTTCTTAAGGGCTGTGAAATTTAAATTATCATATAATTAAGCTTCTTGCCAGCAATACAATACCAGTTCCATGCAATGACATATAAAAACTTCCTTATGCATTATAAAGTGTGAGATCCATTTCATCCAACTTGAAACATCAATCTCAATTAATCTGCTAGCTCCTTCCTAGCAGAAACAAGTAACCTGGGAAATTTTTATCTTCCTGAAATACTGGGGTAAACAGTTGGATGTGCATCTTCCTTTCTACTAGGTGCAAAAAGATTTTTATGACTTTTGCACACTAAACATTTGACTTTTAAATGGCTAAAATTGGTGAGATGAATCCTGTCTGAAGTGGCCACCATATTATCCTGTTTTCTGAAGCCTCTGAAATGGCACCTGCCAGTCTCCCAAGACCATGAGTGTCACATCACATCCTGATCAATCTGCTCTCCATGTAGAACTGTGTTTGTTCTACAGTGGTTAAATCCTGTCAGTCATGTCACTGATACTTACGAATTTATGTAAGGATTGAGATACGTTGCTTTTATTTAGAGATAATGATGATTAAGCATTTTAGGTCACAACCCTGACAAAGCAGCTATTTCCAGTACTTTCTAGGAGACCTAAAGGAGTCAGAGCACAACTCATTATCTGCTGTAAATCAATGTCAGCTTTACTGCTGAAACCTCTGACCATGAGAGTCAGAGGTTTTCTCTCTTGAAAAGAGAGCAGCATTTGCCAGCTGCTAGTGTAAATGAAAAACTGACAAAATAATCAGATCCATTCTCTCTTGTCCCAGTTATTGCTTCCCAGCAGCAATTTATGTTATTTTGTGTTTACCATGAACAGCAAACTCAGACTCAGACCCCAAGTGCCAGGAGGCTCTACCCCAGATTTCTTCCAGGTCAGCACCACGTGAAACCATTTGCAGTGAGCATCCAACCTGTAAGCTGGACTCGGTGCAGCACTTCAGGAAAAGACTTGTGCATCTGCTGCATCACATGCTGAGGTGCTGGGCTGTAAATGCCCTCTGTCCCATCCTTCCTGGTATTTCAGGCACTTAGAAAATGGCTGTTGTGCCTTTCTTGCTTATGAGCTGTTGGCTCTGATGCACAGTGCCACTGGAGAGGATAAATGTTGTATTCAAGCAGGTGGGCAGCTTCCCCAGCCCTTGCCCTGCACAGACAGATTTATCTTGTCCTGATGCATCAGAGGGAGCTGTTTCAGGTGGGGGTCAGAATGGGACCAGAGGAAATTTTAAGAAACCTTCTTTATACACAAGCAGCATCAGTACAATCTAAGGAACATCCAAAACAGCCTCTGCATGTTTCAGACAAAAGCATGCACCTACACAACCAAAAAGTGGTTCCATCTGTTATTATGAGAAAGAAAGAGCTGAATGAAAGGAATGCCCCTGAAATGAACAAGTAAAAGCAGAATGCCTGTGGAATACCTCATGTGGGACTTCACATCCAGCAGCTCCAGAGAAGTCACTCGGGGCTCACCAGCCAGATTCTGCAAAATCTTCAGCCTGGGGCCGCAGTGCTTGTAGAACTCTGTGCAGATATTCAGCAACGACTCCCGGGGTCTCCTGAACTCCTCCCTGGCAATTCTTTCATCCAGCTCCTCTCGGGGAAGGCCCTGGCCCTCCTCCATTAGGTGAAGGTTCTCCCTGGAGGATACAAAGTAAGACACAGTATTTATTATATGCTGTGGATCATCAGGGACAGATTACAACCACCTCTTCATCTTCTTTTTGAAACAGATGCTTTCCTCTGCAATTGAAAGAAAGGTAGTTGCATCTGCAATTGAGAAACAAAAAAAGGGAAGTTATAATCTTCCAAGCCTTGCTAAAAATGTAAATATTTTCTGTATCAACTATCTTTTGATACCTTCCCTGACAAAAGGCTGCCTGTCACAGCAACCGTGTGTGGGAATGTTCCATCACACATCAGGGGAGACTGGGATAAAATTTTACTGTACCTGATAAAGTGCAGTTTGGCTCCCTGTTCTGGGTACCTGGGAAAACAGAAACAGTGAGGTTGCAAACAGCAACTTAGTAATGCCTAAACTTGCCTTTCTAAAAGAAAGTGACACTGTTCTAGCCCAGGGGTTTGTGCACCATGGTCAGGATGGTATCTTGTGCCACTGGAACAATGCCTACACTGATCACACTGAATTGCCTTTATCTCCCAACTTCCATCAAAAAAAACATATTCCTAGAGTTAACAGCCTTATTCTGAAAGGAAAAATCCAGGCTTGAAAACCATCGCTCTCTTTCAAGTGATTCCTCTTACTGATTTTCACCCCAGTGCTCAATCTCTTTCACGAAAGCAGAGCTCACCAAATGAAAATAATACCTCAGAGTGTTTTTTTGTTTTATTGTAATTTTCTCTCGTTACTTCTTTTTGAGAAAGCATTAACAGGCCCTGCACCACTTGGCCACCATGTCCAAGGCTTGAACAGTAATCATTCTAACATTGTGAGAATCCTGCTGTTGCTAGCAATGATAACAGAAGAAACAAGTGCAGGAAACCTAGAGCAGTGCAAAAATATTGTGGATCAGACACTGAACATCTGATAATGAGAAAAATCTGGAAATGTAAGTCAAGATGCCTGAGTCTCACTGCACTGGGAATGTCTACATTGTCTGTCAGCAGATACATTTTAACTGCTCTCCAAAATCAGCAGATAGATAATAAAATACTATTTTCCATTACACCTTTTTCTCCTTAGAGTGAGCAATCTTGCAAATGAAGTAAATGGCATACAAATGGAAGTAAATGGCCCACTTCATACTTCAGCATGTCTGGTTTATCTGCTGGCTTGTCATGTCTGGAGTTTATCTGCTTCTCAGATCAGGGATTGAAAGTCAAAGCCATGTTTTAACCATGACTGAATAGAACAGACTCATGCCAGGAGTTACCAACCAAGATGTGTACACATTTATAAACTGACATAATAGCCCTTGGATGATCCATGCAGAAATTGATTTCTAAATCCCTTGAATTCAAAAAAAGAGAAAAAAAAAGATAGGTAATAACTTGGAAAACTCCAGAAGAACAGCTACCCCAGCTTTTGCTAGGCTGCAATTCCCCTTCCAGCACAAACATTCAGATTTTTTAGCCTGGCCAGGAGAAAGCAGGGATGCCTGCTGCAAAAAAACCAACTTGACAATCCCAAATGTTTGTGGGGGATTAAGCCCTTCCTCCCCAAGTAAATTGTCAGTGGCCTTGTCTATTTTGCAGCAGGCTAACTGGAATGGCCACTATTGCCAAGGATCAAAATTACAGTTCACTGGTGCCATGTCCTTCTTTGCTTCCTTCTTCTGTGAGAAAGTTCTTTGGTGTTTTGTTTTGTTGGGGTTGGGGTTTTTCTAAGAAGGACAAGAATATTTCCAGGCCTTACTTTGACTTCTCTCAAACTCTCAGCTATCCCTCCTGTGCTACCTATAACTGCAAAAAATCCCCAGACCAATGTGGAGGAAAGAGATCACAGGAATGTACAAGGAAATGGGAAAGGGAACAAAAGAAAACTAGAGGAGGTGCCAGTGTCTGAGAACCTCAGCTGATGGGCAATTTGAGTTTGTACAGGTGTTCAGCCCCTTGGAACAAAGTCAGAAGGATCTGACCCTTCTGCTGGCCAAGCATGCTCTGCCCACAGGTCACTCTGACACTGGACTCAGCAGGAAGCAAAGCAGAGAGTGAGAGAGCTTCAGCAATATAGTTCCAGGGGGCTGAAAGGGGAATGAATCATTTAGGATGTGTGTCCTCCATTTTGATACTCTGGTCTTCTGTTGTTTCAAACTAAAAATCCTAGTCTTGGCTGTTTTGGTTATCATCAGAAATGCAGTCCTGGGGAATGTGCTCTTTGGATGTGAGTGTTTTCTCCCACAGTACAGTACCCAGAGCACTCCCTCAAGCTGTCTGAGATATTACCTTACTAAAAAAATCAAACAGAACAAACAAAACTGTTTCAGAAAATGAAAAAAAGAAAGAAAAGCCTTACCTGGTGTTCACACCTGCTGACATGGTGTGGTTTGCTGTTGTGGTCCCTTTATGGCCTTGGTCACATCGACTCATCTGTGGGGCTGTCATAGGCCTGGCAGGGAGAAGGAGAACAGCACACTGCACATTAAATCTAACAAACACAGAAATTCTGCTTTTCCTCTGAGAACATGCACCAATCAAGCCTGAAAAACTCAAGCTAAGCTGCGTGTTGTGGCCTCCTGGGCACTCCCTGTCCCTGCACAGACAAGCAAATGCAGGCTCAGCCCCTTGGCCCACGGGTGTTACCTGGTGAGAACTTCCACACTGTACAGGAGGGCCTGCAAAGAGGTGGCCAGGGCACCCATGGAAGCAATCTCCTCACGAGCTGCTGTCCCCGTGTCCACCTGAGACGTCTGGCGCTTCAGCTTCTGCAGGTAACAGGGAACCAGGGCTTCCAGGACCATCAGCATCTGCAGGCTGGGAAAATTACAATATTGGTCTGTTTTATCTTGCCATGCCTGAACTCACATTAGGTAGAGGCTTAGGTTTCTATCTGAAGTCCCTAGATCTGCAATTAGGCAATGATTTTATTGCTTCTCATTAGAAGTCATGAACCAAAGCAAATTGGATTAGGAACTTCAGGGGGAAACCAGATGATGCATGAAACAATAATAACAATAATGATAATAATAACAACAATAACAACAACAATACTACTACTACTAAAAACTCCCTGGACTTTCAGGTATCTTCCAAATATGTCCTCCATTTGCTAACAAGTATTTTCCCTTCCAAAGACTCTTTTCTTCCCAGATTCCCTCTTGCAAACTAACAGATGTACTTTGGAGCTGGTGCTACCCCTAGGAGGGGGTAACAGGCAGAGGCTTGGCCTCAGAGAAGCCCCACACTTGGAATCCTTTATTCTCTGCCTTCAGCCTTGCTTTCACATACTATAGGCAGCTTTTATGCCTTTTCCGAGTGTGCACAAATCAAGACAACAGATTTTCACCTTCTGAATGACTCAGGAGCATAAGCCACCACTGTCACACACAGCTTGATGGCTTCACTGATGGAGAAGGTCAGATCTTCATTCCCATAGCAGAAGTCTGAGGGAGTAAAGCAATATGAGAGGATTATCACACAATCACACTAAGTATGAAAGGAGCTAACACATTTCCTTTGCCCCCTCTCCTCTTGCTTGCTTTTCATGTTAACAATGCCCAATAGGCTTTTGGACAGATAAAAATCTGTCTCTGTGAAAGAAACAAATGCTGCACTCCTACCTGAACCCTACTGCCCAGAACTCAGTGAGTGAAACAACTCTGAGCAGGTCACCTGCTGCTGAGCAAAATGCCTGCAGAGTCCTGTTTCAAACATCACCCATCAAAAGCTAAGTCTTCAGCTCATATATGGCAAGGACACATGTCAAATTAATGATAATTTTTATGCTTCCTATGCTTTTTATTAGATGTTCCAACCACACAAAAAGTGATGCTGATGCACCACTGAAGGCAGAAGGCAGTTTTACTTCTCAAAAATCAATCCCCTTTTATACTCATAGCCACATGGGAGCCAGCACAGAAGTGACTCTGTTTTGCTAGTGATTTCAGAAAAAGGTTTCAAAAGCATTTAAGTTACATACTACAAATACCACTTTGGGCATAATTAGTTTTGGGCACTAAGAACCTGGAAAGAATAATATTTGTACAAGAAAAATATTTTTAATAGAACAATAGTCCTGTTTTCAGAAGTGACTTTGGGCAGGAACTCAAGTCAAAGTTAAGGTCCTAAAACATGTAAATAATAATTCTTATCTTCATATGGAAGATACCAGACACACAACATACTCATCTACAGTCTCATCATCAACTCATACTTGAGAATTTTCAGAGATGTTTTTAATTGTCCAGAAACAATTAAAGAAACCTCCAAGATTTTATACAAAAGTTTGGTACAATCAACAAAGAGGAAGAAATATCTTCTGTTTCTGTACTACTTTATATTAAAACTTTCTATATCATAAAATCCCACTTTATTACAAAGCTTTAACTCCAAGGCCAGACAGGCTTCACAGTGCATCAAGATAACCAGTATTTAAGAGCAGTGCAAATTTGGAAAACAAGTTGAAGATCCTTATAAAAATCACAAAGCAGCCAAATTCTTAAATGCAGCATTGCATGGATAACTATCAAGAGACAGAATGTCCTGGATACACCATAGAGCCATAAATATTCTGCTTTATGATAAATCAACAGCCTCCCCAGGAGCTCAGCACTGCTGGATGTCTGAATTGTATCCATCATCCTCCACCAGTCACAGTCTGCCCACAGGAGAGGATGCTTCTGTTTCCTGTCCATGTGGAGCAGAGGATGACACTGATCTTATCAGCATAATACATTTTATCAGGCATCTTCATTCTTCACTCACACATGTTAAAATTCAAAATGCCAGAGGCTAGTCTCAGACTAGAAGGCTTGAAGCAGGAAAAATAGTTTTGCAATAAAATTAATTAATAATTGCCCTCCTGCAGAAAATATCAAAAGGATGATGGTGATAAAGCCAATCTTAAAAGCCCCATGAGGCACAGGAGACAGAAAGGACATTGCTAAAGAAGAGAAGGGCTCCGAAGAAATCATGCTGCACCAAATGTCTGTTGAATTAATAAACAATAAAACAGAATTACTGAATACAGGATGCTTCACTATTACCTAATGACTTCAGAGGCTTTTCTGCTTTCACCAGCTCTAAGATGTCCAAAATGTCTGGAGTCTCTCCCTCCAAAGACTGCAGCAGGTCAAACAGGCACTGAGCTGACACTCCTTTGCTGGTTCCATTGTTTGTAACATCCTGTTCGAACAAGAGACATTCATGTCATCCCAGCAGGAATGTTTATCTGGAGGTGTGGACAACCTTTGGTTCTGACAAAGGGTCCACATGGAGTTCAGGAACTCACTGCTTTCAACCAGTGAGCCTTGCCTGACTCAACAGACTGATGCTACTGCACACAGATCTTTGCTGCCCTGTGAAGGACAAAGATAGGTGTGCTGACTTCAAATTAAGATCCCATTAACATGCCTAAAATGTTAGAACATTATTAATGAATATTTCAAAACACGACTAATCTAGTCTTAGACTTCACATGTACTAAAATCTTGGTATTAAGCCTTTAATTCCTATTGCTGGATTCTCAGAACAGATTTGCATTTAAAGAGTCATAAGCCATTATAACTCTTTAAGTGTTATGGATATATTTTCTGAAAAATAATTTTGTTAAGATTTTTTTTCTTCTAAGAAGCTGAGAAGCTTCAGAAGAAAAGAAAAACAATAATGATCTGCTACTGTAGAATGCAACAGGTGCATCTTTGATTGGTCCATGTGAGTTGTTTCTACTTAATGACCAATCACAAGTCCAGCTGTGTTGAGACTCTGGTGAGTCACAAGATTTTATTATCATTCCATTCCTTTCTTTGCTAGCCTTCTGATGAAATCCTTTACTTCCGTTCTTTTAGTATAGTTTTAATCTATCATTATCTTCTAATCTATCATAAAATAATAAATCAGCCTTCTGAAACATGGACTCAAGATTCTCATCTCTTCCCTTGTCCTGAGACCCCTGCAAACACCACTCCATTTAAATAGCCATGTAAGTCCTTTTATAATACATTTATCCATAGAAATTTAAAGTGAGACCACATTTACTGGCCTGGACACCAGCAGCCTGCCATCTCAGCACCCTGCTCCATCAAGTGATGCACAGAAGCGTGCAGAAATAAATCTGGACCTGGTTCTGTGCATCACTGAGTGCTCTCTGACCTCTGATGGGGGCTGGCTGCACTCACAGGCTTCCTCCCAGACAGGAGGGTGGCTGTGACTCACAGGGAACTCCAGGAGAGGGGCCACGCTGGCAAAGAGCTGCAGGATGAAGGGCTTGCGGTGCAGGACGTAGAACTGGCGGCACGCGAACTCGATGGCCTGGCGCAGCTGCGGGTTGCTCTCGTAGTCAGAGTACACCTGGGCACATGGGAAAGCACATGGAGGCTCTGCTCCAACTCTGCACCTCCTGAGCCCAGATTCAATCAATTACAGCACTGGCGTTCCTGACAGGTTTGTCTAACACACTGTTAAGGATGGAGACTGGACCACCCCTCCCTGGCAATGCATTTCATGGTGTCTTAGGGTACAAGATGTGCCTGGGGCTGTGTGTTCTATCACCATCCCTTAGAGGTGGGGCAGTTCTCTTCTGTTCATTGGGCAGTTTTCTTTATCTCTTCTACAACCAATCCTCCCTCCAGGAGATCTCTGCTGTTCATGGGCCAGTGAGTGTCCCTGCATGGCTGATAAAATTCCATCATCCCATGGGGAGATGCTCTGCCCAGGGGAGCAGCCAAGCATTCCTACCTGGATACAATCTGAGGTTTGGAACACCACAGCAGCCTTTGCCCACTGCATTCCCAGAGGAGCAGCTTTCTGCTGCCCTGCATTCCCAGAGGAGCAGCTTTCTCCTCCCCTGCATTCCCAGAGGAGCAGCTTTCTCCTCCCCTGCATTCCCAGAGGGAGCCCAGGCCCATCTCCAGCACCCCTGGAGCTTCAGAGGAAATCTCCCCCCTTGTGCAGGATCCCTGCTGCAGCAGAACCACAGCTGGCACTGCAGGAGGGCTGAGCCACCATGGAATGGGACTGTGCCACCACCCTGACACACAGGGGGGCAGCTCCTGCTCTGACTCTGGCAGTGCTGTTTTGTATTACTACATTTTTTTACGTTATTTTTTTTCTTCCCTAATAAAGAACTGTTATTCCTATTCCCACATCTTTGCTTGAGAGCCCCTTTTCTTTGCAATTGCTTTTTTATCTCCCAGGAGTAGTATTTTAATAATTCAGCAGTTGACAATAATTGAGGGTGAGGATAGGAAAGAATTACAAACTAATTTCTCTCAATATGAAGTGATAATGAAGGGAGAATCCTCTGCAGGACTGAATGGTTACTGTTGACAACTTCAAATTATGTTTTTAGACTATTTTATTTCAAATCTCTTGTGTCTCATTAATAAACCCCTGCACTGCTTAGCTGGATCCAATTCATACTTACCTAATCATGGATATCAGACTTTCCAGCTACTACACAGGTTGTTTAGATAGCCAAAGTAAATCACTGGGTCTAATAATTGTTCTCTGTTAACTAAGTGAAAATGAACATGTATAGGGATTCTTCTTTTCTGTATCTGCATTAAAATATTAAATCTCTACTTAGATACTGCCTTTGAGCCCTACAGAAATAATCCTTTTTATGTTTAAAAGAAATATTTTTTATGTTTTATTTTCAGTAGCTGATTTTCAACAGGAAAAGAAAATCAGCTCACTTGATCATCTCTAATTGAAGAGAAACTCCACCTCTGACACTTCCAATATTTGTCATTACTCACAAGAAAAAACATGCAATTTTTCATAAATGTTTTGAGTTATTTTCATACTTAAAAAGTGAATATAATTTAGTTTTAATTAGCAAGTAGTAAATCCAGATATTTCAACTATTTCCCAAACTTCAGCCACCCCTGAAATAAAAACCACGGAGAAATGCCTAAGGGCCAAGAATGGCTCAGAAATTTCACATTTCTGTGTGGAAATACAGAGAAAGGAAAACAGACATTTATTTACTTAACACAATGTAGAACAGAAAATTTAGCAATTTACTCAAGCAGGAAACAGAAAGCTAATTTGGGCCATCCCATTGTTGCCTTCTTGGGGAATCTAAAATCTCTTATGAGGACTCAGCAGATCGAAGTTTCCCTGTTGTCAGTTCCATCATGGAATCACAGGATGGTTGTAAGGGACCTCAAAGCCCATCCAGTTCCACCCTGTGCCATGAGCAAGGACACTTTCCATTATCCCTGAATGCTCCAAGCCCTGTTCAAGCTGGCCTTGAACACTCTCAGGGATGGGGCAGCCACAGCTTCTCTGGGCAACCTTTGCCAGGCTCACGGGGAAGAACTCACGGGAAGTTCTTCTCACGGCAAGAATTCCCTGCCAAGGTGTGACCTGCAGCTGCTCCCCGTCAGCAGGACATGGCAGCATTCCCTGGCATTGCCCCTGGGCATGGCTCACCTGCAGCATGCTGGGCAGCACCCACTGGTAGCCGCTGAGGGAGAAGAGGTGGTTGAAGTGCACGGCCGTGTTGATGACGGTGGCGGCGTACTGCCTGAGCAGGGCGCTGTCCTCGGGGTGCAGGATCAGGGCACCGTTGAACACGTTCAGGAACAGCATGATCTCATCCCCCCACGGGAACTCGCTGGGCATGCCAAGGAACATCTCTTCCAGCAGCTTAATCCACAAGCTTTTCTGAAGGGTGTCTAGACCAAAGAGCTCTTTGCCAGCTGCAGGGGAGAAGAGCAACCAGCAGCAGTCAGCTCTGTCCACCACAGCCAGCCTCACCTCACTGCAAAGAACCATCCCACAACCATCACCACAACCCCATGACCATCCTTCTGCCTTTTAAAAATTATTTCCCCCATCCTGTGTTTCTTTAAATGCCCACAGAACTTGAGCAAACCTTGACTGAAAGCATCAATATGAAGAATGATAAATATCGCACAGTTCATTAATCTGCTGGTTGGACACTCTTCTCTTAAAATGTGGAAGATTTGAGCTTGCATGTGCATCATTTGCCCCACACAGAGGCTGTGCAGATTTATGCTCAGGTTTTATGTCCCAGGTGACTCACACACTACAGGAAACTGATGCAGAGTTACAATAATGCTTCTGAAATCAAGGTACAGAACTTGCCAATGCTTACCACTGTGCAAGAATGGCCTGTTTAACCTATTTAGCATCAGGCTGGAAAACCTGCTTTACATCCAGAGCAAAGTTTCTGTGTGGACTGTTTCTTTATCCCTGCTGCAGAATTTGCTCAGTCTTCCTTGGATGTCAATTGTTTCCTCAAAGTAGATGGCAAAGAACTTTGAGAAATTCTTTTTAGGTAGTCTCACACATAATTTTAATAGTCAATTAAAACTTATTCTCATTTGGGTCCAAAGCAAGTAGCCTTGCCTGGAGAATTCTAACACTGAAGCCTTTTCTGCTGCTGTGCTTACAAACCAGCAACTTTTTATCGGTTTCCTCAGGAAGAGATTCATCAGCTTCCAGAAAAGCTGCAAGCCTGTGTGTTAGTAAGGCAAATGAAGCACTCACTGTGGTGCCTTAAGGGCTGGAACAGAGGCTAGACAGAGTTCAGAGGAATAAAGAGGGCATTTGTTGAAGAGCCTTCAAAGGCCACATCCTGGCACTACCAGAGCCACAGTCATGGCTCTGCCCGGATGGCTCCAAGATGGAAGCAAAAGAGAGCTTGGTCACAAGATCTCACATTTTTATAAGGTTTTGTCCATTAGCATAATGGAGTTAATTGTCCAATTAAAGCTTCAGCCCATGAAGTCCCATGCCTCTTGTTTTTCTCTCTTCAGTCCACGTTGTTTATGCTCTTGGGCCTGAGATTTGTATCAGTTGTCCTTGAGAAGGAATTGTTTTGTCTCCCTACTCTGTGACGTGAGCTTACCAACCCTTACTATGAAGCCCAGACCCACACACTAAAGCCATACAGAATCTGAAAAATATAAAATCTAAACCCTGAGGCATCAGCTGAACCCTGTGTGCCTTGTCCAGCCCTCCAGAAGAGCAGGGGCTCGTACCTCGGGGGTCGCTGAAGAGCGAGAACTCGGCGTCGATGGCGCTGCGGGGGAAGGAGGGCAGGCGCAGCAGGTCCTCCTGCAGCATGGACACGTGGGACTGCTTGTGGGCTGGAGGGATCTTCTGCGTCAGCGAGATCAGGAACAGCACCCGCCCCACCTCCTCCAGCTTGCGGGTGAACACCTGGCAGGGAAACAGAGACAAAGGTCTACGTCAGCGCAATCCAGAAACCTTTAAAACATCCGTGCACTTCAGCAAGTTCAGCTCTAGGGCTTGCTCTTGACAAGGTTTCTGCTGTTGACATGACTCCAAGGTGTTAGAAAGTCTTTTTTTCCCAGCCTCAAGACTGAGGAAGAAGACAGGATTCTTTGGCTCTCGTTCTCAAGGCTGTTTATTTTTTTTTTTAATCTATAACATTTTTTCCCTGACCTGCCAAGGTCTGTCTGGCAGGTCAGGTTGAGGCACACTGACCACCCTCAGTGGTCAGTGTGTTATCTTATTATACTAAAAACTACGTGTATTTGATTTACAATAATTTTTAAATACTTATTACTTATGTTAGACAGTTTGTCTCTACTCTAAATTAATCCAGAAGTGCTACTATCACTTAGAAGATGGAGGCTAAAAAGAAATAGGAAGAACGATAGGACATGCCAAAATTCTTCTATTTTGCTTCTTGAATCTTCATTCTAAAACTCCAAAATTCTACTTTTCTACATTGTGATAAATTCACTATTATTTTATTCAAACTCTTGTGGTTTGTAACTCTTTCTACAAAGTTGGTAAAAGTTTCTATTGGTTAAAATCAAAGGCACAGGTGGTTTTGACTCTGTGCTAAGGTTTTTGAGCTCTCTGTTAGGTTTTCAAGTCCTCCAGGGCAGCTAGAGGAATTTCTTGGGTTCTGACAGCTCTGATCCAAAGGATGCTGCACTCATGGCTCAGAGGATCATTGTGAAATTCACAGGGCTGGTGTTGCACCCTCCTGCTGGAATTTGTGTGCCACAGTTCTCCAGCCCAGGTCTCCAAGGTGGATTGTGTTTGTAAAAATGGATCTAACAACATTTTCAGTCTTCTGGAGGACCCCAAGTGGTTATGGAACAATTTCCAACTTTGCCGTGGGTTTTTCTGTAGATTAATGTAAGCCCCAAGGTGGTCAGAGAAACCAAACCCAAGCTGAAAGCCACATGTTTGTATTTCCTCTCTTCAAGGCCCTAGATTAAAGTCAACAAGAAGTTGGAATTGCTATCAACCTTCTGGGATAAGACATCTGGCCATGGAAAGTATATTTATAATTGCAAAAGAAAAGTACTCAATAAAACAAAGCAAGTATTTCTCCAAGTAAAAAAGTACTTTTTTTGCTCCTCAGTGGTGGTTGCTACACTGTTGCTTTCTTTTCTGAAGCTGGATGTTTTTCAGCAACATCTTGCATGACTACAGAGAAGCTAGCAAATGTGTGATACAAGTTTTTACCTTAGAAATATTTTGGGCTCTGAGTGCTCTAAATATAAAAATGTGGAAAGCAAAATAATGCCCTGACAAAAATGTGAAGCCCATTATAAGCATTTTTGGATCATGTAGAGTGTATTAAACTCATTTATTTGTAGGACACCTCCTAGAACCAGAGTAATTTCTGTCAGGGAAGCAACCAAGTTGATCCCAAGTAATTTCAGATTTCTATTGACTTTCTACTGACAGATGCAGCACATGAAATATTGTCCTATTCTGTGCCACACACATATGAGATGGCATTGACTTTCTTTTCCATTATTTTAGCTGCTAGTAGCTCTTAAGCAGCATTATAGCTGCCTTTTATAACCACTCATGATGGTATTTTCCTATTCTCAGTAAGAACACAATTACAATAGCTGATTTTTGGCTACAAAAACACAACTGTTAATACTAAATGCATAATATTTAAGCACATTCCTGCACATCCTTTTTTAAATTTTCTGCAAAATGATCCACCTAAAAGGAAACTGGCTGGACAGAGCTGGGGAGGGGGGAATTCACATCACACTCTAATCTTCCTTAATAATGTACAGAATATGTGGCCTCAAGGCAGATTTCACCCGGACTGCTACTTCTCCAGCAAAGCTTTTGATCTGCATGCAGCATGAGGAAAAGCCTTCAAAAGGGGGAAAAAATATTTTCAGGGTTTGTTTCTGGCTAGAGGTATGAGTTACCTGTTTCTGAATGAGCTCTTGACCCTTTTCTGGATGCATCTGCACCAGGTTGAGCTGGGGAGAAACTGACCTCCGGAAAGGATAAATATCACGGACATAGGTCTGCCAAGAAAGGGGAAAAAGTGTATTTTAAACAAATGTAATCACTATGGCATCACTCAACAGAATGGAAAAAAGGGCCCTTTAGCCCTTCCTGAAGGGAAGGCTTTCAGACAGTGTCAGGCATCATGAAAGAGCACAAACAGAAGAGAAATCTGATCTGTTCTAACAAAACTAGACATTCTTGTCTTCTGCCTCTCCCTCTTCTCTCAAATTCCAATCTTTTACCACACACAGCTAAAGATGTGATGCTCACAGGACAGAACTCTATTTATAGGCTGTTTTTCCTCCTTTAGATAACCCTGATGTTTAAAAAGAAGCAAGATGAAAAGTCACAGGGACTTGATCTTTGCCTCACCTTGTTGTAATGAATGAGATTCCAACGCTTATCCATTAAAAAATAATGAGAAGACTGAGTTTCAGGTATGTTAAAAAACTCCAAACACTCCTGAAAAGAAAGAAATCAAAATATCCTGTTACTTTTTAGTTGTTTTGTACAAATACCACAACATCCAAAAGAAGAATATCCATCTAATAATTTATAAAGGTACAAACATGCATGCCTCAATCAGACTGGCACACTGTTGGGGCTTTAATTATTTATTTCCTTTTTTAATCATTAAAGTATGTTTGTGATAATCAAAGTATGCTGACCTCACAATCCTGAAGACTGGTGTTAATTATCTTGATGTCTTGATATCACACATATTTGTCTGACTGGATGAGCCATATTGGCCTGGGTATTTATCAAGATTTAGTGATAGGTGTGTCCTGGGTTCTCTCCCAAATTTGCTCTGAACCAGGACAAGGTGGTATGCAGAGACACAGAAGTTCTGGCACTTCCAAACACTGGGATGTGATTCCCAGTAAAATTTAACACACTCAGTCAAACTGAAGCCTTTACAAATCTGTTTCCTATGTGGCTCAATTAAAACCACTCAGGAAATTTTTGGCAGAAAGCGACTGCATAGCTCCTGGCTACCAAAATATTGTTGTGGCTACCAAGCCATCATTTTCACTCTGATCTTGATCAATTTCTTGTCTCTAGTGCTGATAAACCCAAACATTTAAATGATTTGTGTATTGATCAAAGGTATACAGCAAATACCCAGCAAGCTGCAGTGTCTCCAAATGTAGCTGCATTTGTGAGGTTTGGGATTTCTGTGAGTTCAGAGCATCTCTAATATCCTTAAATGTGGGATCCTGTTTATTGCAACCAAGCTCCCCTCCCAGGGAGACAGACATCTCTGTGAGCAGAATTTCCCTCCCTGACTCTGAGACAGGATGATCAGGCAGAATGGATTGCTGGCATGCAGGTATGGCAGGTAAATTTAAGTTTGTCCAGCTCAAACACTGTCTCCTACCTTCAGCAGAGCCTCAAACTGTGTGTCCTCGTGGACTGGTAACTGTGTTGGGATGTCACACTCATTCTGTCCATGCACAACGAGGGTTTTCGTGCCTGGAGGAAGAAAAGTTGTTGCATTCTCCCTGGTTTCTTTAATTAACTCAATTTTAGGAGTCTGCCCATGGAGGAAGAGTGGTACTTGAAATTCATTCCTGGACAGGCAGACTAAGCCAGTCCTGTCTAGAACCATTAAGCAGTGTTAACATATTCTCCCACTTCCACAGTTTAATGAGAAATTGAGCTGTTCCTAAAAGGATGAGCTGACTTTAGCAGCAACTGTCAGCTCTGAGGAAGAAACATGCAAAAGGTCAAACCTGTTTATCAGCAAGATATCTCGAGCCTGAATGATCGAGTTTTACGATGATGCTTCTCCAGCCTTTCACAGCCCAACTGGCAAAAAGCTCTGGGTTGAAATACTGTTCTAATTCACTTTCTGTCTGCTTCTTTTAGAGCTCCTAAAACCTAAAGTGGTTTTCTGAATCTCAAGGAATCAGCAGTAGAATTTACTGACCGAATACTCAACTGAAGGAAAACTGCCTTAAAATATGCAGTCATTTGTAAAAGTGTTTTTTTTCTGATCCAGATCTGATGTATCTTATTTTTGGTAAACTGGGCCATAAAGTGAAGTAAATTTAAAGACTTATTTCTTATACCTGGCATTGAAGCCGTCACCAGCAGCTTCACTTCACACTGTTCCTTCTTCATGGTCTGTTTGAGATCCTTGAAGAAGAGTCCTTCAACATAACCCACCACTTCCCAAAGGAAGGTGAGAGTGGCAGAAATGGCATCCATGCCCCATTCACACGGAGTCCGTACAAAATACATGATCAAGCCCACCTGCAAGGAATGAGAAAGAGGAATATCAGGTTGTACACACTCTTTTAACTGTGCAGAGCATTAAACACAGAATATTCTGTAACACAGAATAACAGTATTGTTCTATCTTTCTTCATTCAGAGGGATAAACTCATTAAACCTTCATCTTGAAATTTTATATGCATTAAAGAACAATCTGCCTGTACTATTCTTCCTTTTTCTAGAGATCTTGAGGACTGGGGGCAAAATGTACTCCTGCCTTAAGCACCACTGCAGCTGAGGAGAAGTGAGAATGTCTGCAGTTATAGATTTCCTGTTCTTTATGCTCTGAAATGCTGCCAAGTAGACAACTCACAAACTTCAGAGGGCTCCCTGGAGAAGCATACATCTTGTCTGCAACACCACCTAACTACATTTGTCCACAGTCTTGAAAGAAGTTGCTAGATCTGCTCCAAGAGGACTGTCTATCAGCAAAGCACTTTCTGAACCCAAATTAAGTAAAATAATTAAAATTTTTTGGTGCTGGGACCCTTCTAATTGTCTTCAACTCATTGGCCAAGGTTCAGTTCAGAAATCCATGACAGGCTGCTTAGGGATTTAATGAAAATAGAAAGGTTCCTTTTCCTCTCCCCAGAAGGCCAGAAAGGCTGGTGGAAGCCTGGTGGCTTGCACGCACAAGCAGGAGCAAGTATGAGCTATATAAGAAAAACTGAGTGCATTTATTGCACACATGAAGGCAAAGGAGAGATTCTGGGCTGCACAGTGGGCCCACAAGCTACTCACCAAGTAGTTAAAGAGGATATGAGATGTCTGGGCAGGAAAGTCTCCAATGTTCAACAAAAGCTTCCTCAGCATATACATCAGCTCATCCTGGAAGAAAAGCAAAAGTTTTTTTCTTCCCATCATGCCTATGCCATGTTCCCTAAACAGCTGCTCAAAGCTTGGCTGGGAGCAAAATCTTTGCTTAGAGCTGATAAATCAGCTGTGTCCTGTTTACATCAGGGGACAAAGACTGAGGCCAAATGATGGCATGCTGCATTATAACAGCAAATGTTCTCTCTCCAGTGCTGTCCCTGGAGTGCTCCCCAGCCCTGAGGAGCTGTGTCCCTGTCCCTGTGGAGGGGCAGCTGTGTCCCTGTCCCTGGGAGGGTACCTGGCGATTGCTGATGGTGAGCTTCTCCAGGAAGTGCCGCAGAACTGTGGAGGGATCCTCAATCAAGCAGTTCCACAGGACCTGCTGGGCAACAGCACTGACTGGGAGAGAGAAAGGAGACCAGGTCAGAACTGTCTCTTGGAAGAGCCATGAACTGCTATACTTAAAAGAACCTCCCTAGTCCTCTTCCTTACTCTGCCATATTTTATACTGAACACCCAAGACACCATTTGGTGCACTGGAATTCCTGGTAACCAGTGCAGTGATCCCAGAAATAATAATCACAGGTAATTTGAACCTTCCCTAACCACGGGTGATATGACATGAAGCACTTCACAACTGTTAAGGAATGATAACGAAATAATTGATTGGATTCATAACTTGAGATGGAAAAAAACCCCAGCAACTGAGAGAAATAAATTCGTGTACTTGTTTTGTTCATGCAAATAAGTTCAATTTCATGGTGATTCATAGAATGATTTGATCTGGTGTTGGTGAACAGTATTAGATAGTCAGAGGGGAATTGTGTTCATGATCAACTCCCTCAAGTGCAATTAATTGCAATTTTCTGAAGGTCAACAACAACATAGAATTACTCATTATTTTGTTTTCAGTACTCAGCTCCTGATCACAAAATCACACATACATTGTTTAGAGGGCCGGCTACATACAGCTAAAACTGAATACAAAATGTAACAGGAAGTTAAATCCACAACTAGCTGACATGATGAGTGAGAGATGAACGAAGCAGAACAGCCCACCAAGCCCACCAGGTATTACCACTTTCAATAAAACAAATACAAGGAAATATACTATTAATTTACAAAGACCATTACATAGGCCATGACCAAAATGTTCAGGCTGTGTAGAGGTGACATTCTGCTTGTGATTGGAACACAAAAATATGAGTGGGCATAGATCTCCAGAGGTCTCCAGTCCAAGCCCTGCTTGGAGCAGGGCTGTCATGTACACTGGGTATATTAACCACAGCTATGACTAGCCAGGGTTTGATAACCCCTGTGCATGGAGAATCAACAGAAATTATGCACTTGGTGATTAACTTCCTTCATAATTTCTAAACTGAACTTCCCAAGTTGTAAACTCTAAGTCAGCGTTCTTCTAATTCTCTGTTTCCTTTGAATCACAGCAAACAAGCCCAGCTCCTAGAGTTCCTCCTCAAAGAACACTTGTGTTAGGCCTCTTACCATCCTTGTATCCCCTCACCAAAATTTTTCAGCTTCTCAATATTTCTTTTGGGCCTCTTACCATCCTTGTATCCCCCCACTAGATTTTTTTCAGCTTCTCAATATTTCTTTTTAATTAGGGGCTTTTTTAGGGTTCAGAACGGGCAAAATCCTCTCAATGCCAAACACAAATTATGCAGAAAATAAAAATGAAAAACCCTACAAAGATACATTTCTATTGCAAATCTACATTCAAAGTTTTGACACTGGTTCTGCCATCCTTGAGCAACAATGCCTTGAAGTTTAATGGAGGTCAATACCAGCTACTCCATCCTCCCGGACTTCTCCATCTTCCATCAGGTGGACAATGGGGAGCACTGCAGCACAGATGCACGCTGGAAACACAGCCTGGGGTGGCTGGGGCACGTGGTGGTTTGGGGTGTGCTCCGTGGTGTGCTCTTCATCTGGAGCAGTGAGAGGAAGAGGAGTCAGGGAATACACTGTGATACTGTCTGCACAAACATTTATGTTAGTGCCTGTACATGCAGAACAAAGATCAGAACACATTGCAAGCATGACAGGTTTGCAGCTATTTCAAAGTACAAATGAAGCCTCCAGCCAATTTCTTGATCAAGAATTTTCACTGTAAATACGTAATTTTTTAATTTACATTTCTTTTCTTGTAGGCAACCCAGTTCTTTTTGCTAAAATCTCTTTTTTTTCAGCTGGAGTGCTCCCTGTAGCACTACTCTCCAAGCAGAACATGAGAGCAAGAGGGGTAAATAAAATAACGAAGGGCAGTAACTTATTATAAAGAAGCTCAAGCTTGGGAATATATTTGGCAAAAAGGAACACCAGAGCTTTATGGGTCAACAGGAAAGGCTTCCAGTGAATGAATCCTAGGAGGGAATGCTGCAAAGTGAAGTCACCCACCTTCTGCACTGACTGCTGAGCGCACCGACCACACGGAGCCGCGGCGGAAGGAATAATTCCTGTGGGAGGTGCTGGAGGTGCAGGACGGGCTCACGGACAGGCGGCGGGAGGCCAGGTTGGCAACTTCTTCTACTGACAAACAGAACAGGCAATGTCAATCCAGATCCAGCCAGCAGGCTCCAAGGAAGCTTTTGAAGGACAGCAATTGCAACCCAATCAGAACGCTGAAAAATTGTCGGGTAATTGTGTAGAATGCACAATTTAAAAGCTGTCAAGATCAGCCAGAGAGGTTTTTTGCTCATGCTTTGGGAAACAGCAGAACATTGGTGCATAAGAATGTTCAGTGCTCTGGTGCATCACATTTTAATAGAGAAAACCCTGAAAAATCCCTGGAAACAGCCCTGGGGAAAAGTCCAATAAATCCCAGAAAAAAAGCTCTGGAAAAATCCTGGAAAAAACCCTATAAACCCCAGAAAAAAACTCTGGAAAAATCCTGGAAAACCTCTGGAAAAATCCTGGGAAAACCTCTGGAAGAACACAGGAAAAAACCCTGGAAAAGCCCCTGGAAAAACCTATTCATCCACTCCCTGTTAGCCCTCATTGTTGCTGGTGCTCAGTTTTTCTTAAAAATTGGGATTTCTGCTTGCAGATTACCCAGTGTATGCTTAGATCTCATCTACTCTCTACTCACCTAATGGCACACACTTTGGAATGCCTTTAAGGAAGTTTTTGTGCTCTGTTAGCCTGGGCCAGTAAAACTCCTCACCCACAGACAAAGCTTATTGTTACTTATGTCATGTTTGGCTGACTGAAAGTTTGGTACTGAGCTTGATCTGGTCTCCTGGGTTCCCCCAGTATTCACCACAAAGGTAGAAAACCCCAGAGGCAATTCAGTATATCCTAAGTTTCTTAGGACAGATACAGCTAAAGAGCAATTCCTCCCACACTTTAATTACTAAAGAATTGAAGTTAGGAAAGATGGATTCCATTCCTACTGTTGCATATTCTCTTGTGTTAAATCCTGCAAGAAACTGGGAGCTTTGAGATGTAAAATGCTGCCAAGTTCCACTGAAGTTGGGGCAGATGGGGTCAGTCTCTTTATCACCCAGTAAGAACTCAATATATCCAAGGTTTTGTCCCTTTTTTGGTACTAATTTTCAAATACACTTTTTCTCAATGACTTGGACTCGTCAACAAATGGACGTTGTTGGGAGCTTCCTAACACTAAAAATCAGTTTTCCTGGACATCACTGCCCTAAGCAGTGCTCTATAATTTTCAAACACACTTTTTCTCAATGACTTGGACTCTTCAACAACTGGATGTGGTTGAGACCTTCCCTAACACTAAAAATAAATTTTCCTGGACGTCGCTGCCCTGAGCAGCGCTCTGTGTTTGTGGGAAATGCTCTCAGGTTGCTGGAATGCAGTCCCTGGTCCCAGAGCACACCTTCCTCTTCCTGCTCAGAGCTTGGTGTACAGGATGGCTCGTAGCAGGCCTCCTGAGTGATGGGGATGGCAGTGATGAGGCTGGCTTCCCTGCCCAGGCGCTTCTTCTCTTCCTCCTGCTGCAGGTTCTTCAGGATATGCTCCGCTCGCTGGTGGGAACGGGACACAGCTCGGGCAGAAAAGGACTTCTGTTGGGAGCAAGAGAGAAGAAACACAGCCTGAAGCTGTCAGGTAAGGTGCACACAGATTTTCTGATAAAGGCTTAACCTCAGTGAGGTTCAGCAGCTCAGTTTCTAAATATAAATCAGACTGGTGCCAGCTAAACAGAGATTCACCAGGAGAATTATTGGAAATAAACCTACAATGAGATTTGGTGCAAACTCATCCCAGGAGACACCACAGGAACCAGTGCACACTAAATTGTCTCTCAGGCAGTTCTAGTGAAAAAATCTTCTCTTGGAGAGAGAGCAGCTGTGTGCTTCTAAGATCTAAGTCAGTGTCTCTTACAGGGATATGAGGTGCAGTGCAGTACCTCAGTGAACAAACAGAAAAGCTTGATGCCCATGTAGAAAATTCTGTGTCCTACACTGACTATACTAGATTTTTTTCCCAACAATCTCAGAGTTAATCCACATCTTTTGGCTTAATTTACCCCACACCTCTACAGAGAGGAATCGGTGCTTTCTCTCAGGATGTCTGCTTACCGACTGATCTTCATTGATAGGGTCCTGCACACTCCCACTGCACTGAGGGACCCAGGGAGGGTCAAACATTGGCACAGATGGCATCCCCAGCACAGGAGAAGGCAGAGTGAAGTTTATACTTGGAGGAGGAATCTAAACAAAACCATGAAAGACATCTTGTTACAGCAAACTATTGTCAGTATGGTTAATTGAACGTGAACACAAGGACCCAAGGCATAAATTAACTCTGCCAATTTTTCCCACCTCTGTATCTCACTGCACTGTAGCACCATGTATGACACTCATCTTCTCTCATATTTCCTGACCTGAGCTCCCATTTTATTCTTCCTCTTTTATACAGGACTTCTCCATATCACCTCCCCCACTAGTGAGACTTATACAATATTTTTTTTTTTTCCCTAAAAACAGAGTTTCAGGAAATTTCATGGCAGTCTGTCATGAAACATCTATCCCATAAGGTGAGCTGTAAATACCATCATTAAGCTTCATTAACTACCTTGAAGATCTGCTGTGCTCCCTCTTCCATCCTTGGCCACACTTGATATCTGAACCTCCAGAGTGTGTGAAATTTAAGGATGGCATTCAGTCTTTGCACTGTTTCTGGGTGATGGAATTCGGACATCAGCATGTCAGAAACAGCCTCTGGCACTTTCACAGCACACAGCAGGAACATGGCAGCTGCAGGGAGAGAACAGCTGATCACCTGTGTTTCTCAATAATATATTTATTTTGCAAAGAAAATCTGCAGGTGTAAAAACCCACACCAAAAGAAACCCCACAAATAGGATCACCAATGTACCACGCCTAGAGGAAACTGTATCGTGCTTCATGAAACCAAGCACGTGTCATTCCACCTTTTGGAGCCACACAGCATTACAGTTGAAGCTTGCAAATTCTTCTGGAAAACCTGCTTTTTAAAACAGAGTACCCCTTTGATCTTCTCAGCTGTGACTTGTTCAAAATAAGAACATCTCTTGAATTAAAAGGACTAATTGAGTTCGGCTTTCAAAGGTTCCACTTCCAAGTGATTTCTGTGTTACTTAATCAAGGCTGATTTAACAGAAACTCTGCCTTTAACAGAAGCTCTGGAACAGGAGACAGAGCCCCAGTAGAAGTCACCTGGATATTTTCATGCATAAACCAGTTTTTATTTCAGTGGGCTCCATGCAATGATCCCAGTCTGTCTCCAAGAGAAAACAGAGCGAGACAAAGGACGAAGCAAAGCAGCATGATGGCAGCTGAGGCAGGACACTTCTCCTACCACAGGAAAGTTTATCTGGCCTTTCCACCACCTGGTGCACATCTCTGGACAGCCTTCCCCACCTCCATGAAGAATTGAGGTGACTCAGGCCAGACAAAGGTCAAGCAGTGAGTTATCCGTGGTGCCACAAATGAAACTCCAAATAAACAACTGAGTGTAAAACCAGGTGGGAGGAAATAAGCTACAAATTCCTGAGAGACAGCTTTACAATCTATAAAAGCTACACAAAATTCTACAGAGACAGAAGTCTCCTACACACTCCCTGAAATGTACAGGGGATATTCTCCATCTTCTCCTGCAAGGTCAGATGTGACTCCGCAGACACTTTCCCTGGGAATTGAGAGGAAAGATTCCATGTGTACCCCATCACCAGTACATTGGATTTTAAGCTGTACTGTTTCTTTGCTAGCTGTAACATAGGTACCTCTGTTGTGCACTGTGTGTTCTCTACTAGTAGCTCTTTTTGTTTTATTCCTGTGTAGCAAATAGTCTGCTTAAAAGCTTATGTATGTTAATTTTGTGTCTATTAAATAAATAATTTATTCTATAATGAACCAAATCAGCCATTATTAAATAATTTGAGAGTGAGAGTGGGTTTTGGGGTGCTGGCCGCCCCAACAAAGCTACTGCCTGCTGCCAGAGGCCTGGGCAAAAGGCAGGGACTTACCTAAGCTCCCATCTCTATTTATAATAGTTGCTTCAATGGATCATATTTGAATATAAAGAGACATTAATTAAAGTACAGACTGATGGAGGCCAGTGAATGCAGATGGTGTCAGAGGGGCACTGCAGGAGGCAGAATCAGAGGGATTCCTGTTGCTCTGGGAGCTCAGTGGTGTCAGAGAATCCATGGCTTCCTTGACCAGCAGCTCCCTGCAGAGCACTGAAGATAATCTCTCTAGATTTGGTGGCTGCTCCTCCACAGTAGCAAGAAGACATTTGCCAATGTTTTCTTCAATGCTTATTCAGCAGGTGCCAGGCCCCAGAGCAGTGTTTGTGGGGTTAGTCTCTGATTGCCTGGGCTCCTGGTGCTGCTCAAAATCTGTGGGGACCCTCAGAGAGTTCCTTCTGCTCTCTGATCTCCTCAGACTATAACAAGTCTTAGTAGGACACATGTAAAAGGGTGAGTTCATTCTGAGGCAACCAAGAACAGAAACAGAGCCTTGGGAGAGGTCAGCAGATGGTGCTGCAGTACATGAACAAGGCATTCTTTTTATCCGCCTTCTGTTTTTTTCTTTTTATCCAGTTTCTGTATAGCAGCACTGGCTTTGACCTCAATGAATGCAATTTATGTTTGGGCTGTATTCACCTTCTTCTAAAAAAAGCTACTACAAACCCTCAAATGGATTTTAGTCCTCCCTTCAAGAAAGGGAGAAGAAGGAAGATGTATTTCAGAGGCTGCTTTGGAGCAGCAGCCAGATAGCACTCCTCATCCCATTCCCTGTAACCCATGCGGATTTTTTATTAGAAGCACAGAATCATTAAGGTTGAAAAGGACCTCTAAGATCATATAGTTTAAAAAGTATCCAAAATTATTCCTTTAGAAAGGGACTTGAAGCAGAGAAAGGAGTACTGCATCAGGCAGATTATTTCTTCATCTGAATCCATTAAATAAATATCCTATATATCATATAGGCCCCTCATTCTTCCTGCTGTCCTAACAGCATCTGTTACACATAAATATCTCACTTCAGGGACCAGAATTGTGCATTTAAGTGCTGTGTTCTAGGTAACTGTACATCATACTTTACAGTAGCATTAATACTTTGAATTGCTAAGGAAATATTTCTTCTGACATATCCTGTTTATTTTTTCACAGCTGGTCATTAGGTCAGTCATCTTTTGGCCACGGGATAAACTCTGAACCTAGATAATTTCCATGGGAGAAGATCCAAGCTCAAAGTGGAAAAATTCTTATTACTACTTTGCAACGACATATATGATGGTAATAAATTTCATGCCAGGTGCAAAATTTCAAAGTCCTGCTTTCACAAGTATATGATGTCCTAATATCTCTCTTAAAGATGCCTCTCAACTATGTGTCATCAGCAATCATCTGTGTACTTTAAAACTAAGTGGAAATGGAAAATTAGATATTTAGTACAATAACAGTACTTAATGAGCAATGCTGCTGTCTCCAAGCAACATGGGAATTTTCCATACAGCTTGACAGGAGCTATGACAGTTTCACTCTCATTCCCTGTGTCACTTTTGGTATGAGCTTTCAATTGGTACTAATACTTTAGGTTTTAGCTTTTATATTTTTCAGATTCTGTGCTGCTTTAGTGTGTGAGCTCCATGTTAGGGGATGGTGAGCTCTCTTCACAGAGTAGGGAGACAAAACAATTCCTGCTCTAGCTGGGGACTAAGGACAGCTGATACAGATTTCAGGCCCAAGAGCATAAACAATGTGGACTGAAGAGAGAAAAACAAGAAGGGTGGGACTTCATGGGCTAAAGCTATAACTGGACAATTAACTCCAATATGCAAATGGACCAGAACTTATAAAAGTGAGAGACCCCATGACCGAGTGTCTATTTTGTGACCATTTGGGTTCAACTTAGGTGCAGCCCTGGCTGGGCTCTTGTGCTGCCCAAGGTGGATCCATTGAGGCCTTTTAATAAATCCCTACTTTATTCTTTATTTCCATCTAGCCTCTGTTCCAGGTCAGCCTTCTCAAGGCATCAGTACTAACATTTCCATGAGGCAACATACAGAATGCTTCAGTAGACTCTGGACAGCCTGAATCACAGTGTTTCCTCTGCCTACAAACCCAATTGAACACAAATACTAATTTTAATATTCTCCAAACATCCACCACATGCAGGGCCCCAGAGAGAGTGCCCTCCTGATCCTTCTGACCACCTCTTTTCCACAGAGCACACAAAGGTCTATGAAAACCAAGAAACGTGTGGTGCCATTCAGGTTCCTCCACTGCAGAACTGCCAAGTGCTGTGAGTTGTGCCGCCACAGCAGCCACCCTGAGGGTGTGGCTGTCTCACCTGCTGCCCCAGCCATGTGCTCGTCCACGCTGAGCAGGAGCTCCCAGGCTGCTGGCTGGATGTCCCCGTACATCTCCTCGGTGAGGATGGGAGCCGCCTTGATCAGCAGCGACAGAGGGGCAGGGGACAGGCTCATCACCTGCAACAAACCAAGCCACGCCTCAGGGCTGAGCAAACTATCCACAGGGGAGAACACACTCAGTGATTTTACTCTGGTTTTGGTCTGCAAATTACCCACCAATAACTTCTAAGTTCAACTGTTTCAGAAAATGCTCCATAGAAGGGACGTGGCCTTCAGCTTATACTGAAAGGACAGTGTTTCCAAATTAGAGTTTTTTGCTTGTCCCTCACATCATCAAAACACCAAAAACGAGGACAGAAGGAAAGCCAAACTCTCCCAAAGTGGTGCACAACCAGCAATACAGGTCCATTAAACTCTCACTAAGAACAGGCTGTTGCTTCTTCAGGAACTTTGAACAAGTAAGAAGAAAGAAAACAAATACTGTAAACTGACAGGCTGCAGTTAAACATACCTGTGAATTCTTTGTTTTTTTTTAATCCTCAGCTCTGGTGCATATGGCACTATGGAAAGCCAGAGATGCAGATTGTGGTTTAATGGTAAATATTTAAAGGATTCTTTGACCATGTTTCCTTAAGAAGTTTAAATTTAGTACTACTCAGACTGGGAAAAGATGTAGAGCTGAACTGATTGATATTCAGGAACAGCTCTTCACATGGGCTTAGAGATCCATATTTATTTTCCCTCTTGTTGCATTTTAACATGGCACCTATATATCTGCCTCACTAACTAGCATATGGTCTAATCAATACCTGATTCCTGATGTATTTTAGCATTCCAGAGTCCTTCTTCCCTTCCAAGTTGATATCAATCACTCTCTTTTTAAGAGAAGGAGTTCTCAAGCATGACTTGTCTGAGCACTGGAAGGAAATAAAAACAAAGCGGAGTTCACTTTTATATTGCTCAAAATGTGGAAAAGGAGATTATGTACAAGAGGAATTTCCATATACTAGAAACCATCTGGTACCAGAGCTGTAGCACAAAGCCTTCTTCTTTGCTGGCAACAGGCCTAGTATCAGTGGGACAACACATTTCATCCAATTTTCTTCTATTTTTAACAATGCCTTTCCCAATAAAATCTTAAGGCAGAAGTCAGTAAACCAAATGAACAATTTTAATGTTCTCTGTGTAATCTTCACTGGTGGCACACCCATGTATTTAGTTAAGTAGGTTATAGGCAAAAAGTCTACAGGTTCTCTCTAAAAGATTACCAATGGAAGTGTTCAGTGTACAGAATGATTCCTCTCACGGAATCATAGAATTACTGATGTGGGAAAAGACCTCTAAAGTCAAACCAATAATCTAATGCTGCCAAGTCCACCACTAAATCATGTCCCCAAGTGCCACATCCTTGCTTTTTTTTAAGTCCTCCAGGGATGGTGACTCCACTGCCTCACTGGGCAGCCTGTGCCAGGGCTGGACAAACCAATCAGAGAAGAAATTTTTTGCTAATATTCGATCTAAACCTTCCCTGGTGTAACTCAAATGGCCCTGAGCCATTTCCTCTCAGTCTTGTCCTTGTTTCCTTGGAGCAAAGTTCAACATCTGTAGTGAGAGTCCTATGTATTGGATAGGTGGGTCCTGTTGCTCTGGATGAGCTACAGCTGTGGGGTCCTTGGTTGGGTAGCAGCTGTAGCTCATGAAGGCCACTGGGATAAAAGGGGGTGGGTCGAGAGCCCAGAAGGAGCCCCTGTGAAGCCATGAGGAACTGCACAGCAGAGAGGAACTGCATGGTAGAAAACCAGCTAGAAGGTGTGGACTTTAAGAATATTGTAACAAGGGTATGGGACTCCAGAAATATGAAATACAATAAGATATCAACAACAATTGGTGACCCCGATGTGATAGAGGTATGTAGCCTGAAGAGCTGTGGAAGATAACTAGCAGCCTGAAGAGCTGTGGAAGATTGTGTGTATTGTACTTGTGTGGTGTACGAGGCCTTTAAGTCTTGGGATAAAACATGTATTGTAAAGGGAATGAATATGTTGTACTTGAACATCTATATTGTATTTGAATACATCTGTTAGTAATAGAAAAAGGGGGAAATGTAGTGAGAGTCCTATGTATTGGATAGGTGGGTCCTGTTGCTCTGGATGAGCTACAGCTGTGGGGTCCTTGGTTGGGCAGCAGCTGTAGCTCATGAAGGCCACTGGGATAAAAGGGGGTGGGTTGAGAGCCCAGAAGGAGCCCCTGTGAAGCCATGAGGAACTGCACAGCAGAGAGGAGCTGCATGGTAGAAAACCAGCTAGAAGGTATGGACTTTAAGAATATCGTAACAAGAGTATGGGACTCCAGAAATATAAAATACAATAAGATATCAACAACAAACATCCACCTGGCTGCACCCTCCTGTCAGTTTTGGAGACTGAGGAAGTCCCCTTGAGCCTCCTTTTCTCCAGGCTGAGCTCCCCCAACTCCCTCAGCTACTCCTGGTGCTCCTGCCCCTTCCTCCTCTCCATTCCCTTCTCTGGACACACTTCCATGTCCTTCTTGGACTATGAAAAAAGCAAAGATTGTCAGTTTCTCTCTGGAAGTGAGGTCTGTGCAAACACCCTGCACGTGTCTGTAGGAGACCTCACTGCCTCTCAAATTCTTTTTTCCTGCTGTTTCTTAAATGCTTTGATGGTTTGATGTATGATGAAATGCCTATCTCTGTCGTGCAATTCAAAGCTAGAGATGAAACAAGCCAAAGAAATGCACACTTCTTTTGCTGCCTTTCATGAAACACACCAGCCACTCATCTCTTGCCTGCCTTCTGCAGAGGAAATGACTGCTTCTCTTTCTAAACAACTCGTGCTTTTCTGTGCTAGAGGAAAAATGTGGGGTTTTCAGGATAGCAGAAACATTAGATTCTGATTCACCTGCTCTGTGCTTTATTCCATGAAAATACCCCTCAATTTCCTAACTTGACAGGAAACAAACAATCTCCTGGTTGGTGAAAAAAGCATAATTAATTTTTCCCCTTCATATGCCACTGCCAGCCTCTTTACCCAGCTGAAAGCTTCGTGACAGTTCCATGAACACTTTTGTTTTCAGTGTTACTGCCAAGCAGTTGAATGGCTCTGCCATTACAATTATTCAGGATAACTGTAGTCTGCCTGCTGTGGTTTAACTGTTGACACAATTCAGTTGGTGTCTGGGTGGGCACTTTCCTGAAAGCAGAAATGTATTTCCACTGAAGTTAAAAGTACACTTTTACATATAAAAAGGCACAAAGTTGTCTGAATACCCTGCTGAAAGGGTCATTAAAAGGAGACAAACATTAAAGATCAATGTGTACAGTTCTTGGAACAGCTGAGAGCTCAGACCTAAAAGAAAGAAACTACATAAGATTTTACAAGAATTTCAAGAGTGATTATTACCAATAGACAAGAAAAAACATGAACAAAGAGAGACAGAATCCACAGGGTAGTAAGTAGAGGCCACAAAATAGCATTAAAAGTGAAGTCAGGTTGTAAGCTTTTGAAATGACCTTATCAGCAACTAAGACTCATCCCAGTCAATAGAGATGACATTCCTTACATAATGCTGAATGATTTAATTCAACATTAATGACTTAAACCCTGAATGCTGAATTTTTTTACAGCAAAGCCAAGCTTAGGAAAACCTGTATCCATTTTGTCATGAAAGAGCTGTATGAGTACATCACGCAGTTTGCAAAGGCAACCATGACATGTCTGCACCAACCCTAAAACATACTGCTTTTTCCATTTACTCACTTCCTTCTGCTTTTTGCCTCTTGCCACGTTGTTCAGGGTGCTGTTTTCCCTCAGGGAGTCCACTGTGTCCCCATAGAGCAGTTTGATGGCGCGGACAAGGCGGGCGCAGGAGCGGCTGTGGTGCAGGTAGCAGTGGGGGTGACAGTAGTCAATGTGTGTGCAGATGAAACTTTGCTGGTTGCACAACAGGATCATAACCTGGAAATTAAAGCATAAACAGTTACCTACAGAAAACGGAGCTGCACAGGCAGGGATTGGGACGGGCAAGCCAGCTTTTTCTCAGCCTAGCTAGGGAGGTGTGAAGCTCAACGCAGGTTTAAAAAGGTATTTATCTGTGTAGGTCTTCATACTGACAAAAGGTTTGCAAACTAGCTGGGCATGGCTAAAGAAACATTAGTGCTAACAAAGAAAAGGAACAGAGCTGCTATAGATGTGTATGTTTGGCTAGTGGCAAGGTTAAGGGTGAGGAAAACAGCATACTCTCAGTTTGTATCACCACTCTGATATGAGAGCTTGGACTGGAAACCATCAACCACCCAATTGTTAATAAAGCTGCAAACCCACCATGCTTGGGGTTAGTTTCCTTCAAGGGGTGCAGAGGGAAATATCTCAGGATGCTCTCAGGTAGAAATAAGCTGTGTCAGATGCTCTGCATGTCATTGGGCAGACCCATCCAGCCCAGCTCTATGGGAGCTGGCTCAGTTGCTATTTCTACTAGTGTTGCCATATGGCAGCAAGGAGTAGTAAAACTTAGCTAGAAATCAGGTAAATATTTTGGAATTTAGCTATTCTGAGCCCAGCTGCAGAAACACTGGTATTAGTCTCTAAGCTACTTAATTGAAGATAGCCCTGGCAAGTCTACACTTGAGTGACCATTCTCTGGTGTAACTCAGATGGTTTCCTGCCAGAGGAGCAAAGCTCAGCCCAGCAGCTCTTTGTACATTGATCTTCACATTACACACAAACCCAGCCTCTTATTAGCACTGAGGAAAACACACAGACATCTCCAAGCCATTCACACTGCAGGTCTTAAGAGGCCTTTATGAATCTTTGTGTTCCCCCCCACAGTCCAGTGCAGAAGTACCCAGAACTACCAGAAGGAAGCTATCCCAATTTTTCATCCACTGTGTCTATGTCTGTGCAGCTGCAGTCTGACGGCTCTCTCTCCAGGCTGCCACATCCTTCTCAACCTTAAAATACTGAAACTTCTAAAAATGACAGGAGCTTAACCTAAAACAAATCTATGTAATGTTTGTGGGATTCCTGTGTTTGCCTCCTTGTTCTGGCCTCCTATCATTTTGGGGTCAGTCAAGAATAACTCAATATTTTTATCAATGTGCAAATCGTACAGCAGCAGCGTAGAGCTTCTACCAGCCTCTGGTCCACTGTTATAAATTGCTGTAATTTAAGAGTAGTGAGGACACCAGGCTCCCTAAAGGACATGTAAAGGAAATGCTGATGCCTTCACAGCAGCAACTGGAACCAGTGATCCTTTGGAGTTGTTTGCTTGTGGCAACTAAGTAAAGCAGGCTTTTGTTTTGCTTGTAGTTTTAGTTTTAGTGACCGTTCCTCCTTTCTAACAAATGGAAAAAAATAGCATTGTCATGTAATATTGGTACTTGTGTGTCATTAACTGTATCAGGTGATTTTTCAAATTTTCCTTTCTCCTGTGCAAGGTTATCTCATGTAAAGTGAGACAAACATCTCAAGTTTCTTTCAGAATTCATGAGTTCATGCAGCTTCCCACACTGAGCAAGGACACCATGATGTATCTAAAGCTTCTAACTAGGGAAATTCCCTTATCCACTAGTAATGCAGCCTCTAATACAAACACATATGTCCAACACTTTAGTACACATATGTACTCACTTTAGTACACTGGAATTTCCAAATGAGGTGTAACCATTACCAAGAGCATTGGAGTACTAAAGAAAGCAGGGTAGTCCAGGGATTGAGGTACTAGATTGGAAGACATGGCATTCAAGTTCCCTGCCCTGCCAGCCTCATCTGAAAAAGAAAACTATCAAAAACTTTTTCTGACATCAAACTATTAGATTAAGCCTGTTTTTGCCCACACGCCATAGGAATGGGGCAGCTCTGTGAAATACCCAGGGAAAAAAATGAAGACATCAAGTCAGTATTGAAAAATGAAGATATCAAGTCAGATATCAAGCTGCCATTCCCAAAGGCAACTCAGAAGTCAAAGAGTGTCTGTGCTCACACAGGACACCATCAATCATGGCACAGCAATGCAGACTTGCCCAATTGACTTCTGGCAAGTCTAAATCACAGAGATTTAAGTCTAGGGCACAGAGATTGCCCAAAGGGATGCCTTAGACCCTGCATGGCCAAACCATATCTGCACTGTTGTACCCCTGTCTGCTGCTGGACAGAGTCAAGACTACACAAACTACCTCATATCCTGGAGATCTGGTACATCACCTCAGGCCTTGTCTGTATTTGGAATTAGCCCCTGTTCAACAAGGCCCTGTTGGCTTACACAGGCAGTTTCTAAAATGCCACTTCCCAGAAGCCCAGCTCACACTGTAGCCCATTGTGTTGCTCTCCCTGAAACACACACTACTGGCCATGCTGGAGATAAGGTACTGAGCTAATTTATTTTTCAGCTGAGGCAGCATGGCTGTCCCTGCACACCTAGGGAGAAAACAAATCAAATATATGACCTAGAGAGAAGGAGGTTTAATTCCATTTCAGAAATGGCAAACACAATCCCCAAAGGTCGCAGCTTGCTTACACCTGAGATCCTTTATGCTATATGGGAAAAGCACAAACTGTGATCTGTTTTTTGCCAGACCAAGGTGTTCTTAGTTGAAAATGCCATCCTTGGGAGCACTTCTGGCAGCTTGTACTTACGTGCAGCCAGGACATGTTCCGGTGATAGTTCTCCTCCATGCCCGTGCTGCTCAGTACCTCGGGTTCGATGCTGGGCTCGCTCGCGCTCCAAGGGCTCCCTTCTTCAAAAGAAAAATACCCAAAAGGTTGTTGTTTTTACTGCTCCCTGTGTGCTTTAAGACTAGGGACAGCACTTGTAAGCCAGGCCAGCCTTGTGGGAACAGATGAGAGTACACAGAGTGTGTCACACTGGAAAGACTGCATCGGGACATCCCTCCCCAGTCCTCTGCTGGCTTGACACTTACAAGAACTATTTGGACTTGACCCATGGGCCATCTTGTCAGTAGCAAACATCTGTCCCTCCGTTTTTATTTTTTTTTTCTTTAATGGAAGGGAAATGGATAATCCAAAACCATCATGAACAAATTCTTTGCACCATTCAGATGCTGCAAATGGTTGGTTTAGTGATCTGCATTGACTGGGCTCTGTGGTTAAAAAAGTCAACAAAAATCCAACCAGAAGTGGCACCCAACTGGAAATGCCAACAGGAAAATCCCTGCTAATTGCCCATAGAAACTGCTAATGCCATGGGGATGAAAGGGGAAAAAAATCCTGATTCTTGAACACTAGAACACTTCAGACCTCAGCCAAGGGAGAGATTTCCCTGAGAATTTCACTGACCCCTGTGTTTCCCCTAACCACTTCACACCCTATGGGCCTCCTATAAAACTAATACTAATGATATTAGGACTTGGCTGGAAATTACTTTTAGTTTACCCTTTTTCTCTTCTTTAAGTGAACTGTGACTCGTCAAAGTTTACAGAATTGACAATCCCACTCTCCGTGTTCTCCTACTGAAGCATCTTTTGGGCAACATAAAAATGACCATTAAACTTGGGAGGTTATTCCAGCTCTAAATGTATCCACAGCTTTTGGTTAACACCAATCGTGAAGGGAAGCCCTTTAATTCAACTGTGATGGAGATTTCACAAAGTAGGATGCACATCTTGTTCCCATTAGATAAATTTACAGACATCCATCTTTTAAATACTAAAGAAAGCACCTGTAAACCACAAAAATAAATCTATATGCCAGTATGTAGAAATATAGTGTGCAGCATGTGAATGTTAATGCTCTGCATATATGAATACATGTTTTACATGTCACCAGACATGCTTATGACATCATATCTCACACAGAATATGAAGTACATGCCTAAATACATATGTGTTTATATATAAATATATACACACATATAGCCAATCTGTTGCTATGGACAATAAAATATCATATATACATATCACCTCATGTATTCATGATATCCTGTGATTTAGGGGGGTGTGTGTATGTGCAGATACACAGGTGCATGTGCTCCCCTACAGACAGCAAGCGTTCAGCTGGCAGGCCAGCATTCTAAGAGCTCATGCTTTAACACAGTTCTGAGCTGACAAGCTGTGCATGGAGCTGACACTGCACCCAGGATTTGTACCGTGCTCCTCCCAGGCCCTGGCCCAGGCAGTCCCTGAAGAGAGCTCCAGATTTTTCCTAGCCTGCAGAGGTGGGGATCTCTCTCATCATTTCTAGCTCTGCTGGGATCACATCAAGAGAATTTTATCCTTCCTGCTGTCCCCTCCCTTTCCGCCCACTCATCTAAGTTACCTATATCAGTGACAGTGTCCCTGCTGTGGGACAGCTGCAGCTCCTCATTCTCAGACTCTGAGTCCTGCCGTGATAACTTGGTGCTCTTTAGGCTGCCGGCCCGGCGAATGCTGGAAAGGGAACCCCCCTTCTTCACCCGGAAACTGCGGGTTCCTTTAATCTGGAGCAAGCGGGAGCCTCCTATCCTGATCTTCCTGCTGGGAACTGTATTGAAAGAATAAAAGAGGACTTTTTTCCCCTTAATTTTTCCCCATTTAAAAAAGAAAGAGATGCTGGCCCTCCCCGCCCTCCCAGCCCTTTGCTGCCAGCCTGTATTTGCAGCGTCTTCTGCCAGGGAATCAGAGTGGGGTCAGAGGCTCCCTCCAAAGCCAACGCCAATGCAGCTCGATCACTCGGGGAGCAAAGATGCTTCACAAAAATGTGGTCAACACCTCAAATCCTGGAGATCTGGTACATCACCTCAGGCCTTGTCTGTATTTGGAATTAGCCCTTGTTCAACCACCAGCAAGTGGAGTCATCTGCACTAACAGAAACCCAAAGCGTGGACAAGAAAATCCTACAATTTACACCAAACTGAATCAATTCCTGTCAGGAAGCAGGATCTGCCCAATGGATGTGAATTGTAGTTTTCTTTGCCAGTCCTTAGAGTTTACATTAGTGCAGCATCACCTCTTGCTATGGACAGCTGGCTGAATCCCAAGCATGAACAAGGCACCTTGGACAAACCTATTTTCCCATGGGCCTGGGCTCTGTAAACCTCCCTGAGCTCTGCAGTAGGATCAATGATTTATTTATACAAGAGGGGAGTCTGCTCCATGAGGCTAGCACTCAAGGCTTCTCTGAAGTGAGGTTTGCATAAATCCGTGTCTCTGCATGTTACTCTTCATCATTAGAATGCTTTAGAGGAAACAGAAGCACGTAGATCTTCTCCTTCAGACAAATCAGCAGCTTTCAGGCATTAACAACATCCATTGACACTCTGCATTTTTGATGAGCACAGACATGGAATGGTTCAATGTTTAAAGCACCAACTGTTTGCACTTTCATTCTCCTCCCAGTTCAAAGGCAGTACATGGCAGTATGTCAGTCCAAATGTTGCAACACTCAGTCATTTTACGGCAGGTCTAACCAGGCAAGGCCACGTGTGATCAATTACCTTTGGTGTGTGGTTGGGAACCAACAGCACAGAGCTTTTAGGATACTATGGGTAAGCAAAAGATTTAAATGGAATTGGATTTTGGTTTCAGGATAAAGCAAACACACCTTTACTCCTGAGATTGCCCCCAGCTCCTCCAGAATGGAATTCCCACTCCCATTTGCAGTGGCTAGCATCCTGGTCAAAGGCAGCTGGATATTTTGGGAGCTATCCCTCAGTCCTCACAAATCAGTTGGCAAAGCACTGCTGGGTGACCCAAGAATCTCCCTCCAAGTGCCCATGCTAAGTTCCTCAGCAATCGCTTCTGCTTGAACAATGTTCACATCAGCTCCACGAATCCCAGACTGCTTCAGCACATGTAACTGCATTTCATGAGCTCTGCAGAATCCCATTTTGGCACCCAAAGAGCACTTGTGATCATCTGAGAGCCTGCATCTACCTAGCTGTGGAGTCTGCATTTCAGACCTACCTGGAGCAGATTCTATACAGTAAACCCGTGGCTTTGGGGGAGCTGCTAAGCCATGCCTGGGGGGAGCAATGAGAGCAAAGTTTTTAACACTCAAGAGAAATGAAGGGGAAACAGATTAGCACTCATCAAAGAGTTTGAGATAAAGAAACCCCTCACTGCAGGCAAGCAAAACTTAGTTACATTCACACAACAACGTTTTCTTATCTAGGAAAGTGTAGATTATGAAAGATGCCTCTGTAGTGTTTGGCCCAGGTGGATTCCCAGAAGAATATGCTGTGGCCAAAGAGAAGAACATAATTATTGTAATTTTAAAATATAACATTACCTTGCATTTATTAAGCTTCTAAAATACTGGAATTACATTTTTGCTAAAGTATATTAGGATTCAACCTTCCTACCATAGTCAATTTCTCCATGTCTAAAATCATTAAAGAGGCAACTTTAGTAAAGGAAAACAGCTTAGGGAAAAGGGAAAATGGAAAGAAAACTCAAAACTCCAGGAAAATGTACTTTAATGGAGAAAAGGGTGCAGAAAGTCAATACTATCTTTGCAAAAATCCATTATGCCTGTAGCACAGTAACATGCAAAGGAAAAGCTAAGTCAGCATTGTCTCTAAGAAAAAGAGGATAGTTAGAGACTTTCCACCAGCAATTTCCAGCAGGACTGCCTGCTTGAAGGTATCCTCAAAAAAAAAAAAACAACCCCAACCCCAACCTAAACTTCTTCTCATCTAAACAGGCAGAGACATCTTATCCCACACATCTTAAGACTAACAGACAGACCATAAGGCTGTGTGTTTTTCTGGGCTGCCAATATACCAAGAGTAGACAAAATGAGGTTGAGCATCAATTTATCCAGCTCACCTTTCCTAGGTGGGTCTGCACAGAAGGAACTGGCCCACCAGACACACAGGTTTGGGAAAAGTTTTACACCACATAAGTCTTGGAAGCATTTCTAATATTTTCTCCAGTAATTGTGGCAAGGTCACAGCTGAAGACCACATAAACTTTATCCAAAGCTGGCAGAAGTCAATAAAAGCTCCTCCAATTCATTAATACACATTACAGTTCTGAGAGGAAAACCAGCCACAGACCTCATTCTTGTGAAACAATCATTAAACATTTAACCTTTTCAAGCAAAATTATCACTCAAATCCCTGCACCTGTAAATAACTACTACAAGACAGAATGTAAAAAGTTCTAGGAAACCTGTTAGAGGGTGATCTAGAGGTATCTGGCAGTTTAGTCTCTAATTGCAAATACACACACAATGACTATATTGTATTGCAACACTTGTACCATCAGATAGAATGTGAGTCTTGCATGAGATGGCTCAAAAATGGAAACGATCTGCTGCTCTCAGCAAACACAGTGAGCTTGAAGTCTGCTTGTACACTATAGAGGATGTTGGTAACATCAATCTGCTAGCCATCAAAAGCCACACAGTGGATTTTTCATGTGGTAGCAAAGAATTCAAGAGGCCAATCACACTAATTTGTTGTGATGCCATGACTTCCAAACCCGTACAGATTTTCCACGGAAAAATACCAATCTTCCCTTCTATCTGTGATTTCCCCAAAGTGAAAAACTGTGATCATTAAAAAACAAACACCACTTTTGATCTTTATTTTTACAGTGAATCAAATAGTGATGCTTCTTTTCTCAGCATCTCACTGAGGCAGTTTCAAACAAGGCTTGCTCCTTTTTAGCAATTGTGCAAAGCTTTCGATCGATTTCAGTCATAGCACTGTTTTATAAAATTTAACATCTTTGCTTCTCACATTCATTATATTGAACCCTGAAGGCCAAAAGCGTCTCAGAAATGGTTTAAAGCCACGAGACTCCATGGCTGCCTGCTTCTTAACACAGTCTATGCAAATGAAAACACAAAATCAAGCGCCACTTCACAAGCCCTGAGAGTACAAAAGCCTTATTGTTCTGACAAACCTTTTTTCTCCTCGAAGCCAGCCTCAGATTTGAGGGTGTGGCTGCTGCTGTGCAGGGAATCCTTTGAATCTTCATTTTCATCCAGAACCCCAGCAAAGCTGATCTTTCTCTCATACCTGTGTCGGTCCATCTCGGGATCCAGCCGCAGCCTGCAGCTCTCCAGGTCCTGCAGCAGAACGGAGACCACACACATGTGCCAGCAGTGTGAGCTCCCACTGCAGCCAGAGAAGCTTCACAGGACTCACAGAATCACGGGGTTGGAAGAGACCTTCAAGATCAGGAGTCCAACCCAGCCCCAACACCTCAACCAAACCCTGGCACCCAGTGCCACATCCGGGCTTTGTTAAACACATCCAGGGATGGTGACTCCACCACCTCCCTGGGCAGACAATTCCAGAACTTTATCACGCTTTCTGTAAAAAACTTTTTCCTAATAACCTGTATTTCCCTTGGTGCAGCTTAAGGCTGTGTCCTCTCATTCTGTCAGTGCGGCCTGGTGAAAGAGCCCAACCCCACCTGAGCACAGGCACCTCTCAGGAGCTGTGCAGAGTGATAAGGTCACCTCTGAGTCTCCTTTTCCCCAGGCTGAGCACCCCCAGCTCTTGAGGAAGAACTGCTTCAGATGGGATTTATTTTAATCACATCTAAGCCAACTGCTCTTTGGCCTTGCAGCAGTCTGAGCCACCTGCCAGGATGGAAGAGTTACCAACCACAGAATTATTGGGATTGGAAGGGACCTCTGGAGATCATCTGGTCCAACCCCCCTGCCAAGTCAAGGTCACTCAGAGCAGGTGACACAGGAACACATCCAGGTGGGTTTGGAGTGGCTCCAGCTGTGAGCAAAATGAGCTTGTATCTGCTCCATGATCATTCCAGGGCTTTGGGTGAAACTTCAGTCAGGACCCACACACAGCACCTCACTCAGCCCACAGCCCTGGCAAGTCTGCCTGCTCTATTGGTAGTTAACTAGCTCACCAAAACTAGTTCAGTTGAAAATGTTTCAGTTCTTCAAGGCCTCCAAGGCTGTGCTCCTACCTATGGAACAGGTCTGCCTACAAACACCAGTGGAAGTGAGATCTGCTCTACTGAAACTCCAGCTATATGGATCATTACATTATGTACCTGATCTTCTTGGAAAGGAAGCATCGCTCCAAAAATACAGGCTTAATATTTTAATCTGAATTACTGTTGCCTCTTTTTTTCCCCTCTTTACAAAGTTAGAAGCAGCACTCCATGGCCATTTTTTCTTACAGACTCTTACATAATGTGCCCTTGAGGTTTCTTTCACCTATAGCTCACAGAGTAATTCCTCCTCCTTGTCTCCCATACACAAGTCTAGAAAGTGATTAACCAGTTGCACTTCTAGCTCACATAAAAGCACTGATTTCTGTTGACCCTCATTATCCAACATATTCTTAGTTCCAAGCCTAAGTACTTAATGACGTGAATTCTAAACCATGGTATTATCCTGCTTGTGGATGCAGTGATTTATTATGATGTAATATCACCAGTGTATTTAAGGAGGATTTTGCTGAATTTATTGCTTTTTAAAACTGTCCTTCTTGCACACCTTGGGGCTGAGCCACTCCATCAGAGGTCATCTACAGCATCTGGACTCATTTTCAGAACCTAATTACAATGCTATCCAGATAAATCAGCCTGTCAAGCATAATTGCCATGACTAAAATTTCATCTGTCATTAACAAAAGCCAGGATAGTAGAGCTAAATCCTTCATGGAGATTTAACTTCTCTTTTTTTTCTTTATAATTTTTATCCTGGTTTCTTAAAGAAATTTGGCTTAAAAGCTGAAACTACATCAGCCATTCAATTCTCATCTCATTCTATGCTAACCACCTCTGAAGGTGAGAGTCACAGTCAACTCAGCTTTGTTACAGATGGATAATGAGATTATTGGCTCTTGCAATTAAGGGATGACTATTCTGTGAGTATTTAAGAAAATCTTTAGTCATGTGTAGTTATTGTAGTTTAGATGTCCCCTGATCTTCCCATAGGGCAGTTCCCAGCACTGCAAATTTTTCCTTATGTAGTCCTCTTCTTGTATTTTTGTTAAGGGTTAATAAACCTTTTTAAATTTTCAAAGTGAGCAGTTGCTTCTCACAACTTGTCAACAGATGACTTGTGTGCATGTGTGTTTTTTGAAACAACAGGCTAAAGGTAATGTTAAACAACAGTAATAGACATAAGAAAATCCACACAAGAATGAAACACTTAAAATCTGTTTTCATGTGTTCTGCTATTCACAGGTGACACAGCTTAGTGTCAGCTAACCAGTTGTTTAGTTTACTGTTTATGCCAGGATTTGCCTCTGAGTCTCATGGAGATTTTTTCTTTCTTTGCTTCGTTGTCCCCATCTCTTTCCTTTCTTCCCATTCTCCCTGCAATTCTCTGGGTCTGACCCAAACCAACGTGCACCTTTAAAGTTCTGGCAAATTCTCTGCAAACCACTCTATTCCCTTCCTCTGTCTTGTTCCAGTCCCTGGCCACTGCTAATCAGCTAGTGAGCATTTCAGCTCATCACTTCCTATAGTCTACCCAAGTCCCCCACCCTTTTTTCTCAATCCCTCTTCTCTCTTTGGAAATTTTCTTTAACTTCCAGCAGCACACGGTGTGCTTCCATGGCCTTACCTTCTTAACCAACCCATTTCATGTACCCTGACCATCTTCTATTCACCACACAATGGCTCCTTTCTCCCTGCAGAGATCCACTGGAGTTTTTACCCCTCCCTGCCCCTCCTCAGAGCCTGGAATTTGGGATTCTGTGGGCAAATCCCTCTCCAGTGTGTGTGGGCCACTTACCACAAGAGGCTCGGTGCGTGGTCTGGGCATGTAGGGAAAGGTCTCTCTCAGGAACGTGGTTATCTCCAGGAGCAGCTGACAGGCTGCCATTTTTAGTGCAAAGGGACAACAACATTTGGTAGGATTCACAGTGCCTAGGAAAGAATATTTCTGTCATGAGCAAGGGGCTAATGCAAGATCTGGAGCCAAGAGGTGATGGACATTGTCACATATGGTGCACGATGCAAGCTGCTCTGAAAAACAGGAAACCCCACACTTCTGTGCCACCTTGCCTACACTAAAGGAAACAGAATCAATCAAACAGCAACCATGGATTTACCAGCACATGAAATCATACTAACATTTATATTACATTGATTATATTATATTACATTATATTACATTATATTATATATTACATTAATTATATATTGTATTATGTTGTATTATATTATATATTAATTGTCTATTATATTGTATTATTTATTATATTAGACTGGATTACATTGATATTGTATACATTGATAATCCCATGATTATATACATGGATAATATTATAGTATGTTATGTTGAAGTACCTACTAAACTAACCACAAGTTTGTGACATTTTCTATACATGTCATTTAAGGCTAATACAGGTTAAGAAGTAGATACCCTTCTTTTCCTTTTCAGTTTTGCATTCAGTCAAATCTTTTGCTGTTGTGGAAAAGAACTACTTTCAAATATGGAAAATTATCTTAAATAAATTGAGTTATGACTAGCTGTTAAAGAGATACTTTTCCTATCATTATTAATTACTACCCTGATAATTGGAAAATGTAGCCTCCTTTAAAGTCAGACATCTGTAATTGTGCAAGCAATCCATGTGCTATATCACTGCCCAAAGTGGGCTTTTATGCAGTGATAAAAACAAATCCAGAACCACAGGGAGAGAAAGCAGAAGATAAAACACTACAACCAATGGGGAACAAGAGTACAGGCAGGCAAGCACCAGTAAACTGCAGCACACATGCATACACAAATGGTCTAAAAGAGCACATCATGTTTGCTACCACCTTCAGCTACAACAGGATGTGTTTTGACAATTTATTTTGGTTCACAGGGCTTGCTGTAACTTGCAGGCCTATACAGACATTCAGAATCAGTGATCTGTCACAGCTCTTCCACAAGGCACAAATGTATGTGTTTTCATCATCTAGTTGTTATACAGATTTTTAATGATGCTTTTTTTTTAAATTTCTGCCTGAAAATCAGGCACTATACTGAAGTCAAGATTTAAAAGCCTTTAGCAGAGCTGTACCAATTCACATCAGCTGAGTTGACCCTTCAATGTTCAGAAACTGAAAAGTGGCTGCTCTTATATAAATATTTTGGCAGAAGTAACTGTGAGGAATGGAGCCTGAACCACTTTAGACACTCAGGTGACAGCAAGGCTCAAGAAACAAATTATGACCCTGCTTACAACTGCAGTTTCTGTGTGCAGGAATTGCAGCTCACTTTCTGGTTTCCCCTTCCCTTTCCCATCCAAGTCTTTCCGTACTCTCACACATCTGTCATGTTTTACAGCAAAAAGAACAGTGGAGGAAGCTGGGGTGAAAGTGAGGGACTGGGAAATAAAGCTGGGTGGTAATAAAATGAAAAGAGAAAAAAAAATAGTAAGTGCTCCTAAAGCAGAGGTTCTTACAAGCGGGGGCTCTTGTAGTAAAGGGAGTCTCCTTACTGTCATCTAAAAAGTCTTCCTCCTCATCCTCCTTCCTCAGGCGCCTCTTGGTCTCCTCATCGTAGATGAGGCCGAGCAGGTTGGCAGGGCTCTCGCTCTCCGCGTGGCACAGCTCGTTGAGGCGGACACCAATGGCCTGCAGATGGGCAAACACAAGCATGGCACGTGAGGATCTCAGCCCCACCACAGCGCCCTGGCTTTGTCCTTACTGTCTAAAGGGGAGAAAAGGGCTGTAGAGAACAAACTGCTATCAAAATTATAACTTATTTCCCCCTTTTTGTCAACAAAAATTTGCAAAGTGTCAGGATGTCAAAATTTCAGGATGAAAACTTTCAGTAAAGTTAGTTAAACAATAAACCCCTCCAAACTGGCAGCCAGAAGGAGATTAGGTCATTGCGAACTATTAATTTCTTCCACTTTTCTTTGTTCCTTTGATATATTTATTCCAGGTTTTTGCTAAGTCTTTCCACTGAGAATGTAGGTCTTCTGCTTAAAGAAAACATGCTGTGAATTAGGAAACCAGTAACAGTCCTTATATCCTCCACAAGACAGTTAAATACCCATGGGAAAGCCTGCTTCCATCTTCAAAGGAGAAACACACTGATGCAATTCCCAGAAATGAGCTGTAAGTGCTTAGAGGAGCTCGGAAGGTGCAGGGATAATGGTGTACAGAGGATCCACGGAAAGAGCAGAGTCCATCAGATTTCCATCTTACATCCTTGAGGAACTGATTGTTTAAAGTGATTGATTAAGCTGATTGTTTATCATGGCTGTTTGCCAGCATAACTATCAGCATGTCAATAGCCCTTGTGGTGTTGTCAGCAAGCTCCAGGTGAGGGTGTGTTAGCAAGGAGATTGCTTTCCTGCTAGGACACTTGAGAGCTCTTGAGAACTGTCTTGATTTTCTTTGCTGCACATGCATGAGTAGAACACAGATAAGCATGTGAAATTTTACCCTGTGAGGTCATCACTTTGTGAGGGGAGAGATGTTTTAAATTACAGTTTTCATCAGCATTATTCATTTGGTCTATTTGAGTATGAGATAGTTTTAGACAAAGATACTAAGGAGGTTTTCTAAATATTTTACAAGTCAGAACCGATGGTCATGCCAGCACAATGCAATTTTCCCCCTGTGGATGAAGTGACACAGAAATACATAAATGGTCACTTATTCTTGCTATTAAACACTTCCTCTGAAACCCAGCAACAGGGGAAAGGGTAGACTCTGCTGCAGAAAGAGAATGAGTTGATATTGTTGTAGTTTTCATGCTGACACAAATAGTTGTCAATCTCAGCTATCTCTGAGCCTGTACATTGCTAAAGGAATTGCAAACATCTCAATTTTTTTTCCTTTCATATTTCAGGCATTTAAAGGAAGAAATTTCAGCATTTAAAGGAAGAAATGTTCTGCATGCCATAAAACAGTAATTTATCATGTATTATTTATGCTGTGTAGCCCACCCTAATGTTAAAGCAGTAAGACATAATCCCACAGCTTCCCATTTAATGAGCACTGAATTCCTGAAGTGTGTTTTCTGTATTTTCAGTTTTCTAGCAAACACAGAAGCAAAACCAAAAGTCCTTTTAACAGAAGCAGTCAAAGGAAGTGGCAGACTAACCTGATCAGAATAGATTTAGCATTGTATTATTTTAAAAGACAGCAGAACAAGTCAGGTCTTTTGATTTAAAAGGTTCTTTCCTGCCATGGGCAGTCCAAGTCACTGTGATTCTCTGATCGTTTTTAGGGAGGCTGGGGTAAATAAACTCTTCTGGCCTTCAGTGAGAAGAATCAGAAATATGAGTGAGCAGCAAGACACCTTGCAGAAAAAGGAAAATAATCCACACTCTAAAACTACTCTCCAAATCTTATCTTATCTTACAGTTAGTAAATGCAAGGCTCTCCCCTTCTGAAATGCTCCTAAGCAGCAGCAAACACACACTAGTTTTAGAATGGAGAATGCATCCAGATAAGTCTTATGATGCCATTAAAGTTAAGGGGAAGACAATTATGCTAAATTGCCTATGATCAGATTCCCCTGGCTCCTTTCTTATGACCTTGAATCACATGGTAATATTTTTGACATTATGAACAGAAAACCTTCCTGGACTTTTTCCAGGTCAGGTATATCAGTTGCTAAAAATGAATGGCTAAAGAGGAATTTAACTGGCTTCTAACAGTTAGTGTCTTTCTTGTCTTCATTTTTTTTAGAATCTGAGAAAAGGGAATGTCTAGAAGCATAGCATCTACAAACAGAGATGTTTTCATAGTTCTGGCTCTCTGAAAACATGCAAAAATTCAATGACCATGTAATCCTATGCTCTCCACTTAACAGGAGTTCTCAAAGGAGTCAGGCTAAGCCAGTGACTTCGTGGAATACAGAAACAAATACCTTCACCCTATTTACTTTTTCAAGGAACTTTGGTATTTGTGCTGTTATTAAGATAATCTCCTGTGTTTGAGACTTTTCCAGAGAGTAGGATGACCAGGCAGCATTTTCTGAGTTGGCTTTAGGAATGGAAGGAGGAGATCTGCAAAGACACTAAGCTCAGGTTCTAAGACCCAAGCTGGATTGTCCCCTGGGCTGTTCTGTGGTGGGAATGCATTAATGTGGTCAGCTTTATTTTGAGGTTCCCTACAATGTGCTCCACTGAGAAGCACATGTTGGTTTAACTTACAAGAATTCAAGTCAGCAAGGCAAAACGTGATTTTTAAATTTCCAAAAGCATTGGTTTTTATGTCTTCTTTTTCTGGGGGGATGGGAATCATGGTGCTCACTGTAAAAACCACTGGTTTTCAGAAGAGGTGAGAAGCACAAAGCTCACTTCCAGGAGACATCTGAAACCAGTCGAAGGAACTTCTCCCACTATTTTGAGTTGTGAGAAATGACCTGTATACATGTCAGATGTTCAGCAATTATATCCTGGGGGCTTTACAAGGAAATTCCAAGTGACTTTCATAGGGCCTGATAAGGGCAATTGCCTCCTTCCTGCATGGTAAGAGATCACAATCAAATAAAACTTGAAGGATTCAAGTGCCAAAGAAAAACAGACAACTCTTTACATGACTCATAGTAGCTGTGTAGAATTCCTTGCCAAAGAATTCTAAGTGCTAACAGTCTGTATGGGTGCAAAGAGAAACTGAATTAAGTACAGCAAAGAGAAACTCATTACTAAAGACACAGCACCACACCTAGTTCAAGGAGCCCAAGGCTAAATATATTTGGAAGTAAGAAAAATAGAAAATAGTATCACAGCCCACATCTTCCTTCTTCCTTAGCCATTCACATATGACAAGTGCTGGAAAAAGGAGAATGGGCCAAACAGATCCTTGGGGAGAACATGTCCTAGCAAAGTCACTTCCCTTAGGAGAACAGGGGATCCTGGCAGGCTGTGAAGTGCAGGTGGGAAGGAAGGCTTCTGAATCCCCATCCTACAAGGACTGAAATCTGTACAGGATCCAATCACCTTCATATTTCGCCATATTTTTTAACGCAAGCAGAAGAGAAACCAACACTTACATCTCCCCACTGGTAGAAGAGCTTGGCTGCATTCCACTGCAGCTTCTGGTTCCTTTTGTTGCCCACAATGGGAGAACGGCCTCGGGACAGCCCTTTCTTGGTGATGTTGACGTGGTGGCCCTTCATCCACTCGGGCCAGTTGCCGCGATTGCAGCGGTGCACAAAGCGCGCGCACTCGAGGAACAGGGCTGCTCGTGCCACCACGGGAGCCTCCTGAAACGTTTGCAAAAAAATCACCTTAGAAGCAAAGCACACGTTGGAGAAGCTCTCAGAACATTAGAGTATTCTGTGATTTAAAAATTGCTTTGCTAGCTTGCCAAGGAGTCACACGGTATGAGCAACGTCTCCATAAAAAGGTGACACCAGAGTCTCTCTGCACCATCTCACCTCTTGTGCTCATAAACACTGAGCAGTCTTGCTCTGTCCACTAGAAGGGCAGGAAGAAACACAATAAAAACTTAAAAAGAACATTATAGCCCTCTGTAATGCTCTCCTTCAGAAACCACCTAACTGCAAAAGCAGAAGCGTGTATCTAGCACTGTTACCGCACAAACAAATCAAGTTTTAGTTCCACCTTTGCTGCTGAGGTTGCAAATATTGCAGGAACAAATGACACCATGGCACTGTTACTGTACAAACAAGTCAAGTTTTAGATCCACCTTTGCTGCTGAGGTTGCAAATATTGCAGGAACAAATGACACCACGGCCACACAGATCCTAGCGTCTGTCACTTGAGGTTCTGCTTCTGAATCTTGGGGATGAGAGCATAAATTGAGGTTTGTTAAAACTAGGAAAAGACTATTTGGGGGTTGTAATTAATACCCATGGAGACAGAAGTACATTACTCTGGTGTAAGTCAACAAAATTTCACTGCCAAATTTCAATCACCTTAACAATTCAGTACTGAAATAACAGCAGGCAGCTGAGTTTTGAAAGGACTGACTAGTTTTCAGAGGAAAATCCTCCTGTCCCTGGCTTGAAAGAATCACTTTAATGGAAGAAATTATATTGACTGTATCTCAGGTTATATTAAATCACCTAGCAGGAGACATGTTAGACCAATAAAGAATGCTTTTGAAACTTCCAGAAATGTTCAAAAAATGGACACAGTAATTTTGTTTCCTAAAGGGTAGCTCAGACTCAGGAGTAGCTTTTTTCCCCAGCAGACTAAACTGCCAAAATAATATCCTTACAGACACAGAAAATGACTAAAAAGCAAATGGATTTCCTAATTTCCATTTAATTTCCCCCTTTCTTCCTGCAATTTCCACAACCAAAACTCCTGCAAACAGCAGGTTGTTAAACTAAGAATACAACAATGCCTACAGTTTACCAGCTGGCTTTAAAAGGTTCACTAACAGGGATTTCACAGAGCACAAACATGTGTTACACACTTTTAGCTGCTGACAGCTTTAATTAAAAAATTTAAACAGATCAGCAGCTACTTTTAAAGAAGGGCTTGTCAAATGTGGTCTATAAATACTAGACAGGCCCTGAGACCCTGTAAGATGCTCTGTTGAACTTTATTAAATAGACCCTCCAAGAGTGTTTTAATCAAAAACTGAAAACAAGAAATTTTGGACCAATGCTTCTAAGTTTGATTTAAGAAATTACTGACACAACATCCATATGCAGCTTTTGCTCACATTTTTGCAAACATTGGGGGAAAAAAAAAAAGGCAATTCTCTTGAAGAGGAAGGTTTAAGCTGCCATGATGTTCTGATGAAGAAGGCAGAAAGCTGAATGCAGACACTCACTACCCAGAAACAAAACTAGTATTTAGCACTGGAAAAACATTACTAAATACTTGTTGATCACATGCATTATGGAACACAATAGTTGAGGATTTTATTCTTTTATTCTCACAAAGTAAAACCTTAACCATGGAGATATACTTGAAGAGATAAAGCCCCAGCCTTAGTCTACTATTGGTTTAGTTCACTAGCAATGAGGTCAAAATTTCTTAGCATACTGGAATCCTGTAAAGAAAAGTGTTGTAAACACGATGAAAGCACATAGCTAGCACAATTAAAGGAGGATATGTAGGATGGGGGCAAAGGGAGGAGCAGGATTAATTAAAAATCACTATATTATTTTAAAATCACTGCAAAGACCTCCGGTATGAAGGAACATGATAGGGCTCAAGCTCCCTGTGATTGCTTACCTGAGGCTCTGAGAAACCTGAAGCAGCAGCAGCAAGAGAAAGATGAAGATGTGACAGAATGAACAGAGATGGATTCACACAACAGAGAAACACATCACAAATGGAGAGAAATTAATCAGGCAGGTGATGAGCAGCTGAAAAGAACACAAGTTACCGTGGTCACTGTCAACACCTGACACAGCAGCAATACCCTCACAAGTCTGTCCGTGCCTATGCAACTGTTCACAAGCCCACTTTTAACATCAGACCTGCTATATTGTCTTGCACCTTGAACTTGTTTTTGTGCTGTATAAATGTACATTAATTTGCCATTTTGTTAATAATTCGAGTCATCCCAATGAATTTTTTCAACAGATAACCTGATTTGTTCTAAAGAGCAAGTGACCTGGGTGGAAGGAACCAAATACAGAGTGGATTTGGAATTTCACAGCATCACATTATTGGCCATGTAAACCTGATTCTGCAGTTTTATCACTACAGAGTACCTATGTCCAGTTTTGTTGTCATGAACAATGACTTTTATGGCACTAATCAATCAGTGGTACTTTTCCTTGAGTCCCTTCTTAAAGTTCACATGGTACTTTGAACAAAAATTCATTTTTGGCTCTGTTCTCTTCAAGACAGAAAAAAAGGGCATGTAATACCAATAACCTACTTTTAACAGATGCCAAGGTAAATTTGAGTATTCTCAAAAGGTGCTGACTGGGTAGCTCTGCTTTGTTTAAGCAAAAGTGACTCTGACATGAAAGTTGTCTTAGCAGGTACATGAAGACAGGTTGCAAGTAAATTATTAATCAGTGTCTTGGAGAATTGCCTGTTCCAATTAGTTCAAACCTCTCTGGTTATATCTACAAAATGGTCGAGTACAATCCACGACACAGTTCTTTGGTTTTGTTCCCAGTCTTTTACTCTGGGACCTGTTTGTAGCAATCTCTGACTTCCTTCCCAAGCATAAGCACTTCCACAGAGAAATATTTCTGCCATGGGAACAATCCAGTCTGCCAAAGATCCAGGGTGACATGGAGCCAGGATATTGAAAAGTATTCTTGCAGTTTAGACTTTGCTTCTACTGTCCCAGTACTTCAGAGGTCACCTCAAACACAATCCTACCAGAAAACAGCACCACTATTGCATTCCAACAAGGATAAAAGATTTACATGTCACAACAAATGAGCTCACACATCTTATTGGAGAAATGTAATGATGGCAAGTCATTTACAGCAGTCTAATTAGGATACTTGAGGTAACATAGTAACATTTATTCGAACCCTCAACATGAACTTAAGCATAGACTGAAATATCCCAAAATAAATCAATTTTACTATTGCAAAGTCTGGATTTAATCTAGGGACATAAAGATGAAGCTGTCTGCAATGTATCAATTATCAGTGAATGTTTTCACATCCATATATTGATAGTGGTTTTAAAAATTTAGTCAAGTATGGATGCTGCTTCTAGGAAAATATGTTAACTGCATAGCCACTAAACCTAAGGCCACACTTATTTTAATACACAAACCAATTATTCACTCCATGAGGATGCATCTTTTGTTCCATTGCTCTAATTTCTTTAAATAAACATCCGGGCTGATCAAAGATTTCAAAGTTGCTGTAAGAATGGAATTTTGCAAACCTGAATGATAAAGCATGCTCAGAAAAACTATGGGAGAACTGAAACTGGAACTGTTTGCCTTTCATTTTTTAAAGGTTGCCTTAGCAACCAGGCTGGATAAAATGACTTAAGATGCTTTTCATTTGCATCAGACCTGATTCAAACTATTACTTCAAAAGCCTGAAAACAGAAGTTAAAACACCCAGAATACTTAATTTTATATACTCTGCTGACATACAGTGTGGGAATTTTCCATTGCCATTAAGAAATACTGTGATATGACAGGCTGTCACCTTTTAAGATATACACTGCATGTGACTGCCTAACTTTTATATATCTCCCATACTTTGTAGACAAAATGCCAACTGAACAGGTACTTGGAGCCTCCCAAGGCTATAGTTAGAGCAAGGCTTCCTTCATCTTTAGCTGAAGACCCTTCAGAAATTCTAATACCAACATTTTCTGCATCACTCAGTGGAATGGAGAGACAGTTACATTTTAGTTTGTAGAAGTCAGCTCTGGAAGTCAGACATCTTCAAACAGCTCACTCTGACTGGTAGTTTCCAGCTGACTGCATGCATGGGCAGAGTAAGCTGGTCTGTGCTTAGGCATTTGGGAAATTTAAAAAATTAGGTAAGATATTAACAGGCAAAAGGGACATAATTGCCAAACCCCATTTTACCATCTGATTTATCAGAACAGAGAGAGGTGCATCTTCAGAAGGCTCCTGGTGACAAACTTGCTGGGAATGAGCTCTTTCCTGCCCATGCACCTCACACCTTCCTGTGTTAGCTTAGAATTTGGAACAGGGTGGCAGCCTGGAAGCCTTGAGGACTGGAGTTGAGTGTCACACACTCAGCAGGCTGAAAGCCACCTTGTGAGCTCACTGCAACCCTGACTGGTAAGAGCCACCAGGAAGGGCACTCTGTCAGCCCCTGCACCCACAGCTTCCATCCAGAGGAACAGCAATCCCTGGCAGGAGGTGTGGGGAACAGTGAATGGAACCCGTGTCCGTGGGGAGATGGGTGAGGAGCACTCCAAAGAGCAGAGCTGGATGGGAACTGACAGCAACAGCAACTCCAGACCAACACCAATGCAGATGTGCTTGTATGTGCAGAGCAAGGGTGCAAGGTCAAGGTGAAGGTACAGAGGAGAGGAGCACAGAACATAACATCCCCACAGCCATGGAGCAGGCAATGCAGCACAGGTCAGGGCAGCAAGGCAGAGTCCATGAGCCTGAGACCTCCAGCAGTGAGCAAAAAAAACTGAATTTGTGCACAAACGGCACAGCAGTCACACAGGTGAGAGGTGGGGCATGGGAAGAAAAGGGATAGAGAGCATGTGGATTTTAATCTTCTAATCTTTTTTCAGCTTGCACACAGCCAAACACTTAGGGAAGGAAGTAAAAAGCAGCATGCAGAGAAATTGCTAATATTTGACTGGTTTTTCACAGCTGTATTTGTCACACTCCTTGCCTGTCACATAAACACCTCACAGAGCCCCACTGGCTCATGAATCACAGGGTGAAGGCCACAGCTTTAGAAATGGGAGGGATTGTTAAAAAACACAACTGCAAGGATAAGAAGGAAGGAGATACAGAATATCAGGAAGAAGGGACTGAATTGCGTCACTTCTTTGATTTGCACTGGCAAATCAGCAATATCCACATTTAAAAGCAAGCATACTGTGATCTAATTTTTTTTTCCACTGACTGGCTCTGGTAACTAATAGCTCAGTGTTGCCTAATGCACTTAAACTCTGTCAGAACTTAAGAGTGGAATTCCTGCACCTCTCCAAGCAGTTATTCAATCTTTATTCTCTAGTTTGGCACTAGGAGCAGAAACAGAGCATCTGTGAGAGAAGTACTGAGACAACAATACAAGCTTTGCACTGGCAATAATGCAGTTATGGGGAGCCATGTAACAAAAAAAAGATCCATTTTGTCTGCAAACTTGTCCACTCACAGATGCTAAAACTCCAGCTAACACCACCAGCAGCAGCTGGCATTGCTGTGATGCTTTACACTCTGTCTGTGGGGCACGAGGAGCACTAGTGAATGACAGTGGACCACCACGTGTGCACATGCTCCCAGCAGGAAACCACAGAGCAATCATCACTTACAAGGTCCAGGGCTGCTGCCAGGATGGAGGCATCAGGGATGGTGCCTGGCTCACAGCAGTTCAGCAGAAACTGGAAGCGCTTCATGCCCTGGCGGATCGCTCCCAGGTTCACAACGTTCTTGGATTTCCCTCCTTCTTGTTTGGAGGCCAAGTGATCATCAAAGCTGTGGCAACCTAAAGAGGGAGAGAGTACAGAAGGGATGCAGGGAGGGGTAGAGAGAAGGGAACACAGTCTCTCACCAGTAAAAAATGGGGAACAAAAACCTCGATGAGTACAGCCTTAGTGTAAATCTCTTTCTCTCCTTGTGTTATCTTGAAGATAACAGGTTCATTTTTGCAACATTCCTGACTTCCATGAAACAGACACACAACTAGTCAGATTCTGGCATTGGTCACACTGATATCTTCCCAGAACAGTCCCACCATACTCAGTGTGTAGCCCAGGAGCTACTCCAACACAGGTGAACTAGGATGCTGTCTTTCCTCCCCACCTGTTTAACACAGATCATCTTGCTTACAGTTCTTTTTTTTCCTTACTAATCTCCTAACTTACTTCTCTATTACCTTTTAGTTTAAAGTGCAGCATGCATAACCCTTATTCCTCATGGATCAGTTTAGTAACATATCTATTAGGACAGAAAAATCAGTAGTGAATGTGTAGTCTATGTGGAAATCAAGCACTTTTTTCAGGCAAACATCTGCAATTGCCACAAGAGTGAAGAGGAAAGTGAGACTGGCCTCAACTCCTAGATTTCATCATTCCAGCCTCTCTCCCTTGAAGGGTCTTGTATGTTTTGGGATGGAAAAGAGTTCAGTTCAAAAATGAAGATGGCATCCCACCCTGGGGACAATTTTAAATTTTATGTATAGAGTTCACACCCTAAATCAACTAATCCAAATTAGCACTTCTAGTGCAGAACATCATTATGCAATTGGTAATGATAGAGTTGAGAGAATGGTAGAAAGACAGATTAGAAACAAGGAAAGCTGCTTGAAGGTCAAAGTGTTTGGTAAAAAAAAAGCAAAGTCAGTTTCTGGGCTTTCTGTCTTTGCCCATAATACTCTCCCTGTTTACATCTAAAAGTACAAAAGTTTACAGTACACTGAAGGAAAAAGCACTAAAGAAGAGAACACAGAGTAGAGAATTCAAAATTGGTTTTAAATATAGATAACTTGAAAGACAAGAGTAAAAACATCAGCTCTACAGGACTTTTTGTCTACTTCAGGAAAGAAGGATGGCTGAAACTCACTTCCTAGAATTACCTGGAAAGCATTTATGCACCACAAAAAAAAAAAAACCACAACAGAAAATAACAATGTAGATCTTTACTTTTCCCTTGAAGACAGAAGTATATCAAATTTCAAGAGACCTCTTTACAAATTCCTTGTCCTTTTTTTTCTCCAGTGAAGCTGTACCTAGTTACCAGCAAACAAAATGTTCCTATGTTGGGAAAATACTCCATTGAAATGGATCAAACCAAGTGGAAAGAACAAGTAGAACACTTACACATGTGAGCAGTTACAAACATCCTTCCAAGTCCTCCTGTTTTCTTATAGCTTTTATATCTTATCTGAGCCTCCCTGCTATGACTGTTATAACAGCATCTTCAGTAAGTGCCCAAAGGAACATTTTGGGTCTCACATAAAAGCACTGTAATTCTATCCATGTCTATGTGCTCTTAATATAGGTAAAAAGAGGTATAGTTAAATATTTATTTACTTTAAAATAAATATTTTTACACATGAATGTGTAGATATATGTATACATATGCACACATACAGATACACACACATATGTATGCTTACATACATCTGTAACACAGAATTTCCAGTGGTCTACATGATAAATCACAACGAAGATTACAGTTCATAAATAATGTCACAAATTGTTCTACTTTTTATAATTTCTAATGCAATTTATTTCTCCTTTATGCATTACCTCTTAAATTTGGTCTACTGTTAAAAAACCCAAAAACACAGGAGGAAACACCACATGAAAAAAACACAAGAGCAAAGTAATAGCATAACACCATGAATGACAGAAATGAGAAGGCAGAGAGAGGTTCCAGGATAATGCCTATGATCAGATCTTGAGGGATTTAACAGTACACCCATCTGCCCTTAAAAGGCTTTTATTCTCCCTTTGTTAAGCACAGAAAAATTGATCTCTATGGAAGATAAGGAAGCACTGGAAATTTGAAGGCTCAGTGTACTGCTGCTGTAGAATTCTACTGGGTTATAAACTGTCCCACCACGAACAGGCTCTGATATCACTGTGCACATGCAAGCACAGACATACAGAGGGCAGATACAACTATTTTTGCTAAAGCTATGTGGCTCTCATTAAGTATCAGAGACCCTTGTAGATACAGTGATACAGCTTCCTTAACTGTCACACTTTGCCTCATAAACTTTTATTACTCTTGTATTAGCAAGATTTAAAAAAAAAAGTAATTTTCTATGGCAAAACATGAAGGTCATCTCACAGGCACACTGCAGAAACAGCTGTGGCAGTCTGTAAAGTTCTGTAAAGTTCTCACTGCCCCTCAGCCATTTCTAACCATTTTTAAAATATAGTGGAAGTATTTCACACCCACTTCAGCACAAAACAGTGGATGAAGAAACAAATTTCTTCCATTGCTAGGGAATGCTACCAGACTACAACAAGGTGCTGAACTGATGCATTCTCATAAAGGAACAATATTTTTCATCTAGGAGCTAACAGAAAGGCACCACCATTCACCAGTGGCAGATAATGACCCGTTTACAGTGACAAGATATGCTTATATTTTGCAATTATCACTTGCCTTAAAAATGCCTTAAATGCATTACACTGCAGGCCTGGGACAGGTGATGGCAAAATACACACAATGCAATGTCAAAGTGCAATGTCAGAAGAAAACCAAACATAATGCCAGAAAATGTAGCATATCATAAAACTACAGAAATCATGTTAAAAAATAAAATTGACTCCTTTTTGTGTGTTTTTGGGAATCCAGTTGTGTTGCCTTAAAAAAAAGTAACAGAACTTCAAGAGACAAGGTTATCCCCCTGGCAAGAAGGATGTGCTTTGAGCTGACAACATGAGCATGTCAATGACTGCATGATATCTTAAAACAGATTATACCATGACCTTGTATTATTCATAAAAGCACTTTTCAGACATTGCTGACTTTGAAAATACATAACAATTAAATACACTTCTGTGGAACAGAAAAGGAATGTTTCTATTCTTACGTTGTGTGCTAACAAAAAGGGACAGCATCCCTAACAAATGGTATGCAGAGACTAGACATGCAAACACAGAAGAAAAGAGATAATTACAACAAGGTTTGTGTAGGGTTTTCCATTTCTGTGCTGATATTTGCTAAAACTGCCAAATAGTTACAAATTGAAAAAACAAAACTAAACAAAAAAACAGATGGAATTATTGTATTGGACAACAGAAGATTTACATACCTAATTTTGAACTGAATAAGTGCTTTGGAGCAAGTATTGAATTTTCAAATTTGATTTGATTTTAAAAGCCCAAATGTTGTATTTTATAATTTATTTGGATAATCTGATATTATTTTTTAGAAAAAAAAAATTTACCACAGCTTTTTTCTAAATCAAAACAAAAGCAAGAAGGAAGGGAAAGAAAACAGTTACAAAGACTAAAAAATTGGAGAAGGCTACGATGGAGACAAAAACCATGGAGAAAGCAGGAAAAAAGGGAAAGGGGTAAAATACAGAAAGAAATATATTTTTAAAAAATGATAAAAAGAAAGCAAAAAGGAGACGAGAACCCTGATTTCTAACCATCTTTTTCTTCTGTGTGATGGAGCTTGGATGGGTGTCTTCGGCAGGTGCGCCATTTACCAAGACGCTTGAAGAAATTCTCCTCTTCGTCTCGCCCGTTGTCCAGGCCTCCTCCTGGGCCCCCTCCTTCTGACAGCTTCACTGCGCTGGTAAACTTCACCTGTGCAGGGACAGAGGGGCTGGTCAGCCTGGGGAACCTGGTTAGACACTCATTGGTTGGGCACAAACATCTACAGAGGGGCTGTGAGGGTCACCAGAGTAACACAGCTGGGTCTGGGCACGGATTTACATACGCTGAAGCACTTCATCTTTTAAGCTTTCTGCTTAAAGGATTGGTCTTTCTTGAGAGGCTGTGGAAGGACAAAGAAGGAAGGAGAAGTGTGACCAAAAATTAAAGCTCAAGTGTGTTGACAGAGCCTGCGCTTTCCTCTGAGTGCACCAGAGCAGTGTAAGTTTAACCTAGTCTTCACCTTGAAGTACAGAAGTCCAGTGTCAAATTGCCATGGCTCTACTCTGGAGACTTCTCTGACAGTCTTGTTAGCTGCAAAGTCCATATTGAATAAAAATGTTCCCATGTGCAGCTAAAACCAGCCAGATCCTGCCTTTTTAAGCTCTCTGTAATCCAGCCTGACACATTTACCTTGGAGCTCTGCCTGATGAAGGAGAGACGGTCGACAGAGCTGATATCCAGGAGATCTTCCACCCCATCAGCCAGGCCAGAGAGGGAGGAGCGCTTCAGCCAGTTCCCTGTCACAGAATGAGCCACTCAGTGCAAATCTAAGCATTCTTCCTAGAATAATCTATTTCTCCACAGTGGCCACACCAAGGCATGAGAAAATGAGAGACAAGCATAAGGTAACATTTTCATGTAACATGTATTAACTACCATGCAAGGCCAGGTCCTGGGAATTGTAACAGAATATTCTCTGTCAAACAAATGTTAATTTGGAATATTTCTCTTCCAGAGACAGGAACAGTGCCTGTGGGATTTCCTCTACTACATTAGAGGAAAAATTTCACTAATCTATTTTGACAAAAATATCCCCTGATCTCTTTGGCAAATTGCTTACATTTCCCTTTGCCTCACTTCCACATCTGCAAAATGGAGCGAGCAGCAAATCACAGCTTCTTTTGGGAGAATATACAGACAATAAGGAACTGTGATGCAGGATTTCTTAAACCAGCTATGTCTAGCTGTGTTTCTCTGCACATGCAATAGGTATATAGAATAGAAAGAGACATACATTTACCTATGGGGAGTTTGAGTTTCTTTCGGAGGGAGATGCGTCGGGAGCGAGAGCGGGAGCGCCTGTCTGTGGTGGTTCCAGAGTGAGCCGTGGTGCACTCGGACGTGTCCTGCTCAGACTGACTGCTGGTGTCACTGGCTGCACTTTGTGACTTAAACATCTTCCTCCAGAAGTCCTTGCGACCCAGATTGGCCCCTTGGATCTGCTCATCACTGGAACAGAAGGGATGCAAAGCATCAACTGCATTTCAGTGAAGTTTGGATGCTCAGGGAAACAGAATCTCCTTTCTGCAGCACACTCCTAATCTCTCTATTGCTTGAGGTTGTTTCATTTTGAATTCCAAATACACTGCTCTTAGTGGGACATAACAACACACTCAGTGTTGTTCAAGACACAAAATAACCATCTTTTCTGCCCTTAGGCACTGTGGCAGAACATCATCCCCCTCTAGCATAGACAGCTTATCTGCTCTGTCCATCAGACACGTGGTGCACATGGGTGAGATAACCCAGGCCAGACAGATGCCCAAAAGGGAGTTCTCTCTGGTTATTATCAGACAGTGTACATCCCTGACCTTGAGAGTGAGGTGTAAAGAGATAAGTGAGCAATCCTTAACTGAGAGACATTTTACAACTATAAAAGCTACACAAAGTTTCATGGAGGCACAAGTCTCCTACACACTCCCTGGAAACCTGTAGGGCTCCTTCCCCAGGCTTGGATGCATCCTGGTGGTTACTTCTCCAGAAATTGAGAGCAAAAGATTTTTTATGTATGCCCCACCAGAAACAGATAGTAAGATACATTGAATCCTAATCTAAAGTATTTCTTCTCTAGCTGTCATATAGGTACCTTATTACTACAGTGCACCAAAATGTTCATCTACTAGTAGTGTTTCTTTTGTTTATCCTGTGTAGTAAGTAATCAGTCAAAATCTTATGACAGTTAAATTTGTGTCCATTAAATAAATAATTCATTTTGTAGTAGACCTAATTGGTTGTTACTAAGAACGCCAGGAGTGAGAGCAATCTGTGGTGCAGGCTGCCCCTAAAAAGAGTTACTGCCAGAAATCTGACTCAAAGGAAGGACTTGTTTAAGCTCTCCTCTCCATTCACAACATGCATTGAACAGGTCATTCCAATTTTTAGTTTCTACACATGAAAGTAAACCACCTTCTTTATGTCACAATGAACTACACTTCTAAGACCACATTAGTAATTTCTACAAGCATTTGTACCCGAAAGCTTTAGGACATGATGACAGCTCATTTAGAACTGGAATTGGGACAACATTTTTTACTATATTCTTGAGATGTCCCACAGCTATGGCAGGGCTCAGAGAGGAACAACTTGCTACAATCCTGCAGAGCAGTAAAAGGCTTTGTGTTATCCCTGCTGTCTCAGCAATAGTGAGACTTTGCAGGCTCAATTAAGGCAGGATGTGATGTAGAGCTCTGGGCCCTTGTGCAAGCAATGTCTTCATGCAGTGCATCTCAAAGCTCTTTAACAAGACACACGTGTATTCAGAGGAGTTAAATGACTTGCCCAAAAATTACTTAGGGATCATTGGCCATTTGCATAATTTTCTAAAATTCTCAAGAGTATTGCCTAAGTTTAATTCAATAGTAAATGGCAGAATTCTTTGGACATGGATTTCAGATGTTCGATGCCAACAGCAGGTTGATTCCCTGTGCTGAAAAGGGAACTACAGCAATCTTCAGAGCCCAAGGCAGGTCAGGAATGGACAGGCTCTCACTGAAGTATTAATGCCTCTGAGCAACAACATGGAAGCTGAAAAATAATAAAATCCTCACCCAGGAGTACAAACAAATCTTTGAGAACAGTAGTGGTTAAATCTCTGAGGAATTAACATGTTCTGGTAGCATGGTACACAGTATTGACAAATCTCCTGCATTGTCATTTGCAAACCTCTGCTGTTTCCCTACCAAAATCAGGATGGGTGCAGTTGGCAGCACTGAAAATAGGCATTACCCAGTTGGTTGCAGAAGCTCCTGTGTAGACACTCAACAGTTTGCTGTACCATCCAAGCAGGTGAGTCTGCTCTCCTGCCCCTTTGCACCAACCCCAGGAGGGAGCTGCTGGCATGAACACATTGAACAATTCAATATTTATATATTTACTTACTGCTCTGGAGTCTGCATGGGACGGCTTGAGACGTAACTCCGGCACTCATCAGGGGCAGCTGAGGCCTGCCCTTTGTCAATGATGACACTTCCTGCCTCAGATCTACACAAGGTAAGATAAAGATAAGATCTACATAAGATAAATCATCAGCCAAAGCAAATGGATGGCCCATCTCATGGTCATCACACAGAACTGCACATGGAAACCTGCAAAGTAGCTTTAGAGAGGCACTCTCTCCTTAGCAACTCACATACTATTCCCAAAAAAAGGCATCAGCTCCTAGCAGCAAAGCCAAGGTTTTCAGGACTTTTTCAACTCTCTTAATCCTTCTTCTCAACATTTTAATATGACAAATTCCTCAAAGCACCAGAGGAAATTTCTTTTTGATAAAGAAGCATGTCAGTATTAGATTTCTTCTGGGACTTGTTTTGCATACCAGGGTTTGCCTGTCAGAAAAACAGGTACACATCCCAAAGGATGTGGATGCATATTAAAAAGTACATGCACTGAGTGTTTTGGGAGTGACACTGTGCTTCTTAGTTCTCTTAACCTCTCCTTGTCCCAGTGCTTCCTGTTCTCTTATGCCTCTTATATGAGACTGCCAATGATTTTCTCTGCAAATTTGTTGCAGTCTCAGATCGTTAAATTTTAAAGGAGGCTGCTGCCACAGCAAAAGTCTGTACATCAAGAACTGACAAGCTCTAAATATAAAACAATCCTCTGGGACTTCCTATATTTGTGTTTGGCACAGATAGCCATAGAGTCATATGCAAGTCAGTCATTTACCTTCTCCCTCCTGACACTCACCTTTTGCTCCCAGAAGGTTTTGGCTCTTGCTCTGTTTCCTCTGTCTTTTTTCCTGGTATTAACTTTTCAGCACTGTCCAAGAGGGCACTGAGTGCCACTCTCCTGAATACATTCCCATGGGCCTCCTTGATAAACTGCACCAGCTGTCGGATATCACAGTACAGGCCCTGAGCAGCAAGACACCGTGGAGAAAAAAAACCAAAAACAAATTCAGTCTGCAGTTTCTAAAGAAGAGTGAGAGTCAGTACTTTCTGAGGTACTTCACCAGGCCATAACTTCTCCTCTGGCTCTTGTGTGATCTACTCTTCAGGTGTATGGTTTGTGGTGTTTGGCTGGAAACTCATAGTGCAGAACAACATGATCTGCATTGGGATATTGTAGATGGAGAGGTATCAGAGGCTAAAAGAAAACCTGTGAAATGAGGGAGCTACAAACTTAAAGTTTGCTTTATACCATTCATCTAGATCACAAACTTTAAAGACACAAAATACCTCAGGTGTATGTGAGAGGACGTAGAGTGCAAACAACTGCATGTTTTTTTCAGAACCAGGGATATATTGGGATTTTTTTTTTGTTATTTTAGAGCTTCACATGATATGAAGAGAGAGGAATGACTCACTCATTCCCCAACCTCCCTCCTACACTCAAAGCCCTTTTTAGTTCTGAACATCCATACACATCTGTGATGTGCAAATCACCTCTATACCTTAGGGGGCAAGGGGATGGAGGGAACAGTTTTAGAGGGCTTGAATTTTGATCTGTGAGCTTTCCTGAAAGACCTTGGATTATTCTGAAAATTCTCAGCAAGGAACAAATGAAAACAAAAACAAACAAACAAAAAAACCTCAACAAATTTATAATTTCACCTGTATCCCAATTAAGTTTTTTTTTTTTTTTAAAGCAGGATATTGAAAACAAGATTAACTTTAAACAATGACAAAGCAACAACAAATCTGCACACATGCTCTACATGCTGTATTCTCCATACAGTCACAATTAACAGTGTTACCCTTAGGGATAAGCTTCACACTAAAACACTAAAAAAGCTCTAGAAAGAAACACAATTTATAAGAAAAATTTACCCTTAGTGCTCCTAATCTAGGTCCAATAATGGGGCATGTTTTTCTGTATGCCACCAAATAATCTCTTACAATAAACATTCCAAAGGAGGAATATCCATAAGAACTAGAGGATTTGGACATAGGTAGACTACACTGCTGATTTAAGTATTAATGTGGTTTTCCTTCAAGGCATTTATGTGGTTTTACTTCTCCTCACAGAGCATTACTGCCCCTTTAGCTGGACTTCAGTGTCTCTACAGCTCTGCTGTAACGATGGAATACAAGAATATTTCTTGTTTGCTTCCATGAAAAATCCTAATTTCTGACAATAAAGCAGATGGCCTGAGACAAGCTGCTAGGGTACACCAATTTGGGAGAAGAGCACTTATGTCACTCAGTCCACTGACTGCTCTGGGAAGACAGCACATGCATAGTAAAAAGGAACACCTTCCTTTCCTCCACGTGTTCAGTAAATTGAATGTTTGCCTAAAACTTGGGAAGATCTACCAAGATGCTGTTCAGTAATTCACAGAGTCTAGCACCAGAGGGCCACATGGTTAACCAAGTGAACTGCCTTTGACTTTGCTGAAAGGTGATTCATTGCAGCTGTGGTCTTAGAATCACAGAGTAACTGAAGCTGGAAATGACTGCTGAGATCCTTGAATCCAGCCACTAACACAGCACTGTCAGGTCCACCAAAAAACCATGTCCCTGCTTCCACATTCACATTCATATCTTTTAAATCCCTTCAGGCATAGTGATTTTGATCACAATCCTATTTTGATCTCTTCTGGTTGGAGCTTTTATATTTTTCATATGAGGGGATGGCAATCTCTCTTCACAGAGCAGGGAGACAAAACAATTCCTTCTCTAGTCGGGGACCAAGGACAAATGATCCAAATTTCAGGCCCAAGAGCACAAACAATGGAGACTGAAGAGAGAAAAACAAGAAGGATGGAACTGCATGGGCTAAAGCTGTAACTGGACAATTAACACCAATATGCAAATGGACCAGAACTTCTAAAAGTGACAGACCCCATGACCAGTTGTCCATTTTGTGACCATTTTGGTTCATCTTGGGTGCAGCCCTGGCTGGACTCTTGTGCTGCCCAAGGTGCATCCACTGAGGCCTTTTAATAAATCCCTACTTTATTCTTTAACTCTATCTAGCCTCTGTTCTAAGTCAGCCTTCACAAGGCATCAGTTTCACCACATCCCTGAGCAGCCTGCTCCAATACCTGACCTCCCATCTCAGTGAAGATATTTTTTCCTAATATCTAATGTAAACCTCGTCCGATACATCTTGAGACCATTTCCTTTTGTCCTGTCACTTCTACCTGGGGCAAGAGACTGACCCACACTTTGATACAATGTGTCAGGAAGCTGTAGAGAGCAAGGAGGTCTCCCCTGAGCCTCCTTTTCTCCAGGCCAAGCAACTCTGTTTCCCTCAGCTGTTCCTCATAAGACATGTGCTCCAGACTCTTTCCCAGCCCCATTTCCATTTTTTAGGGAGAAAACTTCATGGTGTCCCCAGATTTTGAGATGCAGCTTCACTAGTGCCCAGTACAGGGAGACAATCACTTTGTTAACTTGGTATCAAGTGCTTACCAGGTTTTCTGGGCTGTGGAGCTCGTGTGTGGTGGATGCACAGCGAGTGATCAATGACTTGAACATGGCACTCACAATAATACCTTCCACACTCTGGGCTGTAGACTTGTTGTCCACTGTGGTGAAGTTATTCCCAAATCCAGCCTTATCTGTAAAATTCAAGTACAAACAAGCCATCTTGTTGGGAACAGTTTAAAAGGGAGGGCTTAAAGACACACATAAAGGAATTATGATTATGATATATGAGACAACTTCCTGTCTAATATCCTATGCTCAGTTCTCTCAGCCCCACTCTATAAAAAATATAGCAGAAACAAAGGGTAAAATGAATGATAAATATGGAAGTATTTCCTAGATATAGATGCATTATGAAAAAGGATTGAAAATATGAGGACACTTCTAGCTTTGTTCCATTGGCATCTCTCATTTAGAGAAGTGCAGAATAAGGCTTCAAATTTGAATAACTCCAGTTTTTTCTAGTTACCATTCTAAGGGATAAGAGGTGTTTGATTAAGCAGCAAAGTGACAACACCCATGAAACAAAAATCTTCTGAACTATAGGAATGCTTTTCTTGGAAGGTGCACAAGAACACAAAACTTTCAGAAACTCTCAAAAAATAATTACGCATTTACATGAATTACAAAAAACTTCCCAGTTTCCTGAGATGAGAGAAAAGACTCTCAAGAGCTGCATAGGCTGTCATGTTTCAAAGAATAAGCCAGTCAATAATTGATGAATACTTAGGGAAATGTCATATGGGAATCTTCCTCATGAAAGCTGGCTATATAAAGTTCTTTGATGCTTTCCCTGAAATTCTTGGCATCAAAGACAGGCTAATAAATTAGTCAGACTCTAAGTGTTTCAGAGGAGCTATTCCTACTCTGTTAAACAGCCACTCTTAAATGTTGCTTCATGCAGTGACCAAGCATAAATACTTGATTGTTCTAATACAACAAAAAGGATTTAAAAAAAATCCTCAAACCCCCCTATGTACACACATGCATTTGTAACTGCAGGCATATGCATCTGTGTGTCCATATTCTCATTCATTCAAGCAGCTCTTGCTGCTTACTCTGCTGCCTTCTAAGCTCTGAGGCACCCAGAGGGTTTTAAAGCTCCATTATACTTCCTTATTCAGAAAAAACTGTGTATTAAACTGGCCATTCCCCCTGGTGCCTTGTCATGTCATGAAGCAGAAAACTTCCTGCCCCAGGCATGGTTCAATGAAAGTCTCTTCTGTGAAAAGCCATGAACAAGAGGTAAGATGAATCAAAGGGAGCCCTTCAATGTCAGGTGCATTGTGTGCCACAAGATCTAGAGGCAAGGTGGTCAGATCCAAAGAGGTCCAGCTCCCTTGGCCTCCACTGCCTAAGGATTCAGTTTATATATTCTGAGAACAGCAAATCACATTTTGTAGTTTGTGAAGGACAGGAATGGGGCTTCTTTCTGATGGCATGGTTTAAGACACACAAGAGTGATGGCACAGTTTAAGACACACACAAGTGACTGATGCCAAGAGTACTCACTGTCAGTGACTGGCTCCATGCAGAATCCCAGTAAAGCATGCAGGAAATCCACCACGTTATTGAGAGAATCCTTGTTCACGTAATCTCTCACGGTCTGCCGGAATTGCATCTTGTCCAGTTTGTACAGCTTGGTCAGGCAGTTCTGGGCCTGCAACAGTGCCCATCAAATCATATCACATCAAAGTACAAGCTCAAGTTTTGCTAACAAGAACAAGGTGACTTTGCACTTAGCTGTCTGTCAATGGTCCCATAACAGGACAGGTTAACCTCTGGAGCCACCAAGAAATTCGGCACCAAAGAGAGTGCACCAGTATGGGTGCCACTGTTTGAGGTGGTGATAAAGCCACTACCAGCTCTATCTCCTGTCCTCTCTTCCTGTGCCCAACCCCAAAGCAAAGTCTCACTGGATGTAAATGAACTGGGAATGCACCACCTCTGTCAATGCTCAGTGCCTTGGTGGAACAGGTTCTTAGCCTCAGGCATCTGATTTTCACCCTCCAGATCAGACCCAACCTATTGAATGCCCCTATATCCAATTTACATAATACAAAAAACACTAACTTTTTACTTAAAAACTATTAATTGTCAACTTCTTATCACAAAACTAGCCATTCTACTGGGACTCCATGAAGCCTGGAGTTAAAAGAACCTAAAATATCATCTCTACAGGAAACATGAACTCTCCTGTTATCTACAATAGGGTGCTTAACTTTCCAGTAAACTCAGACATGATTGTCCACACAGTCAACACAAACGCTGCATGCAAAGCAGTTTGGCCAGACAAACACACAGAAAATGCAGCAGACTTACACATGTAGAGAAATGTTTTCCTCAATTCTATGGGCCTGATAAGAATCTTGGTTCCAAGAGACTTATTTATTTATACTTGATGTTATGCATAGGTCTAAATGCTTTGCTGGCTCAGCTCCAAAGGAAAACTCTATCTGACATGGTGATGAATATGGAACCTGTTCAACCAGTGCTCTGTGCAGAGCCTTTCTACTGCTACCACTGGGACTCTCTCATCCATCTTGTCCAATTGTGCCCACTCCTGCAGCACCTGGAAATCTAGCTAACACAAGAACACTGCAAGGACACAGAGCAGCCAATCCATCTCTGAGAAATCAGCCTCAGAGCCCAGAATCTAATTACAGCTCTGTTGGCACAGCTCAAGATAACCAAAGCCATGGAGAAGAATGTGGTTCACACACATCCCATGGGATAAGTAAACTCTCACTATAGTCATGGAAAATGCTCCCTTCTGCAAGCACACAAGGTGAGGAAGAGGCACGCACTGAGAAGGCCTTTGAAAGGCTCCCATTTAACAGGGAGTTGGACTGATCTCAAGGAGACAAATTCTTCTGGATTAAATCTGATGTCTGGGCTACATTCTGGGCACTTTCCAATGTCTTGACTGGGGCAGGACCAAAATTGTTAGGAACCTACAGTTATGACCCACAAAATTCTTCAAAAAGGGCCCGAGTGAGTCTTTTGCTTCCTTGCAGAACAACAGAACAAGTACAGTGCAAATACAGTGCACTCCAACCATCAGGAGCTGATGGAGCAGCCCAGCAGTCATAATCACCACTAGCAAAGGTGGACATACTTACATACTTACACCTCAGACTTTTGGATTTACATAGGCAACCCAAGACAGCTGCACCTCTTGTAAGTAGCATACACTTTTGGGGTACTATCCTGTGAAAAATTACTAACACCAGCTCACACATGGAATTTGCTCCCATGTATTGTCCCAGCCCATCTGCTGGGGTGGCCAGAAGCACCCTGGTCCCCAGGTGTGCCCTTAGAAAGCCCCAGGGACTGGAAGGCAACGCTACAGCTGAAAATCTGCTACGGCTGGGCTGCAACACAGTCTGTGAGCCGGGGCAAAAAGCAACACATTTACTGTCAATACAGGGAAAGCTACAGAGGGGGCAGGCAGCCATCTCAGCAGTACAAGGGGGGACACTTTAATGAGCTTTAATTCTCTTACATTCTCCCGAAATACCTGGAGTCTCAGGCGGTCTCCAGAGAGCCCTCGGTGTCCTTCTCCACAACCATAGGCACAGCCCAAGGACTTCACAATTTTGATCAGCATTGTGAGTGCCAGCCTATGGGTGCTGATAGATGGGCCTTCATCCTGAGGGTCACAGAGGAAAGGATAGTGGGTAACCCTGGCACAACCACTGGCATTCTGTTGGCATTTTACTTTTGACAAACTGCTTTCCATTTCTCATCTCAGACACTCCATCACTGAGTTGTTATTCTTGAAGTGTTTACTCCAATTATTTTTCAAGTTTAGAGACCAGCCCCCTCCTTTTCAGCTCCCATCAAAAAGTTATGCTATAAAAGTGAAGTCCCTACATGCTGCTATGCATACCATTCAGAACTTACTTCAAAAAATTATCCCTGAAAAACAGAACTGGCTTGACTGAGTAGAAAACTAAGTTTCTTTTTAAAATGTCTTAGATATTATGCTCCTATAAGTTGCAACTTCAGAGGTCAGCAATATAGCATCTCTTGTCCAATTCTCATAGCAATACGGAAAAATTTAAGACTTCTAGTAATCAAATAAAAAAGAAACCGTGCTCACATACTGGGTTCCATTTTTCCTTTACAAGCTATGAATAATAAACCTGAAAAAAAAATTGTCATTGAGGGTTGCAAACACTTTGTGAAGATATTGAAAATGTCCGTGCCAGGCTCACAAACTTCATTTTTGGCAGCTGCTTCTCTGCAGTAGTTACAGTGCTTGAATTGCTAATCATGTTTCCTCAGCAGAACCCCAAGTGAGCACCACAACAGAACAGAAGGGCAGCTGCATACACATGCATACTCAGTCTTAATAGATATTAAAGTACATTTGGAATTGCACAAAGAGAGAAGCAAGACAAACCTTTTCTTGTTTCTTGTCATTCTTCTCATACGGCCCTCCTCCTCCTCCACCACCTCCATCACCTCCGCCACCTCCTCCACCACCTCCTTCTTCTTCCCCATCTCCAGCTCCACTAATTGGAGGTGGCCCAAACCCACAGGCTGAACCACAAGCAGCCCCTTTAAGCTGGAGGGAGCCTTCACTTGGTCTCTTTTCAGGGGCCTCGTTTTCTTTGTTCTCGCTCTTCCTGCGCACTTTCTCCACACAGGGCACCACGCCGAGCTGCAGCAAGCACTCCACAATGTTCAGTGCCACGTCACAAATCCGCGAACTGATGTCGTGGTTCAGAACCAAGTAAACAGCCTTCAGCACCACCTGAGGGATTCAAACATCCTATTTAAAGCCAGAATTATTCCCTCTCCTAGTAATATTTAAAGATTCTAGATTCCAGAGAGTCATTAGAGCGGGCACAATACAAACTGAACAAGTAACACACAACCCTAAATACCAAAAGCCTACAACCTAGATGTCAGACAATAAACCACAGTCAGGCTGAAAAGGAAACCATGAGATGACATCTGTGAGCCTGAGAACACTGCTTCAGTGCATCAAGAGCTGGCAAGTCATTGAGGGGAGAGCAGAAAAAGTGAGGTTTAAGGTGCTAGAAGAAAGGTGCTACTCAGTCTTATACTATTTTATAGGGAATTTGGTGCATGCCCCAGGAACACAGCCACTCAAGATCTGATGTGTGCATTCCACATGCACATGCGCTCCTTGCAAGGAGTAACAGGAGTTGCAGTTTCTCAGAGGAGACTTTTAGGGTATGCACAAATGTATCTGACTGACCTTTATGTACTGCTGAGAGAAGCCATATAAAGATGTGAAGGAAAAGCCCATCAAACCCCTGATCTCAATGGAACAGCTACATTGACAGAAGAGGGACCTGGCTTTCCTCATTCCTTGCCAATTACCGAGAGATCCAGCATGCCATTCTTGTGGACAAAGCTGTTGGTTCCATCAATGTGATCCGTATCCTCCAAGCAGCTGTAATTGATGCAGGAGTCTGTCAGGCTCCGTGGGAGGTTGGCACATGCCAGTGGCTCGTGGGGCATCTCGGGGATGGGCACCTGGTTGCAGAGCTTCCTCATGTGCTCGCTGAAGAAATCGGCATAGCCCACGTTGAACGAGGCCAGGGTGGTGTTGAAGGTGGCCACGGTGATGGTGGAGATCTGGGACCGCACTGCAGGGAGGAAAACAGCTACCTGTAAATAAATTTCCATCTCTACAGCTACACAACAGAAAATTGAGGCTGAGCTTGCCTAAAGGGAGCGGCTCCTAAAGTGGTTTGTAATGCCAAAAGAAATCACAAGCTCCTAATTCCTATCACATGCACAGTGACCAAAGGTAAACTCATTTCTTCTTTTAACACAGTGTAAATTAGAACAACCCCAAGCTTGTTCCAGCAGTTCAGTTCTCTGGCAGCTCAAGCTGATGTTAAATGGGCAGTCAGGTAGATCAGGCAACTCAGACATTCTAAATCTAATCCAAAAGGATTTTTCTCTCTGCATTAATCCAGTGCCTCATCTCAAAAGCAGCAGTTTGCCCCTGCAAGGCAAAGAGAAAGAACTCTGCAGCTGAAAGGCAGCAGGGGTCAAGGTAGCAGCACCATAGCACAAATTTGAAACAGCTTTCCAAGTCACATCAATCTGGAAAATTTCATCACACCAGTTGAAAATAACAATACCTGTGACAGTCTAAACCATCTCCACAAAGAATAGCTGTCTGATGAGAAAGGCACTGCAGTCTTGAGCTCACAGTGTTCAGAGACAGAAACTTTGAACTGCTCAGGTTAGCAAGCTGGCTTCAAGAGCAATTTTTTATCAAGGATGTCTCATATTTTTAAAACTCATGCTGATTTCTAGGTCCCAGTGCTCATAATTTCCCACACCTAGTGCTTTGTAAGTAGGTTTATATACCCTCTAGTGCAGAAAGACACCCATAGGGTTGTTTAGACCACCATCTGCCAGACAGGACAGTAAAAGGGTTAGAGAATAACAAAGAATCTCTTCCTATGGCTATTGAATATAAATATATTCTAATTAATGAACTAATGACATCTAATACATTTAATAAACAGTGACTCAGTGATGGACTGGTTCTATTTTGTACATAGCAACTTGCCACAGTGGCAATCACATTTCCTGACAGGTTGTGCAGTTGTGCTAGCTGCCATTAAAGATAGCAATACCAAGCTTCTGTTCACACTTTTGTGTTGTGTTGTGATAAGGCAAGAAAACCTCCAACCATGCCTTCTCCCTGCTGATGGCCACCAATTGTTTTAAAAAGTGTTCCAGATAAACATGAACTGTTTGAAACCTTTTTCTTCATAGTACATAAAACCCGTCAAGAGATACAGAAGCAAAAAAGGAAAAATCAGTTAGTCGCACACATCAGAAAGAGTAATTCTTCCTTTCACTTTTTGGGGTTGATATTTCAGTGAAGCACCTGTCCTGATGTGTTAAATTTACCTTCTTTGACTGTGTTGTCCCCATGGCTGTTGGAGGGGTCTGGCAGTTCAGAGACCAGCGTGTGGTGGGAGTGCGAGTGCCGGGCGCTCAGCCCCTCCATCTCCGTGGCTGTGTCAGAGCTTCCCCTCCTGGTAAACTTCCCTAGAGAGACAACAGGAAATGGAGATTTTGTTTAGCTACGTGATGGGTGGCTGGAGGCAGCAGCTGAGATTAAAAATTAAAGGATTGGAGTCTGTAAAAATCAAGATTTTTTTCATCATGCTGTGAAGCGGAACCAAAGATTATGGTGGGATCCCTCATGTGGGTTCATTGACATGGAGACAAAATGGTCCAAACTCTCTGCAAGGCTCTTCCCCTCAGCACACACTGGTTTAGCAGACACCTGCCTTCTTAACCAACAGCACCTTCAAGAAAATAAGACTGGTCAGCACTCCACCCTTTGGGGCATGTGTAGGAATTTAGTTTCTTCTCCTCTTTCCCCCAAAATCAATATACTATTTTAGAGGAGTGCTAAGGTAAACTAAATTCTTCAAGAATACAAAAAAAAACAGTTTAGTGAACTTAGAAATTTGAAGTAACAAATTTTTAGGTTCAAACACTGTACCTCTGCAATATCAAGACAGTGTAAGCCTCACTGAGAAAATACCCTATTTATATTCTATCCAATATGCACTCCAGGAAAACTGTGAATAGAACTTTTTGGCATACTAATGACATTGTTAATGATACTAATGACACTTCTGCTAATAATTGTCATACTGTTGTAATAATTGTCATAATAATGATACTGCTGCCTCTTCAAAGATTTCTCTTTTAAAGAAGGGAATATAAAAATTCTTTGGATCTATTTGAAGATGCAATGCTTGTGTAGTGCTTGCTATCACACAGGAACGGTGGTGTTCAAGTGGAACAGAGATCACTACAGGCTCCCAGAGTAGCTATTGTTCCAGTAAAGAAGTTTTCAGAGAAAAAGTGAACTGAAGCATAAGTCCTTCAAGGTCTGCTGTGAGCAGTTATGTCACAGACATATTTTAGGAAAAAATCATTTTGCCAGGATTTTTTCTCCTGAGAAGTCTCAGAGGAAAAGAAAAACAAAAACTATCTGCCCCTGTGGAATGCAACAGGTGCATCTTTGATTGGTCTCACATGGTTGTTTTTAATTAATGACTAATCACAGGTCCAGCTCTGTCAGGACTCTGAGCAGTCACAAGATTTTATTATCATTCCATTCTTTGCTAGCCTTCTGATGCACTCCTTTTCTCCGTATTCTTTACTATAGTTTTAGTATATCATTTTCTTTTAATACAATATATATCATAAAATAATAAATCAGCCTTCTGGAACATGGAGTCAACATTCTCATCTCTTCCCTTGTCCTGGGACCCCTGTGAACACCACCACACAGTTACCAACAGATACGTAATGCAAACATTTATGCCCTGGTAGCTTCCCACTCTCAGGAATGCAATCTCATCCCTTTCCTAGACTTCTTCACTGCTTCCCTTCAAGGCACTGAAAATGCCAATGCTTAGCACAAATTACAATGCTATGCTCAGGTTATCAGTGCTAATGATGATCAGTCACAGTGGTTATTTGCCACTCATCCACACAGTCCATTTTTACTTTCAAAGGCCTCTGAAGCTGTAAATAAACTATTGGGTCACATCCTTTCACCAGGCCATGTTATCCTAGTGAAAATACACGCAGTGTACTCGCTTATGCTTTAACATTCTGCCCAGTCTTTTCACACAGATACCTCCTCGCTCTTCCATCCACTCAAATATCCTTGAGCCTCTGGTTCTCACAGCCTTCAATTCCGCTCAACAACAGTCTTGGAATTAAGAGGGTTTTTTTTAATTAAGCAAACAGAACCGGGAACAGAGGGTGACCAAAGGGCTGGATGAAGAAACAGCCCCTGCTGATCTCTGAACGTTCACAACAAGAGCGACACGGAGCCGGGGGCAGACCAGCGACGCCTCACCTAAGATGGTGGTGGGCCACCCTCCCCTCTCCATGCCACGCCGGTCCTCTCCGATTCCAGAGAAGCTGCCGAAGGAGAAAGTGCTGCGAGTGGGGGAGACATCCAGGTGATCCTCGTGGAGCAGGAAGGGCACCCCCATCCGCCGCTGCCGCTTCTTGCCGGCGTGGTGGAACGGAATCGAGCCCTTGCGCTCGCGCTCCCTGTCCTCTTTGCGGCTCTTGAACTGCAGCAAGAGGACCAGAAACAGGAGCAGTTAAGAAGCTTTGAGGCATGGAAAACAACCACTTCAGGGAAAAAGATAACACAGATATATTTCCCCAAGTGTAACTTTCCACTCTGAGCATTTTATCTTGGCCATTTCCCATGGCAGAGTCTAATTGCATGCTGGGGTCCTGTGAGCATTGGAAGGATTTCGGTCTTGCCTGAGGCTGGGATGGATGCCCTTGGATAATTTTATGCCATTCTTTGACCTTGAGCATGGAATGGATGGTTGGAAACCCAGAGCTAAGGCAAGGGAAAAAAAGCAGAACTCACTGAATTAGCTGGCATTGCAGTGAGCACTGGCACTTAAAATTCAGCACTGTCTGAGCAGCCTCCTCTCATGCAGTTCCATCAGGACAATTACTCGAATAAAGACTACAGCATTATGCTCAGGATGTGCATATAAAAACCAATATAATAACATGCAGAATCAACTCTAGTGAAAAGGGATGAAGATCTCACATATGACATGAATATACATTCCAAGCAGACCTCATGAATACATAGTCCAAGCAGACCTTCAGCAGCTACTTAGGGAGACACTGAGGTGCTGAATCACAGGTGAATTAAAGTGCAGTTTTCTTTCACTCACCTTTTTGAAGATGTTCATGCCCAGGTCTGTGGAGAGATCTGGAACTGCTGGTCTACGCAAGTTGGTCAGTGAAACCTTGGAAAATGCCTCTGTGCTCAGTGACTTTTCTTCCTCATTACATTTTATTGTAAGATCCTGCAGCTCCCAAAAGAAGACAAGCACAAGGAGAAATAGAGGATAATCAGCTTTGAGAAAGGAGCTACTTCCTAGAACTATCATAGGAGCACTGTAGAAGAAAAAGACCTCAAATTCATTACAAAAAAACACTTATATGTTTAAAGAAAAATGAATGAACAAAATTTAGAAACTTCCAGAATTATTTACTTTGTCTAACCTTTCAGTCACCAAAGGAAAAAAGTACAGCACACTGTAGAAAACCTCAGGCATTGCTGTCAGCCTGGTCTGGTGGCATGGAAGAACATGTTTGACTGTGATCCCAGGTAAGACTCTAAGTAACTGATTATGTTCTTGAGATGATGGTTTAAGTTCATGAACAGTCATAATGGTTACCCCCCTTGCAAAGTGCTTCATTTAAGATCTATGCCCTTAATAACATACACTTTTAAATATACATTTTGGAACTAAACTGCAAATAAGTAACATTGTCCTTCAAGAAACTTAATTTTCAGAAAAATTACTTACTCAAAGAAATCTAAGACTTCTAAATCAGTAAACATCCTTTGCTTGTAATAACAGGGCTCTCCAGGCATCATTTTTCATGTGAAACTTCCCTTTTCCTATATCACAGAATGTCCCACAACAGCAAAAACCACGAGGCTCCCTCACCCCAGCTTCAGCAGAGCTCACCCAACTCACCTCAGCATCAAACCCCACATGCCATACCTGCCTGCTGCAAAGAAGGAAACTGGCACAAACTCAGCTTCCAGCCATCTGCTCTCAATAAAGACCTAATGCCCATCTTCCATGAGATGTTTGTGCAGCTGACCTGACCAAACTCCCTCAGGGTAATTTGCTTCTCCCTAAGTATCAGCTTTTTTCCAATTGAATGCTTTTTTCTTTGCTGTCCCACCAGAAACATTCAGCTGAAAAAGCAGGTCATGTTAAAACACCTTTCTGCTTTCAATGCAGAGATAGCCATATGTCAGGGATAGTTGAAGTGACCATGGTGACAGGTTTAGATCCTGCCTAGGCAGACTGCAAATTGCAGAGCCAGCTTCTGCAGCACACAACTGTGCAGTTTTATGCCCAACAAGGTCCAGAAGAACCTGGTGAAGCCTTTGCAGCTGAAGTCTAACACCAGTTGGTGTCTGCAGCACCAAATACTGGGGGTCACATATTTTTCAGAGATGCTTCAGGCTAATCAAAGACTACCCTTGAATCCTCCCTCTTAATTTTATCAGCACAAGAATGTAGGAGACACACAGCAGCAAGTCTCCTCCTCACCACTGTTTGTAGTACAAAGGGATGCTTATCTACCACTTTGCATACATGATTAAAGGTTCAGAGGAGTCACATATAAAATCCAACACACAGTAAATCAGGATTCAACCCTAGCCACTCTCAACGGTGAGGCCAGCAAGTACTCCACATAGCTTTTTTCTTAGCCTTTATAGCTCTCTGGCCCCTTCAGGCTATAAAACATTCTATGAAATTATTTTGGATTAAGTATCTTTGCCCATTGGTAACTAAGTCGGTGTTTAGTAGGTGGTTTTTCTTTACTCAGTTTTTGCCTGCCACTTTATATCTTTCCTGCTGAAACACAGCGTGTCAATGTTTTTGAGAAGTTATTGATCACCTTTGAGTAGAAATAATGACACTACGTTAGGAATTTCAGGTGTAGATTGAAAAAACAGTCTAAAACTAAAACTTTAGGCATAGCCCTGTGTCAGACAAGCTTAAGAAGGCTCAGCACACAACCCCTTGTGTTAACAGAAAGGACAAATCCCAACCTTTGGGAGGTGGCATTCACTGCTCTGAACTAGCAGAGAGCCTTTTTTGATGAGACTTATGTAAGAACAGCAGTGAAGTTTCTGCAGTTGGCTGGGATGAACCAGAATCCAGCTGCTTCTGTGTGTTTGCACAGGTTTCAGACCTCAAAGCTGTAAAGAAGGGGGGCATGAGTTGAAAGTTTTGCTGCCTGGAAGACCATTTCAGTTCCTCCATCACAGCTGTTCTGCTTAACACGCTGTAACCCTGGAACAGGATTCTGTTTTAAAGAAGTATGGCAAAAATACACTGGACTGACACAGAGGTCACCAAAAGCACTCAAACTCAGCCTTGGAGAGAAGCATGCCCTGGACAGAGCCCTCCTGTTAGCAGCCACAATGTACCCAGTGGAATTGCCAAATGGATTTAACAGAACAATATTAGAGAAGAGCAGTGGAGTCTCCTGAAGTGAAACAGCCTAGAAAAGCAAGACAGCTGTAAAAGGAAGGAAGTGTTTTACAGCATACAGGGCAACACTAGTGCAGCCAGTGCCCATGGAAAACAATGTCATTCACATTGCCTCTGAAAACTATTGACTGCACTCCCTGTTGCACTGGGAGCTAAACTTGCAAATATGCAAAACAACCAGGTTGCAATGAACCAAATCAAGTAGCAATTTTAAGACAAAACCAAGAATTCTGATATTTCCAACACAAAAAAAAGACATTTGATAGCAAAATGAACAGATCTTTTTTTCAAGTGTGTCATAAAATCGGAGGGCAAAAGCAAAACATGCATGTGAAACACATCAAGAGCAATGTATTTCAATTTTCCCTCCAGGAGATGATATTAAGGAGGGTTTTTTGTACACACACAACAACCCTATAAAGTCTCCAAGCATAGGCAGATTCAGATTGAATAGTAATTCTTATCACCTGGCCTAATGGAGCTATGTTAAGCTTTTCTAGGGGTGAAACATATTATAGAAATTACACTGAAGTACAACACAATTTAAACAATATTGCTGCTGCTGAGCCCTTAGAACCCCAAGTAACCAGCAGCTCTCACAATAATGCTAAGAATGTCTATAAAGTCCTGAGATCTAAAACTAACAGTAGTAATATTTACAATGTTTTTGCTTGTCTTCTAGATTTTGAGCATCTGCAGTCTACTGGAGAAAAGATATTTCACCTTCCTTCCAGTCAATACCTATCAGAGCCCCAAAAGCATCAATTTTAGGAAAAACACCAAGAATTCTGAGATTTCCAACTCAAAAAAAGACATTTGATAGCAAAACAAATAGGTCTTTTATTCAAGTGTGCCATAAAATCGGATGGCAAAAGTAGAATCTCTGCTAAATTTTGTAAGGCAGCTGCATCAACTAAGTAAATTGGCATTTGCTGCACATGACAGGAAAAGAGGGCACAACCTAAAAGTAGCACAAATCCACAAGGAGATTAACTGAAAATGCAACAACATTTCTTTTTTTATCTCTGGAACAGGGGAACAATACAAAATGAAAAAAATATTTAAGCTCAAACACAAAGATCTTTAGTGGAGCAAGGTCAGGAAGACAGGGCTCATTGCCCAGCAAACAGGGAGCAAGACTTGACACCTATTAGAACAGTTTCTCAACTAACACTATTTTGGCAAATATAAAAGCTATGTAATAATAGTGGAAGAAGTAACATGGAGAGCTTTTGCTTACTGCCACTGCTTGTCAAGCCTAATTCAATATTTTAGCACAAGAGTTTCTCTGAAGTGTGCAGTCCTGTACCAAATGCAGTTCCTTTCCTCTCATTTGAGGGAGTACACCAGGGAAGCTCAGTGTGTCCTGACCATTACACTGTAATGCAAAGGCGTTGGTAACCCTTTCTTCTGACAGCTGCATTAGCACATTCTCACATTAAAAGGACATTCTCACATTAAAAACTAATGTCATCCCAGTTCCCCCTAGATTAATTATCCCAAATCAACGCTCCAGCTTACAGCAGTCACCAGCTGCAACTCTCTGCATCAGATTCTGCACTTCGAAGCAATCAATTTTGCTTTTCTGAACCAATGCAGGTACCTGCCTGTAAGACTGACCTGGAAGTGAGCCCATACCAAAGCTGTGCCCACCACTACCCGACCAGCAGCCACTCCACAGCATCACCACGCCAGCAATTATCTTCTCACCGCCCACAGCCGCTCACCTGGGTTTTGTGGGTGTTCACCAGGGAGGGTGCAGCAGCCACCATGGAGCTGCTGCGAGGCCGTGGCAGAGGGGTAACCTCAGGCTCAGGGGGCTTCTCAGGCTTCTCCTGCAGCATGTGCCTCAGCCTCTGCAGGTAGTACATGAGCGACCACTGCGTGCCCTCCTCGGACCAGTGCGGCTGCAGCAGGCAGCGCAGCACGGCCACGTCGAAGTAGGTGGCGTAGCGAGACTTCTGGCACGGGGGAATCACCAAGGACACCCTGTTCCAAAAGGCAGAGCAGAAATGTCAGCCCTCACGTTCCTTAGGCCCTCTTAGATACCCAGCTCTCTGCATAAAGTCCTTTGGGATTGAGGTGCCTAACTGATAATTGAAGGCACCTAACTGGATATTTGGCTTTCGGCGTCCCAGAGGACTCCAGTACATGCTCTTAGGTGTTTTCTTGGATAGGGATGCTTTCTAAACTGTGATCTAAAGATAAGCAGTACCTGTGCTGAGTAATTTGTTCAGCAAGAAGCAGAAAACCCTCGAGCATCTGCAGCTCTGATACTAGCAATGCATGTTTAGGAATGGTTTAGATTTGAACAAATCAGGCCTTACTTAAGAAAAAGCAGGCAAGGCAGCAAAGTTAGTTAACCTTTTAAGCTAATTAAATTGACTCCTACATAAATAAAAGCTACTATTATGAGCATTCTTTGCCAAGGTGCTCTGGAGAAAAGCACCTTTTAAAATGCTCATTATAAATTTATTGCCCTATCAGTTTCCCAGTGGATTTTAATATGGGAGTTCCTAAGTATTGCAGAAATTAGTGCACACAAAAGCAAGGCGGCTGTAGTGAGCTTCATAAATGAGAATCTAGCAAGTTCAGATTTCAAAGGCATCTATATGTCCTTCATAGAAAATGTTTTTGCAATAAAATGCCTCCAACTTTTTATTCCTAATGTTTTATACTACTTTTCTCCCAGCAGAGTACAACTGGCCTGATCTACCCTTTGGACAGTCTCTAGCTGCCAGGAGACAATCTGTCAGAAAGAAGCAAGTGAAAGGGAGTCATAGGAAGGAGAACCACATGGTAAGAGAAGGTGTGAAACGCTGGGGGTGGTGCAGAAACTCTGGATTTTTTTTCTTTTTTTGGTCTGTTGACCACACATTTTGGAAGTTTCCACTCTATATTAGAAGGTCACCTCTGTGACGTGCTTATTTCTGGGACTTTGGGATTCTATCAAAATTAAGAGTGTTTTTATGCACTATATTCTCAGGCATTTGAGAATTATCACAAGAACATCAGGCTGGTGTTTTGTTTTTTGTTAAAAGCCATTTTTATTATCAACTCTGCAAACAGTGTGGACAAGTCATCCCCATCTCCACCACATTCTAAGCAGATGAATCCAAGGCTGTGGTCCAGGAAAGCCCAAAGGAACAGCAGCAACTGGCACCTCTGACCCTTGGCACCTCTGAGTGCTGAAGTGCTTTGCTGGATCTCTGCCCTGTGCCCCCAAGGCAGGCATGGAGCTGGCAAAGGAGAGAGAAGCGTGCATGGAGCACTGACACCAACTGGAATCACATGAGCCCTGCTCCATCTTACATGCCTGGAAACAGGGAGCAGGTGTCAGGGCTGGGCTTGGATCAGCACATGGATGCAGAGCTCAAACTTGCAGAAGAGGGTTTGCTGCCAGCCCCACAAGCCAATGCTGGAGGCACTTGGAAACTGCAGCCCAGCCTGTGTCAGCATATGCCACACCACACAAAATACACTCAGAGTTTCTCCCCTAGTGCTGTATTCCAGGTAAGAAGGCTGCAAGTTTGACAACTTTGAAACGAGCTGTCACAAAAACCTGAAAAACTGATTTAGGAAAGAAAACAACATGAAATGGGAATATGCTGTAACATTTTCCCTACAAAATTGATGTGAAGGGTGGTTTTGTCCAAATTTAGGAGTGATTATACACTCCTAATAAGTGCATGGCACATACACTTATGTGTATATAGTGCAAATAGTCTACAAAAAGCCAGAAGTACACTCAAAGTACCCCAGCAAAGGAAATAAAGCCTGCCATCCCAGTAGCAATTGCCAAAGGGCTCTGCAGGACCCTGAGCAGTGTATGGGGCTAAATAAACAGCTTTTCATGCTCCCCTATTCACAGGCTGGAGCAAGGCATGTTTTCCTTAGGAAATATTGGTAATTAAAGTCCTTCCTGCAAAGTTTATTCCCCAGGCAGCCTGTTCAAGGTAGCAGCTGGATAAAGGGCTGTGGTTTATTTGCTTCAGGATTAAATCATCTCTATATGGAGAATTGCACTGAGTGAAGGAGCAACACTCAGCTAAGGCCAGAACAAGCCATTTGTTTAGACTGTTTCTGAAGAACCAGAAATCAAACTGTAGTTCATTTAGAGGAAAACCTAGTGCTTGTATAATCAGCTGATGGGTGTCTGTGACTGCAGGGAAAGTGGAAAAGCAGCCTTCCTTCAACCCCAGGCCAAGGACAAAGGAATACTTTGGCTGTTGGTAAGCAGAGTAAACAACATTTGTTCCACAGTTATCTGTTGCTTGGCAACCAAAGCTCCCTGTACAGTTTTAACTCATCAATGAGTTCTGCAAATGAGGAGGCATAATGATGCTCTCTTCAAAGCCTGTCTGGAGCTTCATCCCCATGGCAACAACCAGGCCCTGCTTGATAAATTGATCACCTGATTCTGTCTCCTTAAAAGGTTGCTTATTTTTTACAGCTGTGCACTCTCTGAGCAGTAGTGTTCACACACAGAAAGGCAGCTCTGTCCCCACCTTCGGTTTTACTGGCTCACATTAATAGAAATTAAATACAAATCCAGAACTGACAACAGGCTTGATTAAAAATCCCAAGGGATTTTGTTTTACCTCATTCCTGAGGGGATGAGAGCCTTAAGGAATAGCTTTTTCCTTTGCATCAGTGAAAAAATGCCCTGAGCTCCCATTTGAGAGAGATCAGAGCTGTTCCTAGCTGATATTCAGAAAAATCACTCCATCCTCTATTTCTGTCACTGTAATGAAGCCATTTCCTAAAACTGCAGTGTTTTGGACATGACATTTCTCAAAAGAGATAAGCAACAGGAGCAGAGCTTTCAGGTGTTCAAGTGACACCCCTAAATCCATAAATACTTAAAATTACAGCCCTGCCTCTGCAAAATCTCTGAAAATACTCATCTTGATTTACTTTATGGCCCTACTGAATGTCCGGCAGTACTGAAAATCTGCTTCTACCTTTCTGTGCCCAAATCTAGATGAATTTATTAGTGCCAAGCTGGAAACCAGAGTCTGAGCACTGCAGGACAAGCTGGAAGCACATTTTCATAGCTGTGCTTCTTGGTTAGTCTGTTCCTTTGGGTCAGTATGCCAGCCAGGCAGCAGGATGCAAAGGAGACATAATGAAGGCAATGGAGAGAAACTTGCAGAAATTCTTTATTGGGGGGAAAGAAAATCTGGTCAGAAGGAAGCCAGATAATATACCAGTTGGCTGAAGGTGAAACTAGCCTGGAAGGGGTGAACCTGAGGGTTATTTTTTGAGTCTTTAATTCCAACATTCTAGAATAGACCAAAGAAACTGTCCCAACAGCCCAGCTAGAGATTTCTGAGGACAGCAGCACTGAGTAACAAGTGCTGCCTTCTATTTCATCACCCAGAGCTGAGATTTGTTGAATTAAGAATTTGATACCAACATCCTGCACCCTCAGCATGTCCAGACAAAAGTGCATGCAAGATGGACTTGTTTGACCTCCACCCCTGAATTACATGAGCCCAAGTTTCTCCTGAAGGTCTCTGTACCTGGGATGTGCAGAACTTCTCTCCTGGGATGTTTGGGAGGACACACTTCCCTCCAAGGAATTTCCAGGATGACAAGCTGAACCAGAAGCCTTTGGAGGTACAGGATCTGGCTGCGGTGCCTCACACACCACCTGCAGTCCCTTCAGATAGTTGCAAAAAAGAAAATAAGTACATGAATATATTACAGGTATATAAATGTGTTTATGTCTCTCAGGTTAGTTTTATAAATGCAATTTGGGCTTAGACACAACAGTTACTTACACCATAAAACCATGGAAAAACTGATCAAGCCTGGGGCTTCTCAATACAAGGCATTGTAGAAGTAAAGGGTACAACATACATTGTACAGCTCTCTTGGCCAGGAGAATGATTTGGGATGGAAGGGACCTTAAAATCAGGCTCCAACCCTCCTGCCACACACAAGATCATGCTTCCATCCTATCAGACAGGATAAGGCCAAGGAGATCCAGACAGATACACCCCACACCCTTTGGTTCCACTGCAAACAATGCTGGGAGCCTTAGCTGTGAATAACTGTAACTTCAGGAGATGAAATACTTTAGGTTGCTAACTGAAAGTTCTCTTGCAATATTTATTTCCCCCTCCTTCAGCACCTTATTCAAACTTGCCAAACTGCAGCACAGGATTTACCTCAGTATGTCCACTGTCCAGATTAGGGGATTCACAAGTCACATTCTGATTATTGGTGGGAGAACTTCTCTTGGCTGAGGAAAGAAGCCAAAGCAGGACATTTCAGGAAATGCCTCCTGCACTATAATGTACCTATTATAAAGTATTATAATAAAAGCATAAACCAGAAAACAAAACCAGCCATCTATCTGCTGCCAACTTCCTAGACACTAATCACAGCCATAAAAAGAAAGTAGGACTGGGTTAGTTTTTTCAGTTCTTTCTATTGTGTTGTCAACAACACTGTCTACTGAAAAATCTCTATTTCTTTAAAACTAAATTTGAACATAAATTTTGTTCTAAATCCATTCACCATCAAGTGTGTTTCCTGTGCAGAGTAGTGCCTTTTATTTTGGAGCTCTTCATCCTATTTGTATATATATTCAGGTCCTTTTCTAGGTTACATCACTCAGAGTGTATTGTGATTTCCAATTTGCCAAATGCCTTCAGCACAGGAAATAAATGAATGTCACACAAAGTTTGATCTATAACGCTGTAGCAGACCAAGGGTATCAAACAGACTGGTATGACAAGTCTTGAAATCCTGTTGAAAACAGTGCAGGTGTGACTGTTAATGAGACACTGCAAAACAAATACTGCAAAGCTTCTTTATTAGTTTTTTTATTTGTTGTTTGAAAGAAAATTGAAATAAATTTTACTTTATTTTTTCCCACTTTGAGAAAATGCTAGGATAGCAGCATCTTCCTCCACATAAAAGACCTCATTCCAATTAGTATTTCTGTCCTGCTGAAAGAACTTTCAAAATATCATAGAGAATTTTCTTTCCAGACTTTACTTCTGAAACTATTTTTAGGGATTTTCTGACCACACATAGACCTATAGAAAAAAAAATCCAATAGCCAAAGAAAACTTAGGACTGATTTCCTCTGTTAGTTCCAGGGCTGAAATACTATATTTTAATTCTACAAGTTGAAGTGGAGGGACAAAGAGCAAGGTGTAAAAGACTGTTTTAAATCATATGGAAAACCTGAAGCTTTTTAATTCTGGACTTTCCCAGTAGGTCTACAAAGTCTTCAGAACAAAATATGACATCCAAAATGATCTGTTATCAGAAAAATCTAATTTGGTGAATTACATTTTCACTATTGTGAGAATTACAGTTCCATGCTTTTGAGAACTGGAAGCAATGGTACAGCAGAATACCCAGCTAACTTGCAATTTCACCACCTCACAGCAATTATAAAGAGCTATTGCTTAAAACATACAAAAGTAAAAATGGGAGGTTTTTTAGGACTAAGCCAGACAAAAAGACTTGGAAGCCAAAGCCTTGGAAGCCTAAGCACCCAATTCCAATTTCACTATGGCTGAAGCACAAAGGAAAAGCAACCCCTTCCAGTATCCAAAAGTGAATTCACAACCTAGGCCTTCTTTGGACTCTCTTGAAACTATGTTTTCTAATTTCATAACATGCTGGAAATCAAATTTTTGACAGCAGAACCACCTGGGTGCTCTTCACTGTTCATTTTTGTCCAGTGCCGCTTTGGGAAAGATTTCCTCACTCACGTCAGGCTGCTATGAGATACTGTCAAGTTACAAATTTCCTATTTTTGATGGTTCTCCCATCTCCTAATTAATTATTATGCAAATGTCAGTTGACCCTGAGGGGGAACAACCTTAAACTACTCTGAGGTTTGACTAGCTCCTGCAGGATCAACACATTCCTCCACGTACAGAATGCAAGGGCAGCACCAGGCAAACAAAGGCAAAGCTTTGCCAGGTCTCAGGAGCTCCACCAGCACAGCAAAGTCACAGACCTGTAACGATGTTCCTGATGGGTTTCACAAGAGCATTGAAGGCAGAAACTTCAGGCTGCCTGTGCTCCCACATTGGCTGCCAAATGACAAGGCCACTGGCCAGCCGGAACGTCAGGTCGGACTCCTAAGGAGAAAAACAGAATGCTGTTTCCACTCTGCAAAGCCTGTCATGTCTTACAATAAATAAGGGATGCCATGTGCAGCTGTCCAGTCAGTACAGGCTAACTCAAGGGCTACTGATAGCATTCAGCAGGCTCTATACATGTCAACTACAGCTAGTGAAAAATCACAGGGAAGTTACAGTCCAAAAATACACAAAGGTTTTTTTTCAAGGGAAATTTCTATCCTAGTCAATGAACCCTGTTTTTCCCTGGACATTAAGCTGTAAGAGAAAAGGCCATTCTTGTTACAAAATATCCCTTTTAATTATACATAATCACTTTTTTAGTATTCAAGCTCAACTTTAGGATTTACACTCTAAGACTTGAGCTTCTTCCCCAAAAGAATACTAAATATTTAAGCATTACTTAGAAATTGAGGAAACATGTAACTGATTACTATGAAGTAGTGGTACACATTACTGGTAACACATTATTGTTATCATTAGCACTGTTAGTACTTGAACTTGTCAATACATAGAGACACTGGTACTACTTCCACCTGTGCTAACCTTGTTTTACATAGGCAAGCAGCTGAAATCATATAAATTAGTACACAAGTCAATATTAGCAGGATCAAGGGGCAGCTATGCACTTAGCTTGACCTCATGTCAGATCTACATTGGGAGACACAGATGTCAGTACTGCCCCAGCTACCCCCAATGTGGCAAACAAACATGGTTACAGCAGTTTTGGTGGTGTAATTTCAGGTGCACAGCACTCTCCTATTGAGACAGCCCCAGAAGCCTTGGCATTTGGAATGGATGATGCAGACAGAGCTACAGGAATGGCAGGAACCCACTGCTTGTAGCTCCCCAGCCCTTCTATTCCCCCACTCTCTGTCAGTGCTCTCTCATCATAATCAACTCACAAGCTTGGTTTTAATTACTGTTTCTACTAATAGCAGCTTGCAAAGCTTTCAGAGCTGCCAGCAGTGACACTGCATTTTCACTTGGCACTGCCAGCTTGTGGTGATGTGCCAACACTTCTACCTACAGCCATGCACTTAAAGAACTACATGCAGCCCCCAAAGCCTGATTTAAAGACATTTTGCTGAAGGCAAAAACCCTCCCATAAGTTAGAAATTGAACAGTTTAGGTCTGTCTATGCACACATGTGTTATTTCCTTGAGGCCATGCATTCCTCTGGCTATCAGGTAGTGAGTGCTCTTCCCCTGAGTCTTAAAAGACATCAAGAGGACACTGCTCACTTAGTGAACCACTTACATGCCTCATTTAACTCCTTTCCTGCACTTCATTTTGATGACAGAAATGTGCATGCTTTAATTGGCTTTTCAGCGTTCATCACCCCAGTGTTCCAGAGATCTCAGAGATTTTCAAGGTAAAATTGAGGTGCTGTTATTAACCCCATCTTGAAAACAACATGCCAGAAAGATTTATGTTAAAGATTGGAAGTCCAATCTCTAACAGCCAAGGTCTAGCCCCAGTTTCATTCCATTTATTCAAACAGCAGCCTGCATTTTTGTGTGTAGTGCAAGAAGAATTCAGTATTTCTTCCTGTCCTGTGCCAGTAGCCTACAGACAGCTACAAAACAAGTATGAACAATCTGAGCTAAATAAATAAAAAACTACTGCATAGGAACTCAGTAGCAGAAGTAGAGAAAGAATCTAGTTCTCCAGTCTCACTTTTACCTGCCTGAATCAAAAGATTATCCTTCATCTCCTGTTCCTTCCTACTGTTGCAGCATAGAAGGCAGGATTAGAACAGATAGCTCCATCACTTCATGACTTTACAGTCCTTTGTTTCAAGGACCTATTCTTTTTCAAGGCCTACCTGGAAACAAAGGCTAAATGGCAGCCTCCCAGAGCATGAAGAAAATCTTTTCATCACATCACTCTGCAAAGGTGATAAATTAAAACTAACAGAGGAACCCCAGCAGACAGGAGGCCTGCAGCCTGCTTCACACTTCAGAACAAAGGAATGCTCCATTGCCTTTGCCACTGCCATGCTTGTAACACTGTCCTGCTAATTAGCATCATGATGATTAGTAATGACAACAACAAACCCCAGTGGCAGCCCCACTGTGAAATCTCGGAAATCCCAGCAAGGCTTTTCTGGGGCATGGCTGAGAATCACTGGAGCAAGTTAAAGCTCATAATCCTTTCTGCACTTTTCAGGATCCCAGAGACTTCACAGGGGCCACAGATCTTTGCCATTCCCAAAGGCTAAGAATGGCTTGCTTTGTATATTTTTGTCTTTGTGCCTGCCTGATGCTGTGGTCATTGTTCATGGCACTGGAAGAATTTCTTCCCAATGGCAGCTTGGTAAAATATTTCCAGCAGTACCCCAGTGTGTACTGTGAGCTGAATTAAATAACCACAAAGGCAGAATCATTCCTTTGCTGCCCAGAGCTGTCTCCACACAAGAACCCCATCAGTGTGCCACTTACTCTAATCCTGTGGACGAGGGGAGCAAAGAGGAACACAAACAACTCCACGGTGGCCATGGAATTCTGGAAGAACTTCCTCCTGTTATTCTCCTCCTCATCGGTCGCGGCACTGGGCCGGGGATGCCCTGGTGATCCTTGGTTTTCAGCCTGGTGGATAAAGGCACTGCTGCTCCCTCCCCAGCTGGAGCCTCTGTCTCCTCCAAATCTGTCATTGCTGCAGTCCTGAGGAGCCTCCAGCAGCATCCAGTGAAGAGTGTGAAGCAGCTTGGTTTCAGCTACTCCAAGCTTATCCTGATGTCCTGTATGGAAAAAATCCATCACATTATCTCACAGGGTTTCCATTAATGATACTGCTCAGAGTTGCATTGGAGGCTGGACATCCAACTCTCAGATAAGCATTTGAAAACTAAAATTCTACCATGAAAAGCACCAGCATTCTGTCTCATTGTATTTGAGACCTCCTAAATCAGAAGCCTCCATTTATTTCCCAGCATTTGGAGTTCAGTCTCTGCAAGGTCAGCTGCAGGGCATGAACAGCAGCATGGACACAGAGTGGTCCCAAAAGAAAATAACTCAACAGCCTTGTCTGACTTTATTCAATAAGACAAAATGCCAGTGAGCACTGCAAGGTGCTCAAGCTGTTTCTTGTTCATGTTCTCTACTGGCACGCTTCAGGAAGCAAATTCCTGCTGAAATCAGTACAAAAGTAAATAAAGTAAGTTGGATTTGGATCTGCCCCTCTATTGATTATCTGCTGAGAGTCACATGCATTGGTCTAAATAAAAATAGGAAGAAAAACCCCCAAAAACTGAAGATATTGAAAGTACCTGCTGCAACTGACCACTGCAGCATGCCTTGAAAGAAATACATATTCCTCCAAGGAACCCATGCCTGCTGGGTGCCAAAATAAGTTCTATTATTGCTGGGAAATAACTAGCAAAATATTATTGAACTACTCTGACTCTCTAGCTCATCAGACCACTAACTTTACTGGGGAATATTTCACAGGTTATCCTCCCATAAAAGAGAAAGACAATCATCAAGAAAGGCAATCCCCAGAGGAAACTAATTAGGATTCCAGGGTTTTGCAATGTGCTGGCACCCTGTGCAGCAATCTGTCACATTTTAGCTGATAGCTTCAATAATGAAAACAAGCTCACATGAGCACTGACCTAGCTTATTCCTGTTGGAGAGCAGCGTTGCAGTGCAGTGCAGCACATGAGGGAGAGCAGCTTGGACAAGCTCCCAGCGAGAAATGCTCTGGATGGCTTCAGAGAGAGCTGGAGAAAGGCCATGCAGCTTGTTTTCCACTAAAACTCTTTCAAAAGACTAAAAGAACCAAGGGAAAAAAAAATACATTATGTCTCTTTCTTCACATTCCTTCTAGTACACGAACATCCTCTTTTAAAAATCTCTAATTGTACAACTGAAGAAAATTTTATAAAATTTGCCCTGAAAAATACAGACTGCAACTAAAGCTCACCAGACATATGGACATACTTGACTAAGAAATGAATGGACCACAAAATATATTTTCTGCAATATAAGAGAATTGAAGTATCATCTGTATATTAGTCAGTGCTGACATGAAGCCAGACTTGCAGCTCTGCTGGGTAAAGCCATTAATCCTGTTAGAAGTCACAGGACCTAGGAGAGCCTGTATTTGTGGACCTTAGTGCTGCATATTCTTTCACACACATGCCCTTTCAGTTTACTGTAACATAAAGGGCAAACCACTAAAGGTATATGGGCCTTAGGAAATGCTTTCACACCCTGTCACAAAAAATAATCCGTGTACAAAATTTTTTTGTCGAGCTATGACGTAATGGTTTTGTGAACACTTACAGAGCTGATGGCTGCAGCAAGTTCATTATTTCCACCTCAACCAACACAAAATAAGGCTATCTACCACTGAAATCCCTAAGGAAGCTCCTTACTGTTAGCTGCTCCAACTGTTTCAATAAATTGTTGCTGTGATCAAAGATCCCATTATAGGTCACAAGTGCAGTTATATTCCTTCACTGAAGTACCTACAGCAAAGATAATACCAATGCACATTCTTTCCATAAATCAGCTTAACCTCATGGTTACCTTTTGGCTGTTTAACCAATTTTACCAAGTTCTGGGCAAACTGTTGCCCAAAAGATGCTTCAAAAGCCCCTCACTCCAGATTCACAAAGCTTCCCCTGCAACACCAGTCATACCAATTTTTTCTCCTGTAAAATTGAGGGGGTGGTAATAAGAATAAATTTGGTTACAAAGAAGAAGAGCAAAACAATTATGTCAAAACATGTTCTCCTGAATGAGCAACCACTCCCAAGCATGGCATGCTAACCTGTGCTAACAGGCATCCTCCTGCCTGTGCCAGCAGCTGGGCACATTTGTTCCCTCAGTCTTTGTGGCCCTGTTTGCTGGTGTGGGCAGACACATGAGCTGCTCTACCAAGAGCTGGGTGTCCTGGTGCAAGCACAGTGCCACACCATTTGAGTTCTACAGCACCCAGCTGTAAACTAAATGATTCTGTTCTCAGAGGCACAGAAACACACATCTATATCCATTAGAGAGGGCTAAGCCAACAGACTGAACCCTGAAATATGACAGTAACCACCAGAGCTGCCAGCAAATACCAGTGTGCAGAAGGTCACACTGCTTACCTACTTGAAACACCAGGATGCAGTCAGAAAACGTAATACACTTTCCTTGTGGACCAAAAATGGCTGAAACTGGAGGGCTTTGCTGTAATACATGGAAAAAAACACTGGCTTCCTGAGGATTAGTCAAAAATAATGTGCCATGGGTCAGGTTATCAGCCACATGTGTTTCTCAGCACCAGGAATGGATAACCTGTCCGCCAGAGAAGGGATGCTTCAGCTCACCCTTACAGTGATCTGCTGGGGACCACAAGCATGTGAAAGGAAAAGTCTCCTGCCATTCAATCCTATCAGCTCAGAAATGGGGGCAAAATGAAGGGATACCAAAGCTTTGGAAGCCCAGACAGATCAGGGAGCAAAGTACCCATTGTAAGGCCTGATTCTGTCCCAGTCAGCATTCATAGAGGACAGAGAGTGCATTAGTATAAAGACAACAGAGGTTTAGAGTAAATATCCCAGTAAAGGGATTATTACATAACAAAAGGAGGGAGCAAAGCAGCAAAATATCCCCAGAAGAAGAACAAGAGGTGCATTGTTACAAACACCACAAAAATTGAAACAGCCAGTGAAAAACATGAGGTTGTACTTATTGTTATCAAAAGAGGACAGGGACCACTCCTTAGTCATTGCTCCAGCCAAACACTCCTATTTCCATTCTCCCATCAGCTCTGGGGCTCACTGAACCCTTCATTCAGCCAAGCCAAGCCCTACAGAAGCCAAAAGGAAGGTCAGTGCAGAGGTAAGCAGTTCCCACCCATGTGTGTGAGCAGGACCAGCTCCCTGAAAGGCCTGCCAAGCACCAGTGCTGCCCTTACTGCATTGAATCATCTCACCTCCAGCACAGAAGCCAAACCATAAGCTCACACTTTACCAGAGTGTACAAAGCTGTTCGGTTTGCAGGGCAAGGGGAGGGGAAAAAAGAAATCACTGGGAACACCAACCCTATTCTGAAGTGTGACAGAAAACACCTTGTTGCTCCCTGGCTTTCTATTCAAGGTCTCATTCCTCGGTACCTCAATGGTATTAGGTAGAAAGCCCCCCAGCAATTGCCTTCTGCAAGCTCTGCCCCACTGTCAGCATGCTTCAGAAACTCAAGAGGCAGCCAAGGAGTTTGCAATTTTATCTTTAAATTATTCTTGTATTTATCACAACATTTTGGGCTGCAGAGCCATTGTGAAGATTTCCCTTTGTGGTTAGCCACCAGATTTCTTCTGTTCTTTCCAGGCCTGAGCAGAAAGCAAAATATTTCTGTACTACAATGAAAGATTAGCTTCTGGAATAGCTTATCTGATCAGAAGCTTCTGACACAGAAGTACCACACGTTGCCAGAAAAAATGCAAACACAAAAGCTGCTGTAAGGAAACCACTGAATGAATGCCCAACAGGAACATGCAGTTCTTTGGACAAGCCTTCCTGAGGAATTTGCCTGGACTTCTCTCCAGACACTCAAGATGCAAGGTCCTGTGTTGCTCCTGAGCCTCCTTTTCAGTGTGTTGTGACTCTTCTCATTCAGGACCTGCTGCAGGGGCAGAAGACCTAATGTCCACTCTGCATGAACTAAGCAACCACTGGTCCAGCTGAGAGGAGCTCCATGCTCAAACAAGAAGGCTGAATGAGACTGTCTGAAAAAGCTCCCTGTGAGTCAGAAGACAGACACTGTCATGCCCTGGGTATGTCTAGAGCCACAGCCTCAGGGCTGCAGCTTAGCTAAGAAAACAGCTACCTACTTACAGCAGGCTTGCTCAAGCCTGCAACACCCCCCACACCAAAGGCAGATAAAGAACATCTGCCAAGGGGATAGTGAGGGAAGCTGGTGCCTTGGCTGGAGAAACAGGCCCTTGCAGCAGGGCTGTGTGTGTGTTCAGCTCCCTCAGGACCACTTACACAAGCATTTTTCCTTTTAGCCTCGTGGTGACAGCTGTTTTCACAGGGAAGGGTGGCCAGCCTTGTCTGGCTGCCTTCCCACTGCTGCTGTTCTCCTTTTACCTTCACGTCCACCAAGAACCAAAGGTGCTGCCAAATACCTTGTGACCAGGATCAGCCTGTGGGACACTGCTCTGTCCTGTACCTCTTGTCTAGGCAGCTTCAGGCTATCTGTTCCTGTCACAGCACATGCCACAGCTGAGACACCCATGATACAGAACATCACCACACAATTTCAAAAAGCTTCACCCCATACAGAGTAAGATCATGTCACTTCAGAAGGCTGCAAGCATCTGCCCTTCTTGTCCTTCAGCCCAGCCTTTTATCCCCTGCTGTTGCTGCCCTGCACCTGTGTGCCCTCTGTTCCCTTTGGTGGTTGGTCAGTGCCCCTGGGCACTCCATGGCTCGTTCCCTTCAACAGCATTCACCTGTCCTGCACAGCTGTGCCCACTGGGGATGAGGCTGGGCCAGCCCCACTCCCAACCACCACAAACTGAGCAAGGAAGAGCTCCTGGAAAGATCCAGGAACCTGGGAGTTCATAGTACAAGTGATGGTAAGGCTCCATTGTTTAATAAACAAAGCAATAATATAAACATTCACAAGTAGTGAAACACAGATGCCAAACACTTTACTCACAGAAATTCAGTTTTCTGCAACCATATCCATTGGCTGGATCAAAAAATAAAGGAGGCCTCTTTCTGAACTTTGTTCCACAGCTATACTTTAATTATCCATAATATCAAAACATGTAATTACATTTTCAAAAACAACAAAAAACAAACAAAACCAAAACAAACCAATAAAAAAACACAAAAAAACACCACAAAACCCAGAAAAGAAGGAAACTTGGAATTTGCAGGATCCTCCAGAAAACATTTGAGTTCCTCCATGGCCAATGCAAACCAGAGCAGGAGAACTCAAGCCTCAGCCTACAGGCATGCCTACAGCAATGCTGGCTAGAGAATTACCAAAGGATAGACCAAGTAACAGGTGCACAGGATTTTTAGGCACACTAGTCAGTACAGGGGTGTTAGATAGTTAGCAGGAGGTTTCAGAAGACAAGTCAAGAACCTGTCAAGTTCCAGAACCCTGTCTCACCCATGCCTGCAGCACTCTGCTGCCACACTGGATAACACAGAATGTGTTGGTGTGGGCACACCAGTAAGCAGAAGAATTGGATGAAGCAGAAGGCAGCAAAAGTCAGTTCAACCTGTAACCTACAAAATTCTCAAAACTAAGTTCCACCTTGGAAAGTTTTCTACCATAATTTAATGATTATGGTAAGAACTGGAGAAGAATCAAGTTCTTCGTCCAAGAGGTGGAAATTTATTGGATCTTTATCAAATGCCTGTTTTCAGAGCTCCCTTTATCTTGGCTGAAGCATGTAATTTCTGTTATCTCACAGTTTAGGGGTTTTTTGGGTGTGGTTTGTTTTTTTTTTACACTTAGTAAATTCCAGTATGCGCTCCCAGAAGAAAGATGCTTTGGAATTTTCCTCAGGGACCTGATGCCAGCAGCACAGCAGGAAGCAAAGGGAGTTACAGGCAGAGAGGCACATCACAGGGAGCTCTGCCCCTCCACCCAATAACAACAGGAATGAGCCCACAGAAGGAGCCACAGCCCCAGGTTAGAGGTGCTCCACTCCTGGCAAAGGACATAAAACAACAAGCTCCATTTTCCAGATATTGTCAGTGGGCATTAACCAGTCATCACTGCTGCACATGTTAGAATTGAACATTTTACTCCCCTACAAACCAAGCCAGCACTCCTCTATCTCTATCTGGTATCTAGCAAAAACTCTGAAAAATTTATGGATTTCTTAGAAGAAAATGACTCAGCAACAGATAAAGCTTCTCCAGCATAATGCCTTGTGAGAAGGAAGTCAGAAAATTGCTGCAGAGAGACCTAAGAACTTTAAACTATTAAGATACATGTCCAGACAAAATTTTTCCACTCTGTCAAGTTTGGCTGCAACTGACTAATGTACTTAAGTAATTCAAAGACTAGCAACCATTCAAGGAATTCTCAAGTTCTCTAGATAGCCATCTTATTTGAACTTGCTTCAAGTCTTCCTTTTTCCTCCTTTTTGGCAGTAACTTGAGGCTTTATTTGAAGTACTTTTAGAAATAATAGTTATTTATATCTGCATAATAGCCTCTCCTTAAGTCTGATAAGATATGCTCCCTCTAATTTCCAGCAGAAGTGTTTCCCATGTTGCACAACAGTAAAAGTATTGTCCAAAGCCTGTTAATATTGTTTAGATTTTCCATATTATAAGCTTGAAGCACCTTTGGCAATCATAAATTGAAACTACATCAGTCTCATGCAAAAAGCACATCCACACAGGATGCACTGCAAGGTTAGACCCAGACTGTCACAGCTCAGTTTGTCTATGTCATTATTTATTTCATTACTACAGCTTTACTAATGAAATACTTATTACTAATATCCAAATGAATTATTTTTGTTTTGTCTTAAGATGGGCATGATATGCAGATTCTCTGTATGGGAACAATTTCAAATCCTTCATGTGACAGAAGTACAAAATGAAGCTGAATGGACTAAGCCCAGGTCTGGTGCAAGCTGAGCACCTTGCTGATCAGCACTGTGGTCAGATTGATCTGCATGAAAACTTAGTGACCAACAAGCATTGAAAAACAGACACATGTACATACCACACAGGAAGCTTCATATTGTTTCCCCAGTTTAGGTCTTAAAAATGCACTGAAAGAAAGGAGAAGCAGCATTAGAGACCCAGTACATCAACATGTATTTTTCTTAGTTATTTTTAGGATTCTTTTCATGTCAGAACGTTGTCAAAAGGCTGACAAACTCATTGTAAAGGAAGACATAAGCCAAAACTATGTTCAGATACCTGTTGATGATATCTGCAAAATGCTTTTATGTTTTCCAGAAGAAGTGCCCACCCTGATATGCCAAGAGGCATTTAATTCAGCCCACACATTCCCAGGGATAAAATCTTCCAGCAGACAATTTTCAGCCATTTTACTTCAGTGAAATATTTTTAACATATCCTGTATAAAATTAGTTACATGTTACCAAACTTTGCCTTGCCTCTATTTTAAGCCAGAGATCAACTTGCCAGCTCCGTATGAAATATTTTTTCTGCACAGCTGCTGATGTGGAAGGCTCATGGTGAAGTGCAGGCCTGTATGCTGTATGTAGAGAACATTCACCCTCTACCATTCTCCTCCAGAATGAGATCAGAGTAAATATTAAAAAAAATAATCAGGTCACCTTACTGCAGTTTTTATTTTTTTTTTTTTTTATTTTGAAGGACACTGGCTGTGGCATGAGGGGATTTTGTGACTGAGGCCTTAAATTAGAGCCACAACCTTCAAATCTTCCAACCTCCCCCGCAATGTTTTCAATCTAGAATCCTGCTAGGACGGGAGGCTGACAGGACTCAGAAGGAACATAAAGCACTAGATGTACATTGAGCTTGCCCCTCACACATGTCCAAACCCTCACTCTGCAGCCCTGGGAAATGAGGGGAGACTTGGATATCTCTGTTTGCATGCTGGCCTCTCTGAGCACAGATTGCACTCCTAGGACAGCTGCAAATACAGACAGAAGCACAGCTGCAGGTCTGGTGCAGCGCTGAGGGATGCTGCCTCTGCTACAAGGGCTCCTCCATGAGTTCTCTTAAAGATGGGGGACGGAGGGGATGGGGAGCACGGGACAGGGATGGAGGGAAAGGTGCATGGACAAACAGACATGGAGGGTTTAAAGTCAAAGCAAGACGCTGCCTGGGACTGCCTCTAGGTTTAGCTGCCTTGAGACCTCTTCCCACAGCCGATACACACTAATTGCTCTATACTGAGTTAAAAAAAAAAAAAAAAAAAAACACGGTTGTTTTTTTTCCTCACGGCTTCACATTGCAGCTGCAGTAATCACTGCATCCTCCCCGCCACCGGGGCAGCCCGCATCCCCTCCGCACTCGCAGTGCCCTGTTGCAGCCGCATCCCAAGCGCCCCGCTCTTACCTGGTTTGCCTCCACAGGAAGGTCTGGATGGGCAGAGGGATGCCGCGGCCACTCTCCTGCTCCTGGCCCTCGGAGCTTTTCCTTTTCACCATGGTGCCGGTGAGAGCCGCCGCAGCCTCAGCAGACGCGCCAGCCGGGATCTCCCATGGCCGCCTCAGGCCCCCGCAACTCCTCACCCTCTCCCCTCCATTGCCCGCAGCCCGCCCCCTCCCTCAGCCCCGCCGGTGCAAGATGGCTGCAGAGGAGGCAGGGAGGAGGAAATTAGGGGGAGCGAAGATGTCCGCGTCCTTCGGCTTCCTCCGAGCCTTCAGCACCTCCCTCTGTGGCCAGCTCCCGGTGCCCGGAGCGGGCGGTGCCGGGGGAGGGCGGCGGGAGGAGGCGCCGCCCGCCAAACTTCCCGCACAGCAACAGGGCAGCCCCGACAGAGAGAGGCATTCCCCGAGCATCCCAGAGCCTGCCGAGCCGGGAGAGACCCTCCCTCCCTCCTTCTATCCCCCTTCCTATCCGCTCTTCTTCCTTCCCAAATGGGCTGAGAAGGGAAGCAAGGCACAAGCCCCCCCCGAAAGTGCAGGTCGGTGATTGCGGGAAATGGGTTTGTAGAGAATACTCAAAGCCGGAAAGAAAGCTCACATAATGTGTGCATCTCTATGCAAACTTTGAGGTAAGGAATGCCGACCTAGAAATGCCACGGAATGGGACAGACATTGCTGAGACAAATGAAACTAGAAACAAGTTTCAAAGGATGACCTTGCAAATATGACTTGATACTTTGGAGAAATAGAACTATCAAAGATGCATTGTATCATGACCCACAAGAGGTAATTCCAGATGATTAGATGGTTTAAGGCATTTACAGCATGGCATAGCTAAAGCTAATAGGCCAAGAAACGCTTATCATGTACTGTAATTAAGAAATAGTTGGCTTCTAATTGTGATGGAGCAAATTTAACATCTGCATTCTCACTCTTCACATGAGACTGAAAATAGAATAAAAGTTTTTAAATCTCTCTCCGTTACCCCATCTCTGGGTCAGAAAAGGGCCTAATCCAACAGGTGGCGGGAACAGAGGAATTTTGGGGTAGTTATTCCACAGATTTTTCTTACACCAAAGAGCTGAGGCAGAAATGGAGAGGATGGGAAGAGTCAAAGCAGATTTACTGGTGCTTCCATTTAGACACCAGACTGATTTGACTAATACAAGCACTTGTTGGAGTCAGGTTTGCTAGAAGCATTTCTCAGGCACTGTCAGATTAGGTCTCCTTCTCTACCTAAGAATGTAAGAGGATAGTATACTACAACAAATAATTAATAGAATAAAATGAAAGACCAATGCAAATTCACCCCAAACAGTTTTCACAGAAAAAAAAGTGACATTTGGTTGCTTATATGAAGACTCTTTAGAGGAAACAAACAGCTTTAAAGTTCAGGATTATTTTCCTTACTCTCTCTGTGCATAGCCAGTCATAAGCCATTTGCAAGTGGAAGTTACACAGCCCAGCACTGAGGGGAAATTAAATCATTTGTTGGTATTTTGTTTATCATTACTTTGTTGAAATTGGAAATAGAACTCCAAACTGCAGTTCTAGTCAAGCTTGCCATTTGAGTGCAGCATGTTGCTGTTCAGCCAGTCACAAAAGGCACATAAATCCCTTTATTTGTACAGAGGTTTAAAGTTCTGATGCAAAACAAATCAGAGAGCAAAGGAAGCATTATCAACAGCTGGCTCTGTCACAAGAACTGCAGGCATAAAGAGGCAGATCTCAAACCCAGACAGGCCATGACCAGCACTAAACCCAGGAGGTGGCAAAGGTACTTTACATTAAGTTCGACAGTTGCTAGAGACAAGTTTTGTTCTCACCTTGTTTTGGAGACAATGCCTACCACCACAAAGCTGAAGCAATCTGTATCTCTGTGAGTACAATTTATTGCATGTGTAAGAGAAGAAGAAATTTTAGCATCTGGAAGATTTTATTTATCTCTATACTGAATTTCTGCTGGCAGCAAAGACTTTCAGATTTGCAGTTAGCATTTGACCACACCTAAACACTAACACTACAGCAGATGCTACAAAGGCAAAGTCCTGTAAATAAGCCCCTTGCCTTCCCTTACAGTTGGGAGAGAGGGGAAAAAAAATAGAGTCTTCAGAGAGGCCATCATAGTAGGACAACAGCAGTGTCCTGAAAATTCACCTGTGCTCTGTTCTCTAGGCTACACTGGCACCTTGGGCTGGCACAGAAACACAGGTCAGTCAGCCTGCAAAAAGATCAAGACTACTACAAAAAGTCTCTTCAAAATGATCAAGACTACTGCAAAAAGCCAAAGCAGGTGAGGGAAAAGCGGAGAAAGCTCTGCATGACTGCAACTCCTAGCCCATGCCAACTGCTCAGTCACAGAAGATGCCCATGACACTAACCAGCCATTTCCTCTCTCACTGCAGGCACGAGGAGTCTGACATGCCTCCAGATCACAGGATTCTGCTTGATCACTCCTTTATTCATCAGACAGTTGTTTACAATCCAGCACAACAGGATTTTAGCCTTGATCCAGAACCAGTCAGGGCTGGCAGGATAGCACAGAGTGGGGACACAGAGCAGAACCTGAGCTTGAAGCCCCCACCCCACACAGGAGTGCTCAGAGCAGGGAGCTGCTCAAACCTCACTGCCTTGCACTTGTTTCCATGGTTATGCTCTCCAAGTTCCCACTCTTAATCAAACCCTGCTGTACACACTCCTAAGAATTCACATCTTATTTATCTGAACTCTGTGTGCAGAATCCAGGCTCTCAACAGCATGTCAAGCCATTCTGTTGTGCAGCAGCCTTTCCAAGAGCAAAGCTGCAAAGAATTCCTAAATGCAGGGAAAAAAACATTTATTTGCGTACATCCTCGAGATCTTACTCTTCCACTGGCTGCCAGCAGGCTTCTGTCCTGGCTGAGCAGACCCATCATGAAGGAAAACCCTTTCTCTCTAGGGACAAGCAGTCACAGAAGATCAGCACTGACAGATGTCACTCTTTCTACCCTTTCCCATATGGGTCTGTCAGGGAGAAGGAATGTAAAACTTGTGAGAAGCCTAGGAAAGCCCTGTTTTTTCTTTAAGGGCTTTTTAAACATTTCTACTAAGGTTATTCAGAAGTCTCCTTCACAGGTCTTCTAGCCAGCCCTGCTCAAACAACAACTGTGCTCAGAGACAAGGATAAATAAAACTACAAGGATCCCCTAAAATGACATATTTTGCTGCTGTTGCTGCATGAATTCAGGCAGGAATGGACTGCAGTTCAGCTGGATCAGATTCCACAAGAACAGTTAGATATTTAATCCCTCAGCCACATTTAGGTAGAGCCAGTAGAGTACCACAGCGCTCGTACATCTGGGAATTCTGCCTCAAAACAGAGCAGAAGCAAAAGCCCTCCACACCTCACACGGAAAATTACTGCCTTTGCATAATGTTCAAGCAACAAAACAGATTCACATAGACATTTTACTTCAGTTCCGTGCACTACAGGCACAGCTAGATAGGACAGGATGGGAGGCAACAAAATCCTGGAGATGAGCTGGAGGGATTATCTGGACAAGACTGGGGGAAAAGAAAAAAAAAAAAAACTCAGTTTTCACAATCAGATTATCATCCCTTGCTCAGGACTCACCATGCTCTGGTAGTAGATGAAAAACCTTTGCTTCTTTTGGGGCAAAAAGGCAACAAACCTCCTCCCCTCAAACCCTGCCCCACCCAACATTTTTTATCTTCTTCCTAGAGAAGGAAGCGTAGCTCTCTTGAGCCACTGAGTCAAACATGCCTTCCTCTCTGTTCCTCAGAGAGAGCTGAGCACCTCCTCTGCAGCATGCTTCTCTGTCCATTGCAAGGATGCTGACACAAAACCAGGTTTGGGAATCTCTCTACCAAAGCCACACTGTTTTACAATCCCAGCAGCTGGGACTTCTGCATGGCCAAACAGCTCTAGGTGGAAAGCCCTCTGCCTCTTACCCATGTCTCACCTTCTGCCCTCCTCCTGTACAAGGAACACTCCAGGAGCTGAGACAGACAGATGCTCTGTACCTCTAACAAGCACTGCAGCAGGATTCCTCCCTTTCAATAACAAGTAGGTAATCAAGATTTTGTTCACAAGTTCTACTCATCTTAATGCTCCAATGTCTCAGCACAGGTCACAGTTGTTTACAACCAAAATACACAGAGTATCACCACACAATTTCAGAAAGGTTCAACCCACACAGAGTAACACCTCACCTCTTCAGAAGGCTTCAGGCATCTGCCCTTGTCCTTCAGCCCAGCCTTTTATCCCCTCCTGTTGATGCCCTGCACCTGTGTGCCCTCTGTTCCCTTTGGTGGTTGGTCAGTGCCATGTGTCTCGTTACCTTCAATGCTGCTCACCTGCTTCTCACAGCTGTGACCAATTGGGGATGAGGCTCAGCCACAGCCCCACTCCCAATTACCACAAACTGTGTACCTCCACTCCATCACCACAATCTACTAGTAAAATTATGAAATAGATCACCTACCACATGCTGTTAATAAGACTCAACAATCACAGAAATATCATCTCTTCCTTATTCACTTTGAAAGGGACAAACAGGTTCTTACCAGCTGTCCTCAACCATTGCTCTAGCTGTGAATACTCAAATCATTATTTACCCTTTTGTTCTTAGCTTCTTAATCCTTTCCCTTTCCACAGAGAGATGATGCATTAGTTCTGCCTTGTACCTAAGCATGCTTAGGAGGGTGCTGCCATTGGATAATTAATGGCACTTGATCATTCCTCCAGGTCATTTAACAACATTTACTTAAGGACATTGCAGCATTGAGTGTGAAGTCCAGCTTGCTGAAGGTTTGGGATACTTAAAGCACTACTCGCCTGTATTTGACTCTCATTTGACAACATGAAAAGGGTCCTGCTTTACTTTCCTTTACAGCTTAGCCATCCTGACTCTGACAACAGCAAACTCCTGCTGCTGGCTTCTCTGACAGACCCTGACTGCTGCCCATTCCTGCTGGAATATGACTGCAAGTGTTTCCTGCTGCCTCTGACCACAGGCTTTTACCTGGCTCAGCTGTGACTGCAGGCTCCAACAGCAGCTTGAACTCCACCAAACCCAGGCTGACCTCACAGCAGATCTTCTACAGCAGCAACTCTCTCCCTTGTTTTGTTCTTCTTTGTGTCTCTCTGGATTATTTCTTCTTCCTTAGGGCTCCTCTTTGTCAAGGCTCTCCCTGGTGGCCCAACCCACCCCTTTATAACAGTTATTAGTCACAGCTGCAACCCATTAAGGGCAAGGCTGCTCTTCTTTGGGAATTAGTACAGCTGTGACTTATCAGGGACAGGTCCCTTCCAAACTGATCTGTGATTTCTCCGTTCCACCCAGAGCACAGAGCCGCACTCTCTGGGGCCAGAGTTCAGGCTGGTGCTGAACATCCGCCCCGGATCCATGATGACGCACTCGAAGCACCCCTCAAAGTCTATGCTGTTTCCTGGTTAGTTTCCAAGACAGATCCAAAAGCTCATCCCCATGCCCCAGCTCCTGTCACCTTCACCACCCTGGCACTGTCCATGTGCTCCTGCTGTGCCCAGATGGCTTGAGGGGATCTGTGGGGTGGGTGGGTGAAGGAGGCCACCACACACAGGCAGCCCGGGGCTGCCATTACCCTGGTGTACAAGGGCCCTGAGGGCCGGTGTGTGGCCAAGCCACATTGGCAGCCTGGGGCCGCCATTTTCTTTGTGTACAAGGACCCTGAGGGCCAGTGTATGGCTGTGCCACATGAGCAGGCCAGGGCCGCCATTTTGCTGGTGTAGAAGGGCCCCGAGGGCTGTGCCACATTGGCAGCCCGGGGCTGCCATTTCCCTGCTGTACAAGGGCCCTGAGGGCCGGTGTGTGGCCACACCACATTGGCAGCCTGGGACCGCCATTTCCCTGGTGTACAAGGGCTCTGAGGGCTGGTGTGTGGCCAAGCCATATTGGCGGCCCGGGGCTGCCATTTACCTGCTGTACAAGGAGCCTGAGGGCCGGTGTGTGGCTGTGACACATTGGCAGCCATTTCCCTGGTGTACAAGGGCCCTGAGGGCCGGTGTGTGGCTGTGACACATTGGCAGCCATTTCCCTGGTGTACAAGGGCCCTGAGGGCCAGTGTGTGGCTGTGCCACACTGGCAGCCGTTTCCCTCATGTACAACGGCCCTGAGGGCCGGTGTGTGGCTGTGCCACATGAGTGGCCTGAGGCCACCATTTCCCTGGTGTACAAGGGCCTGAGGGCCGGTGTGTGGCTGTGACACATTGGCAGCCATTTCCCTGGTGTACAAGGGCCCTGAGGGCCAGTGTATGGCTGTGCCACATGAGTGGCCTGAGGCCACCATTTCCCTGGTGTACAATGGCCCTGAGGGCCAGTGTGTGGCTGTGCCACATTGGCAGCCATTTCCCTCATGTGCAAGGGCCCTGAGGGTCAGTGTGTGGCTGTGCCACAGTGTCAGCCCAAGGCCACCATTTCCCTGGTGTACAAGGGCCCTGAGGGTCAGTGTGTGGCTTTGCTACATTGGCAGCCCGGGGCTGCCATTTCTATGGTGTACAAGGAGCCTGAAGGCCGGTGTGGGGCCACACCACATTGGCAGCCCAGGACCGCCATTTCCCTGGTGTGCAAGGGCTCTCAGGGATCCCTGATCCAGGGACCTCGATCACATGTCCTGACCACAGAATCACAAGGCCAGTTTGGTTGGTAGATCATCTCAAGACCTCTGGAATTATCGAGTCCAACCAACACTATGAACCTACACCACCTTGTCAACCAGGCTGTGGCACCAAGTGCTACGTCCAGGCTGTCCTTAAACACCTTCAGGGACAGTGACTGCACTACCTCCCTGGCAGCCAGTTCCAATGTCGAATCACCCTCTCAGAGAAGAAATTTGCACCCAGTAGGGAAATACTGACCCGCAGAAGAGGGTGCAAGCCATAAAAACGGATCCTTTTGTGTAAAAGTGAAAGGGATTGGCTGAACAATACAACTGGATCTGCTGTGACTGCTTCTGGGCAGACTGAGGGTCATACCAGCAGGTGCTGGATGTGCAGGGCTTGAGTCAGGAGGAGCTGGATCACAAACACAAGAAGGTAACACATGCAATTAGATGACAAGCGAGTTTATTTTGCAAAACAATCACTATACAGCAACAAATACAATTGCAAATTGGATTGAAAAACATGAACTACCTACCACCAGCCATTCAAGAAATGCCTCTTTTATGGTAACAGGCTCTAGAATTATCAGAAAAAACACAGGTTTGTAACAGCAGACTGTATTCCTTGATATCCCAGCAAACAGCATGTTTACTTGTTGGCTTTTTCTCTTTGCTAAAGTTGAAGTGGCTTTTATACGCTTGACTTTTCCCAGTGTGAAACTAATTTACCTTCCTGCAGTGGGAATTGCTGGAGTTGCAGAGGGAGTTGCTTTAGCAATCTGACTAGTGAGTGAACTCACAGACACTTAGGCTAGAAATCTACCAGCACTGATTTTCACAGCTAATGTGATCTACTCTTCAAGGCATTTGCCTTTGAAGGGACATATACTTGGGTTTCAAACAGTATTTATTCCAGCATGGAAAAAACTTCTGCTCATGTGGTAGCCAACACAGGCTGCCTTTTGACTCCCTTTGAGTCATGTATTTAGGCAAACTTAGAGCAGTCATGATGAGGTTACTACTGTACCATAGCAGAGGACTGAATAATTAATTCCATTTACTGCTGTACAGTGAAAATATATATTGCCCTTGTGGGCTCATAATTTTCCTCATCAGGTTGAGTTTTTCCTTTACTCTTGCTGGACAGAGGTTTGCTCAACTTTGATTTGTTTCAGCTTGTGGTTACATAGAAACAGAACTCTGCAGATGAGGCAGAAGCACTCTTTCATCTCTACAACCCGATGGATTATTAAATTTGGGGTGCTCCCCTAGGTACCCAAACAAGGTTTCACCATTCCTTTTGTCTGGATTACCTCTGCTTTGTTACACAATTGGGTCTCAGGCACCCAACAAACCTGCTGGCTCAACATGCCTGTGGAAAAGAAACACAACAGATGCAGTTTCCAGGAAGCTGGCTCTATCTTCTTTAGTGGGCATTACATATTTACAAACTGTTGCTTTTAAAACGAACACTCTTCTTGAGAAAGTTAAGATTAATATGAGCTTTTCAGTGAACATCTAGAGTCATGTAACATAACTTGGTTTTTTTAATTATTATTCAAAAGCACAAAACTCTTAATTTCTTTTTATCTAACTCCACAGCATTCTAGGATTCTTTCTATGGAAAGATGATAATGATTACATAGGTCTTTGCTTCAGTCAAAACAAGAAAGCTCATTTTAATGCATGAAATAAATGACTTGGTGTGTTACACACTCTAACTTTGGACTCATAGGTGGATTAACTAAGCCTTATTTTCTAGAGTATGCCAATTTTAAAAGCAGAATAAAAACACTTGAGTCTCAGGTTAACACTGTTTCCATGAGATGCTGCTCGGGTTCAGAGAGCAGAGGTTCAGTAGTACCAAGTTTTTCCCCTACACTGGCAAAAGGCATAGAAAGAAAAACCACTGCAAAGCTAATTTATATTAATTGATAGCATAATCAGAGCAAAGTGATACAAATACTGTCAGTTTTCCTTTCTGTCTGTTGTTTTTCTGAAAAAATGGGAAGAAGATTTTATTGCACCTCACTTGACACTGTTTCCATGTGAATTCTTAGGATTACTTTAAGCAGAAGTGTAACAAATACAAGGCAGAAATCAGAATCCTCCAATTGCACTTGGGATGGTTCTAAACTCACTGTCTTTTATATGAAACAACTGACTTACAGTGTTAGGTACTCTGTTGTGTGAAAAAGCTTTTTGCAGAGCTGAAATGTCATGTGTGGGGCTGTCAGAAGTTCATATTCAGAAGTTTGAGAGATTTAACCACTCTGTTTTGTGTTTGTACTGCTGTAGCAGCTTAGCCAAAACCCCACTTTGGCCCACTGAATATTTCCTGACCAGTAACTGCATTACTACCTGAATGTAATGATGGGGAATCCTGTGCCATTAATTTTTAGAATCTCCACAGACATAAAAATCTCTGTGAGTCTTTTCAGACCAAACCCCAACACACACACACACATGAAAATTAAGAAGGAAAAAGAACAGATCGAAAGTTTCCAAACCACATCATTAACCTAATACATACATCAAGTATAGCTCAACTGACAGTGCAAAGTTCAGTTAGGAGGTTTCAAAAGGAAAAGATAAAACAATCTGCAAGAATGTAAACTGCTCATTCCTTAATGTCTCATGTACATAGGGCACCAGCAGGTGAGGATCATCCCCATCACCAGTGTTCTCTCAGGTAACTCCACTAGATCTGTTGGTTGTGCATCTGCCTTTTATCTTTCATGCACATTTTTTCTTACACTTTTTATAGTTAATATAATCCCACTTTGCTCAGATTTTAAGATGCCCTATTTAATTGATGAATCTCTATGACAACCAGTCTAGGGAGCTGATCTTTATTTATTCATGTATTGTAATTTACAGGCATCTCTGCTATGATTATCACTGTTTTCTGAGTGCCTGAGTGTACATGTGAGACATCACTAACGGAGTGGAAACAACATCTTAATATTTTTTCTGTGTTTCAACTTTAGCAAAAGAAAAACAATAAATCAAATATTCATTGTTACTATGGGAATGAAGAAAAAGATGAGGAAGGAAGGGAGGGAAAGAGAAAGGAAAGAGAGAGAGAAAGAAAGAAAGAGAGAAAGGAAAGAACGAAAGAAAGAACCAAACTATTGTGGATTTTTTAAAAATCCGTAGTCCAAACTCAGCCTTCTTTGGAGACTCTTTGACAAACATCTGGACCCCACAAAAATCATTTCTTTGTGAAGAAAGGAAGGGAAGAAGGAAGGAATCCTTTTTCTAGCATCACAGAATAGACTTGCATCTGTCACTAAAACAGGGTCACGGCTTTTAGTTGTTACAGAAAGCAACTTCATGCTACAATTTTCATCTTTTTTAAATGTACTCTTATGAATAGGGAAAAAACCCCCTGCTAACATCTACTTTTACATACCTAAAATTGCAACACCAAAGGGTGCAAGAGACACAGATACTGTGAATAAAGAAGTAGAATATTCAAGTATATGAGGAGGGCGTATCACAAATGGCCACAGAGAAATATATATATCTATAATACTGTATCAAACAGATGGAAAGAATGTGGAACTGGTGGTATGCACACAAATCTAGCTGCTTAACCAACTTTTCTAATCAGACACAAGTCTGTTGGGGTATGAGTGCTCGCTTTCAGCAGCTTTTTTACGTCACTTCCCAAAGCACGATTCAAATGTTTTCAGCTAGTATTTTCAGTTATTATTTAAATAATTTATTGGCTTTTCAGCTATACACTGACATAATTAACCAGGTTCAAAAAATGTTAATAACTTAATTCAACTTTTGTTCTACTCATTTATACAAAGTAACTTTTTTTTTTTTTAATTAAAGTTGAATTTCCCTATATGCCCTTCCTTCTGGTAAGCAGACCGTTAATTTAACCTGTAATAACTTACAATGGGCAACTTTTCTTTTTTATTTCCCCATCTATCAAAAGAACTGTGAAATGAGCAACTTGGGATATTAACAAGGCTCTTCAGAAAGAGGTGGATGGCCTTCAGGCACATGAAAGGTAAAAATGCATTTTTATCATACTACAGTACTCCATGCAAGACAGAGCAGAGCAACAATAATTGTCCAATGTAACATACCGCTGTATACCCATATAAAGCCAGTGTCTTCCTGTTGTAAATGGAGGTCAGGCCAATTTCTGCATCTATGGAAATTTTTTTTTTCTGTTTTTTTCTTTTAAACTGTATGGTAACTACAAGTCTTGGGATGTAACTTAGTTTTAGACATGGTAAAGAATGAACGTGACACCTGCTCTGAGCCCATTCCTGCCAAGACCTCATGCCTAAATATTATTACTTCATACAATGCAAAATGAGCAAATTCATAACCCCTGCTTGGCAAGGGCTGCTGTGACATCTTCAGCAAGGGTAGCAAGCTGGGGTGACTCAAGCAGGTTGATGCTTCCAGAGGATGAGACGTTGCTGAGTCTGCGTGGCGAGGCCATGCTGGACCTGCCCGGTGACTGCGTGATGATCTCAGCCCCGTGGTCAACACGGGCCTTGGCGTGCTCTCTGAAGTTCAGCTTCTGGCTGTCAATCTGCTCCAGGAAAATAAAGAATTTCACACATCATATGTTCACTAAATTACCTCACTATACATCATCATTTGGGCATCATTTTGCTTATTTTAAAAAACTATTAGAAGGATCTAAGCTTCTTCCCTCCTTAGAAAATTGAATTTATCACCCTGTTTAATAGCTACTGGCATGCTATGTTACATTCTCTTACCATTTCTGCCTCTGATGGATGCTTTAAAGAGAAGTTCTTAGCTGAACAAATTTCATAAGCATTACATGGACACTATGATTTGTTTTCAAAATCTGTATTTTCAAATGTTTTGTGGGAGTGATCTTACTTTCAGGATGTTTTCCTCCTGTTTCACAATGGAGTCCTCCTCTCAGATCATACCTGTGCTGTCCCTCAGTCCCAAACAAGGTTTTGTCTTTAGGGGGAAAAGACAGTGCACAAACTACACGACTTTTCACTCTCAGCTTAGATGCAGGTGCAAGATGGGTCATTCCAAATTTCCAAGGGAACAAATTGGTACATGAGTGTGCTTGAAAGAGGACAGACAGATGTTTCCTACTCAATTCAGAGCCAGCACTGAATTTAGAGCTCTAGTGATTTCACTGGGCCAGGGGCACAGTGGGAGCCTTTTCTGACAGCTGTTCCTTTACCTTGACGTTACCACCACCAGGTACATGGTGGGCATTTTCCAGTGAACCAACTTTAGCCTGAGCTTTTTCTTTGAAATCCAGTTTCACACTCTCAATTTTCACACGCCCACCTCCTACAGAGGAAAAGGAAACACAGATTAGGAAATTGAAATGGCACAGGAGAAAATGAGTGCATTCATGCTTCAGGTCCCACTATCTCCCTTTTAGTTGAGATCTAATGATTTTTGAGAAGCACAGAATGATGCTCTGCATGTTCAGTAACATATAAAATCTTCAACATATATTTAAACTGTAAGCAGGTGCTGCAGTCCTACTGGTTTTCATGGGATTTAAGCACATGCTTAAGTATTTCACTGACTTCAGACTTCAGCCTATATTTCAATCTTATGCCAGAGCACCATCCTTTGGCAGTATTTTTTCATCACCTCCCTAAACTAGGTGGTCTCATACCTTTATGTCTTTATATATTTAGTTAAGTAATTTAATGTATTTTTATTACTAAAGAGTATTTCTTTTCTCTTTGACTGTAAAAGAGAACAGTATCATCCATGATTCTGAGCTCAAATAACAGTATTGGGTTCTTGCTTAGTCCCACAACCCATAAATTCCTACAGTACCTGGTTTGTGGTGGATATTCTTGAGTGAGCCACACTTAGAAGTCACATGACTCAAGTCAATCTTCTTGGTTACAATTTGTACCTGTCAAAAGTGCACACATACAAAAATTACAGGAATGAAAAGAATAAAATAAAAAATTATGTTAAAAGCCAAGCTCTGCAGAGAAAGAGTGAGAGGCTTCTATAAACCACTGGAAAAGGAGAAATGGTTAGTAGAACACAGACCATGCCACAAAAGAGGAAACCTCCAACCTAGGGAGATGACAAAGCTGGGTTAAGCTTTACTATTAGCAAAATGAAGAGGAGGATGAAGGAGATCAGCTTGTGGGTTCTTTCTAAAATGTTTCTGAGCCTCCTCCTTTCAGAGTGGGTGCTCCAGAGCCCTGCACACAGCAGGACCCATCCCATTTGCTTCTGTCTCGATTACGCATCCTGGCAACCAGGATATTTTGGTGACTGCTTTTTTCTCTACCATCTGTATTTTATTTTTCTGCATCTATATATGGTATCCATTTCCTGTCAATCCACTATGCAGAGTCTGAGTAATATCCACATGTGCCTCCTGCAGCTGTACCTGAGCAGGCTGAGGTTCAGCCAGCTGGCTCAGTGCTCACTGCAGAGCAGCAGGTCAGGCACCCTCCCTCCTCCTGCTGCCACCTTGCCATGGCTGTGCTGAGCCCAGCTTGGGAACAGCCACAGAGTGACACTCCCAAGTAACTCCAAGATGTGGCCCACAGGCACTGAGCTGGCAAGCCCCAAATCACAGCCAGCCAGGAGCTCCAGGGTAACTGCAATGCCACTGGCTTGCTCACCAGTGGCTTAGGCCAGCACTGGCTGCTGTATTGACCCTGCCTGGATCAGACATGCCCACAGCATCAGCTCTTCCATCTGAGGGGTGATCATTTCCATCAGGGCAGTCATAGCCACCTTGCTACTCCAGTGTGCCCAATAAAACCAGCAGGTGTCTGGTCAAACCCTGGGCCACCTCAGTTTCTTATACCGGAATGATGCTGTGACATCAGCACCCAGCATGCTGGCTGATCACACCCTCTTCTCTGAGCTTTCTTTGTCCTCCTGTTTTATTTTTCTTCTTCCCCTCTGCTGAATGCACATAACCGAAAGGTTAGCTGAGGAAGAACTGGTGCACAGAAAATGCCCAGTGGGGAGGCTGGAGTCTCACTGTGTGCTGCAGTCTCTTTCTGGAAATTACTTTCTTGGGCTCCTCCCATGAAAGAAAGGCACTGAACCATTTTGGCTCAGACTGCACTTTCACTTGGGCATTTAGAGATAACCTTTATTTTATCATTTAGAGATAAACCTTCTTTTATCACTTAGAGATAACCCTTCTTTTATAATTTCCTTTCCCTGACCAAGTTCTGAAAATGTTTTGTGCTCTGTGGGGAGAGATCAGGAGGCCACCACCGCAAACACAGGGCTCACGGGACTACCAGACAAACTCACACGTGAAACAGCAGCAAGAAGGAAAGCAGTGCTCAGAGGAAGGGAGACAGAGGCTTCTGCCTGTGTGAGGTGCTTCACCACAGTGGAAGTGCCTGTTCCCAGGGTGTCCATACTACTTACATTTCCTCCCCCTGCAGAATGTTTGATGTTATCTCTGGAACCACACCGGGACTGAATATCGCTAAAATCGATCTTCTTGTTTAAAATCCTAACCTAAAAGGAATTGGAGGTAACTTACACATACCATACACACACTCAGTTGGGGGTGCAGGACAAGGAAACCAGGGTAATTTGCCTCCTACAGTGACTCCTTCTTCTGACACTTGTATTGAAATGTGAGAAAATAAACCCTGTCAATCTCTTCGTATGTTCACACAGCATCTGTAAATACATTGCGCTGCTCTTTTTCTACCTCACAAAGTGCTGGTGAGCTACAACGGGGAAAGTTCTATACTGGGAGGTATGAGAGGTGGCTTTTCCCTGAAAAAATTAAAGAACTCCATGCTTGCTTGGACTGGGCCTGGTCTTTGGACAGCCTGTCCTAGGGTCCATTGAGGGATATTCAGCATTTCTACTGAACTGGCCACAAGAAGATGGGAACCCACCTTCCCACAGCTCAGCACTCTAGCCTTTGATGCAGAAATCCCAAATCCAGCCAGCACAGGCACAGGCTGAAATCCTGAAGTATTTCAACCCACCAATGATAACAGCACCAGCCAACCCCACACAACTGGTAGGTCACCTTCAGAAGGGCATCTTCAATAGCCAAACTAATTTCTATCTTTCCCCCTCCCATCTGCTTATCTGTCCAAATAAACCAACATACACTGAAACATGAAAGCAAATGCCTTTGGAATTTCATGCTTGTGCTTTCTTTCAATATGATGTTTGTTTAAAAATGTACCCCAGTACTATATGAGACACATGTCACATCAGTTACAGAACCACACATCAGACGTGTATTCAGATCTGACTCTCAGACAGCTTCTGGCTAGACACAATTGGGCAAAACAGAAGGAAAGCCTTCCTGGCACTTTCTGAGCACATCTCTCAATGATGGATCAGCAGCACTTCTTAGCTATGGCCACAGGGATTCATCTGCTCTGAAAATGCTGACTTATGGGTCATGGCAAGACCTCTGCACTCCAGGCCTGTAGCTTAAAATGGAGCCAAAGCAAGGTGAAAAGTTGAGAGAGTGCCTTTGATCAAGTGCTTAAAGGCTGATTTGCACTCAGAAGTCTGACAGTTCATGAGTCTCATGGCCCATGGACCCAGCTAGCAGATATATAAAGAACCAATCATCTCAATTATCTCTCCATCTCACTGGGTGAAATGTGCCCCTGTGCAGCAGGGCCAGCAGGAGACCTATGCATCATTTGTGTCCTGTGCTGAGGGCAGGAGAGAGCTAAGGGACATGCATGCATTCTGCTGCTCATCTGGCACAGGGAGGAACTGAACTGATTCAGGTTTTCCCTGATGATCTGTTTCTCCCTTTCCTGGGATATAGCAGTATCCCTGCACATATTTAAATCATTACCACCCTCTATAACTAAGTGTTCCACAAATGAACAGGGTTTTGTTTCCTGTAAATAAGGGCTTGAACTGCTTAATTCATCCATCCTGTATACTCCAGAAAGCCCTATCCCTTCCAGCCAGCATTTTGTCCCAAGCTTTCTCCCAAGTCTGCTGGACTGGGCCAACAGGCAGTATAACACACAACCAGCCAAGTGTTTGCTGTCCCTGATTGTGGAGAAGGGCTGACTTCACTGCCTTCACCCCAGTGATGGTGTTATGCTGAGTCCCTACTTCATACTCTGTGTAGAGGGACCTTCTGTATTTCTCACCACTGCTCCTTTGCCAGCACTGGCTGAAATTGTCCAACAAGTTCCAAATGAGTTGAGAAAGGCTGAGACTGCCAGCCAGCCAGTGTGACTGCAGGAGCAGTTTTGTTTGAGGAATCACTGCAATCAGGAGAGGGAGCTTACCTGAAAGGGACAGAAACCATTCATACTAAAGAGAAATTTGGCTTGCAAACAAAGAAGAAACTTTGGCTTGCAAACTGACTATGAAACATTTGAAGCTGGCATCTGGAGGGAAATCTTCAACTATCAGAGCAAGGAACTGCCACGTGAGGGAGCACAGCTACAAGAAAATGGCAAACTTTCATGATGGCATTTGATGAAAGGAATTAGATGATACAGCTGCCTGCAACAGAGGCAGCACAAACACAATGAATCACCAGGAAGGTTCTCTGTGTTCCAAATGTGTATGTACATCTTGTGTGTGGGTGGAGGTGTGGTAGGGATGCACATATATGCACTTCAGTTGTGCTGGAAGTTAAAGATCAAGCCCGCTCATGCTCTCATTCAGGAAAGGAAACATTTTGTGTGTGGCAAAATGAAAGTCTGTGGCAGAAACAGGGCTACTTTTTATCCCCACTCTCTAGAAATCCCAACAAGATAAGATGTCATGACAGAATCCCTTGTAACAACTGTTCTGACCTGCCAGTATGAAGTGGGTACCTTCTCTTCTGATGTGATACTGGTTTGCCCAGGTATGCTGGGAAGGGCCTGGAAGTCAGTATCTGGATTAAGATGAAGCAGAGGTTTCTCTGCATTTGTCATAATTATGTGTAATTAAACCATGGTGGAAAATTAAAGCCTTACAGACAATGCAATGTTTATTCTATAAAACTATATTGCCCAAGAGAAAAATGGCTTCTGTCTGAAGCCCTGGATGTCTGACAGGCTTTCCCCTCACTCTGTCTTCTGCTGACTCCTCAGCAGTGGTCCAGAACTGAAGCCCAAGGCAGACTGTGTGCCAGCATGCACACAGCATGGCCCCAGTGACTCCCACTGCTTCCAGAGAGCTCCCAGCAGGGCTGGGAGAGTGCACTCCAACACCCACCCATGCAGCTGGAATGTGAGAGCTCTGGGCAATGGGGAGCATTTATGATGCATAGCCTGCAAGGAAAACAAGTGCAGAAGGTGTTTTTGTCAGAGTTGATTTAGATGAGGCCTATATTGCTCTGCACTCAGCCCAGTTAACTGGTTCCCTTCCTACTCCTTCAGTGGCCTGACTGGCAATCAGAGCAGCTGGAGGTCTAAGGGAAGCTTCTACACTAGAGCACAGGGAATAGTTTTGGGTTAAGCTTGCTGGCACAAGAAGAAGCAGACAGGCTATGAGACACAATATCTGTGAATCTTCCAGTCAGATACATGCCTCCTGTAAAGCAGAATATGAGCTGGATTTCAAAGATTCCCTGTACAACAGTTTGCAGGTCCTCCTCTGCCAGTACTACACCACTGTTCATGATGAGCAGAAATTTGTAGGAACACTAAGAGGAAGGCAGATAAATGCCTAAAAGAATTTAGTTCAGTTGTGTTTAGCAGTTTAGTTCACTGCTGAAGACAACACCAATGTCCAAAAGCTGCTTATGCAAGAGAAAGAATTAGATTCCATTGCTGCCTAGAATAATTCAGTTCAGCTGCTTTTCATAAGAGGAAAAGCCCCTAACTTACCAACATCTGGGCAGAGAGTCAATAAACAGCTTTCCTTCTATGGCATACTACACTTGTATACATTGAAAAAGATATCTGAAGAACAAAAATTGTGATGCTGATGATATTAAAGGCTCTAAATATTTTTTCCAAGGAAATGATGGCTTATCTTCTCCCTGCTTTGCAATTAGGGCCTCTGAGAAGCTCTGCCACAAATACTGCCTAAAGCATTAAAAATACTTTAGCTTGGCTCTACTTGGCTGTTTGAACATGCTGTGGAACTGTAGTACTAGGAAAAGCTTCCAGACTCCTAACAGCTTATCAAAAAGGAAAGCTTCCTTCTATTTACCACAGCACTTTGACTAAGCTATATCCCAGGAACCAGACATTCTTTCAGTGTTTGATCTCTAGGTTAACACAGGTATTTAAGTGAGACAAGGATTGATCTTGCACAGGAAGCAAGGTTAAGTTTAAAAACTGATTAGAATCAAGAGAGAGTTCAAAGTGCTTCCAAATTTATCTGCTGCCAAGGACAGATGATACCAGACTTCCTGCTCCTGCCAGAGGCTACAGGGAGAGGAAAGTGAGACAGAGAGTATTTATTTGGCCTAGTAAAGTCCTTGAAGAGAAAGACTGTGCCTCAGATTTGCCACACCTACAGACAAGGCTTGTGATGATGTTCAGCCTTTGCACTCCTGGAATGAGAGGATACACACACACCAGCAAGGCTGCCAGCCAGAATCTAGTGATATTCAAAAAAGGCTGTGCTGGACATAGGCAAAATAATGTCCCATTCTCACCCTGCTCTTAGTAAAGGGTGAGCAAGGCACAGTCATTTCTGACTTTTAAAAACATACTGAGAGGCAGACACTGAGCAGATAATATTGTCATCAGCCAAGTCTTGAATCCTTGCACAGGACAAGAGAGGCTGGTTGACAAGCTTCTCTATACCTACCCTCACATCACTGTGTTAAAGTAATTAACAGGATGGCCTTGCTGAACAAGGCATGTCCCTACCAATCAGGGGAGGAAAGGTCTGTGGACAAATACTCAGAGGGTCTGCATAATTATGCTACAAGTACAAAATAAAACAATCAGTTTCCATGCCAAAGAGTTTACAGTCAGTAGTCAACAGTGAATTTAACAGGGAGTTCAAGGAAGTGCAAGATCCCTGTCAGATGAACTGTAGCATGTTCTGCAATCACACTCCTCAGTAAAGCTGGGAAACTGATCAATATAATTGTAAAAAAGTACTGAAGGTGCACACTAAATAAAAAAAATCATGGGAGTGCAATTAATTCACCTAAAACACAAAATCTTTGGTTTAGTACTTCCTTTAACAACAACAACAACCCAACAACAACCAAACTAACAGATTTGCTAAAATTCAGAATTCAACACTTAAATTTTTGACACAACAGTTCCTACTCAGGGAAAGAGTACTATTAGCTTCAAATATCTAGTGTTGAGCATCAGGTGTCAGTTTCCAAATCAGTTTCTGTGTCTTTGAGAAGAAATGAGTTTTCTAAACTACCTTTAGAATTTCTTTACTCCAGCATAATGGGGACAATTAGGTTATTCAGTTCAAGTTCAAAAATACCTTGCAGTCATCTCTTCATGCAAACTGGCTTTCCCAACATTCAGCAAATATTTCCCTTAGCATTTTATTGTTCAAATCCAAATTTCCAATCTAAAACCATCTATTATTTTCTTTCTTGCCCTTCCTGTCTACCAAAACAATTTTTTCTAACCTTTCCATGCAAAATGGAACACTATTATATGATGAAACAGATCTAATCCAGATTATGGATTAGATCCATAATCCAGACTATGGATTAGATCCAGATTATGTATTCCCTGATCATTATTCCCAAAACAACAACCTTTCTCATTTTATTTCTCAAAGTTTAGGCTACTTAAGAGCTCAGGTGGAAACACTTCATTTGCTGAGCTTGCTGCTGGGATAACTCAGACTTCCTCAGGAATTTACATCCTGGTAATGTCAATCTACTCTAGAAAAAAAAAAATACAGCTTCTTCCCATAGTTATTAATGAGAGAACAACACCACATGGTACCATCACAGCTGGGATTTGACTCTTCTAACATTAGCCAGCTAAGAATTGGAACTGGCTGCTTAAGCTGCCAACTGTAGCTGGTGGAAAGATACTGAATCCTCCAGAAAGTGGCACCTCCAGCCCTAGACTGAGCATCTGAGTGGCAGAAATCAGGGCAGTGCTGCTCACTGCCTACAAAAAACTGAGAGACATATGGCTGCTGCAGTGGGTAGAAGTTCTCTTAGTGGCTGGAGCCCATGGGACTGCTTGGGAGCCTCCTGATTGTGGTTCACAGTTTGCCTCCCAGGCAGGGTGCACATTTTACAGATGGGTTAGGTACTGCAGTGATGTTACTCTGTCCTAATTCTCTGCTCAGTTCTAGCAACCAAACACCTTTCCTCAAAAAAGCCCTTCTGAAACTTGCTAGAAGCTGGCAGTGATTGCTTAATTTTTCTAAAATATGAGTCAGGAAGAACATCTAGCTTTTTATCCAGAATAATTCAAGGCTTAACTGTACAGACTGTACTCAGGCAAGCCTTCCTTTAAACAAATGCAGCCTGAACACTGAAGCTGCAAGATGTTATTTCTGTCCAATCTGCAATTTTCAGCCAAAATTCTAAATTTCATAAACTTAAAAATTACAGGTTTGAGCTGTGACAGATTTTTGAAGGTGTACCTGAAACTCCTAATTTCTCTTCACATTTGTAGATCTGCAATTAACAAGCGGTGAATTAATTTCTAATTTTCAGTGCAGAACAAATCCGTTCAAATGTCTTGTAAAAGCCCAGACTTGGGAACATACAAAGAAAGCAAGAGCAGACTGACAGAGATTAATTTATTTTACAGTTCTGAATCGTTGAGTTGACAAATACACAGACTTATTCCAATGAGTGAAGCCAACAGTGTGGAAACAATTGCCTCCCAGTCTCTCAGCTCCATCATGGAACAGCAGCCATGCTCCCTGACAATCCACACCTCCCTGTACAGCTGCCTCAGGTGCCTCTGGCTGGGGAAGGCACCAAATTTGGCCCTAAAAAGCTCATTTATGTTCATCACTGACCTGTGCAAGAACATCCTCTTAACTTGGGCCTAAATGGTTTTCATTCGCCTATGCTGTTACAATGGACTGGAGAAAAAGCACATGGTGTGCTGGAAGGAGAGGGGATCCAGCAACAGCTCAGACTGCACTTTTTGTGAAGCCTTGCTCTCTACCAACTTTTTAGACACTCTTCAGCAGCCATTGCACCAACAGTACATAACTTACAGACTTGCAGATTTTGGGCAGTCATGAGTGTTCATAAAGTGGTGCAAAGACATGCAGAATGGGGAGGAACTATAAGATGCCACCTCGAGGGGAAGTTAACTGAGAACTTTTGATCTCCCTTTCTGCAGGAGGTGCTCAGCTCTGGTGCACCAACCAGACCAGTCTGTGTCTGTACTGACTGTACCCTGGCACACTGTCACTGAGGCAGGGAACATGCCAGAAGCCCACAGATCTCTGCAGACAGGGTTATAAATCATGATGATGGGGGTCTGGGGTGTGTGCTGGGGGGGAATCTCCCCTCCCATCCTGATGCCTTTTCATTGGTCCTAAAATCAGGAGCCAGACACAGTTAGGGTGGTAAAAAGGGGTTACCTTTGTAAGGATCCATAGGGGCACAATTCACCAGGTGGAAAACACCAAAGTTGTACACACAGCATAATGTGTATACATTTTTAATAGGGTTTACAAATTAGCATATATGACAAGAATCCCCAGTTAGAAGCATAACTGGTGAGGTAATTCCACAGTCCAACTCTTATTTCAAATTCCTCCTCCTCTAGATAGGGACTAAACTGTTTATAAAAATATGTCTGGAAGAGCTGGCCTCAACCTCAGTTCCCAGGAAGAACCAAAATAGGACAGGAGCCTCAGATCTCCATCTTGGAACCTTTGGAATGTGTTTTGTCTTTCTGTTTATTGGGTAGAGTCAGGAAAAGTACTGGAGATAAGCTACAAATACAATAATAGGATACAGAGCTACAAATTGTCTTAGGTTGGAAATGCAAGATGTGTCTGGGGGTGTGCATTCTGTGGCCATCTGTTGGAACCAGGTGGGGCAGCCATCTTCTGTTAATTGGGCCACCTGTCAGAACCAGGTGGGGCAGTGCTCTTTATCTCTGCCACAGCCATCCTCCCTGCAGGAGATCTCTTCTGTCCATGGCCAGTGAGTGTCCCTGCATGGCTGATAAAATTCCATCATCCCATTGGGAGATGCTCTGCCCAGGGGAGGAGCCAAGCATTCCTACCTGGATACAATCTGACACTTGGGACACCACAGCAGCCTTTGCCCCCTGCATTCCCAGAGGAGCAGCTTTCTGCTCCCCTGCATTCCCAGAGGAGCAGCTTTCTGCTCCCCTGCATTCCCAGAGGAGCAGCTTTCTCCTCCCCTGCATTCCCAGAGGAGCAGCTTTCTGCTCCCCTGCATTCCCAGAGGAGCAGCTTTCTGCTCCCCTGCATTCCCAGAGGAGCAGCTTTCTGCTGCCCTGCATTCCCAGAGGAGCAGCTTTCTCCTCCCCTGCATTCCCAGAGGGAGCCCAGGCCCATCTCCAGCACCCCTGGAGCTTCAGAGGAAAACTCCCCCCTTGTGCAGGATCCCTGCTCCAGCAGAACCACAGCTGGCACTGCAGGAGGGCTGAGCCACCATGGGATGGGACTGTGCCACCACCCTGACACACAGGGGGTCCGGGCCTGTTCTGACTCTCTCAATGTTGTTTTGTGTTACTGCAATTTTATTTTTCTTTATAAAGAACTGTTATTCCTACTGCCATATCTTTGCCCAAGAGCCCCTTAATCTCAAAAATTATAATAATTTGGAGGGAAGGGGTTTACATTTCACATTTCAAGAGAGGCTCCTACCTTCCTTAGCAGACATCTGTCTTTTCAAATCAAGACAAAATTTATGTGTAAAAACACAGAGAATATATAAAAGAAGACAAGGCAAAAAAAAATCAATTCATCATTAATCCAAACTGATTTTGAAGCTAAGATAGCCATTCAAGCCTCTTCATCTGCCCACCTCTGAGATGTCTTACCAGTGCCAGTCCATTTTATCACCTAATGAACAAGCCTATTCTCCTTGCACACATTTCTGTGGTTTTTGGAAAGCATCTACTGAATAGTGGTGTCATCAAACTTTCTGACTCATTACTAATTGCATTTTGTTTTCTACAATTTAGGAAGATGGTGAAGTTCTTCCTTAATCTTCCTAAAAACCTTCACGGAACATTTCATTCTTCAGCATGACTTAGATATTTCTTTTTTCTATTGTCATCTTACTTCTTACAAGGTGCCTGCCTGTCACTATAATTAGTGGCATTTTAAAGCTCATGCATGTAATTCTAGTTTGTGCAGCTCCATTCACTTTGATGATGCTCTGCTGCTTCACATCCACTGAAGTTCTTGCCTGTGGCTGAGATTTTAGGTATACATTTTAAGATAAAATTAAGAGAAATCTAGGTTAGTTTTATCCTTGGTTGCTGGTCCATGAAGCATTCTAAATACTCTGCCTTGCCAGGAATGAAAATACTCAATTAGTGCACTTCTGTACTCTGATATGGTACCAACCACATCCATAGACAGAATTTCAAAAGGAAAACCAAAGATATGAACCAAAAAAACACAAGAAAAAAATTAGTCTTGGCATCTAAAACAGATTTCCAACACCCTCTCCCAGCTCCCCATGCTTCCCTTGGGCTGTCTGAGAAATAACAGATGCAAATGGGTTACTTTTGTAAGCACAGCATTTCCTCCCCAGCTGATGCAGTGTGAAAATCCATCTGGAGCCCAGCAGACATACCCATGAGCAAGTCTCCTCTGAGCTTTGCCAGTGATGATCCATTTCACCATACTGTACCAGAAAGAGAAAACCACACAAGCACCTCCTGGCTGCACCACAGAGCAGAGCAGCCCTCATTTCTCCCCAGTGCAGAATACCAATTAAGACATGTTTCAAACTCTCTATTCCTAGGAGGAGCTTAATGCAGTGCAAAGTTAGCTTGTTCCTCCCCCAAAAAGCATTCTTTTCACACTCACACAACTCCCATCAGGTGGAATGATTTCTCCCCTTTTCTTTGTTTCTGTGCCTGGCAAGTCAGAGTTGAAGGAAAATCAGTTTGCTGTCTGATGAGCTTTTGATAAAATTCCAGGCTGAAGCACTGCACCTCTTGATTTATTTAGCATTCAAACATCCCCAAGAGCTTCTTCAGTTTTGCAATCCAGCCTCTGGAAGTTTCAGAGTGCAGCTTTCTCTAGAACAGCTCGAAGTTAAGAGAAGTCCTTGTGCCAGGCTCAAATATACCACTGGTAAAAGCATAGTCTGTCTCGAAATGACACTTTTGGGCTGCCTATCTGTACTCCTTTAGTGATTTGCCTGTTATGTTTGTGTACTTAACTTGCCCAGATATATGCTGGGTTTTTCTCTGCCTGTTTTTCCTGTTGCTATCAGCACTTCCAGTTCAGGTTAACAAGAAGCTTTCTGTTTGTTTCATGTATCATCACTAAAAGCAAATAGCAGATAACAGCTCATTTCAGCCAGGGTAATATTGCTACCAGACATTAAAAAACTGAGCAGACACAAGGAAATGACATTAGCTTTCATGTGCTGCTCTCACAGACCCTCTAAAATTCAACTGCAGAAACTGGAAAAGAATTTTCCTAAAACCTCTTGTCTAGACTAAGCAACTACGGCATAAAGGAGACATGAAGGAAAACTTTAGTGAGCTTCTCTTTGCCCAACCCACAGCTCAGTAGCTACATACCACTGGAACTAAAAAATGCTTTAGCTTCAGTCATGTGCAGATTTCCCCTGGAATGCCCACAGCAGTGAAATGCCATCCTGTGCCATCCTTCACTGCTCAAAGACTCTGAGCAGTTCTTTAGAGCTGCTAAGGACATTCAGCTGTCTAGGCATGGTGTCTACAAAGAAATACAATTTGCTGTGGCCTCCTGGTTCTTGTATAATTGCTAGAGTCCAGAGAGAGTGACAGAGAGGAGGAGGAAGACGGGGTACCATGGTGCTGGTTTCAGGCCCTAAGTCCAAAGCTGGGCCTGTAAGAGGAATGCTAATCCAGGAGCACAGTCTGAATGTGTCTTGCTGGAGCCCCTGCACACCCACATCTGCTACCTGGTATGGCAAATGGAGTGGAGCTCCCATGCAAAATAACCACACCTGTCAAAATAAAGGCAGAAGTACCTTTGCTGAGGCATTATCTCCTGGACTTTATGAGTAACTGGCTACTGTGCAAATCCTGGCAAGTACTGAATGTGGTAATTTACCATGAAAACAGATCAACACCTTAGAGATATCTCACTGTTTAAAATATGAGCCTGTTTTTTTTCTCTGGAAGACTTACAGCAGGCACAGTTAAGTTCTGAAGATTGTCCTCTTCTTTGCCATTTAACATCACTTAAACAAGCAAGGGATTTGGAGAACCACAAGTAGCTTTATAAAGCAACTCAAGATGTCTCCTATCACAAAGGTGCACACAAAAGAGTAAATAACATATGGGTGAACATGAAGTGTGGAATCCTTACCTGCCCTCCTTTAGGCTGGTATTTGATATTATCTGTTGACCCAATTTTGGACCTGACATTCTTGAGGTCAGGTAGAGGCTGATTAATAACTCGTAGCTGCTTTGGAGTGGCTGGAGATTTAGGAGGAGTGCGAATTATGGCAACTTTTTTCTCAGTAGGTACCAGTATTGCAGATTTGGGGGTCCCAGGAGTGTGGGGAGTTCTGGAGTAACTGGGTGTCCCTGGAGTGCCTGGGGTACGGGAGGCATAGCTTGGTGGTGTCCCTGGAGTGATGGCAGTGGAGCCAGGAGTAGTGGGGGTAGAAGTTCCACTTTTTCCCGTTCTGCTACGAATTGGCTCTGATCCTACATGCAAGAGAAAAAAACAAACAGCTTTAGAGGCACAGAAGTACAGCTCTTCTTCCCTTTGTACTCCCAAAAGTGCATCCCTATGTGCCAAGCAGGACACAGCTCTTCAGGTGACAGTGCTGCTGCTGGAACAGCAGCAGGAATGGGTCACTCTGTGTCTTACTTGGCTAATCAACCTGACAGGAATTACCTGGCCATGAGAGGTTGAGCTTTCTATTCTGCACCACAGGAGTGCTTCCCACAATACCCCTGCTTCCTGCAAAGCTGCCTAAACAAGGCACATCATCACATTTATTTCCATTTTGGGCAAAGGACGAGAAACATCCTTGGAATCCAGCCTCTGGGACTTGATCCAACCAATTTCAGTGGATCTGGGCAATAAACTAGAAAGCAGTAAAAATTCTAATGACATTCCTGAAATAAAAAGCTGTGAGTGCCTGGCTGGAGCTGTTTCTCATACCACTGCTGGTAAAGTGCAGATGAACCCCAGGTGAGCATTCAACTGGTGCACAAGCTATAGCTCTGTTGTGTGGATGGGTAGATGTCCTCACATTCAATTGCTATTTTTCATTAGTGCTGTGAAAGAAAACCATTACCACAGGCAACCTTGACAAAAAGTCACATTCTACTTACATTTGCATGCAAGTAAAAAAACCCCAACTCTATCATTTTGTAGCAGCTCCATTCAGCATTTATGGCATTGCCAGTCCTTTTCACTGGGCACAAGGATCAGTCTAGCTGTGTTTTCTGCAGCCAGCTCTGCTCCTAACTCTCAAACATAAATAAAGAGAAGCTGAGATATCTCCAAAGTTAAATTTTGCTGAGAATACTTATGGAGAGAAAGATCAAGGTAACTCTCAAAACCTGGGAACCCCAAATGGGTGCATGTATGTTTTCACTCTTCAAATATTCAGGAATTATAAATCCAATGGGCCCCTCAAAACCATCCAGGTGGACTAAACACATTCTTATTTCAAGTATTATCATTCTGTTTGTGCAATGATGGTGGCCCAAACCCAATGCACTCCTGTCCCTGGGGTTCAGGAGACACTCCTTGCACATGATTTATTAGGCAGACTGAGCATACTCCACTCACCTCCCATTTCCCTGAACAGGTTTCTTTCTTTCCAAACCAAGCCTAAAGCTTCTTACTATACCATCTGAGACAGAAAGTGAAATTTTTTCCCACCTCCTTGCAGGCCTGGTGTATTTACTTTTCATTTCTCAGCTCTTCATCACCTGCCAAATGCTTAATGGCCCTCTCACTCCTGGTCAGGAGAATGGGCTGGCTGCTGTGGCAGCTGGAAGTCACTCTGCTTTCAAAGGGTCTCTGTTTCACCTTTGGTGCATCACTTATGACGTTTTTTGCAGAATTTAATCATCTACTTCTCTTAAGCTGTCTTAAAAAGGGCTGAGATTGGTTTCTAAAGGCAGAAGACAGAGGAACTCCTATTGGAAAGCAGGAAGCCACATGTAGGTTCTAAGGCCTGGCTAAAAGTTCTGGCGTTATTTACTAAATTGTCTTTGTCCTGTAATTTATTTTGGCTTGCGATTTGATAACTTTGGTCCTCATAAAAGGAACCTAGCTGGTTCACTGCCCCCAGTGAGTCACTCTGCTACTTAACATCTCAATTCTCAGCAGAAATTTTACCCTAGGAGTAGAGCATAGGGAGATAATTACTGGGAAGCAGCAAATAAATGACTCTAACTATCAGGTTCACTTTTCCAAGACCCATCAGAATATTTCAGGTTGTCTGCTTCAGCTTTGACTCATTATTCCTTGCTGCTATTTGTAAATGCTCTGTGTTAAGTACCTCACCCAGCTCTGAGCTCCCTGCAAAGGCATTTTCTAATATCAGCAATTAATCTGGGCAGCAGACCTTGCTCTGGGCACTGCAGGTGCATCCTGTCCCTGCTTTCAGGCACTTGGCATGTGAACCAAACCAGTTCTACAGCGTGCGGTGTTCACAGGGGTCCCAGGATGAGGGAAGAGACGAGAATGTTGACTCCACATTTCAGAAGGCTTGATGTATTATTTTATGATATATATTATATTAAAACTATACTAAAGGAATAGAAGAAAAGATTTCATCAGAAGGCTGGCTAAGAATAGAAAAGGAATGGAATCAATAACAAAGGCTTGTGACTTGGACAGAGAGTTCAGACAGCTGGACTGTGGTTGGCCATTAATTAAAAACAACCACATGAGACCAATCACAGATCCTCCTGTTGCATTCCACAGCAGCAGATAATCATTGTTTACATTTTGTTCCTGAGGCCTCCAGCTTCTCAGGAGAAAAAATCCTAAGGAAAGGATTTTTCAGAAAATATCATGGCTACACTACAGCACACCCCAGAACCACTCCTCTGTGTCAGAGGCTGTGCAATGTGACAAATCTGACGAGGATGGAGACAACCACCAAAGCAAGAGAAGGTGAATATGCAAAATAAAGAGACAACTCACGGGTAGTCCGTCGTACTGAGGAGGAGAGAGAAGATGTGAGGGACAGGGAGTTCTCCTCTCTGTCTCTGTCTCCTGAAACACCTCGCCGAGGAGGGAGGATGGAGGAAGGCCTTGGCAGAGATGAACGCTTCTCAGGGCTCTTGCTTACTCCATCCTACAGCAGCACAATAACAAAGGAAGGTTTAGTTTGCAAACCTCACTCTTTAGGCTATGATTTCCTGTACCTACACACAGAGGGGAAAACCTAATCCTGTGGGCCCAGTTTGCTCCTGACACAGGAACCTGTGGGGATCAGTCACCCTCCATGCTCTCCTTTAGCTCCCTGGTGCTTCTTTACTGCATCCAAACCTCTTCTGATGACTATCCCGAGACAGCTAGGGATATTCTTGGGTCTAAATATGGATGGATCCCACAGCTGGCTCTTACTAAGGAAAAAAAGTGGGGTTTTTAAGTGCAAATTGAAAGTAAACTCACTAGAGCTCAAGTGTGAAATTCCTATATGAATTTACCTGCAAAGTAACTGCATTACTGGTGTCCAGACACTAGATTGGTACGTGTTGTGTGATTTTTGCATATTCAAACACTAACTTGTAAATTTCTTATGGACATAAATTTTTAGCTACAGGCTTTGATGGTATTTTCTGTTTGGTTTCTTTTTCTTTATTCCTGAATTTGGATTATAAATCCTGCTGTTTTAGTTCCTTCTATAATAAAATGCTTACTTTTTGAAATCAGTGCATACCTTCTCTTTACCAGAGTAAAGTAAACCTTTACCATTAGGGCAATGGACATGTATGTTAGAATATTTTTGAGTTTATGGGATGTGCAGCCAAAGACAGACCAGCATAAGCAGACATTCTTCCTAAAGACAAATGATGATGATCCCAATCAGTAAAAGACACACCAAATATGACATTAAACAAAAAATGAAAGTCAATGGCAAAACCAATTTTTAAATGGGGATAGTTAAGTCACCATAATGTGCATGTGAAACACAAGTTAAATGTAAATATGGAGAAGCTGGAATGGACTGCCAATCATCTTTTTAAATTTATACTGCAACTTCTTCACAAAGTCCTATGCACGGATTAAATTTAGTCCTTGACATTTGGTTTCTGCCCTATTCTATCCCCTGCTGCTGGTAATTACAATTGTACCCTCTTATGCTGGAGGCTGAACTTCATTTTGAAGAATATTAACAGGTCAAAAATTACAGTTTTTTAAACTTGGAAGGCAAATTGGTCCTGCTGCTCTTTACCACCTACTCACTTGCAAATGGCTGTAACTTCTTGGCAGTTAATGAAGTAGCATCCATATGATCAACAGAAAAAAGATGTGTCTTTCTAGTTATAACTTCATTTACATTTCCTGTGGAGTATCTCCATTTTTATCCATCTTGTAGCCCGCTAATCGGTTTTCCTGCCACTGGAAGTAAGTAATCCGACAGGAGCTTCACAGAGAATTAATCAAATTCAGTGGGTAGATAATGTGTCTCATGGAGTTCACCTGTGCATCTCTGACTCTCTCCACCAACTCTGCTACCTTACCTTAGCATCTGATTTTGAGTCTCTTGGGCCTGCAGAGGAGGGCCGAACAAATAAACTGTCTGTATCCAGACATGTGGCCCTTTTAGTGGTTAATGAGCAAGCTGAGCTGGGTCTTGGAGGAAGCAATGACTTTGCTCTAGACTTTGAGGCAGGAATCTTTGACAAAGAGGCAGTCTAGTCATGAGAAAACAAACAAAACACAACATGAAGCTGGACAAAATGAAAACACATGCAACATGGACCAAAAAAAAAAACAAAACAAAAAAACAAAAAAAACAAAAAAAAAAAAAAAAAAAGCCAAGCTATGAATAATACTTTTCCTGTGTCTGGTAATGGTCTATGCAGATCTGACAATCATGGAAGTTTCAGTTTTGTGTTGTTTGACTGAAATCCTTGGTCTGGACAGAGTTACCAATTCTAGGAATCTGCCTTTTTCTGCAGATGCTGTTTGGATCTTGTGTTATTAGGAAAAAACCTGGTGCCAGGTGTGGCATTTAACTGATACAACTGCTGCATTAGAAACAAGGGCAAAGCTACAGGAGCACCAAGGGATCCCAGCCCTTTAAAGTTGAAATACATTCCTCCAGGCTAAAATCAAGAATAAAGCAGTGGGAATCTTAGAAGCAAAGTTACACCAGTATTCCCACAACAGCAGGAGGACAACAGTAATTCCTTTCTTTTGCCACTGTGTACAGACAAAACCTCTAACACACCCCAGATACTGCTCTGTGCATTTGGTGTCACTCCATAAAAATTCACAAATTTATATTTGTATGGAGTATTTTTGTTTTTGTATTGGAGTATTTTTATTTTTGTATGGAATAAATTTATATTTGTATACAGTCCTGGGATGAGGAAAGCATATATAGTTGAAAGGCTGATATGGTGTGTTATTGTGAACAAATACTTGTTTGATACCAAATAATGACCACATCCCATTAAAGAACAATTAAACACCAACAGGACAGAAAATGTTTGTTAATACTTAGGAGCATCCTACTGCTTTACAAAAAAGAATCTCCTTGAAACTGAATAGGCTACTTGCTTAAGAAACACTGTTTTTTTTCCTATAGGTGTAACTGATATTACAAAGAGCAGTTGCAAAGGTAGTCCTTATCCTCTCTGTAGTCATACTAGCATGAAATTACTTACAAATCCCAATGGGCCTGTCCTCCTGGGATTTGCACTGAACTTGAGCACTAAACTTGGCATTTGATCTCAATCAACCCTCTAGACTTTCCCAATGTTCAGAAAAGGTACATGAGCTGCTTTTAAGTTGTCTTGTTAGAAAATAAGAATGGGCTGTCCAGCTCTGACAGGCCTCTGGCTTAGGCTTTATGCTCAGCCTATGGAAAACTGAGACTGAATAACATCTGTGACATCACTCATGTGAGTAAGAGCTACAGAACTGTGTATCAAGCAATTCCAGTCCCACAGTACAGCTGAGAGGAGTTCTATTGGATGTCCTCCTCCAGACCAAGCAGCAAGACAAGAAATTAGGATGGAAGTGCTTTACTAGCAAGAACATATTCCCATAATGAGTTCTGCAGCATATTTATGCCTCTTTCTTTTTTAATACTTATTTTACTGTGTGAGAACAAACAGAGGAAAACCAGTGAATAATTATTTTAAACAGAAACTACAGAATATGTGTTTCTGTCAAATCAAAGATTTTCCAGATTTTGGCTGTTTTTCATAGTTTAGTTCATGGGTCTCATCCATTTGTGAAACTCTGGATCATGTTTAGAAATCCATGAAGGTATTTACTGATGCTGAAACTCTGTGAAATATTTATGTTGGGTGGCCCCAAGAAGCAGACATTGTGCAAGCACCTTTCACCTGGCTTTCTGAACTAGAGATAGAACTAAGCACACATTGCTTGAGGCCCAAATCTTCATTCTGTGGTTTTCACCATTTTCAACTTGCATGCAAGGAACTACACTATAATGAGACTGAAAAACTCTTGTAGATTAAGGTTCTAGTCACAGTGCAAAGACTTTTCACTCATATGGCTCCATGTCCTCTGTGAATACATGTATCTAATGTGGATACTAAAGATGGACAACACTGACATCTGTCAATGGAAAAGATGGGGAAAAGGCATGGCCTTGAGCCACTGCACAGCTCTGGTTATCACAGTTTGGAGTCCCTCCATGTTACTTAGGTATCAGGGCACTTTTAGCATCAGGAATAGCAGCAGAACCTGCCCAGAGCTGGTTGAGCAAGCAAAGAAACCGAGTCTCAATCCCTGCAGGAAAACTCAGTCTCTGGTAGCAATACTTCACCTCTGACCTCGGTTTTAATTTATGCTGCTGGAAGGGTCAGCTGCCCAGAGGACAAAGATCTATGTGACTCAGGGATTGCTGAAGTGGGGATGCAGAACCCTCATTTTATTTCAAGGTGTTCCTAACACACGGCACAGGTTTTCATCACCTCACTGTGAACTGCAGGTACACAGCTGCTTCCAGCAGATGGAACTGTTTAGCTTTTCCTGAACTTGTCCTGTGTAAACTGCAGTCTCAACATGAATAACAAAACTGACCAGGCTGGATGATCTAACATTACCAGTGGAGAGGAAAAGACTGCAGCACTTGAAAGACATAAAAGCTGAAAATCACAACGAAACAAAACAACAAAAATGAGAGAGATCTTTAGAAAAGCAGAGACAAAGGCAAGGCACAGAAGAGAAAATATCCAAGAGGTGTGTGAGTGTGGCAACCACAGAGACAAGGCAACAAAGAGAGAAAGTAAGCAGGGGACAGCTTTCTGATGTGTGCTATAACATAAGGGGCAGGAATAGGAAAGGTATACAGAAAGATCATTTCACAGAATGATTTTGCAGTGCTTGTACTAGAGCACTCCATAAACACTGAAAATGGGCAAGTATTGGCTTCTCTTGTGCAAGTGTTGATGGTCTGACAAGAAAAGACAGTAATAAAACATGCTCAGACTCAGCCCACAAACCTGCCCAGATCTTAGTCACTTGTAAAGAAGCTCTAATAGTTTCCCAGTTCTGAGCTGGAATGGGTCAGACCTGAAAAACCCTGGTTCCTCCAAAGCCTCCAAAAGTGCTCTCAGCACTACCAGTTTCTTGCAATTCATAAACAGTGTGTAGCACTTCATGTGACACAGCCCCAAAGAACTGAGAGCCTGGTTTAACAAATGAAATAAATCACCCATGGAATATACAAAGAAATATATTAGGGAATTCAGAAAAATTCTAAAGAAAATTGTAATTGTTATTTCTGGGGGATGGTCCTGCTCAGGGCCAGGAGTTGTACTTTATGATCCTGATGAGTCCCTTCCAGCTCAACATATTCTATGATTCGGTGATAACAACGATAAAGTGTTGTGCTGCGGCTGTGAATTAGCATGTGTCACAGTCATGGCTAAAATAACTGCATAGGGGAGAGTGAATGGAGGTTTGTTTCCTGAGGATTTTGGAGGGTTGGGACAGAAACAGTGCAGGGTCAGCAAGGAGCAAGGGAGTCTTTGCTTAAGAGAGCCAGACACGGGAAGCAGAAAAGGCTGTACAGCAGCAGAAGGCAAGGCAAGGCAAGGCAAGGCAGGGTTGTAATCTGACAGATTATAGCGCAGACAGCGGCCATACTGAAAGCAGTAAATGTAAATTCTGCTGGCCAGTAACTCCTACACAGGCATGGCTCCTGCAGAACACTGGGCTGTGGAATGGCACACTAGGAGATACCCATCAGTCCTGGGGTGGGCTTCTGCATTCTGTGCAACACCCAGCAGTCCAGCGAGGTGCCAATGCAAGCTGGGTGCTGCAGGAAAGGCCAGGACATGCAGCTTATCCCACAGAATGGCCTGGCTCAAAATGCTGCCCAGACTTCATGTCCTGCAGTTTGGAGTCTGTGTGCCCCCTGTGGGTCTGCAAACTGTCACCATCTACCACTTGAGACTAGACTTCTAAGGTTATTCAGGAAAGGTGGTTTTAATTATCCTTTTAAATGAATAATGAAAATGGCGAACAAATTTTAAATGGAACACACAATTACTTACTGAATTAACACAAAAAGATGTGAAATAAGGGCAAAAGGAGATTATAAAGAACAATAAGATTATTTTACTCACTGAGAGTTTTTCCTTTGCTTGTTTAAATACAGCAGGAGCCTGGTTTGTTTCACCACCTGCTGCTGAGAAATCCAAAGAAAGACTTGATAGTTAAAGACAGAAATAATAAGCATTTCCATTCAGTACACTTGTTAGACCAATTAAATGCCTTGAAACAACTGTGCAAAGCAAGTACTTTGTGAAATACCCTGAACTTTATGCAGACATTTACTTGCCTTAAATTTTTTCTGCATTCATCTTACTTGAGGTAAAATGGTATTCTACGTGTTTTGAACAAAATTAAATTTTGTATTCATGTACCTATAAGTCTACAAACTAAAAGAAAAAAATTCCAGAAATAGTTGACAAATATAAGTTTCTGTTCAATCCTCAGAAAACTTACAGCCTGGTTTTCAGGACTGTCCTCTAAAAATCAAGCTTCTTTAAATCATCCATAAATCAAAATTGTAAGAGAGGTCTCTATAGTCACCACTTTCAAAATATTAGCCAACATTCATAATGGATAGAGAGAGATTCACTGTTGAATTTTCATCCAAGTTGTGTCAATAAGGGCGGCATATCAAGGTCAACTAAGGTCTCAAGAATTTAGAAATTCAAGGTTTATCTGGGACATCAAGAATGCTAACTCAGTATTTCATTTATTTGATACAACATGGTTTGAGGTAAGATGTTTCTCTTGGACCTGAAATCCATCCACACTGGTTTTTGAATGGGACAGCTTTTTGGAAAGCAGGTTATCAGCTTCACCCTAAGGCTGCTGCTTAGGCAGTGATGTGCCACTTAACAACTAACATGAAATCTTCTGGCACCTGTGCCAGGATGCCCTTGGTAAAAGAAGAAGTAGGACGACAACCACAAATGACAACCTTCTGCTATAAACCCAACTGTTTTCCAACTTTAAACCAACCCTAATTCCTCATACAGGAAAGGTCAGGTTAATTTTTCCCACTTCTTATGCAGCTCCAGGCGTGGTGAGGTTATCCCTGGTTTTCTGTCACACTACCCACTCTAGTGCAAGGTGTAGGAGAGAGAACTTGTGAGGAGGAAAAGAATATATAACTGCCTACTTCAGTTCTTCTGAATTTTTAAGAGCCGAGTACAGCAGAGCCTTCCCATGTCAGATTTACCGTAGCTGTTACTGTTTGGGTCTGGTTTCCATCTCTTCTAGATAACCACAAACAGCTTCTTTCCTCCTTCCCTCAGCATTCATCCCTAACCAGTCACACTGGGAGCTGGAAGAAAAGCTGTGTCACTTGTGCCAATGTGCCTGGTAACAACCACAACTCCTCTGAACACAAGATTTCTACAGGCCCTACAAACCTATTTCAGCTCAGGGGGTGACCCCAGAACTGAAAACAAGAAACAGAAGCATATCATGGCCAGGTCATTGTCCTGGCCTTGCCTCCAAAGACACTCCTCTGATAACACACCTGCAAGTAGCATCTCACAGCCACCAACAAAACCCAGGCCAGGCTGGGGGTTTCACTCATGGAGCTACACCAGCCAAGGCAAAGACTTCCCAACTGTCTCATCAGGGTTGGCCTTACAATTTCTTTTTCAAATGGCAAGGACAAGTCTCTCAAAAACCAGTCCCTGCCTCGTGGATATGGTTCTGTAAGTTACTGGTACCTCCCAGTGCTTCCCAGTGATGTGGGAAATTTTTTTTCAGGTATTGAGGGGCATTAAGGGGAAAATGTACTTTTCCCAGGCCATTGTGCAAAACATAAAAGCAGACATTAACTTCCTTTGGTAGATATCTGTATCTTATGACTGGACATGTTTCATTTTGAAGTCATGGTAAATGCTGTGCGGAGATTTTAACTGACTGCAACACACTCAAAGCTCTGTGGACTACACTGCCAAGAACTTTTGTGGGCTTCATTATCCAGGCATCACTAAAACTAACAAGAACACTCCAAACAGGATGCACTGACAGTCAAAACTGGCTTCAAGAAATGGTGCTGTATTTCAGTTAAAAAGAAAATGGGAGAGAGACAATGTCCCTCTAGATTCCAGATCCTGGAGAGACCTGCATGACACAATCAAGCTCAGGGATTTGTAAGATAACATATGACCACCTGCACTCTTAGAATATCCCACACCACTGCAGCCTTTCTCATGGTCTTCCCTCAAGTCCCATAAGGAAGTATAAATAGGGGGGGTAGAAGAAAATAAGGCATACTGTAATTTCTCCAGCACCAGTGAGTGCGCTGAAACACTCTAAGAAATATTTTTGGTCACTTTTTGGCATGGTTTCCACTCCTCTGCTTTAGAGCTCAAAGTTCAAGCCACATTTCTGAAAGTTTTATGATCAGTTTGGCCCCATCATTTTGGTTGCTTTCTACCTCAGGACTTAAATAGGGGAGGACTTAAGTAAGGGAGGTAGTTTGTGCGTTATGTTTCTCACTTTGACTAAGACATCAGGTTCCCTGTGCATTGCAGTTAGAGAGAAAAACCTCTGAGGTTTGCCAAGGCAGCACAAGTTTCAGGCACAGGGCAGATTTTATCCAAGTCCATTGGTATGACTCAGTTCTTTTTGTGCTCCTAAGGGTCAGAACAGTTCAGAGGAGGCAGTGGTAGAGTGAGTAGCCTGTGGTCAGAGCTGTCATGCCCTGGTAGCTGAGGGCATGACAGCTCTGACCACACAGCTGTACATGTGTAGATGAAGTTGAGAACACTACAAAGCCAGTGCCTTTCCCCCACCCATGTCCACAGCTTAGTGAATTCCCCTGGGGCTTTTGAAAGAACATGAGAATTATGGGTTGTAACTTCTGAGCTATCAAGCTGTGCTTCAGCAAGCAGCAAGAGGTAGCAAGGAGAAATGTTTTAACTCCGTTTTAAAATTCCTTCCTTTTGGGTAGTTCTGGTTCAGAGTGCAAGTTAGGACAGCCCAGAGAGTGTAAACTGAGGAGGAGACATCAGTGCAACACAGAGGGGACTGAAGCAGCCTTTCCTTTCCTTTTATTTCTCCTGAGAGGGGGAAGTAAAAGGGTGAGATTCTGTCACAGGAGCAAAGGGGATGGCATCGTTCTGATGTCCCAGTGGAACACAGCCAGGATACAATCCACACTTCATACAGCAGAGGCATGAGACCAAACCCGCTCTAAACCATCTCTTACTGCTCACACCTCCCTGCTGGGGCTGGTCTGCATTCCCAACAAGAGGGACTGGTGCAAAACTGCAGGGGAATCACTGCCTGGAGGCACTTTTGGTATTGCTCTGCTTAACCACATGATGGGTAATGAATGTTCCTGTTAATTTCTAAGCTGTGAGAAGATGCCTGTGCACTTCTGCATTGCTGTGCCTGGTTTTTCTCTTCTTATCCCAAGTTCCAAGCAACCACACTACAGCAGTGGCCATGTTACACAACAGAAAACCTGGCCTCCTTTAGCAGTTTGAAGATCACAATCAAAGTCAAGATGTTCATCCTTCCACCTGGAACCCACAGAAACCATGAATAATATGTGAAAATGCTGGAAGAGTTATTTTGGTCCTCTAAATAATGATACACCTATGAAGTCGTAACAGGAATCATTTCTTTCTTCCTTTTATCTTCCTCTACCAAATATTAAGATTTTTTGCTTGGAATGCATTTCGCAGTGTGAGCCCAGATTTCTTCTCTCTCAGCTCCATGCTGCATGTGGCTGGATTCTCCCTGTGGATTTTGACTGCACAGCATAAACATCAGTGACAGATTGGGAATTATCAATGCAGATAACATCAATAAACAAAATAGAAGTCTGAAACACTTCTTATTATGCATGAGAGTAAAAAAGCAGAAGAATGGAAATGCATACCATGGTTTAAGTTGCCAACATTTTCCCACCAGAAAAAAAAAAATAAAGGAGAATTAAAAAAAAAAATTAAAAATAAAGAAAAAAAAATCATCCACAAATTAAAAGATGATAGAGATTCCTAGAACACCACACTCTAAGCACGATGCCAAGTTACAATCACAGCACTTGGAGGCCCAAGCAATGACAAGCATACATGATCATGGCCTCCATCAAACAAACAAACAAATACCAGGAAAGAAAGAAAGAATAAAAGAAAAATGGTACAAAACACTAAAAAAGCAATTCTATTTGTGAAGATTGACACTCTTGGAAGAAAAAAAAAATAGAGAAGCTGCTAGAGCTATGAGATTTACAAAAGAAAATGTCTATGTTTGCCAGCCACATTGCATAACTGAACAGAACGCAGTCACCTGTCTGCTTCCGTTTAACACAGGAGAGATGAGTTGGTCTAGTATATTTGATAGCAGGTTTTAAAATTATTTTCCTGGAGGGAGAGTGGCCCTGAACTTCAGTTTTTTTAGCAAGTTCAGCTTTCTTATACACTGCTATGGACAAAAAGAACACAAGAAACACAGAATCAGAAAAAAACCCAGCAAACCATTTCACATGATCAATAAGTCAAGCGTCAGGCCCACTGCCCCACAACTCCAACCCAACGCGTTGCTTCTTCTGAGGGGAACAAATCCTATGCTGCAAGAGGGGGAGCACTGGTGCATTGGCTCAGAAACATTACCCAGTAATCAACAGGGATGTCTACAATGAAATAGGACCAGTGGAGCAATGAGCCTTGGACATGGCTTGTCACATAGTTGTACAATATCTCATTATAAAACACTACCGTTAATAGCGCCATGGTGCACATAATCTACAGCAGAGTAACCAGATTACTGTAAAACAGTAAGAAAATTAAAAAAAAATTGTAATAGGAGTGTGAAATGAACCTTTTTTCCTTCTCACTTCATCTCTGGAGAGTGTGCTAGGTTCCTTTTTAGCTATTTTCCTTTCAGGAGTAGAAATCCTGCCTCTCCCAGTTTTAAAAGGTTTCTCTTTTTTATGCTTATCAAGAGATGATCTTCGCAATTCTCTCTCTGCTTTCTCCTCTTTAGGAACAGTCTCTAACTGTTCAGTCATGATGCTCCTATCATCATCTGTAGGATCAGAGCAAATTACAACAACAAACAAAAGATTAGTAACAAATGTTAACAATACTTCAGAGGAGCAGGGAAAAAATAGTTGAAGACAGAGCAGATGATTAATTTTAAAAAAGCAAACTATTTTTACCATTTCTCTGAAACATGCTGAGATTACTATTATAACTGTAATAATTTTGCTTTTCAATCATTATGATTTGGAAGCAAAAATATTCAACAGACAAAACAGAAAGGATAATGCACACCTTGAGTGTCTGCCCAGAGACTGTCTGTGTCCATGATGGAGTCATCAATTGTTGTTTCATCTTTGTAATCATCACACGTCTCTGTTTTGTAGTTAGTGAGCAGGATTTCTTCTCTCTGGGGTGAAGCAGGAGCCTCTCGGGAGCCTTCCTTGGGCTCAATCTCCACTTCTTCAACATCCAGCTCCTCCTCAGCCTGGGAGTCTCCTGTTTCAATGTCTTCCTGCTGAGTGGCGGCGAAGCGCACGCTGTGAGAAGCAGATTCACCCTCATCAACTGTTGTCTGCACCACTGTGATGAAGTCATCCTCCACTGTCACCACTGATTCAATAATGCCTTTCAGCTCAGGCAGGGCTTCTGGGCTACCCTTGGCTCCCATTTCCTCTGCAGCAGGCTCACCAAACTCTGGGGGCATTTCTGATACAAGATGCTGTTTATCCTCTTCTTTTGCTTCTTGCCCTGCTTCCACCTCCTCTTCCTCATATTCTTCCTCTTTTGGGGCTCCAGCTGCCAGTTCACATGGCAGCAGCTTTTGGGTTTCTGTAGGTTTCACAGCTCTATCAAGAGTCTCTTCAGCTCCTTCTACGAGTTGTGGTATGCTCTCCATCTGAATCTCAGCAGGCTCCTCCCGGAGAGGCTCAGCTTTTGGAAAGAGGGGCTCCACAGAAGCCCCCTTAGCTGGTAACTGTGTAGGTGTCTCTTCCCCAGACACGGGAGGTTTTGGTTGTTCTGCTTTGATATCCTCTGGTTTCACAGATTCTCCATTCAAACTTTCTTGGGCTTGATCATGCTCTCCACTAGATTCATAAGATTCCTCCTTATCAACTGCCTCTTGATGTACCAGATCTGGCTTAGTTACTTTTTCTTTAATTTCTATTTCTGACAGTTTGGTGCTGTCCTTTGCATAACTAGGCTCAGTCTTGGAAAGTACATCTGCATCCTTTGCTTCTCTGGAGAAGATGGTCTCTTCTTTCTGCTGAGTGTCTTTGGGTTCAGGCTCTGCTTTGTTAAGAGAGGTTTTGTCCTTCCCTGATGGAAGAGAAACAACCTCACTGATCTTAGTGTCTAACTTACTCTGATATTCTTGGTCAGCTCTCCTTGCAGCTACCTCCATATCATGCTTAATAGCATTGTAATCTGGTTTAACTGGAGCTTCTATATCAGCTATCTCAGCTAGCTCATGAACAACACTAAGAGTCTTCTCCTTCTCAAACAACAAACACATAGAATCCTTTTCTATTGCTATCTCTGAAGAAGAAATTCTGTCATACATTGTGTCAGCAGGTAAATGAACTTTACTAGCCACACTTTCTTCTTTCCTTTCTAACACTGCCTCAACTCTTGTCTTCTCTGGTTCTGCTCCTTTAATGGGACAGACCTCTTTAGAGTCACCTTGATCTTCACTTTTTTCTAGCACAGTATCCAGTTTCTCTTTTTTCTCCTCTTCAAAGCCCCTCACCAGAGTGGACTCACCATGCTGACCTAAATCTCTTTCACTGAGGAAGTCTTCTTTTGATTTTTCAGCAGCTGCCAGCTTCACTTCTATTAAAGACAAGTCAGGAGCGAGGCCACGTCTCAGTTTTTCGTCTGTGCCTTCGTAGAAGGGACAGGTTTCACTCGTTAAATTCTCACTGTCCTGAACTGGGGAGGGGAGTGGTACTGTGTATTTATTGAAAACACAGTAGCCCAAGTCTTCCAGCTGGCTTTCAGCTTTCAGAATTACGTGGTTTTCATTTGTCACAGGTGGCAGGGCTGTGCTGCTGTCTTCCACAACAGTGTCAGAAGGAACTGGCTTCTTCTGTGCCACCTCAGCATCTGCACTCACAGAGGCTAATCTTGATCTTGTCCCTGCCAAGTCTAACATTTCAGGCAGGTCAGGAGCCAGGACAGCCCCATTTTTGTAGTAATCTTTGGCCTGGAAAGATGGTTCAGCCAAGGTCTCAGGCTGGACTTTTTCTTCTACCGTCACTTTTTCTTCTTCTGTGTGCTCATCTTCCTCTCTACTTTCAATGGGGAAGCAGGGGGCCTTCTCCACTGCTGGTGTGGTTGCTGGCAAGTAGTCATCACCTTCATCCATACTTCCACTAGTGTTAGTTAGAATATCTGAAGCGAGGGGAGAAAGATCGTGTGCACGACCAAAACTAAATCCTAGGGCTATTGAATCCAGACAGGACATGGGCAAGTTAATAGACATACTTCTCTGTTCAATTGCAGATCTCCCCCCAAGTCCCAAGCTCCTGCTCAGAGTTAGGTCATCTTTATTTTTACTGTGAAGTTCTCTCTTATCCCCATAGACTTTGGGGTCAATAGTGAACATTCTTTCTGTTGGAGAACTGGGTTCTTCAGATGTGTCTGGTGTATAGCTCTGAGCCAGGGTACTGTACCCCATTTCACGAGCATGCACATTCTGTTGCTGATTTAATTCTTCATCTTCCTCCTCCTCTTCATCTTCAGGTATTAGAGGACCTCTCTGATAAGGCTCATATTTACTCTCTTTAGTGTCACTTAGCTCATAGTAATCACTGCTTTGTTTCAGACCATCTGCTTTGAAGGCTTCCTCTTTCAGAGCAGAGGTTTCAAAATACTTCGACATTCCTGACTGATCCTCCTCTTCCTTCATTTGATGAGGAGCTGCAAGACTTGTCTTATCCTCCTCAGTATCTTTTTTAACATCTTTCTCTTGAGAAGCTTCTAGAGTAGGAGTCTTCTCAGTGGTTAAACCTGGTGCCTCAGGGGCTTTCTCTGTTACTCTGGATAACTGAGCGGTCTCAGGGTGCTCTGCTGTTTTCTCATTACTCAGTTCATGGCTTAACTTTGCTGGGGGTACCTGTGTGCTTTGCTGCACCTCCTTTTTCACATCTGCTGCTGAGAGCCCACTTTGGTCCGTTTCTTTTTCTGCTTTGAGAGTATCAGGTGACTTTTTAGCTTCACCATCCTTTTGAAAGTCTGTTTTGTCTGGGGAAGGTGTCTTAACTTCTGATTTTGTGGTCATTTTACCCTCATCTAATAATTGAGCCTCCCCTTTATCAAAGAAGTCGTACCTTTCTTCCTCATCACTCTCATCCTTAGTCATGTCCTTTTCCTCTCCCCATGGAGGGATTTTTGGAGTGCTTGGAGTTTTCAATCCATCTACAGTTACTGCTGAGACTTCTTGGAGAGATAATGTCCTGTCTCTGTGGATCTGTTCATCTTTACTGAGATCTTTGGCAAACAGTTGGTCAGTAGGTTCCTGATGTGTTTTGAAACTGTCTTTGAGTGAAAGCTCCTGTGGGAGAGCAGGAGATGGGCCTGAAGGAAGTTCACTTTTGGCTGCTTCTGCCTTGGGTTCTGGTAGCAATAGAGAGCTTTCCCCATAGCTGATGGCACCACCCTGGATATCTTTGAGGTTGTCTTGAAATGTGATACCCATAACTTGGTTGGTTGATGAGGGCACACCTGCAGTCCTTTCTTCTGCCCTGCTCACTTCAGGCAGCTGAGATGACAAGTGCTCTTGTTCTTGAGGAGCAGGAGGCTTAGCAGCAGGTTCTGCAAAACTGGCTTCCCCTTTCATCTGTGAATCAGTTTTCAACATCCATTCTGATGGAGGTGAAAGCACTTTGTCTTTGCTCTCTGAATCCTTTTTATCTGTAGCCTCTGTTTTTGCTGACTGTGGAACTAAGGCATCATATTTAGGTTGCTCAACAGTCTTACTGTCCTTCCCAGATTCACGCTGCTTTGTGTCTAATGGTTCTGCTGCAAAAGGGCATGTGCCCTCCTGGACATGGAATTCCATCTTCGTGGCTGCAAGTAAATCTGAAGTAATTTGTTTGGGTTTTATAGCAAAATTATTTCAAGCACTTACAGGCAGGCAGTCACGTGGTCTACGACATTTTAATATGAATGATGGAATGGAAAGGGAGAAAGATGTGAGCATGCAGCAAGGCATCCACCTAGAAATCTGCTTTAAAGTGTTAAATACTAGTTTCCTTTCAATATATAAGGTTTTCTAAGAAAAATGTGAGTTGTACATGTATAAATATGAGCACTGAAATGAGATGATTTCATGTAAATTCTTTGTCTTCATGATTTGTATACAACAGCAAAATCACAAATAACCTCACTTCATTAGAAACTGTGCTGAACTCTGTAGCTTATGTTACTTTTGTGTTAGTGAAGTCTGCAACTTCAAAGGAATCAGTGGTACCTTTGTGTGTTGCTGAATGCTGTTAAAACATTCATAGTTATACATTTCTATGTATTTTTACACATTTTTCTTCCACACGCAGCCTAAACTAGAGGTAATGCCTCTAGTTTCAGAAGAGGCTGGTTTTTTTAACTGTACCAGCTTATAACACTTGCTCCTTGTCAAATTACCAGAATCTCACTGCTGTCACCAAACCAGCATGTGGAAATCAGCAACAGACCTACTAATACTCCCAGATCTTGAAGGTCTGGTCTTCAAAATGGCCAGTCACCTACAAAGATGTAGGTGAAGTAGCTGAAGTCAAATAATATTTGGCATGTTTCTGTGACTCTGGATCAGGCACTAATTAAGTTAATTTGAAACTAAAAAGGCTACTCTTATACTCTGTCACTTTATTTTCAGAGGCTAATACCTAGTTAAGTTTTTTAAAAACCCACTCTCTTATACATTAATAGCTCAATCTTTTTTTAATGTCCTATCTCATTTAAATCTTCCTGTAATGGAAAATATTAAGAGAAAGACTGCAGAATGGGGCATATCTTTCTTCACTAATCTGTAAAACAGTTTTATTAAATTTTTTTTCTGAGTTTTTTCTAAAGTTTGTTACAACTAGCATTGGGCCAACTCTGAATTTCTTCAGATCTGAAGTCCATGGAGGCATCATTTTGCTTTGATGAATCTGACTGTTTTTAGAACAATTAGTATAAAAGTATTGCTCATTATTTAAATATTTACATATGCTAATAATGAGTCAAAAAAGCAACTGCCATTCTAACAGGTAACTCAACATCAACAGGTAACTAAACTAGAAATCTACACCTACAGTAATTTTGCTCTTTTATCATTTTACATGTGGTGACTGACTTGCAATCCCCATGAAGTACAAAGCATGGCCACTGGGCTGACGTCATGCTCATTTCACAGAAATTAAATAGCTAGATACTGCTTTTCTCTATGTATCCTCCTGTCTCTCTTCCTGTAGTGCAAGCAAACAATACCAATGGCATCCAAGCATATTCTGACTGCCAAAGGAATTCAGTGCTCTTCAGCTGAGCCATTGGGAACACAAGCCTCCTAATTGCAGCATTCCTTAGCCAGGCAGGGAGTGGGTACATCACTACTCCACACAAGGTGCCTTTGCGCCTTGTTCCACTGGCTGAACAGAAATATAATTAAAACAAAAATACTGAAGCCTAGTTCTTATGTAATGAAAGATGACTGAGTAAACATTTTGTTCAGGAACTATGTCTAAACTTCACCCAGTCCTAACCTTCACTTTGAAGGCAAATGTCCCAGTGGAAGTGATGGAGTTTTTGCCTAAGAAGGGCACTCCAGCAGGGCTAAACATTTGTAATAAAGTGGCACACGCAAAAAGTAAGAGTTCTGGCAATGACTGAGGAGAGGAGGGGTGGATTGCAATGGATGACAAGGGTATGATATAAGAAGCAATAGCTTTAAGGAAGCTAAACCAGAATGCACTGAAGCACACACAAAAAAACCAAACCAACCAAACAAAAATCCTGCACACTGCAAATGAAAACATTGCTACAGTTTAAGCATCTTTATGTCATAGTCAAAGGCGGCAAATCTGCTGTTTGAAAGAAATGCAGATGAACCTCTGCACCAAAAAGAAAAAAAAATACATAGATTAGCAATGTGACTGGCAAACACATCTGAGATGGGGGAAAAAGGCTTACACAGAGGAATAAGCTTAGCTGCAAAGCAATATTTTACCATGGCAAAGTAAAAAACTCAGGAATCAGCCGCAGCGGTGGGAAACCATGTTGTCATACAGCACCTACACAACCAAATTATCTACTACACACTCTTCAAGCATAATAACAAGAGCAGTCATACTAATAAATGGGCAAAACAGAAAATGAAGCAGGCTTGGAAAGCACTGGAGAAAGCTGGAGAAGGATTTGCTGGCAGCAAACACATGCAAACTTGAGGACACACCTTCCTCAGCCAAGGAAGAGGGTGTGTCTTTCAGGAGTGCTCCCACCACAGAGGTCACACTCTCCCTGCTGGATGCCACATTTGGCACTTTTTCTTCATGACACACTGAACCAGAATCCAACTGAATCTCACAGAGGGCCTTTGCCTGGCCCAAAGGCTTAAGGGGCCTGTGCTCTTTCCCCATTTGCTTCCCAGGAAGAGCAGCAGGTTTCACTTCCACAGCCGTCAGACTCTTTACTGGTTCTTCTTGGAGATGGAAAGAACAGGGGACATCCCCACCAACAGTAAACACCAAGCACACAGCTGAACAGGATTGCTTTACATAACCCTATCAGTTCAATATTTTCTATTTAAGTCTGTAAAGGACTGCCAGTACCCAGTGCATTTTAGCCACCATGGAACTGAATTTTCCTTAGGGAAAAAACCAAACCAAAAGCCTGCCTGCCCCCAGACAAGCATGTTTATGCCACAAGATGAAAGCTGAAAATGTTTTACAGGCATACCTCTCCCAAGGATGGCAGTGGGTCAAAGAGTCATTGGAAATGGAGATGGAATGGAATGATGGATGGCTCTGACAACACTAATGCATCAATGAGCTCAAAGTACACTGATATTTTTCTAATAAATGTGCTGTTTAGTCCAGTAAATGACATTCAGCTGAGGTGGAGGAAGGTATGAGGCATTGATTTCTTTCTGCTGACCTTGGTAATACAGACTGCTGCATGCCAGCAAGTCAATCTACTGTATGAATCCTGGATTTGGCAAAATACTGACAACTTTCATAGTCATAACTGGCCTTATGCATGGCTAATGATTAATGGTTTTTGAAAGATCGCTGCCAAGTTTCCTACACTGAATGGGTTTATAAACAATTCTCCCTTATGCTGTCTGACATCTGAAATCTTTATGTTAAAGTCACTATTTTAACTTAAGGACTCTTCATTTTCTTTGCTGCTTTCCCACTTACCCCCAGGCTCCTCACCATCAATTAAGTCAAACAAACCAATGAATGCAATACAACTATTTGTTCATCCAAATTTCTAAAACATACCACTCAGCCCATAGGCTGTTAGGATCAGTATAGTAGAATCAAGAACAGTCTTTGCTTGTGCCATGGAAGAAGAATTATTAGAAAAATCTCCATTCCAGGTTTGTACTCCTGCCACTGTGACTCAGACAAAAATTACTGTGCACTATTAGTATTCCCTCTGATAATAAGTAAGGATTTAGTGTGAATCCTGTGATTCAGCAATGTACTCAAGGAGCTGACCAGCAGCCATGCTGCAGGCAACCTGATGACATCCCTGAGTTTAAAATGTGTCTCACAATGAAGTATTTTGCTGAATCAGACCTAGAACAAAGCATTTTCAAATCTGGAAGTGGCTGTATCCATTCTCTTGGAATTACAAGGGCTTTATTTTTCTCCTGAGACTGTCCCAGTGAAAACCAGATAATCAATCATCCCTTTCAGCTACGGCATTAAAAGAATGACTTAAGGAACATAAACACTAGTTGAGGCTGAGAAAATATCACTATGTAAAGAACAACACATTATTAATAACATAAAATAATTAAGGTTAAATACTGTATCTTAAATGAACAGAAGCCAGGAGATTATCAGACCCTGACCAATGCCTGAGCATTGCAGAAATATTTGCACATGGGTAGATTGTAAAAGCAGCCTTGCAGGGCAACAGGTCTCCAGCTACAAGAGACGCTGACTTGAATAACTTGCTTTACTTTTCTTTTTCTAATTTTATGTACTTCCCTCTTAATTAAAAAATGCTAAGGACAGCCTTTTACTTTACTCTGAGCAAACCTCCTTCACTTCCTGGAACACTTTTCACATAGCCACATGAATAAAAATAATTACTCAAACTAGGAAGTTTTCCTTGAATTAACAAAAGAATCCTATATCCTCTCCTTGTGGAGCAGACTTATGCCAAACAGACTGCTGCCAGCAAGGACAGCTGTCTCACACAACAGTCTCAGCTGGAAGGGCAGGAAGGTTCCTTCACACACAGAAGGATCATCAAGTCCAACTCTCAAGTGACCAACCCATACAGGGATTGAATCTTGGCATTTTAGCACTGTGCTCTCACCAGCTGAGAGGACCCCAGGGTCTCAAAATGCCTATCTTTGCACTCATGATCCAGCTTATCTGCCTTTTTTCTCCTCCATATAGATGTTCTGAGATCTTACACTCTCACCAGAGGCAGATGATATCATGGAAAGGAAGCTGCCCACGAGCTAATCAGGCTGTTATGTACACCTCTAGGCACACAGCTAAAGTAAGGCTACCCCTGTGATTTTTCTATCTCCCTACCCTTGGTTAGATATGCTGACATGAACAATCTTCAATTATTAGTGCTGATCTCTTACTGATGCTGTTACAGTATTAGGCTCTTAATTCTGTAATTATCCTGTTAATTCTGAACAACTCTGCTTTTCTTAAAATGAGCCAGAGTCTGATTTCAGGGAGACAGCTCCATCCTCTTCAGACACAAACCTTTAGAGGATCTAGTACTATTTTTGACTTCAGCTGCCAAGACTGAGTGCTGTGAAATGAAACAACCATTTCACCTTTGAGAAGTTGGCTGTTCTGTTAGTCAGTGAAGAAGACTCTCCCTTGATTTTACTTTTACAGAACCCCTACTGATGAAATGCTACTTACTGATGTGCTCAGGTCATAGAAACAGGAGGTACAGAGAGGCTTTTTCCCTCTCCATGTTTGCAGTCAGCTGGCACAATGCAAATGGAGCATGTCCACAAAACAACTGGAAATCAAACATGACCCAATATGGCCTGAAATTACCTGTGTACACTGGGGCAAAACTTCCTTCACCTGCTGGGGAATTAAAATCCTTCCAGGGCTATCTTTGGTATAGACATATTTTTTCCCCATTGTGTAAACAATTGACTTATTTTCAGTAACAATATTGTGGCCTACTGGGCATACTGTTCTTGGCAGTACTTCTCTAGCACAAAGAACATATTATCTTCCAGTTCTTTTAGCTAGCTGCTCCTTTTGCTTCTGCTCTAAGCCAGGCCTGAAGAACAAGATCCCTGATATAAGTGGGAACCCACTGACCCCAAAGTTGCTCATGCTGCAGAGACATGGAGAGACTCTTGGAGGGGCATCACTTCCATCTGGGGGAAAAACACAACCAGGTTTCTCTCCCCAGAAAGCAGCAATGCCAGACACACAAGGAATGGAATGGATGGCAGGTGAGTAGAGGGGAAGAGGAACCAAATGGGACCATGCTCAGTTCACCTTCATCATGGCCCAACAAGACCTCTGTGCTCTTCACTGTGGCACTGGGGTGAGTACTAGAGCCAGCCCACTCTGAGCTGAACAAAGGGTGTTCATAGTACTCCTCATCTGAGCTGCAGGGCTCCTCCTGGGGCACAGACACTGAAATGGAGGGGGCCAGGTGCCACTCCCTGCTGGCTCCTGCAGTGACTCCCCCACAGCCAGGGCCGTGCTGGAGCAGCCCCACCTTATCCTCCGCCCCTGCATTTACAAACACACACAGACAGACAAAGGCTGCAGGACAGACACACACACACAGGAAAAACAAAACAGGATGGACACATGCTCTAGCAGCACCAGCCACTGCCATGCTGGAGTGGATGACACCAGCCAGGCTATTGGTTAATGCAGGATGGAGGAATGAGGCAGTTGTGCATTTTAACACAGGGAGCATGTACCTGGCCCTTTCTGCTGGTTTACCAACATCAGAAACCAATCCTAGCAGTAAGTGAATTTCAAAACTACACACTAGTAGCTTAGAAGAACACATGCTGTGCACAAACCACATCTCACAACCCACACTATACTCATATATATTACACACCTGACTAACTGTACTAAAAACCTCTGAATGTCGTGACATAACTGTATTCCTCATAGTATTCCGATTTACTACTGAAAATTGTAAAAATTTAAAAAATCTTTAATTAAAAAGAAAACTAGCTTATATTTTGGCCAGTGGCGATTTTATTTTTCATTGTACCTGTTTCAAAATTCCCCACTTTTCTTTTTCCTATAAATAAGCAGCATTTAAACAACAACAACAACAACAACAACAACAACAAAAAAAAAAAAAAAAAAAAAAAAAAAACCTTCCTCAAAGAACTACCTTTTTTCCCTGACAAAGGCCACAAAGTGCTGCCCACAGCAGTCTCTGTTAGTCCTATATTTTATGCTGTTGTGTCATGTTTCCATGGGTGAACTAGCTCCCACCTCAGTGTTTGCTAATGTTTTGGAATGACAGGCTTATTCCCATCACTGTAGCCTTGCAGAAAATCACATTAGTGGGACTACACCAGCTACTGACAAGTACAGGGAGGGGCAGTTTTTGCAAGACAAAGAAAAATAACACTACCCAATGAAAATGACTGGCCTACCACCTCAGCCATACAAGCCTAGAGGGGACACTTGGGAAGTCCTGTAGGCTGAGGAATCCTCTCATCACGAATGAAGGTATGAAAAATGAAACATCTAGTACTAGAGAAAAGAGGTTTAAGTCCATTCTCAGTGTATGACACCTGGTAGTTTGATGAACACTGATCATGGGGTGCCTTAAGCAGCTGCAGCCGTTCCACTGGATTTCCTACCAAGCTCCAAGTCCATACTTAGTGTCCCTGGCCTTTCCAAAGGCAATTATAACTTACAGGATTTCCCCCAGAACTGTCACTCTTAGATCCAAAACCGAAAGCAAGGCTTTAACACAGGCATGTTAACAGATCCCTTTGTGGGATGCCAAAACAAGAGGGCTCAGGAATGCTGCCCTAACTGTGATTACCCAAGCCTTGGAAACAATTTTGATCCAAAACAACCCCATTCATAGGAGCTTTAAGGTTCTTCCTGGCAAACAACAGGAAGTTTTAAGTTTCTTTCTACAGTACATCATGAGAAAACAGCATCTGTGTCTGTACAAAAAGCTCCTCTGCTCTCTCAGGTAACTGGCAGCAAGCGTCCTGTAATGGCATGGCATGGCATGGATTTCTTCTGCCTGGGAAAGGATTGCTCTAGGACAAACCAATTCCATGGGTCCATGTTTGAGACTGATGCCAATGCTGAGGCTGGATGGGACCAAAGGCATGCTGTGTGCACAAAGACCCCACATGGAACTCAGTTAGGAGAACTGTATTCACAGTTTCTTTCAGGGAACAAAGAGTGCACAAACCACTGATAATTTGGCTGCTTCTCTTCTGTAGTGGAATCCAACCCTCATATTCAGGGATTTATGCAATATTAAAAGAGGCAGGTGTGGAAAGAAAACCTGGCAACCAACTTCTGCCAAGCAGGAAGCTCTGCAGAGCACTGCAGTAGGAAATGCTAAGCACAGCATTGTGCCCAAGCTTCCCATTTCCCCCTACTATTTAAGAGCCAAAAACAAGATATCAGGGAATCATCTCAATCTATTTGCAGTGCAGAACCTGTGGATTTCTTCTCCACAGAAACATCTACAAAATTCTGTAACAGATTTGAGGGGGTTCAGAGTTTGCAAAAGGCAAATTACAGGGGGTGAGCCTACACTTCAGGGCACAAGAGACCAGGAATGAACTCCCTCCTAAATCCAATAAGGTTCAAAACTTCAACTCCCCCTTCTCTGCAGGGTGTCCTCACACCAGCCCATGAATTATTGAAGACAAGAGCTGAATGTGCAGAAGCACTTGCCACCTATTCAGCTGGAACTGGGACACAAAGATAAGAAGGGAAGGTTGATATGGTCAAGAAGCTGAACACAGAGAAGGAAGATGTGCAGAAGGGGAGGTTCTCCTTCCAGCTGTGGGTTTATTTACCCAGGGGCCCTTCAAAAGCAAAATGCATCACCAAGAGTGAAGGTGAAATCCCAGCACTTGCCTATACTGTTGCAAACAAGGCTGAAAATCCCTTCTTTATACGCTCTGAACAGACTGTAGGAGAGAAAAGAGACCTTGCCTCTGCTCCTAAAAATTGCAGGAACTGACAGCAGTAAAAATGGTTAATATTTGCTATTGTGATGGTCCAAAATCACCAGGAGTGCAAAGCCTGCTGCTTTTTGGGGCTGTGATATCTGTGGCTATTTTACACATTTACATTGGTTTTTTATCAGTTTGAAGGAAGATACTTTCAGAATTAATGCAGATAATTTCATTAACAGGATAATGATGTCTTCTAAGGAGGCTGTGCTTTTATTTCAGCAACAAGAAAAATCCTTTGTTATTACAGTCCCTTCTAATCTTTTCTGTCTCAATACATGGGAAAATCCCTAATGCATTTTAAAGTCCAAGATTAAAATCACTTCTCACAAAGGCTAATTCTGCTTTACTTTCCTTGTATGTTTTGAGAATGCCTTTCAAGAAGTAATTTCCACCGTCAACAGATCCATTTTCCAACACTTGATTCTTTTCAGTTTACAAAACAAAATTATTTGGTATATAAAGGCTGATCTGCCTATTTCAAAGTGGAAGACAGTCCATCAGAGGCACCCTTCTTTTCCTTAATGTTTAAATTTCTTTTACATGGAGACATTGTGGACCATCATCAAAAGGCAAAGAGCACAAAAGAAATGCCAAGAAATTAGAATATTACGTCAGTCCTGCAAGGCAGATACAACTGATAAAAGGATTAGAGGGTGCTAGGAAGAATTTAATTTCCTGAACAAAATTATGTTATTATAGTTGAAATGAATATAATAATTTCAATAAGGCAAATCAGTTCTCTTACCTTCTGCAGCAGTAAAAAGGGACAGGTTCATTTGAATGCTTTCCTGCAGCCAAATCCAAGAAAACCTACATCCAACCGACTCCTTTCTCTCATGAAATAAACCTGACCCACAAACCTCTCTGTCTTTCCTACCTTTTTTTTTTTTCCCTTTTAATTTGTGTTTGCTGCATGGCTGGCCACATCCACCTTTGTCAGTCTACAACAGTGATTTCCTTCCTACATTGACTGAAGAAGTCTCTTGGATTCAAAGCAATGCGACACACACTGACAAGTGCATTAGGAAGGGCTTCTAGGAGAAGGGAAAAAAAAGGTCTGAGGGAGACACACCAAGGGCTCACCTTTTTTTTTGTTCAATTTATTAATAAACTGTATTTTACTAAGCAGAAAGATGGACAATGTAAAGATGCATGAGGATGGATAGCCAAATGTTATAGGGAACAGGAGGTTTAAAGTACAGGAAAACTGGGTCAAACCTTACTGAGGCAAACTCTTCTGAATGGGAACTTTGCTTGAATAAAATTGACAGGTCTGGCTCGCTCAGGTCAGCAAAAACTGAACTTACCCACAGAAAAAAAGGACTGTATCTTCTAATACAGAGCAGAGCACAAGATTTTTACTGCCATTTTTACCACACTGAACTGACAATACTGACATTTTTCTAAAAAGCAACATAATAAATTTGTAGTGAAATTATTTCTAAGTTTTTTTTGTTGCTTCAAACAACTCTACTGTGAGTTCCTGTTTGAGAGCCAGACATAAACAAGAAGCTTCCAGCACAGTTCATTAAAGACTCAGGACATGACTTCTATCTATACTTCCCTTATAAAACTTCCACCTGCTCTTAAAAATGAAGCACTGAATCAAAATCTTCCATGTTGTGGAAAAGTCGCTTTTGATTAATGTTAAAGAAAATTATTGGAAAGTTATTAAAACCTAGGACATTGTGTAAGTCATTGAAACATCTCCCAAGCACTGTCCTTTCAGCCCTTGTAACCACCTCTCTGCAGGGTAAGTGCTATTATATTAATTCAATTCTACATGCTAGGAAAGAGAAAAGCAACAATGTTCAGTGAGTTGCTGAGTCATTTGCACAGCTGGGAGCTGCAGTCTGGCAGTAGATAATAACCCCAAGTTGTAGAGTGTTTTCCACCTTCCTGTGTTAGTACAACTAGCAAAATGCTTTCCATTTGCTGTGGGGCCAATCTACAACCTTCAATTAAACAATAGAAGGACTTTATACAATCCTAAAATACATGCAAATATACAGCTGACACAAGCAGCACACAAAGCTGAACCTAAACCTGAGGATAATGGAAGAACCTTGACACTGGACTGAAGCAGAAGAACAAGTCCTTCACCATGATATGGAAAAGCAAAAAGCATACATAGGACTAACAAGTGAATTATGTATTAAAAAACAGTGATAAAGCCCTGGTAACAATTCTAAAAATCTTTGCTAATGCCCTACCAGGTCTCTTTTCAATTAATATTTTTGATTGCCATTACCTCTGTGTGATAAGTCTAGGAACTGTTGTATTGTGTTTTAAACACACAACAGGCAGATTAAAAAAAAAAAAAAAAAACAAAAACCATCAATTAATCAAATTCTTTATAACTGTTCCTAACCACACCCAGTGGGCTCTTCCAGTAGAGTGGACTGACAAATGTTGTTGTTAACACAGCCTGTAATTTCATTGTGTCAAAAATGACTGCGTGATGGAACACGCCTAATTGCAGTGTCCTCATTAACTGAGTCAGAGAATGCTAGCATGTGAAATAGCAACCATCCACTTGCAAAATTCACAGAGGCTCTGTGTTAAAATACCAACAAAGTTTGTTCAGCAGATGATGGGAAATTATTTTCATGCACTTATGTAACAAAAAGAAAGAGAAAACGCTGAAAGAAAATCCGAGAAGGAAGTCAGTGGAGACATAAAAATGTGACTGACATGAGTTCAACTGACAGTCCCCTGGAGATTCTGAACCCAAATCCTCCTTATCCCCACGATACAGCTCAGTTTGAACACCCTGCTGTCTCCCTGTGCTGCTGGCCCTGATGCAGCAGTTGTCTTCTGCTGAACAAAGCACTCACGCACACGCCTACACTGCGGCAGCTTCCAGGGATTCAGGCCTCTGCTCAACATCAAGGCAACACTTCAGCTCCTTGCTGGAGGAGGTTTCAGCAGGAGGAAAATGCAGTGATCACGGGCTACTGAAACTGAACACTCGTGCAGAACAGAATAGAAACTTGCTTGGTAAGACTAGAATGTGATTGCTGCACTTGGTGGGCACAACTTCCGATACATGCAGGCACTGGAGCATGAATTACACGTCAAAGGCCAAAGAAATGATCCAGCTCTGAATCTCCTTGCTTTCATGCATTTAAGATTCCAAACCAAAAGGCAATGGTAATATTAGAAATGCAGCCAAACACATCTCAAGAAACAAACAATGACCTATACTTAATCATACTTTTGGTGACCACACTGGGACAGCAGTGGCTCACATTGCATACAACAGGCAAAAAAGTGAGCAACACTTCTCTTTTTCTTTAGCATGGATGTACTTAGCATATCCCTTAGCTACCTCTGTGCATGCATCTACCTCATCCATGCACTGCAGCTGGTTTGCACATGGGGAGTTACTGCTGAGAATGCCTTATTTTTCCACATGAGAAGTATCTCCACTGCAGAAAGTATCTCCATTTTCTGATTTCCCCATCCTTTAGATTCATGTCTCATCCCTCTGCTGACAGCTCTGCAATGTCCAGGAGACCCTTACCTTCCTCCAGAACTCCAGTCTGCTCAGAAGCTGGTGATGGAGGTGGGGAAGGAGGCAGGTTGGCTGACTCTTCAACTGCTAGAAATCAAACAGGGAAAATGAGATAGAGTCATTAATTCCAGGAAGACCAATACATGATGTAAGCTGCAGTCAGCCGGTTCTGCCCAGCTGAGGAATTATCTGATGGGGACTCATGCTTGCCAGATTTTTAGACAGATCCTTGCAGAATACATAGGCTTTGTAAAATAAAAGGATTTATTCTTCTGTTGTTGTTTTCTAATGGGATGAATTATGTACAAAATTCTGGTTATAGAGCACAATATAAAAATCAAATATGAGATACTCTTTTAAATTGCCTCTGAAAAAGTGTTCAGTCACCCAAGGCAACAATAAAAAAGCTTATGAGCACAGAGTTATTATAAATTCACACCAACTATCAGAAACTGGCACCCAATCTCTTTAATCCACCTTGAGTATGTGAAAAGACTCCATTCTGCACGCTTTTTTTTCTTCTGCTGCGTTCAAGGTTAATCACAGAACACATGCAAATATTGCTTGTCTAAATGCAAAAGATATCAGCACAGGGAACTTATATCAGCTGTGACATAACAGTGATTCAGCTGAGCAAGGCACAGTGAAAACTTAGATGCACTTGGACTGGGATTTACATTCATTCCCAGTCATGAGAACAGATGCTGAAAATAACTTTTTTTTCAATTACTTCAATTCAAGTATGTTGAAATTCTAAACAAGCTTCTTAAATGAACTCAGCATGACCTTTGCATTTGATCTCATACCAATAACTTAGTCAATTTTTTTCTTTAAAAACAGATCTCCTCCTGGGGCTTAACCAATGTTTAAAAAAAAAAAAAAAGAACCAAACAAATCTGTTTTAACAGCTCTGTCTTGTCAACAGCACCTTTCAACAGGCAGATCTCAGTTTACTGTTCAGGGCTTCTTTCCAAGCACAGGCAGAATTTTTCAAAAGCCCCAACAGAATTTTCCAGGCTTCCTCCTATTGATTTCAGTGTGATTTGGAGAAGACCATATGTGACTTGTCCTTAAGATGTGCTGTCCAGGGACAGAGTTTGTATAAACTCATCACAATGTATCTGACCACAGAACTGTAACACCAAGAGTTGGTTAACTGAGGACATCCTTCTCACAATGTCTTTTAAATTACTTATATGACTAGATGGAACTGAATATCCACTTTGCCTCTCCCAGGCCTGAGTGAAGTGATTTGGAGAATTGAGGTCTTCCATGTAAAACTGACTCTCTGCAAAGAAGGGAATTACCAAGCAACACATCTCCCTGCTGCAGTTCTAAGTTAGTTCAATGAAGCAAAAAACCGTGGGAACCAAATTTCCAACAAATATTCTAAATTACTCATTGACTTTAATTCATTCCTAGGCAAGGCCAAGCACTGCACCAAAACAAGCAGATTACCTGTGGGGGAAAACACTGCAGGGCATTGTTTTGATTTCATCACAATGAACATGCACTCAGCAGAATCTATCCCAGGACAGGCTGGCATGACTTCCTTACCTCAGGATGAAGAATGTCCTTTCTCTGGCCTTCGTGGACATGTTTTTAGTTACTGCAAAAGTTTTCTGGCAAGGAGCAAGCACTTGAGGTACAAATGGCTTGATACCTACCTTCTTTTATAGATAGGTAAGATAGATGCACAGACATGTATATTTCAGAGATAATAAACAGAGGAGGCAAGAGGAGGATGGAGACACAGCATGGACCAGTGGCATTCTTACCCCTTCCAGTACAGATTGCTGGAATTGGCTTTTGCCACATGACTCCTTCTTCCACAATCTGCCCTCACTCTGCCTGGTGCTCTCAACCTGGTGTGCCCCATTCATTCCTTTCTGCTTCCTGCAGAGGTGCTGCCCCCTCCATCCATTTGAGCAGCTGCCACCCAACCAGCAAAGCCTCACTTTCTTTTTATTTGTCACTCCATCTTTGCCTCTTCAGATGTTAATCCTTCACATGGCTGAACACAAACAATCCCAACCAACACGATGACAAACCCTACCACCAAACACACCCATGGCTACTCAACCATGAGTCAAAACCAAGGTGGAGAAGTGCTGTTAGAGCAAACAGGGAATGAAGTCACAGGGCCATGAAGAACAAGGATCCTGCTATAATCCTGTGGTTCCAGCACATTTATCCACTGGTGGCTATGGTTTACAACCACAACCATAAGCAATGTGAATACACAGCTGGAACTGCATTTTTAATACACATACAGACATTTGCAGACACAAGGATACCTGGAACATTCTTTGTCTCATTTTACCTAAAGGTAGTGATCCAGGCTGATCTTTGTGCTGGGCTTCTTTTTCCTGTTCACCTTTCAGGACTGCTACAGCTTCAGCTGTTACTACTTGTACTATCCTCGCAGACACTTCTTCTGTGGCAGCAGCAAAGTCAGAAAAACAGAAAGAAAAGCATGCTAATCAGAATGGTGTTCTGAAATCAGAAAGATTAGCTTAAACAATAAAAAACCAGAGGCTGATTTAATCCGTTTTTAAAAGGTAATCTTTTTTCCTGAAATACAAGGAAATCATTAAAAATAAAAGAGAAGAACCAGATATTCCAAAGGTTTCAGTGGAAAATGCCATGTATTTATAAAAATCAGGAGCTTGCTCTAATCAGGATGCACAAAGCATCATTTTTAAATGTTCTTTCTATTAGGCACAATGTGCAGCAATTGCAATATTTTAAGACAATCATTTATTAAATGCTTAGAAAAATGTCTGTAGGTATTGTTTTGCAAATGGGTAGAATGGGCAGCTGAGTAATGTGTTTTTTGACATTTAATATACAAAGCTAGCTGCATTCCAACATGCCCTTTGGACTCTAATTCCTCCTCAGCAGCACACAGTATGCATTAAAGGCACTTCCCAGACAGCCATCTCTGCTGGTGAGGGGCTTGAAGGGCCAAATAACATTCCTGCATGGTTAAAATCAATACTTCACCTTCCTCACCCCTTTGAAGGCTGCCACACAAAGCTTTATTTAAACAGTAGGTGTGAGTACCATGCAGAGGGATGGCAGAGATGACATTTTTTTGGTGGAATGGGCTCCTTGCTGCTGGCCCCCAAGCTGCTCTGTGCATGGAGCTGACTCAGGCACTGCATGCTTGACAGAGCTGGGTGCCACAGAACCCACACTCTGCTCTTCCCCACTGCCCACAGGCTGTAGCACACCTGGAAGGGCTGAGAACTGCCTGCTCTGGTGAGCAGAATGTAGAAGTAGGACCACTTAAGGAGTGAATTCTTCCAAACCGAGAAACTGTCTCAGCTTGACTCCAGACCCACTCAAAGGTGCAGTGAGACCTCATCAGGCACACAGCTGCATATGGAAGCAACCAGAGAAGTTTCCTCCCCTCTGGAAGTTCAGGTGCCTTTGAGGTAACAAATCAAGATGTTAAGGGCTGGTCCAGCAGCATTCAGAGAGCAAAGGGTTTGTGGTTCTTATCTGTATTTGAGTCTGCTCTCCCTTAGTCATTAATCAATGTATTTCTCTCTCTCAGCCAAACTCAGTGGAAATAAAGGCCTTCCCTCTCCAGCTATATCCAAGTGCTGTCTGACAGCTGTTCCCAACACAGATGGAGCTGACCCCCAGGGAAGGCCACAAGCTGCACAGTCAGAACCCACCAGCTGCACAGCTGGGCACACCTGGGAACAGAGCAACACTTCACTGCTTCTCCAGCCCTTGTGTGGAGACAGAGGTTTGTAATGGCAGAAGTCAATACACCCTGCTCCTGCCAGAGCCCCCATTAGTCACCATCCTGAGGGCAGGAATAAAAGCTCTGCTCACTCATTACCACATCCTTCAGGCAAGAACTGGCTGGGAAGGACAAGTATGTTTAAATCAATGCCCTACATGTAACTTTACAGCAACCACTCTGACAAGGGACTGTCCATTAGATTAATAATGATTTATTTTCACAGTCACTCTTACAGAATTCCCTTGTATTTTTAATGTGAAGCTATTCCTCTTCATTTGTCCTTTAGAAAAGCCAATTGATTTTCCCAAAAAACACAGATGTGAATTACCACAGCCATGTTTCTCTAAAACCAAAGTGCTATGTTAATCTTACTTTTACACAAACGATTTAACGAGATATTAAAAATCCCCACCCACTGGCAAAGAACATTCCTAATTGTTGGTGTCTATACCTTACAATTCACTGCACTCCTGGCTGGTCATCTGGAGGGCACTAACTGCAACAGTTCCATTGGCTGCTGCCAACAGCAAAAGTAGATGGAGCAATACACCAGAACAACTACCAAGCAATGACAAAAATGAGCTGATTTGAAAAACATGAATTTGCAAAAACATTTGAAATACATGGATATATACTTGAGGATAAATACAGATTAGAAATCTAAAGATGCTGCTTTCCTACTGTCAGGGATGAGAAGTTCTGGCAGCCTTCCACATTGGAAGAAATAAATCAACTGTTTTTTGAGATGAGGCTACGTATGATAAAGGTGCCTGTAGGAGGAGAATATGAATAGCAGCTCTAGTTCTGCTCTTCTGTTTAACAACACATCCCTAGTATGAGATGAAAGTCCCCTCTGTGGTTAAGCAGATCAAATGGAGCACCATAACCCCACCCATCAAGTCATGCATGTGGCCAGTCCTATAGATCAAAGAGCAGGGATATTGATTTAAAGCCCAGCAATCTTCCCAGCTGCCTTTCAGGGGCCTGCACCTCATTTTGGGGCTTTGCACCTCATTTTGGGCTGCTTCCACACCTGCTGGATGCTGGGGGTGCTTCTTGCCACCTCTTGGTTCCATCCTCGCGTGAGAAACACAAAGCAGACGCTCCCCAGACCTCCCAGACTCTCACATGGTGCTGCTGCTGCTGCAGACCAGTGGACTGGACACAAATGTGGAATCCTTACAGGTCCTGACAGCTCCCTGTGTTGTGAGGCACAGGCAGCCTGCAAAGCACGAGCTGGGAAAACCTGGAGAAGGAATCTGCAGCGAGGCCCATCCTGCTCCTGGGGCCCTCCCCACACCACAGTGTGCTGCAGCACCTCCCGTGGGCTGGGGAGAGACAAACTGCTCCTCCACAAAGCAAACTTGGACAGCTGGTGTATCCCTGTTCACAGTCTGCTCTTTGAGAGCAGGAAAGAGCATTGCCCTCACAGCTCTAGTGAGGAGGACAGCACAGAGCTTCACTGAGTGTGATGGCTACAGAAGACTCCACAAAAATTCCTGGCACCTGAAGGATGTGACACATGGCCCTCCTGTCAGAACGTCCATCAAGCTACTATCACAATACCACAGACCAAAGCAACATCATCAAGACTATACTATTGGCTCAGATGAACAAATCAAGACTCAATGAGGAAGATTGTTAAAATAATCCATTTTTGAAGCTTATGTTCATGTGAAAATTTTAACAAAAGGCTCCAATTAATTTCTGGTATAGAATACGCAAGCCTCTTTCAGGTTTAGTACCCTGGAACATATTCAAAGGAAATCCCCTTGGTCAACTGCTTTCCATGAATCAAGCAACCCTCCTCTCTGCAGGGTAAATATAAATCATTAAAAACTGCCTCCTTTTTAATAGAATTTATACTTGTTCCCATCCAGCATGGCTCTCTACCACAAATGGGCTCTACAAGCTCAGAAAGCAGTTCTCACCCTCTCAGCTCTCTTCCTGATTTAATTTGCCTGGGACAAAGATAATGCTCCACAGGGAGCTATGAGGGAGGGTGAAACGTTGTCTCCTGTTAAATAGAAATTTCTATTTCAGGCTACGCAAAATAAGTAAATAAAAATAAAAATGGCCTCTGGGCTTGTATGTTTTGTTCAGTTTGTTTTGTTTGGCAGTGTTCTTTAATCAAGAAAGGCTTACTTCTGAACACTCTGCTGATGGATATTTTGGGTGACACAGGGGGCATGGGCAGTTCATCAGAACAGTGCTTTTGCCATACATGACTGCTGCAAAAGGACAGACTTCTGTGTACTAATGGACACTATAAATAGAAGATCCAGTGGGTAAGTCAAATCCTCACAGGGCTGCTATTGAGACTTTTCATAGTTTTCTTATGGTTCAGTTAAAGTTCAAGGCAGCCTAATGATAAAGAACAAACAAACAAAAAACAAAACAAGACCATGCTGGGCTATGTATTCACTAGACATGGTTTTGCTTGTAGACATTTCTTTTCCCTCTCTTTAAACAGGCAGACTCTCTCTGACTCTACTTCATGCCACAGAAATAGCATTAACATAAAAAACAAGCTACAACAAATAGATTTATTTCTTAAAAGCAACAAGGAGCATGGATTTACCTTAGACTCCAGCAGAACAAAGAACAGCAACATGCCTTTTCTTTGCATTTTGTAGAGAGTAAAATGCTGCTCCTTTTACCAAGATGTCAGCTGTTCATGGTACAGGACACAGACAGAACTTCACAGTTTGATTTTAGGGTACACAGAACCCTAAGGTATAGGCAGCCCATGAATGGCATGTCCATAACAGGGAGAAAACACAGTGAAAACCCTCAGCAGGAGCTCTCCAAAGCCCTGACAGGGAGCAGGCTGAGCTGAGAGGCCAGGGCTGACATAGCAGGATGGCAGTTCTGCTGCTCCCTCAAAGGTCACTTCAGACCCCACTCCAGCAGGGCTGCCAGGTCAGCTCTGCCCAGCTGCTGCCAGTGCCATGGCTCTTCTGTGGCAGGAACAGAGGACAGAGCCCCGTCTGGGGCACTATGCTAATTTAAACCAAAGTTAAAACTCAAAGGAATTAAGCACTCTGTGTTCCTGGTTTTAGAAGTCAGCCCAATTCACCTCCCAAACCCAGCACACCAAATCAGGAGATCAGGAATCTCTGTGTCCCAGGGATGACTTGGGGACACAAACCCTTTCCAGAGTACTGAGATGCACAGAGGATGCTGAACCAGCTGTGATGGGGAGGCACAGCCTTCCCTCTTGGCTGTGTTTAGAAGGCTGCTGCCTCCAAAGGCTGCTGCCCTCCTCACAAGTACACCCACAGGCACAGGAGCAGCCCAATCCCCAGCCCAGCCACCCTAGCACTGAGAATTACACTGAAGCAGGTGTAATTCCAACCTGAAATTCATCATTCCTGCACTCCCTCCTGACAGCTGAGCCCCCTTCCCAGACAGAGACTCAGACAGGGCTGGTAAATGAGATTACATGCCAAAGACTGGCTACAGCACAGTGCAGTATCTGGGATCAGATCCTGTACCAGGCCAAGATGTAATTTCAAAGCTCTCCTTGGTTCCTTATTGATCCTGCTGCATTTGTCATTGGACTGCAGATGTCTCCACTGGCACATTACCTACAACACTTCTATTTCCCATGACAGCTTTCCATTCCATTAACTTTTATAACAGACATGTTTACCAGCCCCAGAGACAGATATACAGACAGTGGCAGGAGTCTTTCAAAATAGGTGTCTGAGCTTCCAGGCCCTGACATAAACATTTCCACAAAAACAGTTTTAAAAAATAGGGTTTTTTAAAATCTGCAACTATAAAGGGAAGAGCAAACATCAGATCTGTGAGACATCTGTGATGTCTGTTCTTTACATGCCCTTTTAATGGTTGTCCTTCAGCCTCTAGCACTTTTTTCTCTTTCAGCCTACCACAACCTCAGACTCAGCTCATGGAGAAGCAGAGTTTGCTATGAGCACCACTTCTTAGGTGAAACTGTTCAGCTGTTTTGTTTCATCCAGCAACGCCTTTTATCTTCTCTCCCCTGTCCCTCTGTGCAATGATGACTCTGAGGACTGGTTTTGACAGGATGGGCAGGGCTCACAGCCTCTCCCTGCCTCACAGGTGTGTGACTGGCACTGATGCAAGGATCCTGCTGGATCCTGCTGGCAGTGAACTGGGAGCTGGTACAGCCTGCCCTGAGAACAGCCTGCTGGTCACCTCATGTAACAGTGTCAGACATTTCTCAGGCCAGAGATCTCCAGTCAGATCAGAGTGTTTCTCCTCAGCTCTTCTTTCCTGTCTGCAGTCATCTGTATTTCATGACTGCCATTCAGCAAGATCACTTATCTATGGCTCCTTCCCACCTTGAGAGCCCATTTCACAGCAACAGGGACAGTGCCTCCTAATATGAAATGCATATCATATCTCCACAACTTCATCAGGACAGTCTTCCCAGACTAGAGCAGCATCCTGCCTTCTTCTTTCTGGCAACAGCTCTACCCAATGCCACCAGGGTGGCAGCAAGACCTTGAGTGTCCTGTGGCCACAGAAGATGTCACCTGGGCTGGTCTGTAAAGCATAATTTGTTTCAGGCATAAACAAAGTTTACCATGCTTCAACTGCATGGTCTTCTCATTTCTGGGCTGAATATTTTGAACAGATGCATTATGCACCAGACTGAAAGAATCCTTCTTGAGGGAATAAAACTGTTCTTTTAGAAAGCAGAGGGAATGATTCCTGTTCTAGGAAGAGGTAAGGTGAACACTTTCAAACCAATTCTCCAAATAAAGGATTGCAGCTCAGTAGAAGACACAAATAACCAACTGCCTGATTAGAAGTGTGCAGAATCCCTGCTCTTATTTGTTTTCATTTATCTCCTAAGCATTCTAGAGCCTTCTGCTCCAGGAGAAAACCAAGGAAAAGAGATGACAGGAAGGAGGAACAGAAAGGAGGAGATTGCAAATTGTGTCAAAACTTCACACACATTCATAGGGTCACCAATCAAACACCTACTAAGAGAAAGCAGCGAGCTCTGTTAAAGTAAAGGGTAATTAATGTTCCTGGAGCACTGAGGCAGAAGAAGGATTAAAGAAAGCTGCAATGAGATGGAAAGGATAAAATAATATGTTTCATTAATTTTGCTACATTTTAAGGAAAGAACACAGGCAGAGCACAACAAAAGGATTAGCTACATGTATACTTGCAGAATTGTGAAAACAAAGCAATTTCAGTCAAGATGTGCCTGTCAAAATCCTCAGTGGGATTCAGAGCAGTTTCCAAGGTAACCAGCACTAATTGTTGGCACAGTGCAATCAAGTCAACAACAAAAGCACAAAGCAACCTGCACCGCCTTGTGAGGCAAAACACCCCACATATTCCTGCAAAAAGAGAAGATACAAAATGGTTATTTGCTGTCTTTGATGATTTGAAAAGCCAAACAGGACCTATGGATTTTTTCCCCCCGGGTCCTGCAGTTCTGAGTGCAGCTGGGCTGTAAAGCAAATAGCAATTCGATTTGTTTAGAGGCATTAGCCAGTCCCCTAGGGACAGGTCCTGGATCCATGCACAGCTCTCCTGGAAGCTGGTGGATGACTTGTTTCACTCAAGACTACTGAAATGTTGGAGAAAAAAAAAGATGCAGGCATCATCCAGTGGCATTTGGGGTGGAAAAAGCAAAGATACACCTTGGACTTGATCTCTGGGATGACAACAGCTCTAAATACTGCCTTTCTGCATGCAGATTAAAAAACAAATGCACAGCAGCTATCAAAGTATTATGAATAAGTTCTATAAACCCCAAAAAGTGCCAACAGATTAGTGCTTGAGATTGAAGAAAAAAAGCCATAACATAGCTTTGCAGAATTCAAATACTGGCTTTCAAACGGCTTTTGTGAGTGTAAATATTTTGCTGTAAGTAGGTCCTTGATCTGGATGTTGGCAATATTAACAATAATTGGCAGGAGTTATGAAGGCAAATAATATGAACATCAGCTTTTAAATTAAATGCAGCCACAACAGAACAGACAAGTATCATTTCCCTAATAAACTCGTTGACTTTAAGCTACTGCAGCATCCGTGAGGACAGCGACAGATTAATTTAATCACCAGGATTCACCAGCTAACCAGCAGAACAGGGCAGAAAAGGTTTGTGTTTTGGGAAAGAAAGAGCTTCGACAGTTTAATGCACTGGATTCCCAAGGTACAAACATTCAGATTAATGCTGTCCCCTCCTCAGCCCCCCCTGGAATATGTAAGTCTGTTAAAAAGGACTCATACCAATGTCAGTATAATAAGGCAACACTTTAAAAATGAGTCCTCATTACTGCAATACTTGTTTCCTGTGCATCCCCTGAGTCCATCTTAACTCTACTGCCTGGAACAAAATATTTACTGTCAGCATTTCCCAGCCAAATCAGAGGTGGGAAAAGCTATCAGTTCTGTTTTGTCTGATGCATGGGCAACACAATTTAGAGCCATATTGAAGCTGACAACACCAAACCCACAGCCAGGGCAAGGCAGTGATGTCCCACTGCCTTTCCTGAGACTTGGCATCAGCTCAGAACAACACCTGCACATACAAAGCAGCTATATCTATCTTTCCCTCCCCAAAAGTATTAATTCCCTAGGACTCACACAGAAGAAACCACTTTGGCTTCAAAACAAAGAACCAGCTATTTAATCCTTTCAGTGTGAGTAAATGCACATAATGGGTAAGTCACTTTTAAATCAATATTAGTTTTGGGCTTCAGTACAAGTTAACTTTTTAAACAAACTGACTTTTAAGAACCTCTACAAAAGTCAATGAAGCATCAACCACCTACAGAAGGAGGTGATGCATCCCTTAAAGTTCATTTTTAGCTCCTTTGGGATGATTTTAAACACTCTACAGTGCTTTCTCTGATGTTTTTTAAAAAGGACTCACAATGTGCTATAGAAACTTTGCTGGATTTAAGCTTAAAATTAACATTAACCCGTGCACACATTGTGTGGGATTTAGTCATGCCTGGTCAGGATGACTGAAGATTAACCTGTCAATGCCAAGAGAATGCTGGTTTAACCCATCAGGGATATTTAACACACAAAATGCAGCAATGCCATGCCCTGCTCACCTCAGTGCCCACGCTGCTGGTCCAGCCCAGCTCTGCAGTGCAGCAGCAGCTGCATGGCTGATCTCTCCCAAACCCTGCTTCCCAGTCCAGCCTGCACCTGTACCGAGGCAGGGGTGTTTCTCCTGCCAACAGAGGAGTGGGGCTGCATCCTTCCAAAGGAGCACGTGCAAGCGTCCCCACAGACAGGCAGTGGCCTGTGTCTTGTACAGATTAGCCTTCAGAGCAGTTCTCAGCCAAGGTCAGCAGTTCTCCCATCTCTCCCCCTCTTTTCTGGCCCTGCCCCAGCTGAAGGGAGCCTTGCCTCTGACCAGGAATCATCCCAGAATCCTGCTCCCATCCACTGCCTGCTCCCTCCTGGGGACTGCCAGCTCCCAGCTCTGTGTGTGCAATGTGATTAGGAAAGAGAAACATTCACCTTTTCTTGAAGAAGGAAAATGTGAGAGATGCACATCCAAGCCCTCAGTGCAGCTTCAGTGCCCTGGCACAGGCTGCCCAGAGAAGCTGTGCTGCCTCATCCCTGCAAGTGCCCAAGGTCAGGTGGGACAGGGCTTGGAGCAGCCTGGGATTGGAATGAGGTGAGCTTTAAGTTCCCTTCCCACCCAAGCCATTCTATGGTTCAGTGACCTTCTGAACTATCTCTTGCACTTTTGCCAAAGTTGCCTTCTCTGGCACCTAAACAGCTGCAAGCTTCTGCAGCCACAGTGTGGGAGATGTCCAGCTGCTGGGGGAGAGCTGAGACCAGGGCTGGGGGCACTGCAGCCTCCAGGAGAGCTGCATCCAGAGGCTGAGCTCCCCAGTGTACTGAGAATGAGGAGCAGCTGTGGAAATTCCAAGTTGCAGAGGAGCTACACTGGATGGCTGGGATAAAGCTGGGAGCACATACAGAGAACAAGACTGAAAAAAGAGACAACATAAGTGAGAAAGGAGAAAGAGAAGGAAGAGCTGACAGAGCAATTGGTGAGAAGGATGACATATTCTCAAATAGAGAGAAAGGATGACAGGGAAGGAAGAAGAAAGCAACTCATACACAGGAACAGCTAGGGATTAGTTTCAGCTCACCAACAACCTCTGCAGGCTGTGTTACCCCAGATGTAGCACATACTCTGAATTTGGGGTAAAAAAGGAACAGTCACCACTGAATCTATTCCCTCTCCCCATATGTGGTGCAAGGCTGTGGATGAAAGCAGTTTCAGTACAGCAGCAAGACTGCCACATCTTCACAGCACTGGCAGCTGATACATTCATAAAGAGGAGCAGAATTATCTGTCTGGACAGATGCATGGGCAGAGAACCAGACTGTAAATCAGTTTTATCCTAACTGCCAGAGGTTATAGGGGTTGCTGGAAGCTCTACCAAACTGATCATGTGTCATTATCAATTAGTCTCACTGAAGGAAATAGAAAGAAAAAGCAAAGTACCTGGGGTTTATTATCCCCTCCCAAAATGCATAGTGCCTCCCAGTGAATCTGATTTCCATGGACTATTCAATCTAGTTAGTCCTGAGTGAAATGACTCTGAGAAGCAGCTAAGAGGTTTTCCTGCCCTGGAGCTAATGATGTCTTTCAGTTATTTTCCATAAAATAAAACTGCATACAACTAAAACTAAAGTTTTGGACAGTTACTTTCCACACACAGGAGAAGGGCTCACTCCCATGATCTAATGTACACAGCTGGGATGTCTTGAGTTTCCTGCATTTTTTGGAATGCCTTAATATAAAAAAACCCCACAAAACAACCAAAACTGCATTTCTAAATCACCACTTCAGAAGAGGTTTTCCAAGCACCACTTACTGTGCTCTGTAGTCAGCCTGTGAAACAGCAGAGAAAATGTAAATATTTTGCTCAGAATCCCCCAAAGAACAAATAACAGCGGAAACACCATCACACAGACATCTCACTTGGAGTGTCTTTGAATTTCCAGATCAGCCATTGGTAGGGACAGGCACTGATCATCGGTGCTCAGCTGCCAGCCAATGCCAGCTGCTCTGTGCTGATTTCCATCTCTTCAGCTGGCAAAGGCAAGCAAATCTGTATTACCATTATAAGGACTGAATTTCAAGTGAGCAGTTAATCTACCAGTAGCAACTCCACAGAACAAAAAACCCTAAGCAAAACACTAGTACACACTGAGTTTTGCTGTCCTTACCCAGGATATGAATATAGCAAGAGAAGAGATGGTTTCTTCTCTATACTGTAACCTCACAGATAGACAAAGACACGGGGTTGTCTTTTGCTTCCTTCTACTATTTCCTTTGAGTTTCTCACTCAAATTAAAACCCAGATTGCCTTTGCTTTCCAATTTTAATAGAGAGTAGCTAATCATGGTTAGTCAAATCATAGAATTTGTATATATATCTCTCTCATACTTGTACTTTGTACAGAAAATATACCCCAAAGTAATATTTTTTTTTTCATTTCCCTGAAAGTGGTGCCTCAGTGAGCACTACAGAGTGGGGTCCCGATCACAAAGTGCTTGCAGTCTCTTCCTTATCTCCCTTAACCTTGAGAAGCAAATGCTAGAGGAAAAGAGGAGAAAAACTAAATCCTCCTTTCCTTTGTCAGCCAGCCTGACTGTGGCTCACAGACGTCACAGGGAGCCTGTGCACTCCTGAATGCTAAATAATCTCCTAGGCTACATACTTTCCCTCAGTGGAGCTTAGAAAGAGATCTCACTTTGAGCAGGGCCACGTTGACATGGCAACGGGGAGAAAAGGAATCAGCAAGCCTGGAGGAGACTTTGTGTGAGTCTCATTTTTGTGAGGGATGTGATGGTACCTACCTCCTCTCCACCAAGGGTCCAACCTGTGCCCAGTGGGTGAGGAAGGGCTGATGTCCACCCTGTGTGCTGGCAGGACCTGGGGACACCTTGTCCTGGGCTGGGAAGTGCATCAACCCAACACCTGAGCTTCCACAGTGGAAAAACAGGAAGGAGGGATTTGTGAAGTGTGGGGCTGAGCGGGTTAATGACTGCCCTCATCACCCGGGGAGCTGGAAAGGGGGCCAGCAGTGCTCACCAGCACATCCCCTGCTGTCACCTAAGAACCTGCTGCTTCCCTTCCAAGGTGACTTTGGAGGAGAAGGTGCCATTTCAGCTCTGCCTGAAACAAGAGTAGCTGTGTGCCTGCAAAACAAGGCTCTGTTGTTTAGTAATGAACCTTCTTCCAAATCCTTCTGCCCTCAGACCAAAACTGGAATGAAAGATTATATGCTGGCACAGTCCCCAGCAATACCAGCTGCTCAGTGCCAAATACTGCCCAGTGTTTCTGAACGTCCTTTATGATGCCATCATGGTGATGGAGACCCTGATAGACCCTTTAAACACAACAGTAATGAGCCTTTGAAGCATCCCATCTCTGCCTCTCTCGAGGGGCAGAGCTGAGCCCAGCCCAGAGGGCAGAACCTGGGGGGAGGTGGCACACAGCCCTGCACAGTGCTGGGCCACCTGCCCATGGCTCTGTCCTGGCTCACCTGGGGTAGCTCTCTCCACCCTGGTGCCTTTTCTCCTGGCTTTTACAAGTCCTGTCTACTTTATGTAATTCATAAACGCACAAGCTGCTGCCTACCACACACTTTATAAAGTGAAGAGGACTCCAGCAGAACAAGCCATAAATTAGAATGTTTTCTGGGCACAGCTGCCCCACCAGTCACTCAGCTAATGTCACTGCTGGATGGTTGAGATTTGACCAACAGAGACAGGGAAATCTGCATTTACAGCCCTCATTAGAACAGGTAATGAAACGTGGATGGTGGGGAGGGAGGGGAGAGGCAAGCAAAAAGCAGAGACAAGGCAAAAATGAAACTCCCAGAATGCCTTCAGTATTTGACATTTTCAGCAGCAATAACTCTCCTGGTCACAGCCGTCCCCCAAGAAGGGCTGCAGATGTTCCCAAAAGGCAACTTTGACAAACAGAGCTCATGGCACACAGTCTAAACTAAGGTGTGGCTGAAACATGTTATGAAAGATGCTTCTTCCATACCCCAGCCTTGTTGTTCCTTGTTACATCTCTGAGGTTATAGATTATGTTTTCTGGGAGCACTGACAGCATCAAGTGCGTGCTGGTTGCCAAGCCAACACGCTCACAGGCACTCTGCTCTCACTTCTTAAAGAAGCACAGCTGCTTTTGCACTGCTTGCATTGTCACAAGGAAACAGCCAAGTGAATTGAAACACCAACAGGGAGCCTGAGGAAATGGCTGTGGATGCCTTCCCTGGGCCAAAAGCAGCACTGATGTGGTACAATGCAGCAGCTGGCTCTCATGGTGTTACTGCACCTGGTTTGGGATACAGTTTCCAAAAGCAGATCTGAACCCCACACTCCCAGAGCAGCTAAGGGTTAAAAAAGCCTGATGGCTGATGTTCTCTATGTGGCTGAGAACAGCCATGGGAACCAACAGCACCTGCACACCAGGTTATCTCACCCTGCTCCCTTTCAGACAGTCATTTTTGCATTCTGCCTACAACTGTGCCAGACCCTCCAGCTCCTACCAAGACATGCCAATGACTGACTGATTTCTGAAGCCCTAAGAGGAGGTGGAAGGGCAGAGCCAGCCCCTTAGAGAGGTTATGACTGGACAACAAAAGATGTCTTACTGGATTGACTGATAGGGCCAGCCACAGAAAAACCCACAGAGACTGGTCTATATAGTAGTTATTGAGTATTTTACAGTCAGGGAGAAAATAGCTGTGGGTAGGAAATGTGAAAAGATAGAATTTCTGTGCCTTTACTCCTTTATAACAAGGTTAACAGAGCATATTAAAACCCCCAGCATTTTCTGCAGAGGGGTTCTGTTGCCCCCACCCACACAAACTTCAGCAACACGCTTTGAGTATGTCTAATATTCCAGTAACACATCCCAGAAAATGACACTTGTACTCCACTTAACACAGAGAAGAAAAGTTTCAGATGCCTGATATGTTTGCCTGTATCTAAATTGGCAGAGAGGACTGTGTACAGTAATTACTGTCACATTTCCTGGGCAAGGGGAGGGAGATCAAAATGCCTAATTAACAGCTTCTTTCCCATGGGAGCCATCAATGACATAGTAAGATACCTTCTTCCAGCTCTGTAAAATAAATAACAGAAATGGGACAAACCCAGCAGTCACATTCAGCTCTCAATGTCATTGATTTTACATCCTTCTGTGCATTTTGTCTGCACTGCTCAAGAAGTGCTGCTTGCTGAAAATGCACATCTGACATCAAGGCTGGGAGGCTCCTTTGGGAAACAGGCACTCAGGGAGCTTATCAGGGGGCTTACAGCTCCACAAGGACTTGGGCAGCAGCAGGACAGCCAGTGCAAACAGCCAAATGAAAAGCAAAGCTCTGACAAAAGCAGTCCTGTTGGAAAGAACAAAAATGCCTCCATACAAAGAAGGCCTGTTTGTGTGTCTACTGCCAGTGCCATCAGAGTATTACCACTTGTATGGCAAGAGAGACAGGAAGGAAAAGGAGATTAAATGAGATGTCACCAGAGGAGGGAACAAACCACTGGCATGCCATGGGAGCAGGGTATAACTCACAGTGCATTTCAGCCTGCAAAGGCTGCTGCATTTAGTGACCCCAAACATGGAGCTGCCATTCTGCTCCAGGCTAGTCCAGAGGGACTGAGGGCCCTCAGCCTGCACAACGAAGCACCATGGTGATTTTTTAACCATCATGGTGATTTTCTAACAGTGCTGTGCTGATGAGGGCTTTGAACAAGATCCTCTTTACCTGGAGACTGGCTACTGCAAGGCAAGAGAAGAGAATGGGATACAGACTGTTTCCTTGACACACAGCAGGAGGCTGAAACAAGAACAATTCCTGCCTTCAACGTGTTTTTGGGGTATTTTTGCATAGCTAACCTAAAGGGACTCTGCTCAAGCACTATTGCTGTGACAGGGCAGTCTTTCAGACTCACATTCCCTGCACCTTATAGAAATATGCTTGTTTAAAAGAGGAGATGGTCAGAGGAATAAGTCTGTTCCAAATACCCATTTAGTCCAGCTTTACAAGGCCTGAAACAAAGGGCTGAATTATGATAAATTACATTCCAAGTTGTAATGTGGTTTGTCTCTTTCCAGTTTGCTCTTCAGTTGTTTTCTGCTGTCTGAATCCCCTCCTTTCTGGGGTAGTATCTGCCATCACACAAAAACTGGTTTGTTTCTGGATCAGCAGATAAAGCTGGACCTTTTTCTATTGTCCTTAGCTTACCATACAATTTTCCTTTTTCCCCTGCCTCGCTCCTCATGGCCTCCTGCTGCTGAGTCTGTTTCCCCACATTGCTCAGCCCCTCACATCAACACTGCCACTTCTTCATTCCTCCTCACAGGTCTCTCATGGATCTGCCTCTCACCCACCTTCCTCATGACCCCAAAAAGTGCCCAGCCTGCAGTGGGATTGCTGTGCCCTGTCAGGGAACTTGTTACAGCTCACTACAGTCCCTCTGCATCCCACATGGCTTGGGTTCACTGAAGGGCTACATTTTGTCCCTCTGGTATGACATGTTACTGTCCTTAACACTGTCTGCCACCAGGACACAGACACTGTCCTGAGGCTCTGGTAATAGGATTTCAGGAAATGCTTTCCCTTCATCTGTCAAAAAAACAATTCATCAAATAACAGTGTGGATAATCCAAACCCCCTCCAATTACAAATCTGAATTTGGCATATAATGAACAAAGCACTTAATCAGTTGAGTCACTGTATATAAAGACATATTGTAGAAGACGCTTCACAATGTTCACCACTATTATCCCTAATTACATAAATTTGACTGGTTAAATTTGACTGCATTACTGAAAAAATAGAAGCATTTTAAGTGCAAAAAGCAAAACCTTTGTAGCTTGATGTTCTTGCAATTCAAATAAAATGGATTATGCTGAATTGCTGGTTCCCAGAGAATGCTGCAGCATATCTGTAGCCTTCCTCACAGCTTCCTCCCAGTTAGCTGACCACAACTTTCCAGTGAGCAAAGAAAAGGCTGCCACTCCCACGTTTCACTGCAAGTCAGACACATCCTGTGCTCTACCACTGGGTCCAGTCCAAAGCTTTCCTTGTCAGCCTGCTTCAGAGTGAGCTTCTGAGGATTACACTATCCTGTCCCTTTGCATCACACATTTCACACAACATGGAAACGTTTGGCTTGACAAAACCTACAGGTCTCATTCTCCACTCTTAATAATTCCATGGTCTTCACCAAAGATGCTCTGTGTGTGCAAGTGAGAAGGGACATGGACAGGCATGAAGCAGGGAGAACACATCAAAACTTGGTGGTCTCAGGCTGTGGGATGCTGCACCACAGACTACACCAAAGGCAAGGTGGGTTCAGGAGCACCTCCAGAACAGTGTGGGATTTGTATCTGGCAGAAGCACAGGGCTCAGCTGGTCTGCCAGAGGTAGATAGATAGTTATCTTAGATACTTATCTGTAATTAAGTACCTATTATTAGTAAATATTTAGAATAGAGACTCAACAAAGGTAAGGCCTGGTCAAGCCTCTAAAGGGGAAAATGATTCCTCGGGTCTTAGCTTTATTTTTCAGGTTCTGTGCTGCTTTAGTGTGTAACTCTGAGCTTCATTTAGGGGATGGTGAGCTCTATTCACAGAGTAGGGAGACAAAACAATTCCTTCTCTAGCTAGGGACCAAGGACAAATGATCCAAATTTCAGGCCCAAGAGCATAAACAATGTGGGTTGAAGAGAGAAAAACAAGAAGGATGGGACTTCGTAAGTTAAAGTTATAACTGGACAATTAACTCCAATATGCAAATGGACCAGAACTTACAAAAGGGAGAGACCCTGTGACCAGTTGTCCATTTTTTGACCATTTTGGTTCATCTTGGGTGTAGCCTTGGCTGGGCTCTTGTGCTGCCCAAGGTGGATCCATTGAGGCCTTTTAATAAATCCCTACTTCATTCTTTAACTCTGTCTAGCCTCTGCTCTAGGACAGCCTTGACAAGGCATCAGCCCAAGTACATACACAAATTTACATCCACAAAATGCATACAAAAAGAAATAGGTGCTTTACCACCCACACTTACATCACACCCCTAATAGCTTCCTGTGGGCTATGCCAAAAACCCAAGGCTGTTCTCCTGCACGTATCTGCCTTTGACTTGGGTGCCTGCTGGATCAGGCCCTGAGGCTGCCCTGCCCTCAGCTCTGTGCACTCTGCCACATTCCTATCGGTCCCTCTGAAAGGAGGGCATTGATGTGGCTCCATCATGCAGCCATTACCAGCACAATGCTGAGACAGATCAATCAAAGGCAATACAGCAGCCAGATCCAGACGATTCCAAACGCTGAGGTCAGACTCAGTAACTCTTAGACACTGAGAGAGACATATATACACAAAGGCAAATTTAAATGTGCAAATCTAAAAATGTCACTTGTAGTGATGGATTGCATGTGTTTCAGGAAGAGCTGTCACTTCCTCCCCCACTACCATCCCTTGCCTCTGCATCACTGTGTGCATAAGGTGTCTTTGTCCTGGTGGCCTTATCCTAACTTTTCCCTTAACACACAGCCCTCTGATTTTACAGCACAAGCCCTGTGAATGGGTGTCCTGCAGCTTTGCTGTGCCTCGAAGGATCAATTGCCCTGCTACAGAACATCTCTCCCTTGGAGAGGGCCATTTTGTGGCTAAATCCCAGCTCCTGGGTCAGCCAGATGCAGCAGCCCTACCATAGGAGAAACACCTCAAAATCCAAAATTCACCAGGGACTGGGGTGATGGACAATCCCTGTTTGAACTAGTGCTCTGCTGTGCATAAGGTTGTGGCAGTTGCTGGGGATTTACAGACTCCAACATGAAGGCTGAGAAGCCAAAGATTTTCCTAGGTTACAGTGCTGGGCTTGTACCAGAAAAAAATAAAATCCCTGTACATCTACTGAAACCCACAGCTTGGTTAATTATCTCCATCGACTGTGGCTTCCTGTGCTCTTTCTCTCCAGATGTTTGGAGTCACTAAGCTACTACAAATGATTAAATGATTCACATTATTGATAATTATGTCTATCAGACTGGCATTTAAAAACCTCACCTGATGCAGTACCCCGCTGAAGCTGCAATTTGCAAAGAGACAAACACAGCAAAGATGACTGAATATTGTTGTGAATAGCAATCCTAATTTCAAGATCAAATTCTGAATTGAACATCAAAAATCTACAAGTCCTGCCCCACACTGCATTTAGCACATCCAGCTATTAAATACTAGTTTGAAGGGGCAAAACACACTGTGTTCCCTTTCTACCACTACAGTAAGTTGCTAACTGGTTTCTCCTTCAAAAAGAGAAAAAAATATTGAAAGAAATGTGTCTTAAATATCCTACAAAGGTTTACATTGCCCTGATTAAATGTGGGCTTAGCCAGTGCCTGAGTGTGCAGTGCACAAGTTTCCAGAGAGCCAGGCAAGCAGCTCTAGGGACTTTTCCCATGCTCAAGGACAAAGATGTCAAGAGATAAGCTATATTAAGACTCCCAAACAAAAGCTGTACATACGGACAGTAAGTCTCCACACCAAGATCTTAGAGTCTGAGCAGACAGTGAGAAAACTGCAGGGAAGGAGGAAATGAGGCCACAGAGTGGTGACTGAAGCAAACTTCACCTGGATGAAGAGTAATCTTGTTCCCTTAGCAAATGTGTGCCCCCAGCACTACTGCATGCCCTAGAACATGCTTCCTCATTTTGTCTTGTTCTGCTTTTAACCACTTGCCTCAAAAAGCAACATGAAAAGGCATTACTGTAATGCCTGCTGATGCCAGCAGTGGTTTTCTTCCTCCTGTCACCCATTAGCTGCAAACTCAAATGTTTGGATCTCTCTGTGACCAGCACTCAGAACCTGAGATTCAGAGACAGCCTGAGAAAAGCATTTCCCTACCCCCTATCTAAGGATAGCAAATTCCTCTTCATCCTGTAATCCTCACTTTTGCAAATATATGGGGGGACTTGTCCAACATGGGGTGACAAATCTGTGGCAAAGATGAGACACACACTCAGTGTCCGTTTGCTGCCTAAACACAGAATAAAGCTGGGTTAGAGCAAAGGGACAAGACATCATTATCATCTCCCCAATCATCAACACTGTGTTCACCTGAATGCTCACACATCATTTCTTTTACCTTGGCCAACATTTGAAAGCAAATCTGCAAAAAGAGACTTAAAATATAAACACATTTACTTTTAGCAGATATCTCCATTTCCAGCACAATTGCTTATGAAATTATTGTATGGTCCAGGAGCCTTAAAATTCTCCAGCCTCTGAGAAATTACAGATAGCATCTCCAAATGCTGTCAACAGCCAAAAAAACATTGCTAGAAAGATCTCTTTAGCATGCATGAATGGATGCATCAAGGGCAGTTGTGTCTATACAAGAGAAATTCTTCTTGCACTGTGCTTTTGGGGTTTTGGAGTGGGAACTCTGCACAAAGATAATTAGCATTTACTTCTAAAACAGGAAACTTGCTTTGCATATTTCATTTTGACACAGTCACACTCTTCTTTTTTTTTTTTCCCTGCAAACAACAAGCTGAATTCTAAAAACCTTACATAGTTTACAAATAGACTAAGTCCCAGTGAGCACCCAGTGAAATATGGCTGGGCAAGAATGAAGAAATGCTGATAGTGAATTGAGCCAGAATGAGCAATGCATTATTTTGCAAACAGTACATGGTTTCAAGAAGGTCTTGCTACTTGTGAGCAATAACAGGAGAATCCATCCTTCCTGCACACACAATGCATGAGCCATCCATACACAATATTTGGGCACTTTCCTATTCCCTGGTAGCCCAGAGGACCTGAGCAGCTGCTCTGTTGCCACATCCCTTGATGGGTGACCCTGTCTCATTTACAAAGAAGGCCTTTCCTGAAGCCTTCTCAGAGCCCTGCCCAGAATCCTGAGTACGTATCTGGGCAAAGATGCAGTCCTTGCAGTGAAGAGCAAGTGCCCTCCCAAAGCACATACAGCTCCCCCATGGCACGCTGGACTCTACCTGACATCTCCTCTTGGAGAAAGCCCCAGGGGTGTGCAGAGCCCTGTGCTCTGCAGCAGGGCATGGAGGTGCATTACCTGCAGTCTCCCTGCTCCCTGATGACAGCTCTCCATTGATGCCATTCTCTTTGGTCTGAGCATACGTCCCTGGCTGCTCGTGGCCGCCCAGCCTCAGCTCCTCATCCTCTCGGTACGGAAATCCATTGGCACTTCTGACCAGTCCAGCGCTCGCGCCCCCCTGATCCTTCATCTCAGGTGAATGTGGGTGTGAAGAGGCCTCTGTTAGCTGACCTGAAGTCCAGTGTGGCGCCTTGGCTTCGTCTTTCCTATCCTCAGCCATGGCTCCTCGCCTTCAGCGCGCGGCCTGTAACGACACGAGCGGGAGAGATCAGCTCCAGGTGGGTCACTGTGTCCCTCACTGCCAGCACAAGCAATCACCAGCAGTGCTGCTGGTAAATCCAAGCCCAGCAGAGGAAAGAATTATCTCTGTGTGTTTGTCCTAGCCGTGAGTGAACTCATTTAAAGCCAAAAGAAACCACCAGCAGTAAAAATTATGGGTCAAGTCCTCCCTGACTCTCACATGCCTTGCAATTATTAGCACCGTTTTCTTGATGGCTGCCCATTCATTAATCTGATTTTAACGCATTAATTACAGTTAAAATATCGACTCAATTAACAAGAAGTGACTCTGTCATCTCAGTGCCATGACCCATTTCCAGGGCAATGAAGGAAGAATGCCACAACTGCTACAAGTGAAGCTGCTGCAGTGAAGGTGTTTGTCAGGCACAGCAGCACAAGGTGACATGGCCTCTCCAGCACATGCAATCTGCTGCTTGTCATGACAGAAGCCAAGTCTGGGAATGTGCACTGGGTTCCTGTGCATCCATGCTGTTTGACCCCAGTTAAATCCCCACTTGCTGTCATGTGAACATTCACACACACTTGTCCAACTTTTTTATCCAAAACAGTCCATGGGGAACAGTTTGTTTCTCACACAGGTATTTACATTCTCTTTTAACTATCAGTATTTGTACAGAAATAAAACTAATCACTATTTGCTATTTCACACATATTTCAATCCTGTTAGTTAGATCTCATTTGTTCAAACCAAGGAGAAGCCACTGCATAAGCCATAGCACTTGGCTATTCCTCACAGATAAATGCAGCAGGAGCTCCTCAATATGTAAACCTAGGAAGGCAAGAACTCATAATCATGTTTTGATGATACGGTAGCCTCTGGAGAGGAAAAGGCGACCTGCCCTGAGTTTGCTACTTCAAAGTGGAAACCAGCAGGCCTTTTCCAAAAGCACTTGCCACCTCCTTTTTTCCCTGGGAGAAAATAACATAAAAGCAGCGAGCTGAATGCAGTCAACCAGCCACATTTCACAGAGGCTGAGTAGTCTAGAAAAGGCAGCACAAACTAGATAGTGCATGTATTCTGCAGATATTTAACAAAAACAAACCAGAAAAAGAAACTAGTTTCCATAATGTCAGGCCGGTTCGAAGAAAACCTCTAAACATAAGAAAAGGCTATTTGCCAGACAATCATTCATAATTGATAATTTGACCTCTTTCTGATCAGACATTATAATTTATTAACAACAGCTTTCAGAGCTGCTGCAGATTTTTTAAAAACCATGATGAACCACAAAATTAGATTTCATTCACAATATGTGACTCAAACTGGAGTTCCATATCAAAAAGGACTAATAACTCTTCTGCCTCATGGTGAAATCATGTTGTTTTACAAAGTGCTCTGCCCGCTCTCACCCTGAGCCAGCATCATTCCCTGGAGGTAACTAACTGCATACAGACTGAAGGAGCTGGTGAAACTTGCAGTGAGCAAGTTTTGCAGCCCAGGTTTTCCTTGGAGCTGTACTGAAAATGATGGGATGAGCAGTATCACAAAGAGAGGAGCCAAGCCTCAGTCAACCAGAGGTAAGAAAAGAGTGAACACACTCCACATCCCTTTGCTTTCCCCACCTCTGTTACCCTAATGGGAGACTCAACAGGGAGACATCCTGCCTGTACAGACAGAGCTTTAAATCCACATCACATCACACCAGCCCAAGACGGGCAATAATTCCCAACTACCAAAAAAAAAAAATATATATATATATACCTCTGCCTCTAGATCTGTTTACTGCACGATTCTAGAGAACATTTTCTCATAAGAGCCTTTCCAAAACATAAGGCCATGGGACAAATATCTCCCTTTTTACAGCAATGAGCAGCACACACTCAAAGCCACCAACATTTGGGATATGAGGGCAGAACAAATTCTGTTCTGCAGGAAAAAAAAGGAGGCGATTCTCATTTATGTCCCTTGGGGAAACTCAGGAAAAAACTACAAAAAGCCCAGAAAAAACAACCAAAGAAAAAGCCCAAGCAAGACCCAGGAGCAGGATGAACCTGCCCACCAGCTTCACCAGTTCAGCCCCTGGTCACCCATGAGAGGAGCTCAGAGGCACAGCAGGACAGGGAGGGTTATGAAAGAGCCCAGTGTAAAGAATGTGGCTCTGAAAATCACTGGGACAAATGTAATGGTTCTATTCCAGCACCACAGTTTGGTAGCTATTATCCATGAAGTATCCTTCCTGGTTCCAGGCAGACACTCCCTGCCTCACTTGAAGCTCTTGAGGAAGGATATTCACATCCCCACAATGGACTGTGTCACACAAGTCCCCAGTGAAAATAACAAAAGTGCTTTTATCTTTAAAAATAAATACAGTGGGCAGACTTCAATGCGAGCTGCGTGTATCTGGAGGCAGAATTTGGCTCAGTATTTATAAAAGATGGTTACAGAGTAAAGCATGGATGAATTCATTCTTGCCTCTCTGTTATTCATCAAGTGCTCTCAGGGTTTATGATGGTAGGAGAGAAACAGGGAGTGAGTCACACAATGCATCTTTGTACTCAGCAATTTAGCAATGACTATCTGCTGTGTGCTGTGATTCATCCACAGCTTGGGTTAAAATCCAGAATACACAGGTGTGCTTTGCACCATCAAGTGAGCTGTTTTTCTTTCATTTCATTAGCATACAATGGAATTAAATTAATCAGGTAATGTAAATATTGACAGAAATACTGAAGTGGCCAGACAATACAGCAGAATTTAAATAGTGATAGCTATGTAACAAGAAAAAAACTTGAATAATTTGGACGACCGAGGGAAACACTGTACTTCAGGGAAGTAAACAGTCCTTTTTACCATGAGTTTCTTATTCTTTGCATAAACTGTAATGAAGGCTTTCAAAAAGACATAGATAAGAAGGCACAGCCAGTCCTCTAAAATGTCATGCTGCTTTAGTTCAAATTGATTTGGATCTTTGAGCCTGTCTTTGCTAACCACTACAACAGAACTGCTTTATCAGGGAAGACACAGCAGCAGTCTTCCAGCAAGTTCTCACTCTTTGTGGAGGTTAGTGGTAGGGAGGGGGTGACCCAGGAGGTGCTGGACCACAGCAGAAAGGGCAGTGGAGCTCACAGCCAAACCACCAGCACAGCCCCTTACTCCAGAGCCACTCTGGAGCAGGCTGTGGCACCACACAGCACAGGTAACGCTCCTCCCTCAGGATGCTCCTCACCCTGAAGTCTGACCAAGGCCACCCATGCAAATCACAGTGTAGGACTGGGGTGGGGAATGTCCCCTCGTTCCAGAGGGATCAAGTAGGTGCTGTTGAGCACCACAGATCACAGCAGTGATGCTGACCCACACCCATGGGCCATGCACAGCCCTCCCAAAAAGGTTTTCCTTGCCCAGAGTGACATGGAGGACACTACTGAGCCATTGCTTGTCTGGAGAGATTGTGCTCCACTGGCAGCAGCAGGGAAGAGATCCTTGGCAGACCTTAATTCATGTCACTGTAACTCAGGCAGTGCACTGAGGGGACAGCATCATAGACCTGAACTGGACATCTTGTCTTCTGAACTAATAACCTGGAGGAGAAACCATGATAAAAATGGACCCTCCCAGCTTTTTCAGCCATGGGGGAACTGCACAGAGACAGAAAATACTTAAACACAGAGGGACAAATCTCGTGGGGGATATGTGGTCTGACTCTGCAGTTGCCTCCTCCTTTTGCAGGCACTCTACACATATTTATGAATCCATATGCTCTTTCATGTGACACCAGCTCCTGCTGCCATGGCTGGGTTGAACCAAGCCTGAATGCTTTGAACTCTATGCAGAGCAAATCACCCACAGTGATACAGCATGAGGCCATGATATGCAAAACCCAAGATAATGCTGATTTAAATTTCCTGTCGTGCTAGCTGTCCAGAATCATCTTAGTGTTATATTAACACTGCCTTTGCATAGAAACTGATTAATTTTCTGTAAATTTCTTACTTGTTAAGACAACAGAATTAGGCCAATATTGAAGACTTTTGCAAAGAGACTGCCTTCCTGTTTCAAGCCATGTTTTTACCTGCTCTTGTATCTATGAGTGAAATGAGGATATTTAATTTCAGGGAAATGAGGATATTTCATTTCAGGGCAGCTAATTTAACAACTAAAACAAACAGCTACCTGGATACATGGAAGAAGAGCTACAATTCTAGTTCAGGCAAAAATTAGCACTGGAGGTTGCTGAAAGGAGAGACAATACACTCTTTAAAAAACAGAAAACCAAACCCTGGCAGGGTGCATGGCTAGATCCTGAGCACAGTGGGAAGAAGAGGGGATGTGCTCTGTGTATGGCTCCAGGACCAAATCCTGGTTCTCAGAGGGCAATTTAGCTCAGATTCCCCAAAGCAGAATCATCTGCCCTGAGTTGTAGCTGCTTCCAAGTCCAGAGCCAGAACAGGGAAGGGATTCTCCCTAATCTGGAGTGCACAGATATGGCTAATGACCTCAGGTATCCAGGGCTTCCAAAACTCCTCAACTAGACTGCCTATAAGAAATTTTTAAAAGAAATTTAAGAAATTCAGAGAATTTCTTTCAAAGGAAATAAATCAATGAAGTGACATACTCAATTTTTTTTTTTGCAGAAAGAAGACCACCAAGAATTTAAAAATAAATTAAGATATAGTAAAAATTAGTTACACTATACACAAATAGGGTGCAATCAAACTTAAACTAGTAAATAACACAACAGAAGAAATTTCATGACCACACACCAACTGTCCAACAGGGATGATGGATCTAAATATTAAATACTAGGCACAGTGATTTAAAAGGTCCCAATGGAATTTTCCAGTAAATTTAACTTACTAACAACTTACATCTAGAAGAGCCAAGGAAAGCAGGGAGGTATCAGGAGGCTGGAATAGAAACAAGAGGCAGAAGGTGGGAAATTTAGATGGACAAGTTCCAGTGACCTCCTGCCACCATTAAAGCTCAGGCTGTAGTATATAGTACACAAACCTCACCAACACTGTTGTCTGCATAGACTCTCCACATATCCACAAAACAAAAAGGCCAGTTTTGGATGCCATTTCACTCCTGCATTTCAGCTAACATACATCTCTCAAATTAATGTGATTCTTTTCAGATGTGAGCCACAAAATAATTAACCAAAGCTACACTTGATGCTAAATGCCAAGGTGCTGTAATTGCAGTAATATGGAATATTACTAGAGAGAATTATACATTCTCTCCACTTTACCTCTCTAGCCGAATAAACTATGAACAAATTCCTCTGATATTTTAGAACAAATATGATTTATTTCTTTCTTGTCCACTGCTTGAATTATTAGCTAAATCCCTCTTTTTCAATAACAGGAGCAAGACTATCCCCTTAAACACCACCTTTCATCCCTTAAAAATGCAGGCAGTGTTCACCTCCTTGCACTTGTATTAGCATTTGGTGGAGTTTAAAGGCTTTTTCATTTCCACACTGCAAACAGTTTGTCAGTAGCCACATATTCTCTGTAGACAATCCTTTTCATTGTACCTTGGACTACAAAACAGATGAAAATAATGGATGATGCCTGCACCAGAAGCTGAACAAAGGAAGCTTACTGGGGAAACTTGAAGAAAATGAGAAATTTTTTCCCAATCTGCATGTCTGGCAGAGCTGAGAATGAGGGATGGCTGCAGCCTCAAAGCAGTGGATCAGATCTGCAGCAATGGCACAGCAGAGACAAGTCCTCTGATCCTTCCTGTGCATTGTCCAGGCCTGTAACAGCAGAGATTGAAACCCTTCTCAGAGCTGCCAGCAGGTGAGCTGGACACCAGTGGAGCCAGGCAGGTGGGAAGGGTGGGTCATCTCCCTGCAGAAACTGCCCAGCTCCTAAAGAAAGGGAAATGCTTTCACTCTGAGAAATGTCCATCTGACCAAGCCCTGCTCTGTGCTGAGCTGCAGACCCTGCTGGGCCAGGAGTGCACCCAGGTGTTGTACAGAAGGGATGAGATGCAGCATGCTGCATTTCCACTGGCAGGGCACAGGCACAGGTGAATGAGCCATTCAGCTGCCACTCCTTCCTCCCTTGGGAAGGTGTCCCTTTCTCTGGGCTGTTGCAAAGCACCTCAGCTGACTCCTCTGAGACGTTTTTGCCCACCTTAGAGGGCTGCCCTCACTCCCATGCTCAGGGACCATATATCAATTTACTCAAACTCCAGAAATGTAAAACTGCATGCCCTTCTCTAGAAATGGTGACATCAGGTACTAGCAGCTTGTGACTGAAAAATACCCCCAAAAAAAACCTACTAGAGCTCTCTTCTAGATAAAAAGAATCCCTGTGCACCCCTTCTTGCTTCAACACCAACCCTTTCCAACAAACCCTTGCACTCCTATCTATCATGATTGCTTCCTGCAGGATACAGGAAAGGTATTTGAGCTGGTGAAGGAGATGGTAACCATAACAACAGCACCATGACAACTACAAGTGATATCTGAAACATGAAATACAGCAGGAACTTATTACTGATAAATTTGGTCCACAGTAAGAATGGGAAAAGCACCAAAGCTGCCATAGCAGTTAGTTCAGGTGTCAACACAAAGAAACACAAGTGTCCCTGGATTAAACTGCATGCAGTCCTTATCTTAACTCCTCATGTTAAGATGAGGCACATGACAGCCCTGTCTCCTGATCAGGATACAGAGAAGTCTGCTCAATCCTGCCTCAGATCTCTCCTTTCTTAAGGGAGCAGGAGGGACTGAAGGATGGAAGGAGTGCTTCTGGGAAGCCAGGAGGTTTCCTGGCAGCTCCCAAATTTCTCAGTGGAGCTTTTTGTTCCCACGAGAGTCACAGAAACAAGGCCTGAACAAGAACAGGGTTCCCCTCAGGGGAGCATCTCTGAGTCAGACACACTGCATTGACTTTTCCACCGAGCACAATTTCAAATAGGCACCATGCACTTCAGACAGGGCACTGCAGCTGGCAGGCTTGCCTGGAACAGGAGGCTCTGCAGCCCTCAGCCAGCAGCCATCTAAACAACCTGTGCCAAGGCTCTGACTTCAGCTCTGGCAGAGAAAAAGATTCACCAACATTGGTGGCTACATCAGCCTTTTCACCCTCAGTGCAGAAGGCACATTAAACCCACGACAAACAAACAGCACTGGCTCCAAGGGCTGTGGCAGATGAAGTCACTTGGGGTGTGATCAGACAGGGAAGCATTCAAAGGCATGGCCCTCTCAGGGCTTTTCACAGGGAACTCAGCTCACTGGGTTGATACACAGGATTGCCAGCACAGGCACACCAAGCAGTGGGTCCTTTCCCAGTTCAAACACTTTGTCACCCTCTGCACAGCTTTTCTCTTTTAACCTCCTTGTTCTTTAAAACAATGCAATAATCTAACTGGAAAACAAACCTTTCTTCATGGGACACTCCAGAGATTTCCAGGATATACTGAAGGCTTAATGAAATAAACGCTCAACAACTCAGTCCAGATTTTTAGAGTCTGTTTTTTCCTACTAAAATAATTATAAAAGATTTGCCCCATTTAATACAAACAAATCTTCAAAAAGCTAAGAAGTATAGAGGAAATCTTTAGTTCATGGAGGTGATTTTGAAGGCAAAAGATGATTCAGATTGCACCCAGGAAATCTGACTCCAAATGAAGAATTTTTTTTTTCATATTTCCCTCTTATCACAGTCACTTCAAACCTCAGTAAGAATACAGTTGAAGATCCATGACAACACCATGGCTGAACTGGAGGATAGGCTATGCAAGACAAGAGTACTCAAAATACTATTTAAGGAGGAAAATCCTTCATTGGTCAGGGAGAAGTGTAAAATGCGACATAGCCATTGCAGGCTAGGGAAAACAAGGTAAAACTACAAGAAATACTCCCAGAAATATCACACTAAAAGCACTGCCAATGCTGCCAGCATTCCACAAGTTTGGCCAGCTAAAATCTTGGCTGGCTACAGACATAAATATTGAATCCTGGGTTCCCCTCCCCACTGCCATTTCCATTATAACTTTCAGTGCTTATAAACAGCTGAGACAAAGGCATCTTCTTTTTTATTGTACAGGTACAGAAAGAGACTACAGCAAACACTACACAGTACAATCATCTCATTCTCACCCTCACATTTTCAAACCTGTTTCTGATGAAGTGTCAGCCAAATTGGGTATGTGCCACAGACCCTACAAACAGGCTGCACAGCTATGTGCTTCCTTTGCTCTCAGGTTACAATTGATCAGCACTTGTGCTTGGACAGGGGCTGGTAAAGGTAACATACAAAAAGACTGGGGTGAAAAATCAAAAGGGTTTGTTTTCCCCACACTGATCTTACTAAGACACATTGATTTGATGTTGCATCTCTTCTCTCAAGAGATTCTAGGATGGATGACAGCTCACATTAGGCAGTGAAAATTAATTAATTATGCTAATTATATTACTTGTATGTTCTCCACCTGCCAACTGCACGTGAGCTGCTCTTCATGCAGGTGAGGCAAACTGGACCACTCAGCAGAGGTGACACAAACTTGTCTGCTAAACAAAAACACACTCAACAGAATCCCATTTACCCAGAATAAAGCACTTTTACTACACTGGTACATCTTTGCCTTCTCTGGACACATAACTTATTGACAAAATCCTCATCTTTTCTGGTTTCACCAAGATGTCATCAAGCATGACACATTTACACATGATCTTGTCTTTATTCAGTGAGCTTTTAATTATATTTTAAAAATGCTGCCTCTATAAATGTGTCTGCACATTTTGATTTTTCAAAAGTCTTACTTACCTTTGAAAACTAACTCTACTCCTGCTACAACATAATCTTTGAAAAAACCCAGATGCTGTCTTTGGAAACACCATCATTTCAACTACTACAAATGGCATAACATATGTCCTGGGTTAATTTCTGGCAGATTCTTCCCTCTAAATACATGCAGGGGAACCAGCCTAGAGTAGAACTCTGAAACACAACTCTCTGCATCCTCTGCAAGGCCATGAACCCAAAAGGAGATCCAGGGATGGAGCTCCTGATCCAGCTGCCATCCTAGCTTAATTCAATCCTTCCATATGCTGAATTAAAGCAGTATGGTTGATTGTTCTATAAATGAAAAAGCAGCACAAAGATGATGATGCTAAAATGAAGTATGAAGGGGATACAGGAAAGGATCTTCAAGCTGCTCCAGCTTGTTTGGATAAAAATTCCTGCTGGTGTGAAAGAGGTTTCCTCCTTGAGTCAAGGACAGCAGATCATTCTTCTGCTGAGAGTGCTTTGAGCTTCCCTTCCTGACATTCAGACACACCAGGCAATCATGCCAGGCACACAGGAAAGTAAAAGCATTGCATTGTCTACCAGAGACATTGTTCATTCATGCAGAAAAAGAGCATCAGGCAAAAGAAAGCTGGTGCCCAGGCCCCTCCAGCCAGACTCACTTAAGCAGCTTTGATTCTCAGTTTCATGGCCAGGAAAACTTAGAGAGCCCAGGAACACATTACAGCCAACAGGAGTCAAAGCTTTTGGCTGTGGCACAAAGCTTCTAACTGTAAATAAATAAATAGAAATAAGGAGACAAGGCTTTGGAAAACTGATTGGGAAAGAGGTTATCCACAAATTCAGCTTGTTTCTATATTTACAACAAACTTGGCATTGATTAGTTAGTGCTAGAATTTTCTTTCCTAGGGAATGCCTGAGTAGTGTTTCTTGCACTGCAAAACCTTGATCAGAAGTGGTAAGATTATTTCATCCCTTCATACTATTTTTTAACTAGTGATGTTACAAATAAAGGACTTCTTTTAAATACACCCTTATACTTGTATGACTTAAAAATATTCTGCCCACCCACACTCAGCCACCCACTTGTATGACCAATGACTGTATACCCTGGCAAATAAAATAATCTCTCCCTATATCAAAATGAGAATACCCAAAATCTTCTGTGCTCTAAATAGTAAAATCACAATATTTGGGGATAGTTTTATCATAGGTTTAACCTGCCAAATCTTTATTCAACCAGCCTACAAAAGAAAATAAAGCAGGCAGTCATTCTCTAGCCTGTTCAGGCAAGGAGACAAGAGGGCAGGGAGGACAGAGACAGCATTGAAGGAACTTGGAGCCACAGGAGCTGATTTTTCAGTTCTTGCTTTCAGAGGAAGTTTTTCCTTCAAAAATATTTCAACTGAGCTCTTGGACTGTGCACTGAAAGAGGAGTATATATGCCTCAGCTGGTACTTGAACTACAGTGATATTTTAAAAGCTTAATTTTTAATTCCTTGTGGTTTTGAACTTAGACAATTCAGGTATCTAAAGCATAAGCAGGAACCAAGTCACTGAGTCACTTAGCCTTTCTGAAATCTTAACTGCAGGATTTTTTGTCACAGCAAAGACCTATTCCAGAGACTTGTTTCCTCCCTAAGCTCCTGTGGGAGTGTGCAACTACCTGATCCTTGCTACAACAGGTTGAGTTTAACCTTGTTCTGCTGCCACCCCTTTTCTTGCCCCCCAGTGCCAAGGAGCTGATGAATGTTAAGTCAGTGGCACGCTCCTGGGATAAGATGAAGAGTGAATGAGTCTGTGTGGGGTACTGAACAAGCCCAGGCACGGGGAGAGGGAAAGGTAATAAATTTGCATTGGATGAAGGAACAGCACGTCAAGAATGGTAAGAAAAGGTCTGGAAAACCCCAAGGCATGGGGCAGAGTGTGTGTTTTTTTAATACAGAGAGACAAATGGTGGGAAGAAGGAAAGCTAGGTTGAGCTCTAACCAAACCATCCAGTCTGGACTCCTGCCATTAGCAGTGGGCAGCATGAACTGCTCCAGATGAAGAAGGAGCAAGGAGCTCCACAGAGCTTAGGCCAAACATCTGCACTTTCCCAATGCAAGCAACACAGTTCTGGTGATTTCCATCAGAGCCTGGTGCCTTCATGTCTGCAAGGACCCACATCATCAGGCTCTTTCCAATACTTAGCACTACACACAGAAGGCAGGCCCAGGGTGACCTTCTGGACAAGGAAAATATCCTATCTGTGTCCTTCCATGGACATCTCTGCAGCCAGAGATTTCCACTAAAAGCACAACAGGTACAACAGGTCATGCAGAGCACTGATGGACACAGAATATTCACACATGCACTCAAAGGTTTCTGATGCCTTTTTTGAAAGGTTCCCAGAACCCAACCTGGATCTTGGATTTGTTATGAATTTCTCTCTACATTTCCTTTTGCAAAGTCTGTCAGCAGCACTAATGCTGATGCTTGTTTAGGATGCCTGAAAACATTAATTATTAATCACAAATGAAATAAAGTAGAACTGGAAAAGGTACAGAGAGCTCAACAAGGATGATAAAAGACCCAGAGAAGCTTCTGTGAAAGGAGTGACTAGACATGCTAACTCTTCATCCTGGGAAAGAAGGGAATGCGATAAATGTTTACAAAAATGCACACAAGTGTGCAGGGAGAAGATAAGCAGAGAAGAAAAAAAAAACAATCCTCTCTCCACAAAGAGCTACAGTGCATCAAACAGAACTCACCAGTGACAGGTTCCCTGCAAAAAAACCACAGCAGTGATTCTTCCTACTGTGTGGAATGTATAGCAGGGGGTGCATGATGGAATTTTACACAGGTTCAAAAGCAAACTGCTGAATTTTTCTGTCATTGTTTTTCCCATGGTTTCTTAATCTGGGAGCCTTTTTGGGGAAAGCAAAGTTTTTACCACATAAATAACATGTAGCTCTAATGTGGATTAGCAGCTTTGTTTGCTATTTTAATGTTGACTTTAATTAATTGTGTGGTTTCTTGTCATTCATTTTTAAAGGTCATTAAGTGTGATGAAATATCACATCCCCTCTCTGAGCATCACAATGCTTAACAACTTCTAATGAAAAAACACTGTATGATATAGACTATTACTCTGCAAATGAAAAGCACCTATTGATCAGACAGGCTCTAGCAAATGAACAGCTTTGTTGGTCTGACAAGTTTGTAATTGAAACACAACATTAATCCCAGATATCCCCCTCTGCTGATGCAGCAAAAGAGGGTCTACAGACCATGCCTTGCTCCTTGCATGGAGCTGGAACACTACATGAAGAAAGGGGGTGCCCATTTTCAACTCATTCTGTGGAATCAACTCAATCACCTCATGTTAAAAATCCAGAGGCAGCACTGAGGTGACTACAGTGACACAGAGGCAATTATCAGGTGGGGGAACATAACCAGGAAGATCAGCTGAGAAAAATGTTCTGCATCAGGGGTGCTGCTGAAGAGGAACAGCACATGGGCAGCCAGGAAGACAAATGGCCCTTCTAGAAGGACCTGGTTATGTATCCAGAGGCACTGCTTGTAACAGGGCTGCTGAGATAGTGTATGTAAATGTTTTATAGCTGAGAGGCCCAAAGCTCCAACAGTGCAAGCAAAGTCTTGTATATTTTCTTTTTCATGTAGGGCAAGCAGTCTGGAACACATGTCCCACCAATGACCTCGTATCTGACCCAGAGGGGCTGTCTCTGCTTGAAAAGATGATTCATTCACTCTGCCAGAAGGGCTGAATGAATAGGCAGTATTCAGACTGCAGAACACTTATCACTTGGGATTCCCTCAAAATTTAGGTCTGACATGACTGGGTCAGTAACCACGAGCTTTTGTTCCTAGCTCCTTGAACAGAAATGTCTCCTTGCATTCTTCAGTGCTTCCCACAAATCAGGTCGATTTTTATGGCTTGCTAATTATCACTGCTAGACTTCTGCAGGGCTTCATGATGAAAAGTAGTGTATTTCTGAAAGCTCAGGGCACAAAACTTACAGAATAAATCACTATCAGGCAGCAACAAAATCCAGCCATGGCAGCCATTTGAATGTACACATCTGGGTAGTGCCTAACTTCATTTGTTTAGGAATAGCAAGTTTTGTTCTGCTTCTGTTGATAGAGCATACTAAAAACAATTTGCTTTAATTGCCAATAATGCAAAAGAAGCAAAACAAGTAACTGTCACAAATCAGACTTTGTCTAGAGGTGCACCAACATCTATCACACATACAGAGCTATCTGAAATGCCATTAGGGTTGTACAGTTACACCTCAGGAGCTGAGCTGTCAAATAAAACAGAGATAACTGCATAATCCTAACTGGGTATCCTTCTACATATATAGGCTACTGCCTAGGTCAAGAAACATGTTTTGTTCTTCCCATTCCCTCTGTCTGGGTTATCTCAGTACCCACTGCACCAGCTGCCCATGCCACTGCCCCATGGTCTTCAGTCCCTCACCCAGGGCCTGTCTGTGTTTGCTGTCCAGTCATTAATTTCCAGTTTTCCGTCCTGGACTTCTGTCCCATTCAGCCCCTCTCTCCAACCTGCCTCTATTTCACTGCTTTTCCATCCTCACCTTTCCCCACACATCTTTTATAAAATCTGTCTCTTCTGCCCTTCGCTCCCTGCTTCCACAAGTTCTTAGCCATAAAAAGAAAGTACAGATTCAGTCATGGGAAAGCAAAGAACTCCCAACACAGGCATCTCAAAGGCTTTGCTACATACTCTTCATCAGCAGAGTGCTGCCTGACACTCAGACCTGGACTCTGTTTCTGTCCAAACTCCTGGTGCTGCTGGAATGGCTTTCAGGAAGAATCCACTTGAATTCTGGAAGTTTAGATGGAATGGTTTTTGACTCTATGGGTCCCTCTTGCTGAGAGTAATGCAGCGTTCATTTCTCCTGCTGTGGATTCCATAGTCTCTGGTCTTTTCCTCTGGCACTGCCACCACAAAGTGTCTGAGCCAGAGCTGCCCCCCAAGGCAGGTTAGCAAAGTTCCGATTTTAGAGGAGAAAAACTTTCATAAGGAGAGTTTAAAATTTTTTGTTCATTGGTTACTTAAGGAATTTATAGACATTTCTGTTGATTATGTTCACCAGCTGGCATTTTAGGATGCTGTTGGGCAAAGACTTTATTTTTACAAACTCAAGGGGTGTAAGAGTTGCTAAATTTTACCCTACCTTTTGTTTCATTTATGGGGCTGTTTCCAGTGTTCAAAGTTCTAATATTCCTCTATGTGGCAGCAGCTCTCTGGTCACAGAGAGCAACAGACAACTTTCCCAGGCAGTGTTCTGGGAAAGACTGTGAGAAATCAGAGAAAAGAATGAGAAAAAATTCTTATCTTGACTTGCTGCACCTGATATTGTGAACATGTGGAATGTGTTATGGAGATGTGTTTACCAAAGGGTGGCTCCTCAATTAACCAATGGTGATGGTGTTTGGATTGGAGGACCAATTAGGTCTACCTGCAGCAAACTAGGATACAAAAGTATGGGTTTCTTAATAGAAAGAAAATGATCAGCCTTCTGTAAACACACAGAGTCTATGTAACTTACTACCACGTCCTGGTGAGTTGTGCTGACACCTCCCCAGTTCTCATGTTCTGCCCCCATATCCCTAACCCCAAAAACTCTGAGGACAGGAGAAGGAACCTGCTATGAGGCACAGGTGATCCACCTGCTGTCTGCCATCTCCCCTCATTTCTATCCCCTTCTCAGGGCTGTACTGGTCATACCACTCTGGATCTACCCTGACCCACGTCCCATTATCCCTCAATCCTACCTCCCTTCTGGTGGTTTAGAAAATGGTGCCCACCCCATGAGGGAGGCCGCCATGTTGAGTTCGCTCCTACTCTCTGTTCTCTCGTCAGGTCCTCCCCCTGCATCAGGACCCTCTCCTTCCATCCTGGAGTCCACCTCCACACCTGGAACCCCATTTTGACACAAGGCCCTTCAGGGCAGGCCCCAGTTCCTCTGATTCAGCCCTTTCCATATCCCACACCACTGGAAGCACTCATGGCGCTGAGTGGAAGGCAGCCATCTTGGCTACCACTGGCCCCAAACAACGGGCCGTATCAGTCAGCCCAAGAACCCGCTCTTCTGCCAAGAGGCAAACTTCCTCTTCTCTGGAAGAGAGTGAGGGCTCATCCAGATTTGACGATGAGCCTGAAGACTCATGGCAGAAGATGCAGAAAGCAGTGGTAAAGGAGGGGGATTGGGAACTGGTGTCCCAAATTCAAGTGACACCAGCGTGGTATCGAAGGGGAGCTAACCCACAATGGGAATCCATCCCCCACAGGGAAATGGAAGACATTTTAAAGCTGTAAAAGATCATGGGAGGAACTGACCCTGTTTTAACAAATGCTGTGTTTGCAGCCCCTGTTATGATGCCCCATGACTTGAGACTTATGCACATCCTACTGTCCCCCAGTGAATTCATCTTGTGGGAGGCACTATGGAAAAAACAACTACAACAAGTCTTCAAGGACTATGCCCAAGAAGATGGACAGGCACACTTAACATTAGACCATTTAGGCTGGGGAGGGAGATTTCACTAAGGCAGAAGACCAGGCAACAGACCTCCCCTGAACTGTGTTAGAAGATGTAAAAGATGCAGCAAAAGCAGCACTTTTACAGACAGCAGATGGGACAACACCAAATATTGAGTTTACTGACATTTTTCAGGGACTCATTGAAGCACACCATCCCCAGGCAGGTCGTGGCCATCAAAAGGGACACAACATTCCAAGGCCTCTGCCTCCCCTCATCTCTCAGGGAGCCAGTGCTGAGCAACAGGCAGCAAGACAGTTCTCCCAGATCTATTCTCAAAGGTATAAAATTACCTGAATTTACTCAGCCTGAGCCCTGAGACAAGGTTTGTCCTGGGCAGTGCCCAGACGGTAGCACAAAAAGTCACACTGAGTCTCCTAACAACCCATGCAACAGACCCCATGCAGAACATCAGGACACCTTTTTCTGAATTCCACAGACCCCCACACACACACCTCCAAAACTTATCACAAGCAATAAAACACCACTGCTTTCTCTGCACTTAGTCTTGCACCATGTGAAACAAAAGACCCCCTCCCATCAAACACTGGATTCCCATTCAAAACTGTGAGAATGACCCCATGAATAAACAGGCAGTAAATTCAGTACTATACAAACTAAGTGCACCTGTGCCAGTGTGTCCCTCCTCAGCCTCACTCCTCTTAGCCCCTCTCCGGGCACAGGAGAAGATGTGCCTCAGCACACAGCCCATGTCCAGCCCCACACCCATCTCTGAAACACCCCTACGGCCATGAAAGTGCAGATGAAGACACAAGTTCAGGGATAAAGACTTCCTGCTGAGTTCACAGATTGTCATAGTTCCCTCCCACCCCACAGCTGATGTCTGCACCTTATTAGGTTAAAGTGGCATTTGGAGGCATTTTTTCCAGGGTAGAGAATTGAAGTATTTTCCAGCATCACTGGGTACCCTACATATGCACGGTCAAAAACCAAGGTATTATGAAAACCACTTTTTTTTTGACAGAATACTTACTGTCCATATACTTACCATATTATAAAAAGAATGCCTTTGCTGCTGTCCTTTTAGCTGCTACCAACTTGAAAGACTTCACATCAGTGGGGCTGCAGCACAAACTAGAATAATGAAATCCTAAAAGCTCCTTTTCCTGAAGCACTGCTAGGATGAAACCCTACTGCGTGCATGCCAATTGGCAAAGATCTTCAGAGAGGATTTACTCTGGTGCTTTGTCAGTGTTCCTCTGTGAATATTAAAAAAAGTCAGAAGATTTTTCTTGAAGCAGATTTTTGCAGCCCTCAAGACATTTCAATTTTCTTCAAATTTCTGACCAGTTTAGAGGGCTTTACTTGTGATATGCATATAGTTAACATCGGGCTAATAAAGACTACAGCATCCACTTCATTATATTTGACATAAAGCCCATGATCAGCAAAAAAAAAAATTACCATTTAAAAAATACAGTTGATGTTTCAGACATGAAACACTCAAATGACAGGCTGCTTTGAAGAATGCACTGCACTTCACTTTGTTGTACCATTTCCAAGGAGCATTGCTGATATCCACCTGCAGCTTGTGAAATGAAGGTGCTGTTCCTCCTTTAGCCACAGCAAGGAACTACTAAGGTGTGCTTTTAAATAGAAATTCTATCAATACTAAATGAACACAAAGGTGACAGGAAGTTACTGTATAATCAGTTATCGATATATGGTTAATATTTCATTGCTCTCTTTGTTCCCTGGCATGAAATCCAACATGGATCTATTTTCTTTGGCTCTTGACCTTTTACTCCTTTTTTACTGATTTACCTGTTCAAAACCCCAGGAGGCTTTAATGTGAAAGATTCCCAAAGACAACAGGAAGATTCATGAACACTGTCCAAAGCTCTCCTCATCATGCCAGAACAATGTTCTGCAGCCAGAAAGGTACAGAAAGAGCTCCCATTAGGGACGATCAGTGCAGCATTCACAGTCTTCTACCCAAATTCCCAGACTAGCTCTCAGGCAATGGTATAAAAAATAAAGAAAATAAAATAAAGGCATAGCACAAGAAAACTTCTCACTCCACCTCTTCTTAAAATGTAAATTTTAAAAAATCATTGCAATTTAACTCCCAACATTTGTTTTTCCAGTTGACCTGCTGCCAAACAAGACACCTGATCATAAGAACAGGGACAGCAGCGAAGCCCAGTGCTGCAGACATGGTATAGAATATACACTCAGGCCCCTGGACATCCCCATCTCTGCAAATCATTGTGCAGTGTCAATGCAAAGCCAAATTAGGCACAAAAGGGCAGAACTGGACTTTAATACAATAAAATATATAAATTGAATAGCCAGACCCTAGGCAGGAAGAAGTCCAAGCAATCAACATGTTCTTGAGCAGGAGGAAGAGCCGAGTCAGTCCAGCCCTGCAGCAGAATAGATCAATAATACCTGTGTGGAAAGCCAGGGAGACAAGGAGAGCTTTTTTCTCCAAATCAAGATGTCTCTATCCTTACCCAACCCCTAAGTGCAGCATTCTGTCTTACTGGCAATCCTTGTGCTTCTGAAAATTCTACTCTCAACACTTTTCTGAAGGTGTGGGCTTGGTCCTACCACCAGAGCCAGGCATGTCTGCTGGGAAATCACCAACATGCAACAACAATCCCTGACATACTGCTCCTGGGACAAGGATATAAATCTCCTGCAAGGAAGCTAGGCAAGGATATTTGGGGTGTTACACTGTTAAATACTTCAATCCTTCACTGCTCATGTCCTGTAAGCAGGCTGTAATAACAAAACAAAAGAAACACCAAACCACACCAAAAAAAAAATGGAACTTCATGTATTTAAGAGCTGGAAATACCCAGTACATTTTCTCATTGTAAATCATGTTTTTTTTTCCTCAGCAGCTTAGAGTGAGCTGTATTTTAAATTTTCTAACACCCCCACAGGATTACTGAGCTGCACTACCTTGGTCACTGCCTACTTGCAGGACTGCAAGTACAGGGCACTAGAAAATTACTGGGTGCAATACAGCATCAAACACAACACATTTACACCACACATGGCAAAACACTAGACACAACCAAGTGACTCCCATGAGTTAGCATGTTTTAGTCATGTAGTGTTTTCAAGATCAATTCATTAACAGGAGGTTAGGCATTCAAATCAGATCCTTGACGGCTTCATTTTAACCCCTTCCTGCTGCTTTTTCTCTGCGTCTTTTCCTACATCAGAAATACATGATAACTCCACACAGAATTCCACAGTTTCTCAAGCATTTTCATGTGCTTTGATGGGGGCTCATGCTTGCAATTGTGAATCAAAACATCAGTCACTAAAACTGCCTTCCTCAGGAAATACAAATATGGCATAACTGTGATGCCAGAATACATCTGAAAGAATGAAACAGCAACGTAAGGAGTACATTACACACTACTTTAATTGCATTCCTCTTTACAGAGAGCACAACAATGGAACCTGGTAAAGAGATGATGAATGTTTTCTGCATTTAGCACCACCTGCTTCCATTTTACTTCCCTTGTCATCTCTGCACCAGAAACCCTGAAATAACCAGCATCACTGCAGTTGTAATGACTTGAACACCCACCTCAATCACATACAGAAAAAAGCCTAATTTTGTAGGCTTTGGTGCTTTTAAATTATGTTTGTTACCATGAGAACTCGATTAAAATGCCACCCACAAGCTTGCAGAAAGGGGGTAAAAACAACAACAAAACAAAACAAAATGAAAAAAATCTACTTTTAATCAGTGGTAGTACACTTGCTGCATTGCAGCATTCTCACAAGCTCCCCAGCCTTCTGCAGTAAGAGGCAGCAGAGACACTCAGAGAGATTTATTTTGCTGAATACTTTATTCAGGAAAAAATTTAGCTGACGGTTCGGTTGTTGTCCAGTACTTTTATGCAATACTCCATTCAAGGAAGATAAAGTAAACATACATGCTCTGCACCATGATTCCAGGTTTGATTTGAAATCCAGGCAATTACACATATGTTAAATGTGAGGGCAACTCCGACAGCCACCCAGGACAAAAAGGTTTTTTGTTAATATCTGAGATAAATCAAAGCTATGAAACACTCTGCTTTCCCCTTCATCCTGCCAATTTGTTAGCTTTTTACATTTATGCTGATTTTTATGAATATTTACTTGTAGAAACTCAAGTCATAGCACTGTATCTTTGAGGCTTCTTGCTTCGTTTTTCTTTTTAATTTACAGCCTTACATTTGGATTAATGGACACTGCATTCCTGCAGTCTGACTAGGAGCCAGAGTCTGCACCCCAAGCCTTCAGCCATGACAAATCAGATAATTACACTGTGGCTGAAACAAAAACCAGCCACAAACCACACCGAGCAGCTTGGTCAGCAGTGGATGTGTGAAATGCCACAACTGATGCAGACTGTAGGAACGGCCTGCAGGCAGTAGTGGGCAAAATAATGGAAGAGTTTCCCACCTCTGACTAGAACAATTCACTAAGCACTTACTCAAAAGGAGCCACAGAGCTCTCTCTTTAAAGACATATCTACTCCTCCACAGGAGGGAAACGATTGCCATTGCGATTAAGAGACCACCTAAACTGTATCTCATTGAAGGTGAGAACAGAATTAATTTCCCCGTGAAAGATCAATCACCCTCTCCACAACATCATCCATGTTTGGAGCGCTAGGCATCCTTTAGGCTTTAAAAGCAGCAGCTCCATGAGGAAAAATCTACCAGGCAGAGAGAGGAGAGAGATAGCATGAACATGAGCTATGCCAGAAACCCTGGATACCACCATCTCAAAAGGAAAATGTAAACTCAGTTGATACAAGGGGAATAAAACAGACCTTTGATATAGCTTCAGTGGAGCAGGCAGGTCTCCCAATCCTTCACTTGCATTTTTACACAACATTCATAGCTGCTCTCTCCATTTTGAATGTTATGTGTAATGTGTGCCCTTGCAGCTGTACTTTCACCTGCCATGGGTTAAGCATCACAGATGACAGAAGGTTCCACCAGAGGAGAGAACAAACCCATGCACCAGGGATGGGTAGCAGGGATACCATAAAGACAGAGATATCCTGTCTAAATCACACAGGCTGCATTGCACCACCCAGGCTGGGGGAGGCACAAACATCTTCCAGTGACACCAGAGGCTCTCAGCCATGCAAAAACATACAAAAAAGTGTATTTACTTGAACTTAGAACTTCCCATGCGGAGACTGTCATAACCCCTACCAGGCAAGATTCCAAAAGAGACTTTTTAGATCGCTGCCAGCCATATTTTGGTGAAGAATTCTAAGGAGCATCTATCACAGGTAATTTCACTAGGGTCAAGAGAATTACCTTGACTTACCCCACCTCCAAATCTGTACCCACTGATTGACTGCAGCTTCCATGTCAACCCCTTCCTGCTCCTGCACGTGTACAGAACTGACTCCCACCAACTTCCATGGGTTGTACACCACACAGGCAAAACATGAGCAAATGTTCTGCATACTCAGAAAACCATGGGGCATCTTGTACAGGAGGGTGAGACGTGGTGCAAAGAGATATGAGAAGAGGACTGAGCTGATAACAACAGTCAGACTGACATTAGCCATGGCTGATCTCTATGCAGCCCACTTTCACACTGATGACCCACAACACAGTGTCTGTGCCACTTTAGGCCAGCAGGACCAGCTCAGACAGCCCCTTGGCTCAATGGTATAATTTTCTATTGCTTTTCCTCCTCTCCTTCTCCCTTTCTTTCTGTTTTTCCTCCTCTCTTTCCTCTTCTTCTCTTTCATGATCCCAGTGACTCTGGGATCATGCCCCCACAGAGTTCCAAATAGGAGAAGAATAATGCTTATGATCATTCAAACCTCCCACTGACAAAGGAACTCTGTGTTTAAGAAAAAGCTTGATTTATCCTTCATAGGCATGGATTTACCAGGAGATTAGTAACATTAGGAATTTTAAATGAAGAGATTTCCCTCTTATTATCTATAGGCTGCTAAGACCATGATTGTTTCACGTCTTCTATGGATTATTGTTAATTTATTTTTTTCTGGCAATTTGTCTTCTTCTATCAGGCATTACCTGCATAGAATTTGCTAAAGTTGATCAAGGGATGAAGAATTTCATGCACAAATGGAAGTGCTTTCAAGATTATTTCACTCAAAAAGAGGTTTCCTTCCTCATACAATTGTGGTGTAATACAGATATTTCTACAATCACAAGGATTTTTAGAAAGGCAGAGCAATTTGGTGGTTAAGGCACTGAGATCCAAGATTAGAATTAGTCCAGGACTCTGCTGCTCACCTGGCACTATTACCTTGAACTTTTGAATAAACCAGCCCATGCCTCAGTCCTCCCATCTGTAAAATACACACTACAACATTCACATGGCGTGTAACTTGCCTATTTGTGCTGCAAACCCTTCAGGGCAAGAGCTCTCTCTTCCATATGGGCAAGGATGCTCAGGCTCCCAACCAAAGCCTTTGGATCCAGCTTTCAGAAAGTTTTGCTCAAGGAAGGACATTTATCAGACACAGCATCGGCCTGAAGGCCACACAACAAACCTGAAGCCACAAAAAGGAGACTCAAAAGGAAGGACTGCAACACTGGCCAGTGACACCAGAGCACACAGGGGAAACAGAGGGATCTGGGGCACTGTGTGCCTGCTTGACAGCTCTGGGGACAGAGCTGTCCCTGAACTCTGGCTGCCAAACAGCTCCAGTCCCTGGGTGCCTCAAAGCTCAGCTCAGGCCCCTGGTGCTGATGCAAGGGAACTTGACCCTTAAAACCCTCCATCATCAGCCAGGACTGACAGAACAGCCACAGTTTAAAATTTGGATGTGAAGTCTCTGATGAAGGTTGCAGCCTACAAACTACATTAAGCAGTCTCCTGCTGTTGGTATTATCATAAAAACAATCAGAAATGTAGATTCTTATTTCAACTCCATAGAGCTGCTGGCCTGACCAACTGGCTTGTCTCTAAATGACTTCTTTCCCAGATACTCCACAGCACTTCCCACATCTTTCCTCCAGGAATCTATATAAAGCTTGCTGCATTCCTTCTTCTGATGGATGCTCATTTCTAAAAATACTTGTACAAAGAACTGCCTTTGGTAGGAATTAAAAATGTGACACAATATAGTCCCAGAATTCATTTAAGAAAACATAAAGCACAAGGGGTATGCATCAAGTCCCTGATACCAATCTGCCTCCATATATAAAAAACAGGTCCTTCAGATTTCTCCCTGATGTCAAACCAGTATTATAAACTGCCTGGTTGGTTCTGCTGCTCACCTTAGCTGAAAATACAGCTGAACACACAAATTCCTTAATTTTCTTACACTACTTGTGCTCCTGTTTCCTGTCTCTGCCTGTCTGCTGTGTCTATCCACACTCATAATTGTCAGTCACTGTGGCCAATTTCTACCATGTTTGATAGAAGATTCTAAGCTCCTACCAACCACCATAGGAAATGCACAGATGGATAAAGAGAGAGAGAAGATAAATGCCTCTACAAAGGAAAAAAAAAAACAACAAGGAGAAGAGTTCAGCCTGTATTTCTCCTGTCTGGCAGTGTCCTGGTGGTCTGTGCAGTAGATGCAGAGCTCACATGCAGCCACAGCACATATTCTTTCTGGCCAAACTAACTGTCTAAGCACAGACAAGTTAAGGATGAAACAGGAGCTGAAATTTGCTGAGAAAATGCAAAGAAAAGTCAAGAAATCCTAAAGGTCCAAGGAGTAAATGGAGATAATTCAGTGAAGAATGAGAGAAAGCAACACAGGTAAGGCAAAGTGGGTATGAAAGAAATAATCAGAGGCTGGGAATCTGAAAGATCACAGTAGAGTGTGGGAATCCTCCCCAGGGAACCAAGAAGATGAGAAAACCAGCCGTACATGGTACCACAGGAAGGGAATACAGGGGCTGGAGAAGTGGGGTAGAGATTGTTTGTAGAGTAGTGATAAACATCACAAGCTCTAAGCAGAGAGCCAGCACTGGATGCCACCCCACACTGACAAATAACATCCGTTATTTTTATTTCAAAACCAGTTCAATTGGCAACACCATTTCCAGCACTGAGCTGAACTCAAACCAAGAAAAAGTCCTGACTTCAGGCATTTCAAAGTACAGATCTACTCTGGAAGGTCTAGATACATTTCAGACTTCAAGAGAAGGCACTTTCATGACTTTATCAAATCTTCCTCACTCAGGCCAGAAAGAAATAGGTTTTCTCATCTTTATTTGATGGTTTTACTGCTAGCTGGAAGCCAGTTATCTGAACATTCAGAACCTAGGGGAAAAAAGGGGCAGCAGGGTGATCCAATTCTGTTTGAAGGCCAACATTTACATTAGTTTTAAGTGGAGCTGAACTACTTTGTCCATTACTGTTGCTTCCTACAGTGAACAATTTGCAGAAATAGAGCTGCATTACTAACTAGACTTTCGCTGTATTAGGGAAAACATACTAAAACAGCAGAGACAAACAAGAGGTGAAGCTGACCTCCTTTTTTTACAACTCTCTATACACTGGATTTTAAATTGAAACACCCCTCAAGTAACATAGGATTTGATCCCTTGTAAGCTGTATATCCTATGAGGATACAATTTCCCAGCATGAATTATGGAGTCTCTAAGGTACTAATTACACTGGCAAATAGTGTCCCACCAGTGTGTCCTTTCTGGCTGCCCACAGCTCCATGTCTCAGTAGAGATTTCACTCCTTGGGGTCTGCACCAACTCTGCTGTTTGAGCACACAGCATCTAGCACAACAGTGATCTAATCCAGACTTGGACACCTAGTCACTAATATTATGATAGCTACAGCAATGAATCATGTAGCATTAAGAAGAATCACAGCAAAAGCTGTTGTACACAGTATTTAGTTCCCAGGCATGCCACCATTATTAACCTCAGACTCAAAATTCTGTTGTGTCTATTTCTGTTTTCAGCACAGAGTGGATGTTCTTATCATTTTTAGCAGCCAAACTGATGCAAGAGTAACTGTATAAAAAGCAAAACATTTTTTCTTGCCCTAAAGAAGTCACAACTGAAAATAAGAATACCAGGGAGCTGTTATTAAGAGAATGGTGCAGGAAACTCACAGAGATGCAGGTAAGTGCAACATTAGGAATTAGTCATTGAAGCAGGACTCCTGATCAAAGTGCCTTGCAGTTTATCCCCTATTTCCCACACAGACATGGCAAACAGCAGAACAACCAGCAATCTTACAGTAATGTCCTGAAGTCTTCTGATGTAAAATTCAAGGATGATTTGGAAAAGAACAAAGAGACAAGCCATGAGAGGATCTCACTTCTCACATCATGACCTCACTTGAACATTAATTGCATGGTGTATTACACCCTCCTCCCTGTATAATCATTCCAGCTGTCCAAAATGTCATGGCTAGAGACTGGACTGGATTAAAACTTCCAGCTTCAGAAGGGCCCAAAGTCTCAGAGGGATAAACAACAAGAGAGGAAAAAAATTATTTATCTTAAAGATGACAACTACAGTATTTTTTGGTCATTATTATGAAAGGTTTTATCACCTATGATGGAAAAAAAATGAGGATTCGAACATCTGTTCTTCTCATAAGTGGCAAACCTGTGCCTCTCAAACTTCTCTCATGGAGAATGCTCACAGCACTTCCATTATTCCCACTACCTCTTTCAAAAGCATATTTGCCATCACAACTGCTTAACTACACTTAAAGAAGGCTTAACTCTGAGTGTCAGGCTCCCTAACACTGAACTTACAGGCAGTGCTGCTTAGGAACTTGTGACTTGCATTACAAAGCTATTTACAGGTATTAAGTGTGAACAGGATCATTTTCCCCCCATTTGCTTTGCAGGCAGCACTGACCTCCAGCTCCCCCCTCAGTGAGAGACAGGGGCACATCCCTGGGTGCTGCATCCTGGTCCTGACACCAGCCAAAACCAGATGTTCCTCAGGAAAGTTCAAGAGAACGTGGCAGGAGAACTAGGGTGTTTTTAGACAGCAGCAGGGTTTGCTGGAAGATGAACAAGGGACGTGTCAGACCACTGGAGGAGGCAGGTGATTCAAGGCCTTTGTGAGCCCCTGTAGAAAAAGGGCTGATGTGCACCACTCAGCAAGGACTTTTGAAAACTGAAACGGTCATTTTTACAAGCGTGAGCAATTTCTTTTTCATATAGCTGTAAAGCTATAATCCTTAGCAAGATGATTAATTCTCAAAAAGGATGTACACAGCAAAAATTCAACTGCCTTTAGAAGAGATGAGTTTCTATTCCATGGTGTTTTCTTTCCCTCCATGTCAGCCGGGGGACAAAACTCACAATTGTGAGAATTCAGCACTAGCACACTGAACTGGTTCCTGAGCTGCAAGAGGGATTATGGTGACTTGACTGCTGGGGATGCAGAAACAACTGCAGTAAGGGTTCTCAAAACCAAAATGCAGCTCAGCAACTCTCCATCACTTCCTTCATTCTGCCCCTCCACAAAGTCACTTGAGTACTGCACAGAAATGGAAAAGTTCTGTGTTGGGCTTGCCTGCTGACCCTGACAAAGGAATCAAGCATAAGCTGCAACACACAGGACACAGTTTCCTTTCCTTGAAATGAAACTCTGTGGCCCATCACAACAGAGGGGAAAGGAAGGATGGCATTTCCCTCTTCCTCTCCCCTCCTGGTGTCTCTGGCCCACCTCTTGCATCCCAAGAGTTGGGAAGAGGTTCACTGAAAAGCTGCAGCAAGTCAGGTAACGTGCCTGTCAATTTCTGCCTGAATTGCTTTGCTTCTTGGCTGTAAACAGGTTTTAAGCATCTACTAGTGACTCAGTCTGCTACACAGCAGTATTACTAACACCAGCACCGTCATCACCATGATTTGACAGTAACAAAGGACATTCTGTGTCCTTCCCACTGCTTAACGATCACGTCTCGAACCTTTCAAAATGTAGCAAATTCTACCTTTGCTAGTTCACAGATACAAGTAACAGATTATTCAAAACAGGTTGTGTTCAAAACAGGTGTTTGCAAAGGAATGAATGCACAGATAATGGCTATTAAGACAATCAGAAGAAAGAAGGGAAAAGAAGTTGATTACAAAACTGATCGCAGCCCTCCTTTCAAAGGAGGAAAGAGGAGGATTAATGCTAAGTGATAAACACAAAGAAGGAAATTCCAAAGGGTAGTTTGGTACAAGGATCTTTTGTAAGTTTGACCTGGAAGCTGAAAGTTTCTTCCAAGTGAGATTGCAGAACAGCCTGCTGGTTGGTAGGAGACTATTTTTAAGAGAAAGGCTGATGAAGGAGGAATGGACGCCACACTGGCTGTGACATAAGTGTGCCAAAAGCCTCCTTCAGCCCCATATCAGAACCACCCAGAGGGGATGCCTCATTGCAGCCCTCCCAGTGCCAGGCAGGAGACACTCAAGCCAACTGCATGGGAAAAGAAAAGAGAAAACAACACCAATAACGCCACTAAGCTCCGCCTTGCTCTCTGCCAACCTGCCAACTTTCCCTAGTGCTACAACAACCACTGAAAAAAACAAACAAACAAACACACATACAAAAAACCCCAAAGTTAGCAAAATAAAAAAAAAACACTAGAATTTTTTTCTCCTCAGAAACCAAACCAACAATTCTTCTGCAGCTACTACAAGACTACAAGAAACCCTTCTAGTGAGTATCAATTCATATCTCTTTTCTAAAAACTGTTCAATCATTCCTCACTGACATCTTTCTGTATAATTTCTGTTAATTTTCAATCACTGATGAGAGAAATTTCTAAGCCTGAAACCCAAGCTATAGTGTACGTATGCTCTTTACAACATCCATCTAAGATGAGCCTCTCTCTAAAGAGGTTCCAGCCTAATTGAACAAAGTATCAGTACACAAATGCTCTCCCTGAGTGCACTCCATGCTCAGCTTGACCTCCTGCTGCCCTCAAGGCTCTGTTCCAGATGGCTGCTGCCAAGCTCCATCCCCATCTCCGTGCCTCCCCTTCTGAGCATTAGGAGGTTCACAGCAGAAAAAGAAATTCAAACAATGCTTACACTCAAAAGGTTACTCTAAATTACCTGTAATTTCAATGTGGCAGAGCCTTACAAGGCTGTTAAAAGCTCCTGCTTACTCCAGATGAGTAAATGGTCTTGGCACCTTCATGTTTTGGGGTCCCTTCAGAGAGACAGCTCACACACAGAAAAGCTCGTGCCAGAGGGAGATGCTGAGTTTGTTCACAATGCACAGGGAACCACAGGGCCCAGGAATCACAGAGCACAGGGACCAGCATGAGGAGTCACTGCAGCAGCCCCAGAAGCAAAACCACAGTACCAGAGAATGCTGCAACTCTCCCAAAGCTGAGTCCTCAGCTCCAAATGCTGCACACAGGCTGTACTGGCATCCCAGCCCAGAGAGCTTTATCACCCATTCCTGATGCCCTCTGTGCCACATTCCTGATTCTGTTATTCCTCCTCCCCATCCAGCAGCCCAGCCTTGGGGATGCTCTCACACAGGGAGGGGGCAAACACATCTCCTTTTGCTGACCCCCACCTCCTTTGTCACAGCTTTCCCTGTCCCACACCTGTGATCCATTATTTCCACTGCAAATTCTCACTGCTACTTTTAGTCACAGAGACACAAAGGAAGCAGGAGAGACAGCAATTCTCACAAGATCTTACACCTGTATTTTATTTTCTAACCCTGTGAAGAAAATGCTATTTCTGATCTACGGCTGTTTCTCTCTCTTTTCATTTCAGACTTGCCAACTTCCTTAACTGTTTGTGGTTTCTGAGCAGCATCAAGAGGCTATGGATAAACTCTTTATTCCAAGAGCCATCATTTAGGTCTGTCAGTTAAGGGAGGGATCTGCAGAGACAATTTAAGCTGTGCACAGCAGACAACTGAGAACTTACTTTATCACTACTGGAACATTATCAACAGTGAAATGGCAACTGCAATAAAAACTGCCTGGTACTTTAAGTCTTACAGGCTAATTTAATCCTTCATTTAGTACTTGCACTGCTGCAGGGGTATTCTGAGGCCATGGGAAAATTCCTGAAGCGTGCAGGATCACTGCTTATGGTGCCCCTCCTGTCTGGCAGAGGCTGGCAGGAGCCTGCAGGGTGCTGGATGTGCTGGCAGCCTCCAGGAGCAAAGGGAGCCTGATGGGAGCCAATGCCAGGGCTGGGGTGGCTCCTGCCCTCCCACAGTTTGAGGCCCAGAAGGCAAATGGCTCCTTCCAGAACTGCTGGGGTGCCTGTGCTCCGCTGTCCAGGAGGAGAAGCAGCACTGAAATTCTGCAAGAAGCACCTTAACCCTCAGGCACATCACATGTCTCAAAGAGAGACTGGCACGAACACATTTTTTGTGTCCCCACAGCCCGTGTCAGGCCTGTGGTGCCATGGCTTGTGAGAGAGAAAAGTTCACATATGGAAAATCAACTTATGTGCCTGCTTTTTACAGCCTACAAATGCTGAGAGCCCAATTTGATTCTCTATTTCGATTTCCTTCAAGTTCATAAATCCAGGAGAGACTGCATGCAGAAGTAAACTAGGGGCTGGTTGGGAAATTGATAGATTACAGGCTTATAAGAGCTCAAGTCCAAAAGCAGCCTTGTACCCAATACATACAAAGAGAAGTGCACATGTGCATGTCCACACAAATCCTACACCATACACTATTACCTTTTTTCATCCTGTAGTATCAGCTTGCCTTCCTTTAAACCTGTGCTTGATCCTTCAATTTTTTCATTTTTAAGTATCTTGGCAGCCTCAGAAGCATGGCAGTGACTACTCAAGAAGAATACAGGAGATTGATTTTGCTCACTGTTCAAGCATGATCTCACAGAAATGTGTCCTGAACTGCTATAACCCAACACCTTCCTTTTTATTAGTGACAAGGCAAAGTAGGTACTTTTACCCCCTGAATAAAACTTTCATGCTCATGCATTTCTTTGATCCAACCCAATCATTTTTGATTTTGGAGATCTGGAATCATTGTGCTTGTGATTACTCTGACAAATCATTCTCATCTTTTCTGTGGTACAACTCAGTGCAGCAGCAGGATGAGACAAACCAGAGCAGAGTGCAGGAGCAGTGTCACCTCTCTCAGGTGCTCTGCCTTTGTATCATCACCATCTTAGGCCCTTTCCACCCAGGGCTGTAAGCAGGTTCTTGCTAAGCCAAAAGTGAGACAGCTGCTTTGACAATGCATACTGTGGCTCCCATCAGATGCAGGAGGCTTTCTGAAAAAAATCTACTTAAAATACTCCTATTTTCTAAAAGTAGGACTAATGCAAAAACAGGAAGTAGCCCCAAAAAAATTAAATTAAGCATTCCAGGAACTAGAGAAGCTTTCTCAAGCCTTCTTATTTTGTTGAAGCAGCCTGCTTGTTAAACTATGCCAACAAGTTAAAAGGTCATACCTGGGTAAGCAGATGATGGGATGCTGAGTCTGACTGTAAAATAAGGGAAACCCTCTGTTCCTATAAAGAAATAGAAAAACATGCTCACTAGTCTCTATGCAGCAAATGTAGCATAAACTCAACATTGTAAGGGACTATAAAATGTCCTTACATCTCATGTGTACATTTCTGTCCATGCCTTTCCCTCTCAGTTTTATTTCCCAAGACTCATTAATTCAGATTCCCTGTTATGTCCAGCCTGCTTTGGGACCACCAAGGAGCTGCTTACTCCCTAGGCCAGCACTAAAAAAATCTGGCACTGACTCCAAAAACCTGTCTATCAGGGAAGGGAAATGGAGCACAGCACAATTCCAGCCAGACTCCCTCCAGACTGGGAGAACTGTCAGAGCTGCTCTATGCAGACTCTGCTGCAGGGCAGTCCCAAGCAGGAATGAGGGAAGTGGAGGAAAATGGTTGCTGAGATGCACAGAAAGTAATGGAAGAAGAGTAAGAGTCCCTCACTGACTTTCCAGTATGACACTTCAAAACAGCTGAAGATACCAAGGCAGGGAATTACTACAGTTTCTTCTTTAAACTGTATCTTATGCCAGAATTGTAGCAGAGGGTCTTAAGTATAGCTGGGATAAGTAAGAAAGATTCCCACATATGTTAGTGCCCTCTTTAATGAGAGAGGGCAGTAAATGTAGATAGCCTGCTGAAACAGTCTCTGCATGCTCCACCATCCATCCTCTCTCCTTTCTCTAAGTCTGACCAGATGACACTGAGGAAAACATTCCAGACAGAAACCCAAGTGTCTCCCATCAGGGTGAAAGGGAGGGGATCTCCTAACACCATGTCCTAGAGTATCCCCAAGGATTATGAAGCCAGCTAGTACTATCACCTGTATTTAAGGCTGCAGCTTCTCATGCCAAGACACTTGTACATTTTTTTACTTTAGTTGTTCAGAAATTAATTCCCTGTACAGGGTATCTGACTCAAGGTAATGCTTTTGTTTGAGAGTTCACTGTTTTAAAGCTTCAGCAAGAATAGGGCAGGCAGTGCCAGGAGCTAGAGTAGTAAGAAACATAGAACTAAACCAAATTAAAAAGAAGGATAGAAGGTAATGACAAAAAGTAAGATGTAAGTGTGAAATCAGAGAGAATCATAATGCATACTCAGAAAGGCAACTAACCTTAAGCTAGAGAGCAGTTCAGGTTCCTTTTATTTCCTGGACTTTGTCATTGAATTAGTCACCTTGTCTGCACCACATCACTGGCATGGGATTGTGCCAACTACAGCTTTCCACCAGTTTGCCCAGTTAACATCCAACAAGAACAGAAAGATTTTGCTGTCCTGAAGGAGGAAGGTTTCATATGGTTCTGACAGCAAATAAATGAAAAATTTGCAATGGAATAAATTCCACCTTACTGCAGAGGCTGCCAGCTGAGTGCACCATTCACTTATGAGCAATAATTAGTTACAGTAAATGAGCTGTGTGGAACTGAGGCTCCAGCCAGCATCAACTCCACCAACCACACGACAAACATGAATGTTAAAATAAGCTAATTAAATTTTCCCTGGCTCAGCAGAAAGATCAATGCTCTTGACAGGCAAGGGTTCAGCACGTGGCATCCCAATCCCAGCCCTCTGATGTGCCAACACTGCCACATAAAGCCACAGAGCCAGAACCAGAAGAGGTGGAGCACCCCTCTGGGGAGGACAAGGAGACAGAGGCACTCAACAGGGATTTACCAAGAAGGATGGAGACACCTGCTACTCATATGCCAGATGGTCAGATGGCATTTTTTAACAAAAACAAACTCGGCTTTGCCCTTTCATTATCTATTCTACCACCATTAAATATGTGTCACAGCAGTCTGCTGAAGGTCCACTGCATTAAATGTGATTTCAGTCACCAGCAGAATACCAAAAATACCAGACAAAATACAGATGCCAGAAATGGGCAGCATTTTTGCTGGCCCACGAATTTTCTGGATTCAGGCTGTTATCACCATTTCCACCTCTTGCTGGGGAAGAGGGAAGGGAAGAAAATGAGATGATTCAAGAGTTCTTCTGCTGGAGAACAGCAGAGACACCCACAACTCCACGTTCAGGGCATTTAAACAAAAAGTAAGAAGTTAACATTTAAGTGCCTAGTCAGAATGTGGCACCAGATACATAAATGGGGTTTTCCACCTCCTGTAAGCACCATCTAATAATCACAGTGCAGAATGTATCAAGAAGGGTTTCTTTTTGTTTGCATTTCTCCCAAACCCTGTTGCTTGAGACAAAAATCCAGAAGAACCTGTCCCAATAAGGAATTACTTGAAACTGGCAGTGTCTTTAGAAAAGCTCTGTGCTCAGATGAAGAGACATGCTGGTTTATTGATGCCCTAGAGGCAGGATGGCAGGGGATGGCACTCTGGCTGCTCCAAGTGACACTTTCCACAAGGGACAGGGCACAATACAGATAAGCTGGTTTTTTCACTCCTAACGGGAAGCTGTGACTAATATCTTCTATCTTAGATATGGAAACCTATGTCAGGACATGCAAGCTCATGACAATGAAGAAAACTTGAAGTCTTATCCACAAATACAGCCTGGTAAGTGCATTCAGCACATTTTCTGCCACTGAAGTACATCAGACAGATTTCTCTGTTGATGCAGACTAACCAAGGGCTGACAGCTCTAGGCTGGATGCAATGTGACCTAGCACCAAAGAGTCAAGGAAACCTGCTCATTCTGGCTTTGCCATTTGTCTGTGGATCAAGCATGCTACTTCCTCTGCTATATCCAGTAGGGATTGCCTTTTCTTCTTTTGGTAAACACTTTGACTTCTACCTACAAAAACTGAAAGAAAAAACCCAGTGTGCATACACATGCACAACAGAGGACTGAGGTTCTATTTTATGCACAAGGTATTTGTAACTATTCTTCATAAATGTGCACTTACTCCTACTTCTCCTCTTATGGAACTCTTAAAACCAACAGGATTGATAAATTCATACATTGTACTAATTTTAAAAAATGCATCTGTCTTTCTCAGGAGCTGCTTTCCTTTCTCATTTCAGGATTTGTGTATGTTCAAATACTTCTGTATGACCTACCCAACAACACAGTTGTTTTGCAGAGTCACTTATAATGAAAATTGTAAGGACTAAGTACATTCTTTTCCTAAGCTGTTCCACTTGTTCTCCTGAGAAAGGAGCTGTGCTGTTATCCTGAAGAGTCAGCCCATCTACCCAAGGCCCTGACTCTGCCTTGCAGAGATATCTAGATAGATATCTATTAGCTTCAGCAATCTGCCTGCAGAAATGCACATTTAAGGTTATTAACTCTGCAGTCTGGGAGCTTGCCTTTTGCTATATATACCTCAAGAGCAACATACACACTATGATAAAAGCCTAAATTGCCACAAATTACTTTTCAGCATTTAGTGCTTTGCCCAACAATGCTGCAAATGGATGCAATCTATTACCACCAAACCTTTCCCCACAGCTTCTTCCTTTTACACTCCACACTCTCCTCCTCCTTCCTACTTTCCATGTCCCTATGCTTTCCCCTTGGCAGCAGAAGCTTAAAATAACAGATATCTTTCAAAGGGATGCAAAAAACCAATCTGGTTATCTGCAGGATAGAATTCACTACACATTTATTATTATTCAGTTTCCAAAGTGCTACAAAATGAAGGTCAAATATATCTGAACCTCATCTAAGGTTGATGCAGAGAGCAAATGTCTTTAAACCACTCCAGCTAAAGGAGGCAAAGCAGAGGCCAGGTTGTGCTGCTGTAAATCACTGACCACGAGCAGAAGCCGGCAGCTTACTGTCGTTGTAGATGTGGCCTGAAATTCAGGAAGGACTGCAGTAGATGTCTCAGCTTGAGAATCAGGATTCCAGAGCCACGCTGACTATGGAAAAAACTGTACTGAGATTTTCACCACCAGTATGAGTTGGCTTTGGGCAGCACATAACTCAGTCCTTCCCCCACTCCTGGAACATGCTGCTTCTGAAAGCCAGTTTAGCTTGTTCCCTTTTGACCAAGCTGATTTAGAAAAGCTTTAAATGATTCAAGAACAAGCAATGCTGACAGTACCATCACAAATTTATTTATTCCAAAAACTACTGCACTGCATCTGCGTTGAAATGGATTACTCCCAACACTTAATTTCCATTGCTTGCCTGGTGACTCATTTTAACTACAACATCCACACCAAATCTTTCAATAGTTAAAAGAAAATTTTAAAACCTTGCAAATTGAGAGAGATCTATTCATGGGGAAAAACATGTAGAGAAGACAAAGCCTGGCTTGGTTATGACTCTGAGGAGGAGACAGGGAAGACGAAAAGCTGTCTCAGCATCCAAGAATCTTGGCTAAGTGGGGCCTGAAATACACAGCAGACAGGAGACACTGTTCAATCATTTATAGAAATCAAGGTTAGCAGTGTCAGCACATTTGGCCTGAGAGGAAACAGTTTCCTGATCCTCTTGACGCAGAAGTAACTGGGCTGCATTAGTGGCTGCCACTAAGTAAGGATTAAAGAATGGAAACAGAGAAGAACAAGGATAGCAAAGGATAAAATGAGCATGCCAATATTTTCACAGCTTGTGTTCAGCAGCCCAGCTACAACCCCAAGGGGTTTTTTACAGGAATCTCAGAGACAGAAACAACTGCTACATTTGATGGAAATATATGGTGCCTGGGTTTTACAAATGGTGTTTCTAATAGTTTATCTGATTTTGTAACTAGCAGGGAAGGAAATCGTTCTGATGACAATTACCACTGAGGCATTTTGTTGTGTTTACTGGCACAGAGCTGTCATTAACACTCCACTTCTCTTAACCACAGCTTACTCCCCCTGTAGTTATTGAAGATAGGTCTGGGGGCTGTTTTCCTGGTCTTGTCAATTTGAATTTTAATACATACTGCTTGAAAGATGTACCACCTGCTATTTTATATCTATAATTTATTGTATAATGAGTTCCTATAAATCCTTATGATAGCTTAAGAGACTTGCAAGATGGATTGCTGGCCTGTTTTTTTATCAGTTTGTCAGCAAAGCAGAGAGAGTCCCTGAGTTCCTCTTGTCACCCACTGTGGCCACAGATCAGCCATCTCCCTCCACTGAAGGATCTTACCTCCAGAAAAAAAGGCTGTTTGCTAATGAAGATGCTGGACAGCAATTTACTGCAGTCTTTGCATTTGCTTTAGGAGGCCTCAGCAATTTCAGACACCCATGAAATGGCTGTATGAGCACAAGCTATATCTTCACATGCTGGAGAGGAAAAGCTCACTAGAGATTCTGGACAGGGACTCTCTAATAGTCATTTAGTAAAACAGAGACCAACAACTCTACAAGTTGGTATCCAAGAGAAAATATTTATTTAAGATCCAGGAGTGAGAAATACTCCACCTATCAGGGACATGCCATCCTCACCTCAATATCACACACATAGCAGATATGTTTTCATACTTTGGTCCAGCACCACAAAAAGGAGTTCCCACTGGAAGCTGGAGACTTTTAAATTTGGGACTTTACATTCCCCTTACCTCTCAGAGCCAAGATAATGAAAAACACTACTAAGAAGTTTTAACAAGTTATTACAATTTCATTCTTTTTTTTTTTTCAGTGAACAGCAAATACAAAAGAATAACCAATTTCAAAATAGAGGTATTGTACTGTATGCATCTTATTAAACTCTGCTTTTAACCTGTCTTTGGACTAACAGCACTTTCTAAAAACCCCCTAGCCCCGAGTTAGCTCATGGATGCAAATCCAAGAGTGTGGGTGGAAATCAGGCTGTTCCCAGGCAGAGTTCATGCAACAAATAAAGCCAGGACGTGCCAAGATTGCAAAGGGCTTTCACTCATGAGTGACAGACACAATCAACAGAGAAAATCAGCCACTGCCTTTCATCTCCTTACAAACACCTTGACAGCCAGGCTGGTGCAAACCAGCAAGTGTAAGAGTCTTTCCCTCAGTCATCACAGTAATTCAGAGGGAGGAAAAAGGCAGGGAGGAGAGGACACAAGAAAAGGACCTGAGGAGCTGGGATGAAGTGTCAGGACAAAGCATCACAATGAGACTGACAGCTGGCCAGAGCCACTTCAGCTTTGCTAAGCATGGATTTCAGGATGCTGCACAAGCCTGGCAGGAGCACACACGACAGACTGGCCTCAGGTCTGTGCTGCCCCACTCCAGGGACACATTTCAGCTCAGCAGCCCCCAGTGAGGGCATTTTCTCAGCTGCTGCTTTGAGCCCTCCTCCCAGAGCCCAAGGACACTCACCACAGAAGGGAAGCAGCAAATGCTGCTCCGTGCTAAGCTCGCTGCTGCTTTGGCTTCCAGGCTCTTGTGTCCAAAATTAAAGGTGTGTTTCCTTCCCCTGCAGCACCCAGGACTGTAACACAGCTACAGCCCATGCACAGGGTGGAGGTGAACAGACAAGGGAGATCAAACAACCACCTTCCAAAGAACAGCACAGGAGCCCTTTGCCTTACTGACAGGGCAAGTCTTATGCCAGTAAGAAATTAAGGACATGAGGATATGAGACAGGGTTAGAAAGCAAGAACTGCTGCACTAGTTTGGGTCCATTCTCTCTCTTGTTTGAGTATTCTTTTTTGACATACCAGTTCTGTTTATCCTGAAGATTTTCCTGTCCAGGCAGATAGAAAATTTCCTCAATACATCCTTATAACCCAAGAGTCAACTTGGTATATCAGATGGAAATACAAAATAATACACAATAAAATATATATCGCTTTTTTGGCTGGGGATGAGTTTATTTTTCTTATCATCCATGTGATATTACACAATTTACTGGTGTCAATAAAACTTCAGATGATTCTCCTGAAAAAGTGAAAATCCCCTTTGACAGGATTGTAGACTGAGAGACTTTCTGTGGGTAACAAAGCAGGTTCCTGCCTGAGACAGGACCAAAACCAAGGTCTCCCAGCTCCTGCACCTAATGATAAGGTTGAACACACATTTCCAGCACAGCCATGGTGTAACAACGGTGTGAAGCCCTATAATCCTGCAGTAACCAAGTGCAGCCTTTTCCCAGTGTGCCAGTGAAAATGATGGCAAGAGAGCAGCAAAGGTTCAGGATGCAAGGCTGCTCTGGGACTGCAGGGGGAAGCCACGTTAGCCTATGGCTAGTACATGGGTTCTGCAATCACCTGGCTCCATGATATCTCTAATTCCAAGTGCACTGAAGTTAACTTTGAGGAGTCAAGAGCAAGCTGTGCAGTGCCCTGGAAACTGAGCTTAAGCTGCAGATTTTTGCACTGATATGGATGTCCTTGAGATTAGAAGGCCCAAAGCCCCATATTCAGTGAGGAAGGCACACAGAAGACATTTGCTAGAACACATCCTCAAAGACACAGCTCCAATGTCATGGCCTATGTGTCACCAGAGACCTCCAAGATAAAGACAAGTGGCATAAAAACATTGCCTGAAGAGCTCCAACTGTGAGCAAACATGACAGGGAACACAGTACAGGTTAGCCAGTATTCCCCACATTTTAAAAGAAATTTTTGTACCATACTTCAGGTTTCTGCTTTTTCCTTCTCCCTAGTTTAGAGCATTACAGCCAAGCAATATGGTTGGCTGTAATACAGTACTGACCCCATCCCATGGCACATTCTGGAGGTTTTACTGGCACTGTTTTAGAAAGAATCACAGGATGATATGAGCTTTGCTCAGGAGAAGCCCATTTAACACATATTCCTGTAATACATGCACTTCCTATACACAACTGCTGAGCAAAATCTCCCAGAGGCTTTAAACCTGTTATTTCTGAAGTCACCTCTAAACCACTTATCTCCATTAGCAATCTGGAATGCACAAGTTACCTGTCACAGGGAGAAGGGGAATTAAGCAAAGCAGAGTCTTTCAGTGGTTGAAAACAGAAAGCTTTTTGCTTGCTTTGTTGGAGATTTTCCAGACATCTCCTACCATCATTTCCTCCAGGCCTGCCTGAAGGTCTGCTCCTTGAGAGTCCCTAGGAATGCCCACCACCACACACAGCACATCCAAGCTCCATCTGAAACAGCATCACTTGATTTTCTGCTCAACCAAAACCAATGCTCACAGAAGCAGAGTGTCCCTCCCAGGCCAGGGACTGCTGAAGCAACTACAGCTGCCCTAAAATTCCTCTTAGCATGCATCCTGCTTTGTGGAAAAAGCAGTAACCTGCTGCTGACTTATGCAAATAAGCAGTGCTCCGTGGCAGAGACAATGTGATACCAGAGTCAGCCAGGAAGAGATGTTTCCACTGTGAAACAGGACTCACCAGCAGTCACATTATCACCCCCACAACTCAGCATGGCTGCCTCCATGGACATCCACATCCAGCCTTGCCTCCTTCAGGATTCTCCCTTCATTCCTCATGTCTTCTCTCTTGTCCTTGCTCAGCTCTTAAGAGCAGCAAACTCAAGTGACACTTGCCTGTCATCAGGCATTTGGTAAGAAATACCAAATTTCATTTCATTTAAAGGTGATTGATGCTTATGGGACACGGGTCCCAGAAGTGACACAGTCATGTCAGCCACAGAGGTGTGACAGCAGGAAAATGGTCCAAATAGACTCCAGTATGACAGCTCTCCATCCTTAAGAGCCTCAGTCCCAGGATCCCCTAAAAAATCCCCAAGCTCTGACTTTGTACCTAACAAAGAAACGAGGAAAACAGTGGCAAAGCCTCTTTTCCTGCTGTCCCAGTTTCATGGAAGCCCTTGTCTATTTGCAGTAAAGGTGGGCTCTGCTGATAAGTACTCAGGCACAGATAGCTTACTAAAGGCAGGTAATAAATCTGTAAATAGAATGTTTGGATTGGGCAGAGGAATGCCATAAAAGAGAATTTCAAGCTGGGGTAAAGGGTCTAAGGCCAGGCTCAAATTTTCTCTCCAAAACAGATCTGTGAACAATTTCCAGTCACAAAGTTTACACCATTACACTCAGCAAGTATGTCACTCTCTTATGGAATTCACAAGGAGTCTGGGAACACAGGGCCAGCATCATGGCTTGGAGCAGCCACCACACTTCTCAGCTGGGTTTGGGGCTTGTGGCCACTTGCAAGTGCATCTTGTCATTAATCCATTCTGCCTGATGTGAGAAAGGGATTTGTAAAGAATTCTCAAAACCTTTCTTACTTTCTCCAGAGACAAGACAGAATAAACTGAGCAGCTTTCACCTGGGAGATGAGTTTTCTGTAAGGACTCTCCCCAAAAACGTATATATTCAAAACACTTGCTTATTTGAAAATTATGTAGTTCCTAGGAAACCAAATGGTCTATATTTAATATCTTAAGCTATACCTCATAAAAACCCAATTCAGCAGGATGAATGTTACTAAGAAATTGGGCTAGGTGAGGTCAAGCTGAGTGCCCATAAAGAATATACATTTCTGTGTCCTTATTGAAGTTTAGGGTTTTTGAAAAATAGGAGTGTTTTTCTTATAGAGCACTCATTTCACATAGCTTTGTTTACTTTAATAAAATACTCCACATCTTTCACAAAGTTGAAAATAACTAGAGGTGCCAGAAGTGGAAAACCACTATATTGTGAGTTCAGGAGGAACTGTTGTGCTTTTTCCCCCCACCCACATACTTAAAAAATAACACAAACTCATAACTACTTTTGTTATAAGCCAGAAGCTGTGTGGAGCTTCCTGAGCAGCTTGAGGGCTCAAAATCAGACAAACTCACCAGGAACACTGATAGCCAGCACTGCAGGAGACACAGATTATATTGCCAACCAAAATGCTGACAAAATGCTCCTCCTCTTAATTTTCTATCAGCCTTTCTGATAATTCCCTTCATTTATTAGCAGTTCTAAAGTGTGTTCTACTATGACACTTTAATTTGGTTTTGATTCAGCTAGCAGGCAATGCTAAGGAGATGAGAAAACATGGGGTAACACAATGGAAAGTATTAAGATGCCTTATTTACTCCCCCAAAAGAACTGTATGGTGCAACTGAAAACACTTAGCAAATGGAAGCCAACAAGAAAAGCTGGACAAATACAGATTCCTAACTTTTTGAAATTAAATCCCCATAAAGAAAGTAACTATTCTCTCTCAGCACCACATGCATGCAGATGCATTAAAATAACAATGCTTTACCCTAAGTGGACCAATCCTGGGAAAATTATTTGCATGGTGAAATTATTTGCTGTACTTCACTTGCTGGAGATCACCAGCACAGGCTGCATCAGCACCTCACAGTGCCATGCTTTCTCCAACAAAAGCCAACACTGATTGCAACACTTTCATGAAGACAGAATGAGTCAAAAATAGTGTTTTGACCTTAAGATTATGGACTTTATGCATCACAGCAAAGCCATTAACATCTGTTGGAACAATTTTCAAAATAAGCATTCTATTCCCTAAGTCACATAGCAAACTTGCCTTTTTTTTAGAGCTAGCATGTAAAACCTGTGGGTCTTTGAAAGCAGAAGGCCATTACTCAAAAGCACATAAGAGCTTCCTTAGAACACTATGCTCTGTTAAGAAATACCTTAATAAAGATTAAGCAAAGTGCCTGAAATCAAAGATTACTGACCCATTTGAGCACAAGAGCTGCAAGCTTCAGTAACAAAGGATTTGGGATACTTTAGCCGAATGATGAGTCACACATAGTGGGAAGACTTAAAAGAAAACTCATTTATACAGAGACCAGCAATTCTGCCCTCCTGGGAGATTTTTTTTTTTACATTCCAAATCCACGCTTTCAATTCACACATTTGAAAATGGTTTCCAAGATCTGGAGACAACATTACATTGCTGTTTAAAGTAAAAAGCTGTTTAAAAACATTTGTGGACAGCAATGAAAAACACAACAAGAAAAATCTCAATTTCAGCACTGATGCATTTGCTAACAAAATCCATGCTTTCTATTTTGAGGCTATTAACATTTTATAATCCTACCCTATAGCTCAAAAATTATTTCCATAAATGTAAAGACATAATAGATCTCCTTAAAAGAAGAGGATGATCACCCTGCTTAACATGATGGCAAAAGGTTTTACTTTCAGCTCCAGAACTGTCCTGCCCTTTACATCACATGCAGGATAATGCGACAACACTTGCAGCTCTCAGTCCATAGTTCAGGGATTGACCATGGGTGAGCACCTGTCAGGCAATGAGCTCTGCTGAGGGCAAACTTCTGCGCTAGAGAAACATGAGCAAGGTGTGTGATGCATCAAAACCTTCTCAGCCAAGAGGAGCAGCAAACCAATAAGGAGCCAATAAGGAGGACTATCTATAAGAGCATTGAGTGATAGAAAAGGGGAATGGCTTCACAGTAACAGAGAACAGGTTAAGATCGGCTATTAGGAAAAAACTCTTTATTGGGAGGATGGCGAGGCACTGGAACAAGTTGTCCAGGGAAGTTGTTGATGCCCCATCCCTGGACCAGGATGAACAGAACTTGGAGCAACTTGATCTAGCAGAAGGTGTCCCTGCCCATGGCAGAGAGGGTTGGAACATCATAGTCTTTAGTGTCCCTTCCAACCCAAGTAGTCTGTGATTCTATGCTTCTAATCAGCAGAGCACACAACAACAACATTGTAAGATCTGATTCTACTGATTTCTAGTTTATACCCAAATGCCAAGTACATCCTTAACACACGTAGGCTGTGGTTGACAGTGGCACCCCTTAAAAGTAGGCAGTGCCCATGGTGAGAAAAGGCATTGATCCTTGAAGTTTATATCCAAATACAGATAAACAAAAGAGAGAAAAGGAAACCCCAGCTGCTCCTATGTACCTGTATTTATGATGAAGAGTCTCACTGCAATAATCAAACAACTTGTCCTTCAGCATCAGAGCAGTAAATATTCAGATGCAAGTTACACAAGAGGAGACTTATCTATGTTTGTTCTTCCATAATCTGATTCCCATTCCCCAGCTGTTTCCACTATTGGCTGCTCCCTGCCTCTGATTTTTGAGGATTTTATGTGGAATAATTTTCAAAAACAGTTAAGAACTGTGTTGTACTGTGCTATTGTGCCCATTTTTTTTTAAAGATTATGAATTGAGGCTAAGTAAGATAAAAGGCCTTGCCTAAAAACATGCACGGGTTCTATGGTACATCAGGAAAGCACATGCAAGGTTTTTGGAGTTTCAATCCCAGCTCTAGTGACAGAATCTTTGCTCCTGCTTAGCTAAGGGCTGCACTCTTTATATGCAGTAAACAGATCATATGGGCCATAGGCCTGAAGTTTATCTTAAGCTCCTTTAAAAGCACAGCTCATTATTCAAAGGAAAACGTGTGACCTTGGTGACATCTCTCTGGAAGGAGCTTTCATGTCTGCTGCTCTGAGATGATTAGAAGACATGGTATTTTGGATGCAAACTAAGAAATCTCAGTGCTTTGCTGCTTCTTATTCTAAGGCATTAAGAAACAGATTTCTCTGGGTTTTGTAGGAATTGGGGAAATACACAAAACCAGGAAATGAGCAATGGAGTGGCAGGGAGCTTTGTCCACCTCCTCCTTCCACGTCTCTTGAAGAGTGAAGGACACTGTCCAGCTCCATTTTGATCAGAAAACATTGGCTGGAGATTAAAGGAGTTAAACAGCCAAACTAGAGGTGTGGAAGGAATGAAAACCTTGCTCAGTTACCTATTACAAATCAAGAGCCACTCCTTATTCCACCTTTCCTTCTGGGCACACACTAGGGCCTTTCACTGAACACCACCAAAGAGAAGGCACGCCTACTGCCTCCTGGGACTGGCCATGGTGTGTTTTCTCGTTCCTGCTGGATGAGGATGGAGAATGACAGGTGACACACACCCTGCACACATACCCACTGCCTCCTTTGGGAGATGGTTCCTCAGCTCTAAGTGTGTTTTGGGGAAGGTGCTGTAAGACTACGGGAACAGGACTGGGTTTGAGCTCCCAAAGAAAGTGTGATTCCCTAAGCAGTGGTAACGTCACTGGATACAGAAGAACACAGCTGTACCCCACCCATACAACTGCACCTATCACTTGCACTTCTCTCTGCTCACCTGGCCAGTGCTCTATCTCCTCCTAAAGAGGTATACTGTTACCAGACCTGGCTCAGCTCAAAACAGGCACAGTGACCTAAATGGCGCAACTCTAGACTATCAGATGGCCTTAAAGCACAACCTAGTTTAGATAAAACTCAAAATTTGATCACCAATACTTGTTTAAGGCAACAGAACTGTCAGTACTCCTGGAAACTAAGAGGCACCTGAACTGAGCCTCCTTGAGGTAAATCAGACAGTACTGGCCTTTATTAAGGTTTCATTCCTTCAAGCCCCTTGCATCCACATATGTTTAGTGCCAATTTTCTTGTAGCCTCTTAATACTGAGCTGGACCATTTCCCAGCAAACATATGCCATGTGAAGTAGCTCACCCCTACAAACTAATTAAAACAGTTCTTGAAATTAACTGCCTCTTAGCTGAGCATATTTTTTAAAAGTTGCATTTTGTCCTCCTTATTGACTGTCATGGTCTTTTATGCAAGACCCCAGCCATGGAGGTGTTGACCCAAAACTGCTTGAGGGAACCTACAGTTTTTGGCCAGAGCCCACAGGCATGTGCTCCAAGCTGTGCCACATCCCAGTTTAATGATGGGGATATTGGGAAACAGGAATCAAGGCTGAGACAGGAAAGTTCAAAGGCTGCCTGCCAAGTGTAGTCTGACTTACAAAGGTAGAATTACAACATGGTGCTCTTCACTCAGGGAATAAAAAGAAAATGCACTTGATAGGAGAAGCTGCCACAAATACAACATTACCTAAAATGTGTGTGTGAATTCTGTAGGGACATATGGTGTCCCAGCAACAGGCCACACCAGAGGTAAATATGGACACAACTCATCCTGAACACGTGTGACAGTGGGGCCATAAAGTCTGTGAAACCCAGGACAGAATTAATCCCCCGTAACCCAGTATATGTGCTCAGTGTCACAAAATAAATAATCAATTTGCCTCAATTAGGCTACATCCTCCTGCTGTCACACAACCTCTCCTTGGCAACTGCACAGCTGGGTGAAAACAACCCCTTATGTATCAGTAACTAGTGCATAAAATTTTGCCATATTCCAGTATCTCAATGGCCTGCTCTGTAAAGGTAGTCAGGGTACTTTCAATTCAGGTGGATATACGAGGTGGTATATTTTACTCATCACTTCAACCAGTAATAGTTTGAAAAGATCAAGAGGATTTAAGCAATTAGCCCAAACCTCAAAAAAAGTGAAATGAAGAAATGCCAAAACAAAGATCGAACATGTTCTTGGTATGAAGGTAACTGTTTAAAGCAAGAAAAGAATACTACAAAACAATTTACTGTAGTTATATGTAATAAATATAAGTAATAAATTTGCTTCAGCTCTTTTCAGTTGTTACCAGCCTATGAAAAAGCAGTCTTGCTACCACTACTCCACAGGGCTCTTTAGTGCTAAGAGACTAATGGGTGCTTAGATGCCTTGAAGGGATGGAAGAGAGGACCTGTTCTTTTGGATAAACTGCATGTTGTGAATTACTTGTTCTAATCCTGTTATTCCTAAGAAAAATTAAGTAACTAGTTAAATAAACAAACAATCCACCCTAATCTTGCTTATATTCAAACAAATTATATTAAAATAATTTCAAAAGTTATTTTATTACTGGAACTAAAAACTGAACTACACTACACAAGAGGCAAAATCTTCCATGTGTTTCAGCTTCCAGAGGTGATAAACTAAGAGCCACCAGGCCACAAAAAGCCTAATTCCTACTGCAACACACGTGCACACAAACAGTGACATAGTTGGCTTTTTAAGGCCAACTATGGTTTCATCTCTGAAAATGAGATGTGCATCCCTACTAGAAGTCTTTTCCATAACATTACTCTCTCCTATGGATCATTAGAAGTACCAACTTGCAGAAAATCATCTCCAAAAGTGACACAGGCAATTTAACAGGAAACCATCCTCAAGTGGCAGCAGCTAAAGAAGCTCACAAGGAAGGGAGAGGGGAAATATTCACTGTGGCCTACCCTACAAATGCCACAAGCTCAAAACTTGCACCAAATTTTCAGCCTTCCTCCAACAGCCAAAAAGGTGCCCAAATGGCAAATAATAATTTGTAGCATGCTAGGAAATACTGAAACACACACAAGGAAGCTAAAAGCCATCCCCAAAGTCTACACCATTTTGACTGCATATGCTTTAATGTACCATTTACAACCAGTCAATAAAACCATACAAATTTGTTTGAATAGAACAATGAAAGCATTTCAGTGTAAATTTAAGTTTTAGGTTGAGCCACACAGCCATATGTTGCTATTAAAACACTTGTAAGTAACAATTTATTTTAAAGGGCCTTTCTGGTATTTTCCCCCACCATTCTTACCTTTAACATTCAGCCAGGTCCAGCACAATTACTAAGTACTTGTTATAATTATGTAAATATGTTAATTAAAGCACCCTAATTTGTATGCATAGAGCACACACTCCAACACCTCTACATCCACACCCAACTGCACCTTAGCTATACCTTAGCTAATTAATCATGTATGGATCATTATACCAATTTACTCCACTGAAGGTGATCAGCCAAGGAACAGACATCCCCAGCAAAATGCTGAGAGCTTTTCACATGTAAGGGCTGGATTAAAGTAATATCTGTGGCAGCCAAGAGCACTTTAGAGGAAATGGCAGTTTGGAAACTAAAGCAAGCCAAAGCTCTCCCACCTCAATTTAAGTGAATAATTAAAAGGTGAATTTTAGTCGTTAATATTAAACAATAGATTGTCCCATCCTGCCAACATTATTAATGTCACTTTTCAGCATAATGCCAGCCTCTGGCAAAAGGCTCTGCAGTGACAATTCCAATTAACTTTCCTCATCTTTATCTCACCTGTCACCTGTTAAAAAATGCATGTTTACTCCATCTTCTCCCTGAAGAAGACTGACTGCAGCTGAGGTGAAGTGGTGTTCTAAGTCAAGCAGGTCATGCCACCCAAGCTCCACTTTGTACAAGTCACTCTGCATGTTATTTGAACTGGCATGTGACATGCCTTCCTGCCCAGCTGCCTTGTGCCCTGCAGACAGCCTGCCTCTCCTTCCCTCACCTGCAAACCTCAGCAGAAAGCCCCACAGCAAGAGCAGCCCTTCTCAGGCCAGCACCTGAATCTGCCCCGTGCACTCTCTTTACTGATCAAAGCAGGTCCTTAGGGGACCAATCCAAAACCCTTTAAAGCTGATGAAAGTTCTCACCTGAGCTCCAGCAGGCTTTGAACCGTGTTCTCCTGGCAGTATCACACACTCCTCACAAGTAACACAGAGGGAAAAGGAGGAGAATCTGCTTTATGCAATCCTGGGCTCCCCTGCCCTTAAGAAAAGGGTGGTCAAAGGGATCATTCTATTACATCAGGAGTGTTCAGGGCCCAAGAGGTGGTTTCAGAAATCCATCCCAACCTGGTTTACATCTGGGCACAGTGCAATGACAGCCACCAGCTGAAAAGACACAGTGGTCATGTGGAATATGTCCTCACAGAAGGCACTTGCTTCCATCCTGGATGCTGTCATGCTGAGGCAGCTGCAGCTGAGTATTTGGACACCACCTCCAGTCCCTACCCCTTTACCAGGGAGTTAGTTCTCTCCCAAAAGGGAACTCGTGTGTCAAACCTGAAACCACATAAACCACGGTACCCAAGTGATACCACAGAGGTGTCACATAACACCAAAATCTCTGCAGACCTAAGGGCCAGACTGACTGAGAAGGGATGTGGTCCCAGAGTGAAGAAAACTTCAGTCTTCTTTGGGCATACAACAAACAAAGTGCACACTTGTTTAATTATCCACAGCCCCTTAATACACCTATGGGTTTTGCATGCAGACAAGCCTTTAAGAGCTGACTGCACACAAACACACACAGAAGTTTATGGCAAGATTAGATGATTTGAACTGGCACAACAAACCATGTTTACAGTGCATTACACATTTGCCATTACATTTTTATTTTTGTTAGCCCTTCAAACCTCTTAACTCTTGCTAACAAACTTTTTACACCGTTCTCCACACGCAACACTCATTCTCCTTGAAATCCTGCTTTTTCCCCCCCCTTCTAATATAAAACAAAAAAAAAATCATAACATGCATTTTGGCTTTCAATACTTAATGCTCCAGCTATTGTTTAGATGGCCAGTGTCTTCTGTTTAAAGCAAAGCCCCCTATTAAAGTGCTGTGATTAATCAGGATAATAAATGCTGCAGTGAGGTCCCTGCTATCAATCACATTTCTTGTGCAGAAAGGCACTCATGCCAAAACAGGGGGAAAAGGCTCATTTACCACTATTGTAGTAAGATTATTTTCTGGTAAAAAAAGTGGCAGCCTCTTTATTCAATAATGAATGCAGACTGACCAGCAGTTTAGAGACCTAGCAAGACATGGTTAAAGATGACAATAAAACAAAGTTATTGTGTGTGAAATAGGACAGATGGCAGCCACACAATAGCCATCAAGTCTATTTAAACAGATAAGTAGTTTTCCTATGCCCAGCCCAGCTCCAGACAAGCTGATTCAAAGGCTGGCTCTTGTCCCACGGAGCCCTCTAACCTAAAACAGGTGCAGAGGTCATGGGGTTTCCTTCCAGGCTTTCATTTAGCAATTCACCCATTCTCCATCAAGCACACCACGAGCAGAGCCTGGGACAGATGCTCCTGCCCAGCAGTGATAAGCTGTGCCTCTGTGCCTTGCAAACACATGCTTCAGACCCAGGGACAAAACAGCCCAGCTCTGGGAAAGGCAGGGCCACATTGTGTTGGAAATGTGACAGGCCAAGCCTAGTGTTTCATTGGGGTTTTGAGACAAGCTGCTGTGGACAGCAAAATGCAAAAAAAAAATCCCAAAACCAAAACAAACACAAAAGAAAAACACAAAAAAAAACCACAAAAAAAACCTCAAAACCAAACAAAAAAACCCACAAAAAAATCCCCTCATTTTACCTCAGAGATACAAGCTTTCTGCACATCCAGGATCAGCGAGAGATGCAGGGCAAAAGGACCAGGAAACCAGTGTCAGCTGGGGTAGGCAGAGCCAGTGGGCTGCAGTGAATATTGAATGACGTGGATCAGTGAAAGATTTAATTCCACTAAGCAGCCAAGGGGCTCAGATCCAAGGCCAGTTTCTGCTGTGGGGGAGCATTTTACCAAAAGCAAAAGCTGCTGATGACAAACCAACAGCCAGAGACAACCAAAAAACTGCAGGGGACACATTGGAGGGGCTGGTGAGAGACACTCAATCAGAGATATCTCAGCAAGTTTCTGTGCTGTCTGACAGGTCCTTCCCCATCAGGCACTGCAAGACTGGGGCTTTTAATACTGTAAGGATTACTCCAATCCATAGGCTTAACCTTCCTACAGCAAACCTGCAGAGACAGTGCCACTGTCTTTGTGCTGGCAGGCAGCCCACGAGCCACAGCCCTTCCAGACAGCGTTTCAGACAGGCCCAGCAGCTTCCTGCAGGAGCTGAGGGTCCCTGCTTCCCACCTTCTGACACCTTGCACCACTCCATCTTTATAGACACCCAATGATCTCTGCAAACAAGACTGCTGGGAAATCAAAATGAGTTCAGTTCTCATAAACACTCATGGCTGGAAACCCTCAAAATCCTTTTTAAGCTTTATCATAATATATGACTTTCTCACAGCATAGTTTATTATACAGCTATTTCTTTCTATTGATTTAAGGAGAAAGGAGCTAAACTGCAAGAAAGCACATTAGCATCATAACAAGAATCCAAAGGTGGTGTAAGAGCCTAATAATAAGATACAGGCTTCAAAAAGTGCTTTGTCATTATGACTGCTTAACACCTGAAAGGCTTCAAAAAGTGTTTCTTCATTATGTCTGCCTATCACAGTCATTCTTTAACACCTGAAAACTACACACAGGATTGGACTGTGAGTAGCCCACCCTGAGGCCCATAAAAAGGAAGGCAAAACTGGTGCAAAGCACAGTGTGGTGATGACCTATCCCACACTTTTTAAAGTAACCATAGCTTTTTTGTAACTCTTCTCTACTTTTCTCTTTGCTTCTCTTACTATTAAATACAAATTTTTTTTTTGTATCAACATTTATTATTGTTTGGTTTTAATCTCGATTTTGAGAGTATTTAGAATCTTCAAAGTTCTTTACATTTTTTACACAGAGACTTAGCTTTCTTTGCTCTTCTGTGTTTAAACCTGTTCATAACAGGTGGCAACATATTTCTGACAGAATGCACGTGAAGAATTTGGGCTTTTCATTACATTTAATAAACTACTCAAACAGAAACACATGTGAAAGGAGATGTTCACATCTAAGATTATCCTTCACTGCAAGCCTTGTCTAAGGTTTTTCAAGTCAACAGTCAATTCCATAGTTGCTACTCTAGGCTCAGTAAGAGTATTTTTCAAATTTAGCTCAGTAACAGTATTTCAGAACACCTAAATAAACTTTCTGCCTGACAAGATAGAAACAGTCATCTCCCCTTGGACAGATGCAGAAAGTTCAAAAAAAACCCACCCTAAAACATCCTAAACACTGGGGTTTTATAAATTGAGTGAAATTCTGGGTGAGTGGAAAAAGATACACTATTTTCTTCCCCTCCTGACACCATGGTTTTATATCCATTTCTATATTGTATTTGATTATGCACATAAATACACACATATTTGGTTACAGGAAGAAGCTTATTTGTTTCAGGAATTAGTCTGTCCATGCTACTTTACTGCAACAGATCTTATAAAAGTATTTCTAAGTCCAGCACTCCTTCACTGATATTAGATAGGTACTTCTCATGCCCATTTGGATGCTGCAGAAAGGAATTTTGTAGGTCACTACAGTGTTATTACAAGGGCTATCTGTAATTAAAGAGAGCTCCAAAAAATGCAAACACAAACACTAAAAAAAGTGTAGGTGAACAAGTGGACACAGATGCAATGATTTCACTGTGTCCCCTTTTGCACATCTCACTACTTCTCTCCACTGTTAATGAGAGATTGGTATTTTAGGGAGGAAATCACAAATATTTTTCAAAGCCATTCACCATGGCTGAATACTTATGTTTGGTCTGCTGGGTTTGGATTAACTTTTAACATATGAAGAACAATAACAACAAAAAAGTTTTGGGTTGCACAGCCAGAAAGTATATTGTAGCACAGCTGCAAATCACAATCCAAAAGGCAACTGAGGTGGCTCTGGTGCTGGAGACATCTCTGCAGCAGAAGCACAGGTGGTTTTGATGCTGGGGACATCTCTGAAGCAGAACCACAATCATCTGCCTATAAAGGATATCACAACAGCCCTAAGCTTCCGTGTGCCCTTTTTCAAACACAGCAGCTGAAGTTAGAGGAATTTTTCCTGCACAGATCTCTCTACAACTGAGAAAAGAAAAAATTGACATGACCTTCAGCAAAAGGCACAGATGTGGCCTCCACATGTGGTGGAGAACACCAGCACAGACACAGCAGAATCAGGAGGCATTTCTTTGGCCATGTGCAGGCCCTCCTGCCTAAAGACATCCACGTCCAACTTGTGCAGGCAAACCACAGCAGTGCAGCTGTGCAGAGACTTCTGACCTGCACCTGGGCTGCCAAGCACAAATGCCCAGGAGCAGGAACTGTTAGATTCAACACTCCCTTCTGCTCTGGTTCCCTCCATTCAATATGCTAAGTAAGATTAAACACGTTGTCTTTACTACAGACACTCAAAATGAGACATGACAGCACACAAGGTAAGGTAGGCTCTAGGCTTTGCTCAACCTGTAAATATCATTCTGAGGTAAAAGTTACAGGACAACAACACTGAAAATAACAGGACTTCACCACAATAACAATATGCCCACTCAGACACTCCCAAGAATCCAGCCTAGCCAGTTCCATGAACTAAGGGCCATCCCACCACATTGAAATAACAGGTTTATGAAGATCAGAATCTCTGACTACTCTGCTCTTAGACCTACCCACCCACTCCAAGAGTTGCAAAACACAACACTTAGGGGACACAGCAGAATTAATGGGAACCAAGAGATGCGCCTCAGTTCAGATGATAGTGCCAGGCAACCACAAAGAACTCTACCTTTGTTTTGTTTGTTTTCTTCTCTTTTGATTTATTTCTTTGGGGATTTTTATTCTTTAGTGAGTACTTTCAGGGAATTATTTATGGCTTGCAAACTATGAGCTGCATGGATGCCTTACTTGTATTATGGAGCATGGTTTCCATCTCTTTTGTTCTATAATTAATCACTAAAGTGCTCAAGTTTCCCCCTTATTACACACACATTGGTATTTAAAGTTTTTACACATGCACTAGCTAGAATACAACTGTAAAACTCCTTTTAGTAGTTGTATACATTAGCCTTGAATTTACCTTTCCATAATGACCTCCACAAGTGTTTGCTGAAAGACATGTTTACTAATGGACACCAAATAGCAGGAACCTGAGAGTGAGCTCACTCATTTAGAGCCTCAAGGGCATTTCTTCAGGGAAGGTTGGTGCAGTGAGCAGTTCTGCCCATGCCTCACTCTGACCTCACAAGTACTGCTGTTCTCATTATGTAACACCACCTCTACAAATAATGGCACCAATTCTTACTTCAGTGATTGTTAATATGCTTAGCTGCACTGCAGCCATACTTCATGGCAACTGTCCAAGAAGAGGACTCAGTTCTCCCAGGCACTGCACATCCACCCAAGAAGAAATCAAGCTTTAAAAACAGGGGAGTGAGGAGGGTGTGGGTTTAGAAAATCCACCCTGGCAAGAGAGACTTCTAAGCTTGTAAAACTACAAATCAACTCCACTGACATCTTATACTGCAAATTATCACCCCAGAAATGCCAATAAAGCCCCCCCAATGCTCAGAGAAGGTGCAGAACATAGTTGCAAGAGAGCAACTTGATGCCTTGTGAAGGCTGACCTAGAGCAGAGGCCAGACAGAGTTAAAGAATAAAGTAGGGATTTATTAAAAGGCCTCAGTGGATGCACCTTGGGCAGCACAAGAGCCCAGCCAGGGCTGCACCCAAGATGAACCCAAATGGTCACAAAATGGACACCTGGTCATGGGGTCTCTCACTTTTATAAGTTCTGGTCCGTTTGCATATTGGAGTTAATTGTCCAATTAGAGCTACAGATGATGAATTCCCATCCTTCTTGTTTTTCTCTCTTCAGCCCACATTGTTTGTGCTCTTGGGCCTGAGATTTGGATCATTTGTCCTTGGTCCCCAGCTAGAGAAGGAATTGTTTTGTCTCCCTGCTGTGTGAAGAGAGCTCACCATCCCCTAATATGAAGCTCTGACCCACACACTAAAGCAGCACAGAATCTAAAAAATATAAAAGCTAAAACCTGAGGCATCCCCCTGGCCTGTGCAGTGCTGCCAGAAGCTCACGTGGGGCCTGAGAGCACCCTGACCAACGCTACAGGTTGCACAGCTGCACAGGAATGCACAGGCAGGTGTGCAGAGCTCCGGGCACTGCAGAGCAGGAAGAACCAGGGCCCTTCTCCGGAGCAAAAATGAGACACCAGTTCAGCAGAATCTCCTCTCTGCTGGACTATCTATGCTTGGACTGTGCTGCCCTGTGCTTGCAGTTGGCAGTCATTTGTCAAGGAACTTTCCACAGAGGTGTGTTGTGACCTTGTTTCCACATCTGCACTTCAAACACCTGAAATAAATGTTTGAGGATGTGCAAGTCCCCAGAGCTCTCCCATGTATCTTTTTCTCCCCAGGCAAATTCAGGGCTATGAATTCTACCATAAGATCAAGCTTCTCAGTATCAAATGCTACCGTGCTGAGGAGCAGCAGAGTGCTCAGGTCCCTTTGGGCATGTGGAAGGAAGCAACTTGGGAACCACAGAGACTGAAGCAACTGGATGATACAGGGACTTTTATCCTGTCACTTAATGCACACCTCTGATCTTCCCCCCACTACTCTCCAGCAGTCATGAACCCCTTCCCCTTAACAATGAGAAGGCAAAGAAAGGCACCTCCTTACATGTGATTCATTCTCTTTTAGCCAATTAAGACATACATTTGCATTTTTAAGCAAAATACACACATCTAGGTAAGAAAAAGTAGAGATAAATGCAGTTTACTAACCACATACACTGAAAAAATCACCTTATCACAAGAACTGGGATGACTCAGAAAATAAATGCAAATAGCTCCTGTGATTTAGCAGCGACTGACACCCAAAGTATTAAAATAAATTGCCCGTGATTTCTCGCAAGCTCCGTGCTAATGCACCCCATAAAAGGTCAGTGATAACAGCAGCAGTGCATAACTATCTAGAGGCTTCACCTGGTGGCAAATAATGGAATGAATTATCCCCTGAGCAGGATGGGAAAGGAAGTTAATCTGCACCTCCAGCCCGTCAGGGAATGTTCCAGGGAATGTTCCAAAGCATGAGTCAGCAGCATTGCTGCCACAGAGGATTCTCCTAGCATGCTACTGGCAACACACACTCTGCCCTTGTCAGCTTTGGTATGCCAGCTGAGTGTCCATCAGGAAACAGCCACTCCTTTGCATGAAATGGGACTGATTAATTGATTATTGTTTATTCATTAACATCTTAAATGTCATCACTGACCTCTATGATCATCATGCAATTCAATGCAGCAAAGAAGAAGAAAAAGTTAAGCTGATGAGTGAAGCTGGGAGAAATAAAATCTTAGTAAATGTATTTTAACCTTTTTATTATTACTGCTACTGCAGTAATACCACAAACACTTTTGGTACTGCAGCCAAGAAAAAACCCACCATTCTAAGTCTAGTGATCAAATTTCACAGCTTCCTATAACCAAGGATCTCAATCATTTTGCAAAGATGAATATTTCTCCTGAGAAATACACCGGCATTTCTTTGTCTGTTTTAGAGACAAAGAAAATAAGGAAGAGAAAGAGGACACAATTCCTTTCAGGAATTAACCTGGAAGTTTTACAGCCATTCACAGGAACCACAGGCCTGCACCTAATCAGGTGCACCTTCTTCCTCCAGCTGAGGCCATGTCAGCCCAGCTCCTGGTCCAGTTCCATCCTCCACTGGATTCTTGGGCTTTTATGATTATTTTCTTGACAGGTTACACAAGGTCCATTCTAACATTACTAAACCAAACCTCCGCTTGTCTAACTATCCCTAGCTTTTAAAAACTAAATGTAGCTTGACAGAGAATTAAGGAAGCTTTTCTTCCTAGAAAAAATTGAACTGAATTCTTCCTTTACATGAAGAAAGCACTGCCATAACCTCACCACTCATGCCTCTGACCTTCCAGACAGGCAGCACACACACACAATGGCCAGAGCAGCTCTAGAGCATGCCCTGCCCTGCCCAGCTGGCAGCACACAGAAACTGGAATAGTGGAAGCTCTGGCATGGGAGGAGAGAACACAAGATGCAAATGCATATAGAAGAACTTTCATCAGGATGCACCAGCTCCAGTCTTAGTCACTGAAAGTTTGATGTAGATTATATTCTCTGCAGCCAGTAACTTTTGAGTCCCTTGACCAATTTCAGCCTGTTTTGTTACAGGTAGCTGCCTTCCTACAAGTCCCATGAAAACTGACATCAAGTAGAAAAAGCAGAGCCTGCAAATGACCCCGCTCACATTGCAGCTGAAAGAAAAGCCATAATGCAGGACCCCTATTTGCCACCAAACTATTTGCCTAGGAGACAGCCTTTATAATCAGTAAAACAGCAGGAAAATCATCACTGACAATTGCTCACCATCAAGCACAGGACATAAATCAAAGTCAGCACCATTCACTCCAATGCTCAAACCACCCCTTGTTCCATGTAATGGAACAGGACAAGACAACACCAATCCTGGTGACCTAACCCTGGCAAGCAAACCAAGGCTGTTTAGACCCAGCCTGGAACAGCCATAAAGCCTCTTTAGCTCCTCTGTGAGGGTCACCAGGAGCAGGGTTAAAAGCCAGATGACCATCTGAGGGCAGGGGCAGACACAGAGACCCAAGTTCACCCCTGAAGCTGCTCCCTGCAGGGGAGCCCTGGGGGTGGACTGGCACCATGTGTTTTGGCTCATTTGGCCACCATGTCACATGTCCAATGGAAGGGGGGTGCCAACCATCACGTCACCCTGGGTGAATGCCTCGGAGCCCACACACTCTAACCCAGCACACCTCATTGCTGCTGCACACTCTGGCTTCTCTTGCCTTTTGTATCAGCTAACAAAATGTTTTTCCTTTGATATTCTTTTCCTTTTGATGTCTTTTTGATATTCCAAGCCAACCCTGTGGCCACAGGTTTTTTACGTCCTGTGAATCTCAAATTAAATCTCCTCTTACAGCCTAAGTGCTCCTTACCTCTTCGTCACAAAAATTATATTGTTTGAAATAATTTCCATTTTTGCCAGGATAACATCTCATTTTCTTCTTTGTAGCCCAAAGGAATGATTTGTAACATGAATCTTAAAAACCCAGATAAAAGGAGGAGGCCAAAATGACTGCTAAATCAGAAGTACAAGAAATGTATAAGCATTTGTATATGTAGTAAAAAAATCCAGTCTCCACCAACTCTGATTTAATAACAAACAGCTGATGCCCTTTCTTTGTTTTAAGGATGCCATAGAGGACTGATAAGATGCTGTGCACAGGAGATAAGAGACATTTCCATAGCAGATGAAAACGTGCTGGGATCTAAGGGATCACATCGCCAAAAAATTGGGCTCTTTATCCACCAATACTATAAAAACCAGGCAGTTCTACTTGCCTGCTAACAAATGCTATCATTCCTATTTGTGAGAGAGCCTTCCTTTCCCCTTCTCCAATGCTGCAGCAAAACCTTGGATTCTGACATCAAGCCCAGCAAGCAATATTAGTCCTTGAGACAGAGTTTGGAAAACATTAATGAAATCAGAATGAGACTGCAGTTTGGCTTCTTGCCTTGGACAGTGGAAGTGAAATTAAAAGTAGAGAGAAGAGAAGGGACTTGGTCTCAGCTAAAATCAAATCATTAAATGCATTTTTCACAAATTAAAGCATTTTAAACACTATTTACTACAGGCTTTCTTATTTCATTTAGTCTAGTGAAAACTGAAACCAGGAGGAAACAGTATTAAAAGCAGCTAAGATAAACTAGCAAGTATAGAACTCCTTCAAAAAATTGTATTCAGCCAGGCAAATCTATTAGGTAAAAGCCTTCTGCCAAAGACAGAAAAACTACAAGGTCCAAGGGAATGGAAAGATGTGTAGAAAGGGGAAACAAATAAGAGAACTGTATGCAAAAAACCAGGAGAGAGAATATCTAGAAAAATCCACAATGCTTTCCCTCAGGAAACAGCATCTATCAAGCAGTCCTATGGGTAAATGATATTGATTATTCACCACCTTTCTGAGGCATGCTTTGCTGTTAGCAGTGGCCCACACCTTTGCCAGTGCCCAGGTTCTGGCCTGGGATTCCTCCCTGTCTGGGGAGACACAATGGTCATTTCAGGAGCTCAGGCTTTGTCAAAGAGTGAAACACAACCACCTTTCCAGAAAAAATTCTGTGGGGTTTTATTCAGGTTTTTAAAAGGCCCCTAAAACTTTAGATTAAAGCCACATGCATATTGTGATTGCACACATTCCCTCCAGGTCCAAATGCAGACCCAAGAAATAGGAAACCTGTAGGGCACCATAACAGAGAACATCATCATAAAGTCTGCTTTGGTGGGTGTTGGGTGAGAACTGGCACCTGAGAAGTTAATTCAAGATGGATGATGGATATACCTTTTTCTCTCTCCATCAAGGTGAAGGGAGCAGATTTTCAATCCTGCCTGTTTTGTTTTTTTTTTTAGCACAGTCCTCACTGCAAATCAATGAAATCTGTATTCCTTAACTACCTGACACACCTGGAAGTCCAACACAAAGTAACTTAGAGATTTTATTCTGCAACATTTTACCTCCTTCTTTCCTTTACAGAGGCAAAGGCTTAAAGCAACCCCAGCCAAAAGGAACTAGGGGAAGAGGACAATAAACTGCTACTCCTGGGAGTTAGCAATGACATTGCCAGAAAAACCCAGCTTGCTTTCCTCCTTTTGATAGCAGGCATCATTTCTGAAGTGCCAGTGGTATGTGAAAAAGCCATCAGACAGATGCTCACCCAGCACTGACAGGCTGCTGGAACCAGGAGCTGCTTTCCTGGGAGAGGTTGTACCTGCTTGGAACAAGCCTGCCAGTTTAACCCTGTCCTTGCTGGTGCTAAAATCAGTATTTTGACAAGCCCAAATGACAGAGGGCAGCTTGCACCTGCACTAATACGAGACAATAGGCAAGCACTCGGGTTTGTATCTCACATTTTGGTAACTGCAGCCAAAAGGGCTAATTAGTTACCTCGAGCATATATTTACACATCAAAAATAACTTCACAGTGCCTGGCACGACAATTTGAAAATCTCTGCAAAGCTGACAAACACAAACAAAAAAAACCCCCAAACCACCAACTATTGTTTAAATCAAAAAGGAAAAACAAAATAACAAAGAGCAGCCCACACCCAGTGCCACATTCATCCCCACATTCAAAGAGAGGCATCCTACCTTTCCGATCTTTGAACAAGAAGATTCCAATCAGCACGCTGCGTCCAAGGCTACACACTGAAGAATCTGCTAATACAAAACAAAGGGAGGGGCAAAAAACCCCTGAATTTTTGCTGAAAAACAGTTTTTAGCTATGAGAAAAGTTTTTCTTCTATCATACAAAGACAAAATATGCATAAACATATTCATATGAAGGTGTGTCTGTATATAACACACACTATGCATGCATCAATGTATAAACAAATCCACAGAAGTTTATTACCTATTCATTTGAATTCATCCAGCGTGCACTGCTACAGATTTTAATCTACAGCAGACAAAACCCAAAAAGCTCCAGCATAAAGGTACAACTCTCTCAAATCCTCAACAAGCAAACAAACAAAGCTGACATTTTTGAAATGAAATGATTACCAGCTCATATGCTGCCATACCCCAAAAGCCTATCCTTAAATAACTGCTGCACAATCATTCTCCCGGAGTGTTGTTATCCATCGGCTCGCTGCCTGTCTCCAGCCAGACGCAGTCTGCAAGCCACCAGCTTGTCTCTACCATGTGCACGCCAGGAAAAGGAAAACTGCAAATTAGCACAAGTCCCCGCAGCGGTGAAAAGGAAAAGAGGGTGAGTGGGAGAGGAAGAGGGAGTTCACTGGCCACAGAAATTTCGAGAACGACGCCAAGGCAGCCGGCTCCGCCATCATCCACTTACAATAGGATGCTGCACCTCGCGGCGGCTCAGGCGGTTTGTCAAGGGGCTGCTGGTATCAAATGCCTGACAGGCATTTTAATTGCATCCAACCAAGTGTGTCCCCAGGAATCAGGCCTTTAATGCTGTGAATATCATCAGCTGGTTCCTTTTGTGCTGCTGCCAGACACACACAAGGCTGTACTGCACACAGGCAGCAGCGCAGCCGGGTTCTGCCGTGATGCCGATCCAAACCCCAAACGGGGTTTATGGATGGTACATGACAAAAAGGAGGTCTGGAAGGATTTAGTATTTTCTGCTTTACAGATCAAGAAGGCAATTGGCTCTCCCTCTTTTATTTTTCTATCTAGTGCTGTTCACGTGTTGGAACCAGCCTGACTATGCTGCTATTTGAGCCTTGCATTTGCTTACTCACACCGAGGGGAAATAAAACCAGGGAAAATGCAGAAGTGCTGCAGGACTGCAGGGGCAAGCACAACCCTTCAGGACTAATACAAGAGTATAACAGGATTCACTGCACAGTTCAGCTCAGAAACAAGTTCTTTGTGAAGTGAGGACTTCAGTTTTACTGCCACTATTCAGTTGCTGTGTCCACTTTGATCTCATCTCCTTATTCCAAGGCTTTCTTTAGGACAACATTAATCTCAGTAGGAAAAGGAACCTGTGAATTTGGAAATCACCCTGTGTTCTGTGAGGAGCTGGGGGGCTGAACAGCTCAGCTGGGGAGGGATAGATAAATGAATTTTTTTAAAAAATATGAGAAAAACTAAAAGATGAACTGGTTTGTTTTCAAGCTTTTTTAGTCTGTAATAAAACAGCATATATAGCAAAGAAGCAGTCGGTGAGGAGTAACCAATGAGCCCAGGACACGCTTAAGGACTGAAGACAAGATTAAATTTCCCTGCACTCAGGACACACAAGTCAGCTAGGTTCACTCCCCAGCAGTAACCTGGTGTTTCTCAGTCCCTGTGACAGCAGAGTACACGACAGGGAATGCTGTCAACAGGAAAATGAAACATCTCCCCACCACAAAATCTGGGGGAGGTCCAACAAACCCCATTTACCCCTGAGTGCACCAAGGGTCTTACAGGAAGGAGTAACAAATTGATTACCAGGGGTTGTCTCCCAAAATTCTGGGGGTAGAGGGCTACAAAGGGAATCAATTCCCTTCTACCTTCCCCCGCAACCACCGGATGACTTCACACATCCATCAACCCTTGCATCAAACAGAAATTCCACCCTCACTGCTATAAACAGATCTTAGTAACTTCAGAGCATCTTTCCTGAGCTGACAGTTTTTCCCCCACTCTCTCAACCACCACAGCAGTGAGGAGGATGAGGAAATGGAGGAAGGCGGGCTGCATGGGACAAGGATGACAGCAGACATGGCAGCAAAAAGGCCTTTTGGAAGGAGCAGGAAGAAACAAGCCGGAGTGGCACTAACGCAATTCTTGGACCTTTCCTCTGAAAAAGCTTCCTGTGACTCATGGCAAGGGGTGCCTGCTGCTGCCACTGCAAAGATCATCCTCTGCAGAAACCAAGGAAACCCTCATCCTGCCTCATCCTCCTCAGCTCCACCATTTACCAGTTGGTGCTTGTTCACAGCCTTGCTACGATCTCTCCGTCACTTCTCCAGCGCACTTCCCTGGCCAAAGCAACCAGGAGCTGGGATGGTGGAGGAATAAGAAGTCCTGAAAACTGTCCTGCAATTTCTCTCAGATGTTCCTAACAGAACTCCTGTGGCTCACAAGGGATGGATACACTTTGCCAGCCTGTGTCCTACACCCTGGAGCCCGGGGATGGACCTTCAACCAGGTACCCAAACCACCTTCAGGCTGCCCATGCCAGCATTTCCAGAGACACAGTGGCTGCTGAAACAGCCCATGGCAAATGGCTTCGTCTTAAGATACTGCAAATAAAAACCAGCTTAATCATCAAGTTTGTTCTGGCTGCCCTGAGATATGTTTTCACACCTATAAAAATACTTCTGACAGGACAAAAGGCAGAGGAGGAGATGAGGATGAAGAGCCTAATCCAGATAGATGCTGGAACACAGAGAACACTCAGCCCTGTCTGAGATTTAACCTCATGTTTACCTGGCTTACTCACAGAAGTAGGAAACTCATCTCATAAAATGAATGCATCCCAACACAGTGAAAACACAAATGTAAGGAAGTTGACAAGTCAAAATCCTGGAAATTATTAAATTGCATTTTCAGCATTTTACTTCTCAAAGAGGAGAAAAGACATTTACCATCTCAGTAAATCTCACCACTGTGACTGAGGCCTGATCTAAACTCTACAAGATTTTGCTGGTTCAGGTGTGTTTTATTTCATTTCATTATCACATTCACACAAGATAATGAACTCAATTTCATTGCTGGCCAGCTGCAAACTGGGTCCCTCTGTGCAAGATGCTGCGCAAAACAGCAGACAGCTGCCATTACAAATTAGAAGAACCAATCCCCTAAATAGATATTGGTATTAATAGATATTTTCAGGATAATGAGGCGGTGGGGGGAGGAAAGAGCAATCATCAGTTTGGGCTTTCCCAAGGTCACACACAACCTCTGCTCCCAAACAAAGCAAAATGCTTCCACAACCTCAGCCTAAGATCTTTCTACCCAAATCACTGCTGAAGCCTTGCAACCAGTGTTTAACAAAGGACTTGTGGGTTGGTTGCTTCTTTTTTAGCAAAGACTGGATGAACATTTTATGCAATGCTTAAAATAGCTTCCAATATCATCAGTGATGTAGATAAAGAGGCATAGGTCTACTGAACAGGAACTGCACCACTCTGGTAAAAATAGCCCTGGAACAGGGAATTTTCTTTTTATTCACTATTGTCTTAGCACTTGAAACAGGGATGACTGCCTTCTGGAGAGCTTGAGAGGAGACAAATGCTTCACCAGACTCTCTAAATATTGCCTCATCTTCTGCAGTAGTAATAAAGATCTGACTATCTATTTTACCATCCATTTGAGGGGGGAAAACTTGGGGTTTTTCCCCTTCTCAAGGCAGAGGAAAAACAAAATAGAAGAGCATTAATTAATTCAAGAAAAGCAGATGCAGTTTAGCACACCAGTTCTTTCACAAGGGCTACGGAGTGAGGAAGGCTGGAGTCACTTCTTCCTCTCTGTGGTTACTGACACAACAGAGGATGGATGTGGAGCAGTGATGAAAAGCCACAGGCTGAGTTAGCAGCTTCTGTGGGTAACGAGGATTTTGAGGCAGGTTAGAAAGTTTCAGGATGCAGAGGGATCCTGGCTTTGGTTTTAGTCTTCTCCTCAAAGTACAAGCATGCAGGAGCTGCTCTGCCCACCTCACGCAGCCAGCCCAGGGCCCTTCAATCACACCATTTCCTTTACACCAGTGGTGCCACCAGCTTTGCATCCACAGCAGATCTCAACATCTCTACAGGACGCATCTCTCCTTCCTCCCAGGCCCTCAGTAAAACAGGCCTGTCCTGGTGACACTGCCCTTCCCCAGCATTTATCCAAAATCATCCCCTATTGTGACCAGCTCTCTTGCAGCCACTGACACACCAGCTGATAAAACATGGGGTTCTGTGCAGCATGATTCTATAAAGCATTTTCAAATCCCAGGCATATTACGGCCTCTCTTTCTCTTACTTCAGCTTATTTGTTTTAAACATGTGAGACAGATATTTTCAGGCATAATCTCTCTTTTGTGAATCCTAGCTGACTCTCTTCAGCTAAATAATTGATATGCAGAATACCTAGAAAAGGATTTTCTATTTCTTTCTGTGCCAGCATGTCACTAAAATCAAGCTGGAAGATATAGGATATTCAAATACTCCCAAGTCTGTTTTTCAGAACAACCAATACTGCACCTAACACTTTGAAGCCACCAAATTCTTTGGCTTTCTGAGGAAATCCTTCATTTCTGACTTAGAGACCAGTGAGAACAAAAGAGTAAGAAAGCAAAATTGATTATATGTGTCTGTTAGTCCCTAAATCTTGTATGTATATGTGGCAGAGATACTAGTGACAGCTGCAACACAAGTTTTTGTATAGTTACCCCAAAATAAATCCTCCCCTCTGTCCTGGGATGGGGAACAGCTTTATCTCACTGCTTTTTCAGCCTTCTGTTCCTGGGGTGCTATTGTCATTGACAGCTGGGCAAAAACAAACACCCCAACCTCCAAATCCATCCACAGAGGAGAAGGAAAGAGCTGAGTGAGCAATCACACCCCACACTTTGACACAGCAGAAGCAAACCTCCAGCTCAGAGAATCACTGAAACATTATGAAGACATCTGATGTGTCCCCAGTGGTACAGCCCCAAAGTGCCTTGGGACTGCACTGCTCCTGGAAGGCCACCCAAATTTTCAGCTGATTTCCTGTGTTTCCCCCAATATAAGAAAAACCAACCCTCCTGCAGAAACCAATGGCACCTGAGAGTGACTCTCCACAAAACCAGCTGACAGCACTGCACACAGCCAGGGGTGGCTCTGAAGGCTGAGACAGGGCTGTGCAGGCAGCACTGCATTAGTGGGAGGCTCAAAGATCACACCAGTGAACACACAGCCCTTGTCCTGATGGGTTTCCACGTGACAAGCTGTGCATCAAAGAGAAACACCAACTGTTTCTCCATCCTATCACATGGTTCATGACTAAGAAAATACTGCAGATAGAATTTGTACCACTTGTTCTCACCGTTTTTCTCTCCTGGTCTACCAGTGGGGTGATGAGTCAAGACAAAAACTTGCTTACTGTAAAATATCACAGCTACTGTAATAGAATTTATTAATGTATCAGTTTGCACTTCACTTAATCAGGTAACGTAACGCTTTTAAATTAAATGTCATGTCATAACTTTTAACAGAAGCCTTAGCTGTTATTCTGTATTGAATTTGTAAATAAAATATTCTAAACTAATGAATCATTTGTTGAAGCAGATTTTGCAAAACATGCAATTAAAATATAAACAAAGCTGGCATGGTCTTAAAGACATATAAAGCAGTAACTGCAATGCAAAATACACAGATTTAGCTGTTTGTCTAATCATAGGTTTTGGATGGTATTTCAATTCAAATACTATTTATATTTAGGAAAACGTGGTTTTTCAGTCAATAGGACATTAGTATACAGTTAATGCAGTAATGAAAATAGAGGTTTGCCTGAAACAGGTTGGTATCTGTTACCCTTTCCAGTGAAAAGGTATTTGCTTAAAGAGCAATCTTTAGATTGATCAACTTGATCTTGATTTAGGTCAACTTAAAGATCAATCTTTTCTGAGAAATAAGTTCTCCAGCAGCTAAGTACAGCCTTCCTAACAGCAGCCAGGTGATTATTTTCTCTTACGTCCATACTTTCCTTCAAGAACTATTTTTTTTATTTGGTTAGCTCAGCTAACTGCTGTTCCTCGACAGCAAAACCAACCAGACAGGCGATGGGAATTGCAGAAACATGTAGTAACATGCAGCACAATTGGTTTCAACAGCTTCTCACTTAGCAACACTTTATGTAAGGAAGGCAGTGAGGCAGAAACCCATGGAAGAGCTGCCGGCAGGCGGGGAAGCAGCTCCCTGCTCACCTCAGAGCACAGACAACAAAAGCAGCCTTATGAGCACACTGCTGGCCCTCAGCCTGACCCACATGGGCTCGGGCACGGCACTGCCAGAATGATGTAACAGCTTATCCCCTCCTGACATAGGCAGCCAGGCTGAGCCTGCCCAGGGCCTGCCCTGCGGATTTCCAGTGAAACCAAACACGGCCAGCAGCCACGCCAGCCTCCGGGACAAAGCCCTGCTAAAACCACCAGAAGCCTTTCCTTGACTCCAGAATCTTCCTCTCAGATCCTCCTTGGATCAGAATTTGTATTTATGCACACTCCTGGAGCATTTCAGAGAGGTAAGGAGGGCTGGCAGTGTGCACTGCATGTTACAGACACTGCCTTTGCACAGGACCCCCTTGCAAGGGTTCCTTAATGGATTCTAACACATTTACTGTGAAATGAACACAGCAGATACTGTGGGCTAATTCATTAGCTAGTTATGATTGATTCTTGTTTTCATCATCATAAAAGCAGACTTCCTGTGGTTAACACAATGATTCCAATGCCCTCTTTGCTTACACACATTTGAGCCAGCCACTGTTCCACTGACCCCACAGCACTTACCACATCAAGGCTAGAATGTGTTTAATGACTGGAGACTTGGATTAGGTAACTTAAACACAGCTTTCACTCACCCTGGTCTCACAGCACTGTCCACAATGATTTCTAAGCTGTTTGTACATGCAAATTACTTCTCTCATCTGGACCAGGTAGTTGCCTGAGAGACTGTAGCTATTTCACAGCACTCACACTGTCCATGAGCTCAGGGTACAAAGTGAAGGGTGCCACATCCAATCACCATCACCAGGGAGACTTTTGGGAAGTGTAATGTGATTATAGTCAAATCTAGTTTATCTGAACGGGGTAGAAAACATGAAAGCCATTAGACAAAAGGGATTTTTGGATAAATGAAGGACCTTAGAACTTATCTCATATGCCTCAAGGGACATGACCTTCTTTTAGATGAAGTGGTACTTTGATCCATGGGATTTTAGATGACAGGCCCACATGGCAGTGTGGCCAGTAAGTCAGGAAACTTCTGCTGCTGTTTCAAGGACTGGCACAGGACTCCTTGCTACCATAAGCCATCCAGACACTGATTTACACTGGTCTCAAAGGATGGGGCTGTTTAGCAAAGTGATCCCACAGCAATTCTACAGCACTGAGGAGAACACAATCTGGATTTGAAAAGGGGAAAGGTAGAGAGGAGGATGGAGAGAGGAGTTGCCAGTCTTGGCTCCTCTACCATCCTACCTGAGTTTCTTTGGAATACTTCCATTCTGTTTGGCAGGGAATAGAAGCATGGACAGCTCAAAAGATAAGGGTTTATCCTCTGTGCAAGGCTCTAGAGATACACATAACTAGAAAAGAAAGGCAGAACTGAGAGAGTTTAGCAGCTTTAACAAACTCTACAAGTACATATGAAGAATATGCTAAGCTTTTTAAGAGCTAAATAGTCAAATAAAAATCATGCAGAAAACAGAGATATATCCCATAAATGAGGGAAAGGAGAACTATGGGAATACAATCAGAAAAGCTAAGGAACAAATTGAATTATGATTAGCCAGGGACATAGAAGGCCACAAAAGAAGAATCTGTATGATCTGAAAAGCAGACAGGACAAGTCATGGTTCAGCAGAGAGGCAGAGCAAAGACAATGCACAGAAGGCTACAACTCAACATTGCTCAACTTTCACAAGATCAACAGTGAGCAACTACTGCCTATCATTGTTTTAAAAAGAAGCAAAACTTCAGGTTAGAATAGGAAAGAACAACTTAAGAAACACTCAGAACAAGGAAGATGCAGCTTAGAAACTTGTGTGGGTCCTCCCTGACCCAAGAAGAGTATTTCAAACTTCAGAACAAACCAGACAAGAGTCTGCTTTATCTTCACAAACATCTTTCCAAACCCCACACTCTCTCTCGAAACATCTCTTGAAGCTGTGGAAAATTACAAACCAATCAGTTAAGAGCCATCTTTGCAAAGACTTTGGAAAAAATAAACCAAGCAGTTTCCAAGTACCTAAATACCTATAGGGCAAGAGTACAACTTAAAAAATACTTCTGGCAATATCAGTTTGCCAACAAACTCATCTTCCCACCCCTGATTTTTCCTTCATAAATTTGGGTTTCACCCCAAGTTAGGATGAGTTTGTCACAGGAAAGCATCTTCCAAAACCAAGACCATTGGTTCACAGCAGCTCCCAGATCTAAAAGCAGGAAATCAAGGAAAAAAGGACTGAACAGCATATTGAGAGACAAAGCCTGAAACACATAACTAGACAAACCAGGAATAGGTAGCTGGGCACTTATTTGACAGGAAAAGACTTACTATGGGCAAAGAAAAGACAAACCAGAGTTTTGTTTATCCTAATGGGGATGCTATCCTTAAAACAGTGGGATAATTATTCCATGTTCTTTAGTGGTGGTGTCTCAGCTGGAGAAATGCCAAAATGTGGGGTCTGCACAGTAAGATCGATACTGGCAAACTTGGGAGAATCCAGATAAGCAAAAGGGATAGTTTGGGAAAACATTCTTCTAATCTTTCCTTGTAAAGCACATGTTTTCAGATAGGTTTCTCCAAAGTACAGAAAAACCAAGCAGTAACAAAAATATTTCAGATAATATAATTTTTGAAGATAAAGGAAGGAAACAATTACATTCTAAATCAGTGGGGAGTGAGGGGGATCAAGGAAGGAGGAATAAAAGAGTAATTTACTGGGCTAATTAAAAGCAAATCTTTGTGTGTGTGGCAACTAGAATCCCTGCTACTGAGGAAGGTTAAACTATTTATTTTTGTACAAAGAGCACCAAGAGCAGTGCCTAGACAGGCTGGCATCCTCCTTCAAGAGAATAAGGATCCTGTTGTCCTGCAGGAATCTTAGTTTCTCTAACTGGGCAACTGGTACAGCTTCCAGCAAAACTCAGCTGGCCACAGGACTAACTTATATTGCCTTCTCTCCATCCTTCCCAAGCCTAATGAGAATTGCTGGAGCAGAATACAGCACTGACACAGGACTTCTTAATTCCTAGCTGGAATACTGGCCATCTCAGCCCCAATTTGCTATGAAGGTCCAGAGAGCTGCAAAGCCTACAGCTTCAGGGACACTGGGGCTGGAAAAGGGATGCCAAGGGGATCTCCTACAGGGCTCCCACTACATCAGCTCAGTCTCTCAGAGGACAAGGCCTGTAGCTCTGGAACCCCACCTACTCCTTCCCTCTTTGCTGCAGGAGAACCTCACTGGGGTGGAGAGGGCACCAAGGCTGGCCCCTGCCTCTCCACAACACCACTCAGATTGTACTTTAGGAACTGGAGCCAACAATTTTACTGGGTCTGTGCCCTGCCATCCCCCAGACTTCCACCTGGTCCGTAGGGTGCAACTGGTTCAGATAAAGGTGTCTGACCACTTAGTAACACCACCATAAAGACTGAAAAATAAAGATGCTCCCAGCATTTGCAAGGCTCCCTGCCTCTTTTTAGAAGGTTTCAAAAAGAAAGTTGGTCTTTGGGGCACAAGGGCTCCTATATCTGAGCAAAAAACCCCATGCAATGGTGCAGAACCTGTGAGTGAGAAATCAGGAGAAGAGCACTATTAAGAAAGACCACAGAAGGAATGAAGAAGAGAGAATAAATGGAATAACTAATACACATTTGCTCCAAGGTTCTCTCTGCACCAATTGGCAAAAAGAATACAACTGAATCATTAATAATTGAAGGAACTTGAAGACAAAGAGATTTTCATCCAACGTTAAAGGGATGAAAGAGGGCTGTAATGAGAGTTCTGATGACGGAATCATTTGCGGAGGGACTGGGAAGGAGGAGGCTATATTTTAAAGAAATGGTTCCTTTGTAAGACAAGAGCAAGCATTCTCATTACTAATGCAGACAGACACATCTGAAAGACCTTATTCAGCTGATGGTGTCACCAAACACCCTTCTGGACACAAGCTCTCCACTAACAATACTAAACAAGGATAGGAGACTGCTGTAACAAAATATAAAGTGTCACTTGTTTATTCTTTTTAGCTTCATAAATCATTTAAGGATGAATATTAACAAGCAGCCAGTTTTCTGTGCCTTTCTTAACTGATGATTCTCTGCACATAGTTGATGGGAGCTTGAGCTTTCACTGCTTTTGGAAGCTGGCCCTGCAGACCAAGTCAGGACCAACATCAGTAGCAAAACACAGGGGGTTATCTCGTCTTAGGAGCTGAGTCTTGTACAAAACAATTTCCACTTACACCTTTTAAAGGATCATCAGCAGTGGAGACAGGCACACTCATGTCAGCCTCTAGCTCAAGGCCTGGAGTTTTGTACCAGACAGTTTCTGAGCAAATGAACTGTATTAAGAGACAAACAGCACATTAACATCACTGGCTTGCTGCCATATTCGAGGGGAAAGATGTTAATGGAACTCAGTAAGACTGAAATGCATTGTTTTCCTCATAAAGAATAAAAATCTACAATTTCAAAAACAGAGATAAGACTAGATAAATTTCTTAAGAGGAGGAAAAGTCAAAAACAAAGAAGCAAAAAGGAAAAAAAAATAAAAACAAACAAAACCAAGCAACCAAAACCCCTGTAAAACCAATGCACAACAGCACATCATTTACAGAAAGTACTAGGATCCTACTGTGAACCAAAAGCTCACATTATCAGAGTAACCAACTCTAAATTAACTACTGATCCCCTAAAGCTATCCTTGCAAACCTTCCCAAGTCCCAGTGTGGGGCTTGTGACAGTGCAAACCACAAAGGGCTTTTCAGATTTACACTGTAACATCATCACTCACCACAGCTAGCTCAATGAGCAGCAACTAGCAAGGAGGTATGACAGAAAATTCAACAAGAGCATGGCTCAGCCTGTCTGCAGCCCCACCTGAGCAGAAGCCATGCACAGGACTGTGCCCTCCTGCCACCCTCCACACATTAGTGGAACTTTTTCCCAGCTCCACACCAACATTGTATTTTCTGCACTGCTGGGGCTTTGCTCAAATCATCTTTTGCCATCCCCTGAATATCCCCACTGCCATTAGCAGGATGGCAGGAGCTGTAGCAGCCACTGACCCAGGTGAGTGAGGCAGAATGGACCCCACAGACCCTGTTCTTGGCTGTAGTCTGTCTGCAGAAACACGCACAGAGCCAAAGGCCAATAAACAGAACCTAGTTTACGAGGAAACTGGGATGTTTCTGTATTATTTTTTAGGTGCTGGGGATCTTGTCTGACATGTTTTCCTCATAAAGTCTCACCTTTGTAAGCTGTGTATTTTGGGCAGAGTGACTTGGGCCACAGCAGTGTGGGCAGGACTGTGTGCCCGTGGGAGGGACTCACACTGCAGCAGTTTGGGCAGGACTGCTGCTCAGCAGAGTGGATCCAGGCTGGAGAAGTTCACAGGGAACTGTGTCCCATGGGAGGGACTCCACAGGCTCACAGGGGAAGGACTCCTCTCCCAGAGCAGCAGAAGAAAACCTCAGTGATGAACTGACCAAAACCCCCAGCCCTGTCTCCCTGAGCTGTAGCTGGGAAGGAGGGAGGGGCTGGAGGAAAAAAGGTGTTTTTAAGAGCTTCTTTTACTTCTCAATATGCTCCTCTGACTTTTTTAGTAATAAATTCAATTTCTACCAATAAGTTGAGCCTGTTTTGCCCTTGGAGCATTATCTCCCATTCCTTATTTCAACTCATGAACACTTCATTATTTTTTCCCTCTCCTCTGCCCAGCTGTGGCAGGGGGGGTGAGCAAGCAACTTTCAAGTGTCTGGTGTTGGACCTGTGTCAAACCACAACACTCACCTTTCCCAAAATGCAAAATATTCTATTACTCCAGAGTTTAACAGGATCTATCAACCATTAAACACAGTTAAACACTGTGAATATTTAGAAGCATTAAAACCTTTTGAGGAAGAAAAAAGAGAAAGGCATGAGCTTAGCTTATCCTCTGATGTCTGCTTCTAGAGGCCCTTCCTAGGGGTCACACCTGATGCTTTCAGGCAAGAAAACATTGTCTTCTCCTCAGAGATTTAGGATAATTCTGAAATGTTTCTGTGCTATAAGTATAGAAGCAAATGTAAGCAGATTTAAAATTAGATAAATGTAATACACACTCACATTGCTAACATTTCATTCTTTTCCATTTGCTTTCCCTTGTCCTTCAACCTGCCTGCTGAAATTTATAAAATCCTCTGACTTTGGCTTTCATCCATCTCTTTCCTTAAAACATTTTTCCTTGTCTCTTTTCATTCCCTTGAACAAGGAAGAAACTAAGTGTGGGACCATTCTCTATATAAAGCTATATTTTATTAATAAGTATAAACACACAAATTGGTTCAGATTGACTCTAACATGCAGCCAAGACAGAAATAACTGGAAACTATTTCATTTTGTAATGCCTTGGTAGAAATGATTTTACACTTCAGTAACTTGAAAAACAAGCTACTGTGACCAGAAAATGCTTTCTACCCTGCAACTTGTGATCAGCAGATGAATGGAAGGCAGAGTGCAAAGGCAGGTAGCTCAAGATAAAAAATCTCCTGACTGCATGCCCCTAATATCCAGAAGCTTGCCATCTGATAGAGAACTTGGACAGTAACATAAACTAAAGAGCTTAAGGCTTTTTTTTTTTTTTGTGCTTTCATTTTATTTTTATTCAACTACCCCTCTACACGTTGCTATTTAATTTCTGTGGCTCAAGGTTTTGCCCCTTTAAAAGACCAAAAGGTTCTCTCATCCTGAACTAATCTTTTATTCTTGAATGGCACTGGATTGAATCCCCTTATTTCCCCTGAGTATACCAAGGGTAGTGACAGCTGATCCTTGCTTATACTGCCCAGTCAATTATTCTTATTTTCCTTCTGAAGCCCACAAAGACTGTTCAGGACCGAAAGCTCTCCCAGTGTGAGGGCACCTGCTAAGAAATTAATGCATGAGACAAAATGAGTGGGAGGAGAAAAGGGGCTGTAAGGCATCAAGCAGCTCACTGGAACCAGAGGCAACAGCTCAGCCCAACTCCTGCATCTCTGCCCTGACTTCCAGGAAATGAGGAAGTATTTCTCCAACCCAGCTTCACTACACATTTGGCTTTTCTTACCCAACAGCAAGGCAGAAGGTCACTGTATTGTTTTCACTTCGTTCACAGAGCAGCAGCTGGAGACTCGGCTCCAGATCACACCCAGAGTTTGAGGTCCTGCACTCACCTGTACCAACTTGCTGTCACATGTGTAAATACAGATGGACAACACCTGCCAGCTGCAGGGGAGGTCTCAGAGCAGACCTGCTGAGGCACTTTCAGCTGGTGTTGCATGACACAGCAATCTCTGAGAACAGCAAAGAGGTTTGGCTGTCACAAGATCCTTCCTCACACCTCCCAGTCCACGTGGAGCGGGAGCAGGAAAGAATGCAAAGGGGATGCAGCTTGAAAATTGAGAGCAAATGCTGTATGGACTGGTCCTAGAAATAACACAAAAATCCCCAATGAAACAAAATCCCTACAAGGAAAGATCACTTGGGTCCAAATCACTTATAGCTCATGCTGAAATCAACCAAGAATGTCTCTGCCAGTCTCTCTAAGTGAAAGAAAGCAAAACCCCTGGGTTCAGGCAGATGTCTTCAAGCTCTTAAAAGCAAAAGACTACCCCAAACAATATGTTAAGAAAAACAGAAAAGAAAGATGGATTGTAAATAGAAGATTTTCCTTACCTAAAGATTCAGAGAAACTACATTACAGGAAGTGAAGCCCAGCCATACACACAGGTCCTGCTGCAAGCCTGGCTGCTCTCAGGGAAGAGCCAACCTGAGCCAAGGCTGATCTTAGGGACCAGAGTTTGGAGAGAGAGGGGAGGAGCCCCTCATCTTCCCAATGAGATCCCAGCAGGAGCAGAGGCTCCAACTGAAAAGCCCAGCTTTGGCAAACATGGGATACACAGGCAGAGCAAAGCCCAAGCTGACAAACAGGCTCTCCCTCGGCTGCTGGCTGTTCATTCATGCTGGTGCCATCTGCTTCACTCCATCCTTGGAGGGCTCATCCAGCAAGGAGGAGCAGAGCCTGTGTGCCACCCTCCTGCTGAGGAGCACAGCAAAGGCAGGCTGCTCTGAGAGGAGAGGAGCCTGCCCCTTCCCCAAAACAACCTGTGTGGAAGGAACCAGGCTGCAGGGCAGGCAAGAGGGATGGACAGAAGTGAGGGAATGAGACCAGAAAAGAGCTGAGGAAAGCAGCCAGGTACCTGGTGACCCATCCCAGGCTCAGCAGAAGGGAGCAAGGAGGCTGCAGAGCCAGGACTGAAGAGGGATTTCAGCATGGGCAGAAGAACACCCATTATCCCAGAGTGCTGAAACCAGAGTGCTGCCCAAGCTGGATGGTGCTGACTGGCGTGCAGCCCCTGGGCTGCTCCAGCAATCTTAGCAAGAGGAGGGACCCCACATTCCTGCACCTCTGCAGGGTGCACAGCCACTGCTTCCATGGACAACACTCCTCCTTCTACAAGTTATTCCCAGATTAAAACTACCCTCATACTAAATTACTTAGCATATTTGAGGCCCAGATTCCTGAAAAAAAACGTTTACTGATTTCAGAGCTGTGTGGCTTCAAACAAGAAGACACAAGCCAACCTTTGAGGCTGTCACCCAATGCAGCACAGCCACAAGCTCTGGGACTGTCACTGAACACATCTCACATGGGTTTGGGGATACCAGTATTGGATCAGCCATCCCATCCTCTCACCCATTGTTGTTGGTAAAGCCTCAGCACAGGAATAAAGTGCTAGAGAACTACATATATATGTGTGTGTGTGTGTATATATCCAGACACAGAGCACATAACTGTGAAACACCCCATCTGCTCACGTTACAACATTTTAAACACATGCAATTAACTGAACTGAAATGGCATAAGGATCACTCAGTGTCTTTTTCCCCAACTCCCACAATTTCCACCTTCCTCTCACCCTAACATATGGGAATGCCATATGAGTTACTGAATGGATCATGCTAAAACTGGAGCCTGCAAAATCTATTTTTAACACAGATTATGGGGGGATATTGGCAGTCCGTGGTGCAGCATTGTTTGCCTTACGAGTTTGGTCTGTTACTACTTCTGGCAAGCCCCACTTCCAGCACTGACATCTCCAAACTCTTCCATATTTTTCCTTGGTGTTCTGAAATAAAACTCAGTTTCTATGAGAGTTCTTTGGTGGGAACTTTGCAGGAATGGCAGGTCAGGGGAGAGTTAGCCCAGTGCAGTTTTTCCAGCCTGCTGCTGCCCTTCTGCAGTAGCCACGAGATGCCCAGTTTTCCCTGTCAAAGCTACCAAGGTATTTATTAATCCATCATGTAGGGCTGTTGCCCTGAGCTTTTATGAAATGTCATGGAGACACACAAACCATGTGTTGCCCCAGGAAATGGGCAGAAAAGAGTCTATATGGGTTTGTATTGCCCTCTGGTACAACTGGGGAGGTATACAGCTTTTTCACCCACTCTTGAAAGCCCCTCCACTCTAAGGGGCTGAAAAACCAAGGTCAAAGTCTTAGCAGGAGAAATAATTGGAGCAACCTGATTTGTTTGTATGTTGATTATTAATCCTGATGCACAGGCAGGGAGATGTACATTAGGGATCCATCAGCAGAAGGACACAAAAATGAAGAATCTCTTTACAGGGCCACAGCAAGTTTTACTAAGCACTTTAAAGCCAAGGCAGGTCAGGTCAGCCAGTTATTATTGCTCTGAGCAGCTCACACATCAGTGTCAGCATACATTACCTGAAATTGCAATGATTATCAAGAACATCACTTTCTCCTACCCTTGAAAATCAATCAAACCTCATCTTCACAGCCAAATGCACCATCAGCAATGCAGACTCAATCCAAAACCAGTATCAGATAAAAACCTTCAGGTGACATCACCAAGGACTTGAGGGAACACATGCCAAAATAAAGTGATTTTGGACAGTAACTACTTCTTTCCTTTTAACCTGTACAGGCTCATCAGCACTAGGCTCCACTGGAAAGTTTTTCTTCTATAATGAATTTAACAAGTAAAAAAAAAAAAAAAATCACACATACACAGATGGATGCAGTTTCTAACTGATTCCAGAAGTTACATTCATATTTGTATATTAGATTTTACTTCAGAAAACACAGGTGCTGCCTAGGCAAAATGGGATGCTGGGACCTATCCAGCATTTCCAGCTGTGGCTGGAGACAAACAAGCCAGGGATTCACAGAGTTCCCAGTAGTTAAGGAAGGGAAGCTGGGTGCACTGAAGCAGCTTTAAAAACGTTAAACAAAGCAGAAACTGGAACTGATGTGTCATAAACTACTATCAACTACCATGAAACTGTTACTTCATTTTAATGTGCCACAAATCCAAGCCAGTCTCTTCAGGGTACCAGCATTTCACATGCAGAGGCAGCTCAGAGTCTCACACTTAAAATACTTTCACATACTTCTTTTGCCCTCCATGAAAAAGAAATTCCCACTCATTTCTTCCTGGCTACTCTCTGCAGGACTGAAACTTCAGAAATGTTCTCATGCTTTTCCCTGTGACAGTAAAATTTGCTGGCAAGGCTGCGCTTTCTTGTGTATCAGGTTTCTACTCTTTACAGGCAAGCTCCCTTTTCTCTTCATCACTCAGTACCAGAGATTTTATTTCATTTTTCCTGATGTAACCATAGATCAAGGGATCTGAAACATTGCAGAGCATGACTAGAATCTGTCACGGATAAGGCACCCATGTAAAGGAATAGAGGCACTGTGCTCCACAAATAAAGCCAGGTTTCTACTATTCCTTCCTCAGAAGAGATCAGGAAGAAGAAGTGGGGACCTATTCTTAAGGCCAGTGTGGCCAAACTCAACTGGGAAAGAAGCCCAAGTTGAGACACAAGCACCAGAAGAAGCCAGTAAGAAATTAAAGCTTCAAGAAGCAGTAGTGCTGGGGAGAGGCAGCTCAGCTTCAGTGACCAAGGCACTGCCCTCACACGACAGCAGAGCCCTTGAATGGTCAGGTGGAGCTCCCCCATCCCATATGTTCCTCTGGCTCAGAGAGTGATCCACGCTGCCTTCCCTTCAGCAGGGGGAAGACAGGGAGTGGGAAGAGGGCAAATTAATTCAGAAGCTCTTGGCAGGCATATAAGTAAAAAAAATAAAGCCAGAAGTTATGTGGAGCAAGCCCTGTGCTGCCAAATGAAGTCACGTGTGGCATAGTTCTGATCTGAGTATATTTTTTTAAAATCTTTATTGTTGTTGTTATTATTATTATTAGCATTTGGCAAAAGGAGACAGGAAATACCTTGCTGGTGATGTCTGCTCCCAGCACAAGTCAGTTTGGAATGCTGAATAGCTTACCCTGAAAAAAAGGGAGAACCAACTATTTTCAGTCCCAGCCTAGACTGTTACTCACGTAAGCACCATTGCAACAATTTTAGTTTTGTTTCTATTTTATAAGAGGCTATTACATGAGGAGAACAAACATTCCCAAGAATGTTCACTTTTCTCCTCCTCTAAACTGGGCATGGTTTTGGGGAAGGGGAAATTTGCACACATATGCACTTGTAAAAGTTGAGTTCAATTTAACAGGAAAGAGCCTCAGTTCAGTTAAAAGCCTTATAAAGAAATGAACCCTGAAAGAATCCTGCCTTTCAGAGATGTAAAAACACAAAACCAGAAAACACTGGCTCATCTGTAAAGTGAAATGCATGGTTCCACTGGAGGATACAAGTAACTCCCAGTCAAGCCAAGGGCTGACTGACTGACATGAAAGACTCGCTCCCTGCAGCAGCAGATCGTACGGTCTAACAGGAAATCAAACCTGGAAGGAACCTGTTTTTAACTCCTGGGCAAAGAAGTAGCTTAAGCATAAGGAGGTTGTAAAATTATGTAGCTTACAAAAGATAGGCTCAGTTTAGAAATATATAGAGCATCAAATTCATAGAACACTAAGCAAGCCACCTACAAATCTCTTGCTCGAAGTGAAAGACAAAAATACAGCTCTTTTCTCTGACAGAATACATCCCTCCATCTGTTTGCTGCTTCAGGTCAGATTAAATACTGCAGCTCCCTAGAAAGCTAAATAAACTTCACCTAAAGGGACCCTGAGAACACTGACATGTGACTCTGACTGCCTTTATTCCTTCTCTCCAGAGTTTGTAGCCACAGAAGAGCCCTGTGCCACTGCTGACAGACTTTCTACACTCCCTGAGGCAGCGCCTCCACACCAAGCTGTCATGCCAAATACTCTGTCTCCATCATGTTACTGAAAAGCACTTGGATGCTTCTCATGGGTGGACCCCAGGACCAGATCCTTTCATTTCTGCAGGGTAAGTTTTTTTCCCAGAAGCCTGACTACTGATAGAAATAAGCTCTACACTTCACCCAGACACATCAGGGTCCCATTTGCACAATCACACACAAAGCAGCACCTCTGTGCTCTCGGGAGTACAAAGTGTGTCTAGAGTCAAACAACTTTCAATCCAACAGCCTGATGCCAATGTTGTGAGTCAACAAAACAAACATTCAGGTAAATAAAATTACTGTGGATGTTTCATTCTCATGCTGGTGGAAAATCAGGGCTCCAAGTCCTTGGCTTCAAAGCACAGGACTTCTGTCATCTCAAATGACGGAGAGTCCCTACAGCTGCTTGTACTGGTGTGTCTTTGACCCAGTCTGCATGGGACACCAGCATCCCCACTCATCATTTCATGTAAGCCAACATTCAATTTAACTCACTCATCTCTGCCTGCCCTGCCTTTTACCTCTATTTCCAGCAACTACTGAAAGCTAAAGGCTGTTTACATCACTGCCTAAAAGAGTATTTCATAACACACTGGACTACTAAAAAAACAACCTCCTTCAAGAAGAGCCTCAACATACCCATAATTTTAAATGCAAAACTAATCTTAGTTAAGTAAGGGCAATTTTCAGTAAGACTTTAGCAGATGAGAGCAGTGTAACTTAGGGGTAAGGAACATGAACTAAACTTGTTGAGGAAGATACCTGAAACAGCTTCTCAAACACTCTGTACAAACAGCTGCTTCAGAAGCACATGTTATGCACATGTATTTAAGAAATCAGCATTATTTCAGAAATGGCATTATGTGCTTTACAAGGCTACATGTCCAAATTGGTTTTATGGACCAAAAAAAATTAGTCATTCACTTTTACACCACCATAAATTCATGACAGAAACACAGTTCTGATAACCAGCCATTTATAAATTGCTCTTTCATATCCTGGCCTCACCTACCTGTTTTCTTATAGCCATGGATGACAGAAAACACAGGTGTATGCTGTGTGTGGAAGCAGGAACTGATAGATTTATAGCCATTATTAAAGTAAATGAGAAGCCAGTGAAGGCACCAAGGGAATCTGACGTGACATAATATCAACCATATCTCATTTATCTCCTGTGGTTAGGATAAAGATAAAATTACTGCAGCTATGCAGTTCTTCAAGAAGAAATAGGGCAAGAGAAGCCACAACAGAGCAGCAGCTGAGCACAAGTTGATTGATGATACCAGTAACCCTTCAACACGTACTGCCACAATCTGGTGTCAGCCCACCAAATTACTCAGGAGCACTTGCTAAATAAATGTGAATCACTTTGTTGCAGCAGCCTTTCTCACTTGACACTCAGGTGTGACAGCTGCACCAGCATGCCTGCTCACCCAGGACACACACACTTCTTTCACTTACAGAAGGTTTTGAGGTTTGCTCCCAAAGCCCAGACTGCCACAAGCTCACAGTGATGCAGCCACAGCCATACACACATGCACCAGCAGCCTTCATCCCGTAAAAGTCACCACCATAAAAATCATAGTGTGGCGGCCCTGTGATTCCCTCTGCTGTGTCCCCAGATCCCAGCAGAGGACCATGGGAACTCTGTGTGAAATTCACACAGAAAAAGTAAACTACTACAGAGTACAAAGTAGCTTGTTTGCTTGAGTAGTGCTACATTGTCACACAGGATGCTTCCTGTAAAATCACTATCCCGTACCTCTCTAGCAGAGTGAGGCATGTCTATATAAAAAAGCCCCATAAATATCAAAAGGATTGCAGCAAAACTCCTAATGCCCAAGTCCAGGCTGGTTTTGTACTCATATTAGAGAAAGACAAGCCTCTCAGTGGTGAACAAGTGCTCCTTCATTTCCATGCCCACCAAAGCCTGTGCAGGACAAGCAGCAGGATCATCGCTGCTCACAGCACTCTGGGATGGTGCAAAGCACCACATTTCTTCCTGAACTGAATGCAGCTCTTCCCTTTTTTCAACTCTTCCACCTCTCACTGCCTCTCTAAACCAAAAGAGAAAAACTTCAGTTTGACAGAACCATGGGGAAATACAAGGACACAAGCATGTTATTCACAATCCAGAAAATCTGTTTTCTGAATTAGAAGCACTCAAAGGCTGAATTCTCCAAGGCAGCTTGCTCAGAGCACTTGATGTGGCCAAGAATAAAGCTGACAGGGCAGAAAAACCCCTCGGATTTTCAATCAATTGCTGAACCACTGAACCGAGCACAGCTGAGGATGGGACTCCAGAACATCACCAGACACATTTTCATTTCACTGGTGCTTCAGCAGCATCTCCTCCCCACCTGTGTCCCACAGCTGGAGCTCTGCTCAGCACAGCTGCCAAGGCCAGGGCAGCCCTCCCATGACCACCACAGACCAAGAGCCATTTCTGTGGGAGGAATATGCAAAGTTCATTCCCTTTGGCTATCCAGTTTGCTGCAGCAATAAAAATAGCTCTACTTCAACAGAGCAAGAGCTATGCAGAAAGACCAAATTAACATAAGTTCAGATAATATCAGAGATTAAAGTATCATATTCAAATATTCACAAGATTAGAGTGCACAACAGAACACATGCAGTGGACATGAAAAACAGGTCATTAATGCATTAAAAATCTAAACAGTATTGGAGGAACTTTCTATCAGTAAGGACAATGAATCAGGAGTTCAGCAGCAGGGGCACACTCTATGCACTGCATCTCTGAACTACAGCCAAGGGACTGGGGAACAAGCTCTAACTCCTGGCTAACCACCTTCCTTAACCCAGCCAAATCATTTTATTTGCAACTTTGGCAGCTCCCAACACAGCTGCTTCTCCCTTCCATTGCTGTGATTTTCAATTTAATACACCATCATTTTGTCCTGCTACATTCCATCTGAGCCAATATCCTGCTTCCAGGGGCAGGACAGAGCATTGTCTGCTGGATGGCAACCTTCCACTTTGCAAGATGTGCAATGCACCACTTCATGCACACTGGAGAAAGTTTTAATTCAGGAGCAATCCCATGAACATCTTCTAGGCACGAGCTGGGTTGTTCGGTGGGAAAAAGCAGCTGGGAGAACATCAAAAAAGTCTATACATGAGTTTTTTCATTTCTTCAAGGAGTGGGATGGTGTTAGCTAAAGTCCTGTGTGCCTTGCAGTGCCTGTCTGCAGTAGAAGGGCTGGAGGCAGCTCTGTGCCAGTGCCACCCCAGCAGGCAGCAGGAAGGCCACACCAACACGTGGCTCTGAGCTGGGAGGGCACAGATGCACTTTGGATGGTGGGGAAGAAGCAGCACTTTGTCTTCCCAGGGCCACCAGAGTGGCTGCAGCATCTCCGTGAGGGATCCCAGCTGGGGTCACGTTCCAAGGCGCCGTCTGTCCCCGTGTGATGGCTCCTTACATAAGGCACTGCCCAGACACACAGAGGAGCCCTTTAACACACTGGCATCCTATCCAACCCTTTCCCACTAAGGAGTTTAATGAGGGCTGTTTCCAGTAAGGTTAGGAGGAAAACAATTCTCTTTTTGATCTGTACGAGCACAGAAAATAATTGAGCAGAGTACAGAGGGGTGGGCAGGAGGGAAAGGAAATGCAGGGCCATTTTCTTCCACTTGCATTTAACTTTGAGCCTTGGAAATACTGGGGGTAAATACTTGAGTTCAAGGGATACACAGTATCTCAACAGAAAAAAACATGAAAAGAAAGTGCAAGAATAAAAACATCCATAACTTTCAGCTCTTTTCCTTGTTTATTTATTTGGGTTTTGCTACTCCTGCCCCGCAAATCAAAGAGAAACTGCAATGAAGCTGAAACATTTTGATCATTCACAGAATTTTTCTTTCCTGAAATGTCTCACATTGAACCAGTCAGACCAATGTGAGAAACATTCCTGTAGGGAGTGTGGAGTTATGATTTGCTCAATGAGGAATGTCTTGATTTGCCTTCTATACATCAAGGCTTGGCACAGCTTACATGTCTCACCAGCAGCACTAAAAACCCAGCTATAAAACCACAAATAAGCTCATATTGCTGCTCAGTTGTTCTGCAGAAGTGTTTGCATCTTGGAATTTTATGTTCTTTATAATCCCTGTACAATTACAGCTTCTCCCATTCTTGCCAGGACCAGGCTTCTCCCCAACACTGCTTTGTGAAAGGTTACACCTATTAAAAAACCTCAAAAAAACCTCATTACTGCTTATTCTGAACACAACAGTGTTTAGCAAACTGCTGAGAATGGGTCTGCCTTGCACCGGGCACTGTACAAACACACAGCAAGAATATTTATGTAGATACATAGGTGATATACAGGATTGATGTTTTTGTGGAAAATGAGTGGTAAAAACATAACACAAACAGATTTTCTAGCAACTCCAGGACTCTTTTGTAGTGGGGTAAAACACTGCTTTGCCTGAAGCTGTACATACTTATTTTCATGTGGTGGGAACTTGTGTGGCAAAAAATATCTGAAAATACAAGTAATACTGAAAGACAGTAGGAGATCTCTGTCCCAACGAGTCTGCTATCTCAGTCATCATTAAATATCAAAGAGGGAGGAAAACAATAAAAGTTCTTACTTTACATGGCGTGAATGTTTCTCTAGACAGAGACTACTACTTTAAATACTGCAACTCCTGATGAAAGCAGCAGATTATTTTATTATTTTAAACAACTTGGGCTAGACAGCAAAACCCTAGATGTGGTGGACAGTCAACATTTTACACCAGGAATGTTTTGTTTGTTGTAAAGTATTCCTCATGTTTAAAACACAAGTATAACAAAGTGCACAATTCCAGTAACATTTGTAAGTAATGATAAAGGCAAGTACCTCAGTCTGTTTAACATCAGTTTGGAAATTGTTGTAAAGGATGGATCATAGATATGATTTTGAATGAAAATGCTTGCTTCCTATTTGAACATTTTTTATAACACCCTGTGTAAATGAAAAGGGCTGTTCATGACCTCAAAAGGATGGTTTGGCTGTGGAATTCTGTTTCCCACCTATACTGGTTTTATAATGAAAATAAGTTTTAATGCTGATTAAGTTTTCCGAATACTTATCATACTATACATCTCCATTCTGCCATGCACCCCCTCAGCCCCCCCCCCAAAAACTAAAACCAAACCCAGAAGTAATTTTGGTGATTATTTTTTCCATGGTAAAGCGTGAAAAACCACAACAGCAATAACATGCTTGCTTGCTTTCACACAATTCTTACAGCTGCTGGCACTGCATGAGGACTCCTTCACCCTCACTTAGCTCAGTGGAAGTTTCTGCAGCATCCTTTGGGATAAAGCCCTTAAACACTGAGTTTACAAAGCATTTAAGCATCTGTAGAACTCTGAGCACTTGGGCTATCCACCCTCACTTAGAGCACTTAAGCACTTAGACTAAATCATGCGCTTGGTGGCATCGCTGACTCCAGGCTTTACTGTTGTGTCTTTACAGCACTTCCAAAGTGCAACTGCAACACAGAACCAGCAGCTCCAGACGTTACAGACCAAAATTTCCTTTGCTTTTGCAGTATGGTTACCAGATGCAGCATCTCTCTCCTCTCTGTGCAGTACATAAAAACCCCTGATTGGGATCAGCTGTTGGCAGGGGTCAGCAACTTGCTGTTAAATTAAACAAATGTATGTGTTCCAAGGGACAGAGAGCCTCTGAAAACCATCAGCAGGTAAATTGTGAGTACTCTCCAGAATGAGGGCAGGACTGAGCACAACAAATGTACCATTAGGTTCAGCACCATGCACCTGAATCTCTGCAAACAGCAATGCCTCTTTGCCTCTCATATACTTCTCAATTATAGATTACTCCCAGGCTTGCTCTAGTTTATCGGCTCATGTCACCATGGCAACACCTCTAAAGGTATAAGATACTTACCCCTCTCCCTTACATTCCCTTCCAGCCAACCTGACATTTGGCATTTATTTAGAAGCCTCCTCCACACATATGCTGAGCTACTACAGGTGCTCCAACCAGCAAGGCTCTGTATTTTACCCTCTACAGGTCCCAGGGGTAATAGACTATATGATTTACTTTGGCACTGAGCACTGCATGCAATCTGTGTGTCAACTATTTGACAGTTTTCACAACAAACCCACCAGTCACTGGCAGGTTTGCTGGCTGATTTAGTTACTTCTGGTCCCATTCATCTAATCATCAAACAAAATACTCCTTAATTAAAAGGAAGAAAAAAAAAAGGCTCTGAATTCCCAGGCACAAACCTTTGGTATATTGACCTGTAATTGCCTAAGTCTGGAAGTTTAATTACAGCCCTAAACAATAACTCATTTCACCAGTTTTAGTGCTACTTCTTCCCCTAGATGAGCAACGGCAGCATCTCTGTTTATTAACTCAGAAATGCTGTACACAGGAGAGCAAGCTGTTTCTCTTTTAGAGCCACGCAGTTTTTGTGTACACAGAAGAAAAAGCTAACTAGGACACAAGAGAGCATTGGCTGAAGAGAAAACTGAGCCAGAAAGGCATGGAGGCAGGATCAAGCTGTCTTCAGGGAGCCCCAGAGAACAGAAGACACTGAGCACACAGCTGCACCATCATTGAGGAGCCTGCTGCCAAGATTGGATTTGCCCATCATCCATACTGTAAGTCCCTGGCTGAGGATGAGGGATGCTTCAGCCCAAGCTCTCTGCACAAAGGGATTAGTCATGTTCAGCATCTCAGCCACAGGCCCAGACCATTAATGGGGTTCTAGACAGCCTTGACATGGGAGAGGTAAAGCAAGCTACTGGCAGCCCACCAGCACACTGGAGGAGATGGCTCCAGCTGAGCAATACTTCAGATGCTTTGATCCAGGTGTAAAGCCAAGCTCTGGCTTGCCACAGTGAGCCTGATGTGCCAGACCCTGCATCTTATTTCACAGTGCAAAATCAATCAGAGCTAAGATAGGTGCAAGAACTACCATAAAAAGGCAATAGTTTCCCAGACCAGAGTGATGAAACATCAACATCTGAGATCAGGGCCCAGCAGAGGGAAGGAGAAGGCAAGGAGGAATTTGAGATGAGGTAACTTCACAGACTGGAAATGTCCCAAATGAAACACACTGTCAGAAAACTCAGGAGAGCAAAAAGCAAGGTACTCCAATAAAAGCCTAAGTCCTTGTGCATTTCCAGAACAGAGCCACCAACTAGTTGAGGTTGGCAGAGGCCTCTGGAGATTCCCCTTGTTCAACTGCTGTGCACAAGCAGGGTTGCATGTGTTCACAGCAGCAACTCTTTGTCCAGAAGACAGCTAAAACAACCTTTTGGCTCAGTTTAATTAGAAATGCAATTTAAAAACCCACAGTCTTGCATGTTAATTGGTCAGGTCAGTGAATGGTCAGTCCTTTCCCACATGAAAACATCAATTTTCACCTTCATTACAAATCATGTGATAATCCCTGGCTTTGCACAGCCCTCAGCTAAAGTCATACCTCATCTCAAACTTGGCTTTATTTGGATACATTCCTCAGGGGTACCCTAAAAGCATTTTCTGCTACACAGAAGACAACGAGCAAATGAGTCAACACACAACTGGGTGTGAACTTGTGCTGCTCTTGACTGCCTATTCATTTCTCTAAGTGTAAATCAGGAACAATCCCACTGCTGTCAACTGAATTACATCAAAGAAAGAAAGCACACACAGCCCTCTAAATGAAAGAGGCAGTATCAAGTTTCATAGCTTGTATAAAACACTGCATGTCATTAAAGGCTGAGCAAAACATGGGTGTTTCATGTCCTATTTATTAAACCACAATTGCTGTCCTTCTGCAAGAACACCACAAAAAAGGGATGTAAGTCTCCCATACAAATGCAAACCTACCTGTTTCCTGAAGTACTGCTAAAACTTACACTACTACACATATCCCTTCCACTAAAGGGATTAGGAGAAAAAGAAACTGAAAGAAAATAGAAAAAAAAATGGAAAAATATATAAGACAAAGTCTAATATGCATAGCAGATAATGAAATAAAAAGGACACAGGATTGTGATTTTTAGAAATCCAGGATTAAGCTCTTCTGCTTTAACAGAAAAGACTCCAGCAAATAAATGGGCAGCAAAGCCACCCCTTTGCCAAGTGCCCCACACACACTGGGAAAGCAGGGATGTGAGTCACATTGCTGCTGAGAAACTCAGCTCCTCACAGAGCTCTCATCACTGTGCTCCTTGCTCTGAGACTCAGCACCAGCTGGAGTGGTCCCCTTGCTGCTGAAACCTTGCCTGCTCTCCTGTCTGCAAAGTGTCTTTTCTTGCTTGGCATGAGAAGAGGACAAGAGAGACACCTTGGTGACTTGAAGGGTGGAAACAGAAGGTATGACTCAGTACTATTAAACTGGAAGGACAGCTGCCTAAAGGCCAGAAACTGTGCAGATAAAACCACCCATTTGGGTGAGCCTTTGTGGCATCACTTCCATTATGGTTTTCTGCTTTTGAAAGGAGCTTTGGAGAATGCAATTACTCAAGGCCTTTGATGTTTCCTCATGAGTTAAACCACCACTAGGACAGCACTGGAAGTACTAGCACAAATTTGTTTTCACTTACAGAAGCACAAAACCTCTTTAATTCCTCTGCTAAATCTCGAGTTGCTAAAGAATCTGCTTTCACTGCCTGGTCCACACCTGCATCCAAAGGCATCTCCTGGACTGACCCTGGATGCCTTACCTAGAGTGCTCGTTCCTCTGCTTCATCAAGAACATTTAAAATCAGACTGGGGAGCAGGGCAGAATTCTACAGCTAAATCATTCCAAAGCCAAACAAGGAATCAGTGTGTTTCCAAAGATGGGGACAAAAGTGTGCACTGCAATTTTGCAAGGAAAAACAAAGTTGCACAGATAAATGTGTACACAGCCCAAGCACGTTCCACACAAAGCTTCAAGAGTTCCAGCTGCTACTGGAAAGGAACTGTCTCTGTTATCTGACATGTTGCTAAACAGCTGTAAACTCCCTTTTCTTGTGGCGTAAGCACATTTTTTCTCTAGAGAGATGCAATCTGGGTTACACAGAGAGATGTCTTTCTAAAAGTACCATATTTCCTCATGCTCTCAATGCACCACGGTGATGATATTTGTGATGGAAGCATTACCATGTTGGAATTACCAGTGCTCCCTCCAGTCTTGTACCCCATCCTCAGATATAGTGGACTCGACAGAATGTAATAGATCATCTCCATTTTAGATACTTTTTTTTTGGCACATTTTGTTCCTTTCACTCAGCAGTTTCACTGACCATGAGGCTTATCTTCTTAGGGCAGGAACTGAGCTCACTAACATCTCTTCTGCACAACCAGGAACCAGGAGAAGAATGTTTAAGCAGACAGACAAAGAGCAACATTCCTATTTCCTAGGCTTCAGGCCACAGCCTAGGGAAAAGCTCTTATGTAAGAGAATGACTTTATTCTCAAGAATTTATACTTGAAAATTAGGACTATATTTCATTATTTTTCTGGAGAGAAGAAGCCTATCATTTCTAAAGTGATGGGAAACAGAAGCATTCCAAGACAACTGTATCAAGATTATCATTTAATGTCCATGGTCCTCAGTTTGTCACTTCAAAAATACCATTACACGCTCTACCTGCAGGACTTCCAATACCACTGATTCAAGGTTTGCTAGTCACTCATGATTATTTAAAAATTAAATTAAAACAGAATAAAAACAACAACAGAAGCAAACACCTTTGGAGCACAAAATTAACAAAGAGCCCCTCCTGTTATTAAACGTATTTTCAAATCACACCAACATACTTGCTTCCAGAAGGAAGAGAATGAGGCCCTTCAGCCCAATGGTAATTTGCAAAATAGAGCATGGAAGATAATAAAGCTAAAAAGGCATAGTGATTCAGAAGAGAAATGTCACCTTGCTAATAACTATTGTTTGTCTATCAAATAGGTTCATTAGTGAGGATGAATCACAGCAAACATCACTGCCAGTTTGCCCAACAGTATTTAGTGAAGTCAGGAATAACATGTAATAACCAGATGATTTCCTGCAACAAAATGTCAGTGCAAGCTATAGCTGTGAAGGTTGAAGCTGTGTCCAATGAAGACCAGAAACACTCTTCCCACCCCCCAGCAATGTTTCAAAGCAATAGTGGCACCTTGTCAAGAGGGCCCAAGTCAACCTCCTCTTGAATCTGCCAATGATGATTTGTTGTCATTGGAGCACAACAAATTTGCCAACATCTTATTTTACAAAAATTCTATTGTTTGAACTCATGCTTTTCTAAATATAATCCATTTCTTAAAAATACATGAAACCATTTGTCCATTGAAAACTAACAAGTGCCACAGTGGCTCTGAGAATCAGTACCCAGAAACCACAGGAAAAAACCTAAAGGTAATTTTTCAAATACTTGCCATTTCCAAGATCAGAGAACCAGATGTGCTCATCCTAGAGTAACCAGGTTAACATTTAAAACATGACCAAAACCATTCAACACACAAATGTAGTGGGAGGAAAACCCATCTATTTCTAGATCTGACTTGTACAAGCTGTGTTTCAGATTCCAAATGACTCCAAATGAGGCTTAGTTCTCCATGCCTTTTGTCAACTGTTACTACCTATGGGAAGGTAGGTGTACTCATCTTCCTAATTAAATATTTAATCACCTCACTGTGGGTACTAACCAGGGCACCTGTTTGCAAGCACCAACTGACACATTCTCACTTCTTTATTAGGAAACCCACCCTTTGTCCTGTGTGTACATCGCATTTTTCTGCCTTTTTGCTTGCTGCAGCTTTCTTGATCCAGTCCAGAAATGAGATTTACAAAGCTGAGGAGGGACAAAGCACTCCAAAGCTGACACTATCACCTGTGAAACTGTCACAGCATTGCCCTGCCTTTCTCCTTTGGCACTCCTAAGAACCTGGATCTCAGAATGCCTTTCAAGCCCAATTTCTATCATCATAGACTCGTATCTCTCCTGCTTGATGTTAACTGCTTTTTAAAAGATTCACAGATTCCTAAGACATGGGAAAAAAGTTCAAACAGACTGAGATTGGTTTTAAATACACACATGACTTGCAGCACAACATTTCTATTGCTGCAGCCAGGATTTCCAGTCACATTAGTGGAAAATTACTGTTCTAAATGACTCCCCTCTCACATCTCTACCCTCCAAACATTTCCTTGGATCCCATTTAATTTTCTTCCTCTCTCCATACATTCAGACCACCACTAACACCAGGCTGGACAGTGCTGGACTCCTCTTGCACTCTCAGTATAAGTCTCCTCAGTTTTATTTACTAGTCAGGTGAATTATCAAGCAACTACTTCTGTGTTCCTTGATCCTTATGTGACATCAGCCTAAGTGTTAGCAGGGTCAGGAACACAACATTTTTGGCTGCAGTAATATCAAATTACTTGAACCTGGCTTTAGCTCAACAGTGATAACCAGCACAGGCTCTCTCTCTCTCTCTTTTATGCTCTCATGGCTCAAAAGCTTTACTTCAACGTGACCAAAAGACCTGTTACCTTCAGGCCTTTGTTGGTGCCTTTTGGAACTGCAGCCTGTCTGCATGTAAGAATCGTGTTAGTAACACTTTTTTTCTTCTTAAGAAAAAATAAATTAGGGGGGAGGGGAAAAATAAATAAAAAGGCAGTAAAAAATAGATCTGGCTGGAGACCAGAGACCACGAGAACTGGCTCACAGGAAATTGTCCTCTTCAGTTACTAGATAGAAATTTTTTCCCACGTATTACGTGCATCATGCAGGGACAGGATGGTTTTACACTCACTCCAAAAGGCACATTACCACAGGATAAGCTAACTTGCAATCTTATATAGTTGGGAAGAAAGGGAACAGAGAGGCTGCCTCTTTCCAGTTCATACCAGCAAAGCATGAAGGATTCCAGAAGATGCTTTGTCCATTTTGTTTATTTGCATTAGCAAGTTTCAGTTACTGAGTTTTAAAATAAAAACATTACAGTCAACAAAGCAGTAACAGAAACACCATGAAATAGAGGCGCAGAGCTCCTGACTTCAATGGCTCTACTCATATAAGGGGGCATTATTCACAACACCTCATTCACTCAGGTCTTTACATGCTCTTTCCTTGCAGAAATATTGCATCTATTTTCATTGTGCCACTCTAATTGAGCTTAATAGCATATTACTTAACCAGGTCCACAGCTACAGGCAAAGCCTTTTAATACAAAAATTTCCTCACTTGCCAATGAGTGCTTTCGTCTCACAATGAGGAAATGTTTGCACAAATGTGGCTGCTATTGCAGGGTGTTGTTGTTGGTCTAAGCCATGAATGAAAACAGCTAAATCTCCTCCCAAACAGCTTTTGTGATGTGCAATGATAATGACAATTTGGCTGTATCATCTGGCTAGAACTTCAAGCAGCTTTTACTACTTACTCCTCAGTGTTCTGCAGGCACTAAACTGTAGGCTTCTCTCAAATCATGCCAACTGTTCTCTGGAAGCTTTATTTAATGAAACCAGTTCTCCCAACAGCAACACTGCTAATGCACATCTAAGGACAGCAGACTGGCTGCATGGCTCTGCAGCATGCTAAATGCATTGTTACACTGCTTGAGGTCACCCAGGAAATCAGCAGCAGAGCTGGGCTTGGAGCACAGCCTGCCTGAAACCCACTCACCCTCTCTGCTGGCCAGGGGACCAAGATCCAGAGATATCACATTGTGCTCTGCACCACAGTGTTCAAAGCCAGCCATGGTCACAGACGCACATATACAGCAAACTTAGAATCAATTCTGACACCACAGTAACAAAACAAAAAAACCTAGGACGTTTTTATTTTCACTTGCTGAGCTTCCCTGACCTCACTGAGCCAATTTTTCAGGCTGGTTCTACTGTTTCCATTACGTGGCTCTAAACTATCATTCCTAGAAAAGCCATCCACCAGCTTTTCTAGGAACCCAGTAACTCCCCCATCCCCAGCACCTTTTTTCTGTACTTGTTAAGGACCATATTCTGCTCCCCACATACACACACACACTAACTAGCACCTTCTTCCCCAGCACTCCCACTGCTGTCCTGCAAATCCCATGCTGCAGCAGAGCTTGGCTCTCCTGCAGCCAGCACAACAGTGGGTGTGAAGGCCAAAATCCAGACCATAAGCAAGGACTGGTCTGGAGAAGAAATTATATGAAACTGCAGATTTAAACATGTAACACATAAAATACCTGGTCTAGGAAGTGTAGGTGAGTTGGAAGAACTCTCTACCTGAATGTGGAAGTGTTGTCACCTCCTGGTGCTCACTCTCAGAATTATCTAATAGTCAAAAATTACACTAATTCAGAAGTTAGGCTTTAAAGCAGTTCTTATGCCTTGTTTAGACCCTTCATAATACAATCATGCAACGACTGCTCCTTTTGCACTCTAACAAGTATCTTGTTCCACTTGCTATTTTAAAAGAAAAACATCTCAAAGAAGTATCCTACAAAAACAACAAAGAAGTATCCTAGAACTGTGTATTTCCCAAGTACTTGTCATGGAATCAATACTGAAAGCTCAGGAAGAATACCCAGGTCATTCTCATGTTTGATAACAGAAATGCATCTTCCAACAGCCAGCAAAAAGAAAATGAGATCTGGAAGTTATGTTCACTAGAAGACAAAGTTCAAGATGCTTAAGACACTGTCTCTCCTTTTATTCACCTGTAGCATTTAACACCTGAAACCAACACTTCTTATCCTACATGAAGACATGCTCTTACAAAATGTGGGGCTGAACATAGTGTCTCTCTCCACTGAAGAGTCTTTAAAACAATTTCACACCCTGCTCATCAAAAGGCAGGTCAGGGGCTCCTCCAGACTCCCCCTCATCTGGGGAGAAAAGTTGTGTCCTGTATCATACACAGCTACAGAATACTGCAAAGTATGAAAACTGTGAAAACAAGATGGTCATGGCAGAAGACGATTTTCACCAACTCTTTATGATGCCTTAAGTTTCAGCTTTCATATTTTCCATATTTCTGTACTGCATTAATATATAACTCTGAACTTCATATAAAGTGTTAGCAAGTTCTCCTCACAGTTTAGTCAGACAAAACAATCCTTTTGCAGCCCAAGAACCAAGGACACCATTGCAGCTTCAGGCCCAAGAAGTATAAATAACAGCAAATTGGGGAGAGCAATCTGGGAGGATGGGACTGCAAAACCTGAAGCTGTAATTGGACAGTTAACTCCAACATGTAAATGGACCAAAACTTTTATAGAAGTGTGAAAACCTGTGACCTGTCACCCATATTGGGTGTAGCCTTGGCCAGGCTCTTGTACAGCCCAAGGTGTATCCTTTGAAGGCCTGTTAATAAATCCCTGCTTTATTCCTTTAACACTGTCTAGCCCCTGTTCTAGGCAGCCTCTCAAGGCACCATTTCTGGGCAGAGCAAAGTGTGCTAACTCCATCACACCCAACTCCTCTGAATTCAAACCAGCACACAAGGTGCAGCCAGGCACTGTCAGCCCTGCTGTCCTTGTCAAGGACACCACCAGAGCACATCACCTCTGGAATCACATCTCCAGGCAGCTCTGGCACTGCCCTGTCCTATGGCATGGCTCATTTACCTGGCTCTCAGCACTGACCTTTTGGCCCTTTTTATTTCCCAGCTGCTGCACTCCCTGCAGCTCACACCATCCCCACCTAACCTCATCATGGCAAATAGTCACAGCCTGTTCTCTAAGCTCAGGCAACTTTTTCATCTGCACCGCTTCATTTGGCCTAACTTCCCTAGATTTTGTTACTCCTGCCTGAATAAGCTATTTCTACATCTCTACATGACTTCGCTTTCCAAGTTCTAATACCTATGAAATGTCTTTTCCACTCCATCTCCTTCAGCACCTAGGAAGCATACAAAAACCTCAGCAGCCAACCTGTAACAGATCAAAACATCCCTGCTATTTACCAATTTGTCTCAAAGCAGAGCTCTACAAGGATCTCTGCTTTACCCTGAGGAGCAGAAGAAAGGTCATGTCTTCCACTGTTTTCCTGCTGATAATCCAAGCAATCTTTCCTTTCCAATTTGCAATCAGCACTCAGAAATTCTGTGGTTTAAAAGCATGACCCAGCACAACCACATTACACAAGACCAAGAGGAGACACACAACCAGAGGGGTTCTGTGGAGAAACACAATAAATACACAGGCTGTGTGTTTCTGAAACACAAGATGTGTATGGGGGCAAGAGCAGCGCCCATTTCCCAACAACTCACCAATACCCCTGGTCCACTCCTCACTGGTGGAGAAGAGGGTCTACAGCAATACTTGCTCATCAAGGGGAAATCAGAAAACATCTCCAGAGGAGGGCAAGATTTGAACAGGAGAATTAAAGAACCTTTAAGTCAAAGTGATGAATGTGACAGCTGCCATGCAAAGAGCCTACTCTATCTTTATTGAGACACACCAAGTTCACATAAACCTTCAAACTTAGCATTCTTGCAGAGGAACTCAACCAGAGCTGAAGAAAATAGCTTTTCTAGAAATGCAAGCACTGACACTTTACAGGCTGTTTCTCAGGATTTCACAGCTAAAATATTTTCTTCAATCTCCCTGGAAAACAGACCCAGAGCAATGTGACCAGACCAGGTCGCAAACTCTTTCATTAACACAGCATCACTTTTGCTTATCCCCTGCTCCAAAGAGTCTAATTTCAGACTCATAGGGTAGATAACAGCCTTCTGAGATGTGCTGCCCTTGTGAAAGTTGGTATGAAAAACCCTCTGTGGGCTTACGTCCCCCTTCATTATGTCTGCACTTGCAAAAGCAAAACTCAGACTTTCATCCCATTTCTTGATGTCTTCCTAATTCCACACATGCCATGACTGAACTCATACATAAATTCCAACTTGCAACTGCTGTACATAGCTAATTAGGGAGCAATTACTGCTTCTGATGAAGGCAGACACAGCCTAGCAGAGGCAGGGCATGTCCACTCTGCCCTGACCACCCCTTACCCTCACAGCAAAGCTTCAGCCTGCACTGACCTGGCTGCAGGGCTGGGTCATGCTGCCCACTGACAGAAGGGTCTGCAAAATGCCATCCTCTGCTATGGCTGCAAAGGGCTCTGTGCAAGAGGGAAACCACAGCATTTGGAGACAGGCCAGCAATATTTGCAGACCTGGACTTTCCTGCTCAAAGACTCTAAACTGATGTTTAATGTAGAAGAACACCCTACTGCTTTTTATAAAACTTCTGGTCCAAGTCTCAGTCATTCCACTTAATCTAAATGTCCTTCTGGTTTTTTTTTTTTGCTCCCCTTGCAAGAGCAAGTTTTATCCACAGAGTCATGCACTTCAAAAATGCCCTGAAACCACAAATGACAGTTTCTGTGCCCAGACACATGATTCATAACCACAATAAACTTGTTTGAGGCTTGCCTACTCTCTTCGGCATTGACACTAATTCTAAAGATGAGGTGCAGATTGCTTCTCCTGCAAATATGCTCTGTAACCTTGAGGAGAGCTGGGTAACCTTCAGCCTCAGCTTCATTCCTTAGCTGCCTAAAGAGATTGCAATTTCAATAAGACTCCATCAACTGCATCAGTGGCCAGCATCCATGACCCATCCTATGAATACTGCTCCCCAAGAGGAGTGCTTGCATCTTCAAAACTCATCTTCTCAATAAGAAATACAGGAAATGGGTCCATACAAGAGCAGCCCCCTTTGTGCCAGTCAGACCTTTCCTCAGCCATGAGGACTCACAGAAGAAGGGTGGGTGAAGTCAGCATAAAGGAAACTTACATTCTGCTCCCAACTTCTAGCTAAAAAATATCAGACTTTGGCACTACTTCAAAAGAAATTACCAACCACACTGCATGTCCAGGTAGCCTGCAGGGTCTAAAATGGCACATTGTCCATGAAACCCACAGGTCTCCTCCAGCTCAGAAGGCTCTCCATGCATGGCTCAGCAGAAAATGAACCTTCTTGCCTGAGCAAACAGGCTGCAAGGCCCACCCATCTGTACCCCTGCACAGAACAGTTTGACTCTGGGGCTCCTGGAGTGTGCCCTCCCAGCAGCAGGGAGCTGGGTCTGGGCAGCTCCTGTTTCTCTTTGACTGCTCTCTGGCCCTTCTGCACTTGGGCAGTTTGAGTTCATCCATCAGCTCCTAGCACACAACTGGGCAGGATGACTGGCAAGCTGCTTCTGTTTGCACACTTTGTTTTATCATCTTCCTGAATGGAGGGGTTTGTCATGTTCGTCAGTGGAGCAGCCAAGAAAACAAAGAGCTGCTTTAGCTGACATGCAGCAGAGCACACTTTCCTAACATCTTTTCCTTCAAATGACTGCAGTTCCTCCAAAGAACACAGTGAAAGCAATATTTTCCCACAGGCACGAATAGATTACAGCATTTCTCTGAATTGCAAATTATTCTCTTATTATTAATGATTAGCACTGCTGCAGGAACAAACCAAACACTTCAAACTCAGCTCTAGATTTTGTTCTGGAAAATTCTTTACATGAAAGGTGCTCTCCCTGGTACTGCACTTAGGAAAACAGAATCACTTTTGTCCATTTACTGAGACACCAGAAAACCATTTTAAATAAAGGGTGGGAATTGCCCATGATGAGCAGAAACAAAAAAGCCAAGTTCTTGCACTGCAGTACCCCACATGGTAACAGCTGAACACTGAAAGCAATTTCCCATCTTGTTCTGTCAGCACACAGACACCTAATAAATCCCAAGATGCAGAAGACACACAGAAGGCTTTTTTCTACTTCTTTTGGTTGTATAACTACAGGACATAGTTATGACATTCATGCTACTTGAAGAACATAAAGGCAAATAACATAAAAACAACAAAATATACTGGGAAAAACATGCTACTTTTGTGTAAATATAGGACATCTTTCAGGTGTCTGGCTGGCTGGTACAGAATCTGGTGACATTCTTTACAGAATGGCTTGACTTAAGTAATCCATTTTCTTAAATGGTTTATTTGCATAAGACTCTGAGACACCTGACAGCAGGCAAAAAGCAGCTGCATCAGCAGGTGCCACACTGCTCTCAGGTCTCAATGCTGATTATTAGAAGCAGAGATGCTGGTCCCAAGGAACACTTAATTGCCTGCTCACAGCCCCCAACTATTCTCCCAGTTCCAGCACCTCCTTCACTGCAATGCACAAAAAGCACTTTTTTTTTTTCCATTCCCAGAAAGGGCCTGCCATGGGATGGGCAGGCTGGGCCTTCTGCTGCCCATACAGCATGCAACAGCACTGCCCAGGAGGAAACTGGGAAATGCCAAACCCTTGTTGGCATAGATTCCAATGGAATCAGGAAGGCCAAACTTGACACAGGGGATGGGTCAATGCCATGGAGAGCAAGCAGATATCATGGAGTCATGCTGGGATGCCTTCCCAAACCTTAGCACTGAACCAAAGATCAGGTTCCTCAAAGCTGAGCCCTTGCACCATATCTGGCTGTTTAAACTTAGTCAGCAATGCACTCCCAAAAAATTTCACCAGTCTGACCAGAAAAAAAGCAAACCCTCCACCATATGCTCACTATTACTGCCAGGGTCCAAGACCTGCTGTAAATGAGGAAGGCATAAAAGCTTTCCTGTTGCTATGCTACAGATGTTGTTCAGCATTTTCATGCTGTATTTCTGAGACTCAGGAGCTGGTTTTGCTGGCTGTAACTGCATGGGGGTGCAAGTCCATTGAAATCAATGGACATAAGCAACTTCAGAGATAAAAAAGCATCTGGCCCTGTTGCTTCAAGGCTTCTAGCACAAACACAATATGCACAATTGCATTCTGACATGAAGAGCTTGAGTACAGCAATCCTGAGCTTCAGCTTCATAATAATCCTCCTGCTTATTATGAGAATGCATAATTGTCAATACATAACAATGGCAGATTCAGTCAGAATTGTATTTAAAAGTTCAAGCTTTCTAGCTCAGCTTCCATGGCCCACATACAAAGCTTGCCCTTGAATTTGCCTGAAAAAAAGCATCAGCTTTTCATCCAAAGCAGTAGTTCCCTACTTGATGGGCTGGAGTCCACATGTTCTCCTTCTGAGCACATTGCAAAGTGCTCCAGAGGCACGCACCCCTGCTCTAATTAGAAACAAAATACAATTTTATACACATATCTGCTCATACTGTTACTGTTTGCACTATGAAGCTATTTCTCAGTTGTTAGATCAGGCTAAGCTGCTAATTAAGATGTACAAAGAAAAAGCCACTTTGGTGGAAGAAATAAAAAAGCACTGCATGAGGCTCAGGAGCTGGGAATCTGATCCCAGCTGGGTCACAGACTTGCCTACTTATTGCCAGCATTAATTAATAACATTAATATCCTAATGTTCCTCATTTCCTCAGATGCAAACTGGAAAAACTGACGGAGTCTGCTAATGGAGACACTCTACTTCAGGACTGGATCTCCATGAATGCTCTTTCCTCACTGCCCCAGTTATGGAAAAAAAAAAACACCTGCACAAAGGAGTAACATGGGATTTTCTGGCTTCTAAACCTGGCCTCCTCATCACAAGGTGAGCAAAGACACAGAGCTGTACACTGCACACTGCTGGAGAACAGGGGCTTCCCTCCACCCACAGTCTTGGATGAGTTCAAACTCATTTGTGACTCCTGCACCTCTACCTCCCACTGCACCTCCATAGCAAGAATTTTTGTGCAGGCACTATTTCCTGAGGGGTGTTTTTCCAAACTAGGTCCAAAAGCCTTTCTCAGATGTAAACATTCAACCACACAGAGCCTCACCACCCACCCGGCTCCTAACCCCATCACACATTTCCATCATCTTTTCTATAGAAGGATTATTATGTAGTTCAGCAGGTATCTCAAGGAAAAAAATAATTACCAGAAGTTTATAAAGCTCTGGATTTCAAATACAGCACCATTGTGAAACACTGATTTTCCCTTATCTCTGAGATTCTTATTGAAATATTTAGAAATACCAGTCTGAGTGAGACAGCTCTGTCAAAAGCACATGAATCAGTTGAATTCTTGCCTACAGTTCCATACCTCAACTAAATCTCTCTAAGAATGCACTTAAAACCTAAGAATTGAGGTTTTCATACTTTCAGCCACACCATTCCCATTAACTATTATTCAGATGATCAGTCTTAGGAAGATCAACTCAAAGCAACCACAACAATAAAGTGTGAGAAAAGTGCATTTATATCAATGCCTGGCAATGGAAAGCACCACAGCATTTGGATTACAAACCTGGGTTATGAAGAAACACAGCAAAGCATATGTGTGCCAGCAGGGGGTAAATATGGACAACAGAGACATGGACTTCTAAAGAAGTATTTTTCTCTTTTTTAATGAGAATCAAAACATTATCCCATCCCCTAGAAGGGTAGAGTTGACTTGATTTTATCAGGATTTGAGACACTAGTCTTAACAACCCAGGAATTATAAGCTTGACAAAGTTATTTCAGCTACACAAAAATACCCAGAGATGTAATAAAGGATGTGTAATTTGTATATTCTTAAAAGTGTTATATGTTTCATTCACGGAACAAAACATATTATATGTTATGTATTTGTATATTTTTTACATATATATACACACACTATTTTATACTAGTAATAAGGAAAATCAGTTCCAAGCAAAACCAGTTGGGTTTCACAAGAAAGTGTTAAAGTCAGTAACTCCTGTTTGATACATTGTTCAACAAATGAAATGAATTCTACAGCCCACCTTCCAAAGCCTGAAAATCAAGAATTTGGTGAATGGCTTCCCATTAATACCACAGGCTTCCAAGGTGAGAAGCAACACAAAAGGAAAAACTCTATTACCTTTAGATGATGAGGCATGTTTATGCCTGCAGCATTTAAGAACTGGAAGAAAAATAACTGATTCTTCCTATGACTGTAATCTCTTTTTCCTCAGGATGTCAACCCTTTTATCTTGCAGACCTGGCCACACCAGAAAATCTGACATTGCCTTTAGGCAGAGCTCCAGTGACACATTTCATACAGCCCTATCAGACTGAACAGCTTTAACCCTGGTTCTATTATTACTGGAACCAGTAGGGAAAAAAAAACCACAAAACAACTATGAGTGATTTTTTGGAAGAAAGACTTTTGACACGTCAATTTTTGAGTGGTAATGTGTTCAGAAACCTGTGAAAACATAAGAAATTGAGATAAAAATCTACCAACAGGATATGAGTTGGGGCTCTAAGCAACATAAGAGCTTCTGACTCTGAGTGCTACACACACTGAAATGCTCTCTCCCCACCAATAATAAAAGACACTGAGGATGTAAAGGCATTACAGCCATTCTTTTCAAAGGTTGTAAGTGAAGCAAATCTTGTAGATAAAGACAGTATCTCCTACACCTGGGGGGCAGGGAGAAAAAACACATACCAAAAAACCTTTCAGGAGTAGAAACTTTTATCCAGGTCTTCACCATTCACCTGCAAACCTACCTATTTTTCCTGCTGTATCAAATAATCTCATAGAAGGTATTTTCTATCTCCAAAGAGACTTATCTTGCTTAATTTAAACCTTTAAGGTTAGAATTAAAGAGCATAACATTTCTTCAAGACCATCTCAGAAGACATCATTGCTGCACATCACAAAAAAGATCTGGCTCCTACTCCCATTGAAGTCAAAAGTAAAAATCCTACTTTCTGCTCTGCAGAAGGATCTAATCAAAACTGTTTATCCTATTGCCTTCCAGCCTCCTGATAGGACATGCAGGAGGTAGTAAGGAATGTGGTTTTGCCCCACTGAATAAAATAAGGTTACAAAGTATTGTAAGGGCCTACTAGCTGGTATATGTAGCAATTTATTCCACATAAATGAATGGCATCTCAGAGTGACTGAAGACTAAGCATTAAGTAGAAGCAGATGCTTGCAATTCTACAATATGTTGTTTCCCTTTTTCCTTTTAAAAGAGAAGTTGTGCACCACCTGTTCCTTCCATTTTTTTTTTTTTTTTCCTGAAGACACTGCTGTCAATGGAATTAAAAACAACCCACAAACATTTACTTGGTTAACTAACTAGCACTCAGGAGCTGCTGGCATCAATAAGAACAGCTTGCTCAGATACTCCTTCAATAAACAGCCTGCTAGCCTTTGGGTTTCACATCTGGTGTTTGGTAGAGTGGTAACCCAAGCATTTGGTATTACTCAGAAAACTGCATCTTTATGTCATATGTAATCAGAGAAGATGAAAAGTAAAGTGGTCCTTAAAAGAATACCTATTTCTGTACATTCCTAATCTCAGGTTTTGGGTTATTTCAGCAAGTGGAGTTTGGACATGTAACACAAATGTACATGAACGAGAACTAAACCAACCCAGTTCTGCTGCTGTGCAGTAACAACATGCTTGTGACGACTCCAGCAGAGCCATGCAATGAGAAATCCCGTCTGTCAGACTTCATACCACAAGCACACCTCTTTCAGAGTCATGTTGGTGCCAGCTGGTTTGTCTGCAGAAATTCTACAGCCACCACCTTCATCCAGCACCTCCCACTTGTTTCCTCCCCTGGGCCCCATCCTACCACAAGCTTCTGGGGAAGAAGACACCACACCAACATCTTTGCTGCTTTTCCACCTACGAACACAGGGAGCATCACACAGTTCTGCAAGGCCACGAGCTGGGGCTGGCTGATGTCACAGTTTGTTGCCTCCATCCTGAACTGCTGGATGCAGCCCAGGCCAGGTGTTTTTCTAGCTCAGCAGCCCAGTGGCTGGGCCACAGCCCTCCCTCTGCCCAGGGCTAGCAGGATTGCCCACTGAGAGTGCAAGACAGCGTGCTGCACATCCCAGCCAAGTGCTGCTGGGGGCAAACACCACAGGAGAACTCTACATGGAGAAACTCTCTCCCCTCTGCCCCACACCCCATTGCAGGGCTCCTTCTCACAAGAGGAGAACTTGGAACAAGACAAGGAGCACTTCCAATCAACTGGAATGCTGGCAGGTCTTTTTGGGGCAAGATCAAGTTGCTTACAACTCCAATGTAAATAGTGAAGGCTTAGTCTAAATAGCTTCTGCCTCACATGATTCTCTCTCAAAGAGATTCTCTCCAAAGGATGTTGGATGTAATATCAATGGTTTCAACAGGTAGGTCTGACTTTCTCTTTTCTATTTTTTTTTTTAATTTTAGCACAAGGAGAATATCATACAGAAAATCTGTCACAGAGAAAGAAGTATAACATCCTGCTGTTTGACCATGTGGACTGCTCTCACTCCTCTGTGCCACATATGACATTGCTTTCCCCACAAACCTGAGTTCCTGAGAGTTGCTGTGGGAGCAATTTGAATGCTGAAACACTTTCTGTTCCTAGCAGGAGAGAATGGTAATGCTGTGTACAGATGAGCAGCTCTGCAAAACAACTTGAGGTGCATAATCTTACACTGGGAACTAGAGAACCAGTATACCCTGGCAGGAAGAAACTTAGGTTTCTCCAAGAGATCAGGTGCCTTATTACAATTTTTTATTTGCTGGGCTACAGCAGATCACTTGTACAAGAGAAACAGCCCAGAACAGCAGCAATTTAAAGAAAGAAGTATTAAAGACTCCAGAGTGTAAGTGGTGATGCCAGTTCTTGTATATTTTAAAAACAACACAAAGGCAAATGTTCAGCTAGCTCTGTCTGTTTATAGGGCTTCTGAGAACACAGTTCACTCATTTCTTTCATTCTACATATCCTGTATGTTTCTTCTAGAGTTAATGGAAAGAGAGAGGTTCTTCAGAAAATGGCTCAATCCCACATTGCCTTCCCAGCTTCCTGAGATGCTCATCTACAGTCTCTGCTCTCTGCAGGAGGAGAGCAGGGTAAGCACCCTGCTTGCAAGCAGTAATGGCATACAAGGGCCTAAAGTTAGGCTAGGCAATGCAGGTCTTCAGGCTTCTGATAAAATTCTCTTCTATTTTTTGTTCGTACCACAGAGAAATTCACCATTAATAAGTAGAGGCTTTGGTACCATTATGTACGCTTAGGTTCTTCCTGTGAAATATTCTGATAAGAAATAAAGCCATCTTTTTGTTGCTTTGTTTTCCCCAGGTTCTCAGTAAAACACAACAGTTCTGCTTACATTTAATATTTTCTTTTGAGGATTGGGGTTTTATTGCCCTTCAAGTGAAGAAAAATTAGGTAATATTTATGTCTAACACATGCCAAAGTTTGCAGAGACAAGCAGTCTTGTTTTCATTCTTTTGTGCAAGATACACTGCTGTCTGATGAGCAAAGAAGGTGCTTTGGGGCAGTTCAGAAAGTGATGCAACAGCTGAGACCAATAAACAGGTGAAGAGCTTCTCTGTGCCATTATATGGGCTGTGTACACATCTAAGAGAGGGTTATAAGGAAGACTAGCAAGACAGAAAAGGAGAACTGAACATGATCTGCATGTGCCCTAGATTCACATGGAGTAGATAGAAAGAGAAGAACAAAACCTAATAAAACTGAAAAGTTTGATGTGTTTAAACAGCCTCGGTGCAAAACCACTCCTCTAGTCTGTACCGTGTGTTCAGCTTAATAAAAAGGGATTTAGACAACTGATTATTTAATTACAAGAAGGTCTTTTGCTCTCCATTTATGCAAGAACACAGCTTCTATTGATAAACTGTGAGAAGCTCAAAGGCAGCTGGAAGTACCAATACCTAGGCACTGGGAGAAGTGGGTTACTGCTCAGTTCTGTGAGCAGACAGGAGTTGGCCCACTCCCTTCAGCTGAAGTTCACTAGCCTGCTCTGACTTTCCTGGTTACACACATCAGCTGTGATAAAACTTTGGTAAGAACAGACAGCACATTCAAACCCTGCCACAAAGACTACTGAAGCACAAACCAGCACAATGAAATGCAGAATGAATTCTCCTCAACTCCCCTGGTGCTCTTTGCAAAGAGCACCCACCAAACAGCTTTGTCTTACACTTTTAGTTCAGATCCTCGATTGCTCCTTCCTATTTAAGTTTTTGGATTTGACCTTATTACAGCCTTGAAAGACCTATCTTTTCCTGACCATTTAACTTCTTGCCCAATGATTCAAGTTCAATGACATGCAGAGGCTGACAAGGAGCAGATAAAAGAAACCTCATGCGCTCACTGAAACAAAAGCCAAGACCACTTTTCACTGGATAAGGATACCAATAAGGATTAATACCCTGGCAGTTTCTACTCAAGAACAGTGACAACAGGAGCTTTGCTGATAAATTCTCACATGTCCCCTGATTCTCCCACCGCCAGAGAGGATCTTACATGACTGCGACAATTTTTTGAAACGTCTTGAGAAATACAAGTGGTACATCTGCACTGCAGCCCGTCACAGCTATAATGCAGCATTTCAGAGCTGGTGACAAGAAACACACTCTGAAACATCCAGCAGAGAAACACTGCTGCTCTGCACTGAAATACTGCTGCTCTGCACTGAAATACTGCTGCTCACTCTCTGGCTGTGGACACATCCTCCAGAAAGTTTTTTCCTTTGTGTGAAGGCGTGAATCTATGACCTCTAAAAGAGAAATGTGAGGCTGCAGTAAGAGCAGCAATATTGTCACCAGAAACCACGCCCAGCACACAGATACAGGCAACAAATGTCCCAGTTTTTACTCCTTTCTCCACACCATAAAGACAGAAAAGAACCGACTACAGAAAAGGTAAAAACCAAACCTAAGAACAAAATCCTACTTCATTATGACTGTGCAGTGTCACTCAATAAACCTGGTGCTTGAAAACTTAACTTCTCTTGAAAGAAGAATGACCAAGTAATTATTCTTCCAATAACCAATGGATAAGTGAAAATGGTATTTCCCAGCTCTCTCTGTGCTGTTTTTCACTTGAGTCATTCAAATAACTAAAAGCTGTCTGAACCCATTACAAAAACTCCTCTCCAAACAGATAATGTCAGGGGTGCAAGTGGGAAATCCTGGGATCAGCATCTCTCTGCATCTGGGCTGTGTTGCAAATGTGCATATCCTATAAACAACCTCAATAAAACATTTCAACAAAACAGAGCAATGAATCCTCAGACAAGGTGAGCATGTGGTGACTAACACACAAGTGATCAGCACATGTTGTAGGGAACTTTTTTTGCTAAGTGTGAACTCAAATTTGAAGTGTGAAAAGAAAAAAATGCCACGTCACAGATTCAACTTCCAGTGCTTGTGCTGAGCAGCAGCAGCTCAACTCACAATGACAAGAGGACATTTCCTACAGAAAAGATGTCTACATAAAAAAATTGGCAAAAACCTCAATGTTTTTATTTTCACTTGTTTCCACCTCTGTGCCATAAACACTTTCAGCACACAGCACAGAAAATGTAATATTTTCTTTGTTTAAAACACCATAACAATACATAACTCATGTACATGCAGGCATAGGAGGAGTCCTGTCAAACTATTTGGGTTTGTTTGAACAAGCCCCAGAGATTCTTTAGGCAATCCATCCCAGTAAAGTCAAGATGCAGCATTTCCAGAGCCCTGGAATGACTGATATGAGACCAACAAAAACAGAAAACCCACCTTGCAGTGTTGCTGTCACCTTGTCAATCACAGGATATTTTATTTCAGGCTTCCACAATCTGAAACAAAACAAAAGCTCTCAGTTAGTGGCAGCTGTTAAAGGGAAAAGCTTTATTTTTATTATATGAATTAAAGACTCATTAATTGGAACATGTTAATAAGAAAACGCCTTCCTTCTCTGCTTTTGATAACATGCACAAAGTGACACCAAATGCTTTTTTTCAGTGGCCAGAACCCCTCTTGCCATCATAGCTTACATCCCTTGATTTGCATCAGACCATGTCTTTCCAAAGAGCCCAGGCCTCCAGAGTGCCTGTTTTTGTATAAAGTGCATAAAGCCATGGAAAAGCTGATTCCTCTGAAGCACAGGCTACACTACAGTGTCTGTTAGGATCAGAGTTTCACAGAAACAATTAAATCCCTTCCTTCTTTACAGAAAGAAGATGATCTGAAGGCAGAACACCTTTCATGTATCTAGATTCACTAGATTTCATGTATCTAGATTCACTAATTTACCAAAAATTAGAAAGGAAGCTAACAGCAACAGCCCTAAGTACAAGGAGTCAGCAAGCAAACATTGCACATCATACAACCTAATTTACCAAAAGCTTCCTTGTTGACAGGAATTCCACAGTTTCACTGCACAGTAACAAATGATGCGCTTACAAGCTGCAGACCAGACTCATGGGACCTATTAATTCAGTATCAGGTGACATGGTATCATGCACCACAGAAAATCTGCAGCGAGGAAGTGCTGCTGAGCAGCACAGAGAATTCTCTGGTGCTACAGCTGCTTTACTGCAGGAGCCTGGGCATCTCCTTAACTGCCTTGTGCTTGAGTTGCTCAACATCTAACAATGGATATAATACCATCACAATGGCATTAACAAGGACTAATTACTGCTTTGCAAATCCTGGGCTGGGAATGGCTAGGCAAGGGAGAAGCACCTATAAACTGCAAACCTGTTGGCATGTATAAATTGCATTGCCTAAGAAGGAAGCACAGATTTCCCTACCCAGCTTCATGTCAACTGCCAACAAATGGATCATTTTCCAGGTTATCATCTTCCATCAGCACGAAATCTACCTGCAGAACTAACTTCTGCCAACACGTGGGTAACAAAGCTCACAGCTGGACAAAGCTATTTAAGATACTCATTGCTTCACAGGGGAAGATGGGGAGAAGATAAATGTCAGCAGGAATAAAAGCACCTTGTAGTTCTAGCAAACTTAGCTATGTCCCCCTGTACCCATAAGCATAGAGGGTGTCACTGAAAGCAGTGGGAGTCTCATCTCTGACTTTACCAGAGCTAGAGAAGAACAACATTTACTTTCACTGAAAGGTAGAGACGATTCAATGTCTTGCCAAAGTTAACAGGAAGCAACAGCTGATTCATGGGCAGAAAGTAAGGACCCCATCCCTCCCTCCTTCTTTTAAGCATGGGGGAACTTCCCAAAAGCACAAAAAGACTTAAGTCTCTACAGCACACTTCTGCCATAACTGAGGGTGAAGATAGAGGTGTAACCAGGAAAAGAGAAGAAAGGAAGTCAAGCTGAACTATTTCTTCTTTCCTCTCAACACCAGCAAATGGAAAGTCATTTCTTACAACATACTGGCCAGGCATGGATCTTGTTGTCTTTGGTTAATTCCACATGTCTGAGAAGAAAATCAGCTGTAAGCTGGTTAGACTCACTAAATGACATTTGTCTAAGGTGCCACCCCAGGTGCAGAGCCATGCACCAAAGACTGAGCATTCTTTAGGAAAAGGCTACTCATCCAGGCACTGATGGTAACGGTCAGCAAAACACAACCATGTAACAACTGATACATAATATTCCCCTCTTGAGCAAAACCCTCCAATCTCTGAGGAGCTCCTCATTTCACATCCAAACCAGCAGAAAAGGAGGAATGGTACCAGCAGGATCCCTTTTCTCAAGCTTCTGATGAGCAAACGATGGACAAGCACACAACTCTGGCACCTCCAGCAAGCAGAATTTCCGGCATTTTTACAGCTTGGTCCACAATTATTTACTTCTTAGAGAATGCAGACTCATCCTACTATCTGTGGTCACAATAAAAGGGAAACAGACTTGTTGCTAAAATGGCCATAAAACACCAATCAGACACTCTTGCTACAGTTACACTCAGTTAACTTCACTTTAAAAGCATCAAGATTTTCCAAATCACAGCCCTGACTCATGCAGCCTGTGGTGAACAGGGGACATATTCTGGAAAAGACTACTAATAAAATACCATGCCAACTGCTTGACTCAGAGAAAACCAGATTAGCACTGCGACATGTTGGCATTTTGACTTCTGAATACTTGCTGGATGATAAAACCAGGAGCTCTCTTTAAAGTCTACAGTGAACAAAACTATCTGTCCCTTTCCTGTAACTACAGTGGCATTTGCTAATGCTGTCAGCTTTTACGTGAAGTTGGTGCTCCTGCAAGGAGTCACACTGACAGCTCTGGTTACCAAAGTCTTTCACTAACTGCTTCCCAGTAAGATCTCATAGGAAATTAAAATTGTCCAGTGTTTTCCACCTTTCAGTATACACCTGCCCCAAGAGATGGGCACATAATATAATGACAGCTGAGCTTATCCAAAAAAATCATTGGCATAACTGGATACATCTCCCAACACCCTGGGGACAGTTCACTTCAGAAGATGGAGCTGGTTTGGCTACAAGGGAGAAACTGGTAAGTTTGGAAATCTGAAGGTGGAAGATGGATTGGGTAATGGTGATGACGAAATGATAACATCAACTATTCAAATATAAGGAAGGAACGAGTAGAGCAGATTAAGGGCAGAGAATCTCAAAGAAAAAAAGACACATTTTAAGCAACTCCACACAGGTCAGTAATGCTTCATAGGAGGCCAAAAATGTGCAGAAAAGTGCTAGAGGTGGAATAAAAATGCAGAGAAAACTTATGATAAAACAAAGGTGGGACATCAACTGACTACAGTGCTGACCACAAATATGTTTAAAGAAGGGATTTGTGCAGGAAAGTCAACTGAAGCAGACAAAACCTTACTAAAAATTCTTTATCATTAAAAAACCCCAACCAACAGACTGAAAGCAACCACACACTAATAGATGAAACCACTGACACCATGAACTCACAGGAAATGAGGGAAGACCTAAAGCATTGCCTAAAAGCAAGTACAGAACCACCAACCACCATAAAAAGGGAAGAGGATGATAACCACACAGGGAATTGGAGACCTGTCAGCCTAACTCAGAGTCCCAAAACAAACTGTGAATTAGTTATAAATATCTGAAAGACAGATGGCCCACATCAGCAAATCTACTTTTGTAAAGAACCAACCAAAACAAGCCGGTCTGACCTAGCTTTCTGTTACAATATAGCATATTTGCTGGAAAAGGGCAGCACATATATCCTATATTCTTTGGGAGGGAAGGTAGTTGAATGTGTGCTCAGGGGGCCAGGGTTAGTGAGCCTGAGACTCATCTCCTTGCAATGCTTTGTGTGAGCAGCCAGAAAAAAAAAAAACACTAAGCTGAGAGTGTTTATGAGTATTTCGTCACATTCAAAATCATCCAAAATCAATGCCATGAGCTCACTGATCCAAAGTGCTGCTGCAGAGGCAGCAAAGAGGAAATGTTTCCTCACACAGCTTCACCCACCAGCTTCATTTGAGACCCAGCAGGCTGATCCCAGGTGCACAGCACTGCTCAGCCAGTGCAAGCCCACATTCCTCTCTGCTGTGCTGGCTCTTAGGTGGAGATGGTCACACCCCACAGTAATAGCAAGGTGAACAATTGAATATCCAGCCTCCACTGAGGAGGTGGCTCCTAACAGGTTCTCCAGAGCTCTTCTGTCAGAGCCATCAACCTCATACTGTTAAGTGTTGTCTGACACACAGACATGCCTTAGCCCAGGAGATAATCCTACAAAGTAAAAAGCTAGCAGTTGTTCAACATGTCTGAAAGACTTGCAAAGGCGATTTAGGCTAATCCAACTAAATTAGGAACTCTCTGAAGCTGTCAGCTGCCTTCACTGGACACTCCAAAAGAACCAGGTAAACAGCATGGAGATATGCTGTGATGGGAACCTGCTGCCACCACCAAGATGTGCATTGTATCTCTTACAATTCCTTCCAGCCTTGTGCATTTACTGTTCTTTGATCTGCTCACTGAGGATAATGGGCAGCCCAGGATTCTGGCTGTTCACTGCCTGCAGGCAGCGAGGCTGAGCTGCAGGAGCTGTCTGTGGCTGCACTCTGAAGGCCCTGGCCCTCAAGGTACACTCAGCTAAATGACATTTTGGACTGGGGTTCACATTTGAAGCCTACTGGTTCAGCAGCCTGCTCACTGCAGTCTCTGTGAAGAAAGAACAGAATAATCTTACATTTCCTGAAAAGGACAAATTTCAATGTTCACTTTATCTCTAACTGACCTAAGAGCATTCCTCATCTGCTATGGTACTTTTTGATAGCCTCTCTTACCACTTCTAGTGAAATGGAAAGTTTAATGAGTTCTACAACCCCCTGAATATATCAGATTGTTTACACACAAGAAACGATCTGTGGCTCAGAAATGAAGCAGCAGCAACATAACAGATCTGCAGGGCACCTCCCCTGCTGTGCAAAAAGGGAGTAGACACACATTGAACACTCTTAATGGAAGCCAAGAGCCTGGTTTTCCAGGACCACATACCCTTTTCAACTTTCATCTGCCAGTTTCAGGGACAGGAATTCACACAAAAAGTGAATTCACACAAAAAGTGCACCGAGCACTGTCAGTATTTCTGCAGTGAAAGAGCCTCAGAGCTTCTGTTTGGTTTTCTAGATGATCCTGTTATCCATTCTTTTAATGTTTGAACACATTTCCAAGGGTGCAACTCAAAACACTGCAAGGTACCAACAGTGCAAGACAACATATAACAACCAAAAAACCCTGACTTTGAAGTGAGATCAGTGTTGTTACCATTCCTCCTATTCAAGTAATTCCTTTATCCTCCCTACAAGGTACTTCTGTTAGTAAGACCCTGCAAATTTTCAATTGTTCCCCATTCTCATTCATAGGCAATGTCCTCCTCATAGCAGTTCTGATTTCCAGGAGTTTATTCAGTTTATCCAGTTGCAAGTAACATTAAACCATATTTTATTATCTGCTCTTAATTTTTTGATTTATTGGCATCAACACTGAGTTAACATGGTCAGAAGCTTTCTGTGAAGAAAAGAATTGCCTGAAACTGTTTTCTTCCATCAGATTTCATACTCAAAGGCCTGACTCCTAGCTAGGACAAGTCAGCACAGCTCTATCAAAATTTCAGGAAATGCCACCCATTCACAGGAGTTAAGGATCCATCCTGGACATTTGTGTCAGGAAAACACACGTGAGTTATTATTTTCTCCATAGTGATGAAAATATGCTTGAGAAGTATCTTTGCTTTCTTTTGCTGAGAATCTACATGTTCCTAAAAAAAAAAAATCCTCAAGCATTTCTTCTGTTACTCTCACATGTGGTTCTGAGCCCACAAAGCCAACTGGAGCCTCACCACTGACCACCACTTCCAACCACATCACCACACTCAGCCCTGCCAATCACAGCTTTTCAAGAGAAGCACTAAATGAACAGTCTCCCTTCTCCTTTGCAGGCTCTACTATTTTAATGTCCAAACACCTCCCAGCCTATAATCTTCACCTTCCCAATGCTAGCACTTTACAGCAAAGTTTTCATTATCCCAGTACAGAAGGGTTACTGAGGCACAGAGAAATGAAGTTATTTATTTCAAGTTCCCTATAAAATCTTTGGGAGCACTTACAGATCTCAAGTTAGATGACATCCATCACATCTCAGCTGATGCTATGAGCTCTCATTAATCAGGCTCATGGCAGCTACACAACTTTGAAAAGTCTAGGAGCAGCACTAGTTAAGGTTTAATACTTAAAAAAAACCCTCTTTCAATACCATCACAGGCAGCTTCCTTTCAACAAACAGCAAATCGAAGAATAAAATGCAAAGCTTCAATAATACAGAGAAGAGTGACACTCACTTCCAAAAATCAAGTTCAATTTAAGGCATTCATATCAGAAATCAATGAGCTCTGGAGTTTCTACGTGTCATACGCAGTCACATGAAGGGCTACTTTGGGGAATTTTATTTTAATTAGATAATGAATCAATTCAATCTGTGGGAATCTAGGCTTTTAATACCCAAATAGGGTGATAAATGAATCTTGAATAAAGTAAAAAGAAAATAAAAAGTTAAAGAATTCAATTTTCTGAGCAGTTTAAACTCCAGTTTCCTGATGCACAGTTTAGACAAATGTTTCATTCCCAGCCTCTAGCCAGGTTCTGGTAACCAACCCCCTTCTCCATGCCCAAATTACTCACACAGGGCCAGAGCACAGTGCTGACGACTCCACTGTGACCCCAAGCAGCTTCCACTGGTTACCTTCATGTAAAGTTACTCAGACTTCAAATGACTTTTTCCACTTCTACAGTGGAAGTGCCCACCCATTCACTGCAGGGCTTGGAAATAGGAATTCCTACACAAGATAATATAAGAATGACTGATACACAAGAGCGGTCTTACAAATTTTGCAGAAAACAAAGATTTAAGATGTGTTCTGAAAACACAGGAGAAAGGCAGAAGCACTGAGTGGCTGTTCCCAAATGGAGGAACATGAGCTTAATGAGGCAGGAGTGCTGCAGAAACAAGTAATAATGTGATCCCATAATTAAAGACTGCTTTGTAATACGTATGCAGAAGGCTGCCACAAAGACTGCACAAACACCCCTTTTTCCTGTGTTTCCTGAAATGAGCCATTTGACTCAGCAATGTGAAAAGGTTCCTTGAACAGCCTTTTTTGGTCTGTGATACATCATCTGATGTGACTGAGGTCGAGTGCATTAAGAATCTGTGTAACATTTTGTGCTGCAGCATGACAAAAGAGGCACTGTCTGAGCTGCAGGGGCTGACCAGCACTCAATCCATTTCTGCAGCCACACTGTAAACACATGTGGAAGTGTACAGAACTTAGAATTCATTTTAAAACTTTTTAGGTAAAGGGGGTGTTTAAATTCTGAATAAAATATATAAATACAAAGTCCTTGGTGGCCTCCTAGACCACATATTAAAGAGAGTGGCATCATAGAAACAGCACATTAATGACACTACCCACTCCAAAGGTTAAGGCAAGGACACATAGTAGGGCTTTCTGTGTGCCTTAGAGAGGCCTGCATTACAAGTAACAACTTCAAACTCATTCAAATCTGGCTTAGAAACCCCATTTTTTACAGATTTATTAACTTTTAATTAGTAGGCAGAAGCATCACTAGTTCTAAATCATCCTTCCTTCAGAAGTGACATTATCTGTATTTGTATTACAGTGAAGGAAGAATGCACTTTTTCTTTTATTAAAAGGGCTGACACTCAGTAACACAATTAATGAGTAGTTTTGAATGTTATCTTCTTTTGAAACCCTCTATTCAAGATTGGAACACTGTAATTACAGGTGCTGAGCAAAGAGCTTGTCTAGGTATATTTCAAAATGCTACATATACAATTCATCTTAAACTTTTTTTCAGAACTGAGATTTTCAAACATTTAAGGAGCTTTCAAAATGGAGAGTTTGATTTCATAGGGATTGGTCACTCAAAGCAGATACTCAGAGAACTGCCCCAACAGCCCTAAGATGGCCACTGTGGTAACAACACCATGGGCAAAAAAAAGGAAACTGGGCTCTGGCACAGCAAGCTGTGAATCATGAAAATAGTCCCTCCACCACTTAAACAGCCCTGCTGACCTCTGTGGCTCTTATCACATAACCACACGTAAAATCAAGACATAGCAAGCACAGGGCTGAAGGGATCCCATGCAGCATTTCCACCAACACTTTTTGGTTCTGGAATAACCTCTTTTACAGCCTATTTTTTTTCCCCAAAACATACAAGGAAAGCATTTGTGAGCAGGTTAGTACAGCTGCAGTATTAAATAAATTAGAACACACTTGTCAAAATTCTAGACATGTTGGTTTAAGATGGGGAAGGTGCAATGTTAACCTAACCACACAGGCAGAGACCATTTGAAGTCATTATATTCAGAATCCACATAAAGGAGAGCAGACTGGTTATAAGCTGCACAAATTCAGGTTCTCAGTATTTGGGTGTGCATTGATAGATGTGCTTGCATTTATTTTTATATATATACACACATACACTGAATAACTACGTAAACTATTTTTTTTAAGAAGAATGGAAAGTGGGTGGAAAATCAAAGTTAACCAGGACACAAACATCTGAAGGGCAAACATATTAAAAATTAAACATCCTATTCAATTATAGTAGGTTTTAAAATTATTTTCTGAGTACTGGTTTCTACAAGCACAAGACTGCCACTGCAAGAGAATTACCCCTTCTACTCTGAGATGAAACCAAGAGCATCACTGATTTGAGCCTTCTGCTGTGTCAACTGATACAGGAAAGGCATGCAGCCACAGATTTCTCTTTTTTTTTAATCCTGTAGCATAGTAATTCTGACACCAAGTCCCTCTGCAGTGGCTGAAGTGCACCCTATCTCAGGAAAAGCCTTGTGCTGGCTGCCAACGACTAAATCAAGCTAATCAGCAGTGTGCCAATGCATGCTGATGTTGACACTTCAAGGATCACAAAATATTCAGTTCTACTCTATTAATCCTTTAATGCTGGTTCCCATCAATCAAAAAGCCCACTCTAATTACAGGTTTGAAAGAGCACCAGCAAGATCATTAACAGAGCAATGCAGAGGACAGCACAACAAGAAAAGGCCTTCAGATGCCAAATCCTTTCTCTGCAAAGCCTGGTGTCTGCAGTTTCCTCAGAAGCATCAAAGTCAAACCACAGGCAGAACTACCTGCAGGTGCTTCACAGAGGTGTGGTAAGCCAGCAAGCTGTAAGAGCACAGTACAAGCATCAATCACATCCTAGGTGCTGTACCAGTCCCTAAAGTGAGGCACATACACCTCACACTACAAGGGCTGGAAACTCTCCTGCTGGTTATCTGGACACTTGCACCAAGGGCACAGCTCTGCTGCTCAGGCTGCCTCCAGCTGCTCACTCTGCTGAATAGAGCCCAGAAATCATGGGAGCTGCAGAAAACATGACTTCATGACTGCAGTCTCACTGCCCTCTTCTACACCTGAAGCTAATTTTTCTCTGCTGTATACAGTGAGCTTGCATTTCTTCAGAAAAGAATTCACTCTTCTTACTGCTAAGTCTCATCATCCAATTTTCAGTTTCTATCTGAAAGCACTGTACTGGCTTTATGCTTTACACTTTCCCTCCCTTTCACCACTCTCGATTTACTGTGCAGCCTTTTGCAATCTCTCAGCAGACAAATCAACTCCTGCTATCATCCTTTCACCAGTCTTCTTGAGTTACATTAGTGAGACATGCAGTGGTTTTGGGGAGATGGACACTTTTGGTAAAAACTAATTGAGGCAGACACTCTCTAAGACATGCAGTCAGGAACCTCCAGAGTGACAAATTGTTTGAAAACTAAACACAGCAAATAAATACAGGCTCTTCTGTCCAAGTGTTGGGATTTTTCCCACTTCCTCCCTTCATGTGTTAAGTGTGAGATCTTACCCAGACACACAGACCCCAGGAATACTGTAGAATTAATGGCCCCTGCATAAAAACATGGAATACATCAGGAAGCACATGTGCTGTCAGCTAACCTTGATATGGGTGGTTACTCCACCTTATGTCAGTGCTTAAATCAGCTGTCTTTGGCTAGGATAGTCAGTGCTCAAATAGCTGTCATCATCCACCTGGACAAACTACACTATTTCAAGACTTCTCCCTAAACATTCCCTTCTCAGCAGATTGCTCCGCCTATTTTCCTCTGACTTCCCACTATCTTCTTGCAATCCTCAAGTACCTTTCCTCTACACCACTTAAATATTAGCAGTGCACTGGTACAAGGTACTTTTGTCCTTATCAGCACTTGTTTCCTAGTGCTTCCAGAAATCCTGAGGCAGATGTAAGCCAGGTGCTGTAACAGCCAAGGGGAATTATCACCACCACCCAACAGATAAGGCACAAGAACTCCATGGTTTCTCTGCTTAGTCCTGACATCTCATCTCAACTTCCCACCTTACAAAACTCAAGGTATAAGCACTCATAGCTCAATAGAAAAATTGCTGTCCCCATCAGCTGACTGCAACAAAGTCCTGCCATCCATTGTCCTCAGGCAGACATGGGATGTGCACACCAGAGAGGCAAAATGTCTGTCTGTCTGTGCTAAAGCCCTGCATGGCTACAAATACCTCAGAGAGGACTCTTCTGTACTTGGCCACAGAAGAAAGGACATTCAAAAGAGCAAATGACCGTGCAGCAATTGGCAAAAATCACTCAAGTCAAATGCACTCAGAGTTACAAAACAAGGGTACATTGAGTTGATGATGTCTTTAGGGCTAGAACCTCCTTGGCAATGCCCCTAGCTCAAAGGCAAATATGCCAGCAATAATGGTAACTGAACCAAAGAACTGGATAATTCTGCCCTAAGGAGAGAACATCTGGTCAAGTCTGATTCAAAATCTGGAATACCCTGAGTAAGAGAAAGCTTCAGCACCCCCAGTTACCTGCAGGTCCCTTGAGCACTGAGGACAGGTCCTGTTAACACAGGTGAGTTACTGTGCCAAGGCACAGAGAGGAGGCCACCACAACAGCAGGGCAGGTGTGACATGGCTGCAGCAGAACTGAGCGGAGCTGCAGGCAAGCACAACCATCAGATGTTCAGCACACCTGAGCTGGTTGTGTGGCCACAGCCTCTGTGCTTTGTGTCACTCCCATTTACTCAGGAAGTACTTGCCTTAAGGCAAGGCACAGAACCAAAGCACAACTTCCCACTTGGGACCATAAACAAAACACCAACCAAGGTAAATGAGATGAGCAAAGAGAACACACCCCATCATCCCCATCAGGGAATTGGCCTTTTTTCACTTGTCCTTTTCTTGAAGGATAAGAGATAGGTAAATAAAAAAAAACAGTGGTTGCTCAGGGTTTTCTTCACTTCCATGTTTTATCTTTACAAGGAAACCACTCACATCATCTTACACAGTGTTAACTCTAATTATATAAATTGACAGCTTTGCTTTCACCATTCACACCTGTCCAGGACACCAATTCTGGTTGCCAACCATCACTTAAAATACTCACCCACATACTCTATCCCCATCTCTGAAATCATGTGAACTATTCAGTAAGCTGCTACAAGGATCTCTTTAGAGAAGACCTGCTTTACTTGCCATATAGGGAATACATTAAAGGATTTATTTTCCTGTCAGATTAGAAAATAAATTGATAAAATTACACTTGCTTTCCAACATAATGGCTGAGGTTACACCAATTATTTAGACTTCTTAGCTTTAGGGGAAATATTGCTGAAAACATGTACAGATCACAGAATACAAATTCCTAATCACTTCCCCCCCCCAAAAAAAGTACATTTTCTGTGCCTTTTGAAGATGGTAACAGGACTAGAGAGACATAAAATATGACCCAGAACTGGGTCTTGTAAACCATATTCTTTCATCAAGCAAAATAGAAGCAATTTCTGCAACCAAGAAGGAAAAAAAGCTCAAATGTTCTGCTAAATTGTGTGAAGGATTTTTACCTTGCATGTAGCAAGTTTGGACGAGCCACTGAGGAGTTACCACGCACACACAGAGATAAAGATAGATGCTATATACATAAATATTATAGCAGAACCACAAGATATCCTTTCTGCTGCTCCCTTCCCAGACGCCTGGGAAATCCTTGTGGATTTTACAAGAGCAGAGACCACAACTGCCCAGCTAAACACACAGCAGCAACTTTCACCTGCACAAAGCACCCAGGAAGGCAGCCCTCTCTTGGAGCAATAGCCTCTGAAGGAAAAAAGAAAGTGAAAATGTGTTTGTGGCCTGGCTAATCTTGTAATCAAATAAACTTTTAACAGCAATCTGGTGGTTGTAATGCTGGTACAAATCACTTTGTGGAAAAATTTAAGTTAAATCTGTTATTCTTCAGCCATTTTGTGGATAATTGTGTTCTTTTCTCCACCTTGCAAGAAAAAGTTTTCAGTTTTTCTTTAAAATACTTCACTAATTTTAAAGCAGCAATCTTCCAATTTAAAAGATGTTGTACTGGTGATATTTATCTTACTATGGCATTTAACACAACAAAAAATGTCACTGGATTTCATTCTCTCATTGCAAATACCTCACCATAAGTTTCCAGAGCCTTATCCTTCTACAAAAGTAGAAGTTACATACCAAGGAATCAGACTCTCAAATTAGCTAATTTTGCAGGAAAGCACACACACATGCATTATGCTTTACATTGGGAGGAAGAGGAGCCTATAAATTCTATATGTAATTTCCAAAAGACAAATTATATTCACCATTAAACATTTAGACAACGGCTAAGGAAAACTAATCAGAATAACTAAAGTTGATCACTCAAACTGTATATTACAAGGAGAAATAAATAATTTTCATATTAGGGTCTGTTTGACAGTAACATAACCTTCAATGTTGTTTTCCAGCAAAAAAAGGAATAATTCTGTTTATTATTATTTTAAAAACAACACCAGTGCCTGCAAGCATCCTTTTGACAAAATGCCCAATATACTCATTTTGTAGATGCCATGGGAAAAACAAAAATCAATATCTCAGTATTTTCCTGCTGTAATGGAGAGGGCTAATTAATAGAGTTGCCTTGGTAGCTGTCATAAAAATATTACCTCTTCTGTGTTGTCCAGAAGAGGCTTACTGCCCATTTACATATTTAAAACTTTTAGGCAAATACAAGAGGATTAATTTTTCGGTAAATCTAATTTTATCATGATTAATGAAACAACCATGGGAACATACTCTTTTTCAATTATGTCTTGCCTGCAGATTAAAACAGGTAAAGTCCTGGAAAAAAGCATGAGATAAAAACAGCAAAAAGATTTCCATTTTGAGTCAAGTCTCCTTTATCCTTCCGGGTCACTTGATTTCCTTTGATCACACGCAGAAACATTTGGAATTTCAAACTGTTTGCAAACAGTGTGCAAGTAGTTCGGGAGAAACAAAGAAAAATAAATTTAAAATATTTCTTCTAAATTCCAGCAGTGAAAGTTTATATTATTCAAGCCATCCTCATTATGGTACATAAAATTAAAATTAGTTTCTGAAACAATGCTATATGGTTACATTTAATGAAGATATTCACTAATACCTGCTGCTGCAGAAAAAAGAAATTATATTACAAAATAAATAATAAAATACTATTTCTGAAATTTGTCCATCAGACACAAATATTTTCAATTCTTCTCTAAATTAGCTCCTGTGATAACATGACAACATTCCCAATCATTTCAGTTTTGTGCAGATCAGATGTAGATCTCTGTTTTCTAGTTTATATTCCATTCCTGGCAATTATTCTGTAGATCTCAAGTTTCCCTAATGGAAATCTCTCCCTTTCTTCTCTTAAACACATCACAATATTAAAAGGAGATTAATATCTCCATGTTCAATACATTACAAGAGTTTCCTCTGCAAACAGCAGCCTTCTGGGGAAAGGCATTTTATTCACTCCTTCTGTTCTTTTCACTTTGTTTTGAGGCCACTGAATTCACCATAAAGAGATGTTTGACAACTGGCATGCCCTCTATCCCAAAGGAATGTTTTGAAACTATAAAAGATGTCAGTACCCTGGTTGGGATTTTTTTTCCTATGAGAATTTTCAGTATGTTATACAGCAGCATAATATAAAGGAAAATATCTCCATGCAGTACAATGGCAGGGTGGCAGGGATGGTCACAATGACTCCTCAACCTTCTTTTTCATGGCATCTCTACCAGGTTGGCAAGAGGTGAGGACAAAGCAGGGCACTCCACCCACACAGTGCAGCAGAAAGAACCAGATATTCCTCAAAGCAATCACTGAAGAGCTGGGAACCTGATCACACTTTTCCTTCCCATTCTCAAATGAGAAGCAATATAAGGAAAGATAAGATATCTCTTAGAAGTGTATTTATCTTATATTTTATACATTTAAGTGATAACTTCTTTTATGTTCTGTGCTTTTCTGCAACACCCAGGGGTTTTGCCTCTAGGATATGCTTGGGACTTGATCCTTCCATCATTTTCCATCAACACAGCCACTCAGCCATTCAGGCAGTCACAATATGTTACAGCATGCTTATTTCCACCTATCACCAAAATGATACTTCAAAAGGACACAGTTAAAATATTTCAGCATGCTTATTTCCACCTATCACCAAAATGATACTTCAAAAGGACCCAGTTAAAATATTCCAAAGGAGCAACAGATGCTTGAAAAGATAAAATAAACAGAAGTAGAGGCAGAATGCCACACCACCATTCCACTCACCAGCTCAAGGCTTTGGTGAGAAGTGCATTGTGTACTGCAAATGCCCTGGTTTTCAGCCACTCTTTACACCTTCAAATGGTCTTCCCAGCACATTACTCTTTAAGAAGTTTGATATCAGTTTAGGTATTATTTCAGAGAAATAATAAAATCTACCAGTACAGACTGTTTCAACTCTCAAATCTCAAAAATGACTGACATTGATGTTTGCCTGGCCTTCTCCCCATACGTGCAGCATACACCTCCAAAACTAAAAGAAAAAATAAAAATAAAAATAATAAAAAAAAAAAAAAAAACCACAAACCAGAGCACAGCTACTGGAACATAATCTACATTAGCACCTATATGACCTCAAAAGTTGGGTCTGGAACACAATCAAAGTAATCCCCCAACTTTAGAGACCTTCCCACAACTGCCCGCAGTTACCTCCCTGCCACCAAGTCACTCTGGCAGCAGAAGAGCCCAGAAGAGAGGCCTGTGTGACAGAATCCAGCGTGGCTACTCTGATCACAGGGGCCAGAAACACATCTGACATCCCAGCAGCTTTACAGCAGTGCAATGTTTGTTCACAACCTAATTGTCTTCACTTCATTTACGTGCCCACTTTTTGGTCTTGGATCAGGGATCTTTGCATCACAGAGCAAAGCAGGTACATACAATCACCCACGTGGAGTTTATTTACAAAACAAGGACACTAAACCTGTCTTTCAAGCACCCAGGTGTAATTTAGTGTCCTATTTCTCCAGACTCCAAGACTTGTTTTTATTCTTTCACAGAACTTCAGTCAGTCAAAAATACAGTTCTCTCTCTTAAAGCACACAGACCATCAAATAGCATGTGTTCTTGTTCTATTTAACTTGCAAAATCCCAAATCCAGTGTTACAATTGATTTTAAATGCATCTGCCATCCAGTGGGCAACATCTGCTGCATACTGTGGAGCTCTGCTTGCACTGTACAGGAAAGGAGTCTGTCGCTGCTGATGCCAGCTTTGGAACTGGGTTGGTTTTTGATTAGAAGGTGGCCTTGCCCAGCACACACCCATGTGGCATGTGCACAAGTACAACTAGCTGTGGCAGGGCAAAGCAAAGCCCAGCAACAACCCAGTCATGCACACAACTTTTCACCAGCTGGCCCTGCAAACCTGACTCCTTATCTAGCTCCCACTGGCACAAAAACAATGATAATGGGATTAAATCACAGATGTCTCACTGCCTTTTTCTCCCCACCCTTAAAATGTAACTATCAGGGTGGCCTGATTTACATTTTTTTAAAAAGCATCCTTGTTTGCCAGCATATACTGTGTCTGGTGATGTCAACAATTTCAGGCAAGTGAGGATGTAAAGATCACGAGGAACTCAATGCAGTGTCTGAAGGGGAAAGTGTTCCCCTCTCAAATGCAGATAAAATATCAATTGTTCTAGACTAAAAAATTTAATCAGACCCTGCAATAGGTTAAAACATCATAACATCATACATGTCCTCTTTGGACATTATAAAGTCCATCATAAAGTTTCCACAGCTGTCTGGCATATTTAGGCTACTGTGCATCATTTATTACTCTTTGACCTCTATTTCAGGAGCATCCAGCCATGTGCTGTGTTTTTCAGCCTGTGGAATGCCAGGTCTATTCAACAGGATGGGACCAAAAAACCAACACTGTGGGAAGGAAGGGACTGGAATAGGGAGACATCATAACAAGAAAATCCAACCAAACAAACAAAACAGTCCATAGAAGAAAAGGTGAAAAATTTCAATGCAGAAGGGAAACAGCTACTGCAGGTCCTCTGACAAGGAATGATTTCAGTGGAAAGGTGCACCACAAGGGTTAATTTGAGAGAATGGGTATGGTACAGTGCAGTGAGCAGCTGGTAGGACATCATACCTCATTACCCACCAAGGCTAACACAAACACCTCACACCTGGTCCTCAGTCATTTGGGGCAGAGTTCACAGCTCTGCTATTAACACTGGAGCTGCTCCAGCCCATTCTTTAATAAGTACCATTAGCCAAAATCCTACATTTTCAGCCCTTCTGACAGCAAGACCAGCTCAGGGGAGAATCCACCTTCTGCAGCCCTTGAAAGGCACATGTCCTCCTTAAAGGGAAGGACAGGTGCAGGTTGGGGACAATAGAGAGCAGACACTTCACTGAGGTGTTTGTGGGGACAGCAGGGCACAGCTGTGACTCTGGATGAATCAGAGTTCAGCTCTCCTCCCATCCATATCCTACTCTGATGTCCAGAACAACATCTTGCCACAAGCAATTATGCTGCCCAGCCCAGGCAGCCTGCCTTGCAGCACACACACACACACACAGTGTCTGCTAAACAGTTTTAGAGCAAGGACACTTAGTTCCAGCATCCCTTAAGTCACAGGAAAACTCAAGTCCCAATTTCAAGAATCACATTGAAACATTTCTCAGCTTTGCTGCAACTCCACAGACTCCACTTGACAGCTCTCTGCACACACTAACATTTCCACATGGCTGAATTCAAAAAGAGAAAACTCTGATTTAGGAGCTAAACATCTTCAAGTTCAGTAAGAAAAACAGTAAATAAACACATACCCTGTGACATATCAGAACATACCCTGAATACTGATAAAATTTGGGGCTTGCTGCGCTCAGTGATGTTGTGTCCTTTATTCTCTGCTCTTTTGGCTTACAGACAATTCTGACAGCCCCATTAATGTTGTCTTGTTTATCTCTTCCTCATGAGTTCTCATCTGGACAAATATTTATTTTTGGTTCTTTTCAATTGTGTGTGCAGCTTTCATTACCACCAGAAAGCACTTCAGAAGGATTGACAACAATTTCTGGACTCATTTGATAGACACTCAACTTTGTTCTCCACTCTGTTTAGAAACAAGGAAAAAAGTACTGATTAATGATCATCAGTTATCCATCAGGTTTTTCAGGAATTGCATTATTGCCTCATTTACAGCAATATTTACACCCTTAAACCCAACTGGCTTCATGTACTATGGCTCCAAGAGGATCAGAATAACAGTGGCCCAAAGAAAATTATCTATCACCTTAGACAATAAATCTCCTCACAAATTGGGGAGTTATATTTGGTGCAGTTCTGTCAGTCCTAGTCAAGAACATCAACATCTAAAAATATGTTTATCAGCAGAATATATGTTTAGCTGTGCAGTCACACAGTTTATTTAAGGTATCAGTAACATTCTAAAGGACTGTAAATCTAAGCCATCAGTAGCTCTACAGGGTATTTTTGTAATAAACACTAATATTTTCAGACTTTTACCCAGTATGGGGGAAGAAATTTGTCATTCAGCCAGCCCTAAATAATGATTTTTAAACATGTAAGCAGCATGTGTTGCTCTGTAGTGGGAGCAAGAATATACTAGGTATTTCAGCCTTTCAGAACATATTTAATTGTGCAAGCAAAAACAAATCCTAAAGCAAATGAGCACTCATTGCTCATTATTTCCTGCACAAACCTCACCTGTAGTACAAAGGCAGTGAAACAAAGCTACCATACCTGACTGAGCATTTAATAGCAGGAAAGAAATAGCAAACCAGAAGAGCAATACAGGAAATAAATTATTATTTCACACAGATGCAATTAATTTAGTATTGTGACATTAAAAAATTATGTTTTGTTTACCATTCACAGACCAATTTTACTGGCTGCAGTACACTGTTCATTTTCTGTCTTAATATAGTAAATATCAATGGAAATAAACTTAACATCCTGTTAAGAAAAGCTTAGTGGTATGCAACAACTCACCAAGTATGAAAACATTTTTATTTTTTTTTTTCATACTAGACATGACATGGAGCCCCAGATGAAATCAGGACTTCATCTGAGTCATGGTGCATCAGAAATCCTGTAAGAACTTCTGAAGAGCTTCTGATCTACAGCCACCAAACACACCCCAGCTCTCCCAGGGGAGCAGCACAGCTCCCAGCTGCTCCTGCAGGGAGGTGAAGGCTGAGATCCAGGCACACAAGCACCTCCCAAACCTCCCAGCTCCTCCTCCCACACAAACAATTCACACACCACAGCTGCTGGCTGGGGCAATGCTAAATACATACTTGGGAATCTACAAGGTAGGTTGTTTTGATACTGACCAAAGCAATGTTAGCAGGATAAGAAAGAGACCACAGGGGAGAACTAATTAAACCTATCTACCCAGACACAGATGTTTTCATTTTCTTGTTGGTTTGGCTGGCTTTGGTTTGGTTTCTTTTTCTATGTGTGCTCCATGTACTAAATACAAATGCTTTACATCAAGCTTTACTGTGTAGTAATAACACTGGGACAGCAGAAACAAACAAACATTTTACTCCCCAAGAATATACAATTGCTGAGAAAGGTGAAGTGGTACAGCCCCTGAGTTGTTAAACAATAAACTGCCTTACAGGTAATGCTGCCTGTGAGACCCAGAAAACAAAGTTTACATCTCATACTCCATCTCCCTTTCCCACTCACCAAGACAGATGGAAAGCAAATGTATCTAGAGCATTATCACTGTGACACTTCCCCAAGACAGAGAAGCAAGGAGATTTGTTCAGGAAATACATTATGGTAGATTATCTCACACTCCATTTTGCAGGGCATGTGAAGCTTTCAGCACCAGGGAAATTACACTGACTAATTTTGTGTGATCTGAACCTAACAGAGAAAATTTCAGGGGTCAGAGAAATTCTGCTCCTAGAGTGATGGTCACACAAACCCATGTTCACATGTTCCTGTGCCATATTCATTTGCTAAGGGATACTGTGCAGGGCTCAGATCTGGCAGAGAGCCCAAGCACAGCAATGCACTGGAATGAAGAGATCACTGTGAAAGCAGTAAATCTCACTAATAGTCTGATATTAGCCACAAATAAAAGGTGCTGTTTATCTCAAACTTTTTTAAGAGCTTCTGAAAGATGTTCCCAATTGGTAAAGAAAGATATTTTTAGTCTAAACATTTCCATAGCAGATCCCCAGGATGGTATTGAGACACAAACCAGAAGCTGGTGTTGCTCCTGCTTTTCTCCCAGGTTCATTCACTTTTCACATCCTACCTCATAAAAGTCAGACTTAACCAGGCAGAAGACATGTAACCTTGGCACAAGTTATAAAAACAGCCAGCAGCTTGATCTTGGTAGAAACATTTGTTTCCCACAGACTAGCCAAAGGAGGAAAAAAGCAACCTACAATCAGGACACATTGTGATGCTTAGACAGAATAGCTGCTGTGCAGAATCAGCTACTCTGGCCATGAATTGCCCATGGAGCATGTGGTGGTTCAGCAGGCAAATTGTTAAGTGTTGCAAACAAAACCACCCTCTTCCTATCTTTGCTATGATTTTCTGATGACCCGTTTGGGCTCCTGTGCCCCCTCTCTTGAGGAAAAGCAGTACAGCTCTTTCTTTCCCTGGCACTTAAAAAAGACTGTTTGCCAGGAACATCACATAGAGGGGTTCCTTTTAATAAGCAGCTAGGGTATACAAAAACAGGAGTGGGAAAAGCCTAGTCTGTTTCAGAAAACTACTCTGCTAGTTTTGTACATCTGCTGATGTTTCTTTGCTGTTCCTCACAACTCCACCACATCTGATGCCTTGAGAGGCTGAAGCAGGAACAGAGACTAGACAGAGCTAAAGGAATGAAGTAGGTATTTATTAAAAGGCCTTAAAGGATACACCTTGGGCAGTACAAGAGCCTGGCCAGGGCTACACCCAAGATAGATCCAAAATGGTCACAAAATGCACAACTAGTCATGAGGTCTCACACAAGTTTTGGTCCATTTGCATATTGGTCCATAATTGTCCAGTTACAGCTTCAGGTTATGACATCCCATTCTCCTTCTTTGCTCTTCCTCACGTCCCCATTGTTTGTACCTTTTGGCCTGAAGCTTGTAATGGTGGTCCTTGGTCTTAAGCTAGAAAAGGATTGTGTTGTCTACTAACATTTAATATGAAGCTCAGAGCTACACCCCTAGGCAGCACAGGATCTGAAAAATATGAAAGCTGAAACTTAAGGCATCATTTCTTCCCCTTTAGATGCTTGACAAGGTCTTTACCTGTCAGGTCTCTGTTCTAAATATCTACTAATAATAGGTATTTAATTACACAAAATTATTGTTAACAGCTTACAGCAAACCCTCCAAACCAGAATGGCAACAGAGCATGAGCCAGTATGGGAGGAGGACTTGCACACCTGCTTTACTGTACCTGTAACACTCAGTCAATACCAGAACTCAACCCATGAGTCACACAAGAGCTGACTACTCTCAAGCACATCTGATCCTCCTCATCAGTTTCCATTTAAGAGGCCACAGCCTTCACACAGATCTAGAATCACAGAATGACACAGGCTGGAAGGGCCTCCTGAGGTCTCTTGTCTATGTACCTATCCAAAGCAGTTCACCCAGACCTCATCCAGCTGAGTTTCAAAATACCTCTGTGACTAAAGAGCGAACAACCCCTCAGTGTTTCTGTTCCAGGGTTTGACCACCCTCATGATACAAAAGGGTTTTTTTAGACCTACCTGGAATATGCCCTCTTTCAATTTGCATCCTTTGCCCTGGCTCCTTCATCATTCACTTCAAGAAAAGTTTGGCAGCACCTGTTCTACACCCTTCTTACCCACAAGGTAGCTAAAGGCAGCACTGAAACTCCTGAATAACCTGCCCTCTTGCCAGGTGGAAGAAAAACATCTTCCTCTGTGTCTCTCCTCAAACCTCACTGTCCCCTTAATCACCTACTGGATTCATTCCAGTACATATCAATGTTGGTTTTACACTGGAGAACCTCAAACTGACCACATGTCCTAGTGATACTTAGCTGTGATTCCAGAGCTCACCTGTCTGAAGGGTGGGTTGTAGCATGTTTCAGCTAAAAACAATGCACCTGTGTGCAACTGAGACAGGAAAGCACAGCAATTCTGCAGAGTGGCACTCCCAAAACCACATATAAGATGCTTACCAGAAATTCTGATTTACTTAAATTACTTTGTAGCGAGACTTCTGTTCCCATTGTGAAGCATTTTGGAGATTCAATGCTTCACTTCTGTTTTGAAAGCAAGAAACACCTGATGCAGTGTATTACATCTGAAGAAAAGTATTTTATGGACACAACTCCAGCTTAGAGCTAAATCTTACTAGGAAATAGCACAGTAGCTCCCAATGACACGTTATACCACTGTTATGGAATTTCCCAGAAATGCAGTTCAGGTCTACCCACACTGCTTGCTGTGACAGACTACATTTCTCACACAAAAAGGAGTAAGCATTTGAACTCTCGGTGATGGCACTCCCTACCAAGAAGAAAACATAGTAAAACTTCACTAAGTGACTGAGAAAACTGAGCCTGAGTGAAAGGCAAAACCCTTACTAGCTTCTGAAAACAAACTTGAGTCTCTGCGCAGCAAAAGCATCTCAGGGGCTGGAGAGGTTGGTCTAGTGTCAGGCAATCCATTTAGCTATGTAACAGTCTGGAAAAGGAACACATTTTAGCTGTTTATGATCCCTCACTTGAAGTGACTGCAACCCTCTAAAAATAAAATATGTAACTAAGCAGTCAGAATATCTTTGAACAAATCACCATCAAGTTTTGGTCAGACAGTGAAACCTAAGAATTCCATCTGACTCTGCCAGCCTTTTCAGGACAAGCACTCAAACCTGCACACACAAACTATGCAGTTGCTGCCAGCAAGCATCTCATCCCTGCACAGGGGCAAATCAAGGCTAAGCCTGCAGAGAAGGTCTAGTAACAAGAGAGGGTACAAACTACAGGAAAAATTCCTAACCTGCCAGCAAGAAATTCCACGTCCCATCCAGTTAAGAATTGCCACTGGTCTACTGTCGAGATGACAGCAAAGGCACAACCAACACCAAAGAAGGCTTCAAGCATCCGCAGCTCTTTACTGTCCTTCAGCCCAGCCTTTTATCCCCTGCTGTTGCTGCCCTGCACCTGTGTGCCCTCTGTTCCCTTTGGTGGTTGGTCAGTGCCCCTGGGCACTCCATGGCTCGTTCCCTTCAACAGCATTCACCTGTCCTGCACAGCTGTGCCCACTGGGGATGAGCCCCACTCCCAATCACCACAAACTGTGTGCCTAAAACGGCAGAGAATGCCCTTGATTGGCACATGGCCTATGAAATCCTAGCAAAGCCCTGAAAGTACTCTGTCTACAAAACAGAGGAACACATCTTCCTCCAGTTACAAGTGGGAGTAAATAATTTTGTTTTCAATTCACTCACTCATCCCCACCAGTTTTCCCAAGTCTTTTGATCTCTTCCCAAGATGTCACAAAACTGAAAAGGGACCAAGCATCAGCTAGGTGTCCACTTGCAGGTGCTGCTGGTGCCTCTGACCACACACACTTCCAAAGGCTCAAATGGAAACACTTGCTCTAAACAGAGAGCTAGTTTTAAACTGCAAGGAAGGTTTTTAAAAAATAAACACAAAGCTGGCCTTCCCATGCTGCCTACAAAAGAAAATGCATTGGTAGCTCTCCAGTTACTACTCCCCAGTCACCATGAACACACCATGACCTTCTGGGGCTGCCTCCCCACGAGCTGTCAACCCAGCTGCTCACAGGAAGGTGTTGAACACAGCTAAGTTATCACAGGTACTCAGTTCAGCAAACTGGGGGAGAGAGCCTGCAGCACAGCTGTCTCAGCCAGGAATGGGCACCAGCGGCTGAAGCAGTAACCTCTGCCACAAGCACAGGGGCTCCAAGAAGAGGACAAACAAAAATTATTTTAGGAGGTCCCACAGCACTGCCTATCTGAGCCATCTTTACCCAGGCCTCACTCACTGTGCTGCTTCACCCAACCTTTATGCACAGCCTACATGAAATTCCATGATGGAGCAATCCAGCTGCTGACAGATAGAAAGGCAGATCCCAACATCCATTATCCATGCAGCTGGCCTCTTCAGTGGCAGCATCAGCAAAGATGCCACGGTGTGAATGATGACACATCTCAAATGGAAACAGATGCTCGCCTTCCAGGAACTGACTCAGTTATTGATGGAAAAATATTAGTGAATGAATTTATTAAAAGCTATTCCTCCATCTTTGAGGCCTGATGAATAAGGCAAACAAGGATTCACAACTGATTTATTACAAAAAAAGCAAAACAAACACAAGATCTGTTATTTAGAGAGGATTGTTTCAGCAGCTGCACCCCAAAGTACCAGGCTGGAGTCTCCAGCTCAGCCTCTACACAGGGCAGTATCTCAAATGTTGCACTCAAGCTGCATGTTTCCCATTCCTGTTTCTCTGTGCTTCCAGAACTATTCATCCAGCTTCCAGAACAGTGAAAAAATTCATTTTCAAAACAGAAACATGTAAATGGAACTCTTCATATTAAATTCGTATTTGTTTTCCCTTCAGGAAACTCTGCACTCAGCATGCCAGACACTATTGCTAATTTACCAAACAAATTCACTCAAAGAGAGAATTATTGCAAAGCAGACTGGAATGACTTCCTGAAAATCACTGGGTTTTGAGCAAGGCATTGGTTCCCCTCAAGGCACAGGGAGAAGGGGGAATGGAGCAGGCAGAGCCACAGCTTCCCAGAGCAATCCACTCCTTTTCCAAGCGCTCCAGTGGAACCAGAATGGAACCAGAATTTTTGTTCCACTCTCCAGAGCACAGGATCTGGATCTGTATTCATAAACATGCATCCACACATGGCACTCTTACAGCATGATGATGAAGCTAGCCCTCACTAACAGCCATGGCGTGCAAGGACACAACTTTAAACACACCTGTGTCTCTGGAGGGGCAGACAGATGTGTGCCAGGACTTACCAACACCACCCAGGAACCTCACTTCCCAGCACTTCCAGCAGAGCGAGAATTTGGAGACCTGCAGATTGTTTCAACTACAGGATAGCTAAGCATGTTTTTTTAAAAAAAAACAAAACAACAACAAAAAAAAACACCAAGCATTTTAAACACCAAAACAGAATCTCTCCTTTTGAGATGGCAGCTCTCACCACAAAGATCCAACCCCAGATGACAGACTGCTAGGATTTTTTTTATCTGATATAATCTAAATATAACAATTTGGTTTTGTTATGATATGGTTAAAAAAATATACTCAGGAGAATATATCTGAAGCCAACTTTCATCTGGCAAATTTTTTCTTTTCTTTTTTTTATTGCCAAGTTATTATCATCCTGTAATCCCTAGAGATACTAAAAGTCTTTACGATGGAAACACAGTCTTAACTACAGAAAAATAATATTCTGATATTTGAGCACACTCAAGTTTTTTTTTGGTTGACACCAGATGTTAAAGTAGTTATAATTCCTGATTTCATAAAGTTGCATATCCTTCTTTATCAGAAGAATACTTGTCTCCAAGAACAAAACAAAAAGCTCATGTGTGAGCTGGTCTTCACCACTAGAGCCACCTGATCCAGGAGATAAACCATGACTCTTCTGGTTTTAGACACTAAAACAACTTTTGTTAAAAAGAACTCCCTTCATTTAGAGCAGCAAACCTATTGCTATAGAATGCTTTTTTTCATGGTGACGATAGCAGAGGTGAGCATTGGGGATGAAAAAAGAGGAGTAATTGCAAGCTCATTAGATAACCTGAACATAATGTAAATACACTGCAGATAAATTCAGCGAGCATTAGGAAAAGTAAACTGAGTGACAAGTTTACCTCATGTTCTTTTCCTCTCAAAATAAAAACTTAACTATGACTACTAAAGCATTTTCCTTCATTCCATCTCATGAGCTGAAATAACAACACACTTTTTGAGGACAAACATCGTCCCTGTACTCAAGACCTAAGAGCTTTTATCTTCTTTGGTCTTACTTACACTGCATGGAGGGAATTAGGACATGAACACCAGGACCAAAGTCCTCTGGGACAACTGGGAGGGGGTGAGCAGGTTCCTCAGCCAGGTGGCACCTGGGCAGCCTGGATATCCACCTCACACAGCTCCATGCAGTCACCCACCCAGACACTGAGCTGCTCAGAAGGAAAACATTTCACTTGGATTATATGAGGAAACACATTGCATGGGCAGCAGCCTGCCCCCATAAGCTGCACTCGATTTACTGGGCCTGGCACAAAAAAATTCAGGATTTGTGTGCATCCCAATTCCCACTACATTTCACTTAGATCCTTTTGAAAAAAATCAGCCTGACAGGTTTTGGCCCCTACATCCACACCTGCAAGCACATAGAAGGCAACAGATCACTTCACAGAAGAGCCAAACATTTGTACTCATTTTTTTGAGGATCTAGATTTTTCAGACTGGCAGGAAAGATCTCATGCTCTAAAGCTGTCCTACAATCTAAACTATACAAACTGTAGTTGACACCACAGATCCAATGAACTTGGAGCTGTATCACTTTAAGATGTATCACAAAAGAGTAGAAATTTTTGTTTTGAAAGGCAAGTTAACAGTAACAAAAATATTATTTATAGAAGAACAGAAGAGTTCTTAGAAAAACAAAAAAGAGCATGTTAGAAACATGCTCATGGGAGCAAGCCACATTATCTGTGAGGCACTGTGTCAGCACAGTAGCTTTCCTCCACAGTGAGTGCTGAGGAGTTTGGGGCCCATCTGTCCCTGACAGAGGTTCAATGTAAATTCCTTACAGTACATCATATATTTATATTAATTTATATATTTTTTTATATATATATATATATATATATATATCCCAGTACATCATAGAGAGCTGGCACAGGAATGCACAAAAGGAGCTTGCTGCTCTGGGAAGGCAGCTCAGAGTCCCAGCTGTACCTCTGTTCCAATTAGCCGCTCCATGAACTTTTGTCACAAGAGAAGGCTTTCTGAAAAAAATAAATACATGCTCTGATTAAGTAAATTGTGAGGAGTTCATTTGCAATTCCACAGTCCCCAAGGGACTCAGGGACCAATCTCTCTGGTGTTTCATCTACAGTAATTTAATAACTTACAATGTAAGACCTGTGGCCTACAATGAAGATACCAGGACACATCCTGAGTTTATTATTCACTCTAGTGCCACTGATTGAAAGGCACCACCAGGCCAATTTAAGCAAACAAGACCCAACAGTGCCAATACCTGATCCAGTGATTAGTACAACAGGCTGCTTTTGCTGCTGGGATCAACAGCTCCACAGCTAACAGCTTCCACCAGCAAGCAGGTTCAGGTCAGGCTTGCAAGAAGAGGGAAAACCAAGCATTTCTGCTATTCTAAACACTGTGACCTCTCCTCCATTTGGGGCTAGAATTTTTAGTTTGTTGTCTTCCAGCATCTCCTTCCTTTGATTGCCTGGAACTGAGTTGGTCATTACTATTTCATGTTGCCCCAGCCCTGCAGCATCTCAGAGCTCTGAACAGCAAAGCACTCTTTTAATGTAGGGTGCACTCAGTAATAAGATTAATAAAAACTTCAGCATCTTTAGAGGGCCATTTGTATCAGCCTAGCAAGAGGCCCAGAACAGAGAGCAAACAGTGCTATGAGTACAGGCAGTTCTAAGCCTCTTCTCCTACAAATCAAAGTGAACATCCACTAGACAGTCTCCACTTCCAGGCTACACTCAGCACTGCCAAATATTTTAAAAGTCACTGTCCTCTTTTAAAGAATTAAAAATTACTTGAACACTGGTCATTTACACATCTGTCATACTTTTTATCAAGAGATTCTATGTGTAGATGATAAATTATCTTCTTTAGCTTTGGTTACATAAATACAACATTATATTGGGCTGATCAATAGACTGCTGTAAAACAAATGGTTTATGTAGGCTGGTGACAAGTATCCCTCACCACCTAAGGTGTAAACATAAGTGTGACAATTAATTTGTCTCGAACCACTGCAAGAAATAAGGATCTATCAAGGAAGAACGAGTCACATAATTGCTAAGAACTTTTGAGATTTGTCTCTGTGGGAAACTACAGATGGTTGTGCTAATTTTCAAGTTTTCCACCTAAATATCATCAAATATAAAGCAAAAAAATATTTAGTTTACAGGTGAAAGGATGCAACTTCAATGCTTTGATGCAGAATACCTGAGCTCTCTTTTCACAGCAACTGTGAGTATGAGTAATTCAGCTGGAAATTGTGAGAAAGTGATGAATGACTTGTAGAGTTCTCCAACTGGTTTTCTATGCATCTGCTCCAGTTGATAAACTACAACTTATGTAACTAGGACAAGGCAATTGAGCACAAAGACAGCACAGGAAATGCCATTTCTGCCATTAACCAAAATACTCATAGCATTTACATTCTCAGAGAACCATTGGGAAGGTCTGTCCCTTTTTTTCTTTCTTGAGAACACAAGTGTTTATAAAAATCAGTAACACCTCCTTTTTTTCTCCACCCACATGGACTTGGCAACATATCCCCATATTTTGTTATGTCAGTTTCAAAAAACCTGCATTGCTTCAAGGCCTCAAGAAAACCAAAACAAATAAATTACACACTGATTTAAGAACTGCCCTTTTCTCCTCTGTGTGCCCTGTGCTCAAAAAAAGACTTGGTTCCCCCCATAAATCTGGCCCCAATTCAGCCTCTGATTGGAGCTGGCTTATGGGATTAATGTCCATGATTTGAACTAATGAACATTTATATGAACATTTATGAATCAGGAAGTCTGTACAGGTACCTGGACAGTGCATGGTGCTATCACCAGTGCTTCTGGGAAGAGAGTGAGGGCTTTAAGAACCTGCACCAAACAATACTCCTGAGATGAGAACCATGAAGGAAATAACAAAATCACCCAGACATTCTTGGAGAACAGAGGGGCCATGAAATGCTGTTTCTCCTAAAAGGCAGCAGTCCCCTGCCTGCCCAAAGAGCCACACAACCACCCACCTCAGACAGTAACTCAGAGTCCAGGACCACAGAACACAGGCAAAATGCTCAGTTCAAGCATGCCTTTCCCCTCTAGATCCCTTGGCATCAACATAGCTCTGCCTGCATATTTAGGAGCCAGTTTCAGAGCAGACTGAAACCTGTGGTTTTTATAACACACATAGAATTTTGAAGTTTGTACCCAGAGATCTTCTCCTAACACAGGTTGTTCTGAGCAAAGGATGAGTTTTGCCCCAAAGGCTTGACAGCTCCAAGGACAGCAGGGTATGTACTATTCAAAGAGCAGGAAAGGCAATAACCACACTTTAGAAGCTAATCCTGCAACACTCTACAAGCACAGGCTCCTTGCCATCCCTAACAGGCTGGCATTGATGCCACAAGATACCTGGCTTTTGCTAAAGGAGAAAGACCTCAATCACAACTGAGAAAAAACACCCAAAATCAGATTTTGTCTTTGACTGGAAAATGCCAAAATGAAAATTTGATACAGTAACTAAGAATTATGTGATGTCCAACATTTAGCAATTCAGGTGCACATTTCACTTATACTTAGAGAGTAAATCCTGATTGATGGTGTTAGAGCAGGTAACCTTCCATTGACACATCAAGATTCATAAAGCATGTGGTTTTACTGCAAAATAACTCTCATAAAAAGACTTCCAGAGATTACAGTCCAGGCTTAACTGTTGAACTATCAAGTCAGTAGAACACCATATAAAGAAAGAGTGAACAGAAATGTCATTTTCCTTTGAAGCACTGCACTTTCAGACCCAGCACAAACTAATCTCTCTGCTGCTTCAATGAGTACACAACAAAACCCACATGAATGCTCACCTGCATGCATATTCACATACCTGTGTTTTTAGATTAATTTGCCAGCTTAAATTCATGGTCTAAACAGGTAGGAAGTCTCCCTCATCCTGCCCAAAAGCCACCATACAAATTACATGTGATAATGTACAAGTGACACTGAAGGATCTGCACTTTCTCCCTCTAAAAAAAGATCTACAACTGGCAGGCCATTAATTTTGTTACACATTGTCTTTGCTCTGCAAGGAATCCCTTCATAAATCCCAATACATCAGTAATTATGCCATAATTTTTAACAAGGTTTCTATGCTGCTCAGTGTTAGTGATTTTTCCATAATTTTCTAGACTGTCCTACAATCTCATCCAAGTTACTACTGTCCCTCCCACAAGCTTTGTAGTAATGAAAGCAATAGGCTTGTTATAAAATGAACGCTGTACTAATTTTACCGAGTGAATATAAAGCAGACTTTAATTCTTCTGAGGATTCTAGGTAAAGAATGTCTCAGTAGGAGACAATTCCCCACAATATTTAATCTGCCTTTGGAAGCTCTTTCAATGGGAGATGATAATTAATAATACATACATCTTTTCAGTGGATCAAACAGGGTCTAGATTACACATCATCACTTTTCTATCCAGTTTTCCTGCTCTCCTCCTGAATCCACAGTGAAACAGCAGACCCAATCTGATATCCAGGCCCTTGGTAAAGTTGTGCATGACAGCTCCCTTCCTTAAGGAGAGTAAAGCGGGCAATCAGGAACCTGAGCCTCACAACCTGACATCAGGGAGCAGAACACAGAACAAGAAACAAAACCTGTTTATTCCATCTAAGGTTCTCACAGTTATGATTCATCCAACCAAGTAACTGAGGGAAAGGGACTACGGACATACTTACCAATTTATACTGTAGAAATCATCTCAGCATGGCAACTGGGGTAAAACAGGAATCTAATAAGAATATTTAAATAGTTCTTTTCTTGTCACTCGATCATAAAAATTGTTATATTTCAAAAGACATACACAGGTTATTCTGTCATTCTTTACATTTCTTGATCAAGCACTACATTATTCTTACTGTGTAAGTCACTGCTGCCATAGGAAAAGCTTCCTATTGAGAGTTTTGCTGTATGCTCAGGAGCTGTTATCATGGCATGTGAATGCAGCATGCAGAAGGGTTCAGTGATTCATGCACATCAGTCCAAAGCTGAATGATGCAGTGTTGATTGTAGGTAGAGCATATTTCACTTGTAAACTGTCCAGGTGACAGCTCCATGTATTGGCAGACATTTCCCTACTGTTGAGACTGTTTCTGTCTAACACAATCCAAGTATCAGACTCCAGTGGTGTTTGTATATTGAGCTCCACACAGCTCAGTGGAGTCATAGATGTGCACACATAAACATGCACATGCATAAATAGCTTTATGAGTAAGGATGTACAATTAAAAGTTTACTGCAAACCAGTAAAAGGATCAGTGCTGATCAGTATGGAATATCCTTGGGGAACTTCACAGCAATGCAAATCAGTTCTGTAAGAAATTTTTTATATCCTTAGCACTTTGAGGGGGAAAAAGACTTCCTGAAGAATTTTTCTAAGCAACAGATGGCATTATGAAGCAGGAATAATTCTCCAGTAAAGGACTGAGTTGGTTTAAAACATTCACAGAAATATAGTAATTCTCTACAAAATTGTCAGATTCACTTGTAGAAAATTATCTTTATTTTTAGTCTCTGTCCCAAATGGAAAAGAAAAATTAAATCCCTGAGTCATAGCTCAAGATTCACAAATACAGGACTTAAAGTAGACCATTACATGACTATATAGCAGGAAGTATCTAAGCTATTAGCTTAGAATAAGTGACAACATTAGCCAAGCTAGGCATTTTCCAGTATCTCAAATGACATTTTATAAAGATGCACTTTTCCATCTGACTAACAGCATGGTTTCACCAGTTGTCACCAAAAAAAAATCTACATGGCAAAACCAAAATTGAACAACAGCCTTTTCAGTATGGAAAAAGGAAAACAAACATCTGCTTTGCTTTCTGCCTCCCTAGTTAATATATTAAGCTAAACAATGTGAAAAAGCACCATTTTAAAGCACTGCTATAATATTAGTTATGTCTCTGAGCCATCAAACATTAATGTACAGGACCATGATTATATCACACACAAGACCACTTCATAACACTATTTAAAATTGGGCTGAAAGAGGTCTTTTTCCAGATTGAAAAATTATGTTGGCCTTAGCCATAAAACTCAAGACAATTTACAACCCCTTTAGACCATGAATGTCTGTATGACACACATCAGTAAGTACTTCACGACATTCCCCAGCAAAAGTAATACTGTAAACAATAATTACTACTATTAATTGGTTATAAGTTTGAAGTCTTGAAATTGTTTTGTCATTAACATGCTCTACACCAAACCATAAGTCTTCTGGGGGAAAAAAGATAAGAAAGGAAAAGGAAAAACGAAGCCTCAAGGTGTCAGACACAAGCAGAGAGCCCTAAGCACCTTTACAACATTCTCAACAGCTGATTTAGTGTGAAAGCAGGCGCCAAAACCCCAACACTGAAGAATAACAAACACCACAGTCACTCAGCTTCCAGATGGGAATGAGTCCCAGCCTGCTTCCCCAGGCCCATTCCAAGCAAAACTCTCTCCACTGTTTCATACATGCTCATGCCTCCAGCCAGTTCTACACAGCGTTAGAACTAACTCCAACTCCCTGACAAAAATGAAGTTACTGTGCCCAAGTTACTATTTCAAATGCTTCTGCAAAACGTGCTTCTTCCAAGGACTAATCCAAGCACAGCAGAGATAAAATAAAGATTCCTAGCTAAGGGAAGCCACCTTGCAACCCAATTCACAGAGCTCTTTAGCCCTTTGGCAGACCCATGGTAGCCTCCACCAAGGCAAGACATCCCAGGACTTCTCCATTCCAACTCTGCAAAATGCACACAAAACACAGAAATACCCATACCCCAACCTTCTGCTCACTTCAATACCAATGCATTACTGGAGCAGGAATTCTGTATGTTTAGAATTACAGATCTTCATCAGATTTACACACTGTTAGCAGCAGGACTCCTGGGGAAAAAGAACTGGTGTTCTGGTTTGTCTCCCCCCAACTTTGAAGAGCACCAACACAATATGCTAATTGCTAATCATCTCCTCCCTCATTCACTGCTCAAACACTGAGAAAACCTACATACTCCCAAAACCAAAGCTGCCTGCATCAGACATTGTCCAAAGGAAGTACCCTAATTATGCCTAATTTAGGATTTACATTTTAATTTCAACTTCAAGACAGCTGGGCTCTTCTCAAGGGAAAACCAAGAGCAGCACAGTAAATCCTTCAGGCACACTCCCCCTGCTTTTTTTTCCAAGCTGTTGCTGTGGAGTTTTCACTGGTTGAAGACACCATCAACACACAGCAAAAGAACTTTTTTGCCTCTGGCCCTTCAGATTCAGGGAGATAAGAAAATGAAAAGTCTGACTGATAACTTGACTCATTCTTTCAAGACAGTTGTTCCATATTTATGTGGCTGCCCCATACCATGTGGTACAGTACCACTGGCTTGTTTTCAATAAAATACAAACACTTCAGTTGCATAATGGAAGTTAAGATTGTCTTTAACAAGGATTGCAGCTGTAGAACCAACCCCACAGGATGTGGACTTAAAAACTGAAGCAATACATAAAGCAAGGTTTTTAGGTGGGTTCCTTAGAACTCACTACAATAAATTCACAACAAGCTTTGATATCAATGCTAACAAGTAATTAAATTGGTGTTCCATTTGTAAGTGCTTTCAAGTTGTGCTTACAAACATTTTAACATGAAACTGACAAAGAGATACACTCTCTGCAAAAAAGCTGCTCAACAGAATATACAGGATAAAAGCCAGCAATGCTCTTATTATTGCATCAACATCATGAGAAGGAAAGTAATGAACACCCTTCAAACTTCCTGAAGATGTGTTTGTAAGGAAGGCAATCAGAATTTACACAGCCCTTGGACTAGCAAAGTTTCTTTGGCATGTGTTATTCTCCCAAGAGAGCTCAAGACCTTTTAAGGCAGGGCAGTGAGCAGGTGAGCTGCAAGGCAGCATCAATCAGTCCTGGATTCAGCAAGAACCAGGAGATCTGGTTATTTGTCACAACACACACCACAGTCAAGACAGCCACCATACACAGAGTACCACCACACAATTTCAGAAAGCTCCAACCCACACAGAGTAACCCCTCACCTCTTCAGCAGGCTGCAAGCATCTGCCCTTCTTGTCCTTCAGCCCAGCCTTTTATCCCCTGCTGTTGCTGCCCTGCACCTGTGTGCCCTCTGTTCCCTTTGGTGGTTGGTCAGTGCCCCTGGGCACTCCATGGCTCGTTCCCTTCAACAGCATTCACCTGTCCTGCACAGCTGTGCCCAGCCCCACTGCAATCACCACAAACTGTGTGCCCACACTTACCCACAGAGCAGCTCCCTCAAGAAAAGGCATCTCCCAGAGCAGCTGTGAGACAGCCAAAACACACCCACACACCTCGGTACTGCCGTGCTCTTTTTACCTGCTGGAGTAAGCAGGTGAGTATTGAGGATGTAGGAGGGGGAGCAGCTTCCTCTTGCTCACCTCTGGGCAACCACACAGGGTCAGCCTGAATTCCTGATCCCCACGTGCCACCAACTGCTGCCAAGTGGTCAATGACATGAAAGATGGTGCTGTGCACTGTTCTGCCCAGATGTCTATTTCCCTAGTAAAATTCTTATCATTCACCTGAAAAGTTTATAACCTTGAGCCTGTCCTTTTTGGGCTGCCGGCACTTTGATGGGGAAACACAAAACAAAATTAAATGTAGGTGAAACATAAGAGTAAGATACTGAGCCAGGCTTATACAAATCACAGGGCAAACCACACAGCTCTATTCTACTACCAGTCCAAGCAACCTTTATCTGTTGCACACATGAATATTCAGAGGGAAGTACCTAACACCAGCTGCCCTAAGGAGCAGAATAATGTCACTTGCACACTGCTGCCATTGCTCACAGCTCTGCCATCCCTAGCCCACCTGTCACCACCCTGGGTGGCTTTGTGCCTCTGACTGGAGTGCATGGGCTACTTTGTCACTCACCTAGAAAATACCACCCTAGTATTGAGCCCTAACATTTCAAGCAGCTCTAATTCAGCTTTCAGCTCAGTTCTTTGTCCTCTAAAAATAACTCATGTTTAATTGCAACTGGCTACAATTTTCTAATTCTTTGTGACCCCAAACCTCTAAATCTATTACCCACAGACAGCCAAAGTAATCCTTAATGAAGGTGTGGGTACAATGCAGCATGCTAGGGGCCATCTGGTTGCCAGGTGTTTCCTGGCTTAGCTTTTCTTCACAACACACATCACTCCTCCTCCCCTAATTCCAAGGAAGGCAATTTCTACCTCAGGAAAGTCCCTCATTAAAGACATAGACAAGGGCTTTTTTGCAAGCAAGTCAGCTGCAGCACAGCAAAGTTCAGAGCCCACAGCAGAAAGCCTAGAAGGGTTGTTTATTACCACACATATGTCCCTGTGACTATCACCAATAGACTGTGCCAGGACCGTTTCTGACTGTTAATAGGAAGTGCAACATTTTCACTGTGACCCTAGGCTTTGTGTCCTTCATCAAAAAAAAAAAAAAAAAACAAATTCAATTCCAAAGTAAGAGCAGTTTTTATAATTGTACCATTTATACAGGTGGTACTATTTTACACCCGTAGAAAAAAGGTGATTTAAAATGTACTAAGCAAGACTGGCAACCAGGGTAATTTGATTTCTTTCAGGGAGCAACACAACCTGTCAGTGTGGTTAGATCCTGTGAACTTTATTTTCAAAATGGACTTTATTTTAACAACATGTACCTGAGAGTCCTATGGGCCTGTTCAACAATTGCTTGACCTGTAGGGGAATGTGGAACACCCGTGACACAGCACTTCCCTACAAATTAAAGCATCATCTGTTTGGATGTATAGGATGGCCCATTATCAGTCTTTATGGAGACGGGTACTCCAAGGGCTGCAAAAGCAGAGAAAAAATTATGCTGAATGGCTGAATGTCTTTCACATGTTCACCTGTATGGTGGTGGACAGGGTGGAAGCAAAAATATACATGGAATAGGTATCAATCCTAACATAAATGTATTTCAACCTATCAAATTCAGGAAAATGTGTAACATCGGTTTGTCACCTCTCTAGAGCTTAGTGTTAAGTTTACACATCACTGTTTTCAGCAAAACCCAAAAGCTAGGGTGAGGAAGTAAAACGCATGATATGCCATTTCAACTCCTTAGCATTTTAGAATTTATCTCCTTCACATCACTCACTGGAGCTTGCCCAGGCTCTCCACAAGATAACATGGCTTCACAAGAGCTTATTTTCCCCATGAACAGGCAGACAGATCAAAAACCCACTAACTGGTAACCATCCTTCCCGTGAATGAGGACAGTGATTTAACAGACAGAACCTTGGGAAACAAAATTACAAGGGAATGTTTCTGCCTACAGGCAGGAACTGAAAATAAGCAATATAGAGAAGAGTTAATGGTTTTGTGTAATTTCAGCTTGAGAGGACAACTTTCAAATCAGGATTATTACAGGAGCATCCATCACAAGAAGCAATCAGCAGGATATAGCTCATCATGGTCATGCTTCTTCCCTTCCCCAGGTAAATCCTGCCATGTGCAGGGAGCAGGGATGCAGTGCTGCCTTTGCTCGTGCTGCTGGACTCTTTTCTGATACCATAAGGCAAGCCTTTCCATCTAGGTGGTTTGGCTGGTAAATGACCAGAAAAGCATGGATTAAATCCACATCCCCCTCTGCAGCAGCTTGTTTTCTCACTGCTGCCCATCAGTCATAAGGATTGGGGTGGAAAAGATCAGGCTGCCCCCCAGGATCAAAAGGGTCAGGGGCAAAGGGGCCACTCTCCAGTTCTCCTTCCACAGCCCCATCAAGCTCATGAATGGAACGTTGTGTTTCACTCAATGGTGGTGCAGAAGGGTCCAGTGTGACTGTTAAAGTGGCACAAGTGTCCTCCTTTTTCCAGTCTCCAGGTGCCACCTGTGCCATGAGCAGCTCTAACTCTGCCCACCATGGACACAAAGCTCTGCCAGTGCTCTGTTTCCCCACATAACTTGGTAGCACAAAGCGTTCCCTGAAGCTTCCCATGGCTGAGGGTCATGTTTAGAGTCAGGTCACAGTCTTTAGCCCATAACAAGAGTTTGTTCAAATCTCTAGATTCAATTTGCCTGAGGTGCTTTTTCAAAATCTGCTGCATCGTCTTTGGGACATCCTTTTGCTCCTGGGATACATCACTCTACACAGTTCTGAGCTGCTTACCCTCCAACCCCACAGAAAGGTCAGCTGGCACCATGGGCTTCATGTCAGCCCCTGAGCTTTGTTTCAGCCCCCTGTAAAGTTCAGCTGAGCATTGTCACCAGTGCTGCCACCAGTTGCTTACTCAGGTCCCTGTCTGGCTGCCACTTGTGACAATTCATTGCACAGACTCAACAGCACTTCTCCACCAGGCTCCTCTCTGCAGAGCATCTGCCACATCACATCTCCTCTCCCCAAGGGCAGGTGGAGACCAGCTTCTCTCTGCTGCCATGGAGTTCAGCAGGTGCATCTCACAGCCTGTATCTCACTTCCACCTTATCTCTCTTCAGGCCAAATCCAGAACGTATTTATTTGTTTAAATATTTATGGTTTACTTGCAGTAGTCAGCTCTCAGGAATGTTTCAGACTGGTTATGGACAAGTAACAGGGTCAGTGGCACACACAGAAAAACTGTGTCGGTATTTCTCAAACATGACAGGGAAAACTCATTTTTACAGCAAAGACAAAAGCCCTTGTGACTCCTCCAGTGTATGGAAAAGCAGTCTGAGCTGGGGACTTCAGAGAGTCAGGATGCTCCATCTGTGCCTGGGAATTAGCAGGTTACGAAATGCAAACAGCTGCTGCTCAGAGACACGCAGGGCAGAAATGCCTGCTCTGCCCAGCACCCAGGAATGTGCTCTGCTGGTCTGGGCACCCCAGCGCCCCAAAGAGCCACTGCCCCATCAGTCCTCAGCACAGTCTGAGCCACCCTAGGCTTCACTGCCTGTGGGGACATGACAGGCAGATTGATTTACTGGTGGATACAGAGACAAAGCTAAAATTTGCCCAGAAAATTGCAACGCAAATCATTTCCAAGCCCAGAAGAGTTTCTCCAGTTCAGCTGCAGATCAAGACCTAAGCAAACAGGACAAGCTAAAACCAAAACCAACAGCACACCTGCGATGGACACACAGCGGCTCTCACCACTATCCCAGAGCCCCACCAAGCTCAAATGCACTGCTCATCCCACAGATGTCTTGTCCATGATCCCAAGCTCCTCAGAAAACAAGCAACTTCTCATTTCAAAACAAAATCCAGCAGAAGAATATCACATGTTCTTTTTCCATGGGTTCATCTATGCAGCAGGTTTCATAGTTATGGGGAGCTCTGCTCAGAGCTATGTTTCAATACAAAATGAGTGATTAAACTGAAAGGTAACAAACTGAAAGATAAATGCAGACAGACCTACACTGGAAGTAGAAATTGCCCAGCACCAGTGAAGGATTTTTAAGTTCAGTTACAAAGTAAATCCATCATGGAAAGGGAAATATTAACAAATTACTAGAGATATAGTACCTTTATTCTTGAGGCACACTTACTTGCTTGTTCATTTTACTATCTGTATATTTTATTATCTTTTAAAAGCAAGTTTCTGCTAGAAATTGTTTTCACAAGCTTCAAAACATTCTTCCAAGAGCTACTCATCTGCTTAGTGACACAGACATGGGGCAGGGCTTATTTATTAATCTAGGAGGATTACACTTCAATCTAGATCAACCTTTGCCTGCAGGTAAGAGCAGTAGGGCAGATAAATCCACCAGATTTTCCAACTGCAAAGGCATGAAAGGAATAGAATCCTAAGGAAAATGATGTCATGCTTGAATGGTGAAAAGAGGTGAACATAAGGAGATAGCCACTTCCTTTTTATCTGTTGTTCAACAGCTGCTGGAACAGGCAAATTCTATTCCTACTGACCTGTCAGCTCTGAACCTGCCTCTAATAGCTGAAACAAGTCTCCATAGCTAGTTTTTCAAGTGAAAATATAGCACTTTTCTCTGGTGTCTTTTTTCCTGCCTTTTTAATGTGCCCACAGATACCTTTCTCACTGGAGGAAAGCTCATTTTTCACTTACCTGCCCTCTCCCTTAGGCAAGCAGGAAAAAGGCACCAAAAACACTGTTACAGAAAACACAAACACATAGTAGAGGTAAAAGATTCATTCTCTCCCCATCCCAGGATCCAGACAACTCACTTATTCCACTGCACCTGGAATAAGCAGCATCACTGAGACTGATCCTGCAATAACTTAAAATGCAGAAGAAAATTCCATCCTCTGGAGAAAAAAAAAATTACAGCTTCCATCAGTATATAAAACAAATTAGAAACAAAAAATAACTCAAATCTTTCAAGTAACTGAAACATCTGCACTTAAATGCACATGAGTTTGGCAGAGCAGGAAGGGAAATCACCTGGTGCCAGCCACAGAGGTATTTCAGAGTAAAGCCCCATAATGCCAAACCTGCAGGAAAGTCTTTCTGACCCTGGCAGTAAACATGGATTCATGTCCTGAAGTATGAAACACATTAGTTTTGCCCAATACATATATATTTTTTTTTAGGTGGTAAAAGAATTCAGTCCTAAAATACTTAATGTAAGGGGTAAACAAGTTACTTTAAGTACAGCTTGCACATTCACCAAGTTGCTCTGTTCCCATCACTGGAATAAAACAGAAAATTCATGACACCACCCAAAAGAAGGAGTATCTGCCTTAAAATAGCCAGGAGCATTTTTATGTGCTGGCTCAGAGAGGTACACACTTGCCACCACTTACATATTGTCACTGTCAGCATTTTTTAAAAAATAAATTAATTACAGTCAAGGACTACTCTCTCATAAATAGCAGTGTATAAATTCATTTGTGCTAAAAAATAAAAAAAAAAAAGGTAGAATCAAGTTCATAAAAAGATTTCAAAGCATTGAATAAAGCATTGTTTCAGCAGATGCTAGTTGCTGTGAGTGTCACAAAGCCTGAATTTACAACACAGGGTTCAAAGACTCAGTCCAGAGGAATCACAGGACAGAAGTCCCCACAATTACAGCTGCTCAGTGCTCATCCAGCAGCACTTTCACAAGCCAGCACCCACTCATGGCTGGCTGGAAAGGCCTCACTGACTGTGCCCATTGGAAATTACAGGTAATGATGCAGGTCAGTGCTGGCACCCTGATACCAGCACTGCCATCTAAATTAACACACATTCCAGCATCTGAAGCATCAATATCATAAAATATCACATATCATAATATCATAAAATATCACATTTTAATCATAAAATGTGAAATGTGTTTCTAATTTCCAAGTGCCTGTAATTATCAATTGGAACTTAGCAACAAATTGTTAATTCTATTTATTGCTAAGAGTGATGCTGGAAGCATACAGTGGACCAAAACAAGTGAAGGGAAAAAAAATCTAAACGAATTCAGCTTTTTTTTTGCTCAGAAAAGAGTACTAAAGGTCATTCTAAGTGCATGCACTTGGACGTTTTTTCCCAAATGCATTCCACAAAAAACTATCTCGACTATTTATATTGAAAGGTAAATTTAGAAGAATTTTTAATACTGCATTCAAAATACTGCTATTGTTTTAAGCAACACAAGTAGCACACCATTAAAAATTACCTATATTAAAAATCTATAAGTATTATCCATAAATCACTTCTGCTATTTTTGGAAACCTGTGGAGTATAAAACTATATATATATATATATATTAATTTGCAGTAATACAAAATGGCTTTTATTAAAAGTTTAAATATAAATTTATTATATGCTATAATAGACAGCACCTGGGTAATAAGGAATACTTAGATTCAACATTCTGCTGAGTTTTATTCAGAAGCACAACCAGCTCTGTACAGCCTAAAAAGCTTAACTTTGCAGAACATGGAATGAAAGCTTATTTGCCACACTCTATCCTTTGCTCTTCAGAATGAACCACGTCATTAAGCATTCCACACACACACACAGGGGTTTGTTTGCTTTACTTTGCTTTTTTTTTTTTTTTTTTTTTAATTACTCTTGTTGAAGGTTAGGATTTTCTTTTTTTTTTTTTTTTTCCTTTCTCTCAGGGACTTTTGTCCTATTTGTTGCCTAAGAGATGACTGGTACTTAAGAGGCAAAAGAAGTGGCCGAGGTGGGGGACAGGGTGCAGCTGGCCACTCTTATTGGGGGTTTTTTCTCTTGGGAAGGGCAAAGACAGGGCAAGATTTTGGCTTCCAGACAGCCTTAGCCACAACCTTAAATATCTATGTCTGCTCTGGACTCCTGGCAGCACAGACACTGACTCCAGGTCTGTTCTGAGCATGCTGTGAGCAACCTTTGGCCCAAACACTGCCCTAACAGTGCAAATCACCAACTCTGATATAAATCTGGAGGAGCTGACACTCTTATTTCAGAAATATCCCTTTTACTCTTGTGGACAGCTCCCTGCACTGTGTATTTTGTAATACAGGTAGCAGGGGAGCACTGAAGGAGCATGGGGTATCCAAGCAGCTTATCTGCCTTCATCTGTGATGCCCTCCCACCCCAAGCTACAGGTGGGCAAGAAGGATGGGATATGAATGACCAACCATCCAGACCATCCCTTTGGCAAGGTCTGTTCCCCTCCTTTCCAAATCATCCAGCTCCACCCCTGCACGTCTCCCTTTTGAGCCCTTGGGGTTTTTTTCCCCTCAGCCTCCTTGAACAATCTGCAAATTGCTGGTGGAAAACAAAAGGCAGCATTAGTTTCAGCACACCCAAGGGAAGCAGAGCGGTGCCTACACGCATGAGCAGAGCCTTGCTGCACACAGGCAGGGCAGGCACACCCTGAGCGCGGCCTGCAGGAGGAGCAGCCCAGCACCTGAGAGCACACCAGGCACCAGCAGCCTGGGGGATATGGCAGCAGAAACCTGCACACGAGCACACAGCGGCTGGTCAGCAAGCCACAGTCACAGCGCTTCAAACACAGCAGAGGCTTTGCTCTCTGAGCCATACCAGGGCGTCGGAAGGGGAAGGGATGCCTTGGCACACCTCAGACATCACACATCAGCTGCAGGAATCAGACAGGGAGGGCCATTAGAAGACTGTGGAGTCTCTGTCCAGCAATCATCCAGGGGACAGTAAAAGCACATTAACATTAGCAAGTGTCAGCACTAGGCTGTGGCACAGCATTTGTCCTTGGGTCTGGCCAAAGTGCCCATGAGGGGATCAGATCTGCTCAGACCTGGTGGTCACAAAGGGACTGCTGAGGAAAACAGAGTAACTTGGCACGAGAAGATCTGGTTAGCTAAAACAAGCTGACCAGATTTCCAGCCAAGCAGAATTCAAATCCACACCTGAACCTTCCTTAAAGTCAAAGGAACACACGCTTTCAGCCCATTTCCCAGCAGACACAGAAAGAATGCTTTCCTCACGGTCCCTCTCAGACTCTGAGCCCTCCCAGAGAAAAGGGTGTCCTTGCCTTAATGTCTGTCCTTGCAACTGCCCTTGCTGCACAAGCTGCTCAGATACCTGCTACACAAAGTGAGGAGAACAAAAGGAGAGAAAGTCACAGCACCTCAAACTCAGCTGAGGCTCCTCCAGGCACAGCCATGGTCGGGACACACAGGGAAGGAGGCCAATCCATCCTTGCTCACAGCCAGCAGATACAGGATTCTGGCCCAGCAGTGAAGCACACAGGCCACTTCTGAATGTCTACAGCACTTCCTACTGTTCATCTCTAGATCAAATTTGGATCAATGCAGGAGTTTCAAAAGCCTATCCCAAACTGTGTTCAGAACCTTCACAATACGTTCATCCAAGATCAGAACCTCTGGAAAAGTGGCAAGTTTTGCATAGCCAAGCAGCTGTCCTAAGAGATAATCTATGTTCCCAAAGATAGAACTGGCAGTTCCTAGTTCTAAACCAGAAACCAGCCCCTATCATTCTCTCCAGAAAACAAAGTGAAAACATAGGGTTAATTGAATCAATAGGTCCTGTAATTAAATGCTGCCAAGTGAGCTGACATGATTGGACTACTGGGTTTGCTTTGTTTGGGGGTTTTCTCTTGTTTATCCAGAGGTTGCATATGCTTTAAATACAGCTAATTTCACAAACAGCTATTGAAATTTAATTTAAAACTCTCTCAGGGAATAAAATGACAAGTTTCACAGAGAGAAAAGTAACTTTTCACAGACTCAACTCACTGGAAGCTACTGCAATCTAACTGTCTTAGAGCTACTAGAAGTACCAAAAGAAAGAAATCTTCCTACTTCTTGCTGGGGGCTTGGCACAAGACAAGAATGTTCCTCAGCTCCTCATACCCATCAATGACAAATGAAGGAAGAAAATTTGCTAGAGGACCTTAATTCTACCTACAAACCCACAACTTAAGAATTGTCAGGTGTAAACTGATTATTTCCCTGATGGCAAAAAGTACCCCAGATTTTCAATAATCAGAAAACAGAGCTGCAATGGCATTGTCTCTTTCCAGATGGTGCAAGTCAGGTACAGATTCAATGAATTCATCACAGCTTCTGATTTTCACCATTTCACCCTGCTGGTTGTAATAAGGCCATTGTCTCCCTTATACTACATGAAACACATATATATATTTTATCTGGAAGCATCATGTGCTAAAATAAATAACTTGTTTCTGTGGTGTAATAAATAGTGTCATGACATCACAGAAAGTTAAAGAAATGTGGACTTTAAAGATAAGATAGAAGATAAACAGAGTATCATAACACTGGTCAAGCCTATCAACCAGCACTAACCTGTCTCACAGAAAACAAAGAGAATTGGCCAAGCCACACCTTTTCACCATAATTCCTTTCAAACTAACAAAGATGCAGGATGCTGAGTACAAACACTAACACTCTGAAGCTGATGCCTGTTATCCCTTTCTGCCACCTCCCCAATCAAGACAAAAGAACAAAGATCAGTTTCATCTGCAAGACTGCTGCAGGGAAAAACAGCAGCGAGTGTAAAACCGTAAGGATTAGCTCATCTTTTCTCCTTAATACAACAGCAAACAATTAGTGTTAAAGTAAAATGGGTCAATCAAGACCTCAAATCCTCTTAACAGCTAGTACAGTAACCCATGTGGCCACAACAATCCAAATTAACCCCATGGACACATCAGTGCTTTCCTCTGATACCTAGAAAGCAATTACAAATGTCACACTGAACGTCCCTCTGAAACACCCTGGTATAGTTTAGTAGTATAACCTGTTATTAAACCTTCCCACAAAATAAAAGCTTTTTCCTTTTCTGAGGCAGGCAGCTTAAACCATCCCTGTTTTCCAGCACCAATCCTCTAAACCAGCTCCACCCCATGGAAATAAGTCTCATGCTGTTTTTTTCTTATTGAGTGAGATGAAGTACAGAAGCTGTTGCCAATGAGCACACCTGTACAAGAAGCAGAAGGATGGAAGCAAAAGCACCAACCCTAAATATGTCAAGACCCACCCATACTCTGCCTCAGTGTGTGCATGTGTGTTTGGGAAGAGATAAGCCAGGGCACGGTATCAGAGAACACTGCACATCTCCATGCTTTCTCTGGAGAACTTGGTATCTCTAAATATCATCCAGGGGTTCACAACACTGAGCCCACACACCATGAATTTATCCTCTTCCTCTTTTCTGTAAAAACATACTTGATTTTTAAACGTGCCTAAAGCTGACTTTCAAGCACAATTAAGCATGTGCTTGAACTCCATAAATACAGATGGACCAAAACAACCATCCTTCAGTCTTAAGGAACAATTATACATATCAGCACATATATATTTTTATTTCTTCATCAAGTGCACACATGGATTTAAAGACAGCACAAAACCCAAAATATCTATATCATCAGATAACTCAGTTTAGAAAGGACCTTGGGAAGTCACCTTGTCTTAGGGCCCCTATTACACCTTGCCAAATTTCTGGTCATTATTTGTGTGCATGTTAAGTGCAACGCTCCCTAATCCCTTCCTGGTTAAGGCTTCAGTTCAGTTTCCAGCGTCCTGCAGCCAGAAATGCCTTTTCTGAAACCCAAATAAAGCCAAGGGTGCGTTTTTTTTTTCTTTGACTGTGAGCCAGAAGTTTTACCAGATCAGTTCTCAGCACAGCCACTGCCTGCACTGTGGGCAAAAGCTCTGCAAGGAACTCAGGCTCAGGCACCAGCAGAGCTTTTATTTTCCTTTCTTAAGCTGATTATCATTTGTCCCACCATGGCAGATCAGATTTCAGATCCTTCATCTGCTGCAGATATGGTACAAGCTCTGTCATACCTGGTGCCTTTGTAGAGACATTAGTAATCAAAAGGTGACTTTCAGAAAGCCTCCATCATAAAGTCCTCACAACCTAAATTCTTTTTGACTTCTTCTCCCAACCCCATTAAGAACACAAACCTGTCTCCAACACGTGTGTGACATGCCACATTGGGAGGTGAAGCTGAAACAGCTCAGCAGAATCTGCAAAGGGCCTCAGCCCTGTTTCTGTGCTTAGATATTTCTAGCAACTTCCACAGACATTTTTAAGTGAGCACAGTGCCAGAGCTGGAGGGGCCAGAGCCCACTCTGTCAGCACACACAGCAAATGCCTCCTCTGTGAATTCAGGTATATGGTTTAGCAAAGGGTAACCTGTACAGAAAGGAGCATGACAGACTGAAAGGAAAGGTGTGCTTCTGGAAAAAACATCTGGCAACGCGGGAATTCTGAACCCACAGAACACAGCAATTCATTAGGCACTGTTGTGATCAGATTGCTCCTGCCCAGGCACAGCACCTCAGGGGTCATTAAATTACAACTATTTCTTTATTATTATCCACACACATTAAAGAACACGGCTAAGTGGGTATGATATAACATACCATAATAATTACATCAGTGCTCTAAATCAAGGCTGCAAACGCTGCTTTACGTAACGAACTGCATTATAAGCACAATGACCTGCCCTCCAGTGTGCTAAAACTCTCCTCAGAAGAGCAGCAACTCCTAATTCTCAGCATGACAGCTCTTTGGCATCTCTCAGACCCCCACAGGAAATGTGCAATATGGGTGTAGCAAACAAAAGTTCCAAAACCCAGATCCTGTCCCTTGATGAGATAGGAGGAGATGAGAAGAGATGGAATGCATGGCACCGCGCTCCAGTGCTGAGATCATCCCTGCTCCCAGAGCCCCGTGCCAGGGCTCACCTGCAGGCTTCACTGCCATGCACAGCAGCCTCACTAAGGCACTGGGGTTGTTTCCAGTGTGAGACTTTAGCTCACCTGCAAATGCCTGAGCTCCAGGACACTGGTACCACATGGAGACTGAGGTCCTGCCCACTGCTGAGTGCACCACCAGTGTCTTGCAAATGAAGCAGACAGTGAGGCATGGGTGGTTCCTGGCCTGGGTGCTACACAGGTGAGTCTGGGCTCTGTTACACATATCACACTTTCAGAACATCAGCTGGAGAAATTACAACCATAAACTTAACTGAGCTGCCTTCACCCTAACTGAGGAGAGCTGTAGCACACCCAGGGGAAGTGGCCAGCCTTCCACTGTTGATTAATCACTTTTTCATCATCTATGACGTAACACAGGGACAACTTCACTATGCTGTGCCCTCTCAGCACATTCTCTTCCCAGGCAATGCTGACGCCATCCAGGTAGGAGGGAAGGGAAAGAAGCTATAGAAAATAAATACATTCTGCAGCTGAGCCTCTTCCTGAGTCTTTCACCTATGAGATCTGTAGTCCAGACATCCCTGCCAGTCTAAACCAGCACAGGTGAAAAGAAACAGGTTCTTTCATGGGAGAGGAATCAAAGGTTTGTGGAGAAAATGGGAAGAAACAGAACCAAAAGAATATGTGGTTCAATCTCACATGGAAGAACCCTTCTGAAAACAAAAGGGACAGGTTTTCTGAACAATAAGCAGCACAAATGCTGGACAGCAAGTGGTTTTTTGAGGAAGGATGGAGTATGATTTGTTGGCATGACAAATTATGAAAATTGATGCTAAAGACCTAGAATAAGGAAGACTTACAACATACATGTGCATACATCCCATTCTACTGCATGTTAATGCTATGCTGATTGCTATTCTGTTAATTGCTATGTTAAAATGCCATTCTCTATGCTAATGCTCACTCACAAGTGAAAACCTACACCTCTGTCTCAGGAAGAATCCTACATAAAAACCCACCAAAAACACGAGAGGATATTTTAATTCGAAGGAAAACCGAAAGTTCCGGCTTAACCCAGGGAAATTGACCAAGCTGGTATCTTTCAATACGGAGTGCAATTCTCCGGGCATGCGGCACACCCCCTTGTTTCCCGAAGGTGCTCCATAAAGCCCATTTTGAGCAGAGGGCAGGTCGGGGGGTCTCGTTTGGAGGGGCACAGGGCAGAGGAAGGCGAGCAGGGTTTCTCTGTGGCTGGGTGCAGCAGCACGGCAGCGCAGCGCAGCACACGCCTACGGCTCCTACCTGCAGCCATCCGAGCCAGGCACATTCTACATCATTTTCTCCTACATAAAAAGGCATTGTTCGCCGCTGGGCTCCCGTGCGCGGCTGTTTTCCTCCCTGATCCATGCAGTACAGGGAATCATTTTTTTGGGTGGGTTATTTTTTCCCCCCTCCGCGATGCAAATTGCCAGCGCTTACAGCCATCGCCTCACACAACGTTCTTTGTTCAGCCGCGCAGATCCCCTTAGAGGAGCTTAGGGGTGGGGGCAGGAGAGGACAGAGGCTCCCATCCCCCGGAGGGCTTTTAGAGCCCGGAGATGCTCCGAGCCCTCAGCGCGGCCGCCCCCGTGAAGGCAGAGCGGGCGTCACCGGGCGGCCGCCCCGCTCCATTTTCACCTCCGGGAGGTGGGGCGGGGGCGACCCGCGGAGAACTCCGGTCCGGCTCCGGGACTGAAGGGCCCAAAGAAGGGACGGAAAGACGGACACGGAGACGGACGGACGGACGGACGGAGGGAGCACCCTCAGGAGCGGGGTGCCCCCAAAAGGGCTCGCGACAGCCGCAAGGCGGGAAGCGCGCGCGCGGCTGCCCCCCCACATACACACACCCACCCACCCCCCCTTCCCGCACTCCGCAACGGCGCCGGCCCCGCGCCCCCGCCCCGCCTCATCCTCTTCCTCCGACGGGGCTCGGCACGGCGCTTACCTGAGCGCCACGGCGGCTGCCGGCACCGACGGGCACACGGAGGACGCGGGGCACCGGGCTCCAGCCGACCCGCCCCGCCGCTCTCGGGGCTGTCGCCGGGACGCGGCCGCCTGCGCGCCGCGAGCCCCCGGGACCGCCCCCGGCCCCGCCCCGGCCCCGCCGCCGCTCCCGCAGGGCCCCCGCGCCTGAGGAGGTGGAGGAGCGGCCCCTCCGCCCCGCCCCGGCCCCTGCATTGCAGAGACTCCGAGCGAGCCGCCGGGACAGACACACGCGGGCCCGCCCGGTGTCGCCGTGCCCGGCCCTGCCCTGCCGCGGGTGGAAAACCTTCCCGAAAGCTCCTCACCTGATTTCCTTTGGGTCTGCCAAGTCCGGCTCAGTCTAATTCCTCCTTTTCCTCTGGAGAAAGAGAGCAAGTAACAGTGAGATCGGTGAAAAAACGCCTTTACAACACCCTCAGACACCGCGCTGCTGCTCACTTCCACTCTGCTTTGGTAGGGCCGGGCTTTCCAGCCATTTCCTGGAATCTGGCAATAAAAGATATCCTATTACTTTGTCACTTACCACATTCTCGAACTGAACTGTCCCTTTCCCTCAGGGTGTCATTACAGTTGCTATACTCCAAAGTCATTCCTCCCACAATATCAGCGATAGGGCTACAGCATCAGCTCATATCTCACCTGTTACAGCCAGAACCACGCCAGTCCAACCCACCTGTGCTGGAGATGAAAGAGTAAAATGCTGCTGCTTTCCTACCTCCTCTGTTTCCCTAAGCAAATTTCAGTTTGTTAATAATTCATGACTGCAAAAGTCAGTCTGTCGGAATCTTAACCAAAAATTCTGAGCATGCCATGTATGCATTAGCCTGTAATAATGTTCTGAAGGTGCTATATTTGGATTCAGTGAAGATAAATATATTTGGGGACCTACAGTGCACACTATTACCCACACTGCAGTGGGAAAACTTTAAACATTAAATTCAGTTTGGTTGCATTTTGCTGCATCACTGTGAGCGAGTTATCCACATTTTTTCCCAAATGTCACTAATTTTAGGTAGCCAGCTTGATTTCAAGCATGATTTTTCAGGAGTGCTGAGCACTTGGGTATTTTTGTGGGCTTTAGCAGGTTATCTAGAAGATTTCAGATGTGTAATTTGGGCCATCTGTGTCTTAGACTGAGTGGCCAAAATGCAGCTCAGGAAAGCCTAGGTCCCGCCCCTGCGTCTATTTCTTCATTCACAAAGAAATCAGCATTGTATATTTCATGTCAAGGGTCTGCCAGTGCTAATGAAGTGACTTGGGAAGGCCAAGTTACTTTGTTAAGTATTTTTGTGTATTTATAAATCAGGAAATTTTCATTTTAAAAGAGTAAGGACTACAAACATTTCTTCCTGTACTTTTCCTGAGCCCTCCTCAAGCTGTTTGAGAGAACTTCCCACCGCTGCTGTTTCCTCACACTTCATCTGTAAATCAGTGCCGTGCAGAGGGAGCGGGATTTTGCCAAAGTGACAAAGGCATCATGTTCCCTGCTTGTTACTCACCATCAGTGATGCACATCCTTCCAGAGATGCTTTCAGACAAAATGCATTTGCTGCAGTCAGTCTTTCTCCAGGCTGCCAGGAGGAAATCCACTGGCTCAGGGCACGTGCACCAGTGTCTGCAATACCCTGAAGACCCTCAGTGCCTTTCCCCTGCTGGTTTTTCTTTTTTTCTGTGCCTCTCCTTGGAGGCCTTGGTGTCCATGCAAAGACCTTGATGGAGTTCTCCCCACAAGCACAGGAACTTTGCCCTTCCTCTCACCACCTAGATAATGGGAATGCAGGGTTTAACTTAAAGCCTCATCAGAAGCAGCCCCGAGAGGGAGTGAGCAGCTGGCTTGATCAAGAAGAAAAAGTTCAACTTCATCCAAATGGAAGTTAGATTAATTTAAAGCTTACAATATTAAAAAAAAAAAAAAAAAAAAAAAAAAAAAAAAGGGGAGGAGGGAGGGGAAAGGACAGCCTTTCATTGGAAACAAATACTGCAATGTGTATCATGGCAAAGACGGAAAGATGTCTTAATGGAAAGACACATGTACAATACGCTGTGCAGTGTCCATAAACATTCCTGGAGATCAGAGGGGGTGTAACTAACCAGAGACCTGCTCAGAATATTCCATGTGTGACAGAGAATCGACGCCTCTAGCTCAGATGCAGCACAGCAGCAGCCTGTCTCTGTTCAGCAGCAGCCTGCAGAAAGAGACAGAGAGAGAAGGTGAGTCTGAGAAGTTAGTCATTCACTTGCATCTCTCCTTTAAACAAGCATCAAAGGTGATGAAAAATAAGCACAGAAAAAATGGCAGTCACCATTTTCCCTGAGATAATTATCTAATCAAATTACCTTATACTTCACATGAAATATTCAGCAGCAGTGTTGACACTAGGTGTTTTAAGACAGAAAAAAAATTTTAATTCACGTTAGAGATATTAAAATGCATGCACATACTTTTATTAGAAATATTCATGCAGAGATCAGAAAGCATCATTCCACTAAGCCATAGTGGGGAAAGATTTTTTGTATAAAGGAAAACAAAATTTTGCATCACCTCATAAACCATGAGTTTTGAGATGCTCAGTTATGGATCCCTGTATGGACGTCTTATAAGTCAAATAAAGAGGATTTTTTGCCTGGCTACTAAAAGAAAAAGGACTGAAATTGCCTATACTTGTCTTTAGAACAGATTAATTTGAAACTGTGTCTGGGGAATGCTGTTTGAAAAGGAATTTGTGTCAGTACTTTGTCTCTTACTATATAGTTAAGTAACAATTCCCCACTGCTCTCCTGAGAGTTTATTGGGATGCAGAAGTGGCAGCCCAGGTGTTTGGCACCACTTCAGACGGGGGGAGGAAACATTTAATTTCTCAAAAACACAATGACTCAAGCCTTGGCGCCAATGTCACCACATTAGCTGAGCAATCAGAGCAGTCAAGACCAAGTCAGCTCTTATTTATTGGTGATGGGAAGAGCTGCGAGCACCGCTGAGGTTAATGAAACCAAGTGGCATGGCTACGGTCCCCTTGCACATTACTCTCAATGGCATTTTTGCAGCCTGTGGGCAGGCTGAGCAGATTTTTCCCCGCCTTTCTCCTCGGAAACACCTCGGTTAAGGTGACCGGGAAAGGCAGGGCTCCCTCCTCGGCATTGCTGGGAGGTTTCCATGGGTTGGAAAACTCCAGGGTCCCTCTAGTGCCCAACAGAGGCAATGGGGGAAAAGCGAGCTGAAGAGCTCCTTCAAATGCTGAAAAACGACTAAGCAAAATAAAAGCTTCCACTGAAAAGAGAATGGACTTATCCCTGTATTTGCATCACAAACTATATTCATTTTTTTTTTCTTTTTCTGACAAGAAACTCAGCTGTATCTCATCAGCTCACATAGCAACATTTCCATGTAAAACCCTTCCTTTTTCTGCCTGTCTCCCATTTGATTACATTTACCATTCAAACACTATTTGGAGATACTAGCTGTTTGTAAATGTAAATGTCTCAGGTTGCTACAGGAGAGCTTTAAAGCAAAGGTGAGATCTGGCCCGGTGGAAGGACTTGTACAAGAGCAATGCTGCCTTTGTCAATTTAGTTATCTTTGGTCTTTTTGTGCAAGGGACTCTGAGTACCCATGTGAATTATGATGGGAGAATTAGCTTCAGGGAGCTGCACTCTAATTTGCTAAATGCTTTTGATGTCAAAAGCCAGTCTCTGCATTAGAAGCAGAATAATTTGAAAGCAGAGAGAGGGTACAAAATACTTGGGCAACCAGCTCTTGGGGCTGCAAGGAGATAAGAATTGCATAGAGAATGCATTGCAGCAGACACCTTCATTTCTCACTGCTGGGATTGAAAGGAAAGAGAACCCAAGAACCCCAATGAAAGAGAACCCAATGAACCAGTGTGAAAAATGGACAGAAGTGGTCCCTTACAGGGTTCATGGTTATGTGCAGAGCTTCTTCCCCTGTCATTCTTCCCCTACTTTTTCCTCTCAGCTCTTAAGCTTTGTGAAATTTTGGTTATGGGTCTGATTCCTCTGCTGAAGAGAAGACAGCTGGGTGTCAGACTTGTTGTGACATCTCACAAAATGTTTTTGAATGTATTCAAAATGAAGCGAGGGGAGTTCTGATCCCTGCACAAGGTTCTTAACCTAAACCAACTTTCACTGCTTTAACCCATTTTCTGGAGCACAGAACAATAGCTCATCTCTTAAATTTCCATATAAACAAGAAGAAAAAAAAAACCCAAACTCTCTAAAAAAATCAGCTTTGTTCTCTTGACATTTTCTAGTTAAAGAATGATGATTACAAGGAAATTTTGCGTTGGGTTACTTGTTTACCATCTCTGGCTTCTCACTACTACAACTGTTGCCTTCTTTACCTATCTTGAGAATTGGGGGAATAAAACTAATTCAGCCTTACCAGGTCTTTGAATGTAAAAAACTAAAAACCCCACTGCCTACTTACAGGACCAAACAGATGAACAGAACACACAGTAAGTTTTATATAGTGAAATCTCTTTGCACATCGAATCCCTAGCAAAACTACATGAAAAATTAGCTTTTCAAAATAAATATGATGTATAAGTTACTGAATAGTCAAACTGGTAAGAATACAAGGAATATACTATTTTTCAGATTTAATTTCCTGTTCTAGGGGAAAGTCTGAATTGTTCCAACAGCAGTTACTGAGGATTAAAGACCTTCAAAAGAATCTGTGAGATGCTTGCACATGGAAGCTCATCAGTGGTCTGATGCACTGATAACTGGTTTTATTAGGGTGGAATTTTGATAAGGCCTTTGAAAATTATCCTGTTGTTACATTCAAACATGTAGATGTTACTGCATTTTCCAAGCCTAAAGCTTAAATCACCAGCTGAAAACAGATTAGCCTAGTCAAGTTAACACCAGAATGTGGGGCAACATAATTCATCTTGGGTTTGGGCTTTGCATTTCTTTTCACCTTTCTATGAATAAAATACTGAGGTTACTTCTTAAGAGAAGGGAAACATTAGAAACAGAACAAGGGGATATTTTCCCACCACAGCTGTGGCTGGAGGTTATGCATGTGTGTACTTGGGCTCTTTCCTGTTAACAAACTTCAGACTCAGGCTTTTGCTCAGCCCTTGTGTGAGCAACAACCACAGTTGTCCAGTTTGGGTTTAGAATGGCCCTGGCCTGATGGATGAGCACACTCACCACATCTTCACGGGGCAGCAGTACTTCCCTGAGGTGAGGAAGGTGGTCCTGAGTGCCTGAAGACTCCTGTGGGTTTCCTATGTTATAAAAGTGCTCCTTAGCCAGGGCCATCAGCAGCATGAGACTCCTTTAACAGTGTGCATCAGTGCCCGCATGAGTTACCCATTCTGAATTCCAGATGTTTCTGCAGGCTTGGTCCAGTGAACCCATACATGTTCTGCAGCCACCTGAATGTTATCTGCTGAGTGTTAGCTCCTGAATGTTATCATCTCCTGGAAGCAGATCTGAACAAACCACAGGTTCAGTGAAAACCAGTGCCTGTAAACACACCAGCATAATCTCTGCCATGCCAGCAGGTGGATAAACTTAAATCAAAATATTTCCAAAAAATGGGTGATTGATCTTATGAAATCTGTCATCACTATAGGTAACCAGTAATTCTGGGTTCATTTCACCACTCAGCCTAGCACTCACACAGCTACTTCTGTCAGCTGGATTGACATAGACCACTTCTTTTTTGATTACAACTGTGGGTTTGTATTATTTGAAAAGCCTGTGCTCCAACTCACTTCAAAGAGGAAAGTTAACAGTGTTGCTTGGGGTGCTCATTCCCATAAGATACCTCAGCCAGTGATCTAAATGCAAAAAAAACCACAAAGCAAATAAACATTAAAAGAAGGATTACTTCTGCCTTGAATCTCAGATTCTGACAAAGGAGCTGCAAGAAAAACGTAAAGCACATTATAATCAAGGACTGATGGGTGGAAAAGGAAGTGTCTCAGATGGCTGTGACACCTATAAACATCCATTGTATGAAGCAGCTCCTTGTCATCACTTGGTATTTCTGATTTTTGAGGCGTCTGCAGATGCTTGCGCAGGCTGCTGTGTTGCCATGGATACTGTGGTATGCTGAGGCTTTTAGCAAACAGACTGATCTGTTTGTGCACCTCCAGAGTGAAGAAAAAGAAAAATCCCATCATCTGTGTGGCTGCTAGCAAAGGGAGCCTGACAGCGAAATGAAATGACTCTGCATAATGGTTTTCAGAACCTCCTCCTCTTGGAAATGATGGGGTAGGAAGGAGATGGGAGGTAATGAAGAAAAGGAGGGAGAGGAGCTGTCAAGTGTTGAGCAAAACCCCTCCTGCATAGCTCAACACGATAACGTCAGCTATATGGTCAAGAAAAATCAATATCAGCTTTAAATAATTCAGTTTCCTAATGGCCTGGCACCTTGGCTTTCTGCAAGACAGGAAGAACAACAACAACAAGGATAAAAGGCAAAAAGGAGTGATCAACAGACAATGTAAGACAGCAGAATAATTTGCTTTGAGTGATACCCTGGGACTAAGCAATGGGTGTGAGTTATGAAACTAATGAAACTATGAAGAGTTGAAAAAGCTGGTAATGCCTTTATCTGGGCACAACTCCACTGCTAAGTGAGAGGCAAAACAGGTTTAGAAGTGACAGGCAAGCAAATACACAGGAAACCAAGTAAAAATCCTGGGCAGCGTTCCAAACTTTGATTCTTCTCTTGGTGTTAGAACAAGCCCATAAACTACACATACACATGGCACAAGTCTCTATGAGCTGAATTTCCATACATTAATGCAGTATCTTATCAGGCAACAACACAATATTGTCCACTTGATTACAAGTTTTGGGGTTTTGCCCTGCTGTCCTAAAGGGATCACATCCCCATGTATTTCACCAAGAGCTTTCCTTGCTTTTGAGTTTAGGGGTCAAAAAGCACTAACACTTCCATAGGAGGTGTTCCTCATTATTTACATATATGCTTTAGCTGTTAACAAGAAATAATAACAATGTGAGATCACCCTTGGTGAATGTTTTCCCAGCAGCACTGTGTCACCATGTATGAACCAGAAATCCATCACACAATATTTTATAGTGAATTCCTCTCCTCTTAACTGAGCAGGTTTTGCTCATGTCATTTCTGTGTCTTAAAACATGGGAAAAGGAGTTGATTCCTTCTGTGGTCAGTGTGGTGTCTCCTCAAGCTCACATCTGCAATGCAAACACCTAGAGCAATCTTTGGAGACAAGATAAAAAGGAAACCAAAACTGCAATCCTTGCCCTTCCCACAGGTCTCCTTGGTCTGGCATCTGCCTACACATGGAGGTGTAGGCAGGAACTTGGTTGCTTTTGAGCCATGGACCAACACAACCAGTTACGCCAACAAAACTCTTTAGCACAAAGACATTCCAGCCTGTCCTTGAGACCCTGCTCTGAGGATGGTCCAGCAGTGCACAGCTGATGGCTCTTATCTCTCTTTCCTGTTGATCACTTACACTGAACATCAAGAATATCATTCCCCAGGCTCCCTCTCCACACAAGCCCCAGCCACAGACACCACAAAGCTGAAGTATGAGTCCTACAGATGCTGCTGGAGGTTCAGAGAAGCCTTCTCTTGCATGCAGATGAACTGTTACTAAATTCAGCTGTTGAGCTGAGCACTCTCCTCCAGACTATTAATTGATGTTGCTGGAAGCACTGCAGAGTGTCTTTCACACAGCTGCTGTGGGAACCAAAGGTGTGTCCTGGACAATTGGTGCCACTCATTTTCAGGAGGCTGCAAAAATGTGATTCCATTTTGTGAAGTTATAAATTAACAAACAAACTGGAATCAAAACTTACACAAACTGTCAGGGAAGAGCTGAAAGATGTTGCTGCTGTGGCTACAGATCAGTAATAACACCTAGTAGCTATGGCTTGTTCTGCAGTTCTCATTGATCCTGCATTGCAAAACCTGACTCCAGCAACAGGGACCTAACCCTGACAATCAGTTTTCCCTTACAGAAACCCCCAAGGACCTCCTCTCCTATCCTATTCCCCTCTTCCAAGGACCTTTGTTTAGCAATTTCCCACCTTCCTTAAAATCATTGTCTCTGGCCAGAGCTTGCAAACAAACCAGCTCCAGCAAAAGCCAAGCTGTTAGCAACTAGAGCTAAGTTAAAGCTAGCAGTCATGGCCACTTAAACCTCAGAATTCAGGGCATGTAATATTCCTGCACACACACTGATGAGCATCCTTTGGGTCTTGTCATATTTGAAATGCTCCAGTGCCCACTCTGCTATCATTTGGGCTCTTATTATTAGTCTTGTAGCTAAGCAACAGATGGGCAGTCCAAATGATGTGGCAAGGGCAAGCTGTCTTGCAGAAATGTGGCAATTTAGAAGGAAAGTAACACTTTGAAGCTTGGGAGGACCTCTACAGCCCTCAGATCAATGCCAAAAGAGCTCAAAATCTGCCAGTGAGGTTAGGACAACAGGTCTAGACTCATTGTGACTGAGAAACAAACCTAGAAAAATTATCTGCATGGCAGCAAATTCATGGCCTTCATTTGCTGCAGAAAGAAAAGTGGAGGGGCATCAGCAAGATAAAAGAAATACATCTGGTAAGTTTTTTTACAACTCAAACACAGCTAGCACAGCTGGTCCTAGCGTTGCCACACCTGGCTTGGAGGCTAAAGAGGAATCATGACAAAGAATTAATAAAACCCCTCTATTAACATTAATGTTTAGGAGAAAGCTGCTCCTTCCAGGCATCCTGGGCTGAGGATCAGACTGTAATTCTGTCATTTGGGGAAATTGACTGGATGATGGCTGTCTTCACCCTACTCTGAGCCACTTGATAAAGCCCTGATTCTAAGCACAATTACCAGTCCCATGGTGCTTTTTGATCTGAGCCAGGCTTCGATCCCAGCCTGGTAAAGCTGTGTAAAAATCCTGCAGGCACTTTGTTGGCCAAAAAAAAGCATGGAAATTCACTTTTTTTTTTTTTTTTTAATAGCATAGAGCTCTGAGGTAGGAATAAAATGCCATTTGGCAGCTTTTCTGAAGCAAAGTACATGCACCATCAAATATAACTGCAGCACTGAGGTATTTCAGCTGCTGCTGCCCAGCAGGCAAGCGTGCCTGTCTCCTAAAGCATCCTCACTCTGCTCTCAGAAAGCGCTTGCAGACTGTAGGGGCCAGAGTAAATGTATGTACTGTAAATATATGTATGGCAGTAAAAGATCTTTGTATTGTATTAGTGACCCTGCCCTGATTCTAGTTATTGTAAATGGGCTGCAGCTGTGATGTCCTTGGTTGGGCAGCAGCTGTAGCCCATGGAGGTAGCTGGGATTAAAGGGGGCGGGGTGGTCAGGGAGAGCCTTGGAGAGGAGCCCTGACTGAGAAGCAACAACACCACTGCTGTGAAGATCTGCTGTGAGAAAACCACCCAGAAGGTATGAGACTCTGGAAATATAGTTATACAACAATATGAATACAACAGCAGACATTTATGAATCAATGGCACACTGTGCCCTGGGAAAGGGCTGGCTGGAGAGGCAGGAGCAGCGCTGAGGTGCCAGGCTGCAAGCAGGGGGCACTGAGCCACCGTCTTATCCTCCAAAGCTGCTGTGAGGCCAAAGACAAAGTGTGTCAGGCAGCCTGTGCCCACCTGCTGGGAGCTCTGTCACTTCTTGGTCAATGACAACATTTCTGTCTCCTTTTCAGATGGGCACATCAGAAACTTGGGGGCAGAAACAGAGAGGATTCTGATCTGACACCTTATTTCACCACCTTCTGGAGCTCGTTTTTGTTCCCTTAACCTTCTCAGGTGTTAATTTCATTTAATTAAGTTAATTCTTGCTGTGGAAATCGCAACATCTTCCCATTATAGGAAAGAAGCTAAAGCTTGAGTTTTAAGCCCACATTTAGGAGCTGGTGTTACCATCAATGAGGGGACAACTCTCCCTGCTTCAGCAGGATTTACACAGGGTCCACCGATGACACCAGCCTCAGGCTGTTTTATGCCTAGCTGGAGGCACCTTTATAGGAACAGATCGGCAGAACTCACCAGCAGAGGACTCTGTGAAGGTTAAAAACTTTCATGGATGAAAAGAAAGCAGAGACAAATTCATGGGCACTGGCACCTGCTGAAGGCACAGGTCAGATCACTCCCTGGCATCTCTGAGCCTGGGGTGCCGTGAGCAGGACCCCTAAAATTCTCTCTGTTCTCACACTCTTTCCCAAAGCATTCAGTACTTTCCATTGCATTATCCATCTGCTGGTCCAAAACAGCCACAGTAATTCTTCTGTTAGGAAGAAGACTGTGAAAAATATTGTAATTTAAACAATGCATCAAGTTTAGCCATTTCTCAAAAAGTCTTTTCACCTCAGAGCCTCTGAGCAGAAACCAAAGGGCATTTTTGCAGTGAGTGTGGAAGACTTGGCTCATCTCACAAAGTGAGCTGACAGCCATAAGGTGTGACGTGATCTAATTTTAGAATTATCATCTAAGACTACAAATTTATTTTATTAAAGAGAGCCATAACTAAATTTTGATGCCATTAGATAATGCAATTAAATATTGGCTTGCTTGCAGGTCTTTGTATTTTGCCATAGATAAAAAAGACTGTGTCTACAAGTGGATGTCTTCTCAGATTTTCTTCTACAGGATATTTAACAGATACTGACATATGAAATAAATCCTTAAAATCTAAACCAAAATCTTTAAATCTACAGAAGCAAACTGAAGAAAGTTCTATCTTGATGTGGGAACCCACTAAATGTTTGCTGCTCTGTGAACTCCACAAATTTTAAACCCTTCCAGGAAAGAGAAAAATAATTCATTTCAGCTTTCTGCCATTTTCAGATGAGACAATAAATAACACTATATGAGTTTTCTTAGGAAATAAAATGACTGTGGAAGTAGAAATACATTAAATATTTCTGCATTATCATTTAAATGCCATTCATACGGCCTATCCAATTGAAAAAAAATCGCACTGCTTTTAGTGTAGGCTCAGCAGTTTGATTCTGGATTCAGAAGTTATAGCTGAGCAATATGAGGGCAGTTTGAGGCATAATGTTGAGGTTTAGAATTTGATGGCCACAATTTGAAAATTACTCTTTTCCTAACACACAAGAAACCATCCCAGCTTAATTTGGTTTTTACAGCAGCCAGAAAAAACAATCAACTCCTAGAATTTCATACCACAGGTAAAGTCCAGAGTGATTTTCTCAGTTCACTGCAGGAACACCTTGTGGAAGCAAAGCACAGCAATATTAAAGATCCATGAGAGATGCTATTTTTTACACAGAATGGCTCAATATTTGCATCCATATTAATGTATGAGCCAACATACAGGTTTGACTACAAACACTGTGCTTTAAAAATAAACAAAAGCACAATACACAGTACTATAAATAAATAAATGGTAATAACAAGTGATAAAACATAGGCTATGTAATTTATTTTTGTAGGAGCTACTTCACATAGGATGCTTTCATAGGGAAACATTAAACATGATTTCTGCTTATTGACAAAAACCTAAAGAGAAAAGCTCAGTCACCTTGTAGTTTGCAAATATTAAAGGCAAAACCCCCACCTTTGCCTATGTCCTGGAGGGAGAAAGAGAGGAAAAAAGGACAAGAAAGGAAAAGGTAATTTAGTGGAAATGAGTTCACTAGGCTTTTAGGTTATGCTTGGGATTCTTTTGTGTCTTCCTGTAGATGATGGCATTACTTGTAGCCACATTCTTCAGTGAGAAATTTTGGATAAGTCCAGGAGAAGAAATGCAAGGCTCAGAGCAGAGCCACAGGTGTTGTGACCTGATATTTTCTACAAAAACAAGAAAATAATGTGTGAGCCTTTTTAATGGCAGATTCATTCTAGAAAGTACAGTTTCCGGAGTGCTACCATCAGGACCAAATTAAATGTTCTATTTAATGCAGCTGTTTTCTTGATCAGGTATATTGCTCCTTTCTGACCTCTCAATTAATGCATTTCAACAGCTGTCTTAGAGAAGACCAAGATAAGAAAAGTGCCCAAAACAAGCTAATTCACCAGCAGCATGGACATTATGTGCAGAAAAACAGCTGGAACTCTTTTCTCCCTAGGTGATCCAGGCTCCCCTCATCCCCCAAATTCAATCAGAGCTCCAAGTTTGCCAGTGAGATTTAAGTTCCTGTGCTATGGAAGTGCTTTTGAACATTTTGTCCATAAAAGCTTTTTTTTCCCCCCCATATCTTTCAGGACAGAAAATGAATCCCAGTAATTTCATTAGGTAGAAATGAGTTCCTGTTCCCCAAAGGGTGCTGGCTCACTCACAGGGGAAGGGGAGGGTTCAGCCTCCAGTGTGGCATGTCCTGGGCATTGCAGGAATGAGTGAGTGGCTGCCAGTGGCATTTTCAGATAGCTTTAGCTTGCCTTGACTTCCCAGATTGCTGCAGAAATTCATGACTATATAATGTGACTCCAGGCTCAGACAGACTCCAATTTCTCAGTAAAGGTCTACCTCCCATTTCCTTCATTTCATATATATATATATATGTGTATGGATGCATACAAATATATTTTAAAAATTAATCTTACTGCAAGAGCTTAGTAAAATTGATTAAATGGCTCCCATTCAGGCACTGGTTCAAAATATTAATCTGATTATCATTATGGCTCAAATTCAGCATGGTTGTTAAGTACACATCTAAGTGAAAGCACCTGAACGGTCCTGTTGTGATGATTCATGGATTTAAAAATAGAAATGTGTTTAAATGCTCTCTTGAACTCAGGTCTAAATGAAATCAATACATGCCATGGCTCTTCTTCATGAAATATTAAGGCAAGATACATAATTTATTGTGCTCTGTGTATGCATATGTATTTAGCACTGATTATTCTGTAATGGACCTATACATAATTTAAACTATACAGCATCCATTTGGTGTGTGGAGGGGGGAGAAATCTTCATTAAACCCCAAACAGTACATTGTTCAGTGATGTGGGAATTTAGTTTATTCTGTGGATGTCTGCATAATAAATCTCTGCACACATGTTCAGAAGGCCTTTTCCAGGGGGAAAAGAAAAATCACAGCCTGTTGTGAGGCTGTGGGAGGAGATCCTGCAAGCTGAAGGACAAGACTTCAAGGACAGCACCCTAGCCAGGGTGCCCAAACCACTGCAAGGGCCACCAGCCACCCCTCAGGAGTGTCCCTCAGCAGCAAAGCTACGAAATTCCTCTTTGTATTTCATGGTGCATTGTCCTGGGGAACCCAAAATTCATTGTATTCACCACCTGTCTGTGCCCATACCTATTACAGTTTATTTAGGACCCTGAGGCCAGAAAACAGAATGGGGAGATCCCCAAAATCCATGGCTGAGGAGGAAAAAATCCAGGGAGTGAATCCCAAAAATTCAGGGATGGGATCCCCAAAATCCAGGGATGGGGGAACCCCAAAATCTATGGATTTCATCCCAAAAATGCAAGAATGAGGGACCCCAAAATCCAGGGATTGTCCCTCATCCCAGAAACCCCAAAATCCAGGAATAAAAAGAGTGGGAGCTCTTCCCCATCCCTGATCCCACTTTTATTTGGGCTGAGGCACCCTGGGCTCTGGAAGTCAAGGCCCTCAGGCAGAGTCCCTCTCTCTTTGTCTTGCCTTTGTCTCTTGGCTTTTTCTTGCCCCTATTTACAAGAGTAGCAGCTGGAGAAGCTGCCCCAGCCCACCAGCAGCACCAATTGATAAGAAGATAAAAATTGCCAATTGTTCTCCAATTATGAGTCCAAGCCAATACAACTGCAGCTTCACATGACTTCTGGTAGATAATGATTACACAGGCAAAATTACCTGAAGAGTTTCAAAAAAAAAAAAAAAAAAAAAAAAACGAAGTAAATTTTTATGCTGCACTGGCTTTGATGAAAACATTTCATCTGTAGAATCAGGGGATATAATATTTGGAACAACTGCTAGTTGCATTCACTAAATTACTAACAGCAAAGAGTTAATACTTCACCCAGGAGTTCTCCATGCCAATCATTTACTAGGCATGCAATTATGAACACCTGGCAGAGAACAAGCCTCCCATGTAGCTGCTTGGAAAAGCTGTCTGGAAAGTCACTGGGAATTGATCTGAAAGTCAGGAGGCACAAACCTGCAGGTGAGAGCTGAGCTGTGAATCAGGCTGTACTCCCATGTGAGACCACATCCCCAGCTATGAGAGATACACAGTCAACAGGATAAAAACTTGGGAAAATAGGAACAAACCTGAGGCTAGTAAACATGTAGCTTAGAAAGGTACAAGGAGCAGGAAAAGCTTTGTTGCATTCATGAAAAAATGTTTTTTTTCTGGGGATATTGGGTACAATATAGTGAATATATACTGACAATATACTGGCACTACACTGAAGGCATGAAGACTGCTTGGTCTGTGTTGCCCATCTCCATCCATCTCAGCCTGAAACACGTAAGACAAAGTGAAGAGTTCCCACATCCTGAGCAAGCCAAAAGAATTCTCAGATTTCTTTGCTGAGCCCAGTTTGAGTCTGGGTTCCATCTATAAGCACAGATAATCTTCACCAAACTCACTGTTCACACAGCTTGCAGTATTACAAAACACTCTGTAAAATAAGAAACCTTTTTCTTTTCTTTTTTTTTCCCTTTCCCCCTAAAGAAGTTATTTTTAAGTGCTGCCAAGAGTTATGTTAGTTCAATCAAAAAAAAAAAAGCCCTTGTCCTGTGCAGCTGCAGAGGCTTGGTGACAGATGGCGCTACATGAATGTGAATTTGGGTTTTAAATAGCTGCATTAAATATTTAAGATTACATTTCATGAAGTGCACCTGAGCAGTGTCAGTATTTGAATTCCTTCTTACACATCATAAATAATATAAATAAAGCTCAGGAAGACAATTTCTTGAGACGTTGCAGGACGGAAAAGGGATATATACACATACAGCTGTCTGGGCAAATCCCCCTTAGAGCTGGGAAGCTGCTCCCACCTTTGGCTAACACCTGAAGGGTGGAAGCAGGAGGAGGTGGCTGCAGGAAAAACACTGGTCAGTGTTAATTTCCAGAACACCACCTGCAGAGAATTTTTTCCTAAGAGTAAAGCAGCTTTAGTAAATATAGTAAATATTTACACAGCACCGGCAAGTGTAATGGCAGCAGTGGTAAATTTCCACTTGACCCAAGCACTGCTCTGGTCTCAGCTGGGGATTGTCAGCTGGCAAAGCAGCCTCTGGAGGAGAAGACATCCCCAAAGAATGCTTAGAAAGGGGAGAACCGCATAAATAGAATGAAGTGCATAAAGTGAAAAAGGCATTCAAAGAACATCTGTGAGAAGGGCACTGATGTGAATTTTGCAGAGACCCACAATGATGTGAGATTTGTAGAGTGACAGTAAAAAAGAGTTCATTTTTCTTTGTCTTTTTTTGTCTTTGTCTTTTTCACTCCTAATTGGAAGTGCTCAAAGCCAGGCTGGATGGGGCTTTGGACAGCCTGGTCTAGTGGAAGATGTCCCTACCCATGGCAGGAGTTGTGGAATGAGATGATATTTAAAGTCCCTTCCACCCCAAAGCTTTCTGTGATTCCATGACTAACCTGTGCCAAGAAAAAGGTTCCTACTGACTCCTTGTAATGTTCTCAGCCCCTCTCACACCTGCTCATCCACCAGATCCTGCAAGAGCAAATGTGATCACACTAATTTACCTTGAGTTTTTCCTGTTAGGGCTGGTTAACATCAATGGTTGCCCGAAACCAGCCTCTGACCTGCTGGATTAGCTTCACATTTGGGACTCCTCTATAATGTCAGATAATGCTTCACATTTGGGACTCCTCTATAACCCTCAGATGTCTGGTGAGATGTCTGCTCAGGAGAAAGGGGAAACAAGGGACAACCAAGAGATTAATATGAAAACATAAGCCACAAGATTTTGTAAAATGTAAGCTGTGAGCAGGAGAGATTTTCTTCATTCTCCACGTGTGGATCAAACAAACACAGACATCTTCTCTCCACTGGTTATTTAGAGAAACTGTAGCCCACAGAGACAGCCTGAAGAGTGGGAAGCTCAGTCTGTGAGGTTAAAAAAGCCCCAGAGGAGTCAAAGCAGCAGTGTCAGGTGCTCACAGAGCAACCCTCGGAAGGTCATGTCCATGCTCTGGCCAAAGAACCTGTCAGTGTCTCTCTGTCCTTCTTCTCCCTGGATTCATGCCCATTTCATTCTGGTCAGGGCCAAGAGTTTCCCTCTGAGCTTTTCTTTGGGATCTGCATCATGCAGGGAGAGCTGGTAGAGCCCCACCTGCCAGCTGGACACTCCTCCTCTTCCTCCTCTCCATCAATGTCCAACCTCCATCCCCACCTCTTCACAGCTCTCAACAGTGAAGTGAGAGAGCTCCTAGAGGGCTTTCCTTGTAGCACTGAATTGGGGATGATTTCTGTGACATTAATTGCATTATTAAATATGCAGGATCTAAACCACATTTAATAACACGCTTGTTCCAGTTAATCTCCCACTATCAGCTCAACTCTCAAAATATTTAAACGCTAGCTGTGAGCTTTATATGGGCTAAACAGTAATTAGAAAGTTTAATAAGTACCCAGGGAAGCTTCCTGAGCTGTTCTGCCTTTCCTGATTCAGGTCAAACAAAATCTGTTGTTCTGTCTTCTAAAAGGAGTTTGGTATTTCCTAAAACTCAGGAAACTGTTGGGGAGATTAAAGTGGGTTAAAATGCTAACTGTATTGGGAAGGAAAAACACTTTCCAAAGATCATCTTTTTTTATTTGGGGTTTTTTTTTTTTTTGTGTGTGTGTGGGTTTTTTGGTGTGTTTTTTTGGTTTTTTTTTTGTTTTTTGTTTTTTGTTTTTTTTTTTTTTTTTTTTTGTGGGTTTTGTTTTTTGGGTTTTTTTGGGGTTTTTTTTTTTTTTGGTTTGTTTTTTTTTTTTTTTTTTGTTCTGAAGAGGCTTTGAGAAGTGTTAAAGAGTTTAGAGAAGCCTTTTTACAAAAGCCACATTTAAAAACATGGTGGAAAAAAGGCCTCTAGGAGATGGAGCTTGCAGCTGTGCATCCCCAGTGGAGGAATGCTCACATGGGGGTGATGCAGAGTTCTGAGCTGCATCTTCCTCAGACTCAGTACTTGACATCCTTCACAGGAATCACACCAAGGGAGTGACATTAATAAGATCTATACATCCACTCTTTGGAGTCCTGTTGAACTTTACAGAAAACCAGCCATACAAACTTCACCAAACCCCAGTGAATTAATATTTCAATGTTTCAATTTAATGAAAGTCTTGCACTAGAAGAAACAATAAAATTACCACTTATACATGCAGACTTTAGCATTTGCTTGCTGTAGACAAACTGCAGTGGAGCTGGAGGATTCCCTAAACCATCTTTTTGGGTGACAGGAAAGCATAACCTTGCAGAGGAAAGCAAGGACATATCCTGGGTTGTGAGAATAACACCAGAGAAAAGGATCCACAGCATACTAAAAAGAGAGAGAAGGCATCTCAGAAGAGGTCAAAACAGCTGAAAAAATCTACTTCTCCCACTTTCATAGTAGGCAGGAGCCTGTTTTACCACATTTAGAAGATCCTTAAACAAGGACATTTGGAGCATCAGCACACCAGTGAAAACAGCACTTGAGAGAGAATCAGGTTAGTGGAGGTTCAGGAAATATTCACATTAAAAGCTGCTACAAGGTTATTAATTACGTGTTGTGACATACTCATACCTATTGTCTTTTCATTTAGATCCATCCCTTTAAATTGTGGATGTAGCTACAGGCAAGCAAGTGAAGGAAATTTGGAACAGGAACATCAGATTTTTAGAAGTAAATATTTCAAGCAAAATTCTAAATAGCCTATGCTCAGTGGGGGTTTTTTTTGTGTGTGTATCTGTATCATGCTTTGAGGGTGAAGCTATTGCAGCAGCTCAAAGCAGAATTAATCAGGAAATTGCTGGAGGGAAGTCTTAGACTGGAAGTACTGGTTTTCCTCATCCTCCTTAGCTCCTGTCATTTGTCTGCATAATTTCATCTTCAGTTATCTTAAAAGTATTAATGTGCCCATTATGTCTTCTATCTCCATTTAAATAGCTGGAATTCCAAGCAATAGTCATATTTTAAAAAGTTACTACTTACTTCCCTGAATAAATAAGGAGAGCAGTAGATCTTCAGCAACTGCTCAGTGTCAAATTCCTCCTGCCACATGTCATTCCTCAGCACTAAGGGGAAAATCCACTAAATCTCCATTAAATGCTGCTGCCCTTGAGCCATCACAATGTTCTCTCAGGCTGTGTTTTGGGATAAAGGAGGAGGGAAATGTGCTGCTTTCAGCCCTCCAGTGCATTGAATGTAATCATTTAAATCATACTGATGATCCCCATCACTGCTTCAGAAGATCAATCCAGTTTTGTGTTTGATCAATTTTGGGAGAGAGGGAAGTTTCAAGGCTTGCATAAAATATCAGAAACTGAAGAAAAACCTTTTTCTATGTGAGTCTTAACATTGAATAAATGATTTCTTTCAATTTCACTTGCCATAATTACCCTGGGTCTTCTCATGGCCATAGATAGATAGTTCCTGCATTCTTGTCTGGACAGCATCACCTTAATTTTCTACTAAATTAGGTAACAGGATATTTCAGCATGAAAGAGGTCAGAAAAATTCAAATCAGAAATGCCAAAACTGTCCTTTTGGATACCTTCCTGAGCCAACCTAGTAGAGCATGTTGGAACAAAAAATAAGGTGCTTTGCATGGCAAGGTGTTTGCAAATTTCTCAAGTCATCCTATTTTGGTACTCAGGAGTGAGGGTTTTGCATTCTTTACAAGCTGCTTTACTGGGGACATATCTGCACTATTTTTGAAAGAATGAAAGGAATGAAGAATGAGAAGCTTTTGAGGTTTGGAATTTCCCAATTCATGGAACTGTTTAAAAGTCCTTGGCTTCCAGTCCACTCCTGCTTTTGTGATCAAACCAAGAAAATAAAATTTTAAAAGTTAATCTATTTTTTATATAAACTTAATATCATTGACAACAACAATAAATTAAAAATTAACTTCAAGTTAAAAAGGACTTTTGCTCTGAAACACTGATTGACTCTACTGAGCTCAATTAAGAAAGAATATTTTGTGGTTTGCTCTATCCCCATCAATAATATATCAGCAATTCTAGAGCTTGGTAGGAAACAGCTCTGGCAACCAATAAATTTCTTCAAGACTACAAAAACTCCCCCTTTCAGTGTTGGGACAAATCCCTTTTGCAACCTTTTTTTTTTACCATGATAAAGAGCAAGGCAGGGAGAATCCCCCAGGAATGGGCTCCTGGCAGGGCCATCAGGGTGAGGAGCACTTTGCACGGGGCTTTTCCCTCCCTTCCCACCTCTTTCAAGCCCACGTGTCACAAGGCAGAGGTCTGATGCCTGATGAAATAAAATCATCAGGATGACTCAAGCAGGATGACCTGGCTGTACTCCCATGGAGTCACTCAAACAATGCAGCTCTGAGATCTCCTCTGGAGAATGAATCCCACATGTAGGAGCAGGCAGCCATTCAGAGGTGGAAAAGGCAACACAGAGGTGGGCATTCTGCCTGAAAAACTGCCTCCCAAAACAAGCCCCTCATTTGTAGCATCACCCACAGCCTTCCCCTCATATCTAAAGGGCACATCTTTTAATGGTGTTATTTGGGAATGTACAGATAGCATATCTTTAACGTCTGTGCCCAAAAGTAGGTGAGTTTTCTTAACAAGTGCTTGCTCATGCTGTAACCACAAAGACCAACTTGTCTTCTAAACCACTTTGAGCCAGGGAGAGCCCTCACACAAGTCACATCAAGGCCCAGGTAATCTTTTAAGATATAACTAAAAGAAGCAAGGTAAACAGCATCTCATTAGAGCTTGGAAAATGTGAGGCACTTCTGCTTTATATCCTAATTTCCCCACTGAAGATAATACAACATAGAATTAACAGTTTAAACACATTCTTAACCAATATATTACTCAATTTATTTAAAAGTTGCATTTCTTTTATGTATCCTGTTGACAAATTTTGAGAAGGAGAAATCCATGGATGTTTCTGGATGTTAAGAAAGGAGAAACCCTCGTCCTTTCTATACATCTAAGAGTCATAATATTCCCACTCTGACCAGCTTTATTTAAAACAAAACAAACCAAATAAACAAAAACACAGAAAAACCTCACAGAACACAAATGGGGAACAGCATTAAAAAAATTTGTACTGCAAAAAACATCCTGGAAAATTCAACCCCACTATTCCAAGAATATCATGAAAATCAACAAGTGACAACTGTAATCAAGAAGAGAGAGGAAGAATATATACTAACAGGATGTTATAAAACATCATTTTATTTGGCTCATATGAAACTTACCTTGTAGTTCACAATCTGTAGCACAGACATTTGGTACCCTGAGAAAAGTTAACAAAGTGGCTTTGGATAAAACTGGAGACCTTGTGTAATCTCCTCTCTTTCACTAAATAATGGATGTTATTGCATTAAACAGATAAAATTTGACTCTCAGCCCTAGGCACCAAGGCCCATGAAGCCATAGAGACTCATATGACCCATGGCATTCTTAACTACCTCATCCCATCACTTCCTACTCTGCTCTGAATTTTAAAGACCTTACAGACTGCCTAGAGACTTTTTGTAGCCTTTACAGACATGAGTGTGATCTTAAAGGTTTTTTATTTTACCAAAGATAGTCATTATCATCCATTTTGCTGGGCTCCTTACCCATTTTACTTTTTCCAACAACACATTTTATCACAGTCCTGCCACTGTATTTACCACATCACTAGGATGTACTGCTTCAAAATTAAAGAGAGCAGTTATTAACCAAGCTATGATTATAAGAAGAGCTCCTGGCATTTATTTAGTTCACTTAGACTGTGGTCTGAAACTCACCTAAGTAATGTGAGCAGTAAAGTACCTTAAACTGCATCCTCTGGAGCACATTGTTAGTATGAGTTGTGGTGGTGCAATGCCAAACATGTTGGAGAATTTAATGCCCATCAGGTCCCAAAATAAATCCTGATGTTAATTTGCCAGTTTCAATGCTACCTGTCACCATCATATTTTCTGAAAAATCCCCTTACCCAGGATTCTTCTCCTGGACAGCTGAGAAGCTTCAGAGGAAAAGGAAAACAATAATTATCTGATTGCTTCTCCTGTGTTTTACTGCTTTGGAATGTGGTTGGAGATTGTTTGATTGGTTTCATGTGAATTGTTTTAAGTTAATGACCAATCATGGTCTGGCTGTGTCCAGACTCTGGAAGGAGTCACGAGTTTTTCATTATTACCTTTTAGCCTTCTCTCTGTATCCTTTCTCTATTCTTTATTATAGTTTTAATATAGCATTCATTAATATAATATAGAACAGAAAATAATAAATTAGCCTTCCAAGAACATGGAGTCACATTGATTCCTTCCTCCTCCATCTGGGGACCCCAAAAATGCCACAGCTACCTGTCCCTGTTGATCCATTTTCAGTCATGTTTTCTCTGCAGGGAGAAAAGAATTTGTTATTAAGAGAAGCTATGGCCGAAGACCAAGTTTTTCTAAAATTATTTCAAGCAGTTTTGAATTTTTTGAAGTTCAAGCTTTTGTGACATAGTGGGAAACACACCAGGAAGACATAGTGCTCTTCTGACCATGTTGCACTCATTTTTTGTACCAGTTTCACTGCACAGACAACTCAACTTTGTCCCTCATTATGCACCTTAGAAAGCATCCAGTTTTCATCAATTCATGCTAAATTAACATCCCTTTGTTTTTTGCATCCTGCAGCTTAAAACTCGTTGTTCCTCTTACAATAAGACACATACAACCAGCAATCTACTGAAAGCAAACTCCTACATGAAAACCTCCAGCACAGCTCTCTACCATCAACACATTCCTATATGGATTTTATACTGTTCCTAAGATTCCCACCCCAAAAAACATCTGGAAACAAAGATCCAACTGTTGCAATAACAGCTAAAACTCCCCAGGGACCCCTGCAAAGTTAAAACCAGGACTGCACTGTGATTTTTGTTGGTATGTGTTAATGCAGAGTTGGGTTTCAAAGTTCCTAAGGGTACACTTTACAATTTCATGTGGCATTTGCTGAAAAAAACAGTATTTGCACTCAGAGAAGGGCACAGAGAGAACCTTGTGTGAAAGAGCCAGAAGAAAATTGCCCTTCAGTGCTCTGGAGCTGAGGGGAATCGGGGAGATCTGTACTCTCCAGGGACACCTCCTGCTCCATGCAGGGTGTCTGCTTGCATTACTAACCTGAAGACACCTGCCCTAAGCACAGATTTGGCCTGGAAAAGGTCCAAGAACTATTTTTTTTTCAAATGCAAATTCAGCATATTCAGTAATTCAGTCACCAAAGTAAGCAGCAGCATGAATTTAGAGCAAAACCTTCAGCTGACCCTGTTAAGGTGGCCCAGCTCTGGTGCTCACACACAGATCCTTTGGCACTGAGTACAGCTCTCACCAGGAGTGAGAATCACAGAAATAAATCATTTTTTAAAAGAAAAACCAAGGCATCACACAGCTGTTAGCCAAACCTGCTGCTTTTTTTATGAGACTAGAACTGGCACTTATTTCTGGGTAACTTTCAAGAATTCCATTTGCAACGCTGATAAAATGTAATTTCTCTAGCAGGGTTCTCTCATTCCTGCAGACGTTTACTCCTGCTTAAATTATATGGCCCAAACACACCATAAAAAAGCAAAGAAACAGAAACTAAATCAGTATAGTCCACCCCAAGGTAAGACAATAGTTTTTGTGTTATTGCAGCAGGTAAAGCCCAGTTATGCCATATCATTTCGTTTTACCAAACTCCTCTAAGTGCTCCTTTTCTTCCCCTGACTACTAGGAGGGCCAGAAATGGGGCACAGCTGGTGGCATTTGATGTTACACTGCTGCCATATTTTTTTTAACAATTATGGACAGGCACATTCTTTGTTTCTCAGTGTGAAAATGGATGTGAAACAACAGCTGACATGCTAAAAAAAAAAAAAAAGTAGACAGGTAACCTAAAGAAAGGCTGTGCTGCAGGATTCCAGTTTTTAATATCTGGGTTTGAGAGAATTTTTATGGCCTGGGAGGTGATGTGAAGAGTTAGCAGGATCCTGGTCTCAGCTCAACTCTTGCTGCTCATCATTGCACAGTGTTACACAGGGAAATACCCTCAGTGAGGCCACCAGAGCTCACCCCCTTCTCCAGGAATGGTGCAGGCACAAGACTGGAGGTCCAGAATGCAAATCCAGAGTAGGAATTTTCCACACCCCTCTGTTTTATGGGCTTGAAATGCAGAGCACCAACCACCCAAACCCACAGGCAGAATGTTGCTTTTAAAATACTTTGCTTGTAATTGTTAAGACAGCCTGAAAATATAGAAAATTAGTATTTCCATGCTCTGTTATCACTGCAGAGGCATAGAAAACACTTCTCACACTGAATAATCCTCAGCATTCACAGCAGTTTGCTGTGAATTTGCACAGGTACAAATCCCTGTGCATGGCATGGCTAAATGAACCCCTTCAGACTGAATGACTGAATTACCTGTACTTTATGGCAGGTGTTAGGAGGCACAGGTTAACAGCATAATGTTGGCACAAGCCAGCATAGCTCATTAAATCCAATCTATAAGGAAAAAATAACATTAATGCTTTAGCAAACTGTTGTCTTGGCATTTTTAATACATTCAAGCTGAAAAAGCAATCTTTTTTCCCTTTAAAAGAAAATTGTTCATAAATAGGACTGAACATAGAGGTTCCTAAATTGGCACCTGGGAAGCCACTGTTTGAAATACCTATTTGAGGCCATCTGGGAGAACACCAAGTTCAGTTTGTCATCCAGAAAGTAATATTCACCCAGAAAAGGTGGGTGAATATTACCAACTTACTGGTATTCCAATATAATGCTCTCTCATTACCCACTTACACTTCAGAGGAAGGGGTGAGGTTATAATACTTTGAGCATAATTTAAATTCTGCCTTGCCTTCCTCATGCCTGAATTCCATTGCCTTGCCCTCCATTAGCTTGCCTTGGCCCTGCCCTTCCTCATCCTCACCTTGCCCCTTTCTGTGCCCTCTGCCCTCTTTTCAGCCTACACTTCCCTCCAGCCTCCCACCACTTTTAGGGCTTCACATTTTTGGCCACATCTTGTTTTCCAGCCTCCCATCCCTTCTACAACTTCCACATTTTTTTTGCCTCTCCCATCCCATTTCCTTTCTCTCCACTCCATACTTCCAAAACTTTCACTCTCCTGCTATAATTTGGACCCCCATCACTTTTAGGGCTCCACTTGTTTCCAGCTACTCCTTGCTTTCCATACTCCCACCTCTTTTTAGACTCTCACACTATTATAGCCTCCACCTTTTCCTGGCCTCCACTTAAGCTCCAGCCACCCACAACTTTTCCATCTCCCACGAAATTTGACCTCCACTGTTTCCTGGCCTAAACCTCTCCTCAGACCTCTCACCCTCTTTGGCTTTCCACCCCAGATCAGCTTCCACTTTTTTATCTCCTAAAGTTTCACTCCAACTTAGCATCCCTTCCCAGACTTATACCCCTTGTCACCCTCCCACTCCAGTTTAACCTCTCCCCACTGCACAGACTCCACTTTGTTCTGGCCTCTACCCTTTATTCAGCTTTCCTCACCGTTCCAGCCTTTACATTTTTCTGGCCTCCATCTCCATTTTCCCCTTCTTGGCTTCCCCCCTCTTTTTGCCCCTCACTTCCTCCCTCTCCCCACACTCTCCCTTGGCTTTTCACCTTCCACATTTTTGGTCAATATTTTGGGGTTTTTTTTCCTTCCCACATAATTGTGTCCTCCTGTCCTCTCAGCTTCTGCATTTCTTCCTCTCTTCCACCCTTCCTTGCCCCTATACCCTTTTCCAGCCTCTGGTTTTTCTTGACTCAGTTTTTCTTCTCACTGACCCTTTTTTTTTGTGTGTGTTTTACTCTTTTGCAGCCTCTACTTTTTTCCCTCGAGTTCTCTTTGTTACCTCACTTCCTTTCTGGCCTCCTTCTCATTTTTAGCCTCCAATTTTTTTCCAGCCTTCCTTGTTTACTCAATTTCCACGCTTTTTTCCCCTCTACCTTCTACACTGACCCTTCTGTTCTTTTTCAGTCTCCCACTCTTTTTTGTCCCTCTATTCTTTTAGGGCCTCATATTAACACCCCTTTAGGATTTTATATTAAGCCTCCACTCTGTTTAATGCTTTCTCCTTATTCCTCTATTCTTTCAACAGACTCTCAGACTCCATTTCACAAAAAGATTTCTTTAGTTCCACAGTACTTTAGCCTCTCCCCAAGTTTCAGCCTCCACTTTTTCCCTCCAGTCTCCCATACTTCTTTGGCCTCCCATCCCTTTTCCACCTGAGCTTTTTTCAGGCTTCTTCTTCCCTTCCAGACTCCCACTGCTTTTCAGCCTCTCACAGGAAAAAATGTGCTAAAATCATGGAGTGAAATGCAGCTGGAAAACACCAATTTTTTTCCCCCTGATTTTCCTCAAGCAGCGTGCTAAGAACACCCTGTGCTATGTTTTGTGCTGCAGAATAACCTGTACACAATGGGTCACCTGGTATTGAGTATTTAGGTGTCAAAGAATTCCTAAAACCAAGGGATTTAAAGCTGCCCCATAGTTCTAATAAGACTCAGCTTTCCATTTCCAATCCATAATTCTTCACCAAGACATTTAGGAAATGCACAGTTGCACTGTCTGAAGTATTAAATATCAGCTGTTGGAATTGTTTTGTTCAGCTCTGATTTCAGACACAGCCAATTCCAGGGGCAAAGCTAGGGAGGAATACTTCATCCACCCACACAGGCAAGGAAAAGCCAGACCTTTGTCTCAGCAGCTCCAGCATTTTTAATTTCTTGGCACTCTGGGATGGTGTGAGAAATTTTGCATTAAATCAACAACATACCAAGAACTCTTGGGCATTTCAGTTCAAGTTCTCCAAGAGATAGGCTAAACTTCCCTGTAACTGATCTTGAGAGACCCCCTTGGAAGGGGATATGAGGCAATGGGAGGAAGCAAATGTCCCTGGTGGTCACCAGGCAGTGGCAGGAGGCTTGGCTCGAGCTGCAGGAATGGGGAACAATGAGAGGAAGAAAAGGAGATAAGCAGCCAGGAAACACACAGGGTGCAGGGGAGCAGAAAGCCACAAGGAAACAAGGCAAAAAGCAAACCAGGACCCAGCTTTGAACAGGAGGGTACCTGTATCACAAAGAAAGCCCTCAGGAAATGTCAGAGTTAAAGTGGTAAATGTTCCATGAGGCCAGGGGCAGCTGGAAAAACTGGCAAAGGGGAGCAGAGAGACTATGAGCCTCTTGGTGAAGTCCCTGGGGCAATGGAGACTGCTTATCCTGCCACTCAGACACTCTCCCAGAGGGAAATGCTGGGAAAAGCTGAAATTTTGCATGTAAAACCTGGTGACCAAGGTACACTTTCAGATACTCAGTCTGGGACAAAAAAAAAGGTGGTGCAGGTTTTCCTACCTCAGCAAAGGGCCAGAAGGAGCCACACCACCTGGGACAGAAACAGGTCCATGTGGAGGACAAAGTCAATCACTTTTCCAAATGGATCATAAAGATAAAATGATCAAAATCTTCTGACCTATTTCAAACCCTAGATAACTGCATGGGAATGTCAGATTTGCAGTGTTCAGCACTCAAAATTCAACGAGTCCTAATATGAGATCTGCTGATGACACATGCATTCACTCCCTATTCACCTGTGGCAGTCTGATGCTGCCTTTAGTCATACAGTAACATAGCTGTATTTTCTGATCTGTATATATTTTTTCAGCATTTTCACAATGCACTGCCTGGCAAAGGGGCACAAGAGCAGGATCACAAGTAATTTCCTTCTGCTGCTCTCCTCCTGAAACTCCTTTTCTATCCCTCCCCCATCTCCCTTCATTATAACTTGCCAAACCTCCCAAGCCCTGAGGTAGGTGAGGGGCATTTTGGCTGGCCCAGAGCACCCCACAGGCCAGAGGAGGTTTAATTCAGAGCCTGTAATCTCTCCTGCATGACAAGGCTTATCTGGGCTCTGGGTAGGCATTTAAACTGCTCTGGGAAGGAAGCAGTGACCTGGTTTGCCATCCCCAACCTGGACTGCAGCAGTGGGCTCAGTCAGGGCTGGTGTGGAGTCTTTGCCATGGGTTTCACAGCATAATTTAGGCTCATTTGTAAATAAAAATTACTGAGGGAGGTGTGCAGCATCAGGATTTCCTGTCCTCATCTGCCCTACTTTGTAACCAAAGAGAAGCTGCCCACCCAAACAGCTGCTTGCTCCTAAGGTGGCTTCAGCTAATTCTGCATCTACACAGGTTTCTCCTGAAGAACTGAGATGTAGCAAATGTCCAGGAAGCCTTCGATGAGGCAGCTCCAGATTTGGAACACAGGCAGAAGCTTTCCAGAGGAAAAGCAAGGGAAGAACCAGGCACTAAATAACCCAGAGCTCAGGATGGGGAACTGCAATTCCCAGTGTGGCAAGTCAGAGGGGCAGCCAGATACATCTCACCCAACAACCCTACAGGGAAAAAGAGCTTTGCTTTTTCCCTCTCTTCCCACAAAACACAGAGAACAAGAACATTTTGACAAAGAGGGTCAAGCCCAAGCACTTTTACAGCTGACCTCTGTGCTAGTGGCACTGTCAGAGACACTGAACAAGCTTTCTGGCCATGCTGTGTTTTGGTGTGACCCTCCCTAACTCTGTTGCACAGCAATCATTCAGAAATTCATCTGAATATTTACCCTAAGGAAAGGGCAACTGGACTATCACAACAAAGAAAACCCTGATTCCAGTTTAGTCCTGAAACGCTGATGGACTGAACTGTGCTCTTTTCTCTGTGCTCTTCAACTGTGCAAGTTGTCCTCACCCTATAGACTCTGATAATTATTGGCTTCAATGGCAGGAAATATACTCCAAAATGACAATTCCCAGGCTGAAATCAAGCTCTGTTATTTTCATGCCACTGCTAACATGTCCAGAGCAGATTTATTAAAGCCATGAGTGACCCCCCTGCCAGAAATTAAGGACATTTCTGGTGAATAAGCAACTTTGGTGTTTATTCCTCCTGCCTCCTCATCTGCTGAGCTGCACCAGAGAAGCAACTTGTCAGGCTAATTATTCCCAGAGATTTTAAGCTGCATATTTTCTCTCTGGACTAATCTAACCCAGATATGGGAAAGGCATGGTTTTAATCAGTCCTTCTATACATCCCATGATACTTGGTCACATGTGCATGTGTAGGTATGTGCATTATGTGCATCACCCAGTAAAATAACCACATTGTACACCAGTGGCAGGCTGCCTATCACATGCTCTTCTGTTTGCCCTTTTTTTATAGTGCTGCCTCCAAACAAATCAGATCTGAAATGAAATACTCTGAATTACTTCAGAGTCATATAACAACTTTTTCATATAACTTTTTTCACAGCTACAAATTCTTTACAGAAGTAACAGACTGACCATGACCCTCAAATAGTTTCACTGCAGGTGAAAAGGCAAGATTAAAAGTTATATATTATCTCTATAGTGTCCAATAAGATCTTGGGAAACAGGGTGAAATCAGCCTTCCTTCCAGCATATGGAAATCCATTTAAAAGGGACACACCATCACAATAGAAGCCTGAGTGCAGTCAGGGCTCTAAAGCAATTCAAGGTATTTTTTTCCTGAGACAAGTGACAGAGCTGGGCTCCAGGGAGGGCAGAGCCCTGCACAGACTGCAGAATCACTTACCAGCATTGCTCTGAGCAGGATATGAGAGAAGCAGCTGCTTCTTGTCCCTGGTGGCACTTCAGGCCAGCTGCTGTTCTCTCTGCAGGGACAGAGGTGGGTTTGCTCCCAGACTTGCACCTTGCCTTTGCCTCATCCTCACACAGCATTATTTTTTCTCTGGCTTTAGCTATGGGGATTGAAAGATGAAGTAGGTGTATCTTACGCTAAGAGAGGAATGAAGTAGATGCTGGATGGGAAGCAGGACTTTTAGAAATTAACTGAATAAAACACTGCCTGTTAGCATACACTGACCCAGTTTGAGTGCAGGATTTGGGAATATAAAGCAAAGCTCTACCCAACTTAGGGAAGATTTGAAAAGCACTACATTTTCACACCACAGTCTCTGGTTCTAAATTGCATTGGATGTTCAGGTGAAAGGAATGACAGGGATGTGTCTTTACAAACAAACTGTGGGCCTGCTGGTAGATAAAGGCAGACACTGATAGGTGAAAGAAGCAATGGGAGGGACCATAAATTCCAGAGGAATTCCACTAATTGACACAGACTGTCACTCAAGGCTGTGCTAAATTCCTGGACTTAGAGAAAAAGAACAGAGATACAGAGAAAAGGCAGGTCTGCATTAGTGGATTTGAGAAGTGTGCACCTCTCAAGTACCTCAGCCAATGGGGAGAGAGAGAGTGAAATGTGGCCAGGATATTGGGATAAGAAGGAGGCTGCATCCTCCAGCAATTCAAGAGAGACCTTGGGAAATACCCCATGGCCTCTCCCTTTGTCCTTACAGGACTCCTCTGTCTCCTTTTCAGACTTAAACCTCTGACATCATGGATTAATTTTCCTGACACAGGGAATCTCAAACACAGACCTAATTAGGCAAAATGTGAAATAACAAACCTTGCTTTCTTCCAAAGGCTTTGAGAGTGAGGACAGGAGGAGAGTAGTAAACATGATTAACTCAGAAATTTGGTTTTCTTGGCTTTTTGTGCAGCAGAGTTTCCTTCTCACATTAACTGATATTCACCAAGTACTTAAAAAAATCCAAAGCCCAAGAATGAAATAGGATTGAGAATATGCTTCATAGGATGTGCTGATTCAGTGATGGTGCTCACCTTGCTGTACTTACTGTGACCACCACAGGCAGAGCTGAAGCATGTCTGGAAAGCACAGGAACCAGGCAGTGGTGTGGATGAGAATGGAAGCACCAAGCTACAATCTCCAAAATGCATCACAGTGATGTTTCCAAATGGGAACAGCTATGTTGCTGCTTAGGTAATTTTTATTCTTGTAACTCAGCATCCTCTTTGAAAGTCCAGCAGTGCCCTGGATGCAGCAGGTGGGTGGGATGGCAGCAGGAGCTGATGTGTGCCTGCTGTGGGGCTGCATTCAGGGCTCTGTCACCTTGTGCTGTGAGGGCTGGGAGCAGGGGGGAGGAACCCCCAGGGGTTAGGATGGAGGAGAGCCTGGGTGCAGGATGCAGGAGAAACTGGGAATCAGGAGGGAGGAGAGCCTGGAGCAGCTCACCACACTGGGGTGAAGTGGCCCCTGGGAGCAGAGCCAGTGCTGGACCCACAGCCCAGCCTGGCATGCAGCCCTGCAGAAACTGCAAAGTTCTGAAATCTCTCTGCTTTGGGGTTTTTCTCTCCCTTGCTGTACCTGTGTGATGGTTCCTGGGGCTCCTCCATCAGGCAAACACTGCAGTCCACACTCCACTTCCTTTGCAACGTGACTTTGCACAAACCAAACCTGACTTTGTGTTTACATAAGTTAATAAAACTGGAGGAACAAAAACCATTACAAATTGAAGCAAAGTCACATCCCAAGTGGATGTCTCTGAAAACCCTGAGGGCTGTGTGCCTCTACAGAAGAATGTGCTATATAGTGCATTTTTGAAAGTTTAATGTAGGACCACATCAAAAATGGGCACAAAAAGGGCAAAAAGGGATGTCCTGGGAAAGAAGCAAGAAAATAATGTACAACTATGTCAATTAGTAAGACTGTAATTTAAATAAAGTCACTTTAAAACACCAGTGGAGTAGCCTAGCTTGTCACAAAGCCCTCACAGATGTGATAAAGCAGTAAGTGCAGCTTTAGAGCAACAGAGCATTTCAGTGTGCTCCAGGCCACCAAACATGTGAGAGAGATACTGCTCAAAGCTATTGAAATAATTGATATTGAAATATCAATATTATAAAATATTGATGTTGTGCCATCTGTATCTCATTGGTCCTTGGATTGATCATTTGTACACTCAGCACAAGTGAGTCTGGGTGGTGCTGCAGAGGTTCAGTCACTGAAATCACTGTGATGGAGTAGAAGCAGTGCCAGAGTTTGTAAAAAGCTCCTCAGTTAATTAAGGGATTGTGAAAAATGCCTCTTGCCTCTTCCAAGGAGCCCATCATGCCACCCTCATTTTTCATGTGTTAATGAAAAATGCTTAATTCCTCTGGAAAAATACCAATCTGGTGGCTTCCAGTTAGAGAAATATTTTCACTGTAACATCATGATGTGACAGTTACAAATGCTGCTCATTTTTCTCTTACTGAGGTTTTGAAGTGCAGCACTGTGCTCTGCTCTGGCAATTTTTAATGCAACTAATGTCAGTACTGAGCTGCAAGTGGATTAAATAAAGGTGGCTATTAATCACAGAGAAATGGCATGAGACAGGGCACCTTCAGAAAAGGGTAAACTCCCAGCTGTCTGGGGATTTTCTACATCTTTAACAGAGTTTTGTGATTTCACAGCTCTTTTCAGAGCAGAACACAATGTGATGAGTGGTGACTGCTGACCCTGGGATTCCAGCACTCATCTACAGGACTTCAGTGGGTGCTTTGGGGTAAATAATGAGGTTTTTAATGTTATTTAACAGGCTATTCACAACTTAACAAATGGTTCTGTTATTTACCTACTCAGTAGAAATGCCTGTTAAAGTCACCATCCCTGGAGGTCCTCAAGAAAAGAATGGCCATGGCACTTAGTGCTCTGGTCTAGTTCACATGGTGGAGATCAATCAAAGCTTGGGCTTGATGATCCTGGAGGTCTTTTCCAACTTAAATAATTCTGTGATCTGTGTAATTCTGAGAAAATGCTGAGAATTTAATATCTAGAAGATTAATATCCTTCTGCCAGCTTTCAGAACCAATCATTCCCTTAAATTATCCCTTTATTTTTAATTATAAATAAAAATTTGAGTGTTGCAGGATATTGTTATTTTTCAACTTTCTTGGTATCTAGCCCAATGGAAAACCTGTCCCAAGACTGCTGGTTATTAACTGAAATCTTAAAACATCATTATTATAGTATTCCCAAATACTTCTGTCCTATTTATCACCATCATATTTTCAAACCACCCAACAACTCAACACTATTTTCTTATGAAAGTCAGCCTAGTGTACTAAAGACACAACAGCCATTTTCTCTTTTTAAGTAGAGCTGGTTCCCCTCTGCAGACTATGCCAAAGAGGATTGTTCTTTGATGTACCCCTTTTTGATTTCTTTTAAGCATGGGAGAGTAGAAAATGGGAGAGTAGAAAAACAAAGATAATTTCCAATATGTTGGCACCATCTGCAAAGAATTCTATTAAAGCACAAAAATTAAGGGGTTTTTTGTTGTTGTTTTTATATTTTCAAGGGTAGTATTAGCAATATGATGTCAGGTAAGGTCTGTGGTTGGCAACTACAATTCTTTTATTGGACATATGTTACTGAGCATTGAACACTTGTTTATGTAGGCACGGATTTAAGAAAAACACCACAAAATCAAAAGGCTAAACTGCAGACCTGAACTGAGAAACAGGCCTGGTGAGTCTGTCTACTCCTATAACTCAGCTGAGAAAAGGGGAAAAAACTGCCATTATAAGAGAAGAAGCATAAATTTAGTTATAAATTATGGTTACAGAACTAGATAATACTTCCTTCAAGGTCCAAAGCACTGGAAAACCCAGGTTCCCTGTGTACATGCACAGGGAAATATTTAGAGTTTGCCTTATGCAAGTGGTTTATCTGTAAGAAAACTTAATAAAGCTGTACTGATTCAAACAGTTCTTTTAGCAAAAAAAAAAAAAATTATGTAATTCAGAATTATATTTCAGAATAAAAAAATTATACATTTAAATGCAGATGATAACCAACCCAAAAGAGAGCAAGTTTCAGCAAACAGTGACCAAGAAAGAATGAACAGGGAAAGCCCATGTGAGCCATGACTTTAAGCAATGGTTTTTGCCAGATTTCATTCCTGCTTGCATGAGAATTTTCTCCCAGAGAAGATTTAGGAGATAAAAAGGTAAATTGAACATTGTCTTTCTTCATCTCATAAGGGCAGTTTTCTACAGTTCTTAGCAACAGAAAAAAAACCAAAAAATATACATTTCCAGAACTTGCACATATCCAAAAAGAAAAAGGTGGAGAACAAAGAGGGAGAACAAAACCTAATAAAAGCTAGAACACGACTTTGTAGTAAACAATAGAATATAACGTGCAATAGTGCAATTTCTCCTTTGCTGCTCCAAGAGGAAGCCCCGGCAGACAGTCCCGTGCATCCGGCATCCCTCGGCGCCGTCACGCCCCGCTGCGAGCCTGCCGGGCCCCGCCGGGCTTCGGGGCCGCCGCGCTGGGGCCGGGCTCGGCCCGCCCCCGGCCCGCCTGCCGCAGCTTCTGGTCCCAGCGCTGCGGGGAAACGAGCGGCGTTAGCACCGAGAGACTGCACAGGAATTACCTGAGAGACTGCAGAAATTACCCCAGAGACTGCACGGGGGTTACCTGAGAGACTGCACGGGGATTACCTGAGAGATGGCACAGGGGTTACCTGAGAGATGGCAGAAATTACCTGAGAGATGGCACAGAGGTTACCTGAGAGATGGCACAGGGATTACCTGGGAGATGGCACAGGGATTACCTCAGAGACAGCACAGGGATTAACAGAGAGGCACAGGGATTACCTGAGAGACTGCACAGGGATTACCTCAGAGATTGCAGAAATTACCTGAGAGATGGCACAGGGATTACCTGAGAGATTGCAGAAATTACCTGAGAGTTTGCACAGGGATTACCTGAGAGATGGCACAGGGATTACCTGAGAGATTGCAGAAATTACCTGAGAGATGGCACAGGGATTACCTGAGAGACTGCACGGGGGTTACCTGAGAGACTGCATGGGGGTTACCCGAGAGATGGCAGAAATTACCTGAGAGACTGCACAGGGATTACCTGAGAGATTACACAGGGGTTACCTGAGAGACTGTACAGGAATTACCTGGGAGATGGCACAGGAATTACCTGAGAGATTGCATAGGAATTAGTTGAGAGATTGCACAGGGATTACCCGAGAGACTGCACAGAGATTACCTGAGAGACTGCAGAAATTACCTGAGAGACTGCAGAAATTACCTGAGAGATGGCACAGGGATTACCTGAGAGATTGCATAGGAATTAGTTGAGAGATGGCACAGGCATTACCTGAGAGATTGCACAGGGATTAACAGAGAGGCACAGGGGTTACCTGAGAGATGGCACAGGGATCACCTCAGAGATTGCAGAAATTACCTGAGAGCTTAAAGGTATTACCAGAAAATTACAGGAATTACTAGAGAGATCACAGGAATTACCAGAGAGATTGCACAGGGATTACCTGAGAGGTCACAGGAATTAACAGAGAGGTCACAGGAATTAACAGAGAGCTCACAGAAATTAAGAGTGTCAGAACCCAGGACATCCCTCTGGCTGTCCTGCGTGGCTCAAGCCCCTGCCAGGGGCCTCACAGACCTTGGCACAGAGCCCAAGACCCCTGTGCCTCTGATAATGACCCATGCAAAAAATTACCGACCTTTTATGAGGATTTACAAGTCACAAAAGTTTAAGTAGAATGACAGTTAGTTTGTCACAGGATGAAAAGTAGAATTTTCAGGTTTTTAGAATGGGGGCTCAGGGTCCCAAGATGGAGGAATTTGGGCATGCCTTGTTCTTCTTTCTCCTTCTTCCTAGCCTCCATCTTTTGGGCGATGGTGGCACTTTTGGATTGGTTTAAGGTAGGAACACACTGTCTAACATAGGTGATAGGTATTGGAAAATAATTGTAAAAAAAGTACATGTAGTTTTTAGTATAAAAAGACAACACCGCCCTGAAGGTGGGCAGTGTGCCCCTGACTGACCTGCTGAATGGACCTCAGCAGGCCAGGAAAAGAATGTTATAGATAACAGCAAATAAACAACCTTGAGAAGCAGAACAGAAGAATCCTGACTCCTTCTTCAGCTGCCAGGCTGGGAAAAGAGACTCTGACACATCTTGGGGTCAGCCAGAGACCATCGAGACCAGAGAGGCTACAGAAATTACCAGAGAGCTCACAGGAATTACCATTGTTACAGAAATTAGCAAAGAGGCTACAGTGTTGCTCTGTTCTTCTAAGCCTTCTAATGTTTATATTCTTGTAATGAACTTTCTCACACACTTTCCTGGAAATAATTGTTTTCTTACATTCTTTTCTGGAGGAGGAGAAATTTGATGGACTCTTGGTTTGTCCAGTGTCATTGGAGAGATGGCACTGTCATCCTTCAATCCACTGTCACTTTTGGAAATCTGTAAATGCTGGAGTCAGAATTAAACTGCCCCTCTTTTACCTTAGAGATTGCAGTGTTGGCATCATTTTATTTTGTGTCCTAGAGTAACACTACAGAAATTACCAGAGAGGCTACAGATCCACCTGTTCAAAAGTTTCACACAGCAAATGTGTTCACAAACAGCAGCAAAAGGTGCTATTGCTGTTTCCATCATGTCACCTGACAGTGCTGGGCTTAAGGGTGCAATGAGAGCTCACTGAGAAAAGTCCCCATTTAAATGTTAAACATTTAAAAGTTCCCATTTAAACAGGGAAACTGTTTCCTGGCTTTCCTGCAGCTTCTGGGAATGAAGGGTCTGATCCAAGGCTTCAGCACAAGGGGGACTCACCTTCGAAATAATAAAACTTAAATGAAGCCACTCATGCGTTTTTTGGGGGAAGCAGGAGGAAAAAAAGTTAAGGTTTTTTTTTTAATAAAAAAATATGTGTTTTTATTTTTGCAGGCAATAGAAATTACAGTTAAAACAACAATAATAAAAAGACATAATAAATGTAGTTTGCACAGCTGTTGATGCTCTTGGAAAGAAAATGGTGATAAGAAGTGGGTGGTGATGTGGCAGGGTCCTCAACACCCCCAGGCCATGTGTGAGGGCAGAGGCAGCAAGTTACAGACAATAAGGAAGGAAGTGAGAAAGTAAGTGTGTTCCCCAAAAAAATTCCAACAAATAATGTTATCATCCAAGAGCTGAAACTGAGCAGAAGTCAGCTCATGGCAGTAAAATGATATTTTCTCTGTGGCACTGGATTTCCCAGGGTTCTGCCAAATCAAACAACAACTTGAAATAAAATCCCTTTCACTCCTGTAATCTCCACTGATGGGAGAAATGTGCACAGAAAATCCTGCTTTTATAAACACAACAGTATTTTCCTGCCAGTGACCCTTACACTGATGAAGAAAGTGCTGAGTGGAAGAGAAGACTGGTTTGCACAGGCAAAACCACTATGGCAAATGCATGGCTGAGAAATTGTGTCAAAATGAGAATATTCAGTGTAAAGTGACACTCCTGACAATGTCAAAACCACTGACACTTTGCAGTGCATCAGAACATAAAAAGTTATGTTGAATATATTAAATCTATTTCATAAAAAGGTAATCCGTCCAGAACCTGGAAGGCATTAGAAAACATTTAAATCAGAAAAAAATAGAATATATTTTCATATAGAGAGCTGTAGTTGCTCAGCCTGGAGAAGGGTTCAGGGAGATCTTAGAGGACCTTCCAATACCTAAAGGGGCTACAACAGAGATGGAGAAGGACTTTTTACAAGAGCATTTAATGACAGGACAAGGGGCAATGGCTTTAAAGTGACAGAGATTAGATTAGATTAGATGAGATTACATTAGATTATATAAAATATAGGGAAGAAATTCTTGGCTGTGAGGGTGGGGAGGCCCTGGCACAGGTTGCCCAGAGCAGCTGTGGCTGCCCCATCCCTGGAAGTGCCCAAGCCCAGGTTGGGTGGGGCCTGGTACAACCTGGTCTAGTGGAAAGTGTCCCTGCCCATGACATGGTCTGAAAAACATTTGCAAACCCCCCTGGTCTGTTTGGTTTTTTTAAATTCATATCACAACCCCAACTAAGCAGGTGTTGTGGAACACACAGCTTGCTACAGAGTTAAAAGTCCCCTGCTATTTGCTTTTTTGAGACATGGCTTTTGACTACTGCTACAATGGGATACTTTGGGGTAATTCAATGTATCCCTTTAATTTACTCAGCATGCAGTTCCAAGTAATAAAGCAAATAACACACCAAGTTGGTTTTTGATACATGGTATTGATTAACTGGAGGCAGCACACGAATTTTCTTCCCTTATTTTGATAAGACAGGTAGATGTTTTATGGCACCCACAACATTTGACTTCTGGTGAGGTATTTTCTTACCTTTATTTTTTTACCAAGACGTTCCTTCCACTTCTCAGCTATGGAGCCTTCCACCAAGAGTAACCTACACAACAGAGACAAATCCATCAAGGGGCTATACAACCCAGCACACACAAAACTAGAATCTCTGTGCCTGTAGAGAGACTTGCCCTCCATGAAGACCAAGTTTTTCCTTCCTTTTGGCTCTGACTTTCAGCTTTATGACAGGAGAACAGCTGAGGACAGCACAGGAGGAGTTACCTGGAGCGCTCCTCATCCTCGTAGCCCATAATGATGTATTCCTCATTGGCACTGAGGGGTGGACACAGGCAGCCAGAATTCGTGTGCAGGTTTACAGTGTCCTTTGGGATGTTGACCAGGGAAGATTTCAGGATCTCCTTTACTTCCACTACTGCAGTGACATCGTGGCATTTAGTCTTCACCTCCTTCACTTTAGCGCGGATGACTGGGGGAAGCCACAAAGAGCATTGTCAGCAGCAGCAGAAAATGCAGGTCACTCCCCAGCTGCTCTTGGTGACCTCTGGCATTACTCTTTTGCATGGTCCCTCATCAGAAGTTAGCTGAACTCCTGCAATGTCTCTGCCTCCATCTCTTCACTACTTCACCCTCCACCAAGGAGGTGCAGGTAGCTCAGTGTGTCCCTTAATAATGGTCAGGAGCAGGACTTATGTACCAGTTGGATTTACGTCCTGCTTAAGATGGGCTTTGACTTCCTTCCTTTTTTCTTCACCCTTTCCATGTTAAATATATTAAATCTATTTCTTGTGTGCTCTCCCTCTCCCTTGAGCTGTGACTGTTCCCTCTCTGACTACCTGCAGTACAGATGAGCAAACTTTATCACTCTGAACCTTACACAGAAAGGGAATGTGCATTAAAACTTCTCATATCGCTACTTCTGCTGGATGACAGGCCCTTACCTTTTCTATTCTCTCCAGTGACCCAGCACTAATCTGCTCTGCTCTTTCTGAACTTCAAATGCTCCTGATCTTGACCCAATGACCTCTCTAATTGTTTCCTCTCTTGGCCTCTCTTTTTGCTTCAAGTTGCACAGGAGGAAAGGCTGCCTTTCAAAGGCAAAGATTTTCATTCTCTCAGGGTGACCAGTGAACTGATACCACATACAAATGCAAAGCCAACCCAGAGGTCGTGCTCTAGAGAATGCCACATCATTCAAAGAGTCCCTTTCCACACTATAAATGGGAGATAGCCCAAATTCCAAATGTCTCCTGTGTGAAAAAGGTAATAGAGAAGAAAGAAAACCATGGACTTGCACATCTCCTCCCTATAACAGCCATTAACCAGCATGTCTTGCAGGCACATTAAATACAGTTGCCAACAAACACCAATTTGTGTATCTAGTATGAACAATTTACCCTAAGTGATTCCCTTTCTCAAAACCTTTTAAGATCTCAAAATAAAATATTATTTTAGTTTGGAGAATATTTAAAATGCCTTTTAAAACCCATTTAATTTGAAAAGCTTAAGAAAATGGACAGGAGCATGCCCAATGACTCTGCCATATGCAGTTTCTGACCAGAGAATAGTCACTCTAATTTTTTATAAACAAATTCACCAAAACAACATCAAATTGACTATTGACCAAGAAAGTGTTTGAATATAGCTGTAATTTTTTAGCTTTTAACAGCAAACTACTTTTAAAATAAGATTATCTGATTCTGGCTTTACAAATGTGCAATCCTAATAAGTATTATACAATTACTACAATTTAAATAAAGCCTTAATGCTGGCTGACCCTAAAGCTCTTCACCTGATTAATGGGAAAAAAGGAAGTACTGCATATTGATAAAGCTTTATAAAATAAGTGCTTGTTACCCTTGTAAAATCATTGCTCAGGCCTGCAACTTTGGCTAAGTAGAAAAGGACTGTGGGAAAGTGACTGAGCTGAATTAGGGGTAGAAAAAGAAGTTATATAATCATGATGTGCTCACATTGTGGTGTATGGTGGTTGGTTGGGTTATGGTGGTTATGGTTTAAAACTAATAAAGTTTTAACTCGAAGTTTGTAACTGATACAACTGATACTGATACTTTAGGTTCATAACTGATAAAGTCTTAACTGTTTAAAAAGGCCTAGTTTTTGCAATAAGGAAGGGCCCAATGTTCAGTCCCTGTGATATGTATTCAGTGGTTTTACTGGCTTAATTTGCTTGAAACTGACAGTATGAAGAAAAACATGAGCCTGGAGCTATGATATGCCTGAAGAGCAGGCCATGTGCACTTTTACAGGTGTTACAGACAGCCTAACACAGCTGGCAAGATGCTCACTGCTGGCTTTGAGACACCAGAAGGAAAAGAACCTGTCAGATCTCATGGAGAGCTAGTGGGCATGAAAGCTGCTACAAACATGCCCTTCTGCAAAAGCTGAGGGTACTGGCAATCACAGAGGCAGCTCAGGCACAGCACCCCACAATGCCATTACTGTTGCATCACTGCTCACACCAGACAAGTACACAAACCCCAAATGCCTGCACTAAAACTGAAATAACAAAGATACACTTGTACTAACATATCAAGCTAACCCCCTCCATCCTAATTTGGAAACATTTCAGGCCATACTTTCCACCTGCAATAAGCAATATTGGGTTACCAGCAGTAATAGTGAAATTTTAGGCTTTTTAAATGAGAAGTTGCCCCTTGCTGCAGGTTTAGAAGGGCTGGGAGCTGGCAGTGCAGCTGCTCTCACCATAGTTGTAGTTGTTCCGTAGGTAGGTCTTCTGGGTAGCTTTCACTGGCTTGCACTTGCAGCGCTCTACAGAAACAAAAAGCTTTGTTTAGAAAGAAAAAAAACATGTATTCAGTGACAATCTTCCCAAAACCTGGAGCTCACACAGTGTGGGAGTTGGATTAATAGAAAATAAATCCAAGAAATAAATTTGATGGTTTTGCTCATTGACTGCCGCATACACTGAAGTACACAAGATACTATTCTTAACATTATTATTATTATTATAATAATTAATGAACATAAATTTATCTTGTATCTTTACCTTTTTTAGATAAGGTGTAAAACTTGATCTTTTAAACAAGTCATCCAACTATGATCTATCACCTGTTTTAATTTGATCTGTTAAATCTTGTTAAGCCAAGAAACACTTATAGTGTACTGTAATTAGGAAATAGTTGGCTTCTGATTAGACCCAGGTAAAATAAAATAGACTAAATTGCAAGACAAGAACACAGTCTCACATTTCCTTCCATTTTAAGGCAGTATTGGCTTATTTTATGAATTTTAGAATGTATTTTGTTAGTCTAGTTCTATCTCTAAATTACTGACATACCCATGTTCTTATTGAAGAACATGCTTTTTAAATTTACATTTAAAAGAAGTGTACAAAATGCTGCATTATTCCTAATTACTATTTAGAGATACAGAAACTAACACTAAAGATTGGGATGGTGTGAATTATAACATTGTATTGTCTCACCCTTCTCATGGGACTGAAAATGGAATAAAAGTTTTTAAAACGCCTCTCAGTTACCCCATCTCTAAGTCAGAAAAGGGTTAAATCAAAAAACACCTACCAAAAATTTCACTGAACTGACTTGCTTATTACAGTGAAACACTAAAAACCACAGGGCATTCCTGGCCTGTTCTGCTGGGAGATGAGGAACTGCCCATGAGACCTTAAATATTTTTTAGGAGAACAACCTGACATACTGAAATTAAAAAAATAAAAACCAAAAACAAACCAAAGCGCAACAACAAAGACACACAGACTTTGAGACAGGAGTGACAAAATCATGATTTTAAGCCAATTCAATGTTCAATTCTGAGCTCACAGGTGCTGTAATTCCATCCTTGCAATGCTGCACTCTCTTCTGTGCTAGACTTAAGGAATGCCCTCCTTTCTGTTCCTTTTATCATACAGACCATAACAGAGACACAGAAAGAAAATACTGTGGCAGTGCATGACTGAACATTTTTTTGAGTATTATCAGGTCAGTATCTCAGGTCAGTTTAGCAAACTGGGATATTCTGGCCAGCAGGCATTCATTGAATATTTGGCATTGGAGGGGACCTTTAAAGGCCACCTAGTCCAACCCCCTGGCAAATAAGCAGGGACATCTTCAACTGGATCAGGTTGCTGAGAGGCCCATCCAATCCACCATGAGAAATGGTGTAAATTTTACACAATTTTATTATGACCTAGAAGCCCAAGTTTAATGAAAATAGAGAATTTCTTAGCCCTTGTGGCCAGAGGGACAGCCTTCAAAAAAACAAAACAAATGAGCACTGTCAGAGCAGCATTTCCAAAGGTGCAGATGCCAGACAGCTGAGACCTCTAAGAGAGGTAAAAACGTTTTCATTAGTGCCCAGGGAATGCCAATGCAGAAGCTCCAGAGCCACAGTGGTGTTCATAAACACCACTGGTATTTCAGGGCTGGTTGTTCTACTGCAAATATTTACTTTTTATTTTACACCAGTGTCTAAGTGTGGTTTAGTGGAGTAATTTAAAACAGCAGATCCCAGTATTACATGTGCATGTGCATCTATTTTGACATTTGATTTGGCATAAATGGAAGTAGATTTAATGCAGTTTATTTCTATGCACCATCATTCTAAATATCAATGCATATAAGCTAGTGATTTAGTTAAATCTAACATGAAGAGTCTGAAAAAGAACTTCTATTTGATTATATAGGATTTCTGCATATTAAAAAAAATTTAAATTGATGGAATCATTATTTTCTATTGGAAGAATTTTTGTAGTTGAAAATACAAAAAAAAAAAATACAGGAAAGAGGAAAACATTTCAGAAGAAAAATATATTATTTCCTTGAATTTCAAACACATCCTCAGGAATCTATATATAGAGCCCTACAGACTTTAACTTTCCTATGTGTTTGTGTTAAAACAACAAAAGCAGAGAAGGGAAGTGATTTTTGGCTTCCCTTCTGCCTTTGTGAGCTCATGGATACTGCAGGCCAAATGACAGCTGCCTTGGAGCAGAGAATAAAAGATGTGCTCCTGTGACCCACACTCACACAAGCACTTTAGCACTCAAGTCCAGCAAGTGGCACACTGTAATGTTCTCCTGCTTCACAGAACTTTGCACTGTGTCCCAGGTAAAATAAAATAGGCTAAATTGCAAGACAAGAACACAGCCTCACATTTCCTTCAGTTTTAAGGCAGTATGACTTTATTAATTTTAGAATATATTTTGTTAGTCTGTTTCTAAATTATTGGCATGCCTATATTCTTATTGAAGAACATCCTAGTCCATCCTCATGCTTTTTAAATTTACATTTAAAAGAACCATACAAAATGCTGCATTATTCCTAATCACTATTTAGAGATACAGAAACTAACACAAAAGTCATTTGCCAAGGTCAGTTACAAAGTTAGAGCCAGATCCAACTCCTCTCTCCCAGCTCCTGGTACAGTGATTTTCCAAGGAAGGCAAATGTTGACCTTCCCCCAGGGAGTGGAAACACCCACAAAAGGTGGCTATAAAAATGTACTGCATCACCTGATGCTGAGGGAAAATCCCATCTTACCTGACAGCCTCCTCAGAAGCTGCCAGGATTAGCAGAAGAGCTCTGACACCACAACAATGGCACGTCCCCAGCACAGAGACAGCAGCAGAGGCTCCCACTGGCTTTGGCTGAGATCACAGCCAGCCATTAAATCTTCTTTTCAAATAAATACAGGACTACAAACTGCTCAAAGTCCCTATATTTGAAAACTTCACTCTGTCAATGCCAAAAGACATGGAGAGAATGGTTTTCCCTGTGGATTGCTACCAGGAAACATTTGTGTTGTCTTAAATATATGTGTATGATGGAAAACCTGGCTGTAATCCTGACCTGTACAGGCACTCAAACCTGGCAAACACCTCCCAGGTCAACAAAGGATATAAAATAAACACTCTAGAACATTTTCTAAGAGACTTGAGGAGCATGTGATGAAGCAGAAAATCATGTACTTTACTGCCAACAGAGGCAAAAAAGGTCTCCCAAAAAACCCTCATGCAGACTGAGAGGGAAGGTTTTGCCAGCAGACACTGACAGGGAAAAAAGGTGTCTCAAATAGGGATAAGCCATGAGTACTGCTCCCTGTGACCATGCACAGCAGCACAAGCAATAAGATGCAGAATCCACAAAGCTGAGAATGGGATTTTTTTAAAAAAATGTATCAATTTGCTACTTGCAAACAAACAAACAAAACTGCTCTAAATTTACTTTACTGAACACATTAACAAAGCCATTTTGAGACATGGCCTTTTAGGTGGTCCAACTGCGTTTGTCAGTTCAGACAGATGTAGCACACTGAACTAGAAATCATGTTTGAACAGTAAAAGCAGATATTGCAGCAGCAATTTTTCTGTGCATCCTTAGTCTATTTTCTAGATGGGATTTTTTTAGGTCTGCTTTTGCTTTCAGCCATCAAAAAGCATCACAACAGGAACAATGTGACTGAAATTTCCTCTTCCACTGCAGGGTCACTCACTGGACTTACATGCCTATGGACAGGCAGCAGTAAAGATATGCCTCATAGTTTGGATTTAAGGTGACAATGAGAGCACACAGCTTTGCTTCATGCTCAGAGTGAAGCTTGTATGCTCTCTGTACAGTCCACATGGTGCATGAAATCCCAGCTTTCTCAATGCCACACAACTGAAAATGGCTTCAAACTAAGAAGATACTAACATTAGTAACAAATATCTTTAGCAAGTCCTCCAGACATGGTCCCATGCTCAAGACAATTTAAAGCAAAGCCTGTTAAGGGGCTTGCTGTTATGAGGTTTTTAAACTGTACCTGGGCTTCTAGAGGGTATGCACTGTGATTTAAAGAACATTTTGCACAAATATAGCTGCTTTCACATTGGGACCTACTGACTAAAATCTTAAACTGTATTATATAAACTGGGCATTACTAATATATTTTTGCAATCTGGTCACAGGGCTTAATGCTGAAATGACATCTATAGGTACCTAATGTTAGGTTCAACACCTTTTAGGTGAACATCAGTGCACACTGTAGCTCATCAGCACCTCTGCAGAAGGAAAGACATGGAGGTCAGTACTACAGCTTCCAAGTCTCAATTTCTTGACAAAGATCTAAGAGGAGAACTTTGGATGGAATCATAATAAAATTCAAGAAAATCTACAGTCATTGGCTTGCATGGGCAAAAGATTCACATTCCTATAATTATTATTAGCCACCATCCTGGGCTTTGCTTCCTTGCATTGGCAAGTAGTGGTAATGCTCAAGGGTTTTTATTCAGTTCCAGCAAAACCAAAACAGCAATAAAAAGCAACAGGGAACTTGCTGGAATAAAACCAGCCTCAGAAGGTGCCACCCTCAACCTCCTCAGGCTAAAGGGAGCACTGCCATTATCTACAAACAGTACTGAATTTAATTTGAAAATTTTAAGGTCAAAATGAACCATTATCTTCACTGGTTTTGCCCAGGGAAAAATCAATTTAACGATTACTCTCTCTGTTCAAGACAAAACTTTTAATAAAATCAGCACAGCCCTCCTGCTTTGATGCACATTTTGAGGCTGACCAACCCCCAAATCCCACCTGCCCATGGAATGCAAAAGCAAAATCTGCAGTATTCTCAGTCAAGACCAAGTATTTATCACTTAGTACCCCTCTTAATTAAATATTTAAAGGATTTGAAAGTCTACAGCTTATTATATAATTTTATAAAAATTATTATACAGTTTTATAAAAGTGTACTTACCAACGCCTCTACAGTTGCCGTTATTAGAATCCATAGGGAAATCTGCCATGGATTTGTAAAATATGTAAAAGAAAGTTAGTATTTTTAATATTGGATTATTTCACTACACATACATGACAATGTTTTCTCTTTCTGTAATATTTAGTACGTGGAAACTTAAAAACTTCACTAATAAACAGTTTGCAATATTCTAGAGGTCACTCCAGTAAAGTTGACACAATGTCTTACCCATATTTCACCTGAATCCAGCATATCATGTTAAAGGCTGAAGCAGACTAAATATCCCATTTCCATTGCTACAGACTGGCAGGTTTCAGACAAGGGTTGACATTTATGCCATGAATTTTGATCACCTACAGAAAACATGTGTAGTGTTTGCATTTAATTAGATGATGAAGGAGAAATTACTTTGGGGGATTTTTTTGGTTACTGAGGAAATCAAATCAACCAACCACAATCACAGTGTTGAAGCAAATGCCAAAATAAATGTTTCAGACCTTCCCCTCAGTTTAAAAACACACAGATTACTCTGAAGGACAGATAAGGAACAGAAGTTTAAACAGGCACTCTGCCCAAAGAAATGCTTTCAGACACGTTCATAAGTGGACTGTGTCCCAGATTAAAATTCATAATTTCAAACCTATTTATTAAATCACACTATTTAATGGGTTTATACATATATTTAATCATGAAAAACAAGTATGTTCATGCATATAACCTTCAATGAGCCAAGGACAAAATAAATGCAAGAGGAACAAGAACTGGGAGAGATGCAGGACACTTCATTAGAATGGCACATAAAATGGAAAAACAAATGAGTTTTCAAAGAAAAAACCCTTCTGTAATTTTGCACATTTATTCATTTATGCTGCTCTTCCAATTCTGGAATCTGGTATCCTACAATCAACTTTCTTAGATTCTTACATAATCATGGAGGCAATCCTGCTGCCTTGCAGTGTAGAACAAATGTAATAAAATTCCTGTCTTGCAGCCTGAGCTGTAAGGTTTTGGCTGTAAGACAGCCCAGGACACTCCTGATACTCAGCACTCATGATGACTTCAGATGTGTGGATTAAATTATAAGGGCCAAGTATATATACATATATGTATATATTTATATATTTTATATTTATATAATCACAAATTCTGTAATACCTGTTTACAAGAAAAATAATATGACTTAGCTAACCTTCTAATTTTGCCATCCTTGTTAAAATAAAAAATAAAATCTACACTTAATGAATACTTATACTACTCAAAGCAACATGAAACTTCATTTACATAAATGAGGATGGAGCTAAATCACAGTCAGGGCAAGAGTAAAGCTGAAAAACAACTAATTCCCTTACGTAATAATTAACTTTAAAAAAATTTGAGACTTCAGGAATAATTATTCTAACCAACACAAAGAGCAAAGGGTATACAAAACAGCGTAGGAAGATTGAATAGATGCTCTTTTATATTCAATATCCTTTTGCTAATAAAACATCAGATCCATTTTCTTGCAAAGAAAGTCCCAAACCACCACAGGATCTTTGTTTATGGAGGAAAAACCAAACATCTTTAGGAGTCAATCTGATCTTTGCAATCAGGTACTTCCACAGAACATTTTAATCTTCACCATGCTGCCTTGTAACAAGTCAAACTATCCAAGCTGATTCTTTCTTTCATGTTTGATTTTGATTATTCACCTGAGTTATTCTCAATTCATTAAGAACGCATTTTATATTGCATCAAATGCACTCTGGCATTCCAGAATGTGATGGAAGAGGAATTGAAATGGTTTCCCTCTTGCAAATGGCAAACAAAAGGACAACCACATTTCCCATTCTTCTCCTCCTGGGCCAATTATTTGTTGTCTTGTTCGTTCAGCCAAGCTGTAGCTTTAAATCTACAATTCCTTCTGATGTGGTAAAAGCACAGAGAGAGGTCTATGGTCTGATAATCCTCCCATCTGCTCCAAGTACAGACAAAACATCTGCAGAACCCTCCAGCCACAGAGAGGTGGCCATACAGACCTTTCTGTGTACCTAGGGCTGGCCTCAGACGTTTCCCCACTCTGGGCACCCAAAACCCCTGCAGAGAAAGCTCTCAGGATTCCCTGCCCTGCAGAGAAAGCTCTCAGGATTCCCTACTCCTGCAGAGGAAGCTCTCAGGATTCCCTGCCCTGCAGAGAAAGCTCTCAGGATTCCCTGCTCCTGCAGAGAAAGCTCTCAGGATTCCCTGCCCTGCAGAGAAAGCTCTCAGGATTCCCTGCTCCTGCAGAGAAAGCTCTCCAGATTCACTGCCCTGCAGAGAAAGCTCTCAGGATTCCCTGCCCTGCAGAGAAAGCTCTCAGGATTCCCTGCTCCTGCAGAGGAAGCTCTCAGGATTCCCTGCCCTGCAGAGAAAGCTCTCAGGATTCCCTGCCCTGCAGAGAAAGCTCTCAGGATTCCCTGCTCCTGCAGAGAAAGCTCTCCAGATTCACTGCCCTGCAGAGAAAGCTCTCAGGATTCCCTGCCCTGCAGAGAAAGCTCTCAGGATTCCCTGCCCTGCAGAGAAAGCTCTCCAGATTCACTGCCCTGCAGAGAAAGCTCTCAGGATTCCCTGCCCTGCAGAGAAAGCTCTCAGGATTCCCTGCCCTGCAGAGAAAGCTCTCAGGATTCACTGCCCCTGCAGAGAAAGCTCTCAGGATTCACTGCCCTGCAGAGAAAGGTCTCCAGATTCACTGCCCCTCTCACTCAGCTGCCTTGGCCACCTTCTCGGGTCTTCTCAAAAGCTATCTGCAAATGACCAAGTCAACTCCTGGTTTTTCATGTGACCCAGCAAGCAAAAATTCTTAACAAAATAGGTATTTCAGGGATACTTTGTTCATGCCTTCAAAGCACATTGCCCATTGTATCAAAATTGTTACTGGGGACAGAAAAAAAATCATCATGGAGAAGACAAGAGAAGTATCACATTAAATGCTTACCATCTCCCATCCACAGAAGGAAAAAGAAGCTCTGAAGTGCACAGTCCCTACCTAAACTAAGGATGGATCCAAACAGACATGACTTTGTGGTGCTTGAGCAAACCTAGTCCAATCCACATTCAAATTGCACCTCAAAATAAACCAGAGCCCAGTAAAGGGTTCACAGCCTTCCCTGGCCCATGTGGAGTACAATGCCCACAAGCATTGGCTGAGGAACTTCCCTTGGAGCTCACACCAACACAGGACAACCAGTGAGCACTTGGTATGGGCAGTATAAACATGCAAACAAGCATGGAACTGACCTGCTTTACCACATGTCCCCACACACTCTCAGGTACACAACTTATTTTTAACCAAATTACAGCACACCACAGCCTCGAGGCATCTGCTAACTCTGCACTGCCAGGTCACCTGTCCCACCCCAAACCAGAATTCCCAATGAATTAGCTCTGTGTGCAGCCAGAGGAATTCAGACACTGAGTGCAGAGCAGCCAGGAGTGGAAGTGCCTCCTGTTTGTGTGCCTGCACAAAGGCAGCAGGGCAGGGGTGAACAGGTACCCAAACATCAGTTCATAGCTCATTTCTCTGACCCTTTTCCCAGTTAAACTCATACAGTCTGGTCCCTGCTTACCCTCCAGACAGGAGATTGGAAGAGGGTCCATGCCAGGCCTGCCACCAGCTACTGGTCAGGTCTCAGGTGTGTGTGAGCACCCACCCAGCCCCTGTCCCCAGCAGCTGATAGACAGAGGCCTCTCTCCACCAAGCTGAAACCTTCAGCTGCACCGCTGACAGAAGGAGGGGGAAAAAAAAGCTATTTAAAATCCCCCAAACAACTGACTTCCTATTGTTCCATGTCTCTTCATGGGCAAACCCTCTGCCAAGTTCTGTCTATGCAAAGCAATCTTTCCAAAATAAATACCTGCCAGTGATGGGCAGGTATTTATCCAAAAGTTTGACAGGGCCCTGAATGAGGAAAGCAGATAATGTGATAGATTGGAGGAAGAATAAGCAAATACATGTGAAGAATGAAATACATGGAGCAAGTGAACAGCACCTCCCAGAGATGTAACACAGCTGATACTAATGTCTGCACACAGAACCACTTTCTCCTCCAAAAAGCCCAGGACAGGGATGTGGGATAAATGCCATAGGAGACTTCAGACAGCATGCACTAATCTGACACCCAGGGTGTTAATGTATTGTCAAGATGCTCTTTCATCCTCCATGCTGGATGCTGATATGTTGGATCCTCCACAAAAAGCCAAATTATTCAGTATCACACTCACCTCCAGAACACCCACACCGTGTCTGCAGCATCCCTCTGCTTTCTGGCTGTAAAGGAACCCGGATGTTTCCCAAAGAGAATGAAAAATCAAGAAACATACACTTCCCACATGTTTTAAGTCAGTTTCTGTAACTTGAGGAACTTGAGACCTCCCAGTCACACTCCCACTCAGGTTTTGGAGACCAGCACAAGCTCAGGGGGTGTGCACAGCTATTCCTCTAACTGAGCCCAAAACACAGCACTGCTGTCAGCTTTCTCCGTCACAGACAAAGCAGCCCTTTGGTGCTGTGGCAGGAAGGGTCTGGATCTTCCTCAACACCTGGACTCAGATGAAGAGAGGTCCTAGAAGATGTCTGTGGTGGACTGTGCCTCAACAGCTGAAAGTGAACTTCTTACTGAAATTTATCATAGATTTTACCAACCACATACTTTGCAACACTCACAAGTTACTGGGAATATAACTGATGGAAATTGGGCTTGTGAACCCAGTCCCTGCTTTGACAAGGACAAACACTGACTACATCCTCCTTAAGGCTCTCTCATGGAAGGGACAAGACAAATGTTCTAATGTTCACCAGAACATTAGAACAATAATGCAGAAAAAATGCAGAAATATGCAGAAACCTCAAGAGGAAAGGAAGCAGCAGAATCCCGTTACAGGTAGCAAAAGAATGAAAGCAAAAACAAGATTTCACTTCTGAAGACTACAACAGCCACAAAACAATGGATTATATTTCTGCCCACTCTATTGGGTGCAGTACAGACAGCAGAAGGGGCTAGAATGCTTGGGAGATAAATTAAAGCAAATAAGAGCAGGGATTCTGCACACTACTCATCAGGCAGTTGGTTATTTGTGTCTTCTACTGAGCTGCAATCCTTTATTTGGAGAATTGGATTTGAAAGTGTTCACCTTACCTCTTCCTAGAACAGGAATCCTTCCCTCTGCTTTCTAAAAGAACAGTTTTATTCCCTCAAGAAGGATTCTTTCAGTCTGGTGCATAATGCACCAGTTCAAAATATTCAGCCCAGAAATGAGAATGTCATCAGGTTCTCATTCACTGAAAGAGAGTTTTCATGGATCTGGCCCTGGAATCCCTCAAAGAGGTTATTGTACTGCTGAGGTCCTCAGAAATAGGTAACTCAGGGGCGATTTCAGCCAAGCTTCCTCCCTCCAGATTTGAATGTGATTGCTTTCAAATCGCTGCAGACCTGCCAAACCTTGAGCCATTTTTAAGGTGGTTTTGAAAGCACCTCAATATTGCAGAAAAAGGTGCTTGGTGTTCAAAACCACATCTCTCCCCAAAACTACCCCAGCAGGACTGCAGGGCTCAGAGAGCAGCAGCTGATGACAAAAATAGATGATTACATTCATGGGCTGGGAAAAAAAGTAGGAAAAGGCAAGAGGGAAGGCAAGGGAAGTTAGAAATAGCAGTAATAACTGGAGATATGAGAGTATGGAGGTTTCAGGAGGTGCAGAGGGTGAGAGAATAGAGTCAGAGATGGATTAGGGTTTGTCTGGTCTGTAAATAAATGGAGACAGAGAGAGCAGCTTACCTGGGAAGGCTGAGCTGGGGAGCACGGTCAGGAAACTGAAGCGTGAGATTTTGTTAGGAGAAGAAAACAGGAATTACAGCATTTGGCATTACTGGCAGAGGGATACATAAAGCATTTAGTAGTGGGACAGAAGCACAGTAAAATACTGTGCTGAGCACAGCATGAAAAATTCCCCTTTCATTCCCAGGCCACTGCTGGAGGAAGAGAGAGGTGAGATCCACTGCCTGTCAGTGAGCTCCCAAAACCCAGCACTGCAGCTGTGGGCACTGAAGGAGACAGGTAGCAGCACAACAAGCTCCTGGGGTGCATGGATGCTGCTCCGACCCCCCTGGTCTGCTCTCCCACCCCAGTACTGCTCTCCCAGTCCTCTGATGGAGAGGTCTGGCAGAGCAACCAGCACTGAAACTTTGCACCAGAGAAAATGGTAGCCTGGTCCCACCAGCAGCCAATGCTTTCCTGAAAATACACAGGAACTGAAGTCACTTTGTAAAAGGTCAGAGCTCACTCGTGATAACCACCCACCAGCGTGCTTTAATTTCCTGTTCAATAGCCCCTTGTATTCAATATCTCTGTGGAGCTCAGCTCAACACGTTGGAGGGGTGTCCTGCCAACTCCTCCAGGCCAAAGGCAGCTGTGACAAGAGCAGGATCCCTGAGGCACAGCGGGTTTGCAGCATGGTCTGAGCAGTCAGCAGTCCTCACCTGACTGTGCAGAGATGCTCCTGCCTCGGACAGTGGTGCTGGATGATACCCAGCACCAGCACCCTGTGGGATCACAGTGAGCTCAGCTGGTGAAACAGGATGCAGAGAGAAAGCTGAGCAGCTCCAGCAGCCCCTCTGAGGCCACAGTGGTCACACAGCATCAGGCTCGGGTGCAGGATGCAGCGCTTGGCTGGCTTCAGGGATGTTGGGAACAAACCACAAGGGAAGGCTGCAGTTTGCTGCACTCCTCACCTGGCTGTTCTTCTAGAGCCCAGGGACCTGCTGGGGAACCTGTGCTGTAACTGTACCTTCGGTGCTAACCACTACGATGAGCGTTTTCTCGCCTCCAGCTGTGCATGTGCCACCACTGGCAAAGAAGTAGCTGGGGAGTCCCCGGCCCCCCAGCTTCTGCCTGGGGCTCCTCTGGGCACTGATATTTCCCAAAATCTGTGGAGTGCTGGCATTGTGTGAGAAGGGAGCAACCTGTTTTGGGAAGGAGCGGCTGAAGAGGAGCAGAGAGGAGCAGGGGCAGAGGGGGAACCGACAGCCGGGGGGCTGCCCCTCACTTGGGGGGCTCTTCATTCTGTGCCAGCAAGCGCTGCCGATGGATCTCCGGTAGAAGAGCCGTACGGAAACGTTTCCCGTTCGTGTGCAACGAGGGCTGCAACTCCCACACTCGGTGGCGGGGCTGTCACTTGTCACACACACTCTGCGCCCAACAGCAAAACTTTTCCAGCAGCGAGGCGGCTGCTAAAGGCAGAGAGCAGACAGCGAAAGAGCGGAGGGCAGAGCGGAGAGAATCCGAGCGAGCGGCCGGAGGGGAGGCAGGGCTCCCGGGCTGCCCTCCCCGCCCGCCCGCCGCCCATTGTCCCCGCGCCGGTGCCGGTCCCCGCGCACTCACCCGCGCCCTCGGCGGTGACGATGGCCTCGGGGGAGATGCAGACCCCGCGGTCGTACACGGGCAGCTCGTCGCAGGCCAGGCTGTCGGGCCAGGCGTGGCTGTAGCGGACCAGGACGGGCTCGCAGCCGGCGCGGGCGCGCTCGCAGACGGACTTGCAGGGCTTGATGGGCTCGTGCTGGAAGTCGATGGTGCAGATGGGCGCGTACATGGCGCACAGGAAGAACAGCAGGTCGGGGCTGCAGTTGGTGCCCAGCAGCCCCTCGAACTGCTCCATGGCCAGCACGGCGTTGGCCTGCGTGCTGTGGTGCAGGTGGTTCGGCATCTTGGTCATGTTCCAGGGCAGCGGCTTGCAGAGCGGGATGCGCACCGGCTCGCAGGCCGCCCCCCGGGCCGCGGGCGGCCGCCCCAGCAGCAGCAGCCCGGCCAGGGCCAGCAGCGGCAGCCCCCGCCTCATGCCGCCCGGCCCGACGGTAAGCGAGGGGCCGAGCGGGCGCGGCGCGGCGCGGGGGCGGCTCCGCCCGCCCGGGCCCGGCCCCGCGGGCGCGCACCGGGGCCCGCCCCGCAGCCCGGCCCCGAACAAAGGAGAGCGGCCCTGCGCTGGGGAGGGGGCTCGCCTGCTGGCAAGAACCCGACAGGAGACATTTCTCTCTCAAGCGAGAGCTTGAATTCTCCCCGAAGTAAAAGCCTTGCTGGGAGCCTGAACATGATTTCAGACCAATCTCTCGGAGATATATTCTTATCTTTTAACAAACACCTCTTTTTTTGTTTGTTTTTTTGCACACACTATGCTGGGTGCACTGCTTAAGCAGGAGGTGCACGCGAAAAGCGTGGCACATAGAGATGGGGGTTTTAGAGGAGAGTAATAATGTTGAGAGGCTTAAAAATGACAGAGATTCAGCTCAGCAGCTGGGGATGCTATCTTTACAGAAGGTTAAAAAAGATTTAAGAGGCTGGATACTGTTTAAGATACCTCGCAAAAGGAGTTCTGACTTGATCAGAAGAAATGTGCCCTCATATAATCATAGAATCACAGAACAGTTTGAGTTGGAAAGGACCTTAAAGATAATCTAGTTCCAACCCCCTGCCAGGGACAGGGACACCTTCCACTGGACCAGGTTGCATAGAGAACACAAGCTGACATTTATTAGCTGAGTAAGTTCTTTCCGGTTATAAACATACGAGCAACTGGTCGATCACACATTTATTATTCCAGCTTCTGCCCCTAAATCAAACCTGTGAGCAGAAACACACCTACCACAAGCCAGTGCTCAGAAACCAGACCAAAAATGTGAACAAGCTGTGAAAGCAGCCATGGATACAGGCTCACAAACACAGGATCCTAAGCCTAGAAGGCTTTACTGAAGTTTTTCACTTTATGACTGCAGATGAAACCTTAATCCCTTTAACTCAGCTGCTGATGTCCTTGTTCCAGCAAAGGCACACGCAAAGAAAACAAGGAGTTGTGATATGGCCAGTGGAGTACAGGTACCTTTTATTTGCCCACCACTGCAGGTGCTAATTTCAAAGACCCAAACCTTGCTCCCTGCACTCCTAGAAGAAAATTTGGGCCTCAAAGGGAGGCAGAAATGTTCACACACATGTGCATGTGACAGCCTTAGGAGGCATCAGTCAGGCTGCCCATGACCCTGTGCCTGCATCCAGGCTTGCCAAGTAGCCATGAGGGCAAAGGAAAGGGAAAGGGCTTTACCTGCAAAGGGAAGCTTGCTCCTCTGCAGGAGGAGAGAACTGGGTTTACTCATCCTCTTAGCTCTTCAAATTTAGTCATAGCAAAGCCTCAGGCCTGAGTTTTCCCTAGCAGTGTAAAAGAATACATGTTTAAAAACCATGTGGTGTAATAAAAACCTTACCCAGGTGGTTGGAACTGAATACACTCTGACCTTACCTGACAGCAGTGAGTGTGAGAGCAGTGCATCCCCGAAAGTGAGTCCAGGGAAATGGGCCAGAGCAATGCAAAGCACCTATTGACATGAATTAACATATTTTCTACTTCACTATGAAATTCTCCCATCTCTGGGATTTTTTTTCCAGACTGATAATTGATAATTACATAAATCAGCTTTAAAAGCATTTCCTGTGTTTTGCAGGAAAAAGCATTGATAATAGTGAATATTCCTATGCCTGCAATAACACTATGAAGTCCATAAGCTTAATTTTTTAGTCCCAAGTCTACGAGATTACATGAGATGACCTTGTACTTCTTTACTCAAAGAGTAAAATTACTGAAAATTCTTTCAGAACAGCAAATGCTGGCATCCCCATGAGATCACAAACATTCAAACACATTCCTATACAAACTGGCTTCACATCTCCAGTGCTGGTGAGAACATTGATACCTCCCATGCATTGAGCTGGCAGAGCACTGCCCATTTGCCCTGCTGGCAAGCTCCTGGTGCAGCTGGTGCCTGGGAGAGGATGGGCTGCTAGCAGGATTGGGGCTGCTGGCCTGCAGGGCTGTCTGCATTCATTACCTCTTCATGCTTCCACTATAAATCAGCTTAAATGAGGTGGTAAAAATCCACCTCTGGCTGGAACTAGGCAGTCTGATTACTGACCTGAAACATTGCTACTTTAACCAAACATTTACACCCTCTGTGTCTGCCAAGGTATTTTCTGTTATACAGAAGCACTATGGCCAGCCTTGACACTTTTTTTAACAGAGGAGGAGTCTAGTAAAACAGAAAAAGAGACAGTGAAGAGGAGGGCAGTGGTTTCATGCTATCAGAATGCAGCTACAGTGCTCTGCAGGTAGAGTTACACTAGAAGGAAAACAAAATGGCTAGAGGAAAAGAGCAAGCTACCAACCTACCCTCTGTCTTCACATGCAGTTGCTGCACGACACCAATGCTGCTAATTGGAACTATAATGTGTGTGCATACTGAAAATGGTGACTCAGGAGTGTGTATGTTAGCTGAGAAAGCATGTGCTGTGGTACCTGAAATTTTCCACCAGTCTCAAAATACAAAGTAGCTTTTACTCTGGGTGCTACCACAGCGCTGTCAGGAATTTCACCCCCTTCTCTTCCACCAATTCCTTAAGATTTACGAAGAAAAAATCTCTTCCTACAGCTTCCATCAACAAGGGCAGTGCTAAAACTCTGAGGCTGGGTTGTGACAACAATCAAATTCCTTATCTTGGACAACTCCAAAAGGGTTTAGTCAAACTATGGTATCATCATTCTGTCAACTTGATGTCATGCATGACCAGTAAGAATTTCTTAATAAAAGTGTGCCCAGGCAGCAGCAGACTGAAATCAGCACTGCATACTCGTGAGTTTCGTGGTACACTTTGGGGGGTTGGTACAAACCTATACATCTAAAGAATAATAATACAGCCCATAGTATCACACAAAGTCATTTCCTAGAATAAACAAGAACTCAGTGGGGTTGAGGCCTAGGGCAGGGATTTGCTTCTAGAGTAGCTCATACAAAAATTATAGAAAAACTTGTTGGTTGTTTTATTATTATTGTCATCATTATTGTTGTTATTATTATTCCCTACAAGTATCACAGTAACTTAAAACAGTGCATAGTGCCTGAGGTCCATCTTACTCATCCATAACCCCAAAAAAACCCAGCTTGGTTACCTTGGAGTGCCATGAGGATGGATTTCAGCAGGAGGTGGCAGGATAACCCTCACAGCTCTGGGAATGGCCAACCAACTTTATTTGGGGATACAGAAACAGAGCAGAATGAGGAGGACTGCAGAGGAAATAAAAAGGGATTGTGGGGTTTGTTGTTTCACCTTTTCCCAAAAGGAAGCTAAGTAAGGAACTGCTTCCAGACACCTGGCATTAATTTATTTCTTTGTTATTTTTTCCTTTACACAGTATCTATTCCCCCACCCACCCCTTGTTTTTCTCTTGCAGGAGGCAGATAAACAGTAACAGGCTTAAGAAGCAAGAGCTGGCTTTCTGAGATGCTTTGATGTTCAGCTCCACTTGTTAGAACTGTCCATCAGGAAAACTTCATGGCTTGAAATACAGAAATACATGTATTTCAAATCCAAGCTGGAACTATGCTACTGGAGAGAAATATAGAAATACGACCTCATTGAAAAAATAAAACTGAAATCTGAAGCTTTCTTTGCAATAGTAAGAAACACAAAATAGTAAGAAATACAGATTTGGTCAAGATTAACCTGCTGCAGTCAAGGCAGTCCCAAGTGTATTTGTTGGTATCAGTTCTATCCTGAAGTGTTACAGTCTCCCTTTAGAGATAAGAAACATCCCCATACACACACCCCAGCATTTTACCTCAATAAGCAAGGGGTAAGCTTATAAGCTCATAGGTCAGAGGAGGCACAGGGAGGGTGAAGGACCAGCTCAAAACATGTCCCACCTACTCTGGCTTGGGGCAGAGCTCAGCAGATCAACAAATCTGTGTTTACATTTCTAAGAGGAGAGGTACTAAGTACTTACTGTGGATGCATTTAATTCCATAGTCTACAAGTGGCTGGGAAATGAGTATGTGTCTAAAACAAACCTGAAGTGACAGGAAAAAAGGAAATGGCTTCAAAATGAAAGAGAGCAGGTTTAGGCTGATATTAGAAGAAATTCTTGCCTGTGAGGGTGATGAGGCCCTGCACAGGTTGCCTAGAGAAGCTGCAGCTGCCCCATCCCTGGAAAGGTGCAAGGCCAGGTTGGAAGGGGCTTTGAGCAACCTGGAATAGTGGGAGGTGTCCCTGCCATGGCAGGTGGTGGAATGAGATTATATTTAAGGTCCCTTCCTACCCAAACCATTGTATGGTTCTATGAATTTCAGAGAGGAAAAATCAGAGATCAGGGGAAAAAAAGCAGAAGAAGGGTGTTGTTTTTCCTGGCCCTGAAGATGCAGAGGCCTGTGTGCAGGCACATTTGTATTTTAGATGCCATAAACTTTTAGCACTGGGAGGGAACAGCCTGCATTAGTCTGTAAACTCTAGGTGACATTAAACAAGTCATCTCTCCACTCTGAGCTTGTATGTTCTGCCAGACCCCTCAGACCAGTGACCTGTGGCAGTGTTTACAGAAGATGCAAGCTCACTCTGTGCTTGGGGAGCTTCCATCATCCCATGGGTCAGGCTGCCCAAGGACCCAGTGGGCTGCTGTTTGTAAACCAAGCCTTCTTTATGGTCTGGTCCTGCCCATTCCAGGTGGAAAAAACGTGCAGGTGTGACTGTATCTATTCAGGACATGCCCAAGAATAAAACTAGCTGAGAAAAATACTTCCTTAGAACAGGTTTTTGTTGTCCTCAATCTTTCTTTGGCAATCTCAGGATTACATGTGACTTAATCTGCTTACAAACACTGCCTTAGAAAAACAAACACTAAACCACAAACCAAAAGCAACCGTGCAACTCACTGAAAACTAAACCTTAAAATACTTCTTACATGCCTGTTACTAAAACCATAAAATCATTGCCTTACAGAGTCATAAAAATGGGATTTATTGTATATTTCCTGTTTCAGCCAGGGTCTTGTTACAACTCCCTCAGGAAGATAAAACACAGGGGACTATTAACTTATTCTAATAATCTTTCAGGCTTCTCCATGGATGGTGTGGAAGTAGCAAGGAAGAAAATATTCTTTTAATGCAGTTTTTAGACTCTAATATTCGAGGCTGTTTTTATTAGACAGACCATTATTAACTATCCCTTGCTCTTGGGGTCTGCATGCCTTCTAGATTTTTTTTTTTCATAGTAATATTTTCTCAAATTGCCAGTGTCCCTGAATTCCCAGAAAAAATAACCTCTTTGCCCAGTGTTTGCATCCATGTTATGGGTAAAATTAGTAGCATGACTAGGAAAATATGCTGCTTTATCTTTAAACACCAAGAAACCTAACTGACATGTTTTTCAAAGACAACCTTATGCCAATTTTGTATTACAGGCTTTAAGTCTATCCACAAAGACCCATACTGGCACATCTCTCCCACAGCAGTCTCATTTCGCAGTGATTTTGTCTGCTGTTTAGGATTTTTCCCAGATTTTTATGGTCATGTCAGAGTTTACAGCTTCTCAATACTGAAATTTGCTACCTGCAACGCTGATTTTCCACCTGGACACTGGAACTTGGATGAGTGCTTCTGTGGGAAATCAGTGCCAGATGTATTGCAAGTTGCAAGTTTCTCAAAGCACTAAGGGACTTAGAGCAGAAGACAGAAAGCTGAACCTCCTGATGTGTCTTAGCAACCTTCCCCCAAACCCTCCCAGCTCATTTTCACTGTAAAATATCGTGCAGATGTGAGCCAAGAGGTTGTGGTGGAACAGAAATACTCCTGTTCCTTGTGCAGCTGAATTACAATGCCAACAGCTTTCCTGAGCCCTGGTTTAGCACCAAGGGTGCAGTCACTTAAAGCAAGGGATGACACTGCCATTTTTTTCTTAAAAATGAGAGCACATCTTAAATTCAGAGAAAAATTAAATTAAATTGCCTAAATTCAGAGGCCATAAAAGTTGGTCAGTACCTAAGCTCCTGGGCTTCAAACTGGGAAAGCATTTGCATGTGTTTCAGAGTAAAGTACCTCCACTTTGACGTAATTCCACTGTTCCTCATCGTGTTAATGCACCAATTTCCCAGGACAAAGATGCACAACCATCCACAGTCACTTAACAGCACTGATTGACATGTAATTAGTGTCCTGAAGGCACTTGTTGCTCCACTGGTTGTCCTGCTGCTGCATGGGAGGGGACACAGAGGAGGATGCTTGGCTGCTTTGCTTGCTAACATACAGGTTTTTCTAATTTTATTTGCTTTAAACTCCTGCTCAAGTGTTTATGACTGTGAGATAGCACCAGTGGTGGCATTATGTACAGACATTCGATTTCAATATGCATTCAATTTGTTACTCTAATGTGACAAATTGCTATACCCTATTACAATGACCATGAGGATAATAAAAAATACATCCTCCTCTCCCACTGTGGGCCACGACAGAGACACAACCACATCCACTGAACCCTCTCCAAGCTATAATTGCTTCCAGATGGAGTGTTTAAGACAAAAAACCCCAAACCCACAGAGGTCTTTAATACCCTACACATTACACAGCATTTCTAGTCTGGCCCCTGCAGAAAGAACTTGAGAGGCCTAGCTTAAGGGCCATAACCACTCTGAATTTAATTTTGTTAAACCATAAATTCACTATTTCACATTTACAGCCTCTCTGGTTCCATGGCCTGAGCCTGCCTCTGCTACTGCTTACCCAGATTTATTAGCAGTGCCCTGCAGTATGAAGTGCCAAATCAATCACACCCATGCCTAAAAATGAGCCCTGTATACACAGTTGAGTTTTGCAGTACCAGCCCACCATCACCAGGTGCTGAAACTCAGCCTCACTGCTCATTTCAGTGGGAGCTGACTGGGTGTGATGCACCAAGGATCAAGTAATACCTATAAATTGCAGCCAGTCCAGTTTCTGTATATTTTTACTCGTGTTTTTAGCCATTGGGATCTCTTAGGGCTCACTATGGAAGCCTCAACAAATGTGGGAGAAGAATCACCTTTCCTGAGAGCTCCTTACACACTTGCTGAGCCATACAAACAGCAGGTGCTCCAGCAAGCTGCAAACTATGAAATCTAGCCCTGTAAAAACAATTTCATGTTAAAAAGCTAACCCAGAGAGAGAAATTATTAATTCTCCCAGATGAAGGTTCCCAGTTGCCTTACCTGTATGCTCACTGGTGCTCTGTCAGACCCTTGCACAGCTGGCCTTTTCACATGAGTAGCTCCTGGCTGCTTATTTTTAACTTCACAACTCAATTTCTCATCCCATCTCTGATTTACTGAAAAGCTTTAAAATTGGGGAGAATTGCTGAGGCTGCAGTGGCTGCTGTGACTCTGTCAGGCTGCTCCATGTTTTGCCACTTTATTTTTACTTCTGTGAGAGATAGCAATGAAAGTAGAAAAATATCCCAAAATTAAGGAAGAGCAGGTGGTCTATGAGCATAAATCCACACACTCTTTCAGTGTGAAGCCATTATACATTAACATAATCCACAGCCTAGTCTAAAATAAGTGTCCAATCTCTTAGAAAATATTATTTTTCTGTAGAAGCTTTTTACTTGCTTACCAGATCTTTTAGACCCTTGCAGCAGTCCACAGCATATCTAATGATTTACAGTCCTTTGAAGTATTCAGCTATGCTGAGGCCCTACCCCCCTCAAAAGTGATTTGGGGGACATTTTGGGAAGTCTGGGACTTTGAGTTCTCTATCCCATACACACTTTAGTTGTGGTATAAAAAAAATCAGAGCCAGTAAATTATTACTATGCTTATTTTTCTCCAATTATATCCTGATGATACTAAGATTTTTTAAACTATTTTTTAAAGGTTAAATAATAAGATAATACTATTGAGTACTAAATATTTTAAAGTTGCTTTAGTTCTCTACTCAAAAAACTTCCATAGCTCAACTAATACCAAGGGGGAAAGCTAGTGGCATTTTTCTAGGAATTATTTACAGGTTTTAAGTGTGGCCATTTTGCTGTCCTCCCCTAGCATTGCTTTTACAAATTCCATAAAACCAACCTTCCAACAAGCTTTGCTCAGGGTAGGGTGTGTTGTTTGGGGGTTTTTTACCCTCACCTTTATAGAACCTTTGTTCTTACAACAATGCTGTGTTTTCCCCCCTCCCTGAAGCCACAGGCCTGCAAACTAAAATTGAAAACAAATCCTTTTGTAGCAAGGCAGCTCACATGCATACATACAAATATTTGCCAGTTTAACTGGGGAGAAATAAACTTGATCAATTCTTTGTGACTTAGAAAAGCTTGTGTATTTTACCTGCTCATTAAGGACTAATGAAATACCCAATGAGCCCATCCTCTCTTTGAAGGATCCCAATACCCCTTAGCAAAGGACTGAGACCACCTCTAACCAGTGCCTGGGGGACCATGGATTAGCCAGCAAGTAATTAGTATTATATGATAAAATTCAAATGCATTGTAACTTCCTTGATACTAGTTTTTGAGTTTTTACTAGATAAAAGTTCACATATTTTTTTAGCACTCAAAAAAAAGTTATGGAAACAGTGGTACAATTGTTCTCCTAATAAAGTTACCTCTAAAGCAAGTGCCACAGGCTCAACCCACTTTCTCAGCCCTTTGAAGTGATTGGTTATCCAAAATAAGAAACTGCTGAGATGAAATCTTTCACTTACCTGATCTCACTGTAACACTCAACATGTTCCAGTTTAGACATACATGGAACTAAATCCAATCAGCATATACCTCCTTTAGTGTTTCTTGACAAGCAGGCATGAGAGAGATGGTCCTATCCAGTTCGGCTGACTTGGTCTTGGCAAACAAAAGCTCATGGTAAGACACCTAAAAGTTTTACACTTGCAAGGATCCTTTATTTACAAATAGTCCTAAGGCTGGATAAGTTTTCTTCATGTGCAGTGTGGAACAAAGAGGACACATCAGCTGAAATTTTTAAATGTGGTTTTGAAGTCTGTGAGATACAATATAGATTTGATCCACAAAACATGCAGTGACTTCAGAGTCACAAAATGGAATCAGAGTCACTGAGCAATGTCTTTCCCAACTTCTCTGCTGGCTCTGTGATAAGCATTTTCCCCTCTTACCTCCCTTGTCTTTTCAATCCTCTTCTGTATCACCATAACTGCAACAGTCTCAGTTTACAATGCATTTGTTGTGATACTTTTCTTTCCTTTGGGTGACTATGCAAGCAATTGTTTCGTTGTTGCTGAGACTGTGTCCTTGCTACTGTTAAAAAGACAGCTGAATTTGTATTAAGGACTACTGCTTTTGCCAAACATGAGACTTCTCTGCACTGAGTGCCCATCGAGATTCCCTCACATTCAGCCAGACTCAAAGGCTAATGCCAAGGGCAGAGAGGGCAAGAAGAGTTTGCAGGTTACCTGTGATATGGTCTTTCCCACATGCTGGTACACACATGATGTGAGCAGCAAAGTCTGTGGTCAGTGGGAAGTGAACTGGACTGTGAGCACTGGGATTGATACAGCTGTGATAACTTTGCAGCTCACATCTCTCTACACACAGGTGACAGTATCATTTTGATTGCTTACCTTCACTTTTTGTGAGAAGGCACTTCATGAGATTACTGTGATCATGAGCAGGGCAACAACCTTAAAGTCTACATGAGAAATTATTTAAAATACCCTTACGTCATTTAAAGCTCAACAGAGGTTTTTCATTCTGAATGTAATACTCACAAATTCTTTTCCTGAGTTGTCTAAGACAGACTGACACCATATCCAGTGAACAGGTCGTTTTGACCCAGGAGTGCTACAAAAAGCATGACTAATAGCAAATTAATATGGTTTTGGACACAGGTCAGGGGGACATTTTTGTTTTGCTATGAGTTAATACAAATATTTACAGACTTTGTAACATGACAAATAGCAAAAGCGTACAAGGAGCGGTCAATTAAAGTAAAAAAGTTCTGTCATTTCAGGGGAAGATTTAGCTTTATCATTAAAATTATTTTTAAAAATTGTACTTACAGAAGAATACAGGTAGAACTTCAGTACTTTTGAAAGCTGGTTATTTGACAACACTGAAAACCATTCCTACCCATGAAACCAATTAATGTATGTGTGTAGCTGCCATGTCAATTACCTTGCTATGGACAGCCAGCTGTGTCCATGTTTCAGGGCAAGCCACAAGGACTGAAATGGAAGCACTTCCCTGTATTCTTCCAGTCCTCAGTTTATCAGCCCCATTTAGTAGTGAATACAACAGCAATAAATTACTTGTATTGTATCCAAAATGCACTATGGTATTAAAGGATGCTTGAATTTGGATGTGAGACCAATTTGAAGCCTATGTCTAAAAAAAAATCTCTTTCACTGATTGAACAGGACGACTTGCTACACCTAAACTCCAAGCCTGGCGTTTCATTCAGCTCAAGGGAGCAGTTTACAGGAAAAAAAAATATAGAATTAGTTCAGACATACCTGACCTTAAAGAATTTGTAAGTTACTAGTAAGTAACTGAGGGTTTGGTTTTTAGTATGAATCACAATGCTGAATCTCAGGACAAGGGAAGCTTTTGGAAAAAATGCAGTTTAGAGGCCAAGCATATTTACTTGTGGTCTGAAATTCCTGAATCTGGAATGAATAAGTTTTCAAGTCATACAAGCCCATGACGACCTGCTGAAGAAGGCTCATATCTTTCTTCAAATCACTGGCCTCATTCCAACATTTTCTGGGAGAATGCCTTTTAGTGTATAAAAAGTGGTACAGTCCAAGTGCTACCAATTCCTTTTCCTATATAGAAATCAAATTACTACAGCAAAAAAATGTTTATGAGTAGCTCTTGCTTTCACTGATAATCTTTTGTCCTGGCAGACAGATCTTTTTAAACTATAAAAATAATTCTGTGGGCAGCAACAGGACATTCTTCTTCTGCACTGTTTCTCACATGAGGCAAAACCCTCCCCCATGAATCAGACATTTGATCCAAACTGGCTCCATATGGGGCCAACTCAGCCCAGCCATCTGTGCTTTGTGCTCCAGGAATTACAAACACATTTTGTTTGTAATGGCACAAAAGGCCACCTGAGATGACTCCACATACAGTGGCAAGTGTTGAACTTACTAAATTGTGGACATGGTCTTGCAGGCTCCAGAGGAAAAATTCCTTCTCTATCTTCCTTCCACCAGGCTTGTGACAGTTTGTGCAGTGCATGGACACAGGTTGCCTTGAGAACCAGACCTGACGTGCTCTGCCTTCCATGAGCAGGCTGAACCCTAAACAGTCCTGTGGCTGCTCAGCTGAAAGCAGGAACAACACAAATACAGCAAGAACAAAACAAGGAAACCCTTCCAGCCCTGCCCAAATCCAACCAACACATGGATGAGTCCACATGATTCTTCCCCATCTTTTCCCTTGTGTGGTTTGTTCTGATCTTGCCCAAGTTAAAAAGGAGTAGTGTAGTTAAAGAGGCATCACCTCAGGGATTTCTGTGCCAGACACATGTAAGGACTCCCACAGAAATGTCTAAAAGGTTCATGCCCAAATCTAATCCAACTGTGTCAGAAGCAGCTTCTTGCAGAGATACTCAACTCATTACCTGTTTATCACTGATTACCTGTTTTCTGTTGGTTCACTAACACCACAGACAGCAGAAATCTGGGATCTGAGGCAAATAGACACATATAACTGTTTTGTTAAAATATTAAAGGCACAAAAGTTATTTCTTAAACTTGAGTTTTTCAAGAATCGATCTTGAAAACAGGCATTGTTTTCCCACAAAAGGCTACATCAAAATCAAAATCTTAATTGAAATCAGAACATTTGAATGTATTAGACTATAAATATTACAGAGTAATATTTAAGAACTCATAAGTCTTGCATTCAACCTAATTACTTTATGAACAAACTTCTTCATTATGGTATTAACTTATCAGTTTAAAAACACTTCTATAGTTAGAACATAAAATGCATAATTAGGAAAAATATAGATGTACTGTCTTACTTCCTTAGGACAATTTTATTCCAGTACTTTTTTCCTCTGGACAGAGGAAGCTATTGTAACTGAGCACACAACAGCTCTTTCATAACAGAAAAAGTTACCAGCATGCACAGAAGTTGCACCAAGAACAGGGGCTCTATACAATGTCCAGAGCCTGTTGAGGAACACACAGCTTTATACATCAGGGATTACAGAGCACAACCATCTGGTCAGCTTTCAGGCTAAATGAGCCCATGCTACCCTGCAAGGCCAATTTGCATGACTGATAAAAAAGGGACTATTATACATCTGTCTCAGTCATGCCTGATGTTACGGTTTTAGCAACATTCGCCCCTTCTAGGATTATTTCAAGCTTCATACTTTAACAATACATTTATTTCTATGGGTACAACTGGCATAGCTACATACTATATAAATGCTTTTCTTGCTTTATTATGTAAAAATAAGATTTAAAGGATAATGGCACTAAAGTGACATTTTTAACATTGTTTTTAATTCCTTCTTCCATCCTTTTACAAGATTCGCTATCGCAAAAGGCAAAAGGTGAAGGATTAAAAGAAGTCTTCACATAAAAGCTCTAAGTATTGATATTTAATGAACTGTGAGATGTAAATCAATGCACAACAGCACAGTTAAAGCTTAAAATACTAGGATAACATTTATATTAAAAATAATTCACCTACAGATAATACAGTCTAGTGTTTATTGTATGTTATGGAAGGTACACTTGAATTTCAAAAATTTAAAACATATAAAAAGTGGTTAAGGGCTAACATTTTATCAATATATGATAAATGTGTAAGAATGTTTATTATACAGCAGGGTACAATGGTAGTGTTAATGCCAATAGGGCACCACAGAAGTTAGTTTAAAAAAAATTTCCACTATGCTTTATACAAACACCACCACTTGCAGTTGTTTAAGAGAATTGGGAGAGGATCACTGTCTGTAGGATAAGCAGTCCTATAACATTTTTAATGTTAGATAGTGTCATAGTACGGAGATTGGTGAACGTTTCAAAATAAAACTAGAAATGCTGTAATTACTTCACAGAAATGCACATCCAATATTTGTTTTCAATAAGAACCATAGGTACAAGTTTATAACTCTCCCTATTTGAAATAATTTACACACAGATGAAAGCTACTCTATGTAAAATAATCACTACATACATTTTTCTTCTTGGAAATAAACAAGCAATTTTTGTTTTGCATGATCAATATCAAAAAACATATAGCAGAAGTAGTATTTTTAAAACATAACTGGTGCTCTAAAGTTAAAAAAAAATAAAATAAAGAAAGGAATGAGAAAAGAAATTTTCCGTAAGTGTGCAACCTAAAATCAACCAAGCTTATATTGTAGTACAACCATATTAAGAAACCACTGTTTAGGAATACAACTTTATGGAAAAAATTTATAATTCACAAAACTGTTCATCAGGCCATAGAGTAAAATAGCTCCACAGTTTACAGATAAAACTGAGGCCACACAGATGCGTGCTATGTCTTATCTCCAGTAAGTAGATACTTAGGCAGAGGATGTAACACTTTGTTTGTAGACAGCATGGTATGCATTTCTCAGCAAGACATAAGGGAAACAAGACTCCAAGAGATCCATTGTCAGGAATGGAGACTCCTGCACAATCTGAAAAATATCAGAAACACAAGGTTTTGCAGAGCATCTTCTGCTGCCTGCTACTGATAATCTGTTTCATGTAGATCCTTCCAGCCTGCATCCCATTACCACTCACATATTTCACAGTGAAAATAAATTGCACCAAGTTTATAGTAGTGCTTCTCCCTAGTATATGTACAGCATATTTTTAGGGATAGTATTTCCCCAGATACTATCTACTTATAATAAACTAAACACACCTTTACATATAAATACAGTACAAACTAACATACAAAAAAAAAAAATCCCAACTTACAAAACCCCTTAAACTCCCTACATTTAAACTCCCTACATTTAAACTCACTGCTTCTCAAAGCAAGTATTTAGCTTTCCTATATAAGTAGTTATCTTCCAAAAGATACTGAGAGGAAATCCTCTGAGCAGAGAGGATTCTCTCCTACACACTCTGAACACTGATTCTTACATGTATGGTAAGTACTAAGCAAACAGTGAAAATTATCTGTACGTGATAAAATGTTCTGAGCAATAAAGGATGATGGCAGTAACAAATGCACATTGGGGGAATGAAAAAAAAAAATAGTGACATTAGAATGCCAGGAAGAACAACATAAAATGATTTCCACTGGTTTGTGAGCTACAAATAAAACACACAAATGCTCACCATGTCTAGTAGTAGGTAAACTGATTCTCGGTTCCTTGTAGTTGTTTTGTCTGTCTCCTGGCCAATCTTCAGTAGACTGGATGATGCAAGCTATACAAAATGAGTATTTCAAAGCAATAAATAAAACAAAGTATTGATGAGCTTCTGCTGTTTTGTTAGACAAAACCAATGGACTCATCATTGTACTAATAATGACAAAGGAAAGTAATCCTGAGCACATGAACCATCACTGGCCTTTAGTTTCAATGTGCCATATTGGCTTATTCCTAATAGTGTTTAATTAAAATGACACATGCTATTTTAATATAAAAAGTGAATTAATTCATTGCAGAGAACTTTTTGTTGTAATCACTGGTTGACAATTACAATGTCTCCTGAAATCAATGACAACTCCCAGGGGATCAAGATCTCACTTCTGTCCTTCTCAATATACACTTCAACTTACTACATTTTTGTAAGGTTTTAAGTGATAGAAATTTTTATTGCTTGAAGTTTTACCCATTTTGCAACAGAAGTAGCTTTGAAGAAATGTCATCTTAACTGTCAATGAATAATCCTTTATCAATATACCTTCAGTATACACTCACTTCATGGTTACCAAACTGGGCCTGGATAAAAAATATTCACAGTAGCTGTAGTTATAGTTAGCATCTGTATCTTAGCCAGTTGTGTAAACTGGTGGTAGGATTAAATATGGAGTAGAGGCTAGACAAGGTAGAGTCTTGTTAGTCTCTAAAAAGGGGGAAAATGATGACTATTGATTTTTGCCTTTTTTTCTCTTATGTATTCTCTCTATTCTTCACATATATTTGGAGCTCTGTAGCCTATTATTGTATTCTAGCTCATTTTCCCAGTTCTTTTCTATGCCCTTTCCCCAGACAGAAAACTTATTCCAGAGCTCCAAGCCCTGGGGGCACAAGGCCCCTGTGCTATCATGGTTCTTCCCGGCTACCAGGGTTGAGAACAACTTTTTGAGACACGTTTTCATAAACAAAGGACAGCTAGTACCAAGGGGAGGGCTCCAGAGAGGGAACTCAACCTGGGAGTGGGGTGATTGCATCACCACTTGTCCTCCTAATTGATGCTTTTTGTCAATTATGCTAATTTGCTAAAGTTATACAAACTGTATTCACCCTCTGTGGGCTTTTGGGGACATTTTTCCATAACTGTCCCTGCAGCTCCAATAAAGATCCACTTTTATATTACCCCCCATATCAATATTATCTCCAGGTTGAAAACAGCATTGCCATAAGCAACCATGTTATCCTAGTTTTAGAAGACATCCTAAAAACTTCTAACATGTACTTAGGTATTTACAAGCTCAGGATCACAGAATAAAATAGAGTAAAATAGTTAATTTGTTAGATGCCTTGATACACCATGTTTTCATGCCTTACGGAAATTTGAAAAAAACGCCTTCCAACTTTCAGATGTACAATCATCATTTTGGCCTTCACAACATTCCTAAACAACATGTCTACCAGAAAATGATTTTAAATTAAAATACTAACTTTAAAAACAGCTTTTTTCACAACCTTCTTCTTGAAAAAACTGTCTCAAATCAATTTTTCATATGAAGTTAATATGTGTACTTCAAAAGATACACAGCACATACTCATCAGCATTAAAGAACCTCCTAAGGTTTTTTTCATATTTAATTAACTTGGACAGGAAAGCAGATCATCAGCAGCAATAATTTCTTTCTCAAGAGAACTGTTTTTCTTTCAGACTAACAGTAAGTGTTAAGAAAGAAAGATTAACAAAATATCTGAACCATCAAGTCATAGTCTGTGCAGTAAAAGCAGTGGTCTGAAAGCAGTCCATAAACACTGAAAGAATGCAAACCTCATACCAAAAGTGTTTTTATCACATGAAACTATACTGGTTTTCTTCACTTGTCAAATGTATGCAACTTGATACAACCATTTCTCTTTCATGTTTTACATCCAGCACTTGCATTAGACAAGGTCAATGGCCAAAGGGGTTTTTTCTGTTTTACAAAATGCAATGAATTTCCACAAGTGAAAGATTCTTTTAGGGAAAAAATTTTTTTCTGTGAACTTCTAGTTACAAAAAGTTACCTAAAATAAAGAGGGAGGGGCTTTTTCTCCACACATTATAACGCCAGACAGAAAAATCAAAACCCACTCAAAATCAGTAGTAATTTTTTTTTTAATTCAAGTGATGCTGCTGTTTTAGCCTTTCATTTCCTTTAAGTACTGCCTAATCAGGAGCCATTTTAAAAAAATTATTTCTACTCAAGCAGCACACCAAAATGAATTTAAAACAGGTCACCATGACCTAAAAACTTCTGATTTTTTTTCCTAAGCATCACTAAGGATTTCGGTAGCTTTCAACTTCAATCTACTCTGAGGCATAAAAAAATTTCCTCTTCCCAACTACCTCTGCAACATGCTACTACCTGGCTGCTCATGTTTAAGAAGAACAGGCATGTCAAAAGGTACAATACCTTTTGAAGGATAAAATTCAAACCTGAAATTTATCCTACTTTTTCAAAGAAGGTAACTAAATAAAGTATCCGATATATCATGGGAAAAATCAGCTAGACAGAATTTTGATTTTGTATGCATTGAATATTTTTTTGCCCACTCATGGGCCACACAATGTGAGAAATGGTATGTGCTAAAATACTAAAGATTGTACTGAAAAAAATTATGACACTTGCTCTGATTTGCTCCTCTAACTTTCCAACATCACACACAGGTGTTTTTAAAGAACTATTGCAAAATTTAATCTATGTATAGACTTGTATATATAAACATATAGAAAATAGTCTGTTGTGCACCAAAAGCAGTTTCTATTAAATCAATTGCATTGCATCCCAAACCAACAGTACATTTTAATAAATGGAATAAAGTTATACATACAGCTAAAAATTCTTTGAGACGGTCTTCAATGCTTCCCTTGTGGATGGTGAACAGAGCTGCAGCAATCTGATTGATAGCTTTTGCCAAGCAGTGAATGTTGTTGCAATGCCCTAAACAAAAAACATTCAAAACAACTCAGCACCATGTTGGAAAAGACAGTATTCTTTGGAAAATATCACCAAATACTAAAGAGACTTGTGACAATGAAAGGAGGACTTTTAGCATCTTACATAATGAGAGCAAGGAACTCTTCCACACTAAACTTGCTATCAGGGAAGTCACCAAAATACACCTCTGCCTTCCATCTCCTAATGGTCACAGAAACCTGAGAAACAACCTGGGGCTTTTAGAAATAAGGGATATATTGGAAGTTTATTTGGTTTCTACAAAACTTTAAAGTGTTAACACTTGACTAGGCCAAAAAGACAGGATTTTCATAAGCTAATTGACTATTTCCCCTCTGTGTAAATGAACATCTCATGCCCAGACAGTATCACTCAGAGAGATCTGCAGGTACTCAAGAACAAAGGTGTTCTATTGCTCACTTTCAGATGTAACATTTGCCTAAAATTCACCCAGGCTTCAGAGCCCTGGAAGATGGTTAAATGACAACAGTTTTCACAAAGAGCAGAAGAACTCAGTAAACCTGATATTTCTTCCAGGCAAATTAAGTCAAATATATCGCTTCAATACAAAATTAATATACACTTGAGCAAGTATCTTAGGCAAGTGTGAGCATACGAAAAGGAGGTGGTCTTTGAAGGAGTTAACAAGTACTCAAGCATGCTGATTCTTATTTTTTGACCATTGTTGAGCAATGAGCTCATCTTTTCATTCAGTCACTTCAAGTTCATGCTTGAATGGTGAGGTCAGCTGGACCCCATCACTCCACATGAGAAAAATCAATTTTTTCCCCACGCACATCACTATTGTTACCTAAAAGTACTTTTAGCTGTCATTTGATTGCCCAGTTCACTCAGTATCATACTTCTCTGCAGCTCTTCATTCCTATATTATCTTCAACAGCTTCACATGATACATAGATTTTTCTCACCTCACTCTTCAGCCCCTCCATCCAGGTGGTCTGTGAATATGCTGACCTGTAGGTCCCAGAGAAGATCCCTGTGGATCTCCCTCAGCAGGGCCCCCACATTTGATACTCCAACTTTGTCTCCTATTTTTTACATGAACATCAGTCAAGAAAATCTGTTTTGCTTAACTCTGATTCAAATTTGTATTTGTCTTTGAAGAGGCTCATTTTATTCAAGAGATTTCATTTTTATGTCTCAGGCTGTAGAAAAAGCATCAACAAGGGAATTCAGCAAAAGAACTGCTGCGTTCCAACTCACAACAGGTTTCAAATATTCAGAAAAGAACCAGGGCTCTTGCAGACTAGTATTCTATTCTACCCTCTTGTTGATAAATTAGACTTCTAGCCTGGTATTCGACTTGCAGTTCAGATTCTGTACTGGAAATAAAAGTAAAGGTCTGTTAAGACTTTGAGCCTTTATCTGGAACTAGTGGAAGAAACAGACTTGATCTTGAAGCAGACAGAGGGAATACAGACATTGCTACAGCTGTCCAAGCACTGTCTGTTTTTGGGAGATATGCCTTGCCAGATTAGAAAGCTGAAACTCCTTCAAATCTGTGACTCGTTGATGGATTAATTCAGGATTTGTCCAGGGAATTTACTTCATAAAGCAGAATTTATTAAGTTCACATTCTGGAAATACCATTTATATTAAGTGTTTCAAGCCAGATGTTCTACAATAAGGGTAGAACACAAGAAAAAGTAGTATTATACAGGGAAGGCAGGAATGACAAAGTCTGTTCTGTTTCTTCAGTTATTTTTGTAGAGTGAACATTTTTTATGTATACCTTTTGCTACATTTTCCTCTCAATAAGACCTCACTCAGTAGAAAATTATGTAATACACAGGCCATGTCTCACAGAACAACTTCTAATATGGGCTTATTTGAGTGCAAGATGTAACTTCTCTCCAGCCACAGCTTCATGTCATCTATTACCTATATTTTAAGAGCTCACTTTGAAACAAGGCTTTGCCTGACTTCATTTTAAGAGTTATTTAATGTAAATGAAACCAGATAAACTGGAATTTTTAAGCTACATAATATAAAACGGGCAGAAGAATATCTGCTTATCTTCAACAGAAGAATTATCTGTTGTTTCAGCCTGCTAAAAACATGATAGTCATGTTTTCAGCATGCTGAGGGTTTTGGGAAGAGAGGAAATTTGAGGAAGCCAAACCCACCTGAAATTTAACCTGCTGGAGAGCCTCCAGCTAGCCTGTCATTTTCTTAGCAATTAATTTGCAGAGGGGGAAATGTGAAAATATAAACAGCAGTAAAACTTTTAGTACTGCCCCCCTGGCAAGCCATGCAGGTTTTGAGACTCTAGAGTTGGTAAGATCCTTTGAAGGAGAAACTGGTAGCTGGAAGTGCTCCCAGAGGATTTCTTTTACAAAACTATAGGTAATTTTTTAAGAGATGTGATCTTACATGCATACAAAAAAGTTCATTTGGATTGAGTAAAGACAGTCAACCTGACAATCTTCAAACAAGGAAGTTTCTACCCATGCCCCTCATCAATTACATTAGATATTGCCTGCTCTCACCTATATTCCAAGATTTTTATTCAAGTATCATGACTTGGAAAAAGTTTGCAAAGAGCAACAGAAATAGTACAGGAGCACAAATAACAGAAAACAGGTTACAGATTGCTCTCCCCATTCATCAGAAAAACCTTTTAACTTGAAAATTCTCTGATTTTCAAAGCATTATTCAAGTTCTACTCATACATCAGATTTATCTAACGTTTTCCACAACTGGAGATGTCTATGCTATCTGTTTTAAAATGCAACTAGAGTCAACAGATCCCTAATAATTCAAAACTGAAGAAAAGGCTGATTAATCCCATGTAAAACAACAATCCTGTGTCTCTAAAAAACATGATTTACATACTACATTCGGTGACACAGAAAGTCTTCAAAATTTTTTGTATCTTCCTGGCACTTTAATATTCAGAATATTCAGAACCCAGTTTACACTTACTTTGTGAGTTACAATTTTTGAGCATATTAAAAATAATGCAAGTTTCAAAACTAATTAAAGAAAACATGCATCCCAGTGAATGGAAGCAGTATAAACATGGTCTTTATGTGAGTCATGTTACACATTACAAAGGAAACAGCTTGAAGAGCCAAAAGGTGACTTTTGAGTGTGTTTGAACAGTACTGTCTTTTTTCAACTTAAAAAGAGAAAGAAAACTGTGGATTACGTGCAAAGAATTTTGTTGAGGCAAAGATTATTTTTTCTTAAATAAGAAAGTTGAACTATTGTGCAGGAAATAATTCTGTTCACCCCTTACACCTTCCAGATTCTGTTTCCAAAATTTTATGCTTGGCAATATGAACACAGCACATAAAATATAGAAAGGACACCTTGTGTGACTGGCTCAAGGCCAATGTAAAGATTATGAAAACATTAATACTTAGTAGAATATTTTATATTAAATAATGTCACTCACATTAATGCAGAATGTGTGCTTGAATGATTCCATGTTAGGACAAGATTGCCCCCTGCAGTGTCTGAACTATTCTGAAAATTTCAAGTACCAAACTAATTTTTCACAGAAAGTCATCTCAGACAAGAGTTAAGTAAATGTTTTTAAAAGTACTTTCAAGAAAAACTTGCCTGAATTAAGGCTAACTGCTTTTTTAATTTGTTCACTATAATTAAATATAAAATTAAATATAAATATATATAATAAAATATAATTTTCTATATAAAATATGTTTATATATAAATATAAACATATATATAATATATACAAATATAAAATTAAATATAATTAAATTAAATATTAAAGGTGAATGTATTCAAGACACTTCCAGAACCACTTGAAGACAGCATTCCCAGCAAATACTGAGCTGACTCTACATTACCTTCAATGGCAGGGCTGTACTGAGACATCACATTGCTAGCCAAAGTGGGCAAGGACACAGCCACGAAGACCATTAGAAGGCAAGCAATTTTATATTCTTCTTCTGGACTAATGTTTTCTAAAAAACAAAAATAAGAAAGTTCTTTAATTAAAGAAATAATCTTGAAATATTTCTTTTCAGCTGCAGGTAGATTAGAACGTAAATTGTTTGATCAAATTGAAATTTAAAGTAAAATCCAACAAAGTCAACGTTTGTATTGTGAAAAGAGGACTATTAATGTCAATTTTGCCAAAAGAAACAGAGCAGAGCTGCAAAATGTCCAGTCTCTTATCTAGGAGAAGAAAAAGAAGCCACTGCCATGCTATTACTTCTCATGATTTAGTTAGTAAGCCTTTAATATGATGAACACAATAGTGATCTTTTCATGCTGGTATAAATCCAGTTATTGCTGTAAGCTAGGAAGAACTTCTCTTGCATCTCCCTTTGGCAAAAGACAGAAGGTGATGGTGCACTCATGTCAATTTGTGCTTACAGAAATGGCAGCATTATCACACATTAGCCTAAGATTAGTTTTTAAAAAGTCAGCAATTACTGACATGCAGAATTTATCTCTATGAAAACTGAATAAAATAAAAATATTTCAAATTCCAAAGGTAACAATCAAAATACAAGATCATAAACCATTATGAGAATATGCAGAAATTCTCTTTGTTGACCTAGCTTAAACATTTCATAGCTGTACCACAATGAAAACAATCTATTTAAAATGGCATTTTAGACACCAGATATCTAACAATAGTATACTTTTGTATGTTATACATATAATGTATATAGAACAAATACACTTTGGGTTGCTTTTTTTTTCTATGTGCACAAAGAAATTGTGCTTGGGACTTAAATTCAAACATTGAAAAGTATTTTCCCGTCTCAAAATAACTACAACTGAAGTAAGAAAAAACAACTTATATACCATTTTAAATATTCATGGTCTCATTCTAACATCAACTATCCAGAGCACATCAGGAGGAAAAAGAGTAATGAAATGCTCAGTAAGGAAGATAGGAAAAAAGCTGAAGACCATCAAAAAACACTCAGGAGTCTTAATTCATGTCTTTGAACATGCCAGAGTAAACAAAACTGAAAAGCTTACACAGCAGTGCCTTAAAGCAACAAAGAGGAAGCGTGATAAATGTAAATTCTCTAACATGTTTATTTTACTGTTTTCCCTTGTAAAGTTCATGTTAACACTTGCAGGGCACACTGGCAACAAAATACTGTGAAATTCACAAGCTGCATTCAGCTCCTAATGCTCACTTAGCTGACAGATTTGTCACACATCTGTGCAACAGAACTGATCAAGCTGTTCACAAGACACTCTTATTGTCATTGTTGAATTACAGCAGTGTTCACCATTAAATTCCCTCTACATCTACCTGGTATCCTTTTCTAGGTCAGCACATCCATTCATGCATATTTGAAAAGATTCTCAAGCTAACACCAACAAACAGCAGGCACAAGTAATTCATCCTCTTATGCCATTTATAAAGTTTATTGAAGGAAAACAAAGGAGTCAAGATATACAAGTTTCCACCCAGCACTTTAAACAGTTCTTTTCTCTTTTTAACATTTTTATTTTTGAAGTTGGAACTTGTTACCTGATTTTTGGGAAGACAGTGCTACTACCAAGGCAGGATCAATCTCACAAGGCAATCCAGCAGCTGATGACAGTTCATATACATTCATTGCCACCTGAGGACCAGAAGAAAGACAACACTGAAGGCTTTCATGTCAAGATGATGAAGCAAGTTTTTGCTGTCATGCTTAAAATGAGTTTGAGGCACTAAGGAATTTCAGAGATTTGGCAAATGTTAGACAGAGACTGTAGATTTTGTTTGTTTCTAACCTCCACTGAGCAGCTGTGTCTGTACTTTGTGAACCAGATGGTGATTTTGCTGTGTCAAGCCAAACAAAACTCATATACTTTCCCACATTACCTCCAAAGCAACACCCTGACTTCCAATTAGCTGTTTCTACATCTTTCTCTCATGTTCAAAAGAAACTGACATATTTTCTCTACCAGATCTAAAGCATCAGCCAACATCTACAAATACAGCATTTATAAACAAGTATTTCATACAGTGGGTTTACAAAAAATTTCAATTTAAGTTAAAAATCAGACTTGTCACTATTACATGCACAGAACTCCAACCACACAGACAGTGCTGAAATATTTTGTTTTACCAGCTGTACTGCTCACAGTGTGGAGCAGCTCAGCACTCTTCCCCTTGTCTTCTTTTAACACTTGATAAATTTTGTTCTTAAGTCTATCAAAGTTCTCAAATGTGATCACAGGCAGAGAGAGACTTGTACTTATTCTATCAGTTGGTTGTCATTGTTTCCCTAGAACATTAAGAAGCTGCAGATCCACATTTACTAAGCTCTTAGAGGGGGAAAAATGGGGGGAAAAAAAGAAAAAGGGTGTTTTTTGTGTCTGGATGTTCAACACTAAACATGAAAGTCTTGTTGCTTACGTATTTTCAGCAAACTCCAAAACTACTCTACCAGCCTTTCAGCCAAACATTACCTTCATGTCAGTCTCTCTTGGAATGTGATCTTTGAAGTCCTCAATGGAACTTACAAGGAAAGGAATGTGGTAGGATAAGACCTAAGAGACACAAATATGCACAAAATGAGAAAAATTGCTTCCCATGTTAATTATGAGTTAGACACTACCATTATTTTACTGGGCTTATTTTCCTTTTTAATGGATTTTACTTTACACATTTAAATTTGTTTGTAGATTTAACACATTAAAGCCTAATAAGAGTTTGCAATAAAGGAGAGAAATAAAAGGCTTTAAAATGAGTAAACACAGAAAACATGATCTAAACTAAATTTGATGTTTTAATGCAACAGTTCTCTGAACAGTACTCAAAAAACAGATTCCCTCACCCCAAGTTGCAATTCCAAGTTCAGTTACAACTGAGTATTGCCATTTTACCCATTTGTCATCAACCTTTTAAGATGACAATGTTTTAGCATTCCTGAACAGTTAGGTTCAAATATCCTACCATTCCATTAAGTTAAACACAATGAAAATGATTCAGAACATGTTCAGTTCTTTCTTACATCTCTAAGTGCTTCCTGTGCCAATGACCGAAAAGACAAGATAACACCAATAATTGTCATTCTCTTCAAAACACTGTCAACAGCTGAAAAGAGAACAATGGACAAAATGTTGAAGTTTAAAAGATCAGTTTTTTAAATAAGAGAAAAAAAATATTACACAAAACATTGAAAGCAACAAGGTACTGAAACAAAGCCCTTCCTTAAAAGAGCCAAAATAAGCAGTGCTAAAGCAGGTTTTTATAGCTGAATCCACAATGGGATTTTCAGTAGAAGACTATCACATTTACCACTTCCTGGAATGAAACCTAGTATACACAGCTGGCAGTCCTGGATTCTAGCACTGGTTCTGTGCTTTCTTGAGGCCAAAAATGTCTCTTTATTGTAATTATTTTTTGTTTCACATTGAGCTATGTACCAGGCTTCCACATTACTGCTGCTACAGCTAGGTATTATCATCCCTGAAATGATGCTCAAAATTCATCACTAATATTGTGCCTGTGCACTAAATAACACTGAAATCTCACTTTGTACATGAGAAGACTGGAAAAGTTCAAAATGATTCATCAGTTTATATGAGCTCATGTAGATTTTGCTGCTTATGGATATTCAATACAGAGAAATTAATTTTTCCCATTTTCTTTACAAAGACAAATATAGAAAATATCTGTGTATCTTTAGTAGGATCTTGTTAGATACTCACATGATAATCTTTTAAAGAGTGCTGCCATCTGGTCTGGCTTGTCAAAGCTGGTCCTCATTTGTGTTAAAACTTCAACATTCTCCACCACAAGTTTCTATAAAGAAGCAAAGATCCATGTCAGCTTTAGATTTCAGCATGTCAGCTGCATAAATGCCTGATTTAGGACATTTCAACTTGGCAGAAAAACAACTAACCCCAGGGAATACAGATGTATCCACTGTGTTCTTAATGGGACTCCAATATCAATATCATGATCAGTCACTACTATACACAAAAGCAAGCTCTGAATCAAAAAGCAGAGGATTAGACATCCCTTAGAATGTGATTTTTCTATTGAGCAATGTGTACCACATCTTAAAGCAAAGGAATTTAACCCTGTGAAAATCAGACAATAGGTCCTTATGCCACTCAGCTTTTTAGAAGAAAAGCACACATATTATAAAAAAATATAAATTCAAAAAGTCATCAATTCTTTTGGATTGCTGTTTTCACTACTTATGCTGAAATTTAATGTTGGTAAAACTTAAAAATGGAATCAAAAGTGGAAGTTGACTGTGAAACCTTGATGCTATTTACTTGAAATTTTCTTCTTTCTATAATATGAGAATGCAAAGACATAGTTCCAAGTCCCAACACCTTAGCCTGAAACAGTTAAACTCAAGTGCAGTAGTTTTCATTTCAGTTTGGCCAAAAGAAAAGGAAATATGTCTGTTTCTAATTTTTAACAGCTCTCATATATGCAACTTGTAAGATTAGAGTACAGGTAATAACTTTCCTGAAATCATTCTCCAAATATTTAACAGATTAAAATTTAAATTTGAGATTGCATAATCACATCTCCAAAATGTCAGATCCAAATTTCCTGCTAGCTGAGGAACTTAGGCTGTGCCAAGCTGTATTTTTAAACTCTCTTCAAGCAAAAAATAGAGCGCTTATTCTTATAAAAATATTTTTGCAGTCTCAATGCTAAGCACCCTATTTCAGAAAGGGAAAAGTGATTATTTTTATGTAGAGGAAAATCAACAGCTAAGAAAATGCAGATCTCCTGTGTTCTTCTGAACATTGAAGTTCCTTGTGTTTAAAGAAGACTTCAATTAATGTTCCCACCCACCAGCTTCCAAGGTTACCTTAAGCTCAGCAACCTGTGAAGAGATGTGCCACATCAGACTTTCACTCAAGAACTTCATGCCATATGGTCCCAGAAGTTCAGAAAGGGCTCTCATTTCTGAGAAATAAAAGAAATTCTTATATTTCCAATATTCCATCTTCACTTATTTGCAGCCCAAGATTTTACTCGAAAGCATAATTTTAAAGACAAGAATTTGTATGGTAGTAAACTGACACATAATATACCCATCTCTTTAGCTTAAATGCAATGCTACTTTGAGCAAAAACAGGAAAAGTGAGACAAGAGGCAGCATGAATAAAAAGTACTTAAAATACTACTGAAGGATAACAACTGTTAACTCTAAGAGTTAGCTGTTATTTCAGTAACAGTTGCTCTGACAGTTGCTGTTATTCCAATTACTCAAGCAATACAATAACTGTCCTTCACAAATATAGTATAAACATCAAAGTTTACCTGATATATCAGAGTATTCCTCAGCATTGAATGTCAATTCATTTTCTGTAGGCAAATTCACAAATGCTTTCATAGCTGGGAAATAGGCTATGTGACCATTGCTGACCTGCCGTAGCAAAGTCTCCAAATACCTTATCAGAAAAGAGAAATGTTTTAGATGAAAAGGCCCATCTTCATGGATACTCTATGCAGATGAAATGTCACACAGCTGTGTGACAAGGGACAGCAAAGCCCATACACCAAAGCTTTATTTTCATAGTTCAACTGATTTTACTCTATGTCTCGTCCCTATAAAAAGTATAAGTTTGCCAACAGGCAAATTTCAAGCTGCTTTTAACAGGTAGAGACAAAGGTAAATATATGATGTTGGAAACTTAAGAAAATTTAAAATAACTCCACTCTATATCTCATCCCTATAATAAGTATAAGGAGTTTGCCAACAGGCAAATTTCAAGCTGCTTTTAACAGGTACAGAGACAAATAAACATATGATGTTGGAAACTTAAGAAAAATTAATGTAACTCCACTTCTCCAACTCTAGATTCTTCATTAAACAACAGCAACAATAAAAATCTCTAAAAAATTTATAACAAGCATTGATGCAATACTTACCAATTTGTGTAGAGACTGGTAATGGTTGGCTCACCATGGCTATCTAAATGCTGGGTTTGCTGAAGCAGAACGTTGTTAAACACTCGTGTAATGTCAATTTGTACATAATTTTCTATTGACTGCAGGACTGTCATATAGGCTCTCACACTGGTCAACAGCTCTGAAGGCTTTGCAATCTCTTGTGTTGCTTGATTATACATTGTCATTCCAACAATTGACCTTTTGGAAACAAAGGGATAAGAAGAAAAAAAATTAATTTCTTAGTAAAATTCAACAAAGATGTAGCTATAAAGACGATTTTATGTCCACAGATTTTCACAGAATGGCCTGGGTTGGAAGGGACCTTAAAGACCAGCCAGTTTGACCCCTCCTGGGTCACCTTCCACTAGACCAGGTTGCTCAAGAGCTCCATCCAAACTGGTCTGAAACACTTTCAAGCATGGAAAATATTCACTTTACTTGAATACTTCTCAAATCCTCAAGTATAAAACTCTCATCAATGCACATGCTACAACCAAACTTCTAAAAACAGTTTTGGATTCCAAAGACAACTGTATCTGTGGTTCCAGTAAAAATTTAATGAGACTAATACTCACCAAGCCCTTTTTAAATTAAGTTTTTTCCCCCTTATAAGCAACCCACACTGTACAAGGCTTATGTAAAAACTACTTCAACAAATAAACTAATTTTTTTGAAGTCTTTTAGAACTTCTTGGAGATGCAAGAGCAATCATGTTTTGAAGTGTTCAAAGCATATTAACACAAAAATTATTTGACCAAAGCTGCTGTTATAGTTTGAAATATCTTTTAAAAAACAACATAGCTATAGTATAGTATAGTATGAATTGAAAAATATATCCAATATATACATGAAGTAAATAAACAGAAATCCTATTATGAAAAATACCTCCCCCTTCAGCTAACACAGTCTGATTTCTGTCTTTAATCTAGGAACCAAGAAACTGCAGGACATACTTTCATTTGCTCAAATTCTCACTATAAATAAAACCAGGTTTCTAATAACAGACATTCATAGGATAGCTTTCAAGCTAGAGCAGAACTGTATATTGCATTTTAACATACATGGACATGGACCTTACCCAGTATGTCACTGGAACCAGGTCCTCAAGCAAACTGTGCCAGGGGACCCTTAAAAACAGTCTTAGTAAACAAATACCTGTTGTAGTGTTTATTTTCACTTTGTAATGGTCTCAGACTTCTAAGAGCCAAGCTTTTAAGTAATATGTACTTTTCAAAGACAGAACAGCAATTAAAAAAAAAAAAAGAAATTGGTAGATAATATCATCACAGGAAAACAGGATGAGTTACTCTGGAGAAGAACACATTATTTAGAGTAACTTTTTTGTTGTTGTTAAGTATTTTCAACAGTTTGCTTCTGAAGTAGTCTCTTATTTAAAAGAAAAAAATTCAAAATTGATACAATAACAAGATTAAGTGGCAAAATAATAAGCTCCAGTCCAAACACACATGACACAGAGGAGGTTAAAACAGTAAAGAAATCCCAACAGTGAGACACTAACACTGTCATTTAAGGAACATGGCAAGCCTCTGAAAGAAATGCCACTTGAAGGTCTGAGAAATAATTATAAACTGTCTATTCTGCTCTGCTTACAAGTTTCTTTCATGAAGCAAAAAAAAGGAAAGCAGTCTGAAAGTAATGTGCCTGGTTGCTTCAGCCCCAATCCAAAAGGCGACCTCCCCAAATCAAAATAAGCACAAGTGACCAACACTGGTCTAAATTCATAAACCTGAAGAGTTGACTTCTTAAAATATCATGAAGTTATCTTCATTTTTATGCCACCTTATCTTACTGATGGAATGATCCAGTGACCTAATATTATGTCTTAATGATTAAACTGATTAAGCCTTATACCCTGCTTGAAATATATAACCAGTAATCTTTGGTATAAAACAGTAGGATAACTGGCTGGTTTAATATGAAGTCCTCTACAGAAGTTGCCATTTGCCTATTTCTGTAAAAAATTATGGGAAGATCAAGGTTAGAACAGACAGGAATATCAAACACCAACACTTTCTTATTAAAAAAGAAAAGTAACTGCACATATTCTCAGTTGGCTTTGTCAGATCTTGACTTCTGAATTTTAGACTTCCTTTTAGCAAGGCAGTGGGCTCAAATACTCAAAATCACTCCAGCACTGTGCAAAAGAATGGTGGGAATACATATCTTAATACATGCCTACAAACAGTCATCACCAGCTCCTACAAAATACACAGGATTGGAAAGGCAGATCTGGCTATTAAACAGATTATATGGACTTCAACACATTTTATTTTAAAACAGGAATTTACTATTGTGTATGTCTGCACATGTAACTTATAATCATTTTGCTAGGATTCTACTCATAGGTTTCACAATCCACCCTTAAAACCTAGTTTAATGTAGCAAGTACACAATATTTCCAACACAAACTAGCAAAGGTTTGTCTTGTGTATCAATGCCTCTAACTCTACAATGTTTCTTACTTGGTAAAGCGGATTTCCAGGTGAGATGTCAAATATTCTCTTGGGGTAAACGTGTGCTCCCAAACCACCATGTTTGGTACATAATTGATTGAGAAGCAGAGCTCAGAAAGTGCAGTATGCAGTTTGTCCAGGCTTTAAAAATAGACAAGAAATTAATAAAAATATTTAATGTAACAGAAGTGTATACTATCATGGAAGGCACATACTGAATGGATAATGCTTCAAAAGCAAGAACAGGTCTAACTCTTTGTTATCATGTTCTGCTTCAAGACACTTTCCTAGCATATTTAAAAACCAATATTTTAGCCAAGAAGACATCCTACAACTGCATACTGATCTGTATTAAATACAGTGATGTGAGATATATTTTTTTAATCTATTATATAGATTTATTTTTACCTCCCCCAAAAAAGAATAGATGTCTAAGTGATTTAGAAGACAGCAAGAACTTCCTGTCCAGGCTGTAATTAAGAGAGCTAAAGCATGGTAGAATCAAAGATGCCACCCACTCCTTGGCCTCACATCCCACAGTTAATATGACTAATTAAAAGCCTTGTTACAGCACAGGGGTTCTTTCTGCTCAGGAAAGGAAACAGCCAAGGGGATAAATTCAAGTAACAAAAAACCCTATTACTTATGTAACAGAATTCAGTCTCTCTACAAGCCACAGAAGCATCATAAGCTCACAAACTGCAAAGCTGTCAAACTTACAGCCAATTAAATTTATTCAAACAAATTAAGCAAGAAGCATTCAATATGTAAAACATATTGAAATGTGTGAAACACATTTTGATTTGGGATTCAAGGTGAAAAGAACAGAAGAAACAGCTTACTTTGTCACAACCAATCTGTTTTTCCTCATGCTTTCTACTCCTGGTTTCTCCCTTTCAGGTTCTCCTTTCTTTCCAGTCTGTTTTTTTGACTTCTTGTTCACTGCTTGACTGATGGTTTTGGCACAATGTTTTGGCAACAACTAGTAAACAAAAAGAAACAGCCCCTCCAAATTAAAATCCTGTTTTTTTAGCACATTTCATCACACAAGTAACACATTCTTCCTTTGACACAATTCTAGCATTAAAAATTCCTGCTCAAATCACCTTCAATTTAATAAACAGAAAGTTTACCCGAACACACAGAAAAAAAAGCGAACAGAAAATATCCAGAAAGCTGAATGGAGAAAATCTCAAATTAAAATAAAATAAAATAAAATAAAAAATTAAAACAGACACAACCATCCTCACCTGGTCACTCAGTGTACATTGTTCTGTGCAAATGTCTGTGATGAGATTTCGAGCCTGCTTGGCCATTTCATCCAAGAACATGTTACACAAGGAAAGGCTTCGATCCCCAATGTGATGTCGCTGTTCAAAAGGGAGAAAAGAAAGCAGGATTTTCAGTTTCCCATCAGTCCTACAGAACTGCAGAGAACAGTTCACTAATCATAAAACTAGGATATGGGAAATAACAAATTATTTAGTCCTCAATAGTCTTGACTCCTGGCTGTTTTTACTTTTTGGAAGCAATCTGAACCATGAAATTTCCAAAGTCACCATTAAAAATATTCTTTGTAAAAAAAGGCCAAAAACGTTTGAAGAATAGGTTTTCACATTTAATTTTGGACCAAGTCTGCTTTACTGTGTCCAATATTCCAAGGTCTCTGTGAATGTCCCCTTCATTAGTACGTGCCAATCCTAAGTCTAGGGGGAAAAGAGCATGCAACTCAAGCTATAGAGAAAGCAGTGTCCTTCAGATCACTGAAAAAGTCAGTAATAAAGCCCTGCTGCATTAATTTCTGGATTCTATTCCTTTCTCACTGGATCTGCACAAGCACAGCCTCTGTCTTGCTGAAATCCTCCTTTCACCACTGATGTTTATTTTCTATCAGCCACACTATGACACACTGCATGCAGCACAGCAAAGATTATTTTTCCAAAATTATAATAGTTACTGAGGAATACAATTCAGATATTGAATTTCAAGTTCTGCTGGCTGTGACAAAATGTGCTTGCAGCAGCTGAATGCACAGTAACTAGTGTCCAGTGGACTTTGGCTACTGATTTCCTACTGTTACTATAATTGTTCTCAAAGATGTCTCTTGTCCTGAAGGGTTCAGCTTTCTTGGAAACTTTTTAATGCTTGTCTAGTATAAACAGCATTGTCTGCTATTTAAAGCAAAGCATACAAGGAAAATATCTATATAGATGTATACTGTAATGAAGCTTAGCAGAAAATAATTTTATTTTTAAAGAAGAAAACCCCCATATTGTGTATATTACATTAAATCCTACTCAACTAATTGTTTCAGATGAGCACTGTTAGCAATGAAAACAACATTTTCATAAGTACTAGATAACAATGGCCAAGTTAACTCCCAGACTGATTTCAAAAGTGAATGGACATACAGGAAATGTACTAAAGGATTTATGCCCTTACAACAAAAATAGAAAGAATTTCCTCAGATTCTAACTGCTTCCTTTAACAAAGAGTCCATTTCTTCAAGCACCACAGTATTTTTTAAATTCTAACTCTAAGCAACAAGGCTGCCATTACCCAGTTCTGATCAAAGCAAATGCTTGCATTATACTGTGTATCACTTTTTTTTTCTTACTGAAGAAAACTGTAACAAGTCATATAGAACCCCCAGCTTCCTATTTCCTTCTCCCAGCCATGATTGTATAAATCATTTAAGAGGAAAACTGTTGCTTCTAAGTTTTAACAGGCAGAAAGGATTTATTAGCATCTAAGCCTGAAAAGTCATCTAATTTTTGTACCCTAGCTAATCCCTCTTTCAAGAAGAGATCAAAATTCTTTCTCACTTGAGAAAAGGATTTAGAGATTTATGCATGATTTATGCATCTAACAAGGTATCTACTTGTTTTACCTCCTTTTTAATATTTTTAGCACTCTCTTCCCTCAAATATTAAATTGCCATAACAAACACCTTCTTGCAGTGTTCAGCTCTAGTTCACTCTTTGTTCAGTAAGAGATGAAAATAACTAAAATTGAAAAATTACCTCTTCAGGGCACAGTTCATGGGTACAGCTCATAAAGTGAGTGCAAAGCAGTGGGAATGCAATTGAGTATCTGGATTGAGAGGGAAGCTCCAAACACTGCTGAAACATCTTCTCAAAAGCACGACTATAAAAACTGAACAGAATTAATCAGTTATTAATCAGACATTTAAATGCAATATGTATATTTTTTACTGCAAATAAGGGTTACTTCACACAAACCAAATGTAATCATAAACACATTTGTATACCAAAAAATGATGAAAGTATAGGGAAGTTTTGTTTGTTTTCTACATTCACTTACTATGCATTTTATTGGCACATCTATTTTACATTATTATTATTATCATAATAATTTCTTATTCTGATGTTTGCCACATAGGGACTGTAAAACTTGCACTTTTTGCCAAGAAGTATTAAGAAAAAATCTGCAAACGATTCCTGATCAATTATATGACTGTCAGAATAAGTCTGACAAATGTTCATAAATATCTTTTTCAAACTAATTCTGCTAGAAACCAGAAATTCCAATTGATTCTTCCACTGGCCTATCTTCCTACAAAGTGTGCTATTTAAAAATCACACTTGCAAGGACAAACCAAACAATAAATAGTAAAAAACTTGTACAGTCACTTTAGTAGCATACCAAAAGATAGAAAGGTCTGAGGTTTCCACTAACATCTCCACCAAAGAATCTACCATTTTTGTGTGGAAAATGATTGTGTTCATCATTTTTCCTAGTTCTCTATGGTCTGCAAGGCCAAGTGAAGCTTTAGAAACGCTGGTGTAGGCCTGGAAAGAAAACACAATTTCTATGTTAAATCTGCAGCAGCTTTTGTGCAAATTCCATTGCTATTGCTCAATACCAATATTAAATACTGTTTGTGCCATGCACAGAGCACCTGTGTATTTAAAGACCAGGCAGGGATTCTTCTCTTTCCACAAGAGCTTAAAAATCAGCAAACTGCCTTTCAGTGAAATCTCTAAAGAACCACTGGATATGGCACTAATTCACAGACAAACTGCTGAACAAATGTATTGGCAAAACACAAATTTGTAATCTCTCCCTCACCAGTGTAGGCACATTGAATCACACCCTGCACACCCACCAAACAGCTCAGCCTCAACACATTCTATTTCTGAACTGTTATAAACACCCCAAGGATGATTTGCAAAAAGTACCCAAAGCAGACAAAGTTATATCAAAACATAGCAAATTACTATTGAAGTATTTGATTTTAAGAGTAGGTTGTTTTTAGATAGCCTGTCACCCACTTGCAGTGTGAGAGTAACCTAGAACAGCAGTAATCTATGAAACATTTTGGTTTTAAGTTAGTGAAACATCATGTGTATTTTCCAATTCTTACCTGCAATCTGAACCAATCTAATCTCATTCCTCTGAAGTCAAACACCTCTCCATCTTCAACTGCATCAGGGAAAAATATAGAACAGAAAACCCTTAGAAAACAGTAACAAATTGAGATATACTATATCAGACCTTCTAAAAACCCCAAAGTACTAAAGAATTATTTGGGCAGTGAACCTCATGTTTTTACCCAGGAATTTTGATCCAGTACAGTGGCAGTAAAAGGAATTAACATATCTAGAGGATAATATGTGTAATGTTTTCTGTATTAAAAGGTTGGATTACTACCCAATAGCATCCTTTGAAAAAGGGAGACACCACAAGAAGCAGATACAAAAATGAAAGAGAAACAAGGGAACAAAATCAGTTTATCTCCTTCTACTGATTACATGAAACAAAAGTGATTAAACTTTTCAGAGGAATCTGCCAATCTTCCAAAGATAATTTAAACTTACCTTGTTTCACACTTAGTGAAGTCATTGTGTTTACAAAAGAGGACATGATGATTGATTCATCTTCTGGGCACACTGAAAGATTCTAAAAGAAATGTTGTGTCTGTTATTATCATTATTACTTTGAACTTGGTTTATGAAATAATGTCAATATCTATGCCCCATTTATCAGCTATATTCTGAAATGTTCAAAAACCTACAAGAGGTAACTTAATCAATGGAATAGTTCAAATAGTGCTATTTAATAGCTTTCACTTTTTAATTGATTGCCTGATGACAAATACTTAGAAAAGATTGCTTCCAAACCAATATCAGCTCACAATGGGAACATCTGTCAGTAAATGTAGTTACACTACATTTTCTGTCCTGTCTGCAATGAAAATTGGGTTATTGCAGAGTATAATGGAGCCCACATCAGCATTGCTTTACGTCCAAAAAACCCTTCCCTCAAAATTTTTATTTTAAAAAATTTCAAATTTATTTTACTAAACATTCAAATTTTACAAAATGTAACATAAATCTTTGTAGTTTTACTAAATAAGACCACACTTCTGTTAAGTAATGCCATGCAGAGGTTTCTCATAATTCCAGAAAAAACTGATATTGAAACCTAAAGGCTGAAAAAAATCCAAATTACCTCTCAATCACCTGTCTAATCTGGTGCTTGACAGCTGTTATGAATTAATGCCAACTAAAATTCAAGAAAATTTTTCCCCTCATTTCAGCTTGGGCTCCATCTAGTGGGGTCACCAGGAAATAAAACCAAAGCACTTCAGAAAGTTTATAATTTCTTGGTTGGGCTGAATAAGAAAAGATTTCTACACTCCTTCAGTGACAGTACCTGTCCTACAGTCTCTAAACATAACAGTGCTTCATAATATTCATATATGAATACTGCAGTGTATAAATTCATACCACTTGTAATGGTCTGAAGCTGTGTCAGGGGAGGGTTATGTTGGATATCAGGAAAAGGAAAGGAAAATGTTAGGAAAAGGTTCCTCCCCCAGAGAGTGGTTGGATCCCCAGTGCTTGGGTCACAGCCCTAAGGCTGCCAGAGCTCCAGGAGCATTTGGACAATGCTCTCAGGCACAGGGTGGGATTGTTGGGGTGTCCTGAGCAGGGCCAGGAGTTGGACTCTGATGAGCCCAGTGGGTCTCTTCCAATTCTGGATATTCTGTGATTCTATATAAAATCCACATGTTTTTATGTAAGTCTAAATCCCAGAATTAAGCAGTAAGTTAATCTGGTTTACGCCATAGCATTCACCAAACTCCACAAACTGGGATGCACTTTATGATGTAATTTTGGACAAAAGCCCTTGTTAAAATTTGCACTTGAGAAGGCAGAACCATGATGCTGCCATACCTGCACCAGCTCATTTAAGACCACTGCATCAAAGCCAGAGAGATACTGTACATAATATCTCTGCATCACTGGTCCGTATTTCCGCACGTGTGCCCTGAGCTCCTCCATGTAGAATATCAGCTCAGCTATGTGCCTGGACAAAAAAACAAGGAAAAGCTTAGAAATGTCACTCAAAATATTTTTAAAAATTTCTATAATCCGATTTTCCTCCTGTACCTTGCTTTTAAAACAATTATCAACAGCTAATTTCTGTAGGAAAGTATTTGTTACTGTTGTAAAAGGAGCTTACATAGGTAATTTTCTCTGCAAGCTCAAATCTACTCAACAGGACATAAGTTAGCAGGATATCACCATAGTAATCCTCAAAGGTTTGTATAACTATTCAGTTTTTTTTCTGAATAAGAAGTCCTTCTGTACAGCTCAATTTGCAAAAACATTTTTCTCAAAAAGTAGTTAAACCTGGAAAATACAAGTTTAATAACTACTTTTCTGTTGGTTTTTTTTTTCCAAGCCATGAGGATGGTGAAATACTAGCACAGGTTGTTTCAGAGAGGCTCTGGAACCTCCATCTTTCATTAACACATAAATCCAGTGAAGAGAATCCAAGATTTTCCCACTCCAGTTCTATAAATGGCCTTGTGATTGTTACTTGTTTAAAATCCTGCAGTCTTTCAGTTCAACCTTGTCCAACAATCTTGAGAAATCTCCTGCCTATTCACACTTGTAAGATCTTGTAATCATAGTTCTCATTTTTACCATCTGTTTATGGTGGCACTAAATATGTATTACATAACTAAAGCTTAGCTGATTTAAAAGACAGTTTTGCTACAAGAGACAATCTACAAATCAACAAATAAATTTTTCTGAAAGTTTTCGTGCCTCCTTCATTGATTTGATCAATGCAAAATCAATGAAGACGTGAAAAAAAACTTTATTTTTGCCTTTTAAAGTTAAAAAACCAAAACTTATATAAAATATTTCTATTTTATGTATGAATTTTCACTGATGTGCTCCAATTTCTAGGACAGTATTTCTAGTTTTCTGTTTGCATGGGACACATAATATTCCCCAAAAAATTTTCTGAACATTCCCAGCTGCTCCATATAGCCAACCTTTTCTGAGATTCCACTGCTTTCAAATCTATTTTGTCTGTGAAATTCTATTATTGAAGGAACTGCATTAAAAATGTACATACTTATCTATGAAATCATCTGCACTCTTCTTTGGCATATTATCTGCATGACGAAGAAGCCAAATAATTTCATCACGAGCAAAGGATAATGCCATAAATACAAAAAGTGCCTGAAAAACAAAAATTGTTCAAACAATTTTTGTGAACAATTGCTTATCACAATTGTTCACAAGCTTATCAATTTACACAACAGCTGAATAGTTTGTGCACGCAAGAGGAAACTAGTCTCTAAAACCCAAGAACTTAAAATCTAAGCAGGTTTCCAAGTGAAGTGAGGAGTTTTTCCCCCCCAAAGAAAATAAAGATTGGATTTACCGTTGAGAAACACACTGGTTTTTGCACAAATGCAAACCAAAAGGGCTGTCATTACCTTGGGACCCAAGAGGCCGGGCTGGTCAGACAGGACAGTGGCAAGTTCCTTGAGTGCAGAACGTAAAAACTTGCGTCTCTCTCTATGCATTGAACCACTGCATCAAAAGAACATACATTATCCACTATGCCAGACACAGAACACCTGATTTGCAAAAGCATTCAAGATCAAGCATAGGCAGATTATATTATACCAACTTCAAAAGGTCAGAATTTTGAAGAATGTGGTTCAAAAAATTGGCATCCTCATCACCAACACCATATATTCTTGAAGCATCAATAAATTTAAAGCCCAAGTTCTCTGCCCCTTCTCCGTGATGTGCGTTTGACTACATTAAAACATTTCTGTTTCATCTACATTCACCTTTTGTAATCAGACAAAACATAACTAATGAATAAACTAAATACTATCATCCTGATAATTTGAAAAATAATCCAGAACTTGGGAAGTTAAATTGGGAATGACATTAAGCAAATCCAGATTTAAAGGAACAATCAGTAAATGATTCATTTGAAAATGCATGACTAATTCTGCATGTAACAAATTCTGTTTGTAGAATCTTTATAATTTTGCTTTAAGAAAACCAATCCTAAAATCTGTCAGAAAAAGTGCATGACTAATTCTGCATTTGACAAATTCTGTTTGTAGAATCTTTATAATTTTGCTTTAAGAAAACCAATCCTGAAATCTGTCAGAAGAACTTTTTAAGCCACTTACGCATGTGAAACAGCAGCTTCTTTGCACTCTCTGATGTCATTAATACGCTTGTTGTAGCTGCAAGTAAAAAGCAATCACATGTGGTATAAGAATCAGCAGCACATTTTAGAAAGAGCTGAGTGGGACTTGAGAGGAGCTACAATGTTATTATAGCAAGCAGGATACAGCAGAAAACACACACCAGCTCCTGAGCAGAGCTAAATGCCAAAACTAGATCATCAAACCAAAAATCTACTGAAATGCTCCTGGTGTTTGCTGCTAGAGGTCTCAACTTTGTTTCTGAGTTTTCATATAATGTACTGCAGAAACAGTGGCAGCAAGATGCAATTTTTCAAGCAAACTCCACATCTATAACATAATTTCCCTTCAATAAATTGAGATTTGTGGGTGAGATCATCAATCTTAGAGACTTGCAATTTTAGAGACTGATTCACCAGGCTTTCAGAACTGAGATAAAAAAAGGTGTAGTGGTTATAAAATCAGGCCCCTAAAACTTATGCAGTAAAGAAACAGTCAAGATACCAAGCAAAAATGTTTGTGTACCTAAGCAAAATTTATATGAAACAGAAGTAATTTGTTTGAAAGAGTCCTTCAAAAAATATGGGGTTTTTAGCAGAGATGCTGAAAGGAGAACAAAAACTTACCCTCTTATGTTTACAAACAAATCTTCTGCAGCTTTGTGAATATGGAACACTTCGTCTCGAAACAGAGCCAAGCAAGAGCTGCTTTGAAGTGCAAGTTTCCAAAGATTCAAAGCTGTAGCATCACTATTTAGGATTCCATGGCACAAAATAAATCCAACTTCAAAAGTTCGCATTGATGTAAGTCACAAATCAGATGCACAAAGACAGTAAGAGAACAATGAGATGATTATGTACTTTGTATAAATAGTTTGCATAGATCATTAATAAACTCTTTAATGTATAACATTTTCTAATATAAAAAAATTCCTCCCTCCCCACTTCTAATGGAAGTATTTTTGCAATATTTGCGTGAAATTAATTACTTTATGCTGATGCTACTTGACTACTTTCATCAGAATTACTGAAGCCCTCACTTCCAGTCAAAGTCTGGAACAAACTGATGACACACTCTATTGCAGCAGCACATGCTAAATTCTAGCTTCACTGCATATTAGTACAAATGAAATTTAATCAAGCTATTAATTGTAATTAATAGCTGTAATTAACACAGCTGTTATACAGTACAGAAAGCAAGTAGTCTTTTAAATGTTAAACAATTTTTTTAATACAACCATGAGCTGCTTCAGAATATTTTACTCACAAATGATCCATTTTTCCATTGCATCCAGAGATAGGTATTCACATGGCATCTGTTAAAAAGAAAGTAATTTGTAGCACACTAGTTATAAGTACTTGTTAGTAAAAAAGAACAAACAAAGCCTCAAATGCTGATCATAGAAGGCCACTGACCACTAACAGTGAGTCAGTGTTTCAGCACTTCAGAAACTGAGGGTTAGAATATTAAGTGAGCTTCCATACCCACCAACACCTTGAACAAATTTTGACAAATATTTCTTTTCAATAAACATTGTATTTAACAATATTCTAGAATGAAAAGCTTTTGATGAATACTAATCACAACCTGACAGCCATTAAAGCTTCAATTTTTTTCAGAAGGATAACCATTCACATCACAGCTGAGGCAGCAAGTGCAAACATAAATTTTAAAGGAAGGACCAGCTCTGATTTCCAGTCTCCTGGCTCACAAACACCTGAGAGGGTACTCAGGATTCCTCCCCTTTACAACTGCAGAAGCTAAATTCTCATCTTCTGGTCAACAAATTACTGAAGCTGAAGGCACAAGTTAATGTAATAGAAACTTTACTTAATGAGAGAAAACTTTCCCCCTGTTCTAACCAGCATATTTACTTCTCTGATTAAAAGTCACATAGAGGTAATCCAACAATCATTTTACAGAAAACCCTACTTAACTCTCTGACAGAACTTAAATTAAAAGAGCATACTGTGTCAGACTGTGCAGGATTGAGCATTGTGCTGGGGGCACTGATGAGGCTCAGCAGTTGTGCGTTTCTCCACTGGTCAGCTGAGAGATTCCGTCGAGGATAGACCATCTGGAGTGAAATCAGAGCATCTGAAAGGGACTAGAAAGCAGGCTAATGATTAGTGTGAATGGTCAGTACTGTTTCATCAGCATTATTACTAACAGCCATCAAAACATTTTACTGAACTAGGTTTGAAATTAAACATAAGGTTAAACCCCATTGCACATAGTTCATTTAACATATAAAAAACTACTCCAGGCTAGAGGAAGGATGCAAAGAAGGAAGAGTTTGATTTCTATTATTTTAGTTACTTACAAAATTTTGAGTTCAGAATTAGAGGACATGGAAAAAATAAGGCATAAAATAAGGCACAAAAGCCCTCTCATACACAACTGGAAGTTGTTCATTACTTATTCAAGCATCCCAGCTGTTGTGTCAGTGCCTTCCCTGCCACTTCCTTTGGTATGTTTTTCCCCATGGCAGCAAACTATAATTCTTTTGAGCAGATACTGTCTGCAGGAATATCTTTGTAGCAAAGTAAGCTTATCTGGGAAAGTGTATCCTAAGTCTTTCCCCTGACTTTTTTATCAATACTGGTGCTTGAATGAATCCTCAGGGAGCCAGATGTGATCAGTGTGAGAGCAGAGGAGGTCACACAGGCAAAAAAAAAAATACAGTCATCTGCCAAAGCTAAATGCAAAGGACTAAACAACTGCCTGATTTGCTGCAAAGCAGTGGGATTACAGAATGACAAATTCAGTGTGCAGTTCCACAAGAGTGCAGCCCAAGAATGTTTCTGTAGTGCAGCACGTGAAAAGATCCCTGACCCCAATTTATGCTTCCAGCACAGAATAATCACAAGAGCAAAAACTGGACTGAAAGGCATCTTTACAAATGTGTCAATGGAAAGGACTGACCCACTATTAAATACAAGAGTATAAACTAAGATAATACTGAGAAGTAAGGCATGTTTGCTAAAATGTGCATTAGAAAAGATTACTTGTAAATGACATCATTAGCTAAGTGAGTCTTAACAAGACAGGAATTGTGGAAAGTGTAACAACAGTAAGATTACAGACAAGCTAGAAGTATTGGAAACTATTTCACTTCAGAGCACTTAGGAAAGTAGCTGGCAAGTTCTGAACTTCTAGTGACAATACTGAAAAGTTTAAGGAAATCAATAAAAATCTAGAAAGGAAGCTAAAGAAGGAAAAGACAACCTAGTACAAAAGTACTAAACCTCAAAATAGGTAAAGAAAAACCCAAACCTTAAAAACTTTAGGTAATAACTTAAAGCTACTTTTGAAGATTCCAAAGTAAGTTGTAATTGTTAGGCAAATAATTTGCAAGCACCTAGAAAGTAATGTCTTTATAATTGTTGGTCAGTCCTTTGACAGAATAGCAAATCTAGTGAACAAAGGGGAAGTGATAAAACAAGATATACTTTGACTTTGTTGAGACTTCTGTAACTTTTCCAAAGTATTCTTACAGGAAAATACAGCCTAGATAAAACACCGTGGAACTGCAACACAACCAACTGTGTAAGAACAGAAACTTAGAAACATCTGTACAGAAAGAACCAAAGGAATTGAGCTTCTTTAACTCAGTGCAGGCAACTCAGCAAAGTGTCAGCTTTTGAGTACAGGAGCTACTGTTAAAGACACAGTGGTGACATCCAGGATTCCCAGTTTAAGGACAATCCAAAGCAAAGCCCCTTAGGTTAGAAAACAGAAAATCACATTCATCTAGGATGGCCAGAGAGCAAAACAATCAACTTCACAGAAACATTGTGAATCTCTTTAACTTCAAGCTACAAGCTAACACACAACACAAAAGTAACTATTCTCAGATGATCCACAAGTGATTTTTAATAAATATCTAATGCTTAGTGAATAGAATGGCACCTTACTAACAGATCTTAAAATTCCTGTATTTCTGCAGGTTGTGCTTTTTAATAGGTAATCCCCAGGCCTAGACATTCAATGTAAGCAGAAATCTCAGGTAAAATTTATTCCAAATGGCCTTCAATAAAACAAACTCTTGCACATTTACTTTTTCTCTCTGTTTCTCCCAATTAAGGTTACTGCATGCCTGTGAAAAGTAGTTACATACTTTACTGTGAGGTACAAATTCCTCCATCATTTTCTTTAAAGGATTTTCATAATCCACAATCATCTGGCCAAGGCGTGGATATTCTCTGTCACTAAAAGCAACAACAAACAATTCACTGAGGTGAAGCTGTTACTGTCATTAACATCATGCACATCTTTTATACAATCAGTATTTTACCTTGCTCCATGTGTCATTTCATGGGCATAGTTATACAGTCCAATGATAGCCTTCCTTTCTTCAATTCGGGACAGCAGTATCATTAGAGTTGTGTAGGTTATAATCAAATCTAGGTAGTTCTTTGTTAAATCAAAGTTTACAGTCTAGAAATGAAAACCAGTAAATTATCACTTAAAAACTTTTAGAAACAAGCATAACACATTTTTCCTTACATTTCCACCAATTTTCAGCATTTTTTAATACAATGGGCTGTCTTTTGAACAAAGTTCTTGTTCTGGTGGCATGTGACTCTCTATAACTTTAATTTATTCATTCAGATTCCCAGAACTGTTTACACTCATGAAAGCAAAGCATCCAGATAAATCCTTCCAGGCTTAAATGTCACAGATTACCTGACAGACAGGAAAACTTTTCTTGTTTACTAAGCAGTCAGCAGTGCCATGCCTATGAACTGTATTTTAATAAGATCCAAATATCACATATCCCACCTTCCTTGTAACAGAATACCCACCTGTTTCTTTTTCATATTATGAATCTAAGTTGGCCAAATTTAAAATAATGACAAAAAATAACAAGGTGACATTAAGAACATTAAGAAAGTTGAAACCAACAGGAAAAGGTGTTGGGAGATTTTCTTTTGGGTGCTTTTTTTTTCCTGTGTTTGTTTGGTGGTGGTTTTTGTTTTGTTTTTTTTTTGTTGTTGTTGGGTTTTGCTGTGTTTTTGGGGGGGGTTGGTGATTTTGATTTAAATATAAGACTTTTAGATGCTTTTGTAGTTCCTTTAGTCAACCCCAAAAATAACTTCCTCACATAGCTTAGGTGGACACAAGTAACAGTCTTGTCTGTGAGTCTCACAAGGCATAAGTATACAGATGACTAGGAGTTAACTTGCAGATGCAATAAATCAAAAATTACTGAAAAATTTTTATGTTTGGTAACAATACTGTTACTACTGTCCATAAGAATCCTACTGAGAAAGGTCTATCTCTCTATTATAAAAATTAGAAATGTGAACCCTACCTTGTTTTTATTTCTCTTGCATTTATAACCGGAGATGTGATATTTCTTGAACTAACAAGAACAAGTCCTTCTCCCCACAGGACTCTGAATATAAACATTATTGAAAGTTTAAACCTAGAAACTTACAATATCAAAGAAGACTTGGCAAACATCAATAGTGTTTAGCAGCTCACAGACATGGTCCTTGAAAAACAATGGAATAAGTTTAGTTTAGAAAGATATAATTAAATCACGTTACTACAATTAGTGATGGAGCTTCATTTTTTTTATTTGAAAAACAGAGCTTCAAGTTCAGCCATTTCATTATATAGTGTTAATTCACCAATAAAATTACAGAAACCCAATGTGACAGAACAAGTTACACATTTGTAATGCCTTACCTTAAATTCCATAACATCAACAAACGTGAAGTAGTATAATGCCAGGTTCTTCAAAATCTCTGATTTTTCTTTCTGGAGCTGAGCAAGCTGTTGCTACAAGAGAAACATAAACATGCACACTGTTCTTAGAAGATCTTGAGAAGACTGCTGCAAAGTAATACCTGTGAAGCGCAGAGAAACCACCAGGCTATGCAAAGAAGCTGGAACATGGTTTTTCTAAGATTGAGGCTCTGTGTGTGTCAAATACACAGAGTTCTCAGCACTGATCATTTTAACAGCTGCCCACTACATTTTGAAGATAAAAGTTACATTAGTACACATTAGTACCAGAGTCATATTGTTTAGCTCAGCTAGAGATGAAAATGGTAGTCAGGAGAAGTGTTATGTTATCACATATGTATAACTTGCAAAAGCAGAACAGTACATGAGCACAAATCAGTATGCCAAAACCAAAATAATTATGTTACTTGAGGTGGAAGAAAATAAGGTGGCAGGTTACAAACTTTACTACAGAAAAACATTATGCTTTTAAATTCTGAACTTACCAAAAAGAATATCCAGGCAAAGCCACGTTAAGCATGCAAAATAAAATGTAGATACAAACATAAAATACAGTAACGGTTCTTTGACCAGTTCCATATAAACACAATAATACATTCAAACAAAAGCAACAAAATAAAGAAACATAAAAGAAGCCAAACACTAGCATTAGACACTTGTGGATAAAATGGAAGAGGCAAATGTGAATACAAAGGTAAAATAACTCACATGGATTTATTTTTATATATATTTTAAACAGACAATGAAATACTATTTATTTTTAAAGATTTTCTGAAGGAACAAGATTGATCACTTAGACAATTAAGAACACAAAAAAGCAGCTGTTAGTGAACAGCCATTCTGTTTATCTATGTATGACAGTCTCACAGCACTGCAAGTATCCAAATATTTAACTGGCAATATCCAGCTACAAGTTACATCTCCTTCCTGATACAGGGATTGAAATGAGTTAAAGCACAGGAACAATAGGAAAAGGTGTCCTCCAAAAATCTGCAAGATTTTAAATTAAAGATGATCAAGTTAAATAACATCTTTTTCTCAACAAAAGCAATCAATTATAGGACAGATTAAAAATTGCTTCAAATTGATTAGCTTATTTTTGTGAGAGGTTAGACCTGAGTATGCTTCTTCAGCTTACTCTCTTTTATAAAGCTGTGCTCTGTATTATCAGTTTTATTAAAGCATCAAAATTCTTCTCAATTCATAGAACAAACTGCCTGGTTCACAAATGTGAGATAAGTTTCGTTTCTCTCCTCTGAATTTTCAGAGGTGATGAAGATTTTTTAGAAGTCTTGAGCCATAACAAGGCTTCATTATTGTCAAGGAAGACAGGAATACTCAGTTATGAGCAAATCAGAATGGCTACATTATAAAATACTCCTGACCACTCTTAAACTATGGCAAAGCATTGGACTTTGAATGCCTGCCTATCTATTATTTAAGTCTTTTTCATCAGCTGAGGCTTAACTCAAAGAGGTGCAAGTACATGTGTTCATTTTGTAACTTGTCCTGATAAATCTCATGCACCAGGAAATAAGTTATTTCCATTTAATGTGCTGCTGTACAAAAATCTGTTTTCAAATACCAAGACTTGTATTTTGATCCTCAGCATGAGGACTAAAGTTGGAGTTTTTCCAGCATACAGCTTTAACTTCAACTTCCTTGAGCTCAGACAATGAAGGATGCAGCATCATCACACAGACTCCAGAGCTCCAGGATGGCTGTGCAGCTCCAGCACACCTTCAGCTTGTGCCTACACCTGGAATCACTCCAGAGGAAAATCTGCTTTGTACTTTCAGGACTGCTCCATCACTCAACACAATGAAAATTCAGTTAAGATGAGTGGTTTTAATTTTGCACCCTGGTCCTAGTACTTAAAGCATTTCTTGCCAGTTTTTAGAAGACTAAGCAGAAATAGTTTTTTTCTGTGCAGCTAATACAAGTGTGACCCAAATGAAGCTGAGAAGACCTTTCAAGAATTTTCAGAAAGAGATGACAGGGTGTGATCCACAAGTAAGATTATTTCTAGTGCAGAGAAAAAACAAAACCAGAACTCACTACCACTGCACACCCCCTTAACAGCATTTTCTCCATTGCAATCCTAAATCATATTAAGCAAGGTGCAATGCTAAAGGAGACTCAAAATTATAAGTTGCTGTACACCTGTTTTTGGTATAACAAATAGCAACTGAATTGGCCACTCCTGCAGGACATTGAATTTCAAGCCACATTATATGAAATGGGGAGATATGGCAAAAAGGGAGATGGTGCTGGGAACTATGATCACAAAAGAAATAATAAATTTTCAGAAATTCTGTGAAGTTGTACAGAGTATAAGGAGGTATCTGCCACATTCAGCTAAGGATTATAGAATCATTGCTGTGCATTCTTATCTTGTTACCTATATTCCCAGAAATATTTACACATAAGTGATGTTAAAACTTGCCTAGAGAGTTGAGATGATCATCCTTTGAATTCTGAGTGTTGAGGGGGTCAGTAAACTTTTATTTAGTACAGGGCAAATAGCTCAATTTATGGAGCACAGCCTGATCAGTGATGTTTGGAAGAACAGCTTACAAGCATGCAGTGTCTTAGATGTTTATTTGCTTTTTTATCACTCAAGAATGTGGGTGTAACTCTTTGCACAACCACAGCATTAAAACTTTCCATTACTAATTTCTATTACTAATCACTAACTTCTAAACATCTGTTTGGAAGTTGCTGGTGCTATATTGATTTGTATTTGGTTTGAGGCTTTTTTTCTTAGCCTGCAAATCGTTAATGGAAGATGCCAATAACCAACAAAATAAGATATATCCTTAAATAGAATAAACTGAAAAAATATCTCTTTAAACATCAAAAGACTATTTTTACTATAGCAAGACTTTCATCCTTGTAGACTGAAAGTGGTTTATTGACTCTTAGAGAATTTGAAGGACAAATTATAACAAAAGTATTTTTGTTTAATGAGGTGAATTAGATTTAAGACCTAGGAAAACCTGTAGAAATTTCAGCATAATATGGCAAGATCAAAAAAAACTCTCAAATAATTAATCTGAGACTATTTCTTTTGTCTATTAACAAAATACCACATCTCTGATGATGTTTTAATATTATTTATAAATAAGAAAGAGTGAAGCTAACACTTTGTGAATATAGTACCTACAGGAGAAGGAAGTGATCTTGAACTTGTGCTTTTCCTTCTTTGTATTAAATCCCAAAGATCCTTACACAGTCAATTATGTCAGAGAAAGTACATTAAGTGAAGGAAAAAAAATTGAAAAATGCAAGACAGTCTCACTTAAAGCTTATATGAATGGCTCAGACAAGGGAGAAATGATGCAAACCTTGCATGCAAATCATGTGAATAAATACCAATGTAATACAATGGCTCATGAAAAATAGGAGACAACTAGAAGAGGTTGTTTAGAGAGTCTTATGTGTGTAAAAACAAATGGTACCCCTAGTCCTGCAATTTTTTATCGTGTTTATTTGACTGGCAGCAGCAGTATGTGAATAAATGTCTTATTTCATGATCTGGAAATAGACAGTACAAAGGTGAATTTTCTGCTTATATCAGTGTGATATTTTTCCTGCAAGTCTGATCATTAAACACTTATATTTGGTTTCTACAATCCAACAGCATAAATATTACCATGTCCTCAGCAAAAATACCATCTACTCAATCTCACCAGCTGGAATATAAGCCCCAAAAAGCAGTATTATAAATTCTGACTGTTAAATTTCTTGGAGAGAGAGATAAACCATCACTGCCAGTATTCTTACTTTCATTTGTTATACTCACTATGCTTGTCACCTATAGAGTCTTTAGATGAACATCTGAAAAACTCAATTAATTTGAACAAAGCTCTGTGTCTACAAAATCCATAGCAGAACAGCAGGGAAAGAAAAATAGTTTTAAATTCTGTAAATTAACTCTAGAATGATGGATGTGTCCTTGGTTTTCTTATTTCCAATTAAAAGCAGTTTCTGAAGTACTATGCTGCATATAAAAGATAAAATAGAATATTTAACATGTTTACTAACTAATGTATGTCTACCTACCAGATCTATTTTAGTTTGTTTTCAAGTTTCTAGCACTAAGTTTACTGTTTTGAAAAGGAAATAGCCACCTGTGATGCTCCCTAACTTTACCATTCCCAGGAAATTAATAAGGGCAGAAACTGGAGCAGGAAGGCTTCTATTTAAAAACTGATCTGCCTCTCAGCTCTAAGAAACAGTTTCCCCATTCTCTCACCTTCATTTACAATTTTTGCAATATTTTTACAAGTCACACAATTTTTTGAATGCCATCTCAGTGAGGTTTTTTGTTTGTTTTCTTGGTTTTTAAGGGCCAAGCTCTTAAAATGTCAATCATTAAAACAAAGAGAGTTTTAATGGACGAAGAAGAAAGTAAAGTGTTACACACATTCACTCCTCTGCAGGTACTGCAGACACTATGAGGCAATGAGCAAGCAAAATTGATTTACCTTGCCAAGTGACTTGTATGGATTTACATGAATTATAGCAGTGTTCTACAGTGATTTATTACAAATAAAATAAAATAAAAAATACTGTTTGGATGTTATTCTATCTTTAATTCAGGCCCAGTTGAAGGTCAAACCAAGAAAATAAACTTTGTAGCTGATAGCACTTACTATTTTGAAAAAAGATGTTACATTATGAGAATTCTGTTTGGTGAAACATTCTGAAGAGATTTTAGGATTTCATATTACCTCTTACAACTGCTATGAAAAAAATGCTCACTCACAAATGACTGTTAGACTAAAAAATTTATATACTATATTCTGTTATAGAGGATACTTGATTTTAAGTCAGTCTTACACCTGTAACAACTGAAGACATCAGACACTCCTGCATGCACAGTAAGTATGGTAGTATTAAAGCAAGGCTGAACACTTGGAATTTTGAATGACTTTTTAGTAAAAATGTAGATAATTTTTTTTTATTTGTAAATGTTTTGTATTTTCTTGTGAAAGAAACTATCATTAATATATTCTATTCTCAAGCATAAGACATTTTAACTGTTCATACAAAGCTGCACAGAGAATAACTGCTCATCATCTGACTTCACTCATGCAGAGGAACATCCATAACCTAAACTGCTGCCTCAATGACTTCTGGAAAATTTATCTCTTTACTACTATCAGCTCCCTGAGCAAGAGCAGAGGTGAAAAAGCAGCTGTGCATGGCACCCCCTCACCTGGAAAAGGTTTTAATCTTCATGGAAAAGGCCACTTAAGTTTTATGGTGGAATTTGGTTGCTTAAGCAACTTGGAAGTTATCTGGAAAGTCTCCATGCAAGAGATCTGAGATCCCAGAAAGGTGGAGAAAAATGTTACCATTTACTGAATATGGGAATAATTTAAGTTAGACTTAAGAAAACAGCAGTGATGGCTTTAATGACTATATAATTTCCTCAAAAATAAATGATTAGTAAAAAGGGATTACCAATACATGAGGCAGCAGAGCTGAGACTCCAAAGTTACTTTTCCAGAGATGATAGAAGTTTCTAAATTATCTTCACTAGAGCTATGAAAATTACAGTACTAAATGCTTCATTAGAAACAAGCAAACAAATGACATTTTCCTTGACAACCTGTAGCACTTGCAGGGCCAAAAGAAAAAACTTTGAAAATCAGGTTATTATTTGTATTAAGTGTTCTGAAAGAGACTAATTACTGAAAGCGCCCATCACAAATTAAAAATCAAGCCTGGTTATAAAGTGTGGGTTTTAGGGTTTTTTTAATAGCAGAAAGCATTTAATAAAAGCATGCATTAATGATTTCTAATAACCTTTAGCCAAGGAGGTTCAGACACTCTGTGCCCACACCACCTCTCCCACACCCATCTAATTTGTATGTGATCAGCTTGTTGTGAAGTGAAACTGTGAAAGACACAGGAGGCAAACCAAACACACACTGGGATCTAAAAGGGAAAAGGCAAAAATTCAAAACAATAAAGTGAACTAATTCAAAACTAATAGATCCTAACCCAGGTAGACTGGAAATGCTCACACTGCTTATCCTCTGCTCCCAAGTGATCTTATTTCCAGTCCCCACAGACACAATGCAGCAGAAAATTAGTCAATACAAAACAAAAATGGAATTGATATGAACATACCTACTAGGTGATGAAGACTAGCATTATCTGGAAAACACACCTTTCCCTCACTAACTATACACTTAGGAATTTCAAAGTGATGATTCACTGGTCTGCTTTGTGCTAAGCAATGACAGAACATCAATTTTTTCCAAGAGACATGTAAAAAAAAAAGTTCTTCAACAAGGAAATTGCTGAGGAACAAACCAAGAAAAAGACATGTTCAAGAAAGAAGGCAGATATTCTCACTACTTGTTCTAGGTGGTATTTGAGAAAACAGAAGGAGGGCTACAACTTTATCACATAAAGACATGGAGCTTTACCAGCACAGGCAGCAGATTTATCAAATCCTACTCACAAGCTAAAAAAAATTTCTGTCTTTTCCTCTCTGCATCTCCAGTTCCCCACTGTGAAGTATTTTATTCTGGTTTTAAAAGGTATTAAGTATTAGCATTGACTGAGAACAGAGTAACTTTTAGGTCCTAGAACATTTTTTTGAGTTCACTGTGACAAGAACCTCACATGTATCCCCTTACAAGAGGATGAAGTCTAAATAACCATCTGAAAAATCAGGCTGCTTCTGCATCCCTTACTTTGGAACTTTCCTTCTGAAGCCAGGCCAGGAAATTCAGTAACAATAAATGCTACTCTGAGTCAATACAAGCACAATCAGATCATACACCTGACCAAGAACAATGGTGCTAAAAAGTTTTTGGAAGCCATCTGCAGCTTAGAAGGCTTTTTCATAACAAAACTTTAGTCAATTTATAATAATTATAAATAGTAATTATAAAGCACCTCCAAACACAGAAGAAACTTTCCTTTCAAACAGGACTCTATCTTGTTTCTCACTTTTTGAATCCTTCAAATTTCTGCTTGTATTATATTTTTGCTTGTATTATATTTTTCTTTATTCCTTCCTTTGCAGGTTATTTCATACAGTGTGCAGCAGTACTACCCTGGTGGCCCATTTCATTAACAGTTTAAGAGCCTGGTCTTCAAACTGCACAATTTCAAGATTATGTGATTGACAATGGTTATTGGAAAAGAAAGGGCAGGTGTAAGACATCACAGGGACTGCCCTTGAACAATGGGAGACAGAGTTATGAACTGATAAGGTGCACAGTTATCTATAATTAATCCTCTGGAAAATGAACTACTCAATTAAAATTTCCAGCCTCATCAGCAAGGATTCATCAGCCACTTCCCTGTTCAAACTACCCACAAGCTTTCACTCTCAGTACAATATTGAAAACCAGCAACTGTCAGACTTTGCTCTGATGACTCAGCACGTCAAACACCGAAGGAGGAACAAACCAGGAACTCAGTTTTCCATGGATAAAGATGTAAAAGATACCAATAGCAAATACAACAGAATTACTTGTTTCAACAGAATGAAAATTCATGCTTTCCAAGATAATCTGATTACAGCAAACATTGCTTAGAAACCTCAATCAAATGTGTCACTCATTTCTACAACACAAAACACTGTAGATGACAATACCTAAGAAAAAACAACTAAAATAGGTTAAAAAAAATCAAAAAAGGTGGCACTATCTATTCTCTAAAACTGAATGCAAGCTTGTTCAGCACCATCACCTGCTGACATGTTGAAAGCAAAGGTACACAGTGCTAGGCAGTGGCAACTGCTGTACTCCAACATACAAAACTCAAAACCCCTCCCTGAAAGGGTGCTCTGGAATTTTCACTGCAAGGAAGAAACACAGCTCACAATTTCTTAGCTATTTCCACTGCAGTAATCCTTTGTGATATTTCCTTAATCAAAGTGTCTCTGTTCCAATTAGCTTCTTGCCCTTTTAAATCTCTGATCACCCTTTTGTTTTTATGGGAGTCACAACACTCTGTGGGAAACACCTGCAAATAACTAAGTGAAATGCCATCAGCTGTGACTGCAGGACAGACACCCCAGCTGCCTACTGCTAGAGCTTAAAATCCTGCTTTAAAGAGTGCTCATCCATAAGGAGGGTAGGCTTTTGTCAACTGTGTTTGATAAACACAGGCCTGGCTGGCTCATAGTAAATAAACACACAGCAATGACAAAATATTGTGAGTGTGTCCTATTTTAGAAACTGTGATTGTCAAAATACAGCAAGTTTTCTTTGATCTCTTTCCATAAACTTCACAGCAACAAATCCTTAAATGTCTATCATTAGTTAAGTTCCAAACTGATAATCAACAACTGGAAGACATTTAAAGCATACATGCAGCTGCAGTAAGTAAATTCTATGTACATTATCTTTTAACAGTTGATCTGCCACCCAAGGTTAGAGAACACAGAAGCATTTACCAAACATGGTTTAACAGATTTACTATTTTCACATTAATTTGATAAAGAATTTCTCTATTTGTTACTCACACAATCAAATTCAATACAGAGATAAGCAATATTAGATAGTGCAAAGCATGTACAAGTTTTAAAGTGAAAAAGCACATTGTTAATGAAATTGTTTCCTCCATAAGGTAAAGTTTTCTTCTGGTTTCTTTGGGTTTTTTCTCCATTGGTATTACTGGAGACATTACTTAAAAATTTGAGATGACAATGTAAAATAATCTAATTATTCTCATTGCTATCACCCCTATCATTCTGCAGAAACTTCCCAAACAGGCAGGCACTTGCATGCAGGGAACATGCAAACCCAACACCTACCTCCACTTCCCACCTTTGGAAAGAAATATAAGCAGGTAAAACAAACATCTGAAGGGCCCTTGTGTTTCAAATTGAAACAGGGAAACAAGAGTACATCACCTGCCAAAATGCCTGCCTCTAGCCTAACAATTACCTAAAAAAAAGGCTTCAAAGCCAAACTCAGCAATACAGAGCCACTCAAAGGCAAAATATAATTTACTTCTGCAACTAAATTCACTATATGAAGAGGAAACAATTTTATTTCCATATTTTTGTACTACACAATGTTTCTCCTCATGTACTAAAGCATTCTTTATTTCCACAGGCATAAATAACCCTGACTCCATAGGCAAGGGTACCTGTAAAGTACAAACACTTCTTCCCACTTTGCAGACGCGTTTTTTTACTGATCTGCTGGTTAGGACACATCTCAAATAAAGTTATGCAGCTTTCATCTTCTTCAATCAGTCTGGTCACCAGGATTTTCTAATAAGTAAGGCATGATTTTTCCAAGGATTTCTTCCCATTGACAATTGTTTGAAATGGCATGGAAGAGAGCAGGCAAAAAGAACACCAGAAAGAATCCTATCCTAACAAAACCCATCCAGAATTACAGTTTCATTGTCTCTCCTTAAAGACAGCTCCTTCTCAAGTATCCTGCCAGACATTTGAATCAACAACTAGGTTCCAACTGCAACTGTCAGCATCAGATGCTTTATAAGAAAATGTAAACCTCCCAGATGGTGCTGAAAGGGTAGTAAGAAAAATAGTTACACAGCCATTTGATACTTACATTGTTGTTGCGTGTTTCTACTGCTGGAAACTTCCTGACTATGAATTTGACAGCAGATTCCAGGTTTTTGTCAATAAGATAGGATGGTTTGGCTTTGGGGTCACCACATGCCTATAAAAAAATACAATACAAAATGAAGTAGAAACACAATCATCCCTGTAAAGCTAAGTGATAGTTGCAAATCTGAAGACAAACTAGAAAGATTCCTCTTTTCGTTTGTTTGCTTTTAGTGAGCAGGTGATAAAATGAAAGGCAAAGTGCAGGGACTGTCACAGCTGAAATATGCAATGGGAAACAGTACAGAGATGCTCTTCTACTGAAAAAGATGCATGGAAGTATCAAAGCAGTTAGTGCAGAACAGCAGTGAGGGAAAAAACTCAGTCCTAAAAGAAGGAGAAAAAAAAAATGTTTCCTTTTAATGCTATTCCTGGTTTGAGGTAGTATTGTATTCATCTGGAGTTAACAAACTGTTAGAGAACTCGATCATGTCATCATCTGTGGAGGACAGTGCTGGGCACATGAAATGATTAAACTATCCTTTGTGAAACAAAACTAAACACCCCACCACCAATCTGCATTGAATTTTTTTCCCACTTGTAACTCTAAGACAACTTTCCATCCCACAATCAAACCACCAATATTTGCCTAACACAGTCTATTTCCTTAAACTGAAGTTTTACTCGTGTTCTTTATTCCTAGAGCAGCATAGGCTGAGCTTTAAAAGCAGCAATCTAAAAGTTCCACTAAATTTTGATGCCAAGTCAGAGCTAAGTGTTAGGTCTGTTCAATAACTTACGTAGACGGATCAGCACAGCTTCTCTGGACAGACACCTGGGGAAGCACCTCCTGTTTGTTGCCAGCTACAGTGCATGCTGCCAGACACTGCTCTGCTACTCTGGCTAGGGAGCCATGCCACACCATTTCATTGGGACTAACACACTACAAGCAGCATTACTTACATGACAAAATATGCGCTCAAATCGTGTTTCTCTCAAATATTCATCTAGTTTTGTTTTCCTCAGAGGGGTTTGCAAAGGAGTTTCACGTCTCATGCAAAACTAAATTACATGCTAGGCGTTTCTACACAACAGAGTGAACTCAAATGACAACTCATTTAAAAAACTTTTCCACATTGATTTCTATGACCGAGTTGTGGACTGTAGAGACAGAAGTCATGGAGTATGAGACCGATTCTGAAAGCGGGCAAGCGGGCAAAGGGAAGGTGAAAAGCTTTGCAAACCTTCCAAACTTGTCCTTGCTGGGAAAGCAGTGTAATAAAAAGAGAGAAAAATTACATATAAACAAATTACTCTTAAATTCTAAAGTATTACATTTATGTGAACTAATAGACTATTACCTACAACCAAGAGAACATGACAACCATCTGTTACTCTAGTCAGCACACTTTCTACTGGATGTTGATTATTCTAATACTCACAAACAACTTTACACTTATTAGAATTTAACTATTGTGCAAAGCACTGTGAATATACTGAGATATGTAACTACTAATAGTACTTCCAAACTAAGTTCAGGTGGAGAGGGAAAAAAGTTAACAAACATCACATGCAACTACAGGGGAAAAAGGAGAGAAACTCAGTGAAGTTTTACATACCTGAAAAAGAAACGGTAGCCAAGAAAAAAAAACAAACAAAAGAGTCATTATTGAAAGTTTCTAAAACACCTACCAGTAGTAGTACATGACCATCATGATGTATACTCATGTACTATTCTGATATCAAAATGCTCATATTTGCTAAATTTCCCACAAAGGTACTAAACTTTGTTACAGCATCATATCTATAATATAACAGGAATTGATAATGAAAATCAATTCAGCAACATCCACAGTATGTTAGATATTAAATTGTTGCTTCAATCTCCTTAGAGCAGCAAACCACACATGTCAAAAAAGAGCTGTTCTGTACACACCTTAAAGTCTATGCAATTCAAAAGTACAAGCTATATACTGTAAAAAGGCATTAAATATTCAACAGAGAGCTTCAAATTTATGAAATTTCAATTAACTATGTGTCACGGGTGTCAGAACCTTTGTCAAATTATTTCAATTTGTTGTTCTTGCCACAAAACATGTAACTTGCTCTACTAGAAGGATTACTAAGAAAACAAGTTAACTGACTTATATTCATGCCCTGTGTACTTTTGCTGCCCTGTTAAATTCCAGCATGGTTGCTGTTATATAGGAGACAAGAAATCTGCCACTGTTGACTTCATAAATTTTTCAGTCTGAGTTCAAACACTCCTTCCACACACACTCCTTATTTTTGCTACAAGCAGATGTTTTCCTTCCTATAAATCAGCTCTTCAAAATGTTTACTAAAACTTATGTTCTACCCCAGCCCTTACACACACACTCAGAAGGAAACAGAGATCTGAAAACATCAACATGCACATCCTCCTGTGCCTTCAGGAACTCAGCCCCCAGAAAAGAGAAGTGTTCTCCTCAGTCTAACTGGCAATCCTCTCCATATCTGGGAATGTGCTCCTCCTTTGCTTCCCCCATCATTAGTTAGCTGGCATCATACTTGAAGCAACTCTAACTCTTCCTACTAATGAACTACACCAGACTGATTAATAAATAAGAACATTCCTGCAAGATATTAGAGGCATCCCTCACGCACACCACAATTCCAGCTTCTAGAAAGCTGCACCAGCCTACCTAGGCTGAATTGAAAGAGGACAAGAGATGTCACTGAATGAGTGGGTCAATGCTTTTTCTTCTCTCTCCCATGCTCCACAGCAGCTCAGCTCCAAAAACTGCTATTTACAGATCTTAGAACCAGCTGTTGTTGCATCAACAGTTTTCATCCATAATTACCTGCATTCAGCATCACAGGTAAAACAGTGTCCGTAAGTTAAACCTCTCCCAAAATGGTGAAGGGACTTCAAACTCCCCATAGTTTACTCTATAAAGCATAAAAGAATTAATATGCAAACTCCAATCCTAGCACTTTTGCACAAACATCAAAGTGTGGTAAGACACATAAACAGAATTTTGCTGTAAAAAGATCAAAGATATTGAGGGTAACAGCCTTAGAATGTAGATAAGAAATGTAGTTTTTTCTTTTAATAGTTGTATTAGTCAATACAAAATCCTTTGTGAGTACTGTAATGGGTAGGAACATTGTGGTAGAACATACAAAGGCCATTTCCCAAATACAGCTCTCCAGTATTCACACAGAATTCCAAGCACCAGCCAAAACCAAGTTTTTCTTATTAGGAAAAACCCCACAACACAGAATTACTACAATTTTGAGCATTAAAAAGAACTTCACCAATTAAAAATGTTCTTACTAGTGCAGCATTCACAGAATACAATTCTGAAGCTATGAGATTCCAGCTGCTTCAGCCCCAAAACATTATACTCAAAGAATCTCCCAGCAGTCAACTCTGAATTCCTTTGTATATTACTGAACAGCTGATAAGCAGCTATTCTGAAAAAGATCATGCTAAGTTATGGTTAGAAACTAATCTACATAATTCTTAAAAAAAATTAATGGATTCAGATGCTGGATTTCTTCAAGTTACACAGCATTTCTTTCCACAGATCTTCAGAATGGTACCCTGCTGTGATAAGCTCTCTACTAAGTAAAGGCATTCTGTGCAACTACCAAAAAGAATAAATATGATTTCTGTAGCTGAGAAATTCACTATTTACAATACTGATTTGCTATCATCTGCACAGCTATCAAGCTTCAGAGAGATCAGACTACCTGCACTGTTTGCACATGTTCAGGCCATATGTTTGGAATTAAAGCAGCATTTTCCTACCTGTCCTACTGAGGTAAATAATTATATTATTATTACACAAAATTCAGATTCTCTTCCTCACTTGATGCTATTAGGTTCTTCTATACTAATTTCACTTTGAAAATTAAGAATACTACATATATCTATACTTTCTGCGTTGTACTCATTCAGAAGCAGCCAACTACAAAAATCTGCTTAAGGCCTACATCTAAGATAAGTGTCCTCTAAACAGGAAAACAGAAACCACTTCAGCTGCCTTTGGCCCAGAATACACCAACACTAATATACAGCAAAGAGACCTCTTGCCCCAATACTGTTACAGCTCTCACTGCAAAAATCTAAGTTTAACATTTGACTTCCTACTTGAGGGCAGAGGATGTTGAAGGAGAAGAAAAAAAACATCAATCAACAAAATGACTATATCCATGCAGCTGAAGTGGCAAGGATAAAAGGAAGCTTATGTTCAGGTACAATCAGCGTCAGTAGTCAGTGTCCCAAACTTGCATTTAAAACCTCTGAACCTCACTCATGCCACTCATTCACACCAACCTGTTATGTGCCCTTGAATAAGAATACTGGGAAGTATCACCTGAATTACATGGCTTAGGATGGTAAAAAAATAAAGCCTAAATATTTATTGTATTATGAAAACACCTATTATTTATTTCCTTTTGTTGTTGCTAAACCAAACTACTCTAAATTAGCAGCAGGGCTGTCTCCCAATAAAAGAGAAACAGGGCCACTTGAATTGAAAATTTTGTATTTTCATCCCCCAAACTTCCTACACCAGCAGATTATCATAAACCATACTTTGCAGCAATTTAATGTATTTATTACTTCAAGAGATTTGCTGTTAATGCAGAGTTGAGATAAAACACTGCTAAGCACAGCTCCACTTGACTGTGACAACATACACTGAAATAATCTCAGTCAACAAATCACTTCACCTTTAAATTCCATTTACAGATGAATCTGCACAACAAAACTGTGAATTTAACAAGGAAACTGATGGAATTTCAATGACCATAAAACCTATGCCATTCCCCAAGTTAGTAACTTGGATTAGTAAACAGAAATTCAGGATGCCTCAGACCAAAAACCAGGAAAAGCTCCTGTATTTACAGTTTACTACAGCACTTTCTTTAGAAAGGCCAGAAAGGCAGCACAGTAAAACTTCTTGCCTTGGAAAAGCTGCTGGCATTAAAGGCTTCATGCTAAGACATATCTCTAAGTTTGCATGCCTGGTTTCCAGCTGTGCAGCCTGTAAATTATACTAAATATAACATTAAAAAATATTTTCACCATTAATTATATTTCTGTAGGATAAAACCTATAACATACTCCTTGTTTCTGCCATGCATTTAAAATAATTAATATTATGAACCCGCAATCTCTAATTCTGAAACAGCAAAACTACTGAGAAGGAAAGAGAGGGGAATAAACAATACAGAGCTGCTTTGAATAGTGGTTCACACCACATTTGCTTTAATATCTCTCATTAAGCCCACCACAACTCCTTGCCTGTATTTTAGGTTGTGGAAGCCTAAATTGATTATTAAACAGGCTGGTCCCAGCTAAGTTTTGTGAATAAAGCCTTGTCCCTTGTAAAGTCTATCCAACAAGATGCAAGAATTAGCTGGGAACACATTGACAAATTATTATAGTTTAATACTTTTGATGGCTAAAATTTAACTGTCCCACACCAGCATGCTAGAGTGACTTTGTACTAAGTAAATTACATTTCTTATGCTTGCAGTTACCTTGATGAAAGGTAAACCTGCCTCTTGATACACATTATGCTTACAGTTTCAACCAAGATATGGAAGCAGAAGAAAATCTCCATGTAACTACTTTATGAAGAGTCTCTAAAGGCCTTGGACATATCCAAAATATAGCACAAAATTATTAGAAATTTAGCAGCTGTTGCACTTTCTATTTACTAGGGTTCCAAATTGGAAATATAATGTACCTTCATATCAATTCAAAATTACAATTGAAGGTGTTACAGTCAGCCCAGTGTTTCCTAGATCTAAGCAAGACACCTTCCCTGTGTTTACTCATTATTTGGTGTGTGTTGAACCCCAAGTACACACCTTACTTTAAATCCTAGAGTATCACTACTCAGAAATTCAATTAAGTGAAACGTAAATTCATGTGAAATGAGAAGAAAAGGCCAGGAAGGACCACAAGAAATTGCCTACCTACCTCTCCTGTTCCAAGGCAAGATCAACTGAATCTGTGTTGCTCCTGGGATATGTCTGCCACATCTTTACTTACAGGTCTCAAAAAGGCTACATTCAAAGACATTCTCACAGTCTTTTCAAATATTCAATTCAGTTTTCCAATATTTAATTCAATCCATCACTTCTTGATCTCTGGTGGTCACACTGGATGGCATAAACTATTCCCCATCTCTCTACTGCGGTCCTAATTTTTTATAAATTTGTATGACTTATAGGCTGACTTGAAAGAACATTCCCTTTTTTTTAACGGGTGCAATTTTCTGCACCACTTGTCCTTATTATTTTGCCCTGAACTTTCTCCATTTTGTCCACATCTTCCTTGAAAAGAGTGGTCAATCAGGTATGTTTTCAATGAATCTCAATGAAGGAGATGTAGAGGAAAAAAACTACTTACTCTTCCTTCAGATTATCTTGCTCACATTTACATAAACTCATGTCATTCCTGATTTTTTGCAGCAAAACTTACCTGGCTCTTCTTTGTCCTGGGATGTCCCTAACCTTTCCCAGCTATTTTCTTCAGACTTTAAATCTCATTACTTCTCATTTTGTCCTTTAAATTCCACTAAGCACAAAATAGCTCACAACCATACTTGCTCAGCCACTTCCAAGCCTGTTAGACCATACCTACAATTTCCAAGCTCAAGCTGAATTTCAATTAGATTCTGCAGCTCGTCCCAGTTTCCTACATATAAATTTATTAAGCACACTGTAGGCATCATCTAGGTTGTTGAATCAAAGAGTGACTGGAAGCAGAGGTAACACACACCCCAACAAGACCCTGCTGATCCCCATCTGACATTAAGGTCTTCACAGCCATTCCCTAATATGGTGAAGCATCTGCTTTCATCATCACAGCTTCATCCAGACTGCACTTCCTCAGATTGTTCATGAGAACAATCAGATGAGGTCACATCAGCAGCCCTGCTAAAGTCAACATGTAAATTATCTTCTAAACTGCCCGTACTAGAGTGACCCATCACGTTGTGAATGAATGAAATATACTGGGTTTGACACTGTCTGTACAGGGATAAAGTCACATTGTCCTCTTGTGTTTGCAGCACCTCTTTAAGGCCTTGGTTCTATTAATCAAATGTGGGGCAGGTGAAATGCAAAGGAGAAAAAAAAGTAAGAGAAGTTTCACTGCCACAAAACTTTTCCTCAATGTAGTCCATAAAATAACATCTTAATAAAAAGAAGCAAGGCAATGGGAAATCCCTATCTATTCTGAACCTCAAATGGGAACTGTTATTACTTTTTAGGTCTATCTCCTCTGCACACAACTTTAAAAATCCCTTGGAACTAAAACTGGATTTGGTTCTGTGTTAACACAAAATGAACAGTGATTACAGGGAGCAAGGTAACTTGTATTTGTAAGCCAAGAAACAAGATAATTCTGGGCATCTACTCTTGATGCAAAAGGGAAAACCCACTCTGTATATTTTTGGGACATTTTTATTTTATTATAAAGTCTGTTTCTTTACAAATTTAATTGCTTTTCTGAGTGAAAAATAATAGTATGATATGGTATCACCAGTTAAGTGTTTGTTTCTTGAGCAAAAGATTTTTTTTTTTAATTGCCAGCACTGTGAGTTTGTTTGGGGCTTACTCCTCTGCTTATCAATAAGACAGTATCATAAGCCATTGCTCCAAGATGACAGACACAAACATTCACTGCCATTTTAACCTTTAAAGAACTGCTGACATCTGTGGAGCCAATACTGCCCCACCCTGGGACACTTCCCAGTGACCTGAAGACACTACCTGACATTATCTGTTCAACACCAACCTTACAATTCAGAACTAAATTATTGGTGAGCTTTTCCTCTCAGCTCAAAGGTCTGCACTCCAGCACAGAGCTCTGTGTCCAAAGGGTGATCTAATCCTACACCCTTCCAAACTTCAGAGCTCTGCACATTGGAAACTTCCCCATGGTCTTCCTAAAACCATCTAAAATCTCTTCCACTGTTTCCTGAAGAACTACTCAAGTGCCTGAACAAAACTGTGCACTTTATGCACTGGTTCTACCAATAAAACAATCAACTAGCTTTTACAACTTTTAAATTCAAGTACTAACATCCTCAAAATAGGTAAAAATCCAGTATTTCCACTACTACACCTTTAAAGAAAACATAAAGTCAGCTAAAGCCTCTGCAAACAGTTAAGTCCCTCATCTATGACTTCAGTCTGATGATGCAGTTCACATCTAAGAGTTGGTTTAAGATCCTCATTTTTCAGATACTACGTAACCAAGTTTGAAAACTCAAAAGAATTTGTTTTGTTAATAACATTTAAAAAACATCTTGTGAACAAACGTAAAACTTATACTGTGAAGAACAGCAGAACACTGCTAGCAAAGTAATTCATGCTAAATAACAGACTCATGTTTGATTAACATATAGTCTAAATAATTCAAGACCTTAACTACTATCCCTAGCAGTTCTGTTTACTTTAGTACTACTTATACACTCACCAAAATCACACCCCCTTGACTGGCTGTGCCTAAATCTCTGCTTCAGGTTTTTCAAGATCAAATCTCTTACTGTAAACACATCCTGGTATCCAAGGGTTTTATAAACAAACAAAAGGCCCACAAAAAAGATTATTCTCTGCTGCCACCACTCAAACAAAACAGTCAACAGTAATGGCAGCGTTTGCACAAAGCTTACCAACACAAGACTGGAAGGTAATAATGAAATCCAAGCTTCACCTGAGCCAGGATGGCATGAAAAACTCTGCTGTCTTTGATTTACACAGGTGTAGTTGTAGGCAAGTAATGACCAAAGTTACACGGTAGACAATAACCTAGACAACTGTGGATACATTCTTTTAAAAAAGAAGGAACAAACCAAGAGAGAAAGCACAAGTGAAAGAGTTCCAAATTCATTACTAATACCGGTCCCAATGCAGCAAGCAAAGAGCCATCCTTCAAAATAACAACAGCAACAAAAAATCCACCTCCTTGCAGGGTGCAAATCTAAGTTCTGTCTCATCAGCTGCTATTACCTTAGTAACTTCCCTTTTCCTAATTTCCATGTCACTTTCAGAGGCAAAAAAACCATACAGTCAGACAGTCTGTTTTAAAAACAACAAACTTTTAACTGTTTCAAAAGACAACAGGGGCACAGAAGGTCAGTAAACAGGAAACTATGAACAATTATCAGCTATAAGCAAACAGCAACAAAACTGAACTTTGTATAGGAAGATGAGACAAAGAATCATTGTTACTAACTGCTTTTAACAACTTCTGAGATTCTTTGGGAAGTAAAATTTTCCTGCTTTGTTTCTAACAGTTGAAAAAGCTCTTAATCCTTGAAAATCTGTACTCTGCAGACAGCATCTACAACAATCTCGACTGCTGCTGCACACATTTCAATCTCTCACTTCCTCTTATTAAAAAAAGTCTAAACCATTTCCTTTAACCGCAAACCCACATATTGTGTGGTTTTCAGTTTCAATATCATCTTCAGCAGAGCTCTGACAGAATCTTAAACAGCATTTTGGAATTGACAGCTTAAAGAGAGGAAAAAAAATAAATAAACAAAACCAAAGTGTTCCAAGCAGTGAGCGATGCTGCAGCTGGGCTGAAGAGAGACTCACAATGAAATACAATAATCAGTCCCAAGACTTCTGGGCTCACCCTCTGAGTTGGCCAGTTCCCCCTGTCAAGCAGTACTGACTGCAGCTGAAGAAAATTATTTGAATTCACAAATCACTACATGAATACACAAGAGTTGTGCCTGGGACATCTCCACATTTGCAAAACTACGCATGACACAATAATCAAACCACTTGATGCCTGCTCTCCCTCTGCATGCAAGACCCAGCAATTTTGGACTCAGCTCTTGGCATTTCGGGAAAAAGTGGTGACACCCCCAGTGCTGCTGCTCCCCTACAGAGAGCCTGTCCATCTGCATCGCTTCCGAAACAGGAGAGCAGCAGAGCTACCACCATATGGGCCAACAGGACTCTGCCATGCACACACGCCAAGCAGAAACATGGCTGTAGGCACTGGAGCATTTAAAAGGGGTAAATGTCCCTGCATCAGAACACTGGGAGTGAAAACAGAGCCCAGACTCACAGTGGCTAAGGCAGAGCTACCAAGGAGAGGTTTCATTTCTCCAGTCCTGTTTCCTGCCCTGCAACGCAGGGCTGCACTCAGGAGAAATTCCCTTTGCTCATTTTTCACCTGGGATATTTATCACAAAGCTCAACAAGGACACACACAGACAACTTCCTCTTTTTGTTGGTTTTCCCCATAAATTGTGGATTTCTGTTTGTTAGAAGTATAATTATATTTAACTGAAGGGATTTTCCAATGTACAAAACTACAGACTAAAAGGAACCTCTCAGAAAGACAGGAATTTGCAATCATCAAGTTAGAATGCCTTATTTACGTCAGTGAAGATTTGTAGAAACATAAAGTGAACATCAAATAGTGAAATGGCTTTGGATGAATGCTGGCTTTTAAATACTTTAACCACTTGGTTTGTTGGGCTTTTTTCCCTGAAAAAACACCTTAATTAAAATCAACATCGCACTTGATAGTCATTACTTCTTCTGGTAGTTCTTACTTCTTCCCATATGAGAAAAAAATGTTGACAAAACTCATCCTTTACCTCAGGTCAGTCAGGCAGGGTCACTCCTGACAGAAACCTGGGTGCAGCACTCAGAGGACCAAGTAAGCACCTAGAACTCTCAAACTCCCTTTGCCATTGCAGCTGAACCCAGAATGGGAACGGCACTGAAATTTTAATGGACTGAACCCACAAAGGTGTACTCGCTGCTCAAAGGTAGTAACTAGCATTTTCTTTGAAATTAGAAAAACCTCTCAAATAATTGTGTTCAAGGCAAAGTAATAAAATCCTGACTCGTATTCATTACTGAGAGTGGGTCGAGGGGCCATACACTTTCAGACGGTCTATTACTCATGAGGAAAATGAAGCTGGGAAGGACACAAGCACCCAGCACAAGGGTCGGAACTAGATGATCTTCAAGGTCCCCTTCCAACCCAAATAATTTTACGATTCTGCGGCCATGAGCTACATTCCTTCCTACAGCAAAGCACAACGATTACCTCCAGAGAGAAATTAACCGAGCACCGGAGAAATTAACAAGAGGCGTGACCCATCCTTCTCCCAACACCCAGACCCGGAGTTTCCCGCACGGCCCAGCCACCTCACCAGGCCAACACCGACCCACTGCCCTGGGCAGCCGGGGAGCTGCCCCAAGCACCCGCTCCATCTCACGCCGAGAGCTGCTAAGCAACCGCGCACTCGAACTTATCGAAATTAAACTTACTAATTTTACCCCGAGCCCCTTTTTGCCTCCGGTAGCGACAGGTTTTGGCGTGGGAAAAGCCCCGCGGCGCTGCCCACTCGCGGCTCGTGTGAGTCACGCACGGCAGCGGAGCGGCAGCGGCTCCGGGGGCTGCGCCGGGCCCAGGCCCCGCTCCTGCGGCCGCCGCCGGGATCGGCCCGGCCGCCTCCATTCCTCCATCCTTCTCTCCCGGGATCGACGCGGCGGCCGCACCGAAGCCCCGGGCCCCCATTCCCGGGCCGGGCGGCTCCCGCCCAGCCTCCCGGGCCCCGCCGCTAGGCCGCGGCGCAGCCGGCACAGCCGCAAGCCCGGCGGAGCGCCGGCCCGAGCGGCGCTGAGGATCTCGCCGGGGCGGCTCCCCATCCACCCCCCCTCTCGGCCGGGGCCCCCCGCACCTTCTTGATGTTGTAGAGCCGGGTGAGCATGCCGACGCCGCGGTCGTTGAGGATGGTGAGCTTCTCGGCCAGCTTCTGCTGGCTGGGCTGCAGAACGGACCGCGACATCCTGGCGCTCCGGTGGCCGCCCCGCCGCTGTGAGCCCCGCGGCCGCCGGCCTGGCCCGGCGCGGCGCTCCCTGTCCGCCCGGCCCGGCGCTCGGTGCCTCCGCGGGGCGTGGGCACGGGTCACGTGGCGCGGCGCTCGGGCGCCCCCGGCGGGCGGGCGGCGGCAGCGCAGGGCTCTGCCCGGTCCCGGGGTCCCTGAGGGGGCTCGGGCACAGCACCGAGGTGGGCGGCGGAACGGTGAAGAATGCCCGTTCTTCTGCAAGGTTTACACCTTAAATAAATACTACACCTTAAATAAAAATAAAACTATGGATGCCGCATCCATGGAGGTGTTGGCTGGATGGAGCTTTAAGCAAGCTGTGGTCTAGTGGAAGCTGTCGCTGTCCCTGCTGGGGAGATGGAACAGAATGGTCTTTATAGCCCCTTCCAAACTAAACCATTCTGTGAGGCTATGAAAGCCCCATTTTTTTTTACTTCATCACCTTCACTTTTATATTTAATCGACTCCATTTTTTTACTTAAACAACAAAAGTCCTGCATGTTGGCTGCAATATCTCCCTGCAGCACTAAAGCTTGGGAGCAGAGTGGCTGGAAATGGGCTCAATGGAAAACAGCTGGTCAGCAAAAGCTGAACCTGAGCCACTTTGTGATAAACCTGAGCTTGTGATGAACCTAAGCCTAGGGCAACAAGAAGGCCAATGGCACCTGGCCCGTATCAGAAATTGTGTGGCCAGCAGGACCAGGGAACCCCTTTGTACTTGGTACTGGTGAGGCCACATCTCAAGTGCTGTGTCCAGTACTGAGCCCTTCAGCTCAGGAGAGATATTGAGGGGCTGAAACTTTCCAGGGAAGCTGGCGAAGCTTCTTGCTCATATTCCTATGAGGAGCAGCTGAGGGAGCTGCTCTGGAGAAGAAGAGACTCCATGGGGGATCTCAACACCCTCTAGAAATCCCTGACAAAAGGGTGGAGTGAGGTGGGAGCCAGTCTCTTCTGCCATGCCAGTGACAGGATGAGAGGAAATGACCTTTAGCTGAGACAGGGGATAGACAGACTAAACATCAGAAAACTTTTTTCACTGTCAGGCATTGCAATAGGCTGCTCAGGGAGGTGGTGGAGTCACCACACCTGGAGATATTTAAGAGGCATCTGGATCTGGCACAGGATGATGTGGTTTAGGAGTTACAGTGGCAGTGCTGGACTGGTCACATTAAAGGTCTATTCCAACCTTGATGAGTCTATGATTTTGTTTAACTTAACCAACTGAAATTAAGAGCTAGGGCCCAGCAGAACACTGCATGGATTAATGCAGTGTCACAGTGGCACACTGTCACTGCTGGTGCCCCTTGTTTTTTCTGAGGGCACTTCCACCAGCACATCCCAACCACCCTGGGAAGTGAGAAGAACCCAGGGATACCCATGAAGGTGCTGCCCGCAGCCCCTCTGTCCCACTCAGGGCTCACACCATCCCCCTAAGCTGTTGTTCCAGACCACTGTACAGCAAATTCTGAGCAACACCACATCACCAGCTAGATGAGTCACATCACTGCTGGGTTTTTGTTCTCTTGAAGCACAGGAATTAAAAGGACATATTTTTAAGGAATGGTGAGATTTCTGTGCTACAAATGTCAACAGCAGACCTCCAGGAGACCATCCCCTTGTTGTGATGCCTTAGGAAGATGATTTCAGCACTGAGAGGCCAGCACAGCCAGCTGGGATGCAGGGATCCTCAGACTAGGGAATGAGAGACAGGCTTAAGAATTAACCTTCTAATCTAATTTTTTTTTTTTTATAGCGGCACAACCATCTGTGCCTTTTTTTGCATATAAATACAAGTATTTAATTTTCAGTTCACATTTTTGCATTAGAAATCAGAATTAGACTGTCTTTCAGAGATTTTAAACGAATCTATTTTAGAAAGCATAGAAATGAATGTGAGAAGCTAGAATGTAGTTAAATTGTTTCTGACTGACCTCTCCACTTCAGCAATTACAAGACAATTTATGATTCAGAATAAAACTAGGAAGCAAGAACCTAGAGTTCCAGTCTTAAGTCTGCTATTGATTCATCCATTGGCCTTTACCAGATGATTTAATTTCTTAGCTTTGTGTCCAAAAGTCAGGACTACCTAGCAACAATGTTGTAAAGATTAATTAGGTTAGACCTGTTAGACCTGACTTTTCATTACTGGCGTCTACTGGAAAACATCAGAAGTATTCAAATTGCTATTTAAATTGATAAAGCATAAAATGCTACGTGATTTAAATATATATCTATAGTAATATTCTACACAAAGCATCTGCCTTCCATTATATTTTTTTTAATATCAAATGTAATATTTCTACTCAAAGCAAAGATGTTTTCTCATGTAGTTGCGCTGCAAAATAAGAATCATAGAATGGTTTGGGTTGGAAGGGATCTTAAAGATGATCTCATTCCAAACCCCTGCCATGGGTAGGGAACCTTCCACTAGAGCAGGAACTCTGTCCAGCCTGGCCTTGAACACTTCCAGGGATGGGGAATCCACAGCCTCTCTGAACAGCCTGCTCCAGTGCCTCACCACTTCCACAGTAAAGAATTTCCCTCTAATATCTGATCTAAACTTATCCTCCTTCAGCTTAAAGCCATTTAAGAACAAATACTACTACTTTTTTTGTTCCTCGCCTACACACCCACAGCTAACACAAAAGCATCCCATTTTTAATTTCATGTTCATTTTTTAGCCATTTTAGATGTTCTAGAAGTTTCAATCAGTAACAATCACAGAATTTGTAATTTATATACAGCCAAGCAAGTGGAATGAAGTCACTGAGCCAGTTAGTGAGTTTTTGTGTGTTGTGTATTTGTATTATCTGAATTATCACTGTAATGAGGTTACACACAGACTTTTAACAAAGCTCTTGGTCAATGTCAATGTATGTACTAAAGCACCCCACAGTTTTGTCACCAATTTTAATGACAGCAGTATTAAGCTCCTGTTGTCACACCACTTTTGCAGCAACTTTATATAGCAACTTCAGGAATATAGGTAGATTTCCCAGCAGGAAAATTTATTGCCTATTAGATTATAAAAATGTCTGCATTCACCAATCTAACAGCAAGCATCACAATAACATTGAAATTCAAGTTTTGTCAGGAACAGCACAGCTCTTACAGGCGTGGCAAAAGGAAATGAACAAGAAAGTAAGGCTAAGAATTATTTTTAAAACACGCAATTTCTATTTGCTCAATGATTTATTAATTATTAACATTTAAACAGCTTTCTATATTTATTCCAAATACAAGTTTAGGGTAAGAAACAGCACTTCAGATTTGGGTCAAGATCAGCTCTGGTTCTTTTAAAGTCAATTCTCTGTTCAGTACAGAGTTTAATTTACTAATCACTATAGGGCTTTCAGACAGGAATGAAAATGACAAAATTATTTGGGTTGGAAGGGACCCTAAAGATCATCATGTTCCAAGCCCCTGCCACGGGCAGGAACCACTTTCCACTAGATGAGGTTGCTCAGAGCTCCATCCACCCTTGGTATGGGGCATCCACAGCTTCTTTGGGCAGCCTGTACTACTGCATTTGTATTTTAAATTTTCCTAGTAAAGAACTGTTATTCCTACTCCCATATCTTTGCCTGAGACCCCCTTAATTTTAAAATTACAATAATTTGGAGGGAGTTTGCATTTGCCATTTCAAGAGAGGCTCCTGCCTTCCTTAGCAGACAGCTGTATTTTCAAACCAAGACAGCTGTAGGGCTTCTGTTGGGCCTTCAGGTTTAACTATCTTTGTTTACCTACAGAGCCTTTTTTTGGCAGGTATGCACAAGCTCCAGGGCTCTGATCTACTTTCTACAGCCTGTGTTACACTTCTGTCCTAGATAAATGGGGTAGCACCAGTGGTTACAGTTGCCAATGTACAAAAATAACCTATTAGAGGTTACTTTGTCTTCTCCCTTTCTGTCATGAGAGCCCAGGGGAATACCAAGTCCCTCTTTAAATACAACAGCTTTTACAATCATCCATTAAAGACTAAAGAAAAAAAATCCCTGCCCAAACTTACCTTAAAGAGCAGAAAATTCAAATCAAGGAACATCCAAAAAATTAAGGGGTTTCCCCCATTCTAGGAATCACATTTACCAGCCAGTGGGGATCTTTAATACAAGATATTAATGCAAGTTAGAGGTTTACATGTGACAAGAGTGAAATGGTAGATTTTTGTAAATAAAATGTGTGCCAAAAAGCAAGCTAGTGGAGAAGAATGACATGAGTACCACCCATCAATCCCAAGGTATTACTTTCAAAATGACAAAATAAAGCATTCCTTATAGCTCAATACGACACAGTAATTGAGTTTTAGACTATTGATATACATATGTGACATCCAAGGGACCTCAGTTTACATGCTGAAATGTTTATGAGGAAAGTTCAGGTCACACCTATGATCAAGCTGGGGAAAAGGTTGAAAAACCACTACAGTTTTCTTCCACATTTCCATCTGTAATTTTTTTTCATTTGACAAAGAAATATGGATTTTCTTGAGGATGTAAAAACCCCCAGTTGTTTCACACAGCACAAATACATAACTTAGACCAGAGATGGAGTATGATATGACAAAATGCTATCCCCATATGCTGTGGGAAACCCTGTGGGTGGAGAAAGGCAGAAGGACAGGACAAGGCTGTGAACACTAAGGAGTGTTCAAATAACTGCTTCAAATAACTGCAGCTAAGAAGTGAAGTTCAGTGGTTATTAAGGTTGCCACAATAAAAATTATGTGCAACCATCAAACTTACATGACACAATAAAAACATGTGGGATGAATCTGCATCTTTAGCTGTTTAAGTAGCCTAATTTAAGTTCTTCTTTGAAATAATATGCAGAAAATTTTGCTTTTAGGGAAACCTGGTACAATAGTTTTCCTACAGGAAGCATGAGTACTTAAAAAGTACTTATTTCCTAATGATTTGCTCTCTAGGTAAACAGTGCATGACTTCCTTTGCTGAAGCACAGGACTAGATAGCAAAGAATTTCCTTCTATAGATGAGTCAAGCAACTTGGATTTTGTGTATTTAAAATTTGTTTTTTCAACTTAAGTACTACTGTTAAGAGTTATAAAGCAGAATGTAAAATAAAGCCACAATTTTAAGGATTTCTAACAAGTAATAAAACCATTAATCAGAAAATCAATATCAATCATCACCAGTTGATTTCCTTACACAGATTAGTTCTACTGCATTTAGAACTTCACACATACATTTTTTTAGTGATAAAATGTTTAGGGGTTTGCTGGTGTTGAAGTTGTTGTAATGTTTAGCTACTTTTAATTTTTTAAAGGATGTTAATAGCATAACTATCTTTTAACATGGTTGAAAAAAGTTTGGCTTATATATATATATAAAATGTATAATGAGTTATACCTATATCTTCCAAGTTTGTTTTGTTTTCCCTGCAATATTTTTTTACCTTGATAATGAAAATGTTAATGATCAGGCAAGTGTTATTCACACAAAATAATCATGTCTAATGCAGAAAAATCTTTTCCCTTCATAGTGTTCGTGTCAAAAGTAGTCTCTTGTTTATCTTGCTGAATTAACAAGGAATTAACAAGGAATGCCATTAGCAAAGTAGCATCAGAGATTTTTATCTGCTTCAATTAATGAAGCTCATTGTTTAGAGTTGGACAGAAAACAGCCATTACATCTTATAAAAAATTGTGAAGTTTTAATATTAAGATGAAGCCAAGAACACTGAGTGCTGCTCACAAAGAGTCATTGACTGGTACTCCAAACACTAGATGGCCTTTTTGGTAGGACATTCATCCTGTCAGTCAAACTTGAATGGAACTGAAATGGAAATCTTCAACACTTGAGAGCTGTTCTTCAGTGATCTTCAGGTGATTCTGAAATTGTGGTTAAGAATGTGGGATGAAAAAGGAAGAAAGGACTTGTTTTTACAAGACACAAAGGAAAGAAATGTTCCTAATTAAGATGTTAGCAAGATAGTAAATTAATTCCATCAAATCTACTCATAATGACATCCAAATCTAGTTTTCAACCATTAGTTTAAGTCTAAATTCTATACAAGTTTTTTCTAAAGTAAATCAGAAAACATGGCTATATCATCCTGAACCTCATTTATGGTCCACATATAGAAATTCATTTCATATAAAATAATTAATCAATTACTTGAATAGGCAATCAGAATGGAAACTTTTGGTTACTTTAAAAGTAGTGATAAAGGAGCACTAAAAGCTTAGGAACAGCTTTTGAGTTCAAGCAGAATGGGTATTTCAGTAAAAAATGTAGAGAACAAAGAGAAAATATGATTAAAGAATCCCCTAAGTTTTCAGTCTGCCTCGTTATTGAAGAAAAAAAGAATTAAACACATTGAAGAGACAGTTTAGGTCAATCTGGGTCATTCTTTGACTCTGGAGTATACCATTAAAAAAAAGGTTTTTTCTGAGTGTGCCTATGTGGGTATACTCCAGGATGCCACCTCTTTTTCCAGAGAAGTCTTTCTACTTTTTGAAGCCCTGGTTTTCAAGTAATTTCAGCTATCCTTCAAATGTTAATGCCTCTGTCTCAGTCCTCACAGCAAAAAAAAAAAAAAAAAAAAAATTCCAAAAGTACAATTTTCTTTGCTGACACATGTAATACCTCATTGCAAACCTGGATAACATAGTTCTTTCCCATCCACACTATTTACAAGTTCACTTTACTCTGTCACCTGAAATTTGCATTCTCTCCCACTTCACAGATGTAGCCTCTGGAGTCAGAACTTCATGTAAATAAAATATTGTATGGAATTTTTTTAACTTCATCAGGCTGATCTTACTAATTTTTATTATTCACTTGACCAAAGGAAAATAAAAACCTAAGAACCTGGGCAGATTAAAAGCCCATCAGGTCCAGTATCCTGTGTGTCTCTATCCTGTGGCCAAAGAAGGGAGTGCTGAGGAAGAACATGAGGATGAGCAGATATCACTGCCTCTGCAGAGTGCACTCTCACACCCCAACAGCTGCAGCTCAGGGACATTGTCTTGCATTTAATACCTGTTGATCTACTTCTCTTTCATAAGTGTGTCAGAAATCTGAATCTATGCAAACTTCTAGGATCCTGCAGCAAAGGCTCACTTAGCTTAACTGTGCCTTGGGCACAGGAATTTAAAGGAATAACATAGGTCATATCCTGCCTCAATATTTTGAGAGAAAAAGGAAAGTTGGGTCTCTCCTTGTGAGTGGAATGGAAGTTATTAGGCAGCTCTGGGCTGGTTGAGTCAAACTAAAGACATAAAAAGAGACAGGGCTTGGACAGCTTAATCTTCCTTCCCTTCCTTCCGGGAACTGCTTCCAGCACAAAAATATCAAGTACAAGGTAATGCTAGTGATATGGTAAGGTAAAAAAATGGTATGAAGAGGAAAAGTATTCACCAGAATTTTTTTTTTCAGGATGTGGGATTCTGTGTTGATCATGTTCCACTTCATCTTTACCCTACTTATAGAAGGATCTCTTCATGATGAACAGTAAGAGCAGGTACTACTTACAAGCCTAACTACACTAATCTATAAAATAATTTTCCTACTCTATTTGCTGTTTTATGATCCTGAGTAGAATTTATAATGGTTTCCTTCCTGAACTCTGTGAAACAAAACAAAACTTGTTATGCTTCCTGGCACAAATGGTAACATTAATATTTCATTATGCTTGTGGAAATGACACATTAACAAAAACTATACATAAGATGCTACAAGAACTCTGAAATAAAATTTGACTTTTACCCTCTTTGATTTTACTTTTTGAGGCTGTAGGCTCGGCATTTACAACAAGAGAAATTTTTGTGCATTTTTGTAAAGTAGCTCTCCTGAATGACTACTGAAACAAACCTGTAGAGAAAAATTGTGAGACAGATGAACTGCATTTTTGCAGTAGACTGTTAAAATCCAAAGTACAAAATAGATAGTTGAGTATTCTGGCAAAAAAAAAACAAAAACCCAACATATTAAGATCAGTCATAATAACCACTGAAAAATTATAACCTTTTACTTCACATCTGCCACCTAAAATAGGGAAAGAAAACCACATTTCAGGTTTCAAAGGACTTGAAAGCATTGCAGAAACTCACATCAACAGCATCTCTCAAAGAAGAGCTCATATTTTCTTATTTCTTTTTTGAGAGTCCTGACCCTTAAAGGCTTTTTCAGCTTTTACTGAAAGGTTAACTTCTCTCAGGCTGGTTTTCCTGAAGTGAAGGTATACTTAAAAGGAAATAATAGACAAGTGGTGGAGAAAAACTGCCTTTGGTGACTGATGGTCTGTACTAACTGCATGGTTATTCATCACTCCTTTGCAGAGCAGCCAGCCTGAATAGAAGGTGTTTCATACATGGGCATTTTTGTTAAAGAGTTCTTGTAGTCTCTTGATAGCGTTCCATTTCTTGATGAACTTTTCCTAACTCCTACTAAACTGACATACTTTGTCACAGACATGTTTTATGAAAAATCCTTTCCTTAGGATTTTATCTCCTGAGAAGTGGAGAGGCCTCAGGAGCAAAATGTAAACATTGATTATCTGCTGCTGTGGAATGCAACAGGTGCATCTGTGATTGGTCTCATGCAGTTGTTTCTAATTAATGGCCAATCACAGTCAGCTGGCTCAGACTGGTCAGTCTGGTCTGGACTGTCTGGTCAGTCACAAGCCTTTGTTATCATTCCTTTTCTATTCTTAGCTAGCCTTCTGATGGAATCCTTTCTTCTGTTCTTTTAGTACAGTTTTAATATAATATATATAATAAAATAATAAATCGGCCTTCTGAAACATGGAGTCAGATCCTCATCTCTTCCCTCATCCTGGGACCCCTGCAAACACCATCTCAATACTTGGTTTTACACCAAGCTACATGAACAACTTGTATATATGTGTGCATGTGTGTGTATACATATATATACACACACATATATATATATAAAATCTTTTTCTGCTTTTGCTAACACATGACTGCAGAGAAGTTCAAGTCCACCTGGAGAACAGAAACCTGGGCACAAATGGGAGTGAAATTCAAATCCTACTTATGTAACACAGACACAAGTACTGCCAGATCTTCCTCATACCAGTCCCCCGGGGTACTGCCTTTGGCTACTAAATATTTCAGTCCCTGTTCCTCAGTGCTCTTCATTAAGCACAATCCCTGACACACTATAAAGGCACACATCTTTAGATCAGTCAACCTGTCTTCTCATTTCTATGGATTGCTCACAAAGTGAGAGCAGAAAGGAATGCCCTGGTGTTTGTAGGGCCATGCCTTTGGCCTTGGGCATGACTTTGCTTCTGGGGAGATTTCCCTGCAGCAATTTAACAAGATATGCCAGTGGAAACACCACTGGCTCAGCATAGCTTTAGAGACACCAGCAAATTATGCTGCTTGAAATAAAATATTAAACAAGGAGCAGCTGCCTACCCTTCAGGCCAGGGATAAAAGGCAGAGTTTGAAAAAGGTTCACAGACTTAATAATATTATTAGGAGCAACCATTTGTCCTCTATTTGCAGTCTTTAGCAGTCTGGACTGGGCTTCCATATTACACCTTATCAGAGTTAGATCACTAACTCAGTCCCCCAAACTCCAAAGAGTTGAGGAACTGGCTGTGTTTCTAGGCTTGACCATGATGCATCCTCTGCTCTTACCTAACACACTGCATAGATAAAGCTGGTCAAGAAGGATGTAGCATGGCTTTAATTTGTATGCCAAAGGAATACAGGAAGAAATTATATGTAAATGTGTGCTTAGGATATATACTTCCCCTTACAATGGAAAGCCCTCTGCAGCAGTACAGTTATGAAGAAACAAGGCACAAAAATATGTACAATTGACTCCCAGCACCTCTGGCTTCACCCTATTCCCACACACAAGTAACTGCACTTTGTTTGGCCAATAGGGTCTAGCACTTCCAATGTGTTACAAACTGGCAGATGCAGAAATTCAGAGCAAACTGACACCCTCCAGCAAAGCTTGGCTCACTAACAACCAGGTCACAGTATGTGTGTAACTACAGCACTTTGGGCAGGAATGACCTGTTAGCTTGCTGTACACAGCCTTCAGCATGCTCTTGGCTTCACATTTAGTCCAACTACTACAGCAACACATTTAAAACGCTATATACCTAATCTGCCTCTGCCATCACTGCTTAATCCTGCCATCCTAGGAAAATCCCTCAAAACCCACAATAATTGGCAAGATTAAAATTCCTTAGGCCTTCACAGATGATCTCAGTACACAAAACTGAGAATCCTTGTGGACTCTACACTCTTCGTGATATTAAGTTCTGGAAGCGGCCTTGCTGCAAATTCATTCTTCCTCATAAAATAACATTTCAAGATTTTGTTTGAACTTCACTAGCTTTTTGAAATCTCACTTTCCAGTCAGGATTCCACTTATGACAGATTTTCTAGGCATGTTACTGGGTATGAGAGCAAAGAAGTTAATATCTGCATCCTCATTCAGGATGTGGGACACAGGTACACAACCAGGCTGGAAAAGAAGACCAATCACTCACCATCAGCATTGCTGAGACTTTATTTTTCTTCCAGAATATTCCTTCCCCACCATCAGATAATGCCAAGTCTAAAAGATGAAAAACAAACTGATAAGAACAAAGGAGTGGGTGTTTTTCAGCCAAAACCTCTCCATGAAGGTAATGGCATGGAGGAGAAATGTATGCCACCAAAGGGAAATGGGAGCAGGTCATAGTACATGGCAGGATGGCTGGAGTATCTTGCCCTATTGCTCAGGGTGTGAATTACCCTGAACTTGTGACTCCTAACTGCTTCAGAAAGGGAAAAGCCAGCAGGAGCTTGTCACAGCATATGCCACAGCACATACAGCAGTTGAGACAGCCAGCATATATAGAGTATCACCACACAATTTCAGAAAGCTTCAGCTCATAAAGAGTAACACCGCACCTCTTCAGAAGGCTTCAGGCATCTGCCCTTGTCCTTCAGCCCAGCCTTTTATCCCCTCCTGTTGATGCCCTGCACCTGTGTGCCCTCTGTTCCCTTTGGTGGTTGGTCAGTGCCATGTGTCTCGTTACCTTCAATGCTGCTCACCTGCTTCTCACAGCTGTGACCAATTGGGGATGAGGCTCAGCCACAGCCCCACTCCCAATCACCACAAACTATGCCTACAGGAGGAGGCATCATGTCTTGACAGCTTTGCAAAGCTGAAACCAAGATTCTGCTCCAGCTGAGGGTCTCCAGGCTGTGTAGGAGACAGCATCCTGTAATGCATGGAGCATTACATACACTCAGAAGGGTTTAAGTGTGTTTTGGCACAAATTGTGGTGAAATAGTCCCCCTGCAGGATGCTAGTCCCTCCCAAGTCATCATGGACAGGAGCTGCCTGTTCCAAGGGGTCCATGTACCACAGAGTGCTTTGATAAGAGTCTGACATATGCAGTGCCATTTAAGCTTTAAACTATTCTCTGCACTTGTGTCAAGGATGAGATCAACTCTCCTGAATACCATTGCCCCAAATAGCAAAATGCACTTCCAAAAAGGCTTATTAGAACTTCACACAATGGCATTATTATTTCCCTCTCTCTGTTTTAAATACCTCCTCATGCATTTCACTGTCACACTTGCATTTCTCATCACCATACTACATTCATGATTCACAGTCATCCAGTCACCAACTGGTGCACAGAGTTATTTCCAACTTCTCTGTTATTTTCAACCACAGAACATAGAGCTTGAAGCAGAGGCATTATTAGAGTTAGATATTAGCTCACAATACTTTGATTTTCTCCCCCATTTCTCTTACTCCTCAAAGTCATCTGGTAAATGCAGGTTGAAATGTGATGTAATTAGCGTATTAATTAGGCTTCAGTTCTCCACTTCAGTTAAATTACCAACCTAAGAATCAACTACCAATTTTCAGTGTATTTTACAATCTAGCTCAACCCTCCAATATATGCATCTTTCAGAGAGCAAGGCTGATTTTTCAAAGTCAGCTATCTGGAATGTCTGGTTATCACTTTTCAGATGGGAGCCAGCTCTTTTGCATCAATAAGTACAGGCAGTACCTAGACAAAAATAATAGTGGAAGGAAATAGATACAGAGATGTACTGCCTTATGAGCTCTTTGAATATGTACAAGCTGCTTTGTGTAATAATTAGGAATTACAGTACACATTTCTTACGGTATACCCATAGAACAGGTTCTGCTGAATTTCTTGAAAGACAAAACAGAAGAATCATAACATTGAAAATTACTTTACTGCATTTGCATTGATATGTAGCTTATTCAAAACCTGAAGATCCAGAAATACCATAAATACTTTCAGCCAAGGAAGTAGAGAAAACATCCAGCTCCTGCCACGCCTTTAAAGAAGTCTTCTACTCTCAGCAAAGCATGCAAGACAAATACAGGAAATCATCTGTGAACTGAAATCCCAGTTTAAAACTAATTCACAATTATCTTCTCTTCCATCCTGTAATGAACAGTATTAACAACTTGACATCATCATGGAAATGCCTGCTTTATAAGAAATAGTGTCTATGAATATTCAAGACAGATCTAATGCTTATGACACAAATGGACACACTAAATAAGATATATATATATATATAAAGATAATAATTCTGCATATAAACATCTGCAGTGTGTTTGGATTTCAGAGAGAAAAGAGCAGCACAGATTTTTTTTTGTCCAGTAGGGACCCCTGGTGTTTAAGGCAGCTACAACAAGGATCAACATCCCTAGCAGAAAATGAATTTATTGCTGTGGAGTCAGCTGCCTTTGTGCATCCACATCTATTGCATCTTCCTCTTTGAGATCAAGGAACAATACCTAGCTGTGTTATTAAGTTTAATTACGAGTGTCTTGCAGATTTGTCTTAGTCTTGCAAAAGCTTACACAGCACACCCCATACTCATACGGGCCAGAAGCTGGAACAAAGCACCTGGTTATTCTAAGGGGAGGATGCTGGGGCTTGTCTGCAAGCAGATTTTGCTAAGGCCTTGCAAATTTCCTGATATGAGACTGAATCCCCCCAAACTGGGCCAAGAGACACTTCTGAGACAAAGTCCAAAAAATTGGTATTTGTTCTATTCAGCGCACTGGATGGTGGAGATCACTGCTCCTAACAGTGCACACCTGGGCACACAGCAAATCACAATATATGGCTACATTCATAGTTTTCCTTAGAAAAGGGTTTTCTAAAAAAAACTAGTCTTAATTACAATATTTCTTAATTACAAATACACTACAAGCGTTTCTTGGTCTATCAGCTTTTGCTACACTATGTTGTAAATGCCTTAAAATTAATAACCTAAAATTACCCCTTGTGGGTCTTACTACAATGCATCTTTCATAGTTCTATTTCTCCAAAGTGTCTAGTCTTATTTATAAGGCCACTCTTCAAAACCTGTTTTTAGTTCTATTTCTCTGTTAACAATGTCTGTCCTATTCTATGGCATTTCTAAGTCAGCATTCCTTATCTCAAGGTTTGCATAAAGATGCACACTGTGTGAGCTTTCTGTTAGCTTTTGAGAATTTTCTATAAATCCATTTTCCACAGTTATGAAAATTATTTCCTAAAAGCCATCACTATCATTAGCATATGCGAGGCACAGTGCATGCCGATGGTGGCACTGAGGAAGGCTCTGTGTCTTCCTCGGGGGTCTCCTGGGGAAGGCTGGATGTCTTCATCACCATGCCCTTTTCACCTTTCTCCTCTAGGCATGTGCAGTCTGTTGTTAGCTGTTCTATTGATTTCCTCACTGGAAAAACTTGCTTGAAACTTGTTTGCAAAGTTTTGGCAAGGTTTGTCCTTCGTTTTTTGCGAGTTTCGTTCTCTATTTCTTGCCAAGTCTCATCTAGCTTCTACATTGGTTACAATGCTTCTTGTTCTTGCCCAAGTATGCCTAGGCATGGTGCTTTTAACCCTCTCAAGGCTCTCTGCATTCTTGCAAGATACCCTAAGAGCCTTGTCTTTCACAGAGGCAGCTACAGGGAGCCAATACAGCTTGAAAACAGCCATGAAATTTTATGTAATTGCTGGCCTGGGCCACAGACCTAAAGCTCTCCATCACTTCCTTTGTGGTCAACTTCATCAAAATAACTGATAAGGCCTTAACAAAGAACAAATTAATCAACTTCTGCATCATTATTGTTTTAAGGTAACTGCTATGAAGCACAGTCCACTTGTAGCCGTGGGGAACAAAGACTCAAAGACCTCCCTATACCTCTGAATAAGATCTCTTTATTACCAGAAATCAACTCCTCTTCACACCCTTAATTTCCACCAGACACAACCCAAACCAAACAGAGGCCTAAGAGAACTTAACAGAAAGAGGGCACACATTGGCTGGCTCAGCTGCAGTGCTGCTGTCCACACATCCTACCACCCCATCAGCTGCAGGTAGTGTGTGGGGTATTCTGCCTTTTTTAGATTACCTCGATTTTATATCTCATTCCTGTTAGAAAACTGCCTCTGGCATTCCCAGAAATAACTCAAGCTCTTGCAGTTCCTAACAGCATTCTCTGCTTCTTGAACTGCCAAGGCATTTGTAAACCTCTTTACGTGGCTGCCTTTGGTCTGTGCTGCGTTCTGGGGGACTATCAGGAGGATCTTCTCAGAGTCATCAGATCCCTCCAGCATAAGTTTGAGGAATAATGTAAGAGGAGAAGTATTGTAGTAGTATCTCCTTATTCTATAAGCCAGCACAGAGCATTGTTAGCAAACTGAAAAGCATTTGTGGTAGAATTTAAGTTAACAGTATCTCACTTCGCAAAAAAATGTTTCACATGCTTACAGAGGCTTCCATTGTCTGAAGGGACCTACAAGGAAGAGGGATTCTTCTTCAGGAACCTCAGTGATAGGACAAGAACAGGTTCAAAATGAAAGGATGGAAATAGATATCTGGAAGAAATTATTTATTGTGGGAGTGGCAAGGCACTGGAACAGATTGCCCAGAGATGCTGTGGACTCCCCATCTCTGGAAGAGTTGGAAGCCAACGCAGCGCTTGGAACAACCTGGTCGAATGCAAGGTGTCCATGCCCCATGTCAGGGGGCTTGGAATGAGATTGTCTTTAAGGTCCCTTCCAACCCAAACCAGGCTGTGATTCTCTGACTGTGTACCAGCTGGGGAACATTGCAAAAGGTACACTACAGAGAATACAAGAAAACACGGGCATTAAGTCGTTTGGGAATAAAGGGGGAAGCAGCTTCACCTTGTCTCCCTTTTCTTCATTTTACCTTTCTGGAAAAAAAATAAACCCTATATACATTTAACTCTAATATTTCCCATTTAGGTTTTTCCAATGTTTCCCACACTTCCCAACAAGCAGGTCCCTCTTAGAGCCAGACAGGCGCTGCTGCACGGCCTGCAAAGACGCCTTTTCTATTTAAAGGCTCCTTCAGTTACGCCAGGACGGCCCGGGGGGGGCCGGGGCACCCGAGGCACCGCGGTACCGCCCCCGGGGCCGCGTCACGGGCGGCCGGCGCTGCACGGCACGGCGCTGCACGGCACGGCACGGCACGGCACGGCACGGCGCTGCCGGCAGTCGCGCCATGCACTCCCTCGCCCAGGAGATCCGCAGCTTCTCCAGGGCCAACCTGCGCAAGCAGCGCACCCGCGTCACCACGCTGACCGGCCGCAGGATCGTCGAGACGTGGCGCGGCGCCTGCCTGCACATGGAGGAGGAGGAGGAGGCGGCGCCCGGCGGCGGCTTCGTGCAGGACCTGAGCGCTGACCTGCAGGTCGGAGTGGTGAAGCCCTGGCTGCTGCTGGGTGAGTGCGCTGGGAGAGGGGGGTGCGGTGCTGCAGCTCGGCGCAGACACGGGCACGCTCTGTCTCTCTCCGCAGGGTCGCAGGATGCTGCTCACGACCTGGAGACGATGAGGAAGCACAAGGTAGCGTTTCGTGGGCGTCTCGTATCATGCGCGCTGTGCGTTTCTCCTGTACATTAAAAATTCTGGAATATCCTCTGGCGAACCTCAGGAAAAATGCATTCCACTTGTATTTTCAAGAGGCTGCTCCGTTTGCAGGTGGATGGGTTTCTGTTGGCTTCACGAGAAGCTGAGATGCTTTCAGAGCATCCCAGAATCTTCCAAGGCACTTCTGGAGATTCTCTAGTGCAAACCCCCTGCCAAGGCAGGGTCACCCCGAGCACGTGGCACAGGGACGTGTCCAGGTGGCTTTGGAATGTCTCCAGACAGACCCTGTGACCTTCCTGGGCACCTGTTCCAGTGCTTGGCCACCCTCAATCTAAAGAAGTCCTTGCTCATGCTGAGGTGGAACTTCTTACATTTTGGTTCATGGCAATTGCTCATCATCCTGTTGCTAGGTACCACTGAAAAGAATCTTGCTTCCCTGCAAGAGTGAGGATTGTTTAGAGCTGTTTAATGGAACAGATTCCTACACTGCCAGAGATATTTCATTTCAGACACTAAGGAGCACCATTCCCCCTTGCCTTATGTGGATTGATGAAACTAGAAAAACAAAGCAGCTTCTCTAAGTCTGTCCCACATTTTTGTCTTTTTACTCTTCTCTGTTGCAGTAATGGGCTGATAAGGCCTTTGGACAGTGGTGGCTGTGCAGGACAGGGCTTGCACCAGGTTGGCATCTGGTGCCATCTAAATGTCATTTTACTGTAACCTTAAATAATCCACAACCTGGTTATAGCCTGGACAGAGCAGAGATGGCAGGAGGCCAGAGGTGGTGTCGCCTGCCAAGAACAGGTGTGGTTTACTCTGAATCCTCCTGCTTCAGCAAATGTTTCTGCTCACTAACTAGAAGGAACGTTAAGATGATGGGTTAGAGCAGGCTTGAAATTTGGGTAATTGCTGGGTGGTCTGTGCTTTCATTCCTACTGCTTTCTCTTCTTTTCCAACCATGTGATGAAAACTCCCTTTTCTGTTGAAAATCCATTTTTTAGTCTGTGTTTGAGCACTGATCTTTTCATTTCCTCTCAGAAAAACCCTGAGATTTGTCACAGTATGTATTAGCACACTTCAAAACTTTGCTTGGAGAAAAGCATACCATAGATAACATATGTATGTAAAACTAAATATTGCATCAGTATAAGGTAGAGTCTGTGTATGCCTAAAGATTAATGCACTTTTGTTACTGCTTGTTTTGCTTGCTATGTTCAGAAAATGCCTTTTTCTTTTTTTTTTTTTTTTTTTTTTTTGACTTAGGTCACTCACGTTCTAAATGTGGCATATGGAGTCCAAAATGCCTTCCTTGATGACTTCATATACAAGACCATTTCCATTCTGGACCTCCCAGAAACTGATATTACCTCCTATTTCCCTGAATGTTTTGAGTTTATTGAGAAAGCCAGGATCCAGGTATGGTCTATTAAAAATTTATGTTAGCAGTTATCCTGTGTAGATTATTTATAACACTACGTAAGAACTAAAGCAGATTCTTTTGTTAAAAGAAAATATGGTGCCAAATGAATAGTTTTAAAGTATTTTTAAATTTTTAAATGTCTTTCTAAGTTTTAGATAGAAATTCCAAGTAATTTCTAAGCATTCCTAGAAGCATAGCACTGCTGTTAATCTTCATTCCCTCCAGCACTGCTTTTTCAGAATGACAGTCTTGCATTTCAGAGAAATGCATCTTGAAAACAGTTGGACCAGGGCTTAATTTGAGATGACACAACTAACTGCATCCTAAATCCAAGTCACTATCCTTAACAGAAGGAAATGAAGAAAATTTATTTCTCCTTTGGGGATGTTGTTTTGGATTAGAAACCAGCCTGGATCAGAAGCAAGAAACAGAGCTTTTACAGTTCTGTGTGCTTTATCATCAGCTGTTCACCATCCTTGTGCTTTTCATTATAGAATCCTTGAAGGGTTTGGGGTGGAAGGGACCTTAAAGATTATCTAGCCCCAAACCCCTGCCATGGGCAGGGACACCTCCCACTAGAGCAGGTTGCTCCAAGAAGATGCTGTGAGTCCACATACATACCAAGAATATCAGAATGTGTTAGCAGTCTTGGAGCCAAAAGTGATTTAAGTGCTCACAGAATCCTGAAAGGATGTGACGTAGAAAAAAACCTGAAAAACCCTTCTGGGGCTGCTTGCAGAGTTATCTGTAGCCCAACTCAGAGCTGTTCAATTCAGGCTTACTGTGCAATTTACAACAACCATTGTTTTGGTATCTAAACTCTAACTCAACAACCAAACATTATTGGGTGCTATTTTTCCATATCTGTCAGGTTCATTGTATATGTAGATTGGGATAAAAGATGATCTTGCCCCAGTTTTCTTTGTGTCTCAGTGTTCTTTCCTTCTCTCATTTATAATTTACAAGCTATGTGATAACGTATTATCACTAAATGACCTTTTCAAGGTTTCTAATTACAGTTTCCAGTTCATTTCTAAATGAGAGTTGCCATTCACAACTGCACAATTTTGCTTTCTGCCTCTGGTGTTTGTATCTCAGTTACTGTTTTGTAGGTAAGGAGGTTACAGGAAAACTTTTACAACAACATTAGTAGTTTTCTGATGGAAGAGGTGGATGAAAGAGAAGCTAATTGGTGGAATAGCTCTCCAAGAGCAATTAAAAAAGCACATGATAGTGGTATACAGAGAGAGATCTCGAGGTGGTTTAAATTACTTCATTTACTTTGACAATATAGTGTCAAAAGAGCTTCTGATAAATTATGCCATGAAGTGTTCTTCTGCTTAAGTAACCACAGAGACACTCCTGCTTCACCTCCTAAAATGGGGGAGGAAGAGATGTTCACTGGTGAGAGAACATGATATATGGGGAATTATTTCTAGAACATGGTTAAGTCCATGAAGGAAGTATGAGAGCATGTGAGTTTGAGGATGCAAGTGAAGGCTGCACTGTTCATTGCCAGCTGGCTACTTGTAACAGGATTCACTTTTCTAAAACTGTAATGGCTCAAGTCTCTAGACACCATGGCACAAATTCTGATACTGATCAGAGCTCAGCTTTTCTTCTAGGCTCCAACCTGGCAGGCAGGTTTTCCATGACATGTTCAGTGACCCATGTCAGTCATAATACTGTGAATGAGGGATACTTTTGTTATATCTTTAATATCTGGTGATAAAACTTCTGAAATCTTGTGTTTCCAAAGAGAAAATCTTTGCTTATTCATGAACATCACTCCTTATTGCTCCCCCTGTCTTTCCTAAGGAAAAAGCCTCAGTTGACTGCAAAGTAAAATGGATCTAAAAGGAATTTCATTAGCCTTCAACTGCACTAAAACCTTTATTCTTCTTTTAAATTTCTTCCCTTGATGAGGCTTTTTGCCCTCTGTGTAGAACCACTGTATAATCACCATTTCTGCTGGTGGAAGGTGATTTTGTTTCTCTCTCCATAAAAATTTTCAAAAAACCCAACTTGGTCTTGAATCTTGCATGATTCTTGCAAGTCCACAGACCATTTCAGAGTATCAGCATCAGAGCAAGTTCTTGGTAAATAGAGATGAATTTCCTGTTTGCCATCTGTTCCTCACTTTTATTCTGTATTTACAGCTAATACAAAATTAGTTAACAATGACATGCCTAATTCATTTTTGTATGAACTGTAAACAATGTACTTCAGCAAGGAAAGATAAACATTCTCAGGATTAAAGTTGGTTTCATATTATGGCCCAGATTCATTCATGTTCAGTAATTTTCAGGATTAGTGAGTATCACTAAATAATTTTTGGCAGTGTAAAACAAACCAGTTACTTAAAAAGATGCATCAGACTTAAATGTGAAAGAAGGAAGTAAAGAATAAACTGTACAAAGGAAAAGAAAAAAAAATTAAGAGAGCAATTTCCAGCAGGCAGTGCACAGGAGATGTGATTTCCATTGCAAGGAAGGCTGTTACTGTTATTTGCTGTGCTGGGATGCAGGAGCTTAGACTCTGTTCCTAGCTCTGTCATAATGTTGTGTCTCATTCTTCTAGTCTCAGCTTGGAATTTCTCCAACAAGGATAATAATAATATTCCATTTCATACATTTTTTTTCTTGTTATTTAAACTGAAAGATTTTTGGAGCAGAAACCATTTTCTGGTCTGTGTGTCTGTTAAAATACCAGATAATTGTAGCTCCCAAATCTGTAACCTAAACTATTAAGTTCCTGGAAAGGAACCCTGGTGCTTAAAAGACCTTTTTGTCTCTGGATAAAATTCCCATTAAGTAACTTGTATCTGTTAAGGGTAGACAGAACAGGCTGTTTAAAACTAGAATAATTTTGTTGAGCCTTAAGTATCTGAGCACATCATGCCATGTTTGAGTATTGTCATTCAGAATATGGAAGTGCTGAGGGTGTGGAGGCTTCTTTTTGTGTCAAAGGGGCTTTTTCAGGTCATAGTGTAACACACAAACAAGACAACATCACAAAGCTTGGGCCTTGCAAACATTGCTTGAGACATGCTAGATTGTCTAGTAGTCTTTGTGTTAATTTGGGCTTGTTATTTCTTAACAAAGTCTAAAAAGAACCATTCAGGTGTCTCAAAGGTTGTGAGGGAAATGTTTAAGAAGGATAAAACCCATTAATTTTATATATAATTCAGGATCAGTCTGAATTCAAACCTCAGAAAAAGCATTTCTGAATTTATGGGAGGTTGGATTTTGCACCCTAGTTCCCAGTTAAGGGGCCTGAGTTGTACCAGTGGTGTGGTGGGAAGGTCTGTTGCAAATCATACAATGTCTTTTCTAATTTTTCTGTTCTTGTGCATGATCCCTGTTGCCCAGCATCTTCCCTGCAGAGTGCACAAGGAACATGCAACTGGGACTACAAGATGTTCTAAAATCTGCCTCTGTGCCCAACTCTTTGCTGCCTTGCTATGTTTTTAACCTTTAACAAGATACTGTCAAGTTCCTTTCCACATTGCAAATAAAATCTATTTCAAAACTGGCACTCACTTAGATCAGATGCTTCAGTATCCCAGGTGTCTATCTGTGATTTGGTTTTTACATTAACAGGCTGCTGTAAGGCCTCAGGAAGAAACACAGAGGATGTGTTTGAGTACTGTGGTATGAATGAGGTTTGACGAATTTGGTAATAATAAAGCACTTTTGGGTAGAAAAATACTTAATTTCATGCTTATATCATGAATACTTAATTTAATTCTTATATCATCCATTGTTTGAACTTACTTATATGTGTAAATATTTGCTTTGAGCTCAGCAAGGAGCTTACAGTAAGTCTTTTGTACAGTAAGAATTTTGTGTAAAGTTTCTTCCACTTGTAATCTACCTAATGAATATCCTTATGTTAATAACTTACATTTCATTTCTTTCTTGGAGGATGGTGTGGTGCTGGTTCACTGTAATGCAGGAGTCTCCCGTGCAGCAGCTGTAGTCATTGGTTTTCTCATGAATTCAGAAAGACTGAGCTTTGCCAGAGCCTTTTCCTTGGTGAAAAATGCGAGGCCTGCAGCTTGTCCAAACCCTGGCTTCATGGAGCAGCTCCACAAGTACCAAGAACAGATTTTAAAGGCAAATGGAAGCATAAACAATCATGACTGATCCAAAGAGAGAAGGGAAATTATGTGTTTTGACTATACAGGAAGAGATATTGGATGTATTTTAATGTCATTTTGAAATCCCCTTTCACATGTGCATTTTCAAATCTTTATATATTTTTTTCTTACCCTTCTTTGACTCTGTTTTTTCCAACATGTCATCAAAAGGCCAAATGGTGTTGTACTGACTTCAGAGAAGTTTTGCCTACAACAAGAGCACTAATAAAAAGATACAGCCCAGTTTTCCTTGAAATATTAGAAAACAATAGAATGATGGTTTGCTTACTGAACCATCAGAAAATGCAGGTAATAGAGAAAGGAAGTAAAATAACTGAGGTAAGTTGCTTTCTTTTCTCAAATATGTGCATTCTTAGTTAGTTGCAAAAACAAGATAATAAAATGTTCATATAATGAAGTACCCTGATATTGGATTTTAAAATTATATTGCAACTATATATGATATTACTGAGTTTTGTGGGCCAGCCAGCCATTATTCTTTTTTAATTAAAACTATGGTCTTTTGAGGATGCTCAAATGCATAGGGTGCTTTAATGCTTTGTGTATTTCTATTGTTTCTTATCTAGTAGTGATTTGAAGTGCACTAACATGATGAGTCCAGGCTTGGACCTAGCAGGGGTTTTTTTCCTGTACATCCTTTCAGTAGAGATACAAAAAATGTTAATAATGATTTGTCTCTGCTCATGCTACTGGCTTTTCTTACATCTGGTGCTGTCCCCTCACTCCATTCCATACCATGTGTAAAGAACAGATCATAGGATGTGTAATTTTGTCTTCCTGAGAGATCTCAGGCTGAAATTACTGTCTTAATAAGCTTTTAAAAATATTGACAAGATTTTAATAGTATTTTGTGGCCTTCACGCCAGCTCTTAATGATTTGATATATTAATATGCAACAAAATAAAGAGATCACTGTGTTTGGATAAATTGTGTGCTAAAGTGATTTTAAATGTTTGGTTTCAAGATTGGTGTTCTGTCCTGATACCAGTAGTTTAACTGTAAGACATTGGTGTGTTTGAACCAAGACCTCTCTTGTTCTCAGCGTGAATTGCTCAAGAACAGGAATTTGTATGAGCAGTTGTAGTGACAGGACAAGGGGGAATGGATTCAAAGAGAGGGAGTAGGTTGAGATTGGATTATTTACCCTGAGGGTGGGCAGGCCCTGGCACAGGCTGCCCAGAGAAGCTGTGGCCGCCCCATCCCTGCAAGTGCCCAAGGCCAGGTTGGACGGGGCTCACCGGGATAGTGGAAGGTGTTTCTGCCCATGGCAGCGGGTGGAGCTGGATGAGCTTTAAGATCCCTTCCAAGCCAAGCCATTCCACGATTCTATGCTAAACGTTAATGATCGGATCAGGCAACCATCGCTGTCCGTGGTCACCGACCCCCGTATCGGCGGGGGAGCAGCTCACTGCCTTGTCCCGGCGGCCGCCGGCAGCCTGGCACTGACTGACACCCATTCCCTGGGGAAGGCATGGTGGGGAGGCCGCTCCGAGTTCCCAGCCCGCGAGAGCAGCCCAGAACCAGCCCTTGGTAACAGCGCCCGCGGTTCCCTCAGCTCCGTTCGCAACCCGCCCGTCCCTGAGGGACCGTTTGCCAGGCAGCCCTGAGGGGACCGGCCGGCACGACCCGATGCCGGGCCCCGACACCCTCACCCCATGACGGGGCTCCGCCCGCCCCGCTTTGTCCCACCATCTCATGGGCTGGTTCGGAAGTGACGGCGGCAGGAAGCTCCCTCCGGTTTGAAAGCGCCCGGCGGAGCCACCGCCGCCGCCTCTTTCCCGCCCTCCGGGCCGACATGGCCGCCTTCGCCATGGAGCTGCCGCCCGCAGGTGAACTGGGCCCGCGGCTCCGGCTCTGCCGGGCGCCCTTCGGGGGCTGCGCTGCCCGGGCCGGCCGGGGGCGCCCCGCGGGTTCCCGCGCCGCTGTGAGGGCTGCGGGGCCGGGACCGAGGGGCCGGGACCGAGCCCCTGCGCTGGGCGGGGGATGGATGCTGCTGAGCCGGGGTGGGACACGGCGCCGGGAAGGGGCGGTTCGCGAAAGGGGAGCGGGGTTAGATCGATCGGCCGCCACTTGAAATTGCGTGAAATGCAACATTGTGATAAACTCGGCTTACTTGTTAAATGAATGATTAAACCGGCTTTGGTCTCATAGATACAAGTAAATATCTCAGAGGCGGTGGGGCCACGCTCTTTTCGGTGATGCCCAGCGACAGAGAGGGGAGTTATGGCCGTAAATCAAAACAAGTTCTGTCTCAGCGTGAGGAGGATCTTCTTGTAGCCGAGCACTGGAACAGGCTACCCAGGGAGGCTGTGGAGCCTCCAGAATATTCCAAATTCACCTGGAGACGTTTCTGTGTACCTGCTCTGGGTGACCATGCCTTGGCACAGGGTTTGGGGTAGATGATCTCCAGAGGTCCCTTCCAAGCCTAACAGTTCTGGGATTCTGTGATCTAAATCACTTCCTGTATCTTGTGTTATGTTTCTTTCATAGAGCCCACAATGGAAAAAGCTGCCTTGTCTTTCTCTTTCACTTTTCTTTATCGTATTTTAAAATTCTGTTTTCAGGAGCTGAACCAATGACTCTTGGCTCCCCGACATCTCCAAAGCAAGGAACTAGTGCTCAATTCCTCCCTGGGTTTTTGATGGGTGACTTACCTGCACCAGTGACTCCGCAGCCACGTGCTTTATACGGCCCTTCAGTCGGTGTCATGGAAACAAGGTCTCCCCTACTTGCAGGTCAGAATTTGTTCAATGTTGGAAAATTGTCCTGAAAGCAAAAAATTGGTTTGTCTCATTATTCTGCATGACTGCTGCAGACTTGAATCTTATAGTTTTAGATCTTCCTATAAGCAAACTCCACTGATTGAGTAAGTGGTGAACTCAGTGTATTCAATGATAATAAATGTTGTAAATGTGACAGTTTTGGTATCAGGAAAAGTTTGTTTTACAGGGAAGGCAATAAACCTCTCCTAATACAGAACCAATTTATATGACTCATTACAAGTCAATTGCACATACACTGATGTTGAAAACAGAGATACCTGCTGGCAAACTAAATGTAGCTTGTGCAAACTGCTGATTTCTTTGCAGAATTTTTTCTATTTCTTTGAATTCTAAAAGGAAACTTACAGGTTATCAAACTTACAAAAACTGGGGGGGGGAAAAACTGAAAATAAACTTCTTAATTAGTATCTAGTGATTGTTGCTAAACTCTTGATGTCTGCTGTCATTGGACTGGAGAAGTGTCTTTTCCTAGCTGTAGATGCTCATTTCTCTCCAGCCACCTTATTAATCAGACTAGAAGTTCTTACCCATGTTAGTACTGTACATCTGTTTTCTTCTCTGAGAAGAATGAGTGAGTAGTTGACATGCCAAGGGTGAACTTGGCTTTTGTACTAAATCAGTTGGCATAATTTAACATCTGATAGTGTTAATATTTTGAAGGAAAAATTGAGGATTAAAGTACTGCAAGATTTTTTCTTAATAAAACATTATCTTCTTTGAATGTCAGGCTGGATTGGACTCAATGATCTTTCCCTTACAAGGTCCCTTTCAACTTAAAATGTTCCATAATGGAGGTTTGTTGGTCTTCTGCTTCTTGAGCTTGTCTGCCTGCCCTTACACATGTGGGAACAAACCTCCTATGGAAATATTTATGAAATTGAAAGTAATCATGTGAATTTCACCAAATGGGTTTTTAAAGGGTTTTCTATAGCCTCAGAGTATCAATTTTAGGAAAAGATGACCAGTAAGATACTAACACAAACTTCCCAAAGGAAGTGATCAAGTACATCACTTAAAAAACTGCAAACCTTGATGGGAGAGTGCTTTACATAATGCACATTATTCCATGTAACAGTAGCAGTTCTTGTATGTGTTAAACAGTTCAGAGTAGAGCCTTAAAGCTCAGAATTTAGGATTGGAAAAGCTTGGTTTCCAAACATTTTGCAAATGAAGACTTGATGCAAACTATTTTTTTTCCCCTGGGGTAAATCCACACAAAGAGTTAAGATACATCAAGTTCTTTCAAGAAGTTTAATTCTCTGTTCTACTGGAAGTCCTAAAGTTTACAAAATGGGAGGGCAGCTGGTTTAACTTCATCCTGTCTATATGCAAGCTAGTCCTTGCTCTCAAGAACTTAAAATTTTTATTTAATATGAAATTAGATGAGAAGCCAAGGAATTTGGACAGTGGGAATGTGACAGTAACGTGCAGTGTCTCTGTACATTTTGGTATGGTTCAATTTTTATAAATCTCATCTCAATTGTTATACATCTTGCTTTTGCATCTGTACTATAGGCAGGTTAGTCTCTGAAACAATTAAAACAGATTTCTAGCCTGGCTTAAAATTGAAAGATACAGCCATGCTCAGGACTTCAGAGAAAGAACATGTAAACAGGGAATATAATGGGTTAATAAGAGGTCTGAAAGTTCTAAATAAGACTTCTGTATTATAAACATTCAAACCTGAACAGTTTGGTAGGACAGATGGCTCTGCAAACCTCCAGTGAAACAATCAAATCTCAACAACAATGAACAGGAGGGCGTGGCTGAATGTATTACTGAAGTTTCAACAACAAGTAGCACCAAAGGAAAATTACACGTTTTCTCATGCTCTTCTCTTGTTCCTTTGAATTGCAGGAGGGTCTCCCCCACAACCAGTAGTCCCTTCACATAAGGATAAAGGTGGTGCTCCACCAGTTAGAAGCATATATGATGAGTTATCTAGTCCTGGGTTTGGATCACCACCTCTGACCTTAAGAAGAACAGTAAGTGTCTTCAGCACTGGCCTGTTCTTAGCAGAAGATGTGAGGCAGCTTACTGCCTCAGTGAATTCTCAAACTTAGCTGTATAAACTGCTGTAGAAGAATGAGTTTTGAGCCTAGAGAGCATGCTCTTGTTTAGAATAGGTTGTTTGGTGTACCTGTTCAAACAAGAACTGTGGTCATGAAGCAGTTTGCTGTTATCGCCAATTTTCAGTTGCGCAGGAAGTGAAAAATGCAAGTGATCCTCAGTTATGCAAGTCTGTTATGTTCTCAAATTCAGCTTTGTTTATCAGCTTTTCACTTTCTCTCAGAAGGACCCTTGCACAACCTGAAAGGAGGTTGTAGCAAGGTAGAGGCTGGTCTCTTCCCCTGGTAACAAGTAATAGGACAAGAGAAAATGGCCTCAAGTTGCACCAGAAGAAGTTTAGATTGGATATCAAGAAACATTTCTTCACTGAAAGGGTGGTCAAGCATTGGAACATGCCACCTAGGGAAGTGTTAGAATTGCCATCTTTGAAAGTGTTCAAAAATGTGTGGAAGTGGCACTTGGGGACAAGTGTCCCCAAGGGGTTTAGTGGTCAAGATGGCAGTGTTAGGTTAACAGTTGGACTCTGTTATCTTAGATACCTTTTCCAACCCTAATAATTCCAGGTTTCTGTGATTACCTCTTAGAAGGCAATAGAGGCATTTATGGAAACAGAAGGAATTTTTTTTCTGAATAAAACATCTAATCAAACAGTTGGGGTTAATTTTGAAGGAGAAACACTTAACTTTCTATGAGCTAAATTTTATAATAATCTCTGCTGCTTAACTAACTAATGAAGCATTACTAGGTCCTTTTTCACTGAACTCTTCTGATGCAAGGAGAACACTTTAAACTGAAGGAGCAGTCTTTGTATTGAGTGTTGCCTTCTGAAAAGTTTATTCTGATAGCTGAGGTTCTCTGTGAAGGACAGAATCCTATAGTGTCTTAAAGGACTGGATATTAAATTTCAAAAAATGTTGAGCAGCTATCAGAACCTATGTTGCTAGGTCTACAGATACTCCAGGCTGTTTGATCTTTTATCTAAGAAATGCCAAAATTCAGGCTAAAAGTAGACTAAAATTGTTCTGAGTGTTGAAATCCTATGTTAAAAAGAAAACAACTGCTACCATCTAAAACTCAAAGTATACTTTCCTTCTATGCACTAAATAGCAGAAAAGTAAGTCTGGTACTAGTCTCCATAGAAGGGAAGGTTATGTTCCCATGATTTCTGAACCCTTTAGGCAGTGAAAAGGCTGGTAAAATTAGGATACTAATATCCTTCCCATCGGGATGCACATGAATATGTGAATTATTACAGTGCAGCAGTAGTGACATGAACTATTTTAAGAATGTTTCTGATTATTGATACTTGAAGCTACTTTGTTTCACAAAGCATATGTCAAATGTGCTGTCAATTAACTTTTCTTTAATAGCACTTGGTAAGCTTTTTGTTAAAAATACATGCAAATATCTGCTCTCTAAAAAGTTAGGAATAACTTAAGGCAAATAATTAATCTTATTACCTGAATGTTTAAATCACTTGATCTGGGCAGTATACCTATAAGAATAATTTGTTACTTTCTGTATATTAATGCAGGCCAGCTTTACTTTATCACAGAGCCCATCCACTGGAATTCTGCCATCAACTCCAGGAGCAGGTAGATGTCCTGTCAAAATTTCTATTCTCTTTTCTTACTGCTTTCTTTAATACAGAAAAATCATCACTGTTCAAGCTACATCAGTTCCTTACTAGTTTATGAAGAGGTGGTGTATTTGTTAGCTTTTCAAAAGTTGTGTGGGTATGAGTAGGAAATAATTATTCACTCTGAGACTGAGTTTCAAGCAGCTTTTCTTGTTGCCTGTTCCAAATGTGGTGCTGAACTGAGCACAGAGGTGGTTGTAATTGAGTGAAGAAGCTGAGATTGATGGATTGCCTTCCATCTTCACAAGGTTTGATATCTTGTGTATGAGCTGGTGGCTTCTTGCTAAGCCTAATTCTGTTGGCCTGTTCCTATTTGGCAACTGTATTAAGCTATTGGTGTTTTGAAGTCAAAGAGAACACTAGGTTGCTAGTCATAAAAACTTGCTAGTGTGTTTGCAGATGTGAAGTTATGATTGACTTACTTGTTCTGTCTGTGAATAAATCCCCATCAAACTCTTCCATTTACAAGTGAAATGCTTGACACTGAATTTATTCTTTTCCAATAAACCTCTGTCTTGCAAAAGAAATTTGTTCAGCAATACCATTTCAATTTAACAGCTTCAAGCATGTTCAGCCCTGCAAGCATTGGGCAGCCTAAGAAGACTACTCTATCTCCTGCTCAGCTGGACCCTTTTTATACTCAAGGTGATTCCCTTACTTCAGAAGATCAACTTGATGACACATGGGTAACTGTATTTGGGTAAGTTGATTTCCAAAGTATCACAAAAACCTGGGTGAAGTCTTTAGAGCATATGAGAAAAATCCTTGGGCATTGATGTTGTCTGGCATTGGTATGTACTGCAGTTACAGCTATGGTTAAAGCAAGCAAACACATACATTTCAGTGAGGCATCTTAAATTGAGCTACACATTATTTTTGTCTAGTTAGAAAGGCACCATTCTGCTGTTGGGGTGTGTGCTGAAGTGCCTAGAAGGTGGTATTTTATATCAGGTCACTGCTGCTGATATTACAGTGCTCTCTTTGCATTTCTGTGAAGGCTTCATAGGGTTGTATCTCAACACCTGAATTCTTAAACCACTCAATTTTTTGAGTACTTTTTTCTGTCTTCCAGATTTCCTCAAGCATCAGCTTCCTATATTCTACTACAGTTTGCTCAGTATGGAAACATATTAAAGCATGTGGTATGTCTTAGTTTGCCACTTGAATCAGAAACATTGTGAATGAAGCATTTAAAAAACTACATTTCACAATTTTCACCTAATCTCATTCAGATGTCCAACGCAGGAAACTGGATGCATATTCGATATCAGTCTAAGCTTCAAGCCCGGAAAGCCTTAAGCAAAGATGGAAAAATTTTTGGTGAATCTATCATGATTGGTGTCAAGCCTTGTATAGATAAAGTAAGTTAATAGTTGCTTTCAGTTCAAAGGCACTCTGCTTTTGGCCTTGCTTTTTATTTTCCCTGATTGTTTAATTTTTTTTTTCTTTTGGAATTGCAAATTGTAGGTAGTTCATCTATATAGATATAGTCTGTTTTACACATTTACATAAGTTTTTTCTTAAATACTTGTCCACATTTCCTGCTGAGAAAGACCATTATGAGCAATCTCTCTGTTCCTTGGAAGTTACAATGCACACGATTACATTACTGTATGAGACAAGGAAGTGAAACCATAATATTAAACACAATTGAGATAAGTTTTCTGACTGGAATTTAGGGCCCACAGTAGATACCTAATGGCAGGTTAAGACTGTGGCTGCTCCTAATTGTACCTCTCTATTTTTTATGTGACTATGTGCTTCTGGCTCTTGAATTGATCTTAGTACTTTGGATTGAAAATTTGTTAGCAAGGAAATTCCAATCCTGTTCTCCTACCTGCCCCTACAAAAACATGATCACTCACTTGTAAGCAGTAGTTGGGGGTAGACATGGCTGTCTTGTAGTCTTAATATTAACATGAGTTATTGGTGTCTAGGTATTGGCAATAGCCCTTTGCACTGAGTACTGTACATTAGCTTATGAAAATAACAGTCATTCCTCAGTCATTCTCCACAGATTTTTTTTTTGTCTCCTTTAAGGATATATGATACTAAAAAGTGATGGGATCCAAATATGTTTTATCAAAAAAATCCAAATAGTAGATAATTTTAGATGATAAAGGTTGGAATACTGCTTTTCAGTATTTGTTTACATTATATTAACCCTCTATTTAAGAGTCTGATGGAAAACTATGAAAGAAGCTCTACAATTTTCACTCCACCTACAAAATATGCTGGCACACCAACACAACCTGCAAATAACAGTGCAAGGATTTCTACCATGAGACCTCTGGCAACAGCATATAAGGCTTCCACTAGTGACTATCAGGTATTTTAAGTGAAACAGAAACATTTGTTTTTGTGTTGTCTCCCCTTACCTCGATGAGCCTTTGCTGACATTAACTTCAATGTGACCTTTACCCTTTGCTGTCAGTTCTTTAATGACGCGGTTCCAGTACAAGCTCAGTCTGTTCAGTCTCTAAAATAATAATTTAAAAATACTTCATTAATGACTTGGCACTTTGCCAGGGATTAAGGGCTTGTTTTGAACATTCAAACATATTTTGTCAAAATATAGTAGCACTTAGGAAAAGAAGAAATAAATGCTTAGTGTAAAAACTATTAACTACATGTTGACTGATGCTCTCTATTTTCTCTTTTTGTTTTTCTCCCTGCCTTCTAGGTGGTTTCTGACAGACAAACTCCTAGGAAAGATGAAAGTATTGTATCCAAAGCAATGGAATATGTTTTTGGCTGGTAATATACAAGAGGAAGTAACACACTAAGCTGGTCAGGGTTTGAACTATGCTACTGGCATTTGTAGTTAGTTGTATAACTACTGGTGGCAGTATTTTACCTTACGTAGCACCTGGTATGCCTTCAGTTTGTTCAGAAGACATGTAGCTTGCACTTTAAATGATGGCAGTGGACACATGGTTTTACAAATTGAGTAAGTGTAAATAAAAGTGCTTTACCCCTGTTTGTTCTCTGATGGCATCATTGTGAAAATATTCTGTCTCATTAAGAAAAGCTGTCTGAGCCCAGCAGCCTGTCAGTTCCCTGAGGGAGATGTGGGCAGGACTGGAATACATCATTTTATTCAGCCTCTAATCAATGACTGTGCCTTTAGTTGTGTTTAAAGCCAAAAGGGGAGCTGCTGTCTCCAGTGAAACAAAACTCCTTCCTCAGCTGAAAAGTTTTCTAGCAGTGCTGGGAGGCCAGGCTGCTCTCCCCCAACTCCCTGTTGCCAACAGCAGAAGGTTTGTGTGTGCTCTTCCCTTAAGGCAGCTGAGGGCAGCTTCTGTCTGTGCAAGCTGTGGTGGCTTTGAGATGGATGCAGAGGACCTCAAGGAAGTCCAGAAGAGGCCAGCAAGGACCAGGAAGTGGTCCAAGGACTGGAGCATTTCACTGATATTCTGGGAGAACTGGGACTGTTCAGCCTGAACAAGGCTCCAGGGAGCCCTTAGAGCCCTTTTCAGTGCCTAAAGGGGCTCCAAGAGAGCTGGAAAGGAACTTTGGGCAAGAGCCTGGAGGGACAGAGGGAATGGCTTCCCACTTGCACAGGGTGGCTTCAGATGGGATAGTGGGAAAGTCCTGTTCCTATTTCTTTGAGCTACAAAATCTAATCAGCTGATATATCCACATTAGATCCAAATCCAGAGGAGGGAAGGTAAAGATGGATTAGTCCAATTCTAATGGAAGGTGTCCCTGCCCATAGCCAGGCAACTGGAACTACAGGATCTTTAAAATACTTCCCAACACAAACTGCTGGGGGATTCTGTGATTCTCAAAGCTGAGAGAAAAACTACAATTGTACTCAAGTTCTCAACTGCTGAGCAAACTTGACAGCATCAAAGGAGTTTTAGGACTCCAGCTTAGCCTTATATAGTCACCATACCAACTTACCAGTCTCAAATTCAGCATCTTTGTTGTCACTGCAGACTCTGGAATTGGTGCAAGTTCCTTATGCCAACATTAGGTAGCCCAAAGGCAGCAGAACAGGCACCGGCAGAGCCAGAGGAGCTCTGTCTTGCTGGAGAAAACCACATTTAAACTGCAAAAGGTTGGATTTGGGTTAGATGCTCTTGCAAGCACCTTGCAGGGCTCCCCATTGTACAAGCATTTTTCTTTCCCACATTTGGAACAGGGAGCAAGAAAAGCTGCTTGAAACCCAGTCTCGGAATAAATAGTTCGGAACAGTCTTTGGAAAATAGAGTTCTGAATAAATAGTTCTGAACAGTCTTTGGAAAATAGAGTTCTGAATAAATAGTTCTGAACAGTCTTTGGAAAATAGAGTTCTGAATAAATAGTTCAGAACAGTCTTTGGAAAAGAGAGCACAACCTGGCTCTGGGATCAGCAAACCCCAAACACAGGAGGAGGAAGAAGCAGCAGCTGTTTGGCAGCCATGCCCAAGAGAGACTGGAAGGGCCTCCTCCCTCTGGTCTCACTTGGTTGGGTTCCTGACTGTGTATGAGGCAGGAGCTGTAATTCCTCAGCTGTGGGGACCAAAACTGCATCCAGGATCCCAGCGCTGGGACAGCGCTCAGTACAGTGGGACAGTCGTGAGTCAGCCCTTGTACTGCTGCTTCATTTGCTTCCTTTTTAGCACACCCAAAGCTCACAGGAAATCAGGGGCATCTCTGCTTCTGCCCTCTTGCTCTCCTTTTGTAGGGAAGGACCACTGCTGTGCTTCCAAGGAACCTGTTCTTGAATAACTTCCAGCATTCCAAACTCCTTTGCCCCCAGTGGATGCTTGCCACAGAATCCCTTACAGCTGGATTCAGAAAATACTGAAGTTGACTCTTCTAAAATCCAGGCTCTGCGTCCTACTGCTGACCTTCAGTGTGCTCAGCAAGACCCTTAGGTCTTTCACAGTGGTGTGAAACCTTTCCAGCCTGATGTGCTTTGCTTCTCTGCACAGAATGCAGCAGAGAAAAGAACGGCAGGACGGGGCCTGTGTGCTGCAGGGCTCAGGTTCTGATCCACTTCAGCGCCACAAAGATACAAATGAGGTGAAGAAGCTGAAATGTTTATTAATGGCAAAGCTTGGGAGAAGGGAAGAGGCAGGTTCTGAGGGCTGCAGGGAGGGACCAGTAAAGAGGGAAGGCAAGCTCAGATTTTCCCAGCATTAGCTGGGCCTGGAGCTCCAGCTGCTCCCTTCTGATCTCCAGCTTGTTTCCTCCTGCATGGCATCTGCTGCTGTCCTGGTTGTCCTGATCCAGAAGATGAACTTAGTGATGTAGCTCTTTCATCCAACATGACTTGAACGATGAGGTTTGTGTTGGAGGGGCTCTCATCTGAGTTAAGGGCTTGAAGGGCTGAAAGAAACAGAGCCATGGCCAGAGTGAGGAAAGCCCCTGAAAGGAGCGGCCCACTCAGCTCTTGCCATGGCCTGGAGGAAGCAGGACACAACAAGGACCAGCTGGAAGGTGCTGGCCACAAATGACATCTCTGAAAAGGCTCCGTGCTCCCGACGCTGCCCCTTGTGAGCACAAGGAGCGAAGCCGCCGCAGCCGGGGCAGGGATTGCAGCTTCCCCTGGCAGCTCCCACGGACAGACAGACAGACACCCCGTGCAGCTTCCCCTGGCAGCTCCCACAGACAGACAGACACCCCGTGCAGCTTCCCCTGGCAGCTCCCAGGACAGACAGACAGACAGCCCGTGCAGCTTCCCCTGGCAGCTCCCACGGACAGACAGACAGACAGCCCGTGCAGCTTCCCCTGGCAGCTCCCAGGACAGACAGACAGACAGCCCGTGCAGCTTCCCCTGGCAGCTCCCAGGACAGACAGACAGACACCCCGTGCAGCTTCCCCTGGCAGCTCCCAGGACAGACGGACAGACAGACACCCCGTGCAGCTTCCCCTGGCAGCTCCCATGGACAGACAGACAGACAGACACCCCGTGCAGCTTCCCCTGGCAGCTCCCACGGACAGACAGACAGACACCCCGTGCAGCTTCCCCTGGCAGCTCCCAGGACAGACAGACAGACACCCCGCCGGCCTCACTCACCCTCACAGATGAGCTGCAGCTCCTCCCGCTGTCCTCTCATGAGCATCCCGGCGGTCCCTGGGAACACAGAGCCCGTCACGGCCCTGGCCCGGACCCTGATGCCCCGGGGAAGGGAGGGAGCGAGAGCCGGCTTGGTGGCTCACCAATGGATCTGACGGCCGCCTCTCGCACGGGCTCCTGGGGGCTCTGCAGGTACGGCAGGGCCTGGCGCAGGTGCTCGGCCGCTCGGCTCCTGTCCTCTGCCAGCTGCGGAGAGCGGCAGGGCGCGGAGGGAAAGGGTTGATGCGGGCCCTGCCCCCGGGCCGGGCGCTCCCTACGGCCCGCCCTGCCCCCCGAGCGCCGAGGCCCGGCTGCTCGGCACCGGCCTCGGGGCCAGAGGGGCCCGGAGAAGAGCCCGCACGGCCCAGGGAAGGGAGCGGCGTGTGGGGCGCAGGCTGGTGGCCCTGCCTGCGGCACTGGGCAGGGGCCACAGCCGCCAGCCCCACAGACTGGGTGCCCTGGGCAGGCGGCTTCTCCAGGGATTGGCCTGGGGATTCCAGCCTGTCCTTACCACGTGCTCGGCAAAGCTCCACGGGTCATCCAACTTGAGCAGCTGTTTGAGATCCCTTCTCTTCAGGAAGTTTACTGCAGAGAGCAGCGTTTCCCGAGAGGTCTGCAGGGCAGCAGAGAGCCAGAGATGGCACCGCGGCCCAGGAGCCGCATGTCTGTGCCATGGCCAGGAGGAGGCTGGAGCCCGTCAGGTGCCAGGGGCTGGGCAGACAGCTGAGCCCCCTCCCAAGGGGACACCCAGGAGGCCTCACCTGTGCCACATGCCGGTTCTCGTCGTAGCAGTGGAAGAAGAGAGGAAGCAGGCTCTCGCTCACATGAGGCTTCAGGGCCTTTTTTCCCCTTTCCACTACTGATTCCATCACATCTTTGTAGAGGCCGATGGAGAGCCACTGCACTTGATTGTTGTCCTGTTGGAAAGGAAAAAACTCAGCACTGGATTCTCCAGGCCCAACAGGCCACAGGGCACCACACTTGTGGGCAGCAGCCAGGGGCCGTGGCTGGGGGCACAGAGCCTTACACTGTCAAAGAGGGGCCGGAGCGCGGCAGCCAGTTTGGGGGCTGTGGGGCAGGATGTTAGGATATCCTTGTTCATGAGTATATTTGTGAACACAGACAGACTCATCTTGACCACCTCTATGTCTTCATTGCTCAGGAAATCCATGAGGGGTTCAGACAGGCTGCACATTTTTTTGGCCTATGTGGAACACAAGGCTGTGCTGTGAATCCATGAAAATCTTCACCACCAGCTCTGCTCCAGCAGTGCAACCCCGCCCGCCTGCCATGGAGTCTATAGAGGCCAAAGGCCTGTCCCGAAGCACTCAGGCAGCTGAACAGCGACCCTGGAGAGCTGGGAGCAGCTGCCACAGCTGCCAAAGCCCAGCCAAGCCCAAGGGGCTGCTTGCCCCAGCCCCTCGCTGCCAGCACAGCTTCAGCTGCTGCATCCTTCTCACCATCGAGGGGTCTTTGCTGAGCATCACGAGGCCTCTGAGGGCCAGGCGTCGCATCTCCATGGACTCGCTCAGCAGGTGCTTGGTCAAGATCTCCAGGATGTTGTTACCCCATTCATTCAAATCCAGGCAACCCAGGACCTGAAAGGCACAGAGCAGGCACAGAGGTGCCCAGCTGGCAGGAGCTCAGAAGTGCACGGGGCCCAGCCAAGGCAGGCAAGCACAGGGCACGGGCAGCGTCCCCGGCAGCTGCGGCTCCGAGAGGGCAGAGGGCTGGGAGGCAGCTCAGCCGGGCAGCGCTGGCCGCGGCGCTCACCTCCACCAGGAACGCCAGGGAGGCCATTTCCCAGCACGGCTCCTCCCTGCTGAGCCGGCAGAGCAGGCGGAGCGCTGTGCAGGAGCAGAAAGGTTGGCACACACGGCGCATCTCCCTGGCGGGGAGAAAAAGGCGCCGTTGCTCCTGGGCCGGGTGGGCAAACCTGTCCCAGGGCTGACTCACAGAGCTCCGGTCTGCTCCCGAGCAGCCCGGGGGCGCTTTGGGAGGCGGCTGCTCCCGGACACCCTCCTGTGCCGGCCTTTTCCAGTCCGCTCATCCCTCCCTTGGGGACACGGCCCTGCCGCTTTGGGAGGCGGCTGCTCCCGGACACCCTCCTGTGCCGGCCTTTTCCAGTCCGCTCATCCCTCCCTTGGGGACACGGCCCTGCCGCTTTGGGAGGCGGCTGCTCCCGGACACCCTCCTGTGCCGGCCTTTTCCAGTCCGCTCATCCCTCCCTTGGGGACACGGCCCTGCGCCCATGACCGCGGGGACTGTGTGGGGCCATGCGGGCACAAAGGAGAGGGGCGGTGGGCAGAACGAGGTCTCACCTGGCCAGCAGACCCATTGCATAGTGGTGGGTTTCTGCACGGAGCAGCGTGTCCCAGGCACACTTCCGTTCCAGAGCCATCAGTAAATTCAGACATTGCAGATGGTACAGCAATGACTTCACAGTGCTCACTACAAAGCTGTGTGCAGAGCAAAGCCCGGGTTATGCTGGGACCCCAGCCTGCAGCCCTGGGGACGTGGGAGTGACAGGAGGACTGGCACGGAGCACCTGTTGGGGTTGGCGGTAATGCCATTTTCCTCCTGACATTTCTTCCAGAAAGTATTTACTTCCTCTGACATCTGCTCTGTAGTGGTGTAAACTTGGTACAGCAGAGCCACAAGGAGATGGGGGGAATATTCCACAAACGGCTCTGGGCACCAGGGCAGGCGGAGAATCTCCCAAATCACCCTGGTTGCCTGCAAAGGATAAACCATCCAGAGACAGCACTCAACATGGAGTGGCAAGGCCTGAGCATACAAGGGAGAGGCCAGGGGAGACACAGGGGGAGCAGCCGGCCTGGTGCCCCTGAACCCTGTCCCTAAGCCAGGTGTCAGCACAGTGCCTGAGGCAGACAGATACGTTGCAGTGGGGGAGAGGATGGAGAGGCACTGGAGCAGCAACCTGCCTACAAGCAAAGGCCAGCTATGGAAACTCACGGCCAGGGCAAAGACATCCTTGTTGTCCCCGTCAGCGGTGTACATTTTCTGCATGGGCCAGCCGTCCATCACGCAGAGCAGTGTGGGCAGCACCTTTTCCGTTGCCGTTCCTGACGAGGCGATGGTCTTCCACATGATTGCGGCAGCTCTGCAGGACCAGAGCTGGGTGTCACGGGGGTCTCAGCCAGGGCACTGCGGCCTGGGCAGCCACAAGGGCCCAGATGGCAGAGCCACAGTGCCCTGAGGGGTAGGCAGGGAGCACGTCAGGAGGGTTACGGGCTGACAAGCCAGCGCTGGGAAATGGAGGCTCCGGTGGCTCCTGGAACTCTCTGCCTGTCCAGCAGAGCCCATTGCACTGGCTGTACAGGGCTAGGCCTGAGCCCCCAAGGCAGGTGGGCCCTGTACCTGTCACATGTCGGGGCACACCGCAGCAGGGTCACTGCCACGTCAGTGGGCTGTTCCTCGGTCAGCCGCAGGATGTCCATGAACAGCCAGTCGTCTGGAGGCTCGTTGGACGCCAGCCTCTGGTGCAAGTTCCTGACAAAGCCTGGCACCTGCACGAGGCACAGGGAGATTGCAGAGCTGCCAGAGCAGCAGCTTGCCCAGCCTCCCCTCAGAAGTGCTTCCCTTGCCACCACATTGGGCCGGGCCTCAAAGGCTTGAGGCGCCACGGCGCTGCTGGGGACACCCAGCCCCGGCCACAGGCTGCTTACTTGACTGGGACTGGAAACAACTCTCTCCCCAAACTGATCCAGGCTGGGAGCAGGAGGGATGCTCTGAGGGGCTGTGGGGCCAGCCTCTGCTGCACCCTTGGTGAACATGCTGATCATCTCTCGACACCAAGCGAGGTTTGTGAACTTCTGCCAAAGAAGGAGCAACAGGGAAGAGAGGCACGATCCATGCAGTGCTGCCGTGCTGATGCTCGGCTCAGATGGAGGGGATGGCTCTCAGTACCTGGCCTACAGAGCGCCAGCAGCTACGGGCAGGATCCAGCCCTTGTGCCGGGTCCTTGGCTGCATCTGGCAAAGAGCAAGGAATGCCAGAGCTGAGGAGCTGCAGGAGAGGCCAGAGAGCACAGCCCAGCCCTGCAGTCTCCCCAGGCAGGGACAGCCCCAGGATGCCCCAGCCCCTCTTCTGTCCTGTCCATGGGCATGTCCGCAGGGAAGGGATGGGATGGGGCAGGGTGGAGCTGGCTGCAGGCCAGCCCTGTGGCCCAGCCCTTTCACTCACTCTTCTGCAGCAGCTGCAGCTGCTCCAAGTCAGCACGTCGCTGGAGGGCGGCACCACAAGGGCAATTCTCCACCTTCTTGGGTGGGGTGGGAGGTCTCTCTGCCATGTCTTGTCGGGATTAAGGGCAACAAGGGCAGGACAGATGCCTTGGGAAAGCTGCAGGGCAGCGAGGGCTGCAGCTGTGCCTTGAGGAAAGCTACAATAGGGAGGGCCTAGAACAGCTGCAGGACACTAAGTCCTGCAGTCTGGCCTGAAGGTCTCCTGCCACAGTGACAAGAAACATTTTGTAAAGGCTCTGGTCAGCAAGTCTGACACACTGCCCTTCAGGGCACCTGCAGCAGAGAAACCTGGGGAAGGCTCTGGGTCACTGAGACCCACAGCGTGGCCTCAAGGTGACCTCCACAGAGAACGCCTGGAAAAGCAAGGAACAACGTGGGGACTTCTCAGAGCACTGCTCTGCTCCACAGTGTGCACTGAGCACTGTGGTGTGGCCGTGGTGTCACCAGCACCTACAGCATGACGTGTCACAAAGGGTCACCCTTGCACACTGTGTCCTGTTCCGTCCACGGTGACCACGGTGCACTGTGTTACAGAGAGCCCCAGGACACACCTCCACATGCCCTGGGGACACCCCTACCCCACCCAAACTGCCCCAGCTTGCAGGCAAGACCTTGCCCCAAGTGTTGAAGGCACAGCCCAGCAGGAACTTTAGCAACAGCTCAACAAGAAGCAGCTGCTCCTCTGCTTTGCCTGCTCAGGGCAGCAGAATGAGCCCCCGGGGCTGCCAACGCAGCAGAGCGGGAAGGGCACCGGGGCCTTCCACAGGCCCTGCCACAGCCTCTTTGGGACCAGTCCCGGTGCTGGGTGGCCGGCACGCTCGCAGGGGCGTGACACAGGCACGGGACCTGTGGCCCAGAGCACCAATGCTGCTCTGTCCCCTGGGCACCGCTGGCAGCAGGAGCTGTGGAAGAGTCCCTGAGGTGGGGTCGGGCATTCAACTGCCTCCTGGTAGCAGCTCAGCTGGCCAAGTCTTTGCTATATCATCTTTATGTCCTGCTCCATGCTGGATTGTTCTGTGTTCATCTCGCCCACCTCCTCGTTGAGACCCTAGTACAAAACCCATGGCTTAGGATCCCTCATCCTGCCCTGTGCAGTCCATCACACAGCCAGGTCAGCAGGGATGGATCCAGCACCTCCTACCCAAGCCAGGCTCCATGCTGGATCATGGAATCCCATCTCAATGGCAAAGACCTGCTGCCACAGGTTCAAACAATGCCTGTGCAGGGAGGACAGTGACAAGCACTGCTAAGGAAGTGGGGAGACCATGAGTAGGGTCTGCTGCTGCTCCAGCATGGCCTGCAGGAGTTTTTACAGGACTGCAGAGTTGATGCCAGCCTCGCCCTCGATAGCAGAGTCCAACAGCTGGTACAGGCTGACGCTGTCCATGGCTGCTCCCTGCCCAGAAGCACAGCTCCTTCCCTGGGGGAGCAAGAGCCTTTGTGCCTGGAAGGGATCCTTTTGGGTAGAAGGGGCAGTTAAGCTGTGACTGCATGGCAGATGATGCCTGGACAGTCACCCTCCCAAGAGCATTTTCCTCTGGAGAAGGTGGATGGCTCAGGCAGGCACCAGGCCCTCACACAGTCAGTTGATAATCACAGGCCGATGCAGAAAGCAGGAGGGGCTCTTTGTATGCAAGTTCCAGTTCTGTGGGTGGTTTAATAACAAGCACACTGAAAGAATTCAGGGATAGAAGAGCCCCAACTAGAGAAGGGTCCAGGGTTTATAAACAGTCAGGAGTAGGCGGGGTAGCACAATCTTGGGGCCAATGGCTAAAGGGCAGAGTGGTGGTGGAAGGAAGGCAGAGTAAGGAGGAAACAACCAATGGGGATACAGTGCAGGAGCGTCAAGCCTCCACTGTATCCTCAAGCCAAGGGCATGCCAATGGGCAAGCTACAAACAGTGAACTTTGCAGAACTGAGGAGGAGAACAGGGATGATGTTACTGACATTATTAACCTACAGAACCAGAAGAAACCAGAAGACTGTGGGGAAGAGTTTCAGGATGTCTCTCAAACAAGGGTGTCCTCCCATGGCATCCCGGTTTCCCCCTCACCCACCTGAGATGCTACAGTTAGCCACAAGTCTTCTGTTCCTTTGAAGCCCCAAAACAGATAGCCTTCAAGAAATAATGAGTTAAAACATAGAATGTGAGGCATTTGAAGAAAGCATAGCATTTAGGAAACACATAGAGCAATAAATCGGCTAAAGCATGGAACACAATGACAGGAAAGAGAGATAGGGATAGGGGAACTGATGGGCTAAGCATGTTCAGAACCAACAATGTCAGACTGACCCTAGGAGCCTTGCCAAGCCATGGGGACCAAGCCAAGTACACCGGGAATTGGCCAAATTAGGAAAGAAGTTCAAAAGTTTAAGGAGGAAGACTCATCAGGAGACCCCAGCCCATGATGAAGGCAACCGGAACGACCACCAAGATGATCCTCAAAAGAGGTATCCCCGCCCACACTCCGCCTACACCACGCCCCATATGAATATTCATGCAAAGATATGATTATGTATATGATCTGATGTAATCCTATATCCAAAACTGTATAAAAGGCTTGTTTTGTTACGGGAAACTCAGAAATCCATTTTGTGATTTCTCCGACGCGTCACAATGAAATACCTCCTGCTTATTTGACTTAAACTGAGTCTCTTAAGCAGTTATTCTCGCCTTTTGGGGCAAAATTCGGCATCACCTTCCTGCCCACAATCTCAGTGCCTGTTCTGGAGGGACAGGAGCCTTCCTGCCCAGCAGGGGTTTTGTAGGGTCAAAGGGGTGATCAGCAGTTTCCTTCTGTCCTCAGAGGAGAGAAGCCTTTGTCCCAGGGGGGATGCTGTTGGGTGGGTTAGGTAGGATATAGGGATAGACAGCCAGGAGTCTCCTTCTGTCTTGGGAGGAGCCTTCCTGCTCAGGATGGTGTTGTGTAGAAGATGTGAGCAGTCAGCAGGCTCCTGCCTCATCTTCCCCCTCAGAGAACTGAAGCCTGAAGCACATCCCCATTCTCAGGCCATTGCTTCCTCATTGTGTCTCCCATTGCTTGGCAGTGCCACATGCTCAGCAGTGGTAGGTCATCAAGTGACAGAGTCATTGCAACCCCTGCCACAGACAAGGACATCTTCCAACAGACCAGGCTGCTCCAAGCCCCATCCAACCCGACCTTGGACACTTGCAGGGATCCAGGGCAGCCACAGCTTCTCTGGGCAGCCTGTGCCAGGGTCTCAGCACTCTAATAGGGAAGAATTTCTTCCTAATATCCCATCTAACCTTGCCCTTTGGCAGTGTGAAGCCGTTCCCCTGTTGTCCTTGCCCTCCAGACACTTGTCCAAAGCCCCTCTCAGTCTCTCTTGGAAGCCCTTTAGGCACTGGAAGAGGCTCTAAGGTCTCACTGGAGCCTTTCCTTCTCCAAGCTGAATACCCTCAGCTCTCACCGTTTCCTCACAGGAGAGGGCTCAGGCCCTTGGAATATTTCTGTGGTCTCCTCTGGATTTGCTCAAACAGCTCCATGTCCTTCCTGTGCTGAGCCCCAGGGCTGGAGGCAGCTCTGTGTCACAGCATATATCACAGCACATACAGCAGTTGAGATGGCCACCATACACAGAGCATCACCACACAATTTCAGAAAGCTTCAACCCACACAGAGTAAGACCTCACCTCTTCATAAGGCTGCAAGAATCTGCCCTTCTTGTTCTTCAGCCCAGCCTTTTATCCCCTCCTGTTGATGCCCTGCACCTGTGTGCCCTCTGTTCCCTTTGGTGCTTGCTCAGTGCCCCTGGGCACTCCATGGCTCATTGCTGTCAGTGCTGCTCACCTGCTTCTCACAGCTGTAGCCCATTAAGGATGAGGCTGGGCCCCAGCCCCACTCCCAGTCACCACAAACTGTGTTCCCACAGCTTTGCAGGTGTCCAGGTCTCACCCTGAACCCCCATCCTTCTGCCCACGCTGTGGGATCAGCCCAGGACAGGGTTGGTTTCTGGGGGTGAGCACACATGGCCTGGGTATGTCCAGCTCTCACCCACCAGTACCCACAGCCCTCCTTGGCAGGGCTGCTCTCAATCCCTTCTTCCCCTAAGCTCGACTGATGCTGGGGGTTGCCCTCACCCAGGTGCAGCATCAGCACTTGGCCTTGTTGAACCTCATGAGGTTTCCATGGGCCATTTGCTGAGCTTGTCCAGGTCCCTCTGCATCATTCAGTCCTTCAGGTGTGGCATTGCACCCTCAGCTTGGAGTCATCTGCAGACTGGCTGAGGGTGTTCTCGATCCTTTCCTCCATGTCATTCATAAAAACATTACACAGTATTGATCCCTGTACAGACCCTGAGGGTCACTTGCCTTCTCCTAAGTGTACCATGACACTGAAAGTCCATGTGGGACAAAGTGGGTGGCATCATGTCAAGAGACAGTGCTTAGGATCAGCATGGTCATGGCTAAATCTTGGATCTCTTTTTATTGCATGTAAAAATTCCAGTCTGCATTTGTATCTCTTTTCATGTGCTGCATCTCCTGAGAAACAGAAACAGATTTCCTCCAAAAGAGAAAAATAATCTCAGAAAGTTTTCTTGGAAGACTCTGGGGCTGCTACTGAGGATGTCAGGTCCCCAAACCATAGATCAAGAGACTCCAGATGCCTGGGATAAATCTTGAATAGATCACAGAGCTGAGAGTTTCTCCAAAGGAGAAAAATCACCTCAGGTAACATCCTGGGAGTAGTCTAGGACTGATACCTGGGATCTCTGAAATCGGGGATCAAAGCACTCTAGAAGATCCCTGGGAAGAGTGTCAGAGGACTCCTGGAAGAAGCAGTTTCTATCAAACAAGAATTGTACTGAATAGATCCTGTATCTCCTTGATCTCTTCTGCATGTGCCCAATCCAAAATTGCAGCTTGGAGCAGATTTTAACAATAGGTGAAATTCACACAGCCATGTCCTTTCAAGACACATCACTGCATGACATTTGAAGAACTCAGTTTCAGCAAGAAGGAATTTAAATGCAGAGTAATATCACAGACAGGTGTAAAGATGTCCATAGATTAGAAAAGGCAAACAGGCTGAGTTGAGACAGCCTGAGCTGAATCTTCTTAAATAAATAAGATTTCTGTCTTGCTCATCTGCATGAGCGTAAACAGCAGGATGAGGGAAGTGATCACACTCCTTTAGTGAGCTGCTTCCTTGATTCCATTTTTCTGTGGCTAAATGCATTAGGGGAGGCACAGGCTCCCAGCATGGTTTGGTGGATATGCTGCTCATACATCTAGGGACAGGCAACCCAAGGCACAGGACATGAGGCTGCTGTGCCAGCTCCTCTCTGCCTGGGACACACACTAGCAGACAGAAAGGAGAACACAGTGAAGTTCCTCTTGCATCACCCTTAGCAATTTATTATCCCATCTGACTTCCAGCTCTGACAATGACCTGGGAATGCCCCACAGCACCATGGTCTGAGCTGGGGAAGCCTGGAGCTCTGGGGCTCAGGCTGTGCCATGATGCCAACCACCTCACAGCTTTCTGCTTCAGCTGCCCCTTCTCCAAGGGCTGGTGGTGACTTCACCTGGGGAAGCTAGGTGCCACCAGCTGGGGGACAGAACAATAAGAAAATTAAGCAAAGGAATAAGAAAATTAAGCAAAGCACTCCTTTTCTCACACATCTAGGGGAGGACAGGTGTCCTTCCCCACCACCATGGGCTCCAGAGTAGAGCAAGTAACTCAAAGGCCATCGCTGGCACCCACAGTAAAGAGGTCAGCTCAGCAGGGATTGTGCAGCGCCCCCCAAGCCCCAATGGTGGGCACAGGGGAGACCCCAAATCCCACACTCTTGGTATAGACAGACAGCCTGTGACAATAAAGGCAGCCTTGCAACCCAGGATGAGAGTCTGTCCAAATGTGGAATACAACACAGCTCGGCAGCTCCATCTGCTCTTCAAAATGGTCTGAAAAGGCACTTCACTCCCCACCTGGGGATGGAGAACATACCTGGAAAAAACCTTACAAAGGGAATGTTTAGAAGAGGTTCAACAGCAAGCAGAGGCTCTGCAGCACTGGCACAGCACCCTTCCCTGGCAGAGGCAGCAGTCCACATGCTAAGGTCAGCATGGAGATGTCCCACGCACCACACACCGCCACGGCCCCACGCAGACTCCAGATCCAAGACAAGTCCGGGGCCGTGGCATCCCCAGCAGCGTCCCAGCTTCAAGCAGACAGGGCTCCCTGCCCCTCCTGGCCTGCCCCAGCCGAGGGGCTGGCTCTGGCTGGCAGCTGCCCAGCCAGGGGGCTCTTGGGATGCAGGCGGCAGAACCGCCCCAGCGTCCAGATGGGGAAGATGTTGCGGTACGCGGTGTAACTGATGGCACACGACTTGTTGAACACCCCGGCGATGTTCTCCTGGGAGACAAGCAGAGAGCAGGATGGCATGAGTGGCAGGGGACTGCTGCTGCACGTTCAGGAACTTCTTGGAAAGACTTAAGATGTACCTGAGGCCAGTCCCCGTTGGGCAGCTGCTTATCCATCAACACTTTAATGCCCCTTTCCAGCACACTGATGTCAGGGTACCTACAAAGCGCAAGGGAAATGGAAGCATCTTTATCCAAACCACCTGCAAACCCTCATCCACGTGTCTGGAGAGCTCAACCACCTTCTGGCTGCCCTGAGCTTGCCCCAGGCATGCTGAGTGCTTTGGGAAGGGCTCCCCACAACCCCAAGACACTAAATATTATGAATATGGCACCATTTTCCCAGGCTGGAGGCCTGCAGTCATGATCAAAAGCTTTGTTTTGCACTGGGTCACACCAGCCAGGCCCAAGGCCACCCAGCCCAGTTTGATCTCTTTTCCCTGAGCACTGGGGCTACTCTTACCTGACAGCCATGAGCCCCAGCAGGGCCCAGCAGGTGTTGTGGATCTGTGACTCGGCACTCTGCACGTATGTGCGCTGCTCGCAGGACTCGAAATCCTCTCCCCACCCTCCATCTGCCATCTGCTTGGAGATCAGGAACTGGCAGGCCTGGGCCACCTCTTGGCACACAGTCCTGCAGGGATGGGGGCCAGAATCAAGACAGGACTGAGGACAGAGTGTATGGATGCCCACAGTTCTCAGCTGCAAAGAGAGCAGTGCCCATGGCTGGGACTGCCCTGAGTTTGAGGGTAAAGCAGCAAGTGCCCTGGCCATACTGCAGGCACAGGATTTGGGAGGAGCAGTCCCTGAGGCAGGAGAGTCCACGCACAGCCAGGGATCCATCCAGCCCCACCACAGAGTCCTACCCTGGCCCAGGAGGTAGGGTAGGGGTAGGGCACCCAGACATTCCCTTCTCACCCGTTGTGGTATGTGTGCTGCATGCTGGCAAATGCCTCCAGACCAAACCAGGTGCCATAGGTGAAACAAACCCCCCAGCTCCTAGGAAGAAGGGGAGAGCAGCACTGTCAGGGGTGCAATGCCCCAGAGAGAGGCAGACTGCAACACAGCTGTGCTCACAGAAGAGCAGAGCCAGGCACAGAGCTGCAGCCTGCCTTCCCCTATGGCCCAGCCATGCCCAGTCCCACCAGCAGCTGCTCCCAGCTAACTCGAGTGTCAGCAGAACTGGGACCACAGCAGCTGGAACCACCCCAACCTTCTCTGGGTCTTGTACCTGTTCTATCTGGGCTGGAGGGAGAGTAACTGAGAGCAAAGCACAGCAGCTAGAGGAGGATCAGCCCTTCCTTTCCCTCCCACAGATCCTGCCAGCCAGGAACACTTGCCATGATGATCCCTCTCACACTGGGGCAGCCAGAAGAAAATGGGGTGCTGGGAACATCACCTACCCTTCCCAGGACCCATCCGCTCGCTGCTTCTTGCGACAGAAATCCAGCCCCTTCTGCAGAGTCTCCCTGGACAGGAAAGAAGTCATCCACTTCAGAAGCAGCTCAAACTCAGTGTTTGCTTCACTGGGGGCTCCATCAGCCCCTCTGAGGCTTGGATGGGTCCCATTATTGGAGGGCACAAGAGACAAGAGCATGCAGACAGGCAACTCCATTGTTCAGGAGGCCATGGCAGTCAGCTTGGGACAGTGAGCCTGCCTTCTCCCCTGCCCAGCTCCCATCTCAGTGCCTCACCTGATCTCCACGGCTCGGTGCTCAGGGAACTGGCTCTGGAAGTGTCTCAGGGCCTGCATGACAGCTGATGTGCATTCCACATACGTGTAGTCAATCATGATGTCACCTGGCAGCAGGCAATGGGTATCAGTGCCACAGCCCCTGTGTGGGCAAGCCTGCAGGCCAGCCACTGCCAGCCTGTCCCTGACCCAGGGCACACTGATCCCCTGCCAGGCACCCACTGGGCATGGTGAGCCCAGGCCACTCGCTCCCTTCTCAGTGGGCAGGACAAGCAAGCCCCTTACCAAACACCTCTGAGGGGTTCAGCAGCTCCAGTAAGTGGCCTCCTCGCTTGGTTTCGTATGTGGCAAAGCCTCCATCTGGGTTCCTCATGCTCAGCAACTGCCCAGACAAGCAGAGAGGGGGTGGTGCAACCTCATGGGCAGCACTACTCCAGTCTGGCCCTAAGCCAGCTGTGAGGATAAAGTCAGACCTACAGGTGTATGGGGCAGGCAGAAAACCCAGGTGCCAAACCACTGTGACAAAGCAAGCCCAACCTGGGCCATCACACGACATTAGGTGACACAGGCAGCTCTGAATCACAACAAGTGCTGCCACACCAGGCCTCACACTACCTCAGATCTAACCAGATCTAATACCAGATCTAACAATTCCTTGGGCCTTGGCTTCTCATGTCCCTTGGCTTCATTTTTGCAGCTCTTACCACATTCACAGCATCAAAGAGGCGCTCGGCAGGCACAGGCTTGGCTATGAAGGGACACTTCTCCTGCAGCAGCATTACTGCCTTCAGCCCCTCTGCTGTGCAGTCTGCCACGATCCAGCCGCAGTCCCGCGTGCTGAAGGGGAAGCCACCCTGGAAAAGGATCAGGTGGGCTTAGGCAGCAGGATCACTTTCCCTCAGCCACTCTGTTCTTGGAAGAGAGCAGGTGCTGCCCCTGATTCCTGTTCCCTCTGCCCAAATCCCTGCCCCAGTGCCAGCCATCGTACCTTGTTCATATGGCGGTAATATTTCTGGTAGTCAGGTGGGTTCTCGGGGATCTGCAGGAGACAAGAAACAAGTGAGGGCAGCCTGGAGGTGCCTGGCTGCAGGACCACGGGCTGAAACCATTGCAGGTGGTTTTTCCATGTGGAAGTGCACAGTACCTCCCTTTCACTGAGGGAAATAGACAGGAAAAAGGTCAGCTCTGGAGCAGGGAGAAATCACCTTTTTGCCTGATTTCAGCAAGTGCTGCTAAAGCCCCCTTTGGGAGCTTGCCTGCCAGGGAACCATCTGCTTTCAATGCAGCAGCACCACAAACAAGACCAGTGATTGCATATGTGTCACAGATATCTTTTATGAAAAATCCTTTCCTTAGGATTTTGCCTCCTGAGAAGCTGAGAGGACTCAGAAACAAAATGTAAACAATGATTATCTGCTGCTGTGGAATGCAACAGGTGCATCTGTGATTGGTCTCATGTGGTTGTTTCTAATTAATGGCCAATCACAGTCTGCTGGCTCAGACTCTCTGTCCAAATCACAAGCCTTTGTTATCATTCATTCTTTTTCTATTCTTAGCTAACCTTCTGATGAAACCCTTTCTTCTATTCTTTTAGTATAGTTTTAATGTAATATATATCATAAAATAATAAATCAGCCTTCTGAAACATGGAGTCAGATCCTCATCTCTTCCCTCATCCTCTGACCCCTGTGAACACTGTCACACATATGCATCAAGCTGTTGGTGACAATGACCCTCACCTTGAGCCCCTGCTGGCCTGGCCAGCAGAAGCTGAGCTCATACAGTCACTATCCAATGGTCCTGGGTTTCCCAGAATGATGCTTCAGGGCAAACAAGCCTAAGCTCTCAGTTTTCCAGCCTCTCTAAGCTCAGGCAGACAACCCAAGCAATCCTGAGCCTTGCTAAAGCCCTCTCCAAGCTTCAAAGATGGTTCCCTGAAAACAGGGAGTAGCAAACAGGAGGCTGGGCCTGGGACTTTGCTAGTCAGCCCTTCAGAAGCTCTCTTCAGAAGGCAACAGATGCATCCAACAGGGTTCTGAGCAACAGCCAGGCCTGCACAGGCAGTGTGTGAGACACCACTGACCAGCTCTGCTCACCTGGGAGAACTGGAGGAACCCATGGGCATTCTGGAGGCAGGAGGTGAATTCAGGCATCTCCTGGGCTTCTGCCTAGGAACAGAGATGCACAGAGAGCAGTCAGCAAGGGGCTGTAGCCAGCCATGTTATCCCAGCTCAGTCACAGCATGCCAGGCCAGAACAGAGCTCCAAGGGGTGGCACAGCAGGAGCTCTGGTACTTGGGGACTCATGAGCAGAGATCATTTTCCCAAGGTAGCACTGAAGGATGCATTACCTCCAGGAAGGCTTGGATGGCAAAAGCAGTATCCCAGAGCTGGGATCCATTTGTGCCCTGGAAGAGAGAAAATAGACAGTGAGAGGCAGGTGCTAGGAGCAGCCTGACCCAGCTGTGGGGACTATGGAACAGCACATCCCTCCCTCATTACCCCCAACAGCTCCTTCCTGTGTCATCCTGTGCTGGCACAGAGAGGACAGATGCAGCAGGTCAAGGAACAGCAGGGCAGCACAAAATGAGACAGCTGCTTCAGTCTGCTCTGTGTACAGCCAAGGCAGGACAGGTGGCTAGCATCAAGGAACAGCAGGACACAATGGCTCTGAGAAGCAAAGCTCAGCCCACACTGAGAATCAGGGCCCTGGCTTTCTCCTGCCCTTCTCCCAGGACTCATGAGGATGGATGGAATGCCACAGGGAGGCAAACTAGCATGACAGACAGTACTCCCTCCTGGCACAGCTGGGGGAAATGACAGTGAGAAGGCCACCAGGCTCTAGAGGTGAGATGCCAGGAGCTCAGGCCTGGGATGAACACTCTATCCCATTACTCCACAGGTTGCCCCAGCACACCAGGGTCCCTTCAGTCACAGCTGAACTCCTACAGCACTTCACCTGCATCTTCATGCCGTCGAGGCCCAGCCTGTGGGGGGAGAGAGCACAGTGCTGCAGCACAGGCACAGTGGGAGCACCAGGAGGCAAGTCAGGAGTCATGGTGTGCTGTGCCAGATGGACACACTCAGCCCTTACCAGAGATAGTCAGGGATCCTGGAAACATGCTCCTGGAAAGCTGGGGAGTCCTTCCCTTCCACAAACCAGCGAACCAGCATGTTGATTGTCTTGGAGATCTGCCAAGAGGAGCACTGTCACTGCTCTGGATAGAGCTTCTTCCAGCCCCAGAAACATACATCAACCCACTCAACACAAAGCCACCCAGAGGTTGTCTCGGCCTTGATGCCAATGTGACATCACCCAGCATAGCTGCGTTAGCAGGGCAGGTGCCATGAGATCATCTCGCTGGACCTCAAGGAGAGATACCCCTCACCAGGGCCACAGCTGTCCCCATGCCCTCTGCATCTCCTGTGCCCTGCTGGCCTGAAGCTCTTGAGCATCAGGAGCAGGAGGAGTTGAGCAAGATTTGGTGATTAATACATGGCACACCTGCACAAGCTGGTCCTTGCAGAGCAAAGAGACACTACAGGGTTAAGAGCACGTGTCCTACCGGGCCGATGCTGATGCACTTGGTGAATCTGTCGTCAGCCTTGATGTGGTCGTACAGCTCGGTGACGGCTCGCTGCCGCAGGTGGGCGCTGTGGTGAGCTTCATACACGTTCATGACGGCTGCAGGAGAAGAAAGGGACATGCAGCGAACAAACCCCACCCTGTGCAGCCACATTCACTTGCTGTGGCAGGCTGCACCCCAACTCACACATCAACCATCGACCAACGAGCATCGGCACGGAGCAAAGCTCTGCCCCAGAGTGGCCTGAGGACACGGGTACAAGGCCCTGCTGCTCTCAGGGAGGGAGAATGCCACGGATCACATCATTCCAGTCTCCATCCCAGCTGCAAGGTGTACACCAGTAGCAGGCAGTAGACCCTAAGCCCCCGTGTTCCTGGCAGCAGCCCCTGCACTCACCGTAGGCAGCAGCCAGCAGCCAGCTGTGCGGGGTGTACACGTCACAGGCAGCCACGTTGTTCCTCTGTGCTGGCCAGTCTATGCTGCTGTAGTCCTGCACGTACAGCTCCTGCAGGAGACAGCAAAGGGCAGCCTGGCCAGCCAGGAGCAGCACCGGGGCAGGCACTGCTGGCAGCTGCCTCAGACACCGTGCAGCTTATGAGAGGCTGGCTCACAGGAGCATGGCCAGCACAGCAGCTGGCCACAGAGCCACGTGTCCCTGTCACAGTGGGGGATCAGCTCCCTCCTTACCTGCCTCAAGCTCCGTATGAGCTCGTCCTCCTCTGCTGACAGACGCTTGGCATAGCAGTAGCTCATGGGAAGGTAAACCTGGCGGCAGTGACACCAGAGCCGCGACGGATGCGCTGGAAACCACGTGGGAAGCAGCCTGGTTGCAACAGAGAAAGTGCTGCTCTGAGGAACAGGGAAGGCCAAGGGCCTCTGGAGAGATGTTGTGTGGAATGCCCAGAGCAGGGCAGCCTTTCCTTGTCTCCTGCACTAGGGGATATACACACAGCCTGGCCCTGCTCGGATTCCCCCTCCTGACACCTGATACTCCCAGCTGACACAGGGCAGGGAGGACCTCAAGCTCAAAGAGGAAGGAGAGATGCTAGTTGGGACACACATGGGACACTGAAGGCAGAGGACTGCACTGATAGTTAATGGCATTTGCTGACAAAGCACCAGCAGCCCTTGGTACTGTGCAGCCCCCAATTTCCTCCAGACACTTCCCCTCTCTGACACCCAGCAGCCCTCTGAGTATTCACAGAGGGTACAAGCAAGGGTTTCGGGCTGGCAGCCTCACATGTGGCTGTCCCTTCCTGCTAGGGCCCAGTTCTGGCTGCTGGAAGATACTGGTGGCAGGCAGGGAGCACATGAATGTGTTAGGGACCCTGTGGGAAATGCTAACAGGGCTGTGCTCTGGCATCTCCCTTGGATGGAGTGTTCAGTGCTATCCACCTGGCCTGCTGCTGGCTGCCAGCTGACAAGCAGCCTGAGCACCTCCAGTTCCTGGCTGTAGCTGGAGTTATCCCAGCCATCACCAGCGCCTGGCACAGTTCTGGGTGGAGGCTGGTGGCAGGACTGACACTAGATCCTCTCTCCTCAGTGAGGGGGGCACATACCACATCTCTGGGAGAAGCGTGTTCATTCCCTCCCAGCTGTAAACGTTCAAGACAGCCAGCCAAAACTTGCCCCAGGAAGGGATTCCCACAGCACCTCCTGCACAGAACAGTAGCAGCTTTCAGGGTTAACACAGCCATGCCAGCTCCCAACTTTCTTCCCCATGTTTGAGAGCACACTACTCAGGCTGGGATACATGTCCCAAAGCAGGGCAAGCAGGTAACGGCACAAAAATGCAACACAGCTTCCCATCATTAAATGAAAATGCAGTTGCCATGAAAGGCAAGTATGAGCAACAGTTCTTCCACTGCCTGGCAGCCCCCAGCGCTCCCTGCAGCCCCCAGGTGTGGCCAGACCTCTCTCAGCAGTGCACCAGCCCCCTGGCTGACCTTTGCTGTGCAGGTTGACACGGGCCCGCACAACGTCAGGGTCATCTGGCCCGAGCCCCAGGATCCTCAAGGCTACGTAGTTGAGGGCTGTGCCAAACACTGTTGATTTATCTTCCACGTGTCTGTCAAGGGCATACACAGAAACACCACATCCATTAGTCAGCTACTGCCATTAGCCAGACACAGGGCTGTCTTTGCTAGGGTGAAGCGGGATGCCAGAGGTGACTTTGGAAAAGAAGGACCTGACTAATACAGGAATAAACATTTTTCTCTGCACTACCTTGTCACACAGGATGTTTTGGGATAAAGTGCCCCAGAGATGTGGCCAGACTTGATGCTATGGCCACCTCTGTGACAAACAGTGTATGGGGAGTGCTGCACAAGCAACTCCAACCACCCACATCTCTCACACGTGCTGAGTCCCCCTCCCTGAGCCTCGGCAGGTCTGACAGCAGCTCCAAATCCTGCCCCTTGGAGCTGCCATCACCCAGAGAAGCATCCTCGGTACTCACAAGCCCCAGCCTCCGTCCGGGAGCTGCACAGAGCGCAGGTAGCGCACCATCTCCTTCCGGAACCCCTCGGGCAGCTGGATTTTGGCCGTGTGGCAGGTGATGAGGAGACCTGGAGGACCAGACAGGGCGGCACTGTAGAGAGCCGAGCCGCAGGGCACTCACCCCCGGGCAGGTGCCCAGGCTCACCTGGCAGCAGGAACAGCGGCCCGCCGTAATCGCCCGCCCAGTGCCCATCCTCGGCCTGCAGTGCCGCGTAGAACCGCATCCCGTTGCGGGCCGCGTCCCGGGCCGAGCCGGCCGCCGGCAGCGTCCGCAGCGTCGCGCCCTGTGGGGAGACAGGGGCACCTCAGCGGCGCGCCCCGGGCACGGCCCCGCCGCCCCGGCCCGGGCCCCCCGCACCGTGTCCAGCCCGAGGCTGTGCTGCTCCAGCGCCGTCTGCGCTCGCCGCTCCGCCACATCGCCTTCGCCATCGCCCAGGTAGCGCCACAGCTGCCGCCCACCCTCGCAGCGCAGCCGCCAGGCCGGCAGCTCCGTGGCCGCCGCCGAGCGCCGAGGGCCGCCGCGCCGCCGAACCGCCCTGCGGGACACGGGCACCGTGAGCCGCGGCCGCCACCCCGCTCCCGACCCCACCGCCGGGATCCACCCCGTGCCCCCCGCTCTCCATCCCAGCGCCGGCACTCACATGCCGTCCGCCGCCATCGCCGCTACCGATCCCAGCACCGGGGCCGCGCCGGCTGGGCCCACATCGCCTCACGGCCGGCAGCCAATGGCGGTTCCCGGCCCGCCCCGGCCGGCCCCCGGCCCGCCCCGGCCCGCCCCATCTCCCGGCCCGGCCCGGCCCATCTCCCTGCCCCGGCCCGCCCCATCTCCCTGCCCCGGCCCGCCCCATCTCCCGGCCCGGCCCGCCCCATCTCCCGGCCCGGCCCGCCCCATCTCCCGGTCCCGGCCCCAGCCCGCCCATCTCCCTGCCCCGACCCGCCCCATCTCCCTGCCCCGGCCCGCCCCATCTCCCTGCCCCGGCCCGCCCCATCTCCCTGCCCCAGCCCGCCCCATCTCCCGGTCCCGGCCCCAGCCCGCCCCATCTCCCTGCCCCGACCCGCCCCATCTCCCTGCCCCGGCCCGCCCCATCTCCCTGCGCCGGCCCGCCCCATCTCCCTGCCCCGGCCCGCCCCATCGCCCGGTCCCGACCCGCCCCATCTCCCTGCCCCGGCCCGCCCCATCTCCCGGCCCGGCCCGCCCCATCTCCCGGTCCCGGCCCGCCCCATCTCCCTGCCCCGGCCCGCCCCATCTCCCTGCCCCGGCCCGCCCCATCTCCCTGCCCCGGCCCGCCCCATCTCCCTGCCCCGGCCCGCCCCATCTCCCGGTCCCGGCCCGCCCCATCTCCCGGTCCCGGCCCGCCCCATCTCCCGGCCCGGCCCGCCCCATCTCCCTGCCCCGGCCCGCCCCATCTCCCGGCCCGGCCCGCCCCATCTCCCGGTCCCGGCCCGCCCCATCTCCCGGTCCCGGCCCCAGCCCGCCCCATCTCCTCCCGTCCCCTCCTGCCATGGGACGCCACCCCGTCAGTTGCCGGGGCTCGACTTCTCACTCCCGCTCCGTCTGCCCGAGGCACAGGAGTGCCATCCCTCTCACAGACCCCGACCGCCGAGCCGTCCCTTTGGGTGACAGCGCCAGCCCCTGGAACGACTGTCCCCGCCTCCGTGCCTCCCCGAAGTCCAGGCGTGTGGTTTCCATCGTTAATGGAAATAAAAAAAACAACGCCGGCCCAGATGACAACGCCAGGAGATGTGTCAGGGAGCGGTGCCAGCCGTGGGCACAGCGCACCCTGACTTGGTGTGCCCACGCTCCTGTGCCCCCGTCCTTCTCCACTGCTAACTCAGCATCCTCAGCTCTGCTTTGCCGGGTGTCAGGCACTCTAAACACCGGGGCCCGGCCCGGTGGGGAGGGCTGTGGCTGGCAGGGCTAACGCCAATAAAACACCGTGTTGTGCTCTACAGGTGAGTCAGGTACTCTCACTATGAACCCTGCCCTGGTCCCTCCAGCACCGTCCGGGGGTGTCACCTTCATGCAGGTAATGCCGTGGGACAGCAGTCCATGAGGAGATGGCAGAGCTCCTCCTATCCGCTCCTAGTGACATGTCCCCATCTCTCTCCTGACACCCATCACTACCTTCCCAGGCCAGTGAGCAAGAGAGTTTCAGCCCTTCAAAGCCCCTTGGCTAAAGAAGGCTCCCCAAAAGGAGGCACACAGGGATTGTAAATCCCAGATGCTGTACTTGCTGTTGGAAGGACTGGGTGGACATTTAATATACACTTGTTTAAATGGAGTGATAAATTCCTTTCAGCCTTTCACAGTGACCTGGTTTCTCTCCTCCCACAGAGGTGGCACCAGACCGAGTTAAACTGGCAGAAAAGCCCCTCCATATCTGTGCAGTGCCCAGGGACAAAAGAGCTACTCACAAATGTGGCATCCATCAACACCCCAGGACAGAAAAATGACTATTAATACTTCAATAATCATTAATACTTACAATATATAATGTTCAGTAGAAGTTTAATTTAAAGTACTCCTCTTCTAACAAACAGGTCACTCATGCCCAGAATAATGTCAGGGATTATCTGGAGAGGATACAGTGAATTTATTTGAGAATTAAAGAATTAATTTTGTATTTATTTCATAAACAAGGCAAAAGCAAAAATGTTTTTTGGATGTGTCTGGACTTCCCCTGGAGTGAGAATGGATGGGGATAATATCTTTGACTTGTGGCTGATCCCACTGGTCCTCAGTAGGGAGAGCTGTGCTGCTTCTCTTGCACAGTTCATATGAACAGAGAGAACTCTAGCAGTTCACTGAAATGGGTCTTGTATTTGAGGGTTAATAGTCTATTTATTTTTTGGGTTTAGAAAAAAAAATTGCCATGATGACTCTGCCTGAAATGAGGTTAATTAAAGTATCCACTTGTCTATGGGTGCCAAAATCTTAAGATAATTTATGGTAATATTTACCTAAGGGGAGTGTGATGGAGGATGAACACCTTGGTTTTATTTTTTATGTCTCTAAACAGGAGACCTGCACCAGACATTTTTACTAATTGCAAATTCCTGTTACTTAGGCATTGTTTTCATCCATGTTTTCCCATGTCTGAACCTGAGCTGGATTCAGCCAGCTTGCAATTCATCTTTGAATTGCAAGCTTGATTCACCTCTGGCTGCTGTGTTGTTTAGGTGCTAGGGAACCTGCTCCCTGCAAAGCTGCTGTGTGTGCTGGCACTGAGAGTGCAGCCCTGCGGAGGCGCAGGCAGTTTCTTCCCCCTCCCACCCAAATTCCTCTGCTTTCATGACTTTTTTTGTCCCAGTTCAATGACCGCTGGCGTTTGTCTCATGGTCTGGCAGAGCCTGGCGCCACACACACCCGAGAGACAAAGAAATAAGCTGTCTTTTCTCCTGGAATGAGGAGCCCACATTGTGAGGGAGACAGGCAGAGGGCTCAAGTGTTTTGCTCAGCCTTGGGCACTGAAAAATGCCCTTGCTTCTTTAAACATATCAGCCCAAAGCTCTGACCCTGAGGAAAGGAGCCCCAAGGCTGCACCCTCCTGTTCGAAGATCAGAACATGAATTTTAAAATAACAGAAGCAGCTCTTTGGGCAGCACTGGAAGGACAGCTCACAGCCCCACACTCATATCCAGACCTCCTGGATTGTCACAGGCTGGGTTAGGGATGATCCAGGCCAGGAGAGCAGTCTTTGCAAAGGATATGATCCTGGACAAGGATCAGGAAAGTCTCTTGGAGCTGCTCATTAGCAGAGGCAGAAGAGGGTCAAGGTTTCTTGTGTTCACATCTGATCCTGCTGCTCCTTCCCATCCTATCAGGACATCATTCCAGATCATTACCTGTAAAATACAGGAGTCAGAATGATTTGGGGTGAAATGGACAGCAAAAACCACCAGGAAAGAGAATTTCAAGACTCTTCATGTTTTTATCTGTCAAATGCAAGGTTTTCTGTTCCATTTTAAGGCAAGGTCACTTTCCAGAATGACATCAGAATAGGGTTTAAGGAGATGGGCTAGGACCTTGTCTCTGACTAGAAAAGGTTTGCTTTAATGCATTTCTTGGCTGAGGACTGAGCTAGAGATCTACCAGATCAAATTGCTACCAACAGAAAAATGCTGTGTCTTTCCTGCTGACAGAGAGCCCCATTTATAGCCAGCTCTTACAGGAATGCAAGTCCTCTTGGAAAAAATCAAATAGTGCAAAATTGCTGACAAACTACCTCCACACTAGAAACTACCTAAAAGCATCCCTGCTGTCCCTGCTAGTCCCACCAGAGCACAGATAACTGCAAACTGTAGTTTTCAATGCCCTAAATGCCAGAATTTCAGTGGTCAGGCAAATATTTAGAGTCAACATACTCAACCTGAATGCCAGGGAAATTATTTTTCCCCAAACCAGTGTTTGAGCCTGTTACAAAAACTTTCATGAGCTAATGTAAGGAAATTATCAATGTAGATGGGGTTTTTTTACACCAGTATGTGAAAATTTTTTTAAAATAACATGGTCAGTGGTATATCTGTAGATTTGGGAACACAGGAACTTGCCAAACTGCTAGGGAATATGTTTGTCCAGCAACAGGGTTTAGATAAAAGTGCATTTAATGCCAGTTCATGGTGGCCACTGGGGTTGGCAGGAGACATGTGAATAAGTTTTGTATCAAGACCCCATTTAAAAAGAAATAATTTAAGTTTGAGATAACTTTTCAAAGTTTTTAAAAAGAAAAGATATTTTTTCCAGTGTGAATCAGTGTATGTACAATAACTCATCTTTTTTCCTGAGTTTTGCATGTTGATTTAACCCTTCCTTTCTCAGAATTGGTTCAAAATATTTGCAGTTTCACTTGTCTCTGGTGTTAGGCAGATATTTCTTGAACAGTTCAACATTTCTTGAACAATACACAGAAAAAAGTATAAATCTTATGCTCACACTGACTGCAAAATGTATTTTCATTGATGCTTTCACTCCCATGGTATAAATGATTTTGCACAAGCAGCAGTGGTTTAATTTAGTTGGGTTGTATGTTTGGTGAAGCTGAGTGAATTGAAATAACCTTTTTTTCTCTGTCTGGCCTGACTCTACAATCTTAAAACAGTAGAAAGCAGAAAAAGTGTGTTCAATATTAATAGCGTGCAGTAAACAGAGTGAAAAGATCAGACATACAAGGAATTGCTATTTTTGCATACTCACTGTTCAGAGCAGAACAGCAGCTTTAAAGAAAGCATTCACATCTTTGAATTGCAAGCTTGATTCACAGAATATTCTGTGCTCTGTGAATCAAATAAACAGAGAGTAGGAACTCTGTCTTTGAAAAACATGAACAAATAAATGGCGCCATAATAGATTTATTTGCAATGTGTAACAGCTGAGTCTAGGGACGATCTCCGTTTACTGCAATACATTTTGAAACGGGATAAATCCCTACGTACCTATAAAACTGGCAGACTGTAACTGCAGTAGAAGCAGGTAGAAAGGAAAACAAGTGAAACCAGCGAAGCCGGCGGTGTTTCCCTGTCCCAAGGGCGGCTTCCCGAGGGCTGCCGTGTGCGCTGGGTTCGCTCCCCGCGGGCGGCTCTGCGGAGCGGGCACAGCGCCCGGCCCGGACACCCCGCCCCGGCCCCGCGGCCATAAGAGGGCAGCGATCGCCGCCGGGGTGCCTGGCCCCGCCGCATCGCCGAGCCGCAGCCCCGCCGGGGTGCCTGGCCCCGCCGCATCGCCGAGCCGCAGCCCCGCCGGGGTGCCTGGCCACGCCGCATCGCCGAGCCGCAGCCCCGCCGGGGTGCCTGGCCACGCCGCATCGCCGAGCCGCAGCCCCGCCGGCAGCACGGAGGTGAGAGCGGCCGGGGATGGCTCTGCCCGGGGGATGGTGGGTGCTGTCAGGGCAGAATCACCGCTCCGCATCGCCTCTGCTCTGGACACTCCTCAGCCTTGCGGACGGGCTGCAGGCAGGGCTGCTGCATGGAAAGGGTATTTTTGTTAGGATGTTTTCTGCCCTGTCTGGTAACAGTCTTTCCGTTCGGGTACTGAGGGCTGAGCGGGGGAGGACATCAGCTGTGGGATCAGATTCAGTAGCTTGTGGTGGAGAAACAGGAGGCAGGTGGCAGGGCAGGAGACATTTACCGATGGGATATGAACAAAGTGAGTGCCGGGCAATAAGGCTTCTTTATTTTCCCAGCCTTTGGGCTGGCAGCTCTCCCTCTCAACCAAGGAGATTAGAGTCCCTTTGGTTTGTCCGTTTGTGAAGTCTGCAGGGAATGCTGCAATCTGAATTATTATCATATCCCATGAAGGTCTCCAGACCAAGTGTGGGAGAGGGAGGTTCGGGAGGTGCTCATTTTGACCTGCTGGCACTCATCAAAACCGGTCCGTACCGGGCTCCCCTGACTGCTGGGCTGGAGGCAGGGCTGCAGGCAGAGGCACAGCCGAGGGGACCTGTGACAGCAGGGACAGCAAAACCTTGCTGAAGCTCCGGAGCTGACCCCATGCCTGCCCCTCTCCTCATCCTGTGGCTCTGCTGTCTTTGAGAGTTTTGGTCTCTCATGACCTTCCCCCAAAGCCAGAGCTGCTGCCAGCGCCTCCCAGCAGAATGCCCTGAACGCAGGTCCGACCTTGCTGATCCATGGGCGGAGCCCGGGGTGGCCATGCTTCCCAATCAATGGGAATTGCTGCAGCTCGCCCAGGCTGGTGCTCCCACCATCCCCTCTGACCTCAGGGCCGCGCCACGACCATGTCTGAGCTGGAGAAGGCGATGATCGCCATCATCGAGGCCTTCCACCAGTACTCCGGGAAGGAGGGAGACAAGCACAAGCTGAAGAAATCCGAGCTGAAGGAGCTCATCAACAACGAGCTGAGCCACTTCCTCGGGGTAAGCACTGCCCTCCCCGCAGCCTGGCTGGGCTCAGGAGCCATCCAACAGCCCTGCACTCCCCCAGCTCTGTCACCCATGGGAAGCCAGTACAGGTGAAGAGGTTTATTTACACACCAGGACATTAAATCCTTTGCCCCAGCTCCACAGAGCAGCAGGATGAGGGAACAGCCTATATGGCAGACTGGGGTGTGGGTTGGATACTAGGGAAATGACCTTCCCTGACACGGGGGGACAGCCTTGCCCCAGGGGGCTTAAATGTCCCTTCCCAGCAGCACAGCTGTGGCTGCAATTCCCCAGGGCACAGGACAGTGCCCCACCACCCTGGGAACAACCACAAGAACTTTGGGATGTGTCTGAGCACGGATTCAGCCATGAGAGTACTTGGGAAATGGGGACATGTTACTGTCTGGGCCTTGCTGTGGTCCTCCCCAGCTGTGGCTCCCTGTTTCTATCCCCTCAGGAAATCAAAGACCAGGAGACTGTGGACAAAGTCATGGAGGCACTGGACAGCGATGGGGATGCAGAGTGTGACTTCCAGGAGTTCGTGGCCTTCATTGCAATGGTCACTACTGCTTGCCATGAGTTCTTTGAGGAGGAGTGAACTGGGGGGAAGCAGGTGAGCCCCTTCTGCTCATGCTGGAGAGAGGCAAGGCAGCATTGCTCCTCCAGGAAAAGGACTGGCTGTCATTACAGGCACCTTAGAATTCAGCTTGTGCTAGACTTAAGCAGCTTATTAAAAGTGCTGTGGCTTTGTGAACAAGAAACACTTGTGTGGCTCAGGAGAGGCTGTTGGCTGGTGCCCACTGGGCTGGGTGCAGTGAGAGTGCCTTGCCTCAAGTTCCTTCCCTGCTGTTTTAAATCAGGAATGTGCATGGGGCTAGAAGCAGAGGGATGCTGTGATCCAAGCTTGCTTGTGAAGGAAAAAAGGAAATTCAGGGGTGTAAGGAAGAGGTGATGCAGAGGGGCTGGATTTGGAATCTTGCTGCTGAGCCCACTGGCCTGAACAGAAGGCTCCCAGTGATTCCTGTGGGCTCTGGGCATGGCATTAGAAACCAGCTCCTGTCCCATCACAGGTGTTCAGCAGAGCCCAGCCATTTCTTGGTACATTGAGACACCCTTGGCTTGCCAGGCAAAGTGTAACAATCTAAAAGCATAACCATCTGACAGCTCAGGCTTTCACTTGTTGATCAATCCTGCTTTAGCAGCTGGCAGAACTGGAAGCAGCAGCATATGAGGCTCCTGCACTGGGGTCAGCTCCTGGCCTGGGATATGCCTTGACAAGGTGTCCAGGCTCAGTCAGAAGGGAAGTGGCAGTGGCCCAGTGTGACCACAGACCAGGCACAGCCTGCTGAGTGTGTGGAAATGACAAGGAATAAAATGTTGGTTTGGCCTCTGATGAGAAATGTGTCCTTTTGTGCCAGGCTGCTCTGCACTGAGAGAGAAAGGCTGGGGAATCAGGCCTGAAGCACTGCTACAGCTCATGCCCTGGGGTTCTCGTTGGGCACTGACCCCTCTTGCCTTCCCTGGTGTCATTGTGACTGGCCAGACAACCTCCACTGGCACCAGCACCAAGTTCCAGCTGGCTGCCCACACTGCCAGCTGTACTTGCCAGGACACAGGAACACAGGGGCTCTCTGCAGGATGTCACTGCTGCTACTGGGGACATCCAGGGGCTTGCAGTGCTGAGCCCTTGCAAAGCCTCAGCTAAACCCAGAACAACCTCCCAAAGCCTGAGCTTCTGCCTTTCCAGTCTGCACCTGCCATCCAGCTCAGCAACACCCATGAGCTGGACCTTCCTGCAGCTCCAGCAGTGACAGATTCACAGCAAAGATGCTCTCAGATGCTACTGGTTTTACCTCATTCCACAAATGATAATGGTTTTATGCACAAAATGACATCTTTGGACAGGGACCATCTTGCTGTTCTCACCAGCCTCCCCCAGGTTGTGCAAGGGGATGCTCAGGCAGAGCCAGGCCCATAAGAAGATGCCATTGTCTGCAGTGCTTTTAAACACAAAACACATTTTGCAGGATCAGTTCTTGTTTGTTTCCTCAATCTACTGTCAGAACAAATGGTTTCTCTAAGTACTTCACCTCTCTTGCCTTTTCAAACAAAACACTTCTTTTAAAGACTACAACTTAAATTACTTCCATAAACAAGGATCTAAGTAAAAGCAGGTGGTTTGGTCAGGAACCCATGAAAGTCTGAGTTAAAAAATGCAGATGACATGAAAAAACCTCTCAGGGCTCCTTTCCAAGATGGAATGCCCTGTAAGCACAGTGTTCTGCACACTGTGAGCTGAGTGTGGGCCCAGCAGTCCGACCCATTGCTGCACCTCAAGAAGTGTTTGCATTGAACTTGGTGTCAGAAAAAGGAACCACTTGGGAGTAATGCTGATGCAGCACATCATTTTGTCTAGATAAAAGTTAATCCAAACACCCTACCTCCCATAAGCCACATTGCAAGAGGGACAGGAAGAGTTCTTTTTGGAATTTTTTTACAGGCTTTCCAAAATGCTGCAGCTGTTAGAATTGACAGAACTTAAAAAAAATGAATGGTTTTATTAAATTTTGTTTTAATTAATCAGAACCAGTATATTAATTATAAGCAGTACATTAGTCTTGTATCATTTAAAGCCAGCAAGTTACTTTTATGGGAACGCAGCTTGGGAAAATTTCTGACACATTAAGTTTTGATAAACTAAGTCTGATATGCTTCAATGAACAAGGCCTGGGAGATAAAGATGTATTGTTGAAGCTGGACATCTGGAATGCAGAATTTAGGGACTACAAGGACATTTTGCAGAAACCAGTAGAGACTAACAAAGACTGTGTCTGTGTGTTGAAAAGTCCTTACTAGAGAAAACAGATACTAAAACCCCTAAAAATATGGACTGATTAGCATGAACAGTGAGGAATCAATAACTAATAGGGGACTGTATACTAAGAAATGAAATATAATTATGCAATTTAGAACCAATGAACATTAATTTGTTTGCTAAAAATGTAGCAATAGGTGGAAAAGTTTTGTATCTGTGCCTGTGTAGAGGCTGGAATTTTGTCAGCCATTTACAAACCCTGGCCAGGAATAAAGAACTGCCTCACTCTCCAGCACTACAAAGACACTATTAGAGGACATGAAGAACACATTTTTGTCCTTGCACATTTTTCTGTATGAGACATCTATCCAATCTTCAGTCCTTGCGAGGCTGCAATGTGCATGGTGGTACTTTGAGCTGAAAAGGACTGTGCAGAGAGCACTGTGCTTCTTGAAGGTTTTAAAAGAGAGGGGGCTTCCCCTTGAATGTGGTTCAAATGCAGGTTTCCAAAAGTTTAGACAGCATTTCACAAGTTTCAGGGGCAAATTCAGGGCAAGCTTGTTGTCCTGGCACAGTTGTCTGAGCCGGGCGCAGCGTCCCGGCTGTGAAAGGAGCGCGGCTGCCACTGGCCTGCCAGCTGAATTCCCAGTCCTAAGCTGGCAGTCTTGAGGGTGAAGTTAAACAAGAGCTACTTGTGCTGCTACCTGTTCCTCTTCCAGCCCCTCTGTGGGAACACCTGTGCCTACCTTGAGGCTCTGAAATCCAGAGAATACAATGGTAGAGGCAGCAGAGAAGGGAAGGACAGAGTGCACCGGTGAGTTTGATGTGGTTTATGTGCAGCAAGGGGAAGGTGCAGCCCTGCACTGGCTTTTACTTCTAGAGCCTTTTTCTATGAGAGCAACTGCTGGACTTTGCAATGAAGATGTGAGAGTGAAAAAAGTGATGGCAAGTCTGTCTGGGAAAGGAGATGCAGAGCATTGTGTGCAGTTTAAATGCTGTTAATAAAAGAAGGAGGTACTTTGACAACACTTTCTGTCTTGACACTTCCATCTCTGTGACCTCTAGCTGCTTGGACACAGTGACATTGAAAGTATGTGAAAGTGACTGTGCTGTGAATGTCGGTTTGCACAGGAAGAGGGTAGGTAGGCAAATGCCTTCTGTCCTGGCACATCTGTCAGTCAGAACTGCAGCTGGAAAAGCTTTACTCTAATGATGGACTCAGCCACTTTGAGAGAACATGCTGATGCTATATATATATTTTTAGAGGAAAACGTTCATCACCAGCGTGTTTTTGTCCAGCTTACAGACTGCAAAGGAACTATAAAGGCCAGCAGTGGCTTTTTGTTGTAGAACTTTTCCTTTGCGAGCAGCTGCCGGACATTTTGAAGGAGTCTGGATGCAGCTCAGTGGGTGTGAGTTACATGTTGAGCAGCTGGTGGCACAGAAAACGTTCTAAAAGGAAGAGGTTGTGCTGCAATTGCCTTTTCTTTTGCAGCCTATGAACTGCACAGCCAACACAACCACACGATGGCGCTGTCGACTCACAAAACAAGGACACACCCCGAGCTCGAAACCACCCCCAGGACAGAGCCGAGTCAGAAACGGCCCTGCTCTCAAATCAGCTCTGTCAGGACAAAAGGGTTTGGCTCATCTTCCCGTTCCAAGTACAAACTCTTCTTTGCAGCACATTCAAATGGCAACATGAACTCCTCTGCCCTAACAAGCCTTTTCACTCTCACAGAGTCCGGTAACAAACTTGAAAACATCTGCCAAAATCAGGGCTCATGAAAGTGTCAGTGGAGAAAGCTCTTTGCTGCCTACAATTTCAACTGCCCCCATCAAACTACAAACACATCCCTGCTATAGCCCCTTTCCTTCTCAGCTCTGGGTACCATCCTAAGCCTTCAGTCTCACAGAGTCAGGATCCAAATGGGATGGCACCAGGGACTGCTCACACACTAAAGCTACAACGACAAAAACTCAACAGCTTGGCATCTGCATTTCCACTGACTGTTCAACAGCTCTAACTCAGAGAACTTGGGAAAAGCATTTAAATTCACTGAGACCACCCAAAGTGCCCATCCAAATTTGCTTTCTTTGCCAAAGAGAGGAACTAGAAACCCATCTCAAAAGAAATGGCATCCTCTGCTCCAAAATCCAAAACATCCAGGGACTGATCCCCTACAAAGGTGTCAGGTATGTTACTGTTACTGGGCATTACCTGCATGGGACACTAGATATGCTGTACACCAACACTCAGAGTAGCTGCTTACCTTGTCCAAAAGAAGTGTGCTGGCACAATTTCAAGAAGGCTGACTCTGAGAAGTGGAAACCACATGCCAAATCGAATCTTTCAGGAGGGAGACCACCTTTCAAAGATGGATACTGACTCCATGATTGCACAAATTGAGTCAGTGCTTCCAAACAAAATATACCAGGAGAGAAAGTTGCTGCCACCCTTGAGCTGCACAATGCAGCTTCTTAGCTGTACTTAAACACTGGGGCTACTTGCTTTCCTTCCATGAGAAAGCACTGCCATTCTCATTCAGGAACTTACCAAGCAGAAGTTGCATACCACATCCAGCACTGTGTCCAACAATGGCTCCTACTCAGAAATGTCTTGCTGGGCTATACCATGCCCTTAGCTTCTCACTGCTACACAGCCCTGTGTTCTGCCTCTCTTGTCATCTCAGTCTAACTGGAAACACTTCTAGCACAGCAGCACCATCTGGGTGAAGAGAAGGAGACATGAAACACATGTTTTTATCCTGGCACATTTTTGTGTGAGACTTCTATTGGGATTTTTAATCCTTATGAAGCTGCACTGTGCACAGTGGTCCTTTGGGCTGAGAATGGCTGTGCAGAGTGCTGATCCCTGTGGCCTCAGTGCCTACTGACACAGTTTCTGTGTTGGTTATTTCAAGCTGCTGGACATGCTGGTGCCACTGATGACACACAGAGTGTGCATGAGTGTTGGGGGCTTCCTGCACCTGCTGGGTATGGGCTCCATCCTCCTCCCTGAGGGGCACAGGTGCTGACAGTGCTGGGTGCCAGACTGTGCAACCATCCCCCCCAGATGACCTCCTGGCTATCCTATCCCATCTGGCACAGTGGAGACTGCAGCAACCTTCCTGTGGCTGGCCCTGAGCCCCCCCACTACAGCCTGAGCTATGCTGGGCAAGGTGAGGGGATCACCTGGGCAGCCAGTGAGTAATGGTGTCCTTTGGCTTTGCTGCTGCACAGTGGGCTCTTCCATGGCCCTGCCTGCTCCCTGAGCCCACCTCTGCTGCCCTGCTCCTTGTGCTGGGGGAGTCTCAGCAGCTGGCAGGGTCACTGCTGTCTCCTGTGTTTGTATCCCTGGTAAAGTGTACTACCCTTGCTTTGGCTGGAGATGCCATGCCATGCCATGCTATTCCATTCCATCTCATCCCAAATTAACTCCCCTGGCTGCCAGTGACATGTTCACCTCCTGAGCTGCTGTTTTCCAGGGCATCCTTGGTCCCTGAGCAAGGCCTATGAGTATGGCCCTCACCTCCCCAACCCTTCTCACACCCAACACCCCCTCTCATGCTCATCTTCCCTTCCCAGGGGACACAGGGGCCCATGGGATTCCTGGCCTGCAGAGAGAACCTTCTTTACCCTGACAGCTCTGGAGAATTCAGTAGCACAGCCTGATGAAGTTGCTGGAGGGCATCATCCCAGTGCTGCAGTTTGTGCTTTTCCTTTTCAGCCAGTGCTTCCTCCCTGGCAGTCATCAGCCCAGATCTGGCTTCAGGCCTTTCTGTCCAGCTGGTGCCTTCTGCAATGTCTCCAAGGGGATCAGCTTCAGTGGATGTCTGGCTGCAAACCAACAGGGCCAGGGCCAGTCTGTGCCTGCAGCTGGAGCCCAGAGGCCTGGAAAGGCTCAGCCATGCATGGAGCAGCTGCTTTGCTGCAGCATGGCAGTGACATCCTGCCAGCCCTGCCCTGCCAGCCCCATGGCAGAGATGTCATACCTGACATAGTGGTGACAGCAGTGCAGCTTGGCAGAGGAAACACAGGAAATTCAGGAGCATCCAGGCTTTACAACTGCTTTACCTGCAAAGCAATTGCAGTGAGGTTTTGCAGAAAAAGCTCTTAATGCATTAAACTGTCTGATATATCAGTGACAACTGTGCTAAGCCAAGGTTTTGACCTGACAGCTTAAGTTTCAACATTCATCAAGTCAGATTGGCAAGAGCTGTTCTGAAATGTTTAATAAGCTTTTTGTTTTAAGATTTACTTTACAAGGCAACTTGTATCACTTTCATCAGTATCTCAATACAAAAGTCTTACAATGCTTTGTTTGCTAAAAAACTACAAGATGGAACTGGGGGTTAGGGAGTTGTCTCCTTTTGCCAGCTGTTTTGGGAGGAGGGCTGTCCCACAGCCTGCTGCTGCTGGAGGCTGCTGGACTCAAACAATAAGTTACACAAGTTCTGTACATAATTACAGTCAGAGTATGCAGCTGTATCATACACCACAGGTAAACACCACCAGGGCCCATAACTACTATAAAGGAGAGCTTTTTCTTGAAGATTTCAGAGTTTATTTGACCATGGATACATCTAATCTATCAGGGGACTGACATCCATCTTTCTTAGGCACTGATCCAGGCAGAATTGCCTTGCAGAAAAAACTGGCTCTTTTGCAAACTTGTGCATTATTAAAAATTTTTTTATGCAGCTCTCAAGTCTTTAACAATTTTACAAAAATAATTATTTGCTAGTCTTGTGCCTACCTTCAAACACAGAATTACTTGAATAACTTCATGTTCTCTTTCTGCATTAGGTTCACTGCAGTATTAGAGCAGGCAGAAACTTCAGAATCTTAATTAGTCCAACTGTGACCCAACCAACGGGATATTTTAGCCTGAACAAAAGAGTTTAAATAAACAAACAAAGTTTGTACCACAACAGCTCAAGCTAACTAACACTGAATGAGTTTTCCATGGTGGGAAAAAAAAAAAAAAGTTACTATTTCAAGTTTTAGCACAGAATATTCAGGGAAAACATTTTGTAAGCCTATGCTTTGTAAACATTTATACAAATCATTCAGAGTGGCTTTGGAATGGATTTTCAAATCCTTGGCATTGTGCAGGTCAGGAATTAACAGCTCATACTATGAAAACAAGCAACTTTGACATGGAGTTAGAAGAGCAAGAGCACTGAAGGCTCCTGCATCAAGTACTTAAAACTGGGTATTACTTTGTATTTTATTATAAAGTTTATAGCGTTACAGAGTCCAGCATGGCACCATAAGTAACCTTGTTACAGCATTTGTTTTTGCTTGGTACAAAAAAGCTGATCAGCAGCATAACTGTTACACTGAATCCAGGACTGGAAGGGGTTGGCTTCTTCTGAACAGGGATGAGTCAGTGTTTTAAAATAAAAAGGCTGCATTTTTAAATCTCAAATATGTGCAAAATGCCTTTCAGAAGAGAATGTGGCAGAGGTGTGTGCAATGTTGAAGGATATGCCCCAACCCCAATACTGCCCATATACTGCAGTCACGTGGAGGGTGAACTCTGGATGGTTACTCACGACTTTGGGTGCTGTTTCCAGGAGTCCTCCTCACAGCTGGTGCTCTCTCCCCACCCCACTCTGTGTCCTTTTATGCAGTGCATCAAGTACTGACATTCATAATTATTCTCTCCCCTCTGCCCCCCCTTCTAAAATAAAATTGGTCCATGATAGTTCTAATAAGCTTCCTTCAGGAATTCCAGTAAACTCTCCATCCTAAGACAGCTGTGACTGTTACAATGGGTTTATGAAAGCAAATGCAGTCTGGGAGATGAAGGGCTGCACGTAAAGAGAAGTATCTCCATTCTCCTAGGGTCTTCAACAGCTTGTAAAAACAAGAGCATGGATTCCAATGTTATTATGAGGAAAGCCCCTTGGATTTTGGTGCTTTAGCCTTGATGTTATTTGCTGTTTTCACATGTTGTAGGCAACATAAATAGGATCCAACTGATCAGCCAAAAATCCGTCCCTCAAGTGCATCCGTTGTTTCTCGCCGCGGGAGTTGATGGGAATGACCCCGGGATCCACGATGACCACGACACCAACAATGAGATAATGCTCTTCCAGGACCACGTTGGTCACCAGTGCCACCAGGTCCAGTGCTTCCTGCTCTGAGCCTTCCAGCTCCACCACCACCACCAGCAGGTTTGTCCACGTAAACACAGCACTGTCGGCACGACACACTTGTTAATGGGGAGGAAAAACTCCTAGACAATTTACTAAAAGAGGTTATTAAAAAAGACAAGGCCTCCCAAAGCTTACAACTAAACCTGAATGCTTTGAGGCTGGAGGGGACCTACAGCCAATGATATACATAACTCATTATATACATATAACTCAGTATATTATGTATATTGAAAACTCAGTTACATACATAACTCATTAGGGCCAAACGGGAATAACACACATGACAAGACATCATCCATGGACTCCCCGAGATGTGTTTACCACATCCACAGGTGCACATTCTGCTACTACCAAGGAACTTTTAAGTTCTTCTGCTTTAGAAGAAATAATGCTGTGGTCCTTACCATTCTGCAATGCTCTTGTGTGCCCTGATGACAGAGGTTTCGATGTCGATGGGGTGGTACCTCATTCCTCTGAGCTCCAGTGTTTCATCCAAAGAGCCCACCACATACAAGGCATCGTGTCTCTCTGCAACACAGCACACACATTTCAACATCATCACAGCTACAGGACAAACACAGTCACTTGTTAGTGCTTATTTGTGACGTTCTTAGATGTTCCCAGTGCTTCTTAGGGGAAAGAGTCTATAATGCAAGCTCCAGCATTTGAGAGAATTAAGAGGTCATGCAGCACTTTTGCCTATGACTCCAAGCAACTAGAACCACAATGAAAAGCATTTCTGGGTCATCCAGTTCTGTCCTTTCTCTCATGCAATGTAACCTCTGTTAACAAACCCAAGCAAAATCCACCATTAAAACATCTTTTTGTTCCACTGCTCTAACCAGAGAACTTCCCTTCTCTGATCAACACAACCACTTTTCCAATTTACAAATTTAACTTCTTTTTAACACCAGCTTATCCCCACCTGTCCTCCTGCCAGCAAAATTCTACTCAGTTTCTTAGGATGCCACGGTTTACACAGTAAGAACAACTCTGCCCTCTTCCCAGCCTCAGCTTTGCCAGGTTAAATAAGCAAAGCTCCTCTAGACCCTACGTGAAGGACACACTCTCCAAAGTCACACTTCTAACCCTGTTCAGTTCAATTTTGCTTTTCCTTTGTTAACTATTTTTTAGTTTTGCTCACTTGTGTTACTGGAGGTGAAAATCATGCTGGCAAGCTGTATTTCATGTATACTGTAAATTCACTGCCCAAAGCCTCTTAAAAAACTAAAGGACAACTGACATTGTTCCATGGTGATAAAAATCTCTGTGAAATGTGATTTTTCAGAAAGCTACAAGGCACAAAACTTGCTATTAGGATTCAGTGGCAGCAGTCAGGACACTGACACTATTCATGTAGACACCATTCATTTAAGTCCAATCACAGAAAACCAGCAATATATATTTGTTACTAAGTTACAAGCATTCAAACTCCTTTCTTTAGAATGTTTAGAGAGTTATTTCTTTACATATATGATAAACAAGAGCTATAGCTGCTTTGTATTTTGTATCTGAACAGAGCAGATGGAAGAGAAACGCTTCCCAAATTTAGACATCTTGGCTTAGATTAAAAAAACCCAAGATTAATAACTTATTTTATTTACTGGAAAGCTTCTCCTGTAGGGGGATAGAATATAAGAAAATAAAGATAGTGTAGAAAGTCATCTTACCCCTAAGGAGTTGCAGCTGGGCCAATTATTAAAGATTAGGAACAGGCCTGACTTTAACAGGCCAGGGATGAGAAGAAGATGCTATAAAAGAGTGGGGTGGTGGGTTGGGAAAGGAACTGGAGTCAGCTGGCTGCTTTGTGAAGCAGAAAGAGTCAGTGCTCTGAGGAGCTGCCCACGAGAAACACCAAGAAGGTGTGGAACTTTTGTGATAGGAGACAGCAGTATAGAACCCCTGCAATAAGATGACAACATTCTCCTGTAGACCTTTAACCTCTGAAAGACTGCAAAATCACCGGTGTCAGTGCACGTCCTCGACCTGCTGACCGACAGACCACCTCCCCCTTAACTCAGGAGTGTTGTGTGGTGGAAGTCAGCAGAACCCAGCTGGGCAGCCCCCCAGGAGCAGGTGCAGTGCTTCCCCTACCCCCGCTGGCGTCGGTGAGCTCGGTCCGGCGCAGGAAGCCCAGGTAGCCGGTGCGCGCCCACAGCGTCTGCGTGTCCCCGAAGCTCAGGCGGGCCGTGAAGTGATCGGCGTGCAGGGCTTCCTCTCCATACACCGTGTAGTAACCCGTGGCATTGTGGGGGCTGCTCACCCAGATCTGGGGACAAACCAAACCCAACTGCAATGAACACAGGTTGTTGTGCCAGGCACGGAGAGCATCGTTAATTCATTTAAAAGATCTGTTTCACTGACAATTTTGATTACAGTTTTATTGAAAGCATTAACTTCTGACCAGAGAAAAGCAGTTTTAGGTACATGCAGTTGGGGGATGGTAAAGGCCATAAAAAAAATGAACCAGGCATCTGTCTTGCTGGAAAGGAACACCTGTTAACCTATTAGCTGGGCATCTTATTACACAACAAAAGATGCCCATAAAACAAAGGTCAAACCAAGCAGTAAATTACCTACTGCTGCTGCCCACTGATGGGAGGACATCCCTACCTGCTCTAGCTGCTGGGCAGACACAGACTGTGCAGCCACCACGTGTGCAGGAGTGCACACAATGCCAGCTCTCTGTAGGGCTCATTCACAGCCCACTCAGGGCAAGGAAGGCATTCATCTAACAGGAGGTATCCATGTATCACATCACTGCCCACACACACAGTACAGCAGTGCGAAAGCTTTACCTCTCCTAAATGGGAGTCTCCCAGAGGTCCCTTGGTTTCTGTGTGTGCTATGATGACCTTGACTCCTGGAAGAATCTTGAATAAGAAGAAAACAGAAGTTAAGAAAATGAAAAGAAATTCATCAAAAGAAATGTTAATCAAAGTTAACAGTCTGTGCTTCCCTTTCTACTCCTTTCTGCACCACACACACCAATCATCTCTTCCTACTACAGCTGTTTAACTTGTTATATAATCCTAACTCTGAGCAGCTGTTTTGCAGCTTCAGTGTTGGTTTCACACCTAGAACATGCCTTCCATATGAAGGCCTCAGATTTGTTTTGGTGGCAGCAATTTATCCTATTGCTTCATGTTATGCACCTGGTTTCACTTGACTACTCACTCACAACCTGTTCTCCTGGCCACATTGTGATTAGCCAATCTCATCCCACATATTCTTAATGAGACCCAGGTGATGCAGCTCCCCACCCAGGTGAGGGCCATGAGGACATAACGAGTGTCATAATGGCTTTAAACTGAAACAGGAGGTTCAGAGCAGGTGTTGGGAAGAATTCTCCCCTGTGAGGGGGGTGAGGCCCTGGCTGCCTCACCCCTGGAAGTGTCCAAGGCCAGGCTGGACAAAGCTTGGAGCAACCAGGTCTAGTGGAAGGTGTCCCCCCCACCCATGGGAGACAGGGACTGGAATGAGATGAGCTTTAAAGTCCTTTCTAATCCAAACCATTCCTTGCTTCTGAGAGGAGGAAGGATGACACTCTCACCTTGCCAGACTCCATAAGTGGCAGACTGTGTGGAGAACCTCTCTCTACCAAACGAACCCTGAGAAAATACATGAGAGGAATGAATACATTTGTACATGGCTTTAAGAGCTGTTGGAGATTAGGATTTTTTTTTTCTTCTCTTTTTTTCCCCTTTTTCTCTCAGGGAATTTTCTCCCATCTGCTGCCTAAGAGATGATAATGACTGTATTTAAGAGAGACAAAAGATGCAGCCAAGGAGGGGAAAAGGTGCAGCTGGCTGCACTTCTGTAGCTGAGGGGCTTTCTCTTGGGAGACAGCCCTGCTCTCTTCTGCTGCTCTTTGGGCTCTTCCATTACACTTCAACCCAGCATCCTGTACACCAGTACACTCCATGGTTCCTGTTGCAGCTGCAGAGTTTCTGTTTTGTTCTGTTTGCCACTCAGGGAAGGCTGAGGAACAGAGTTGCTTTGGTTTGAAGGAAGAAAAAAAAAGGACTACAGGAAATTCTAACTGTGCTATTTCCACTATCCTAAAGGATTGTTAGGGAGCAGGTTTCTTGGAATTGCACAGCACAAGGATATAATATGGCAGGGAGTCAGCTGGCTGCTGCCAAGGATAACTCAACAGAGCAATGCAATGAGGCCTGAAGTTTGCTCTCCACAGCCACTCAAGAGTTAATGCTGTCACACAGACTGTACCTGTCATGTCGAAGTGCTCTCATATCTACATAGACAGTTGTTGGATCTGGTCCTGCTGTTCCCTAAGAATAAGGAGGAAGAAACAAATTCAACACCCTGCTTTCATTCTCACAGCCACATAAATTCACATATTTCCTCTTTCTTTTTTACAGACACTTAGAAAGAACTTCCCTAATGCTCAAGAAATTAACTAGCCCCCCATTCTACAGTGACTACTGTAGAGCCTTTGCTTTTTATGGAATCAATCAATGAATGCACAGGTGAAGTATGTAGTACAGGTAAGTCTAAGTTTGCCCAATTGTTAGATTTAAAATTCAGCTTTTAGGAATTTATTTGAGTAAGCACCTGCTCTGTAACCCACATAGGCAGTGCAAAAGGATGCAAGCACAAACCTGTGTGGGCCTAGTCCCTAACCCTGCAGAAGCAGATGGACTTTAGGACGTGACAAGCACACATGCATCACTATACCTGTTCAGCCAGCTTGCCCAGCCTGTTTGGCTGACAGCAGGACCACAAACAGAAGTAACAGAGGCCATCAAAGTGTGGGAAACAGAGAGAAAGGGGAAAAAAAGAAAATACAAACAAAGAGGCACTGGAAACATAAGATACACACAGTAAGACAGAAAACAAAACTTACACTGTTTTAGAATGAAAAGGAAAATTTCCATTTCACATTATTTAAGAGCTTGGCACTATTAGGTAGTTCTTTTGGAAACATGCAAATCTCAGCTCATGTAACAAAAGAAGGCTACAGCAACTCATACATTGCTTTATAATAAACCCATTCTCCCTGTGTAAGACTGTTTGCAGCTTCAGAAACACCTCAGTGAGCCAGTTCAGCAGGGCTGGAAGACATGTATTTAGCCTGCTAATTTGTATCAGAAGTTTGGTCATTCATTTACATTCATTTAAATCCAATTTAAAAAGTCTAATGGAGGAATGGGGAAAAATGGGGGAAAAGGGATAGAAAACCCACTAAAAAGGGTCTCAAGAATGGAAAACAGAGATGAAAAAGGCATAAAATGAATGGGAAGTTTAACTGCCCAGCAGTCCTGTAATCTACACTGGGTTTTTTTGGAGGACTTCTTATGTTGCCATTCAGTATTTTGCAGAAAAACTGTTTCTCACCCATTTATCCCAAACTGGCTTTTGAAATTTTTATTCACACAGGCAATTTGGAAAGCTATTCTTTCACAGTTGGCAGCTTTATTCAATGTTAAAATCTTAATTTGCTGTCATCTTGATTTCATGTATATCCTTCCTGTTTTTCCACCTATTGATTTATAAAAATCACTCTGACATTTCTTTATAACCATTTAGCTTGGTCTTGTTAAAAATCCTTTCTTCTTTAATTGTGAAAGAAACTATAGAAACCAAGGAAACAATTGTGAATGGCAACATATTGAAGTAACTCATGCCCCAGAATATCTCTCTTGTAGGAAAACCAGAACACTGTAATATATTCTGAGAGATAAAAAGGCTTTTCTTCATCTAGTGGGCACCAAGGAAAAAAACAGAAAAAGGAAGAAAGAAGTTTTGTAGAAATCCAGTAGCAATTTTTATAGAATCCTATTTTACTAAGTGCAATCCATGCCAATAAAATTGAAAATTAAATTTATAATTACACATTCTTAAACCATGTGCCCCATAAGATATTCCCCACATACAAAGCTACATACTTATTTACTAACTCAAGCATCCTCCAAACTCCAGGGTGCTTTTCCCAGTTTCTAGTCCATGCTTATTTAATAGCTGATTTTTCAGGTAAATTTTGGAATATAAATATATATGTTTATTATGTATGTATGTTTTCTTAATCTCCTGACTGGAAAACAAATACCTCATTAAGAAAAGTTAGATTTCATCTGATTAAATTACACATTAAAGATTATTATCAGCTAAATACTAAACTATCAAAGGTGGTTCTGGCCAACAGAACGTCATTATCTCCAGACTGTGAAGCATGGCTGAGTACTTTATGGGCATATCCTCCCTCTCAAAGCTTCCAATTTCACAACTTAAAAGTAAAAAATAACAGTCCAGCTCTCACACAAGGTGAGACAAAAATATTTGCATGTTGCTAATACTCATTTGAGATCTTTAAAAATTAAAAAAAAAACCTGTGTTAATTTTCTTGAGTCTTATTTGTGAAATTCTGTCTTCCATTTAATTCCACATTATACAAAACAAGACAAAATCTGAATCACACAAAAGCTGAAACAGCATTGCTTGTAACATGTAATATTTATGTACAGGAAGCTGTTTATTTAATGCATAGTAGGAAGGAAACAAGTTTCTTAGTACTGACCCTCTGGTTTAGAAAAGCAAATCAACTGGTCAATTAGTACAGAAAAGTGAAAATATCATAATCAACATCATACTAAACATCTTATTAAAAAGCTTAACTTAACTTGGTGATGAAGCAAGCAAGCAATGGAGCTCCAGTTCATTACAAAAAGGAATGTATTCACCTGAAGATGATTTTCTACCAAGTGCCCAGAGATTCTGTGTAAGGAAGCAGCGGTTTAACCTCACCTGTAAGCAAATTGCTACGTTGACCCTGCAGCCAAAGGTGGTGCTCACTGCACGGGCAGACAGGCCCAGGTCTTTGAAGAGCTTGGAGAAAGACTGGGTGAGGGTGATCCTGGGTCTCTCCTCGGCCACCACCATGCAGGTGCGCACGCACGACAGGTTCACCCCCTTCATCTGCCACAGTGGGGACACAGCAAACACTGTCACTGCAAAGGCAGCAACTCCTGAGAGAAACTGGTTTAGCTTTTGTACTTTAAAAGCACTAGAGTAAGACATGAACTGTTTAACACTACAGGCATGGTGTAGCTGCAACACAGTCGCTCAGCATTTTGAGCTGAAAACCCTCAAAATGTCATTTTGCCACAAGGGACCTGCTGGCTCCCAGCACTGCACAGTTCAGGTGTCCCAGACATCACCAGCTCCTCTCAATGTGAATGCGAACCTGGAGCAACTGGCTGTGGGCCAGGATTTCCTTTGGTGAGGAAATTCCTTGTTCCAGTGGAAAAAGATTTTTTTTTTGTCTTTATTGACAGCACACAATACAATAACTTTTTTGTGAGGGAGCTGCCACACATTCCCAATGAAAGTTCTGGGCAGCTGAGTTACTACAGCTGTGGCAATGCTCCTTCTTCTTTAAGGAAATTAAATCTGAGTGGAGAGATGTTCCTCAAAAATAAATAGATGTATTAGAGTGTAACTGATATTGTTAGGAATCAAAGAATCATATAGCATATGCTTTGGGTGGGAAGGAAAGGACTTTAAAGATCATCTCATTCCAGCCCCTCTGCATGGGCAGGGACACCTTCCTCTAGATCAGGCTGCTCCAAACCCCATCCAACCTGGCTTGGAACACCTCCAGGACAGGGAAGATTATATCCATTTTAGAACTCAACACTTTTGCTATCAAGTGATATCTGAAAGTAAGTGACACGTGGTGAGTTCTGGAAGCCTTTTGCTTTTGGCTGTTTTGAGTCAAGTTTGTGTTTGGTGGGGCTTTGGGATTTTTCCTTCTATTGTTATGTGATTTGTCTGGGATTTTTTTTATTTGGTGCTGGGTTTATTTCTTGTCTCAGACACAACCAAGTTGATAGGCTTGCTATGTATTTTGCCCAAAATCTCAGAAACATCCAGCAGCACAGAGCTTGCACAAATAACTAAAACTGAAAATATAAGACTTCTTTTTTTCCCCCTCCACCAGAAACACGGAAGCTGAATATTCCAGCAGTCTCAAAACTCCCCAAAAATCAAGTCATAATGGAAGGCTCTCACAGGAACACTTAAAGCCTCATCTTCTCCAAGCCCAAATGAAGTATTTTGGAAAGATACTGAAGTATTTTTGGGAAGATACAGGTGTGTTGATGTCAGAATGTGGGAAAATGAAGCCCACTCACCCGGAGAACATCAGTCTGTGTGCCAAGGCCCTTGGTGCATATCTCCATCACGGAGTAGGAGCAGAAGGTGACACGCACTTTGTACTGGCTGACAGCAGACAGCCACAGAGACACATTGCTCTCCAGCTCCAGAGGAGGCACCAGGATGGACTGGTGACCTGAATATATGCTGTGGAGAGGAAGCAATAGGAACAGGAAAATTTAATTAATTAATATATATGGCATGCTTTAAAATGCAAAAAAAATTGTAGCTTTGTGAGATGTACTGCATTAGAGTAGGTATCTGGTTGAATCAAGTCAAGACTCACTCATTTTAAGAAACATGTAACTGCTTCCTTTAGCAGTATTTCTTACTGCATACTAATCCTGCAGTGAACACCTTAAAGGTTTTGTCAAAACATATGGTTTAATCTCAAAATACTTTAAAAGGATTTACTTAATCAACGTGAAACAGACAGATAAGTCCTGTTTTTTTTCTCCCTTGAATTTGGTATGCAATTAATTCCACTTGCAAACCTGAAGTTACTCCAGTAACTAACTGACTTAAATGGATTTTCTTATCACAAAAGGTGTTTTCTGAACTACTGATAAAAAGGTTAATTTGGGTTTCTTTGACAGTTCCTCCCTGGGGTTCTAGAGAGGGCTGAGAACAGGTGAGGAGAGGCAGAGCTCCAGAGCATACCTGCACAAGCACCACAGAGCAAAGCCCAAGCCACAGTAGGGGTCCAGGCAGATGGCAATCTGTCGGGATGGGTACAGCTCACACTGCAGCTTTATCGAGCGACATAAGGCACTTGTAGCTGCGTGTGACATCTGCAGGAGGAAAACACAACCTCTCAGGGACCTTAGGAAAAGGGTTTCACATATTTCTTTATCAACTTAAAGGAATAACACAAGATTATCTCTTGTTACTGTACCTTTACTCCTGCTAATATTCCAGTAGTAGACACACTGAAGTCCAAGTATGCCAACATATCTGGAGATGTAGGTCTGAAAACACTAGCCAGCTTCTTTTTAGGCATATCATCTATTTAAAATATATAAGTAGAAGAGAATACCATATTATTTTGGGAAAAATGTATCTGTACAGCATTATCATCAGATCCTCCCCGTAGCTCCTAGACAGCTATTTTAATGCAAGGCAGAACACATCCACTCAATCAGGCAGTTGTGGTGTGGCAAAATTAATGTATCACTCTTCAAACTATTTCCATTTTGGCTATCCTACCTGTATCCAAAATAGTGGGCCACGTTTTAATATCTACAGCTGCTGCAGCCTCCTTGGACCTGAGCAGTTTCATTATAGCTTGGGTGGTCAATATACATGCAGACTTACTGACCTGCAAAAGGCAAAGCATTAAGACCATTGTTAAAACCAGGGAATGCATGCTCAAAGTCATGTCATATGCATCCAGATGAGATAACCAGTAAGATGATCAAGTAATTGGAAACTAAACAAAATAAATCACAACAATAAAAAACCATTTCAAATAAGTTTCTGAAGAAGCCATTACTGACTCAGACACAGCACACTGAGTATTTTTTTTTTCTAGCTTATTTTACAATGACTGTGGCAAAGCAATTCATCAGGCTTCAATAACCATTTCCCACTCCCCAAAAGCACAGGGAGAGGAATGTCTCACCTACCTCTACAATCATTTTGACAGTGGGCAGAGTGGTAGCAAGGTTCTGTGGATGAGGCGGGCGGACAGTGATGGGAACACAGCCAGCGTACAAACAGCCATAGAAAGTTGCTATCAAGTCTACTCCTGGAAAGGATATTTGTGAAATTAAAGCCATTTTTATCAGATCAATAGGCCAAATTCTTTGACCAAAATCAAAATACACACTGATTTGTGTTATTAAGACAGAAGGATTTGTCACAAGTGTCTGTTCAAATCAACAGTCTGTTCCACAACCAGTTTAAAATGTTTTGCATTTAAGAGCTAGCAAAAACTACTCCAACCCAATTAACAGACAGAACTTCTTTTCTTGTGTTGTGTAATTGTGGGTTTTGCTGTGTTGCTTTACCTGGAGGGTAAACCAGGGCCACGTGGTCACCAACGTTCAGGTGTCCCTTCTCCATCAGCGCCACTGCCACTCTCTCTGCCCTCTTGTGCAGCTGGATGCACGAGGCAGTGCTGGCTACAGTACCCTGCACAGGAGACAAGGGACAGCAGAAACCTTTACAGGAACAGCAGCAGCTCAGTCACTTGGATATTGACATGAAATGGGGTAAACCAAGAGGGTTTCTCCTGGAGACATGTGAACACACCAACATATAGCACAGTAGCTCATTAGTCTGCAGCTATTTAAGAAAGGTGCTCACCAACAGGTAATTTTTCTTTGTGTCCAGGTTTTGTGTTTACTTTTGCAGAGTCTACATGTCAAGGGTAAAACCTGCCTGAACAAAATGACCTGGGAAAGGCTGCTTCACACTAGAAAACCTCCCTCAAAATCTTTACTCTGAGAGAATAAACCAATTTAACAGTAACAATGTTGAAACAATTTCTTTTGCTAAAACACAGTCTCAAAAGAAAAGTTGGAAAGTTTGAACTATGTCCTAAACTCTTTTGCCCTTTTGAATGAGACCTACAAATCCTTTACTTCCCAAAGACTGCTGCTGGACTTTCTGGAAGACTCCTGTCTGCAGTACAGCACAGCACAGGGCAGATCCAATTTGTCCCTGGGCTCTTACTATCACTCTATGTGCCATCCTTTTTGAGGGCAGAGCCTAGCCCAGGGCAAGGCATCAGTATCCCCTGCAGGATGTGACAGTGCTCCTGGAAAATTTGACTCCAAAGCTGTCCCAAGGGCTCTCTACTTAGGCTCTAGAGCTTCTTATCAGGAAATTCTCCATTTCTGACTTACAGTTTACCCTTGTGCTCAGGAATGAAGACAGAATCATGGCTTCCATTACTATGACAAAAGCTGTATTCTGGCAGGAAACACAATTACTGCAATGTTTTAAGCTAGGTAGAATGCATACTTTTATTCCAGAAGTGGAATAAAACATACAACATAAAATTCCAAAGTGGAAAAACTTATGCTGCTTACTAACTAGCAATTTTTGTCTGCTTCATTAAAATAATGTGCAGCATTTCAGGAAAAGACTTCTAGAAGGAATTATCTTAGAATCTAATAATCTTTTGCTTTGGTTTTAGTCTCCAAGTTGCATCTTACCTTGGAATTCAACAGAAGGAAGAGTGGATGATCTGGAGTTGTCTGAGCTCGCCACTGAAGAACATCTGCTAAATACAGGAACTGAAAGGGAAGAAAAAGGAGACACTCAAATTCACTCAAAGCACCTCAGGTTTATTTCCTGGTCTTCTCTCATTCTGAATAAGCTAATTCAAATATTTAATAATGCCAGGAGCCCAGTGTCACCTTTCTTGCCTGGTCATTGTCCTCCAGCTGGCTAACATCTCTGCCCGAGGCTTGTGCGATCCTCTTGCCAGCTACGAGGTTTCCCACAATCATTGATGCAGGACCAACATCTGCATTTTGAAAAGAGCAGTGCCAAATGATGAAAAACAACCTGGGGAATGCAGGACCAACATCTGCATTTTGAAAAGAGCAGTGCCAAATGATGAAAAACAACCTGGGGAATGCAGGACCAACATCTGCATTTTGAAAAGAGCAGTGCCAAATGATGAAAAACAACCTGGGGAACAAGCAGCAATGCAGCCTGCAGGTGCCAGGTCCGGCAGAACCAGCACGCACTCTGCTTTCCTCACCTGGCTGTTTCTGCCGAGGCTTGGGCAGGTTGGTGACACAGGTGTGGGGACACATCAGGACGTTGCAAGGATGCAGAGCACCCTCCAAAAAGCGCTGCTTGGTCTCTGAAATATGAATTCCTCCGAGTGGAGCCTTTGGCAAAGTGTTGGCTGGCACCAAGGCAAGGCAGTACACACCTACTTGGTGAATGCTATCAATTGCCTTCACAGAAATTAAACAAAAAAACAAACAAACATTCCACATTATCAACTGGGATGTAGCTAGAGCAAGAATTTGAATTCAATTAATTTATAACATTAAAATTTTTACTTGCACCACAATTTGCAAATAAAGGGTCCAATTCTGCACTCACTGAACTCATAGAAGCTGTGCCATGACTTCAATGGGAGCAGGAGCAGACCCAGGACTTTGCTTGTGCCCTCTATCAAGGGGATGCCACCTGCACATCAGGGATTAGGAAAGTCTCTTAAAAGTGGGCAAAAAGTGCAGAGATTTTCAAAAGCCAAAGTTATATCACAGCAAATTTAGCAAGTATGGCACAATCACAAAAGCGCAGTAGAACATAAAACTCACAAAATTTAGGAGGGAAGCATCTTTGCTGCCTAAATCTTAAGTGTCTCTTTTAGCTATGACACTTCTAAAAAGAGAAACAAAAATATTTCGTCCCAATACCAGATATTCTCTCCAAAAAGATAAGAAGGCTGAAATTAGACAGAAACCATTATTATTAAACTGCCTTACTCTTAAGAGCAAACTTCCTTTAAGTTGCTCCCTGGATCCTTCCCTTCAGCTGTCTCCAGGGTCTTCCATAATTGATCTCTCCTTTTTCACTTCCTGAGAACTGATTAATTCTAAAATCTGCAAATGCAGATCTATCACAGTTCCCCTTCCCCTGTCCTTCATCTCCAGGAAAAGACAGTAAAATAATAAAGGGGAAAAGTTTTTAATACTTCTTGTTGCAGATCCAGAATAAGGTTGTTAGTGATAAAAAAGCTTTTGGGGATGTTGTGATACTTGGCAGCATACTTGTGAATACTTTCAGAGGGAACTCTCAGTATGAAATCAGAAGAGACATGTAGCATTGACCCAAACAAAACCCATCACCTTTAGGCCTTTGAGAATCCTAGCAGTAGGAAGTTAAAAATACAATCTGAGAGAGAAATCTTACTTTTTACAAAACTCTGTTAATTCTGAACCCTGAAAAAATTATCTTAGTACAGCTCTCTGTGGTTATACTGATAGGTTTTGCTTATGGAAAAAAAAAAATTAGAAAAAAAGAAAAGCTCTAATATTCTCATTTCATGCATCAGCCTTATTCACCTGGAAAGAGAAAAGGACAGACTGACTACCTGTAGAACCCTGCTCATCCACTGAAAACTATCCTCCTCTGAGGCGTCAGGGCGTTGCTCTGCCACAAGCACTATCCGATCATCATGCAACACGGGCACAGAAAACACTGCTATCCTAAAACACAAAGGACAGAAGAATGATAGGATGCAACACAGGCTGAACAGAGCATGGCTCATCATCACAGGGGCATGGCTGCAACCTCTCATGGCACTGCTTCACACACACAAGCATTATTCATGCCAGATCATCACAAAATCACAAAGATTTAGAAGGCATGTGGGATCCTTGCTGTAATTGCTTTCTGCTGGGGTTAGGTGGGTTTGCAGTCTCCCATGTAGCACATGTCTGATAGTTCCACACATGTAGGGGCTGTGCAAACCTTGCCTACAGAACTCCATCATGCACACTAGACTTGCAGCCCCTACATAAAATGTCCCTTCTGGAAGACAACTATGCCAAATTACTGACAATTACAGGTGCTTGCATTGAAAAATACTTAACTCCCCTTGGGGAATTACCTTAGTTTTAGGCTTAGGATAAAATATTAATAATGTCTCAGCCTGGGCTGGTCCCAGTCTGAACCCTGAGAGATTCCACTTGTCATTGATCTCCAGCTGGACATGGAGCCATGGACCACTGAAGAGCACTCAGGCTGGTGATACAACACCTGGTCTTCTCTCATTCTGAATAAGCTAATTCAAATATTTAGTAATGCCAGGAGCCCAGTGTCACCTTTCTTGCCTGGTCATTGTCCTCCAGCTGGCTAACATCTCTTCTCAGAGACCTATCTCTGAGGGTCCTCCAGCAGCCTGGTTTGGTCTTTAGAACAGGCTGCACAGTTCCTCCCTCAGCCACCCAAAAGACTCAGGGGACACAAGTGTTTTACATCCAGCATATGAGCTTCTTTTGAGAGCCTTAAGAGAAGGTTTGAAATAAGTTTTAAACAGACACTTTGGGATCCACCTTTATACTGTGTGAAAGTAATTTAAAATCTATTATGCATGAAGCAGGGTGTGAATATTTACATTTCAACAACCAAATTCACAACCTAGTGCTAACTTTCCTACAAAACACACATGAAAAAGTTCACATGCATTGCTCCTGTGGGTTAAAAAGAACAACAAGGCCCAGCCAGCAGTGATGAAGTTTTTAATGCACTCACCTTCCCCGATAGACAAACTTCATGGGCTCAACTGCCAACGCGGTGGCCACCACGTCATCTGCATTGTGCCTGCGGCCACTGACTGTCATCAAGCCATCCAATTTCCCCACCACAAACACCAGATAGTCCTGAAAAGAAGGAAGGGTTAGAAACACAGCAGAAAAACCTCCTCACACCTGGCAATGCATGGCTGACTCAAGCCAACAATATTCTCAAGACCTTTAGGAGGTCAGTGCCCTGAGACAAAGTCCTGCTGAATTCAGGGGCATCACTTTAGAGTTGGGAGTCAGGACAAAGTAGGGCCCTGAGGGCTTGTTCACACTTACAGGACCCACAAAGCCAAGCAATCCTGTCCTTGTGAAGGGCTGGTCTGATACAGGAATGCCAGCTGCCGTCACTGGGATGGCCTGGAAGAACACAGAAGGATTCAGACACTCACTGGACTGATAAGGATTTTCACTCCTTTACTGCCAGAACACATGAAATGAGGTACCACTGCAAGGAAAAATATGGGCAGAAAGATTGAAACGCCTTCAGGTAACTACGCATAAGACCACTGTGTTAATTCAGAGCTAAGATAAATTTAAATGCTCACATACTGGGAGTGTGGAACACAGAAGCAGCTGACTGACTGCAGATAAGACTTGGTATTTTTGGTTTTAAGAGACAAAAGGTCTTGTTATGATTCTATGAATGAAGCAAAGTGTACCTGGCCAGGGCTTTCTTCTAACTAACTAAAAAACCAAACAATAAAACACACATACAAACAACCTTTAAGGAAAAAAATAACTCTATTCACAAGAAGAAATACTAAAAATATAACAATTAAAAAAAAATCCAAACCTCAAATACATTCTTGGTGATTCCGAGGAGGCCAAAATATGCTGTCCCAGTTGCTCCTGAATTCACACATATTTCTCCAACCTCATCAGCTTTACACAGATAAGGGGTCCCATCCACCTTTACAACACACATGCTGGCTGCATGAAAGAAGAACACAGAATCACAGCATTAGTCTGCTCCAGCAGCTGACACACATGGTGCTCTGCCACTGATAGATTAAGATTTTAGTATCAATTATTCATCAGCTACAGCAAAAATATAGCATGTAAGACAGCTCATTATAGCTTGACAGCCTGTGCAATCTGTTCTCCAAGATTAAGTTCACAAATGCAGTGCTTTTTTCTTACAGCACTTCACATCAGCTGCAGCTGAATCCAAGGCACAACGGACTGAGGGAGTGTAAGACTCAAGATCAAGAAAGAAATCAATATATCTACCCAGGTCAACACAAAATAAACATGGCAAAGCCAACTCTGCTGCCTGCATGGACCAAGGAACACTGGTGAAATAGATCTGTGGATACATTTTCAAACCTTAGAGAAGTCTTCCAATTGCCAACATCCTAGGTCTGAAAAGGTGAGACCATTATTCACCCTACCAATAGATCAATCTCTAAATTATCTTGGTTTCATAAAAATTACCTATCAGAAAACTAGCAGTTATTATTAATTGTTTGGAACCATGCAATGATAACCTTGGGTAACCAAGTAAAGAGATGCTACTCAAATTCTAGTTACAGTTTCTGGATATTTTATGTGTGAACTAGATGTCTGGAATTACAACCTACAGTATGAACTATCAGTCATGCAAAACCCCACATATTGCAGTTTAGGAGGAAAAAATAAAACTCAGTGGTAAATTGGAACTGACAAAATAGTTTATTACTCCAGAAAATAACTTGAGCAAACATCAGAGCTCTGTATGCAACACTCAAACAATGATGCAAAGAGAAGTGTTAGTAACTGGAGAAAGCACAGTTTGTGGGCATTAACAAATGTACAGCCCTCACTGCACTCACAAACATGAAAAAACCAAAGGATCAGCCTGCAGTCCCTAAATGATGCTCCATCCACAAAGCCAAAGAACAACCCTATCACCCTGATCAAGTAAAGAAAAAATACTTACCAGTAACCAATGTATGATACAGGTAGCCTACAGGTACATTCTAACAGCAGGCACAGTTCTGTCCTGCCAGGTTATACTGCAAGGCTGCCCTTCTGCAGTATCTGTGGAGCCTCTACTCTCGCTTCTCCTCCTGTTCCTGCTCCATGTGTGACATACAAGAGAGTGCATCTACCACCATTTCAGTCTCTCTCAACAGCATTGCATCTGAAAAAGAATTAAAGAGAAGGGAAAAGCAGATGGGACAGGAATGTACATGTGGACTGCACGTCACCAAGAACACAGATTCCTGCTAGGAAAGCTTGCTTCCTTCAAATGAGTCCACATGTACATTCTGACAGATGGTGACTAGCAGCAGTCAAACCTGCCAAGGAGTATCCTGGCAGGAGATGAGAATCCTGCTGTGCAAAGGATGATGCTGATGCCCTACCAAAGAGTGGATGCGGCTCTGGATGTTGCAAGACTAGCACAGCAGGAATGCAGGAAGAATGCCAGGGGCTGTACAGCAGAAGGCTGTGACCAAAGGTACTGATGAGGGTCAGGAAGTGCTCTCCTCTTCCATTTCCAGCATTTCACAGTGGATCCATACACAATGGCCACCCTTGCATTACACTCTTTAGGAAGAACTTCTCTTCTAGAAGCATGAAGCCTTAGAAAAAATATTAAATGCCAGGATGAAATGCCTCTAGAATCACTGTGGAAGGCATTTTCAGGGTTTCCAGAGAAACCTCATCCTTGAGAAAAACAGCATATGGAGATATCAACAGCAGACCTGAATCTCTTCCTGCTCCTCTGGCGAGGGAAATAGGCATAAAGCAAGCCAACTTCCTAGATGAGGATGAACATAAATCTAGACTCTGGAGGTGAACATGAGCATCCAAAGTGTAACATTTAAATTGGAAGACAACATCTCATCCCAAGTGCACACTGGCACAGGTCTCCAAGAGAAGTTGTTCTGCAGTGGCTGTTGTGCCACTGAAGCCCTGAGGAACACAGATCTGATGATTATGATAAATTCTAAGAGCTGAGTGGAAAAGAGGTGCTGTTAATCCACAATCTAAAGAAAAAAACCTGAAAGCTTCACCAAGTTGTTCTGTAACAATTCTTTCTACTGAAGTAAAGGAAGCAGACCCCTCTGCAGTGAAGATGCTTTGTGGTAACTACCAGAACCTTGGCAAATGTTTGCTCAGACATGGAAAGAAGAAACAATGAAATACAAGACATCCATGGGCTGGAAACAATGTGATCTCCCAACACTTAGGAAATTGGAGCCATCTCCCTAAATTTCTAGAAAAGATACTGAATGCAGTCACAATCCAGAACATGATTCTGTTCATTGCAGAAGATCTTGCAGAAGGCCCAAGATTTGATGCCAAAGTGAAGTTTTCTGCTTGAGTGTAACAGAGTAGCTGCTGCAGCAGCATTGTGTCTAGGAGCCAGCCTTTGTATGATTAGAGGCTATAGGGATTTATAACTTCTGGGTTCAAGACTGTTAGCTCTTGTCAAAGAAAGAACATGAGAAGGATCCTGGTAAAAGAATGGAAAGGATTGGTTGGGAAGTAGAAAGGAGACAAACTTAACTGTAGTTAACATATCCACTAAGCAACATATCCAGGCTCACACTTAAGGTATAATATGCTTTCAAGATGACAGATAACACAGCAATCACATTCCAGTTGATGTGAAAGCTGGAGGCTGAAAATGGGCAGAAGAAAAGAGGTCTGACATTTTCCCTACCATCTTTACCAGTCCAATTTGAAAAAATCAACTGAATGTTGGTGAGGAGCCAAATTTAGCAACTGGCCAGTCCCAGACAAACTATGCAAAATAGCCCAAGATGGTCAACAAGTGGGGTAAAACATCATTCCTCCAGAACAGGATTCCATGGGAATGCATACCAGATTGTCTCTTAAGAACTGCCATGCTGTCTTTGAGGAGAAGATTTCTCTGTGGATGTTGGCACTTCCCTTGAGAGCCTTGTGATGGGCATTCATGGCAGCTAATGAATGTGAAGGGAATGTGGCATCAAGAATGGCCAATGGGTTAAACAGCAGTGACATGTGACATGACCCTGGTGCTGATGGCTCTGTTGAGTAAGATCCCCTGAGCAGGTGGGCTCAGCATCTCAGATAAAAAAGCAAGATCTGAAGAAAAGGAGGGTGCAAGTGGGCATTTTATCTGTGACCTTTTAACCAGGGGTTCCTGAATAAAGCGTGCCAGAAACCTTCACAGGTAATGAGATCAAAACCATCAGGCTTGATCATTTCCAAATGAAATTCAGGAATGTGAGCTCCTCTGTCACAAAGTATTTGAAAGGCTAAGGCAGACTTCCAAGTTCAGTGGGGATCAGAAGATGGAATGAAGCCTTCAGAAAGAAACAAAACCAAAAGCAGATCAAGAGCAAGGCTCATCAAGCAGCAGAGGGGCAATGAACAGGTGGTGGTATGCTCTCTCCTGTATGCCAAACACCAAGCCAGAACGGACAAGGGCACACCCTCCATGAGTATTACACAGGAGAAAGCATAAATCTTACCAAGACACAAGTATCTCCACTGTTAGAATGTACATGCAGACTCATTTGAAACTAAGTCATTCATTTATTTAAGTCATTAATTTTTTTTTCATTTAGCACACCCCTGTAAGTAGCTGCTAGTCTTGTGACTTCCTTCGTACTCCAGAGGATTTTTTAAGAGAGAAAAGTTATCAATTATCCCTTATAATGAAACCTATAATGCATATTCTGACTTAAGGAATGTACAGGGAAACTTCTGCTGGAATTCTTAATATGTGGATAAACTGAAGTAAATCTGCCCCAGATTCTGACAACTCAGGGCTAGTCAGAGTTTTAAAGGAGTTAATTCATTAAGTTGCCCAAATTCTGCTTAACCTACAAATAGTTTAACCACTTACTATTGTATTTTTAACTAGCAACAGCCATCAATTACAAGTCATATCACTCTGAGACACTTGATAGTGCACATTTAACAGTTCTCCCCTCACACAATCAGACAAGTCACTTGATGCTTCTTACTCATGTAGAAAGTAATGGTAGTGTTATCACTGTTATCACTGCCTGCCAGTGGCCCCCTAACCCAGAAGGGTCCCCTAGATTTGCCAGACAATGCTCCAAGGAATTTTAACAAAGGAGAAGGGTTTTTTCACACATCCCTCTGACTACTCCATCAGGCATTTCACAAGGACAGAAATGTATTTTTTGACAACTCATAAGGTGAAACTCATAACGTTTTGACAACTCATGAGGTGAAATTACTTAACCATAAGCATACAGGGAAATTTTCCAACATCCTAAGGCCGATTTGAAGCTGCCACTGAGCAGATGCTCTGTGGAAAATTAACCAAGGGGACTTACAGCCCCAACAACTGAATATGACGAGTAGCTGCATGTAGCTGTGTATCTTGGTGTAGTCAAGCACAATTTGCTGTGAGAGCAAGCCTATGGCAAAGCCAGGAGCATCCCTGTGTTGGTTTTGTATGGCCTGGTTTTTTAGCAGGGAGGCCATAGAGGTGTAGCCAAATGAGATAAACTGATCCAGAGGAAGATTTCAATTGATCCTACATCTAATACCACTTTTCTGAACAGCAGCAATATTGAATTTAAGCTCAGTAAGTTCACCAAAGGATTCATGACTACCTGAAGGGTATGCAGACTTGCTCCCCTCATGTCCCTGTGTCTAACCCATAATCTATAGAAAACATTGAGAGCACAGGTGAATTTCAGTGAGGTTTCAAGGGGACAGCAGTAGTGTGGACACCCAAACAGACAGCAGTACCAGTACATGCCATCTGTATTCAAGTCTAAGCAGAAAAATCACTATTTTTTTGAATTTATTATGGACTGTCAAATCAAATTCAAAGGGTCTTAATACAAAAGAAAAACTTGAGAGAAGCTACACAACAACCAAGTGACTTCTCTGCTTTGTTTTGGTGTGGAAATGCAGAGCTTCTGCTCAGTCTTCAGCAAAAGGAAGCTCTACTGAATTTAAGTTTAATAACAACAACTCAACCAATAATTTCAGGGGTTGCAAAAGGCTTCTGGGGGTAATAGGGAAAATTAAACAACACCAATGAGACTTGCACACAATAGCTGAAGTTTTCATCAGCAGAGTGGAAAGCTTTCTACCTCCTCTAATTTGTATCTGGGACTTTGGTGTTCAGAGAAGAGGTTGTTGCTGAAATCACACAAGTTGAGTCTCCACTTTACCTTGAGTAAATGCTCCACAGAGAGCAGGGCTTTAGAACCACAGGTCTGCAAGGCAGGAAGTTCATAAGGAGACAAAGAATTGCAAAGCCAAAGGTGCCAAGGGCATGACCCGAATCAATCAGGTTCTTTGGTAACTACATAATAAACTTGAGGGGTGAGGAGAGTTGCAAAAAATCTATATTTTATCCTCTCCAAGCACACCAGAGCAGACAGACAGTGCCATGAAACTGCCAGCCTAAAAGCTGGAGTAGATGGCACCAAGTGTCCAGTCCCGCATCCCAGTGTTCACAGTCTTAGGTCTGCTTTGGCACCCTACCTTTATTAACCTTCTTCAGAGTGCTCTCCTCTCCAAAGGCAGCTGGATCTCAAATGAGAACAATAAGGATGAGACAAAGCCTCTTGGCTTCAATTAATAGGCTGAGGAACAATACCCAGCTCTACCTAGTTCAGGAACCACAGTGTTGCAAACAGATGTCATTAGGAAATAGGTTCATGCAGGTTACTCCTGAACCCTTTCTTGCTCTCCATGGGCTTGAGAAAATAGTTTCCAGAATTAGTTGTTCCATGACCTTTGGAGGGTCTGAGATGAGGTCCCTTTCAACTGAAATATTCTATTCTATTCCACTACACAAACAATTATGCAACAAGCCAAAAGCATTTGCCCATACCAAAATCCACAGTAATTCAGTTTTATTGTGCATGCATCTCTAATCCACGATGTGTATAGGTAATGTGTCAAAACACAACTCATGCTACCTTAAAGGTATTTAATATTTTTATTTATTCCATGCACACAAAGATAACTTATTTGGAATATGCTGAAACCTAGACAAAATGCTTTCCTACCTCCAGGCATGATCTGCCCAACATCCTGCACAGTTAACACTGATAACTTCTCCTCTGTATCCACTCTGATCACGCCGAAACTCAGGCAATTCATGGATAACACTGCTTTTCCTGGAGGGGGGCCACCCAGTTCAGAAGGTCTGGAGGACAAAAAGTCCAGTTAGATATGAATCAACTGACCAGTACTGGTGAGAGGGTCACTAAAAACATTCTGCTGGTTTCTCAGGCTTGGTAAGGTTAAGAAAAAGAATGGATTCTCACTTTGAACAAACAAGAGTTCAAGACTTATATTCTCCATGTCAAAGTTTTTTGTTTCAAGTTTTCTTGAAGTTGACTTTCAGAAAAGTTGACTTTCAGAAATTTTGAGCAGAACTGCTATCAAAAAATCCAGCATATCCCATCCATTTGTGTATTAATAATTAAACTATTTATGTTTCTCAGAGCATCCCTTGCCATCTCCAGAAATCCAATGGCATTTCTCAGACCAGCTACAATTTATTTTTTTTAAGCCCCTGTTTACAAATCATTGTACATAAGCAGGTGATTGAGAATTCACCATCTTCCTCCCAAATAAGTAGGTCTTGTTTTGGGGGCATTTTAAAAGGCCCTCCAATACCTTCAGTGAGGATGAGACCTAACTTTCTTAAAGTATGAAAAAACCACTTTCTGTCTGACTATTCTTAAAAAATATTAAACTTCTAAAAGAAAATAAACAAAAATCACCCATCATTTAGTGGAAGAGACACCTGTAAGCTTCATATTTCCTCTGCCTAGGTCTTTGGGCATCTCTATGTGGGTTATGGTATTTTCTAGCTACCACCTTAACATGAGATTCCCCATCCCTGCAAGTGTTTAAGGCCAGGTTGGATGGGGCTTGGAGCAACCTGATGCAGTGGAAGGTGTCCCTGCCCATGGCAGGGGATTTAAACTCCTCCCAAGCCAAAGCATTCCGTGATTCCATGACACATTTCAATAGTCAAGCAAAGCTTCAGTTCATTTCTCAGAAAAGGGAATTACCTGCGAATAGCAACAGTCAGTGCCTCTGAAGAACTAGCACAGGGACAGATTACTTCTGGTCTCAAACCTCTGGATTGAAATACATTCAGGAATGCATCACAGGAAGATATTGACCCTAGGAAGAATCATCGCATAATCAGAAACATTTTTCTAAGAGCAGGAAAGCTTGAGCTTCAGGAATTCAAAGTGTGTGCCCACCCTCAGCTCAGTTATATGAATACTGTGGCATTCATGTATAAACCAAACACTCTTGCAAACTGGCTGAAAGGCATTCCAGTTCACTGTAAGAGAGTAGATTTGGAAAAAGAACTCCTAGTGACTAACAACTACACTGAATGAAATTCCCAACTGTGTGCTCCTCCTCTGGCAGCACTCACTAGCACTTAGTATCATGGGAAGTCCTTCAGGGATCAGAATACTTTGTCACTAAAGGTAACTTTATGTCAACCTCTCATACAGCTCCTATCTGATTGTTTCTTACAGAGGTGACAGCACTTACATGCTTCTGACAAACTTCACAATTCTACTAGGCCTCTAGCACTTGGCCCAAAGTAGATTATATCTATATTTATAGCTTGTAGGTATCAATTCAAGTCAATTCATGAACATGAAAGAGTATAGCACTAATGAAAACATGAAGTGCAAAACATGAATTAACACTGGTAATTGTAGCCAAGAAGTGCAAATGAGTGTAATGAAAAAGCAGTGGCATCACTGGCACACAAATAGTGTTTTACTACAGAACAAACTGCTTAACTCCCCAGGCATCAGCTCTGACACAGGGCTTACAACAAAGAGAATCTTGGCCAGACTGATACTCATGAAACACATCAATACTCACATGGATTGGCTCCATCTGCCACTATCAACATCCGCAAGGAGCTCAGGCTGACATCTCTCTGATCCCTCTGAGCCAAAAGTGACCAGTGCATATCACGGGACTTTACTACTGCTACACGGGCTGCAAGTCAAAACAATCATTATGCTGCATGTGCACAACAAAATAAAGACTTGTGTAAGTATTACTGTGTTATTTACACAAATCTATGAAACTACACATAAAATTTATGACACTACAAATGTAGAAAACAAATACAAATGCCAAATATTCAACTACTATAACATGTGTATACTCAATGTCTACAGATGGACTTCATCATAGAATTTGAATGTTTGCTCTAAATTCAAATACTAAGAACCACAGTTTCTTTAAAGGTCTCTCAGAAGAAGCCATCAACATCACTCATCAGTGAAACTATGAGCACACAGAATACTGAAATGGAGTAATCAGTGTGACACAAAGGCATTTTGCACAAACAATTTGATTTGTTACAATAAACCAAAAAGAGATGGGTGAATTAAAACAACCTTTGTATGTAGGGTACCTTTGTATGAGCAGACTTTCTGTATCCAGGAAAGTGGATTAACCTTCATTAATGCATAGGGAATACTGATGACATGCATCCTGTTCATAACACTCTACAAGAAAGAGATTCAAAAATAAATTTCCAAATGGCTTAAAAAATACAGAACATGTAACAATGCCTAAATAAACCTCCCCATCATCACAGCTGCAGCATAACTCTGACAGTTAACTGGTAGTGAAAACTACGTGTATACTCTGAAAAAATACACAAGGTACAGCAAAAGCAACAGTTTATTCTGAAAAATATAAATACTGAAACAAAAACCATTTGAGAGAAATGATGAATTTATAGCCTCATTCTGATATCAGTACACTACCAAGTGAAAGAAGCAAATTGTTGCAGTTTTTTGTCTTTCTTGCAATACTCACCGTTAACACTCCATGCCAAAGGCCAGCCTCTCTTTTGAAATCCAAGACATTTGTTAGTGTTTCAGCTGAAAGCAAAGGAAAAAAATACCAGATTTAAAAAGCATGTTTATAAAAATACTTAAGAACTACAAATATTTGTTCAAGCAACTCTGAAATATCCATGATGCTAAAAACCCAAAGCTCTGTTTCCTATGACAAACAGGCTGCTTAAGCTCCAAGTGACTTGTTTTACTTAGTGCAATAATCTTTGAATTATGATTACTAGACTAGAATATTACAAGGTATTTAACATCTTGATTCATTATAATACCCTTTCCATCTGCCAATGAACTATGCAGACTGAAAATTTAGTCTTGAAGCAAACTTCTTCAGCTGAACTGAAAAAGTTAATCTGTATTTGAAAGAATTAAAGCCAGTAAGAAATATCACCATGGCTCTACTAAATTTTCTTGAATATTTTCTCTGAGGAATTTGAGCATCTTATGTGATTCAAAAACACAAATAACAATCAAAGATTGAAAGTCAAGGATTCAATTGATGAATCAGTCCCTGATTTTTGAGGGATATCTTGTATTGATTAGGTAAAACTTGCTTATCACTGAGGTAGGATGGATGTATGCAGGAAAGTACTTGGTTAAATGGTAGCACAGATTAAATTGATATAGATAGATGGTCAGAACCAAGTGCAGTTCTTGGCTGTTCATTGGAAGAATGACTGCAAACAAGCAGATCTCTCACTGTGTTCACATCCCTGGGGAGATGTTCTTTTGTGGGACATGACTAGGTAAGGAAGATCCCCTCCTTGATTACATTTTCATAGGTGGCTTAACGCTATTTCACACATCACACCCTTTATAAATGAGGAAGTTTGTCTTTCCCTGTGCAGTTGAAGCAACTATTCTGTATCTAAAGTTCTCTGGAGACAGCAGACCTACTTATGCAACATGAGTTGTCTGAAGATGCAAATGCAGCATAATTTAAAAATAAATGTATTTTAAAAAATGCATTTTAAAATAAATGCATCAAATTTAAATGCAATACAATTTTAAAGTTACACCTATCTAACTTACCTTCTGAATACCCACACGCCTGAGTCAGTGCATGACAGTGTGCCAGCATGGAGGCATGAGATACAGTAATGCCCACTGTGCTGCCCTCTTTACTTGTTTTGTACTGAGAAGAGAAAATGTATGCAAGCATTAGATTAACAGCAAAACCAAGAAAATTTACAGTAGTGAATTGAAAACATATTACAAAAACAAACCCATTTTAAATTCAAATTTTTAAATTCAAAAGGTAGCATAAAAATATATTTACATCCACAAAATACACTACTATGGTAAAAAAATTGTTTGTCTACTCCAATTAAATTGTCCTGGGGATCCCAAAAATGCTGATTATCCCCAGTCTTCAACCTGATTTCACACAGTCACTCAACTGACAGTCTGCCTGGCAGCCTGATAGAAACATTCTTGTTTAAAACATTATATATAAAATAATATAAAACATTATACATACATACATACATACATATATACATACATACATACATACATACATATATATATATATATATATATATATATATATAAAAAAATATATGTATCTTTTATTGTATCCAGAGTTTAGGGGAAGAAAAGATCAGATAAACTAGGACAGAGTAATAATCAGAGAATTCATCACATGCCCCTGCATCACCTCGATGTAAGCGATCTCGGCGCTGGCATCCCGGACCTGGGGATGCCAATCCTTGGCTGGTTTTGCCAGATGCTTCCCATCAATCACAAACCAAACGAGACGAGGCCAGCCTTCAAAGAAAAAGAAAAGCTACTGTCACCAGTGTTCCAAACATCAGAGTTTTTCCCCAGTATTCAGGGATAATGACAGGAGGCAAGCAAAAATCCCTTGCCGGAGAGAAAGAAACAGCACAGAGCACTGCCATGACAATCAAAGCAGCTCTTTATGTGTAAGAACCATGCAAGGAAACCCAAAAACTGAAGCTTGACAGCAACAATGAATATATCTGCTTTTGATCCCATAAAAAATAAACCCACACCTTTGAACGTCACCACCTCTCCAGTCTGAGCTTTTGGGAGGCCTTTCTGACAGGCATCAGTGGTTAAAGCTAACGTGACTCCACAGCTGCCCAAAAGAAACCCAATCTGCTGGCTGCCAGCATCCTGTAGAGAAACAAGGAAATAGCAAAATTACAAATAACAAAACTCTTGGACAGTTTGTTGTAACTTCTTCATGTTTAGAAAACATTAAGTCAATTTATATCACAGGAAAAAAACAAAAGTCAATCCCATAAGACCTTTAAATGACTGAGAAAATTAAGTTTTGCTTAGTGCTAGCTAAGATTTGCAGCAGATCTAGTAAGAAAAGCAGTGTCAGAAGCAATGGCTGTACATCCTTCCACAACCCAATAGGATGTTTATAAATTCTGCTAAAACAGAAAACTGGTTTGATGCTGTGTCTGAGTCCTGAGACACTGAGGACCAAAGCCTGTAGCTTTTTAGCTCTTCCCTAACAATCGCCAGGTGTGAAGGGTTATACCTGTATTTCAAACTATGGTGTCTCTGCCTGCCTCATGCTCAGCATCAGAGCTGAAAAAACCTCTCTGATATACTCAGAGAAATACTTGCACACATTTTTTTGAAAATAATAAATGAAAATAATTTCTACAATTACATACCATAAACTACTTAAATTACTAGTTTAATATTACTTCCTCCTTTCCTTAACTGAATATTGAATATAATTCCAAGCACAGAATGTACACTGAACACTCCACCTGATGGTTTCAAAGAGCAGGCTCTGAAGGACTCCCTGTAAGGACTGTAGGATTTAGATATATACACACACACACAGACAAACACTTTATTTATCAAACCATAAAAATGTTGAATGCATCTGCCTACCTTTCTTGTCAGTGGAACTTCTATTGGGACAGGAATAAGTTCTGCCAGGAGACATCCATAAAATGCCACCATAAACATAACTGGATCACTATTAGGAAATACCAGAGCTACCTACAAAAATATAGTAAAATAAGAAATTTTTTTTGTCATTTGGCAGAGAGGGGGGCTGCTTTTAAATTTGTGGAATAAAATTTTCACAACAAAGTCCAGGTTCATAGATAACCAGGCAGAGAAACACTAAGTATTGAGACAGTGTACTTTTATAAGCCACAGTAATGATTATTTCACAATATATTATTATAAGGCTTTTTTCAGCTAAAGCTGTTCCTCACTATTTCATCCATAGGGACCACTTCCAACAGCAGCCTACCCGGTCTCCAGGCTTCAGCAGGGGCTCATTCTTAGTGGTTAACTTGTTCAGCAGGGTATAGGCTAACTTCAAGCTTCGACTCCATAGCTTGCCTGAAGAATAAAAGAAGAAATTAAGAAGCAGAAACTAAAATTTTAACACTTAATTGGCAGATCTCAGTTCCTCACACATGCACTAAGCATGAGGGTATCAGAACAGTTGGACAAGTCCAAGTAGAATTTAGAACTTGGCCCCTTTTTGGTTTACCTCTTTTCTTTTTTTTTTTTTTTTATAATTTTAAATGTAAAACTAAACATGCTATTCTAAACAACACTCAAAGCTCCACGGCAGAATAATTAACTTACTGCAGCTGCTCAGCTATATTTCCTGCATCCTTCATTTGTGAGAATGCAAACAATAAAGTTCAACATTCTAACATATCATACAAGGAAATGCTGCAGTGAGCTATCCTGAAGGACAGTTATTTTTCCCAAAAATGCAATTTACTATAATACTTCTAGGTCATTAATACAGGCAAGTTTCACTTCCCACCATTAACTTCCTGATTATGCTCCTGAGGTATGAGTCTTCTCTACAAGGCTGTGCAAGAGGATGTTAAAATGGAATGTCTCCTCTGGGAATGTGAAGAGTGCATTATTAGTAATCTGTTTCTACCTCCCAGTTTACACTGGGCTATTTTTAGTGCTCTTTAATGAAAAAAACCCCACACAAGTCTAAGAGATTTACAAATAGCCACTAGGAAAGAACCAATATGTTTTGCAAATAAACATTTTCTCTTCCTTAACTTCTTTAAAAACGTTTTTCATATACAATGAATTTATCATTTACATTCCTACAGCCATCTCCAGCCATGTGTTACAAGCACAAGGCAGTCTCTCTGAAGCAAGGCCAACTGTTGTTTCATGGAGAACACCCAACTGCTCCTCTCAGCTGGCTCCAACACGTACCATAGGTCAGGGTATAAACTGCTTTCCCAGTGGTGTCCAGCGCTGTCAGACAGGGGGCTTTGGACTGGGTGGTTCCCCAGCGCTGCAGGGCAGCCAGCAGTGAGGGGGGCCAGTTGGTCACCACCCCCAGGGGCTCCCCTTTGAGCACATTCACTTGGTTTCCTTCAGGCTTTGGTTGATTTGGGTCAGGCTGTTGCACTAAAAGCAGAGCACGGGAAAAGGGAAACGTCAATCTGAACAAAATGTGTGAGTTACACTTCACAGGCTGTTCTATGAACCATTCACCTCTTCCTCACAGTTAGCACTACTTCTCCTTTGCTTTATGATGCTAATCATCTCTTGGCTTCCCAAAAAAACAGTGACCAGCACTTGAGAGTTGTGATTCCACATTATCAAAATACCAGAATTTGAATCTCTAGCCCACTTCTCTCTGCTTCGGAAAGCTACTGTTTTCTGCTGCTTGTTCTCCACATCTATTTCAATGAGAACCACCTTAAGTCAAGAAGGGCTATCAGAGACAACAGCTTCAGTGACTTCTGGACACTCATTTTTGCTGCACTGAATTCCCAACAGGTGATGAAAAATAACACTATGCTGGGCTAACAATATATTTTAAAGGAAAGGCCTTCTGTTAAAATCCTGTTCCAAGCTGCTCCAGAAAGTGAACTATCTTGGTCTTAGTTAGCAAAGTCCTGGCTGAAGTTAGCAAATGTTCAATGTAGATAACCAGCAAAATTAATGGTTCCAAGTGATGCTTTCCACAATTACATGCACATCAATGGAAATTCACCTGGAGAAACTTCAGCAAAAGACTAGAATCACAAAAACATTGCATCTCACAAGTATCAAACCAAAAATAAGAGAACTCTAGTGGCAGCTGCTCAGAAATGTCACACTGAGTAAGAAGGTTGAGTTTAGGATTATCTTCCACTTGTGATAACATAATGACCTTTCTTGCTCCACTGTATTAATTTTACCATGACTAGTTGTCTATTGAGAAGAGAAACCAACACTTGCTAAGTATCAGTTCTGTCATGAAGCACTTACACAAGGAGCAAAAAATGTATCTGAAAGAAAATTAACCTTCGAGCAGCTCTTCAAAATCATCCACAAAAAACTCCTTCAGAGGCGGGCGCTTCGGTCTTTTCAAAGTATTTAGCAGCTGCTGGATTTTAGAGGACACTCTGCTGTTCACTGGGACACCTGCCAAATGGAGAAGATTTATTATTTATCATGTATTAACCAAAATACACTAGAACACACAACTTTCAGATGGAACAGTCATTGAGGATGAGTACCTTGTTTGGAAGAAAATAGCTTTAACTAGCAAGAGTTTCCACAATGGATTTATTTGCTTTCCAACCATGCTGTTACCTGGCTGACACAGACACCTTCTCATGCTTTATTTTAGCTTTTCAAACCACTGATCCCTTCATAAGATTTCAGCTGAAACATGAACAACGTCCTTTTCTCCAGCAATCTAGGTATTTACTACACCTTAACACTCATTCCATTCTGAAAGCATCAGAATGCTTGGAAAAAAATGAGTGAATCTTTCAATATTTTACAGGGCTTGTAAAAACAATCACAACACAAAACACGTTAAATGCCGATTTTCATTTGCATACGTTAAATTAAATGTAAATACATGTATTTATATTTGTCAAAATTTACAGCTCTGAGGCAATATAAAATGAAGATGCATATGAAGATATATATATCCACAAAAGGGGACACAGATGGAAAGGTCCATAATGCAATCACCATCTGCAGTTTCCAGAATGCTGCTGCTGTAGCCTCTGGGCACTCCTCGCACGGAGGCGACCTGCGGGCGCTCGTGGTGCAGGTATTCCACCAGGCCAGTGGTCACGTCAGGGGGGGCAGAGTGGTTCTCTGCAGAAATGCAACACAGACACAGGAGCTCATCAGCCACATCAAGAATCAACAGAATCAAAACTGCTTCTTGCGTGAGGGTATTTCACAAATCCTCACAGGGGCTTGAGAATCTCCTTACAACCCGGAAGCACATGCCTGCTTTGCTTGGAGCTGTGCCCCATTTCCTGGCTGTAGAGCAATGCTTAGGGAGTATCACAAAATGGTTCAGGTTGGAAGGGACCTCAAAGCTCATCTTGTCCCACCCCCTGCCATGGGCAGGGACACCTACCACTAGACCAGGTTGCTCCAAGCCCCATCCAAGCTGGCCTTGGACACTTCCAGGGATGGGGCAGCCACAGCTGCTCTGGGCACCCTGTGCCAGCCAGGGCCTCACTACTCTCACAGGGAAGAATTTTTTCCTCATCTGAGTCTGTCTTCTTTTTTAATTTAAAACCATTCCCCCTCGTCCTATCACTAACTGCCCCTGTAAGAAGCTGCTACCATCATTCCAAAAATGTAACCATGGTTATAGAATGGTTTTGGATGGAATGGTTTAGGAAATGGCAGTATTTTTGAGAAGTGTTTAAACAACAGACAACAAGAACAGGAAGACTGAAACATGCAGAATTCTGATGAGTAAAAATAGGAATGCAGCAGGGAAGAGCTGGAGAAAACCCTGCTGCCCAGGGCTGGAGCTGCCAACAGCCCTTGGAGGACCTCAGCATGTCACAAATCCTGCCAGAAAAACTGCAGGCAGAGGGAGATCTGGGCAGTGCCGTGAAACACATATATAATTCCCCACTATAAGGCACTGATCAGCTCCAAGATAGCAAGTGCTTCTTCTTGCACTGCTCCCACATTTCCAGAGCTGATACACAAGCCACAAGTCAAGCTCTAAGTGGTTTTAGAGGGATCACCAGGAGAAAAATTTAAATCCATTCCCATCTTTTCCAATGGAACTCACTGCAATACTACTGCTTGCATTGCAGAGACTACATTCCTTTCATGTGGGTGAGGTACACAAAGGAGAAAGTGTTACTTAATCTGTCACAAAAATGCTCAGGATTCAGTAACTATAAAGATGACAACTGTGTAAAGCTGACCTGTATAACCACTGCACAGGACCCATAGAGAGCCCATGTATACACCTGCCTTATGTATATGCTCTCACTCTATCTATTTTTGAAGTTGCTTTTTGGCTGTCTTTTCTTTTTCCCTTAGCTTTCCCAAAGTACCAACCCAGAGGCTTCCTGCAGCACACAACCTGGCCACAGAGACAAGTGTACCTGGTTCCCATTCCCACCTGACAAACCCTCCAGGGACTAGCAATGTCTCACTATGCATGGAGAAAGAATAGGTTCAATTCTCAGGATTTATGCTCAGATGAAAACCACATGAGCTTAATTAAGAATTTGAGCATTTTATCAATCAATGCCCATGAGACCCTATGCTATTAGCTTGTATCATCCAGAAATACCATGGCACAGCAGGGTAAGACAAGTGGTGAGGAGTTAAAAAACAAAGTGTGAGCAGACTTATGACTTCAGGAAGAAAGGTTAATTGGATTCAGACTGAAGGATCTTTCCATTAGTGATGACAAGACAGAGATAAATGCAAGAGAGTAGTGTCCAAAGGAAGAACAAATGGGATATGACAGAGAATTAAAAGCCATGATGATCTGTATTTCCAGCTGCTCTAAGAGCTAAGGTGGGAAATACTCCACGGTTGATATAGTGACCTTGAAAAAAACCACGACACACCACCAGCCTTATTCATTAAAAAAAAAAATTATTACATGAAAGAAAAAAAAAATCTCCCCTGCATGAAGGGTTGTCCTTGCTGCTAATTAAGTGAAAGACAAACATCTTAACAAAAATGCACATTAGTATCTAACTCCAATAATACTGTAACTTTGCACTTCCAACAGTGCAGTTTACTGCCTGGGAACTTAGTTCGAGCTCACCATTAAAAATGCAGGCTGGAGAAGATGAGCTGTAAGGAACAAGCTGCTAAATTTAAATTCTCCAACATCTCAAAACTGTGAATAGCTTTTCAGTACACAACCAAAACACAGAATATTTCAGTAGGGCATGGCAATTAAGATGTGTAAGATGCCTTCAGATTGCTGATATCAGCACACTATCTGAAAAATAAATAAACTCATCTTCTATGCTCTAGGACAAATCAAAGCCCCTTTTAGAAAGTATGTGAGTATTTATCAAGAGTCATAAAAGTTTGCAGTGTAAGAACTGAGTCAGTTTTCATATTCTTGTGAGCTAGGAAAATACATGCAGACAGGAAAAATGACCCAACTGAACTGGTATTGGCCATGCATGAATGTTACCAAGCTAGGAATGAAAACTGATAGAACATGCCAAGCATTGCAGGAATGAGGAAGAACATTCTTATATGAAAATGCACCTTATATGAAAAGGCACTGGAAATTTTATCTTTATAAGTAAATTTTATCTTTTTAAGAAATTTCTTTATAAGAAATTTCTTTATAAGAAATTTTATCTTTATAAATTTTATCTTTATAAGTATTTTTAATAGATCAGCTCTTAAAGATGCCTGAGCTTCCTTCCTTCTGGATACTATAATTATTTCCCATTAATGAAATTTTAAACCTGCATACAGCCAAACATTCAGCTGCTTAAACACTGGACTTTGAACTCTTTAGTAAGGCCTTGATTTTGCATACAAGGTATTGATTTGTATGTTGTTGATTAAACAGTCCTGACAGACAGGTCTATCTGGCCTGGGGCATGAGACATAACAAGATGCTGTGCTACATTTTGGGTATCTTGCAAGTTTTTACAGCTATATTAAGAACTTCATCAATCCCAGTTAAGCTTAAAAGGTTAGCCATAATTGACTTTGTAATTTAAAGGAGTTAAAAGTAATTTCTATTAATCCATTATATGAAATCCAGAATGGCTCAAAGTGAAGTGGTGACAGATTACCTATTTCTTACATCTACCAAATTGCAAATTTCTTATTATAAATAAGCTTGGAAATGGGAATATGAAAAACTAGGTTTCTTTAAAGGTTTTTTCAAACATCAAAAAATTTCCCTGATGGTAAGTACCTCTGATTTTGTAACCTTCCCAAAGATTCTGTGTTTTTTTCTGTCTTTTGGATGCTTACCAACTGAATCATATCTGAAATACACAATCTGACATTGTTTAGGGTAAATACATGCAGATTGGAAAGCATGCACCAAAACCACGATTCCTTTGAAATTCTGCTTTGGAATCCACTAAAACTGAACCTTAATTTCTTGGTAAAGCAAGCATTTTACCAAGAAGAATGCATGTTCAGATCTCATGAGCAACTGGCTTGGGTTAAATACATACACATACCTACCTGGTGTGTGAATTGCACATTTTAAGGCCATTCACAGCTATCTCCTGGTAAAGACCTTCGTGTTTAGCCCTGCTTTGGGACTGGTAATCTGATTTTCATTCCAACCACACCGGCAGGTTTACTGACCTATCTGCGTGTGTGCCATGAGATCTGCAAGCACAGTGGCAGCAGTGGTGGCAGGAGCTGTATTGGAAGCAGCAGCAGGTTTCCCTCCAGGATGAGATGAGGTGGAGGATGCAGAGGATGAGGTGGAGGAGCCCTGAATGACCCGGTTAAGCCAGGGCTCTACGTTGGAATGGCTCTGGAACGGAGTGGAGCTGATCCGCCCTTGCCGCCGCAACGAGCCCTCATCTTCTGATGCTGACGATGTGTCTGTGGTCAAAATAATGATGACAGGCCTGTAATGGGGGAATGGGAGTGACCCAGCACCGGGAACACGGCGTTGGGCCATGCTCCGCGTGCTCCGCGCAGCTTTGCTGTGTGCGGCGCGCGAGGGCCGCGTACCAAGGAACGGGATATTCACACACACAAATCCCTCTTGGTGGGTTAGGGGAACAACTTCCACACATTGGGGCCAGAACACACCTGGAGCCAAGTTTCAGTTACCTCCAACTTCTACACATGAGGGCCACAACACACTTGGAGTCAAGTTTCAGTTACCTCCAATTCTACACATTATGGCCAGAACACACCTGGAGCCAAGTTTCAGTTGCCTCCAACTTCTACACATGAGGGCCAGAACACGCTTGGAGCCAAGTTTCCAAGTGTGTACCAAAGGAATGGGATATTCACACACAAATCCCTCTTGCTGCCCTTTGTTGGGTTAAGGGAACAACTTCTACACATTAGGGCCACAACACATTTGGAGCCAAGTTTCAGTTACCTCCAACTTCTACACATTATGGCCAGAACACGCTTGGAGCCAAGTTTCCAAGCACGTACCAAAGCACCGGGACAGTCACGCACACAAATCCCTCTTGCTGCCCTTTGTTAAGGCAACAACTTCTACACATTAGGGCCAGAACACACTTGGGTTACACATTTCAGTTACCTCCAACATTTGGAATGACATGAGAGTTAAAGAAGGTTTCTACCTACAGCAGAAGATCCATGTGCATCTCATCCCCTTCCTGTTCAACTGAAAAAATGTTTCTGTTCTGAACAGGTAAATTTTATCTCATCACACCTGAATAAAGCCCCTTTTTAGGTTATTGCTTATTTCCTTTTTTACTCTTTTTGAGAGGAAGGGAATTCTGATTGTTTTGAGAACTAATTCCTAAAAAACCCACGGTGCTCTGAAGTTCAATGAAACAGCTATTACAATGCATTTTAACCACATAAATGGATATGAATGAGTAATACACAGAAATGCTTAGTAAAGCATATTTTCATTCTAGATGTATATTTGTTGCTGTTAGAATTCCGACAAAAGGCTCCTAATTTAATTACCATCCAGTTACTTACAACTTTCCAGATGTTTCCCTTTGGAATCTTTCCTTATTTATTCTCCATCCAAGAAAAAATAAAGAGGTAATTCTAAATATCAAGAAAACACATCCCTTATGATTTTGAGAGAAAACCAGAAGTCTTCTTATTACAGAAAAAAATCTTGCCCTCACAAAGAGATTGCTGAATTTTAATGACTTGATCTGTTACATGCTTTATATAAGGTAGGGTGTCTGTTACTATACTCTAAGAGTCCCAGACAGGGAAATATGGGGTTGGTTACACCAGGAATTCTGCAACTTTAATTTTGGCTGTATTCTTAATCCTCTGGACACAGAATTGTTTATCTAGATACAATTGTTCATCTAGATACAATTCCACAAACATTTATTGAAGCAACATAAAAAAAGCTTCTCCTCATCTTGGGCAACACATTTCAGTTACCAGCTCTTTAATTTTCTGATTTTCAAGAATATGTACATTTCCAATAACTTCAAACTAATTTCTCTTAGGAGTCTAAAATCCAAATAAAAGCCAAAGAAGCATTTCATAAGAATTCCATTATCGTGACAGCATTTTCAAAGTTAAAATTGTAGATATCTCATTATTTGACCTCCCTTATCAAAAATGACAATTTTGAATGAAAACACCCAAACAATAGATCTCTGAGAAGATTCAGCTGTGGTGCATCCCCATTCCTGGGTCCATGTGATACTTCCAGCCTGCTGCCACATTTGGAGTTTTTGGAAGCTGACTCCATTTGCTCCTGGAGAGAAGCCAAACCTGTCCTATATTGCTTGGAATCTTGCCTTTCTTTTAGGCAGAAAGCAAAAATAAATAATCCCAGGAATATGAAACAGGATGGGATTATGAACAGCCAGGAATTAAAAAAAAAAAACCAAACCAAACCACCAGGTCTGCCATTTCTAATCACTTCAGAGGAAGAAATAGAACTACAGAAAAAGCAGGCTTCTCACAGAATACACACTCTGACAGTATCTCCTTACCCAGATTCAAGACAAATGAAGTCTGTGTACAAAAATGAGGATCCATGGTAAAAGCATTCTGATATCAAAACATAATTACACCACGAAGTGGCAAGGTCACCCCAGCAGGAGCTCTGTGGCAGGGGTTAATCCATGGATGCTGGTGTGTGGTGACAGAACAGTGACAGAATACTGTGTGCTTGGCTTCCAGCTCTTCCTGCCTGGGAGCTGACCCAAGACAGGCACAGAAGCCACCCCTCTTTGAGCCAGATTTGCATGAAGGCTCAGCTCCAGCTCTGATCACAGGAAATTCGTGTGGGAAGGATCAGAGACTCAAAATAAGACAAAACCAGAAGTGCATTCAAATTTTTGGAAGGATGACTGATAAACATAGTTCCTTTACTGCCAGCCAGGAGCTGGATTTCAATTTAACACTGTTCTGAGAACCATGGACTCACAGAATGGTTTGAGTAGGAATATCCTGAGTTGAAAGGGACTCATGAGGAATACTGAGTCCAACTCCAGGCCCTGCACAGGACCACCTAAATAATGACACCACGTGCCTGGGAGCATTGTCCAAATAGCTGATGAACTCCAGCAGGCTTGTGGCCATGACCACCAGGAGCTTTCAGCTCCTATTATTTAAGGTGCTACTGCACCCTGCTCAATCCCAGTGTGAGCACACCTGGCTTCTTTGCTGACCACCTGCACAGGCATGTTACAAGATGACACTCCAGCAGCACAAACACACCAAAACCATGCAGATCCCAGGGCCCCATCTTGCTCTGTACACACACATACAGCATGGAGTGCAGGATCAGGGGCACAGCCAGGCATGTGTTCCATTTGCACACCACCAGCCCTTTCTGATCCTATATCCTGCAGTTCTCCTCACACTTGTTCCTCCCTCTGTCTGCACTTCCCCACCTTAACATCCCATAACAAGACTCACACAGTTCTGAGACACTCTTGCCCTGCATCCCACACTGTGTCCCTCATGCAGTCCAGAAGATGCTCTGCTGCTGACTGCTCTTGATGGGCTTCACACCTGGCCAGGAGGGCTGGGGCTCTGCAGGGACAGGCCTGGATGGGTGACCCTTCTCAGAGTCCTGAACTTGCCTTCCTGCTTGTTGCTGTTCCAGGGTCCCTCTGGGCTTGTGCAGATGGGGCTGGTGCCTCACCTGCCATGCCCCAGGCTCCTCTGCAGGTGAGCAGGGCAGCTTTTATCACACATTCCCTCCACAGCATCTCAGACTCTTTTTAAGTTGCTCAGAAAAAAAGATACTTTAATAAAAATACTTAGCATATCTTCTAGACAAAACCATTAAGGGTCAAGAAAGACCATACGTAAGAACACAGAGGATTATTGTTTACTAACTAATGAAATAATTGGAGAACCCACAAAAATAATATACTTAAGTGTGTGACTGGCAAACTAAAGTGGGATTCTCTTTAAATGGGAAGAACAGAAATAAGAAATACATCTCAGAAGGCAGGAGGGCAGCATACCTGAACTCTTCTTTTAGAGAAGGGGGTTAAGAACTGGAAATGATGGAGAAGGGCAGTACAAGTCAGAGTGCTTCTGCTCCTGGGCCACATTACAAAAGACACATGCACATTCTCAAAATAAAACATCTTAGGTAATTCCTCTTTGCACACAAGACACTGGCCTCAAACCATTTGGCTTGCTAGCACAATATGTTGTATGATTTTCTTAACCTCCAGAAAATTCATTGTGAGACAACAGAAGATCACCTTTCCCCCCTAAAATTAAAGAAGGTGTTCTGCCACAACCAATCTGAGCAATTATAATGTATGACTTTGACTGTTTCAATCTGCTCACCACTGAATAGCTGAAACCATCTGATGAGTGCTCTGCAACTGATGCAGCAACTTAATGCTCTGCTATCTTCTTCAGCTTTTAAAAGAAGCATCTTCCACAGTGTGAAATGAGGTTATTTTCAGCTCTGACATGCTTAGATTATCTCCTCTGAGTGAGATAGGATGTAAGAGAACATACTTAATGCATAAAGGGCACCTGCTCTCTATGACTGCTTTCATTTGGACACTTATCTCTAGATGAGACTCTAAAAACCACGAGGAAAAACATCACAGCATAAATCCAACGAAAACCTGATTAGAGGCTTTGATATAGAACTTTAGTGCAACCAACTAAAAACTTAGGGCAGGAACACCTTCAGGAATCCCAGGCTGCCCTGTCCAGCCTGGCTTTGGACATTTGCTGGGATGGAACAGCCACAGCTTCTCTGGGCAGCTCTGTTAACTCTGTGTTCACTCAGCATGTACCTGGAGGGGTGTAAGTCTCTACTGAAGAGTGCACCAGGACAGAGCGTCTCTTCGAAGGCATGGGCATCTTCCTCTCTTTGTATTTTGCAAGTGCTGCTTGTACTGCTTCAGTGTGGACATCTAGATAGAAAACAAACAAACAAAAAGGTCAGAATTTCAGTTAGGAGCAATGAATCAACACCACTGCTTCCAGCTTCAATCCAGTGCAGAAGCAATGGTTTCCAAAGCTAAGGGAGAAAATTGCAGGGGCAAGTTGAGAGATTTTCTTCATAAAGTCAGCCTGAAAAAGCTCTGTGAGTAGCATTATGAAAACCCCCCTGAAATAAACACTGCAGTTATAAAGTACCCAGTATGTTGGTTTTGAACTATCAGTTATTTTCATTTGTGGGGGAAATTTCAATGCAGATTCTGTAAATTTGCAACAGCATTTGACTCTTCATCCTCAAAATTCAGGAAGGGAAAAGAAGTGCAAGTACATACTTGCACATACTTGAAGTTCTCACAAAACAATGTAAGTAATAAAAAACCAGAAAAAAGAGACTAATGAACTTAATGATTTTAGAGCTATTTTCCAACTCTAACAAAATTCCATGATTCTATATGAAGAAGGGAAAAGACACACAGAGCTTTCACTTTCCTGAAAGCAGAAATCATCCTAAGAGGCTCAAGGGCTGTATTTTAACTTGTCTAATTTTTAGGCCAAAACTGAGATTAAAGAGGAATTCAGTGTTCAATCAAGACTTTGCTGCAGATAAAATTTAATGTATTCCAGTGATTTTTCAGCAGCTTTTTTTCTCTTTGACATCTACATTCCAATGGTGTCAAAAGCTAAAACTTATGCAGGAAGAAAACGCATGAGAAGTGAACAGAAGTTGAGGAGGAATGAGGCAGACCAAAAATATACTTTGACTTACCACCAGGACTCAAACTCATGAAAAGCACAATACAACATGCACACACTTAAACACAGTTACAATGGGCTGGTTGTGGTTTAGGAATGGCATTCTCCAATTTACTATTCTCTCTAAAAACAATTCAAGACAGGCACTGCTCACTCTCTTCCCCTCTCCCTGCTCTCAGTGGTAGGATGGAGAGGAGAATCACTTGGAGGCACAAAAGGCAAAGACCATGGGTTGAGGTAAGAACAATTTACTGAAAAAAGCAATGAGAAATGAAAATGAACAGTAAGAGCAAGACCAATGACAGAGGGTACAAGGAAAGAATTGCTACTGCTGAGTGTGGAAACCCCTGTCAATAGACAGAACCCAAAACAGGACAGAGCCCAGGAGTGAGCACATGATTCTGCACTGGGCTGACCACATCTCTTCTACATGCAAACTGCTGCACAAGGTTTTCAGAATTTAACCATTCAATTTGAAAGAAAACACATTCTTTCAGTGAGTATCCATCTACTCTTTGGCTATGATTTAAATATGTAACAGGTGGACAAATTTGAAGGTATGAAACTATTTGTAGGTATGTAAATGTGTGTGACAGACATACTCACACAACTTAGACACAATATACAAAGTAACATAATTGTACATATAATTTTGTAGATATAATACACAATGTAAATATATCCCTGTACCTACAGGGATTTACCCTAGTGAAGATTACAGTATCAGTATTTTACAGTATCATCTCTTTTTTAATTTAAAAAGTAACATTTCTGTACTGGCCCTGAACCCTCCTTCCTAAGGACCATGCCCTTCAGTCTGGCCAAATGGATTCTACAAAATCACAAGAATCCCTGAGGATATGGTCCCAGACACCAACCAGTTCTCCACAGCAATAACATCACTTTTCAGTCTGCAGCTCCCTGCAGATAATCTGTTCAGAGCAGTATTTAAAATATGTATACATGCAAATATGCTATCCCACCTGTGTGTTCCTACAAGACTCAGGAATGTACTAAGTAGATGCTTATCTCAAAGAAGAACTTTTTGTGCAACCAGCATGGGAGGTTCAAAGATGATGATGTTATGAGAGAAAAAATATTAAGAAGGAAAGAGAAAAAAAAAATCCTCAAAAAACCTCTACTCTTTAATACAGTAATTTTTTGTCCTGGTCCTCTTGTCAAATTTTTGCTCCTGTCCTTCACACCAAGGGCTTAATAATAGATGTTTCATAAACTAAAAATTCCCCATTGCTTATGTCTGCCTGTTTCCTTCTCCATTTCCACATCTAGGCTTTTTGTCAAGTCTTGGTTTCTCCTGATCCTCAGTTTTAGCTATAATTGTCCACTAATGAAGATTATTCCCATAGATATCCAAAAGCAAACCTTTTATGTCCCCAAATTCCAGAAAGTTTAAGCAGGATTCAACATCAAGGTTGTTTTTGCAGCCTTAAAAGTAGGGGGAAAATGTCCATTCTGCAGGATACATTCCCTTGGCAGAACTTCCAGCCAAAACAAAGCTGGGATATTTCTAAAAAGAGACAGTAACTGTGAGATGGAGTCACCTCCACCATGCCTACATCTACATACAATTTAAAAGACATTTTTGTTACATTAACATCTCATAGGAAGCAGGGGAACATGAATTGTTCTCCAGAAAAGGTCTTTCCAAGAGCAAAATAACACATTATATTTGTAGTCTGCATATAAGTACATTAAGCCATTAAATAATGTGGCAGATGAGAAATGAAAGCATTCTTAGACAGTTGTGCATTTTGGGAATGGAAAGGCCTAGTTGGAGGCAAGGGTGTGCTGGGGCTTTTTAACAAAGCAGAGCAGGGCAGGTCATAACATCACAGATTTGTGAGAACAAGCATGGGAACTACTTTTTATGCCATTTCCAGAGGGCAAAATCGCTACCACCTCATCCTCTAGTCCTAATTCCCACCCCAAAACCTGGAGCAGACTAGATTAACTGATAAAAATGCAACCAGGAGACAGCCAGGATGAATTTTTATTCTGTTCCATGTTTTATTTTTACAGCGCCAATTTAACTCATCATTCCCTCTACACTCATTAAAATCTATTCCTGGCTTGCAATCTTTCCTGTAATATCTTGTCCTTGGACATCAGCTGAGTAGGAACATCCTCTCTCATCCAAATCAATGAAGTAATTGCTTTCACTTCCCTGGAACACTTTGTTCCTATTCCACTTTGGCTTTAAGAGCTTTTCTACATGATGAAACACATTTCAATAAAACAAGTAAAAGGAATGAAATTATTTTAAAGAAGCAGAACACTTACGTACAAAAATTCATTCGTTAGTATAAATTAAATTTTAACTGGATATTGGAATTGCAAAAATAAGCTCTACCACTGCCTGTTACTTAAATTCTTCAAAATTTACTGTGAAAGTGATTCACCATGTAAGAACTGTGGAGTTGAGTTTTCTTCAGGGAATTCATCACTCATAATCAGACCAAATGTGCCACACTTTTGAGAACAGGGATCACAAATACTCAACAGTGACCACTGGAAGTGATTAACAGCAAGCCCAGCATTTTATTCACACAAAGAATATATGTACCAAAGTAAGGGAAAACCCCCATATACTGCCATCCAAAAAGGAGAAGAAAGTCTTGGAGAAGTATTTCTAAGCTTCTGCAGTTTATTAAGCTGGATACAACCATCAACAATTAATAACTTTTTATAAACATTTTCTTCTTCTGCTGTAGTAAACCACATAATCGTCTCTCCAGTTCTAAGTACCTATTCTCATTTTCTTTTTTTCCACATGTCCTTAAAAAAGGATTAAGGAGGAAAACTAAAATAATTTGTGGACTATAAATCATCTACACTCTCACAGTTCCTAAACTGTTCAGCTATTAGAAGAGCATTTTTCTTTCCTATTTGTAGCCTCTGCTCATTTATCAGGCTCTGATTCTGGTCCCTGCCTCAGGCACGAGGAAGGAAGAATTTCTTCAGCTGGCTGAAGAAAAAAATGACATTTATAACCTGACCAGTGTCCCTGCTGGATTTCAAAATACAAACAGGCAAAGCAATAAGCACTATGTAGGTGGGATGGGGAGAGGACCTGGAAAAAGGTAAAATCCATGGGTTGAGATATGAACAATAATATCTGAAGTTAATGAAAATGTAATAATAATGATGATGATGATCATAATAAAAACAATAATAATAGAGTTAGAACAAGAATAATGAGATGTGAGCATTATTCTCATTGTAAATCCAAAACACAGTATTGTACCAGCTATTAAGAAGAAAATTAACACTATTCCAGCTGAAACAGGACAGCAGGCTTGTATTTATTAACAATATTCACTGCTGGAATTTTTTGGATATTTGTTGTTTGAAGAGAAGTTATCAGATGATGATAAAAATCAACATACAGTTGATTTAAGTACACAACTCTTCTGTGAAACTATTTTAAAAAGTGCTTACAGGGAGTAAATGACAGATCAATTGTATAAAAAGACAAAATTGTTTCACTTCCTTGCTTATTTCAAGTAATTTATGTTGATGGTTGTAAAGTACCTATAATTGCTCCAGAAAGAGATCCTGTTCTAGGAAAAGCTGCAGTCTCCCCTCATCAACTACTCTTGAAAAAGACATAGGAGAACTGATGAGATCTGAAGCAAGGAAAACAAGAACTAGAGACTGGAAGGAAAGAAAGAAGAAGAAACAACACACCCTTCCTTCCCAGTAACAGTCTAAACTAAGGTGTGACATTGAGGGAAGGAGGCTGAAGCTGGTAATCCCTCACAACAATCAATGTGTGTCAGCACACAGGGAAGCCAAAAAAGGCACCAATGTCTCTTTGCTGACATAAAGAAGCCAACATTAATGCAGTAAATCTGAAGAATTTTTTTTTTTAATTACAGAGGAGAAAGGAGAATAGATATGGGTATCCAAAAACCATATCTACATTTCCTTGCATAGACCTAAGTAAGTTTGACCTAAACCAAGTCAAACAAAACTGTCACCATTTGGTTTTGATATCATCTGAGCACATTAAGCCTTGTCATATATCACTAATGAGAGAAAGAAATCCAATTATGTGTGTTGTAACTAAGAACTTAGCAAATTTGCAAGTAAAGAACTTGTTCTAGGCAGAAATATTTACTGAAAAATTAGTCTGGGGAGCTGTGATAGGAAACCACAGCAGGACATGGCAGTCCCCACCAAGAACTACCTCCCAAGGCTTTCCTGCTGTACTTGTGCTCTTCTTGCAGATTTTTATTTCTGTTAGCTTAACAATGACACATCTTACTCTAATTATTTTCCATAATATAATTTTCTATAACATATTTCTATAACTTAATTTAAAAAATATTTTAAACATGTCATTTAGCTAATTACAACACTGTGCAATATTCCCTGTCATTCAGAAGTTTCTTCTCTGTGTAGCTTTCTCAGGAGTCTGTATATATCCACAGAATATTTAGGAAGTCTCATTCACCATTCAATTAGCCCTAAGGAAGGTACAAGGCACATCTGCTCCAACTCTGGAGCAAGGTTTTACTTATCAGCAGGGCAAATAGGATGCAATAAAACTCTGCCCAAGCAATGGCAAGACAAGGTGACCCAAGAGCAGCCTCCTGTTCATGCCATCACTTGCACTTCTCATCCCCAAACCCAGGATGTGGAATTACCCTGCTCAACAAACAGAAAAATATCCAGCTAGAAGTCCAAAAGTATATAGGAGAGAAAACCTTTCAAACACCTGTTTTTCCTCACTATTGTGACAAGGAATTTCACAGGGAAATGGTGGACTTCGACCACCTGAAAAGTAACAATGGGAACAGGATGCAATGAGGATATCAGTATTTTCACACAATTTTCCAAAACAGGTTTGTCACTGTAGTGTCCATTTAAAATGAAGTAGAATATCCATTGTGATATTTCCCTTTTTTGTGCACTTGCTTTAAACCAGGAAATATTAGGAAGAAAGCTACAACAAATATATAACCTTGCTTTAACAAAATAACCCAAACAAGCAAGAAAAAAATCCTCCAAATTCACACACTCTAGTCCTCAAAATGTTTAACTAACTGTTATACAGACTGGAAACCCAATTTTGTTTACTCAGCAAATATGGAAAACCTGTTGAGCATGGTAAAATTCACAACAAGAAACACATCAGAAGCCAGGCCTACAGTCTTGCATTTCCTGCAGGCAGCATTCAAACAAAACCACTCTTGTAACAAAACAAGATACTTGGAAAACATTCATTATTACCTCTTCCCTTCTTCCAAAGCACTACACCTTTCTGTGTGGGTGCAGGTGCCATTTCACAGGGATATTTTCCTCTGAGGACATGAGATGCCTCAGCTGTCTCTGTGTCCCTTACCGGATCGGAAGCGCTCGTCCCTCGAGTTGGTGGATCGGGATTTCTGCTGCTTTGCTACCCCAGCAGCGGCTTGGGAAGAGCCTGGGACTCTGTTCTCTGCTTGCAGGGATGGATCCACACCTGAAACATAGTTTATTTTAGTCCAAACTCAGCTTACAAACATAATATCTGATCCCCACGTCTACATTGTTTCACTACAACCGGTGCAAGACAGTATCTTTAAAAAGAGCTCATCCTCTACCTGCATTTTAATCCAATTTAATCTATGCCCATTTAACTCAAAAGATTCACATTTTACAAAAAATGTTGCAATCCTCTAGTAAGACCTCTGCAGATATTTATGCAGAATTACTGTCAGTTTCACCTGTGTAAAAGCTCCTGCTGTAATCCAGGTTGTCTGGTTGCTTCACGTACTCCTGAAACGATGACAGACCTTCCCAGCCCCACACAAAGTAATAAAAATAAGAGAAACTGAACCATTCTCTAGTTGTTTGCTTTGCACCTTATTAGAACAGGGCTCTAGATAAGCCAGAGCAGTTGCTTATGTTTAGGCTGGCTAATATTTGGGAAGATGAATCTCAATTCTACATTGTAGCACAACAGGAATAAAAAATCAAAGGGGTGCACAGTAACCATTAAATATGCATTATCCCCTCCCCACCCCCAAAATGAGGAGACTCTCTGCTGGCTCTTGATCCATCAAGGACTATATGAATTTGGGCTAGGAACTTCCATTTGCAGTTTTATTATACATCCACATTTCAAAATGTAATGTAAAAATTCCAATGCAGCTGGAAGGGGTTTTTTGCACAATCCTAACATAAATATAGCTTAGTGCTGTGTTTTACAACAAACTTACATGGCTGCATCAAGGTCACTGTATTTCCTCAGCCCTTGTACCACACAGGGCTGAATATATCTTTCATTTCACTCCTTCCTTCCCTTGAAGAGCTTTTGATTTGCTACCTGGCCCCAAGTCTTTTGAAAACAACACGTTTTGGAAACAAAGTATTTGAACACAACATTTTCAAAATGCAAATATTTACCAAAAGCAGCTCCCACTGAACTGAAGACATCATCCCAGAGGAATCTGGGTCAGTTTGTTTGTAAGGAAAGATCTCACTTTAAAAAGTAAGAAAAGGTTCACTTCTCTCTCATGGGGCTTCTGTTCCCGTTGTTACAAAGTGAGTATCAGGAAAGAAATTGGCAGCTACTAACAAATCTAGGAATTATAGACACTTTTATGAAGGCGTTTCAGTGAGATATAGTCTTTACATTAGGAGTGTAATTGGATTAAATATCCCATTTCTACCTCAATTGATGAAAAAGAGCTTTCAAATACTCTATTTAAATGTAATATCCTCAGGAAAAGTGTTTTATCATCTTCATGACAAGGTAAATTACTATATACCAGCCTTCTTGGGTATCTGTTAAGACCTTTGGATGAATGCACTCCAAAATCCCTTTCCCAACCCTTTGCAGCTAACAGTGAGCACCTCTGGATGTTGAAGAGGCAACCTTGAGCTAGATATGAGTTCAGTGTGTAGGAAAAATGAGCCTAAATAACAGAAAAACAAAGGAACATTTAATAATTCACACAGATCTAAGTTTTAAGAATGTAGTCTGACTTAGAGATATGCTCCTTTCTTTTACAGTTTGTGATAAAGAACAAACACATTCTCACCTGATTTTTCCTGCTTTCCCAAAGTAAAGTTTTTTAAACTGACAGATGACAGAATATCTAACATCAACTGCACTCCCCAATGGGATATATGGAGTCAGCCCAGCAAAGAAACCAAAGTGTCCTCAGTGGAGCAGAACAGAATGTGTATTTACCAATATACAGACCTAACACTCCTTGAAACACTTAAGCAGAATTTTGCAATAGAAAAACAAATGTAGTTTGCCAGCTGAATTGATTCAACAGATCTGATAAGTGGTGAAAACACTGCAGAATTCTATTCCACATTTCACTTGAACACAAGTTTTCCATAACCACAGGTCAACAGTCCAGGGGGATTGGTTGATCTGGAAACAATAAACAGCAACTTCAGATTTTGTTAGAAAGATTGAGGCAAGTCATCTCCTTAAGCCTGAGCCAAGCAAACAGCCAAGGCAAAGGGAGAACTATGATGGTACAAAAGAGAACAGGCAGCAGGGCTGGGAGCCTCCCTCAACTAAGACTACTTAAGGAATTCTCAGAAAACATCATACCTACATCATTTTTGTGTAATTTTGTCAAAAGGGACCTTGGGTGAAAAAGATAGCAAAAGAACACTAGAACTTTTTTTTTGGTGTGCCATTTCTTTTCCTCCAGGAGGGTTGTTAGTTGTAAGCAGAAAAAGAGATTCACGTTCCTCCCAATTCCTTACTCTTCCCATTTGCAGTCTTGTAGTAACTACAGAGCCTTGAAACCAGGACTTGTAAGAGCCCCTTTTCCACTCTGTGATGCCCTGTGGGAGGAGAACAATCTGGAAAATGAGCTGACTGGTGTAACCCATCAGGAGTATGGGTTATATCCTGAGTCATGTGCAACCCAAGCACTGCTGTTTGGCCACACCAACCCTGGGGGCAGGAGGAACAGGGAAGAAGTGACCACACATAACAACAGGAGTCCATGACCAAATCCAACTCCAGAACACTCTCCTCCTCTCAAGGCCAAAATCAGACTTTTGTGAATCAGAGTTATTGTGATGAAGTATGTACCAGTGGATTTCAGAAGTTCCTTGTAAATTAGGATGAGGCATGAAATCCTTGGCACTGTTAGAAACTACAACTCCATTTCTTTGGATTAAGTTTCCCTCTTGTTTTCCCAAAGTAGGTTTCACATCACAGTGCAAAAACAGCAACAATGCATCTGAAGAATATCACTTTTTGGTAAAAATAGTAAGATAGTGCATCTGACTCTTAGGCTACATAACTATGTGCCAGTAAAATGCTGTTCCACAAGCCTGGTGAGCTTGTTAATTTATTCCCCTACTATGCAAATCACTACCTTAGCCTTCAGCAAAAGCAGATGGGTAATTAGGTGAAGTCTCCCCACTCACACCAACACCTTTACAGAAAAGACATACACTAAAGGCACTTGATCCACTATTCACTGTTTTTTCTCCATTTTTAACTTGCCCAAAGCTAGCAAGAATGAAGTCAACTAAGGGAACAATTTGCTTCTACAGGATGAAATTAAAAATAATATTTTATTTATGCCTGTATTTCTCCATCCACAAGCACAGGAGAATCAAGACCAACGCTGGCATTTCAAGCAATTTGCATTTATAGAAGCAAAAATGATTTTACTGTAAGAGCAGGGAAGAGCTGCCAGGACAAGGCAGAATCTCTGTTGGCATCAGTGGGGAGGATGAGCAGCTAAAGTCATTAGGTGGGTAGAGATGAAATTTTCAAAACATAATGTATTAAAGAACTCTGTAGAGAGGAGAGGGGAAGAGGGAGGCCAAAGAGCAAACTCCAGACTCTTTGTACATTATTAAGTCTTTCTGCAGCTATTGAACTGGGTAAGGAAACAAGAAAGGAGCAAATGACAGCAGCCAGGTTCAACGAGCATAAAGAAAGGAAAAGGTATGACAAGGCAGAAAATCCAGAAAGTGGAGGTCTGGCTCTGGGCACTTACTGAGTATCCAGTCCTCACTCAAGTTCAATGGTACCATCCTTTACTGTCATATCCCATCTCAGAACATATTACCTGCTGTACACGCATTTTTTATCTTCAACATCCAGCTTTGGAAGTGCTCACACCTTCCAGATGAGAGGGACTGAACAAGGATTTACCCAATGTAATTTATTACCCAGAATACGGTATCAGAAATTCAAGAGATTAGAAATAATAATGATAACACAAGGCATTGTACACATGCATTATATGTGACAATTTTCCATGATTCTGTAACATTTTCCTCTACTCAAGAAGTAAATTCCACCTCCTAAGCTTCCACTTGCAGCCTATGAAACCATTTTAAGGGCATTAACACTTTCCATTCAAAGAAGATGGAACAGCAGCAAAGAATACAAAGGCACAGAAGACACTTGTTATAAACTCAATGAAACCAAATACAAGCCAGGATTTGGATCCAATTCAGAGAAACCAAACACTGACTAAACCACCTCAATAAAAATAAAAAGTAAGTGTTACTTACTCACAAGTAAGAGAGGCACTTATTTAGACTCTATGACACACTGGTAAGCAGAACACCCACGAGGCATTAGCTAGAGCTTAAATTTCTCAAAATAATAGTCCATTTTAAGCAGCAGCTCAGGAGGTGCTTCACAAGCAGCCCAGCACTCCTAATGTACAAGGATGTGCACTGAATTGAAAAGGCACAGGAATAGCAATCTCTTGGTATTTTGAGAAACTGAGCAATGAAGCTATAAACTGCTTTTTTAACTAGCCCATGTGAACACCTTACATTTTCACATACCTCATTTAAACCAAGTACACCAAGATCCAACCAAATTAGCCAATAAAAATTTGGACATCCTTTAATCACAGCCATTATACCCATAGTATAAAGTGGGAATTTTAACTCCATAGCAGCAAGTAAGGTACTTGTATGTTTTTTTCCTTAAATTATAAGAAATTATTAAGCTTTTGTAGACTCCAAGACACCAAAGTTGCATATTCCCTAAAAATTTGGACATCCTTTAATCACAGCCATTATATCCATAGTATAAAGTGGGAATTTTAACTCCATAGCAGCAAGTAAGGTACTTGTATGTTTTTTTCCTTAAATTATAAGAAATTATAAAGCTTTTGTAGACTCTAAGACACCAAAGCTGCATATTCCCTAAAAATGGAACTACAGGTACTAAGTGCTATAGGGGTATGTAAAACTCCCACTCTAATTGAATGAGTGCCTGATTTGTGGGTACCTCTTAACCACAAGGATGCAAAAACAAAAACCACAGTAATACAGAATCACAGAGCAACCCAGGTTGGAGAGACCTTGAAGACCACCTGGTGCAACCAGGAACAGAAAGCACAAGTATTCCTGGTAGCAGCAGAAACATTTTTCAGAGACAAAAACCCATGAAAATTTAAGAAAAATAGAAGTATGGGATATGCCAGCCTCATCAAAAATTAGAGGAGGTTTCATCATCATTTTCCCTTAAAATAAAAATTTGAAAATGGTTATCATTTCAATTTTGCTGGAGCAGAAATGCTAAGGAAGAAAATAATAAAAGAAAATCATTTTAGAGTGGAATCACTGTGACCCCAGAGGAGAAATGAAGTCACTGACCAAGATGTTCTTCTAGCACTAACTAAATCCAGTGAAATAATTTCCAGAGACTGCTCTGTAAAGCAGCACCAGGACACTAACTACAATTGCAACCTCACAAGAGGCAAATTGAAAATAACCAGTAACACTGTAAAAATATCAGTAAGAAATCAGGATAATCAGAAATAACCATCACAAGGCAGGAGTTTTACTTGAGGTGTTAGAAAGGAAGCTTAGACCATCACCTGCCCATCAGGAGAGGATGCTCACTGTAAATGCTGTATTTTATTCTGTTATTTCTGAATGTTTTTGCATCCCAGCTTTATCCACATTCAAAATCACCCTCTGCCATGTATCTGATGTTATCCATCACTCAGAAGCCTCATCATGCAGCATGCCAGATTGCCTACAGATATAATTAATTATTTCCTCAGAGTTTTATCTGTAATTTGCATGCAGAGGTTGACTGAGGAAGCCAATTACTGACTGTTAAATTTTTACTTCATTAAAATAATTAATTACTGTTTAATGCTTGCTATTACTCAACACTTGTTTTTGATTTTGCACAGTGCACTTGGTTGGATCAGTGAAAAATAACTCATTCTAGTTATTATTTCCATATAATTACAGAGTTTTATGGTTCCTAAGCAAAATCTTTACATTTCCACTAACTCTTCATCATTTCAGATTTAGAACTTTAGAACACAAAACAATCTACAGGAATGAGACCCTTGAATCACAGGATGTTCTGCTTAATTTTCCTGTTAATTAAAAATGTGCTTTGCAGGCACTTCTGTCTTTTTCTGTTCCCCAAGCCCTCTGTGGGGTTGTTTAACACTGTCTGGGTAATGATCTGGCTCCCCACAGATTCAGCCATAGAGTGCAGCAGAACAGAGCCCAAACCATTTTAGACCCAAACCTATGATCATGCAAGTGCATTTTTAAGACATAAAGCTGTAGAAAGATATGATTTAGTGGTCCTGGGGACATCAAATCGTAGAGCAAGAAGTCAATAAATGTAAAATGCTGACATTCATCAGGCTGCAAAGATACTGAACCTTATGAATTTTATCAGCAGTGCTACAATTAAATTGTTAATGATAAAAAATTTCTGGAGGCTCAAAGCCTTTGGGACTCCCACACACTATCCCGAGCCATGCTGGAGCTGTGTCAATTAAGGAAATTTCAAGTTAGAACTGGGTTAATGGAGCATATGTCAGGAAACTGAACCAGGCAGTTAGCTTAATGTTTTAAGCAAATTTTATCTTTTTGCCAGAGCATCATTCTTTGTGCTCAGAGGCAGACAGTCTATTCACTTTTTAGCATATTAAAGTTAGATTCCTGTCAGCTTAATACTAATCTAGGCAGAAGTGGTAAAAAAAGATCAAGTAATCTGGTACTTCTTAGAAAATGTGGTCTCAAGCAAGTAGGACAAACCACAGGATTTGCTGACTCATTAAACTACTGCTTAAGGTGATTAGGGAAATATAGCTGAACAAGGAGAAAAACCTTTCAGCAGCTGAAAATCTAGACTTACTTTAAGGAGTATGGCAGACAAAGTACTGGAGTTGTCAAGCTATGCTTCAGAGCTCAGTACTTGAGTATTTGTGCAAACAGCCTTGTGAGAGTTGAGAAGGAAAAAATATAAAGTAAAACCCTCACTGTCAACAGAAAGGAGTGAAGGCAGAGTAAATCAAAGATGATGGGAGATTAAACAAGAGACAGAAATCCAAAGACATGACTTTCTAGGAGACAGAGTGCACTGACAGAGTATTTCTAGTAATTGTGAATCCTCAGTCAAAATCCATATCTCACCTGGTCTCAGAATCTTTAACCAAGCTGAGTTAAAGAGGACAGGGTATTTGGAACAGAAAACTGAGACAGCTCTTTCCAGAAAAATGGTGTAAGGAGGAGAAGCTGTGGCAGCTGAGGCTAGAGCTGCCTGTTGACTGTCAGTCATCCTAAAATTCCAAACTCCTTCTTTGCAAGGAACAAGCCATTTTAAAGAGATGAGTTGGGTCCTGCCTGGCCTACAGAGATTACAAATTTGCTAAGGGAAAACCTACATCTATTCTTAAATAAAGCCCCAAATCCAAATAAAACCCAAAACCACAAAAAAGAAACATTTGCTAAGAGAACCCCCACGATGAAACACCAGATCACATTCTGACTGTTCAACACTGTCTCAGTTTACAGTGTCTCATTATTGCTTCCACTCTCCTTAGTTTTCTTCTCATTTTTCCTTATCTTAATATCTGTCAAGCTATGGGAATTTGGGGGATTACAGAATACCAAATCTCAGTGGCAGCATAACAACCTAAACCCTGATTGATTTCAGTGTCCTAGCATAAAAATAAATGTTATAAAGCTGGGCACTCAGGTTTTGGCTGTGGATGATGAAGTCTGAAAATAACCAGCTTCAGAAGTAATGGTTTATATATAAAAAAGTCAGCACTTTGAAGAAACAGAGGGGGTGAGGGAGTGTGTGGAAATGGGTGAGGCACAGGGAATGCAAAAACCAGCACATTAAAGCATGAGAGTGAGAACCACTGAGTATTTTCATCTAATCAAAGCAGCCAATTTGCTTTTAGCAATAACTTTATTAATTTCTAAAGTTATCTTAAAGTTTCAGATGCAGTTGTCAAACTGAAGTTTGCTGACAAAAATGTTACCATTTAACATTTCATATAAAACTATAAAAAATATCTATTTCAGGCTTTTTCCTTGCTCTGCACTTCTCTGTGACAGCCATTTCCCACTGCTGCTTAGATGCCATATCAAACACTACTATAATTCATCCAGTCTACTTAGTGAGAACTTTTGCATTTTATATTTCCACAAATTTGGCACAAAGGTGTAATTTCCAGGCAGTTTCTCACCTTGAATTAGTGGTATGTACCGTGCTAGCAGCTTTGCCCTCTTCTTTTCATATCCTTTCTGAGTGATGTCTCCTAAAGAAAAGAAGAAATAAATACATGTTGTTTGGAAAGTCTACATTTAAATCTTTGCATCAAGCACATCCTGTCAGCAACATACTGATGAAAGAGTGTAACAAAGTAAACTATGCAGGGAAAAAAAAACAGCAACAAAAAAGGCATTAATTACATATATATATATGGATTCAGCCTACCTCTGGTCAAGTAGAACTCCGTTTACTCAGTCAGATTTTACACATAAGAGTTCTTACTCTGTATTTTAAAATGATTCTCAAGTACTTTCCTTAATCCATAAGGACTGTGTTTAATTTTTTGCTTAATATTCTTCATTTCCTCAAATATCTGCCTCATCCCTATATCAGAGAACACTAACAGACACAAAGTAATTTCATTCTGCCATCCCCAACCTCCATCCAAGTGAATATGCATCATTTCAAGCTACTGACACTCTCCCAAAACAAGCAATGGGGAGTTCAAAGACATTGGTCAAAAGAGGTAAGAAAAACAAATGCACATCCTGGAATGCTTCAATTATTGCAGGCATTTCAAAATGCAATCCACCAGTTTTTCTTCATAAACCCGTGTAAATATTCTATACAAAATGTGGGCACAACAGAGAAATTACCATTTTTCTTGAAAAGAAAAAAAAATTAGCAGAAGAAATACACAAAAATATTATATATATATATACACACACACACATATATATATATATATATATATATATACACACACACATATATATAGTATTATTATATCAAAATGAGAATTAGATCAAACTAAACCACAGCACTACAAATGCCCGAGCAGATTTGTCTGCCTGGGAGCATGTGCTCAAAATGACAAACTACCCTTTTTGTGAAAAAAAAAGAAAAGGATATCAGAAGACATCTTCTTTCAGAAGAAGAGATGCATAATTACCAATTACGGGAGAAACAAAAAACCCAATCCAATAGACAAGAGGCACCAGTAAGAAGAACAGTTTTTCTCAAACCAGAAGTAATTTGGAAGTCTAAAGCTCAGCAAATTCTTTAAGGATCCAAACTGTACCTTACACACAAGTGCTGCACTGTAAGCTCAGTGAAGAAACCAACTTGCACAGCTTCCTAAATGCTCCAAATGATCCTTATCCCAAGCCTGTGTGCAGCTCAGCCCGTGCCAGGTGCCACCCAAGTGCACAGGTAAGCCACGATCAAAAGGCAGCGTTCAAGAGAGAGTCCTGCTCAAACCAGAGTACTGCACACGCTGGCATCCTGCTGCACTTGGAATTCTTTGATTTGGCTGGAATGCTGACTTGAAGGACTTTGCCTGAACGAGGTTAAGCACAGGACAGAGCCAGAAGCACCCCTGTCCCTTTCTGCAGCCTGCGGCAGGTCGGGCTGTGCTGCCCGGCCAAGCCGGGCTTTGTTCCTTTCCCCACAGCCTGGGGGTGGGGCTCCTCCTAACAACTGCTCCCCCTTGCCCCCAGAGCCTCAGGGGATTCACCCACCATGTGGGCTTTTTGTGATCCCTCATTGCTCCCAAAAAGAGCCACTTTGCCACACTGCTACACCGGGGCCACAGCTGCTGTCGTTTAGCCTCACTTTCTCCTGAGTTACTGGATGACACAAAAGCAATCTGAGGTTCCTCGGGCTCAGCCAGGCAGCTGGGAAGCCTGCACAGAGCCAGACACTGTGAGAGCTCTGTTTGGAAGAGATCTTTACTTTGAATATCTGAAGTATTGTAAAGTATATAACATAAAATATGTCAGAGGTACCAAGAAAATTAATCTAGACAGAGACAAACGTGGCAGCATTTCTTAAAATGATCTATAAAAATATATTCATTAGTGCACACAAGAATCTCTCATGTAGTTACCGTGCTTCTGCCCAGGTGTGCTTCCATTCCACCATGTTAGCACTAGACCTAAGAGAATCTTAATGCCAAATTCACTAAATGGAACTGAGAATGGATCTGTGAGAGCCTGGCAATTGCTAAAAACAGGGAAATGGCTCCTGGTCTCCAGTTTGCAGAGGTCAAGAGCAGATATATTTCTAAAGGAGCTGACAGTATATGAAACATGGATGAGCCTAATCAGCTGGCTCAGCTCTGCAAGATGGAACCTTGAACAACTGCACTGTTTGGCCACTGGTGAGCACAGCCACAATTGCAGGCCTGTCACCTTGGCTGCAGAAACCTTTGTCAGCTCCTTCAGGATAAATTCATGGGCACCAACACTGGCTTCTGCCTCAGAGGTGGCTCCTGAGTGGCTTGGAAAGGCAAGCAAGTTGCCAGTCTAAAACATAACTCACAGTCTAAAACATAACTCACATGTCATCTGTAGAAGTATTTAAAGCATATCCCCCACGTTTCTGGGACAGGCTGTCACTGTATTTGAAAAGTTGGTGGAGGTAGAAGAATCAATTCAGCAGACATCATCACTAATTCTATGTCTTAAACAACTTTTTTAAAAAACCCTGAAGATGAACCAAAGATCAAAATACAAATCCTTTTAGATAAACTACAGAAACATTGGAAAAGATGGGAGAAGATTGGGAAACAAGGGTAGAAATTAAACAGTCTAAAGAAAACTGGAAGTGGTTTGGGACATATTTTCTCCATATGCACACCTGTGAGCTCCAAGCTGGGACACACACAGGTGTGCCCTCAAAAGATTCTACCCATGACAGTTCACAATAATTTTTATTTAACACACAAGCTTTTATCACCACCTAAATCTAGGAACCAGAACAGCTCCTCCAAACCTACAACTAGTACCCATGCCAAGACTTACCTGGCACATGTTCTCCCAGACACTACACTTATGTAAATCAGGAAAAAGCCAAACTCATCAACAGGCAATAAAGGAACTAAAAGATGAAAATCATTACTTGCAATCAAAGAAAGTTTTGGATCTCCAAACTGTACAGCAGCCAAGACTTGCTGCCATCCCTGAAATATGGGCTCTGATAGTTCTGTGCCTACCACATCTGGTAGGTCGACTGATACCTTAATTTAGTTTGCATATGATGAGCTAAGTGAAGTGTGAAAACATCTTGATTGGAATCTTTCATATTACAGGAATCTCTTTAAAATGGAAATGACATCTGATCATTTCATATGGTGATGCATCTGACTAAGCCATTAGAAATTCTATTTCAAAGACCCTATTTGAAATATCCTGAGAGCATCACCATGACTTTAAAGGAGCATTAGAAGGTTAGCACGACTTCACTGAAAATGCATGGTACTGGTAATTCCTAATTTGCAGCAGGACTTGCATCCCTTTGAGGGAATTTGAGTTATTGAAGTATAAAACTTGTCTGATGTAAAAGCAGCAGCATGGAGATACTCAACTATATAAATGCAGAATTTCATTAAACCTTTGCACACACAACAGAATCACTGACACATCAGGTTCTAGATATAGGTAAATACTGACCAGCTAATTATATGCATCTTAATGATAGAAAGGGAAGGGATTTGACCAATATGTTAATAGCAAAGATTTGGTCTTCCACTCTGTTCACAATTACACAGTGGGATTACACACTATATTTTACAATACCATAAATTGCTTAATAAATTATAGAAGGAATTATCAAATCTAATACATTCAGTTTGATCAAGCCATTAGGAATTTTGCAACTGACAAAGCAATCCAAAGTAACAGTTAGAATTAGAAAATTAGAAAAAGAAAATTCTATTCTGACACATTCACACCTTGAAGTTTCAAAGCAGTTGCAGGACAAAGGCACCACTTGTATTTTACAAATTTAAAAAGCCAAAGGTGGGTGAATCCTGCAGTTCAGAGAGGATGTGCAAAGTCAGTGCATTCCAGGTTATTCTGTTCCATACAACCCATACTTGGGAAGTGTGAGTGTAGGCAGGGAGGAGAGAGTTGCTCCTTTTCAACTCTGCCTGGCTTAAACACTTATTTGCTTCATCTGCCAGGAGTCAGCATCTGACAGTGCAGAATAAGGTTAAATAACCAGATCACAAAAGCAGCCTCAGCAGCAGTTTCTAGGCTCAGTTAAGCCAAATTAATGAATGGTTCTTCCCCTGCTGCAGCAAATCCTTAAGCTTGGTCCACAGGGAGACAGGAGAAGCTGCAACTCTGCCCTTCCCTTCCATGCTGCTGGAGCTCCCTGCAGAACACAGACAGACTGACAGATGCCAGCTATGTGCACACCTGTGGGTGAACGACATCTGTCACACCAGCTACCACTTCCAGTTCTCATTAGGATGGAGATCAGTAGCTTTGCCATCCCCTCCAGAAGGCTGAGGAAACCTACACACATGGGGAGGAAGGAATGGGAATCCTCTGGCCCATAGGGAATGTCCTGTCTGCTTCCACAAAGGCCAACAAAAGCAGTTGGGAAAAAACAGACTAGGAGTGGTCAGGCAGATCAATGGACAGGATCTTGAAACTTCAAGTAAAAATTAGCACTTAATGTTTACTTATAACTCTGACACGGTTATTTTGGTAAGATTCCAAAGTGAAAAGCTTCAGAAAGAATGCTGCACACATGCATTATGTTCTCCATCATGGAAATGCCATTTCAAAACAATCAAAATCTCAGTGTACTATAGAAATGAAAACACTCAGAGTTTCTGTTTGTTGCTTCCTAGCTGTACCAAGGATAAAATATCAAAGTAGAATAACTGTCTGACATATAGCAACCAATTATTATAATGAATGAGGCCAGAAATAATTATCTGAACTAAGTCATTCCATGGTATCCCAAAAAATTCCACTAAAACTGTCTCTATATTTGCCTGAAGATGCAAATCTAGGCATGGAGGAATCAAAGAAAAGCCTTTCTAAAGCACAGCTTCTTTTCCTTTCACATCCTTCACAGACTCATTATATAATGCATAGTGACTAACACAATGAAGATCTTTACATTAAACTGGTATGAAACTTAAAAATAAAGTTGTGTTTTTGGATGTCTGCAACATTGATTTTTTTTTTCCTCCCCCCACTAATACGCAAAAAGTTACCTCAACAGCCACAGATATTTTACAGGAAACAGAGCATTTCATATTTACTACTTGCAAAAAGCTCATATTTAAACTTTGGCAGCAGTCACAAAGATCACAAAGCTCATATTTAAACTTTGGTAGTCATCACAAAGATCACAGCAAAGGTGCCACTTAGGCATGATGTGCCACACTAAAGACTGAAGCAGACTGATTCAAAAATCCATGACCATGGATATATCCAACTCATTTATGAGACCATGAAAATAATTTAAAAACCCACTAGAAAACCCCAAAAAACTCCAACAGCAGCACAACACTCAAAATTCACCTGCTATGTTAAAACATACAATGAGAAGGTCTGTAACCTGCAGTGTCTACTCCATACACAAGTTATTTCAGTTTGTAAATGATGAAACTTTTTCAATGAATTTCTAGGTCTCAGTTTCAGATTTGATTAGTTTCCTGACACAGCATTACCATGTCCTCACATGCACTGTAAAACCATGTTTTTAGGAAAAGATTTACAGTTAATCTTGACATAACAGGTAAGGGGGGTGGCTACAGGGCAACATTTTATGGTGAATGCAGACACTTTGACTTCTTAAAATAAAACACTGGGATATTTAAAAAAACAAACTTCATCAGTATTCATGTTAAAGCTACATAAATAACATAATACAATATAATTTTACTAAGAAATCAGACCTCACTGATATATTGGGTGCACACAAGTCATCTGACACCATCACAAAGAATCAGATGGAATCAGATGAATGATTCAGAGATCCTGGCTGAACTACAGAATGATAAACTGAAAAAAAAAAAAAAGAAAGCAGCTGAATTATTCACAGAAGGAGGCAGCAAAGCAAGCCAGCTGGTGCACACAGACATCCTCTCATGGCAGGGAAAAAAAACCATCAATCCCTATTAGGAGCAGAACAGTTCAGTGCCTGCACATTTGGGACGCCCCAGCATGGGTCCCTGTGGTGGCTAAACTTCTTTACAATTTATTTCCAGTTGCAACACTACTCATTAAGTGTATTTTCTGATGAAATGGAGCTCTCCCTGAACAGCATGAATCCAACATTGGCAACGAAATGTTGAGCAGGGAGGTTGGACCAGATGACCCACTGTGGTTCCTTCCAACCTGGCTCCACAGAAACCTGTGCCTTCTGCCAACTGCACCTTTTTCCCTGTTTATCTGTAAAAAGCAGCCCAAGGAGAGCCAGGTTTGGTGTCTGCAGGCTCACATGCTCAAGCCCCCAGCCAGCACCTGTTTGAGGTTGAATGTAACATGCTGGTCCCAGGTTGCTGCCAAGGCATGGGCTCAGCAGCAGAATTTTCTATGAACTAAGGTTTGTTAAAACCTTATTTGTGAAATGCATCTTTAGCACAATAAAGTACTGAACAGAAGAATCACTTTTAAATCAGATGCTTACAAACAAAGCATGTTAGGGAAAAAAGATGAATCAACCCCAGCACATACCAACCATTTCCAGAATGTCCCATGCAGTGATACCCATAATCCAAGGCCTGAAAAATACTCTTTTGCAATAACATATCCTTATCAAAATTAATGATTATCTGGAAGAGACAGGCTGGCAGTACCTTAAGTCACTTATTCTTCCTTACCTCATCTGCCTAATCTTGCAATTGCTGTTTCCCAAAATATGCATATGGATATGGATTCTGTCCTGCATCTTTTGATCCTGAATCCATTTGATGGCATTGCCTCTGAATGTCCTTACCAAGCCACTTGGTTATTTACCTTTACTCATCCTACTGTATGATCAAAAGTATTTGATTGTCAATTGCATGAGAAATACAAAGCTCCTTTAACTGGACCAAAGCTGAGAAATCTACTAAAAATGCTGCCATTTGGAAGGTGGTCACATTTACAGAATCAGAGAATGGTTTGGATAGAAGGGACCTTAAGGCTCCTCTAGTTTCAATACCCTTCTATGGTCAGGCACAACTTACACTAAACCAGGTGATTAATTATAATTTATAGTTATAGAATGAGTGTTATAATACCCACAATGTTAGCAAAGTTATAATTTACAATTATGATGATATAATTAATTTATAATTCCCTTGTTAAGGTCAAATCATTAAACTGCTTTTCAATTCATTCATAGCGACTTCTTACCTTTCCAGCTTCCTACCAGCACATCACTAACTCCAAAACCTCTATTTTTTTCCAGGATTCCCCCATGGGAATTATTAACAGAAGATTTTGGTCCATCCAAAAAGCTGTGTTCTCAAGTCTTCCCTATTCACACAGACTGACCTCCTTCTGTCCTAGGATATGCTCATCTATTTCCTGCCAAATTACGCCCCTGGTTTTATGGTGGCCAATTCCTTACTTTTTTGAGTCTGGGAAACAGACAGGAGGCAGAAAAATATCAATAAGTTATTCAGAAAATCTGTACTAGAACAGCCACGAATGTCAGACAGGCAACTCAACTTTAGGTTTTTGTATTCTTTCTCTTACATGTGATTTTGCCATGTCCACGCCATAGAGATTCACTGAGGGCTCACCTTAAATTTGGGGTGCAGCTTTGGTGCTGTCATTAATGCCAGCACTGTTAAAAGGTCACTTAAGTGTGCTGAACACTCTGTCCATCACAAGGGAGGCTGAGGAGTGCAGCAGCAGAGCTGTGAGAAACAGAGGCAGGGAGGCAAAGGGTGCACATGCACAAGGCAGGATTGCATTGGGAAGAGAGGATCTGCTCCCTTTAGATGCCCCAAGAACAACTGCCCAGGACACATCCTGCACCAGGCCCCTCAAAAACCCACAACAGAACAAAGCTTCAATGAAACAAAAAGTTTCAACAAAACCTGGTTTCAAGGAAGCAACAAAATACCAAAGTTCTTCCACTTGACACCGACCAGTTCTGCTTTCCTCAAGCTCTTCCATTATAAGCAGCTTTTACCAGCACAGCTCCTTAACACTGAGCACTACTAAGTAACTACAAATCATCTAATCACTTGGAATCTCTTCATTAAAATAAAAAGATTGCAAGCAATTCCCTTAAAACAAGATTCATCTCTGAACTTTGGAAAGTTCACATATTTGATGCCTTACCAGTGAAGCCCAGTACAAAAACCCACCAATGCAGTTCTACCCAGAACTAACACAACACACTGAGTGTCTCCAAAATGCAAACTCAGACAAACTATTACACTTCCAAAGACAAATACTGGAGCACGAAAATATCAGATTTAAACTTATCCATTCAGTCCAACAAACACCCTTGGCATGCAGCTGCTGGGAAAATTTACATGACTGCAGTTATTTTTCAACAAGACCTGTGACTCATTCAGGGCACTGAAGAGACATTGTTCAATAAACAGAATATTGAATAGGTATCTGTTTTGTTTCTTAATTCTTCTGCCAAGAGACAAAAGGCTTCAGAATGCAGGAGCTCAAGAACAGGAAGGTCATGGATAAAGGCACAGATTGGCAGTACTTGGGAAGGAGAAGTCACCACCTGTTTCAGCTTTTTAATCCTAAAGCAGAGAATCCATGCTTGTTTATACTCAAAACAGTCTTATTCAGACATGTCAGTACAAAAAGTCACCTAATCCTAAATTTAGGTCTGAGTGTGGATTTATTACAAATCTCCTCCAAGATCACCAGCAGCACCTCTTGCTGGTGTTGAAACCTGGTAAAGCAGTAACAACCTGTTGGATGCTTGGGACTGGATGCAGGACAGAAAGAAAGCAAGACACCCATGGATTTCAAAACTAAACCAAGCCCCCCCAAAAAAACCCAACCCCAAACCCAAGAAGAAATGCTACTGTTCACATACAGTCAGTACCTTCAAAGACCTGCTTTACCTTGTATAAAACTGCATGAAAAAAGTTTCAAAGTAGATGCAGAATGAAGCAAGCTACTGTTAAGCTGGTTTTTACTCAATCTCCTGCATTTAAACTGAGGCAACTGGAATATAAAAGTCTCCACACAAGAAACTCATTAGCAAAGAACCTGAGCTCAAAGCAATAGACAATAAACTTGTCTCCAAAAGCCCCAGCACCACTGACATTCTCCTTCCAAATGCTCTGCTACAGAAGCACTTTTTCACACAATTGAAAGGTGTTGTTAAAAAGCAGCACACAAAAATGCAATTTATAATTTATTACTAAAAAAATTAAACATTAAAATGACCAGAGCCACTTCAATACACCTGTGAGTTTCAAGGGATTACTGCTTGCTTTTTCCATCTCTTATGGCAGTGGCTTTCAATTACCAAGACTTAGACAATGTCTGTGATAAGTGGAATATAGCAGCATTTTTTAAATTGACACCTCACACCATGTTTAAATTGTTTGAATAATCAGTTTAAACATTCCTAAGACAAAGCAGTTCTTGTTCAGGCATCTACATTACTTTTAGATAAAGAACTCCTCACATTGCTAACACAGAACATGCAGATACTCAGAGTTCAGGATTTCAAATAGCCATAATCAGTCCCTTCATTTTAACTGATGATCAGAGGACACTTTAATGGCTTTGCTGCATTTCATAAACAGCTGTGAATTCTGAAACAATTAAATTCCTGTTAATCTAATACGTACAAGCTGCTGATGTGGACCTGCATAAATGCTGCTCCACTTCCTCTGCTCATTCATCTAGACTGGGTTCCTCAAGTTCCCCAGTCTTGATTAAGACCAGGAAAAAAAAATCACTTCTCTACCATAACTTTTATTATTTAATGAGCATTTTGGTTTTTATTCATGGAAAAATTAAGACTTTCCAGCTGTCTGGTAAGAGAGCTCTAAATCATCAATTTATATATACCTATACACACATAGATACACACATCTGAATGCATTTGAACAAAATTTTCCTTTCAGAAATGCAACTCCTTTCCCAAGAAAGCTGTCTAGCATGCCATTATTAACAGCTCTATTTTTCAGCCAAAATTCTGCAATTTTCAACTTTCCAATACCTCCAAACTGCAGAGCTTTTTTGATTTTTATATATATCTTCTTAGGATGCACTGTGGTCTTGAGAAAACCACTGAATCCCAGTAATCCTATATTGTCCACAGCTGCATGGCTAAATCCTCCAGTGCTTCAGAAATTAGACATTCCCCCAGAAATTTACTTCTCTTAGGACCAATGTTATTCTACTTTTCCTTTATTATCTTGCAACTTCTCCAGTGTACACGACTTAACCCATAAACCATGAGTTTAAAACACTCTAAACCTGACACAAGTGGATAATAATTTCAAATTCTTACATATTGCTATTAGAATGCTTAAGTGCTCTTTCAACAGCTCAGCTGATTTATTCATACATTTAGAAAGGAACTTTAATTCCCAGATTCTTAAAGATACTTTAAACATTTAAAATTTGAAAGCTTTTATACTTGCTATGGTTTGTTCTAGAAAGATTCCTGTTGGGGTTTAGGATTTTTCCTGTTGTTTCTTTCTCTTAGGGAATTTTCTCCCACATGTTATCAGGAGGCAATAATGACCAGGTACTGAGGAGAGACAAAAGAAGATGCCAAGCTCAGAGAAGGAGGGCACTTGGCTACACTCCTCTTATCTGAGGGTTTAGGTTGGAGATACCTGGAGCATTAGGCTGGGAAAAAGGGGGCTGGGGCAGCTCCTAGCTGTCTCCTGTGCTCTCAGCATTTGGAGGGGAGAGAGGCTGAGGCTGCTTTGGGGAGAATTCATCACCACTGCAGGGTTCTGTCTCCTGCTGCCTTTCTTCTATGAAGAGTGGAGTGCCCTTTGCACTGGGACCTTATTAACACCCAACCTCACCAAAGGAGTGCTATAGATGAGTAATGTAAGGTTGGCTCTCAGCATTAAGAGACAGATATTATGTGTATAAGATGTAGAGTGATGTTAATCAGTATTTCCTCCCATAGTGCTTTTTTCTCTCTCCCTTGCAATAACCCCAGCAGTCAGAGCATTTGGGGAGGGCTGGTTTATTACCGAAGGTGCAGCATAACAACACCTGAGCTCCAATCAAGATGGAAGAAAGTGATCTCCACCAGTAGACAGCAGAGAAGGAGTTCAATGACAAACTTTTGGAAGAGGCTAAGGATATAAAAAGCAATGTGTCTATTTTGTAGATGAGCATGCAGCCACTAGTGACAGAGATTCCCAGCACTGGAACTTTTCCTTAGTCAGTTCTTTGTTGTGTTTTTATTAAGGCTTAATAAACCTTCTAAATTTTTAAAACTGAGGGCTGTTTCTCACACGAGGGACCCTTCACTGTTGTGGTGTGCTGTATTGTCCCATTTTGGCCTTCCAGGTCACTTTCCCAGGTGTGCCTATGTCTCTCTCCCTTCCCCCTTGCCCCCATGCTGAGTGAGTCCTGTCACTCAGACCTAACATTCCAGCAAGGCGTCGTGTGGTTGGTCAAGTTTAAAGGATGCCCCTATGCCCAGAGGTCATTGGCCTTTCTGGGTGTCACCTTCCCCTGAGACCCTGCCCCTCTCACCTGGTTGGTGGCTCACCTGTACCTCCCCTCCCCCTGTCCCTGAGCTTATAAAGGTGATCAGACCATGCGGTCATCGTTCTGTTGGAGCAGTTCCTCACGTTCAGACCTCTGTAACCATGGAATAAACCTCTGGACATTAAACCCTCCAGCAGAATCCTCTCCTTTTTCTCTTCACCATCGCCTGAAGCTATTCCTCTTGAGGTAAACGGGGTCCCTTACAAGCCTGGACTTGTTCAGTGCCCAGCTGCAACCACCAGCAAGCCAAGGTGTCTCTGGGGTGACACGCCGCAGTTGCTGCCTTTGGCCCAGCAGCGAGGGTCAGACTGGCCCAGGCACAATCTAACTGGTAATATTGGGAGCCTTTTTGTTTTCCAATACTTCACCATCTGCTGGGGTGCCTCAGGGGACACCCCAGGACCCTGAGCCCCTTTCTGTCCCAAGGGAGCCTCTCTCTGCTGTGTTAGGGAGCTGCACTGCCCCTGCCCAGCCCCACCGTTCCTTTGCCACTGCTCTGGGGTGTTTTGGTACACTTTAGCTCTGCACCCTGATGCCCTGTGATTGCAGCTACACCTGCAGAGTTTCTGCTGCCTCTTGTCTGCTACCCTGCTGTTCCAGGGTCCTGCTGCAGCCCCTTGCTTGACATTGTTTGTATTCTTCAAGTACTAGAAAAATAACAGTTTGGGATAAAAAGTGACCACACTATGATGCTACTGTGTTGCTTTGTTATAGCAACACTAATTTATTTCTTGTTGAAAAAAAATTTTGAGTCCTGTAAAGAAAACTGAGAGATTTGTCCACAACCTTTTGAGGAGATAAGGGCAGTTTTGAGACCATGCCTGGCACCTAAGTTTTGTCATTATTGTTGTCATCTTACTGCAAAGCTCCCATACCTTCTTGGGGATTTCTCACATGCAGCTCCTTGCACCACTGACTCCTTCTCCCTCACAGCACAGCCAACCAACTCCAGCTTACTCCTCACCCAGCTCACCCACTGTTTTTTAGCACTCATCCTCACTGGACACAGCTGTGGCCTCTTAAGGGCAGGCTTGTTCTTAATTGGTAATTAGTACAGCTGCAACTCTTCAGGAGTGAGATTACCTTCTGCACTGTTCTCTTACATTCTATCCCTCCACAAAGAACTGTTATTCTTTTTCCCATATCTTTGCCTGAAAGCTCCTTAACTTCAAAGTTATAATAATTTAGAGGGAAGCAATCATATTTTTCATTCCAAGTGAGGCTCCTGCTTTCCTTAGCAGACACCTGTCTTTCAAACCAAGACAGCCCCAAAAGAATGAGACTGAAATCAAGAAATTCTCATGACATCTCAAGAAATTCTACTCATGTCAGGCTAATACAACATCCCTAAAAAAAAATCTCCAAGTCACTGCAGCTGGAAAATAAAAAAATAAAAGAAGCAAATTTGAAGTCAATAACTCTGCATGCAGATTATCCTTGGAATCCCGTGGTTACTTTCTCTGTTGTGAGCAAAAAAAATCCCTACAAAGGCCACCAGGAAAAGGCTCTTTCTGCAGAAGCTGGAAATCAGCAATGTTATTAACATTGTGTCAAGATCCAGTAACATGTACTGAATGACAAAAAGGAGGTTAAAAGCATCAACACAACATTCTTCTGTCATATTACATATTCTATGTTTATGCCTCACTTTCAGTAGCCCTCAGTCAAGGACTTGCTGCTCAGAATTTCTGCTAATAAACTCATGTATTCTGACTCTCCAGACATCAGAAACTTTCCTGAAACACCTAAAACCCCCTGAAGATCATTCTCAAAGGCATAACACCAATTCCTATAAAGACAGCAACTGGATTTCCTTTAAACCTAAGTTTTCCTCAGTCTCAAAATGCAACCCACTTGTATTTACCATAAAATACCAATTGCTAATTCCACTAAATACATATTACCTCACTAATAATGTGTACAAACTGACAAATCTGCAGAAGTTACTACACTATCACCAGGTTTATCATCTGAAGGGAGTATGTCACAATGCTTTTTTGGGGGTTGGGGAAGGGATGGGGTTGGGCAGGTTACCCTCCTCTGGTCACAATGTAAAAGCATTGTGCTTACAGAAATCTCTCTATATTAATTAATCTGAACCATGTTTTGCTGAAGATACTTTTACTAATTACAAAACAGCAACATTAACTTCAGGTGAACTGTCATACCTTCCTTCTAGCCCAAAATTGGGTAAGGTTCTTTACACAGCATCAGGTAACAATCGATGTGACTTATCTCACAGCATCAGGTAACAATTTCACTGCAATCCCAAATATGACAACCACTGATGAGGACCACAAAGCAAGTTCTCGAGTTTTGCAGCTCATAACCTCTGAAAGGACACTGAGAACCTATTTCATGCGATGAACACAATTTTGATAGCATCAGTACTGCATGAGTCACCAATCTATCCCACAGTCCCCTTCAATCACCCCAGGGAATTATCTCATAGCGATTCAGAATCTCTCTTTATTTGCCAGTGTCAAAACACTGCTTGTTTGAACACAGCAAGGCTACCTCTTGCCATGAGTCAGTTTGTTGGGCTTCCCAAACTGCACCAGCTGCACCAACATGTGACTGAAGCCCTGCAGAGTTCAGCTCCAAGCTAAGCACAAAGTGTCTATCACTTCACTGCTTACAAATATTCACTCAAGAAAGGAAAATCCACCAAAAAATCTCATGGCTTGTTATTAGTGCTGAATATTTTGGACAGAAGTGCATAAAACCAAGAAAAGGCTCATTCCACAGTGAGGAAAAGAAATCTACCTGTTAGTAGCACAATAGTGGCTAAAAGGCCCTGACCCAAAAAAGAGAACAACCCAAATAAATTGTACAAGCAAGAGCTTGCCCATGGAAGATGCACTCAGGTGCTGTAGGGCACAGAAAACATGCAGTGATCACAAGAACAAGTTGTTAATTATTAGCTATTCACAAGTTTAAAATTATTTTAAATTTTAAATATGTTTAAAATGATTTTAAATTTTTTCCCTCTGGATGCAGTCCAGGGAACACTGGTCCTGCCAGGAAGAAGGAACAGCCATATAGCAGTTGTGTAAGTACATACTGAGTTTGTCAAATCTAATTTATATGGCTTCCATTTTAAATAAAAATCCAAGACTATTTATTTCTTATATTATCTACCATTTTCTGGTTTCACTAAACATTCTGCTACTCCTCCTGTGTCTCTAACCAGCCTGTAATCACCTCATCCCAACTACCCTGCTACACAGACTTATCTCACTGTTTAGGACCCATATAACTTGCTAGGATAAAAGTAACACATACAAGGATTTATACACAGACATTTTATAATTTAAATTATGATTTATAATCTTAACAGTAATTTAAAATTAGACTATTGAGCCACAGCTGCAGGAATATGTGTGTCAAGGAAGGTTTTTATAGTTTTGCTGGGGCTGTGTCCCAAGTTACTTAGATTGTAAGTAACAATGAAGTAAAAATCAAATAAAAATCAATTTCACTGGAAAAGGGCAATATCCATAGTGATACCTTTTGCAGATCTTTGTCCCAGCCCTTGCCTTCTGTAAACACCTGCGTTAGAGGTATTCCCAGCACCTGAAGTTCTTTTTTCAATTAGCAGAATCTAGACATTCTGAAGGGCATGTGAAAAACCTTCTGCTAGGAAGGGAAGAGCCTCCTTTGCTCATGCTCAGTCTTAGGCACTGATAAATTGCTGTCCTGTGGAAATCAAATCAAATCAGAGCCCTGCCAACATCTGCTAAAACCCAAATCTGAAGAAAACTACGACTTTGCACTTATTTAGGCAATAGTTGCTGATGTATCTAATCTAGGCCTCATAACTGTGAAAAGTCTAGAATCACAAATATAATTTGTTCTAACCACTAAGCTCATCAGAAGAATTTCCTGTTTAAAAATACCCATTTCCTTAACACATTCCTTCATCTGTAGCACGATCTGGTTGATGACAGTAAGTAATACTTTTAAACAGACTGGTTAATTCAATTATTCATGAAAAGTAACCCAAACCCTCTCTAACAAGGAGGCTGGGGATGGAAAGTGAGCACAGGGACAACAGTGCCCATCACCTTGACTCCTGGGCTATTGCTCAAACTGTCCAGCCATGGATCTGCATCTGAACACCACAGAATATATAATTTTTCAGTTTCTCAAACTGCTCGAGGCAGACAAACACGTGGCAAAAATACAATACACAAACCCACAGCAGCCAAATTAATCCTGACCTCACTGGTGCTTCTGTGTGTGCAGGCAGCTGAGAGTCTGCAGAATGGAACTGGGAGGATCTCCAGAGTGAAACTCTCGACGTGCTGACACCAGACCAAGGCAGGAAAAAGACCTCAAGCTCCTGCCAGGAGTGACTCTGGGGCCATCTGATTGACTGTTAACAAGTTGCAAGGTCATACATTTCACTACACAGATGTCTGACCCAGAGGCAGTAAAAAAAGGCAAAGAGCAAGAATGAGCATCCCCATACAACCATTTTAATTCCTACAATGTGCACCACACAACCTCAACGAGCTGGTTTATAAAGTTTAGGCTTCTTCATGATTTTTTCTTACATAGATAAAAAACCATTCAATTCCTACAACATGCACCACACAACCTCAACGAGCTGGTTTATAAAGTTTAGGCTTCTTCATGATTTTTTCTTACATAGGTAAAAAAACATTCAATTCCTACAACCATTTTAATTCCTACAACATGTACCACACAACCTCAACTAGCTGGTTTATAAAGTTTAGGCTTCTTCATGATTTTTACTTACATAGGTAAAAAAAATTAAAAATATGCTCACACCTAAATTTGCTTTTTTCAAATACTGTTTCTGAAAGAAAAATGAAGGAAAAAGTCTTTACTGAGCTGCCATCTCTGAAAACAGTGAATATTTTTTGCAAGCTGAAGTAACTCTCACCAAATAGAAATTATACACAAACATCTGAAATGAGAAACTTCAGTAATTTTGTTAGACAACACATAATTGCCAACAAATGTTTTGTGGTCACAATGCCTTTTCCCAACCCTACCAAACTGTGATTCCACAACATGGCCTGTCTGACATGCTTTCTGTGCAACCACACATTCTGGCACTTAATTAACATTTCTCACTCCTTATAATGCAAGGTAGAAATCTCATCATGTGGGACTTGGACAGAATTCCATCTTAATACAAAAGCAACTGGTACACATGGAGTTGAAGCCCCTCCAGTTATTCCTAACCCATATCCCAACACAGGCTTTCACTGCTCCATAAGCAAATAACTCCTCAAACACTATTTGATAAAATGCTGAGTTGACTGGTATTTTCCCTGTATCTGATGAATCCCAGATCTGTGGGACACAAACATATTGATTATGATTTATGGGAGCTTTCATATTCCAAGTTCTAGGACAAAATGCTGCTACAATCAGCAAGTCCTACGTTTCATCTGAGGCTGGATCCACAACAGATTGAAGGAACAGCCGTACAGATTCAGGCAGACACTGGAGAAGTTTATTTTGCGTATGGATTCATGTTGCAGCTAAGATGAAGTACTGGCACCCTCTTTCACTCTTCTGCCCTCAACCCAATCCAGCTCTGAAGCCATATGGCTGTAAGTAGGAAAAAGGAAAAATAAAATTAAAAAAAAAAAAATTGAGCCACAGTGAATTATAACAAAAAGCCAGAAAAAAAGATTCTTTGCATCCATCTTCATAATATCACAACACCAGCTATCAGTATCTTTTCAGTGTCCACAAATAGCAAATCCTACAAGAAGCAGATTTTTATCCAGCAGAACACTGAACAAAAACCTCCCTGCTAGCTGAGGGATGAAGCCCAACTGGCTTCACCAGGTGTTGGAATTCTCTTCAAGTTCTTAAAGGGATGTACGCAGAGATAATTAAATAGAAAAGTCTTGACCTTTAAAAGGTAACAACAGACACAGAAGATTACAAGCTGCTTCTCTCCTCACTGAATTGTAAATTGCAGACACCAACCACAAGGCACCAGCTTCCATACAGGAAAACAACAACAACAAAAATCCACAGAAGCTTAAAATCTTTGTGTCCTCTGGAGCACTGCTGGGGAAACACCTCCTTGAGAAAGAAGAAAGGTCATAATAAAGCAGTGAGAAAGTGATAAAGGATATGATGATGATGATTTGGAGGCTTTAATTATTCAGTCATACATTTCAACTTGGTCCCCTGAATTCTGCATTGCAGAACTGTTTTGTGAGACCTCTGCACAGAAAAAATCATACACTCTATTTCACTGCATGTAATGGTGGGGTAACAGCTGGACTCCATGAACTCTGAGGTCTTTTCCAGCCTAAATGATTCTATGATCTTTGAAGCTGGGTCTGCAATCATCACATCAAGAAAACTCAGGTGAATGCACCAAGTTTGTGTTTCCTCGAGAGCTACAAACCTCATGCCAAGAAACTGTCAAATATTTGATACTTATTCCAAGGTAAATACAAGGGCTCTTAATAACCAAGTGACTGGCATGTAATCAAGAGAGACTGACATGTTTTCCCTCCCACTTGCACACAGGTATATTACAGTCTGTCTTTCAGTAACAGAACTGGGTGATACATCTGTAACTGTATGAAATATCAACAAGCAGCCACCTTCTTTAGTCCAAGAGATGCCATAGCCCATCTTCATAAAATCACATTTCAGAATAGTCTATTCCTTTCAAAAAAACCAAACTAACACAAATAAAAAAAATATCCCAAACAGCATTTTGACCAGCAAATGGAAAAGAAAAAGTCACTTTGTGATCTCAAGATGGGCAGAGCTTAATTTAGGTTTGGGGGAAGGACAGGGAGCTAGAACATAGGACAGTGTTCAATGCTAATTTTATAAACATCTATTTACCTCATAAATGTGCATTTATAATTTTAAGGGAAGCTTATTTTTACACAAGAACACCTGGAAGAAAATGTACTTCCTTTAATCTTCTTAATGTACAGGTTGCCATCATACTTTTGTTCCTCACCAGGTTTTGACATTCCTTGCCAATGCAACATACAAAAGAATAACAAGACTTCTACTCAAATACAAGGAAGAGATTAATTTAAACACTGGCTAAGTACAGCAGAAATCCAGAAGACACCCAATAAAAGCCCCAGGCACCCAACTGGTTGAGTTTGAAATTCTGCTTTGATAGGAAAGGAAGTTGATGACCTAGCAATCCCAGTTTTCCTGGCTCAGAATCTTCTGTTTCCTCACAGTGATAAAGGTAACAGAATACTACATTTAGTGCTTTCTTCTGCAAGCTTTTAGCTGCATCACCATCATTCTTAAGCTGGAAGCCAGAGCCAGCAAAAGAAGCCTGGATGTCCTCACTGCTCACAAAATTGTTTCATTAGAAACAGCGAAAGGTAAGAAGTGTAAGGATGCTCTCAGCTAGGAGTAGAGACCTTGTTTATCCTCCTATGCTCCAGAAGGCAGGAAAGAGAACAGAGGAGGGAGGGACAGCAGAATAACAATGATGGAAAATGAGTATGATGGGGGAGTGGGAATGAGAACAAAAGGGAAGGCACACTGCAGATGAAAACCATTGCCAATTGTACTGTTCCACTGCTACAGCAGCACTTTCTAACATGGTTGCTAACATTTTAGGTCAACCCAACAAGAACCTCTTACCAGCTTCTTATTACCTTCCAAAATAAGAGGGGAGAATAAAAAAAAATCTCCGTTCATCCAGCACATCAGACATGGCAAGGAAAAGAAAATGGGTCAATTTGTTTTACCCTCCCAATGTAGAAAGGTTCAGAGGACTCTTGGTGCCCAGTGTGAGGCCTGAGGGCACTGAGGGGAAAGGCAGATCCAGGTAACCTGGTTTTTGTGTGCTGACACAGAAGCCTTGCTAAGCAGCACCATGTGGTCTAGCCTAGCCTGGTTTGGTTGGCACAAGGCTTTGGCCCAAGGAAGGGGGAAAAAGGCCAACTGGCAGCATGGAGGAAGGCCAATCTGGGCTGCTGAAGAATGGCAGGACATTGCCACTCAGCAGAGAAGTTACCTGTGCAAGTCTGCCATGTGGATGCCCATGTCCCCTAGAGTCAGGCTAATGAGGAACACTGAAACAATGAGAGGGTAGATCAGGCAGCAAAAATAAAGGTGCCACAGATAGATAGATGTGGACTGGCAACACAAGGGAGAGCTGTTCCTAGCTCGATGGGCCCATGATGGCCCAGGCCATCAGGGCAGAGATGCCACCTACAAGCAGGCAGGAGACCGAGGGGTGGATTTAACCATGACCACTATCTCCCAGCTTATCCTCAATTGTGAGATGTGTGCTGAGATCAGGCAGGTAAAACCCCTATGGTATGGTGGGCAGAGGTCCAAATATAAGATTAATTATATCACACTGCCTCAAACCTGCCAAGGCAAGCACTACAAGGTCATGATGGTAAAAACCACCATGGGGTGCCTGGAGACCTACCCTGTGCCTCACACCACTGCCTGGAAAACCAAGTCCTTTGGAGTCATGGTATCCCCATGAGAATTGAGAATCCAACAACAGGACTAACTTCAAGAACAGCCTCAGGAACACCTGGGCCAGAGAAGATGGCATTGAAGAAGATGGGTGTACCACATTCCTTATCATGCACCAGCTGCTGGGAATATTGAGAGGTGCAATCGACTGCTTAAAACCACCGTGAAGGCACTGGGCAGGGAGACTTTGAAAAACTGGGAGCTGCATTTAGCACCTGGTTAGTTAACACCAGAGGCTCCACTAACTGAGCTGCACCTGCCCAATCTGAACTCTTGTGAACAACAGAGATAAAGTTCTGGTGGTACACATGAGAGGTATCCTGGGAAAAACTGTTTGGATTAATTCTGCCTCAAGCAAATACAAACCCATCTGTGGGGTTGTCTCTGCTCAGGGACCAGGTTGCACCTGGAGGTGCAAAAGGATGGAAAGACACAATGCATCCCTCAAAGGGTCCTTGTTTTAGAGTGAAATGCCTGTCACACTGTGCCTGTACCTAAATCTAGATGTATACATATATATAATTGGGGTAATGCATGTATTTATATACTTTAAAAGTTTAAATTTGATGTAACATGTTGGTATGGGAAAAAAATTCAGAGTGGATAATGTTAGAGATTAGGATTTTTTTTTTTCCCTCTCAGGGAATTTTCTCCCATCTGCTGCCTAAGAGATGATAACGACTTGTACTTAAGGGAGACAAAAGATGCAGCCAAGGAGGGGGAAAGGTGCAGCTGCTGCACTCCTGCAGCTGAGGGGCTTTGCCCTGAGCAGAGTGTGAGATTTTGGCTGGGGCTGGGGGGCTGAGCTCAGCTCCTCACTGGCTCTCGGGATGGGGACAGCCTGGAGGACACCAGCCAGGTGCCCAGACCTGTGCTGGGTGTTAACATGGGAGAACAAGCTTTGAAAACTCACTCAGTCCCCAAGGGCATTTGGCAAGCCCCAGGTACTAGCACACAATTAACAGTTTCTGCTGGAGAGCCCAGAAATTAAGAAAGAAAGATGCTGTAGGTGAAGTTTCACAGACTGCCATCTGTCCCCCCAGTGACAACAGTTCTTCCCACTGATAGCTTCAGATCATATTAATTTCCAAGTATTTCCAAGACTTCCTCAACAGCAAACTACCATTTTAAAACCAGAAAAAACTTAACTCCCAAATACCATGACTTATCACCAGAAAAACATGTGCAAGTGTTTGTGGATGTCTCTTCCTCACCTGATTTCACACAAAGAAATTTAATACCACATCAATATGTTTGGTTTAACAAAAGGATCTAAAGTTTTCAGGTCTGACCACTACCTTTAGGTTTTATAAGAAAGGTGTTCTGACAAAAAAAAAAGGTATTCTTATATCAATTTTTCAAAAAGCCCAATCAAACTAACTACAAAAAGTATTTGCTGAACTATTGCTGGAATATTTGCAGTAGCCAAAGATGTCAGACATGAAATACCTTTACATTTTTCAGGAAATACTTCATAGCTGGTATCTTCCACTCAGAAATTACCTGCAGTACCTCAAAATGTGCCAAAAAACCCCAACCCTTGCAAAAAAAACCCCCAAAACAATAAAACTTCAGAGAAGGCTTCCTTCTCATGCACACAATTTCTTCCTTTCTTAAAAGGGAAATAAAAAAGTGAAATAGAAATCACATGGAGAGTGAGCTTTCAGTCCAGGCAGATGTGAACACTTGGAGGGGAAGCAGAGCAAGCAGCCCCCTGACCACTCCACATGAACTGCATCCTTTGCCACTGGAGCTCAGCCAGGCTCAGGAGAAACCTGGGAGCAATGGGGCAGGAAGCAGAAAATGCTCCTCCCCAAACCAACTGAGAATAACTGAGGTTATAATTAAGATGGTAAGCTACATGAAATACTTTTCTATCTCTGAACTAATCCTACAGCCTCTTTGATGGAAGCCACTGAGAGCAGAGTTCCCCATCTGTCAATCCATGGAGTAATAGAATAGATCTGAACTAGCAAAAAAATCCCTTCAGCCTCTTTAGTGTAGGTAATCTCAGGAGCTTCAGCTTAGCTCATGGAATCTTTAGGGCTGGAAAAGACCTCCAAGATCACCGAGTCCAAAGTAAGACCAATCTACAAATTCCTAGCAAACAGAAGAAAACCCAAAGCCATATATTTAATGTTTCAGGCTGCAGAAATTCAGACCAAGAAATGTTGTACCACTCACATGCTGGTCAAACACCACCTCAAAGTTGGTACAACTGTGTTTTTCCTCTCCTGGTTTTTATCTGATTTTTACTGAAAGCAAATCCAGTGCTGTGCATCCAAATGGCCCACACTAACTGGATCCAGGTAGCAACAAGCATCAAAAATTGGCAAGAAAATTAACAAACATAGTCATATATTTTTGTTAAGTCCCTGAACTGCTGGCTGAGGACACTGCCACCACCACCAGTCCTAGAAGACAAAGCCAACACAAGCTGACACCAGCCTTGCTGCTACATGAACACAGCACACAATTTTATCTTTGACTACTTCTACATATCTTGTCCTTAGGTGATCAAGTGAAGATTCTTCCTGCACAGATAACCCAGAAAAAGGAAAAAACAACCAAATTCCAAGGTGGTGTACAAGTACATTTAGGTACATAAAAATAGATACATATATACGATGCCATATCATAGAGAAAGTAGAGGCTTTAAAATGCACATTAATGACTTTCCTACAGAATCTTCACTGCAGATAAGAATTTTTCAAATAACTGTTTATAACCTTAGCTCTCTTTCAGAGTAGGGAAGAAAAAACTACACCAAACCTCCAAAACAAACAAACAAACCAACCCACAAACAAGCAAAGCCCCAAACACCAGTGTTTTATAGTAACTAATAAACAACCTGGAGCTTACAGCATCCCCATCATACTCTGACACAGATCCTGCCAGTGTGATTAGGCAGCTCTGCATATTTCCATTACATCAGAAAGCTGCAGCATCTTTGAGTCTTAAGATAAGCAAGCCTAGCCCACAGATCCATCAGCTGAAACTCAGCTTAGGTGCAGGCATGGTCTCAAAACTGCCCTTATCTCCTCAAAAGGTTGTGGGCAGATCTCTCAGTTTTCTTCACAGGTTTCACAAATTTTGTTCAACAAGAAATAAATTAGTGCTGCTATAACAAAGCAACACAGTAGCATCATAGTAGGGTCACTTTTTATCCTGAACTATTATTTTTCTGTTTCATGAAGAATACAAACAATGTTAAGCAAGAGATTAGGATCTTGTAAAGCTGAAGGATTCCTAACAGTGCACAAGACTGGAATTGTAGCATGAACTGGCATTCCATCCCCATCCAAAATTCTTCTCAGCTGAATGCTCTACTTGGGATTTTGAGTTATCTTTAGAAAGTGCCAACGTACTCATGTCTCCATTCTTCTCTACACCTCAACACAAGCACTTTTCCCAACTTTTGCTGTGATCATCTGAAGCACAACCAAAGAAGGAGATTAATCATCTTCCTACTTATTTTTTACAGGTGAAAATAATGTAATCAAAGAGAACAGACATTACTCCTGCCTCATCACAACCCACAAATATTCCAATTAACAAAGCACACAGACAAACTAGAAAGGAACTTGCTGTCACATTTCTCCTTTTCTCTTTCTCCCTTCACAGTTCCTCTCAGACGATGGGAACATCCACCCAAGTACTGACCTTCTCTAACCTGAGGCAGATTCAGTGTAAGAAATCTCAGACTGCTGTTCCTTCCTCTCCAAGTCAGCAAGTTCTGAGCATTAATGATGGAGGGCCCCATTAAAACATCCCATACAAACATCAAGCAAAGGCAGGATATGAGCACATAACATATTACCAGATGTTGAAGAACTACTTGCAAACGTTTTCCAGTTTAGGAAACACAAAAAGGAGTCACATCAGAGTGACCAAGAAATTCAAGCTCACATTAGCAATCACTCCATTAACCCAGCAGCTACACAGAAATCCACATTCCACATCAGACCCACAGCACCAGGACGGCGTGCAATCACTTCAGGTCTAACACACTGCAGATCCCCCTATAAAAAAAAGTATTTTATCAGTTAAGCAAACACACAGACAGGAACTGCAGAGCAGAGGAGCCAGCCCCAGGATATCCCTGCACGTGTCAGCAGGCACACAGGAAGAGCCACTGCACCAGCAGGGCCATGGAGCACACGGTCCCAGCTCACACACACAGCAATTCATCTGGCACATGCAACAGGCCATGCCAGGTACTGCTCCTGCCTGTGCCAGCAGGCATGCAGCAACAGGTTACACTTGGACAACAGTCTCCCATCCTACACTTCTCCCCTGCACCAAAGCCTCCACACTGGAAGTGACGACAGCAGACCTGTGAATAACTCTGGATCCGTGACCTGAATCAGGCAGCACATCTTTAGGTGAATTAGCCCCAGTCGTGCCCACCTGAACGTGCTGATCTGAAAACTGCAGCATCTGAGGAGCACACTGAATGCTCCTAATCCCAAAAGCACAGCTGGTGTTAACAGGTTTTTAGCTCAAGGGTGCAGCTTGACGGCGTAACTGGGAAAAATGCAAGGGGTAACTGCTTGCAGAACATGGTGCCTCTGTCACCTCCACCCCAGCACGCCCTGCTGTGCCAAGTGCTGATACCTGCCTGTCTGCAGGACGGGCCACGCCACAGAATCAGTATGCAAAAAATCCTTCCCCAGCTCCTTAACACAGACACCACAGGGCTGTTATCACCACACACTGACCTGGAGGCGGCAGGGATGTCTCCTTCTGGGGGCTGAAAATCCATCACATGGTCACAGTGACCCTGTGCACTGCATATTGTCACCTCTGGGCTCATTAATGCACAGGGCTGGAGCCCCTCTGCTCTGGAGACAGGCAAGGAGAGCTGGGGGTGTTTAGGAGAAGAGAAAACTCTAAGGAGACCCTAGAGGCCCTTCCAGTGCCTGGAAGTGCTCCAAGAAAGCTGGAGGGACTTTGGACAAGGGCCTGGAGTGACAAGACAAGGGAGAATGGCTTCCCACTGACAAAAGGGCAGGGTTAGATGGGATACTGGGGAGAAATTCTTCCCTGGAAGGTGGAGAGGCCCTGGCACAGGCTGCCCAGAGCAGCCCTGGCTGCCCCATCCCTGCAAGTGTTCCAAGGCCGGGTGGGAAGGGACTTGGAACAACCTGGAATAGTGAAGGTGTCCTTGCCCACGGCAGGAGAATGGAACTGGACGAGCTTTAAGATTCCAGCCCAAACCATTCTATAATTCGGTGGCTCTGTAAAAATGGAGCCAGCATCATCGTATTCCTGACTGCATATACAGCAAAGCACAAAAAAGTTGGAAATTACCGAAATTACATACAGAGAGAGCGACTTAAGGTTTTACCCGCAGTTAGGAACAGATATTAAAACTAAAATAAAACTGCCTTTCCAGAGTATCACTAAGCGCCCGTTCGGAGGAGCTCCTGCGGGGCCTCCACCAGGCGCCGGCCGCAGGGGCCGCGGGCGGTCGGTGCAGCCGCGGGGCCGGCGCAGGCCCGCCCGCTCCCGGCTGAGGGCTCCGGCAGCAGCGGAGCCCGGGCCCGCCCAGAGCTGCGCCGGGAGGCGAAGCCGCTGTGCCCAGGCCCCCGGGCGGCAGCGCGGCCTTGCTGCCGTGCCGCGGCCATGCCCGCCCCAGAGCCGGCCCCACTCACCCTCGGACAGCTCCAGCTCCAGCTCGGCCAGGCTCTCGCGCACCTCGGGCGGCAGCGGCACGGCCTCCAGCGCGCAGCCCCCGCGCTCCGCCGCCATGGCGCGGCCGGGCGAGCAGCGAGCGGGCCCGGCGGAGCCACCGCCCAGCGCTGCCGCAGGTGGGGCCGGGGGCGGGCCGGAGGCGGGCAGCGGCGGTCCCGGGCCGGCGGGCAGGCAGGCAGGGAAGGAGGAGGCGCTGCCGGCCCCGCCGCCCCGCGCAGCCGCTGCCGCAGCCCGGGACGGGGCCGGGCCGCCGGGGAGGGGCCTCAGCGCGGCCCGCCCGTGCTCCCTTCCTTTTCCCACCCTTCTCGTTGCCTGGGCACCTGCCGTGCTGAGGCCCCTTTCCTGTAAACGCCGAAAGTGCCCTTTCCCTCCCCGCTTCTTCCTCCCGACGGAAAATAGCAACTGTGACCCAGCCTGGGCCCACCCGGTGTCCCAGGACAGAGCAGGGGCATTTTCATGGCACGGAATTCCACCGTGATAGCCTGGATGTAAAGTGGTGCCTGGGACTGTATTAAAGAAAAAAAAACAGCTAGTAAGAGTGTATTTTTTAAAACCAACCACCTCTCAAAGGTCAGGAGGAAGCGTTTGGGTTGAGGCCGTATTGAGGCAGCAGCAGCTTTTCCCTGTTCAGCTGGAGGTTCCAGGGTGACTGTGAGGCAGGGCGCCACAGCCTGAGGTTCTGGCACTCCTGCAGCCTCCCAGCAGCTCGGGAAAGGCAAATCCAGGACCTTATCAGTGGTCCTGACCCCCAAACTGCTCTGCCAGTAGCAACTTCCCTAGAACTAGAAAACAGGGAAAGCTGGGGAGTAGTCTGCTGCTGACAACTGCTTCTGTCCAAAACACCGCTCGTGTTTGGGATGAGTGAGGTTTCCGATTTCTCTACTCACATTACTGAAGTTAACACATCACAGGAGAGTATGCCCCATAGGGCTGCCCTTCCAACGGCATAGACACACCACACCAGCACTAAAAAAACCATGCTGCTTAAAATGTCATCCTTTACACTGGGCAGAAACACTTCTTCCACTTACTGCTGTAATCTTCAGTCAGTATTTTAAAAGGTTCATTTTCTAGACAAACCCTTCTACTTCCACTACCCTCCAGAAAGCTGTCTGTGGGTATCAGGGAGCTGATGGGGATGTAGCCACAGGGAACACATTACCTGTAGCTCAGATCCTACTGGGTTGGATTCCTTTGATGACATAAGTTTTAGCTTTCATATTTTCCAGATTTTGTATTGTATTATTAAATAACTTTAAGCTTCATACAAAGTGTTAGCAAGTTCTCCTCATAGTTTAGTCAGACAAAACAATCCTTTTGCAGCCCAAGAACACCATTGCAGCTTCAGGGCCAAGAAGTATAAATAACAGCAAATTGGGGAGAGCAATCTGGGAGGATGGGACTGCATAACCTGAAGCTGTAATTGGACAGTTAACTCCAACATGTAAATGGACCAAAACTAATAAAAGTGTGAAAACCTGTGACCTGTCACCCATATTGGGTGTAGCCTCGGCCAGGCTCTTGTAGAGCCCAAGGTGTATCCTTTGAAGGCCTGTTAATAAATCCCTGCTTTATTCCTTTAACACTGTCTAGCCCCTGTTCTAGGCAGCCTCTCAAGGCATCACTTCTGTGCAGATTTCTTTTCAAGTGTTAGGACTCTTAGAATCTGATTTTTAAAAGAAATATGATGCAGTCACTGAGCCAACATAAACTTATTTCAAATTGGTTTGGAACTCCAGACAAGTTCAGTCACTTTTGCCAAGCTTTTACAACAAATCAAATATTGTTTGTTCACATCTCTTAAATTTATGCCCAATCAGTTCAAGGGTTCTCCTATAGCTGTCAGGGGGTAATAAATCTGTACATCTGCCAAGATCTATCTCTAACACTTTTTTTTTCCAGAGAACAAAATGGTGATATACCTGACAGATAAACATGAGTTTACCAAGACAAAGGCAGTAAAATAAGTAATAAAATGAGCTCAGGTGAATGCCATGATACAATTCTCAATTTCCAGTAGAGAAAAATCTTTTAATAGGCTGCAGCAGAACAATTTGCCTCCAGAAGTGATTTCTCTCATGCTCCAAAGTTAAAAACCACAACTGCTTCAAAAGTAGAGATTTCACAAGTCCAGAGATTTAAAACATTCTGGTATTATAATTCTTCCTATGCCTTTTCTAAAGAAATATAGAAATATCACAGAAAAGTCTTATTCAGCATGATACGTGGATCTCTCCCAGACATTGTGACTGGAAATGGATGTACCACCAGAGCACCTCTTTCCTCTTCTCCAGCCAGCAAGTTCATGCACATTTGGAACTGCCCCCCTGAAGACAGCTCCAGCACAAGATACCAGACACAGGCAGGATCACTTACATTAGATGTAGATAAGAGCTCACAGGTTTTGTTTGGTACAAAAGACTTAAAACTATGGGCCTTTTGAACTAGAAAAATGAAGCTAAAAGTGTCCAGAATAAATAGGACAGACTGAGGGAGGATTTATGTAGTGAAAAACCAGAAGAGCAAACCCTAAATTCACAGAAAGCTACTGGTATCTTTGATATTTTTGAGAGTATTTGAGCTATTCCTTTAATTGGAATGATCCTGTAGAAATATCAAAACCCAGACAATTTTAGGAACAGCAAAAAAAATAAATAGGTATGACTGAAATAAACAACCACACAATCTAAAATTCACTAATAAAATGTCATTTTAATAACTTTTTTTACAAGGAATCCACCTATACACTATAGAAAAATAAACACCACAGAGACTTTTTGCAGCTTACAATACAGCGATGCAGCCACACTTCAGCTGTTGACTTAATTTCACATGAGAATGTAAAACATTGTTCTTAGTGAAAAGTAAGTCCCTCTTAAAGTACTAAAATATAATAAAAAGAGTCATATAAAAATCTGCTTTAAAAGCACTGCCCTTTATTCAGTTGCATGGCAGATTGCAAGTGCATCTGTTGAGTGAGGACCAACTCAGAGGAAGCAGGAACTTGCAGGACAGATTTTCTAGGTGTTCCCATCACTTTCTTAGGTTTCTCTGATGAGGTGAACCTAGCACTTGTCCTAAATTAAAAAAAAAAACAACAGATCAATATTAGCAAACTGCTTGTGTTATGAAGCAACAGTGTACAATTAGCAGCATGTTATTTCCTCTAAGCACTTCATATGAGCTACACTGAAAGCAATTCCAATTTTCACGAGCCACCTAGGAGCAATCCCAAACAGGATTTGAGAGCCTAAACATGTGCCAAAGCAAACCTTCATACCCTGGGAGCAGTGCTCCATCACAGGCCTGCTTTACCCCAGTGACAGCTCTGTTCTGCCACTCCTGGGGTGCTTCTTTAGCTCACTGGGAGCTGGGAAATCACCTGGCTGACAGCACCGTTCTAAAGATTGCAGCATCATTCTGTAATTCTGGACATTATCATCCTGGTAATATGGAAATGACAGAAATCATATACACTTTTCACAGAAGTGTTTATGGTGTCCCAGCTGTGCAGTCCTTATTCCACACTTGGAATGAAGCAAAACGTGTTACTCCCATAAAGGCTGACAGGTTTCAAGTCTAAAATCTGTTTATCTATCTGATCAGCCATGCACCTGCAGTATTTGGGGAAAATCCCCAAAACAAACAAACCCACAAAGTCAGAGTAATAAAGTTTCTAGGTAAAGTCCTGCAGAGAACAATGCCAAAGTTCCCAAACTCTTCAGGATTTCAGGATGATGTGACGACAGGTTGCAAGTTCCTCCTGAGGATAAGGTGTTTCTGTGCTATAACCAACATGTAACGAGAGGAGGTAATTAGACTAATTAAATGAAGTAAATCTGGTCTAGAAATTAGGTGGAACTGTTTTAAATAGCAAAGCTAAGTACCACTACAGTCCTTTGTGTGCAGTTTGATAAGTCTTAGAATGAGATGGCTGTATTTACCAGCCTCCAAATCTTTTTTTAAAATCTGTTATGAACATAAGGAAGTGATAATTAAGGGAAGCATTACAGTTTGTGCTGCAGAGAAAGCCCTGCTCAGCTATTACAACAGCTTTGTTTGACTTTAAAGCAAATTAACTCCACACACAGCTTCATTTAAATTGCAATACTTGCTTGTTTAGCTTTGGGAATGGGAGGAGGGGGCAGAAATCACATGAAGTTACTCCATCTTAACTCTTTTACTATGCACTTAGAGAAATGCCACACTTGGAAGAATTTTAGATACAACTTGGAAAGGTTTCCTTTTGGAGAATGACTTTGTTACCCCCCCAATAATGATAATTACTCCCTAAAATGATGCTCTTTATTGGCAATGTGTAGAAAGAACCTTGTGAAAAGCAGCCCAGCCTTGCAGGAGCTGTGAGGGGTGAGAAGGTGGTTCTTACCTGGCTGCAGCCCTCGCAGCCTTTGCTGAATCATCTCCAAGCGATGGATGTATTCTGTGAGTGACTGTTCAGGATCCTGAGGTGGCACAAGGGACTTGTCTGCAGCTGAACTTGGGGACTGGTGCAACCTTAGAAAGAAAACAAATTATTTTCTCCTGCTCATGCTATGCTCTCAAATATATCCAGAAGTTACATTCATACAGTCAGGAATTCTAGGCAAAGAAAACTGGAACCATCACCACCCTTTGCATTTAAATATTTGTTTCTGGAAACAAGAGCAGCAAGAGGCATCATTTAGCCTAGCCTGGATCTACATCAGGCCTGAGCCACCACTAATCCAGTCACACTGAGCACCAGTCAGGGCTGCTGTTATCAATATCCTGTTCCATACCACACAGGTGACTTTTTAGCAGGGCTGTCACAAACAGACACATCCCATGACAGAGGAATAGGGTGGGGTACAATTCAGTCTTTTGGAAGCTCTTGCAGGTCTCAAACTCTCCAAAAACATTTTGCTGAATTCCATGCAAACCAGAAGACCACCTGGCTGTTTGTGACAAACCACTCAAAGTTAAACAACCCTTCCAATAACCTGAAGCACCTCCCATCTCTGCAGACTGACCTGTTGTGTGAGCGGTGGGAGGACCGTGGGGTCCTCATGAACCTTGCAGCACAGCTGGGTCTGTGGCACAGCCCTGGGTCCCTGTCCTGGGTAGGGGGAGAGCTCACAGGGCCAGCTGGGGGCTGCTGCTCCTTCAGCACTTCTGTTCTAGCACCAGAGGCTGTGGTAAATTATGAAGAGTTAAATAATATGCACTAGGAACCATTGAGAACAGGCTGTCATAAACACATCCAATAAACCAATGAAAATGACAGCAGAGTAGTAGGCTTAAGTTTGGTTTTAAATGCAGGTAAACACACTTTCTACAGCTAACTGCTTTTTTATTTTTGTGGGGTTTTTTGTTTTGTTTTAACTGTAATTAACAGAATTGTGATGCTATTTTGTACTGAAGTAGAAAGTTCAGCATTTGAGGATTCAGGTTTCTTAGGAATCATACAACAGTGGGTTTATGGACAAAGGTGGTGTTGTCTTTTAAAAAAAAGTATTTCCAGCAACTTAGAAACAGTGAAAATTACATAGTACCAGGTAATGAAAAAAACACTTTTTAATCTGAATTTTGTTCACCATTGAAAAGACACAATGGAATTTTACACAAAGGGCAACAGCTCCCCAATATTAGGTGCTGCATTAAGATGTTTGCTGGAATTCTTACAAAGGCACTCATCAGTAACTCAAAGGAACACTCAAATGTTCCTCAAGTAACTCAAGTCCTTATTGACCTGCATCAGACCATCTATCCATCTACTTTACAGATGGATAGTGGCAAAATAAACAGATTTTCCCACTTGGGTTTTGTTTTTAAATGGAACACATCACTGAAGAAAACAAATTACAAAGAAAATGACCAAGAAAACAATGTACTTATCCAAACACATACCTGTGTTACCTCCTATACTGTGAGAAATGCTTTCACCCTGTGTGCTCTTCCTGCCAACTTTGTTCCACTTCTTCACCAAAAACTTTAACCTTGGTAAGAAAACAAATTTGTACAAGCATTAAAAATAAGCAGAAATACTTTAACTTTTAATATTATTTGTTGGTAGAGAGCTGATTAAGTGACATAAGCAATGATTGTTGTGGGAATGACAGGAGAATTCTTCAAATTCAGTTTTTGCAATGCTGGCTTATCCCATTTTACCCTGTAACAATCTTTGAACTGCTGAACAGACTTGCTTGTTTTGGCTCTGCTCCTGATCTCCAGAGAGCTCTTCCTACCTGAGAGGAACAGTTTGGAGGTTACTGCATGAATTTGGAGGTGCTGCAGCCTTCGCTCTTATTATGGTATTCATGTCAAAGACTCTGTGTCATCTCCTGCTGGAAACTTGCTAGTGATCATTTTAACTATGAAATTGCTCAGAAATAACCACCTGTTACATTTAAAACTGCTTTTTTTTTTTTTTTCATTCAATGGGCTTAATGACAGCATGTTGTCCCATGTACAGCTAGCAAAACCCATTTGATAGTGACACAGCATGATAAAATCACACCCAATGAAACACACACGACTAGATTCCAGAGAATCATTCCTGACAGATCTCATTCTGGTACAGGACAGACTGTCCAGTGAGACCAATGAGATAAGGGTCAGCCCCAAAGGACTCCAGTTTGTAATGCTGTGCACTGGTTCTCAAATATATTGCAGCTGGGTATTGCTCAAGTAGCTTTTTCATATAATTATGGAATGGTTTGGGCTGGAAGGGATTGTAAGGAACCCTACCTTGTTCCACCCCCCTGCCATGAGCTGGGACACTTTGCACCATCCCAGGCTGCTCCAAGCCCTGTCCAACCTGCCCTTGGACACTCCCAGGGATAGGGCAGCCACAGCTTCTCTGGGCAACCTCTGCCAGGCCCCACCATCCTTGCAGGGAAAAATTTCTTCCCAATATCCCATCTAAATCAACCCTCCTTCATTTTAAAGACATTTTTTACAAATCTTTAGTACAGATCAAACTCAGCTAACAAGTCATGTTTGAACCAGTTCTGGAGATTGCTTCTGCTTAATATTAATGTAGGATAAGCCACAGGAACTATCAATTTTTTAAGCTTCCAATAGAACATCACCAATAAGAGACAAGGGAGTGTTTTGGCTTTACCTGGAGATGGCAATGATGGCTCTGGCTGCACACCTGAACTTGGTGAAGGGCCTGGAGTGGGATGCAGAGAGCTGCAGGTCTGCAGAAGGATAGATTCCCATGCGGGCAATGAGAGACAGAGTTGCCTGCTCACAGTCCTGAAAGCCACCCAGCAGCAGCAAGAGGTATTTCTTCTGATAAACCAGAGCCTTTCTAAAGCTCTCTGCTCGGATGTATTTTCGATATAATCTCTGCAACTGCAGAAAAAAAGAAAAAATTTTAAAAAGTTCGGTTTTTTCACAATTACTGATGCAAAAAACCAGCCACAAACAAGGTGTCTTCAGGTCAAATGTCCAGACTGAGGACACAAAGGAAGCCAAAACAATTCTGTACACTGCTAAGACCCACCCAGATCTGGAGTGTCAGACCTCTTTAAATCTCCTGAATGTCTTCAACCAAAATTGTGATACTCAAAACTCTAAAACAGTTTAACTCTTCAATAAAAAAAGTATATCTGCTTTTAAAAAAAAAATGTAAGCCAGAATGCATGGTGGGAGAGATGCCTATCAGATTTGATTACAATCAAAGTGTCAGAAAAATAAAAAGTATTTATTTAGTCAGCAGGGATTAAAAATAATGAATGTTTTCTATTTTCATGCTTAGACAAAAAAATCCAAGTCTCCCTCTCATTTAAGAGACAAAGAAATTCCAAAGATCCAAATTACTTTTGATGCAAGTTCCTAACATTGAGGAAGTTCAAGAAGAACTTCTCTAATGAGGTACATATGGGGGAAGCTTCTAATTTAAAATAATATATCAAGCTGTTTGTCTAGAAAATCAACCTTTTAAAATAGCAACTGAGGATGACAGCAGTAAGTGAAAGATGAATGCCATAATCTGACCAATCCCTTTTTCCCCCAGCAGATTAGTTTCAAATGTAAGCTCCTGGCTCTCCAAGCTCCAGAGACACCCCTTTGCTGGTTATCCCCATGATTTTACCTTAGGATTGGAAGTTTCTGGTACTGGTTTGTTTTCATTTTCAGCATTGGCTTTAGCCAGCTGGGATTCTGCCTGTTTCAGCATGTTCTGCAGCATGTTCCTCTCTCGTTGCCAAGCCTCTCTTTCCAGCTCTTGAACAGGGGCAGCATCACCTGTAGATCTCACCTAAAACAGAAACCTAAAGGAAGTGAGCCACAATGGGTTTTGCACATTGTTTTCACAATCAAACACCTCAAGCTGAGTATAACCCAAATTTATGACAAATTAAAACATAATAACAATGAGCCCAAAAACCAGCAATGGTATTCAGGTGTTGAAAGGCACAATGGGAAACTGAAATGCATGAAAAACCCTTCTGACTTTCATCTGTATCCACAGGCAGCACAGAAATAGTGAAGATGTCTGTGGACATGCAAAAACAAGTTGTGAAAAATCCTGAAAAATCCGACATTCAATTCTGAGAGTCTGTTGCCCAGAGAAGCTGTGGCTGGCCCATCCCTGGAAGTGTCCAAGGTCAGGTTGGACAGGGCTTGGAGTAATCTGGTCTAGTGGAAGGTTCCCAGCCCATGGCAGGGGGTGGAACAAGATGGGCTCTAAGGTCCCTTTCAGCCCAAACCATGCTGTGATCCTGTTAAACTGAGTTTTGTGGTAAGGAATGAGACCCAGGAGTCCAGCTCCAATTCCTCATCAAAGTTCTGCCTTTGTAGCCCTCTTTGTAGCAACTACAAGTTTACTGGTCATCAGTTACATCAGAGCATGATGCAGTAGATCACAAAAGAAATAGAAGATTTTTTTAAGGTAGTTGATGTTTTATCCCTTGAAATAAAATCCATACATTACAGAAGCCAGTACAAACAACTGACCCCACTTTCTCCTTGCAACTTATTTCAGTACAATCTGTAGTATCTGAAAGATTCTACATGACTCATCCATGTCCTTGACTTCTGCTGCACCACTTGGCAGCTGATTGACCAGACAGCTCCATTTGGCAGATTTCCCATGCTGACATTTTGCCACATTCCCTGTCCAATACTCCCCCAATTTATTGCAACTCAAGGGGGAAACAGCAGAAAATTCCTTTGGTGTCATAAGCATGTGGTTCACTACCTAAAGGAAGGAGAAATTCAGAGAGGAGACTGAAGGAAAAGGTGATTCTGGGAAAAAAAAAAAATCAAAGCCTGAAAAGAGAGCAGAGAGGAAGAATTGTTGGTGCCTACAGAAAAGAAAAGCTATCGAGGTGGAGTTTTTGCTCCTAATCTCTAGAAAGGCATGTGACTTTAAAGTGCTCGACTGAACACTTTTATTATTTAAAAAAAAAGTCAGGAAACCTGAGTTCCTTGATTTTTGTGTGGTCAACCCCTGAAGGAGGGAAGTCTGCTCCAACAAGGGTTTTGTCTACAGCTGACAGCTCTAAAGGTTGGTGAGAGGAAGGCTTAACCAAAACAATCCCATGAACTTGAAGAAGAGGCAGCATCCCCTCCTCAAGGCTGGAGATGATCCACTTGGCAACCACCTGTGTGGCTGCACAGGTAAAAGAAGGAAAACATGAACTGTATTTTGTAAGCAGGTAGACACAGGGAGAGCTGCAACATGCCAAGCTTGTCACACATCAGACTTGTGAACAGAAGACACAAAAAACTTTTCACTTATCAGTCATAGATCTCTGTCTATTTCAAGAGAAAGACATAAAACTACAGTTATCTGGGGAATCAGATGGAATCTAAAAGTAATGCATTTATGTATTTTGTATCAATAGAGCTTGATCCCTGGGCTTGTGTAAAATACTTGCAATACTGCAAACTTGGGTCAGAACAGCCCTCCTGAGATTACAAACCACTATGGTGCTTTTTGAAAAAAAGTACTTGGCATTTTGGTGAAAATCAGCTGTCTCTGGATGCATCAAGCAGCTACAGCAACACATCCCAAAGCTGGTGATCCTTGGACACATTACATATCTAGGGAAAAAATGCTCTCAGAAGCAGACTCTGCAATATGACAAAACAGGGTGGAACATGAAAATAAGTTAATATTTTCCTTACCTGAGTTGTAGCAGGAGACAAATCTGATTTTAGCTCCCTTAATGTCTGCAGTAAAGAGGCCACAGCTTCATCATTTGATGCAGACCAGTCATTAACCGTTCTGTTAGGCAGAAACACCTTTTCAGTATCAGGCTGATTTGTAAGAATGTTAACACACATTTAATTGCTTCTTCCCCCTACTTGACCTTTAAGGTTCTCAGGCTTTACTTATGCAATATTTACCACACAAATTACTACAAATACACAGAAATTAGCAATTTCTGTTAATTTTTAAGAATTAAAAAAGCTCTCAGCCATGACAAACACAAGTTAATAAGCAGGATGGAAAGCAAAGTGCTGTTTTATGAACTCACTTATCCAGAGTTTTATGTATGAACTCATTCAGGTGCATAACCACAAAGAGCAACTGCTGTCTTATCTTCTCCAGCTGTTGCTGCTGCTGTTGCAAGTGGGGTTTTTCAGTTTGCTTTGTCACAGGCTGTGTGGCACTTCCATCTTTGCTTGAGGTACACAAGAGTTCCTCCTGACAGTTTGGAGCTGGAGGATTTCTTTCTTTGTCTCTTAATACTGCCAGCATTTCCTGCAGTTCTTTGATTCTTTGTTCATCCCTTTGGTGTTGCTGTTGCAAGTTTTGCTGTTTGAATAAAATAAGGAGTAGTTAATTGCTTGTTATATATACCCACTTATGTAAGTGTCACACACCTAATCAGCACATCCCTCTGGGTGTTCCTGAACTGCCAGACCACTTTTGGGGAAGGCTTGGAGCACTGCTTCCCAGGGCCACCAGGAAGCCATTTAATGACACTGGAGTGGCCATTGTCCCCATCCAAGGAGAAACCCAGGGTGAAACCACTAGTTTCTCAAGCCATGATTGGGATCCTAGCTCATAAAATAAGGGCAATGACATGAAAGTTAGTTTGGTTCCATCCTGCATTTAATCCCTATTTCTCCCCACCTGTGAACAACCAGCACAGGCAAAAATTTAAAGATCAACTTTAAAGATTTAAAGATCAACTTCCATCAACAACAAAGCCAGACAATCCCTTGAAAATAGCTACATTTCACAAAAGCAGGACAAGAGCTGATTTAATATATTTTTCAGAATGCTTTAGCAGAAGGGAACATTCCAATCAAAGAATACCATCCAGAGGGTTAAATCCCAGTGTGTGGGGATGTAACATTTCAGTGTAAGGCAGAGCATTCTCACCAGTCTCTCCTGATCTCTCTGCCAGTCCTTCTGTTTCTGTAGCTCTGTCTGTTGCTGCTGTTTCTGCTCTCTTTCTCTCTCCTCTTTCCTGTTCTTATCTTGCTCTTTAAGCAGCGTGAAGAGTGACTGCAGTTGTTCCCAGTCCACTTTGAGCTTGACCTCTCTCTCCCTCTGGGCCTCCAAGGAACGGATCACCTCTTGCTTTTGTGTCTGAAGAGACTCCAGGGTGGCTCTCAATTTGTCACTCACCTCCCTCTCCTTCTGGGTTTCCTCACAGCACATCTGCACCTCAGCCTCCAGCTGCCTTTGGGACAGGATGGCCTTCTGGTGCATTTTCTCAATAACAGCAGCAAGCTCCATGGTTCTGCTCCTCTCCTCTTCCAGCTGGGCTTGGAGCTCTCGGACAAAGGCCTGTTCCAGCAGGGCCTCCCTGTGCTGGCAGGAAGCCCCTTCCTTCACCCTCATGCTCAGCTGCTCTGTCAGAACACGCTCGTGGTTCAGGGAATCCAGGAGCTCCAAGGATCGCGTTTTCTCAGCTTCCAGGCTTTTCTGCAGCTCCCTCAGCTTGTTGTGCTCCTGGGCCAGCAGGGCTTCGCAGCGGGAGTGCTCGATCTGCAGCTCCTTGCGCAGGTTGTCTGTCACTGTCCTCTCGTGCTCCAAGGACACGGCCAGCTGGCACTTCTGCACCGACTGCACATCCAGGGCAGCCTGCAGCTCCTGGGCACAAGGGGAAAGCACATGGATTCCAGCACAAACACTCAGCTCTGGCACTGGCTGCCATTTAGCCTTTTGCAACCTCCTATTTTATCCAGAAAGAGATTCAAGACTTAACTAGAGTAGTTCAGGTATTAAAAAGCTTAATTTAAAATTACAAAAAAATGCTCTTTAGCAATATGGCACCAAGCAACAAAAGCAAAAATTATCATGTTAATGTATCTGCCAGCGTCACGGACATATTTTATGAAAAATCCTTTTGCTAGGATTTTTCTCCTGAGAAGCTGAGAGGCCTCAGAAATGGAATGTAAACAATAATTATCTGCTGCTGTGGAATGCAACAGATGGATCTGTGATGGGTCTCATATGGTTGTTTTTAATTAATGGCCAGTCACAGTCAGCTGTCTCAGACTCTCTGGTCAGTCACAAGATTTTATTACCATTCCATTTCTATTCCATTCAAGCCTTTCTTCTATTTTTTAGTATAGTTTTAATATATCATTGTCTTTTAAGATAATATATATAATAAAATAATAAAGCAGCCTTCTGAAACATGGAGTCTAGATTCTTAACTCTTCCCTCATCCTGGGACCCCTGCAACACCACCACATGCCAGTACATTATTTCTTCTTCAGTTAGTAAGATCCTCATTAGGAAATCACTACTTGTCACATCACTCAGTCCCATTAATAAGTAACATCTGCAACAGCAATAACCCTCTTGTGTTAAAAAGAAAAATCTAAGCAGTCGGAGTAGATGTAAAGCTTCAGGACTTGGCAGCCCATCTCTTCAAAGCACAGAGTAGAGACTGCAAAAAATAAATCACAGAATGGTCTGGTTTGGAAAGGATGTTGAAGTTCATCTCATTCCTACCCCCTGCCATGGGCAGAGACATCTTCCACTATCCCAGGTTGCTGCAAGTCCTGCCCTGGGGAAACAGCTGCTCTGGGTAATCTGGGTGCCAGGGTCTCACCACTCTTACAGGAAAGAATTTCTTCCTTACATCTAGTCTAAATCTACTCTCTGTTTAAAATCCATCCCTAGGTCCATTCTGGGAGCCAGTCTTTCTTCAGAAGGAATGGCAGGGACTGAAGGGACAGTGCAGGGCACTGCAGACAGCCAGAGCTGGCACTGCTGTCCCAGCAGGGAGGTCCACCCTGCCCTGCACATAGCCAGCTGCATTTGTTATCTCCTAGAAGGCCAAGTCAGATGCTAAACGGCAGAAGCTTTGCATAATGGGGCTTGAAAAAGGATTTGTGAATGCCAGACTAATCTGTCCAACAGGTATCCCCAGGGCAAAGCACTTTTCTCCTGGCCTTGGCTACTCTGTCCTCCCTGCATGAGCAGCTTTCTGAAAAGGAGGAACATGGTAGCAACATCTCCTGACCATGCAGCAGTAACAAACACCTCAACAAAAATCACTCTCAAACTTAAACAACTACCAGGAAGGTGACAGGAGAAGCCAGACTACATGGAAATAGTCAGAATTGTGTTTCCTCACTTAGGGAATTTAAGGATTGTTTGGGGTTCTTTGAGAGAGTTTAGTTTGGGGGTTTAAGAAATGGTTTATGTTAAATCTTCCTCCTTTTCCATTTACTGTGGGCCTTTTACAAGCACTGAGTCATTGCTATTACAGTCTTGGAGAGAAAGTTGTTCACTTGTTTTCTGTTCAATTTAGAAGGGAACAGAACAACTTTGGTCAACTTCCAAAAATACATTTTATATTGAAAAGGCTCCACTTACTCTCTGCCAAACCTATTTATCATTGGGTGGCTTTCTTTATCATCTCAGACATCATACATCTCACACCCTCATGCTAAGTTTGCTGTGGAATTAAGGGTGCAGTCACACAGCTGCAGGATCTAGCTGTCCCTACTCAGCAAGGGACTGTACACAACAGGGGAAGATGGGAGAGGAAAAAACATTAAGATGATGTGGAAAAAAAACCATGGCATTCAACCTTGGTTTATTTCTACATGTGCAATTAGTGAAAGTAACTGAAAGCTTTAACTGGGTGAAAAAAGGTTCAGAAAAGGTTTGGGGGTTTTAACAGTTACTAAACAAAGAACAGAGGAGGTGAAGACGACTGCACAAATAACTCCTAGTTAACGTCATGCCCCGGGGGAGCTGGGCGTTACCTCCATGGCCTTTGTCTTTTCATCCTCTGCTTTCCTCTGCTGACGCTGCTGTTCCTCAAACCAACCTCGCAGCTCAGAGCCCTTCAGCTGCTCAGCCTGCAAGCCTTCAAGTGCAGCTGCCAAATCCTTCTCTTTTTTTTCCAATTCAACACTGCAAAGTTCAAAACGACATTTCTGTGTTCAGAACAGAACATCCTTCACCAGCATCACAAGCAAGACATTTTGGGTTGGTTTCTCTGAGTTCTGTCTAAGATTTTTGTTTCTTTAAAGTGGTCTCTATTCTTTCTAAAGAGGGTCAGTTTTCAAGTCACAGCTAGTTAGCAGCTGAAAACATTTACCTCCCTGCAAGCCAAGCTAGAATTGCTCGATTTAGTAACAATGAAGAGATAGGTTATTTATTCTGGCAGAGCAAAGTTGTCCTGTGAGAGGAAAGCAAAATATTGGCATACACTCAGAAGGGAGTGGGAAAGGAACATACCCAAGATGACAGAATTTAGTAAAGAAAACATAACCCTTTAAAAGTGAGGGACCATGGTTTTCCTTCCTGTGTTTCCAAGTGCTTTATGGAACCAATTAGTACAAAGCTCTTTCAGAGCTTTACCTGCTGATAAATCAAGTAAATAAATAAATCTTCTCACCGTAAATGATTTATTTCCCTCTGAAGCTCTTCCAGGGATTTCTGCAACCTTTCATTCTCTTGCTTGCTTCCAGAAAGCTCTGATTTCAGGGATGCTTTTTCTTGATTCAGGAGATCACAGGTTTCAGAGGATCTTTTCTGCTCCTCAGAGAGGGTGCTGTGCAAGTCACTTACAATAGATTTTTCCTGCTGAAGTTTATATTCCAATAATTCAACTAGAATAAGAAAACACTGTTACAGTTATTTACATTAAAGATACTTTGACAATATGGTATCACTTACACTAATTTAAATTAGAAAAAAAAGTCAGCTGTACTGAAGTGTTCTTGTCGGAAGAATTAATCTCTTTTCAAACATAAGAGGAATCAACAAAAGCATGTATAAACAATGTGATTCTATCCTTGTGATATTCTGTAATATCATTAATGGATTTTCAAACTCATTAAACAAACTTATCCACTTACATATAGATAAGTTTCCCTACATTCCTTATAACAGGAATCACTATGTAGAACCTGTTTTGCCAGCTCTGTTCAGGTCAGTGAGTTAAGAAAAACAACTCTCCCTAAATTTGGAGGTTCCTGTTTGATAAGTACTTTAAAATAATTAATGTACCTATGTCTACAGCATTATGTAAATAAAATTAGTAATAAACTTCTGGATGTCCAGAAAGTTTTCCTCTATTGGACTAGTGCATGTGCTATAAAATGGCTGAATCCTGAGTGATAGTGATGGGAAAACAACAAGAAGGAAAAAGCAGTGTTTATTTTTGATCAAGGTCACTTGCACTTGTTTCCTTATTACATAAAGGGACCCTGCTGTGAAAACCAAGCCTTGCTTATTTAGTCAGGAACATGGTTTAGCAGTGGCCTTGGCACTGTTTATGGTGAGACTTCAGTGTTAAAGGTCTTATCCAACCTAAATGATTCTTTGATTCTAAACTAGCAAACACAAGATAAATAATTCTCTGCAAACAAGCAGGGGGTTTACTGTCCCTGCTGGGTTTTCACCACCAGTTTTTCATGTATTTACTGCTTCAGTTCCATTGCTTTGGGTTATTTCACAGCTTCTCTTTGCTTCTCATAGATTTATCTTAACTACTGATAGGAAAAAGAACTGCTCTCATCATAGGCAGCCTGAGTGCATTCAGTAAAACTGAGGAATTGTACAGCCTCTGCTAATTGCAGAACACTTTTTTCTTTTTGCCTTTTCCCTTTGAGGCAAAAAGGAGCTGCTGCAGAAGACAGAAAGAGCTGACAAAGCCAGCAAGAATTACCTTTCCTCCGGAGCTGGTGCTCCTGTTTGTTGCCATGATCTTCAGCCTTGGTGAGGGTTTCCTGCAGCTGCTGCAGCTTCTCCTGGCTCTGCAGGTGCGCCATGTGGAGCTGAGCCCGCAGCTCCTGGATTTCTGACAGCAGGCTGTTCCTGTCTGAGGAGAAGAGGTGCTCCACAACCATCTGCCTCTGCTCCTCCTGAAACAAAGCAAGGCCTATTCAAACTGCAAGGCTATTTCCATATCTTCTGCAAGGATAAACACTAAGGAAACTCTTGCAGTACAAGTTTTGTATTGAAGCACTCAAATGACCGAGTTTGTGCTTCGCATTAATGCAAAATGTTAACATTATGTAAAAAAAGAAAAACCCCGCTTCACTTGCCTTGTCAAGTTTATACATAGTTACTACAACCTAGAAACTAAATATTACTGGCAAAAAGCCCCCAGATTCAGAGTTAGTTCAATATATACCCTTTACAAGAGAGGTCTGTTAAGTTCTAGATAAATGGGAAGGAGGGAAAGAATTCAACAAAGTATGTCCTATTCACTATCACAGTGAATCTCATTTTGAATAGATTCTGGGATGGACTCCTAGAGATTCACCACCTCACTGTGCCAGTGTGTCATCACAAGAAATTCTGTACTTATGTCCTATCCATTTCTTGATGCCAGCTACAATAATCAATAGGTTTTGTAACACTATGGAAAAAGTTCAAGAAAAATGCTACCACAACAGCAACTCAGCTACTGATCCCACACCATCTGCATTATACAAGATAATAATATAATCCTACACAGATTTTATACAGATTTAATACAAAGATTTAACAACAGAAGCAATAAAACCGAAAAAAAAAATTAAAAATTAAAGAGAATAAAGAAGTGATTTATGAGCAGCACACTAAGAACTTTTCATACTTGCTGTTTGATTATATACTCCAGCTTTTCCTCTAATGAACTTGTATCACCAGATGCAGGATTGGAGAAGTGAGACTTCAAGTCAATTTGCAACACATTTCTCTCCTTCTCAAATACGCTCTGTACTGCCTGCAGAAGTTCTCCTCTCCAGTCAACAGCAACACCTGATGTTTCCTGTTAAAATATTTTTTTTTTAAATGGCATCTCTCTCAACTTCTAACCCAGCATCTTTCATACCATAAGAGTATACCTGTTAATTTAAGCACTTTTAGAAGGGTTTAAAGAGTACTGTCCCTTACTCCTTAAACATATATACACACAGACATGTCTCATAACATATTTTATGTATAATATACATTTATGTGTGTGTGTATATATATACACACACACAACCTGGTTCCCTTGCTTTAAAGGGTATTTTATAGCCATACCTTGTCTCCTCTGTCTGCCACCTTGCTGAGGTAATCCTTCAGTGACTGGATAGCATCCAGCAGGGATAATCCCTCCTTCTGCCAGCCCTCCATTGCCACTTGGCTCTGAGGGATGTTCTTCAGCTCCCTCAAAGCCAAGGGATGCTCTGACAAAGCCAAGATTTTGCGGCTCTCCTCATACACCATCTTCAGCACAGTCTGAGGAACAGAAAACAAAGATAATATTAGGAAACAGGCATCAGCATCCTGGAAGTGTAAGAGTGAGATGGGCTAGTAACAGACAACAAAAGTAAGGTGTCTGTATCAACACACTAAAATGCAATTAAACATGAATTATTTTATTATTTATGCCAAAGGGCTGTACTTGGCCTTTGTTTCTGAACCATTCAGCAAACTTTCAGGGAATAAATCAAATTCTATCAAGTCTGAAGTTATGTTACTCAACTCCAGTGATGCCAGAAAACTGAATTATGTATTTAGACAACCTTGGCTTAATTTAGCAAATTATGTACAAATATCAACTCCCAAAATAACCAGTTCTAATAATTTACACAGTGGAAATTGTTTCCTCTGACACTGTCAGGCCAAATAATGAATTTTAAATAAATTCCCTGTTCACAAACTATTACATCATGCACAGATGTTTCCTGGCCTCTTTTCAAGGAAGGTCACTGGAGATTTAAATCCTTTTCTTACACACATCTCATCAGAAATATCCCAGCCTCCATGTGGAGCTGTTCCTCATTGCTATGCACTTGAAAAACAACACAGAGTACTTTTATTTAACTCCTTATATTCTTTCCTTGCACAGTTTTAAAATTACTTTAAAAAAAACTTAAGTTGCTTTTCTGTCGCTGGAATCAAAAGAGTCATTACTTCAATAATCAGTGAAAACCTTTAGCAAACATTAACATCAAAAGCACAGTTAAGTGTTCAAACTAAACATTTAGTACTGGATTATGCACTCAGCTCCTACAGACAGTAAAGTCTAGATGGATACCCCACTAAAGAAGCTTAAAAAAAAAAAAAACCAAAAAAATCTGTTTCTTAAGGTAAAATAAAAATGACCTTTTCCATGAAGTCTCTGACACGCAATTTTTTAGACACAAAATCACAGAATGGTTTTCAGTTGGAAGGGATCTTTCAACATAATATCTAGTCCAGCTCTGCTGTGACAGGCACGGGGAACATCATCTCTTATTTCAGGATGCACAAAGCCCCATCCAATCTCATTTTGAATGGATTCTGGGATGGACTCCTAGGGATTCACCACCTCTGTGCTAGTGTGTCATCACAAGAAATTCTGTACTCATGTCCAATCCATTTCATGATCTTACTGGGCACTGAGGTGAGGCTGAAAGATCAGTAGTTTCCAGGGTGATTGTCATTAAGCTTTTAAAAAAAGGCTGCTATGATTCCCTTTTCTCCAGTCACTGGGGACTTTAACTGCTGTGACTTTTCAGAAACAATGGAGACTGCCTTGGCAATTCCAACTGCAAAATTTCCTCAGGACCCTGGGATTCATATCTTTGGGTCCCATGGACTTAGCTATGTCCAGGTTCTTCTGGTGGTCTTGAATCTGATCTTTTTCTCACAGTAGGAGGGACTTCATTCCTCCAGTCCTTTCCTCATCTAATTTAAAGCTTTCCTTATAGGTCTGGCCATGTTATTGGTGGAGACATCTTGTCTCACTTGAGTGACTTGCATGAGCTCCCAATATTTCTGGCTTCTCAAAGGTAAATCCATGGTAATAAAAATGAAAACCCTAAGTATTGCACCAGCTGCACAGCCAGGAGTTCTATCCTGGTCCCCTTCCTCTGACTGGGAGGATAGAGAATATCACCCATAGTCCCAAACCTTGGGACTGTCCTTTTTGCAGAGCTGTTAGACCCCACACAGGTGATCATCTGTAGGGCTCACTCAGCTTGGCAGCCTCAATGACACCACAAATGCAAGCTGCAGGCAAGCAACAAGCTTCTCTAGAGAAAGTATCTGGATGGGAGGAAGGTGCTCCAGTGCCTCTCAGTAAGGAATCTCCAATTACTACCACCTGATGTGCTTTTCTGGTAGCACTGGTTCTAATGCCAGCAGATGGTTTCAGCAGCTTTGCATGTTTGGCTTTTCCTGGATGGCATCAGTTATTCCATGTGTTCTTCCTTCTCCAGCCCTAGAGCATCATGTCTCTTGTTAAGGGCAGATGGATGGGGGAAGGATCTTTGTTCTGACTTGAGCAGCCATAAAGGCCCAGCCTCCTTCATCTTGTGAATTTGAACTCTGCCTTACCTTCCTCCCATTTGCTGGGCAACCTGAAGGAACCTGCTAAGCATATTAGCAGGCATGATTCACTTTCTAGGAAAGGTATTTCTTCTAGTTTCTTACTACTTGAGACCTCACTGTAACCTACTGTATTCTCTCACAGATGAGAATTTCTCCCTTCCTGTAGCTGGAATTTTTGAAATGGCTGAGAGCTTGCTCAGCAAAGCAAAGAGTTCTAGGCATATCCTTTCTTCAGCTTTTAATTACTGACTAGAGTGGGCACTCACAGCTCAGTCTTCTGTATATTCCTCATGTTGCTTGAACTGGCTCTGACCTGTCCCTGCACACCTTGCACTGGTGTTTCCACAGCTCACTGGTGTCTCCATCACATCACCATGACAAGAACAGGCAGAGGAGCATGATGTCAGCCAGCTGTGACTGCTTCTGAAACAACATTCTGTGAAGCCTCCAAGGTAAACCCATAAAGCAGAATAAACAGTCCTTGTACCCCACATCCTGAAACAGCATCAGTGCTGTCCTGGCAAAAGTAGCTCAATTCTAGCAAGGACAAGCAAACATCAGTAATGTCACAAGAGATGCAAGGACAAGAACCATCATCATCTTGAAGTTTGAACCATTACAGAACACTTTTCAGTGTAAAAGTAACATAATATGATCATTTCATTTTTGCTGCCCAGTTTTAATTTGCTGGTAGGCTCAAATTAATCATACATTACCTTCATCTGTGGTGAAAGTATTTCCTTTTCTTTCATTGATTCCATAATATCTGGGATTATCCCTCGGTACCGCAGGTAAGCCATGACGTTGGCATCCAGGTGATCTGATGTCTGTAGCTCCTGCTTTAGATTAGCTGCCAAATTTGAGCTGGTATCTGAAGGAAGAGACAACCCCCATCCCCACAAAGTGTTATAAAAATAGAAAGAACTCGAAACTGCAACAACCACTTGCAAAATAACCATGATTTCTTCTGCTTGTATGAACACAGGGTCAGATGGAGTTGGTTGGTTGAGATTTCAATTAACTTAAACAAGTTAAAAATCATTAAGTTGCCTTCAGATTGAGAGTAGTAGCTAAGTATTTAAGTCAGGGCTCAAACCTCCTGCCTCTGTCCTGGATGCAGATGAACAGGTAAAAGCAGGCACAACACACATTTATATATATATATATGTGTGTGTGTGTGTATATATGTATGTATATACATATATATGTATAATTCTTAACAAAGAACTACCTGCCTAAGGCCTAGCTTTCTAATAAGACCCACAGTAAAAGAAAATGGGAGAAAGGAGAAACATGTTTTTAATATTGAAGTTAACAAAAGGTAAAAGGAGCTGACAAAGTTCAACTTACTGCTGCCACATCCATCGCTCATGGCAGATGCTCTTGATCTTTCATCATCTTGTAAATCAGAAGGGGTTAAAGTCAGATTATCAGCTTCTCTCATCTGCTTGAGAAGAAGTTTTTCATGTTACTTTCGTTTTCTGAATGTAGCTATCGCTTTCAGCATTTATGATAACTTTTTTACTACTGCAGATTTTACGAAGTGCCTACTCAATCCAAGTGTTAGACATGGCAAAAATAATGATTAAATGCAACATTGGTGCTCTCTGGAAGCCATTCCATCTAAATTTTTTCCTCTTTTAGTAGTTTTAAGATACATCTATTTATATTTAATTACCTATCAAAGCAAAGCACAAAAATACACAGCCAGAGAGAAATTTTCTTAAGTACAGACTTTATCTTCCTGTGAAATTAGAGGATACAGTCAATATATATTTATATATGTATACAATATATAAAATACTGCCATTAAAGCCTCAAATCCAGATTTGAAAGAGTCTCTTTGAACACCCAATAACAGATTGTTGAAGAAGTGGGGAGCTGTTAGAGTACACTGAGGTTTTACATGTTTAGCTCAATTACTGACACATGAAGTGTCACAAATTTATCTGTTTTTACCACAGTAAGAGAGGAACTAATAATTCTGTGTCCAGAACTTCACTAGACCTACTCCCAGCAGTGTGTAGGTTTCTATTACTTGGAGCCCATGGCCCTTTAATGATCCCAGGGGGACAGGGCTGAGCAGTCTTGTTTAATAAGAACTGAATCAGTCATGAAATACCACTTACCAAAAGCTTCTTCTCCATATCTTCATCATCATCAACAGAATAGGTGCTTTCAGAGAAAGCTGGAGATTTTCTACCTACTCCCATTGCTGCATCCCCACTGCCATTTTCATCCATGTTAGAATATCCCAGTGACATGGAATTCTCTCCTTGCAGGGATGACCTTGAGTGCACAATTTGAAAATCTGTGTTTTCAGCTTCTGAGAAGGGGGTCAGGTGAAGCACTGGCTGAAGCTCCATGCTCATGTCTTGCTTTCTCATGATCTCAGGCGAGCCCCAGGAAGACATACTTGCAATTAAATTCTGGAAATGTTTTGGAGTCTCTTTGTCTGTGCTCAAATTGTGTTTTGGTGAATCAGGAGTTGGATGAATTTCCAACATTTGTTGGCAATGCTTTTTCAAATCTTGATCCCCTTCAGAGCTGGGGATCATGTCCAACTCCTGGCACAAGATATTTTCTTGCGATTGCTTCATCTGTGCTTTTGGATTTTTATTGTGAATTGTCAAGTCAAACATAACTTCATCTTTTTCCTGTAATGAAATAACCCATTAATTGTTTAATGGAATTTGAGTATGATTTTACAAACTGAGAAACATGCACTTAAAGACCTTTTAGAATTGGTTGATTTTTCCTTCAATTGCTTTATCTAAGTAGTTTTAAGGTAAAATTACTATTTTAACCTCTGATTCTGTGACTGAGTCTAAATAAGGCACTATTTGAGCAGATATTTTAGTTTATTTTAAACTTGTCAACATGGAAATTTCATTTTATCCTCCATACCTGTTAGTTTGTCAGATACAGTGAATAATTGTTATCCCTCTCATTTTAGACCATTACCTTAATCCTTTTGTGTTAATCATCCCTCTTAATCATCTGTTATAAGCCCAGTGCCAGGACTTTACTCGTTTTGCTGCTCCTCCAGCTTTCATTTTAATAAATTTCCTAATTTTCACATTGTTTCCCCTTTGGAACCCAAGCATAAATGTAGGAGAGATTCTTTGCTCCTTTAAGACTGCAACATTATACTTTTCCTAATACCTGGATGAGCTAGATCCATGGGAAAAAAATTCTATTGTAATGAATGCTTGAAGACATGCCAGTTTATTTACTTTGATTCAACATATTCTACAATTTTGATAATTACCCCTCCTCAGCCTACTTAAAAACTTCCTCTTAAACATGGAAATAAAATACATATACTGACACAAATATAAATTTAAACCTTTCATAGTCCAAGTTTCTACTTGAAAAATTATTTTTAAAATAATTTAACTGTCCCCAGCGTGTCAGCATTGCCTGATATCCTTCAAAATGCTACCAATTCTCTCTTCACTGGATACTAAATTAATTTTGTTTTTTAAACAGGGATCTGACAATCCCTGCCTGTATAAACAACATGGCCAGCAGGCACTGGACTGGAAGTCTGCTGCCTTGTACAGACACATGCCATGGTCTGAAGTGTATGAATCTCCATGGGCCATTTAACACTTTTCCCAGCTATTTAACACTTTTCCCAGCTATTTCCTTTTCCTGAGAGATTTCTGGGGCAGCCCCTGAGTGTACAGAGTCACCCAGGCACTGACGGCACTGCTCCAAACTTGATCTTCCAGGCAAATAAAAATACAAACACTAGGAATGATCACATGTTTTGCATAGCTACACTCCTCATTTCTGCTTTAAAAATAAACATGTCATTATACATGCAATTATCCTGTCATTTCTTGAAATAATTCATTTACCTTGGATGATTACTGGAACATACTGCCAAGCAGGGCCCTGAAAATCCACATAAGCCTGACACTGAATGTTTTTTCCTTTCCTGTATGCTCCAACTCTTCACATAAACCCTCTTAACTAGCACTTATCACCTCTGTAAGGCAGCCTTTAAAGACAGTAAATTGGTGTATGACAGATTTCTACAGCTCTCTGAAAAAAGGGTCCTACTGCTTTCTAAAATGGAGTGATTTAATAAGAATTTCAGATTAGGTTACTTGGAGCAAACAGTTCTAGAGAAGATTCAGAATAATTACAAGAAAGAGTCACAGAAAATCAGAATTTCTGAAAGGAAAGGAGACATGTTGAAGTGTTTTCAAGCAGTTATCCAATACAGCCATGTAGAATATCAAACAAAAAGTTCTGGTAGCTCACGGTGGGCTCATTGCTTGGCTTGCAGGTGCCCATCCTCTCACTCTCCATCCTCAATAGATCAGGAGGAAAAAAAATAAGCTGGAAAGAACTCACAGGTGGAAAGAAAGAAGTAACTACTTCTAACTACTAACTACTCTTGCAGGCAAAATAGAGTAAAATGGGGGAAAGGTATTTAATCTATTAATCTAGAAATGTATTATTAAAAAAAAGTCTCCACAACAAATAATGCTATTAAAAATCAAATCATGTACCTGTCTAGCAGTAGGGGAAGCCAATACTTCAAATGACTGATCAATATTTGCTTCTAATTCCTGCATTCCATTTTTAAGGGCTACATCTTTTCTTTTACTCTGGCAGGATGGCTTGAGAAATTGAGTCTCTTCATGACCTTTCTTGCAAGACTCCAACTGTGAAAGAATTTCAGCTCTTTCCAACCGTAGGGCTTCAAGCTCTTTCCTCTGGGCCTTGATTTCAGCTTTCAGTTTTGCAGTGCCCCCCTGCAGTGCCTTGATTTCTCTCAGGTAAGCTACTTCTTTCTGATTCAGTGCTTGCACCTGCAAATCAAGTCTAGAAACTTCTAATTGAAGACTGTAAACATCTTGTGCCTGACTTGCACCTCTCTTTTCCAACTCTGTTTGGAGCTCTGCTGCTTTTTCTGTTAAGTACTGCAGCTCAGTTGTGTCGGCTTCTCTTTGATCTGCCATTGTCTTAATTTGCATCTCTTTCTCTAGAATATTTGCTTCCCTTTCTCTCACCTTATCTTCAAGTTCTTGAACTCGAGATGTAGTGATCTTTGTCTCAGCCTCTCTCTGGGACAAAAGACTTTGGGAAACCTTGTATTCCTCCTGAAGTGCCTGGTGCTGGATTCTCAGGGAGGTGAGCTCTGCAGCAGACTGCTCTGATGACTCTCGCAGCTGTTGGCATTTTTTCTCCAAAATTTCCACTTCTGTTTTGAGCTGCAATTCCGTTTTTTCCAGCTGCTGCTGCAGAGCTTCTTTAGAAGCTGAGACAAGCTCCAGCTCCTCCTGAAGCTCTCTCACTTTGGAGTGTACCAATGAGTTTCTTCTGTTTGGATCAGCATCACCTTGACAAGCTATCAGTCCTTTCTTCAGCTCATTCTGAAGGTTTTCCACTGATTTTTCCAAGGCATTTTCATAGAAATAAACTGGGTTGTCACTGTCCTCATGACATACTGGTCCAAATTGTGCCAGCTCTTTTTGAAGCTTCTCAATGACTCCATGGAGTTGTTCCACCTCTTCCTCCTTGTCCTTGTGCAGCCTCTCCTGGTCAAGGCGAAGGTGCTCCACCAGTGACCTGAGCTCTTCAACTTCAGCTTTTTGGTCTTCTGCAACCTAAGCAACAGGAAAAGGACTGAATATTACTGTATGTAGGCAATTATTATTGCACACAGAGTTTATATTTCTCTTCTGAATCACACAGGCATTAAATCACACATTTAACAGCAAGAACAACCACACATTTCAGCTGGTAAATTCTCAAAACAATCTCTACTTTGCTAAGAGAATTATCACACAGATTTAATTTACAATAAGAATCTGCACACCTTGCTTCCCCCAAAAATCAAACAATGAACATATAGTAAGCACTCTTACTTTGTTCTCCAGAGCATTCTGCAGCTCATGCTCAAGTCTCTTGATCTGCTCATTCAAGTGATCAATTTCTTGATTCTTTTCTTCAAGCAGTGCTTGTGGGAATGACAAAGCTGAGGAATCACCAATGCCCAGGTCCTGGCTTTGCTTCACATGAAGTTTTGTTAGATCCTCCTGACCAGAGAAAACAAAAATCTCATTAGAAGGGAACTTGATTTAAACATTCTCTTACTTACTAGAAATGGTGAAGAGCTCAGGAACACAACTAGAGCTTCTTCTACAGGTTCACATCACTGTGTTAGACTGCCCCAACCCAGAAAATAACCTCAGCTTTTGATTTAAATCAAATCACTGCAGAAGATAATGCTACAATCATGAATCTACAATATTGGGAGGCTCTGGTTCTATGATACCCAGCATTAGTCTTGTAAAGGTAATGCAACATTCTGATGGCAAGAGGAACAACCCAAAATCTGTTTACAACGTCATGAGATGAAGACCTCAGCACTCAAGCAAGAAGGTCCCTGACATTTTAGGCAGTGCACTAAAGCTAGAGGAACCCACCTGCAAGTGTGCATTCTCTGCCTGAAGCTGCATGATGTTGGAAGTACTCAAGTTCTTTTGTATCTCTAACTGCAAGTTCAGCTGCAATATCTCCTCATCTTTCTTGCTCAGGTTATCTTTATATTGTTCCACTTGGTCTAGCAAGCTTGCAATCTAAAAACAAAAGAAGAGATGCAGAGCTGTTTCAGTTAAATCCTCTAAGATAAAACTTCATTCATTGTATTATTTAATGACAAGAAGCAACATCAGCAAATTCAGTGATGTAAACTCTAATCAGCTTGCATTAATCACATATAAGTAAATAAATATAAAAAGCTTGTGTTCCAGCTCCTCATCTGTAAAACCCAAGTACTGCAAAGGTGGTTTTCTGCTTCCTTTTTTAAAAAAATCTACCTGCTCACAAAAGATGCATTAATCTGTATTGTGAGCAATCAAGGCTTTGGTGTCATTGGATGCAACAATATGAGACAAATTAGCATTTGATGTGCAACAAAGACAAGCAGTCAATATAAACACCATCCTTGTCCTCCCAGAAGCCAGAAATGAGCCTTGCAGTGCCAATCCCAATAACACAGACAACAAAGAGATGATTCAATAACCACACTTCTCTCTGCAGTGTGATGTTGCCATCCACTGTTTTTATCATCTCTTGCCTTAATGGGTAGCAAGGTATAGTGGCTTTGGGAATTATGACTGTTGAAATCAGGCTTCATAAGAGAAATGGAAATTCCATCTTGAAGAAATTATTTTTTTTATCTTGTTCTGCTCTTGAAAGAATGGTGTACAATTAACTGAAGGATCACTCCTGTTTTTCTTTTTTTCCACATCCTTAACTGGACTATGCTTCTATATCACAGATGTTATAATATAGTAATACAATGGGATTGTGTATACATTTATACTGTAAATCCAATAAGAGTTCCAGATATTGGGAGCAATTTTCTCTGTTTCTTCTTAGCTTGAAACAAAAATTCACCACAACCATTCTCTCAAAACAGGTTATATCACACCATTATGGTCTAAGAATATATAATAATTATCTAAAATAAAATTATATAACATATAAAAAATATATAGTAATTATCTCTCACTTTTGAAATGTATCTGCCTATTTCAACTTTGGAAGGAAAGGAAAATCAGTTTACAACTGATAGTGATCAGTCTCAAAGTCACGTGAATCATCTCAAGATGGTTTCCAGCAGGGAGGGAGATGAGCAAAGAACAAAGAAGAAAAAGGAAGGTTGGTTGAGGCCAAAGCAATTCCAAGTTGGCAGAACTCTCCCAAAGCCCTCACCTCTCTCTCCTTGGCCTGCAGTGCTTCCTGCTCTGCCTGCAGCTGCTCCTTCAGCACTGGGGCAGAGCTGCCATCCACGGGCACTCGGTGCCTTGCTTCATCCAGCTTAGACTGCAGGGCAGAGATCTGGATCAGGTTGTTGTACTGCTGCTGTTGCAATGCCTCTTTATCCTGAAAAAAGAGTTTTTTAGGTGTTAGAATTAATTGCTGTCAATATACAAACCTACTAAACCAGAACAATCCTGCTGAAATACTTCATTGACCCTGACACACCCAGTACAATAAGAGCAGTACATCATCCCAGTGGCCTATAAAGAAATAAAAACTCAAAACAACTGAATGCTTTTTAAAGCTCATTTAAGTTTTTACCCTTTTACTTTTTGTAATCCAAGTTTAGCAACTTCAGAAAATTTAGCAATCAGTGATAAATTACACTTTCTCAGTTACACAACTCTTTATATGTTTAAGAACATAACATCTTGTTCTTCTAGCCATTTCCAAATTTGATATGATACCATATATGTGCCAAACTAAATTTGATAGATGGACACAGTTTAAGAAATGAAGAGTTCTGGGTAGATCAAAACCTACTCAAAAACACATCAAGTTCAGTCAGAATGTGATAAAACAGCACTAAGTTTGTCCAGCCTGTGATCTGCCAAGCTACCACATCTTATTTTATTAAGAAAAAAAATTGGGTTTTGATCCTCCTTCTCTCACAATCCTTCTCAGGAGCTGGGTCAGTCCAAGGAGGAAAGGTTCACTTGGGAATTGTCCAAAGAATAACCATACAAATATATACTTAATCCAGTAAAGCTTGACAAGAAACCACAGGCAGTAATTGCCTCTGCTGTCCAACAGCAAACTTTTGCTAAATGGATTGTAATTCTTAACTCCAGGCTGTGATTAACTCGGTAGTAGTAACAAAGTGCTGGAAGTTTTGGACTGTGGCAAACAGATTTGGCTTCAGACCCAAGCAAGAAGGGCTACAGATTAAGATAAGAAGATTTTAAACACAGGTACTTATTAAAGACCCTCAGTGTTTGGATATTCAGTAACAGCACCTTCTCAGAAGCTTCCAGACAAGCTCAGGAGCAGCTCTGAAGCAGCCAACATGACAACTGTTAAAAGCAGATTTCATAGTAGGACTTGGAGTCTTATTTAAGTCTCATAAGTAATATCTAAGTACATACTACTTCCAAGTAGTATGCAAGTCTTTATGGACTAGTGGACATAGAGTTTGTAGAACCAGAGATGATGTAAAAGTGTGGCTGTGGTATGTGCAATTAATACACCACTGGGTGCCAGACAGCATCACAAACATTACTGACAGCCCCCATAAAGCCACTGTCATGTAGTGCTAACCCCATTTAAATAAGTATTTCAAAATTACCTGTTTCAGTTCAGTTTCCACTTTCTTCATTTTCTGCAGCTGTTGTTCCAAGTTATGTACAGTCTTTGAGACCTCAGCACCACTGAGCTTCAGCTCTTGGATCTGTGCCATCAGATTTTCTATCTCTTTATCACGAGCTGCAATTTCTTGGTGTTTTCGCTCCTCTTCTAGTAACAGTTTATTGTAATCATCCATCTTCTCTTTGATTTCTGCTTGCAAAGATTCTACCTACACAGAAATCACAGTATACAGATATTCAGGCAATATGAACAGATTTCCTGCCAGTTGAAAGCAAGAGTCATTTCACACTGAAGGAGGTTTTACTACGGATTAAAGTGGAGCTAAAATCTCAGGTGAAAATAGAACTAAATATGCATAGAAAGTAAGAAAAAGTTAGCTTTCTGAAATCTTGTTTTCCAAATGCAGCAGCTCTTAGACAAATGTTTGATTACTCTCCCAATATCTGCAGTACTCTCAGAGTACTAGGTGAAGGGGTCTTTTGGTGATGGGGTTAGTTGGCTATCAGATTAAAACCCAACAAGATTGCATGAGTTATTAATAATAGCACTGGATTTATTTCTGTAACTTCAGAACTCTCTTCCAGTATTCCAAGGAATTCCAGTTTAGAGGAAGATACCAGGATCTGAAGGATAAATATGCAATCAGACAGACTCACAGGAGCCAACAGAGGACAGGTAATTCGCTTTCCAAAAATCATTTCAATATGAAGAGGATACAAATTTGGAATTTTAGCTGCAGGAAAACAGTCATTCATTGATCCCAGTAACCAAGGTGAAGGCAAGGCTAGGAGCTTTGGTGTGACAGACAGACTATCTCAGGGTGTGATAAAGTCATTTAGCATAGTGAAAGCAAGCTGCAGGAAAGCAGTGGGGGTGGACAAGTAATTTAGTCAATACCCATGAGCAAGGAAGATGGGATTTTACAAAATAAATTTTTTGTTCATCAAAAAGTGTCTGAACTGGTGTAAATCCCACAAACATTATGAAATGAAAATTCTTTGCATTAACAGAGATCTTTACACCTTCAAAGTATAGTGCAGGAAAACACACTTGAGCAAACCAAGAGTCAAATAATAAACAAGGAGAGTGTAGGAGACTGATTAAGAAAACCAAAGATTATGAAGATTACATTTTCAAACTGCCTACAGGCACTAACATTTCCTTGACTGTGTATCTTACTCCCTTCTCATCTCAACAGCAACTAACCATAACACAAGCCTTACAGAAAACCTCTGGGTATAGAAAAATCACCTAGAAGTCTAACCTTTCAAATGCTACCAGATTTTGGCATCAGAATCCCAAACTGTGACACTTGAGACATAAAAAGTTAGAAAGCTGGTGCTGCAATCCTGTGGCTGAGAAACCCTTCCACATAACCTTCACTCTCACAGTGCAGCTCCCAAGAACCAATAAGGACTCTTTTTCACACAATAATCCCACTTTATTAAGTATATACCTTGTACCTAGTAAACACCAGAGGGGGAATCTTGTTATAACTGCTACATGTAGAGATGAGGAGCTCACTTGAGCTGGTTTGGAGTGAGTTAAGCACTTAGTGATGTGACAGCTGCATTAAACAACTGAACAAATACTGACATTTCCTGGCACAGAATGCCTGCATATCTCACCCTACCCTACAAATGTCACTTGCTTAGTTACCATCCTTGTGTGCTTTTCTCCAACTAAGTTTTCATCCTTTCTGAGAGAGACTGCAAAGATACAGCATTCATTTTTTCAGCTATGCCCTCCAGCATGGAAAATTCATTCCCTGGAAACTCATTCATATTGAAGATATGGACGTGCAAATCTAACACTGAGGCACACAGTTCCATAACTATACACAAATAGATGGAAATGAAATTAACTACTTGACAAGTTCTGATAAGAGCCAGGCCACAAACAAAAGGCACAGTTTTATCACCACCATTCCAATATCTTGTTTTCATGCTCCAAACCTAAACTTCTCCTTTTATACCAAAAGGCTGTTTCAGTGAATAATTGCCTGTAACACCTCTGAGCAATAAGCCAGGAGAGCTAAGTACTCATGTACAGGAAATGAAATTGAAAGCAGTCATTCATTCCCTGCAAGAATTCTGCCACCCTAAAACCTGTATTCTTAGCTCCAAGTCATGCCTTGACATACCAAGAAGAGGAAAAAAGCTAAAGCATATCTAGAAGAGATTGAAAGGAAAAGGAGAGAAAAGTTGAGACATTCATGCTGTTTTCCATACCTGTAGAATCAATTCATAGTTCTGTATAATGTTCATTTATGTGAAAAAAACCAACCAATCAAAAAGAAAAAAAAAAGGCAAAAGTTAACCTTTGAAGCCAAGCATCAAACAAACAAAACTGTGTAAACAAGGACTCATTTATAAACTTAAATAGGATGAGGCATGCAGACAAATGACATCTCTATTACAATTGTTTAGGTGGAAAAAATAAACACATTTCAAACTCAAAAGTAATTTCTCAGATTAACTTTTTAGAGTGGAGTTGCTGTAATGTTGTCCTCCTTGTTCATTTAAACCAGGCCCAGGGGTTCCTTTAAACCAGACTCAGAAACTTGAATGTAAAGCACCTGAAACAGTTTTTTCCACCTCCATAACAAATAATATAAGTGTACCCTCATTGCCTAAATGTAGTTCAATCAGCTGGGGAAAAATCTGCTCTCTGGGTAACACAGGAAAAAACCCTCCAAAGAGTCAGACCATCGAGAACATACAGTTTGGTATTTCATAGTAATAAACTCTTGTTGGCCACCAAGGCTGATTTTACTCACCCTCTGCTCTCTGGACTGTCCTGAAGTCTGTGATTTTGCTGACAGTTTTAACTGTTCTTCCAATTTCTGAATTTCCTGCTGAAAATCATCGCGCTCGTGTTCCCTTTCTATGGCTTGTTCCTGTAAACCCAGGCAGAGAGAATCAAAATATTTTTGAAGATTGTAATGCAGTCTTGAGTACAAGAATAATTGGGTTTTGTTTTTGTGGTGAAGAAACTGTTAATTTAAAAAATAATTAACTTATAATTAATAATTAATCAGGACTACCTTCTAGTAGTCCTGAAAGCATATCTATAGTGACAGGGAAATAAAAAAAAGAGAAAGCATCTTTTTAACTACAACATACACATAAACTACAATTATCATTTAATAAAAAGGAAAAATTACCCTGCAATACTACAAAAACGGAACCAAAAAATTTAACTTTGTATTTTCTTTCATGAGACTAGTACGCCAAGGTCTTAATTTCAACCAAAACAGAAAATAGAGCCCATTTTGGGAACCACCTTGCATGTCTCAAACCAGGATGAGAATTTACCACCTCCAAACTCATGGAAATGTGGTTTCTTACTTACATCCATGAACTGCCGCTGGTTTTTGAGCTGCTTTTCAAGCACTTCAATTTGCTGTTTTAATTCAGTAATCTCCAGTAACTTTGTAGCCAGGTCCTGGTTACTTTGCAGCTGCTCCTCTAGTTCCACCTCCAACACCTTCATCTGAGAGCGTAAATTGGAATGGTCCTTCTCTGCCTGACACTGAAGCTCAAGTTTCTCCTTTGACAAAAATTCTACTTCCTTGAGAAGACCTGAGTAAGAACACAAAAACAATAAAAGCTGTCAGTGAAGGGTACAAAAGTCAGGCATTTCAGATGAGATGAAATTTGGGTATTTTAGACAGCATCAAAACAAATAAAAAATATTTATTCCTGAGGTGGGTTGTAAGAGACATCCTATACTGCTCTACCCTAAATCCTTGCCACACTTCTGTCCCGAATCTCTCCTTAATTAAGAATTCTCAGTTCCTCTAAACTCTGATGCCAAGATCCTCCTGTACCCATCCAATATCCAGTCTTGGGCTGGTTTCTCCATGGCTCCTGCCTTGTGCCAAGCTGGACACTGCTGCTGCCCTCTATACTGGTGAGGCAGCACCCAGAGCATCTTTCCAGTGGCCACTGGTGCCCAGCCTGACCCTGAAGCCAGCTGCTTTGAAAAAACAAAGTTACTGTATTTCTCTGAACCTGAGTGAGGATTAAAAACCAAAGAAAAATCATGAAAGAAAATCATTCCAGCTCTCAGGTTATAAAGGGAGGAAAACACCTGGGGAAAAAAGATGGCACAAATTTTCCCTATGCAGACTGCAGAAGAGATACCAAAAAGGGAAATGTACATAGCTGAAATTGTTCAAGTTATCAAGAGTTAATTTACAGCTACAAATTGCATTTTCAGATGGATGCACTGAATACACTGTTTAGGAGACCAAAATTGAAGACTTTACTGTGACCATTCTTGGACAAAAGCTACTTCCATTGTGAATATAGTTAGTAAGCTGAGCATGAAAAGAAACCTATTTTGTATCAAAGCAAGGTCCTGCAAGAGCTCATGATTTTACTTTTCACATGTTCTATTACTTACCTCAAATGTTTTTGGTGACAAGTTAAAGGTAAGTCTGGGATGCAACATGGACCCTAAGAAAAGATCCAGCCCAATTTCCAGAATGGACAATTCCCTTTTCCCTTTTTGAAGTACGACCAATAAAACCCACATGATTTCTGACATAATGTCTTTACAAGCTGCTATTACAAAAAACTACCACAGCCTACCTACAACATTTTTCTAGGGCTTCATTATCCATGGATATTTAATGATTTCTAGACACTTGATACTAAGCAAAAAATGATTAATATTTCCATGTTCATGTATGAAAAGATATAAGTGTGACAGGCTTGGAATAATGCAACAATATTTACAGTACACATTGGGGAAAATGTCACCACAGTGAGGATAATGGAAAACCATGTGAAGAACCTGTGCATTCACTGGCTCTGGAAATCAAAATGCCAGACAAAGAGAAACAAGGAAAGTTTGGGACACAAACATGGACTACATGAGCTCCTGAGCTCCACAGCAATCCTGTTGTGGGTTACAGTTACACTCCAACTACATTTCACTCCAAGCACTAATTATAGCCCATGCAATAACCACAGAGCAGTCACTGTGCCACACTCCCTACTTTTTACTTTATTTTTAAATAATCACAAGTTCATTTGGTTGTGGATGTAACTCAGGCTCTGGCAGAATGCATGAAGTGAAGACTCTGCCCTAATTTCTCTCCCAGTCCCCTTGGAGCTGTATAGTACTTATCATCTATTATCTGCATCACATAATGCAACAGAAAAAAACCCACAAAACCCAACAATATCTGAATTCTATTAAGACTTCCAATCCCAGCCACAGCTGCATGACAGAGAGTGTCTACTGCCAAGAGAAGGGAATAATGTGAATAAAATAGCACTCTACAGTGTATTTACTAACACGGGGTGCAGAGAGGAGGGCAAGGTCAGGTGCTAGAGATATTTATGATGATGGAGATATTTGGTCACCCAAAGGAATTCAGACTGACCCTGAGAGAACAGAACTGGTATTTGGGAAAACAAGCACAAGAAATTTGCCTGCTATATCCTAACAAACATTGATGGCTTCATTTTAGCTTCCAGAGGAACACCAGTGCTTTATGAGGAACAAAATACTGATTAGATAACACTGACCTACACAGTCACCTCTTCAGACAGAAATGTAAATTAATTGAAAAAAATAATCAGGCAAGCAGATTTTACCTGGAAGCAGCAGTATTTCATAGAAAGCAGGTATCAAATTTTGGCAACCTCTAAACTTTCTGACAAATTTAAAAAAATTTTTAAGCACACGTTCCCCAAGTGTATAAATAGAATTTCAAGCAACACGCCAAGAGATCATCAGCTCACAGATTTGTTTCTTTGTAGAGACAAACCTATTTTATTAATGCTACTGCACATCATGCAATTCCCCTTGGAAAAGGCCCCAGCACACTCCTTCCCACTCCCCAGATCATCAGCAAATGCCAAGCTCCATTCCAAGAGAGTTTTCATTAGCAAGGCCATTCTACTCACATTAGTACTCCACATGAAAAACAGGAGATGTCAGCTTTTCAAGGAATAAGCCCATATCAATCAGCTCCAAGCAATATGATTTGTATTTATCACGTTTTCCACATACTACAAACAATTCCAAATCTGAGGAAAAGTACTACAGATGGCTGGGGTGGGGGAAAGGGGATGGATTTCAGGACTTGGCCCTTGCAGCAAAAGTAACTGTTCAAGTTCTAAGGAGCTGCTGGCAGGAGCTGGGCTGCAGCTCCTGGGAGAATGTCAATCCCAAAATACACCATAACCAACTCTGTTCTACAGAGGGCAGCAGCAAATTGCAGGACAGTGAGGTGGACACCAAAAATAGGTTAAATTAAAAATAGTGCTTGAGGGAGATCTGAATGGACAGAAGGAATAAAGATACAGTAATGGGTAAAAAAACTCAGTGGAGCTTTTTGACTCTAACAGGAATTTACCTACGTAAATTTTTCTTCACCTGAGTGATTTGGTTTACTCAGCTCACACTCTCTGGGGAAAAGAAAAAGTCCAAAAACAAGAGACAGTGAATATGCAAGAATCTATGAATATATACATGTGTATAAATAAAATGAATCTAAAAAACAATAGGAGAATTATATTTTGAGTAGGCCACAAAATAATCATGTCAACTATGAATTTATCAGATCTAAATGTTAGCCACTCAGGAGTTAACTATGCAAACTTCCGTAGGAAAAAACATTTCTTTCAATTTAGCATCTACAAATTTGACTACAGCACTTGACCTTCAAAATTAGTGCATAAATCTAAAGATCTTTCCTGCTTATTTCTGGTTTCTTTTTTGATTTCTTTACTAGCCTTCCCTACCATTCTGCTTTTTATTTTTTCATTCTGACCTACCAATCCATTCAGTTACATTTCGCTCATCTCCCTTAGATCTCCCTTCAACTCTTGCTGTACTTCTTTTAGCACAGTTTTTCATCACCTCAAATATTTTTCTTTTCCCCCTCCCTTGTTTAACTTAATTTACTCATTTTGACAGCTGACTTTGTATCACTAGAAGCTCACAACCAGCTTGCAACACACCCCATCCTCTAAAAAAAAAATGAAGCTGGCAAAAACAAAGACAATGGCACAATGCGCTTTAAGCCTGATAGCAGCAAAAAATATTTTTCACTTTAAATACACATTATTTAACTGAATATTGCTAATTTTGCATCACAGAAGTCATAGCTTTTTACGGCCAAGATACTTACAAACCCAGTAACCTGTCAGGCCTAATTATTAAGTACTATTCCTCATTGTTAAAGTAAAAGTTACCAATTCATTCAGTCAGCGTTACAGCAACACAGCAAGAAAAAAAATCCACACTTGTCATTACAAACCTGAACCTTCTTTTTGTGCTACATTAGCAACAGGGGCTCCTAGAAATCAAAACACAGACACATGGACAAGATGAATAGGGAGGGCATTGCGATCCATTTCATCTTCTAGACCACCAAAAACACATATAGAATACAGAGGAGTGTATGGAATACAGAGGAGTGCCAATCTTCAGGCATTTCATCTTTATCATGCTCCAAAGCTCCTGTAGACCTTGATCCATGTCTGTAGAGCTTTCTGCCTTTACAGGAAGACCCTCTCACCTGTGTACCAGTCTGAGCTGCTCATTAGGTCATCGAGCCAACTTCTGATCCATGACAGGAGGACACTACAAGGCGCCCTGACTGGAGAAAAATTTGTTTTGTGCTAAGAATGCTGTAACCCTCTACTCACCAAGAATTGCCTGCTCCTGGGTGAGCTCCTGGAAGCGCTCCCTCATGTTCTCCAGCTCCACAACAAGGCGACGCTCAGATTCCTCCTTCAGGTTTAAGGCCTCTTCCAACGCAGCTTTTTCTGCAACGTAGCCCTCAATAATGCCTGGAAGCCAAGTCAGAAAGCAAATAAAGCCATAGACAAACTCATCCACTGGGAAAAAGCAGCTTGAAAATATGACTAAATTTTTGCCAAACAATGGAAGGTGACATAAAAAGGAAGTAGTAAAGGATGATTTGTCTTTATACTGTAGCTAGGCTTTTGACTACCTTAAGGAATAAAACATACTAGTTAATGTATTCTAAGATTATCAAGATTCTATGAGGCTGACACATCACAAAGTATCTCCAAATCTGTAGGATTCAAACAGGGATCACTAAGCTTTGATGGCCTGGGATGAGCTTCCAACACATCCTCTGCTAAGAGCTGATGTTTCAAGAAACAATCCCCAAAAAGTAAGATCAAATGTTAGATTTAGAGCCCAAGAAACCCAGGAAACAGAAAGCACATGATAAACGTTGGGAGGAAGAAGCTGTGAGTAAATGACACTGCAATCCATTTCTTACCCTCTGCCTTATGGAGCTCCAGTGCCAGCTGGTTCTTGGCCTCACTCTCCTCACTGAGGCACTCCATCAGCTCCTGGTGCTGGCTCACCACCTGCGCCGTCTCGCGATTGCGGCGGCTGAACTCCTCCTCAAACTGGGCATGGTTTTCATGCATCTTCTCCAGCTGCAAGGGAAAAATTGTCCCAGCATCACACGTCAGATGCAAGGTAATAATACTAGAGACTTTGCAACAAACCCCTCAAAATTTTAATCAAATTTATGCATTAAGTTCCAAGTTTTGAACTTTCATTTTAGTACTAAGCTGACTTTACCCAACACCTCTGGACACTTGGGTGAATCCCTGCGCTTGCATAGCAGTATTTTTGCCACAAGTCTTGCTTAGGAACCTAAGTTTCTTCACTGTGCATAAAAAGAAATACCTCCCTGTCACAGACATGTTTTATGAAAAATCCTTTCCTTAGGATTTTTCCTCCTGAGAAGCTGAGAGGCCTCAGGAACAAAATATAAACAATGATAATCTGCTGCTGTGGAATGCAACAGGTGCATCTGTGATTGGTCTCAGGTGGCTGTTTTTAATTAATGGCCAATCACAGTGAGCCGGCTCAGACTCTCTATCCAAGACACAAGCCTTTGTTATCATTCCTTCTTTTTCTATTCTTAGCCAGCCTTCTGATTAAATCCTTTCTTTTAGTATAGTTTTAATATAATATAGATGATAAAATAATAAATCAAGCCTTCTGAAACATGGAGTCATCCTCGTCTCTTCCCTCATCCTTGGACCTCTGTGAACACCATCACACCTCCCTATTGGCTAAACAGCTTAACTTGACACTTACTGAGCCACTTGAAATTCAAAGCATCCTTACACTTAAATTCTTCAAGAGATTCAGTCATGTCTAATAGACAGTGAAGTCCATACATCATCAGGTTTCCAACGAACACCCCCAGCAAGCAAAGTATGCTGGATCACAGCTGATGAGGGTCACCTAGAACCCAGATCTGCCATGGCTTGGGCAAGTGCTTCAACCACAAGTTAGCTATGTATCAGTAGAAGCATCATCAGTACCTAAAAGTAAATTTACACACCTCATTCTAAGAGGCATTTTTGAAGATTGTGAATATAAATTTCACCAGACATCTCTGGGTTTCCCAAAATACCCAATGAGTAGGCTGATTTCAGACATGTTTTTCCCCTTCCCATCTTCTCTTCAATTAGGGACTTCCTTATCCAACAAACTAATTACTGTCACACTAAGTTAAATCCTCAGATGCATACAGTGCTTGTGAATCTACCCCACATGTGCAGTTTAGACATAGCAAAAGTCAGCATGGAATTAGTGCATTCATAAAAGAACTTCAGTAAGTGCATCTCCTTGTGTCACAATTAAAGCATATAATTACAAGGACATTTGTTTGCTGCTATCTACATACTGCCCAAGCATTCTGACATTGGACTGAGTTTTCCTGAACCTACTTATCAGTTTTTAAAAGGCATCAATGAGAAGTGTGATAAAAGACCCTCAAAAAAACTCCTGGTCTCCTGAAGTTACCAAATGAATTTAAATCCCAGTTTAAATTTAACTTAAGGTGACCAATCTATTGCCCTCCCACAGGATCTGTTAAAAGGTTAAAAATGCAGCCTGAAAACTGATTTCACATTTCCAGTGTTATACGCAAAATTACGGAATGGTTTGATTTGAAAGGGACTTTTAAAGACCAGTTAGTTCCAAACCCCTGCCCTGAGCAGGGACACCTTCCACCAGACTAGGGTGACTCTAGTTCACTTTTAAAAGATTAAAAGCTTTACTTGTTTAGTTGACTCTGTAACCAGTTCCAGAAGTCTCTCCACCGCAGTGCGCAAACGATGACAGATTTTCAGTATCGCTCCTTCACTCTCACACGCCAATTCTGGCTTTGCAAAAACACTTTCACATAAGTATTGGCTCAACTCAGACACTTCATCAGTCCCTGGAGACAGCTGGTTGTCTTCTGTGAGAGTCTCATCAAGCAGCTCCTCTACTGCAAACAAGGAAGCTATTGGAAAACACAGAAGAGTGACAGCTGGCCACAAAAGTGGCCACACAGATGACTGACATCAGGCAGTGACATGGACTTGGACATGCACCACAAGAAACTTGGACCCATCAACAATGCAGTGTTGAAAAATCATGAGGGTTTTCCACAAGGTTTTGCAATCTTGTGCTATACATCAGGACCAGGAACTCTGCTTTCACCAAGTCCATCTTTCTTGCCCCATGATCTATCCAAGCTTTTCAAACAACACTGTAGTAGTTGCACTATTAAAAGAATTAAACTGAGAGAACACTGGTAGACACTATCTTAAGTGTGGACCAGCTTTGAAAAACACAAACATTGCAAAAAGAGATATTCTCATCCATACAAAAGGCAGTTTTCAAGAATATGATATCTGCATCCAGGTTTGCTGATTTGTACTCACCCTTTACTAGGTGATGGTTTTCTTTGGCTTTGAAATACTGCATGAATCCCATTTCTTCCATAATACTCTGAGCTTCTTTAGAATCTCCAGAAGCCAGACTGTCATCAAGGCAAAGACCAATCTTGCTACAGATAAGGTCCTCAATAACTACTGTGGCCTTCACCACTTCCATCAGCAGTTTCAAAACGTGCTGATAAGATTCACGTAGTTTTTCCCTAGAACAAAAACATTTTGAACATTTGAAAAATTGCACACACTTGATTTGAAAGAGACTTTGAACCTACTCTAAGCCTGACAGTCTAAAATGGGTATCTGCCATGGTTGGGCAGTTATCAGTGAAGATCATTCAGTTGACTCACAAAAACCAGGTCATTTTTAAAGAGCTGGCACAGCTGATGCCTTGTCAAGGCTGACCTAGAGCAGATGCTGGGCAGAGTTAAAGAATAAAGTAGGGATTTATTAAAAGGCCTCAGTGGATCCATCTTGGGCAGCACAAGAGCCCAGCCAGGGCTACACTCAAGATGGGCCCAAAATGGTCATAAAATGAACAACTGGTCACAGGGTCTCTCACTTTTATAGGTTCTGGTGAATTTGCACATTGGAGTTCATTGTCCAATTACAGCTTTAGGTTATCAAGTCCCATCCTTCTTGTTTTTCTCTCTTCAGTCCATGTTGTTTGTGCTCTTGGGCCTAAAATTTCAATCATTTGTCCTTGGTCCCCAGCTAGAGAAGGAATTGTTTTGTCTCTCTACTCTGTGAAGGGAGCTCACCATCCCTTAATAAGAAGCTCAGAACTACACACTTAAGCAGCACAGAATCTGAAAAATATAAAAGCTAAAACTTCAGGCATCACAGCAAAGCACCTCTGTCATCTCCACAGGTAGATCACACTACAGCCACAATCATCTCAGCCTTCCATACCTGTGGAAGCACCAGCAAGGAAGACACTACTACAGTAGGAGGAGCAAGAAGTCTACTACTACAGTAGCAGTGACATCAAACAACTAGAGGGTGTTCTGGCAGACCTGACAACAAAACTTCTATTTATGAAAATGTTTCTATTCTATCTATTTCCATTTATGAAAGTATTTTAGTTTAAGATAAACACTAAGCCAGTTTCTGAAAGATGAGAGAGGGAATTCTAGAAGCTTATTCAACATGACAGCTTCTCTAATCCCCGTGACATGTCAAACCAATCCACTCCATCTGAAAGCCTCTTGGTCACAGAACCTCTCTCCAATTTTTTAGATTTCTCCAAGATTAGAGACAGTAGAAACCCCAAAACACCAAGGTCTTCATTACGCTGAAAGAAAAAGAGCAAGAAAAAACCCAACTTGCTCTTAATGTCAGAACAGCTTGATAATATAAAAAACCATCAAAATAATTTGCAAATAAAAACAATATATCAACCTCCAACACTACTATTGTGAGCTGGCTTAATTTTGCCTAGTTATTGATTTCTTTAAGAGAAGTGAGAAAACAAGCAAATAGAAAAGCACTAAGCATGATGTAACCAAAGATGAACAAACCTTTCCTCCTTGGAGTGCTCAATATCAGACCTCAGCAAGGCCAGCAAATTTTCTCCTTCTTGGTTTTCCCTGCCCAGCCACTGAAGAAGTGTCTTCAGTTCAGACTTGGTCTCCTCTATTTCATGCTTGAAAGAGGCCACTTCCTTTTCCAGCTGTGGAAGTACAGTGAATACACAACAAAGTCAACAATTTCCCCTAAACTTTGCTTTATAAACTCTACTTGAAAACAAGTTTCTAGAAAATTACTTCTCTCCTTGTATTTATTTTTTTCAGATTATATCTATATCAGATTAAAACATATGATTACATATAAATAAAAATACATATTTGTATGTGTATACCTACCCTCACCTCCAGATTCTGCTGCCAAACAAATTACTGCCTTTGTCAGAAACTCTGTCTCATCTGTAAACTAGCAAAGAAGTCAAAATATCTATTTGGGAGAAAACTGCCAAGACAGAAAAGCATTCTGTGCCCATGCCAACATTCTCCACCCTCACCAAGTCCTACAAGAAGAGCTTGAAAGAGTAAAGCATTCCCAGTCAGGAAATTCTCTGTGTTACTCTGTTTCCCCCTAGTCTAACATACCACAAGAATTATACCTTCAGTCTCTACACATATTGAGGCAGAGAGCCCTATGCAAAAATACAACCCTAAAATCACATTTAAAATCTAGTTTTAAAGTATTTTCTCCACACCTGGTTAATTATTGCTGCTCTTTCCTGCAGCTGGGCTGATAACATTTCTTGTTCCTTTTGGTGAGCAGCCTGTGCCTTCTCCCTCTCCTGAATCAATATTTGCTCCTTGTCATGTAGTGATGCCTTCTTTTCAGCTTCAAATTCTTCCTGCAGAAATCACATAGACTTGGATTTACTGAGAGAAGAAAAACCAAACACCACCACCATCCTCCAAAAAAACCCTCAAACATCCCTTGTATTTTTTCTGTATTCTTTAGAAGCACACATTTTGCCTCTCAGAATAATAAGTAGTAACTTACACATCAACACCTCAAAACAACAAAATTATGCTAAAACTGTGTTTAAAATCAAAAATAGTGTGGCCAGCAGAACCAGAGTAGTGACTGTCCCTCTGTACTCAGCACTGGTGAGGCACAATTTTATCTATGAACACTAATACACTCCAACGTGATGGCCACCTATTTTTGCATTGGCAAGTCAAGAAAACAGTTTTTCCCCATGGCAAGAAATAAGACTTCAGAGCAGAAGACCTGCAGTCACCTGAGCTGACACAGATCCTTTGCAGAAGACTGAGCCAGTCTGTGCCCCATGCTCTAGCAGGAAGGTAAAAATGGGCTGACACAAAGGGGTAGGATGACTTTCCTTGACCTAGAGCATGGCATTTGTGGACAAAATCTCTTAAGCAGCCTGCTTGTTCTTCTCAGAAACACTTAGGAGAGCACAGACAAATTCTGAATACCTCAAATCTGCCAGGGAGGCAGAGGGAAGACACCAAGGGAACAGGCTAGCATGAAGAGAACTGCATAAGCAGCACAGGGGAGTGGGAAGGGAAAGGCTTGCTGTAAAAACCTGTATCAGCCCACAGTACAGGTCAGTCTGACACTGCAAGGAGATCCAGCCAGTCTCTTCTGGGACAAAACACTGGTTAGCAAGTATATGAGGCAAAAAACCCAGCTGAATCCACAGACAGCTGCAACAGCAAGTGAAATTTCTGGTGTTGCAAATGCTAATTAAGGCAACATAAGAGAAAAAAGCAGGGATCATTTCTGGAGTTTCTGCACAACCCTCAGTCCAGTCCCAGCTTCTGGGGTTCAGCTGAGGACAGCAGTGCCAAATATACCTGTAGCAGCTTTTCAGGACACACTTGTGCCCTCTGTTTCCAAAGACAGCTGCACCAAGTAGAGAGAGGTCAAACACTGATCAGGACTACACAGAGGGGCAAAGGCAGGAAACGCGTTGAAAATGCTTATCATGATGTTTACCATGAAAGCAGAGATCAGCAACAAGAGTACCAACAAAGTATCTCACAGGCAGAGTTCACTGCCATCACACAGTTAGTAAAAGCTTAGATAATACTGAATATTTTGCCACATAGACACAGTATGTGCAGTAGATGTGGGATGATAGAAGGGCACAGTCTCTGCAGACACTAAGAAGAAAGTCTCAAATGACAAACTGAACGTGTACACAAGGAATGGTGCTTAGAGCATGCTCCACTGATTGTTTTGGTTCTGGCTGAAGGACACCTCACATCCAGTTCAGGACTTGAGGACAACCCTGAAGTAAAGACAATTGCTCACAGAACACTGCTTGATTTCCAATGCTGTTTTTCTAGTTCTAACATTGTGAAGCATGGGAGAGATCTCTCTCCGACTCCATTTCAGAGGCTGAAGAACAAAAATCTTACACCAAATGCTCTTTTTTCACTGAAACACTCCCAGTGCTTACTCAGAAGAGCGTTTTCACCAGAGCCTACCTTCAGCTGTGCAATCTGCTGTTCCAGCAGCAACTCTGACTGACACTTCAACAGCTCAATCTCCTCCTGGAACTGGAGCTGCTGCTTCAATTTTACCTCCTCAAACTGAGCCAGAAGAGCTGTTCTCACAGATTTTACTTCAGAAGCTGATGCAGAAGCATACAGCTGCAGACAAGGAAGGAATATAAAATATTTTAGCCATAGTGTTAGAATTAAGGAAAAATAAAACCAAATCCATCAAGCTAAACCAAATTCTGAAGGGTACATTCACAATCCTCAAGGTCATACAGGGCTGCTGTCTGTCACCATGCTGAGTATAGAAAAAAAAAAACAGTTGATAAAAATAGATAAGCAAGCAGGCATTAGGTATCAAGTATCTCCTGTATTCATGAGACCATCAGGTCAGACTAACAAAGTATTCCTGACTTACTCCTTCCAACAGACACTGCTCTAAAAGAAATTTAAAAAAATAGGGGAAACTGGGGGGAGAAATACAGGGAGAGCATATATTTTAAGATGTGATTTCCCTTATTCAAATGGGAGCAAGCATTACACATCTCTAATGCAATTATCCTGGGATACAATAGTCAAAGGTTTGAGACATTTTTGGTCATCTGAGGTTTCTTTCCTACTGTTTTCTCTAACAAGAGTCACTGTAGTCATCAGAACAGAAATCCTGTTTCTAGGATGATGTGCTTGAAGACTGAATGACCTAGAGAACCTCCCAGGAAACTAATGAAACTTCCTCCCCAGGCAATCTCTTCTTTGTAAATTATTTAAGAGTTATTAGGAACATTATCAAAAAGCACAAGTTAGCAATATTTTAATTGTGTTCTGTGGTTCTAGCTGGATAAAGCTCATTTTGTTTGTGACTTCTAACTATATGAGTGTAATATAACACCAGTAGGTCCTTGCATCTGCACAAGTCAGATTGTGTCTTCTTATTGTTAGCACTGTTAAAAAAATATTCCAAAACCATCTAGATGTACAGCCTTATTTCTAAGTTGAATAAAATGGAAATTTTTTAATGGTAAAACATGGATTGCTTTGGGTTTAGGTATTAGCAGCATTCTGACCTCTTGCTCTCGTTCATGCTGTGCTTTGAGTTTCCCCAGTTCTTCTTGCAGCTCCCTGGAGAACTGTTCCTTATGTTTCCTAATATCTGCCTCATGAAGCTCCTGAAGCTCTTGGAGTGCTTTCCTGTGCCTTTCCTCCATCTGCAACACTTGCTCACGTAACAGATCCAGAGCCAGACGTTTTTCCTCTTCCAGCAACTGCCTTTGGTTTCGAAGAGCTGTGTTCAGATCATCCTGTGTAAGCAGTAATTTAAGAAGGGGGAGGGAAAAAAAACAAGTACAATTATCTTTGCAACCCATTTGTGAAGCACATGTCCTGCTGTATCGAGGCTTTTAAAATAAACAGGAACAATATTGTTTCATGAAGGATGAGCATACATATATATAACATTCTCTAAAACATTTAAATGGGTTTATTTTTCTTATCTAACATAAGTTTTGTAAATCCTTACTTATTTGGAAAGATCTTTAGATTCCTAGAGATGTGACTTAACCTCCACAATTACATTTACTTTGGTCTAATCACTTTCTGAAGAATTACACAACAGCTCTACCAGGGAGAGAAGGTCTGAGCAACAAAATGGAGATCCTCCAATTTTAAACACATTAAAAGACACACCTCATTTGTGCCTTTTCCACAAATGATATAGAAAATTCGTTAGGCTGAGCATTTGGGGCAGGAATCAACAGATGGATTTAATTTTCAGCTGGGGTTTCCTGTTTCAGTTCATAATATGGCCCCACACAATGTGTCAGTGCTGGCACAAAGAGGTTGTGGAAATATCCCCTGGGAACAAAGGAAAAGGCGATCCCACACAATGTGTCATGAAATTTCACCTCCTATGCCAGGTTTTCTTTCTCACTCACCTTGTGAGCTTCCTCTGCTTCAAGAGCCATGGTTTTAAGCTTTTCCATATTAGCAGTAGCTAGCTCAATTTTCAAATTATTCTGGGAAAACTGAAGTTCCTCAGCATGCTTCAATTTCAGCATCTCAATCTCCCGAAGCAGTCGTGCCTGATGGATTTTATCCTGCTCTTGGAGCTGCTCCCTGTGCTGCAGCTGTAGCTTCTCCAGAGCCCTACAGTGCTCATCTCTTATGGTCTGAATTTCAGATAGGTAGGAAGACTCCAAGGAATCCAGATTTGATAAGTGCTTAACCTCCAGCTCATCGATTTGGGCCTGATGCTTTGCCTGTAGCTCAGCAACACAACTTTCAAGCTGAATCTGCTGTTTGCTTTCCAGTGCAGATTTAAGTGTCTCAATTTCAGCTTGGTGTTTTGCCTGTAAATCAGCTGTCAGAGACAAAATCTGCTGCTTATGCTTCTCCTCTAACTGCTGACTTTGGAGTTCCAGCTCATCCACATGTTTCTCTTTCAGCTTTTGGAGAAGAATCTCTTGCTCAGTCGTGAATTTCTGAGTCATTGCTTTGTGCTCCTCCATAAACCTGTATTATTTCCAAGAAAATTAAGAAAATATTGTCAAAAAAGTAACTTTTTTTCATTAATTGAGCTAATAAATAATAGCCCAAGGAAACTAAACAGACCTCACTTAGTCTCCACAAGTTTTACTTGATGCTTCACATGCAGAACTAAATTCAAAGTAAACCACAATGATGATTTCATAGCCACATAATTAAAGGTTTCTGCAATGTCACTTGGGAGTAGCTGGTTATTACTACAGAAACTGGCGTCCCTATTAACTTACAAATACAAAGAAATATATTTGAGAAGTAGCAATGTATACACCATGAGATACTGTCATGGTAGTACATCTCAAATGTGTTGTCTGCAAATAAATGAACTGTCATAACCAACACCTCTAAAAACATCTGGTAGAGACAGACATAAAACCACTGTGGAGGTCTATGTGGGACAGCTGGGGGCTCCTCCAAACCCAGCTGAGTTCTGCTTAAAACCTGATGCAGAAGACTTAGTATCTGAAGTACTGCCCTTTACTGCAATCAGTAACAACAGTATTTTTGCATGCAGACACCAATAACTAAAAAAAAAAAAGCAAACAGTTATCTAAAAATTAAGTTGCTGCTTTCAGTACTTTCTTACAGTCATTATTTCTCCAGTTCTGTTATGTGAACATATTTCTGGGGAGGAAGAACGGATCAATTTGAAGCAATGCATTCAAACACCAACAAGTGGTTGTTTACTTCCCTTACTTCACTTGAAACAACAGGTGTAGGAAGGGGAAGAAAAACAGGAGTTCCAGGCATGTAACCCAAAGTAAAGAATACCAAAGGGGGCCCCATCAACCTCAGCTTGTGCTAACCCTAATTCAATGGTTAGCACAAGCTTAATTCACCAGGAAAAGCTTGTTGACTTCAATTCCAATTGTTTAAAAACATTTAGAGAATTTTTCCACTGATATATCCTATTACACTTCTCTTTGAAGGCTGTTATTTGATTTCCAGCTTTGTTGTACTCCTAGCAGGCAAAACTTGACTACATTTTATTTGCTAGACTAGATGAAATTCCTTTACAGATAGTGCCATCAAGTGACTACCTTGCACTATCACTCATGAAGTCTAAAGTAAGACAAAGCAACTCTAACAATGAGTGAACTTCTAAGGGAAACTTACTTGTTTTGTGCTTCCAGGAGTTTCAGTGCACATTCTTCCTGCAGGCAGAGTGTGGCCTTTTCCATTTCTTTTGCCATGAGGGCTTTGGCTGCCTCCAGGTCAGCTTCATATTGCTGCTGAGCTTTCTGCACAGCCTGGGCACCTGCAAGGCTGTCCTCCAGCTGCTGCAAGTTGTTTTGCTGCTCCTTCACCAGCTTCTCCAGCTCCAGAATTTTGGCAGCTTGCTGATCTTGAAGTTGAATCATTTCAGCTTCACGGACTTCAAACTGTTTTTGTAAGTTCTGCTTCTCAGATTCTGCTCTGGTTTGCAGTTCTGTGTGCAATAGTGATAACTTCTCTTCTGCTAGGATTCTCTGGGCCTCACTTTCACATTGCCATTTCTTCTCTTTTTCTTTGTACATAGTCTCTATTTTCTGGACTTCTTCTCTTAATTCTTTTTTGTGATCCTCAGCAATTTTATATTTCACCTGTGAAGACAATTATTCAAAACCAAATTGAAGTGTGTGAACACTCTCAGGCATTTAAGGTCTTGAAAAGATTAAATTCTTGTATTGAACTAGTCGTTCCTAATGAAAGTAAGGCTGAAATGACCATTTTTAAACTGACATGGATTAAATTCAATGCATTATTAAGAATTAATTTGGGTTATGAAGATAAGAAAAAATTATGGCAGAATTCTAGAATTAATATGGTACTCTATGTTGATTTCTCTTGAGGTCACTTTTCTTTTCAGGAGTTCAACTTACACAGCTATGGGCATCTTAGGTGTTTCTATTAGGCATGAATGAAAATCCCTTCTAAACCTCTCCTTCTAAAAGCCACACCAAAAGAATGTAGCACAAAACGCAGAAGCCAAAGCAGCAAATGATTGCTCCATTAGAGAAAGCAAAAAAAGACTGTCTCTGGCTTTCTCCAACAGTTTCTAAGCCTGGAAAAAGACACATATCATATATCCATGCCTCTTTAAAAAGGGTGGAAAGGAGGACTTGATAAATAAGAGCTTCACCAATCTAATTCTCATAAGCATTCAAATATGGAGCAACTTAAGCAATGAATTAACATTTATTCCAAGTTTATCCTCAGCTGAAGCAGCTGATTTAACATGTAAGAGTGATGTTACTGTGTATGAATGTCTCAACTCTCAAACTCTGAGGTACAAGAGACACCCCAGAACAGAAGTGTATTCCAACATTTATGTCTATCCAGACAAGTCCATTTAAAGCTTTAGCTGCTATCTCCAAACCAGGGAGTTTCAAATTCAAGTGCTGCTTCTCCCTCCCTGGGCCTTCCCACCAGGCTGGAGCTTGCCCAACTCTACACAAAACAGTTCTGCAGTACAAATTACCTTTTCCATTTCTTCTTTCAGATGCTTTTCATTCTGCTCAGAAAAATCTTTCTGTTTTGTAAGCTCTTCCTTTAAGTGCCTTATTTCTTCTGAGAGCTCTGCAATGTGCTGTTTCTCAGAGTTGAAGAGAGAAAGCTTGGCTTTGTGCTCTTCCTCCAGCACAGACACTCGCTCAGCCACCTCCACCTCAACCTGGCGTGCTACATCTTGAACACTCTGCAGACACAGTTTGGTGATTTCTGGAAAGAAAAACAAAAAACCCAAGCCACACAATAAAATGACATGCTGGAACTTATTTTAACAGCTCCTATTGATGCATAGAAATAAAGCTGAAAGTTTTTGGCTGTGCAATTTATCAGTAGCCAAGCTAAACACAGGACAAGGAGAACCCCTTAGCTGGATGATTTTATACTCTGTTCCATTTTATCATCACCTCGGGAATTTACCACTATTAATACACACAGAATAGTCATAAAACCTGTGGCAGGACCTCCCTCCTTATCTGCAGCTGCCAGAGGAGTAGGATTTCTTTCTGGGCAATGTAATGGCAGATTTATGGAAGTTTTATCTCCTCTTTTGCACATCATATTTATAAAGGCATTTCCCCAGAAGTCAGATGGGACAAATCTCTGAACATTCTAATTTAAGGAGTTTTGACATCCTCTCAAGTATTAAAAATAAATAATTGAAGATAAGAAATCTAAGTGCAAATTAAAATAGCTCTACTAATCCTTTTAGCCAACATACTGTGGAACACAATTATAACCATGTGTGTTACATTAGCTAACTAAGTTATGTATTGTTAGTCCAAATGCTTGTATGACAGTGCCCTTCTAGGCATCAAAAATTAAACTTGATCAACTCCTTTTAGGAACTGCTCCACAGTTCTAGTAGTTTTTGCCACAGAATAAACAACTTCAGGTCACCACATCTTCAGAAGTGACCTCAATGTGCCCATAAGTGCTCAATGAAAGGGATTAACACATCTGTTAAACGTTCCCCAGAGTTTAGGGTAAACTAAAGTTGAAAACTTCCTCAGATAAGCCCATTTAAAGAAAAACATGAGCCACACAAGCAGCTCATTGTTTCCCTTCCAGTCTGTCAGGCCATCCTACCTTTAGACTGTTGCTCTGAAAGTTGGGCATGGAGCTGCTCATGCTCTAAACCATGCTTCCTTTTCAAGGCCTCAATTTCTGTTGCATATTTGTCTGACAGATCCATCTTCATTTTCATCAGGTCCTCTTCATACTGAAGTGCAAGGGAGGATCTCAAGGAGTCCAATTCATGCCTGTGTTGTTCTGTAAGTTGTAGCTGCAAACAGGCAAGTTCTTCCTACAGAAATAAAGGGTTAGGAAGAGATCTTTAGCTTCTAAGAAACCATGGTGAGAATCTTTCAATAAGAGAAAGCAAAATTCCTTTTCCAAACTCGTAGTCAATTTGAAACAAGTTGAGCAAAAGTGTTGAGATCTTCAGTTACAGCAAGGTGCATGAAAATAGAGGCATGAACGTAAGAGGGGCCAATTAGCATCTTGGCTTGAAGAGAACAAAGACAGGAACAATTACTAACAGCATGATAGAAAAGAGAAATTAATTCTGCACTGGTGCAGAACTGATAAATTCCTTACCCAGCACAGGATAACCCAAACAGCACATAAAATTACAGAGCACTGTTACAGCTGTTCTACTCTACAGCCTCACTGAGGCTGACAGCTATTTCAAGTTGGTAATTCACAACATTCTTGTCAAAAATAATTAAGCCCTACTAAACACCTATAATTAATTTTCTCTTTGCAAGACCTAGGAATTAGATATCAATTTTCATACAGGTAATGTAAAGAACAGTAGAACTTGAACTACATCAAAAATCTACCTGTTGTTGTTCCAGTTGTTGGTTTAGCTGATCAAGTGCAACACTTCTCTCTTTCTCAGCAGTCTCTTCAAAAAGTGTGACAGAAGACCTGAGAAAAGGGTTTGAAAGTTTAAGACTATGGTATGTCATGAATCAAGTGAAATTTACTTGATGATTTATGGTGTAGTAGGCAAAGTACTCAAAGTAGGCAAAGAGCCACTTTAACAACTGCTCGGGACTGGGCCATCACCTAATGCTCAATCCCAATAGATGCTAATATCATCTTTTATGCCAAAGAACAATAAAATGGAAGCATGCTGTCACAAAATGAAAGGAAAAAGAACAGATCACCTGCTGTCCCCTGCTTGATCTTGACTCATTTCCAACTCTGGCAGTGAAGAGTCCGTCAGCTCTTGTGGCCTTTGATGCAAAAAAGTCAATTCCTTTTTGTAGTTTTCTTCAGCAACACTTAACTTGTTTTCAAAATAAAGTCTCAGTTGTTCCAATTCAGCTTCATGCTCCCTGTTTCTCTGCTGAAGCTGCTGCTCAAACTCCTGTTTTAAACACTCTATTTCTTCTACCTGTGATGCTCGAGCCAGGAGCTGCTCTTTTAGCTCTGGAACAGAGGCAAAGCCAACACAAGCACTAAGAACACATCTCTTTAGGCCAAGTCATTCTGTGAAGATCAGGTTTATTTGCCAAGTGTCAGTGGTTTAGGAATGGTATTGTCCCATTATTTTTCCACTGAAAACACCACAAGCCACTCCTTTCTCAATGGGACTCACAAAAGGCAGGGATCATAGGTTGAGGTAAGAACCATTTACTGGAAATAGCAATGAAACAGGAAAAATCAACTTCTGACAGACAAAAATTCCTTCCTCAGAAGACATTCTCAGTTACACTGCATTCAGAGAAACCATCCTCATGCTAAGAATCAAAATCACCAACCCACTGCTATAGCTCTCCTCATTTTCTTGCAGTCCAGGACTAGGCTGGCAACAAGCAGAGCCCTGCATTGCTGCTCAATCTTCACACCTCCTTGCTGTTGCAGCACCCAGAAGCAATAAATTACTCAAGAACATTTAATTTGCTCCAGGCAAAACTACCCAAACAAAACCAAATTGAGCATAAACTTTGCAGAAAACCAAAAATGAGAGGAAGGAAAACAAAATGATACTTGAATGATGGTTTGCTACCCATCATGTGCTCAGAGGCTGAACTGACTGCATTAAAAGAAACAGCCAATGTAACAGGAATGCAGTAAAAAGCAGCTACCAAGGCTGGTTCAGCAAGCTGCCCTCCTTCCAGAGAGTGACAACTGCATCCTTTTCCTTAGCCCTCTGGGAGATTTATTCCCCACCTGCTGTATTAAAGCAGCAGTAGCATTTAGGTAAGTTAAAAGGTAGGAAAAAAGGGAAAAAAACTTCAAGAGATAAGCTTTCCCAATAGCTCAAGTCTCCAAAAAATTCAAGTTAGTTAAATCCCCAAAGAATCAACTGAACAGGGAAATACATTTCAAGAAGAAGGAATTTTGAGAAGTTCCTTGAAAAGAAACAACTTGCCTGGAGAAAAGCAGTTGCTTATGTTACACAAGAGAAACTTAAGAAAAGTTGATGGAAACAGATGATGCCATCCAGGAGCAACACAACTGATTGTCACAAAGTGGTTTTGTGTAGCAAACCAGAAAATGCATCTGTGGCATGAAAAAATGCTCAAAATGACAACGTCAACAGAAAGAGTAAGAGAAGAAATAAGTGTTCAAGGCCAGGTTGGATGGGGCTTGGATAGTGGAAGGTATCCTTGCCTATGGCTGGGGTTGGAATGAGGTGATCTTTAGGGTGCCTTCCCCCCAGACCACTCCATGATTCTGTGAAGTCCATGGTTCAAGCCTGCTTCCAAGGAAGGAAGAAGTTGACAGGCACAGGGACCAGAGGAATCAAATGACAAGAAGGGACAAGTGACACCACCAAAGTGATAGGCAAGGCAAGTTTAATCTGACATAGGGAGGTTCTGCCTAACCAGCAAAGTCTACCAGCACAAAATTAACCCAAAAAAAAAGTTTCATTGTTTTGAACTGGCATGGCATTCTTACACCAGAGCAGCAATCCATCATGCAGCTGCTATGGTTTGAATCCCACCATCAACCCAAATGCATGGTCAAATAAATCAGCACTCAAATGAGGAGCAGCAGAGCAAAACAAAACACCTTTAAGATCTCACACACCAAGAAATCCTCACCTGGACCATGGGCCTGCATTCTGGTCTCACCACCTTGATGAAAGATGAAAGCAGAAAGGGTCCAAAGAATGGGATTGTGAGTGGTTAGAAACATAGAAAAACATGTGAAATGCTAGAGATTAGAGCTACAGAGAAGAATTCAAGCCAATACTATGAAATGCTATGTACTGTAATTCTGTAATACCAAAACAACAAGATGAAACAGTCAAGGTAAAGTCTGCCTAACAGAAAAAACTACTTATTTCATGTATGACCAAACCAAACCCTAATACAGCTCAAAAGCTACCTAAAGTTATATTATTCAGAAAATCTGGAACAGGATTTGAAGTATCTTACATGTGTCTTCTGTTCTAACTACCCCAGCAGAACTCAAGAACCTCATTTTAGAGTCTCAACACAAGAACACTGGCAGAGTCATGGTCCTAGGTTTTCTATTTCCACAGAAGTTCTTCAATGTGTTACACATGTCTGTGCACACACATCTAAGACATGTTATATTTTATGTCAGAAGTGCATGTCATCTCCAACCACTACACTGCAAAACAGGCTGTTTTATTTAATACACCTGGCTCTTGAAACAGAAATACAAATAGGAGCATGCTATTGCACTGACCAGCATTTTCTCCAGTTTTTAATTACATGATAGTTAATTTGACATTTCAATGAAAAACCTTTCATTTTCATGAAATATTTTTATAGTGTGCAGGAATGGAGTGAGAAGGGAAAGCAAAAGCACAGGAGTAAGCTTTCCCCCCACAGTCACACCGTGCTTTTTCACACTGCAGAACCTGTTATCTGACACCAACTCACAACCTACAGACAGATCACTGGGCTACAACCCACTGACACTGTGGCCTTCCTGTGTGTTTCTGGTAAAACAGCTAAAAGCATTTTGTGTCAATCATGTGTCCTTCTGTATGAAGAAGAGGCAAAAAAATCAAATAAAATGTGTCAGTTATGAACATACCACTTAGCTCTTGTCGATTTGCTCGGGTGCTGTCAAGCTGAGACCAAAGCTGCCTCATTTCTTCTTGTGACTGAACCTTGAGTTGCTCATGCTTGACCTGAAGCTGGTCCAGCTACAAAAAAAAACATGTTAAAACCAAAAAAAAACAAACACCCCACCACAACTTGTTAAACAATTTTGTTCTCAGGGCTTATTTTACACTCAAGAGACACTTCTGTCAGAACTAGGTGGAAACAGTGACAACACCACTCAGCTCCTGACAGTATCAGAGATACTGAGGAGCAGCATCTCAACTCTTACACCCACTCCTCTGAGAGAGAAGAATTTGTTCCTGATGCCATAAGTATCTCCACTGGCAAAAAAAAAATAAGGCATTAGCCAGATAAAAATAAAATATGAGAACCATAAATTTAGGAATATAAATATAGCTAAAGAGATGGCACAAAATGGCACAAAGGCAACTGCATTCCAAAGGTTTTGAACTCCTATGGAAACTCCCAGAGTATTTACCTGCTTCATGATGCATTTTGCTTTTCCAATAACATCTTTAAATACAAACAGATCACCCAAATGATATGGTCTAGTCTATGGTCTAGTTTTTGTTATATAAAGAGAAATCAGCTACTCTAAACTGCTCAAGAAATGTCACTTACCTCCTTCTGAAGATCCTGTTCTTTTTCTTGGCTTTTCATCTTTATGTCTTCTAGGAGTTGATTATGTTCAGCCTGCAGCTGTTCTTGTAACTTTGAGATGGCTAACTGGTGTTGCCTCTCCAATTCTATACATTTCACTAAAATGAAAAATTAGTTCTGTTACTCCCTCATCCCGGTTAATGAATAACCTGTACAACTTCTGTGCAACAAAACCAGAAATGAATTGTCTCTAGCTTCAGTACAAGCTTTCAGGGAATCACAGAAATGCTTGAACAGTAAAGTATTTGCAAGTCAAATATTTCCATGCACTGCTTTGTTGTTCTCTGCATCCCACACTGTTAGTTAGCCAAGAGACAACCATTTGTTCCATTAAGCCTTAACTATCCACAATCCAAATGCAATTTTTTGTTAGAAAAAGCTTTTATTAATATAAACCACAATTTTGATTAACTCAGCAACTGTCAGAACAGGATTTCAGATGGGAGCAAAACAGCACCTCCCTTTAATATTCACCTTTCATCTCTGTGGAAGTTGAAATGCAACAATGCTACCCAGGTTTTAAATAATTTTTCATTTACAGCTTTGTCCAGACAGTCTCATACCACTGTCCCAGTTTTAAATAAGGCCACATAAATACAGCTTGTATTTGTTTTTATACATGTTGTAAAATCTATGAGTCTGTTCAATAAAACAGCTGCCTCCCAGAGCATGATACTTACTTTTAGACTGTACATTCTCAACAGAAAGAAGCCCCAGCTCTGCTCTGACTTTTTCCAGATCCATTTCCAGAGATTTCTGCAGTGCAATCATCTCAGCCTGATGTTTTCCACACAGCTCCTCACACACACTTTGTAAACGTCTATCAGACTCCAATTCCCAGTCTCTTTTGAGAGTCTAAGAGAGTAAAACATGCATTATATTAAAGCAAACATGTTTAGTACATTAATGATTCTTTTTCTCCATTTATTTGTCCTTTGCAATAAATCTGTAGCAGATCTGGGACTTGTACCAGCTCTTGTTTTCTGAAAGGACCTTTCTTTTTTTCTTGTATAAAGAACAGAATTTGTACCTCTAATGCCTGGACATGTGTCTCTTCCATTTCCAATTCTATTTTCTTTCTCTGGTCAACTGTGAAATAAAACACTTATTAATAAATTTACATAAAATAGTGTTAAATAGTAAGTAGAAATATGAATGAGATTACAATTTTCAACATCAAACTCAGGACTTAAATGAGCAGGCATAGAGCAGGGTAAGATGCTGGGTTCTAGCCACACCTGCTGTTATGTTCTATTCCATTTCATTTTAGAAAACAAGCCTTCTAGAACTTAGAACTGCAAAGACAACTCAGAAAGTAAAGTTCAATTTAATTAGTAAAGGCTGCTTAAGTCTACAGAGAATATGATACTAAAAACTAAAGATATAAAGGAATACTAATGTCATTTTAACATTTCACTGCACACCACCATGAGCACAGAATCTCCAGAAAGACAGGAGTAGCATGCAGCAGCAGCAGGTAGAAAACTTCAAAATTTCTTCTACAAATGTCTAGTAAAAAAGACTGCAAGACAGATGCCACTCTCTGCTCAGTTATCACTGACACCAACAGATTCTTCCTTTCAAGTTCTCCCCTGATTAATTCCAGCCTCTTGTTTGGCCCCTTTTTTGAATTGAAGGAACCCTGTAAAGGCCTATCAGCCACATTACCTAGATTTATTTATAATTAATAGTTTATGATATGCAGGCTTTATTTCAAGTCTTTCCATGGGAAAGAAAAACTTAAACTGGCATTAAGTTACAATAGTAAAACACAATTTAAGAGCACTGATATTAAGAACTGCATCTTGACCTCCTCCTGCTCACAGATCCCACTGTGCTGTCACTTCACTGCACTACTGGTGGTAACAAATGGTTTCCTACTTTTAGGTCAAAAAGGGACACCCTTAAACATTTTCTTTCTCTTAGGGAAGGACAACTAGAGGAATGGTTTCTAAACCTTATTGCAGAGCTCAGAAGGGTGTGATGAGCAGTGCAGAGTCTGGCTGGAGGCCTGCAACTAGCAATGGTCCCCATGGATCCATGTAAATACAAGGAAAAAGTTCTTTACTGTGAGGGTGACAGAGCCCTGTACCAGGCTGCCCAGAGAGGCTGTGGAGCCTTTTGATCTGCAGATACTCAAAACACGCCTGGACATAATCCTGTGCAAACTGCTCTGGGTGAACCTGCACTAGTAGGGGGTTTGATGATCTCCAGAGAGCCCTTCCACCCCAACCAGCCTGTGATTCTGTAAACTTCTCCTCCAGAAATTCCTCAAGCTCTGCCATAGAGGTTAAAAATGGTCTGACCTGCATAGAGGGAAATTTCCCAAGCAATGCCAAGAGCATCATCAGTAGGCCTTCAATACTGAGGTGCAATTGCCTTCTTGCTTATGCCAAAACACAGTCTCATATGAAGTGCAGCTCCAAGGACACCCAGCTACAGGTTCTCACTGAGCCTTTCAGCCCCTTCCTAACACTGACAGGGTAAACCAGGAAGCATTCACACATTTTCTCACAAAGACAACCAAGTGCTGACGTAGGGCAAGAAAAACCCTGACAAAACAAAAGGGCTAAGAGCTCTACTCTCTGCACTGAACAAGTTCTTTAAGAGAGCTTGGTGAAAAGCCTCCTGCTGAAAGAAAGTAGTTCAGTTTAGCACTAATTTGCAGATGAAGAACAATTAAACCAAGGTCTGCACAGCTTCATTTTCATAAATCAAACATGCACTCTGGCACATGGCAGTCCTGCCCACTTTAGAGGTAACACCAGCTGTCACTCACAGGCCAGCTCTACACCAAGACAGGAACCTGTGCAGGAAGAAAACACTTATTCCCCACTTTCAATACCTAGCTCTTGCTGATACTTGGACTTAAGGTCTTCTTTTTCCTTCAGACACTGCTCTTTGATCCTCTCCCACTCCAGCTGGTGGCGGCTCTGCAGAATGGCGACCTCCTGAGCACGTTTGTCATTGAGCATCTCCCGCAGCTCCATGAGGGCAGTCTCCTTCTCTTTCCTCAAGTTGGACTGTGTAAGCTCCAGCTGAGAGGTGTGCATATTGTTTAAGGTCAGGCGTAAAGCTTCCAGTTCAAGGCTGTGCAGTGTCTGCAGTGGAGTAAAAAAGGGTTTCTCCCTCCCCTCTAATGACATGTGCTCGCCTTCTCATCACTAGTTCCAGTTTTCACTGTTAAACACATCTAAGCTCTGCCTTTCTGTACTTGGAGATGGTTTCTTTGTGCAAGGAGACCCTTAAAGGAACCCTTAAAATAAGCTGCTGTAATATTTTAACGTTTTCAGTGCAATGTAAAAAGGCTTTTTACCTGCCTTTTAATTCCCTACAAAATATCCTGTACCTGTCCACTTCCTCACATCAAAGCAGGACACAAGCTCACCCCAGCAAGTCACTGCCTATTGAAAGAATTCCTTACGTTTGCTCTTGGTTATAATTTGTTAACAAAGTAAAGTTCTAAGTGATATTGAAGAAGTAGAAATAAAATTCACCACTTCTCAATCTTAAGTCAATTGCCCAGTGTACCAACAGGTTGCAATCTAATGCTAGACCATTCTTTCCATTTCCACTTTGCATTTAGTGGAAATGTTCAAAAACCCAGGAAATATACAGAAGTCAGGTTTTCACACTATAGCATCCCTAATTAATAGTGGGATAACTAAAAAGTGTGAGGGGCTTATGTACTTTATAAAATTAGCTTGTTAAACTTGCCAAGACAAAAAATTACAAAGCTGTTTTTTCTCTTAAAATCATCAATTTAAACAAGCAGTTTTCTTCAGAATGAATGTTAAGATACAATTAAATATTAAGATATATATTAAATATTTGGAATATAACATAAAGCGAGGATTCTGGAGAAGTCCTCTAAAATATATCTACTACCACCCACCAAGAGAAAACTGCTTTTCCTTTGGTTGCAGCACCATGTGAAAGAGCATATCTAATAGCCACAGAAATTAAGGAGAAGGCTCCTTGATTTCTGTCTACGCTGGAGCTCATCAAGTCAGCTAAGAATTGTATTAATCACTGTGAGATTTCCTGTTTTTACCTGGGACTGGAGCTGAGCCTGCTCCTGCTCTGCTCTGTGTGTGGCTGCCATTTGCTGCTGGAGTTCATCTAAAAGGTGCCTCTGCTGCTCCTTGAGCTCAGCACGGAGCTTCTCCATTTCCTCTGCGTGTTTAGCAGCCAGCTCAGAGACCTCCCGATCGTGCTCCCGTTCATGAACCTGCAGAGAAAGCTCTGATGAAAAGCTTCCTTCAAAATATGATTGTTGAGCCCAAATTATGGAACAAGAGTTCTCCCATGCTCCTGACCCCAAATCAAAAACATCAAATAAAACAATAAATAGAATTTTGCATCTCTAAAATGTTTACATGACAATGCAAAATTACTTGACTTTTCCAAAATAACCAAATTATAGCATGTACCTTTTTTATTACAGCAATCTCCTCCTTTCTTTTTTCTTCCAACTTCTGTTGCTCTTCCACTTTGTCTTTTATTTCAGCATTTAACTCTTTAATCTGAAAACAGGCATACAAACATTTGCAATGGCTACCTTAAGCATTCAGAAATCCCACACCTCCTGCAGTTACCAGGGTTTCCTACCTCTCTCTCGTGTACCAAACTCACTTCAGTTAATTCAGCAAGGTGTTGAGTCTCCATCTTATCTATTTCCTCCTTGTAATGCTTCTCCAGCTTGGACTGAGCCTCCTGGGCAGCCTGACAGGACTCCTGCAAGCGAGCCTCAAGCTCCAAATGAGCCTTTTTCAACTGGGCAATTTCTTCAGTCAACTGGTTTTTTTCCTCACTGTATTCACTAATCTTTTCCTTTACTTCAGCAGTTAGTTTAGTAATTTCTTGGTTGCTGAGGTTCAACCTGTCCTCATAGCTCCGTCTTTCACACTGCTGTATTTCTTTGATGTTTTTCATTTCAGCATTAAGCTCATGGATGTTTTTCTCGAGGTCCTCAATGATGCTAGCATTCTCTGCTAGTGCTTTTTCTGCTTTCAACAGATCCTCCTCCACATTGGATAGTCTCTCTCTTAAGGCTGTTTTTTCCTTCAGCAAAAGCATTAAATTTTGTTCTTTATTATTGATTTCAGCTTTGAGCAACTCCAGTTCTTTTAGCAATGTCTCTTCAGATGCGGTTTTCTGACTCAACAGCTCTGCTATTCTCTGGTTCTTAGCCCTCTGAGCATCAAGCTGGCTTTGCATCCCATCCCTTTGGCTTTGCAAAGCTGCCAGCTGATGGCCAAAAGGAGCCTGCCCTTTGCTTGTCCCAGAATCAGCAGCTGTGTTCTGCTCCTGAGCATCTCTCACTAACTGCTCCTGAGTTCTCAGCTGCATCACCAACATGTCCCTTTCCTCCTGGAGGTCCTTCACCATTTCTAGCCAGATAGAGGGGTGTGACACTTGGGTTAGGGATGGCTGGCCTCCACCCTCACCCTGCTGCTTTAGTAGAAGCATGTGTTTGTTTTCAAGCTCTTTCTCCTTCTCCATTCTCTGAAGTTCTTTTTCACAACGGATTTGTGCTTCATGTTCTTCCTCCAGTTCTGCATGCCTATCAGAGAGCTCAGACACAGCTTCTTCCCAGTTTCCAACAGCTCCTTGGGTGTCCTGATAAGGCATTTCCAAGGCTGACTGCTGATGGAGCAGCTCAGCTGGCTTCAGATGTCTCTCTGCCAAACACATCATCTCATCATCCTCTGTGTCACCGTGGTCCCCAGTTTTGTTTTGCTGCAGGGAGCCCTCTGACACACATGAAACCAAGGCCTCTGCTCCCACCTCTGCTCCTTCAGAAAGGTCCTGAGCCAAGGCACTGAGACAGGTCCCCTCCTCAAGGCTACAGTTTAATGAAGAAGACACAAACTCTCTGCTGGGTTCTAGGAGCACACTGCTGTCTAACCCATACATGTTGCATCTGCCCTCTTCAATGGCATGGCCCTCCCAAGAGCTGGACCCATAGGAGTCCTCTGGAGTTTCTGTGGCAATGAGGTATTTATCCAATATACCTTCATCACCACTGAGAAGCCCCAGCTCTGACAAGGGTTCTTCAGACAGGTTCTCCCCTTCACCACCTCCATTATCCCTCATGATCTCTAAATTCCTTGTTTCCTCTAACTGATCCCTTGAGGAGTCAGACTGGAACTCCACTTCTGGCTGATACACTGGCTCATCCCTGCCTTCCAGCTGGCATGCTCTGTCCCAAATCTCCTCCAGATCCACTCCCTGCAGCTGACACTTCCCTGATAAAATCTGGTTTTCCCTCAATTCCAGTAGCTGTTTATTGGAGACCATCTCTCCATCATGATTTTGCCTTACATCTATACATTTTTTAGCCTCATGAAGTTGCTTTTCACTTAATTCTTGGATGTAGGAATTCAGCTTCTGAATCTCTTCATTCAAGGACTGTTTTTCTTTTTTATATTGCTGGGCTTCCTTTGCTTGCTCTTCTGCAGAAGAAAGTTGATACTTAAGATCATCAATTACATCCTTGTATTTAGTCTCTATTTCAGATTTTTCCCTCTGGAAGTCTTCCCGTTGGTTTTCAAGTTTCTTCCTCAAATCTTCCTTACCAATTTCAGATTCTTGAAGCCTTACATTTAAGTCAATTATTATGCCATTCAAATTCTGAATGTTTTCATCAGAATTCAAAGCACAAAGTTCTTTCTTGAACTGTTCAAGTTCATTTTTATATTTCAAAATAATTTCTTTTTCATAGATCTGCTTTGCTTCTGCAATCTCTCTTCTGTGGCACTTCTCCAGCTCATTCCTCAAGTTATCCAACTGTCTGCAAATGTCCTTCTCATGACTGATTCTCAGTTCTTCAATATGTTGCTGTTCTTTCACTTTGGATAAAGCAATTTCTTTTTTTAATTCTGTTATTTCTGAGTCCCGAAGAGAAAGTGTGTGCTGTAGTACAGACAAGCCAGATCTTTCTGATGTCAGTAGATCTTGAAGACTTCTAATAAATTGTTCTTTTTCATCTATAGTTCTGTGTAGCTTTTGCACTGTATCTTTCATATCCTCTTCCATTTGGGCAAGCAGATTTTCTTTATCTTTGGTATTCTTAAAAAGAAAATATTACATATAAAGTATATGATGATTTCATTTCCTTAAGCTTCATGTTTTTAATTTGCATTCAGAAGTAACATTTAAGTTTAAGGTTTCTATTTATGGCACTACTAGTTACACTCTTAAAGAAACAAGACATTAAGCTATTTCAATTATGTATGGCAGTCATCACAATCCCTCTAAATTTCTTTCTATACAAAAATGTTTTTTTCAAAAATATGTCAGTACAGCAAATTCAAGTTAGCACCAAATTTGAAATAAAAACAAAAAAAATTAAGTTTTTACCTTTTGGGAAGACTCCAGCTGTACTTGCAGGTCATGTGCTTTCTCACGCAGACTCTCCAAGTGCGCATTCTGCTCTCGGAGACGATCCTGAAACAAGGACATTTGCTGCTGGGCTTCTACTCCTTCATTTTTCCTGAGACCTTTACTCCTCAGCAGCTCAGTAACCTGGACACAAAAGGCACTCACAGTCAGGAGAAAGTTTGTATCTAAACAACCCATACACAAGATTCACTGTAAGCAAGTGTATTTACAGGTTTACCCTAAATCTTTCATTCTCAAGGAATAAAAATCATCCTAAAGAGGCAGACAACACTTGTGATGTTTTAGATACTATTACTTACTGAAAAGATGCAAATGTTAGATAATTCACCCCCTGTGACTTCTCTAACAAAATGAACCTTTAAATCTAGCATAATAAATCATATTGAATTCCTCCAATACAAAGCAGAACTCCCAATGGACTGGACATGCCATTAAGATACAATGAGCAAAACCTTCTCTGCAAAGCATTTCCAGCTCATTAATAAAGGTAATTTCTCCTTTAGTAATTCTCCATTTCTCCAGTCAGGATAACACAAAATAAGTTTCATTTAATATGTTTTTCTCAGTATGTTGCTAAAACCAAGAAAGAATATGTAAGATAGTACTAGTGCTTTCATCTGATATCAAAGTTGACATCCTTCCACAATGTGCATCATCTCACTAGACTTATTTAAAATATGCCTGAAATGCTATTGAGGCTTGATCCTTGTCTTCCAATGGCTTGTGGTGCAAATCCCAAACATCTGTTGAGTAGCCTTAACTTTTACTATATTTTGCTGTTGCAACCAGAACTGTAGATAGAAAGCAGTATTTTTTGTTATTTTACTAAATTTCATTTAGCAGGCATTTTTCAGGGCATAAGAAACTCCATTAAGATAATCCCTAGACTAAAAAGCCCCAGTTTTTATTTTTAAAATTTTTAAGATTTGTAATCCCATATCCTGCAACCCTGAAACAGTTAATACACAGAAACATTTCTCTTTGGCATATACTACAAAGCTCCAAGGACAACAAATACATAGGTTCAAAGAGAATAGCTACTGGAACACTGAGTATCACCAAGAAAGAATAAAGCACTTCCAAAAATACATTTTAAAGCAGAGAAAGGCTGCAGTATATGTCATTATACAGAGATTAGATCCATGATCAACCTGTTGCACTGAAGCAGGTTCCTATGTGTCAGAGAGGCTGCTTGAACTGTCAATTTAAATTTCTTTCTTTGAGCCAAGTCACATGACCTCAGCAGAGCAAGTTTCTGTCTAACAGCTGAGATGTTCCAGTTGCCCAAGCAGAAACTCATACATTTCTCTGGCAAAGGACAAATGATCACATGCAAGCCCAAACTGTAGAGCAGCAGTTGTGCACAGGCCACAAACCGCTTGTGGCAGGACATTCCCCCACCACAGAAGGGCTTATCTGTTCTGCCTATCAGCTGGTGCAAGAGCTCAGGGCATCTCCCCCCTCACAAGAATTTGCTAATTGGTGAAATATTTCAGGCCAGACATCTGTCTGGTAGTGAGATATTTCTGGCACCATGGAGGTGGCATTCCCAGCTGACAATAAACATCTTGCTTCGGGAGAGAGGTTGAAGGAAGATTAGTTTGAATTTCTGACTGACAGACACTTTACTTCACAGACCCTTAAAGCTACACCAAATTTTCAGAAGGCAGAAGTCTTCTGCACATTGTGTGGAAATGTGTGGGGCCTTCCCCAGTGCTGGGATGCCACTGTGTGGTCACTCTTGGGGGCTGAGTGAAAGCAATCTCTGTACTTCATCAGTTCAGTGATAAGTTACCCTGACTCCTAATCTATAGTATTTCTTTGCTAGCTATAATAGAGATACCTTTATGTTCTGCACTGTTTAATGTAATCTTCTAGCAGTTGTTTCAACCTGTTTAAGGCCATTTGTCTGTTAATCTTCTGCCTACTCAGTAAATAAAAACCTGATCTGCAGTTCTTAAGAACTCATGAGCCAGAGCTGTTTAGGTGTGCCTCACCTGAATTCAAACTGCTGCCAATATCTGAACCTAAGGCAGGGCTTGTCTAACGCTTTCACTCAACCCATAACACCACCAACAACACTGTGCAAAATTCCCTAACAAGGGCTTAAGTGATGAACAAAGAAGTGCAATGACCTTCAAAACATTATGCAAGCAAGTGGAAAATCTGAGGTTTTTTCCAGGACTCCTCTGTAGCAACCAGGAAAAAACCCTGCCCTGCCCTGAAACCATTTTCACTGCTGTGCTTCAAACTGAACTATGAGGAGCTACATGACCAGCTCAAGGTTTTTACATTCACAGTCTCAAGTTGTTCTTGCTGTCTCTGTAAGGACATGCAAACCGGAGGAGGGGCACACCTGATGCAACTGGAGCTGTAAATCGTGGATCTGGCCAGCCACACGTGCAGCCTCCTCCTGCAGCTCATCCCGGTCCTTCTTGGCCTGCTGCAGGCAGCTTGTTAACTTCCTGATGATTTCATTCTGCTCCTGAACTGTGCTTTCCTACAGGGGTCACAAGAAGGGCACTTTTGACATTAAGATACTCTTAACACATTTGGAACCAAGTAGGCTTTCTTGAAGCAGAGCCATTACAGAGTCCCTAGTCACATTTCTGTTTTAACCAAAGAAATCTTTGTGTCCAAAGATGATGGCAGGCATGAAGAAAGAGTAGTCTTAAACTGATCTCAGAGATGACAAACCTAACCAAAAGTGATTTTAAAAACAAATTGTGGGCTACCAGCAATGAAACTAGGATTTTTACTTCCAGATCTGTAGCTCTCATTGATGTAAAAAGCAATAAAGTTTTCAAGAAGGACATAATGAATATTTAGCACCCCCTAAATTGTTTCCTATCTGCCTGCAATTCCCTTCAGTCATGTGAGAGGAGGCTAATGAGATGGGATACATTAATCCCATTTTTTGTTAATCACATTTATCTTTTCAATTTATTTCTCACCAACAGGAAATGCTTTTATTTCCCCAAACCTAGAATGAGAAAAAGAACATATAAAGGGGAAAATAACTAGTTTTAAAAAGCATATGGTAATAATTTATCTTTATATAGAATTGTTAGAGAAAGGGAATGTAAAATATTTTTTTAGTATTCTGGAAGAGGATGCTGCTTTTTGCAGTACATGTTAGCAAGGTGAAGTACTTTTCACTAAAAAACAACAGGTTTTTGAGGCTGAAATATTTTTAGGATTAAAATAAAGTACTATTATGCCATTCCCCAGCTCTGTGAAACACACCTGGAGCTGCATGGAATCGTTGTGCTGGGTGAGTTGGTCCTGCAGCTCATCCATCTGCACAGTGAGTCTCTCCACTGCCTCCTGTTTCTCCAGCAGCCTGCTCTCCAGCTCAGCTATCCTTGCCTGGCACACCTGAGCATCAGCCTCGCTGTACTCTGCAGAATTCATCCTAGCTTTCTTCATCAAGGAAACAGAAATGCATTTATTCACTAAAAACACCACTTTGGGATTCATCTGAAAACAAATTCAGTTTCAAGGTTAAGTCCTGGGCAAATTCTACTTTAAAAGTAACTCAATGCTGGGACTTTGTATCTAATAGAAACATTATATATATAAAATCCTTAAGATTTAAAAACTTCAAATTAAAAATGATCATACATTCCATGATAGTTTAAGGCACAAAAGTAAAGTGTTGTGATTTTACAGCACCAAATGGTGGCAAGATGCCATTTTGGCATGCATTGGGATTTAAATACCTCAGGTTGTGAGGAAGGAAGCAGAATATTCCCAATTTAAACAAAGCCTTTACATCCATCTGACTGGAGAACAGTCCACCCAAATGAGAAACAATGTAAAGCTCTTCAGTTAAAATGAAATTCCTGTGGCTTCTTAGGAGCAACATTGTTACAATCATCATAGAGGATACAGTATCTTGTACGTTATTTTGAATACATTTTGTTTGTATTGTATGAAACAATGAAAAATGAACCCGTGTATCAATTGGAAGCATTGAAACATTGACACTTCTCTGGGCTGAGTCTATGATTTTACAAAACCCAATTTTCACAGCCAGTAAATGCACACACAGAGAAATGCCTGTTTTATACTATAAAATAGTGAAATCGCATCAGTTTCATCATAGTTGATAACAATGGTCAATTAATCATTTTAGCAACCAATTATCAGTCTTTTTTCAGCTCTATTCAGGACCTTTTACTAAAGATACAACTTTTCACACTTACTTCAGTTGCATGATCATCCAGTGACTCCCAGCTAGACAAATCAGTGCTGCCCTGGTAAATAAACAAAAAAAAAAAACCAAACACTAAATCATAGCTATTATAGATAAAAATAAGGAAAAACAGAATAATTTTGGAAGCATCTTAAGTATGAGCCAGAAAGGTCTGTGTTGTGAGAAACTGACTTTATGCTAAATCCAGCTGGTCTTTCATGGTGAAATCAACTAAACTGCAAAAAAAACCAAAAACAAACAAACAAAAGTATTATAATGGCCTCTTAAATTTCAGGTTAAGCCTCAACACTGATTTGATGCTTAAGTGTTTGCCAGCTACAAGAGCAGAGGATCAAACAACCTTTAATCTACTACTTAAAATGAGTAAATTGACAGGAGATGAATTAACAAACATGCTAAAAGCATTCAGGTAACCACAAAAGCAACACCTTTTTCTGACACACAGATTTAACACAGCTTGATACCTGTAAAGAGGTTTCCCCCTCACTAAAGTCACAACAAGACCAAGGTGACTATGGCATTATTTGGAAAAGGCAGCCCACAGCTCTCCCTGCATTTTGAGTCTGCTGGAAGTAGCTCCCAATGATCACTGCCTCCCTGGAGGCACCCTCTCCAGGTAACCTAGAATTCCAGCTGCTTTACAAGCCAGCTATTTTGAAAAAAGCTGCTTAGCAGCAGTAAGTGATTTTTGTTTGTTTTTTTTTTAATTTAAGCTCACACAAATGCAGCAAGGACACTGCTATGGCTGAGTGACAAAACACTGTGTTTTTCCTCAGTGTGTAGCTTCATAAAAGCCTTTGCAATGCTAACATTTTGTTGAAGGTATCCTGAAAGCATCAGGGATACTCTCACAACAGAAAGCAGGATAACACACACAAATTTTATCCCACATCATCACAGGCTTGCAAACACTTCAGTTTGATGCTATTGTGGTATGTTGTGAAAACACTCCAACATCTGGAGAGATGTTTTTTGGTGCAGAAGGCACAAAATTCTTTCCACAGAGAACATGACTACCTTTAGAGAGCCATCAGTACAGACATACCAAAACACATCAGACACAAGCAAAGTCACACCTTAAAACTGTGGAAGTAACATCTATGCTGGCTTTACAATAGCTGGAATAAATGATAGTTTTTCAGAAAACATTTAAGCATATTTGAGCCAGCCTAGTAATACAAAACCAAATTAATGCTGTGCATTACAAGGTCCTGGCAGCTTTTAATCTGTTGATCTCCCAATCCAGATTTGCCATTTGATGAATTCACAGCCACAGGTCTGCCCAAAGAGAAGTCCATGGCAGCGAAAGGGGAAAAACTAATTTAGGAGGCTAACAGCTCCCTGGCAATAACAGCTGCCCAGGCCATGTAATGTCTTAATAAATGAGATTACTTTGTTAGAGAGTGAACTTTTCTAAGTGAAAATAACAGCAGTTCACTTACCTCCCAGAAGCAGCTAGAGGCCCATGAGCTAACACTCAATGGAGTCAAACAACCACCTGCAAATGGAGCGGAGTGAAGGCAAGAAACACTAAAAAAAAAATTTACCTGTGCCTCTGCTGGTGCCTCTGGCAGGCTGGTGTCTCCAGCCTGAGGCTCTACGCCCTTCCCAGCATGTCTGGCTGCTACTGGGTGCTCTTCCTTCGGAAGGTCATGCGTGTGGACAGCCGAGCCCTTCCTCTTCGCCGCCTTTTTCTGTGGCTGCGCGACGTCGCCCTTTGCTTTTCGCTGTCTGAAGTGAGCAAACTGTTGAGGAAAGATTGCAAGAGGTACAGGGAGAGGTAAGCAAGGAAAAAGTAGCAGGACCACAAGATTAACACAGTCATGGGTGACAGAGCTCCTGTCTTGATCAATTATGTACATCTGCAGAAAAACTGCTTTATCTGCCTGGGTAACTCACAACATACTGGATAACTGTGCCACCAAGCAACAAATCTCACACCAGCACTAAAGGCTCATTTCCACACAAGAATCAAAGTTTTACTCAGTGAAACTTCGCGTGTCAATAAGAACCCAGAATTGCAGCAAGGCAAATTAATAAAGGAACCAGTTGCCAATATAGTAGAAGCATTAGGAAAAAATAATAATTGAGCAGCTTTTCTGCAAGAGCAGCAAAAACAAGGAGCCCCCTGTCGTGGTGGCAGCACCAGCACACCCCTACAGATACATCTAAAGAGGTCTTAGCCAGCGTAAGCTTTGAGATGAGGATTCACTTCCGCTGATTTTAATGCTCCTTCCCTGCCACCCCCTTAAGAGAACACAGCAAAACTTCTTCGCCAGAAAGCAGCCTCCAGTACATAAATAGAAAATCAATTAAGCCAGGTCATTTTAATTTCTTCTGTTGAAGAATCAGATGCTCTACTTTATCAGGCTATCACAGCTCTACAAAGCCCCAGGGACTTGTAAAGAATGTCACAGACAATTTATTACCCAACTCTCCCTAACGCCCTAAACAGCTTAAAAAGGATTATTGTTATTTTCAACTCTAGTATTGTGTTTAGGCAGCATTTCCAAGTAACATCTCCCACACAGCAGAAATCCAGACATCCTTCTGATAAGGAAAAAGACTTCAAGGTTAAAACCACAGGTTATCAAGTGCAGTGTAATATCCTTGTGATGAGACAAAACAGAGTTAACTGATGACTGGATGTAAACATCACTGCCAAGTGCTACCTGCAATTCATATGAAAAGCCACTGCTTAAGAGTTTGGTTTTCCTGTCAAACAGCCACCTTGCAGAAAAATCTTGTTCCACTCTTCTCATTCAGTTTGTGAAGAGGATCCAGTTCAGTGACCTCTCCTTACAGGAACTTCTGTCTGACAGCTTAGCTACTCAACAGGGGCACACTTACACATCTGCTGCACCCAGCAGCCTGTTTAAATGGTTCATTTGCAGGAAAACATCAATTTCTTACCGGCTGATAAAATTCTTATGTACAAAAACTTAATTTTTAAGGTTACCTTCTGTAATTCCTACAGTTAGTAACAGTGAAATGCAGATTAAGTGAAGGTTGCCAGACTTGGGCCCTTGCTAACAAGCAGAATGAACAGACCACAAAGCTGCAGTGAGACACAAATACTGTCCTCTGAAACCAGGTGTCAGCTCCAGCACTCACTGATGGCACTGTGTGTCAGAAATAGCTACAGCACTCATTAACCTGATAACATGGGGAAACAGGGCAGCAGGAAACCTGCAGGAAAATGGAGAGTAGAGCAAACTGCTGAAGCAGGGAAAAAGGGAAAACAGGAGTAAAAGAAGCAGAAAAGATGAAAGGCGGAGAGAGTGGGCATTACAAAGAGCAGTTACTGATTCATGAAGGGACACCAAAAAACTCACATTAAAATACCAAGACTTGGCATTGACTTGAACACCTAAACACTCTACACTTTTAAATGCACAGGTCAAAGAAAACAAAACTTATTTTGTCCCATTCACACACACTAATCATATAAACTAATAATACATGCCATGCAAAAATATCTAACTACACCAAAACTTTATGGAACTACTGGACTTGGTGGAGTGGCATGCTCCAGATTTATGGGAAAAGTTCTATTTAGAGCAATATCAGGTACTGATATTGCCAAAGCCTTTCATCAGCTACATGAAGTTAAGAGTTGTTGTAAGAGAATCTCAAATTCACTGCCAGCACCAAATACTGAGTGTGAACGTGAAGAAAGAAACAAGACACAACTGCCTGTGCCTTATCACAGTGAGATCCCATCATGCCTGTTCTGAAAGATTTAACTTTGCTTTTGCTCTCTAGAGGCACATGCAAAGGTGAAAGCTTCACTTTTGGCCAAGATGTAGCATTGCCACAGGAACCCTGAGAGCACTGTCCTCCACAGCACCCACAAAGACACCTTTCTACAGGTACCAAAGCACTGCAACTCCATTTCACCAGCACCCATCAGTTAAAATTTGAGGTATTACTTTATGTGCTTCAGAAATTAGTACCAAAACCAACACCCAGAGAAAACAGAGCAGAAAACCACATCAGCACCAAACAGAAACAGGTTGTTCAAATAAACATTAGTCCAGCTCCTGGATACAGCAAACATAAACAAGAAGTGCTCTTAGACAAAACCAAGAAGTATTTTCTAGACCTTCCTCAAAATGATGAGGTGAGAAAACTTCCTGGAAAACCTGCACTCATTTTTCAGGTCCCAGCTGTAAAATGGAAGCAGAGCAAAACTTCCCACACCTGAGGTATGGCACAGAGAGCTCTGTAATGAGAGGCACAGGTGAACAACATGCAGACCAATTAAGGTGAGGTAGAAACAAACAAGGAGAAAAAAGCAGCTCTGAATAATTAGGTTTGTTCTGTTCCTCAGTTACTAGCCTGGCTATCAGCATTGCATTTGTTACAAACAGGAAGCTGAGCTGCCTGATACAATCAGTACCTAGCTGCCAATTACAGCCTCCAATAAATACAACAGTTGGCATTATTATTAATATTATTAGGTGACAACTTAAATGCATCTCAAAAATGGAATTTCTATTCCTATACGAAAAAGAATAATGCAAGTGCAGGTCTGAAGAGGAAAACATTTAGATCATATTTCTTTGCCAAGTCAGTGCTTAGCAGACTAAAATCTAAGGATGCTAAAGATGAAATAATTCATTTTCTGGAGGGTGGGGGTGAGGCAGAAAGCCCTCAAGGGTTCCCACCTCCAAAGTGAAGCAGCATCCAACTGCAGTTACATCACTGCACAGGGTGCCACAACAGAGGCCTCTCACACACAAGCCAGCCTCACTGTGTCCCCTGCTGCCAGCAGCTCCTCTAGAGATGGCTCAGAAAGCTGAGCTGATGGGCACTGAACACTCCTGTGTCACACCAGGGATGGGATCACCTCAAGCTGCTCCAGGAGAGACAACCTGCACTTGCTCATGGTGCTTCTCAAACCTGTGCTGTGTCCATGAGGAGGGGAGCACAGAGAAAACTAGAAAAATGAAAATCAGAGGAATAGCAAAGAGGAAATGTCACCTGGGAGCTTTTTGGAAGCTGTCTGGTGCCCACAGTCTGCCAGCCAGGGAACAGAACTCTGTGATATTTTCATCAGCTGAGGAAGCACCACATCTCTCTCTGCCTCTCTGCAACTCTCCCTCTCCTCTCAGCATTCTGTGCAGCAGCAACACTGATGGGGCTGCTAATGATGGTTTTGTTTTTTAATGGGAAGAGAGAGATTTGGCACACAGTATAAATACAGTAAATTAAATCCTGTCTCTGCAGGTATAACTTGAAACCTAAGGCAAGTCCCTGCCTTTATTTTTTTCTTTTTTTTTTTAATGGCAAACAACAGTTTTCCAACAGGTGGGAGCTGATAACTTACTCAAGCCAAGTCTGCCACACTTTTCTAATCACAAAGAGGTCCTGCAACTGGAATTAATGTGTGTTAACAGAAATGCTAACACAGGTTGTGCCATGCTAAGGTGACTCTTCAACCTTAAGAACTCCTGCTCTCAGAGCTTTTTCCTGAGCAGTTGTTTTCACAGCACAGCACAAGGCTGGCAAGGCAGGCAGGTGAGAATCTGCTGAGCAGGAGCAGGCAGTGTGGAATCCATGGCAGCATCAGGGAGGGCCGGGCCAGGGATGGAGGAGCTGCACTGCCCAGCACCAGGCTGCAGCTTCAGCCCTGCTCCCTTCCACAAAAACTCTCTTGGATTTTCTTGGGCACAGCACTGGTGGGAAGCAGCTGGAACACAAACACAGGACAGCTCCAAGCCACCTCTGACCCCACCAGCCAGACATCCAGGCTGGGTCCCTGCAGAAAAGGCAGGATCTGGAAAGATCTGATGGGTCCAAACTTCCCACAACCCTGTCTATAGCCCCCATTCCAGTCCTACTGGAATGGTGAGAACTAAAGCCTTATTCAGCAGGGACAACCAGAAGGGAAACATGACAAAACCAGCTCAAAACCCAGCAGAAAAGCTGAACTAAAAGCAAAGTAACCGAGCACTTCCAATCAGCTCCTTGAACAACATTACCAAAACAAAGAAGTGTTTGTTTAACTGGGTTAGCACACAACCAGCGCTAAACGCGTGGCTGCAGGTAACAATTACTGGGAGAATGTTATCTTTATGTATCAGCCTCATCCTGTGAGCTCCACACAAGTCTCTAAATGTTGTCTTTATGTATCAGCCTCATCCTGTGAGCTCCACACAAGTCTCTAAATGTTGTCTTTATGTATCAGCCTCATCCTGTGAGCTCCACACAAGTCTCTAAATGTTGTCTTTATGTATCAGCCTCATCCTGTGTGCTCCACACAATCCCTACACTACACCTGAACGTTCAAGGCTTATGAAGTGTTTGCTGCTGGCGTGACCAGAAGCCACCAAAGCGAGCCCAGCTCTCTGCTCTCCCTGCGGACACACACAAGGGAATGAGCCAGCCGAGCAGTAACACAACGCCTGTTCCTCGGGATCCTCGATCCCTTGTGCAATATTACATATCCCAAGCACAAACAGTGAATCCTGGGCAAAAACGGGAGAGCTGGGAGTAAAAACCCCAAAAGACAACGAGAGCAGAGGCTGAATGCACATGCACAGCTCACAGCTGCTCCGTGCTGACCCGAGTTAATGTTCCCATGCCTGGGCAGCGGGATTGGCCCTGCAGGCAGCCGGCACACAGAAACACTGCCGGGCACAGCTTCTCCTGAGGAGCCACCGCACTCCGGGGACACCCCCGGGCCGAGCTCCGAGCTCCGAGTGCGGCACGGACCCGCCACGGAGGGGAGAGAACCGGGCCGGGCTGAGGCCAAGCGGGGAGGGCCCGGCAGCGCTCTCAGCGCAGCACCCTCCTCACCGGGACCCCTTCCCCTCACCTTAGCCCTGCCTGCCTCCAGCTTGCGCCGCCGCGCCTCCTCCTGCGCCTCCATGCGGCGGCGGGGCCGGTCCGTACCCCCCGCGCCCTCACGGCGCCGGCGGCAGCGGCAGCAGCAGCGCAGCGTCGGTCATGGCCGCCCCGGGCCGCTCCCCGCCCGCCGCCGCGCCGCGAGGGGCGGGGCTCAGCGCCCATTGGCCGCAGATCATGACGCACCGAGGCTAGCGGCCAATGGCGACGGCTCTTCTCAGCCGGGCTCCGCCCACTCTCGCTAAGTGGCTGCTGGGATACCGCGGGCAAGCCGGCGCGAATGCTGGCCCCGCCCCCTCCCGCGGCAGCCACCAATGGGAGCGCCCCGCGCCGTTTCAAAAGGGCCGCCGGCCACGCCCAGCGCGGGAGACAGCCAATGGGGAGCGCGGATTTGGAGGCGGGCAATGGAGGCGGGGCTAGGAGCGGTACTCAATGGAGGGGCGGGGCTAAGGGCAGTGCCCAATGGGGGCGGGGCTAGGGCGGGTAATGGGGCGGGGCTAAGGGCGGCCAAAGGAGGCGGGGCTAAGGGCAGCCAATAGCTTGTGGGCAGGGTTGGTGGTTGCTTTCCCGCCTTTTTGTTTATTTGTAAATTTTTAGCGAATGAATAAATTAGTGTTCATTGGTTCTAAGGTGCATGATTCTCTGCAGAAATCAGCATTCTGTGCTGTACTGGTTATTGGTTTCTCACTCTTCATGCTGATTTGGTTGTCATTCTTTAATCTCTCTATCATTTCCTTGCACATGGAGTTGTCTCCAAGTTTCCAGGCTTCTGTCTCCTCTGGAATCTTCTGTCTCCTCCAACGTCCTTGAAGGGCCATAAATTTAAGACCCCAGATGTCCAAATGTACCAACTCCCTTTTGCTCTGCTTATTGAAGCTACAACACTCTTGGCTTCTTTGTATTTTGAAATAATTGAATTATAAAAACACAGGCTTTAGTCAAATGTGTTACTCAGAGCAGTGTGCTGGATTGGCAAGCATTAAAAAGACCATCTGCCTCTAGGGCAGTGCCAAAAGACAAAGTCTGAATGATTAAATGTCTTAGTGAATTGTTCATAAACAACTTGTGTGAAAGAGTTTTTTGGTTTCAGTAGCTGCTCCATCATTTCCCTTAGTGGCTAATGAGGATTTCTTTCATTTCTTTAATTTCTTTCTTTTCGTGAAGATTTTTTATCAGGTTTTCTCTTCCCCATTAAGCCAAATGCTTGTGTTTTTCCAGACAAACCCCTCTCCCCCACTCCACCCCGTTCTTTGATTGTATCCTCTCATTTATTTAAAACCTGCTGGCCTGTCCTCTTTTCACCATCTACTTACTAATTAAACAAAGCCAGTTCTTTAAAGTCTTCCTTAGATGCTACATTTTTTAAATGCACCCTTTTTTTATTTTTTATTTCCTGGACTCTCTTTCCCTCTTAAACCACCATGTCCAAAAATGAGCCCAGTGTCCAGACTGTGACTTCAGCCCTGCTAAATAGAGCAGAATAATGATGTCCTGTGAGGTGCATGTAACACACCTGTTATTCTTTTATAGGATAAAATTTGTCTGGTTTTTCTCTTTTGAATCCTCATTTTTAAGTGTGATCCCTTGTCTGGGATTCAGTGTTAGCTCCAGATCCCTTCCAGCCAGATTTTGTGTGTGGCTGGCACATTCCTGGCACCACATTAATTAAAAGGTTGCAAGATGTCCCAGGAGTAAGGATCACAATGTGACCAAGTGTGGAAAAAAGAGAAAAGAAGGGAAAGAGAGATCCTGTAGCAGGTTTGCTGCAAAGTGCCTTTTAATTTAATTTTTTATTTTTTTTCCCCCGGTATTGGATTTCCTCTGGGATATCTGTCACATCAGGCACAAACTTCTCTTCATTTCCTCTTTAGTAAATTCAGTTGCTTCACACTATACTTATGTACACATATATATGTGTATACACTTATATACACACAGTATATGCTGCTATACTTTTAATGCAATACTTACACCTGCTCCTTTTTGCCAAACTCCCTTGTAACCCTCTATTCATACTGCAGTGAAGGCTCTAGAAATTCAGCTCTTAGGGGCACTCTGGTAAACCACTTGGTGGTAAAATAATCAGCTCAATGTTCAGCAGCAATCAAAAAGGGATGGGTTTCTTTCCTGGAAGCACAGAAGCAAACTACACTGGTGCAGCTTACAGGCATAACTAGCAAACTCCTTGTCAAAGGCTGCAGCAGCTGCCCAGATGGAGGGGTCAGAGATGTGACAGAAAGATTTTGTGGGGTTTGCAAGTGCAGAAATGGCCTCAGAGTTTGTTTCCCAGGAGAGCTGCTGGCTGGTGAGAGGATTTTCTGGCCTTGTTTCAAAGAACCATTGGTTTTTATTTCTTTTTTTTTTTTTTTTTCCTCTTGTCCACCAATGCGCTAGGCATTACCCAAGGTACACAAGCTCCCGTGCCTGGAGATGAAATTGTTTATGTTACCTGTGGAGACTATAAACTTAGCAACCAGGCACGAACCTCTGGGCTAATTAAAAGTCTCTAACAACACAGAGCACAGGCTTAGTGATGCTGCCAGGGGAAGGAGAGCAACCATTAGGAACAGAAAAATAAATATTCAGCCTCAGCTGCCTTCCTGTGAGCATCACAGCCTGCAGCACAGAAGTATGTGGGGAGAAATGGCAGGGAAAAGCTGTGTGTGTGACTTTGTTTATGCCTGTACTCATTCTGATCTAGGAGTGAAATGGAAGCTTTTAGCTGCTTCTCTCAATTTCTGCTCATCTTGTGTTATTGGTTTTTAATAATGGAATCATTCTGTGAAGGTTGTGGAGGGGGAAAAATGAGCACTGAAGACCTGTCTGCCTCTGTTTATCTTTTTAACCTGATTTTGCCTGCCTGCTCTTCCAGGAGATGATGGCAGATCCTTCAGTGGTGGATCAGCTGACACGGCTGAAACTCAAACTCCTAGAAAAGGTAAGGGAATCATCACCTTTGCTCTGCTTTTTGCTCTTGCATGTTGAAGCATTAACACTAAATTTTAACATAAATTTATTATGTTATAGAATCATTTTACTGAGATACACTGAGGAGTGCTACTACTCACTGTCGCTTTCTTAAATAACATTCTGCAAGTTTACATGGACCTACAGTAAATTAAATTGTCTCTGATTTTATGGGAGAGGTCAACAGTTAGAGATTTTAACTGGGAGATGTCACCAGTTAGCTCAAAGCCAGTTTGAGCTGGGACAGATGAAGTTTAGGAGTACATCTTGAGTAAAGAAAATCCCAGATTGCTGTAAGGCAGTTTTATGTCTGTTTTCACATAAGATGTGTTGCCTGGTCAGACCCTTGCTGAATCAAGAGTCCAAACTCAACATTATCAAGTTCTTCATGTGATGCAGCTCTCTGCCCTACAAAATAAATTAAGTCTTCTGATTCACCATGCTATCAGTTTTAAGGTCTGGAATGGCCTGGACAGTTGGAAGCATCACTATTCTTTACTGTAACTGGATTTGTAATTAAGCATTTCATATTTCTTTAAGAACCACCATTTTTCTCCACTCCTGCTCTATTTCCTCCATCCCAAACCTGTGCCATAAGCTTGGGAATCCTTGTGAGCTCCTCTGCCTGACTTATAACCAGTCCTGGTTATGGTTCTGCCAACAGAGACTAGAAAATGAACAGGAGAACCTAGAGAAGATGGATTTGTCTCTCCCAGCTGCAAGTAAGAGAAGCATTTGTTCTAATTTTAGGCATATTTTGGAAAGGGCTTGCTTATGTTCTCAGGCATGAGTTCCTCAGGAGATGATCCCCTCTTTCCCCTTCATCTGTGAGTTAGTTGCTTTTTATCTTTTGAATTTCTTCAGCTATTTTTTTTTTTCCCTGACCAAGGGCAGTGAACGACCAGCTGAGCACTCACATCAGATGCCTTCCTGCCCAGGAAAGGTTGATCTTATCCTGTGCAGCCTCTCAGCTGGAGCAAAGTGATCCCGATCCAGTTTGTCCTAGCTCTCACACCTAGGAGTACACCCTGGTGTAGTTTGCTTGGCTTGGGTGAAAAGGCAGGAGGAGCCCTGTTGTAGTTTGCTGCCCTTCTGAAAAGGCAGGAGGAACACTTAATTTCTTTGCATGGCTCATGCACTGTTTATATTGTCTATGGATTCAAGGCCACCAAGAGAAGCTCTTTGATATTTCTACATTGTACTGTGGGTTTCCTATTCATTGATCTGATGCACAGATAGTTGGAATTTTCTAATGCCGTGGCCACTTTTAAAAATCCCCTAGAACAATTTACAGTTTCAAAACACAAACTGGTGCTTTCCAGAGCAGATGCCAGGCGTGGCTCCAAGGTATATGAGAACATTCTTGCTTATCTTCATTTCAAAATCAGCCATGTGTGGCGTGAACTGAAAAGGAAGCTGATGCAGAACAAAATGGAAGCAGAAAAGTTGATATTCAAACCAGATTTGATGGAGCTGTTACTACAGACAGGCATCCTCTGCATGCACAGGGCACATCTAGAAACCTTCAGCCTGAAATGGATTCCTAAACCAGGAGGTTAAAAGAAGGCTTTAAAGAGCAACCTTAAGAGTTTATTTTCAGAGGGGTTTTGCCTTTGCAGAGCTGCTGGGCAGCTGTGGCTGCACATGGCATAAAGTCATTAGCCACGCACGTATTTGACAAGAAAAGCAGCCCAAGCCTTTTGTGGAGGAACTCAAGCTGGTGAAGCAGAGCAACACTGAGTCCCTTTATTGCAAAAACCAGATCTTTGTGAGCAGTTAGGCCTTTACTTTTCACAGTTTAAAATTATAACAGACATAGCCCAACCAACCACCACACACCACAATGTGAGCACATCATGGCTATCTAACTTCTTTTTCTACCCCTAATTCAGCTCAGTCACTTTCCCACAGTCCTCTTCTGCTCCTCCAAATAGCATTCCTGAGCCATGATTTTAAAAAGGCAACAAGCCCTTATTTTGTAAGGCTTTACCCATATGCAACATCCAGCTATGCAATAACACATTTTCCACATTGATAGCATAACACAGGTGCTGCAATAGCTCTGTCTTTGTGATCCTTTGGAGAGATAATGGCAACTCTTCCTCTTGCAGGGAACAGACCTCAGGACCTGCTCCAAAGTGCCCTGAGGCAAAGGAGAAATCTGCTGCAGGAGCTCAGGGTAAGAGCAATTCCCTGCACATCCACTGCTGATGTGGGCTCAGGGTTGTCCTGGCCTTTAATTCTGGGGCTGGGCAGGGTTTAGTGCTCTGCTGCTTTGGGATATAAAGGCTGGGCCAGCTAATCAGGGAAGGAGCCTGGAGAGCAGCTTGGCTCCTCTCACTGCAGCTGAGGGAGCTTGCACCTGCTTCAGGCACTGCAGTGGGGTGATCCTGCTTCTCTTGAATCTGCTGCACCATAAACTTTCTGTGCCAGAAGGCAAAGAAGGGATTTTTAGCCATGCCAAAGTAGAGACAATAGTAATTGTTATTTATTCCTAGCTTGTGGAGGATACCAACTATTGTTGCAGACATGTTTGATGAAAAATCCTTTCCTTAGGATTTTGCCTCCTGAGAAGCTGGGAGGCCTCAGGAACAAAATGTAAACAATGATTATCTGCTGCTGTGGAATGCAACAGGAGGATCTGTGATTGGTCTCATGTGGGTGTTTCTAATTAATGGCCAATCACAGTCAGCTGGCTCAGACAGAGAGTCCAAACCACAAACCTTTGTTATCATTCTTTCCTATTCTATTCTTAGCTAACCTTCTGATGAAATCCTTTCTTCTATTCTTTTAGTATAGTTTTAATATAATATATATCATAAATTAATAAATCAAGCCTCCTGAAACATGGAGTCAGATCCTCATCTCTTCCCTCAACCTGAGACCCCTGTGAACACCGTCACCAACTATTATTGAAATGTTTTCCCAGACTTTTGGCAGCTTGTTCTGTGCGTTTTTTTTCCCCCCAATCTTTTTTGCTTGTGCTTCAAGACCTGTGGCAAGGAAAAATTTCTTTATGCTTTTGCAGGCATTGGCAGTGCCCTTGCTGCAGGTTCCTAGGGGCTGATCCCATTTAGTCCAGGGAGCATAACCATAATGTCTGCCTTGCTGTGACCAGGTTTTCTTTAATAAAATGAAAAAACAATACTTGACTTTGCAGGAGCAGCACCTTCTGGAAGAGCTTTCACAGCCACCTGCACCAGATGGGGGACACTGCCATGACCACAGAGCTGCCCTGCCACAAATCTACCAGATCCCTTTTCCAGCTTCCCCAGTGGAGCCACCAAGGATTATCCAGCAGACAGTAAGGATTGGCTCCTAGAAAACACCACCAGCACTGTGCCAGACTGGGCTGGCAATCATTTGGGAGCTGTATGGGATTGCTCATACCACAAAAAAGGAAGATGTGCCCATTGCTCTTTTACGGGACCCTTGCAGCGAAACCTGAAGGGAAAAAAGGGAAACCCTTATTTGCCATCTTGCAAATAATGCCCAAAATTAACAATGGGAGTGGTTTACTCTTGGAGCAGGTTGGCAAAAGGAGTGGCAGGGCTGCCCACACTCCAGCCTGGCCATTCAGCCACTTTCTAATGCACATCACTGCCTGCTCAGGCAGCCCACAGCCCCAACAGCTTCTGCATGAGGATCCCAGAGTTTTCCTGAAGCCTGGGCAGATGGCAGCTGTTCCCATAGCTGGGGGAGTGTCACAGACATGTTTTATGAAGAATCCTTTCCTTAGGATTTTTCCTCCTGAGAATCTGAGAGGCCTCAGGAGCAAAATGTAAACAATGATTATCTGCTGCTGTGGAATGCAACAGGTGCATCTGGGATTGGTCTCATGTGGTTGTTTCTAATTAATGGCCAATCACAGTCTGCTGGCTTGGACAAAGAGTCAGAGACAGAGCGTTTGTTATCATTACTTCTTTTTCTATTCTTAGCCAGCCTTCTGATGAAATCCTTTCTTCTATCCTTTTAGTATAATTTAATAGAATATATATCATAAAATAATAAATCAGGCCTTCTGCAACATGGAGTCAGATCCTCATCTCTTCCCTCATCCTGGGACCCCTGTGAACACCCCCACAGGGGAGCTGGCCAGAACCAAGCCTGACTTGTCCATTTTCCCTTCCTGTTGCAGATGCCAGCTCAGCCTGCCACCATCATCCAGCAGCTGCCTCAGCCCTCCCCTGTGATCACCCAGATCCCCCCAGCCCAGCCCTTGGCAGCCCCCCGCCCTGGGAGCATCAAGGAAGGTGAGAAAGCCTCCATAGAGCAGCAGCTCCTGCCACCAGGCCTGGCAGGGGACATGGCACGGGCTCCAAACTCATTAGGGATGTGCTGCTTAATGAACTGCTGGAGCTTGGGGAGTTGTGCTTTGTAAGTGGAATGGGTAGCAGTTGTGAAAGCATTCAGTTGTGAAACTCTTATCACTAAAACTAAAGAAAAGGGAACTTCAAACTCTAGAGGAGATTGGGAAAGCAGAACAGCTCAACTCGTGGCACTGAGTAATATGAACAAGGTGAAAGTCATTCACATGGGTGGCTCCAGAATTGGCAAACAGGCTTCTAAAATCTGGTTTTATTCTTTTGTTTCTTCCTAACCTGCTGTTCAATCTCCTCAGGCTTTTGTTTGTACCCTGTGTTTGGAAATGAGACAGAACATCGGAAAGTGTTGTTCTAAATATAGTGCAATGCCAATAAAAGTTTGTTTCTAAACATAGGTGGGTGCTACTGTGAAGCGATACATGAAATAAAACCTGGGACAATTTCCCTGGCTCAGCCTTCAGCCAAAGTTTCATCCTACCCAGGAATCCTCAGTCATGGAACTGCAGTATTTCACAGCTCATACTTCACCTAAGTATCTGGATTTTCAGATCAGAGTTTATTTCCATAACCAAAATAGTCCAAATCCACTCAGGACTTCTCTGATGCTGCTACGTATGAACTGCTTTTTGTATGATTAGTATAAAGGAAAATGAGAGTTGCCTTCATTATTTTCTCCCTTCTTTTTTTCTCCCCTCTCCCTCTTCACTCCTCCCCAAGTGAATGAGTTACACTGCACAAGTCCTTTGTATCCCAGAGATCCTGTAAGGAGATTTGATGTGCATGAAATGAGAGATTGAGGCTTGGACTTGATGATGTTAGAGGTCTTTTCCATCCTTTTCTATTCCATGAGCCAGTGGGCTCTCACTCAAGGTGGCACTGCACCATCACATAAGACATGGGAATAGGAATAACAGGTTTTTACTAGGAAAATTTTAAAAATAGTACAAAAAAGTAGAAAATAAACTACTGGCAGAGGTAGAATATGACTTGGCACTGTTGGTTAGGGTGTTGGTAGCAGTTTTGATTAAATGGTGGCTGTAGTTTTCTTGGAGTGACAGATGTGCTATTGTCAAAGCAGTGATTCTGTAGAAGGGTGTAGGTTTGTTTCCGAAGGTCTGGTGGTGGTGTAGATGGGTTTGGTATTTTTCTGGGAATCTAGTGGAGAAGATAAGTTGTTCTTTTGGGAATTTAGTGGGAAAAGGGTGTCTCTGTTGTTGTAAATCTCAGATTATAGTTAGGTAGGGATGTTGGGCTCTTCTTTCTGGGTGGAGCACCTTACAATGGGATGATGTAATTTTTACCAGCTGTGCAGGGACACTCAGTGGCCTATTAATAGAAGAGATGTCTCTGGAAGGAGGATGGGTTGTGGAAAAGATAAGGAAAACTACCCAATCAACAGAAGATAACTGCTCTACTCCTAATAGGTGGTAAATAGTATACACACAGCTTACAGTTGAGGAAAGTGTGCCCCCTTTCAGCTGCTTTGTCTCTGTGGCAGTGCCCACCCTGTGCAGGAGGACTCTCTTTATAATTTTGCCTCTGCTGCTTGTCAGCTGTGGATAAAGCTCTCACTCTTTTCTCTTCCCAGACATGGTGGAGATGATGCTGATGCAGAACGCTCAGATGCACCAGATCATGATGCAGAACATGATGCTGAAGGCTCTGCCACCAGCCCTGCTCACACAGCCTGGGGGGCCAGTGGCTCATGTCCCCCAGCAGGTAACAAACAACACCCAGGCCTGGCCAGAGCACTGGGGAGGACAATGAACCTTAGGAAAGATGGCAGAGCAAGAGCATGCCCTGATGGCCACCTTCCTCTCCAGGCCAGCCTGGCATGCTGCATTTCACTGACATCAATTAATGGAACAAACTGGGGGGAGTGGGGTCTGAGGGTCAGGTGAAATCTGAAGTCACCAAGTGTTCTTGGGCCTTCTGTACTGGAACCTGCAGAATCTCCTCCAGACATATCCCAAAGGTTTTCCTTTCCCAGGGGCTGGCTGAGGGGAACCCTGCCCCCCTCCGTGAGGGGCACAGGTTTCTGCCCCAAAAAACCTCAAATAAACATTTAAAATAACTAGATGTATAGTTATATATAACTGTTATATATATATATATATATATATATATATATATATATATATATATATATGTATATATATATATATGTATATATGTATATATGTATATATATATAATTTTGTATATATATAATCATATATATATAATTATATATATAACAGTTATATAGTTATAGTTTTATAGTTATATAAATATTATCTATAAATATATATTTATATATTAATTATATATTTATGTATCATATTTTATATTATTATAATATATATTATTTGTATATTATAATACATATTATTATATGATATTATTTTATATATCATTATATATATTGTTTATAATATTATTATGTTATATTTATATAACTTTATAGTTATCTACATATTATATCTAAATATATAACATTTATATAACTATAAAAACAAAAGGCGTCAAGCAATTGAACCCCTTACCCAAACTATCAAAAACCCATCTACAATAAAGTTCCTAAAAATAAAAACCAACAAATGCCGATTGCCACCTCAACAATGCAAAGTACCAAACAAATCAAGATGCTGTAATCCCCACCCACAAAATAATCCATAAGCTAAAAAAGCAAAAGATAGTCAGCAAAACCCACTCACCTTTCAACAGCCCCATTTAACCTGTGCATAAATCTAAATAATAAAAAAAATTAGAAATCTAAAATAATAAAAAATATAGACTTCCATGCATTAAATAAAATAACCACTAAGCACTGCTGTACCAAATATACTAAAACTGTCACTATAGGGAACAAAACAACACTGCTGTTATCAAGGTGAAAAAAGGGAAGTTTATTTTCTCACTTCAACATTTATAGATTTCCAAAACTGACAGTGGATTGGAGGGTGAAAGTGCCACCTCTCCAGTGACACTGGACAAACCAACAGTCCATCAAATTTCTCCTCTTCTATAAAAGAATGCAAAACAATAAGTTATTTACAGGAAGCGTGTGAGCAAGTTTGTTACAAGAATGTAAACATCAGAAGGCTTGGAAGAACTTAAAAAATCAGGCAAGGACAAAACTCCCGCACAAACTTAAATCCAAACCAGCAAAGCAGTACGGCCACTACGGATGTTGCCACTGCATTTTTCTGCATTCCCAAGCACCCTTTGTCTGTCTCTCCCCAAGAAGGACCTGCAGCTTGCTGTGAAGGCAGAGAGACCCAAGGCGCCTGTGGTGCACCACCACCACCATTACCCTCCCCCGGGGGTGTTCCCAGTGCCCCCCAGCACAGAACAGCCCTGGAGCAGCGCCTCTGCCCAGCCCCTGTGAGTCACCAGGCAGCTGTGATGTGCTCCTGCAGCCCTTTCCCCTGCCCAGCGGGGCTGCCAAGGCAGACTGGGGGATAAATGTGGGCATCTGACAAGGGGGAGCATCACAGAGATGCCCCACCCTGCCTTTTGTGTCCCCCACCCTGCCTTTTGTGTCCCCCACCCTGCCTTTTGTGCCCCCCACCCTGCCTTTTGGGTGTCCCTGTGAACCCAGCAGTCACCTGCCACATAAATCGGGGATGGGGAAGTCCTACAGGTCCCAGCAGGGTTTATGTTCTCAAAGCACTGCTGGGACATTTGCTCATCAGAGATTCCTGGGAAAATAAAAAAAAAAAAAAAACCCCAAACCACCAGCTAAGAAAATTGGTGCAAAGGGAGGGGAGTATCAGAAATAATGCTGAGCCTTTGCCACAAGATCGTGCTTGCAGCTGGAGGGGGTGGGTTTAAAGTGCAGAAATGGCTGATTTCTGCCTTGAACTTCTCCCCAGGATGCTCCCAAATCCACAGAGCCCTTGAGCCTTGTGCACAGCCAGCTCCTCCAGGGGCTCACTTGCTTTGTGCCTCCTCTGAGCCTGCCCTGCTTGGCTTCCGAGGTGCTGGGAAGTCCTTACATGCCAAGGCTGGTGAAGAAATGCCCCTTTCTAGAGCCTGGAAGGTGGGGGTGACATGGGAACTCCACTTTTATTCCTGTCCATGGCTCTTTCAGAGCCTCAGTGAACAGGAGAACAGGGCACGGGTGACCTGCTGGCAGGGGTGTCTGCACAGCCCTCTTTAACAGGGGATTTGAATGCCTGAACAGATTATTTCCCTAATGGGATTACAAGGGATGAGCATTTCTACCTATTTCCCCTTGGCACGGGTTTGTAATCTGAGCCAGTAAAGAACCCCTGGCTCCTGTCAGCATCATTGCAATTCCCTGCAGGAATCAGGAGGTCTTGTCATGGCCTTTAAACTTTGCTCTTCCCCTTCCTCAGCTGCCTGCCACCACAAGGCATGAGACCAAACACTTTGGTTTTTTTTGCAGTTGCAGCACTACGGGCTGTTACTAAACACAATAACCCTGTTTTTCTTGTTGCAGGTGGCCCACATACTGACAGTACAGGGTCCTCTGCAAGTGCACCAGAGCCTTTGTAAAACCAATAAAATCCTGCTGTTCTTCCTCAGCCATTGACATGTCTTTTTCTTGAGCACTTTTCCCTCCTGTACTTTTCCCCAGAGGACAGGCTTTAATCCATGCCCATGTTATCCTGTTCTTTTTAGTTTTATTTATGACTTCTTGAAAGGCTCACATGGAATTATTATCAGGCAACACTTTTTCATGCTCTCAGCAGCCTGGTTTTGTTTAATATAGAAAGATGAATGATGGTTTTATAGCACTTTCTCAATATATTCCCACCTTCTGTTTTTAGAGTGGAGAACATCTGTACACTGGGTTTGCTTGCTGCAGTTTTTGAGTGAGCCTGATTAAGAAAACCCAGGGACCTAAATTCTTCATTTTGGAATGAAGAAAAGACAGTAACTATCACTGCTGGAAGCTGTCTGTGTTCCAAAAACAATTAATGAATAATTTATTTACTATGCAATGCCTCCCTTGCTCTTTGCCCTCTCTGCTCTGTTGTCTTTGAGATTCTAACTTCTCTACCTGAAAGCTGTGAGTTTGGATTGAATATTAGGAAGAAATTCTTGACTGGAAACATTGTCAGGCATTGGAAGAGGCTGTCCAGGGAAGCACTTGAGCACTGCCCCATCCCTGTAGGTCTTTGATAGCCACACAGATGTGGCATTTAGGGTCATAGGGGTTGCGTTCTTAGAGGGCTTTTTCTACTTTTTCTACCTTAATGATTCTCTGAGCCAAATCTGCTGGGGCCTGGCAGGTTTAGCGATAAATTGTACTTGGTGATACAAACATCTGCAGTTTCACTGTCTGCTGTTTCATTATTGTATTTGGCTCTAATTGGCTCCTCCCTTTGCAATGCTTACTGCGGGCAGCACTGGCTCAGCAGAGCCTTTCCATGTGAAATGATGCCTGCAGAGCATTTCCATGTGAAATGATGCCTGCCTTAGCCCTGTCTAAATCCTGGAAAGCTTCTGCAGAGCAGGCATGAGCTCTCTCATAAGCATGCCACCCCAAAACCCTGAGCCACACACACACAGAGCTTCTTTGGAGGAGGGATGTCCTCAAAGATGGGATGAGGTTCCTGGGCAAGAAGTGTGGCTCACATCCCACCCCAAAACCCTGAGCCACACAAACACAGAGCTTCCTTGGAGGAGGGATGTCCTCAAAGATGGGATGAGGCTCCTGGGAAAGCAGCGTGGCTCACATCCCAGCCTGAGGAGAGGTTTCAGAAGTCGCCCCACATTGTCCCACTGGTGCTTCTGCAGTTTCATCCCAGTGAAGCACCAGCAAAAACCTGGCCCATGCAAGCTCTCCTCCTGCTCTGTGTGCATTCCTTGGAGACTGCAGGATTGCTCTGCAATTTCCAAAGCAGCCTGACTGCCTGACTTTGCCATCTCAACACCCCAGGCTGACTCCCTGACAGTCCCTGAGCTGGGAGTTAAACTTTAATGGGAATTGGGGGCAGAAGGGCCCAGGCATGACTCAGCCACCCACATTCCTTCCCTTCCCCTCCCCTCCCCGCTGGCAAGGGCACTGGGGCTGGGAAGAAGCACAGGGATCAGAGACAGAGCAGGAGCTGAGCCCCAGGGGCTGAGCCAGCATGGAGCCCTGGGACCCACGAGGGAAGAGAGTTGCTGTTGTTGGTGGTGGTCTGGTAGGAAATGCCTTTTGGCTGCTGCATGGCTGTTGGCTGGGAGCTGGGGATGTGAAAACACTGCTTGGGTGTGGGGGTGAATGCTTTTCTTCAAGTCATTCCTGTGTCAGATGATGGGGTGCTGATGGAGTTCCTGCTGTGGGAGGCTCCTGCTCGTTTCTGGGGTGAAGGTTTGGGGGTGGCTGGAGCAGTGGTGCCCAGGTACCCTAAACTCCAATCCTTGTTTGGGCTGCCCTGTCCCTTGGCTGGTTTTGGCTGTAGCCAAAGCTCTGATGTGAAATGCTTGGCAAGAGCTGAAACCAGTAAATGCCAGGCTGAGAGGAAACACCTTCCTCTGCCCACTTTTGTTTGGGGATGGTTTTCAGGCACTGCTGCTTGCAGAGAGGTGTGACACCAAAAGCCAGGCTGGATGGGGCTCTGAGTGAGCTGGACTGGTGGAAGGTATCCCTGCCCATGGCAGAGGGATGTGACAAGATGGTCTTTAGCTTCCTTCCCAACCCAAACCATTCTATGAATGATTCTATGACAGCTTGGGGCATTGCAGCACCCACATCTCTCCCTGGACTTTTTGGCCATTAGCTTCTTGGAAAAGAGTGATGACAGAAGAGGCTGCAGTTCTGGCAGCAATTCATAATGGAAATTAAATTTAAAAATTAGTTTAAATTGCAAACAGGACACATTTGTAGTGTTCTCCCTCACTGTGTTCCCAAGGGAATGCTGCTGTGCCCTGAATACTGGTGAGGGAGGTAGACACAGTCCAGAGAGGAGCTGGATCTTGCCTACATCAAGTGAGCCCTGCTGCATTCAGTTGCTGTGTGCAAACAAGCCTGAGCTTGGTATGGCTTTAAAAAAAGGGTTTTGATGGGTGGCTTTTGCCTTGGAGACTCTGCAAACACACAGGGCTGGCAGAGGACTGCTCTTCAGTAAAATGTCTTCTGAGTTTCTTGGTCAAAGCGCCTCCCTGTTTGTGTTGAGCTGCATCCCCTGACCACTTCTTTCCTTTGGTGCATCTCAGCAGTGACCCCTGAGATACTTCATCCACCCCTCCTGATCCCTGTCTTGCAGGTGGGTGCATTAAATGCCTGTTTCTTTGCCAGAAGAGGTTTCCATGTTGATGTTTATGAAGCCAGAGAAGGTAAGGTCAGCCTGATCATTACTGTGGGAGCTCACTGGAACTCTAAGAAAATAATGAAAGCTGAGAGTGGCACTTTGGGGATATTCTTTTATCTCTCCTCTTTAGCTCCTGTGATGGGGAGGAGCACTTATCTGAAGTTCATCTTGTGTGGAGGGAACCCACTCTTTAGCTGCTGAAATGATGCCCTTTTTATATTCTTGGCTTAAACACTGGTTCAAATCCCCACCTTTGAAGCCTGGTCTCTGCAGAAAGCATTATAGCACAGTGCTGGGTCAGAAGAAGAGATGGAGCCTCCAGATCCAGGAGGCACCACAAAAGAGAAATTTGGATTTAGAGCCAAGCCACTGGCTCAAAGGCAGAGAAATTGTTCATCTGTTAGCTGGCAGACAAAAAAGACCTGGGCAGAGGTGGCAAGCCAAGGGGCAGGTGGGAATGATACCATGGAAATAACTCAAGTTTTGCAGTGCAGGGAGGGAGGAGCCGTGCCTGACACTCCGTGGTAACTCTTCCTGCCCTGATAGACATCAGAACAGGTGTTCTGCTGCACAGCTTAACGTTGCCAGAGCTTCCACAGCTTCAAAAAGCCTCTGACGGCTCTCACCTGCCTTCTGGGCTGGATGGATCCCACTGCACTGCTCCAGCTTTTGGCCCTTTGCTTGCACTGATACACATGCTGGGACGAGCAGGCTCTGCCCCCTGCACTGGCCAGACATCCCAGCAAGTCCAAACGAGGCAAATGGGAGAAGGAACAAGCCAATGCCCAGACATTTCCATCTGATCAGCCATGAACAAAGTTGTGACCGTGTTCACAGGGGTCTCAGGTTGAGGGAAGAGGTGAGGATCTGACTCCATGTTTCAGAAGGCTGATTTATTATTTTATGATATATATTATATTAAAACTATACTAAAAGAATAGAAGAAAGGATTTCATCAGAAGGCTGGCTAAGAACAGAATAGGAAGGAATGATAACAAAACCTTGTGGCTCAGACTCTCTGTCCAAGTCAGCTGACTGTGATTGGCCATTAATTAGAAACATCCAACATGAGACCAATCATAGATGCACCTGTTGCATTCCACAGCAGCAGATAATCAATGTTTACATCTTGTTCCTGAGGCCTCTCAGCTTCTCAGGAGGAAAAATCCTAAGGAAAAGATTTTCCATAAAAGATGTCTGTGACAATAGTTGGTATCCTCCTTTCCCTTTGCTGGATTGGAGCTGCTGCTTCTTCCAGGCTAGAGTGGCACGGAGGGTCCAGGCTGGACTCCCCCTACACCTTGTCCAGCTTTGTGTCTCCTGCAGATATCCCAGTGTCCAGCTTTGTGGCAGATATCCCAGTGTCCAGCTTTGTGTCTCCTGCAGATATCCCAGTGTCCAGCTTTGTGTCTCCCCTGCAGATATCCCAGTGTCCAGCTTTGTGGCAGATATCCCAGTGTCCAGCTTTGTGTCTCCCCTGCAGATATCCCAGTGTCCAGCTTTGTGTCTCCCTGCAGATATCCGAGTGTCCAGCTTTGCCCGGGGCAGGAGCATCAACCTGGCCCTGTCCCACCGGGGACGCCAAGCCCTGCGAGCCGTGGGCATGGAGGAGCAGGTACTCTGCCACCTTCTCTTGCTCTCTGTCCCTTCTTGTCCCTCTTCCACTGCAGTCTGGCTCTTGTTTTGCGGAGATAACTAAAAACTCCACAACTTTGTGAAAGTTGTAAGGCTGGTATGTTTATTACAGTGCCGGATGCATGTGGAGATTGCTCTCCTTAAAAGACATGAGTACTGGGAATTTCAGGTCCCTTTTTATCCCCTTCTCATATACATATGCATACAAGTTCTCCATAGGTTCATGCATATTCATTTTTACGAATTTCAGTGACATTTGCCGCTAGTTCTTCTTTATCCGAAAGAATTCCTAGGTCAGGTTGACCTGGTCCCACAGCAGTCTCTCTGTCTCTCTCTATCACCCTCTGTCCCTCCTCTCTTATCTCTGTCCTTCATTGAATCAGTTTCTCTGAGCCTAGGCTTTGCAGTCAGGTTGCATAGCTCTGTTTTCTAGCCACAGACTCAAAGACGTACATTTCACCTAAATCAAAATGGATTTCCACTCTGGAGAATTTCCACTCCGTCTCACTCTCCCCTGCTTCACAGCACATCTGCAGCAGGATCCTGCCCACCCCTGGGACACCAAGCTCCTTCCAGTGTTTTCCTCCCTTTCGTGCTCCCCTCCCTGCTGGAGCAGAGGGCAAGCAGGGCAGGAGTAGATGGGCTCCCAAAAGAGCTGATGCAACGCAGCAGGATGCAATAAAGGCAGCTGTTTTCCCCACTGGCATGCCCGGATTTGTTTTTTCCCAGAAATCCTTGATCTTTGGGCTGACCCCTGAAATCCATCCGCGCAGCTTTCTGCCCAGCACGCCTGGCTGGGAGCCCAGCACTCTCCTGCAGGGTACTGGCTGCCATTTAACATCCTGCTGCTGGCACTGGTGGGATCTCCTGCTCCCAGATCCCTGCAGAGATCCAGGACACTTTGACAACACACATCCCAGTCCCAGGGGGTCATTTGCCTTTCATCCCCTGCCCTCTGGGGTTTTTCATGCCCCCTCTATCCAAAAACAATTTCCCTCTGATTTTTATGAGCATGAGCTTGTAAGCAATCTCAGTAAGGTGTAGTGAATTCACATGACAGCCCTGCTCAAGATTTCCCTGGTGATTTGGAAATGTGTGAGCAAAGAGCCCCCCCATTCTCCCTGGAGGGGATGTTGCTTTGTAATTTGCACTAAAACCCCACAGTTTTGACCAGAAGTGTGGGTCGTGTTCCCTTCTGTTTCAGATTGTGGCCAAGGGCATTCCCATGAGGGCAAGGAGGATACACACGCCTTCAGGGAAAAAATACTCCATCCCTTATGGGAAGAAGGACCAGGTACTGGAGCTGCTCTGCAGAGCACGGGAGGACTTTGTTAGCATTTGTGTCTCTGTGTCATGGACAGTGGATGTGGAGAGGCTGGGGAGAATGAGGGAAGGGATGGTTTCCTCTCTGGCCATGCAGAGTGTCCTTCAGCAAAGCTTTCTGCTTGCTTGCCTTGCAGTACATCCTCTCTGTGGACAGAGCAAACTTAAACAAAGAGCTGCTGACAGGTGGGTCGTCACTTCTGTTTGCAAATTCCTATAACACACTTTTTGCTGGGGATCTATGGTGATTAGAAGACTTTGAGCCCCAAGCTGCCTTACCCAGATCTCACAAAGTGCAAACCTGAACGAGCAGAGGAAAACCTGTGCTTGTTCCCAGCTGAGCAGGAGACACCTCCTCAGCCTTGTCACGGATTGGGGCATTTTCCATAACCCCTGATTGTACAGAGACAAATAGAAATTGGAGCTCTAGGGCCAATCAGACCAGACCAAATTTATGCAAATTCCCCACTGACTGCAGGCACCTCATCCCATCCTGAACCTGATGGTGCAAAGCAGTCAATGACTCATGTCACTGTGGAGAAGAAAAAGACCCTTGCAGGATTCCTTGCATTTTTCAAGTAGTTTATACCATAGCTGACCAGTCCCAGTGTGCCCTGCCTGCTGGCCCTCATGCAACATGCAAATTATTTGCTGTAATGGCAAAAATCCCTATAATTTAGGGATCTCTTGGAAATATTTTTTGCAGTCACAGTAGAGGGGTTTACTGTAATTTTGTCTTTCTCTTTTGACAGACATTTAGTTGTCTTTTCTTTTCACAGCTGCTGAGAAGTACTCCAACACCAAACTGTTCTTTGGACACAAGATCCTCGGGTGCAATGCAGAGCTGGGGACATTATCCATAAAAAGGTAATCCCTGGGCAAGCGTGGGATCAAGCACTAACTGTGCTCATTTAGCTTCTGCTTAATCATTCATAAAACCTCAAACAATTGAGCAATCTCAGTTTTGAAACCACTGTGCAGGCAAAGCTTTGGAAAGGAGAGACATCAAGGCAGCATTCCCTCATGGGGAAACTAAGGAAGGTTTAAGCAATTCCCTAAATACCCAGGTTGGCAGCAAGCACACACTTCCTGACCTGTGCAGGGGATAAACCACCAGAATCCATGGCTCTGGGTTCAGGGACAGATTGCTCATCAGGGAGGGTGGATAACTGCTGATGCCCCATCCCTGGGAATGTTCCAGGCCCTGGTGTTGTGTCTCTGCCCATGACAGGGGCTGGAATGGGCTGAGCTTTAAGGTCCCTTCAAACCCAAACCGTTCTGAGGTTCCATGACCTCGTTCCACAGCCTTTCACAGAGGTTCTGGTCCTGCCCCCATCCTCCTGGCAGGTGCTGCAGGCTCTGCATCCCAAAAGTTCATTGCTGAGTAGACCTGGCAGAGTTATGCTTTTGATAAACTACAGGATAATTATTCCTCCTAGTGCTGTGCTTCCCAGGCAGTGAGATCCCATCTTCCCCCCATCCTAGAAGACTGTGAATACATTTTAATTAATTTATTTAATTAATACATTTTGCAAAAGGCAGATCCTCTGGGCACAGTGGTGCTGAGCTGGCCTGGAGTTACAGGAGGGTTGACCACAGAATCATGGAATGGTTAGGGTAGGAAGGGGCCCTAAGGAGCAGATTGATCCAAGGTACTGTCCTGCTTCCAGGTCTGACCAGCAGACCTTGGAGGTGACCTATGATCTCATCGTGGGGTGTGATGGAGCCTTCTCAACAGTGAGGAAACAGTTCATGAGGCAAACACGCTTCAACTACAGCCACGAGTACATTCCTCACGGCTACATGGAGCTGACCATCCCTCCCAAGGATGGAGATGTGAGTGTGCCTGGATATCCCACCCCCTTCTCACTGTGGCTCTGCTGCAGCAGCTTTGGGAGAGTTAATTTCTCACCTGGGGTTCAGGCAGGGGATCAAACCTTTTACTGAGATAAGGCAGGGATCTCTTCCTCTTCCAAAAGTGGGGCCAGTGTTGGTACCTGCATGCAAAAATCCTAGAGAGCCTCTCCTGGAGTGCAAAACATCAGATTGCAAAACATCAGATTTTTTTGCCCATATTTATTGCTCTTTCCTCTTTCCCTTGCTCTGTGTCTCCCTGAAGCATCAGTTGACCAGATAGGGGCCCTGCAGTTGTTGCATCTTCCCATGGGAGCTGTTGTGGTGGTGTGGAGGGGAGCCAGAGCCTGGGCTGGTCAAGGATACAATTCTTTTTATTCTCTTTCTCTTTCAGTTTGCCATGGAACCCAACTACCTCCACATCTGGCCGAGGAACACCTTCATGATGATTGCGCTGCCCAACATGGTGCTAACCCAGGCCACGCTCTCCTGGGGCACAGCACGGGGCTGGTGGGGATGAACGGCTGTGGTGGCAGGGATTGGGTGGGTCAGGAGTCACAGGATAACCAAAACACAGACTCAATTAGAGTGGAAAACACCTCTGAGATCACAGAGTCCAGCCATGACCCAATATCACCTCGTCAACCAGACCATGGCACTGAGTGCCACATCCAGTCCTTTCTTGAAAACCTGCAGGGACAGTGACTCCACCAGCTCCCTGGGCAGCCCACTCCAATGTCTGATCACCTTTTCTGTGGAGAAATTCTTCCCAATGCCCAGTCTAAACCTCCCCTTGTGCAGTTTAGGACTGTGTCCTCTCATCTTGTCCCTTGTAACCTGGGAGCAGAGCCTGACCCCACCTGGCTACATCCCCCTGTCAGTGTTGTAGAGAGTGGTGATGTCTCCACTGAGCCTCCTTTTCTCCAGGCTAAATACCCCCAGCTCCCTCAGCTGCTCCTCACAGGACTTGTGCTCCAGACCCTTGAGACCCTTCTGCCTGCCCACCATGAGAAAGGGGTGGCCAGACATTCATCCCTTGCTGTGCCAGTGGGTCACTGGGATTGCCAGGTGGCAGGCTGGGCACTGAGCTGCTGCTTCAGGTGTTCTCTCTGCCCTCTGGGCTTCTGACTGACCCTCTTTCCTGGCTGGCAGGACAAGTCCTTCACCTGCACGCTCTTCATGCCCTTTGAGGAGTTTGAGAAGCTCACAACAGGAGAGCAAGTGCTGGGGTTTTTCCAGACCTACTTCCCAGATGCCATTCCCCTCATTGGAGAGTAAGTGCTCCCATCTCCCCTTTCACCCATCAACACAGGTATCTGTTATGGGATGGGCTTTTTCTTGGATGATATCAACAGCATGAGGCAGTTTCCTTTCCTCTTAAAATGAATTATCCCAGAACTTCATATTAACTGAGAAACTCTGATATTCTCTGGTGTGTCCTTCCCACATTGACCAACATCTGCCACTGCTCACAGTGAGAGGACCAAGATGTCAGTAATCAAGTTATTGATTTAATATTAATTAACTTGTGTGCAGAACTTAAAACCTGCAGACAAAATGTCTGGCCCACAGTGAGGAAGCTGACTTCCACATTTTTCCCAGCACAAACAGCCTAGTGCCCAGGCTTGGGGACTGCACAGCAGAGCTGACAGTGTCTGTGGCCTGGCCTCCTCAGCTTGGCTGGGGCACAGCTTGCTCTTCTCTCGTGGTCCCACACACCAAAATCTGTTGTTTTACCTGAAGGCAAGAGCTGAAGCACGATTACTTTTTGCTGCCAGCCCAGGCCATGATCTCTGTGAAGTGCTCCTCCTACCACCTCTCCTCCCGGTGCGTGCTGATGGGAGATGCTGCTCACGCTGTTGTGCCCTTCTATGGACAGGGCATGAATGCAGTAAGTTCCTGGCTGGCCTGTCCCTCTTGGTGGGGATCCCACTCCTTTCACCCACAAATGCCTGGTTTTAGTGTTTAACTCTGGGGAGTTCATGGGCTGGCCTGTCCCACAGCCTGATGTCCTCTGCACTGGCAGGGGTTGAGCTCCTGTCAGGATGTGCTCCTGGGAAGGACAGGGGACAGGGAGGCGATGCCACCTTCCCACGGAACAGAGGACGATCTGGGAGGGAGGTCCAGGCAGCTGGGAAGGGCAATCCCCTCAATTTCCCTCAAGACCCCTGTCAGAGGGGCCTGGAGTAAAACTCCTGCTCTGAAGGTGTGGTCAGTGGGACCAAACAGCTACACCAGCTAAGCATCCATGAGAGCACTTCTGAATGTATGTGTCCTGTTTATGCCTGTTAACCTCCTAATATTCCTCCCAGGGCTTTGAAGATTGTCTGGTCTTTGATGAATTGATGGACCAGTTCCACAATGACCTTGGTAAGTGACGCGGCTGGGGACATGAGGGAGCAGAGGAACCTGAGGGCAGCTGGGTGCCCTGCAGGGAGCTGCCTGTGAGCTGCTTCTTTCTTCCCCCAGCTGCCTGCCTCCCCGAGTTCTCCAGACTGAGGGTGCCAGATGACCACGCAATCTCAGATTTAGCCATGTACAATTATGTAGAGGTAGGTGAGCCCCACTCAGACCTGTGGTTCCAGGGCCGTGCACACAGCAGAGCTCTCAGGATGCACGCAGCAGGCAGGGCTGGGCTCTCACCCTGCCAGGCTGTACCCTCAGAGCTCCTTGGGAATGTCACTGGGGCTGAGGAGGCCCTGCATGCCCTCCAGGGCAGCGGGAGAGCTGGCAAAGCACAGGGAGCTCTACAGAAGCTGTTGCACAGGGGTGACTGCTGCTCTGTTGCAGATGCGCGAGCACGTCAATTCCACGTGGTTCATCTTCCGCAAGCGCGTGGACAACCTCCTGCACGCCCTCATGCCCTCCACCATCGTCCCACTGTACACCATGGTAAGCCAGCCTGTCATTCCCCACCTCTGTGAGCTCCTCCTGCCTGGCTTTGGCATGGTGACATTGTCCTGCACCCCCTCCCAGGTGACCTTCACCAGAATTCGCTACCACGAGGCCCTTCAGCGCTGGAAATGGCAGACAAAGGTTGGTCAGGGCTGGTGCCCACCCTCCCCAGGCCGCCTGCACGCCAGCACTGCTCAGCTTTGGTGGTGGGATGTTCTCATGAGTGATGACTTTGCTGGTGCTGCAGGGTAGGGGCCAGCCTGTGACGATGTTGGGGTTTCTCTTTGCGCTTGCAGGTAATTAACAGAGGGCTGTTTGTAGTGGGGGCAGCAGGGCTGGGTGGCGCCTACCTGCTGATAAAGCATCTGGCACGGAACCTGAACTTCTGCCTGGAAGACTTGTGGGGCTGGCCCCGTTATCTGAAGAATATTGGAAATCTTCCCTTTGGCACACGAGTGGATTAAATGTATGGGAGCTCCTTGCTGTAATAAAAACGAAGGCACGGACTGTTGGCTCGGCTGGGTGATTTTGTTTCTCTTGGGATGTGGTTTGGCAGCTCCTGCAGCCCCTTGGAAGCAGTTTGGCCCTTCTCCCTTTCCCAGCTGAGAGGAGCCTGGCAGGCACAGTGCCCAGAAAGCATCTACAGGGGCTCAGGTGTGCAACCTTGGCAGCCTGGCCTTCAGGGATGTGGTGTGTAGATGTGGCACTTAGAAATTATGGTTTAGTGTTGGACCTGGCAGTGCTGGGTTAGTGGTTACAAGGTCAATCATCCTAGAGCTTTTCCCAACATTAATGATCTCATGATTCTGTGACCTGACCGGTGTGTCCCAGCCTGCTCTTAGCAAAAACAAGACAACATTTTGAGGGTCCTGAAGCCAAAAATAGCTGCAGCCTGGGATAGTACTAGAAGGATTATCAGACACACTTTCTTTCTTCTTACCTTGCCCTAGCCCCTCACAGTCACTGCTTAAGAACAATAAAATGGCCCAAATTGACCCCTGGTCTGATGTGGCACTGCCAATCTCATTTGAGGTGGTGTGTACACAGCTGCCAGCACAAGGGCAGGGACAAACACTGCTCTGCACTATTCAGTGAGTCAGTTTTGGATTGCAATGGGAATACCATTAATGGCACAGATGGCAAATTGTGTAGAAAACAGTTTGCTTCTCTAGCTGGGATCTTTCCCAGGCACTGTATTTATGGAAAACAGTGGCAGCAATGACAAGGTGGGACTGCAGTTTCTCCAATGAATGCTTTAGCTGCTGCCCTTGCACCTAATTCTTAGCAGGACAGATGTATTTAATTTATATATTAATCTTTATTAAACTGCTTCAGAGAGCAAACAAAGATGCAACACAATACAACTCTTTGTAAATTAATTCCAAATTTAAAGCAAACAAGGAATTGTACCACCATTTCACAGGAATGACGCACAATGTTGTGTGGTTGGGATGAGTGCTGGAGATGCTCTGGGCACTGCCAGGTGTTTTGCACAGCTGGCTCCTGGTATGTCTGACACACTGGCAAAGCAGGGAGAAGATCATGCCCCAGGGGGTGGAAGAAGCTATGGTTGACCTCCAACCTTCATTTTCCAGGTGCTCATAGATCACAGATCAAGTGTCATAGATCAAACAGTGGCTCCTTACAGTGCAGAGGACTTCAAGGCATGATGGAGGTAAGCCAAGCATGCAGAAGCCCAGGCAGAACCTTGCCTGAGGTAGATCTGAGTGGTGTCAGGAAGCAGTTGGTGATTTGGGAAAAAGATCCAGTGCATGTTGTCCAGCTGCTCTTCATGACAAGGCAGAGGTGCTGACCAGCCCTCAGGGCCCATCATATCCCTGCAGCCTCTGGAGCAGCTGCTTGGACCCCTTCTGTCCTACTCAGCAGTGAGTTCTCTGGAAAACATTGCACAGTGGTGGAGACCAGTGCAGCAGGGGAAGGCATGGAGCAGATCCTGGAGGCAGATCCTGCTGCAGCAGAAGAGAGATGGCAGTTTTGAAATCCCAGCTGAAAATCAAAGCTGGAAGCACTCTGTGCTCTCAGCTGGCTTTGAGGCTCAGTGTCCCAATAGCAAAGTTAGCATCAGGAGATGGGACAGGAGCCACTGCATGTTCCTGTGGTGTTCCCCTCTACCAGCTCCACCAACACAATCATCAAGCAGTGGGCCAGGAGGCTGGCATGGGTGCAGTCCCTCAGGCAGCATGTGACATGATGGGGGCCTCTTGGAAGAAGGGATGAAACCATGAGGATAAAGAAGAAGGGATGGGAGACTTGGTTTAAGGTTTCCTAGTACGAGCTTTCCTTAGCTTGGCATTTCCTTATTTAACAGTGTGTCCCAGTGCTGCCAGGTATTGCCTCATTCAGTAAACCTGGGGTTGACGACAGTGGTGGTGGCACTCTTGAAGAGGGGATTATCAGCCTGGAGGGAGAGAAGAGAGAGGCCTGTGTTGGGCTTTCCAGCAGAGCACTACCCATCCCACCCATCCCAATGCCAACAGCACCGACAGCATTGGAAGAAGGATATTTAGGCTGTAGGATATTATCCATAGGATATTTAGGCCCCTAAATGGCAAAATCCAGCTGGGCTGAAAAACGAGCAGTGGGGAGGGCTCAGGTCTACATGGAAAGGATGTCCCCTCCTACTGTCCCCTCCCCAGTGGATCTGGGCACCCCAGAACACCCCAGTGGCACGGGTGGGCCCTCTTACATCATTCCACTTGGCTTTGGTCTTCTCCTTCTCAAAGCGGCGGTATTCCCGGCGGTCAAGCAGCTCCATCAGGAACCGCCAGATGACCAGGACCAGAACGCCAATGAGGAGCACGCCGGCGATGGTGCCGCCCACGATCAGTGGGATGTTGGGAGGCTGTGGGCACTCTGTGGGACAGACAGACAGACAGATGGTGTCACGCTGCAGCCCCTGGTGAGGCAGCCTGCTGGCAGCCCGCCTGTGGCAGGGCAGGAGGAGCGGGGATGGGATACCTCTCTCAGGATCGACGATGATGGTGTATATCTCCTCTCCATCCTCCTGGACCATATGGAAGGACATCCAGCAGTTCTGGGAATCCTTTTCCCTGCATTTCCTACCATTTGTGCTCACGTCTTTTGAGTTTGTAGGCAGATGGATGTTGGCACAGGCCTGGGAGCAGTTCTTCTCAAAGGGGCCGCTGCCGAAGAACTTGCACTCCACGCAGGAGCTGCAAAACAAGCAGCTGCAGCTCACATCTGCAGGGGCAGAGACCCTCTCACCTGGATTTGGGCATTTTGGGCCCTGCCTGTGCATCCCTGGGATACTGGGGATCCCCGCTGCCCCCGTGCCCATCACTCACATGTATCTGCCACAGGGAGAAGGGCAGCCTGGGCACTCCTGGCAGAAGGGGGGCTGGTACCCCCCCCTGCACTGGCAGCGGTTGCAGAGGCAGGTCCCACGGAGGCTGCACACATTTCTGTGGGCATTGAGGCAGTTCTGCGTGGATTGCTGGCACTGGCAGGCGCTGCCCTCATAGCCAGGCTGGCACTTGCACGCCCCACAGTCGCATTGCCCACGTGCTGCAGAGGAAGAGATCTTTCAGATCCTGCAGACAGCCAGGCCACCCACCCTGCGCTCACGACACCAGAGTCCATTTGAGGACCTCAAGGAGGTCCTACAGGCTGGTGTGGTGGGACCCAGCAGCCCCAAACCCTCCCACTGGGGTTATGGCACGAAAAGGCCGCATCTCCCTGGGCACTGAACTCCTGTGAGCAGTGGAGAAGCTGTCCCTGGTGCATCACCTGGGCCGCCGCAGAGGGAGCCGTTGAAGAACTCGCAGTTCATGTTGTCACACTGGCAGAAGGTGCCGTAGATGTACTTGCCAGGCACGTCGCTGGTGTGGCACACGCACTGCCCGCACACGCAGTCCCCCTGCCCCGAGCAGGGCACCGAGCTGTTGTCCCTGCGGCAGCTGCTCTCCAGCTCCTTGCTGCTCCTCCCTTTGGTGTCGCACTCGCAGTTCTTCCCTGTGTACCTCGAGTTGCAGCTGCCGCCAGAGGAGGGGAGCAAGCTTGGGTCAGTGATGTGCCATGCACAGGGCCCAGACCTCTCTTTTGCTACCCCTGTAGCAAATCTGGGACAGCCTCACCAAAAAGCAATGACAGCACGTTGGTGCTAACGCCATGCTGGAGCAGGGAGCAAACCTCAGAAATGTTGCTTTTCCACCAGTCATATTCACAACACCAAATAAATTATTCTTACATTTATAATTTCTGAGCCCTTGCCAAGGAGATGTGAGTATTTCCTGAGGAAACCCAGTCTTTTCCTCTCCTTGTCACTGAGAGGCCATGAAGCAATAATTACGCTCAAAGACCTGTGAGAGCTGCGGCCAAGAAATGGGATTTTGAGAGATTTCTACAGATATCTGTGTCTGCTCAGTGGGTGGACTGGTGGATGATTTGATACTGGGATGGATGGGTGGATCATTGGATAGATTGAGGCCCTTAGGAAAACAGCATAACCTCCACCAAGAGAAGAGTCAGCTCATTGTGCCCCTGCCTCTGTGTACACAGGGGACAGTTCCAAGGGGAATGCACAAATTCACCTCTCTGAACAAAAAAAAATTGTGCAAATCTACAGAGCTCAGCTCTGGTTCGTCCCAACATCCCTCTCCCAGCAATTCCCCAGCTCTGGCAGCATTTGAACTCGTGTTTTGGGTGGACAGCACATACCTGCAGATGCCACATTCGATGCTGCCTTGCCCATTGCAAGCACCTGTGTCAGGCTTGTCATTGCAGTGGCAGTCACAGTTGCTGGACACGTGGACAGTGAGGGTGTCTGTGAAGCCCAGGGGCCGGATGGCAAAGGAATAGTTTGGAATGCACGCCTTGGCTGTGACCTTCACTTTGAAGGTGACCTAGAAAGGGCAGAGTAGGACAGGGGAGGGCCAGATGTCCAGCTGTCAGAGTGTGGTTTTGGCCCTAGGCTGAGGACATGCACATCCAGAACATCGGAGGATGTCCCACATCCCATAGCATTTTGGACACTCTTGGCATTAAATTAATACAAACAAAAAGCCTGGAAGAGCAACCAGGGTTCCTGTCACTAAACAGGATGGGCAACAGAAGCTGTGCAAGATTCTGTTCCTGGTACAGGAGAGCATACCTCTTCATTGATCTTGACATTGTCGCATTTGCCTCTTGCTTCATCCACGGAGTCCTTGTCATTTTTGCATTTGGAGTCATATTTGACATCCAGAGTGTCCAGCAAGGTGGAATGGTCCAAGATGATCCGCGAGGAGAGGTTCTTTGGAAAAATGGTGGAGAAAGTGCCATCAGTCCAAAAGCAGACTGAACCAAGAGGGTATGGGGTTGCAGGTCAGGAAAAAGAGCCAGAGAGCACCACAGGTCAGGATCTCAGCTGCCTGGAGTGGTTCTGGAAATGCAGGTGATGTCATTGGAGAGGTGGAACTCCAGCACATACATTGTAGGCCACTTGGATGAGCTCAATGATGTTGCTGGAGTCCTGGTTCAGCTCTCCCACTGCCGACTTTGGGATCATCTCACTGAGTTTCTGTAATGGAGAGCAAAGAGGTGAGCACTTCCTACCACATGACTGCAGAGCAGGAGACAGACACAGCTGTGTCCGTCCTCCTGGGAAGGGGATGGAGGCACCTGGACCATCTGACATATTCTCACCTTGTAAACATCCACCACCCTACTGGTGACAGCAAAAATGGGCTGAATGTTGTTTTCGGCAAGTTTCTGGACCAGCTGGCCAACAGATGGGTAGTCCTGGATGGGGAGAGGGATATCACACTCAGCACAACCTCCCCCACCAGCAGAAGAGGGTGGGGGACCGCACCACACACTTTGGGTGTGGCAGCACAACTTGTGGTGATTGAGGGGATGTTTTGGTCTCTGCAACAGGCTGTTTTACATAACGTTGTGTTTTCTGCCTGGAGGAGGGAGATGGGGGCTGCTGGATATGCTGAACAGCCCCCAGGTACTTACAAACTCGTTGCTCTTTTTGTACATGTTGTCCTCCAAGTGGCACTTGCCATCGTTGGGGGTCAGGATGCCCGCAAGCTTGCCATCCCCAGCAAAGTGGAATCCGTCATCAGTAGCAAACACCAGCAAGCGGGTCACGTTGCGCCAGCCAATCTGGTCCTGCAAGTGGCACACAGAGTGGGCCCTGTCCCTGAGCAAGGCTGGCAGGACAGTGCCAGTGGGCACCCTTTCCATACTCTTGTGTGAGCCACAGTGTGGGGCAGGGGGCCCAAGGAAGGTGGGTTAAGGGAGATCAGGGTTAGGAGGCTCTGGGGTAAGATGCTCTCTGGAGTGACCTGCCTTGCTGCTGGATCAGAATTCAGGCAGGATGAGCTTCCAGAGCCCACTGGGGAGGGGGAAAGCAGCCCTCTCCAGGGTGTGTGTGGGCAGCAGCGCTCCTGCCTGAGCACAGCTGCTGGCAGAGGGCAGGACTCACCCCGCACACCGCCGCCTGCATCATGGCATCCAGCCCTCCCTCTGGGGCATCCAGGTTCCCTGAGATGAACTGCTTGCCCACTTCACTCTCAAACTGCTGGGCGTTGTCCGTCAGCGACAGGATGTGCTTGAAGGCGAAGGGAGGCTGGCACTTGGTGCTCTTATTGGGGCAGGGGTTCTTCAGCTTCTCGGGGTGCGTGTTCACGAACGGCAGCACTGTCTTGTCCACAAAGGAGCCAAACCCTAGGGCAGCCAGACCAGAGTTTTAGGGACAGGGCACAGGGCAATCTGCTGGCCCCAGTGTACATGCCCATGTCCCTTGCCCTGCAGAGGACAACCTGCTGTCCACTCCCCGCATCCCCCTCCAGCCCTGCGGCTCCTCCCAAACAGATGTGCCAGGCTGAAGACAGGCTCACCTGTCACAGACACGTTTTACGAAAAATCCTTTCCTTAAAATTTTTTCTCCTGAGAAGCTGAGAAGCCTCGCAAACAAAATGTAACCAATGATTATCTGCTGCTGTGGAATGCAACAGGTGGATTGTGATTGGTCTCATGTGGTTGTTTCTAATTAATGGCCAATCACATTCCAGCTGTCCAGACTGTCTCGGTCAGTCACAAGCCTTTGTTATAATTCTTCTTCTATTCTTAGCTAACCTTCTGATGAAACCCTTTCTTCTATTCTTTTGGTATAATTTTTGTACAGTTTTAATACAATATATGTCATAAAATAATAAATCAAGCCTTCTGAAACATGGAGTGAACATTCTCATCTCTTCCATCACCCTGGGAGCCCTGCGAACCCCACCCCACTCACCAATGCGCCGAGAAGGGGTGGTGCTCTCCAGCGCCCTGAGCAGCTCCCCTCCCAGCTTCTTCACGTTCTCCAGGTCATCCAGCATGGAGTAGGAGAGGTCCATGAGGTAGTAGAGATCAATGGGATACCCCATGGCACGGCGAAACTTCACCTCAAACACAGCAGGCTGGCCTGAGGGACAGGGATGGCTGGATCAGCTCATGTTTTGTGCCAGCTTGTGCCATCACCCACCCCTCCTCTCTCTTGGAAGAAAAGGGGTGGAAACGCAGGCTGCAAAATGCTGCTGTGTCTTGGGTGACTCTGGGGATGAGTGGAAGGGCTGGCAAGCCACAAGAAGAAAGGAGCTAGGAACACCAGGCAGAGCATACCTATCCTCAGCTTCAGGTGCACCTCCTGCGGAGTCAGCTGTGTTTCACTGCTTAAGGGCTTGTTCTGTGTTTTTCTGATCTCACTGACTGGAAACTCAATCTCACTGGCTGGGCACCCCCTCTGCTTCAGCTGCTCAATGGTGTCACAGCGGATGGAGTCGGCCTCGCCAGCTTTGGTGAAATTCTGTGTGTGACAACACCAGCAGGAAAACAGAAATCAGAGGAGCAGGGGGTGAACAGGCACCTCACAAGATTTACCTGGCCCCCAAACCAGGTCTCCAGAGCATTGATGGAGAAAAGAAAACCTTTGATGGGTATTGATGGAGAAAGGTCATGGCTGTTGGATCCCTCCTGGCCCCATCCTCCATTCAGGACATGAAACTCTCCCACAATGAAGTCAGGCAGAGCCAGGCAGGCAGGGTGACTGTCCTGATGCCTCTTAGCTGACTGCTGAGGGGTGACAACCAGACAGTCTACATGGACCTACCAGCTTCTTGCACCAGGCACAGCCAGGACCAGACTGAATGCAGTCCTTGCACGTCCCCACCTTCATCTTGGAGCACTCCATGGCAAAAGCTGGAAAGGCAAGAAGACAGAGTTGGTGTGGGGGCAGCTGGGGGTGTTCAGACACCAACACCAGGCATCCATGCTGGCCTGAGCCTGCCCTGCCTCTCAAACCAATGCTGGGGGCTCTGCAAGGGCCCTCAGCTGCCTTGCTGTCCTTCAGCTGAGCTGGCTGGTGTTGTTAACTCCAGATCCCAGGAAATGGAAGGACATGGCCTTTGCACACCTCTCAGTGCTGTGTTCCCCCTGCTGTTGGGCAGCATTTTGGATCCCCCCACTCTTTCACTGCCCATGAAAGGTGCTGGGAGGAAGCAGGTCGGGCTCACCTGTTGTCACCAGCAGCAGCACCCAGGTCACTGCTGGCAGCTGGAGGCAGCAGCCACGAGGCATTTTCTGCAGGACAAAAAGCATCCTTGAGACCACCTGGGATGTGCCCCAGGGATGGGGCAGACACAGTTTCTCTCTGGGCAACCTGTGTTGAGATCACATTCATTAACACTGTCACGTGTCACACCTCTCCCCAGCAGAGCAAACCCTGACCGTGCAATGGCCTTGCAACATGGAACATGGGGAAGTCAGAAAAGAGGAATTTGTTAAAAGAAGAAAAAGGAATAAAAAAGTAAAAGGAACAACAGACATTGCATTTTATAGCAATACTAGACACAGTGTCTGGAAACCAGGTCATCAGTTTCAAAATAGCTCTGATAGCTGCCCTGAGTAAGACAAGAACCACTCCTTGGCTCCTGCCATCGCCCCTTCCTGTCAGCTCACCAAATAAACAGATCAGAGAGATGTGGAAATGAGAACACAAGAGAAACCGTCAGAACACACTGAGGCAGGTTGTACATGAGGGCTGCTCAGATCCCCTTCTGAGGCATCAGGGTGTGCTGTCTTAGCTCATCAGCCTCTCCAGGACACCACCCCAGCTGAGGATGACACTGGTCAGCCTTGAAAGGATGTCTGGTCTCCTCCCAAGGGCAGAGAGAAAGTCTAGGTAGGTCAGAGGGTGATGTTTGCACAGTGAGGTTTGGTGCCCAGCTGTGCTATAGATTTTGAGATCTGGCAGGACCCTAAGGGTGGTGGCCATCACTGATTATGGCTGGGGCCATCTGGAAGCCCACCCTGCCCTGGATCCAGTCCCTGGCAGAGCTCCACAGCCAACAAGAGGCACTGCTGAGGTCACCCAGCCAAACCCTGAGGGTGACGTGGCCTGGGAGTTCACTGTGCCACATCTGCACAAGACCATCCTGTGGTGGGTGGCCAGAGCCCTTCTGGACAAAGAGCTCTGCAAGTTGCTCTCCACCACCACAGTCCCCCAGGGTAAGATTTTAAGGGCATAATTTATTGTCACGGCTGCCATGTCCCTGTCTGTGTGTCACGCATGCCCCCTGCTTAGCTGGCCCAACACATCCCTGTCACCTCCAGATCTTGCCTGCAGAGTTTGAGCTTGCAGGAAAGAAAAGTGGGTCCTGCCTTTGTTACCTGTAGAACTCAGTGACTGACACCCCAAATGTGCCTAATTAGGCTCCGATTCTGCTACAAACCAGAAGTTCCCTCACATGCTGAGAGGAGCAAACCCATGGACTCAATGAGCTCCTGCTTTTCCACCTGCCCAGTGTTTCCAAGCATTCAATTCCTGCTGCCATGCCAGAGGGTGCAGTGGTGATGGGATAGGGCTCTGTGAGCTCCTCATTCTTGCTGGAGGTTAGAGTTTCCTGCTCACAGGCTCATCTTGTAAAATAGAGCAACCCTAAAACTGGGTTAAAAAAAGCTCCCAAGCTCCAGAAATACTCTCAACACACTCCCAGTGCTAGCTGCTATAAAGTGTTGTGAAGTAGGGTTCATGTTGTGAGCTGCATTTGGATGCCTTTTTCACCCCCACAGTGGCTTCTTGCTTTTGTCACAAGAGTGTGAAGCATATCCTTACACTTGGAGAGGGCAACAACAGGAAGTTCAACAGTTCTTCTCTTCTGCCACGGAGGGAAATTACTCTGTGGTGTGTGGGCAGGCGAGCACAGGGCTTTGAAAGAGAACAAATGGGGCTTCTGCCTTTGTCTGCCTCCTTACAGCCTTCAGAGGAGGCCAAAGCAGGTTTTCAGCCTGACTCTACACGAGCAGGGTGCTGACATGGGCCTCAGCAGCATTTCCTCCAACCCCCTTGATGATCCCTTCAGCTCATCCCAGACTCGCAGTCGCCACCAGCCCCTCGTCTCCTGTATGTGCTCTGCCTGTGAAGTTCCTTTTTTCTCCTTGTTTCCCACAAATTCAGGCAAGCAGAGGGGTGCACACAGCCCATCCTCCAGCCCTCGTGTGAAGGAGCAGAACTGCAGAACTTCACAACCACTTTCATCCCGTGTTGGGGAGTGGGGCACCAAGATGGAGCAACCCAGCTAAGGGCAGGACACATTGCCACCAGGCTCTGCTTCCTGGCCACGGCTGCATGGTGGCATCACTGGACAAAGCTGCACCTCAGGAGCAGGGTCCTTCTTGGCCCTGAGCTCTGATCTCCTCACCACATGCCTAGGGTGGCTCGGGATCAAGCCTGTTCCTCAGCAAGAGCCTTCTGCAGAAGCCACCAGGATATTCCACCTTCTGCCTTAGGGCAAGATGCCCCCCAGGGCTCTGTGTGCCAGAAGATGTTAGGGTGGCCTCAGGGAAGGTGCACAGGTTAAATGCTGGGTGCTGTCCTTGCTGCCCTGCCCGTGGGCAGGGTGCAGAGCTGGGGCACTCTGGCACTCAGGACGTGCTGGGGGCTGCTGTGTTGGGATGGAGCTGGCTGCTGTGCTGCACGGAGGAGCAAGCTGGGAGTTATAAATAAGGCTGAAGGGGAAGTGTTGATGCCAGCAGTGATCCTGTTGTCATAAATAAAACAAGTGCTCAGCAGCAGAGATGAGTCTTGAAGTCTGTTAGCCACAAGTTCCCATCAGGGCTTTGCTAAGCATCTGTTTTCCCACAAAAAGGGAGGACATGCACTCATGCCCAGTATCCTAGGGGGATTCATGTGGTGTTTGCACCATCCACCTGTAATAGGGAAGTTCCACTAGTGCCAGAGCCCATGGGTGCTTCCTCCACACTGCCAAGCATCCCTGGTCACCATCATGCTGTGACAGAGATGCCAGGTATTGATTGCACCCAGCAGAGCTGCTCCTTCCCACCCCTGGGCAGCTCCAGACCCCAAGCACAGAAGGGAAATGAGCAGAGTGGGATATGGTGAGGATGGGAGAGTGGATGTCACTTGTCTGAGGCTGATTTTTCTCTCTCTCAGTTGTGTGATGCAGATAGATCCCACCCAGGTGGTCACAGACAGGTCTTTCCCAGTCCATGCAGAATATCACACTCAGTGTGTGTATATATGTCTTTTTATACATATTTCGTATGGGTAAATTTCAGGGAAAATATAAAAATAAATATATAAAAACTTATTTTAAATAGGTAAAGAATAAATATAATCTATTATTATATAATAATAATAATAGGTAAAGAATAAATATAATTTATTATAAATATAATAAATAAAAAGTATATATAAGTAGATATATCTATATCTATATCTGTATCTATATCTATATCTATCTATCTATCTATCTATCTATATCTATCTATATCTATATCTATTCCCATGTCCTGTTATAGGAAATATGAATATATTTTATATGTATTTCCTTCCAGCAGCCTCCAGTGCCTGCAGAGGACAGATCTGTGGGGTGAGCTCTCTCCCATGAGCACCAAATCCCTGCCTGGTCTGTGGCATCCCTTGGCTCTGAGCACCAAGGTCCCTGGGTGCCCCTGGGAGCCTTGCCCAGCCCTGGGAGGAAGGCAAGGAGGGGATTTGTGCTGCTGGGTCTGCCAGGGTCGGGGTCCTGCTCGGGTGGGAAGGGGCTGCCTGCCCTGGGGACACCACAGCCTCCAGCCTGCTGAAATCACACAGCAGCAGCGGCAGCAGAAAGCGCGAAACCGCTGTGAAGCAGGATGTGACAGCTAGGACAGCAAAATGCACCATTTAGAGATTTCCTACAGCTTGTTGCAGCGCCCGGGCTGGCCACAGGATATGATGTTAACACATGTGGTCCCCTCTTTGCTCCTCACCTGCCAGGAGCCTGGGAATTGTTGCTGTGACACTGGGAAAAGCATCAAAACCAGGGAGCAGGCCGCCTTCCCTGACACCTGGCATGGGCCCTGCATTCCATCTGCATCCAGGAGCCTCTGAGGTGTTGGGAAGGACCTGCCCTCCCCAGGCTGACATGCCTGCCCAGGCTCACATGCCTGCAGAGCACACAGAGATGGAGGAGAAGAGCGAGGGTCCCACTGCCTGTCCCAGCCATTCCCCCAGGCTCACAGGGGTGCAGGGACACCGGCGAAGCTCTGTGCACAGGCACTCCAGGCCGGGACACTGTGCTGAGCTCTCCCGGCAGCCATCCATGCCATGCTGCCTCTTTCCCACGGCAACAGCAGCTGGCAGGGGTGGAGATCCCCTTAGGAAGAGGGAGGTGACAGGAAGGTGGCAGCCCCAGCCCTGGTGCTCCAGGTGAGCACCCAGCCCGTGCCACCCTGCCCAGTGCCATGTGTCAGGCCGTGGGAAGGGCACACTGCACCCTCTCTGAGCCCATGGACTGCTGAGGAAAGGGAGTTTTGGAGGTCTGGCATCCTCCTCACCATAACCACCTGCATTTCCAGGCTCAGTGCTACCTCCAAAGGCAAAATGGTACAGACCAGGCGAGCTGCCTTTGCAAAGGCTGCACAGACTGACCTGCCTCAGGCAGGGGTGCCATGCCAAGCTCCCTGAAGCTCCCTGAACTCAAGTGGCTGAAGGTTAGATCAGGAATAATAAAAATATGCCATTGAAACACCAGAACTACAAACCCCCTTTGTTGCCTACCTGCCTCCCCCCAAGAGAGGAGGAACAGAAGCATAAAAATGGAGATGCTGTACTTGCCTGGCCTCCAGCCCTCGTCTCTGTTCCGTTCTTGGGCTGGGATGAGGATGGTCTCAGCTTCTCAATTTCGGCTGGGAAACGTAGCTGGGCATCAGGAGCTCTGTGACATACGCCAATCTTTCCTTCCTACTTCTGCCTTGCAGTAGCAAGGGGAAGAGGAAGTCAAGAGTGGTGCCTGTGGGAGGGGGTGTTTCCCGAACACCCCAGCCAGCCCCAGTCAACCTGGCCAAACCCACGGCAGCCTGCCCTGTGGGACTGGGACTGGTCTGCCTGGGACACACAGGGCTTGCAGCATGTAGGAGAGGCACCCACCCAAAACCTCACGAGAACTTTTCACCTTTCACAGCCCTGCTGGGGACCAGCGCTGACCTCAGGGGGCAAACGGAGCTGGGAGTAGGGGCAGCCACTTCATGTGGGAGCTACTGGCAGCCCTTGGGTGTGGAGAAGATGGGGAGCTCCTCTCAGACTGTGGGTTGGGCTCTGAAATGTATGTGAGGCCCCCTTACATGACAGGAGGATGCAGGCGCCGTCCTCTGACAAAGCTCAGGGCTGTGTGGGGAATTTTTTTTAAGCAGCCTTTTAGAGTTTTTGTGCCAGTTTTAATAACTCCTCCCAGCAGCAGCATTTCCCTGAGCAGAGAGGAACCAGCTCCTGGCACTTTTCTCTTAACCTCTTCAAAGCACGATGGTAAAAAAAAAAAAAAGGAAGTAATTTAGAAAACATACAGGATTGTAGAGTTTTTTAAAAACTAATTAACGTGAGTCTTTATTAATAGTTTTGTAGGTTCTCCTTCCAAGCAAGCTGATGTTGAATCACCATTTTGCATTATCATGGAATCCCAGAAGAGTTTGTGTTGGAAAGGACATGACAGGCCATGTTGTTCCAATTCTCTGCCATGGTAAGGGCAACCTGAGGCATTATAAAACCCTGATGCTGTTCACCTGCTGCTGTGTTACAGTTATGGGTTTATTTTTGCAGCAAGAAGAGAGATTGCAGTGCCAGCAGAAAATTTCCCAGCCTGGATGGATGCTCTGTGGATTGGTGCTTTTATTAAAGAAGCCATCACAGTCCTGGCTTGCTTTCATCACAGCCAGGTGCAGCAGGAAAGCATCACAGCAGTCCTGGCAGTGGGACAGGAGCCTGGGAGTGTCTGATGCAGGATATGGTGGGGACGGACCCTGAGAGCGAGCCAGCTGGAGCTGGGATGCTCAGCCAGCCTGGAGGGCTGAGGCTGGACGCTGCAGAGCACTCCCCAGGCCTGGAGTGCGTGAGCTGTGGTAGATGAAGCTGGGAAGGTTGGTGGAGCTTCCTGCCACTGATGGGGGTTGCAGATCTGGGGGAAGGAAGTGTGGTTGACTGAGATGAGCTGCCGAAATTTTCCTTCTGTGTTGCATGAGGCCCTGAATGTGCGGGTCTTTTCTCCTCACTTGTTTCACGGGGTTTGTCCAAGCACTTTGCTTCAACTCACTCAAGGTTGCAGGAAGGGGATAGGAGAGCTGTGAGCCCTCGGAACAGTGGGAGCTGAGAGGGTGTTCCATGGCTCCTTGCAGCCAACACTGAAGCTTTCTATCCCTGATGAGCATTAAATCTTGTGGATTCCCCATCTCTGGAAGTGTTCCACATCAGGCTGGACTAGGCTTGGAGCAACCTGATCTAGAGGCAGGGGAGTGGGACAAGATGATGTTTAAAAATTCCTTTCAACCCAAACCACTACGTGATTCCGTGTCTTCAACATCCTCTCAAGGGGAAGCAGAGGGCCAGACACTGACCTCTTCTCGCTCGTGACCAGTGACAGGACTTGAGGAAATGGCAGGGACCTCTGTCAGGCGAGATTTAGGTTGGATCTTCCAAGGTTCTCCTCCCAGAGGGTGGTGGGGCACTGGACAGGCTCCCCAGGGAATGGTCACAGTCCCAAGGCTGCCAGAGCTCCAGGAGAGCTGGACACCGCTCTGAGTCACAGGGTGAGATTGTCGGGGTGTCTGTGCAAGGCCAGGAGTTGGACTCAATGATGCTGATGTGCTGATTCCGTGTCTTCAACATCCTCTCAAGGGGAAGCAGAGGGCCAGACACTGACCTCTTCCCTCTCGTGACCAGTGACAGGACTTGAGGAAATGGCAGGGACCTCTGTCAGGCGAGATTTCGGTTGCATCTTCCAAGGTTCTCCTCCCAGAGGATGATGGGGCACTGGACAGTCCCAAGGCTGCCAGAGCTCCAGGAGAGCTGGACACCGCTCTGAGTCACAGGGTGAGATTGTTGGGGTGTCTGTGCAAGGCCAGGAGTTGGACTCAATGATGCTGATGTGTTCCTTCCAGCTCAGCATATTCCATGGTCCTATGATCTTTCCAAGTACCTTCCCAGAGGCCTCTCCCTGCATTTCCTTGGCACCCACAAGGAATGAGTGCACTTACAGCTGTGCACTTCTGTGTCCCAGTATCAGGCCCTGGGAAACACAGCCTGGGGGGAAATGGGGAGGGCAGAGGATGTGGAAAACGAAAATGCATTAACCAGGGAGCACTTGTCAGGGCTTGTTAAGATCAAACACGCTGTGGCTCCAGGCTTGGAGCCTTTTTATTCATCTTGCAGCAAGGAGAAGCAGCTTTGCATTTCACCCCCTCCTGTGTGTGGAAACATGCAGCTGAGGCTTGGGTTGCTTTGTTGTGGTGTCCACCTGGGCCCATGACTGCAGTCTGGCAGGTGTTGGCCCTCCCTAGGGGCTTGCTGGGTGTTTTCTACTGTTTCAACTGTAGAAATAATACCTGGCAGGAAGTTTTAGAGTTGTTTTTTGTCCTACTGCAGCAGTCTGGTCGCTAGCTGGTGCTACTGTTACCAAGAAACCTCCAAAATTGTTGAGATAAATAAGACTCACTGTAAAACTGCCTTTTTAGTGTTAGTGAGTAAGGCTTTATTCCTCGCCAGGAGGAGATGAGTGGGGCTAAAAACCTTTCACACTGACCCCAGTACAAAACTTTTTCCACTTATTTATACATTACATACATATACAGATATGTATATACAAATACATTATCTATAATATTATTTATCTATATATAAATACATTATAGAAATTGATGTAAATTACATAATCTTCATTAATTAGTATTCTATCCTGTATTGCTTAGTGGTTTCCTGCCCTTCATGCTGATTTGGTCACATTCTTTAGTCCTCCATCTGTTTCTCGGACAGGGACTCTCCAACTTTCCAGGCTTCTATGTCCTCTGGTATCTTCTGGTTACTAATGTCCTTGAAGGGCCATAAATTTAAGATCCCAGATGTCCAATCTTCAGCTCACTTTGGCTCTGCTTATTGACGCTTGTCCGGATTAAACAACTAAAGGTTTCAGTGAGTTAATGATTGAAGTAACATTAAGAAAGAGCCTGTGAAGAAACTTAAAAAGTGCTGCTTACAAGTAATTGATCAATGTAGGGGAATAGAATATAGGTAAATGAAGGTAGTATAGCAAGTAATCTTATTCCCTAAAGAGTTGCAGCTGGGTTTGTTAAAGTTTAAGAGCAGGCCTGACTTTAACAGGCTACAGCTGTAGCCAATAAGAATAGTGTTATAAAAGAGTGGATTGCTTGGTTGAGGGGGAACTGGAGTTGGTTTGCTACTGAGAGGATGAGTCAGTGCCTAGAGGAGGTGTCTACAAGAAACATCAAGGACGTACGAAACTCTAGCAATATAGAACCCTTGCAATGTAACGACAATAGAACTCTTGCAATATAATGAAAACAGATGAACAAAATAAAATGAGTTTAGTTGTATAATACCCAACACTACCAAGAGCTCTCAGCTCTTACAGAGGCGTATAAAGCTGCGTTGCAGAGTGTCTGGGTTTAACCTGAGCCCGCTGAACACCCTCAGGCTGCTCGTGGGAACCACCTGGGCAGGCTGCAATTGACCACAGGGCAACTGACCAGAGGACGGCAATTGACAAGAGGCAACTGACTAAAGGGCCATTATCCGCAGGCTGCCACAGGAGCTGCCACCTTTACGCCCCGGAGTGCACAGCCGTGGCTGTGGGGCCGGCCCGGGCAGCTGAGGCGGCGGCTCCGGAGCTCCGCCCGTGCAGGGGAGGAAGGCGACTTTCCCGGGGCGCCGGGCGCCGTGAGGGCGCAGCCGGAAGGTCCCGCCCGGCCCGGCCCTTTCCGTCCCGCGCCGCCATGGTGGGCAAAGCCAAGCGCCCGCGGCTGCACCGCGCCGCCCCCCGGCCCGCCCAGGACCCGCCGCCGCCGCCGCTCCCCGGGCCCGGGCTCGGCCCTGCCGCGGGCGGATGGAGCGCGGCGGCCGGGAAGGTACCGGGGGCGGGGACACGCGGGGCGGCAGCGGGCGGGGGCTGCTTCGCAGTGACTCCTCTGCCTTCCCCCTGCGTAAAGGGCCGGTCCCCGCACGGCCGAAACCCCGCTGGGGCTGCTGTGGGTCTGGCCTGGCTGTGGGGGTGTCCGTCGGTAGCTCCGTGCCCGCCGTGGGGATGCGGCGGCTGAGGGGATGGCGCAGGCCGGGTCCCTGTGGGCCATGGAAACCCCGGTGCTGCTGGGCAGTGGAAGGGAGCCCTGTGGCAGCCCTGGTGCTGCTGGGCAGTGGAAGGGAGCCCTGTGGAAGCCCCGGTGCTGCTGGGCAGTGGAAGGAGGCCCTGTGGCAGCCCTGGTGCTGGGCAGTGGAAGGAAGCTCTGGTGCTGCTGGGCAGTGGAAGGGAGCCCTGTGGCAGCTCCGGTGCTGCTGGGCAGTGGAAGGGAGCCCTGTGGCAGCCCCGGTGCTGCTGGGCAGTGGAAGGGAGCCCTGTGGCAGCCCCGGTGCTGCTGGGCAGTGGAAGGAGGCCCTGTTGAAGCCCTGGTGCTGCTGGGCAGTGGAAGGGAGCCCTGTGGCAGCCCCGGTGCTGCTGGGCAGTGGAAGGGAGCCCTGTGGCAGCCCTGGTGCTGCTGGGCAGTGGAAGGAGGCCCTGCGGCAGCCCTGGTGCTGCTGGGCAGTGGAAGGGAGCCCTGGTGCTGCTGGGCAGTGGAAGGAGGCCCTGCGGCAGCCCTGGTGCTGCTGGGCAGTGGAAGGGAGCCCTGGTGCTGCTGGGCAGTGGAAGGGAGCCCTGTGGCAGCCCCGGTGCTGCTGGGCAGTGGAAGAGAGCCCTGTTAAAGCCCTGGTGCTGCTGGGCAGTGGAAAAAGGCCCTGTGGCAGTCCCGGTGCTGCTGGGCAGTGGAAGGGAGCCCTGTGGCAGTCCCGGTGCTGCTGGGCAGTGGAAGGGAGCCCTGTGGCAGCCCCGGTGCTGCTGGGCAGCCGCTGTTCCCCACGCTGCCCTCAGCCTAGCAGCATGTGGCAAGGCACTGCGGGGAGGTGACGGAGCCAGGGGCTGCTCCAGCACAGGGCACCATGGCAGTGCCAGCCTACAGTGCCACTGGTCCGGAGCAGCAGCATTATAATGTCCCCACAGTGATGCGGGTGTCCCAGCACTGCTGCAGCTGCTCCTGGATGCCTGGGCTGCCTTGCCATGCGTGGAGCAGTGGGAATTGTTATCAACAAGTATTGGGAGAGAAGGGGAGTCTTGCACTGCTGCAGCTGCTCCTGGATGCCTGGGCTGCCTTGCCATGCGTGGAGCAGTGGGAATTGTTATCAACAAGTATTGGGAGAGAAGGGGAGTCTTGCAGTGCGTGCCTTCCATTTTAGTTTAGCATAGATAGAGCTGTTTATACTGAATTGTTTATGATATTCTTGTTTTCTCCAGCTGTGTTTTGAATACACAGTTCGGGTGCCGCCCCCTCACAGCAAGGACACAGCACCAGTAAATGTCTTTTATGTGCCTGAGCTTTGCTTGTGAGGAGGGAGGAATTGCCTGTGCTGAATACAGCTGGGTTTATGTTCAAGTTATGTGTTGGTGATGGTAGATAGTGTTGGCTAAAGTAATGAACTCTAATCCAAACAGAGTAGCTACCGCAGATCTTAGGGAGGCGTTGCATGCCTAAAGCATGATGCTGAAGATTTGGTGAGTTGCTAGTAGTTACTGGATCTGCCTAATGTCCATTGATCTAGGCTTTAATTCTCTAATCCTCTCATTTGTTGCTTATCTTTATTGTTCAGTACCTGTAATAAACCTGTCTTTTCCTAAGGATGCTGTTCCTCATGGAAGTGAATGCACTTGAGTGAGATGAGGTTGACTTGAGGCAGAAATATTTTAGGAGCAAGACGGTCCCAAATGAGGTTTTCTGAAGCTTTCTTCTGTGTGGAAGAGCTGGGGGTACGCAGGGGGGACTGTAGGGTGCCTTTGTGCCCTTGTGTGCTCAAGACAGACACCTGCTCACTACCACTGTTCCTATCTGGATGGTGCTAGGTTTGATTTTTCAACTTTTTCAAACAAGTGTTGCCTGGTAGTGTACTGATTCCTGCTTTATGTTTCTTTTGCATTAGGACTGGGACTTCTCATCTTCTGGTGTATTTTCTGGGCTGAAAATTGACCCTGATACCCTGGTACAGAAGCTTGACTTGGACTCCAGAAGCATCATTTCCTCCAGAACAGGTTTGTTGTGTTTGGAATGAGTGCTGCTTTATGTTGTGAGCCAAGACACTGGGGACTGTATTTTCAGTGGCTGTTAGTGGAAAAGCCAGGAGGAGGAAGCTCAGGGAGCTACAATGCAAACATTGCTTCCTGTGTTCCTCTGAAGGCTCTTAGGAGAGGTTTGTTGTTGTTTGGGCTTCTGCATGGATGTGCTTAGTGGTCCCCAGGTGGGGGACTAGCTTCAGGCAGTGTGTGGGATATCCTGGTGAGCCAGAGACTGCCAGGGCTGAGAGCACAGCAGGGCCAGGGATTTACCCTGATCTCTGGGCTTGCTCTGTGCCTGCTTTTGCCTCACCACCAGCCAACAGCTAACTAACCAACAGCAGAGCATGGTTACTGCAATGAGATTCAAGGCTTCACCTGGAACAGCTGTTTGGATGTGTCAAAGGGCTGCCATCCTGTAGGAAACCAATCCACTGCTGTGCTGGGCCTTGAGGGCTGTTCCCTGTGGTTGCCAACAAGAGAAGGCACCTCTCTCTGCAGTTTTTCCTCATAGTTCTCCTCAATTTGCAAGTGGGCAGCTGCTGTTGGTAACCCAGTACTTTGTCAGCAGGTTCTCCTTGTGTGCCAGCAGTGCTTCACTCCCAGCAGCTAGACTGCAGCAAATCTTCTGCCCTTTGCTGTTGTGGGGTCTGTGGACTGAGGATTGCCAGGCAGGAGCATCTTAACTCACAGGGAGTATGGAAAGTGAGAGGGGGGAAAAGGGAGGGCATGATAGAGCCCTTTGATTTCCAGTCCCACAAGAAGAAAATGCTCTTTTTGACTGCTCACTGTGAGATAGAGCTTTGTACCTGAAAGCAGTTTTCACTTCTAAATGTCTGCAAGGTCTCAAAAAATTTCTCAGAAACCTGAATCCCAGTGCCCCACAAACTGCATGTAAATCTTTAAAAAATCCCAGAAGGAACAACCTACCAGACAGAGTCTGGTAGCACAGCAAGCTGTCCTGATGCAGAAAATGCATGTGACTCCCAAATAGCTTCTTTGCTAATTAAGTTTATTTTGTTCATGTGGATAAATACTACATTGACTTTGTTTTCCTGTCCAGGGCCATAAACAAATCAATCACACAAGGGCAAGTGGTTGCCTGAGCTACCCTGCCCCTCAGTGACATTTGGGCACAGAGTGAGGAAGTGGGGAGGTTGTGTGAGGACACATTTGCCAGCTCTCTGCACAGGAGCCTTGGCCAAAACATTGTTCTTGAAACACTGGGCTGATTGTTGGTCACTCTCCTGGGAAAAGGACATGTATGCATCTATGTGTGTGTGTGTGCACGTTGCCATCTCTTTAATTAAATCAGACAGCGTGTTGTTGGGGGCTGGCAGCTGCAGCCCCAGCCTTTCATTGCAGGCTCCATGTCTGGGTTATAAATAGAGCTGTGCTGATGATGCAGATGTGCAGTGCCTGCCTGCCTCTCTGGGGGCTCTGTGCTGCCTTCCTGCTCACAGCCCTGCTGACCCTGCTGCTCGGCGTCCTCCAGATGATCAGCTGAAAATAACTGCTTATTTGGGGGCTCCAAACTGCAATTCAACCAGGCAGAAAGGGATTTGAGTGGTTTTTTTACCTCCCCAAGCTGCTGTGCCCTTTCTTGTTGTTGCACTCTGGGGCCACGAAGAGGTTTTTTCGTTATGGAGATCAGTTCATTTTTTAATGTTAATTCAGTGAACTGTAACTAGGCTGTGCATACAATGGCAGACACCACAGAGTTAGAAAAGAGATTCTAGACAGTTGTCCTTTGTCTCCTGGCATCTCTGGTCAGCTCAGAGCCTGTTCTGCAGTAAGTTCAACTTGACTCTAACCCTCCCTCCACCTCTTCCTCCCTTTCCCCCTCAGCCTAGTGCACAGGGCAGGAGGGTAGGATTCTCCTACACATTGCTATTTTAAGATTTAATAACAAGACAAAAGCATGCTTCCCTCCCACTTGCTTTTCAAGCTCTGAGAAGGTCAAGTTGGCAGACTGTAGGTGGGCTCACTATCTCCTGTGCTTTTCACAGCTACAGAAGATTTTTTTTTTTTTTTTTTTTTTTGCCAAGGCTGCTGTGTGGCAGTTGGGAAAACAGGTATTTGTCCTATGTATGTGTATGTATCTCAGATTACCCAATATCTAGGCCCATTGTCCAAGATTGCTGGTATCTGTGCTTTGTGTTTAGATCTGGCCTTAAGCTGTGACTCTCTTCCAAATAAAACCAAGTCTGAGGAAGATCTTGGAATTGGATTAGGTTTTAGGGGAAGTCAGCTTGGAGCTTGACAGTAGTCAAAAAAGCCAGTTGGATGTTGGGAAGTAGGAGGAAAAGAGAACATGGAGAGCATTGTTGTGCTCTAAATAAACCCATGGTGTAGGCAGGTCTTTGATGCTATGTGTACCATCTCAGGGGCTAACTAACCAACAGCAGAGCATGGTGACTTTAATGAGATTAAAGGCTTCACCTGGGACAGCTGTTTGGATGTGTCAGAGCCAAAGGGCTGCAGTCCTGTAGGAAACCAATCCAATGCTGTGCTGGGCCTTGAGGGCTGTTTGTGATTGCCACCAAGAGGAGACACCTCTCTCTACAGTTTTTTCCTTATAGTTTTCCTCAGTTTGTAAGTGAGCAGCTTTTGCTGCTCTTTTGGCTGTAGTGGTTTTGAGGGAACAGGGAGGAACATGGTGTGTGAATTGCAAAGTCCAGAGTCTCAGGAGGGTTATCCCAGTTAACAGGAGTGCTTGTGTGTGTGTTGGTGCTGAAAGAAGTGAGGCCCCTTTTTGTGGGAGGGTAAACTGATGGTGTTTGCTCTTGTTGGAGGAAGACCTGGTTTTTCTGGGGGTTTCTGAGGACTGTTGGTGCATCTGGTTGAGGCAGGGTGCCCTGTGGAAGGATCTGCTGCTCATGGCAGTGGTGTGTTGCTGCCTTTAGGTACAAGGCTGATTCAGTGTGCTTGTGATTAGTGTGAGGTACCAGCACAGGCTGTTCTGGCATCAGTAATCCTTGTGGCAGGAGAAGGAGAGGGTGGAACTGTAATGAAAAATGTCACCAAAATGGAATTCATTGTAGGTGAGCCTTGCGTTCTGTGATATAAAAAGCCAGTGGTCTAAAAAGGAAAGTATTTTAATAAATGGTAGCTCTGTGTCGTGCTGTGAAGCAGACCTGCTGCAACTGCTTTCCCCTGCTCTGCTTTTTGTCTTTAATCATTAGCTCAGCTTAACAGCAGCTTGCAGATGATTTCCACTGGTGTGTAGGTACCAGGAGCCAGTGCCATCCCTGGGAATGCTGGAGTTCAGTCTGTGAGTTCCCCTGTGCTCAGTGATTGCTTCCTGTCAGTGTCGTTTACTTAGCCACTGACGCAATGCAAACCAGAGGCTTTGCGTAATCTAATCCACGCAGGGACCTCTGTGCCTCCAGTGAGAGGATAAATCTCATTTGGGTGAGCCTCTGTGGCGTGGGAATTAAATGTTTCCTACCAAGTCAGAAATAATGGCCTGTCATATCAGGGTTGCTGCTGCTGCTGCTCATTTGCTCTTGTTTTCTTTAGCTTCCCTTCGTCAGCGTTTGCTCCTTGAAGTAAGGGCCTATTCAAGCTTGGCTCTGGCTGAGCAGTTGCCTGTGAATGTCTCTTTTTTTGGAGTGGGTGATGAAGCACTTGTGGAATGATATGAACAACTGGATTGGTAGCTTCCTGCTTTATTTTCAGCTGTTCCTGAAGGGAACGGTGACAGGCTGTGTCGTTGAGAAAACAAAAGGGCAACGACAGCGAGTTCACAAACATTTGCAAAACCTGCTGCAAAATCATCCTGATTGCAGAGGTTGGACATAAAGACTTCTCATTTTACAGGGAGGGTGATGAGGCCCTGTCACAGGATGCCCAGAGAAGCTGTGCCTGCCCTATCCCTGGAAGTGTTCAAGGTCAGGTTGGATGGGGCTTGGAGCAACCTGAGATAATGACTGATGAAAGAGGGGGTTTAAATAGATGCTCTCTGCAGGTTTCTTCCAACCTAGGCCACTCTGTGGGTCTGTGATTCTATAGCAGGGTGTGAAGCACAGAGTGAGGTAGGTGATGAGCCTGTGCTCTGAAGACCAGGACTGCCTTGCAGCACAAGAGGCACTGTCAGAGGCACACAGGGGTGTAGAGGAGGAAAATGAGCATCTGACAAAGAAAGAACTCCCTTCTCCTCCCAAAGACACGTGGAGATAGGAGATGATAAAATTAGACTAAGCAGGAATTCACTGACAGCAGTGAGTTTCTGGGGTCTGCAGGCTATGTACAGCCTTGCTTTGCTCCTTTCTGAGGTTTTCTGTGAGTTTCTTTTGATACCAGGCCTCTGTTTGCAGAGTCACTGACAGATCCCTTCTGGTTTGCACCTCAGCTTCTGCTCCGGAGTTCCAGATCTGCTGGGTCTGTCACCTTATCTGCTTCTGCTTGGGCTCTGCTTCTGCTTGGGCTTTGCACCCACTTGTCCAATTCTGTTCTCCTTTTGTAGCCTCCAAGAGAAACAGCAAAGCTGTGGTTGATTGGTCCTGCCTTAGCTTCATGCAATATGATTTACTGTCCAGTCTAGAGGTTTTTTTTATGGATGTTGTACCAGAATGTTACAGAGTCCCTGTAAGACCTCTCCTCTGACAGCGTTGCTGTTCCTGCAGTGTCTAGACTTGTGGTTACCCCTGAAGTGGATCCACACCAGTGTGGAAAAATTGCAGCCATGACCAGGCCCCCATTATTCTTCTGGAGCTCTTGACAGGATGCCAATCTTTGTGTCCTGTAGTTTATTCCTGTCTGTTTATTGGATTTCTGCATGTTTATTAGCTTTAAATATTAAGGTTCCTCCTCTTTTGTCCTCATCCCTCATCTGTTTTGATTTGATGTCTTGTTTGTTTGTTTTACTATTCTGGCATACTTGGATGTATAAAATAAAAATCAGTCCTGTTGTAATGAATGCATGTGTTCTGAATATTAGTTCTAAACTTCTGCTGCTTTTTTTTTTTAATGCATGCTTGGGGGCTTTTGAAATCTGCTTGTGCTGGTCATTCACATCTCTGGTGTGGAAGTCTGCTGGATCCTCACAATTCTGCTGCTGCTGCTTTTCTTCAGCTTTTCAATCTGTGCTGGCAGTTGTCAGGCCTGCCTTGTGTTTGTTTTGTGCAGAACGCCTTCCTCAAGCTGTTCCCCACAGTAACACAGCTCAGATGGGATAGGAGGGTGTAAATGGGCTGCTCCTCACACTGGGGATGGCAGGGAGTGCCTGCAGCACCTCCAACGTGTTGCTGAGAGCTCCCTGGGAAATGCCTGAGTGCTGTGCTAGACCCAAGTGATGAGGTGTTCCTCCTCCATCTGGCTTTGTTATTAGCTGCCCAAGCTTTGGGCTCTGTGGATTTGGGGAGGGGTGAAATGCTGTCCCTGGTGCTGTCAGTGATGCCCTTGGTGATGTAGCTCTGAAAGCATTTTAATGCTTTTGAAAATACCTGATGGGTGTGTGGGTGCTGCCCTGGAAGGAGCAGCTGTTTGTGTGGTGTTTGAGCAGGGAATTCCTGCTTTGGCTCCCCCCTCCTTCCACCCCATTCCTTCTGCAATGTGCCCGTGTCCTTTGTGTCACCTGCAGTCACCTTTGTGTCATCCTGTCAGTCCAGGATGTGTCCCAGGACTGAATGTGCAGGTCTCAGCTCAAAGGGAAACTTCCCTGTACAAGCTGGTGTTGCTTCTGACATTGTGTGTGAAAGTGTTTGAAACCTCCAGTAATGAAATTTGCAAGAAAGGAAAAGGTCCCAGAGAAGGGAAAATGCTGTGTGGGGATTAAACTCTTTACCTCTCCTCCAGGCTCAAGGCTGGCCACTCTGGTATCTTGATCAAGTGACAGATGGCAGTTTACCTTATCTGGGTAAATTGCTTTGGGTAGCAAATTAATGTACATTGCTTCTGCTTTGCTGTTCAGCTGAAATTTATTTGGGTTTTTTTTTTTTTTGACTGCATCATTAGGACCTGCTTTTATCTTGATATAATGCCAGATCACCTTTTAAGGGCAGATCTGTTGTCTGAGAGTTTTGTGACAGGCTGTTAGAAAGCTGCACTGTTTGGGAGGAGCTGAGGTAGTGGTTTGTCATCTGGGAAGCCTCTCCAGTGAGGTCAGATGGCCTCAGTGTGCAGGACACCTCAGATTCTGTAGCTCCCAACAACCTGCCTCAATGCTGGGAGGTTTTTCTGTTCCTTTGGTCCAAAGGATTAAAGTCAGTGGGATCTTCCTTCAGCAGTCAGATTGAGCAAATTCTGTGTCAGTGGTGAACAGCTCTGGGGTTTGGTTGAAATGGAGAACAGACCTGCTGTGAAGTGGGGATCCTACTGAAAACTAAAAACATTGGTGCCTTAAAGAATAATTTTTAGAAAAAGGTTAAAAATCTGTGCTGCTTAATGTTGCTTTAACAATTTGTCTGTGCAGTGTGGTGCTGGCTGTGAGAATAGCTGTGGGAAGCTCCACTTTAATTAAAGTAAATGCAATTAATTGAGAAGCAGTAAATGAGCCTATGAAGCTTGCACTGTTTTCAGTGCTTTTACTTCCCTTCTGCAAACAGAGCCTTTCCATGTTGTGAGTGCCTTCTGCCAGATCACAGGAATCAGTTGTGTTAATATTTATGGAACCAATTAACTTTTTTGTTTTCTTTCCCTCCCTCTAGCTGTGGCTAAGTCTCTGTTCTTGAAATCAACATTAAAAAACCAAAAGACTCCAATTAGCTCGTGGTTGAGCACTACACAAACATTTTTCCAGGGAGCCCAAACCTTCCAAAAAAAAATGTTTTGCAGGCTGCTCCAGGGGAGGAGGCTGTCAGTGGGAAGAGCTTGAAATGAGTCCTAGCAGTTTGAAGGATGTGTTAGATTGCTCTAGTTTCTTATTATGGTTGGTTCCTTGGCTGTGCCTGCTGTGTAATGCTCACCAGCAGCACTGGTGGAAGGTACATGCCTGCCCTGGAGCAGCCTTTCCATGCTGCTGGATGGATGGAGAGAAGGATAATGGCTCAGGGAGAGATTGGAGACTTCTTTGGAGAAGCTCCTGCAGTGCTGCTCTGTGGTTTTGCAGAGTTTTCTTCCAGACTTTGTGAAAGTTGGGTGCTCAAACATGAGTTTTTTAGATCAAACTTACCAGTGCCTTGTGCCACTGGAGGGTTGCTGAATTTGAGGCCAGGATGACCCTTTGCTTTCCTGGCCAGCAGTGGTGGGGCTTGGCAGTTGCATGTCATGCCTTGTCCTGCTCTGGGTGATCACGATTCCTGGAGCTTTAAAAAGATACTGATCTAGCCTGGTATTCTCCTGTGAAATGAGTTTAAAATGGTTGGACATCCTTACACAAAAATAGATCAGTGCTGCAGCTGTGGTGTTACAAAAGAGGGTTCTGAACTGAAATCCCTGTCTTTGCTGGACTAATGTTAAAGCTTTAACATAATTAAGTTATAAAATTATAAGTTCTACAAAGAGAGAGGTGGAATGGCTCTGCACTGGTGCCAAAAGGGCCTCCCAGCACGAGTTCCAATAGTGCAAACCTCTTGTGGGATGGGAGAGGGATGGCTCAACACTGCAGGAATTGAGAAAACAAATCTGAAAAGGAGTGAGCAAGCACCTGTGGAAAGGGCAGGTTGATAGCTCTGGAAATCAGAGCCATTTCCTTTTCACCAGCAGTGGTATGGTGCTGTGTCAAGCTGTCAAATGTATCTCTGAAATATGTGTCCTGGGAGTTCAATAAATACTCTGGTTAGGAAATTGGTGAAGGGTGGATGGCATGAGAGGTTTCCCTCTTCTGAGTTGCCCCTTCTGACTTGTCTTGAAATGTTTCTGAGGTGCAGGAATAAGTGAGCTTTCTCCTTACCCCTCTGGGAAATGCCTATGTGAAAAGCTGCTTTTTCTTTTTATATATTTTTTTTTTTTTTTTTTTTTTTTTTTACTTCTGTGCTATATAAATCACATTTCTGATTTACTGAGTTAAATCTCTGCCCTGCTAATGTGGGTCTGAGTTACAGGCTGTGTTGCAGGGACATCTCAAAATTTCATGTCTGTCATTCAGACCTAGTGGGATCTGTAGTGTTTTTCTCTTCTCTGCAAGTTCTCCTTTATTCTGGTCTTTGTGAGCAGTTTATTGACTGAGGTTTTCTTTATGCTTGGGTGAAAATGTGCATGTCAGCTGAAGATCTGTTTATCCCCTTCAGCATTTCAGAGTGGCACTGCTGATGCTCATATGTGGCATAACTGGTAATAACATCTCATTTGGGCTTAGGTTTTTATTCAAGTGGCTTGTAGAAAGGGTTTTTGTTGTTTTTTTTTTTTTTAATGAAGCTTTTAACACAGTAAATGTACGTTCTCTGAGCTAAATGTGGGAAACACAGCTATGCAAGGATTAAATGCAGTGGGTACTGGAATATTCTGGGTTGTTTGAAATGATAATTTGGACAGATTTAGATTGAGCTAGCAGTACTGCAAATGTTCCATAAGGCAAACCACAGAAAATTCTGGGGAAGATCCTGCTGCAGGAGAACAGGCTGTCCAAGCAGTTCTTCAGACAAGAAGGGACTGTGAGCTGGAAGGCACATAGTGATAGTGATAACCAGCTCCAGTGAAATGTGGTGTTGCAGAGTCCCAGGCAGGAAATCTGAGGGAAAATGGGGCATACAAACTTGTTCCCTGGCCCATGTGTGCTGTGTTTTTGGTTGCTTGGAGAACCCACAGCAAATCAATAGATCTATGTGGAGAATTTTGGTTCTATGATTGTGGCTGTTCATGCCTGGTGTGGCTGTACATGTTCTGGGCTGATTTCTGCTGCATTTCCTAGCTCCATGGCTTTTTCACTTTGTTTTTCCTTATGTCTATTTTTCTCTCCAAGGTTATTTGTAAATTCAGGTCACTGAGTGTTCTTATGTAACGGGAATGGGCTTCTTTAGCATGGAGAGGACATTCCCAGCTGCAGTGGGTACAGGCTGTGTCTGTGCACGCAGCAGTTATTTCACAATGTGGTTGGAGTTGAAATAACCTGGTGTGCCTGTCAACAGGGAGACATGGGAAGGTTTTTTGCACACTGCAGGAATTCTGTTGTCAGAAATCACAATTTTAGAATGGCTTTGTTCAGTGACACTTCTGCATTTTGCTCAGCAGAGCCTCTGGCTATTGCTTTTGCTTCATGCCAGTAATTTGTGACTGCAGGGCTGGGCTTAGGTGTGCTCCTCTGCAGCTGCAGGTATGCTTGTTGTTGTAGTGTCTGTACCTGAGTGGGTTTTTATTTATGGAAACAGCATGCAGATGTCTAGATACTGTTTATGTGGGAGTTATTACAAGTTCTTCATGTGTTTTCTTCCTCCAAAATAGAGGCCATTGGCCTGTTTGCCTGTATTGGGTGTAAGTGGCAGGACAGAAGCCAGAGCTGTCACATTCTGAGCACAGGCAGGTCCAGAGAGCTGAAGTGCACCCACAGCTGAGCCTGTCAGGCACAGTGGTGCTGTCTCTGGGAAAACACATCATTGAGAAGGAGTAGGAATCAAGTGAGAGAGCCCTGTAAAGACCAGGGACAGAAAAGGAGGAGAGGAGGTGCTCCAGTCACCAGGACCCCAGTGGGTGAGTGTGAGGAGGAGGGAGCAGCAGAGAGTGACTGTAATGCCATTCCCTGGCTCTGTGCACTGCTCAAGGGAGCTGGGAATGAAAAAGCCAGAATGAAGGAGTGGAGCTGAGAAGGGGATGGGTGGGGGAAGGTGTTTTAGTGTTGGCTTTTCATCATCCAATTCTGCTTCAGTTGGCAATCCATTACATTAATTTCCCCCAGGTCAAGTCTGTTTTGCCTGTGATGGTAATCGCTGAGTGATCTCCCTGTTTACCTCAGCCCACAAACTTCTCATCTTATTTTTCTCCCCTGTTCTTTTGAGGAGGGAGGGAGCAGCTGGGTGGGCAGCTGGCCAAGGTCAGCCCACAGCATCACAGCAGCTCAGTAAAAAGTGAGATGAAACTCAGTACCAGGTAGAACTTTCCCCGTGGTGGTTCCTTACTGCGTTTTTCAACTGAATGTCTTCTGAATGTTGTGAAGATGCGGGGACACCCTTGCATGAGAACTGAATTCCTTTGCTTTTAGGAAAGGCTCACAGATGTTGAAGGAAGTCATACTTGCACATGTCTGTGGTACCTGTACACCTGTAACAAGGTCAGGTGTGTACCTGTAACAGGTCACAGGCCTTTGTGTCCTGAAGGTCAGAATTGGGAACTGCTCCCCTCCCTCTGCAGGCAAGCAAAGGGAGCAGAGCAGGACACAGCCATACACTTCATTCTGAATTCAGGCAATTACAGAACATCTAGGTGGGCCCATCTAGGTGTTTCTTCTGCCTGTCCTTGCTGTGTAGGAGGTGCTGCTCCAGCTGTCTCTGCATTGCTGGCAGTTTTGTAGCACAGGAGGACGTACCTGTGGCAGAGCAGAACAGATCTCTTTTGAGAGTGTTCTTTTTCAGATGTTAGATGTGCTCATTAGAGGGCAGCAGAATAACTCTTCCTTTTTCTAGGTCAGGTCTATATTTTTGATTATTTTTCATCTCTGCAGGGCATAGAACAAAATTTTCCAGTTCCTGCTTCAGTTTTTCCTGGTGCATTAAGTGTACAAAACAACAATGCCCATATGAAAACCTTAGCCCATATTAAGAGATATGGAATATTTATAGTAAAAGTTGCTTCTTTGAAGCTTAGGGGGCTTGCAGGCTTATATGAGAGAGAGCTTCTCTAAATTAAACCACAAATGGTCAGCACAGTATGTGGAGAAACAGCCAAAAGAATATTTCACAGCTAACTTGTTTTTTGCTCAGCTTAATTCTTATTTGACCTATATGTCCATATGCATCTATGGATTTATTTGCTGCACTCCAGCTGCTGCTGCCACCTTTTTCTGCTTGAAGAAAATGCTAAAGAACCAGTCTTGCTTCATCCAAAAGTAATCTTTAAATGAGATCTGATAGTCCACCCCCCACCATCCTCTGGAATGTAAAGACTATAAATAATTGTGGCACTGTCTTTAAAGGCTAAGTGGGGCTGGGATTTGGAGTCCAGCATCACAATACTTAAAATGCATTATTTATTATGTAACATTCATAGAAGGCGGCTGTAGCACTGACTTTGTAGCCAGGGTGTTTCAGGCCTCTGGAAGAGCTGGGTGCAAATCCTGCCTGGGGGTGAACATCTCCCATGCACATCTTACTGGAAATGTTGTGCATGTTGTTGACTTATGGAAGAGGGAAGGTGGTTCAAGACAGTGGGAATGGCAGGAATTTTTGTTTTGTTTTTTAGGTTTAGCAGCATCAGCTATTGGTTCCCAACAGCTGACTGATTTTGGAAGGTCCTCAGTGGAAGCCAAGCTTCATTAACTAATTTTTGCTCCTTGGCCTGACATGGAGGAGCAGGTGGGAGGGTTGGCAGGGGGAGACAGCACACCTTTCTCTCTTACGCACTCTGTTGTGTGTCTTGCCATCCTGCAGGCTTCTTCATCTCCCTGTCCTCTACCCAGAGGTGCTAAGGGACAGGTCCCTCAGGAGTTTGTGAGTGCCTTGTGTTCCTCACATGCATGGGGGCTCTACCAAAGCAACATGTACTTGCCTGCTGACAATTTTGTGGCACAATGCTGCCCTGAATTATTTTTAGAGTGGCAATATCCAAACCCACAAACTGCTGAGATGGAACAACCTTCTTGATACTGTCAAAATGTTGTTCCTGGCACAGTAGCTTGGATCAGTCCTGCCTCCTGGAGATGTCCAGATTGTGCTTTGCACTCCTGGTTTGGGATCCACCGTGTAGCTGGCGTTTCTTCACGTCATGCTGCGACACCTCAGCAAAGTCAGGGCTAATAGGGAGCTCCTCATCAGGGAAGCAAAGCTGAACAAAACCATAAAAATGTGAACAATGGCTCATAGCTCTTGGCAGCTCTTGGGCCATTAGGTAAAATTAATATCCTGTCAGCAGGGTAAAAAGATGAAACTCAGTCTTACACCAAGTGAGAAACATGATGAGTCTGTGGGCGTGTGGATTTAACTCTGTTGGACTGTGATCCATATTAGGAAATTAGCAGGCACAGTGCTCATGCCACAGCCTTCTTCATGCAGAGCAACACTCTTCCTGCCAGCATCTTCTGTGCAATGGAGCAGGATTGCTGCCTTCCCTCATGTAATGAAAGTCTTTGCTGGGAGCTAACATGGTGTTTTGTTGGGGTTTTAGGTGTTCTCAGTAGGTGGTTTTTTTGGGTGTGGTGAGCCGAAGAATTGCAGGTACTGCTTGGTAAAGGGTGTGTAGCTCTTTTGTTCAGGGAGCCCTTTCTCCTCATGAGGGATGCCAGTCCTTGTTGCCCTGTAAGCGTGGGGGCACTGAATGAGAGGTGAGGGCCTGGATGGGCAGTCTCAAGGTTTGCTGCTGCAGTCCCAGACCTGATGAGATCAAGGCAATGCCAAATGTCTGGCACCTCTGAGAACTGACAAGGAGTGTCCAGAGAAGCACCTACTCATGGTAGTTTGTTCTTTTGCCATCCCCTGTTATTTCTTTTAACATCATGGGTGTTCTCTGCACAGCTCTGTGCTGGCAGCTGCTGATCTCATCTCTGCGTGGGGTGGATGGGGCTGGACCCGTTGATGCCAGTGCAGACAGTGTAAATGAGACTTTATTGTCTGCCTGTGCTGCTGGCAGGCAAGAGCATCAAGTACAAAGTGGCAGAGCCCTGTCACTTTTTAAAAATTTGGCTTGCTTTAAAATAGGTTGTACCAGGAAAATATCATTCCAAGTTGGGGTACTGGTGCTGACCTTCAGGGCTGAAATAAAGGTGAAGAGGTGATGGGCTGGAGGAAAAAAACCCAACAAAACAGCTTCTACCTCTTTTAGAGGGGATCACACCTTGTTTTTCCTTTTTTAAAAGATTTCTTCTGCATTTAACTGAGCCAAATGGGTATATTGGAGTAGAGAGACTTGCTCTAAGACCTTTGTTGCAAAACCTTTTTTTGTGGGCCAGACAAAGAGCTCCCTGACAGGAGGCAAGCCTACTTTGTCAGGAGATGAAGAGTTCTGTCTGCAGTGAGGGGAGGGTCCCAGGGGTCTGTTGGTGGTGGGATGGTGCCCTGTGTCCCTGGAGTGGGAGCAGGGTGTGGATGTGGGTCTGTGCAGGGGGGAGGATGCTGTGTGAGTGTGTGGTTGTGTAAGATGACAGAGCTGGTGATCCTGTTGGTGCCTCAGGGCTTTTGGGAGCTCTGAATTGTCAGCTGGAGCGGAAGAGCAGTTGAGACAGCACGAAAGCAGCAGCCACCAGAAGTGGCAGTGGCAGCCAGAAAAGATGTGAAGCAGTGTTTGGACCAGTTCCACTTAGAGGGAACTGTGCTCCCAGGAAGAGGGAAGGAGACCTGACATGCTTGGGCACCACCTGGAATGAGTGTTTGCATGGGCTGGGCTTGTTGAACTGTTTAATCAACATCACCACTGTGAAAAAAACCCCATCAGAACTGGTAGCTCACTGTGTCGTGTTTGAATGCTAGAGCTAGTAAGACCCTTTCAAGATTAAAGGGCCATTATGATCCCACAAAGGCTTCATGCAGACATAGGATCACCTTGATCTGTCCTTTAGGGGCTCCTGCTTGGCAGCTTCAGTCTTGACCTTGTGATGGAACAGTTCCTTATCCATGGTACTCAGTTGTGCAGTGCTGTGTGAAAACAGCCATCTTGTTTCTGGTCTAGGCATAAACCCTCTGAGCAGGGAGGGCTGTGTGCTCCTGTGGGGCAGGAGGGGGTGCCTGCCTTCAGCAGATGCTGAAAGTGGACTTGAGTTCCATCTCCACCCCAATCACAGACCAGAAGAGCAAGGATATTATGCCTTGTACTTCCCCAGGTGGTTATTTTTCCAGCTCTATTCTTCAAACCTTTCCCAATTTTGAAATCTGCTCTATGTGCCCCTAAGAAGGGGAAGAATGGCAAGTGTTCTGCATTGCCAATCCTGTGTGTCAGGTGTTGCCCAACTGAGCTGGGGGCTGCAGATCAAACATGTGCCTGGCACAAACTATTGGGGAAGTTTTCCTGGGTATTCTCACCCTCTTTATGTTAGTGTTTAGTCCTCTGTGTGGGCAGCAGTTTATAAAGCCACTTATGGTGCTTTGAACTGACTGATCAGAATGTCACTGGATCGAGCTAATAATTCTTAAATTATGTAAATAATGAAAGTCTGCTGGTGTTATACTGGTTGAGTTGTGCTGCTCTTTTCTGTGTCTAAATCTAAAGTTACTTTGTATGTATTGCCTAAACAGACTATTGGATAAAAGAAATGAGTATGATTATATTTAATATGTGTCTGCTCAGTGGTAGATGATGTGGCTGGACTCGGTGTTTCCTCAGTGCTCCCAGAGTGCAGGTGTGTGGCTTTCCTGGAGTGTGGGAGCCCTGACAGCTGCAGATGGAGGGATTAACTCCTTGACGTATGCTTGTGCAATAGATAGGGCAGCGTGGGGAGGGGACCACACCACGCTAATCTGCCACACAGACTTAACAATCAAGGGCAAGCTCTGACATGTGATTACTTTTTTCATTTCACTGTCAATGCATGGAGTGTTGTGAGTGGGGAAAAGTAACTCATGCCACAGGGAGCCTGAGACCAGGCATGTTAGAGAATCCAAGGAGGAGTGCCAGGAGAGGAGAATTAATCAACAGTTAAAATAACACAGTGGAGATTTTGCCATTGGTCCTAAAGCTCTGAGTAAGGTTCAGAGTAATTACTGCATAAAAAGAATTGATTGGAGCAGTCAGGAAGTGTCTCTAGAAACTCTCCTTCTGCTTTTCTTTCTGCTGTGTGTAGGCATTGCCCAGATCCTTGTGACTGTAAACCTGATGGTGGGTTTACTGAGCTTCCGTAGCACAGGGGCAGGAAAAGCCCATGTGCTCCACCTCAGAGGAGGTATAGGAGCTCACAGCAGTGTCTGCAGCCAGTGCTGTCCTTCCTGAGCTTTCACACTTATCTGCTGATCAGGTTTTTGGCATTGATGCCAAAAGTGTGAAATATGAGCAATGACTCAATTGATCAGAGCTCTTTTGGTTGGAAAAGAGCTCTAATCAATTGAGAAAAAGAGGAGCTAATCAAATAGGTTTGCCCCAGAGACTAAACTTGCTCCCAGTGTCTTCCAGTAAGATAAGTGGGGATAAAAGAAACTGGAAGATTCTGTGTTAAAGGTGGGCAGAGATCCTTCAGTAAAATGGCTCTGAAGTTGCAGGACCCCTTGCACATGGTTGTTCTGAATTTCTGCTACCCACATGGATTGGAAGCAGATCCTCCAAAATAAAAATTCCTTGGAGGTGCTGCATGCAGACACTCTCTCCTTGGGCATTACACCCAGCTGTGGTCAGGCCTGGTATGTTCTTAGCTCAGTGGTGCTCTTTGCTGGACAGAGGCTCTGGTTCAAGCCCTCACAGTGCCTTCTGTTAGTGCTTTGTGAGGTGTTGGTGTGCAGCCTCTGCCTGTGGCTGGCCACACGAGGTGCAGGGCCAGGGGGCTGCCCATGGGTGCTCAGTTTTGGGCTGGAAGTGCTAAAAAATGGCTGTTTTTTGTCTCCTTAAGCTACAGCTGGAGATGGGGCAGAGGGGCTGCCAGTGGTACAGCTAAGCAGTGCCAAAGTGGAATTTTCTGTTCCTGCCCTGATCCCAGTCCCAAATACATTCATGCAGTCACCCTGCCCCTTGACTCTTTTAGCATAAAGTCATCATTACAGTATTTCTGTTGCAATATGAAAACTGGAATGAGAGTGTAAAGAATTTGATCTTGTAGGTGCTTTTAATACAATTCTGTGGCAGACCTGCTGGAACTGAGAACAACTGATTAAAATACTTAGAGGGTACAAGTTAAGCTTTGGGCTTTTTTGCCTGTTCTGCCTGTAATGTTTTTGCAACTGCCAGAAAATTGGTATATCTTCCCAGTCTGTTCTGCAGTCATTAGTTTGTACTGACTTTCTTCTTCCCTGTGCTTCCTGCTGTCCTTCAGATCCATCATGGAATTAATTGGTGGGGGAAAAAGAACAGGGAAAGAAATTTGTCCACTGCACATGGCAGGAATTTGCTGGCAATGCTGTCTCAGGTTAAGTACAGAATTGTAACATGTTTTTTTTTTTTTTTCTTTAAGCTACCAGGCATTTGCTCTGTGTGTCTTGCTTCAAAATAGAATATGCAGGTTTTGTCTGGAAAATAAGGCCTGTGGCCAAGACTGGAAATGTTGGCTTCTTAGCCCTGGGGAGGAGAGATTACAGTTCAACAAGCAAACAAGGGCAAGAATACAGTAAGCAATAGAAATGCTGACTCTGCTGCCTTCAGGAAAGGGTAACTTGAACCCAAGTGGTTGGGATGCCACTGTTTGGAGGCCAGGAAAGAGCTACTGTTTGGAGAGCAGAGGCAGGCATCTGTTAGAAAGGTCAGGGACTGATTGGATTAACTAGGGCAGCGCTGAACGATCATCAAAAAGAAAGTAAGGTGGGGCAAGGCTTTTTTAAACTTCCCATTGTTCTTGCCCAGGGTCAAGCACTGGGAGCTCCTTAGAAGAAGCTGGAACTTTTGTTTCTACCCCTTTGTCCCAGCAAAGGCTGTGTCTGTGCTCCTGGCTTGGGTCTCTCTGGAGCCAGGACTCTGCCCACTGCAGGGTTCCCCCAAGCCTTCCTGCTCACCTCATGCCCATTCATAAAGCAGACCAGACATTGAGTTCTCTGCTGGGTTTCTCTTCTAATTGTTCTCTTCTGTTTGTTTGCTTATGCTGCAGTTCAAGCTGTGCCTGTTTATTCCCTGTGAAATTCCCGTGTGCACATCTGAAGGAAAGCTTGTCATGTTTGCATCTTGAATTTAGAGGCACATGTTCTTCCCTGGCTGTGTGCTCTGGGTCACACAGGGCAGAGGAGTGGCTGAGGGAGTGACACTGATTTTATGTGTATCCTATGCTCTGTCATGTGCCTGGGACCAGTCAGCAATCTGCTGTTTGCAGACACACAACATGTAACGTGTAGGGCTGTGGCAATCAGGGTACAGAGATGTGTGTCTCCAAATCTTATGCATATCTACTGTATTTTCTTCTTTTTCTTGAGGTCCCTGTGGGGGAAGGTCGAGTGTCCAGACATCTCTGCATGATTTTTTCATGTCAGCATCTCTGCATGTTTTTTTTCCTGTCAGCATCTCTCCAGAAGCCATATCAGGCACTTTGTGATTATATGTGTCTGAAAGCTGCTGCATCCTTGATGGCCTTGAACAGCCTCTTACCACCAGCTTTCTGATAGTCCAGAGATGATAGTTTTTGTTGTGTAGTCTTGGTGGGCTAATCTTTTCCCAAGCTCTCCCTTCTGGGTTTTGGGCAGAGGTGTTGACATCCCAGTACCCCTTAAGAGTGAGTAGGAAAATAAGAGAGGACTCTAGGAATGGTGGCAAGCTCATTCCTGGAACAGTTATGGGACCTTAGGAGGAGAGGGGAGGCACAGCAGGCTGAACTGTACAGCTTTAACTCAGTCTGTGGGGAAGAAGAGAAGGAAAAGGTGCTGTAGCAGTGTTCATGGTAACTGTTTAACAGACAGATGTGGGAGGCATAGAGTTCACTCCCAGAGCTTTTTGTTCAGAGTGGGCATCCAGGTTTCTCTGTAGGAGTCCTCTGCCAGCTGCTCCCCTCCTTTACCTTGTGTCTAGCAACAGGGGCTCTTCTGGAGTCCTGTGTCTGAGTGTGGCTGGGAAATCATAAAAGTCAAAGTTGTGGTGTCATGCCAAGTCCTGCCTCTGGTCATCTCCTCTCTCCCATGCCACATGCTGCCTTTTTCCCATTGGAGCTGTGGCCTCTGCATTTTGGCTGGCTGTTCTCCTAATTAGGTCCTTGGGAAGAGGCAGAACTCAGCTAAGAAATCTGTAGCTAAAAGTACTAAAGGAGAAGGTGAAATAAGGGAGGAAGGAAGATCTTTCAGGCTGTTGATGAGCTGGTGTTAGAGCAGGTCAAAACCTGCTGCTTGATGTTGACCCCTGAGCTATTTCTGAAGCTGCTTCTGTTTTTTGCTTCCAGGCTGCAATCAGAGTAAGAATTGGTGCTGGAATGTTTGATCAGGGACTTTGTTTCTTCCTTCTGATGGTCAGACATTTATTTCTCTGTTTTCTGTGTGTGGGAGAACTGTGTTTGCAGGGTGAGGGTTGGGGTGAGTCTACAAATGATTTTCTTCTTTGTCTTGTTTCTCATGGCTTGGTTGGTGCTGTCACTGCTGAATCTCTTCCTGTGACAAGATCATCCCTACCCACCCAGAAGGCTTGGCACAGGAGCTGGTGTGCTGTGTCAGAACAACAGCAGCATCCAAACTGGGCACTCCCATCTCTTGACAGCAGCCAGCAGGAAAAACCTGGGGAGTATAAAGGAACGCTTTACTCAAAATGCTTAGCTGGTACTTAAAGCATCCCGTGCCTAATAACTGTTACAAAAAACTAGTGAACTGCACAGGTAGAAAGCTGTAGGTACCACCAGTGCCAAATCCATTGAGTGCCCCTGTTCCTCCAGCTGTGAGAGGTTCTGCAGACATTCCCTCTGTCCTTGCTTGTGAACCTGTCCTGAGGACTTGGGAGTGCTTGTGTGCTCATTCATGTCAGGCTGGAATGGGGCATCAGCTGCCCTAGAGATATGCTGCTACAGGTGAATTTGAACTTGTGTCTGAAATAGGCTGTGGGTACTTTAGACCTTGGGACTGAGGGCTGAGAGATCAGTCCAGCTGTCTCACAGCTCCCTGTGCTCCTGACCACATCTCCCTTGGTTTGGCTCAGCGTGTTCAAGAAGCAGGAAAATTACCTGGTGCAGGAGAGTTGGGTTTGTGTACAGGAGACCGGGTGGAAGATCCAACAACAAATGCTTGGATAAGGTAAGCCAAGCTAAGCTGTCATTTACCAGCACCCTGAGCTGCTGTGGAGTCTGCTTGCTGCTGTCTCTGTGCCAAGTTTCCAGATGTCATGTGTTGATGGTGCCCATGGTATTGATACTGCTTCACATCCCATGTTGATCTTTCCAGGGGAAGCAGCCCTGCCTCTGTGTCATTACCATGCAAGTCAATTACTGTTGATTTTTTTTTTTTTTTTACTTTAGTTCCATTAGAGCCAAGCAATCCAATATTGCATTCAGTATTCCCTGGAGCAAGTCAGCACTTTGCAGACCCCTTCCCTGCTCCCCAAAGCACCCCCAAGCATCCTGGCAGCATCACTGCAGGAGCTGAGAGTGTCTGCATTCCCTTTAGCAGTAGGTGGGGCATTGGCAAGCAGAGACCTTGGAGTGGTGTTCTGGAGATGTTGCCTGTGCAGGCATGTGGTGGAAGGGGCTGCCAGTTTGCCAAGAAAACAGATTTACTGAACAGAGAATTTAGTAAATGAAATCAGGGCTCCTTCCTCCTCACCCAGCCAAGGGTGAGGGCTGCCTACCTTAGGTGTGGCTGAATACACTCAGGCTTTTGGACTGCTGACATTTTTTTTTCTTAATAGGTGTTTTGGTTAAATCCCAGCTTGATTGTGGATGCTGAATCACTATTTCTGATTAATGGAACTTTTTTTGAGGAGGTGTAGGGAAGCAGAAGTGTGACATCTCAGCTTCCTTGTCCTTGAGCTGTGCAGCTGTGAACCGTGGTGGCAGGGTGGTCCTTCCTACTGATGGAGTATCCTCCCTGCTGAAAAGGCAGCCTGAGATAGCTACTTGCCAGTGTTAGAAGGGTGCATTCAGGGCCATGCAGAAAATCCCTTTCCTCAGGTCTGGATTGCAATACACCCTTTAGATGCTAATTTAGTAAACCTTCCAAGAAGAGGCAGGGAAACTGTTAGCTGGGAAGAACACTTTTGTGGCTCTTCAAAGGATTGCTCATGGTTTTGCCCATGTGCTTTCATTGCATCCTCGTGTTTCTAGACACTTGTGAAGAAGGGAAGGCTTCAGGAATAAATTTTAGACTTTTTAGTCTTTTCCTACTTTGTCCAAGTCCATATTGTGGTTGGAAGAGTTGTTACTGTGGGAGATAGAGGGGTGCAGAGATCAGGCTTGGATGTTACTTTTGGATCAGCTGTCAGGTTTCAAAAGTCATAGGTTTAGATTTTTCTGGAAAACACTGATTGGCATAAGCACAATTGTTTCTCAAATGGAAGTTGCTCAAGTACTTGATGCCCTTCTAGCAAACTAGGCACTGAGGAAGTAATGCTAGGGGGGAGTTATCTCCTCTCCCAGCTCCTCTCTGCCTTCTGCTGTGGCCCTGAATGCTAATTCCTTCTCAGCTGATGGAAGGAGAGCATCTGTGCAATCTGTGCCTCATGTGCCCTGTGGAGAAGAGCGGGCTTAGTGAGTAGGGTGCTTCAGGTCACCAGGCCAGGAACAGAAATGATCCTCCTCCTCTTCTCCCTGTCTGCCCAGATCGGCTTTGGATTTGCTGTGACCTTTCTACTGGAAGACAAACCTCTCTGAACATTTAAGGGTGTCCTGTGGGTGCCCACCTTCCTGTAATATCCTTATTTCTGCCCCTTCCCTTGCTGTTCCTACTTCTCTCCTTTTTCTCTCTGCAAGAGCTTCATCCTTATGTTCCTGTCATTTGAAACTATGATTTCAGCCAGTTTTGACAGTCTTCTCTTGACCTTCATGCTCAATTCTTCCTCCTTCGCTGTGGAGACATTTGTGATGTGATCTTTTCTCTCCTCTCTGTGCTGCTGAAGCTCCTGTATGTAACTCCCACTTATTGCTGATCTTGTGGTTGTTTTGTTTTCTACCCTGGAGTTAGGTATCTGCACAGTCTACTCAGGGCAGTTTCTGGCTGGCATTGTTGCCTGGAAATATAATTAAGTATTGATCACTGGGCATTCAGCAGTCACATGAGTTAACATATTAATTATGTGTAAGAGTTTGTCATTCCAGTAATGTTTGTTCCCTACTGGCTGGCATAGTGTGTGTATTGAGAGGAAGGGTGCACATGGACCTTGGAGTGATGTTTGCTTTCTCTTTTGCCTTTTAATGGTTATGAATCCCTTGACCAGTGGTGCTCTGGGCATTGCTCTTTTGCTGGTGCTGTTGTTTTTTGCCTGTTCCTGCTTGTTCTCTGCTGATCATAAATTTTCAGAAGCCTTACACTACCTCAGTGGTTACTTCTGAGGGCAGCGAGGCTGGAGTAATCCCAGTTAACATCTTGCTTCCAGACTATCTGCCAGTGGTTGTCTTGATTGAGGAGCTGAGTAGCTGCTGGCTGGAAGATGTGTGTGTGTGCCAAGCCTCCACATCACAGAGAGTGCAAAAAAATCCACCTTGTGCTCCTTGCTCCCTTCTTCACTGCTCTGACTCCTACCCCACCCTTAGCCCTACAGAGGGGATCCATTGTGGATACGTGGCTTAATATGGAAAAAAATGTTTCTCTGCTGCAATGTCTTGCTACCAGTACACATTGGATTCTGTCCATTAAAATTCTTTGAAAACCTCTGGCCAAAGGCAGCTTTTAATAGGAGCTGTGTGATTACCCTGAAACAGTCCTTGCCAGCTTCCCCTGTGCCACAAGTGGTGTGAAACATCATAAAGCCTGACCTCAGTGTGTGGGGGGAGATTATTCACATGCCCAGAGATGGGCAGTGTGGCTGGGGAAGGGTCTGGAGCAAAAGCCTGATGAGGAGGAGCTGGGAAAGACTCAGCCTGGGGAAAAAGAGGCTCAGGAAGGACCTTGTCACTCTCTCTAGCTCCCTGACAGGAGGGTGCAGCCAGGTGGGGCTTGGGCTCTGCTCCCAGGGAGCAAGGGACCAGAGGAAATGCCTCACGTTGTACTGGGAGGGTTTAGGTGGGATACTGGGGAAAGTTCTTCACTGAAAGGATGATCAGGCATGGGAAGGTGCTGCCCAGGGCAGGGGCAGACTCACATCCCTGGACGTGTTCACAAGGTGTCTGTGGTGCTTAGGGAGATGGCCCAACGATGGAACCTGCACTGGTGGTTGGATTTGATGATCTTAGAAGTCTTCTCCTGCTATCCAACCTAAACTTCCCCTGACTCAGCTCCCTGCCCTTGCCTTGAGTCCTGTCACTGGTCACAAGAGTGAAGAGGTCAGTATCTGCCCCTCTGCTTGCCCTCAGGAGCGTGTTGAAGACCGCAGTGAAGTGTCCCCTCAGTCTTGCCAGGCTGGACAAAGTGGCCTGAGCCCCTCATAAAGCTTCCCCTCCAGACCCTTTCCCATCCTTGTGATCCCTCTTTGGAAGCTCTCTATCAGCCTGATGTCTTTCTTGGTACTGTGGTGCCCAAAACTGTGCACAGGACTGGAGGTGAGGCCACACCAGTGCCAAGCAGAGTACGAAAATCCCTTCCTTTGACCAGCTGAAAATGCTGCATTATTTTGTTTGTTTTATTAGTTTCTCTTCTTTCCCCAAGGTATCACTTTGCCATCAGGTCAAGTGTGCACTGTCTCCGCTTAGCAGGATGGAAAGGCTGAGCCATGGGATTGCTCCTGCCTCTCTTTTTTCCATCTCCATCTGAGGAAAGGTCCAGCTGTAGCTCTTGCTACTGGCTGCATCCCTGCCTTGTCAGATGATGCAGGGAGTGGTTCCTGCAGGCACTTGTTTCACCAAGTTGCACAGTGAACACGGTCTGGTTGCCTGTCCTTCCTCATTTCAGTCAAAGAAATGATTTCAGATGATGCAATCTGTCTGAATCCCTCCATGGCCTGTTTTTCCCAGGAAGGTGGCTCTGAATGCTAAACCTGGCCCCAAGAAATGAGGAAAACTGGGTACTTCTACAAACAAACTAATGAATCCATGCAATGTATTGTGTGTAGGAGTGGGGGGAAGGTGGGGCTCTGCACTAGCAAATCCTGGTGTTTGCTGTAATCCCTGAGAAACAAACAACTCCACATCTCGTTCTGGGTGATGTCTCATACCTCCTCCTGTGTGCAGCTGGTCTGCTGCCAGTGCTGCAGTGCCAGCTGACAGTGACATATTTGTCTGTCTGCCTTGAAAGTCTGTCCCTCTGTGCTTTTGTCCCTCCGTCCTCTGAGCATCTTTAAATCCATTTTTTGTCTTCTCTCCTTCCCTATTTTTGTCTGCTCTCTCCCCTTTCCCCAGCACCCCATCAGGCCCCTGCTTTGGCTTTGAGTGGAAATGCAGCATAAAAAGCTGCCTGAGGCAGGCATGGCTGGAGCTGGATGATCTTTAAGGGCCCTTCCAACCCAAATCATTCTGTGATAAAATGCAGTGTCTCCACTGAATCCACCCACTGGGAATGTAATAACAAGTACAGCTGAGCAGAGCTGCCTCCCCTAAGGTGCTGAAAGGCATAGGTGAAAGAAACACCAGGTGCCAAAACAGTATGAGAGGGGTTATAGGAACCAGTGGCTGGAAAACTTCCCCAGGGAATGCCAGTTTAATTGTCTGCTAGCTAATATGCAGTTAAAAGACAAGGAAATTAAGGTAAACTGTTTGTGCTTTTTGGATAAATAAGCGCCAGATAAAATCCAGCAGTGTAACTATTTCAGATCTAGATCTTTCACTGTGTAATGCTGCAGAGATGTTGAATTACTGATTTTTAAAGCTTCTCAAAGGACAGGATAGTCAAAGGTAATCTTATTAGCAGGAAAGGAAAAGATATTTTGGGGAAAATCTCTTTCAAATGCAGGCCTGCAAGGCATTGTCAAAAAGCATAGTAATGTTTCAGTGTTCTGCCTCCCTCAGTAAGCCCTAAGGAGAGAATTTACCCATTGGTAAACATGAATTACTCCTGGTCTCAGAATAAATCTCATTCCAGAGATTGGCTGCTGTTCTGGCTTTTATAGAAATGGTGCTCTGGTCTTCTCACTGCCCTTTATTGAAACTGCAACATCCACACCAATAGCTAAGGTGCCTGTATCTCTGTTGCTAAAATACACATTTTTATCCTCTGTAAAAGGACTCTTGCCAACTGTCCAAATTGTGCTGCAGACTCACTGGAGTCTACTTTGGTGGTCCACCTTGACCAGATAAAGCAGGTTGTTTAGGGCTGTGTCTAGTCAGGTTTTGAATATTTCCATGGGTGGAGACCTGGGGGCTCCATAACCTCCTGACAATTTAAAAAATCATGAAAATTTTCCCAAAAACTGTGTGCGCCTTGTCACTGGGCACCATTGGGAATAGTCTGTCTCCCTCCTCCTCTTCCTTTCCACCAGGTATTATACACATTTATAGGATTTCCTTTGAGGCCTCTTCTCCAGCCTTTCCTCAAGTAAAAGACACTCCAGTTCCTTAATAGTTTTAGTGGCCTTTACCTGGATTAACTCTCCCATTCATGTGTCCCCCTTGTCCTGGGGAGCCCAGGAGGGGACCCATCGCTCCAGATGTGGCCTCACACATCCAGATGTGGGGCAGAGGCACTGCAGATGCTGTCAGACCTGCAGGAGCAGGGAAGCAGGTTTAGTGGCTGTAATCCCAACGAGGATCATGTGCTGCTTATCTGCAAAACTTCTGCCAGGGCTGGGTGCTGCACCTTTGGCAAGGCTGCTCTTTGGGGAAGTGAGGATTGCCTGTGCTCCCTGGGAAGTTTTTCCCCAAGAGTCTGATCTTAGGAATGTATATCCTTTTTTATATATATGTATTCCTGCATCTTCCCCTGTGTCTGAATTGCAGCAGAGGAAGCTGCTTTAACTGGATGGCAGTGCTTAATGCCCCTGTACAAGCTCACCAACTCTTGTTGGTTATCTTGAGCCAGTCAGTGTTGTTTCCTCTGGTTGAGGGATGGTCCAGGCTTCCCTGGTGCTTCCTGAAGGAGCATTTGGCCTCGGCTCCACTGTCTGCACTTCTTGGAGATGTTTCTCTGGGGCTTTTATATGGGGTGGTGGAAGCAAAGAAAATGTTCATTCTCCTCTCTTGATGGGGCTGGGGGCATGAAGTTGCTCTCAGTAGCCTCTGGTGGGGTCTCTCTGCTCACAGTGTTCAGGCAGGATGTTGGAATGGTCAGGTTTCTTGCCTTACTGTGGAAAATTTGCAGACCTACAGGTCCCCATATCAACTTGACTGCAAGAAGGCTTTGCCATTCATACAATCATAGAGTTGTTAAGGTTAGGAAAACTCTGTAAGACTGAATCCCACCATTCCCCCTGCACTGCCAGGTGTGCCCCTAAGCCATGTCCCCAAGTGCCACAGCCACACCTTTTGAATGCTTCCAGGGCTGATGCTGTGGGTGCTGCTGCTCTTGTGGCTGAGTGACCTTTTGTAAGGCTGGAAGCTGCAGCAGAGCTTGCTGAGAGCTGCTGGGCATCAACTAAATTCACTGTGATCACAGGTATTTAAATTGTTTTTGGGGCTGCACAGAGAGGAAATATATGCCAGTGATAGCAAGGAAAAAGTCAACGTTTTTGCCATGCCATTCCTTGACAAATGAGAATATTTGCACTGTGTAATTTATGATACTTTTGGAGAACTCTTTTGTTGGATGAAATGCACACACCCTTGTTGCATGTACATAGAAAGGGTTGTGTGTGTGTGTGTGTGGGGGGGGGGGGTTAAAATGTCTTTTTTTGTAAGCAGACTCATTCTCCCAAAGCTGGAAAGGGGATTTCTTGAAGGGGATCACACCTGATCTTGGAATGTCCCTGACATGGTGTGTGTTTCCCAGGGCACCTTTCTGTGGGTGAGCCTTTCTGCATTTGTCTTGTGGACTTTCAAGTTTTCCATGTCAGGGAGTACAGGCACCTATCCTTTTATTTTCCTTTCTTCTTTTTACTTTTCCCCATGGCAGGGGTTTGTGATGAGTTAGTCTGGGGTTTGTGATGAGTTAGTCTGGGGTTTGTGATGAGTTAGTCTGGGGTTTGTGATGAGTTAGTCTTTAAGGTCCCTTCTAGCCCAAACTATTCTATGATTTCTTTGTTTCCCTGAGCCTGAAATAGCAACACCAACCTCCTGTCTTAGACTCTGCAATTCTTGGCTCAGAAAGCTGGGTTCCCTGTGGCATTTCAGCCTTGGTTATAAAAATAACCTTCAGCTGCACAAGTGGCTTTAGGAGCAGTGACACACTGGGCCACCTTGAGCATCCTCTGTGTGCCTGTCTGTGACTGGGGCTGAATCTCTTCTGGGGAGGGCTGCTGAGAGCATGAAGGATGAGGAGCTAAAATGGACAAAGCCTTGGGCAGAGGAGGAGAAGGAGGCCCTTTTACCTTGTGCAAGGGGCTGAGTGTGCCAGCAGCACTTCAGACACAGTGTGCAAGGACAGCCTTTGTCTCTGAGGTCGCCTTTCACAGCCTGCTGTGCACATTGTGACTTCCCAGTCACCTCCTGAGGGGATGTGCTCCCCCCTCTAATGGAGCATCACTGAGTGCCCCTGTGAGCTGAGGCTGAGCTGGGCTGCCTGGGAGGCCTTGTGCCCGTGCTGGGGCTGCTTGGAGCCTGGGGATGTTTACCAGGCCTGGCAGAGCCATGACCTTGCTGTGAGGACACGAGCTGCCCTGCTGCTCTGGGCTTCCAGGGGGAGGCCAGGCTTGGAAGTAGGCTGTGCTTCAGATAACCAGGGCATCTGAAGGGGCAGAGAAGGCAGATCCCACTTCTTGTAGGATGCCTTTGTTATAAATATGTAATTTAATAGTTGGCTCTCACAATTAAGAGACAGATAGTTTATAGGTGTGTAGTGATGTTGTTGTAATATGTCATTCCATAGTCCTCTTTCCTTCCCCCCCCCTGTAATAGCCATGGTAGTCATGACATTTAGAGGAGGCTGGCTTGTTACCAGGAGCTAACATAACACCTGACCTCCAATCAAGATGTAAAAAGTAGTCTCCACCAATGGATGGCAGGGAAAGAGTAGACTGACAAAACTTTCAGAGGAACTAAAGATATAAAAGGCAGAGCATCTATTTTGTAGAGGAGCCATGTGGCTGGTAGTCATGGTGTGGGGGCTCCCAGCACTGTGATTTTTCCTTATTCAGTCCTTTGTTGTAATTAAATTTTAAAAGTGAGGGTCATTTCTCACACCTTCCACATTGGGGCAGGAAGAATATGTGCATGCTGGTATAATTGTGTGAACAAAAATAATGCAGCTTGTTTTAGATCATGAAAAGCAAATGCTGTATCCATGGAGAAACCTGCCCTGGCCCAGGAGGAGCTGGCACCTTTTCCTCCAATGCTGGTTCCCAAGCCTGCTCAGGGTGCAGCAGGGCTTGGATTGGGCAAAATCCAAATGTGTTTTCTGTGCCCCATACATACAGGTACCAAGCTGTCCCTAGGGGCTCCTGTAACAGCAAGAGGACAAAGAGTTTGGGCACAGCCCCTTGCCCCTGTCCTTGCCACCCTAAGCCTTGGTCACCAATGTGCATCAATGCTTTGGGAGCAGTGGAGCTGGAGGGCACAGACTGGCAGCTGTCAGTGGGATGAGGGCAGGGAGCTGTGGAGCATCCTCTCAGCCAGAGGACATCTTGGCTGGCTTTTTGCCTGGCCCGTGCTGTCCCTCAGCTCTGTTCCTGGAGGAATCAGAACACCTCAGGGGTCGTGCAGTGACAGCTGCCAGGTCACAGCACTGCTGCCTGTGCCCCAGGAGACTGTCCTTACCATTTCCCAGGCTCTTTATTGGACAAGAGCAGTGCACCATTTACGAGTGACACTATGTAATTCAAGAAAACAACCCCAAACCACACCCAATATCTGCTTTTGGATGTAGTCTGACTTCCTTCATTAACTCATCTCACAGCTGTAGGCATATGCTCATTCTTGCTATTACACAACTGAGGCTAAAATTAAAACATCTGTTGTTATTTAACTTGAGTTTGCCAAAACACTGTGTTTTGAGCAGCAACAGCTTTACTGTTGTGTATCATTGGGGTTTTGGAATATTAATTAATGTTACATGTTGTTTCTTAATGTCTCAGAGCCCAGGAGGAGCTTTGCAAATGCCTGGTGCTGAAGGACCCTCCTCTGTCCATGTGGCATTGCACAGGTTTATTGAATTTATTGGTAATGGCCAAATGCTCCAAGTTTCCAATGGAGTTTCCTGGAACTGTCAAACCCTCTTGGCTGCAGAGCCAAAATTAAATAGTGGGATCTTGGGGCAGGGAAGCCTCTAGTGTTACAGTTTTAACTCACTCCAGCTTCTTTCTGAATGCCTAGAAAGGATCAAATGGGGATTTCTAAGGTAGGATTTATAGATATATTTAGTCTGAGTTCTTTATGAAAAGTAGTCACATATATATGTGTCTGCGTGTGTATATATATTCTATTTTTGTTTTTAGTCTGAGTCCTTTACCAAAAAGCCCTCAAGATTTCTGAAATTAAGGAAGCCATCCTCAAAAATCTGCTTCTCTGTCATGAAAGCAGCATCCTAAGGATTGCCAGGAGTAGTACCAAATGCTTGATGTAGGTGGCAAAAAGCTATTGTGGTTTTTTTTAACCTGTTTGTATCTGGCATGTCTTGTACTGTACAGATCAGAGGGAAGAAAGAAGGAAGCATGTTCTTGCTAAAATGAATGATTGTCAAATTTACAGTGTGGAAATTATCCTTAGCTAATGTGATGGAAATTATCCTTAGTTAATGTTTGCTCACCTTTCCCTTAGCTATGTGATGGGGTTTGCTCACCTTTCCTTCATTCATAGGGTTTCAAAGGCAAGGGTTGTTAAATTACCTGTGGAATGGGCTGGAGAGGGGGATTCAAACCCTTCTGATTTCACAGGAAAATAATTAAAATGGAGCTGTGGTTTGGCTTGGTCTCAGAGGTGCTTGCAAGCTAAATAAAAACAAAAGGCTGCCTTGGGGACAGTCTGTGCTGTTAATTAACCAGCTGAATTCTGCCTTCACTGTCCTCCAGTGGCTTTGCAGCGGTTTTGGCACTCGACATCACAACTGGAAGCTGCCAAACACAACTTTGCACCCTCAAGCAGCTGAGCAGCCTTCTGAGGGCAGGCTGGGATATGGAAATTGGAGTGTCTAGAGAGCCAAGTGATGGAAAAGGGCAGGAACTGGCTGCTGGCAGAGGAGGGATGCAGCTCCTTTCCCTCAGGCACTCTCTGGTTATCTGTGGCCACCTTCCCCCTCCCCGGCCAGCAGCAGGGTTGGGTTCCTGCCAGGAAAACAGCTTTTGTGTTTCCTTAAATATTCCACTACTGTTTTGGGGAAAAAAAAATACCAACCCAAACCTGAATTGCTGTTATTACTGCAGCTGGCTGAATTGGGCCTTTTTATTTTCATTAACAAATGCTGCCAGGCCATGTTTTTCCAGTGAAGTCATGAGTGTGTTTCCAGATGAGGGGCAGATCTTCCCAGCATTGCCATGGCTGAAATTTGGGCAGGCTGGAGCAGCTGTGGGGTCCTGTGCAGGCAGCCTTCTGGAGATCATTGAGATGGGATAATAATTCCATAATAATGATAATGTGTATGTCATAATTGACTGTCATTCATCCTTTTGTCCCCTGAAACCACAGAAATGTGGGGGGTGATGGGGGTGGGAGTAGCTCAGAGTTGGTTATTGGATCATGCAATTTATTCTTTCAGCATCTGCTTTGATACCACAACAAATGTGGTTTTACTGAGTGCTGTTTGGGAATTTATTTTTCTGGGAAATGAGGCTGTGGAAGCTCCAGCTTCATTCTCCCTGTCTTAGAAACTCAAAACATGGTGGTGATTGTTGGTTTTGTGGGAAGGTCACCTTAGCCCCAGCAGGTTTGTTCTGTTCTTAAGAAATTATTAAAGGATGCTTTTGTTCAAATCATCCCAAAGGATCTGTAGCTTCAGAGAAGTTGTCCTCAGTGAGTTGTTTTCATAATTGTACTGAATTCCTTTCTTTGGGAAGTGAAAAAAGGGGTGCTTTTTCTTTTCTACATTTAAGAATAAGCTAAGGTGAATAGTATGATCTTTAGGGAGCTTGTTACTCTATAGGAATTCTAGTATTTCCAGCACATTTCAGGAGAAAAGTTGGCTCAAGTCAATTTAGGTTAAATGTGTGAGATAAGATACAATTTTATAGCACTTGCAACAGATCTCCAGTAAAAACATTTGTGATGATAGTTTACTTTATATTGGATATCTGTGCTCAACAGCTGCTTTCCAAATACTGAATTTGGTAAATAGTAGGTACTAGTCTATTTTACAGGTTGCTAGTGGCCAGCTCCTCCTTAGGGCTGCCCTGGATATATTTCAGAAAATTCTCCTTGTGAGGGTGGGCAGGCCCTGGCACAGGCTGAAACTGTGGCTGCCCCATCCTTGGGAGTGCCCAAGGCCAGCTTAGATGGGGCTTGGAACAAGCTGCTCTGGGGCCCACAGCAGGGGGGTTTGAAATGGGATGAGGTTTGAGGTCCTTCCCAATCCGTACCATTCTGTGATCCTATGCTGATGATCTGATCTGCTTATTTGTTTCTTGTTTTTTAACTCACAGCAAGGCAGATTTGATTTGTTTGGCTAAAAGTTGGGGTGCAGGGTAGCCTTTGGATCTGCCTGCTGTGCCAGCAAGTTCAAAAGCTTCAAGGGTTGAACAGAATCTGTTGTGCAGGAGCCAGGCTCCATCTCATGTCTCTTCTCTTCTAGGTTTGCAAGAAAAAACAGTACTTTCTAAAAAAGAGAAGATGAAGCTGAGGAAGGAAAGATGGCTGCAGAGTGAGTATTCCTGTGACACAGTATCACAAAGTATAGTTCTGATGGATCTCTGTACTCTGGGTTTGGGTGACAGAATCCTTCTCAGAAATCTTCATCCCTCCCCAGCACTGGCATAGAAGTTCCAGGTATTGTTTCTCAGTGTTTAGCACCAAGACTTAGTCATTGCCCCAGTTCTGCTTTTGATTTTTACTATGTGTAATATGTGTGACTACATAAACCCTTTGTTTATGCAGAAAGGCACTGTGCCCATATAAGTTTAGCATATTTTTCTATCTTTTAAAACTCTAGTACAGATGTGAGTAGCTGTCTGGTGGAGCTCCTCCTCACCCAGGAGCCAGAGGGATGGCAGGAGAGGCTGGAGCTGAGCTCTGTGCTGCCATCAGCTAATCCCAGACCTCTGGTGAGACCCTGCAGTGGGCTCTCCTGCCCCCTCAGTAGGGGAGAGCTCTGGACACTGCTGGCTGTGTCGCTGCTCTTTCCCACATGCTGCAGGTCAGTGAACCCACTTAGCAGACAGTCTGGCCTGTCTTGAGCACTGAAATATGAGCTAACCAAGCCCAGCCCATGGCAGAAATGCTTCTCTTTGCCTGTTTTTGCTCTGAGTGTCTTAGCACAGGCGGGGACTGTGCAGTTGTACCCAGTGTGGCAGAGGGGTTCCTTGTGTCACCTGAAGCTGTTCTTGGGACAGGCTTTGTTCCTAACACCTTCTTGCCCAACAGAGTTGGACACAGACTATTTTTGGGGCAGAGGGATGTGGCTTTCTGCTACACCAAATGCTGTCTGTGCCTGAGCTCTAAGCCCAAGCTCATTAACCTTTGATTTCACCAGCTGCACTGAAGGTGTGTCTGGCTCTTCTTAGGTAAAATGGTATGAATTTAACACACATGAGTGGAAGGAAACCTCCTCCCAAACAACCAGCCAACAGCTTCTGAGTGCCTGGACATCTTCTTTGGACACAAAACACAGATGGCTTTGCTAGTCAAGTTCAGCTGCTTTGGGAAAGCCCAGGAGCAGGATCCTTACAGGGTCTTATTCTAGCCCTCCGGATGCCTTTGTAGCATCAGTCTTTCCCAAGATCATGTGTGCTGTTTTGGCCCTGCTGTGGCCTCTTCCCTTTCTCTTGGCTTTGAAATTACTAAAATGAGGGAATACAAGTGAAATGCAGAGACTTTGCTCTGGGGAGAACAAATATCTGCCAAGACAGGTAATTTAGCCTGAAGTTTACTGTCTTGGTGATGTTAAAAGTGCTTTACAGGCACAGTAGTACCTAAAAACTCTGCCAGTTCTTTGTGGAGAAAGAGCTTTTTGTCCCCCAAAAAGAGAAGCCAGCTTGGACTGCTCGAGTTATCACTACATCTCTGTTTTCCTAAATCTGAGTTTGTTGTTTCTTCTTGTCCCAGGGCTGCTTTTGTGACACTGGATGCCAAGACCCTGGGAACCAAAGATCAGCCAGTAGTGCAAATGCACAACTTTCTCCCATTCCAATAAGTAATCTTAGGAGAGACTAGAGAGGGGAAAAAACTTAAGTAATGCTTCAGACATTAGAAGTATGCACATTTAAAAATACATATGTTGCATGGCTCCTCATCTGAACAAGACTTCATAGGAAAAGAATTTAGCATGTTTGCGCAGAATCAGGTGTCTGAAAATTTTCAGCACATACTGTTTATGAAAGCACTGAAGTAGTCAGCTTCATAAAGCCAGACCAAAAAAAGAAGTCATGCAGAACAGAAAGCTGTGTTCTTGGCAGGGATTGCTGTGAGGAGAAGTGTTTCCAATCCTGATTTGTCACAAACATCCATGTGCAGCAGAGCTGCAGTTCATGAAAAACTGTTGCTCTTCTACTCAGCTGAGCTGGAGAATGAGCAAGGCCAAGGTATTAAAGGAGCAGCCACTGAATTTGAGTTCTGCTTCCTTGACTGTGGGAGCAGGATTAGACCCAGGCTTGTGGTCTGTAAGTGGGACTGGCTGCTTTTGTGCTCCCACCAAAAAGACTTCTGGCTTCTGTTGGCCTCTCTGTGTCACCAGCTGTGCCCCATGGCTTCTGGTACACTGTCATGTCCACACAAGGAGTTTGTAGCTCATCATCCTTGCAGTTGTCCAAGGGATTTGTGGGTCAGGTGGGGCATCTTGGAGTTCAGCTGGAGGCCTGTAGCAGTGCTGGGCTGTTGTGGGCTGTCCTAAAGGATGTATTCTGCTGGTGCTCACCCTGGAAACTGCTGGCTTTGGGAAGCACGAGCAGCTGTGGGACTTACTGCCACATCAGGGAGCCTCAAGGACTGAGGCAGAAGCCTGTGGCTTTTAATGTTCACCTCTTAAGACAAAGAAGGAGACAGATGTAGCATTTGTGGAGCTCTCTGTGCCTGCACCCTTGTCAGAGCTGCTGCTGGAGACCAGGAAACCTGGTCCTGAGAAAGGCTATGTGCATCTGCCACTTGGTGCAGTGCTTTTCCAAGGGTCCAGTTTATCCAGCATCTGTCTGCTTGCACTCCACAATGAGTCAGTGAGGTGGAGCCTTGACTCTCTTCAAACTAAGTAAACAACTGACATTTAGTCCATCTTTCCTGCCTCTCCTAGGAGACTGTTGTTTGGTCCCAACAGCAACAGAGAGGGGGCTGTGCCTGTTTAAGGCCAGATTTGGAGTTAACTGTATTTGTGTTCTCCCTTCCCCTCTTGTTTCCCAATTCTATGCAAGGTCAGTGTGGTTTTTGCCACATCAGGACTCCTGTGCAGTTTTGCTGAGAGCAAAGAACAGTGTAAGGGATGGAAAAGGACAGAATCTGGGAATTTCACTCCCCATTGCAATGTCAGAAGGGATGTATATATTTACAAGCAAATACATCAATGGAGGGAATGACCCAGCTGCATTTTGTTCATTTTTTCCCTGGTTTATATCACTTCTGTAAATGGCAAAACTGATGAATTTCTTAGCTCAAGTGTTATCTCCTGCAGGTGTTCCCCCTTCTTGCAGTAATGCCTTGTTTCTGATGCAGAAATAGAGAGTGTGAAGATGGCCAAGCAAAAGCAAAAAGCTGAAGCGAAGCGGAAAGCAACGCCTGTGGTGGGAGACATGCAGCCCTTGATGGAAGCCCTGCCTGAGCTCTCCTACCTGACCACAGGGGCAAGGAAGCCTCTCAAAAGGTTGGTGCCATTTGGAGATGGACTGTGTGTTTCCCTTCTTCCTGCAGGGTGGAGGGGCCTTCAGCTCAGCTTGTAGCTGCAGGCCATGGTCAGGAGAACAGGGTCTCATTGGTAACTCTGTTTGAACCATTTTTATGCTTTACTTGGCACAAGAAAAAAAGATGAAATGTGTCTTCTGAACCCACAGCTGAGAGGGGCACTGTATTGCTTGGATGGGCTGGGAGCATCCAGATGTCCTGGAAGTTGCAGGAGTGGCATGTGGGTGTCCATGTTGTGATGCTGCTTGAGCTCACCTGATAACCTCATCTTGTGGTGTTGCAGGCTGGCATTCCATCCTTCCAGGCCTTCATCCAGGCTTTATCCTGAGGCACTTCAAGCCTTTGAGCAGTGCCCTTTGTGCTGTGGCCAGACTCTTTGTTTTGCAGTGTGACTTTGGCCAAGAGCATGGCTGAGCTGGCTGTTCCCTGTGCACTGTCAGCTCTCTCTCTCCCTGTCCCAGACCTTTGCCAAAAGCCTCTCCTTTGAGAAGGCCAAGTTGGCACCGTGGAGGTGGGAATTTGACATGGGCTGATGTCACCTACCCTGCCTGTGACCTGCTAACCCCAAACCAGCCCCCCTTGGTACTGACATGGAGGAGCTACAGGCTCTTCTTCCCCTTGCTGGCTTCTGGCTGCCCAAATGTCTGTAGAGGAGTGTTTGAAATAATCAGGAGGCCTTTATAGGATTTGAATCATTACAGAAAGGAAGGGTAATACTCTGGTGATTTGTCAGCAGTATTAATAAAAGATTAGATTCTCCAGGAATTTGATCTCCTGCAGGGTAAAAGCGCATTACAGGGAGGTTTTTATTCTGCTTTATAATGAATGAAGGCAATGAAGTGTAATGAAGCTGAGCTGCTAACAGGGTCCAAATGAACCGGCAGCGTGCTGGTGATTTTGAGGGGAAATCCAGCAGGAAATGTACCCTAGGATAGCTTTCCTTTAGGCTTTGCCACCCTCTGCAGAGCTGCTCACCTCTGAAGGGACAGCCATGGTGACTTGGTGGCACACACAGATGTGGCAAGCCCTGCTCTGGTGACCCAGGGCTGCCATCCAGCTTGAGAAAGGATTTTCCTGATCTTCTGTGAGCATTCCAGGCAAACTAGGACCAGAAGTTGTCCCTGTGCTGAGCTGTTAAAAACGAGGGGAGGGAAATGAACAGGAACTGATTGAATTAGAGGTGGGTGATGGAAATGAGTGACATGGAGCAATGTGAGGCAAGGGCAGTAAGAAGAAAGGAAGAATAGGGGAAAAAAAAGGCAATATAAGAGGATGGAGGGTAGTATGCCAGAGAGAGAAGCGGGAAGAGGAAGTCACTGTAACAAGAGACCAGATCCTGCTGTCTTGAAGAGGAGGTGAGAAATTGTTGTGTTTTCTGACTTTTGGGGTAGATTAGGTGGGGGTGGCCATAACCCCCAGCACTCACCAGTATGGGAATATTCCTCCTTGACCCCTGCTGCAACAGAGAGGTGGGATTCAGGCCCTCTTTCTCCCCCTTGCCTATGTGCTGAGGCTCTGCTTCAGGGCGAATTGGGGTCCCCAACCTCTTTCTTCTGTTAATTTTCCTATCTGTGTAATCCTGAAAAATGGAGATTTCGTCTCCTTTCCTTACTGTCCAGTTCTACCAGCAGCTCCTATTGTGCACCACAAGTCCCCAAAGCAATCTCTGTGCTTCCTGTGTGTCCCTTACTGGGGCTCAGTGCTGGCTTTGTGATAAATCTCTGCTGCTGCTTGGCATCGGGCGTCACGAGGGATGGTATTACACCCCTGGTCCCCTTGGACTTTGCCCAGGGATAAGGAATGCATGGAGAGGTGGCAGATCTGTACCTGCTGCTGTGCCTCTTCTGCACACAGTGCACCATCCTGCATTATAGCACATAGGGCTGGCAGCTCCCTCCTCTTGCTGAGAGTCCCTGGTGCTGCCAGGGTGGCTGTGGAGGCTGGAGCTCTGCAGTGTCAGCAGCAGGGAACATGAGCTGTGCAGAGGTGACACGTGTGGTGGGGAGGGGAGGTTCCATGGAATCTTGGCTCTAAGCAACAGGATCAGTTTGACCTGGAGGTCAGTGATAAGCAGAAAGGGATCTGGGCATGGACAGCTAATGACCAGTGCTGGCTCTGAGAGGTCTGGTGTTCCTGTAATGCCTCCTGCTCTCTCAGCCTCAGGTGGAGGGAGTTTGCATTTCCCTGCAATGCCTGGTTGTGGAAATAATTGCCTTTCAGGAGAATTTCCATGCAGGATAACTAATTACCTGTTCTTTCTGGAAAGGCAGATGCAGAATCCCTGGACTGTTTCCATCTACACAGCCATTGCTAAATTAATGCTCTAACACTCACTTGTTTTGTTTCTTCTCTCCATAGCCACATAAAACCAAAGGCAGCACCAGCAGACTTCTGTCTGATGAAACAAGCTCAGAAACATCAGCTCCTGTAAGTACCCATTTGTCAGTGTCCAGTTCCTGCTGAGCCTCAGGGAATGGTCCAGACTGGAAGGGATCCATGGGGTGTCACCTGGTCCAACCCTTGTGCTCAAGCAGAGCTACCTAGAACTGGTTGCTCAAGAGCCAAGTCCACATGGCTTTTGAATATCATCAAGGATGGAGAACTTAAATGTGTCCAAGTAACTCCTGGACTTAGTCTGGCAATTCCTTTTTCCCTGTATTTTGGATAGCTTATACTGCCACCAAGAACTTCGTTTTCCCTCAGCACATCTCTCCTGGGGCTAGGCTCTGTGATCTGCCAGTGTTTGCTTTCTTGTTTCCTGGATTTCTGTCAGTTTTGAGCCATTCAGCTGCAAACTGAGGCTGAACAGTCAGGCTAGAGATGCAGCACTGCTGTCCATGAATACCTTCTCTGTCAGAAACAAGCCTGTGTTGCTGCTGGGATGCCTTTCTCACTCAGCTCTGCCTTGCTTTGCTTTTGGTGGCCTGGCAAGTCTGTGCTTCTTGGGAGAGAAAAAATTTGGAGGAATATCTTGAGGTTTCTTTCCCAAGGTATTAGTTTGGATGAGAGGTTCCCTAAGCTTCACCTTAATACCCCAAGCCAAGCTTCAGAAGCATTGGCTCCTCTCTCTGTTTCTCTGGCAGGAGCTTTGAAGGGGAGGGAAGTAGCTGAGCACTACCAAGTGTTTGTCTGGCAGGGCTGTGGAGAGCCTGGCAGTCTGGGGGAGATGAGGATGCTCTAGTGGATGTGGCTGTGTGAAAACTCACAGGGTTTTTTTTATACTCCTGCTCTGTTCTTGTCCCTCCCTGCTTTCTTGCTTTTTGAGATGAGGCCATTTCCCCAGGAAGCAGCTGTGACCAGGCATGCAGAGGTAATTCTGTCATGGTGTCCAGCTAGTGGTGCAAGTAGGATTACCAAGGCTCAATGTTCAGCCATAAAGAGAGTCAGTAGAGGGGCTCTCTAAAGAGAATTTGGTGTTGTGCTGGTGCAATCTGAAGCAATTTTCATTCCTGGTGATTGACCAGATCCACAGTCTCTTGTTTCTGGTTTACCAGGGAAAAGCTCTAAAAAAAACCCCATTCCCAAGTGATGCTGGACACTGTCATAATTGTTTGTGTCTCTGTGGCATGAGATCAAAGTCCCTGGCTCCCATGAAGCTGGCAGCAATTTGAGCTTTGCCCTTGGCTAAATTAGGTTTATTCTTGCACTGTCTTTCTCTGAGATTTACACTCAGGATCACTCTGTCTCAGCAGAAATCTGCTACTTTATGAGTGGGTCCTTATCTGCTCAGTTCCTTTCACACGAGGCACTTAGAGAACTGCTGTGTTATTTTTCTTTCCTCAGAGAGGAGGAAGTGGCTCGCTTTCAAGAGGTTATCAGCGATCCCCAGTACAGAGCCAACCCCCTCCTGGCCATCAGCAAGCACCTCTCTGAGAGGCTGGGGCAGGGGGAAGCAGGGGAAGCCCTGTAGAGCTCCAGCTGGGCCCAGACATGCCCAGGCTGCAGAGGAGCACATCCCTGGCACCACATCCCAGCCTCTTGGCTCCTTGGAAGCGGTTCAGCAGATGATGAAAACCAAGAGCTCTGCTTTCTGTCTGCAGGAATAATGCAGCTCTCTCCTGACAGGGGCAGCTGCTCCTTCACAGGGTGTTCTGAGACATTCTTGGGCAGGCATTAATCTCCCTGCAAAGTGTCTTGGTACATTTGCTCTTCTTGGGAGCAGGTATGGTTTCTGAAATTGTGCCAAACGCCCATGTGTCTCTTTTCTGTCATTCCCCCTCTCTCCCTGACAACTTTGAGAAGAGGTTCTTGCTTGCTCTGTTCAGGACCCCAAGCCCTGGAGGCTTTTGGAGTTTGTCATGACCAGTGCTGCTGTTCATGGAGATTGTTTTCTGTGAGAAATTTGGCTTTGGAATAAACATACTTTGATACAGCACTGAGTTTGTCTGGCTCTTGTTTTGGTAAATAGGAATTGAAATATGAGTTTCTTTCTCTGGAAAAATGACTTAAAATAATTGTTGTTTCCATGTGTACAGTGAATCAGGAGACTGCTACAAGCAATGACAAATGACTGCAGATCATGTCTAAATCAGGGACTTGCCTTCCTCCTGCCCTGGAGGGGCTTCCTGTGAGTGATGCTCATCCCTTTTGGCCTTTGTGCCTTGTTTAGCCTGCCCTGTAGGAAGCATTCCAATACATGTCCAGCCTGCAGGCTGTGAACTTCAGCCAGTCATTTTTGGGATTGGGAACCTCTGGAAAGGATTTTCCTTTACCAAACACCAATGTTCACAAAACCCCAGTGAATTTTCATGGGGCACAGCTGAAGGCAGGGCCATTCCCTATTAGAGATGGTTCTGATTTGACACCCAAAAATACCAGTGCTGTGTTTGGAACCATAAAAAAAAGTTTATTGATGCTTGTTAACCTTGGGAAAGCAGCCTGCTGCAGTTGACTCTGACCCCAGTTAGTGCCTGAAACCAGCTTCAGTGGGGGTGGCTGGCACCTTGATCACACTTGTCTTGCCTCAGTGGCAATGCTGCTGTGCTCTGTCTCCAGGCTGGCACTGCTGAACAAAGGCTTTGTCTGGTGCCTCTTGGCTCTGGCAGCGCGGGCGCTGTCGCTGACTCTGCCTGTTAGAGCAATGCCACTCCTCTTCCCACAGGGCCTGGCAGCAGCTTCCTGCTGGCACAGGCCACAGAGAGAGAGATGCTGACTCTGCCCATCCTCCCTTCTGTGGCTCTCAGGCTGGCCAGCCCCTGGTGCAGCCATTCTTGTGCAGAAAGGGAGATGAAGAAGGCAAAGACATCCAAGAATTGAGATTGTTCAGCCTGGACAAGACAAAACTTGGGGGAGACTGAGCCTGCACCCCCCTCCCTCGGTGTCTACAGGGGCTTCAAAGAAGGCGGGAGAGGACCAGGACAAGGGGGAATGGCTTCACACTGCCAGAGGGCTGGATAAGATATTGGGAAGAAATTGTTCCCTGTGAGGCTGCTGAGGCCCTGGCACAGGTTGCCCAGAGAAGCTGTGGCTGCCCCATCCCTGGAAGTGTTCAAGGCCAGGTTGGATGGGGCTTGGAGCAGCCTGGTCTAGTGGAAAGTGTTCCTGCCCATGGCTGGGTGTTGAAACTGAATGAACTTTAAGGCTCTTCCCAACTCCAACCATTGTATAATTCTCTCATTCTGTGATTCTAAGTACAAAGGAAGATGGAAAACTGGAAACAGCAATGAGATAAGGAATGGTAACAGCAACAATGTGAATAAAAGAGTACAAAAGAGGGGGGTGATTGATGTGCAGCAGTGCTCACCCAGACCCTGAGACAATGAATGAGGACAGACAACGCTGCTATGTTTTTCGTTGACTGCAAGCCAGTCCCACATGAGGTGGTATGGAAAAATCCCTGGGTCCTAATCAAAACTTGGATGCACCTCAGCAAAACCAGCTCCAAGCACTCCAGGCATCACTGCCATGAAAGGCTCTGTGTGGGTAGGTCTCTCTGGGGTGGCAGCAGCGTAGGGTCCCTACCCTTTGGGCTGCTGGTGGGTTTCCCAGCACCTTTAGGTGGCTACAGCCAGAGCTGGTCACTGGAAATGTGGACACCAGCAGTGGAGTTGTCCAGCACTTTTTCCTTGCTCATCCTGCTTGCTGGGTCCCATTGGTTCCCTTCAAACCCCTGGGAGCCAACAGAAGCCTTACGATGTGGGAAGCAAAGGGGTGACTGATCTGGTAGAGATGCTGAGCAAGGTGACCCCCAACCTTTTTACAGCCTGATGGCTGTCCCCACGTAGAGATGTTGGACCAGTGACCCCCCTCAGTGCCTCCTGTACCCAGCCTGGTGGCCCTTGGATGGGCTGGAGCCCACTTGGCTGCGTGTGTAGCTGTGAGCCCTGTGTTTGGAATTGTTGGTCCCCCAGGAATTTAGCAGCAGTTAAACATGTGAGTGTTTAGAGCTCCAGTTCACAGCCTGCTGCTGCTGCAGGCATCTCCTGCCCCCGCCATCCGAGCAGTTGAGCAAAGGACTTAAAATCTGCCAGGAAACAGGCGTCTGAGACACAGAGTCGCCTTCGCAGTTGGCGTGTTTTCAGCATGATAAAAGCTTTCACGCCTTTTTTTTTCTTTTTTAGATAGCACGGTGGGAAAAAAATAGCTTCCAAGCTGTAAGGAGTAGTTGTGCCAGAGGGGTGGGTGGGGGCCCAACCCGGCAGCTCCAGACTTGGCAAGAAGTGAGTAAGCAGTGAATGCATCTCAGCTCGGCTCTGCAGAAATTTGGGGCTACTTTTTTGAGCTGTTCTCTTTCTTGTTGGGGATTTTGCCTTTGAAGGCTGTGCCTGCAAGTGGGAGCCAGGGTATCCTGTCCATCTGGTGGTGCCAGTGGGTATTTTCAGCTACACACAAAGCAGTGGGTGGAAGGGGATTCTCCCTTCCCATCAGCTCCTGGGTAGTGTTGTTGGTGTGCAGGGATAGTTTTTAATATCCCTGCTCTTCCAACTCCCACGTTTTTCCATGGTACCTGTGATGGCCCATTGGCTGGTTCCTGCTGGAGCAGGGCTTGCATCAGGGCAGCAGCACAGCCTGGAAAGGTGCAGTGAGTCACTCAGACACAGTCCAGCCCTAGGAAATCCCTTGGGTTGTGAGCACATAGCCTACGTCCTTCTTCCTTCCGCCTGCTGCCTTGGAAAGTTTTCCTTACACACCTCATCCAAGTCTCCTTTGCCTGTGGAAAATGTGGCTTTTGCTGGGCTGAGAGCACCTTTGGTTTGAAGCCATGAGCTGCCTTATGTGCCCATGGCTTTCTTTAAACCCTGGAGCTAACTAAGCATGTGAGATGGCTTTTGCCAGCCCCAGCACTGAGGCATGTGCTGATGCTCTGGATATTGGGGTGGGACTGGCTGCCTCCCAGGCTGCCACGGAAACCTTGTGGCTGCTGGGCTCCACATGGCTTGTCCCAAGTGCTGGGGGGCTGCCATGGGCTCCTTGAGGTGACTCCCAGGTTGTCCAGCTGAGAGCAGAGAGCAGTAACAGCCAGCCTACCTTGGAGCTCATCTGCCATGACCAGAACCTCCTTGGATGCTCAGGTTTAAAAACTGACCTTGTATTGGTCACTGAGCAGGTTGCTTCATGACCTGTTGCAATTCCAGCCCTCAGCTACACTTCTTACTGTGTACTTAGGGTGCCAGTGGCAGCTGGTGAATATTTGGAGCAGTTGGGAATATTGGGAGCATGGGGTCCCTGCTGCAGTATGGTCGCTCTCCTCTGCTCCCTGGCTAGGGCACAGCAGGACTGACTGCCTCCCCATGCATTTCCTCACCACAGCCACTGCTCAGTCTGAGCTTTGAGCCTCTGTGGCTCATTCAGGGATGTATCTGTAGGTTTGCTGTCTGGGGGTGAGGAGTTGTCTCCCAGCTCACAAAAAAGACCGGCACTCCTTACCCTTCCATAACCTGGCACGTCACCAGTCACAGCCCAGCCCACAGGAGAGTCTGCCTGGGGCACCTTGCCAGGGATGTGCCTGTAGGTGCCAGCACAGTGACATTCCTCAACAATCCTGCTGTGGGCAGTGTTGCTGACCAGCACTCAGGGAGCTCCAGACAGCTGAAACCCCAGTGTCTCCTGCTCCTTCTGGCCCAGAAAGGGCTGGCAGAGCAGAGACTTGGCACTATGGACGTCCTGCCACTCTTGCGTGCTCCAGCATGTGCAGTGAGTGCTTTCCCCGTGTGGGGTTATTTCCTTTCCCAAATGCCCTCTTTCCTGGCTGATCCTTACATTTCCCACACTTGTATCTGTTTCTTTTGCCTTTTATTCACCCCTGCAACCAACCCAGGTGGGTGCTTGCAGGAGCAGCCTCAGGGAACCCAAGGAAATGCAACTGCTTGCAAATTTGAGCCGTGAGATGGTTTGGAAGCAGATGAGATTGGCAGCAGCAGCTCCTCTCATTGAGGTGTTGCATAAGAGAGGCACAGAGGTGAATCACTTGATCCAGCTTTTTCTTCAGCGCTCAGTCCCACTTGTTCCTGCCCAGAAGAACAGGTTTCACCATTTTTGCCTGTTGGCAGCACTGCCCTTGGTGGCCATCCTGCGTGGATGTGCTGGCAGTGCTGTGTCCTGGCCTTCCCAGAGCACTCAGGTAGGATGCAGCAGACCTTCCCTTGAGAGCTGTTCTGCTCTTTGCTTCCTCACCTTTCACCAGTCACTAATCCCAGGAGGGCTCTACCTCTTATCCCATGGCAGCTGAGTTTCTTTAAGAGCTTTTGGGTATTCTTTAAGTGCTTAAGAGCATTGCCACACACCATTTTGAAATCCCCATAAAGTCCAGTTAATTGGATCACCCTTATCTCCATACTCACCATTTCCTTGCAAGGGAAAGCCATGCCCTGCATGCTGACTCTTCCCAATGAGATAATTATCTGGGATCTGCTGATTGTGCTCTGCACCATGGTTGCTTTGTGAAACCTGGCTTTGTGTTTTTAGTTTGATGAGCAATTTAATGCTGGGCAGACATTTTTTTCTGGGAGAGGCAGCTGGTGTGTGGCTCTGTGGTTTCTCTCTGTCTGGTCCTGATGCCTCATTGGGTGCGCTGGCAACCCAAACTGGGACTGGCATCAGGAGTGATGTTGCTGACAGCAGGACAAGGATTTTTGTGGTGGCTTTCTTTTTCCCCTAACCAATTCAGTTTTCCTTATGAAATAAGTTAAACATGTGCAAACATATTTAAATAGTGCAAACAAAACACAGTGCCTTGCTAGCAGCGTTTTTAAGATTTAGATCTTTGCATCTGGATTCTCGGAGATTTTCCAGACTTCTTGATTACAAGTAGGATGCATAAAGTGTTATCTAAGGGTTTCTCTGTGCTTTAACACTCGGTGTTCTGTGCCAGATGAGGTGTGTTGGTGACCTTGTTTGAACTCTGTGTGATTTGTACACGAACCACACAGGTCTGCCTGCATCTGCTCCTTGTGACTCGTCATCCCCAAACATCTGGGGAGCCACAGTTGTCCCTGATGGTGGTCAGTGAGGAGTGGGGTCTGGATCCATGCTCAGTGTTCCTAAACTGAGAATTTCTGTGGTTTAATGCAGTGCAGGTTCTCTTTGAGGCTGAGTAAGCCATGACCAGGGGGTTGCTGCTGGTCTGTCTGCCCAGGGAGTGGGTGGGATGCAGTTTGCTATGCAGGATGTTGACAGTGGTGTACAACACATTGTTTGCCTGATGCTCCCTGGAATTGGTTTCAGCAACTCGAGTAGGAGAGGAAGCTTAGACAAAGAAATGTCCCAAACAGGAAGGTGCTAGAAAGGGAACAAATGTCAGGCCCTGAGCAGGTAAAAGCAGATGATACCAGGATATCCTTGCAAGTGAAGGAGATGAAGGCAGAGATAATCACCCCGGGGCAGGCACCTCTTTGTTCCAGCTCAGCCAGCCCGGGGCTGGGGGGATGGACAGACCATTCTCAGCTGAACACTTGATCTGTGTGTAAAGTGTGGTTTGTCTGGCGTCAGCAGGAACTGTTTGAGGGGTTGGTGGGCAGAAGCCAACCCGGGGAAGGGGAGAGGCAAGAAGAGCTGCATCCCTGGGGGATGCTGCTGCTCCTGCTCCCTGCTGTCCCCAGGCCTGGCAGGAAGGAAGGGGGAGCTCAGAGCCCTGATGTGGGACAGGGCCATGGGGACATCAGTATCCCAGCTGTCAGCCCAGACAGCCTGATGGGTTTATGAGCACATCCACATCCCTGCTGACACGGCCTGGAGCTGTGCTGGTGGCTCCAGGCTGGAAGCCGTGTTGGTGCTCCCTGGCTGTGTTTACAGCTGTTTTGGATACATTAACAGCTGTCCTGGGTACATGTAATCACTGCTCACCAGTGTGATGGTTCATCTAAACACCTTCCACTTCACTGGCAGAGCAACCCCTGCCTGCCTCATGAACCCCTTTGCTTTGGGAGCAGGAGGTGTTACTGTGGGAAGACACCTAACTCTTTCCACTCGACTGTGGGAAGGCACATCAACTCTGTTGGTGTTCCTGCACCCAGCTTTTGGCCCTCTGTGTAAAAATAGAGCTCGTGCTGCTTTAGGGGTGCTGTGCCCACGAGGCTGATGTTGGAGGTGGGTCCAAGAGAGCACTGGGATGCTCATCATTGCTCAATATGCAGGGCAGGTGCATCAGACAAGCAGTGGATGCTGCAGGCACCTGGGGTGAGCTCTGGATGCTGCTGCTGGTGAGCAGTGTAAACAGAAGTGGTGAACCAATTCAAGCAATCCTTTTCCATGCATTTTTCCAACTTCTCACATGTCTTGGGATTTTTGAGTTGGAGATGTTCTTGTACTTGAATAGCATTTGCTGGATCTTGCTTCCAGTTTTTCCTCCTCCTAATTTCCAGTGATAACTTTACTTTTTTTTATTTTTTTGATCACTCCTTGTCACAATTTCACAAAAGGTCAGCTCTCTCTGTCTTGGTGCCAGGGCCTCGTAGCTGAGCAGTAACAGCCAGCCTACACTGGAGCTCATCTGCCATGACCAAAACCTCCCTAGATGCTCATGGTTTTAAAACTGACCTTGTATTGGTCACTGAGCAGGTTGGTTCATGACCTATTGCTGGGCAGTGCTCAGACTGCCCCCAAGGCAGTTCTGCAGTTTGGTGTCTGGTCCTGCCTGCCCACTGTGACCCCAAGGGCACATTTTGCCATGGGTGGCACCCCACAGCCCTGTGCCTATGGGTGTGAGAGGATGAGGAGGAGCCAGAGTCCTTCCTCTGCCCTGTACAGGTGGGATGAAAAGACCAGGACCATTGGTGCTCGTGTGACATTGCATTGGATGTCACTCTTCCTCCAGCCCTGAGGATGGAGTTCCCTGTGGATATGGAGATCCCTGTCTTCAGGATGTGTTCCTGGCCCGGTGTGGGACCTCTCTGTCCTGGGGCTGCCCTGATCCAGCTCTTTCCATGGATGCCATCAGGCAGGGCACTCTGCTTGGCTGTCACCTGATGTGTTTGCTCACAGGCAGTCTGGCACCAGCCTCCTGCCTGTAGACCCAGCTCAGGACACTGTGTAGGCATTGAGGACACACCTCAGCATTGTTCAGGGGTCTACACAAGCAGGTTACTGCAAGAGGAGCTGCCAGACTGCCTTGAAGCATGTGCTGGCCTTAGAAATTCCTGTTTCACACCATCTATGAAGCAGCTGAATCTCTCATTAGGCAGCTGTGCTCCCCAGCTGTCCTGCAGCAGCAGCCACCACCCTGGTGACAATGCCACTGTCCTTCCACAGCCCTGCCAGCCTGCCACTCAGCAAGGAGTGGGTTAAACATCCTCCCTCCTCCTTTCTGCAGCATGGATTTGGAAACAGGTTCCCCAGGCTTGGCAGCTGCCCCGCTGAGGATCATATGGCGACAGCAGGGAGAAACTCCTAAGCTTGGATCTGCTGCCAGGGCTTTTCAGGGATGCAGCTTCTGTTGGGTTGGTGGCACAGAATGGTGGAGGAGGTGCTGGGTCTGGCAGTGCATGCACCACATCCTCAGGTGAGGTTAAGGACTCCAGAAGTAGGTCTGTATGAACTGGCATGCTGCTTGCAAGGTGTGGCTCCAGTACGGCGGGTATGGGATGGAGAATCCATCCAAATCCTTGCTCAGCTGTGCCCCAGGACCAGCACACAGGGACGTGTTCAGCACACAGGGATGTGTTCAGCACATGTGGGGACTCCAAGGAGCAAAACCAGTTTGCAAATCAGGTTTCCCTGAGGTGGAAAATCTCTTGTCAGAGTGTGGAAATCGTGGAGCTGCTTTTGACTTGGGGAGTTTGAAATGCGCCGTGCTCACTTCTACAAGTGGCTGCCTAATATTTCCAATTTCCCAGGACTTGGATGAAAAAGCCATTGATAAAGAGCCATTCATTTATTAAAGTGGGTTTACAGAAAACAAGCTGAGCCAAAAAACCCCGACCAATAAAAAAAACCCAAAAACCCACACCAAGGTTTGAATTACTTGGAAAACTGTGGTGTTTCATAAGCACCAGCAGCTGAGTCACAGTGGCTCAGCTCAGCAAGGACAGTGCTGTCTGGGGAGGGAGCCCCTTTCATTCCACAGTGGCAGGGAGCTGTCTAATCCATGGTGGGATCCATTAAGTGGGACAAGGAGCCTGGGAACACGCTCTGCCTCCCACCCCAGCCTTGTCCCTGCCATATTTTGGGGTCAAGTTGAAGGGGACCACAGTGGGTGACCCAGTCCAACCTCCCAGCTCAGGCAGGATCATCCCAGAGCACACAGCACAGGATTGTGTCTGGCACTGATTTTCCCAACATCCTGGTGGGACACAACCACTTTGGTGACACACAGGAGGAACTGAGGAACGTGGGTTTGTTTCTTGGCTTCAGTGCTGATCCTAAGGCAGGGGGAAAATGCAATAGTTAGTGTTACATTTCCTGAGTGTAAAATGGGGTAAGAAAACACAGACAGGCCTTCCCAAGGCGTTCCCAGAGGTGAAGGCATCAGCAGCCAAAAGCTGCCTGCCCGTTTTTCCTGCTGCTCCTGAGCAGGGCAGAGGCGAAGGGCGGTGCCTTGAGAGAAGGAAGTATAAAAATAGGTTGTTGTTCCCAGCACTGGCTTTTGTGTGCTCCTCTTTACCCTCTGCCTGCATGGATCTCTACCTCACCAGGAACTGGGAGAGAAGGAAGAAGCCACAATGCTGCACCTGGAGCCCGTGCTGGGCAGTGAAGGGACATGGTGATGTGGGTGGCACCACCTAAACACTCTGGAGAAACAGTGAGAAAGCACACAGGGCTCTCAGCACAAAGGTTTAGCAATGCCAAGGTGGTTGATGCAGCAACACGTGTCAGCACATATCCAGGACCATAGGAAACGGCCTCAAGCTGTACCAGGGGAGGTTTAGATTGGATATTGGGAAAAATTCCTTCACTGAAAAGGTGGCCAGGTAACCTCAAAGGGGCAGAGAGGTGGGAAGGTTAAGATTTCTCTGAGCAGTTGATGTCTGTAATCAGCTGTGGCCAGGAATGAGATTTTGGGACATGATGAAAGTGCTCTGAAGGGCACAGATGGGGAGTGGTATCAGTCTGCAAGCCTGAATTGGCTTTTGCAAGCCTGAATCCCAGTTCCTGGTGGGGAAAAGATTCTGAGACACAGAAACCGGGGAGAGCCAGGCCAGCACTGCATTCCTCTGTGTGCTGCAGCATCCCACAGGCTGAGCTGGGCTTAGCACCTGCAGGTGTCATTAAACTGCAGTGACTTGCAGTGGTTTTAAACTGACAGGTTTAGATTGGATTTTGGGACAAAATTCGTGGCTGTGAGGGTAGTGAGGCCCTGGCACAGGCTGCCCAGAGAAGATGTGGCTGCCTCACTCCCGAAGTGTTCCAGCCAGTTTGGACAGGGCTTGGTGCAAATAGCGAAAGGTGCCCATGCCCGTGGCCGAGGGTGGAACGGGATGAGCTTTAAGGTCCCTTCCAACCCAATCCGTTCTGTGACTGTATGTCAAGGGCAGAATGCAGGTCAGAAAGCTGCTCCCTAGGTGGCCACAAGCCTGCTGTCACAAACAGCCCAGGTTTAGCGCAGTTATTTAATCCTTTCCGGAGCCCCTGCTCCGCAGGAGGCTGATGCCCTAAGACACATCAAGAGCCATACACGCGATGAACTTTACTGACGGTTTGGGTGGCGATCTCCCTCCCTTCTGGAAAACACTGTTTGGCCTTCTCGTCTCGGCGCGCTGGGATGCGCTCGGACACGGACACCGCATCCAGGATGACGCTGGAATGGCAGAGGCTGGGTCTTTGTGGCCCGTGGGCGGTGCTGGGTGTCCCGGCAGTGGAGGCTGGTGCGGGACCCCTCGGGGTGCGGGGTGTTCGGTGCGGGGTGCGGGGGGCCCGGCCGGGACGGGCTGTGGGTGCGGGACCGCGGGGGGGGGGCGCGAACCGTGCACCGTGCGGCCCCGCCCCCGCGCCGGCCCCGCCCCCGCGCTCGCCCAATCAGCGCCGCTCCTCCCAGAGCCCGGCCCCGCCCCTCGCCTCCCCGTTGCCATCTCCGCCGCGCGCGAGCGCGCGAGCGCCCTCGGCCCCGCCCCCGCTCGGCCCCGCCAATGGGAATGACGGAGCCGCCCGCGGGGCCCCGCCCCCGCGCGCGCGGGGCTCGCGCCGCTGGCGGGCCCGGCGCGGCCTGCACGTCGGCGGCGGCGGCGCGCGCACGGAGCCGCGGCGGCGGCGGCGGCGGCGCAGCGGGGCCGCCGCGGGGCTCGGCCGGGACCGCGCATGGCGGAGCGGCGCCGGCGGCGGCGGGGCCCGGCAGCGGCGCGGACAGAGGTGAGCCCGGGCTGCGGCGGCGGGGCGGGAGCGCCCCGCGGGACCTGTCCAGGTCCTGACGCGGTGGCAGGTGCCGGTGGTTGCCGGCCCGGCCGCCGCGCACCTGTTGAGGACGGCGGGGGCCGGGCCGCGGCGGAGGTGCCGGTGCGGGGGCGCAGTGCGGCGCGGAGCGGGGCCCGGCCGTTCCCGGCGGGGGCGGGCGCCCGGGCGGGCTCCCCCGGGCAGGGGCCGCGGCGGCGGCGGCGTTGGGGCCATTTTGGGGGTGGCGGCACCACGGGAAGTTTGGCCTCGGCCGCCCGAACCGGGGGCAGCTCCACAGCGGCACCGGCCGCCCGTCACGGCCACCCGGGGCCGCGGAGAGCCCCGGTGCGGGGCAGGCGCTGCCGCGGGGGGTGCCTGCCCTTCTCCCGGTGTTCCCTTCTGGCCGTGCTCCTCCGCCCTGCCCTTCTCCCGGTGTTCCCTCCTCGCCGGGCTCCTCCGGTCCGGCCGCCCCCGGCACCGCCGCCCGCCCTCTGCAGTGGGGAGGCGGCGCGTCCTTGGAGAGCAGCTCGGGCGTGAAACGCGGCTGCACATCCCAGCGCCTTTGCTTCCCGGCTGGATAACCCCGCAGAGCCCTTCTCCATCTGTTGCCCTGGCCCCCGCTGGGTTTCCTTGCTCCTTTGGGATTCGGTTGTTTCTGTGCTGTGTTCGGACCAAAACTGCAGTCGTGAGATGTGTGGTTGTGCTTTTCAAAGTCTGGTTTGCTTAAAAAAACAGAGATAAAAGGCTTCCAAAGGGCGCCTGTCTGGTGCCCGAGGGGCACCGCTGGCCTGGGCTGCTCCTGCTCTCTGCCCGTCTTCACCTTGCACCTCTCAGGACTCAGGTGAGGAAGCACTGGCCATGGCAGAGAGGTCTACAGAGCATTCAGGACTCTGCACTCAGGCTGGTGAATGCACAGAATTGATGGATGAGCCATCATCAGCCATGCTTGGCCTGGGCTTAAGTGTTTTCTTTATAATTTTTAATTTTTTATCTCCTTGTTTTGGTGATATATATAAAGGAAAAAACCAACTTCATGTAATTTTTTAGCATAAACACTATCAGGGTCTCATTTCTTGCTGTTTTTTATTTTATCCAAGTGGTGGTGAGCTTACTGGAGCAGCTGGGTTCTCCCAGGCACCCTGCTTGCTCTGTGAGTTACTGTCATTTCTGAGAGTGAACTTGTAGCATTGTTCTTGGAGCTGTTTTATGCTGGAGAGTGGCAGCAGGCCAACCTTCCTGGACGCACAAGATGTTTAGAATAATTAGTGATGGAATACCCCTTGAAAATAATTGTTTGGGTTTATCTAGCACTCAGTTGTAGCAATATCTACCTCTAAAAATAGGCAGGCCTCTGTGTAATGAGCCTCGTAGTATAAACAAGTCATATCTTGAATGACTGTTGTTACTTTTGGGATGTCCAAGATAGATTCCTTTGGGGGTTTTGCCAAATCTTCTAACTTTTTTTTTCCCCTCTGCAGTGAGCTATGTTTCTTGGCCCTTACTCCATGCAGTTGTGTGCACTGACCAGAGGCAAGGCTCAGTAACCCTCGCTGTTCAGGGCTGGCACAGCTGCACAGAAAAACTTCCCAAGGTTGAGCAGTCCTGGTTTTCCCATGCAATCCATGCTCAGGTGGCAAGCAGAGGGCTCTGCCAGGTGGCTGCATCACCCCTGATGGCACTCTGGGGCACTGCCCATCATGAGTTCAGCACAGAGCCCCGTTCATCCGTGCTCTGACTCCACAGTTTTCTGTGACACAGGGACAGAGCAGCTCGGGTGTGATCCCGGTTGTGCTGCTCCTGCTTGGGATGCCTTCCAAGTGTCCCAGGGTGCAGCTGTGTGAGCACACCGTTCTTGCTTGCAGGAGTCAGGAGCGAGGGTGGCACGAGGAGTGTTCCCATATTTTACTGGGTGCTTTGTCAGAGCCCAGGCTCTCACGTGCATGTGCTTTTTGGGGTTTGTTTTCAGCAGCCAGCACGCTGCGTTGCTGACGTTGAGGAGCACTGGCTCCTCAGCTTGAGAGAGAAAAAATAGCCAACTTTTTCAGCAGGAGGAGTGCTTGCTCTGTGTTTTCTGAGAAGGTAGCACTGTGCTCAGTGTTGGAAACGGGAGTGTCTCATAGCTTTGATCACACTGCTCACGGACCCCAACCCGCTTTGATGCTGCCCCCAGTTATCCAGATTTATCTGCTCAGTTAGAAGCTGAGTGCCCTTTGGTGGGCTGTGTTTTGGGAGTGGAAATGCAGGCTTCTGTGAGCACAAAGTGGCAGGCTATGAGCACAAAGGTCTTCTGGAGAACTTTTAACTAAATGGGACTTTTTTCTCTTTTAAAAGCCACCCATGTTTTGGTTTGAGTAAAGCCTAAGTGGCTGGGCTTACCAGTTCAGACAGTTTGGGGCTGGGACCAGGTGAGGCTCTGCCATTCCCTAGCAAACTGATGCCTACACTTGGCAAACCCCAGACTGCTGCCTGTAGTTGTTCCCAGTCAGAGATTCTGGCCAACACTGCTGTGAGAGAGCCCTGGACAGACCCTGAGTGTGCCATGCCCTCTCAGCAGTCCGTGTTGCCAGTGTCACCTGTGCCCTGAGGAGGTTTTGGGGATGGCAGTGCTGGCTGTGTTTCAGGTGGGGAGTGTTCCCCTGGCTGCCAGGGCTGGGCTGGGTGTTGGTGCCAGGGTGGTTTCAGGTGGGTTCTCCCCAGGTGCTTGCTCTGAGTGCCTTGTTAGGCTCTTGCATTTGACATCAGGAGCCTGAGGGTCTTTGCTTGGATGCCTGAGATATCTGCTCTGAGGAAGACAAACCAGAGCTCTTGCTGTTCCTGCAGCTTCTGGAGCTGGTAGGTGCTTGTCACATTTGAAACTCAAGCCATCCAGCTGCTGCAGTGTGGATTTCAGCTTATGTTGAAGTACTGAACATTGAAACTGTATGTTTGGGTTGTATTTATCAGTGGATGCTGTTATTTATGTATCTTGGTTTGAAAGGAAATACCTTTATAGTAGAAATGCTGCCTGACCAAAGGAAAAAAAAGCCCCCAAAAAAAAACCTTGGTGAAATGATTATGTAAGCAAGTGAAATGGCATTCTAAAGCAAAAGTTTCTTTCCTGTTTGGAGACAGCGTGGCTGGGTTTTTTTCTCTTTCTTGCTGTTTAACATTTTTAAAATCCTTTTAGTGAATGTTTTTTGTATGGAAGGTATGAGAAATAGTTGTTTTTGCAATTTAAGTCCTTAAAGAGGTCATCAGCAGGCTGTGGGAGCTAGCAGGAGCCAGATATGAGTATTTGGGCCTGTAGCTGACCAAAGCAGCAGCACATGAGTCCATTTAAGCAATAATAAAGGCAAAAAAAAACCCCAAAGAAAATAATGTAACTGCTATTACTGTGTGAGCTCAGAGGATGCTCGGTACAGTCATCCTCTTAGGAATGTCTGGTTGCAGAGGGATTCAGGATCCTTTCCTGTTCCCTGCCTGTGGGTCAGCTGTGCTGTGTGTCTGTCCCCAAGGCGAGGGAATCCATCTCCTCCACAAAAGCTGCCGGGGTTACCTTGAGCTTCTGCTCCCAGCAGGAGCACGGGCTGAGTCAGTGCTGCCTGCCCAGGGCCGTGACTCACTGCTGTCCCCCGAATGCACAGCCAGCCTGCTGCCAGCCTGTGCCTGTAACCCCATTCCAGAGCTTCCTCCGTGAGTATCACCTGCTCACAGGGCTTTGGGAGTGCTGCACTGCTTTCCTGAGCTCTGTGTGCTGGTGGAAGTTGGTGGTTACTGAGCTTTTGATCTGTGCGATGCTGAGCATCTGTGGACGTGCCAGGGAGCTTCTCCTGTGTGCAGTATTATAATTCCATCTTTGTGGCTTGCGTTCCTTCTTTACACTTTAACTTATTTTTTAAATTATTTTTTAAGCTTTATGTGCTTGAAGAGGAAGGATGCTTTGTTTTTCTTTTGGAGAAATGTCTTCCCTGGTGCTCCAGGGTTAGGTCTCTTTGTGATTGAGAGCTGTTCTGTACTTCTAACTCAGGATTGCTTCATGAAAAAGGTCTTTATTGGGAGCTCTGGCTATCTTCCTGTGCTTCAAAGCTCAGTTTCCCATTGCCTGGCGTGGTTAGTGCCCTTGAATGAAATTGGTTAACAACTTGAAAATCCATCAGGTTTGGCAAGAGAGTGGATTTGTCCCAGGTAAGTACTGAGTTGTGGGAGCACAAGAATCTGTGAGGAAGGAAATCTCAGATGAGTGCTGTGCTGGAAGAAAAGCTGTTGCTGGAGTGCAGATATTATTGGATATCAGGGGAGCTCTGTGGTAGCTCTGAGACAAACAGGAAATCAAGTTTCAGAAGTAGTTCCAGTAAAAGGTAGGTCCTTATTTCCCTAAGTATCCCTTGTTTTCCTTTGTAAAAGCAGAGATGAGTGATCTAAGGAGCAATCTTGCATCATCATAGGTGATGGAACCAAACAAAAGGTTTAGGTACAGTCCCTCACCCTGCCCCTGGGGGCTGAAGCATGAGGGAGACAGCAAAGATTTTGAATTTCCCTGTAAAGGCTCTTGCACTTTGTTTGGAATAAAGTCCTTTTAAAGGTGTAGCAAAGCACCGGGGTCAGGATTTTTCCATGCAGAGTGCTTTTGGCAGAGATGCAAAAGGAAGGGCTGCTCAGCAGATTGCAGAGGAATTTTTGGGTTTAGTTAATTTTACAGAGATTTTAACAGAATGGCATTCTTGGACCTAGGTAAGGTGAAGAGTATTCTGAGTATCCTCATTTGGAGAGAACATGTGAGGACTATACCCTATTTTGAATTTCAAGTAGAAATATTCCTCATTTGGGGTTGAGTTTGGTACTACATGGCAGAAGGTACTTTCTGATTACTTTGCTTCCTGGTGCTTTTGTTATTATGGTACTTTTAAGTTGCATAAATAATTTTATGATGGGCCTTGGGTACAATTATATGTGAGTACTATACCAATGTCAATTTGTCTTTGTTCCAAACTCAATTTACCAGTGGTTCCTCCTTTCTGCTCTTAGTTTTGTCGTATCACCTCTGAAAAGAGATGAACTATTTAAAATTTGATCAAAAAGAGAACAAGCATGTATGCTAAACACCAGTTCCTTTCATTTGTCACATGTAATGTGAGTATTAAGTTTTTACATAGGAATTGTGAGGCAGCCTCAACCAGGAGGATTTTTTTTTTCATTTGGTCTGTGTAGGTTTTGAGGTTTGCAAAGGTAGTTAATACTTGTCCCTGCCATTCTGAAGGCTTCTCCTGAAAGTGTTCAGTGTGTCTAAAATGAGGTTAATTTTGATTTAGGTTGATTAACTCAGCTCTTCAACTTTATTTGCGAAGGAGCCTTTAAGTTTAAGGTTTCACTCTCTTTTTCCTTGCTTAGTTATGCTCTAGTGTTTGTACATCATCTACTGGAAACCTATTAGAGGGGAAAAATACCTTGGACTTTCTTTAGATGCAAATTTTATAAAAGGTTATTTACAGAGGCCCTTCTGTGTCAGATTGTGCTTTTTCACCTCAAACACTGAGCACAGATACCGAGTACTTAATAAATAAAACAACTCTAAAACTCTTTAGATGGCTCCCAGTAAGAACACAGTAGGATCTCTAATTAAAACATTCTGATCAAAACTGGACTAAGACAACACATTTGAATGCTGCTTTTGGCCTTAGAGTTGCCATGTTTTTCACAGCTAAAGGATCAGTGCTGGTATTTTTAAATATCTGAAAAATGAGAAGAATTAATATAAGCCGATGGCTGAACTGCTTTGTTTGGGAGGAACTTGTAGCAAAGCTGGCTCTGTGAGGGAACCAGGCTTATAGCCCTCCTCCACTGCCCAGGTTTTAAAGCTTGCTCTTGATATGCACGAGTAGATGGTTCTGGGAGATCAAAGGAGGAGGAGATAACTTCTTTTGTTGCGTGCTTACTCACTTTTATAACCATGATAGCCTTTGGTCAAGTTTACGCCTGGAAGGCGCTTTATAGTATGGGTGTTTGCCACAGTATGGAAATTACCAAGGTGTATTAAGTAGGGAGAGAACTCCTTTGCCATAGCTTCTGAATCTGGAACACAAATAGTGGCCTTCTCCTTTAAATTTTGGTAGTTTTGGTAGCTAAAACTGGTGAGCTGATTGAGCAGCACCTTTGGGGTGCTGACTCTGTGCAGGTTTGCAGCCCCTTGGACCTGTTGCCTGTGGAGTCTGCACGAAGTCTGGGTGTTGTTCACAGGTGTGGAGCCACAGGCAACTGCAGAATCATTATTATTTGTTAAACCAGAGTCATCTTTTCCAGCTGGACTAGAGCATATTCCTGTTTATTTTACCTGTAAGCTTTTCAGAGCAGCTCTGTGGCACGATGCTTGTATTTTCTCAGCCATGGTGGCTTTGATGTCTTCTCTGGGGCTGCGGCCCCTCTCTTGGTTTAGAAGCACTTGTACAGCCAGCAAAACCATCCTTGCAGTGCTGGCAGCAGATAGGCTTTCCTGGGATTTACTGTGTATTATACAGACCTTCTTGTAGTGATATTTTTACAGATGCTTTTTGTCTCCCGCCGCTCACCAGTGCCAAGTGGTGTTCTGCAGTGTGATGTCATGTGATACTCTGTTTTGATAACAAAGAGGAGCTGGAAATTAATGCTTAACTCAAACCAGTGATCCTGGCAGTTGTGGCTTGGGTGTGTATGCCAGTGTTTTAATTGGAGCTGGGAGCATGCTTCTGAGTGTACAAAAACATGTAAATGTGGCACATAGCTTAGTAGTGGACCTGGTTAGACTCAGTGGTCTGAGACTTTTCCAGACGTGACAATTCCATGGTTCTGTGACAATCCTGCCTGTCTTTGCCTCCATGCTTGAGGGGGGACAGCTTGCCCAGGCTCCCTTTGGAGGAGGGCGAGTGCAGAGATGAGCTCTGAGGGGAATGCCCACTGCTCTAAGGTTGTGACTGGGTTGTGCTTCTGTTGCTAATGGCTGCTCAGAGTTTGGTTAATAAGAAGCTAAATCGGGGCCCTTCACTGCATTAGCAGCTCTCAAGAACATGAGACAGAAAAGCACAGCTGATGTGAGCCAAAGCAGCAAGGGCTGCTCGGGAGTGTGTGCCTGTGCTTTTGGCAAAGTACTGCCAAAGGGGTGAAGTCTCCTGGAAGATCTTTTGTGAAAGTGGAGAAAATCCTGTCTTCACTCCGTAATCTACCATACATGCTGGAATTGGTGGGAGCTCCCCCCTCTCTTTCACGAGGACTGTCAGGTCCTTCCATCAAATCAGCAAAATCTGCTTTTTCTCGTGTCTTTGAAACTCTTGCATTTAACATAACAGATTTTTGCGACTCTGCTGTTTTCCCTGAGGATGATAATGAGTTGGGCAAGCTTCCCAAGTGGGGGAAAGGGTGCATTAGTCTGGAAACTTTGGGTAGTTTGTCTCTGTTTGATGCTTTTGTATGCAAGTTAATTTCCCCAGACCTCAGTGCTGACAAATATGGATAACGAGGGATAGTGAGTACTACTGTAGCTCTGTTGTTTTTTTTTTTCCCTGGTGCAGCCTAGTTTATCTTCTTTTATCCCCTGAAAGCTATTCTTAGTAAGTGGTTGTTTTTCTTGAATTAAATGAGTGAATAATCACAATTTCATTCACTGTCCTTACATATGTTTAAATATAGTATTAACCTAATCTTCTTACATGCTTTTCCTTCTGCTGCTCCTGAGTTCCTGAAGGAATCAGGTTCACTATTAGTAAGATCTATGAATGAACTTGCCTGGAAATGAAATACTTCTTTTGAGCTTTGGCTTGTGTTTATTGCCAAGATGGTAATTTATTCATATATTTGGACAGCAGCATCATTCCTCATGCACATAACTTGTGTGCTGTCAAGAGAACTTCTTCTGCGTGCAGATTCCTCAGATACAGCCTGTGAGATGGTTTTGTTGTTTTTCTTTTCCCTGCTCGGAAGGGAGAGCGCTGGTTTGGTGGGGAAGCTTTGGTGCTCCATGTTCGGGAGGAGGGAGGGAGGGAGCTCTCCGTGGTGCCGAGCGGGGCCGGGGCCGCGGGGAGGGAGGGACGGAGGGACGGGCTCGTCCTGCCCTCCTGCTCCGGCCACATCCCGCTGCATCACACACCATGCCAACTGGATCCCACAGGTTTTGTACATGTTTTATTAGATAGGATGGGTCTAGACAAACAACTTCAGCAAATATAGCTAGTGTTCTATAACTCTGTCCTGTTGCTTCTCTCGTCCCTGTGTTTCAGATCACGATGGCTAGCTGGGCTTTTTTTTGCAGCCCAGGTAATAGCCAGTGCTACTGGGTAGTGTTCCCGACCCCGCTGATTATTTTCCATCTCCCTTGGCCTCCTTGTATGCTTTTTCTCAGTAGCTCAGTCAGGTTTCAGTCAGCAGCTCAGCTGAAGGTGGCCATGACTCAGTTGGGGCCCCTTGCCCAGCCTGGCTGTGAACACCCCCAGCTTCTCTCAGCATCTGTGATGCCCTTGCTGGCTTTCAGCCTTTTTCAAGTTCAGGGTTCACAGAATAGCCCGTGTTGGAAGGGACCCTCAAGGATTATTGAGTCCAGGGCAACCCCAAGAAGAGCTGTGGCTTGTTCTCCTTTCAATATTTTCTTTCTTCAATCCTTTGTTCTATAGATTTGCTTTCTTTTAAAGTTTGCTTTCCAGACTTAAGCGAGGCTCCCCAATGGCTGTGAGAGCATTTTCTAAGTAACTGCTCTTGATGGCTTTCAGTGAGTGTGGAAGGAACTAGAAGTACATTTGATTATTGTAATAAAAGCTCTGTTGAGGAATATGGCTATTGACTGTTGCTTTCTTGCCAGAGCATCACCTGATCTGCAGGACAGCTTAGCTGAAGCAGGCTGCTTTTAAAGCTGAAGAGAAATAGCCAATATTTTCAAGGTCATAGCTTTTAGAATGCTGTGGTAGAAAGTAGGGAAAGGAATTTTTCTGCTGGTAGCTTTCAGTACAGCAGAGCTCCTCAGCATTATTTATGGCTTTGGCTTGAGTATTTTTGCATCTTCCTGGGTCACAGACCTTCCTTGCTGTCTTCTGGTGTTTTTTTGCCTAGGTTTGGTATCATTTCTGTAGTCCAAATTGGACATAAATTGTAAAAACACAAAATAATGCAAAAATTGTATTAATGGGTATTTTTACATCCAGTGGTACTTAAAATGCATCCAAACACCTCTTGCTCCAGCAATTGTCCTGGCAGCACTGCTAGTGAATACTACTTTAATATGTGTGCAGTGGGGTGGTTTTGAATAAATGACTTTTGGATCTATCTTAGGAGGCTGCTGATGTTCTTACTGCTGGATTTCACCTCCCGGAGCTAAGACTTGGTTTCTTGTAAAGTGCATGTTCACAGTGCATAGGTTATCCCTGAGAGAACAGCCAACTGCCTGCATTTCTGAATCAGTAGCTGCTTCTTTACTTCACAGAAAATGCATGCAGTATGTGCATATATTAAAGATACATGCATATGTATAATACTTTATCTTCAGTACTTTGTCCAGAATAAAACCTTCAGTCTAAAAATAACTATAGTAAAAGGTCACCAAATTCCACTCAACATGGAGTTTTTTTGGCATGTGAACTGATGGACTCTTTGCTTCTGTAGCTGAGCTCTCTTAAGTATTCTTGATGGCCTTAAATGGCTCTTTGTGGTTTTGTTGTCCTGAACCTGAAGGAAATGTTATGTGTTGAATTATTTGCTCCCCTGGGTGTGTGTGCCAGGGGAATGGGGATTTTCCATCCTCTTACCTGGGGCAGGTGCATCACAGGCTGTGCAGAAGCAGTGCTGGTCTCCTTGGAAATCTGCTGCTGCTGTAAAATCTTGGGTGTTTCTCTGGTAGTGTCATCCTTGGACCTTATGGCTGTGCTGCTGTAGGTGTTGGCAGCAGCAGAGACAGAGGAAGGGTGTGGTGGTGCTGCTCCAGGTGTGTGTGTGCCCTGTGGGATGGAGGGATGGCAGCAGGCATCCTGGGTGGCTCCACCTTTGCCTGGAGTGGAAATACAGCTGAGCAGGGAAAACACAGCTCTGGTGTCCAGCAAAATCCCTGGCAAGTGATTTCTTGAGTCCTTCACCCACGTCCCAGGTGAGGGCTGGTGTCGCTTGGATTTGTCATCCTTTCTCCTGGAGTCCTCCTTTCCTTCCCGGCTGCTTGGTGGTGGCACACGTGGGAGGCTGGCAGCTCTGCCCTTCTCCTGGGGCCACCCAGCTGTGCTTTCTGAGGGCTGTAGGGGGATAGATGTGCTTGGGGCTAATCCAGTGTCCTTGCTCTGCCAGCATTTGCAGCATGTATCAATTCTGCCTGAAAAGCATCGACTGTTTCTGGCCTTTGATTCTGTGCTGTGCTCCCTTCCAGCACTGTTTCCCTTTTCTCCTGTATTTGTACAGTCAGACTCTGATTTGTTGATTTGTTCTTCTTGACTGAGCAGCTCTTTAGGGTGCTTCTCTCAAGCTCCCTGTGCCATGTGTCACCCTGTAGTCCTTCTGTTTGCCTTCTGCTGTGATGTGATGCTGGTTTTCAAGGGGTAGCAAAGTTGGGCAGGGTCGTGTTTGCACAGGATTCCCAGAGAAGCTGTGCCTGCTCCATCCCTGGATGTGTTCAAGGCCAGGTTGGACAGGGCTTGGAGCAGCCTGGGATACTGGAAGGTGTTCCTGCCCATGGCAGGATTTGGAATGAGATGAGCTTTAAGGTCCTTTCCAACCCAAACCAGTCTGGGAGTCTATGATCTGCAATTTTCATCACTTATTCATGAATTCTTCCTCTCTAAGTATTTTCAGGTTTGTCTTGCTTTGGGGCTATTTTGTATAAATAACTTAGTAGATAAAATAGGTGTAAGTATTTCAGCTCCCATTTGTTTCCTTTGGCTATCAGCACCAACTTTAATACTCAGCTTTTCAGGTAACCTAACATCATTTGTTATTTATCAATTTTTATCTGAACTCAAAAAGGCTAATGAAAATTAATGTGTGAGTTACCTCCCAGCAACTCAGCCCTTGGGGGGACACATCAAAACTGATGTCTGATGTAGTCTTGAGTCTTGATACACTCCAAGTTTTGATCCAGTTGCCCCCTGATGTGATTTTTGTTCAAGGGGAATCTTATTTGTTCCTGCAACTCCTTCATAGCAGGTTGTAGCCAGGTAGGGATAGATCTCTTCTCTCAGACAGCAGGTGACAGGGCCAGAGGAAATGGCCTCAAGTCGTGCCACAGCAGCTTTAGATTGACTAGTAGGAAAAATTTCTTCACTGGAAGGGTGGCCAGGCACTGGCACAGGCTGCAGTCACCATCCCTGGAAGTGTTCAAAAGGTGTGGATGTGGCAGCTGGGAATGTGATTCAGTTGTGAATGTGGAGGTTCTGTCTTAAGAGCTGGGCTCAATGATCTTAGAGGTGTTTTCCAGCTTTAGTGCTTCTGTGATTCCATGTGTGAGTACCATAGACCACAGGTCCTGAGCACCCTGGTCATGCCAGCATCTTCCCTCTCTCTCACTTTGCTCCTGCCCTATCCAGAATCTTCTGGGTGTTTTCCTTGCTTGTCTTGTCAAACTCAGGGATGTATTACAGTTTCTTGAATACGAAGGTGGTAAGTCCCATTTCTGCACAACGTGGCTGAAAAATGTCTAATATTCTGTGATGGCAAACACTCTGCCCACACACCCGAGCAGTGATGGCATTCAGATTTTACACCACAAGTGTACTTGGTGCTGGGGTTTTTTTGTTTTGTTTTGGGGTTTTTTTTGTTTTTATTTTTTCTTTCTTTAACATAAAATAACTTGCTGTTGAATAACTCAAGGAACTGCTCAGGAAGGGGCAGTTGGAGTCAGTCTTTTGTTAGAGAGATCCCTGACAGCCAGTTGCAGGCCAGATCCTGAGGAAAGCTTCCAGGATCTCAGAAGACTGGTGGGAAGTCAAGGTGCATCAAAAGTTAGCTTCAAGTCCTTCAAATCTGCTCATATTTTTGCAGGAGAAAAGCAGAAATGTGACTGTAAAAGTGAAATGTAACACCTTCATGTTCTTAGAAGTCCAGCAGCTTGTTCTTCCTAAAACATTTTAGGGATGAGACAATGTCAAAATCCTGGAGGTCACCACTACGGAGATGCAGACTGTCAGTGAGACTTGAGTCACAAACATGGGGTGCTTCTAGTTCAGCTTGCTGCTGCCATGCTGTTCTCTGGGACAGCCTCAGAGTTTGCCTCTCTGGAGAAGAAAGCTCAGTCCAAGATGCAGCCGCTGTTATTTCGGCCTCCTGCTGCACTGGGACATTGGTGTCTTTCTTGTCCATTGTGGTGGGGTGAGAGCACCACGTGCCCAGAGTCCTTGCTGTGGTCTGATCCCATCGCTGCATCTCTCCTCTGCAGCCTCCAACTCTGCCCAGAGCACAAAATGAATGTCCATAGAGAAGCTGCAAGAAAACAACTGACCTGGAAATATGTTTTCCAGCTAACCCAGTCCTTTGTTGGGAAAACAGCGTGATTCAGGTTTTTTTCACAGTTTTTAAATTCCCTGTACACGGAGTTCCTGTAAGGTGCAAGTTAAAGCTAAAGGAATAAAGAGCTCTAAAGCTCTTCCACATTACTTGCATAACGTTTATTTTAAAAATAATATGAAACCTGTTAAAAAGGGTGTTGGTGGGTGCACTTGTACAATCCATTATTTTTTCCCCTGGTGTAGTTTGTGCTTTCTGGCATTTTGTGCACAGCAGATGCAGTTTGTGCTGTATCTCCCATGGGGAAGCTTTTGCTGAGCTGCAGGCTGCTGGAGAATGGGAGTCAAGGGATAAATCCACAATTTCCCCTTTGTCCCTGTGGGTCTCCAGCTGGAGTGCTGTGTCCTGGTTTGGGCTCCTCAGCACAAGGAGGACATGGGCCAGTTAGAATGGGTCCAGAGGAGGCCCTGAAGGTGCTCCAAGGTTGGAGCCCCTCTGCTCTGGAGCCAGGCTGGGAGAGCTGGGGTGTTCACCTGGAGGAGAGAAGGCTCTGGGGGACCTTAGAGGCCCTTCCAGTGCATAAAAGGGCTCCAGGAGAGCTGGAGAGGGACTTGAGGCAAGGGCCTGGAGTGAAGGAGAAGGGGGAATGGCTTCCCATTGACAAAGGACAGCTTTAGATGGGATATTGGGAAGAAATTCTTCCCTGTGAGGGTGGTGAGGCCCTGACACAAGTTGCCTAGAGAAGCTGTGGCTGCCCCATTCTTGGGAGTGTCCAAGGCTGGTTGGACAGGGCTTGGAGCAGCCTGGGATAGTAGAAGGTGTCCCTGCCCTGGAAGACATCCCCACTGGTGGCAGGGGCTGGAACAAGATTGTCTTAAGGTCCCTTGCAACCCAAACTGTTCTGACACTCTATGAAATGCACACAATCAGTGGCTGTGTTAAGCCTTGTTTCCAGCTTGTACATTTTACCTTGGTGAACTCGTTCTACTCAATGTGCAGCACTCTCTTCTACTGTTTTATCTTCATCTCAGGGCAATACTGCAGTCAAGTTGCCTCTGGTGAACAAAACTGAAGAAATTTGTTGTCTGGGCTGCATAAGATCTTGTTTCCTGCAGTGATTTGTGTGTGGCTATGTCTTTGCCTCTTGGATCTTTTCAGTAGGGGGGATGGTTTAAATCTCTGTCATGTCACTGGTATTCTATCAGGTGCTGAGAGGTAACACTTGGCCTCTCTTGGTGTCCTGTTTTAAGTCCAGGAATAAGTGACATTGGTTCTTGGGGCTGTAGGCATGGTCTGGGAGCTCCCAGTGAAGGGAGTATCACTTTAGGCATGGCTGAGCACGCACACTTCATCCCACCATTGCTGATTCCCAGTCTGTCTCCCAGCTTTGTCAGCAGTCTCTGTCACTCCAGGAGGCTGGAGGCAGTGGCACAGCCATCCCAACCTGTTTTAAAAGCAGAGGTCTGGGAATAAAGTGCCTTCTTCTGGCACTCCTGCAGCAATAAACTTTGTTTAAGGACTGTGGAGAGTGACTTCCCAGGTACCAGCCAGGGAAAATACACATCCTCAGTGCACAACATAATCTCATGGGTTTGAGCACTGTTAAACTGAGTGATAATTATTTGGCATCTTTTATTAAACATTGATTTCTAAGGCATTTTTCTGAAGACTAATGCTAAGTACAAAGTGTTCACATGAATCTAATCTTTGCCCTAGGACTGAAAACAATTAAATCTGCCTTGTTGTGAAGGCTGGAAAATATTGCTGCTGTTCAAAGGAAGAAAGATTTGCATTCCTCTAGTAGGTGCTGCACATATGTAGAACAAGCTTGAAGGAAGTTTTACAGGTATTTTTTTTTTTTTTTTTATGAAAGGGAATTTTACAGGTGTTTTTTTTAAGCTGAAAACCCTGGTTGATCACTGTAGCATTGAGAAGAGCTTCCAGCAGTTTTATCAAGTTGGTGCAGCAGCATCTGCTCCAAAGTGGGGCATCTTCCAGTGTCAGAAGTGGTCAGTGTGGTGGGATGGGTGTATTATCCTGTCTCTGCTGCTCCTGTAGCCTAAATTCTTGTCCACAATTTGTCTGTAGTAAAAAATAACTTACTTTTCTATTTTAGCTGTTGTCTAAAAGCTGCTAATACCAAACAGAGAAATTACAACTGGCTTCTTAAATTTTGTTGCTTTTTAAAAGCTGCTGCTTAGTCTGGAGGTTGCACTTTTGGACTGTTACAGTTTGACTAATGTTTAAAGCAGCTAAATGAGTAATGTAAATATTTAAACACTAGCTATAGTGACAACATCAACAACGAGATTAAAGCCTGAGCTCCCCTGGAGACATTTATGGTAATTTTGCTCATGTTAATGATTCCTTTGGCTTCAGTCACCTTCTCTTCTAAGGTGACTGCTCTTATCCATGGGATGATCCTGTGAAAAGAGGAGTGGCATTAAAACCTTTAGTTTTGAAATAATGTTGTTTCAGTATAAAAATTTATTATTGAGGCTTTAGGATGCCAAATGTACCAGTACACTAGTGAATATGATTTTTCAAGCATAGGAGATTGCAAAATTTAAAGTTAGAAGTGAAGAGTTTCTTGCTGATACTATGCAAATATGTGAAATTATTTTTGCTGAGAGAATGTTTGGAAAATATTTAACTGTGTTTCTTCCTTAACATTTTTTGGATAATTGTGTGTTTTAGAATAAATGATGAACATACTTTTGTTTGTTTGCTGCAGTAAAAGCTTGGATAATACTTGATGGAGTAGCATTCTCTTTTTTATTTTATCCATGGATTCCTGTTGCTTAATAGCTGTTGAATTTTCATAGCTTTTGAAGTGTCAGTGAACTTTGTTTCAGTGTCCTGTGTACCTGTTTGTAAGTTCCAAAAGAGTTTGTTTAATATCAAGGGAAAGAGAAGCATTTGACAACTTGTATTGTGTATAAACTGTACTTCTTTTTCCAGTTGCAACATACATGTCCTTTTTTTCAATAATTTTTTTCTTTGTGCTGCTCAGTTGCTAGTCCTTCTTAATTTACTTTAGAGATTTAAATGAGCAGCTCAAAAGGGCTATAGGGAGTGTGGGTTGGATTTGGGCTGTTATTTCTTTGATTCAGACTGATAAACTGAAGTAAGTACATCACAGATGTCAAATTGTTTCTTCATGTTTAGATGGAAAATGTTTTCAGAGGAAATCCCAGTTCTGCAGTTGTGCTGTTGAACTGCATTTATAGTTTATGGTGGAGACTCATGCCTGGTGTATGAAAAACCATGCATCAGCAGTTGAGATGCCTCAGCAGATTACTTTGCTTTTTCAACATGTGAGAAGTAAAATAAATAGGAAAGTAAATACAGAAAGGTTGTGTTTTTGTTTTTTTTTTTTTTATCCTGACCACAGGGGTGGTGCTGAGTGCCTCCAGGTTTGGGTGGATTTTGCAGGTTTATGTCTTGAGGTGGTACCTCAGATGTCTGTTGTGATTCTCATTGCCTTGAAATATTTTCAGCTGATCTTTAAAAAGTCAGTATTTGAAAATATTCCTAATTAGCCATCACGTTGTGTTCTTCAGACGATTCTCAAGTATCCTTTGCTGCCCTGGGAGAAATCATGGACAAGTTTCTGAACTTTTTAGGGTAAATAAACTCACTAGTAAGGGACACAGAGTTGGTTTATTGAATTTTTTTCAAGGTAACAGTATGGAGATGCTGTGGCAGAGTGCTGAGCTCCTAGAGGAGCCCCTTCTGGCAGGCTCTCCCTGCAGAAGGTGTTGAGGAAGCATGTCGTGATTTGAACAACCCCAAAATAGCCATTTGTCACTGGACAGAGCCAGGTAGGACATGCTGTAGCTCAGAGCTTTGTTCCTGGCTTTTATAACATAGTGGTATTTCCCTTTCTTTGCTATTTAGAATTTTTACTGGTTTAAGGTGTTACAAGTCTCAGTTTTTCCTCCACCTGTCTTTACTGCTCACAGTATAACAAAAAGAATTACTAAGATAAGCCTTTTTTCCCCTAGTTCTTAACCCTGGCTGGTTCTTTCTCTGTGAAACTCTCTGCAGCTGTCAATGTGTAAGGATTTTTGGTATCAGTGGTGGACTTAAAGTCTCAATTTTCATGGGTTGTTTTTAATTATTTAGGGAATTATCAACTGGAGTAATGTTCTGTATAAGGAAGATAATGTGAAATCTAAATTAACTCAAGGATATACTAATGTAAAAAAATAATAGCAGTGTGTTTTCTCAGGATTAATTGTAACTTTAAGCAATGCTCACACAGGAAGAGAATTATCAAAACCTTGTTTTGAAAACCCATTTTTGGTGGTTGTTGCTCCAAATACATTTTCACATCACACTTAATTTATAGCTCATATTCCAAGAGTTTGGCATTTTTTATTGTGCGTATGGGAACACAAGGTTGTGACTTTGACTCTGAACTCAGTATTCTGGGCATTTTTCCTGCTTTATCATAAGACCAAAGTAGTATTTCCATCAATCTTTGTATTTTTATAGGAAAATGCCACCATGAAGTGTTGAAATTGAAATGTCTTAAAAGCTGGGATCAAATTGATGCAATATGCTAGTTTATGGACTTTAAATATTATGTCAGGTCCCTTTTTGACTAAGAGATGTGCAGCTATTGGGTTGTGTTGTGTAGCTATGCTCTGTGTAACTTGAATTCAGTGCAGGATTCTGCAGGGTACCAGCACCCTCTCGTGGGCTGTGTGATTGTGACTTTAGAACTGTTTTAGAATAGTCTTGGCTTCACACTGCTGTGGCCCCTTCAGTGTTTGTTTAGAATTAGGAGATGGTGTGTTAAATTAAAGCTGTCTGTGCCTGGTCCAACAGCTGTGCTTATTCGTGGAAATAAAATTGCTCGCAGCATTCCTGTTATCCCGTATCCTCCTCAGAATCAGAATCACAAAATGGTTTGGGTTGCAGGAGACCTTAGGTTGGAAGAGACCTTAAAAGTGGTGGTGTGTGTGTGTTTTACCCTACATCTGCCAGTTGTTTTCTGCCCCACTGCTGGCAGTTGAGGGATTTTCCTCTTTTGCAGGAGAAGGCAGCCTGATGTCAGTGGGATCAAGCAAGTGGTGTTTGGAAAGGGGGTTGTTGTATGAAGGGTCTTTTATATGGATTAAAGTTATTCCCCAAAAATAAGAACCAAAGATCTAAATTAAAAAAAATCTAACGAGGTGAGAATTCTGGATTTGGTTTCAGGATAAGTTGGGTGTGATAATACAAATATTTATTTTGTTTTTACACCATTATTTACCACTTTTTTGCTGACCCTCTCTCCTAGAAGGTGCAGAGATTGCAGATTGGGTTCTGCTACATAACTCCTTGTACCTTAGGGATGTTTTTTCTGACATCCAGAATTAGACATCTTGAGTCTTGATTTCTTTTTAAATTTTTCTTTTTTTCCAACCAGGAATGTTCAGAATGGTCTCTGCAAGGGTTGCATAAGACTTGGCTCTGGGACTGTGTATCTGTAGTATGGACTGTTTATTTTTAGAGAACCAGAAATGTGTCCCTTTTTAAGGTCAGGAGTTGTTTTTTGTAATGCACAAATTGTTAAAGAACCAAGCAATTGACTGGATTTCCTCTTCTTTCAGGTTGCAGAATCAGGATGTCTCTCCAATAGTTAGAAAGGTAAGCACACTGTATTTGCAAACATGCAGCAGGATTCTCTGTTTTCTGACTGGTGCATTTGGCTCATAACTAGGAGGAGGAGAAACTTAATGTATTTGAACACTTATTTAGTACTTTGTTGTTTTATCTAAAACATTTATTTATGTTTGGACTCTAAATCCTTTGACAATTATCGGATCAGCAGCTTGAAAATAGGATATTGATTTACAAGTTGATATTACAAAAACTTGGTTTCCCTTCTGGCTGCAAATTTGTATCCAATGCATATTAACTATTAAAGTAATTATTTATTAAAGTAAATAGGCAGAGCTGGCATGTAGGACTTGAAAGTTTGCAGTGTGTTTGAGCAAAGCTTAATAACTGATTTTGGTGGGAAAAGAGGAAATAAGCCCAAATTGTAAGTGTATCTCCTAAGCCCAAACACCAGCCTACTTCTATGACTGGTTTTTTTAATTTTTATGAAACAGCTTCAAGATATCTGAGTCTCTTCTGACCTCCTTTAAAACTATTTTAGATTTTTCTTCCAATTATATTTTCCTTAGCACTGGGTAGCTGTATCAATTACCTTTTAAATGATGTTGAAAATATTAATATTACTTATTGGGAGGTCCAGGCTACTCAGTTTTCCTCTCTGAATACTTATAACTTTTGCCTTGGTTGCACATCATAAATACATTTCTGACAATTGCAGATACTTGAGGAGTCCTTCAGAAAAAAAAAGACAAAGTTAAAAATGAGGCATTCAGTCCTCACAGCAATCTGGTAAGAAGGAATAAATCTGCAAATTTCCTAAGTTATTTCTAATTGGGAGCAGAGCTCTCAACTTCCTTGGTTGAGGGATCAATAGATGCAACCCCAATTATTGCTGTAACAGCAGATGGTGCTGTTGGGATGGATTCAATCACCTGAGGAACAGACTCCAAGCCGACCAATAAACTCCAGTATGGGTTTATATCAGAGCTCTTGGGGCTCCCAGTGTGCAGCCAGCAGCTCTGGATCTGGAATTTCCTGTGCAGAGCAGCTTCTCAGGATGTACTTTAGCTCCTACTAATTCTAGCAGTTGATGCTGATTTATATTTGTTCTTGCTGAAGTGCACAAAACTAAAAGGAAAACTGCTGTTGGCCTCTAATATTGTCCTTGTGCTTGAAAATACCCAGCTTGCTTGTGGGAGCAAAAAATTTAAAAAATCTTTGAAAGCACTTAAAAAATACAATGTGTGAGCATTTCTTCAAAGAGTATGTAAAGTAAGCTGATAATGGGCACCAAATCTATAAGTAAATGAGAGTTTCAAGGATGTTTTGGTGCATGGAGATTTTCATGTGATACCTGTTTAAAAAGGAGAATTGAGGAGGTGCTGAAGTTTTCCATCAGTCTTGCTGTGTTGCTTCTGATCTTGCCTGGGTTGGTTCATCTCTGGAATTTGGGTGGAATATGCTTGAGTTGTTTAGTGTCTCTGCACTCCTGGTTCAGGGATGCAGGTGAAATGGGAGTATTGGAGATGGGTAAGTCCCAAATTCCACCTGGGAACTGCTTTTGCTTTGGAGAGAAGGCAGCCCATTTTCTCCTTGATGCCTCGGTGGGTGTCTGATCTGTGAAATACAAGATATTATAGGATTTACTGCTTCCAGCACACACAGGAACGCTGAATGCCATAGTTTTGTTCTATGTGCAACATTTCCTTCCTTGCACTTGGTTTTCAACCTCCTTTTGTCTAATCATGTGGACATTATAAGATATTTAAGGATATTGAGTATTTAACTTCATGCATATTACAGGTTGGTTATTACAGGGTAGTTCAGCCTGGAGAAGAGAAGGCTCTGGGAGACCTCACTGTGACCTTCCAGTACCTGAAGGGAGATTATAAAAAGGGGAAGAGTTACTTTTCATGTGGGCAGATAGTGATAAAAGAGGAGGAAATAGTTTTAAGCTAGGATAGGTTTATATTAGAAGTTAAAAGGAATTTTTTTTCTGTGAGGGTGGTGAAGCCCAGAGAAGCTGTGGCTGCCCCATCAGTAGCATTGTTCAAGAGCAGGTTGAATGGACTTGGAGCAACCTGGGATAGTGGAAGGTGTCCCTGCCCATGGCAGGAGCTGGAAAGAGGTGAACTTTAAGGTTCCTTCCAGCTCAAGCCACTCTCTGTAGTTTAGTACTAAGATATTTTTTATTTCCTGAAACTGTTACTAATGTTACCCCTGCAGCAGGTCACCAAGTTTCTCTCCCAAGAGCACTGAGTATGTTCTTTAGCCAATAGTCAGATTTTAGAGAGCTTTTTCTCTATTCAAAGCTGTCATCCTTCAAGGCCTTGTCCTAGGCCTCCTTCCTGAGTGTCATAGCCCAGAGTCACTGCCTTGAGGAGCAGGGGTTGGTAGAGTTAGGAGCTACAAAGGTGACCTGAAGAAGTCTCTTTCAGTCTTTACACCAAATTTTGTGAATCAAATCTCTGACAGGTTAGGGTAGATAAAGTAATTATTAAAAGCAAAATCACTTTTGACTTCAGATAGCTAATGGAGCAACTCTTCCCTCAAAAGGAAGGAGAAATACACATTTCTATGTATCTCAATCTTTGCTGTGCTGAGGACAAGGTGGTAAAAGTTTGAGCAGCTGAAGGAATTATGGTAAAAGACTCAGTAGTTGCACAGGCTGCTCTTTGCATTTTACAAATTGTGCTGTTTTCTCAAAGATGCAGAATGAATTCTCATCCCCCTAAGGGGTGTTTTTTCCCTTTCTCTCTTTGTCAGTGTTGCTGTTCCTTCAGAGCTGTGTAGATGTAGATACCTCACTCTCCATGTCCTTGGTCTGCCACACACAGCTTATTGTGTATTGAAATGTGAAACTGGGCCTGAAACTGTTAATTAGCATGCAGAAACAGTTAATTAGCACACCAAATTAGGCACAGCACTAGTTTTGGGAGTTGCTCTTTGATGGGACTCATTTCCTCCTGATCTTCTTAGTGGTGATCATGTGACTGTGCCATGACTCTGGCTTGTTCCTCCATGGTTAGTTCTTCTTTCTAAATTCAGTGTAAACTGAGCTCAAATAATCCTCTTACTGTTTCTTCATTCTCAGAATGAGAAGTAGTGTCTAATAACATGGATGCTGAAGTAGAACTTAAGTTCCTTTGTAGTGGGGAAGTTGGAAGCTTTTAGTGCTTAGGCTTCAGACAGAAATAATTACAGTCACTCAGTCTGTGCTTTCCATCACAGTCTGGAGATGTAAAAGCTGCTGTCTGGGATCTGGGAATGAGTGCCAGCAGGTAGAGCTCCCTGTTAGCACATCAGCCCAGTTCCACTGGTGAGCTGGAGCATGTTGGGCTTGGTTAGTGAAGTACTCCTACTTTAAGATGCCAGTGGCAATGTTTTTCACAAAATGCCAGCCTGGATAGTTGTCAAAATAGGATGGTGCATGTCAGTCATGTACCAGAGATCATCTAGATTCAGTCATGTGCTGTGTTCCTGATGTACTGGGAAATGAAGGTGTGAGAGCAGCTGGAGGTGTCTGGTCAGAGAGGTCTCATCACTGCAGTAACAGACTGGAGCTTGCCCCTGCAGGCATTCCCTGCTGCAAAGGGCTTTTTTGTCCTGTGTGAGGTTTAACCTGAGGGCAGGATTAAAGGGTAGCTGCAACCCTCAGCCTGTACTGATGATCTACATGTCCTAAAATATCCTCAAATAATCTGAATACCTAAAATATATTAAAAACATCAAATTACCTAAATATCAGAAAATATCCTCTACATATCCATAAAATATCCTCAGCCTGTGCTGCTGATGCTGTAGGGTCTACAGGATCAACATGTCTTTGTTGGTCACTCAAATGGGGAAACAGGATGATTATCCCATAATGTGACATGTTACTTTTTAGTTTATGAAAAAGCTGGAAAATATAGATAAAAGATAATGGATAAAAGAAAAAAGTTAATGTTGACAATGGGAGGCCTCTTGGTCAGGCCTGATAGAAACCCTCGTATGAAAGATCTGTGACTAAAGTATATTTGAGATGGGCATATTTATGTATTCCTGCTATTTCCAACTGCATTCTGTGCCTTTTGAGGCAGTGGATGAAGTAGGAACCTGAGAAATGATTGTAAAGGATGCTGAAAGCATCTTGTTTCATGCACTGGGCTGTACAAATATTTCCTTGCTTATGTCTCTCCTTGTTTCTGAGCTACAAGACTGAAGAGTTGCCCTCCTTTATTAATAGCAAAATAAAGTTAATTGTGCCTTTCCACACCTAGGAGTAAGGATGCCCTTGATCTAGTCCTTCTCAGAGCACTGTCCTTCCTTGCCCCTTGTGTGACAAAGGGTTAATTGTCACACGTGCCTCTGGCAGCGGCTAGGGGTGAGCTGCATCCTCTGCTCGTGTTGCTCACTGGGCTGTGCATCAGTGCACTCCAGGCTTCCAGGGCTGGGAGAGGAAGCCCAGGGACAACCCTCCTTTTGGGAACAGCTTGCTGGGCTTTGGGAAGGGGTGAGGGGTGGCACAGGTGCCAGGGGTGCGTGGCATCCCATCAAGCCATGGCTCTGGGCATGGGGAGCCTCTGCAGCGTGGCGCGAGCGCACGGGAAGCGCAGGAGGATGAAGAGATCTGAGAGGAAAGGTAGGGCTTTAATTGCTGCACCTAAATGCTGGAACAAACAACTTGGTGGTGTTGTAAATGTGCTTTTCAGGTGAGGTTTGAACCTCTTTGCTAAGTGCAGCTTCAGTGTTTGCACTGAATTCATAAGAAATCCATTTTGTCAGAAATAATATTTTGAGCAAATCCATTTCCCAATGTTTTATTTCACTTGACTTTCAAAGTTTGGAAGGAGAGGACTTTTGAACAAATATGGAACTTGCTAAAACTGCAACTTTCTGACTTAGGCTGTTTTCTAACAGCTCCGTGTCATCTCTCAGGTTAATGGGATTTTTTCCATATATGCCATTTGCTGAATGTAAAGTGTTGTTAGCTGCGAAATTTCCCTTTCATGACATATTTAGGTTTTTTCTCAGTAATGAGAATAAACCAAGATAACTCTTAAGGTCTTTCACAACTCTTTTTTGCATGCAGTCAATACCTAGGGTGTTCAGAAGAAAAACAGGTTATCTCTAAGTTCTCGTGTGCTGTGTACTTGCTATAGCTAACATTTACCTAAAAATCTCTCAAGTAGTCTCCTGTGGAAATAAAGGCAAATTCTGTTGTGTTTGCTGCTGCATTTTTAAGTACTTCTCATGTTCTTTCTATCTTTGGAAATACTCTACAGGAATGAAAGACTTTAAAACCAGGAGAGGATGAATAGTTCACTTTTTCCTGGCTCCAGTTAAATTAGCATACATGTAGATACTGTTTTCCTGTTTGACATGGCTGGCTTTTAATGCATCTAGGAAAAGAAATGTTTTTTTAGTCAGAACGTTTCAGGGTGTGCTATGCAGATTCCCTTGGCTTCAGTGAGTGAATTTAGGGGAGAGTTGAGTGCAGGTTTGTTGCTCTGTGTTATGAACAAAACAAACATGCAGTCAAACCCTCAATTTATTTTACCAGTATACCTGGGAGAAAACAGTCCCTGTAGCCATGGAGCTGGCTTCTCCTACAGTCCCATTCTGCACATAACCTGCTGTAAATACACTGACCCAAATCCCTTTGGATTTATGGCACTGATTCCTTATTGCTGTTCTTGAAAGCTTTGGTAATCTCTGAACAGCAATTAAGCTTTTTCCTTTACTCTTATATTTTTTTCCCCAACAAAAGTTTTTTCCAGTGCTGAGAGTGTTACTGTAGTTGTATCCCTTATCCTATAGCAGGATTTTAGAAATGAAACTCAGGATTTTATCATGCTTGGTGTCCAAGCTTCAGTGAAGTCCTTTTGGAAGGTGTCCTTGCTCAGATGCCACTGACCATTACCCAACCTCGTGAGGTGTCTTTGTGTCTGTAGGACCTGAGATGTTCCTGGATGTCACTTACTAAATGGGTTATTTACAGGCAGGGAATGTGTTTATTTATGCAGTTTTGCTGCTTGAATAAAAGTTTGGAAGGTCAAAGATACCAGAAATGCTGTTCCTTCTTCAAAGTGAAATGATAACTGAGAATCACTAATGACTGCAGAATAATCAAGCATGCCTTGGCAGGAGAGGAAGCTTTTTTTGTAGTGAGCTGCCTGGGCTCAGAGTCCATTTGGGGAAAACATCTCCCCTGTCTTTCTGAGGGCATACATAGGTCCTATTTTATGTGGCAGGATTTGAAAAACCTTTTTTCTTATTATCAAATCCTCTACCTTTGAAAGCCAGGTGGAAAAAAAAAAAGAAACCCATGGATTACAGTGGGAGGAAGTTTGGAAGAAAGGTGTGTGTACTGCGTTCATTCTGTCTGCCCAGCTCAGTACTGTCCCTTACACATTATTCACAGAATTGTAGAAAGTTAAGGATTGGAATGAACCTTACAGATCATGCAGTACCAAACTGTGGGCAGGGACACCTCCAACTACACCAGGTTACTCAAGGTCTTATCCAGCCTAGTCTTGAACAGTGCTGGGGTTGGGACATCCACATCATTTCATGCTCTTTAAATAGCTGATTCATTCTCTTCCAAGTATTTTTGATTTGCAGTGGGTGGTTGTTAGAAGTTAATTGTAATGGAAATCAGTTACTTGTATGAAACACACAGAGTCTTGTAGTGCTAGAGTGAGGGAGGCTCAGCTGTGGGAAGTGGTGGAATCACCATCCCTGGAATTGCTCAGGGAACAAACAGGCATTTCATGCTTTGGTTCAGTGGACATGTTCATATTCAGTCACAGGGTGGGCTTGATCTTGAAGGTCTTGAAGTTAGTGGTTCTGTGACTCTGCTGTTCTTTACCAGACTGATCTGCTGGTGTAGTTGTGGGGACTGGAGGGAGGAGTGAGTGCTGCTAACTGGACTCATACATGTTTTTGTAAAGAAAAGATTAGAAAAAAAAGTGATCATTATTTATCTGCCAAGAGTAGTCTAACTCTTTAACACACGTGGTTAAAGCTTAAAACAGAGTGTTAGTGTCATTTGGCTGCAGTAACACTGTAGGATTGCATCTCTTAGGTGCCTTAGGGCTCTTCTGTCAACTATCTTTGGCTGTTTATCTTCCTTGCTGCTTTCAGAATCTGTTTCAGCACAGTTACTGAAATGATTAAAAAAATGCAAGTAGAGTATCTGTTTGCCTCTGCTTTTAGCAGGCAGGAGCTTGCCTTTTCTCTCCTTCAGGCTGTGGGTGAGGTGCTGAGCCCAGGCTGATAACCCAGCTCCTCAGGAGGGTTTGTGCATGGTGTGGAAGTGTGGGGCAGCTCTAGAGCTTTTTTCACTTCTAGCTTGGCTCAGAGAGCTCACTGATCTCCTTGGTAGAAGTTAAACCAGCAATTTGTCAAGTCCTTAATCCTTGAGTACAAAGTGGTGCTGCAGGAGTAACTGGAGCTGGTGTGATGTGCTAATTGAGGTGATAATTATTTACAAGTCCTGTTGATTACCGTCAGCTAATTTCCTCTTGTTACAGTGGAGTGTGCTGATGTTGTGTAATGCAGACTGTCTTGGGTTGGGCACAAGGGGTTATAAGTAGATGGGATGACATCAGGTGTGTGTTCAGTCCCTAGTGGGGTTGCACAGGGCTCTGTCCTTGTCCCTGTGCTCTTCAACATCTTCATAAACAGCCTGGAGGCAGGAATCAAAGGAATACTCAATACGTTTGCTGCCAGTGCTAAATTGGAAGGAGCTGTTGACTTCCTTGAGGACAGAGGGGCCCTATAGAGAGACCTTGATGAATTTTAGGGGTGGACAGTCCCCATCCATAGGAAGGGCTTGTGCTGGATTCTGAGTGTGTATAGACCAGGACATGAGAGGAATGAGAGGCTGGACAGCAGTGCTGTGGAAAGGGACCTGTGGGGTCCTGTTTGATGGCAAGGTGAGCAGGAGTCAGCAGTTCCCTGGCAGCCAGGAGGGACATCAAGCACACAGCATCTCCATTTGGGCAAGGGAGGAGATTGTCCTGCTTTGCTCTGGGCTGGCATGACCTCACCTTGAGTCCCAGGGACAGGTTTGAGAACTACAATGGAAAAAAAACATGAAGCTGTTAGGGATTGTCCAAAGGAGTGTGTGAACAAAGTGAAGAGTCTGGAGGGGAAGCCATGGGAGGAGCAGCTGAGAGCACTTGGCTGTTCAGCCTGGAGGAGACTGTGGGGAAATCTCATTGTGGTCTTCATCATCCCACTGGCCTTTGGCAGATTGGGGCTGCTTATTTCAGTCACTGATGAACATTGCAGTTTTAGGAGAGATCAACTGGGTAAATCCAGTTTTGGTCAGGATTTACCCAAACAGCCCAATGCTAAGCCAGGGCCTGGTCTGCTGCTTTTAAAGGATGTTTTAAACTTATTAACAGTAAGTTTTAAACGTAGTAAGTTGGTACCTTAAAGCCTTAATACCCTCCTCCCTGTTTTGCAGACAGAAGCCGTCTCCGCCAGCCAAGAAACCAGCAAAGATATTTCACAATGGATGTAGACGATGAAGAAAACATGAGTAAGATGTGTTTGTTTTACACAGTAGTAAACTCTCTAATAATTTCTGAAAGTAATTTTTTTTCTCTCAAGCACAGGGGCAACTGCAAAGAAACCTCAGGTGCAGAAATGAAGATACTTTAAAATTCAGTGAAGAAGAGTGAATTGGAGCTTTTGCATTAACAGTGTTTTTAATGTGCTAATATAGTTATACCTTCTGTATTGTACTTTATACCTTATATTTTTTTCCTACAGCAGCTGACTAATCAAAATATTTCCCTCTCTTGAACCAGCAGTGAAGGAGGGAGGGATAGTATCAGTAGTGTTCATGCCAAGGGTAAAGTACCAGTAAGGAGTGAGAGGTGAGATGAAGGAGATGGAGTTGAAGAGTACAATATAAAGAAGAGAGAGCAGAAAAGGAGAAAGGAAAAAGCAAAGTTGGAGCTGGAAAAGCTCTGTGCAGTTCTCACATGGGCTGATGATTCTCTTTAGATGGTGATGGTCCCAACCCTGAGCTACTGAATTATTAAAGTGGTTGTAAAGCACAAAAATAGTCAAATAAAGTGATCATCTTGGTGTGTACTTGATGCAGCCAAGTATGTGAGACTGCTAACCCTGGGGTATAATTAAGATCCAGTAACATGAGAAAAGTATTCTCCTTGAACTGTTCTAAAATATTTTTACTGTTATTTGCTTTTCAACTGTCTCTTTTTTCCTGTGACTCAGAGAATTGTTCTGTTGCTTCTGTGCTGTGCCTGACTGTAAATAATGTACATTATGTTATAACAAATGTGCTTCTTTTTCCCCTAAAGTGACAGTGGCTAAAGAGTGCATCTGACAAACCTGACAAAGTCCAGCACTGGCTTTGGAGCAGAAGAATTGTAGTTCAGTCTGGAGAAGTTAGAGGAATTTTATAAGGAGATGAGAAAGTTAGATCATTATAAAATAAACCAATCAAACCCAAAACAAACATCCTCCCCCCAAAAAACCCAAAACCGAAGCAAAAAACACCTGAAATAGAATGAATCTTTTTTCTTTACTGAAACAGTGAACTCAACTGCAATATGCTTGGTGTAATTTTCTTTTCCTTGATATATAAGAAATTACTTCACATGGATATTGTAACTGTTTCTAAAGGTGCCTTCCCTACGGAGGCCTTCAGAAAGTGTAATTGGATAATTCTCATAATTTTTTTTGATAAAACATCCCTTTTCTCAATAATGGTACAGCTGAGAATGAATGGAAGATGCCTTCTTAAGCTGGAGAAATATAATCTCTTTATATAGGGGCATTCTTTAATTCTGTGTCATTAAGAAAAACACTAAATTTTTTGTCTGCTTCTGGTTTTTTTGTGTGTTAGTGCATCAGTATGGGAAGCCATTCAAGGAATTTGTTATTTTGTCAGGAGCTTGGCTCCATGGAACTGTTTAGGGAATGCATTTGTATGACTTCAGTTTTGAGATGTCAGAACCTTGGCTGAGCCCAGTTTATATCAAGTGCAAGATGACCTTCCTTTGTGTGCCCACACAAACACCATAAATTGGAAATGTTAAATCATCTGATTTGGGAGGTCAGAAATCCAAGTTTAAATTTTTAAGTTCTTTGCTTTGATTTGTGTACAGATATATTTTTTAACTTTTTATCTCTCCTTACTTTTATATCTCTTATAATTGTGAAGTGGCATGTTAGAGGTTACCTATTTAATTTTTTATTATTTTATGTAACTGCTTTTGGGAAAAGGTTCTTGAAGGAAAGGAAGGTGGGCTATGCAGTCTTTGTAGCCTGTGGTTGCATAACAAGAATTCTTCTGCAGAACCAGAATTAAGATGATTTTTTTTGGGTTCAGATGAAATATAAGACAGTGATGATGTCTTACATTAATAAATTAATATCCCTGAGAAAACAGTGTTGCAGACTTCAATTTTTAGTGTTTTCCTTCTTTAACCTTTGGTCACAGAGATGCTACAAGATATTTGGGGAAAGAGATGGTTATTTAGAATGTTTTTATTTGGTTTTTGTTGCTTTGCACGGCTGGTGTGTCTGCAGCACTCTGGACACTTAAACACAAGCATGTGACTCTCCTGACCTTTATCTTTGGTGTATTTGCTCCTTTTTCTAAAGGGTGCTCTAAAGAGAGTATGTGGTTTTTCAATGAAAAAAATTACTTATTTAGAATTTCCCCAGGCCACTAAATGAAAGCAGCAGTATAAGGGGCAGCTAGAACCATCTTTTGGTTCAGCTAAGAGTTAAATTTAATTAATTGTGTTCCAGATCAGACAGAGCAGGGGGAGTGTTGCCTCTCAGCAAGCAGAAATGGAAGATCCCAAATGGATAAAGCATCTTAATGGCAGACACTTTTTAATTACAGGGAATAAACCCAGAAGTAAACTAGAGCATCACCACAGAAGATTTGTTTCTTTACTGGCATGAAGAATTCCCCATGCCTTTTTCCTGCTTCAAATGTCCTTGGGTTTGTAAGTGCTCAGCTGAAATCTGAAGGGCAGGGCTGTCCTTCTGCTGAAGTTTTTGATGTCACCTATGATTTTTACTAAGGTGGCCTCCACAGACATAAGTCAAATAGTTGAAGCTGCCAGTTATTTTAATGACTAGGAAATACACCAATCTCATGAAAAATATCCAGTTTTAAAATTATGGGTTGTATAAATGTTTAAGAAAACAGGATCTCAGTCATTAATTGTTTATGTATGTGCTAATGCTGCTTTAAAGCCTTAAATACACAGCAGATGTGATGGACTTCAAAGGGCTCTCTAAAGCATTCATTCCTTGAAGAATTAAATTTAAAGAATGGAAATATTAGAGATTTCTGTAAAATCATGCACAACATGGGGTGTTTAATATTAGAACATCAAACTTTAAAAAATAGCAAATAAACCCCAGTAGATGCAGTAAGACTAGCAGGTGGAGGATCAAAGAAAGAAATGGGAGATGTTTTCATTTGTGATGAAGTGGTGAAGCACCTTGCTCAGGACATGGTGGATACCACAGGTTTATGGGGTCTTTCAAAGCCATTAGAAAACTTTTCTTTGGGGAAAAAGAAGCTCGTGTGGCTCCCTGCCATTATCTCTGGGAGAGCCCAGAGCTGCGAGGCTGCCCTGGGCAGGGTCACTTATGTGTCCTTGTAGTGGTGTGATGCCCTCTCCTGGGGTCTGTTGGTGGCCCTGTCACCTGTGGGGAGCTGGGCAAGGTGAGCAAGAGCCAGGAGGGCCATTCCTGACTTCCCTGGAAGGCTGGCATGCCTGGAAAAGGCATCCAGGGAGATGAGTTGGAGGAGTTACTCCATGTAACTCCAAGATGGGAGGTGACATCTCTGATTGGACAGGTTATATTTTGTCTTATCTTCTCAAGCCCTCAGGTAATTAGCCCCAGCCTGGGCTGGACAGGTTGACCAAAAGGACCAAAAGCACACCTTCATCCTTGAGAGAGGGAGGGACCTTTGCTTGCAGTGTTGCAGCTCTGTGGGTTGAAACAAGCACAGTTCCTTTTGGTTTGCACAGAAAGTCTTCCACTTTCCATCACAAATTTGGATTTGGATCTGCTCCGCAGTTACCTCCTTTCCTGGTCTCTTGGTTTGACTCGGGATCAGCTCCCTGTGTTCTTCCTCTCTAAGTTTGTTCCACCCTGCAGGTTCTCCAAAGCTAACAAAGCCTAGTAGCTCTCAGGCAAGGAGTAGTTTTCTTCCCTTCTCTCTTAATAATTCCAGGTAAGCCTGCAAGTTTATTTCCTGCTCCCTACAATTCCCTCTTCTCTGTCGGGAGATTGTTTCCCCTGCTTGATGAAGGAGTTCCTCCAGCTGACATGCTTACATGGAAAAGCTTTTAATGTTCAGCTGAAGTCTGTTCAACTCCTGTTTTCCTCCTGCAGGCACTGGTAGTGGTTTTCATATGAAAAGTAGTGAAACCAGAGACCATTAATTAGTGTTAAGTCAATGATTTCTGTTAAGCCTGAAAGTCTTAGTGATTGATAACAAATATCTGGTGCCACCAGTAAGGGCAGCGTTTTAGATGAGAAACTCACTGTAAGGAAAGATTTAAAAATTTCTTCCGTTGTCCTTAGACTCCTCTACCATAAATACATATTTCTATAAAGAATATATGCATGAACACTGTGTATTGACAGTTATGGCCCTATAGCCTTCATTCTCCAGGCAATATGTGTATCACTGAGCAAGGGATACTTGATTATATCTAGCACATTTCTAGCAATGAAATGCTTCAGAATTTTGATTCTTGACAGAATTTAATGACTTAATTGCATAATCAGTACTGTACAATTCTTTTTGTGCTGCTGTGATTTAACAAAATGTGTTCCTGTTTTGGCTTTTTCTTTTCATCTTTTTTTTTTTCCCTTCCTTTTTTTCTCTTTGAGCACCGAAAGGAGTAACCTATCGAGCTTTTGCTGGAGGATGTTATAAATGAAAATTTAGTAACCATTCCATCAGCTTTGTAACCTGGGTGAAGTGATGTGTGCATGGTAGGGGATTTTTAGGGAAGCCTGAAAGCATGACTGGAATTTATCACTGAGAGAGAGCTTCCACCTGGTTTGCTCTAATTTCAATGACCATTTACCACCTTGAGTCAGTGTAGATATAATACAGATAAATTCAAGTTTTGGAACAGGAGAATTAAAAATAATTGGTCTATTACATTTGCCTTTTCATTCACAAATGCCAGTAGAAAACACCAATAGTTAATTTCCTTAGTTTCTTTATCAGGGTGAAGATGAGGTCTTTGAACTTAGAGCAAATTCAATTCCTTATATATATCTCTGACATATCATTACCCCAACTTATATTTTTTGAAAACAAATCATTACATTATTATTATATTCTCTTTCCTGCGCTCCCATTAAAATATTCTCACAATGAGTGTGCAGCTTTTGTCACACTTCTATTCTACATGGCCTTAGAGAGGATCTCTAGTGATTTTTGGGTTTGTAACTCCACGACAGCAGTTTCCTTGACAAGGAATTATGCTTGTAAATGATGAATTAGAGATTTTTTAAATAGAAGGCTGTATGGAAATATATGGTCTTGTGGTCCTGCTGGCACAGTGGGCAGCTGTAGTTCCTGAGAAAATTGGGATGGTATGAGATGAGATGAGATGAAATGAGTGTTTAGAAAAGACATAAAAAACTCACTGAATTTGAAAAGTATGGAATAGCTAAAGAGAAATAAAAGCATTCAAACACTCTTCAGTCATGGTACCTACAAAAGAGCTGCCTAATTTTTCGTTGCTCTGGACAAAGGTTTTATTTATGTAGTTTTTCAATTTAAGCAACTAACATTACTGTGAGGGAAAAAATGACGTGACTAAACTGATGATGGAATAGAATTAAATATGTGGTTCAGAGCTGTGGTCTTAGGCATCCATTTTTACTTTGCTAGTGGTAGTTGTTTGTTTTGCGGGCATATGTTGCTATAGCTTATATTGTTTATTTAAATTATTTTTGAGGCTAAATATAACTTAGAAGTAAAAGTTTTGCTCTAGCATAATTAAAATGAAAAAAAAAGTTGTAGGGATTTTTTGCTGTGCAGTTGTATCAGGTGTGTGGTTTGAAGACTGAGTGTGTTATATTTTGAATTATTGAGAGGTTGTGTTACATTATCATCATCTCCAGTTGCATTGCCAAAAATATTTAACCTGCGAGCACACATCACTTAACCAGTTACAAAGAGAGATAAAGGAATCTATAAATTTTGCATTTACAAGATCCTGCACCGAAGGCATTGTAAGTTACTCTTTCTGGGCACCGCAGGTTCGAGCAGCACCGACATTAAAGAAAACCGCAATGTGGACAACGTTCCCCCCAAGGACAGCGCCGGGCAGGGCCTTGGCGAGGGGACCCCGCTCTCCAACGGCGGCGGCAGCAGCAGCAGGAAGAGGCCTCTGGAGGAGGGCAACAATGGCCACTCCAAATTCCGCCCCAAGAAGAGGAAGAAAACGCCCGGCCCCGTTCTGCCAAAGAACGCCCTGATGCAGCTCAACGAGATCAAACCCGGTTTACAGTACAAACTGCTCTCGCAGACGGGGCCCGTGCACGCCCCCATGTTTGTGATGGCGGTGGAAGTCAACGGGCAGGTGTTCGAGGGGTCTGGCCCGACAAAAAAGAAAGCCAAGCTCCACGCTGCCGAAAAGGCGCTGCGCTCCTTCGTGCAGTTCCCCAACGCCTCGGAGGCCCACCTGGCCATGGGCAGGACTCTGTCGGTCAACACGGACTTCACGTCCGACCAGGCCGATTTCCCCGACACGCTCTTCAACGGCTTCGAGACGCCCGTCCCTTCCGACGCTCCCTTCTACCTGGGCTCCAACGGGGACGGCTCCTTCGGCTCGGGCGGCGACTACGGGCTGCCGTCGTGCGCCGTGGCCAGCAGCCTGTCCCAGTCCCCCCTGCCCCCTGCCTCCCCCTACCCCACGGCCAGCGGCAAGAACCCCGTCATGATCCTCAACGAGCTGCGCCCCGGGCTCAAGTACGAGTTCCTGTCGGAGAGCGGAGAGAGCCACGCCAAGAACTTTGTCATGGCCGTGGCCGTGGACGGACAGACTTTCGAAGGGTCGGGAAGGAACAAAAAGCTGGCGAAAGCTCGGGCTGCTCAGTCAGCCCTGGCTTCCCTGTTCAACATGCAGCTGGACCAGACTCCCTCTCGGCAGCCCATTCCCAGCGAGGGGCTGCAGTTACACTTGCCACAGGTGAGAAACCTTTGGGTGTTTGTGTTGTGTTGTGATGGCTTTGGCTAACGACCAAGAGAAGTCAGATTGTGTATTGAATCAGTTTGAACAGCATTTCTGCTTCTGTAGATATGTGTGTCTATATATATGTATGTATATCTGCATTATGTGATTTATACAATTACAGCTTCTGACAATTTGTGTTCTCTTGCACAGAGAAGAGGCTTTGTTTCTGATGTTTTCAGCCTTGATTCTGTTGTGTAAGAGAGCACCGGTGCCAGCTTGAATTATGGTTTGTGCTGGGGAAAGATTGAATCACATCTTGCTCATCTCAGGCAGCAAGACTTAGATGGGTTTCAAGTGAGAATCACTGCTTTAAGTAAAGTTATTATTTGGTACAATAGTTTTTAGCAGAGAAGAAAATCATTCTCTCCTGCAAACACAAATTGTTGTGAGTCAAGGTCAGATTTAGTGAGGCTGTTGCAACTGCCACTGATTTCCATGTGCATGTATCCAGGATGTGTGGTTAAATGGCTCTCATCTGAAAGGTTGTGCTCTAGGCAAATGAATTAATATGCATATGGAAGTTACTTAGGCAAGTAAATAGAGCTAAGAAATAATTGAATTCAAATAGTTAATGAACTATTTGAGGGCAAGTATCCAACATACCAGACACAGATCAGAAATTTGAAGTCACTGGAATGGAGTAATTTTGAGGTTTTTAAATGCTGAAAAATTCTTCCTCTTTTCTTGTTTTTGTTTCTTCCCAGTCTAACTACACTAATAATTGTTTGACTTCTGTATTTCTACTGCATCTCTTGGGTCTTTTTAATGATAGGATATGCCCATCTAAATTAAAATATTTGTCGGTGAATTCTTTTGCAACTTTCTGTTTATTATGAGAATTTCAAAGCTTTGACCTTTTCTATCTCAAAACCACTAGATTTCATTAAAGTTCTAACATAGTGTTCTTATTTGATAATGTGGGGTCAGAGTATAAGTAAATGTGATTATTTTGAGTATGCTGTTTTCTCAAAATATATGGACATTGTTCATGTTTTAGAACTTTCTGTATGGTTTCATTTTAATATTCCACAATTACCGTGTTACTGATAAATGTCTCCTTCATTTTCAAATCCAGGATCACGCTGGTTTGGGTACTTACAATATCTTGAGTAGATTCAGTGATTTTAGACTGTGTTCTCTGCTGTTAAAAGTAGATTTGACCCCAGACACCAAAAAAATTTTACTGCTGGTAATTCATGTGTTTTTAGTTCTTGCATCAGTCAAATGGTGAAAACTGAAACTGGAAGAGGAAAGTGTGAAAAACCCAAGCTGAGCTGGGAAAAAGATGCTACATGGGTGCTGCCTCACTTAGACCCTATTTCAAGTATTTTTTTTATTCAGGGGCTTTTGATCAGCCTGTCATCAGGATGTCATCAAGCACTTCACTGTGTTGCTTTGCTTTGAATTATAATTAGCTGTTAGTGAATTACATTAGGTCTTTTGCATATTAGTGATTTTGGTCTGGTATGTATTTAATGATTTAGGCATTTGTGCTGTTTTCAGGTCCTGCTTGATTTATCTTCTTTTGGAAGTCTGTGAGTTGTTTAATTACTTCAGACATTGTTTACTACGTAAAAAAAAGTGTTAGATTCAGAGATAATCCTAAAAAAATGAAAGGTAGAAATATGTGAGGGGAGGAGAAAATCAAATGCCAAGTGCTTAGGGGAAATAAAAGAAGTAGAGTGTGGTTTTGCCAGTGAAGATGGAATTGACTGTTGGGTGGCAGGTCCAAACCTGCCTGTAGAACATTTGTGGTGAGAAGAATGGAGTTGAGAGATGTTCCCTGTGATGGTGGTGGGGGTGACTGTGGCTGGATGTCTGTCTGTGACCCCAGCAGAGCTGCAGGTGCCCCAGAGAGAGTTAAATGCCGAGAAACAGGTGCAAAGTATCAAATAGTACAGAAGGGTTGCTGTAGTCAGAAATAGATTGTTGTGAGAATGATCTTATGGTCTGTACAGAAGGTTATGGAGGTGCTGGTGCTGTGGTTCAGTTCAAGCTTGTTTGCTTGCTCACAGAGATGAGGGAAGGTTCCCTGCAGTCAGGAACATCTCTGTGCTGGGAAAGTGAGTTAAACCCAGGAACACACTCAGTGTGTGCCTCAGAGTGGGTAGAAATGTCCCAGTGAGAAACTCAGCAGTTGTGCATTTAATGCACCTTGGCAGTGAGTGTGCCGGTGTTGAACAGATTGTCACACTTGCATTAGAGGAGTTTGCCCCTCCAAAACAAAGGAAATATTTTTATGGCTAGCTCTGCTTTGTGAACTGATCAAAAAAAAAAAAAAAAAAGAAATCAAGGAATAACAAAATAGTTTGGGTTGTAAGAAACCTTAAAGATTATCTTATTCCCACTGCCTGCCATGGGCACAGACACCTACCACTGTTCCAGGATGCTCCAAGCCCTGTCCAACCTGCCCTTGAACACTTCCAGGAATGGGGCAGCCACAGGCTCTCAGTGCCATGGCCTCACCACCCTCACAGGGAACAATTTCTTCCCAATATCCCATCTAAAGCTGCCCTTTGTCAATGGGAAGCCATTCCCCCTTCTCCTTCACTCCAGGCCCTTGCCTCAAGTCCCTCTCCAGCTCTCCTGGAGCCCCTTTATGCACTGGAAGGGCCTCTAAGGTCCCCCCAGAGCCTTCTCTCCTCCAGGTGAACACCCCAGCTCTCCCAGCCTGGCTCCAGAGCAGAGCCGCTCCAGCTCCTGGAACATCTTGATGGCCTTCTCTGGAGGGGTCTCACACCTCTGTCAAGGATGGCATGGTGCTGTCCCTAAAAGAAGTTGTCAGGCCAGTACCAAATGCTTTGGAGTAAAACTGAGAGAGGAACACATTGGTAGCAGTAATTCCCAGTAAATGCTTCAAAGCTGCAGCAGTCCAGGCTGCTGGGGTCACTCAGGGAACAGTTTTCCATCAGACACTGGGATCCTGCTGCTTGGAGGGATCACCTCTTCAGGACACTAATGGCTTATGTTAGAAAGCTGATATGGAGGTTTTACTGATGGTATTTCCTCAAAGTGCTTACTTAAAAAGACAACTGATTAGTCAAGGTGGGAAGAGAGCTGGAAATTGAATTTGTACACATTGAAGCTTAAATACATTCATTTAAATTAGAAAGCTTGACTGTGGTGAGAGAAAGCAAGTTGAGCTGCACAAATGAGCAATGTAGTTGCAAATGAGATCAGTTTGAAAAACATCACTAGAGTGAGTGTTTTTAATAATTCACCTAATTCAATTTATGCTTTCTGTAGCTGTGGACAGACATTGAAACAAAATGTTAAGCAGGAGAAATGGGGTGAGAAGCAGTTCTGAATGGCTCCTTGTACTTGATCTGGTTTTTTAGTCCTGGTTCCACGTGGGGCAAGGGGAAGTATGAAAAATTATTCAAATTTATAAAAGATAGACAAATAGTTATGAGCATGATTGGAGATCTGGGAAAGCTGCTTCTGGAGAGGTACTGAGGAGTTCTAGGCAGTTCATAGCAGTGGATTGCTGAGTGTATACAGGAGAATAAGAATGAGATGGATTCAAATCTGGGGAAAAGATACTTTGAATATAGTTATGGGAATATCATACATTATATGTTAGAATAATTACTGTGGAGTTGGAAGAAATATACAAGATACATCAGCATAAACAGTGAAAGACTCTACAACCAGGCAGAAGTTTCTTTAAATCATTACAAGAAACTTCTCTGAACTGTGTGTGCTGGTCACTGTTAAAAAAGGAGGACCTTGATTTTACCCACAGTGAGAAGTTTACATGAGCTGTGAAGATAAGAAGAAAAACTAAAACAAACCAAGGCAGAGCATTTCTGCTTGAGAAGGGTCCCTGGAGATTCAAGAAGAGCACAAAGGGCTGAGATGTTTTGGGTCAGTTCCTGTGAGAGCTGTGAGCTATTGCTGCTGCCTTTCCCACCATTCAGGGCATCACCAGCATCCATCTTGGGTGGTCTCCAGGGCCTTCCAAGGTCTTCTTCGGCTCCAGATTGACCTGAACTTCATCAGCTCCTGGATATTTTTCAAATGTGAAGGATCAGGGTGGTTCTGCTACAGCATTGCTGCAACATCTGTATTTAACCAAACCCAGCGTGTGTGTGTGTAGAAAAGGAGTGGATTTACTGTAAATTTATCAGAGAAGGGAGCAACGCACCCAAAATAATTTGGAGCTCACATGCCTTTCTGAGCCAACTGTCAGCTATTTTGGGTCTTTCCTTTTTTGAATTACTCAACTTGGAATAATGATTTAATGCAGAAGCGGGGGTAGAGAAACTGTGTGTGTCAGATGTTAGGGCATTCACAGGGAAGGTGAGACATGAGTTCAATTTCTGTTCCAATTAACATTTATTTATATCAAAGGCAGTAGAGCAGAATGTGATGTGAGAGATCCCTACTCAGCTTCAAGTCCATGGTTTTGAGATGGGGACAGCAGGATGTCATTTCTGGCCAGGAAGTCTTGTTCCTGGTGCTGCCTTATTCCCTTCTCTTCCATGCCCTTAACTGTGGCAATGCAATAGCCTGCCTGGGAGAGAGGGATAATTTTTGTGATTTCTTGGGGAAGTGTTCTTACCAAAGACCAGAATCTTAGTGGCTACATCTGTAGGCATTTAACAGTGTTTATTCCTCACTGCCCAGCTGTTGTCACACAATTTGTGTATCAAATAGAAATAAGAAAACTTTAACATATCTGCCTGTTTTCAGGCAGTGATTTTTTTTTTTCCTGCTCTCCAGTTCATCCTGGATTGTTTGGATCTCCAAGATTCATTTTGTATTGCTTGACTTCTGCTTAGTTCTTCTTATGAGTCCTCCCCAGTGTCCAGCTCCAAGTTCATCCAAGTATTTTTAGGTTTCCTTGCCAGCAGCTTAGCTCCAGGCTCTGTCAGATGCAGCTCCTTGTTATGTGAAAAAAAAAAGCTCCTTCTGGAAGAAGCTCATGGATGCAGCCTGTGTGCAGGCTCACTACCCAGCTGCTGCTCAGGGGGCCTTTTGTCAGTGGTATTAGCAGGCAAAATGGCCTGGCACTGCTTCCCAGAAACACAGGGCAGTTTCAGTTCCCAGAGTTGTGGGAGACTCCTCCAGCTACCAATCATCACTTCTTTAGAAAAGGTGAATCACATGGTTTTTTCCCTGCATGCCAAGCCTTTTCTAGCAGGTTTGAAGCCTCTATTAAGCATAGAATCATAGCATAGTTTGGGTTGGAAGTGACCTGAAGCATTTCCTATCTGGAATAGTTTGTTTCTGTAGTATTCCATCACAGTGTCATTCAGCATGATTTTACTATGTGCTGTCCAGCACATCACAGTGTAGGGCAGAGCAGAAAATACATGGATTACAGAAGTGAGAGCATGGAACTTGCAGCTGGGAAGCAAATATCCATCACTACACAGTGAGGCTAGGGATAAAACACTGCAATGGGGAATCTGTGCCTTGGCTATACAGTGATCTGCCCTCATGGCTCCAGGGAGCTTAATAATTTAAGCCTTTTGTGTATTAATTTCCAATTCTAGGACCAAGGTGATTAAAAAGCACTCAATTTTTTGCCTTTTCTTTTGTGTATTTATCTTAAAGTTCAGCTTTTTGCATTAGGTAAGTACTAGGACAATTAAATGCTGATTTTAGCCGTGTGGTTGTGCTGGCAGAACATGGACTAACCCAATTTTGGGTCCAGCAACAAAAAGACTGTATTTGAAAATCAGTGCCTGACCAGACATGTTCATGATCTCTGAGCTAAATTGTGTTCCTGAAAAATATATGGAGTTTCTGAGTTGCAGTCCATTCAAATGTTTCAAGAAAATTGGTGTTTGCAATGTCAGGAGTCTTCTGATTCCACAAATTGAGCGATTGCAAAACATGGATGAGGCTGGTGCAGCTGGGACCTGACTGCTGGTCAGTGTTTTCTGTCAGGCTCTGGTGAGAGCTGCTGAGCTCTGTGATCATGACACCCAAGGTTTAGTTATTTCTTGGCTGCTAAAGCTTTTCCAAAAGAAAGTTAACACTGAGAGCATGTCCACAGCATTTCTAGGCTGGTTGGTTCTCCTGAGCCTTGTTAGGGAAATGGGGGAATTTGGCTGGTGGTCTTCAAACCTTTTTCTTCTCTTTTTTCTGTTTTGTGTTTTTCTTTCCCCTTTTTCCCTTTGGGCATCTAAGATATCTGTCTCAGAATGGTTTGGGTTGGAAGGGACCTTAAAGCTCATCCAGTCCCACCCCCTGCATGGGCAGGGACACTTTCCACCAGACCACGTTGCTCCAAGCCCTGTCCAGCCTGGCCTGGAGCACTTGCAGCAATGGGGCAGCCACAGCTTGGCTGTTCCAGTGCCTCACATTCAGCATGTGAATGGCTCTGGTGGGTGTGACACAACACCTGTGCTCTGTGGCATGTGCAGCTGTGGGCCAGGTGTGCACACCTAGGACATCTCAGATACTGCTGGTTATCAATGCGTGGTTGCCTTGGCTTCAGCTTCTTTTCAGGTGAAAATTCAATAATTTGGTCTTGACTCATTTTTCCTATCAGTTACAGTTCCAGATGCCTTGAAAACAACAGGTGATATTTGCTGCAGTGCTGAACTGGATTGTCTGTCAACAGGAGCAGGATTGCTGTTTCAAAGTTCTCCTTCCTTTCAGAAGTTAGCCCCACTTACAGCTGATTTAAAGTTCAAGTTTTCCTGAAAGACAGAAATCTTTCCTAATTTTGAGACAGCTTATTTGGAGTTATACACTGATATTTTCTATTCCTAGCTTTGTAGAGGTCTTGTGAAAATAGGAAGCATTACACTAGGGTTGAAAACAAAATTGTCCTTATTTATATAATACTTAGATAAGGAATAAGATTGTTATAAATGGTTCATTTGAGGGGCATGGAGTTTTATTTCAATCTTATTGTCAGGTTCAATGTTGAGGATACGGAAATGATGAGTTTTGAGGTCTGAGCATGAGAGGATAGATTTATCTGTCTATCCAGTTGTTCTCCCAAGCCTCAAATGTTCATCAGGATCATGGGCATTAGGTGCTTCAGTGCTTTGCTTAGCACTGTCTGACCTTGTTTTGGTAGACATGGAGCACTCAAACCTCTGCTTCCACTTGCAAGGGACACCTCAATGTCAATTTTTGAAGTGAACAATAAAAACTCACTTCATTTGCTTTGTCCAATTCTTTACAAGTATAAAACTTTATAACCTAATGCTCCTGTAACTTTAAAATTATGTTTTTAATGTGCATTTCTGTGTGGTCCTACAGGTGTTAGCTGATGCTGTTGCACGCTTGGTTGTAGATAAATTCAGTGATTTGACAGAAAATTTCTCATCTCCACATGCACGTAGAAAAGTCCTTGCTGGAATTGTCATGACAACAGGTAAATTAAAAAAAAAGTAATATCTTGAATGCTTAAATATGAGAGCTCTGTTTGCATCTAGTAAACTCTTTTCAGTCAAGCAGTATTGAAATGTAGTTTTACTGTTTAATCTTGAAGGTGGACTAAATATAGTAATTAAATCTCAGGTACTTACAGGAAAATTAGACCTGCAAATTCTTCTTTTTCCACAGAGTTCCTGTCCTCTGCCTGAGACATCTGAGTAGCTCACAAAATTCAGGTTTTAAAGTTAATCATGAGGCTTTGGGAAAATAAATAAAATTCCCCATTGGTATTCCTGATTTGGGCACATTATGTAAGAATTACACTTCTTTTCAAGGTTTTAAGATTTTGCACTTGTTATTCTTGCTACATTTTATTCTTAGTGCTCTATGTTAGTCATTTGAGCAAAAATATCTGAAGAGAGCAGTTTATGTTTTGGCAGATGGCAGGGGTGTGCACGTGTCAGCAGTGGTGTCGTGGCTGACACGAGATCTCTGCTTGTCCAGATCACCCAAAGCAGTGAAGTTCTGCCCTAAACTCATCTGTGGCCATGCTGCTGCTGGCTTTCCTCACTTTAAGGTTTCTCTTGGTCTTCAATCCATGTGAACCCTTGGTGCAGTGCTCATTTTGGGGCTGTCCCCTCTGTGTCCCCTCCTGATCTCTTGCCTTCCCACTCACACAGGCTTTCGGGAGGTTTGGGAAGCCTTGATGTTCCTCAAGCTCTGTTGAGCAACAGCCAGACCTCCATCTGCTAATAACACTGTTTTAGCCCCAAATACATGAGGAACATGCTGTAGTTTTGTTTATTTTGTTTTGTGACATTTATTTGTGTTCTGTGATATTTAACAGGTTTTTATGCTATTTACAGCCCTGTATGTGCAATTCCAAGAAGAGTCATGTGCCAAAGAATTAAGACTTAACTAAACATGTGGATGCCTTTTGATTAACTGAAGAAATAGCTTTACACAGAATAAGAAAATATCTTGCCATGAACATGTGTCTGGGGAACACCTGGAATTCAATGATTCCATGGCACAGCCTTGTGTTACAGCTTGGTGCTTCTCCTCTGGCCTGTGGGCAGGAGGGCCCAGCTGGGCTCAGGTTCATTTAAATTGTTGGGCTTTTTTTTTAACCCCTGAGTGTTTTGCTAAGTGGCATTTTGACCCATCTTTCTTAGTCCTTCATCCAGCTGGGTTTTTTGAGTGATAAAGGCACTTCTCTGCTTAGAAAACACCCAGCCAACATATTTTTGCATGGAGTGGTTTAATACCAAGAACTACACATTATACTGCTAATCTTTACAGTGATTTAAGCATTTATATTTCTTTTTCCCCTAGTCTTGCCTTTCCTGTATTTGGCTCATACCTTTCCATAACATTTTGCTGCTTTAATGAACCAGAGTCCTTCAGATTTCTGTGAATATCTGCACAGGTGACCAGAAGGTAAAGCTGCAAGTTCTGGCTGCCTGAATCTCAGGAAAAAAAGCATTTTGGATCTCAGGCTTTAATTATTCTTCTTGAAGCAGCTCTTTCTACCTGCAGGTTTTCAATTTTTTAACTTGTCTGAGCTCCAGCATGAAAAGAGTAGTTCTCATAAGAACCACTGATAGTGCTGGTGCAGGGAGATATGGCTGAGTGAAGCTTTTGTTTTTAAATAAATTATCAAAAGAAAAACCATTTCTTTTTTTTTAAAAGAAGCAAACCACCAAGAAAAAAAGCCTTGTTTGGGTTTTGCAAGAATATCACTGAGTGCTTTATTTGTGATGTTAATTGCCTCTCCTTTCTGAAATTTTGTTTTGCAGGTACAGATGTGAAAGATGCCCTGGTAATAAGTGTTTCTACAGGAACAAAATGCATCAATGGTGAATACATGAGCGATCGTGGTCTTGCATTAAATGATTGCCATGCAGAAATCATAGCTCGGCGGTGTCTGCTGAAATTTCTGTACACACAACTTGAGCTTTACCTAAGGTGAGCTGGAGGGAAAAGATGCTGAGCTGATCCCACAGAGCTGAAAAGGTGTCTGTGGAAAACATGTGTCTTCATCATTTCAGTGTAAAGCGCTTGTCCTGTTGCATTAGGATGTTGAATTTAGAACTCGTGCCCTTTGCCCTGAAGTTGGAGTTGAACAAAACATTTATTCAGTGAGGTGTCAGTCATGAGAGGGGAGGACAAGGAAAATAATTGGCAATCATTTTGTAAGCTGTAAATGTATAAATCAGAATAATATGAAGTGAGCTAAAGGTTGCTGATGTTTCATTTAAGTGTCTGAAAACTCTTGACATCTGGGATTATCACAGGCTCTTTTTTTCTTTCTCGATGGTCCTTTAATTTTGTTAATTGTCACAACTGTTAGATTTATATAATAGAAATTTCAGCCATCCTGTGTTTGTTTTTAGTGCCTGTTAAGTCTGCCCAGCTTATGCCTATTTCCATGTTAATGTCAGTTTTGACTCCAGCTTTCTTCTCTGTTTCAGCAATAAAGAAGATCAGCAAAAATCCATTTTCATCAGGTCAGAGCAAGGCGGGTTTAAGCTGAAGGAGAATGTGCAGTTCCACCTCTATATCAGCACATCTCCTTGTGGTGATGCTCGGATTTTCTCACCCCATGAGGCAGCACAAGAGGGTATGGCAGCAGTCCTCCTCTTCCACCCAAGGGAGCTTGAATTATTCTTGGGGCATGTACAAGTGGCACGGTTAAAATTTAGGTGTCTTCTTTCCTTTTAGCATAGAAGTGTGTTAGACAAAGATCTCTTCCAAAAAAATCTGAGCTGTTCTTCCTCTGTGGTAGAAGTTCAGTGTAGAGTGATGAGCCCTGTGGTCTTGAAGAGGCTGATGCTAACTGAGATAAGCCAGTGAGTCAGCAAGTATTCCTACAGAACTAACCATCCCCTTTCCCTGTTTCCATCCCTAACAGCAGTTCTCTGCCTGCCCCTTCCACAGTCTGCCCATTAACTTCATTTTAACTCTGTAACACACAGAACAGAGCTCCAGAGCTGCCTGCTTCCTACTGCTCCTTTGGTGAAAGCTTGGTTTAACTGCAGGTGTGTTTTGGAAGGCAGTATTTGTGAGAGGTGTCTGGTGCTGTAGCTAAGTTGCCAAGAGCAGTAGGAACTGTGGTGCAAACCAGCAGTAACTGCAGGCAGAGCCCTCAAGTCAGTCCTTCTTACTGTGATTCTAATGTCAAACCCTCGGAGAAGGTTCCTCAGCTGATGCTGAGTGTTTTTTGTCCTTCAGACCAAGGGGACAGACATCCAAACCGCAAAGCCAGAGGCCAGCTCCGGACCAAAATCGAGTCTGGGGAAGGAACCATCCCTGTGCGCTCCACCACCACCATCCAGACCTGGGATGGGGTACTGCAAGGGGAGAGGCTGCTCACCATGTCCTGCAGTGACAAGATAGCCAGGTGAGACTCTGAATGCTTGGGTTTGTTGCTGTTATTGCTGCAGGAGGGCATGGGACAAGGGGGAATGGCCTTAAGCTGGAGCAGGGCTGGGTTGGGTGGGATATTGGAAAGAAATTATTCCCTGTGAGGGTGCTGAGGCCCTGGCACAGAGTGCCCAGAGAAGCTGTGGCTGCCCCATTCCTGGAAGTGCTCAAGGCCAAGGCTGGATGAGGCTTGGAGCAACCTGGACTAGTGGAAGGTGTCCCTGCCTGTGGCAGACGGGTGGAATAAGAGAAATCTTTAAGGTCCTTCCAATCCAAAACCATCCTGTGGTTCTGAGGAGGAGTGCTTGGTACCCACACTGAATGTGCAGGGAATTGATGGGTTCATCTCACTGCTTGGACACACTGTGAGGGTGGCTGTCACCCCTGTGATAAAGCTCTGATTCTTCACCTGCAGTTGGTGTCAGAGGCAAGGTCTAGTCACTCTGTACCATTCCAGCCACATCAAGTCATGACAGCTTTGTTTTGTATTTCTGTCACTGGGGAATAGCAGAGGAATGGTTTAGATTTTTTCCCCCTAAAGTGGTATAGCATTAGGAAAACTGTACAGTAAGTCTATTGCATTACTTATATTTAGATAACTTCCTCTGGTGATATATGCCTTTGCCCCATCATTGGAAATGTTCAAAGTCAGGTTGGATGGAGCTTGGAGCAACCTGGTCTAGTTGAAAGTGTCCCTGCCCATCCACAAGGATGGAAGAGGACAAGCTTTAAAGTCCCTTCCAACCCAAACCATTTCAGGTTATTAAAGATTCCTACATTTTCCATGAATAGTTTAGATTTGTATTATTTTTTTATGGTGAAAAGTGTCCCTGTTAAAAAAATCCTAATTGATGGGCACTTCTAGTTCTTACTCTAGAATTTTATTTCTAATTTAAATATTTTATTGAAATTAAATATTTTGTTTCCAGATCATTATTTTAATTTATATTTCATCAAATTCCTTTTTTGGAATTTTTCCAAAGTCCTTCGTTCTTTTTGACAAAGATTGAAAGATTTTTGTTGTTTGTTTTCAAAATCATAAATGGACAAAAAAAATCAGCAGTAGCTTTAACAAGCATTGGAAGGATGGGAGAGTTGCAACATTATTTTTTTAAATGAGTCTGCATGTTTGCAGCCTTTGTGCTCTTGCAAAGTAGATGAGGAATGCCAAATTTTCCAGCTAATGATACTTTGGTTATTTTCATTGATATGTATGCTATATCTGTTTTAATTAAAAGAGCTTTGCTGTTTTCTCAAGCCACTGTTAGCCTGATTTAAAGTTTAATAAAGATATTAAGTTGGAGCTATTCTTGTGAGCTGCATATGCCAAATGAAAAATAGAGGAGGAAGGTTATATAATGGCTTTGTTCCTTTAGTCTTGTCTCAAGTAATCACCATCTCTACTGAAGGAAGATGTTTTATTTTAGTTTAAATACCCCTAACATAATTGAGCAGTGCCTTTCAGAAGCTAGGACAGGCAGCTGGGGAAAGGTAATTCTATAAAAATGACATTTTGGCCTACTTGATAATACTTTCAGTAAAATTCACCAAATAAATCCCCAATTTCATGCCAGGGGCTTTTCCCAACCACATTCTTTTATCACATTGTCATTGCAAATATATTTTTAAAAAGCCAGTTGTTGGGCTAGAGCACATTTGACTCTTTTGTTGATTTTGTGTGATGCAGAGCAGAATCCATCTCTCGCTTCCATAGCTAGCTGTCACCTCTCCTTGGGGCTAATGGGAATAATTTTGTTTGTGCCAGTGAAGGAAGCAAATAGAACCCCTTGACACACAACAAAGACTTTATGACGGGTAAGGAGGCCCAAATTTTCTTTTTTTTTTTTTTTTTAACATTGCCCTGACATGTTTTGTCCATTTGCATTTGAAAGAATGCCTTGCTCCATAGTGTCCAGCAGTCAGTCCTCCAGAATGCCTCAGACCCTGGAATTTCCACTGAGCTTTCCCAGAGGTTCACAAGTCACAGCCTGGCAAAGATGTGCATGAATTTGGGGTGTGGGATTGCAGTTGTATCAAACCACTTGTGCCTCATCTGTGTGGTTTATCTGGATAGTCCAAGTTGCTGTTTCCAGCCTTTGGGTGCTTTGCTGCAGTGTGCTGCCCAGCACCCTCCTAGACCTGGTAGGAACATCCAAGAAAAGTTGTGAGAAATGTTTGAGGGCCATGAGTGTAATCCCACTTGGACTGGAAGCATTAAAACAGGATTTTATTTTCATTAAAACAGGATACTCTTTTCCTAATTGTACTCTTGTCCTGGTGTGTTAGAGCTTGGTGGCTCTGCACTAAGGTGTTAGGGGGGTTTCTGACCTGAGTTAACATAAATATACATGCATTTGTTTTAAATTATCCTGGCCTGCTGCCATGCTACTTCACAATGTTGACTTTTGTCATTTTTCTTTTGATGTGTTTTTCTGCCCATATTTTTGCTTTCACATAATTACCTTCTCAGTAAACATTCCAGTTAATGGCTAATGTCCTGATGAGAAGCACAAAATTCCTTATCACAGTTTCTTAGAAAAGCTCTAGGAGTTGAGGAAAACTTTTTTCAGTTGAGTTGTTAAAAGGGAAGTCATTGTTTCACTTCTACTTTAAAGAAGAGAAAATATTTTTCTGATAAATTTTTGTGTAAAAGAACATCACACACCCATCCACTGGCCTTTTGTGCTCATTCAGAGATTTGGGAAATCCAAACAGACCTTTGTAACTCAATCTTTCTCTTTTTTTTTTTTTTCCCCAAAAGTGAGCATTTCTCCTTGCCAGTTCTTAACCCAGTGGCAGTAGCTGATGTGAATTGCAGTGCATGGTGGCTTTGTGGCACTGGGGTGAAATACCTGAGGGCAGGTGGTGAGAAATGACTACCCAAGGTGTACCATTATGGAGCCTCTCAGCTGAGCTCACATGTGTTAGAATTTGGTTTAAACCAAGAAGAACAAAGAAAACTAAGTCTCTGTGTGTAAAAGGGGCAGAACTTTGAATGTTCTAAAAATACCCAAAAAAATGTGATTAAAACCAAAGGAGGTTAGATCTTGGTACCAAAAAAATGATGTATTTTATTTAATAGTAAAAGAGGCAATGAGAAAGAAGGAGGAAAGAAATAAATAAGTGTGTATGGGGGGTAGGGGAGGAGTGACAGGGGTTATGTAGGAGTGTGTCACCCTTCTGAGGTTCCCAGTGATGCCTTGTTGCTCCCCTCCATGTGTTCTTGGTGGTGAGGGTCCCCTGCAGCCCTGAGAGGTACAGAATGCAGTGGATGAATGTCAGTTTTGGGCAGGTGGGGATGCCCAGGTGCCTCCCTTGCAGGGGGCCAGCTGGACGCTGTGCCTTGCAGGACTCTGGGTGTGTTGCAGCTTGTGCAGGGTCTGGGGACCCCTTTGGAGGGCCTTTGATGGGCCATGACACCCCTCAGCTGTCCTGCAGCTTCTCCTGGGGTGAAGGTGAGCTCTGCATGGCAGAGGATGGCATTGCTGCCTCTGAGCAGGGGCTTTGTCACCACACAGCCAGACCTCTCCTCCCTCCTGCCTTGGGTGCAGGGTGTGTGCCAGCCTGGCAGCTGATGGCCCCAGGGCTGTGCTCTCCTCCCACAAGCTGTGCTGAGCTCCATCCATTCCTCTGTGAATGTATTCTTCACCCCCCAGCCCAGACCTGAGTCACTTCATCTTATCAACATGCACTCCAGGCCCCCACTCAGGGTTCTGGTGGTTTTCTCTGCAGCTTTTACACAATTTGCTGTAATAGGCAAAGGTCCTACATGAAGGTGTTGAAGTCATAAACTATAACACTTCAGTCTCCAACAACATGCAGGCAGCAAATCCAGGCAATGCCAGAAAAGCTGGGACAAGTCAGAGCTGTGTGGTTGCCTGCCTCAGTGCAGCTACAAGGGGAGAACTTTTCATGTCTATAACTGCAAATCTGAAATGGTGTTTTTGAGAAGAGCTGCTGTCAAAGACCAGAGACTTCCTGCACTTATGGTTTGTAGTGTGGGCTGCTGACCCAGCCACTTGATTTAAAACAAGCTCTCAGTCCTTGTGAAGGTACTGCTGCCTGTTTACAGTTGTGGCTCTTGAAGAGCAGTGGTCACAGAGAATTAATCTCTTTAGGAGACAGAGAGAAATCAGGTTTCAAGTGGTGCCCTCTGCATACCAGAAGGAAAAGTGATTTCTGGGATAGTGTTACATCTTCTACAGTGTCATCCTCTCTCACTTGCCATCAGCTGCAAGTAAAAACTTGTGATAAATGAAATGGCAACTAAATAATTTTCATATCTTCATAGTAATTGTTGTTTATAAATAATATTGATATGAGAAGCTCTTTGAACTGTAAACACTTGTCAGGTTTTGCCTTGTTCGAGTGGTTGCAGGAGACTTATTTTCCTGAGATGAATTTTGGCACCAGTTCCATGTGGACACCATTGTGGGTCACATGTAGTGACTCCCCTGCCCTCTGCTCCTCTCTGCATGAAAATCAGTAACTAAAATGTTTGATATTAACATCAAGTTGTATGACTTACTCCTGTTAGGCCTCCCTCAATTCTGCCTTTTGTCAAAAATAATGTGAATAACAGAATTTCTGTGCCTTTTGCATTTGGAAAGTTCAGAGGAGAATTTTTACCTGGAACATTTTTTTTTAACTGGTTTTATTTTTGGCAAGAGGTGCTACCAGCACACTGTGAAAGGGCTGCTGAGAGTTAAATTTTGCTTACCTTCTCATGTGTCAAGAGCTGTGAAATCAGCTGCATTTCATGAAGAAATCCACAGACATTTAGGAACCCACTGTAGACACCCCTGAGCAGATGGTGGTCCAACATTGCAAGGAGGAGAGGACTCCTCTTGATTTGGTGTCAGTCTCTGCTTTCTCCACCCTCTTTTTTTAGTGCAGTGTGCTTGAGAACAGCAGAAAGGTTGAGGAAGTGCATCCATCCTCCAGACTGTTATATGAACAAGATATACAGCGGTGCTTATAGAATAAGAAAACCAGTGAGTGTGACAAATGTATAAAATTCAGATTTTTCCCACTGAGGTGCTCATGTATAAGGCACTGGGTGAGCACAGTACACAGAGTAAATAAATTCCTCTGTGTAAATGGACAGGAGTTGAACACAGTCCATGTGCATTGATCTGCAAAGGTGTTGGGATGTACTGGTTTGAAGGAGCATTTCCCAACACTGTCCTTCTACTCCAACAGTGAAAGAATCACAGTTAGCTGTACCCCAGCTCAGATCAGGGCACCTCTGTTTAAATGTTAGCAGTTGGAATGTATATCTTGTGGCTATTTATACCCATCAAAGAGTTTGCACTTTAAACGTCAATACTTTAAGGTAAAGTTTTTGGAGGTTGTCAGAGAAAATTCTTGTAGTAACTTAAAACCAGAACACTCAGAACATGTTAAATACTGTCATAAGACAATTTTTTTTTTGCTTACCTTAGACAAGCAGCATTGCAGGTGTTTCCAGTGAGAAGGTGTTCATTGGGAGAGTTTCCCTGGGTGTTCTTTCCCATCTGTAACTCTGCTTTACGTGCCTTACTTGAGGCATTTCAGTATCTATGGATGTGATGCAGCGTTCCTGTGTTCTGCTCATGCTCATTCTTTAGCACCCAGGTTTGGGTTTGTAAGCTTTAGGTCACTTCACTTAACTCTTCTCTGATCCTATTTTTAATGTGAACAAAAAAAAAATTCAATTGTTTAAATGCTCCACTGGAAAGACAACACTGACTTGAAGTTTTCTGCAGTGCATTTTTCTGCTCTGCACTGCATGGTTTGTAGTGAAATACAGCATTTGGCCCCTTAATTCCAAAAGAAATGTTGCTTTCAGTAAAGGTTAATGCTATTTTGGCTGCAGTTGTTGGTGTGAGTTCTGACAGTCTGTGTTTGTAAGCTGGAGGATGAGGCAGTTTTACCACTTCTGGAGGTGATGCCTGTGGCCTTTTGAAAACTGATGTGTGGTGGTGGTTCCTTCTCAGTTTATATTCATAAAAGTTGCTAGAGTGTACATGCTGATGGAAGTGAGATATTACTGTTTGACAGAAGTACAGGATAAAAAAGGAACAAGAAGAAAGAAGGAAAGGCCTGCAAGGGAGACTTTCACTCTGCTGTGATCTGCAGAACACAACCATGAATCTACCAGGGAGAGGCTGAGGGATCTGGGGGAGCTCAGCCTGAAGGAAAGGAGTCTCAGGGGTGGTTTTCTTGCTCTCCACACCTCCCTGGTGGGAGGGCAGAGTTAGCTGAGGGTTGGTCTCAAGGGACAGGACCAGAGGAAATGGCCTCAAGCTGTGCCAGGTGAGGCTCAGGTTGGATATTGGGGAAAAGTTTGGCCAGGCACTGGAACGGGGTGCCCAGGGAAGTGCTGGAGTGTCCCTGGAAGTGTCCAGAAGGTGTGTGGCAACTGGGAACAGAGGTGAACAGGATGGTGCTGGACAGGGTTAGTGCTTGGACTTGATGATTTTAGAGGCCTTGTCCAGCCTTAGTGATTATGGGATTCTTTTGGGTTTCATGTTTGTCTCTGCACTATAACCAGTTCCTGATACAACAATACATTTCTGTAGAGAAGCAGGTGTTCCTCTATTAAAACATGAAATTTAAAGCTAGTTTTTTAAACCTGACCACCACCCAACCCTGCCTACTGAATTTGAAGAGATTTGGTTGGTGAGTGGTTCCTGCAGTGCTTGCACAGCCCCCTGCTCTGAGCCCAGCACGAGTGTGTGCTGGGGGCCAGAGGGGATTCAGCACAGCCCAGAAAAACAGTTCATACAGTTCATATATAACATCAGTTCATGCAGTCCTCTCTGCAGAGCCTTGCTCAGCTCTCTTCACTCCCCGTCCTCCTCTAACCAGAACTTGACAAGACAAATGTCAGCTTTCATTTTCTGCACCACAGAAGGTCACCAGCTGTGGGAGGAAGCAGCAAAACACAGGCTCTGGAAATACTGAAGTCAGACGTAAGGAAAAGGGTCTGGCTGAGGGATTATTTATAAGGGCTTGCCAGAGGAGGGCTTTGGCCTATTTTAAAATGTCTATCATCACTTGAGCACTGATCATGTAATGTAAAATGGGATGTGCCTTGTCTTTGCAATGCTCAGTCTTGAATTCGCTTTCCACATGTTTTTTCCATAGTATTACCTGTGTCTGTAGCAGTCAGAAAGGTATATTGGTCCTAGGAAGCAATAATTTTCACTTGATGTCTTTAATCTGACACTTGGTTGTTGATTGTGTTCTCAGTCTTCTAAAAAATATGCCTTTATTTTGTGTAAAATGCACTTCATATATTAGCACAGTATTTTTATTCACTTATTAAGGCCAGGTTTTTAATGATGGGTGAGTAAATTAATGAATATTGCCTCCATTTTCATCATCACTAAAGATATGCAAAGAAATCGTTTCTTTGGATTATAATCTTTGTTTTACCATATTTATATTTTTTAAAAAGAAGCACGTTGCAAGTCCTGAAGTGTAGTTCATTTATTGCAGTAGTGAAACAGTTGTGGTGTGGAGTTCTTAGCCTAAAAGGATGCTGAAATGTATCCTGCCCAGCACAAGCTGCAGGAAACACTGTTAGCAGCATCAGAATTCCCTGTTTCCATAGGAGAACCTTGCAGCCTGGTATAGCATGGGCTTTTTAATAAGGACAACCATTCTGTGCTCCTGTGTTTTATCCAAGCACCAAAGGAAACTTTTCCTGCTGCTTGTGTCTGGCTTTTGCAGTTGTACTCCAGCTCCAGGTTGGACAGGGCTTGGAGGAACCTGAGATAGTGGAAGGTGTCCCTGCCCATGGCAGTGTTTAAACTAGATTATGTTTAAGGTCCCTTCCAAGCCAGACCATTCTGAGATTCCAAGACTGAGTTATGCTATTTTCATTGTGCCTCAGTATTCCTCAGAGCAAGGCAGTGAAAATACTCTGCAGGACATGTTGAGGTTTTCAAGAGTATTTTGTGTGACAGTTACAGAGACACTGAGAGTCAAAACTTTGTCAAATGAGCACAATTTAAAAAAAAAAAAAATCACAAGCAGGATTTTGCTCCTAGGCATTCTGTATCCCTGCCACCAGACCTGATCCAGTGTAAATCCCAGTGCTCAGACAGGGATTTATGTTTGGAATCTGTGGAGTATCTAAAGGGAGCAAGGACTGTATGCATTCTTTGTGTGTTTTCAGTTTTCATATTCAATTTTGTCCCTGCCCATGGCTATGGCAAGCCAGTGCTCATGCCCAACACCCTCAAGCAGGGTGTTGCCATTGGGCCAGGGTTTGAAGGACAGGCTTTTCCTTGTGGTGGTGAGGTATGGAGGTATTGCAGAGAATCCTTGTTGTGCTCTGGGAAGGATGCTCTTCTCCCTGCCAGGTGTCTTCTGCCAGTATCAGCTGCTGTTTCTGGTGGAGAATATCACCATTGAATGATCCTGTCCATCTCTGGCATTAGAGTGCTGGAAAATGCATCACCAGGCATGTTAGCAGGGGTACAAGTTACAGAGTGCTCCTGTTTTAGGTCATTTTACTCAGGATTACACTGAGTGTCCCCTAAGCTGATCTCTGGAATTCTGGCAGGTGTCACAGCTTATCTACCATGGTCATGTGCTGGTCAGGAGGAAGGGTTGAAAGTCTGGTCCATTGTGATTAACTGCTGTTATGTCTGGCAGATGTTACTTGTTTCATTAAAAAGAAAGTGTTTTTTTGTTTTTTGTTTTGTTTTGTTTTTCCCTCCCTCTTAGGTGGAACGTATTGGGTATTCAAGGAGCCTTACTTAGCCTCTTTGTGGAGCCAATTTACTTCTCTAGCATCATCTTGGGGAGTTTATATCATGGGGATCATCTATCCAGAGCCGTTTACCAGAGGATAGCAGAGATAGAAGATCTACCACCTCTTTATACACTCAACAGACCTTTACTTAGTGGCAAGTATCTAATGGAGAAGGCCGTGCCGGTAACTAAGTCTGTTCCAGTAGCTTTGTGATTTTGTAGTTCTCAAAACCTTGCAAACTGTGTGCTGTGAGTAAACTGCTTGCTGCTTGCAATAGAGAAGCTGTGGTCAAAATAGAATACAGACACCCAGTTAGAAATACCATAGCAAGGACCTTTAAAAGTTGGGAAGAGCTGGGGGATGAAACTTGGGGTGAGTTTTCACACCATGCCTGTCTGGAGCATGCCCAGGGAGATGTGAGGAGAGTTGAGGGCTTAGGGAAATTTCCTCCCACCTGTGGAATAGTGTGTTAGCACTCACTGTCACTTCTCCTGCACTGCACATTTTTGTTGAGTGGTCCCTTCATCTCTCTGTATGCCAGCGTGTTTCACAATTCAGAATGGACAGAGATAACACCTCACCTGTTTTAAATTCTAAAATGGCTTGTTACAGTAATGCTCTGAAAGCTTTAAAACTGAAATCTCATCCTCCCTCTCACTCACTGTGTTTATTGCTTTGTTCTGTAGAGGTTAGCTTTTGGCATGTGTTTATTTTCCAGGGAAGAAAAAGCAGCTCATAATTCTAAAGCATATTTAAAGTTTGACATGAATTTTTAAAAAAGATTTAGGGAGGGAGTGGGGAAAAAAGCATTGTGAACAATGAGGATTTCTTTAGGTAAGAAAGATAATTTTTGGTAAGGGTTCTCTGAACTAGGATGTATAAAAATGTTAAATAATGTATTTGTCCTTATATTAGCAAGTAAGTAACAGTTGCAACACTGTACCAAATATCTACGAGCTTTATGGGCATAGTAGCTGGTGTATGGACTGTTTCTGCCTGATTTTGGGGAATTTTTATCAGTCCTTCAAGACAGCAGGTTTGTGGCAGGGTGAGAAGCATTTTTGTTATCCTTTTCACAGCATGTAACAGTACCTTGTCGTTTTGAAAATCATCTTTCTGCAATGGTGCTATCATCTATTTCCCATGAAAGAGAACCATCTGTTTAAACAGTTGAGCCAGGACTTGCTGTGCAGCAGAGAGAGTCTGGAAATGTTCTCAGCTGTGGAGTTTTCACAAAAATACACATCTCAAAAATGTACAGCAAGGTTCTTTAAGAGCTTGGGCAGAGAACTATGGTGATGAATTTTCTTTTACTGGTTCAGTCTTGAAAGCTGATTTTGTGACCTCTGCTGTTGGATTCAGCTGGGGCATTTGTGTGGCTGCCCACGTGCTCTTGGTTTCACATATTTTTCAGTGTATTTTTACCTAGAAGAAGCATGGCAGAACTACCTGTCTCCAGTTGTACCTGTCTCTCTTTCTTGTATCACACACACACCCCTCTGAGATTTATTTGCACCAGGGGGATGAACTAGAACAGAAATACCTGTGTTGCCCCACTGTCCTGCCTGTTTAGCTGAGAGAGCACTGTAAAAACAGGTTTTCTTCCTCTAATAAAGCAAATTTTATATCTGCTGGGGCACCTGCAGTAAGTCAAACTTATTTTGAGATACTGTTTGTACTGCTAAAAACTGTCTTCTTATAATCTTTGTTTCTTTATAAGAGACTTTTATGTGGCCCTTTTGGCAGCAGATTGAATCCTAGAATCATTAAGGTTGTAAAAGACCCCAAGACCATTGAATGCAACCATGAGCCCAGAAATGCCCTGTCCATCACTAACACATCCCCATGTATTCAATTCCAGTGGGGAACACACATACCAGAGCAGATGTTTTTCAGCTGAGGGATGCAGGAAATCTGTCTGTTCATAGAAAACTCCCTCCTGTGCTGACTCTTGGAAGCCTTGGTTTCAGGATTCAGCTTTTGAGGGCAGTTGAGCTCTCCCTGAGAGGCGGCTTGAAGAGAAGACAGGTTTGAATCTTGTAAATTTGTAGAATAATCTGAAAAAAAATTGATTTCTCAGTCAGAGTGAGGGTTCTTGGATAAATCAGCCAATATCAAGTTGCCCATCTGCAGGGTGACCTGCACAAACTCTTTTTGAGGGGGAGCCACTGTGGGAGGTGGGCTTGCAGGAGTTCACCTGGGCTGAAGCCCGAGTCAGGTTTGAGAGATCTTTGTGTTTACAAATCCTTAACACATCTTTCAGTTGTTCATTCCTGGTTCCATTTTTTTTTAAAAACGCTTTCAACTTTTTGCCATCCACAGCCCCCTTGAGTAAGGAAAGGTTTGTGCAAGGAATTTCCTTTCTGCTAATTTCCTCAATTAGATGTTCCTCACTGCTCTGTGAGATCCAGGCCATAAGCAGTGATCATGACACTCAGTTTTCTATGCCTCTCAGATATTCCTTCCTACATAAATCCTGTTTTTTGCAAGCTGAAGTGTCCTAGTCTCCTTTGTTGTTCCTTGCACAGAGACCCTTTCACATAAAGGATCATTTTGCAGCCCCATTTTTGTGCTAGTGAGACCAGGGCAGTAGCTGAAATTCAGGGTAAAGCAGCAGTACTAGTCCATGTAGTGGCATAAATTCTGTTCACTTCCCTGATCCTTCACTGATAATTCCTGACCTTCACTTTGATTACTGTTGGTGACTGACCTGACCTTGTGGTAGAGCTGAATATTAGAAACTAAAATCTCATTCCTGAATGCCAATAGAGAGCTCCAAGTCCAGCACTCCTTGTGCAAGATTGCTTTGGGTTTTTTCTTAATATGTGTTGCTTTATATTTATCTGTCAAGAATTTAATCTCTGTTTTTATTGCCTAGACACCCAGTATGGCAGGTTTTTTCTGCTACTTTTTGCTATTGCTCCTCTTATTGCTGTTTGAAAATAATTTAGTATCATTAATGATCCTACCTCAGTTTTCTTCCCCCCCACACATCCCAGGTCTGCCCTGAGCTGGAGGTTCTCCAGCTGTGTCCACTCTTGCCAAAGAGGTCATCTTTATCCAAGTGTTAGTGAATTTGTTTTTAAGGTAGACAAAAATAAATCCTCCAGCAGAACTTCGGGTGATTTTTTATTTGCCTGTTCCCTTGGTACCTTATCCTCCTGTTCACATTGGTGTTTTTCAGCTTCCTGTGTCATTTTTCATGAAGCTTGTTTTAGCTCTCTCCTCAAAGAACTGTCAAACTTTATTATTTATATAAGCAGTGGCACCAAGAGCTGTGACCTTTGCTTTTGTTTATTATATCCCTTTGTAATAATACTCAACAATAAGTTCTGAGCAAGGTTCTCTAAATAGCTTTAGTTCTATGAGTTTTGAAAGAAGAGTAAAATATTTGATTTTCTATCCTAAATTTCTGTTTCTAATCTAAGCATATTGTGCTGTATTCATGTCTAGATTTTCATGAGGAAGATAGGACCCACCTAAAGGTTTATCAAATGCTTTGATTTTGAGATGACCTTTATTCCCTGCCCTTGCTACTTGTGATCCACCATCACAATGACATCTCTCCAGGGTTCTTGCATGCAAATAAGCAGCTGAATGGGTTGTTATTAATTAAATCTATTTGAAATTCTAAATCTGGGTTGGTTTTGGTGGTTTTTAAAAACATTTAATTAATTCATCAAAAACCAAGGAATAGAATCATATAATTGCAGTGGAAATGTAGTGCATGCTGGATGTTCAGCTTTCTCATCTTTATTTGATTTGTTTGTGGGACTGGTTGTGATATCACAAAGCGTTTTGGAGTACTTGATAACCTCTGTCTGATCCCTGTACTTGTTTAATAGTGTATGGAATGAAAGAAAAGGTAGTAGCATAGATGTCATTTAAGAAAAAAAAGACAAAAAAATTGTCATGTGGCATCAATTTCTTAGCACTTTTGCCTCAGTACTTTTGGTGAAACCAACTTTTGTACCAATTCTCAATTTTTTCAGCCTATATTTTAAGAAAATGGGGAATAGTAGGTTATTTTCTGTTATTATTTAGTTAATTATTTCTCATCAGTCGTAGTGACAAGATTGATCCAAACCAGGGCTAAAAATACAACAGCTTCAGTAGTTTATATTTCAAAGGGTTTCTTTGTTTATTAAATGAGGAATTGATGATAGAGAGCAAACTGCATTTTGCTGGGTCATTCTGACCTTGCCCACTCTCAGTGCTGGGCCAGAGGTGCCATGAGACTGAGCCAGGTGAGCCAGTCCTGCTCCCAGGTGCCCAGCTTTATTGGGTTGTGTTCCAGATATCAGCCAGAAATGCATCCTGCTGTGTTGCTCATGTTCAGTTTCCACAAATTCTTTAGATTTTATTAAGTGTAGCACCTGGTCTAACAGTGAAATAAGTTCTCAGTGGGAGATGCCTTAAAGTAAAAGTGGGATTTATATTTACTAGAAAGAACAAATTGCCCTGGTGCTTTGTTGTCTCCTGGTGAGGTGACTGAGACATCCTAAACAGAGTTTTGCCACCCCTGCAGTGTCTGAGGAGTTACACATGCATGGCAGCAGCTACTGTGACCTTCATTTTGTATAGTCCATCTTTGGGGTGTTGTGAGGAATAAATCCTGCCCTGGGCAGGCAGCCAGACTCGATTTGCACTTGGGTTGGATTGTGGTGGCTTTGCTTCTCCATCTCTGCAGGTAGAGCCATAGTTGGAAGATGTTAACCTAATTTAACACCTGAGCAAAGTGATTTGAGTCCTGTTTGGAATGCTGTGATTCCCTGTCTCTGGGCTCAGTGTGCAGCACTGGCCTGTGGAGTGGGGAGACAGCTGGAACACAGTGGATTTGTGCTGGAAGACCCAAATGTCTGCCAGCTCTAGCTTTGTGGAGGGTGCTGAGCATGGGGCTCGCTTTCAGTGGAATCACAGGATGGTTTGTGTTGGAAGGGACTGTAAAGCACATCTCATTCCACCCCCTGCCATGGGCAGGGACACCTTCCACTATTCCAGGTTGCTCCAAGCCCCATCCAACCTGGCCATGAACATTTCCAGGGTTCATAGTCATTTGGAAGTGAGGTGAACCCCATGAACTCCTGCCACAGAGCTCTCCATGACCTCCCCTGCCAAGGAGGCTGCTTCTTCCAGCAGTGCACACTTGCCCTGCTGGGAGGGACAGAACTAGAGACCACTTTAGCCAGAATGAGAGTGAGATGTCACTCTGTGAGTGGCTGAGAAATCTGCAGGAGAAAACCCTCAAAATAAAAGATCTGCTTCTAAGTTTGTTTGCCCTCCCAAACCCAAAACCAAAAGCCAAGCATTTGTACTTATTATCATCATTAAACACCACTTTTCTTTCAGGTATCAGCAACGCAGAGGCCCGCCAGCCAGGGAAAGCCCCCAACTTCAGTGTGAACTGGACAGTGGGTGACTCGGGCCTGGAGGTCATTAATGCCACCACGGGCAAGGACGAGATGGGGCGCGCGTCGCGCCTCTGCAAGCACGCCTTCTACAGCCGCTGGATGCGCATCCACGCCAAGGTACGGCCCCGGGGCACCCTGACACTGCCCAGGGCTGAGGGGAGCACCTCCGTGGGCTTTGGGCACTCAGAAATCTGCTGTGCTTTTGGCTTCCTCAGCCTGTTACAAGCTGAGCCTCCTGCTGGAGCCACACAATCACTAAGGCTGGGAAAGACCCTTAAGATGGTCAAGTCCAGCCGTCAACGCAGCGCCACCACCATGTTCGTGTTCAACCATGCCCTCTAACACCACATCCACATGTTGTTGGAACATTTCCAGGGATGATGACCCCACTGCTTCCCTGGGCAGCCTGTTCCAATGTGTTACAAGCCTTTCAGTGAATTTTTTTCCCCTAATATCTAATGAAATCCCTAATGAATTCCCTAATATCTCAGCCTGTTTTAAGCTGAGCCTTGTGTTTTCTCTAATATCTAATGAGTTCCCTAATATCTAATTCCCTAATATCTAATGAATTCCCTAGTATCTCTGTTTTAAGCTGAGCCACAGAATCACTAAGGCTGGAAAAGACCCTTAAGATGGTCAAGTCCAGCCATCAACGCAGCACCACCACCATGTTCATGTTAAACCGTGTCTTCTGGCACCACATCCCCAGGGATGGTGAGCCCACTGCTTCCCTGGGCAACCTCTTCCAATGCTTTACAACCCTTTCAGTGGATTTTTTTTCCCTAACACCTAGTGAAATCCCTAATATCTATTTCTCTAATATCTAATTCCCTAATATCTAAAGGATTCCCTAATATCTCAGCCTGTTTTAAGCTGAGTCTTGTGTTTTCCCCAATATCTAATGAATTCCCCAATATCTAATGAATTCCCTGGTATCTCAGCTTGTTTTAAGCTGAGCCACAGAATCATTAAGGCTGGAAAAGACCCCTAAGATGGTCAAGTCCAGCCATCAATGCAGCAGCACCACCATGTTCATGTTCAAACATGTCCTCTAGCACCACATGCACATCAAATGTTGTTGGAACACTTACAGGGATGGTGAACCCACTGCTTCCTTGGGCAGCCTGTTGCAATGCTTTACAACCCTTTCAGTGAAGTTTTTTTTCCTGAATATCTAATTCTCTAATGAGTTCCCTAATACCTCAGCGTGTTTTAAGCTGAGCCTCGTGTTTTCCCTTCTATCTAATGAATTCCCTTCTATCTAATGCATTCCCCAATATCTAATGAATTCCCTGCTATCTCAGCTTGTTTAAAGCTGAGCCACAGAATCATTAAGGCTGGAAAAGACCCTTTAGATTGTCCAGCCATCAACGCAGCCCCACCACCATGTTGACATTAAACCATGTCCTCTAGCACCACATCCCCAGGGATGATGACCCCACTGCTTCCCTGGGCAGCCTGTTCCAATGCTTTACAACCCTTCCAGTGAATTTTTTTTCCCTAGTATCTAATCTAAACGTTCCCTAGTACAACTTAAGGCCAGATAGCTGCTGCCTCATGCAGTAATGGAGAAGAGCAGTGTATTAACTTACTTTTTAATGTGATGCTGTCTGGTCCAAAACGCCATATTCCTTGGTTTATAGCTGAGTAAGCAAAGGATGCTGTTTTCTTTGAGCTTGCATTTGCATTTTAATTTATTTGGAAGGATAATCCCATTTTCACTGCTGAACTTTCACTCTTTACTCTCAGGAAGAAAACTTCCAGTAATTATGCCTGTGGCGTTTTGGCCTCAAGGTTTTGTTTGATGGATCTTTACCTTGTTTTAATATTAGCTGTTTAAATACTCACTCTGGTGCTGTTTGGCCTAATGGGGTCTTGTCTCTCTCCTTGTCTTGTTGTCTCTGACCCCACAGCTTTCCTCCAGCTTGCGCTCCAAGATCCTCAAGCCCAACCTGTACCACGACACCAAGCAAGGAGCCACGGAGTACCAAACTGCTAAAGAGTGTTTGTTTAAAGCATTCCTGAAGGCAGGACTGGGAGCCTGGGTGGAGAAGCCCATAGAACAGGATCAGTTTTCCCTCACAGTCTGACACACAAACTGCACATCACTGGCGAAGGGGAGTTGTTCTGGAGATTCCTGGTGTCCAGCGTTGCTTTCTGGCATCTCCACAGCCGTCGAAACATCTTTCTGCTCTTTGGAGTTGGGTTTCTTTGGGTTTTTTTTTGAAACTTCACAGTAGCTGTTTCTGTTTTGCCTAAGTATTGAAACTCAATGATGATGCAACACATAATTGTATATTTTGTTATAGGAAAGTAATTTCTGGTGTATTTCTAGAAATACTTTTACTGTAGAAAACTTGCAGTAAGGCTGTCCTTACTGTATACAATGACTCATTTTTTCTGGGTTAAAATAATTTCTTTTTTAATTCAATGTCATCAAGTGCATGAGGAAATTAATAGTTTCTCTAGGTTTTACACCACACTTTTAGGAAGTAGCTTACTTTTTAAAAAAGAAAATAGGTGACAAAGCTGATTCTACTCCTCTGTTAACTTGTTTTTCAACTGCAGATATTTTTAGTACATAGACCACAGAGGCGGAATGGAGTCTGGACAGCTAGTTTTTTTTCCCAATTCCTTGCTCTTTAAAACCAGCTGCTGAAAATTTCATGTCTTTGATGTATGTATTTATTAGTCTGTGAGCCAGTTTTTAACATGCAGCTTTTAATTCTGTTTTTAAAAATACATTTACCTCCCATTTATACCCATTGTGAAGTCTTCATTTTTTTTACCATTGTAAACTGGAAACACCAAAATAATTATTTGTAAGTTAAGAAGTTTAGTCTATCACATGCAGAAGCCTGTTTAGAAGTAGATGATTTGTGTATCCCAGGAACTCATCTGAATACAATCTTAACTGTAACAGCAATGTAACAGCTTTAAAAAAATCTGCTCATTTTAAGGGCACCAAGCCTGAGTTGCCAAAACCAGTGACTACTTGTTGGGTATTAATTGCTCTCCTCTAGAAACTCTTGTAACAGAGAAACCAATTCTTAAAACTTATTTCCTGTGAGTTATATCTGCTTTCAGCCAAATTGTTGTGTCTGAGATTCCCTTTTGCCTTTGGGCTTTACGTGTGTGATGGGCATCATGAAGCTAATTAGGTAAGTTGCTCTCAAATCTGTGTCCATCTGTTCTGACTGTTCCTTTAACAAGTGTTTTTCCTGGAGGTGTGGACACTTGTGCTTTATGTAAAAATATAAGATGGAAGCAAGATACTGAGGTTTGATGAACTGCTGTGTAGGAGAAGCACCTCAGCCCCAGCACCCCTGGGGTCAGCAGGTCCTTGGGGTGCTGAAGACTTTGGCCAGAAGTGGGTTTACACCAGTCATGAATCCTAAGGCATTTCTGCTTGAGTAGGAGCCTGTTCTCAGCTTTAAAGACCTGAAAATCACTTGTGCATGAGTTGGAGTCTCTGGGTTCATGTCCTGGGAGGAAGACACTGAGGTGCAGACAGTGCATTGGGGTGGTGCTGTGGAAGACAGCAAGCATTCCTCTGGGAAGACAAGAGAGGCTGTGACCCAGGGCTCCCTCAGGGAATTGATGCTTCTGGAGGTTATTGCCTTTTCCAGATGCTGGGGAGGATGCTGCAATGGAAGAGCTGGATTAATTCACCTTGGTGGTGGCTTCAGTCACTTCATTCAGCTTCTCATTAAAGCTGAGAGCACTCCCGTGGCCTCTGCAGGCCAGCAGGGCTCTTGGAGTCATCATCCAACCCAGGTGCAGACCGACCTCTTCCAAAACCCTTCAGCTTCTCATTAAAGCTGAGAGCACTCCCGTGGCCCCTGCAGGCCAGCAGGGCTCTTGGAGTCATCATCCAACCCAGGTGCAGACTGACCTCTTCCAAAACACAAAGGAATTCAGTTACATGTGGTCAGATTCTGCAAGCTCTGGGGCACCAGTCTTGGGATTGACCTTGTCTTGGTCACGCTGCAGAAGTTCTGTTTGGGGCTGTAACTGGGTGTGTGAACATGTTTCTTTTTCTGAGGAAAAGGTGGTCAAGCTGTGTGTGTTTCCTTGGAGTCATTGCTGCTCTCAGGTGAAATACACATTTTTAAGGGACTCATTCAAAAGTTGGCATCTCGCTGATTTTTTTCGAGGACTAGGAAAGTAGTAGCTCAAACTAATTTTTTTAATTAAGTCAGAAATATGAACAAAATATTTAAATAGTATTATAGACCTAGATTTTTAGCTGTTGGAATGAACTATTAACATTAAACTATAATGGAAATATATTCCATGACAGAATCTTTTGACAAAGGAGTTGTGCCAGGTTATTTGTGAGGAAAAATTCTCTCGTTGGTAATTCTGGGATTTTTAAAAAGAAGCTGTCCAGGGTAGTCTGCAATCCATGTCTGTCTTGTGGGAGTCAATAAAAACTGCTTGGCTTCCTTCAATCCCTTGTTCCTTCTTGTGCAGCTCACAGTGGAAGGAAGTAGGGAGAGCTCCCTGGAAATCAGTGTCACTGAGCAAGGAAGGGATGGCCATGTAGGTAATCTCAAGTGATTGTAAAAAAGATCAGACACCTCAGCCTCTGGCAGCTGCCAGCTTTTGTAGGAAACCAGCTTTTGGAGACTGAGGGCTCTGGAAAACCTGGGCTGGGTAGGTGGGAGCTGGCCTGCACAGGGAGGCTGTACTGCTGCTCTGGGACATGCTTCTATTTCTTTATTTTTATTTTCCCCTTATATTTGATTGAATATTTATATAATTATTTTGATTGAATATTTGCATAATTGAGTATTTGTCTCAGGATCTTCAAAGGACTTAGAGTAACAACTTTAATGTTGATGAATACTTGAAATTGAATTTAAGGTGTTTTTTTCTCCAGATGGCAGTCTGGCTTGTAGTAAAGTTTTATAGGTTAGGTAAATAGATAATTTTAAATATAGATGTTTAAAAGAAAATATGTATATATGTATATGTTCTGCAGGATCATTTTAAGAAAATCTGGGCCTAAAGGTTAACACTTGAAATCTTGCTTATGGCTGTGTACTCAGGACTGGTAATAACTGTAGATTATTTACTGATTGTGTGAGTGTTGTTGTGTAGGAGCTTGTTAGCAATGGGGGTGTCCAGCTGACTCTGCCCCTGGAGCACCTGGTGATGGGAACAGGGACTCTGCTGCCTTAGGGATGTACAGCAGAGGGGTTTCTGTACAGCTGGCAATTCCCATTTTCTCCTTGTCTTGGAGAAATCTCCTCATGGCTGGTCACTGCACAGGAAGCTCTGGAACGGAAGGGTTTTGTGTGCAGTTCCTCTAAATGTAAGAGAGCTAGCAGCTGAAAGGCTCAGGGTCAGGGACCTGGGGTTGCTTTTCATCAGTCCAGCTCTGGAGATGGGCTGGGAGAGCTGCAATGTCTGTGCAGGCACAGTTTGGGTGATGGGGAGTGGGGCTGGCCCAGCCTCATCCTTAATGGGCTACAGCTGTGCAGGACAGGTGAATGCTGTTGAAGGGAACGAGCCATGGAGTGCCCAGGGGCACTGACCAACCACCAAAGGGAACAGAGGGCACACAGGTGCAGGGCATCAACAGGAGGGGATAAAAGGCTGGGCTGAAGGACAAGGAGGGCAGATGCTTGCAGCCTGCTGAGGTGTCCTGGTGTTACTGTGTGTGGGCAGTGCCTGAAGCCTTCAGAAGAGGTGAGGAGTTACTCTGAAGCTTTCTGATTTTGTGTGGTGATACTCTGTGTGTGGTGGCTGTCTCACTGTGACATTGCTGTGGCATATGCTGAGACAGGGCTGTTCACCAAAAGACAATCCCTGGGGAGGCCTTAGAGCACCTTCCAGTGCCTAGAGGGGCTCCAGGAGAGCTGGAGAGCACCTGGAGTGCCAGGGTAATAGGTATGGCTATAAACTAATGGAGGTTAGATTTTTGACTGGATGTTGGGAAGAATTTTTTCCCTGTGAGGGTGGGGAGGCTCTAGCACAGGGTGCCCAGAGAAGCTGCCCATCCCTGGAAGTGTTCAAGGTCAGATTGGATGGGGCTTGGAGCAGCCTGGGACAGTGAGACATGTCTATCCATGGCAGGGGGCTGGAACTGGATGAGCTGTAAGGTTCTTGCAAACCATTCCATGATTTTGTCATGCCCAGGAGTGCATGTAGCCAAGGAAAACCCCACAACTCACTGTGCTCTCACTGCAAGTGTGCTCAAGTGAAAGCTGTTGGTTCTGAGTGTTTGGGAGCATGAGGCAGAGCCTGTGTCAGAGAGTAGTGCTGCCTTTGGAAACCAAGCTCTGGTTTTAGAAGAATTTCTAGCTAGGAATTGAGAATGTGTTCTAAGAACTGCTTAGTCATGGTCACCACATAATTAAAATGTTGAGTTTTTTAGATATCAGTTTATAAAAATAGTTTTATGTCCATTCCTTAAATTATTGTTTGGAAGGCTCATGCTTGCAGAGAAGCTGCACTTTGAATTCTTTCTAATTTCATAATCATTAACTGTCCACTGTGAAAATTATCCCAAAGTTTACTGAAAAGGAAGGAGAGCTGCAATTCAGGTAGAGAGTCAGAACCAAAATCTATCATGTTATTTAAAACCTAAAACTCCACAGAAAAAAATGTATAAAATATAACTTCTGTCTCAGAATCACTGCCTGGGTTTTGTTGGGTTTTTTTGTCCATTTTAAAATTTGTTTTCTAATACAAAGTGTTTTCAGTTGAGCTTCACTGTTTCCACCTGGGCTTTGTGTGCTCCTGTTGGCAGAGGAGGTTGTGTTTATCCTGGGGCTGGAGCTAGCAGAGGCACAGAGCTTTTTGTGTGTCCATCTGAGGCTTTTGGGGCTCATTGGGCCTGCTGCTCTTCCTTTGTGCAAACAGCTGGAGGATTTGCAGCAATTTTGGGTTGATCCCTGTGGGAGAAGTTGTGTGGGTCTCTGGGCAGGCAGGCTTGGTGTTTGGAGCTGCAGGATGGGGGGTTCATCCCTAGGCAGGTGTTTGTCCCTAAAATGGGATGAACTCTGGCAGTTTTCCCTCCTCAGTGCATCCACTGGCATTGTGTGCTCGAGCCCATACAGGGCTTCCCATAAAACTGCTTTTCCTGGCAATAATGCAAACCAATCATCAGGGGCTGCAGGAACTGAGCTGGGGCTGGAGTCCTGGAGCTGGCAGGGCTGTGGGGCCCAGGGAGGGCACACATTCCTTTTTGGATCATGTCCATGTACTGTGTTTTTCTGCACCTTTCAGCCAAAGGCCTGTCCCACTACCTGCTAATGAATGGGCAGTTAATTGCACCCACAGCATTTGTGTTTGCAGCCATGAGTTTTGTGGGTAGCTGTGCTTTGTTTTCTTCAGTCATTCCAGAAGAGAGGAATTGAGAGCTGTGTTTGCAGCCAGCCTCAGCAGACAGAGCAGTTTAAGTAATACCTGTTCTCTGGAGGGGAAGCTCCACAGTTGGTGTCACTGCCGTGTTTTTATGTTTGTAATATCTTCATCGCTATCATACCAGTATCATTTCTGTTGCAGTTTGGCTGAGATGTCCTCAACAGGTTTAAGATGCAATGTGTGTGTGTGTGTGAATATGTATTTATACATCCCTGTGTATAATATTGCTGTATATTATTTGCATTGAGCAGTTACTCTTCCCTGTGTGACAGTGCAAACACATCAGCTTTACCTGCCTGGTGTAAGATTATTAAAGAACACTTTCAGATACTGTCCTTGACACTTTCTCCATTCATGACCCCAAATTTGAAGAGGAGACCTTGTTATACCTCTGGTTTGTCACTTTCCTTCCAGCATTTCTGTCCTCCTCCCAGTGTCACTGCTGAAGCACAACCCCTTGGTCGATTATTTTAAGCAATGACTGTTTTGCATACTACCTTGCTTTGTTTAAGTAATGTTTGTACAGAGATTTCAAAATATAAAGAGCTATATAATTGCTAAGTTTCATTATTATTTTTTTTATGTCAGTGTTGCTAGTGACAGCAGAACAATGAGTGAAATGTCACAAAATACTGGGCATGTCCTAAAGATGGTGGTTTTGGTTATGTCCTGAAGAGCTGCTAAGAGCATGGGAGAGGGGAGGGCAAGTGACAGGTCTGTGACTCCAGTGGGGACACATGGCCTGTGGCAGGGTCTGAGAAGGGCTGTGCCACCTCTGGTGTGTTTTAAAACTGGCATTTTGCACCCAAATCCCAAGTGGGATCCCCAAACCTGTAGGTGCTCACCAGGGTTATCACCCCAGCACGTGTCTGCCATTGGGTTTGGGTCCTGAGCCGGTGAGCCCTGTGGGTGCCAGCACTGCCACTGCCCAAGGAAGGGACACAGCTTGGGACACTGCTCCCCAGTGCTGGGACAGCAGGAGCCCAAACACCTGATGGTCACCTTCAGCAGCACCTGTCCCAGCAGAGCAGGAAGGTCTGCTCCAAACATGCTACCCTTGGATGCCTCTGGAGAATCCTGCTCTCGGTTATCAGTCAGGAATGCCAGCTCAGATCCAGGGCTGCAGCACTGCCTGAGGAGGGGCAGGGAGCCATGGACACATGGCCCCTCTGGATCTGTCACCCTGGAAGCAGGGGCACCAACTTACCTTGCATAGAAGAAATAGAGATTAAGAGTCAGATCCAAGAGGGTTCTGCTCCAGAACTGCTCCACAGCTGCTTGTGGGACTATCATGGGTAATAGCCTTCAGACTGATATTTGCTGACCCATCATCTGGTTTATCAGATCAGTTCCTGATTGGAAGGAGGGGTAAGATGGGAGATCGCTGCATGGGTGATGCACCTGTTTAGCAAAGACCCCTTGTAAGCTCCTGTGATCCTTGTGGGTCCTTTCAACTTGGAATATTCTGTGATTCTGTGACCTTTCCCAGGAACAACAGCAAGGAATGTCCTAAAGGAAGCTCCATCAATGTGAAAGTGGTTTCTGGCTTGATGGGTCTAGGCTGGACTTGATGACTTCAGAGGCCTTTTTCAACCTGACTGCACGTGTGGTGCTGACACTGAGCACTTGCACAGCCACAGTTTGGAGGATGCTGGATAAGGGGCACCACATGGAGAGGCAGCAGTGCCAAGAGCATCTCCTGGCTGAGGCACGTTCCCCCAGGCTGTGGCACAGCCAGGTGACAAAGCCCACCAGGGTGAATTGCCCCAGGCTCAGCTGTTGGTGCTTGGTACAGGGCAGTGATCTCCAGGGAGGGTGCAGGAGCTCTTCCCCTGCAGGTCAAGTTGTGTTTATTCTGTTTTGCTTGGAAATCTGTTACCTGTAGCAGGTGGGAAGATTATGGGAGAGCTGAGCGGTGAATTATTGGAAGCACTATTGGAAGCCTGTGGTTTCCAAGGTAAGTTTTAATGGAGTTTTTTGTCACTCTCATGGAAAAACTGGGCTCTGAATTTCAGTTCAAGGCTTTGCAAATGGCCAGAATCCCTGCAGTTTGCCCTGCCACAGTGGTAACAACACAGAGGTGGGACCTGCTGGTGCTGCTGCTGATTGAGCTCTTCCCACTGAGAGATCAGGCCCGACACGAGCACTTCAGCTGCTGAAAATGCCAATTATCTCCCTCCAGAGCCTGTGCTGAAGTGGGGTCTGCAAACCAGGAGATGTGCATGTCAGGCCAAGTGCAGAATTCCTGAGGACACGGCCTGTGCCTGGAGTGATGGCCCAGCTGATGCTCACTCTGAGCTGTTCAAACCAAGGTCTGGAACAGCAGCAAACACAGAGCTCCTTCAGATGGCACACAGCAAGGACTGTGTGCTTTTGGAAAACAAACCACTGGAGTCCCAGCCACGAGAGGCCAACATTTGAAGAAGACAGCTTGGCAGCACTTCTGCTGCAGCCACTGGCACTTCTGCCATGGGGGCAAAGAGCTTTGGAGCAGGTTTGTTGAACCTCACACCAGTAAGGTGGGAAGCTGTGAGCCGGCCCCAAAAGGGACCCAAGGGATGCCAACAAGAGGTAAATGCTTTTAGGGGGGCTGTGCCCACAGGGATCAAACTGGAGTGATGACCATCACACTCTGAGAGGACAGCAGAGGGTGAGGTGTGTGGCTGCACAGGCACCTCTCAATCCACTGAGGCCTCTGCTCACACAGCCCCACAGCACCGAGCCTTCCCACGACCCAGCAGGGCTGTACTCCTCTTCTTGCAGGAAAATAGAAGGATATTCATCCCCCTCTCTTCAGTGCCTCAGGTGCATGGCTGGAAATAGTGAAACCTCCCGAGCCACAGAGGGGTGAGCCTCAAGAGACATTGTCCTCCTTGGATGGCTGTGCAGGCAGCCAGGCTGCTTTCTAAGGGAAATGTGCTTTTTCCATGGATGTTTCCAGCACTGCAGTGGGAATCTTCTGGCAGCTGTCACTTGTGGATGTTTGTACCACACAACAACAAAAGATGAACCATCCAAATAGGTGGGATTCAGCAGCAGCCCTGAGGGGGAGCTTGGACCACTCAATAAGACTGTAGCAGGACAAATGTTGTTTGTATTACAAACCAGACCCTGATGAGAGGGGCCAATTTGATTTTTATTTCTGCCTCAACATGTTATGAATCCATTTTGTAACACAGGATGGAAAATTACTCTGGGGGCTGTGCTGGAAGCCCTGACATGTGCCACGTGTTAAGGAGGGGAGCCCTGTCCCAGGGAGGTTTCACCTGACAGCCAGCCAGGGCAGACAAAGCTTCCATGATTTTCCCTTCTCTCTTTGCTATCCCCTCTTCTGCAGAGACATTTTTCAATGGCAAATTCTCAGATGTAGAGAATTCTCAGGTTCTCAGATATAATACTGCTGCATTTGTGCTTTATTTTCATGTGAGGAATATAAAAAAGAATCTTCTCTGACTGCTCTTACAGCAGGACAGGACACCTGATGGAAAGACAACGATGATCTTTATCAGCCTCTGTTCCTTCAGCATCCCAACAAAGCCACCCACTCCCCTGCAGGTGCAGAGTGAGAAACAGAAGGCCCTGATGCTGTGCAAGTGCTGCTCAGCAACAGCAAAGCATTGCTCTCTTGTCAACACTGCTTTGGGCTCAAATCTGCAGCTGTGAACAAATATAAACTCTTCCAGCCAAACCCAGTGCAGCTTGTGTGTTCCAGTTCCTCTTGGTGAGGAGCTTGTCCCTCAATTTGGGTGTAAACCTAGAATTGCAGCATTTTAAGAGCAGAATCCAGCATTTGTTCTTGCTGGATTTCACTTGGTTGGTGATTTCTGGAGTGCACCGATCCATTAAGATATCTCTGTAATGATCTCTATATCCCCATGGGAATTAATTGTTCCTTCTAATCTGTTACTATTGGGCTAACTCTGAGCCTGGGGAGCACATTCAGGCTGCCAGCTGAATTTTCCCTCAGTCTGCTGCAGCTGCTTTGAGTCTGTTTGTGACAGTCCCAGCTAACAGCTGGGAAGCTGAAATTACCCATAAAGGTAAGGATCCTGAGATTTTCCTGAATAACCTATGGAATAATAACACAGCGATGCTCTTTTGATGGATCCTGCCAACTTATGAGGCAAAAATTATTTTCCTCGCTGATAAAGGTGAATCTTGCTGGGCACAAACAGCCCTGGCATTGCACAGATGTGGTCCAAACCCACAAAAAGTTGCCATTCTCAGAGCCAGATTTGGATAAACTGCTTCCACTCTTCCTGTTGGTGTCATTCTCTACAGATGGGAGGATAGAAGAAAACAGCACCCCCCTCCCTCTGGTACACACAGAAAAATTACAGCCAATAGTAATGATCCCAAGGTCCTATGAGGCTGTGCAGGTTTCCTGGTAATGTCTTATCCTGAGCCCCAAGGAGGCAGAAAAATTCCCTAAAAGGAGAATTTGGCCAACGGCTGGGCCCTTTTTCCCCCAAAAAGGCCAGGTGGTGTTTTTTTGTGTTTGGTTTTTTTTATATATATTTTTTTTTTAATTTCATGGAGATTGTTATTAATTACCTGAATGTACAGGGTCTATGTGTTGACAAGTATACACTTGTGAAAAATCTCTGCAGTGCTTGGAAGCTCTTCAAGCCAACTTTTTCCAGGATAGTTATTGGTGGCAGGTAGAATTGCATTTAAAAATCCAGTTTTTACAGTTTAACAGTGTACCTGCTGCTTTGCAGGAAGGGAGGAGTCTCTTCTGCCTGTGGCTGGATGTGATTTAATTTATCAATTAAAACCAAATTAAGGGCTTCAGCTGGTGCTGGGAGCATGCTCAGGAAAGACAGTTCTGATTTTACAGAAATCATGGGGTTTCTTGTAAGACTGCCCATCACACTTTTTGTAGTATTATGGCTTCAGTTTGAAAGGAATCTTATGAATATTTATTTTCTGTTCTCCGTTTCACAAACACGTTCCCCAGGTATCTCATTCTTTGGTATATAGATCTGTGCAGGTTTTAATTTGAAAAAGGGGTTGTTCAATTGTTTCAGCGATGATTTCCCTACTATTTAAGTGATTTTTGGGGTAAAATCTTGGGGTTTATTTATTGTTTTCCCCTTCCACCCCTCCTCAGTTCAGCTTTCTGGTCACTTTCAAAGCGAGTGATATTTATTTTCGTAATTCACTTTGACTAACATAAAGGGAGGGAGAATGTCACAGTGACCCGTGTGCGCCTCTCATTTTTAAATTATTGGCTTTTACCTCCACCGTGTGGCAGCTCTTCAGAACTGCTTTTGCACACAAGTAGAAAAAAGGACAAAGATGAGTTTACTAAATGGGTTAATTCAGGCTTCTAAATCGCTTCAATGAGGTAATTCTTAAAATTCTCAAACATTCTTAAAATATCACCAGTGTTCACTCATTTCCATTTTGAGGTGGGTGTGTTGACCAAATGATATTTCAGCAGAATATACCATAATGTAAATTTTTTTTGGTATAAAAATAATTATCTATTTTCTGATAGCCTATGTGCATGTGTAAAAATACAAAGCTTGCATAATTTTCCTTTCATTCACAGATGAGCCTTCAAAAAGTGCTGCTTAACCATATTTAGGAACTCTAGGCTGATCAGGTATTAAGTGAGGGAAAACAAAACCAGCTGGTCCAGAAGCAATTTGGATTCGGGAGCTGGTTTATTGCATCTCAGACTGCAGGTGAGAAGGCTCAGGATTAAACATCTTAAAAAATATCATCTGCAAAATGCATCTTTAAAATAACGCCTGTAAAATGCTTTTTGCCTTTGTTAAGGAATGCTTTGATTCAGGTATGCTGTTGAGCAATGTCTATGAGCTGTGCTTCCACCAACAAAGTGATTTTTTCCACAAGTAAAACTCGTGTTGGAATCAGGCTGAGAAACTCTAAATTCTGCTGTTATCTTGGTTTCTCAAGTTTTTAATCTTTGTAAGTGGAAATTAATTAATTAATAAATAAGTTTATTCAGCTTCAATAAAGAATTTATTGCTGATGTATTCAGGCGCAGTGAAAGTGACCCCAAAATTCTGATCTCTGTGGTTTGTGGGTTTTGTTCATTCCAGTTCTTGGCCTGAAGAACTGGAGTCTCTCTTCTGCTTAGGAGCAGCAGGAAAGTGAGAAATTGTTCTGAGCAGCCTTTGTTTCATGGTTTCAATTGTTTATTGTGTCAGGTTTTGGTATAGTTCACTGCAGAAATCTGTTTATGAACAGATTCATCATTGGTTGCAAAGATGAAATAATGTTTTAGTATGAAAAACTCAGAATTTTTCAATATTTTTTTCTTTTCTGTTGTGTATCTCAGCCATCTAATTTTTAGGTGCTGGTGAGTGTTAAATAGTGTTAAATACTGTAACACTTAAATAGTGTTAACACTTAAATAGTGTTGTTCTTTTGCCAAAACTCCTGTACGGTTGGCTTGAAAGAATTTGAATTACAAAGTTGTCTGGAATGACAAAAAAAACACTGTAAAATCAATTTTTAAAGCTGTTTAGATATTTTAATATATTAATAACATATATTATTAATTCAACTAGAGTCATTTTTGTCTCCTGCTCAAAAATAGTTATCAATCCAGACTGCAATAAAAGTCACCTCTTGCAAGAGCATCTTTCTAAAAATTAATCTTGTTCATGAATATGAGCATAATGAAGAATTTCAAATGTACTTCTAATTATGTTGTTATGGAGACAGCTAGCCTAATGGACACACAATGATTAATTGGAAAATGGGTTTTTTAGTGCAGTGGGTGACAGTTTTCACTCTTCCTTCAGCTAGAGACGGTCAAATTTAGATATTTCTGGTCATCTTCCTAGCTGAGCCTTGAAATATTTGGGTTTTTTTCCCCAGATCTAAGCAGAGTTGCCACTGGGAAAGGTCCTGCAAGGTAGAAAACCATAAATTATCCAAACTGGAAGGGACCCATAAGGATCACAGCCCCCAACTCCTGTCACCACAGCTATGGCACTGGTACCTGTTTTAACTCACTCCTGGTTGTGCTGTGGTGGTGGAGGCATTCTGAGCCCTAGGAGATAAACCCAAGTTTATTTAGGAGAATTAAAGCTGTAATAGCAAATCATTGTGATGCAGGAGCAGCTGTGTGGATGCTTTTATTTCTAGGAGGCTTTTGTGGCATCTGGCTCTGGGTGGGCATTTAATGAACATTGATGAATGATTTTTGTGTGTGAGAGAGTTCAGGGAGTCATTGGTGCAATGCAGAGTGTGACAAAACCAGGTCAAGTATAACTAATCCAAAATGAAGAGTAAAATCTGCAAGAAACCAAGAATGGCCTGGAAAAGTGATTGGGAAACTTCCCAAACATCACCAAACTGCTGCAAAATGCCAACAAGTGTGGGAAGATTTTGTTCTGATTTATCTCCTGCTGTCTGAGATGTGTTTGGAAAGTTCATGTCCTTCTAAAAGAAAGTTTTGTTTAAAGAACAAGATGTCTGCTGAGGAAGGTGGAATGGAAAAAAAACACCCCTCCCTCCAAATTACTACAAGTCTGAAACTTATGGGCGTTCCAGGCAAAAATGAAGGAAAAGGAACAACGGTTCTTTATTTAGGATATCTCTCTGTGTGTGTGTATTTATATAACACAGAACAGAACAAACAACAACACAGTAACAGAAGTTTCCCACCTGCCAAGCATCTTTTCAGATGAAATTCACTGAGAGAGAGAGCTACCCCAAAGCAGTTTACAATTCTGACTTTAAATTTAGCTTTGACATATAACAAGGGGGCACTCGGGTCTGAGCCTTGACACCTTGCATGGGGAAAATGAGGCTGCATCAATTTACTCACTTTCAACCTTTTCACTGCATATGGAAGAGAGAGAAATGGCTCAAGAACACTTTCTCAGCATTCTTCCAATGCCATTTTTTTTGTGCTGTTAAAGTAACATGATCAAAATTGCCCTCTCTGTTTCTTTGCCCTGAGCTGGAAGCTCATGGGGTGTGTTTGACAGGGCAATGCCTAATTTTTTTTTTTTTTTTTTTGCATATATAGACTTCAATTTTCAGGTAGAGACTAATGATTGACCAGATCATTTGACATGAACTCCATATATACATCTATATTGTTTTTTTCCCTGATGCGAAGAGCCAAAAAATCATTACACTTCACCTATAAGTCTAATAGTTCTTTTCTGAAGCCTTACAGTATTTTATTTCATGTTCTGTGGGTTTAATTTTCTCAAACTTTTGTCTCCTGAAATCAGCGAGAATCTTAAAATTGAAATCTCCAGCTGTGAAATGACAGGACTAAAATAGGCTGGTGAGTTTGACAGAGTGTTAAATGAATTGTGGGTACATCTTATTGTTTTAATAATACCATTAAAACCTGGGTTTCGAGGGCTTTACTCTTGTGTGGGGAGGGTCTTGCTCATGTAGGAAAGTCTCTGGAATCCAGGTACCTCCTCTCTTATTTGCTGAAGGAGTCTTCAGTAGGAATGTTCAAAATCTGAAAATTTAAACCTTCCAAATCCCTCGTGGAGGACTCGACCTTGTGGAGCACAGAGTGATTTGTTCCAGCGTTTGCTGTCACACTGATTTTGGGCTCCCACTCTGGTCACAGTGCCTGTGGTGAGCACGGCAGAGACTCTGGGAGGAGGCGCTGCCCTGCAGGGCTGGGAATGTGGGACTGATGGGGATTGGGCTCTTCTTCTACAGGCATGGGAGTGATTGGGCTGAAAGGTCAAGGCACTGGAACCAGGGGGACTCCTCGGGTTTTAGTTTTTATGTTTTTCAGGTTCTGCGCTGCTTTAGTGTGTAATTCTGGGCTTCATTTAGGGGTTGGTGAGCTCTATTCACAGAGTAGGGGGACAAAACAATTCCTTCTCTAGCTGGGGACCAAGGACAAGTGATCCAAATCTCAGGCCCAAGAGCACAAACAACATGGACTGAAGAGAGAAAAACAAGAAGGATGTGATTTGATAACCTAAAGCTGGAATTGGACAATTAACTCCAATATGCAAATGGAGCAGAACTTATAAAAGTGAGAGACCCTGTGACCAGTTGTCCATTTTGTGACCATTTTGGTTCATCTTGGGTGCAGCCCTGGCTGGGCTCTTGTGCTGCCCAAGGTGGATCCACTGAGGCCTTTTAATAAATCCCTGCTTTATTCTTTATTTCCATCTAGCCTCAGTTCTAGGTCAGCCTTCACGAGAGTTCCAGGGTGGATCTAGAGTGGCACGTGTGGATCAGCCTCTGTTTAGCACTGCAACAAAAAACATTCTTCCCTTCTTGCTATGGAACAAGCAAATTTATTTTGTTTGAAGAGAGCTGGGTGTTGGGCAGTTTGTGCTACAAAACTGTGGCTAAGGCTGTGCCAGTGCACCTTTTCCTTTGGGGCACACAGAGCTGGAGGTGCCTGCTCAAACACAGAGCTGTGCAGAAGGGTCTCAGGATGAGAAAGAACTTTCTGAGAGGTAAAAAAGACACCAGAGGTTGGGGTAATCTCACCAACTGAGTGCCTGCTCACAGGTTTTTCCACCTGGCATTTTCTGGTCACGTAGATTAAGCTTTGCTTCTGCCCACTAAAGCACTTTGTGCTCCCCCTGGTTTTGCAAACAGGAGCCCAAGTGCATTGAGAGGAGTGGAAATAATGTTTTACCTTATCATTTTCAAATGAGACAGCACCAAGAGCTGTACACAGGTGTTGTCACTCCAGTGCAGCCGGGTTTGTGTCATAACAGCAAAAAGGAGAATAGAAATAGCAAGGAAGGGGCTGGTGAGTTATGGGGGGGCAGCAGGTATTATATACATGAAAGTTAAATCACAGTCTCCTGCAGAAGGAATAGAGATCTCTCAGTGAAAGAGAACAAGGAAATATTGTCTTACACAGAGGAGACAGGGTGAAATCCTCCTGCGTCTGAAGTGTCAACTGCACACTGCAGCTTCTCTAAGTGAGGGGAAGAGAAGCTTGGTTTTTCCCTCCCAACAGAGGTCTTGTCAGATTGAGATTTAAATGCTCAGCTACCCTACAAAAACCAGACCTATCCTAACACATGCATGAAAGATTTTTTTTTTTTTTAAGAAATCCACAACTTTGGTAGCAATGTTTTGGTGGATTGTGATTTTGGTGGCAAATAGAAGCAATGCACCAAATTCTCATTTTTTCCCTTTTTTCCCCCCTCAGGTTTTAATAATATGTATAAATTACTATATAAATATTTTTTTCTTCCCAAGGATAAGGAATGCAAGCTTAAAATTATCACCTTGGTGGAAGGAGTATGGCCTGTAGAAAATCCAAGTGTGCATCTCTGCCACCAAAGCCTTTGCAGGGCTTGGCATACCGTCCCAGGTGTTGATCCAAATGTGTTTGCCTGGAATGTTACGACTGATGGCTGCAGGTGAGATGTCACAGGGTCTCTGCTCAGGCAGTGTGGTTTCAAACACAGAGCTCTGCAGAAGGGTCTCAGGATGAGAAAGAGCTTTCTGAGAGGTAAAAAAGGCACCAGAGGTTGGGGTAATCTCACCAACTGAGTGCCTGCTCACACATTTTTCCACCTGGCGTTTTCTGGTCACGTAGATTAAGCTTTGCTTCTGCCCACTAAAGTATGAGTGGAACAAAGGGTGTCACTTGGAATCCAATGGTCACTCCAAAACATTCTGATTAAAGATTTAGGTGCTATTGAAAGTGGTCATATTAGGTTGATTTTGGACTACAGGTCCTAGGTAATTGGGAAGAGATAGAGAGTCAGATCCAGCTAAAACATTCTTTCTAAAAATAAATTTTAAAAATTGAAAAATGAAAAAGTTGGCTTGGGAGTGATAATTAGGATATTTGTTTTGTTGAAACTAAGTTTTTTTACAATATTGGGCTTAGTAATGTAAGCTGTGTGTGTATCCTTTGGTCTCCTTATCTCTGTATCCTTATCTCTGTATTGTTAGACTCCTTTAGTCATCACTTCAGTGATGCCATTTAGGTTTGTATTTTCTTTCATGAGATTTTGGCAGTTTAAGATTTTTTTTTCCTTCTGCATTTCCTTCACCAAAACCCTAAAACAGAGCAACAGGGTATCTCAAGTTGGTTTACAAAATGGATGCCAATGGATGCAACTGAAAAAACAAGGAACAGTTGTTTTGTTCTTATTTTATGACAAAAATAAAAACCCTCTGGTTTTTACATTGGAAATATCAAGGGAACTTTCTCAGTATTGCTGGTATTGAAATACAAAATTCAATGTTGTTTTAAAATGAGAAACCTACATTTGGCCCAAATGAGAAGCTGGGTAATGGGTTAATTAATAATTGATGTTAATTACAACTTGTAACCCCTTGCCTGCCAGACACACTTTTACTGGGGACAAATGAAGTGGGGCTGACCTAATTAGTGTCTCATGTTGTCCCTTGTCACATAATGGGGTTGATCAGCTCATTCCTTAATTGCTTCTCCTGCTGGTGCTGCAGAGAGAATCCTTCTATTCATGGAAAAGCAAAGTACATTTATAAAAATAGAGTGTTCACTTATTGAGTTATAAAGCATCTCAGTGTTCAAGAGAATGGAAAAACCTATAATTCAAAATGTGATTTATGTTCTGTTACCTTGTTTCTGCCTTCACCAGTTTGCAAATACTGGGTTGGGCTGGTTTGCTGGAGGGACCTTTGCTCTCCAGGGATTACTAGTTCCAGAGCCTCATTGTTATTTCATTGAGGATTTTCTTTTAACATATTATTGTATTAAAAAACGAAATCTTTAGGTTAGTTTGTCCATTAGTACTATTTTAAAGGATCTTTTTGATACTGCTTATGTATTTCTTTATTTTTGCTTTGGACTTGTACTGTGGGACAGACTGACAACAGTCCCAGATAATACTTTTTTAATGGGATGGGATTGTTAGGAATGTGTTTTGAGTTGTTTTATTTTTTAGCATTAGTTTTATTACATGGTTATGATAATGGGAAGATGTAATTAGCTGATATTTTGGGTAGCAGATTAAGAATTTAATGTTACAACTTACTTTATAAGTTTTTTGACTAATTACACAACAGCTTATTGACAGTAGTTATATTTAACTACTATAAGAACACATATTTTTAGGTAAAATAATGTTTGCTTATTTTGAATGCAATATCTGCTTGTAAACCTTAAAACACAATGCATGGAGCTCCATTATTAAGCTTAGAACTTCCTCATATCTCACTAGATAAACTTTTCTGCAGTTTAGGGAGTTATTCTAGACAAGTGTTAATACACAGACCATTGCTCTAATTGTCCTTACTTTTCTACATTTTAAATATTTTTTCTGCTGACCAATCTCATGGCTGCTGCTTAGCTCTAATCACAGTTCTGCTGTCTCTGAGGCCTGCTTTGTGCAGATTTCCCAAACCCCTCTGATTTTATAGATTCCTGCAATGATATAAAGGGAGTAACATGAGAAAAAGTAATATGTGTCAAATGTAAAATGAAGGAGAAGTTTAATTTCCAGCAGTTGCAGCAATATTTATTTCCTGAAATACTCTTTGCTCAAACACTCACAGTGTTTTTTAAACAGAGCAAAAAATTCATCCTCCACTGAAACTAATAATGGGTAGTGGGGTTTGACCCCTGCAGTTCTCAGACACTGATTTCTGTGGGGAAATCAGATCTGCAAACTCTGAAAGTGAAAATTCACCGTGTTTTTTCCTGCGTAGCTTTGTGAAATTGAAATCCAGGATGAATTTGTGATTGCAAAGCATTCTCTAAAGCAGAGTGTGGGGGGAAGTGAATGGAAAAAGTCTGGTAACTTTGGTGAAAGTTGAAGCATCATAAAGAATTCCTTGAACAAAGATTTGTCCATCTACTTTAATGTAAACCTGTTTGCTGTGTGCAGGTGAAGTCAGCCTCAAAGCTATTCAAGTTCTCTCACACTTAGCCTTCTCTCACTCGACAGTGCAACTTCAAGTTGTTTGTAACTAATTCCAGAGCTGAGAAACACTTTGCTCACATAGAGAGTGAGCATGCATAAATAGTGTGTATGTCTTTTTGAAGAAGATAGAGCAATTAAAATCATTATAATTTATGCACATAATTATGTGCATAATGAGTGTATAATTTATGTGTAGACAGGGGAGGAAAATTCCTTTAATGGGGAAGTAGGGCTGAGAAAACTGAGAGGTGAGCTACTGATGTGAGAGATGACTGCAAATTTCAATTTCATGCTTTCCCTTTTCACATTCATTGTTGCTATTTTATGAGCCTGTTTCTGTGGAGAAGTTAGTCCTGACCCAGACCTCTTTAGAGAAAAAGCCTGAAAATTAGAGTGGAAGTGTGATGACCTGTGTGGGGAAAGAATCTGAAATGTTCTGTGTGTACAGTACATCCTCTCATGTCCCGTGGCTTCAAAGTACCACAGGGGTAACTTGGCTTTCTTTTTTTCTGATTTATTTTTCAGAACTGGGTGATGTAATTTGAGACCAAATTGTAATTGCCAACCAAACAGATAAATTCATTAGATCAAAAGATTTTACTGCGGCCCTGTGAGGGTGTTGCTGTCCTGGAAGTTTTCAGGCACAAATGGAAACACCACTGATATAAAGCTCTCATGCAGGTCCATAAATTGCCCTGTAAGCCTTTATTAAACTGGAGGAAAGGGTGACCTGCTTGATAAATAAGGACTGGGCTGTGCCGAGCAGCCTGGAAACACGTCAGGGAATGCTATATCTGTTGTCTTGTAACATTAAAATATTGCCCTTCAGCACTTTTGGTGCTCATCTGTAGCCCAGAAAAAGAGCAGTGCAACATAAACTCTCATCCCATCCCGTGCCTTTTGTTCTTTCTTAATTTTTTTTAAATTTTTCTGAAACAGCTATCCCACTTTCCAGGGTCTTTCAAACAACACAGAAATGTATTTTAGGTAAAGTGACAATCCATACGTCACGAACAAAGTGTCTGAGTTAGGAAAATCAGGAGATGGATGTTTTTCATATCCAACATTACTTGTCTTTAGGTCAGGACTATGGGTCATGAAGATTATTATTTATTATGCTTCTTGGTTCTCAAGTAACTTTGTTTTGAGAGCAGGTAATTGTTTTTGCTGTAGCTGTTGTCTAAAGGGCACTGAGTATCCCAGAGCAGCTGCCTTAGGTGCAATAAATACATGTACAGGCAACCAGACCATGAATGTATTTTACCCTTTATCTGTGGGAATAGCAAACAGTGACTGTGTGGCATCTAAAGACCTAAATTAGTCTTTTGCGCCACTGGAATTTTTTTTTCTTTAATGAAACATTAATTCACTTGGCATTTTTGTGAGCAGCCACTGTTTTACTTTCTTTCTACTGAAGCAAAATCTTACAGTGCTGCACTTTGCCACCTTTTTCCTTAGTGTTTTTGGAATGTCCTAATTGCTTTGAAAAGGAATTTACTTCCCATTCCACTTCTCTTGCCAGCTTGGGTAAAAATGGCTTGGTTGTATACAAAAAATAAAATATATCAGAAAAAAAAAGAAAGCAAAAAAGTTTATATTAACATGCAAGTTAGAGAGTGATGCAACTGAGGGATCAGAGGCTGTTGTCAGAACTGTAAAAACAGCTGTACTGAGTTATATATATTATAATATTATATGATAAAAACAGCATAGTCTAAAGTATGAAAGGAAAGCAGAGTGGATGAAACTGGAGGATTTCATCTGTGCCGCTCGAGGCAGATCTGTAGCACTGGATGAAATGATGGTAATTTTTAATAAAAATCCCTTTGAGGTACTCCTTGAAAATGTGACCAACTTGCCAGCAGAGCTGTGGAAACCAGAAGTATCCACTAAAGGCAGCTGGGGCCCAGGGAAAAAATGGATTTATTCCCAAAGGAATAAATTTGAACAAGTCCCTTAGATTTGCTTTAGGACTTTGGGTTAGGATCTGATTCTGTAAAATTCAGAGCAGCTTTAGGAGTGCTGATGAAGCTCAGTCTCTGCATGAAGTCTGTGTCTGTATCACCTTTTGACAGCTTGCAAAGAGTTCTGCAGCTTGTGTTGTGAATCCTAAACCCATCAGCCTCCCTCCTCCTTTTGTTTGAGAAAGAATTAAAGATTTAGTTGGGTTTTATGAGTGTTGCTGGTTGTTGCACTGCACTGTGATTCTGTGCTTGCCAAAGACAGGATACTTGAGCTTCAGGAGTGTGGCAATAGTGACCTTCAGGATGCTTTTGGGAGGACCAAAATCTTGCAGGGATGGATGCCGGGAATTATGAGAAGTAAAAAGCTGTACTGCTATGACTGTTGCTTGTAGAGTAAAATTCTGATTTTGTTGCAATATGAGCCACAAAATGGAGGTGCTCCGTGTGCCAGTTTTAACTTTCTCTTGGATCATTAGAAAGAAACAGAATATGGCACATATAAATAGCCAGGGAACACCAAGGGGTAGCAAGAGCTGTATGGATATTTTTCACAACTGAGATGCAATTCATGCTGTGTACTTTCTGTCTAGTTTATCTGGAGGAAAACAAATCCACCTCCTGCAAACTTGGAATGTAGTTGGGTAGATGCAATCCCACAGCCATTCTTTCCAAAGCTTATTTTCCCATTTTGTGCATGTGAATGCAAATCCAGATGCTTGCTCTGCAGAAACATGGGTGCAGAAAACCAATTTTAATTAAACTTTAATAAAGTTTTAAGTAAATTACTATTATAAAGCATTCTCATTAAAGCTTGACAGCAGATGATTTAATTATTTTCCTTGGGTTAGGAGTAGCTAGTTTATAACAAAGCCAGGAAAAACAATCAGCTTTAAAATTGAGGCTATCCAGTCCTTTTGTTTGCTTGTTTGATCAGGATTAATCAATTCACCCCCTGTTCTGCTCTGCAAACATGGAGGCTACAAAAGCCCCTCCATCTAAGCCTAAAACACCCTTGCTCTTGCTGCAGTGGGATCTGCCAGGAGTTGCCAAGGGAGCTCCTTCCATGAACACTCTCCCAGCACTCTGCACTGGGCAGAGGAAGGGATAGCAGCTGGTGAAAGCACCGAGCACCTTTCCCTCACAACTCTAATAATGCTAATTTAATAACTTAATCACTAATTTAATAATCAGAATAAAATTTTAATAAACTGTGTGGCAAAACCTAGGGTTCTGGTTTGGAAATATGATATATTTTAGCATAAACTCACCGTGAAGATGGTGGAACCTTCCTCAGTTTTTAGCTCTGGGTTGTGGTTGTGCATCTCCTTCAAAGTACAACTTCATGTCGAAATTTTCAAGAACCATGCAGCCCAAATCCAATAGTTATAGTTGGATAGTTTTTCTCTAGGCTAATTAGATAAATAAGAGCTTGGGAGCTGATTGTTTTTTGGCTAGCATGGAGGCCTTGATGTGGTTTTTTTTATTTTTTGTGGATAGCTGGGTCAGCGATCTATACTCATTCAATCTGTGACTCTCCTCTATGTTTCATCTTTGCTGTCCTATGAAAATGTTCTTAATGAACTGTAATAATCTGTGGCAAAGCCTAGGGTTCTGGTTTTGAAATATGATATATTTTAGCATAAATTCACTTTGAACCTTCCTCAGTTTTAAGCTTTGGGTTGTCAGAGTATCTTCTTCGCAGTACAACTTAATTTCTAAGTTTTATCAATCAGTAGTAGCCCATTGAGCTAATTGTTTGCTTGCTTGTGTGTTTGGAATCAGCAAAATTAAGAGAGAAATGAACAGAGGCAGGCTGCTTTCTTAACAGAGTCCCAGAAATAAGAGTAATTTTCTGTGTGTTTGAACGAGCCTGCAGCCAAAGTCTCTTTTGTCTCACAGTGACATTTTAGTCTCTGAGTTCCTTGGAAAAGAGGAAAATGACTGGCCACTGGGGCCATTTATTTTTCTTTCTAGGTGTTTAAGGAAAAAGAAACACAGTCTGTTGCCTCACTCTACTGCCCCTCCCATTCCTGATTCAGAGAACAAATCCCCACGGTGTTATTTTAAGGATGCTGCTCTGAATTTTGTTGCCTTTCCAGTTAAAATAAAATATAATTTTTTTGTAGCTGCAAAGGAATTGGGTGTACAGAACTCCATGAAATAATGGGTTTGTGGTTGAGTATCTCTCTTAGCTGTTTCTCTATTGCACTCAGGGACTCAGCTGCATATAAAAGAGCAGAAATTCATACCTAGGTTATTCTTTGACCAAATTTCCTCCCTTCGGTACAACAAGTAGATATGATTCATGTTGGGTAACAGAGCAATGGATAAGAAGATATTAAACTCTAAATTTTTGGTTATCAAAATGCATGAGAGGTACAGAGGGGATGGGGTGGAGGGGTGTAAAGATGTAAAGGAGTGAATTAACCTGGCTTGGACAATGTGGTGGTAAAGCTGGACTAATCCTGGAGATCCAGTGGAAAGGTTTAGGACTCATTCTCACACAGTGGGCAGCTGCAGCAGTTTGAGGTGTTGTTGCCCTTTGGCAGAGTGTGGGAGGAAAGTGAGTTCTGAGATGAGTAAATTCATTATTGTCTCCTAGATCAGGGTACTGCTGTTCTGTTTTGGGGTGTATTTGCTGGAGATGACTTTGCAGAACTGTTCCCTCAAGCTGGGGTTTGAGTCCCTCTTCTCTCTGGCGAGTCATAAACTGGTTATGGGGTTCCTAAGCATCTTGCTCTTACAAACTTCTAGATATTGTAGGCTTGAAACAGTCACAGAGTGTGACAGTGTTCACAGGGGTTCTTGGATGAGGGAAGAGACGAGAATGTTGACTCCGTGTTTCAGAAGGCTGATTTATTATTTTATGATATATATTACATTAAAACTGCACTAAAAGAATAGAAGAAAGGATTTCATCAGAAGGCTAGCTAAGAATAGAATAGCTAAGAATGATAACAAAGGCTTGTGGCTCAGCTCTCTGTCAGAGCCAGCTGACTGTGATTGGCCATTAATTAGAAACAACCACATGAGCCCAATCACAGATGCACCTGTTGCATTCCACAGCAGCAGATAATCATTGTTTACATTTTGTTCCTGAGGCCTCTCCACTTCTCAGGAGGAAAAATCCTAAGGAAAGGATTTTTCATAAAAGATGTCTGTGACAACAGAGCAGTGCAGCTTCTTAGAGGAGTTAATTTTCTGCTTTGCTACAAGAGGACCAGAATAACTTTGTGCAAGACAATTTTGTGCATGTTAAAGAGAATAGTATAATGTCATAGTGTGGATATAACATACTCTAAAGTCTAGTAGGAAAGCAGAGGAGGTGAAACTTGGGAATTTCATCTGTGCCACTCAAGGCAGCTCAACCTGCCAAGAATGTGGCAATGCCCACGTGCCCTGGTGATAAAAAAGGGTCCAAACCTGTGCTCACTCACAGGGCCCCAGCATTTGGTACATCTCTGGTAACCCCTTGAAGATTTCGGTCATTATTTCAATGGCCTTTGCATGCCTTTGAGTATAATTTATTTTTCTTTGGAAGAATTCTGTTGATGAGCAGTATTTTTTGTTCTACTGAGAATGCCAGTTCTGTGTTTCAAACCATAACTGTTTAATATATGTATTGTACATATTTGTGCATATTATGTCTATATAAAAGTCCAATAGAGAAATACAGCTAAATGGAGCCCTATTTTAAGCAGATGAAGAATGAAATCTGTGTTTAAATGGGTCTGCTTTGCATGTACTGCGGCCTCTGGGAGCTGGCTTCCCTCCCAGTCTGTGCTGATCACACTCCAAGCACCTTACTGAGTGCTCTGAGATTTTATATGCATATATATGAACATAAAAAGTCTAGAAAGTCTGGAAATCCATGCAGGAATTGCTTCCAACCCCTTGGCAAGCAGCCAGAGCAAGTGTGAGAGAAAATGAGGATTTTTTTGTGTTTTTTTTTTCCATTGAGCTCGCGTTGTTTGGTACCTGGGTCTCTCCTGGGTACTTAGGGATGCACTTGCATGCAGCGGAGCTGTAATTCCATGCGTTTCCCCATTATCCTTAACTCTAAATTTGTCTCCCAGCAGCAGTGCTGCATGCTGAGAGTCCAGGGGGCTTTTTACACCTATGCCCATGATGATGTCCCTTGTAATGAAATATAATGCTTACAATGTTTAATGGTTTTGTTTCAGAGCATGATGTCTGTCAGGGGCAGGAGCAGTGAGCCCAGCTCTCCAGCCTCCCAGCTGAGCACTTAACAAGCCCAAACTGATGTTTTATCAGCTCAGAGAAGCCAAAACCACTTTGTATTTTATTCTTAGAAGAAGTTGTTATTATTTGTACTTATTTTTTTGGCATTTTTATTCTTTCTGGCTCTGATTTCAACGTGCATCGTGTTGGCGTTTGGTGTGCACCTGTGAATTCAGATATACACAGAAAGTGGGAATGGCTGGATTTTCTATCCAGTTTATTTTGTAGAGGTCCTGAACTAGCTGACTGAGTGCTGTGCAGCTTTGGTTGGGTGTTCAAGTCCCTTCTTTGTGCTTTCAGCAGCAGGGGCTCAGCCTCTGGAGACCTCTCCATGTGTGCTGCCCGTGTCAGGACTGAATTATGGAGAAGCCAATTAGGATTCATCCCCAAAAAAAATCTCCACTGAGATAAAGCAGTTGACAGAGCAGTCTTGTTTCTTAATAAGCTTCAGCAGGTCTAGGAGAATTTGGTCACTGGAGAATTCCTCAAGGAGGCACTTTAAAGATTGTGGAGACTGTAGTTTTCAGGGTGATTTTCATGCCTGCGTGAGGCAGGGTGAGCCAGGATTTCAGTTTTCTCCTTGTTTTTAAATCTCTTTTTCTGCATGTGAGCTTGGTGCAACTGAAGGAGGAGGGGAGGGGAGGGCAAAGACACTCAGCAGAAATCAGTCAGCTACAACAAAAACACAGCAAAGTCCTAGAGCTGGTTTTACTGCGGAGATTGAAGGGAGGAAAGGATGTTAAAGTGTCAGTAGGGCATCAGAACTGCTGCAGAGTGCAGTCATCCCTGGGTTTTGAATTCCCAAACAGATTTTTGCAACAGTGTGATATTTCAGTTTGACTTCAGCCATTTTAATCTCTAACTAGGAGGAGGAATCCAGGGCAGCAGTGTCAGGAGAACTGCAGGAGATTATTTTCAGTGACATCTGTTACAATAGCCTGGAATTGCCAGGCAGGGTGCTTTTCTCCCTGCTCAGAACCCTTCTCACCAAGAGCAAATGGAATGTAGTTTTCAGGTCTATTGTCCCTGAAAAATGGTGTGAGATGCCCCTTCACACTGTTCAATCATTCCCCTGGCCAGCACTGTGCAGAGATTGTGAGTTTGATAGCTGTGGCTGTGATCCAAGAGTGGCTTCCCCAGAGCCCAGAAGGGAATTCCAGGGTGCTGGAGCAAAATTGATTTTATCTGAGCCACAAACTGTCACAGACATCTTTTATGAAAAATCCTTTCCTTGGGATTTTTCCTCCTGAGAAGCTGAGAATCCTCAGGAACAAAACATAAACTATGATTATCTGCTGCTGTGGAATGCAACAGGTACATCTGTGATTGGCCCATGTTGGTTGTTTTTAATTAATGGCCAATCACAGTCAGCTGGCTCAGAGTCTCTGTCTGAGACAGAAGATTTTATCATTCTTTCTTTTTCTATTCTTAGCTACCCTTCTGATGAAATCCTTTCTTCTATTCTTTTACTATAGTTTAAATATAATATATTATCATAAAATAATAAATCAGCCTTCTGAAACATGGTGTCAAATCCTCATCCTCAGACCCCTGTGAACACCATCACAACCGACCTCTGGCTGAGGGAGAAGACAGACAAATGCAAACAAGAACTTGCATGAAATCCCAACTATTACTGCTTCATTTGTAGCCTCAATTGCTGTGATGCCTAAATTATTTTACAGGGAAATTCAGTCTTTATAGTTAATCTTTCAGAGGTCTTAAACTGATTTTTCTGCTCTTCATCCTCAGTAGTTGTGACCACTCCTATCCTGGTCCTCAAAAGCCCAAACTGAAATGCAAAATATCTGAATATAAGAATTACTTTCTTCATGTCTTTACAGACTTGCTGACAGAACATTCCGGGATAGAAAAGACACAAAATGAACAAGCAGGTAACAGGCAATTTTTTATGGAATTCCAAGTGCAATTGTTCCTTCTGTCAGCAGAAAAGTTGTATATGAAAACAACTGCTAACCCAAAGGGAAGAGCAGACAAATTTAAATGTAAAAGTATCCTACTCTGTTTCCCCTTCTTCTGCTGGCCCAAAATAAGATTTTTGGGCATTTTGGATAGACTGATGTAGTGTGTCACTGTGTCAGGACTTGGAGTTTCAAGCCAGATATGGTTTTGTGGTTAAAACCAGCATCAAAATACGGGCTAGAAATGAAATTATTTTTTTTGTGCTAAAACAAAAAAGCCTTCAAGACAGTAGGGGTTTTACTCCTGAAGGCAGGATATATATCCATGTGTCTCATTTAGGATTCACATTGAGGATCTTGTGGAGATTCATGTTACCTGCAGGTTTGAGGATTGCTTTTTATTTTATTTTATTTTTAGGATTTTTTGGTGATACAATTGTACTAAAAATGTATATAAACTCTCCTAAGCCTGCTGTGGAACTTGTAAAATAGTTTCCCAAACAGCTGGAAATGAAGAATTTCAGATTTTAAAACCTTTTTTGACACAGTGCTTCTGTGTGAGCTCAGGGATGGAACAGCCTGTACCTGTGGGCAGTGTTGGCTTTTCCAGAACTTGCTTTATCAAGTGCCCAGAAGATGGTGCCATGGTGTTGGTTTTGGCTACAGAAGTGCTGAGATCTTGAGGTTTCCTTTGGGTTTGAATTAAATCAAGTAATTTTATATGCTCTGATCAGAAGCTAGCATTTTAAGAAATGGAATTTTTACAATAATTGCAGAGGTAATGTGTATTTTTGCTGAAGAAAGCAGCTGGATTTGATACACATGGCTGAAACAGTTCCTTATGTCCTTACAAACAGAACCAGTTTTTTAGGGAAGCTGTGACTTTGCTTAATCCCTGTTGATGGAGAAATGCAGTCACTGTCACTCATGGCTCTGTATTTCCACTTAATAATGACTAATTATGATTAATTAGAAGCTGTTTTTTGGAAAGATCGGTACACAAGTCTATTTGTTCTTGGTGTTGCCCGTCTCAAACAAAATCAAAAGGTTCATTTGGTGCTGGAAATTTCAGGCTGAAATGCTGCAGGCTGACATAGCCCTTCTGGGTAGGAGAAAGTTGATTACATCCCCTTTAAAACTCTTAGGCAAAACCCCTAACCAATCAAGCAAATAATCCCTACAAATGTGTCTGTGTGTGTGTATATATGTTTATGTGTTGGGACCACAATTAGCAGAAAACACAGCGACAAAAAACCTCACTACTGGAGCAGTCAAAAGGTGACACGAATCATTTTTGCCTCCCTGATCCCCTTAAAATGTGCCTGCCCATTTGTCAAAACTTGTGGGAGGCTGTGATGTTAAAAATGCATGCTGAGGAAGGGAGAGGAGCTGTGTAGCCCTGCAGAGACTTGGATCCTTTGCAGCAGATGCTGCTCCTGTGTTCTCTTTTACTCCTTTTCTGAGTAAACTGCACAAATTTAGCTTGAGAGCCAGGAGCAGTGAGTAAGGAGAAAATCATGTCATCTTTGGAGACAAGATTCAAACAGTATCTAGAGGAACACACACAAATTCCTCCCAGGGTTTTTTATGATTTGCTCGTAGTGTTTAAAAAGACCATTCAATTACTTGCCAGCCTCCTGTTAATAATGGAGAAGTCCTCATAGAACTTGAAGACCTCAACAATGGAGATGCCCCAAAAGTGCAATAGGTTTTATTGTAATCATGAAACCACAGTCTATAAATATTAAAAATCTCCTAAAATTGTGTTCCAGTTGGCTGCTACAGAACGTGTGATGGGCTTGGGGTTTGGACTGTTCTTCTTCAGCCTTTAATGCCCTGACCACCTCCAAGGGAGGCAGATTCTTGCTCGTGATACGAGGGGTTAATTTGCAGCATAACATCAGCTGGCCTTTCACTGAGAGGCAGTGTCAGATTTGCTGGCTGATGTGCTTTCTGGAAGTGCTTCCCTGCTAAACTGGCTCTGATTAGTAAAATATATGAAGGCAAAGAAAAATTAGTCCTCCCTAGCTGAGTTGATTTTTTTTGTGCTTTTGACTAATTTACATGTGCAAGACCTTAAAGACCTGTTTTTTTCAGGTTGTTATGCTTGCAATTTAAGCCTTCAGGCACAGAACTGGTCTAAACTGGAAACTTTGTAGTTGCTTTGGGCACAAGGCTTTGTTTAAACCCATCATCTTTGGTGAGGGACAGAGTGCTACAAGTGTACAGTTGAATGACTTTTAGGATGGATAGGTTGGATTTCTGGTGGATTTTCAGGCTAAGCTTTTCCACAGTTGTGGAAGGCCCAAGAGGCATTAGTCCATAATGCTGGAATTTTTGAATTGAAAATACTTAAAAATTCAATTCAATACTTTGAAAATATTTTAAAAATTATTAAAAAATCAAATTATTAAATTATTAAAAATAACTCCCCATCTTCCTCTTGCCCTGAATAGGTTAATAAGGAATATAAAGGTGATGGCTCACTTGGCATTCAGTGTCTAACTGGGCTGCCTGGTGTCTGGATGAGCCTACCCTCTTTCCTTGCTTGATCCTTGGGAGCCAGTCCTCTCTTTCCTTGCCATTTTGCCCCTTGGTTGGCAGTCCCTGGGCCAGCACAACTCTGGGATGCTGTTGCTGCAGATTCCTCTTTTGGGAATGATCACTCAGGGAATTGCTTTATTTATTCCATGCTCTTCCTTGGAACTGGAGCACACTGTGTTTGGGGCAGTCAGCACAGACCAATTAATCTGCACAGCCCTGATTTTCAACTCCTCCACCAAGTTTGCAGCAAGCATTCCTGCTTTTTAAGCCCACTGGATGTTTATGGGCTCCTCTAGTGCACAGGATCTTTTCCCACACTTTGAGCAAGGCAAAAGGCACTTACTGTTTCACCCACAGTGCAGCAATCATCTATCAGTGACTGCAGAGATTGATTAAAGTTAGTTAGGAAGAGTGAAATCAAGCCAGAGGCTTGCAGAGTTGTCCTACTTATTTGATGCTCTCCTAATATTAAGAAATCAAGTCTTTTAATCTCACATATTAAAGCCTGAGGCATTACTAAATTAATCAGATTATTTACTTATTTGATTTTCCTGTTTAGGAGCAGCACAGCTGATGTGTCTGTTGAGAAAAGGAGAGGGAGAGGTGTATGCAGCCCACTATTTTCCTGATAAAATGCATGCACTAGTTGTGTACACAGCATCTTATGTTTGTAGTTATAAGCCTGTCACTGTCATTCAAGCTCAACTTTCTACCACATCCCAGTTATGGTTAGGAAAGCATATTCACTATGAAAAAGAAGTAACTTAAGAGATAATGGAATACCAGGGGTTTAAATATATTTCAAATCTATTGAGCAAAGCTGAAGCAGTGAACAAAAGTCATCGTTGTGCATTATTCTTTATCCTTTCACTTTTAATGGTCTGATTTGAATTTTGAATGCTTTGGCTAAGCAGCACTGCTGCAGGACTCAGTAGGACCCCTTCTGTCTCTTTTATTTAAATAAATCTGAACTGTCACAGACATCTTTTAGGAACTATCCTTTCCTTAGGATTTTTCCTCCTGAGAAGCTAAGGGGCCTCGGGAACAAAAGGCAAACAATGATTATCTGCTGCTGTAGAATGAAACAGGTGCATCTGTGATTAGTCCATGTTGGTTGTTTCTAATTAATGGCCAATCACAGCCCAGCTGGTTCAGACTCTGTCTGAGCCACAAGCCTTTGTTATCATTCTTCCCTATTCTATTCTTAGCCAGCCTTCTGATGAAATCCTGTCTTCTATTCTTTTAGTATAGTTTTAACATAATATATATCATAAAAAAATAAATCAAGCCTTCTGAAACATGTAGTCAAATCCTTGTCTCTTCCCTCAGCCTGAGACCCCTGTGAATATTGTCACACTGAACTAATTTTTCAGGGTAAATACTGTAATATTTCTCTTTCTGAAACTCTATTTTTTTATGTACCTGATTCATTCCAACTGAAATATCTACTGTATTCTAGAAGTCCTCCTCCCTTTTCCTTCTTTCCCAGGCAACAGAGAATTGGCATTGGCCATAAATTTTAGAGCAGTGAGTTATTAATGACCTCTGCAGGTTTTTCACAGGTGGCTGTTGCTCTCTTGGCTCAGGGCCTTTTTCTTGCTGTCATTTTCATAGCCTTCACCACAGGTGGCTCCTTGACTCTCCCAGAACTGGAGCAGGGATGGGATGGGCAGTAGTCTCACAAGCTGGGTCGTGCTTGAGACTGTCCTCTCCTGCATGTCCTGAAGCCACTACGGAACCTGGCACAAACAAAGCAGAGAAGATTTATTGAGGAGGCTTTTTTTTACAGTTAGGGCTACACAGATTATAGCAATTGTCATAATGAATTTAGTATAATATGGAATAGAGAGAAAAGGGCAAGTATTTAATCAAATAGCATTGAGTCCCAAAGGAAGGATAAAATCAGTGAGATGGAAGTTGCAGCTTGATTTTTAAAGATTTATCACCCAATTTATTCACTTTATTTCAGACAGATTAAATCTTAAAACCCAGCTATCACCATGCAAATATCAACAGGATTAAGCATAGACTCTTTGGAGAAAAGTATTTAATCAGGTAATTTAGCTAACCAGCTAGAACCTTTTCTTCTGAAACATGGCTTTCACCTCCCTTATCTGCGCTGCAGATCGCTTGTGTTCAGTTTGGCCTGCATGGATAATTTCCAGTATTTCAGAATGTGAAAAAACATGAGAATGCCTGCAGAGTTCTGCTGTGGCCTGTGGAAACTGGACATCTGTATTTTAAAGAAGTACCTGCAGTGGTCCTATATGTAAAAATAACCCCTCTGTATTTGTGTCTCCTGTTAAGTGAGGTGTTGATCTCAACTGTTCCCAGCATTTGTTGGTTTGAAAGACAGTCGACCACTTCTTTCCAAGTTCAGGCCTCTGGTTGTTCCAGCCTGAAGAGGTAAGTAGCAAAAACATCCTGCATGAGGAATACTTACTTAAAACCAGAGCCAAAGTCAGAAAGGAAAATGTTAACACAATTGCAATAGAAACTTAGGGGATCAGTGAAGCCTTTATGAATGTCTCTGGGGCATTAAGTCCCTTCTTGTGATATTTGCTTAAGGGTCACAGAATGAGATGACACAGGAAAAATAATGCTGGAAAAGACCTCTGAGGTCACCGAAGCCAACAGCGAACCCAGCACTGCAATGCAACCACTAAACCATGCCCCAAATTACCACATCTATGTGTTTTTAGAACACGGCCAGGAAAGTCACACCAGTTTCATCTGTTCGTCCCAGAATTGCTGAGGGGACAGTGCCAAGTGCCTCCTGCAAACTGGTACCAGGAACCTGGCATGGTGAGGTTTGTTCCTGGGGAAAAGGCCTGCAATGATGTTCAGGGGCCTGAGGCTCAAAATGGCTGCTTGCTGGAATTCTGCATTATGCAGGATGCCTCCCAGACCCAAGCAGGCACCAGTGCCAACTCGGGTTGGTTTGACAGTGCCAAGTGGCTCTTGCAAACTGACACCAGGAACCTAGGGTGCTGAGTTTTGTTTCCCAAGGAAAAGGCCAGAACAGTTGTTCAGGGGCCTGAGGCCCAAAATGGCCAGCTGCCTGCTGGAATTCTGCATCATGGCTTCCATACCCAGCTTCCCACCACCTTCTAGTTGGGCAGTTCTTGTGGGTCCTGCTTTGTGACCATGTTCACAGGAGTCCGAGGATGAGGGAAGAGACGAGGATCTGACTCCATGTTTCAGAAGGCTGATTTATTATTTTATGATATATATAATATTAAAATTATATTAAAACGACATTAAAACAATAGAAGAAAGGATTTCATCAGAAGGGTAGCTAAGAATAGAAAAAGAAAGAATGATAACAACATCTATCTCAGACAGAGTCTGAGTCAGCTGACTGTGATTGGCCATTAATTAAAAACAACCAACATGGGCCAATCCCAGATGCACCTGTTGCATTCCACAGCAGCAGATAATCATTGTTTACATTTTGTTCCTGAGGATTCTCAGCTTCTCAGGAGGAAAAATCCCAAGGAAAGTATTTTCCATAAAAATGTCTGCGATACTGCTTCTCTTTCTCTTTATCCCTATATTCAGCCCTGGATTACCAACCTGCCCTTTCCTGAAGGAACTTGCTCCTTTGGGTTGTTTTGCTGCTTTTTTGGTTTCGTTTCATTTTGTCCCTCACTTTTCAGCTTCTGGTATTCCTTTTTTTATTACAGGTGTTAATGTGGCATTATCAGATGTATTGTTAATTGTTGAGCCTGCGAAGGGTAGCCAGGGGCTGCTCAGTGCCTCCAGTGCACCTGGGAGGTTGCCATGGACAGCTTTGACCTGGTCTCATATCAATCATGCTCTGGAGGCTTGCATCACACGCTGGTTTTGGAAGTGATGTAGCAGATCCAGTGTTGAGAATATTCCCAAAATAGAAACATTCCTCCCTGCAGCTGAAAGGTCCCTCTTGACTTGTCAGCCTGGCTTTGCTGTAGTTACCTGCTAGAACATGCTACCAGGTCATGTTTCTCCTGGTGTAGGAAATGTTTTTGTATCATAGGTCAGTCTAAAACGGTGTCCTGCAATGTAGGACTTGTTTTGAGATGTTTACAATGTGCAAAACTAATCCTCTCGGTGCACAGGAATGCTGATTTTGGTTTTTGTCTCTCCCCCCTCCCTTTCCAACAAGGCCCAGCTGTCTCTGAGCACTGCTGCCTGCCTTGGCACCCTGCTGTTATTTTAGGAAAGTTGACGCAGATTTGTTGTTTTCACTTATTTTTTTAATGAACATTGAAGATATTTTGCCTCCTAGGCAACACACTTCCCCCCAACCCCATTTTTAGCTCTCCCAACAGTATTAGGGAATACTACTTAGAAGTACAGAAGAGAAAAACTGGAGAGCAGCTTGATGAGTGCTGCTCTCTCGTTTGAGAGCAGACAAATAATTCCATATGGGATGGATGTGATATGACAGCATAAAGAGCAAATGTAATTTCACCTTGCATTATTATTTATTAGATTTATAACAAAACTGCAGTTACAGGGTAGCCTTGCTCATTCAAATATGCTGAGACAGGATCAGTTTGCACACAAGTGAAAGTTAATAGTATTGCAGTGAAGCTGCTGCTAGCACAAAAATGCATTCATTAGAGACAGTGGTGAGGTTTTACTTTGAAATAATGAATCTGTGGCTTAAAAGCATGTACATTAAATTCCCAATGTGGTGGCAGTGGCCCCAGAACTGCAGAGATGGCAACAGAATTTCAGCACAGTGACATTCCTTAAATCTCTTCAAGCCACTTCTGTTAAGGAAGCTCTGTCTACAGATGGATGTATCATCTATTGTTTCTGCTTGTGCTGATAAATAGAGTTGGTGAAATATCAGACCCTTTTCTAGCTTTACCAAAAACCACTAAAGCCTCTAAATATCTCTATGCTGGTGTCACAGTTAGCAGAAAGGTGAAATAGCAACAGACCAGTAAAAAGCTGACATGAATTAGTTTCTCTTCCCTGGTCCTCTTCTAATGTGTCCACCTGTTTTTCAAGAATTGAGAGGCTGCAATGTTAGAAAATGCAGCAGCAAAGAAAAACCCTTATTTTCTGGAAATACCAATTTCCTTTTCCCCCTTGAATCTAATCTTACATCTTAGTCAATAGATAGCAAGAATGGAGGATGGAGAGAACCATGAAGAAGGATGTTGGAGAGGATCAGCCTGCCTGCCCTTTAATCTGCATGGATTCTGTTTCAATTACAATAATCTCATCTACAGAAGTGAAAATTGCCCTGATGAAATACAACAGTGCTCTCTGACAAGTGGCTTTTGGGAAGACACTCGTTCACACAGGGGCATGACTACTGTAAACAAAGAGAAATCCTTGCTTGTCCGCTTCAAAAGGGCTGCAAGGGAAGGTGATGATATACTCTGGTGTTTGGTGGTTTGTTTTTTGTTTTCTATGGAGGAATTGCACCTTAAGAATGTTTTCACTTAGAAATCCAGATAGCAGGAGTCTAAAAGATTTTGTTCCTGCCCAACATGTGTCTTGGGAAGGAACACAAGCGTGGAGGAAGAGTGAGTAGACTGAGCTGGAGCTGCTCCATACTTGTAAGTATAAGTTAATGATCAAATGTGCTCCTAGGGAAACTCATTTTCTTGAGAGCTTACATTTAAAAAGAGATATTAACACTGGAGTGTGGTAATCAGACACTGCAATATCCATGGCAGAATGACAAAGTTCCAGAGATCTGACAAACCCAGCATTTGTTATTTACCTATCCAAAACACTTCGCTTTGGAAAAGCAGTGCTGAGTGCCAGCCAGAAGGATATTCATTACAAATTCAATGCAACATGCAGTCAGCTTCAGCACAGGGCTGACTGTGGCTTCACTTGTAAGGTAGAAAGTATATTAATTGGTCCATAATTCAAGCTGAAATAAGGAAAAGAGAGAGATAAGATGAGCTGTCAAGGGAAGTAGCTACATTCACTGGTGAATTTTGGGGAGTGAGTTGAGGGAAGGGAGCACTTACCCTTGAGAACTCCACAAGATCATTTGTAAAGTCATTAGTCTTACAAATTATTTTGACTGTTACTGTTATTAATTATTTTTACTGAAGTAGCACTTGGAGAAAAGAGTTATGCTAAAAATCCTCCTGACTTCTGCTAAAGCACACAATAAAAAGGCAATCTCTCCCCTCAAGAGCTTTCAGTCTTAATGCCACTCTATATTCACAGTGTTCATAATTTCATCTGGTATTTCCATCCTCTTTTATTCTGGTACATTGCACCTGAACTTCTTCCTCAGAAGAAGTTGGTGTTTGGCAAATCTGGAATTCATCCATCTTCACTTTTATGTCTGCCTAGTGTTTGGGCTCCCTCTCCTCAGTGGTTCTTCTTCTCACAGTTAACATTCCCCTTCTCTTATTTCCTTCACTCATTTTCTGCAATTGCTTGTATTGTGTCAGTCTCCATTTTAAAAACTTTGTCACAATTCTCTCGTATTTTCCATGGAAGCTTTCTTGTCTGACATTTTCCCTCTAGGTTCTCCTTTAGGGAGATCTGTGAACAAACAACTCCTGCCATCACCTGTCCAAAGGTAAGTGAATTGTTCCTTTTCTGGCAAATTGTTCTATCCCTCTTTGATGCCTTGTGAAGGGTGACCTAGAGCAGATGCTGGGCAGAGTTAAAGAATAAAGTAGGGATTTATTAAAAGGCCTCAATGGATCCACCTTGGGCAGTACAGGAGCCCAGCCAGGGCTGCACCCAAGATGAACCAAAATGGACAACTGGTCACAGGGTCTCTCACTTTTATAAGTTCTGCTCCATTTGCATATTGGAGTTAATTGTCCAATTACAGCTTTAGGTTATCAAATCACATCCTTCTTGTTTTTCTCTCTTCAGTCTACATTGTTTGTGCTCTTGGGCCTGAGATTTGGATCATTTGTCCTTGGTTCCAGGCTAGGAAAGGAATTGTTTTGTCTCCCTACTCTGTGAATAGAGCTCACCATCCCCTAATATGGAGCTCAGAACTACACACTAAAGCAGCAGAGGATCTGAAACATATAAAAGCTAAAACCTGAGGCATCATCTTCACTTCCCATATCCAGCAAGAACCTGCCAACAGGAAAAGGTCATGTGGAGAAAGCACACCTTTTAATAGAGGAGGTGATTGCATTGCCAGCAGGTTGGGGGAAGTGATCCTGCCCCTGTGCTCCCAATTTTTGGGGGGCCTGGATCTGGAGAGGCTTCGGTACAAGACAACTACACAGAATTTACTTGGGATAAAACCTGGATATTTTACACTTTTATAAATAATAAGCATTGGGAGCTGCCTGGCAAAATCCCAATCTTGTCTATTGGATCATTGTAAAGAAAAAGAAATTTGGCAAAAGGACCAAGTCAGCTGTCAGTAGCTTGTCCCTGAGCTCTGCTGTTAATTGTGGTGCCTCACTGCAGTTTGTTTGCAATAATTCCAGCTGTACTGCCAGGGTAGCCTTTAAACAGAAATGCTGTTGTTGTCACAACTGTTATTGTTCAAGAACTGCATTTTTCAATTAGAGGGAATATATGAGATACATCATCTGTAACAATCTCTTTTAATGATAACAACAGATACAATAATTAGTCCAGTGTATGAAATTAAAGATATTTAAATAATTATAGTGTAATCAAGTCAAAATTACTGATGTCTTTATTTGAGGCTAGATTATGTGGAAAACACCACAGGAAAATAAGTGCTTTGTAATCTAAAAGGCACCAGTATTTGATAGCACATTTGCATATATAGCATCAAGTAAGTTTGGTTTATGCCTTCCAAAGATTTAAAATATAAATAACAGTCATTAGGCCAGGTTTCAGAGGCTTGGTATGACAGCAAATCCTTTGTGGTTCAGTTTACTGGCACATCTCTGCTTGTTTGGTATGGTGGATTTGCAGCATAAAGGTGAATTTAATGGTGCTCAACAGGGTGGCTCAGAAACATCTGCATTCTAAATGCCTGTTTATTGGACTTTTTTGGAAAAAATTCAGTTCTTATCTGATACTGCACATACTCTTTAATCAAAGATAAATAAACAAAAAGACCAGAGAGTGCAGAGACATCAAGGGAAAAACATTAATTTTTGTATTATGTGGGGAAAAACCCAGCAACACCCCCCTGCAAAGCAAGCAAACAAAACCAAACCAAATCCATCATAAGCAAAAATTTAAAAAAAACATACACCAACCCAAAATTCACAGCTACCCACTCACTCCATCTCCTCTTCAGACTTTGAGGAAAACAACCTCTTGTGTAATTCTTTACCTTTAGCAGCAGGTGCTGACTCACCAAGCCAGAGGAGGGCACAGTTCAGGGATCTGGCAGAATTACAGCTGGTGGGTTTCAGGCACTGCCTGGGTCAAGGGGGAGCTGGAAATAGCTGTTTGTTTGTGTGTGTGAAAAGGATGCTGAGGAAGTATTTTTATCATTTGCCTTTACTGCAGGAGCTTATAAAGGCTATGTTTATATTTTATTTTCTCTTGGGATGTAATTCCCCGAAGAAATGTGAAATATTGGTGGCAAAACCTCAGTTTTGGAGCTGGGTTCTGAATTTGGAGAAGGTGCTGATACCTCTGGTTGGAAAGTTGAACACTGAGCCTGTGCTGGTGGTGCACATGAGGGGCTACATTTAAAGATGCATTTAAAATTAACACTTCTATCCAACTTGCCTCTACAAACAGCAACACTTGACCCTCAAGAAGGTAACAGGCATCTCATGATTTATTGTAGACTAAAGTTCATTCTTTTACTTGACAGAAAAACATTGGCAAGTACAAAGGGACCGATTCAGAGGGAACTGACTCCATTAACTGCAATTTTTCATCCCCTTTTCCACATCAGCAGCGAATTTACCTTTTCTCTGGGTGTGACATCAAGTATCTTTAGTATCCTGAAGGTCACAAGTGTTTCTCCAGCCTCACAGGTGCAATAACCAACGAGAAGAATAATCCATGCAGGATTTTCTTTCCATTCCATGGGTGATACAGGAGACTTTACTTCCAATGTGGTTAATTTAATGTGCAATTAATTTTATAGTTATTTAGTACTAAAAAATAATTTCAGGACAGAACAAATACTAGTTTTACTGTAAAGACAATGAAAACAAACAGGAAGGCAATTTCAGGAACTGAGATGAGGTTTTAAAACAGGATATGTCTGTGTTTGGGCAATGGAGTTTGTTTTACATGAAGATCTCTCTGATGGACACCCCCCATGCCACCTCTAATCCTTTGGAAGGAAGAGAAATAACTAGATTTCTCACACAGAGACATTCTTCAGCTTTTACTAGATGGAAGCATACTTCCAGAAAGCTCTGAATTGCTAAGAGGTAAATTGATGAAATTTATCCCATATGCCCCTTTCAGCAGGTTAGGAAACGAATCCCCTGGTTTTGGTGTATCACACAGAATTGTTTGAGACCTGACCTTTTAATGAGTTTTATCAATAGAGTTGAATAATTTCTACTCATAATTTATTTACTTCACTGTTTTGTTTCATTTGAATTGTGAATCAATTATATTTTTTCCTCTTGCTTTAAACTCATGGTTTTTCTATTCAGTTTTTCAAATGCTTCAGTAGTAACTTCTGTTATCCTTGACATTTCTGTGTCACCATAATATGAACTGCTGCAGTGGGAAACTTAATCCTCTAATCTGTCTAGCTCAGATGCATTGTTCATATAGAGACATTTTCTAATTCAGTGTATTTATTAACAGCTCTGAACACTCTGTTGGTGCTGGCATCTGCAATAGGAGCAGTTTTATGAGTGGAAACTGTGGTCCAGGAGTGGTGTGGTGTCTGGTTCCAGTGGCTGGAATGGCAGTGCTGGTCCCTATGACTGAGGGAATAATCTCTCTGGTTTAAGATGCACATAAATGTACAAATACAGAGATATGTGTGTGTGTGTGTGTGTGTGTTTGCCAGTTTATCAACTCTTCTATTGCAAGGCAGAGCTGAATATTCACCCAAACTTTCCTAAGCTTTCCTAGGAATCCCCAAAATCATTTGTGATAGCTGTTCAAGAAAACAAACCATTCTGGGAGTTTTGGGCTTTCAGATGAATGTTCAGTTTTCTGTAGAAACAATTTTTTGTGTGATTTTTTTTCCAGAACCTCAGGTTGAGGGGATGTAGCATTTCTGACCACTCATATAATTTAATTACTTTATTTCTGATTTGTTTAATCCCAAAACCAAGTTGGTTGTGACAAATAATTGGCTACTGTTGAAGTTGTAAAACTGGTCTGGATGAGTTTGCAGGGTAACAGGTCTGTCACTTTGATTTGAATGCTGGAGAAGAGACATAGGAAAGTGTTGATATAAAATATATATAAATATTCTCATAAATGTTTTATTCTCCCTAATAAATATTAAAAATAAACATTAAATTATTATTATTTAACTTAATACAAATAATATCTGGATCTGCAGGTGCTTTTAATCAAGTCAAAACAAACTGCTTCAATAAAACATAAAATAAACTATTTTAACAAACTGCAAAAATCACAGGATGAGGTGAAAGATCATTAATGATGTGATGTAGTTTATACATTTCACCTGAAGATAAATGGCAAATAGCATCACGATGTTTGGAAAGGGGATTAGGTAGTGCATAGGAAATAAATACTGCACCCCCATGAAACTAGGATTCATCTTGCTTATGATTATTCCATGCTGGAAGCATGATAGAAAAGTGCCTCTTCTCCTGGTGTAACAAAACTTCTTTCACTCTCTCTTTCCCTTCAAAAAAACAACAACAACAACAACAACAACAACAACAAAAAAAAAAAACCAACAAAAAAACCCCCACCAAACAACAACAAAAAAAAAACCACCCAAAAAACCAAACACCCCCCTCACCCCTAAAAAAGAAAAAAAATCAACCCACCCAAAAAAAAAAACCCCAAGGGAAAAAAGATTTTGCACACAGTCTCCCAAGAAACAGGACCAAAACATCTCAAGCTGCAAAGCAAGAAGGTCCTCAACACTAATAACTATTACTAAATGCTCTGTAATCTGAAAACTAAAAACAAGAGCAAATATTATTTCTACTTATATGTCTGTATGTGCTGTATTATGAAAACATGTTCAAAGGTTTAATTTTTTCTTTCTGTTTCAGAAATACTCATCAATGACTATGTTTCATTGTCAAGATAATATAAACTGATTGGGGAAAAAAGATAAGTTTACAACATGCAGTTGTTCTGAATAATGGAAATTTATTTTTCTCAAGAGTTGGCACATTATTAGGAAGCCCTTTGATGTTTCTTGGAGAAACAAATCAGTGCTAGTTGGTTTCATCCTTTATTGACAATGGCATTTTGGATGTGGCAGTGTCTGGAAAGCTGTTTTCAGCTGAAGTTGTTGGCATAGTCACAGAACGATGCTATTGTGAAGAAAAAATGATTTCATTTTAAGGCTACTGAAAGCTGCAATGAAATCACAGAAGAAATATTTGCTCATGTTGCAACTTAACATGCTAAAGACCCACAAGGAGATTGCTGCAAAAGGGTATATTTTGACTGTCTTGGAAATAAAGTGTTTCTGTTTCACTGCTATCAGGTGCTTTTGTTCCCCAGTAACTTTAAGACATCGGTTTTGTACTGCTGAGTCAAATTATTCTTTGTCACTTCCATGACCTCTCTCTTCACATTGCCCCTAAATTTGCTGCTCAGTTTACCCACCTTTGGTTTTTTTCCTGTATCTCTGTGCTATTCCTTCCAAATGCTGAAGAGTAACAATATAAACTTTCCACATTGATATTTGTTACCATCTCTGGCATATTCCTTACTTAAACTTTCTTGGAAAGCTGTACATCACTGCCCCTAAAAAAATCATTGTTTGAGGGTCCTGTGCCACCTGTAAGAACCAGAGATATGTGACTATACATGTATGCATCTTCAATTTCCTCATGTTTTGGGTAGCTCTGTGCAAAATGAAAAACCAAAAACTACTGAAGGTACTCAGAGAGATTTGGGCAAGTCTGTCGGTGTTCTGATATTTCCTGGTAGCAAGCAGACATTTCATTTTGCAAATTAACACTAAATATAGATGAGGTGTGAAATTCACTGGACCTGAGCACTCTACACTTGTCCCTTACATTCATCATTTCTGTTCTCACTGACCCTTACTAGGGAGTTACTGAGCCCAGTGCCATAATTTGCAGCAAATAGCCCTTATTAAATGAGAAATTGCTTGTGAGAATGATAAATTCATATAGTGATATCTTTCACAAGATCAAATCTAATAAAAGGTCAGCTGGTACAATTTCTTATGTAAATGAGTTTTCCAGATTGTTTCTCTTTCTACTTGTGCTATTGCCTAGGCTGTCATCAGACTTCAAAGAAATTCATTATTCTCCCAGCTCTTGACTTTAAACGAAATGCTTGCTGAACCTAATTGATGCTGCAAAATGTCTCTTTGCAGGGCAAAGAGAATTGTGCAAGAGTAATTCAGTCTATTGAGCTACTCACAGCCATTGTGTGTTTTACTGTGCCCTACTGACATTGTGTTTTTTTCCTGAAAAATATTGGAAATCATTTTCACTGATGGAACTGATGGGGAATAATGAATCAATCACATGAGAGAGAGTGGATTCAGCAAGCTCAATGCAAACTATTGTGAAAAGTTTTTAAAAGTCTTTTTGTCCACAAAATGTTTGGTTTTTTTTTTTTTCCTTCTCCTCAAGGTTATTCTGAAAGTAAATATTTGAGGCTGGCATGCAGTCTTGACTATTCTGAGAGCCAGTGAAGAAAGAAACAAAAATATCTACAAGCAAGCAAGAGGAATGAGTAAGGGAAGGTGAAGGCAGGTGCAATGAGTTGTGTGGATTCCAGGTAAGCTTGTGTAGGGTTTTTACATCTACTCCTGTAAAATGGCAGCTTTGGGTCTGAGAGACCCTGATGGGTCTTTTGGATAAAATGGGGAAACAGAATCGTTGCCAGCTTCTTTCTCTTTCACCCTGGCAATCCACAGGAGCAAACACTTTGTGCCAGTCAGCAACAATTCCTGCAATGGAATTAAAATGCAAGTGCATAAGTGAGTCCAGTCCTCTGACCATCCTGTGGAGGTTTTAATTTTGGCTAATGCTGAAGTGTGCCCTGGTAGGATTTGATCCCATCAGTGCCATATTGAGCTCCACTAGTTACAGTGCCCATGTTCTGAGGCCTTGCCCTTGTTTCCATTCTAAATCCTGCTTCTGCATGAATGAATGCCTCTCATTTATTTTGGTTAAAATTTGCCTGTCTGGTCTTGGTCCATGAACAACTCACTGTCCAATGCTCTTCAGCAGTTTGGTTCATTCAGAGCATAAATCTGAGTAAATTTTAGTTATTTTTTTCTTGAATTAGTAGAGCATAAATTGCTCATAGTCCAGCTATTGATTTGGAATGTCAGCTAATTATACCTTGGTCGTTATTATACTAGTGACTGAGAAAGCTAATGGACTACATTCCTGTCTTGGTTTGGCAGCATGTAAAGGCTATGCATTGAATGTCAACTATGGTTTTAGAGTGAGATTCCTTGATAACAATGGTTTTTATGCACATATAATGTTTTTTATAAAACAATACTTACAATGTTTTTCATTTAAGAAGACGTAGGAGGGAAGAGGAGTTTTGTTATCAGAAATGTTTCCAGCACAGATTCAGACCCCACACTGAAGTTCAAACGAAGTCCATGGGTAACCCCAACGTCTTAGGTACTTTAATTCTCAGATTCATTCAGGACAATTTTGGAATTTCCATTCCCCCCCACCCACTGTCTACCAGAGCAATCTTTGTGCTCATGACTGCTGTAATACATTCATGTGCAAGGTGCTGTGATATCTTTATTTTCTGATGATTACCGTTTCTCCTCTCCTTGTAGTCTTAAAAAACCCCCAAACCTTTAAAACTGATGAGAATCAAACAGCAGACTATGGGGAAAACTGAAAAGTTGGTGCCTTTCTACCAATTCCCTGGCAAATGAGATACAGTACAAGCAGAGTAGTTCTTGAGCCTTGGTTTTTCAGACAAAGGCTGTGAGAACAGCAAGTGGCACGACATGAATCTGTTCTTGTGTCAATTCCTTCAGTGAAAATGGAGCACAGTGGTGCTGCAGCCCCTGAGCAGCCTCAGGATGGTCAAGAGCTGCAGAAGCAGGAGATGACCTGTTCCAGAACACCAGTTCCTGAAAACTGCTCTGCTGAGCTCAGGCACGTTCTTCTGGCTGTGAGGGGCTCTAAGACAGGGATGTTTGTTAGCAACTTTAATAGAATTGAGAGACAAAGGATCTAGAGGCACTAGGGGACATGGCATTGTGGAGGAAGTGCACAGTGAGCCTTGTTTGTGGGGTTTCTGGATTTAGAATTCAGCATTCAGTGAAGGCAGTAACCAGGCTGAACCATGAGAAATACCATACTCTCCAGGTAGAAAAAACCACAAAAAGAGCAGGTAATTTGACTCACCCTTTGGATTTCGGGCTTGCTGCTCTTCCTTTACAACAGCAGGCTGCATAAGAATTCATGAGACTAACCTGCTGCTAAGCCATCTCTCACAGCTCTTGTTAAAAACTGACATCCCTGTCAAGGGGCAGACATGAAGCACAGGTCCTGCTGTGACCTGTGAGGCTGCATGATCATGTAATTTTGTGTGCTGGAGTCCCTTTCACTTGCTCTCTCACTTAACCAAGACAAAAAGCTTAAATCTTGCCTTGATGTACAATCTGATTTTTCTCTTTGCTGTCTTCTGAAATTGGGTATGCTGGGTGTGCAACACTTGCTGGCCTTTCAGAAGTAAACCCTGTCCCAGTGACAAAACAATTGTGATTCTCCTGGTTAGATGCTGAAATCAGGTCACCCAGTGAGCAATAGTTACTGAATTAACCCTTGGGCACTTAGTGCCTGAGAACTTAAAATTTTATTTTAAGCAGTTATTTAGTGATCCCTAGTTTCCTAGGAGATCAATAAATAAAGCAATACTTACAAGTTTTGTCATTTAAGAAGATGTAAGAGGGAAGAGCGGTTCTGTTATCAAAAAAGTTTCCAGCACAGATGCAAACCTCGCACTGAAGTTGAAGGTCCATGGATAACCCAATGTCTTAGGTACTTTAATTCTCAAATAGATCCATTCAAGACAGTTTTGGAATTTCTCTACAGGAACCAAAGTCTTCTCACCACTCAAAGCTCACCCATCTTTGGCCACAGCCTGATTTTACATACATATACATACATACATACATACATACATATATATATATATATATATATATATATGTATATATGTATATGTGTGTGTGTATTTCTATCAAACCATCAAAGTTTTTTCTATCTGCTGAGAAGCTGTGAAAGACAATGCATAAGGAGAGTGTAGAATGGGTAAAGATTAAGTCACACAGCAGCTGAGTTTGAAAGACATTTTCTGTCTTTTAATCTGTCCACTTTTGGCATTGTAAAAGTCTCTCCTCCACAATAGTCTCTCAAGTACTATATTTAATGATTTAATGCTGACTCTGAGAGTCCACTGGTGCAAAGAGGGTGACTATCTTGGTTAAAGTGACAGTGGGCAAGTCCTGCTCCACATGTTGGCTCTTTACAGTGCACAGAGCAGTGGGGGAGGTTGGCTGGGGGCTGTACCTGCCTCAAAAAGGCTTAATTATACAAGAAATATTGAACCAGTCCAAAAAGGGCACGTGGAGGTGTGTCCTGGGGCTCTCTGTAACACAGTGCACCGTGGTCACCGTGGATGGAACAGGACACAGTGTGCAAGGGTGACCCTTTGTGACACGTCATGCTGTAGGTGCTGGTGACACCACGGCCACACCACAGTGCTCAGTGCACACTGTGGAGCAGAGCAGTGCTGTGAGGAGTCCCCACGTTGTTCCTTGCTTTTCCAGGCGTTCTCTGTGGAGGTCACCTTGAGGTCACACTGTGGGTCTCAGTGACCCAGAGCCTTCCCAAGGTTTCTCTGCTGCAGGTGCCCTGAAGGGCAGTGTGTCAGACTTGCTGACCAGAGCCTTTCCAAAATGTTTCTTGTCACTGTGGCAGGAGACCTTCAGGCCAGACTGCAGGACTTAGTGTCCTGCAGCTGTTCTAGGCCCTCCCTATTGTAGCTTTCTTCAAGGCACAGCTGCAGCCCTCGCTGCCCTGCAGCTTTCCCAAGGCATCTGTCCTGCCCTTGTTGCCCTTAATCCCGACAAGACATGGCAGAGAGACCTCCCACCCCACCCAAGAAGGTGGAGAATTGCCCTTGTGGTGCCGCCCTCCAGCGACGTGCTGACTTGGAGCAGCTGCAGCTGCTGCAGAAGAGTGAGTGAAAGGGCTGGGCCACAGGGCTGGCCTGCAGCCAGCTCCACCCTGCCCCATCCCATCCCTTCCCTGCGGACATGCCCATGGACAGGACAGAAGAGGGGCTGGGGCATCCTGGGGCTGTCCCTGCCTGGGGAGACTGCAGGGCTGGGCTGTGCTCTCTGGCCTCTCCTGCAGCTCCTCAGCTCTGGCATTCCCTGCTCTTTGCCAGATGCAGCCAAGGACCCGGCACAAGGGCTGGATCCTGCCCGTAGCTGCTGGCGCTCTGTAGGCCAGGTACTGAGAGCCATCCCCTCCTTCTGAGCCGAGCATCAGCACTGCAGCACTGCATGGATCGTGCCTCTCTTCCCTGTTGTTCCTTCTTTTGCAGAAGTTCACAAACCTCGCTTGGTGTCGAGAGATGATCAGCATGTTCACCAAGGGTGCAGCAGAGGCTGGCCCCACAGCCCCTCAGAGCATCCCTCCTGCTCCCAGCCTGGATCAGTTTGGGGAGAGAGTTGTTTCCAGTCCCAGTCAAGTAAGCAGCCTGTGGCCGGGGCTGGGTGTCCCCAGCAGCGCCGTGGCGCCTCAAGCCTTTGAGGCCCGGCCCAATGTGGTGGCAAGGGAAGCACTTCTGAGGGGAAGCTGGGCAAGCTGCTGCTCTGGCAGCTCTGCAAGTCTCCCTGTGCCTCGTGCAGGTGCCAGGCTTTGTCAGGAACTTGCACCAGAGGCTGGCGTCCAACGAGCCTCCAGACGACTGGCTGTTCATGGACATCCTGCGGCTGACCGAGGAACAGCCCACTGACGTGGCAGTGACCCTGCTGCGGTGTGCCCCAACGTGTGACAGGTACAGGGCCCACCTGCCTTGGGGGCTCAGGCCTAGCCCTGTACAGCCAGTGCAATGGGCTCTGCTGGACAGGCAGAGAGTTCCAGGAGCCACCGGAGCCTCCATTTCCCAGCGCTGGCTTGTCAGCCCGTAACCCTCCTGACGTGCTCCCTGCCTACCCCTCAGGGCACTGTGGCTCTGCCATCTGGGCCCTTGTGGCTGCCCAGGCCGCAGTGCCCTGGCTGAGACCCCCGTGACACCCAGCTCTGGTCCTGCAGAGCTGCCGCAATCATGTGGAAGACCATCGCCTCGTCAGGAACGGCAACGGAAAAGGTGCTGCCCACACTGCTCTGCGTGATGGACGGCTGGCCCATGCAGAAAATGTACACCGCTGACGGGGACAACAAGGATGTCTTTGCCCTGGCCGTGAGTTTCCATAGCTGGCCTTTGCTTGTAGGCAGGTTGCTGCTCCAGTGCCTCTCCATCCTCTCCCCCACTGCAACGTACCTGTCTGCCTCAGGCACTGTGCTGACACCTGGCTTAGGGACAGGGTTCAGGGGCACCAGGCTGGCTGCTCCCCCTGTGTCTCCCCTGGCCTCTCCCTTGTATGCTCAGGCCTTGCCACTCCATGTTGAGTGCTGTCTCTGGATGGTTTATCCTTTGCAGGCAACTAGGGTGATTTGGGAGATTCTCCGCCTGCCCTGGTGCCCAGAGCCGTTTGTGGAATATTCCCCCCATCTCCTTGTGGCTCTGCTGTACCAAGTTCACACCACTACAGAGCAGATGTCAGAGGAAGTAAATACTTTCTGGAAGAAATGTCAGGAGGAAAATGGCATTACCGCCAACCCCAACAGGTGCTCCGTGCCAGTCCTCCTGTCACTCCCACGTCCCCAGGGCTGCAGGCTGGGGTCCCAGCATAACCCGGGCTTTGCTCTGCACACAGCTTTGTAGTGAGCACTGTGAAGTCATTGCTGTACCATCTGCAATGTCTGAATTTACTGATGGCTCTGGAACGGAAGTGTGCCTGGGACACGCTGCTCCGTGCAGAAACCCACCACTATGCAATGGGTCTGCTGGCCAGGTGAGACCTCGTTCTGCCCACCGCCCCTCTCCTTTGTGCCCGCATGGCCCCACACAGTCCCCGCGGTCATGGGCGCAGGGCCGTGTCCCCAAGGGAGGGATGAGCGGACTGGAAAAGGCCGGCACAGGAGGGTGTCCGGGAGCAGCCGCCTCCCAAAGCGGCAGGGCCGTGTCCCCAAGGGAGGGATGAGCGGACTGGAAAAGGCCGGCACAGGAGGGTGTCCGGGAGCAGCCGCCTCCCAAAGCGGCAGGGCCGTGTCCCCAAGGGAGGGATGAGCGGACTGGAAAAGGCCGGCACAGGAGGGTGTCCTGGAGCAGCCGCCTCCCAAAGCGCCCCCGGGCTGCTCGGGAGCAGACCGGAGCTCTGTGAGTCAGCCCTGGGACAGGTTTGCCCACCCGGCCCAGGAGCAACGGCGCCTTTTTCTCCCCGCCAGGGAGATGCGCCGTGTGTGCCAACCTTTCTGCTCCTGCATCGCGCTCCGCCTGCTCTGCCGGCTCAGCAGGGAGGAGCCGTGCTGGGAAATGGCCTCCCTGGCGTTCCTGGTGGAGGTGAGCGCCGCGGCCAGCGCTGCCCGGCTGAGCTGCCTCCCAGCCCTCTGCCCTCTCGGAGCCGCAGCTGCCGGGGACGCTGCCCGTGCCCTGTGCTCGGCTGCCTTGGCTGGGCCCCGTGCACTTCTGAGCTCCTGCCAGCTGGGCACCTCTGTGCCTGCTCTGTGCCTTTCAGGTCCTGGGTTGCCTGGATTTGAATGAATGGGGTAACAACATCCTGGAGATCTTGACCAAGCACCTGCTGAGCGAGTCCATGGAGATGCGACGCCTGGCCCTCAGAGGCCTCGTGATGCTCAGCAAAGACCCCTCGATGGTGAGAAGGATGCAGCAGCTGAAGCTGTGCTGGCAGCGTGGGGCTGGGGCAAGCAGCCCCTTGGGCTTGGCTGGGCTTTGGCAGCTGTGGCAGCTGCTCCCAGCTCTCCAGGGTCGCTGTTCAGCTGCCGGAGTGCTTCGGGACAGGCCTTTGGCCTCTATAGACTCCATGGCAGGCGGGTGGGGTTGCACTGCTGGAGCAGTGCTGGTGGTGAAGCTTTTCATGGATTCACAGCACAGCCTTGTGTTCCACATAGGCCAAAAAAATGTGCAGCCTGTCTGAACCCCTCATGGATTTCCTGAGCAATGAAGACATAGAGGTGGTCAAGATGAGTCTGTCTGTGTTCACAAATATACTCATGAACAAGGATATCCTAACATCCTGCCCCACAGCCCCCAAACTGGCTGCCGCGCTCCGGCCCCTCTTTGACAGTGTAAGGCTCTGTGCCCCCAGCCACGGCCCCTGGCTGCTGCCCACAAGTGTGGTGCCCTGTGGCCTGTTGGGCCTGGAGAATCCAGTGCTGAGTTTTTTCCTTTCCAACAGGACAACAATCAAGTGCAGTGGCTCTCCATCGGCCTCTACAAAGATGTGATGGAATCAGTAGTGGAAAGGGGAAAAAAGGCCCTGAAGCCTCATGTGTGCGAGAGCCTGCTTCCTCTCTTCTTCCACTGCTACGACGAGAACCGGCGTGTGGCACAGGTGAGGCCTCCTGGGTGTCCCCTTGGGAGGGGGCTCAGCTGTCTGCCCAGCCCCTGGCACCTGACGGGCTCCAGCCTCCTCCTGGCCATGGCACAGAGATGCGGCTCCTGTGCCCTGGGCCGCGGTGCCATCTCTGGCTCTCTGCTGCTCTGCAGACCTCTCGGGAAACGCTGCTCTCTGCAGTAAACTTCCTGAAGAGAAGGGATCTCAAACAGCTGCTCAAGTTGGATGACCCGTGGAGCTTTGCCGAGCACGTGGTAAGGACAGGCTGGAATCCCCAGGCCAATCCCTGGAGAAGCCGCCTGCCCAGGGCACCCAGTCTGTGGGGCTGGCGGCTGTGGCCCCTGCCCAGTGCCGCAGGCAGGGCCACCAGCCTGCGCCCCACACGCCGCTCCCTTCCCTGGGCCGTGCGGGCTCTTCTCCGGGCCCCTCTGGCCCCGAGGCCGGTGCCGAGCAGCCGGGCCTCGGCGCTCGGTGGGCAGGGGGGGCCGTAGGGAGCGCCCGGCCCGGGGGCAGGGCCCGCATCAACCCTTTCCCTCCGCGCCCTGCCGCTCTCCGCAGCTGGCAGAGGACAGGAGCCGAGCGGCCGAGCACCTGCGCCAGGCCCTGCCGTACCTGCAGAGCCCCCAGGAGCCCGTGCGAGAGGCGGCCGTCAGATCCATTGGTGAGCCACCAAGCCGGCTCTCGCTCCCTCCCTTCCCCGGGGCCTCAGGGTCCGGGCCAGGGGCCGTGACGGGCTCTGTGTTCCCAGGGACCGCCGGGATGCTCATGAGAGGACAGCGGGAGGAGCTGCAGCTCATCTGTGAGGGTGAGTGAGGCGGGCGGGGTGTCTGTCTGTCTGTCCTGGGAGCTGCCAGGGGAAGCTGCACGGGGTGTCTGTCTGTCTGTCTGTCCGTGGGAGCTGCCAGGGGAAGCTGCACGGGGTGTCTGTCTGTCTGTCTGTCCGTGGTAAGCTGCCAGGGGAAGCTGCACGGGCTGTCTGTCTGTCTGTCCTGGGAGCTGCCAGGGGAAGCTGCACGGGCTGTCTGTCTGTCTGTCCGTGGGAGCTGCCAGGGGAAGCTGCACGGGGTGTCTGTCTGTCTGTCCGTGGTAAGCTGTCAGGGGAAGCTGCACGGGGTGTCTGTCTGTCTGTCTGTCTGTCCGTGGGAGCTGCCAGGGGAAGCTGCACGGGGTGTCTGTCTGTCTGTCCTGGGAGCTGCCAGGGGAAGCTGCACGGGGTGTCTGTCTGTCCGTCCGTGGGAGCTGCCAGGGGAAGCTGCACGGGCTGTCTGTCTGTCTGTCCTGGGAGCTGCCAGGGGAAGCTGCACGGGCTGTCTGTCTGTCTGTCCGTGGGAGCTGCCAGGGGAAGCTGCACGGGGTGTCTGTCTGTCTGTCCGTGGTAAGCTGTCAGGGGAAGCTGCACGGGGTGTCTGTCTGTCTGTCCGTGGGAGCTGCCAGGGGAAGCTGCACGGGGTGTCTGTCTGTCTGTCCTGGGAGCTGCCAGGGGAAGCTGCACGGGGTGTCTGTCTGTCCGTCCGTGGGAGCTGCCAGGGGAAGCTGCACGGGGTGTCTGTCTGTCTGTCCGTGGGAGCTGCCAGGGGAAGCTGCACGGGCTGTCTGTCTGTCTGTCCGTGGGAGCTGCCAGGGGAAGCTGCACGGGGTGTCTGTCTGTCTGTCTGTCCGTGGGAGCTGCCAGGGGAAGCTGCACGGGCTGTCTGTCTGTCTGTCCGTGGGAGCTGCCAGGGGAAGCTGCACGGGGTGTCTGTCTGTCTGTCCTGGGAGCTGCCAGGGGAAGCTGCACGGGGTGTCTGTCTGTCTGTCCGTGGGAGCTGCCAGGGGAAGCTGCAATCCCTGCCCCGGCTGCGGCAGCTTCGCTCCTTGTGCACACGAGGGGCAGCGTCGGGAGCACGGAGCCTTTTCAGAGATGTCATTTGTGGCCAGCACCTTCCAGCTGGTCCTTGTTGTGTCCTGCTTCCTCCAGGCCGTGGCAAGAGCTGAGTGGGCCGCTCCTTTCAGGGGCTTTCCTCACTCTGGCCATGGCTCTGTTTCTTTCAGCCCTTCAAGCCCTTAACTCAGATGAGAGCCCCTCCAACACAAACCTCATCGTTCAAGTCATGTTGGATGAAAGAGCTACATCACTAAGTTCATCTTCTGGATCAGGACAACCAGGACAGCAGCAGATGCCATGCAGGAGGAAACAAGCTGGAGATCAGAAGGGAGCAGCTGGAGCTCCAGGCCCAGCTAATGCTGGGAAAATCTGAGCTTGCCTTCCCTCTTTACTGGTCCCTCCCTGCAGCCCTCAGAACCTGCCTCTTCCCTTCTCCCAAGCTTTGCCATTAATAAACATTTCAGCTTCTTCACCTCATTTGTATCTTTGTGGCGCTGAAGTGGATCAGAACCTGAGCCCTGCAGCACACAGGCCCTGTCCTGCCATTCTTTTCTCTGCTGCATTCTATGCAGAGAAGCAAAGCACATCAGGCTGGAAAGGTCCCTGCCCTGGAGGTCTGGTTTCACACCACTGTGAAAGACCTAAGGGTCTTGCTGAGCACACTGAAGGTCAGCAGTAGGACTCAGAGCCTGGATTTTAGAAGAGTCAACTTCAGTATTTTCTGAATCCAGCTGTAAGGGATTCCGTGGCAAGCATCCATGGGGGCAAAGGAGTTTGGAATGCTGGAAGTTATTCAAGAACAGGTTCCTTGGAAGCACAGCAGCGGTCCTTCCCTACAAAAGGGAGAGCAAGAGGGCAGAAGCAGAGACCCCCCCCTGATTTCCAGTGAGCTTTGGGTGTGCTAAAAAGGAAGCAAATGAAGCAGCAGTACAGGTGTGTGGAGGGATAGAATTTAAGAGAACAGTGCAGAAGGTAATTTCACACCTGGGGAGTTGCAGCTGTGCTCATCAGCAGAGATTAGGAACAGGCCTGCCCTTCATAGGCCACAGCTGTGTCCAGTAAGAAGACTGCTACAAAAGAGTGGGTGAGCTGAGAGTTGGGGTTGGTTGCTTGTGCTGAGGAGAGGCTTGGAGTTTGTTGGTTGTGCTGTGAAGGAGAAGGAGTCAGTGCTGCTAGGAGCTGTCCATGAGAAATCGCCCAGAAGGTATGGGAGCTTAATGATAAGATGACAGCAGTACTTTAGCTCAGACCTTTGCTGTATCTACTTGGAAACTGGGATTTTTGCCCCACCTTACAGCTGTGAACCTTGGAAGCCCCTCATGGCATTAAAATTGTCCTAACTGGATTAATTGTAATAATGGTGAAATTAAACTCTCTGGAACACAGCAAGGAGATCAGCTGGCTCGGAAAGCATGGCAATTTTGGAGCACTTCATCCTTTTCATAGCACTGCTTGGTTTCTCTCCTTCAGAGCTGACACTCTGGTGTCTGTTCTGCTTTGGTATGTAATACATCTTGTGAAGGAAGGTGTGCCAAAGAGCTCCTCCTGATTTAGAGATCAAAGCCAGGACCTATCAAATGTGCTGATGAAAACCTCAGTTCAGTATATAAAAGACGAAATGTTTCAGCCAGCAATAGTTTTCATGTAGAATGCAAAGCAAGGTGGTTGATGCATTTACAGCACAAATCAATGTATTTTGTCAACTGGGCTGACCTCAGGAACATTAAAAGAAATGCATTGTGCTGCTGCAGTGAGTTTTGAGCAGTCCTTTCAAATAGTTTTCGTGTGTGATCCTCCTTAGAATATGAGATGTTCATTTTGCTCAGTTACATTTAACATGGCAAATAAGTTAAGGCATTCAATTCTAAAGTGAACTTTTCATAGAGTATCAAAGTGCTGCTAGTAAATTAAAACTACTTAATCTAGTGCATAATGAAGAGCTGTAATGCTCTGAATAAATCCATGGCTCAAATGTGTACTCTAATGAAGGTATCAGTCATTAGCGTTTGCCTGACTCTTTTTATGTGGTTGAAATTAACAGCAATGTAAGCCACATTGCAAACACTAAAAAAAAAAAAAATCCCAAATATTGAGAAAATATTATCTGTAAAGTACACCATGGATAATCTGTGTGGATAAAATTTTATCTGCAAATGCAAAATGTAGCTTCTTTCAATTTTTTTTCTTTACTTTTTTTTTGTACACAGCAGAGAAATAGAAAACCTCTTAAAAGCTCTTTCTGAAAGATCATATGGCAGCAGTTGGAATTTAGCCTATCAAAAGTGCTTCTCATGGTACATAAGGAAGTGTGATATCCCATTAAAACAGGGGAGAATATTATTAATCTCTATTAAAAAGACTAATGAAACGGAGTATGATATCCTGCCAGCTGTGGCTTAGAACTTTTTCTTCTTTCATTTGAATTAGAAACAGGAAAAGCCATAATCAGAGCAGGGCATGGAAGCGGTGGAGAAGGAAGTAATTTAGAAGTGTTCTCTTTCATTTTTCAAATCTGAAGGACCTGAGGGATTCAGCTCTTGGTTTAAACAAGAGCAGCCATCTGACATTCTGTAGCTCTCCAGAAAATGCAAGTCAAAAAAAAGTCTGGGCTGTGGGAATAAAAAGTATGGGTGGCTTTTTTCCATTTTGTCTCATTTTGATTTTTAACATGTGGGAATTTACCAATGCAGGGAGATTTCCTCCATGCTCTGTAGCAGATGAGTTATATGGGCATATCACAGGGCTGACCCTGAATCCGTGAGTCGGTATGTTCAGCAGGAATGGTTTATACACATTTTGGTTATGGCACATCATGGTTCTTGCCATCTTCTATGGCATTAGAACAGATATTTAAGTGATTCTGGGCCTCAGCTGGCAGCCAGTACAAAATGCTGATGGAAATCTGTTCCCCCACAGAGTCATAACACCACTCCTGAGAATATCCACATTGAGCATTTTCAAGTGCACAGACCAAACATCCCAAAGGGAAAGGGGCGGATCTTATTGCAGTCTTGTGGCAATGCCAGAGGTCTGAGATTTACTTTGGTTGTCAAATTTTTGTTTGTTTGGTACTTATTCAGCTCCTGTGCAATAAGCATATGATTTCTCTGCAAAGCCCCGATATCCCACATCTTATATCAAAATATACCTCATTGTATAGTGCTCAGAATAAAATGTAACACCACAGGTCAACTCAACCTATGAGAAGGTGCACAAAAAAAAAAAAAAGCCTTGGGGTTCCTGAACTCAATTGTGTAACAAGTGTTTTGGGTTTTGCATGTTGTTACTCTTGAAGTTTAATGGTGTATTTCCACCCCCATGCCACAGCTTTCCTTCTGACAGGTGCCTGTAAATCCCTGGCTGATGGCAGTCAGTGGAGCTCAGGTTTGGGCTGGGTCACTTCTGTGACAGGGCACTTTACAAGCAGGGCCACCAAGGCCAGCAACTGCACAGGAATCAGGTACAGACCAAGGGGCCTGGCACTGCCGGGCTTACCAGTCCTCCTCTTGAAGCTCAATATCAAAAATTAATTCATTATTAATTAATTATTCTGTAATTTTGTGGCAAAACCCTGGGGAGGGTGGGACAGTAGGGAGAAGGGCAAGGGAGGCCTGGGGGGTGGTCTTGCAAATGTAATTAATGGTGTTTGCACATATCCAATAGTCAATAAAGCACAGAAAAAGCCACTCATGTTCCAATATCCTTTTACAGGTCATCATAACAGCTTTGCCTATTTGAAGATGTACATCTGTGGGGTTTTCAAGCTCAGTTAGAAGCACCTTTCTACCAAGACTGCAAAACTGCTATTGGTAAGGGATGCAAATACCACACGAGGAAAAAAAAATCACAGGTAGTGTTCCCCTTCCATAATAAGCTGAGCATCATGTTAGTGCTCAGAACTGTGAACATTTATTTCACTTTATTGTTGCAGCAGAACACCAAATTAAGATTTTTTGATAAATTATTTATTTACATACAATGACGAGGAATCCCAGACTAAAATGTATTTGAGAAGACGTTTATTTTCTGAGCATTCAGAAAGAGAAAGTGTTTCACTGGAATGTTGAAGCAGCATGTAGGAGCTGATTAGAGGTGCCTGCCACATTGCCTAGGCATGCCCTTGGAGAACTTGGGGAATTTGGGGAGTTGTAATGCTACTGACATTGTACCTGGCAGAGTGGTAAGTCTGAAACCAACATTATACACACCGCTTGTTTTCCAGTTTGGTGCCTCACCTTTTATCTAAAGTATGATTAGGAAAACCAAGAGCATCCCCTTCCTTTTCAAAAAACCAACCAACCACCTTTACAGCTGTTCAAACATAAAGATGTTTATCTTGAGCAAAATGTTTTTCTCTGATGAATAACCAGCATAATAATTTGTCTTTCATTTTAGTGGTTTTTAATTCCACTCAAATCTGAGCTTCTGATACAAATTGTTTAGATCAAGGAGTAAACTCGTATTTCTAATGGATTACTTGTGAGCAGAGCAGGCAATAAAATGAATAATGGAGGGGAATCTTTAAAAATTGCAAACTGACCTTTGAAATGTCAGAATTTGGATGTTTCCTGTAATCAGCATTCTGTGATAAATGAGAGCAGTAAATGTAAAGATCCTTGGTTCAAAGTGTGTGTAATCGAAATCCAATGAGAGATCGATGGCCTTTGGGTGACCTTTTCTGAAAAGGTCAAATGACAACATTTATGGGAAACTTTTCATGTGCTTGGAGGATGATTATAAATGGGTTTATTGCATTTCAGTGTTCTGCTTATAGAGGGAAACTCTGCCTATTTGTCTGGGGCCTATATATTTGTATGAGCATATATGTCAGTCATGTCAATTTTATACATATTTTTATGTATATACATAGCCTGACATATTTGTATTATTTGAATTTTTAATTAATACTGTTATAAAATAATATGAGAGAAATGCTACTACATGCATATAAAATATTACCTGGCTATTTTTAAGGAAGGCAACAGAAGGATCAAAGATGACTTCAGTGGAAAATTGGTTCCATTTTGCCAAAGGTGACCGCAGCTTGGAAATAAAATAACAAAAGCTCCTATCACAAGTGATGAAGGAGTAAGTCTCTCTCTCAGAGACACCTTTTAGGAATAAGTCCACTGACACATTTTTTTCTGAGTGGCTGTTGGAGAATGTTTTTGTGCTGATCTTACATAACACAATATCTAAAATGGTCTAAAGGTAAATTAGAGACTGTCATCACCAGATCACCAGCTTTTTGATGTCTGCCTTGCTGTTTTGTATTTCAGATTATGAAAAACTGCTACTTATTTGTCTGAATGATTGATATATTTTTTTTTCCGAAATTATATGTATGTTCAGCTTTCTGTGAGGGCCTGAACTACCTGATTTTCTTTGTAACAATTTAGTCTTAAAGTGAAGATATTTTCCACCCTTCTGTGGACAAGAATTGGTTATGAGCTCTTACATTTCATTAGAAAAGCTTCATATGCTTGTAGCTTAAGCATAATTGCTTTTAAAAAGTCAGTTATTGCATCAGTCTAATCATTAATTACTGGGAAATCATGTAGACACCAGATCATCCCCACAGAAATAGTCTCTTATTGCAGAGGAATGAGAATTTGCACTTTTGGGCAACTGGTGGTTGAAGCACAGGACATAAATCCACAGGAACAGGGTTTTAGGAGTTTTACTGGCCATGGAACTGTTTGCTTCCTTGATGGAAATTCAAAGGGAGGGCTGAGAGTCCAGCTCAGTTCTTCTCTTCTTTTGCATCATTCATCATTAATGAACCAACACGGATAACGATGTAATTATTCTGATCATAGTAAACAGGTTTGATGGCTCTGGTGACAAGGAACCTGCACAAATGCTCCTTGCTCTACTGGTTCTGTCCTTGTTGAAAGAGTAAAAATGGGTGAAGAGGGAAAAAGAAGAGATTTAGCACTGTGAAGTATCAGCTATACATGGGCATAGAAATAAATCTGTGGAAAGGTAAGCAGTTTTTACTGTGACCCCATTCAGAGCTGAACTGGAGTTTAAATTAACTGAAAAAAGCTCTTTCCATGTGAGAAAATAGAACTATGTCTTAGATGACATATTTCATTGATATGCAAGTATATAATGCCAAATCACAGTGATAAAATCACAGGGTCTCTGATCTGTAACTGGCCTGTTCTATTAATATTTCTTTAGAGTACGCAGCACTAGCTATTTCTGGAACTATCCTAAACTTAAATGTGCCAGCTATTATTTCATACCATTATTCTGCAGCCCAAAGCTGGAGCTGCAAGCTGTGATGTGCTGTGTTTTTATCTGCATTACCAGATAATTTGATACTGCAGGAAGAGGGGAGCTGGAGTCTCATTTTTCCGACATGGCTGAGTGATGCATTTTCTATTAAATACAGTCAGGTGAAACAGGCCAGGCATATCCTATCTCCTGATTATTATAACTTGTGATTAAAAGATGGTTTGTGTTGAGACAGCTTTGTCACAGCCTTCCTCTGAAAGAAATGTTAAATAGCTTTAAATTCAGGCAGTATACACAGCACGTCAAGCTGTTGTGTTTCAGAGTGGTGGAAGGAATTGCTTCCTTTTTTAATGGTTTTGGGCTTCACAATGAAATGAGCTTTCACTAAACGACTCCTCTAGTAATAGTGTGGATGAGGAAAATAAATTAGAAGAGCAGAAGTCAGTGAGTAGTTAGGAGTGCAAGCATTTATTCCATTATTTTGTACTTTGGGTAAATTTTCAGCCCTGAGTACAAAATGCCTTCATTGTACTGAGGAGATTTGCATTTTAATTCACTGCACATAACAAACATCTACAAACCTTTGTGTTTTGCCAAAAATAACAAATGTCAGAACCTAGTGAGCTCTCAAAGAGGGATGAATATATTGAGACCTTAAATCTATCACAAAATTAGGTACTTTGGCATTAACACAGGAGTTAATGCTAGCAATTTTATATAAGATGGCATGTTGTTTGAGCATTAAATCCTTGGACTGACATGTCAGGTAAGGAGTAGTTATTCAGAAGAATAATTGCTTTCTTCATGTGAGCACGTGTTTTGCCCATGTTTTTTGTGCTTGTCTTTACAAATCTTTGTTTCTAAATATCAACGTGTGAATTGAGCACGTGGAGCTGCAGATGGTGAATTTTGCTTTCAAAATTTAGTTTGCAAATATGTATTACATTTGTGGATAACAAGGTCAGGTCTCAGCTTTAAAAATACCTGCCATGGTAAAATGTTTGTCCTTCCAACATCACAGAAATTGTTCAGCTGCCAATAGAAAAGATTAGTTCAAAGACATTTTTTGGCTGGCGTGTTGAAATCAGGATTATGTTTACCTGAGGAGATGCTCCAGCAGGAATGTATTTTGAAGTGAAGTGGAAACAAAGAACTCTAAGACTACTTAAGAAGTGATAATGTGGTGAAACAGATTTGAAAGTCCTCAGGAAGTTGCCTCCAGTTATACGTGAGAGAACCTGATCTAACTTAGTTAGGTTTTGATGTTCATTTCTTGTTCTACCCCTGAACTCAAAATGCTCATGGTGCCCCATGGAAGACTTTGGTCTGTACTGGCATAAGCATCAGATGCTTCATCAGCTGTGTGAGGCCGTCCTGGATTTTAATGAATAAATCTATTCTGGTCAATAAGGTTTCCCTTGGGCTGTCAGAAGCTGCCTAGTGTAGCAACAATATGCAATTTTCTTTTTTAAGTTTGTTTTTTTAAAAGGAAGCATACGTGTCTTGAGTTAAGGTTTCTCTCACAGAATTAGAGGCTCCAGACAGTATTAGAAAGTGCATGTTTGAGGAAAATTCACCTAAAGAAACAAACCTCACCTTCCACAGGAACTGTATCTAGAATGTCACCAAATGCCACCACCTTGTCCTCCTGACATGTATGAGTCTCTCCACTGTTTGGCCAAATATGATCATTACAGTAGGCTTGGAGTTATGCTTGTTTTGGGAAGATGGTAGAGATCTGTCAACTAGTATAAATATAAAGTTTTTCTGCAGCTTTACCTGATAAAATTGTTCCAGTAGAAGGAAAAAAGGCTGTGGTAATTTGTAAAGGAAACTTTCTACTAGCCTTATATTTTCAATTGCTGAAAAGATGTATGGAATTTAGAAATGCCTCTTTCCAAAGAGAAAGGTAGCTTCAGGGTTTCTTTTTCCCTTCCTAGTGGTTCTTTAGATATTTCCATAAAAAGAATTTGTCATTATCATTTTCCTTTCACAAACAGAATTCAAAATGCTGATGCTACCAAATTTCAGCTTTGTAGAAATAAAAAGTTTGTGTTCATTCAGCACAGTCCCTGCTGTAGAAAGTGCAGGCACCTATAGGTATGTGATGACTTGCTCTTTGGAGGGATATTTGGAAAAACGTATTCAGGAGATGTACTGAATTCTCTCAGGATCACTTCTTAAATTTGACCCAAAGAAAAATTTCAAAAAAGAAAATAAATACTTCTAGGCTGTTTTTATGCTTTTTCCTCTATAAGCACCAGGCTCAGCTCAGTTTAGGAGGGGAACATCAGCCTGATGCATAACTTTTCCATTTGCACAGAACAGTAGAAGAAACTCTTGACCAACTTTTTGAAGGTCATTTAGCAGATGCAAAAGGCAAGGCCATCACAAAGGGAAAATGACCAAACACATCAATTCCACAAAAAGCTGCTGCTGCTTTATGGCCATCTCTTTTCAGCTCATGTTTCTGTGTACATGCATCTCTGCGTGGGTTTTTGGCAGTTCAGGAAGGTGAAAGAAGGCTTGGGTTTTATTCAGGTGAAAGGCAAAAGGAAATCCTCTGGAAGCTGTTAAACCCACAAGGTTTGTGCTTGGCTAAGGACAGGTGAAAACTCAGCACAAATAGTACCAGTGCAAGAGAGCACATCCCTCTCTAATCAGAATTTAGCACAGTCAATATACTTTAGTGTGCGAGGAACTGCAGTTGTTTTTCTAAGTTTTACTCTCCATTTTACTCTCCCATTACTACCAGTGTCCAAACAGGTAATAAAAGTGACCTTCCCCAGCTCATGCTTCTCATAACTGAAGGTGAAAAATGACAAGGCAAACAAAACAAGTGGTTAGAAATCATAGTGATCATGGCTGATACAACTGATTCATTTGACTCTTGTACAGGAATCTGATTCAGAAAAGACAACTACAGAGAACTAGGAATCATGGACAGAGTTAGGAGACACTTTACAGCTTTAGGATGGGAAAAGTTCGTTTCTTGACGCGTTGATCTTTCTTTGGACAGGGCATGAGCAGTGCCTATGGAGCCACATATTGCTGAGGCAGGATGCCATGCAGGTCAGGCTTCTGAGGGGCTGCCAGCAGAAATCACAAGGATTTGATGCCTTGTCAAGGCTGACCTAGAACAGAGGCTAGATAGAGTTAAAGAATAAAGTAGGGATTTACTAAAAGGCCTCAATGGATGCACCTTGGGCAGCACAAGAGCCCAGCCAGGGCTGCACCCAAGATGAACCAAAATGGTCCCAAAATGAACAACTGGTCACGGGGTCTCTCACTTTTATAAGTTCTGCTCCATTTGCATATTGGAGTTAATTGTCCAGTAGTTTTAGGTAATGAAGTCCCATCCTTGTTTTCTTCTGTTCATTCTGCTGTTGTTTATGCTCTTGGGCCTGAGATTTGGGTCATTTGTCCTTGGTCCCCAGCTGGAGAAGGAATTGTTTTGTCTCCCTGCTCTGTGAAGAGAGCTCACCATCCCCTAATATGGAGCCCAGAACTACACACTAAAGCAGCACAGAATCTGAAAAATATAAAAGCTAAAACCTGAGGCATCAGATTAGGGCTTGGAGGACTGTGGGCTGCTGCAGTCTGATCAGTGACTAGAGGAGGCTGATAAAACACTGAAAATGACTGCGTGTGAGATTTATTATGGTTTCCTTCAAGTGCTCCAAGTTCAGAGCTGGCAGTTGAATGCAGGAGGCAGATGTGAGACTGCTCCTGTGCTTGGAGACCAGGAGGGTGACAAACAGCCTGACATGAAACGGGCAGCTCTGGATTCAAACAGGACTTGTGGCAGACAGAGATACAGTAGCATATTATATGGGGCTTGAACAATTTATTGAAGATTCAGAGCTTGAGTTCTGACGTTGAGATATCAATCACATGATATAAGTGTGGAGAGGTGTTTGCTGTCTGCCTACAGACAAACATCTCCCCTGAATGAGTTGAGAGATTTGCATGTAAACCTGCTCTGCACCTTAAATGTGAGTCACAGGATTTTCTTTTCTGTTCTGTCAGGAAAAATATATTTAAAATATACTTCTGTATTCTTTATAAAAGTATATTTGAGTTTACTTTATAAATGCTATGTACATAAAAATGTATTTAAATATCAGGTGGGTACATAGGTAACTACAGTGGTCTTTGTTGTACAAAGCATAGTGAGAATTTTTTTCCTCAGTATTCCACCCCTGAGATGTACCATTTTAAATCTGTTGTTCTTCTGAAGCTGGGATGTAGTCAGACAGTATAATGTATCAGGCTTGTTGGATGCTGCATCTGAATATAAAGGCAAACCAGATGCTTGGTCTTTCTATCCATGGAAAACTGTGGCATCAGTGAGCTGAAAGTGTGGTAGGATGAAATTTAATTTTTTCCTTTTGTTCAGGGTTGTTTCTGCTTCGAGTTGAGAAAGTCTTCTGTTTTCCATTCTATGTTACTACAGTTCTTAAATTTTCTCTTTAAATAATTGATTCTGCATTTTATGTTTTTATTTTCTGTTTTATCTGTGTACACAATAGAGTGTTTGAAGCACAAGGCATCCTCTTAACGTACTCAGCTGTAGAAAACAGAAGCTGTTACTGGATTTGCTGTTAAGAACGCTGACATCCATATTGAAGCAGAGATAATAACAGTAAGTTATTCTGAATTGTAAAAGGTATGGTAGTTTTCATTGACATAAAACCTAGTAATTGGCATTGTTATATAATGGCAATTAAAAAGCACTATAAAGAATAAGATCTGATCCAAAGGTTGGCTGGACAAGGAAAACAGCTGTCCTGTAAAGGAAATATACAATATACATGGAAAGAAGATAATACTCCATTATTTGATCTACAGTCCTGGAGAACACACAGCATGAGCAGAGCTTTCTGAAGGCATCAGTAATTTGAAACTACACCATGGAGGAATCCAGGCAAGTGAGAAAATCTATATACGGGTCTCAGATGGTAGACTGAAAGGTGCATTTACCCTCTCCCACCTAGTTCAGTAAGTTGGATTATGAAAGCCAAAAGCATAGGAAACTGTGTGGCTAATTTGATGGGAAGATTTCTGTACCTCCTCCTCATCTTTCTCTTGGCACATATTTGTCTGGCTGTCCTGATTGCCTGTGTTCTCTCACACATTTAATGAACAGTTATCTTTCAGTCCTCCTACTTCTCTGCCATCTTCTGAGGACTTTGAACTGCCTCCTTCTGGGCACTGCCAAAGACTTAGGACTCCAAAGTTCTTTTTATGGCTGTAGGTATCTCCCTTTGGTTGTTGTATAATCTGGTCTGTTTCTATAATTCACACAGCATCTTTATCTCCTCTTAAACCCAAGAGATGCTGACTGGATATAATTTTTCTGCAGCCTCCAATTCCACCCACCCTCTCATCTCTTTAAGACCCTAAGGATTTTTTACTTAGTTCTCTTTTCATGTATCACAATAATTATCTTCTCTTTATTCCATTAATTACCACCGTACATCTTTATTGAACATTGTCATCTGAAAAGGAAATGCCGAAAACCATTGTGGGCCTGCTAGCAAATACACTCAGTTAAATGCAATCTTTCCACTTGATTTTTGGTGAATTTAGAATTACAGGTGATCATTTTCCTTCAAAATAACTTTACCACTAAGAAACTCCAGCTAGGATTCCTGGGAAAGTTATTATGTTATTTTCTGGATCAGTCTTGAAGTTCTTTGTTCCTGTAAATCCCTGGAGGCTGGATAACTAAAGGAGCTTTGGACTAGCTGTCTGAAACTAATGGCATTAAATCAATTGCTACAAGAATATATTTAGGCTGAGCATTAATAGCATGGGAGGCTGGATGACACAATGATGGAGCACTGGCCTGGGATTTGGGAGGTCTGGACTGTGTTCTTGGCTCAGCCCATAACGTGATGGGCGACCTCTGGAAAGTCACTTTACTTACTTTTGCCTTATTAAAAAGTTTCATGTGGAAAGTGCTTTGAACTCTTTTGATGGCAAGTGTTATGCCAGTGCCAGATATTTTGTAACCACATAAGTGAAATCTGTTCAATGCCAAGCAGAATGAAAATGGTGAGTGCCTGTAGTTAAAGAGCTACATGGACACTGCTCAAGCCTCCTGTCAAATCTATATTTCTAAAACAATCTTGCAGGAGAAGTGGAAGGTGCAGGAAGACGCCCAAATAGCCCTTTATACTTATATAAGACTGGTTTAATAATGATATATTGTACAACATAAGGTGCAATGAGAAGGGGGATTCTGCAGCAGTTATTCTGGTTATTGCAGCAGTCAGCCTTTTCATTAGGGCACAGATATGACACTCCAGCAAAGAACAGAGAGATTACCAGTGATGGAGAGTCCTGGGATACTGCTTTAGATAGCAATTTTCCTGATAGGTACCCCTGAGAAAGCCAACATACTTCATAGCACTTTTTTTGGGATTAATCAGAGTTCAGCTCTCAGTAGGAAGATCAGCTGCACATGAACAGCAGCAGAGAAGCAAGATTGGGAGCTACAGCAGGAGAAGAAATCATCACAGGGAGCTAAGCAACTTTTGACTTGTCAAATTGGGTGGACTTGGTCTCTCTTCACAGGGAGCTATGAATGAGGTGAATCAAACAGAGGCATCAAAAATCATCTTTGGGAAAGTATGAAGGATTTATGAAGTCCTAGATCCTGGAAAAAGTAAATGCAGTCCTTATATTTAAAAAGAAGGAAAAGGAAGATCAGAGGAATTACGGATCAGCCAGCCTTCCCAGAAAAAAAAATACTGAAGAAACAAATAATTTGTGAGGAAAAAACCCAGATACAGCACAGAAAAAAAAAATGAAGCCAAGGAAGCATGAAACAACAAAGACGTGTCAAAAGCAAATTATCTAAGTTTCAAATCTGCTTTTTTTTTTTTTTTATTTTTTCTGTGAAAGAATAGTGACTGTAGTAGAACTGGCCAGTGTGGAATACTTTGAGCTTTGTAAGCATAACATATTGGCCTCCAAAGTAGACTGGGAAAAGTGTGTCTGTAATTAAACTGCCCTAAGGTTGATACAGGGCTGTCTGGAAAGCCTTTTGCACAGAGAGGTTATTAATGACTCACTGCCAAGCTCTCAAGCAGGACCCTGGGTACTCTGGGAGCAGCAGAAACTTCTTCATCAATTACTTGGATGATGAAGCAAAGGTTCACATGCAGACCATATCATCCTAGGCAGACTCAGGCATGTTGGCAAAATAAGAACATTTTTTTCCCCAATAACCTTATAATTTAGAGAAATGGTCTGAAATAGAGAGGGGAGTTGAATTAAGGACAAATATGAACTTTGCAATGCTGGCCAAAAATATGATTGTACAAGGATAGCCAGCTGTGCCAGTTCAGGATACACTAGGTGATGGATCTGCAGGGAAAGATCTGGGCTATCACTGGGCATCACCAGTGGGAGAAACCACTGCCAAGCTCTTGTGCAAAATGCCAGCACTCACTGGGTGTGGAATATCAGTCTCTTCTCTCTGCTGACCACTGACAGGACCCAAGGGAACAGCTGGAGCTGTGCCAGGGCAGGTTTAGGTTGGATTTTAGGAAAAGGTTCTTCCACCAGAGGGTGGTGGGGCACCAAACAGGCTGCCCAGGGAATGGTCACAGCTCCAGGGCTGACAGAGCCCAAGGAGCACTTGTACAAGGCTCTCAGGCACAGGGTGGGATTGTTGAGGTGTCTGTGCAGGGCCAGGAGCTGCACTGGATGATTCCTGTGGGTCTATTCCAACTCAGAATATTCCATAAGAAGAAATAAGCCCTGCATGGTAAGTTGCTCTGGTGAAATCTCATGTCCATTTCCAACACTAGGCTTCACTGAAGATAACACCAGAGACCTGCAAGTGTAAGGCAGTGAGAATGACTACTAGTGGAGGTGTAATGAACTCCTGGTATTTCATCTAAAGAAGAAGAAAGACACAGATGCTACAGGATAATTGCCTTTAAACTGAGAAGAGTCTGCTGGAAAGGTAGGGAGCAATTTTTCTCTGTGTCCAAGTGAATGAGACATGGAGTAATAGGCTAAACCTGAAGCAACTGATTTAAATTAGACATTAGGAAAAGGTTTCCAACAGCACAGGTAGTTCAGGGTGAGAACAGAGTCTGTGCTCTCCACAGACAATTTCTGTAATAGGAAATTTTTAAGAACAGGCTAACCCAATGTCTGAGCGACCTCTGCATAGCTGGCTCAGCCCCAAAGCAGCTGTACTATCCATGATCCTATTTCTCCTTGTTGAGGGCAGAGCAGAAGGTGGAACAGCCACCTGGGATATGGCATTTTGGGCTCTCCTTTCAATAATTGTAAGTTTTTTTCAGTCTGGTACATGTTCTGCCTTCTCCTTTCAATAATTGTAAGTTTTTTTTCAGTCTGGTACATGTTCTGTCTTCTGCTTCTCTTGCACACAGTGTAATTTATATGCAGCTAGTCTATGATAGTTTCATTAGAAGGGGAATGTAAATAAAACGAGTGAGAAAAATATATTAATGTTTGTAAAATACCTTATGAGCCCAAGTGAAAGGCAGTATATAAGCACAAGCATTATTATGGGAAATCAATGAATAAGGTAATAAACCAAATTAAATAAAAAAGAAAAAAAAAAAAACCAAAAAGGGCTATACTCTGCACATAAAACTCATAAAATATATATTAACCTTAAATAATAGCACTCCATTTTCAGGAGTTCGTGGTTTTGGTTGTTTTTTTCTTTTAATTAATTAAGTCTTTTTCATTTACCAAAGTTCAAACAATTAATCACAGGCCTATGTAATCAAAAGTGGAGTTTATTTCTTATTACCTATTCACATTGCAATCCCAGCATTTGAGATGATTACCTGCTATATATAAACACACACCTACTATGTAATCATTTAAAGTGCTGTGAACAGTGCATAGGTAGCTCAAAACGAACACTGTGTGTGCAGCAAAAAGCATTTATAGCATTCCAGGGTATGTCACATCATGAGGAAGACTAATCTGTTCCTGAAATGAATTTGACTTATTCATTAGTGAGATGAAGAAAGTTGATTACAGTGAACTGTTTTCTTTTACATCAAATAAGCGATAATTTTGCCCTAAAGATTTGGGTTTTTCCCCTTGAAGAAAACGACATGTTTTAAAGAAGATTATGATTTTTAAGGCAGTTGCAAGTGGTCAATCACACTTGAATCCTATGGCTCTATTTTTCTTGGGTTTACTTCATCAGATCATTTTAAAACCACATATTCACAGCAAACAATTTCTTATTTGTGCAGATTTCTCTGATACAAGTCCAGCACTCTTTGGATACTTAAAGAAGCAATAAAGATGCATAAGAGTTTAACTAAAGAGGTTTTTTTAGTTGGAGTATTAATGAGTAATTCAGGCAGCAGGGTTTGGAGGGAATGTAGAGAATCACAGTTTTTTATGAGCAAATGCATTAATCAGAAAGAAGGCAGCCCAACAGTCAACATTTACTTGTTCATTTATGTTTGCATGATATGTGAAAGTACATAATATTGCAAATAAAAATGTGAACAGCCTGTTCTTTTCCTTTCACAGCCAGGTTATTCAAATTTCCATTTTGTCTAAAGCTAATCCCAACTGTAACTGGAAGCAGCTCCAGATGCAGCAGCAGCTTTAGAAGGACATTGAGGTAGCTTACAGAATGAATTAATGAGAGTGAGTAGTGTATTCTACATTTGCAAGTCCTTTAATCAAAGGCTCTTGGAGCAATTAATAAACATTGCTGCACTGCAAGAAACAGTTGCTGCAAAAAATTCTCAGTGGTAAACCCTGCTGACTTACACTGGGTATCCAGTGACCAAGTCACCTTAGAAAATGAGATTTTAACACCTGAATTTTGACCAGTTTTGAAGTATATAGATGCTTTCAATGCCCCCCAATTTTCTTTATTGAAGAATATACAAGCACAGAGAGCTCAGCTCTGTTCTCTCACCCAGCTGGGAGCTGTTGGCACCAGCAAAGCTCAAATCCATGATGTGCTGAATGTCTTCATAAAATAATCAGTAGGAAATGGAGAAAGTGGAGATACTGCAGCATCTGACAGGATTTATAGGGTCAGAATTAGGGCCAGAAATAGGACATAAAGTCATGTAATTATGACAGAGAATCAAGGCTATACCATGCTTTTACCATAAAAGTACCTTCCTGCAGTCACAGGTTATTAAAATCCAGGGTAGGACTTGGAGGAAAGCAGCAAATCAATTAGCTTTTAAGGATAAGTGAAGCAACCAAACATAAATTTTGGCTATTTAGGGTTTTTGACCCAGAGAGACAACATTCCTTGGGCATTTGACCATGTGACAAGCCAAAAAGATGGAAGCAAAAGTAACAGTTATTCTAAAGAGATAATACTATTTGCAACAGTGTGGTAAAAAGGAAGTGAAAAAAAGGATAAAAAAAATAGAATTACTGACTTTGGTTTCTAATCTTAATTACAAAATAAATAAATCACAAAACATGAGAGAAATTGCATTATTTTGGTGCAAAGAGGCTTGGACAAACCATTTTACTTTCTTTTGCTTTCTTACTTCTCAGATACTTCTGGAGGGCTTGAAGAACTGTTTGAACAGTCATGAGGCTGGTACAACTGAGGTCAGTTTTATGTGTTTATATCAAGGGAAGTTCAAAGATTTTCCTTTTAAATGAAAATTCATCCATAAGCTCCAGTGGCAGTGCCCCCAGTGGATGCCACGGAAGGGAGCCTGGAAAAGAAGAGGGGACTGCTGATTTTTGGTGAAGGGAAAATGTTCTATATAGGTAAAGCCTTATGAAATAAGGGCCTTTTTACCCTTGTAAAATCATAGCTCAGGCTGCTACTTTGGCTAAGTAGAAGAGGACTAAGTGATTCAGCTGAATTAGAGGTAGAAAACAAAGTTATATAACCACGATGCGTTCAGATTGTGGGGTATGGTTGGATTATGTTTGTTGTGATTTAAAACTAGGTAACTGATAAAGGCTTAACTGATTAAAAAGGCCTGGATTTTGCAATGAAGGGACAGGACCCACAGGACAAAAGAGTGATGGAAAGATTGGTAGGCAAACATGGAGCAAGGCTGTTGCATGTAGATGTGGGAGCACTGATCAAACACAAACTGCTTCCAGAGCTGTCAGGATGAGGTTCAAGAGCCACCAACAGTCCTGGAGAGACTGGGAGAGCACAGCAGGCAGGGCAGAGGCAGCAGATGCTTCACAACACAAGCTCTGCAGCAGTTTAGGCTGCTTTACTGGTGAACTCTCCATATTTAAGCCTGGGTCTCTCTGGCATTTGGATCTCAGCAGCTGGAACTGTGTATGTCTTTCAGGACAATAGCAAAGAGATGTACTTGGCACATAACACACAGAGGGTGGGAAGTTTTATGATCCTAGATCTGAGTGGTCATTTCATCCCAAGTCATAAAGCAACAACTGTGAAAACTCTCCCCTGAGGGTGGGTTTCTTCAAGTAACACATCACTGCAGGGAAGAAAAGGGGAACTGTGTCCTGAATGAAGCAGAATGACAATTCAAGGGGCTGTTTCTTGAGGCTGTACAGGATTTGGACTGGGTCACCACTTTTTGGGTAAAATTTCTACAGAGTGTCAGAGTGTCTCAAGGACTGCAGTAAATTGTGGGAGCATTTGAGTTCTCAGCTGATTGAAACAGGCAGAGGGGGTCTGCAGTCTGAGTGATCTTCCAAGTGCCTGGGTTACTTAAAGTGAAATATAGTTAAGACTTCTTGGCAGTGTTTGGTGTTGGGCACTGATGCAGGGTACAACTTATAAGAACTGATGGTTTCATCATTTCCAACAGTTCACTGGGATGCAATTTGGCTGATCCAGCAGATCTTGGCTCAGGACTTTGCTGTGTTACATCATGTTTGTACCAGATCTTATTCCTTGGCATTCAGCTGTAGTTTGTGCCCTCTATCCAGTAAAGGATAGCAGGAGATTGGCAAGGTGAAATGGTGATGAATCAGCTTCACTCTCTGGAAGCTTGGAAGTTGCTGACCACTGCCTCAAATGGGACAGTCTCTTCCAGAGGGTAACTGGTTGTCAGATGTCTTCACATCTGTGCAGAGAGGATTTGGGCTGTCATTTGTCCTGCAGGTTAGAGCAGAGGTGACCCAGGCACTGCTCAGGAAGAAATGTGGGGCCAGGGCTTTGGCACTTCAGTGGGCCCTGATTTGTCTGGCTATGAGTCTGAATATCTGATTCTGACAGAGGTGTTGGTGCATTTCTTTATGACCCCTTATGGCAGTCTATAAGTGAGCATAAAATCATCTCGATCTGGCTCTGTTTTTATTGTCAGGTGAAAGAATCAGAATTAAATGCCTTAGTTAGGACCTCTTCTAGACTTGATTTATGCAGAGAACACAACCAAAATTGATTGAATACAACAGGATTAATTTATTTGACTCCTATTGGAATCTAATCCAAGACCCTCAATTATCTTTCAATCAGTGTCAGTGAAAAATGGGAAAATACACTGTGATTTCTTAAGCTAAGATGTTATTTGCCTGCATGTTCATTTAGACTTTAGTTTAAAAAACCCCAGGAATCTATGCTTAATATCTCTAAGTCAACTACACCATCATCTCTCTAAGGAAAGACAGTTTTACAGTTAAATCAGAATAGTTGTTATGAAGGATCAACATACTTCATAAAGCAAGTCTAGTGCTTGCTTTAATTCCCACTGGTGTAAAAGAAGGTGTTCTTATTTGATAATATTTGAATCAGATCCACAGTGAATCACTGTACCACAGCACAGTCTTTTCTTTCTGTTAAACTCTCTTTTATTACTCCCAGTTACTCTGTAATGCTGACACAGCTCCATCTATCCTGAATTCTGCTCAGATACACAAATCTTCTGTCAGAACTTCATGTTTTGAGCACTTGGATGTGATGCTCTCTCTGCTTTCCTTTGGCACCACATCCTAGTGATGTTTTCCCAGTAAAGGCAGTGCAGAGAGCAGATTAGCCAGGCTTTTTCTTGCTGCAAGGCAGAACTGAACAGTGAAGTACCATCCACGAGCTGCAGGGAGCACACAGGCTTTACCTTGAGGCCTTACTTCATCCTTGAGGCTCTTCCCTACCAATGCAACTGGAGAGCTGTCACTAGTGCAGTCCTGGCTGCTGACATGGGAAAAATGATCATATTCTGTGCTGGGAGGTTTTTCATGGACAGGACAGGACTGCTGGGATAGGTTCCTTGAGCTTTTATTGCAGCCTCAGCCTCATTACATGGCTGAGACAATTGGAAGATGGCAAAGCTCATGTCCTGCCAGCAGCAGCCTAAGATTTCTTTGTTACAGAGCATTTAAAAAACTTTCTAGCCAACAGCACATTGCTAAAGCTCACAGACAGTTGTTTTAACTAATTACTAAAAGCACACGCACACCTGCTTCACACAATGCTTGTCTGCTCTCTATTAACATCACACAATACTTCATTATTAAGCTTCTAATAACCTTCTACTATCTTGCTAAGCATATTTTCCTTCAGTCTAAAAGTCTACCTTAGCCAAGCCTAAAACTCAAGCTATTGTTTCATGTCCTTGCTTGCTGTACTATTGTAACTTTTTCAACATCCAGATTTTGTAGCTGCAGCTAGTTCTAATTTCTCTCTCCGTTTCTAAGGCTTGCCTTCCCAGCTTTCTGAAAATCATCTTACCTTTACTATTTCCCACACCATACTGTATTTCTTTTTTTTTTTTTTCCTGCTGAGACCCACCCAAAGGCAATATCCACCCTCTCTTCTTTCCCTTCTATGCTCTTGCCAGTAGATGGTGGTAGCAGTCGCTGTATTGCTGGCAGCGCCATATGGTGCTGAGGTTTGAAAAAAGCAGTGTTTTCTGACAGCAGCAAGAATGACTTCTCCTTGGGAATCTATATCCTGTCAAAGAATGTACCTTAGGCCCTGCTGAAGTGCTGCCACTTGCATTTAAGCTGAGCCTCTGCAGCAGCAGCAGCTCCGTGAAGGAGCTCACCTCGTCTGCAGCCATCACAGCCCAGTGTGAGATCAGCAGAGGAGCTGCTGCAACAAAAGATACTTGTTCAATACATCTGATGTCAGATGCTCCAAAAACAAGGCTTCAGGGTGCAGGGAAGAAGTGCAAACTCTTATGAGGAGTGACTCTGCCCGTGTGGGCTCAGCAGAGCAGGGGTTGGCATACAGAGCTGGGCAGCTCTCAGGCTGTTCCTTGGCTGTGCTGAGGAAAATGTTCGTAAATCAAAGTTACAGGGCAGGAGCCTGCTGATCATCAAGCTGCCTATTAATAGATGGTACGTTTGGGAAGCCTAAAATGTCTCCCATAAATTAATAAGCTTGAAACTGGCTGAGACAGGGCCATTGTGTATGTGCCAGAAAGGTTCTCAGCCAAGTCTTAATGGTAAATTCTCCTCAGTTTTAAGGAAACTAAAATATATTTAAGTTTCCTATTATTAGAATACTACTTCTCTTACATTAAATAATTTATTAACCAATATCAGACATGTAAAACATACAACTCTACAAAACAGAACAGCAATAAAATTTCTTTTACTAATACATAAACACAGCAATTTTAATAAGTATATGACATAAAAATATCCAGTAATTCATAATCCATTCATAAAAACGTACAATTAATCAAAAACTAGAATCAAAATAATTCATAAAACATAATTAAATAATCTATATTATTTAATTTAAAAAATTAAAAGGAAAGGATCCCAAGCCCACAGCCACCCTTTGACCAAAATCATGGAGCCACATTATTCCACTGGTGGTTATGGGGGTGGAAGAAGGCAGTAAAACATAGAGACTGCCTGGGATACCTGGTAATGAGGGATGGGCAGCCAACAAAGACATGCTGCAGGGATGGGGAGAGGGACAATAAGGATGTGACCAACTAAGATGGACTTTTCTTCTAATAATACACTTTTATTTTTCAGAAATATGCATTTAGCCCTTATCTGTCTTCCCTAGCCTGCTGTGATATTATTCTGATGCACACCAAAGCAGTTTTCTGGGCACACTAATTCCATAAACACAGTAAAGGAATTGGGCCCTTGGAGACCTTCAGAGCTTAGCAGAAATGGCAGGAAAAAATTATTTGGCCACTTTAGAGGTGAAGGTTCAAATCTTCAATTGAGAGTTAGGTAGGAAGAAAGTTTTCCTAGACTTCATTTTCAGCATCTAAATCTAAATGATCCGTTTTCCTTTTCATCCTGTAAGATAACCACAGCTCTATTCTCCAACTTATCAGGGAATTTTCAACAACTATATCTTCATGAAAACCTGCAAATGTAGTATCTGCAGTTTGCTAGTCTGATTTTCCAGCCTGCACAGCATTCAGCAGTTCTCTGGCATTCCTGGGATTAATGCCTCCTTGGCACTACATCAAGCTCCTTATTAAGTTTCTGTAGTGTGAGTTTAAGGATCTGAGTTTTAGACACAAGTTTTTGCTTTGAAAATTGTGTTCAGCAACTGTATAGACTTTAAAAAACCCTCGTAAAAATATACAAGGGAGCTCTCCTCCTGAGTCTTAACCCTGACAAATTTTTAATTTCTCTTTCAGCCCTCCCAGGGAAAAGATTCACCTAAGATGCAAAGCATATAAAACTGTCAGATCATATGCATGATATGTATAATTAATGGTGTAGAACACAGTGATAAACCTTACCCTGAAAATACAAAATCTTTCCTTTTTAAAGCTGCCTCCTGCTTTCACCCTTCCAATTCCTCTAGGACTGTGTAACATTGAGATGAAATCAGCTACTGGGGGGCAGGAAAACAGTGCCAGTGTTGCCGTTTTCATCTGAACAGGAACATTTTGGAGCCTGCAAAAATCTTGGGAAAGAGGAGTCCCTCATAGAAAGACTCTAGGGAGTTGTCATTTGAAATGTTGCTGTGCTGATATGATGTGGAAGGCCAGTGATGACAGAGACAATGCTACAACATGGGTGTCTGACCACAAGGCTCAAAGTCCTGGAAGAAGCACCATCATCCCTTCTGTGAGTTATGACTGGCAAAATTCTTCACCTTGGGAAAGAGCTGAAGTGAGTTACATAAAGCAGCTACTGTTGGCATTGCTTCCATTCTTACATGGCCTAATTGCATGGAAAAGGCTGGCTTGTAATCATAAGGCAAAACTGGAAACAGTTGCTGAACAGTGTTTGATGTTGTTTGATATTAGCTGAACTTGTTGTTTAGTGTATCTGGTGGGTTGTAGATGTGCAAAGTGGGGTATGAGGGCCAAAGGGAACATTTCCTGCTGTGTTGTGCAGGGACAGTGGAGAAGTCAAGGAAAATTCACTCTACTCCTAAAATCTTAGTTTATGAGCTGCTCTGTTGAAATCCAGGCAGGCTTTGCTGACCTGCTGTATTTAATCTCAATATTTACTCTGTCATTAAAGCACTGATTTGTTTTTCCTTCTGTACTGAAAATTACACTGTTCCATGAAAACTGCCATCCCTTCTGGAAAAGTGTGTCTAGTCTTCTAAATCTTTTTAAGTGGGCATTAATGGCATTATATGACTTTAGGGTGAAATAAACAGGAATGCTTGAAAGAAACACCTGCTTTCACAGACTGTTATTAGAGTTGGAATGTTGAGGGCCTGGATTTATTTGTTTGGCTAAGAAAATGTGTTTCACCTCTCCTTTCAGAGGCAAGTGTGCAACATAGTTCTATTTCTGCCATAATGCATGCTATTAATTTAAGGAAACTAAAAGCAGAGTGAGAGCTGGAAAAAGAATTTTTAAATGACTATAATTCAGGCATTTAAAATAATACTTCCAGGTGCCTTCTATAGCCTATTGCTTGTGTCTTTTCTTTGTTAGTTCTTTGTTAAATGAGCTAATTTTTCCTGTTTGATATAGCAACTATTTCACTATATCTCTGTACATTAAAAAGTACTTAAAAACACCTGCTGCAAGTTTATTTTTATTTAAATAGCAAGTTCATTTTTTGTTTTTTGCAGTGCACATAGCAGCTTGAGTAGACCTCATTTATGTTATTCAAAAATGTAGGTACTTTAATTACAACACTGCCTTCCTCCTCAAATAATTTTAAAATGATGGAATTTCAGTTTGTGTAGTCTCTCCTCATACTGTACATATTTTTAATCTGAGGCTCAGCTTATTGCCATCTGTACCCCTTCACAGGCCTACAGGATGCTATTAGGAAACCAGGTCACAAGGACAGAGCTCAGCAGACAGATTTCAATTTCCTTACCCTTAGAACCAGGGCTCCAGGTACCAGGGAGACCTATTCCTCCTTATTCTTTCCAGATTTTTAAGCCTTTTATACTTAGCATTTAATCTTTATTCCAGACACCAGTAGAGCAGACAAGCAAAGTAACTATAAACTCTTTTCATGCAGGGCTTGCCTTCCCTCTGTGATATCTGTGGTTTATACCACGCTTCCATTTGGGTCTGTAATTGTACAATGTGCAAAACAACACTTTTTCCATTCAAATAAAATAAAATTCTGGGCTCAGTTCTTCAAATTTGTATTTTGTCCAACACTGGAATTATGTATTTTTTTTTTGTTCAGTGTATGAACTAACCTTGTGGTATTGAGGACAAAAGATTAAGCAGAGCAGTAAAGAAGGTTACTTGAAGTTGCAATTCATGCCTGGTACATATGGATTGGCATCAAATCCTGATACAACAAATGAGAAGTTAGTGTCTGGACACCTTTATAGTGACTTTCTGAGCCAATTATTCTATGTACTGTGGGCATGCATGGGTTTCCTAATGTGTGAGGATGTGGCTTGCTTCCTTTTCTATATTTTTAGGTGAAAATGAAATTAGAGCTCTAACAAAGGACCAGGAAAATGTGGTTTTGAATATCAGAAAAACAGTCTCTGTAGAAAGTCCTTATGGGACTATTTATTTATGTATAGTTAAGGTTTGCAGCCACTATGTGTTATATGGTGATTGCCTGTAGGGAAAAAAAAGTATTTATACATAATGAAATAGTGCACAGTTCCTACCAACAGATATGCTGGAAATTAAACCAGGAGAAGAACGTATTTCTTTACACTGTTCTCAGCAGTGTGCTGGGAATATATAGGGTTTCCTAAATGATATTTGGCCCTCTCCAAAAGGTACATTATTAGATGTTTGATATAGAACTTCACTGGCTGTGCAAAAACCCAGGATGTATGTACAAATGCATCTTCAGGGAACTCTTAAAAAAAAATAAAATATGTTGCATTACTTTCAACTTATTTTCAGTATAAAGAGTAATATAGAAAGCATTGTTTTCTTTAATATCTTTAACTTTGGAGTTTTTCACCTCAGGTCATTACTCAGACCCACTCATTCCATGGCTTCCTTTCCTGGCTGTCCAACAAAGACACCTTTCCATCAGTGACTACACCTGGTGCCAGCAAAGAAGGTTTTGTGGTGTCAATATATCTCTACTTAGAGCTGAGTGGAGGTAAACTTTTCTTTTTTCCAGAGCTTAATTTCTGTCCTCCTTTTATTTGTTCATGTCAAAAGAGAATTAGAACAATCCCAAATACACCCATCAGTGCCTGTAGCTCTCCAGCTCCCTCTCAGAACACCAGCACAGAACATTAGAAGGACAAAATGAAATATTTTTTCTGTATCCTGCTAGAATATAATGAAAATATGATTTCTCATCAAGGTTATTTAGCCATATTATATATTTGAGTATGCCACTATTTGTATGATCTCTTTCCCTTTCTCTTTGTATGATGGAAAACACAGAATCATTTATTTTGTAAGCCTTTTTTACATTAGAATCATAGAAAAATTTAGGTTGGAAGGAACCTTAAAGATCATCTAGTTCCAAACCCCCTTCCATGGGGAGGGAAATGTTCTTTCCATTATTAGGGCCAGCCAAAAATTACACACAACTACAGATAGGATTAAGATTTTATAATAAGCCAAAGAATTTATTAGAGATCTACCAGCAGCTACAAAAAGCAGACACTAGACTTAGAAATTTGGGGAATGTTTTCAGTTTCACTGTTGCTACATAGAAATAATCCTAACATTTTTCAACAGGCTATTCTGCTATTTCCTTTATCATTGCCACATTCTATATGTGTTTAAAGTTTTCCAAAATACCCTGAAGTTTAACATTTATATCTAGAATTAGCTGAAGGGATTCCCCCTCCTACTTTCCAGCACAGGAAAAAGAAAGTAGAAAATAGGAATAAAAAAATCCAAACATTCAAACTGCACTAAGCTTTAAATCCAGCTTCCACAGGTGTATGATATCAGTCACCAGAAGCTATCAGAAGTCCTTACTTATGTGTAGAAGTAAGATAAGGAATTGTTCTGTTTCTCCTGTGATGCTTTAAGTTTGCAAAACTGAGAAGAAGCATTTTTAATCCTGTGGCACAAGATTTCTATCAACAACTCTGGATGACAATTTCTTTTCAGATTCTGACTGCATGAAGCTCTTGCTCTCACAAGCATACATGAAACCCTGCAGGTAGGATAATCCAGATTTAGTTAATATTCTGTAAAACTGATAACAGTGTGAATTCCATTCTTCCTTTGGAGTGCACAGTTGTGCTTTCAGCTGTTCTTGATCAGGTGATTTGTTGGTACACAGAAGCTCTTACAGATACTCCCTGTTTGCTGGTGCACTGGGTGTGACTGGAATTTGTAGGAGACTTTCCCACACAGAAAATCCCTGCCCATGGAAATTGGTTCTTCCTACAAGTGCCAACCCTGTATTTGCATATGGATTTCATGACTCAGCTCAATGCAGACTTTCCTACCTCTTTTTTTTTTCTTTATTTTTCTTTTTTTCCATTTTTTAAAAATTTTATTTTTCCTGTGCCGTACAACAACAGGCTTTTTCCTGAGAAAATAACTGCCTGTTCCATGGATGTTTTTGCACAGCCATCACTGCTGCACTGGAGTAGATATGAAATTGTTCATAAGTTAGTGAAAAGCTACTTTAGAATCAGTTGTGGTTCACAGATGCTGTAAACATTTATTTTGATCAGTTAAAAAACATGATCAGTTAAAAAACATGCTTTTACTAAAAGCAGTGCCTGGGATGATTTTGTTTTGATTGTTCAGCACTGTTGGTGTTGAAAATAGGTGTGTCAGCATTTGAAAGATGGTCCTCAGGCACTCAGATTTCTTTAATAGCAAGCAAAATTCTCATTAACAGGCAATTTAAAAAAGCAATACTATTCATTTTTTGGGCTATTAAGCATATAGAGTGTTTATATTTCCAGCAAAGAATGAATTAATGGAAAATAAAGTTCTGTCATGCACTAGTGCCACAGCATTTCAACATAATGTATGTGAGGCTGGTTACAAGTCAGCCTTTCAACAGGATTATACATGATCAAAGCTTCTCAAGTGAGAACTATGTAGCTTAAATGATTGAATACAATTCTAATGTTTGTTTTCTCTCTTTCAAATCTAAGGTTTTTTTCCTTGTTAAACTAAAAAAAATCCTACACCTGTGGGTCTCTGTATCTCCCTAATTACAGGCAGATGTGTTCAGTGTCACATCCCTTCAGCACAGACAGCTCAGGTGTTTTGCCTCAGGTGCACATTGCTGGTAGGATTGACTGTATCAGCCTGAAAATATCTGCCTGTTTTGATGTCTAAATAAGAGATCAGGGCCAGGTCATGGCAAGGCAAAGTGCTGTTCTTTGAAGGAAAGTCCCAGCAGGTGGGACAGTGTCCAGCCAGGAGGGATGAACTCGTTCACAGGGACCTGACTTTGCACCCTCACCTTCCACACACCCTGACTTCTCAGGATGAGCACTCACCCTGGGAGGCCTGGTGCCTGAAGTAGTTATACATCACTATAAGCACATCTCAAACCATCAAACACCTCCCACAGGGCTCTTTCAGATGTTAGGTTGGTGATTTTAAGTCACTGAAGTGACTTCTGAATTTTTATGTGCATGGACATAATGTTAGAGTCTAACAAAATTCTGTGCTTTTGAAAAAAGCTACTAATGAGATAATACTGAAGCTCTTATTTATTAATTGTTTATCATTATCCAGAAAAGACCCATGAATTCAAGCACAGATGTTTGGTTTTGATATAAAGCTCATGAAAGCCACAACTACACTCTCTGTTGTAGGACCTAGTGTAAATTTGCTATCTCTGTAGCAATGGTACACGATTGGAATTATTGTTCTGAACAAACCTTTGGGAATCAGAAAAACAGAAACTTCCACAGACACTGAAGGGTTTGATCTGCAGCTTTGGAAGGAACTTGGATTGATGTAAAAATACAATACACAGACGTTAAGTAGAAAAATAATAAACTTATGCTTCTATAGTTGTAAGTGAGAATATGCCTTAAGTAAGTGAGAAACTGTGTTGATAAGATGGTGAAGGGTTTATAGTGTAGGGGTGTGGTTGTGTGGAGTAAGCTAAGAGTTTGGAAGTTATCACAGAAGTGTGTTATAGTAAAATATATGTGTGTGAGATAGCAGCCCATTGGACAAAAGTATCTGCAGTGCAGCAAAATTAAGTAAAGGTGATAGGTTAGAAAAGCAAAATAAGCTTTGTGGCATCTGTCTATTGGATTAGAAAGTTCTATATTGTCTTGTAACAAGGAACTTGTGACTGCTTTGAGCTATGGCTGACTGCTTGCTCCTTTAAAATCTCACAGCCTCTGAGACTGGTGTTTATCTGATCAATAAATCCTTAGCCTGATGTGGTCCCGTTCCTTCATTAAAAGCAGAGATAATGACACAAACCCAAATAGTTTCATGAGCCTCAGAACATGATCGTTTCTGTGACTTTCACAATCACATTGATCAATTTTTTCAACAAAAGCCATTCCCTGCCCCTAAAGCAGAAATTGCAGTCCACTATCACAGACCGGGATGTGCAGACGTGCCTTCAGTCTGTACAAGTGCTGTGACAAGCTGTCCCTGCCTGGCACGTGCCCTTGCAAGGGACCCCTGTGGGGAGAAGGGTCACTGCCACACTGCACCCCATGTGCAGAGCCTGGCCACAGAGAATTGATGTGGTGTCAGTGTCGTGCCTTTCCTCAATGTCACTGGTCCTGCACATCTGCCTTGGCACAGTCGGCAGGTGTGGCCGAGGAAAGACACGGAGTCAAACTCTGCAGGAAGGCTGCTTGCAAGTGGTATTAATAGAAAAGCCACATACAGGAGCAATTTAAGTCACTTCACTTCCTTGAGGAGACAATACTGGGGGCAGGGAAAGATTCAAAAGTAAAATACATGGTATTGTTAGAGACGTGAAAAAATAGTGTCTCGTCCGTTCCTTTCTTCGCCCTCCAATTTAATCTGCTGTTTTGATGGAGGCAAGGACAAAGTGTTTTGTCCACAATATCCATTGATTGATTTGCCTGCCTTTTTAAAAAATTAAATCTCCTCCAAAGAAAAATTTTTCTTAGTGGCTCCCAAGGCTTCCTAAGAAGAAATTTATGCCATATCCAAAATTAGAGAAGAAAAGGACTATTCTTGTTTAAGCCTTGTTATCCATTATCTTATCTCAAAAATCTATCACTACCAGAGTGCTTTATCTGCCTTTTAAACTTAGGCAGTAAGGAGACAAATTCTCCAAATTAACACTTCAAAGGAGTTAGTTTATGTCAAAGGAAACACAATTTGCACAGCACTTAACCCATGCATTTTCCTGACTTCTAGAGCTCTTTCCTTGGAAATCATTATGGAAAGTGTTGAAGTAGCAACTTCTGACATTGATATGTTGCAAAATACCTCCACAGCACACAGAAAGTCTGAGAAGCTTCCAGCTGCTTGGTATATATGTTAGAAAGGGTAGACTTTGTCGTGTTCTCCTGTTTTTGCAGTGAGAATGCCCTCGAGGCAATTTAGAACATCTGCTGTGAACACATGAAACCCTTCCCTCTGCAGCCAGCTTGCCACTCGGTTTAACGGAGCCAAGATGCCAGGCACAGCTTGGACAGCCAACAGTGTGAAAATCAGTGAGTCAACAAACTTTCAGGATAAGAAAAATGAGAGAATCAAACAGAGAAATTAATGCCACAATTAAAAAAAACCACAAACAAACCAAAACCCCATATATAATTTTGTGCTGCTGTTATTGCAGCAGCACTGCAGAATTTATAGCTAATCAAGCCATAAACCCCAAGGTAACATTAATCAGCTTGCCAGCCCTTGTAATGTACATTTACTTTTAAAGAACTGCATTTAAAATAGTCCTTGTTTCTTTTTCTGAAAAGCCCCTAGATCCTGATATCCTGTTCAGCAAATGTCTGTACAAAACAGTTTTGCTAGCTCACCATTGAGCCACCCAATTTCTTGTACAGTAACAATGAAGCTGGAGATGAGTGCTGATATCACTTCTGTTCTTTTTACTTCCCTTATAAAATGTGTTGTTGGTGAACTGATAAAACTCTTTTTTGGTTCATTCCTACTTAAAATTAGTAACAGCTCTAGGTTAATGATAGTTTAGAAATCAGTAATGTTGAACAGCATCCCAGTTCTGTACTTTAATTTACCAGTTCTTTTGTTCTCTCTGTTCTGGCTCCACAGCTTGAAGGAAGATCTGTGAGAAGTCCAGTCACACCAGTGTAGTTTTGTTGTGCTAATGACCTTCTTCTGAAGCAAACAGCAGAAAAATATATTCTAGGTTATGCTTATGATTGAACCACCCTGGGAATTTGGTTCTGCTGCTGCTATTAGCAAATCACACTGGAACTGGTTAATGACCTTAATTTAATTAGAAGCTGCTTTTGGTTTTACACAAATTTAGGAAAAAAAAAACAACAAAAAACCAACCAAACAAAACCAAAACACACAAAAAACCAAACTAAACCAAAACAACAACCCCAAACCCTCAGAATCCATAAACTAAGCACAATTTTATTTTTGTTTTTACTGTATGACCAGGATGGATACTGAACCCAGAAGGAGAAGGATTTTTTAAAGGGGTATCATCTCCTAGCAGCCTGTCATCCATGGTTTCTGGAGACACATCTCCATTTTAACTTAGGCCACTTTCTCCTCTAAACAAAACATTATCTTCCATCACTCAACACAGAGTACTGATATCCTGCCTCCTGTTTTTCAGGCTCTCCTTTGATTGCTTGTTTGGGTGTCCTTGTGCCACAGCACATTTTACTTTTCCTCTGGTCACACTGGCCAGCAGCGTTGTTGGGCAGAAAAATAATGAGGAGGGAAAACTCTTGGTACTTTCTTAGGTATAAGACATTCACTAGCAAGGAAATTTGAAGAGCATTGAGCTGTGTTTTCCAGCATTTCCTTCCAGTGTCTCCTAGAGCTGCTTTTCAGTGTTTCCATCCATAAGCTAGTCTTCAGCATACCTTGATTTTTATATGACTTCATATTTTCCAGAACTCATCAGATGGCAAGAAAGGATGTTGCAAATGTCACACTGCAAGCACTGTACCAAATGGAAAAAAAAGCAGCATTGGAAAGCTGTTTCCTTATGGATGTTTCACTTGAGACTTGGTCACAATTATTTTAGGGGGGAAAACATCACACACTAAATACATTTAATTATTTGAATATTTTCCTGCTTTGGACAGATTGTGATAATCTTACATAAACACTGGCACCGAGTATTAGGGAAATCTGATTTTTGACCCACATCTGATTATTTTGCAGCACTCACAACTGAGCTTCCAGTGGAAGATTTCCCCATGTCAAGTTTCTAAACAGGGTAAATAAAGCCATCTGTTGTGGAAGCAGGATTTTTAAATTATATGCCCTGTTAACCACTGTTTTGCACACTGAACTATTCATGTCTAAAGAAACAACCTTGTGCCTTTATAAAAGGGGTTCTGCTCTCCTGATTTACACATTTCTGGGTCAGATATCAGATGTCTAAATTAACCTTTAGTCTTACATTCAGTTCTATCAGACAGGTTTCAATCTTTTCCCTTTCCCTTATGTTTCTTTCTGCTTCCTACTTTCTCTTGAGACTTGGTCACAATTATCTTGAGCTCTATTACAAATAGAAATGCAATAAATGTTTCAAAAAAGTAGGTAATGAAACTAATATTTCTAAATATAAATATGTTATACATATCTGGTAAAGTAATTAAAATATATCTTATGAAAAATATCTCATCAGCCTCTAGTCCAATGAGAACCTCATCTCTGCAGAGATGAGCAAAGATTATTTAATGTAAATAAGAGGGATTTCCATGGTAAGAATACACATGGTTTCCCCCAGACCTTTCAATAAGTGTTTAAGAGAAACAATTTTCCTCATAGATAAGTGCATTTGAAGACTCCACTTGTTTAGCTAAATTGTTGTTGAATCACCAAGAGGTTAAATTGCTATTTCCAGGACTATTCTGCTCTCTGCACTCCCTTTAGTCACAGAAAGAAGCAGCTCTCGTTGGAAAAGAGGGGAGTGAACAGAAATTTCTGCTGCAAATTAGCACATGGAAGGAACACTGTGTGCTGTTCCACTTAATCACTCAGGGGCCCATATGGGTTACTTTAATAGGGCTTAATATTTGTCCTCTTTTTATTCTTCTAATAACAGATACACCAGGCTAGACACTGGCATCTCCTTAAAGAAATTGGGGCACCATCTGGATTCATGCCAGCTAACATTCTGCTCAGCTGGCTCTAAGCCTTAGGAAAGTTCAAATATATGTATATATAGTTTAAGTTTTAAATCTTATGCGTGGTTTATTATATATTTATTTATTTCTGTGACAGTGTCTTGCCCTGTTAGTCTACTGCAAGGCTTTAGGGCCTCTTGGTGATTTTGGGATTATGAACTCTGCCAGTCACATGGTTTCCAAACATGAGGTTAAATCCATGGAGCAGCAGCTTGGGTAACACTTAAATGAAAATATGCATACATTTAAGTAATGTATGTAATTTGCTGATGTAGAAGGCAGTGCTGGAGCTCACATTTCAAATTCTAATTTTCAGCAGTTTGCCATGACTGAAGCATTTGCTTTGATGACTTTAAAATATCGAGCATCTATAGAGAAGAAAAAGACATATAGATCATCTTGTCTATGTTTTAGTAGAGCACAAGCTTCCATGTTTACCCTGATACCTCTATGTTAGAAATATCAAATACCCTAACTGAGGTTGGACAGCCCAATTTATGTTGTTTTTAATGGTCACTATTGTCCTAACGAACCTCTCCCAGCATTGCTTTGAAGATAAAGCTTTGATACTTCACAGTTAATTTGAGCTTGTTTGACTGGTCAGTTACCTTTGTTGTTAAAATTTTGTGCTTGCTCTCTACAGTTGCTTTATTTAAACCTTCACTTTATGTTGTATCTATTAATGAAAATACAACTTTATGTGGAAAATTAGAAACCGGAAAAGCTGCAAGAAATAATGAAGGAATGGTCTGGAAGAGAACTGAGGTGAGAATTAGAAATTTCTGAATTGTAGAAATGGCAAGAGCCAAACCATCACTTTTCCTCTGAACCAAATAAGTTAAAACATAAAACATTTCTATTTTTTATTTAACCAGGTGAATTCAAAAGGCACAAATTGGTATCTTTGGAGTGGATTGGTAGGTACCCTCACTGACTTCTATTTTAACTTGATCATTTCAGGATGAAATACACAGGGTTCTCTACAGGCTAATCTTTCAAATTGATGATTTCAGAGAGGGTAGATTAAAAAAAATCAGTATCTTGATAGAAAGTACAACCAAATATTCTGATTTAATTAGCTATAAAGAAGCGGTTAAAATGCAAACAGAAAAATGGCTAAATTAATTGCCATGTTAATGTATTTATTCCTTCTTATATTCTTTCTCTCTGTAACTCTGCTTTTGTTTTTAGCTAAAGGCTTAATCCTTCTACTTTTAAAATAGTAAATTACCCCCAAGAACAAATGAGATCCTGAGGGAAGTATTTAAAAAGAAGAGAAACAAGGATATTTATCTTTCTTGCCATTTGGCAACCAACTCAAATATCTAAGTTAGAAGAATGTTTCCCCTCAGGTTATCATATGACTGATAGAAAGAGCACAGGCCACAATGCTAAACTAAGTTCTTGCTATGAAGAATCTTTTGAAGGTTTTTCCTCAAGACAGCATAAGTAATGTACAGATGTAAAGAATTTAAATTTAGGTGATAGTAGCAGCTCTGAAGAATATTGAAAGGCTTCTGAGAAATAAACATCAGCTGATAGCAAACAGAACAACAATTTGACATATGGACATTTAATTCAGGACTGCTTAGTATTTATTATGTTGTGTCTTGACAACTAAATTAGTCCTAAGTAGATATGATTGAACCCAACCTTTTCTAGACACTTGATACTATTAAAAAAAAAGTCCTTTGAAAATCTAGATAGTGAACATTTGATAACTGATTACCATGGCCTTAATTCTGTCTTTTTTTCCTTCACATAATTTTTGTACCAGGTTATATTAATAAATAATTTGCCATATCTGTGAGGGACTGAAGGCATCTCAAAAAAATCTCTTTTCCATACAGCTGAGATGCTCTCGACTTAGTTACATTTTGTATTTGTTTTTCCTTTTTGCCTCCTTTCTGTTTCTAAGTCACTACTAGGTTTAGACTATTTTTGAGGAAATATTAGCTCTTGTCCTCTGGGTTGTTTTCAGGTAGCATAGTTTACTGTAGCTCTGGAAACTGTCCAATGACCATCTAGAATTCAGATTTCTCTTCTTTCCTCTAATAAAATGTACAATAAAATAATGTACTTTTCCATAGAGTGTCAGAATGGCAGCTCTGTACTGGCTGTTAAACTGAAAGATTTTGTTTGCATATACAGCCCTCAGGACTTACACCTTGTATGTGTCTGTGTGTATATACACATAAAATCTAAAGTATATATGAAATATATATATATATATACTATATATATACACTATATATATATATTTAAAGTATTTACTTTTTCCCCTGTTCCAAGTTTTCTCTTATTTATGTTGTGACAGGTTGCAGCCCTCCTCTGAACTTCTGCTTTGGGGCAAATATGTTGCAAAACCACTGCAGTGACTCAGAAAATTAAATTAATACATAATTTATTAGGCTTTACAAGGATGGACTCACAGGAAATCAGATTTACTCCCCCCTGAACCAGTTGTCTAAATTCTAGGAATACAGTTACAATGCAAAATAGAATATTTGGAACTTAGTAGGTTTAAGTGCTGATTTCTCCCTACAGGACAGTAATCAACTTTTTGGTGTTCCTTCATATACTCCTGAGCACAGTGGTCAAGATCTAAAGCTCCTACATGAACCTGCAGTTTTCAGGTGAATGTTAAACAGTTTTCAGCCCAGATGATACTCTAGTCCTTGGAAATTGTGTAAAACAGCACACTGGCCTAAGCAGATATTTTCTACAGAGGGGACAGCTGTAAAAGGGTTTCAACTTCTCCCTGTGGGAAATAGTAAAGCTAAGAAGACTTTCAGAAAGCTGGGAAGGCAGGCCTTAGAAACAGAAAGCACAGAAATCTTAAAACTAGCTACAGCTGCTAAGACTGAAAGTAAAAAAGTTACAATAGTACAAGCAAGGACATGAAACAATAGCTTGAGTTTTAGGCTTGGCCAAGATAGAGCTTAAGACTGCAGGAAAATATGCTTAGTGAGATAATAGAAGGTTTTAAGCTTAATAATGAAGTTTTGTGTGTTGTTAACAGAGAGTAGACAGACAAGAATTGTGTGAAGCAGGTGTATATGTGCTTTTAGTGATTGGCTAGAAAAACTGTCTGTGAGCTTTAGCAATGTGCTGTTGGCTAGAAAGTTTTTTAAATGCTCTGTAACAAAAAAAATCTTTGGCTGCTGCTGTCAAGACATAAGCTTTTGCCATCCTCCAATTGTCTCAGCCAACGTAATGAGGCTGAGGCTGCCATAAAGCTCAAGGAACATCACAGCAGTCCCATCCTGTTTGTGAAAAACCACCAACACATCTCCCTTCTTCTCCTGTTTTCTTGTCATGGTGATGAGAACTTCCACCATCTTTGGAAAGCTCTGCCACTCCTCTTTTATTTCCAGCCAGTTACACCTTTTCACAGGAATAGGAATAAAACTGCTACACAAGACAACGGGCAGGTGAATGGGTGCACCTGCCTGCTAGGACCCACTCCCATCATCTTGGGTGCCAAGAATTACATCCTCCACTTCCACGTGGCCTCTTGGTCCTTCTGCAAGGCTGTGCCCATTTTGAAGGAATAATTTGATCTAATGCATCTTCCATCATCAATAGCAGGTTTTTTTTATGGCAGCAGTGAATCCTTTCTGAGGACATCTGCAGAAAAATACAACACTGAGAGATGGAGGGAAAAAAATTTAGAGCTCAATTGCTATTTCTGCTTAGTGTAGAAATGGAAAAATATTGGAAAAATTAGTGGAAGTATTAATGAAACCCATGTTCCATTAAACTTTTGACCACACAGGGGTTACTCTCATGTGCCAAGCTGCTGGACATTCACACCAGCAAATTCATCATCCCAGGAAACATTTCCTTCAGATTTGTGGAGATGTGTGATTTTCAGTTTAACTATAGGCTTTTTTCTTTGAATTTCTTACCATTTTAAAACCTGCACAAGAACAAGGCCTGTCTGTCACTTCACAAACTGTGTCAACTTACTTTAAGGCTTCCTGTCTCTCACCCTTCAGGCAAGACTTGGCTTTGCATAATTTACATATTTTTATAATTCAGAAACTTTCTGGATGATTTTTCACCGTGACTTCAGCTCTTTTGTTGTAAGGGTAACTTTTTACTATGTGACAGAAACAAAAACAAGATCCCATCACAATAAATAGTTACCATGAACTCCTCTTGGAATATGCATTCAAGGATACCAGTCACTGTAAAAAGTAACAAGTACTAATGGCCTTAAGAGTGAGAATACAGACAGGGCAGGGATGAAGAATTAGAAATAAAAAGTTCTACCATACCCTATTTCTTATTAGAAATATTTCTGTTCCTCTTAGGTATATTTAAAGGACTCCAAGCTCAAACATAGAAAAAATCAGAATTTAACATTAGCTAAAAAGCTAAAAGAAGGAGAATGTGTTGATTTAAAGAATACCTGGTGACATAACTTCTGCTGTTCATTTATCATATCTTCATGTGCTCTTACTTTACATGATTTTAAATGTAATGCTTATTAGAAATGCAAGTATGTCATATATGAAACAAATACATATGTTTCTGTTCCATGTGCAAATTCTTTGATTTGTGGTTACATGTAATAGATCAATGTGTACATTGTTCCTGTCCTCCCACTAGATGGATCTGATCCGTTCTGTTCTTTCTCCCATATGTATTCACATCTGCCACAGTGGGAGGTAACCGGTTTAGAAATGGAGAACAGAACCTTGGACTAAATTCTGATCTCATTTACATCACTCAGTAACAGAGTTACCAGCCCTCCACACAGGAAATCCTTCATAATTGCTGCTTGTACCACGCCCTCGCCCTCCCAAATTAGGGTTTATTTTATATGAATAACTCACATTATAATATAGTTTCTATGTGTAAGTACAGAGACAGAGGCCAAATCTGTAGCATTATGAGATGCATGGAAATAACTGTAATATAATAATTGAAATATTGTTATTTTTAAAATATTGCCTTATGCGTTTCCTGTTGAATATCAACAACCTCATCTTCAAAGTTTCCTTTGAAATGATAACCTTTTCTGCTTTAATCCCCTTGTGTCACATAACTTCTCCTATACTGATCAATATTAAGGGTAGCTTTGCCACTGTACCCAAGTGCATTATAAATACCATCAATGTTAGTCTCACTACCCTTTTTTGCTTTCAATGAGTAGAGATCTTCACTGAACCATCCATGACAATTTTGTCAAATTTCAGAACTACTACAGTTAATTAAGAATCCTTTTAAATCCTGAGGACCCTGAAAATCGTAGAAAATAGACTACACAGTCAGAGAGGTATTGACTTCTTTGGCCCCCATTGGATAGTTTTAACAGTGTGCTCTATCTCAGCCTTAAATTGGAGTAGAATAGTCATATAAAAGGAAAAATTCCTTCAACAGAAAATGCACAAAAGCATAAACAAATCATTATGTCTGTAGATTCTTTATTATTAAAATCGAGGGAAGGAAGAGGTACTCAATGTGTCAGTCACCTTGTAGAGAACCTGGATTTTGACAGCAGCAGAAAAGTGAAAGCCAGAAATAGAGAGCATACCAAAAAAGATTAAGTCTCAGTGGAAAGATGATTTTCTCCTAAGAAGAGCCTTTATACTTGCTGTGAAGTTAAAGAAGAGCACATAACAAAAAAGATACCTGATAGCAACCACAACTTGGCTGCTCATAAAACTGCTAACTAAGCACACAGAGTATTTGCAGCTCAGAATTGTGCAACTTTCCATAAAAATTTCACTCTGTGGGAAACTACGTGCATTGAAATTCATAGAAGTGCTTACTCAGTGCAAAAATTTTCAATGTCCAAATTAGATGCCCTTCATGAGGCAGTAAAATATTAGAAATTCAGTATTTTTTACATGCCCACTTTCAAATGGACTTTACAGTACACTTGCACTAGTTACCAATATTGCTGGGCTTCTAACATTAAAAATAAGTAGTATGCAAAGACTGAGGGCTTTTTTTAAGTGCATGTTCTCAGTCACAACTGGTTACTGAAGGACATATTTTTATTGACATTTCTTCCCTCATAGAAGCTGTATCTTTTGGTGGATGTCAGGGACACATTTTCTACATCTGTGTGGAGAATTTGGGTCTGTGGTGGATCCTGGATGCTTTCTAAGGCTTCTGGTGCTCTCAGGAATCACATTGTTTCTGTGAAGGACAGAGAGGCACAGGCCACTTTCATTCACATCACCCCAATCTAGAACTATTTCTGAAATCCTAACACCTGGCATGTTTCCCAAGGAAAACATTTAGGCGAGCCCTAATTGCACATCCAGCATCATGGGGGCACCCCAGATAGAGGCTGAGGTCTACCTGGCCCCTCCCCAAGGTTCTTTTGGCCCCTCCAGAAGGTTCTCCCAGCACCTGGCCTGATTATACCTAATTAGCACTGATCAGCTTCAGGTGTGGCTGCAGCCCCACAGCTGATCTCAATTAACTCTGCTTCATGTAACTGGAGAATTCAGGAGCACACCTTTCTTCTCTGAAGGAAGACCAGCAGCTCAACCTTGAAGAACAGGTACGTACTCAGGTTGTTGTTGCTTTTAATTTTTTGTGGTGCCCTGTTGTTATCAAAAATGTTGGAATAAATCAAATTGTCATTAGTATAAGAAGGCAGGAGTTGCTTTATTCATAGCACTTGGTGTGTGTGAGATTGCTCCCCAAGTGTACAGACTCACTTGGAAAGCTACTCAATATTTGTGTGTTTTTAGCAAACAAAGAAATTAATGTGCATTGGTTATAAATGGCATAATTCTGTTCATTAATTAGAATTCTTTTATTGATTTATCTATTCTCATGCTAATTAGCCCACGTTTTCAGTCTTTTTGTTATCTTTTTCTCAGAGTTTTTCAGTAAAATTGTTGAATTGTCTTTGTTAGCTTCTTCTTTATCTCAGGTTTCTGCAACACTTTGGTCCTTGTTGTCCATAAATTCTGCTTGATTTGTGTCCACTTCTCGGCAGTCTATCTCTCCCTCAGCTTTTGTGCTTTGAGGCACACCAAGGCTGGTTTAGCAAAACTCAGCAATGATCCCAAACCGTATTCTAACAATAGCGGCTTGTCGAAAAAACTTTAGAAAAAATAGAAGAAAAATTGCAATACTTCTGAAGAGGTAACAATGTTAATTAGACAAGTTAATGAAACATAATTAGTTGGAGAAGTTCAGTGTTGGCTGCCGCGGTCGGCCCCGGTGGCTGCGCCGATCGGGGTTGCCAGGCAACCGGCGGGCCCGACCGAGCCGGGCCTGGGCCGGAGAGAACTTAAAAACCAAAAATAAAAACCCAAACCCCAGGAAAAAAAACCATCAAAGCACATGTTTGATGAGTGCCCTGAGGGCCACTGTGCTGCCGTGGTGGCCGTGCCCACCCGCCTGAGGGCTCGGGGCAGTGCGGGCTGATTTCAGGGCTTGCCTTTGAGGCATTCATGCGATAACGCTTCAAAATATTTGGCTTTTTAAAGTTTCGGCTGTGGCTGCTGGATAAAAAGCTTCGGGCGTGAGACTTTGGTGGAATAGTTGCATAGAAATAAATGAAGGTTTAATTATGGCTCCTCACAGATGAGTTCAGAACACTTGGCTTGTTTGCCCCCTCAAGGCTTCACTCCTCCCCTGAGGAAAAAGTTTTCATGGTTCCTGTGATCTATGGGTGCCTGAGTGTTTTATTTCACATATCTATTTGTGTGGTCATGACTAAGAAAAGTTAGAGCTGACACTTTGCTTTTTCCTGTGGGAAATTGCTGTGGAATGGCAGAACAGTGCTATAAAACAGTGCTATTGTGTATTTATCTTGTGAAGTTATGAGTAATTATAAGTGAAGAGCTCCCTACAGGGCTGGTTTGGGTGTTCTGGGGCAGTGGTGTGGCAGTGCTTTCCCAAGGGTGGCACAGTGCTCTGCTGGGGCTGCTCCACCTGTGTTTCTGCTGAATCCTTCACACAAACCCTTCTGTGACTGTTAGAGAACTGACTTGATGGCCCCAAGAGTGAAAGGAATAAACTTGGTTCACAAGGGGAAAAATAACGCAAGATATTTAATGCATATAAATATCTCAAAGGCAAGTGTCAAGAGGATGGTGCCAGGCTCCTTTCAGTGGTGCGACAAGGAGCAATTGCCGTAAACTAAACCATGAGAAGTTGTACCTCAACATGAGGAAGAGCTTCTTGACATTGAATGTGGCAGAGCCCTGCTGGAGACATTCCAAACTACCTGTATCACTTGCTCCAGAAGGTTCTTCTGGCCCCTTCAGAAGGTTCTCCCAACACCTGGCCTGATTGCACCTAATTAGCACTGATCAGCTTCAGGTGTGGCTGCAGCCCCACAGCTGATCCCATTTAACTCTGCTTAATATTACTGAGAATGGCAGAATTGGCGGCGGCGGGGGGGGGGGGGGGGGGATGATAAGGCTGGGTTATCTCCAGAGGGCCCTCTCAACACTAGTGCTGCTGTGAAGTGATTCAGTCACTTGCTGTGTGCAGGTTGGAGCACACAGGTTTCTGAGCAAAAGACGGCAAGCCCTCCAAAACCACCTTGTTTTCTCTCTTACTGTTTGAGCACACTGTCATGTGATGTGGAATGTCTGGCTAGTGTCACCTATGAATATCTGGCGATGTCCCCTCCCAGCCTACTGTGCACCCTCCTCCAGTCTGGTCACTGGTGAGGCAGAGTGACAAAGGCCTCAATGCTGCTCAGCAGAAGTGACAACATCACTGTGTTACCAGAACTGTTTTAGTCAAAAATCTAACCTACAGCACAGTATGAGCTGCTGTGAAGTAAACAGACTGTTCTAGGCAAGCCTGCTGTTTGGATTCTGGAAATTTCTGCAGGTGGTGGGGTGGTGGATCCTCTATGAGCAGGTCTATCCATTCTCATTGTGAAATCAATTTTTATTGATTTTTTTGTTCATGCAATGGGAGTTTCCATTGTTGCAGGCAGTATTTGTTGCTTATCCCTTCCCTGAGTACCTTGGGGAGGAGTAGAAGCCATGTCTTCTCCACAGCTATGCTATGAAAGCAGCAGCAACACCCACCTCTCACAAGCTTCATGTTCTCCAAGGTGAATAAAACTTGTTTCTTCAGTCTTTTTCTACGCTTCATGAACTAAAGCCCCTGCTTCACTGGAAAATTAAAGGTGCACTCTTATTTTTGCTTCCCCTGAGGGCTAATTGTACGTAGTTTTTGTGTGAGGAACTCAAAACTAGGCAGAGTGTTCCAGGCATGGCATTGAGTACCAGGACGTCACTCAGCTTTGACCTTGCCCATCCACACTCTACCGACCCACGTTAAAATCCTTGCCCAGATACGACCCTGCAGGAGCTTTTTTTTGCAAAACCTGCTACACAGTTATCTCCTGCCTGGGCATTTCCTAGGGGATAATCTGTCCACACTGCAGGACTCTGCAGTTTTCTGCTTGTTTTAACAACTCCTGACTTTCTGCTGCTTTAAAGCAATAAAGTAGAGCAGTAGTGCAGAACAAGAGCCTCCAATGCTGATATTGGATGTTAGAACTTCCCTGCTCTCCTGTAACAGATGCAGACAGAATATCTGAGTTAGCTTTAAAGTCTTGTTCCCCTTAAAATCAGGGGGGACGTGTCCCTTTCTCAAGTGTCTTTCAGATTACTTTGCAAACTGCAATGAGCTACAGTGCAAAATCTGAACTATCTGGTTGTATCAATTTGGGATAATGTGCTGGTTGCTATTATCTGCTGTGGTGAGTGGAACAGAAGGTACATCAGCCTGGCATAGATAATGATTCCCTCATATCACTTTTTCTGAGGTACTTGGACTATCCAGACTAGTTTCAAAAGACTGTAAAATCTTACAGTTTGCAGGTTTGCATTCTGAATTTTTATCTATTTCCACAGTCTGCCAGCTATATTGAAGTGATACTGTATTATGTATGGGGAAATAGAAAGCTATCATCTCAAAATAGACCATAATATTGCACCTTATTAAAAAATACAAGTGGGTTTTCTGCCAGCAACCATGACTTATGATAATGACTGTTATCAATATGCAATTACTTCTGTTACCCTGGAACATATTGACATTCATTTATTTAAAGATAATGTAACACATTTGTATTCATTGAGGTAATCATTGGATATGATTAAATGTGAATGCCCATCTTATACCAAACATAAAAAGAAAAAAAATTTGTCATTGGACCTTCTGCACTACCTAAAATAGGCTGTAATAAATTCTGAAAATTGCATTTGAGCTTCTTTGAAACACAGTGACAAACAACCATAAAGAAGCAAAAGCAAAACTTGGGTGATTGCCAATTTAAACATTCAGTCTTTCTAATGATATAGGATAAACCTGACAATAAGAAAAAGACCTTTCAAATAAAACTGTAATCCGTGTTTGTGGAATGGACTACAGAGTTTGTGATAGTGTGGAACAAAAGTCCATTTAAATCTTGACTCTTTGTGGGGGCAGGAATCTGTTTGCCTGGGTTGTTTAGATTTGTTTTGAAGATGCAGAGGTTAGGTGTGGCAACAGGCAGGCATCTAAATCTGCTATTTAGCTTTTGAATCATTTTTTTATCCCCCAAATGCTTCAGAGTTTTCAGGCTTTTAACTAAAATGCATCTATCTGTAGTGCATTTGCTACATAACAGTAGTTCTCTGGTGACAGGTTGTTATGATAATAAACAATTTGACATCCACTTCTTCAAGGACACCAGCCAGAGTAGTTTCAATATTCTGAGTTTTCAAATATTTCTGTTGGTAAAGGTGGAGAGAATGACCCTCACAATATTTGGTTGTTCAGTTATATGGTATAAAATATTGCATCTATTTCTACAACTAGAAATGTCTGCTCCTTGTCTAAAATATCTTAGTTTTAATGAACTCTGAGAAACAAACCTCAAACCAACAACAAAAAATATCCTTGAAATCCCACAAAAGCCTCCAGTCCCAAAACACTCTGTGGTGGTGGTTTCCTGCTTGAAAATTGGAGATATCCCAGTCAACTGTTGGATGGTTCATGGAATTGTAGAATGGTTTGGGTTGGAAAGAACCTTAATGCTTATGTAGACCAGTTTGAATCCCCCTGCCATGGGCAGGGACGCATTCCACTAGTACAGGTTGCTCCAAGCCCTGTCCAGCCTGGCCTGGAACATTTCCAGGGATTGGGCAGCCACAGATTCTCTGTTCCTGCGCCAGTGTCTCACCACCCTCATTGTTTGTGTTAACAAAAAGGCCTTACATAAAACAATCTGAAATGGATACAATCGAGTCTGAAATTATTTCCCTTTGTCCTGACTGTACAGACCCTGGTGAAATGCCCCTCTACATTTTTCTTATAAGCCTACCTTCCTCCCCACCTCTTTTATTGAAAAGCTGCCGTAAGGTCTCTGAGGTGTCATCTCTTCTCCAGACTGAGCATTCCCCAAACAATGTTCCTCTCTCATACAAGATCAGCCCTCTGTTTTCTCTCTGCTCTGCCACTGCTCTCAAAGGTCTGTCTTTTATGGGGTTTCCAGAGCTGGATGCAATACTCTAGGAGCATCTCATGAGAGTGGAGTAGAGCAGAATCTTTTTCTTGACCTCCTGGCCATGCTTTTTATTCAGCCCAGGTTAAGACTGGCTTTCTGGGCTGCAAGTGTGCATTGCTGCCCCATTCCAATGTTTTTCTTTTGTCCACCAGTGTCCCCAAGTCCTACTCAATAGGCCTGCTCTTCATGTGTACATCTCCCAGTCTACTATCAGTAGTGGGGATGGCTCTGAGCCAAATTAGATCAAGCAGTTTTCATTCCAAATAGCCAAGCTGCATTTTTGCCAGGTGGCGCTATGTGTGTAGAGACATTGCAAGAATTTCTTTATTAAATGTGTATATATATATATATATATATATATAATACAGGTGTATGCATTTTGGATCATGCTTTGTGAAAGGGCTGGCTGTCTTAGTAGCCATTTATAGCTCAGTGTGATTAGAGAAGACTGTTTTCATTGCTTGGCTGATTCTAGCAGTAGCTACAAAACAACACAGTGATTTCAAAAGCCTTTCCCTGGAATGTCAGTCACCAAAGCAAATAAAAATGGAGTTACATTTCTCAGAAACACACCTTTTATAACCTGAGCTCACTGGAAGGCTGCAAAGAATTCTCATGGGTGCAATAACTCAAAAAATTATCAATCAAACTAAGCTTTTTCAGTAAACTGCCTGTTGCTTTGAGTAGGGCCTTGGTGTGGTATTGCCAATACTGTAAGGTTTTTCTGTTCTAATTTATTTAAATCTGTTTACCCCTTGTCTCCTATTGCAGTGTAGTTGTGGTTAGCCCTCCTCAGTTAGAGGGGAGTGGTAACCAGAGTCTCAAGCACAGATACATGAACTCTTCTATTTGATTTGGGTCTAATAGTTTGTTCATCTACTCCTGCAGGAACACCCGTTCCTCTTATGAATAATTCCTTTTGAATTTACAGAGCTTTGTCTGTGCTGAGACCTCCTGCTGAAGCTCAGAAATGCTTATGAAGCTGTTTCATCCATCATATTTTTTTATGTACTTCTGCACAAACTGGAATGTGCTTTGTTCTGTGACCTGACACTTATCTGAAGTGAACTTGCTCTTTGTTGGGAAAAGCTGATGCAGAGGTTTTAGTCCTCTGGAGAAGCCCTCAGAGTTCTTTAGTATCATCAGCCTTGTGGTGCCCCACCACACTGCTCCTAGCCTAACCTGTTTCTCTGCATGATACAAACTTAAGGTATTTCCAGTAGACAGTAGTCAGGAGTTATGGAATACTGTTGATTTCATTTGCTGCCTAAAGCCTCACTTTATTTAAAAAAAAAGTTTTCTGTTACCTAAGAGAAATTTTTTGGGCATGTAGTAAATTGTTAAAAAGAGTTTGTACCAGAGATTTTCAGAGCTTCTGATTCCCGGTCCTCCAGAAAGATGAAATTCTACAAGACTTTCACATGTTGATTTGGCCACTGCTCTCTCAAGGTGCCTGCTGTGGCCCTTTCCAGGATTGTCACCATGCAGCCATTGGGAGGGCAGCACAGCAGTGTATAGGAATTCAGGGGTTTTTAGGCTGACCTTACTCAAACAGCAAAGCCAAGGTCAAAAGTTGGTCTGGAGGCTTATCTACAGCTCTGACTTTGGTGTTAGCCCTGAGCTGACTCCTTGCAGCTTCTTCTGGACCTTGTTCATCTTGTGCTGTCTCCTCTAGAGCCTTTAACCTTGCTCCAATCCTTCTTTGCACCAGGCAGTGCCAGTGAGTTGGTCTAATGTAAAGCTGGTTAAGCCCTGAGGTGGGTGCAGCAGCAGGTGTGAGCTCCCCAGAGGAACCTGCCCCAGCACACTTCCCGGGGGAAGCCTGCATCTCGAGGATCCCATGGTTTGCTCTCCAGAAACACTTGCTGTAATGCAACTCAGGGACAAAGTGCTGCAGGTTAAATTAATGCCTGTCTCATGTAATTTCATAGTTATGTAATTAAGTGTTCTTGCATATGGTCCAAATCCTACTTGGGTGGATGCGTATTAAATATTTCTTCCATAGAGTAGAAATGGAGGCATTTGAAATAAACCTAGTAACAATGTCTCCTGCCAGAAACTTCTAGAAAAGATTCAAATACTGTAGTTTATTTTAAAGTGGCCAGATCTCTACATATAATTTTCGATCAATTATTGTTTAAAACATTTTGGATTTTGAAAAATTGTAGTTGGTTTGACAAGCACTTGACTGACATCATGTTGATTAAATAGCATTTCCTCTGACAGCCCCAATGAGACCTCCTACTCACAGTAGATGCATGAGCTAATTGAATTCTTTTTTTAAACTGCTTTTGAATTTCAAACTGTACAAGTGACACCAGACCCCCTTCTCCCACACAGCTCAAATATATACCTTTCTGATGGCTCATTTTGGCATGCCCTGTAGGTAATATCAGTGCCTTTCGTAAATCATCAGGATGTTTCTACTGTGTTCTGAATCAGAAATGTGGAACTAAAAGTTTGGTGTTGTTTTCTGGGTTTTTTTTTTTTATATTGAGTTCAAGCCTAGTGCCATCAATTTATAGTTTTGTGGGTGATAAAATTATGTCATAGCTAAATTTTGCAAAATAGAATATCATGGAATGATTTGTATTGAAAGGGACCTTAAAGATCACCCATGGGCAGGGACACCTTCCACTTGACCAGCGTGATCCATGCCCAATGTAACCTGGTGTTGAACACTTCCAGGAATGGGGCATTCACAACTTCAACCTGTGCCAGGGCCTCAGCACAAGCTGTGATTAATTTAGCAGTGATATTTTGTCCCAATGTCAGTGAAATGAAGTTGTATTCATTATAAGGTTGCTTGTGAGGAAGGAAATATGGCTCTACATATGGTTTCATTGACTGCATGCTTCGTATAAGGATGTTTCTATAAAACAATTAAAAATATATCAAGGCACGATAGGAACAAGTCTTTAACTCTTATTAAAGTAAGATAATGTTCATCCTTAAATACATTTCCTTTTATTTGAAAGAAACCATATTAGTGGTCCATTTCAGATTATTTGTCAGAAGACACCTGGTTTTGCCTTCTGGTTGTTGAGGAAAGCAGTAAGGAATGCAAGGCTGGTGGAGGGTTGGGCTAGCAACATGTGCATAGAAGGATTTCTGCTTTCCCAATTTCTGCTTTCCCATTGTGTTTTCTGCTTCTTGGGCCATGTACCACCCCAAGTGTTGTATGCCTTGAAGCTCATTCAGTATCACTGCAGACACCTTTGGCAAGTCTCTAAATATCTGATGTAGGATATGACAGTTAGTTCTGGTGCTTAAATATCTTTGTCCCATATGGATGTAGCTTGAGCAGAACAAAATGTTTTACCATAGGATACATTGGCACAGTCTAGTTCCCTCAATGCAGTAGATGCTGTGGTTAATTATATGATAACTCCGTTGAAAACATTAAATCATTATCTATCAGCCATTCTTGCAGTTTCTTTGGCTCCCACATCATCCTGTTTGGCCGGGCTTGGGTGCAGGTATCTGCTGTGGTGAGTGATGGCCAGGCCAAAATGGCTTCTAAGTATCTTCCAGGGTTAGTTTTGGAATAAAACAATTGATCTTGTCACATAAATGCCGTTCTGCATTTTGGAGGGAAGAGAGTGAAAAAACGGTTTTTGTCTGTGTCTTCTTTTTCTATTATGAAGTTAAAATGTTACCATGCAATGCTGGCAGTGTTGTGGAAATTGCTATTTTTGTGGTAGTACTTTACTTTTTATTTTCTTCAGTTCTGCTGATTGTACAGTTCTGTCATTATGCTTTGAAAAATTTAAGTCTTGCCTCTTCAACATTCTTTATAATGTGTAGCTAGAGACTCCCAGTTCATATTAATGCTATATTATTTTCTTCTTTGTACATATAGTTTCTTTTAAAAACTGAGACGAACTTCTGTAATTTGTGTTACCCCCTTCCCAATGTGTCTGTACCCACCAGATCAGCAAAATAAAGCTTCAACATTATACTTGTTTTGCCTCACCCTGGGAACTATCTTTCAGATTTAATATAGTATCATGGACAATGTTTTTTCTGGTTAGGATACATCTCATAGTCTATTTTGACTTAGTATTTTAAATTTTTCAGTTGTTGTTGTCTGCAATTTAGATGTCTTTGTGTTTTATACCTATGATATTAAAGCCATTATAAAAAATAAAGATAAGTAATTTGAGAGATTTGATATAATGAAGGTGCATATCTTGGTTTATGATAATAACTGGGATTTTTTAAAACTTATTTTTGTGGAGGGAAACATTTGTGGAATCAAGATGCATTTGTCATTTGGGTGTGCTATGTATGAATAACTTTTTAAAATAAGGAAAACAAACATACCTTAACCCCTTTCCCCCATCCCAAACTTATGGGTCTTGGAGTAGAATAGCATTCTACTAGAAGGAAGGATATTTTATAACCTACAGAAGGATATTCTGAAAACCATCTTGACAATGAACTAAAATATCAGGGAAGCACTAATTAAAAAAAAAATCAAAAGAACCAGATGACATTAAACTGCTTCACTCAGCCAAGGTGACATTGTGTATTAATTACATTTTTCTTGATAGTGTACATTTTTTGTAGGTGTTATTCAACTGTCAAGTATGTTATCTGGTGGACAAAACTAACTTTATTGACGTGGCCATTTAATAACCAGCCTATGTTATGTAGTTCTATTTTTTGCTCCAGTAAATCAGGCTGACTTGTGTGCCCCCTTCTTCCAGGGGACAAAACAAATAAATAGTGTATTCTGAAAGTGAGCCCTGTGTTAGTAATGTGAGGGTGTAAAAAGTGCAGTGTTTGGTGTGGAATATTTGCCACTTCTGGTTTTGATACTGTAGATTGTATTGATTAATCAAATTTGTATATATTTATATACAAATATATAAAACTAAATTTGCCCAAGTCAAATGTGTTTTGCCTGTGATGGAAATTGCTGAGTGATCTGTCTCTGCCTTTATCTTGATGCACAATCCTTTATTTCTGTTTTGCCTCTCCTGTTTAGTTAAGGAGTGGAGTGATAGAATGGCTTTGGGTACCTGGTGTCCAGCCAGGGTGTGTTCACCTCACTGTTCTAGCTGTGATGATTATGATTTAATTTTATCTCCATCCATGCTTGAGTTTACTGCCTGAAAATTAATTATTATCTAGGGAATAACTAATTGTTGGTAGAGAGCTGGGTGATGTTCCTGTTGCTACGGGCATGACCCCGAATTGAGCTATTTTTTATATTCTGATGTAAAACTATTTGACATGTAACAGTAACTCAAAAAAACCCAGAACAACAAAACTGTGAGTGTGTACCAGTTTCCTCCTCCACGAGGATCTGGCATAAACTACTAACCTTCAAAGAGATATGTAAATGCAACTGTGCCCTTCACTATTAACAAGAAAGTGAGAAGATTCACACGTTTAAATGTGGTGTTTAAAGTCTGAATGAGTAATTCATAATAGCAGAGAGCTTGCCATGTGTAAGGAGTTGAGTCATTGTCATCCCTCTCTGTTCACAGATTGTCGGTGAGCTGGGTTCTGGGAGCACAGTGAGGGATGAGCAGCTTCCAGTTCATGTTGGGAACTCGTGTGTGAGCACTGGTCTGCATAAACTGGAACTGTTCCCCAGCCTTGACCTGTCATGTCAGACAAGTTATCCTTTCATAGCAGGGCAAGAGGTGACCAAGCTGAGTCGCCAACAAAATAAACTGCACAGAGACTAAAGTGTTTATGAGGATCACTTGAGTCTGCTGTCATCAAATTTGTCTTTCAAGGTGATGCTTAAGAATCCTCTTCTAAAGGTCCAGCTAAAGTGTGTCAGTGCTGCACTTGACAAATTCACTACCTAATGTGGTCATAACCTTGAGCTAAGCATCAAAAAGGACATGTAAAAATGTTAGAGTAGCTCAGTGGTCACTAGTTCTTCTAGTATTTTTTAATTCAGATATTTTTCCCAAATAGCGTTCTCCTCTTTAAAGTTCCTGATATGTCTGCATTAATCAGCTAATATTCACAAGACATGGATACATTTTTCCTTCAGATATTCTGAGCTCTGGTGAATATTGAACAATATTTTTTAGAGCTGACTGCTGCTGCAAATAACTTTTTACTAAGTGACAAAGGATGGAAACTCTTTATGGGAGGTTAAATATTAATGGTTAATTTTGGCATGTCAATCTCTTCCTGGTTTTATTTGTGTTTTCCTAGCTTTTGGATTCAAAAATTGTCTGACCTCTGAATTTCCTTCCTCCCTTACTTGAAAGTAAAATCCAAGCTAATCAATAAATAATTGGAACAAGATTGCTCTGGGCCAGTTGGTGTCCCTGTCTGAAGGAGGTGATGGACCACCACACTGCCTTTTCTTGTAGACAGAGGCAGTTGCAGAGTGTATCCAGTCTTTTTCCTCTGGGTTTTTCTGGTTTTTTTGTTTTTTTTTTTTTTTTTTTTCTCCAAGAAGTTGAATAAATAGATTGTTTTGGTTGTCTTCTCTGAAAGCAAGTACATAAATTAAAACCCAAACTTGGCCTGAACATGTAAAGAACTTCTACGTACAATGAGATGGTTAAAAAAAACCCTAACAAAAGAAAACAAACAAAAAAACCCACAAAACCAAAAAAACCCAATGTGAAAAGACAAAACCCCCCCAACCAATAACAACAAACAAGCTCAGGCTGCTAGGAAACTTTATTAATGGAAGTGTGAGAGGTGTGTGATGGATGCAATACCTTGGGAGCAGCTTGGCTCCAAAACTGCAGGTCAGAACAGATATGTGGTCTTTTTATTCCTCTTTTACTACATGCTGCTTAGAGTCCTGCTCTAATGGGGCAGGATGGAATTATCCAACCAAATAGCTTCACTGTGTGCTGTTTTCTGTTGACCTGAAAGAAAGCTTTCCATCAGTATGCTGAGACAGTTAAATTCCTGCAGTTTGAAAAGGGTTATTTTTGAGGTATTTTGACATTTTCAGATTGACATTTCTAGTTGTACTGTATGAGAGCTTTCTTCAGAAGGGATGTGCAGCATTTAGTTTAGCATTTGTTGTAAAAGAATTTGAGGATATTTTTAGAGGAGAAAATTATCAAAGGCTTAGAAAATTTTGAACAAGGCTTGAAAAGAATGCATGTAGCAGATGTAATTTTAAATAAGAAATAGATCTACTTCAAAATTGTGTCTAATTTTTGTTAAACTCCTTGGATGTGGTAATAACTATTATCTACGGATCGAGTATTTTCTATTACCTCTAGGATTCTGGATTGTACTTAGTCTTAAATGGGTGTATAAAGATGGATTTAAAGTTTTGCTTCAGTAGCCATGGGGTGTTTGTTCCCTCATGCTTTATGTAGAAAGAAGAGACTTGTTGAATAAACTAATTTTAACAAGGCAATGATGATTGATATTTTTCATGTAATTACTGTGCATTTTTACTGTATTTACATTGATGAAAGACTTGAGATAGAATTGTAGAAGACAAGTTATTTAGAAGTTCCTTAAGTTGGCAATATGAATGGATAAAATCAGTGTTTCCAGTTTTTCAGCTTTCTGCAGATAGATCCTCCTTTCCAATTCATTTTCACTTTAAAATTTATTTCTTCTCCCTTTCCATCCTTCCCTGCAAACCAAAACCTCATTCATTAACCTAAAATTATTCAAAGGATTCCTGTTGATGTAGAACAGATCAGAGCATTCATTTTGTCCTTCTGTGCAGCTTATTTCTAATCTGAGCATCCTTTCACCATGGTGGAGTTTATAATTTCAAACTACTTTATTGGTCCCATCCTTGTTCAATGGGGTTTGTGCTTAAAAATCACGTACCTGTGAAGATTCCATGACAGGGGAGATTTACAGCAAACGTGGAACCATCACTTGTCTTGACTTTTTTTTTTGTACAGCCACTATCTTAGGGGTTTTGGGTTTTTTTGTTCACTGCCTCCCTTTTATCTCATAAGAAGAACTTACTCTTTTGGACTGCCTGTTTTCTTTTGTGCCCTCGTGTCCCTGCTCCTCACAGCCTTCCTTTTGCTTTGGAGTAGCCATTTCTCCCTCCATGCCCATTCTTTCTTTGTCACATGCCTGCTCTAGTGTGTGATTTATGCAGCTGTCCACCCATCTTAATTACTGATACTTGCTGGTCTTTGAGTGCTGTCCTGCAGGATTTATTTTGTGTGTTTGTTAATGGTGACAGCAGCAAGGACCAGTAAAGATTGTCACACATGTGCAGCGTGTTTGCTGCATACACACACACTGAAAAAGAATTTCCTTTTTAGAAGAGATTACTTTTAAGATAGGGGTGAATAAGAAGGAAAAGTATGAGTAGAGCTTTTAGTGCAGCTGGAGGACTGGTCAATGAATTGAAGCAAAGCAGAGTTTCTCTACACTGCGTTGAGTGAATTGCAGTGGTATGGATGTGTTGTGATGTGAATAGTGGCTGCAAATCCATGGTGCATGGATGGACAGGAAAGCCTGGCCTGAAAGATAGCAGGGGTAATAACCAAGGCTTAGCCAGATACTGGATGGGAGAGAAAAAAATGAGCAGTGACATGCAAGGGATGTATTGGGGTGACAGGAAGCAGAGAACTGCCTTGCATGACTAGGAAAAAGAGTTACCTCGAGTGGGAAGGTCAGGGTTTCTGCTCTTGCCTTGTTGAGCTGGAGCTGAAATATCAGCAGCCATAAGGAGATGCCAGAATAGAAAGCTCAGAGATGAATCATTCACTGGGAAACCATGGTGGTGTTTGTATTTCCAGAGAAGGCAAGCCAGAGGAATCTTACTGAGGGAGATGAGAGTTAGAGGACGTGGAAATTCCTGTAGCGTTCCTGGAATCCCAACTCTCTCTTAGAAAGGGAAAACTGGTAGGCTGTCTGGTATTTAATAAGAAGGATGAAACCCCCAAATAATAAAGGGCATTGTGATAATTTATCTGCTTCCTTTATACAATTCAATTCCTCAGATACTTTTACCTTTCTGGTTTCTGCAAGTATGCTCCTGTATTGATATCTTTCTAAGAACTATTTTTAAATGTGCCCCATAAGCAAATACCTATTTTCCTTTTAAAGCTTTGAGATAACTTCTGGTAATGTTGCCATTACTCAGAAATCAAACTGAATGTATTTATGGCACTGTAATTTTCAGAGCAAATTGCTGTAATTCGGGTATTTTAATTTATCACCTTTTTTTTCTCATCTTCAGTTGGAGACAAGCAGCCACATTTGTGCTGAAACTCGATATTGCGAGTTGGTATCTTAACACTGACTGATTGAACAGTTGTGCAAGGCAGTAGATAATGAGCAGATTGATGGTTTCTATATCATATTGAAGTAGGATGTTAAATGTGAGAAGGGAATTTTTATTAAATATACAGCTAGAAACTTTGTTATTTTGAAATACCTAGTTTCTTCAGCAGTGCCTTTCTGCTGCTTTGAAGCATGAACTGAGTGCAAGAATAATACAGATGCTTCCTGGCCCTTTCAGGTAAAGGAGCATTGGGTTCAGTGCTACAGGTAGTTTCTGATCTTTTTCCAGTCTGAAATAATTACTAGGCCCACAGGTATGCCTCTGTTCCTTGGCACATTGCCTTTGCAAGGTAAAAGATGAAAATTTCCACTTTAGTTGTTGGGTCTTAGTTGACCATTTTCTTCTCAGTGGTGGTAGTTGCATTCTCCTCCTGAGATGTCTGGTGGAAAAGGTTCTCATGCAGAATGGATCTAGGGGAATCCACACCCTGATTTCTTAACTATTCAATGCAGTGTATCTTATATCTCAGCCCCTCCTGCAAAGACTCTTTTGAAAACCTCTGTATGCCAAAGAAATGGCAATTTAATCTACAGATTTCAGGTCTGTCAACAGGTCTTGTAGCTCAGCTTCTCAGCTCCCAGGTCAAACCCTGGCAGATGGGTATGGAGGTCAGGGTGTTCCATGACACCCAGGACATAAGTACAAGGGTTATTTTCCCTATTTTCTCATCTGCCTTTATATTTGCTCTTTCACATGCAGATGGCTCAGAGTTCGGTCTTGCTGTGCTTAAAAATGGATCTTGCAAAACCAGGTTCAAGCTCAAAGAATAAAGTGGGAAACAAAGTTATTTCAACTTTTTTTTTGCTGTGTTAGCTTAAAATATTTGTACCGATGTTCTTGCTGGGCTGAGGCTTTCTGTGCTATAAATTTGGGGACAGGAAGGTTTTTGAGCTCTGGTTCACTCTGTATACCTCTCAGCGTTTGGCAAGGTGTGAATTTAAGGAAATTTGGTGTTTTCTTTATTCAGGCATGCGTGTGTATGATCAGAATCAGTGGATGTGCCCAGCATTGCCTGAGTCAGGCTCCTTGTTCCACCACTGCACTTGGTGCTTGTGGGGTTTATCTGTGTGATAAGCTGGCACACTTGAAATTGCTTTCCACCTGCAATTTAGGGCTGTGCTGAGCATGGAAATTGTTTCTGCTGCATACAACGCTTCTTTTTCAGCTCTGTGAGAAGTATGTGTAGGACTGGAAATCCTTCTGAGCAGAGCACTGCTGTAAGGTGAATAAAAGGCAATTTTCAATAAATTCCTGGTGCATTGTTTCAGGCCAGGCCTGCATTGAATCATTTGTGCAGCAGTATTTGAAATCCATTGTGAGTACACAAAAGGTCTCTCTTCTTAGACTGGTGTGATGATCAACTGGAGAGATCAGTTAATCCTGCTAGGCTTTCCTTACTATTAAAGGGAGTGTAAGTTCATGTCATTTATTCATGAATTCACATTCACTTATTTGGTCCAACTAAAATTCAGCATTTTCATTTATTATCCTTTCAAGGAGCAAAATTACTCACTCTGAGTTTTAGGCAGAGTAGCTTGCAACATATAAAATAAGGTTTATTCTAACAAGTCTGTGATTTTCACAGTCTTGTGAAATTCCTGTAAAGTATCTTCAGAGACATTGGTATTTGAGAAGTACCTCCAGCTCTGAAGGGCAGAAGTCTCCATTTAGGGAAAGTGACTAATTTTTTTAATAACCATATGTGTCTACTTTATCTCTTCTATCCAGATATTTTCATCAGCAGCCTCTTCAATGTATAAAATATTTATCTACCACAGAGAACTTTAGTCAAGCTCACATGTTTTCTCCAGGGAAACAATATTAAAACAGTCTGTTATATGTTAAAAGCCTTTTTGTGGTGTCTGTTGGAAATAGCTCAGTTGATGAGTTGTTGCCATTAGGCAATATGTCAAAATATTAGCTCAAAACTATTTAGCTAATAGCTACCCTAAAAATGATAATTTTTACTGTGGAATGGCTAGATCAAAGTAGAAATGAATGGACCTGATGATTATCTTATTGAAAAAGATATACCTCCACCTTTAAATTGCTTTTAATATAATAAATTAATTAAAAAGTTGTCTGTACAGCATAACAGCAATCAGTATCATCTCATTACTCCTTAAAAGGCAAATGGGACCCTTCTATTTATATAATTGCTACACAAATACAAATGCTTACCTGGGCGACTTAACTTCAACACATAACAGAAGGCTGGGTGTTACTTCCATGGTTTTAATCAGCTGTGTGAGGAATTGCAAATGAAAGCAAAATCTCATTTCAGAGAGAGATGTGTCTTTATCAGCTTAAGCAGCAAAATATCATACATGGATTTTTTTCCCTTGTTCTTTTGCATGTGTACCTTCCCAATCTTGCCTTCCCTATGTGGCTTCCAAAATAAACTCGATATGATATTTCAGCAGTTCTTGTGAGAATCATTTAACTCTCACACTTGAATAAGTGGCTCAGATACTTGATGTCTATCACAGCAGACAAAACCAATAATGAAGCTACAGCTGAAATGTGTCTGATTAGCTGAAAACTCAGTTTTACAAGAAAATTAAATATGTACGTATATGTGCAAAAAAGAAACCCTGTAAAAACCCACCACAAACCAAGCAAAGGGGGAAAAGAAACAAAACAGAAAAGAAGCCAACCAAAACAGCAACACTCAAGAAAAATTATTTCAATACTATAAATTATTTCAATACTATGTCTGTATTGGAAGTGCTCTATTTTTACTAAGGTTTTCAACAAGAATTTGAATTGGATGACTGTAGCCATGAAGGAAGTGGTTGAGGAGTTTGAAAGTCAAATTGAGCGAAGAAAGCCCTCCTGAAGGGGCTGCTGAAGTCAGGGGGTGAGTTCAGACAGGAAAAGGGAAAGCTAGCTAATAATTTAAGCAAAAGCCAAACAAATATCCCTCCTTCAAAACCAAAAAATATCACCCTCTCCAAAACCAACCCAAACAGAAAAAAACTCATAAAACCAAACCAACAACCCAAGCAAACCTCCTCCTAACAAACAAAAGCAATAAAAAATATGAAAACTCAAACAAAAGGTCCCAAAACCTTAAATCCAACCAAACCAGCCCTGAGAAGCCAAGCAGGGCTGTGGGATTGGGGTAAATCCCATGCCCATAGGATTGGGATAAAACCCATGGGCAGGCTTTGGGATAAAAGTTAAGAAACTGTTAGGCAATGCTCTTAAGTTAAGAAACTCGTAGTCCATTTAAGTCAAATATCTCTGGGAAAGAATAATTAGAAGGCAAAGTAAAAGATTAAGTGGCAGCAAAGTATGTGCTAAATAAGTGACTGTACTTGTCAGAGAACACCACGCTCCCTTAATTGCTCCAACAAGTCAGGAATGAATGCTGCAGTGAGTCCCTGCTTCCTGCAAGGTGGCTTTGTGGAGCCCCTTGGTGCTCTGGAGGTTTTCTGCTTCCTTCACCAGGCAGCACCAGAGCTGAGCAAATTCCCAGTTAGTGCCTCCCACAGGGGCGTCGCTCATCAGCCTTTGCTGCTCAGCTTTTCCATTCCTTCTCTTTCAGCTGTTATTGATCCATATATGGGTGGAATGGAAAAGTGAAAAGGTGGCAGCAGTATGGGAAGTTCAAACAAAAGATTCCTAAAAATCCCTTTACACTTCTGTTCCAAGTCCCAGACCTATGTGGCACCTCAGAGCTGGATGCAGTACTCCAAGGGGAGTGGGCTTGGGAGTGGGATGGAGAGGTAGAATTGCCTCCCTTGTCCTACTAAAATATTTATCATTTCTAGATGATGCAGTAAACTCTTTTACTTTGGCTCACATTTCATTTTGAGCTTGCTTTTTGCTATATTTTTTTAATTGGACAAGTAACAAGATTTTTTGGCAGTGATTTTATTGTACAAACATAAAGGTGATTTCAGTACTAGAGTGTGAGGGTGTCTCAATGTATTTTCAATTTCCTGTCTGTCCTTATGTTGAATAGTTTGTACACGTAAAATATTACTAATCCTTAAATTAAATTGTAATGGAAAGTGTTAAATGAAATTTTTCATGGAGCTTCTGTAAGAAATGCTAAAACTGAATGAAATATAGCTTGGATAATATGAAACTAGATATTGGAACTGGCTAGATATTGGAACTTTTCTTATCTATTTGATTTGCTTCAAGATTGCTGATGTAGGAGCTATCCAGAAAAGCCTTTCCCAAACCATCCTCTCCCATTTGCCACCTTGGTGCCAGTGTTCCATCGTGTGATTCTCTTGTACTGTTATTGTAGAAACTATTCTCAATACTGCTTTGCAGTTGCCACTTAAAATTCAGCTCTTAAAACCACAATCCCAGTATCATTGTTTGGAGGCAGTGAAACACTAAAGCAACTGGTTCTTAGCAAAACTGGTTCTTAGTTCTTTGAGCTAAAGAACCAAAATTGTTAAAAGGCAGCTGGAGAAAGCAAAGACTAAGAAGTCAGGGTCTGGAAGAACAGCTGTTTTGATTGTTAATAATGAAGTAAAAATCTGTGCTCAGCCTCATAATCTTTGAGAACACAGGTCCTTTTGTGGCCCACCCATAGGTTACCTTTCTTCTTGCAAGTAGGAATAATTAAATCTTAAATTCCAGATTGTATGTTTTTCCTAAACTAAAAAAAGAGAGAAAAAAAAAAAAGTTTGTGTTTTTCTTTCTTTTTTGCTTAAGGTGCTATGCAAACAATTCTTTTCAATGAAAATGAGTTCAATTGTCATCCTGAAGGTATTTTTCAGCTTTAAACTTCTTCAGTCATTGTTGCTTAAAGATATTTGAGTTTCCAAAGTTCAGAACTGTGTTGGGAGAAGTGACTGTAGAGGCAACAGAGAGGCAGTTTTTGGTCCTTCCCATAAGGAGAACCTGGTTGTTTTTCCTGTATACAGTTCTTGAATAAGTATTCCTAGCAGATAATTTACTTTATAGTATAGAAGCAAGCACATTGTGTCAGGTGTTCCTATAGTGCTAAGGTCAAAAAGGATGTGTGTTTATACCATATGAAAACACCCCTCTCCAGATCATATTTTGAGTGATGCCATCAAAACCAGAAACCCAAAACCTTACTGAGTATTTGAGAAATGCTGGGGTAAAACTGAGGCACCAGATGTGCTGACCCTGAATTTTCTGTTCCCTCAAAGTGCTGCTTGGCTGGGAGCCCCATCTGTAAGTGAAAATTGTGGTTACTTGTGGGGTAGGATCTCCTTTCCTGTAGTCACAGGGAGCATTGCCTGTGCCTGTGCAAGATCAGCAGCTGCTGCTGAAGTAGGAGACACTTCATTTACAGCTACTGCAGCTTTTTTGCAGAAGGAAAGGGAAGTGATGGCTCTCTAATGCTTTGATGACTGAGCCACCACTTGGAAGTGGTGCCTTGCATTATCTCAGCTTGCAGATCCAGTTTTTACTGCAGACAGGTTTTACAGGGCTGGAAGCTGCTCTTCACAGACCACCAGGGAGCAAATTGCCACATGCCTGGTCATTACCGCATAAGAGGGGTTTGATTTTTTTTTTTTTTTGACAATATCTATTCTTCAACATCCACTTTGTAAAAAAGCTGTTCACAGCCAGACAACAGGTCAGTTTCCCAGTGAAAACTAGCTCTTCCTTTTGAATATCCTGTCTTTAACTTACCTGATTGATCTAGTCACACCACAAGAAAAAAGTGTCAGAGAACAGTGAAAAATATTATTCTTGGCAATTCAGCAGCATATTTTTTTTAAGATGGGAGAAAGGTTAACAGTCAATTACTGCATTTGACACTTCCAAATCTGATGTCATTCATTCCTCTTGCCCTTATTCTAGGAATTCTACACATATTTTCCAGCTGTGTTTATTAATAAATATTCTGATATTCTATCTGGTTGCTTATGTAACAGGTGTGTGTGTCTTGGTAAGTTATAATGACATGTTAGACAGGTACCTCACCCACTTTTCTTCTCTGTTTATATTTGAATTTTAATTTTATCTGTCTCATCTTTTTTTTGTAGCAATTTCAGTGTTAATTCTCACAAGGAGATCAACATTGAGTTTGCCTCTGGCAGTCAGAATCAACAACAGAATATTGTTAATATTTAGAGATGGAAGTGATTTCAGCTTTAGTGTTGAAGCTCAATCAGGCATTACAAGATTAGTCCTCTACAAGAGGTCTGTGGTTAATAGCTGGAGTGTTGTGATGTTTGGGTGCATCCATGGTTACCTGTGGGGTGTGTGGGGCAGTGCTTTCATCTGGTTTGTGCCTTACCAAAATTGTCCCATGAAGTTCTGAGTCAAAGCTCAAGCAACGAGACGTTAGTCTAGAAATGAAGGCTAAGCTTTGTGCTTCCACGTGGCTGAAATTGTTCTCTCACAGTTGAGAATGTGTAACGTGGCTTCTTAGATTATTGCTGCTCTTACCTGTTTGCTCCTATAAGCAGTGACCTGCTGTAAAATTGACCCTTGGAAAAGGACAGGAAAGAAATGAGCCAGAGCAGCTTGGCTGGAGTGCAAAATGCGACGTCATGTCCATCTTGAGCTGTGTGTGATGGAAAAGGTGATGGACATGCAGCAATGCAATAGTGTGGAGGGACATAGAATGCTCTGGAGCTGAAAATGGTGGAAAATAAGAAGTTTAAACTTCTGAGTGTAGGGGGGAAAGAAAACTCCAGGAAAAAATCCCACAAACCCCTGCTCCGCCATCTTCTCTGACATTTTCTAATGCTTAACAAAAGGTCAGAAAAATTTCCACACCAGAATGTATCCTCTTTGGGTTTTCTTGGAAAAGCCATTCAGATAATTTTCTCATAAATTTAATATTCAGAGTTGAGGGTTGTCTTCCCCTTGGTGAATAATCTATACAGGGAAATATCATCTGAAACTGTTAATGAATTTAGGTCAAAATCAAAGAGTTTTCAATGTAGAATTATAAATGAATGTGGATGCCTTAAGTAGGCCAAGTTTTAAAGCAGCCATGTAATATTTGGGGGAGCAGCAATCAGTTTGTTTTATTTTTTTTTTTTTGAAACCTGTTTTATAGTAAAACTTGACAGGGTGGCACAGCATCATCTTGGTGTTTCTTGGTTTGTTTTTTTTTTTTTTTTCTGAGCATCTTCTATGCACAAGGTGATGTGCAAAGCTTTAGAGAATGTGATGGATTAATTTAGAGAGCCTCAAAGTCAAATGACATATCACAGCTGATCTGAGTCTCAGAGAACCTGAATGCAGCAGTCAAGCTTTCTGTGATAGATGGGATGTTTGGGTGATTACCTCCTCAGCAGAACAAAAAAAAAAAAAAAAGGTGGATGTGAACCATGCCTTTCTTAACATATTTCAGTCAGAGTTATGCTTCATACTGGGTTCCAGCTTTCTTTATCCAAATGAATTTTGCTGTTGGGGAATATTCTTGTTTTGAAATATTTCACCACTTTCCCATATTTCAGTGCTATATCAAGAGACCTGGTTTAGTGTAGGGAAAGGATTGGGTGAGACTGGCTTCGTGCAGCTTTCCATTGCAAACTGCACCGGGAAACTTTCAGAAGAGAACATTTGTAGGCACAACAACTTGCAGACCTTTTCAGTTGCATCCCTCAACATTTTGTGATCCAATATGGATTTAATGAAGCTCTGGGTTTGAACCAAAGCAGGTGATGATGCAACACGAGAGTCCCTGCCTTCCTTCCTTCCTCCACCATGGAAGAAAGGCAGATTCATGTTTAACATTTCTGTATCAGTATAGTCAATGCTGAGGAAAATATTCAGGCAATTTCTTTGGGCCCTTGATCTACTCTGCTGGCAAAATTCTGCCACATAAACAGTTAGGCAGTAGTGTGTGGCCTAACATAATATTCACATTTGCACATTCAGTTAATCTTTCAGGGAAAGAAGTGTGAAAAGAGTAGGAAAAAATTAAGTCTGAGAACCAGCAGTTCTGGCCCCTCTTTTCTTTATACAAAAAGGAAGTAGCAAAGATTTCCATATTTTGGCTTGTAGTCCTAATTTTTTTTAAATTGCTTTCCTGATTTGTTCTTAGAAGAAATGAAAATTTATCCTTAAGTGCATATTTTATTTTCACAGTAACAGTAGAACAACATTTTGTTATTAAAAAAAAAAATTACTGAAAATAATTTTGACTTTATTAGATGAGTAGTAAGTGGAAACCCCAGTTTTATCAATGTTTCCAGGCACAAAAAAATGCTGTGTTTACTCACTCTGAATACACTCAGGCAAACAAAACAGACTTTTAAAAATACATTATGAGTTGAAAAATGAATTGTCAGAGAGTCTTTGAACTAAGATATGAATTGTATGTGCTATTTATGATTTAAGACTATTTCTAGAGATCTGTGTGTTTGGTGTTTGAAGCAATGCAACATCCAGTGTTCAATGGAAGGTGTTAAGAGCCAGCACTGTCTTTGCTGACTTACCAGTGGTTTAATAAAGACAGACACAGATTAAGAGTGAGGTAGCTTGGGAAATAGGCCATTAACTGCACTCAAGTGCCACTAATGCAAAGAGACATATTAATAATGACAATGGCAATGTCATTGATGATGAAAAATACAACTTCTGCACGTCAGAGAAGTTGAATTTTTTCCCCAGGAGTTGCTCTTAATTGCCATTTCCCCAGTTTCCATTTGCAGCTTTTTTTCTCACTCTTTCTTCAGACTGTGTTGATTTATTGGAAACTAACACAATGTAAACCTAAAATAGAATAAAAATATCAACAACTGTGGTGAATCATCTGGTTTATACTGCAAGTGTATTGTCCACAGGTGTAATATTAAACTTGTTAATAAAAAGCTTTCCTGATGCATAAAAAAATGAGTGGTTTACAGATATAACTCTCATGAGTTCTGTCAGCTGATATTTAGAGGGAATATAAATTGCTACACAAGTGCAACTTCACAGCAGGATGTTCTTTAGATGGGTACCTGAAAAACCTGTGATTTTTGCTGATGGAAGGGGATGGCACAAAGTCTGTGCAACAGATAAATCCATACTTGCAGGTGAATTCTGCCCACAGAAATGTTCTCTAAATTCATTGCCTAAACCCTTGCTCTTTGCATTAGATATCCTCATATCACCAGTTTATGGTCTATAATGCAAAGTTTAGGTGACATGCTGCCTTCCCATGAAGGGAATTGCAGTAGCAAAATAAGAATTAATGGAAAAATACAATTAGGAACTAAATGGCTGTTTGTGCTATTTATTAATGTGTTCAATGTTAATGCTCAGTTTCCATAAATATTCAGTTATTTATGTATTAGCATTTCATTAGTGAAAAATGAATCTCTACTTATAGGAAACTCTTGTGAAGAATATTATGGCTGTGCTTTTTGAAGTGCTTCCAGAATCCACTCCAAAGTGTCTCTTGCTGAGCTCTGTGCTGTAGGGCTGAGCATTTTCAGGATGCCGTGCAGTAGTGTTCAGGAGGGAGCAATGCCAAGAGTGGGGTATCTTAAACTGCAACTTGGCTGGCTAAAAAAATCTGTAGTAAACTGACAGTAGGCCTGATCCCCATCTGAAAGTTGGCTGAGTTTCTTGTAGCCTATTATTTCACCATTTCTCCCAACTTCAAGCAGACCTTGAAGCATAGTGAGCATTAATGCAGTTTGAGGTGATCTTGCTGTGCCTCTGTGAAGAGAAATAAAGGTAAAAATAGCTCCTTTCTAGGTGGATTATAATCTAAATTACTTGGGAGCAGCAGACTTTCTCAGCTGGAGCCCAGGGAATGTTCATGGCCCTCTCAGACACCTGGGAAGGTGTCAAAGCAAACAGTGGCAGTAACTCCTGAGCTGCCTTTGGTAATGCACAGGTGGATGTTTCTCCTCACATCAGTTTTTCCCTTAGCCCTGACTTTGCTGCAGGTGTGCAAGGTGAAGTGATTGGTCTCCACCTGGAGAGATGATTAATCCATTAACTAGCAGCCTCTGAGCTTGCTCTTCCAACATCAGACCTCTCCATCCCTCTTGAGTGCAAACAGAATTTGGATACAAGACTCTGGTTGAAAGTCTCACCAAATATCAAGTAGATGCTGTCTGCTGCTAGCCCCTTGCCCACAAACCTGGTTCTTTGATGATAGGAGGTGGTCAGGTAGGTCTGGCAGGGTTTTCTTGTGGTAAACTCTTGTTCACTGTTCTTAATTGCTTTCTGTTCTTTCATGAGTCTAAAAATGTGCTCCAAGAAGATTTCTGGCCTGTTTTTTTTTTTTTTTTGTTTTTTTTTTAGTGTATAATTTGAAAACAGGAGACTTTGCATAACAATTACAATTAATGCCTGCCTGATGTTCCATTTAATGAACAGTTCTGTAAAAAGGATAAACAGTGCAAGCCATGGTATTTGGGATGGATTTTAACTGGGAAATTAGCAGCAGCCGCCAAAGGAAAAGTACATCACTGCTAGCAAACTTGCAGGACTACTCTTCATACAATATCTTCTTTTTGAATAAGTTTCTCATTTTGACACTTGGTGAAATCGTTGTGTGTTAATACAAGACAGAACCAAGAGAATGAGGGTATGAGAACATTTTTTTTTAGGATTTTCTTGCATTTCTTGCAGGATGCTTAATAGATATATAGCTTCAGTTTCTTTAAGAATGTTAACTTACATGGATTTGGGAATATTGGTGGAATAATAGGACTGTGTAGTCTCTTAGAAAAGAAGAAAAAACAGAAGAAGATACAAGCTGATTTTTCAGATTTGCTTACAAAACCAGTTAATTTCAGGATGTCAAATCTATATTTTCCCTGACTGCTTTTGCTTTTTTCTCTAACTGAACTTATATTAAAGCTGGATGTGTTTTGGCTGCACATCTAGGAAACTGGGGTGCCGTACCATGTTTTCTTAAGTTAAAATGTAGTTTGAGTTGTTTTTTCTCATTAACTGAATACTTGGAAGGTACTAGGAGCTTTGTGCTAGTCAAATACCACAGATTCATGGTGATTGACTTGTAGAGTTCTCAGAAAAGGGCAGAGAGGGACACGTGTAAGAAAAACCTCATTTTGTACAACGTGAGAGTGCAAATGAGGTAACAGCTTTGTTCTTTCAGCATTTGACTGTGAGCTGAGAATATCTGAATATCTGAAACTCCAGTACCACAGCACAAAGTGAAGGACAGCATTCAGCTGGGCTCAGTAGCAGCATCCACAGGTGCTGAGCAACATTTGATTTGTTCTGGTGAGGCTCCTGTAAGCATGTTGTTTTGAAATTTTGTGTTCTATGTAAGTAAGAAAGGCTGCCTATGAGAGGCTCAATCCCAAAGATACGGAGGCAATCAAACTTTGAGGCCTAAGAATTGTTACTGAACCCATGTTAGTTCAGAGTAGAGGTTGAAAATCAAAAAACAAGCGTGGGGAAAGTCATATGCACCCAACAGGGAAATATAGGTGAGATTGTCTTGGAAGTGATAATGCAAAAAAATCCAATACAAGCAAATATCTGCAGAGTTATTAATGATTTTTTTCTAAAGGACAAAATTCAAGGGTACCACAAAGACCTACAGGATAAGCACAGTAAGTGTTTTGCAACTGCAACCAGCCTATATATTCTTAGATTAATTTATATTGAAAAAGGATACTTGTAGTAATTGCAATAGATTTTCACTAAAACAAATAAATATTTGGTAGGAATTAATACATTTTAATTTGTGCACTACATTGCAATCATGTGTCACGTATCCAGATGTGTGCTTTGGGCCAGCATAGGATAATATGTAGGAACAAAACATGTTTTTAATTTGAACATCTTTTCTGCTTCATCACTTTTTAATGCCTCTATCTCAGTTGTTCCCTCTTTTCAGGACAATTCCTTTTTGCTTTCCTATGGGATTTTACGAGTTCTTTCCTTAAGATCTTTGTTGTACGAAGTCATAAACAGATACATTGAGAATATCTTCCAAATGTCACTAGGGGATTCCTCATGTTTGTGCTTAGTGTGGGATAATGATGTGCTTAGTGGGATGGCAATGCTGTGCCATCTTTGTTCTGATAACTAAGTGGAAAACTTTGACAATGGCATTTGTTTCATGTCCCTCACTTGGCGTGTGATAAGAACACAAATGTTATTGTACAGGCAGACTGTGGTAATAATAGTGGTAGCTGAATTGAGGGCATTTATGTCCAGTGAAGATGCTTCCTTGGGTTTCAGTCTTAAACTTCACTGCTGTGAGGTTTCTCCTGAACTTGAAAATTTGTCCTCTCTAACTGGCTGGTCTGTAGAAATGCAGAGTTTACAGTTTTTATGAGTAGAGGGAAAAAGATAGTTATTTCAAGTATTTATTGGAAATAATTTAAGAGATCTTGTCCCTCAATGTACCTGCTCACAACTGATCTGTAAATCAGTGAATTTTTTCATAGGAAGTTCTGCAGTTCCAGTCTTGAGTTTCTAATTCTATATTCCTGCTCTCTTCCTGTATATTGGGGAATACTCTTGGTGCTACAGTAAATATTGTAAACCAATTTAATTTCTGTGCGTCTGAGGCTTCTGATGCAGATGTTTAATGAAGTGAGCTGGTTCCCCACTGACTTTGCATTACCATTTTGAGTAATTTTTCTAACTTGTAGTGCTTTTTTGTATAATTTCATTGAAGTAAAAATAGCAGCTGTCTTGAGTTTTTCCTGTGCAGCATTCCAAGGAAATAATCACTTTAGTTCATACAAACAAGTTGATAATAGCATGGTGGTGGGGAAATCTGAAAACCAACATCAGGGCTATTAAGGATGTGAAAAAATCCTGCTAGAAATTTTTCAGGATTTTGGGAAGAAAAAAATGCACCAAACAAATGTGTTTTTAAGCCGCAGTTGAATTTTTGTGGGGCAATAATCTCTTTTTCAGAAGCTTTCCATGGACTGGTTTTGCTTGTGTATTGTGACTCTTAAGGTTTGACAGTTTGGGAAGGAGCTGAATTTTAGACTTTTCAAATCCAAAAAAGGTGTGAAAATAATTTTTAATGTAAATAAAACTGTTTAGTAGTGATAGTAATGTAATACATACAGGATGGTAGGAATGGAAAATGGTCGTTCCGATGAAGCTGAAATAAAGGGATGAAAAGACCTTCTGTAAGACCAAATAAAACCAGGAGTAATTATAGGGGAACTTAAACCTGCTTGACTGTGAATGCAGTTTGTGGGGTGGGACTGTGCAGGAGTCAGAGCTGTTGTTGCCTGTGCAGGTGCAAGGAGGGTGGCAGGAGATGAGTTTTCCTTAAGGATGTGACCTGTCCCCATCAGGAGATGCTGCCTGTGGGAGTGGCACATACGGTGAGTGGACCACTCCAAGTAAAATGATGCACTGGTTCTGCTAATTAAGAGCTTTATTAATTGAAAGGATGAGTAGTTGCGCTCTAAAAAGATACTCATTTGAAATTTAAACCTAGGACTTTCCTAGTTCTTCATATTTATAGTTATTTAAACAAAAGCTTTATTTCTACTGCTCAAAATAGCACCATACCAACCCCTTATTATTATTTATTGCTTGTATAGTTGTTTTATGTAATTATTTGCTTCCCTTTTCCCATCAATCCTCATTCTTGTAAAAGTATCTTCTGTAAAACAGGAGCAGCAGCCAAATGTTTACCTTGCCACTCATGGGTGCATTTATCAGGCTCTCAAAAGAGAGTCACTTACTGTGACTTAGATTATACATTTTTTTGATTAAAGCTATCTCTTGCATATTGGATGAATTCCTTCATCCCTTGCAGCTTCAGTGAGTGGAAGAGAGTGCAAACAACTCTGGCTGCCGTGTTAAAGATGCTTTTAGCAGATAAAAAAATTAATTCTGAGACAAAGTATGAAAGGCTGAAAACAGGAAAATAATACCTGGATAACAGGTATTATTATAATACCTGAAAACAGGACTGAATACCATAAATTAAGAAAGGAATATATCTTAAATATATATTTGAGACAGGTTGCTGAAATTCCCATTTTCTGGAGGACTTCTGTCATGTCTCTCTGTGTGTGATCTCCCACTGCTGTGTGATCTGTTTGTACTCTGGGAGGTTTTTGTGGCTGGTAGATATTACTTAGCTCTCATAAAAACATCTATTAGTCTGGAATATTTGTTTTTACTCAGTTTTTATGCTGTTGGTTCATTCTCTGAATACTCTGACTTGTACTTATAAAAATTGCTCAAGTTTGCACAACATGGAATTTACTTCTTGCTACTTTATCACAATGTGCTGTGAACTGCTTAGTTGCAGCTTCTGGTTTTCCATTTCACTCAAACATTAAAAAAATATGTATTCAACCCTGTTTTATTAAGCTGGAATTTGGTAGTCAGCCTTGTCCAAAATAAGTAACTGGAGAAGAAGGCCAAACCAACTCTTAATAAAATTGCTGAATTAGGTCTTTCAGTTGATCAGTTCCTTTTTGCAAAACCCAGGCCTCTGAGGCAGTTGGCACCTACTTAAGCAGCAAGGAAACACTGGGCAAACTTTCTGCCCCCATAAACATCTTTGCTGGGTGGTATGGGTGGTATTTTCCTACAAGTCAGAGGAACCAAGAAATTTGACCTAAAAGTGGGCATTCTGTACCCTGGAAAGATATAACTTGTCTTAAAAGGTATTTTCTAAAATAGTTTCCTCAGTCAGTCTCCTGACTGCAGAGCTTCCTTGCATGTCGCTAGAGGGGTCCTTAAGGACAAGCAGCTGGACACAATCAAGGATTTTTTCCCTTCTGACAATGGTTTGAGCAGATTCAAAAATAACAGAGGAAAGTTGAGGTATCCCAGCACACATGCAAGGTGAGCAATTACATGGAACTGGCCGTTGAGGTGAATGATTTAAAAATGAGGACTTTTCATGCTATGAATGTTGTCTGTTTAGGAGAGTTAAAGCTCATGCATCCTGTATTATTACCTGCAGGGAAACCCCCATAAATTTTTTATATTTTGGGAAAAACTGTTGAAATTAGTTCAGCCAGGAGAAATCAGTGACTCTGGAGAAATATTTCCTGCAAAGCAATTGAGCAAATTGAGAACCTATTTTTTGATAAAATCCAAGACATTTTTTTTCTGAAAAATACAACCTTTATATATAAAAGCATATAAAAATTCACTTAACTGTATTTCAAGCTTTGCAAGAGACCTTAGTGGCCTTTGAAGGGAGTGAGTCTTCAACATGATTTAATCAGTAAAATTCTGGTTCTCTGAGCTCTAGGAATCATCTGCAATTCTTTTCCCCCCAAAATCAGATGTGTATGATGTAAAGATGGGTAGTGCTGCTTTCCTAAAGAAAATACATGAAAATTTTATGCTGAAGGCCAAACCCTAATAAATCTACAAAAGAATTCCTTGCTCTAGTATCTTATTGCTTATTCTTATGTTTTATTTTCCAGTCAACCATATTCAGATAAAAACCTACCCCCAGCTCCAGTAAGGGCTAAAAGAAATATTAAATGCTAGGCTGAAGTCTGTGTGGAAATTGCTATGGACTGCTTCTGGCAGCAAACTGGTGCCTTTCCATGTAAATTTCAAATAACCAGCTAGTTCATTAAGGTGCTCAAGTCACCTCATCTTAGAATATTTGATCTCCAAAATGAAATAGCACCTCATTTTCTTGTCACTGAGTGTATTTGATCACAATGCTTGAAAGTGTGTGATTTCAAAGCAGACATGCCTACCCTCAATTACTGTCCTTCTGACCTTTTACTGTTCCCTCCTACTATCAGAATAAGCTATTTTAATGTTTGTTCTCTAGTATTTATTTAAGTGGAGCTTTATTGCAGAGACCTGGTTTCTAATAGTCAGTGTCTAGGAGTCATCTCAAATATTTTGTTGGTTTTGGTGTGATGCTAGAAAAATGGAGAAGGGCGTGAATGTAAATTTCAGTAGTTTGGTTCTAATTTTGCTCAAGAAATCAAACAGCCCTTTTGAAAACTGGTGGCTTTTCTGTGATGTTACAGGCACCAAAAGTATTTTCTGGTTTAACTTAACCCCTCCTGGAGAACCCAGGCTCTGAGACACACGGGAGGGGATGAGGATCAGAGCTGACAAGAGAGGCTGTCGCTGTCCCCAGCCATTTGCTCCATCATTGTGATGAATGTTTCCGACCCCCAGGCAGGGATGTCTGCTCTGCTCACCCTGAGGTCCTGAGGAGCAGCAGTTTTCAGTCTGCCAGGGTGGTAATGAACTTGTGCTGTGCTCTGCCTTGCTGTGGGGGGCTACAGGCACCGTGTGGGGCGGTGGGAGAGGGGATCAGATGTGGGGGTCTCTGGCACAGACATGGCAGGAAGGTGCCTGCAAACTTAGCACCCCAGTTTTGGTCTGTTGCTGCGGTTTTTTCAGAGTTTAAAGGGGTTGTAAAGCCAATGATGGGGTTGTAAAGCAATGGATTAGGTTCCAGAGGTAAAAAAATATAAGTGATGTAACTATTTCTGTCATTTATGAAGAAAGGAAGAACAGAACCACTCTTGTCTGCAACTTACTAAACTTAGTCAAATTCCAATGAATTTTTGTTAAGAAAGCTAAAATTCCTGTAGGCTATGCAACTTCCAGATTAGCACCTGGAAGTTGCATAACCTACAAGAGTTTTGGCTTTCTTAACAAAAACCCAAAAGTTTTTACAGCTGTAGCAGTTAATAAGTATATTATGAATTGGCATGTATTGTATTAAATATCTCCTTGGAATCATACAGTTAGCCTGCTTAATTACCTGATGCTTCCAAAACTGGCTTGAAATTGAAGAAACACTTTATTCAAATGCTTTATTGAAATAGTTTTGATCTCCATTGACAAAAAGATGTGAATGTAGTATGCAATGATGAGTCCATGTATATCTGTAAAGGAGGACTAAGTGGACCACAAGGGTAAGACCTCAAATAGGGCATCATCTTCTGAAACTTACTGGAAAAGCCCTGGAATTGCCCAGAACCTTTCTGAATTCCTTACTTTGTGTCAGAGAATAGATCTTTAATGCAGGAACTGCATTAAAGGAGAACTTTATCTGGCAGCTGCTGCTGGTCCTCCCCCTTAAATGCCTTTTGAAGGTTTAGGAGGTACCCCACTGAGGAAGGACAAGAATGTGCAGAGGTCCCATGTCCTGTGCCATGGAGCAGGACAGGCTCAGAAAAACAATGAGCCTGTGCTGAACTGCTGCCCTAAATACAGCTGAAACCAGTCATGCACTCACCTGAATTCCTCTGCCCTTAGACCTGAAGCTGATTTTTAAAACATTAAATGACATTGTTTATAACACCTGCAATGTGTTTCAATTAGGGTTTATCATGCTTTCATATTGGTTACTTCTTGTAGTACAGTTTGTTTTTCCCTTCATATTTAGATGCTCTTTGTTGAATGAGTAGCATTCAAATAATCTTGAAATGTTTTTTAGTAAGTTTTTTGGTACTAAGACTAAGAATGGGAAATAATAGTTAAAGTAAAAACAGAGTAGGAATTTATTTAGCTATTTTTCTTGTCTGAGGATGACTGATTAAATTAGGTGAAGATAATGTCATTTACATTTGGTGCATTTTCTTCTTTGTCAGTAATTTTTCTCATTATGTCCTTTCAAAAGCTTGAGTAATTGTGCAAAACACCCTTAGAATACAAATCAGACCCATCAGAATAGTTTCATTTTTAATTGGTGAAGATGATTTAATGAAGACTTCAACACTTGATTGATTTTATGTGAGCAAACCTGTATTACACTTCTAGCAGTCTAAATTTCTGAACATTTTTATTTCACTTCACGTGCACACACACACAGAGAAGCCTCTGTAACTCAGCATTAGTTTTGTGAAGATGTAATTTGCTTTGAAATACTTGTTAGTATTCCAGAGAACTGCACTGGAGTGAGCTGTGGTAGCCAGGGTGGGGACTCTAGATGTCATCCTATGAGTTGTGTGAAATTTCAGCCCTCTCTGCTGCTGGTAACCTTTCCATACACCACTGAGCATGGCTGTTCTGTGGGTTTAGTCCAGAGCCAGCAGTGTTAAAGGCACTGCCTCTGTCCAGCCAGCCCTGCTTAGCAGGGATGCTCTTTCTCATGCTTCAGCAGCCCTCTGCTCTGGCTGGCTCACAGATCCCTCTGTCCCAGGAGGGATGGGAGCTCTCTGCTGCTGTGTCCTGCCCTCAGAGGTTTCTTCAGAGCTGTCCCCTGCAGGCACCTGGGTGACACCTGGGTGACAAACCACAGCAACAGGGTCAGGGGTGTCCCTATGCCATGGCCTGGAGCTGCCCTGTCACTGCAGCAGCCTGGGGTGAAATTCCTTCATCAGGACCACTGTAAGGGATGAGTTCACCATTCCTTCATTGTAAGTGATGAGATTTAAGCATGCTCTGGGCATCATTAGGACACATCAGCTCTTGGGCTAGGAGAGGATGGGGAAAATGTAGAGCACTGCAGCTATGCATTTTTGAGAGCAGAGCTGGGAACTCCTCCTCTAACAAATTCTGTGGCCTCTGTGAGTACAAGGCACACATGAGTAAACCTGGGTGAAGTCTGAAATCTTTTCTCTGTTGCTGCTGAGATGGGCACATGACATGCACTTGTATACAGACAGCAATGGCTTCTATTTTATTACAAGTAGTTCTCAAGTTTTTATACCCGTAACAAAGTGTGATCTTAAGTCACTAGTTACATCCAAATAGTTCATTACATTCATTGGACGAAGAAATAGCTTATTGGATTTTATTGGTATAAAGAAATTAACATCAATAATTAATTGGTAAGAGTTGGCAACAAATTAAGGCACATATGCTGCTCACTAAGGCGTGTATCCTCTAACTGCAAATAATTTTTTGTCTATTTTATCTGTTCCATGCTAATGGCCTTGCTTTCTTCCTTGCTATGGATAAACTTGTATTTTATCAATTTCTTCTGCTAACTCAGTTGTTTGGCCTGCAGACCAGCTGCCGAGCCCATCCACACTGGCCATCACTAAAATACAAGTATCCTATAGGTTCACTTTCCCATTAGATTAAATTTTGAGTCCCACTTGCTCAGGCTTCTCAGGTTGACCTGGAGGGGGAGGATCTAACCTCAGGGCAAAAATTGCCAACAAACTGAGATGCCCAATAGATTTTAGGGGCTGCAGCTGTGCAACCTGCCGCAGCATGTGTAAAAGATATTCCAGTGCTGAATCCTGCCCTATGACAACAGAAAATAAGATACAAAGAAGACTTAATTAAATGCTGCCACCTTCTTCAGCTGGTGCAGGATAGAACATTTGAAGATTAAATGAGATTATGATACCTTTTAGTCCTTAAATTCAAAAGATTGTACATCATAGTCCAGAATACTGCACTGTCCCTGAATATATCAAACATGGTAGTGTAATGGACTATCATATGAGGCTGTCTATAAAGCTTAAGTGAGCTAAAAATGAGAATGTGTGCAGTCCTGGAGCAGGTGTGTGGGTGTGAATTAGGGATGTCACATTAACCTCTTTGCTGCTTAAACTGTGCTGCACTATCCACTGCACTTTAAAGGATTCAGCTGGGAAGTTAATGATGTCAATTTAGTCTCTTGCTTGATCCCCACTGAGGCTGAAGTTCAATGCAGTACTGGGGCAAATAGAGTTTGACTGGCCTCTAAAATCGTTTCTGGAACCAAGAGCAGGAGAGAGATTGCAAAATGTAGGAAAGACTGGGTAGAAATAATAAAAATACTTCTAAAAACCCCAACACACTCATGGAAGAATGAGATTTACCTAGGTCTGCTCATATCTCTGGATTCCATTTAGTATGTGGGAAAGAAGTGTGTACTATTTCATCACTAGAAAATATGGCAGATATGTTACTACTGTCTTTTCTCCATTGAAAGGAGCTTCAGTTTTCTTAACTACACCACTAATCCTTATCAACTCTGTTTCAATTCTATTACAGTTACTCCTATTTCATGCTGGTTCACAACTTTTAAAGCAGAAGCTTTGCTTTTGTTGCTGAAGGTTCTTTCTCACAAACAGTGAAGGTGCAGAAGCTTCCTCTCTGTAGAGCTAGGTCTCATTTATCTATAATTATCTATTACAAAGGTGCCTCATGTGAATGGCACACTTTAAATATGAATAGTGCATTAAAATACAGATGTGTTACACGAAGAAGGGAGTCTGTGTCACACTGCTGGAAATTATCTGAGCATCACTGATAAGTGAGATGCTGAACAGCCTCAAGGCCTGTGTGCACTGGAGTGTGTGTGTTCATTCCTCTCCTTGCTCAAATACTAAAATCTCTACTAGTAAAATATGCTGTTCTCATCTCACTGAATGCATAATAAAATAATCTTTCTTTATGGAGAGTCTTTCTTACGGTGGATAAATTTTGACTTTGTGCTGGTCACGCTAGCAGTGAGACAAAGGTTTGGCAAAATTATACTGAAAAGGGCAAAATTATACTCAAGTACTGATATTGTAGTTTTGATTTGAAAGATTAAAGCAGATCTGCTTATTGGTTATTTTGTTGTACAGCAAATGAGAACTTGGCAATGAGGTACTGGCTTAAGTGCAAGCACAAGAATGGTGTTTGACTCCATCAGTATTGTTGCTGCTGTGGAAAGCTGATGTGTAATTCCATGTGCACCATGTTTGTGTTATGGGAAATTGCTTGAAGGCATTGGCCTGGGAAAACTGTACTGTGAGTTTTTTCCAGCCCTTTTTTTCTCTGTGATTTTCCCCTCCTGCTGTAACCTGTGTCTTGGAACTGAGAGGAGGCAATAGAAATGGTGCAAATCTGTAACGCTTGTATGGTGCCACTATAGTTTTGTCACATTTGGGGCTCACAAAGGACATAATATAGAGAAGTACAGACCTGGTGAGGTAGTGGAGAGACGGAGGCATGTGGGGATGCACAGGCATAAGGTGCCATGGGATTTGTGAGTGACCTTGGCTGTGGTCATGCAAAGAGATGCAACCCCCCAGACCTGGCAGAACTGGCTTTGAGAACAAAGCAATAGCTCCCAACATCCATGAAGTGTCTCATGTAATAAATCTGGATGCCATGTGAAGCTGCAAACTGATAGAGAAAGAATGAATATAAAAATGTTAGCAAACCTATATTAAAAAAAGCCTGCCCAGAGTGAGGAAGAGGAAACCATCACCACGAGCATTTTATTCCCCTCAGCCAAGGATTTGTGATGGTGGCTGCTCTGCAGCCACATCAAGGCCAGAATGTAATTCCTGCCAGAAGGGCTCAGAGGAGCAGGGCAAGCTAACACCAGAAAGATAAATATTTTTATATGCACCCTTTTCTTCTCATTCTTCTTTCTGTGTAATTTCAGCTAACGATAATATGACTGTTTACTGATCAGCTAGACTGAGAATAAATTCTTAATTTATATGTGTTTTTACATATCAATGAAAGGTGTTCCTATTTGTCTACAAAGCAATGTTTAAACATAGTAAGAGTAATTTCTCTCATTTCATTTCTTGGGGAAGAACCTCCTCTGGATTTGAAAACCTTTTGAAATCTCTCTGCTTTTGTGTTCAGAAGGAATGCCAGGATGTGATCTTACAGTTCCATCTTAAAAATCAGATGAATAAGCAATCAGCACTCATGAATATTGTGCCAGAACTGCATAAGAGTAGAGATTCATTACTCAGTGCTTTTGCACAGAGGTGCTTTGCAGGAAATCTGCATCATAATGCATGACTTCCTATTGGACTGGATTTAATAAAACAAACCAGAGGTTCAGCATTTTTTTTATAGATTCCATTTTCAGTGATGGCTGGATTTATTTCTGTCTAAAAATAACATTATTCTGCAGCTGAGCAATAGAGAACATTCTTCCAGTTACTGCAGCATCAGCAGTGCTCTGCCATCTATTTTCTGGCGTGTGTGTGGAAATGATCCCTTTTGTGACTCTAGAGATGTGTCAGTGCCATGGCTGAGAACAGCAGCGATGGACATGAGCCACAAGACCCCACCTTGATTTAAGAACACTACTTTGTATTTGAGATCTTGGCAGCAGCTACTTCTGACTTTGAAACTTTGCCTTTCATTTTGAGACAGTAATTTCCATTGTTATGGTGTGTGAAAGGAAGTGACAAGAGATAAGTAGACTGTCCACCCCCTCCTCCCCATGCTGATATGGACTGAACAGAGCCTAAAGAGAGGGAACTGCTGTTTATCTTGTGGTTGTCAGCTTGGTTTTGTTCAGTATGAGAATATTTTTGTTACATAGAAGTCACACTACTGCATATCTGAATGATTTAATGGCTGATGGCCAGGTATCAAGAAGAGCAGGCTTGCACACAGAGCTGTACCTAGAGCTGGGGAGTTTTGGGGTGGTTGCTTTATAACTTGACTCTGGCTAATTAAAACCTTAAGTCTATTTTGAATTTTGCAGCTGGAATTCACTCCTAAGCAAAATGGTCTAGTACATTGATAATAAAACTTACTCAGACACCTGCTAGCTCATAGCTCTGATGTTGCATAGAGAGAAAAAGAGAAATCATCCACAGTACTGTTAAGTATTTGGTTTGTGCCATACCCCTGGAGAGTGCTAAAAAAATCTGGTTGGGAATCAGTTGCCAAATCACTACATTTCTTTAGCCAGTTTACTCAAATATGCTTGACTGAGAATATTATGTATTAAATGGTGTGATTGAGGAGCAGGTCACTTGTCCCTGCCCTTTGGATGGAGTTTTCTGTGAGGGACATCAGAGGTCAGGTGTGATAAATCTCTTGCTGTGTGTGTGAGCATTGACTCCACTAATTTGTGGTCTTTTATATGAACTGGAAACCAACTTTTATTTATTTTATTCTATAGTTAAACCACTTATTTTAGGAAATTCCTACTGATCTGCTCTTGTTATGCCAAAGCAGAATCCAGCCCAGTCATCTTAGGGTTGGGCTTTTTTTTTCCCTGTCAGTTTTATGATTGTATCTCTCAATGCTGTTCCAATAACATATCAGAAAGGGGCCTTCTCTTTGTAACCTAGTTTGATGACCCAGCTATTATTGGTAGATAAGTGTAAGACTTTTTCATCATTGACTGCATTTTTATGAAATCTGAAATGCCAATAAGCCTTAAAATAAGAATTTTAATTGAACTTGGCAGGGGAAAACCTGAAAAGATGCTGAGAGGACCATTGGATTTTGACAAGTTGAGAGTTTCTTGGGGTGGGGGCTTGTAGCATATCTTGGGGGGGAAAGGGGATGTAGAAAGGAAATAAATCAGTACCTCTCTATCATGTTATCTAAGAGCTTTTAGTCCTGAGAGGAGATTAGCATTCTGTGTCAGGGAGAATATGTTCACTATATATAGCAATATACCTCACAGTTTATTGTGTTGATGTGTGTAATGAGCTGAAGCAAACTCTACTAAAAAAGAGCATAAAAAAGAAACTCCTAACATGTTAGATCTAAATCTGCTAATATTTAATGTGCACTTTATCTGACAGGTGGAAGAAAAGCCCTGGTGATAGGAATTGTAAGAAATGAATAGGTTATTCTGGTGCAGGAATTCATCTTGCTTTTAATCTGAGAAACAATAACCTGGTCCACAGCTTAGCTCGTTGACAGCAAGTCTAATGCATTTGTGCCTGACACTTGCATTATCTTAAATATTAATATAAATATCAGGAATCATATCTGCAAGTGACAAGTCAGGAAAGGAGATGGAGAATAGCATACAGTACATTTAAAAACAGAAATAGCATTGCTTATGGCCTATTAAATATAACTTATTATATGCATGTGCCTCATCTTTAGCCTGTGTATGAAAAGTGTGGTGGGGAAATGTGCTGGTAGAAACACCACTTTGGATTCACAGCAAACTTTAAACAGAAAAGTAGATTATTATCATTCAAGAAGCATATGTGCATTCTACCTTTTCACAAAGCAGTCTGGATTATATTATTTCTGAATGACATGTAGCAGCAGTCTCTCCTCTGCTTTTGCAGCTGCTCTATTACAGAATGAAACATGGGAAGCTTCATCGTGTTTTCTGCTCCTTAGGGACTCCCCTGAGGCTGCTGTGCTTGTATGCCAGTGCCCTTGGTTGCTTTAGGAATCCAGATCAGGAGCAGTGTAACTTCCTGCAGTGGAGAGTTTCTGCACAAAAGGGAATCGTTTAAGGGGAAAAATCTCAGTGCCTGGTAACACTTCTACAAGTAAAAATGATATCAAGGTCACACCAGTGGCTTTCCTGATCTCGCAGCTCCAGCCAAATGGTCACACTCAGCTCCAGGTGAATTGCTGTTACTGGAATTGCTCTTGAAAAAATAGAGTTTACTTAATGGTCTAGTTAAAAAAAAACACACCAACAACATACCAAAGAAAAAACAGAAAAACCCACCCCAGTAGCCCAAATCTAAATGGAACCAACTGACCAAAACCAATAAAAACTAACCAAACAAAACAAAACCCAGAAAAATCCAGCCCACCATGCTTCCTTCTGTCCAAGAAGGCTCTTCCAGCTGTGGAAGTGAGATGGTAGAATCCCACAGACTTCTTGTCTCCTGCAGACACTTTCTCCTAGATCTGTGAAGTTTCTTGGAACTCGTGTAGTGCTGAAATACAGATGGACTCTATGACAAGGGCTGCCAGTAAGGAGTCTTGCCCCACAGAGATGCTCCATTCTGTCTCCATCCAGGTGCTCCCCATGTCCTGCTGACATCAGCTCAGCCATGGAACTTGCCCTGGGGAGAGCTGTGTTGCTGATTTCCACAGGGAGAGGTGGGTGGGAGGCCTGTCACCTGGTAAGTGCCTGGTTTATGCTGGGCTGGAAGGTTTTTCTCCTGCTCTTGCAGTAGAAGAGCACAGACATCATCACTCAGGGCAGAGTGAGTGTTTGAGGTTGCTCCTCACCTTGCATGATGACCTTTTCCCTCCCTGCCTGACCACTGGCCTCTAGAGCTCAACCAAAACAGCACGAAATCTCAGAACTTGCATATTTGTCCATGTGATCTCTGTAGCAATGAGGGGAGCATCCTGCAAAAGAGTGCCTTGAAAGTATTTTTAAAATTTCACGATATTTTGTTTTAAGCGAACCTTGTGCACTGTGGAATCATAAAATCATTTTAGATTGGAAAGACCTCTGAGTTGGAGTCCTACCATTATGCCACAACTGATTGCTAGCAGCAGAGTAAATTGCATTATTAGCTTTGCTAGCTCTCTCCTCCTGAAGGCGACTGTTGCACTTGGTTTTGTCAGATGAGACAATTTGCTAATTTTGGTTTGGCTTGCATGGATTTGTTGGGAACTGCATGGCTCCTTGGCCCACAGCAAAATATAAATGACTGCATCTGCAGAAATTTACTGTTGAGGTTTTTCAGGTGTCCTTTAAGGCTCTGACCTCAAGGGTACATACAGCATTTTGATGTATCTTCTTGCCTGATAACTTAAAATAACATAAGGTAACTTCTTGTATTGATTTTTAGAGATAATTATGAAAGATGTTTCTATCTGCTGAATTTTGAGACTGAAGTTTTAAAGCATTTATGTGACTAACATGGGATATATTAAGGAACATCTAATCAGATCTTTCTCTGTTCTTTTAGAAATATTTAATATTAAGAAAATTAGTTGTGGTATATTTTTGACACCAAGAAAATGTGGAAAAGAATTGAACCTGCAGTGAAAAATGCATGGTGTCAGTATAGAATATAGATAGTCAGTATTCACACTTATGGTAGTTCTTAAGGCACAGAACTAGGGGGTGGGTATTTAAAAGGTGCTTAAAGTCTCCTTCTTCTGATCAATACTTAAATTATTAATTTGGAAAAGCAACCAACAAAACAGCTTGATGAAAGAGCAAAAATAATTAACAACCAATTAATTTGCTAGACACAAAAAGTTCCTTCTAGTTTGTAGTATGCCATAATATTTTTAAAATGTCATGAGGGCAAAAGGTATGAATCCATCATGATGGCACTCAGAAAGCACAAGCCCTATTCAAAATGGATCACACTTCTTTCTTTGGGTAAATATAATATAACCATAGAAATAGTGAACCATCCAGCTGTCAATTACTTTGAAATAGCAGAAGCACCCATGTTCAGATAGAAATGTTTCACACAGAAAGCTGTGATAACAAAAGCAGATGTGTAGGTATAAATCCTGTCTTGTGGGAACTCTAAAAGAAATTCCTCATCCCTTTGGCTGCAGAATAAGTCTCCAAGGCAGGTTTGCAGGGATGGTTTGTTACGGTGGCTGTACCTAGTGACCAATTAAAGTTAAGATATATAAATTTACAGTGTTTTCTTGGAACACTTATAATCTGAAAAAAAAAGGGATTAACAACTGGAGGGGCTTGGGGAGAAAGGAGACAGTGTGCAGAGACAGATCTCTAAATCTGCTGTCTTAAACTAAATGTTTGCCACTTTGTTTTTTTTACTCTGGTTGTAAGTAGCAGTAGTAGACTGTCTTGGGAAAGATTGGCAGGAGGATGGGCTTCTGTGGGAAAGCCATGGCTGGGCACTGATGATATTTCCCATGGGAACAGTGTGAACTGAACCTGTTTTGGAATTGTGTAGGAGATTCCTCTTAGTTTTGATACCTTTTCTAATGCAGCTGGGGCCACAGCTAATGGTTCTCCTAGAGCTACTCTTCATAGATTGCTATCAGAATGAGGGAAAGAATAGTCTTGAGAGAAAGATGATAGTTGGTTATCTCTGCCCAGCCTTCAAATGTGGAAGGATCTGGAGATAAAAGTGAATAATTCTTAGGTAACATGATCTTTAGCCACTTCTAATTTTTAGGAGGTTGGAAATTACTAGGTGATTGATTTATTTACATATGTCATTTTTAAGAAACTATATAGACCAGAGAGATGGTGATTGACTGTAATTATTGATAATATATGTATGCAAAAAATGTATTTACCAAATAATTTGAAGTAAACACATAGTCTTACACACAAAAGCATACATAAGAATATTAATGAGATTGCTCGGTCAAGCACTAGAATTTAGGACATTAAAAATTGGGATGGTTGAAGCAATAGCTGCATCTCTTATTTTGAATCAAAACCATTTATCCAGGTGGCAAATGTTTCTTTAAAAAGGAATATGATTATGCAGTTGAAGACTGTTTTATAATGCATGCTTATGGGGAAGAGGGAAAAGATTTTTTAAAATAAAAACCACTTTGATATGACAGGAAATTCACAGCATGAAGAGAAGTTGTCCTACAGGATGATTCAAGATGAAATATCAGCAGGCTACTCCAAGATAGGGATGTAAACTGGTTATTTCTCATGAGAATCTTCTTAAAATTGGACTTATTATCCTATGGTAAAGGGCAAGGGCTGTGATACCTATAATAAAGGTGAAGTGTACTTTTTCCACTCTGAAAATCCTCATTTGCTCAAAGAGGGCAAACTAAATTTTAATGGATAAAGCTAAAACTTTACATGAGCTATTATATCAGATTGGTAGGAGGATTCTGGGGTGATAAGCTTTACTTGGTGTTTACAAAGGAGGTGTTGAGAGGGAAGTGACCACAAAGAAGAGCTCCAAACCTTTGTCTCCCTGTATTTCTTTATTTCTGTTTCTTCTGTGACTTTACCTTGACTCTGGGACCTGTAAAATCCTCAGGCTTGTCTGAGGTCACTTTTTATTCTGGCATAGAAAGTGTCCCGCATCACAAACTTACAGGGCTGGATGAGAGGACTAGCATCCACAAAGAAAATCAGGTTTAATTAGTCTTTTTGGGGTTCATCACTGAATCCTTCTGAGGCATGGAGTGCTTGCCACTGCCAGCAAAGGGTTTTTCCAAGACCCCTCACAAAAAGGAAACCAGCTGTCTTCACATTTCTGTTTATTGACAGCTATATGGATCTGGTGTTGTAAATTTGGCTGGTGCTTTATGGGCATTGCTGTCTTGTTACACTGTGGTGCCTTCCTCCCATTTTGCAGGGGAACTTCCAAATTTGGTTTATTATTAATATTAGAACTTTGAGACAAGACTTGCATGACTTTTAAGTGAAATTTGATCAATAACACATGTTATTGAAGAAGAGACTGTTTTAGGATGTGTAGGTGAAACAAGAGATTATCCTTTTATTTTTGTCTCAAATTTGAATGTCAAGAGTCAGCTCCAGTACTTCTATTCAGTTTTAGCGAAGGAAGAGGCTGTTCATGTGCATGTGTGTAAAGGGAATTTCAGTTCCTGGTATTTTAGAATACTTTATGGCTGTGCTGTTCTATGCTGCATTATCTTGGAGCAAGAGTTGCTTTTGGCTTTCTCTTTCCAACCTGCAGGAAGTCTCTTACTTTGATATTTGCAGTCTTAGCTGCGCTGTCAGATTTTTCTCTGAAACTGCTAGAGAATCAATACAAGTTGGGGAAAGCCCCAGTTTGTGTTTATCATAGCAATCTCATCTGGATCAAATAGTCTTGTGATGTACATTTAACTAGGAAAAAAAAAGGCAAGAAACTATATAGTACTACTGAAACTTAGTGAAATGCGATGCCCCAGATTTTAGAAATTACTTCTGGGAATAATTCCAGTTCAAGATTACCATTTTAAAATATCTTTTAGGCCACTATGCTTAATTACCCATATAAATATGTATTAGAAGTTAAAAGTACCAGAGATGCAGTAAAAATGAAATGGGGGACTGTGTTTGCTTGTAGATACAATAAAAATGATTTTTTTCCTTGATGAGTACGTAGTGCAAAATAGAAATGTAAGTAATAGTAGCAGCATTTGAATGACACTGTGTGCAGTGCTGCTTTTGCCCCTCCTGGTTTCTGCAGTCCAGTTTCATGATCAGGATCACATGCTGAAAAGCCTCTTTGCTCTCTCTTTCCTGGGCATGTTTGTTTTGAGGCTGCTGAGCAGCAAACTGAAGCAGTGGCTGTGTTGAGTTCTTTTTCTACTGCAAGGAGGAGGGAATAGACATTTAAAACTGTGTAAGTGCTGGAAGCTTGGAAGCCAGCAGTGTTTGCTTAGGAATAGATTTTTTAATTCATTGTGTGTTTGATTTACTGTAGACTGGGCTCATTAACCTTGGGCTGCAGCTCAGGCTGAAGCCTGCCTTGGTCAAATCTTCACACAGTGAAAGGCAGAGGTCACTGATCCGGGTGTCGTGAGAGAAGGGCAAATGTTAATCTGGTCTGTCATCTACTGTGACCAGATCTTGACTGGCACATCACCATGAATTATCTGGGCCTTCTGACCAAAATTTGCTGTGTTCTCCTTTGGTTCTCTGCGTTGCTTTGACTGAAATTTGCTATATTCTCCTTTGGTTGCTCTCTGTGTTGCTCTTCCTATTTTTACTTTGTTTTCCACTCACACATTCCGAGCAGTTTATCCCTTGTCTTCTGAGCACACTTCTTAGTTTATACAGAGGTAAAGACTATCAAGCCAAATATTCATGGGGACCTGAACATGGTTTACCTGGACACTAAGGCTGCCATATGAAAATGTGTTTTTATGGTTTGCTTTGGTTTTTTTTTGGCAAGGAACTGTGTAAACAGGTAGAATTTTCACTGCAGCCTTGTCTTTACACTGGTATCTTTCCCAGTCTGATTTTCAATGGTGTCTTTAGCATCCCCCGTGTAACTTTTATGTGTGTAGATGGCAAATCACCCAGGTAAGCTGAACAGCATTCTGAGGCAGAGCAGCACCCATGGAGCACTTAACAGAGGATAAACTTCTGTGGGATGGAGCATTTGGAATCTGCAGGGGTCACACTGCAGTGCTGCAAGCCTGGGGAGTGCCCTGCAGTGCCAAGTTGGAGCTGTCCAGCTTTGATAGCGTGACACGGCGTGTCATCGCTGCCACTGTCACCTGCCCGGGGCAAGGAGGAGCACTGCTCGCGTTTCCGAGAGGATTACCGTCACGGGAGGGCGACCCTTAGCATCTCTCAGCTCACATTCATCACTGAAAGGTCAAAAAAACTCTTCCTTTGAAACGATTTTGGGGGCATTTTAACAGCTCCTCTGTGTTATGTAAGTCCTTAGCAGAGAGGTTGAGCTGCTCCGGTGGAGGAAGGGTGCTGGAGCTGCTGGGCCAGAGGGGGATTTTGGTTAAATTGAAACCCTTGGGCTGAAGTAACACTCCTTCTACTCCATACCTAATCCCTCCAGTACCAGCTATTATCTTTGCAACTTTTATGTGTAGGGCTTTTAAGAACTCATTCTGCAGTCCAGGAGAGCTTGTGTCCCATGTGAACCTGTCCCATTTCTCTCTTCCTTTTGAAATGAAGCTTGTTAGGCTTTAAATATTCATGGAAAAGAGCACAGTGGAGTGTTTGTGTTTGTATTCTAATTAATGAGCAAATTCCCCTTCCCCACGTTCTTACTATCAAAACCTTAAATATTGTGAGAGTCCGTATATTAATATTAAAAACATGCCAAGAGAATGTTATGGGAGCAGGTAGTGATTTGGCCATGTGGACTTACACTTCCATAGTGTTATTATCCTATGCTTGCCTGAAACTGTATTTTAATAAAAACCTTCCTGAGAATTTCTGTTTTTCCCAATGTTAATTTGAAATTAAGGGAGAAGGAAAAACCCTACAAAAAGTGTTTCACTGAAACTCAAAACCATAGAGGAGAAAGAGGTGAGGGGCAGAGTATGGGTAAAGTATCCAGTAATTTTCAATCCTTTTGCAAATGGAAAAAGTAGCTAGCAATAAAGATTTCTAAGTCTGATAAAATATCACCACAAGATCTTTTTTTCTTTGCAATATTGTGGTTTTACTAAATCAAGGTCAGATGAGAACTAGATTAGCTACATGATTAATGTGTATATTGAGCCTCACATAGCAAAGTCAGCCAGCACACTGAGGACACTTTCATTATAAAGATTGAGCAAATAATCACTGATGTTTAACCACGCAGTAGATTTGACTGAAACAATGAGGTTATTACTAAAAAAAATTGTCACTCAGTTGCTTCAACAGAATTTACTTCACAAGAAACAGCAGCTTGAATGAGAGAAGAAAATCAAAATCCTAACAGTGCAATGAATGGTCTGAAAATCCTTCAAAAAAGCATACATTAGTGAATTAACATTTAATGGAGCAAAAGGTTCAGGTTTTTATTGGCCTAAGACTTGTAGGAAGGAAGTGTGGCAGGTTTGCAAAGCCCGTGTGTTGTGCAGCACCGAGTTACCCATCTGAGGTGTCAGGTTTGCTGTGCACACCCAGCAGGTCACTTTTGAGTGTGCCCAAAACATCTTCAACTTATGGAGCAATTACATTTTGCTCATTGTACTGCAAAGCCTTGTAGATAAAGTAGAGTATGTTTCATTTATAAAATGCTTCTGAAGAAAAATAACAGCAAGATCTGGGTTTGTTAGACCTCATTCTGATTTTACTTTTGTCTCGTAGATTAAAAAAACAACCTGACAAGTATTTGAGAAAATGTTTAAAGTAAAGTTTGCATTTCTAGGTAACAGTAACATGGTAAAAGGGTAGTTTTGTGTAAGCAAGTATTAAAATGTAACTTCATGGTCGTTGTAGTGAAATCTTTATGAAAAAGGAGCTCTGCCTACACAGGTCTCATAACATGGAGAAGTCAAATTCATTGCCTCAATGGGGCCTGGATATATTTGAGAAGTTGTGGTGACAGCTTCCTTTCTGGAAGGGAAAGGAATTCCATTACTTTATCAACTCTGGTGGTGCCTAAAAATGTAAACTGTCACTGACACATATTCTGTAGTTAATGATGGCCTGGTCTCCCAGCCAGATGCCCATTTTACTGGCTTCTGTATAAAGCACCACTGGAACAGCTGATTAAGTAGGTCATAATAACCAAGAGCTAAACTTTGGGAGCATCTTGAATATACAGTTTGCATCTTGCAGTGGAAAAACACCAAAATAATCCTATTAAAGCAATAGGAAGGAATTGTCATCTACTGACAACCCGACAGAACCCTGAACTTGCCAACTCAGGCCATCAGCATATTATTTACATTTAATTTACATTTTTATTTACATTTTATTATTATTTAAATTTTTAATAGCTTCTATATTTACTATTTTAAATAGTTTCTAAGAGGAAAATTGGAGAAATGACAGAGTTGCTGTTGGTAGTAGTACTTGCAGAGGGAGCTGTGTTTGTGCTGCTCTGTGCAGTGGATCAGCTGGGCACAGCAGAGTGCGTGCTGACTTACTTGTGTGCAGTGTGGGTTAGAAAAAAGCAAGGTGAATCTTGCTTCTGTGTAGTTTTAAAGTGCATTGAGTTGTATAGCGTCAGCGTTTGCATTTGGAATAACCAGCACAATTTTCACCTCTCAAAACTCACTGGAAAGTCAATACGTTTAAAACTGTAACCACCACCACTGCCCCCCATGTCTATGCACTCTTCATTTGTGGGGGGAAAATCCTGAGAACAGAGAAAAAGTGGGAAATCTTTCCTCCAATGATGACATGAAATAAAAATTGAGCCAGGCAGGGGAGAAGTGCTGTGAGGTAGAACTCTGGCAGTCTGATGTATGCTTAGGGAAGAGATCCAGGTGTTTAGGAAATGCACAAACTTTTATTTTCCTATTACGCATTCTAACCAGCTTCTGAAAGATCATGTCTCTGGTTGCATATCTTTTGAACGCACTGGGCTTTTTTTTTGGTGGTTTTGTTGTAGTTGTTGAAAAAAAGAAAAAAAAACCCTCAGAGAATAGTTCAGCATATTTTTTCCCACTAGAACAAACAAGCAGCTTGACCAGATGAGAGATTTGTCCATTCAGCCATGTGCTTTAATTGGCTACTTGATCATGCCTGGGAAAAAATAGATTAACTAGGCAAGCTTTTAGTGAAATTTCCTCAGAGGGGTCTGCCAGCCATTAACAATTGGCAGTTTATGTACACTTTGACCTAAGTATATTTTGGTTTTGTATTTAATAGCCTGTTATTTATGATGTAAAATTTTCTAGTTGCTTTCAAATCATGTAAACTAGTAGGAGCTATTATACCCTCTGCTGAGAAGCTCACAGGTTACTTAGAAGACTGGTGTAAAAATTGCAAAACCTGCATATTTCCAGTGCTTTGTAAGTAAAAGTGACCAGGTGCATGAGCACAGTCCATTGTCCCAAGGATATGTTCTTCTCTCTCACTTCCTTGGTTTCTCTGATGGCTGACAAGACCCCACTTGCTTCAGAACAGAGCTTTGTTTTTAATGAACTTAATGCAAACACCAGTTTAGACTATGACTTGAAATCACCCTTAGCAGCATTTGGGATAATTGGAATAATATCAACATAACAAAGGTAGATCCAGCTAACAGGGAAGCTCTTGAGGAAATAAGATGTTCAAGTTGTCCATTTAGGGGTTGAAATGATATATAACTTATTTTATTGGTGCATTAAACAACTTCCTAGAAGTTGAATTGCAATCTCCTATTTATAAAAATGATTATGACCTTATTGAAAAAGCCAGACAGAGAGAACTTAACAAGAGAAGATTCTGATGGCAACATGTGCATTGTGTCAAGGTAACTGAGACAAACACATGAAAAACTAAATTTGCAATTCAGTTGTTGCCTTTTCCTTCCAGGACTGCTGAGAAACTCCCAGCACTTCAAAGGTAGAAACAGACAAAGGGCCCAGGAGTGGCTGATGAGAACATCTATTCTCTCTTTGCTTCTTCAGAAGTGGTGTCTTGTTATGCTGTTTCTTCTGTCTCCTTTCCAATCTCACTTCTCCAGAACAGAATTAAAATTTTAACAGTAACAAGAGATTAAAAGCTCTTCCACTAATGTATTTTCTTATTTTGCAAAGTAGCAGTTAATACCATCTTTAATATCTATGAGCCCGTCAAGGAAAAGATTTTTATTATGAATTTTGTAGTGAAAGGGAAGGCAAAAAGGAATATCATTGAAGCTCATGATTTGTACTTTAAATATTCATCTGTTTCTATCTCTTCTGTAAAATTTTACATACCTGTTTTAAGGAAGTGTCTGCTACAGTACTCAGCATGCTTTATATTTCAAATGCTGCTCCATTTTTAATTGTTTAAAATGGGTGTGGATTGTGTAAACACCTGAGGGCTCCTGAGGGCACAGGGAGCTCTGGGTGAAGTGAGGATCTAGGTAAAGGTAGATGAGGTCTAAAATAGAAAATAGATCTGTTACTCATTGAAGGAGATCGCAGAATACCTTTGTTTTCAGAGCAAAATATCCTTGACACTGCACACATCCACTCTCACAAGCATCTAGCCCAAGCAACCTAACAAATCTCTATGTGGTTAAGCTATTTCTGATGAGTTTTTTTCCTAAACTGGAAGTTGTCTATTTTAAAATTTATTAGAAATACAATATGAAAAATCTCTGAAACGAAAGAGAATTTGTCTCAAAGAATAAGACAGAGGAATTTTAGAAATATAGATATTTTATATATATATATATTTTTTTTTTTTTTCTGAGAATGTGAAAATTACTTCTTTTTTTTTGGCGTCTGGACTGTCAATACCAACTCAATATCCATGATAACAACAAGCTAAGCAGAAAGTTGTGCTGCAGTTGTGAGATAATACTGGCAAAATAATTAACTCCATCAATCAAACTCAGAGCAGGATCCTCCAGAAACTTAAAGGTGAGTGTGCAAAAACTGATAAATATTACTCAACAGAAACTCTCCAAGACCCTGCCAAGAGGGATTTTTAAGGAATTGCTAAAACCCATCTGTCTGGAGACAGTTCTGCCCTGAAGCAAGGGGGCACATTAAAGTTAATTTTTTGTTTGTAAACTCTGGTAATGGTATTTGAGTGCATAAATATCACTTGCACTTACAGATATATACTTATGTTAATACATAAATATAATGCATAGTTATTTGGTATAGGCACAGGTGCCCCCACACTTCCATGGAGTTAGTAAATCCAGCATACAATGTGCTTTGAAATGTTTGTTAGTGATGCACCAACAGTGTAATTCAAGTTTTGATTTAAAAGTTTGGAGTTTTTTACTATGTTCTGGTTTTTTTTCCTCCATATATAAGTTTTCAATGAGGAAAAAACCTGTGTTGTCATGAAGACTTTTTTTTATCTTACCAAGTGAATGCATATACCGAGTGAATGAATAAAAGTGAATGCATTTGTAAGCAGTGTCTTAAGCATTTGTTTAGTTTAAAGAAAGGCTCGAAAAAAACTGTGTTTAAGCACTCTTCTAATTGGTACCTTGAAATAGAGCTGATGCTCAGAATTACAGGGATCTGGACAATCCACCATGGTAGAGAAGATTTGGCAGCCAGAATCTGTTGGTGCCTCCAGACTGTCCCTTGGCACTGGCATCCAGGAGTTGTTGTTCTGGTGGGGCAAAACTCTCTCAGCACTGAAAAGCTGGAGGAGTTTGGCTGCTGCCTCTTGTCAGCACTGGGGTGTGCTGCTGGCACCTGCACATCTCCTGCAGCCTCAGCATCCTGTGTGGCATCCTAACAAGATGCAGCTTCTGGTGAAACCCAGGCCTGTGCCTCTCTCTTCTCTTGTGTTATGTGTGTGTGAGAGCAGAGAAATATCTGGCACTTTGCAGGTAATAGCTTGTAAGCTGCAGCAATTATTCATGCAGGGAGAAAGAAAGCTGATGGAAATGTTTCATCACAGAAAAACACCTTTTTACGCAGGAACATGTTGGTTTCAAAACACCTCTCTGAGCCGCTGTTTCTTTTGAATTTTTTTCCCCTGCATATTTAATGCCCTTTCTGCACATAGAGGTGTATCTGCATAGGATTTATGGCTTTGGGGATTGCTGCTGTAGCCTGAACACCTAGAACATGGCAGACTATAAATAGTGGTGTGGGTAAAGCCGTGAGCAGCTTCAAGGAGACCCTTGGAGTAGCAGCCTATGTGCTCCCATAATGTCTAACCTGGACAAATTCATAGTGTGAGAAAAGATGCACACACTTAAATAGGAACATTATGGGGATTTTTGAAGGAATTTTGTATGAGTTAGAGACAGGACCTCTGATTTTTTAGGTGATGTAATTTATTTTCCCTATCTTCTGCATAGGGAGGAAAGGTGAGTTTGGCTCGTGTCTTCACTGCATGGTTCAGAAGGTCACAAGACCTTTAGTTACAGGACCTTTTAAGGATTTATTGACCAGTAAAACACTATCAGCAAGGATATTTATGGTTTTGACCCAATCCTTAAATATTTTGTCTTATGTACTCATGCTGCAGTGTAAGCTTTCTTAGCCAATCATGTTATGACACACAAACCTAGAGTACTGAATTCTGAACTTCTTTGTAAAGTTTACCTTTGGAACTACTTTTATTTTTTCTATATCTTAAACTCTAAAACTCTAAACTTTCCTAAATCTAATGTGTCTCTGCTTCAAACTATAAGGCCACATTCTTGGTTCTAGCACCTAAGTTTGGGAGCCTTTACCAAGGTCTCAAATCAAATCCTGTGTTTAAATCTAAGCTTTGGCTTACAGGCCCAAAGCTCTGAGTGTTCTGTATTTCAGATTCCAACAGAACAGGACTGTAGTTTAATATCCACCTGTTTGTTACCTCTGTTTCTAGATTAAATATCCTCAGCAGCATCTGATGCAGACTGACTCAAGGTTTGTGCTGGTGAATTGCACTAGTCAGAACTGGAAAATGAACCCTTTTTCCTATCTCTTTTTTCTGCTTCTTGGGGGTAAACTGATGGTAATCAGAGCCAAGTTGTAATTACCCAGTGAGACTGAGTTGCTGAGGTGTGTAGCTAAAAATTTATCCTGTTGGCAGTGATGCTCAGAGGACACCAAGAACCTCCCCATGGGACACTCTGAACTGGGATGGGATCCTATTCTGGATCCCATTCCTGGATTGGATTTGTGTGTCCCATAGACCCTGAGCTTCCCAGCTTGGTCACCTTCCTCATCTGGAAGTTCCTATTGCCTGAAGCAATTCAAAATTAGCTTGGGCATCTTTATCTAATACACTGTAATTTAGGTATATTGTGAGCTATACCTTCTCCTTCATATGGTTTGAAAACAGGTAAGGAAGAAAGTCTGTTTTTTATGAATTTTCAGCAGCGTTTTCCTTTCCTGAAGGGTTCCATCAGAAGTGGATTACACTGTGCCCCTGGTAATCATTGAATAAACGTGTTAAAAAGTACTTGATCATTTTAGCAAGTACCCCCCTGTGGCTCCTGCAGGGCCTTGTGTGAATTGTACAAGATGTTCAACATTTTCCATGCCTTATTGGTTTGACCTTTAAATATTATTTAAAATGTGAATGTGATATCATCTGCAACCAGCTGATAAAGGCTTATGAGCAAAAGGACAATATTTTGTTGGAGGATTGCTATATTTAAGAACAGCATAACCTTTGAAGGTGTAGTAAAATTGCAATAAAATTAGTGGATTTTTGTATAACAGCAGTAAAATTGGTGTATTTTTCTAATAGAAAAAAGGAAAAGGCTGTGGTTTATAACCTGAACTTGGAAGTTTTTCTACCTAATCTGATTTTTTTGTTATTTTCTATATCATTAGTCTCATGCTGGGCAGTATAAAGTTATGTTTATAACATGATAGCTTAAGATGCAGGAGTATATATGAAAAATGTCACATTTAATCTTTAATGCTTTAATGGAAATTCTTGTAGTATATAACTACACAGTTGTAGGGTGTATGTGTAGGATTTTCAGTTTCTTAGAGGAGTCTGGGTGAGAAAGACCATGAAGCAAAAGATTTCATTATTTAAAATCCCATCTGGGTAACGTAATTATGTAAATTATGTAAAAATGTAGTTTTTTAAGTTTTGTAACTGTGTGGTGTTTTAATGTGTTTTTCTGGTAATTTAAGTGTAGAAAAGGAATTTGCAGGCTGTGAATGCTCTTGGGTGCTGCTGACCTCTGAGAGGAGGCCGGGAGTGCAGCTGTTGGGCAAGTTCTAGGGCTGGGTGGCATCTCAGTGTCCTCCTTTGCTTTGACCATGAAAGCTTTCACCTGTGTTGCTCAAACACCCACTCTCAGTGAGAAGTTGTGTAGTGTTTTACTGAGGGGTTTAGAGCACAAACTTTGGTGTTTTCTGATATTTTCTGTCCTGCTGAGCACAGCTGATTAAAGCTGCAGCGTGGAGTTGCACTAGCATTTGAGATCACAGTGCTGTCCAGCCTTGCTGCTGTATGTGTGCTTTTCAGATGTGGGTCTGCAAGCCCTTCTGTTTGCAAGCCTTGAGCTGTGCTTGGCAAAGGAAGGCTTTGCAAAGCTGAGCTCAAGCAGAGCAGGCTGAGCCTGTGGTGTGAGCTGGGACTGCAAATGCATCCCCTCAGTGGGGAGCTGCAGTCAGGCTGGACTGCCTGTAATTACTCCATTAGGGAGAGCACTGAGACTGTAAAGAGATCCTGGGAGCAGTATTTCCCTCTCTGACCATGACCCAGGAGCAGATTGACAAAAGTAATATTGTGTGAAATGTGGGCTCTTTTAAACCTGATTGTTTCATTATCCTCAATCAACCTGCACTCCTCAAAAGAAAAATCAAGTGTAAGCAATAGCAGGAGGCAATATAGAGGGTACAACTGATCATCAACACTAAAAAAGTGGTTTCTGCTTTGCTGCTTCTTCTATTCTACTGCTTTGCTTATTTTTCTTTTTTGTTGTTCTAAAGATTAATTTAAGATATCTAATACTGAAATTTATACGTTCTGCAGTCATTTTTCTATTTTTCAATTTTGTTCAGTTGGCTTAAAGGGCAGCTGGTAGGAATTTACCTTGTTTAACCTTAGACTTAATCTTTTCCTCTGGGCTGGGTTTTGAAACCCTTCTGTGCTGGAGTCAGTAAATGCTTGCCAGTTGCTAAATATAATAAAATAATTTTCTGTTTATCTGAACATTTTAATTTGAAGAATAAAGGATCTTGTAGTTAATGACATGGCTGAAATTGTTAAAGCTAAGTCTCAGGCTGAGTTAGAAAATATCCCTGCATCTCCTAAATTTTTTCCTTATTTTTCCTCTTAAAAAAACTATCAGAATGTTTTTATTTATGCCAAAAAGTTACCAATTTTTTATTTATACCAAAAAAATACCAAAATGTATTTATTTTTAAATGCTTTAAAATTACCAAAAGTTTTTATTTCCCCTCCAAAAAAATTACCAAAATGCCCAGCTATTACATAAACCTTGTCTGCAGTATTTTATTACAAAGCACTTACAGTTTGTCATTTTGTACCCCATAAAAATAGAAACATTTAGGAATGTTTCACTGGAATGCTGCATTCATTTTCTTTTCTTTCCCAGAACTGGGATGGAAGAGAAATTTTTCACATTGCTGAAAAAAATTAAAAGAAGAAAGCCCAAATAATTTTGGACAGATAATGAATTATCTCAAAAGCTTCAGTAGCTTTTTGTTGCTTGGGACAAGCACAGTTATGTGCTTATTGCTGGGAATGAGACTTGCTCTTGCTGCACATAAGGTGATCTGGGAGGTATTAATGAGTCTCAGGGGGGTCTCCCTGACCATCCATAATGGGATGAGCTCTGTGGATGGGAAAGCTCTTCCTCCTGTCAGGATTGTGCCACCCAAGTGTGTTCTTATCACTGTTGTGGGCTTCAGTTGCCACTTCCTAACAAGAGACATCAGGAGGAAAAATGTACTTCTGTAAATAACAGGGTTTTTTTTAGTGGTTCAGCCACTTAAGGGATACCTCACCATTTCTGAAGCTGTTCCTTTGGTGTTCCATGAAAAACTTTTACTCTCTGAATCAAAACTTTTTGCTGTCTGTGGCAACAGAAGACCAAGTGACTTAAAAATAATTACTACTTCACCATTTTTCATTGTTCTTGCCCCAGTTTTTGCATACTGCTATGCCAGTCTTAAAAATAAAAATCTCTTTAGCTCCTAAATCCAGGGAAATCTGGAACCATGATTTGTTCCTGTTTCCAAGAGGGGAACACAACTGCGTTTTCCCAAATACTTTATCAGCAATTTTTCTTGCTCACGATGCAGCAGGTGGATTCGTTAACCTTTGCTCTTAACGGGGCAACATGTAATTTAGGTGATTTTGGCAGCAAAATATGTATCAATGCTAAATGCTTAAATTTTGAATAGTTAATTGACTTCAACTTGATTTTAGCTTTTTTTAAAGGAACATGTAAAACATGAAAGAGCTTGCTGTAAATGATCTCTGGATCATTTACATATTTAAAAAAGTTTAAATGTTTCTTAATTTCAGTTTGTTATTTTACCTGGAGCTAGAAAACCTTAAAACAATATCTCCTTTTTATACTTCTCTCTGCTTTCATCAGTGTGTCTGTAATGCTGTCATGAAGAGGCTTGAATTCCAGCATCTTTAAGACATTTAATAATTGCTTTTTGTGCATGATTAAAGATGCAGATTTATATTTCTGATCTGGGATTAAGCATGCCCTCAGATCATGGTGGGACACATCATCCCTGCTGTTTAATCTTTGACTTTGCTGTTTCAATGGAATTAGGGCAAAGCTGGAATGTAAACCAGTGATGGATTTTGGGAAAAAGTAGGTTGTCCTTTTTTTCTCTTTGCGTGAGGTTCAAATGAAGATATTCCCTCTGAAAACTAGCAGCTGTCTTAGAAGCACTAACCACAAAGACATCAGAAAGGAGTGTGTAAGATCAGAACTGACTTGCTGTGTTTGGGTCTCTCAAGCATCTTCCTCAATCTCTGAGTGTGCCTCATCTCCCTTTGCTTTGCTTTCCAACAGAACTTGCTCTTCAGCCATCCCTAAATCTTGGCGTTACTAAAAGCTCCAAGTTTCTGTAACCAACTCCATACCCTTTGTTTGGTTACCATTCTGGGTGTCATATCTTATGACATTTCAGGAAGCTTATGGCAGTTTATTTTCCTGGAGGAGTCTGAAGATTTACACTCTCTTCATGCTCTTTCTCTTATTAAACTTTTACTCTTCTCATCTGCTTAAAGCTGATACAAACTAACCTCGAAATGAAATTTCAGCCTGTCTATCCAGGATTTCAGCCGCAGAAATAATTTGAAAAATGACCCAAGACTTACAAGAAATGGTTAAAGCAGGATTAATTAATTTCTTAATTACAAAATCCTTTCACCCTGAAAGGAGACATTATCATTGCTGTCATTTTTGGCCTTGTTTGAATTGCTTGGGGGTGCTTAGTAAGTGTCTTGTAGATGTTAGTGATGCCTACAGATGTGAGATTACCACTGCTTTTTTGGGGGCTGAGGTGGTCAGTGCTTTTGGTGTTGGGAGTGCTGGCAGGAATGCGGATTCAGTTGAAATATCTGCCAGGAACCACCCCTTAATTCTGGTTTATTGCTGCTAGTTATAGCTTAATTATGTTTTTACTTATGAGTGGCATAATAAAGACTTCAGTGGGTTTGAGATTACCCAGTGTGAATGGATGGTGGTCCCCCTCCTCCTCTGTTAGCTCCAGCCCATGGGATGTGTCTGTGTGTGGGTTCTGGGTGTCTGATGGAGCCTTTGTTTGGGTGTGCTGGCTGTTCCAGTATTGGATCTGCCCCTGGAGAGCATTATCTCCACATAAAGACATGACAGCCATCAATGAGATCAGATTAGCTTGTAAACGTTTATTTGAGAAGGGAATTGGAATTGTGATTATTAATTTATAATTTAATTCCCCATTTACCTAAATGCATCTCATGGACTTCAAATGAGATTCTAGGAAATACTGATCAACATTAGACAGGAGCAAATACCCAAAAGTTTTGCCTTATGAGAAATCACAGTGGATTCATTTATGAGCTGTTCAGATGATTTAAATATTTTGTCTTAATTTTGGGCAGAATATTTCATTTGCAGCTGTGCCATATCGTGCCAGGTGAGCTGTACCTAACTCAGCTTGTACCCAGCCCTGGGACAAACCTGGTGTCCTCAGGCTGCTTGGAGCACCTTTAATTTAAAAAGTGGATACCTGCTTGAGCATCATTCAGTAATCACCTAGGAGAGATTGTCATCTTTCATTACTGCATTAACCTTTAGAACTGACAACACAGTGCCAGCTCACAATAATTGAGCAGAGGCCCATGAAAATGAGTTTCTTACCTTGTAATTGTGCATATGCTCAGGTTGTTCACTCACTTGGGGTTATTTTGCAAGTGACATTCCTTTCTCACTAAATTTTAGCTTAATTTTTAAATTACTGGCTTAGTTTCTTATCTCCTTAAAATACCTATCCTGGAGCTGGAAGAGGAAGAATGGGAGAAACATTTCTGTCTCCTTTGAAACTTGTAACTGCAGCTTTTCCAGCACTGCATTTCTGGAATTTGATAGAGCAGCATGAACTTGAGGTAATTAATATTGTTGTCTTTTCACGGAAAGAACAAGTGTTTGGGACATTGTGCATTCTGAAATAAAGCCTCTAATTTTGTGTTGCACACAATCTGTCCTTAGTTGCCAATGTTTCAGTCCAATAACAAGCTAGAATTTCTTTTTGTGGTATAATATTCAGAAGTCATAAATATTTATCATTTAATGGAAATTAGGCATGTGTAATGTCCATACTAATGGAGTATTTGTGTTCCTTCAGTAAACTAGATTTTTATTAGAAGTTACGCTGAAGGTCTGATTAGAAAGCAGAGCCCTTCTAGGGATCAATTCTTGCTCAGATTCAGATGATGTAAATGTAACTATAAAGTTTCATATTTGTTAATCAGTGTGAAAGAAGCCTTAGAGAAGTAATCCTGCACCCCAAACATGTTTCTTGTCTGAAGCACATGTTATTAGATGCTTTTTTCAAATTACATAACAAGCTTTAGACTACTGCTCTTGAGGGCAGATCTACCATTTCCAGTTATATATCCCAGCACTTTCTTAATTTCGGATAAAATAAATGTGGGATAGGTTGTTTTACTAAAATAGCTCTTGCTTTCTAACTTGCTAATTGTAAATTACACCATAGTGCACTTGTAAAGAAGCTGTGCATACTCTAAGTGCTGAAAATGATGCTGAGAGTAATTTATTTTAAGGACTAATATCTCCCCATATCACTTCCAGTCACTTAAGCAGCTGAATAAAGCCCAAATATGATTTTCTTCAGCTGGGAACTATTTCCATTATGTCACTTAAAATCAAGAGATTGGAAAATTGTACACTATGAGGTTTTTTTGTTGGCTTTTTAGGTGTTTTTTTTTTTCTGAAAAGCTACCATTTGTTTATTTACTGTGGTGCTGTTGGATGACCAAGATACTGAAGGGATAATCAGGCAATTTCCAGAGTACTTATCAAGTGAATTAGAGGCAAGTTGAAACTGCAGCAGGATGAATTCAGTCCTATTAAAATAAATTGTCCTAAACTAACGAGGTAAAGGGAATACAACTTGTGTCCAGCCTGTGGCGAAGATTTTTCCCTCATTCAAGTAGAGAGACTAATGATTTGTCTACATATGCAAATGCCCTAGTATAACTCTTTTGGACTTTTTTTCTGAATAGTTGTACTGGCACATATTTCTCACACAAGCAGTCATACTCCAGAAAAAAAAAAGGGATTTTTTTATGGGAAAGTGTTGTTAATCTAAGATGTCTGTGTCTTCATGGAGTTTTATTCCAAAATAATTCTTCGTATTGACTATCAAGTACTATAAAACTGGAAGAATCTTGTAAATTATGAACAGTTTTATAGACCCTGAGGCAGGAAGGATCCACAGCACCACCAAGCCTGCTGGAGCACGCGTGAGAGTCCTTTACATATCAGTGTTATCCTTGTAATTTATTGGTTTCATGTACAGCTAACACTGTTTTGTTTTTAAAGATGAAAATTCTACAATGGTGCTCAGCTTTTGTAAATTTATAGTACAGGAAAATTGCAGTCCAGCTACATTTCCTTGTTCTAACAGCCTAAATATATTTGCCCTCATTCTTCCCCAAATGTCCCATAGCTTAGTTCTCCTGATGGAGAAGCAGTGATGAGGTAGAGAAACACAACTCCTTCCTCACTGCTTTTTTTTTTTTTTTTTTTTTGATGAGGTACTTGATTGCAAATTTGCATAACAAGCAATTTAATTTGTCATTGTAATCCTTGGCAGTTTTATGACCATCTTTGTGAATGTAAAATTGTATTTGCAGTTCCAGTGGAACAGGAATGATGCAAGTTTGTACAGTATGGAGATTTATCCTTCAGATTTCTCTTCAGAATCCCTTAAGATGATGTGAGATTGACCAGTTGAAACTTTTTTGGTTACTTTAAATGTAATTAACCTGAATCCCACTTTTAAGATGTTTTGGAGAAATTTTGATGCATATACAGCAGCTTTTTATATTCTCCATTTTCCTCTTGCTAATTCAACTCCTGTGGCTTCCAGCTAAATATATTTCTTTCCTAATTCCCTATGCATTTCTTTTATGAGCTCTCAATCTCCCATACTTGTTTCCACAGGAGACTTGTGACAGTTGGAAACAGTTGGAGGGCCAAATGCAGTTTTCCTAAGTTTCTATACAGGTTTTTCTATCTTCATCTCTGTCAATAGGTATTACAGGGCCTATAAATGCAAATATTGTTAAGGAAAGCTCAACCTTTTCCAGATGTTTTATGCTAAAGCAGTCACTGCTTCTGGATAATCACTAAATTAGATAACTGATGTTTCCAATACTTTTGATGAATATTCTGGCTTTTAGATCAATATAGCATTTTCCAGTTTCTTCTGGGATTGGAGCTGCTACAAGTGACAGAGCATGAGTGCTAGTGCTGAGCATGTCATTAATCTTTCTTTACAAATTAGCATGGTTTTCTTTCAGTTTTGCTTAGATCTGTGAGGGCTCAGTGAGTATTTGGTAGTGTCAGTGTCTCTGCAAATCCTCAGTTTTGTTTCATGCTGTAGATTGCAAAAGCAGCTCAGCTGCTGAATTCTCACTGAACTTGTGCCCTGTCTATCACTCAGGGCTGTGCCAAAATAAGAGGGGGCCCTGGTTTGGCAAGGGGTGGTTGACATGCAGTGCTGATATCTTGCTATAATGAGTATTTACTGGAGGACTTGGTGTGTGAAAGATGAAATATGTGATCAATTAAAACTGACTGTGAGGAGTTTGACTGTGTTTCTGTGATGGCATTTCTGGAAACATCACCAAAAGTGATGCTTTTGAAAGAATGAGGGTCTAATGTAGAACTCTTGAAAGGGAATTTACCAGCTTTCACTGTTGTTTGCATTTTTGGTGTGACATATTGGAGACAGAGAATTGGAAGTGTTAAACTCTAACGGGAAATAAATCTTAAGATAGAAACTGTCTGTTTTAACCAGACATCCTTAGGGGTTTGACTACATTTCCCACATATTTAAAAGTGAATCAAAGGACTTTTGAATCCTGATGCTACCCCTTTCCTCTTGTTCTAGGTAAGGAATGACTATTGTAAGGAAAAAGAAAACAGGTGCTCAACAAATTCTCTGTTGTTACGGGGTCTGGCATGATCATGGAGAGCTCCTTAAAGTAGTATGATCACTCTCTATTAGGGCACAATTGTGATTTTTATCTCCTTGTTGGAAAAGGAATGTACTTGGAAAAGTCCAAATGGGATAATGAACATTTACAAAGAAACTTTCTGATGTGACATAACCTACAGGCAGAAAATTTTAGTGGCTTTTAATAAGAAACAATTAAAATATCAGTGCATGTAATTACCAGGACCTATGTGTCTTTGCATAGGGTGTTAAATGCAGCCAGTACATAGTCAACATTTTTCTCTAATTAGGTCTATTTAAAGCTAAGAATGATGTTTTGGTGTTTAGAGCAGTTACTGCATTTCTACTTTGAATAACAATTGACTAATTGGCAAAGTGGGAATATTCTGAAAAAAACAGATTTTTCTGCTTTGTGATGGTATGAGGTTTTCTGTAATTACCATCCTACAGGTACTATTCAGGAAAAAGTTTACCTCTGGAAAATTGTTTTAAATTCAATAAATATTACATTTTAACTATTACCAGATTGTGGTGCAGTAAATACTTTCTCCTGTGCGTGAATGCAACAAATAAGCAAGATTTGTTTGGGACAAATACTTTTCATGTTGTATTTCTTGGATTTCTTGGATAGTTGTGTGCAAGGATGCCTATATTAGCAAATGTTGTTAACTGGCGTCTGAAGGCAAAAGAAATGTGTGCATGGTTTTACACTTTCTGACCTGTGCCTTTCTGCAAATATTACATGAAAGTCATACTTGACTGTCACTGCCAGAAGCAGCTGTATTACTCCAAGTGTATGTTTCTGTAACTTCATTATTATAATATTGGATAATTATGCGAAGAGCAAAACCGTTTTTTAAATTTTAAATATGTAGTGTCAATCAAACTTTTATATTCTTACTTTTAGTCTTCCCAGATTATTCTGCATATAGGTATGTAATTAGAAGGGGGAGGTAAGTCATGGGGGAGAGAATGTGGGAGTCTGAGAACTTTGAAAACTGGTTTTATCATTGGACCAATAATCACAACCATAATTCTGGGAATTTACCTGCAGATCTGATAAAAACTTTTCTGGTTCACTTGATAAATTCAGCCAGCTTCTGTGCACTTGTTTGCTTCTCTGAAAGAAAAGATGATAGGGTTTAACCTTACCTTAAAAAAGGGTAGGGTTTAATTCAGGTCATAATCATCTGAATAATAATAATGATAATAATATTTTTCATTGCTGCTGAACGTATTGACAGGAAAGAAGCCTTATTTATAAGAGACACGCCCATTAATAAATTCAGGAAAATATAAATTCATCAGGAAATGGATAACCTCTAAATTTAGATGAATTTGAAATATCAGTCCTTCTTAAGATATAATTCAGATAAAGTAAGGCATGCTGAAAGAAATTCTGGAATATATGCAATAGCTATTTTAAATCAATTTTTAGCAGACAGATATAATTTTGATTTTTTTTTTTACATACATGTTCAAGTATATATGAATCACATCTGTACAATAGCTTTCTTGCTGCCACCTGTTTCTTTTCTATAATCTGCTAAATAACTGGCCAGCAAGTTGTGGCCTCTGTTGCCAATTAACCTTTAATTCTTCACCAATCAAATCCTTTGGTTTTATGCTGCCTATTTATATAACAGCCCAGTCGCTTATTGATTTTGATAATGACTTCAGTAATGAACAAAAGTCCACGTATTTGTGAAGTATCTAAATATCAAACAATAAATTTGCTGCCCTGAAACCACCCTTTTCTTTTTCTAAGGTTATATTGTGCTATCTCCATACCAATGCCTTGTGTGTTTCTGAAAATAACAGTGTTGCTTTGCTCCCAAGTATACAGGGGTACTCAATGCTTGTGATCTAGAATTTTGTCTTCCCAATCCATCTTTAATTTTTTTCTTTTGTTTTAAAATAGAAATATTGTGGTGTGGGTCAAAAGACTATTCATTTAAAATCTGTAGTTGTATGCTACAGAACCATCAGGCAGAATATGAATAACTTTTTTGAATCAATGTTTTTTTCCATTTTTCTTGTAACAATCATTCTCTCTGCGAGCAGGACTTGGGGTAACAAAAAGGATTTGCTGCTCTGTGAAACTGCCTAAATGATCTCTGTAAAATCTGTATCTCAATCAGAAGGGGAGGTTGTCCTTTGGTAATTTATACAAATGATACACTATCATTTGATTACTCATTTATTTAATATGCTTTTTTGATCTGCCAGCACTGATCAGATATTCATGCGGTGGCAACGGTCTTTTAATAATGAATTCATTCTCATGCCCGTGAAGCAGTAATCACAGGGACCTGTCTTTTAATAATTGCTAATTAATAGAAGTACATATTCAGTCTTTGCTTTCATCATAATCATTGTGTGACACTTGGCATCGAAGAAAATATTGTGTGGAATAAATTGAGTTTCTTCATCTTGATGTGACTCAGGACTAGGAAATGCCCAAGCAGATGTTGACATAAATGCAAACCAAAATGCATTTGTGCAAGCCAAAATGTTACTAGAAAATTCTCTATTTAAAATTCAGGTAGTCACTCCTCATTTCCGGATTTCTGTACAATGTTGTACTTAGGGTACATTTAGCTTAGAAATCTTAGCCATGCAAGAGAACAGGAGAGGAAGATGGAAGGAGAAAAAGTTTGCTCCTTTTTGGGAAGATTATTCCATGTTGCTAAGGGCTGGCCATGAGACCTGGCAAGTACAAGTGTGAAATAGTTGATTTGGTACCAATAAATGGAGTTATTCTGTCCATCATGTCCATCTGTCAGATTATAAACACCAGCAATGTTTATACCCTGAGATGTTTTAGAAATATGTGGAAGTCCTTTCCATTTCTGGTACATTTGTATAGAAGTGGAGAATTTTTTGGTGTATATTGTTCTGTGTGTGTTTTTCTAATGTATATCATAGAGACAAAATGGCAAAGTCATTGCTATTGCAAAATGTGCCTCAGATATCAAGCTGTTGTAGAGGTGCAGTGATGAGCCACAACAAAGACTCAAGGTCATAATTTGCTATATCTAATGCTGTTGTGTTCTTTTTGCTATCTTTAATCCTCAACTGCAAATGCTCTTCTCTTCATGGCCATATTGGAGGGATTCTGGTGGCAACAAGCTGAGGTTCTAATACCTTTGTGCTCTATGGGAGAAATTTTATGGGGAAGAAAAGAAAAGCCATAGCTCATAGACAGCAACTCTCACTTCTGGACTTCCCATTGCCAGTAAAAATCTGGAGGCTCTGTCAGTGGGCAAAAGAACTACAAATATGACTTGGAGTTTTTATTATCTAATAATTATATAATTATATTTATTATCTAATAATTATATAATAATTATATTATTAAAAATAATCAACATGATAATTAAAATATCAAATTATTAAATAAAATATTATAAAATTATATAAATAATTATTAAGGTTAATAATTCTCTTCAATAGCAAGTCATGGGGGCTGACAGATGACCCTGCAGCTGATGGCAGTCCTTTGCAGGAGTACTCATTCTATAGCAGATGTGGTTTAGTTAGCAACCAAGTCTTTAGGGCCATCTTCATCAAGCAATATCTCTTATTAAAGTGTGCTATGTGCAAGAGAGGTGCTTGGATGTTTGAAGGGAAGGCCCTGGGATGACCTGGTACTCGAATACTTCATTGGAGGAGATGCCTCTTCCATTGTTCCTTTAATTGTCAAGTAAGCACAGTCTGGCTTTTGGGTTTTCTTCATGAGCCAAATCATTGTTGTTGTTTAAACCTGATTCCCATTGGGAATATTTCTGTGGATAGATCCCAAATGAAAATATTCCACAAGATCTCCAGAAAGCGGCTTCTGTATGGCCTGTGATGTGTCATTATAAAGCAGTGGAATCATGGAACCATGGTTTGGGTTGGAAGGGACCTTTGAGATCATCCAGTTCCAACACCCAGCCATGGGCAGGGACACCTTCCACCTGACCAGGTTGCTCAGAGTTCCATCCAGCCTAGCCTTGGGCACTTCCAGGGATGGGGCAGCCACACTGGGCACCCTGTGCCAGGGCCCCAGCACCCTCACAGGGAAGGTTTTCTTCCTAATATTTCATCTCCACCTATTCTCTTTCAGTTTGAAGCCATTCCCCCTTCCTGTGACTCCAAGCTCTTGTAACAATTCCCCTTCACCTTTCTTGTAGACTCCCTTCAGGTACTGTAAACCCTCAGTTAGGTCATCCCAGGGCCTTCCCTTCAAACATCTGATATGGAGCTTCCCAGCAGTGACTTTTCCATAGAGTGGCTGCAGATATTCCTGATATTTTCCAATAATTCATCCTTACGTGACTTGATTCTCTCATTTTACACAGAACAAATTGGAATGTCTTTATAAGCCCCTTTGGTGTAAGCTGTTAAATTTGGGCTTTTTTTTTTGTAGTATGCATTAGCAGGCATAAACAAACATTACAACAATTTGCCAGACAATCATAAAATAATTCTACACTGTGCAATGTTCTAAACTTTGAGAAGGAAATTAATTTGCATACATCCCTGATGCATTATAAAGGATTAGCTAAAGCTATTTCTGTGTAATGTAATTCTTTTAGCTCATTTTCGTGCAGGGGCAAATCCAGGCTTGAATAAATTGCTCCCTGCAAATAACTTGCCCAACTCCAGTTGTGGGAACAACTTTTAAGGGATTTACAATAGAAAACTAATTTTCTTAATGCACCCAGCTTTATATCTAAGGATTTCCTCTATTTGCTTTGCATATCTTTAGTCCCTTATAATGTTTGTTTATGCTAAAACTGGGTTTTCACACCTTATCTTCTCAGAAATAAACTGGAAGGAAAAGTCTGAACAAGGTATTTAGAGCTGTGTTTGAATTGCTTGTGACCATTTGAGGGTTGCTTGTCTTAAAAATGTCTCTATTTGGCTCATATAGGCTTAGTTATCAGAAAGTGGCTTATTTAAAAAAAATCTCCAATTGAGAAGGGTGTGTGTTACCACTACTGTGTATTTTTAGGAGTGTTCATTCTTTCCTACTCTGATTTATTAAATGGTACATGATAGATCAATGATCTTCACAGTTTTATCAGACTTGATGAAGTATTGAGCACAGAAAGGCTGATACTCTTTGCCATAAAATACTAAATGATGATTGGTGTAGAACTTTATTTTTCACCTCTTGAATGTACAGCATACATATTTTGAGCAAAATTAAAGCAGATAAATCTCTTATAACCCTACTTTGAGATACCTATGCATAAAAAAATGCTACAAGAAATATCCAACAGAGCATCTCTCAACATTTTCAGAGCAAGCATCTTTTTTTCCCTTTGCCTTGGGTCTGTTCTGCCCAGCTCCCCTGCACCTGTGACACGAACCTGGCTGGTTGGTGAGTGCTGGGAGCCAGCCCACAAACCCCAAAACACCTCAGCAAGGCAGCCAGGCAAGGCTGTAGCCTGTCACTGCTCAGGTTGGGAAAGAAGATTAGGAAAAAACCACTGGGGCTCACTGAGGTTATAGAGGAGAGCCAAAAACATCCTCCAGCTGTATCCAGGGAATACTACTGTTTTATGAAGGGCTGCCAAGTGAGGGGAAAGCATTTTGGAGGAGTTGTTTGTACTGTGTGCTTGTGAACTGCCAGTTAATAGCTAGAGTTGATTTAAGCTCTATTGCATACGTATTCTTTCAACAATTTAGTTTTATGAGACTTGTAGATCCCTGTTGCTTATGTATTCTCATATATGTAAAAAATATATGCCAAAATTATTTCTTACTCCATGTGTTCCTATACCAAATTTTATGTTTTTTAATAAAATTAAGTACTTATTATGACAAACATAATGAAGGAGATAGTCATGTATGTTAATGGTGGCTCTGTTTATTTTACTTGGTAGTGATTATTGTATTTTATTTTGGATTTTAATGTGTCAGTTTTTTAATGTTTTAAAGTAATTTAATCTATTTAATATGGAGCTATAAAGTGCCGTTTTAGAACCATCAGAATTCTCTCTTTTAATTCCCTTTTTCCCACTGGGAAACGAAGTTTATCAAACCTTACTTTTACAAATAAAGGGGATGGATTTAATTAAAAGTGCTTTAAATAATTGCAACGAAATTGCTTTTCTGGTTCCTAAATGAAAGTGAATATCTTATATTTGAGCTGAGATGAATGTCATGATTTCCATCTCCAAACAATGATAGATTGCATCAGTGAGGCTGAATCTCAGAGTGCTGTCAGCATTTCCCAGGAATGCCACTGGTTCTGCACTTTGGTCTGTGTCTTCCCGAAGTAGGGACATCCCCTGGGGTTCCCAATGGCACTGGTGCTCTGGCTTTGCTGGTTCCAGCTTGTTGCATGGCAGTCAGTATTGCTGGAAGTGTTTTAGAGACAGCAAAGTGATTTATTGGTCAACAGACTAAGAGCTTTAAAGGGGATTGGAGCCTTGGAGCAGTGGCTTTGGCTGGCAGGTCTGGAATTGAGCTTTCCCAAAAATGCATTGCCTTGGGAAGAAGGCAAAGGACAGGACATGAGTGCAGAGCATCAGAGTGTTTGGGGGGCAAATGTTTTACTCATTCAAATTCTCCTTTCCTGGGGCAGCTCTGCTGTTCTCTAGAAAGGGATTTTTTTTTTTTAACTGGCTGACATTTTTCTTCAATAAATTGAGAATCAGCCTCCGTGAGCTTGCAGTCTGCATGGCTTGGGAGGCTGTGAACACATTGTAACAGACTGTGTCTCTGGAGAGAAAATCCTGGGGAAAAATAGCAAGTTCTATCATCTGTGCCACATGTAGTTTATACCAGACTGAGATGCCTCTGGTTCTGCTGCTGTGCAGGATTTGCTGAGCTCTGAGGTATGCCTCATCAAATTCCCGTGACATTCAAATCACCATTGTAATCACCTACTGCTTTCCCAATAAGCTGACCAAAATAAATGTCATTTGTTCCACTGTGTGCCTCTACTGTGCCTCAAACAAAATACTTCTTTTCTTCACTAAGCATTTTTTCCTTTATCATTCACAGAGAATTATTGATATTATGTTTTTTTTTCTAATTTACCTTTTTTGATTTTTTTGTCCTTCATCTTTACCCAAAATATTTTAGCATTTGACTTTCACAAGATGCCTTAGAACAGTTTTTAAATATATTTATATTCTGCTGTGACCCTCTCCCTGCTTCTCCTTCAGACAAATGTGGAACATTATCCCTGAGCCAGGTGAGAGTCATGTAATGACTCACAGTGATAACTGATTTTTCAGGAGAAGGTTCACCTGCTGGCAGCAATCCCTTTAATCTCACTGCCCCAGTTACCACCTGTTCTTTTATAATTCCCCTGACTCAGCCTTTAAAAGGTGAGAAGCTGTCTAAGATATGTGAATGCTTATGTCTGCTCAGTAAGGGTTGTAGTTCTTTCTTTAATTTGCTCTTGCATATCCAGTGGTTTTTTTTTCAGTGCTTTATTTTTAAAATTTGTGTTAAATCCCATACAAGTTCATTTACTTCATGTTAAATTGTACAATGGCTCTTGAGGAAACAATACATAACCCAATTGGTCTGTAATTAAAAAATGCAAGGTTTATGGTCAAATGTGATATAATGTGCTAGGACTGATAAAAGAATCGAATTTTAGGAGTACTTGCCTAAGAGCTGGGAAAAGAAATGTCTGGTTTATAGTTTAAATATTTATCCTTTCTCATTAAAATGAAGCTGAGACATTGGGTAGAGTTGGTTTTCAGTTGTAACCACTACATACATATATATATATATATATATATATATATATATATATATATATACATATATATATATATATATATATACACATATATATATATACATATATACATACGTACATATATTCATATATCTATAAACACACATATATATTCATATATATACATATATATATATATTCATAGATATAGATATATACACACATATATATATTCAAGGATATCTTGTACAAAAATAACTGATCCAGAAGTCATATCTGCCAAAAATCTGGATATCAAAAGTAGAATAACTTCTGATTTCAATTGCTGCCTTAGAACATTGTAGTGGAAATTTTTCAGTGGTGTATATTTCCCATCTGCTTATTGTTCCTTTGAAGGGGGCAAAAGGTTTCTTATTGTGTTTTTAATGGAATATGCATCCATACATCCTCCAGAACAAGGAACTATAACCTAAGCCGTAGCTTGATTGATGAACTCCAGGATTCATCTCTGCACATGTTTCTTGCACAGAGAAATTGGGTGCTGTGATGCTGATATGTCCAGACTTCAAGTCATTTGAAATTACAGATGGGATGAGCACAGGAAAATGGACTGTTGGGCTCTGTTTTATGGAATAAGCATGGAGCATCTATGAAAATCAGTCAGGAAACTCATCATTCTTTTGTACTCCTACTTTATATATATTTTTAGTAGTAAATTTGAATTCTTTATTCTTTTTGATTTGACACCATTTTAAGATTATTTAAACATTTTCTGCTTTAACTTTTAAACTCCTTATTTTTAGCTGCGTATTGACATTTTTTTTTGTTTGGAGAAATGTGTTCTTGAATGGCTGCCAATAAAACTTTTCTCCTAGATGCCATTCTTGTCATCAGTTATTGTTCCCTCATCACCCTGGACAGAGAAATAACTATAGTTATCCCGTCACCATTTCTGCTGGAGTTCTGGCCTACTAATAGAATGTCTTTCTTTCAAAAAATGTTCTTAATGTAGCAGATGTTTTACTTTCTGGGTGATTTCTCCCTAAGATTTTTCCCCTAGATGATGTGTATCCTTAGGGAGCTTGTGACCTGCCTGATTTTAGTGGAGCTTCGTTTTTTTCCTCTGTTCTATTGATTTAGTAATTTCAACACTTTCTTTACTTTTCTGCCTGTTTGGAGGGTTGGGGAAAGAGAGAAGGAAATGTACTGTGCTCAAGCCAGTCTATTCCTGAGCATTAAAGATGTCTCTGGTAGATTCCTTTATACTTCCCTTGGCACAAGTTAGTTTAGGTAATGTGTGCTGCTTCTGATGTGTTTCAATTTCATGTTTCTGGTTTCTTTAGTTTCTGGTCTTCAGTTGAATATACCAACAACATGAGTCGAAAGCTATGTAGTATGACAAAAAATGCTGTTAATCACTCTTTCTCCTGACTTTAGCTTTTCACCAGTTTCCCAAATTACTCTGGACATCAGTTAATCTAAATAACTTCCATTAAACATAATTTAATTTAAATCTGATGGGTCTTCATATTCTTTACTCTTGTTATGATTCACAACCTGCCTGTCTTCTTATGTAAGCATATCCATGCAGTAAGGCAGTGGCAAAAGGCCATGTGGGTGCTTCAGTTCTTTTTGCACAACACTTGTCATTCCTCACAATCTCCTTTTTTCCCCTATAAGATTCCCTATTGGTCATTTTGTCTCTTAGTAACTTTTATTTTGGATAGAAAGAGAAAGAATGAGCAAGATGGAGGGATTGAAATCAGTTCTGATTGCTGCTAAAGGAAAAAGGCTTTTTTTTTTTTTTTTTTTTTTTTAATACCGGAATCTTTATCTGTATGTGATAAAAAAATAAAGGTCTTGACAGCAGTGAATGCAAGAGGGTTATGAGTAGAAGCCCCATTACAGAAATGTTAAATTGACAATATCAGAGCAAAAGGAAATGTTACTCTTGCGTATTTCTCAAGAATGCTGTATTTTGAAACTCTCTCCATATACTTGGGTGAAGGGGAGGTCAGGTTTACATCACATGTTCCTTTCTCTGAGAAGGAAACAGCTGGGTGGATTTCCTCCCTTGTCCAGGGTCCTCAATGTCAAATATTGTGTTTGACGCAGAATTTAGTCTTCAGATTTGGGCAGGAAATTTTTTTCTTGGCACCAGTTCATTGCTGAAGCAAGGAGATATTTACCCCTAAGTTTTTCCTTTTTATAGAGTAAAATATTGCTGCTATGTGACTGATGCACAAAATAAATCATTCTAACATGATACAGTTCTTCCAATTGTCTGCTGACCATGCAGGAATAATTGTATTTTTAAGGATACTTTTAAAAACCTGGTTTAATTTTTAAACAATTTTAAAATTTTTTTAAGGACAGCTCATTTGACTCCTTTCTGTATTTGAAATAATTAATTTTAAGTCCAAGAAGTTTACATAGCCTGGTAACTTCCTGCCATGTCTTGTCTCATTCCCAGACTGGATTTTGCTTTTTCTTTGAAAATTGGAAATCTTAAAGGAAATAAAAAGAAACAAGATCAGCCTGAGGCATATACAAGAAAACAGAAAGGAAATTTCTGAAGTAAAGCCCAAACATGAGAAGGATCAAAATCAAGTGTTATTTCATGATGAAAGGTTGTTAAAATTGCTGGAGGGCTCTCAAAGCACAATGTACTTCTGTCAGTATTTATGTAGCTCTAGACAAGTTACAAATATTGTGGAAATGACCTAAATTGTCATTAATCTCATCAAACATTGACATAAAAAACACTTCCATGTTCGTAGGCTTTTGGGAGACAATCCCCCAAAGCCTGCTTCATTAGCTGAGCTTTTCCTTCCAAATGAAACAGGCACTACCAAAGAGTGCTTGAAGCTTTTCAGTCTTTATGGTGAATTCTGGGTGCTGATGGTTGTCTGAAATACATCTCTCTCTGATTTTGAGGTCATGAGAGAGGGAGCCAGTAACAAATGACTTCAATTAAAGAAAAAAACCAACAAAGTGATCCAGAAACTGATAAAGGAAACTGTCTGTGACATAAAAAGTCTTTGAGAGGGTGTCTGGCAATAAATTCCCATAAATTCTGGTGTTTCAAGGACTGTCCAAGTTTTATTCAGCAGTCTTATTCAAAAGGAAGCCCTTCATAAAATTTCAGCAGTACCTTTCTTTCTCATTCATCAAATACTTGCTGAGCTTTTCACTGCAAAAAGAAAAAGCTTTTGTTTTAGCTTGTATCTGAGCTTTGTGTGTTCTTCCGAATGCCTGACTTGCTGAGAATCCTGAACTTCTAGAGTAGGAAATAGAGAGTTGGAAATAAATAGAAATAACCATGATGGTAAAAACCATCAGTGGAAACACTGCAAATCATCAGGGCAGTGGGAATTCCTAGCAGCCATGGAATGTTATTTTGTGGCTCTCCTCTTAAATCCTTAGAGGCCTAGCACATGGCTAGGCCTAGAACTCCTGGTTCTCTTGGGGTTACACAAATTTTAAAGAGGTCTTGGTTTGCTACTGCCAGACAATGAAGTATTTTGATTATAGTGCTGCAGCCTCAGAGTTCCCAAGTGGAGAATTGTGCATACATCCTCCAATATATGATCATATTACAGTGACTTGTAGGTGCAGCAGTCCTAAAACCAGTGGTAGAGCTCTAGTTTATGATATAGACTTATTTACTGTACTTTATTATATAAACTTACTGTATTTATTATATATACCTTACTGTATAGGTATAGTATATACCTAATATAATTTAGTTACGGAGTAACTGTAGATGCTTTCCTCATCTGCTATTTTTTTTCTTTTTTTTGATACAAATGCACTATAAGTACTTACTACACATCATGTATTGAGTAGTATCTATGAACTTTCTATTTCATCCTGTTTTCTTTCATAATGAGCAGTGTTACTCTAAGCTGAGTGTGGATATTTCAAGCCTTGGTGAGTGGGTTAGTGCCTGCCTGATGATGGTGCACAGAGGTGGTGTCAGCTAAAGTTGTGGCTTTGTTTCTTTTCTTCCAATCTTGAAGCTATTTGTAGGCATCTGCTTCTGTTACAGAATTCCAGGCTGTTGTATTCTAAGCTGTGCCCTGCACAGTTTTCCAGCTCACGAGTTTTAATCTGTGCCTGTCTGAGAAATTTTAATTGATCCAATGTCTAAAATGCAAAAAACAACTTTTTTTTCTTTGTGTAAGTTACTTGGAAATCAGGTATGGCTAATCTTGGGAGAGGTTTTCCTTCCTCTTTGGAAAACTTGAAGAAATAACTATAAATTAACAAACCAGAAGCTCAACTCTGTCCAACAGTGCTTTGTGTGGTTTAGTGTGTGAGCAGGGGTTTAGAGCTGTTTAGTATCAGTTCCTTATCCAAATGTGGATGCTGTGTACAGCAAATAACACCTCTAGAGGTGTTGTAACAGACCTTGTAAGCAATTACTCCAACACTTTACACTGCCTTCCCTCCCTTGCTTGTCTGCCTCCTGCTTGCAATCAAAAAGCACCCTGAAAACCAGGCTAACAGGGCTTGCATGCTGAATATGCAATTCAATTGCTTGTTGAATAACAGGTTTCTGTCTACAAAAAGGACAAAATCAGCTGTATTAAAACTGCAGTGTTTTTTTTTTTAACACAGCAATGGCAGAATTTTCTACACTTTCCAAAGTTTTCAGAGGTCGAAAATGTTTCTCAGTCCAGCACCAGTCTGTGTGATGGTGTCTCTGAGAGGACTGTGTCCTGAGCACCTGCACTGCAAAGCTGCTGGAACATGGTGGGCACCACTGCTAAATAAAGAATGGACATTTACAGGTCCAAAAAAATTAACAGAAATCTGCCAACCTGTCACTACTTGTGAGTGCTCTGCTCAGACAGATGCCTGAGAGGAGGAGAGGGAGCACAGGTGGAGAAGGAACCCCTGACAGAGAGAAAATGCTAATTCAGTTTTTTTCCTGCATCATGTCAGCTTTGATTTCTTCTTCATCTTTGTCTACTTCCCTAAATGATCTGCCATAATTGTGTAAGTGGCCTGAATGAATGAAGGCTTTGCCTAATTAAATAGTGAGAGATTGAAATGCAGGTATAATCTGATTATCCAAGCAGAATGACGAAAATAACGTGCAAGTGATTGGTGTGACCTATTGAACCCAAATTTAGCATGTTGGCTGTCTTACTGATACTGCTTTCACTAAAACTGACAGCACCTTGCATGTTTGTACAACCAGCACAAATAACTTTATCTTATGTTTGAAAAAGGAGTCTTTGTAATGCACACCTTGATTTTAGTCATTGGTGGTTCAAAGGAGGGTGTTTGAACAAAGGTGATACAAATGGTGCTTCCTATATTTCTTGTTAATTTATGTGTAAAGAGGCAACTTAAAGTAGTTTTAGGCTGATCATATCACATTGGATGAAATGAATATACAAATTGATTTTGATTTCATTTTTCTTGGAGCGGAATTTAGACTTGTAGTAGCTGTTGATAACAGTTTTCACTTATCAGGATTATTTATTTTTGTCTTAAGATCTGGACAAATGTAAACACAGTAAGAGAAAGATATTAAACTCATCCCTGTCATTGTAATGTTGTTAACATTGTACCAAACTGTGTTCCCTGTGTAGCTACATTCTTCAAACAAAATGCATAAGTACTGCTTCATCGTGCCCAAATCTCATTGTTTAATGGCTGCAAAGTAACTCAGGTTGTTTTAAAGCCATTCATGGTGTAAAATGGCTGCATTTTATTGTATCAGAGTATCCACCTGGTAGGGGAAACAGTAAATCAATTTTCTGGCTGGAGATTTTCAATGCAATTTTCTCCACATGATCAAATTAGTAGCTGGTGAGCTTCTGCCTGAAATCTCTAATAGCACTTAGTGCATCTTCCTCTCGTTCCATCTGTCACCTTGCTTCCACAGAGTGCCAGTGTGCCCATTTTCCTACCAGTCTGGTTGCCATTCCAGCTGCCATCTGCCAGCTGTTCTTTTGAAGCACACTTTGAATCCCACGAACCCAAAGGTGGCTGTTTGGGTGCTGGGATCCTCGCTGCAGTTCCCAAGTGGTGGGTACCACTTTGGGCTGCCTTGTCAATGATTGAGTGCTGGGAAGTCAGGAATCTGCCTAAAAGGGGCTGCTTTTGCCAAGGCAACATAATTCACTTTAAAAAGGTGCTGCAGCTCTTTTCCTGATCCAGTCCAATTCCTTCATAACTTTCAGCTGCCTTTCTTTCAAGTGCCTTGGCAAGCTTTGTCTGTGGCCATGCTCAGATGCTGAGGCAGCAGGACTCAAGAGCCAGCATGTCCCAGCCTCAGATGTTATATTTAAATGTGTAAGTCAAACTTCAACCTCTGTCACTTGTATCAGGGCATTAGCTGGCTGGGTGTTCTGCAGGAAGATTAAATATTCTGAACAAAGACAAATCATGAGGATAAAAGTATCTTTGATTTATAGATTTATAAACTTTTATCTGACAAGGTTATTTGCATTTTCTTGTCCATTAAATAAGTTTACTTCTGATGATAGAAATAGATGTTTCTCAATATGTTTCTCAAATCTATTCAATTAAATAATTTGATTACATTCAAGATGAGTTAACACTATATTTTTGATTTCTTTCCAGAAAACCCATGTAGAGTAGTGAATATGGCTGCCTAAATTGTATATGTTTAAACAGTTTATTAGCACAGAAATTAAGATGCTTCTGATATTAATAATAAATACTTTTAGGGCAAAATCCTCCTCATGACACTTCTGGAAATGCTTTTTATTTCCTATGCCGAGGAACACAAAGGGAAGTTTGTAAATCCAAGTGCAGTAGCACAGAACAACTTGTTCAATCTGTTATGGAGGTTTGAGTAAAGCAGCTCCAGCCAGCTCAGAGTCCCAATCAATGTAATTCCAAAGGAATCATCATATTCTTCTTCCAGTCTGTCCTGTCTTTGATCCATTTTGGAGCTCTTTCTTTAAAATTTGGCAGAAGCCAGATTGATAAAGTAGGTCCAGGCACAGGCTTTGTATTCAAGCCAAATATTATCTTTGCCTATGCCAATGCAATTAGAGTAAATGAAGTGGAGCTGCAGAGACCAGATCATCAAGAGTAAATCATTGCAGATCCTTTAACCTGAGAATGCTTACAGGACTGAGCCAAGACAAGTAGAGCTTTTGGACTCTGATCATTCATTGATGTTTTAATTTTACTTGAATGCTATTTTTAAAAATAATTAATAGCCAGTAGCACTTTGACTTTAATGGTTTCTCACTTCTCCAATACTTCTTTTCCTAATTCAAATCAGAGCTAGGATTAGAATGAGAATATTTTTGAAATGATTCCTTTTTAAGTGGTGATAGATTCTTCCCATACAGGGTATTGACTGAATGTCTTTTTGAACAGCTCATGAAATAAAAGTATTGATTTTGTTTGGTGTTTTTTTAGCTCTTTTAATTTTTTTTTTCTTATTGTAGCCTTCTCTCTCTAAAAACTGTTGCCACAAACTTATGCGGAAAGCAAAGGTGTAAAGGTGTTTATCTTACAGTTTCTTGTATTGAATCAGATCCCTGGGGACTGATTAAACATATAAAAGGATTAAAGTTGGGGGGTTTTTGAGTATATTGGTAATAAATTAAGCCTTTCTACTAAAAGAAAAATTAAAGTAAACTTTATGTAGTCTTTGTGCATTTCCTTCTAAGCAGTAGTTGTCTCTGCTCTAACATTGCATCTAAATAACATGCCTGCTCTGTAGCTGAAAAACCACAGCTTCTTTCTGTAATTCAAAACTTCTGAATGCTCACAAGATATTCAAGTGCCAAGGTGTAATGCTTGGGAGTGCTGGGTTTATCTTTTCTGTGATTTTTCCTATTTTAAAACAATCATTTAAAATGCATTTAATTTTCTTGCTGCTTGCTCACGTGCAAAAAAGTGGTGCCCATCCTGTTGATCTTGTTCAGTCCAGAGGAAAATTCCTTGATGGAATAGAATATTTTAGAAAATTGATTCCCCTCCAAACAGTTTAGTTATTGGATTCTTTTAAAAAAGTTTCTCAGATCAGAAAAGTGACAAGTTTGTTACTCAGACTTGAAATAGAACACACAATTATCAGGATTTTTTGGCTTTGTTTCCTTTGGTGTTCCATGGTATGTTTAGCAAGATTCAATCTCAGTGACTCCTTTTAAAACATCCACTTGAAATGTTTGAGCTTTTCCAGCCTTGAGTTTCCTTTTCTGCAAAAACCAACTTTCAGTTTTCAGGGAACAAACCACCAGCACATGGGTGTGAAACCAGGAGCAGCTTCTGGTTCTTGTTCTTGTGTGGAGAAACTGGGGGGGTATCACAAATCTGCTGCTCCACACAGAACATAGAGTGTGATTTTCCAAACTGTGTTTGCCTCAGCTTGTTTCTCAATAGCTGTTTTTTAGTCAAGAAGGAGCCTTAATGTCACTGATATTTGAAAAAGAAGTTCATGGTTCTGCTCCTCAGGAGCAAAGGTTGCTCTTTAGAAAAAGGCAATATTAATTTATAGCATCAATATTTAATTTGGGGTTTTGCTATATTTATCTATTGGATTTGTTTCTAATTGAAACTCTTAAATGCCTTGCTAGATAACATTCGTATTCTGTGTAATATATTACAAAAAATCATCTACAGAGATGGTAATATGATTCATATGGAATTCCAGAACAGTATTTTCTAGTCTCATGTAGCAGAATAATTGAGATCTGCATCATAGCCAGAGTTGATCTGTATTTAGCCCTTTTGAATTTAATTTGCTACAAGGTTTTATATTTTTTTCCTGTTTTCTTTTGGATTCTTTTACTTTTCTGCAACAGGCAAGAATTTAATCACTCGTTTAGAGTACTCTAAATCAAAGCCTGTAGTGAAGTGGTGAGGGAATTAGTGTTTCCAAGTTCCCGTTTTCACCCTGGTCTCAAATCCCATTCAAAAATCCTCTGTCAAGATGTTAAAACTGAGTCCTTAATATGGTCAGAATGTACAAGGAAGTGCAGCTGTGGAAACAAATCACACATCAAAGCTTTGGTGTTTTCACTCTGGGTGTGAAACATGACATGTTAACACTGCACGCTTTACAAAACTGTTATCATAAAAAACCCAACCAAACAAAAAACCTGGAGGAAGCTTGAAGCAAATCTCTGAAAGCCCAAGGGATAAGTGTGGATTTCCATAACTGTTAAATAAAAAAAAAAAAAAAAAAAAGTCCTATGCATCTTCAAGAACTCTGCAGGTCTATCTGTTATGGGACTTGCTGCAGTCTAGATAAATTGAAAATAATCTGTGTTTTAAACATAGAAATGATAAATTCTGTAAAAGCATTAAACTGATTAAACACAAACCTGTATAAAGATGAGACATCAGAGGTTGTGCTCTGTCATTCTGCTCTGGTCAGGAGGGCTGGGCACTACCCAGTGGTTGTGGCTGTGCAGGCAGCAGCAAATGGAGCAATGGTTGGTGTAAGAAATTTCAGAAATGATCTCCTGCCAGCTGTTCTGCCAGCAGCTCTCAGAGACACTGCCCAAGCCTGTACACCCAGACTCTACCCCAGCAAACCAGCAGGACTGTGTTTAAAACAAGTTTGTTTTCTGTTTTCCTTTGTCTGCAGGCACTGCAGGAAACTGCCATGGCTACACCACGCAGACCTTGATACCAGAATACCTTGGCTTGAACAGCAAGGCTTTCCAAGTCCTCAAGGTAAGTGAAGTTTAAAAATATAAGATTAAATTGTACAAATAAAAAAAACTCTGAACCCTCTCCTTCCCCCAAAAGAGCTGTTTGTAATTACTTTTCCAGTGGAAGCCAAGCTTGGTTGATGTGTTATGAGAAAAGTTTAGGTAACTGTGAAAGATTTCAGTTCATGTTTTCTTGTCTGAATTAAGCAAACTGGTTTATGAGAACCATTATTAAATTACTTATCATGAAGTGATGTCCCTGTCATGGCAGGGAAGGTGGAACTTAAAAGGTCTTAAAAGCTCCTTCCAACCCAGGGTATTCTGTGATTCCATGAGGAACTCCATGAAAGTGAAGAGCCTTGACTTTTATGTCTGGTCACTCACTGCAATTGCACAGTCAGTTTCTCTGTAAGGTTTGAAAGCAGTTAATCTAAAACCTGCTGGCTAGCAATGATAAAAGGATGTAATGTTTCTTTCAGAATAACTAGAGACCAGCCATAAACTGCTGGAACTCATTGTTAACCACTGCAGTGCTGACAGGAGCACTTAGATCCTGTCAATAGTCAGTGTCAGCTTTGGGATGTGCCATGTCTTTGGTGAAGTCTCTGGGATCATTGCATGGTTAATAATGTTTGTTAAATGTTGCCATTAGAAAGTTAAAAAATGAGATGTTAGATTTCCTGGCACTTGAAGTGTTCCTTGCTGTGGATCCTGTACTCCAAACCATGTGCAGGTTCTTCTCAGGTGTGATTGCACCATGTGGGGCTCTCTTTACGTGTGATCATTAAATGGTTCTGATCTTAGAACAAATGGGGTTGAATAGAGCAGGGCCCTCCTGGTTTTGCTCTAAAAATGGATTAAAACATAAGAACAACTAGAAAGTTGCACCTCTAGTTTGAGGTTTCTAACTGCACTAAAAATGATATTTTAGAAGGGCAGGTAATAAAATAGTAGTTTGATTTTTATTCTTCTGCCTTTTTTAGCTCTTGATCTGTGTTTTTGAACTTCAGCCTTTATAGTACATGTTCAACTGTGAGGTGTTCCTCAGCAGTGTGTTATCCACTGAAGTTTTAAATTCTAGGTCCCCATACCCATGTCTAGTAGCTCACACTGGGGTCCATATTGATTTTTCATCATTGTGACTCAAGTTGTGGTGTTGCTGTGGTCATTTAAAATCAAAGGTACTTATAGTGTTGAAAGAACTGCTGTGTAGAAATATTTCACTAATAAAAATCACTTGATTTATTTAATTGAATTTCACAAAGAGCCTTAAGATGTCTTCAAATGTGTTTGGATTTTTTGCATCCAGCAGTGTGGAGCAGACAGTTGGTGTGGAGCATTTTTGGGGCTATAAATTGACTACAATTGTCTGTAATTAAAGTTAAATACTTGCCATTTGAAGTCAAAGCAGTTTGATAGGGTGCTGGAATCACACAGTTATTTTTATTTCCTGTTTCAATGAATCTTTCTGTTAGAGTAGTCAGAGAACTTATAGAAAAGCAGCTCCTCTGAGATTCTGTATTTGTATAAACATTCTGTCACCAAACTTCTTGCTGGAATATTTACGTAAAATACAACATGTGACTAAACAATTAATGTAAATACATTTAAGGATGCAGAAACATAGTCACGAACATTTATTTCCATGTCCATCTAGATTAATTGCAAAACTGAGCTTCTTGGGTACAAGTAAAGCATCTTTAAATTCATCTTTATGAAGAAAATAAATGCTGATCTATTAGCCCCACTGGAAGCTTTGTCACAAACATTTGGGGGTTACTTTAGCTAATATGACATCTGTGCATGATTATGCATCCCATCACTCTTCCTGGTGCTACTCTGCTATTCCTCTATTAGAAGTGTCAGGACAATGCTGCAAACATAATGGTTTTAATCAGCACAGGCACAGTAAACAACTGTTCATTATGAAGATCAGAATAAAAACGGCTTGAAGTCATAAGTTCTAAATAAAAAGCTGATCTTGTTGGTTAAATAAAAGGTTCTCAAGATTCTCCTTATTTTAGGTATATTTTCCATCTGTCTCAGTTGATAAGGAACTTCTGGCAGCCTAATGAATTCTTTGATCACTCTAACTACTAAACCTGCATTTTAACTGATTGGAAATATATTCACACACATCTGTAGGAGTTTGTTCAGAGCAGCTTGTTACAGAGAAAGTTCTCAATTTCTTTTGCGGAAAGATGAAGTCAGAAAATGTCATATTTGTATTCCTGTGGAAAAGAATAATTGAGTTATAATGTTATTGTTATATTAATATACATCTTGATCCTATTAAGTTTTGTTTTAATTTTCATTTCAAATTTTGCCTTACATGAAATTTTCATCTTGTATTCATATTATATATGTGAAATAACAGAGGGGAGCATGGGGGAATGAGAGGTAATGATGGCCTGCTTTGCTGTATTGACTCTTCCAGCAGGTGCTGCCCATCTATGTGGAAATAAACAGAAATAACACAAAAGTTGAAAATTCGTGTTCAACCTGAGTAATAATCAGAACTGTAAAAATGCAGCCATGACAGCTGGCAGATGAGATGGGATTCCTGGCATTATTGACAATGCTCAGTTGGTCAGTGTTTTCTTGGGTGGTCGTTGTTAAATAGCAACATATTCTCAGCTGCTTCACTCCCTGTGAAGAGAGGAGAGATTTGCAGCCTTGTGGTGACACATCCTTGTTCCACTTAACTTTGATTTGCTGGTCAACATGTCTGGGATCAGAAAACCACTGAGCTCTGTGGAGAGGCTCAAGCAGTGATGCATAGCATGAGCTGTGTTAGTTTGGCCTCTAAGTAAACCCTAGTAATATGACACTAATAATAGTATTTCTATATAAGGATTTTTATAATAAATTACGGATATATTTCCATTTTCTGTATAGTATTTTCTATAAAAATTTTTATTATATATATACGTAATAGAATATGTATAAAATAGAATATATATTTATATATATTTATTATATATTATCTTTATAAAATATTCATTATTTATATATTCTATTATACAATATATAAAAAATATATATTTTTAATATGTATAATAGAATATATATTATATGTATATTTTTGAGAGAAAGGTGGTTTTGTGTCTTGGTAGCATGTGCATTGAATTCTCAGAAGTGTCATTTCCAACAGAGGCTCCAGATGGTATAAACTGGATTTTGTGGGAGGTTCTTTTCACTTCCACCAAGGAATAAAGGCACTCCCTAAGGTGACTACATAATTTTGTTCTGATTGAGGAGTCCAGAGCACTAATTTGTTCAGAGTGCCTGTGGTAGAAGGCTTAAGGTTAAATCTCCTTTTTTTGTTTTTGCCCAATGTGGTGTTTTTTGTGAAGTAGCTGACAATTTATCATGTCAGAGAAAGGCAGGGAGAGAAGAATCTGCAGTGTGGTAGCTAAGAGATATGAGAGATAAGGGCCTGCTGTGAAATTATCACTAGAATGGTAGAATGGGATTTTTTTAGGGAGTTTTCACCCTTTATTCTCTGTGTTATTCACTGTCTTTTGTCTCCATGTACTTAATGATAACGAGAGACGGATTAATTCCACAGTCTTGTGTCTGACTCTCATATGGAGGCAGAATAAATATTTGCAACAGGTGTTTTATGGTCTTATGCCCATTGGAATACCAGCAGAGAGAATGTATTTAGAGGATGTGACCCTGGCTATCCTGGCATTCTCCTAGACTGTGGCTGTCAAAGATTCAAACCTGTTCACACACTTTCTCCTCAGTACTGAATTAGTGGCTAGAACCATGAGGGTAGTTTTTCTTTGCATCAACACCACATCCTCCCTCCTTCCATTGAAACCAACCTAATTTTTGATTTCCTTGTGGGTCCCTTCCAACTCAGCTTACTCTGTGATTCTGTGATTTTGTTTTCAAGAAGGAAATTTTTTTTGGTGAAAAAATTATTCTGAAAAGTAGGGTCATAGAATAATGTAGGCAAGTTAAATACAGTTTTCTTTGTTGGATAAAACAGTTAAAAACCACTAATAATTAAAAAAAAAATCTACTGAGGGTTATCTTACATGGGGAATATGTCCTTCAACTGTAAAGGTGATGCTGTGTGAAATCTATTCACTGACACTGAATCATGCTCAGGTTTCCCTCTGTATTCCTTTTATACCAAAAATAGTAAAAGAACAGCTCAACTAAGTGGTCCTCTGTAGCATCTTTTAGAGTAAGGATGAGGCGCAAACATTTCTTTTCACTTTGTTCATGTTCTACGAGCTGGAATTTGATGTAATATCTATTTAGAGGACAAAATAACAATTGGAGAAGATAGCAGATTGTTTAAAGCTTTTCAGTAATCACTTAAGATTTAGGCATAGATTCTTGACAGACCTTGAAAGAGAAGATTAAACCATCTGGATGAAGATTGACAGACAAAATAAGTAACAAAAGATAATTTTCCATGAGCTGCTGGATGGATTTTCTTTGTGACTGGTGACTTTCAGATGAAATAAGCAAGTGCCTATTTCAACTTATGGTTGTAAATCCTGAGCAAGTACCATTCTGTGTACTTGAATTCAAATTTTGAATTTGAAGTGTCATTTAAAACATGTGCATGTGACTTTGAGAGAAGTATATTAAAAAAAAAAAAAGCAGATGAGTATTTTAACACTCTCTCTGTAGATAACTAATTTTGTCATGACTAGGAGGTACAGAAAGGTTTTATCTGCTTTTCAGAGGAGCTAGTATGATTTTTGTAATTTTTGAGACAAACAATATTGGTAGTCATTTAGGATATTGTACAGAGAGACCAATATCTATTCCTTATTTTGTGATAAGGAGTAGATATTGTGGACTCAGCAATTTAAGGGGCGATATTTTACACTTTGAAAAATTGAGTGTTTTGCTGAGACAGCTCTCACCCACTTGGATTTAATGACTGCTTGAACTGCTTATTCAGATGTCATGTATTTGCATTTTCTGTTAGTTTCCCACCACATCCAGAAGGCCTAGAGCAATGGGGTAAAGAGAAGGAGTGTTTTAAATCTGTGGTGGTGAACCACCAAACCAACATTTACCAGCAGCTTGATTTTCAACCAAATGTCAGAATGGCTTTTTTGTCACTGAGTGAACTTCAACTGAGCATGGTGTGGGACTCATATTCTGTGCAGGGGTCACCCAAGTGACACTGTGCTCTTCGTCTTTCAAAGGTGTGGCTGCTTATCTCCTCCAAGCAATTATCTGCCTTGCCCAGTGATGCATACTATGAGGCTGGAGCATTGTGAATGTGTAATCAAAGTGATTCCCCACCAGTGAAACTTGCTTTGGACCTTGAAGAGTGTTTATAAATTACTTTCAGAGGGTTTCTTTCCCCCTTCTTTTATATGTTTGGTAGCATCCATTTCAAGTGCAAGAACAGTCCCCTGCCAGCTGGCTGGATTTTACTGGGGATTGGGTAGGTGAATGCATGATGTAGTTCATAGACTAATAACAGAGTGTGAAAATTCTATATTCAGTTGCTATTCTCCAGCAAAACAAAAGTCTTAAGCAGCAGAATAAACAGAACAAACATTTCATGTCCTCCCTGGACAGTTGTTTCTCAGCTCTGAAGTAAAATTGTCTAAAGTGAATATTTGCAAGCAATCCTGTGATAAAATGAGAAGCATTTTTAGCTGTGAATGTACATGCAACTTACCTAGAAAATTGTTCAAAGTATTGAATCTGGGAAAAGGTTTTTCCTCTTCTCCCTGCCAAGCACTTGCATTTCATAATGTCAAATTCAGATAAGCACATTGCAGCCTGACCATTAAATGCTGAACTGACATTAAGAAACAGGTTTGGGAAACGGTTTGAGAGTCTCTGGAGCAGCAGATTTCAAACAGGGATGCTGCAAAGTAGAGAGGGAAAAGCAGAGTGTTGGAGCGTGTCAAGTCTTGAATTTATAAATGTTATGAGAGAATTCCATTTATCCTTGGTGTGAGTTCATCAGAATAATTTGTGTCTGTCTTCTTGTGTAAGAATAAGGAAGGTAAAGGGGTTTGGGGCATCTGGGTTTTTATAGGTTCGTGGTGATTATAAGGAAAACATACTTGCGTGGCAACTTTTGCAAAATGTATGCACATCATAAATTGTGATTTAAGTAAGCCTTTTTTCCCCAGATGAGTGGATATTTTAGAGAAGAGCTGCTTTAAGATAGGGATATTTCCTCCTATGTCTGTCTTAAGCAGCAATAAATTTAATATAGTGGCTTAAATTTGTTTTCCCTCAGCTCAACGAGGGAAAAAAATTAGAAAGTATTAAGGTACTTAAGAACCTTAAGGAGTAGTGGCAGAGTAACAATTTGAAAATAATTCTGATTTAAGTGGGACACTGTTTATGATCAGATGGAATGGCAGAACTCTCAAGATAAGGTTTTCTATGTTTTGCCCCCTGCCAGCTGCTTGCATCCAGCAAGTGCATTCATTTCAAGGAATGCAAAGTGTCACGTATTAAAGTGAATGTCATGTTTACTTAAGTGAAACGTTGATCTCAAAAAAAAAACTTCCTATTGACATTAGAAAATAATTATTAAGGTTTCGTAATCTGAAAACATTTATGTACAGCCTCATCCTTCCTTTCTGGCTGGCCAAGCCACAGAATCTGTACAAAGCAGATCTCTGCCCTGTGCAGATTGCCTTATTAATTCTGCTCAGACCTCGCTCTCCAGAAATCAGTGCACTGTTGTTTTCTCATCTCTAACCAAATATTCATCATTAATCTGCTCTGGAGTACAGCATGGTTTGTAGCACGTCAGTAATATATCTGACATAAGCAATCAGGTGAAACATTATTGTAAGGCAAGCAGGCCAGAGAAACAATTTTAAAAATTAATAAGGGAATAAAATATGTGCATTTTATAGATTTGTTTTTCTTTAAACAGTTTACAAAGAAATTGTTTTCTGTTCTGATAAATCACCAGCATATTTCTTGCAATTTAACTGCCCCAATGTGAGCTGCTGTTCTAACAAGGAAGAAGCTCCAAAGCCATGATCTCAAAACTTTGGGATTACTTTTACTTCAACATGGAGACATTATTGAACAATAGTTGATGATCCAATGCAGAAATACATATTTTTCTCAATATAAAGCATGATGGTGAATTTGGACTCCATTAGCAATTTCAGAATTTTTAATCACTAGGGATAAACTGCTGGTTTAATATGAACATGTCACTTTGACTAAGTGTTCTTAGGCAGATGTTTCCCTTTCATGGTATTTTTCAGCTTGATCTTCTTGGCCTTTAAAAAATACTTTTTGCAGTTTTGGACTTTTCTTTTGAGATGCAGTTATACCTATCTGGAATAAGAAAGTATAGATTCTCCTTTGGGTGCCTCTGCAAATTTTCATTTTGGAGTTTGTTCATTATCTGATATAAGAAGAGAGTAAGTTAAACAAGGAGTTTGTTGTTTGCATTGACAGCAATGACAATTCATGGAAAATTATTAAATAGTGACTTTGGAAGTCTTACACTGGTTTACATTCTCTGGGTGAGAATCCCAACTGAGTTGTATATTGCTACAGCAAAAAGGCAAAGAAGATCTGTTACACATTCCTTCTGGGAAGTTTTTGTTAATCCACTGTATTTTTTACTTCCCTTCCTTTCTGTGAATTATATCTACCTATTGCCATAAATGGATTCCTAGGGAAAAGCAATATATTTACAAACTCATGTGGTATTCCTGCTCCTCTCATTCTTCCAGCTTTGTTTTTATTGAAGACACCTCCTCAGCCTGATGTGGTTGTGCTGGATTTGATATGTATTATTCCATTCAAGTTGTTTCTTGTTGCCAAGTACTTCTAGGAAAAAAAAAAATTCCCCACCTGAAAAGCAACAATAAATAACTTCACATACAAAAACCCACTAACACACACATGATAAAAACAAGCCAGAGATGAGTATCTGGCTCTACATGCCAGAATGGTTTGTTCTGGAAGACATTTTTTGTGGTGTCCCCAAATCACTTGTCATGGGATCCTGTGGATATGATGTATTGTCTCTTGCTTTCCCCCAGGTAAATCTTCATGACAATTTCTCCCGCACCTACTAATTTATGGAAAATTCATGGAAAATTAGTCAGAACACCTAGAATGATACACCAGCAGAATTTGTAAGGGCTTCTCTGTGCCTGAAGTTTTTTTGTAATTCCTGCAGATCTGCCGACCTTGGCTTCAGCAGTAGAGGAGATTTGCCCTCTACATGGTGGTCATGGTTTAAGACAGGTTTGGTTTTTAGCTGGGGAGGGATTCCATGAGTTGTGGAAGTGGTTCCCTGTGGGGACCTTGGCAGCTTCCTTCTGGCCTGGTGGAACCAATTCCATGTCAATATTCAAACCTAGCTGGCTGGTTCTGATTACTGACATTGTGTTAAACCACTTCAGAGAGCTGAATGCCTTAGTCTTGGACTGAAATTCTCTTGTAAAGCTATGGTGAAGATATAATTGATACATCAGACTTTTTTTTCCCCCCTGTAACTCATGGAATGCATTGGGGGACTGTAGTATTCTAACCACAGCCATGAACAGAGTGAGCAGATGTTGAAGAAGTTGTGATCTAATGAGAAGCTTGAACAGAGAGAGAGAAGAAACTTTGCCCCAAGGAGAGAAGAAGACCTTGGTTTCCCGGAGATGGATGAAGGGAACTTCTGTCTCTATGGTAGAACATCTCATCCTTAAAACTGCACCCCAATAAGCTGAAATGACCCATGGTGGTAGTTATGGGAAAAAATACCAAAATGTAGGAGCAGTGACACAATTGCAGGTATCCAGGCAGTGGCTATTTGTGAAAATTAAATCCACTAGAGAACTGTTTCTTGCAGAAAACATGGCATGGCATGGCAGGAGAAACTCCTCTCCTTAAGTGGGCTCAAGAAAGGTTATTTAAAAAGTGGTAAACTGATTGAAAACACCAAATTTGTCTCTCTACATTGTCAGTGGGAAAACAAAGAAAATTTGGGGGGAGGAGAAGTGTTATAAAGGCTTATTCTGATTTATTATTTTTCTTTTAGTTCTGTTTCAAAAGTTTTCTTTATACCCTTTAAAGTTCTGGGCCTGCTTTTGTCTCCTCCTAATCCATATCTCACAGCAGAAAATGAGTAAATAGTTCTAGTGGGTGCACTGGCATTTGGCCAGCACTAAACCCACTACATTTAATTGGTGTGTTGGCCAGGAAACCGAACCAAAACCACTACAATGGTGATGCTTCTGGAAGAACTTCTGAAAGGAGACTCCTTTTCCCTTCCCTCTGTGTTTCAGTTTGCACAGCAGCTGGGGCTGCAATCTATCTTCACAAGTCAGCAAAACACTAAACTACTCTCATTTTTTCAAGGATCTGGTGCTGTGCCAGAGCTGCTGTCTCATGTCTCGGTGTTTTGTAAGATTTGACACACACTGCACTGAGGATTTGTGTGTGGAAATCACTTTGCACTTTGGGAGTCTCACTTGGGAGGTGAGATGGAGGAAGCCTGACCAAAATGAAATATTTTACTCTACGTGTCAGTTGTGCTGTATAATCTTAAAGGAAAACATGATGCTTAATCTCATTGCCCACTGAGATTTAGGCAAAGTCTTGGAAGGGAGCTCCTTTGGGTATGAAGTAAATGGCAAGTGAGAGACGCATGGGGTATGTAATGTATGTATGCCTATTCTTTAGATTTCTGAGACAAAGAAAAAGACACTTGGCAGTAGTGGGGCTGCTGAAGAAAGCAAGTCTCCATAAATTCCAGCCCCTGGTCCCTGTAATTGCCTTCTGGGTTTGGCAACAAGGAGGTTTTCTCAGCTTTATCTTTGTTAATAGGCAGAACAGTGATTTAAAAAGTCAGCTTTGATGTAAAATAGAAAGATGTTTCACTTTGGTTTTATGGTACTTTGAAGATTAAATACACGTGACTTCTCAGATCTCTTTGTTTCCCCCTTATCCTGACTACTTCACTTGCTGTTCTCTAGGGTCTGAGACCTTGTAGGAAATGCTGTTTTCAGAGATGAAGGTGTTTTGCACTTTGGTGTTTTGCCTTTTCCTGTGTAGAGCACACTTTGTACACACCCAGGTGCCTGTTGAAGGAACCCTGTGTTCATATCTGGTTGAAAAGATAATACCTTTCAAAAGATTAGTTTCAAATACCAGCAGCAACATTTGAATTCAGTTTGACTATCAAAGCTGGGGGAATGGTGGAATGGAATAAATAAATTGCTTTTCAAAAGTAGGGACTGAAAAGTGGAATAAAATCTTTTTGAGTTGTGGTGTTTGCCAGGGCAGCAGGATGGATTTGGGTGTAAAAGATGCCAACCAGTTCCAGTTCCCTTTTGTCCCATGGGACAAGAAGGACAATTTTATTGTATAAACAGAGGACTTAAAACCCCAATTTTCTGTATTGTTGTAGCAGGATAAATGGGTAAAAAAGGGAACATGTATTTCTGGATGCAGTTCAATCACTTGCAGTCACATTGGGATTTAATTTTCATACAGGAAATCAAATAGCAAATGTCACAAATAAATCACTAAATATGTACGACTGAAAACAAATTTTCTCAGTGGACAGGTTCTATCTTGTTTGTGATGATGCTCCTTGTAATTCCCCTCCAAGTGCAAACAGTTGTTTGCAATAGAAACCTCAGTATTGCACAGGGTGGGGAGGAATTTGGTGAAAACCAGAATTCCTCTGTTTGTGATCCTGATGAGAGGCTCTATTTGGAGGAGTTTGTGTGCAGAGGTTGTGGTATCCAGGATTCATCAATTGTTTTCTCTCTGGAGGGCCTGTTTTACCTTTTTAGGTGCTTTGTACTGTTCTTTTTTCTGTGTTGTAACACATAGTGAGGAAAAAAGGGGTTCCTTTTTGGTTTTTTAGGTAGTTGATTCTGCAATTGTTCTTTTGGAATAATTTTATTTTGGAAGGCAGGAATAGCAATTGCCTCCATGTTTCCCTGCAGAGGCTTGTAAATACCAGTTTCCTATTGCTCTCTTACTGTACTTGAACATGAATAAGTCTTGTTATCATGTGAATTATTATTTCCTTTTCTGTATTCTATGTTTTTCTTATACTGTTCAGCTGTAATAATAAGATAATTTAGCGAATAGCAAGAAAATAAGTGCCACTTAAATGGGAAGCTGGTGGGAAGACATTTTGGGATACACACTTGTGTGTCTTTCTAGGATTTGTGAATCTTCCTCTTTAACAAACCTCTGTGGTGTTTTTTGTGGGTCTTTTTTTGCATATTAACCACTGCTAAATGCATAAAAACCAGGATAGATTTGATATTATTTGGTTTCTCCTTAATCCTATGGAAAGGTGGATCTTGGGCATTCAGTAATAGGCTAAATACGTGCGGTTTTATGACACAAAATGGGTGTTTTCTCTATATAGAAAAAAATCCCCAAAACCAGTAGGTATAAGGGTTGTGATGTCATTACCAGTGTTTCACAAAGGAGTCATATTTATCATCCTTCCTTTATATTTTGATTGTACTATTGTAGGGTATTCATTGTCCTGTAGTATTGTGGGGTGTTCTTTCTCCTATTTCTATCTTCCCAAGTTTGTTTTTTCTTCAGTAAGGGGAACTTCTGTTTTCAGAGTCTTTTTCTGCCTGAAGTGTAAAGCTGTTTCATGGCTATCTTTGACTCTGGTGATGAGAGAAAATTTGATATACATTACCATATTGAGACTTTTCTCTGACAGTAATACAATTGAAATAAAAAACAATCCTTAGATAGGAGGAAAAAAATGGAAAACTTTCTACTATAAAATTACATGATTGAAAAATTGAAAATTTTAAAAATTCTTGGGTTTGTTTTAATTCCTTTGAATCTCATGTTGTGTTGGTATGCATAAGCCCATACATGTTTATTTGATGAAATAGGGGCACCCTGATAAAAGTTGATTGTTACAATAGTGTGTTCTATTTCTAACTTCTCTCTTTTTATGGAAGAAAACATGATATTCACACTGTGTACTTCTGCAAAGAAGCAATCATGTGTGACAGTGTCTTTAAGATGTTTGTTTTATTTAATTGTCCTGTGTGCCACTTGCACCAGTTCCATTTTAGTTGTCCAGAGTTTCAAGAATGTATTTATAGCTAGTCCTTTTATTTTATATTTTTTTTTTTTTTGCTAGTTTTCTTATTTTTAAATTAGCCACAGAGTTTAGGCTTTGTATTGTAGAATTTACTGTTGGAGAATACAACAATTGATCATCAAGCTGAAATATCAGGGGTGTCAGGAGGGGCTTAAAGGTTAGGATAGTATGCTACAGGAACAGGTTGAGTGTATCTTGTGTCTGCCTTGGGAACCCAAATGGAATGGGTGAATTCTTGACCTCTTCTAGGCATTTTGATTCTGATTCTGTTTAAACTAAGATGAAGAGTTATTACTAATATATTCACATATAAGTATCTACTCAAAGGATGTCTGAGGTGGCACTGCCACATGAATTTTTGTTCCATATTTTAAAATTCAGGAATCCCACTCATTCTAGCGTACCATAGTATTTCTCACTGATGAGAAGCCTCAAAGGAGAAATAATGGCATCCATATTTTAGGCATAGAGATGCAGGATGAGGACATGCTGCTGAATTTTTCCATCAAGTTCACAAGTCCTTTCAACATATGGCAGCTTTTTCTGAGTTGCTCTAGAACCATCATAGGTATCCATGGAAATATTAAATAATTATCACTGATCCTAACATGTAATAACTTAAGATACCTGTGGGTATATTCTTATCACAAGAAAAATAGGTAGCAAATATCTGATGGTATTGAAATAATTGTATCAAAAGCACAGTATGTATCCGCTTGTTAATGTAATAGTGTCAACAATTCCCTTATGCTTCAATCCATTGATTTAATCCATGCATTTTCAGTGATGCAAATATGTCTGTTTTAATCAAAAATGGTAATATACTTTTCAACCACCATTTAAAATAGTATTAAAATTGTCTTAAGTCGTGTGTGAGAGGGAAATGCAGTGCTTCTCTGGGGAATTGTGAGTGAGATAGAGAAACCATGGAACAAAGGCCCAAATTTGATCTTAAAAAGGCAAAACACAACTAGAATTTAGCCATGAAATGTGTAGAAATATAATGTAAATATCACCCTGGTTTGTACTGTAGGCATGTGGCATCAATGCTGTTCAGTCACCTGGCACATCCATTAATGCAAATGAGTTATTTTACTGTGGTGTGCACCCATCAGGGAAATTTCATTCCATGTACATGGAACAGGGGTGCAATCCCACCATGAATGGTCCCATTCTGCCTATTCCAGTTTTATTTCTAGAGCTCAGTGTCTCTGTTGCAAACTGTGAAATTCCCCCTTGGAAAGCATTTAAACCCTGGGAATTCTGCTGAAGTAGAGAGCGATTGTGTTTAATTAAGGAATGAAGGAATAAAGCCAGCTTTCCTTCCCATACTGTAACTTTTTGTCTGATTGTTTCCTGTGCATCTACACAGAGGAGCATGTGTGATGTGGTGTGCAGCATGGAGGGGGTATGGAGACATCTTTTATCATGTCTTTCTGTTGTTGCTTCCATTCTTTTCTCCTCTCTGCCTCAAGCAAGCACAGAGCAATAGACCTGCAAGCACAGCTCCATATGGAGGAACCTATCAAGGTCAAACCACTTCAGTCACGCCTCCAAAATGCTCATTTTGTGTCAACAATTGTGCTGCTTCAACAATTTGCAAGTTCAAGTGGAGACATTGCCATTTGTTTTGTCAAAGGTGAGCTAATGTGATGCTCTGGAGAGGCAGGGGAACCTGGAGAGGAGATCTAATTATAACTGCAGCTCATTTCAGTATCATTTCAGCAACACTGGTGGGAACTGTCACTTCTAGCAGAATGACGAGTTGTATTTCTCTTTCTTGCCCACAGAGTCTAGAAAAATGTTTGCTCACTGTAGCAAATTAAATCATGTCTCTCTCATAATCTGGGACCACCAAGGAGAGTTGCCACTAGCCTGTGTGTCCCATCCAGGGACTCCATGCAGTTTATTTCCCCATCAGGATGCCTAACCAATTACAACTGCCTTCTGGTTTCTACACATGACAAAATTTTGGGTGATTGCTTAAAAATTTCAAGCAGTTTTAATAAAAATCTCCACTCTTTAGGAGTAAAAATTCTTGTTTTTAATCTCAGTGCTCTGCATGGCAAGGCAAAAAAATAATACCTCATTGCTTAAACTGAAATAAAAATGATAAAATGGGTGGCAGGAAAATTAAATTCTAGCATGTTTCTATAATTTCAGTGGAATCCTTTTGTTTCACCTTCTGAAATTATTTTGTTTCTCCTTTAACTGAATGCTGTTTGTATTACAGAAAACCTTTTTTCTGTGTGATTTGTCACAATAAGTGCTCTTTTGCGAAAGACTCAAAACAAGTCAGGAGGGAGGAGTTTAGGAACTTAATATTTGTGCAGTGTTTGGGGTTTCTCATGCCCTGCTAGTTAAAATGTGTTCTGCTTCAGATGAAAACTAAATGTGGGCTCTGCACTGGGAAAAGCTATTTAAAGATAACTTGTTTTGTCTCTGATACTCAGAGTGTAGAAGTAGGTGAAGACTGATCAAGAATAATTGGTTATGAATATTTCATCCATGAAGGAGTTTTCAGTGAAAAATAAGATGACAGAGGCAGAAATGGATGAAAATATCATTGGGGCATTATAAAAGGGGGAGAAAAAACCCTTTCTTCCAATTTTTATTGTGTAAGGTGAAAGTAGAGCAGAAGATGTAGGCTAGGAAGATTTGCCCTTTAACATCTATGCAGAGTCTATGCACATTTGCATTTTATAAATAATGACATTAAAAGCTATTAATCATGGGCAGTGACTAATAGTAACAATATAGGAAAACACTCAGCAGAGTGGAATTGTATTTGATTCCCTACATGTAACTTCATTTTTTTAGATGACTTTTCTTGCCTTCCTTTTCCTGCTGGTCCACTGGATGGCTCTGTGATCACTCACATGCTGCACACAGGCATTTCTGTGTAGTGTGATCATTTGCTTAATGTCACACCAAAACCTCTGCTGCTCAGGGTCCAAGGCAGAGACTGCTGATTTCAGCAGCAGAAATTGTTATGCAGAAAACATCTGTACCAAGAGCAGTGGCACAGAGGAGGGCACAACCAGAGTGGCTTTGAAGGGCCAACCCCTGGTCCCTCCTGGGCAGCTGCTGTTTTTTACCACCTTAAAATTTATTTTTGGGGAAGCACAAATAGGTGAAAGGAGGATTTGTTGGGTTTATAGGGTACAGAATTATTGAGAGTGGGTCTAGCTCAGGTGTACATCTTGGTTTATGGTTCTGCTCCTCTTTTTGAGTGGTGCTTTCAGTGAGGATCTGAGCTTCCCACGTCCCAGCAAGCCAGAGTGGTGTGCAATTTTGCTATTCCAGATGAAAGCATCCTACGCTGTTTGAGAGGATGCTTCCCTGGTGTTAATGTCAGTATTAAACAGTGTGCTTGGTAAGAGGGATTTGCAGCTTTGGCCTCGTGCCTTGCATATATATGCATATAAATATATGCAATGGAAATGCTCAGTGTCAGGGGCACTACAGCATTCACAGTGGGCTGATGCACGTTTTTGGAAGGAAATGTTAATATCAGAGAAATGCCATCAGGCAGATTGGGGCCTGGCTGGGACAGACATGGCATCCGCACTCTCATTATCTGTGTTCTTGAGGTTTTCTCTAAGAGAAGTAAGGAAACAAACAGACACAGTCTAATCTGCACTCTGCAAAATGCTTGTTGTATCTTAAAAAGATATCTAGAGGGGAAGTAAATCTTAAAGGCCAATGGTGCTGTAGTCGATTAAAACTGAGGAAAGCAAGAGCTTTTTATAGCTGTCTTTTCCTATAAATCACTGACTTCCTCTCCTTGGGAGATTGCCAGTGTAAAATCCAAGAATTTCTTGGCATTATTAAAATCAGAGGAGACCTAGTTTATATTCCCAGGCCTGTGCAGACCAGAGCTGGGCAGTGTTTCATTTCTGCACCAAAGCAGAATAAGCTTGTAAAAAAATTATCGTGTACACTCACAAATTAGTACAGCACTGTGTAGTGGCACTACTATAAATTGCATCACAGGGAACTACTGCTTTAGTGCTGTGTCTTTAGAAAAAGGCTTGATACAGGAGATGTCCTTGAATTCTATCTGGTTTTGCTTCTCTTGGAGATTTGAGCTGTGTCTGCAGTGTGTGAGCAAGGTCAGGGAGCCCGTGGGCAGCTCGCTGGTCACCTGCATTGCTGAACTGTAGGAGGAGGCTTTTGCCTTTGTTTTGGATCGTTCCCTCTGGTCCATGCTCAACAAAGACTGGGAGCAGTGCAGAGGATGTGTTGCTCCAGGAGACGCTCCGTAAAAGCTGAGTGGCTGGGGTGCTCTCAGCTTTGCTTTCTTCCAGCCCTGGTTCCGGAGGCTTTGCCTGGAGCATTCCCACATCACTGTGCTGATGGGAGGGGTTTTTTGCTAACTGTACCTTCCTCTGCTCTTAGTTCTACTCTGAATGTTTTCCTACTCTCAATGTATAAAACCTTTTACCTGTGAGACTAAAAAAGGAGTGAACTCACAGAGTTCATCCACTGTGAAAGTGGGGAAAGGTGGATTACTGTGCAGCTGCCATGAAGTGGATGGATTATTTAATAATTTAATGCAGGCAAGCGGTCTATTTATAACTTTTTCAGTAGTGTTCAGTAGTTTTTCCATAATTGCTAAACAGCCTGAAATTAGTTCTAAGGTCTTCAGTGGTAGAACCTTTTCTAATTAGTGAGATGGCATTGTCTCCTTGTCTCAGAAAAACTCACCTCAGGACTCTGTTGGGTTCTTAGCACCATAGTGTGCTGCACAAAAGATTTCCTAGAAATCAGCAATGCTTTGGAAGGTATTTTTAAAAACAACAGAGAAAGCAAGCCCAAGCAGGAATTCATGCTGTAGCTGTATGTGCACTTCTGCCTACAGTAATGGAGTTATTTGAATACTTTGGACCAAATTTTTCCCTTTTTGAGTTAAGGGGGTTTGTCTCAGATAAATAAATAACAGAATTCATTGTTTGGCAGCCATTGGAAAAGTAAAAGACTTATGTAATTATAGAAGGGATGATAATTACAAAAGTGCTGTGCACTCTCTGTCTTCAAGCATTTTGTCCAAGCTAAGGTTCATGAAGGAGATGAGCAGTAAGAAGGGCAAACCATAATAAAAGTGGTAAATTTTCTTATCTGTAGCTAAACACATGATCATAATTAGACTAGGAATGCAAAATTATAATTTTCCTTCTCAGTTTCATTTGTTCTTCTTTTATTAATATGTTAATAATTAAATATTTGTTAAAGATTATTTTTGAGCTGGTGCATTATCTCATTTAACTTTGGTAGGGGGAAACCAAACTGGAAGTAACTTTCAATTAGCTAATATATATCTAATAACTTTTTAGACTGTTAAGCAAAACAAGAATAAGATTATTATAAATGTATTTTAAATTATAACAAAATGAAATAATAGAAAAACATTAAAACGAAAGAAAGGAGGACAATATTTTGCCTGTGTACCATAACTGGTAATTAGAGCAAATAGAATTTTTTTTTAGCTAGCAAAGAAACATTTTCAAGGCCATGTGGGAACATAGAAATAATGAGCTGTTTTTATTAGCTCATCTTAGGGCTGGGTACATTCACCTGTACCTCCAAATCTGACATGTGTACAGGTCTATACTGATACAGATACACGTCTCTTAACCATATATGTAGGAAACCCACATATCCATCTGTGTTTGTCTGTGGTTGTTTTCCTCTTTCTTTCCTTTATTAGATGCAATCACTCTATTTGTATGTACAATTGAAGTGCTTGGGAAGGAGCAATCTGATTTTGCCCTAGAGATGTAATCCTGTTTCATGTATTGCTGTTTTAAATGTTCTTCTCTGACAGCATCTAGATCTTTGCTTCTGTCTTCTAATAAAATATAAAGTGTATTTTTCACATTTATGCCTCTGCTCCTTTCACTCTTTATGAACTCAAGGCAGTGAAAAAGGGACAGAATGAAGAATGGTGATTTTAAATTTTTTTTTTTGCCTAAGATAATATTAAAAAACCAAACCAAATTAAATTTGGCAAGATACTTACAATGAATATCTTTCTTATGATGGGTGGATTATAGCAATCTTAAAAAAGATCTGTATTCTTTACTTGCTTTAAATTAGCTCTAGATATTTAAGACAACATTTACATTAGAGGAAATAGTGTAGGGGGGAGGTGAAGAGGGGAGCCCAAACTCCTAATTCCAGATTTTTTTTGCAACAAGTGTTTGTTGAAATGCTCAGAGCTATCTTCTCACAGCTCCAAGGGGTACGTGACTGGGGAAGAGAATCCGGAAGAGAGGGAGATCAGAGATTTCTATATCAAACAAAGGAAGAAATTGTATTAAGGTCGTAACTTCAAAAAGCTTTGCAGGGCAGCAAGTCAGACTTTGTAGTGGAGGGAAAAGGGACAAGCAAGAGAGGCAGGGGAGAAGGGGAGGCTGAGGGTCCCAGCTCCCCTCAGAGGCAGTAGGGATTCTGTGGCCAAGCCTTGGCACAAAATATTCCTCCTAACAGGCAGGAGAGATTTCTAACTTAGCCATCAGGAGGGTAAGGCTTGACTCTGAGCAGCTCTTGGGTTTCATTTGAGGCTCATGTAACATTTATACGGCAACTTTGGTGTCTTCATTTTCCCGGCGTCTGGAAGAACAGAGGATGATGAGGCCTCAAGTCCACTCCTGTAACCTTAATACCTGTAGCAAGTCTGAGCACAGCTTTGCAAAGAGGCTCTGCAGAGTGCACTGCCACTGATGGTGTGCAGTATAAAGAGAGATTAAGTGACCCAAATACTTGGTGATCATCTCTTTATCTTGTCCTCAGTGAATTTTTTTGAGAGCATCACACTGGCACTTGAATAGTACTGCTGAGGCCTGAGAACTTTGGCTGGCTCTTAGAAGGAGCCACTGTGCAGAAGCTAATTGTCTATGATTTAATGATGAAATTTGGAATTTGGAATAAACCTGAAAATATTTGCATGCTCTTATGATTATTTTCATAACATATCTTCCTGTCTGAACTGTTCAGGACTAAGACATTAAGTGAACTGTGGTAACATTGACTTTTTATCTTGTTGGATTTGTATTCTCTCTCTCTTTTATTTATTTATTTATTTTTTTTTTTAAGACAGATAGTCGTTTTTACTGTAGGTTCTAGCTCTGGTAGTCAGGACAAACTCCATTCTATCTTTATGTCTGGTCCCTATCACTGGTCTGCCTGTTTCTTGGCTCTTCCCCTCCCCATGGACAAAGGTTTAGTGGAGTAGTGTTTAAATGAGAGACTTGACACTGAAATTTCTTATTGTGTCCAGAGGTTGTACACAGATCTGTGGTGCCTGTTCAGTGCAGTTCAGGTGAGTTGTGGGGAATACCTAAGAACAAGAAATGGAATGAGGATTCAGGAAAGCTTTACTCTGTTGTCTAAAGAAACAACTAAAGTAGGTGGGAAAAAGTGTGCTGGTGTCCTAAGGCCAAGGAACAATCAGATCTTTTTGCCCAGGGGCTGGAACCCATGTCCCTGCCTTGGAGCCTTGTGCCACACCAATACCCTAGTGGCTCCATTAATTTAAATAAATATAAGTTGTTGAAATGTGTAGTTTCATTCAGGACCAGTGTGAGGTGTCACTACAACCAACTCACTGGGATTCCAGGCTCTGTGTGTGGATGGTGAAGCAGCAGCAAAGGAAAATGAGGTCCATGGGCAAGACAGCAGCAACTGTTAATTAATTTGGGAAACAAAAGAGGAAGAAAAAAGTCTCTTAAGCAGTCTGGGCTCGAGCTAAAATAGTACAGCAAGATTAAAATCAGTAATTGTCACGGGTGTTAATTAGAGCTGGGACCACACATTCAAAATGTGACTCACACAATATGCTAAAGCAGTCAGGTCTGACTCAGGTTACAGAGAAAAATTATTTTGCTCTAGCCTATCTTTGTATATGAAATATTTTTTTTTCCTCTGTGCAGTGTATGAAGTCTTTAGGGGACAGAGCTTATTAGAACTTAAGTGATAGCCAATACATTTGCCTGCATCCTCTCAAAGTTTGAACTCCCATATGTCAGCTCCAAAGCTGCAAACTCAGCCACAGTATTAAAGATCTTGGAGCCCTAAGGCACTGATCCAGTGTGAATGGAAATTCCTTCTTTTTCTGCATGTTATTTTAAATTTTCTGACAAATCAAATGGTATTATAAAGACATTTAGGGGGTTTAGCTCAGCTTCCTAAATCCTTTGGTGGATCATAAATATTTAAAGTTGATTATTTAAAAGAAGGGAGATAAAGGAGGATATTTACCTGTGAGCTAATTTAAATAAAAATATTAATATGTCTCTTTATAGAGTTTCCTTTCTTTAAAATCTCAACTATCAACTTCTGACTTGGAAAAATAAGTCTGTTCTTCTGGAATCTTAAAGAAAGATGGATATAAACCTGAAAATCTTAATATGCTGTCAGTTCCACGTAAAACCTTTTATACACTCCAGTCACATGGATTTCAGTTCTAATAAATGTTTGTACAGAAAGTTCACTTATGATAACCTTCCCTAGAGAGTAATATTGGATTGTGAAACTGTTGCAGGTTGTCATTCAACTCTTTTTTTACTCAAAGACTTCTTGAGTTTTATGATTCTTTGCAATTCTTAGAAAGTATCTCTCCCTGCTAACATATTCATACTATTTAATGTGCCTTGCTTTGGCATAGAAAAGTCTAAGGGCTAAAAGGTCATAATAGTGCAGATATGTTTTATTTTTTTTTCTGTAATTTATGGGATTTGGAAGGTATTTTGGGCTGAGGAAGGGGTTAGTTGCAGGATCAGCTTTGCTGCTCTGATTGCTGAATGTCAAGTGTTTTTAGAAGTGTACTTTTTTCCCCCTCCTCTGCTAATTTGGGGCAAGTCTAGGTTGCATCAAAAAATTCCTTGAATATGATATTATTGTACAGGAAAGTAATATTGATGAGTCAGTGCAACTCCATCTAGTAGGAGATGGACTGTGCTCCAGGAGGAAAGCAGGCTGCTCGCCCAGATTCACATGGCCTCTTCCCATGCAAACAGACCTTCTGTCCCATGGAATTCACAGAATTCCCAGAATGACTTGATGGAAGAAACCTTCAAGATCAGGAGTCCAACCCAATGCTCCAGAACCTCAACTAAACCCTGGCACCCAGTGCCGCATCCAGAGTTGGTTAAACACATCCAGGGACGGTGACTCCACCACCTCCCCTGACAGTCATTGCAGAACTTTATCACTCTTTCTTTTTTAAAAAAAATTCCTAATATCCAGCTTGTATTTCCCTCGGTGCAGGTTGAGACTGTGTCCTCTGGTTCTGTCAGTGCTGCCTGGAGAAAGAGCCCAACCCCACCTGAGCACAGGCACCTTTCAGGAGCTGTGCAGATTGATAAGGTCACCTCTGAGTCTCCTTTTCTCCAGGCTGAGCACCCCCAGCTCCCTCAGTGATTCCTCACAGGGTTTGTGTTCCAAGGGCTTGAATTCCCCTGCGTGTTTGACTGCTTCCCATGGATATGTGGATCCTTACTGGGAGACACAGGGATAATCAGTTTGGAGCTCAACACTGCTTCTGATCCTGAAATGCTTAGAAGATTCTTCATTGCGAAGTAAAATCCTCTACTCACTTTTTTTTTTTAAGCAAATGGATGAAATAGCTCAAAGATTAACCACTCCAGGATGCACTGACCTCCATGGCGTGCATGAACATTTGCAATTACTTTTAATAGAGCTTCCTATTTATGTTGGGAACTTAGTCACTCCAGTCAAAGTTTGTCCATCTTGGGCCAGAGATGTGAAGCAACCAAGTTCTGCTAATGAGAAAAAAATAGATTCCTATTAAGTGCCAACATTAAATTAAGTTCCTGCTCTTCCTGTTGGCAGCGTGGAGCCAGGCAGAAGGCAGAACCATATGTGCTTCTCTTAAGTGCTGATTTGCTGAAGTGTTGTTAGCCAGATTTAAGTGTTCTCCTTTCACTGTTAATAAGTGTGTTCTGGGACACTGAGTTACAGTCCAGAAAATCACCACACTCATTTCCAGCATTTGAAAATGTGGTTTAGTGCTAAAATGAGAAAAAAAAAAAAAAAAGGATTTTTGACTGTTAGGTATATTTTGTTTATATACGTTCTGATAAACATGAAGCTATAAAGAATAAATATAAATTTAAATACAGTCCATGAGAATGGGAAGCTGGACAGGTGTTTTGTGCCCAACAGGAATTAGAAGTTATGTAGAATAGAAGTAGCAGATCAAAGGCTTCTTGTTGCTGGTGGATTTGGTTGGATCTCAACCACCCCTCTCCCCAGATCCTCAGTTCCCTGAGCACAAGCAGTGCAGATCAATTCTGGCCACCTTCACAGTCTGCATTCAGTTAATTCATGGAAAAAGTGCTTTTGGCCTTCTCTGTACCCCTTCAGGTACAGGGCAGCCATTCCCTTAGCTTTACTCAGCCCAGTCGATTTAATTTGGATTAGCCACATCCTGGTAAAAAGCTGACAGTCATGAGGGACAAATATCAATAAGAGTATTTTAGAAAAAAAAAATCTATTTTCTAAATTTTACAGTCCCTGCTGTGGGAAGAAATAGTTCTGAACTTCAAGGAAAAGCAAACACAGGAGAAGAGGCTGGAAAAAGGGATCAAACCAGTAAAAGTATAGTAGCAGTAATGACCAAAACACGGAAGGTAGATGGGAGAGCAGAACTGCACCACAAAATCAGGGTCTACTTCCTCAGACTTGTTTCCTTTTAAAAGGTAGGCAAGAAATTTGGAGTAGAGAACCATGAATTCCTTCTCAAAACTGAAGTACAATCTGTTCTGCACATCTGTGGATGCAGATGGTCACTGTTCTTAATAATTCAGCACAAACCCCAGCACAGTTCCTTTGACTGAGGTAAAAACCCTGCATGCAACTCCTGATATCCATCCAGCCATCCCTGGGTACACCTTTCATTAACAGCAGCACCACAACCATTTCCACAACAACAGATCCTACATGCATTTGCTACAGTAAGCCAATCTGTCTTTAGAATAAAATATACCAAAAGAGAGGCTGAATGTGAAATGGTTTTGTTGTTAGTTGGAAATGACACCCATTCCCCACATTGTTTCGCCAAGATTTTAGGTCAATTTTTTTGTGTTATGGCTTTATATAATGTGTTAGTACATGCTTTCTAAAAGAAGTGGAAAATGTACCTATTACATGGAAGTGGAAAATGTGACCATTATTATGTTTATTGTGGTTTTGATTTGTTTTTATGCCTTGCTTTTCTCGCTTAAAATAACAAAGGAGAAAAATCTGGGGGATGGGGGAAACCACAGGACACTACACTATTGGTGCCTGCAGTTATCTGGGAGAAACAAACATGGGAAATTAGTGCTTGATAACTTGTAATAAAATGCACAGGAATATAATTAAAAGAAATCTTAGAGGAGGAAATAGTCTTGAGCTGCATGTTAAATGAAAGACTGTGTTAATATCTAGGTAGTATTTATAACTGAAGTAACACAGCTTATTTATTGATCTGGTCCCTTTTGCCAGCATATCAAAGTTACAGAACTGCAGTATATTTTTTCTTATGTGTTTTTGGAAGGAAAGTGAGCCTCAAGCTCTTTAGTAGCACCAGCAAATTGCAGCATCATGCTCCTTCAGTGTTTGTAGAATTTTGTATCCAGTATTGTGCCTCCTCTTTCAGTGTTAAGAAATGCAATTTGTCTTTTATTCCTTACCAAGTGGAAAACAGAATAGAAAAAATGAATGATGGTAATGATCATAGAATTTAGCCATTAAATGCAATTTTTCAGACAGTTCTTTTTGCTGCTACTAAGTTCTTTAGAATATGTTTACAGAAAATTGAGGAAAACCGTGAACTTGCCTTGAATTGGATGTTTTGGAGCAGTGTCATCCTGATACAGAAACTTGCTCCCTTTTTACAGTGGTTGTAGCTAGTTTTCATTGTGTGCTATTATTTGTTTTTGTTGCCATGAATTGGAAATAACATCCAGAAGTCAAGAGGGCTATGCTGGTGTAGAGCTGGAAAGCAACTGGAAATCAGGATCTGTTCAGGCTGCAAAAAGCTCTTTTTTTCTTCAAATAATCCATTTCCTCACACCCTGTGATTTTCACAACACAGCAGCATTTTTCTGTCCCTTTTTGTAAGGTTAAGGATAGTTTTTATTATGACTTAGTGCTGATGTGAAGGAGCATCTGCCTCTAGAAGAAGCTGTGCTTTTGGCTTGTCAGGCAATGTGTGATTGAACTTAGGGATAAATAGTTATTTTGGCCTGAATGGTTTCAGCAAATCTATCCCTTAACCTGGTCCCTTTGAAACTCCTGCACATTTCAGAGCCCTGCAATAAAGCTGCTCTGTCAACAAGGGGAACAGGGCTCTCCATGTAGGCAAGGAGTGAAATATCCCTTCATGGCCTCGTTACCACAGATTCACCTTTATTTACCTTTGAAAACAAATCATCTGCTCTGTAAAATGCTGCTCTGATGACTTTTCAGTGAATAGAGTCCAAAATGCCTCTGAAACAATACTGTGCCAGTGCAAGTTTTTAGTGTTTTAATTTGAATTGCTAAAATTGATATTTAAAATGAGACTTTATTGTGTTTCTATTCTAGTACTGGAAGTGGAGAAAAAAAGCAACCATCAGAAATACAAAGCTAAATATCAAAGACAGCTATTGTTCAGAGTGCAAGTCAAGGCTTATTTTTGAAAACCTAATAAATGAAGATTAAATTGTGAATGCTAATAGGTAAATGGAGAGATATTTGGGTGTATATTTGGGTATGTGTGTCTGAAATGGAACCAGTTCTTGCAGAGCATAACCAGTCTGGACTGGTTGTGAACTTTGCTAGGGCACACACTATTTTTATCTAAAAAAAGTAGATTTGAGAATTTTTGGTTTATTTTGGGTTGTGTTTTTTCCCCAATTTGGCAAAAAGGGAAATTGCTGATTTGTTTGTATGTTGTATCTTCTTGTGTGAAGAGATTTTGCTTTTAGTATAATTGCTTCATCTATGACAAAGAGCTAAATATGCACAATACACACTTTAGATAGCCTAGGCTGTTTACCGAGCAGACTGTATTATCATAAAACTAACTTAATACCTCCCAGGAAGGTATTTGAAATCTTCAGGAGTAGGAAGGTGGTAAGGAAAGGCTTTCCAAGAGCTTGTGTGCACAATCTCTGTCTTGGCTCTGTGTTATTCTGGTAGCCAAGGTGTTAGTGGAGTTGATTCAGTCAGCTCAGTCCTTTGTTTGTAACCTTGACCTTTTATGTGCAAATGCATTTCTGAGCTGTGTTTATCCCGTTTGGCACTCACTTAGGAGTGTTCATTGGGAACATAACTGCTGAAGCACTCAGGAACAGCACTCAGGAGGGCCGTGGCAAAGTTTCTTGCACTTTTAGTCACAATTTTAGGATCAAAGTTGGATTAATGAGACTAGTGACAGCACAGAGTTGTTTCCTCTTAACGGAGGGAAGGGAAACCTCAGGTGAGACCCAGCTTGCAGCTTTGGGGTCTCAGCACAGGAGGACATGGAGCCAGTCCAAAGAAGGGACACCAGGTGTTGATCAGAGGGGTTGTTCAGTCAGGAAAGGAGAAGGCTTTGGGGTGACCTGAAGTGCAGCTTTCCAGTCCCTGAAGGGAGCCTACAAGAAAGATGGAAAGAGGTTTTTTACTAGAGCATGTGGTGACAGGACACAGGGGAATGGCTGCAAGCTGAAAGAGAACAGGCTTAGGTTGGATAATAGGAAAAAAAATAAAAATAAAATCAGTGGGGGGAGTGGAGCAGGTTTTCCCCAGGAGCTGTGGCTGCCCCATCCCTGAAAGTGTCCAAGGCTGATGAAGTTCTGAGCAACCTGGTCTAGTGGATGTGTCCCTGCCCAGGGCAGGCAGTTGGATTGAGATGATCCTTAAAGGTCCCTTCCAACTTTAAACACTCTGTGAGTCTATGATCAGTTGGGGGATACTGAAAATAAGGATTAAAAGCCCCTGCAAACTGTTTTTCCAAATGGGGCTCCCTCTGAGGGTGTGCTGTGACACCCAAACCCTTTTGGAACAACAGATTTTCATGTGCACCTTTGCAGTGATGTGTTGGGGACGTCCCAATACAGGAAAAAGAGCAATTTAACGAAATAAATACGTAAGTTGTGGTCAGCTTCATTTAGCCTGCTATGAGGTATAAACAAAAAGTATCAGCCTTACTCAGCTTGGCAAAACAGGAGGGTAAAACATACAAACTGTGAGGTTTTTACTGTGAAGCATCAAACTTACCCTCTCCCACTATTATTCAAATGCTATTGCCACCTCTTTTTCATATCATCTAATGAGCTTGTAGTTACACTGAGCTTCAGAAGGTTTTAACACAGAGATTAAACAGTTTTACTGTGCACTTTACCTGTCTGATTTTTGCATTCAACCCAGCTGACATCTCTGGGTTAAGGAGGCTACTTTTCTCCAACATTACAACTTGAAATAGGAGAAATACAAATGTGTAGGAAATGCTGCAGGTGGTAGTAGAAAAGGAAGTGCAGGTGCTAGAGAGAAGGAAGATTATTTGGCACTATGCTAAATACCCCAAAAGATGGGATATTTATGCTATCCCATCTATATATATTTATACTCTGAGAGAATTTATCCACATCAAAAAATGTTATGGGCCCACAGAGGCCTGGGAGAAGGGAACAGGTGATTTTGAGGATGTTAGTCTCATATTAAATATGCAGAAGGGAAGATTATCCTGTAGCATCTGTGGCCAAGTCCTGTCAAGTGAGCAAAGTTTTGGCTCTTGGATTGTTTCTCTTTGCTCAATTTCATCTCCAAAGAATTCCCTTCACATGCTTCAAGACATAGGAAAACATTGTAGTGATCTGGGTGTCTCTTTAAAAAACGACCAAAATCAGAGTCTTTAATCCCTTACTGTTGTGTTGCAAAGACCTGGGTTCCATTATCTCCCTGCACTGCTCTCATTTTCCCAGGAGTCACTGGGCAGTGCAGTGGGAATCCCAGGTGCAGAGGAGCGCCTGCTCTGGGGAGGATGGTGCATGTTTCATTGCATGGTTCAGAGTGCCACCTCCCCAACAGAGCACAAGCCTTTGCAACAGACTGATTGTCACTGTTCTGCTCTGGAAAAATTGTCCCTGGGAGAGCAGAGGAGCCTTCTGTGATCCAAGGAAGCCTTGGAAACCTTTAGGCAGCCTGCCATGGTTTGTAGGAACAGGTCTGGTGTTGATGTTTCTCCTTTTTCTCCTTCCCTCCATTCTCTGTGGCACAAATATGAGATGGCTCTGATGAGGATAAATTGCTCAGGTGTTGTTTCTGAGACACTTCTAATAAAGTGTCAGAGATGATTGCAGGAGGGCTTGGTGGTTTTGACATCATTACTGCTTGTTTGGGTGAGACTGACATTTAGCTAAAATCAAAATTTAGGAATATCACAAAGGAACAGTTAGTGCTGATTTTTGTATGTAAGAGGTGTTTGTTTTGTTGGTTGCTTGATTTGGTTTATAAATTACAGCCTTGCAGGATTCTGTTCTGCTGTTCACTCTTTTGCTTCCACCTTCACTCCTTCTAAATTATCCTTGCTAACTAATGGTCTCCACTCAAAATCCTTTATAGATCTCACAGAAAATCATTAATGTGTTCAAGAAGGGCACCTTAAACTTTTCATTTAATTCTCAAATTTTTACTTGATAAGATTCAGACCAGGAGGGAGATACCAGCACTGCCTTTGGCTTTTAATAGCTGAGTTTTAGTGACAAAATTAGAATGGTTTGTAGTGCTGGTCTGGCTCTTTTCACCTCATCTGATATCGATATCAGTGTGCGTAATGCTCATGTGGGCCTCCCCTGAGAATGTCTTCTTTAAAAGACAATGTAATCATAAGATCAGATGAAGTTAATATTCTATGTACTAGAGAGATTCTGTCACCTGGCACCATGATGGTTCTCCTGGATGCTGCATTGTAATTATACAAATGAAATGGAAGATGCCTGTCTTGATTGAATCTTTGATTGATTGGACGGGCAGGTTGTTAATCAAGCTGGAAGAGCATTGAAAGCCTTGTGTGGGAGTATTTCTTGTACTGTTCTCGTTTTTCTGTTTTATTGATGTTTCTTTTTATTAATTTTTCTAAAGAAAAAAGGATAAAAAAAAAAACAAAAAACAGAGCAGGAGAAGCAGAATCTTACTTTCATTGTTTCACAACAAGCCAAGTAAAGACAAAAGGAAAGAAATTGAGACTGGAAGGTCTGTCTTAAAAAAAAAAACATATATAATTGGCTTAGTTTTCCAAACAAGTCTGTTTAAAAGAGCAGAATATGGAGAAGAATGATTTCTGTCTTTGCTTTCTGAAGGAACATATGCAGGAAAAAAATGGAGATTCAGGATTGCCAAAAGTGCATGGAAGTCTGTTTAAAAAAAATTCCTTTGTAAGTCTATCATAGTCCAAAGTAATAATGTAAATATTAAAGTTAACTAGATCAAGTTCAAGGCAATTAAATTACACTCCATTAATCAAAAACCTTGGTAAGCTTGAATGTCAAACATCTGTCTTGAATCTAGTGCATAATAAGGGTTTCTTTGAAGGCATGAGAAGTGGCTCCTGGGGTCCCAGTGGCCTGGCAGTTGGGAAATGGAAGCCCAGTGCTGAGGTGGTGTTTGGAGGTACATTTGGTTATTTATGCTAGGGAAGAGGTGTTTGGAGGTACATTTGGTTATTTATGCTAGGGAAGAGGTGTTTGGAGGTACATTTGGTTATTTATGCTAGGGAAGAGGTGTTTGGAGGTACATTTGGTTATTTATGCTAGGGAAGAAGTGTTTGGAGGTACATTTGGTTATTTATGCCAGGTTATCGGAAATAACCAATTGTGAGCCATTTGATACTGAAATGAAAATAAAAGGTAAGCTAAAATTCTGCTTATAAGACTGTGTTTCCCGGGCCTTTTCCCTAGGTATAAATGGAAATGTTCTATAGCCTGGAATGATTTGCCATTCCTCTTGCCTTAAGCAGCATGCCCCTGTCTCATATCCTGAGACCAGTCCTTCAGAAAGCCCATTAGTGGCTTCTTTCTAGTATGACAACTCATCTTTCATAACAACCTTCATCCTCATTTTGTCCATTCCTTTGCCACCCCACCAATGTGGAGCCTCATTCCCCAAGGTACAGGTGTAGTTCTGTTCCCTGAATGTTTCAGCCCTATTCATCTGTCTGTATGCACCACCACCTGCTCCAGAGATGGGGATGTGGAATTCCTGACTTCCACTTGTCCTTCTCCTTCATCTCTTCTCCCAGAAGAGCCCTTGACCTGCTCTGTGGGTGGGTTTTGTGGTCCACGCCAGAAATGGTTTTTAAGTGCTTTGAGGTCTTCTGTGAAGGACAGGAAATGTGAAAACCCACTGATGGGCACGTCAGGCTAAACACCACCTTCCCACCAGCAGTGCATCCTGTGACCTGCTCCAGCTGAAATGTTAATGTTTAAGTGGATTTTTACTAGAAATAGGTCTCCCAGATTCTAATTCTGATGTCAGAGGTGGCCAGCAATATCAATAAAAAGCCAGTAGTGTGGCCTTTATTCCCCGCTGCAGCGGAGGTATGTGACAAAAATAAGTATGGTAATTTTATAGCTTCCTTTTTATTTTTTTTTTCTGCTCAAAACATAGCTGTGTTAATCTGAAAGACAGCTGATTTTTCAAGGTCAAAAGTGCTTGGCTATAAATTGATGAGCTATTATGGATGTCTGTGGTTTTTTTTGATGGTTCTGTATTAATAATATGCTTGCAGAACAGGCCATAAAAATTCCATTTAAGGGTATTAAAACATAGCGGGACATTTAATCAGGTTAGAATTCCTGTCAGCTGGCTGTAGTCACGGTGTTGTTCAGTCCATCATTAACAAAGTGTGCAGGAGATCAAGAAAAATGGCTGTTCCATCATTTCAGCTATTGCTGGAATGACCTTTTTCTTTTGGGCACTTGGCACTTTTGCTTTTTGAGTGGAAATACACTGCACAATTTTGGGGACATCGTTGGTGGGAAGAGTAGTCCACCCCTCCTTCTGCAGGCAAATCTAGATAGCAAAGTAGAAGAATAGGAAATATTTATATTTAAATGCAAATATTTATAAATATTTGTAACAAATCTTTTTGTAACAGGAAAACATGCAATTTGCAGCACAATTGTATTAAAGTGCAGATTGCATCATCAATTTCTAAATTATTCTTTAATAAAGATCTATTTGTTTTGTTGGTGGTGTGATGCACATGGCTGCTCTTGAGCAACCTTACCATGAAAATCAACTTACAGTGGAAAACACTGCAGTTCAAAATGGGTATTTTGAGGTACTGAGGGTTTTGATGGGTGGCAAAGGTGGTGATATTTCTACCAAGATTAGATTCCATGTAAGATCTGTAAGATAATTTTGTGCATGAATTCCCAGTAGACAAATTTCAAATTAATATGTCCCTTTTTACATTGAAATTAAAGTAGATTCAGAAGTAAATGAGACTGTGCAAGAAAATTAAGAAAATTAATTGGAATTGCATTACATTATGATTTTACATGTAGTAAATTATTTTAAAAACAAAGATTTTCTTGATATGGAGGATTCTGATTTTGAAGCACTTAGCAGATATCTTTTGTGGCAGCTTCTTTAGAATACATAAAAAAATAAGTTTGTTTTTATGCTAGAAAAGCCTTGATATAGTCCTTGCCTACATTTTTAAAGGGACACCTTGGTAAATTATGCCAATTGCGTTATAGCAATAATGTTATTAATTATGAACATTTTAAGTGCAAAATATTCAGCTAAATGAACAAAATATATTTTAATTAATATTTAACCTATTTCAGTTTTGACAGAATTGATCATACTTTAAGGCATTTTATATTTTTTGCTTTTGTGTCACAAATGTTTTTGTGACCATTTTGGGTTCGCCTTGGGTGCAGCCCTGGCTGGGCTCTTGTGCTGCCCAAGGTGGATCCATTGAGGCCTTTTAATAAATCCCTGCTTTATTCTTTAACTCTGTCTGGCCTCTGTTCTAAGTCAGCTTTCACAAGGCATCACCTGAATAATTAAATAATTGCAGCACAACCCTAAGGAAGCAGAGTAAAAATCTGACTTGAAAAACCTCTTGTGCTTCTGGTTTGAGTCTTGCTTATCGTGTTTTTTTCTTGAATTAGAGTTGTGGGCAGAGTTTTCTACAAAATGTGGAGAAGGATGATAAGTTATTAAATGGGATATAGGAAGTGAAGTTCAGGGACTAAATAGCAGCTTACATTCTGGGACTATATAAGGGTGGCTGTGGTAATTTTCCCCATGGTAAAACCCAGATATTTCCTGTGAGATGTGCATAATATTCTCAGCAAAAGGCATCTTAGGGAACTGTAGGGAAAATGGAGCTATGTGTGGCTTTGCTTTCAATATCTTCTGTGTGACATAGCCCTATAGTCTTCCTTAATATATAGCATAAGAGGAGAAGCAAATATATAGCAAAGGAGAGGAGATTATAAAAGGCTTTTTATTAAGTGATATAGTTCCAGATAATTATATTTTTCCTGAATCCAATAAAAGTTAAAGATATTTGGCAAGTGAGCACTTTGGCAAAAGTGCTTTACTTCTGTGTGCTGAATGTGCTGATTGTGGGATATGGTGCCTCTTACGGAGGCCTTGAGAGATTGCTTCTGAAGCATCAGGTGGTGTTTCTGCATGGCTTTACAGAAAATCTTCCCAATAAAGGGCCACTCTAAGTAGCCTGTGGGTCTTCAAAATTGTAGCCTTCTGACAGGAGGCCAGGAGTGCTGCTTTGGTGGGCAAGCATTGCTCACTCAACTTTTTATTGGGTTTTTAACACACTTTACAAGCCAACCACAAACTGCTAGTAGGATTTCCCTCTTATTTTCACTGTGTTTATTGGTAATGTTGGTTAATCCTTTAGCAGCTATACTCTATAAAATCTAAGCACAGAATGAAATATTTATTATGAATTTTCTCACCATGAACTGGCTTTTGTCAGGTTTGTCAGGTGGAGGTGGCAAAACTCTGCTGGCAGCACGTCTTTGGAAGCAGCATCAAGAGCAGCCTTTGCCTTCTGCTGTTCCAAGAAATATTTGCAGTTTTACTGGTTTCAGCGTGCTTATCTTCAAAATCTGGATTGGACCTTCTAATCCTGTGTCACTGCTCCCCCTCCACTATGGCAAATGTTCACACCAGTTGTACTTATTTACCTCAGGCAAAAAGAATCTTGTTAAAAGAAAGTCTGTCTAACAAAACTTCAGTTATGGCAGCAGCCTGCTAACATCTTGCATGGGTGGCAGCATGCCAGTTAATGGTACAAATGAATATATTTATTGATCATTTTTTAAATTAGCAACTTCAATGAGAAAAACTTGTATTTCATTTACATGCAAAAAACCCACGAAAAACAAACAAAAAAAGGGATAAAACCCCACCAAACCACAAAACCCCCTCAAGCAACATGCCCCTCCCCACCAAAACTTAAAAGATATCATTGTGGATAACTGAAAATGCTCCAGAATCACCACATTGGCTGCTGATGGCTGAATAGTGTGAGGCTGGTGACAAGTCTGTTTCAATAAAAGAGAGAGAAAAAGACAGCTGTCATTTAACATGATGTTCTCAGTCTTTTGCAGAAACAATTATAAGATGCAAATTTCTATTCACTTCCTCAGCCTGCACCTTCATTTCTACTGATGCAAACACATGCACTTAATAGTATTCCATAGTTTCTATAAATCCATTTGCCTGTGACTGCTTTGGTTGTTTAACCCTCAAGTCCAAAATGTGCTCACTTTTTTCGTTATCTTTTTATTATTTATCATTTATCCAAATATTTCAAGCTCCTCGTGCTTATGCTTAATGTTTTGTTTTCAAAATTCACTTCTCAGATTATTTGGGGACAGTATTTATTCCCTGAGTGTATTTGCAAGGCACCAAGCAGGGTTGTACCCTCCGTGTTCATGACTTTTAATATATATTTACATTATTTTGACTGTGTCATAAAATATACAGCCTGAACAAACACTGCAGCACCCTCTGTTATATTCTGAACTTTTGGAATTCAAGTGTGATTTAAAATGTGATGTGGTTTCTACTTGAGCAGTCCATCTCTGTTTTTAGCACATCCATCCTCTGGAATGGGTGGGACACAGGGGCCACAGACTCCTGTGCCTGGGAGATGGAATAGGGAGAGTTTTGTATGCCCTGGAGCATTTTCTGCTCAACAGCAAAGTCCTGAGGCAGGAAAGATGTGAGGGAGAAGAACTGGGTGGAAAAAGCATCTCTGAGAGGTAGGAATTTCACCAGCAAAATTCAGAAATTCTCAGTTTTGGTCTGTGGGATTGCCTGGAAGGCAGGACCAGTCTTGAACAGCCTGAGGTTTCTCTCAGCACATTCAAGATTTGCACTCTGAATCAGATTTAAGGAAATATGATATCAGGGTTTCAGAGGCAGGAATTTGAGCCTTTCTTTGTCAATGGGATGGGCTCCATGTCAATGCTCTGCTAGGATGATATAAATCCATTCTCGTCACACAGAACACAAATATCTATTATTAGAAAGTAATGAACAGTTACTATTGAAATAAAAACTTCCTAATAAAAACCTACAGTTTCCCATGCAGCAAATTGCCATCAAAAGAATTAGGCATACATTGATTTCAGTGATTTTTCCTATTTTCAGCTCCATGAATTGCTAAGCAATAGGAAAACATACTGTACTCTGGATTCTTGTAAGTCATTGCAATCTGGTACTTGGAGCCATTGTATGAGCCAAATAACATCTGTTCCTCAGAAAGATATTACAGTGTTTTTATAATCCCAAGTATTTGTGAGATGGAAGGAGACTGAAGGAGATAATGTGGCAAAGCCAGTCAGCTACAACTTGAACCTTGCATGAATCTTTTTGGGAATCTTTTTCCTATTGTTTATGTTACCTTACTATTGCCTGCTATCCTTGGTTTGTATTCACCTGGATGTAGTCAGAATCTGTCAAAATTGTACCTCAGGAATATTCCCTCAAAAATTGCATCTTCCCACCTTTGGGAAGCTGTTCAAGCTCTGAGACTTGTCCAGTGTCCTGAAGCAGATGCCCCTGATCCCACAGAGGCTGGAAAACAGCTAGAAATGGGATTTTTCCAACAAGTTCAGTGTGAACAGAGCTTGGATTCTTCAGTTGAAGGGTTAATTTGTAATATGCCATTTCCCACCCCCTCCCCCATTGAGATTTATGGGTCTGGCATAGAAAATGGATTTGAATGTCCTGGAATAGATGAAAAGAAGTATGAAAGGTAGATGAAACAAAAGGATATATTTAATTTGAAAAAAAAAATTAAATGTATCCTTTTGTCTTAGAAAATACCAAATTGGGCAATTAATATTCTGTATGCATAATTGTTGTAACATATATGTCAAGCTAGATAATGTGCTATGAAAAGTAACTGCAAGAATGAAGAGAGAGAATGTTGACTAAAGGACATATTATAGAATGTGGCTCTTTCTCTTGTAAATTGGTACTGAACTCATTCTGTTTTAAATTATTCATTATTTTGACTGTTTTCTAAAGATATATTTAAGCCAGTGTATTTTTTTTCAGGTTTCTCAGTAGAGGAGTTGCTTCAAATATTCAGTATTTATGGTTTCATGTGTGAGCTGTTTTTAATGTTCATGTAGATAATAAACTACACTGAAATATATTTTAAAATACTTCCGTGAATATTTTTGTATGCAAAGCAGTTTGCTTGCTTGCGCTCAAAACGTGCCTTCAAAATGCAGGAGAATTATGTGAAAATGGGTTTGTTAAAGCACATGGAACAAAACACAGAAAACAAGTAATTTTTTTCTGCATTTGTGCATTTCAAAATGAAGTCTAGAACGCTCTTGCCTGGTATGGCCATGATTTGAAACTTGCTTAAAATGGTGATTTCCAGATGGTGTAGCCCAAGCAATTTCGATGCTGTTTCCTTATGTTGGGGTTTCCTCATATCCATGGCATGAATTAAAGCTGGATGATGGAACAAGCCATCATTGGTTTATCTTCTTATTTTCTAGTATTGTCAGAGTATCCTGGAAGTGCAGCCTGAAGTTTTCTACATCCAAAAACTATTTATGTGGGCTCAAGGCATGCACTCAGGGTCTCTATATGTGTACATACAGCTTTATGTGCCTGTGCACCCACCTACACCCATCCCATGCCCAGGTTTTTCCTGTTTCGTCTTGGTAAAGGTTCATAATCACACAATGTTTCCAGTTTCTTATCATAGTCTATATGAAAATGATCAATTTTTTCAGGGCTTGTGAATTTTCAGAAAGGCAGCAGGAGTATTTAGCTAAGAAAAAAACACGAGGCTGTTGAATGCACCCTGCTCTAGTGAGTGTGGTCTAAAATGTAATTCCTGGTGTTGGGAGCCCCTGAGGTGGTAACAACTGGAACCTGGAAGAGAGTCACATGGAATTAGCATTTCATGCTTGTGTGGCTCTTGCTTGCTCTCCCAGGGTTCTGTTGCTGGCAGCTGTCAGGAACAAGGAGTCCTGGTTGGATGAGCCCTTGGTGTGGCTCAGCACAGCCCCTTTCTGCTGGCTTTGATTTATTTTTTTAAGTTACTTTTACTGCAGAACGTGTCACCTGTTAATTACCTCACTGCTATTATTTGTCATTAATATCTCTTCTCTGCAAAAGCAAATTGCTGAAGGGTTAGCAGCTCATTAAATATGAGAAACTGAAGTACTTTGGAGCTGCTTTAGTTTTTCAAACATTTGTTATCAAGAGTGCTTGAGACGTAATCCAGTGGTGAGTGTTGTGTGTCAGCTGGTGTCTGACATCCCTGGTGGGAGGTGGCATTCTCTGCCACAGGGTCTTAGAAAATGTTGTCAAAGGACACAGGGCAGCTGATGGTAGGAACTTTATTTGGAAATGATTGCTAGAAGTCAAGGATTATTATAAATGCTGTAAAAATAAATTTTTGTTAGGAAATGGCACCAGTGTTGGGATGGGGTATGTTGTACAGCAATTGTCTTCTGCTTATAATTAAAAAAAAACATTTTGATGCCTTTTCCTGTTTATTTTTGCACTGTAAATATAATATGGATCTTTTAACAAAGACAATAGGTACTGACTTGTATGGTGTATTTTTTGTAGTGGTCTGTTCTTTCCTATAAGTGTCTGGTTAAAGCCACTGGAGAATTCCATTGTTCCTCATCTTTTGTGGGTTAATTTCTGGAGATGGACAGGAATAGAAAGATGAATATGCATTCCTGCAACGATAGTGTGAGATTGTTCTACATTTTGAGTATGTTTTTGCAGTAATGTGGTGGAGTCTTTGGAGGAGCACACTTTAATCCATTTTTGTTAGGAGTCTGGAGAACTTGATACCAGCTCGCTGGGCTTTTGATGATCTGAAGTTCTAAAAGATTGCTTTGAATGACAATTGAAAAGAGCAACAATAACTGTGAACTCCCTACAATCACCTACTCAAGGCATTTCCATATTCTTTTTTTGTCCTCCTGGAAGAGGTATGGACCTCAAGTTCACAAGTTTGCCTGGAGCTGTGAAAAGTTACACAAAGATAATTTGGTGAAAAGCAAATAAAAGCATAGTGGGTGTTACCAAGGATAAAATACACAGATGATGCTCAGAGATTGAAGTGAATTGAGCATATGATGAGCTGTTGTTATTGGCATAGTCAGTGCCTACATGGTCACAATCTTATTTACAGAACTCTTACTGCTTCCCTAAGGAAGCAGAGCAAAAACTGACTTTCAGTTCAGGGTCATGTTCTAAACTGGATGAATTTTATGGCAAAAATGCCATTTTTAGAATTCAAGTGTCTGAATATCATCCTAAAAAGGTGCAGAATCTGAAATTCCCCCCCAAAAGCGTCATATTTCCATGATTTGGCTGGCTCCACCTAAAAGCAGAGTTGAACCAGTGGTAAGAAAGATAATGAGTGTTGTAAGTATGAATCCGTAGAGTTCTCAAGAAAAGTTTTTCTTCCTCTGAAATTTGCATCAACTTTTTAGAAAGCTCATGGATGGAAAACCTATTTATCTAGTTCAGTTCCAGTTATGAGCTCTTGTTAATCTTTGTGCAGTAGCACGAAGTAGGAAGAGATATTTTGACTTGTTTTTGTATTTGAAAAGCTTTATCCTAAATCATGAGATGACAAAATCTTGTAAATCTCTAAAGGGAAAAAAAAGAGGCATATATCAGGTACATAGCAAATTTTTAAAAAATTCACTTTCAGTCAAACTTCAATTTGCAGTTATGACAATAGGAGGTTTGAAAACATCTGCACAAAAATGCATCAGGGAACATTATGAATTCTATTTCACATAAAATTTTCAGTTTTGACAAAGTGTCTTTATCTCCTTAAAGAGATGTTTTACCTAAAAATTCTCAGGTAGCAAGAACTAAAGCTATCAGCCCTGTAAGGATGACATGTTTGAAAGTCTTTCTACCACATCACTGACAGCCCAGAGAAAGTTTAGGCAAATTTTTGGGTGATCTGCCACATAAAAGCAGTGTCAAATTTGCTGATTTTAAGAGTCTAATGCAAATTTTCACTGTTAGATATTCTGTTCATCAATTCCTGGAAATATTTTCACCCAAGCTTGTATTTTTGTCCAGTTGAGTCAGTTATTTACCTACACCTCTGCAACATGCAGGTGTTTATTTGCATTTATCATATATATCATATCATACAATCATTTATCAAAGCTTTGAGAGTAAACCATTGGCATAGTGAAACAGAAAATAACAACATAGCAGGGTACAGGATTTGGGCTTTTCTTCCAACCAATTGGGTATGCAAGAAATTAATCTTCTCAGCATATCAGCTAATGCAGTGAATCTAATCCTTGTTTTAAAGAAAATTTTAAATGAGGCTGGCTTACACTGTGGTTCTGGAAATAAAAAAAATAGTTGCTTTGAAGTGTTGAGAACCAAAGATAAATGTTCTAACCAAATGACATAAATATAGTGATTTTAGCAAGCATTACATAATAGAAGAAATGAATGCCTATTTTTCCCCAGCTCTAGTTTTTCAAAATTACCATATTTGCCTTCTTCAATCTATATTATAATATCTAATCTATCTACCTAATCAATATCTAATTCTGTATTTTAGAGAATAAAATTGAAATAATAGTTTTCAGTTCCCTTACATTTTGTAGACCTGATTATACTTTTGTAATTTTTTGAATGCTGGAATTTGTTTTTCTTGTTACCGGCTACTATTCAGGTGGCTGTCTTGTAAATCAGCATGATTTTGTTGTTTTTGCAATATTTTCTTAATCTTTAGCAGCAAAGTAGAAATTGGTACAGAATTTCTGGTTAATTGTTGCTTTTTTTGGTGGATATCTCAAAAGGAGATGCAAGAAGTTACTTTGCAATAATTTTCAGGCTCAGGGTTGCATGTTAATTCAAGATGAGAAGTTTCTAACATTAACAGCAAAATGGTCACATATGCAGGATTGATCACAAACCTTAAAGTTAATAGTGTATCAACCAAAACAAATTAGAAATTGAAATATACAACAGGGTTAAAAAATGAGGAAAAAATTGACAGAGCGGTGTAAGTTTTATGACATTTAATCAGCTCCTGTGCCTGGCACTTTTTAAATATAAGATTTAATTTAAATGAGTATTTCCTATTAAAAATGCTAGAATTATCCTTTCAGCAATAAAAGTTATCAATTAGAAATTATAAAGCAGGGATTTGGCATTATAAAATTTTATATGGAAGGTATGTATTTCTTACTGAGGTGGAATCTATAACTACATTTTAAAATATCTGGATATGTGTCTAATATTTATTAATAGACCTTACCTAAAGAAAAAATGGAATAAATTACTTTTAAGTAAGTTAATTTCAGAGTTCTACTATCACAGGCAGATTCTTTTGAGGACAGACATTTGGTGAGGTTTGGGTTCGTGGAGAATGCTGGACAAAAGAGATGCAGATGCTGGACAAATTCAGCCCCTGGCAGTGTAGAAATCTGAAACATCCATGTAGCTTTAGTTCCAAGGTGTTTAAAAGAGCTTGGCACTTTTTCAACGTGGGGCTGTTAAATTCCCAAAACAAATAAAGCAAAGTTTTTGCACAAAATTTCAACAGTCAACCACATGGTTCATTTGTCCATTGAAAATGTTTAGCATCAACTTCTCACAGAAAGTAGATAATTGCTTCTGATGAGATGCTTTTATTAAATATTCTGACTTTATTTTTAAGTCTTTAAATCCCAAGAAATAGTTCGAAAGAAAAGAGGAAGAAGTAAAGAGAATTATAAAATGAAGGGAAATGGGAAATAAGGGAATGCCACCACTCTCTTTTCAAAATCAGACATAAATTTCCATTCAGGTCTTAACCTCATCAGACTAATAGACTTATATTTAAACAGGCATTTAGCAGAGCAGAAATGGCTTTCCTGTCTAGTATATTTATAACCTTGAAGGCCTTTCCCTTATTTTTCTCTTTCCCTTGACCTTTTTTAGAACACACTTTTAAACTGTGAAGTGGTGAATGTCGTACAGCTTTGCTGGAGGCACATTAAGCTCACTCAAAGCACAAATGTTACTGTATAAAGTTCACAAACTTTCATTTATTTTGTCTCCAGAAAAGAAAGGTTAAATATTCCTTTTTTTTTTTTTTTTCTTAAGGTAATACTTTGGCAGTGACAAGTTGAAACCTACTAAATATAAATGGGCCTTTAAAACCATACTGTGCTTGTGAATAAATCTCAAACCGCTTTGAGTTAATTTGAGATAACTTTGCATTAAATTTCCATGCCTCCAAAACATAATAATTAAATGTTTTGGTTTTTTTTAAAGAAAATTTGAGCTGTTATTTGGCTGTGTCTGTATTGGAAAGGAGGATCAGATCAGTGTTAGGATAGCAGTGAAACGATAGAAGTGCCTGATGAATTATGGTGGTGTTTTCCACTTTGAACTCTGCCTAGTCCGGTGTTGTGATGAGTGTTTGCTACCAGTGGAAGAACTTTAGATGCACTTTTGGAGAAAAGATTTGTTGCTTCATCTCCCCCCAACAAAATCCAGGCCATGCAGTCCGAGGGTGCTGAGATTGGGACCTTCTAAAGTGGAAGTGTGGATGGTGGTGAGACCTGGTCTCTGCTGGAATGCTCCTGTGACATTCCTTGTAAGTCTCACTCTAAAAACCTTGAATTCTGTTTTACTGCTCAACCTTTGGAGCTTTTATATCTAAATTCTGTTTTAATCTGAATCTCAAGAGAGAATAGATATTTAGATTGTTTTCCATTGTTGAGACTTCTCATCAGCCAGATCAAAAATCATGTTGAATCTCTGTGTATCCATGCTGGTCAACAAATTGGGCCTTGCTCAGTGATGCATCTGCTGGATAACCAATTTCCATTGGTGTTGCCCCCCTTTTTTAAGGTCTGCAGACCCTACAGATCCTGATGACTCTGTACACTGAGTTAATTCCAGGATGTGGGAAGGGGATGTCCCTGCTTGCTGGAGTGGATTTGGGGATGATCAGGAATGGTTTCTGATAAAGTAGAATAAAGCAGCACAGGGCGCTGTCTGGAGCTGGTATTGCCAAAAGCACTGTGCAACCATGTCCCTCTGTGTGACAACCTGGATTTCTCACCCCCATTGTTTTGTCAACTTATTTCCATGTGTAGAATACCTAGAATTCAGTCTAACAGGAGGAAGCACGAGCATTTTTGCATTGCTGGTTCCTTTCTTTCAGTCTCTGTTGTCTTTTTAGTGCTTGTCCCTGTGCAGATCCTGAGAGTGAACATTGTCTGTCATCAACAAACTTTTCATTTTGGGTGTGAGTTAGCAATGACTGGAACAGCGGTTTGTAACTCAGCTATTAGTGAGGATCAGCCCTTTTAGTTTTCCATGCAGATCCTGTGGAAACAAGTGCTCTTCTCCTGCGTCTCCTTCTGGCCAAGCCCACAGGACACTGGGTACTCTTGACAGCCACATGGCAGTTTCAGTGTGGGGACTGTCAGTAGTCCTCTAACAGCACCTGTTTTCTGTATATCCAACCAGTCATTTTATTTGAACAATTGGGCTTATTTGACTTATAGATGCAGTAGTTGCTGTAATGAATTCATGAAATATGCATATGGTGGACTAGAGGAAGCTATCAAGACTCATGCATTTTGCATGGGGCTCACTCACTTTCTTCCTCCTCCTGCAGGTCTCCTCCCTCCTGGATAATGTGGCTTAGTGTGTAAGAGCCTTATGTTTTCAATAAACTCTCCTCTTCAGGAGCTTCATTGTTGAAAAGCTTATTTGCATTTTTAAGTGTGCGTGTTAAGGAAGATTTATTCCAAAACTTTAAAGTCCTAAACCCATCAGGGAAATAAAAAAGTCCTCCAAACTGGGAGTAAGGTTTGCAGAGAACGGCTGAGGTTTTTCCATGCAGCTCCCATAGCAGTTGGGCAGCATCCTAAGGCAGAGTCAGGAAGCAGAAAATTTGCCAGCGTGTTTGTAATGCTTTAAATAAAACCCCAGGCATGCCCTGTGACCAGAACCACATCTGGTGAGAGGGGCCATGCTGTTCCCTGGCCCTGTCCTTCACCTCCCTCCCTAGGCTTTCAGCTTCTCCTGCTCTCCTGTCCAGCAGGGAGAAGGGAAAACCACATCTCTCCCTCTCTCCTGGGCTCTGGTGCCCCAAGGATGAGGTCAGCTTCTCCTGCCTTGGAGCTTCACCCAGCAAACACCACCCCAGTGTCAGTTTAGGGACATTCTGGAAGTGCATGGAAAACACAGAGTTTTGTGGCATGAAACCAGAGATGATGGGTGCCCCCTCACTGCATTTGTTCCATGTTTAGCATTTCTGGCTTTGTCTCTGGAAGACAGAAATGTCAGGGGGACAGAAGGGACGGTCAGGGCGTTTGAAGAACTGCTGAAACAAGCACCAGGGTGAGCAAGGCTCAGGCTTTGAAATGCTAATTTGAAGGCAGAATGCAATGAAATGTCACACTGCATCCAAACTCGGAGAAAGTTGGATCCTCCTCTCCTGCTCCTTGGATATCTGCACCCAGGCACTGGCAGTGAACAGAGTGCTCATCCAAATGGCTTTGCCCTGGTCCTGATAAAGGTTTCACTCAAAATGCTTCTGTGAGAGCAGCTGTGTGATGGCCACACACCACAATGACAGCAGCCAGCAAAAACCTTGAAAAACCACATGAGGAGTTGCTCCTCCACTTCTTTGGCAGGTGCTGGCTGATCTGGTCTGTGCATTGAGTGCCCCAAATTTACTCCTTGTGCCAATGTGTGGGAGCTGATGGTGTGGATTTAGGTAACCTTGCCCAAGCACTTCTAACCTAACCCAGCACTTCTTCCAGTTAAACCAGCTGCGAGTTTGTTTTTAGTTTTTATACCCCCTTTCCCTTCTCTTGCTGTTTGCAGAAGCAAAGGAAAAGGAAGCTGAAGTATTTTAAAGGAGATTTCAGGTGGAGATGTGTTAAGGGCTAACCACAGTGCTGCTCTAAATATTTCAGATACTCATTCAGATAAAATGTAGGCTAGAAAATGAAAGCAAGTAAAAAAAAATTAAAACAGAGCTCAGTTTAATGCATTTATTTATCTTGAGAAAAAAGCCTTAATATCCCACAAATTAAAAGAATCATCCTCTACTTGCTTTACTTTTACAGTGTTTATTCTCTGTTTCTGTGTTTCTTGCAGGGTAAACTTCATTGCTATAGCAGATTGGTCATTTCAGTTCCACAGTATATGTATTTACAGGGAGGAACAACTGGCATTTTAAATCCATGTCCCTCTGTCCTGTGACACAAAGCTGTGGAGTCCACAGAGCTCTGCAGCATGGGCAGAACTCTTACATTCATCTCTGCACTCTTTGGTTTTGGCCTAACTTTAAGAAATATAATAATCCTGCATCTCAAACTGTAGTGTGGTATTCCTGTGGGCTGTGTAGAGACCTCAAAAGCTTTCAAATGCATTTGCAGTCACCCTGATTGACACAACCAAGAATTATTTATGCTAATGAAGGAGAGATGTGACAGACTCTGCAGCATGTTGGTGTGGCCTCCTGGTTAAAGAGCTGACTTTAACATCTCTTACTTGCAGATAGGATGCCTCTGTTTGTCTGTGTCTTGACTGCAAAGTGGGGAGAGCAGTTCTTTCTTACAATTAAACTCCTTCAGAGCTGTGGAGGGGACTGGCTGTGTGAGAGCTCAGAGCAGCCCTGTGGCAGCCCAGGGCTCGACACAGAGAGAGCTCAGATTTTCCATTTGCTTTTGCGTGTTCAGGGCTGCCAAAGGTGGCTTTGAAGGTGCTGTGCTGGGGCTAGCAGGAGTATTGCATGCTGAGGGAAATTTTTGGCTGCTATTAACTTGCTGTGAGATAAGTGACATTAGACCGAGAGCAAATATTATTGAACATCAATGAATGAGGACCCTTATCGGCTTTCTCTTGTCCCTCTTAGGGTGGACTCAATAGCAGATATTTGCCTTTTATCCCCTCACCCTCTTTTCTCAGCATTTTTGAAGTGAGGATGTTGGAGAGTTTCTGTCTTATGTTAATCTATGGGAATTTCAAAAGTTGACTTATTAAAACTAAGAAAATTCTCTCTTGAATTGCATGTATTAATATTTTTCTCTGGCACCTTCCCAAAACAATAGACTTCAAGGACACACCAGGTACTTTCTGTTTACAGGAACATATTTCACTTTTTCAATCAGGCATTGTTTTGTTAGGTTTATGTTGCTCAGCAAATTGCTGCCTGTGAAATGCAAAATGGATTATTTGGTAATTAAAATATTTCAAGTTTATGAGAGAGTTTGAAATCAATAAAATAGCCTTATTTCAGTGGAATAGAGCTATATGTCTGTTGGAACAGAATCCTGGAAGTTATAGAGGAGTAGAAGTAAAACTAATAAGTGCTTTCCATTTCCTTTGGGATTATTCTCTATTGGATGGTATGCTAGCTACCAGGATTTTTTTTTCTCAGTTTAATTTAAATATCCCAAGAGATGGGCTCTTGTAATATACCAATTATTTTTCATATGCAATTTAAAAAAGTGTCTCTCTCTGCTGGAATCCTTTAGTATTACAGCTGTGATTTGCAATGTGCCTTAGAATCTGAAATTAAAGCAGGGCATCACCTCATAGTGCTGAGGCTCTTGGACAGCCCAGCATCTTTGGCCAAAGGCCAATAATTCAGCAAACTCAATAGCAGAGCCAAGGAAATAAAATAGAAGTGTTGCTTAGTGCTCAAAGTTAACCTATTCTGAAAGAAAAATGAAACAGAAATAGGAAAACTAATATTTTTTTAAAATATGTTTTTTGTTACCATAGTAATTCTTGTCATACATTTTATAGAAATGTCACCTGCCAGAAATACAGAAACTTGTACTTTGAAGAGAAGAATACTTTCAGGTGTATAATTTTGTCAAGGGTAATATTAGTGTTTATCATGGCCAAATCTTTGCAACTGATAAATATTGTTCTGTTTCCACTTTTTTATTTTCCCCTACTGACATTTTTAAGGCACTATCATGAAAATGTCAGTATTGTTAATTTTACATCTTGGAAAGGTGAAAGGTTAGAGAGCTGTATATTGGGACACAGAAACATCATACTAAGAAATTGAAATTTAATGAGACTTTGAGTAGAGCGCTTTATTTAGGTGCAGGATATGTGTGTATTCTTTATTTTATTGCAGGATTTTTACCTGCAAAAGAAGACCCCCTTCCTGTTATGTAATTTCTTGGTTTTGATTATTTTAATAAGGAAAGGTGTCTGTAAACCCATGAAAACTTTACCAACCCAAACAGCATTGTGAAATTATGTTTAAAGCTGATGGAGAAGTTATAGTCAAGTAAACTCATTTGAAAATTACTCGGGGAATTTAAAACTCATCATGGTGTGATCAAAATTGGAGTTGTAGTTATCTCCTAAAAAAGCTTTCTACAGGGAAAGAAGATTTTATAATTTGAGGGAGTGACATTAATGAACAGAATTGACTTATATTTGTGTATCAGTCATCCAGTGGGACACACCACCAAGGTGCACAAGCGTTTTCTTTCCTTGGTTAAGAATCAGCTTTTCTCTGTATCTCTAAGATTTTCTCCTTCCTTTCCTCTAGCCTGGCATGACCTTACCCATGCACTATGGCTTTGTTAAGGCTGCTCAGAGGCCAAATATGAAAGCTGCTTGAAGGTGAATAGACAAACAAACACCCCTAGAAAACCTGCTAAATTACAATTTCTGATGTTGTTGTCATTTTAGAAATGCATCTGTGGTGGAAAAAGTAAATCTGATTTTGCTTCTTTAGAAACTCCTAACTTTTGTCAGAATAATTTTTGTTGTTCTTTGATGCTAAAAATGGGGTAGAGATCATGGCGTTGTTGATCATGGCATAAAAACATGGAGTGGCAAAGATTTGAACATTTATTGCAGCCGATAATTAACAGTATGAAGAATTTCCTTGAGTTCTTTGCCCTAAATAGAGTCCTGTGGAGAGATTTAGACTTCCAGGTCTCCTACTAGGTGCTGGAAATAGTGAAGGCAGGGATTGCTAATGAGCAAATAGAGTGAGTTAACACCACTGCTGGTTGGGTACAGGTGTGACAGTATTTACAGAGTCCACACAGGGGAAAGAGGGATTAAAATTTGTGTTACTGAAGCTGCAAAGAAAGCCAAAGAGAAGAGTTAGTGTCAGCACCCAGGTAAGAGAGGTGCTTCAATAAATGTACAAAGTGTGAATGTTCAGACAGATATTCAAGCCTCAGGGTGAAATGAGCAGCACCTGGACTAGACATTAGTCACTGGTTTTCTCCATATTTTGAAATTCGTGTAAGAAATGTTGCTCAAAGTATTTCACTTGTTACCCAATATCTACAAAAACAAAGCAAAATATTGTGTTTCTCTTGACAACATTGTGTGGGTTGTTGTACTCATTAAGTTTCCCCCTGCTTTTTATTTCTATGCTTATGAATTGTTTAATTTAGGATATGTAACCATACTGCTCTGATGCTTCCACAGACGTAAAACGTTGTCAGACCTGACTGGTTTCTGAAATGCTGCTGCAAACCGTTCAGCCTCTGTTATTTCTGTCCTTAATTCAGTGTTTTAGTGATGATGATGGACAATTCCCAACACCTTTCCCTCCATTTCTCCTGGCCAGTGAGGCCAAGGGAGGGAAACCCAGCACTACCAAAGTCTGATGCTTCCCCTGAGGTTTCGCAGTCACTCCCTGATTATTAGCAACAGTAGGTGGCTAAAGCTATTTTCTCATGGTTTTTTAATATTTGTTTTTTTAATAAATTGGTTTTAATATTTGGTATTTTATAAATATTGGTTATTGCTTTTTTATAAATTAATAGGAATACAAATGCTTTGCAGTACTGTTCTAGGGCTGTTCTAGGCTGTGGTGATGCTACCAGGCATAGTTTGGAATTGGGATTCTTGTATTAAAGGAAGGATCCCGTACCCATTCTTCTGCTGAGGAGTCAGTTTTCACATGGGAGAATAATACTTATATCTAAATTATCAGAACACAGTTTCCTTCTTTTTTTTTTCTGAACATTTGTATCAGAAATATGAGCCAGGAAAAAATTGTTTTAATGTTGTTGGTCTTTTTTCTTATTTCTCTCCCTGTTTTACATTTAATTTTTACATTAGAATAGTTACCAACAAAGGATGAATAAATGTTTTTAGCTGCTAGTGAGGGATGAGAATATTTCAAACATCAGATGGTCAGCATCCTGTATGAAATAATCTTATCTCTGTCATGTGATTTGATAAAAAAAGAGCTTGGAAAAAAGGTTTATTGCTGACTAAATGTGGAGACTCGTCTGACCTTTCTGCTTAAAATGTTATTTCAAATCAAATCTATCTATTAAGGAGCTATATTATAGCTTTCAGTGCTTAAGAAAGCTCAAGTATGTACTTGGTATCTTCACAGAGATCTCTCCCAGCTTATCTTCATTCTCTATCTTCAAGCCATCTGCTCCTTTTCTCTGGTCATTGTTTCCCATATTAATTAGTACAGCGTGTCTGCTGACTAAATACGGATTTAAAGACTTAATTCCTCTGTGCCTAACTGTTTGAGGAGGAAAAAAAAGAAACTAGAAATAAATATAGCAATGCAGTTTGGAATTTGCAATCATTAGTATAAAGCTGCGAATGCACTTCTGGGTGTTTAGGCAGCTTGAATAATTTAGGGCCTTTATATGTAGCTGACTTGCCTCATTTGATTTATCTTCTTCACATGGGATTTTGTACTATTTCTGGGTACTTTATTATCACTATTGTCTCTCACATTCATAATACAGATAGAAGCACAGAGCATGAACAAAAATTTGAGGGAGAGGGTAGCATCTGCTTACCCTCAGTTGATTTAGCAGTAAGTGGTATGTAAGCACATTTAGCCTTTCCCATCAAACACAAAATCCAGGCTCTGTGAGGCACCAGGACCTACTTTTTCCTTTCACATTTCAGCCTGAGATTTCTCCCTTTTCCCCCCAACATTTCCAAACGGGCAGCACTGCTGATCACTGAGGGTACAGCTCTATTTTAAACAAATCCTTTCTGTCGGTCCTTGCGTGCTTTTCTCAAAGGTGCTTTGCTCCTCACAGCACATTTTCTGTGTGAAAATGAAAGGCAGCCTTTGAGTTGTGTGAAAACTTTTCACCTCCTCTGTCATGTGAAAATTATTAGCCATTTCTGAGCAGAAACCTCTCCTGTTTGCAGAGAAGCTGCTGCTATGTTGACTCTCACACATGCTAACAGTCTGGGCTGTGCTGCCCTTGCAGGTCCTGCTGCAGCAGGGCTGTGCTTTTGAAGCAGCTGCTGAATCAGGACACAGACCTGCTGTGGTAGGGCCAAGAGAGAGGGTCCTGATGCAAAAGACATTTTATGGGTTTGGTCCCTTGCTTTATTTTGTGATTGCAGTAAAACATGCCCTGTGGCAAAGACAGAGCCCTGGAAAGCTGCTGGTGGTTTCCCCAGGACAGGGAATTCTTTCTTCTGTGCTTCTTCATTCCTCTATATTTGCTGAGATTTCCCTAAAATGTATGAGATGGCCATAAGAACTGGGGGTGCTCTGGGGAACCATTTGCATTTTTCCCTTCTGATAGCAGCACAATATTAATGAGAGCCTTTGCTCTCTGATCCTTTATAACTCTCACAACTGCATTTCTCCCTCAGTGAGGTATTTTTGCAGAGGAAGCTCTCTGTGCTGGGATTGACTCTGATATCCTTTGGCTGATAGATCCCTTTGGAGGGGTGAGAAGATTGGCTGTGGAGTGGAATATATAGAGAAAATGCAAAATTAAAAGTTGTAGTATGCCAACCTGGAAAACTCTGTCTGTCTTCTGCATGGTTGTGTGTGTATCCATGCAAAACATATAGAAGGCTAGTGTGGAGACTGCTCCAAATTATATTTTGTGAATTGGAGTGAGAAAGCACAAGTCAGTTTCAGCTCTAACATCTACTTTATCATTCTATCTTTTGTAGGCTATATTTTATTATATGTATTTTTGCATATTGCACTACTGCAAAATTACTATATGCAATTGAAAGCTTTTATGGTTAAGTACTGAAAAAAAGTTTCACTCTACTTCTGATACCTAATAGGTGTTGCAAATGCCTCATGTATCTATACAAAACCATATATTTTGTCTCCTCAAGCACTCTTCAAATCATAAAAAGCCTGTGTTTGAAACATTGTGATTAAAAATGTGCTTTGATTTCAGTAGCACACAGTTACTAAATGTTCCTTTTAAAAACCCAAATTCTTCCATTCACTTACAGTTGCTCGTATTCAGTGACAAAGTGATCATCGTGATTGTAATTAAATATTTATCATACAGTTCTCTTTTGTCATTTGGATGTTACAAGGCAAGCAAAGATATACTTTAAAGGCTGAATAGTAAGCTATATTATGATAGTATATCAGGCAAATGAGTGTTTGATGGGCTGTGTTAACGTGAGCTAAAAATAAAACCCCATCTGTTCACCTTTCAAACTGCATCAAGACAATGCATATGTGTTGTGGAATAATTTAATGAAACACAAATGAAAATATGTTTATTTCCATCTTACCGAAACAAGTGAAACAGGCAACTTGTTAGCGAAGATGTTTTAACAAGCAGGGAATTGTGCGCTTATGGCTTTTCTGGAATATAGTAGCACTGCAACCATTTCAAATCATAAGTGAGTAGATACAGAGACTCACTGAAGACATTGTGTCTAATAATCATATACAGCTCAGATCTTGATTACTTTGCCAAGAGTTTGAAGTGTTTGCACAATTAGGGATGTGCCCCATTGGCTTCAGACCTGCGGAGTTGTATTGTGTACTCTGGTCTTTGGGGACACTGTGTTTTAGTGTTTTTTATAGCTGAATGAGTTCTCCCAATGTCCCGGTTGACTCTGCAGGGAGATTTTGGAGCCATGTGCTGATTTTTCCAATCAGTGATCTGCTCCATAAAAAGAATTTTTTCCAAGGTGTGGGGTGTGCTCTGTGCCGTGGCTGGGTGCTGTACAAGAGGCAGAGACCAACGGGGGTGCTGCTGCCTCTGAGCTCTTGCTGATGGTGGTGCAAGTCAAAGCCACTGGAGCAACAATAATTTTTGTGTGCTCAGGACTTTTGAATGTGCTGCCTGTTTTAATACATGTAGTGGAATGGATTTTTTTTCTGCTTTTTTCAGGTAATTGTATCTTTGATGTTGATGCAGCTGTCTTCATCTCGCTGCTCTGTTTTCCTGCAGGCCTTTGTAAATTCTGTCTGTCGCTTTTACCAAGCATTTCCCATTGCTTTGTCTTTATCTTCAAAGCTCAGCCATTTCTAGTGACTTCAAATCACAGATCTCCATCTGTGCTGGTTTTCTGAACCAAAATTAAAAGACGCTGTGTAATCTGTGAACTGCATTTGACGGGGATGAGGCAGTTTGTTTTCCAAGGAGCTCTGGGAGCTGATCCTGAAATTAGGAGATTATTTACCCCATGTGGGTCTCTTACAGATGAGGAGACACTCACCAAGGCAGGGCCAGATAGTAAGAGCTCATTTAGATACTGAAAAGAGAAAAAGCAAAGTATGAAAAGTCAGGAGGAGATGAGCTCAGAGAATCTGGGTAAGGTGTGCCTTGAGGTTCAGGCTGCAGGGGCACCTCTGGCTATGCTACATCTGGTTCCTTGACAGAAAGAGAATTATTGTGCTGTTCTTAGAAGAAAATGTGCATTTACCCTGTGCTTCACCAGGGCCCCAGGAGAGCAGGACAGCTGGGAGTGCCACAGGCTGTACAAGGCCACGTGCCCAAGGCTTGGTGGCTCTGTCAGTATTTCTTAAAAAAGGTATCCTGACCAGGCAGCTCAGAAGGGTGGGGGCATGTATGTGTGTGTGTGTGCATTTTTATATCTATAAATTGTAGCATTTGCTTTGGTTAAACAGATTGGGTTCTCAAATAGCTGAGATGTGTTACAACAGCCTTGGAAATGAAAGGCACTTGCAAAAGCCTTATGTTAGGGAGGCATAAACTGTCTGACTTGGCATCTTTTCCAGGTCCCAAAAACCTCTGAAGCAGGTTGACAGGAAATACTGAGCAATTGCTTTCTGTCAGTCTTCAATAGAAATATTTTTCTTTTTTCTTTTTCTATTTTTAATTAAAAAATTCTTATCCAAGCATTATTCTTAGATGTGTGAAGGTACCTAAAACAGGGTGGAAAATAGATAGTTTTTTCATCTCCCCCACAAAGATCTTATTTGAAAGACATTTTCCAAAATCAAAGTGTTTTCTTGGAAAATTGTGAAGCAAAGAAAAACTTTGATTTCACATGAAAATATAGTAATGCTTTATTCTTTGACTTCTGTCCAACTCTAATTTTATGAAACTTAGTGATGAAAGATCTCTGAAGAATAATGAATGTTTTTCAACCAACTCCTGTTAGAACATAATTCTAATGTGCTTGTACTTGCCATGCCTAAAATATGATGGGCACAATCAGTAATTTGCATAAATTTCTGATTTCTGTCTGCTCTTTAAAAGGTTATAAAAATAATCAAAATGCATTACATAAAATCCTAAATTCATACATGACTAGACAAGAATCAAGAGTACTTATTTGGTTACCACATGTGCACAGATGTGAAATGAGAGTCAGCATCATGTGAATAACAATTCTTTTTATTCTCATTTTTAATTTAATGTAATATTTGTATTTTCCCAATTATGTGGTAGATTTCCATTATCTGTTTACCATAAATTTTGCCTGTAGACTTCTTGATTTTCATTAGATGAAGACCAAGAAGTGAGGGCCAATAAGAATATTCCTGAAATTCTCCCACACAGCAATTTGGGAGCATCATTTTGTCTTTACTGTTCTGTCTTCCCAGCTCAAGTGTGTTGCCCTGTCACAGAAGTCACTGAAAATGCAAACAACTTTCATTGACCACCTTGTGGTTTTACGGAGAAATTTAGTCAGATATTTGAACCTCAAACTCCATTTATAGATCGTTAGCTGTTTAGCATTCATTAGAGGATTCCAGGTGCCAATACAGGCTGCCACCAGGAAATGCAGAGTATTTCAAGTTCTGAAAGTTTGGTCTGGCCAGATTTAATGATATGAGTGAGCAAATGTGCTCCTGCTGGAAGTGTGGGGGAAGGAAGGGGAAGCTCATGAGAGGTGGTTTTTCTCATGGTCCCTTGTGTGTTGGTGCAGAATATTGTAGAATTGATGTGGTTTCTTTCATGGAAAAGGTTTTCTTTTTTAGAAAAGGTTTGCTTTGATTTGGTGGCCTTTTGTGCCCCCTCTCTATACGAACCACTACATCACTGCTGCCCTCAGAATCTACTGCCTGCATTTTTTAATACATTTAAAAGTAAGCAGAGCAAGGCAATCCAAAGGTGCTGATGTGACCAAAACGTATTTATGGTGGTGTTCTCCTCTTCTGACCACTGTAATGCAGGGTCAGTGCATGTGTTATTCATCAGGTACTTTACAAGGAATTTTTAATACACTATGTTACTAATAGAAAGCCCAAGTTTCCTCTTTACACTTTGTTTCCTCTTTTCCTCTTTCTTTTTGTTTCCCCTACAGCTTGCAAGTTAAGAAATCTTCATGAATGAAGCCTATTCATCATTCTTATTGCTCTTTCCCATTGTTCCCAGGAGGTAAAAGATTATATTAAATGCATATGCTATTCCAAACGCTTCTGATGATTTTCAAAAGGAAAGGTTTTGGTTTTTGCACTTAAGAGTTTGGGAAAAGACCTCAAAGATTTCTTTTCTTCTAAAGACACATCCAGGAAGAATCTTTTTCCCCTCTTCATTGTCCTTTTCCCTTCTCTTCATGACTTCACAGTTAGAAAAATAATTCACTTAATGATTTTTTTCCCTTCAGATCTAGGACAATTTCCTCTTCATTTTACCTTCTGATAGTGCTGCTGCTCATCTGTGTTTCCTGACCCCTCAGGGGCTGTATGCTGAGCTTCCCTTGCCAGCACTGATGCTTGTTAAGGCACTGGACTGAGAGCATGCAGAATAAAATAGATGTTAATAGATGTGTGGTGTCCCAGAGGTCCTGCTGCTCCCCCTCTCTGGCAAGGAAGACACTCTGTCTGCATGGCTGCTCCTCTTCCTTCCCCTGAAACAACCAGCCTGCAAAACCATGAGGAAAATAACACAGCTTTGCATAGAGGAACATCTGTTAAATTCTTCCCTCAGCCATCACATGCGTGAATAAAAATTAGCCGAAAATAGGCAATAAGTTGTCCTTGAAACTGAACAACCTTATTTTATTTTGTGCATACTTTAACAGTGTGTTTCTACCCAAATGCTGGAGCCAGTGGCAGATATTTCTCTTTGCTGAAAGCTGAGCTAAACTGTGACATGAAGGGAGCCTATAGCAGACATGGAGAGGGATTGTTTACATGGACTTGGAGTGACAGGACAAGGGGGAAAGGCTTCAGGCTGAGAGGTTTAGGACAGATATATGGAGAAATCCTTTACTCTGAAGGTGATGAGGCCTTTCCACTATCCCAGATTGCCCAGAGGAGCTGTGGCTGCCCCATGTCTGGAAGTGCCCCAGGCCAGGTTGGCCTGGAGCACCCTGGTGTGTGTTGTTGTCCAAGGCAGGGGATGGAACTGAAAGGGCTTTAAGGTCCCTTCCAACCCAAATTATTCTGTGTTTCCATGGTGGATAGCAGGGAATGTTCATTGCCATGTTTGATTTTTGTGGTTCTAAACTTGAGGACATGGTTGATGATGAGCACGGTCGTGGTGCTGGGTTGGTGATTTCGCTTGGTGATCTTGGAGGAGTTTTCCAATGATTCTGTGATTTCCTGTACTTGTGTCCTGTCTGCTGTCACTTCTGACACTCAGGACATACACTGCCCCATCTTTGCAGTGTATTTCTACACTAAAATGGACTGTGAAAAACCAAACTGGAAGTTTATGGGATGTATGCACAGATTGTTTGTGCAGCTTAATAGCGCTAAACAATGTAGTTTAAAGGTAGATCTGGGTTTGTTTATATGACACCTTCAGCAGAAAAAGCAGCAATTTCTGTGCTGAAGACCTTGATTAAGGAAATCAGTTGCTATTGAAGGGAATATCAAAAACTCTTTCAAAATTGCCAGCAGAGCTCGGTGCTCTGTTGTATTGTTAATTAGCAAATAGAAACTTTAGACAAGACAAGGGATGTGAAAATAAAATGTCTTTAGGAGTCTCCCAAGGCAAAAATGAAAAAAGCAATCTTATTCACAGTTGCCACCAGGCAGTAGTTTGTATCCATCCATAAATGCAGGTGGAGATAGGCTGTCTTGGCATGCTTTATTCTGGGAGCAAGGATCAATACAAAGCTGTGCTGAGTCCCAGGTGAGTGTCAGGACTGCAGGAGCAGCTTGTGCTTCCACTGATGCTCTTTTTCAGACTCTCAGATTTCCAAACACTGGTGAGGCTTCAGTAGGCAGGTGAGCAGTGTTTTTACACTGACAATAGCAGTGTAAAAAGAGAAATATTGTTCATTGTTGTCCCCATATGGCTTGGCAGATCCCCTGTTTGCTTTGATACCAAGGTAGTGCAGCTGCACATCCTACATGAATTTACATCCAGGGCAGCTTTGCCCTTCAAATATAAGCATGATGACTGAGCTCTGTGATGTGTAATAATTTATTTTGTTTTTCTCACAATACCTGCCTTGGCAAGTGAACAGTTTGAAGTGTGCATGCTAAATCAAACACTTAAGAAACCTTTTTATTCCATGAATGGATACTTTCTTAGTTTATTACACATCATCTCAGCAATAAGGTAGAGATTTTATTGAATGTATGCATTAACTGACTTGAAAAATATACATGCAAATGTTGCTCCCATTTGTCTTCCAGAAGGCAGTTAATGTCTCCCTTCCTCTGGTACCAGGTAGCCTACTGGGACATAAAAATAATTAATGCCTTGGAAGCACTATCTCACAGAATGTTATGTTTGTTTTATTTAAGGGAAAACATTTCTACTACAGGTTAAAAAAATCAGGCTAAGATTTGTGTTCCCTGGAGATAATTCAGGTGCTTTAACAGAATCTGTTTGCATTTCTCTCTGAGGATAGGCTGGTATTGCTGCTGCAGGCAGGGACAGGATTTTGGCCAATATCAGTGTGTCACAACTTGTGGCATTAGTGCAGCTTCCCACAGATCCTTCTCAGTTCCTCAAATATTTCTTGGCCAGCATGCTCTCAAAAGAGCTAGGCTTCTCTAATGCTGAGACCTTGTATTAGGGAATCCTTGTAAGGGTTCCTGTTCTTCATGTTGGTGTATTTAAAAGAAGGGTCTTGTTCCATTTTTAAGGCACAATTAACAATCTAGGTAATGATATTCCAACCCTTATTTTCTTTTGTGTGAGTCTCTGGTTGCACTTGACTTTTTGCACCAGTCTGGTGGTTCCATTTGTTGACTCAGTTGAAAGTACCTTACTGGAAAGAAAGTGTTGTGTACTCCAGAGGGAAAAAGGAAGGAAATTCTCCTTGAGAATAAAAATATTTGTGTGCATCTCTGTCTGAAAAGTCACTTTTGGAGCTCCCCTGGTTTGGGTGTACCTTATGCAGACATCACAATATCTGGGGTAGGGGCAGGTAGATGGACACTGTGGTTGGAAATGCACAGAACTAATTCTCAGCTGCTGTGTGTTTGGCCCAGAATTACTCTGCCTGCAGTAGAGCAGGAGCTGCACCCCCAGGCAATGCACAGTCACCTCTTTAATTTGGGTGTATCTTAAAGTTGTCTAAGTAGAATCCATATTTATGCTTTAAACAGAGAGGGATATTAAGGGAACTACTTGGGGCTCTCTAAGCTTTGTTGTAAAACTGCCAATTTAATTTTGTATCTGACATATTGCATTTTGAGGGTCTGGTCTGGTCTGTCAACAGACTAAATTCCATTCTAATGCAAATGAAAATCAAATGGATCTAGCCAAACACCAGAATGCTTTTGTCTCGTTTTCCTCTGACTCTCTTTTACCTCATTCTAGGGATGACTCTTGCAGGCTTAATGGATTTGGTTCCAGGGACTGTTTCTGCTGTAAAATAGAACATTTATTCATCCTCAACTTGAAAACATCTCACAGGCTCAAAGCCATTAGTGTAGATAAATCCAAATCACACCTGTGAGATGCTCTCTGTTCTCTGCAGTCATTCTCTGCAGCCCCCTTTGTGCTCTCCATATTAAAGAATTAGATTCAAAAAGAGAAGGAAGGGGAAGGAATCTATACCACAGAGATAGAAGTTTGGTGACCTTGTGCTGGGGCAGTGCATGGAGTGATGCTCTTGCTCTGCTTCTTTCTCAGAAAGAAAGAAAAAGAAAATTAAGGCTATGTTAACAGATAGTGAAATAAGGTAGATGAATACTTAGTAGAAAAATATGAGCTATTTACAAAAGGAATAGAGAAAATTACTTGTTAAGTCACAAGTATGTTTATATCCTGTTGTTTCAACCATACAAACCTTTGGCAAAAACAGGTCTGTTCAGGACTCTGATATTGCCCAGTCTAAAAGTTAAACTGAGCTCCAAGGCCCTAAACCAGCCAAAATTAAGATGAAAATTATGTCTGTTTTTTCTCTGAATTCGCAGTGATGTCAGACATTGGCTTTATGTGTAAAAAATATTTAACAACAGAACAAATATGGTTTGGACTCCCAGGAAACGCTGTCTTAAGGATCCTGCAGAAAATCTATAAAATCCAGTATTTATATATATGTAAAAAGCAGTTATTCATGACACCGATTGTGAGTAATGCTAATCATATTCTACTTATAGCAATAAATTAATATTAAATAAATCAATAGAAAGAAATAAAATTGCATTCTAATCATAGCAATAAAAATATTTGTGACTTTTACTTGTGTAAAAGGTATTAAAATCCCCACCCAAAATCTGCACGTGTGGGATTGTACGTGGAACCATGCCTGCAAATGTACAACTCTCAGTGCTGAAGAAAAACATTTTACATATATCTTACACATGTAAATTTAGTCTGAAGACTATAATGTATAAGCTGCCAAATGATGTGAAGAATTGGCTGCTGTAGATGCTGGAAACAAAGCAAAATGGATGTGCTGAAGTTGTAAGAATAGTAATAGCCACAAGGACAGAATGTGATAAATCCATGGGGATCAGTGTTTCTGCTAAAAATGAGCTCAGCTCAGAATGCAGTGTGGTGTCCTCAAACAGGTTCCATTTTTTGTTGCTCTTAGGCAATCCCTCCTTGTTTACTATGATGGAATTAAGTGCACTGTGCACTGAAAGTTCTTTGAGTACATTTACACCAAAAAAGTTTAGGACAAATTAATGATGCTATTTTTATTCCTGTGATATATCTGTGTTAAAGATCTTGTAATGAATACATAAAGAAACAAGAGCCAAGATAAATTTACAAGACAAGAGTCTAAAAAGCCCAAGATATGCAAAAGAGGAAACATAGGGGGAATTTTCATATGGTGATTTAACTGTTTAAATTTTGGCCCTAAAGAGAAGGGCTTTGGGAGAGGAGGGTGCTGGTTCCTGCCTTAATGCCCATAAAGAATATATTTAGATGTAGGGATCAGATTTAAGCTGTAATAAATCCATTGGTCCAAATGATGTGTATATATTCAGGAGGAGACTATTTTCCAGTGATGGCTTTAGCTGAAAGGGGACTGATGGGCATATTCAGAAGGAGATTTTGAGAGTTTCCTTTGGAGCGAGAAGCAGGACGGTGGGAGCGGGTTCAGGCCCTCCCACTGGTCAGCTGCGGGGATGCTGGGCAGCAACGTGTCATATTGAGGATGCTTTTCCAAGTTTCCTGCTGCTGAGGGCTTTTCCCAGGTGTGCTGGCAGCTGAGGAGGAGTGTGAGTTGGCAGGCAGGGGCAGGGGCAGAGCAGCACCCTGTGCCTGCGGAGAGCCGCGCTCCCATTCCGTGCCCGCGGCTCTGAGCTCACAGGGATCCAGGGCTGTGCTTGGGATGCTGCAGCCTGCATGCTGCACCTCTCCCACTGTGCTGCTGACCTGTTCTAATTCCTTGCTCTTCAGAGTATGACTTTGAAATCCGCCGTGATGAATCCAAATTAGTAAGACACGCTGGAAGGTTTCACAGCTGGAGTCCTTTGCGGGAAACGCTTTCTCTGAATTATGCTCAGGGAACGGACTTTCAGGTAGCTTTTCTTTCCTTTTTTCCTCAGTATTCCTGCTTAAAAATTCAGCTTCAAATGTTCTGTACACAGAAGGATCTGGTGCAACTGCTACAGAGCAGAGATGAATAGATGTAGTCCAAGAAAATCTATAACTCTTGAGATTGAAAGGATCAAAAAAGTAGCTTTACTTCTTCTTATACTGTTGCTCCTGTAGACTTCAATTCAGCTTTATTCTGAAAGTGAAAAACCTGTGGAAAAGAACAGGTTGAATACATTTTGTAGAAGGACAAATGAATCTTGCTCCTTCAATGGCCTTGCAGTTTTTCATATTTCCTGCTCCCAAAATCACCAGCCTTGTAAAGGACAAGGGAAACTCCTCCAGTCAAGTTGCCCAAACAATTCTGTGTTACTCCCATGATCAGTCATACTCTCAAATTGTTGAGTATTTAAGCCTTAGTTGAAGCAAGCAACTTGATTAAAGATGTTCACGTTAGCCTGCATATTCACATTCCATTTTAGAGCCATTGAAAATATATAAATTGAACAAGACAGCAATTTGAAATAACTTGCATTGTTTAAATGTTTTATTGCAAGTGCTGATCAAAACTCTTCTGCAAAAAGAAACATTTTAGCTGTTGGACAGAAAGAGACACATTTCCTTTGAATGTCATATAAGCCCCACAAAGTACAGACTTTAAAGTGATGAAGGAAGCTCAGTTTTTCTGTGAACTTCAAAGAGGGTTGAGGTGGGGAGAAAAAAGGGGGGATCACCCCCAACACCTGACCAGCTTTGTCTCCTCTGGAATTACCTTCTCATCTGAGATCCACCAAAATCTGTCTTGATCACTGCATGCTCTTAAAAGTGGCTGAAGTTGGCAAGTGACAGTGGCTGCACTCCATCCATCCCTAACTACATATTTAATTTGGCAAATAGGCAAATTGTGAGAACATCCAAATATTGATTACACTCTGTGGGAACTGGCTGCTTTCTTTAGATGGAATGAGATCCTTTGATGTGGACCTCTATCAAAAACTGGAGAGCATCAGGCTGCTGTATATAAGTTTCATACAGTTTAGTTTCTCCAGAAAAAAAAAACTTTATATGTTAATTTAAGCATCCAAATTCAGAATTTGGAATTAATGAAAACTAACCTTCACATTTCAAAAACTTAAGAAGATTAAATTGCAATTACTTAATTATGGTCTATGAAATATGCAAAAAAAACCTCCCTGAGTATTAAGCAAAGTTTTTTACAAAAAAATAAAAGTTTTATAGCAGTAGGTGTTTTGAATTGTCCTGGGTTGGATTTATGATAGGGAAAATAGCCCTTTAAAAATTTGTTTCTACTGTTAATAAATAACCCAGAGCTGAAGCTTCAATTTTCAGGAGAGCAAAAAATAGATTATATTAATGAAGAGCTGGGAAAATAAATTTTCACTCTCTTGGAAAAGGAGCAGATTGTGTCTCTTAATGACTTTGCATTTGTTCAAATGATTTTGCAGTCTGATCGGAATAGATCTGAATTGTATCAGCATTTATTATTATTACTAATATCTGGACTGTAGTAAAGCTAAAGTAAAAAACTACTCATGAAGGGGGTTGATATTGAGGGGATGGAGTATGTGCACGCACCCCCCAAAATAATAAGGAATGTATCCAAACATTCTGGCCAAAATGAGCTATATCCTCCTTAATTTCCTGTTGTTGTTTTTCCCTAGACAAACTAAGCTGAAAAGAGACATTGATTTAATTTGGTGAGGGATGTGTTGTCTGCCTGATGCCTTGTTTTCTGCTTGCTCGTGTCTTGCCAACAATTATCTTGTCAAGAGGTAATGTAGGCAACAGAGAAGCAGTTACGAAACTTCTGATAAAGGTAAAGTTCCTTTCCACTGCAACAAAACCAGACCTAAAACCAATCGTTATTATTTAAAGGACTTATGAGCTTGTTTTCCTGTAAAACAAATATTGCCTTGACAATTGACATTTTCTGGACCCGAATCCCTGCACGTTAATGCAGATCATGGCACAAAACAGAATTAGACCTGAAATGAAGATTAATTAGAGAAACATGTCTAGAGCTGGGTCTGTGCTGTTTTTCAGTGCTGTGGGTTGAAGATGATGTAGCTGCAATGCTCTTGCCCTCGTGGTGTCCTTGTGGCACTGGGCATGGTGGTGGCTGGGAGCAATTTGGGACATTGCACCCAGCTGCCCTGCCAGTGCTGCAGTGCATGTAGGAAGGAGTGATCTCTTTTTAGACTGCTATTGATTAGTGTAATCAGCTTTAAACTCTGAGCAATTGTTCTCCATCTGTTTTGGCTTTAAAGGTTTTTGTTTCCTGCTCAGATCAAAGAAAGCTCTAGTGTCCAAAAGATGATCTGTTTCTTTCAAAAATAGCACTTGGAAATAACAACTCTCCCTCCAGTCCTTGGCTTATTTATATCCTGAAATCATCTCGTATAAAACTGCCAGTACTTTTGCTTTGTGTGTGGCTGTTTGGAAACTCTGCCCAGTGAGAAACTGAGTATTTGTTTAAAGTCTGAGATATATGTACGTACACATGGGCCATGTATAGAGGCTCTAAATATGTGTCTGGGTCACTGTGAAGCCTAAAAATCCCTTTAGAAATTGAATTTCTTGATGCAAGGGCATATCTGCCTTGGTGCTACTTCTACCCATTGGACACAATTGAGGGGGAAGAAGGATTCTCTTTTCCTAGATGCAGCTCCAAATGCTGCAGAACCATCAAAGTGGGGAGTGAGCAAGGTTGGGCAGCCCATGGAGGAGTGGGAAATTTGATCTTGTGTTTGCTGTAGCGCTGTGGAATAACTTCTGATTGTGGCAAGCTTTAAAGGTTTTATAAAAATATGTTTACAGCTCTCAGGCAGCGAGTTGGCTTGTTGGGGACAGAATTTTGGCTGGAAGATGCCTTCTGCACTTAGGTGCAGTAAATGTAAGGATTTAGGCTGAAAGGCAGAATGAGATTGAATTTACTACTTGGATTTTTCTTTCAGAAAGACCTGGAAACTGATTATGCATTTAATAATGCTGAAGCACAAGATGGCCGAAACATTTTCTTTCTTTGCTTTTGTAGTTCTTTTGTAAAGGTTACAATATCATCTTTTGGAGCTAGTTCAGACACTCTGGGTTTTATTTCCATTTAATTTAATAGCAAATATTGAAAGTATGGTAATGTTATTTGCCTTAAGTTTGGGATGTGGGAGAGGCAGAAGCCTTGTGTTTACTGAGAAAAGGAAAAACTTTTATTAGAAAGTTTCTATCTCTTAATACTTGCAATGTGTACAAATTAAAAAAGTTCTTAGATCTTTTCTTAAATAAAAAAGACATTAGCAGTGTCACAATGAAAATACTTTTACCAAAGCTATAATTCTGCAGTTTTTGCTGAGATATGATGACATCATAACTCATGTTTTATTGTGGTGCCAGTTATGAGTTTATTAAAAAAGAGGGGTTTAGTGATGTTTATATACATATTGTATTGGCTTTTAGTAGTAATTCTAGAAAATTGTTTCTGCTTTTGTTGAATGGGAGTTTCAGGCAAAATTACAGAATAGTTACCACCAGGTCTGCATACAAAATACACCCCAATTTCTTCTGAAGACAGAACTGAATTGTGACATTCAGTTCCAATGGCACTTAATCACAAAGGCACTAAATCATTAAATTTCCATGTCTGATGTGCTCCAGTAACATTTCTGATGATTAATTTCTGGTACTTGCCAAATTACTGGGGCCATAACCATTTTTCTGATCTGTATTTTGTTTTCAGTATCTTGTGCAATGTGACCTTGTCCCATACTTCTGAACATTGTGTTGTGGCTCTAATTCAAGTGCCTTAATAATAATATAAATTCTTTGTTAAAACTAATGCAAAAATAATTGTGACTAATGAATGACTAAGAAAACAGCAATGGTGTTCCTAACAGATCATGAGAAGAAAAAGAAGCAAAATGTTGAAGCGATTTGTGAACTTTTTCTGCCCGTCTTTAAATATTCATGGAAGTTTGGAAATGGGTGCTGGCATGTCATTGCCATGGTGACCAACCATTTGTGTGACATGAGATTAGAGCAGAAACCTGGCCATACCTCCAGCTGCTGGTTTGGTTTACATTTATATGGGTTTTAAAGGAAATGTTTTGCTTTCCCCATTAGCCATGAGGAATGTGTAGCAGCAAAGGCACAAGAAGATGTAAGGGGAGGGTAGAGAAACATTGGAGGAAAAAAATACCAAGGTAAATACAATCTTTGGTTATTATTCACAAATTATGGAAATGCAGATTGTGCCTGTCTGCTGTCAGAATGAAGATAGAGGGAACTTTATATTGGCTGGTATAGGAATCTTCCAGTTGGCACCAATGCCAAGGATGCCATTGCATTGTGTCAAGGAATCATGGATAAAAAGTCAAGGCAAAGATTTATGCCATAGCTTTAGTTTTGATTGTTACAGGGCTCTGTCTAAAATTTGTCTTTTGCTTGAATGTCTAATTTTTTTTAACCTGTTTGAGTCATAATTTCAAAACTTAGCATGAAAATACTTTGAAATACTAGAAGCTATAGTATTACAGCAAAGCAGGGAAAGGTTAGTTTAACTAGGTAATGCTGCTTTCTAGTCTGGGTCAGACTGTCTTTTCAGCCTCCCACATTTCTGAGATGTCAGGTGGTTAAATAAGGATTGTGTTCTCCAGATTCATTAATTTATTTTGCTTGTCCTTCACACCCCCCTTCAAGCAGTGCTGCAAACAGTGGGAGCAGTGTGAATCAAATGAAGGGATAATATAAAACAGATGATGTGGTTCAGTTGCCTCTAAAACCTTGTGACTGAAGCCCAAGGTGAAGTGTGGCTGTGAGACCTGGGTAAAGCCATCTCAGATACCACCTGCCGTGCCCACTGACCTTCAGACAGCTGCAGCACTCTTTGCTGTCTTGAGTAACTTCCTTTCTTTCTTAAAGATTTGAACTTTTTATCTTACATCAACACTTCTGAGTGTTTTGAGCTATATAAAGCATAGCCCCTGTTTTATTCTGGTAAAACTAATGATATTTTCATTGCTGTTATTCACTAACACAAAGTCTCAGTATTAGCATTTTGTTAAAACAAAATCCTTGCTACTTATATTGTCCTTATATTGAAGAGCAAATTTTGAGACTGGGATATTTTAGCTAAGTAAATATGAGCTTTCTTTATCTACAGCAAGGATGGGTTAGCCATGGTTGGGGAAGAGCAGCAGTCTGCTTTCAGCTTCCCTTTGAGCTTTGCTTTGCCCTGTGCAAAGCAACAAGATAGGAAAAGGTCTCAGATCCCTCTTTGTGGGATGGAAGGAGGGCAGGGCAGAAAAATGTGTGGCCTTGTTCCATCTTCCTCCACTCACCTCCTGCTTGGAAGTCTGTAAAAATAGATTTTTGCTGTGTCAGCGTGTGTCCCCTTCAAAGGTCGAAGTCAAACTCTACTTCTGCCTTCTAGTAAATAATTTCTGTGTGTAAAACTCTCCTCTGCTACTGGGACTTGATGGCTTTGTACCCTTTGGTAGAGATGCACCCTCCAGAGCTGTGTGTTTGAGGAGTAAATCCTTTTGCTTTAGAGTTTCATGCTGGCTGCATGGGATTTTAATACTTGTTCCTTTTGGGGCCACTTTGCAATTAAAATTGAAGCCAGGGGGCTGCAGAAGGTTGGGGTTTCCACTATCTGAACAGTGCACATCCACACCAATTCCTTGCCAAGGTCCAACAGTTCCTCCTTCCAGCATTTGTAAGGTCCCAGGCTGCCTCATGAGCTTCCTTCAGAGCTTCTTCTAGAGGCACCTCCAACTCTGTTCCCAGAGCACAGCTCCCAGGAAATTTGGGATCTGGACTTTCTGGGTGTTTATTTGGATCCTTTCTTGCTGGATTTACCCACTGGAGGAGGTACAGTGGTGTCTGAAAGCAATGGGAATGCCCAAAATGCAATGCAAAGGAGAAAAAAAAAATAGAAAGTTATAAACCAAATATGAACTGATGTAAACTGCCAAGGAAATGGCAAAGGGGTAGAAAAATGGAGTAATTTTTTCTGACAAAAAAATGAAAGGCAAATATAAGGTAGAGGACTGTGGAAGAACCCTTTGCACTCTCTCCTGAATCTGCTTTGTCCTTATGCCTGTGGTGAGATCTTCCCTGGCAGCATTTGTGAAGGGTATTTTTTGTGAAAACCCAGTTTAAGAAATGAAGCAGTGTAGAAGGTGGAATTACCATGAATTGTTTCTTTCTTCTGCCCTGATCAGATTCAGTTTCTCTCTCTGGCAATCCTGCCAGTTGCAGAGCAGGACAAGCAATTCAGATCTGAAGATGTAGATTTATTTTATTTTTTTTTTTCTCTTGAGGTTTATGTTAAATGTAAAGGTTTAGGGGGTTCCAGTCAGGGAAGTTTACCTTAACAGACAGTGTGACAGCAGCCACGTGCTATTGCCAGCCACCTCCAGTTCTACCTCATCCTGTAAAACACATTAGCAACAGCATGTTTTACAACACCAGTGACAATTTATGAGGAAAAAAATTCTTACTAGTCTTTAATTATCTATCCTGAGATATTGGTTGCATGCTTCTACTTACTCCCACCTTTATTCCTCTGTAACAAAGAACCTTTGCTGGATAATGAAACCATAGCAAGGTAGGAGAGCTGATGTTTCTGTGGGTATATGTTATGGCACTACTGGAAATTAAGGCTGGAAATTAAGTAATTAGAAATATTTGACACAGACTGAGCTCTTGAAGTTTGCTGCAACCCACTGTTTTCTAGCTGCTTTTTATGAAGCAAGAGCATCACTAGAGATAGTCTCCTATAAAAAATAGGCTCTTTGATTCTCCTGTTTCATCACTGCACTGTGTGATCTGTCCTGCCCATGCTGAATAATTTAGGTAAATCATGCACACTGTGTGATTGTAATTTGACAGAAAATAATTATTCACATGGTTATTGACTAGCACTGAAGTATTGACTACTCTCCTAATAGAGCTGTTGTGATTCCCCTCAAGTTCTTCTGCTCTCTGCCTCTCATTATTTCATCTACAGATCCTTCCAGAAGTTGTATGTACAGAGGTGAAAGCAAAAATACCACTTGATATTTATATTCATTGTGATCCTTTGCAGGCAGTTGTGGTAACACAGCTCAGGAAAGCTGAGGGGAAATCACCTGGGAGCTTGGATTTGAACTTCTTGTTAGGTGGGAGAGCTAAGGGCTGGGTGTGACAGCTCAGGAACACGTAATGCAGCAAAGGAATAAATCATTAAGATAATGCAAAGCAGAAAAGAGGAATCAATGAGGGACTCGTGAGATGGGAGAAACCAGAACACTCCATTACATTCATGGCAGGATTAAATTTAAGAGCAACTTGGAGACTCTGCTGCTTAATTAAGGCTAATAGTGTTAAGAGAGCCGCAGCTGGACATACAGCTGCCTGCTGATGGAAGAAGTCAGGAACCCAAAAAACTTCAGAAAATCAGCAGGAAGAAACTACTTTCTGTTGCTGAAGGATTGAGTCAAAAAGGTCATCTGGCTGGAATTGCAAGTGAATAGCAAATTAACTCTTTGTTCTTGACTTCTTTCCTGGAAGGTTCTGATTAGGAGTGACTCTTTGTTCCTTTAGCGTTTCCACCACTTATTTGAACTGAAATGATTTCTGTGTGCTAGTTTTAATTCTGCACATATGTTGGATGGAAAATTTTAAATGCATAGGAGGTGAACCAGAAAATGCCACATTTTTCAGTCTATTTCATTTATGTGTTTCAGTCATGTGCAGTCCTGAGGAAAATTTGATCTAAAAGTGTTACTGTGCTTTTTTTTTTTTTGAAGGGGGGGGGGAATGAGAAAGTGGCTGAATTTATTAAAGATGGCTGAAGTATGAGTATAATTAATTCAAAAATATAATTCAAAAATCTTCATGTCTGATCCCTTAAGGTCATTTTTCAGTAGGGATTTTTAAATCTCTTCTGTTCTGTAAGCATGCTATGCAGCTATATCAGGCAGAACTTAAAAACACAGACATGTAAATAGTATAAAGAGAAAAAACATTGTCAGACTTAAGCTGCTTAATGATAGAAGGACTCTGGTAAAAATTATCAGTATATTTTAAAGAGCTTAAATGTAACACTTTATGCACATGGAAAATATAAAATATAATGTGCTGGTGCTGCACATGGAAACGGAGAAGTTGTGGAGCAGTCTAAAATCTGGTACAGAATTTATTTCCTATATATTTCCCAATGTGGAGAGCAAAACCCTCCTGGAAGACTGTGAGCTCTGAGTGCACACAGATGATGTGTTGTAGGAGAGAATTGATATTGTCAGAGACATCTAGAGAACATATGCAGAAAGTCTCCAGCACCATTGCAGTTGGCAGAGAGGACAGGAAAAAATTGTTATCCCAGCATTGCTTCAGATTTACATGGTGATTAAAGGGTTGAGAAAACAGGGAACTGGGAATCAGTGCTGGGTTTTCAGCCCTGAGGAATTGGGGCTTTTGGGATGGGCTGTGCTCCATCCTGAAAGGCATTCTGGAGATCTCTAAGTAGGAAGCAACACAGATTCTTCTGGGGGAAATCACTCTTCTGCATTTCATTCCTCAAGCCTGTCCTGCTGGGAGTCAGACACCACAGGATTTTGGGAACAGTCCATCCCCAGCTGTACTAGGATTGCTGCAATGGTATTTGCTGTAGATAAGATAAGATAATCTTCTATCTCTACACCATTGTCTCAGGTGAGACCTGGAACAGTTCCCAGTTCACAGGTCCATATAGACACTTATTACTCAGTGATGAAAATTATGGGGTCTGGGGTGTCCAAAATCTCCCTGTTTGTTTTGGGTTTAAGCTTGTTAAAATGGAGCTAGAAAGTAAACAACATGCAAGCTGTTCATAACAATTTTCGATTTATATGCTGCACTGAGCCAAAACAAAGGTATTCTAAAGTTTCAGCCACAGTTTTAGCCTCCAGCAGTAACTGCAGCTTGACATCCCCAAAGCCAGGAATGAGGAGGGAACGGCTCTGTTAGGAGCTCCAACTTTTAGCTGGGTTTTGAGGCTGCTTTAAAAGCATGAGATGGAATGGCAAAAGGGAGAACACTTGGAAGAATCTGTTAAAATTAGGAGGCAAAATTGAGCTCTAGGTTTTTACTGATGCAAATGCAGGTTAGACACCTTTCGCTGCTGGCTGGGGTTTGGAGTTGCACTGGTTTAAGTGCTGATTTGTGCTGTATTAAACATGCTCTCACAGACAGTGGGAAGTGCCTCAAGTGCTTTACACAGTCCATGGAAATTGGCATCCTTAGGGGACTCCCTCCCTGCTCTCATAATTTCACTGCTTCATTTATTCACTAAATGGCTGTTTCTCTGTGCAGCTGGGATAGACACTTGAGGGGCAGCACATCCATGTGCTTTGCTGTTCTCTCCAGGCAGCTGAGCCTTCTGCTCCCCTCACCTGCTTCATACACCAATAACTCTTCTGGCAATCATAGCCATGAGCCACAGGATTATTATTTTTTTTTTTAAGTAACACCTCTTAGATTTAATTTTTTAATGTATCTGAATTTTTAATTCTATATCTGCCAGGTATTGCTGGAAACCATTATAACAATATCTGTGGTAAAACAGGGAAAAAAAGGAACAATAGGACTTCTTTTAAAGGATGCTTTCAAAACTGATTTTACTGGAGATGATTTCTGTCTCACAGCTAGTTGCAAACAAGATGACTGTTCTGATGAGATTCATATAAAGTTAGTGACTTCTGTGATGAGGGCAGAAATTTTAATTATAGAGAAATGCATACTGCTTTATTCCTGCCTTTGTTAGGAATTCCCATTTTTTACTTCTATAAATGCCTTTTCTTACTGTCTTTTAATGGATTGTGAAGTAATTGGAGACAAAACTTTTTTTTTCATACTAGAAATGAATGTTAAGAAAAAAAAAAATCCTCTCAGCAAGTTCATAAGGAAACACTGGTAATTTCACATGTGTCTGACTGAAAACTGGGAAAATGAGGCAGTTTTTTCTCATGTCAACCAGAGTCCAGATTGCATCTGGGAAATTAATGCATCTGAAAATGTTGTGTGCTCTGTCTTGCTTTGAGTAGTTCTCAGGACTCCAGCTGAAGCACTTCCTTCGGAAGCTTGATTCACCAAAGAAGTATTTTTGTATTTTCATACAAAAATGCAGCCTCAACAGCAAGAAATATTTTCACTGCCAGGAACATTTCTTGCTGTTCAGTCTCTATATGACCTTAAGTTCCTTGCATTTCCTTCAAAATCTTCCATAAACAGGCTCATGTAGACATCCTACTCCTTGGTGTTTTTCTTTTTTTTTGTAGCTCTTGATGTTCTCTCATAATTGGTTGGTCCTGTTTCTAGTTAACTGACATAACTGGGTTTTTTAATTCTTTAAATAATTATTTTGCATTGGAGAAGCATTTTATAAGATACGTGGCTCATAAATGCATTTCGTGTGTGCGTGTGTGTATGCATTTCAAGTGAAAACTCATGTATTTGAAGTGGTTAAGATGTAACAGGAGGCTTTTTGAGATGAGATTCTTCCAGGACTGACCTCAACACAGCAAGTGTATTAAAGTTTTATGAGTACTTTGTACATCCTGAAGTATTAGCTTGCTTCCGACCAGCAATAAATATGTAATCTTGGTCGCTGGGTCCTCCACAAGATTAGGTGATGGGTTTCCATGCATCATCTCTTAGAAAGCAGACTTCTCCTCATGGCCATGTTCAGTGGAAAATACAACTAGGTACCACTTTTAAATGCTTCCCAATAGTGGCTTATAATTGGTAAATGTGCTGGTTAATAACTAATGATGCTTCCTCCTTCTGAGATATTCCCTGCAAATAGCTCAGTCCAATTAAAGTGCTGGGTTTATTGATCTGTGTCCTATTCTTTCTCTTTCATCTTGCTGCAAGTCTTTTCATCCTTCTCTTACTGCTGGGATTCATCAGGTTTAGTTTACATCTGCACTTGCAAATGACTCTGAAACACAAGCTGCTGCTTGGAAGCTGGGAAGTTTCCACCAGCTTCGCTGGGTAGGCTCAGAATTTGTACTCCAAGGATGCTAAGGTTTCTGTTCTCTCTTCCTACAGAGTGATTACTCACATCATTAATTAGAAAAGCCTAGTGACTGCTTCCATAAGGCACTATTCTGGCACTGTGGAAGGACCTAAATATAGGAAGTTCTTTTTAAATAAGATAAGTGACTTTTTGCTGCATTTATATTAAAGACACATATTGCAGATAAAATGCAGCGTTCATTTGAGACAATCTGCCCCACAGTGTATATAAATTTCATCACCACTTTTTAGACTATTTTCTTGTCCACTAGGAAAGTAAAATTTTGTAAACATGGGAAGTTAAACTGATAAGAGACAAGCTGCAAGTTGGTATGTGTGGCAATATTGGAAATATGCCCACAGTATATCTGGGATGTTTGGCGCTTGTATCGTTACGCGAGCAAGCAGTTGTTGCTCCGGCTGTTTGTATTTGCTTAACCTTCCTTTATCAAATAAAATCCAGAACAAAATACAATTTCTGTCTGAGACAAATATGACTGGAATCCCCAGAAAGACTCTAAAGGTCAGTTCACCTGTTTTGAAATATTGTTCCTCAGTATCTACAGCGTCTTAGTGACATTAAACAGTGCAACGTGTAGGTTGCTAGAAGGTACCCCAGTGTTACATATTTAAAGCACCAAACTTTAGACTGGAAATAAAAAAAAAATGAAAAAAAAACCCCAAAAAACTGTGGTGAAAGACTTCCAACTCTGACCAGTATTTGTGGAATAAGTCTACTGTAGAAACTGGATTTAATTTGTCAGCAGCAGAACTGTAGATCTGTGAAGCTCCTGGGCCTTTGTCTGCTGGTGTGGTCAGACATGGTTCCACCAAGTCCAGGGACTGTTGCTAAAGCTGACTTCCACACCTGTTTATTTTGAAAAGAAAAATGGTGATTGCTTTATGCATAAATGGGTAAATATTTGCATTTTATTATAGTTTACTTAGAGGTTAGGAAAACCGAATCATAATGAATGCTTTTCTTCCTTTGAAATGGAGTAGAATTTTAATTAGCCTCATTTCTTATTTAGGGAATATGGCAATATAGGAGGCATGCTATTGATATATATTTTTCTTTTGCAGTTTTATATGAGGCTTCTTCACTAATATTGAAATAATTTATTGGACATCTACATGGGAAATTTTTTTAGACTTTGCAATTGCTAGTTAATTTCTGTAAAGGGAAAAAGTGATAGTCCTGGAAATCAGTGGAAGTTGGGCATGTAATCACCAGGCTTCCCTCTGAAAATTTCCTCCCCAGAGTTAATTAGTAAATAGGAAACCTTAAGTGAGCAACGGGGTGAATATGTATATGTAAGTAACTACAGGCACACGCAGATGTAAATCTGATATTCCAGTGAGCAAGAGTAACTCAAAGTAGTGGAAGAGCAATTTCAGTTGGCAAACAGAGTTTGGGGCAAAAAAGGAGGAAATTCTGAGGACAATTAAAGGCTGAAATGAGAGATGTTTCTGAAAGTGACTGTTTCCATATGATCACCATAAGGTTATGTTCAGTTTCTCAGGAGATATGTCTATGATTAAATTTCACTCCTGAACCACCCTGGTTCAGCACATGATTGAGTCACCTTGAATCCAACCATCATTTAAATGAGAAAAATCATGTTCAACATAAAAATAATCATTTTTACTTCATGTAACTCGTTTATAACATGCCCCTCTCTGTTACACACTGCTACCAGAAACATTTCAAACTGTTGGAAAATGCACAGGAGTTCAAGTGTGACTGAGATTTTACTACTTTTACTTAACTGTGAAAATGTTGAGCACTAATATCCCAAGCATATATTTTTAAGCGGCTTTCTGTAATGCAGGACAAATCTGAGAGAAGAAAATGCTAATTTTAATGCACTGTGGTAAAGGGAGTGTCTGTTACTCACATTTCTGTTGGTCTCTTGTGGTTTGATCATTCAGTAAGGTGAAATTTTACCTTGGAGTAGTTAAGTATAGCTATGGAGGGGGGGAAGGAGGTGTTCCCTACATTTACAGGATTTGTTAGAAAATACTGAACAATCTCCTGTCAGCTGCTGAAGGTCACCAAGGTACAGACTAAGCTTTGTGGAGGTCAGAGTCTGGCTCATTTCTGAGGAAATTCTGGTTTGAACTGAAAGACCTTCATTGAAATGTAAGTGGCAAAGCAGAGCAGCCTCCTGTGGTTCATCTCCTCCTTGCACAGTGACACACTGAGCTGCTGCTGCAGCAGAGTCAGGACCACAGATTAAATTCTGTGATTTTATTTTCTTGTTCTTATGTCTCTCTCAGCATAATTGAGTTATGGTCTGAGTTTAAACCTCTAGTTTAGTCATAAAAAAAAAAAAAGAACCCAGAACCGAGTGCAACAAGGCTTTGAGATTTCCAGTGTTATCAAATTTTTATCCCTGGCATGAGCAGCTTGAAAACACAATTAACCTGTTATCAATATCAGGTTTTATTTATCCTGGTGCTCAAACCATTGATGTTATTGATCTGCTGTGGGGCTAATCGCTCCTCTGTGTAATCTAGGAAGTTGTTACATTGCCTCTCTCCATGGCACTGATGTGTTTCAAACTGTAGATCAGGAGCAGCACAGTGCAAATGGTAATAATTCCTCTGGTGAGATTGTGTGCTGGGGAGATAAGGAAGGGAAGGAAATTCTCACCACCACAGTGTTGTGCTTCTTTGTGGCTGTGTGGGAAATATTTGCATTTCCTCCCCTTGTGTTAATTTTTAAGAAAAGGGGTTAAAAGAGTTGTCCTAAGGATGTGAAATGAGAAGCGAAATGAGGAGCATCTTGTAATTAGTATGGGCAAGTACTTTATCAGAAGTAATAATTATTTTGTGTTGAATATAGGGATTTTATACTTTTTCTTATCTGATGCTAATAATGAAACACTTTGTCTTCTTCCATTTAAGTGCTAGTCTAGAGTTATACAAGCCAACTGCAGCACTAATGTAAGTAAATTATAGGACTTGAGATATTTTACCACAATCCCATGGGGTAAAACCAAGGCAGATTATTGAGTTGTCAGCAGGGACCTCTGAGCAGAGGTGCCCTGCCTAAAATGGGATCCTGGCAAAGCCTGAGATTTCTGTATAATTTTATATAAATATGCAGAGTGCAGGCCTGTTTCTGAAAGAAATGGTGGTAATCCCACACATCTGTCTGAGGCTCTGGAAATGAGGTGCATGATGATTATCAGGAGGCAATAGCTGGTATCCAACAAGGGATTTCAGCACTCGACATTCCACTATTTTAAAATATGGAAAAGCAGCCTTGAGAAGTGCTCCTGCATAACCAGCTCCAAAAAGTTAATATTCATGGAAAAGCCACTATAAAAATGATTGCAGCAATGTTTACAGGTGATTCAGTGGCCAAATGTTTTTTGGGGAGAAGTTTCTAGATTTTTATCTTAGTGGCTGTATATGGAGTGGTGCAGCCAAGGATTCCAGGAGGGGCAGACAAGGGAAGGATTGGAAAATCAAGGCAGGGAAAGGGAGGGAAGGGAGGAAAAATTAATGGTTGGGTTGGCAAGGAAAGGATGGGCAAGAATAAGGCAGGGGAGGGGTTGGTAATGCAGGGCAAGGGAAGGGGTGAAATGGAGTAAGGGGCCACAAGAAGATTTAAAAGTGTTTGGAGACTGGAAAGCAACATGTGGCCATAAAAACAATGGAATGGAGTTGTAAAAGTGGTGGTAGACCAAAGAGGTGTGGGAAGGAGTGAAAGTGTGTGAGGGAGGGCAGAAAGTAGTGGAGGCTAAATTGGTATGGGATAATAGAAACCTTATCCTTATCTGTGGCCATACAATTTAAGGGAAGATTTTAAATAAATTACTGCTTAACTTGTAAGAGAATGACTTTGTGAGGAAGGTGAGTAAATAACTGAAAATACCAAATATTAGCAGCCTATTCTCTTTCAGTTTTCCCATAAAAGGTTAATTATTTTTAAATTATTTTAATTATTTTAATACAATCATTAAAACACAACAGGGGACAGGAACAAGAGAAAGAACAGGTCAAAGAACTTTTACATCAATTAGATGCTTTCAGCTCAACAGGATCTGATGAATTTTTCTCTAGGGCATTTCAGGACTAACCAAAGCAATGTCTGTGCTCAAAATTGGGTAAAATCCCAGAGAACTAAAGAAGGCACAAAATAAGCCTTATTTCCAATGACAGATGGAATGCAGAGAGTTTCAGGAAATATTAAGCAGGCAGCCTAATTACAAAAAAGCAGGGAAGATGCTGTAAATTTAAATGATCCATATGTATATATGTAGAAACTGGGAATAAGCTGCTGAGATGGAGGTCTGTCAAGAAGAAATCACATCTCTTCTTTGACTGCTCATAGCCTGTTTAAATGAAGAGCACATGAGGTAAATGAGGACGTGTAATGCAATTTTGGTAAAGGTTTCTCTGTACCAGTCCACAGCATTTGCAAAAACAAGCAATTAGCACATGGGCTTAGGAAAATGATGTGGAATGCACCCACTTGATACAAGGGGCAGACACTCATTTCTGCCCAACTAAAATGGTTGGGCAGAATATTTTCCTGTGATGGTGGAAGGGTTTTTTATTCAGGGTTTGTTACTGGACAGGAATCTGCGTCCTGTAGGGCAGTGAATCTTGTAGTCAGGGTGTCTGAGTACAGTTTTATTCCTTTTCAAAGCTTTAGGTTATGTAAGAACAGGTACCTCATTGATTATGAGTAACTAAATTTGCTTGTTAACTACATGCAATAGGACATGACCCAAGAGCTGCTATGTCCTGTAGTAGAAATGTTCTGCTCTAAATTTTTTCTTTATTTTGCTTTGATTTTATTGTAGGAAGAGTTTTCAAAACAAAACAGGATAGGCAAATTAATGGCAAAACTGGCAAACCACATTTCCTTTTAATGGGTTTTGAGAAGGTTCCACACTCCTGGGATTTAGCAGCACTGTCCTTCGTAATCTTTGATTTTCCTGGTTTTGGTGATGCTAGATGATTATAGATATAGATTAGGTTTTAATCTGAGTGTGGTTTTCAAGCAGATTTGGAAAAAAGCACAAGGCCCCTGCAGTTCACATCTTCAGCTCCAACTTGGATGCAGGATTTGCGAAGTCCCTCGCAGCAAGAATATGACTGTTCTTTATAATTCTGGAATATTTTTTATGTCTCATGGCCTGTGGTTTTTGTGATGCTTCTGCTTTAATATAGGGGGTTTTTTCCTTCTTTTCAAGAATTCAGTGCCATTGTTAACCTAAAAGCAAATCCCCAGGCTAGTGACTTTAACAAAATCCATGGGCATGCTTGTTCTGGTGGTAAAACATGTCCTTTGAGACTTACCTTTTTAATTTTGGATGATGTTTATTACTGTTATTATACTCCATAATTGTACTGATTTAATTCCTCTGTGCCTTGGAGTATTACATCACTGGGAGGAAGGCATGTTTAGGAACTGAGTCTGAAGCCAGTTCCCTGCATAATTTTCTGTTTTGTAGGAAGTAGCAGTTTGCCAGGGACACCTTATTGCCTTCAGAGTCATAAAATAGAAATTTTAACAGTCTGATGCTGTGGTCCCAGGAGAAAATTCCCTTACCTGAATCCTTGGCAGTCAGCTGGACACACCTCTCGTGAAGGTGGAAAGGGTCTCTGAACAGGACCTTGGTGCTCAAGTTTCATTGTAGGATTGGTCCACCAGGATAATTTTCCTTCCCCTGACTTTATGGTTACAACAGGGGCACTACAACATGGCTTAGAAACAAGTATATCACTCAACTAAACACACCTAGATGCATTATTTCTTTTAGATTAACCTTTTTTTTTTTGCAATATCAGGGGGTTTTTGCCCCTTTCTTAAAGAAGGTGAGTCTTATGTTCTCAGGAAGAACAGCTTTCTCTAAATAAAAGTAACTTTATTAAGATGCATTGTATAATAATAATATAAAGTTTAAAAGCTATGCCAGGCCCCACACAAACTCCCCAGCTCTTAATCTCTTCTTGTCTTCAGTGATTTAGGACTTGAAGGGAGATTAAAAAACTGTTTATTTTTGAACATTTCTGTGCTGTTCATTAATAAAAAGTAGTTTTGGTAATTAGGCTATGATGACAGAAACTAAATATGCACCAAGAAATCCCATTAATCTCTGAAAATGTAAATGATCTTTTTTAGTAGTGTTTTCATTCACTAATACTAATATCAAATTAATAATACCACACACTAACTGCCAAGTTTCTTCTCTCCTGTGTAAGAGAAGTGGGAATAATTCTTCTGCCAATTTAGAAGTAGTAAAAGCTGAAACAAACGCACACAAACCCAAAAAAAGTAAGCAACAACAAGAAAAAACCCAAAACCCCAAACAAGAAATCAACCCCTCATAGCATATACAGAGCACAATCCATAAACTGCTTTTTGCATAGATTGGGAATAAAGTAAGATTCATATTCAAGTGGCAATATTAAACAAATAATGGGCTTAAGATGGATGACAACAGTAGAACTTTAGAAGGCCAAGAGGAATCCAAAAGGAGTTGCATCTTTTAGTGACATTGATAACACTGATGCAAAATAATATTAGAGGTACTGAAATTAAGGGCATGGTTCCCAGAGATGTTTTGGAGCATGGTTTCCATCATGCTCTGGTCTAGGTGTGGGGTGGGAGAGGTTGCTCTCAGCAGCTAAGGAAACTCTGAGGAAAATGCTCTCCCTGGATTTTCCAGCTCATTGGGTTGGAAGAGGGTGGCTAAAATGAAGAGTTGCCAGAGCAGCTTTAATTAAAATACAATTCTGAACCCTTTCCTGGAGCAAATTGTTATTTTCTGTTGTCTTGGGAGGGAATGCAGACCACGGGAGATAAGCTCATGTTTCTGAGTATGTTTTCTCTGTGCAGTTTACTGGATGCCATAGAGCATCCATGCTACAGTAAATTTAATCCAACCTTCTAGATTCCTGCTGTCACACAGCCACAGAAGGCCTGAATTTCTGATTTTCTGTGGCCTCTCAATGCTTTTGGAGCAGCATGAAGTGACCCTGCAACAGGCAAAACTGCTGACTGGGGAACCTTGCTCTTGGCATAAAGCTGGCAAAACATCTTTATACTTTTCTGTGGCAGCCCCCAATTCTCTGTCATTTCAGGAATGGGAGAGGGGAATTATTCATTGGGGTGGAGAAGCCAGGAAGGAGGATTGAGGCACATGTTGTCAGAGATGAGGATGGGATGGCAGATGTGAGACCTAAATCTGTGTTGGTGGGAAGCCAGGGCACAACATGCTCCATCTGCTCCTGACTGCCTGTGACCCAAGCAGCTGTGAACTCTGTTTTATTAAGGGCAATTTATCCTCTGGGGCAGGAAATCCCCCTCTCAGGAGAGGAGAATCAAAGGGACAAGACTAGATAAAAAAGATCTGTGGGATCTCAGCACCTCAGGATGAAGGTGCAGAGTGACCGAGACCACCCTTGGGGGGCTCGGGAGTCCTGGAATGTTGCCAGAAGTGTCTGGTGGCAAGACTTTGATCCTACACAAGAGATGACACCTGTATGAGGACTGAGAAGATTTTACTGAGTGAATGGTGAAAGGATAAGTTAATTAAGGTGTAGAACACAAGGTTTAGGATTTCTGTACAAGAGAGTCTAAAGAAGTAAGATAGAAGAATTAGGGCGTGTCCTGTCCTTCTTCTTCTTGGCCTCCATCTTCTGTAGTGATAGTGGCACTTTGAGATTAGTCTTTACTAGAAGTGCACCAGCTAATAAGGGTAGAAGGCATTGGAGAAAAATTATAAACATTGTACACGTAACTTCGGGTATAAAGATAAGTGACCGCCCCAGGGACTGCGGAGTGTGCCCATGGCTGACTTGCTATGCAGACCTCTGTCAAGCTGAAAGAAAATCTTTTAAATAAACAATTAATAAACACCGAGACCAAAACAAAATCAGAAGTCTCTCCTCGTCCTTTAAAGCGCCAGACTGTCCAAAGCCACCCTGAGCCTTTCCAGGCCACCTAAACAGCCCAGAAATCGACAAAGATCTTTGTTTTACTTCATTCCTGGAGGAGGACTGAAATGTGCTGAAGGGATGTGAGAGCTTTCCTTGTGCTGTGCAGGGAAGGTTGGGGTTATGATCCCTCACGAGGGTAGCAGCATGCAGCTGAAAGCTGTGGGGATCATGCTTGGAGGAGATGACCTTCCCTAGACAGCAGTGGGCTCTCAGGAGTTTGTCAGAATGGATCACGTGTGCGCACATCTCTGTAGGAACGCCTGCTGCAGGCGAAAACTCCTGGTTTATGTCTGCTTTCTTCTGAGTTCGACAAAAAATATCTCCAAGTAGCCTGTCTCCTTGAGCACTGCTCAGCTTCCTTCCCATCTCCCAGGCTGCTCTCAGCTGAACCGCACCAAGTTCCATTTAAAACCCATCCAGATTGCATTTTCCTTGTTTTTCCTGAAAGCCCAGACACCTACTGTCCATGGGTAGCGAGTGAGCCGAATTAGAGTCTGTTTATGAGAAACAGAAATGTATGCCATATTTTGCAAAATGCTGTGCATGTCCTAATATTTTGCATTGTAGGAGCTTGGCTGCAGTACCTCACAGAAATGTGCATTTCCTTTCCTTGGGAAGCAGACTGCCTTATTGGAATAAAGGGGAGGTTTTTGCTGAGAATATAAAATGCTTCTGTCTATCCTACTATTTAGCTGAAGAAAGACAAAAAGATCAATGAAAGAAAATTGAAAATAAGATTTTTTGCTGTCCCTTGAAGTGGCAGAAAAGTGCCCAAGTCATATCAATTTCAAGATCACGTGATGCCAGTTAATTGACCTGGACAACAGTGCACTACAGGAGAATGTCAATAGAGTAGTCTTTTTAGGGGTGTGCAATCAGTAGTTGCTTTAAGGAGAGATAAGTCTCAGGACTGGGTTTGTTCTGCTCAGAGAAAGACTGAAAATGAAATATTCTTTATTGCAGGAGTCTTATAGAGTTTACAGGAGCGTAGAAAAAAAAATATCATCATAAAAGCAAGAAAGAACAATGTGTTTATAAAATGGAAGTGTCTGTGAAAACAGCTGGTAGGTGATGAAAGAAAGAGGTAAAAGACAAAAGTATTATTGTTTCAGAAAGAGAGCTTGAAGGTTGAATTAATTTAATTTCTGCTTATTGCCATGGACACAGCTCCTAGTCTAAACCTATAAGTTTCACCTCTGCCCTGTGATAAATGCAATAAGTTCCCTCAAGTTCTGCTGAATGATAAAGCTCCTGGATGGTAATTAGCAGAAAGTCCTGAAATAAATTGTAATATATTACAATGGTTCACTACAATTGATTATGTTACTGATAATGTAAATATAATTTCCTCTGCCTTATAACAGGAAACTTAATCATTGGGAAAATGGTCCAATAGGGATGGTGTAGCAGTGCCTTTCAGTCTGTTGCTGTGAGCGTGTGGGTGGTGATGCAGTTGTGTCTCAGCAATAACATAAATCCCCCTGGGACTGAACATTCCACTCAGCTTCAATTTTGTGGGCTTTTGGCTCTTTCCACTACTCTCTATAGCAGTGTGGCAACTTGTTGGAGAATTCTTGGTTAAGGTAGAAAATGGACATAAGATTCAGAAAATTTTTGTAGTTTTTAGTATGTCTTTGAGCATCTTGAGGTTCTCTTCTCATTTGGAGTGTCAGTCCTGAGAGAGCAGTAATCTTTGCCTAGCCCCAACAGGAGACCTTGCTGCTCAAAAGGAGACTGGCTAAGAGGTAATCATGTAAGTCAGAGGATTTTCTTCCATGTCAGAGGAAAGTTTCACTTGGTTAGTCTTCCCACTACAGAGGCACTTTACTGACTTACTGTAAAACAGGAGTTGCTCCTGCCTGTAGCTTCAGGTGCTCTCTGAAAACCCACATCCAGGTTTTGGATCTGGAATTGTAGAAGATGGTTGGTGAAAGAGCTCACTTCATCCAGAACTCTCAGAACATGTCACCTGTGCGAGGGATCTCGTCCTGTGGTGTCTCATGGTCACCCTGTGCCTTTGAACAAGGGGACCTGCCTGACTCGCGCTTTTAATTCAGTTTGAGGAGTCACAACCTGCACAGTTCAAGACATTTCCTCAACATCCGGAATGTAATTGTGATTCAAGTACTTTTCTTTCCTTCTATTGAAACTCTCTGAATGTCATTTCTGAAATTGGGCTTTCACTGAGTCACAGCCATTTTTCAGTCACTGCAGACTGAGAGGGATTAGCTCGTAATTGAAGCTGCAGAGCCATAACCCAGAGGGTAAACTCATCAACCTCGTGCATATATACCTTATCCTATACAGTAATTGATACACCTTTATCAGATTTGCCTGGTGGTCTGGGGTGAAGGGAACTTTTGACTATTCCTTTTTACTTTCATATACAGCAATTTCATGCCTATTATTTAAATATAAAAATAGGCTGAGCATTTGCTTTTTAATGCAGCCTGTCCTTCAATGCTACCTGACATTAGCTATAAACTAAGATGGAAGAATTTGAATAAAACAAGCATGAACATAACCGAATAATAGGTTATTAAATTTTCAAGAAGACAATAGGTATTTAAATTAAGGAGACATCAAAAATCTGCATATAAAAATATTTAGCATAAAGGCTGCAGCATCTAACATGATGAGACAAGCAAGAACTCATCAACAGAGGGAGGCTCTAATTGGAGTGGCACAGAAAGGAAGACAAAGAAAACTGGCTTTTCAACCTCAGTTGCTTTTTTTAGGGAATGAAATTTGTCAAGAAACCTAGGAGAAATCTCATTCTGCTGTTTACTGCCCTATCATCAAGGTAACAGAACAAAACATGTTAAAAGAAAAAGGCATGAAAGAAATTCTGCAGAAAGAAATAGCAATCTGGGATAGATGGAAATGGTCCCTGTGAGTCAAATTAAGCCTTAGAGCAGTATAATACTCTCTCTTACGTGTTATCTTCATTAGCAACTATTCTGCATCCTATTTAGTGAGCGTTTCTGTGAGTGGCAGAACGCATGACGCTCGATTTTCTCCAGTGCCATCTGTCGCGGGGAATGTCTAATAATGGTTTAATCTGCTCTGTAAACACTTTTTCAGTGGGAGTATTAATCTGCCTCTCTCCTTGGTCGTTTCATGCCACCTCTTCTGACAAACCTGGGAGCTTTACATCTCTGCTGCTTCCACCCCACTGTCAGATAGGGTTGACCATAGCTCCTAGGCGTGGGTGGGAAGTTGGGTGTTTGGAGAGCTACCAGGTGGAGGATGAGAAATAATGAGAATCTATTAATTTGGTTTCCTTAGCAAGAAGGGGATTCTGAGCTGGGCTTAGAAAAGGAAGCTTGCTTCTGGAATAGGTTTCATTTTCTTGCATGCAGAGGTTCCCCTTTTCTAGGAATGTGGTATTTGTGTGTGAAGAGTTGATTACTAATGCAAGATGACTGAGCTACATTAATGATGCCCAGTTTGACCAGAACTGGCTGACCACATCTCCCTGTGCACCACAGCACTCCATCTGTCATTAGGAACAAGCACTTATGCTCGCAGAAAATGTCCTGCACTTGGGTCACAGCTGCACAGAGTTAGAGGATGGGGGAAGAGTGGCTGGAAAGGGGCTCCATGGTAAAGGATCCGGGGCTGCTGCTCACCGGGGGCTGAGCAGATGAGCCAGGATGTGCCCAGGTGGGCAGAGGGTCAGTGGCACCTGACCTGGATCCAAAACAGGATCCTGCAGGACCAGGGAAGTGATTGTCCCTCTCTGCTGGGCTCTGGGGAGGCCACACTCGAGTGCTGCGGCCCATTTTGGGCCCCTCCGCTCAGGAAAACATGGAGATTCTGGAGCAGCTCCAGAGAGGGGCAACAGACCTGGTGAAAGAAAGGTCTGGAGCACAAGTCCTGTGAGGAGCAGCTGAGGCGGCTGGGAGTGTTTATCCCAGGAAAAAGGAGGCTCAGGGGAGGTTTTATCACTCCTGACAGCTGCCTACAACTGCTGCTCTCTGTGTTACCAGTGACAGCTCCCAAGGGAATGGCCTGGAGCTGAGTCAGGAGAGGTTTATATTGGATATTGCAAAAAGGTTCTTCACTCGGGGAATGGTTGAGCACTGAGCAGGCTCTCCAGGGAAGTGGTCGTGGCACCAAGCCTGGAAAGAGTTCAAGAAGTGTCTGGACAATACCCCCAGGCACATGATGTGACTCTTGGGGTGTCCTGAGCAGGGCCAGGAGTTGGACCTGATTCCTGTGGGTTCCCTCCAGCTCAGGATAGTCTGGGGTTCTCCTAGGTTATGTTATGGTGAGGGTCAGTCCCTTCTCCCAGGTAATGAACAAGAGATGAGAGGGAATGGTCTCAAGTTGTGGCAGGGGCAGTTTAGGTTGGATATTAGGAAAAATCTCTTGACAGCAAAGGGTTGTCAGCAATGGGACAGGCTGGCCAGGGAAGCTGTTGAAGCACTATTTTGAGAGATATTTAAACACTGAGATGTGGCACTTGGAGCCATGGTTTAGTGGTGGACTCGACAGTGCTGGGCTGACAGCTGGACTCAGATCTCAAAGGTCCAACCTTAATGACTCAATGGTTCCATAAAGCAATTCCATTAGCTCAAGTGTGGTGGTGTTAATCCTCATCTACATGAGCACTGCTGGCAGAAGGCAGCAGCCCTCTGTACCTCATCTGAAAATATAATTGCTCTGTGCATTTAGAGATTGATCAGATCCTCCTGGAGTCAAGGAAAAGCCTCCCAGTGATTTCATGTTTCTCTTGTTAGAGACTTCTCTTTCATTCTGAGCTGCAGATAAATAGCCTTAACAGCAATGATCAAGCAAGGCTGGTCCTGTTTAGAAGATGAATTTGCTGGGGAAGAGAAATGAAAGTTTATGTGAGAGGTACTGTAATCTAAAGGATAAACCATTGTTTTCTTAACAGCAGCAGTTATCTCAGTAGACTGCACTTTTATCACTGAATAACAAACCATCTTTAAATCTCTGCTCAAAGTTGGCTGCCACTAAAATACTTGTAATGCTCTGAGCAGGTAGGAAAACATGTTCATTAAGGTCAAGGATCAGAGTCTTCTCTTTGGTAGGGAAATCTCCATCAAGTGAATGTCTCTATTATGATAAAATAAGGAAGTAAACTACAAGGAGGTCATTGACTGCAAGAAGCAATTTTCTGGCTCTTATTGCCTCTGAAACTCTACAGTGTAATTCACAAACAAAAGCATAAATCAACAGCAACCTTTTCCAGCAGGTTAGCAGAGAATGGGGAGAGATGAAGGCACATAACACAGGATATTAAATTGCCATGACCAATTTTCTGTAATCATTCTTAAAAGAAAGCAGAGCATCTCCTCTTTACAATTACAAAGATATTTTGCAAAATCCTGCGTATTTTAGGAGTGTTTCAGAGCATCCAATATAATAACTCTTTCTGCTGTGAAAAGTATGAGCTAGCAAACAAACAAATGCAAGTGCTCATATATATTCCTCTGCCACGCCAGTGAATTTTCCTATCACATGCATGACTGCTCCCTATTCTGGCACTTATTTTATCACAACATTTACAGAGGCTTCTAGGCCATGAACAAGTAGTTTCAAGAAAAGTATGCAGAGGCTGCCATGTCTCATAAATACAATCCATTTTCTTTCATTTCTCGATAGTATATGCTCAACTCTAACAATTCTGCAGACTCAGCAGTTGGGAGTATCTATAAATTGTATGGGTTTGTATTTCCCAACATCTCTCACAGTAAAAATTATCTCAGTGTTTTGATGTTTCTTCAGTGAGAAGTGCTTTTTACAAACCTCACAGGCATGTATTGTTTGTAATTAAGCTGAATTTAATAGTAGAATAATGACCTTCTGAACTTACATTTTAACTTTGAAAAATCCTAATTTCAGGGGTTTGTAATGTGTTGGAACAGTCAGGATATCAGTGGTGCAAGCTGTTCACACAGGAACCTTCCCTTCTGACAGATCCCTCACAAATGTCCCAGTCTGTGGATCATGTGTAGATTTATAATGATGGACTGAAATTTAGAAGGAGGGTGTGCGTTGAAAGCTTGGGGTAATTAGCAAAAGAGGAAAACATTTATGCCCAGGACACAAGCCTGTGCTGATTTGGTGGAGCTTCCTAGATAATTAAGGCATCTTACATGTAAATATATAATTAATTAATAAACTGTGCTGTAAAAGTGTCAGAAATAGAAGCTGGCACTTGAGAAGCTACCAGCAAAGGAGAAATTGAAATGGAAAATAGAATGTAGAATGTAAGTATATTCAGTAGCAGAATCATGGGAAAAAAATCTACTCCCATATCTTGAAATTCAACTGTGTTTCCTCTTTGAATGAATTTTAAGGAACTTACACTGTGTGTTAGGACATTCATAATTAACTTTACCCTTCATCTAGTGCAATAAGTTACTTTTAGCTGAATGTATAATTCTGTTCAATGCCAACATTGGAGATGGTCGTTTTACCTGTCAGGAAAGTGGATAATACAAAAAGCCAAAATTCACAGAGAAAACAACAGGTACTAAGTCACAGTTTCAGTAAGGTAGTTGTAAACAAATTTCAGCCTTTAGAGTAGGGTTGGTGCCCGGCAGCCCCAGGACTTCTGACAGTCACAGCCCAAAGGATGTGGCAGGGAGAAATGTCCCTCTGACATTAACATCACGTTCCAGGAAGGTGTGTTGCTGTTATACCAGTCCTTCATAAAGAATATTTAATATTTTACATTCCAGAGAGAAAGCAACACAATAATCTGGAAGAACCTGCGCATGGCAACAAGTGAGTGCCAATTTAGCTCTGCTGTGCTGCTTTAGACACAGGCAAAGAAGGATGAGGACGTCCTCATCCTTTGGGATCTGTGGTGTTTTCCCTCTGCTCCCTTTCTCTGTGGTCTCTGAATGTTTTACTTATCCCACGGAGCACCCACATTCCCCCATCTACTTAAATCATCACTCAAATTATAATTAAATTCAGAATTAAGTACCTTGCGCACAAAATGGAGTGGCTGAGCAGGAGCATCTTTGCAATATAGTGTCCTTACAACACTTGCAATTAGAAATAGTCATGCTCACCTAAGTAAGTGAGGAAGAAATAAATGTTTCCTTCACATTCCATGAATTTTGCTTTGTCCTTCTTGCTGGGTAAAACTTTGAGAAGGACCCTAATTTCCTGTATGAGATTGACTTGGATGTCTCTCTAAAAGTTCACTTTTGTGAATCTTTGTTTCTCTTTAAGAACCATTTCGAAAAGGAGATATTTTTTCATTTTTAATATAACTATTCTATGAAAACAGTTCAGAATATTTCACCTGTGAAATTAAAGTGCAGAAAATAACTAATATCAGCAAAATACTGTGAGCAATTTTGTTGTTTGACTAGGACAGAATAGGAAAATAGCAACAAAACCTGAGACAAACCCATTTCTTTGATATTTCTGATGTATTTTTGTAAGGTAGGGGTTGTAAACCAGCAACTTGTGCAGTGTGTACAATCATTTTTCTTTTTATCTGAACTAATCTTAAACTCAGTCATCTGTGCAGTCTCTGGGCAAAACCTTTCTAAATGAAAAGTGATGAAACAAAAAACGAGCAAACATTAACAGGCAGACAAAAGCTTAGAATGGAAATAATGACTAACAGCTTTTTTTTTCTTGTAAATATGCTGATTTCTTATGTAATTATAGGCATAATCTATATTTTAAAGATATTTTTATATGTCTAATCTATTTGCATCTTTGTTAAGATGTTCATTCCTTCTTAAAACTACCTTTTACCTTTTTATTTTTTTTTTCCTGATAGGACAAGGGGGAATAGCCGAACCTGAAGGAGGGTAGATTTAGATGAGATATTTGGGAAGGAATTACACCTGTAATTCCTTCCCAAATATCTCCCTTACACCTGTAAGGGTGAGGAGGCCCTGGCTCAGGTTGCCCAGAGAAGCTGTGGCTTCCCCATTGCTGGAAGTGTTCCAGGCCAGGCTGGACAGGGCTTGGAGCAACCTGGGCTAGTGGAAAGTGTCCCTGCCCATGCAGGGGCTGGAATGAGATGTTTTTTAAGGTCCTTTCCAACCCAAACCATTCTGTGATCCTGTGACACTGATCCACTGCTTGTCTGCTCTGCACCTCTGTGGTGCTTTTGTTGTGGGTCCAGGTGAGGATCACCTCACTCATTTAAAAGTTCTGTTTCTTAAACCTTTCTGAAATTGAATTTCTTTGTGTATAAGGAGAAGGGCATTGGCAGCAGGACCCCTGTTTTCAGCTGAGAATCCCTTCCCATAAATTATCCCAAGTCTGCATAGCAATGAGGCCATTTCTATGGAAATAAGTGAGCTGCTGTTCTTCTGCTGGCTCTCCAGCAGCTCATGAGCTGCAATTCACATTGTGAGAAGTGTTTAGAGAATTAGATCAGAAGCACAACTGGGACACTGGTAATTTCCAGCTTCCTTTGATAAATATGCCTCTAAACCTGAGGGTGGTGAAAGAGGCAAGAGGTGCAAGTGATGGCAATGCCAGGGGGATGGAATGCTGCTGTAGATGATGGTCTCCTCCTTCACTGGCCATAAACACAGGGGGACAGCAGAGACCTTATCAAAAGGCAGAGTGAGCTCAAATGTCTTTACTTTGATCAAGGGAGATGCCTTTTCATTTTGGAGGATGTTTTAGTGACTCTTGTCAATTAAACCCAAGTATCTCCAGTACATTAGCAGGTACTTACCCAACTAAGAAACCTATTTGTTCTCATTTCCCAGGTAATGCACATTTCTGAGAGACAGGCAACGTGCTGATTTGTTAAAAAAATGTGGTTGACTCAGATTTAATTGTAAGGCAACTTTCTTAGCAGTTGCAAGTGAGTTCAGGTAGAAATAGCAAGTATTTTTGGAGTGTGGCCTCCAGTGAATAGCCATAATTGCAACCAAGGCACGGTAGAACTTTAGCTTGTATTAATTAATTTCGAACTTCACCATTTAGTGAGTAAAGGCTACAATTTGGATAGGGATGTCCTAGAGAGCTAAGTCTGTAAATTGGTAGTTTGGAACTCATTTCTAATGAAGGAGCTACTGAACTCCTAGGAGTATGTGACACTGTAGTCCCAACTTCCAGCCACTGAATAACATTACTGATTTTAGTATTTTTTTCTATCACAAACTGAAGGAAAATTATTAGTCATATGAAACATTTCATATGGAAAAAAAATGCTGTTGCCTATATATGCACACACACCCCTTTCAATGTGGCGGTGACAGATTTGTTATTTTATTTTGAATGCCCAAGGCTGCTTTTGGATCTTAAACCCAATATTCTTTCAGTATTGAAAATTATTAAGAATTTCCTCATGATTAGAGAGAACATATTTGAAAAGCAAATTTGTGAGAATAGGAAGAAATGAATATAAAGAACTTTACTTGAACCTCTGTAAAGGCAAAGGGATTTTTTTTCCTGTGGACTGAATTACAGCACAGTATAACTCAGTTTTTTCATTGTAAGATCTTCCATACATTTTCTTACTTTTAAGTGCGTGAGGACTGGGGGAAGGGAAAATATAAAAGAAAAAATAGAAGTGGATGAATATATCTTGATTTGTTTTAATTAGGTGTAATTTGATAGTAAAAAAATATTGAATCATTTACCTTAGCTGGCTATGGTTGAAAGTTTGCCTCAATATAAAAAATTTGCCATAATATAGAAAATTCAGTTCTGCTCCCCTTTGTAGTTAGGGGCACTTGGAGATATAGAAAGGATTCAGGGTCATTCTGTTTCTTGGGTTGGAATTTTGGTTTTTGAGCTGCTGGTGTGTGGATGGTTCCTCACACTCTGTTTTTCCATAATTGAAAAACATTGTTTAGAATATTATAGATTTTCCTTTGCTAGTGAAGGAACTGCTTGAACTCTCACACCTGATATTCTGGGGGGAAAAATGTAGATTGTGGACTGGAGGAGCACAGGAGAGGGGGAAAAGGAAGAGGGAATGGTGTTCTCCTTCCCTGGAAAAAACTGGCACTTTATTTATCCTATGGAGTTCCCCAGCTCCAGGGAGGAGGAGGAGGAATGCTACTTGCTTGTACACAGAGATCTGTCAGAGGTACTCATCTTGAACTTTGTCCACCTGGTTATTACTGCATCAGGATGAAATATTGGGCAGTGGCTTTCCTTCTGAACAAGGGGAAAATGAAAAAGAAACAAAGCCAGAAACCAAAGCAAAGAGTAGAAATAGAATACAAGTGGAGATTTGTCTTACTACATGAGCTCTGTCTGATGTCTCCCATCTCTCCCCCAGAAAATGCAATTTGGAATGGAGTGTATAAAAAAAAAAGACTTTAAGGAGCCTTCACAAATTGTGCAGTGCATTTATTTATCCACATTTCACCCTGACTCATTACACATCATCATGAGGCTCCCCAGGCTATGCATAAAAAGAAGAGCAGGCATAAATCAAACCGCATGCAGCTCTTCCCTTCAATGATTTTCTGATTCCACCCTACCCACTCCTACTCCATAATGGACACAGAGAATATATTTTTTTCCTTATCACTCACAGAATAATACTATTCCTTATATTATAATTTCTGTTATCAAATAACAAATATAATCCTCATTGCATATGTATTTTAAAGCAGGATATAATTGTGGTGATGCAAGCCATTATTTTGCCATTTTTGATCAAATCTCTTGAGAGTTTATCTTTCTAGCAAGTAGTTGATATTAAACTTTTCTGCCAACTTTTAAGACAAAAAGTTGCTGCTAAATAATTCTTGAGTGCTTCATCCCTCTGCTTTTCACTCTATGTATGGAAAAGAATCCAACCTTTAAAGTGTGCCACCCAAATGTATCTTTTTTTCCATTCCTGTGGGCAGAGTATATAAAAAATAAATTCTCTTGGAGTAGTCTATTGAAATCAGAATTGGATTCCAAGTCTTCTGAGGAGTTCTTTTGCAATCTGTATCTCCAGTAATTTTAACAAATTCCCTGTAGGCGGTATTCTTTCTGCCTCATTTTAGGCTTGTCTCCTGAAACAATCTGTCTAGACTCTTTTATGTTCAATGGAGTGAGAGAGGTTTCCCTGGAGGATGCAGCACATGGTACCTAAGTGAGGCTTCTGCTTTGAATTCCTCCTCAGAGGAACAGGACTTGTCCTGTCCCTTGTCAGTACAAGGACATGTTTGTGTTTCCTATTTCAAATTTATGACTGGGTACTCTTTAGTCACCTTTTGTTGTCCTTTTATGTTGAGATTGCTTGCTTTGTTTGGTTTTATTTCCTAATAGAGATGCTGATCTTTTGGGTATTCAAAATATATTGTGGAAAGGCTCTGCCTCTGCAAGCCAAGAAGTCAGGGACTCCCCCATGGTCTGTGCAGGTCACCAAATTCCTGATAATGTTCTTCCAAAGGGCTGGACAAGCCAGGGCAGGGGTGTTCCTGGCCAAAATTTGGGTAAGAAAACAGTATTTTGGAAAGTGGCAAAGTTTTGATGTGAGAGAGAAATGTCCCATCTCAAGGGCATGAAAGGCAATTCCTGATAGACCAGTGAGCAGGATGCTGCTGCTGGGCTTCACCCAAGGCAGACTGAAGTTAGTTATCTTCCTTTTTTTTTTTTTTTTTTCCCTTTCTGGTGTTGCTCAGTCTCAGTGTGGAAGAAAGTGAAGATTTAGTGAAAATGACAGGCAAGGCTGAGGGGAGGTAAGGTCCCCTCTCAGCTCCACTAAGTGATGAGTTGAGTCAGCATGAGTTAAGATTCAGCTTTGTCATTTCAAAGGAATTATGTGAGCAGAGAGGAGGGGGCAGAAATGACAAGAGACTCCCCCAGAACCATTCTAAGTGTCTTTTCCAAAAGAAAAGATGATTCTTTGCTGCACAGGCACTCTCAGGGCTTGTTTTAGGGCATGTTTGTTCAGCAGCTCATTGGTTTTGCTCATGGGTTTTTCCCAGCAGACATTTTAGATGTCAGCAGAGGTGAGAATTGAATCTCGCTGTTGTTCAGGTTGGTAAAAATCATCCAAAATTGTAAATATTAATTAACACTGTTCTTCACCCAGTGGATACCCAGCCTGTATAGATCAGGAGGATTTTTTTTCTCTTATTTCTGAAGACTGTTACAAGAAGTGCTCTTTTCCACACCCTTTTGTGGCGGTACTTTGAAAAATTGTTGAATTCTACTTGATCAACGCTGATCTCAGTACTAAGTGTTTTGCATTTTTTCCGTCTTTATTTTTTCTAAGATAAAAATAGCTAAGCACTCTTTCCAAATGAAGTGTGGCATTTATTTAAAGCCTTTGGGTAAAAATGATTATTTTTAATACAAAAATCTGCACATGGCTACATCTAGCAATTTTGAGCAAAGTCAGAATAAATTACAACTCTAGAAACTTAAAATGTTACAGTAGAATATAAAACAAAAGCAGGTGATCAGCACCTGTAGCTGTAAGGACTTTCATCTTCCTACCAGTAAAAATCATCAGCTTAGGTAATGATAAAAAGAGATTCTTCAGGTTTTATGTAATACAGTCCTCTCTCCTTAAATTTTTCTTTTGATAGCGTGTTTAAAAAAAAGAAAAATAAGTATACTGTATATGAAGCTGGAATAATGGTTAACAATCACCTGCTTCAGTTGTCCTGTACTACTGAATGGGAACTCAGTGGAAAAATTTGGAGGAGTGCTCAGCACCCAGGCTTTTTCTTTTGCTCACAACTTTCCCAGCTATTCAGACAGATTGCTTCTTTTTTGCAGCTCTGTAATACACTGGCTGTCTCTCTGGTGTACTTTTTGAAAGAATAAATGCTCTCCAAAAGGAATAACTGCCAGGAGGGAGAGTTCTTCTCTTGACAGCTCCTTGAGCCCTCAGATGGGGGAAAGTTGCTGATCCTGGTGCTAGTTCAGCTCACAGAGGGCCAGGCAGCCACCACTGAGCTTCCAGGCCCACGTGGATTTTCAGACAATTAAGGCCAAACAAATAAATGTCTGCATCTGAATTTGCTGGGTTGAAGATTGTACAGGAAAGCTTCCATCAGAATTATTTGGTGATGAATTCCAGTTCAACTTGCAGCTGTCCACTGATTCGGGTCACCCTTCTTGGAGAGGCACTGTCTCATTTTTCAGCTCTGTTTCCACAGTTGGACAAGATGGAGCCTCAGTTTATAATAAATCTGAGTAATTTAGACAACAGCTTTGATTGCTTTAGATTAGAAGGGGCACATTTTAAAATTGCAGATTATATGTTAAATACAAAAATATTATTTATATGGAAAAAATGGGAATAAGCAGATATTATGAAAAGTCAAACCTATCTATTCACACCACGTTTGCTGGAGAAGGCTTTCTGAAAATGCCATTATTTTCACTGGAGAGATCTCTTACAGGATCCACTTCTTGTCTTATGTTAGATAAGGTCTCACCAGGTATAGCCATCTACTCCCCCCTTCACTGCTGCTCTGCTTCACAAATCTGTAAGGTCTGAACCATGATGGATATATAATATCCTTTATGTTCAGCTCAAAACAAAGCACCCCACAAATTTTCGAAGTAAATTTAATGTTTCCAAGTGTAATTTGGCATACTTTTGTATGGTAAAAAAAGTAGAGCTGATTTGTTCATAAAATTGTTATTTCTGGAGATCAGCATGTGTAGGAAGAATGATTAGGTGATTTTTAAAAGCTGAATGCAGATAGTATTAATCGATTTAATTTTGCTTTAATAAACTCAGGTAGAAAAGGTTGATGAACTTATGGTGCTTGTATTAAAGTGGTAAATATAAGAGTATTGCAGATCCTAGACAAACTGTTTGCATTATATATGCTGTTCCCTACTAAATGTCTGACACCAGGCTGTTGTCATATTTCCACAATTTTCCTCAATGTTATTTAAGTAATAACAATTTCTCTCAAGTTCAGGATACCAAATACTTCATTTCAGTAATTTAAACTGAACAGTATATAAATCCTCACAAGCATCTGTAATTTTTTGGGCTAGGCACTGTACAAAGTTTTAACATTTCAGTGTACAAAATTTTATTTGAAAACCTGTAGCTCAGTCATGTAAAGAAGTTCTTCAGATGGTATTAAATATTATTTTTTTTTCTTTGCAAGATTAGGAAGTAGTATTCTTCTGGTGTCTTGACAGCACCTTTGAAGGAAATCACTTTTAACAGAAGTCTGTGTTGTTTGCCAATCAATACTGGCATAACAAAGCCATGAAATACTCTCTCGTTATACTGTTTAAAAGCCAAATTTTAAAACAGGAGTTTGCTTCTTCCCTCTATGTGATCTACTCTGTTGTGATGCAGAAGAAACAGTTGACACTTCCCTGCTTTTTCAGTGATAAATCATGATTTATATTGATCAGCACCACTCAGCTCACAGCCCAACAGCAATGTTTTTCATTTTAGTCTGGTACAAAGAAAGGAAAAAGTCTTCCAAGTATTTGGAGTTTCTTTAGAAACATTTGGAAATCTGCTTGGAAAGTTGGCACCAAATTAAGTTTGCTAACATTACAGGTAAAGGAGAAAATTGTGCTTGAAAGTGTAAAGAAAACAGAGGTTTAATTACTTGCTTTTTGTGGCTGTTGAAATGTAACTTATTGAAACAGCCTATCATTGCTGCAAGTAATAGTGCCTGGAAGTGATTTTCTGTTTTCTTTCCATCATTAATGGCTGCAAAGGTGAGCAGAAGCGAAAAACAGAGCTTATATTAATGTGTGTTGGAATTCCAAACAGGTGTATTTCAAGTGCCAGGGTATTCATGTTTTTCTTCATCAAAAATACTTTTTGAAGAGCCACTGGGAAGGATATCTACACATGGATATGATGTGGTTTTAGAGTGTTGTGTTTGAGCTGCATCACATTATAAGGAGGCACAAATTTTATCAGAAATCATGCTCTACAGAAGTCCTGAGCATGAATCAGTTGGCTGGACATCTCTTGATCCAACGTTTCTCCAGTCCAAAAGTGGGGTTTTTTTTGCAGTGTCTGGTCTAAAAGGCAAGTAATTAAGATCAACTATGATTTAAATTCATTGTCCTCTAAAAGTATCTCATTCAAACAGCAGGAACAATATTATATGAATTGTCAAAAAGTTACAAATAAGCAAATGTTTAAATTACATAAAGTTTGAAAAATAGCAGTAATCCAAGTTATTAGCCAATAATAAAAAAATAGGAAACATCAGTATAACTGAATTATCAGCGAAAACCTTACTGAGTTTATCCATGCCTATGACAAAGAAGTGGATAAGAAATAATAAATAAATTTAAAAAAAACAGAAATACATGTTCCAGAAGCTTCTCCTAGCACAGACCCCCAGTAGAACTGGGTGGTTTTCCCCTTCAATTGAATTCCTCTCTCAATCTGGTTGGTGCTTCCAACTGCTATTTAAAAGGCTTGTCTCCAGGGAAACGAGATCTCTGTGGGACTGAGAGACTCTGACAAATTACAGAGTGCCTGTAGGCAGGAAAAGTGACTCTGGAAAAATGACACCGTGGGCTCCCATATTTCCCCCTCTCTGGGACTTCCAGCTGCAGCTGCCTCAGCTGGCAAGCCAGGCAGGGATTTTTCTGCTATTGCTGCTGTAAGAAATGAAGGGATGGGACTATTTTTAAGTTAAGAAGCATTTATTGTTTAGATAAAATATTAGTCTCAGAGGCTGTGAGATTTTAGACAAGTGGGTATTTGGTTGTAGTCAAGAGTAGTAACTTTTCAAGCTAATAGACAGCTGCTACAGGATTTCTTTCTTTTCTTAAAACTCATTACTTATTTCTACTGTACTGTGGATACTTTTATTTAATGGCCTTTAAACTTACATGTACACGTATGCTTTTATTATAACTTCCAAACCTTTAGAAGTTATAATACATATATGTAAAAGCTATAATATATATATGCAGATCATTTAAACTTCTAAACTGTACAACTACACCCTTACAATATAACTTTTTACTATATTATTTGTACAGTTCCTCTCCTAAGGTGTATTCTTGCTTGTAACTATAGAAATAGATGTTTATGATTTTTTTCTTTAATAGTTGTCTATTTTTATATTAATTTAAGGTTCTTCTAAGGTTGTAGATCAAATATTTTGGTGTTTGTGGAAGTTTGTGTTTTTCTGATTGCCACATTTTTCCAACTTCCAGGGTTTTGGCTCAGCATGGGAACAGATAAATGAGCTCTGGCTCTTCCTCTCACTGCCAGGCAGCAGTGCTGGCTGTGAGACCTGAGGTGGTAGTGTTATCTTTGGGGTGCAAGGCAAAATTCAGCTGGGTTTTCCTAATTTTTAAACAAGAAATTTAATTTTTGCTTGTTTGTGGGCTCTACATAGTTCACACGACCTAATTCACACTGATCCTTGGTTAGAACAGTGTGTTAATTTCACTTTCTGAGATTATAGCTTGATGCAAGTCTCACACAGAACAGGTTAAGTATGGAACATCTGTCTTTACAAATCAGCAACTTTAAATAGCGTGTTCACCACTTGACAGTGCAAAAGGAACATTTCTCCCATGTGTGTGCACATATATAAACTAATTTTTTCTAGGAAAACTGCTGGTAGTGTTTTGAGATCAGGTAAACCTCAGGAGTGGGAGTGTTGCTCAGTAAGCAATGGCACAAAAAAATCTGTTTTTTTAATGCTCTCTCATGATTTTCCCTCTGGGACAACCCCTCATGCAGCTCAGCAAATGATTTTTATAGATTTACTTTTGTCTTTCCAAGTGTCTTTCAGGTTTCTATAGCAGTAAATGTCTAGGCCAGGTGGACTGGGACATTTTACGGTCAATGGGAGCTCATTCCTTGCCTTGGGTCAGTCAGAATCTGATTGAAGATGGCTCTGTGGGCTGGGCAGGTGAGCTTCCCCCTCGTGGCTGCAGGAACCTGACCCCTGGTGCGGAGCTCTGCTGGGTGTTTTCCATCCTGACCTCAGCTCCGTAACTGTGCTGGGCCAGCAGATCAGCAGACTGAATGAATATTAAGCTAGCCTTGATTTTCTGCACAAACAAGAGGAAGAGGTTGAGCTCTTCCCCTCTGTGTTGTGAGCAGATGGAGGGCAGCTCTGGGCACTGGCTGAGCTCTCCTCCTGCTCAGAGGGGATGGTTGGTACCCTAATGCCTGTGCAGGGACAGTTGTCTTCTGGAAAATACATTACCTGTTTAATAAAGCACTTTTTAATGCTCAGGTTGGGTGAAACTTAGTTGTACTTAACCATTTCAAGCCAGAAAGCAGATATTTTTATCAAATTCCAGGAGCTTTCTTTGTTTTATAAACTAGTGGCAACATATTAATGATAGCAATTCTGTGTCTCTGTTCCTTTTACTAATTTAGAAATCTATTATCATAAACCTCCTTTTGTTTTATTTTTCAATCAGCCATCATCAGACATTTTATATTTTAAATTTCTTCACATGAGCATACCATTATTCTAAAATGATCCTTTCTGCAGATGAGTGTTGCACTAAAATTTCCCCTGATTATTACTTTTGACATCAGTACTTTATTAAATTAGCTGTTTCCAATTTAATTATACTTGCTTCATTGTCTAGGTCACCTTTTAAACAAATTCATATCAGTATGAAATTGCTGTTATTACTGAATTGGACTGTGATGGCTCTATGCTCATGAAGAGAATTTCTCCTTTGTTCACATTTAGAAAAGTTGAGTTAAGATTAATTTATTTAAATGGTTTATAAATGTATTATTTCTGCTAGTAAAAGTGGATCCAAATAATGTTTGCTTGTTCAGTTTTTAAAAAACATATGTGAAACAGTATTGTTAAGAAATCCTTAGTTTAATTACTGCTCATTCCAGAAAGTGAAAAGGTAAAGTATAACTTTTCTATTATTTTTATTTCTGAGACATGCAAAATGTGTGAGGGCTTCTTAGACTCCAGCACAGACATTTGTCCTTGAAGGGCATAAGGGGCAGACAACTTTTCCAGCTGATGTTTAAACTTCCAAGCCTTCCTGCTAGACTTGGATGAAAATATCCACTCACAGTTGTTTTAAAATGAGGATTTAAACTCAGATTTGGCATAACAAACTCTGGTCATAAATAACTGAACCAAAATGTAGGACAGGTTTAATGATTGATAGAACTGTAATGACAAAATAATTGCTAATTTTCATAAGAACATGTTGGTAAATCAAATTCCTTATAAACATCTTTATAATCCCATTATCCTCTGCAGTTGAGACATGCTTTTAAATAAGGTTGTATAGAGGATGGTAACAACTTGTATTAATAAAACTAATGCCATTTATATTAACTAAACCAAGTGTTGCTACCACCAGGTGGTCAACTGAATGTTTATTTTTTTTTCTTTCCATTGTAGATGTCATATCTGCAGAGCTTTGGTGCAAAGAAAATACAGGTTTGTATAAACATCCATTTTTTAGCTTGCATGAGTTAGCTCAAATACACTGTTTATATGTGACTGTTTTTCTTTGAACACTTTTCATTGCAATATTCCCATAGTCAGTATTAAAATATTAAAAGTTTGGATTTTTTTCATGGCACAAATATATATGAATGAGTTTATATGCATAAATATTTATGTGGTGATGCACATGTGAGAAAGGCCAATCTGATTTTTATTTATGCCTCAACATATGTTACACATGAGGTGAAAAATTGTGTACATAGGTGTACTCTAGGGGCTGTCCCTGTCTTCTTTCTTTGTCTCTCTTTTCCCCTTTTTGCTTCCTTTTCTATCCCTTTTCCATAGGAACACTTATCTTCCTTTATCAATAAACAGTTCTCAGATATAATACTCAGATGTATTCTCAGATGTATTTTAACGTTACTATATTAGATCTCAGGTAAAATAATATTCTCATATATATAAATAAAGGGCATTTGCACTTTATATATAAATATACATTATGTATTTATACATATTATGAATTATATATATTACATTACATATTTTATATATATTAAATATAAACATACATTATGTATTTATATATATTTATATTTATACATATTATATATATTTATATATAAATAAAGGGCATTTGCACTTTATTTATATAGAAATATATATATACATAAATAGAAATATATACACATAAATATACATTTATATTATATAAAATAAGATCTATATAATTTCTGACAAATTTATCATAAAGAATCCTCCCTGACTCTCCCTTACACAGCAGGACAGGACAACAAATAATAGCAATTTTTGGAGTGCAGAAATCTACAAAGTGCTGGCTTTCAGCTGGGGCTAATTTAGAAGCCAGAAAGATAAAGCTGAAAAAAATCTATTATACAAGACATTAAAAATGAAAGCTGGCCAAGGCAGTGAGGATGGGATCATTACAAGGACCTGGAGTGACAGGATGGGGGAATGGCTTCCCCCTGCCAGAGGGCAGGGTTAGATGGGATACTGGGAAGGAATTCTGTCCTGTAAGTGTGGTGAGACCCTGAACAGGTTCCCCAAAGAGTTGTGGCTGTCCCTGGATCCCTGGAAATGCCCAAGGCCAGGCTGGACAGGGCTTGGAGCAACATGGAATAGTGGAAGGTGTCCCTGCCCATGGCAGGGGGTGGGATGAGATGGTTCTTACAGTCCCTCCCAGCCCAGGCAAATCTGTGATTCTGTTATTGCTGAGATGTTTTGCATGGTTTAATCCCTCTCAAAGAGGTTGTTCTAAACACTGTTGTTGTACATTGATGGGGTATAAAACATCTTCCAGCCCATGGTATGTCCTTTAGCTCTGTGCAGTGGCAAGTTCAGAGCATCTCCAAAATGAAGCCATGTTAACAGCCAAAGTGAGTGGCAGGGTGTGACTGTCCTCCCCTGTGACTGAGCTTCAGCATCTTGAGGCCCTCAGGTTTCCTTTCACTGCCTACCACACTTATTTATCTGCAGGAGGGTGTGAGCAAGGCCTGCTCTGCTTTTAGGGACTCACTCCAATGGATTTGGTGGCACTTGCCCTGTGACCCCTGTACCAGTGAACCCAGGGGTGAGTGCTTCTGTGGAAGCAGACAGAACTCTTGTTCTTGGCTGCTGGTCCAGCCTGGGCTTTTGGGACATGTTCATCCCTATGAGAGGTGCAGAGTAACCTGGCTGCATTGTGCTGACCTTCAGTCCAAGGGATGAGTGCTGACTCTCATTTAGATAAAACCATATGGAGCCTGGCAGAAACTTTCATATGTACCAATGTTTGCCAAGGCTACTAAAAAAATCACTTGGAACTGATGGGCTCATTATTAACCACTTGATCTTTGGTGTTTGCTGAGTATCCCATGAGCTGGGAAAGCACTTTTCTTATGAAGCCATTCTCCCTGCTGTCAGAGAGCTGGATCTGAGGTAATAGAACCAGGAGCTCAGCAGTATTTCTTGTGCTGAGCTTGAAAAAGATGTTGGGAAAATGTTTTGCAGGAAACTTTGATGTTTCATAAACAATAACAACAGTGTCTTTGAAAATGTCTCCTCTGAATTCATGAGAAAGTTTGAAGATGGGTGAAAATTTCTTCTGAGGGAAAAAATATAAACCCAGCATTTAATTTACATTGACACAATTCATTTGACAATTCAACCTTAATAATAGACTAGGGTATGCTGTTAGGTTATGTTATGCCAAATCATATTTTAAGGAACAAAGCCTTTTCAGTCAGCAGCTGCTGAGGTTTGAGGGAACAAATTAATTTTGGAAACTGTGTGTTAATATTTGTCCAAAGGCAAAGTTGTGCAGATCATCTGTTTTCTGGGACATCTAAAAATATTATATGTTATGAATTAGAAGAGAAATCAACTTCAAAATGTCAAAATCTCATGTAAACCAGAAATTCTCCTCATCAATCAGCTCTGTTCAATGCATGTCTTGTGACATTTTTGCAGCCAAGGAAGAGACCCTTTATCACCATCCCAAATCCTCATGGGAAGGACTTAAAACATCATCCTAACAGGACTTAAATCATCAGCATCCAGCAGGAGCTGACCAGGTAAGATACAGGAGAAATCTTGCACTTAAAAACCACAATAGTGACATCTGCAGCATCTGAAAGCCCTATACTGGGGATTAAGAAGTACAAACTTCAGATTTTGTGTAAATAGAGAACTTCCAGCTGATGTGGCTTCTGCTTAATAAAGTCTCTGCTCTTTATGGGAGCAAAGGGACTGGTGTGCCCAGAGAGGCAGAGAATGCACCTGAAGCAGCACTGACCTCACAAGCTGCATGTGGGACTGCTGTGGGAAATGGTCTTGGGTCAGTGCTACAGCCTGGAGCAAGCTGGAGCACACAGGCCATGGGGTGCTTCCTTTTGGATAAATTTATTTTCTTCCTCTAACTTTTCTTCCTCTAACTTTAAGAGTGCCAGAATACTTTAGTAAAAGGCAGACAATAAAGGAAGCGGCACACACGAGACAACTTGCCAGAAATTTTGCCAAAGTAATAAATATTGAGAATGAAAATAATATAATGATGTGCTTTGGAGGATCACACAAGGGTCAGCACTACCAACCTGACTTAACACTCTCCAAGAAATAAGCTGGTTTATGTTGGATTCCCTCATGGGGAGTTTGTTTGGGTAAATAGTCTAATTTCAGTGGTGAAAATATTTAATAAAAACATAGCCTTGACTGGATGCCTAGTGTCTTCAGACTTAGGGAGAGATTTAATAAATGAGGCCCTGCAACTTTTATTTAGTGTCTTCAGGTGGTAAATTAACTACAAGTAGGCTTCCCTATTGCTCAATGAAAGCAATAAAAGCAGAGGGAGGATTAAAAGCAAGACACTAATTTACATCTGAGTAAATGGGCTAAAGAGGCAGAGACCCTATTCTTGGTATTTAGTAATATTCCTATGAAGGCAGAACTTCATAGAAATTAAATATAGAGCATATTTTGAATATATGAACAAACTCCTTTGTACTAGTTCGTAAATCTATTTGCCATGCCACTAAAACCAACATTATTTCATTGCTTTACTTTTAGAATGTTCTTTGTAAGTGAAACTAAGAATAAATTTGGGGGTTTTGGGGTCCTTCATGTTACTACCAACTGATGCAGAGAAACATTTGTCCACTGAAGTCAGCTCTGGCTGGCAGTTAAAGCAGTGGGATAAGAGTTTTAGGTGGGTTTTCTTTTTCATGATTCATGCTGCACAAGAGAAGAAAGAAAGAAATTCCCTTTGCTGTGCCCTTTGTTTTTGGTGCATGTGTGAGAAGGGGCTTTACAGGAGGGGATCAGCAGCTAAAACAAGAGACAAGATCCAGTCTGGCTGGAAAATGGGTAGGGAAAAGGTGGAGAGTAACAACTGTGCAAAAAAACCCTTCCAAAGTGCCTGGGAAATGATCACAAACTCCTTCAGGGCTGTTTCTGTGCACTTTCAATGCCTGTGAGCTGAGGTGGGACCTCAGCACAGGGCCCTGCTGTGGAACCTCTCAGGAAAGCTGAGCACAGAGCTTTTCCCTTGCTAGGAAGCATTCTTGGGACATCTCTGCTCCCCTCAGGCATGTTGTCATGAAATCCAGAGGAGTCCCCATCCCTTTTTCTGCTGAGTTCACTGTGAGGGACATGACAGCATGAGCATCTCTTCCCGGGGAAGCTGAGCTGAAAAACAACGTGACAGACATGAGGAAAGAGGAAGGTGCAGATGGGACCAAGAGGGGTGGGAGAAGATAAAAATACCCAAGTTACAGAGACAGACACAATGCCAAGGCTGGGGAGAGTTGGACCATCTGGTTGTGCTGCAGCACCTCTCCATGATCATCTCCTCTCTTTGCTTCTCTTTGTTAGCAAGAGGAGATAAACTGAGTGAGGTGTAGCATGAAGGCTTTGGTGTAAGGCCGAGGATGAAGTAGCCTGCTTTAAGCAAAGCTTGTTTTATGCCCTGTGATTTGCACAAGCTCTTTCAGGCTGTGAGAGTGATTTGCTGCATGCACATTTTTCACTGCAGCAGTGGCTGCTTGCAGCCCCTTCCCTCATGGATAAATTGGGAATCCCTGGAGCAAAGCTGGGCCTGCTGATGTTTCACATGCCTGGGTCCAGTTAAAGCCCACTTGCATGACAGTAGGTGACCTGTTCTCAAGAGCTGTGTGGTACACCCTGCCACCAGGCTAGTTCAGAGTGTTCCTGATGGAACACAAGGCCTTTCACTCCTGGCTTGCCTGGCTTGGTCCAGAATGGCAGCCAGAGCTATGTTTGCATGGCCTACGTGTGCTAAAAATGGTTTCTTTCCCTCTCGTCTGCAGGACAGCTGACAGATTGTAGTTGTGGCTGCAAGGAAGAGTGATGATCCTGTGCTCATGGCACATAAACCACCCAGAGTGATCCCTTAGATGCCACCAGGTCACCATGGATGTGGTTTGGCACCTCCAGGTGGGAGCTTGCAGTGCCACTGCCTCCTCCTGCAGAATAAAGAGCAGCCCTAAGCCTCAGTCAGTCTGGCACATTTAATGGGCATTAAATGGGCTTAGGAGGGATGGTGAGAAAAGCATTTGGGAAGCATAAAATAGATCCAAAAATCATCTTCATGCCTGGAACTGCAGTTTGAGTGTTTGCAGCAGAACAGAAATTTTACGTGGAGACAAATTTTGAGCAAAACAACCGTGGGGAGAATGTGACAACTCAGCAGAGCTGCTGCCAGGCTGATGGCAGAGGGGAGTGCTGGGTGCACCTTCTGCCTGTAACTAAAAGTGAACCTGTGTGCAAGTGATGCCATCCCTGAAAGAAGCCCTGCATTATTTAGCATTTGACATGCAGTGTTGTAACGCGGTTGAATGACAGCCACAAAAGCATGGTACATTGTTCACAACAGTCAGGTGTCAGCAAAATGGATTGATATCTAATAAGGAGCTTGGTTGGGTTCAATTGGATGGAGTAAATGTTCTGTAATAGCTCTCTGAAGTTTCTTGCATTTTCATTTAGTGGTACCTGAGAGAAGTATAAATATATGTGTTAATACAGATATTAAAGAATTAGCAGAGTACAGATATCAAAAAATTCCTGTCTAGGAAGATCTGTTGGAGCCCTATTCTTGTCCACTGGTTCCAGTCCTTCTTGACAGGATGCAAATTTCTATACTTATGATCAAAATATTTCAAAAATGCTTAAGGAAAGATGCAGCTGCCATAGGGAATGCAGTTCTTTGTTAGACTGACCATAACCATGTCAGAGTATTGGGAACAAATGGAATTTCTTTACCCTAAGTCAGCAAAGTTAACAAAAACTTAATATATTTTATAATGCTACTAATGTGAATTTGCATTAATAGAATAGGAAAAATAGTCTTTGGCCTCTTATTCAAGATTTCTAAAATAGCAAGGCCTGTATTACCTTGAGGATAAGAGCTCTGCAGAAATCTCCTTTTGCCCATAAGAACAGTTTGCTGCTGTCATCAAATTCTGCTGCTGACACAGACCCAGATGAGCTGTCCTTGCTTTGCTGTTTAGTTCATATATGTTTAAAAAATCTGCCAAACTGTCAGTGAAAGTTTCTGTTCAGGATTTGTGATAAGGTGCAGTGGCACCTTCTTAGTTTAAATCTAAGCAGAAATCTGAACAAACCCCTCCCAGTCACACAGACTCCCTGTCTTGTGTGCAGAAGTTAGTGAAGTGATAGGAGAAATTTTAAGTATCTTTTAAACACATCCATTTGATGCTCTAACTTGCACGTACTGGAGATTTTATTTTACCTGTAATATGTACTCAGGAATATGATTTGGTTTGTTTCCTGGTGTGACTTGATCTTATCAAGAGTTCTGTCTTTGCAAAGCACTGGCATTTAAATAGTTTTTTAAGGCTTGGCTTTGTTTCCATGCCATCTCTATTGTTATACAAAGGTGTCATTAATTAAAACAATTGTCCTACAGATGCTTTCATTTGGGAATTGCGCCTGGTAAGGTCTCAATTTGCCCCAGAGTGATGTACATAAAAGGTTAGCCTTATATACAAACTTTCAATCTATGGAATTCAATGCCTTGATGGAAACACATCCCAAGAAAATCTGTGGTGATAGTGAGCACAATCTGAATTTCACCTGCAGTAGCTTTGGTCTTGAAATCAGTAGCAGGGAACTTCCTGTCCTTGCAGGCACCCATTGTTGGACAAAAGATTAGGACAATAAATTATTGCCTCACATGATCTCCTTGGATGTGCTATAGGAGTGAGTGATGCAGAATGCTCTAACTTTTGCTGCAGCAGCATAAAAAGCAGACCCAGAACCATGCAAAGAAGTAAAAGCAATGAAAACTGTTGGGTTTGCACATCTGAGGCAGAGCAGCAAATTTGCTGTGTCTGAATCATAGTTGAGGTAATTAGAGCAATCAGCAGTGAGCTATGGCAAGAGCTGAAAATCAGAAATCCTTGGGGGAACTGTTGGGTGTATTTTAACCCATGTACAGATGCACACTCCTGGAAGGCTGGGGCAGAGCTTGTTCTATTTACTTACCTTGAGCTGGTGCTTTTATTGGGTTTTGCAGACAATTTCTGTTTGGGAAGCAGAGCCTTGATTACTATTGATAGTCTGGGCCTTGCTAAGTAAACAAGACCTTTTATTTTGTTTGACAGCTGAGATATTTTTTATTGCTGGTTTCTGAATTCTGTCAGCGTGGAAGATGAAAGGAAGATAAAAACCCTCTCTTGATTTTGCTTCTATTACAGGTTTTGAGAATTTGAATATGCTACTCTTAGTGTTACCTGTGATCCCACCTGTGTCCTGAACAGAAGAAATAGATGTTTGAGGTGGTTATTGTATTTGTGATTCTTCCTGTGCTTTTGTAGCAGACTAACTAAGATGGGTTGAGATATTTCTGATTTACAGGCTGTGATTTGGGGTTGGTCATCCTGGAGAAGAGAAGGCTTTGGGGAGACCTTGGAGCACCTCCCAGTGCCTGAAGGGGCTCCAAGAGAGCTGCAGAGGGACTTTGGGCAAGGGCCTGCAGTGACAAGACAAGGAGGAATAGTTTTAAATTGAAAGTGAGTAGATTTATATCAGGTATTAGGAAGAAATTCTCCCCTGACACAGGGTGCCCAGACAAGCTGTGACTGTCCCTGGAAGTGCCCCAGGCCAGGTTGGATGGGGTTTGGAGCAACCTGGGATAGTGTAAGGTGTCCCTGCCCATGGGGTTGGCACTAAGGGATCTTTATGGTCCCTTCCAACCCAAACCATTCTATGGTCATGAAAAAAGGGGAGATGGAGAGATGGATGTGATGTTTTAATAAAGATATCTGTATCAGAGGATAGTGATCCACAAAGCAATCTGGCTAGGTACAATATTAAATCAGAGGTACCAATATCACCCTTTTACCTCTTTTGAACTTTGAAGTTTTCTTTTATCACTGTTATGAAGAAGAAATAGTGTAAGTTCATGGGAGGAAACAGAATTGTTTGTGTATCGTGAACACAAGTGTGGTTTGAGATTTGTATTTTCCCCCCCAAAAGGACAGCAAGAGGCCTTACAGATGCATCTTTAAAAGCTCAGAAGTTGAGTTACATGCATCCTAAATAGCAGAAAATTACAGAAACAGTAGTGTTATGATTTTGTGGCTTTTCCTGAATCAGCTCCAAGCTGACACTGCAGATGCCAGAAGGGACTGATTAGTATGAATATCAACACTGTAGCTGAGATACTCAAAATAAGGAACTGAGGAATTGTCAGAGATAGGTCTGGGCAAAATAATGGTGAGATTAAAACAATCCTTAATACTGAAATGATCAAGTGGGATAAAAGGGGCCATGAGCATTAGGGTGCAGCTTCCCATGAAGCCTTAATACCCTTTCTGTAATTAAGAAGCCATTAGCAAGCTAAATGCTGGGCAGTGTTATTGTAACTCCCACATCATGTCAGTTAAAACACCATTAACACGTTTGATGCACTATGAGGTAAATCAGAGATAAACTGCTCAGGTCTAAGAACATAAATTTATCATTTATCCTTTTACAGAATTTGTGTGTGTGTGTCTGGTTTCTGTTCCAGTGCTCAATGGGAACACCATGTTCTTCCCTGAGTTTCCAGTTCACAGTGGTTTGGGCTGAAACTGGGAGGAAAAGGTTCAGTTCTGGGTCCTGCTATAAGCTTACTCTGTGATGCTGTCAGTCATTTTCTTCCTCCAATAACTTTGTCCTTTTTATGTGTGGAAAAGAAGAAAAAAAAAAAACAACATAGTGACTGCTATATAAAGAACTTGGAGTATTAGAGGTTAAAAATGTTGTTATTCAGTTATATCTAGAAATATATACACGCATATGAGTGTGTTAACACCCAAACCACTGAGCTTCACACTTTGACAAAGTGTCCATCTGTTTCCTACTGCTTTCAACAAGATATTCTCATTTATTAACATAAGCAGAAATGGAAGCAATTGCATTTCTAGTTTAGCTTAAAATGTTAATCTGATTCCAAGTTTTCCATACAACGTTATGGGTCAAAATATTGAGGAAGCTTAAAATATGAATATACCCAGTGGATATTACAGAAAAGTTGGAACAAACATTAACAGAAATTAAACACAGATCTAAAGATCTGTGAGTCCCAAAGGTACAGATCAATAACAAATTAATAAAATATTTCAAAAGCATGCACAGGAATAATTCTTAAATTGATCTTAAAAAGCAAATCAAGGGTTTCAAGTAGAAACAAGAGGAAAAGAGGGCTCAGATGGGGACAGCTGTATTTGATACTGTACTACATATATTTTAATAAATGTAATGGTTGTTCAGTGTGATAGAATAGGGATTAAATGGTACATGTCTCACATGTATAGAAGGCTTTCAAAATGCAGCAGTATTTCTTAAGTGTAAGACTTTCTGGTGTCTTTGGATGGAAGAGGGCGACAACAGTTCGGTAGTGTTGAGCTTGAGATTTATTTCTCCATTTAATTTCTTTGTTAATTAGTTCATTTCGCTAACTAGCCATTTATGTGATGGATGATTCTTTAAGCAAATGCAACAACAGGCAGGCAAGCTTGGAAATAGTTTTTAAGAAGATCTGCCAATATTGCAGTTAGAGGTTTCAGGGATTAGTGATTAGCTGATTAATATGTACATTTATGTTCAAAATGACAACAGCCTGTGGTATTGAGATGTCTGGAGTTCACTGTTAGCACTTGGTTTTTCAAGCTGGAGAATTGCCTAAAAGGTACCTAACTTAGCATGTTGTCAATAAAATAGGTATGAGGCTTTATATATTACTTGAAATAATGCATCAATCACAAAGTAGTCAATAGTCAAGGGAAGTAGAGGAGACTGTAATTGATTCTAAGAAAATATAGAACAGTGCCCAGAATTACTGTACAAAAAAAAGCCAAATAGGTTACTTTCACTTTTCTCTTTATGCCAAAAAGTGTTTTAAAACCCCCGTGGCTTTAGGGAGTGAAAACCTGGACCCAGCAAAGTCAAAGGGAGTACTGATGTTAAATTCAGTACAAGCAGGATCTCACCTCGGGCTCAGGCTCTGGGGTTTCAGCAGGCAGAGGAAATGCAGGCATTTAGCTCTTGATTTATGAAATATATCTTGCCATGTCAGATTGCTGGATTACTGCTGGTTTATGTTAACAAAGACAGGGTCAGATCTTTCTGCTGAAAGCCCCCTGATTGCTGTCATTTGAGCCAAACCCAATCTCTGTTCCCTCCTAGGAACATGGGATTTACAGAATGGATCCGAGCAGTTGTGAAGTGCATCAGTATGGAAACAGATACTGCACAGCAGCACTGATAAAGTTCAAGCCTGTAGCTGCTGATAGCCAGAATAAAAGGTGAGTGTGTTAAGGAAGAAAGGAGATCCTGTCCTATTTTATCTCACAGTCTTTTTCAGCATTCCCTGTTGGAGATGTGGGAAGTAGTTTAAGCAAATGTGTTTGGGCACTGTGTGGCATTTCTTGTCACTATAAGCTTTTAGGAACAACATTCTCCACTTCCTTCCCTTTTTGCTAAAAGCATGAAGCAAAACAGCAAATATCTAAGTCCTGACTAATGGAGATAGCCCTGTCCTCAACACACTGGATTTGGGGATGCTGTGGAAGTTTCCATGCAGGCAAGATACCAGTGGGGCTGAGATATTCCAGCAAGACAAGTTGCAGAAAGGAATGGTGGTTGATCATTTCTTTCTGACAGTCTTGAGTTTCTAAAACCCAGGTGAGGGTCAGGGCTTTTGTAGCCCTTGTGTCTACACCTGCCTGTCAGACACACAATTTGAGCCACATCCTGTACCCACAATCCCTAGAATCTTTCTGATCTAAACCACTCCGTTCTCAAACCTGCTTTTCTGGCCCATTTCTTGAAACCTGAAGCTCTTCTCCAAGTTGGGTGGCAAGGACAGGTTAAATGTGAGGCTTGCTCTGTGCTTGTCCTGCCCAAGGTTGCAACTGCAGTGCTCTGTTATAGAATCATGTGATGATTTGGGTTGGAAGGTGTCACCGTTGAGACAGAGACAATGCAAAGCAACACACTCAATTTTCAGAAGGCTTCAAACCTGCTTTTATTATTATAATTCTAGCATACATGCTTTTTATACATTCTTAAAAGCTCCTAAGTTTACACTTTATTGGTCACCAGAGACAAACAAAGTGCTCATTGGAATAGGCACTTGCAGGTTTCTCTTATTTATCCTTCTTTCACTCTTGGTTTCTATGTCAATGACCTTGGTAGAAAATTCTTTCAGGGGTAAACATGGATCCTCCTACCAAACTTCCCTCTGGCTCTCAGAAGTGGCTGTAAAACCTCTTCCCAGGAAGGGATTTTAAAGCTCATTTTGTTCCAACCCTCTCACACGGACACCTCTCACTGGACCAGGTTGCTCAGAGCTCCACTCAACCCTTTTGTAGCTTTTTAATATCAGCATGTGGTGCTTCCCTGGTATTTCCCAGCACTGCCCTATCCTCAGCTTAAGGAGCTCTTACCTACTCTAGCTATAAGAGGAATTAGAGACAAAAGGAAGGAGGGAAGGGCTGAGTGGTGAGCACTGGTGAGGATCTTTGGTGAAAGAAGTTTGCACATCCTCTTGGTGCACTGCCTTTCTGGTGAGCTTTAGCTGCTCTTACCCACACTGGTGCCTCCTGCTTGTCTGGAACAAAGTCTTTGATTTGATTTCATCTAAGTCACCAAATACACAAATCACAGAGCTGTGTGAACCCTGTAAATGCAATTTAGTGCTTTGAGTGAAATGTCCCACAAATAACAAAACAACCAGGGAAATGATAGAGTCCTGCTTCAGTTATGGAGTGAGACATTTGTTATTACAGGAAAATAACGATGCAAATAGGATTATCTCTGTTGTGGTTGGGGTGAGCAGGAAGCATGGGTGAGTTTGGTTCATGGAGAAGGAGTGGAGTTGTACAGAACAGTGAGTTCAGTCCCTGCTTTGCTGTGTGCCCTCCCTGCTTTCAGAGATGGTGAAGGAAAGAAAAAGAACCCAGAAATGGGGTTTGAAACAGGGAAAACCAGAATTCTGGATAATGCAGTTTGTTAGTTTGCAATTCTGCTTTGCACCATAAATCCTAGAGTTAGCATTATTTAAGCTAAACTGTGGTAGAAGAAATACCTTATTTTCCTTGACCTTTCTGGAATTATTGAGATGATTTTCTTTTAAGAACATGAATAAAGAATGGCTATAAATATGGAAATATTCTTCTGAACTAAACATATGTTTTTGAATCTAAAATAAATCAAAAAGTCTTTGAGCTTTGTAGTGCTTCTGTTGAAAATATCAGATTATTTTGGTCCAGACAAAACTTGAACTTAAGGAATTAAATTAAATTAGCATCTATAAAGTGCCAGATGTTCTATTCATGTATTTTCCTTAAGATATGCATCAAAATTGCAAGTGGATCAGAAGACAGTTGTTATACTAGATTCTAAGTCAATAAACAGATGCGAAGGGGTTTAAAAAATGTTGGGGTTTTTTTCCCCTTTGTGGAGCAAAATTGAAATGATGAAAATGCAAAGTAGTCCCAGACATTTTTATGTGCTCCTGCAGTTGCAGTATTTCTGATTTTTTCAAAATAATAAATGACAATGAAGATCTTTTTGTGTAGCGAAGGAAATTTATGAATTGCAGAGAATATGAGAAAGAACTTTTAATGTAAATACTGCAATACTAGTATGCTGTTTATGGCCATCTATATATCTCTTTATACATTTTTATGAGATTTACTATTCAGCATTTTTTTATCAAGCCTTTTTGTTTGCTTGTGGAAAAATGAATGCAGATTCTTCAAGTTTGAAAATTTTTTTTTTCTGCTTTCCACAAATATCTTTATCTCCTCCTATTCTAAGAAATACTGCCTGGAAGAGTCTTGTGTTATTGTACTATACAGATAGAACATGGGATAGGAAGTAAAGAAGATCTGGAACAAAAATGTTAAAGCTAGTTTGTAAAACAAGCTTCAAGGGATTTGTAAATCCTTTTACACATTATTTGCTCAGAAGTATCTGTTTTGGATTACTTTCATCAGTTTACTGTCTTATCAGTGAAATCTCAATCCCGATGTAACTTCTTGCAGCACTTACACTGTCATAATTCTGTAAGTTTACAGAACATTTCCTCCCCAGTGCCAGTCTAAGCACCATGGAGAGCATTTGGCATCACCATGGTTTTTTGGATGTTAAAAAAGGGCCCACTGATTTATGTGATAAAGCCATTTGGCTTGTTGGATCAATTAATACCTGTTCAGAAGCTCAACCTGAAGCTGATATATTGAGAAATTAACAGATATACAGTCTATAATCCCACTGCATTTGCACTTATTGTATTTTAGATGACGGATCTGCAGTGTGTAGCAAGGGATACCCCAGAGCTGCTGCAACAGATTCTGAAAGCAGCTGAGAGGAAAGTTCTCCTCCCAATTCCAAAGTCTCTCCAGCCTCCTGGCAATAAGGATTAGAAAAATAAATCAGGAAGTAAAGTACAGGTTGAAAACCAACACTCAGAAAGCAGAAGAGGTGTCACACAAATTTGCAAACCTACAGAGTCCTTGCTCTCTGGTTATTAATAAAGAGCTCTGGAGGTTAATTTACTTTCTCAGTGGTAGTTTTATTTGTTTTCCTACACACACAAGCTCTGTCCTCTTTCCTCTCATTTTGATGGTCTGAATAACAGTGACAAATCCTTTTTATTCAAAAGTTCAATAATGTTAAATTCCATGAAAATCCCTGCAGAACTTTCCTTTCCATAAGTTCTAAGAAAGACTTTTGTCCTTTTAGTAACCTGAGGACAGGACCCACCTAACTTGGTTAATTGGGAGAACCCCCAGGAAGCCACCATCACATGGCCTGTTTTGAGGGGTGGTTCCTGAGTTCCATTTTGTTGTGGTGTATTAAGGAAAGGTTGACTATCAAAATGATTGGCAGAAACTAATCATAAAAAAAAAAAATCAATATTTTTTTTCCACTCTAACAGAATCCTTTGAAGAGGAGTCTTGATCTACCTCACCTCAAGCATCTCAGGTTTTAGTAGGTACCCAAACTCATCACTTCTGATGTAATAGAGGAAAGGAATTGAATATCTGTAACAACACAGATGACAAGTTCTAGCTGTGTGAGAGGAATTTCAAAGTAGGTTCTCCTTGATCAGTTATTTTCACAAGACTGAAAGGAATATTGTCCCACAAGATTAAAATACAGTGGGGTGGGTGTGATGGTGGTAGCAGGGAACCAAGCCAAACCCCCAAAACACAAATAATTAAACAACTCCCGGCAATAAATGATTGGATAATTTAAACAAAATGGCAGCTGCTAAGAGAAGCTAATTAAATGCAGTGGGGGTAAAGATATGGGGGTAAAGTGGGGCTTTAAAGAAACATGGTGATGTAGGTCAAATTATTGTCTTTCATTTTTACCTCTGAGCTTCCAAAAAGGGATGTCTTGCCGTGGGACACATCAGAGGTAGACCTTGATGTGTCAACCACCACTTGACATCATAAACATCAAAATAATCCCATGTAAAATCAAAACAACTGCTCTTTGGGCAGTTTCAGACCTGAGACAACATGGGGATTACTCTAATTAAAGGGTATGTGGTTGTTCCTTTTTAAGGTAAAGTTAGTTCACATTTAGCTGTTTTACCCAGATAAATGGGACACAGGCACTGAAAAGCACCAGGTTTACTGTTAAAGGGAACTTTTCTGCTCATCTTGTGCTACATAAATATGAGAAGAAGAGACTGTTCCCCATGTATAGTCTCAGTTTTGTGATTTTTACAGTCTATAGAACCTCAGGGCATCATTCTGCTCTGTCTCTCCATACTCTGCTTTCAGAGAGTAGAAGGAGAATTTTAACATTACTCTTTCTAGACAGATTTTATCCCTGCCATTGGTCGAATGAAAATTCAAAACCTTTCCAAAAGTACTAAAGAAGGTGGGGCATTAAGATCAAAATCTTTTTTTCTCTGTCTTGGAAAGAGAAAAGTAAGATAAACAGTAAGTGTTTATCCTCTCTGTTTGCATATTCCCTCATTCTCAGTAAAGGTAATAAAATCATAAAAGCTTAAAAATGGAGGCCAGCTCTTTAAATTTATCCTTCTCCAGTGGCTCCTTACTTGTAATTTCCATGTTTTGAACTTGCTTAATTAAATCCTGGGCAGGTTATGTTATTGCACGTAGCCATCATAGATTGTTAGCTAAATGATACTGTAATTTATACATCCTGGGCTGTTTAGGGACGTGGATGGGAAATTAGAACAAAATATGGCTACACAGCTTTTATTTGTATGCAAATTTCTGCTATTCTGCATGCAAACACTAGAATACCTAACCAGACCAATAATAAAAAATAATTAATGTCAAAGTTATAGTAAAGAACAAGGAATGATCTTGCCTTTATAGAGTTTTGTGTGCAAGTTGATAGAATGTGGGTCTTTATAAATCACTACTTTTGCTGTTTGCCATATTTATACATACACACATATATGGGTCTGGTTTTTAAATTGGGTGTTCTTATTCCCTCAATAAACATAAAAATCAAGAACTTTTTTTGCCATTTTTTCAGCATTTTTTAACATGCAATCTTCCCAAGCCCAAACCAAAGTGAAAATGCAGTTTAAAGTACAAATTATGAATTTTGCACATAATTTTTCCATTCTATTTCTGCCCCAGAACACACATCTTTGTACTTGTTAAAGGAGAGCCATGGTTTGAGCCCTAAATAGGCTCAAAGAGGTCCAAATAACTTTAAAGAACATGTTCTTTAGATTTCCAAATTAAAACCAGGAGTTCTGTGCACTACCCTCAGAAATGTTCCTTGCAGTTCTGTACAGAAATATCTAAAATGAAGCTACCGAGCAGACAACAATTCTAAAAAAGCTGTTGCAGCCAAGTAGAAGCACGAAGAATTAGTTAATATGGATAAGGACATTAAAAAAGCCATGGGTTAATGTATATTTCTGAGTATTAAAAACTTGGCTAGCTTAGTATAAAATAGATGCACTAGAAGAAAAATGTGGTTTAAAACTGGCGTTTTAACACAGGGTTTTAAATTTCTCTGTCTTTAACAAATATCTTTCTCTTTATTGAGTTGGATTCAAAATAACAGCAGAGTGGTTGGTTTTGACATCTGGAAGCCTGACAAGTTAAAAATGTTGAAACTTCCAAAATCTTTGTTACTCATGTGCAACCAGTAGCATTTTGGGAAATTTATGCCTTTAAATGCAGGGGATCTGTAAGAGGTGGCATTAGCCAGGTTGTAGTGATATAAAGAGATTCCTGTAAAATAAATTGTAATCCCACAGTTTAGGGGCAAAAAGAAGAGTCTCATTTGTGTTTGGATTGCTAATAGATTCTCTTTAGAAAGAGCAGGAAAGCCTTGTGTCATGTGGGCTTAGGGTAGGTGAGCCATGGAAGTAATGGGATGGGAATTTTTTCAGGCTGTAGGGTGGTTGTGGTCCTGGAAACATGAATATAAGAAGATAAACCCAGTTAGATGTAATTACTCTCCTTAAATAATTATGTATGTTGCTTGTGTTTGAGTGCTTCTGAAAAGTGGATTTTGAAATGGCATGGATGGTGTTTATAGAATTGCCTATTAGAAATTTAAAATTTCCTATGCAGAAAGTACAGCTTTGGTAAATATATGTGTCTGGATCTTGCCAAGCAGTTTAAAATGGGTTATAGGTTTTTAAATTATATATACAATATATATGTGTATCAATGGAATGTGCTAGTGGAAGTGTTTTAGCTTAGTGTTTTAGCTTCTGGTCTTGGAGAGATTTGCTGCCAGTGACATAAATTGTCCTCTTCCCCTTGTTTCCCATCAAGTCAAGGAACATTTTTAAGCTGTAGTCATAATTTCCAGATCTGTCTCAATGTTCAATCTAAACTGGGGTTAAACGGAGTCATTTTTATGCCATTGGTTTAATAACATGCCAAGTAAAGTCAGGGGACATGAAAACGTGTTCTGGAGTGAAATGCTTGCAGAGACACTTCCTGGTGATCTTTTCCACCCTTAGTTTTCCATGATGATCACACAGGGCTTCACTCACTCATTCCAGGTGCACTGTGCATGTAAAACTTAATTCTTGATAAATCTGCATGACACGTACACTGTATGACAGTCCTGAGCTGCAGTATAACAAAATACAGCAGGTAGGGATGAAAACTTTAATGGTCATCGTACATATGAATATTTTATTGGTCCATAAATGTCTAAAAATCTTATTTTAAACCTTCATCTGCTTGTTTTTTTAAATGTCAAAATTAAGTGCTGATTAAATTGCAATATTTAATGACTGTCTTGGCTATTTTCAAAGTTATTTTCAAATAGATTAACTAAAATAATAGAACTTAAAATATGATCTAGATGTTGATTTAATGATAAGATTTCATGTCCCTTTTAAAAACAAGCAGTATATGATTTAATGCAATTATCATACCTATTTGTCTGCAAGTATTTAATTTCAAATTAATCTTTAGACCTGATGGCTATTATTTTCCCTGTTGTTTCAGGAAAGATATGAATCAGTGTATTTTATTGAATTTTTTTTGTTATTCCATCTGGCTTTCAAGCTCCCTGAAGCACTAATGAAGGTCAAGGAGTTTTAGAGTGAAATGCAATCCCTTCACCTGGAGTACAGAACCTGCTAGTACAATAATAACAGAAAATATCACTTTCTTTCTAGAGAATATTGGATTGCTTCGTAGCTCAAGATCAGAACAAGGATGCTGAAAAATAGAAATGCCTCTTGGAGTGAGTTCTGGTACTTGAGATTCTAGTGGCTGGTACCTGATGGCTAAAGCTTATTGTTATTTTACTCAGGAGGAACAAAATGATCATAGCAATAGTTAAATGCTGACAGTAAAAATAAAAATAGTTAAATGTCTTTCTGTTGTGGTCCAATTCTAGCACAGGGAGCTTAAAGGTACCTGTGGTACAATGAAAACCAGATGTAACATGAATTCAAGATGAGTATATATATATATATATGCACATCCTGACTTTAAGCTTGCATAAGCATTCAGAGGGGCTGTTGGAGTGCCTGAAGAACAGGAAAATGTGTTTGCTCCAATGACCTGCTGGAGCAAAGCAGCATCACCATCTCTTTTATAGCATTCATTCCCACAGTTCTGCCCAGCAGGTCACTGGCTGCAGCTGTGCAGTGCAAACTGTGGTTAGGTCTTCAGTTCCTGCATCCAGGGAAAAAAAATAATTCTGGGGAATACTCATACCTGTGCAGTTGTCCCAGATTTACAGTAATGAATATTAATTCCATTTGTTGGCAAGAAAACTTATAGTCATGGCTGAGTTAAAGTTCTTTAAAGCAGAAGTTTTTCCACTTATTTCTTCTTTTTATTGGACGTTGTCATGAAGACACCCTCAGATTTAGAATGCTGCTCCATCAGGGTTCATATTTTTTCCTGTTTGTTTAGCTCACTGTTTCCACTGGCTGCAGCTGATTCACAGCTCAATAACACTTCCCTATCAGGGGAGCATACATAGATAAGTAAAGGGGGAATAAAGAAAAATGCATTTTAGTCAAAAGATAATTATTTAGGGAAAAGAAAGAATGTAATTACAAGAAGCCTCAGAGGTCTGCCTCATGTTAGGACTCAAATTCTGTAATGCCTAGAGAAAAAAATATCTTATTTTGGTGCTTTTCTAATCTGTGTTGTGCTTCCCTGCACAGTGCTCATCACCATTGACCTTGCATTTGTTTTATTATTGTGATGTTCCTTTTAGGTGTGAAATGACCTCTCCATCAGGGAAACGGAATGCCTTGCCCATGATCTGAAATGCACATTTCTCATGTGAAAGTGAAGAGAAAGGAGTGATAAACTTTAGAGTGAAGTGTCTGAGTCCTCCTTCTCCAACAGAGGAGAGGCAGGTACAGAGGCTGGGAATTGTGTTCTTGATTGCTATGAGCTCATTTCTCTGTGCTTGGAGAAACCTTAGCCAAATCTTTCAATTTTGAAGTCGTACAATAGGCAGATGCTGTTATACTGATAGAGGAGGAAATTTTCAGTCTTTATTCTAAAGGCTGCTCCTGTAGTCCCCCTAAATTACATAGAACTACACAAATATTTAAAGTGTATTTATATTGCATTGAGCTACTATTCTGTCCCATTCACTAATGAGAAAATACCTAAAAAACAGGAAATATGAGTTTGGAACAGCATCATTATTAGAAATGCTGTTCTGGTCTCCTGACTTTGTTTGTTCTCTTTCCCTTTGTGGCATTTTCTCTGCCCATCCCGGGCACAGGGCTGTAGGATGTCAGAGCAAAGATCCATTTCTCCCAGTCACACCCTGTTCCTTGCACTCTCCACTAATGGATGCCAGGGAAAGATGGAAACTGGAGATAAGGAGAGGAAACGTGGTCTGCAGCACCCCCTGGCTCAGAGCTTCCCTGCACTAATGGTGGCTCTTTAAAATTTAATAGTGTTTAATGGGGGGAGGTATATCCCTGACTCTGGTGCTCACAGCTGTGATGACAAACCCCATCCCAACAGGACAAGCTTCCCCTCCATGTCCTTCCTTACCTCTACTTTCCTATTCTCCTGCTTTTTAGAAAGTATTTTGCAGTATTTTAGGATGTTTCCACATCTTTGGATGTTTATCTTTTGCTCTTCTTACTTTAAGGCATGAAATGATTCCCTGGCACCTCATGCTGATGAAATCTGTTGTCCCAGGGAAAAAGGGCCCAGGGGGAAGGCTGTGAAAAATGAAGCCTTTATGGCCCCACTGAGTGCTTATAAAAGTGAGTGGATAGGATCTTAATGGCTTTTTAAATACTGACTATCTTGCATGCAGCCTTTGATTTTACCTTCTGAGCTAGAGAGCTGGTGGCAAAGAATACAGTTCTGATTTACTGTATTTAATGCAGAAAAAGTTAGGAAGAGATTTTCAGAGGGTAAAGCAGTTGCAGAAGAGCTGCTGCTTCAGAAGTGTGGGTGCTTATCTGTACCAATCAGATACAGAAATGGAGGTGTAAATCTGAGGGGATCAGGATTTGTTCCAGTTCTGTATTGCCCATTTCCATACAACCCAGAAACTGCACTCACACATTTCCCTCTGGCAAACTTTCTATCCTAAGCACACACACATAATGTAATAAACTGTAGATAAACCTCCGTGATACTGGGTTCAAGAGGAAGGGAGGAGAAATTAGGTCAGAGATTGGGAAGAAATTCTTCCCTGTGAGGGTGGGGAGGCCCTGGCACAGGTTGCACAAAGAAGCTGTGGTTGCTCCATCCTTGGGAGTGTCCAAGACTGGATTGGATGGGGCTTGGAGCAGCCTGGGACAGTGGAAGGGGGTTATCACTAAGTGATCTTTAAGGTCCCTTCCAACCCAAACCATTCTATGATTCTAAAGAGATACAATTTTAATGTCTTGTGTAAAATTAAATATCACCTTTGTTTTAGAAATATTTGCACTTGTATGTTGGCACTTGTATCCTCAAAACTGAGAACACAGAATTTTTTTAAAAGACCTTTTTTACTCACTAGTGAAAAATCTAAAACTCCCATCCAACTTACTGAAGATAACCTTGCAGGTTTTAATCAGATTAAATATATTTTTAATTGGTGAAAAATTTTGAATATAGATTACTCTATTTTTGCAGAAACCTGTAGTAGCACAGTTTGTGGTGGTTGGGAGTGGGGCTCACCCCCAGTGGGCACAGCTGTGCAGGACAGGTGAATGCTGTTGAAGGGAACGAGCCATGGAGTGCCCAGGGGCACTGACCAACCACCAAAGGGAACAGAGGGCACACAGGTGCAGGGCATCAACAGCAGGGGATAAAAGGCTGGGCTGAAGGACAGTAAAGAGCAGATGCCTGAAGCCTTCTGAAGAGGTGAGGTGTTACTCTGTGTGGGTTGGAGCTTTCTGAAATTGTGTGGTGACGCTCTGTGTATCGTGGCTGTCTCAACTCTGACAGTTGAGTGTCCAATTTGCCTGTCTGAGATGATGAGCAGAACCTGAAGGAATTGACATTTTAAATTTTGAGGATTTGTAATTGCTAATAAAAAGGTAAACCAGTTTTTTCATAGTTAAGCTTTATATGCTTTGTCTCAAAATGTGGCGATATTCTGGCCATTGTTTGTGGTTGTTTTTGTCTGTTTTTAAGGAAGAGGTTTGCCATTAAGTAGAACTAAGAGATTAGCAAGTTGTAATTTTTTTTCTATATATACTTTTCCCAAATCAGCATTTAAATGCCAGGTGCTACACGTTCCTTAAGCAGATATTTTAGAATAGAAATTCCATGCTATGAAGGAATTGTGACTTCCCAGAAGTTTTTGGAGTGGTCCCCATTGCTGTCTCAAAAAATCCGTCTGCCTTCCTTCTCCCCAGAAGGAGAGAACTGGATTTCACTGTTTGAATCATTGACTAACAACACAGGAAAGCTGTACACGTTATAAAGAGACAGAAAACGTGTGTATTAAAAAAAAAAAAATCACCTCTCTGAATTTTACAATAGTTCTCAAATAACTTCACACAAGCTGATCTATAAAGTAAGGAAAGGGGAAGAATTGGGTAATGCCTTTGTCTGTAGTTTCACTGACGGTGGCCATTCAGCCTGTCCTTGTCCCTGAAGGAAATGGCAGAGCTGAAGTGGGTGGGAGGAGGGTCACAGCAGGGTGATGCTGGCAATGGAATCAGCTGCCTCTGCTAAAACACAGGATATTTCTCACCAGGATTAAAGTATTGCTTTTTAGGATTAAAATTAATATCTGAATTTATGCAGGATAGCAAAAATAAATAGTAAATAATATCCTGAACCACACACAGCATTGTGCAAAACATCTCAGTCCTAATAACTGCTTTAAAATGCCCCCTATTAATCCCGTAATTGTGAATGGCTTCTATTTGATTTTTTAAAATAAAAAATTATCAAAAAGGTAGGAAGGCAAACAAGCAGTCACGCTTTAAAGCCTCAAAATCTGACTGTGATGAGAAGCCCCCAAACCAGCCTCATGTGGCTGCCCACACCCCTAACCCTGCAGGTGTGATGGAGGCTGGAGCCACCTTGCAGCACAGGCTGCCCTGGGATTCAGGGAGCAGGAAAAGGAGTATTTTGGTGCTGCTTGGGAATAAACAGTCCTTTTGCTGCTGTTTTGCATCTTAGCTATCATCTTCAACTTGTATTTGTGCTGTGGCTGCCCTGACTGCTGTGCTGTTGTGTGATCTGCTGCTTGAAGTATTGTCGCAGACATCTTTTATGAAAAATCCTTTCCTTAGGACTTTTTCTCCTGAGAAGCTGAGAGGCCTCAGGAACAAAATGTAAACAATGATTATCTGCTGCTGTGGAATGCAACAGGTGCATCTGTGATTGGTCTCATGTGGTTGTTTCTAATTAATGGCCAATCACAGTCAGCTGGCTCAGACTCTCTGTCCAAGCCACAAGCCTTTGTTATCATTCCTTCTTTTTCTATTCTTAGCTAACCTTCTGATGAAATCCTTTCTTCTATTCTTTTAGTATACTTTAAATATAGTATATATCATACAATAATAAATCAGCCTTCTGAAACATGGAGTCAAATCCTCATCTCTTCCCTCATCCAAGAACCCCTGTGAACACGGTCACAAAGTATGCATGGAGCTGCTTCATTAACTGCAAGCAAATTGCTGAATTGCTTTTATTTTATTTTTTTTAGCTGGTTAAAGGTCACAAAAACAAACCAAAAATCTCCTTTTTGCAGGATTGTGTAGTGCCATGGCTGCGGAATTTTTGTGTGAAGTTTCAGCTCTGACACGAGGAGCTGTAGCAGTTCCTGGGTGCCAGCACCACTCTCACCTGCTGCTGGAGCCACCTGGAAGGGACAAGGCTCACTTGAACGATTCTGAGCAGGTCAGTGATGTCTGTACTCAGAAAATCTCCTGCAAAGCCCAGCATCCCTGGTTTTTGTGTTCACTCTGGGTGGGGTGGTTGGTTCATTGAGAAGGTGCAAGGTAAAGATGGATTTGCTCCAACTCTGCCCAGTAAAGGAGCTTAACAGCTCTCTGGGGTACCTTGGCCTGATGGCAGAGTGATTGTGCAAAACAGGGGAAATTCCCTCCATCCTTCTTGTTGAATGTATGTATTTTCAGGAATGTCAGACCTGTGAGACCAAGGAAAAAAACACCAAAAAAAAGAGAAAAAACCCAAATATTTTTGCTCTCTTTTTTTTTTATTAACTGCTAAAAAATACTTTTCAAAGAAAGATGGAAGTTTTAGGAAATTTGTTCACATGGTTTTATTCCACAGGTGTAGTGGTTTTGAGGACATCAGGTTATTAATCTTTTAGGCTTATTGGACATTTCCCCCCTCAAATAAAATTAAAATAACTGGTCTTGTGGATCACTGTGATCTTCAGCCTTGTCTCACCAATTATTGCTCAGGCTGTGAATTCCAGTGGTGAATTCCTGGATTTATTTGGGCAAACGCCATACTTGGCACTGAGGTCACTACTGGAGCAGGGGTTTAAGCACTGGCTGTTTCTGGGGTGAGACACCTGAGGTAATGTGAATTTCCCTCTTGGGGATGGCAGTAAAGGTTTCCTCAATACATTTGGCAATGTGGTATGAACTTTAATGTCCTTTATGTACCAACAGCAAATAGTAACAGCAGCTTTTAATGCCTTTTAGCAGTTTCCCAAGGAATACATGAAGTACTTGATTTCTGTGGTTAATTAAGACTGATAGAAAGAGGCAGAATCTCTTGATTCCTTCATTATCTTGATATGTTTGATATTAAAGGACTTTGTTTGAAAAATCTATTTTTATTCACGCATAGATTCAAAAAACTTAGAAACCGAAACATTATTCTGCCTCTGAGAAAATTATTCTTATTGTCATTAGTCTCTTATTGTAAGAATAATGGGTAATATTTTTAGCAAAAGAAAGCAGAGAAAACATTTATTCCAGAAAGCACTTTGAAAAAGACCATTGTCTTTTCAGATCTGGGAACTTTAATATTATTGTTGTGTTCTCCACTCAGGACCCTGAATTTATCACTTTCTCACTCATCCCAGAGGACCTGGCTTCATCCAGTGAGCGGGACAGATGTTCCTGAGGTTGGTGTATCTTTTATTCTTGAAAACTTCAGTTTGTGTATGTCTATTTTCTCCAATTATGGATGGAAAGTGAAGTTTAATATTTAAACATTTTAATATACGAATGTCAACATCACTACCTCAAGAAATGTTAGGAAAGAATGAATAAATTAAAAGCTATAGGAGGGCCTCTAAAAAGGTTAGAGGTGCAAAATTTACACTCTCAGGGTGTCTTGAGTTCTGTGCAGTTGTATGCAGGTATTTAGAGTTCAGAGGTATTTAAAGTAGTGAAATGAAGTTCTCTGTTAAGGAATCAAGTAATGGAATTAACATCATCCACAGATTGCTCTTATGTACAGGAAACCATCTGTAAGAGCATTTTCACTGCAGTCTGATTGTTTAGTGTTTAAAATTCTATGAGATTTAAGTGTGGGACTTGCAGATTGTACCTATAAATGACATCTGTCAGTGGCCTTCATGAGTGGCCCTGCCTCAGTGCAGAAATATAAGTGAAATTCAGAGACCCTGAATTTATTTACTTTTTATTATTTTAAATGAAGAATACTGTAATTTTGCCTGCAATTCACACTTTTGCCTACCTTGATTCTTTGAGTGGCATTGAGAGCCAAGAGGGAATATAAGCATCCTTACTCTTTCATAAACATGTCAGAGGAAAGAGTGACCTAAAATGGTGCTTGGTTGTGAAAGAAAAAGGATTAGAAATCTAACTCTATAAATTATTATGATTTATATTCATACAGAATATTTCCAAATATATGATATCAGTCTTCACATTCCAGCTGTATGTTGGAATTTATGCACTGGAAAAACCTGTGTTGCCTGCTATAGATTAGAATTCTTTTTGGCTTTAGATCATTTAAAGAAGGAGTTTGACTACGCTGAGCTCTAAAAATTTTAATTCTACAAAATATTCTACATGATGTGCAACGTGTGGAGAGGACAGATTGTCACAGTGAGGTGTCACAGCTTCTTTTTTACCTGCTAGAGATGAACCAATGTTGCAGTCAGTGCTTGCCCACTCTAACCCAAGAGCCCCTCAAGTGCTCTGTGGGACTGTTCTTCCCTCCATTTTTTTGTGTTCTGCTGGAATTTAGAGAAGTGTTCAAATGAAGTGTCTGCCCCCAAACACTCCCACTGCTGATTGCACCGTTTGATAGCACCATTGCACTTGGAAACAGAGTTCCAAGCAGGGCCAAGATGTAACCTGTGATGTAAAATTATGTCCTAAATTCCCATAAAGCATGGGCTTTAGGATCTCTGTGTGTTACCATCACCAGTCTTCTCTTACCAAAGTGTCTTACCTCTCTACAAATCGCTTCAAGGTTTTGGGAGTTGCTGTTGTTATACTGGAGAGGACAGGGTGTTTCTTTCTTAAAAGAAAACAGTATTCTAAAAGACTCTGGTTTTTGATAGATATTTTAGTAATAAAATATTTTTTAGGATAAAAGAAGATTAATATTTTAGATGAAGATGAATATAAGTTGATGAAGATTTCCCTCATTTTAGTGCTTGCTCCCCTCTTTCCCCTTGCTTTTCCTTGTAGTGAGGCTCATAACTTTCTGGCTCTATGGTAGCAGTATATAGATTTTCGCTTTATTCCATATTTTTTGCTTTTTTTCCCCTTTTCCCCCAGAGACACTTGGAAAGCACCTGTTAATAGTGTTGGGCTGAACTTTTCTGTGGTGGTGTTTGCAGTCAGAGCCCTGGGGGAAGAGAGTGGAGGGGAGGGAGCCCTGCCCAGGGCATGTTCTCTGCAGGCAGACAGGCTTTACAGCTGCCTTAAGCCCTTTGGCAAGAGAATAGAGAAGAATAAGTAAAGAACAAGCAGCTTCTGTGGCACTAAATTTTCAGACAGGGGTGGCTTAGCAGATCTGCTGTGAGTAAAGTAAAATGATTCCTAATTTTACGCTTAAAAATTTGCCAGTAGTTTTCATGTTTTTTAAAACTTAATTATTAAAATTAAATTAATAATGTGCTGGTAATATATTTTTCATTAGGCTATTAAAGCATAAATGGTAAAGGAAAATATCACTGGAACATAATGCAAAATGTTGATGTAAAAATTAAATAATTTCAGGTTGTCAAATTCTTCCTTTAATTAAAAAGCTACTTTATTTTCTCATTTCTGGAAGGTTAAAGCATTCAATGATCTTTTCACTTCTAATGTGGAAGCTCATAATTGTATTATGGAGTTTAGGACGGTATTACAGAGGTTGGCTGATAAGAAAATTGATGTGCTGCATTTATTTTAAAGGAAGTTTATTGTTCTTTTGAGTAAAATTACTTTTTTGCTCAGATTTTTAGACAAAATCTTGTTGTTTAGGCTATAGATTCAAAATCAGTTAGTTTTGTGGTTTTTTTAAAGATGGGTATACATTGGCATTAATTTTGTTATGGTGCCCTGCATTTTATTGAGACATATTTTCATCAGATAACCTCTTAAAAGTCCGATTACAACAGTTATAGTCCTGCCTTTGACAACCTATTTTCAGGTGTTTTCAAAAGTTTCACATGCTGTGTTTTCCTGCAAAGCCCAATGTAAGTCTGGTAATCCTCACTTTATCTTTTGCACAAGAACATCGGTTGATCTTTTATCTCTGAGTTTCCTCACAGGAACTTCAAAAGGAAGTTGATGCAAATACGACAGCAACACGAAAATGCTGCAGGAATCTCTTGTGCTTGCTTAGTGAGATCTGAAAATTTAATGTGTCTAGGCACAGAGTTCTTTTCCCATTGTTGAGATAACATGACACAAGCTGGCAGAGTGTTTGATTTTGTGTTTGTGTACACCAGGCCATCGTGGCAGTAACTTTGGTTGCTTTTTGCTCGTTGATTGGAGGGTTTTTTCCTTGTTTGTTGGTTTGCTTTTGGTGCCATTGCTACAGTTAAAAATCTAATGGAGAGGAAGTTGAACTATGAATGAACTTGGCAAAAGTGCACTCTGTTTCTGGGGCTCTGCTTCAACACAGGGGTATTTCCTCTCCACAAAGTGTCAGAACCCAGGAAATTCCTCTGGCTGCCCTAGAGGACTCAACACACTGCCAAGAAGCTCAGAGACCTTGGCACAGAGGCCAAGACCCCCGTGCCTTTGATTTAGCCCTTAGAAAAAACAATTACCAGCCTTTATATGAAGAATTACAAGTCAAAAAAGTTCAAGTAGAATAATAGTTAGTTTGTCACAAAGTAAAAAATAGATTTTTGAAGATTTTAGAATAGGGGCTCAAAGTCCCAAGATAGAAGAATTTAAGTGTGCCTTGTCCCTTTTCCTTCTTCTTCCTAACCTCCATCTTCTAAGTGATGTTAGCATTTTTAAATTAGTTTAGAGTAGAAGCTCACTGTCTAACATAAGGGATAAGTACTGAGAAGTTATTGTAAATAGCGTACAGGTAAATTTTAGTATAAAAAGATAACACCTCCCCAAGGATGAGCAGTGTGCCTCAATCCAACCTCTAGACAGACCTCAGCGACTCAGAAAAAGAATTTTATAGATAAAAAACCAATTAAACAACCTTAAAAACAAAAATAGAAGAGCTCTGACTCCTTCTTGGACTCCTCCTTTTTTCTAAGAAAAAAGACTTTCTAATGCATCTCCAAGTCAGTCTAACCAGCAAAAATTCCAGAAATGAAGCAGGCCCTATGTTCTGAGTACATCTGCTGCCAGGACCTTGTCCCCCACTTCCATGGCCCTTGCTGTAGGAGTTGGGATGTTTCACCAGCCCAGGGCTGCCCTTAAATCCAGAGCTGTGCAGAAAATTGCCAAGATATTGCCGTTCTCTAGTGAGTACTGGTAGTGGATCAAGCCTTGGTTTGCCCCAGGGCTGCTGAGTTGCCATGGAAAGGTTCTGGATGAGTGCCCTTGCTCCTTGAGGAGTGGGAATCCAGCAGCAATAATTCCTGCAGGGCTGGGCTGGGGGAGTGGTGCTGAAAGGGATCAGCATCCCAGAGCCTGCACCATTTTATGCACAGGCATTAAATGAGCAGTGTACAGGAAAAAAAAAAAAAAATCTATAAAGGAATTGATTTATCAGTGTTGAGGAGAGGTGCCCTTGAAAATACCACACATGGCTCGGAGTTTGCTTGTCTTCCAACTGCCTGCTTCTCTTGACTTTTCCTTGAGTTTAGCCAGCTGTTTTTCTTTCTGGCACTAATTCTGGCTGGATGTTCAGATGCCTTAGCAGCTTTGCCATTTCAAATATTCGTCCCCGTACCACTTGTGCTTCGTCTCATGCTGTGTAAGAAAGCTTTCAGAATGGCTTCCTACAGGTGCTGAATAATTTAGCTGAAAAATGAAACTTGCTGAATGCCACAATCAGTTTTAAGTATATAGAAGAGTTGCTGATAAGAATGACCTTTTCAGAGAAGGACTTTTGAGGAAGGTTCTCTTCATCCCTATAGCTCGTTAGAGATTTCATTATCCCTTTAAAATTAATAATAAACATTAAGATTATCTCATTGCTGCAGTAATAATAAGGCTTTACAAAGATTGATAATCTTGTTAGCAACAAGATTAATAAGAGAATGAGCACTTGATCATCAAATAAAGAAGCATTTAAAAATAGTTTGGACACCAGCACAACTGAAGTTTTCCTGAATTCCGTCTTCTCAGGATTTGGCAACTCAGGTTGATAAAACTGTAGGATAGGCTGTAGAAAACTCAGCATTTCTCCTTAGGCTCTGTGTTTCAGGAGTTTTAGGATACTCCATGGCAAAAATTCACTGGGAGTTAAAAGCACAGTTTCTCTGTTTTCCAATTATCAATATTTTTAATTTTAAGGAGGAGGGGGTAAATGGTGTCTTAAAATACAGTTTATAAAGTTTAATGTGGCATTTTTATTCTTGTGTTTTGAAAAGTTTGGCCAAATATGACTTGAAACCAACCTTCATTAAAAAAATTAAAATACTTGATAGTGCAAATATGAGTCCACAACCTGGCATAATTTCTTCTGTTATTTTAGTTTGGAAAGCAGGGGTGCCAACCATCTGTTTTTAATTGCATATTCAAAAATGTAATTCATAATTACATCTTCATAAATGTTCCTGATACATTCATGGGTGTTTTGGGTTTTTTTTTTATATTTCACTTATGCATATTTAGAAAGCCTACTTAGAGTTCTTTCAGAGCTGTGCATGACAACAATGCTCATTTTAAAAACATCTACTTTTGACTCGCTTTTGTATAAAGCTTGCTGCTTGGTGCTTCACTTAGGGAATAAAACAGAAATTAATCTGGAGGAGAAGCTATTCATCGTGAACCTGTCACTTCCATAGTATCTTATGGATTTTAAAGAGGTATTTGGAGCTACATTATAAAACAAATAATACCCTTCTTCTGAAGGAGGGCAAAGAAAAAATGTTCTTTAAATAGTGCTGTGTTGTCATGAAATATGTGCTTACTCTCAGACAAATCTACTTACTTTTAATAACGCCCGTGCTTTTATAATATGCTGCCTTCATGAAATTCCTCAGCAGCCAATGGAGCTCCACTGAGGCCGGTGCTGATGGATGGCACTGTGAGTTTTACTGAATTTATCTGCCAGATTCCCACTGAATCCATGCAGTGTGGTGAAAAGGGCACCTGGAGAATCCCCTGCTGGCTTTCTTTGTTGAAATTTCTTTGTTTGGGTAGAGCATCAGGCATCCAACTCAGCCTTTAAGCTGAGTTGAATGGGTCACTTCCCTGTCTGGGTGACAGCTTTTCTGGGTGATAGAACAGGAAAAAAACATCAGTGATGATCTTCCCTCTGGATGCTTTGGATCTGGGGGTGAAAATCCAGACCTGGAGGTGATAGGGGTGAAAATCCACACGTGGAGGTGATGAGTGTGAAGACATCCTTCTGTATGTCAAACTCCCACGTGACAAATTCTGGCTTTTCCAGCACTCATGGGAATTGAAACCCCTTAACTAGAAAGCTGAATGTGCTCTCTTTGGTCTGGGGTAGGAGCGTGTGTGGGGACAGCTGGGACAGGGAGAGCTCCCACTGCCACAGCCAAATGTTGATTCTGGGGAGCTTTTACCTCTCCCCAAGCTGAGACAGCCATGTGGTGGGGTTATGGGGGCTTGTAGTGCCAGTGGGAGCAGGCTTTTAGATTAATGTTAAAGGTGGTGTGAAATCAGCCAACTGAGCCTTGAGTGTGTCACCCTGTTTTTAAAGTTCTTTTAGGCCTTCTGGTGTTTACATTCTTGTAATGAACTTTCTCGCGCACTTTTCTGTAAATACTTATTGTTTTACATTCTTTGATAGAAGAGGAGAAATTTGATAGACTGTTGGTTTGTCCAGTGTTATGGGAGAGGTGGCACTGTCATTCTCCAATCCACTGCCACTTTTGGAAATGTTTAAATGTTGGAGTCAGAATTAAACTTTTCCTCTCTTTACCTTCGAGATTCGAGCATCAGCGTCATTTTATTTCGTGTCCTAGAGCAACACAAGTGAGGAAAGGGAGAAGGAGAGCAGATGAGTTTGCCCCCTTGCCACAAGGAAGAAAGTTGTAATTACAGGTGTAATTCTTGGTGTTTAACCTCTTCCTTTCCGCCTTTTTATTTTTCTCTTGAGGGTTTTCTTTTAGTACCTTTGGATTTAGGGCTGAATATGAGCAAGTAGTCACACCTGGAGACAAGTGCAGGTAGGAGCTGAGGGTGCCATTCAAGCAGCTGGATGTGAGTTAAATATTTGCCAGGCCATTTTTGTCATGTCTTATCTTCATCTATCAGTATAAAGGATGTGTAAATGCCCTTGCTGACTTCATCCTCCTGGGTCACCTTATTTTATTATTCAGTGGCCTGTGACAGACAGTTATGAGGTGAAGGAAGGGAGGTCCTGCTTGTAGCTGTGCTCTTGTCCTGGCAGATGCTCAGAGTGCTCAGGGACAGCAGTGCCAGCTGTGCTGGGAAGGGATCTTTGCTCATGCACCACAATGCACAGGAAGATCTCATTTGTCAGAGTCATTCTGGGTTATTAATTGGGTAATTAATTAATTGGTATGTATTTCCCCTCTCATTTGCAACCAGAGCTTTTTACAACAAAGACTTGTGGTGCTACCCCGTGGCTCCAGCTTGAGCAGGCTGTTTGTAACCACTGAAGTAAACTATTACCTGCAGTAAAACAAAGCCTAAATCTCTGTTAAAGCCACCCAAGGCAGTCATGGTTCCATGTTCCATATGAGTTAAACTGCAGAAGGTACTTAGGGATGAAGATTGTTGAGAATTAAGAAGAATGTGGTATTTCTTAGAACTTCTTACAACTTTCATTGCCTTTTCTATTGGCAGTTGTGTGATTGACATGAATACAGTCCTGCAATTTATCTGCAAACTGCAGTGGTGTCCTGGGTTCAGCAGGGATAGAATTAATTTTTTTCCTGGTAGCCAGTACAGTGTGTGCTTTGGATTTAGCATGGGAACAATGTTGGTAACAAAGGGATGCTTTAGTTGTTACTGAGCAGTGCTTATGCTAAGTGTTTAGGGTAAAATCAAGGATTATTCAGCTTTTCACACCTCTCCACCAGTCTAGAGGCTGGAGGGGGGTACAAGAAATTGGGAGAGGACACAGCTGGGGAAAACTGACCCCAACTGACCCAAGGGATATCCCAAACCATTCTGAGTCATACTCAGCAAATAAATTAGTGGGAAAGCTGTCCAGGGGTTGCTGCTCAAGGACTAGGCAACAGTAACTTCATGGTATGCAATTTTTTTTTCATTTATATGACTTGCTTTTCTTAGAACTTCTTTACCTTTTTGCTCTTTTTCTTTTCACTGCAATTATGATAATGATTATCGTTATTATTATTATTTTCATGTAAGTTCAGGGAGTCCACCTGATGCCTTTGGATGTGGGTACTGTGGATTCCTTGGGAACACTCAGGTGTGGCACTGGCCAGGAGGGCTTGTCTCCGTTTGGATGGGGCTGGAAGGACAAATGTTGAGTTGTGTGTGGGTTTTGGGTCTTCAAAGAGACAGGGGCAGTTGTTGGTTGCTGTAAAGTTGTTTCTTGCATGAATACATCAGTCTCAAAGGTGCGGAGTTCAGAGTTTTAAAATCCTTACTAGAAGATTTCTGGCATAAAGTCCTGATGTTCCAGGCAGAAGCTCCCACCATTTTTTCTTCCTTTTTCTGCACCCCAGTACAGGGGGGTTGTATTCATAAATCATCCAATCAGCTAAAACCATGATTCTAAAACCTTCTTCAAAAACTATGTGAGCTTAATTCCAATGTGTGAAGCTTAATTCCAAAGTAGTGTCAGTTCTCACACAAAATCTATGCATAGAGTTCTATCTGTTCACCGCATGGTTCTATGTGTTCTAGCAAGAAATGCAAGCAATGTTCTGCTATGGTTTCATTATGCCTGGAGCCAAGTTAATTTTGTGAAAGGTATCACTACTGAACTTTAAACTAGGCTTTAGGGCTTTTTACTACCTAACAGTCTCTTAAGGCACTTAAGATATGTTTCTGCTTCAAACTAAACTTTCACTCTTACTTCATGTCTCTGTGGCTTAATACATTTCAGTTTCTCTAAAGGTTCCAGTCAGTCCCTGTGTTCCTTTCTGTCTCTGAGGGACTCAGAGAGGCTTCTATTTCATGCATTCCACCAGACAAACACTCTTCCTCCCAGCCTGGAGCCTGTTGTCACTGCTGGGTGTTTGTGCTGGCATTAAACCCTGCTGGGCACTATGGGAAGTGGCTCAGAGGGTTTGCAGTGGCTTGGGAACCAATGCCAGCACTGTTGTGTCCTTTTCCTGAAATGAAGATTTATCTTTCTCCAAAGAGACCCAAGGCCTGGATGACCTTTCTGTGGTGGCATCTGAGAAACAAAAGGTTTCTTGGTGTTTCCTGTTGCAGAAGCTTCCCCTCCAGCAATTTCTCTCCTTTCAGCACTGGCTGTGCTGGAGCCCAGTCCCTTTCCACCCTGACCTTCCTCCTGAGCCTGGAGCTACAGCTCTGGAGAGCCCCACGTGCCTGCACCATGGCAAGTTCTTTTTCTCTCTTATCTTAAATGGTCATAGGGCCAAACTCAGTCTGGTACTAAAGGGGTGATGTCAAATAAATTCAGACAAATATTGAAAGACAGTGGCTTTGTCCACGTGCCTGCTATTTTTATTGCTTCCTTTATTACAACAGATGAAGCAAGTAACTAAAGAATCTATTGCTTGTAGTTTAGCTCTAAGAATTTGGCTGTAAAGTGTCTGATAGAAATTTTACAACACAATTGAAAAATGATACAGTTCTCTTAATAAGAATTTTAGAGACAGTTTCAACTCTAATGTGTCTGTCTTGCAACTGCTGCTTAATATCAGATAAATCAATTGGCATTATGAGAGTGACAGTAATATCAGGGGAGGGACTATGTGCCCAAGTTGTTAGCATGTAGTACTAGAAATAGATTAATCTGATTAAATTTTAATATAAAATAAATTGCATTTGCAATTTATTAAGATTCTCTTCCTGGGCTAATACTCTTCATCTGTAGCACCCTTCATAACTGATCTTTATGCACAGCTTTATTTAATCAACAACGTGGCCAACTGCAAGAAAAGAAATGGAAAAGTGTTTGTGACTGTAACTGTGTATCTCTGAATATTATTTTCATAGATTTATTTGCTCATTTTTTCTGCTCAGATCTCATGCCCTTGACTTCCTGAATTCACAGTTTTCACAATATACGTGATCTTTGAATCATCACTGTGAGTAACAGAGCGTCACCTTGAGCTAGGAGAATGCAAATCAAATAAAAAGGCATCAGCTGGTCCCAATCTGGCCATCCTGCACTACACATTGTCCCACACTTGGAACATGTGGGTTTGTAAAGATGATGCTTTTTAGATGCAACTTTTCCACCAAAACTCCAGTGTGGAAATGACAGCCCCAGTAGAAGGAACTTCCCAAGTGATCCTTGCATGAAGACTTTGAAATGGCAGTGAGTAATTTCTAACCCGTGATCCTTTGGGCTGAGGTTCCTGCTGTTTTAACAGGAATTTGGTGGAATACAAGTTGTAAGGTGGGCAAAATCCAGGGACTGTCAACTCACTGTGTGGCTAAAGCTGGTGTGCCACGTGGATTTCCTGATTTTTGCACTGACAGATGCAGGTTCCTTCATAACTGGTCGGGCCATGTAAGCAGAGGCTCTGGTAATTCCCCTGCCCACACTGATCAATGCAATGGAGAATTTTACCATCTCAGCAGCATTGAGAGGAGTGGTAAAAGTGAGCCAGGCGCCACTTCTTTCCCTGGCTGCAATTAGGAAGACTTTGCACTGGGAGGAAGCAGAGTTTATCTGTTACAGGAATTTCCAGGCAGTTGCAGCAGTTTAAAAAATATACTTTTGACTTTTAGTTATAGACTGTACAGAGGAAACGTTGGTAGGAATGGCTGGATTCAGAGAGTTCCAGTCAGAGCTAAATCTAATTCTAAATATTGAAACCCTGTTTCGATAGCAGTAAATTAATTTAGCCAGTAAAGCTAAAATCTATCAATATATGTTTCTTGAAAAACACGGTCTTTGAAGATTTGTACTGGATAATATCCTTTTTTTTTTTTTTTTTACCATGATCATAGTGCTTTTTTCCAGATGCCCATTTTGTCAGTTCCATCACACCCTGTTTATTTTAACTTATCACATCTCAGGTTAAATCTACCACATCAACTGCAGCGATCACAAACTGTAGTGCCTGAGGCCACTTGTGAATGCCACTGTGGCAAAGCTGTCACCACTGCTTATGCAGACTGGGGGGAGGGAAAGCTTGCTTGAGATGTGCAGTTCAGACAGGCTAAGTTGTCTTTTTGGCTTTAATCTGTTTAATTTTTTGCAGTAAAAACGCACAGTAGTCACGATCTCATATTTGAGTAGAAGAAACCTGTGTTTTCACTCCATTAAAATAAAGATATGCATGAAGTAGAGCAGCTGAATATCAATGTATAGATCAGCCACATTTTTCATAAAATTTAGGTGAAAATTTATGCTCAAGACCAAAAATCACCCATGGCTGCTTATGGCATCCATCTACATTGAAATTTCATATCCTCAGTATTCTCTTGCAAGAGCTTAAAAAAATTATTTAATGCTGAAGATGTAACAGCTCCTAAAATTGCCTTCTTGATGTGACTGCAAAAATCCCTGTTTATCTACTACTGGAGCATCTATCCATCCAAAACCAGCTTATGCCAGTGAAATTTCATGTGAGTACACACTCCTGCTGCTGCTTAAGTGCATTTCAGCTGGGGTGATGGAAGGCAGCAGCGCTGTGAGTGCCAGCAGCCACATCTATTTCACTTTGCTTAATTTGGAAAACAAGGAAAGAAAGATCTGAGTAACCAAGCAATTCAGAGAGACCTCAATATTGTCTTCAAATACAGTATTGGTTGATAACTTTGTAACTTCCATGGTTTTCTTCAGTGTTTTTGTTTGGTTGGGTTTTTTTTCTTTTACATAGAAATGACCTACAATGAAAGTGTTCAGTGTAAAAATACGTGCCCTGCTTTTATTTGAGAAACACTTGCTTTGGCCCAATACTTAACACCTTATTTAAAAAAAAAGATAAAACTCTCAAAGAAGAACAAGAAGAAAAAGGATTCACCAGGTTTACTTGCAGGAAAGAAGAACAGCCTGACTTGGCAACATGATATCTGACTTTAATCCTAAAAACAGTGATCAATGTTTTCAGTACAGCTGTAAATGTTTGCTAGTGTGGCCTCAAAGCAGTTTACTTTGTATTTCTCAGTTTAATTGACTTATGCAAGATAAAAATATCAATGGGCAATGTGAAATTATTTTGTGATATTAGCTCCCAGTGACAGAATATAAACAGAGTACTTGGTCCAGTGTTTACCAGAGTTAAGTTCTCCTTGGAATGGAAACCTGCAGATTTTTATCTGAGGGATGAAAGCTGTTCTGGCATACTGGAGCAATCAGCTGAACAGCCATGTAGAAATTGTCCAGGTCATTCTCCTCGCCCTCTTCCCACCCAAATGTAAATCCTGCCTTTGTAAGTCTCCACACATGAAGCTATCCATGATTTGATGATTTAGAAGAGAGAAGGCAGCCAAATCACTACTGGATCCTCTATGCCTAGATTCTTGGATTTAATATAATTTTTTTGCCTAGATTCTTGTATTTAATTTCCTTTGCATTTTTTTTCCATTTTTTAATTGTAAAAATATCCTTTCCTCCACTGTCCTCTATTTCCATTATTTCACCTGCTTTTTTTCCTCCTGAGATCATCATAGTGTTCCTATTGATATTTGAAGCAAATTATTTGTCTTTTTTTAACAGTGTGGTTTATCCTATGTTTAACAGGGAGAAAGAGTAATATTTTTTTTCTTTGATGTCTCTCTTGCCAAAATATGCAGCTGAAGAACCTTTCCCCCCTCTTTCTCTATACACCACCCATCTCAGTGTGACTCTGTGCCTTTATTATCTCTGCAAGCCATAACTTATGTAACTTCATTCCACTTCTGGTGACTAATAGTTTCTATTACTAGCTGTTTTTTATTGGTGCCTTTTTTCCTTCCTTGATGTAGTTATTCAGGTCTGTCTCAAGCATCTTTACGATAAATGTAGCTGTTTTGGAAAGGTGAGGGATGGGAACAGCCAATACAACCTTCAGCTTTACCTCTTCCACAGTCTGAATTCCCAGCTCTGGTTGCTTTTTGTTGATTAAGGTGAAGAGCTAAAAACCTGCTTCACTTTTAATGTAGCATCCTAAGTTTTAGTTGTCCAGGACAAGAGGTGCTGCCACTGCATCCCTCAGCAGCTCCAGTCTGGGAGCCTCATGTCTGGTTTCAGCTGCAGTGCCCCAAATCCAATCAGTCTCAGCAGATCTAATTAGTTTGCACAAGATGACTGCATGATGTGGTTATGTCTTTTTCCTGGTCCCAGGCTGATTACACCACATGTGGATTTTGTTGTCTCGGAGTTCAGGGCACTCTCTGCACCAGTCCTTAATGAACAGAAGTATTTAAGGATAAAGTGCTGCTGTTTGAATTCCTGTCAGTATTTAATTTTTATTGTCAGTCTGTCTAACAAAGACACTCATTAGTCCTGCAAATGGAGGCATGAATTTGTCTGAGGGATCTGTGCAGATCCACCCAGTGCAGCCTGCAACTGTAGCACAAACCCAGCCTGAATGCTTGAATAAGAACAGGAAGTCTGTGGGGAAGGATCAGTAAAATATTGATTTAATTAGTGCTGCTAATTTCTTAAACAAGCACGCAAACTTTTTAATGAAAAAGTGCACAGCTTTTCAGGCTGCTCTTGGTATAGTCTGAATGAGACCAAGCTACTGGCATTCCCAGCATTGTAATTTGTCTGCAGAATGGTTTGAAGGCAGACAAGGTGTTGGGTACTACAGAAAAAGAGTAGTCTAAAGGTGAGCTTGGTGAAATCAAAAAATCTAAAATTTTCACCAAGTCAATTAGTTATAAGTTATGAAGAGTGTTTTCAAGAAATGCTTGACTGTATTTAGTGATGCTGTGATTATTGACAGCCTTTGTAATGCAATTAGGCAGCCAGTGAAGCACTGAAATTGAACAATCAGGCAAATTCACATTAAAAAGTAGAATAAACAGCCTGGCTTTTACCTGTGGTGCATTCTGTGGGTTGTGGTGGTGCTAAGCAGATGAGGGTCATTACTGGAGAGCTGAAGGGATAATGGTCCAGCTTTAAATTGGCAGGTTAGCTCAAGGATGACAGTGAAACCAATAGGAGCTCCTAAACCCTACTTAAGCCAAAAGAGAATGTGAAATCCTGACAGGGGTGAAAGTGGGACTGCATTGGAGTGGGTTGGCAGGTGTAGCTTTCTCCTGCCCTAGTTTGGTAGTTGAGATTGTTCACACTTTTTTTTTTTTTTTAAATTGACATTAATTTGAAGTTAATCAGGTATCTTGCATTCAAAATTAATATATGATTTTTGAGAGTTGATTGTAATAAGACCCAAGAAAATTTATGTGGGAAATGAACATAGCTCAGGATAAATTGATTTTTAACTTTGAAGGAATACTCCCTTACCTTTCCCTCCATTCCCTTTTAAAATTATTGTCAATTCTTCAGCTTCTCTATGCATTAATCAAAGTATCCAAAGAATTCACTATTTTACAAGAACATGGAGACTGTGTAAGAAGTACTCCATCAATTTTACTGTCACATCACACAGATGTACTCTAGCTACTAAGGGTTTGTTTTGTGGTTTGTTTTTTTTGTTTTTTTGTTTTTTTTTTTTTTTTTGCTAGTGTTCTTGATTTGCCAACATTTTTGTTAGTTATTTTTTGAACAGGAAAAAGGATATTGTAATCTGAAAAATTCCACTAATTTTATTTCTTTGCAGTCTACCACATTAGACAAAATGCTTTCCATCTGAAAATGACCCAACATAAATAGAAAATGAGAAGTTTCTTTCCCCCTCAGGAAATAAAAGCTTGGCATTTTTTAGTGTTATATCTTTGAAAACAATCTGCTCTGTCTGCATAGTTGTGTTCTTCAGTTCAGGTACAATTGATGTGTTGTCATTCATTTTTCAAAAGCAAATATCAAACAGTCTCCTTGAAGTATCTGGCTTAGTGGAGACAGATATTTATCACCTGACATGACACATGAAAAACCCCGTGGAAATGTGGAAATGTATTGACTGGAGCTGCTTTGCAGAGTAGCTTGCTGGCTCTTCCATCAAAAGGGCAGGAAGGAGATTTTATCATGTTGTTCTGTGGAATAACTCATTAATAAAATATGATTAAAATTGAATGAGCTCTTCAGTATCTTCCTGTAGGAACAACTGCAACTATTTGGGAAAGGGTTGTGACAATATTATTGTTGTTTTAAGGCCTGCTGCTTGCTAAGAATGTTGACAATTCTGATTTATTTCTGTTCTCTGGAGCATCTTCCCTGAGCCAGCAAGACAAGCAGGTGAGGCTCTGGTTTCCTGCAGGATGAGCTATTACTTTAAAACATTTTGATTCTTTGTCACTTGTCACCCACACACTGCATTCTGCAGATGTATGGGAGCAAACTAGGGAAGAATTAGGCAATCTTTCATCATTTACAAGCAATGTGATGCTGCTCTGCTGTAAGTGCTGGCAGAGAACTGACAGCTCTGAATTGAAGCCCGACCCAGGGAGACCTCAGTGCTCTCTTCAGTGTTATTAAAACAGGAATATCAAATGCACTCCTTGAGTTCCTGACCTTGAGGGGTTTGGGAATGCTGGGTTTAGCCCAGGAGTGATGGGACAGCAGCTGGTGCTGGCTCAGGCTGCTGCAGGAGTGATGATCCAGAGGTGCAGTGCTGAGGATGGCCCTCATGGAGGGACACAGCCTGGATGTTCAGAGTTGCTGGGTGCCCCAGAGTGCAAAATCAGCATTTCCATGTGAGAAATACCTAAGGAGGTGCCCTTGACTGAGTTATTTAGAAGGGACTGTTTAGTGGGGAGACCAGACTTCGTCCTTGTTTTTACTTTCCCTGTTCTATGACTATTGTTTTCTTAGTCTTAGCTCAAAGGGAAGTTTGGAGATAAAAGCAGCTCCAAAGTGTCACCATCATATTTTCTGAAAAATCCTCTTTGCCCAGGATTTCTCTCCTGGGAAGCTGAGAAGCCTCAGAGAAAAAGGAAAACAATATTATCTCATTTGCTTCTCCTGTGTTTTGCTGCTCTGGAATGTGGTTGGAGATTGTTTGTCCAACATGTGAATTGTTTTGACTTCTTGGCCAATTATGGCCAAGGTTTGTCGGACTCTGAAGACAGAGTCACAAGTTTTTTGGAATTACCTTTTAGCCTCCTATTCTTTAGTATAGTTTAGTGTAGTATTCTTTAATATAAGTACATAAAATAATAAATTAGCTTTCTAAGAACATGGAGTCAGATTCATCATTTCCTCCCAGAAAATACCACACTAAAGTATTAAAGAAGTGTTTTTTTTTTTTTTTCCATTCCACATTACTATAATTTCCTTCTGCTGAAGCCAATGGGGATTTCTTGGAGTTATTCCCGTGCTTAGCACTTTCCCCAGGTGTCCTACACCATCTCTATCTTCTAAGTAAGAAAAAAGAAAAACAATCTATGTTTCTCAGAATGTTTTACTGCCCATTTTCTTTCTTTTAATGTTCCCACTTTAAACCTTTATTGGCTGAGCAGTATGACCTTAGTTTTTTAGTGAATTTAAACGACCTGATCCCATTAAATTTTGTGATGGTAATTTGAATTTTTATTTTACAGTGTAGATAATATAAATGTTAAAGGTGGTGTGGGGTTTTTTTAAAGTAGAAATGTAAAATGATTCAAATGGAAGGGTTTTCCTTAAGAATAAGGTCTGCCTAATTGCAAACTAGATAAATATATAAATGCAAGACTGAAATCTATTATAGAGGATGTCAAAGTGATTAAAGTAATCTTGAACTTATTAGCAAAATCAGTCTTACACATACGATATTTTAATTCTAATTTAACCTATTTAAGTCTTGCATTATAAAAGGTTACACAATGCAAAAATAGGCAAGATATATCTGCTTATTTCCTGCTGTCTTTAAACTTTCCCTTTTTCAGCAAAACTGTAAGATAAAGCAATAAGGCAATTCAGATGATCACTCAGTGTTGTGTTGATTTTTGCAAAGCACAGAGGATAGACACCCTCTTCTGTTGGTATCAGAAACTGTTGGGTGTTTCTGGTGCAGCAGAGCAAGCACTGGAATTAGAGTAGAATTCTGAAAAACATGGCAAATTTTGTCCTGGTGTATGATGTGTAAGCTGCTGTCACTGTTAGCATTATCTAGTCTGTAACACTGGAATTGTTGCCTCCAAGAGTGCTTTCCCCTGCTTCTGTTCACATTTTCCTTTTGAGTTCCTGATCATGAAAGACCTTAAGAGACATGCATGAAGTATTCCATTTTGGGTACACGTCTCCAAGCCATAGGAAAAAAAAATCAAAATATTGGATAAAACAAAGATAAAACAAATTTGGATAAAAAATCAAAATATTGGATAAAACAAAGCAGTTTGAGATTTTTACATCAATGTACAGGAAAAAGAATGTGGCCATGTGACAGGGAGAGGGGATTAATAATGTCTTTTTGCTTTCACCCTTGTGTGTTCTGTTCTCTGTTAAAATTTCCCCTGCTTGTTAGCAGCGAAGGTCTGGAGCAAGACCCTGAAGACACAATGCCCAAAAATCTCTGAAGTATCATACTGGGTGCTGTTCTACCAGCAGCTTGGGGAGGAGCTGGATCATAAAGCATCCTATTTTAAAATATAAGGTGCTTAGATTCTCAATGGACTGCAATACTATAGATAAATGGGAATTTTTCCCTGGCATAAATTTTAATTTCTGAATGTGCTGGGATAGTACAAAGAAGAGATTTCACATCTGGAAATGCCATGACATTTAACTGCATGGGGTGGGGAAGGTCAACAAGTAAAGGGCACTTAATGTTTTGGGGAATGGGGAATAAATACTTTTGTAGATTATTAGTAACTTTGCTGGGTATTTTTTAGTATAATAATTATTTGGCTGGGTTTTCATCAGGACTGTGAAATTTCATATTGGTATTGAATAGAATATTTCACAATAAGGAATTACTCCCTTTGTTGACCAATGCATTAATATAAAACCATCACAGGGAAGCTGCCCACTGCTGGAACTACTCCCATTATCTCCATAAAAATGGTGCATAATGGTCTCTTCATATCAGAATTCAAAACACTGAATGAGCTATGAGAAAAGAATTCAAATTTTTTTTTTGTCAGTATAGGAGAAAAGGAGGATACCCAGAAAACATTCTCAGGGAAAGTGATAAGGATGACAGCTATTATTACAAGTGCAATTGAATTTGCATCAGTATGGTTTGATGCTGCATTTTCCCCTCCCCTGACTTTGACAGAAGGAGCTGGGAAGTGCTCAGTACTGCACTAAAGATGCCTGGCAAACCAACAACAGACAGCACTCTTACTGGATATAAAACTGCTCCAGCCACAGTGGTTTTAACTCTTTGTGGTCTATCCTGAGCATTCAACCCATTTTGCTGAAATTGTTATGTTCTCAGTACCAGCACTACAGAGCCAGAGAGTGAAACCTTTTGGGGAAAAAAAAAAAACAACCCTGGCTTCCTCAGAAGGGATGGATGCTGAAAAAGGTGCTCTGGGGCCGTGGTGTGGGCACAGTTTGGGGTGATTGGGGCTCATCCCTAATTGGCTGCAGCTGTGCAGGACAGGTGAATGCTGTTGAAGGGAACGAGCCATGGAGTGCCCAGGGGCACTGACCAACCACCAAAGGGAACAGAGGGCACACAGGTGCAGGGCAGCAACAGCAGGGGATAAAAGGCTGGGCTGAAGGACAAGAAGGGCAGATGCTTGCAGCCTGCTGAGGTGCCCTGGTGTTACTGTGTGTGGGCAGTGCCTGAAGCCTTCTGAAGAGGTGAGGTGTTACTGTGTATGGGTGGAAACTTTCTGAAATTGTGTGGTGATGCTCTGTGTATTGTGGTTGTCTCAATTGCAACATGCCAGCGTGAGGAAAGATGATGCAGAGCATCATATGCCAGGCCTGAAGGAACATGAGGTTCCTTTGGATGCACAACCAAAGGCAAAGAACCAGCAGCCAGAAAACAGAAGCTCCTGTGAACTTTGCTGTCACTGGGGTTCAAGGGGTTGCACAGGGCACATTTCCCTGACCATAATGTTGGACATGCAGAACATGCAAGTTTGTGGGGAAGAGGGGGTGGCTTTGAACCAAAGGCATTGAGTGGGATGTCCCATTGTTGGTAGACACAGAGTTTGTGGTGATTGGGAGTGGGGCTGGCCCAGCCTCCTCCTTAATGGGCTGCAGCTGTGCAGGACAGGTGAATGCTGTTGAAGGGAACGAGCCATGGAGTGCCCAGGGGCACTGACCAACCACCAAAGGGAACAGAGGGCACACAGGTGCAGGGCAGCAACAGCAGGGGATAAAAGGCTGGGCTGAAGGACAGAAGGGCAGATGCTTGCACCCTGCTGAAGAGGTGAGGGGTTACTCTGTGTGGGTTGGTGCCTGAAGCCTTCTGAATTTGGACAGTGTTGCTCTGTGCGTGGTGGCTGTCTGGACTCTGGTAAGGTAGGCCTCAGATTTAGTTACCTTTTCAGAACTCTGAGTGGGAGCTCCTGTTGTGCTGGGGCTCTGTTGTGTCTGTGCTCTCTGTCCTTGGTTTTATTGACTGAACTCCAGGGCCTCTCCTCTGCTTCAGCTGCCACTCAGAGAGCTCACTCCCAAGTGCCCTGTAGATCTTGACTGGCACCCTCGAATCTGGGAGCTGAGGCTGGGAACTGAGCCCTTGGCTCTTCTGAACTGCTTTGTGACTGTAAGGATGTTCAAAGCTAGGTTGAATGTGTCTTTATAAGATGTGGAAATGTCAGGTTCTTTGGCCTTGTTTTCCTTTGTGTAAGGAGATAGTGAAAGATGCCTGGTGGGCCTAGATGTTGGTGTAGCTCTGTTGATGGCAAATTTGCAGGGATGGGAAGAAGCCAAAATTTTATGTAACTTGTGTGGTAATGCTGCAGTGACCTTGGGTGTCTGTGTTAGCTGGACCTCCTCACCTTGTGGAACCACATCAAATGGAAATATTATTTCTCCACTTTTACTATATCGGAGGAGGAAACAGTCATCTTTTGGGCACAGTTCATGCTGTATGGCTTCTACCACTTTGCTTCCTGCAGCCTGTGTGGGTTTGTCTCTTTAGTCAAAATTCAGAGAAGGCTGTCCTCATACAATGTGTATATCTTGCCAAGACTTCAGACGTAATTCTCATTTTCTAACCAAGTTCTTGAAGGACATATCTAAACTTCATCTGCGGTTGGCTTGTCATTCTTTAATCATAAAAATAAAAAACCGCTTTCACTGGTACAAAAATTACCTGTTTTATGTGGTGGCATAAGCAAATGGCTCAAGACAGAATAAATGCTACAGTTTCAGTCATCTTTCCTGCATATATACTTAGTCAAGTAAAAAAATTTTTAAAGTAGGTATGTGCATCTATCCCCAGACAATTAATTGATTTGACAATTTTTTTGCTGCAATATCTTGACATTACAGCATGCCATAATTATGTTTGAGTCTCTGGGTAAATGGTTTTATAGTAATGTGGGAAAATTTGGTTGTCAGATAGAAGATCAGAAGATTTTTGCTGACACAGATGAAGCTCACTGACTGTTGGCAATGTCTTGGAGTAGAAAACTGGGAGAAAGATGAATACTAGAGGAAAAGAAAAGTTATGAAAATACCTATGAATAATGTAGTTTCTGAAATTTCCTGTAACGTTCTTGCAAGTGAAGAAGAAGGTTGTGTAATGCATGGAGTTACTCCTGATTTTATTTTTCCATTTCTGAGTCTGTAGGCACAGGCAGGACTGTGAGAGGGAATAACAAGAGGGCAAGAGGTGCAAGTAATTTCACATCCAGAAATTGAGGAGATGCATTGTCTTGCCTGTGTGCTGGTGTCAAGTGAGATTACCCTGCTCCTAGACCATTCCTGAGAGATGGCTGCCTTCTCCAATTTAGAAATCTAATAGAAGGGATTATTCCATAACCTCTGAGGAACCTTTTCCAGACTATGTCAGTGGATGCAGAGGGGTACACAGCACAAGGTTTCACTGCTGCGAGGGCCTAACTTTCATTTTCTGCTGTTCTCTGAATTAAGAAGTTGCAGGCATTTGTATATTCCCTGTTTCCCTCTTATCTTACCCACTTGATGTGTGTCATTGTCTCATATTCCTTGTTGGCAGCAACAAAGTTGCCATGGGAATATTGACTTGAAAAAAAATTAGCACTTGCCTTTGATAGAAATATCTGGATGTTAACGTTTCTGTGCTTATCTTATGCTAGGAAATTTAAATGTCTACAGCAATTAATTCAATTATCAGTTTAAAAATGTGATTGCTGCTATTACAGCTCAGCACTGCATTTCTCTGGCTAGGAAATGCTTCAGGGGAGGTAATTGGTTGAATGCTCTACAGTCTGATCACTTAACCTGACATTGGTTAAGCATGGCATCAGTGGAGAAAATTTGGGTATGTGGAAAATTTTTCCTCAAGGAAAGCATTGAGGTTTTTCTCTGTATCATCTTAACCTGACTCTAATTTTGCTTTAGCCTGACACTTTGCATCTACAGCAGCACCACTTTAATTGTAAATGGCTTTCCCCAAAATACTCCATGCTTTTCCATCTTTTTGCATTGTACCAGTCCCTGTTTTCTTCCTGGGTTTAATGACAAGGCTCATTTATAGGAGACAGAAATGAAATGGCAGCATCTGCCTCCTCCCAGGTTTGTGGAACATTTGTCCTGGCAGAGCTGGATTTGCTGCAGAGCAGTCGCTTGTTTGGGCTGCTGAAGGATGCCCAGACCACCATGGCAATCTGCACTCTTCATTTTCTGTGGCACACTCATTAAAGGTCTGATAGAAAAGAGAAATTAATCACTTTGAAGATGAGACAGCAAAAAAAACGTTGGGTCTTAAAAGAGCACAGTGATAAACTGTGACATTGTTGCATGGAAAACGCTTGAGAAAGGGACAGAAGAAAGGAAAATATTTAATTCTTGAGTCTGATTGAAATCAGACCTGTTGGAAAGCACCATCTCTTTCAGGGAATGGGTGAAATCTGGGAGATGTTCAGGGAACAGCAGCATTTTGTTCTGTTGAACTCTTTTAAAATCTGGACTGGTTTCTGGGATAGCTCTCTGGTTTGCTTTCTGATCCCCAATATTCACATAAAAAAATAATTAATGATTTGTTTAAAACAAGCCATTTATATTTAAAAAACCCACAACTGTGGGGCATGTTTGCTGCTGAGGGCTGAAGAAATCTTTCAGACACCTTTGAGAGAATTTTCCGGTGGTGGTGTTCACCGGGGTCCCAGGATGAGGGAAGCGATAAGAATCTTGACTCTTGATGTTTCAGAAAGCTGGTTTATTATTTTATGATATATATTGTGTTAAAAGAAAATTATGTATTAAAACTAGACTAAAAGAATGGAAGAAAGGATTTCATCAGAAGGCTAGCAAGGAATAGAAGGGAATGGAAATAAAATCTTGTGACTGCTCACAGCCTCGACACAGGTGGCTGTCATTGGTCATCAAGTAAAAATAATTTCACATGCTGGGGAAACAATTCTCCAAATCACATTGCAAAGCAGCAAAACATGAGAAGCTGAAACTTCCCAGCTTGTCAGGAGAAAAGATCCTGGCAAAGGATTTTTCATAAAATACATCCATGACCATTTCCCACTTCAGTCCCCAAATTCAGTTCCTTTCTGCTTGCATGGCTTGCTCCAAAATCCTGGGCTACAGGATCCCAAGCAGAAAACTTCAGTGGTGTGGGCTAGCACTGGGCTGTGACCAGAACTGAGCCTAAATTGCTTTAATTAAAGGCTACTCCAGAGTAAGCTGCCATTAGTATCCATTACTGCAAGATTCGAGTCCGTTTATTAGGTTGTTATTGATGGAATGAAGCCGAGTGATGGGGAGCAATTCAGAGTTGAAATAACTGCCAGGCAAGGAATGAAACCATTTACTGGTAATGCCAGAAAACCTGTGGATTGGAATGCTGAGATAATTCCACTTTAACTGCAAGTGGACAGCCAAGATCTATTGCAAAGCTCAGACATTTGATCTGATGTGGTCTCACAGCCCCTGGGGATGGACAGCTGTGGCTGTGGGGTGCTCCAAAATCTCACCAGCTGTGCTGATGCATTGGGGATGGTTCTGGATCAGCCATGGCATGCACTTCTCAAGCCACTTCCTCTGTACCAAAAATAATTTCCTTGGTCGAGGTGGAGCCCAGCAAGTTGCTGAAGCAAAAGCCAAAACTTTAGCACATGAGTGCCAGCTGGAGCCCTGAGCTGGCTCAGTGGGGCTGCAGGAGATGCTTTTCCTCAGATGGAACATGCCATAGGACACAAAGGAGATGCCAGGAGAATGAGATCTGGGCCTGGTGCCAGCATCACCCAGGCCAGAAGAACAACTTTAATTGGCCTGTCATCCGCTCTGTTCCCTGCTCCTGTTTCCCCCGTGCCATCTGAGGAGATGGAGAATTAGAAACCAGCCTATCCTTTTTTCTTTAATTGTTCTCCTTTATTCTTCAGAGAGGCCTCTCCTGGTTGAGCTGCAGGTGATCTATAATTAAAATGTCATATTCCACACATTTTTTAAGCCATCTGGCTATGTATCCAGGACAGAGGAAGGTGGGGCTGGGGGATGAGTGGATATGTTGCATTTAAGGGCTGTTTTCTGCCTGAGCCTAAATTGGGCAGTTTGTTACCTCTGGTGATGCAGGGATGCTGTGTGCTTACAAAGATTTCTGAAAAGCCTTTGCTGGTTCTGACTGTACTGTGCTGACTTTGGTTAGCAAGCCTTCTGGAATGCTTTAGAAAGATAAAATGAAAGAAAAAAAGAGCCCACCCCAAGAAGTATACTTCCTTTTCACTGTTCATGGTGATTAATGTGAGTGGCTTTTCACAATCCATTTCCAATTAATTTTAGTGAAGGGAGCTCTGCAGGCCTGTGTATGAACTAAACTTCATATTAGAAGATTATTGAGGGGATTGCAGGCTAAGGACTGAACACAGGGCTTAAGCTCCAAACTAGCCATCATGTGAGTCACCAAAAACCACAGTTCCTCCTCGGTGTGAGTCATCCTAATGACACACTTGGAGCCAGCGGAGCTCAGAGCCTAATCCCCTCTGCCACCAGCCTCAGCCGTGCTGGAAGGAAGCAGGGAGAGATCACAGTGTGTAACACGCTTCCAGCTCCCAGGTGATGCAGCTGGAAGGGAAATAAATGGGGATTGCAGTGCTTTCCATTCCAGGGCAGGGGCTGGGTGAGCAGCACTCATGCTGCCATCCACTTCAATCCCCTAAAATCAGAGGTACCTTTTTACTTTTTGAGAGAAACAGAAATATTTTGCTCCCCGTAATTCCAAGCTCCTTTGAATACCTATGGTACAACTTTATCTCATCCTTAGTGTGGCAAATAAAAATCTTTAGTGCTTATGAGAATGCAGTTATTTGCTGTCCTTGCTGTTGCAGATTTACTGTTGTTTTCCCTCTTCCCTGAGCTGTAATGTCCTCTACAACTATAGTTGATGTTGAAGAGCAAGAAAACATTGTTTGAATTCATTTTGATAATTATATCATAGGAAACCCCATGGATGCTGGGAAGAGCAGGAGTTGACAGACAAGCCTTTGCAAGCTTAGCTGAGAAGCAGAAAGGAGAGGAATGCATTAATCAGCACTGTCTCCTGTAGGTTTTTTTTTTTTTTCTGCTAATGGCCAAGATATGCTATAACTCTAAACCAGCTGATTCATCCTTCCCCTTTTGTTGTCAGGATGTGCTAAGAGCTGCAGGGTGTCATGCCAAGAGCTGGCTGCTGCCTGCCCTGGAGCCAGAGGGGCTGTGGGGATGGTGCTTTGACTTTAATCCAGGAAGCAGTGACAGAAGGGGAAAGGCAGAAAACTTTGGCTACTGAGGGGGTGTGTGTGGGCATATGTGGTAGACAAAACCCTTGAGAAGGAGAGAATCTGATCTGAGAAGGGATTTCTGCTGGTTGGTTGGGGTTATTTTCTTTAACCTAAGTGCAGCTAGATTGATGATGCTGTCAGGCCCTTAGTGCCTTCTCCTCAGTGCCTTATCCCTGGCAAGTGGTGATGGATACTTCTCTTCAACATTACCCATATCACATTGGAGAGTCTTTTATGCAGAGAGATGACTGTAGGGTAAAAAAAGTGGGAAAACACTACAAGTGGTGTAAAAGTTACATTTGTCTAAGGGAAAATGAATGCTGTTGGTGTTTGTTCTGAAGCAGCTGGTACCACTTTATTTTCAAGATTTGTGAGAGACAGGGGAGAACAGGTTGTACTTTCATGGCCCTCAGAATACAGCTCAATGGGAGAGCACATTTGCACCTGCTGGCTGTAGATGTTTACAGGTGATTTGTTGTGATCCATTCACTGAGTGGAAGGAGAAACTTTTATTTTCACCACAAAACATGGTACATGTTCTTTGTATGCAAATAAAATACAGAAGCTGTTGGTCATCACTGAAGATCCCCACACTCTCCATTTGGGTTGAATCTTTAAGTGCTTTGCAGCAGGGCAGTGCTTCCATGTGATATCAGCATGGCATAAACATGGATTTAAGGTATTGGGTTGCTGCATTCCTTCAAGTCTTCGTTGGGCAAGCAAAGAATGAAAAAAGTCAAGGGATTCTTCTTGTATAACTCTTGTGACATCAGTAGAAATGAGATCTCACAGAGGCTGGGCAGAAGTGAGTCTCAGATGCTGGAGAAAACTCTCTCCTGAGAATTTCTCCCCTGGTAATTCTGCAGGTGAATCTCTCTTTCTAAAGCATGTACATTTGGACTTCTGTAGTGAGAAGAAAGGGAATGGGGAGAGGAAATTGTTCTAAGTTCTGATGTCAGAGATTGTATGGTCAAAGTGATCACTTTGTAAGCCTTGCTTTGTAGGTTATTACTGAATATTATTCCATTGGAAGCCAGAGGGTGCCTGCATTAGCAAAAAGAGCCCTGATCAGGTGGAGAAAATGAAGATGGAAAGGCAGAGAGTAACTATAATGAAATACATAATCCCACAGGTCAAGAAGCATGTTTCACATTCACCTGCCTGTCAGTAGTAGCTCAGCTGCTCTGTGAGCCTGGGGAATCATGAGTTAAGGAATTTAGGCTCAGCCTGCCAGTCTGGCCTCTGCCTTGTTAGGATAGAAAAAATCTGCACACACTGATTCCACTCAACAGCTGATTCCAGGAATGCCATACAAGGATCCATGTATAAGGACCTTTATAGCAGCTTTCTGCATTCCAAACCTCTTAAACCATATTTTGGTGTCGTTCAGATTTCCCTGTTTGAGAGAAAGGCTGCAAATCTGTCAGTAAAAGAGCCCCATGTGTCACTAGTACTTTTTATGTTGGAAGGAGGAGGAAGATTTGAGTTGAAGGTTTGCAAGTCAGAAATTGGGGCTTGGATTGCTTCTGCAGCTCCGTTTTGTGGCCTTAATTCTCATAAAAATGCACATCATCTGACTCTTTACCCTATTTGTAACTTTGTTTTATGCTTTCTGGATGCATGTGAATTTTCTGGTGAAATTTACATTCTTTCTGGAAACAACTGAAGGCAGATTTGAAAATGAATTGTCTGAAAAAACTGTATGGCTTTGGCTTTTACAGCTGCCATATTTTAAAGTATTCACCTGGATATGGAACAAAAAGCAAAAAAACATTTAACACCTCCCCACACTTCCTGTTTCTCATCCTTTCTGTCAGATGGCATTTCTCAACTCCAGCAAGAGGTAGTACAGTCTCTCCTGTAGTAATTCCACCCAGAGTTTATAAAATTGATGCAGAGGCAGTTGCCCCTCTGGCTGCCTCTGTTCTCCCCCTAAATAACTCTTGCATTAAAGTATCCTGAGGCAGATTTAGTGTGCACCAAGTGTGCACTCTTCTGCAATGTGTGGACCAGCAGTGGATGAAAATAGAGATGCTGTGAGATTGGGAAATATGTTTGTATGTCCAAAGGAAGAGAGAAGGGCATTGCATTAATAGAACCTAAATGGCAGTGTTAATTTTGGCATTAGTGTTGTATGGCTTTTTAGGTACGTGGCAAATTGGCTTTGATTTTTTGGATTTCTTTATGTGCTGTGTTACCCCAACAGCTCTGTGTATTGCAATGGTTTGGAACATGTTTACTAGTAAATAAATTTATAAGTCTTATTGTAATGGCAATTATTGCAATAACACTGAGCTGCAAATTAAGTGTCATGTCTGGATGCCCACTGGGATATTTTTTATCCATTCTCCATTAATTCTAACTATTTACTATCAGCAAACTTTCTATACTTGAACATCAGGAGATGATCTTGGAGGGGTTTTCTTTGTTTCTAGGTGCTGTGAAGGAGAGCAGTGCAAGTTATCACTGTTTAGTAAAATCTAACAGTGGACTACAGAATTCAGGACAACAACTTTCTCTTTACAGTTGTTCTGCTACTGCTAAATATTGACTAGCCAGCCAGTATAATTTCAAATGGAAAATAGCCTTGTGATAACTAAGAAGGTTCTTCATTAAAATAACAAAGTAGAGGGAAGTGGTAGCTAGAAACAGCTTGTCCAGAAGGACCATTTAGGAATAGGCAAAAGGTAGCCCTGAGCAAGATGTGAACAATAAACTGTCAGGAAGTGGTGAAAGGAAAAGGAACAGTGAATTTCACCCATGGAATTTCCTTTCAGATGTATTTGTAACCTATTTGCCTTTCCTTTTCCCTTTCATTTGATTTCAATAGATCACAAAGAGGACTTTTCTGTCACTCAGATGTATTGTTCCAGAACCTTGAGGGGTTTAAGTTGATACAGCATTAACTTATGCCATTAGAGTGTACCAGCACTCCCAGCCTGGCACTATTTGCCACTAAAAACACATTTTGTCAGCAGTAACTGCTTTTCTTTAAGAGTGAGGTTCCTGAGTAGATGCTCCTGCTCTTTGGCAAGGTGAACTGAGCTGTATCGTGGTCCTGATGATATTGCTGTTTGACTCATTCTGTCAGGTGAATTCAAAGATTTATTTTCTAGGCAGTGTCCCAGCTTGCATGATTCTGTTTTACTCCTACTTGTGAAAATCAATCACAGGGAGCATGGCAGAGGAAATTACCAGCATGAGCAGGGAGTTCCTTGAGCAGCAGCTGATGCCTGTGCCAATCAAAAGGTTTTGCTCTTTTCCTGCCCATGGTTGCAGGGGTCCATGTATTATTTGGGATCTGGCACGGGGTATAAAACAAGAGCTCACCCATAAGAGCTTGACTATGCTTTTTATATGCCCCAGAGTCTCTTGTCTATAACTTATTAGTATGATAATCATTATGAAATCCTTTATAAGATTATACATTGCAATCCAGCCATACATTAGAAAAGCATTAATATTTTATGCATTCCCTGGAGGTGAAAGTGATGCAATAGTTACAGATATATGGATAGAATATATATATATGTGTGTGTGTGTATGTTTCTCAGCTGAATAATGAAGCCTTTTTTGTTGTGGAACCATGCTGTAGTCCTGATAAACTCCAAGAGCAGGATGAGGCAGGGAATGTGTTGCCATGTGCTGGAGCAAGAGGCTTCTTGTGGGTTTGTAGGATGGCAGCACAAACTGTAAGAAATTCTATGTCACTGTGTGTGGCCTGCAGGAATATCTGAGCTGGAAGGAGGTGGAATAGCAGGGGTGGTGCTTGTGAGCTTGTCAGTGTCATATTCAACGTGTTCAGGAGCTTGAATGAAGCTTTCCACATCCAAAGGCTCTGGTTCCAGGAAAGTGGGGATGCTGCACACCCTGCTCCAGAGCCACAAGTCAGTCCTTGTAAGGTCAGTGCTTAGCAGGGCTTGCAGGAGCCCTGTAGTAATTAAGCTGAAATCTTCAGTGGAGCTTGCAGCTGCTGCGTTACTGTTGGCAGAAAGCTCATTGCTGAAAATACAGCAGAGAGAGTTGTTGTTGTTGTTGTGGGCAGCACAGGCACGACTGAATCCCTAAATAACTGCTGCCTGTGCTGAGCTGCCTTCCCACTGCAGTGTATTTCCTAATCTCTGCTGCTTCGGTTTCTTGCCCAACAGTGACACTGCTTGCTTGCTGTTTAAATGCTGTTATTGGTCGATGGCTGGTGCTGACTGCAGATCAAACAAAAACAAATGCTGAGGGTTGGATTTAATTGCTTTCTGATGTACCACTCTCTGTCTGAGAAGCAGGTAGCCTTGTTCTTAGACAACCTCTGGTTTAGTCTTGATTTTAAGTCAGCCAGCCAATCCACCCAGATGTCCAGTTTCTGATTCTGCTTATTGCCAACAGATTGGCATTTCTGTATCTTGGTTTCAGCAAACTCCCTCCTTGTAGAGGTTTCAAGGCTTGCTTTCCTCAGTTGGTGTGCACTGGTGCTCAGTGGCTCCAATAGGGCCCCTCAGTGGTGTGCGTTTAGGGATGTGAATGTCCTTTCCAGAAGTATGGCCCCATCATTTTTATGGATCACTAAATTGCAATGCTGTCCAAGGCAAAACCAGCAACAGCAAAACCATCCCCAGTGTACTATTCAACGTGTTGTGGAGCTTTAAAAGAAATGGGAAAGAAATTGGTTTCTGTTAGACCTTCTAGGATAAAATGGCCCCAACCAGCAAAACCACTCCTTTCTGGAAACTTAATTAAAATTATGGTGAAACTGATTTGGCAGAGGGAAATAAAAGCTGTAGCCAAAGCACTGGAAATTTTCAAGTGGAAAGACATCTATTGCTGAGTTGTGTCATGTTTTGGGTGGTGATATGGGATACTGATGGACATCAGTAAATGCTGCATGTTGCTTACACTAGGTTTTAGATATTATGTAAAGAACTTGAGAGAACACATGGCTACCAAGTGAAAGATGATTGCTGACTGCTAGGATTTGAAAATGGATTTAAAATCCATCTCAAAAATTGAGGTATATGCTCTTGATGCTTTGTTTTCTACACTGGCTGTGAATGCTCTCAAAAAGCTGCCCAAGGACTACACTATATAAGTTAGGGGTTAAAGAACTTTCTTATTATTGTTAATCTAATTTCCATTTGAACTTAAGCCCTTTCACCTGCCCATTCCTGGGGGAAAATGAAATATATTTACCATAATTGAACTGTAGCTTAATTTCTTTAGGTACACAGTAAGCCAATGATCTCTGGAGAATGTGCTTCTGTTCTAAGAGGCTTATGAAAAGAGGAAAGCATTAAATAATAACACAACTTCCAGATATTTATGACTGCAGTGAAATCACCTGACATTGGAGGCTTTATTTTTTATAATCTGAAACTGAAATAATTCAGGGTATTTGGTGGTTCTTAAAGCATTCCATACTTTTTAAAATTATCAATTATCTTTTCTCACCCTGTAGCAAAGAGACTTATACAGTGCTCCACCAAATAAAAGCTATTAGCAAAGCAGCTGAACTTTATGTGATTGTCTAGAGCTGATATGATTTTGGAAAGTAGAGGATTTTACCTAGTACATACTGGAATTTGTTTTTATTGTACCCACATCAGCACAAATTACCCTTCTTTAGATATAAATCTACATCTGCCTCTCCCTAGTGTTGTCACTGGTGTTTCTGATGGTTTTTCACATGTTAATATGTCAGAATATGTGCTCCAGGGACCTCTTCCCAAGGCATCATGCCATGTAAACATGACCCAGACAAGCAAAAACTGGGCTTGCTGCTCATTAAGCATCTTTATTGCAGTGTGTCTGAGTGGTGATGAAATCCAAGTGCTCTGTGCAGGACCGTATGTCAAAATAAGGACTGCATAAAGAAAGAAATGCTTTTTAATTCTGGTCATCTTAAAAGCCCAATAATTAAGGTGATGGAAAAGATGGCTTTTACTGCCTACTCTCAGAAAAAGGAGGAAACATCATATATAATGTGCCCCCAAAGGAAAGGATGACTAGATATAAAGTTTTTTAGGAATAATTTTCACAAAACCTTTCCCAGGAAAAAACAAATCACAGCTATATTCATAGCCTGGATTTTATTTAGTTCCTCACTATTGCAGCATGACTATGGTTCTGGCTGCTCTTAGCAAAGTTAGGAAATGAGCTAGCTTCAGTATTAATATAGTGAGTTCCATTTGCAAAGCCAGTCAAGAGCTTTACACGGTGTTCCGAGATACCGGAATTCAATTCACAGGATTTGCCAAAGCTCTATTTTTATTTTGTCTTCATCTGATGTTATCAAGGTTGTTCATGTTCCAAAAATGGATGAGTTTAGCAATAGTTAGCAGTTGGTAATAGGAGTCAAGAAGACCAAGGCTTTTAACACATTCAGAATGTTTAATTTCCCCTCCATCTGATGATAATAACTTAACATGTAAAAAGAAAATAACACAAAATTATGTGGATTTAAAAAACCTCCCACGCACCTTATGGAATTAAAATAGTGTGTGGGCCTGGAACCACGAGTATGTTCACTAAGTATGATCTCCAGAAGCATGTTATATTTGAGAAAAAAAATTAAATGAAAAATTAATCATTGCTGTTTTATCCAAACACTTCATTTTCCTAACATTTTGCTATGCCCATTAGGTAATCATGCCATTTATGTTTAGCTACGTTTTTTTTCCTTAGGGTGGCATCTGTAAAATTTAAATATCTGCTTATTCATTTGGGGTGTTTCTATAACTGGAACATAACATGGCAGTAAATCTTGAAGTATGTCCAAGGAAAGGTCAGATTCTGCTGAAATTTTTACTTATCTGAAGCTTTTTCACACCGAGACGTATTTCAGAGTGTAGTCAGCAGCGTGTTTCTGTAAGGTTGGGTGGTTTTGGTAGTGGCATGAGGAGCTGGTTGGGAGTGTGTGTTCCCAGGCAGGCTTGGCACAGCCCCAGGATGTGCAGCGAGCTTTGCAGAGTCACAGAACAGCCTGACGCAGGAGACACGCCGGAGATAAGTGTGGGAAATCCTCCCTGCCTCATCATCCCAGGGGATGTGCAGAGCGGGCAGGAAACAGCCAAACCCTTCTCCGAGATGTTTCTAGGAAGCAGTGCCATTGAAAAAAAAAAAACCAGCAACAAAAAAGCCCCCAAAAACTCAAACAAAAAAGCCCCCCAAAACCAAACCAACCAAAAAAAAAAAAAACCCTCACAGAAAGCATTTATAGTATATATTTAATCATAGGGGGTTGAGCTCAGAAATTGTTAAAACAAGCCAGCATGGCCACAGTCGTAGTGGGGTACATATGTTAGGGTGTTTTATTAATAATTAGCCTTTTAAAATTTATCTAACAAAAATCCAAGATGGCTGTGGGAAAACTGTTCCTTGTAATGGCACTCCTAGTGCTGTAAAATGAGATTTGAACATGTTAAGGTATAGCCAATAATCCTGTTCTGACTGTTGTGACAGGTCTTTTAGGTTCTAAGAATTAGATCAGGTTAGAAACATGAGGAGAAACTGGAAAATCCCCAGAGCTGAGAAAGGTGAAGCTGAGGGTGGGGAGCCTTCATTTCCTATCGCCACTTGTCCTAAAATGCTGCCCATTTCCCAGCAGAGCAAGTAATCCCAAAATCCAGAGCACTGCTTGTCTCCACTGTTCCCAGAGGCCCTACATGGATGCTGAACGTGTTTGTAACATGTTGAACATGTTTGTAAATGCTCTTTATGGTGTCCCCACAACCACAATGTGAAAAGTCTAAAATTTGTGTTAAAATGTGCTCATTTTCTTGATCAAAAGGGCAACGTTGCTCACAGTGAACCCTTTGGAAATTTGAGCTTATCTGGAAATAGCATTGTAGTTGGTAGAGACTAGAAATAGCATAGAATGTGGGGGGTTTAGTAAATATATGTAGGATGCAAGAGTCAGATGCAGAATGACATGGCAAAGATGCAGGTACAAAATACAAATACATACTAACCAGGTTTTTCACTTAGTGGTGGTGGCTTTATGACAAAGATGACAGCCAAGAATTAAATTTAAAAGAAATTTAGCAATCTTTTTTTTTTTTTTTTTGTAGTATGTATACTTTGACAGGTTTCATTCATAAACCTCCTATACCAAGAGCATTTTTCCAGGTATTATTACGGAAGCACTAAAAAGATACAGTAACTGTGAGGAGGTTTTTTTTTGCCAGAAAACATTTCCTGAAGAAGACAGTCGTGCCCAGCAAACCAGAAATATGCTATTTTTGAAAGAATTTGTATATAGAAAGCATCTTCAGGAGGAAGAGATGGAATGTAATCTTCCTTAGGTATACGCCTGTTAAGATATTTTTATCATGTACTGCAATCTAATGCTAGCTCATGTAAGAGGGGCTTTGCACATTCCTTTCTCATTTCTGTTAGGAAATTAAATCCTGATAAGGTTCTATATGATGTCTCTTATCACTCTGTAGAGTAGCAATTTAAAGACCAGAAACACATATGGTTTTTCATCTTTATGATCCAATTTTGACCACTGGAGTTTGTTTCCTGCTGCTGTTTTCACAGGGGCAGAAAATGCTTTGTCCAAAAAAACCACTTACCTCTCTGCTGGCCTTCAGTTTGAGGAATGTTCTGTTAAATCCAAAATACACGGTTGTAATACTGAGCAAAAATTGGCTTCCTGCTAATAAATTCATACAAATAGTGTTTGGGTTTCTCTTGGCTTTCTTGTTAGCTCCTCGTGTGAAGGGCCAGCAAACTGCAGATGAGAAATGGTGAGAAAAAATGAAGCATCACTTAGAGTCAAAGAATTGGCTGGGCTAGAATTTAAGCAATGAGAAGAGCAATTTGGGGGTGTGAGGAGTCTGTGGTCCCTGTAAAAAGCCGGGGTGGGTTTGGCAGCCTGGAGTGCCAAATTCAGCCCCCACCAGAGACCCTCCACCAGTGGGCAGCCAGGAGATGAAGGAGCAGCAGCACAGATGCAAACGTGTGCCCTGCATCCTTACATCCAATCTCATTTTGCAGTGGCACTCACTGAACATTATTTTTATTCTCCAAGACCCTCAGTGAGACAGTTTTGTTACAGCTCCTGCTTTTTGACCTTTAGGGTGTTATTCCAAAACTAATCCGTGTTTGGCTTTCTGAAAATAACATGGAGGACATAATGGAGATGAATATCCAATCAAAAAATCTTAAATTGCTGTCTTTAAGGGTTGATCTTTAAATATAATCTGCCTGCAAGTAGATTACACTTATGGTCATTTGGGTACAAATGCACTTTTATAAGAGAATAATTCACTCAGCAAAGCGAGCAGAGGGAATTTAGAGAAGATGGACAAAAATAACTAGGAAGCTCAAGGAATCAATTTATGTTCAAGCATTAAAGTAATGACAATAAAGCTTTACCAGCAGTGGCTACAGAGACTTCAGTGTCTTGCAGTAAAGCATGATTATTTATAAAAAAGGGAGAGAAAAGCTTGAAGAATATTTTATTTCAGTGTTAGGTCAAATAATTGATGGTGATTTCCAGCTGGCAAAAGGGTAGCAGCAAAGACATTTAAAAGTGGCAAGTTTAGGCATCATGAGGGACTGTCCTGCCAGTGTCTGAGTCTGCCAGGCTCAGGCTTAGCAAATACAAGGTACAAATTCCAAGATGGGCTTCAAAACCAGTAGGGTTGGATGTATTTTTGTTGGTTTAGGAGGTGGGTTGTTTGGTTGTTGTTTTGTTTGGTTTTTTCTTGTTTTCAGGTTCTCAAGATAAGCAAGTTTAAACATAATATTTCTCCATGAGTGGTGAGAATTTGGTGCAGTTATTTTTTTCTTTCTGTGTGTATTTTTGGTTTGACTGGTTTTTTTTACAGCAAATGCATTTTCCTGTAAAGACTGCAGCACATGGGTTCCCAGGGAATAGTTCAGTTGTGTTTTGACTCTTAAAACATTTTATACTTTCTTTTCCTCTCAACTTCAGGCATTTAGAATGCATTAGGGTCACTGGTTCTAGTGGGAATGCTGATGTTAAGGTTAGTTCAAGGGTAATTTAATATATTTAGGTATTGAAATTCTGTAAAAGCCAAGATGCTTTGTTTTGAGTGTCGGTCTAGATAATAGATATCTTGTATTGAATTCAGGTTTGGGTGGAGAAAAGGTAATATGCAGTTGCAGAAGTATGTCAAGTGACACTGGAGTGTACATAGGAATAATGAAAGTAGAAAATTAAGCTCCTATCTAAACATATATATATGTGTGTGTGTGTATATATATATATATATATATATATGCATGCGTGCATTGTACAATGGTTAGGCAAAGAAGAAAGAAGAGGAGCATAATCTTTAATATTGGAGAAGGTTTTTCTTCTGTGATGCTTCCCATGTAACTGTCACAAGGAATTGTTGTTCCAAAAGGCCACGTGAACATAGCTGTAGAGTAGAAAAATAATGGAACTAACCTGTTCCAATCTAATAATAAATAAATGACATCAGAGTGCTCATTATTTTAATTAAATTAATGAGAAGTCATTAATAGTTATGATACTTTTTTCCCCCATCATGTAGACAAGAGGGATTGTTAATTCAGGGCTCAGCAATACAAGAGCATCACACCTCCAAGGCACCCCAAAAATTGGATGAAAAAACAACATTATAAGTTGTTGTTTGGACACAGATTTGTAGCTTATCCATGGCAGTTGTCTTGCTGTGGTATAGTTAATAGTATTTTGCCTTGTCTTCTGATCACACAGGTCTTACAGATACTCAAAGAAAATGTGCATTTGGTAAAACTTGGCATGATTTATATAGCTTGGAGCAATGAGTAACTTCTTACTTAATTAAATGAATTATGTAGACATTTTTTAATTGTCGAAATGCCAAACCAGATACACTGGGCTTTGCAACTCCTCCCTATTTTTAGAGCAATACTGACTTTATTTCTTACCACATTTTTTTTTCCAGGCTAGTAATCTATAATGTACTTGAGCTATTTTGATATGGTTATCTTTAATTAAGCACATCGCTTATTAATATTTTGTGAGTTGGATTAAATTCTTTTGATAGTATTTTAACATGCCAATTTGTAATTATGTTATTTCACTAGAGCAGACAGATTGGTAAGTCATGAGTTATTAGGGAAAAGAAATTGTTCTAATGAATAAACAGGGCCTTGCAGACAGTAAGCTGATAGTGTCAAGCATCACTCAGGAGGGCCAAAATAAGGACCTGAAGGCTATTTATTACTGGACTGCAGGTATTTATCAGTATTTAAGTCATAATTAATAAAAACTGTGTGGTTTTAAAAGTATGGCAATGCATCATATTATGTAATATTAGAAATATCCTTCCCCTGCACATGCTTGATACTGTTCTGTGTTTTAGTTTTGTTACACCTAGTGCCCTGTGAAAGTGAACCAGTTAATGCCTGATGTGATTTATGGTGCTTTAAGCTGGGAGGTCGTAACCATAAATATTGTAAGGGGCTTTGATTTCCAGATTATGCCAAACATTCCCACTTTGAAAAATGGATCTCGCTGAAACGTGCAATGCTGGAAAAGTAAACACAACATTTTAAATTTAATTTCCATTCTCTTCTGTGACAATTACAGATCACATGAGAAAGGAAGCCATCACAGCACATCACAAATTGAACTCGATGAAATGTATTACAATTTGAATCTCTGGAGTGGTTTTTCCTCCAGTGGGGCTCTAATTTATACCTGCTCATTCAGGAATAAATAGTGCTATTTTCTGACTTGTCATCTGTCTCACCTCACCTCTCCTCAGCTTTTACACTGAGAAAATGATGTCGTTGAACTGAATGCTAAAGCAGCAAACTGTGTTAAGATTAATTTCACACTCCAGCCCTTAACAACTTTAGAATGATTCCATTCATCCTGTCATTGCTGTGACAGTAGATGTCCAGTGTGGCACACGTACACAAAGGGTAGGTACATGTGTATAGAAGGAGAGACAGAACGATTGAATGGGTGAATACTGAAATGAGGGAATGCTGGTGGTGCTCTGAGTTCCCCTGAACTTCCTGATCTCATTACCACCACCCAGTGGAAAAGTCTGGAGCTAATGCCAATTCCTGGTGTCAACTTGAGGACTTCTTCCCACGGAAATTAGTTCTCCTTCAACAAGTGAGCCCAAGCTCACAGATATGAAGTCTATAATTGACTACTGAATACTTTTGATCATTTTTTTAGACTCCATATTTTTGAGCTCTGGAAAAAAATTGTGTGGCTGTTTGCAGGGAAAATAATCTGTGTTTGTAACAAACGGCCACAAATAATCTGAGATCTATCCTAGATCTCAAAATTTACAGTTTTCCTATTTATTTGTGGATTTCCTTTTATCAGGTTTTCCCTTAATGGCTCATTTACTTTTGTTAAAAGATTTTCATTTCTTGAGAAGCTTTCTTACCTTGGAAATGTTGTATTTTTTAATTGGGTCAAATTAATTTAAAAAAAAATTAATTGCTAAAAATGACAACTTGGTGCTCATTATGTAGTCAAATTCATCTCCAGAAAAGTACCGGATGCAGAATGGCTGCTTGAAATCTCTTTGGATACTGTTTATGATGTTCATGTGCTGTTTGCTTTATTGTAATGCTAGTTGTGTACCTTGCCTGCTGGATTTTATTGAGCTTTGGTTTAATGCTTGGTAGAATCACACCCATTCTGTGGTCTTTTGACTTCTGCTTTTTGATTTATGAAAAGATATAATTTTTTTAATTTTTTTTTTTTGTGTTGCCACTGAATGATTGTTCCTTGCACTGTTGTGCTAGATTGTTGGAGAAGGGAAACTGAAGATGATTTTATATAGCAGTCATTTGGGAACAGTCATGGAATGGTTTGGATTGAGGCCATTTAAAAAAGATCATCTAAAAAACCAAAGCACCTGAAAACTCCCCTGCCACATGCAGGTACACCTTCCACTAGAGATGAAAACATTTCCTCTGAGATAAAATCAATTTTTTTTCTTATGGTTTTTGATATTTTAATTTCATTAATTCTTCTAGGTTTTGACTTGGATGTTTGGTTTGAGTGGATATTGGGAAACCATAATTCCATGATGGACTGTTTCAGGGATTCATTTTCCAGTTTGCTTTTCACATAGAGACACTCTATTTGATAGAGGATTTACTTCTAAGGCAGTGTTTAACATAGCACAGTGAGTTGCATTTTCATTGTCTGAAGTGCTCAGGAGTGCTTTGTGCAGCCATCAGGTGTTTTGGCTTGGGCCATCAGGTGTTTTCTGGCCTTTGTAAAAATATCTTGCTGTTTGATGCTGTTATAGTACATCAGTTCCTTGTTGGTGTCACCTCATGTTCAGTGTGCCATTTGCAATTTCATTTTAAATTTTTATTTGTCTGGTTTGGTTTATTTGTTAGGAATGGATTAGGGGAGAAAACAAAAAGATGCAGCGTTCATGTGCTGTTAGGGAAATTGTGCCGCACAAACATTAAGAAGGGAAGATAGAGAGAATGCTGTATTGTATCCACTAACAGCACAGGTTTTCCCAGCAGTACCCTAAAGAAGACAGTGGTAATGTTGGTGATTGGGAAGAGCAAGGGCAGAGAAGTGTTTGCATTTCTGAACACTGGGATGTGATGCAGGATACAGATGCAGATATGTGGAAAGAGGGAGGGGATGATTCTTGCTGGACAAGCCTATTCTGCATAAGCAGTGCTATGAAACTGTGTGCTTTGCCAGGCTGAAGGAGCAGAGAAATGAAAACAGAGCATGTTTTAGTGCATCCTTGCTGCTACTTTTGAGGTTGAAATGCAAGTCCAAGCCTTCCCAGTGCTCTCCCTGTGACACAGCCCTGGGGGCTGCAGGCTTTAAGGCACTGCTGCCTTTCCTTATCTTTGTGATAGCAGAGCTGCACTCAGCTCAAGGGCTGGAGCAGGGAGCCCACTGTGCTGCTCCTCACACAGCACGAGGGATGTGCTGGGAACTAGGCTACCAGAGCATCCCAGTTTCCTCTTTTTCCTGCTGCACCACCCCCACAGCTGATGAATGAATGAATGAATGCAGTTGTAATAGAGTGTTAAATGCGCATCACCCCTTAATGCCTTTAAAAAGGTACTCGGGATACTCCCAGCTTTCCTTCTGCTTCATGCAAGGATGATGGGCCTCTGAAATAGGGAAACACATGCAAGGCTCAGTAAAAGGAAAAAAGGACCAGCAAAGGGAGACTGAAAGTGCAGGAGATGGTAAAAAGGTGTGTCTCAGGCAGAAGATTACTTACAGGGAGATATTCTTAGGATAAAGTGAATTTTGTTGAATTCAATAAGAATTGCTATGGGAATTTAATTGGGTTTGTTGTGACTTGAGCACAGATATTCCTTTCTATCCTTGATGGGTATGTTTCAAGAGAGAATTTGTTTCAATCATTTGATTTGTCAGGATTTGTTAGTAACACATATGCTGTGCCATGCTTTAAAAACTGCTAACCAAAAGAGTTGATACTCTTGAATATTTTTTCTGGGTTATGCCAGGATTATTTCTTAACTAATGAATATTATTAAATATTGGAATGCAGAATATTGAGTGTTTCTCACAGGCAGAAAAGCAGTAGAATGCACAGGAATCAGTTTCATTTGTTCACTGGCTTCTAGTTCGCAAGTTTCCCAGAAAGTCTCTCAAATCCATAGCCTGCTTCTTGAGTTGGTATTTGCTGTTTTATACAGGAACAACTCCTTGGAGATTTTTCCCAAATGGAAGAATAAAACAATGAGTAAATAAGCAGCACTGGTTATTACTACATAGCAGAGATTCATATAAATAGCAACATAAACAACTGAAACCCCAGATACTTACCCCGGAGAACAGGACAGAGATGGAAATAGGGAATATTGATGGTCAGGGATTGATGAAATCAGCAATTTATTAAAAAGAAAAGATTTGGGAAGGAAGAAGCATCTTGGGCCTGTGTGATTATAATAAACAGAATAAGCATGAAAAGTTAGGTGAAGGCTTGAGATAGATCAGAGATCAGCTAAAATAAAAAAAGGACAACCAGAATAAGCAGGACTAGAAAAGATGTATTTTGCTTGTCAGGTGTTATTTGTTGTCCTTTGTTTATTCAGTGCTTTGGAGGTTTTTAATTGTTTCTTGTTTTAATTGTTTGCATTTGAAGTGTTTGCTTTTCCCTCCCTTAATAGAGGAGGCCAGTGAATTTCATGAGCAGGAGCTATAGCAGCTTTCAGTGCTGTTGCTCACTTCTGTTTGGTACAAAGCAGGGTGAACCTTTGAAACCTGAGCTGTGGGAGCAGATTATTTCTCTGCTGCTTCAAGATGTTCCCAAGTCCTTGGACTCTTAGCAAGACCGTGCAAGCAGTGCCTGCATGGCTCTGAAGGGCCAGAGAGCAGCTGTACAGCCCTGAAACTTTTAAAAAACCCTGAAAGGGCCCAGGTATGGCTCTAGCAGCTGTGAGTAAATGTGTCAGCAATGTGTCTGTGCAAGGATTTCTGGGAAAAAGGTTCCAGTTTTTTGAGATGGTGGATGTGTGGAGTTTCATTCCCAGGCAGAAGGGTCCTCACCTACCAGTAATGTTCTGTTTAGAAGGTGGTAAAATATTGTTCTAGTCCCAGTTGGAATATATTTATTCCCAGCAAAGAGTTGCCTAATTTTATTTCTTGCATAATTTCATGTCTTTTCTTCTGACATTTTTGAGAGGGATCCACACCCATGGTTCTGTCTTGAAGGGGAATCAGGCCTTAAGTGTGCTGTGTTTTTAAATTTATCAGGTATTTATAATATTGACTTGATTTTCACATGGCAACAAACTTGCTGGTTATTTCTAGATGTACACGTACATCCTGATAACCAGAAAAATCTGTGCATATAAATTATCACAATCTTTTTTTGGCTGTAACAAGAAGCAGCAACTTCTGATCTCTCACCTGTGGCTCAGTTGTCAAAACTTTCCACTTTTGCCATTTCCATAATTCCTTGCTAAGTGTTGGAATTGCTAAAGAATGAGTGACAGCTGTCAAAATTTACTGTTCACTGTGTATGATCCGAGGCAATGATAGAAGATGTTTATCAGAAAGGGGCACATCTCAAAAAAATGGGGCTTCCTTCATGAAGGATGCAAGCACCTGAGCCAGTAATTTCTGCCAGGGAAGTGTTTGTGTGTGTCCCCATCCTCAATCATCTGGCAGCAGCTCGTCAGTTTTGGAGGACAAGATGATAGGACACTGCTATTATGTTGCCAGCAGTAAATGCTGACTAAGAGACGTGTTCAGATGTTGCATCATGTTTCTGGGCTTCTTTTCTAAGGTGCTCCTTCTTTTGGCACTGGAAATTCATCCCATCAATCTTGATTTTTACAAAGCAGACTAAAGGTGAAGCAGGTTGGACGATGAGCCAGCTAAGGGCGTTTGACACCTCACATGAGAAAAGCTGCAAATCACAGATACCTTATGGGGGGAGAAAACCCCCAACAAAACAACAAACCACACTTAAAGCATCTTCCTTGTGCACATCTTAGACTGTGACAAATTCTGGTCCTGGAAGCCAGCTCCGGCTTGTGTGCTGCAAAAAAGAAAGGATCACTTGTGCTGGGGAAGGAGCAGGGGCATGCCACAGCTGCCTCATGCTGATGTACATAATGGTTTTTAGCCCACTTTGCTGGGGGCTTTGTACAACCGAGCCGAGCACATCACACGGGCGCTGAGGCTGAGGATCGCAGAGTCTGCGCCAGAGCCTGCAAGAAACCATGCTCGGTGTCCTTTTCCTTGCAAACGCCCAAGCCCTGCGAGGCCGGGTGGGCAGAGCCGCCTCCGCCGGCGGGCCCGGCCCGGGAGAGCCGTGAGTGACCGCGGGGAGAGGCGGGGGAGCCCCGGGAAGGGAGGATGCGGGCACTCCGGGAACGGGGGATGCGGCCCCCGAGGAAGGGATGCGGGCACTCCGGGAACGGGGGATGCGGCCCCAAGGAAGGGATGCGGTCCCCGGAGCGGGAGGGATGCGGGCACTCCGGGAAATGGGGGATGCGGCCCCCCAAGGACGAGGGATGCGGGCATCTCGGGAAAGGGGGATGCGGCCCCAAGAGCTTCCCGTGACCCAGAAGTTTTGCCAGCCCGCTCCCGGTGCTGCGGGATGCGGCGGGGATGGGCTGCGGCGGCCGCAGCCCGGCGAAGGGCGGGATGGAGCTTACCCCGAGCGAGGATGGGGAATGACCGATTTCCCCCAATTGCGTTGTCACGGGCCACAGGAGCCGAGAGCGGCGGCCGATGGGGAGCGGGGGGGCTGCTCCGGCCGGGCAGGTGGAGGTGCCTGTGAGTAGGGTGTTAGAGAAATATGTAACAAAAAAAGAGAAAAGGGCGCGGTGGAGGCTGCTCGGAGGAGGGGGAGGGCGGGAGCGTTGGGCTGGGGGCGTCGCACCCCGGGCATCTCTCCATGCCCACCCCCCCAGATCCCGGAGGAATCACACTGGTCGCCGTCCCCACCCCCGGAAAGAGGAGGGCACAGCCCACCTGCGGGGCTGGCTGGCTCGGGGCGCCGGCTCTGCCCCGTCCCCCCGCCCGTCCCCCTTTACCTGCCGGCGGCCCGTCCGCGGCGGGGGCAGCGGGGCGTGGGGCGGTGGGTGGCGGTGGAGGCGGCGTGTGACAGATGTCCTCCTCTGACAGCGCTCGGTACCAGCCCAGTGGCTCCCTGCCATTGGCTCAGTGCAGCCGACCGGCAAGGCTGCTCGCTATAATAGCACTATGCCTGCCAGCGGCGGCGGCAGCTCGCTCGGCTCCGCCGCGGCCGCCCCGCCGCGCATCCTCCTCACCCTCCTCATCCTCCTCACCCTCCTCCCGCGGCCGCGCCGCGCCTGAGGGGCCGCAGCCCCCGCCCAGCCCCGCCGAGCCCGGCCCGAGGAGGCGGCCCCGGCCCCATGGAGTGCTACTACATTGTCATCAGCTCCGCGCACCTCAGCAACGGGCACTTTCGCAACATCAAGGGAGTTTTCCGCGGCCCCCTCAGCAAGAACGGCAACAAAACTCTGGTAATGGCTTCTCCCCTTGCCTTCCCCTTCCTCCTTCTCCTCCTTGGCCGCGGCGGGGACGCGGTGCCCTGAGGGCAGGCGCTGCCGTGTCCCCGCAGAGCTGCGGGCGGCCCGGGGACCCTCATGGGCGGGGAGCCGCAGGGCCGGGGCTCCGCAGCCCGGGGAGCCCGGGGAGAGGCGGTGCTGTCCCCGGTGCTGTGCCCCGGTGCTGTGCCCCGGTGCTGTGCCCCGGTGCTGGCCCCGGTGCGGGCACAGCCGCGGGTCCCGCCCGGGGAATTGCGGGCAGGCAGCCGAAACTTGTCCGCCGGCTCGTCCGAGCCCTTTGGGTAGGGAGGTGCGTTTGAGCAGAGCCTGAGAAACGATGCGCGTCTCGGTTTGCTGGCCGCCAAGTTCTCTCTGGAAGCAGAGCTCGCGGTTTGACAGGGCTCGGTGGGTTTGGGTAATTTGGTGTGGCGGATGGTCCGGGAAGCCTGCAGGGGCTGTTGGGGCTGTTTCTGAATTGGTGCTCCGTACTCGGGTATCTGTGCATCTGTTGGGCTTGCTGTGGTTTTGCTGACTTGCTGGAACTCGCCTCGTGCTGCTCCTGAACTTTAATGGAAGAGTGACGGTGCAGTAGCCTTGGCAATGCATTTGCTCTCCTGCCTGCTCAGATAAAAGGGATGTGGGATAGCGGCAGGCTGGGTGAGCTGCATGGCAGAACATCTCAATCACGGCACAACGCAGTGTGTGGACAGATGTCTGGAGAGGAGGATGGAGCCGAACGAGGGGCTTAGCCACGTTGTTTATCTCTCTCTGCCATCACTGCCTCATTCTGAAATCCTCTTTGGAGGAGATGGAGCAGAACTTACTCACCACATTCTTGTTCCCTCGAATGCACGACCTATATTGATGGGGAATTTACTGAAGTACTTAACATTTGCTAGAGTTGGCAAGCTTGCAATTTCTTCCTAAATAAAGAGATTAAAGCAAGTCTGAGCCAAGTCATAAAAATAGTAACTACTACGAGAGAATCTGAGGCAGATTTTTGGACTGTTTCAAATGTGAAGTTCCTGCTTTCACGTTGTAAATCCTTACAATATTATTTGCTGTGGATTCTGCATATTTTTCTGTCAGGGATCGCGTTCTTGGAATTTTAAACAAGTATTTGTAGTATCCATGAGATGGCAATATGTGTGCAATATTTCACTGTTACAGTTGCAAACCCAAGACCTACTGCAGAAATATTTGGTACATTTCAAATAATGGCATGATACATCACCTTCTTCCTACTAAACAATTTCAGTAAAGATGCATTTGGCAGGACTGAGAATACTCTGATGTAACTTTTGGACTGTGCATTATCTAGCAGTTCATAATGGATTCTGCTTCAACAGCATTTTTTTTTTTAATATTTTTATTCCCTTGGCAACAAAAAAGAAAAAGGCAACCTTGTATTCTCAATATTCCTGATTAATTTATTTCCTGATAAAATTATTTGTGACCAAAATATTTTGGGAAAGACTGGTGATAACTTCAAAGTCAAGTAAAAAATAATTATGTGGGCTTTGAAGGGCTCATACTCTGAAAAAAAACGTACTCTGGGAAGAAATTTTAACTCAACCCTGCTGTTCATTGAGACAGATGTGAGGGGACACAAGGCAGAGTTGGCTGTGGGACTGCCACGAGAGCCCTTAGTGTGGGCACTGAGCACTGGCAAAGTTTTTGCTGGGTTGAAAAGGAAGAGTTCTTGATGTGGGCTCTGTGGACAGCAAAATGAAATCCTTCCTTATGAAATAAACGGTGTAGATGCAGGCATGAAGGCTTGTGTTTCTGTTTGGGCTATTTTTTAATTTATAGGAGGTAACGATGCCATGAAGTCGTGATGCTAGCTCAAAATGGACAGTTCTGTGGTGCTGAAGTACCTTTACATCCATTTCAGTGGGAAAATCAGATGTTTCAGAGGGTTGGTCACTTTCACCGTAAACAAGCTTTTCAGACTTGGAAGAATGAAAATATTTGTTAGTGTAAGCTAGACTAAGTCTTGAGAAATTCCAGTAAGAACACAGCCTTTTAGCGTGCTCATGCTGTCTTCCACCACAGAACAAGACTAGGAGAAACAGCAATCTGTGAAGCTAAAAATCAGAATTTTTGAAGCTGCTCTGACTCAGACATATCTTCCTATTTGCTGTAAAGCACTCATTGTCTCTTCACCTGAGCTCCAAGCTTTCAAAAATCACTGCTTCCCCATGAACCAAGGAGAACCTGAAAGCAGCCTCCCTTTGTAGAGCACTGGATTGCTTCTGTGCAAAACTTACCCTTTGTTAAGTTTTGGTTCTCCTTCAGAGTTCTGCCACCACGCTCTGCTCAGAAATAAAGGTGAGCGTGTGTTTCAGTGGAATTTCACATCAAGTAGAAAAGTGCTGGGTCTAGTCAGATGTCAGATGATGTTGTGGTTTTGAGATGATTTTTTGTAGTGTATCTTCAAACCGGAGCTGGTCAGGTTTCAGGGGAGAAAGCTCCTTGGACCTTATCACTACTGTCCTATTCTAGAGTGACCTGATATTGCCCTAAAGCTCTTTTTGTCTTTTTATTTTTGGCCCTGCTCTCCAGGAGAGGTCACTGAGAGATTTTTCTTTTCCCCTGATTGTTTGTCTCTGTGGGCGATCCTTACGTGTTTGTCCTCTGCCTGTGTGCTGTCTCACACAAAATTAGTAGTTTCAAACTCTCTGAAGATTTGGTTCAAAACTCCCAGAATACAGCAGGAACAAAGAGCTGGTAGGGAGCATGAAACACAAAGCTTTGGCCTTCCATAAAGGCTGCTCAGTGGAGAGCATCAGAGAGTTACTTCTTGGTAGAAAAGATGGAGTGACAGTGTTTCTACTGCCTTGGTCTTTCTCTATCTGTCTTTAATGCCTAGTGAAGTGTGGGCTTTGAGATGGGGTTATTTGGGAGGGGGAGAGAAGTACAAGAAGGGTAAAAATACAAAGTAGGCGGAGAAGGATGGGGAAAGCCACACTTCTATTCTTCAAGGGAAGGCATTGGGAAAACATGAGCTCAGAAAGGGGTGAAAGTCATAAAAGGGAACAAAGGAATGGGTGGATTTAGCAAACTTCGAAAACAGGTTACTGTAAGAACTTTTGAAATTAAATAAAATAATAAAAGTTGCTTGTGAATGAACCTTTAGTCAGGTGAGGGTGGGAAAGGAAGGAATGTGTATCTACATGCAGTTTGGGTATCTGAGGGCTTTGCCCAATGCATGTGGTCCCCCTGGCCCACTGGGGTATGGATCCCTTACCCCATTGTAATCTGCTATTTCCTGTCAGGAAAATAAATCCGAATAAGGAATTGATGGGAAATGGGCCCCTGTGGAAGAATAGCCTCCAAACTCTTATTAAAAAGTAACTTCAGAAAATGAAGTATGGTTAAAATAAATTGGTGGTGTTTGTGCTGTCAAATAAGAATTTATCCTCTCCCTGTGCAGTTTGTATTGCCTGAAATATCCTTGAAACATGCAGAGTCTCCTAACAATAGCTCATCTGCCACTGGAGTACTCCATGGCAGCTCTTGGGAAGGTTTTGTTGTTGTTGCTGAGTGCTGTCACCACCAGCCATGTGGTCCTTGTGTGGCAGATGGTTTCTGAGCTAGAAACTCAAGACTTACCATGTGGGTCAGTGTTATGCGATGATGTTTCAAATTTCTAGTGGTCTTTCTATATTTTCATGCTTTTTGGTGTTTTAATCAATGAATATTGGCCTGATTGCTTGGCCATTTCATGTCAGGGTTTGATATTATGGCTGTGAAGTTTTCCCAAGGATGTTCTTTTTGGCTGTAGCAGTTTAGAAAAATTTTTGCTGCAAACTCTTTGTTTTGCCTATAGTCCTGAGCTTTTAATGCACTTACTGTGTTATTTTTTTTGGCCTTTTGTTATTGCTGCCAAATTACAGTAGTCTGTCTTTGTAATTCATCTTCCTTGCTGTGGCTGCTGTCTTGCAGTTTGTAATCTCAAAAAATATTGCAACTTGTATGGAAAAAAACCACTTTCTGGAGAGAGAAATCAGTTGTTTGGAGTTGGAACCACAGGTGATTTTTTAAAATCCTTTAAATGTCTTTCAGGATGTAAACCCCAAACTAGGATAAAGTATTTATCCTGGTTAATACATAAAATTTTTGGTTGGTCAGCAAGAGAAGTGACTCTTTGGCTTTCTGAGTAGGTGGTATGTGGCTGGTGACTGAGTATCTGCTGTTTCACCTTAAGGTATTGCACTGGTGTAAAGGGCTCTGTTTCCTTGAGATTTACAGTGTGGAAGTGTGGGGATACTTCACGTGTTTTAATTGGACAAATAGATTTTCTCTGGTGGTGATCAGAGTGAGTGAGGTGCTGTCACTTGGCTGAGGAGGTCAGGGAAAAGCTTAGACCTCTGTGTGGTGTAAATTGCTACTGTAATTCCAGTTTCAAGTGTCTTGTTGATAACAGATGGAAAGCAGATAAGATTTGAAGGTCCTGATAAGGAGTTGGTTAAAGGACCAAATACACCAAACTATTTTTGTGATTAGCAGTGACCTCTATATATGTAGGTATATACTTTGGTTAAAAGTGTGACCACAGGGCACTCCAGGGGTAGAATGGAAACAGCGGTCCCCAGGTCCAAGTTAGTTAAACTGTTATCTATAACTATCACAAGTTATTTAAAACTGGAATCAAACTCTGAACTCCATGCCCTAATAATGTAATTAATTTGTTTAGAACTCCTTCTAGAAGTCCTAGGGCATGCCTCTATTTTTGTGAAAACTCCATGGAGTTCAAACACTGTCACACTTGTGCCCTCTGAAAGTGCCATCTGTTGCTCAGGCTGCCTGTTGTCTTCAGCTCTTTTACACTTTGTAGAATATTTCTGTATTCCCACACCTCCTAAAGTAAATAGGTTGTGGCAGACATAAAAATGTATTATATGAGAATTTCTATTACAAATACCATTCCCTACTACAGGAAGAAAGTATTAAACTAAAATATTTCCTGATGAATTACAACAGCAGCTGTAATTCTGCATGATCAGGGTAAATGTCCATTGGTTTCAAGCTATCTAGAACGCATATAAAATAAACAATGGTTACCATAGGTTTATTTTAAATACTGGCAAAATGACATCCTGCAGTTCTGTTTGCCATATTGTACATTACCAGTAGCAGGAGGGTAATTTTTCAATGCTATCTTACACATGCAGAATTTAATGGAACTATTGCAATACATTGTTTTTCATCATTAATGTTGCAGAATTTGTAGGGTTGAGTTGCTAGGCCAGAGTTGTATTAGTTAAGGGAGAAAAATCACCTGTTACTTCCTTCAGTGGTTATGTTCCCTCTGGATCTGCTAATGTCTTTTTTGACCTAAGTTTGAAACTTGAAAACATTCACATCTTTTCTATGAAGGAAGCTGAACAGCCCTAACTCATTAAAATATTAAAGTGGCAAAATAAATTTGGCCTCATTTAATTTTAATAATTAATAAACATTACTTAGATCGTGATTGAAAACCAACCACTCAGAAGGCAACAGAATAATCTGGTAAAGTTTAAGGAACAATAAAATCATAACTGTGTCCTAGATCTGAAGTCCATTTGTTTGATCTCAGGTTACTTGGTTTACTTGTGTGAAGCTGTCTCTTAACAGTTCTGGCTCAAAACATTATCAGCAGGCATGTTTTGGTGAGTTTACAGGAAACTTTCATCATTTAAGTGCATTTCCAGAGCAATTCAGAGAGGTCTCCAGCCTCGTGCAGCGAGCTACAGCACTCCTGTGTCCATCACACTCTGCGTGACTCCATCATCTGGTCCAAAAAATAGCAGGAGCTGGAGTCCAGCATGCAGCAGATTTAAATTGGGGCAGCTTCTGCTTCAGAGCTATTACTGAGCAGGCTTTTGTAGTGTAAAAGCTTATTAAATGCATGGTAAGCTTCAAGCACGTCGGTGTTCTGTTGAATGTAATTAGACTATTACCATGGTTAAATTAGTACACTTGTTTAGTTTTTTTCCAGATCCAGGCCTTAAAGAATAAGTCTGAGGAGAGCCTTTGCCTTGAATACTTTCTGATGCAAATATCCATAGCAATCTCCAAGCTCTGAGATACACAACGTTAATTTTAACATGTTGCTCGCACTTGGAAAATGGTGTTGCTGACATGTTGTTTACCATGCTGCTAACTGGAAAACAGCAAGCTGGCTCCTGTGTTTTCCAAACCACAGATTTTTTTTTTTTGAATTCTTTAATCAGACTTTTCCAAGGTGCAGACTGCAGTCCTAAAATTCTTGGCTTTCCTGTGGGCTCTGGGAAAATGCAGGTTTCTTGACCTTTGTATCAGCAGGGATTCACAGTTTAAAAAAAGGAATAAACTGAGATGGATCTAGAGGACACTGAGTGGTGAGTGGCCTCTAAGCTGAGCACAGTGGGGTTTTATGTAGGACTTGACTAAGTAGCTGCAAGATCTCTGATGCCCCTAACTGGTGGCAGTTGCAATATTTCCTTTTCTGTATGGCGTTCAGGCATGTCAGCAGGAACAATTATTGTCTGCAAAAATCAAAGCCATTGAATAGATGCATCTTAAAATGTAGGTAGGGATGAGCTTGAAGAATCCCACAAAATCAATACAGAACATTTTCTGTGATTTAATACCTTAATGCAGTTAATAATTATTTATAAGGGAGATTCTTTAATGCTGCCTGGTGGTAGTGGAAAGTGACTTGATTTCTTTTTTATTTGCTCACTTGTGATTCAGTTGTAAACATGGGAGAAGAGGGAGTGAGCCTTCCTATTTTGGCCAGTCCCTTAAAAACAAATACTCATCAGACCCTTCTATTTTTCCACACATTTTTGGAATGAGAACAAATGCTTTTCCCCCAGCATTCTTGAGAGACTATTATATGATGAGCTGTGACTTACTGTTGTTTAAAAAACCCCAAAGTAAACAAAACAACATTTACTCACAAGGAGGCACAATATTTGTCATGTTTAACCTTGTTTGTTCAAGGGAGATAAGGAACTGTCTGAAGGCATCAGGAACCAGGAGATTTTTAACTCATAGTGTAATTAATTTATTTTGTTAAAATATGTTTACAGTTCCTTTCCTCTGAGGACTGGCCAAGGCAGGGGTACAGATGGGGCAGAGGGGTTTTTTATTTTTCTCCCTTGGCAGAAAATGTTTGTTCTGAACACTGAGTTATGTGTGAGCATGAATTTCTGTGGGAACGATATTTTTTTTAATTTTAATGAATTCAGAGAATAAATTTCCAAATATTTTTTCATATGGCATTTTAAATGGGTGGTAGTTATACAGACAGTGGTGTAAGAAAGGAAATGCAGATTCTTTCTTCACAGCTGTAAGAGCAAATCCAGAAATAATGCCTGGAGATCCATCTCCATGTCTCCCACCTGGCACTGCTGCCCTGATTGCATGTGATAAAGAACAGGTTTTGTGTTAAAATTCTGCAAGTGGCTTGGAGAATGTTGAGAATTGGTTTGAGGAACTGAGAGATTTTTGTTGTTTGTTTATGTTTAGATGCTCATCAGCATTCCTGGTTTGTACCAATGACAGGACTCGTCAGGCTTTGTGTCTGACTGTGGTGATTTGCATTTTTGAAATGATTTTTTTATGTGTGTGAAAATGATATTTTTAGAGAGGCTTCTTTCCCCAAATAGCAAGTGATCAGGCTACCTCCTCTGGGACCCAGCTGAACTCAAATATTCATGTTGCAAGATTTCTCACAGCCAGCACGGAGCTTGATTGCCTACGTTGGCCAAGGCTTGGTCAGATTTTCTTTCAAACTTAGCACTGCACAGTATCTGTTAGAATTTGCCTCTTTGCCTTAGGGAAGTGAGTTTCTGGGCTTAGGAAAGGAGCTTCCTTTCCATCTAACTGATAGCATACTTCCACAATGGATGGAAATCAATGTAGGAGTCCCTGCCCATGGCAGAGGGCTGGAACTAAATGATCTTTGGGTCCATTCCAGCCCACACTGTTCCACATTCTGTGATCTGACACTTGTGAGACTATAACTGGGGCAGGATTTTCTATGTGCAAGTGTCCATGAAGTTTTTACATTTTTTTTATAACTACATCTTGATTTACGTGGCAGAACACAATTGTTTAAATAGCTGCAATTTCTAAGTGTTTCATTTCTGCTGCAGCTGTTTTTGACAGGAAACCACAATATCCGTTACAGAATATCAGCTACCTCTTCATCAAATGGGTTTTGATAAAATGTCTGGAGTAAAAACTTGGGGCACACTTGGGTCTGTAAAGGATTAGGATGCATAGGGGTTCTGCCCAAGCAGTCCATGAGACAACCTGAGCCTAAATTTATATATAATGCCTTTTTTTTTTTAAACTAGTCATTATTGAAATGTATAATTATTTAGTGAAGTTTGCCTAAAGTTATGTAATTGCATAGGCTCTTTTGTCTTCCCTTTTGGAATCAGTTGGCTTTATCATGAGAGAGTATAACAAAGACAAACATGTCCTAAAACTTTGCCAGCCACTAAAGCTGCCTGCCCCAGTTGTAGTTCTGAGCCTGTTTATAGAAGTTGAACCCTCATCTGGGTTGGTGTCTAAATTTTTAATAAAAGGGCAAAGTAAAGAAGTGGTCTAAATGTCTTTATACCAGAATTCTTGTGCTTCTTATAAACTTGAAGCAGAGTACACTGTGGGTGTAGTCTCCATTTTTGTGGTTTTTGGTTTTTTTTTAAGTAATCTATTTTTATAAAGTACTCATTATTGTAAAAAAAAAGTTTTTAGGTTTGCTTAAAAGTGAGACTCTGTAAACTTAATTTAATTGCATAAAGAACATTGTGCTCTTCTACATCAGTAGTAAACAACTGTTTCCACAAATGGAGCAAGGATTTTAGTAGCCTTTTTTAAAGCAAAATACCTTTTATGCTGCTAGTTTACAAAACATTCTTAAAATATAGTTAATGCTTCAGGATACTCTGAGGGTGGCAGTGGAATGTACTGCTGAATAAATGGGTTTTCTGGCTTCTTTCCATTGATATTTCTAATAGCAATGCTAATTTTTTTCTGATAGTTTTATAGAAATATTTCATGAGGGAGAAAAATCAAGATAATATTTGCTTCTCCTTCTGCTGTGCAAATGGGCCGGTAAATCATCTGACACCTGTTTGTTTGGCAAATAAGTGAATTTGCATGAACTAGCAGGTGGAATTAAGGATCAGAAAGAGATGAAAGCAGTTTTAAAGGAATACTTCCAAAGGTTTGTGGAGTTGTAGCCTCTTGTATTACTAATGCTGAGCAGAGAGAAAAGATTCCCACCAGCAGGATGTCAGAAATGTTTGAGGTTTTCTTTATGAAACACCTCGGAGTGCTCGTGGGTATGGAAGTGTCATGGCAATGTAATTAGAAAAGTCCAGCAAAACCTGGTGGCTGCACCACCAACTCCCTGTGGTGGCTGAGTGTGCCCAGAGTGGAGCTGCTTTATAAGGAATGGAGAATTAAAGATGGAAAAGTGCAGCTTCCCAGGGAAAGGAAACTGCAGCGAGCTGTGTGAAGGAAACCAAAACTGCCACGGTATTTATTTAACAGAGAGAAGATGCAGAGTCACCAAGTGGTAACACGTCATTGGTGAGTAATGTTGTGATAGAAATGGAGAAAACCAGGACAAAGGTTTGCCTGGCCTTGTCACAGCAGCGGCACTGTCGGTGTGGTTTGTTCAGCTTCTTGTGCTGGGAAACCAGACAGGCTTGGAAAACTTTTGGTCAGTCAGACTTGTCTTGGAGTGTGTGAAGGAGGCACAAGTTCAAGTTAAGAGATGGAAAATCCTGATCAGATATAAGGGAACAAAGTAAAATTGAGGGTAGTCAAGCACTGAAGGAGAGGCTGTGGCATGTCCATCCTTGGAGATGCCCAAAACTTGACAGAGCAGCATTAATTTAATTGTGTGTGCTTCTAAGCCAAGTGCAGGACTAAATATCCCTCTGTCCTCATTCAAGGTTGCAATTTCACATTTGATCTGTAGAAGAGTAGCTTTTAATGGAATCCTCTGTGGTGAGGTTCTTTGGGGAGCGAGGCACGTCCCTGCTGTGCCCTGGTCCCAGCCTTTTGGGGCTCCTGGGTGCTCCTGGCTCCCCTCATCCCAGCTGGCTGGAGCACTGACATCCTCTGGGGAGCCCCTGATCCGTCAGGGGTCTGAGACACAGGGCTTGTTTCAGCTCTGAGGAACAAATAAATCAAATGCAGCTATTAAATCTGCTTAGGATTCCTTTGCAGGGATTCCCAGGCTGAGTCATGCCATTCGCAGTCAGTGACCCAACTTGTAATTAAGGGAGATGATAGACTCGGAACTTTTCCAAAACTAATTCGTATTTAGCTCTCACTCTCCACAAATCGTGTGCACTATCAGCAGGATTTTATTGATTGCACTTTTTCATATTGAAAATTACTGGAGTATATAGCCTTAATTTTGGGAAGGCTTTTTAAAGGTACTCGGGAACACAACTGACAGAGAAATTGAATTGTTGTCATTGGAACAGCTTTATGCAGAGGCAAGGAAAACTGAAGCCAAGCATTGTGTGCTGCGGTCCTTCATTATAGATTGTTCCAAACAGGGGAAAAATGAGAAACAAACTATCAACCTTATCTTGTTCAGCCCACAGAGCTCTTGCACTGTGGCATGGGCAGCGTGCACTTCCACTGTTTGGGTATTTGCAGGAAATTTCTCAGATATTTTGCATCTTTTCATACAGTGGGTGTGGTGTGCTTACAGTTTTGATATAAGTATATATTTTTATACTTATACATATACTTTATATACTTATATATATTTATATACTTGTATATTAATTGTAAAATATATTATAAAGTATAATATATATAAAGTATATATATATAAAATATATACTTAGTATATAAGTATATAGGGATATATATTATATTTATATAAGTATATAGGAATATATGATTATATATATATTAAGTCTATATTTACATACTTAGCTTACATTAAATATTTATATTTCAGCATGTATTTTTATACTAGCATACATATACAATATTATTAATATTTATTCTGTCTATTCAAGCCCATTGTTTAACACAGTGTTGTGGCATCATGCTCATATGCTATAGCCCTTGATTGTCCTAAGGAAATGTGATCCTGAAGGAAGGAAGTGCCAGGGTTCTTTTTGAGTGGCTGAAACTCTATTTTCTGTGAGAGGGGCCTTGTTGACTTCAAGGGTCTCCACTCAGCTGACTGGAGCTGAGCAGAGAAGTTCCCATAGAGAAAAACCTTGGAGAAGCTCCCACGGAGCAAATCAGTTGCATGTGGGGATTGTAGATGTTCTCCCTCCTCCCCATCAGAGGTAGCAGAAATTTGGATCTCTCTTTGAAGTGCTCACTGCAGGCCAGGTAGGTTGTGGCTAATGCTGTGCTGTAGCCACAAGATGAACGTTGGATTTATTTTCAAACCAGTTAGTGGAGTAACTAGGGCCATGCATAATCACCTTCTTAAAAAAAAAAAAACAAAACAAAACCTGTCAGAAGTTTTATGCATAGTAAATGTGAAAGCTACAATATGGAATGAATTATCAAATGGCTCAAGTTCAGTGTCTCTCTGAAAGCTACAGGAGGGTGTGCAGAGGAAATTGCATTTGTATTTTACACCTGACAAATTGAATTACAGCAACAAATCTGTATCATTACAATTCAGAGACCAGGATTTCTTCTTGGAGCTGGGTAATTAGAAGCAGAACTATACTTGAAGGTTCAAATTGAATTCTTAGAAAGAGTCCTTTACATGAATTTGACCTATGCAGAAATCAGTGTTTTCATCTCTTCTATTTTAAGAATTTTGAATCATAATGTAAAGTGACTCATCCATTATTTCCTCATCTCTTCATCAGCAAGACGCACAAGAAATTATTCCTTTGATTGTTTCTCTGCAAATGGGAAATCTTTACAGTTTCTTCTCTTTTCAGCAGGCATTCATAAATCCAATTAACATTAATGAGTCTCACATGTGTGCGTCGAGAGAGAAGCAAATGGACCTTTTGTCTCTCTGAGTGTGTGTTTAACTGCAGAAAATGAAATGAAGGAGAAGCTTTTGGTTAATAACGGGCTACCAAGTCAGGAGCTCCTGCCTCATTTTGCAGTAGCTAACACATTCCCCTGGTTCTCTCTCCCCTGTCAAGGGTCCATGTAGGAGCTGTAAATGCAGGATGAGCAGTGCTGTTGGTGAGGTGGAGAGAGCTATTATTACCTCCAGTTCTAAGATTAATTACTAATAGGTCATGTTTTCAGAGGAGTGGCAGGATTGCAGTGGGGTTAATGCGACTGTGCTTCTGTCTCATGACACAACTCCATGGGAACAGAGGTAGAAAAAGTAAAAAATATTAATAGCTCAGTGACCTATAAAGAAGAAATACTTAGTGCCCTTCTTTAGAGGTTCTGTTGTCTCTCTGAAGAGCAGGATTGATGCTGCAAGAAGTGGGTGACATTTTGTGTTATTCAGCAACATTTCTTGTTTACTTACAGGCGCTCTTAGAGCAGCTACGACTTTCCCAATGACACAGGAGGTCTTGATCAAGCTCAGTGCTGTTAGCAAGTGAATGGGGTCTTAGTAAATTAAATACTGCCTCTAGGAAAGCATCTGCTCCTGTTGCTGCCAAAACAGTCTGAGCACAGGGTATTTTGCTTAATTTAATTTGTTGCAAATTAGCACCAACATTCGATTACTGATTTGGGTATTGGGGTTGGGAAAGAGGACTCCAGTCGAGGAGACGTTTCCTTGGATTTGGCAGTGCTGAAGTTTGGGGTGGGGTGGGTGGTTCACAGCAGTGCCACAGCCCACCAGAAGTCCCACTAGGGTCCTCCCACAGTCTCCCCCACCCAAACCTGCTGTGTGTCCCCAGAAGACAGTCACAGCTGACATGTGGAAAGGCTCCGAACAGCTCAGCGTGGTATAAATACACTGAAACCATATGGTCTATCAGAATCATAATATCACTTCAGAGGTTTAGAAATAGTGTGTTTATTAGCTGTAATCACTTCAGAATTTTCATTGAAGTGAATAGCTGTAAGTACTCAATATAGCTGTATTTCCATACAAACCTTTCTGCGGTGTGGTTTGGAATAGAAGGCACCATCATTCACCCAAAAAAAGAGTAGAAGGCTCTTTGGGTATCCCCTGTGTCTGACAGCCATCCAGTGGATCATGATTATGCTTTGACAGAGCTATAGACTGTGGCTGGCTCCATGTAAGATGATCTAATGTGAACATTTATATCAGATGTTCTATGCTTTAAAATAACTGTTGCTGCACTTTTCTGCCATTAAGTATTTCCTGAAACTATTACTATTTTGCAACTGTGCTTCCTTTGTGTTATTTGGAAGGAAGCCCATTTTGTCCTGACTAATTGCTGTCTCCTCGATGGCTACATCCTTCAGATATTTGTCAGCTGGAAGAATCCTCATTACTTGCACCTTTTCCAAGCTTGGCATGCTCAGCTGTTTTCCTTTCTTTCATTTATCAGTTCCTCTGGTTTTGATGATGGCGTGGCTTTTGTTTGAACTCGCTCCAGCACTTCAACACAAATCTATCAAAATGCCTCCCAGCAGTCTGTCTAAAAGGTGAAATGAGAAGAATTCCAGGGGTGTTGCTAGTGCTTCCTCGATGTGTAGGTACCTGGGGGGGTGGATTGTGCAGTCTGCCTTTATTGTGGCATGTGCTTGTGCTATACATAGTCTCACCAGCATCACTGGGACCACTCACTTCACTCTATTCTTATCATTTCCCTGTCCCTCCTCCACTCCCCAGATTCCTTGTCACAAATGCTGTGTTGGGCTGTGGGTTGAGTTTTTAGTTTCCTGGAGTCTCTGCTTGTGCTGTGACTTCTCTGTTGCCTTTGATGCATCCATTAGAATTTTCAGCTTCTCAAGAAGGTGCTTTGATAAATTCTGGGTTAAAACACTTGTAAGATAGGCTTGTTTGTATTTTGTAAGAATAATGTGATCCTTGTCAGGACCTGACAGATTTATTTCCTTCTGCACTATTAATTGCTCTAAGTTGTGTATGTGTGTGGCTATATTTGTTCTTTCTCTTGTGACAGAAGAGAATTAAACATGAATTACTTCTAGACAGAGACATAAGTCTTATTTCTGACCTCTTTGTCTTTTAATCTTTGTCTTCTTTTCCCCTGGTGTGTTTTTTTCTTTGTGGAAAATCTCCCTGGCTTGGTGAGCATTTTGTGCTGTCCTGCCTGGTGCAAACCTCACCTTGGTGTTTCCATTCATTTTGTAGCACAGCTCTTTGACCTCCCAGTCAACTTTAGCTGACTTTGCTCATGTGATTTTTTGTTGGGGATGATCTGAATCCACTGAAGGTTTCATTTTTTGGGGAAAAAAACTCACTCATATTTGCTACTTTCATGGCAAACATTTGGGAAATAGATGCATTTTGTTGGACTTAGATCTTACTGTTGATTCTCATGCAGTTGTACAGTTTAATTTTCTCAATTTTCCACCCTGACCAGATTGTCATTCTCACCACTTACCTACTGCAGCCATCATTTCTTCATAGACTGAATTTTTCAAATGACAGACAGAAATTGAATGATGCTGAGCTTCACAGCAGACAAATGCTAGTCACCCTAAATGCATTTTTACTTAAGAAAAAATACAAGGGCAGTGAAGACGTGTGGTTATTCAATCTGGAGAAGCATCTTGCTTTTGCAACATCCATTTCCCAGGGATGCTGTACAGTGTGAGGCCGCAGAAATACACATTATTGTCAACTTTCTCATAACAGGATTAGCTCTTACATCTGCCTGTCCTCTTTCACCCTTCCTGGCTGCAGGGGGGCACAGGACATAACTGGCTGTGATTTTGTGTTGCTCTGCTTTGGGGTGACCCTTCTGTTTCCTTCTAGTTTTTTCCCCCAAAAAATGAAACCTTCAGTGGATTCAGATCATTCCCAAAAAATCAGATAAGGACAGTCAGCTAAAGCTGCCTGGGAGGTCAAAGAGCTGTGCTACAAAATGAATGGGAACACCAAGGTGAGGTTTGCACCAGGCAGGACAGCACCAAATGCTTTCACCCTGGGTGGAGTGCCAAGCCTGGCCATGAAAGGAAGGAAAGGAAACATCATAAAACATTAAAATGCAGTGCTGATGAGCTGTTATGCATACCTGAACACTTGAAAAAATGGAATAAAATCCTGGGCCTAGTGGGCGAGCGTTTTTAGGACAGAGCTCTGTATTTGAGAAGTACTTGGAAGAAAATAAACAGATCTAGTGATTACTTGAAGTCACTGAACACTTGTTTTAAGGGGGGAAAAAATTTAAACTTTAGTCTTTTATGTTTCTTGCTGCTTTATTTCCATTTGCAACTGTGCTTCCTTTGTGTTATTTGAAATCAAGCCCATTTTGTCCTGACTAATTGCTTTCTCCCATTTTTGTTCCATTTCTTTTACATCCATGATTGGGAGGGATGGGGGCTGCCTATTACTGTGTTACTTGTAATGGAGAAGATGATTTGTTAAATGCAGCTCTGTTATGGACCCTGCACTTCTTTATGTCTGTCTGTCTGTCCTGGGCTTCTGCTCTGCTTTGCTTTTCTTTTTCATGTACCTTTTCCCATATTTTTGCTTTCTGCCCATTCCTCCCTTATGCTTGCCTTTTTTAATTTTAATTTTTATTTTTTGAGCTTTATGGTGTTTCATATCCCAGATCTTTCCAAGCTATTTTTCAAAACTGGGTGCCATTTTAGAAGTAGATGAACTGCCTTTGCTCAGTCTGAAAATGAGAATTCCAGCTCTGAGATTTTGTTTTGACATTTATGGTTTTTTGTCAGGAGTAAAGAAGTGTTTTTGATTATGTTGTAAGAATAAGGTCTCTAATACAGTCTTAATTGCTTTGCTTGTTACTTTGTTAGACCTGCTACAGGTTTAATGATACCATTGCAGCTGGCATTTAGCTGATTGGAAAAACATGACAATTTTTGTATTTAGGTGTTGCAAATGAGAGAATGGTTTATGCTGCTCTTATTTTGCTGCTTGTGATATTCTCCATTTGTTCTTATATTCAAGTAGGGTGTGATAGAATGATAGTGAAAATATGTTTTCTAGAATTTTCTTGCAATAATTTTTCTTTTTTTTTTTTCTGGACAAGGAGATAATGGCGAAATTGAAGTCTGTTGTTTCAAACTGTTCTTCCTCATGATGGTGAACACTTGACCAGATTTGAATTCACTTTCAGGTCTGTAAGATAAAGACCTGAGCTTTTGTTCTTAACACAGAGACACAAAGAAATGATAAAAAAGTGGTTTTGAAGAAATGAGAGGGGGTGAGGAAGCAAAGCAGGACTTGGCTGGTAACAGAGAGTATGGATTTCCTAATTTTCATTGCCAGGAATGTTGAGGCGAATCCAGTGGCTGGTAGCTGGAAAGAGAGCAGGTTCCATGCTGGAAAGAAAGATGGACTTTTTAGGGAAGCTTGTGACCCTCTGGCCATTTCTTAAACAGATCCCAAGGACCTGTGGCAGGATGTGGCTTTAATGAAATTGGGAATTGCCCCTTGTGTTGTACTAGTGAGCTACAAAAAGTCCAAAAATGAAGGAGCTGCTTCAAAGTGCATGCTGAAAATTTAAAATGGATTAAACTTCGCGTTTGCTGGAAGGCACAGAGGAAAAACAAGATTGTGAAACTTTGGACCCTTCCTGTCAGATCTCATTAAAGCTTTCTTGATCAGTGTCCCTTTGCTGGCTGCAGCTTGTCTCCCTCAAGGACAGCATGTCCAGATGGCAGCAGCCATGCAGCACTCTGATAAACATTTTTTGTGTGGTAATTCTGTACCTGTAATCTGCAATTCTGTGTGTGTGCACACGCTCAGGTGCCTGTGCATGGAGAATGGTCAGCTCTGAGCACTCTGGCACCCTGTGCACTCCATTCATCACGCTGATGCTGGAGGGTGTAGGAAAGCTAAATGGCTGGAAAGCAGCTGCCTTGTTCAAAAAAGCCACTTAGTGAGACGTTTACTAAGGAAGTAACATCTTGGAAAATATTTAGTGCCACTTGAAAAAGCAACTTTATGAAATATTTAGGAAACAGCTTCTTTGAGGGGGAAATCTAGCAGGTTTTTTTTGTGCAGTAATGTTCCCATCTTTTAATGTTGCAATCACTCAGCTGATAGGAAGAACATCTCTTCATTATTTAATACTTAGAGTCACTTACCATCTATAAATACAGTTGGTACTGGAATATATAAATTGTTTAAAAGTGTCAGATATTAGAAGAGAACTGGCTTCCTTACACTGTATTAAGTAGACTAATTGTTGAGTGTGTCCCAATTGCTGCACAGGCAGGGATCACAGGATGGGCCTTTCTAGCCCTTGAGCACAGCACTCCTGACTCTCTTCACGTAACCTAAAAGTGCATTTTTTGCAGATTCATGCTTATGTAGTGCACATTTTGCCTGCTTAAGTTGCATTAAATGCCAATTTCACTATTATATTTATTCTTTTTAAATGAATACAGTGGCTTTTCTCTTTCATTTAATGTTGCCTGCATGTAAATTTAATTAATCCCCTCATAAATACATACCTGCACTCCATCCTCTAACATCTAAGCTTTTGTTGTTAGTCTTGCAAACACTTCTTTAGCATCAGACTTAAGTGTGATATTTTGAGACCAAGACATGTACCAGCCATTCCCATCTCATCCTTCCTAAAGCCAAGTGTCTGTTTCACTCATTTTCAGTGTTTGTAACCACACATTACAAGTTGTCAGTAAGTGACAGCTTTTAAAATACGCTCCTGTCTTGCTTTTCCAGTAATAAAATGCGCTGTAAATGAGATTTCTTGTATGGGCTGCTCCAGCTGGGCAGTGGTGAGTGAGTCACATCCTTATCTGGATGCTAGTATTTAATAGATATTTGTGTATGTGTATATATATATCTGCCTTCAATGCTTTAGGTGTATTTGAGCCAAAAAGAGCCCAAAGTTTGCTCCAGGCTGCCCAAAGTTTGCCCCATTGCCTCCAGTTCAGGGCAGGCACAAGAACAGCTCATGGGTGGAACTTTCTGAGCTGTGGGAGCTGCCCTGATGGGGCTTAAATGGTGTAGATTTATTTTTGCCAGTGCCTGCATTGATAATTTATTGCAGAGAGAGGCTGCAGTTTGGAAGTGAGTGACCTTTCCCCCATGTGTTGGTGTGATTTGTGTGGCAGTGCCACCACAGGGGAACTGGGTAGAATTAAACTCCTCCCTGTGATTGTATCCCAGTGTAAATTCAGCCACCAGCAAAGATCCAGACCAATGGCTGCCCTTTGGATGGCTTTGGAACATGTGTGTTTGGTCTAGGAAATTGGAATGAATCTAATTTGCAGTCAAGTCTCTGATCTGCTCATGGTACATGTTTATTTACAAGAGTTGCATCGAGTTAGAGATTCATCATCTTGTGCAATTTCTTTATCATGTAGATGTGGCCATATGTCTGCACGCAACGTAGGCTGAGCTATTTCCAGAATCAGGATTTCACTCTGTAAGATGAAAGTGCAATTAGATATTATGCTTGTAATAGTTAAACTGTTTCCTTTGCAGTGTATCAGGTGATAAAGCAAGACACAGTTAAAACATACCACATTTTTTATGTGCTTGCATGCAAACATTCTTTTGCACAGATGCACACGAAGCACACAGAATTTCTTCCCTGTGTTGTTGGCAGTGTTTTGACGAGTGAGGAGGCACAAGAGGAGCAGGACTGTAAAGCAAAGAGCAGCAAACCCCTGGTGTGTGTGCAATGATGGGCCTGGGGGCTTTCCTTCCTGCTGGCTCTGATCTGCCCCAGGGGGCTGAGGGGCCAGCAGCAGGTGTGATGTGCTGGGCAAGTCCTGCAGAGCATCTTGCAGTGCCGCTGGAGTGCTCCAGGACCTCTGCATGCTGTGGGGAATGAGAGCAGCTGGGATGGAAAATAAAGCACTAATGCAGACACATCTGCTGGTGTGCTGGCTGCTGCCAAACAGCCTTCACTGGATTCAGGTTTTTTCTTTCAGGTGAGAGATGAAAGTGTGGGCACAGGTGATGGTATGAAAGCCTGGAATGTCTTTATTAATTTATGTTTGCAGTTGGGCTTGCATTTTCTCCACTAGAATATTCATGTGTCCTTTGAAATTAATTGGTCTGCTCGTCATTAAAACCAGTGGGGATCTCATTTAAGTAAACACCCAAGAATTAAGCTTGCATGAAAAGTTCAAGTTATTCCAAGCATTTGAGAGCAGAATCAGTGCAGTGTCTGCCTGTCTTTTTTTTCCCCTTGGATTGTCTCTTTCTGGCTTCATTTAGGGGTAATTGCATAGACAGAAAGAACTGCACCTTCACCATCCATCCCTGCAGTCTCCAGATCCTCTCTTAGTGATTGCATCTTTAAGTAGTTTATCCTTTCCACTTCACTTTATTGAGCTGGGTTCACAAAACAAACCTTGGGATTTTTCACACTGCATATGTTTAATTCCTAATGTCTTTCCATTTAGGATTGTACAAACCAGGTCAGAAAAACAAGGGCCCAATCTTTAGAAATGTTATTTTAGGATAGTTAAGCCCTTAATGCTGTTCCATCTGACACCAGGCAGAATTCATTGTGGAAGTTCAGCAATTAAGTCGAATCACACGCTGTGCTCCAGGGCTGGCAGAGGAGCTTGGCACCAGCAATGCCCTCTTGCATTTCCTTAGCAGCTGTTCCCACACCACTGGGTCAAAATAACTTTGTGCCTCCGTCCAGCCTTCTCTAATCACCTCCCTGGGACCCAGGCATGGGGAAAAAATGGAATTAGTGTAAGGATTTAAAAGTGAATAAATAAATCTAAGGTGCCTCTGCTCTGTCTGTGGACAGGAGCTCTGGTGGACACTGTGGGATGTCTGAAGGGTCTGACTGCTCTCTCTGTGTCCTGTGCAGATGGAATAGGGATTTCTCCTGGCTGCAGAGCTCCTGGTGTGGCCAGGGCAGTGAGTGTTACTGCTCCTGATCTATGCTCTTGTTTCAGAGTCTCCCCCTGGCCGTGCCAAGCCGAGCAGCAAAGGTCGCTGATCAAACTTCACCCAAGTTTGTGACAAAATGCCTGTTGACTTTAAAGCTCAGGCTCCTTCCTCTTGATGTTGACTGTTTGTGTGAGACTTTTTCCCCTGATTATGTAAAATCTGTGCAAATGTTTGCTTTAGATGATGAAATGTGTACAACATGAACTTCTGGGACATTACTGCTCGCTGTTGCTGTAGCAAAATGCTGAGATACGTATAAAAGGCTGCAGTAATTGTTAGAATATTGATGATTTCATGCATTAAGAGACTGATATTTTCTTCTTTAATTTCACAAATATATCTGTAGACTCCTGACTTTTTCAGAGAAAACCAGTAAATGGGCAAGCATGGTTTGTGTATAAAAGTACTCTACACTGACAGCATTTTCCTGTTGAATGAAGTACAAGTTACTTGTACATATTTTGAATTACAAGGTTGCATGGTTGGTAGGCAGGCATTTTGCTGTTATTTTTAATTAGGAATTAAACATATGCAGTGTGAAAAATCCCAAGGTTTGTTTTGTGAACCCAGCTCAATAAAGTGAAGTGGAAAGGATAAACTACTTAAAGATGCAATCACTAAGAGAGGTTTGTGTATAAAAGTACTTTACACTGACAGCATTTTCCTGTTGAATGAAGTACAAGTTACTTGTACATATTTTGAATTACAAGGTTGCATGGTTGGTAGGCAGGCCTTTTGCTGTTGTTGCTGATGTATAACCTGGGCTGGCAGCTCCCCATAACAACTGGACATAACAGCCCTGAATGGGGTGGCTGTTACCTGCCTGTGCCGGCTCCTTCTGTTCAGCTGGCTTTTTGCCCGCCTTAGAAATTACTCAATAAAAATTGAGTCAAATATATGAGCCTGGAGTGATCTTTGTAAAATCCCTCCCCAAGCACCTTCCTTGTTTTACCTGCAACATTTCCTGTTGTTCATTGGATCACTAATGTTTTCTGTGAAGTTAAAGTTGGGGGGGAAAAAAGGACTGGCTCTCCTCAGTTAAAAAGAGGAGGATCAACCTGATTTTCTAATAGATGTGTAAGGTGAAAGAATAATACACAATTTCTGATATGAACTTGAAGTTTAATAGCGGTATAGCTAGAAACAGTCATTTATGAACTAATAATGTTGATGGAGGGGGGGAAATGTTGAGTTATGACAATGAGCAAGACCTGAAATTACAGCTCTAGTGACATTCTTTAAAAGAAAAACCAAACCAAATCCAAACAACACTTAATTTCTTTTGGCTTTAGTAAATATTGTGTGGGTTGTAAATGCACACTTCTAGGGAAAAGTTGTCTGTAATAGTGTATTTTTCAGAATATTTTGGTAAAAGTGTGACTATTTGCTGCCACTCCTTATAGGTGCTCTGATAACCTGGGGTTTGGTGGCTTTTGTTGTTGTTTGGTTGGATTTTTTTTTGTTTGTGCTTTTTGTTTCACTGGGGTTTTATTTTCCCTCATTTTCTGTTTCTAGCTGTAGATTTTGATGGAGAAAGACTCGTGCCTGGGCTCAGTTTCTCCAGGTGCACCTGAGGAAGGTGGTTTGGCTCTGGCTCAAAGCGAGCATAAGGGCAGGAGCAGTTCAGCACAGCTGGATGCAGGGGAGGGGAGCCAAAGCCTGGAAATAGCCCTTGGCCATGTCCTGGCAGGCAGGAGCTCAATCTGATGACTCCCAGGCAGGGTGGGAGGGTGCTGCAGCCTCTTTGTTGTATGACATTGCAGAAACCTTGAGCTGATCTCATTTTCTTTGCCAAAAAGTGGTTTATTAAAAGCACTTTTGTGTTGCAGCTCCTCGCGATTCCAATAGAAAATTCCTGTAATTGAAATGAAGCTGCTTTGGTCTGTATCCTGAATACATCTGTTTGAAAAAAAATCTGGGGGGAGAGGGAAGAAGTGTTAGAGGAGATAATTAGAGAAAAGCTAATTAAATGCATCGCTTTGTATTTTTATGATCTCACTTTGGAAAAAAATGTATATTTAATACTTTTCACTACTGCCCTCTTCTCTCCTGCTCTCCTCTATTTCGTTTCAAAGATGCAAGTGTTTTATGAGAGAAGATTCTAAAATATATTTTCAATGCTTTGAGATAATTCTAAATATTCATCTTTTTTACCAGTTGACTGGACTCTAATCTTCTTGAATGCAAATTCTGATTAGGGCATTCAGATATATGAAAGGCCCAAGATGCATTTAAGCAACAGACTCTGTCTGAATTATTTTTCTCTCAATCTCTTAAAAAATTCCAGTATCTGCTAAATACTTGGAATGTCTTTGAGAGATCAGAAATTCCTAATACCTGATGAGCATTCCTGGATGTGTCTCTGATGCTTGAGGTTTAAGCAGCCAAATGCTTGGCAGAGGAGACACATCCCTCTTGCCTGTGTCCAGACTTAATACTTGTATATTTTGTTCTCATGGAAAGCCAAGAGAGTACACATGCAGGCAGTTCAGCATGGAAAGCAAAAATGGGGAGAAACTTGCCACTTTCCATGATGATTTAAAAGCTGCAAAGCTGTGATAAAGTCATTATTGCTGCTCTTTGCATGTGATGTTTGTTGGCAGGGAAAATGTTCTTGTTCCCCACGGGCTGCTCCCAAACTTCTGACACACCTTCAGCCCAGTTATCTGCAGTGCCATGGGAACCCAAATCTCAGTTTTGAGGGGTAAGAAAATAAAAAGGAATTATAGTAAAGAACTGAAACAACGCTCCCTCCCCACCCCTCAAAACCCCAAACAACCCAACCCCCCAAATTCCACGGGATTTTTAGATAGGAAACACAATGAGAAACACGAGAGCTCATCAGCTCCTTTATTTTTGTCTTGTTGGGCTGGAGAAGTGGAGAATTTGCCCTTTTCCCTGAGAGTGTGTTCTCATCTCAGAGTGAGCCCTGCTCTACCCTGCTGTGGGGAGTCTCTTTTGCTTTGACCTGTTCTGCTCTTTTCAGGTTGCTCACAAGGCCTTGGGTTTTTGCTTCGTTTTGGTTTTCCTTCTTTTTAATTTAATCATGCTTTTAATTCAAAATCTACCCATGGAGTTTAGGGCATATAGTATTTATATATGGTAGTTTAAAATTACAGCACCTTCTTTTTTTCCCTCCCTGCAGATCCCTCAGTAATTACAAGAAGGATAGATTATTTTATCTACAGCTTTTCCAGGCACAGTAATTTAGTCAAGAAGGTCACCTCTTTGCTCCTATTCAAAAATCTGGTTTTGCAACTTTTAACATTGTGTATTCCTGTGGGTATTAGCCTAATAAGAGAAATATAGGGAAAACTGAAATTATTTTGTGGAGGTCTGATAAGGATGGAAGAGTTTAATTGTTAACTGTTGTTAAGATAATAACTATTTTACATTAATATACCTTACTGACAATTTACAAATAAATCAGCGTGGAAGTAAGGTAATCACATAAGGCTGCATAGCAGGTTTAAAGTAAATATTCCTGGAAATGTACAGTGTGAGCAGAGTCCCACTCATCCCTGACACAGAACTTTGAAAGAGATGCTGGTGTTTCATATTCCTGTCTTTTATTACTAAATAATGAACACATAGACACAGTGTGCCTCGTGTCAAGAGTTTTTTTGTGGGCTGTAGAGAATCACTGACAATTCTGGCTGGCTTGCACACAAAGACTTTTTATCTGGCTTTTTATTTTTTTTTATGTCTATCTGAATGCATTTTCTTTGGGGAACAGTTGGGATGAATTCTGGGCTGGATGACAGACATTTTCAGCTCAGAAGACAGGTATTAGTCAACTTTGGGCAAATAAAGCAGGAACAGAATTTTGCTGTTGGGTGGAGGATGGCACGGCTCTCCCTCTCTAGTTTGTGCAGACTTCCTTTGAGTTCCCTGCCAAGCTCAGAAACACGTTTGGATGCAGCACAGATCTCACTCTTCGCTGGGATGTGAAAGGATAGCTCTGGGCAGTGGAGTTGGTATCCAATCACACACAGCCTGCCTGTGTCAGCCTCAGACTACAGCTGCTGTTTTCTGTGCTGCCAGGAGCACAAATCCAGCGTAAAATCCCTTTCACCTCTGCCTTCAGGTCTGAGCCAGCCCAGGCTGCAGCTCCAGCAGGGGTTTGGTGGCATGCAGGTTTGGCATCCATGAACATGAATGGGGGCATCTTGGGCATCATCCACCTTGGATGAGTGGGATCTGCAGTGTCATCCTTGGTTTAAGAGTAAGGGAATAAAGTAGAGGGCTGATTCCTGAGAAGCAGGGAAGAAAGGCTGGACATACAAGCTTTGTTCTTAAAAGGCTCTCATGAATCATAGCTCACCTCCATCTATGCTGTGGCCAGCTATCCACTGTGATGAAATCACAAATATGTGGGGTTTTTTTGGGAGCTGGGAAAGGATTTTTGTGGTAAAGATCAATAATTACATGATTTTATGTCTGTATCTTATATGCCTTCAATTTAAACAACTTTTGGAGGCTATATCAGCCTTAAAAATGCTCTGAGTACTGTCAAACTGTTGGATTAGAGGTAAATGAGATGGGAAATAATCAGTATGAGATGCTGAGGTGGGTTAGAATGGATTTTGGGGTTTGGCTGCATTAGCTGCCATCAGCAAAATGGGGAATGAGAAGAAAATATACAACCATTTGTGTATTTTTTCAATCATACTGTTATTGTTGCACTGGAATGGAAAAAGGCCAATGTGTTCTTTAGGGCTGTTGTAAAGGGGAATTAAAAATACTACAGCAGGTATTTTTACAAAGGTTGTGGAGATGCCAGGGAAGAGCTGCCTGTGACCTGGCTGAGGATTGAGTGAGTTGCAGCACCTCAGGGGAGACAGAGAGTAAAGGTTTGTCCAGAGGGACACTTTCCCAGGAGAGGGAACTGCACCTGGGAACAGCCCTGACAGCTCAGCGGGCTGATACCAGGGCAGCCTAATGGGCTCATGCTTTCATTCCCAAGGAGTTCAAATTCCACTGTATTCAATTTTTAGTTCCTATCAGTGCCATAATTTGAAGCAGCCTAAGCTGATTATTTTATAGAATAGATTCACATATTTGATGTAGACTATTACTTTAAAGTTTAATGTGTCTGATTTAGTCTTTCATAGTATAAACCAACATTTAAAAAAGGACACAGCTCAAGGAGAAGCTAGTCAGCCATGGCTCAGGTGTCTGTTCTTACAGCTATTCAATACTGCTTCATCCCTCTGACTGATTAAGGCATTTTGGACTTTGCCTTAGACCTATGTTCTCTTTTCCTCTCCAGTGTTTATTTGCTCCTCCAAGCTTTCCACTTTAAAATTTTAAAAATTTAAAAATTACTTAAAATATTTTTCTTTTGTTGTGTAAGTCAGCTTTTCCCAAATGCTGGATTTGTGGGGATGGGCACACATGTAAAGCTGACTGTGTATCGGTCTTGACAAACCAAAAGGGAAAAATTTGGTATTTTGGTTTTTACTGAATGGTTTAACTGTGAAATAAAAGTTATGTACGTTTGGGTAGTTCTTTTTCTTTTCCAGTTTGGGGGAAATCCGACATGGCACAATATTCAGTTACCACACCCTATTGCTTGCCATACTGATAATGTAGAGACTAAAAGGAAAACCCTAAAGAATGAAGGAATATGAGAAAAGTATGAAGCAGCATCATTTTATTTTTCTCTGCAATTTCAGGTCTGTTAAAACATCCGCCACACCGGGGCAGCAGTCAGCAAGCGTAGGTTGTCTGAGCTCCTGCTCCTGCCTCCGCTGGTGTGGAATGTTTGGCATTCTGGAGGAGACCAGCAATTGATTTTGGTGGCCTGTGTGGTTTCTTTTGAGGCACGCTCATCTTCTGATCTAGCAGGATTACCTAGCAGTTGCTAACTGCTCGGCTTGGTGTGTGTGGAGGGGAGAAAAGATAGATAAATGTGTTACCAGCTGATGGTCCTGTCAGCATCTCTGTCCGCAGTGTTCTCATCCAGGTTGTGAGAGGCATTTTGTGGATATGCACGTGGCAAATCAGCCATGTCTGCTTATCTGCCAATGGGAAATCTATGCTTTAAGTTGTCCTATTTCCTTCTCCTTTGGATTGCTGATGTTCAAAAGGTGACTCTCTCACTGTAACCTGTGCTTAGAAGGGGGTTTGCAGGCATTACAGGCTAGGTTCATTTTCACACCTCCAAGGTTCATACTGAACGTTATATCCCTCTCTTGGTGACACCTGTGAGGTTTTGTGCCATTGGCTCTTCAGAGCACATGGTAGGAACCTGATGGATGAATGGTGCACTGCAGGCTCCAGAGGCTCCTTCCTTTGCTTTTGCTTTCACTGACTCCCAAACCTCATTGAGAATGAGCCAAGGTATGAGCAGGAGTGTTTGTGTGTATTATTTCATATTGGATTTAAATAACGTTAGCATTCTGATAGCCTCACTGATAAAGTATTGGGGTGTTTTTTTTGAGATTAATCAGTTTTTTTGATCTTTTTAGAGCTTATTTTAATGGACTAAAGGAAATTTTGTTTCCAAAAAAAAAAGAACCATCAGCAGAAAATTCAGCTTGTCACAGTTCAGTAGATGCCTTAATAGAAGAAAGGCTTCTGTAATATTATTTAAATGGCTCAAAATAAATAAGTGCATGAGAAAAGCAAAAGTCTTAGGTGAAGTACTTTGTAACATGTGCTCTCTGGCTTAATCATGCCTATCCATGCTCTTGAGGAGGCTGCTGGGATTTACATGTGAATTGAGGGAGTTCATTATGTACCTAATGACTCTTTCAGGTTGGGTCCTTATATTTTAAAGCAGTTGTTATCCTCTGTAGATCTATAGCGCTGATTTAAACTATTGTGTGACAAATCCCATTAAGGTGATGAGTTTGTTATAATCTGTAATAAATCCTTTTGGAAACGTCGTGATTATCCCTGATGTTCTCTCAGCCCATAGATTCTATCATGCAGTTAAAGTAAATTAGTCTGGTGAGGGAGAGAAAATGAGGAAGAATCTGAAAGTCACATGTACAGTAAAGCATGGAATGTCTAAAGAATGAATGTGAGTATGTTTTCAATGATAATATTCCATCAGAGCTATTAATAACCAGAGGGAAAGTAACTTATCCTTCTTTTTGCTGTTTTGGAAAGGCAGCACTGGATGTGCCCCTGGTTTTAGTCCCCATGCACATTGCCCTGCATTGTGTATCACTGTCCTGAAATGGTTACTCACTCTTCTCTGCATGTTGAGAAGATGGACAATTGAATACCAACATCTAAAGAAATCCTGATTTTTGTACTTACACCTTGTGTATGTGGCAAGGAGCCAGTAAAAAATCTGACCTAGGATGACTGAAGCGTCTGGCTGCAACATTATTGAGAAAAAACGCAGCGCAAACATGGGAAAAAATGTAGTAATGTAGATAAATTAATTAATCTCTGGATGTCTTGGGAAGAGGCCCAACTTATTTGTAATAAATCTTGGAGCTTTTTCAAGAGGGAAGTTCTTTTGAACTGTCAGCTTGTATGTATGTCTAACAAAACCTATAATTAGATTGGCATAGTGAGTAGGTTCTGGCTTCACAGTATTGAGAATGCACAGTGGTTTCACCAGACTGAGGATGAAATAAGGGTTCTGTTGAAGTCAATAAAGCATGTGTATAAATGTTAGTAGGGTTAGTATTTTATCTAAAAGTATGTGCCAGAATTGGCTGCTAGTAACTGGTTTTGTGTGTTAAAATTATTTAAATATTATATTATTGTTTAAGTGACTTGCAAATCTTGTATTAAGTTGGCATGAATTATCCATTCCTGTTTTATTATCCTAAAATAATTACAGGGAGAATGTTTTCTCCAAAAAAGCTAAGTCCAGTGTCTACATACATTGGCATTGATTATCATCCATCTGTACTTATGTGTGGGTAAAATACATGTAGGTGCATATGTTGTGTGTATGTTTTTAAGTATGTACAGGTGTCCTGCTCAACTTATAACCTCAGCTCCCTAGTTTAGCATATCCCTCAATTATTGGCGCAAATATTTTATTGTTACAGGCCTACCAATATATTAACCTGTTTTGTTCTGCACGTGTCAAACCCTTCAGTGTTATGTTTTGGTAAATCTGCTTTGAGTGGTCCTCACTGCTTTAAAGCCAGAAGTGTCAGCAAAATGCAGGTGTATTCCAATGTCCAAATATATTAATATTTTGTGTTTTTTTCTTTTTTTTTTGGTTAGGTGTGTGTTTGTTTGTTTGTTTTCCCAATGAGAATACATGTCTCTGCCAAGCAAAGATTACCAACGTTTTAGTCTTCAATTTTCTCCTGCTTTAAGTCCTAAGTGGCACCTCCAGGCTGTCTGATGAGCAATGAACAGGGCACAGAACAGTCATTGTACTGTGTAATTTATTTTCTTTTCCCTTTGAATTTCATGTGTTGGAAGCAGGGCTGTGTGCAGAAGGGTGAGGGGTTAATGTGTGTTTTCCAGGATGGGTTAAAGGAGGGGTGGGAGAGAAGAGTGAGGAAAGGCTGGAGAGGTGCAGGGATGGTTTAATGTTGTTTTTAAGGCTGAGTTGTGAAGGGAAGGTTTGTTGTTCCTGTAATCCAATTAATAGTTTTCACTGTTTGTTTGGAGGTTTACCAGCAGTAGGTGGGAAATGCCAAATAATGAAAATATCTCTTGAAATAATGTTATTTCCAGTAGGGCTCTGGCCAAAGCCTTCTGCCCAGCTCCTGATGCACCCCCTCACTGAGTGCAGGAACTGGGAAATCCTGTAGGAACTTGTGTGGTGCAGAGAAGTGTTCCACAGCCTGGCTGGTCCTGAGGTCAAAGCAAGGCTGCTATTTAAACCAGAAAAAGAAAATTCTTACTGAATATCCTGCTCATTGCGTTGCTCCTAAATGCCTTGGAAACAGATCCAAAGCTCCAGAAAATTCCTCTGTAAAGTTCCTTTGGGTTTTTTGAGGACTTTGTCAGAGGATCTTAACAGTCCATTTTTGAAATTTGGTGTCTATTACTACTGATTTTTTTTTATTTAATTTTATTATTAGTTTTTCCTTTGACAAGGTAGCAGTTCTGTGCCTGGGGCTCTCTAGGTGTTTTCATGGCTTGCTATCTCCAGCATAACTCAGCAGACTCCAGCAACTTTTGTTACAGATAGTCCTTTTTTTTTTGCAATTATTAGGTTTGTGTGTATTAGATTGTATTTTGCCAAATAAACCCTCCAGGATTCTGTGAATATTGAAGTGATGCTAAATGTTAATCATTTAGGAGGAGCTGTCATTCTGCTGTATTGTTATACTGCAGCTTCTTGAGGAAAAAAAAATATTGACTATGTTCACAATATTTAGTCAAGCATTTTTCCTCCTAAATTTAGGAGGCAATGTCTTTCATGTACCCTCTCTCAATCTCTCTCTCAGTTTCTAACATTTTCTCTCTCACATAATATTTAATTTCCATGGCCTTCCATTTGCAATTACTGGGTATCCTAGAGAAAGAAATGACCAAGAGTAGTAGGTAGCACTTTCCCAAGATTATTTATTTTTCCCCAATTTGCTCTGACTATTGTAGCAGTTTCTGAAGACAGCTGACCAGAAATTTCCATGTCCTTTGAGAGGAAGAGGCAAGATATTGGGAGAAAAGCTGATCTGTCCTTGGAGATGCCTGTTTGAAGCCTTTAAAACATGGAGCTCCACTTTTACTCATCAGGCTTTCAATTTCTCAGTTGAAAACTCCCAAATTGACCTCTGAGTATTTCAAAAGCAATCTCAAAGCACTAACCCAAAACTTCCAGGCATCTTCCAGCCTGCTCCATGGAAGGGCAGGTGTTTCACCATCACCACTGCTCTCTAGGAAAAGATTTCTGCTGCTCAATCCTCGTTTGTGTCCCTGCTAATTCCCAAAAAGCCTCACACCCACTCAGGGCTGGCTGATGGGCTGAGGATGCTCTTACAGCAGTGAGATGATGGGAGCAGCTCTTTAATGGGGGGTTATTTCCTTTGGTGCTATTACGTTTCATTAGAAGACTTCAGATCATCTGAAATGCAGAAATGTGGTCCATTAGGTAAATGGTGAGTTTGTGACCTTTGTGTCTTGGTTTTCCATTGGTTTTTATTCCAGCCACGTTAGTAGGTTTGCAGGGCTTTGTGCTCTGAATTGCATTTGAAAAATTTCATGTTAATAAATTTGGCCTGGGTGTGAGGAGAAACTTTAGGAGTTTAGGTGCTTGCTTATTTCCAGGTTTAGATGACTGGTGTGTTTGTTATGAGTATTCCTGATGGCAAAACTATTGTTAATCCTTACAGCTTCCAAAATGTTTGGAATCATAAATGTGAGTTTGTAGATTGTCTCTTGATATTTATCTATTCATTTCTAAGGAGGCACTTCCTTTATTTTTACCATCTGTCCTTAGAACATAACCAAGCAATGCTGGTTCCAGGCAGCTTGAACATGTCCCTGTTTTAAGTTAAACAATAAATGTGGTGACATGTCCCTGTTTTAAGTTAAATAATAAAGGTGGTGGTCTATTTGCTGGTGTAGATATGGATCTGGTGGCTCCTTGAGCAGCAGCAGGGGGACTCCAGGGATGTCTGGTGCCCTGTGAGGTGTGTGAGGCTCTCCACCCCATGGTTTGGGGCTCATCCTGGGCTTTGGGTGATGAAAATTCTGCCTTATTCTCCAAGTTAGTGACTGGGAGCTGCTCTTGGATCTGATTCAGCTGGGGTGGAACCCCTGGAGAATAAATATTGCTTGGGAGAGCAGGGAGCTCTCGGAGACCTATGAGATGTGACAGCATTCTGCTTAGCTGATAAATTGCAGTGTAGCAGGAAGGATGCTACAATGAGTATTGATTTCTTTTGTGCATGGAACTCATTTTGCTCCAGCTTGTGAATTGCCTTCATGAGCTGACAATCCATTAAGGATCACTTTGTGTGTCTCTTCCTTCATTATTGCTTCTTTTACTGCTTTCTGCTTTACTGCCTTTAAAATACATTGTCAAGGCAAAAATAAAATAGGTACAGGAGAAACTCTAATAGGAGCAAAGCAATTTGGCTTTTGGTAAATTACTTTATTGCAAAAAATATTTTACTGAGGGACAACCTGCAAAGACAATTTCAAGGAGCTAAACATATTATATTAAAATTATTTTAGAGTAGGGTAGCTCACTTAATGACTGTAATTTTGTGTCATAAAATGCACCTTTTATTGTAAGGTCTTTTTTTCCCCCTTAGTCTGAAGACCTAAAATATCAGTTTTATGTGGACATAATTTAGTCTTGTCCATTCTACATGGCCAGTTGGTGCCCCATATTCTGAATATGTGCCAATGATACCTTCAGAGATGCAATGCTTGTTTTTTTTCATGGACTGGAGAGTTGCTGCTTTTTAATCAGAGTAAACAGGGAAGCACTATGTTCTTCTACATTAAGTTTTTGCTGCTTCAAGGAATAAATAGGGAAGTTGTATGTTCCTATACATTATTTTTTTGCTGTTTCAAGGAAGTAGACAAGCTTTGTGACACAAATGCATTAATTGTAAAATCATGGTTTTTTGCTCAAAAATGAGGCATTTTCTTTGGTCATGTAATTATATCAAGGGTTGGAATTAAGAATGTCTCGGTAAGGTTATCAAATGTTATCAATTGTTATCAAAAGTTATCAAATCAAAAGACTAGGAAATTAACAGGACCAGTGCATTGTACTCCATTATGGCAGGAAGTGTATTACTTGTGTCACCAAGGTAATTTTTTAACTTAAAATAACTTGCCAAGTGCATTTGTTTTGTATCCTTTTTGAGCTGTTTTGTTTGGTATTGAGGCAAGTTTTGTCCTCCCCTCGGTCTCCTTCTGTTAGCAGTGTCCCAGTGTCAGGGATGGATGCTGCCTCTCTGCAGAGTGATTTTGATTTGTGTTCTGGTGGTGGAGAGCCCCACTGAGGAGCTGGACTCTGCATTTTTAGGAAACAGATGTTGCTCTTCAAAGCCACTTTAAACACCACAACTAACATGTCCTGTGGCCATTAAAATTCAGTTTAATGTAGCCAGTTAGACAAGCAGAGTGGCTTTCACATAGCAGGATTTTTTCTGGATTTCTGGTTTTGTCCCCCCGGCTGGGACATTTGTGCGAGGCTCTGATTCATCTGCCTCCTGCAGCTCCCGGGTTCTGCTGCCAGGAACCTTGGCCCTGCTTGCTGCCAGCAGCTCTGTGCTGGGCACTGACCTCACTGATGGCATCCCCTGGCTCTCAGAGCAGTGCTGCTCACTCAGCTCTGCCCCAGAGTGGCTCCAAGTGCATTAGGATGAGCTCTGTGCAGGTGCTCAGCCAGGCTCTTGGTACTTCTTCTTTTCCTCCCATCTCTTCTTCCTTACGCTTTTAGCACTGGCTGATCTCTATCTTCCCATTTCTCCTGAGGAGTTATGTTCTAGTCTCTATCTATTATAAAATAATAGTAATTTAGGCCAATAAGCACCACCTGGAAACTTGAGTGTGTCTTGCTTTGCTTGGAAGGTCGTGGCAAAGTACAGAGGTAAAATGAATGTTTGCTCTCCTTGAAACACATGGTGGTGTGGGGTGCACTACAGGCCTCCAGCCCCACATCAGGAGAGGAGAAAGAATTAATTAGATGAGGATTTCCAGGGTGAGCTTTTCTGGAATAGGCTTAAATCTGTCTTTTCTGTATGTCATACAGATGAATTTGAGATTATTATTTGATGTACAAGTGAACAAAACTGGTAACCACTCCCCCCGCTGCACGCGCCAAATCAGGAAAGTTTCAGTTTGGTAAATTAGTTCTTGTGCAAATAATTTCCCAACTTCTTTACTAAGGTCTTTTTGGCAGTAAACCATGCTCTCCTGCTGATAGGATTAAACACTGGAACTACTGGACGTGGCTCTAACTATACCTGCATGGATCCTTTAAAAACATAATATATTTTAGGAAATACATAGAAGAGAGCTTGGATGCTGTTTATAAACTCATCAGCACATTTTTTATTCTATATTTACATTGGCCTGCCTTTATTGTTTGGATTTCAGTTAGTTTTGTTTTTCCTTAATAACAACTTTTTGTTATTTTGTTCGCTCTTTTTTTTTTTTTTTCAATTTTACTAATGGGAAGAGCTTTTTGTTTTGGGATTTTTTAGTTTTTGGTTGTTCTTTTCCTCTTTTTTTTTTTTTCTTTTGTGGGGGAATCTGACTTTAATTGGTGCGTACTACTACAGCATTCACTTTTTTTTATTTGTTTAGGGTCAAATCCTTGGCCATGTCCATGGAGCATCAAGAGACACAGAAATAAGAGGTTTGTGCCATTTCTGCATCCCATTGAGTGTCAGGGGGGCTGGAGGCACCGGCTCCGTGCTCAGGTCCTGTGTCAGCAGAGCTTTCCTCAACCTGTTCTCCTCCCTTTTGGGGCTCACTCAGGCAGTCACACGGGCAGCTGGGGCTGGAATCATTTGTGGATTGGGCTGTAATTTGCTTGCAGTCCTCTCAGGACTCCTGTGGAGGATGGTTACAGAGCAGCTGCTCGTTCTCTTGCCCTGTGTGCATCTCCCCCCAGCCTGAGCCCTCTGCTGTTTTCCCTGTTGGGTGTTGTGGGCCCAGCCACGGTTGTGTTTGCAGCATCACCACTGTGAGCTCAGAGCTGTTGAAATCAGTTTTCACCTCTGTTCTCCTGCTGGTGTGTGTTAAATGTGATAGTTTTTTGCTGTGTGAGTGTGTGTGTATCTTCTTTAGCAAATCGACTCCTTTGGTGTGGATTTGGGATACTGGATAAATTCAATATCCCCATTGTGAGCCAAATGGAGTTAAGTCTCTGGGTTTGTGCTGGAGTCATAAAACTGGCATAGATAGACTGGAAGACTGGTTTTTTTGGTTTAAAATATGGGATAGCTTGAATGTAATACATGCGGTACACAACTGTGTTAAATAAAAATTAAGAACTTCAAACTCAACATATGAGTATAAAAGCTCTACATGTGATTATTAAAAACTACTCTACATGTGAGTATAAAAACTCAACATAGGAGTATAAAATCTCTACAGTAAGTATAATGCTCCCCCCCAAAAAATAAATAATTCTGAGGTGTGGAATGTATATTGCAAGATGCTGTAGCAGTCCACCTTAGTTTTACCTGAGTATTTAGTAAAAAGAAAAGCAGTAGTTGTGTATTTCTTCACAAAGAATAAATATTTTTCTTAAATAAAAAAGGCATACTGAACCTTGTGAGGCGTTTCAGTGGGCTCTTACAGGCCATAGCCAGAAGTTGATGGAGCAGTGGTGGGCAGAATGGAAAAAAAAGAGTCAATTGAAAAATTCTTTTATCTTTTGTACTTACCACTCGTCACACAGACAATCTCCCCATGCCTTTTCCATTTGTACTGATGTGCTGGGTACTATTGTTTCTGTTTTTGTTTGTTCAGAAGTAGTTTCAATATTCCAAACATCAGTGTGCTGTCAGTTTTGTTCAGCAGTTCTTGTGGTTTTCTCCTAATGCCATTGCTGATTGTTAGACCTGTGCCTCAGCCAAAATCAGCATATTTCCGTAAAATCATAGTTTATGATTTAGAGGACTGAACCTGGTAGCTCCTCATACTCTTAGGTTAGTTCTTCTGTATTCACAGTGTGTAAGTGTAATAGTTTCTCTGTCAGATAATGAATAAAAAAACTTTTTAGAAATGTTTTTCCACAAAGTCATTCATCTCCCAATTTCTACTGTTACCAACTGTAAGGTTATGCAAGGAGAACAAATTGCTGCTGAAGTATTTGGTGATGTATTTTCTCCTTACAGACATTAAATCTCTAAGTTTGGGATTGGCCCCTTTTGTTTTTAACGTCCCTTTGCCTAAAGGAAACTCACTGCTGAAAGATAAAAGAAAAATAGCTTTAGTACCATGCTTGGATGAAGCAGGTCTGCTTTTGATTTATATTTATTGAAAATCTTGCTGAGTGTTAGCTTGTGCCTACAATTCCTAGCAGGCTCTTTTTAGGCTGGGATAGACTTTGATGGCTGAGTGTGCCAGTGAGCTGGACATGCAAAAACAGCATGCGTGGTGTTTTGTGGCACTTGTGAGAAGGTTCAGTGTTTGTACCATCCACAGCAGTTGGTTCTGTACAAAACTAAACCCAGCACAAAGCAGTGACTTTCCCCAGGCTGAGCTTTGTACACACAGCGGATAAGAAGCAACGTGGGCTCAGACTCCACAATTGCCATTGCCAAATTAAAGTGGGAGGTCTAAAGGAAGCTGAAAAATTATTAAAAAAAAAAATAACCTCTTCAAGGGGAAAAGTACTAATTTTCCCCTAATTGTAATGAATAGAGCAGAGCAGATGTTTGCAAGGTGAGGCAGGTGATGTGTGTCACTGTGTGAACCAGGCCAGGGGAAGGCAAATACCTGAAGCTGTGGATGCTGGGACAGGACAAACTCCTTGGTCCCTGTGCTTGGAGTGTACCCTGGGATGCAGGACGGACAATTTTAGGGGATATTGACACCTTTCAGTAAAATTCCTTTAAATTCTCCTTGGGAAGTTTTGATCTGTTAAATCTGTTTTTTTTTTGTTTTTTTGTTTTTTTTTTTTTTTTTTTTTTTTGGTGAGGTGTGCTGTTTGAGATGCACCTAGCCAGTCTGAATAAATAAAATCATTAGCACAAAATACATCATTAATTCAATTTGAATTTTATTCAGATTGCCTTGAATTCAGGCTTAATTACTAGTGAATTGTCTTAATTCGGTTTTATACACCAATAATTTAAAATACTTTGAAGTATAATTTTCCTTTATAGTGTCATGATACTGAGAAGGAATGCAATAAGTGCATAACCAAGAAAACTTGAAATAATATGAAAACAATAAAAAGGGCAGAGGAATTTTAAGGAAAAAGTTATTATTTAAGTAACTTTCAGTAACACAGGTTTAAAATATTTAACTCCTTGAACTGTGGTGGTTTGGACTGGTTTAACTGTACAGCAGCTAAGTTAATGGAAGTTAATCTTAGATTTTTGCAGTATTGATAGTGAAATGCTTGTCCTTTGTTCTGAAGTTCTCAGTTTTTAGGGTGACATAGATAATGACATCCCTTTTACCCATGTGTCAGGCTGGTCTGCAAGGTGATGACTGGAAGTTGGGGATTAAGAAAAAATTCAACGTTACTTGTTCACAGCTGTGATAGCTTTGCCAACAGACAAAGCCCCTATAATAGCTGTAATTCTGATCCTGTGGTAAGATGCTACTGGGCTTACCAGGTCTTTTAATTTGTATTACTTGTTCTTTGAATTAAAATGTGTATTTGGTCGTTAAGGCACGTGGTCAGGTTTTATTCTGATATCCTTCTGACAGCAGTTTCTGAGGTGACAGATCCATGTGGGGACTGGGTTGCCATGGTCCGGATTGAAAGAAAATGCAAATGTTTGAGGGGACCCCTGTGAGGCTGCTTTGTGCTGCAGTGAGGATTGTTTGCTTTGATTTCTGTGGCTTAGTGGTTTAACCTGGATGCAGGAGAAACGACTGCACCTTGTGAATTTATCCTCGACCTTGAACAGGGAAGTAAAAACCACAAATTTAGATATGAGCACAATTAGCAACTATCAAACCCCCTGAGTTACTGCAGCTTCAGTTATCTGTGGTGCAAAAAACAAACAGAAACAAAACAAAGAGAAACGTTTTTATTTATTTTACATATTTTTGTTTTGTTGTATACATCTTTGGGAAAGTAAACTATCTGTGGCACACTGATTAGTGGAATGGGACCACAATTTTTGTCTATTGGCTTAAGGAGCTAGTCCTGCTGAATATACTAAATATAACAGTGAATGATAATATTTGCATAGTTGAGTAATGCATATTTAAAAATATTAGATATACTGTAAAATAATTGAAAAAGAAATTAAAAGTTGTATAGCTACTTTTGGTCAACCAGAAGACAGCCTTCATCTGAAATATGACGTCTGTTGGTTTTCACATTCTGAACATCTATCGCAAAAATATCTGTGTGATTGCACATAAATATATACTGATAAGCATGAAGCATTTTTTTTTCCTTCTCTAATCATTTTTATTTCAAAGCTTAAAAAAATTATTTAGAAATTAAGAATAAATGTGCTAAATTTATCTTAAAACAGGACTTGAATTGTAAGCATCTGAAAAATGATCCCTTTTGAGTGGAAATGAGCTGTGATATAGACAGATGTCATTGCTTTTGCTGTAAATTTATTTTCCTAGTGTGGCACTAAATTTACTGTGGAGAATATACTGTCATGGAGGAGTTTTTTCTGGGAAGCCTGAGTAGAAGCTTCCATTTCTGCAACTGGTTCCATATCCTTCCCAGCTTCTGGCCCCTCTTGTTGTGTTGACCAGTTTGTGCACTCCAGGCAAGAGGTGCCATTCATCTGCTCTGCAAATTCTTTTTTATTAAAAAAATACCTCTGATGAGCCCGTTGGGGGTGGGAATTACATATGTTGATGTTTTCAAAATATTAATGTGTTGCAAAACAACTGCTACAGTTCTTCATAGCGAGCTGCTCTTTCTTCCCGAGGTGTGTTTCCCTCTTCAGTACAGTTAACCCACTTCCAATCTGGACCAACTAATTTTCCACTAATATATCCAGACCTGCAGCTCCTGTGCACATATTCCATTGGATGCATCCAATGGATAACTCAGAGGGATGCTGGAGTTGTCTGATGGCAGCAATGTTTCTCCAGAGAGAGTCAGTCACAAAGGAGAACAGGGCTAGGCTGGCTTGGGTGACAGGAAGATGCTTTTCCATGTTTTGTCAAATTTTAAAACGAAATTATTCAGTTATTTTTGTGTATGCATTTCCAAGCAGTAGAAGGAAGAGGAGAAATTATGGTTTGGGTTATCTCATTGATCTTGGAGTGTTCATTTTGTGCCAGAACACTTGACTGCTTGGGAAGTCATCAATAGGTTTGCTAGACCTCCTGAGGGAGAATCTGGGTTGGAATCAATTGTCCCACAGGCACATTGCCTTGACAGTTTTAGTTGAATTTAGCCAAACACCTTCTGAAGATACAGATTTCTGATAGCTTCAGTATTTTAGTTAAATTCATGAAGATGATCTTTCTTCTCAGGCTGTGGCTTTCAGTGAAATGATGGTATTGCTAAAAGAATACAAAATTAACTTACCACGGGTGGTTGTAGACCCTTGTTCAATCAGCCCATTTACTGAAGAACAAAACCCTTGATAGAATATTTTACAGGGTTTACAGCATCCTATCAATAATGGATAGCCTCACCAACAAGCATTTAAGTTCTAATGAAACAACCCCAAAAATATTAATTATTAAATTATAGAGCTGTGTTTTCACAGTTTTAATCTGTTTGCCTTTGGTTTTAGATAAAGGCTCCCTGCTGGTTTGCGTTGTTCTGTTCTGCTTGAGATAATCATCAAATAATGGCTAATTCAATACAATGATCAATTCAGTTGCAGATTAGAGCAGCATTCAGCAGTAAAAATAAATATCCCCAAACTGTACATACCCAAAGTAGTGTTTAATTCTAATCCAAATGACACTGGGTGTTTTACAAATTTGCATGGCTTGTTTGCAGTCTCGAGTCAAACTGAGATAATGAGATCTAAACACCAGGATTTAGGCTTAGGCACAAATAACTCAGTGTCTCTAAAGGCTGCCTCACTTTTACATATGCAGCTCTTAAACTTTGTGACTTCAATCCCTGATAAACAGGATTTTTAAAGTATGAAAAGAGGTTATCATGAAAGAAAGAACACTCGGTTTATTGTTCCAGGTAAAGTCTTTTGGAGGTGATTACTCTCTCACGAAAACATTGTGTTCAGTCCTCTTGTGGCACAGGCATCTGTCACTCAAGCAGATGTCACCCCATAAACCTGAAAATACAACTTCTTTTTTCTATTCTCCCTGGATAAGTGAAGCCTTCAGATTGATACAGTCAGTGACATTTCTTTAAGTGACAGATGTTCACGTCTGGTAGCCCTCACTGGGGAGGTGACCCTGTTGTCTTGGTGGGAGTTGTGTGTCAAGCACTGTAATTATTTGTATGCAGGGGATACGTGCCTTTATCAAGGCTGAAATTCCTAAGGATCTTCTTACACTTCAGGCTGCTGTGTGTGTAATGGAGAGGCTTGGAATTAGACAGCAAGGTTTCAGTGTTTGCTTCTATCCTGCCCTAAATACAAGATTAACTCAATGAACTCTGTAGATGTAAAAAAATCACAGAACACCGGAGTTGTAGGGAATGAGTGCTGTAAGAACAGGCTTAAGACTCAATTTTTTGCACTTGTGCTTTTCTCCTGAATGGTCTAAATGTTATGATCAGTCCTAAGTGGAGGGTTTATTTGCAGAGGAATGCCAATAGCTGCAGGTACAGAGACTGCTTTTGGTCTGAAGAAGTGAAATCTCCAAACATTTCTGGTCAGTTTTAACTCCTAGTGAGTTCTAGATGCTGTCCTTACCAGGCATATGTTTGAGCATTGTTTGCACAGAACATTGTCTAGGAAAGGGGATGGAAGCTTTTTCAGCATGCTGGATTCTTCTGGAATTAGCTTTTGGATGAGTGCATTCACTCAGGGAAAAATAACAGTTCACATGGTTCTGTCTTCACTGCTGCTGTCTTTGGTAATCATATCAGTTTCTGTTCATACATTCTGAATTTAATGTTTGTTATCTGTCATTGAGATATGCTGAGTCTCCAAAATTTCCTCTTTGGACGGGCAATCTCTACTTAACCCTTCCTCTTGGGGCATGACTCATCTTCATTCAGTTTCCCCAAGTGATTTATTTCTACCTCCCCTCAGCCCCTTTATTTTCTAGCTGTACCCAAAAGGTTCTGTGACAAGCAGTCCTAGAACTCACATGCCTATGGTCTCAGAGCTGCCTCCTCAGGCTTCCAACTTGGTTTCATATTTTCTAATTTTTCATAGTGGGAGAAACTAAACATTCATTTCCTTTTCACCTTCTTTTTGTCACTTGATAATATGCAAATCCTAGAGAAGGCACCCACATATATTTGGGATTACTGAGATGGGTTTTTAATTGAAAATTTGGAGACAGTGCCTCGGACACCTTGATCTTCATATATTAACTTCTCGCAGCTGTTCTTCCCAAGTCTCTGTGAAGTAGAGCAGAAGTCTAAACCTTCTGCTTTACATTTGGCAATGACATCTGGTTTTTTGTTGGTTTGTGTTTGAAAAATGAATTCTTAGTTTCATCAGGAGTTTTGCAATTAAATTGGGAGTGCAGTGCTGGGGTCAGTGCACCTCTGGTATGTTCCTTGTTTACAGCAGGGATCTTTGGTTCTTCCTTCCAGGAATTGCATTGTGTTAGGGAGAATCCTGGGACTGGTGAATGACTGCAGCAAGAATTCAGTGACTGCGGGATGGGTGCCTAAGAGTAAAAGCAAACAGAGTTTTTAATTAAAAAAGAAGGTCAACAAACATCTGTGTAGGAATATGCTTGCATTTACTACATGAATATGTACAAAAATGGTGTAGTCATGACTGCCATAATAAGATTACACTTCCAAGAGGTACAAAATTAAAATCAATGTTTAAGCATCTGTGTCTGGGTCCTCAAATAAGCAGTGGCTTTTTTTATTCATTTGTTTGGTGTTTTCCTTATTTATTCGTGGAGCTTTTTTATTTCTCTGTTTTTTCTTTTGTTTTTATGCTGCTGGACTTAATATTTCTGTGCTTTAATTTCTTGTCAGCAAACTAGGATTAGCAGAACACCTCTGAGGAATGAAGTGAAGGTTAATGCATTAGCATTAAGCACTATAGAAAAGCTATTGAGAAAATTAATAACCCACTGTTCAACTCTCAATTTGCATTGTGTGCAGTTCCAGGTTTGGTTTGCTTCCCTTTTTGCTGCAGCTCACTGCAAGTCTGGGTTACAAGTCTCAGGCTGTTTGCACATAAAAAAAATGCTTTGTTCACTTAACAAGTCAGTTTTCTTAAGTGAAATTTTAGCCTTTTTTAAAATAAAAAATTCATAGGCCTCAACATGGTGATGTTGCATTAATCATGTGGGCGTTGACTACAGAGTCCAACTTATCTCTTGTCTATGTATTTTTATACTGATACTTCTACTACTTAACATCTAAAAATTAAATTAGTATATTAAGTTCTCAAAATATCTGTTTTCATTATATTCTTGTTTGTAGGTTACACTGAGGAGCTTCCTAAACAGACAAACAAACCCCCAAACATCCTTTTTTTTGGTAACAAGATTGTTGTTTCAAAAAAAAAAATTATTTGCTGGGGGATGCAAAGTTTATTTTTGCCCCACTCCCCAAGGGTCAACCATTACGAACAATTACACAAACTAAAAGTAAACTCAAGTTTTTGTATATTTATTAGGAATGGTTATGAAGATTTGCCATATAAGATTCCTTACCGTTTACTAAAAATTAATTAAAAGTGAGTGAATCTTTTATCATGAGAACCAAGATTATTAAAACTAGTCTGAAAATAGACCTCTGGCACGACAGACTCTGAAGATACAGATTTTTGATAGAACCAGTTATTTTCTTCAGGTGTGTTTGCAGTGCAGTACATGACAAAAATGAAGCATATGTTGTGAACTCAACACTATTTTTAAAGATTTTTAGTCCATGAATCCTTATCCTTTTAGTTAAGAGACTTCATTTTTCAAGCATATGTTAATGAATTTTCTTTACGGGGAAATACAGGGAAAGTATTCACTAGTAAGTGACCTGCAAGTTTTTATACTAGCAGGGAAATTGGTAATTCTTTCACATAATTTAGGTAATTTTTTCAAATATTTTAGGTGATTTTTTCACATATTTTAGGCAATTTTCCACATAATTTAGGTAATTTTTTCGTGCATATTTTAGGTTACTGCAGGGACCTGATCTGTGTAGAAGTCTGTGTATACATTTCAACCCAAAGTGCTCTCTCAGGGGAGGATTTTTATCTTTCAGCTGGGTATATTCTCATTGCATGAGTCATCAGCCAGGTGCTGAGTTTTCTGACTGTTGTAAATGTATCCTGTTATTTGATTTCTAGTAAGAGGGAGAAGGGCAACCTCTGTCCTTCTGTACAGCTTCACAGAGAAAGAAAACGTAATTGACAAGTACTGAAAATCTTTGCTATAGTTCTGGTTCTCAAGTTTCTCTCCTTTTCTAGACAGCCTGACTTCCTTATTTCCCATCTCTCGCTTCTTTTCCTTTACAGAAGGACAATATCTGCATTTTCAGAGCGTTCTTTACCTTAATTTCCTATCTCTGCATTTACTGCTCCCTGCCTTATTTTCATATAATGCTGCCTCTACCTTTGTTATGTTAGAAACATCTCTTTAGCAGCTGAGGGAAGATTAGCATTTCAAGGCATCAGAAAGGCTTCATATAAAAATCCCATTTGACCTTGATCCTTTTCCATGTTTGGGTATCCTGTGGTGCTTGGTTGTGTTTCTGCACCTTTTCTGGATTTGATACATTTAAGGATCCTTCTTGATACCAAATGCCAGTTATTTGAAAGCTGTTTTTCATGACAGAACAAGAATTTTCCAAGCTTCTGTGGATGTTAACTACCAAGATGTAAATGCTGATAGGAGTGATGCTAAGACAGCTCACAGAAAGAAGATTGAGTGCACTGTGTTGTCTGTAGGTTTGCTTCTGCTGGGTTTTTAATGATCTGTGTGTGGTTGAGCATTTGTGTATTTTAGTTTCTTGTACTTCACATATGGAGTTCTGGTGTAACTATAGGCTTTTTCACATGTAGGAATAAAAGTAGAAAGAACAGTGTTGATAATCCACTAAGAAGACATATTTGAGTTGCCTTGAATATTTTTTGTGTGCCCATGATCTGCAGATGCCAAATCCCTGAGCTGTGTGTGTCAGCCCCTGGCCAGAGCTACGTGGCCCTCTGGGAAAGGAGGGGAAGGATGTTTTTGTTGGCATTTAAGCACTAAACCTTCAAGATAACGATAATATTCTCAGCAATGCTGTAAGCAGCAGAAGCAGGGCAGGGATTGTTGTACAATTGTCCCCTCGTGCTTGGCACCTCTGAGGCTGCATCCCAAATCCTGTGTGCAGGTCTGGGCTCCTCTCTGGAGGGAGCTGAGGGGCTGGAGGGTGTCCAGGGAGGGAATGGAGCTGGGGAAGGGGCTGGAGCACCAGGAGGGGCTGAGGGAGCTGGAGGAGCTCAGGCTGGGGACCTTTCCAAAACTCCCTGACTGCAGAGTGCAGCCAGGTGGGTGCCAGTCTCTTCTCCCAGGGTGAGTGGAAATGGGCTCTGGTTGTGCCTGGAGAGGGTTGATATTAGGAAAATCTTCTCCAAAAGGCTTGTCAAGCAGTGGAACAGGCTGCCCAGGGAAAGGGTGGAGTCACCATCCCTGCAGGGCCTTAAAGGACACAAAGCTCTGGCACCTGGGGACATGGGTTGGTGGTGGACTTGGCAGAGTTAGGTTACTGATGGGACTCAATCATCTTAAAGGTCTTTTCCAACCTAAATAACGCTGATATTTTCTGCAAATGGTTTCCTTTTTCCATCAAATATTTGTATTTGGATTATTTTCAAAAGGTACTTAAAATCTTTTGGGAAGATGCCATTTGTTCGCTCTCATAATTTTTAATCTCTTCCCATTTTCTCTTAACACAGCATGACTTTTCTAATCTGACTCCCCTCCCCCAGGTATGACCAGCTGTGACAAATCATTTTCCATCAGCCTCTGTGGCTTTTGGCAGACCTTTCCTGCAGTCAGTGTATCTGAGGGGATTGCTGCTACATCTGTCATGGGATTGCACAGCTCATGGCATACACGAGTACTTATCTCTCAGGGCATTATTTCTTCCCTTTGAATGCCAATACAAATCTCTGTGATGATTTTGAGATGTGTTTGAGCCTTTAACAGCCTCACAGGCAATGCCAAGGTGAGTGTTTCACCACTCACCCTGACAAAACAGACTGCAAACATCTCCCAGGTTGCTGCTTGAAGCTGCCACCAGTGCAGTGTCTCTGCTGGGTGCTGTGCTGTTGGTGTGGAATTATTACAAATATGGGAACATAATATGGTATAAATTGGTGTGTAATGCAGTGTGGAAATTCAGGGTATGGAAATGTACCCCTGATCCCACTCTGTAGTGTGCTGCCTTCAGGATGAAGGATGGTGCAGGGTGTCAAAATGGGATACACCCTAAACATCTCATCTTTCCTGTATGCACCCTGTCCTTCTGCTCACTGTGCTAACTCAGCCATGAGGGAGCTTCTCAAGCTCTCCCCCAAAAATGGAGTAACTTTTTTCCTGCCTTGTAACTTTGGCTGTAACTAACTCACATCCATTTTCCTGAATGCTTTAGGAACAGTTCTCATTTGCCAGCCTTTTTGGGGTAACATAATACTAGTGTCTAGCAAGTGCTGACTGTTGTGGGTTGGATGGAGCATTTACAACCCACCCTCGGTGTTTTGCCAGTGTTTTTGTGGTGCTAGAACTCAGTGTGTTTCTGCACTGGGTGTGTACCAGCTCATCTCTGTAGGGCATGATGGCCACTGCATGTGGAAAGGGGCCACAGAGCTTTAGGGAGAGAGCCCTGAGTGAGAACATGCAGCAAAAACCTCTTCACCATCATCCTCTGTACACAGGCTCCAATTATCCTGCTTTGCTGCTAAATCCCATTGGCTTAAAGGCCTCAGTGCAGGAATAGTGAAAGTAGATTAGGATAATTATTAACCACGAGTCCTCTGTCCACCTTGCTTCCTCATCTGGAAGAAATTATCCCCTGCTTAAGTTCAAGTGTGTTAATTGCTCTGCAGCATAACAAGCTCTTAATCTTCAGGCTTCTAAAGAAGTGTCCTGTTGTGCCTTCAGATTTTCATCATCTTTTAGGCTTCTTTGTGTGCTTAAAAAAAATTAATTTAAACTCTTGCCAATCCATCATAATAAAGCTTCAGAAAAAATTCATTATAGGCTTTTTATAGGTGACTTGTGAAATAAATATTTACTGAGGGCTGTTCCATTATAGTGCACTGCAGGTTCTACTTGGAAGTTCAGTCTTTGGGTATGGGAATATCGCAGCTTTTTCCATGGATAACTGTGGGGGCCTGAATATATGTATTGTTATAACAACAACAAGAATACAACAACTGAAGTATAGTAGGAGTCCTTGTGAATATCTATATTATATTTGGTGGGTCCTAGCTATTCTAAACGAGTCACAGCTGTGAAGTCCTTAGTTGGGCAGCAGCTGTGGCTCGTAAAGATAGCTGGGATAAAAGGGGCAGGTCAAGAGCCCAGGAGGAGCCCCTGAGAAGACAGGCAGGACTGTGCTGCAGAGGATGGAGAAGAGCCCCAGCAGAAAGGCAAGAACAACACTGCAGTGAAGATTACAACAACTGGTGACCCCGACGTGATGAAGAACACACAGCCAAATATCAAAAGAAGGTATGGAATCCCCCGGACAGCCGAGAGCTGTGGCAGCCAGAGAGCTGGGACTTTAGACTATCATATGGCCTTTGAATTTAGGAGCTGTAACAGCAGAAAGCTGTAAGAATATGGCCTTTAAGGAAAAGAGCCTTGGAACATCTAGGGATTTGTGTGTGTGTTTAAAGACAGCCGAGAGCTGTGGCAGCCTGAGAGCTGGGACTGTATGTATATTGTAATTGTATAATTGTTAAAAGAAAAGGGGGGAAATGTGGGGGCCTGAATATGTGTATTGTTACAACAACAACAAGAATACAACAACTGAAGTATAGTAGGAGTCCTTGTGAATATCTATATTATATTTGGTGGGTCCTAGCTATTCTAAATGAGTCACAGCTGTGAAGTCCTTAGTTGGGCAGCAGCTGTGGCTCGTAAAGATAGCTGGGATAAAAGGGGCGGGTCAAGAGCCCAGGAGGAGCCCCTGAGAAGACAGGAAGGACTGTGCTGCAGAGGATGGAGAAGAGCCCCAGCAGAGAGGCAAGAACAACACTGCAGTGAAGATTGCAACAGATAACTTTAATGGGGAACCAAGATTCCCTCTCTAAAATACTTTTTCTGACCCTCCAACTCCCATTTGTTTTGGAGCCTGCATGCAGGCTGCAAATATATAAATATACAAAATATATTTCTATAAAAATATAGAAATATAAAAAATATATATTTTATTTATATTTCTATAGAATATAGAAATATATATTCTATAGAAAAATATAAAATATTTTTCTATATTCTTTAATATTTGTATATGTAGTCTTCTAAATTTCAACTTATCTACTGCAGGACCTCATGCCATTTTTTGCAGCCTCCACACAGGCTGCAAATATATAAATAAATAGAAAAATATAGAAATATAAAATATTCCTATTTTATGTATATTTCTATAGAATATAAGAATATATATTCTATAGAAAAATATAGAAATATATTTCTATATTCTTTAATATTTATATATGTAGTCTTCTAAATTTTAACTTATCTACTGCAGGACCTCATGCCATTGTTTTGCAGCCTGCACACAGGCTGCAAATGTATAAAAAGAAAAATATAGAAATATAAAGATTTCTATTCTATGTCTATTTCTATAGATATATATTCTATATAAAATATGGAAATATATTTCTATATTATTTAATATTTATATAGGAAATCTTCCCAAATTCAAGTTATCTATATATATATTATCTATCTAATCTATCTATCTATCAAATATATATACATATTCAAGTGCTATCTGGCTGTCATGCCAGATAGCACTTGGAGTATCAGAAAAAAAATAAATTATACTCCAGTAATCACTAGGATGTGTTTTTAATCTAGATTAGGAGAACAGATTGTGACCATTGACTTTATGTAGCCCTCAGGCCCAGCCATGCAGCACAGCCAGCATGCCCAGGGGTGGCTCTGGTGTGAAATGCTGTGGTGTAGAAGCTGGTGTTAGTGCACTGTGCCTTGGCAGTGTCATTGGGACACCACCAGGAATTCAGCTTGTCCAGTGTGTTAACCTGCATGTGGTGCTGAAGCTGGAATTCAACACCAATTTAGTTTAGCAACATGGCACTATCAAATTATCTGTGCATTTGCTACTTGTTTTATCAAGTGTGTTGGGGTTCTTAAAAAATAAGTTCATCATGTTTTAATGTGCCTTTTTTTTCAACAGTAAGTACAGAAAATTCATTTAAAGATAATATTTCTGTAAACTGACATAATTAGAGAAACTCAGGGTCAATTAAACGCTCCGAGCTTATTGTTTGTGAGACATTCAGCCAAATTTCTCCTGGTGCTTTGAATCAAAGCTGCCTAGCAGTGTTCATGCCTGGGAAGAGCTGAGTCTTCTGGGACATGCTCAGAGCTGTGTTTCAGGCTGTAAAATAAACACTGCAGAGTTTTACTGCTGCCTGCCAGGGTGTGAGGGGCAAGGCAGGATGCTGGTCTGCATCCCTTTCATCCCTGGGTTTGACTCTGGATGCTGGTCTGCACCCCTCACACCCCTGGGTTTGACTCTGCTGGAACCTGTCTTACAGTCTCCTTAATGATTCAGTAGTTAAACAACAAAATATATCATTTTGTGATGGGGAGGGATTAAAGGAGTTAATGGCTATGTTTGCTTTCAGAGGCATGTGTGCCTTCCATCAAAATAAATTAGTCTCTCAGGCTTCTGAGGAGAGTATTAGACCTAACATCTTAATATATTCCAAAGCTGTGTGTCTGAGAGAAGTGAATTAAAGGATTTTAAATTTCTAATTACTTGAGATGTAATTAATTTCCTCCTTTTTCTTAAATAAAGTTAGATGAGAAAGTGTGGTTTAAAAAGGCAGAGAGGATGTGAAGAGGAATAACTGTTATCCTGTGAGAACTGCTGCAAAGCAGTGAATTAATTTTATTTTGTGCATGACAGATAGCAGGACTTTACAGATAGCAAGACAGTGCTTCATTTCTGTTTGAGAAATATTTTTTTTTTCTTTTTGCTGTTGTAACATGCTGAGGACCAGCACCTTGGCCTTGCACAGGGTACCTGGAAAGCTCTGTCCCAGGTGCAAGCCAGCTGCTACCTGAGCCCCTGTGCCTGCAGGGAGGTGAAACTGCAGCAGAAATAACTCCTGACAGTGCAACTAACACCAGGGAGAATTATTCTGAGTTACCCTCTCTGTAAGGTTATAGCTCATGACATCTGACTGGGGTTTTGTGGCAGCCCTCAAGATTTATCAGTGCTACCTGATCTCCCGTTTATATCCTGCAGTAAATTTCAGGAATTCACAGCTCCTGACTTCTGTCTGCACTGCTGGCACCAAATGCCAGTTTTACTGAATTTCTCAGGGACGTATTTAACTCAACACGGTTCAGTGAGGAAAACCACCCAACAACCTCCTCTGCTTTGACCAATTAAGAGCCCTCTAAAACTGGTGAATATAATTTTTGTGAGAAGAGATGCTGCGTTGCCTTTAGATGTTCTCAGAGCCCTGGCAGTGTTATCTCTGGATTGCAGAGCAGCTCAGTGCTGACTAAGGGCTCGGAACCCTCAGTTGCTGCACTCTGCTGCCGCAGTAGTAATTGAAGCTCTGTCTGCTAGGATGTGCCTTCCACATCTCGGGGCTTTGTTTGTGGAAAAAGGAAGGTGAGTGAAACTTGATTATGGAGACTGGGCAAATTTTACAGCAGTAGATTGACATGAAAACAAAGCCTAGTCATAAAGTCTTGTACCTTGGAACTTTAAAAGAAGGTGCTCAAATTAAGGTGGATTTCTTACTTAGCACATTTTTGTGCGAAGAGCATTAACTGTGCCCAGTCATCCAGCAAGTACAGGTTAGCAGAACCAGATTTGCAGCACAGCCTTTCCTATCACCTAGAAGTACAAAAGCCTCTTTCTTCCCATGGCTCTGGATGCTCAGGAAAATCCACAGTGATCACAGATGAGGTTCTCTCACAAACCTGGTCTGTTTTCATCAGCATCCTTGTACATGGTAGTCACAGCTGCGGGGTGAGATGGTGGCTTTGAGCTCTAAGAGAAATGAAGCCTGACTATTGACAGCACCTTCCAGGTCAGTCTCACCTGCAGTGACCTCAGGCTTTCAGGGTGTGAATGCTCTGCTGGAGGGTTCATGCAGAACCTGTGACAGTGTCCACAGGGGTCCCAGGATTGGGGAAGAGATGAGGATCTGACTCCATGTTTCACAAGGCTGATTTATTATTTTATGATATATATTACATTAAAACTATACTAAAAGAATAGAAGAAAGGATTTCATCAGAAGGTTAGCTAAGAATAGAAAAAGAAAGAATGATAACAAAGGCTTGTGGCTTGGACAGAGAGTCTGAGCCAGCTCACTGTGATTGGCCATTAATTAGAAACAACCACATGAGACCAATCACAGATGCACCTGTTGCATTCCACAGCAGCAGATAATCATTGTTTACATTTTGTTCCTGAGGCCTCTCAGCTTCTCAGGAGGAAAAATCCTAAGGAAGGGATTTTTCATAAAAGATATCTGTGACACAGAACCTCTCCTTCCCAGCCCCTGCTCAAATACAGCAGTGAGGCAGGATTGCAGTCAGTCATTCTTCAGTCAGTTCTTCAGCAGTATGGGAATTAAGGGCCAAGATGTTGGTTGGACCCTTCCTTGCCATTTTTGTGTTCTTTTACAAGATAGAGTATTTCCCCTCCATCTTGCCACCTTTATGTTCACCCTGTACAAGGCATCTTCATAGAATTAGCTGCTGATACCAATGAGCACGTGAGGGATGCACATGAAATGGGCTTTTGTGGGTGTCTTTTGGTTTGTTTTTTTTCTGTGCCTTTCCTTTTTTTTAATCTCATGTGATGGCACAATGCTCATCTTAACACCAGGGTAAAGTCCTTGTAAGGGTTCAGTTGCCATCCTAAACTGCAAGATAATTAAAGTTGTCCACTGAAAGAAATCTAATACATTTCTATTTTCAAGTGGACAAAGTAACTTTCACTTTACTTGCAGAACCAGTTTTACACAGCTCTCAGAACCTTTTCTGCTGTGGCTTTCCATAAGATTTCTTCTGTCCAGAGGATTAGCAGGAAAGAAATGTGTTTGGGAAAAAAAATGGAAAGTGTGGAAATTAAACAGTAGTTTACAAAAGAAACTAAATAATACTTTCCAACCACCTATTTTATCCTATTAGTTGGTTGTTGGTTTTCAGTTGGCTTACCTGGTATTCAGCTGGATTCACATATACAGAGCCTATAGATCAGGAAGGACAGAATTCTTCTTGCTCCAGACTCATACTTTGGGAAAGCAATTTACCCAAAAGCAAGTGTTCTGCCAGATTGAAATGGAAAATTCTAGCTGGTGTTCTGTACTATAATATTTATTTTCTCCCCAGTGTGTTCAGCTCTTATTTCTTGCTAAAGACTTTTCTCCTTTCAAAAATCCTTCTTCTCACTTGTGTTTATGCTGCTGTCCACAACTGCTGGGGAATAAGCTATTTGGAAACTTGCAAGTCACTGGAATAAAGCAAGGTTAATCTCCAGTGTTTTTCAGCAGCTCAGTGTCAGTGACAGCATTTGTAACCTGCTCCCTGAGAAAGAGCTAAAGCTTTAAAGGAGTGAGGATGAAAGTGTAACAATCCAAACTAATAAATGTTGCATAATGGTGGGGTTTTTCCCCCCCTCTTTGCAATGCTACATCTGCAGTCTCAGCTCACTCCAGCAAAATGGCAAAAAGGAAAATGCCCATTTAACAACCTTCCTGCCACCACAAATCTGTATTTGGAAGCATTTTCTTACACAGGATGAAGTGGTAAAAAATTGTCAGAGCTGTTTAGGTCATGTCCTCTGCTGGGATGAATAATCATTCCTCCTGAGAGGAACTGTGCTAGCAGGATGAGAACCTAGCCAGAGGATCTTGGTGCTTCTGGTCATAAAAAATATTAACTTATAATTTGGAATAAGGAGTAATTTTGTCTAAAAGAGCTGGACTTGGGTAGGATTTTGCATGTCCTGGTGCTGCAGTGCTGTGCTCCACAAAGCACCAATTTCACAGCGTGGCTGGGGTTTGCCTCTTGCAGAGAAAAACAAAGGCACCAACATTAATCCCAGGGTAGAGGTGGCCAGCAGCAGGAGCAGCACCACAGACACTGATTTTGTGCTGCATTCTCCTGTTTGTCTGTCACCTGAGGGGGCCTGACATCTGCAATGTCACAGGCAGAGCGAGGTTCTCAGAGCAGGATCTCGACTGATTCCTCATGAAGCACAGACACCTGGAGCTTTAGGGTCAGGTCCCCTCCAGGAGGAAGAGCAGAGATGATCCAAAGCCTCTCCTGTCCTGCTGCATCGTGTGAGCCGGGACAGCTGGGGTTTGTGACACCTGAGACGTGACTTGTGTGCCAAAACGCCTCCTGGCATGAGTCCTCCTGGTGGGAAGGGCAGAGGGGAGTCAAATCTGTTACTTCTCAAATAGTTTTGGGATAATAGAAGAAGTTGTGCAATGCTGCCGGGACTAAATGATTGAATAATTGTGCCTGGAGAGCAAACCTGGGAGGCATTATTGATGGAAGCTGGGTTGTGGTTTTTAACACTTGCAGGTGGTTGTGCTTCCCATTTGATCTCATTCTTTGTGCAGAGTCAGCATTAGTTTCTCAGAACAGCAATAGTAGCTAAAGCTGAATGACACATTGTAGAAAAAAAGCCTAGGTACAGCCAAATTTGCTGTCAAGAGACAAATAATCAATATATTTGTAACCTGGGCCATACCAAAAGCCCAGATGTAGGCATTGGTACCTGTCACTGTGTGTCTCTGTCATGTTGGCCTTCCTTGCATATATAGATATATGTATTAAATGTCTCACAGCCTGGGCATGGTTTTTAGCAGCTATCTATGAGTTAATAAAACTCCCCCACACTAAACAGTTATTTTATTAAATAGCTGAACATTTGATGTATGATGGACTAATTAAGATAAAGAATTAGGAACCTCACTGTAGGGGGATACAGCACGGGTAAATGAAGGTGGTATAGAAAGTAATCTTATCCCCCAACGAGCTGCAGCTGAACCAATTACCAAAGATAAGGAGCAGCCTGATGTTAACAGGCCACACCTGTAGCCAATAAGAGCAGTGTTATAAAAGAGTGGATTGGTGGGATCTGGAGTCAGATGGCTGCTGCAAGGACCAGGAACAGTCAGTGCTTAGAGGAGCTGCCTGCGGGAGACATCGAGGACTTATGAAACTCTGGTGATATGGAATCCTTGCACTATAATGGTAATAGAACTCTTATAAGGCAACACCTCATGACTGAGAGAGGTAAAATTGCTTTGTCCTTTGTGATTTAGAAGTAGAAGTAAAATCAGATAGCCCCAGTTTGGGGCTGCCATGTGATTTTTCCTCACTGGAGGGGCAGATGCGAAGATGCAAGTGAAATTAAGGAGAACTGTGCCTCAGGGCTGAGAAGGGGCTATTACACAGACCCCATAGCAGGGAGCAGATGAATGCTATGAAGGACTCAAGAAATGTTGAGAAAAACTCTGGGGCAGTGCAGAAATGCTGTGAGCCCTTGAGTCTGTTACTTCTCAGGGAACCATTCCAAGTGATCCAGTGCAGCCAAAGAGAGGCTGTAACTGTACACTTGACCTTGCAAACCCCAGAGTGAGCCAATTTCTGAGAGCCAGAAGGAGGCTGGATGGAGGGATGGCTCCTCCAAAAGCCAGTGTGCATCCCATCCTGAGTGCAGGTGGTGATGATTCACGCTGATGCTGCACTTTGAGATAACTTCAGCCCACCCAACATTGAGCTTGTGTGGATGAGGAGTGCTTTGAGGTGCCATAGGAGGGCCATTTTAATTTTTATCCATTACAAACTGAATTCTGGTAGGTTTCAAGTAAAGCCTCAGATGTCAGAATCTGCCCTGCAGATTTTGCATGGTCACACACTCCATAAATTCAGTTCCTGGAGGGTGTGTTTACAGAACACTGCAGAAGGAGTTAGAGTATAACCAATACCCATGAAAAACCATTCTGTATTCTGAATGGTTTTGGTAGTTTTACTTTCTTTTGAAAAGAAACTGGCTGTGGCTGAATATATAAAACTACTGAATGGCACTGGCAGTCTTCTGGTGAATTATTAGCGCATAATGAAAAATTTACCACTGGTGTAATTTTGTGTAATATTGTATTTTATTGGTAACGTTATTAACATTCTTAGAGTTGCTCAAAGACCTATATCCAAAGTTTTTATCCTCTTTAGAAAAAGGGCAGTTAATTCTTTTGTGCTCAGTGAAGTAGGGACATCTGCAAATTATAGCTCTGTTAGATAATTGCATGTTTTGAGTAGCGCACTGAATGCGAGTAGAAATAAATGATGTGTAGTGATAAATGTATCATCCAAGTCCTGCAAAATAAGGGGACTTTTGTTTTGTTTTGCCTTCTTCATTGCAAACAGCATAATTGAACTATTTCTTCTAAGTTTTTCTGCTCTCTTTGTAGCTTGAAGAAATAGCTTTGTAGCTTGAAGGAATAGCTTTGTAGCTTGAATTCTTGCTTGTAGCTGGAATTTGAGGGCAGAAAAAACCCTCAAAAGCATTGGGGTTCTTCTTCTGCCCAGAAACAGTTACTACCAAAGTGTTTCTTGCTCATCTGCGTCCTTCAAAACCAAAATCACAACAATTATTGCAAGTCCTGTGGTAGCTTTTGGGGATGAGTCTGTTTTAAACCTGGGTGTTTTCTGTTGTAATTTTTACTGTGGAACAAAATTTCAGTAGAATGTTAACATACATGTTTGTATTGGTAGATTGCAGTGTTTTGCAGTCCTGGGTGTTTTCTGTTGCAGTTTCTACTGTGGAACAAATTTCAGTAAAATGTTAATGCAGATGTTTATATTGGTAGATTTATATCACTCCACAGCGCTAAAGTACTTGTGGAAAATTCTTAAATTAGAAATAAAATGTATTGTAAAATACTTGATAGCTGAAAGTGGAATCAAAGCTGTTCAGATTTTAGTACTTCTGTCATACTGTCTGCATGTACACAGCACACCTAAGGATGCTGCATGTTGGGTTTTGCAAGGAGAACTGTGAGAATATGGGGGTGGTGCATTTGTTTGTAAGGACTTGGCAATATTAAAAAGCAAGCTTTTCTTTTTAACTCCTCTATTTTGAACTCAGAGCACAAGGGGTTTGAGACTTGGCTTTCCTTGAATTATTTATGATGTGGAACTGCTAGACAGTGTGCTTTAAAAGTGACTGATAAGCCAGAACAAAAATGGCTGTGGTGTCGCCTTGTCGGCGCATCTGCATTTCTAAAGATTAGGCAGAATTTGATAACAGACTAAAGATTGTTTCATTCTTTGAGAATTTCTTCTCTTCATCTCTGTTGCATTTCTGGAGCTGGTATCCATGGCAATTCACAAGGATGATTTAGGAGCTGGGCTTGAAAGTGTCTGTGAGAGTTCTTATTCTAACATACTTAACAGCATTACTTTGTGAGTTCATTTATTGATGTGCTGAACTGTAGTCAGCAGGGTATTTCAAAATTCCCCCTCCTCCATTGCTTATAGAATTTTTACTTCTGTGAATTTTGGCTCCATTTTTGTGGTAAGTCTGAAATCCAAATGCATCTGGGTTACACCTTAATGCTTTTACAGCTTAGGACAAAAGAGGAATTGGGGTTTAGGTGAGCTGTAATGGCTAAAGATGGTGATTTAAACTCTTAGTGACCTTTTAGTTATGGAGGATCAGTTTATAAAGCTTGGTAAGTTTACTCATAACAATATTTAAATTTTGAGCATCTTCAAAGTTAGGTGAACTAAATCTTGTCTGAGAAGAGGAAAGATTACACAGGACAAATAGTTCCTGATGATATTTGAATTTCAGGTGCCTGAGGAGCTGAGAGAGCCGTTGGTGAGAGCCAAATCCAAGGATTATGATTTACTAAGTCATTATTTCCCCAAGACTGTCTTTCCTTAAAAAAAGATTTATTTGTCTTTTGCTTGGAAGTGTTATGAGCTTCTGCTGTTCTAACACATTTCTGAGACATTCCTTCAGCTCAACTCAATGATATTTTGGTTTGATCAATAGGTCTGTTTTGCTGTAAAGTTATATTTATTCTCTGTTTGAGTTTTCATTAGGTACAGGAAATATAAGTTGTTTCTCTCCATTATTGTTCTCTCAGCTATGGGTTTATTCCTTCATCTCCCCTTTCTTGAATTCCAAGCTCCCCTTAGGAGCTTGTCTTTTGATTTAACAGCCCGAGGGAAATAAATAAATGTCAGGACAGAGCTTGTTAATGTCATTACTTGATATGAAACTTACTTTAAAGAAAATTTTTGAGTTCTGCTTTGATTATTATATCTGGTACTTTTAATATACATGAAATATTAAAGTTAGGGTTATTTTAAGATATTGGCAGAGTTGTATTGTGGTCTGAACTTGATCAGCAAATTTAGTACTGAAATTCTTAGACACAATAGAAGGAAGAGTATTTCTGGAATGCAGTAGGTCTCAGTACTTTGGCTTTGTTATCCTTAGAAGTTATGTTGGTGCACATGGAATTAGCTCCAGATGGATTGTATACCTTAGGATATTTTTTATATACTGTGAAATAAATTTTCTTGAGGAGCTTTGTTGCAAACCCAGCAAACTCACTCAGTTTTAATTCTTCCATCAAATCTAGGGAGACTGGGATTTGCCTTCTTCTAATCAAATAATTCAATACCCCATTGTTTTTTCTCTCACCTTTTCTGTATACATTTTTTGTCTTCTGTGTTTTCCTAGCCTGTCACAGTCTGTTGCACTCAGTTAACATCCACACACCACAGGCTGTAAATCACAACCGAGTCTTCTCCTCAGAGAAGATAGTGGACAACATTTTGAGTGCTAATACTTAACTGTTAGTTAAAAATAGATTCTTTCTGGAATTTTCAGCTATAGCACTGTTAAAAAAAAAAAAAAAAAAACCAAAACAAAAAGCCAAACCCACAAATGGTTTCTTTTGGAGGCTGATGAGCCCTGGGAGTGAATCACAGGATAGCTGAGGCTGGCAGGGATTTGGTGCACTCTTCCCTTGGCTTTCTGGCTGTCATGCAGCCCAGGGTGCTGGCAGGCACCTTGGCTGTGAGGACAGGCTTGGGGACCCCCAGATCCTGGGGTTTTCCCTTTGGCAAGTCATGAGGATTTTCCCATTGCCTCTGTCTGGACTTTATGTTGGGGCATACCCAGAGCTCTGCTCACTGTAGCCAACAGAAAGCAAGAACAGCCCTTGTACACTCGAATGGAGGAGAGTTTGGGGAACAAGGATGCATCGTGCTGAAGCTCTGGGCAGTGACACAGCCTGCAGGGATCCTGGAGCTCTCTGGAGTCAGCTGAGGCTGCTGACTCAACCTCACTGATGAGGCTGAGGCATTGCTTGCTCAGCTTCCAAGCAAAGATACTTCAGGAATTGCAAAGGTAAAGGAACAAAGGGAGATGCAAAGAAGATTGGATTCGTGGAGGTCCTTCCTGGTGCAGATAGATGTGGTGGGCCAGTGAGTAATCTAAATGCATGCTTAGCATGGCTTGGTGACATTTGCCTTTGCTATTAAATTATTCATGTGACATTGCCTGTACAGGTTAGCAAACCATTAACCTGCCCAGTTGTTGAAAGCAAGTTGCTTTTTGTTAAAGTGTATTGAGCTATAAAATATTTTGTAGACATAATTGATTAATCTAAATATTTAGTTGGCTGTGTTTTGGGGTGTTTTGACAGTTAAGCTTTAAATGTATTTTTTCAGTACTGTGCTATAAAAGAAATCTCACTTTCGTGAATAAATACTTCATTGATTTCCAAGTCATGCAGATTTTCTTGGCTTCTGGAAATGAAGCATTTTTCTTTATTGCATTTTCATTGATTCTTTTAATGTTTTTATAGTTACTTATTTTTTTTCTAATGCATCACATAGTACAAAGCACTTCCAACTTTAAAAGTAGTCCTGTGTTCCCTGGAAGTGCTTCTTTATGTAAATCCATGCTAAATGTTTAGGCTGTAAAAAACCCTGTAACTGGCCCCCTGCCTGAAAAATGATGGAAACTTTTTAAAAAACTATATAGACAATGTAAAAATGCCTTTCTTGACTATTTAAAAAATACTTTTGTTATGCTGCTATGTTTGGAGAGCACCTGTGTCATTTGCAGCATCTAGGAGCTTCTCCTCCTTAGGCCTTGCTGTTTTACTGACAGGACTCTTGTGGAGACATCCTGCAGCATTTGGGGTTCCTGAGCTTACCTGGTGCTCCAGGATTAAAACTTCATGGATTTTTGTCTTGGGACCAGTAAAAGTGTGAGTAGAAAGTTTAGGAGACTTTCTCTTCTGTAGCAAAAATTCTTTTTCACCACTAGGCGGGTTTACCTATCTATTTGTGCATTCAGTGTAGCTCTGATTTCAGGTGGAGGCTTTATTCCTCTTAACCTATAATTTGCCTGAAATAATCCCTAATGCTGTCCAAATATGTGATTTTATTTAGGGCTAATTAAAACACTATTAGAATCTGCTAGCTATGCTGAGAAAATGTGTGTTCACCACTTGTGGACTCAACAGATTTGTAAATCCATGCTTTTGCCACTTAGTATTAATATTACTCTACAGACAATTTAGACATTGTGAAGCCATTCAAAACTGCTCTACTAGAGTGACTTATTAAAAACATGTTATCTAATTCAACAGCTCATTGCTTTGAGCATAGCAGCTGGTGTGGCACAGAGCTAAAAAAAAAAACAAAAAACAACCAAACCAATGAGAGATTAATTTGTTGGACAGAATTGTTGTTTTTATTACAAGAGATCTTTGGCAGGAGGGAAAGCATAGCTTTTATTTTCTGTTAATCAGGATAGTAAGAAGTTTGATGTTAGTTCCTTTTACACTGCTTCGATGTGAGTATATGTGGAAGATCTCTGGCCTCTGAAGGAACTGCAGAGCTTACAGATGTCTTGGAAAACAGATGTGGATTGGGGGTTTAGTACATTCAGCCTGTGCCTTCCCCAGCTGTTGCACCCCTGTTGGAGGATGGAGAATAACCACATCTGTAGGAGATGTTGTGGCAGTGATGGAATTTCCCAGCCTGGTGTTAATGTGATAAACAGGGATTTCCTGGGACTGGAGCTGCACATAGCTGGTGTAATCCTTGCAGAGTGAATAGAATTTAACTGGAATGTGCCCAGTAAATGAGGAAGATTGTACAGGTGCTTCAAAATACAGGGGAAGATGGGATACTTATTTGGATTATGCTGGTTGCTTTGGGATTATTGGAATCTGCACTAAGGATGAATTTGTGAGTTGATTTCTCCACAACTTATAAGCAATATGAGTAACTTTGACATCTAAATACCATGGTGGTTTAATGTGCTGGAGGTCACAAAGGTTCTGTTTTTCCACAGATTTGGACACTGAGGCTGGGATCTCTTCCAAAAGTGTCCTAGAATCACGAGTGGTCTTGGTTAGAGGGACTTTAATACATCTTGTTCCAATTCCTCAGCCATGGGCAGGGACACCTTCCACTATGCCAGGTTGCTCCAAGCCCCATCCAATCTGGCCTTGGGCACTTCCAGGGATCCAGGGGCAGCCACAGCTGCTCTGAGCAGCCTGTGCCAGGGCCTCAGCAGCCTCACAGAGAAGTATTTCTTCCTAATACTTGATCTAAACCAACACTCTGTCAGTGCCTAGCCATTTCCCCTTGTGCTGCCACTACATGCCCCTGTGAAAGGTCCCTCTCCAGCTCTCCTGTAGCCCCTTTGGGCACCTGGAGGCTGCAGTTTGTGGTCACGCTGGAGCCTTCACTTCTGCAGGCTGAATAGCTCTGACTTTCTCAGCCTTTCTGTGCAGCAGAGGTGCTCCATCCCTCTAAACACCTTTGTGGCCTATTCTGGGCTGGCTCCAACAGGTCCATGTCCTTCCTGTGCTGGGATCCCAGGGCTGGATGGAGCAGTGCAGGTGGGGTCTGAGCAGAGCAGAGAGGCAGCCTGAGCTCCCTCAGCCTGCTGGTCACCCTTGATGCAGCCCAGGACACAATTCCTTGGCTCAGATCCTGTGGCCTGTTTAAACTTCCCTGCACCAAAAGACTGTGAAGGAACAGGTCTCATTTATGGAAAATAGTGGTGGCCACTCTAGAATCTCCAAGTTTGTTTTGTAAACCTGTGCATGTACCTGTGAGCAGCTCAGAGATTTTAGGAGAAATCTACCCACATAACTCAGCAAGACTTAGTATGATGCCAGTGTAGGAGTAGCAGGTTGTTAATCCTGAGCAATGACAGAAACATTTGTGCATTCACTGTGGACATTTTTAGTAAACTAAATCCATTTATCCACCGAGCTTTTTGCAAAGTGTATCTGTGACCTGGGGTTTGTGGTCTGTGTATGCTTCATGTTTATGATGTGGGTTTGTTTTGAATGTTTGCTTTTCTTCCAGAAACAACTAATTTCTCCTATGTCTGATTTTTTGGAACTATTTTTCTTGAAACTTTCTGTTTCTGGTTTCTTTTCCCAAAATTTACTTTCTTGAATGGCAAATGTTTGTTAAAGCTAATAATTGTCCGAATATAAGTAGCAAAATGAGAAACCAGTAATTTTAGTAAAACATATTTAGATTTGTGGGCGGTAACTCTGATTAATTAGGGTATTTTGAAGTAAATTTTCATTATGTTCTGCCTACAAAAGTAGTTGTGTACATAGAATCCCTTCTGGCTTCATGTTATGGGAAGGGCCTTGACCGCCAGTATTGAATGGCTGCTGCTCTTCCTTTGTAATCCTTTACAGTTCTCTCATGGGCTGTGTGTGATGAACACTTAGAAGTTGCTTTTACAGAGTGGATAACCTGTTGTCATGAAAAAAATCGAATTTAAAACTATTAAGTAGATGTGAGTTTTGTCCATGAAAATAACAATTAGACTGCAATCTTGCTAGCATCCCTCTCACGGGATCTGAACCAGACACTTTCGATGGAAGAAACACACTGAAGCAAAAAATCATTTTATTATGTTCTTCAAAAGTCTATTAGTGCTTTAGTGGGCTTTCTCCTAGTGCTTTTCTGGAAGGAGAAAGAAAATTATAACTCTCTGGAGATGTTCCGCATTGTGGTTTTTGATGGGAAATAGGGGAGGTTAAAATACCATTCTTAGTCTGGAATCTGCACAGACATCTGTGCTTGTACACACTCATGTCCCTTCAAATTGTTTCTGTCTGCCTCTAAAAATACTGCCACGCACTCTATTTGTCTTGCAGAAATGAAATTTCCTCTAATGTCCAACATCATGAAAAATTTGATTAAATATCTTAGGATGGATTTGTCTTTCAAGTGTTTGCTATCGTTTTCGATTATAATGACTTGTAACATCAGGCAGAGACATCAGCTTCCTTGTTTGTCTCTCTTTCCCCCCTCCTTTTCCACTTTCATGTCTCCCCCCTCTATTCTCCTTCCATTTCTGTGGTGGCATGATAAACATATCCATGCTCATTATGGGAGCTCTGATATGAGCAAGTGAGTATAAATTTCCCTTTGGCTGAGATTTTGGGTTGATTAAGTTAGTCATAAAGGAAGAAGGCCAAATTGCCCTCTGCATTTCTGGATGTCTGATGGGAGTGCAGTCATTATAGCATCATAATTATCCTGCAGAAGAACATATTTTGTACTTTCTATAGGATAGTGCATTGACAGAATCAGTGCTGTGCTGTTCTTGTCCTGTTTATGCCCATTTCACTCACATTATCTCAAAAACAACAACAACAAGCAAAAATATCACAAGGCTGTCTTGATCAGTGCTGCTGACTGCAGAGATGGATGCAATTTGAAGAAAAAAAAATCAGTATTATGAATAAAATTAACCAGGGGATAACTTTTTTTGGCCAAGTGTGGTTCAGAGTTGGCATAAAAGTGTCCCAGGGCTTCAAGGCTCTGCAGTGTTAAAATTCCCTCTGTAAATCCAATCTGCTGGTTACTGCATTCCTGCCTCTCAGGTGCCCATACGAGCTCCACTCCTGACTTTTTCTCAGGGCAAATTTGGCAACTTTAGGTTTCAGTGCTGAGCCATAATAAATGTGTTCTGCAGCTTTCACTGAGCGCTGATTGCTGTGCTTCTGCTCCCAGTGGGATCCTGTCTGAAATATTTGGGAGTATCAGCTGGTGTTCTACATTTCCTTGCAGGCTTATACCTTGAGCTATGCTGTTGTCTACAGATGTTAGCCCTTGGACATATTAGATTAAAAACATCAAGTGAAGAACCTGAGGAGCTGAGGATTTAGTGCTGATAATTCAGCAATCAGTAGGGTGGTGAGGAGAGCTGTGTTACTGCAGCTGCAGGTTCCTGAGGCTGATAAAGTACACATGCTGGGTTTTCCTAGGGACTTCTTAGTTTTGCAAAACCTTCCTAATGGATTAGATTTGAAATCTGGACTGGGGGAATCTAGGATGTTAACAAGTCTCCCAATTTTATATTTAACTCATGCTCTTGCTTGGGCTAATTTAGAGGTTCATGGAATTGTGGAATGGTTTGGATAGGACGAGACCTCAAAGATAAACTTGTTCTACCCTCTTCCATGGGCAGGGACACCTTGCACTATCCCAGGTTGCTCCAAGGCCTGTACAACCTGGCCTTGGGATGGGGCAACCACAGCTCCTCTGGGCAGCCTGTGCCAGGGCCTCAGGGGTAGAATTTTAGAATTCTCCCCTCACAGGGTAGAATTTCTTCTTCACACCTCATCTAAATGTGTAGGGGGATACAGTATGGGTAAATGAAGGTGGTATAGAATGTAATCTTATCCCCTAAAGAGTTGCAGCTGAGCCAGTTACTAAAGACTGGGAGCAGGCCTGATGTTAACAGGCCGCAGCTGTAGCCAATAAGAACAGTGTTATAAAAGAGTGGATTGGTGGGGTCTGGAGTTAGATGATTACTGCAAGGACCAGGAACAGTCAGTGCTTAGAGGAGATGCCTATGAGAAACATGGAGAAGGTATGAAACTGTGGCAATATGGAATCCTTGCACTATAATGATAATAGAGCTCTTGCAATATAAGACAACATAAACCTACGATCTTTCAGTTTGAAGCTGTTCCCTCTTGTCCTGTCACTACTTGCCCTTGTACAAAGTCCCCCTCCAGCTTTCTTGCAGCTCATCTTTAGATTTTGGAAGCCTGATGTTTAATTTTTTTGTTTTAAGTATTTGTCATTCCTGCATTCTAGTACATAAAGGAAACCCTAAGGCTTTTGCCACCTTCCTTTCCACATCCCAGAAAACCCTGTCATCCTGAAACTTTGAGGATTGCATGAGGCAGATTTAATGGGGATTACTTTTCAAATACCTGCTGGGATGTATTTGCAAACCTGTACACTCTCACATTGTGACATTGATGTTTGTTCTCTGTAATTCATATGTGGTGCGACAGTGCAGGCCTTACTCTGTGTGTGTCTGCTTATTTGCACATGTGCATCTCTGTTTCTGAAATTAAATATAAACTCAGGATTCCCTTCTAAAAAAATAACCTTCTAAAAAATAACTTCTTCTGAAAGTTTTGTAGTTTGCCAAAAGATACAGAATTTCAGATGCTAATTGCCTCAAAAATTTGCCTGTGTTTGTGGACCCGCTATTTTTGGACCTTTTTAAATGATTGCAGTGTAAGGGAAATGAACAGTGTTTTTAGAAGCTTATGTGTGTTAAAAGCATTCTATAAAGTTGCATTAAGTAGATTATTATGCTTTTAAAATATGATTTTTGCCCTTTTAAAAAATTTTTATTTCATCCCCTTGACTTCAAGAAGCCTTTTTTCAGACTCAGCAGTTGGTAACATTTAATTTTCTGTCATTTAATGTCTTTAGAGATGTGTTGACATTTCTGCTTTTCAGAGTAGCATTTCTACTTCCTGTCATCAGCCTGTGTGTTATAAAGCACCATATTAACCTTTCTAGCACATTTAGGTGTTGCACACAAGACACTTTTTATGGAATACTGTGCCACTCGTTAAATAAGTTGTGCATATTGTCTGAACACTGAAATTCAGTCAAGACAACTATGGGTGTCTATATATTAATGGTTTCAGGGTACAGCACGTAATTTAAAGAAACTTTGGTTTGCCTTCAGGAAAAATTCCAAAAACCAGTCTCTGAACTGAATAGACTGTTTGCTGCCCTTGACTTCTCGCAGTCTTGTAAAGATTTTAGTGTTGGGTTGAAAGAGCCAGCAAACACCTAAAGGAAGTGATGGGAGAGAAGAAAAAAGGTCTCGTGCAAGACTTCTCACCAAGCGCTTAATCATGACAGATGGCTCTGATGTGTGAGTAGTCAGAAATAGCAAGGGAATGGGTTTAACTGAGGGCAACTCTTGTCCTAAAATGTCAGGAGCTGTGTGCTGCATTTGGAAACCACAGAATATTCATTTGTCATAGGGCTCCATGTATTTTTATAGCTTTTTAAAAGTACCAGAAACTGTCAAAGTATATTCAATCCCCAAACACATTACACAGTGTGAATACAGGAGGAATAGTTCCAGCTTTGTGCTGGAGTGATGGAATACCTGGAGCTGCTCTATCTGCACAGAGCTTTAAGGATGGAAGTGTTTAAAAAGTGCTGAAATCCCAGGTCAGGTCCCCAAAGCAGCAGCAGTGCAGCAGTTTTGTGTGCTGCTTTCAGCTGCAGGTTCCTGGAGCACAGGTGATGAGTTCAGATGCTGAGGCACTGGGAGCAAGCTCCACTGCTCCAGGTTTCAGAGCAGATTTGGCTGGCAGCAGGTCAGATGGAAATTGCTGATGGAAATTCAGAGGAGATTTACCCTGTTGCAGTCTTTCACTCTTTACATGAGGTCTTTTAAAGTTCCTGCATTTTTAATTTGTGGCAGCCAGCTGAGAATGCTAATGACACTATCTGATGGTGATCAGTGATTTTTTTTCACATGTCCTTCTAATCATAACCTTAAAGTGATTCATAAACTCCAAACACTACACTGGCTTTTAGTTCACCAGGCAGTTAATGGTCTAATACATCTGCAGAATAAAAATCCAGCAATCAACCTTTATTCCTATAATTGTATGACAAAAACAAAGTTAGTGACACAAGGGAAAGAGACTAGGAGAGGCAGAGTGTTTGTTAGGTGAGAAAAATAATTAGCTGGATTTATTCTAAGCTGAAAGCACAGCTGAGAAATATTTGGGAAACAATATGCAAAGTAGATAAATAAAGGATAAATGTGATTTTTAAGTTGTATGTTCACAAATGGTTCTGAACTCTGGTTCTTTATTCATGTCATATTGAGATCAGGTCCATCTTAAGGTGAATCCAGGCTGGATGGAGCTCCTGGCCTAGTAAAAGCTGTCGCTGCCTGTGGCAGGGGAGTTGGAACAGGATGATCTTTAAGATCCCTTCCAACCCAAACCATTCCATGATTCTATGATTATCTAATTCTTACGTTGAAATTAAAAGTTTTAATTTCTGTTAAGTGAGCAAGAACAAAAACTTTCTGTCCAAAATCCAGTGGTTATGGTAAGGAAGAAGCCTGGCATAATGCACAGCATTTATGTTTTTTGACATAAAATCCTTTCCTTTGTGTCACATCGTGGTCAAAATGATGCTATTAAACAAGTTGGTTTCAGTCCAGGAAAGCAACTTAGTCTGAATGTTTGCTCCCCAACTATTTCTGTTTCTAATCAGGGAAGGTCACAGGCCCCTAATTCTACTTTTGTCCTGTCTCCTGACGCTGTTATGTGGCTCAGAGGCATTTGCCTGGTCCTGTTCTCTGTGGGATATAATCTGTCTTGTCTGAAAACATATCTACAATCACATTCTGCAGTTGAGGAGAGATTTTGCCAGGATGTCACAGATGCTGGAGAGAGCAGATCACTGAGAAACTTGGAATATCAAAACTTCTCCATGGCATACAGAAATGGGCTCTGGATTTTGTAATAATAGGTGTGACTGCAGGCTGCACACTAAGCTTTATTTCCAAGTCCCAGGTGATTCTGAAAGCAAATGTCAGAGCCTTATTAAATGAGTTAACATTATTGTTAGGCAGAAAAAGTCAAGTGGATTTTTTTTTTTTCTTAGGGGTGTTTTAAAGAATATTTTTTTTCCCCATGTGATTTTTGCTTCCCAATCTGGACAGGTTGGAAATTTTGCCCTCATTCTGTCTCCCTCTTTGTCCTGGCTGCAGGGGGAAAATGCAGAAATAGGTGTCGTGGTTTTGATGTGAAGCAGTTTGAGAGAACTCTGCAGAATCTGTTACATGATCCAGCTATCCTGTGTACACACTTCGTGGTGCTGTGTCTGAAGCAAAACTTGCAATTTGGGGAGCATCAGCTTTGTTCTGAGATGAGTTTACTTTTAGAAAGCATTGAGCAGTGCCAAGGGAGCTCTAAATGCTCTCTGAACATTGTTGGGGTGGCTCACACGGTGATGGTGAATCCCTGCCCACATCCTGGCCAGTTCATGGAACAGGCTGTGAATCTTCTTCCTCCTGAGTGTGGTACATGTGGCTGGCAGCAGGGAAATAGGGGAATGTGTTTGGTTTTTAGGAAATGAGGAAGCAGAATGAGGGAGCTTTGGGATTTTGTTGCAGAGAGTTCATGAAGAAAACTTTATTTTTAAAGAAGCATGCAAATATCAGTGGGTGCACATAGAAATGGTGGTTGATAAAAGCCAATGAGTGAAAGCACTGTAATAAGGAATACAGGTAATTTTGCAGTAAAATAATGTGGGGGTTTTTATTTTTTTTTTTTGTAAATCCATGCTGTCACTGTTGTGGTGTTTGTGAGGGTCCCCAGGACAAGGTGAGAGATTAAAATCTGACTCCATATTCTCAGAAGGCTGATTTATTATTTTATGAAATTTTATTATATTAAAGAATGCTATACTAAAATTATACTAAAGAATAGAGAAAGGATACAGACAGAAGGTTTAACAAGAATGATAATGCAAGCTCCTGACTGACACCTCAGTTTGACACAGCTGATGGTGATTGGTCATTAATTAAAAACAAGTCACATGTTTGGATGAACAATCTCCAGAGCAGCAAAAACTGGAGAAGCTGAAGCTTCCCAGGAGAAGAAATCCTGGCAAAGGGATTTTTCAGAAAATATCATGGTGACAACTGTATTGTTGAATTGCTACCCTCTCAGAATTCCTGATTGAGACAAGGTCAGTGTTGGACACAGGACATTTATAAGTGCAGAGAAAAGATGAGATTTAATAATCCATATTCATGGCCATGAATATTCATGGCATTGAATTTTGTCATTTGTAAGGTGGAAATATCTCAAACATAAATGTAGCAATGCTTTCATTGCTGAGTGATGGTTTTGATAGATTTCAATGGCATGTGCTGGATGTGGTTGGGTCTTTTTTCATTCATCAGTAAATACTGAAAAATTCATCAGTAAATACTGAGAAATTCATCAGTTCACAAGTTGGGTCCTTTTGGATTCATCAGTAAACACTGAGGAAAAAAAATAAAGTGATTTTGCTCCTAGAACATCAGATCATATTAAGGTTTCAGATACTTGTTAAAGCCACTTTAAGGCAGTGAACCAGCAGTCAGATTGTTGCTTTTAAACATCTGGGATACCCTGTGCTCTGTGCTGTTGCAAATCCCTGATTTTCAGCCAAAAAAGGGGTTTCATGGCTCTTTTCATCTACCTTTCCATGACTAAAAGCTTATATTTTTTCATTTGTGTGTATAAACACAAAGCACTTAAGAACAATGAAGCACTTTTGTCAGATGTGGAGGATAAAAACACAGTGAAAACTGGAAATTTCTGGAAAGCTGGATTGCATTTCAAAATGCAAAAGCAGTGAAAATGGAAATCCTCATATTCATCAATCTGAAGTCATTCCAAATTATGCAAATCATGCCAATTCCAATGTCATTGATATTTAACTTCAGTTATAAATAGAAATACTTTGCATTTATTGAAAGATGAAAAATCCCCCATTTTCAATGAAGAATTATAATAAACATTGTCTTCACTTTATCTTGAAGTTGATTAAAAGGATTGTGGAGAAGTTTCTCCTCTATTTTTCTCTCTCCCTTTTAGATTTGTTTCTTGTCTCCCTTAGCATCGCCAAGGTTTTTTTGTTTTCCTGTGAATATTAGCACCTGACCAAAACCAACCTTGCTGTAAGACAAATCTAGGTTTCCTAATAATTACATTACTTCAGATTCAGAAGGAAATTTGACCCAAAATACTGTAAAAAACTTGTAGTCTTAGGAAATTTGTTTGAGGAACACTTAATGTTTTTGGTTTACGAATGCTGCAAGGCAGGAAGCAAATGCTGTAAAAGATGCTGCTGGTATTTTGCCTTTATTTTCTTGCATGGTTTTAGCCTAAAGCAGCTGAATGTTTCTGGAGGCATTTGTCTCCTGGCAGAGGTGTTGGTGGACTACAGGATGTGCTAAACAGAACCAGAACAGCTGGGCAGAGTTTAGACCTGATAAAGGATGGAATAGGCCTGTTGTAAAGCTGAACTTACTTTGTATTTGTCTTTAACAAGCACTGTTTATCTGTCTTTAATTAGGTAAGTTAATGACTTGGACCTCCTGGTATTTAGGGTATAGAGATAATAGTTTATAACAATTAATTTCCTAACTCCTCCCTAGTGCCAAACAATTAATCTTCAAAGGCAGCCTGGTTATCACACTTGGTGATAGGAACTTGGACTATAAGCCTCAAAATTTGAGCCCTTTTTGTAAATAAATTTGTAAATTTATTTAATCAGGGAAGAGTGTTTTTCAGGGAGAAAGCATAAAGAATGCCATGTCATTTGGATGAGGAAGTCTAGGAAAGTGATCATGCCTTAAGGACACGAGGAATGAGCTGCCCTTCTTCCTTCCTGTGGTGGCAGAGCAGGATCAGGCAACTCCATCTACAGAGTGCTTCTGCCTGGTCTGAGCATCCTCTATCCCAAGTGGAAATTATATGAGAAATTTGTAGCTTTTAAAATTTTTAATTCACTAAGAAAATCATTAAGTGGCCTGAATCCTCCACTCAGAATTAGTTAAATGAAAGGATGCTAAGAGATGTCCTGTCATTTTCCACATTCAGAAATGGAATAATATATTATACTTTTATGTGCCAGAGTTCTTTAATGTGAGAAATAAAAGATAGCCATGAAAATGTATTGAAGGACTGAAAATAGTATTTCAATCAAAGACTATGAAATATTAATTTGCTTTTTTTGTCAGGAATAGAATCCTCTGCTAACAGTTCAATCCTTCCCTTGGATTTTTCTCAGTGTCAGGCTAGGTATTGGTGCTGCATCTTATTTTCTCTTCCCATAGTTTGATATTGAATAATGGATGTTTTTGTGTAGTTCACTTTGTTTGTACACAAGTCCAGCATGTGAATTCTATGCCTTTGCTCTGCAAGGTCTGGCACTGCTGTTCTGAGGGCCCTCACTGGAGAGCAGAACTCTCTCCCTGTGTGCTGTTTTTTCCATTGCCTGCTCGTTCTAAATGGGTTATTTTTAATAAATCACTTCTTGATCTCTTTTCCTGAATGAAACGAGAGTCCAACTCCTGACCTCGTGCAGGACACCCCAGCAATCCCACCCTGTGCCTGAGAGCTTTTTCCAAATTCTTCTTGAGCTCTGTCAGGCTGGGGCTGTGACCACTTTTACCACCTTTTTACCCTATCTTACACCTTAGTTTATTTGGAGTTGAAACAGATTTATTTTTATTTTTTAACTAGCATAGTTGACATGAAAAGCCTGGCTTTGGTGCTTGAAAAAAAAAGTTTTGTTTTCAAAGGTTTTTCAGAGATCTGTTTTTCCTTTGTATTGAACTGAGTAGACCCTGAGAATAATCTTCATTCTCTCACTTCCCAACAACAAGAAAAGAATGCATCCTCAATATTTTCTGGTCCCTCGAGGTGCCTGCTTGGTAATACCCTCCCTGCAGTGCTGAAGTGCAAGGTCTGCACATCTCTGAGCTCAGCTGCCAAGTAGAGTTATGTGTCTTCAAGTGCAAAAATTGAAGTGGAAATAAAGAATTAGGTTGTCTCAGCCAAGAGTGCAATCAGTGGTGAGAAACTGGGACTATAAGTTTCTTAACATAGCTGCAGTGATTTATGTGGGGAGGGAGGAGGGTTTGAGAGAACATGCTGACATGCAGCATTGGTGTTTCAGCGGCGGGCGTGGGCTGATCCTCACTTTGCAGCTCCCAGCTTCTCTCAGTTGGTCTATCCCACCACATGTCTGTCTTCTCCCTCCCAGGCACTGTCATGAACCTCTCTGTGACCATCTCTCATGAGAACACCTCAGTAGTGCCACAAGCTTAAGGGTGCTGTGAAAGTCTTTTTTATAAAAGGATTTATTCAGACTGTGTATCGTTCATGATTCCTTCAATTTAATACACACCATGCAGAAACCTGTTCTTGAGATGTTCAGACTCTTCAATATCAAAAATAGACTCAAGGGAAGAAGGTATTGAGGGAGACAGGACAACCTGTCAGCAGCCTCTGGCTTAACATATCTGGTGGGAAGTTCTAATTTACCATCAAAGTGGCAGCAGCTCACTTGGTGAGGAGTGCCAAGGAGACAGATGGCAATGTTGAAATATTCTCTGTTGTGCCTATCATCAGGTCTAGTAAAAACAGAACTCAGGAGCAACAACATGTTGTAGTAGAGTAAATAATACTTGCTACCACTTTTTTATAGGGAGTTAGGCTGTTTGTTGGAAGCTGCTGATGTACAGCTGAGCTGGTTTCTTTAATATGCAGGGAGAAGAAATATTAGGTGGGAAGACAGGTTTATATTAATATTGTGCTACCTTGGAGCAGATAAATTAAAATTTCATTCCTGTAGAAAAAGATTAACTTTAATGTTCAAGTTCAGTGGAGGTAAGCCCCAGAGTGCAAGTGGGGATAACTCAGCTTTGGCTTTGGGTGCCTGCCTCTCTTTCTTGGCTCTTTGTCCCATATTCAGATCTGGCTGATGCTCTGCTTGTTTTCTTATATTTTAAAGGCAGCAGGCCTTGCTTTCTGGTGAGAGGCTCTATAAAAGTGACATGGACACCTGAAAAGTGTTAATTGGTCTGTCACCCTCATCTCAGTGGGAAAGGTGAGGCTTTGCTTGAGAAAGAAGGATTTACTTAAGTTGTTCCCTTTGAACAGGGACCTGAAAATCAGGGTTGAGTTGTGTGCTGTCCCTTCTGGCTCTGTCCATGGATCTGGGCATGTCTGAACCTCTCTTTCTTGGTATGTGCAGTGGTGATGCAATGGTGCCAGGAGCAACAGCATCCACTGCAGGCATTTTTGCACTGCCCAAATGCATTTGGCTACTTGTAGGTGGCATCAAATTCCTAAAAGCTGCCATTTGGGAACAACATGGGCACTCTTCTACTTTCTCTAGATCTTTTACTAGCTGCTCTGTTACAACTTTGAGTCTTGGAGGTTGATTTCTAACACAAAAGGAAGCAGAAAAGTAAGAACTAACTTGTAGTTTTATGAAAATATTGCTTATGTCTTTGTTATTGCTGCAAGTTGTATTAAAAAGAAGTACTCTCAGTCTTTGAAGGACTAGCTCCTTTCTGGACAGACAGGCAGAACAAGAAGAATACAAAGTACTTGTAGTGATATAATGAGCTTTAAAGGACACAAATATTAAATAGAGGGATCATATATATTAATATTGGTGTTTCTGGTGGCAAGCTGATTTGGTGTCTGCATTTCTTTGTCTGCATTCCAGTCAGGGCAGTGATTCCAGCTGGACTTTTGAAACCTGAAGGAAAAGGCCCTGTTAGACCCAAAGACTGTATTTATTTTTCTTTCTGTCCTAATTTCTTTGTGTGCAAAGATACAGAGAGCTGCCAGTATTTAATTTCAAGAGTTATTCTTTCAACTGTTATTGTATTCCACAGGTATATTCTCAGTGTAACATATTTTATGACCTATTTTCCCTTCTTCCACAAAAGTAATTTTGTCCATAGTCTTGTTCTGTTAGACACATTCCAATAAAAAATTTAATCTTGTATTAGTCTAGGTTTTGGGAGGGAGCAGGAAATAGTCCATGGATGTGGGCTTGACCCTCAGGAGGGATCTTTGGTTACGTTTCCAGCTTCAGCAGACATCAGGGCTTGGTATGTAAGCTTTGCAGAAAATCTGACCTGTAACATACTGTGCAAATTAATCTTAATCCTTCCTTATGGCTTCCTTTGGAGTCACTTAAGATCTACAGGTTGCCTTGTAGGCAGCAGCAGAAGAAAAGCTCCCCTTCCCTGTAAATGTGAAATGTAAAATGCTCACTGAAACTGAAATAAGAGTTTATGGTGTTCCTGGCAAAACAATGCAGTCCCTCAAGATTTCTATTTTCTCTCCCATCCCAAACAAAAGGAAATACACTGGATAGATTAAAATGGAAGGCATATAGGATGGTTAGGTTGCTTAAAATTAAAAACTGGGAGAGAAAAACAAAAGTAAATAAGAGAGACTTAAATGATATTTGAGCAGCAAAGATTTAGGATTTTTTTTCTTCCTTTAAGATGAGCAGATATATTAGTAATTCCTATCCCAAGGACATGTACTCCTTGTTAATGATACAAGGTAGATGAAGTGCAGCTAAATGCTTCCCTATTTAGTTTAGTATGTTTTCTATAACCAGGCAAGTAGGACAGAGATGTTCTGCATTATAACAAGCACATCATTAAAATGACAGATGACCATAAAATTAAATCTTCCTGTCCCATGGGGTGTTTTTGAATGTTAAGTGAAAGCATCTGCAACTGATTATTTTGTCCTTGTTAAGCTCAAACAGTCCAGAACTTTGAGTTTTTAAATGCAGGTTCATCTCTTACATTGTGTATTTGTGATGAAATAATTGAATAAAAAGACTCAATATATTTTTAATAACATAGACTTATCTCACTGATTGATTGTGATTTCAGTCTTGGTTGAGATCTTCCTATGCATGTGTTGTTTTAATCTAGAGGTCTGGCTGGCAGTCTCATGAGTTCAGTTTGTAGGGAAGTATGTTATCAGTCTTTTTTTTTCCATTTAAGTTATATATTAATTTAAATATTTATACTATATTTGTTTCTTTTAATTTAAATATTTATCTATTTATATCGAATATAAATTAATATATATTATTTTTATATTTCTTCTTATGTCTAAGAGCAGCAGGTATAGAGGTAGATAAGAATGTATTTGGCCATTACATTTGGGACAGAAAGAAATATTGAGGGATAAAGAGCCCAAAACAAAGTATTAAACCCAAAATTTATTCAAGTTGTGGTGTCTTTGTGACTGCATCTTCATATCTTTCATATACGGAAACTTGAGTTTTCACTAATGCTAAAATTTTGTAAATGTAACAGACCTGCATTTAAAAAACAGAAATGGCTTTTTTTCATCCTGATGGCCAATTGCATATAACAACATAAGTCAGTAGCAATATCCTTGACCATTTAATTTCTCTTTGCCATTCTAAATGATACTCATCTAATGTAAAAACAAACCTGAAGATGGGTTTTCCACGTGAGAGGCTGTATTTTGTGTGGAAAAATGTGATGCAGGGTTTTATCATGCACTGCTAATAAGTTTTAATAATTTCTTGTTCTCTGTGTACTACTCTGTATGACACAAATATCTAGAGTAGACCTAGGAAGAAGAAGGCAAAAGTGATGGACCCAAGGAAACTGTAGGTCCAGGGAGACATTCACTGCTCTACTATTAATTAGGTATTAAACTATTTCAGTTGACTGGGTAGAACTTGCAGTTAAAATAGTCTAGGTTAATCATATTTTTTCCTCTGAGTTAAACAGAAAACAAATTTTCTTCAAAGTGCCTACAAGGGAAAAAAAGGTGAACAAAAAACCCACCAAACCCCTGAAGTGAAAACATAAACTAGGCAGTGCTTTCTGACCTGCTGACCGTTTGCTGCTTTATTTACTAGGGCGTAATTATTATTAAAAAGAAATAAATCTAAACCAGATCAGCAAATAGTCCTGCAAACTCAGATAATCTGTACATTCGAGGGCTACAATTTTCCTATTTTACAGCCTTCTTAAAGACACTGTACCTGCAGAACCCACAGCTATATGCAATCAATTGATTGCTAAAAGTTATTATCCCCCTAGGATGCTTTCCTTTTCATATGTGCTAGAACATTAAATTTAAAAATTAGCCCTGCTGTGAAACTAACAACAGTCTTCAACTGAAAAATGTCAATCCACTTCAAACAATTTCAAGAAGATCCTATTTTGCCCTTCACTTACCCAAAAAAAAAAAAAAAAAGAAAAAAATTTAGAGTGTGAAGGGGCTGTGCAGCACAACCTTACTGGAGGCCAAATCCTGAAATCCTGCCTGGCTGAGGATGATGGAGATGGAGCCCTTGGCATGGCCTTGCCCCTGTTTTGCTGCAGTGTCTGAGGGAGGTGACAGTGGGACATTCACCAGCTCCTCTTGGGAAGGTGACAGGAGCTGAAGGACTTTGTGAAGAGCACTCCCCACTGAGCATCTTCCTCTCCTCATCCTGCCTGACAATTTATATCTTTGGTGAGACCGAGCTGCTGGGTTTATTTTTCAGTGCACAGGAACAAAAATAATGTGCAGTGTGTGAGAAGACCCTGAGTAACTCTTAGGGGTTGGGGGATGGCAGCACCTGTGACCAGTCCTTTCCTTTGGAAACTCGGTCTCAAAGAAGCTGAAAACACATTCAGGCTGCCTGAAAAAATAAAGACAGAAAACCTGATCTGGAATGTCTCTCTAATGTTCCAATGTGTATTGGGACAGTGTAGTGGAAAATCTTTCACTGTGAGAAATACAGCTGCTGTACAGTCAACTGAAATAGTTTAATACCTAATTAATACTAGAGCAGTGAATGTCTCCCTGGACCTACAGTTTCCTTGGGTCCATCACTTTTCCCTTCCTCTTCCTAGACACATATATTTGTGTTATAGAGAGTAGTAGACAGAGGACAACACAAATACAGGCATGTTTGTGTGGGTCAGTGGAAAATCAAATTTTCCACTTGAAGTTTTGCTGTACCTTCTCCCAAGTTACCAGAGATGTAATAGATGGTAAAAGAAAGCCCATGCTAAAAACTTTTAAATTTTGCGTTTTGCAAAGCCTACTTTTACATGGTATTTTCTTCTCCTTGCAGTGTTATGCCAGCTCTGATTTTGTCCCCTTTCGTATTTCACAGTCATTTCATGAATTGCCCTCATCCTCTGCTTAGTTTCAATTGCAGTTGCCATTTTGATGTCTCTCTAAGAGTTTCCAAATTGCTGTATCAGCTCTCAAAATACCAGACAGTCACTAGTCTGATTGAAAAAGCAATTGGAGCATTATCCACCACATTATTTAGGAAAAGAGGAGCTCTGCTGCTCAGTGTTGAGGCAAATCCTACTCTGTCTCCTGCAGAAGCCACAGAGCTGCATTTTTTAAGACCATAATAGGTTTCTTATGTTCATTAACTTCAACATTTTGTGCCATTCAGAATAAATCCAAAATCGTTTGAGTTTATAGTGGAATTGATATTATTATTATCATCTAGAAGTCTTTGAACCTGATTTTCCTTGCATTTGAAAGGGCAACTTAGTTATGTTTGCTCCTTGGCGATACATAAAATTAGCCAAAATTAATGCAGAAACATGTCAAAAAGAAAAAGGAAGTGCTGTGTTACAGGCAGTGGGTTAGATTGATCTCAATTAGCTTCAGCCACCTACAAACTGAGCAAGGTTTCAGCTCCATTGCTCTCAGTGGAAAATGCAACCCTCCCATTTCAGCCATCTCCAGCAAGAAGGGATCAATTCAGACCCCTGCCACCTCCTCATTTTTGATTAACTGTAGAGGAAGGCTCCAAAATGTGCAGGATAAAAAAATCCTTATTTGGTTTTGGCTGAAAACCCTCATGTAAAAAACTTTGTCATCAGACAGCGTTTACCTAGAGGAGCAGAAAAGTTTTCAGTAACTGTGAAAGTCAAATGTGTTTGCAGTAGCAACTTTGCCAAACAGAAAGCTGGTTTAGGAAGCAGCACACGTGCAGGAGTCAAACCAGCAACTGGATATTTGCAGGCTGTCAGGCTCTAGCAGGAAAAGGGGGAAGCTGGCCTCATTGGAAATGGGCTTCTTACAGGGTTTGTCATCTTTCCTGCTGCCTGTCACTCCTAATTTCCACACTGAGCTGTGTTCAATCAGAACATATAGCAAGTGTATGGAAGTGTAATAGCTAAACCCTGTGAGAGTTTTTGCATGGGGGCAGTGAAGGAGGAGAGGTTTAAATAGCAGCACTGTGGAAAAGGGAGATGTGAGGAAAAGTTCACTATGAATATGGAAGAAACAGCCTGATTGAAAATAATTTTTCAAACTAAAACATTGCAAAGATCAAGTATATTTTGGTAATCATGGCAATAATTTTCTTTTTTTAGAGTGAGCAGGTAAAATTTTGGTGACAAGTTGTATTTGAAAGTGATATTTTTTTATTTGGTGCTAAGCTTATGATAGATGATGTGTGGTATAATGTAGTTCTGTCAATGCTGAAATGGATATTAGCTCATTTTTTTCCTGCTTTCTTCCTTTGAACGATCAGTCTGAGCTTGGCATTTAACTGAAATTCAGATTTCATTAATTTATTATTAATAGTAGTTGCTTCCAAAAGTGCAAAGAAATGAGAAGCTGTTGGGGTTTTTAACCAGCAGCGCAATTTATCAGCTGTGTTTGTGGAAGTTTGTGAAGGCTCACGTCTCTCTGGATTGGAGAGAGAATTCTGTGTGTCTTAGGAGCTCAATTACTGTCACCTATTTCTTGCTGAGTCCCAGGTGATGCTCACTACATTTGTGTGAGGAAAGAAGGAAAGCTCTCCAGGCTTGCTGCAACTCATCATTTTGAGCGAGAGCTTTTTCTGACGACGCATGAAAGACATCTGTCATGTGCTGCTATTCATTGCTCATGGGTAATAGCAGCAGTACTTTGTGTAAGTGTAACTGTTTTGATTTAAACTTTATCAAGTGCTTTATATAATGGATAAATAAAAAAAAAAACAAAAAAAACCTGTCAAGACTTCTCTGGCAGCACAATGTTCAGTCTCCAGCAATAGCCACATGCAGCTGCTGAAGTCTGACCTCCAATCCACTGCAGCTCAGTTGCTGCCCAAGCTGCTTCAGGACAATTTTGAAACCTTTTTCTTTTATATAGTAATTTTTCTAATCTGCCCTCCAGCATTTTTTAGCATCTGCAGCATCCTGTAGCAGTAAGTTCGTGGTTTAACCACAGCCTGGGTGAACTCCCTTTTTAAATTTTTTTTGGTCCTAAACTGGTCTAATGGTAGTGCCATTAACTGGTGAGTGATTCCTGTGTTAGAATAATGAGTAACTGCTCTCTTCCATTCATGCTCTCCCCATTATTCATGTTTTTGAAACAATTTCTCCCTGATTATGATTAGAATGGCCACACAGATATGTGAGATTGACTGTACCTTAAAGCCTTGTTCCATTTTTGTTATATATATATATATATATATATATATATAATAATAATACACATTTTCTGTCCAGGAAAACCCTTAAGGCTGGATTTTCTTTATTTCAGCTGAGTAGTTTTCATTCTGCCCCTGCAGAGTAAGGCACTGTTTGCATGGGCACAAGTGGCAGGTAATGTTGGAAGGAACAAGGTACACATGTGGCTTCCATGCTTGCGCAGACCTTCTCAAGAGCAGGGAATAAAGAGCTACAAATAATTTACAGTTGAAAATGCAAAAGTATGAACATTTAAAATAAATAATAATTTTTAGGCGATGTTCCTTTCATGTGAAAATAGCAGAATTTAAGGTATCTACAAAATGTACTGGGTCCAGAACAGAAAGAAATCCTTCAAATTCATCTGTATAGCCTGGAGGCCAAATAGACTGTGCAGTTAAATAATGATTGGATTTCATAGCCTGTTTATTTACAGGGATGCATTTATGCAGTGTCTGTAATGAAAATCTTGCCTGTTTATGAATTAGTGTTGGTTGGTTGTTTTTAGTTGGGTTTTTTTGGTTTGATTTTTTTTTTTTCCTTTTTCACTTGGTGTGTGTAGGATCTGCCATGCAGAGATAGGGTGGTTTTCTTTCTTCTTTGCTGTTTAAAAAACAGTTTTTCAGACTGTAAAGTAAGTCTTGTATTATGCAAAGAAATGACTATTGAAAAGGAAAATGCACCCTTAGGTAGCATTCAAAAAAGCAATATAATAAGAGTTTTTTCAATGCCTTGAAGGCCAAGTCTCTCTATATGTTAATAATAAATGCCCCAATTTCCCAGGCATGCTATTTTTATAATATAGTTTTCCTGCCTTAGGTTTTAGCTAAATAAATTATGCTCGCTGTATGCTACAATTGGAATAGCTTGGTAACATCATGATTGGATCTGTGATAATTTACAGCATGTCATAGCTTTTCTCTGAAGCATGAGAATTGGTTTATCTGTGCCTGTCTGTGGCCTGATGGGATTGGCACTGTTTTTTTCCAAGTGTGTGCCCTTGTGATCTTCACACAGCGTGGACTTTTGTGGTGTGAAAATTCACATCCAGCCCTTTGGAATACCTGGAGACAGCTTGAAGGGGCTCTGCTGATAACAAAAGTGAGGGGTGGTGTTCTTATGCTAATGTCCCAATAATTTTTTTTTTTTTCCTCCTGCACACCTGAATTCATGTGCTCATATCAAAATAGAATAATTCTTGTGCAGGCCATTATTCTTTTTGTTTGCAGGGGAAATTTGGAATTTATGGCATAAAGCCACCTATAACAGCATAGCACAGAGTTTTTGCAAGTCACCAGGAGTGCATTTGAATTTATCAATGCAGGTTGCCTTTGGAGCTGGCTTTGTCCTCCCCTTTTCCTGGTCCTTTAATCCAGCTGAGCATGGGTGATGTTCCCTGCCCTGGCTTAGCATTCTGTGTTTAATTGGTTTTGTATGAAAAAAATTGTTAATTGTTGCTTTCATTGTGTTTTCATATCTTCTACAATACCATGATTTAGCATGACTTAAACCCCAAAAACCAGAAATCCTGTGTGGCTTTATCACTATTGTTAATGAAGCGGTTGTCCTGGTTTAGGGCAAATTTTGGGAGGAAAATTGGAGAGGGAAACAAGCATCATAAAGTCACCCCAGGACAGCTGTAGAAAATTACAGAAAAGAACAAAGTAAATCTTGTAACAAGGAAGGTGTAAAAGGTTTCACTTTTTAAAAAAGCCATGAGATTTTGTTGGGCAGCATCAGAAATAATGAAGGTGACATGAAAAGATGCAGAGTTTCCAATGGTGCAGTTGGTGAGAAGTACAAAATCCTAGCAGGAATAGCTCATGTGATAAATAGTACTGGGTAGTGACCTGGTTTTAGCTGTGTGTTTATGATATTTCTCCTCCCCATCTATCTTGCCTGCTTTGTCATATTCAAAATTGATGACCGAGCCTTTCCTGAACTTCTGTCTTCCTTCCCCAGGCCCTGCATGTACTGAGCTCGTTCTGTCTTTATCCTACCAAAATGAGAATCATTCATTTCAGAAAATCCACTGTAGAACTGGGAAAAGGGCAGAGGAAAGTAGCACCCAACTCTATTTTTGTCCTGTGAGTGAGGAGATGTTCTTGACATCAACTGTTGCACAGAACAGGATTGTAAAATATGGGATTTGAGATGGGATGTAGGGCCAGTCCCTGCTGGAAAGAAGTTTACTGCACATGAGGAGCTGGTCTATCAGAAAGGAAAATTTAGCCAAGCAATCAGTGAAAAAAACACATGCAGAGGGAGAAAAAGCCATTAATTTAGCACAAAATCAAGATCCTGGAAAACAACATGAATCAATACATCAAAGAAGATGAAAAGAAGGAATGCTTTGTCTTTGTGCAAATGTTAAGTGCCTGCAATAAATAAAAAGTAATGAAATCCCTAATTTATAATACATTTGAACAGGTTGCTAATAATCTAGCCTAATGGGAAAATTCATATGATTGAAAGGCTGAAAACGTATTTAAATAGCACTGGGAGGGAAGAAGAGGAGAAGTGGTGGCTAAAATATGTGATATCTTTATGAAGTAACTTTCTGGAATGATCCACAGCTCCAGTTTCTGATAGGTAATGTGTAAAATGGGGATCCAGCTCACCATGTGCACCAGCAGGGAACAACAGGGCCAGTTCCTCCTGCAAGGTGTAGGAAGAAAAATCAGTGTTATGGGAGACTTGAATTTGTATGATGTTACTGTGATCACACTGCCTTTTAGCAGTATTGTTTGTGTTTCTTTTTAAAAAATTATATATATATATATATATATATATATATATATATATATATATATATATATATACAAATATATACATACATATATATATATATACATGATATACTTAAATGTAACTGATTAATCTCTTCCTATGAAATCAGATTTTTAGAGTGTTCTATGTTAGGGCTCATTTTCCCAGATAAAGACAAAATTAGTGGTGGTTGAAGTACCAAAGGGAGTAATTAACCAAAGTACAAAAGAACATGAGTTAGCTGAATGGTGAGCTGCAAGAATGGCTTTAGAAAATCTCCGTGTGTGAGTGATGTGCATAGATCTGTCCGTGTGCTCAGAGCGCTAAAGGAGCTGGCTTTGAGAATAATTGAAACAATATTGTTCAAAAAGAGAAAGCAAGGAATAAAAACAGTAAACCAGACACAAAAAGCCAAGGGTTGAATGATGTTAATAAGTATAAGTCAGAATCTAGGAATTGTAGAAAGCTACTGAGGAATGTATGTGTGAATGTGTATAAAAAATACATTGTATATGTCTATAAATATACCTCTAAATAAATCTATGGTGAGGTAGGATCAATATTGTAAACTATTCTCTTTTCATTTATACTAGAATTTTAGATAAAATAATATGTAAATATGTATCTAGGTAAAGCTATTTTATTGTAACTTTAAAGTATGGTTACTTAATTACTAATGAAAATGGGAAGTATTTGAATGATGCCATAGGAATTAAAAACAGAAGAGTTTGTAAAGATAATGCAGAAATGTCAGAAATTCTGGGTAATTATTGATGTTCTGTGTTTGGAAAAGGCAGCAGAAGAGCATGACAAGGTCTCATTCCAATTGCAACAAAGGATTCTTAATAATGGACAGTAATGTTGGGCATTTTGCAATCAACAGGTTTGAACTGAGAGTTTCTAAGAGTTACAAAATATCTGTTTGAATCATTCTCTTGAGTCACTGCTGTTTCTTTTGTTGTTTTTTTTTTCTTTTGTGGAGTGTTGGGGAAGTTCCAGATGATGGGAAGAAATCTAATGTTGTGCCAATAAAAGGCTAAATGGGAAGACTCAGATAATTATAAGTCTGTCAGACTGACATTGATCTCAGGCAAAATAATGGAATGGTTTCTAAAGAGCTCAATTAATAAAGAATTAAACAAGGGAAATATAGTTATTGCTAATCAGCCTGGGTTTATGGAAAACAGACCATTCAAATTAGCCTGGTATCATTTTTGTGGTATTACAAATTTGGCTGATGAAATGAAGTTCTGCAGGGCACTGACTGGGTACAAAGTATTGATGAAAAGCTGTAAAAACCATGTGCTTATTAAAAAAAAGTAGATCAGGGAATTTTCTTTCATATTAGTTGTTTGTTAGAGCTTCCTGGAAACATTATTTTTCTGCTCTTATGAGAATTCAGATCTTGAAGATAGAGCAGAGAGCAGGAGGAGACATTCCAGATTTCCATCGGCTGTGATCGATGGAGAGCTGCTGAGCAAAGCTGCGAGAAATTTCCATGCATCCATCTTGCCCACAAGTTTTATGGGAAGGCCAGCTGTACTCCTGGAGAGCTCTCACAGGAGTGAGGTGAGGCTCTCCATTAGACAAATCACCTGAAGGCCACTTCAGACAGCTCATTTCTCATCCCGATGTCAATTGGGTTTTATTAATGCTTCATGCGCAAGTGGAGAACACAGCAGTTTTTGAAGTTGGGTCAGCTCTTAATGAGCTGTAAATAGGGCTTATCTAAACACCCTGGAGTTGCTTGAATAATGAATTTTGAATAATTGACTTCACTTCGTGTTTCTTTTAGATTATTTTTTCATTTTTTCATTTACAATCTATTCATATGCAAATTCTTACGTCTGAGTAAATAAACATTACGTGGTAGAATTCATCTAGGGGAAATAATTTATCCTCAAGTCAATATTTTATCCTCAGACAATATTCTGTGGGCACATATATTTGTAAAAAAAGTCGTGTGTGAAAAAAATATGGATATCCCTGTGGAGATTCATGATGTTTAAAACTTTTTTTATTATAACTTCATGATTTTTTTTCAGAACAAATGAGCAAAAGAAGTACAAAAAGGTGATACACTTCTGTTAAACACATGGTAATTCTCTAATTAAGATGAACAGTCATACATTAGATTTTAAATTTCTGCAAATTTTAACATTTAGGTACTGCAGGAATTACTGTGAAAACTCCAGTGCCAACTTTAAATGTGTAGCTTGATACCATTGCTCATTTATGTAGACATATTAATTACATCTTTAGTCCTGATTTCTCTAAAAGGCTTTTGCTAGCAGCAGGTTTTGAATCCATTTTTAAAAGGTGTGCAAGGTGAGAAAAGTCTGCAAGTAATTTTGGATGTGAAAAGATTTCTGTGTAATTTTTCATTAAAGGCGGGAGGTACAGAGGAGTCTGTTCCCTTGTCCATAAATAATGAGGGCTCCCGCTCTCCCCCCAAGCCACAGCAATTAGGGCTTTTGTGAAATTGTTCAGATGCAGCAATGAATGAGCAGTTATTGAAACTGAGGGACGTGACAGCTGAAAATGAGAGGAGAGCTTGAAGTCGTGGGTAATTCAGTGTGACAGAATATCAGAATACCACTGAGGCCAAGAGCATGATTAAAGAAAAATCAGTGTCTCTGCCTTTAGATCTGCAATTACAGGGGATGGAATGTGAAAATGGAAGGGAGTAACATCCCCACCCCCAGTTCCTTTAAATAAATTTGAAACCAAAAAATGTAGATAGGAGGGAAAAGAAATTTTCTTAAATAATTGCTATTTTCCCAGCATCTTTCATGGAATGGTTTTAATGACCTGGAAGAGATCTTTTAGTACTGGTGACAAGATGTTAAATGAGAGCTATCATTGGTCTGTCCTCATGTGTTTGTTCTTTCCCTTAATTTATTTGGGAGATAAGTAGAGAATTTTAAAAAAATGTATAAACCACACAGAATTTGCAATTACAATCAAGAAAAATTTGCATTTAACTTTGCAGTTTATGGTAATAAACTTGTCAATGCCAGCGTAGATTATTGACTTGTAAAGTCGATAAAATATATGTGCAGCTTTTAGTGTGCTACTAAAACATTGGTCATGCAAAAAAAAATCTATGAATGCATCTCCAAATAAATAGAGATAGTGTAAAAATTCCGAGTTTTTTTCCAAATCAAGTTTAAGCTAACTGTAGCACCAGGTTAATCTGGTCCAACTCAGGTGCAATCCTAAATCTAATACCTCTTTTTCTGGTTTTCAACTATGGAAAATTTGGCAGCCCAATAGGAAGATGATTTTACAAGACAGCATGAATAAAAATAGCGTATAGATTTTCAAAAAATTGTTTCCAAAAATAAATATTTCAGGGGTATTGGAATATTTGTGCAAAGAAAGGACACAGCTTTTGTCAAAACAATGTAATGTGCTAAGTTGATTTAGCAGTGGTTATAATCAGCAGTAAATTATAATCATGCTAAATGAGCAGGTTTAGTATGTGTAAGTGCAACACAGAGGAAAAGATAGTGCAGGTGTTTGTAAAGTGAATAAAGTACTCTGATAGATTAAAAATGCACTGCTGAAAGTTTGAAGTGCAATTTTTTCTCTCTATTTTAGTATATTTTTAATAGCTGTCTGGATTTTTTTTTTTTTTGAAAGAGACAAACCTGGCATTATAATTTGGGGATCTGTTTCAGCAGAGTGTAGGGATGATGTGTGTGTGTGTGTGTCTGGAAACTGTGGGAATAAAGGATCATACTGTTTTAGAAATCAAAATACAGAATTATGCTCTCAGTGTTAGAGACACGGGGAGAGGAGTTAGAAGCCTTGCTGAAGGCAATTATCTAGAGCCTTGCTAAACTCTCTGAGCTGTTCATATTAAATATACTAATTCCCCAGGCATTAGCTCAGCTCAGGGAAGTTTCCTTGGTTTCTCTGCATTGAAATTGTTCAGGGGAAAGGCAGGGAGGCCAGGTCAGTTTGGGAGGCTAAAAAGAACAGGGTGAAGAGAGGGAAAAGATGCCTTCACTTGCTGTTTGTGGAGGATTGAAGGCCTCTGTTCTTTCAACTCCTGTAAGAGCCTGAAAGAGAGATTCGGGACTGCAGGGGGCTCTCCAAAATGCAGTTTATTCCATCCAAGAGGTTACAGCAATCCAGGGTCGTGGGTGACAGAGCTGTGCCCACAGCTGTCAGCTCCAGCTGCAGGCAGGCCTGAGACCCTTTGGTTTAGGTTACCTTGCATTATAGACTTTTCTTGGCTTAGCATCTTAGTGCAGTAGAACCAATCTATACCTTAACTATTACCTATAGCCTGTCATAACTACTACAATTACCATATTCATGTTGCTATTCTCCAATCATTAAAAGTTAGTACATTACAGTTTAAGCTGGAAGTTGTTTTTCAGTTTTCTTGCAGAGGAAAATTCTGAGACCTTTTTTCTACTGGCAACTTTGCTGACTTGTTTGCCTGTGCTCTCTTTCTGTTTGGTAAAAACATCTTGTTTGGGGTGGGTTTATCCTTTGCTCTAAGCCATAAAAAACCCCTTCTAACTAACACACCTTTTGCCTTCTTGGTTACCCAGTAAGACTGGCTCAGCAATTCTTTTCTTCTTTATCAAAACTTGCTTCCATTTCTATTCCTTCATCAGACTCTAAGTTCAAAAATCTTTCTGCTAAGTATTCATACCTGTAAGAATTTCTTGTCAAACTTTCATCCTTCCTAACAAACTACTGCATGAGGGAAGGAAGAGAACTTCCCAAAAACACAACAGGAGAGCCCCAGTGCTGAGCACAGGGTATTGCATTGTGGTGGCTGGGGGATAATGCATGGCCAGCAATTCTTATCCCAAGGATCTTCTTGCTGAGCAGAGATTAACCATGCTGTCTCTGCTTCCTTTTGAACAATTACATCCTCTCTCTTCTCATTCTCCCACTCCCAGTTGTTGCACTTCCTTTTGATTGCCTATTCCTGTTCCCCAATTCTTTTATTTCACTGAGCATTTGGAAACTAAACAGGTATTTCCCATCTTTTACTGCTGTGTGGATTGCTTTGGTTTTGGCTGGTCTGGTTTTTCCCCCCTCTACTCTCACCCATCTGGAGGAAAGAAAGGGCTTCCCAGAGAGCTTCTGGCAGTGTTGCTGGGAGTTTTCTACCCTATAAATGGATGAAATAGGGTCTGCCTGAGCAGTGTTCATTTTCTGGTGGTCCCAGCTGTGGTCTGTAGTGTTTACAGTGGTGACTCTGCAGTGCTCACCTCAAAGTCCCAAAGCACCCCAGCAGTGCTGCTTCACTGAAGGATCTTTTTTCTTTTGAGATAACTGCAGTTTTGAAGCTGTACTGAAATACAGAGCTGCATTTGTTCTGAGGCTTTTCCTCCTCCTGAAACCCTGAAAGCATTGTTGGTCTGCTAGTGTCTCATGTGAAATAGCTCAAACATGACTATGTATAAAAACACACATTATAGATGGGCCTGTTAAAACCCTTAAGGAAAGTGACACATGAAAAATGATGTATTTCCTCTCTAGTGCTTTCTGGCATTTAGATTTATTTGGCTGATGCTACTTGCCTTTATCCATGTTGTCCTAGTGCCTGGGAGCCAAACAGGTTTGATTTGTGCTGGCACAAACAGTGTGTGAGAAGTAGGTGAAGCAGATCATTGCAGTCAGTAAGAGGAAGGGAACATCAACTTTAACTCCTCAGCAATGCAAGAGACTTCTGCTTGCTTTTTTCTAAAATATCATCTGCTTGTGCTACCTCAAACACAGTTTTTTTGAAGACAGAAAATGTTATTCTCAAGCATCAGAACTTAAATCCATTTATTAATGTTGATTCTCGATCATATTCTGGTTTAGCTAGTTTCAGTTGAATGCTTTTTAGGGTCTGCAATTAACACTAAAACAAGCAATAAATATGGGTGTGTTTCAGTGAAATATAATGCTGGACAACAGCTGGATATTGAGAAAACCTTTTGTGTTTGTTATGAAGATATTGAGGTTTTGTTAAAAGAAAGCATCTAATGAAAGCATATTGCTGGCTGAAAGGCAGGATTTGGTTAAAAAAAGGTTTTTCTGCAAAGCATAAACACAGTGTAATCTAGGATTCATAAAATCCTTGGAATTTTACTTCAAAGTACAGTTAAGCCCTTGGTGCAGCTCTCACCTTAAAAGTTAGAATCTGAAATTGTCATCTAGGTTCTGTATCTGTGTTTAAAATTGCCTAATGTGATTAATTGCTTGGCATAGCATTGTAATTAAAGTATTTATTAAACTGTATAAGTATGCTTCTTTTTAATCCATACAGTTTCTTTGTGAGGCTGAGTTTTAAGGCCTGAAGTCTTAACAAATTATTCAGCTTTCCACAGCAAAGCAAACACAATTTCCTCCCGTGCATATTTTAAGTAATCCAGGCTTGAGGGAAGGGCCTGTCTTTGGGGATGGTGGCTTCTTTTAATTTCTGCCTAATTCTAAATCCTGGAAATTAAAGATGAGGAGCAGAAAAAGGAAGGTTGCAGTGCACAGTGTTTTCCTCCCTCCTTTATTAGCCTGATAAGGCAGTACAAACAAGAGGCTTTCTGCTGTGCTGCTCTGGAGTTGTACATTGGGGTATGGTTTGGAGATTTATCACCTCACAGGTGGAAATAAATTCTTGTGAGGAGTGTGTAACCTTTGCTTCTCATTGATTGCTCTTGTATAGATAATTTCTTCAGCTCTGCCATCCCCCAGCAGCTGAAGCTCAAGCTGCCATGACCCAGAGACATTTCCCTGTGCCACACTCAGATAAGCAAGGTTGTATCCATGGAAGAAATTAATTGGTGAATCTATTACTTGTAATGTTTTCTTTCCTCTGCATGGTAATTTCTTTTACTGATACAGAGACAGTTTTGATAAGACAGCGGCAACCAGATATGCCGAATGTGTTTGTCCGCAGCTGCAGGAAGATGAACTGCATGCTGCCTGCTAAGCAAGGCAAAATATATTTCTTTTTGTACCCTTTTGAAATAATGATTATACCTGCAGCCTGGAGTATTCTAAGTTGTGGTTTTATTAGATTTCTTTTTGAACAAAGACCACTCATATATCCCCTGTGGATCTGATCTTGCAGCCAGGTAGATGGTGATACCCCCATGAGTAATCTCAGTAAGATGGGTGCCCAGCAGTGCCAGGATCAGTCCCAGGGATCCTGAGCAGCTGGATCTGCACCTCAGCCACAATCTCTTGCTATTAAATACGATCATGTGAGCCTGAATAGCTTGCAATTAATTGAGAATGCTGGAGCCAGATCACTAAGATGAAATTCAGCCATCATTATTGTTTCTGGGCTCTAATTTATAATCTGTATCCCTGTAACATTTTACTTTGATTGCAAGGCTTTGCATCCTCTTTGCACTGCCCAAACCTGCTTTTCCTGATGTGCTCTGAGTGCTCCACTGTGAATATATACATGGTCTCCTCTGCTCTGGTTTTGAGAGTTGGAGTGAAAGGCTACTTCATCCTTCATCTGTAGCAGACTCATGATTGGATTTTAATGCAGTTCCAGGTGTCCTTTGAAGATCAGCAGATATATCAGTGTGCTCCTGGTTGAGGACAGAAATAAAGGCCTCTGGTTTTCACTTGGAGAGTTGTGCCTTTAAAAACCTCTTGCTCAGGCTGGAAAAGAGGAGCTTTGGGGTGAATTGTACCCTTCCAGTGCCTGAAGGGGCTAAAAGATACAGAGAGAGACTATTTACAAGAGCCTGTAGTGGTAGGATGAGAGGGAATGCATTCGAACTGAAAGGCTTAGATGGGATATTGGGAAGAAATTGTTCCCTGTGAGGGTGGGGAGGCCCTGGCACAGGGTGCCCAGAGAAGCTGTGGCTGCCCCTGGATCCCTGGGAGTGTCCAAGGCCAGGTTGGATGGTGCTTGGAACAACCTGGGACAGTAGAAGGTCCTTGCCTAAGGCAAGGCGTTGGGAATGAGATGAGCTTTAAGGTCCCTTCCAGCTCAGGCCATTCTGTGATTCTATGATTCTACTTCTGTCTAAAATGAAAAGGTTTTATATATTGCACTTTTTACAAGACAAACAGTAGAATCTCAGTGATTTCTGAGATAACAGGATGCATAATTGTCTCCTATTTAGTTTCCATGAACAAAGCCCAGAAATGCCACTCTCCTGACTGAGCTGCCACTCACACTTGTCCTGCAAGCCCCACTTCTCTCTGATGCATTCTGGCTCTTTTTTATATGCACCTGTATTTGGTAGCACACCTGCAGTATTATTTGGGGGGGTGGAGGAGGGTGCTCCAAGCATTTGACAGAATTGGGAAAACAGTTAGATTTTACTGACTATATACATAATAGAGTCACTATCATTGAACTGGGTATAGATTGGATTTAGCACTTCGGTACTCCATGGTTTTTCCCTATGGCACTTAAACAGTAGGTGAGAAATCAATGTCAAGCATTTAGCTGAATTATTTACACCAACAGAAAATGCTATTTGAGCAGATAATTTGAAGGCTCAAATTATCAATTATTCTCTTTAAATAGGAAACAGTTTAAAATTACCATTGAGCAAAAAAAATGGGATTTTTTTGGGGGGAAGTGTGGATACCTGACCCTGATGTGCTGAAACACAGAGGGAATAGGGGGAGAGGGTGTTGTTCCATGGAATTGGGATGAGCACCTGCCTTCTGCCTGAGGAACAGGGCCTGAGAGGGAAGTTTGGGTCAGTCACTCAGGTCTGTGCAGAGCAGCATCACTGAGCAGGGAAAGCTGTGCATAACTCATATTTTAAACACAAAGTAATATGCTTTTACAATACTACTGCAATAATTATCAATTTTTTAGCTGCCAAGATTTGCAGTTCTGAGTTAAAAAAACAGATGTGAGTTTATACTTGAGATTTTACCAGTTAGAAATGTGCTGCTGGAGGTGCTTATTATTGCGTTCGTAAGCCAAGAAAAATATTATACAAAATAAATGGCAGAAGACCTTGGTAAGGATCACCTGCTCATTTTTGCTGTATATGGGCATTAATACATTTATTGCAAAATGTAAGTGGGTATTGTATTCAAGCATAATTTTGGAATGAGATATTAAGCACTTTCCCAAGGCAGGACCAGGCTTTTCCTAGTCAGGGGCTTTACTAGTCTCAGGAAAAATTCATCTGTGCTCAGCAGGCTGTTAAAATAAAATAACCCCAGTTGCAAGGGGTATCAGGACATGGTTCTGCAATTCTTATTTTGAGACAAGTGTTGTCTTCCAGATATTTTGAGTGCTGGTAGGTCAAGCAGAAATTTTGTGGGTTGCCAGAAATATTTTTAACAGACTTCCAAAGCGAAAATTAACAAGGTGGGTGGACTTAGCTGTCTATAAATAGAAAATCTAATGTGTTTAGTGCTCTAAAATATTTTGTCTGGCCAGCAGCTACTGCTCCACAAATGTGTGGGTGTTCTGTAGGTCCTGTCAAGTTACAGACACTCCGGAAAATCAAAAATACTGCCTCATCTCTAGGCTTGCTAAGGCAACTGAATCCCAGTATGTCTTAAAAGAAAATAGTAAATTTTTCTTTAAGGCAGAGAGGAAAGCTGTTCATCACACACAGTCTGAATGCAGTGATTAATGCCTGACCATAAGTATTACGCCTTATTATTTCTGAGACAGCAATAAAATGCCAAGAAGGGTGTTTGAAAATGTAAAACATGAATGAGGAAGCAGACTGTTTAAACTGGAGGGCTCCTTCATCACGTGCAATTAGCAAATGCTACTTTTTGTAGCCTGCTGTTTGCCCAAGGTACTTTGAATGAATATGAGCTGTACCCGTTTCTCAGAGTATATGCTGCATATAAAACAGCCTTGGTTAATCATCATTAGAACATGAAAATTGCATTAAAGTACTTTCTAAGTACTTTTCATGACTTTTCTGCATCTTCCAGGAAACTTCTGGCATAAGCAGAGGTATAATTCAATATTAGATGCAGAAAAACAGGGGTAGATAGTCTGTAGTTAAAGACCTTAAAATGTTTTCCATAAGCTGCTTCTTGTACATTACTGGGAATTGCTCAGCTACATTTAAAGTTCTTTAAAGGTGATGAAATCAGGGTGATGGAAAGATGCTTTCTATGTGCATCATTTGTATTCCTTCTGAATTTGCTACATCATTTATGATGCAGTCTTGAAATTATAGTGGTCTTGCATGTAAGGAAGTCTGACATTGTAAATTCAATGAAGATTTACCTGCCTTGAAAAATAGATGAGTGGATGAGTATTCTTCATCATAAATGCATTATATAAAATCATAGCAAACCAGGCATTTCATGAAATGGTGTTCAGTGACTCCAAAGTGCTCCCTTTGACTTGACTCAAGCAAACAAAATTGCATGTGTTCACACTGACAATATAGAGTGTGGGTTTTAAAAACTCTTAAAATATTGTACAGAGGCAGGAATGTGTCAAAGATGGATAAGCACTGGCTTTTAGTGACTCTGAGGTTTCCACGTGCATTCTTGAAATGTGGGATTTATTACACATGTTCATCCAAAAGGCAGGAGTGAAAGACTTTGTGAGCTTTGCTGCAGATCATGGAACTGTGCTGAACACCAACTCTGTGTGCACTGCACCTCCAATTAGAGTTATTTCCATACAGGGGAAATTAGTTATTTTTACATACACATACAGAACTTGGAGAGCCAGAACAAAAGGATGGATCAAAATGCCTGAAACCTGGGAAAAGTGCTGTACTGAATATCAAAAGGAAAAATTAATCAAATGTGTCTCTGAGAGCTGTGGCCATACACAGCATCTGACGTGAGATTGCTATTTCTCTGAATTATTGGTATTTTTCTTGATCCCAGACAGATATTTCTGGGACTATTTCGCATCTCTCCTGTCACATTACCTTTTTCCTGACCAAGAAATGAGGCCACATTGTCAGTCAGTCCAGTTTCTCTCTCTGGGCTGCTGGATGCTGAAGCTTTCACACTGGCTAGAACACTCAAGAATATTTTGTTTCTTGTTCCTGGTGAGGGCAAAGGCACATGGTAATTCTTTCTGAGCTGTGGGTCGTGGCTGCTGGCAATGGAGGCAAACTCTGATGCTCTGCAAGTGCTTTTTGAAATGCTTACTGGTATTACATAGTGCTGAAATATTATAATACTGCTGGTATGAACGTGTGTTAATGTTCATATTCTCACAAAGGGTGTAAGTGCCTTTGATTTGAATGCCTTTGGTAATGTTAGTTCATTCCTTTTGATAAAGGTAGAACAGGAGCCTTTGTAGAAGAGTCAGCTTTTGCAACCTACCAGGGAACCTGTACTTAGTGCATTTTCAATGTTTATAATGGGAGAAGAAAGAAGGGGGGAAAAGTTAAAAGTAAGAAGCACTAACAAGAAATTATTCCTAATCATATTGCTATTCCTGAGGCATAACAGAATTCTGGAAAAATCAAATTGCAGGATGCAAACCTCGGGTGTCAACTTGTCACTATGTTACATTTAAAGTGGTTATTAAAATCATTATGCTATCAACCTGTGAAGTTTGGGCACACCAAATATAGCAACCTGCTTAATTGCTCAGTGTTTTGCAGTGAGTGAAAGAGAGGGAGGTGGGAGCAGAGAGAAAGGTGTGTTTTCAAGGTACCCTAAAAGGCCACTTTTCCTGTGGAGTAAATTATGCATTTGTTGTTCAAAAAGACTTTAGTCTTTAAATATAAAATATTTTATTAGAAATGCAGCTGCCTTCCTGTCTACATGGCTTAGAAATGGTTTTATTAAGATCTTCCAGCAGTGCAGCACAATGCATATTGACATGACTTGGTGGTTCTAGTAGTGTTATTGACACTGGTCTTCTCTTGGGAAATCGGATTAAAATGAACTGGTATTGCCAAAATCACTCTCTAGAATACTTAGGGTCAGGTGTCAAAGTCTAATTTCCCATGGGACTAAAGCTGGAGAAACTCAGCTGAACTTACTTCAGGTTTATATTTGTATAAGGAACAACTTGGTTCTTGGTTAGCATGCTGCTAGAGACTTGGCTGTGAAAAGGCTGAAATGTGATTTGAGGATAAAACAGTAAATTACAACATTGCTAGTGTAACTAAATATAGCAGGCAATGAAAATATAAATTTGGGGTGTGGAAGAAAAAGACAAAAAAACCCAAAACCTTCACCAATTAGTTTTGAAGAGTACATTTACTCCAAAAGGTGTGTTGTCTCCATAAAAGTGAAGAATGAGGAAAGAAAAGTAATTTCTCCAAATACTTTCTAAAGTATTTGATTACTTGATTTCTTTCTGTTTGTCTCCATTTCTTTAAAACTGGGATTATTCTTTTGCTTGTCCTACACAGGTATGATATAGATGCAGAACCCAGCCAGGCTCAGTTGGGATGTGGTAACTTCACAGCACCTGATGGCACTGCATTCAGTGAACTTCACAATCACTGAATTTTCAAGGTGCCTTTCAGTTTTAGTTAAGAACTGGAGGGCAGTCGGTCTTTCTTGCTTACCTGTTATGTTTCTAGACTTTAAAAAAAATGCAGAAAAATTCAGCTGTAAACACTGAAATAATTTACTGGGTATATTTCTACAGTCTGTGGTTGTCATCCATTGCAAATTCTCCTATGTATAAAAAAATCTGAGGAAAAAAAAATAAACTTGATCTTAATTTTCTCAAATATAATTTTATGGAGATTAGTGCATTGAGAAATGTGACTGGAGGTCAGCATCCACTACTTTTTTTTCCTTCTGACTGGCAATTCTTGCTATGTCACAATATGATTCCTTAAGACAAGCATGTACTCTTTAGTAAAAGATGTGAGTTGATTCTTTTCACTACAGGCATTTATTTTTCCTGTAAGACTTTCTAGCAGAGTTGTTGTAATTATCAGTTGTACATTGCCTACAAAGAAATTGGATGTACTAACACATACTCCTTTCTGTGTAGAAGATTTTCACCCTCCTATAAATGTATTATTTAATTTTGGCTTGTCTCAGCTTAGAACTAGTTAGCACATATGTAAAAAAGTTTATTCATATACCCACTCATCCAAACAAATTATTCTGGATACTCTCCCTACTGTGATATGCCCCCATAATTAATTCAAGCACATTTTCAGAAAATTCATGTTCTTATTGGAAGCTAATATGATGTTTGTAGCATAAACATAAATTTCTTTTCCTGGAGTTTCTGTGGTTTCTTGGCATCCCTCTCTTGAAGGCAAATTGTCCTTTACTGTGTGTTTGTACGGTCCTGGTCCAGCAGATGGACCTTCCTGGCATACCATTGTTGCATCAATATAGATGTAAATTATTGTGTTTAAGGAAGTGGCTGAAGTAGGAAACTTTTCCTATGAAATCTCAGACAAAGTCAGCCCACAATGAATTTCAGCATTTGCCTTATGACATCCATTTAAGAAAGCTGATTTGCTTTCTGTGAACAGCTGTCAGAGATAAAACTGGCCCTTTATCTCTCAGCTGATACGAAGCTTCATTCTAATACAAAAACCATATGAATATTATGATTATACGGAAGCACATAACTGAAAAAAAAATTTCTCATCTTCTTTGGAAGGAAGGGAAAAGAAATTCTAGGTTTTGAGAAGTGGGTCTGGTGGAAGAGGTGTCTGTGCTGATGGAAGGGGGTTGGAATGAGATGATGTTTAAGGTCTATTCCAACACAAACCATTTTCTCATTCTAAATTTTGCCATGTTTGTGTTGTTTTCATTAGTCTCAATTTTCATTTATTTTAGTTGTTCAGATTGCACCTAGAAAATCACATAAACTGTTAAAGCCAGCAGGGTTACCTTCCTGTTCCTGTGAAATAAAGGCAGAGTAAAAGGCTGACCTGAGGGAGGAAGGTGGAAGTTGCTTGGGAAGCAACAGGCAGTGCTGCAGTGGAATAAAAGATAGGGCTTTGTTGGTATGGCCTGTTTGGCTATATGGATTTATAAATTCATTGAGGAAAGGTTCAAATCCTCTTCCAAGCTGGTGGTTCAGAGGAGAGTGGCTGGTGTGTTGGTGGGTGGGTGCCTGAGGGTGCTCTGTCTCTGGGTTTCTCAGGGCCCTTTGAAGGCTCATTTCTAGGAATCCTATTATATGTTGAGGCCTGTTGATTTGCAGTGCCATTCTGATTCTCAGGCAGATGTAATTGAATGTAGCATCTCCTGCACTATTTTCTGCCTTTACTCCTTGTGGTGGTGCTCCTTGGAAGTGTTGGGATAAGGGAGAAAGAAAAGGGACAACAAATCATCCATTTCCTTTTGCCAGTAGTTAATTTTATCTTCTCAGGTTTGGCTCCATCAGCTGTAATTTGATTGTCATGCAGCATCTCAAAACCTGTTTGCTTTGGAGTAACAAATGCTCTTACAGTAAACTATTCCTTTAGATTGAGCTTTCAAGGTGCTTGCTCAGCCTCTCTTGAGCTTTGATTATAAATACAAATCCTGAATCAATGTCCAAGGTGAGCAGCAGTTTCTGAAGAGAGAGTGTGGCTGCTGTCTGAGGCAAATAGCCCAAGCTGATTATGTGCATCACTTTGTTCCACTGCACTTGACCCTGACACATTTTGGAGCAGGCAGGTCCTCCTTATTTCATCAGTGCCATAGTTAAAGACAGTGGCCTGTCATCTTGTTCCCTGCTGAGGTCAAACACCTCAAATGGAGGGGGACATCAGCATGATCAGATCTAAATTACTTGCTGCACCAATTTCTAGCTGTGTTGTAGTTTAATATCAAAGCTCCTGGTTTCCTTGCAGGTGTAAAAGACACATGTGGTGTCGGGGGAATGAGGGGAATAAAACGGTGAGGAGTTAAGGTTTCAGCCAGATGATTATTTATCTGAATTTCCAGACCAGGGAGAGCTGGGCAGGCATGGATTGCAGAGCTCTGCCATTTGTTGACTGAATTCACTGGTTTGGAATAGAGTTGTTTTAACAAGATTTTTGAAAGAAGTGTTGGCGATGCAGTAATACAAGCGTCAAGTAATTCAATACGTCTATGGAAACCCAAAATACCTCTTCAGAAATATTTCAGAAAAATATCAGCATTTCAAGACAGTTACATCATTTAAAATAGACTGTGGAGCAAGTTCCATGATCATATTCCATGATTCTTGGTCCACACAGAAATCTGCTGAACAATACCAGTTACAACTTTTTTCTGACTATTGCCTGGTGCTACATTTGCATATGATGTCAAAGTTCCCAAAACTGCAGCTCTTGCCCCAAATATGTAATATCACATTTTAAACAATAAAAGGGGCTGCATTTTGAGTCTTAAGGTTGCCCTCAGAAAGGGCTAAACTCACTTAAGTCTTGTCTTGTTTGCTGTTTTTGTGAGCATCACATTACAGGAGACTATAATTGACCAAAAAGCTGCTCATATGTTAGGACTGGGCAGTCTTACAGAAATCAAATGTTTTGCTCCAGATACTTCCTTCATATCTAGACAAAGAAATCAGCAAAAATTGTTCTTGAAAATGGGAATATCATCTGTAGTTCCCTGAGACTGAGCTTTCACATCTTCACTAACTTCAAGGTCTCAGCTTTCCCCGAGAGATCTGGTTCTAACAGGTTGGATTCTATAATTTAGAAAAAAAAAATCTTCCCAATATAAAAGCCATGCAGACTTCTAAACAGAATTTCGTACATACAGAGCTGAGAAGAAAATGCAAACATTGTAAGTTTGGTAATTCAACACATCCTGTTGATGGAGAGTTTAGAGGGATTTTTTTTTTGCTTTGATGTATTACTGATTTTATCAGCCCTGATCAAATCTGTGATTTATATGCTAAAGAAAGTTAGTATCTGTAGTTCATCAGCACTTTTCTTTCCCTAAGTCAGTCTGTTCTCTTTTATTGAGAAGCTTTTCTTTGCCATTAAAAATGGACTGAATCTGTACTCTGCCAAACAATTGGAATAAGAGGCGGCTGAATGAACAGCCCTTAGTTCTCCCCTGTTACCTGGATATGAATGGCAAGGAAAAAATCAACTTCAATGGGCTTCAGAAAGGTGTGAAATGAGAGAAGAATGATTTCCAGGAGACCTCCTTCTTTGGGTTGGTTTGTGTTTCAGAAAAGCTACCTGAGAGCCCACCCCTGTACAGGCTCTGGGAAGGCAGCTCCTTTCTGTGCTTTAATTAGTGGAAAGGTAAACACTGTTTTCTAGGCAGGTTTTGGCAACTCCTCAGCCTTTCCTTCACACTTGTTTTCAGTTGTCACTCCATAAGAGAGCTGCAGTGTGCTTGGGGCTCTTTTAGAACCTTGACAGAAAAAGTAGCTGATGTCCCAAGCATGGCAATCCTCCGAGCCATGCTGTAGGAAAAGGCTTTTTGCTTTTTGCCTTTCACATCTACCTTAAATAGCTGAATCAAAGGGTAGGGATCTGCTGGGAGCCATTGCTTCAGCACCAGTACATGAGGCTTCATTACTGCCCTTGAATTTTTCCAGGTTCAAATAATTTTTCTAGGTGCTCTTACACTTCATATTTACATATTTTAAATAAGGAAATCTGTTCATCCTGAATATATCACTTATAATCAACTCTTGCTAATATATGTAACTCATACAACCTGGAGTAAGTCCAATCTGAAGTGCAGTCTTTAAAGTGATGTTGAAATGAAATCTGTGAAATTGCTTTTCCATGATGAATGCAGGCATGGATGATTTCTTTTTAAGATCAAGATAAAATTAAGGTTGTTACTTGTGTTCACTCTGCTGTTTTCATACTAGAACCCATGAAAAGAGCACACGGTAATCAACTGTTGGAGTCAGCTCTTGCTTAAGTGTAGCTTTTGCAGTACATCTTTAGTACTGAAATGAATGCAGTACATCTTTCAGGTCTGAAATGAAACCATCTGAAGCAAGTCTCATTTTGTGTGGCATTTAACAAGTGTGAGATGATAATTGCTGTCACTGAAGCATGACTGCTTTTGTAATGAATACTCGCTGCCAGCGGTCAGAGTACGTAGCTCTGTGTGTGTAATGCAACATGCTTTAATCTTAAAATAATTAGTAAATTTGCAGTTGAATTTATTGTTCAATGAAGTTCTATTTCACAGAGGTTCTGCCTTCTACAGTCAAATGATCAATGTTTGCTTTTAATTAGGTAGCACCGGAGAGATCCTTGTACACCTTTTTCTGTAATGGCATTGTGCTTCCAAATAGTTATGTGGATAATCAAACCTGGAGAGCACGGGTTTAAATTGGGTAGTGGAGTGCTGGCCCTGCACATCACGTTTTCTCCCCTGTGCTGTTCAGTCAAATCCATGTTATCTGATTTTTACAGTGGCTCTCTTGTATTTAGGTGGGATTGTTTGACTCCTTCACCTTTCCATTGATCTTGCCCATGGACGATACTGGTGTCACCTTTCTGCTCGTGTATAAGTCAATACCTTCAGCAGTAGATTAAGAGCTACTCCCCTCTGGCTGGGGAAAAAAAAGAAAAATTAAGTACAAGAGGCTGGTTTTGCCTTCTGGTGCTCCTGTGCAGCAGCAGAGCTGGTGGGATGCTCGTCGCTGTGTGCGAGGGCTGCAGGAAAGTTGTCAGCTTTCTCCTGACATTAATAAATGCCAGCATGCATGCCGTGGTCCTCTGTTCAAAAATGCTTCCCCGAAACTCAACCTTAGTGCTGAAACACTAAAATGCAAAATTTAGAAGTACAGATGTGTATCTACATACATAAAATCTTGTGTCACTTTTGGAGAAGGAACAAGACTTGAAAGTCTAAAGTTTTGTCATCATTATATAATCATAGATTTTTTTAACATTATTTTACTGTTTCAGAGGTAGGAACCCAAACCATAACATAGTAATGAATCATAATAACTATTAGTGTAATAAAATATTAAAAAAAACCTGCAACAGAACCTTCTCAATATAAGATAATTGAAGTGAGGAATGAAATCCCCTGTTTTGTAGGACAGAAGTATTATTTATGTTTTTTTTTTTTCAAGAACATTCCTGGCTGTCCTTCTGATGTGGTCAGCTGCCCAAAATAAAGATTGAATCAACTAATACTGGTGTCAGGGAGCTCTGAAATTATGCAAGCAGGCATTTCAATATTAAGAATTTGCATTTTTACCTTGAACTGTTGAACTGTTTTGTCTACTACTTCTCTTTGTGACTCTATTACTTCTAAAAGCTATTTAAAAATGCTTTGTTTAACATTTATTGATATGAAATAGAAAATAGTATGATTAGAATCAGGTAGGGAGGGGAGAAAGTATTTATTAATGGAAAAAGTAAAAGCTGCTAGTAAATATCTTACCTATTTATGAGAGAAAATAGTGTAGGAAAGCTTTTTTAAAAGTCAGTGAACTTGTTCTGTTCTCATTGCCTTTAAAATTAAGTGTGCAAGGTGAAGATTAAAAACTGTATGTTCAGTGGCTGAATTGCTCTTTAAAGCAGAAGTCAAGCACTGGCCCCAGAAAGAGAAAGGACTGAAAACTTTTTGGCTTTTTCCTCCCAATTCTGTAAATCTGAGGAATTGTTTTTCACAGCAGTTAGTTTCATATCCACCTCTCTTGGCAAGGTGCCTCCAGAAAGGAAGCAGTCTCTATGTAGAAAATGTAGGGAATGTATATATACCATTTACAGAATCTTTAAAGGTGAGTCTCCTATGGTTAGTGCTTGACAATTCCTAAAGGAAAATATGTAACCCATCCGTGTCATGCTGTAGCACAGGGCTTTGCCTGTGTTACACCAGGTAGAAATTCTTCCTTCCTTCCTTTCCTGTCAGAAAGACTGAGTTGGCCAAAGAGAGGCTTTCCTTTAATACAGGTAAAAATCAATACTTCAACAGCTTTCTTGAAAAGACTGAACAGAATTATTTTAAACACCCAAAGTGGTGACCACCATCACAGCTTCTCTGTTTGCATCTCTTGCTCTCTTGTGATTATTGAGCTGGAAATCCCAGTTTTCAGTTTGTTTGGGGGTTTTTTTGGGTTTTTTTTTTGCCTTTTTTTTTTTTTTTTTTTTTTTTTTGTGCTGGGGACACAGTAATGAAAAAAAGTTTCAAAAATGTCACAAATTCAGGGTGCAGAAAAAATTATTATAATCAACAGCTGTGTCTCACATTCACAAGGAAAGAGTCCAAATGAAAGCAGGATTCTGCTGAGCATTGATTTTTTCAGCTTCTTTTTGAGGACACAAATTGTCATTCACTGTCTGCTAAAATCCCTGTTTTTCTACTATTGTTGTTAAGGCATTTTTTAAAAGACAAGATTGCTAACAGCTGCAGCACCTGTTAAATTTTCATGTCAACATTAAAGGGATGACTAATTCATTAATCTAGTTTAGATTAGAATGACCTTTTCTTTTCTTTGTATTAAACTCCCTTCCCTGAAAAATTAGTGTTTTTCTCCAGGTCGCTTGTATTGATTACTAGTGCTGGTATTTATTCATAATTAGATGTACAGTAGGCAAGAAAGCCATTTTTTAAAGCTTGATCTAAAGCCTTCTGGTGTTTTTATTTCACTCTCTTTTCATAATAAACCTTATTAAAAGCCTGTAAATAGAGGGAGTGTACTTTCTAAAGAGCTGTAAGAAAATTAAATGGACCCAACTGGCTTTCAGAATTTTGGGCTAACCATATCCAAAGTGGGGTGGCTGATACAGGAGTGCAGTCAGTCATTTTGCTGGGACCTTGGACAGTCTCTATGTGAAAATGCAGCTTTGATCACAGTATCTGCACAAACTCCAGCCAAGAACCAGCTTTGTTCTGATTTTTGATGTTAAAATTACAACTTTCTCTTCAGGAAAGTAATTATTTCTTTTTTATCCCCCCTTTCCTCTTTTTTTTTTCTTTTTTTTTTTTTTTTTTTTTTTTGATGTTACATGAGACAGACTCGAGCAGCCAAATATTAGAAAGATTAGAAAGAAGCAATTTGGCTTAGAAAGAACTCTATAGATTGTGGAGGGTGACAGGAGCTGTCAGTATTGATTTTCTGCCACTTTCCTGTTTGACCTTTTGGATTGCAGCGGGCGCTCTTAAGAGGATTTAGCTTGTACCAAATTAAAGATATCACAGAACAATTGCTGACTCATATTGTGGAAGCTGGCTGAGCTCTGCTGCCATCAGTGCAGGGCCATGGTCATTACTTGATTTAATGTGCTCTTGTGGATCAAGTTGTTTGCAAAGCTGCTTATGAAAACAAGGTTGATGATGATAAATGAAGTTGCCACCTGCTTTGTTCTCACACACATGCATGTGTGTATTTAAACATACTGTTGTAGGCTTCTGCATGTGAAATTTGACATGCAAACCAATGAAAATATACATCAAAAACTCAGATAAAACAGTGCTTTAAATATGCATATATAAAAGTGTCATTTGCGTTGTTGAGGATGAAATTGAGACAAAAAACCCCAAGTGCTTTGTCTTCATGTTACACCTCCTGGCAGCAACTTGACACAAAACTTCAATGTGAGCATCCTCCTCTGAGTACCTTCCACCCTGTTTGGAGGAAATAGATTGCTTGTCTGGAGTAGTTCAAATACTTTAATCTCATTTAATATTCATGAAGCATTTTGCTATATGATGGAATTCAGTTTGTGGAAATAGTTATTTTTTCGCTGGATGCCCAAAATACATAGAATGAATGTGGAAAATAAACAGGTGAATTCTTTTTAGTTGTTAGGACAATTCTAAGAAGCAACATGTTAGTATGCAGGTTTTTGTTTGGTAAACTGTGCACTAGATTAATGTATTTTAAAATAGCACAGGAATATTGATCTGGAAGAGCTATCTGTGCTGAGTGTTTCTTTTAAAAACCAAATTAAAGTGGTTATTTGTATTCAATCTGCTATTTTCATACTAAAACCCATGAAAAGACCTCATGGTAATCAGCTGTAGGAGTCAGCTATTGCAGAAATGTGGCTTTTGCAGTACATCCTGCCCTGCGTGTGTGCATCTTAATGTATACGCGAAATGGCAAACCCATGTCAGCCTCAATTAACAGAGAGGCAAAGAACTCAGGAGTTTATGTATATTTCAATAAAGTAGGGTCTAATGGAAAAGAAAAACAGGCTACGCTCTGAGGATGCTGCTCATTAATATTGTAGGGTCCACAGCTGAGTCTCAAGCCCAGAGGAAGTCAGCCTGTGCTGCAGTTGCTCTGCTCTGCTGAAGAACCAAGTCTAAGATCCTTTAAGCTTTGGGCATACATGTATTTTTGTCCACTCACTGTTTTCAGTAGGCAGTGCTAAGCTCTGTATCCAGGCTGTCAGGTTGTTCCTTTTATAAATAGCCATATTGTGTTGATATAAAACGTTGTTGGTTTACTACTGACTGTGGCTGAGCTGGAGTACTGTTCGTGTGACTCCTGTGTCAGCCTCCATGCAGGGGGATACAGCACGGGTAAATGAAGGTGGTACACACTGTAATCTTATCCCCCAACGAGCTGCAGCTGAAGCAATTACCAAAGATTAGGATGTTAACAGGCCACAGCTGTAGCCAATAAGAAGAGTGTCATAGAAGAGTGGATTGGTGGGAACTGGAGTCAGCTGGCTGCTGTGAGGATGAGGAAGAGTCAGTGCCTAGAGGAGCTGGCTATGAGAATCAAAGGAGGTAGGAAACTCTGGCAATATGGAACCTTTGCAGTGTAATGACAATAGAACTGTTGCATTATATATGACAACACAGATACTCTTGCTTTGTAACAAAGATGGTGATGAGGTTTAGAAATGCTAATTTTGCATACATTCCACTGATGAGTCCTGCTGTGCATCCAAGCAGTTTCCATGGTGTGGGGCATTTGTCTGCTGTTTGTTTCTTCAAGGCAACTGGAGTTTATTTTGACTAAAAAGAGAGAACTTTTGATGTGGCAGGTGTGGCTTAGGGCCAAGGAAGAACTGAATAATGCAAGGATATGAAGTGTTTGTTTGCAATAAATTGTTTTCTGTTACCAAATGCCTTGAGCTCACCACCAGTGCTGGCATCTCCTCTGTATGCATTTGTGTCTGGTGTGTTGAGCCATCCTTTCTCCCTTCCAGTCTCTTTTTCTACTTCTGTCAGAGAATCCTTGAGCTTGTGGTCATGCTGCTGTAACTGCTGAGCAGTTCACAGCCATTTAGCAAGTTCTTTGTGAAAATTGGAAAATAAAGATCTTAGGATCTGGAGTTTTATGGAGACCTAAAAGAGCAGAGTTTTTTTTTCCTATAGAGCACATGGTATTAGGAGGCCTTGATTTTAGTTTTTTGATAACTTTAATAATTTCTTTTGGACCTTTTGCTTTTGTTGTTGGCTTTGATTTCCCCTGTAAAAGGTTGGTTGCTCTTGGCCATCTCTCTCAGCTGTTCCACATCTCATACAACCTCCCTGTTGTTTGCTTTGGCATGGTGACAATGGAACTTAACTGGTTATATGAATTGATTCAGATTTTAAGAAAAACTTTTTCCCCTATTTTTAACCTAGATCATCTTGCTGGTTTATTTAGTTCAATGTGTGCTCCTGCAATCAAGTGTGCTGGCACTGAGCAGGAGTAGCCAGGCACAAAGAAGAGGAGGAGGTACCTGTAGAGTACCACTTCAGTTTCTGGTGACTCTGAAACTGTCTTTTTTTACCCTGTTCAGAGTCCCTAAAGCAAAAGGAATCTGTGGGCACTTCTCTAATGGAAATGATCAGCAAGGTACATGGAATATTTGGAGTTTCAGACTGGACCTGATAGGTTTTGCAATGTCCCGGTGTCTGGGAAAAGCCGACACGAGTGGATTAGCTCTGGTCACAGAGGGTTTGTGGTTTAGCATCTCCTCCTTTAATAGCTGGTCTGAGCCCTGCAGTGTGTGACAGATTGGCAGAAATAGTCCCTCAGACTTTACTCAGATCTCAGGCTCTAGTCTGGTCCTGAGCTTTTGTCAGTGTGTATTGAAAATGTATTTAAAACCCAATTTCGTTGGCTGACAGCGTGACAAGATGTCATTCCCTGCATTTTTGCACAACTTCAGGGACTTTTTTGACAGTGTTCAGTGCAGAAAAACAGGACAGGACAGTGTGACTCAGGGTGAGTCTAAATGCATCATTTATGCTAACATGTGAGCTTTAGTGGGATATTTTTGAGGAAGCTTTGGCTATTTTGTGGATGCAGCTCATTTTCCCTGCACTTGTCAGAATGTAGTTAATGATCAGTGCTCAATGATCATGGGCACTGCTCCATCTCCCTGCATTGTCTCCTACTGCTGGCACCAAAGCCACTCCCAGCATGGCCACAGTGCTGGTACTTTTTTAAGGGTCTCCTTGGAAGTGTCATTGGTGGCAGTGGCCAGTCATTTTTAGGTATTTTCTATCAGTTTGTGTACGCCTACGGGATGTCAGGCACTGGAGTTTGGCTGTCCTTGTGGCAGGGCTGGCTGCTATTGAATGCTTGCCTGAGTAGTAGACAGCAAATAGATCAATCAAAATGCTATTTTATGCCTTTTCTGTTTCTCACACTGTCAGCTGCAGAAGTGTTGGCCTAACCATGTATCTTGACACGCGGCTGTACCACAGACCTTTATATTCTCCTAGTTTGCTAATACAAAAATGAAAAGTATCAAATCAACTCAAATTTTTTTCTTCTTCCCTGTGGCCGGAAGGTGGAGTCAACTTCTTGTTTTTAGGCATGTATGAACCTTAGGTGGTATTTCCTCTTAAGCCTCCATTGTCTTTCTCTTTTACTGAAATTTTTGACTATCAGCTATCTGGCCATATGGCCTCAAGTCTTCAAACTGAAGTATTAGCATTGACATAAAATAGCTATTTTCATGAATTGCATCTATTCAAACAAGTTCTCATACAGGTGAGGGTGATAAATGCTTAGTTTGCCATTTGTTTCTTACACAGAGTCAGACAAACTCATTAAAACTCACTGGGAACAGATATTTCCCATGAGTTGTTAGCTGCTGTATTTAGCATGTAGGCAGCTGCTACAGCAGCAGCTGCACTTCCTCCAATATCCTTTCATTTCTTCTTTTTTTTATTTTTTCAACCTGAGATGATTGAGATGTTTGCAATATTTTTTATTGTGTTTTCAGAGGGAAGGAAGAGCCGGCCCATCTCATCTCAAAGCTGCTGTGTCTCAGGCTGCCACAAGGTCACTCCTAATTTAGCTAGCACAGATCCGCCCGGGTAAATCAGGACCCCTGCAGGGCTCTTCTCATTGTTTGGCAGCTTAAAAAACAATCTCAGGAATGAAAGAACAGGATCTTCAAAATCTCTTTGTGTATTTGCAAAGCACACTTCTTACAGTCTCATTTCTCTTTGCCGAGGTAGTGTTGCTGCCTTTTCACTTAGACCAATGTCCTCATCACGCTCAAATACTGATTGTGAATAGGATTTTGAATCAACTCAAGAGTAGAATAAATCTTTAGAAGGATTTTTTTCAAGGACTGTTCTCTATGGCAAATTTAAACTTAATCCCATTTCCCATTAGGGCAAACTTTTTCACTGGGCTTCTGAGCAAAAAGAACTATTTGCATTATTTAATGATGCCAAAAGGAGTGATGCTTTTTTTTCCCTTTTTTTTTTTGTTTTTTTTTTTTTTTTTCTTTTAGATGGAGTGTTCTTCTGGCTGTGATAACACTGAGAGGATTAATTTTAGGAAAATAAATATTTATTGCATCATAACACAAATCTTAAGCTCGTACATATTCATAACTAGACAACTGGAGGCGATCAGGAGAGTAATTCCTAGTGGGCTTTGGGGTTTGATGTTGTGGGACTTTTTTTTTAACTAGAAGTTCCAAGCCTGTACCATGTATTGTGTTTAATACCCAGATGCCTGTGTAGGATGTGGTTCTTTCCAGTGGGATGAACCCATACAGACCATCAGCTCTGTGTCTCAGTGGCTGGGCAGGGAATGTATGAACCTGTGCTCATGGCACACACCGTAGGGCCAGCCCTGATGGATCCCCAAAGCTGGAGAAAGACAGTAAATTTGCATGGAAAGACTTAATGGTCTGGAAAGCAATAATAAAATAGAACCACAAAAAGGGTCTGTAAAGAAAAGTCACTGAGCCTTCAGCAGGGATTCCCAGGAGTGCTGAGTTCAGTGGGGCTCCATCCATCGCTCCCAACTATTTTATTTTGTCTATGAAAACATCATTGATTAAATGTAAAATATCACTTGAAATGCCCTCAATAGGAGAAATGTAATGCTTGCATTTTTGAGAAGTTGTTTTGTATTTTAAGAACGATATATCAGATTTTTTTAAAAGGAGAACACATTGCAGTTTTAACCAGTCACGGAGAAATTGTATTCTTCAAGGGAATGAAATGAGACAGAAACATCTTTATTTCAATTCATGCATTATATTAATTTTGGCTTTCTTTAAAAACAAAAACTTAAAAAAATATAAGAGAAATATAAGAAAAAATTGTTTTGAAAGCTTAGTAAGAGAAAAAAATCGCTACATGCTAAAAATCTTGTAGAAAAGAAAATTATTACACTCAAGCATGACAAGCCAAATCGAGGAAAGCTGAATGCAATAGTCACCAAGAACTCTCATCCTGAGAATATAATTATGCAAAATTTCAGGTGTGAGCTGTACCCTAGGACAATCACATGCTCCAAATTAAATCTATTTAGTATGGGGTCAAATTTTCTGTTTCCCTGATGCCTTGCCCAACTGGCAATTTTTCCTAGACCAAAAACTAACTTCACCAGCTCATTAGAGCTCGAAGAGCTCTAGAGCAACTTTTTAATACAAATTAATAGCAGCCAGTCAATTGGCAGTCAGTTAACCTATGGGAAAATAAAGAAACAACTTGCCTTTAGCCCTGTCCTTTGCCCTTCCTCAGGGCAAAGGGAATGAAAAATGAAAAATGTGGTCGTAACCCTTGGGTTGAGGGCTGCCAGGCACAAGCACTGACATCTGTTCCAGCACTTGGTGTTTGGGCTCAGGAGGGGCTTTCAGCCCATCTCCAGGGCTGTGAGCTCTGCAGGGTTCAAGGGCACTCACTCCACCCAGTTCAGTGTGCCAATGGAAGAATCAGAGGAACTTGATTTTCCCAAGGAGTGTAATTATGTTAGACACTCACCTGTCAATTGGATTAAGTCAAGTAGCTGTGAAAAATCTTCAGACATCTACGTGCCTCCTACAAGGAAATTAAAAGCCAAAATGTTTTAAATCCCAGGGTGTTTTGAAATCAAAATTCTGCTCTAGTTCAAGTAAGTGACTGGACTATTTAATGGAGAGGAGTAAAGGAGATGAATACCAGGCTGCTTCTTCCCGTGCTTATCATTCAGCAGTGATGAACATTCAGTGAAGATGATATCTAGAGCTAAACCATCTCTTTCCTTTCCATAGCAAAGCCTCCTTCAGTTCCACTCTGTCAAAAGATTAGATGGTAGAGATGTGGTTGCTAAATTTCTCTTCCACATAACTAGACCTGTGTTTTTCCATAAGCACTGATAAAGAGCTCCTTCTTAGTACAGCCTCCCAGGCACAAGTGTGTGGCCAGCACTCTCACTTTGCAAGGGCCTGCTCTGCCTGAAAGTAGGTTTTACAAAGCACCAGAATAAATAAATAATTCTACAGGCCTCTGCCCACCAGTTAGTTTTAATGGCAGAAAAACCCAATCAAGTGATTTTATGAGTCCCAGTTAAAAGTAATTATGCACTATAAGTGCTTTAAGTGAGTAAATGAGACAGGCAAATCTGGTAACGAATTGCTGCCTCAAATGTGAGCTTCCTTTGCAGTAAATTCAGTCTCACCATGGCAGGGCAGTGTTGTGCACTGAGTCCAGCCCTGGCCCTGCTCTCATCTGTCTCACTCCATTTGGAGCAGGGGCTGTGGGATTCAGCTCTTGGCATTGGGAGGTGTGTGCCTGGCAAATGTGGTGTTGCAAAATCAGGATGACTTTAGCAAGCAAACAGCACTAATGGGAATAAATTTTGCTGTTTCATTCTAATTTCACTGTGTTATTTATCCCAATGCTGGGGTGTTTACCCAAACATGAAGTGCTGTCTGTGTGTTTATTGGGAAGCTGAGAAATCATAAGTTTTATAACAATTTGCACGCCTCCAATAGCGTTTTCAAGTGTGCATTTTCAGCAGAATACTGATGAGCTCTCCTGTATGTGATAAGTGTTTTGGTTGGAACTGGGTGTCTGCAGGTTGTCTTGAGGCAAAAATCCAAGGTAGTGTGGGGTTTATTCAGCCTCTGATGTTCAATTAATATTAAGTACCACTCCTTCCTTGGGCCCATCCCCATCCAGTGCAGTGGGGTCACTGCTGGAAACACCTTTGCCCAAAAGCAGAATGTCAAAAGGGATCAAGGCAGTGCTGTTTGTGGCCTTGTGAGCTGCAGTTTGCTATCACCTCCTAAAACTAATGGCAAAGTTTCAGCTAAGGTAATCAAAAAGACTTGAGGATTTTCATGGTAATTATTTTCCCAGACAGCTGTCAGTCTCCTTCCTGAAACTCCCTCTGCACTGCTTGGAGATGAATTTGTCAGGATCAATGAATAATTTGATCCATGTCTCTAACTGCATTTTGCTTTGGTCTCCCCACCTTGATAAGGACAAGAACCTTAGAAATAATTAGATTTGTTACTAGACTGTACTAATATTATTAATGTACTCTATTTTTTTATTTATTCCTTCAAGTACGTCAGTGGGTGATGGATAGACTGCTTACATGAGGAAAGAAAGTGCTATGCAAAGATATTAAAAAAATTCTGTATACCAAGTAATACCAAGATTGATAGCAGAGGAGATGTTAGTAAGTTGTACCTTTTATTCCTCTGCTGTCTTTATAATACTAAGTAAATCTGCTGTCTTTATAATACTAAGTAAATCTACCATAAATTAAGGAATCTTTTGTTAATTGTGCTCATGGATGTCACAGTTAATTAACTATAGGAAAGTGTGCTCTTAAATTGTGGCTGATTTTTTTTTTGTAACAATATATTTTTATAAATATAAATATAGCTAATGCAGAGTTTTGTCAAATCAAGAGTATCAGTTTGTTGTTTTTTTTTTGTTTTTGGGTTTTTTTTTGGAAATGTCTAAACAACAATTTTGCTCTTTTGTTTAGTTATTGTAACAGGAAAAAATGCTTAAAGTATTTTTTGTGAAACAAGGTTACACTGGAACATCTGTCAGGTGTAATGGGCTCTAATCCAGAGGATCAGACCAGAGCAGCCTAATCCTCTCTGGGATGACTATACCAGTAAATTATCCTGAAGAAGGGCTTTATTTCTGTAATACATTTTGCTTTGCACTGACTGCAGGCCTGACCCTTTTAAGTCTACAGTAAATGCAGAACAGCCTACTGCAATAAAAGGAGCTCACATTTATTGTAAAGTAAGAATATTCACACTAGTAATCACCATGGAATAGATAACGTATTATAATTTCACATTCTTCCCTTTTTTGTGTCTAGCTGACCTTTCTGCAGATAGTAAAGTGTGAGCCTGAAGTGCACTCCATAAAAATATCCCCATGGCTGAGGCATCCAGTGAGCTCTCCAAAGTTATCTGTGTAGAGTTCAGCACTCCTGTAGCATTCTTTCTCTCTTTCTCTCTTTCTCTCTTTCTCTCTTTCTCTCTTTCTCTCTTTCTCTCTTTCTCTCTTCTCTCTCTTTCTCTCTCTTCTCTCTTTCTCTCTCTTTCTCTCTTTCTCTCTTTCTCTCTTTCTCTCTTTCTCTCTTTCTCTCTTTCTCTCTTTCTCTCTTTCTCTCTTTCTCTCTTTCTCTCTTTCTCTCTTTCTCTCTTTCTCTCTTTCTCTCTTTCTCTCTTTCTCTCTTTCTCTCTTTCTCTCTTTCTCTCTTTCTCTCTCTCTTTCTCTCTCTCTCTCTCTCTCTCCTGTAATGGGAGCACAAAGTCCAGTCTGGTTTGTGACAGCCCTCTGTGAATAAAGCCTGCTTTTAATCCAATTTATCAGATGTTTGCAGTGGCATTTGCATAGGCTTAAGGCTTTGGAGGATGGAGAAGATGGATTTAGAGAAATAAAGCTAGCTGATAGATGGGATCACTTATTAGAGATCTTTCATATAAATTATGAAAAATAGCTACAGTGAATTATAGCTGTAGGCTTTCAGATAATAAGCCTTTCAGGAAAAAAATAATGAAACTAAGTGACACTCAGTTCTGAGTTTTATTACCAGGCTGAATCGTAATTCAGAATTCTTTTAAAACTTTCAGGACGGTTTGCAAATCTTGATGAAAATGAAACTAAGCTTGATCATATCTAACCAGTTTGAGATTTTTGGCTGCTACTTTACTCCAGGAATATTCCTCTCCAGTAAGTTTCCAGGTTATTTCTGTCTGCAGTCCATTGCCTGCTGCTCTCAAGGTCCAGGGACTGTAATTTGTTACTGTCACTTTTTGGGCAGTTATCCCTCATCAATATGAGCAGGGACAGGGAAAGCCTCCTCTGCCAAGGCAGCACTCCTTGCAAAATGGACAGGAACAGCCTGGCAGGCAAAGAGCAGCAGCCTCTGTTCTCCTGTTTCCAGCTTCTGCTTGATGCCTCAGGTTTCAGCTTTTATATTTTCATATTCTCTGCTGCTTTAGTGTGTAGTTCTGAGCTCCATATTAGGGGATGGTGAGCTCTCCTCACACAGCAGGGAGACAAAACAATTCCTTCTCCAGCTGGGGACTAAGGACAAATGACCCAAATCTCAGGCCTGAGAGCATAAACAATGGGGACTGAAGAGATAAAAACAAGCAGGATGGGACTTCATAACCTAAAGCTGGAATTGGACAATTAAATCTTAATATGGAAATAGACCAGAACTTATAAAAGGGAGAGACCCCATGACCAGTTGTCCATTTTGTGACCATTTTGGTTCATCTTGGGTGCAGCCCTGGCTGGGCTCTTGTGCTGCCCAAGGTGCATCCATTGAGGCCTTTTAATAAATCCCTGCTTTATTCTTTAACTCTGCCTAGTCTCAGTTCCAGGTCAGCCTGCACAAGGCATCACGCCCATCCTTGAAACCCGACTTTCCCCACTCCCAGTGACTCTGGGCTTTGCTCACTGCCAGCAGCAGGAGCAGTGGGCTCAGTCCCAGCCTGGCCCAGGGGATCCCAGTGACAGAGAATCTCCTGAACACCATCCTTCAAGGGTGTTCTTAAGGGGCTTTTTGTGTGTGTGCATGTGAAATGTAACAGGCTGAAGTCTTGAGCTTTGTCTTTCTGCCCCTGGAGAAATGGGGAAATTTAAAAATTGGATGAAGTTTAGTATCTGCATAGGAACATCTGCCAGCAAAATATTATACAGCAGCAAAGGATGTGGATGATAAAGGAGTTGTATAAACGTGTTTAGTGCTGTGTCATGATTTTAAAAAAATCTGAAAGGGAGAGAGTAGAAAACAGAGACTAAGAGAGGATTAGTGCATGGCGCTGTGTGTAGCATATTCTTGGATCTTTTGGAGACTGTGGAAAGAACAAGCAGAGGTGATCAAGTGTAAGGAATTCATGAGTAAAGCAGAACTAAGTCCTTCAGGGAGCAATACCTGAGAGAAGGTGTGCTAGGGCTCCATGCACTTAACAATGACCCAGTCAAAGGGAATAAGAGCTAAGTGTTGATGACTTTTTCCAATATGCAACAGCTGAAACCAGCAGAATGCAGGTGCAGAGCAAAGGGAGTGATGCTGAGAGTCACTTTCCTTGGTTGTACAGATCAAAATCTTGCGCAGATTTAAAATGTTGAGCCAATACAGCCATTCATATGTTCCCAAGGTCAGGTACTTCTGGTTCTTGTCATTTAAAAGTCCCTTTTACATGCATGATTGAGCCCCATTATTGTGTTCCACCCCATCTACTTGCATTTAATTTAGGTCTGTTGCCATTCTTCACTTACCTTTGGAAATTTGATGTACTATTGTAATGTAAATTAACCCTGTGCCCCAAAAAAACCCCAGCTGAAGGAATTTAGTGATAGAAACCCCAAGATCCTTTGCAGTAAAGTTTTCCATGGATTTGCACTATCCCAGCCTCATTAATATGCATTGGCATGCCAAATGTAATTGCGTTCAGGTTAGGTTTTGCTATGAAAAAAGTATATTTTTTTTCAAAAATGGTGCTTTAAGTCAAGGACATCACCACTGAAGTTACATAACTTTATTCAAGGTATTTCAGAACATTAGTAACTCTTACAAAAGCTTGCTTGAGGTTAACCAACAGCATGGTGTAAGATCTTGATGAAAAATTATTCTTCAATTCACTGTTCTTGTCTTAGGATTCATCACATTGACTCTCCATATATATACATATATAGATATAGATATATAGATATATATATGATGTAGTATTCCAGAGTTCTGGTAATTCCCACGAATGCAGATTTTTCTTTTTCATGTTTTAATAAACACAAATTAGGTGTCCTCCCTTTGTAGACTGCAAGAATTACTTTTAAAGTGTTTCAAGGAAGTGTTATCTCCTTAGGGTCTCCATGCTATTTCCACTGCTTTTCATACATAGCATCCTGGTAATACCTGAAGTGGTAGAAAACCTGTATTTTTTGCTAGTTGATACCAAGAGCTAAATACAGAGTTTTCAGGTGAAATTTCCATTGTGCATAAATGGTATTTTCAAGTGAGTAAAGTATTGCTGTTTCTTGAAATAAAATGCTAACTCGGTTTGGGTTTAAATGGAGCAGATTTTGTGAAACACCACTGTAGAAAAGTGTTAGGAATGTGTGAATTTGTCATGTGTCAGCCAATATTCAAAACACCACTCTGAAGTGACTTGTGCAATTCTATTAATGGACAAAATTTTGGTGAGGGAGTACTTCAGTTTGGGTATGAATCAACAGTGTTTGCTAGCAGTCCAATCATGCTGAATTATAGTTAAAGTGCTACTTTAAATAATAAGTACTTTCTGGATATAATTTTAATTTTATGACTACTGTTCCTCTCTCTCTCGAATAAACAGCATTGTTATAAAAATATTCTAATCTGATAAACATAAATTTTCCATTTCAAAGTCCCCAAAATACATTGGAAGTATATGAGTCGTCAGCTGTGAAAACTGCAACCAAATGCAGTCTTTTTCCCCAAATAACTCAATTTTGGATGTTCTGATTACAAGATTGTAAAGTAGGTGTTACAATATCTACCTGAACCAAAGAATTCACAGTGAAGAAACTCTGAGAAACAAATCCAAGGGGGTTATTCTGTTAAACAGTGTTTGACATGTTTGGGATTTTGGCCTGAGATTCCATCATGACACTGAGGTTACACGTGCTCAGTGTTCAGCTGGTATTACACTAATCTGACATGACAGACCATTTCCATGCTCTTTCACAACAGGCCCCCATTACCACCAATGCATTTAGGGAATTAAAAAGCCTGGTATGTAATTTTCTCATAAATGGTAAGCAGAGTTGTATGTGGTGCATTGGCTGATGTATGGTAAAGAGTGTGTGTGTGTCCTGATATGGGATGGCAAACCCAAAGGGATGAAGATATTAATTACATCTCAGCTGTGAAAGTGTTCCTCATGTTTCATATCTACAGGCATTCAAGAAGGACCTAGTAATTTCTTGAATTTTGTTGGGTTTCTTTTATTATTTTTGTTTTAGTAAGCTAAACTTTCTTGTAAAAACCTTATAACTAAATTATTGCCATTTGTATCTTCATGCTTATTGGGTAAATTACTGAGGAGTGAGGCTTGGATCAAAATGAACTTGAAAATAGCCTTCAGCATGATAAATATTTGTATTTAAATAGGACCCAGGGAAATCCTTCAGGCCTCTGACAGAGCCCTGAAGGGGAGCTGGCAACTCTATAGCAAACTGAAGTGTGCAAATGTTCATCCTCACAGCAGATCCAGTAAATATGTGCAGTGTAACACAGCAAATATGGGAAGGCTTTTAGTTACAGAGGTGTGTAAATGTTTACAAATATGATTAACTGCAGAGCCCAAAATCCATTGGCAGCATCAAAGGCAAAACTAAAATTACTTTTTCCTGCCCCCCTCCAGGATTATGCTGAAAAGAAAAACACGATAGCAAAAGCTCTGGAAGATCTGAAAGCCAACTTCTACTGTGAACTCTGTGACAAGCAGTACTATAAACACCAGGAGTTTGACAATCACATCAACTCTTATGATCATGCTCACAAGCAGGTAAGGGAAATCTGCTCACTGCTTCAGCTTAGGAATAATGAAATAAAATGTCCTTCATACAGGCTGGGAAATCATATTTGATTACAATTGCAGATTCTGGAAAGCAAAATACACTGTTTTCTCAGAAACAAATCTTACTGTGGAGATTTTACAGTCAAAAAATTCTGAGGTGGGAAGAAAAAGAAATTTGAACAGTTTAATATTGAAGAGGAGCAGGGCAGGAAATGGTGAATAACAGTGAATAATATGATTAGAATTGTAAATGTACAGTTTCCCTCTTACCAGTTTAATTTTTCAGGTAAATGCTGTGGTATACTTCAAATGTGACTTACTGGGGAAATATTTGTTGCAACAGATGTGCATAAGAAACTTGACATACTCTTTGGTAAACTTTCTTTTTAGTGCAGATACAGTTCTGAAATGGGCCATGACTACTTAAATTAGTGCAGGTACAGTTCAGAAATGAGCTATGATTTTATTTCAATGCACTGTATTAAAACCAAGTGTGTCAATGAAAGGTTTCTCTGTGTTAGCTCTAAAGCATCAGTATTTATGTTTCTATCACCACATTGTATCACTTCACCTCCAAGCTGTGTGTCTCTCTTTGGTGAGATAAAAGCAGTGCTTCCACAGAATGAGAGAGGCAATGCATCCCAGGGCAACATTCTGATCTGCAGAGGGGTTAAATCTATTTAATTCAAAAGGAAAGACAAGGCAGCTTGACTCCCCTGGAGTGATGTGTAATGATAGTGTAAAGATATGTAATAACTCTACAGAAAATTCCTACATAGGCCACTCAGCTGGTAATTATTCTGTACCTTTTCTGTTGTTTTTTTAAATCTGGTGAAATCCTATGGCAGTGTGTCTGGATTGATTGCTTCTATTCTAATTGAATCTCCCTTTTTCCTGTTATTCTGCTCAGGGTGAGCATAGACAAGCCACAATATGTTTTATATCTGTATTATATAGAATAATGATTTGCTTTTCTTTAGCACCAGTCCTTGAAACTTTTTTCTCTCTCTCTCACTGTTGTTTTTATTTAGCCCATAATTTACACTGTCAATGTGAGTGTTAGATTTAGTTTGGAGAGCTGTGAAGATGTGGACCTCAGCAGCAACAGCAATCTGTGAGAAGCTGGAGGGAAAGATACATATATTAGATGAGAAATTAGCTTCATTGCATCCTGTAGCTGTTTATTGTGAGTTTTAGTTAAAGTACAGCTGGAATTGATGCTTCAGGTGTTATATTCACACAGCAGCAGGTCATTGATGGATGGCAGGAAAAGAGAAGTTATGGGCAGAGTTTTCCCCACTTGACCTCACTTAGGATTTATATTTATTAATTTTTTTAGTGCTGTGAAGCACTTTGAAATAATGAGAACCTGCAGGCTGCAGTCCTTGTTCCTCCATTCAGTATTGATGAAAAATTGATTTTGAAGCTGAGGTCAGGTGTGAGATTGAACAGTGTTTTGAACAGAGATTGAACAGTTTTATTTTTTCCAGCGTTTCACATTGAAATTCTTGTTTTCTCGTGGCTTTGGACAGGAGAGGGTGGGCACTGCACCAGCCCCTGATGGAGCATGGCAGATCCTGCCTCTCCATCTTTCCTGCAGGGAGTCTGTGTGTCTGTCTTTGCATGTGGCTCTGTGGATGTGTTTGGTAAAACACAGGAAGCCATCCCCTTCCTCTGTTCAACATTCTCTAGTCTAATATCCCTGCTAGGAAATAAAACAAAAAAAACCCCGCAGTTTTCAAGCAGAAAAAATTGTATGGATGCTTGTTTGCCCAAAGATTTTAACTGATGTTACTGGCAAATAAAACCTTTGATTCCTGAGATAAAATGTTGAGGTGAATTCTCCTGGAATATGTTTTTTTTGTGGTGGTTTCTATTAGTGCTATAAAGAAAAAAGATTCCTCTTCCCATATTTTAGGTGTAAAAGCATATGCTGCAGCACGGGCTCACTCTGATTAGCTCTGTTTTCAAGAACTTCACACCAAATGCTTTTTTTTGGGGCAGTTTTAGTAAGCCTGCTGGAGACGTGCAGGTGCTACTGTTCAATGCTCTGATTTTGTCCTGGGACTGCCTACACCAATGGCAGAAGTTTTCCAGCAGTTCAGCAGAGGTGACAGGAACTAGAAATCTGCCTTTGGATTCTGCTTCCTATTTTTTCTTTCCTTTTTCTCTTCTATCACACCTTTCTGCAATAATGGACAGGTAAGGGAGGTACTGTAGTACAAAGAGTTTCCCAGTACCCGAGGACAGTTGTGCAGCCACTTTGGTTTCAGTGATCCCAGCAACCCAAGAGTGGTTTTTGTGTGATGAAATGGATGAAAGCTCTGCCTGAACCTGAGCTCACCCCAGCTTTTCAGAAAAGCCATATTTAATCCTAATTGTGCAGTCTGTTCTCACACCATCCTGGCCATGGGAGGGTTTGGCAGAGAACATGTTCCTAACAGCTTCTGTACCTCAATTCTATTGTAGAAGACTTTCTTTCCATCCAGTCAAATGTTGCTAGCACACAAAATTTGCAGGATTTAAACCAGGAGATTTGTTATGTGGGTTTCTTCCATTGGTTGGGAAGCCTTGTGCTGTCACTGTTGGTTGTGTTTTTACTTGTTGTGTCTTAACAGCTTCTGAACACCCACTCTGAGGTAGCATGAGCACCTTCTGAGCAGCCCAGAAAGAAAGAACAGAGCCCAGGCAAAGGCAATTTTATTTCCTAGGACCTGAAGGGGTTTAGTGTCTCAAGAGCCCCACTGCCTCTGTTAGTGCTTTCCTGTCCTGAGCTTTTACAGTATTGTTTGGAGAGCACATCTGCAGCCTTTATGAAACACTCCAGCAGCAGCAACTTGCAAGCAGTCAGTGGTAATAGAGAAAAATGAACTCTCTGCTTTGCTTTGAAGGCTCAGACAATGAAAAAACACCCCTAGCAAAATAAAATGGTGATGTCTATGAAAGCAGCAACGTTCTGAGCTCAATACAGAGTGATCAGTAGCTATGGCAGAGCTGCTATTATTCACTATAGTAATGAGGGATTGCTGTTTGATGGCCTAAACCCACAGAATGTGGGATTTGAGACCCATGCCAGGGCAGACGTGTATGACTCTCTTCAGCATCTCCTCCATCTCTGGAAGGAGCTCTGAAGTGCTGAAAACCCCTGCATTGAGACACTGAGGCTTTGATAAATGCAGCTGAGCATTAAACCCTGAGGCTCTGAGCGACCTCCCTGCCACAGCTGCTTGGGCTCGGTGACCTGTGCTGTCCTGGGCAAGAAATGTGTGCCACACAGCTCAGTCCCCTGTGCCAGCCATTCCTCCAGAGGCTTTTGTCACTACAGGAACAAAGGGGGTTTCAAAGTCTCCATCCCAGAACTTCTGATTAATCACCCAACACCACGGCAGCACACCCAAGCTTGGTGTTCTCTGCCCTCCCAGGAGGGCTCCTGCAAATACCAAACAACAACAGTAACAGCAAAAGCTGTGATGGAAAATAAATAGCCCTAATGTATTTGCATCTACAGATGAAAATACAATCAATTAAGTAAATTATAAGCAGGAATTTTTCCCCACAGAACCTTAGGTCATTTCTCAAACTGTTTCTCTCGGGGTGAAAATGATCACTGTGCTCTACAAATGTATTTAAAATTGTACACAGAGAATAATGCACAAATTAAGCAGGAAGACTAAATTAGTACTTGTCCCCTTTCCCTATTCCAGACACAGATTTCTCCTGTCCACATTTTTCTCCTCTCTTTACATCTTTTTCTTCGCACATTTTTTGGCATCAGTGCCAAATAAGCTGGAGATAATCTTTATTCACAGTAGAGAATTTCAATCTCTAGTCAGTCAAAAGTCCAAACTTGAATAATTTTCATGTGTTTGAATAAATATTTTGTGGAATATGGATGGAGAACAAGAAGTTTGGAAGTGGAAAGGTGTGATTAGACATAACAATAATATAACCCCCAACCTTTTACTAAACCTGTACCTCCTATGAGTTACAAGGCATGCAAGGTATAAATTAAAAGCAATATAGCACATTTGGGATGCCCCTATTCCCAGCAAAGATAATTGGATGTTAGCAGTTGTTTGAGCCTGCAGTTTGAAAACAAAGCAAGGAATCCTTGCAATCATCATTACAGGTCTTTTTAAAAGCTCTCAGTGCAGAGTTATTCCCTGTGAAAGAGAAAATCCCCATCTCTTTTCCTTGGCTGGCACCTGCAGAGGGGGCACTGCAGTGATCTGCAGCTCCTGGCACAGCCCAGGAGTTTGTGTCTGTTTGCAGGGAATGGCCAAGCACTGAGAGTGATACAGGGATGGAGATGAACTCCTCACTGAGAGCCAGCAGTATTTGATGCTGTGTTTCCTCAGGCCTGCTTTGTGCAGGTTAGCTCTCCCTGGGGCTTTTGGAATCGGGCTGAGCCAGAGGCAATGTGTTGTATGCAATTTCTGAAATGTGGAAATAACAATTCTCAAAATACCCTGTTGTCTTCTAGAGCACTATGCCCAGAGCTTTGGTGTAGTGCAGGATAAAAGCTGAAGAGTTTCAAGAATTTCCTGTAGGTTTGCTTCATGAGCAAAAAGAAAAAGCGAGGTGTTGTGTGCCAGATTTCAGGCTAATGTTCACTAGTAAGAGATTTCCTGAAATAACCCTGCTGCTCTTGGATCAGGGAAGTGCCTTGCATGGCTGAGGGGTGGCTGCATTTCTGCAGGGACACTGAGGGAAGGGCAGCAGGATACAGGTGCAGTCCCAGAGAGCATGACCCTGGCAGGGAGGCACTTGCAGTGCCATTTGTTTTCATTCCTGGCAGCTGAATTTTCTGGAATGAAGAAATTTTATATTCCTTCCCTTACTTTATCATGTTTTTCATGTTAGAGAGCTGCATCTTGGTGTGTCCTTGGAGCAGGCAGTCATAACTATCCAAGCATAGAAGAAATTCAAACATTCTGTGTTTGAATCGATCCTGTGTACTCCTTCCTTAGTGTTATAGCTTTCCCAGAATGTAACTTGGCATGTCTCCCTGTATTTCTTTATTTTCCCCCCCTCAGGAAAACATACTCATCCTTGTAGCCTTTCTAAATATTAAGGGAACACAAACAAATGTTCAGCTGTGCATTCATATACATAGATGTTTTTGTAATGCACATATAGCCATGAAATGAGCGCCCCTCACACACTCTGCTCTATCACTCTATTGGTTTGATATTTTTTTTTTGTTCATTAAGATGGATCTTTAGTGGCTGGATTGGCGGTTCTTTGGGTTTTTTGAGTTTTTTTTTTTAAAGGGAAAAGCTTTCTTTTAAGTTTTAAGCACTTTTGCTGGCATTAATGCTAATAATGGTCACCACCAGGTCTATTAATTATAGCTCAGCACTGCTGGGAGCACTGGAGCTGAGCTTTGTGATAGACTTATGCTGCCTTTTTCAACTCCTTTAAATAATGAAAACAAACAAAAAGCCTTCTGCTGTTAGTGTGAAGGGAAAGGCAGAAGTGCCAACATGACAGGAGCCCTCTGGGCCATGAGGAGATTGAAGATCCCACTCCTCTGGGATGTGGGATGTGTCCAGAGCGCACAGTGGGACTCTTTATTCCACTTTACAGAATGCATTTTAAAATTAAATACTTAAGTTCTGTTCTTCATGAATATTTCAGTATATTTAGAGAGAAACGTCACACACTCTTTCCTGGATAAAAGAATTTTTTGTTTTAATTTTACCTATAAAATATAATTCCAGCATTGGCTTCTTGATGGGTATCAGTGTAACAGAGTAGTTAGGCATTCTTTACCTCCAAACTTGTACTGATGGGTTAGATGAGGATATTTTTGAATAAAGTATTAATCCAGCAAAATCCAATTTTGTTGCCAATGAGTGTTCTGTTTTCTCATTACCAGAAAAAAAAAAAAAAAAAAAGACATATCACGATGTCCCTGACACAGTAATTAGGACAGAAAAGAATACTGTGTAACTTTTTCTGTTTTCATGTTTGGGAAATTTGATTCTGTAATAATGTTTGATTAACTAATTGACTTATTTTTTTTTTTTCTGAAGAAGTGTTTTTAGAGCAAACACAATTACAGCAGAGGAGTAGATACCCCATCTGTCCCACTAATAGCCTGCAAACAGAATATTAACCCCATGCACTGACACTACTGATTCCATCAGGAGCCTGTTTTTTACTCCAGGAGGAGCCTTAGTCAGTTGCAAAATAAGAAACTTAGTATTTATCCTCAGTCCTTTTTTTTTTTTCTGGTTTTGAATTATTGCAGCCTTCTCATTTCTGTCCTTTTCAATATCCAGATCAGCCCGATAACCCAATAAATCATTAACATTAAATTCCCATGCAAAAAAATTTACAGTTTTTTTTTTTTTTCAGCTGCACATTGCTCATTTATTTTCCAAATCTAGATTGTCAGTTCAGTGAGGGGAAAAAAATTACAGCACAAATGGAAAGCAGGAGGGAGGGACAGGAAGAAACATTGGTTGCTCCATAGATCCTGAATGTTCCTTTCCCTGGCACGTGTTTGTACTGCTGTGGGGTTCATCCTTTTATTTCAAACTCTATTAATATATTTCAGTCTAAATTGGTCTTTTTAAATCAGTTCATGAAAATGTCTTCATACAAGTGAGAAAAACTTGGGGCTAATTTTTAAACTTTGCTTTACCATATCAGAATCAGTTTTCTGCTCTTTGGCCAGCACTATTGCAAAAGTACTGGGTTTTTGTTCATCATATAAGATAAGAATGGATACAATAATTAGGGCTTGAAGATAGGAAAACATACAGTTTTTTAGTTCATGATTCTGATTGTAATGCACCTTTTGACATACAGTGTTTTGATGGGGAGAAATGATTAAAGACTTGTACAAGCATGGAGATCAGATGATGGTTTACCTATCACACACTCAGTTTTATCAGGCAATAGATCAGCTAAGCAATTACCTACAAGAAAAATACTGCTTTTTATTTCTCTTTATGCTTTAACAGAGTCAGTCTTCCACAGTTAATTAAACTTCACTATGGCTGCAAAACTCAAACCAATCAGCGGAATGCCTTTTCTGCAGTTTTCAGAAATTCTAGATGCAGTTCCACTGCTGTCCTGAAAGCAATCAAGCAGATTGTAGATTAACTGTAAGTAATGAATAATATGAAAAGCATTTTGTTACTCCATGGTTTTGAGCTGTTGAGTGATCAAAAAGAAAGGGAAGGAAAAGCTCATACATTAAATTCTGTTGTAGTATATTAAATTCTGACCCCTCAAGGTGAACAATTTCTTACAAGAGGATCTAATTTGCTAAAACAATTAAGTGGTGTATGTCAGTGGTTAATACTCTGTGCCTGATCCTGCAAAAGCCACCTTGTAGTTTCCTATTTAGGAGTTTCAGGTTATCTTTTTCCCCTCTGGGAGCTCTGCCAGTATTCCACTTCATGCCCTGCAGTTTGTGCATGTTGGTTTCCATGTGAGAGCTCGTTCTTCTCTGGGAAGAACCGAGCAACCTTTTCAGCACAGACCACAGTCATTCTTAGGGCAACTACTGCAGTCTTTGCTGATCCTTGCAAAATCAGCCCTCCATTCAGCTCAAGAAAAAGCCTGTTCTTTTTTTAGTGGTAGCTCTGACCTGTTGATGAAACCGAGCGTTGCAATCAGAGCTGCCTTTTGTGAGGAGATGTGACAAGGCAGACAAACTGCGTGGGAGTGGGAAGAGCTCTGCCCACCAGCCACGGCCCTGCTGCTACTGCAGCTCCAGGGTGAGCTCCTCGTGGTCATCTGCTGGTCAGGAAAGGCTCTGAGCCTAATTGCTAATGAATGCCTAATTACTAGAAACAGTCACGTCTTCAGGCTCCTAAGTGTGACCGTGTTCATAGGGGTCTGAGGATGAGGGAAGACATGAGGATCTGACTCCATGTTTCAGAAGGCTTGATTTATTGTTTTATGATCTATATTATATTAAAACTATACTAAAAGAATAGAAGAAAGGATTTCATCAGAAAGCTAGCTAAGAATAGTAAAGAAAGAATGATAACAAAAACTTGTGGCTTGGACCAGCTGTGATTTGCCATTAATTAGAAACAACCACATGAGACCAATCCCAGATCCACCTGTTGCATTCCACAGCAGCAGATAATCATTGTTTACATTTTGTTCCTGAGGCCTCTCAGCTTCTCAAGAGAAAAAATCCTAAAGAAAGGATTTTTCATCAAAGATGTCTGCGACACCTAAGCCACTCAGTGGAGGCAACATGAACTTGCATTTTCTTCTCTTTCTCCCCATGCTGCGAATCCTCTGCGGGTTGGCTCTTGTTTCAGTTTGGATTTTCAATTAGTGCTATAGCTCTACAGGAAGGGTCTGAGTGGCTTCTGAGTTTAAGCTTTGCCCACCCTCATGCTGCAAAGGAATGAAATGAGAAAGGCTTAAATAAGGTGAGCATGTGAAGGGAGAGATGATGTGGGCAGCAATGTGTCTGTTCTGTCCCCTGCTGACAGACAGGCAGTAGCCATGCTTGGAGAGCATTTCAAGAGTCAATGAAAAGGAAAGTTAGAAATGTAGCCCTGCCTTGTCCTGTTTGTATTTTGGATTGGCTGAGGTTTTTCCTTCATCTCATGGATACCATACACTTTTTCCAGACATACCTCCTGGTTCCCTCTCTGTTTCACCCAATCTTGCTCTTGACAAACATCCTTGATGATGATTATGTAAAGGACTTCTCAGTTTCTTCTAAAGTCTCCATGTATGGCAGAGGAGTGGTTCAGCATCACAGGATTTTAAGTGTGGGTGTCTTTTGGTTGAATGATTATAAAAATAGCAAAAAAATTAAAGCATTCAATCTGCAGAAGACCATATAAATACAAGCACTGCATGCCTCCCTCTTGCAGAAATCCTTCTTTCCTTGAATTGTCTGTTCCAACAGTATGTTGCATCTTATTTTAAATTAGAACTGGCAAGAGACCCATGGTATACTGTAATATAAATTATAAATCACATTAATTCAAGTTCATCCATGATTAATGTGACTACTTTTAAATGCCAGGCTTCTCTGATAGCACTTACTGCTGTTGTCTTGGTGTGCAGTCCTGATACACATAATGATAACAAGGGAGGGCACAAGTAAGCCCTCACCTTCCCTTTTTCAGCCCTGAAATTCAACCCAAATTGAAAACAATTATGTAATGAAAAGCCTCCAACTTTTTAAAGGTTTTTAATTTTTATTTTTTAATTTTTTATTTTAAACTATTTTTAAATTTATTTTTTTAAATATTGTTAAGTTCTTGCTTGCACTGTCATCTGTATGCCACATCTGGTACAGGATCTCATTGTGCTACATGATTTATAACTACAGAGCAACATATCTCCTTCTTACAAATTGCTTGTAATGAGAGCTGGATGCAAAGCAAGAGACTGCCAGAGATGGGGTGGCAGAGAAGGGTTACAGCAGTACTGGAGGTTAGGGATCATTATTGCAGACTTTCTCAACACTCACAAAAGGGACAATATAGAAAAAAAACTAAAAAAAGGGAATGAAGCGTTCAAATGGTGCTTATCAAAGTCACCCTTAGTTTTCAGTGTCTTTGCTAAGTAAGCCTCAAGCTATCAGGAATGGTTCTCTTTCTTCTGTTCTGTGAGCGTGAGCCTGCTGCCACCTCTCCTTCTCTCTCATCTCCCTTTGCAGTGCCACTTCTCAGCCCCAGCAGGAGGCTTTTCTTCTGTGCCATTTCAAGACTCATTTCTTGCCTAATGAATCCTTCTTTTCCCCTTTGTTTAGATGAGAGTACAACACACGCTGCTGATGCAGTTTACTTCGTTCTCCTCCCTCCTTCCTGCCCACAGTTTTGCATTTCTAAGGAATACCCAATTAGTGCACTTTCCTTGGCACCGGCCTAATGTACAGGGTTGGTTAAAAATTATGGATTGTATAATGAGAAATACATTAAAAACATCATCTAAGGTAAATTTTTTAGTGTGGGTGAGAGCTTTATGTGATCCCTGAATGAGAACTTAAGTCTCAGCCTGTCTCACATCTGCTTTGCTTGCAAGGCTCACACCTCATCTCTGAGTTACTCCTTGGTGACCAGCACCTGCAAGTGGCCAGACCCAGGATAACTGAGTTCAGCTGGGATCTCAAAGAGGAAAAAAATGTCTCTGAGGGGCAGGTGAAATCACTGGGGGATTAATAGCTAAAAGAAGTACTCTACAGGGAATATTTACTGGGCGATTTTTTGTGCTCAGATGCTTAAAAGTAGGTCAGGCCAGAAGCAGATGTCCATCCATCCCATGCCAAAATTCCTTCAAGGAATATGTTGTATATCTGAGACTATTTTAGGATCCTTTTGCTTTTTACCTAAACTAAATTAAAAAAAACCAAAATCAGAGTGAGGAGGAGTGAATGTCCAATCAAACCTTTCATTACAATGAAAAGCTTTACATTACATTTTATTACATGAGCGCTAGGATTTGTAGCGGTGGGACCTGGGCAGCCTTAAAATGGTTTAAGATGATGATGGTGATGATGATGTGGGGGTTTATTTGACTTAAATAATGCTAGATAATGTCTTAAATGACAGCCAGTTTTTCCCCAATGACTCTGCAGGTGGCAGATTTTCTTTGCAAGCACTGCTCGGGTATCTTGCTTCGGCTCTGCCCACCTGCCTGGCTGTGAACAAAGGGAAGCCAGAGGAGCTAATGACTCATCTCTGCCTCCATTAACAGGAAGATCAACGAGGCAAAAATAGTGTTGTATCATTTTCCTTAAGCAGTAGAGAAAATACTGTGCGTTAAAAAAGTGCTGGGTCTGAAAGGTTCTCATTGCCTCAGCGTGGGACAAGTGTAAAAATCTGTGTGTGTGTCCCAGTCGGAGAGCAGCTCCACTGGCTGCTCATGGAGTGCTGGGGATCCACAGGAGCTGCTGTGCCCTCCCATATGGGTGGGCACACAGAGGATGGGCTCCTTGGCAAACCCCTCCAGCTCCATCTGACCTGGAGATACTTGGCCTGTATTTATTGTTAATGAGGCAACAGAGAATAACAAGGTTCAACCAGTCTTCCCTCTTTTCTTGGTCCACTGCAGAGGGTGAGCAATTCTGCAGGTGAAGCAAACCCAGTTCTTGTCCTGATTTTTAAATTTTTTAGATTTTTTTTTTTTAGGTTTTTTTTTTTTTTTTTTTTTTTAGTTTTTTAAGTGGAATCAAAGCAAACAGAAACAATTTCCGACCTCAGCTGACTCTTGGGATGAGCCTCATACAACTGGCTGTGCATGCTGTGCCAGGTCTGAATTTGATGGGGAACTGGAGCAAGGGGAACACGGACAGCTGGGGAGGGAGCAGTGCCCTGGGTAGGTGCCTGTCACTCCCTGGGTTTTGTGTGGCTGGAGGATGTAAGGAAATGGGATGGCATCCCACTCTTGGCATCCCGCTCTTCATGCTCTCATTCACTCCTGTGCAGTTTGGAAAAAATAATAAAATAAATAAGCCCCACCAAGCTCATAAAAAAAAAATCTTGAAATATTAGTCACTTCTGGGAGCACAGATGATTTCTGTGGAGTAAAGTGCCTGGTATACTGCTAAGGCAAATATTTTCTTGCACATTTGTAACTGCTGTCATTGACAGTAAAATTGCTTGAAATATAAAATAATGGTAGTGTGTTGCCTACCATGACAGGAACTGTAAGAGGTTTTGACCTTTAGTAGGCTTTAATGGGTGCTCTACAGAGGAACTGACGCTTCCATTTATTAACTTGTAATTGTCCAAAATAAAATCTGCTTTCTCCCCGTCTAGTAGATTGAAGCTTAGGGTATGTTAATTGTGCTGGCTCTTCTCCAAGCCTGACACCTTGACAGCTCTTGTCAGCTTTTAAAAGTTATTCCCTTATGAAAACTATCCTAGTTATTCTCCCATAATGGCCTTGCCACTCATCTCTTCTATGTTTTTTAATTCTGACATCAAAGTTTGCACTTAGCGCTGACCCCCTGACAGGAGAGCGTTCTCTAATGATGAGCAGTAGGTCAGTGCTCCCTGTTCTGGAGGAATGCAAAAAAAAATTAAATCCAGCACTTTGCTTAGCAAGTGTACACCTGGGACTCTTGCTTTACTGAGGCTCAGGTATTTGCTCTTCATTAAAGAAATGAGGTTGTACAGTAAACTGATTTATTAGCTGTACCACCCAGTGTGCTAATCTCATCAAATCTCACACTGTGCAGGACTAGAGCATCTCATAATTTCTAAAAAAAGGCTGCTAATTAACATTTATGTGCTCCAGGACATGGTGGTGCTGAGACTGGTGGCACATTTTCCTTGGAGCTGGCACTGGAGCAGTATAATTGTGCTGATGGAGTTGCTGCCTCAGAGATATAAACCTGAGACCTTGACCATCATGGTAATTGCAGTTCCCAGGCTGCTTGCAGAGGAGGGAGGGCTGAAGCTCCAGCTGTGCACTGGCCGAAATCCAGGCAGGTATTTAGATCACCTTACATGAATCCCCCCTGCAGCTTCAGCTGGTGGCAGTGGCTTTTTCTCTTCCCTTTCTGACTGTTTGGTGTAATTGGTGTGCACTGTCAGAGAGCTGCCACTGCCTGAGCCCAGAGCAGTCGTGTTCCATGGATAGTACGTGTGCTCCTCAGCCCCGGTGCCTGGACAAGAATAAAGCCCCCCACTGCAACACTGCAGAATTGATTGTTATTGGAATTACAGGCTTTGGGTAAGGAAAAAATACTACTGTTTGTGTTGGAGTCCTGGAGCCACCAGAAATCACTGGTTTGTGCGTTTGGGTTACGTGTCAGCAGACGAACAGCACTAATCACATCACGTTGATGAGAACACAAGGTAAAGGCGATGCTTTTCCTTCCATTGGCTGAAAGTGTAGTAGCAGAATATTATTTGGGACAGTCTGATGTGTTTTGATGGAGGGTTTTGTTCTTCTGATGACTTCTCTAACATGCTCTAGAATGAAATTTTTTCTCCTCATGCCCTGGAAAATGGTGAAGTTACAATCACAGTAACTGAGAGAGGCCTATAAACTCTTGCTCTTCAATCCCTTGACTGTGCTAAGAAGGTATAATTGATAATTTATCTATGTTTAGGATCCTCAAGAGTGAAAGGCAAAACTATGAAAATCAGTAGTAATTAGAACTTACTTTTCATATTCTTGTTGGGCTGAGCCTGCAAAACCAAGCTGCCAACTCTGGCTTCCCAAATTGCCAGGTCCAGAAACACCAGTTCTTAGGAACACCAGTTCTTAGAAAATATTACTTTTACCCCAGGTTCTCCCATTAATTTCAGTATTAAGGTTGACAAATGAAAGACTTTCCCATCACAAACCCAATTCAGAGGGCCATTATGACAGATCAGAAATAGCTGAGGAGCTGCACAAGAGAGGAAGGATCAACTATTTTACATGTGAATGGATATAAAAAGTATCATGACTGAGTTTTTTCTGAATGTTACATCCTGTTTGCTGCTGGAGAACAGAGTCATTAGGCTCTTCTGTAATGTGTCACTGGCTGGAGAATTCTTCCAGGCTGTAAGTGGGGGAGGCAGTGGCACTGAGCAGGAATCAGGTCACAGATTGCAGATGTGCTGAGCACAGGGCACCAGCTGGTGTCTTGGAGGTCAGCAGGAATTCCAGCAGGATGATTTATTGTCGGTGATACTGCCCCAGGCAGAGCAGAGTTTGCAGCATCAGAGTGATGTGCCCTCCTTGTAGGCACTCGAGATTTGTTCCACAACATATTTTGAAAGAAGACAGCAAGTCACGGCTCTGCTAATGCATCTGCTTGCAAGGGTGTGAGGCTGCTGCCTGGGATTGGATCAGACTCCTGCTTTTTCCTGATTGCCTGCTTTTTCTGGTTTCAGGAGGGAGAGCTGCTGGGGACTCTCACTGCTGCAGTGTGTGTGAGTTTGATGAATAGACTCACCTCGTGCTGCTGTCAGGAGCAGCTGAGTGTGTGTGTGCTGTCCCAGGGGAGGCTCTGAATCTCTGCTGGGGAGACAAAGATCCCAATCTAGGTTTTCAGGGACTTTGTTCATCAAAACTTCACCTTCTTTACTGATTGGATGAAAGCTTGATTATTTAACACTGCTAAATACTGATATTTTAGTGCGAGAGGTGTGACTGTGTTCACAGGGGTTCTTGGAATGAGGGAAGAGATGTTTCCTGACTCCAGGAAACATCCCTGACTCCATGATTCACAAGGCTTGATTTATTATTTTATAATATATATTACATTAAAACGATAGTAAAAGAATAGAAGAAAAGGTTTCATCAGAAGGCTGGCTAAGAATAGAATAGGAAAGAATGATAACAAAGGTCTGTGGTTCAGACTCTGTCCGAGCCAGCTGACTGTGATTGGCCATTAATTAGAAACAAGCACATGAGACCAATCACAGATGCACCTGTTGCATTCCACAGCAGCAGATAATCAATGTTTACTCAATCAATTTTGTTCCTGAGGCCTCTCAGCTTCTCAGGAGGAAAAATCCTAAGGAAAGGATTTTTCATAAAAGATGTCTGCCACACAAGAGGTACTTTAAATTACGCAAAAATTACTTGAGCAGTCCTTATATTTTGTGTGGATATAAAAGATGTTTTTTCTTCACAAAGGAAATGTTACCCAGTATCTGATTATCCTTCTTAAATTTTAGAGGGGGAAAAAGTGCTGAAACCTCAGTGGAAGGTGTAGGTTCAAGGCATAACTCCATTCAATTTATGCAGCAAAGTGTTATACATTAATAAGACTTTGTGATAAAAGAAAACACTGCAGAACTTTACCCAATTTATTAAAACTAAGTATCTATTACTTTAGTTCCATCTGCGGTGATTTTCCTGCAAGTTATTTCCTTTAATACAAATTTGGGCAGTGGGATCAACAATTGAGCTCTAGGTGTGTGCCAGCAGCTCACCTGGGGACCTGCTTCCTCAAAATTTGGGAAACTCCTACCAATTCCAGGTGCAGGTTTTGCAGGACAAACCAGGCTCTGGTGCTGCTTTTGCAGAGTGGTGAAATGGGAAATGACCCTGAAAGAAGAAATATTTGGAGTGATGAGACTGAGCTGTTTTCCTGCCTTATTCTGGGAGTGGTCTATGACTTTGCTGATCTCTGTGCCTGTGTTAAGGCAGGACAACATGAAAGGGGCCAGGGGGATTGCAGCCCATTCTAAGAGATCGCAAATCTGACTTAAATTCTGCTGAATTGTGCTTTTTGCTCTAACTGGAGGGCATTTTACTGTGTGTATATTTGTGTTAGAGCTAGTCTATAATTCTGATCAGGAGCTGTCCAAGCTTGGTAACTTGAATTCCCTGAGCCTTTTTTGAGTCTCTCTGTGACTGTGCAGTGGCATCCTGAACAAGCAGGCAAGAAACAGTTTTGGGGGATGACATTTTGATGAATGGATTCAAGACTTTCATGAAGGATGAGTCACTTTGGTGGCATTGAGAGAGAGAGAGAATTCCAACAATAAATCCAAAATGTGTGGAGAGAAAAAAGTGCTGCCTTTGTAAAGCTTTCCTAAGCATCATCTGTGGCAATTTTGCAAAAAAAAGGGAGAGTATGTGGAAGAAAAAAACAAGTGTCTTTCTGGTTTTTTGTTGTTTTCTTTTCCTATCCCAGCCCAGAGGCACTGCAGCATTTTGATAAAAAATCTTGAAGCAGGAATGTGGCAATGTTAAGGCAGAAGTAAGAATTTGAGCCCAGCCTACTTTAAGGGATGTTGTGAAGACTGGGAACAGGTATCTAAAACATCTGCATTTCTATGGGAGATAACTAACCTGTGGAGAAAACAGCCAAAGTTTTGGTAGGATAGAAGGAAATGTCATGATTTGCCTCTGTGTTTCTATAGCTATTTGTAGGAAATGAACTACATAAAGAAATTTTAACCTAAATTTGTGAAAAGGCTTTCCTCTGTTCTTTGCTAAAAATGCCCATAAAACTTTCAATAAAGAAAAAGATTGCGCAGATGACAAAAATAAAAATACAACGACTTTTCTGAATCCGCCAGGAAAATAGGGAGGTCACTCACTCAGGGTGCTCCTGCTAAATTAAAGACAGCAAAAACACCTGTTTCAATTCAAGAGTGTAAAATCTTGTGCAAAAGCAGAGAATCTGGGTCTGTAAATACTTACTAACTGTGGAGTGCTGTAGCAGTGGTGCTTGAGGATGGTGAGAGGTTTGTTTGCAGGGCTGGGAGTTCTTACAATAAGATTCTATCTTTTCCTTCCCTTGTCTTTGCAGGAAGAGAGGGCAAGGGTTTCACAGCTCTCATCGATGGTTCTCACTTGCTGAGTACTTTGTTTCTTTGAGTTTGCTGCAGGGAAGGAGAGGGAGGCACTTTTTAAACTTTTGTAAACATACAGTTGCGTTTACCTTGAGATGATAAAGCTTCTGCTCTTATTTTCAGTTTTCTGTGGCAATGCTTTATCCAGAAATACCTTCACATGGAGTATAGACAGTTTAAATCTGTCTTCTGCTGAGATGTACAGAAGGTCCACCTAGTTAATTGCCCCTGTTATTTATGTGTGCCAGATAGATGGCTTTTTATGGGCTATTTTTTCTTCTTTTCATCAAACCTTGAGCTTGAGGCAGTTCAGGTTTCAGACTTCAGAGCTGTAGGTAGTGCCCTGTGCTGTCTTCCTTGCAAATTGGAGCCTGTATCATGCAAGTGGATGGATTTCTATCCTTGCTGTCATTGTTGCAAAGAGAAGAAAGAACAGGTTAATGCCAGTTTTCCTTAGGAATTGCTTTCTGCCTTTAGGACTGCGATTTGGGCACGTTTCTGTTGGGTAATGAGCTTTACGTTATTAGTTAATTATTGTTTTTCTTAATTTCCTGGTGATTCTTAATCAAGGGCAAATTATCTCCTGATAGGTTCATATCTGACTGAGGTAGAGAAATTTTGCAATTAATTCCTTCTGGGTTGTGTCGAAACAGAAAGCTGGACCTGCTGTAGCCATCATCAGCTCTGCCCTGTGTTCCTCAAGGCTGGGGTACCCAACCAAAAACCTCCTGCACTTATGGGGGTGAAAGAAACACCCCCAGCACGCAGAGCCAGGGATGTGATAGTTTAGCTTCAACAAAAGTCCTAACAGCCTCACAGAAAGAATTATTATTAGGCCACTTACGATCATACAGGCACTTAGAGTCCAGATCATCTAATTATAAGGGCTCATTGCTGATAATGATACAGATATAATAAGCTCTCTAGTGCCTGATTCTTTTCTGGTGTTAATGGTCCTCCTGAAGAAGAAAAGGGAGGTGTCATTACAAGTTGTCAGCAATGTGAGTTCTTCATGTGGGGGAGTGTGGTGTTGGTCCCCTCTGTGCCAGGAAGAAGGTGAAGCTAATGTTGTTGCTTTCTTTCTCCTCACTCAGGTCTATTTGGGGACATTTTTATGTGTTTACTTGCACGAATACATGCTCCACTTAGTTGATATATATCCACTGCTTCATGATAATTGCCTGAAAGTAAAATTTGCTATATATCATAATTTTTACTTATGTTGGAGGCTTTTTCACCGAATCCCAGACTGGGTCAGGTTGGAGAGGAGCACAGTGGGTCCGTCTGGTCCAACCTCCCTGCCCAGGCAGGGTCATGCCAGACAATGTGGCACAGGTCTGGTTGAGCAGCCTCAGGTCCCTCAGCCTCACCTCAGGAGAGATGCTCCAGTCCCTCCATCGTGTCTGTCACCCTGCACTGGACCTGCTCCAGGAGCTCCATGTCTGACTTGTCTGAGGAGCCCAGAAATGGACAGAGCACTCTGCGTGTGGCCTCACCATGGCTTCATTTCCTTTTTATCCCTGAACTCACTTTTATCCATATTTTAAGCTTGCATTCCTGTAGCAAGCCGCAGTGTAGCATTAGTGAGTTGTTTATAGCTCTGGGACCCTGCTGCCATCCCATTCCTTCCACACTCAAGGCCCCTGCTGTGAACTTGTGCTGGTCCTTTTGGGAGTCTCTGTCACAGGCTGTTACAGCCCTGCTTTCCCCCAGCAGCCTCCAAGCTGTGCTTTACTGATAATTAAAGGAGCACTTTATTAACATAGCGTGGTGGTGCACACATCCCTGCTCTGCAGTTGCTAGCATTTCACTCTGCAGAAGCACTGGGGCAGTAAAAGACACACATAAATACAGACTTGCTGGCCCAACACCTTTTTCTTAATATTTTTTTTCATGGTAATGTTAGTGGTGTTTTTACAGAGTTGCTTTCCAACACACTTCATCTGCATCACTGAAACTGCAAACATATAAAATCCTGACATTAATTGATCTTGCCTTGCAAGATGCAGACTTTAAATTTAAGATTTTTTTTCTGTAATCTGTAATCTTTTTTTCTGTAATCGTTTCCCTCCAAGGGCTCTGTGTGTATGGTATTACAGGTTGGCTTAAGGATAACTAAGGTTTTCTCTGTGCCACTTTGCCATGGCTGAGATGTGTCAAAATTTGCAAAGGTTCATTCTTGTCTCACTTTCCATTGGCCAGATTTATGTTCTTTGAGGAAGTTTGTCATGGTCCTAGGATAATGGTGGCAAGGACCAGATCCTGCTGCTGCGGCTGAGGAGCAATTTGTGAGCACAGGCTTTGAATGGCTCAGTGATCCAACATAAAATTGGTCTGATAAAGGGATTGTGATTTAGCTCTGACATAAAGAACTGAAATAAAGAGCTCACTTTGGGGGAATTCATGTGTCTCCTTCAGCCCATCAGTTATCAGTGTATCCTTCAAGGGTTGTGGGAAATAACCTTTAGAAGACCTAACTGTAAATATTAATTCCTCATTTTTTGGTCACTGTGCACATTGTGGAGATTAGAAAGATTTAAGGTTTGGTAGGTTCATTTCAGTCTCTGTGGCAGTCAGTGACCAAAGAGTCTGAAACTAGAAAACACAGACTGAAAATGTCTGCTGTCCATTTTTAATTTGCTTGTGGAAAGGGTATTGTGTCCTCCTGCAGCCAGGAATGGAGTAAGAGTCAGGATGGCAGCAGGATCCTGAATTTCAGTGCTGCAGACACAGTGAGCGCTCTGCAAAGCTGATAAATGCCAGTGGACACTGCTAGGTGCTGGAGGGCACTGCAGTGAAGAGCTGTTGGATGGAGTCTCAAAGAACTCAGAGGTGCCAAGTGCATTATTCATGCAGAAAACAGCAGAGTGGCTGCTCCAAAATGAGCAAAAAAGCAGCTTTAGCAGCTGAGCCATCCAATCTTGCGTGCTGATGGGAGTATCCATTTTGTAACCTAATCCCACTGCAGAGCCATTCTAAAGGGAAATCCAATTTTCCCTCTCCAAAGAGGTGTAGAGGTGACCTTCCTCTGAGAGGACTTGTTGGTGAAGAAGTGGCTGCTCCTGTGAAATGGTTTATGGAATATGAATGCTGATCAGACAGGGATTTTTTGCGTTAGCTTAGAGCTCCCTGGATAGACTTGAGAAGAAATGTTGCGGAGCTGTCAGTATTTATGCATAGAACATTGTAACCGGCCAGAAAAAAAAAAAAGTACAAATCATTATTTCTCATTCAGTGACTGGTGAATGAGATATCAGGAAGATATCTTGAAGCAGTGGTTCCTTGAATCAATATTTTTGTTGCAGTCAAGTCAAATTAGAAAAGATTGGATATGCAGCGCTCAGAAAGATTATTCTGGATGCATAAACTTTGCTGCTGGAGTGAAAGGAATAGTGGTGGATCATTTTACCAGATCATTGGGATGGTGGAACGTGGGAATGGCACCTGATGTCTGAAATGGTCCATGCTGGTTTGTCCCTGCACAGCTGAAGAGGAGCTGTGGCTGCTCAGGGCACCTCACACTTGCAGCCACCTGGGGAGAGGTGGAGTGAAGCCCTTTTCTCTAACAGCGCTGGGAATGAACATCTCTTGTCAGGATTTACAACATTTCATGTGATTTTAGTTTGGTTTTTTTGTTTGTTTTTTATTAGAATTCCCCTAAATGGCAGGGGAAGGGGAGGTAACTGGGGAAGTGACCCTTAAAGAAATGGTGTGTACCAATCTTGTATTTAATCTTTGTGACTGATCTTTCTTAAGTGTTGCTGGAAGCTTTCATGGTGAATTTGAAACCTCTTCTCCCCATGAGCTCAGCAGGAGTTTCCCCACTGACTTCAAGAGAAGTATAATAAGGCCTAAAATTATTAAAATAAATACTTTTAAACCACAGACTCTGTAACCACTTTCCAGATGTAGAAAGACTTTGTCAGCTTCATGCTCTTTTCATTATCTGGTAAAATTATTTTGATAGGTGAGATGCTAATTCTGTACTTCTGTGTTGTTTCCTTTGTGTGTCCTTAATATTTATGGAATATTCAGCTGATTTCTGCTGAAGCTAACAAAAAAATACCCTGCAGCTTGCAGTAAGCCCAGGCTGCTGTTACACACGTGGTCGGGAGCTATCACAGTGAAATATTCAGTGTGCAAGGCTCAGCAGTTCTGCAGGCTTAAAACAATGTTTTTGCACAATGGCAACACTGCAGCCATTAAGTCAACTTCAGAAAAGCACAGTTATGTTAAAACAAAAGAAGCAGAGGTGTTAATTTATGCTTCATAACCTTTAATTCGTCAGAGCGCTATCTGCATCCTGCAGCAGGGGATGCTGGAGAGGAGCAGCAAGGCACAGGCACCAGAAGGGTGTCAAACCAAGGGAGGCTCCTTGTGCTGGGGAGAGCATTAATCATCCCATAATGAAGTATGTGTTTGTTTCTGGCAGATAATTTGAGAGAGAAAAGAAAAAGAGCGAAGAAATTTATTTTTCCTTCTATTGCTCCCTTGTACGTCTTTTGCAGTTACATAATCAGGAGTAATTAGTGAGATATTCATCAAGGATAACTAGCTTTCATGTATCTTACAGGTGCAACTGTGAAAAATATTTAATGTTCTGATTTTCCCCATGATTCTGAAGCAGTAATGTTTTCATTAGGTTTTGCTTTTCATTTTAAGCTCAAGAGTAATTTATTTTTTCCACATAAAGTTAGGTAGGAAAATCTAACTTGAGACACTCTACAAGATGCTTCAACACAAGTGTGTAATCTCACAACCTAATTATGTTTCATGAAAATTTTATTTCTGTCTTTATATTAGAAAATTAGAAAGGATCAATATGCATTTTCAGTTGTATAACATAATGCATGAATTTTATATATATTGGTAGGTTTTAAATGGAAGAGCTGTCTCAACAGTTCTCTTTTGCAGACTGCACAACAAAGTGTACTACTGTGTATCCTACAAGTGTGCTCATGAGCAACTTGGAGTAGTTTGAGAAAATTTGCATCACGTCAATTCATTTGAAGTCAGTGAAAAATCTTCTGAGTCATGAAGAATCTCATTTTCTCATCAGGCCCATGATGGATGAGTAAAGCAACACCAACCTTCCTTCCCTCTGAATTCATCCCCAGTCTGGGATGATGCTCATGACATCTTTTTGCTAGAAAAAGAGCAGTTTCAATCTACTGAATCAACCTTTTGGGCTCCAAGGACTTGCTGTTTTTAAATCCTGCGTACAACCATGTGTGTGTTAGATTTCTTCTAATATTAAAAGACCATCAGGAAGGAATGGTTGTTGAAATATGAGGGGAAAAGGATTATTCGCAGCCTGCATGTTATTTGTTGCCATCTGGAGGGCTTATCATATCATCATTTACAATGGGGTTCTGTTGCAAAGTTGTGGGGTTCTTGGTATTTAGGAAAAGTTTTAAGTTTTTCAGCTCAACATGAGATGCAAAGAGGCAGAGGCAGGCAGAATCAGCTGCTAACTTGGGACAAACTGACAGTCATTACTAAGCCAGCAATAGATTAATTTTATTTTAAAAAGGCCTCTGAAAAGCAAAGTGAGCGGTCCTTACACTGATAGTGTGAGAAGGTGACTCCTGCACAGAAATCCTACAAATGGTGTTTGGGAAGGAGTGGAGACAGGGTCAGGTAAATGGGGCTTTCCACGTTTAATTCTGGAATTTCTGCAGGGCTGGAGGTGCCCCAGCCCCTCGTGGTGACATCTCCTGGTGCCACCCCCTGGCAGGAGACTTCCCCTTGCTCTTATCAGCAACTCCACATGGAGAACTGCTAAAAACACCCCCTTGTCTCTTTCAGGAACCCATCACAGCCATTAATTCCATGGTGGCAGCATGACAAAGAAGGAAAAAAGTCCATTAATTTCTTTCTTAGCTTGCTTCTTTTTCATTTCTCCTTTCTATGGAAATAATGTGCCTTGTGTAGGGAAGGCCTGCAGCACTAACGGGGTAAATTGTTTGGGTATTCTAGTATTGTTTTCTTGGAGCTTGAATTTTTTCCTCTATTCTTTACAACAGGAGAATATACTAATTCTAATACTACTAATAATAAATATATTGCTATGAAAAGTATGTAGAATTGAAGACCAGAACACAAGGGAGATGCTGCCCTGTTGTGCTGTGTGAAGGGGTCTGCAGCTGCAGAACAGTAAAATACATATACTTATATCTATATTTATATCTATATTTATATTTATATTTATGTTCTCTCACATATGCTCTCATATATGTGTCTATATATATATATGCTCTCACAAAGCACTGAAGGCAGAAGGAAAATATGTGCATTTTGCATCTTAGTAAGCAATGTTTTCTGCTTTAAATGGCATATTTCGTTCCCCATTTGTGCGTTTACAGGTGTTACATGAGCTGTGTTGTAGTCAGTTATTATTTATAATTGATTAAGCTCGATCCTCTTTGTGAGAGACACTAATCTGGTTTGGTGTGACAAGTGTTTATCTGATGAGTTCTTGTCACTCTGTTTGCCACACCACAATTCCCATGAAGCAGCAGCATCCCATCTCAGCTAGGAGGGGTTTACAGGGAAACATACACAGCTTCTAGAATCATCATTGGAAGCTAAACAACACTCATTAATACTCATTGCATATCACAGAGTTTTTTTTAAAAACACAAATTGAATACAAGCAAAAAAAAAAAATCTTTATGAAATGTATGTTTTGTACCATGTACAGATTGAGAGGGGAGAGATTTTTTTTCTTTTAATAAATCCAAATGCCAATTTTGTCTCACTTCCAGCACACTGCTGAACTCCCAACCCATGTTTAAGTAATTAGGAAATTTTTGAAGGGCAGGAAGGAGCTGCAGTGGAGTTCCAGCTCCTTTTAGGGTACAGATGGAGCTATAGAAAGGACAGGGCCTGGGGAAGCTCCTACTGGACTTGGGATACACAAGCAGCAGTGAATATCCCACGTCTTTGTGATCCCAGCCTGTTGCTGGCTGGGCAGGTGGAGAAGGAGGGGGCTTGGCCTTTTATTTTGATGAGTTATTTTTAAGAGCTAAACCCACATAAATTAATGATTTAGTGACTGCTGGGGATGCAGTCATTTTTCCTGATAAAGTGAGAAGGCAGTAAAGCATCAAAATTTGATGTCATGGCTGTTAAATTCTGTAATTTTATACTTCCATTGATCAGAAAATGAATTTATGGCTACGTATTTTCAGCATTGTAAAAGTCCGCATAATTTAATTGTTAATCTAAGGTCAAATGTGAATTAGCATAATAATATCTGAACTGCACTGCCCTAAAATCCCCTGACAGACATCTTTCTGACTCCTGCTATTATAAAAACTGTTCCCATTGGTTCTTAACCCCGTTAAAGTTGTTCCTGGATAAGCTTTGCAAGGGTGGTTTATGAGAGCCTGTGTGAATAAGCAGTCCTTAGATGGTGCCTCTGTGCTGGTGGGATGGCTGTTTTTGCTGTGAGATACTAGCACCACAGAGAGCGCCTGTATCAATCCTGATGCTTGCTATGACTTCCCCTTCAGTCTCATTAACTTTTTTTTGGTTAAAAATCTCACTGCCTTTATTCAGAGTCAGTTCCGACAATGTTAAGTTATATGTTCAAAGTTATAAAATTATTATATATATATTTCTTATATATATATAAAAAAGTCTGGGGTTTTTTCTTCCCCTTCATTTTATCACCTTAATGCCCTAATATTAATGTACATTGCGTTTCTCTATTCAGCCTTTATGTGCTTTTGCTGTCCTGGGTCTATTTATTAATTAATGCCTTTCTCTGCATTTTGTAGGTTCATTAGTTTAAAGGGCTATTGCTGCAAGTGTTTAAATCTTGAGTTTAAATTTTAAAAAAGCCAATAGCCAGTTTTTAGGGGGGCATAAGGCTTGTAATAATGATATAAAAAGTGCTTTTAATGCCATGGGTCTTTGGTTTTGAGAGGACTTGATCCAGGGTAGGATTTTCAGGCACCTGGCTTTGGCAGCAGAATCTTGGCTTGTGGTTTCTCTATTATAAAATTAAAAGGAAAATTAGGAAACCCATAATTAGGAAATCCAGAATTAGGAAACTTTTTTGAAAAGCAGTGTGCTGAAATGAAGTGTTCAAAGTGGTAAACGGAGAAGACATGGATGAAGTGAAGGGACCAGGAGTGGGGTCCTGTTGGAAATCCCTTGATCTTAGGATTCCCTTGATTTTTCTTACACTTGTCCTCCTTGAGAAGTGCAGCCACACCTGCATTTGGAGCTCCTGTGGACACCTCATGGATAGTTTGATCCATGCACAGGTACAGCACAGGATTCTGTAAAATTCTTGCTTTCCATCTGGGCTGAGGAGCCTCAGCTCAGCACGGGTGTGCGCTAAGATACCTGGCTGAGCCTTTTAGAAATAGCCGGAATAATTCTGCTTCGGGCCCTGTGTTACAGCTAGATTTGCTAGAATAATCCAACTGCAGGAGCACATTACAAGGCTGGAGAATCAGGGTCAGGCTTCCCATCCCTTCAGGCTGGGCAGAGTCATTGGCAAGCCGAGGGCTCCGTGCTCTGCGCCTCCATCGTGGCAATGCACAGGATCAGGATAATGATGAAGGCATTGAGGTCTCCTGGAGACGTGTCATTTAATTATTCATTGGGCACTGCTGGTTGAACTCTGCTGGCTGGCTCACACACGTTTTTGAGCTGCTTTGTAAGCAGGGGAAAAGGCAGGAGGGAATTCAATGCAGAATCCCTGGCTGTTAATTATTGGCCTACTGATCCATGGAAAAATCCAAGCATAACAGGCATTAAACTGCTATTGAAGTTAGCATTAGTGAACTGCTCTGCCACATGCAAAGGCAGAAAAATTATAAGGAAAAGGTGGTTTATAGGAACAAGTCACACTTGTTTTTCTGTTGCTGCTATTTACTTTGAACAACTTCAGGGGGGTCCCTCTGATGGTAAGAATGCATGGACTAATGGTATGATTGGGTGATACCTCATTTTCATTTGCAAAATTTTAGTGAAACCAACTGTTTTGCCCAACTAAGGGCAGCAAAAATGCAGTGCCAGCAATCCTGAGCATGTCTGAGTGCAGTAAGGGAATGCAGGTGATGATAGTTCATCACATGGCTAAGAGAACGAAATTGCTACAGTATCAAAAAAAGAAAAAATGGAGGGGATGCAGTTACTAATTTAGGTGATCTTTTATTTAAAGGAAATAGCATTTTTTTTAAACACCAGGTGCATGTCTCGTGATTTAGAACTAGGAGGAATTCCACTTAGACATGAATAAACACCTCAGGAGTTGCCAAGGTATAATTGTTGCCTATTGTTAAAGCACTCCATGAAGGGCTGAGGTACCAGTTGTGAGAAGAAAAGAAACAAAGCCCAAGGAGCAGTTTTCTGTGCAGGAAAAGGGAGGGTGTAGCTATCAGGAGGTCTGGCAGAAGGGGAGCTCTTGGTTCTCCGTGTTATAAATAAGAAGCTTGACTAGGCCAATATTCAAGCAGCAATCAATTTATTAATTAATATGGTAAAGTATGAGCTTATCTCATCCAGAAGAGAAGAGCAGGCAAAGGCTGAGAACACAAAACTTGTGCCACACCTACTTGCAGCCATCCAAGGAGAACAATTTAATTTCTTTAAAACTGAGAGCAGGCATGGAGTGCTGCTAACTTAGCAGTGAGACTAAAGGGTTCAGAATCTGGTCAGACTCAAATCAGTAATTATAATCATCCCAGTAATTACAGAAAAGTACTGCAGCTGGGAGGTGATTATGGATTTGTATACACCTCAGCTTCTCCTTTTCAAGCATGTGAGACAGTGCCCTATTATCTTCCTTTTGTTCCCTTACTTCTCACTTCTTTCTTTAGCACTGGAGAGGAAAAAAAAACCCTGAAAAAATATTGAGCTCCTCAAAATGCAATTAAATCCTCTCTTTAAGTGCCAAGGGCTGGAGGTGAGGAGGGGAAGGAGCAAATTTCATCTCTTCTCTTGTGTTTTGAGTACTCAAAAGTTTCCTATGAAATGAAGCACTTGAGGTTTCATGAGTGGCTGGTGGGAGGCAGGGTCAGAATCATGCTGTCTAGGAAAACAGGGGAGCACAAGGGTAAGATATGTACAACAAAGATGCTCCACGCTTCAAGTATTCTTTTTCTGGGAAAAACAGATGCAATATATCTAGTTTTGAGTGTACTTACAACCTTACACTGTATTAGGACAATAAAAACAAATTTTTATCAGTAGCAAATTTTGATATTTAGAAAATATAAATGGTGGAAGATGTGATTATGTTTCAGGTTATTTTTCTCTATCTATCAAGGATATCCAGGCATTTGGAAAAGAATACAAAACTTGAACATAGAGAGTGGCAGTCATTTTTTCTGCAAGTTTCTTTTCTCTACATGTTTCTCCATATTTATTCTTGGCATTGAATGGACTGCCCAAGTAATGTTAGCACCACCCAAAATGGCAAAGACTAATTCAGTATGTGACTGACTCCTAGAATATCTCAAGATATGGATGATCCTTATGGGTTGGTGTGACTGTGTTCACAGGGGTCTTGGGATGAGGGAAGAGGATCTGACTCTGTGTTTTAGAAGACTTGATTTATTATTTTATGGTTTATATTATATTAAAACTATTCTATAAGAATAGAAGAAAGGATTTCATCAGAAAGCTTGCTAAGAATAGAAAAAGAAAGAATGATAAAAAAGGTTTGCATCTCACTCGGTCAGAGTCCAAGCCAGCTGACTGTGATTGGCCGTTAATTAGAAACAACTCTAGGAGACCAATCCCAGATGCACCTGTTGCATTCCACAGCAGCAGATAATCATTGTTTACATTTTGTTCCTGAGGCACCTCAGCTTCTCTGGAGAAAAATCTTAAGGAAAAGATTTTTCAGAAAATGTGTCTGTGACAGGTTGGCCCCATAAGGATCATGGAATCCAACTGCCTGCCCCTTGCAGAACCACCTAGAACTAAGCCATGTGTCACCTAGAGCCAGCTGGTATGTGTGAGGTGTTTTTCTGTGAATAGGGGAGAGAAAAATTCACAAAAGGGGTGAAATGAAAAGAGTTGAGAAGGAGCAGGAGGACGCTGCTGACAGGGTTTTGCAAACTCTTTTCCTTAAGATTTTTTCTCTAATAATGCCTGGGATGGCAGGACAGGAGCTCTCAGGAGCTCTGCAGGTGTTGGCATGGTGATAACAGGGGTAGAGGGACCATGGTGAGCTGAAGAGAAGAGCTGGGAGAGCTTCCACAGAGCAGCAGTGACAAGTGCCATGCCCAGCATCTTGGGCAGAAAAATTCCAGATTTAATATCATCTGGGGATCAACAGGCTTTTTAGAGGCTTTGCAGAAAAATACCTGAGTTGGTCTCGTTTTTTGTTGAAATCTCAAAAATCTGTGGGGAATGTTTCGGGGAGGAATCATGAACAAAATTCTGGGTGGACTTTGCCTCACCCTACCGAGGCTGATCTATAATATCACAAAAGCTACAGTAAAATTTTCCAGGCTGTCTCTAGCCTGGCTAACCTGTCTCTAGCACCTCTAGGTATTTTGGTTATTCCCTTGAAATCCTTAAATCTGCTGAATGGTTGGGTTCAGAATAATTCATGCTGTGGGCACTTACCAGCCAGTAAGAGTCTTGAAAAGGTTTCTCATCCCAGGGGTTTTTATGTGCATTTATGTGGCTGTTTCTTGCAGAGGCTGAAGGAGCTGAAGCAGAGGGAGTTTGCTCGAAATGTAGCATCTAAGTCACGAAAAGATGAAAGAAAACAGGAGAAAGCCCTTCAACGTTTGCACAAGCTAGCTGAGCTAAGGAAAGAGAGAACCTGGTAAGTCCATAGCTGCTCAAACAGCAAAAATACTTTTAAATTAGCCCTCCACTGTTTGCTTGTGCTGTGGGATGCAGGAGCCCCTTGGCTGTAACACCACACACATGAGTTTTTAGGGCGTTTTGGAAGCATTCTGTGCTCAGTGTTTGATTCTCACTGTGTGCAGGAATGAATGTTTAACACTGCTTTTTCAGCTGAGCTGAAATGACACATATTTTTAGTTTAAAAAAAAGATGTGTTTCATATATATTTCATAAAACCAGGCACTTTGGTTGAAAGCTGAGTGAACTAGGTCATGCATTTGCAGGCTGACACTACTTCATTGATGAGGTGAGGAACACAGTCTGTCTCTCTAGGATGTAACAGATCTCTGCGATTTAGTTTTCAAAATGCTCGCCTGGGAAAGCATCCAGAAACCTAGCTTTAGATCTCAATAGCCAGATTTTTTATATTAAAAGGTAAATGCTTCTTTTTCCCCTGCTCAGCAGAGTGTTTACCTCCCTCTGCAAAAGTGACTCCTTGCTGCTCGTGCATTTTTAGTATTGTATCTAGGCAAGGTGTTGAAATTCGAGTCGAGCTTGCTTGTTGTGACTGAATTCTCAAAAATGTGACACAGTTCTGACATTGATAAGCCACTGAAGATATATGTACTTGTCACAGTGTAATCTCTGGAGAAGAAAAGAAAGAAAAAATGTAGATGCTCATGTGCAATGTTTTCTCTTTATTCAGCCTTCCCTCCCCACCCCAAGATGAACAAACAGAGAAGTCCAACCAAGCTGCAGCTCCTGTTCAGAAATATTCTCTTTGTCCCTAGTTTGGATGGCGGGCAGTGTCCTGAAACAAATTCTGAATGAGCCAGGTGGATGTGACATCAATGTTGTGGGATCTGTTTGACAGGAGAAACACAAAACCTAACTTTTTAATCTTCCTGTGATAACTCATGTGGAGACTCTTTCTCCTCCACGAGTGTTTCAACTGTTCATGTTTTATACTTGAGTGTATTACATATCATTCCCCCTAAACATGCTCCAAAACTTGAATTTTGCATATTGCATGAGAAAGAGGAAAGAATAATTGCTATTTTCCTATTTCCATGCTAGTGAAGCACAGATTTTGCAAGGCTTTGTTATTTCTGTATTATTTGATTTTTTTAAAAAAAATATCCTTTTGCTAGTTCCTGAAGAAGAATTTTTATTTGAGCCTAATTTATCTATCTCACAGTTGCTATTTACTTCCACTTTGCATCCTTAGAGGTGTGGCATGGACAGACACACAGGATTTTTTAAACTGGCATTTTCTAGGCTGGTTTCGTAGAAGCCACCATTTTATTCTGTGAAAGAAAGGATTTCTGTGTGGGTTTAATATATATTTCAAATTTATAAAGAACTGGGCAAGGCAGGAATTCTCATGAGGAATTGCTTTCTCATAAAACCTCTACCTTAATTTCTAGACCTGACAGGGTAAAGACATTATTCTTCATCTCAGCACTTCTTGGGGTCTTAAATGACTCTTGAAAGTGTTACCAGTGACTCATCAGTGAATATTGCTCTGCACTGTAACACAGAGTGATTTGACTAAAACAAACAAACAAATGGTTTTAACGTAGGTCCATTACTCCTAGTGCTGAACAGCTTCTGTGGATCCTGGAAAATTGTCAGCTTAAACACTTTTTCCTCCTCTCTTTGCTTCCTATTAAGTCAAATAGAACAGATGGGAAGAGGACATGAAATGAAGAACAGAAGTAGACAGTGATAAATTTTTTTCTCAAGAGGGATGAATCACTTACTTTACTTCTGCCAGCTGAAATCCTCTCCCCAGTTTTATTTCTCCATGAAAGAAATTGCTGAGGGTGGTGATGGTTGTGTCTGTGCACACAAATAGGATGGGAGCTGCTGGGGGGTTGCCTGTGGGCAGAGCAGCAGTCTCTGGAATGGTGGCTACGTGGGAAGAGCTCTATGAAGCACCCTCTGCTTTAATGTATTTTGTAGCATGAAGGAATGTAAAACTGCAATCTGTAGTAATGGTGTTGTAACCAGGGTGGTCTGCTGGGAGGAGAAGCAAGGTTTTTGTGGAGACAGTTTCTTCTTCGGCCAGCCAGTGTGTCTAGGTAAAGTTAACTACTTTGTAGGAATATTAGTCCTTCAGCTGATAACTTCACATGAAGGAGGTGGGAGCATAATATTTACTCATCTTATTTTTTACTACTAGCCAACTGATCTTTATTATAAAAGATGGCATTTTTTTCTACTACAGAGTCTTCCTCTTTCCTTAAAAAGCTCCCTTAAATGCCGATGTAATCACCTTGTTTCTGTCAGCAGTTTTCTGAACATTATTGACCCAAAGTTTTATTTTCCTTCCTAGTGCTCCTGGGAGCGGCCCTATGTTCAAGTCCACCACGGTGACCGTGCGAGATGACTGCAGTGATGTGCCCAGAAGTGCTGCCACAGATCCTGCCAAGAGCCAGGACTTCAGCTGCACGCTGATGCACGATGCACAGAACTGTAAGGACATCGCTTCTGTTATTCCTCCCTCTCCTGGAGAAGCAGGTGGTCACCAATCCGACCCTAACAAATGCGGGGAGCTGCTTCAAGGAGCTCAGGGACACAGAGTGGGGTTCTCCTTTGCTTTTCCCAAGAAAGCAGCAGTCAAACTGGAGTCTTCAGCTGCTGTTTTCTATGAGTTTAATGAGGACACCTCCGTGGAGCATGGATTTAGCAGGAGGAGTAGGTTTGTTCCAGGAACGTGCAGCCTTCAGTCTCCTTCGGCAGCTGCAGAAATAGCCGTGTGCCCTGAGGAGAAACATAGCTGCCCTCACCTGCTGCTGGAGAAATGCACGGACTCAGCAGAGGCTCCTGAAGCTCAGGAGCTGTCCAGTGAAGGGAGCAGGGTGCTGGAGAGCCCAGCCTTGCCTCCTGCCATGCCCCACTCGAAGCAGCTGGTGTCCCCAGACACGGGTGGCCACGGTGTGGATGTGAGTGTGCCCGAGTTAGGGGACCAAAGGGTGGCCCTGGCTGCAGACAGTGCCCAGGTGCTGCCCCTGTCCCCAGAGCTGCAGGCAAACAGAGCTCCTGAGCAGGAACTGGTGGGGGAGTGCTCCTCTCTGCAGGATGCTGCAGAGGAAAACTGTAATGATGGGAACAGGGATGCACCTGCAACTGAAAGTGAAATAAAAACTCTGGGGGCTGATGCAGCAGCTCCAGCACTGTCTGAAGAAGATAGTGGAGCCCCAAAAAGCAAACCAGATGTATACAAAAGACCCTGTCAGCCCTTTGTTCCTGTTCTTAGCAAATATGGATCAAATGTTCTTCAGTGGCCATCAGAAATGTTAATTTATACAACTACAGACCCATCAATTTCTTATAGCTGTAATCCTTTATATTTTGATTTTAAGTCATCAAGAGCAAGTGAAAGCCAAGAAAAGCCCAAGCATCAACCAAACATACCTCATTTGAACCGTAAAACTGAATCGGATCATATCTTAGTCTCAGATTTTACAAAAAGACCTACTTCAGAGTGTGGTGATTATGAAGTAGAAGTCAATAAAAATGTGTGCAACTATACAATACCCCTGTTAAGTGATGTTTCCCTCTTCAGAAATTGTGACCTTGCAAAAAATCAAAACAAAGTGTCCTTGGATGAGTCATTCAGGATTAGAAAAATAGAAAAGTATCACATATCTCATAACCCCTCACGACAAAACACTGTGATAGATGAGAAATACAACAAAGTCTGGATCAAAGAAGGCCATGAAAAATGCCTTCACAAAAGCAGAAAACGGAAAAGGAGAAGAAAATTATGCCATTGTCATTATCATCACTGTGGAGACACAACAGTAGCAGAAATGGAGATGTCTCCAGTAACTGAAAAAGAAGTTACTTATAGAGATGAAAATAAATATCAGCACCTCCAAAATAACGCAGAGAAGTGCAGGCATGATGCAGGAAATATCTGGTTGACCACAGGTGAGGTGCAGCAGCCACAGCCAAAATTCAGTATTGACAATGGTCCTAAGAGAGTCGTGTCTGCCTCAGATCACATTCACTGGGGCAGAGGCTGGTGTGACTTTTGGAGTGCAAAAAGCAGCGCCCATCACCACCACGGCTGTAAGGGAGCACACAGGAAGAGCAAAGGCAGCTCCTGGAGGCAGGCCAGGCAGCTGAGCTCCAGGAGGCACAGCCTAAGGCACTCCAAAACGTGCTGCAGATGGAAAATCAGGAGGCCAAGCTGTAGCCCAGAGCATAAATGTTTGGGACAGTGCAGTGAGGAGAAGGGGCCGAGCCAAAGCCAGCCCGCAAAGAGGGGTTACAGTGTTCTGACAGAAGAGCCCGAGAAGCCGCACCGCAAGCGGAGGCAGCACACCTATTCCTGTTCCTCCTCCTCGGATGAAAGCTCCTGTGGACAGGCATTATCAGCAGAGGAATACCCAAGGCAAGGACATGCTTTAGGTGCCCACCACAAGGCGAAAGGGAAACGCAGGAAAAGGAAGGCGAGGATCCATCATGTTTTCCTCGACAGGAACGCAAAAAGTGAGACCTCTGAATCTTCCAAAGAAAATTCCGCCGGTTGTACGTTAAATATTTTGGGGGACTTACCGACTCAAGACAATCTAGAGGGAACTCATGCAGCTCCCAGGGATGATGATGCAAAAGAGAGGGATGAAATAATGGAGCTGGAGGAGAGCAAGGCACCTTTAGAAAGTGCTGACCCGCAGGTGTTGGAAGATGATAAAGCGACGGCGTGCTCAGTGACGGAGAGCGCACCAGCCACGCTTCCCGATGGCACCATCACAGCTTCTGCTGCTCCTGCTGCCCCCCAGCACAGCGCTCCAGCGGCTGCTGTCAAACAGGGTGCTCCCCAAGAGGGAAAGAAAAAGGAAAACGTCAACAGCCGCGAAAACCCAGCTCGTTACAAAGTTCCCGTCCCCAACAGACACTTGGAACAAACTCCTCCCAAATCCTATCTTTGCCATTACGAGCTGGCCGACTCTCTCCCGCACGAGAAGATGGGCGAGGTGGCCGGTGAATGGCTGCAGTGCAATCCTGGCATATTCAGCAGCCCCCCTCCCTTGCCATTCAAAGAAGCACACCTCAACACGCACACCTTCCTAACCACCGAGCAGCTCATAGCCCCCTTCCCCCTGCCCGACCAGGCCCTGCTCTTCCCTCCCGACAGCCCGGAGAAGTTCAAGGAGCTCCCCTCGGAGGCCTACCCTCCTCAGCAGATGGTGCCGCAGAACGTGCTGTCGGCCAAGGTGAAGTTCGCCCTGGCCCCACCAGCCCTGCCGCCGCTGCCACCGCCGCCGCTGCGCTCCAGCTCGGTGACCACCATCCACCACACGGTGCTGCAGCATCACGCCGGCGTGCTCAAGGTGCTGCAGCCGCACCAGCAGTTCCTGTCGCAGGTGCCGGGCCTGTCCCGAGCCCAGCCTTTGGCCCAGCTGGCCGTGTCCCCGGCAGGCCAGGCCGCGCTGGTGGCGCCGCCGCCGCTGCCGCTGCTGCCGCCCGCCGTGCTGCCGCCCGCCCCGCTGCCCTTCCCGCCGCTGCCGCACCCCGCCGGCTTCCCCTCCCTGCTGGCCCCGCACCCCGCCGTCATCCCCCTGCAGCCGCTCTTCTAGGACACACAGAACAACGAAAGTAAGGAAAAAAAAAAAGGCCTTCACCCAAACTGCTGTTTCTTAAACTGGTTAAAATCCCTTGCTCCTCGGGAAGCATTTACTGTAAGTATAACGATGCAAGAGACATTGAGACCTACACTATTACTAAAGCACTGAATAGTCCGACATTATTTACGAACTATATATATATATGTGAAAATCATGTCTTAGAATATGTACAATGTATATAAAATATATTTATAGTTCTATAACTTATGTTGTAAAGTATTCACTTTTTCGTTTTTTTATCTTTGTGTATTTGCACCTATTTAATGTTTAGACAAAGCTGATGCACTATGTTTTGTACTATGTTCTCTGAAACTGTAAATCTAGTGACAAACTATCTCTTGCAATAAATTTTTGTTAACTACTTAAGCATATCAAAAATCTTTCATTATAAGCCTCATGGATGTTGTTCTTCCATGTCCTCCTGCAGCTGGATAGCATCCTCTGCCCCTGCTATGCTGGGATAACCAGGTTTCCTACACGCCAGTGATTTATCAGGGAGGCTCAGAGGCCAATACCTCGAGGGCAGCTGTCTCACCAAGCCAGAGAGAAAGGGTAATAGATGTGTTTGTGTTAGCAGCTTGATGTCACCGTGACAAATTTTATCCACTTGTACTATGTGCACACACTGCTGACTGGTGGAGCTGATCCCTTCTATACCAAGCCGCAGCAAGGCAATGTAACAAACATAATGCTGGTGCTGGAAGGGGAAGAAAGGCCAATATTGACAGCAGCTTGGCTTGGAGGGAATGTTGCTTGTAGTGGAAAGGTAGAGCCTTGGTTCCACCCAGCAGAGAGAGGTCCTTGCTGCTGGGCAGCGTGTGAAGGCAGCGAGAACACAGCAGCATGAAGGGGACGTCAGGAAACCCACCAGGGTTTGATACAAATCCTTACACAGCAGCAGGAAGGGGACATCAGGAAACCCACCAGGGTTTGATACAAATCCTTACACAGCAGCAGGAAGGGGACATCAGGAAACCCACCAGGGTTTGATACAAATCCTTACACAGCAGCAGGAAGGGGACATCAGGAAACCCACCAGGGTTTGATACAAATTCTTACCTCACTCCCCCCCCCCACCTTCTTCCAGCAGCATTTCACTAAAGCAAATAGAATACCACAGAGTAGAGATTAATTGAAGTAATAATGTACTGCCATTGTTTCTAATTGTGTTTCAGAGACTTCTCCCTACCTCTGCAGCCTTTTCATTGCTGTCAGACCTCACCCAGCTCTAGCTGGTGCAATCTCCTCATTTGCTTTTAGCATGAGGTGTATCAGAGCCATGCCTGCGACGGTCCAGAATAAAAGCAGAAGTCATTCTGAGGTAGAGCCATCCCTTTGAGTTAAAATGAAGTGTTATCATGTGAGTGAAGCCAAGGATTTGCAGCATGAAGGTTAGTGCTAGAAGTAGGCCCTCCAGAAGGAAAGGTAGGTAGGCTCTCCCCATTAATTACTTCTTTTCACCTTTTTATATACTCTAATAAAAATCATATAAAGTCGAGCTGAAAGAATAGTGAATTTTAAGCATTATTAATAGACATTGCATATTAATAGCTAAAGGCATAAAGTAATGCTATATCTTACAACATATATATCTGGATCTTATTTTCTGCATCGATAGCATTAGGACTTACCTGTATGGATATTGCAAGAACTTACATGTTTGGATATTGCGAGAACTTACCTGTACGGATATTGCAAGTTTTAGTATAATATCACATCAAAACTGTGGCAAACAACATCTTGCCACTGTGATTACAGAGTCACCTGCTCAAGGGAGGTGATCTTCCCATGTTGTGCGGTCACAAAGGGCTAATCTATGTGTTAAAAAGCAAAAAGTTGCCAAGGAAGAGCAGATGAGCAGCCAGGTTCTGGAGAGTGCCCGGATCCCCCACCTGAGGCTGCAGCAGGGAGTGGGAGCGGGGAGCATCCCCCCTGTGATGCCAGAGGGAAGGTGTGTTTTCTCTAGCTCTAACTTCAGGTGGATGCCCATTTCTATTCATGTGGTGCCTGAGAAGTACAGGACTAAGTGACTTTATACTGCTTTATTTCCAGAGTCTGCTGCAGAAGGTGTTTGTCTCCCCTCTACACCTCCTGTGGCCGAGCAGGGGAATCTCCTTTGGGGGTGGGAGGGTTCTCCTGGGTGATTTGGGTCCCTTGGGTGACTTGTCCTGGCTCTGGCCCTTCTCATCTCCCATCAAAGACAAAACCCATCTCATCATAGAGAAAAAAAGAAAAAAGAATCCACATAGGACTAATACGGTTGCACATTGTGGCAGGGTAAAGATAGCCAATTTAAAATTTTCAGTTGCAGTGTTCATTGAAAAATCCCATCTGTGAACTTGGAAGGCCACATTTTTTTTCACCAAAATGTTCCAACGCCTTTGAATTCTTCTTTTTTCCTTACAATTTAAATTATTTTAGGTTGTTAAACAGTTTTAAGACATTGCACAATTCTTTATTATCTACTGTAATTGCTGTTCAATAGTGTATAAACTATTTAAAATATAAGACTAATAACCATAAAATGTAATAATTTTCTAAGATGGTATTGCCTTTAATGCTAGAACTGTTTGTATATGTGACTTCATATGTAAAAGCAAAAGCAGTATAAAAATAAATCATAAGTTAAGTTTCAAATTGAACACACTAAATTAAATTACCTAATGAAATATTCTTTTGAGTTTCTGGTTTATTATTAAATACATAATTCCTAGTAAGTTATATAAGGGTAGTTCTTCTTTTGTATCTTTTATCTGGTATTTTAGATTAAATGTGTATTTTTATTCCATAAATTGGTAGTCTAATTTAGAAACAAAAACTATTGCAAGTGCTAAATAAGTGAACTTTTTTATAATTCTGAATAAATTCTACCCAATTCCTTAAATGTAAGTAATTTACTTCTGAATTTACAAATTTGCGCAGATCTAGTGTGTTTAAGTTTCATGGCCATTTTGCCAAATTTAGAATTTACTGGGATTTCTTCCCAGTGCAAGCAGTAAAAGTGTTGCTCCCAAAGGGCAAGATTTAGACCTTGGGATCAAGCCCTACGTGAGGTTAGAGATTTGTGATTTCCCAGAGCAGCTCTGCAAACAAACTCCTGAAAAGGCACTCTGTTCCACTGAGATGAGAAGAAAAATCTTTATTTTGGTCTTTAGAAAGTTGCAGCCTGCCCAGACTGACCTTCCTGGGGACGTTCCATTTCTCAGGTAACGTGAGCCATGAAACAATAATGGTTTATTAAGGAATTAAGGGATGCTCAGAGGGACATTTTGGATAACCGGGCTCTTGTCTTGTGTCTCTTGTGTCTGTAAGTGCACAGAAATTTTTAAATGTTGACAATATATGGAAAGAATGGGGCTGTTAATTTGGTTTCCTTCACGATCTGGAAGCTGCTCGAGCCGTTAATTGCTGGGGAGAAATCAAGTTTCAGATTCTACACAAATGGGCAATGGGTTGTGGCCCACTGAAAAACTGCAGGTCACAGACTTTGGGAAAAGAAACAATTTGCGTGGAGGATCACTGAGTGAGAATGGTTTTACCTTTCAGTTTAATCAAACCACAACCAAATGGTCATGAAGCGATGTCTTCTTTACCTGATGTGTTAACTTCTTATTAGCTTGTCAACATTTTGCACTTGTAAGAGCCCTTTTGGGCGTGGTATTGGAACAAAACTTTCCAAAGCTATTGGAACATCCAATTCTCTTCACTCCTCTACATGATGATGTGCTGCTGATACAACAGATCACATGGCTATAATTCTTCTGACAAGTTTCTTTTCTGCAACTGTGCTTTTCCCTCAAAATAACTGTTTTCTGTTATGATAATATTTACTCGATATGCTGCAGTTAAAATACAGCTTTAAATGTATTTGTTCAGGTTCTTCCTTGGTGTAAATTTATGTACAGCCTCTGGCTTTGGTTTGTAACCACCAAAAATCACTCGTGCTGCAATGCCAAGGGTTTTGTTGACTCCCCCAGATTAAGGCAATACATTATGACCACGTGAATGTATTTTGAAGACAGTTCCTTGTTTGTAAGTAAGGTGGTAAATTTTAATCTGATGGGTGTTTTGCTGTGGTGCTCAGAGTGTACATGTTCAAAACTCCATACATTCATTTTCTGCTCTCCAATTACTGTGCATTGCCTAAAGGCTTGTGTATGTGCAGCAGTGCACACATTTATGCCATGTGCCTACCAGTTGTAAAATATTACAGCTCTATATTAACTCTCTTTATTGAAAGTAAAGACATTTCTACTGTATAAAGATCATTGGATATTTTTAAATTAACATGACTGACTATCTCAGTGTGTGTTATTTCATAGATCACTTTGATTTAGTATTTGCAGCAGGCATGGTTTTGTACATTATGTTCTCCCTTCTCCTCTTTACTTCAGGAACTATATAAAGTTTTCTATTTTTCTCTGTGACTAAGATTATCAGAGTTTATGGGAGTTTGCCTATTTCTGAAAATGAACCAGGCTATTTTATTACTTTCATCTGCAATAATTAGTGTACCAACTTTACAAATTATAAGACATCTTATTTTTTGCTTCAAGCTTCTGTTTTATTTTATGGATATTTATAAAAGGTTATAAGGGAGAATTTCTACCCTGAGTCTTAATTTTGACCTGTTAGTGAATTTTTGAAACCGATGGAATCCAAGGAAGATTTTCCTTTAGTGTTACTGAGGATTTATTTTGACTGGAGCATGAGGCCTCTTTATTTATTAAAACTGCCTAATACTTGCTGCTTTCAGGTAAATAATAATTTCATGAGGTGTGATGAGGAGCACAGTCTGGTAAAGAAAAATGAATCCATTTTTAATCAGTCTTCTACCTCCTTTGTTGCCAAGCTGTTTATATAATTAATGACTATAAAGTTATATCTTTAAAATTTCTGTTCTGTTTCATCAGTGTTTTGAAACATGGGCATGTACATGCTTCTAGTCTAGTTTCTACATGTTCTTCTAGTCTAATACCAAAGAGAAAAACAGCTCATTGGAATATTTATTTCTCTACATGTACAGGCTCACTTAGACATTTTATTAAGTAGAACTACATTAATACAATATGCAGGTAATATAATGCATCAGCAGTCTTTATTTTTGCTGGGATAAGATCAAAATGTGCAAATCCATGTAGAGAAAAGCATTATTAAGCTTCACATGTGAACCCATGATGAATACAGTGTTATTTATGAGAATTAAAGATGGTTGCTCTTAAAACAGTGGTGGTGTTTGTTTGACATGAATAAGATTTTAAAAGATTTCTTTTTCTCAAAAGATACAGTAAGTGGGAAAATAATTTTGAAAATGCTTGTTTTTAAATCAGCTGGATGAAACCTGCGTACCTTTCTCATGGATGAGAAACAGCAAGTAAGTATTGGATATTCAAAATCCTACATGATATAAGGAAAAAAATTTTACACTTCTAGTGCAGTGTTACCTTGATTTAATCCAGTGAAACCTGCAGGAGGAATTAGGAGATTCATTTAAATGAATATATTTGCACTACTGTGGATACAGAGAAAGTGAAGCCCAGCTCGGGTCCAAATTTTTTCTTGCAATGCAACTCAGATTTAACAGCCTAAATAATTTGACCCCAAAGCTTCTTGCATGTAACAGACTCTTGTATAAATGGCTTTTATGTCCCTGGAGTGCTGGAAAGAGTGACAATGCAATCCAGAGAAATCTCTCCTCCCATGCCAATAATGCCTGCTGAAGCAATCACTGTAAGAGATGCTGGAGGGAGGAAACTGGACAATGCCCAAATAATACTTTTTCCAAGTGGGGTTGAAGTGAAAATGGAACCTTCCCTGCATTTTGGTGTTTATACATCTCCAGGTGTGCTTGTGTGTGTTTGTACACATGTACCAGCTTACTGGTTTAGGATTTTTTTTTCCAGGCATATTTAAGTAGTGGTATGAATATCTTATTTGAAATCTACATAACAGAAAGGGAGAAATCACCAAAGGGAGGAATATTGACACAGAAAAAGAAGGAAAAAAAGTGGTTATAATATAACAAACCTATCTTTTCCTCTTGAGGGTGGAGGGAAGTTGCATAAAGTTATTTCACTTGCTTTTTATCAGGTGCCTCTGCTTTGTATCTCTTTACCACTGAAATTAGCAGTGCTGTTTGCCTCAGCTGGTCTGTCAATCCATCAGTGTCAAAAAAAAAATAAAGTCAGGTTAGCAGGAGAAAATCTGCATACTATTTGCTCCTAATAAAGTCCCTTTTGTCTCTGGAGAAATTACTCATGGAGAGAACCCTCAGTGTGCAAAATAAGCCCATTGCTCTCCCTGCCACTGCCTAGCTGCATGTTTGCTCACCTTTTTCTGACTTGTCATTCTCCAGGAGCAGAAGAAATGAAAAGGGAGTTATTTTCTTCCAGTGCCACCAGCTGAAGAAGTCTCAGGTCTCCAGCTGGGTTTCCTCAGCCCTGTTGGATGTTGGTGCAGTTGCCTGCTCATGGCAGAGGTCAGTCAGGACTCTGTTCTTCAAGCCATAAGAGGAAACCAAATCCGGGCTAGGTGTATTCTGTGGTTTATTTTCCATAAAGTGATGTGGACCACTGAGTGTGTTATTGGTTAATAAAAAAGGCAAAATGCTATTGAAGGTTGTAAAAAGCAGATTAAATAGAAGCTAAGTGTTGAGGTGAGACACAGAGTGTTGATCACAAAAGGTTTCTTGAGGGAGTTGTGTAAGGTGAGAAATTGATAATGAAGAAATAGAGCAATAGTAATGATATTTTACATAAAATGTAAAGTACCCTTACATAGACAACATCTGTGCAAGAAAATGCAGTCTTGAGTCACCAGTCAAGTACTGCGAGCTGAGTTTTGGGCAGCAGTGTTGTATGGGAAGTGGGACAGTATGCACAGGGGCAGCAGGAATTGCTACTCTCAAGTATGTCTTGAAGGACAATAGAAAGTGGTTTTCCTTTTGGAGGCAAAGGAAAGGCAGGGATGAGGGGGCTCAGACCTGCCAATATTCAGAAGCTGGATGGTGGAGCAAAGAGCTACAAATGAGGCTGGAGGGGAAGCACTGCTGCAAGAATTCTTAGAGACAGTTTCCATAAACTCTACTCAAGCCTGCAGAAATCAGTGATAAGTAATCTCTAGAGTCCCTCTGCCTCCTTTTTGTTCAATTATCCTGGTGGGGTATTTCTACTTTTAACCCCAGGATGGCGAGGGCTGGCTTTTCCTGCTGCAGCGCTGTGGTGTGCAGGAATCCTGCAGCAGCTGGGGGACTGATTCTCTGGAAAGGCTGAAGACACAAGCAGCTCTTTGGAGTGTTTTTCAGATGCAGGGAAACACAAGTGGAGGCCAGTTCAGTGTGTGAGTGAGATGGGAGTGCATCAGGCTCTGTGTGCTGCAGTGTCACAGTGTCACATCAGAGCTGCCTCTCCCCTCCGTTGTTCAATTATCTCACAGGGTTTGGAGAGATGCATCAGCAGGAGCTGCTAAATGTGACAGGGTTTTCCTCAAATGCTGCAGCCACCCAAACACCCCTCTTTGCAAGATGTTTTTACATGAAACTACATGCCTTTTGATGGCAGAGCTGAGACCCCTTTGCAGGGAGTGTGGATGTCTGGGGAGCTGTTGGCTGCTTTGCATCTCCACCTTGCAATGGGGAGGAGCAGTGCAGGGCTGAGCAGATATTGCCAGCCAGAGGATTTTGTTCTGAAGCACTGCAGAATAGGGCTAAAATTGCTAGAATGCTGCTGTAATTCTAGCAACAGGGAAGCAAAACCCTCGTGGTCATCAGGGATTCCCTGTCTGTGACCATCCAGCCGGCAGCTGTCTGAAATTCAGTGGCCTCGTGGATGGAGAAAGCTCCATAGAATAACTGGGCAAGCTTTCTTTTCATCTTTTAAATCCATAATGCATGTATATATACATATTGTTAATAATTCATATTAATGGAGAGCTCTTGCCCAAGAGCACATTCCCCTATCACAGAAAATAAATTGTTTAATGATGTCTAGGATAGAAATCAGAGGCTGGCTCTAAATCCAGCTATTATGGAACAGTGCTAGACATGCAGTGCACACTTCCATAAACAAATAAATTCATTACAGTTTAATAACAGTGGAAATAAAAAATGTAAGGTAATTTAAATGATGTGCAAAATAGAGCCATATTTTATCCCAAAGCCATAATGCCAAGTACTCACATTCTCAGGAATTCTTGAAAGCCTTCGGGGCTGCCCTTAGGTGCAGGTAAACAATAAGGTGGAATTTTACTGTTATCATTGTGGCCTACATTTAGAGGGAGGCAAAATTCAGTTTTGTGGTGGTAGTTGTCCAAGCCTGGGTGTTAGATGGCAAAGAGTTTGGTGCTGGGTCACTCAGTAGGTTTGTGTAGGGGCTTCTTGGATTTCAGAGCAAAAGATAGGATCTACAGAGCCTCCCTGCCACTGAGGAAAAGCAGGGTATGGAGATGTCAGTGGTGCATTGCAGGGGTGGGAAGAATGGTGAGGAGGAGAAACAGGACCTTACAAGCTCAAATTGCAGCAGTTTTGCAGAGAAATTTTGCCAATTGACTGCACCCTTTGATTGTTGGCTAGTTTAAGCACCTTGTTTTCATGTTTTGAAACAAAATAAAGAGTGGGATTTATTTCTTGCTTAGAAATGGGTAATAGCAGGAGATTCAGTAGTGACTGACTTTTTGTTTTTCTAATCCCAGCAATTGAAATATTCCTTATGATGGTGGGTTCTGTCCTGTCCTGCTGGCGTTCTCCCTGGGAGTACTCCTCTGCATTGGATTGCTCCTGGCCCTCAGAAACAAACATTCCAGGTGACCCCAAGTGCTCATGTTTTACATACCTTCCATCTTCCCTGCAGTTTCATGGATCTACAATCCATGTGGGCCATTTCAGTTGGGTGCTGTGTCAGACTGGGTGATTTTTCATGGTGATTCTGTTATAAATATTTGTGTTCGCTTTCTGATAGTTCAGCTTCAAATAATTTTTTGCTTGTCCTATTAAATGGTTGCTCTGTTTCACAGAATGGTCACATGCATCTCTCCCTGGGGCTGGATTAGGTGTTGTTCTAGGTGATGTGTAAATCTCTTATGCTGTGATAACAACAATGTCAGCCTGGGAGAGGGGCACTTTCCTGGCCAATGTTCTATTAAAATAGTAATAAGTTGGTATTGGTTTAACTTGAAATCTGCATATCCTCATCTGCAACATCTCTGAATGTGTTTGTAGCCTCAACTCATCTCTCTCAGTGAGGCTTTGATTCTATGAAGGTTTAGGTCAGAAATCTCAAGCCAGTCTGGGTTTTGAATTCAGGATATCCAAGTAGGCCTAGATTTGACAGCTTTTGGGGTCTGATTGGAATTTCTGGGGCCATTAAGTGGTTCTGAAGGCTCTTTCTGAGACTGCTGAGAAGAATTTTGAAAGCTCTCTTACCGCAACCCTATCCCACTGATCATCAGCCTCACAGACTGAAGGTTTAACATCCCAGGCATGCCATATCTGTGTACTAATAACCATAAATGGCATCTCAGCCAATTATTTTCCCAGAAGATCTCACCATACCATTTGGCATCTTACCAAATTTTTAAAATTACCAAATTCAGTAACTGAATTTGGTAATAATTTTAAAAATGCTGGCTGTATTATTTGTCTTTTCAAATCTGTGCAGCAATTTGCACATTCGTTCTCCTTTCGCAAGATTTTGAGAGCTGGCTTTTTCTTGATGTTTGTCAAAGGGAACTAATTTTTATCCAATAATACATTTTTTCTTTCAAATCACCCAGGCATTTTAATATACTTGCTCTGTTACAGAATAAGAAAATGACTGTTTATTGCAGTGGATATTTTTTCAGGGAAAAAAACCCCTCATTGCTTCTTTGAGGGTTTAAACATGAATTCTGGTTTCCTCTCAACTCTGTCTTGTGATGCTCCTTGTCAGATTAATGTGTTTTAAAGCTGTTGGTTGGTACCTGAGCTGTCAAAAAGGAAGATTAAAACCACACCTTTCATTTTGGGGGACTCATTTTGCTTTGCAAAATACAGAGGAAGAGAAAGCAAACCTTTTCTGCTTACTGCTGGCATGCATCTGAGGCTGGCTATGTGTGCCATTATGTTTTGGGGTTAGGAAGAAATTTCAGTTTCTGTCAGCCCTGGATATTCACACCAGAACAGATTCAAGATCCTGAAATGGTTTTTGTTTTGTGAGGAACAGAATGTACAGAAATGAGGGGTCATGGGTTTGATTTTTATCTCAGGCACAAACGGGGCGTGTGACTCAGGACAGAAATAATTTCTCTCTGCTTCTTCCTTCAGGAGACTGGAGCTGTTAATTTGCCTTCCAATGCAGTGGATACACTTACCTTATACAGTTAATAACTAGATTATATATTTATATTAACTTTTTAATTTTCGTGAAGTTTTCAGCTAGGAAAAGAGAGAGAGACAATGTATTAATGTAATTAATACTAACAAAGTGCTTTTTCCAGATATAATTTCAGAAGAAATTGCTGAGCAAATCCTCTGTGTATTTTTACACGAATATAAATAATTTCTGAGAGAAATACAGAGGATAAGCCATGAGTTCAAGCAACAGGGAGGCATTCTGCAGCAGCTCCCTTTGGTCCCAGGTTCTGATGAGACCATCAAGGCTGGCCAAGGCCCATAAACGCTGCAGAGGTTTGGAGTGATCTTGTTCACCAGTGCCACTAATCCAGCTTTAAATCAGCTTTTCAGAACCTGGCTCCTATTCTCCTCTCAGTCTGAGTAATAAAGTGCATTCAGGGGAGATGATGCACATGAGAAAGTGCTGCTCATTTCACAGGACTTGAAGAATAATCCAGCACTATATATTTCTCTAGTGTTTCAGTTAGTGTTTAAGTGATTCAGCCATCATTTTGGCTATGCACTTATTATAGAAGGTGCTTGATTTTGATCTAATATGTTCTGAAGTCTTTTAAGACCATTTTTTTACAGTTTCTTAAAGTAAGAGCCTGTTCCACTCTCAATGACCATAAATAACTCACTTTTCTGCATATGGATATATCACCATATCTTGCAGTCAGGTCAGTTTTTTTTACATGGAGCAAAAAAAACCCTGATGTGGGAAAACAACTTGGAAAAAACGGTGAAATCAAAGAACAGGAAATCACTATGCAGATATGATGGATAGGCATACTTTAATGGAAAATTAAGCATTTAAAATCCAGATCTTGCCTCTGTGCTTCTTTTGTTGAAATTATAAAATATGCCAATTTTTCCTTTCATGCCAAATATCAATTAGCAAGACAATAAAAAAAACCCAGCCAAAACAAGAGAGACCCTTGCTGTCACTGGCAGAATGGTTTCTTTCACTGGGATATAATGAAATGACCTGGCTTTTTTTGGGTAAGGTTTTGGCTGCTTGAAGTCAGTAACCCACAGCTCATTGTCAGTGTGTGTTTTTGTAGGTACTGTGTAGGAAAGGACAGGCTGACAACAGATTTTCAGAGATACTATGTTGGATTTTGCTGACAGGCAATATTTTGGTCCTTATAAATAATTGGATCTTATAAAGAATCATTTGCTCAATTTTGATATGTCCCACAACTTTCTCAAATTGTTGTTTAGTGCAAAAATAAGATTGTAATTGAATTAGTTGCAGATTTTTGAAGAAGTATTTCTTGTTACATTGAGCGTGATGAACAGTGATTTTCTTTGTACGTGCAACAGGTCACTTCTGTGTACAGATTTCTTCCAGACTGAAAAATGCCAACCAAAACTGTAAATGCATTTGGACCAGGTCACATTGAAAAAATATAAAAATATGTTCAATTATGCAATGTATAATTTCCCTTTCTCCTTCTGTCCCAGGTGGGTGTTGTGTGACAGGATGGAGTGTGCCTGGTTACCACAGGAATGCAACATGCAAGGAAGCTTCTAAATAGAAAGTAGTCAATCTAACTAAGCATCTTTTGGTGCCACTGCCTCATTCCTTAATTCCTTAACACCTACAGCATTTAAAAGGCAGATATTTGGAAATAAGCTTTACCCAGCAAAGTTACAGAGCCCTGAGGAAACACCTGGAGGAAAGGCAAGTGTGTAAATGTGCAGCTCAGGGGGGATGAGTGTTTTTATCTCTTACAAGAGAGACACAATTCCTGTCAGCTACGGAGCTGATGGGATCTGAACAAGGCTTTTCATGCCCGTTGCCTTCCACTCTTCATCAGTTCTGCTCTGTCATGGTTAATGTTCTCCCTTGCAGCAACCTTAATTGTTTTTTGAGGGTTAGAAAGAGTGATCATAATCGCAGCTGTTATGGATTTAATTCTGATCTGCAAAGAGACTGCACTGTGAGCAAACGTTTTCATTTTGAGCATTTAAATCAATGGTTTTCAATTACAAACAGAGAGCACAGGAGCTGGAAATGTTCCTTACCAGAGGGTAGATCCTGCCCCTGTTTGTCACTCACATTGCTTATTTTTCAGGCATTCACAGCAGAAATTCTGAGCTCCGGAAATAAAGGATGTGATATCTTGTTGTGGTGTTATGAGGGTCCCCAGGATGAGGTGAGAGATGAGAATTTGACTTCAAGTTCTCAGAAGGCTGATTTATTATATGATGATATTTATTATATTATATTAAAAGAAATGCTATACTAAAACTGTACTAAAGAAAGAGAAAGGAGACATCAGAAGGCTAGACAAGAAGGAATAATAAAAACTTGTGGCAGACTCAGAGAGTCCGACAGCTGATGGTGATTGGCCATTAATTAAAAAACAATTCACATGTTTGGATAAACAATCTCCAGACCACATTCCAGAGGAGCAAAACATGGAGAAGCTGAGACTTCTCTCATCTTCTCAGGAGAAGAAATCCCGGTGAAGGGATTTTTCAGAAAATATCATGGTGACAGTATCTACAAAAAACATTCCAATTGTGTATGATCTCTAACTAATTGGTGAGTACAGATTAAAAAAAACAGCTTAGGTGGCCATATTCTCTTGAGTGCCTTGCCATGAAATGGCATTTGGGCTATGAATGGAGTGGATAATCTCATTTCTGTCCTCCTTTCTTCTTCCTCATGTCCAAGTTTTGTGTACCACAGAGGTTTATTCCTAATGTGCTGCTCTTTGTTGTTGTTTGACCTGTTAGTGTTTATTTCTGTTCTTCCACCCTCAGCTTACAGCAGGGTGGAATTGTTTTGTGCCTACATCCTGGCAATGCCATGGGGGAACCTCCAGGGAAGCAGCTGCTGATTACGGCCAATGTATGAGGAGAAATCCAGTCCCTTCAAAGAACATAGCCAGGAGCATCACTTCATTAAAACAACTCCACTTAAACTCAGCTTCTCACTGTGAAATTCAGAGTACTGAGACAATGGCAGCAGTAGAAAAAAGAATCAAAACTCCCAGCTGAAATAATGCCCAGAAATTGCATTCACTCAGTGCCAAAGACCTGTGGATGGCTGCAGTCTAACAAAGCTCTTCACTGAACTAGTTCAGGTAAGCACACTTTAGATATGAGTAAATTTTGTGTCATTTTTCTTGTATTTCCTCCTAGATATTTGGAGTTACAGTGCAAATATTCTGTCTTACCCGAGTAGCTGTTTACTTTAAATTGTCTCATGAATTTAATTAGGTACTTTTGAATTTTGGTGCTGTTCACTGTCAGTGCAGCCAGTGATGGGTGCCAGTAGTAAATGCCTTATTGTCTGTATATCACATTACACTGACACTTCTGTCTACACATCTGGTCACCTGTGTGACAGGGCTCTATCTGCTCTTGGAATTTTGTAGTGATAATGGAACGTTAAAGAGGGTAAAATACATGTGTGGGTTTGTATTTAGGCACACATTTTCACATCACTTTCAGTCACTGAATCATTATTAAAAAACACAACAAATTGCAAATAATTAGACCTAAAGTCAGCACAATATATATGCCTATATATATATATATATACACACACACACTATATATATATGCCTATATATCCTATATATATACACTATATACATATGTGTATATATATAGTACATATATATGTATATAGTATATATATATGCATATATAAAACTATATGCATGCACAAAAATATATAAATATATATAAACATATAAATAAATAATATATATATATATATATATATAATGCTATAAGCTATAAAGCAAATTGCACATGCATCCCATACTTGTTTCTTAATATAACAGCATCCAGGTAGTATAATGCTGCATTTTCCAATTATGAAGAATAACAAAACTAACCAGGATGACTGATTTCAGGCACTTATGCTTATGCCCCACCTTATTCTACATTGTTTGACAAGAGAGTCTTGCCATTAACACTTTAGAGAAAAATTTTCTTTGTTGGTTGAAAAGCCAGATCATAAAATAAGTGGTGATGTGAATTGTGATGTGCTGTAGCTAATACTGGTTCAGTATAAACTGTGTACGTTTGTCATTGATGAAATAGTTCTACTGGGTTTGGGAATGGTAGAAAATTGCCAAAGTTAGAAACATTGGTAAATATTTATCTATATCTATCTATCTGTCTATCTATCTGAATCATATGGATATCAATGAATCAACACAAACATTCCAAAACTTGTGACAAAAGCCACCCTGACCTGGTGTTGCTCTTACCTTTGGTGTGATGTGAAACCACTTCTCAGTGGTGTAAAGAAACACTGCTCAACAGTGCAGGGTGGCATAATTTAAAGCCTTAATTAAACATGCATGAGGGAAGATTAAATCCATTTTTGAAATGTTGTGTCGTTTAAAATATATATTTTATTTAGTACATTTGCTATTAATTTTAATCTCAGTGATAAAAATATATTGATAGAATTTAAATGAAAATTTCTGTCGAAGCTTAAAGCTCTACAGAGAAGTGTGGGATTTTTTGGGTGTTTGGTTTACCTTTGGGTTTTTTGGCAAGGAGATGCAGTGTGTGGTAATGAGAAAAATTCCTCAGAGTGGTGGTAGAATATCCATCCTTAGAGGTTTTCAGGATTCAGATGGACAGAGCCATGGCTGACCTGCCAAGTTGCATGGAAAACCATCGACCCTGGTGGTTTCATTAAAGGTAAAAAATTACTGCTAAAAATCAACTCAAGCAGAAGTGGGATCACAAGGGACAGCTGAACCTTGTGCATAGAGCAGGGATAAATCAGCATCTCCATTAAACCCAGTGCCTGCCAACTGACAAAAAATCATTATTAAAATCTAGGTTGGGTCAATGGCATTCAAATCTCAGATTATTTTCCAAATTTTCCAAAAGGGAAGTTTTTAACCAACTCTGTGTGTGTTTTCCTTCACTTTTTAACACTGGTGCAAAAATCACTTGTGAAGTTCTGAGTCAGGGGAAGGACAGGTGGCTGTGTCTAAAGACACATGGCAAGGCATAAAATGTGAGAATTTTCATTCTTTGTGTAGTTACCAGTAACTTAATCCTGTTTTCCCTGCATGCAGTGTCGGGGTAGAACATATTTTTACTTATGCTTTGCTTTTAATGGTTTAAATTCATTTTTGACAACTGACATTTTCTAATCTCTTTGGATTTCATCAGGCGTTGATTTGTTTTTAAAAAACCACAATTATGCTATATATTTATTCACTACATCAAGTGAAACCTTTTCACTTTGAGATGTTTGGGGAATTATTAGTTTTATTGATTATTTTACAGTTAAATTGTATTCTATCAAGTTGAATGGGTCAAAGGTTTTTCAAACCCCTTTAGTCATCCAAGTAATTTAAGATGCAGTTCAGTTACAGTGGCAGAACTGTTCTCACTTTGGTTCAACATCTCAAGTTTCAAGTTGTTCTGATCCCCTTAGATCATCCTATTGATTAGCAAGGCATTGATTTACTGGGCTGCTCTGCCAGCAGCCATAAGAACACAGTTTGTTTGTAGCCTTAAAAAATATTCCCAAGCACTGCTCACAGATTAAGTTTGAGGAGTAGGCTCCATGGCTTTCAGTCAGATTTCTCTTTAAAAATATTTCTATGTAGAAACAAAAGAAAAATGTATTTAATGTTAGTTGCATTTCCCCGCGATGAACAGCTTAGGAAAAGAAATTGGAATTAACAGATTCATTTTAGCACAGTAATGTTTGTTTTTTTTTTTTAATTTTAGTTTGCACATGCATTAGTTTTCTAGAAGATGTAATTTCATTCAGGCTTTTCATTTTAGTGCAAAGCTAACATGCTTAGACTTTTGCCTGAAGTTGCAAATATTTCTGTGCAGCACAGATGTGTGAGACAGAGATTGCTGAGCGGGCAGTTTGCAGTGGGACTCTCTGCAGACCCCTGCAGCAGGAGGCCCCACAGCTCCTCTTCAGGAAAATGAGCAGGTTACTGCAAAATCCATTCGCTCTGTCTCCCCTCTGTTTCCTAGGGCAGCTTTCCCTTTGTTCCTCTCCCAGAGAGGTGACAGAGTGTCTGTGTGAACATGGGACAGCATCTCCAGGCCTCCACTCTCCCTGGTCAGCCTTCACTTGGAAGTGCCCAAAAACAGGGTGTGGATGTGGCAGCTGGGGACATGACTTTGTGTTGAGCACAAAATCATCTTAGAGGTCCTTTCCAACCTCGGTGATTTTATCATTCAAGGAAAGGTGTTAAAAGAAGGAATTTCCTCTTTGCATGTTGATCTGCCTTGTGGAATGAAATTTGGAAACCTTCAGCATGTTATTTTGATGTGTCAGTTATGCTCTAAATCTATTCTCTCTGGCCATTGCAGATTTAACAGAACCTGTCCAAGTTGAAAGAGATTGTGAGATGGACAGGTGAGGGGTTTGTGTTCAGCCACAGCCTGAAGCAAAAGGGACGTTAGGGAGGCTGCTGGGGCAGGATGCAGGAAAGGAAGGAGAATCTATCTGTCAGTTTTGATATAGAGAGGGTGGTGGGTTTGGGGGACTCTGGTCTCACTTCCACATCTGACTGTTGGAGTAGAAAAGTGAGGCTGGTTGTGTTCACAGAGTATTGGGTTTTTTTCCTTTAAAGTCAAGCAAGGTATGACAAAGCACCCAGGAAGCTTGGGGAAAAGCAACCTCTTCACTGCAAAGAAACACTTCTCAGAGCTGCAAAGTGAGACAATATTGAGAGTTCCCAGTGGCTGACATCAAGACAAATGCCAAAAGTAAATGTAAGTACAGAAAGAGAGGGGAAATAGCAGAATCACTGAGCTCTCAAGACACATGGCAAACACAGATAAAACCTCTCTACTGGTAATGGCCAGATATAAACTCTCAATTCCCTATATGAAGCATTTTGCTGCCGCAATGCTGAGCCTTTTGTCACTTTTTCCAGAAGCACTGATTATCTGGCATATAGAATACCATTATTTACCATATGTCTTCATGATCTAACTTGTCTTCCTTGCTGGGTTTAGTGTACCAACCTTCCTGCTCTGTTACTGTCATGTCAACTTTAATTATTCTGCCTTTAAATGCTTACTACAGCAAAATGACTTTGCAGTGGATTAGTGTTTAGGAGCATCCACATTCATAGCACATTCTCTGACTGGTGCATAACATGCCTTTGATTCAAACATTTAAAATGTCAGATTTAGGGCTTTTATGTCTAGAAATGAGTATTTTATGATTTAATCACTAAAGACAGCTATGCTTTAATAAATATAATTTTATATGTGGGGAATCCTATATTAATGCAAAAAGAACATCTTGTTCTTAACATTAGCTGTTAAATTTTATAACAGTAAATTAATAAGCTTAAAGGGACAATCCTTTATAAACAGTTGGGTGAAGAAGCACAGACCAGCCCCTGCTGCAAGAGGATGCACATGAGATAAGTCATGCTTATACCTAAGATGAGCCATAAATAAGAATAGCTCTGTATTGATGCTTTTGTTTGAGAAAGCCCCAAGACTCATTACAATACAAATTGTGAGTTATCTTTGGTACAGAATTTCCTGGTTTTTCTGGGCAGCCAGACAATGGAGCTTTTGGAATCTTAAGTGTTTCTTATCAACTTCCCAAGAGGAAGCTCTGCTGTGATTACTTATGATTCAAATATGACCTGCCCACGGCTTTGGCCAAATTCCTCCATTAAAAATAGAAGCAACTGTACCTTGCAGTTCCCCAGTGTCTCATTGGGCTAATAGCTCTGCCTTCCCACCACATTTTGCACCTGGAAGTGCACTCTTAAAAATAACTCCTGGTTCCAATGCCATTCCTCAATAAAAGTTCCTTTCATCCTTTTGGTTTCCTGCCTCAGGAAGGATGGAGAACCCAGTACCACACATGGGGAAAAATCTGGAAGCAGAGCCAACAGCAGCAGCAGGAATGAAAGCCAAACACTGCAATTCCAACTGGAACAATTCTTCCCTTTTCCTGCCCAGGAACCTAAAAAGCCCCCTGGAAAGCCTTGGAATCGGGGGATTCCTGAATAACACACACCTGTGAGTTATTTCCCTTGTGTTTGATAATGCTGCAGTGAGTGCAAGGTAGTCACTTCTGTTTGTTTCTATTTAAAACAAAACTGGAGTTATTTGGGTGCCAGTTTTTGGCTTGTTTTTTCTACCTCTGTTGAGGTTGGGATTAAAGGCACTTGAGACAATAGTTTGTGTTCAGGCTTATATGTTTGTTTTTTCTTTTTTTCTCTGTTACAAAATACCACCCAAACCCATAAAGAAGGAGGAAGAAAGTAAAGAAGAGCAACCTGCCTCTGCCCTAAAACCCCCATATAGCTTCATATTTATTACTATATTCTAAGCCCCAAACTCTAAGTTTTCCACCCTGTGATATTATACACTTGTAATCAACTACACACCCAGAATCCCAGTGCTATCAATCAATTTTGGAAGCCTTTTCCATGGCCTCAGGTCAAATGCAGAGCTGTCCTGGGAGTCAGAGTCTGTCAGCACAGAAAGTCTAAAATTCTCAGCATCCAGAACTCCAGCATTTGGGTTCTCAACAGGGAAAACAGTAATTCTTTTTTTTTTTTTTTTTTTGTTTTCTTTAAAGAAAAACAAGAAAAAAAAAAAAAACAAAACCCGAAGAAGACACCCAGTAAAGTTTTGTAAGATGATGCTGCAAAGTTGAAATGGAAGGTATTCCCAGGTACCTTTATGGCCAAGTATTGTATTTGCAGGGATCCCAATGGCAGGGAGAAATGATGAATCCGACTCCATGTTCTCAGAAGGCTAATTTCTTTTTTTGTGATATTATATGATATTCAAGAATACTATACTATACTATACTGAAGAATACAGAAAAGGTACTTACTGAATGCTAAAAAGATAATAATGAAAACTTGTGACTCCTTACAGAGTCTCAAGCTTGGCACTGATTGGCCAATAGGTCAAAACAACTCACAGCAGAATCCAATGAAACAACACAATAGTTTGTGTTCAGGCTTAGATGTTTATTTTTTCTTATCTCTGTTACAAAATACCACCCAAACCCATGAAGAAGAAAGAAAGTAAAGAGGAACAACCTGTCTCCACCCTAAAACCTCCATCTTGCTTCATGTTTATTACTATATTCTAAAACCCCAAACTCTGTTTATCCAACTACCTGTTGGATAAACAATCTCCAAACACATTCCAAAGGAGCAAAACACAGGAGAAGCAAATGAGATAATAATTGTTTTCTTTTTTCTCTGAGGGTTCGCAGCTTCCCAGGAGAAAAATCCTGGGCAAAGAGATTTTTCCAGAGAATGTGAATGCCACAGCCAAGTTCTATCGCCACTGCAAGCTAAAGCATCACTACTCATGTTTTGAGCAACCCTAACAAAAAAAACCATTGACCGCACTGGAAGTCTTATAAACGAGTATTTATTTGTCTTCTGCAGCCATCCCTGCTTTCTGTTCCTGTGCCAGTAAGGAGCTTAACTTGAGGATAATTCAGTGGAGTGCCGTGTCTGGGAGCTGCGGAGACGGGCGTGAAATCGTTGCATGAAATTGTTGCATGAAATTGTTGCATCTCTCGGGCGAGCGGGAGCGCGCGGGCCATCTGCTGCACCCAGGGAACTCTGGGGACACTTGTCACATTGACTGCACTCAGCCACGGCCCAGGCACGGGGAAAATGCAGCTCCTCATTACCAGGGATCTTGTTTAACTCCAGGAAGGGGTAATTCAGAAACGAATGGCTTTTGGTGGACGTCTCTGGGAATCTTTAATTAACAGATTACTCTATTAACGCGCGCATTGTTTTCCAGGTGAGTGAGATCATTTGCCCCTGGGGCTTTTTTTTTTTTTCCATATGCCTTCTGTTCCTCCAGCAAAATATGTAACAAATTGAAGTATTCATTTTGATTACATAAAGCACATGGGTATACAATTATATGAAAAGAAAGATGACATTTGTTGCCTGCCTTCCCTAAGGCCCCTACAGGCTTTGCCCTTCACTGAAAAAATAAGGCATAAAGTCATTAGAATACGTGCTTTTTGTTGCACATTTTAGGTTTATAAAGCAAAAGCCTTTACTAGAAACTATGGGATAATGATTCCTTACAAAATACACAATACATTTTTCTAAAATAATACTAAAATAACACGTTTTTCTCACAGAAGTTTTACATTCTTTCATATGTCAATCGTGTGACCATTTTGGAGCTTTTAGGAATGCATTTATTCAATATTACCAAATTTATATGATAAATGTGTATTAAAGAAATTAAATATTCATGTAAGTATAATCAGTTTACTGCTTAATTTTATTAATCTTTTTTGCTCATTATTTTATGCTTTACTAAGCAATTAATCTGCATTTGAATCCCTTTATATGTTTTACAGGAACACTTTCTGTACTCTGAAACAGTTTTTCAGCATATACTGGGCTGGAAGAACTAGTTCATTGCAATCTCAATATTTATTGGAGCATTAAATGAAACATTCGGGGAGAAAGTTAGCTTGCATAACTAAGATGACAACATCTACAAATTATATAAAATCAGTAGGGATTTTTTGAAATATATTTTTGTGGTGCAACACGCAGAGGAATTTATTTGGGAAGAGTTCACAAAATTAATTTGAGGCAAGTCAGGAGTATGTGAAATGGTTGTGAAGAAGAGTTTCCTTTGGTTTTTCCATCATGGGACTTGGATATAATCTCCGTTGAGGTTCTATTATTTTATTTTGTGTCTTCCATCTTGGGGAGTTTTTTTTCCTTCTTTCCTTCACCTAGCTGACTAAGACAAGGACTCCTGGGTTTATCTAGACCTGGCCTCTCTCCCACTGCATTTTTTAGATGTGTTTTCTTGCAGAAATTCAGCGTGGGGAACTTGAAATTGACCCAAGCTCTGGTTCCTCACCTCTGCCATCCACACATGAGGATGATGGGTTGTGTCTACATTCATGAAAACAAGTGGTTCCCTCCGTAGATTGTTTTACTGTTGCTGTTTAAAAATTACTACGTACATCAGTCTTTAGATTATGCTGAATGTTTAGTAGGCTCTTTCCTACTGATCCTGTTGGAAATCATGCAGGTGATCTTTGCAGCCTCATCAAGAAACCTGCCATCACTAAGGCAGACTAAGCTAGAAGACACTGACCAAAAAAACCATCCTGAAACCACAGACAGGAAACTGGGCTTATTTTTCAAAACCTAAGCTTTCCATCATGCTTCAAGTAAGAGAGCATTCCATGCCTTTCCACTGTTCTGAGCAATAGGGGAACATGCATTTGTGTGCCTGTGTATGTTTGTGAGCTTTTGTGTTTATATCCAGCCACAGAAAATCTGTTCCTAGCGTCGACAGCGCGTTACACATATTTCACATCGAGCTACTTTGTATTGCAACACCTGCCTCCCTGGTATTTTGCTCAGGGAGGGCTGTGATGAGTGCTATCTTCCATATTATTAAAGGATAACATGAGCATTTGCTGGCATGTCACTGTAGCAAACAATGACTTGTAGCTCCCCTGAAAATTCACACGCGTTTTATTGCTGCTTGAGAAAATAACACACATCTCCACTGCAGTTCTAGTCATTTTCCTGATTGCTAAAGGATTTCCCCTCTATTACCTCTGCATTTTCTGTGTTGCCAGGTGTGAAATGAACAGAATCATAAAGTCAGGCTGTTTTGGAGAATAAAAACAACAGCACGGTCTGTGCTGCTGAAATGGCAGCATGCTGAAAGTGGAAAAATGCTAGTAGCTATTGGCAATGCAGCATACGTGACAGATAGTAGAGTGTGAAAGACATATTTGCCAATTCTTGCAATTAAAGGCAGTTAAATATATATTACTGCCTCAGGAAAATATTTCATCTTGTCCTTACATTTCAGCATGTGCTAAAGTCATTCTGAAGGGAATAGGACTTGCTTAGAAGTAAATAATACTGATATTTAAGTGTTCCTTAAATATGGCTGGGCTGCCAGGAGGTGACAGGTTTGCTAGTTGCAACAGGAGTTTCAGCAGTTATAAGATCACAGGTTTGATCCTGCTCCTGGTAAAACCACTCAAGCTTTGTTTAATATTCAATTCAAATAGCAGTGGAATCAGCTGAGGTGTGGCTGTGGAAGTCTAAAACTGGCTTCATCAGTTTTGGCGACGGGATGGGGTATCTGGGGTTGGGAGGGTAAAAATCACCTAAAGGAGAGTTGTATGGGGAGCCAGGGGAATGTGGATTCCTCTTGCCTGAGGTGCTGGATTGCTTCATGGACAGCTTGGGTGAGAAAGGGGTGAGTAATGTGCTGGGGCTGTGTGCTCTCACTGCCTGATCTATGAATGGGATAACACCTCCTTCAGACAAGGTGCAAACACTTTAAATATATTGCAGGCAGCTAGAGCGGAAGAGATTTCATTAAGATTTCTTTTTGAAATACCAAAGGTGTTACCAAAATAGTGCACTTGTATTAAAAAAGAAATGTTGCTGAGAAAAATCACTTGTGAAAACCTCAGCCAAGGAAAAATTAGAGTGAAAAGCCTAACAACAGCAACAATGACAGAAAGAAGTATAAAAACTGAAGCTCTGGATGTTGTTGTTTTTAAATAGTAATTTAATAGTAATTAAATAGTAATTTAATAGTATAATAATACAGTTATTATATATGGGAAGACTGACAAAAAAGGGCAAGGGAGGGAGAAGAACAGGGGAGGGTTTGTTGTTTATTCCAGTCAAAGCACTAGAAAGACATTAGCTGGTCTAGAGAGTAATAATTAAAGTTCTGTGTGTTGCTCTTTGCACAAGCTTGAGAATTCCCTGGATCCACGACCTCTTTAGTAAGTGGCAAGCTACAGGCAACATGTTTTTCTCATTTAGCCTTCTTTCCCCTCTTAGGAGGGAGGAGTAAGAAGCTGATGAGCAGCACCTGGGACACCTCTGTCTAGACAGGACTGTTTGCTTTTTATGGGAGAATCTTTTTTTCAGGGTGTGTGTGTGTACAGTTCCTAATGTAACAAACATCTTTTTGGTGCAGAAGCCATACAAAGAAATAACATTTAATTATAACCCATTGTGACTTATAGCCTCTGAGGGGGGGAAAAATGAGTGCCAGAAGCTTATTGGTAAGGGAGGTCAGGCAAGGAGGAAGCTGCAGGAAAAGTTATCAGTTATCCCTTATTGTCTTTTGAGGAGAGTCTCCAAGTATTTGTAATCTTCTGCCTCAGAAGGAAAGCAGAGTGATCTGTTTCTGCTTATGAGGTGTGGAACAGACACCTATTTAAACATGTTGGGCCATTAAAGGGTAAGTAGAGCATAAACATCTATGCAGGCAAATGGAGACAGGCTAAGGAGTTTCTGGTGAGGCTTTGGTTGGTTGGTGTTTGCTTTTATTTGTGCCTTTGCATTTGATTGGGTTTTAACAGAACACTTTTAATTGTTCCTCTGTAAATGTACTGGAGAGCATGTACACAAGGGTAATGAAGTTTTGGGTGCTTAATGGTCCTTTTGGTAGGTGCAAAACCGTGTTTTGGACCTTTTCACCATCACGGGTTTCTTGTTTCCTGATCTCATCCTGAGTTGTGATTTATCCTTTAGGAGGCTGTTGTGAGGCTCTGATTGAGTTTGCCATTGTTTGATGCCCTGTGCTGTGCTGATGGCCTCATGTTTGAGCACGGGCAGCCATGAGCAGAGATTCCCCTCTTTGTCACCATCTCCATTTGGGTGCTGTGCTCTTGGCACGTGGGCACCAGCAGATGCCACCGAGTGTGAAGAGTCATTTGGCACCTGTGTGCCAGTGCCCTTACGAGGAGGGGCTTTGTGCAGAAGAGGCACAGCTCTCGAACTGCCCGTCTAAACTCATTTTGCTTGGCACTGAGCACACTGGCTCCGTCCTGGGCGGGTGGGCACAGTGCCACGGCAGCAGATGGGGCAGAGGGAGGGGAGCACTCAGGAAACCTTGTCCAAGCACCATGTGCGTGTGTCTGAGGGCAGGGTTTCTAGCCAGCAGCCTCAGAATGGCTCCCTGTCCTCGGCTCCCAGCTCCAGCCTGAATGGCTCACTGATAGATTTTAAGATGTCAGCCCCAGTTTCGGAATGTGCCGTAGTTCTGTTGCTCTTGACAAAATTATTATTCTGGCCTGAATGGTGCACTTGTGCAGCACAGCCTGGGAGTTGTAACCAACAGACTCACAGCATAATGATCCTAATATTGATGTGATACCATAACCAGTGTGCTCTGCTTCATATTTTGTAGCATATTCTCCACAGAGGGTTACCTAAAGAAAGTTAGAAACTGCCTCACACAGGTGGCAAAAAAATCACAAGCTAAATGTAAGGGTTGTAACAATCAATTCTATTTCAAAATAGAAACAAAATATATGCAAAAATATATTTGTTTGTGGCACTGGTGGAAAAGGCAATGTTCGAAATTAAAACAATATCACAATCTATAATTAGCTGTTTGTTATTGCACCAGTGGTGTGTTTTTGAGGCATAACAGAAGTAGATCATTTTGTGGAGCTGGCTGCTGCACCTGTGATCCAGTAGGGCTCCTGAGTGCCCCCTTTTATCACTTGATAACAGCCCTGAACCCCCATTTTGGGTCACATATTGTATATTTAAAAGTGACAAATACTGGAGGAATAAAAAGCTACTATTGATTCCACTGATGTGGGTATGTGAGCAAACCCCTTCAACAATAACACCAGTGAGTGCAAGACAAGAATTCTTCCAAACTTCATTGGGTAAATATTGCTTTACAAAAAGCACAATCATCCTAGAGGTACTGCATGTTCTGGATAAAGCCATTTTATCTTGAACTGATGTAAGAATATGCTGAACATTAAAACTGAGGCTGGAGTGACAGGAACAGAAAAGCAGAATCAAAAGAAAGCAAACAGGGTATGGATGACTCGTGATATTCCTTGATCTGCCTGTAGTTGTCACACAGGGCAGTTGTTAATCTCTTCAAAACCATTTAATGGCATTAATATCACTGTGCTGGCATCATTTGTTTTCGTGATGCTTTGTCACTTCAAGGGAGGTCATTTTTCATACCCTCACTCAAGTACCAAAGTAGGATAATCATAATTTTTTTTTTCAAAGTTTTACTCTATGAAGTTTTCTTGAAGGATAGAAATACTTGGGGCCTGACTGGTACAGTTTTTTGATCTGTTTTGTTTGGTGTTTTGTTTCTTTTAATCAGCTCCCAGATGAGAATGCCATTTGGGATGATGCAAAGAGATTAAATACGAGTTTTTCCTCTCTCAGCAGGAGAGAGGAGACTTGACATCCGTAAAGTTATATAACACAGAAGTAACTGCCCTGACAGTAATATAGTTAATAGAATTAGTAAAATTAACTATAAATATAAATTTTTATATTATATTATATACATTATATATATAATATGATATATGATATAATATATAGTATGATATATAATATATAATAAATATATACTATATAATATGTAATATGTAATATTTTATATATATATATACACATACACATAATATATAGCTTAAGAGGAGGCTTTGCAATTTCTGTAATGTACTGTTAACCTGTGCCTGGTGTCAGTCTCTGCTGAGAACTCCAGGGAGCAATTTGGGGTGTCCTGTTGCTGGCAGTGTGGACTCTTCTGTGTCCCCAGTACTGTCCCTGCATCCTCTGCCACTTCCATGTGCTAGAAGAGCAAGGATGTGCATGTCCCTATAGGTAGTTTTCAGGAAAAAAACCATCAAATGCAAACAGTAATTGTATTTTGGGACCAGTGGGGATGTGAAGAAGCCTTGGATCTTGTTTGGTTGGTGTCACTTGGCTTAATTCAGCAGTTTCACTGTGCAGTGTAGGCAAGTCCCTGGGGTGGATTGCATTGCAGGTGCATAGGGCTTGGAATGAGGTTTTCAAAAATCCCCATATGATCTGTTCAGGCAGCAGAGATCAACATCCTAATACCCTCAGACACTTGGCTTAGTTTTTTTTTCTCTTCAGGGCAAAAGGATTTTAAATATTATCCCAAACCTCTGGTTACCTGTCAGGAAATACTTTCCTTGGGAGATACAGAACAAAACGAAACTTGAACAGAGCTGCTGAATTTACTTTCAGCTTTGGGATTCACTGCAATACCCCTTACACAGGTCCTGCATCTTGTGTAGCACAGAACCATCAATAACAAGAGCCAGGAATTGACTGGGGATCTGTTTCCCTCTAATACTGGCAAGAAAAGGGAAAGCTGAGACCAGTTAGGGCAAAGAATACAATCCCAGTTAAAAAAAAAAAAAAAAAAAACAAACAAAACCCTCTCCTGTTTTAATAATACTTTGATTTAAATGCATTGCAATGTATCAGTATTTATTGTAGCAGGAGAGCAGCAACGCATTGCCTCAGCCTTGCTGACTGAATGGTAATTAATGCCCATTCACAGAAATATATTGATGGTATGTTTAGCTTGCATAGTGAGAGCTAGCATATTATTTTAGGATGGGGGGTTTTTTTTTGGCCTTCAGAGTGGTGCTGCATATTGAGGTTTTATTTCCCTCTGCTATTCCATTACCAGAATGAAATGCCACCAGTTAATAGGATGGCAGAGTAAATGTCACAAGCTGAAGGGACCACAGGAATGTGTATTTGCCACATGTAGAAGCCGTGCTTTATTACAAGGCAATGTGGAATTTATGAGCATTGCTATAATATTCCAGATATGCCTCTCTGGTAATATCTGATATATATCAGTGCTAAAAGTCAGGATACTGCAAAATCAGCTCCCTCTTGCTCTCTGTACCTCTCTGAGATGCTCTGAAGCTATAGTCCCAGTAATACACTGTCAACTGAAGCAGGTAGAACCAGCCCCTGCATGTTATTTATTGGCCTGTGAATGCAGATTGCAAACACACTTTATTACCTGCTAATTTACCTCCTGCTGGCTGAAGGATGGCCAAAGTCTACTATTTGTTTTATAGGAATTCATTATGCCATTAACCTTTCGCTCCTGTAGGCCACGAGCAGGAATCTCCTCAGTTAAATCACTCCTGTAATAATGCACTACAAATGAAAACAATGATTTATTGCACCCCACAAAGACTAATAAACATAAATTATATCCTAATGCTCTGCGTGCTGCAGGTGATTGTGTGCTAGTTACTCTTTCCAAAGACTGTTCTGCTCTACTCTGAAACAATTTCGTAAGAATCATGCCCATTTTGGTATTTGAGGGAACATCTTCACGTCTTGCATTGAAATAACAAGGAAATCATCAAAGATGATGGGGTTTCTGTATTTAGTTATTTTTTTTTAAGGAGAAAGAAGGAAAATAATGGGGAAGACCACAGAGTTTCCCCTCTCCTTTCAGCTGTTGCTGCTCTCCTGTGTGGATGGCATTGAAGGCACGACACGTACTCCAAGGGTGATCCAAAAGGACATTTATATCCTTCCCTCTCCAAGTCAAAGCAAAACTTTCTGCACATTTTCCAGGGTTTCAATAAATGTTTTGTGACAGGGTGCCTCTGCAGTGAGTGCAGCATGACACTCTATCAGTTCTGTATTTTCTGCACCTTTCTGATAGCCTAAAAAATCTGTCCTGCCCATTTCAAGCATTGCCAATTAAAAAAAAAAATCCTCTGCAGTATGTGACATTCACCTTGATACCAGTGACATTCAGAGAGCCTGCTGATTTTTAAGCTAGTGATTAAGAACTGTCTGAAATAGTTTCACACATGGTTTGTAAATCCTCAGCCAGAGCTTTTCCATCAGCGCCGCTGTGAAATGTTTCTCCTTGGCTTTGCAGGTGTATTAACAAATTCCTTTGCAGGAACTCTCTGTCTTGAAAATGAAATAATCTCTCTCCTCTTGTAAACATTTATTTTTTACAAATACAAGAGCTGCTAGCCAATGACTATAATGTAACGCTAGATAGAGGTCAGCCTAGAACATGAGCAAAGTAAACTAAAAATCCAGAAGTTTTCTCCCATCAGATAATTTCATGCTTAGAGCATGAAATACAAAAGCGTAAATTATCTGATCAGAATGACAACATCTATTTATATAATTTAATTGATCACATAAAGCAACAATTAACAGGGTAGTCTCTGTCCTGTTTAATTGAATGCTGTGTGTCTGAAAGGATTGTAGAAACTAAGGACATTTATTCTGTTTGTTTCCACATAGAATTGATATAGCTGATTTAAATCCTTATGGCAGTTTGTACCTACTGGGGAGGTGAGGGAGAGAAGAACCAGTGCTGAACTCCTCTGAATCTCAAGTCTAAGTTACTGCCATCATGCTCTTAGTGATGCTATGCTCCTTTGATATTTTTTAGCTATGGAGTTGGATTTCAAAACAAGAAGAAAGAGAAAACTGAAAGCAGTTCATGCAGTCGTGACTGCCAGCAGCAGCAATCCCAGTGTGCCCTGACCTGGAGGAAGGCTGCTCTCTGCAAGGTAGGCAGCATCTCATCATTTGGCTGAGTTGCCACTTGCTGAATGGAAACTCTTTTCTTGTAGGCTTGTTTTGCAAGGTCTCCTCAGCTCCCACTCAAAACTGCTCACAGGAGCACACAACTGAAGGCAGGGTGCAGTCCTGTTAATCTCGTGCATGGAGGAGAGCAATGGCATTAAGCTCTCCCATGGGCATGGGGCACTTCAACCTGTATGGCTTGCTCTAAATCCCAGCTAACAGTGAGAATTTGGCTTAAAAATCTTGGTTAGCATCTCTAAATGAAAATAATTATCCATTTATATTCTTGCCACTAGGGCTGAGTGCTATGCTCAGAAGTAACACCCAAGGAGCCCAAAGGATGAATCCCACAGCTATGCCCAGAGCCTTCCTTGGACTAAGTGCACTTCTGGATCATTTGGTAGGGAATAATCCAGTTTAATCATATGCTTGAGGGGGAGGAAATTACTCCAATTAGAGTCCCTTTATTGTTAGTCTGAACAACTTATGCTCGTCATGTAGCTTAACATTGTTTATTTGAGTGGGACTCAGCCACTGTGATCTACGTACTAATAAAATTAGTGCTCACTTCTTTATCTGAAAAAATAGAGATGGCCAGTGGCACAACTGCTGTAGCTCATATTAATCCTAAGTCAGGGTCACGGTGGAGTAGCTGAAAGACTTCTTTGTTCTTTTTGTTGTCTGATTTTCAGAGAAAATTTTTGCACTCACACTTTATCTTCTTTCTCCTGTCCCGCTCATCCAACACTTCTTGATAACTTCTGTATTTATTGGCCTGTTCCAAGCAAAATTGGCAGCTCTGCCTGATCTGGGGTCTCATAGCTGTGAAGTGCCAATGGTTTTCATTAAAATCACTGTTTTGGCACGTGCTGTAGTGTGCCTTTGGTGAAGGTGGAAACATTCCTTGTTCTCCCTGCCAGCAGCCTGAGTACCCACATGGCTCTGTGTTTGTCTGGCAATGAGGGAACAAGCGAAGGTGCACAGAGGAAGCTGAGAACCACATGGGGGTCCTGCTAGGAAAAAGAGGGAAGTGGATGTTTGTTTGTCATGATAGAGGAGGAAAAGTGGGATTAGCAGGTGAGATTGGAGGCAGAGGAGCTCGATTTGCAGTAGTAAGTGGGTTAACAGTTTACAGACAGCAAAGATGGATGTCTCAGATGTGCAGGAAATCAGGCTTCATTAGCTCTGCTCCTTGCAGAAAAACATGTTATTAATTGCCTTTGGTCTCCAGGGGAACCACTAGCCCTGTTTGAAACTATTCTGCTGCTTATTGTCTCAGCGCTGAGGCATGCTCTGAACAGAGGGATGCCTTTGATGCTGATAGATCAAACTCTGTGCTGAAATCTGCTGAGATGAGGAAGCCTGAATCAGCAAAGCCAGCTTTTAAGGAAACAGAGATCCCTCTGTGGAATAAAGAAACGAGTGCTGCCAGAGACTGGAAATATGAAGTCTGTGCTCTTTAAAGCTCAGCACTCTCTGGGGCCCAGCCAGCAGCCTGGAGGACAGAGGAGAAATTACTGGAGGATTTCCATCCAAGGAGGAAAAGAGCCCTAAGTGACTGTGTGTGGGAGTGCAAGGACAGCCTGGTATGATGTGTGGGTAATGCCTGTTCCCATGCTTGCAGGCTTGGAATACACAAAGCAGCAGCATTAGCAAATGCTCTACAGTGATAGGAAAAACTGCCTGGGACTCTTTTTTCCTCTAACTCCTAGTACATGTTGAACCTGTATATTTAGTTTGAGGCTTTCCACCTGTCCTTTTGGGTAAGAATTCTGACACTAAGAACTGTCTTCTGCACAGATGAAGTCCAAGTCACGACTTTTTTGTTTGTTTAATCTCTTAAATATCTTACAGTGAAGGTCTGTGAGAGGGCAGAAAAAACACTGCATTATTGTTGGAGAAGTAGTTCCCAGCTCTGATTTTGTTCTTCAGCTCACATCCTGCTTGTCTCTGCCTTTTTCCTTTCACTATAGTAACCCAATACAGGTCTGGTTATTGCTTGCAAAGGTAATCACTTTGTAGGCGTGCCTGCTGAAGGTGTGTTACATAAATGATTGGATGCTGCTAATTTACAGGGAAACACATTTACCTGCATGAACCCATCCTCTGTATTTCTCCAGAGGAGTGTGGTACATTTATCTCTGTGAGTTTATCTGAATCTTCTGGGGTGAAATCTTCAAGTGGATGGGCTCTGGTTTAGTGCTGCAAGCTTGTGATGCAGTTGTCCAAACCCCTGGCAAGCTTCACACAGCAACTACAGTGCTCACTGCTCACGTGTGAGGAATTGGGAAGGAATTTTGAATGAGTTGTAGGCAGGACCTCTGAGTTTTTCACATGATGCAATTTATTTTTCCTATCTTCTGCATAGGCAGGAAGGGTGAATTTGGCTCACATCTTTACTGGATAGTTCAGAAGGTCACAAGACCTCTAGTTGCAAGACTTTTTAAGGGTTTGTTGACCAGTAAAACACTATCAACAAGGATATTTATGTTTTTGACTCAATCATTAAATATTTTGTCTTATGGACTCATGCTACAGTGTAAGCTTTTTTACCAATCATGCTATGACACACAAACTTACAGTACTGTGCTCTAAAACTCTAAACTTTTCTGTGTCTCTGCTTTAAACTATAAATCCTCATTCTTGCTTCTAGCACCTAAGTTTGGAAGCTTTTTCCAAGGTCTCAGATCAAATCCTGTGTTTAATTCTAAGCTTTGGCTTCCAGGCCCAAAGTTTTAAGAGTTCCCTGCATTCTGGATTCCGACACTCATTTTGCTCCTGAAGGAGCACTTTGAGCAGAGGCAATAGCACACAAGTGGAATTTGCTTTGAACCACAGCTCTCTTTCTCAGAATTGATGTAACAGGAGAATGTTTTTGAAGGAATGGATAGGCATAAAGCACACACTACATGCACAGAGCAACATGTGACTGATTGTTTCTCTCAATGGGCTGAGTTTTGACACCTTACAGTTGATAATGGTGTTTAAAGTTTAGTTGCTATGTCACAATTGTCAAACAGGAGAGGTCTCAATGATATGGTAGCATAATTACATGTTCTAGAAATGTCTGGACATTCACTCAGTGCCATGGTCTGGTTGACAAGGTGGTGATTGATCAAAGGCTGGACTTGGTGATGTTGGAGGTCATTTCCAATCTAAGTGATTCTGTGTGATAATAGCTTAAGGGCAAAAGAAATTTGGGAGGTTCAGTCAGTGGAATACTTATTTCGTGGAAACTTTGGAAAGGCATTAAAGCAGACAAGTACATTAACAAACTTAAAGTAAGCTTTTTATTACTTAATATTTTTCACCAAAATTCAAAGCTTTGGCACTCTAAGTAAAGCAGAAAGTGGAAATCTCAGCAGAGCTGCATTAATTTTTCAAGCCCTAATGTGCCAGACAGGGAATAAGTTATTACATCTGTTGCCCTCTGGGAGAAAGAATGAAAAGCACAGAAATGATTCTTCGCTGTTAGGATGGAATAACTGGATAATAGCTGATATAAGCAGCAGCACTGCTGCAGAAAAGCTTTACAGCAGCTTGTGTGTCATCATTAGGAGTGAGCATTTCTCTGTATAACTAGTGTGGCAAGATTAGGAAACGTGGCAGGGCTTGTTTGTTCTTCTCATGGGGCCCTTTACAATTATGGGGGAATTTCAAGTGAGTGCCTCGTGTGCAGCTGCTGATGATGTGTGTGAGACAGTCCTTTCTTCTCAGCCTGTAGACATTGCTTTCAGGGTCCACAGGCACAAACACAGCTGTCCATGGCAAGTTTATGAGGGCAATATGGCACTCCAAGCTGTGGTGCCTCCAGGCAGGTTTAGGGATTTGTTTTCCACAAGCCTGGCTCCTGGGTGGGCTCCTGGAGATGATGAACTGAGTCCATAACATCCGTGTCCCTCTGACAGGCAGAAACGTGTGCTGAGTTCTTTGGTGACTCGTTTTCCAAGGGAGAGCCCTGGAGGCCTCTTATTAATGGTTGTCTTCTCTGTAAATACACTCATAAAGCTTTCTAAGTATTGTGATAACGTGGCAAATAAACAATGATAACCCCAGAGGAAAATGTGGGGATTACTTGTGTGTCCATGAGCTCACCTGGGACTGAATGTACCAAGGCACCATCCCCAAGCTTCACTGGTGCCTCAAGCTAAAGTATCTCAGTCTTTTGTCATCCCCAAGAGGTAGGAAAAGGCTTCAGAGACAGGGCATGGAGCCAAGGAAGAAAAACAGTGTGGATTTTTAGCAGGCTCTTTATCTGCCTGTCTCCTTGGAACATCAGATATTACAGTGGCACGTGGATCTGGAAAGGCACATGGACAAAAGGGATGGAAGCACTTCAGGCCTTCTCAGATCAATGTCCTTTGTTGGAAGGAGTATTAGAACACAATGTATAGATTTTTATCCTCACCTCTAATTGATCTTAGTGCAGCCTTATGTAGCATGCTTTGTTGTGGGTGCTGCTGGCTTGTGGGTCCAAGAAAGCTCATTTCTTATAGAACCAAGTGCACTGAGGGTTTCCATGCACATTTCTCTCATTAACACTGAGCTGATGCTGCTTCTCTGGCACGACCCTGCCTTGCTGGGGGCTCATCTGAGGTCTGAGGTACAGCAGGCTGTGACATTTTGCTGTGCTGCAGGATGTAATGCATAAACAATTTTAAGGCTAATGTGAGCTAATGGAGGAGTAACTGCAAACTAAACCTTATGGAAACATTCTGTGCCTGATTTATTGCAAGCACCATCTAAGTGTATTGAGGCAGACTAAGGGTAGTCCTCTACTGTTCCTGCAAGCGTTCTTTAATTTTCTTAATGCTTTTTTGTTTTTTTGCATTGAGCAATGCCAGGGCAGGTATCAGTATGTGGATTTAGCTGAAATCAGCTTTTTTTAAAACGTGGCTCACCACTCTATTTGATTAAGGGTTATTGGAAAGCTTCCACCTGTTCTGTGTAGATTAGCTGTGCCTTAAGCCTTATGTAGCTGATTTTGAGAGGTTGTCACTAAATTGTGGCAGGTCATGTGCTCATATAACTTATATCAGAATTGTCCTTGAAAAGCCAGTGCAGCAATTCCACTGTGACATGGTTGGGAGTGAGGAGTCCTCCTGGTCACAGCTTTGACAGTGGTGCACCAAAGGTGAAATCATCTGTCTGTAAACACAAAATAAGCATGAACAAGCACGTGCCTTTTTTGTATTTGTTGTGTAAACAAATATAAAGGAAAAAAAAGGAAAGAAATTTAATACCCCTGCCCTCTGGTAGCTTGTAATTAGCCCTACATATGGAGCTAAACATCAAACCCCCAAACTGTGCACAAATTAGTCTTTGATTCCTGAGATCTGTCTACCTCGAGAGGGGAACCGTAGTTAAAGGCAGCCAGCAGCTCGGGAAAGGCAAGATCTGCAAGTGCTAAGAGTAAAGCAATTATAATAAGGGGAAGCTTTTCCAGTGTGAAGGGTAATCTGTCTCAGAGGTAGATTAGCACTGACACATCCCCTTTAGACGAGCAGCTCAGAACTGACAGCCATTTGGAATTATGTCTGGAGATGCTGTCAACACCCCCACGTCATGAGAAGGGGGAACGTGGTCTCTTGGCTGCCTGCAGTTGCAGCCATCTGCTTGGATGGTGGGTTCCTGCTCTGGGCTTGTCTGGAGTGGTTCACCAGGGCTCCATGGGTGCCAAGCAGCAGGAGCTGGAAAAGAGCAGGTTGTGTGTCTCAACACACACTGACTGCAGCTTTTGTTAGGAGCCCTCATTCTGCATGACTGCAGCAGCATCACAGGCAGATCCTTGCTTTGCTGGCATGTGGTGATGCTCACATGTCAAAGCAGAGACAAATAAAACAGATTTTGAGGGACTCTGTACCTGCCAAAATGCACTGCAGTGGGGCACCTCAAACTTCAATCCAAACGTCCTCAGAAGGGCCACCTCCCGAGATTTCTAGATGAATAGGAAAAATCACTGCCTTTTCACCAGCCACTGAATCAGCTGGAATTTATGGTATGAAATTGTTCAATCAATTCCAGAATGGGGGAAGTCAGTCAGAATACCTAATTACATGGTTATTGAATATGGACAGAGACCTCTTTAAAAAAAATAAAATAAAATGTAACTGTGCCACAGAAGTGGAGAGATCTGCGTAGCTGGGAGGCAGTGCAGCTGTAAGGAATTTCATTCAGATGCTGTGTGGATCACTTTCAGTTCTGTTGGACACTTAACAACAAATTTATTTCAGTTTAGGAAAAAAACCAGCCTGTGGTGATTATTTCACTAGGTCTTCAATATCTTGATTCTGATTCTTACCTTACTTAACTGTGTTTTTTTCGTTTTTCCTAAAAGTTTTTTCAGAAAGAAAAGGAAATGCAGTAATTTTGTACCTAAATGAAGTAACAGTGCAGATACACCAGAAGTGTAGTCATTGCATCACTGCTGCTCTCATTTGTCTTGTTGGGGAATGATTGTGTATAGCACTAGAAAGTTTTAAGGTTAATGTCTAACCCCACAGATGTCTGGAGACCCACCTTGCAGCCTCTGTAAGACATGCTTTTACAGGGCCCCCAGGAGGAGACACCAGAGGTGATGTTGGACACAGATCTTCCTTTTGCCAAAGCACTGTGTTTTAAAGTGTCTTTTTTTTTCTTTTAACTAGAGAAAATTGTGCACACTGCTCCATCCTTCCTTGTTTTAAAGTTTTACATTCAATCTTTCTGTCAAAGATCTGCTGTTATCTGTCTTTTTTCCCTAAGAAGCCCAGTTTCTTCTGGCATGTAACTGTCTTTGCTCCTGTATTTTTTAAACATGTCTACCTTTCTTTTTTTTTTCCTTATATTTTTTTTCATTTCCTATATCCCTGATTTTTAACACAAGCCTGCTGGTGACTGAATAATGCCACCACCAAATCCCAAACAAGTAGGAATAAAGCTTTTTTTTTTAATTTATGCTTCGATGAAATTGCTTTGGAATTATAAAACAGAGCAGGTTTCTTGTAGGGGGATACAGTATGGGTAAATGAAAGTGGTATAGAATGTAATCTTACCCCCTAAAGAGTTACAGCTGACCAATTATTAGAGATTGGGAAGAGGCCTGATGTTAACAGGCCACAGCTGTAGCCAATAAGAAGAGTGTTATAAAAGAGTGGATCGGTGGGACCTGCAGTTAGCTGGCTGTTAGGACAAGGAAGAGTCAGTGCCTAGAGGAGCTGCCTACAAGAAACATCAGGGAGGTACGAAACTCTGGCGCTATGGAACCTTTGCAATATAGTGACAATAGAATCTTTGTAATACAGTAACAACAAATGGTGACTCTGACGCGATGCGGGAGAAAAATGGCCCAGTAGATTCGGGAAAAAGGACTTAAATGCTAAACTATTGGTAAAATATATCAATTCCAGCTATTAATGTTGGTTAACTATGAGTATAAAAGATTTTGAAGATAAGTACTTTGTAAACTGGGAAAAGCTGCAAACCTGAACTAACCTCAGAAATATATATATTCTTGCTATAATATGTTGTCTGAACATTTGTATAACTATTAGTTCTGAATGAAATATGAGTATGTCATAATGTTAATTTATTTGAATATGTACTTCTAGAAATGCTGCAACTCTGTAATTAAAAGAAAAAGGGGGGCTTGTAGGGGGATACAGCATGGGTAAATGAAGGTGGTATAGAATTTAATATTATCCCCCTGAAGAGTTGCAGCTGAACCAGTTACTAAAGTTTAGGAACAGGCCTGATGTTAACAGGCCACACCTGTAGCCAATAAGAAGAGTGTTATAAAAGAGTGGATTGGTTGGTTGAGGGGAACTGGAGTCAGTTGGCTGCTGTGAGGACAAGGAAGAGTCAGTGCCTAGAGGAGATACCTACAAGAAACATCAAGAGGTAAGAAACTCTGGCAATATGGAACCCTTGCAATGTAACGACAATAGAACGCTTGCACTATATGACAACAGTTTCTAGCTGATCACACAACTCCCGAGGGATCTGTCTCTACCTAGACATGACAGCAGGGGTTCAGGTGAGAAGTTTCTCTCTCCCTTCCTACCTGGCATTGGCCATGGTGAGGGACAGCCTGTGCCCAGGGAAGCAGTGCCCAAGCCCTGGGAATGGCTGCTCCATTAGGACAGTGGCCAGTGTGCCCTGGAAGCCCTGCAAAGTTGTTTGCTAATGCATTCCAAAGAATTATTGCATCTGTTATTTTGGCCTTTTCCAGCATTACCTGTCAGAGTTTTCTGAGGTTACTCATTGAAGCAAACGCTCTCTACCTCTCCCATTTCCAAGAAGCCTTTACCCTTGGCTAGACAAAGGATGACATTGCTGTGTCACTAATCTTGCCGATTTTCACAGTGCTTGATAAATGCTTCTCAACAGATTTCATCACATCCAGCAGATTTAATGCTTCTTTAGATAAGGCAAGTGCCTAACAGTAACACTTTCCTCAGTCAATTCAGCTACAAGTAAATACTGTGTGTGATTATAGGATTAAATCTGAAGCAAAAGCCTGGTTTTGTAAGCAGTTAAAAATCTCTTGTTGAAGCTCTTCTTTCTCTCACTTGCTGTAGAAAAGGGACTCATTTTCCCTTGACAGGTTTTCAGTTATAAAAATTGATTGTATGCTTAAAAAAACAGGTTCTTGGGAGAGCTTTAATTTCCTCTTGAAAGGATCATTTTTTAAATGGAAGTGCACTTGATTTTGGAAAATTTCAATTTTATTTATTCCAAATCTCCCTGCAAATCTATTTTTCTGCTTGATCCATTTTTCCTTTTCATACTCGTGTAAGTTGCCATAGCTACCCGTAAATTGCTGATTTTTTTTCCCCCAATTAAATCTCAGTAGTTATGAAGGAAAATGTTGTTACTTTTAGCAATAAGAGATTTCCTCTTCAGCCCCTCACCCGCTTGTTGATTGTGGCTATTAAAGCAGCAATAATATTTCTCTGACTCATCCTTACCTGATGATTCAGAACCTCAGACATGAGACTCCAAACTCAGAAATTACCGCAGTGGGTGTTAATATCTGTGTGGGAAAGGGTAAAGCTTGGAATCTGTAATGCCCAACATGTAACCTGAGGCTTTGTGAGAGAATTCCTATTTCCTAATGTGGCTCTCCATCATTTAACACTACCCAGAGACCTCAAAGCTGCTCCCCAGCACTGGAAGGGTCCCAGGAGCTGCAGGTGTTCCCCGGTGATGCCTTGTGAAACTGACCTAGGGCAGAGTTAAAGAATAAAATAGGGATTTATTAAAAGGCTTCAATAGATGCACCTTGGGCAGCACAAGATGAACCCAAGATGAACCAAAATGGTCACAAAATGGACACCTGGTCACGGGGTCTCTCACTTTTATAACTTCTGGTCCATTTGCACATTGGAGTTAATTGTCCAATTACAGCTTTAGGTTATGAAGTCCCATCCTGCTTGTTTTTCTCTCTTCAGCCCATGTTGTTTATGCTCTTGGGCCTGAGATTTGGATCATTTGTCCTTGGTCCCCAACTAGAGAAGGAATTTTTTTGTTTCCCTGCTCTGTGAAGAGAGCTCACACTCCCCTAATAGGAAGCTCAGACCCACACACTAAAGCAGCACAGAATCTGAAACATATAAAAGCTAAAACCTGAGGCATCACAGGGAAACACCCAAGCATTCAAAAAGGGAAGGAAGGAGGATCTGGAAAACCCCATCCAGTCAGCCTCAATCTCTCTGGAAGTTTTGGAGTGACCCACCCTAGAAGCCTTGTGCTAAATTCTGTACTGCACAGGTGGTCTCCCTCCTTGTCCTCCATGGCTTTTTATGCATTTGCACAAAGTGGGATATCCATTCACAGGGATATCCAGTTTAATGTGGCAGGGAAGTAGAGCTCAAGGTGAGGTTGCAATCCACTTGCTGCCCTTGGCTAATTTTCTTCCAAAAGCCTGAGAACCAGGAACTTTGCTATTGATCTCACTGCAAGAAATGAACAAAATTTTTATTATTTCATCAGAGAAAAGAAAGCCACAGCAGTTCAACTCTGTCTCCTCTCAGACAGCTCCATTTTTAACTCCATAGTTGAGGCAAACAAAAACCCTTCCTTAGATTACACAGTTTATTGATAACATATCACACCAAGCATAGCCCAAAACACTGTTGGAGTGGCTTCCTAAAACTTATCAGACTTCCCAAGCCATGATTTACCCTGGCACTCCCTTGAAAATTTCAGCAATGAATCAAACTTATTGTTTTCTGTTTCTATGGAAATAGAGCAGGAGCATTAGGAAATCATCTAGTTTGTCTCAGCTGATGAACAGATGAGGGAAACGCCATCCCAAACCTGAGAGCTGGTTCAGACCCCACACAGGGTGAGAGCTTTAGTCTGAGTCTGATGCTTTAAGGATGCTGCACAGCAAGACAGGGTTTGAGGGCTGTGTCACTGCCTGCGGGGCTGTCTGGGTAACACTGATTAATTATATGAATATTGCTGTGACATATTTCTGCTGGAAAATGCAGAAGAATCATTTATTCTTCCCTGTGAGGGTGCTGAGGCCCTGGCTCAGGTTGCTCAGAGCAGCTGTGGCTGCCCCATCCCTGAAAATGTCCAAGGCCAGGTTGGACAGGAATTGGAGCAGCCTGGGATACTGGAAGGTGTCCTTGCCCATGGCAGGGAGGTGGAATGAAATGAGCTTTGAGGTCCCTTCTAACCCAAATCTCTCAGTGATTCCATGTTTCTATGGCATAAACAAATGTTGCTTTTGAAGTACCCAGTGTGGTTTCAGTGTGCTATGGCCAAAACCAGCACGGACCATGTTTCCAGACGTGTTTTCTATATACACAGGTGCAAAGGATGGACAGACAAACACGTGGCTGTACCAGCACTTGATTTGGCAGTTCTTCCTTCATAAAAAAAATAAAAAAAAAATAATTCTTAGATGTGGGGTGCTTCATATCCATTCATATCTTCATATCAAGTAGTCTTGGCTGGAGCTTGATGTACAGCACAGGCAGCTTTTAGAAACGTTTGCAGTGCTCACAGTATGTGCAGGAGCACCTAAAGCCCCTTGGAGGGTGTAGGTTGCTGGTGTAAAGGGGCCTTTCTGAAAAATACCTGGTATTTTCTTCATGGGAGATGAAATAACTCAGTAAAATGATGTGATTACGTCCTTTATATAATTTTAAGTGAAGTTAGTTTTGTAGTTAACGTTCTTGGCAAGGATTGTATCTGTTTTAAATGATGGTTTATTTTAATGTTTTTTTTTCATACTGTCATGCAGGTACCCAAGGGAAACCCTTCCTTAAATGAGCAGAGAACCTCCATTCCATTTGTGCTGGACTTCCCTGGTAAGTAGAGAACATGATCTTCACTTCCTTGGAACAAGTGCAGACATGTTAGTAAAGCTGAATATTTGAATTAAGCAATGCTGGAACTAAAAACATGCTGAAAAATACACATCCCAAATTTAAAATGCCAATAGCAACACTGTTGTTATTTATCTATTTTTCCTAGAATTATTTTCTATTCTTCAAATGTGACAGGCTCAAGTGTGGGGCCTGGAAGGTGTCCCCAATTTTGCCATATTTAAAGGACATGGTAATCTCAACATTGCCACAGTGAAATTTGATACTATTTCATCCCTTTGCTCACATGATCTATCACTATTTAATTTGAAAAACTGACTGATCCCTTTTCTCTGATGTCTGTTTTCACCATCTTCAAATCTTCAGGAAAAAAAAATCTATAAGAATTTTTTGAATAAGTAAGCCTTGTAGGGTTCTGGGAATCTCAGCTTACCCTTTAGATGTTTGACAGGCTGGAGAATATATTCATGTATAACAACAAAAGGAAATGATGATACATCTTCTCTCCTCTGAAATACTGTCTGCCTAAAATGAGACTTTTAAAATGAACACTGGAAAGAAAACCTTGTAAAAAGCTTATTTCCTTTTGACAAGGTATAAAGTGGCTTTCTCTTTTTTTTTTTTTTTTTAAGAAAAAGGAACAAATTCATTTTTTCCTGTTTAGACTAATTTGAGGTGGAGTAGAAGGAATATAATGGCTTAATTATTTGCATGGTAATTTTTGCTTTTCTGCAGGAGAGTGAACATGTGTATATGAAAACCTTTATTAATAATTCCCAGGTGTGTGGCAGAAAAAACAATCTGTGTCAGTCAAAATATCCCAGTTATTTGTTTCATTACATGCAATATAATTGCATTTCATCCTTCTGGCTTCAAGAGCTGAATCTGGTACTGCACTTCTTTTTACTGGATGCTGCAGAAGAGATATAATTGAGCTTGAGTAAGTGAATTTTGAATTTTGTTGTGGAACATCAGCTTGCCCAGCTGTGCCAGGGAGTGACTGTGAAGTTCAGGTCTGGATTCTGAGTTGAGATATTGGCTCTGATACTTTTTGCTCAAGTTGTGCCTTCAGGGGCGCTACCAGGGAAGCTGAAGTCACAAATGTGGGGCAGCAATCCCACCTGGGCAGGTGTGCCTTCCTTTTCTGCCTGAATGGAAGCAGGGAGAATGCAAACAGCGCTGCAAAGAGAAAATCACTGCCCTGGGCAGAGCCACACACCACAACAGCCTGTCCTGCCTTTTAGGGGCTCCTCTTGCTGGCCTCGGGAACGTGCTTAACTGGGACAGGATCACCAAGGTCAGCAGGTTGTTGGGTTTTTTCAGGCAGATCTGGGTGAGACCAGGCTGGAATCTGCCCCACCAGCTTCACCTGGCCTTCCCCCCAGAGCTGCAGCCCATCAGCCCCAGAATGTTCTTTAAACTCCATCCTGAGGGCTCAGGCTTGGGTAGAACTGGTTTAAGGGTATCTGCTCCCTGTCCTTTGCTGAGTTGTTGTTTGGATTTCCTGGAGTGACGTGGCTGAGGATCACTGGATGTGTTTTGTTGCTGCCATCATCCTGGACCAGGAGTCCCACCTGTGAGGTCAGTGCCTATAGTTTTGAGTAGAGAGCAATGGAGTGGCTTAACATAAACTGATTTTCTGAAACACAGAGCAGGACAAATGTGTGTTGCCTCTTTCAGAGTGCTTAGATTTTAAATTTGTGCCTGGAATTTAGCAGGTTTACTTGGTAGCAGTTGGTTGGTGGCACTTCAGTGAGTGCTACAGCACAGCTGTCTGTCTTTAGTGAAACACAAATCAGCTGAAGTTTTGTACTGGATTCAAATGAAGTGTGGTCAAGTGATACATTACTATGCAAGGTGTAATGGCTGAGCATTTCAAGATAATTTTTGTGTGTATGGGAAAGTCAAACTATCTAGTTAGTACCTTACGCAGTGTTTTTTTCTTCTAAAACAGTTTTAAGCCTGGCATGTGCAGATTCAATTCACCACCTACTTGAATGAATCAGATTTGGTAGGAAAGTCACTGAGCTTGCTCTTCTGAGAGCTGTACGAGTGTAAACTGTCAGGAGGCTACAATTCCCTCATTTCTCAATGAGTGGGGCACACACTGCTTTTCCTAGGGAGGGGTAGAGTCTTGAAGAGAGACACTTAAATTCCCAGGCTGTGCTGTCACACCCTGCCGAGATTTTGGCTTGAAAACTCAGTTGCAGTTCATATTTCCAGATCATAACTTGCATCTGCTGTGGAGCTCTGAGTGTTGGGATGGTTTGGGTGCCCGTTGTTATTTCTGGATGCTGGGAGGTGGCAGGACAGCAGCAATGTAGAGTTTTGCCTTAAATCCCTCTATAAAAGAGAATTAATAATTCAACCCTCAGAGCTGCACCTGCTCAGCTACTGTTTGTGAGCAAAGGGGCACTCAGGGCTGGCAGTAACATTCTGAGAAGATGCACACATATTAAAAAAAATTCTTTAAAATAACAATTTAGAAAGCATGTTTCCAAGGACAATCCTTGCATGTTGTTTTCTGGCTTCTTTTGTCAAGCCCAAGATTTGATCCTAGCTGATACTAGCCTACTTCTTTCTGCTGAAGGCAATTTACTCTTCACAGAGCACAAGTGTCCTGTGATTTGAACAAAGTTCCTTTCTAACCAAGCTGGCTTTCCCTCAGGAATAAAAAACCCCACTGTCCTACACAGCCATTGGATTTGCATTGGTGTCCTTAAGTGGTTTTACTGTAAAACAAAGCTCACACAAAGATCCCACGTGGAAAAGATCCACTTGCAAAGAGCTGTATTGACGGTCCTTTGATTTGGTGTATTTTTGAGATGTGGCTTTTTTTTGACATTTTATCTGCCTGTTATGCCATGATGTAAAGCACAGTGACAGCTATATTTACACTAGCTGTAAATCTGGTTCTGTAAACACCAGATGAAACTTAAACTTGGACACACATTCCCAAACTGTCACTACTGTGACAACACAGTTCTGTCCAGAAATGCAATGAAACTGGTTAAATCTGCAGGGGTGTTTAAGAACCTTGGCCCTTAAACTTAAGGGATGGGGCATGCAGTGCACCAGATCTTGTTATTTTTTTGGTGTTTTAATATGTGGATGGATGGATGGATGGATGGATGGATGGATGGATGGATGGATGGATGCATTCTTAGCAGAATCATTCCTGTTGCTGGAGATGTAGAAAGTCATAAGAGAAAATTGTAAGACAGTAGGATTTGGGAGGGGTGAGGGTGGCACGTTGTTCTCTGGTGGTTTGTTCCATAGGCTGTGACTAATACAAAAAATTTCTCCTAGAGAACCGATGGAAGAGATGTTCTCAATTTAAGTTTCTGAGCCAACTGAGGCTCCACACTCACCCTTTTCCCTCCACCTGCTCACAAACACTGAGAGATGACCTCGAGTGGGCTGGGTGGGATTTCTCCCACATGACAGAGCCGAGCAAGGCCAGCTCTTGAATATGCATTGCATCCCTGGGTTCCTTCTGAATGCCAGCTCATAAAATCACATATTCCTGAGTAATGAATAAATTATACTGATCTGAATAAATGATACTGTTTCAGCTCAAGGCCCTGCAGCTGTGAAGGGTAATGGGCTGGCACAGAACCATTCCTTTTAGAAATGGTGTGGGACAGGGCTAGGCTTGCTAAACCAGGCTTCTGGGAGGGTGTGGAAAGGATGGGAGTACTGCTTTTAGGAAGTGGTTGCCTTCTTAGTGGTGAAGTGTATTCCACATACTCCTCCCAAACTGGTGGCAGTGGAATCAAGCAAAGAGAAACCACGCACATAAATAAAGCATTTTGGGGTGTGAATACCAAGGGTTGTAGAGGTCAAGAAGCACAAACAACTTATTTGAAGCCTGAAGCGTTAAAATTGACGACTTTTAACTTTTAAGTTTCAATTTCCCCTTTTTATTTTCTTATGTTGCCCTGCTTTGTTGACATTCTTTAATCTCTAGTAAATTTTATTGCATGCAATAGAAAAATTGAGAGTCCTGCAAAAGGGCTTCAAGAGGGCTTTGTTTTTTTAAGGCCCGGTGGTTCTCATTTAATTTGGGTTTTGGTGGTGGTGGTTTTGGTTGTAGTACTATGGAAATGATCCACATTCTGTAGAAATGCATGCAAGTACATTAAAGGTTGTAAGTCATTAAATGGGAATATCAGGGAAAAGATGCTCGAAGGGAAATGCCTGCTAAATATTACAATTATTAATAATACATAATAATAATTTATCGTAATAAAACATTATTTTTCAAGTGAAGAAAACAATTTTTTTATCTAAAAATGATAATTGCAGAAAATTATTCCACTTGAATGGGATATTGATGGAATGAGCAAATAACAGGAAAGGTGGGAACAATGGGGGTTGTTCAGATATGAGTGAGTGAAGGTCACAATGGCCAGATCCCAGCATCAATTGCACCCATCTGGAAAGTTTTCTATCTTATTGAGGATAAAGAAATGCTTCCTTGAGAGATTTCATGAGTGCGTATTTAAGTGACTCAAACCTTCCAAAAACCCCTTGTACAAATTGTGGGATCTAGTGGGAGTTACATATGGTTTTTTATCTGATAATGGCTATTTAAATAAGAGATTTAGTATCTTTCTGATGGTTTTAAACTAATTCTTCTCACAGCAAAAGTAATCACTTTCAGGGAAAAGTACAAATTTATTTTTTTGGAACATTACCTTCAAGTGCCATAAACATAATAGATGTACAAAATAACTGTTAAGGGATCTTTAAAAGCAAACGCAAAAGCTGACTTTTCTTGGATGCATTTTTTTACTTGATAGACTTTAAGATATTTTAAGTTCCCACAAAACTTTGCATGTAATACATATTCAATGTATGTATTATATGTCACTATAATACATATTCAATGTATGTATTATATGTCACTATAATACATATTCAATATATGTATTATATGTCAATATAATGCATATTCAATATATGTATTATATGTCAATATAATGCATATTCAATATATGTATTATATGTCAATATATGTAGTATATGCTGATTATATATCTCAATATATTGCTGAGAAGTTTGGTGTTTAAAGAGTTTCTGTGCAAGAATGGGATAGACGTTTGGTGCCTTAGGTGAAGTAATGTGCTATTGAATTATTTAGAATAGAATCAAATTTGGGATTGAATACTATTCCATGTGAGAAAACATACTTCAGAGGTCTTGGGGATTAATATATTAAGTTTTTCTAGGCCAGATTGCTCTTGAATTGTCTTGTGGTAATAGGGTTTGTTGCATATTAAATAGGTTGATAATAAAAGCAGAAAAACAATTGTGCCCAGCTGGCATCTTGGCAGACTTAGAGCATTGATCCATCTTTTGTGGTTGCATTCTTATTTGTGACAAATATCAAAGTTTATTACTGCTTTAATTTCAAGAGGGTTATATCTGCCTGGCAAGTGCTCCCCTGCTGTCATTCCACATGAGGGGACCACTGTCAGTGCAGCTAAAATGGCAATAATGCAGTTTTTGTGCCACGCTTTGCTCGTGGTCAGTGGGTATTACTGAGTGAGATGTTCTGCCTTGTTGGTTCTCCATCCTGTGAGCCCAGAGTGTCCTGCTCCCATTGTGTGCAGGGGTGGGGGATCATGTGCCACACAATTTCCTAATTAAGTGGCACATCTTTCACCCTTGTTAATTAAAGAGAGGGAACAAGCCAACCTCACAAGTTGTGTGGGCTTTCTTTTTTTTTTATTTTCTTCCATGTTCTCTAGCTGTCAAACTGCTCATTACTCACATGCTGAGCTTTTTGTTGCAAAATTCCTCTTGTGAACTCCCTGCTTGCAGCTTTAACTATTGAAGGGTGAGGGCAAGATGTTCAGGAGTGTGCAGCTGCCTTGTAGGACAGGTTAAAAAATTAATAAATCTATCTATCATTCTATTCTATTCTATTCTATTCTATTCTATTCTATTCTATTCTATTCTATTCTATTCTATTCTATTCTATTCTATTCTATTCTATTCTATTCTATTCTATTCTATTCTATTCTATTCTATTCTATTCTATTCTATTCTATTCTATTCTATTCTATTCTATTCTATTCTATTCTCCAGTACAGAGGGTGTTGTAAAATCATCACTTTGTAGCTGGGATTTTGGAGATCACCCATAAATAGTAGATGGTCTACTGTTTTGCAATGTTTTTCCACTAGTGCTTTCTAAGGAATACACCATTTTTGAGGATGCTGAGTGTAAGTGCTGCAAGTATTGATTAGTGCAGGATGAAAAGCAGTTCCTGATTGAAGTTCTGGGTTGTGTTACTAATTCATTACCTCCCACAAGCGTGGATTTGAGAGTGTGGGAGCCTTGAGTGGTTGCCCCATTAGCATCTCAACCATGCAGCATGTGCTTCCTTATCAAAAAACTGCAAAGTCAATAACATAGGCCACTCCTGCCTGTTGTGTCCATGTTTTCTGGTCCAAAATACATTGGAATAAGCTATAATCTGATACTGTACTGGTGTAAATTGCAGGTATGTGACAGTGTTCACAGGGGTCTTAGGATGAGGGAAGAGACGAGGATCTGACTCCATGTTTCAGAAGGCTGATTTATTATTTTATGATATATATTACATTAAAACTATACTAAAAGAATAGAAGAAAGGATTTCATCAGAAGGTTAGCTAAGAATAGAAAAAGAAAGAATGATAACAAAGGCTTGTGGCTTGGACAGAGAGTCTGAGCCAGCAGACTGTGATTGGCCATTAATTAGAAACATCCAGCATGGACCAATCCCAGATGCACCTGTTGCATTCCACAGCAGCAGATAATCATTGTTTACGTTTTGTTCCTGAGGCCTCTCAGCTTCTCAGAAGGAAAAATCCTAAGGAAAGGATTTTTCATAAAAGATGTCTGTGACACAGGGGCATGCCAGAAGGAAACCAGATGTGCAGTGTCAGACAGCTCTGAAGCCACACACCTGCCGCACTCTGTTGCAGATCCTGGGCTTCACACACACAGATTTTGGCTGTGCAAAGTATGAACAGCCTGTATCAAATGCTTCAGAGCTGCTGCAGGTGTGGTTTGACTGCAGAGCAGTTGTAAAAGGTCAGGCAGGCCCAGGGTTGAACATCCATACATCACACAATTACTGGCTCCCTGTTGCAGCCCTGGCTGGGGACGTGTGTGCTGCGCTGGGTGTTGATGACAGGGGAGCTGTTGTGCTCCCCTCTCCACATTTGCATGTGTGGAACTCGATTTGGAGAGGGTAGCTGGAATAATAAAAAGCATTAGCAGCATGGTTAGTTACTCTGTGGTTGTAATTAATAGGTGCTAAAGCTGGTTAATGAATTCTGGATGTTGTCAGCATGCCCTTCATTATTAACTGCACGGGTGTGGTAAGGAAAAGGTGTGGGAGGATAGCACCATGGAGGGTCCCCTGAGTTTGATTAATGAGAATCAGATTTATGAGAAATACAGAATATCTGTTTATTCACAGGGATAAAAAATACAGACAGTCTTGAATTTCTTGGGTAAGGGAAAGAAGTGTAAGTATAGACAGAGCACAGGCAGCTGATACTGTGTAGAAACAAACAGAAAATCACAAAACCCCCAAGTGAATAAACAAAACCAGCAGCAAAACCAACACCAGGCCACCAAACAATGAGAAGAACTGAAAGCCTTTAAAGTTAGGGAAAGAATTGGCAGAACTGGCAGAACAAAGCATGCCTGGAAATCTCCCAACAGATCTTGGTAACATCTGTGTTTTTAACTGGAGGAACTGAATTGCTTGTTTGTTAATTAGGAAGGCTGGTATGTTGCTGTGAGGAGTTTGAAATGGGAATAATAAACCTGTCATGAGGATTGCCATTCACTTTTCCTAGATACATATTTCTGCTCAAAAGTGAGATTCCAGAGGAATGTTTTGGTCATCACTGTAGCCACTGTGCTTGATACTTCTGTGTAAGAGTTGGGAAAAAGCACATTATCAAGTGCCTTGAAAAAATACTTTATTCTTTAAAGAGGCATTCTTTGTTATAGCTGGGCATTAAATATTCCTGGCCAAAAATACTTTTTACTTCAAACAAATTCCAGTTTGAGAGGAAACACCACCAGTCTTCCAAGGGCTAAGAATAATCTTGGCTGAGGTTTAAGTCTTAAGAGCTAGGGTGAAACACGATCTTGGCAAAGATCCTAGATAGAAAATTCTTTAATTTAACAAACTCACCAAAATGAAGGGTTGATGGTAGGAGAGGGAAGCCCCCAACCCCCTTTCTTTTGTTCTCTAGAAATACCTGCTCTAGTTGTTAGATTGCTGGAGGATAAATAGCTCATCAGCCTGTGCCAGTGTAAAGAACAATTCCACAGGACTTCTTACATATCCAGGTAGAGAAGGATCAATTGTACCTTCAGCACATTAAACACTGCAGTCTGGAGGGTAGGGCACAAGGAAGGTATTTCTCTGCACTTCATCAAACCCTCGTTAATTTTGCTCCAATTAATGGCAGCTGCTCATCTCTCGTTTGAGTTAATAGCATTGCAGCTGCTAATACAGAATTTCAGATATTTTCAGGAGAGGGCAACATCTGATGTCCTTAATATTTGTTCTGCTAGATCCAGGTAAAGATCCACAGTTCTGAGTGGCTTTCAGTGCAGGAATAATGAAGTTTGTGTGTTGGGCTTCTGGAAACAGTGCAGACAAAACTAAACTTGGCTGAAATGGAAGGAGGGGACACGTGGGGAAGGATGGAGAGCCAGGCTCCTGCTCCCAGCCCTGTCAGAGGAGTGGGAGCAGGGACAGCAGGATTAGATCTTTTGTTGGAGCAGGTGTATTATTTCTTACCAGTCAGGATCATCTGATATATTTCAAGCAAATTGACAGAGCCTGAAGGTGTAGTCAGAAAGTGCTGGTGATTTATTTCCCCACTGATTTTCAGCTCCAGTGGAATGCACAGATAAAATGCAAAAATATAACAGCTTAGAAATAACTCTTCTGTGATTATATCCAGGCCTTTCTTCTTTAAATATTCAGAGTAAATGTAAATGTATTCATAGCATTGTGTATTCTGCCTGTAGAAATGCATTTGCAGCGTGTCAATGTGTTATAAAAATAATGGAAAATACTATTTTCTAATAAAAAACCTCGCAAAAATTGAAGGCAGCAAGGCCAGCAGAAGTTGTCCCAAAGAGGATGTATCGTTCCCTGTATTCTCTATTTGAAATTCAAATTGTAATTACAACATTGTACTTTGAGATTGCTCTAACAGTGATTTAGATTCTTTCCAGCCCTCTTTTCTCGGTGGTGACGGGGCACTGCTGGTGACACATAAATTCCTCTGACAGATATGGTTAGCTGCCTTAATCCTGCACGGGCACTGTGCAGGGAGATGCTGTAATTACTTGAAAAGGTTGTTTAAAAAGGCAAAAAAATCACTGGCATGTTTATGTTGGGCACCTAATTATTTTCAGGATGATGGTGCTGGTATCTTTAGGGGTAGGAAGCTGAACAGGGAAGTGGCAGGAATGTGAGGAGGATCTGGAAGCTCACATGCACACAGCATTGCTGTGGGGTGTATATGAAATTAGGGATATTGCCAGCTGTGGTGTGATGGCAGCTGCTGGGATCATATATAAAAATAATTAACATTATAAAAATTATAATTTTATATAGAATTTGTGTATAGATTTATATACTCTGTATATATTATTTCTATGTATAAATATAAATCTATAACTTACATGTATAAATTATATACTATAGATACAATTTTAAATTATATCTGTGTCTGTCTTCTGTAATTTCCTTCCAGAATATCTCTAAATATCTAAACCTTTTCAGTGCAAGAAAATGCACAAATCTATTGCAATTTAAAATATAACCTTCAAAACATGGACGTGGATGGAGACATTACATTTGCTTAAAGAGAATTTATTTAAAGGTTAACATATCTATGAACAATTGTGTCCTACTGAGAGCTGTAATATAAAATCCTGGAAGTCAGGCTGTCAAAATTTAAGTTGTTTTTATGAGGATTTCCACAGAAAAGCTGAGATAATATAGCATATCAATAATTTACTTTAGACATTTTGATTTGTATTTATTAATAAATGCAGCTTGCATATGTAGTTTCCAGAGTAATTAAATTGTAATGCTGAAGGAATGGAAAAGGTGATGGGCCTTTGGCTGAGAGCAAGGGGAACATGTCATGTAAGCTTAAAATATTGCTAGTCTTCCAGAAGCCATTAACTATAAACAATGTAGGCATTTTGATTGCATTTTAAGGAGGAAAAATACCCGACCTTGAAAAACAATATATAACTTTGTGGGGAAAGAAACAAAACTATACACTGGAAACTATTACAGCTCCACAGGGGAACTAATGTATGTGCTGCTCCAAAGTAATCTTTCCTACATCTTAGTTAAATATTCCTCACCCTTCTGCAAGCCTGCCATTCTGTTTCTGTTATTCTAATGTACCCTGTGCTGTCACATTGCCTTTGTTTCAGTTCTGTGGTGTTGGGCTAAAAATCCACATTGTTTGAAACAGTGCTTGATGGATTCCATGTATTCGTACTTGGGGTCTTCCTGCTTGGGAACAAACTTTGTCTTTGGAAAGACTTTGTGGTATCCAAACCTCTACATCTAAAAGCAGGGAAATGTGGAAGTCTCTTCCCTCTCCAGCTGTTTAATTCTTGTAGGAAACTTTTGATCTTGTGGAATGAAAAGGGGCTCAGAGCTGAAGAGCTGACTCATTTCATTAGCAGGGCTGAAATCGCTGGCACTGCAGAAACAGGATACAGTTAATGGGATTAGTAAGGTTCTGCCACAAGTACATAAAAATACAGCTTTAAAATTATTCTGATAATCATAGAAATGCTTCATAAGTAACTTTGTAAGGCAATATTCAAACAGCCTTACAATAAAGCTAAAGAGCTTTATTATTTTATCTATATAGGTATATGAGAATTTGGATTCTAGAACAAAACCAGGTTGATTGTCATTGCAGAGCAATTTTATTTCTTCTAACCATAGCCTTATCCCTCTCCAATGGTATTTTTTAAATGAATGATTATGTATCAGTTGATTCTGATGATATCCTGATCACAAAAACTCATTCTGCAGCTTACATTTAAACTCAGCTTTACTGAGGTATGATAACCAGTAATCAACAGTGGTTTGTGGTGTGGCTGGGATTTTTTGTAGCTACCTACTTTGAAGATTCTATCAAAAACCTTAAGCATACCTTAGTCCACCTTTTAAGAAAAGTACACAGAAGGATAAGCATCTTTTTAAGACTGCAAAGCAGATATAGCAGATAAAACTAGATGTTATTTCTTCTCCATGCTCCAACTTCTTAATCACATTCTCCCAAGAACATGCTTTGAAGGATGAATAGCCAAAATACGTTCCTTGCATATACACCAAATGTATGCAAAATATAAGTGCAAGGAAATACCTACACACATGGACACAGACTTGGTCTTTCCATTCATCATGGTGGCTTTTTAGTCAAGAAAAAAATCAAGGTTAGTGTTGATCTCTTTGCCTTATCCAGCAAAGCTTGTAAGTCACAATTTGAGGGCTGCTTAGAAGGCTGGAAGTCTGAATCAGTTGCATCATTAGGCTGCAGGAGAAAGACTCCAGTTCACACATGTTCTTCTTTCTTTTTTCTTTTTTTTTTTTTTTTTTGCCTTTTTGAAATGGAACATCAACAACAGTTCAGCGGAGCTCAAAATTAAAGCTCAGGAGCGATCGGTTAAATCTCAAAAAATTGCAGGGGGGAAATAGAGTGAGAAATTAGTTTCTTAATATTGACATGATACTGCAACCTTCATTATAAATAAGATTGTCAGCTGATATCGCTTCAGTTTTACATATGGATTTCTTATGTCTGAGTGGATCATGAAAGTTTCCTCACAGTCCAGCGAAATCCAAACAGATCTGTATGAAATGGGTTAATATTCATTAAACAAGGGCTTCCTGAGGGAAAGTAGATGTTTGCACTGCTGCTGCCTGTGATGCCTGAAAACCTTTCTGCAGATGACTCTCTTGGTAATGAACTACATTGGCTCTGTGTCCTCCATTTGAAGTTGCACTTGCCACTGGTTTTTGTCATTTCCTTCCTTAGGCCAATGTAAAGATGTTGAGGACTTGTTTGACTGCTAAGTGAATTATTGTATGTCTATGCACATATATATATATATGTTAATATATATATTTAAGTATACAGAGCTTAATATTACTTTTTTTTTTTTTTGAATGCATGATTAGTTTTTGTGATTTTACAGGAGAAAAATTAGGGCTGAAATTAAACGCGAAATTGGGACAGAAATATGAAAACTGCAGAGTAGCTAAGTCCCCTCACATTCCAGACTACTGCCAAGACAAGATATTCAGGAATATCCCCTGAAGGACAGATATTTTATATCTATGACAAATGCCTAAATAGCTAGTAAGGTTTTTTCTGCTTTATCTGTGTTTTCTTCATTATGCAAAAAATATGGGGATATTCTTTCCCTGGGTGGATTAGCAACAAACTGGGTTTCTGTGCAGGAATGATTTCTATTTCCTTGAGTACATTCAATTGTATCTGATGAGATTATTTCCTTTCCCCACCCAATGCAGAGAAACAAGGGCAGGATATGGAAAGAGGGCAAAGTAATTATTAAGCTTGCCATGAAAATTCTGTGCAATTCCCAATGGTGTGCTTGTGACAGTTCTTGAAATAGATGTTTCTGATTTAAAGTGATTTGCATGGGGATCAGACCTCTGTGGTTATAGGAGCTGGTTATGAACTGAGTTTAGATGTGAAGAAAATGTATATTTTCTACCCCTTGATGCTGGCAAAGCAACATTGACCCTCTCCTTATTGAGAGTGAGTTATAGAAAAGCTTCTGAATGTTCCCCAAGATGTTCCAACAAGAATAACACATCTTTAAATTAAATTTTGACGCTTTTCCATCCAACAGACCTCCCGTAATTCTCAGTTGGGTGCAGGAGTCCCCTGACTGACGGTGCCCTGTCTCAGTGTTGCATTCACTCTCACAAACTCCGTGTTTTCAGGCTGTTTCACTATCCCAAAGTACAGTTTCAGTGTGTGAAGTGTACCTTCTGTCTGTGCTCTGCGTTTTCTGTCTGTTGTTTGTGTCTCTTGAGCTGTCTGAACAATTGAGAGTTGCAGAGTAACAGACTGAGGCTGAAGGCACATCTTGTTCAACCCCCTAATTAAAGTTTTTGAAATGTTCCTTCACATGGAGTTGGCAATGCTTTTTTTTTCTCTCTGCCCAAAACTCCCTTCAGTTTTTCTGTGTCTGTCTGGGTTGCATCAGGTGCAATATGGTAAATTTGGGTTTGATGGAAGTTGTCAATGGAAGACATTTAATTAGCCGTGTTGTCCACAGAATAAAGTCTTTATTAACAGGGTGTAAAATCACAATAACATTCTTTGCTGTCATATTCATTTACAAGTTTATAACTAATTAGCTGTCAGTTCTCAGCCTTAGGCCCTGTCTTGCACACTCCCAGAACATTTTCCTTTTTCCAAAATACTGTTTCCAGTAGACCTTCTCTCTCAGGCATTCCCAATGTGCTAACTGGGGGGGGAGGTTTACACACCTTTGTTTGGTTATTAGCTAACTAATTTACCTGCTCAGTTTTTTATTTCGGTGTTTTTCCCCACTTTTTCTAATGCTTCAAGAATTTTGTATCTGAAAGATAAAGTTCTTCCACATTTTTTGAGCAAGACCTTTTCTACCTCTCATTGTGCAGCTCTGAGCTTTTATTTAGGATAGCTGCCACATAATAATAATAATAATAATGCTAATAATAATAATAATAGCTCTTTACTCCAGGTATTTGCTGCCTCCCTCTTGGTTGAAGGACATTTCCTACTGTTAAAATATGAATGAGTGATGGGCAATGAGTGATGGACCTGGTGGGTTTTTGGTTTTACCTCACAGAACTGTTTAGACATGAAGGGTTTTCTCAGGAAGGGGAGAGGAGGCCAGGCAGGGTGGCGTGTGTGGAGCTGGAGGTGGCTTTGTGACTTCAGCTTTGGTGACAAAGACAATGGATTTATTACTGGTGGTAGTTTCTAATTTTAGTATGATCTTTATATTTTCCTGAGGCACCTAGAGACAATATAGATTGCAATTTTTTTTTTTTGTAGCAGAATAACAGGCATGTAGAGATGCAAACAGATTTATCTCCCAAGTGTCTTGTCTTTGAATTATGCTTTTCCATCTGCATATCATTGATGTTTTTTTCTGCCCAGAAAACCTTATATTATTCCTCTATTTTCAAGTCCATAGGATCTTTATTGATTGTTTTTATACTTAAGTGTTTGCAGGTCTTTCCAGTTTATGAATTTCAGTGTTGTGCAGTTTGCAGGTTCCAAGAGACCCATCCTGAAGACAGCAGCCAGTTGTATAAAGCTACATTAGCCCTGCTGCTGTTACATTAATGAACTTTGATGGCATTAATGAACATTACTGGCATCCCTGCCCACAGCAGAGGGGTCAGGACTACAAGATATTTAGTCACTTCCAACCCAAATCATTCTGTGGTTCTAGAATTTATTATACTAAAATATTAAATTACTTTTTAGCACGTCTTTATAATGTACTTCTAAACTAGAAAGTGATTGCAGGCAACTTGGAATTTGAAAAAGACCTTTAAAAAAATCGGGTAATTTTCCACACAAAACAATAGGCAAAAGTAATACCTCACAAAGCAGAAGATCTTCAGGACTTCAAATCTTTTTTATTTCCTCTGAAAATAGTGCCTGCTGGCAACAGAAATGGTAACCTTTTTCAGTGTGACTTCATCTTTTAGAAGAAATAACTTTAAAAGTTCAGTTTTAAATAACCAGGAATCTGAAGGCCAGCACTTGAAGATTGCATGGTACAAGCCAGCATTGCAGGCCCTGCAGCCTGTCCATCTCCTTGCTCTTTATCCCTGTGTTTTATCCTTAAGAAAAGTGGTCAGAGAAAAAAATTCTTTTTTATTAAACAATAGAAATAAGGGATAACACTGAAATCAATTTACTGCAGCTGGTTCTGTACTCTGTAGTGTAACACTGCTGACTTCTGTGGATGCATCTGAAAAGCCTTTCATATCCAAAGATTGACTCCAGGCAAAGGTGAAAACAAGAGCAGCAAAGCAAAAGGAAATGATGAGTCTATTTTCTGAGAGGAGAGGTGGGGGGAAAAAAAGATTTTCCTTATTAAGTTTAGCAGGGTAGGACAGGAAAGGACTATTTTCAGAGAAAATGACTTTTCATCTTCCTGACTTTGTTTTACTCAGAGCATTTTTATTTCTTCAGTAGTAGAAGTGGATGCCAAGGAATATTTTATCCATCAGGTTCATGATCCTGAAGGTGCAGCTTTCCAGTGGCCTCCTGTGTGTCACCAGGTCTGAAATACAGCAAAATAAGGTGCTTAAAGACAGGGGTCAGCCTGGGCTTTGCCATCATCCTTGCTCTTTTTTTGGTGTGTATTAAACATTTGTTCTGTGGTCAGACTCTGCCAGTGAGGGGAATATTGCACCTGATCCCAGGAATGCTGGCCCTTGGCATTGGGATTCAGCCCCCTGAGGAGGGAAGGTGTCAGGGAACAGGAAAATTCTGCTGCCTCTCCTCGAGAAAATTAAGTCTCAGAAGTGATGCTGTGCATGTCTAACCACAGCCAGGACTCTTTAGTTCGTTTCTGCTTTTGTTTGCTTTGATTTATAGGGGTGGTTTTGGAGATTTGGGGTTTTTTTGAAGGTTTTTTAGCAGATCAATCCTGATATAATTATTGGTCATCCATTAAATATTCATTGTCTATTGCCTTTGTCTGCTCTATCAGAGACCCCTTTCTTCAAGATTGTGTCTTAAAAATAACTTCCAGTCTATAAAATGAAGGGCTTAAAAAGGATACATGGGGTAATCAATGCTGCTTTGGTTGTTAGAAGTAATAGCTGATATTCTGAGAGAGATTTCCCCATTAATATTGGATGCCTGTAAGAGGATGTGGCATTACAAAGCACAGAATTAAAATATCTATTTTATACTGTCATTCATCTTAAATGTTCCCAGCTGAAGCACGTTGCATTTTAAAAGAAATTAACAAGTTACACATTTATTCCACCTGAAACGTCTGTATGTTATTATTTCTTCTCTAGCTGTTGTTTGAGGTTCCTGCTGAAATGAAGGCTTTAATAGATACTGAATTTTCACATAATAAGACACAGCACATGCCCAGTAAAATTTACAATAGGCTTCAGAGAAAATGCACAAAAGGTCAGAGAAAGGAAGTGCTGTTATCTCAGTTTAATGAATAGAGAGCTAAAGCACAAAGGACACAAATAATTTCCTCACAACCACTCAGCAAGCCTACAGCAGCAATGAGAATGACACCTGCATCTTAAGAGAACCTGATGGCTTGATTAGCAAAAAAAAAAACTTAAAAAAAGTTAAATTTCCCCCTTTCTTTTTTACTAACTGGAATTGTTTATTGGAGTACTTTGTAATTCTCACATGAAAGAAGGTATAGAAATAATAATGGTTATAACTTTAAAAGCATGCTGGCTTGGCTGAGGGATAACACTGGGAGGAGCTCTACTGGGCTGGATTTTTGCACTTAGTCTCCAGGTATTTCTTTTAAAAGACAATTCTGATAGCTAGTACCAGATGCTGTTGCTAGTCTGACTTTTGTAATTGTGCTGATCTGTCTATACTGTGTTTTGTTAAAAGTAATTCATGTTCCCTTTCTATGAAAACTGGATGTTAAAGAGAGTCACTGCATCTTTCCTTCTGCCACGTGACTTGAACAGTAGAAAACTTAATGTTGGATATGGTATTTTGTGGTACTTAATGTTGGATATAGTATTTTGTGGTAGTTAATGTTGGGTATGGTTTTGGTTTTATTGTGGTACTTAATGTTGGATTTGGGTTTTTGTGGTAGTTAATGTTGGATATGGATTGTTGTGGTACTTAAAATTGGATATTGATTTTTGTTTGTGGTCAGAAAGCTGCCAGCACAGTCCCAGCATGGTCACCCCACATCTGAACTGCTCATCCTCATGTGCAGGCATGGGCAGCAGAGATTTCCTTAGTCTCCTTAATTCCAGTAGAGCATCAATTTATAAAAAAATATTAAAAGGTAAGGTTGTTCAGGTGTTGCTTTATGTTTTCCCTGTGATATTGCTTCTTCCGCGGAATTATCATTTTTCTTCTCTCTTAAATGCTCCAGGGAGCTGTTTAAAATGTTGACTCCTATCCACAAACAAGCACATTCTATTTCAGCACAAACACCTCCTTTTCTGTCCAGCACAATAGGCATGGCAGAAAAAAAAAAAGAGATTTTTATGGTGGAGCAACCCTCATGTCAGACACCTTACTCTGCATTTTCCAAGTGCATTGCATGTGGAGTCCAAGGTGATGACAGATACTCCTGGTGGAAAAATTGGCTTTGAGTTCTTTTTTTGTTAGCAGAGACAGTTGCAGTAACGAGCAATGAGGCAGATGTTCAGGTGTCTGCCCAGTGTGTGACATTTGGGAGCTGCAGAGAGGACGTGGCTGTGAGCAGGGGGGAGAGCTGAGTGCTGAAATAGAAATACCTGCTGGTGGCAGCCAGTGCATTTCCTCGAAGAGGGAAGCTCAGGAAACCTATTTTTCACTGCCAACAGAATCGTTCTCCAGTGATTTTTCTCTAGTAACACTTTCCCAAGTCGAGCTAGCTCAGTGTGAAGCTCCCCCTTCTGAAAAATGGAAAGGGTGTCAAGAAGTTTCGAGGTATTGATCCATGATAGATGGTAGAAAAGTGTTTAGTGAAGTACTTAGGTGCTTAAAATACACAAAACATTGCTGGACATAAAGGCAGCATTTGATAAAATCAGGGGTGGCCTTTTTACTCCTTGCTGAGTAGAGCAAACAGATCTGTTGTATTTTCTGTGCATTTTCTCACTGGCTTTTGAACAGTATCCACAGACAAGGGATGAAGTCCTTGACAGTGACTGAACACATCTAACCCCTCTGAATTTCAGAGGTTCCATAAATGATGCAAATAATGGATTTGAGTTGTGAATTTGAGTTAATAATACAATAATCTTGTTGTACACATGATGCACGTGTGAAATTGTGGAGAAGCTCAGATTACTGGGATAACACTTCCTGTGCTGGTGCATGGTTACTCTTCTGGGGATCCCCTAGGACATGCAAGGAATTCCTTCTCTGAGGTGTTAAAAATACCCTTGATCTCTGCACTTACAGCAGGATTATTTTTTTAAACATGAGACAGCATTAAAACTATTGCTCTGAATCTATTTGCATTCATGGGGAAAAAATACAATCTTTTAATATTCCCTTTTTCACCCCCATGGGTGTCATGTCATAATCTGCTTAACCTTTGTTTTGCCTCTAATCTGGTGTGGAAATAAATCCTTTTCTTAGGGATATCCCCCTATGTGCTAGGCAACTTAGGCAATGTTGGGTTTTTTTTTTTGCTTTTAAATCTGTTAAAATGCTCACCTGAGGCAAAATTCAAAGATATCACCCTGTTTAAAAGATATTAAAATAAAATGGGTATTTCTTCATTTGCAAGTGTTGTACTTGATATATAATTATTTTTCCCCTAAAAAGTATATTTTCTCATTTCCTATTAGAAGCAAGAAATTAATTTAGCAGTGTGGATAGAGAGGTTGGAGAATAAAAGGGACCCAAGTCACTAAGGATCAGTTCCTAACTCAGCTGTAGAATAATCATTCTGGAAATGATGTCTGAAAACAAATGTGCTTATACTTTCACCAATGTTCTCCCTTCTCCTACAAGGAGTAATGGCTTTAAAATGAGAAAAGGCAGGTTGAGATTATATATTAGGAAGAAACTCTTTATTCAGAGGGTGGTGGGGCACTGGCACAGGTTGCCCAGAGAGGCTGTGGGCTCTTGCAAGTGTTCAAGACAAACCTGAATAGAAATTTGAACAACCTGTTTTAGTGGAAGGTCTCCCTGCCCATGGCATGAGGTTGGCATTGGATGAGCTTTAAGGTCCCTTCCAACCAAAGCATTCTATGATTCTGTGTGATTCCTCTAATTTCTGTCTTTCTCTTCTCCTGCTACTTAAATAGATTTGTTTTTACATCCCTGAATGTGGAGGAGTGGGGAGCAATAGAGTTGTTCTCTACCCAGTCTGCTGGTTTGGGCTTTTTTGGTTTTTTCCTACCTGTACACATGTTAAGGCCTTACAAGAGCAGATGGAGCTCCTGCTATCACATTTCCTCATTGCCAATTTTAATCAGAACTGCTGGGCTCTCTGGCTACTGCCATCCTTGTGGAATTTACAGGATGGTTTCAGAAGAGGAGAGCTGCTTTGAAGGAAAGGTGTTTCAGCCATAACTGATTCCGTTCAAAGTCTTTGCTGTGTTATTCCTTACTCTTTCTAGATTATGGATAATTATTTGTGAATGCATTTCTTATATAAGGTATCCATGCAGTATTTTCTGTAAAATTCACTTTTTTTTCACTCTTAGCATTTTTTTTTTTCATTTCTGTTCTTCTTACTGGGCCAGGTGAACTAGAGGTTAAAAAGGAGTTTATAATTTTTCTCAGTGTATCCAGCCAAAAGTAGCTTTCTGTATTATGAGGGGAAAACTCCATTATAAAAATATAATATATAAAAATATAAAACTCCATTATAAAATGGGACCAGACTTTAAAACCACATAAAGTACTCAAAGGAAATTAGTTCAATCTTTTAGTTGATCTCAGCTTACAGGTAGATTCCTTTACTTTGACTTTTTCTTTCAGTGAGCAGAGTCCTGGGGAGCTGACCTTCCTGCAGCTAAGTCACACATTAAAGAAATTTAAAATATTAATCAAGAGCAAATACACAAATGTGCATGAACTTGATGTGTCCTGAAAAAGGACCAGGCAGAATTCCTCACTGAAAATGATCTGGTCTTCATGGTTTAATCAACAGTATTGCACAGACAAATTGAGGGCAAGAGAATGATGTGGCAAGTGAGAATTTCTCGTGCTCAGTTGTTGCACACGATGCTGCTCCTCAGCAGTGGAAGGTGGTAATGGACAGGCTGCTGGCTCAGACATTAATCTTCTCAGCTACATCCATAAATGAAATGTCATGCCTAACAACTCCTCTTTTATTGGTATTTCATCTTAGCTTTCCCTGATTAAAATTAATGTCTGTGCATGTACGTATGAAAATGGGGATTAAAAGATCTACATATTCAGATGGTCAGAGATGGTTCACAAACACACAGAGCCCACTTTCAGAGAACAGATATGAAAAAAAACCCAGCTGCAAAAAGTCAGTGCACCTGTTCTTAACAAACATGACAACCTGCCAAAATTTCATCTTGAGATGTGCTTAAGAGTGTGACAGAGATAACCAGAAATTACTGTGCACTGGGATAGCAAATTAAAATCCAGAAGCCAGTGAGGCCACAGGATATTGGATTTAAGACCATGAAGAGGGTTGTCAGTGTTTCTGACATTTCATTGCTGGAAACATATCAGTGTACTCAACGTGTGGATATATTTGAATGCTAAAGCTGGGTGAAAGGCTAAGTCAAATCCACAGGAAAATTTGGCACCAGAAGCAGCTGAGCATCCTCAGTTCCAGTCAGTCGTGGGGGCCGTGGTTATATCAATGTATATATGAAAGAAATATGGCAAATATTATTGCAGTGGAACAAAAGTGAGATGTTTTATTGAAGTTACAGACTGGCCTTGGGTCCAGCTTGGTGTGGCTGCTCTGCTGGTGTAGTATTGATGGGAAGTAAAATCAAAGTTCCTCCCCAAGCTTTACCATGTGCAGGGGGGGGTGTTATCACTAGAGAAGAGACACAAGTTTTACACTGAGTTCTCCCAGTGTTGTGGGTTTGTTCCAGGTCTTTTCAGAAAACACACATTGATGTTACTTCTCTGAGCATAACTTCAATCCCTAAATTCTAAATCCCCTCCATTTCAGCTTGGCAATTAAGTCTGTTGAATTTTACTTGTCCCACCCTGCTGACTAATCAAGCTGAGCATTCTGTGTGTTCTCATACTTTGATCAGCTTTCACTAAATCAGAGGCTTTTTAGAAGAATGCTTCAATAAGCTGTGACAGAAAGGGAAAATTTTAATGAACTTCACATGTACAATTTTAGGGGTGTTTTGTGGATAACACTGTGAGACATGACTGACGTGCTGGAGCATTTTGTCCTTTGCCTCATGGACTTTATTAAACTTTTTGCCTTAAAAAGGGTGTTTTTCCTCCTGAAACATAATCTCCCATCAGTTCTGACCACAGATCCAACCTGTGCTCTCTGACAGTAAATACACAGCCTCATCAAATCCCTCATCTTCCCACGTTTCAGCAATAATTCTGAGGGAATCTGAATAAATTACCTCACAAATGGCACAGCTGCTCCCAAACAGCAGAACTAATGAATTGTCATGACTGGAGAGGGGGAGAGGTGCCTTGCATCTGTAATCCCAGACAGCTGACTGCATCAGGTTTAGTCACCACTGCTAATTACAGGCTGAGGAATTACAGCCACTCTGAGGTTAATGGCTGGTAAACACCTGGAGATAACTCACAGCAAGAGAGGATTTGCCCTGCAGCTTAAAAAGGGGATGGAGGAACATTTTGTGCTGCTGTGCTGACCCTCCAGCAGTGACTGTCCAACCCCAAGCCTTTTAATATCGATGCATTCTGGTTCCAAAGGATTCTAAATACCAAAACTGGGGACCTTTCCCCATTAATTTTATATATTTTTAAGCAGAAATATATTTTTTTAACACTTGAAAGGCAAGGGTGCTCAGCTGGAAGAAAGAATTCAGTTCTTATTTTCCTCCGTCACTACTTCTCCTCAGCTAAATCTGTAATGTTGTAATGAAAAATGTCAGTGGTGTGATGGTTATACCAACAATAAAACCATTTGCTCTCTGTTTTTTATCTGAGGATACTAAATCTGACATGCAGTTATATCTCCAGAGTGGGTTTGAGTGAGCAGTGAATACCAGCTCGGTCAGCAGACTTTTAAATCAATCCTAGTGCTTTGTAAAAGCAGCAGGACCTTGTCAGCTTAGAAAATGTTAATGGACTATCTGGCAAGCATGACTTGAATTGCAATTTCAAACTTGTATTTTACTATACTCATCATTTTTGGCTTTTATTATTTCCTCTCAACAGTAACTCTCATAAATTCTCTGGTAAACCAGACCAAGTGGTTCATGCACAGATAGAGAAAGGTGATAAGTAAGAAAGGTAGGTAAAGGACAATAAAATACTGTAAATTTGAGTGAACTTTGAATTTGTAATACTGTACAAGATTTGTGTTGCTTAATATTCATCAGCCTGAGAATTTTGCTTCTAGACCTGTTGCAGTATTCATCCTCTCTGCTATCTAACAGGGATGGCAAAATCAAAAATCAATGTGTGTCTTAATACTGTGCTACTGACATGCTCACACTTGCTTTGATATCCCTGCTTTGGAAATAAAAAATCCAAGAACAGGGAAAAAAAAACCACATGGACATTTTCAAAGAAAGCTCTTTTTACTGATAAGCTGAAATAAGTCAAGTTGTTTAATTTATCAAGATGACAGCTGAGAGGGGATTTGATTGCTGTTATGTGAATAGTTTTTTGTTAGCTAAAAGGGGGAATGCTGAAAGGTCCTTTAATTTTTCAGGGAAGAGCATGACACATTCTGATTTATGGACAAATTCTAATGACATACCCTGCTGAAATCTATAATCTTTCAAAAGTGATGAAATGAGCAGAGCAGTCCAAAGAGACAAAAGGTAAGTTTAATGTTCCTCTATCTTATCATATCTAACTTCTGGAAACAATGCAGGAGGATATGGAAAGTGAAAATACATGCAATGGAGGGTTAAATTCTTTATTTAAATTCTTTATTACTATTTGATATATTTCACTGAGGATTATTCACCTTTTAAAAAGTGAAAATGAACACATAAGCTTGGGTTTCTGGGCTAGAAGTGTTTCTTATATTATCTGAAATTTGTACTAAGCTTGATATGATCTCTAAGTGAAAAAAAAAAATAAATTAAAAAGCCAAAGTTATTGCATTTGAATTTCTTGTTTCTTCCTGCTCTGTTCCAGTCAGTTCTGGTGGCATTTGAAGTGTCACACTATTTGTGTGTGAATGCAGAAGAATCTCAGTATTGGAGAACTGTCTGAAGCTCATCCCAGATCTCTCAAATTTGGCTTCTATGCAGAGAGATCTTCTGTGCAGACATCTTCAGGCACAGAGAGAGTGTGAAAAACTACAGAATATCTTTTTATAGCTTCAAAATGAAAAATGTAAAGATAAAGCTTGGTAATTCATTCAAACTTTAGAAAGTCATGAATATGCTTACATTTAGGTCATTCTTTACATATGTGGAAACCTCTTAGAGGGAAAGCATTTTTATACATTCTGTTTGAGGCAAAATAAATTGCTGATAACTGTTAAAATTGCATTAAAAAAATCCTTAAACCAGTTCATACTATGGCTATCCTGGTTTGCTTCCTAGAAGGAACTTTCTTAGTTGTCTTGTGCAAATCCTTTCAGAGCAGATCTCCTTGGATATTTTTGGAACCAAACTGTGTGGTATGATGGACAAATGCCCACAATTTTGCAAAGCTGTTTGTTTTTTATATTTTTTTTGTTCAGAATTTTGTGTGAAATGATCTCTGGTAGCTGAACTAATTCACAGACACTTGACTGAGCAGAAAAGTGGAAGATAACAATTTCTTGTGCTCAGCAGTCCTAGCTGGAAGGGCCATTCCCAAAATTACCCACCCAAAAATCTGAGCTTGCATCTCCTAGGACAGAAGGGAGCTCATGGTCATGGTCCCCAGAAAAGACCCAACTCTGTCCTGTGACAAGGGGCCAGGAGCCAACATGGGCTGAGAGTAGCAAGTCCCAGGGGCAGTTTGTATTTGTAATTTTCCAGGTTCAGAGTGGATCCTGGCACAGGATACACTACACTCACATGCAGCCACACAAGCTGCAGAGGAATTTGGCACAAATAACCTCCTGCAGCACATGGAACACAGCTCTGCTTGTCTGGTGTAGAAGGATTTATAAGTGCATGTAAGCAAAAGCATTTTAACACTTTTTTTTTTTTTTTTTAAAGAAATAACTCAAGGACATGTTGCATGTTTAGATAATAATGATAAAAGAAAAGCTTGGATGAAACAAAATCTTGTAGTAATGCCTGTAAAACCTCCTGGCACTATCAGCTTTTGAAGTGTTTCACTCCAGTTTGCATTTATGCTAATGAGCACTTGAATATTTCAGTGGTTTTGTATGTTTGCTTCAGCCTGACCCAATAGCATGCTTTTAAAATCTTATGCTCTGGGATAAAATCGTGCATTTTGCCCACTCTTGGAGCAGATGCTCCTCATTCCTCACTTTGAAGAGTCCCTGGACCAAGCCTGCTTGCAGTGTTGTGTTATTTTCTGCCACAGATGATGGGCTGCTGCTGTTCCAGGCATCTCTCAAATGGTCAGTGGGATGATGAGACAAACACCTGTTTGTTTGCAGTCTCTATAATCTGTACCACGCTTGCAGATGGTGCCCTGCACAGTTCTGTGAGGTATGTGCTAAATAGCCATGAATGACTTGGAAGCAGTGCTGGAAAAAAATATTGACATTAAAACTTTCAGCACTTCCACTCCCATCAGATTTTTAAACCTGGCGGAGCACAGAAAGGGGAGGATCTCGAGATTGCAAATGTTCTGGGGCTGCTAACGTGCCATTTTTCAGCTTTGAGAGAAGTCTTGTGTAATACAGAAATGAAGAGGTTTACCCAGCAGAAAATAAGTGTTGCCACTTTATTGTTTTTGGCAGGAGATGGTGGTTCATCATTCGGACACATCAGGTACTTTCCTTGTGACTGTCATATAATTTAAAATGACAGTGCTTCAAATGGTGACAAAATGACAAAGCACTGATCTGTGGTGGAAGTCTAGCATGGAGAGAGAGCTGCAGCCAGGCAAAATTATTTTGAAAGGGAGTTGGAAAAGCACTTTGCTTTGGGTTTATTTATTTGCTGGGCTTTGCCTTTGCTGATTCACTACCAGGGACCCAGGAGCTGTGAACCTTGGCATGAATGTCTCCAGTTTGTGGGGTATTGTGTCCATGGCTCTCTCTGTGCTCCAACATTTGAGAACTTGTTTATACAACATTGTTCATCCCTGCGAAAAAACTGCTGAAATCAAACCTGGTGCATTGCTGGGGTTGGAGTGCTTATATCCAACCACTTTGTAAAGAAAGAAATTCAGGGTTAAAACTCACTTGCTGGCTTGAATTGTCACAGTTACTTTTGAGATTCTCATGTAGCAGAGAATTTGCATTTTGGAGATATATGTTCAGCTGAATTTCCACAGCCTGAGAAATTCCTGTGAGTGCACAAGTTGCCCTGGGACAAACAGTGTGAGCTGGTCAGTGTCAATAGCTGATGGCAGGAAAGTATCCGTGTGTGTCAAAATTCACTGCTGCCTTCAGAGATCCATAATCCTACAGACTTTTTTTTTTTTCTTAGGGAATTGAGTGCATCTTAGAGGTGATAGTGAAGATAGATTTCTTTTTTTCCTACCAAAACAAAAGTAGAAAAATAGTGTATGTTATAAATATAGTGATTATATGAAGTCTAGTAAAAGTCCATCCTAACCAAAGCACATTCCTTTCAGCAAGGACTGAAGTTGAATGGATGCCTTGTCAAGGCTGACCTAGAGCAGATGCTGGGCAGAGTTAAAGAATAAAGTAGGGATTTATTAAAAGGCCCCAATAGATGCACCTTGGGCAGCACAAGAGCCCAGCCAGGGCTGCACCCAAGATGAACCAAAATGGTCCCAAAATGGACAACTGGTCACGGGGTCTCTCACTTTTATAAGTTCTGCTCCATTTGCATATTGGAGTTAATTGTCCAGTAGTTTTAGGTAATGAAGTCCCATCCTTGTTTTCCTCTGTTCATTCTGCTGTTGTTTATGCTCTTGGGCCTGAGATTTGGGTCATTTGTCCTTGGTCCCCAGCTGGAGAAGGAATTGTTTTGTCTCCCTGCTCTGTGAAGAGAGCTCACCATACCCTAATATGAAGCTCAGAACTACACACTAAAGCAGCAGAGAATATGAAAAATATAAAAGCTAAAACCTGAGGCATCAAAACGAGATTCTTGAAGTGTACAAACATGTACCAGAGGAGCGTTAATGGATGACATTGCTATCTTAGAAACTGGAGCTGTTGCTAAAATGTAACACAGCTGTTTTAAACTGAAATTAATAGACAGACATAATGTACTACTTCATTTTTCTTAAGTCATTTTCACTGCTGTTCCCAGGAGAGGCTGTGGATGTGGGATTGATTTACAGTGAGGAGGATTTTCCTGCTCCTCATCCTCCCAATGGGTTTCCTCTAAAAGCATTCCTGCCCTCCTTCCCACCCCACGGCCCTGCTGGGCTGCAGGGGAGGCACATGTGGAGGGAGAGCTGAAGGAAGGTGTTCACACAAACCCCCCAGCTTTAACCCAGCCAAGGGAATTTTTTCTGTGCTGCCCCTGTTACTCAGTGTAGAAATCACTAATACTGACGTTCCTTTTCCCTGGTCATTCAGGAGATGTGAATTACCTGGCTGACTGGGTGGTCTGTGCTTGTGGTTTGCAGGTTGGAACAATTCAGTGCCTGTAGCCAACTCTAAAATGCCACCAATGGAACAATATCATGACTGGAGCTACCCAGTGTCCTTCAGATCAACAAGTGGCTCTGTAAGTACTGCTGTCCTGGTGGGAATTCTGAAAGGCAAAGCCAGCTCCTGTGGATGGTGGGAGCTTGGTCAGCAAATGACATGGTGGTAAAGAAAAAGCTTTTGTGCTTAGGAATTGTTCTATGGCTGTGTTCAGTTTGAACTTCTCTCGTGTTTTTTGTGATTTATATATATATTTCTAAACAAAGATAAACCGTCAGCCCTCCTAAAAGGGCTCATACATGCCCCTTTGGAACAAAGCATTAAATCCCCAATCCATCTGTGCTGCAGGAGACTCAGATTTGCCAAGTACTGCTTCAAAACTCAGGCTGGTGTCACTGGTCAGTGATGCACTTTAGAGATTTAAAATTTCTTGCTTCTACCTTGCATCCTGTGGTTTTAATCTTCTGTGGAGCTGTGCTGAACGGAGCAGCTGGCCTGTAATTGGGGGAGATTGCTGCAGCCATTTATCTCTGTGGGTGTTACTCCTGTTCTCAGCATTATTGCAGTTAAAATGGTTATCATTTTCATCCATAGTGTCTTCCTAAGACAAAAATAAGCATGTGCCACTTACCTTTTAAGTGTTATTGAATCATTTTTGAATCATTCCAGTATAGAATGATTTACTTTTTTTTTTCCTTGTTTTTTTTTCCTGCTGATCTGTGACCATAGCCCAGGAGCAGCTGTGCATTGTTATCACTCTCACGCTATTTAGCAGAAAGAAGAAAGGCCTAAATAAGCTTACAAGTTTCTGATGACCGTGAGTGGAGTGTCAAAATCCTTTAACAATCCAAAAAAATTTCAAATTATTTTATAACCGTGCATCTAAATTCTACAGGTTATTCAGCTCTTGTTACACTGCCTGCTTTTCATGCCATGTTACTGTTTTCTTCTAACTCTGAATGGCCCTGGGCAGGGGCCCCTTTTGTTGAGTCAGTCATTTCCTAACTCACAAAATTGGGAAACCCTGGGGGATGGTCAGAGTTCAGGTGAGTTTTGGCAGAGGGCTTGTACGAACAGATTAGGGCATGAAAAATCTGATTTCAATCATTATCTTTAGAAAATATTTCTAGTGGGACCTTATATGGTCCAATAATAAGTCTGGGTGGGATCTGCATCCTGCCAAGGTTAATAAGGGTGTTTCTTTTGACTTTGGTGAACTTTAGCATCCTCATCCCTTAAGTGGGGCCATTGCTGTCTTGTTTCTCTTCTCTTTCTAACAAACTGGCGATGCCTAATGTACATTTAGGAAAAACAAAACACTTGTGGCTGTGGCAGCACACAAGTAATGCTATTAATGCAGGAAGAGAAACCTTCTGAAGGTCAAGTTACCACACATCCAAACTCCAGAAAGCATTTGTCATGCCCTGGGAATTGAGCTGAAATCTGACCCATCTTGGAGAAGAAACCACCACAGAAAGAACACATTAGGATATCTCTTACTGACATTCCCTGTGGAGCTGATTTCCTGGAAGCAGCATTAGGTATGGTGTGGGTAATGGCGTTCTGGGAGGAGGTTTGTGCTTGAAAAGAAGCAGGGAAGAGCAGGAAATGCAGCAGAGCTCACAGAGGGAGGGAGGGCAGCTCAGGGGAAAGCTGGACCCCTCTTCAGGTGTGTCCTCATAAATGTCAGCATGTGGACCTCATTCTGAAAAATTTAATGCCTCTGCTTTACATTGTAATCTACAAATAATATCAGCTCCATGAAGACTTTAAAATAGGAAGGAAGAGGATGAGTAATCCTGATGTTGCTCCCATATTAGAGCACCTTGTACTGCTAACTCCACGTAAGTAAAAAATGAGAACATTTGACTGTTTCATAGAGCAAAGCATGTTTGATAGTGCCATATCATAAAACCCTTATCTTTTGGACAGCTGAGCATGGTAGTTGTAAAAGTGCCTGATTTATGCTAGGAATTCTCTGTGTTCATAACTTGTAATTGCTTTTATTACTTGTAACTCAAGGCAGGTGTGCATAGAAAGAAATCAGCAATTTCTCCTCTGGCCACATGATTTCATGTAACCCAGCCAAGCCCCTCTGCACACAGAAAGAAAGCAAAGCCCCAGGATGAAAGCTCTGCCTGGGATTACCTGGAATTAAATGGTGAACACAAAAAGGGGATTAATAAGAAAATAGCTGAGGGCTAGCACAGGTCTTGTCCCCTGAATGGAGTCTAAGACACAGCCTTATACCCTGGTGGGTCTGTTCTGTGCCTCTTTAGCCATTTCTGTTGTAATGGTTTGTGCTAATGTGGGCTGGAACAAATGTAATGGATGTAGGGGGTAGGGGAAAAAGCCCCTTCTGTTCTAATGTTCAGTTTAAAGTGATTTTCAGACAAAAAGAAAGCTGAATATATAGTGCACAATACAGTTCTAGCTAAGGTAAGGAGCTGGCTTGGAAGAGAAGGTGGCTGAGACTGAAAGCAAACACAGCACAAGAGAAATGTGAAGGGCTGTCTTATAAACTGTGTATTTCTCCTGCTCTGTCACTTTATTCATAATTCTCTGTCTTTAAGGTAAATATACATACAGCATGGATTTTTTTTCCATTTTTCTTTTGCCATTTGTATACTTTATTCAAACCATTTCTTTTCAACAGTGTTTTGCCTTTCTTTCCATGGCAACAAAGAGCCAAGGCTCCTTTGCTAAAGCAATGCAGTCCTTCACACAACACCCTCCCTGTGCTGAGGTGGGGACAAACCCACACCTGGGGTTAGGACTGCTGACATCCCTGACCAATATTGATGATAATGAGGCAGTTCCTAGCAAGGCATTATTAATAGGATGGTGTCACCCACAGCAAGTGATGCTCTTAAGTTTTATTACACTAAGTCAACCTTAAAATTTTCAAATCGTTTACAGCTTTATCACACTTTTTCAGGAGCTGTTATTGCTCAGCCATTCTTCCTTTTCATCCTCTCACCTTCTCAGATGAGAAAAGATCTTTGATGCTTCCATTTTCTCACTCTGTGAATGGATCAAAGAGCCCAAAATGCACTGGGCTTTGAAACAGGAGAGCCCAGGAAGAGAGAGATTACACTCAGATAGAACACACTGGTCTGGTTCTCTAGTTGATATTTGTGAGCATGAAAGCGTTAGGGACAAGTAACAAGGGCATTTTTAGATAAAATAATAAAAGTAATAATAAAAAAGTTAATTTTGTACTAAATACCACTGTAATATTATATCTTGCAGTGAATTTCTAACTATTGTGAAGTGCTAATCAGTTTTCTTTCCTGCAAAAGGATCCATAGTCTAAGGAGAGTCTTGAGTGGCAGCCTAGGTATGAGAAATGTTATTTGAATTAGGCATTCTTATCCATGTTTATAGTACTTTCCAGAGGCTCTCTCTCACTTTTAGGCCTTCTTCACAAAAGCACATGCAATATAAATGTTACTGCTGCCAGCTTGTATGCCTGAAAGGTCAATTCTTCTTTTTGTTCTAACTTTATCAGTTTCTTTAATAAAAGATATTAACTCTCTTCACAAGCCTGTCTCACAGAGAGAAGAAAAATATCCCCAGCTCCAAAGAAAATATCACTTCTATTTAATGATTAAAACAAATCAGTGTGAGAGAAGACATAAGGCAGCTACTAGAAAATTCTGGTGAGTAGCAGGCTACAAAAACTTCACTTTTCTGGCAAACCTGAAAGTTTTTGTTTTGGTTTCTTAGTAAAATTGAGCACAATAGAGCAAGAAATATTTTAAGGCCAGGGCTCATACATTAGGAAAAAAATCCTCTCTGGGAGAGGAGACCAACCCCAAACTCACATCTTCCACTGCTGGCAAGGACTTTGAGAGCAAAGTCACCTTTGCTGAGGTGACCCTGGGGAGGCAGCACTGGATTTACCAGGGGAAACTGATGGGAGGGCACTGCCTAAGGCCTCAAAATGAGCACACATCAAAATCATAGGAGATTATTACCAATAAGATCATTCTAATACTAGCAATTTAACATGATTAATAAAAAACAACAGTAATTGCATTTACATAAAATATAACCACTGTGGTATTAAAATAGTGATTTTTTTCTAAGAAATATGTAAGTAGTTATTACTAATTAATAGTAACAAACCAAAACCATTGCTATTCCATAAAATGTAACAGTAATTAATTGTAACAAATTCAATTACATTTCTATAAAATGTAACAGCTATGATAGTACCATAATAATTAAGACTGTATAGTAGCAACAAACAAAAATTATTACATTTTTATTAAATGTTGCAGTAATTAATAATAATTAATAGCAACACACAGAGACCATTACATTTCTATAAAATCTGATGGTGATTAATATCAACAGTCATTACATTTCAATAGATATAATTGTACAATGTTTAATCATTACGGTTCTAAAAAAAAATAATATTTTCAAGAGCCTGTATTAAAAGTATATAATATTTTAAGAGCCTTTTAAAAAATATATACTATGTTTAAGAGCAATGATAATAAGATGTTAGCCTAGTGCAGGTAACCAGACCTGTGGTGTTTATACCTAGTAGAACTCAAGTTTTTGTTCTGAATTTCCCAGTTCCAATTCTGAGCGACTGCATTTTTGTTCCAGGTTCAGCATTTATATTCCACCCCCTCTGGCTGGGAATATGAGAGAAGTTATCCCTGTGTGACAGGGAAGAGCCAAGCCTGTGCAGGCTTCATCAGCACAGTGTGCTCTGCATGGTCACTGCTTGATTATTCAAAGGTGTTTGTGGAAAATAAGTCTGAAGTTCAGCTTTGGGGGCTGATCATTCTTTCTGCACCATTTAAGCACATCATCTCATTTCTAAGTGGTGCTGATTACAACAATTCACGGGCAAGCACAGTCATTTTGTGAATGGAAGGGTGAGAGAAGTGTGACCCTGTCACAAAGCAAAGCCCACGCTGCAGTGAGCGCTGCTAACAGGGACTAAAGGCTTGGGGGGAGCCTGGTTCCATGCGTGATTAAATGCAGCTCGTTGGTATAATGCCTTCACATTTAAACAGCTTAATTTTTAAATCACCAGATAATTGTGTAATTGTGGTATTTCTGTTGCCTGTGATGAATCAGGGTCTCCTGTCTAATGGTTCTGTGGAAATAAAATTGCCTGAAAGCAGCCTCTGTTGTGTGTTGTCAGTGTGGGGCAGGTAGATGATGTTTGACTTGACAAATGCACCTACAGCCACCAGGGCCACTTCACTCCTCATTCCAGGAAGGACATCAGCATGACTTCCTCCATGTGCCAGCCAGCTGCTTCTGATTTCTCCTTGTAGCAGTTCTTTTTCACGGTTTTGCAGCTGGGAAGCTGCTCAATTGCTGTCAAAGGAAGGTCAATCCATTACAGACAGACCTGCTGGACTCTCCTGAAAAATATATACCCAAAGTATTTTGAATAAACAAGTGAGTCTCAGTGTTCTTTTGTGTCTTCACATTTCACTGAAACACAAGCCATTTGCTAAACACGTATAATTTGAGTTGAACTGGTATAAATGCCTGTCGAAGATAGGGATAACACCAAGGATGATAAGGAAAAAACAGCTAGATGTTACCAATTAAATACAGCTGTAGATTTGGGAGAAACAGCTGGGTTTGTACAAGCAGTCTGTTTGTGCTTTGCTTCTTCATTTGGAATGTCTGGAGCCAAAAAAACCCACAAGTAATTATGGGCAACTTCAGGTCATCTTTAATTCTTTCACTTCACCCAAATGGGACTTGGCACACCATTTTCAAATGCAGCCACAGCCCACAGTGAAACTGCTGTGCCCCAGGCTATGGGCTCTGCTGAAGGCAAAGGAAAGAGGGGCAGAAAAATGTGAGTCCAGGCCAGCAGAAAGATTTGCTGTGTCCCCTGTGCCTGCTCCAAGGGAGGGCTGTGTGCCTCACACACAGTGCTGGAAATGATTGGAGCCCAAAGATGCTACAAAGCCATGGCCAGGAAGCTCCTGAGAATTTGACTCCAGCTTCTCATGAAGGGGGATTATTCTATTCTATTCTATTCTATTCTATTCTATTCTATTCTATTCTATTCTATTCTATTCTATTCTATTCTATTCTATTCTATTCTATTCTATTCTATTCTATTCTATTCTATTCTATTCTATTCTATTCTATTCTATTCTATTCTATTCTCCTGAATTTTACTCCAGCTTTTCAGAATGCTGAAGAATTATTCTATTCTATTCTATTCTATTCTATTCTATTCTATTCTATTCTATTCTATTCTATTCTATTCTATTCTATTCTATTCTATTCTATTCTATTCTATTCTATTCTATTCTATTCTATTCTCCTGAATTTTTCTCCAGCTTTTCAGAATGCTGAAGAATTATTCTATTCTATTCTATTCTATTCTATTCTATTCTATTCTATTCTATTCTATTCTATTCTATTCTATTCTATTCTATTCTATTCTATTCTATTCTATTCTATTCTATTCTATCCTATTCCTCTGAATTTTACTCCAGCTTTTCAGAATGCTGAAAATTTATTCTATTCTATTCTATTCTATTCTATTCTATTCTATTCTATTCTATTCTATTCTATTCTATTCTATTCTATTCATCTGAATTTTACTCCAGCTTTTCAGAAAGCTGAAAAATTATTCTATTCTATTCTATTCTATTCTATTCTATTCTATTCTATTCTATTCTATTCTATTCTATTCTATTCTATTCTATTCTATTCTCCTGAATTTTACTCCAGGTTTTCAGAATGCTGAAGAATTATTCTATTCTATTCTATTCTATTCTATTCTATTCTATTCTATTCTATTCTATTCTATTCTATTCTATTCTATTCTATTCTATTCTATTCTATTCTATTCTATTCTATTCTATTCTATTCTCCTGAATTTTTCTCCAGCTTTTCAGAATGCTGAAGAATTATTCTATTCTATTCTATTCTATTCTATTCTATTCTATTCTATTCTATTCTATTCTATTCTATTCTATTCTATTCTATTCTATTCTATTCTATTCTATTCTATTCTATTCTATTCTCCTGAATTTTTCTCCAGCTTTTCAGAATGCTGAAGAATTATTCTATTCTATTCTATTCTATTCTATTCTATTCTATTCTATTCTATTCTATTCTATTCTATTCTATTCTATTCTATTCTATTCTATTCTATTCTATTCTATTCTATTCTATTCCTCTGAATTTTACTCCAGCTTTTCAGAATGCTGAAAATTTATTCTATTCTATTCTATTCTATTCTATTCTATTCTATTCTATTCTATTCTATTCTATTCTATTCTATTCTATTCTATTCTATTCTATTCTATTCTATTCTATTCTATTCTATTCTATTCTATTCTATTCTCCTGAATTTTTCTCCAGCTTTTCAGAATGCTGAAGAATTATTCTATTCTATTCTATTCTATTCTATTCTATTCTATTCTATTCTATTCTATTCTATTCTATTCTATTCTATTCTATTCTATTCCTCTGAATTTTACTCCAGCTTTTCAGAATGCTGAAAATTTATTCTATTCTATTCTATTCTATTCTATTCTATTCTATTCTATTCTATTCTATTCTATTCTATTCTATTCTATTCTATTCTATTCTATTCATCTGAATTTTACTCCAGCTTTTCAGAAAGCTGAAAAATTATTCTATTCTATTCTATTCTATTCTATTCTATTCTATTCTATTCTATTCTATTCTATTCTATTCTATTCTATTCTATTCTATTCTATTCTATTCCTCTGAATTTTACTCCAGCTTTTCAGAATGCTGAAAATTTATTCTATTCTATTCTATTCTATTCTATTCTATTCTATTCTATTCTATTCTATTCTATTCTATTCTATTCTATTCTATTCTATTCTATTCTATTCATCTGAATTTTACTCCAGCTTTTCAGAAAGCTGAAAAATTATTCTATTCTATTCTATTCTATTCTATTCTATTCTATTCTATTCTATTCTATTCTATTCTATTCTATTCTATTCTATTCTATTCTATTCTATTCTATTCTCCTGAATTTTTCTCCAGCTTTTCAGAATGCTGAAGAATTATTCTATTCTATTCTATTCTATTCTATTCTATTCTATTCTATTCTATTCTATTCTATTCTATTCTATTCTATTCTATTCTATTCTATTCTATTCTATTCTCCTGAATTTTTCTCCAGATTTTCAGAATGCTGAAGAATTATTCTATTCTATTCTATTCTATTCTATTCTATTCTATTCTATTCTATTCTATTCTATTCTATTCTATTCTATTCTATTCTATTCTCCTGAATTTTACTCCAGATTTTCAGAATGCTGAAGAATTATTCTATTCTATTCTATTCTATTCTATTCTATTCTATTCTATTCTATTCTATTCTATTCTATTCTATTCTATTCTATTCTATTCTATTCTATTCTATTCCTCTGAATTTTACTCCAGTTTTTCAGAAAGCTGAAAAATTATTCTATTCTATTCTATTCTATTCTATTCTATTCTATTCTATTCTATTCTATTCTATTCTATTCTATTCTATTCTATTCTATTCTATTCTATTCTATTCTATTCTATTCTATTCTCCTGAATTTTTCTCCAGCTTTTCAGAATGCTGAAGAATTATTCTATTCTATTCTATTCTATTCTATTCTATTCTATTCTATTCTATTCTATTCTATTCTATTCTATTCTATTCTATTCTATTCTATTCTATTCTATTCAATTCATCTGAATTTTACTCCAGCTTTTCAGAAAGCTGAAAAATTATTCTATTTAATTCTATTCTATTCTATTCTATTCTATTCTATTCTATTCTATTCTATTCTATTCTATTCTATTCTATTCTATTCTATTCTATTCTATTCACCTGAATTTTACTCCAGTTTTTCAGAAAGCTGAAAAATTATTCTATTCTATTCTATTCTATTCTATTCTATTCTATTCTATTCTATTCTATTCTATTCTATTCTATTCTATTCTATTCTATTCTATTCTATTCTCTTCTATTCTATTCTATTCTATTCTATTCTCCTGAATTTTTCTCCAGCTTTTCAGAATGCTGAAGAATTATTCTATTCTATTCTATTCTATTCTATTCTATTCTATTCTATTCTATTCTATTCTATTCTATTCTATTCTATTCTATTCTATTCTATTCTATTCTATCCTATTCCTCTGAATTTTACTCCAGCTTTTCAGAATGCTGAAAATTTATTCTATTCTATTCTATTCTATTCTATTCTATTCTATTCTATTCTATTCTATTCTATTCTATTCTATTCTATTCTATTCCTCTGAATTTTACTCCAGTTTTTCAGAAAGCTGAAAAATTATTCTATTCTATTCTATTCTATTCTATTCTATTCTATTCTATTCTATTCTATTCTATTCTATTCTATTCTATTCTATTCTATTCTCCTGAATTTTTCTCCAGCTTTTCAGAATGCTGAAGAATTATTCTATTCTATTCTATTCTATTCTATTCTATTCTATTCTATTCTATTCTATTCTATTCTATTCTATTCTATTCTCCTGAATTTTTCTCCAGCTTTTCAGAATGCTGAAGAATTATTCTATTCTATTCTATTCTATTCTATTCTATTCTATTCTATTCTATTCTATTCTATTCTATTCTATTCTATTCTATTCTATTCATCTGAATTTTACTCCAGTTTTTCAGAATGCTGAAGAATTATTCTATTCTATTCTATTCTATTCTATTCTATTCTATTCTATTCTATTCTATTCTATTCTATTCTATTCTATTCTATTCTCCTGAATTTTTCTCCAGCTTTTCAGAATGCTGAAGAATTATTCTATTCTATTCTATTCTATTCTATTCTATTCTATTCTATTCTATTCTATTCTATTCTATTCTATTCTATTCTATTCTATTCTCCTGAATTTTACTCCAGGTTTTCAGAATGCTGAAGAATTATTCTATTCTATTCTATTCTATTCTATTCTATTCTATTCTATTCTATTCTATTCTATTCTATTCTATTCTATTCTATCCTATTCCTCTGAATTTTACTCCAGCTTTTCAGAATGCTGAAAATTTATTCTATTCTATTCTATTCTATTCTATTCTATTCTATTCTATTCTATTCTATTCTATTCTATTCTATTCTATTCTATTCTATTCTATTCCTCTGAATTTTACTCCAGTTTTTCAGAAAGCTGAAAAATTATTCTATTCTATTCTATTCTATTCTATTCTATTCTATTCTATTCTATTCTATTCTATTCTATTCTATTCTATTCTATTCTATTCTATTCTCCTGAATTTTTCTCCAGCTTTTCAGAATGCTGAAGAATTATTCTATTCTATTCTATTCTATTCTATTCTATTCTATTCTATTCTATTCTATTCTATTCTATTCTATTCAATTCATCTGAATTTTACTCCAGCTTTTCAGAAAGCTGAAAAATTATTCTTTTTAATTCTATTCTATTCTATTCTATTCTATTCTATTCTATTCTATTCTATTCTATTCTATTCTATTCTATTCACCTGAATTTTACTCCAGTTTTTCAGAAAGCTGAAAAATTATTCTATTCTATTCTATTCTATTCTATTCTATTCTATTCTATTCTATTCTATTCTATTCTATTCTATTCTATTCTATTCTATTCTCTTCTATTCTATTCTATTCTATTCTCCTGAATTTTTCTCCAGCTTTTCAGAATGCTGAAGAATTATTCTATTCTATTCTATTCTATTCTATTCTATTCTATTCTATTCTATTCTATTCTATTCTATTCTATTCTATTCTATTCTATTCTATTCTCCTGAATTTTACTCCAGGTTTTCAGAATGCTGAAGAATTATTCTATTCTATTCTATTCTATTCTATTCTATTCTATTCTATTCTATTCTATTCTATTCTATTCTATTCTATTCTATCCTATTCCTCTGAATTTTACTCCAGCTTTTCAGAATGCTGAAAATCTATTCTATTCTATTCTATTCTATTCTATTCTATTCTATTCTATTCTATTCTATTCTATTCTATTCTATTCTATTCCTCTGAATTTTACTCCAGTTTTTCAGAAAGCTGAAAAATTATTCTATTCTATTCTATTCTATTCTATTCTATTCTATTCTATTCTATTCTATTCTATTCTATTCTATTCTATTCTATTCTATTCTCCTGAATTTTTCTCCAGCTTTTCAGAATGCTGAAGAATTATTCTATTCTATTCTATTCTATTCTATTCTATTCTATTCTATTCTATTCTATTCTATTCTATTCTATTCTATTCTCCTGAATTTTTCTCCAGCTTTTCAGAATGCTGAAGAATTATTCTATTCTATTCTATTCTATTCTATTCTATTCTATTCTATTCTATTCTATTCTATTCTATTCTATTCAATTCATCTGAATTTTACTCCAGCTTTTCAGAAAGCTGAAAAATTATTCTTTTTAATTCTATTCTATTCTATTCTATTCTATTCTATTCTATTCTATTCTATTCTATTCTATTCTATTCTATTCTATTCACCTGAATTTTACTCCAGTTTTTCAGAAAGCTGAAAAATTATTCTATTCTATTCTATTCTATTCTATTCTATTCTATTCTATTCTATTCTATTCTATTCTATTCTATTCTATTCTATTCTCTTCTATTCTATTCTATTCTATTCTCCTGAATTTTTCTCCAGCTTTTCAGAATGCTGAAGAATTATTCTATTCTATTCTATTCTATTCTATTCTATTCTATTCTATTCTATTCTATTCTATTCTATTCTATTCTATTCTATTCTATTCTATTCTCCTGAATTTTACTCCAGGTTTTCAGAATGCTGAAGAATTATTCTATTCTATTCTATTCTATTCTATTCTATTCTATTCTATTCTATTCTATTCTATTCTATTCTATTCTATTCTATTCTATCCTATTCCTCTGAATTTTACTCCAGCTTTTCAGAATGCTGAAAATCTATTCTATTCTATTCTATTCTATTCTATTCTATTCTATTCTATTCTATTCTATTCTATTCTATTCTATTCTATTCTATTCTATTCTATTCCTCTGAATTTTACTCCAGTTTTTCAGAAAGCTGAAAAATTATTCTATTCTATTCTATTCTATTCTATTCTATTCTATTCTATTCTATTCTATTCTATTCTATTCTATTCTATTCTATTCTATTCTATTCTATTCTCCTGAATTTTTCTCCAGCTTTTCAGAATGCTGAAGAATTATTCTATTCTATTCTATTCTATTCTATTCTATTCTATTCTATTCTATTCTATTCTATTCTATTCTATTCTATTCTATTCTCCTGAATTTTTCTCCAGCTTTTCAGAATGCTGAAGAATTATTCTATTCTATTCTATTCTATTCTATTCTATTCTATTCTATTCTATTCTATTCTATTCTATTCTATTCTATTCTATTCTATTCTCCTGAATTTTTCTCCAGCTTTTCAGAATGCTGAAGAATTATTCTATTCTATTCTATTCTATTCTATTCTATTCTATTCTATTCTATTCTATTCTATTCTATTCTATTCTATTCTATTCTATTCTATTCTATTCTCCTGAATTTTACTCCAGGTTTTCAGAATGCTGAAGAATTATTCTATTCTATTCTATTCTATTCTATTCTATTCTATTCTATTCTATTCTATTCTATTCTATTCTATCCTATTCCTCTGAATTTTACTCCAGCTTTTCAGAATGCTGAAAATTTATTCTATTCTATTCTATTCTATTCTATTCTATTCTATTCTATTCTATTCTATTCTATTCTATTCTATTCTATTCTATTCTATTCCTCTGAATTTTACTCCAGTTTTTCAGAAAGCTGAAAAATTATTCTATTCTATTCTATTCTATTCTATTCTATTCTATTCTATTCTATTCTATTCTATTCTATTCTATTCTATTCTCCTGAATTTTACTCCAGTTTTTCAGAAAGCTGAAAAATTATTCTATTCTATTCTATTCTATTCTATTCTATTCTATTCTATTCTATTCTATTCTATTCTATTCTATTCTATTCTATTCTCCTGAATTTTTCTCCAGCTTTTCAGAATGCTGAAGAATTATTCTATTCTATTCTATTCTATTCTATTCTATTCTATTCTATTCTATTCTATTCTATTCTATTCTATTCTATTCATCTGAATTTTACTCCAGCTTTTCAGAATGCTGAAGAATTATTCTATTCTATTCTATTCTATTCTATTCTATTCTATTCTATTCTATTCTATTCTATTCTATTCTATTCTATTCTATTCTCCTGAATTTTTCTCCAGCTTTTCAGAATGCTGAAGAATTATTCTATTGTATTGTATTCTATTCTATTCTATTCTATTCTATTCTATTCTATTCTATTCTATTCTATTCATCTGAATTTTACTCCAGTTTTTCAGAATGCTGAAGAATTATTCTATTCTATTCTATTCTATTCTATTCTATTCTATTCTATTCTATTCTCTTCTATTCTATTCTATTCTATTCTTTTTTATTCTATTCTATTCTATTCATCTGAATTTTACTCCAGCTTTTCAGAATGCTGAAAAATTATTCTATTCTATTCTATTCTATTCTATTCTATTCTATTCTATTCTATTCTATTCTATTCTATTCTATTCTATTCTATTCTATTCATCTGAATTTCACTTCATCTTTTCAGAAATCTGAAGAATTATTCTATTCTATTCTATTCTATTGTTTTCCTTTCTATTCTATTCGAATTTGACTCCATGTTCTCAGAAGGCTGATTAATTATTCTATTTTATTCCAATCTATTCTATTCTATGCCATTCTATTCTATTTATATTGTATATTTTAGTTTTGCTGAATAAAGTGTAAGGAAACAGCAGAAGGCTAAAAAAGAATGGTAATGAAAGCTCATGACTGATTCAGAGTCCCACACAGCTGATGGTGATTGGTCATTTATTAATAACATTTCACATGGAACCAATTAAACATGGACCCTTTGGTAAACAATCTCCAGACCACATTTCCAAGCAATCACATATTTGTTATTTTTATTCTTTTCTTAGGCTTCTCAGCTTCCCAGGAGAAGATCTTGGGCAAAGAGGATTTTTCAGAGAATACCATGGTGACACTTGACTTTTATTTTGTTAATCTAAACAAGCCTAGCAAAGCTATTTGAATGTGTCTTTAACAGAGAATATCTCTTTTCCTTCCTAGCAGTTCTTTTGTTATCCAGTCCAATAAAGGGATGGATATAGTTTCAAGGGAACTGTTAGCACTGTTATAAATGAAAGCAGATAAATGGCTTTTAAAGGGTATTTTTGGATTATGCCAGAAAACACCATAAAAAGGCACTGATTTTCTCTTAGCAGTGGCACATGTGTAGGTCAAAGCCACAGTAAACCAAAAATACTCCCAGGCCTCTCTTCTTTTTTTTTTTTTTTTTTTTTGTTTTTCCTCTTCTGTAACTTCCAAATGATAAACTGCAGAAGTTTTTGTCCCCTGAGACATGAATTTATGCAGCACATCTTGTGATAGCAGAATCCAAAGTACACTTCCTTGCATAATTATGTTAATCTTATTTTTGTTATTGTACCTGTTGAAAGGCATTTAGTTCCTTGTTTAGACAGAGACAGCCCAGACTTCTGTTTTAGCATCAGTTGAAAATTTAAAACAGGGAGGATTTTCTCACACATTAATGAATATTTTAATAAGTATTGAACTCCAGTTCTCCTTTTTATATCCCTTACTCTAATTTACTTCTGCCTCTGAGTGCTATGCAAAACCCATAAGGGGGACAAAGCCTGAGCAGAGAGACTTCAAATGAACATTTTACAGCTTTACCTTGAGAGGAAACCTTTGTAATTTTGATATTCACATGTTGAGAAGAGCTATTAAAATACTTGGTTCTCTGAGCCACTGCTTTGCTTCACTTCACTGCTTCACCTTCCCACCCTGTTACAGAACAGTCAGTGCACTCCATTCCTGTGGAGAGATTTAAATTGTAAATTCCTTGGGCCATGGGTTGTTACCATTTTTGCTCCATGCATTCATACTTTTAAGTCCCAAGAAGCCAATGACCTTGGCTGGACACAAAAAGGCACAGCTTGGACAAATTATCCCTTAATTATTTCCAGAGTCTCTTTTTGGCATCACACGAATTTATTCAGCCACACTGAATATGTATCCAGCTCAAGGCAAATTGTCTAAACTTTTTGCATGATACTCTGCCTTATTTATGAATATTTCAGCTTCTAACCTAATCTGTGTCTCCTACACCTTCTGTTTCTCACCATTTTTAAGGATAAATCACTAACTTCAAAAGTCAAGAGCACTGTCGTGAGTGGCCACCTGACAATAGGTATGGCAAAGACTCCAAAAATTATATATATTCCTTTTATTATATTTTATTCCTATATTATATTTCTATATTATATTCCTACCTTATTACATACTACTAAACACCACCACACCCATAAGTTTTACTGAGTTGGAAACAGACTGGAAGCCAAAGGAAAACAGTCTCTAAAAGCTTAAGAAATACAATTTTACATCTTGAGTGCCCTTGTGTTTTGAAGATTTTTAAAAACTGAACCAAAATGTCTAAGATTTAGATACCAACTTGAGCTGTCAAAAATCACTACAGGTGTAGGTAAAATTAATTTTGATATAACAGATTCTAATTTCTGCCTCTTGCTGGGTTTTGGACAAAAGTGGCTGACAACTCACGCTGCAGTTACATGAAAAGATCACTGTTGAAAGCACAGGCAGTTCCAACATTTTTCTACTACATTTGTGGTAAAAAAGACTTTTAAAAAGCTTATAGTTTTACAAAAATCAGCAAATATATGAGAAAAACAATGGTTTAAGATTAATTCTTTTGCCAAGTATCAAGTAAAAGCACTAGAAACAGATACTGCACTATTTCATGAAATCAGAAGAAGGTAAAGACTTGCAATTTAATGTCATTATATAGACACACTCCTATAATATTGTCATCATCTACTACTTGAGACAATGAAACCAAACCAAAAACTTCACCTTCAAATAAGTAGCATTTTATACTGGAAACAAACTGAACACATATGGCAACCCGGTGCACTGTTCAAATTAATCCTGGCAAATAATACTTAAAATTCATAGATATTCTCAAACTTAGTAGAAAAGAACTCTCTAAATAATCCCCCTACAGATGGCACTGCAATTAATAACATACTCAGTGTAAAATGGCTATCTAGAGATAATGAAGATATCCAAGATATAAGATGGAAGGAATAAAGGGAAGATATTTACCTCTAGATTTTCAGAACTTGAATGATAGCTACTATTCAGAATATATGAAACACTCCAAAATATCACTGTTCAATGGGGAAAAAAAAAAAAAAAAGAGGGAGATAGACAAAGCAGGATTTGAGCTTAATTCTTGGATGCTTTTGAAGGACAAATAAGGTAAATGTCTGTGAGTACAATGCAGATGCAAGGGGCATAAAGATGCTTGGAGCTTTTATATCACATTTGTTTTGTGATAGAAATTTTCACATTACAAGGCTTTCAACATAACCTCAATACTTACAATTTAATTTCTTCTTTTATTCAGACCATAGAAAGATTACACAATGGGAGGGAAAGAAACCTCACTCAAACACTACTGAACAAAACACAGATGTAGAAAGACAGCAGAGGTTCTTTTTCGTGGTAATTATCTTTCTGACACTCCTTCATGTGATTTCCTACATCAAGAGGAGCCACTAACACAATTAAGTATTTCCAAGGTTTGTTTTGCAGTTTTCATGTCTAGAAATGTTCTGTTCAGTTCCACTAAAGGGACAGATAATGTACAGGGTGTGGAGGAAAAATGATCTTTCCCTCATGTTGTTGGCTTCCCATCCACTACATGGTGTTTGCTGATATGATCAAAGTGTTTCCTATGGGAAAATGAGTTTGCTCAAATTTCTATTATGAAGGCTTCAGAATTTAATTAAGATCAGTCTAGAACAGTCCAGTACCATCCTTAGTTTTAGATAGGACTATATATCGGAGATCCAGGATATCCTTATCCCCGTATCCATCAAACTACTGGTAATTTTGAATTAATGGCACAATGGAACTGCTGAGGAGTTTTCCCATTCTTTTAAATATTTTACCCCTTTAGTGCTTCCATTAGCAATATGTACTTCAAAGAGATGAGAATATCCTGTAAGGTATTTTCAGACTAAGATTATTGTGGCAGGTATTTCACACTCAATTGTTGGTGCATTAGGGAATGAAAAATATTAGAGACAGCAGGCACTGATAAAGGGACAGTCTAATTATCTGAACTGAGTGTCCAGTCTGACTGGAAATTTCATCTGAGTTTGAGTGTCTTTGGAATTAAAGGCAGTTATCTGACCTCAGCACTTAAGGTTTTCTTAAAATTGCTATTGCAAGCAAAAAAATAAAGCTGAAATATAAAAATTTCCCAAAGAAAGACCAAAGAATAACACAGCACTTCTTAAACTCAGTAACACCACCAGGATACCTGCTCACTCTGTCAGGATGCATGATCACCCTCAGTGATCACCTTCCAGATATTTTCTAAACTGAAAGTAAGGATGAGACCCATTCCAAAAAAACAATGAAGGGCAGCAAGGATGCCCTCACTTGCCCATCACTTGCTCCATTAACAGCACAGACCAGGTGGCCTTTGAGCCACAGTGGCCACCAGCCCTGTTGTGACAGTGTTCACAGGGGTCTCAGGTTGAGGGAAGAGATGAGGATCTGACTCCATGTTTCAGAAGGCTGATTTATTATTTTATGATATATATTACATTAAAACTATACTAAAAGAATAGAAGAAAGGATTTCATCAGAAGGCTGGCTAAGAATAGAAAAAAAAAAAGAACGATAACAAAGGCTTGTGGCTTGGACAGAGAGTCTGAGCCAGCTGAGTGTGATTGGCCATTAATTAGAAACAACTGCATAAGACCAATCACAGATGCACCTGTTGCATTCCACAGCAGCAGATAACCATTGTTTACATTTTGTTCCTGAGGCCTCTCAGCTCCTCAGGAGGAAAAATCCTAAGGAAAGGATTTTTCAGAAAATATCATGGCTACACCCTATGCTCCCCATTCCCAGCACAAACTGCAGGGATCAGGGCATTTCTGCTGTGCCCTGCCCTGCAGCCTTTATGGAGTGGAGGCAGAACCTGCAAGCCAAAAGCTTTTCTTTCCCTCATGAGCATCTCCTGTGCTGCACTGGCTCCTGTCTTGTAGCAGTTACAATGTTGTTTGAAGTTATCTCCTTCTCTGTCTTATCTGCCTCCATTTCACAGGAGAACTGAGCTGCTTTCCATGTGGGGCCAACTGCATTCATTGAATGAAGTCCCAGGAGGAAACTTCAAGGCCTTTTTGGGACAGACCATGTCATTCCAGAGCACTGTGTGGAAAAGGAACCAAGAAGCTCCTCCAACTGCTTCTGTACTACAGAGCAACTACCACCTTGCTGCAAGTTTAAGGCTAGACCTGATCAACAAAAGGATTTCCAGTCTGGCCCCAGGATGTTAAATAGACACAGCCAGCCAATCCAAATATTATGAAATTGAATAACCTCCTCTATTCTACATAATAAAACCAAATTGCTCCAGTTGTGTCATTAAATGCCCTGTGCAGAGAGGATGAAGAGTCAGAGCAGCCCTTAGACTTGTGTCCAGCCCTGTCAGCAGCACATGTCTGCCTGCACCAAGGCAGAACACCTCCATCCACGTGCTCCCTGCCAGCCTGGGTGACAAATGCAGCCCAGCCTTGGTGCTCCCAGTTAGCAGAGGGAGTCAATGACAGATAAAGCCCCTCTTTGCTCTGATCCAGGGATAGAAGGCATTGCACAGACAAAGACAAATCTGATGGCTGCCTGCTGCTCGGGCAGAGCCAGCCACTGCAGCTGTGAGCTGATTCAGAAAAAGCACAGCTTATTTTATGTTTATGGGTTTGAACCCAAGCTCAAAGTGTTTGTAAATGACTGGGGTGCTGCTGTGGCTTGGCTCCCACCTCGTGCTGCAAGCCAGGCCTGCTCACTGGTGCCACCAGATCCAACCTGCATGGAAACAGTTCCTGCCCTCCTCAGCACAGCTGAGTGTCAGCCCCTCAGGGGCAGCAAGGGCAACCTGAGCTGGCCGTCACAAACACCAAATTCCCAGAAGGACTGGGGGGACCTGAAGGGAGAGAGGTTCAGGAGGATTCCCCTGTGTTTGTAATGATCTGCCAGTGGTGTAGGACTCCCACTACCACCATGGCAAAATTTGTCTTCCAAGTGGCAATGCCAAAAAAAACACCTGACTATCATTTTTGCAAGGCTCAGCTTCCTAAATTGCAGTGAAGGAAAACAAAAGGTCACAGCAGAGTAAAGTTTCATTTTTGTTCCTCCTTACTTGGTCTAGCCCCTTCTACTTCCCACATTCTAGCAGAGGAAAGGTCCAGGCTCCTATAGAAATATCTGGTGCTCTTAGTAAAACATTTTATACAAAGAGGCCTATCAGAGGAAATAAATAATAAATAATAAATAATAAATAATAAATAATATTAGGTTCATCCCCAGACAAAAGGTGCAGTTGATGTCCCTTGACTCCTGTAACTGATAAAGAGAGGCTGCTCCTAAAGGGAATTATGACCCCCTAGATGGGCTGAGCCCTGTCTCACAGCAGTGGCCATCAAGTCCTGCTGCTGATACCTGGTGTGTTTGGCTGACTTGAGAGCCTGAGTCACATCTGAGGTTCCACCTCATGTTTTTCAGATGATTAAACTTAAGCAATAATAAACCCAGGCAGATATTAGGCTTTAAAGCTCATACACCCTGTTCATCACTGAACCACTGTTTGTGATGTGTATTACTGTTAAATAATACACAAACCTGCAATTTCAGAAATAAAATGTGACAGCTCTCAGGCTACTGGGGCAGCAATGATCGTTGCAGAATAACACCACTGAAACAGGAGATGCTGTTGGCTGTTATTACAGGGCCTGTTTCCATAAAGCTCCTATAAAATCCATATGCACAGTAACTATTTGCAAGTGAAAACAGTGGCTGATGTGTGCAATTGTTGACTCTGAATACAGAGCAGACATCTGCATGAGCAAATCGATGTGCATGCAAATTTCATCCAAAACTCACAGACAGCTTTGAGCCAAAGCCACAAATGCTTTTTGGAGTATTCCTATTGATTTCAGGGATTTTGCCCACCAATATTATTTCCACACCATTGACTTTACTCCACTGTTCTTAAATATCAAGAAGAGCCTTAAGTTTTCTTTACTTACAGCACAGTTCAACTGACATTGAGACAAACCAAGGCCAAATACTCTAAGAAGGGATAATCTCAAGAAGTAAGCAAAATACTAAATAACAAAGCATGAATCATACTGCTATTTATCATCTCCTGCAGTGGATATTTGCAGGCAAAAATCAGGGATTTCTTCTATTTATTTACCTATTTTCCCCTCCAGGAAGTCTGTTTAATGAGGAGAAACCTCCAAACTCTTAAAACCCATGTGTATATGTTAAAGCTTTTCAGTAAAGAAAACCCTTCATAAAGCTCAAATATGTCTTACAATTATACTTTGCTGTTGCTGCTAAAGGATCAAAAAACCTAAGCGTGAAAATAAAATATGCTGAAAAGCTTTTCAATTCTGTAATTGTGTTCATGTTGCAGCGGGATTTTTTTTTTTTTTTTTTTTTTTTTTTGTTTAAATTGGAAGGCTCTTGATAATTGGAAAGCTACCAGGTTGCCCTCAGGCAGAAAAGTACCACCTACTCTCTAATATAATGCAAAGAACCGAGGGGTATTTGGTGCCTCTCCCTACCATACATTTGCTGCTACCCAAGGGTCTGGGCACTTCATCTCCTCTTCTGTGGGCACAGGGGCATCTTCTGCTTCAAATTCTGCCAGTCACCCTCTGTGTGCACCAGGTCCAAGGTACTCAGACAGAAATGGAAAGTGGCCAACAAGAAACAAGGACCTCCAGCACTTCAAAGGGCTGATCAGTCCAGGAACGGTCACTTGTTGTTTTGCTTTGCCAAATTCTCTCAGGATTCCTCATGAAAAATTAAAGTTTCTATCCCTTTGGCTTAAGCTGCTACACTTTAATAAGAAGAGTTGTTGTTCTTGGTTTGCTGATTTATAAGGTTTGAAGCACTTTTGCTTTGCATTCTGTTGCGTGTAAGCTGGTGGTGAGCTAGGAGGAATAATTTATAAATGAGATGAATTTGTATAGATTAGCCAAGTGCCTACTGACTGAGAATATAGCAATGTCTAAATATTTAGATGAATTAAGCAGCAAGGAAAGATAAATATTCTTGAAAAGAACACATTTAGTAGGCCACTGAAGTATAACTAGGAATAAATAAAAACAAGCAAAGAAAAAACATAAGAACACAGAGGAAAGGTGTAGCAGTATAATGAGGCAAACAAAAAATAGTTTGCATGTCTTTATTTATACCTCCCCCATCACTAAGTCCAAGTTTATGACCTCCAAAGTATAAAATACTGGTTAGGTGAATGATCTATATTACTATGTTCAACTGAGCAGCTTGGGACACACATTGTGTCTCTGTTGGCCATGCTACAATAACTGCTTTACATTCCTGTCACTGCCTGCAGACAAATATACATTCCCATCGTTATGTACACATCCATACATACACACAGGAAAGGATTAGGTAGTGCAGCCACTCCTTACCTTGGAAAACAAAAATACTGGCATAAATTCCTGTCTGCCTCCTGATTGTAACAAGCTAGGAAGGGGAGGAAGTATTGCTCTCATACTAAATCCATCATCACAAGAACTGGTTAGGCACAATTCTTTGGGTCTTTCCTATAAGTTTTGCCCTGTGGTGAGTTTTTTTCCCCTTTTTCCTTAAGGGAGAACAAACATCACCAGGCAACATGGCACAGCAAGTGGGCAACCTCTGTGGCATCCAAATACCTCCCCCAGTATTGCTTTCAAACTTTCCTAAAGAAATAAATAAATCTAAAGGTTCTCCATTTTCTACTTCTGGATGAAAATAATAGGAAAGGGCTAAAAAACAAACAAAAAAAAATTAACCACAAGTTAAAAATACCCATTTCTCCAGTGATCATCTCATGTGATTCTTAGACAGATGTTAAAAGTATACTCTAGAAGTAAGAAGCACCACTTCAGTCTTTCAGTACATTTGTATTTTACTGACATGAGTTCTTGTCTCCGTTAATTATGGAGGTCTGGGTGAGGTAATTAAATTAAGAGGAAAAATAGGGCTTGGGTTGTTATTTTAATTATTTGAGTAATGCGTACTTTGTATAGTTTACCTTTTAAAAAATATAGTCTAAAATCTCTGGAGAACAGCCTAATAGCTCTGAATAATCCTAGGGAGAGTTTGACTTCATATTAATGGGTCTGCCAAATCACAAAATGGTTATTGCCTGCATATATTTAAAAATAGATTGTAGGATCTTAATCACTACTTTTAATCTTGAAATTCTTTCTGGAGGTAGCAAAGACAGCTATGTGGTTTATGTCTTATCTTGTTTCTTCTAAAAGTTATTAGATTCCTTCTCACAACAGTCTGGTTTTTTTTCTTTCTTTTGTGTAAGTATACTTTAAAATGTATCAAAGAGAATTTACAGTTTTGTATAATTTTGGAAAACTTACAACAACTTAAAATTATCCCATCGTTCTCATAAAATCATAATATTTCCATCAGATGTCTTCATTATGTGGAACAGGTCAACTCTACTTCAAAAAATCTATATTTACTTTATTGTAAGAACAAAAAATCTAGCATAGGGAGCCAGCTAAACTAGAAAACATTTCAAGTAAAATGGTTCTCTCTACTCTGGGCATGGCCTTACCCAACGCATTTCCCAGGTTATAATTTTTGAAGCAATTTACTGACAGAAGAAGTTAAAATAGTTATTTGACCTTTCTGGAGTAAGTGAATCTAAATTAAAGTATGAGTAATTACTGCAGTATTTAAATTTTCCACCTTCCCTCACTGATTTCCCCCCTCCCCCTCAGTAAGTTTATTAGCACTGGTTACTTGTTGCTTGTCTCAGAAATAATTTTTAAATTTCAAAAATCAGCATAGAACAATTTTTTTTAACTGATGCCGTGAGGTGAATTTTACTACCAAGCATCATTAAGATTTCAGTCTCATTTCAAGGAAAGACAGTTCCACAGTCTGCAAGGAAGAACAGATTATTCCACAGATTAAAGACAAAGCCCAGAAGTATACATGATGACAGCTGCAAGAAAGCTAATATATTTTCAGTCTCTGCAAAACATTAGGTTTTTTCAGCTGAGTGATGGAGTGAAAAGTTATGGGTTTGTATTATGTATGTTCTCAAAGCCATAACAAAGGCAGCCACATTTTTCTCCATGAACTCTTTTCGAAAACTTCCCATTTGATATGGAGCCCAGTCAATAAAAAGGGTAACTATGGCATTCAAAGCTATGGATGGAATTTCAGCCATAAATTAAACACCTAACCTGCATTTTTAAGAGTTTCATAGAAGTGGTTTATATCCCAGCCTTTAGGGGGCAAGGCAGGCTACACACTTGGAACAAAAAATCCTGGATCTACTCAAGATGATGACAAACCTACCAAGCATGCAATGGTGTTCACAGGAAGTTCATTATTATTGACCCAAAAAGAAAGAGACAGACAAGGAAATCACATTCTTCAATTCCTTGTCTCACCTAAAAGCACTAAAGCCCAAAGAACTTCCTGTCTGTTAAATCTGTGTGCCATCAGCCAAAACAACAACAATCCATTTGAGGTTTTACTGACACTTGAAGTGCTGGTAAACCTCCATCTCCTGTCATCCCTTTATGAAATGGATTGGACAAGTCAGGCTGGAAGCCTTTAAGAGATATTAGCTGAAAATCAAAATGGAAGGGAACTTTTTCCTCACATATTTCTTCCTCACTCTTTGACATTTTCTCACATTAAAAGTAAATAGTATGATTCCTCTCTTACAGGGTACCTGGTTTAACATTAAGTCTTTTGGAAAACTCCAGTTCATCTCAAAACCAGTTACTTCCCACCTAGTTCTTTTTCAAGCCAATAAAATTAATTTGATCCTTTGTGGGCAATCAACTGATGCCTCAGGTTTTAGCTTTTATGTTGTTCAGATTCTGTGCGGCTTTAGTGTGCAGTTCTGAGCTTCCTATGAGTGGATGGTGAGCTCTATTCACAGAGTATGGAGACAAATAATTCATTCTCTAGCTGGGGACCAAGGACAAATGATCCAAATCTCAGGCCTAAGAGGACAAACAACATGGGCTGAAGAGAGAAAAACAAGCAGGATGGGACTTCCTAACCTAAAGCTGTAATTGGACAATTAACTCCAATACGCAAATGGAGCAGAACTTACAAAAGTGAGAGACCCCGTGACCAATTGTCCATTTTGTGGCCATTTGGGTTCATCTTGGAATAAATAAGGAGCTCTTGTGCTGCCCAAGGTGCATCCATTGAAGCCTTTTAATAAATCCCTACTTTACTCTTTAACTGTGTCCAGCCTCTGTTTCAGGTCAGCCTGCGCAAGGCATCATTTCCCATCTTCCTAAGGCTACATCTACCCAAGCACCTCTAAGAAAAGGAGAGCTATTATTTGCATTGTGGTTTTAATATATGTTTTATGGTTTAGTAAAGGTGTATGCTTAACTAACACAAACCCCACAAACGTCTCAGTAAAATGTTCTGTGTTGGAATGTCTCGTAGAATAAGGGAAACAATCCTTCCTTGCACTTTCTAAAACCAGCATGGTGCATTATATAAAACTACCTGTCTATAGAATTATAGAGGTCTTCACCTCTGGAAAATGCTAAATATTTGCAGTATTTCCTCTGAGTGACAGCACTTGTGACAAAGAAACAAAGACACATGATCCAGAGCCTTCCTTAACTAGAAAATTGATTGGACTTCTTAGACCCAGAAGGCAGCAACCAAGGTTGCCCAAGCCTCTCTGCAACATTTTGTTAAGAAATTTAGATTATATTGAGCTTTCTCAATTACGTGTTTCAGGTTGTTTGAAAGGTGCAGCTCCTGTATTTGAGTTTTCTGAAGCATCTTTCATATGGCTACCATGGGTTTGCTCTGGTGACATTTTTAGGAAAACAACTGGTCTTTAAGCAAAGGGAATTAAGAGACAGAAGTACTCAATGCTGCTGTCTGAAGCTGCATGCAAAGGGAAGTGTGAATTTCTCTAAGTTGATTGTTTCATTTATTCTGTTTTCTTATTCCTGTTTCCATATATTAAAAGGGTAAAGAATACACTGCCTCGTTTAGAAACTCCCTTATCTTAGGAGTTAATTTTATCTCATTGTTAATGTTTATCAATAGATGCTTAAAAGAATCTGCTTTTTTTTGTTGTTTTTAAGTTACTGTTGCAAGTAATAGCAAACTGTTGGGGAGGGCAGTGAGGTGCAACGAAGCCCTGCATTGTGTGATGATAAAAGCATACTGAGCCATTGAAAAGCAATGGAGAGGAAATAAAATGGAACTCTACAATATACCAAGTGTCATCACCATTAAGTTAATATTACACTCAGGCTCTGTGAAACCCCTGATTGTGGAGACCACATTTTCTTCTAAGTATTTAGAGGTATTTTCTGTCCACTCATGTACAAAATTCTACTTCAAGTTAAGCTTTTAGCTAGTATGCAAAATAAAAATTTCCCTAGAAAATGCAATAAATTTTTTATCTAATTTGAATGCTTTCCAGTTCTGGCAATGTACAGCTATCTTTTCTCCAAGCATTGTTTGTGACAGCCATCCTAGCAAGAACATGTTTTTGATTCACATCAATTTTAGATAGATGACTGGGGTGATTTTCCTCAGTTCATGAGTTCCAGCTGAAAAAGCATCACTTTGCTATGTATAAGTATCACTTGCTATCTTTGGGTCATTTAGACTGCTTAGAGGCAGGGGAGAAAATACCTGGGGTTTTATTTTTTGATTTTTTTTTTTTTTTTTTTTTTTTGAGGAGGGGGGGATATCTGTCTTTAAAAAAAAAAATTCTGCAGGATTCAGGAGTTTGCATTTACAGCAATAGGGATTTCATAAACCTCCCCCCCCCAAAAAAAAAAAAAAAAAACAACCAACCAAAAAACCCATGAAAGAGTCTTCCATTACTGGTACATTTGGCAATCCCAAAGCACCAGGAAATGACCTCAGCTACCCAGTAAAAGTATCTTTCACATGAAGAAGGTCATAACTTGCAGAAGGCTCCAAAGCCTTCCTGTCTGTTTGCTGCTCCATTTTCCTGTCCTGCTCACCAATAGCTATTTTTTACTCTTGCACTTCTCAGTTCAGTTTTCTCATGCCATGCACATTCAGTAAGATGGAATCACATCCAGCAGCTTCTGATCATGATCAGAATTTACTGCTCAATCAGAATTTACCCTCAATTTACTGCTGCAATCATCCTTTGTGTCAGAGACAGACACCCTGCATTTCCATATCATCTGGACTCCCTCCTCATGCCAAATTCTTCCTACTTCTTTGGTTTTCCTCTATGGGAAGGAGCTGTAACACCTCTGAGCCCCTGAAATTTCTCAACTTCTACAGTTCTTTCAGGTTATTGCTCCCTGAATTGTTTGGGTGCTGATAGATTAAATTTCTCTTGCCCCATCACAAGATGCTCTAATAGTCTCAAAGGAAAGGGGAAGATAAAAATGATTCTCTAAGTAAATATGTACATGTGTAAATATGTAAAAATTATTCTCTAAGTAATATTTTTTTTTACCAAAAAATGGTGAGAACAGATTTGAGTTGTCAAACTTTAGGGGCTATACTGCACTTGATAGCATGGCCAAACTTCTTGGGACTTGCCTTCAAAATGCAGATTTGTACTCCTGCAAATTGGGTGCAAAAATGGATAACATGCAGGCCAATTTACTATTTTTCTGCTTCCTAGTTTTGGGTTCTTATGGGGCTTATATCTATCTAAATAACTATCCAAGCAGGCAGTAATTCAAGTATTCTCTAATTACTTCTGGAAATTTGAACAAATAATTTGCTGTAACCTTCCACTTCCCAGTTTTCCAAATCTATAAAGGATGGCAGAAAACCACTGCCTGAGGGGAGCTGCACACACAGGGAGTTAGTCAAGTATTTGCTTTCCAGGAAGGGAAGGTATGAACTGAAAATAAGAAAAGAAATCAATTTCAGTCCAGAGCTGCAGCTACTAAAAGCTGCAGATGTTGTGGTACCCTACAGCTGCTCTTGCCTCGGGGCCTTTCAGACCTACCTGAGTGTCTGGGCCATGCACATCAAGATGACTTTGCACACTCTGCACACCCCAGGGGAGCCCAGGCTCTGGAAATAGCACACTCGCTTTTCCTCAGTGCAGGGTTCACCAGGTAATTACTCATATTCCAAGAATCATGAATACACAGCCAACAAAGTAGGACTTGTCCTCTGGCACTCACATGGGGTTTTCACAACTTAAATAACTAAGAACATGAAACAGAAAGTCACTTTTCAAGGTCAGTCTCACATTTTGAGTGTCCTGCTGATGAGACTGGGCTCTGTGGCCAGGTCAGGAGACACTGACAGCCAGGGCAATGAGTTAAAACATCCAGAAAACTAGCAACACAAATGCCAATAATCTTTTAGTTCTGTTCTGCAGCTAAACAGTTTTATGAACAAACCCTGTAAAGGTTAACAGATCACAACCTTTTAAAAGAGTCATAAATAACATCCAAAAAGATCTGCTGGTTAAATGCAGTTTTTTTTATAGATAGGCATGTATATTATACACACATGGCACTATGTTTATGTTGGATTTCATGTGTACATATTTATAAAGTAAACCAACTACAGGAACATAAATTACCAAAGGCATCATTCTACAGTCCACATAATCTCAAAACAATTCCCCACTTTAGACCCAGTTTTGAAAAAAACAAGAGGACGGCAAGTCTTTTTGCCCATTAATCCCTCCTTGGAATATAAACCACCAATCAATATTTTTTACAGCCTGTTCTGTTATTTCACACTCAGTCACTGCTCTAATTGTGGGCAGGAACAAAGCACTGTGCTGTTGAGCTTAAACCTACTCAGAAATCCTATTTTTAAGGAGTCATACAGAAAAATCTAATCTGTCCTTTGCCTCTTGGTTTTGTAAAAATCACTGTCATTACCGAATAACAGAGTTAAGTATTCCCCATAAGATCATGGAATAATGATCTTTGGAAATTTAGATATTATGGTTGCATTTAACTTCCACATCCATCCTGTCAGACTTTTACAGCTGGCAGTCAAATGCCATAATTTAAGCCTCTAAATCATAAATAAAAACAATAAATGTAGGGACCAAAGTTATTTAGGAAGTGGAGAAGAAATTCTGTGCCAAATTTCTGGTGCTGTAACTGTGGTATCAGTGTGTAACAAGAGAATTCAGGCCTTATTTCCCCCAAAACCAGGGATAGCCAGACATTAAGACTGACAATGACATAAGACAATCTCTCATGTATGTTGTGCTGTGACTAAGCTCTTGATAAAAGGTTCTAGAAGCCCTGTAAGGATTTTATTTTTAAATCAAGTTGGTTACAGAACACCCAGAAGCACCAGTGAAAGCTTCCCCATCGTTTGCCTGTGCCTGTTTTGCAGCCAGACTTGGAGAGGTCAGTTTCTGATAAAACTGTAGAAGACAGGAGAGTTAATGACTCACATCTGTGATTTTAAATTATTCAGTTACCACTTGAGCACTAACCAGAGGCACAATAAACAGCAGCTAATAGGAGTCATGCATGTTTCATAAAGGGAAACTGTACACTCTGGAGGGTATTACATCCAGCTCTGAAAACACTCACAGTGTTTTCAACATCATTTAAGGCCAGTTCCTCCTACTATTGCTTTAACTTTCTGCAGTGGTACGTCTCATTGGTTTGAATCAGTTTTATTGAGGAATAGAAAACAGATTGCAATCTATTAAAAAAATATTTCCTTTTCAAGTCATATAGATAGGGGGAGATCTTTTATGGACGGGTTGTCTCAGTTTCCCTGTGGCTTGTGCAATCCTCCTTTGCAGGGGCTGCAAGAACAGCTGCAGCCACATGTGCTTCACATTCTGCTGAGACATCCAAAAGCCTGAATACTCTCCAAGAGCCAGACACACCCACCAGGAACAGGAGGGTGTCACAGATTGCAGAGACTGCACACTGCAATCAAAGCCTTGCCTTTGCAGTCATATGCTCACCCAACATTTGCACCCATCAGCAGGCAAATTCTCCTATTGTCAGCAGAGTTTGAACATGACCAAAGCACCTTTTTCCACTGTTTGGAAAGGAGTCTGCTACAGAAATACTGAACAGACACCCACAAGAAGGAAGAAAGTAGGAAGTACTGGTAGGAACCTTAGAAATACACTTTTAGGCAGCTAATCTTAAGAGCCTGGGTCCTTCCTAGTACCTTCTTTAATTTAGTTATGACAGAAAACCCGAACAAAGCTCACTTCAATTGTTCTCAGTTATTCAGGAGAACTTTCTGCTGAGCTTACCTGCAGAGAAGTCTCTTCTGTTGGCAGTATTAATAATAGCAAAGCTTGTGAGACAGAATGTCAAAGAAAAAAGGTGGGATGAAATGATAAAGCTCAAACTTTCACAGAAGTGTTTGGCATGAAGTAACAGTCTGCTAAATCATAACTGAAGATGAAAAGAAAATTTTACTCTAAACAAGTGTATCATGAACACCTCAGGAAGATGGGGAGAGGCACTGCTAGGGTATTATAGCCTTAGGCTGTTAACTCCCATTGTAATCTGGACCAGGCAAAGGCAATATTTGCATAACTCTGCTACACCGAGACTGCAGCTCACTGAGCTGTTTGCCACCTCCTTACACTTCTCATCTTTTCCTTCTGTAATTGGTTCCCTACCCTTGACCTGGGGAGACGGTGCCATGTAACAACACTCTGCCAGCAGAATATTTGTACCTCTGAGGGATTAATGGCACTGTGCTCTCTATAAAAACGGCTCTATTGAACCAACACGACTGCTCTTATAGCTCAATTACAGAGCAGTCATCCAGGAATTGAAGATGACTTCTGAGGCAGGAGAACTCATGTCCCTCCAGAAATGATACTTTTTCTCCAGCTGTGAAGCCATGACCCCTCAGGATCCAAGTCATTAAAAGAGCCTGACTATCAGAGGATCTGCCATCTGATTACTGCAGTCTGTCTTCAAAAGAGCTCTTCATTCACAAAGGTATTAGCGGGGAGTTAAAGTGCCATCAATTTCTCTCTGCTATTTCTTGGATAGCTGTTTCCTCTCTTCCACCTAATAAGGTTAAAGAAGGAGAGATTGTCAGCCAAGCCAGAGTAAATTAAAAGTGAAACTTCTCAGTCATTGTTATTCCTCAGTTTCTGAAAAAATTTGACATCTCCTTTTTGAGGTTTCAGTTTAAATGAATGACACCGAAGTTTTAGAGAAATAAAACACTTGAAACCCTCACCCTAACCTTTCCCTCAAACAAATGTCTACAAATACCCATGAAAGAGTCCATTTCTGATAAAGAAATGTGCTGCTTTCAGAGTGAGAACTTCAAATGCCCCAGCAAGTGGCACTATTCTGGAAGCCCCCACAGTTTTCCTTTGTGTTAGTTCCTCGTGGATTCCTCATTATCTTTCAACACAGCCATTTCTAACTTTGGCAGGTTCACCAACGACCAGCAACAACAAAGTCCCTGTTTTTAGTCTATTTCCATGATGCATCTGTCCAGAACCAAGGCCCTTATAGCAGCAGAGGGACTGGGAGACACACAGCACCCTGTGCCTGAGCACTCCCCTCTTCACTTCCCCAGCTCATCCTCAGGAAAACAAGAGGTCCACAGGGACAAGAAGCAGCAAATCACCCTTTCACTGACTCCAGCCATAAAGAGAGAGCCATCCACATGGCAATCAACACACTGAATTATATTTTTTAAATTAATTCACAGTTAAGCACCTCCTCTTTTATAAAGGTACATATCTCTCTTTGAAGTTCCATAAACTCCAGCTGGCTTTAAATTCTTTACATGTAAATTAAATGTGTGCTTTTCCACTGGTTTCAGGTGGGAGTGGCCAGTCTATACAGTGGAACAAGGACTGAAAGAACATTCACATGTGGCTTGGTTTCTGGTTCTTCTGAAGAGCTGAAAAACCTGTTTACTAGATTTGAGTTTGGAACCCTCATGGCTCCTTCCCAAATATGCAGAACGGGATTTTCCCCCAAGGTGTCTCTGCTGAGCTTAGAGCTCAGCAAAACAATCTTGTTAAACAAACAAACAAAGGAAACAACTAAAGAACCAGCACCACAACGATACCACAAACCACTGAAACACTGCAAAATGCTTTGCTCCATTAAGCAAACAGTTTAGGAACTCTGGCAAAGGAGAAATGCCCTTTACTGCTAGAATCTTTGAAATAACAACAGATATGGAAGGCCAGAACCTTCCTGAATCTAATTTCATTCATTCCTTCATGACATCTGGTGAGGTGAGCCATTATTTACTACAGGGATCAGTACACTCAGGTTATTGCCTAAAGAGATGGAATAGTGCTGTACTCTGCCTACAAAAAAATCTGAACTGCTTTTGGACAGGTGCCGACAACAGAGAGGGAGAGATAAACATTTTTTTCTGCATTAAAAATCAGTTTTTAGATGATGATGATATCAGAGCATTGTAAAAAACCAAAAGTGACAGAGCCAGAGATGTGATTAATATTCTTATTAGGATGGATGTACTACTACTGCCATAGCAATGGAAAGAGAAATCAAAATTGCCATAGTAATTAATGAAACTATGAAGAGGCTTGAATGCTATAAGTAGTAAAAGAAGAAAAACATGCACAACTAGAAATGGAGATGAAAAACAATCTGAACAGAGCTCAAATTAAATTAAAATGTCCCATGTTAAAAATAACAATAAAATGGAATACAAGTGCAAAGGTAGAAAAGAGCCAGAGGAGCAAGATCTTCTCAAGACCGGAGAAGGAAGATCTGAAAAGAGGAATTACCAAACTCTTGAAGGTAAAATAATCTGAGTTATGATTGAACATGATGGAGCTGATACATGCTTTTGCACATCCAGTATTAAGTACCATAATAAATATTTTAAAAAGTAGTATTTTTAAAATTCCTAAAAATCTAAGTCTCACTTTTAAAAGATCTGGAAAGGGATTAGTTAATACTTTTTAGCTCAAATGTATGGCAATGGAAATTCTTGGTTATAAAGTAATAAAAGATATAGATATGAAAGTAATTTTTTTTTATAAAATGTAATGCTAGGTAATGAAATATACACCAGCTTGGACTAAGGAAGCAGAAGAATTCCCCAATTAAAGGCCAGAAGGCAGAAATTACCTGTGGTTTGATACCACCTCTTTTAGTTATTTTGGCAGTCAGCTGGATGCCCTTGAGGACAACAAAATCTCAGCTATGCAGATTAATCAGTGGAAAACCATGACCTAGAGGTGTCATAAACTAAGACTCAGTGGTGTCATATGTAATATTTATAGATACTGCCATGGTATTCCTTAACTAACACATTTCCAATAAACACTATGAAGCAGCAGATATTTTCAGCTATTTTAATATTTTCATGTATTGTTAAAACCATAACTTCATTTTCTATGCAATTCTCAATATTTAACTTCCAGGATAAAAAGGATTTTGAAATAAAATTTTGTTCCAGAGAGGCTCACTACAATAATAACCAATTAGATTGAGGACAAATCAAATTATTTGTGATTAACTGAACCCCCAGTTTGTCCATTCTTAAAAATGTTTTAATGGATATAAAATTAAATCAGCCCTTAAACAATAAAAACCTTATGTCTGTTTTTAGGGTACAAAATACTAATCTCAAACTAGATTCCTTCCAAGTAGGCACCACACAGAAACTCACATTTCCCACTGCAGAAAATCTGCTACAGCTGTTTTCTTAACTTCAAATCTTCTGTTAAAAAGTGTAAACAACCCCCTGCCCTTTAGTCTCCAAGGGGCAAATTCTACCAAACTCTCCTTTATTCATCCCTACATCAAAAGCATGTATGCTGCTAAGACTCCAATTAATCTTTCAGAGCCCCTACCATCTATTTTGAATTCACATACCTTAAAGGAAAAACTATCATGAATCAAGTCTGCTGCTAATTATGACCCACAGCATAAAGTTTTCCCCCTCTGTCCAACATGAACTTTGCAATATCCATTATCATTGTAAATTATTTACTGCAGAGCTGCTGAACAAAAAGCAGGCTTATTGGAAACACTGTTGCTACACAAAATAGCTTTACAATACATTACACCTTCCTACTTCTATTAGACTTATTACTTCATATTTCAAGCAGAAGTAAATATTCCCCTTGTGGGAGACTACTGTCTATTTGTGTAAGACTTAATGACACAAGGTAAATGGCACTGTTGGTTTGAGTTAGACATGCAATACACTTCAATAATGTGCTATTTCCCTCTGTATATGATGCAATCCTAAAGAAAACATGATTAGAAAACCCATTTGTGCTTGAAACTTCCTGTGATTGTTTTAAAGGCTATAGCTCAGATCAACACTGTAGTCTTCTTCCTTCATCAATTTCCATTATCAGTTTGGTTCAGAGAAATCCTGTCCCAGGAGGTTTCCTAAACAGATTTTAAGTGGATATAATGCTCTGGTTACAAAAGAAAAGCAAACAAAACCTACTGATTCAATACATCCTGAAAGACACTTAACATGAGTAATAAGTAGTAAGAATTGCATTCAAAGATATTTTTTTTTACATTTTCATTACAGTACATGTTCTTTCCTCAAAGAACACAAGCAAAATAGTACTATGGGTAAAGACTTCTCAGATCTTTACAATAAATTAAATTTTCTCAAGAGCTTTCCTTTTTATTAGGAGTCTAAAACCAGGAGGATGTATCCAATCTCATCTGGTCTTTCCCTGCCACTGCTCATTTCCCCAACATTTGTAGCAAAGAATGTTTGCTTGGCTTTCAATATTCAGTGTTCTGTTAAAAAAAAAAGGAAGTGCAGTACTAGGAGAAACATATAAATAAGGACCATTGCTAATTAACGGACAAGTCATTTTTCAAGGAAACCCATGGAAGAACCCCAAAGTGACAACCCCTGTGCGTGTGACTTTTTGTTAATGTCATATAAATAATGGTGGTGGGATGAGGCAGCAGGAGCAGAAACTCCAGAAAGAAAATGAATCCTCCAAGCAGTGCCCTGATCCAAGTGCAGTCAATAAGCTCCATGAACTGAGGGCTCTCTGCAAAGCAATCATTTTCCTCCCAGCACCTCCAATAGATATTTAACCCTGAGAGGTTAACAGACTCTATGCTGCTTTAGAAAGTCCATTCAGAAAAAGCTCTTCATTATTTCTATTCCCCCACCACCATAAGCACTAATTCCTATTCAAGACAAGATTTCATCTTAACAATATGTGAACAAGAGATGTTTATTATTTTCCAGGCTCTCATTCTGGTGCTGAACTTCACCTAGCAGATTTGTCTTCACATTTATTCTGTCAATAATTAATTTATTTCTCTATTTACTCGTGCATTTTTCACTGCAGGACACAAAGCAGGAAGGAATAAGGAATTTAAGCATTTTAGAATGCTTAAATTACATAGACAAGCAAAATGTGTGTCGTTGGCAAATCACTGCTTATGAGTCACTGCTTGAGGAAGTAACAGGATAAAGTCAAGAACACAACACAGCTGCTCTGCCCAACCATATCCTGGCAAAGTTCATCACCAAAGTCACAAGAAAAGAAACCATGTCTGGCAAGTAGTTGATAGAAATGCTGTTAAATGGGATTAATCTGTCCTGGGCCATGTTTACAGTCTCCTGACAAAATCAGAAAAAAACCACCTGACTTGGACCAGAGCAAGGGAATATCTAATTCTGTTCCTATTGCCAGCAGGAAGATGATGCCTAGAAAAGTTATAAATGTGTGACAAGTACTTATAATACCTCCCCAAATCCAATACCAAATACCAGCTATTCTCAGCTAAGCAACTGTATAAACCTATCATTCACTCAGTCATCAGGGGAATAAAAAAATCTGAACCAAAAAACCACATATCAAAAAAAAAAAAAAAAAGAACATTACAACTGAAAACACACAATGTGCATGTGTATAAAGTTAGAATGAACTCTTCGTTTCTCCTAGCAACACTTAAAAATAACAACTTTACTTCTTTGGGGCAGAGGGAGGCCAGTTTGAGCTTCTCAAGAGCTGCAGCTCTTCAGGATCCAACTGTTCCCAGCTTCCCGCAGCACAATACACTGGAATCAACCTCACACCACTGGCTTTTTATGTACAGCAGAATAAATTCTTATGCACAGTGTCCCACTACCTGCTCAGGGTTGCTTTCTACCTGTGTGAGAGTAACAGAGACTTCATCCAACCTTGACAAAAGTACCATTTGTAGATGGCGTTAAGATCACCCAAAAATGATAATTCACTCTGATACTTCTTCATAAGCTGCTTTTTGGGGATATGAGACTCATTTTTGCAACATCAAAATGTAGCAGCAGCCCTCTTGTGAAAACGAGCTGAGACACAGACTTCTTGTTTATCACAGTATGAAAGGGGTCCTGGTTTATTCCTCTTTGCAATTCAGTTATCCTGACTATTCAGACTATTCAAAAATATCCACCCAGCTATTCACTGGCTCTGGCTGCAGCCAGCTCCTGCTCTTGGTTTCCCTGGCAGACTGACTGCAGGTATTTCCCTCTATGACTGCAGGTTTTACTGTGCAGACTCTCCATGCAGGCTGCTCCAGCTGCATGCTCCAGACTGACTTCACAGCAGCTTTGAAAGATAATAATAAGGTTGTGTAATGTAATAGAACCTAATTTCCAGATTTCCTGAGACTTGAGGAATTGTTTGCAGCAGAGCAAGCAATGCAGCTCCTGCTTGCAAGGATGCCTGCAGCAAAAGCAGGCCAGTGTGAGAAGACAGGCAAGCACTTTATTGTCACACAGTGCAGGCTGTGCTTCTCCTGTTTCTGCCCAGTCCTTCTGCATCTCCTTCCTCAGGAGCTTTCCTCAAGGTTTTTTTCCTCCAGGTTCTCCCCTGACCAGCCAACCCACACATTTTATCACACTTATCCTAATTAGTCACACTATAACCCATTAAGGGCAAGGCTGTCCTTTCGTAATTAATAGAGCTGTGACTTATCATGGACAAAGGACATCTGGAATCCTTTCTTCTGCACTTGACATGAAAAGATTTCCAGAAGTTGGAGTTTTGGGAAGCATGTTGCAGAGCTGCTGAATGATGAGGTTGCTCTGTGTTTCCCTGCTCCTTGGGAAGGTTTGCAGCGCTCCCCTTCAGCACTGAGAGGCAGAAAATAAAGGCACACTCACAGAGTGATGCCATAATGTTAATTTATTTGAATATGACCTTCTAGAAATGCTGCAACTCCGTAATTAAAAGAAAAAGGGGGAGTTGTAGGGGGAGAGAATATAAGAATATAAGAAAATAAAGATAGTGTAGAAAGTCATCTTATCCCTAAGGAGTTGCAGTTGGGCCAATTATCAAAGATTAGGAACAGGCCTGACTTTAACAGGCCACAGCTGAGAAGCAGATGCTATAAAAGAGTGGGGTGGCTGGCTGAGAAGGGAACTGGGGTCAGTGGCTGCTCTGAGAGGAAGCAAGAGTCAGTGCTCTGAGAGCTGCCCATGAGAAACACCAAGAAGGTATGGAACTTTTGTGATAAGAAAACAACAGTATGGATCCCCTGTGATAAAATGACAACAGGGTGAGAAACTGCTGCTTCTTCCTGGGGGCACTACACCTGGGAGGGGAGGAAACCAAGTGCTGTGCTGAAGTGTGGAACTAAAATACTCAAAATTACGTCTCCAAGAAGAATTTAGTCGCTGGAAGTCAAAGCCAGGAGTTCTTTAACGCACCCAGATTCTGAGTTTCAGCACTGTTTCCTATTAGTAGTCAATTTAACTTAAATTCCTCTTTCCAGCCTTATCCTTTGCTAACTGGAAACACACAAGAGTAAATACAGCCTCCCAGGCTAATGCAATATTCTGAAAGGATTAAATAAAATCTCTCTGAGCAACCCTAATATCGTTATACATTTCTCAAGAAGGCTGAAGGATTATTAAGTGCTCTATGATTTTCTGACTAGAGCAGCAAGCTACTTTGGGACATGTCTCAGCCTACATTAGCGGGATTTTTATACATTTGCCTCATCAACTGGATTATCAGAAAGAGTAAATTCATTTCGAGAGACAGATTTTTTTTTTAAGTACTGCAACAGTAAAGCCAACAAAATCTCAAGAAAATTTAATTTAAAGATTCTGAAAGGATTTTGTACATATGAACATTGGTAATGTGCAGTAATTCATAAAAAACTCAAGGGATTCTAGACTCATCTGATTTTTTCCTAAGATTAAGTTAAAAATACAATAAACATTTACTTAGTTTTGTTATTCTAAATGGAAGATAACATTTCTGCCTTAGAAAAAAATGATCCCAATATATGCTACTGAATGTAGAGCCTACTCATTGATTTGTAGGATTCTAATGGTAAAGATTAAAGATAATTAAAATTGCCTATGCTTGAATTCTGTTCTTCATATTCAGATACCCTTATGCTTAATGCAATTTGAGGCATAAGCCAAAATGTCAGCTTTAGAAACCAACAAGAAAAAAGTATTTCATGAGATGAGATTAAGGAAGTCTTCTTTAAGGAATGCTAAGCAGAAAGCCACTGGAGAAAATCCATTAACCAATTTTCAAAAGAATAATTCCCCTCTAAGTATCACATGTAAATATGACCTGCTAAATATTCACCAATTCATTTACAATGGATTCCTCTCTTACCTTATTTATTTTTATTTTCTTGTGTCTTTATAGTTAGAAGGGGTTGAATTGGGAGCAGAGAGGAATTGTGCACAATCTACACCTCCAAACTGGAGCAGCTTGGGGCTCCAGGCCTGGCCACTGATGACACAGTTGCTAATTTTTAATTGAGATATAAGCAAAAAACCCATATTGTATTAATGAAAAAAGTATCTTTTTCTCCCCAAAAAATTTTTCATGCATTTTTAATTCTTATTCAAATCAAACTCCTAAACCAAATTAAATGTAGTTCTGATGTGGCAGAAATCTTCTCAGAGCAAGTGCTGGCACCAAAATGGTTTGTGATGACTATTCCTAAGCTTGTATAAACACTTCAGATTGCATCTGTGAAAAGGTATACATTAAACACCACAATAATACTCAGAATTTTAAAAAATACTGGCATAAGGCCACATCAATACCAACTGTTCAGTAATAATTAAGTCTGTAGGCACATGAGAAGAGAATTACTGAAACAGCTTTTCAAGCTACACTTAACATTACCAAAAGTACTCTGTGTATCTGAATTCCTACAAAGAAAAATAAACTGTGCAACCATCAGCTTGCCAGTGCCCTGTGGTCCTTCAGAGCCTTTTGAGAAGAAAATGCTTCACTTTATGTTTGCACTATATGAATGTGAGTTTAGTTCTAATCACAAGGGATGTGTGCAGGATCCAGGCAGGATTAGATCTTTACCAGCCAGACCCACTACTGTCCATGACAGATCATTTAGTTGGTGATTTTTCATCCTTGAAAAAAACCTGTTCTGATCACTGGCTTTCCACCAGGAGTTTAAGTTTTTGTAGGAGCTGTAGAATATTCTCTAAGGCGAGGGTCCAGAACAGAGGTGGGGATATTTCTGGCCACCCTTCATTGCCCACAGTTTAACAGGACCAGAACCGATTTCTCCTAAACAGAATTTATGTTTTATGCTTTTTCCTCCCCCAATATTTTGCTTATTGAGAAGTTCTTCATCTTTTTTTTTTCTGCAAGTTCTTTTACCTTTAATAGAAGTGCAAGAAAAAGAAAGCAGCTGCTCTTTTTTGTATGTGTATTTTTTTGTATGCTTATTCTCACCTCTTTTGAAAATGTCTAGAATTTATGACTGCTAGGTAACTTTTCCCTGATATGAAGGGAAATTTTAGTGACCCATAAAATTTGGAATTTAAATTCATTTATTTTTGTTACCATTAATTCCTGGTGTGACCATCACTGCTCACAGCAATTTACCACACACTGCACACTTTTATACAGCTGAAGGAACAGGCTCTGGGATCCCTCTGAACAAATGACCATATTGAATGCTCTGTTCAAGTGACTGACTTTTCCTATTTTTCCTTATTCACACGGGGTCCCATATGTGCAAAGCCTGACTGAAGGCTGTCCTTGGGCTCCTGAAGCTCACAGGATGCAGCATTAGAGGAGACAACACTCAAAACTTGCTGGTTTCTTTTCAAACTGATTGCCAAGCTTTAAAAGCTAAAGGATAAACATTTGTGTTAAGTAGTTTTCCACTTTTTTGAAACCAGAAAAATTATTATGTGCGCATTAATTACCTTAACAAAAAATTCCTCAGTGCCACAGGGGGAAACTGCTCTCAGTTCTCAGGATTGGAGCAGTTTATTGATTCATTGATGGCCTAATTAAAAGGAATTGGTGAACTATACTTTCAGGGTCAGTATCTGCGCTGCAGCAGCCAAACCACTGTATTCCACAGCTATGAAATGTTACAGCCTATAATTTTATAAGTACTCCTCTATAACTAATTCCAACAAGTGCCCATCATCCATGGGCACCACACTCAGAGATTTTTATCCACTTGGCTTTGCCGGGACTGGAGGGGAGAGGGAGAAGTGCCTCACTGGCACCCCTACATCTTGGCACCTCTTTCTTAAGGTTATAATGGAAAAAAAATCCTGTTGATTCAAGGTAGATGGTATTTAATCCCTCATAGTTTTCATCCTTTTGAAAACAGAACAGTAAATAAGAACTGACATTGTTTTAACCCTTACTGTCATTTTATTTCATTTGCAATGTCTGCATGCAGTTGTTATCTTTGCAGCCTAAAATTATTTACCAAGATTTTAGGATCTGCATATCAACAGAAACTTGATTAAGAAGTGCTGGTTTTATTTCTAAAAGTAATTAGGCAAGTTAATCTCCCAAATACATATATTAAAAGAGTTTCTGTCAGCCTCAGTCACCTTTCCCCCCTTATAAAACTTTCCAGAGAGTCTGCATTAAGAAGGACTTCAATTTAAATGGTTTGCCAGAAATATGAGCAACATTTCCTATGAAAACACCTCCCTGCAGGGATAATCTGTGCCATCTCTATATGGAGATCCAGCACAGCCTGGAGTGTGTGACAATAAAGTGCTTGCCTGGCATCCTTGAAAACAGGAGCTGCATTGCTTGCTCTGCTGCAAACAATCCTTCAAGTCTCAGGAAATCTGGAAATTAGGTTCTATTACATTGCACAACCTTATTATTATCTTTCAAAACTTTTGACCTCCAAGAATAATAGAACCCAACACCAGAGGTGTTTTTGCCTGTACTAAACCATTTCAGGGCCAAACTCACAGGTATTTAAAAAAAAATAAATCATTCTGTAAGGCATTCAACAGGATGTTATTAAAGAACTGGCATTGATCTTATCTCCTGGAAATCAATTCCCCTCACAAGTGTGTCCCCTTTAAATCTGTGTAGATAATCAGCCCTTCAGTGACCAGTGGCAGGAGCAGCAGCTGTCCTGCATCACACCCTGCCCTGGGCTGCGGTGAATTATCTCTGGGATGCTGTACATTGCACAACAGCACAGAGAGAATCCTCGGGACAGCAGCCTATGCAGAAAGTTGCCTCCGTGTCTGAATGCTGCCAGCTGGCCTAGAAAAAACTGATTCTTTCTTTAAACCAGACCTGTTACGTTGCTGCTGCACAGAAGAGCGCAATAGTCAATTACCCACAACAAAAGGCTGCATCAATCACTGAAAGTACCTCCCACATGTTCAGACAGCCACTTCAGAGGTTAGCAAAATTACTGATTATCTGGTAAATTGCAAGTGATTAATTCATAGCCTCAGAAAAGTTCCCACCACAGAGACAGCTCCACTGGTGGAAGTCTAAGCCTGACTCAGCAGCTGGTCTGTGGTCTGGGTTCCAGATGCCTGGGAACATGATCTCCTTCACATTTCATTGAAGAATTAAAAATTAAAGCCTTTAAACATATTTAATTAGAATGTTTGCAGCTGATGTACCTATTTTTATTTTAAAAAGCCAGTTTTTATGCATCTGGATTGATGACATTTCTGGAAAGAAACTGGGAAATCTGGAAACTTGTGGAATGCTCTTTCTTGGTGGGTTTGGGAGGAAGTTCTTTCATTGAATTGCCTAGGCCACTTAAAAGGCTTCACCTGGCTGGAAAGAACAATGAATTTCAGCTGTGAATGAATTTCTTGGCAGTGTCCTGTTGCTTTTTCAAAAGGCAAGCTGAAAAGCATCAAGATCCTGATCTGAACATGCAGAATTCTCCAAACTATTATTAGTGTACAAACCACATGTATAAAAAAACACCAGCATGAAAGTTAATTAGATTGAAGAGAGACATTAGTTTTTTTTATATGTGACTTTTAAAAGAAAATACAACAGAAGATTGTGTTATATTGATGTATATTGAAAACAGGAGCTACATCAAAGCATAAATACTGTTACAGAAAATCAATTACTGGACAGGTTTTACTGATAAGTTCTCAAAAAAAAAAAAGTGGAATCTACATAAAGGAGGGCCTCAAAACTGTTCTGCCATACTGTACTAAATTGAAACATCTGTGGCCATGAGCCTGCAATTTCATACACTTGGACAGATTACTGTACTTGTGTGAAATGCAATCAAGTTACTTTTAAAGACTTCAGAGTGGTTTGCAGATGCTAAAGCAATCATAATTAACATCTGAGTTGCCAAAACTTACACACCAAGTTTGTATCAAAATCAGTGATTTTTAAGAATTCAAGGCCAGGCTTTTAAACTGTAAAATCTCTTGTCACTGAATATCTAGCAATGATTAAACCAAAATGATTAAACATCTGGTTAGACTAAAATACAGTTGTTCAAGGAGATTAAGAACTAGCAGCCTCTAAAGGGGTGGAAAGAAATGGAACTGATTGCAGGTTTGTCAACCTGAGGCAGTAATTTCACTGCTTATCACTGTTTCATCAGTACATCTTTATATGTTGAATAAAGCAGTCACCAGATTACTGCTTCAATCAGCATCATAAAACATCGTGTTTCTCCCTGCTTCCTAACAGCTGGTTTAAGAGGAATAAAAGGTTTATTTGATGGGCATATTGGAAGATCTCCAAAGGCCCTATAAGCTGATACATTTCTACAGCTGGACTTTCAAAGTAAGCCGAGTCTTCACAAATACTGCCAAGCCAATTTTTTTGAGCATGAAGCTTTCTATTAAAAAAATCAAGATAATTTTGGTACCTCTAGCACACAAATCTACTCACTCATCCTTTACCATAATGTCAATCATGCCACCTGTAAGAAAGAAAAATTACTTCCTTTAGATATTATTGGCTTAAAATCTAATTCTGTGTGACAAAAGTGATATTTCACTATCTACAAATTTTGCTGCTAAATTGTGAGGTTACTCAATTATATATAAATGTATTAAATGATTTTCACCTTCTTCTCATTTGCTTTCCCTGTGCTGTGGAAGAGACCCATAAGAGCAGAGCCAAGTGAACAAGGCAGTGTGTAAAGGAATCTCTATGGCATGGACATGACAGAGAGTCTCTCTGTACAGCACTGATTGCAGCATAGGACCCAAGAAACTTCACGGCAAACAGAAAATGAGACTTTTAGAAGGTCTATAACAACTTACTGCTACTCATACTGAATGTTCCCATGGTGTTGAGCACCTATAAAAATTCCAAAGGACACAGCAAACACCAGCATCCGCCCTCCTGCCAAAATTAAAAAAAGAAATCCAACCATCCCCTGAAGGAGAGAGGTAAGGAGAGAAGAAGGGAGAAAGGCTACAAATAAAGTACCAAGTAAGTTCTCTCTGGTATTTTTAAAAAGAGTATCTCTAGAATTACCTCCAATTATTACAATAATAATAACAATGAGGTAATTCAGCTAAATAAGGCTTGCATTTCTTCTCTCACTTTGGAACTGAACAAACAGCATCACTATGGATGCCAGGAATTTTGTAGTGATGGCAGTTGCTAAAAAACTGAGCACCTCTCCTAATATCCCATTATTTTATGTCATGCAGATGTCACTGTGAGGTGCACCTTTAACATGGCTGTGTAAAACTGTTCCAAAAGTTGTATTCACAGCTGTGGTAGGGCTTCCACAGGGAAAATGCTCCACGTGCTCACAGATTGCTTCCTGACACATTCAGTTTGAAGAGTCAGCTCCTCTTTGGTGAGAAGCTTTGCCTTCAGACTGCCAGAATAAATTCCCCTCTTGGGGAATCTAAATTATTATTACCTAACACATTACCTTCACTTTAGTTATTGAAAAAAACTCATTAGAAAAAAAAACCCTCTCATTTCAGCTTGAGTTCTGTAGTCATGAATGAGAATGCAAAGGTAAAGTACAACACACCAAATTTTAAAATGTGTAATTTAAAAAGTGATGATTATTTGTACTATTAAGAGTTTTTATCAAAGCAAAAAAACCCTTCCAAGCAGAGTCCCAGGTTTTAAGGGTGCATTAGACTTGGGCACGTGCACCATGCAATACTCTAAATAGTCTAGTCCTGTTGAAGAAGTTAACAACACAGTCAATTTATTAAATTAAATTAAAACAGATTCCCAGAAATCCCTAAATTACTCCTGGGAGCTCTCCAGTCCCACCAGGATTAGGCAAGCACAAAACTGTTTTGCAGATATCTCTATTCCACCCTATTAAAAGGTACAGCCCAGCGCTTCCAGTAACATTGATTTTGCAGCCATGCTTTTATTTGAAAAAATTAGAGGCAAACAGTATGTTGTATTGTTCAATAATCCCATACTTATTGATCAGAACATTTGGCACAGGTGTGCAGGAATCCAGGAGTTTTGTTCTGCACACACCTCCCTCCTTAACCAAGGTTCTCATCTGGCAAGGCCAACCTTGCTACCCTTTAGTTTTGTCTTACTTTAAAAGTCCAAGTTGAGATCACTTAAGGATAAAATCACTAAGCTCTGGACTGGCAAGAGGTGTTATAAATCACTTATCTGGGGCAGCAGTGAAGCCACAGGTGTTCTGTTGCGATGGGGTAGAGAACTACAGTGTTCTAAAGCTCCTGCTGCTGCTCCACATCTTCCCTCCCCTGACATTAATGTTAATTTGGCTTGGCTTTGAGCCTTAAAATGAAATTTCCAGATACAGCAGGTAATACATTCAGGTGTGTGCATATGTTTAAAAGCCAGCAGACAAAAGCAATTTCTTTGCTTTAATGAGAAAGAGCAGCAAACTGAAGGCAGATCATTCTCAATGCAGACAGGAAAGTAATCAAGGCATCCACTATGATCAAATAATACAGCAATGCTGGGAGAAGAGAAAACCCCTTGACAAGCCTCAACTCAAGAAGCTTCAGCCAGACACACTTCAGCACAAGCACTAATGATTCCTTCAGGACAGTGAACAAGGGAAATTAAGATAGGAATCCATTTCTTCTTTTATGGATATGCTCAATGCTCATCAAAATCTTATAAGGGGGTTTTATGCATTGAGGTGAGAATGCAATGTAAAGGACTGCCTAAAACAGCAGTTTTAGCTTTCACACATCCAGATCCCAAGCAAAAAAACAAACAAAAAACCCCAACCAGAATATAGAAATTAAGAAAAACAGCACACATTGGCAGAACCTTCTGTTTGAACTCCAAGAAAAATCTCATGCACCTGACTGCCAAAACTGAACTACCCCTGCTGGTCCACAAGGAGCTCTGGGGACAACTCATCTCTGTCCTCCTGAAGTGTCCCAGGCAGAGCCCAAGATGGTTCTTTGTTTCCAAGACAAAAGGGTGAAATTAAAAATAAGGAATCAACCCCAGAGTCAACCATAAAAAAAGACTACAGAGAGATAAAAACAGAGGATGAAGAAGCTGAAGGCCAGGATGGTGTTTCACACAGCATCCTTTCATTCTGCACTTGGTCACTCAGATGAAATATTCCTTTTTCAGGCAGCAAAGATCAAGATGGAAATGACAAAAGATTACTTACCACAAGCTCCAGCTGTCTGGGAAAATTTAACCTCTTCAATAGAATTTGTCCTGTAGGTAGTATTTGAAGACCAGCTATCTAAAGAGATGTTCTCTTCACCGGCTCCTGTTGCATCACCAAAATCAGGCAGGGCACAGTTCCTCTATGACTGTAATCCTCTGGTTTACTTTCTAAAACAAAAAACAAACACCTTCCTCACCAAAAAATGAAAAAAAAACCAACCTAAAACTAAAACAAACAACAACAAAACCAAAACCAAACAGACCCACAAAATCAACAAACCAAAATGAAGCAAAAACCCAGCAATACCCAACAGCAAAAAAACCCCACAAAACCCAAAGCTTTTTCTTTAGAAAAACTATTTTTTTGAAGAGAAAGTACAATTCCTTTTACTTTTCATTTTCTATCTCCTCCTTTCTATAATACATTGACAAATGTATATTCTGCTTTAAGGACAGTGTCATATGCCAGTACCTATCTATACCTGCAGTACATAGCTAACCAGTAAAGTACAGACCCATAATTATGGTCTGAAAGAGGTGAAAGCTGTAAAACCTTTCAGTGATTCAGGTGTGTTAGGACTGATAAGACGGCAGGAGAGAGGTTACACTGGAAATTGCTTGATTTCAGGGCTGAAGTCTAGGAATAGATGTTGCTCTCCTGTTTATGTGAGCCAACACTCCCTATTCACTGGCAACAGAAGAGAAAGATCTTGGTTTGATGCACAGCCAGGTGAGTTCTGCAAATATTTTTTAGATTATGTTAAGAAAAGTTGGGTTTTGTTTTGTTTTTTGAGTGTGCAAAGCAAACTGCCCCCCAAACCACCCAGTTATTACTTTTCTACCTAAAAACATTGGCATTTCAGAAGCTAGATACTTATGGATTTATTCTGCTTGACATAAACCTGTGACAACTGCTCAACCTTTTGGACACAGATATATTACATTGTGATTAATTGTGCTTTATCTTTTACTCCTTCCCTCTGTGACCAGGCACATTCTGTTAAGTCAAAGCAGGGAAGACAACAGTGTGTGTGTAAAAAAGGGGATGAAGAGAGTGGGGGAAGGTGTTTCACATTCCTACTTTCTGCTTCTATAGTATGGTTTTCATCCCCAAGAAAAGAAAAAGCATCAGAAAAAAATAGTTCTTCTACAGGCCGGGTATTCTCAAGGGGAGAACCAAAAGCAGAAATGACGCTTTCAAGCAAAAGGGATTAACATTCAGATTGAGTTTTGGGAAGCTCAAGATAACAAGTGTGGAACAGGTGTTGCTCACATAGGTCTTCAGAGCTGCTGCTCCACACTTGGTTTTTGTCACAGCACATGTCACAGTCGAGACAGCCACGATACACAGAGTGTCACCACACAATTTCAGAAAGCTTCAACCCACACAGAGCAACACCTCACCTCTTCAGCAGGCTGCAAGCATCTGCCCTTCTTGTTCTTCAGCCCAGCCTTTTATCCCCTGCTGTTGCTGCCCTGCACCTGTGTGCCCTCTGTTCCCTTTGGTGGTTGGTCAGTGCCCCTGGGCACTCCATGGCTTGTTCCCTTCAATAGCATTCACCTGTCCTGCACAGCTGTGCCCACTGGGGATGAGCCCAAATCACCCCAAACTGTGCCCACACCACGGCCCCACTCCCAATCACCCCAAAGTGTGTGCCTACAGCTTTGGCTTTTAATGGGAAGCACAACAGAGGCAGCAACTCCTCCATCACCCCCAGCCTGTGCATTTCCCTTTCTTTTCAGTGACCTCATTGAGCAATCCCTACCTGTGACAGGCCAGTCAGGAGTCTATGTCCTTCCTTCCAAAATATCTAATTCAGTTTTTACTTCCAAAAACATTTTCCAGACTAAGGTTCAAAGTGCCATCAAAAGCTAAGAAAATCCAACTGCTGGAATATTGGATTATTCCCCTACACCCCGATAACCCTGGGTCTGAGCATCCACAAAAGATGACTTCCATACTGAAAAGTTTATGAGCAGTCCAGATCATAACTGCTCTGCATCTATCAAACAAATAGTCTCTGATTTTTCCCCCATTAGTATTCCTTGCAAACAAGGATCTGTCTCTGGTACATTAAGGTGCCACGAGCTGTGGCATCTTCAAGCAGAGCTCTGCACTAAATGTACCTCCAGTGTGACAGCCAGGGGATGGCAGCCACAGCAGGGACAGAGAAAACCCAACAGATTCATAGCCCTGCCTCAAGAAAGCCAAATGCTTAAAATTCAATGTTCAATGCAATTAATTTTTTTTAAAGGGAAACTCTCTGCATACTTTCTAAGAAATGGACTGTGGCAGCCACCTAAATTGTTTTCCACCTTGAAGGCAGGACTTGGAGCCTGTCACATTTACAACATTGTGACAACTGTTCATTTACCCTAAGTGATAAATCTTACAGTACCAAAGTCAGCCTTTTACACTTGTTTGATTTTTAATAACCCTGATGTGCCAACAGAGAGAGTCTGAAGCAGAGGAAGAGGCCTAATGCTCTGTGTAGCTCCTCATAACTAACTGTTCTGTGCAATACCTAAAGTAAATCCATCTTGGGAGAGGGAGAAGGGACTGAAATTATGTGGGCAAATAAAGCTAAAATAAACCAACATAAAAACCCCCAAATAAACAGCAGTGTACTCCACTATATAAACATAGTAAATACACTCCCACACATATGGGGAAAAATCAACGTATGAACAAACTAATAGGATTATGCAAAAGAAGCTTCTAATAATAGGCCTATAATTAATCTTTTTTAGTCTTGGGGCTCGCCTGTAATCATTCTTCATGTGCATAATACAATTTGGGCAATTCTAATTCTATGCAAAGGACAGGTCTTACAACAACCCTCCAGTTGTGAGGACTATTTTTGCTAATCTAGTTACGGCTCAGCAGATGGTCCAGGGTCCACTCCTAAGCCAGGCTTAGCTTTGTGCCATGCTTTCTTTATTGACAAAACAGGGGGCAACTTTTGCTTGGACCACCAAAACACACTTCCCTTTGTATGAACAGATGAACTGGAACTGAGGAGAGTTTTACAGAAAACCAAATTATCACGAGAATTACTTCACTGTACTCCTCAACTATTTTCTTTTTCAGTGATTATTGTGTAATTAAAAAAATGCTTTATAATTGAATCAAATAACATCGGTAGGATGAAACACTTTATTTGACATTTTATGCAGCATTTGTGCATGCACATATGTGTATGTCACATAAAGAAACATATATTTTAAAATAAGTTTTCCTAGGTTTAATAAATAGATGATCCTTACAGGAAACAAAAAAATACATCCTAGTCACTTCACGAATTTCCTGGAAAAACAAATATTTAAAAATTAAAAAAAACAGGGAAGAGAGAAAGGAAGCTCTACAGAAATTCTACACACCACAAAAATAGTTTTCTTTTAAAACATGATATTTAGTGAAAATATTTTCCAGTTATGGAAAAAAGTGTGGTTTTCAGCCCCTAAAACTAATTCAAACCTTCACACAGAACTGAGAAAACATGCAGGAAGGTGGTTCTCTCTTTCCTTCCCTAAGTTATTTATTCCATTTATTCAATTAGGGAATGGCACTGCTGGAAGTTCAGACATTCTCTGGCATATATTCATCCTCCAGCTTCTCAAAATGCAATATGCTACAGGTGATAACTGAGGCAAATATTCCTTTCATGTTCTGATAGGAATAATTAAGGCCTTTGCCACACATGAAAAAAGTCTCCACCAGCTCTATCAAAAATACCTTGAGCACTGTCACACACTCTCAAATCACAGCCTGACTCCTCATTTTCAAGCTCAGTACTTTTTTCTCTGTTTCAAGGAGGTTAATTTTTTGAAGTGCATAGTGTTAGGGCAGCCCCCTGCAGGTTCCAAATTCAGCTGTTATTAGGGTACATAAAATGCAGAATAATATGGCATTGAAAAAAAGCCCAGTACTGGCTAAGGTCTAATATTAGAAATAAGAAAAAAACCCTTAGACTTTTAAATGAGGAGAACAAAATGAATGAAATCTCAGTATATTCTGAGCAGAATCAGTGAAGATTTCCTAAGTGCAATTTAGATGTGAAGAGATGGGTTCATTGGTATTGATTTCTTTATTTTAATTTATATTATTGCTACTGCTACAAGCTTCAGCTGTAGTGTTGGGAGACATGAGTTAACATTAACTTAATGCCCATAGAGCTGCCTGGCTAACACAGGAAGGATCCAAGGCTGCTGCAGAGCCACCTACCCAAACCTTGGGGCAAGGAGAAATGGGCTGGCTGCACATGCTGACTGGAAGCTAAAGGCTGCAGCAGAAAATGCATGTACCCATTGATCAAAATTGTAAATAGAAACTGTCCCAAGTGACAGCAGCAAGGAGGAGTAATCACTGGGCAAACTGCAGGGGAGGTGGCAGAGATGGAAGATGCTTCTACAGAGTTTACAAAAAAACACCAGCCAGAAGAAACTGAATAATGCTTTGAAAAATGAAGTGGGGAAGTAGCATTCTTAAGGGTAGCAGGTAGATAAACAACTGTTTTTCATGTGGAAGAATGAAAAGAAACCATCCTTCCTAGGGCACAGCACTCACAAATCCGTGACAAAAGAGCAGCAACAATGCCAGATAAGGATGGCAATTCACAAAAAAATAGTAATGTTGCCATTACAAAAAATGCAGTCAAGGGGAAACTGCATGGTAAACTCAAAGCCAGTGCACATGGAGCTCCCAAGGCACCATTTAAAAGAGAACTGTTTGCTCCAGAATCTGTAGAAACCCTCCTGAGGAGATGTGCTCTATCAGGAGGCAGCACCCTGTGCCTGGCAGCCGAATGGGTTTGTGACACTGCTCACCTTGGGCTGTCCCCAACCTGCACTGGAGCTGCTGAGCTCAGACCCCTGTCACTCTGCTGGTCTCAAACACACCAGGCTGCTGCAGGGACACGGTCCAGGGCTTGTTATACCACTTTGGGCACAGTGTGACCTCAGGACAACAGGCAGCTACTGTTGTCATCTTATTGCAGGGTTTCCATTCTGCTGTCTCCTTATCACAAAAGTTTCACACCTTCTTCGCATTTCTCTCAGAGCACTGACTCTTTCTTCTTCACAAAACAGCCAACTGACCCCAGCTCCCTTCTCAACCCACCACCCCACTCTTTTATAGCACTCTTCTTCTCATCCCTGGCCTGTTAAAGTCAGGCCTGTTCCTAATCTTTGATAATTGGCCCAGCTGCAACTCCTTAGGGGTGAGATTACTTTCTACACGATCTTTATTTTCTTATTTTTTATCCCCCTACAAGGTACAGCTCAAAAGCATCTCAGTTTCATCACACATTCCTTCATTTCTTCATTATTCCTCATGGACTCTGTTATAGACATATCCCTGCCCTTCCAGACTGCTGCCTGCTTGCACAGTGTGGCAGAGCAAAGCTAGACAGGAGTTCTGCAGATTTAATAAGATTGCTGATAAAGTGTCACGAGCTTCAGTGCCTCTGGGGATCAGGTGTATTTAGAAATGCTATGTAATCTTCAACATTCTGTAAGTAACCATGGCTTGGGATTAAAGTACATAAAAACTTGTCAAGGCTCTGATATACTTAATATCTGCTTAGTGACATCTCATTTAAATAAAAGATTCATTAACCTCAAAATGCTATTGTTTTGGGGTTTTTTTCATAGCAGCAGTATGATATGCAAGGCTGAGCTGATGCTTGCTTTATAAACAGATTTTCAGAGTCACTGGCTGAATGGGTTCAGATCTCAGCAGCCTGAAATTTAGTACACCCAAGTATCAGAAAAACACTGAAATTCATTAAATGGCTTTGCATACTGGAACCTCACAAAATATGACTGTAGCCTAATTTGAGGTTGTGTCTGCTCCCTAAAATTAAAGAGAGACACTAAATTAAAATGACTAGATTTCATTCTACCAAGCATCCTCAGGATAGGTCTTTGGGTATTGTGGGGAAAATATTTGAAATGAGCCAGGTATTTTTCTGCAAGAATGAATATTAAGTACTGAGCAGGTGCAGCAGTTAATTTTCATAATGTTCTTGGTTATGCAGCTAATATAGCATTGCAAGTTTCATTACAAGGCAGAATAGATTCTAACAAATTTTGTTTTGACACTAACTGCCATTCAAATGAGAAAAAGTACCCTCATTTATTTTAATGAGGGCTGACATAAAAAAACCACATGCAAATAAGACAATATTACATAAAGGCAAAAAAGTCAATCAAATCATGAAACGTAAATAAAATGCTAAATATAGGGATTATGTGCTCTTAGAGTCACAAAATTATTTAGGTTGGAAGAGACCTGGGCAGGGACATGGGCAGGGACACCATCCACTAGACCAGGTTATCCAAGCCTTGTCCAACCTGGCCTCCCAGGGATAAGAGTATTCCCCTCAGTTAAACATTAAAGAACTGATAGTGAATAAAGATAGTCAGCAGATAAACAATACACACACTCATCTGCTGTATTTACATGGAGTGTGTTTGTGGTCCAACAAAAGAGCTGCTGAAGAGGGAAAAGTGACAAATGTCCAGGCAACCAAAGCCAGCCCTGCTTCTCTGCCATTTTAGCTCAAACTCTAAATAACTTCTTCATTTTTCCCAATTCTTCCTTTAGCAATGCCACTGTCAAAACCACTGCTCTGTACATACAGCAAAACTCAGAATGTCACTGCTCTGGTCAATGAATCATATTTGGTGCTCCACACTCTTATTCTTGTTTTCTCAGTCATCCTTCACCCTTCAAATGCTGACTGAATCCTAAGCAAAGACTCCATGAGAATCAAAATTTTCTTGTATTTTCTGCCAATCTATTTCCAAGCATTTGTACAGTGTCATGTAAATAGCAGCATCATTGTATAAAACAGTGCAGCTGAAATGTTGTAATTAATTTTGATACCTGTAATCATAAACTGTAATTATCATGTAACTGGAGAACTATAATCAAGGAGCAAAGCCCAATTCCACATTTGATATATTTCACAGGAACAGCTCTGTGGTTACTCATCTAACTAGGAGAAAAAGCTACAAGAAGATTAGCTGTGCAAGTGCACTTTTAAAAGTCATTGTAATTAGAGATGCTCAACAAAACACAATTGAACAAAAGCAGAAAGGGGAGGGAAAAAAAATTGTTTTGCTGGCCTTCAGAGAAATATCAAGCTTTTTACATTTCCACACCTTTTAACTGTAATTGTGATATAACTACATAAAATGCATCAGAGACATTACAGAGCCATCATTCTTAAACCCATATGCATTTGGCTGTCTGAACTGCACTGACTCCCCAGCAATAAAGTGGAATTTGTTATTATTTATAGATCAATCAGGCCAGATGTTGAGGCTATAGTAATATTTGCTTAAATTTTCATAGCCCTATTTTGACAACAAAGATGAATGGACAAAGGCCTCTGCAACAGAGAAAAAAACATAAGACTTAATAATAAATTACATTAAAAGGTTGAATAAAATCATTTGCACTTATTTTTCACACCCACACATTTGCAAGCACAGAAACACCTGCACTGCAGTGATCTGTCCTACAGTTATACCTATCCTGTCATGGAGCAGAGGAGACACCAGCTCTCAGTATTTCCTATCTCCAGGGCTGTTCTTACAAAGGAGAGGCTATTTTTGCACATTTTCATGTATTTACTGTCTTCTGCCCCTTAATTTGGATGTTTCAGGGTTGCAGTGGTGTTCTTTATCTTCCCTTCATCAATTCCTAACAGCTTCTATCTGTTCATTATTTTGTTCTGTCCTTTATTTCCAAATCTCAGTTTCTCACAAGCCTTCATGTCACTGTGCTGCTCTGTGTTTTAAACCTTGCCTCATCTACCAGGTTTTCCTTCTGGTGCTTCCACAGCCTTTTCTTTCTTTTCATATTTTACTCATACAAATCTTACAGTCTGTATGTATTACAGATTTCAATGAGTTTTCATAGGAGACCAAAACCCAAGCTCTGAAAAACACTGCTTCTCTCTATATTAGGTAGTTCCTATCTACACAACTGTATCAAAAAATACTGAATATCCATCCACAAGGCTTGGGTCTGCAAAACCATCTGCATGCTTTTAATTACACAAGTTACAGAGTGATTTGTTGGGTTTTCCTTAAAAGTTCACAAAATAGAACAACAGTGAAAGAAAACCCACAGTTGTAACCAAGTTCACTCCTACACAAAAGAGAAATCACTTTGTTCCAGCATTTGGGTGATTTGTGTTGCATTGAACTTTTCCACTATTCTCTTGTTCTGTGATGGCATAATTATCTTTAAGGATATTCCTGTAAAACTGGCATTTCATCTGCTGCATAATTTATGGGTTGGCAAAGTTTAAATACATTTAAATGACACCCTCACCATTAATGCCAGGCAGACAAAGGAGAACAAGCAGGATCCTGAGGAGATGCCATGCTGCTGCTTCACCACCTTGTGCGGGGCCTCTCAATGCCCTCACCTGCATTTCCCAAACATCTGATTTCACCCAAATCAGGCAGATGGATTCTGAACACAGCAGCAAGGAAATTCCACGGATACCACACTCAGTGCCCTGTGCCAGGGAGCGTGGAAGAAGCAGATCAAAGCTGATGTGTTGATACTGATCAAAATGGAAAAGATCAAGTGGGAGATGATCTTGTTCACAAAGAGGAGTTGACCGAAAATAATTTGTACAAGTTTCAGCTTGTACAAACTGTCCTTAAAATGATAAAACTTACAAAAATGTAAAAAATATGCTTGAACTGCAATAAATCCTACTAAAATAACACTCAGTCTAAAATGTGTGAATGGCATGGATTTTATCTATGCTATGCATCAGAAATGGACAATCTAGTACCCTCTACTTGCTTTAAAAACACTGAAATCTCTAGTACATACTCAAAAAAACATAAAACATGTTCTTAAATTGCAGGCAACTGAACTTAATAAAAACCAAACAAGTGGATTAATGCCAAAACAGTCTTTACATCAATCCCACTTCATCCATGTCCTGGGAACCTGATGGATTGATAAATGAAACATTTAATTATTATGGCAGCCACAGACTCAAGACAGATGTCTCTTTAGGAATTCCCACTTTGAACCCATATCTTCCAGTGAATCCAGCTCATAATATTGTGGAAAGATTGCCATTACCTCCAAAGGAAGGATTAAACTATGGCAAATTTTCAATAACATACTGCCTGGAATGCTAATTATAGCACTCTTTTCATGAATATTTAATTTTCTGTTGGGTCTTATGTCCTTGAGCTAAAGCCCATAACTTCTATCAATATTAATGCCAATTATGCATTCAGATCCATAGAGATCAGAGAAGTTACCCAGAGATCTTAATATGCCCAGTCTTGTTTAACTATATTGATTTTCAACTTCATCTTTACCTGGTGCTGTATAACAAGGATACCAAAATCACAGAAGATTTCAGCCCTTTTTAAAGGGCACAAATGATGATGATCACAGTAGATCTCATCAGCATCTGATACCAGATAAAAGCTGAGTGAGCTCGAAAACACTGATTAACTACTAATTATTAAAAGAGGAGGAAAAGCTTGAGACTCTTCCATTTTAAAACCTAAAATCCACATCTGTAAGACTATCACAACTACCTCACTTAAGCTCATCTCAAAGAGGTGCTTCTGCTCAGAAATAGACTTTTGAGGATACAACTTTCTCCCTCATAAGTAACTCAAACAATGTGTCTGCAAGCTTGAAATACAAAAAAAAGAAAAAAGAAAAATAAAATCAGAGAGAAGCCATGAGAAATTAATAACTAGAAATGATGAGTTATACTAAAGTATCTGTCAAAGTCTGAGGAGAAAATTCTATTACTTGGGTCTACTACTTACTCCTACATTGGTACATGATAACAAATACATCCAGGAAAAAAAATTGCTCCATTGCAGTCAGTGGGGGAAAATGCTGTCAGGTATTAGGGTTTTATCCACTGGGTGTTTTTTCAGATCATAATGGATTCTATCTACTGGGTGTTTTTTCATTCTGTACAGAATCGTGCAGAAGTTTCTCAGCCTAATGAAATTTTGAACTTATGCTAAGCAGTTTTGAGGTTCATTGGCAAAGTGAGAAAACATTTATTATAAAGTTTTTTTAAAAACTAATATTTCAACAAACCTCTGCTCCACCTGTAGATTTCTCCTCTTTCCCCATCTCAAATGAAATGAGTGGGTTTTTTTTGTAGGTCCCATAATTCCCTCAAGTCTTTTGCATGGACTCTCCAGGCTCTCTCAAAGACTTCAGCAGGCTACAACGAGAGCATTTAATAATCACATCAGTTTGAAGAAGACTTTTTTCAGCCAATCTAATTCCAAAGACAGACACCCAGCTCTTTGTCCAGCAGCCCATTCACTCACTCCAACACTCCAAGCCATGACTTTCAGAGCTCCCTTCCCAGTTCTCCCTTCCCTGCCAGCTGCCAAGCTTTCCAGAACTTGGAATTTGTAAGAATTAGAATTTGTACTCCAATTTTTAAGAAATGCCATCTCTGGATCCAGGTATGTACATACATTAAATTAAGCAATTTCTCTCAGATTATGTCAGTGTAAGATGCTTTTCTCAAAAATCCGTTAGAAAAGTTTTGAGGGAAAACTACATCTGTTCCATCTTGATTGTAGAACAAAACGAAAATGTTTCACCTTCATTTTCATGGCAAAAAATTTATTTCTGGTTAACTTTGTTAAAATTTGCAAAACATTAAGTAAACAAAGCAAAAGATAGAGTTTATTTTTTTCCTTTTTAAAACTATTTTTCTCCCCATAGATATTTTCAATTGTACAATTTCAAAATAAACACCCAAACCCACATTGTTTATGAATTTTCATAAGGGCCACTTTGATTTGTAAGAAAAGTCTTACTGAAATAATCCAGTGTTTGCAGATCTCTGGTACCAGGATTTGCTACTCTGAGTAAATTTTTAGGGGATTTCATATGGTACCTGTTTCAAGCCCTTCACATTCCTCTCTGCAGTTCAAAGGTTTTGTTACTTGTCTGCAGCACAAAAACCATCCAAGTGAAATTGCCTAAAAACAGCACAGCATGAACGTAAACAGCAGCTTAAAATTCAGAGACTAAAATTCTATCAAAACAATTTTTATGCTTCTCCATCAAAAAATATCTATTTTTTTCTAGAAAGATTGCCATGGATACCTAATTTTGTCTTATATAAAATACAATCATTTTTCAAACACCACAACTGATCAACAATTTCCTTTTGCATGTGGAAGAGCCACTTCAGGGCCACATTTTTTACATTTTCCAAAAGCTCTCCTCAGGTTGAGGTCACTTTGCCTGGTATTTAAGTGGAGCAAGAGCTTTTTAATGCTTCTTAAAAGAAAGGGGATGACAAAAATCCATTGTGGTTCAGCAACCTCCCCAGTGTCAGGACACTTTGACATGTCACCACAAGAGCTTAAACACAACCCCATGAAACTCGTGCACAACGTAATGTTCAAGAGGCACTGCACAATTCATGCAATACAACAAATTCCTCCTCCAGCCTCACAGTTTGGTTGGTTTTGTCCTAATAAATAAATGCATAAATAAAGATGATAATTAATTTATTGCTGACGGTTACTTTTCACCAGAAACTGATGTGCTGCTGCTGGGGAGAAGCACAAAACACATACCATCAAAAGGCCTGAATGAGCATCAGCCTCTGTTATTAAATCACAGATTTCAGAAGAGCTCTGTGAATTTTCTATCTCAGTATTAATTAAGATTTACCAACATACAAAGCAAAGCACTGGCAAGCATTTTGCATAATACTGTCAGAGTACAACATAAAGCAACAGTTCCAGATCTGCGAAGCTACACTGCACAGGAAAGCCCCAATCCATGTTTTTCAGTTTTTGCCACCATTTAACTTTTCACATATTAAATATTTGCAGCTTAATCTTAAATTTTCACTTTTTTAAGACTTAAAATCAGGCATTCTTATTTCAGAAAAACAAGGTTTTGACCAAATACTCCAGGCAGTGAATTACAAGATCATAGCCTGAGCACATAAAACAATTGTAGAATCATCAGCCTGAGCTATTTTAGATTAAGTCTAGGTGGGTTTTTTTCCAAAAGGAAATAAAAAGTATGCATTTTAAATTCTAGATTTTGCATTTAGATTCTAGATAAAGTTCAGAAGGTCACAGCTTAATCTCAAAATGTACAAATTTCACCCCAAAAATCCCAGTAAAAAAGTGATAAACTATTCCTCCCTACTTTTTCATTAAATGAGGAAGAAAAACTAATCAAAACAGAACCAAATCAACAAAGGGGCCAAACCCTCTCCTAGTCCCTAAATCTACCATCTTCTCCTGGAATGGGGAATGCCATTCTTCAGAGAGGTTGAAAACAGGATTTGGAATGGAAAATTTACCTCAGGTACTGAGGCCTGGAAAGCACATAATTGCAACAGCAGCATGAAATTCACCCTTTACTCTGGCTTGAAGTGCTATTTGCCTGGCTGGTTTATGGTGTTTGTGCTCTAAGCTCCCTCTTTGCACACACAAAGGCTTCAATGTTTACACTGTAAACATCGTAGCAAGCAAATAAAAGCTCTGGTTAAGAAGAGCAGGGAAGCTGAAAAGCCCACTTTTAATTGCTGAATTCTTAGGGATTTTCTAGAAATTATTCCAGACCTGATGGTATAAATTATAAGACTAGGTGCACCAGGCTGCCAACACACAAAGATTCCTGGTGTTCTCAGCCCCAGGGAGGAAAGGAGATCCAGCAGCTTTCAAGGTGGCCTCATTATCTACAGAAAAATACATTAAAAAGGAGCCTGTATATAGATGGTTGCAAATTCTGTAACCTCCCCATTACACATATTTTTGTATAAAGAACATCCTATTTTAAAGCAACAAAAACCAGCCCTGGATTTGGAGTGGGGAGAGCTGGGCTGGAAATCAGAGTGGAACAGCACATCCACTTGCTCCTCACTCTTCTCTCGGTCCAACTCCCCAGCACACAAAAGGCTATGAAAGAACCATTAAGTTTGCACCACAGCTCAGCTGGTCTCCACTCCTGCTGCTGCCAAAAGGGCCCTCACACTCTGCAGAGAGGGATTTTTTTCTAATTAGCACTTCTCTGCCTTGTTAACACACAAAGAGCACTGTGGCATATGCTTGCCAGCCAAAACAAATGCAGTGCTAGAACTTGTAAGATCCTGAGACCACGATGTCTTGTCTCTTATTGCAATGCACAAAGGGTTTTATGTGGGTATGTTGTAAAAACTAGAGGAAGAGAGGGAACATGTATGCACACAATGAGAAAAAAAAAGAAAATAAATGCCTTTTAACTGTATTATATCTAAAGCATTTCTGCTAAAGCATCCGTTAAATTAGAAAGTGGACTGTTTGTCTGAACAGCAGAATGAAAATCACATCAAGCTTTTGTAGATGGAAGGCCAAGAACAACTCTTATTTATTTTTTGAGACAAATGCCACCTAGCAGTGACAGGAACTTGGCCAGGAAGGTCAAAACCAAAATGAAGTAGGGCCTTTGTGAAAATGGATGAGTAAATTTCTATTGATTTCTTTCTACTTCTTAAGGAATCAAATTGCTGCAAGGCTCACTATGGAGCTCCCAGGTTTTTGCTCAGTCGGTTCAACCTCGACTCAGTAACCTCTGTGACACATCTGTTTCAATTTATTATACTCAAGCCAGTGGAATTTGCACTTCTTTGATGTCCTCATAGTGATTTGATTTTCTCTGGTTACACTGAGGGTCATTAGGTTTAATGTAGGGCAGCAGCACATGCACTGATTTGTAAGCAAATGTAATGCCAAGTGGTATTGGGTGTTAAAAAACCACAGCTGGAGCACAGGGGGCCCTAGACAAAGTCAAAAATAGAACTGAATATTCCTCTAAAAGAGAAAGTAACAGCAGGACTCAAAGAATGCAACACTGGTTATGTTCTGTTTTCTAAAAATAAACCTAAATACCTCAATAAATTAATAAATTTGAGGCCATAGTTGAGAACATGGGTTGAATGCAGGGGAAGTTTGTTATTCAAGCCTTAGAGGAAGAAGGCTTAGCCCAAAGGGGATACTGAAGGCATTCATCAATGGATCTCTGTTTATACTAACAACAGACTTGTGTTTGCTCCAGAGTTATACAGGTGTATTCACAGGGACCTTGAGCTCTGCAATCCTGCAGTTCCAGCCCACTCTGCTACTGCCCTGAAGGGTTTGAGCATTGCCAAAACAATGTCTGCTTAGATTTGGGATTTTTCAACATGTTATTCTTATCTATTAATTTAGGCAGAGGTTGTGCAGCAAATATCAGTAAATTGTGAGTTTTATACAATTTTCCAAACCAAAGGCCAGCTGAATACCTGTTCTTTTTACCTAAATCCTTCTTGGACATTCAGAAAAGAGACACCAAACTGGGGGAAGCCTTTTTCCATGTCACAACTGACTGCTTTGTCTCATTGAGCCAAATCATCCTGAACACACATTTTGCACTCATTTTGCACAATCTCCTATGCATTTTAATACATTTAGATGAGTTCTGCATACCTCAATTGCCACTTGGTTGGCAATCATTTTTCCCACCAGAGGAACAGAGAGATCCTGCCAAGTCAGCTAAAAGCTAAGGAACAGGTCAGAGATAAGAAATAATTAAAATAAAGGTCTCTTTACACTCAGGGAAGTTCTTGCTCCAATACAGACACACCAACAAGGAATGCCCTCCATGGGAATAAGCAACATACAGTCATATCCAAAAGCAGGACTACAAAGGAGATAAAACTTGGTCAGGTTGTATATTTAAACAAATTAATAATAAAGGGAGATTACACCAAACTCCCCCAGTTTTACTGTTGATCCTTCTGGCATCATGAAGAGCCTGTGACTCTTTTTTAGTGTGTTAGTAGAGGATTTCCAGAAAAGGGAAATACAGAACTTCCCACATATAGAAAGGATAATGCAACTAAAATATTGAAATGACACTCAGTAATTCTGACATTTTAGACTTCATTTCAATAATCCTTAATATTTCTGTTTCTCACTTCTTTATCTGTAAAACTTGAGGGTTTTTTCAACCGCAGCATTGTAACACAGTAAATTATTGCCTATCACATAGGCATCCACTATGCATGTATAAACATAAAATATTAAAACTAGGAAGAAGGAACTTAGTGCAGTGGTTCTGTAAGCTCTTTGTTCCAGAATGGTTTTCTGGGGCCAAATACAGCTGATTGACACCTTTAAAACATGGTTTTTTGTGATTTCTTGTCTGCACAGAAAAATTTGGTGTATGTGCATGAACAGATCCCCTGCACCACAGCACAAATGGGACAGACCCTCATGTTGCACTGGAAGGGGAATGGGAAAATGGGAAAAAATTTCCAAATGGAAAAAATTCAGGTCAAATTCTCTATTACTACATCATCTCCAATGCTTTGGAAGTATTGAAAAGCACTCTCAAAGAGCTCTGAATTTCACTCTGTGATACACATAATTATTACATCACACAGATAATTGCATTGGGAGGAGCCAACATCACATTATTTTGGTTTTTGCACTCAAAGCTCATGGCCACAAAAGAAGCAGCTATGTGCCTCATGTTCTCCTTACCTTAACCAATCTCATTTATGAAACTGAACTTATGCCATCAATTCAGAGGCTCTTTCAAATCATTTCAAGAGTTAAATCTCTGCCATTTTCCTTCCATCCTTACCATATGTACCTTTTTAGAAACAATATCATCCTCTGTGCTATTAATAGTGAAAGGCAAATCTCAGGAGGATCATGAGTAGTCAGCACATCTTAATGCTGATTCCAAAATTAAAAGCCAGAGGGGCTTCTTTTCCCTCTCTGAGGTCTTCCAGCAAATTATTGATTGTTGCTGATCTTCTTCCATTAATATATTTCTTTCTTACAGCCTGAGTGATTGCGTTAAAGTGCTTAGTAACTCTCTAATCATGTACATCTCCTGGGGCTGAAAAGAGCTTTGGTTTTAAAAGTAATTTGTTTCAAATGAGGCCTTATTCGTCCTAATGTGAGGGTCAGGGGCTTGGGGGGAAAAAAAAAAATTCCAGGATCATACTTGGAAGATCCTAAATTCTAAGCCATTTGAGGTATAATAAAATAATAACTCAAATTGGTATCTTCTGAAAATCACCTACCAGTAAAAACCACCTATGAATACCTACTGCTAGAAATCTAGTGGTTTAGAATATAAAATCCTTTTAACAAAATATATAATACTAGGGGAAAAAAATTAATAGCTTCCAATCTTCAGCAACCTTAAACTCAGACACAAAACATGAAAACAATTGAGCCACAACACTCAATTTTTTTCCTAAGTACTGCAGTAGCAGTTTAGTGTCATATCCCAGTGGGATGACCAAATGCTTTCACTTCCTGTAATAACATTTTCTGTTCCTTGGCTTGGATTTGTTTAAAAGCCAACAGTATTTTCAAGGTTCGTGGGAAGTCCTGATACTCCCACTCACAACCACAAGCAGAGACAAAACCCTGTGAAGCAAAGCCAGAGGATGCAAGGGTCCAACACTGAAGGAAGGAGGCTTGATACTGGCTTGATTTTTGTCTTTTTTTTTTTCTTTTATGTATTCTCTGTATTCTTCACACATATATTTGGAGCCCTGTAGACTATAGTTGTATTCCGTCTCATTTTCCCAGTTCTTTTCCATGCACTTTACCTAGACAGAAAGACAAAACACATTCTAGAGCCCCTTTCCTATCTTGGTTATTAGAAACCAAGGCCAAAAACCAGCTCTTCAGACACATTTTCATCAGCAAAGTACAGACCCATCTGAGGGGGCAAGGCTTGGATTAAGGGGGTATTGCATTGCCACTTTTGCTCCATATTGGTGCTTTTTTGTTAATTATGCTAATTTACCAACCTTATAACACTGTATGCTCTCCTGTGGGGGGTAGGCTTTTGTGGACATTTTCCATAACTGTCCCTGGAGGTCTTCAATGAAGATCCACTTTTATATTACCTCCCATACTAATATTTTCTTGGAAGTGTGGGAAAGGTTGAAAAAGGCATCAAATCCACCCACACAAACCCCACAGGTACATTATGTGTAGAGATACAGAGGATCTTCTCTAGGCTATTTGAGCACTTGAAATAAAGCCATACGAAGGAGTGGAAGTTTAAAGAACTTGGCATCAGCTGGACTGCAGTCCACATTCTGTGCTATTTTAAAAGTAGAATTCAGCTCAGACATGAAGTTCCACAGAGAATATTTACTTCCTTACTTATTTGAAATCCCTCTTCTTGCCCAAAATGAAATCAAAGACTGATCTTTGAACTGCAAAACAACACCTCCATGGCAGGCTTCCCAGTGTGTCCTACACCTTGAACTTTTTCTATGAATTCTAAACCAAGTCTGGAAAACAGGATTTGGATGGAAAATTTGGGACCTGTGTAGTGACACATAGGTACCTGATGTCTAAGAAAGGAAAAAAGGGGACAGAAAACACGCAGAAATTGGTCACTGCTGGTTTAAATAGAACTCTCTCTTGTGATCAAACACTTTCTTAAATCAGGGCTCCAAGCAACCACCATGAGCACTGTTGGTGTGAAAGAGAAGTAGGCAAACCTTTCTGCTGGTATGTACTGAATTAGTCTGGCAGAAAAAAGCAGTTAAACAAAAATAGTCTATTAGCTAAACCTGGCAGCTTTTCCACTCTCTGCAGCACTCAGCACCGTTCAGGTAACAGACAGGTCCTGGCCTTGTATCAGCAGAACAAAGTGGATCCCACCATTCACTCCTCACACCAAATATCAAATAATTCCTTTTGCAGTATACACCACTCAGATTATATTTGCTACAAATTGTAAGATTCCATCAAAGACTTATAGATTTTTGGCTATTTACTCCTAGATTGTATGTGACATCTATTCAGCACCATAAAATGGTTTCTTGGTGTGGGAAGAAAAGGGGCCTCAGGTCTCCACAGGAGTCACTGAAGACAAAAGAAATTTATCGTAACAAGTACTTTGGCTGAGTGGGTCTGTCAGAGAAACTGCCTTTCCCCTCCTAAGAGGATGTGGTTCTCTTATAAATAGGGCAAAAAATATGACTATTTCTCTTGGTTTATCCAGGGAATGCACTGTAACTTCCCATATGCAAAATTTAATCGGTTGGTAAAGTTTCTATCTCTCCAGTCCCTGATCTGTTAAACTACAGGGTTTGTTAGATCTAAGGAGAGGTCTGATCTCAACATCAGCAAGCCAGGAAAAAACTGCAGCTCAGCACAGTTTCCTTAGCAGGAATCTTAAGCTTTTCCAGATAGACTTTGAATCCAAACCCTGAAACCACAGTTGAGGGTATTCAAGCTGTCTGAAATCCAGATTAAAACCCAAAGGAAAATAGTTTCCTTTCAGAAGCTCTAAGTATCTCAAAGTTTAGATTTAGTTCTCTCCCCTGAGATACTCAGTACCTGAAAAGGACAAGAAAGTTTGTAACATCCGCTGTGTTTTGCCAATAACTGTTAATTTTGTTTATGAGACCTGCTTGTCCTAAATAATCCAGTAAAGTGAAACACATTCCTGTCTTTTCCCTTTTTATATCACCAATGTATTCAGGGACCTTGCTGCTAAGTGAAGCTAGTGGCGGCTTCTTTTCTTCTTGCAGGAAGAGTAAAACAAAGATTATTAAATATGTTGCACAAGCTTCATTCCTCTCTAAAACCTGTGTATAATATTGTAGAGTAGCTTTTAGCTAGCTTCACTATTTTTTATACTGCTGAAGTCAATTAAATTCCATGCATAGTCTGTATTTCAGATTACTTGATGCATTTTTGACCAGTGTTGTATTAAGAAGCAGATGTTTTAGATGTTATTGCCATCCAGAGGAAGATGCCTTAAGAGCACATTGTGTGTGTAGTGATGTACTTCCCACAAAACAGGGCTGTAACACTTAGGCTGCCTCAAACTAAAACTTTTAATTCAACATAAAGTAATTAAGTGGAGCATATTGGATCTACAAGCAGCAAGTGAAGTGCACAGGTTAATTTATTGGTGTTATTTATATGGCAGCTCTGTGTGCCCTAGGCAAGCACAGACCTCCCAACCCACTGCCAGAGCATCTCAGCCTCACCTGATCCACACAGCTCTCATCTGCTACCACAAACACCAGATCACTGATAATGAAATGTTCCACTTCATTTGACCTTCTCTTGTACAGAGATATTAAACATGTATAAAAATTGTACATTTTCTTTCATTGATTTCAGAGCGTATTCAAGCGAAAGCAGCAGAACATGCATTTCAAGAGCTGTCAGACACTCAATTTACTGCTGTTCTGGGCACTAAAATGCACAGGGCTCAGAGAAAATAAAAAACAAAGCTACAGATACATGCTCAGAATACAGAACATCCCAAAGATAATTCAGCTACTTGCCAGCAGGTTTCTCAGGCCTCAATTATTTTCACATTTGCTATGCAGACCACTTAGAGACAGTGTAACAGTGTATTTACTGGCATTTCTCTCTCCTTTTAGTATTAAGTTTTAATTCATCAGTTAGATCTTCATATTTTTGTATGTGCATTGTCATGACTGTGTGTGTATATATATATATTTATGAACACCAATAATTAAGGCTTTTCTTCTACATATTTAAAAACAGGCTTAAAGGCAGTCGTGATCCTCTGATCTGTCCAGTGGATTATTTCCTTATTAAAAATTGCCTATTTTTGATTAAAATGTGACATGAACTATATCCTCTACAAGCAGATATTTGGGCCTTGCACATCACCTTCCTAGAGAGAGGGATATCAGTAGCAAAGGGCATGGAAATATTCTACATGCACCTTGTGCTTACCAGCATAATAAATACCAGTCTCAGCTTGGGACAGAGACAGTCAAGTGATGTCTTTCACCTCCCTGGGAGCCCAGCTCTGTGCTTAACTCTGCTGACTAAATTAACTCAGATCAGAGAACCAGACAGATAGCGTATTCCTCCCAGAAAAGAAAAGAAAAAAGGGTGAACATGGAATAAAAATAACGACCTCGCATGAAACAGAAGCCTCCACGGCCTCACACGCTTCTGAAATGGTGCAAAAGGCTTTAGTGAGGTTATTTTAGTGTTCTGAAAAGAATTTTTCATGTCTTCTAGTGAGGTAGCAGCTATATTAGTAAGCATAAAGCTTCAATTTCTCACATCTGAGACTCTGGACTTGCTGCCTGTGGCCTTCCTTCTGCAAGACAAGCTTTTACTCAGCAGGTTCCTGGATGCTAACAGGGGCATGTCCTGAAAAAGTTCCTAAAAGGTGCAAGAGAAGGCAGCCACTACAAAAACTTTTCTCAGTGAAAAAGACATTTTTGCACTTTTAGATTACTTTTTTGTTTCTTCACATATGAAATAGTGGTATGTTATAAACTAGAAAATGGCTATTATTTAAACAAAATAAGCACCCTCCGAGTGGTCCATACGTGGATTTGCTTTGTTCTGGGGCTAAAAGTAGCTGGAGTTCCTTGGAATGTTTAAAGGCACTTATTTTTCCCAAACAGGGGCCCAGAAACAGGCCTTTAGGAATTTTAAAGGGGTTGCTGGTCTTTCTTAGATGATGTCCCAGGTTTTAGCTTTTATATTTTTCAGATTATGTGCTGCTTTAGTGTGTAGTTCTGAGCTCCATATTAGGGGATGGTGAGCTCTCTTCACAGAGTAGGGAGACAAAACAATTCCTTCTCCAGCTGGGGACCAAGGACAAATGATTGAAATTTCAGGCCCAAGAGCACAAACAACATGGACTGAAGAGAGAAAAACAAGAAGGATGTGATTTGATAACCTAAAGCTGTAATTGGACAATTAACTCCAATATGCAAATGGAGCAGAACTTATAAAAGTGAGAGACCCCATGACCAGTTGTCCATTTTGGTTCATCTTGGGTGCAGCCCTGGCTGGGCTCTTGTGCTGCCCAAGGTGCATCCATTGAGGCCTTTTAATAAATCCCTACTTTTTTCTTTAACTCTCTCTGGCCTCTGTTCTAGCTCAGCCTACACAAGGCATCCTGGAGAACCCTCATTATCTGCCTTTGTTCACTGTTCATCAGATTTCCTGTGGCAGCAGCACTTTAAAAGTTCAGTTTCCTGTAGAACATAACTTGTGCTTGACTGCACAAAGCCTGGCTTTAGCCCAGGCCAGGCCATTGAGTGGTTTCAGTAATCACATGGCACAGGGACAACTTCATGTCACCAGATACTCTTCTCTGCTTTCAAACTACATTCTGTTCTTTCTATTAGCCATGTGGGTCAATTACAGGATGGTTTGGCTAGAAGTATGAATAAAATTATTAGTTTAGGAATTTTAGTCCTCTCTCATATAATTTCTCTAATTGGTCTCAGTATTTAAATTTTTCATGAAGAAAAAAGTTTATTATTTCATTCAAATCAGTATTTACCATTAAGTTTACCATTAACTTAATTTGTAAAGACAAGCTTCAGATAAAATTAGGAATCTTGAATTATTCATGGTGAGGTCTACTAATTTTACACTATTATTTCTTATGTGAAACTTCAATGTGTCACACCAAAAGGTTTGGTGGTTTGTTGTTGGTTTTTTAGGTTTTTTTTTTTTCTTTTTTTCTGGCAGAGAATAAATGCTTCAAAACACTCCCCAGAGAACAAAATGTAGCTGTCACATTGAAGATAATGCATTTAATCTCTTTGTTCATTGCAGCAATTTCAGCAAGCTTTATTTTACTGCGTTTCTTTATGGCAACCCTGCAAAAAATTCATTTACTAAGTAAGCAGCCTGATGGTCTGTACATTTCTATCCACTTAACAATTAGATTAGTGCTTTCAAAATACTAAAAAGCAGCAGTAAATTCTTTTTATAAAAGCTGCTAAACAAAGGAAGCATGTCAGTCATTCCTCAAAGCAGAGATGCCAGTCACTTCCTAATCTCCACAGATTTAGCTGAATTTGGATTCAAATTACAGATGATTTTTAGCCTTCTATTGCAAATCTGGCTCAAGACCCATTATGCAGGTATTTCATCTTAATTCATTTTGATGCCTATAGTGGGACATATCCTAGTACCAACACCAAATCATTAAAAGCACTGACCATGACTTAAAATGTGTTAAAGTTTTCAAAATAATCTTTAAAAAATACACCTGGAGCAAAGAAATTAATTACATGTATAAATTTGGCTGTAAAGAGAGACAAAACAGCTCTGAAAATCACTTTCCTCTCTCATGTTCAAGTGGTTCCTGCAAACTCTGTTTAGTGCATGCTCATAGTGAGTGGCAAAGGCTCTTCCAAGCACATGCAGCTGTCCCAGGATCAGTGTCAATCCCAGCCAGAAGGATTTGGCCTCTGTCTATCTGGCAGAACCATTCAGATATGGATCATTAAAAGTTTCACTGCTAGAACTGCAGAATGCTCTTTAAACAATAAAAAAAAATATCCCTCAATATACATTAGAGCCTAAGGAATATCAATGCTCTGGCATTTTATTTAATATGACTTCCTTTGCCCTTTCCAAAAAGGGCACAATTTTAACAGATATTTAATTCACAGACCACAACAGCCTATGGAACATTGAATATGTGTTACAGAATGCTTTCTGTATCAGAAGCACAATGACTGCTTCCATAAGAATAAAGGATATTTTCTCCTGCTTTGTGAAGAGGTGTATAAAGTTACACTGATTTTTCTGCTACTTCTGCTTTTTGGTCATGCCAGCTGCTAAAATTATCCCTTGTAAATTAAGTTGGGCAAAAGCAATCTGGTATGGGATCTTAGACTGCAGTAATAATAAACAGAGTATATTTTATATTTGAGGCTGGAGGTGATTATCTGGTATGAAATGTTACAGTATAAGAGGAGACTGACCAGAGCCAATTGTTGCCACTACCATGTATATAATAAGACCTCCATGCCAAACCAGTATCAACTCAACCAGTAGCTGAAAACCAAGAAATAATTAACAAATAGAATTACTGAGGGGAAAAATTTGAATGCAATCTCAAAAAATAAAATCCAAAAAACATATATAGAATAAACAGCCTAGGACTATCTTCCTATTTCATAGTAAGGAATCTAGCAAGATAACTGAATCTATTTAAACAAATTCACAAACTGGTTTTGCTAATAAAGCTTTCAGACAGTGAACACAGCTCCTCTTGGAAAAGTTGGGCTTTGTAATATTCCCCTGAGGAAGGGCAACCAGGAGTTTTGCTGTGCACTGGGAAGAAGCAAATTTAGAACTCAGAGACCTCGAAATGCTTGTGGCTTCTTCTCCATCTATAGGTCCCCAATTAAAGACAGATGTTAAACATATGCTTCAGTCTATTTCAATTTGGGAAGTCAGTGAAGCATGAGCTCAAGGCTTAAATTCTGCACAGGGATCACTGTAGAAGTGGGGAATTTAGTAATAAGTAACACTTAACTCTTAAGTGGCAGCTTGGATTAGTGGTATGAAAGTGTTTAATGTAGGAAATCACCACCATTAGCTTCATTTTAACAGATGAAAGAGCTGGGACACAGAAATGAGTGATTTGTCTCCAGACATACAAAAGGCCAATAAAAAAAGAACCTAGGGAAAAATCCTGTATTACCTGATTTTCAGTTCACACTCACAGTCTCTCCAGCCATCTAATACAAGTCCCCTAATTGCTGTATTTAACAGAAAAATAACAGCATTTTATGAATACAGACACTGCAAACCATCAGAGGGAAATGGCTACCAGACCTGCACATATGCTGTAGCACAAATCTGCAGTAAATCTACCCCAACACAGCAAACAGGTGCAGTCATTGATTACTTTTTGTAGAGAAATAGAACCTGAACGTGTCAAAATGTTGGTAGCCCACACTGACTGGAGATGTCTACCTTCATTACACTCCTGATTTTGGAGCAGTTTCTGAATAACATACATATCTATTTTTCTAACCTGACACAGTTTCCCCAGAGATGCTAAACCAGACATTTGCAAGACATTTTTGACAAAACACATTTCCAAGACTTTCTTTACTTTTTACTGAATTCTTGCCCAACTTCCAAAAAATCCCATGCAGTCTTATTTGGCTTATTATGGATGCATGAATGAAAGACTGCAAGAAACAGCAGTGATGCCCAGTACTTGTCATAAACACAGAAGAATCATCAGCATCTGCTGAAAAAAAGGCCAGGTCTGACAACTCTTTAATTTCAGCCTTCCTCAAAGACTCATCCTCACCTGCCATCTCCACGGCCGCTGCCTTCAGGTTCAAATTAACTCCTGAACAAAATAAATGAAATTATCTCCCATGTTGGCAGCACAATATACACAAGACACACATCTGTTACCAAAACTGTGATGTTCCCTTATTTCTTAAGCAGTTGTCAAAACTTATCACTGCCTCTGCTATTTCACTTGTGTGAGATTTATTTAACATTCAAAAAGATGAGGCACAGTACAAAAGGTTTTAAAATACCAGCATTTGTTCACCACCCCAAAAATTTAAATTGTACGGAGAATTTCAGACATCAATAGAACAAAGCTGTTTTAAATGACATAGCTGACCACTAGATAGAGTATTTTTATTCTGTACCTGAGCATTTTCTAAGCTCAGGGGCTGCATTTTCCCAACTGATATTTTACTGTAAACCTGAAAACAGCATGTTAACAAGTCTATGCTAATGTTCATGTTTGGAAAAAATCAGATCCTCAGAGTTTCATTACTTATTTTGTAATTATTTTAACTATTCCCTCAACAAAGAGTATTTTTGCTTACTTCTTCAGATTTCACAGTTTATGTACAGAATTGCCTTTTAACAGCCTCTCTGTGGGCTCCCACAACCTTAATTCATTTGAAACCCATATAAACCTCTATGCCATCTGGTAACTTTTTGCAATCTAATTATCCTGATAAATGTATGCACCATATTAGACATTTTCCATTACAGGGGTGACTAATGTTGCTTCTCTATTTACAAATCTGCCTGCAGATTTCTGTTACAGGCCCATTTCAAGAGGCTAACAGACTTGTTCATTTAAATTTATATCCTACCCCATGCCAAGGTTTTCCACCAAGCATTCCTTGAATTACAAACTCCTGTTTATTCAAATCAGTTTCCTGTCGTGTAAATTAGCTATATAAGGTAACAAAAAATGCCAGAGAGTTTGTTTTGCACATTTTTCTTTTTTTTTTGCATGTTGCCAAGTGAAATTTTGAATTAAATCTTCGGTGCACCATGAAAAGAGAAATAATAATTGAAATATTTTATATAATTGAAAAATAATTGAAGCTGCAGTTTGTGGTATTTGCTGGGTCCCCAGGACGAAGGATGAGTTGAGAATCTGACTCCATGTTCTTAGAAGGCTAAGTTATTATTTTATGTGCTTATATTATATTAAAGAATGCTATACCAGAAACTATACTAAAGAATAGAGAAAGGATACAGACAGAAGGTTATGAAAGAATGATAATGACAAACTCGTGACTGACTCCTCAGAGTCTGACACAGCTGACGGTGACTGGTCATTAGTAAAAGCAATTCACATGGAACCAATCCAACATGCACCTGTTGGTAAACAATGTCCAGCCACATTCCAAAGCAGCCAAACAGGGAAAAGCACATGAGATAATATTGTTTTTTCTCTGAGGCTTCTCATCTTCCCAGGAGAAGAAAGCCCAGCAAAGGCATTTTTCAGAAAATACGAGAGTGACAGCAGTTTTCCCCCCCATTTTGGAATTTCAGGCCAGCAGCTGCATGTCTTGATGAAGGTTCTGGAAACACAGCTGACTTTGAAATTTGCATTTTTCCACCTGCAGTCCCCCAGTGCTTCACAAGTGGGACTCACTGGGGAAATGCAGACTGAAACCAAGAGACCAACACCTTTAAAATGCAGCTCAAAACACAGGGAGAAAACTTCTACTCTGCCCCAGCTGGGCACTCCATCAGCAAGTGCCACTGCCTGGAGCCCTAAGAAATGTGGCATGGAACAGTTCATGGAAAAATTTCATGGTCATAGACTAGCCACTGCCAAACTTTCCTAGTGCCTACAGAGAACAGTTTGTGAAATTACAAAAAAGCAATTCTGATAGGAGGAAGAGAGCTGCAGTTTATCTCTGTTTAGAAAAGAACAGTATTTTGTGCAGTCAGCTTATTTAACATCTGCAAAACGGAGCAAGAGGGAACTGGAGAAATGGTTTCTGCATATTTTATAGCTATACAGCTAGTCACAGTATTAACTAAGATTAGGAAATTACCTTTGGATTTGTCCTTATTGGACAAATTAGGATTAGGGATATTAGGATTTGTCCCATTAGTTGATGATATAAGGCTCACAGAACAATATCGTTTACTTTCAAAAGTGCCTTAAATCAATTCAATTCAAATTAAATTCAATGTGCTTATATCTAAACTCTTAAAGAAATCTAGGTTTTTTTAAACCTTTGAAATATAATCACTTATGCAAATGTAAGCCATCTCCTTATTTCCCAATATATGACACTTTGCTATGCTATAGATACCATTTTTTATAGAAATGTATCTAAAATGTGAATTTCTACATCCACATTTCTCACTAGTAGCAAATAAAAGCAACAGGAAGAGGGTTTTTCAGAAAGAGGTACAGAACCAGCAGTTGCACAGACTCCTGCCAACAATCCCCTCTTGCTCACCTTTGGTTCTATTTGTTTTAGCATATTTGCAACACCATGCTTCAGTTTGGGTATCTGGGTTCCTGCTCCCCCAGGAAAAGTGCCTAAAAAGGTTTCTACTTTCAGATGCTGGTGCAGGTTCCTGAAATGCAGAGAATGATGTTGGCATATCCAACAATTATTTTATCACCAAGCTTTTAACTTTAAACTCACCAGTTCCATTTAAGGTGCTGGCTGATAACTTGGTATCAGTGGGCTGAGCACTGAACTGAGATTAGAGCTGCCAGGACAAAAGTACACTAATTACACAGTTAAAGATTATTTTTACCCTGAACTCTACTGAAAAGGGAGCAGTTGGCTAAATTAGACAAAATTAATGAAAAAAGAAGCACAATATTAGACAGGCACATTTATTCTCCTTCAATTCAACCATTAGTAGTCTGTTTTGCTGCTGAGTAACACCAGGAAGGCTCAGCACTAATTAAGCCAGTCATTATCACAGCTAGGTGTTTACAGCCTTTAAACTTCTCACTCATTTCTTCTCCCACTAGCTCCTAAGTAAAACATTTGCCCTTTTTAACTCAGAGAGCAAACAGGTCACAATAAAAAATGATCCTATTTGAGGCTGTTAGCCAAGAGATTAGAAGAGAACAGCCTTGTACCTCGAGGCGCCTGAAGGATGTGCCAGAGCATCTGGGCCAGGGTGATGCTGGGGGCAGCTGGCACAGGGCTCCAACATCTGCTGACAGTGCCAAGGTGCAGGACCCTGCAGAGGATTCCTGAGAGCTGCACAAAGCTCTGCAGAGCTCACAGCCCTCTCCACAGTGCCTCAGACAGGTGTTGGTGCTACCCAGGCTGAAGCAGGGCTGGGAAGGTGTTTTCCCTCATTGCTGGGTGAAGATGAGCTTTCCCACGTTGTGATAATGCAGCAGGATGAGCAATGCCTGAATTTCAATAAATAACATTATTAATCACACCAGCTCACAGACTGGGTGACAGTACAGGCATGCAAAGCTTCATGTTAAATGAGCACCATGCTGAAAGAAAACTTGATGAATAAAACAAGGAAAGAGCTGTAACAAAGGAGAGCTGCAACATCCACTGTGTTTCTAATTAAGACTAAGCTCCTCTTCACTTGCTGCAAGTTACACGTGCATTTCCTAACACATCCAAAAGCTCTTCTTGAATCCCTCAGATTCAGAGAAGGCCCTAGAATATCCAAATAATTGTGTGAAAATCTGAGTCAATAATGGAAGGTGCCCAAAAGGGTTTGTAGGATCAGACCTCGTAACCAGCCTTTGTATTAAAAATGAAGGGGAACAAAAACCTTAATGATAATCCAGGAAAAAAATGCAACTATCAAAAAAGGCTCATCTTTCCTAAATGGTGCATGAATAATATATCAGTCTCAGAAATTTTTTTAAAGGCTTCAGCAAACAACTCCAGTGAGCTTTCTGATCAGAAGTAGTTATCTTATACCATGGTTGTAGTATAGTGCTACCCCAATACAGGATATGTCAAGCTACAAAATCACAAAAAATATCAGTAAATTGTTTTTTTCATTGCAGGAATACTTTTAATCTTCTCTTTCAGCCACTAAACCTCCCTCCCCACTTATTATTTATTTTTGGGTTTTGTGAAGCTTTTAAAAAGAAGAATTACCCACAGAAGTGCCATTTAAAACTAACTACTTTGAGTAGTAGAACCATGAAAGCAATTGATTAAGTCAGATGAAATTAGTTTTTCTCATTCCATTAAGTTCGACTAAGATTTTAAAATAAATGCTCTAAAGAAAGAGACATTATTAACAAGACAGAAATGCTTTTTAAAAGGAATAGAACAGCTCAATTGTTTTTTTTTCACTCTCCAAAAACAAATGAAAAAGGACAAACAAAAAAGGACAAATTTTTGAATATCTCCCAAAACATAAAAATTACTGATTTTTTTTAAAAAAACTTGGTACTTAATACCATGCAAATCCTCCATCAGATGCCATCATATGAGGGCAAAAATTCTTTTCACTAGGATTATTATTTCCCTTTTATATCAAGGCTGTACTCTGCTACAAAACCATATTCTAACCCTATCCAGAGCAGCAGCTGGGGAAAGGGAGATTGGAGAGACATAATGGGCAAAAGAGAAGAATTAATTTCTACACAGACACAGCTCATGCAATGATTAAAAACATGCAGCAGGTGTGCTGCAGATAAGTTCTCAGGGCCCCCATAGCACAAAAACATCTCTATCAGGTATGCAAATATTTGAATATCTGAAAAGCATGGTGTTCTGGGAAATCAGGACACATTCCTAGAGTATTTGTACATCAGGAAAGGTTCATCTTCCTCATCAGAGGGATGGAGAGCTGGGCCAGGCAGCAATTGTGCCATCAAGTGTGGTGCCATTGTGTTTGCTGCCTGCACGCTGTGGAATTTGCAGGGAACCCCAACAAGAGATGAGAATCTTGACTCCATGTTTCAGAAGGCTGATTTATTATTATATTATATTATATCATATTATATTAAAATATATTATATGATATTATATGATATTATATGATATTTATTATGATATTATATTAAAATGATATAATAAAACTCTATTGAAGAAAAAAGAGGCATCAGAAGGCTAACAAAGAAAGGAATGAATAATAAAATCTTGTGACTGCTCACAGCCTCGACACACGTGGCTGTCATAGGTCATCAAGTAAAAACAATTCACCTGCTAGGTAAACAACTCTCCAAATCACATTCCAAAGTAGCAAAACGTGGAGAAGCTGAAGCTTTCCAGCTTCTCAGGAGAAAAGATCCTAGCAAAAGGATTTTTCAGAAAATATGCCTGTAACATTTCACTCATTCTATTTAAATTAAATTTAAAAAAAAAATGTTTGTAAATTCTTCTGTTGGGTCCATGCAGAAGAGAGAACAAACACTTCTCGAGAGGTTTATTTGTTGTTGATCAAAACTTCAATCAAGTGCTTATGTGGAATGATTAAGGAGATTTTTTTTTTTTTGGAGAACATCAAATTTTATCATATTACTAAAACAAGCTTACAATATAAGAAAATGCACCTTTCTGTATACAAAACTATGTGAAGAAATTCTATTGTTTTAAGTCTAAACAGTTGAGTTTCAGGAGAAAGTCTATGGACTGAAGATGTTCCTTTTTGACATCTCTGAAAGTGTCTTTTGGTTTTGAAACAGGCTTGCAGAATTTTGAAACAAAGAACTGCTAAAGAAAATCCATCAAGAATTATTAAAAATCTATTGATAGTTATCAAACAATTTTGAGAAAAATTTTGGAATGTCTTGGCCACGGCCCTAATTGAACTACTTGGGCTGAGGCTAATTTGTGGCTTTTTAATGCTTTTGAGCTGTTAGCTCTTTCTACTTTTCTTATTTTATTATTTTTTTCAGAAAATATGTCTGCGACATGCACGCTGCTAACGAAAGGCTGGTAGGGAACAGAGCAGAGGTACAGCTGCTTCCTCCAAAGATATGAGATGGCTCCAAATCATCCAGAAACAGCTGCCAGGAAATGGTTTCTGTTACACAACTCGAGATGTTCAGAGCAGCAGGAACAGACAATTTGCCATAGTTCAGCCAAAACAGCAAAAACGAGCCAGAGGGACCCGAGCTGGGTTTGCTTTGTGCTCCAAGGGGAGGCAGAATAAACTGCTTTCCACAACTGAAATGTTCATTTGCAGCTCCAAGGAAATATGGATAGCTGTGGGAAATCAAGGCTGATTCATGAAAAAGGACAAGTTTTTGGAAACATAATGAAAAACTCTTCTTGCAAAAGAAGAACAACATGGCAAGTCTGATTTCTGATTAGATTTTTCAGTAACGAGTCAGGTGGAAGTCTACCAGAAATGAGGCAAATTGCAGATTGAGAATCATTCAGCTTCCTCAGCAGGCTGTTATGAGCGATGTGAGCAGTATCAGATGTGCTTATGCCTCACTGATTTATGTCAGAAGCGACAATCATGACTTAGCATAAGAAAAATTTGTATAACCTATTTTCCTGCAAGAGCCAACTGTGTGCAACCATTTCTTTTCACCTGCTGTGCAAGGGTCTCAACATCTAAACTGCACCCTGTGTGCAAAGCCATGTAGCACTAAGGAATGATGATCAGTATTTGAAGTCCATCATGCTCATGTCACAGTGACAAAGCCATAAATTGACTATGACATTCAATAGCATAAAAAGAAATCTTTTAAAATATAGGTCAGGCCAATAGTGAGAGATGAATAAAAGTAGGAGTCTAGCCCTAAAATACTCTTTAAACACATACAGCAACATTCTTATTTTGTACTGTCCATACCCCTCAATGCCATTCAATAAGATAAATAATATGTAATATCTCTCAGTATATAAGTCCCTTTGCCCTCAAACACTGAAGGCGCTGCTAGAATATTCTTTAACCTCACATAAACTTAGAATTCACTGGAAACAGGAAACAGTCCTTTATTATGGAAAAGCTGAGAGTTGAAAGGCAAAGAGGAGAATATTTGAGGAGAATATTTTTGTACTAATTCAGTTGTATTCAGCCACCAAGATGCTACCCCAATATTTCAGGATTCCTCCTAAATTTAACACTGTGATAAATTCCAAGCTAATAGGGAAGTTGCTCCTGTAAGTCCTCATGGCAATGATGCCCCTTTGTGTTTATAAAGCTTCAAATGTTTCTCCAAATATTAAGGGTGGATCCATCTTTATCAGTTTTTCATCAGTGACCAGTTTTAATCATAGGAAGACAGCTCATTTATCAAGTCAGAAATCATTCTTCTCATTTTGAGAACTTCTGATTTAAACAGCACACACGTTCAGCACTGATTCCCAGGCATTCATTTACTGATTATTTCATTATCAGCCAAAGAGCAAATATGGAGAGGAGTTAGCTTGGTTTATTGTCAAGCTAATTACTTTTCCTATGCCATTGTTTAAATTATGTAGGAATGTGTTGAAAACAGTGTTCATCCTCGGCGATTTGTTATTTGATGTTGCTTCGAGTATTAATTGCACATTATTAAAAATTATAATAAAACGATGACACTTGAGTGCATACATCCATATAGACTTGCTTTAATTTGGGGGGGTGAAGTAACCATAGGCAGTAAATACAATTCCTTCAATCAAATTAGTTAGAATACTTAGTTTGCTGCCTTGGTGAATTTGCTTAAATGCTTCCCTAAATTTTATTGACAGTATGAAGCTCATTCTAACAGTCAGCTCTTCAGTATATTAAAAGAGCTCATAAATGAATATAAAATATTAAAGAAGGTTGTCATCTATTACAGCTAAAACCAACTGTATGTGATGAATTCTAATGCAATGGTTATCAACCCTTCCACAGCCAGAACTGGAGAACTCCACAAGAAAACTGTCTCAAGGCCTGCACTTGCATAAACACATTCAGATCTTTTTCAGAATTGCAGGTAGAATATTATATTTAAACCTCTTATCTAACCATACAAGAATTATTATTTTTCAAGTAGTGTTTTATATGAACTCACTATTCCTCAGACTAACAGAGTTCCACACCATTAATTCCATAATCATGGCTGAGAATTTGGTTCTCACATCTTCATTCTAAAAGGACATTCATATGCAAACACACATATCCCATCAATTACTGCAACATTTAAAAAAAGAACCTGAGACAGTCATTGAAAAGACCGTATCAGTCACATTAATGATTTTATCTGCTATGATACACAAAAGCACATGTTTTTACAGTTTCAAAAGGAAAATGTAGTTTTGATTGCTTTATTGTCACAGAAAGGGAGTGTTAGGGTTAATGAGTCTAAGGGGATATGTTTTTAAATATTTCCTAATGCCATTTTAGACATTTAATTTAAAAAATCACTTTACTATCACTTTTTTAAAAATTACCAGATTTATAACAGAAATTGTGCTATAAGAGAACCATACAAAACAACCCCCAAAGTATTCTTAAATTCAGCCTGGTAATTCACACATCAAAGTTAGATCTACTCTCTACTGTATTTGAGTATTAGTACAAGTGGTTCTATACAGCCTAATGCTACTCAGTTTTCCTGACAGCTCCTGGCAGCAGATTTCCTAAATTGTTATGCATCAATTTAGAGCTGGAGAAAAATTAATTAATAAATTAATTATTAAGAAAAATATTAATATATAAATATTTATATATAATATAATGCAATTAATAAAAGAATAAGCATAGACATGAAATAAATATAAATAATTAATACATAAATATTGGTAAATAAATAATTAATTATATAACTTTTGCCAAACAGCAACATTCCCCCCCTGCACTTTTGTACAATCACTTACATGTGCAGAAACCCTCTGTTGTGAGAGTTCCCAAGAACCAAGGTTTTACACCCAAGTCACAAAAGTCACAGGAAAGCTAAATAAAAAATAAAAAGCTAATGAATCTTTAGCTACAGTGATGTGAAAGTGAGTCAATAATCCCTTCTGCCACTCACAATACATTTTTAACACACCTATTCAGTAAGGCCCATCAATTATTATTGAGAATCCTTCCAGCTATCACAAGGGGTGCTGGATATTTGATGTGGGCCTCATATGGCTGACAAGTATCACGACAGAATTTTCTAACTGAGGAGTTCTAGAGTCAATAAAATTGCTCTTGAATTGCTTTGCTGGCCAGAAAAACAGCAAGAGGGCAAAGAGGCAGGATGCCTGTTCAAAACTCCCCAAACAGTGTTTGGTGGGGGGAGTCAGAGTCATCATGGCCAAGAATATCCAAGGGAAAAAAATGAGAATATATTTTGCAGGCTTGGGCAGAAGTGTTCCCAAGACGGAGAAAAATCTTACCTTAGCTTGGATCCTTCTGCTCAGTTTCCCTTTGGTTCCTGATTTAGAGAAAGTTGGAATGACCTGCAGGCCCAGCTTTATTAACATTTGGCACATCTGGGAGTGCAAACCTCACAGGGTTCTGGCACCACAGCTTTAGCATCCCCAATTGACCTGGGAGCTGGTTCTGAGCTGGTTTCCTGATGGAAAAATTCCTTAGCTGAAAAACAAATGAACTGGCATATTTCTACTGATTTCACTTCAATTTCCATCCAAATAAGGGTTACTAAAGCTGGATACTACAACTGATCATGTGCCAGTTAAAAATAATCAAACAAAGCACTGTACATTCCTTACTGCTTTTGCTGCACTGAAGCATAAGCCACCAAAACAACCAAAAAGCCCCACATGACACATGCTAAACAGTGATTTCTGTATCTCTTTCTTTTCTGACATATTTCTTATCTACAGTTGAGCCAAATAGTTGAATACCTAGTGTTCTCATTCTGAATTGGGTCAGGCTCTTGCCTCAGTTTGTATTCTGACCTGCTCTTATCTTGAAAGCAAAGTGACTTCAGTATTGATTTCTCCAAAGGATACAGAGTGAAAAACATGAAGCAGTTCCATTCTTATTGTCAACATTGACAATCAAGTGCCTGCTGCTGTAAAAACCACTTTGAAATCCTTGCTTAAATTTGGAAATATTTGACCTGTGACTTCAATGACTGCCTGGCTATTTACAAGTGCATGAATAACCTCCACAAAGCCAGAGCAGAGAAGAGAAGCTTGGACTGAAGTTTTTTTTTTTTTTCTACAAAGCATAAATTTAAACTGTCCTGGTTAGTGTCACAAAGGTGGCACCATAGCTAGAAGCCAGCTAGGTTGGACAAAACTGTAAAGATGTGATGAGATGATGAGAAAGGAATAAATGTGCTGTGAAATACAAAATTTCATTCATTCACCAAGAAAAAATATCTACAAATCAGAGGTACTGCCAGTGTTTACCAAAGACTTCAGCAATGCCTCTGTTAACCTGTTAGCTTGCATAGTGGGGGAAAAATAAAAGGCAATTTCCTTGTATTTAAAAAAAAAAATCAAAACCCTAGGGTAATTCTTTCAGCAAGGCAAAAGCTGCTCAAAGTTAAGCCTGGTATTTTCAGAAATTCTTCTGAATGGCACTGGCATGACAAAGATCAAGAGACTGCAACAAATTTTTTTAAGTGTTGTTTCAATTAAGTGCCTAACATTTGCAATTATGGAGTTTTGAGAAGCTGCGGCAACAACATGCTCTCATTAATTTATCCAGCAATAACAGTTTTGGCAAGAGGCTGGAATCACAGGCCAATAAAACAGATGAGCAGGCAGGGCTGTCTCTCACTGAAAAGACAATTGGCCTCTGTAGGCTTTCCTGCAAAGTCCATAACTAATTAAAGTATTTAAACAGCCTGAGAGATTGAAGCCCTCTGCCAATCTTTTGGGATGTGCTCACAGGAGGGAGGCAAGAGTCCAGGAAGAGCACAAGGAAAGAATTCCATATGGTCACACACACACTTGTTTTACTACAGCTACTGAGATACAGGCAAAGCAATGAAAAATTGACACCAGTGTGCAAGAAAACACTAAATGTGTGTTTTTCTCATGTTGGATTTTTACCACAGTCAGTGCAGGCCTTCCAAACTTCAGTCAGTATATGCCTTCCAAAACCTTTTACAAATATTATTTATTAATTAGCTCACAAAATTTTCTTACAAAGCACTCTGGAGTAGCAAATTTGACCCCTTTGAAGGAAGTTCTGAAGAAAGATCAACTAGTTTCTGCAAACCATTTCTGAAGTGCATCTCAAGAGTTCCTCAAGGATATAAGTATGTTTACAATACATTCTGCCAAAAAAATACCGTATCACCATTTGGGAAAATAAATCTGCCTGGAGGCCTTGATGGCATAACAAGGTTATTTACTCATCCTTTACAGGATTAATTTCCACAACAAATAATCCCTATAGAGACTGGCATTATAAGCATTCCAGTTGGTACAGTTACACCTCAGGAAGTCAAATTTAGGCAACATTATATCAGATATGAAATTGTGGAAGAATGTCTCCACAATTTCATGAAATTGTGGAGACAAGATTTTTAGAAATATGTGTATGTTTTCGTATTAATTTTAAAATTAGATTTATTGCCTGTTAATTAGTTGAAATTATTGGCAAATGAATATTGATTTTCATCCTCTCCTAGATCAGACACAACACACATCAAAACATCCTGGCATAAGTCTCAAAGTTGCTAATCAAAAAGTAGAGACAATACAGTTTGAGCACATACCATTTGCTTTAACATAATTTAACATAGTTGTACTCACTTAGACCTAGTACCATTTGCAGCAACTTAATAAGAGAATGTTCATTCTTTTTTCAATGATGCCTGAGCCTCTTTAACAGAGAGAGGCAACATATATCAGTAGGAACTTGTCCAATTCCTACTTTGTCTCAAGCGCAAACAATCAAAACCACCTTCGAGCAACCATGTCCAAAACCACATGCACAAATCCCTTCATCCTGAGCACAATATTCTGTTACAGAGTAAGATTTTATTTAATCTGTGAGCAACCTATTGCTGTTCAAGAGAAGGTAATGATGCCTGTATAGGTGAAGATTTTAACACTAGTTCCCTGAAAAACTAAAATACATACTAGATTAATGTATTCAATATTTTTTCTGCCATTCCACTTCCTGCAAGTCTTTGGATGCTTTATTTCTCTACACATTACCTTCTTAAATAAAAGAAATGCAGTGACAAATAATGAAGTGGAAATGCAGTGAAGAAAAAGCACTGGATCCCTCAGAACTGAGAAGGTACAGCCTTTACTCTTTCACTACTTTGCTCCCCATCTCCTTCCAGCAGGAGATGGTGATGAAAATTTAGGTGACCACACAAATTTCCCTCTGACAGCATATAAAATTCCCTGCAACCCAAAGAGCACAGGGAAAATTAATGTAGATATTTTTGCAAATGGATTCTGACATCCTCATGTATTTCCTTGTGTCAGGAGGAATGGATGAGAATGGAGAAGATTAAGGAGCAGGGAAAAAAATTCTTAGTTTTTTTATTTTCCAAAATGCTTTAAACCAATTTTCGTTCATGTCAATGAAATTTTGACTTCTTTTTCTCATGTGAGCAATTAGACAGAGGTGACAGATTGTGAAAAAAACAATCCCACAATGGTATTTTCATTTGGACAAACTAATTGCCTTCTCAACTGACTGCATGCAAACAGCAAGGTCCTTCTGTGTAATGTCCTTACCAGAGCCCTGAGGAGCTGCATTTGTGTCTCTGCCCTGGCAATTGTTGATGTAAGAAGTGAGGCCTGGGTGATGCAGGACGTGCTGCATGACAGGGTCAGCAGGAACCTCCCACCCTGCTCAGCCCATCAGTCACACAAAGTGCTTCAGTGAGCATTTCTTACAGTCTGCCCATTGCCAGGTGTATTTTCCTCCCCACCACAAGTATTTTCTATTGTATTTGCAGGGATCCCAGTGGCAGGGAGAAGTGATGAATGTGACTCCCTGTTCTCAGAAGGCTAATTTATTACTTTATAACACTACATTATATTAAAGAATACTAAACTATACTACACTAAAGAATACAGAAAGGATACTTACTGAATGCTAAAAAAATAATAATTGAAAACTCATGACTCTTTCCAGAATCCTGACACAGCTTGGCACTGTGTGGTCAAAGAGTCAAAACAACTCACACCAGAATCCAATGGAACAATCACCTGTGGGTAAACCATCTCCAAACACATTCCACATGAGCACAATAGAGGAGAAGCAAATGAGAAAAGAATTGTTTTCCTTTTCCCTGAGGCTTCTCAGCTTTCCAGGAAAAAATCCTGGCCAAAAGAATTTTTTCAGAGAATGTAAATGCCACAATTTTCCATGTTTTATCAATACTTAAAATATGGGTCACACACTGAGCCCTCACTAATAAATTAAGAGACAATTTACACTAAGTAGAAAGCATTTAATTATTTTTATTCGCATAGCTTGAAGTCCTTTTCCAAAGTACTGATAGTGCTCTCCTTCACCAGGGCTGATGTTTCAAGTACTGAATAATTGAGAGATAAATAATAATCTATTATGACTACCAAGCTTTTCATAATACATTTGTGGGTTGTGATGATACTGAGAAATATAATAGGATGCTCCCAACAGCCACATAATATCTTTCAGCCAGAGGTTATGCAGAAGAGAGACTGAATCCAGTCAAAGAAGAAAACATTAAATGTGGGGAAGGTGCTGAAATGCTGAAGGATATTCTTCCATCACTCAGTGCAATAACCCTGATATGATAATTTTGGAAATAAGAACCTACTTTTTTTTTCATAAAGCATAAACAAAGAATCATGTCTAACTTTACCTTTGATCAGTTTGGCTGTTCTTAACCTTAGGACAGTGTTAAGACTGAAAGGAGTGCACCTTACTGCGCCTCAGCCACAGCAGAACTATCCCCAGAGAGAGTTACACTGCTCACCACAGACACTGCCCCTTCTTCCTAACAAACCCTACTTCTACAACAATTAAGAGAATAAATTCTGCTTCTTACTTGCTTTTATGTTTTGGGGATTTTTTTTGTGTTTTGTTGTTTTTTTTTTTTTTTTTTTAGTTTTGACTTCCATCCTTCATTCTTGATTTGATTCTCAATAGATCAGCTGTTGTATTTCAAACCAGAATATCTTCCACATCCATCTGTGAGGACCAGACCTGCTTCAGGCCCCCTTTCCTTGGTTGCAGCTCCATGAAGAGCAAACTCAAAGCACACTCCAGTACACCCCAACAGGAGTGATTCAGAAGATTGAGATAAGAAGATTGATTTGAGAGATTCAAAAGATAAATCAAACAAGCTTTTACTCACTTTCCAATAACTGCTATATGTATCCAAGAACTCAGCTTCCTTCTACTCCCATGTCCTCAAAACTGGAAGTGCTGGTTGCCAGCATATATCAGGAGCTAACAATTGCCTTATGCTAATTTCACTTTATATGTTCTTTCTCCAGTTGTCTTGGGTCACAATTCCTATAAAAAGAATGCAATCTCATAAATGAAATTGGAGTGCAGAGTAGATTTCACTATAATTATTGAAAAAAAATCATTTCAAATAGCCTGCTTGTGGTATTTATGTCCTGCCAGTAGCCACAGTACAAAAGTGGAAAAAATGACAATATATTGCAGAAACAGGGTGAATTTGACTTCTCAAAATGAAATAGAGCAAAGAGGTGGTCACTCCCTACAAATACTTCAGGAAGATAAACACCAGGGAGTGGAAAAGGCAGTACCAAGACAAGAACAAGAGTGGCATCAATATATTGAGGCAGTGAAGGATAAGGCTGCCAGGCTGGAGTGCTGAGCTCTGGAATAGCCTCTGAATGGGACAGACAAGACACACCATGCTCTGCTCTGTGATCCTGCTGATGGGCAAGTCAGGAGGTTTTCTTTACTTGCGTTCTCACCTCTTTGTTGCTTGGTGACTTATGCTCATAGAAAAGTCTCCATACAATGTAAATGCACTGTGAAGGAGATAATGAAGCACTTGAGTCCCTCTGTTTGGGTATGAACACCCTGTGATTCCATTTTCAAGATGAAATTCCCCTCAGGTTATTCAGTCCACACAAATGTACAAAATTCACTTTTACCTCATACATACACAGAAAATATTAACAGACCTTTCAAGCCTTGCTTTAATAGCAAAACCTGCCTGCTAAACTCCAGGTATTCTTTCTGGACTAGGCTGCTCCTGAATGGATATAAATGACACTGTGACAAATCAATTCCCAGGTGACAAAAGCCCAGCCACAGCAGCCAGGTAGGCGCGCTGTCAGAACCTCATTTTCCAGGGAAGGTGTTAAGAAGTTGTTTTGGACACTTGCTGGTATTTGATCCTCTAACAGCAGTTGGGAATGTAGCCAAACCCCCACGCTGTTGGTGACAACAGGCTGACAAATGCCTTCTATCAAATTGATTGATAAACTCTTTGCCATATTTAGTAATTGTTTTCCCCAACTTCTGAGCTTTATTTCTACCCTGCCTACACAGCCCCTGATGGCTGTCCACTGAGCAGCTTCTGATCATGAAACAATCAATTTCTTCAGCAGGTCTGAAAGCAGCAAATTTATAGAGCTGTCACCCCAACACCCAGCCATCTCCACCCTCATTTCTTCTGAGCAGGATGGCCAGGCCTGGAGAGTGACAGCAAAAACAAGGCAGAAGCACCCCAGGGAGGGACTGAAGGAGACTCAAGGACAAAGTCCACAGTCTGGATATGAGAAGATTTAGGGATTCTTTCTCTTTCACCAGCCCAATGAAAATTTCCAACCTCCCTAACGTGCCTTCCAGGATTTATTCAACCTGCTGTCACAGGAATGAATACATTTTATGAGCATTTGCACTGAAAACCAGGGAAGGCACCACACACATCAGCATTAGAACTCCTAACAAAGTCCTCACTGCAACTCAGGCACAAAGCTCCTTCCTCATAGAAAAAACACAGTTTACAGTACGAAGAGCAAGCATTTCTCTTTTTACCAAGAGTTTCAGCTAAATTGATCTGTTGGAACTGCCATAACACAGCTTTTCCTGAATGAAAAAGTATCCTATTACCAATATTATTACTGTATAAAAAACCTACCTCCCTGTTGAAAAGTCTATTAATAATTGGCAAAATGAGCCTTTTCACTATTTTCCATCAAAGACCATAGCTTGATACAGCAGTTACTGTATCATGGTATGGTCTTTGATGGAAAATAATGAAAAGGCTCATTTTGCCAATTATCACCTCTGTTTTTTTTTTAATTCCTGACGTGCAGAAAAGTTTAAATCATCAGAACTGTTTTCAAAAAGGAAGCATTTAAAAAGTACAGTGTTTGTAAAACACCACGCTACTCAGGTGCAGCAAAAAAAATGACAGCTTGCCTTTATTGGGAAATACTGTCCTATTACTGTAGTGGATCAAAAGCCTCTCTTATAGGTTCCAAACCTCTAAAAAGGATGATACTTGGTATTAACCTGCAGTTCTGGCCACAGCCTGAACACTAATTCCTTGAGAACAGTTTTGAAATAAGTTTCAGCTATCTTGAGGATTGCACTTTCGGGTGTAGGGTTTTTTTCACTTAAGGCTTTTCAAAACCAGGCTATAAGATCTGTGTTTCTAGCTAAAAGTGCCATTTAAAATACTTAAGAGTAACTTGCAGTATATCTCACTAAAATATACTTTTCTGACAGTTCAAAACAGTTGAAAATATCTAACACCCCCAGCAACTCTCAACTTCCCCCAGTAACTTTAGATGTGCAGAGACCAGAGAAATGTTATAAAATGAAGAGATTATTTCTGTATATTTCTTTCCTTGCCAGAATATTCTTGTCTTAGCAAAAGTCTCTCTTAAAAAAGTGTTCTAAAAGAAAAACAAAACCTTTTCGGAGAAGACACTGCATTAAGATGCTGATCTGATCTTCCTAGTTCTCAAACTAATAGCTGATACCAAATACAGTCTTTCTGACCAAATACAAACTTTTCAGCTTCTGTTAGGTGATCTGAGTATTGCCTGATACAAGGAGTTATTTAATTCAGTTTTAGATTACAGGATCAAAGCACAGTGAACAGCAGAGGGGTTGCTTGGTGGGTTGGGTTTTGCTTTTTTGGGAGCACATTTATCAGAATAGAAGAGACTTTTAACCCAGTTTTAGTGAGGCCACATATAAATGCCTGGCATTGCTCTTTTAAATGAATGACATTTCAGGTAGCTATTAAAATATAGAAGTAAGTATCTTATTTTTCACTTTCTCCCAGCTTTGGCTAAGTGTTTCATTCCTGGCACTTATCTTGAACATGAAGCTCTTGTATGAATTTATAAATATAAATTTATGATCAAACTGTAAGGCAAAGAAGACAGTGAAATTTCAGAGTGTGTTTTTCCCTCACAGTGTTTACACCCAACCCAACCTGCACCTATGCCTGTGGCATCCCTGGTGAGCCTGTTGACAGCTTCACCAACTCCAGAGCCAGGCTCCTCATTTTACATTCTGAAAAGATGCTGTTTTGCACTGAAAAATATGCTGTCTGTTAACACAAAGGAACAAAAGGCTGCTTGCACAAGGAAGCATGTGCACTTTGTTGCATTTCCAAAGACATTCAGCCCCTACACAGTCACTTTATGTCTGGATGTACAGAAAGAAAGCAACAGCTGAACAACACAGCAGAACAAACTCCTGACTGCAGGACAGCTTAAACCTCCAGGCAGAGACAAAGCTCAGCAATTCCTTATGCCATGGTCTGCAACACTGAAGTGACATAAATACACAAAATTGTCCTTCAGTGGGGCCACCCGAACACAGAACTCTGGTCCATGCTGGATGCCTGTGGCAATAATTTCTCAAAAGATTGGAATTATACAAGAAATGCAAGTGAACAGCTCAACCAGTTAAAGAAAAGGCAAACAAAACAACCAGCAAGACCATGACAATCAACACAGACTTAGGAAAAAAACCCCAAGGTGATATCAGTGGAGGTGAACAAAAAGTCAGAAGCGTACTAGGACACTGAAAGCAGCCATGACGTGACATTAGTCATATTTCTCCCTAGAAGCACTGAAAGAATTCCAGTTTCTGTCAGGTAAATGGGATCAGAAACTTTCCCTTTTTAAGGATAAAAAAATGTAAGTAATGCATAACCTTTCCAGGAGCTACTGATTTTATCTGTAAAAAACTTCTCTTTTGTAGCTGTGTGTACATAAAAGTTACAACAAGATGGATGCAGGGTGCAAACTTACTCCAAAAGTAATTTTGTTGCCTAAATGGTTTTTTTTCATTCTACAGCCCCTACAGCTCTTTTTTTTTCATTCTACAGCTCACTTCATCTGCCTTGTGAGCAGGCCATTTCAACTATTCTCTGCATTCTCCTCCAAACATTTTTAAACACCAGAATGCTTAAAGGCAAGTGGCAACACAAACATGGTGACTTGGTCACTGCAAGAGTATTTAATTAGAGTTGCCAGAGTGCAGTGCAGCCTTTTGGACAGAAAAGCTTTCAAGATATTTGCTTGGCAGTGTTATGGTGTTTGCCAGGGTGATAGGGAACCTCAGACACCTTGAACAGTTGGAATACCTTGCAGACGCAAAAATGCTCAAAATGCATCTTGCTTGAGTGAAGGGAAGCATTTCACATGGCAGTTCAAGTACCCCAAACCAACTTTTCATTCTCCAGTCTGTCCATTTCCCCTACCAAAGCAGCAGCTGCACTTCTTGTGTTTGCATTTGTAGCACAAAGCCTTGTGCAACCTCTTCCCACCAAGCCCACCCTGAGACCTCAGCAGCTCCATGGTGCCTCCTCCACTGGCCAGAGCTCGTGGTGCCTGTCAGACAGGACATGTGTAGCCTCTCCTTTATTTTCTTCTTTTCAGGGTTTTGATTTTCTGTCAGTCCTGTCTGAGTGGGACAGAAGTTGAAAGGCTTGAAGTGTTTGGCAGGCAGACAACAGACACAGGTGTTTCCAGAGGAAACTGGTTTTTCACTTTTATATAAACCATCCCATTGATGCTGGCAGTCCCATCAGGAGCCTGACACTCATTTTCAGAGGGCAGCAACAACCAAGCCTGCAGGGTAAATTGTCATGACCCTACCACTCTCCCTCCCCTTGGCTTTTAAATGGAAGAGCAGGGTTGAGGTGGGAGGTTCTTCAGACAACTTTCACAATTTAACAATTTATCTTCTGCTCTTTCACAATTTAACCTATACTGCACATTTTACTTGGCAGAACTTAGAACAAGCCTATCAAGGCTTCTGCTGTAAAAATCTGTAAAATTTGTTTGGTAAACCAAACAGCTGAAGAGCAACCACAGTGCACCTAACTCTTACAAGTCCCTCAGAGAATCTGATCATTGTTAAGGAAAACCTGAAAACCACCCGAAGAAAAATTAGGCACCGTTGGACACAAAAATTTGTAAATGAAATACAGATCAAAATAATGTTGACATAAATGAGAATATTTTCACAAGATCCTTTAAAAAAGAACACATATAACACATGGTCTTTGCTTTGGTAACCTGAAAGATTTACATAAATTTTCAAAGGGTAAAGATTTGCTTATGAAGCTTCCTATAAATCTTTAGTCTAGACTTCTGGTTCGTAGGATTTTTTATTCTTCCTTGCCATTTTCTAAATCCTTCCTGTTTTCAGATTAAAAAAATTAGTTCAAATTTATGATTTACAACTTAAGGACTGCCTTGCTCTCTTTACAGCTACTTGACTTATCTCTATTTTCCCAGAAAAAAATGTTTTCTATATAGAACAGGATCACCATTGTTATAAAGACCTCATGAATTGTGACAGTCTCTAACTTTGTAAAAAAATTATAATTAAGAGACAGAAAGAGCTTGTACTTGCCTTATTGCTTATATAAAACAACATATATAATAAACAAAAAAAATTTGTTAAAATTGCATGTAAGAAGGCTTTAACAGGTCAGGCCATCCAAACCCTTAAGATACACATACTATTTCTGAATTGCATATACTAAATTCAGTAGGAAATCTGGTATTATTACTGACTCAAACATCATTTTTGACAAGTCAAATAACACAGAGCTCAACCACTGTGCCAGCTCTCAGTTCCACACATTCCTAGAGAACAAATGAGTATTTCCTCATTTGGCAATTTCAAGAACTGTACGCTGTGTCTGACCAAACATACATTGTTTGCCTTGGTTCAAAACTGCAAGACTTTGAAAAAATACACAAAACAACTGAAAGAAGGAAAAGGTGTTGCAGATTTGCTTCAATTGGCAACAATTGAATAAAAACAAGTTATGCTTGAATATTGCAAAGTTAATGAACTGCATAATCAGGAGAGAGTATCAGCTGTCAGAATCATTAGAACTGATAGAAATGCTTGCATTGTTGTCCCAGCACTAATATAAATCTTAAAAATTAATTCTTTTGCTCAGACTGGCCTCATGCAACCTGTCATAGCCTAATTATATGCTAACTTAACAGAAGATTAATTGGAGCAAATTGAAAAGCAATATAAAAAGTGACATAATTGTTCCTAAGCCTCCTGATCTGTGGGTCACTCAGAGAAAACTTCATTAGCATGAACTAGAACTGATCAGACACCATGCTACTCTCTCTGCTGTCGTTGTCCACCCCATGCCATCATTCTCACAACCATCACAGCATTTCTTCCTTAAATTGCACTTCATTCCTGGGAAGGGATCAACTTCAAATGGCACCATAAGCTGCACTTTCATCTGCATTAATGTTACATTCTTAAGAGAACTAGAAATGTTTTTATTTAAGCACTAAACAGTCTCCACACAAGCACAGCAAACCCAACAGTGAACCATAGCAGAGTGGTTTTGCTCCTTTCCAGCTGATGTGTGCCCTTCCACAGAGCCACACAGGCAGATTGCCACCTTTAAATGAAAGAATCTCTAAAAGAAGTGGGAACTTGCCAGCATACTCTCTAGTCTTCCCTCACACAGTCTTCTAAAACAAGCTGTGCCTTCAAAGCATCATCCAAGTGGAAGATGCAAGCCAACAAGCTGCCAGAAACCAATTCCCTCCAAGACAGCCGAGATAACCTGGGACAAAACCAGCCAATGGACTGAAATGTTTATAGGAAGGGGACAACAAACAGAGCAAAAGACTACATAAAAATTGTTTCCATAGAAATCTTGTCTCCTAAAACAGTGATGGAAATCACCATGGCAACTAACTTAAGGAATTATGATGCAGATTTAAAATTTAACCATGGTTTAAGGATTAGAGGACAAGCCAGGCCACTGCTCCAGCTGTTGTATCCCTCTTGGAGCCAGCAGAAGCAGGATGCTTGCTTAATCACAAATTATTATTTCTTTTGCCATTAAGTAAGATCTATTACTAATTTTCTTTTCCAAAGGATAGAGTTGCACATGGGTTTCGACAACTTTTAGAAGTTATTTTTCAGTTGGCTCCATAAAACCCAAACAAGTGACCTCTGCCCACTGAAGACATTAGATTAAAAATAAATCCCTGATAGGAATGATGAAACCACAGTTATCTGAATATTTACTTAACATACTTAATGGCAATTAACCAACTCAGAGGAACTCAGAGGAATTTGTGTCTGAAAGTCTTCATTTTCCTTCACTTTCACAGTAGTAATTTTGGTGCTGCCACCAGTTTCAAGTAATGATGTATATTTAAAATCTTACTCTGAGGAAATCTGGAGTGAAAGTTAGTTATATTGCTGAAAGTTATCTTTCTCAAGAGCTGCCATTTTCCCCTTTAATTCCATTCCAGCTGCCTTATTTAGGACACAGATGGGTGAATAACTCCCAATCAACGGCTCACCTGTTCAAAAAACACATTTATTTCAAATATAAAGGTAATTTCTGAGGACAGTTAAACTAATATTACAAGGTTTCACTGTCTTCCTGCCTTTTAAATTCCTTACATTGCTTAAGAGTCTGAACAAAAGCTCTGGCTTTAAAGAGTAGCAAATATCACAGCAGATATTGGTGACCTATTAGCTGTGGTGGAATTTGCTATATTGCATCTGGCTGGTGCAGTTCCCTCCATTAATTGCACAGAGCCTGTATTTGGAAGCTCTAACTAATAAGCTAAGAGGGTCTTTATGGCTTTCAATTTTCCAACAGCTGGCTGGTATGGAAACAAGATGTCTTGGCACAGAGAATTGTTTATTCTTGTGTAGATTCTGTGTGCCTAATTATGTGTTACACAACAATGGAAATATGCAAAATAAGTAATGTGAAGCACCTAGCCCAATTCTGGCAAAAAATTCTTCCCCGTCATTAATTCATTAAAAAATGTTCTTATGCAGAGGTAGGATTTCAACTGCCCAAGAAGGAACACCACATTTGGCATATGCTCAGCACCAAAAAAAACCCCAAACCAACCCAATCCACCTCGCAAACACTGTTCATTCATTCTCTGAAGTACATCAGTTCATTTTGGTTGCATGTTTTGATTGTTGTTGATAATGTAAAACAACTCTTTGTTGTTTTACATTATGTTTTCTATGCATTGGTTCCAGAAGACTGGAAATTTTTCTTTATGCCACTGTGTTTTTCAAATTCTATCCTGTGGTTAAGTGGAGCATTGGTTGCTAAGATGTTTCACAGGGATATATGAATGAAATGAATGAATGAAGGAAGCCAAATTTCTCTTGCCCCTGTGCATTTATCACCATCAATTAGATGAAAAAGAAAAAAAATGAGATTAGACTATTCTTGCTTTTTCTGAAAACTGTTGTTTTGCCTTTCAGGTAAGAACATTTTTCCTTTTCTTTATCTGCCCATTCAAACTTTTGTGGAATTCTCATGTATATAATAAATAGGAAGAGGACAAGTACTCTCAACAGCTCTGAAAATGCTTCTGACTTCCACCACTCTCTGTCAAGTCAAGATCAGAAAAATTATGATAGCATGTTTCACATCAGACAGGAGTGTACAGAACACAAGCACAAATGTAAGACTCACCAGGAGTTAAAATGGTAAATTAAAAAAGAAAACCAACAAAACCTGGCAAAACAAGTTGCAAAAAAATTAAATAAACTTTTCCAAGTGGAGCAGATAATTCCTTTTGATTTATCCTTTTTGTTGAACACCTTATATACCTTTCCTGAAGTACAAAGAGGCTTTTTCATTATTAATGTCTGGAGGTAGCTAATTGCCAGTTAAGCAGTCTGCAATGTCACAAACTGCAAAAATTGTCCCTTATCTGCGGGATGGCTCCAGTGTAGAGCACCTGCCTTCAGCTCCCCAGCCTTGAGAGCCAAAGCCTTGACTCCAAATGGAGCACTGGTGAAATCCTCCCCAGAGAGCCTTTTCTGTGGACCTGTGCTTTCTGTGTTCTCTTAGGGACTGATGGAGAGGACAGACACTCTCTGCCACCAGTCAGCTTCCTTCCTGTTAACATATCCTGATTTTTCCTCAATAAATATGAGCACTTTCCTGCATACTCAGCAGCCACTGGTGCAAATCTCCTCTCCTACACTTGGTTTCCTTTGCACAGTTTACACCTTTATTGGAAGAAAATTAGTCATTATCCAGGCCCTTGACTACAAAGAAAGGAAAACAAGATCTTGGGCCATTCCAAAGAGAAAAACCTATTTGTCACTCCATACGATCTGAATCACAAAATTCCAACCATGGGCTGGCGTCCAGGGTTCAGCAAATGAGCAGAGAGAGAACAAACACTCAACCTCCATAAAAATGGTCTCTGGTGGTGAAGTGTTTGGAGAAGCAAATCCACTCTCTATGTCGTGTCCAAGATTAACATCCCTCCATAAGGATTTAGTAAGCAAAGTGCCATCTATGCAGATCACAAATTACATCAAGCACAAGACATTTCATGACCACAGGAAAAACTAAACAAAAGAAAACCAAAACATCACTCACAACCCAATGTGTACCAGTAGTTACACATTGCTAATCATATAGAAGACATCAGCAGTGAAAAAAGGACTGGATTCTATGAAACTAGTCTCAAATGTATTGGCTGGATATCTAAATATATACAAGAGTATTTTCCTGCTCTAATGCATTTGTGATTAAATAGTGTTTAGGCATATCTTCTGAATTTGTTAGCAGCTTCTCAGGAAGCTTTTCAGAGAGCAAAGGTTAATACACACTTGGAATTATCCTGTTGATTTGTCATCCCATCTTCATGTGGTTAAGCCCATCACAGGAGCCAATATAAATTTAACACCATTTCAGGAAAGGCTTAAAAATATTCTGTGACATACCATTTAGAGGAGGTCATGTAAGTTCCAAAGGCAGCCTTTCACATCCACAGTGTGACACTATTAAATCCAAGTGTTTAAAACAAGATCTAATTAAGATTACCCAGCTAGGCCAGGGATACACAGTATTTTACCTACAAAGCAGTGTAAAATGTCTTGAAGATTTGGCTTCACACTGATACCAATTCCAAAGATTTGCTGTTTGAGAGTCCTAATTAGGCAGCTGTATTCTAACAGATTGTTTAGCCTCCTCTGAACTAATATTTCCTAAGCAGCTTGCCAATTGAAAATACTTCATTCTCAAGACGTTGTCGCTTTTGGCTACTTTGCTCTACTAAATAACCCTCAAATTATTTCTGTCAGCAGCATGTCAGCTGACTGGGCTCTTAAGCTTCAGCCTCCCACTCAGGTGAAAAAACAAACAGGAACTCTTATATCTTTTGACTATCTAAATTGAAACAAAAGATTATTTGTTATAGAGAATGCAAATATTAAACAGTTGTAAAACACAAATACATTACCACCTGTAGCAGTCTGAGGTTTCCCCATTAGCCCCAATCATTAGGCTATAATCAATATTATCTGGTTCTCTCTAAAGTAGACAAGGAGTTTCCTTCACCACTGCTTCTCATAATTTATTTATTCATTTTTGTCAAATCTGCAATCAACCCTAAGTTCTGGGACAAAGACCAACCCCATTTTTTGGGGTACATCCACATGGGGTTTAAACAAAAAACAAACCCACAAAAAAAGAAAAACTGACTCCACACACATTTTCTGTGTAAATCAGATTTCTGAATCCTGGATGAAATAAAACACAAAGTGAGTCATAACAATATGCAGCACACCCACAAAAGCCTTCTGGTTTTAACTGTAAAGCCAAAGGTAGGTGCAGCTTCATTATTAAATATTAAATTCCTAGTGCTGCACAGCTGAATGAATTAACAGGTACAGGAAAGAGCTTTTCTACTTGCATTTCAGAGTTCATTTTACAATTGTTCACTGTGAGATTTACAAGAGGGTTCACTCACACATGTATGCTTGCAAATACCAAAGCTCTAATTTCTAACTGTGCCTTGTTCATAACAATCTTAAAAGATTTTGATATTTTCTATTAAACATTTTTGTTGACTTGCAACTTTTTGTAGCTTGAGCCACAAAAAAACCAACATGCAAAATGAGACAGATGAAGCCAAAATGCCTTTTTAAAAATCCCTAACCCCGTGGTTAAGTATGTGTTGAGATGGAATTCCCAGAACATTTGCATCCTCCTAGGGTTTCCATCTGCAAGAGTAATGCTCTGATTTCCATTCCTTACAAATACCCAGGTGAGAAGTATTCTCAGTTTTATCTGTTTAGGGTTTTCATGGTTGTCTATTAGTCACCAACAGGAATACAGACTGGATCTTGAGGTCCCACTTGGCAAGGACCTACTCCTAGGTCCCCATTTCCCTCATCAGTGCATCATATTATTAGAATTCTCCCCAACAGAATGGATATTTGCATTTCTTCTTGAAACTCATGGGGTTAGCAAAGCTTCATTAGAATGGATTAAAAGATGCTTTCCCTTCTAGTCTAAAGTAGATGAACACTGAAAAGGACAACTAATTGCCTACAGAGATGGGCCATGTGCAAGTGGAAATCTTTTTTCAAATAGCTCACTCATACCCCATGTAACCACCACAATTACTCTGTTACTGGAGAAAAATGTGGAAGGCAGCACAAAAGTCCTCTTGCAAATGTCCTTAAAGCTCAATATTCCATAGCCTTGGTTTTGATATTAAAAAACAAACACACACAAAACCAAAAAAACAAACAAACAAAACCAAGCAAGACACCCCAATAACTGTTTTCTAATGAAAGAAAGAAAAAATTCAACATCAATCCTTTTCAAAAGAGTAAAAGAAGCAGAAGCTACTGACATGATCATTCCTGCCCTTGGCAGGGAGCTGCACTGAGGGACCTTTGAAGGTCCTTCCTGACCAAACCTTCCTGTGATGCTCTGCTGTGTCCGCCTGCTGCTCTACACCATTATCAGAAAGAAACAAGGCCAAAAGGGAAGACAGTTGCATAAGTGACAGAAAATATTTCACACAGATTGCAACAAGCCATGAAACTTCTCTTAGAGGGCAAGTTATTTGTGTTCTATACTGGACAATTAATGCCATTAGAGAGCACAGAATTAATAGCCCTCATTAAAATCATCCAGAGATTTTCACTGCTACAGTGGCTGTGACCAACCCAGAACGCCCAAGAACAAATCAAGGTTGCATCCTTCACTCCCCTATGTATTTTTTGTTAAATACACATTTATTTATTATATATTATTATGATTGCTCTAGATCTCTCTGATTATTCACTTTCACTGAAAAAGCATTGCTTTACTCTTGTTGTAACAACATCCTTCGGCTGCTAATACAAGACTTCTATTTTAGCACTGAACAAGAGAAGGTACTCTGTTCTGAAGGTTTGAAATCTATGGAGCATTTTAGGGAGACTGAAAATATTTAAATAAAAAGAATCTCCAATATTTTAAAAAATAAAGAACGAGTTTTCAAGTCTGGGCAGACATGCTAAGAAATCTTTAAAAATAATTTAAAAAAATCAGTAAGCTATTTCCCCATCAAGTCATTTGTAATTCAGTATGATAGTGGAACCCTAAAATGGCTCTAAGTAGTTTTCAGGACACATGTAGAATACAAATTCAGCTTTCAATGTCTGCATATGTGCTACCTGAATCATTTGAGCAGATTTACTTGATGACAGATTTCAGAGAGATGGTGATAGGCAATGGAGATTATCAGAAGACAAAAATCCTATGCTATACAGTGAACCATTATAGAATCATATGTCATACCAATTCATGATATCTCTTCAATGGGATATCAAGATAAATTTAAGGAAACTGAAATGATGAATCCTTCAGATAAGGATATGTTGTCCCCCACTTTAGTATGAGTTAAAGTAGTTTTGTGGAAACCACTGCTCATGTACCTTAATACCTATTTTTTTTTAATCTAACATATTGAAGGAGGAATTTCTAGGGGATTTAAGGTGGGGAAGAGTTACAGAAATATTAGGAGAGAAAAAAAACACTGAGAATAGATATATAACTTTATAAAAATATATAAAATTGAGATAAATTCTCTAAAATAAGCCTTCATCAATGCAGGCTAGCACAGTGAATTTTATCATATATTAAGTCATCTGGGAGCCCTGTCTTTGAGACACCCAGAATTGCTTACCGAATTTCAGTGATTACTCTCAGATAGTCTGATAGGAATGTGCAGGATTGATCCCAATCAGCTCTAGCTCATAAGTCATTCAATTTCCTGAAAATCCTGCAGTGCCCCCTTCTCCCAGGTGTCTGAGACACTGCTAAAGTGTGAGGCACATCTGGCAAACACCAGGCACAATGAGCACATTAAGAGGGAAAAATGGCAGGCAGAGCTGAGACTGCTGAGACAGAGATAACACCTCCTGAATTCATGAGGAACAGACACCAGCGTGAGAAGGAATAAAACCATATGGAGGGAAAATCACCCTATCAAACTGGGGTCTCAACCATGAGATTCAGCCAGTTTTGAGAACCACTGAGAGCAGCTCCTCCAGCTGACTGACAACAGCAAAAAAGCTGCCCAGCAGCCTCACTGGGATGGGCAGTGCAGCTGCAGGTTAGTTCCAGCTTTCCACTGCCTGGGCAGCCAACAAATAATTGCTGTAGGCTTGCAAACATCTCCTGTTTGCAGAGCCTCTCTGTCTGCACAGTGTAGAAGCTGCTCCAGCAAAGAAAACCCCTGAGGAAGGACACTGGGCATGAAGCAGGAAAAAGCTTGCCTTTATAGGAATTTTTTTTAAATTACAAGAAAGAAAAGAAGGAGAAGGAGAAGGTGAAGGAGGAGTGAGGGAAAGGGAGAGGGAGAGGGAGAGGGAGAGGGAGAGGGAGAGGGAGAGGGAAAGGGAAAGGGAAAGGGAAAGGGAAAGGGAAAGGGAAAGGGGAAGGGGAAGGGGAAGGGGAAGGGGAAGGGGAAGGGGAAGGGGAAGGAGCTGCTCTTATGTATGACACTGCTGCAATAGTCCCCCATCCTGGAGCCTTTCTGTCTGTAGCCAGAAGAAAGGATTAAGCCACATTGCATACTTTGGAAATAAACTTTCTGGTGATGAGCTGCCAAGTGAAGGCCAGCTTTGGATTAATTCCAAAATTCCATGCCATTATTTAGAAGTAGAAGAGCAAAACTATAGCTTAGCATCAATTAGAACAATTAGGCCCAAATATAGTGGCCTGTACACACACCTGACAACCATAACCATTCTTAACTAAAAGCTGTACACCACCTTCCATCTGTTATCCTGACAGAGCAGGGCTGAGAAATACCTGGAACAAGCTGACATGACTCTTCTGACAGCTTTCATGACTAGTCTAACAAAGGAACACAAATCTGAACTCCTGGGTTTCATTTCCACCCCTGGGGCAGTGCCTGGATTTCCTTCCACTCTTCTCTGTGCTTTTCCTTGCCAACTTGCTGCCTGCTTTCTCCAGGCCAACAACTACAATTTCCATTCCCAACACCAACAGGCACTCAGGCAATATGCACATGTTGAAGAAAAGATGTACACAGGAAAAAAGCTGCTGAATTGTAAGAAGAATCATTTACTTTAGGCTTTAGTGACATTTAGGTTGAACCCACAGCTTGGAGCATGAATTCAGCCATTATTACAGCATTTAACTCAGGTCATGACTAACAAAATTAAAGGTGAGAAGTTGCAATGACTTCATTTGCTCATTGAGGAATTATCTTTGCAATATAGGTCTCATGATATGAGTAACAAGGCACAATTCACTCAGTTCTTCATGAGACTAAGACAGCTGGTGTGAACTCAAGATTTATGAACAAGTCTTAGGCCACTGTTTTCAGTTTATGAAGTCAAAAGTGAGTTTAAGGCTCCTTAAATGGTAGCTCCATTTAATACATTACACACATTGATCAACAGGAAGTGCTTGTGAGCAGCTGTAACTTTTAGTCACATTTCAGATAAAATGGGATAATTAGGATACGTAGGATTGTCTTTCTTTCACTCTACTGTACTAATTTATGTCAATTATATCACATTTTGATAGGCTTAAAAAAAAGAGCATTCCAAATTACTTATATAAAACCTGTTGTTCTGCAAATTAAATTTAACTTGCTTCTGTACCATCAATAAATTTGAAAGAAGGTTACATATATTGGAACTAGAATTTTGTTGAAAACAAAGCTGCAGCCTGCTTTCCTGGATGTGTTTACATGCATTATTATGGTTTGATCTGCTTCCTAATTTCTGAAGCAATGCATTTTTTCTCCTCTGTCATTTATTTTGAATGCAACATGTTCACAAATGCTGATTACTTTTCTGCTAGGGATTTTAGCCATCTGTGCTAACACAGTTGCTGAGAGAGTCACACACAATAGGAGTAGGAGATAATAGTCATTAACATGAAACAACAATAAAAGACCTAAATTTGCAAACTCCAACTTTGCCTACAGTTTATGATTAATGAAAACTAGTGCTTACTGAAAGCTGATTATGTGTTTCATTCTGTGTGAAGCCTGAGGGGCTGAAGCTTAGAACACTAAAATCCTTCAAATTCCACCCAATTTAATGAATCTCTTCAATTAACTTTGCAGATTGAATCACCGAGTCAGCACAATCAGTGCAGCAAAACCCATTAGAATAGATTTTACTCTGTCTTGCTAAAAAAGCATCAGTTGGTCATCACAGCTGATTAAGCAATACAAGACAGCACAGCACACCCAGAAAATTACTTTTCCTTTGAAGTCACAATTTCACAAGTTTCAGAGTGCTGCTTGCCTGCTTACCTAAGGTTAGTTTAGAGTTTAGGCAATGTTTCAGCTCAGGGGTAGACAAGCACCCATATTTTATGTGGTGTAGCCATTACTGTTACCTATAAGAGCAGGAGTGCAAGCAGAGAGTTACTGGGGAGAAAAGACTCCAGAAGCTAATGAAAATAAAAACAAAGCAAAACAAACAAACCACAGTTCAGACTTTTTTCTTAATAATTTCCTCAGTCATGGGGTTTTTTGTTGAATTATCAGCGAGCCAAGATCAATGCCAAGTAAAATATCAGATTAAACTGAAGCACTGCTGGTTATCCTATCAAGGCCATAAGTGAGACAGCAATGTTTGAAAAACATCCTGTGCAATATTCTCATTATTACAGTGGCATGAACTCGAGGGTCCTACAGGCTCCGCTAGGTCAGCTGTCAAAGCCAGACTGGAGCCTGGCCACTGCACATGGGCTGTGAGAGCCAGGGGTGCAGGATCAGCACATCTTGGCTTTAGAATCACAGATTCACAGAATTAAAAGATTGAAGAGACCTCCAAGGTCATCGAGTCCAACCCAGCCCCAGCACCTCAACTAAGCCCTGACACCCAGTGCCACATCCAGGCTTTTCTTAAACACATCCAGGGATGGGGACTCCACCACCTCCCTGGGCAGCCATTCCAGAACTTTATCACTCTTTCTGTAAAAAACTTTGTCCTGATATCCAACCTATATTTCCCTTGGTGCAGCTTGGGACTGGTGGACACAGCACCCAATGGAGGAATAGAGCACTCCTATCAAAAAGGCAGAGTGAAGCAACTTGCAACCACTAAAAATAAGGCCAATCCTACCCATCTCAGTTTTATTCCCTCTGCTGTTCTGACCTTATTGAGCCATTAGCACTGGGCCAGGAGATGACAAGGAGCTGGACTGCTGCTGGTGCAGGGGATGTCCTGCCCAGGGAGAAGGGAAGGTGGCACCCACAGATGTGCCACCAGCACAGCTGGCTCCTGGCAGCTCACCTAAAGGCACACGGGGAGGTTGGTGGGCTCCTTTGTTTTTCAAACAAAGTAAAAAATGCACATGGATTAAATTCTTACTGATCTACCAGCTCCTTCAGGAAGGGTTAATGACAACTGTGTGACTGGCAATCCCACTGGCAACCCCACAGAAGATCCATTGCTCACTAATTTATTCAAATATGTGGCTTTTTCCTTCCTCTACTGTTTCACAGAACAGAAGAAAGTACTTTTGAGAAGATGTCTATCCTAAGGAAAAAATTACTAAGCCTAAAAGATATTCCTTTGCTGACACTCTGGAAGAAATGACAGGCTGTAATCCCAAAATAAAAGAGTCTAAATTTGAGTTAAAATAAAACCTCTAGGTCTATTTTACATAAACCTAGTTTTTGGTTTAATCAGAACATTCAAAACTATCTATAAAATTAATTACATCACATATAACTAAATTATTAAATGCACTAATTATATCACATAAATTTAATTAAATATCAAATTACAGTCACAGTTGTACAACAACTATGTTTGGAGACAACAGAAAAAAGACAAAATGTCTGATTTTGTGAAGGCCCATCACTTCTCCCCTTTAAATCAAATCAATAAATCATCTACTTCTAATTAACTATAATAGGCATAAAACAAATACTCTATGAAAGAGAAATGTTTGATCTCCAGCTTTTCTTGCTTTAAGGTTTTTAGTGAAAAGTTGCTTTTTTAAAAATCATTCCACTGTGTCCTGCTCATAAACATTCAGTGCATTCATATGGTCCTTCTCCACACATCATCTGTATTCTAAGAGAACACAAACCATGTACTATGTATTCAAATTCCCTGTTTTTCACAATGTTAAAAAAAAAAAAAAACCAAAAAAAACCCAACAAAACCAAAAACCAGTCTTGGCTTAAGTTATACACCCAGAAGCTTCAATTCTAGTGATGTTGCACATAAGTATTGAAGGGGAGTCTGATACTCCTCTACTGCCTGACAAAAGAAAACCTAAACTCTTAAAACCAGTGTGTGTTCTATTTTATTTATGCTACCTGAAATTCATTCTCAGATCAGCTCAGATGGTTTTGTGGGTGAGGTTAATTCCATCAGTTCCTTCACAGTGAGAGAAGAATTTTTAGAGTCTGTAAGCAAAAACAAAAAAAAAACACAATGAGAGACTGTTTTATCTTTCCTCTATAAACCTCCAGGACTGCTTTGCCATTGTACAGGAACAGCAAAGCAAATATTCCTGATAGAAAGGTGTCATTCAGCTGAGGGTTCTACAGTCCATAGACTGTTCTGACACAAGTCCTACAATTTGACTTCTAGTACTGCAAATTCTATATTACATCAGTACATTTCACTGACTCTCAAGGAATGATTCAAATCAGAACTATTAAATTGTTGTCCCAGAATTCCTGATGCTTCATTAAAAAAACCCATACTTGCAGATAAAGAAGAAATTCAAATTTTGAGGTACACAGTATCCATTTAACTGTCAGGAAACAGCACACAAAGTACTGTGAGTTTTTGGTAAGAAAGGTTAACATTCTGAGAGAATTAAATTTCTAAGAGAAGTAGTTACAATATATATTTTGAAGTCTTTAGTTAAAAAAATCAATCACACACACCAAAGAGTTTTATTTGTCTTTAGTGCCACATGAAAGACACATACAGACCATTTAAAAGTCAGTTAGTCCTCAGTGCAAGACGAGATCAAATTTGTGTTACATTTGGGTTGGATTTTAGCTTTTTTCTGGGATAAGGGAGATGTGTTGGACTTTTAGTTGGTTGAGGTTTTTTAAACAGTTCATTCATTGTTGCAGAGCACGACTTGCAAGAGCTCTTGACTATTTAAACCAACCCACAGAGGAGAAAAAGATAATTTAATATATATACTGTCCATCACAATGCCTTCAGTTTTGTTACTGTGCTTCCATTGTGCCACTATCACTATTTGCTTACAGCACACTGTCAGATTAACACCATTTTATTAAAAACTAATGCAGTTGTGAGGCTGCAAATATTAAAATTTTAAATATGGAGCAGTGTTTTGCTCTGATAAGTTTTTTTCACTCCAGAAAATTAAATAAAATCAATCCTCTTGCCTTCTTTAAAATGTACGCCTGCATTCTAGCCCAATATCATCTCATTTATTTCTATCAATTGGAAAACTGGTCCTTCATAATGATAAATGATATAATAAAAATTATAAAATATTCTTTACAATAATATTTTTATAACTTGATTCTGGAATGTGCAGTGGTGTGGGAGCAGCAGGAGCAGGGGGTGCAGGGGACAGGAAGGGCCATCCCTGCTCACTCACACAGATGCTTCCCATGATCCCACCAGCTTCCCCCAAAACCTGCTGGAGCAGGTTCAGCACCCTTCTCCTGTTGGCTAACAGGGACATGAGTTAGTTGGAATACATAGTGAACTTGTGAATTACCCAAACAATAATTTAGGGAACTCACATGCTGCACTAGGCTGTGAAAAGGGAACAAAGTCCTCTTTGGATGTCTGTGGATTTGGGGTGGCTTCTCTCAAACCCAAGGAACCCCTGAACTGAAGCTTACAGAATACATTGTCCTGTAAATTTCAGGAGTTACTGTGACAGCAGTCTGTGTGAAAGAGAGGTTTTGATGTTAAGCTGACAATCTTTATTTTCTCAGTGGTTATAATAACCTTAATAATAACAATTAAAATATTAATGATTATAATAAAATAAAATTTGTAAATAAAATTATATTACATTATACATTATAATAACATAATAATTTCTTATATATTCTTTTCCATTATAAATAATAATATATATTACACATAGTATTATATATATTAATATATTATAATTCTATATAGTATCAAAGTAATAACAATAACAATAATAATAGTAGCAGTAGTACCAATAATAATAGCTAGCAAGCCTGAGAAAAGCAAACTTGCTGCTTCTCTATTAAGTTGTTCAAAATTTTCTGGCTCCCACAATGTGCAGCATGATCAGAACTCAGGATTCAGGACCACCCTGAAAAGATTTACCAGGAGATATCCCCAGTGCAGTCAGAGCTTGCCAGGGTCTCCAGCAGTTTCATATCTGAAGGTCACAATTTTGAACACAACCTTCTTTACTATAAAAGCTTGCTGATACAAAAAAGAGTTGAGATTTCCAAGTTGCAAAGTGGCAGCACTTAGTTTCTACAGTTTGCCTGGCTTCCACTTAGACACAAATTTTAATACAAAGAGGGGAGGAAAGACAATCAGAATAGCATGTGAGAATAAGAAATATGAGATCCAAGACATCCCAGTATCTGTCAAAGAAAAGACAATCAGAATAGCATGTAAGAACCATAAATATGAGATCCAAGACACCTCAGGACCAGCCTCTGATAAAAATATCTGTCAAAGAGTAAAGAGCATACTAATAATAATACATAATAATATGTCAGCAGTCTTATTAGCTGGAGCTAACAACCATGAGTGCTTCTAGCTCAAATTTGGACAAGAAATGAGAAAGTCTAATCATACCACAAGACTGATACAATCCTTTCCCTCTTCTATTATCACTTAGAAAGCTCTTATTAAAATAAAATCTTTAGAGTACAAATTAAGAGAGTCATCTGAAGATACAGAACTGATTTTCAATAATTCCTGTAAGCCTGGAGAGACTCCAAAAGCTGTAGCTATATTTAAAACCAGTAAGTGAGATGAATCAGGCAACCTCTGCATCATCAGTTTGAGTTCCAAATAAAGTAACATGAGTAAGAGTCTGCCATTCAGAACTGCTAACAAAGCTTTTAGTGAGATTGTATAAAATCAGACAGGTGTGTTTAGGGCAGCTGGACTTTGTTTGATGGCAGCTTGTTTAAGGCAGTAAAGGGTTTGAAGTGTACGGGTGAGATCCTTGGCATTTCAGCCTGAGAAATATATAATATCTATTATAAAATATATATTATATATATATATATATATATATAATATATATATAATATATATATAATATATATATAATATATATATTATAGTATTATTATATATTGTTATATATAATATATTGTATTGTATTTATATATATATATAGATATGTAATCTTTGGATTACAGTAACAGTTTTATGATTTACAACTAGCAGACCTAGAGTCAGATATGGATTCCAAGGGTTTGCACAGAAAGGAACAGACAGAGAAGAATTTCAGGTAATTACTCACCAGGTGGATCAATCTGGTCTAAGCCACACCCAACACCTTCAGCTGTGAAGATGCTTAGTTGGTCATGAACACCTCTCAAGATGTGGCCCAAATTATATACACTGGGACACTCCAGCATCTGCCAAGAAAGTTTAAAGTTATCTTTTGAGATGGGCTCAACTTAATTTCTCCCAGTTCCTCATTTTAAGTTACAATATTTTACTGCAAATTCTGCACAAAACCTCATTAACAAGAAGCAAAGTTGATATGTTCTTTGTGATGCCTCAAAGTCCAAAGCAGTAATAAGGAAAAAAAGGGAGTTTTCTGAGAACCTCTCTGTTGAAAATACACCAAGTAAGAGAAGCAGTTGATGTAGGATTTTTAAGTGCTATTTTCCAGCTTCTCTTCTGTTTTTGTCAGAAGTACTGACAAGCACATCTAAACTTGCCCTGAAAGAAGAGTTAATCAGAAATTTTCAAACACCATTAAGGCTTCACTGAAGCAATTTCAGCTTCAGTGTAAGGAGGGCTCACTGATCATTAATCAAATATGTCAATGAGCTCTTTGGCCTGATGGTTTTACATACAAAAAAGCAGGCTAGCACAATTGTCACAGTCATATTCTCTGGAAAAATCCCTTTGCCCAGGTTTCTTCTCCTGGAAAGCTGAGAATCCTCAGAGAAAAAAGGAAAACAATAATTATCTGATTTACTTCTCCTGTGTTTTGCTGCTTTGGAATGTGTTGGGAGATTGTTTATCCAACAGGTGATTGTTTCATTGGTTTCATGTGAATTGTTTCGACTCATTGGCCAATTACAGTCCAGCTGTGCCAAGGCTCTGGAAAGAATCACGAGTTTTCATTATTATCTTTTTAGCCTTCCGTATGTATCCTTTCTGTATTCTTTAGTATAGTTTAGTACAGCATTCTTTAATATAATAACAGAAAATAATAAATAAGCCTTCTGAGAACACGGAGTCAGATTAGTCATTCCTTCCTGCCACGGGGCACCCCACAAATGCAATACACCATGAGTCCAGAGCAGGCACAATGACCAACACTTCCAGCAGCCCCACAGGCAGATCAGACTGAATTCTTCAGTGAATTCTTCAGGCTGCCCCCATCATAAGCAAATGCACTAAAATGGAGTTTGGAAAGGAGCTCAGCTTCTCCACACCACACCCTGTGCCAGCTCAGGAGGCCTCAGAGCTGTGACTGGCAGAGCACAGGCAGTGTTGGGGACACCCAGAGAAGGGCTGTGGATTAGGGTCTGCACCCTCCAGCCTGATCAGAATGTGGCTCAGGATATACAGTTCAACAGCTGCACATGCCCACCCCCACTGGGTGATCCAGGGGGAGAGCTCCATGCCTTGATCCTGTCCACTCTCACCCAGGAGCACAAAGCTTGCCCTCCCCGCCAGATTCCTTCTCAGAACACTAGCACTTACCAGTCTCACAGAACAGGGATCTATCTCCCACCAAATCTCCCATCAAATCCCACATTTTCCCCCAGTCAGTACAGCTGGAGGCTCAGAATTCACATGATGAATTCCATCTTTTCCACCAGACCTGGTTTTCATTCCAGTGCTGGAATCCAGACTCTTGAGCTAGATTTGATGAGAATGGTATGGCATTTCTCATCATCAGCTGCTCAATATTCTTACTAGTGCTAGAAAATACACTTGTCCTCATAGACAAACACTCTTTTTACTCCAATATTCCAGCACAGGTGCCTAAGCTTGCTATTGGTGGCAAAACTGGCCATGGAAGGAGAAGGCAGGCAGGAGGAAGGCAGCAGGGTCAAGAAATCAGTTTTCCAACAATAAAGGAGTGAATGGTGACACTACTGGTTGTAATTTTATGAGATATAGATTTGGCATAGATAAGAGCTTAAATTTGATTGCTGCAAGTATTTTTATATTTATAAAATTTTAGAATAATGAAAATAAACTGACTGCAGCACTAGAACAGGCTATGGCTTGGGAAATGAACAGAACAAGCACCTGAATAGTTGAACAGTGCAACTTGTAAATATTCTGATTTTTGCAAAGTCCAATCAAAACATTCTTTGTTTAAAGGCATATAAATCACAGCAAAATCTTGGCCTGCTATGAATAACAGTCTTTCTCTGGCTTTGATTATAATCTGAGCCATTATTTCCATGGTTGTGAATATTGGTTTTGGGCACCTGTAAGGCAAAAAGATCCATTCTATTATCAGCAAAGGATCCTTTTTAGAAGTGTCCTACTGGAACATGAGACTATGCAGCTGTATTTTTTCTCCTAATACTGGAAGAAACAAGGATAGTGATTGTATACATTGATGAGCTTGTCTCTGTTGAAGGGCTTCAGTAATCTTTTCGAGCAGGTGTTAGAGATCTTGAAGAAGTAGTGCCACAGTTATGTTTTAAATAGGGTTTCAGCAACTGCAGGATGAAGGCTTGCAAAGTATCTCTCATCTCATTTTTAACAAAGGGAAAACAGGTCTAATGCACCAGCTTCACTTTGCTTTCTGAAACAAGCACTATTTGTGTAAATAGATGAAAAGGCAGATTAGAAATATATGTGCACTTGTATTTAGGACCCTCAGTCTGCAATTTAAACAAAATATATCTGCTTACATTCCATTTAAATTCAGGTCAGAGGAAAACATAGATGAAGAAAAACAGTTAACCATGCAAATTTTGAGAACCCAAGGTGACAGAATATCTAGGTATTATCTTTAAAAAATGAAGATAAATATGCTCTACCTGGGGAAACTGTATCTTCATAGATTATGTCAAAGCTTAAGACGTGCATAATTGATTTATCTAGCCCAAGACAAATGAGACACATGGAGAGCCAAGCCAGTAATAGTTTTAAGGAACATTCATTAAGCTTAACTAAGTAAAATACAGTTTGAAACATGCAGAGTAGTTTTCATAATTTATATGTGTTCAGTTTTTGCATTTTCATTAATGTATACATTTAAGAACCAACTGACAAATGAAAAGTTCTGGTATAAGAAAATGAATGCAAAGGATAAATACAATCTACAAGGCCAGATCAATTTGCCATTATGAGCACAGGGACCTGCTCACAATATAATACTGCTGATGAATGTAAATTTGGTTCTTTGCTTAAAGCATGGAACTTCAGATCTGTGAAAGAGAGAAAAACATGAGTCAGACAAAATCAAATCTCTCTCTGGGCTCAGAGTTTGCAAGGCACAGGACTGGGTTTTGTTTTGTTAAAAAGGAAAGTGTAAGTATTCTTGTTAGAACAGGTAAAGGCCAGCTGGGAGACAGCCATCCTCCCACAATTTACACTGCCCACCACTGTGGGTGTTCACATTCTGCAAAACCCCTCCATCTCCCTTGCTTTGTTTTTTCTCATAAAATAATAATAATCTTTCCTTCTATTAAAGCTGTACAGATTTTTAAAAAAATACATTGATTTTGGGTGGGATGATGGTGATGCTCATTCTTTGCACGCCCAGTTTCCCAGTTAGCAATTCTGACTCGCTCATCATGCATTGATAATTCAAGGAGGAGGAAAGATCAGCGGGCAGAGTGAACTTTCCCCTGCCATTTCCTGCACTCATTGTTTAGCTGAGAAGCATAACTCAGGCACTGGTACAGGACCAAAGACACCCAGCAACAGGACTGCCCAATGCCCCAAACTGGGAAGAATCACCCCAGGTTTGTCATATTGAGTATTTCCAAACTACAATCAGACAGTTTGCAGAGAGTGTGAATAGAGTGTACCAAGGAGCAGAGATGTTGTCACACACAGTTTTATCATAAAGTTGCAACAAAATCAGGTGGAGATGAATTTTAGCATTTCTCCAGTATTTTTTATCCTAAGCTTACCAGTATTACCTGAATTAAAAACCTTAGGCTGAAGAGGTGACAGATTTCCCTTAGCCTTGATTTTAGTGACAGACACAAGGACTCTGAAGCTGCTGCAGATAAGCACAAAGTTTATTGTGCAACAGAGAGCTGAACAAGTGATCTCTGAATACTGCAAAAAGAGAAATGTGATCTGCTCACAATTAACAGATTTCATTTTTCATGGCACTGCACATCTCCTGCATTTTAAAATATACTGCCATTTGGGTCGGTGGGTTTTTTTTCATATTTTTAATTTAGATGGAGAAATGTTAAAATTTACACGAATTTTGATAGCTGTGAATTTTTAAGAAGGGAAGTCAGATACAGAATAATTTTTGGAAGAATGTAATGTAAGATCCAGATAAGTTTTATAAAAATGTGTCCAAGTGCTTCCTCGACACAGCACTGTCACAAACTCAGACTATCCTGCTGCCTACTGATCTCAGTGAGCTCTAACCCTTTGACTGAGCCTCACAAACTAAGTTATCTGGGTTCAAGGTATTTAACTTAATTATTTTATTGAAAGCTAGCAGAGATGCAGCGTCCCATGAAATTTTTCCAAAAAATGCTGGAAAAGTACAGCAGCATCTCCCAAACCTCCCAGCTTGGTGCATTCAGTGGTGCAGCAGGGAGACTTCTTCAGTTCAGCAGAGACAATCTGCATGGAAAGGGTGGGGTAGGAGAAAAGCTGCCATTCAGGTACAGTATAATGCTTGGAAAAGATTGTAAACTCAGTCAGGACCAACTGGAGCCTTAAAAAGTAACATTTTTGCTGAGTACTGCAATTGCATATTCCCACACCATTTTTTAAAATCCCAGGCAGGATTGAATTCTAAACAGAACAAGATTTCTTCTACACTTTTGCTCTATTGGAAGTTATCAAATAAATTTTATTCCTGAGAAATTTAATCTAATTATTGGCACTACTGGCCACACATCATCAATAACATTAATTAGCTTGAGCACTTCTGTATCAGCCAGATCTTGTCCCAGCATTCCCATGAAACATTAAGTGATCATTTAGAACAGAGATTTTAGAATTCCCTTCAGGCAGAGCTAGCCATAGTAATTTGAAAACTCTCACTTCAAGGATCTCTTTTTTTTTTTCCTTTACCAGCAAAATGTTACAATGACCAATAAAGAAGTGGCTCACATGCTGTGTTCAGAGGGCTTGCTAAATACCAATTTAGGGGCTAGACAAATGTTTTCTATCCTATAAGAGAACCTTACTTAGACATAATTATTTAGCCAAGCAGTATGCCTGTTTTCCTCAAATGTTCTTTACTAAGGAACATTACATTACCCATACAAATATTTTAATGTAAAATACCTAATTCAGTAGCTGTATAAGCAGTAAGGGAAAAAAATAGAAAAAGGAGTGAAGTATTTATTTGATTTGAAATAATTCTTCATTTTTTTTTCAGCATGACAATTTACTTCATGTTTTCTAAATTAGAAACTCAATGCTCATCCAATTCCACTCAGTTTCATGGAATATAACATTTTTTGTGCACAAGCAGTTTTGTTTCTCAAGGTGATCTAACAAAGCCAAAGAGTGTGCTGTACAAACACACACAAAGTATGTAAACAGCTCTCCCAAACCTTGAAGTGATCAATTTCCACTTCATTAAAATACTGTAAATAATAGAGAAAGCAAGTGGTATTCACAGGTGAGCAGTTTAACACCTAAGCCCCCTCTAAATTTCTATAAAGAATTTAGAGCAAATGTGATGCTGCAGACAGAGATGCACCAGCCCTATCCATCCCTCCAGTCCTGACTTCCCAGTCCACTCAGAACCAACAGATCCAGTCAACCACGACAAGCAATTATTTATCCTGCATCTCCAACTGATGGAAAACATGTTTTTGTAATCATGTGTGTCTAGATAACACATTTCCTGTAAGGCTGCTTCCCCTGGATCAATAGGTCTGGCCAGCTTATCTGTGCAAGTTTCCAGTTTACTTTGCAGGACCACATGAGAAGTGTTATCACTCCCTCAGTCATGTGAACTCCCACTCATCTAACTTTCAAAGAGGTTTTGCTCAGAGACCTCATCTTGGAACACATTTGGAATGCCCTGTTATCTTGCTTTGAACTTAACCAAAGTTAAGTTAAGCAAGTTCAATTCACAGATTTAATGACAGATTTGGTCAAGTGTCTCTGCTTTTCCTAGCTCCATTTTTTGAGTACGATAAGTGTAGAAAATTTTAAAAGTTTGACTTGTTTTAAATACAGGAGGGTGGGGGTTTGGCACATTGTTGTTTTTTGTTGTTCTTTTTTTAAATAACTATTTTTCAGATTTAAAATTTTTTTTTCAGCCCAGGGAAAACCAAAGAGATACTTTCCATTAAAGTATTGGACAGAAAACTATAGGAAATCAAATGGAGGCAATACATATCTGTTTCAGCAGAAACACAGATTATTGGGCACTACAGAAAACCATTTTAAAAGCTTTAAAATATCCTTAGCACAACTCCAACCATCTACCAGCACAAAAGGAAATGTGCCACAGTATGAAGTTACCAGTCAAAGTATAACCTCAAATCCTTTGGCAACATTCCCACAAGATGGTGGGTACATTGGAAATCAAGAGTTTAGGTACTTTAATGCTTGTTAAACCAGATATTTCTTTGTTTAGCAAATTTGAATGCAAATTGCTCTCTGGTTTCATGATTCTTTTTGTTCATGGCATGATTTTTCAGAAGCTGTTCACTCAAATATCCTTATTTATTTTCATAAGGCAAGGTGTTTTAATATTAATGGTGTTTTACAACCAAAATATCCTTCAGGGTATTTTAAACAGAGTAATGAAAGCCAGCTACCTAAAACACACACCATTTAGTGACCACAGAATCATACTTAGGTCAAACTTTAAATATTTCCTCAAATGAAAACTAAAAACCCGAAAACCCCAAGAAGTTGCATTTTTACCAGTGGGATCTGCAGCATTGTCACAACTTTATTATGCCTACCTATGTCAAAATTGAACTAGGCTTTAATTCAAGTTTGTGAAACTAATTGCTTGTCCATGACAAGCTGGCTTCCAAGAAAATTCATCTCAGAATTAATTGATTGCATTTAAAGCCAGTTTTATTAAAAATTCTTAAAAATCCTGTTGCATAGTTATAGTCTTAATATGGAGAATATCTGACTTCATTCATTGCAAATTACTCTAATTAGTTTTGTATAGAGACACTGTTCTAAACTGCAACTAAAGACATTTATGACTGGGGGTGGAGGAGAAAACACCATACAATAGGGGGAAAATATTAAAAATACATTCCTTAATTTAGTAATACCTAAAGGAGGCAGTTTGCTGATTCAAAAGAATAATTCCACATTCAAAGTTTACTTTATGAGGAATAATTTCTTAGATTAGATAAACTTCCTTCAGGTAAATGAAAATAAGAGTCTGCATTAACTGAAGGCATCATCTTGTATTTTCAGAGATGCTCAACAAAGGGAGGAATGATGAATCTGACTCCATGGTCTCAGAAGGCTAATTTATTATTTTATGATTCTTTATATTAAAGAATGCTATACTAAACTATACTAAAGAATACAGAAAGGATACTTACAGAAGGCTACAAGATAACAATGAAAAATCATTACTCCTTCCAGAGCCCCAACACAGTTTGGCCCCAATTGGCCAAAGAGTGAAAAAACTCACAGCAGAAACCAATCAAACAATCAGCTGTTGGATAAACAATCTCCAAACACATTCCACATGTAAGCACAACACAGGAGAAGCAAATGAGATAAGAATTTGTTTTCCTTTTTCTCTGAGGCTTCACAGTTTCCCAGGAGAAAAATCCTGAGCAAAGATATTTTTCAGAAAATGTGATGGTGACAGCATTATTTAAAGGAAAAACAAAACACCTAATAAGGAAAAAAAATCCCAATCTTGAATTCTGTATTTCTAGGGATTTTTTTAACACCTGAAATCTCTTTTGGGGCGGGATTGCATAATGCTGCCAGTTTTCCCTTAGCAGATTGGGGTCTGGCAGAGCTGAGGTAACAGCTAGGGAAAGGCACTCTCTTTTCATTACAGAAGCACTCTAGCAGCACTTATTAACACAGGGTCTATTGTACATCAAGTTGCAAAATTATTCTGAGATCCAAGAGCCCCTGGCTGATGGCCCAGTAAGTACAGATTTTTCAAACCAGAAGGAAAAGACAGTCTCATTTACTATCAATTTTTATGCTAATAAACACACACGAGATCTCTCTTCACCAGTCTCTTCTGAGTTTTTAATCAGTTTTTGGCCATCCCTGTGCATAACCTAGAGGAACTATTTCACACAACAGTGACCTCTGGCACCAGCAGTCACTGGCAAAGGGTCCTCAGGTAATGCCTCAGGTTTCATCTTTTATGTTTTTCAGATTCTGTGCTGCTTTAGTGTGCAGTTCTGAGCTTCATGTCAGGGGATGGTGAGCTCTCTTCACAAAGCAGGGAGACAAAAAAATTCCTTCTCTAGCTGGGGACCAAGGACAAATAATCCAAATCTCAGGCCCAAGTGCACAAACAATGTGGAATGAAGAGAGAAAAACAAGAAGCATAAAGCTGTAATTGGACAATTAACTCCAATATGCAAATGGAGCAGAACTTATAAAAGTGAGAGACCCCGTGACCAGTTGTTCATTTTGTGACCATTTTGGTCCATCTTGGGTGCAGCCCTGGCTGGGCTCCTGTACTGCCCAAGGTGGATCCATTGAGGCCTTTTAATAAATCCCTACTTTATTCTCTAGCTCAGTCTAGTCTCTGTTCTAGGTCAGCCTTGACAAGGAACATCACAGGAACACAAGGAATTAGGCACAACATTGACAGCCAAGCTGCACTCTTGATCCTTCTTTTCCCCCTAAAGATTCTCTTGTATTATTTTCTTGTATTATGTTTAACATTCACTAAGGCATTAAAGTAAATTTAAAAAATAGGTATTTTCATATTCAAAAGTAATATTTTACTAAAAATATAGGCAAGTCCCAAAATAATAAGTTTTCTATTATTCTCCTCCAATTTTTCTTTTGTTTAGCACATAGCCCTTAACTTGGGTCTAAAAGGCTGCAGGCTCCTATTTAGAGGGAAGTTTAGCAGCTGGAACAAAAGGAGCTTCCCATGAGCAGATGACAATAAAGACTACAAAAGAAGGATTTTATTGCTGCCCGATCACTGCAATGACAGCACAGAAGTAAGGCAATTGCCACTTGCTGTTTTGCCTTTTTTTCCAAGGAAGATTTTTATATCAAGAGTAACTATACAGTTCATCCTTTATGACTTATTCTTTAGGCAAACAGAAAACACTGCCAAGGGAAAATCAAAAAATGAACTCTCTCTCAGCAGAGCAGCTTTTTTTTTTTCTCTCTTTTTCTTCCCTGAAACCTTAGATCCCTTGTTGTGCTGGGCTAGTCATCACCACCCAAGGGAATGTTCCTTTACTGGTTACTTCTCATCTTTACTGGTTATTTCCCAAAACATTCAATTCTGCCCCTTCTTCCCCCCAAAGTTAAAGTCCTCAGCAAATTTAATACTTTCCAGTAGGAAGTAACTTCTGGGATTATTGTAAAGAATTCCAGAGCTGTCAATGAAGTGACCAGAGAACACAGAGGCAAATGAAAATATGTGGAATAAATCATAACACAAGGAAATAAGAATAACTGTATTATCACATAGAGGGTGTTAACTGCTGACCTTCAGTTTCAGGGTTATAATAAATGCAGCAATGGGCTGCTTTCTTCATAGAAATCTCAGCATTTCAAGGTATGATTAAGAAATGGAACTATAGCCAGGAGCTATGCTGAGGAAATAGAACCTCAATTCTTGAGAAGAACAGAAAGGTCCCCTGCACGTATTCTGCAGCCTTCTGTACATAAAATGGATGGATATGTTTCAATACATACATTTATTGCCTAGATTCTTCACTGGGAGTACCCCAAAAATGTTAAAAGCTGAAACAATTAAAAGAGCTGAAACAATTAAAAGAGCTGAAAAAAATGCTGCACCATGTAATCTCCCTTACTAACTTCTCAAACAAAAAGAATTTCCTAAAACACACTTGGTGCACTTTAACTGAGAAATTCTCTTCCTCTCCAAAGAAAACTGAAAGAACATTAAGTTGTGCCAGAGAGACAATATCAAAGAAGCTCACAAACACAAACCACACCATATGCCTCACTGTAAAGTGAGAGTGTCTGTGAACAAGCTCATCGGTTTTGTGAGGCACGTGCCAAAACCCTGAAAGGAATTGCTGCAGCTCCCTGTTGGAAGCTGAGAGTTATTGACCAAACCAGACTTGGAGATCTTCCATCTTGTTAAAGGTGCTAATGATTCATGTGTGCAATTTCTGAGGAAAGAAATGGTCTTCAGCAGTGAGTTTGATTTTTCTGTCAGGAAGTCAAACTGCACTTGAAGTTGTGCAGTGCTGTTATCTTAGTGAGCGTGCTGAGACACTTCAGAGAAAAATTATAATTTGATATATTCCCTAAACAATTTGCCTTCAAAAAAGACAGATACACATGAAGTTTCTGTCTTCTGTACAAGCCACATTTTAGACCAAATACTCTCATTAATGTGCTCACCATCACTGTGCCACAACACTTGAAACACCTATAAAAAAGCACTTGCAAAGTTCAACATTACCAAAAGCCTTTCCAATCAGGTGGGCAAGGGGTCACTTTCGTCAGGTGATCCTCTATTTATGCACTTTGTATGCAAAGCCATGGAAAAATTGTGCTAGAGTATGTTTATCATATTTTCTGTCATGATAGAAAAAACAAATAGCTTGGAAAATGTTTTCTGTTTGTTTACAGAAGTTTCCATCAGAACCAGGGAAAGCAGAGAGGGAGATGGTTGTGTCTCATGTAGGGAAACTCAGTGTTGTTAAGCAGACATAGGAGGAGAAGAACTTTTGCCTCTGCATGTACCATGACCCTACATTTTAAAAAGATTTTCCTCATTTTCATTTATTTTCTGGAGTTTCTAGTTAAGTCACACCAATCAATAAGGCTTTCAAAAAGACATACCCAAAGTGGAGAAGATGGAAAAGGAAAATTGAGTACATTACTGGGTGGGGGAAGGGGAAGAGTGAGAAGCAAAAAATTTCACCTCTCTGGGCAGGGATTCAGAATATGTGGATAATCTCAGACATGTCTCTGCTTTCCAACACTACAGATGAAAATTCTCTGTTAGTATCCTGTCCCAAATCATAATCCTGACAGCACACAGGAAAACCTGACATGAGCAGCAGTCATTGTCAAGGACAATGGATCAATTAGATCAGTTTAGTCAAGATAAAGATGTCTCAAAGTGTAACTTCTTGTTTTAAAGAACTACTTTTCAAGAAATAGTTACACATAGTATGCCTTGTGAATTGCAGAAATGTGAAAAAATCAAGAAAGATAAATCAGGTTTGCTGTGAAAATTCCTCTTGCAAATCTGGTAGGAAGTTGGTCTAGGCAAACTCTATTTAGAAAACAAAATGCATGGAAGATATGCTTTGATCTCAGATCCCCCAACTGGGCATAAATAAAATATGTAAATCATTGCCACGAAGAAAATACACAGCAAGTTAATCCTGCTCAAAGATCATAAATGTGTAGTAAAAGGAAAATATATTCCTCAAAGAAAGATTTTCTAAATTGACTTTGATAGTAAGCCAAAGTTTGAATCAGGAAGTATTTAATCATGTATTGGACATGCTGCATTCTTCCTGGGCTTTTTGTGTCTCTTTTTTAAACCATGCTTCACTATGTAGCTGTGTCCCAGACAGAATAACAGGCTTTTTCATGGTAAAGACACAGAAAATTACAGAATTATGTTTGATGCAACTGCCACACTGCAAAATTCCACCTCTTTATCCCACTTAGCCAACCCACCAAATTTCTTAGTTCAACATTTGTCCCATAAAACTTCCTTCAAACCTGAAATGACATTATCACATTATAAATTCACCAATACAGAGGGACAGTCACAGCATAAGACTAAGAACAAAGCATTATCATTACATGAAACCCTGGTGCTATGAAGAGATTGTTACAGCAAGAGCAAATGGTGCTCCAACCTGACCTTCCCAAAATGGTTTTGCTCTGTTACAAAACCCCAACATTCAAACTCTCGGCAGAATTTTTAATTAATCCAGGTACAGGGTAGTTTTCCAAAGGAAATGCTGAAGGCACAGCCAGAACACCATCAAACCTGAACTGGGTAATTCCACACAGACAATTGCCATAAGAAATTCCAGAATACAGCCAGTTGCTGATTTTTTCCATGACAGTGTTTTTCCACTCCTGAGGAAAAACACCACAAATTGTTCAGCTCCTGTCTGTGAGCATCACCTGGATGCAGGGCAGAAGGATGCAAATGCACCTCAGGCTGGGCAGCAACAGAATCGTTCTCTCAGTGAACACACACACTCTGAACAAAACAGTTGCAGAGCAATTGCAACTAGCAGAAGTTTTCCCAATTTAAAACAAAACAAAACAAAAAACACAAAAAAACCCCAAAAATAAAAGCATTTGAGTGAGGAAAAATTATTTAATTAGTTGGACTTCTTGATACCTTTCATGATGAATGGCACGTATGGGTTTATTTTTCAGCTCCACTAAGCAAATGGAAGAAGTTTGTTTTAAATTCACACATTTAAGTAAAACATACAGCGCCAGTTTGGACTTCTTCATAGGAAAGAAGCATGGCAAGATTTCCTTTAAGTCCAAGACACCCTTCTGTTTGTTTTTGGAAGAGAATTTCCAGGCAGATGAATGAGTTAAGAGATCCACAAAAGAAATCACTCCATGTAATTAACTGCCCTGCTGGCAGAGGCTCCAACATCTCCATGCCTCAAGCCACTTAGCCAGGGAAAACACAGAGTCACTGTGCTTAGAAAAGACCTCCAAGAGCATAAAGCCCAGCCAGTCCCCCAGCACTGCCACATTCACTGTTAAAAATCTTCCCACATCCACATGGTTTTGAACACTTCCAGGCACGGTGGTGCCTTATCCCAAACATTGCTGTGCCCAACTTTACACCAGCACTTTGCTAAGTGCTACCAGCACACAGCAGGGGTTAATTCCAGCTGCTAATTACTGCTCAAATGAACTGCATCACACCCAATCACTTGTGTGAGACCAAACTTCCACACCTGTTTGACACTTCCACCTGATGCAGCACAAAGCTCTCAGATCTGCTGCTGCTTCCTCCGATTTCTTCCAAAGATGAAAATGACTTGCATATCCTGAAGCTTGAGAATGCATAAGGCACAAGAATTTAATTAAAGTCAGAAAGAAAGAGAGGAAGAGAAGATAGGGAAGGGGAAGGGAAGATGGAGGGTGAAAGAGGGGAAAGAGAGAAGAAAGAAAAACTGGAGAATGCTGTGGACATCCCAGCACTCTCCACCTCCTGCTCCTTGGTTATTATCATCTCTTGCTTGGGAACGGCAGGAGATTCTGCAGAGGCTTCAGCAGGTGGAATACACCCGACCAAAGCTGGGAAAAGCTGAAGTCCCTCTTTGGCAGTGCCTGTTCCTCTCACTGCTCCAGATTCCCCTTGTGCCCAGGAGCAAACACCCTGCTCTTCAGAACACCTGCTGAGCTCCCTCCTTCTGCCTTTGCAGGCTTTTCCATCCATCCTGCTTCTGATAAATGCCCAGGGAAAGAGACAGGAAGACAAAAGGATAAGAAAAATCCCTTTTTAGTAGGAAAAGAATGTACTGAGTCATGCTGGCATCCTTCATAGAAATACAGTTCTTCTGGGGAAACTCCTCTGTTAAGAGGCTTCATCCAGGGAAGCAAAATACTTCCAATAAGCTTTGGAATGGTGTTTGTTAATTCTAGTCAGGTGGCAGCAGGCAATCCATGGAACTGTCCTGTGCTAGGCTTTGGGGCTCTGAGGGATTCCTGAACACCACACATTATCTGCAATGAAACTTAGAAATCCCCCTCAAAGTAGAAGTCAAAACTCTCAGAAAACAAGGAAAGCACCTAAAGAAGGTTATCTGAAATTTGGGGGTTCCCTATGCCAAATAAGAGACCTGTAAAGGACCTAAGTTCAGAAACTGGTAACTTGCAAAGTATTGGCTGTTCTGAAAGATTCCACTCTATCAGGCAGAGCACCTCATCAATGAGGAATATCTTTGGATGAGTACAGGAGCCACTCAAGTCTGATTCACAATTTCATGTAAAGCAGAACACACCATACAGGTTTGCTTTTAGCATTTTTCAAGAGGAAAAAATCATGCAGCAGAACCAGACAAATACGTGCGGCGCCTAAAAATGAACACAGATGAAAATTCTGTTCTCAAGAAATAATGTAACTAGGAAAAATTTTAATACAACAATGCATCCATTTAGAGCACAAGTTTGAAGAGATAATTGATGTTTTTGTTTCAGTAGAAAAGGAAGAAGCAACCAAGATCCTTCACAATAGTGAAGGATTTAGGCAAATATTTATCGAATCTACTTTTCTTAAGTTGACATGGTTTTAAATGTTATAAATCGAGATTAAGCCATATATTAAAAAGAATAATTTCTACCAAAGATACATTTCTAAAACATTTGCACATAGGAAATTCTTGGAAATGTGGCAGACTAAAATGAGAAAGCCTCACTTTAACAGACCTGAGTCAATCTAGGCAGCTGCAGTAATAGGGAACAAACAATAGGGAAGTGCTTTTTCCTTTTTTTACACCAGGACACACAAAGTTGGAGCCTAGAAGTTTTCTGCATTTTGATGGTAGGACAAAAATTGATCTCAGTATTTGAGCAGCAGAGATGGCTGTGCCATTCCTACAAGGAGATAAAAAGTATCATGTCGCTTTATAAAATGCCAGTGCTGCTGGACCACAAATTGCCCCAAGAGTAGGAGTGGGTTTATACAGACATGGTTCTTTTGGTGAATACCCTTCATCTCCTCTCAGAGAGATGAAAAGATTTTTCATCTGGTAGGAGCTGCTTTTGAACAAAAAGGGCTTTCCTATACACTGAAATACTGGCAAAAATAGTTAACTTTTAAAATCTGGAACTGCTGGGCAAGACAAAGAAAGAAGAAACAATGATCCATAAACAACTTTGTCTGTCTGGTATGCTTCTCATTTCCACCGAATTAAACCAAGTTCTGCCTAGTCCTTTCCCACCTCTGGGAGACTCATTCCATCATCCCATTGCAGAGTCCTAATTTGCTCTAGCAAAGCATCCAAAATCCTTATGGAATTCAGAATGCTCTTTCCTTGACAGTGGATCCCCAAGGAAAGAGCAAACACCCTCCACTGCTCTCTCCATGAGCTTTCTCTGCTCCAGCCACCTCTTAGCAGAACTCAGAGTACAACAAGAACTTGTGAGTGAAATCATCCTTCAGAGTTGGCAATAGCTGAAACTTAAATAAAAAACCTGACATAGAAACTCAGTGGGGGATGATGATAATAGAGACACAGCCCTAAAACAGGCATAATTCTAGTTTGCTAGAGGAGGATATGATTTGTAAACTCAAGATATACCTGGGAGAGATTTGGAGCTGGCAGGCACACCCTCCAGACCATTACATTAAAATAGATGAAATTAGGTCCAGAGCTGATTTAAAGACAACATAACTGCCCAGTCATGTGAAATATAGATGTATAGATTATGATTTCCAGGAATACTTCCAAGGAAATTAATTTTAGCTCTTAAAACAGAGAACGCAGGACAGCACATTTCCAGCCTGCTTAAACAATTTGAAGTGATTCAGAAAAGGAGAGGTTCATTGCATAAATAGAAAAATATACAGGCTAAGTGGAAGTGCTGCTGCTGGCACAAGGAAAATTAACCCCCCTGAGCAGAGGAAGCAGAGATTTCTGTATGTTTGGGACAAACAAACAAAGACAGTTCTGCACATCTTAATTCTCCATCTCATTTTCCTGAGGTTCTTTTCTGGGGGATACTTGGCCAAGCATACAATTGTACAGATTTGTTTTCACTAGGCATACTCTATCTGGAATGAACATCTCTGGCACTAGACTAGAACTTAATGGAAATGGATTTAAGAGATGTTTCATTTCATATGAATAACATCACTGCAAACCCTCATTAATGTAAGTTCCCAGATGACAGCCATATAGAAATTAATATGGAACTTTAACTGCAGAATTAATTCAGGACAAGCTCACACCTTTTTTTCACCAGAAAACAAGAAATAAGAACACTTGGATGAATAAGAATACCTTAATGAACTGATGTCAGAGTTGTTGCTTTCTTACAGGTAGATAAAGAAAAACTAGCATAACCTTGCTTTTTAAAAGTTGAGCACATCACAAAGGGAAAAGCACAGCTCTATAGGGTTTTGTGCCAGGTTGAGCCCTGTGGGGTCTGAAGGCAGGACAAAGGCTAGATTTCACAGAAATACATTGTTTTATCTCCTGGCCACTTGCAAAGTTGAATTCATGGGACATAGAGGCAGGTTTATCTGAGAAGGCAAAACCTTCTGTGCTAGGCAGGGAGGAGTAGGGAGCGCAGCACATCTTCATGCACTCTTACCCGTACTTGGGGCTGAAGATTTCAATTTACTCTGCACACACTCAAAATAACTTTGCTGAAAGTAACTCAAAATCAGGTTTTAAATAAATAAATGAGCAAGTCACTTATGGCCAAAGATGACTTTCAGTAGGTGGAAAGTGAATAATTGTTATCATTTTCTGTCAAAAACTTTACAAAGACTCGTCAAAGAGATCTCTTTGTTCTAGCATAGAAGGATGAGAGAAGAAAGAGTGGATTTCGGGATATTGTGACAAAACTCAGCAGGAACCTCTACAGGAAGAGCTACAAAGCATATATCATTTGAAGCAGTGAACTTTAATAAGAATTTCATTTTCCACATGGATGTACCCTGTGTGATAATCTCCAGTCTGTTTATTCATCAGCTGGAACTCCAGATGTGAAGGTGAAGGTGACAGGAGCAGTGAGCTTTATGTTCCCAATTTTTTAGGAAAGGTATTACCCTTTTAATGGTTCTTCATTCAAACCCAACTTTCCCAGTGAAAAGTAAACCAATCTATTTTATTTTCTCTGTGATATTAAGCATGAAAGGAAGTCCTAGTTCAAAGCTGGAGAAACAGTGAATAGGAAAGATTTTATGCTGTTTACATCAATTCAGGAGTCATTTCAGTGACACACAAACAGCAGGATCATCAATGCAGCAAAACAACCCCATACACAATGATTGAAAATTTAGCCCAAAGGCCTCTCTATTGGTCCTGATCCAGACAAACATCTTCCAAAAGCATCTTTTTTCAAACTATCTGGGATAGCCTAATTCCAATCGTAAGTAAATGTACTGTGAATTGTTTTAATGTGATTTACTGGGGGGTTGGACAGGCTCAGAGAACTGATAATGGATGTGATGGAGAAAAGCTGTGAATTTCTTTTAAATGAAGGGCAAACCAAGGATTTGTCATTCTTTCTAATTTCAGCTTCCTGGGATGTGAACCACAGGTAGCTTAAAAACAGAAAAACATTGTGCATAATCTACATTAGATACAATTTTTTCAGCACTTAGTTTTAAAACCAAAACTCTAAATAGAAAAAAGGTAAATAACCCTTGAAAATTATTTCTAAGGGCTACATAACATCCAAATATCACTTTTCTACTACCCAGAGAAATATCCAGGCATAACAAGATATGTTTTCATGTGTTCCACAGGCATTTAACAAGAATAATACATTTTTTCTGCGTATTATTTATGCAGAGAAAGAATTAAATAAATTATCCATCCAGGACTTTCCCTGCAGCTTGTATTTTCACTGGGCTAGTAACATAAAAATTAAGCCTCATATCCTGGTATTGCTTGGACTCAATGATCTTAAGGATATTTTCCAAACCATATGATTGTGTAATTCTCTCTCCTTGGTGGTTAGGTCTCAGCACTTTCTTCCAGACTGTGGATATTTATTCCATTCTTCCCTGTGGGATTAATGGAAATACAGGCCCCTCACCCAGCCCTTGCACAACACCCATAAAGGGAAGTCAAACAACAACATGATTTCCCTATAGTGCACACAGACCTTGTCTCCTTCACTCTTTTAGATATTAATTAACATTTCTTCTCTTAATAACTGCTCTGGAGATCTTGGGAGCAGCAAAGGATGTCATGTTATGTATCAGTTGCTATGGTAACTAATCCTTTCTGAAGGGAAGAAACAGAACAAATTTGTAGGTCTCCATATCTTACTATGAACAAGGGTTGTCACTAAATAGTCTTTATTTTGCAAGTCATTGCTTTCTTTTGTTTTACTCTTGTTTATAAATTATCACAACTGACTTAGTCAGATTTAGACTCTGCATTTTTTTTTTCAGTCTGTATATTCTGAGCTTCCTGTTTTCATCAAGTGGCAGAAAAAGAAGTTAATTCCAGATCTTGGATTGAATTTTTTTAAAAAAATATTTGTGTGGAGGTATAATGTCATTGGACAGTCTTTAGGAGATGTATTTTGGGTTGGAAATTGATACATTTCCCAGAAAAATTACATGTAGTGAAGAACTTCAGGCAAGTTTTAACATATTTTAACATATTTCTCTAGTTCTGTTTTTTTGTCCTGAACCAGAGAGGTGCATCAGGACTGGAAAGTTCCTTCATGTTTCAGTGACTGTGATCCCACCTTACGCCTCCATCTTGCAGTGGAATTTCAATCTACTCCCTTCACAGTTAGTTTCTGAGATATCTTTTACAGGGGTCCCAAGATTTCTGAAATTCTTTCTTCAAAGAAAAGTATAAACATAAATGTCCTCAAAGATACATTTCCTTCTGCCTGATCTCTATCAGTCAGAAGCCTCCAGGATTTTTGCCCAGAGTAGTGGTAGTAACAGTCTTCATAAAAATACAAAAAAAACCCCAAAGCAAAGCAAAGCCAAAAAAAAAACCCCAAAAACAACCAACCAAAAAACCCAAAACAAACCACCCTACTTTGTGGGTGTATCTTTATCCCAGGGTAAGACAAAGAGTAGTTTGGGAGTGCTGATCTCAAGACCCTCTAACAGTCCAAAGATAATACAAATATTCTAACAGAGACAAGGCCAATCCTAAGGTTGAAATATAAGAAAATGTAGTGGTGGTGGGTAGGAATGAACATAAAACCTTACTAAAAATCTCCCTAAATAATCTCAAAATATTTCTTATTTGCTTTTCTCAGCCCTTTCTCTCTTCTCATCACTGCTGGACTCTACAACAAGACAAGAATCATGAAGGAAACAACCTGATTCAGAGTTCTGTAACAAAAATATGCTTCATGTTGTTCAGACATACAGGAGACAAAGCAAACAATTTAGCAATTTAATTAATAGGCTTTCTTATCAATGTGCTGGCAAAGAAAGCTTGTACATTGACAGGCTTTAAAACACAGAATAAAGTAGTTTCTTCACTCTGCAGCCATTTGAAAAGTGGCTCCACTTGGCATAGCTTTGAGCCATGGATTTACTTTATCAGATTTACCAAACTACTCATCTGCTTCCAGCAGTCACAGAGAGGAGGGAAATGCAGCTCAGCTGTAGCAATACTTTCTTTCAAAGGTTAGGAAGACAGAATTAATTCATTGCAGGGGACAGGAGAGTCATTAACCCTTCTAGCTGCTGACCCTGAGAACTGGAAACAAGCACAGAAAAATGAGAACCCAAAGTATTCTATGGACTGCACCATTAAACTTCTAGATTTAGAACAAATTATAGAACAAATGTGTTTCTCTCAGAAAACATTTCTATGATCATGACTTCATTTCCAATACCTATAGCAAGATCTGGATGAAATAATTTACTCCCTAAGCTAAAATTCTCTGTATCCCAAGAGATGCTTTAATGGAGACCAGATTTCTCTGGAGAAGCTCTAAATTTTCCTTATGGAAGAGAAAAAACTATCATAAGTAGTATTTTTTTAAAATGTTTGAAAGCTGCAGTGTCAGCAGAGCAGCTTCAAGGGGAAAAGAAAACCAGGTAGAAGCTAGCCTTGAAGTGTTTTTGACAGGAAATCACCTAAAAGCTGTAGATCACTGAAAAAGTGGCACAGCCAGACCTTAAGGGAAAAGGGAGAGCTGCAGAAAACTTCTGGAAGTTTTGAGGGTTATTTGAGACCAGCTAATTACACAGCTGAGGGAGCTGAGCTCAGGCAAGGCAGGGGACAGGAGCAGAGCAGCCTGATCTAGGTCACAGAGCTGCCGCAGCTCAGGTTTTTCTGTCTGAGGAGCTTTTATAGCTCCCATCTGCATAGTATCTAAGAGCCTTACACTGCTTTAATGTGTTTATCCTCAAAAGGAACCTGTGAGGCAGCAAAGCACTCATTTTGTCATTTTACTGATAGTGCACTAAAACTGGAGGCTGTAGGGAAGGTCCTTACTTGGCATTAATTTTCAAGGCTCTGTAAAAACCACTGATTTTCCAGTAAGGGGAGTGGAACTTAGATTATTTAAAGGTTTTTCCCCCTATATGATTTGTTCAAGATCACACAGGCTCATGACAGTAACAGAGAATGAAACCACTATTCTGAGGAACACCAACAACTGGCCCATAATTTTGTTTTTCATTCTTGATACAGGTATATGTGACTGAAGAGAAACCTGAGCCTCAGGACTGTAAAATGCATGAAGGAGCAGGTCTAAGTAAATTAAACAGATTTAATTTACTTGGGCCATGACACCTTTTCCTGGTCCTTTCTAATTGTTTAACAATTTTGGGCCTGTTTGTTTGTTTGGGTTTTGTTTTTGATGTCAATTTTTTAGGGGGGCTTGACAGACTGCTATTCTACCAGCAGCAGAAAGTACCAGAACCCAGAAGATGCTTCTTTCTCATGGAAAAGAAGTTGGGAGACAATTATACAGAATTGAAGCTTTTTTTTCTAAAATTAATAGTTCTTTTAAAAGTGCTTTCACTGGTTTTATAGCAGTTTGAATTTCGCATTTGTTAAGCATAAGAAATATTTTGTGGGTTTTTTATACTTTAGTACCTAGAGGATAAAAATAAAAAATTCTCTTCCTGTGAGTTGTTGTGCATAGCAACTGCTATTCTATGACCCATCCTATCTGTTGATGGTGGCATCAACATCTGGCAGCCTTGAACAACATCCATTACATTTGAATTTTTCAGATAGAGAACTTGAAACAATGAGGAGGAATGACAGATGTCAGTCACTGCCTCTGACAGGTCAAATGCAAATTTCTGCTTGAATGGTTCAGCTTTTGCAGGATTTAAAGCAAAACAAGAGTTATTACTACAGTATAAAATGACTTAAGGTGCACACAGTAAATGCCAAAGACAGATATATATCCCAATAATATAAAATTACTGCCAGTCAAACAAAGTACCAACTAGGGGCAGCACAGGGAGTGTACAACTGTCTGTCAGGGCAGGAGAAGATTTGTGATCTTCATTGGAAATACTTTTACAGCAGTCAAAAGAGAAATCTTGATCTTGACAAAGAAGGTCTGCTCTGACTTTGATCCTATCAATCAAGAGTCCAGTAGGTCCTAACTCAAATAAGCTATATCTTAGTTTCACCTTTGGACAAATATCAAGTCTTTTTTCATTCTACCATTCTGAAGAATGATTGATTTATGCCTTTATTTTTTTTTTAGGCCTATAAGAAATGATCTTTGGAAAGTAACTGATAGTTTCAGGGTTATTGACAATTGCCTCCCCAGAAAAAATATCAAGGTGACAAATGCATTTGAAAATTTCTATTTCTAACGTTGGATGGTGTGGCAGAAAACTAATTAAAGATGTCATTTATGTTTTATTTGTGCTTGCTGGGAAGACACTGCCAGCACTTCACTAATATAACAGAAGAGACCAGATAAATTCAGCTCTCACACTGCACAGAACCCACGGTGAGTTCACCTGAAATGAAAGCTACAGCAGGAGAAAGGCAAAGTTCTGCAATCCTCTGGGGTAAGCTCACTGCCCACAAGGACTGTCCTCTCTGGCAAACAGGTTTGAGTCTAAATCTCCATCTCCTCTCCTTTCCTACTCAAGCCAGCATTTAGAAAGCAGGAAATACAGGATAAAAATACATCAGAAATACACAAGGCCAGCAGGGAGGAATGAAAGGTGGGAAAAATATAAGAAATTTTTCTCCAACATTCATTCCAAATTCTCTGTCATCGACTTCATTTCAGTCCATCTTTACTCTTGTATCATACCTTAATTCTGGTGGTTATCACATTTATCTGAATAGAAACATTTATAAAGTGTCAGACTCTACACCTCAGGTGTAAATCCCAGGAGTAGAAATCTGCAGACAGGTTTGGAGTGTATAGTACATCTATATATATAAAGTACACATGACATATCTCCTACTTCTTGATAAATAAACCCCAGAAAATTACTGCTCTGGAGTTCTCTTGGTTAAGCAATATGAAAGTCAGTATTATTTTAACAAGAGAGAATAAAGAGAATGCACAAATCAATTTCTTAGGATTAAGGACAAAAGCAAGTAGGAATCCTCAGGCCAGTTCAGAAGCCTCCTCCAAGACTTAGAAAAACAATCACAAGGATTACTGGCAGTTTAAGGCTTTTTGCCCCTTTAATTTCTTGCAGAGTTTTATAAAAAAGGCAACCAATGGACTTGGAAAACCAGATAAGCTTCCTGTCACAAACTTTTTTCTCAATGTCTCTTCTGCTGCTTAAACCCACAACAATTCTCTTGTTTACATCTATCAGGCACCTTTACTGCAGCCACATTAGTACCACTTTTCCTTCCCCTTACCTCACAATCTCTGTTCCACACCAGTGTGGACCCTGAATCCTGCAAACAGCACAAATCCAATGAATACTGATTGTTGCTCCCTGGTGTGAAGAATCTCCTCATCATCATCAGATAAATTTTTGCCAACTATTTACCAGCAGCAGGAGATAATAATAAGTTACATGGTACCTTTGAGATGAAACAAAACCCATATGGTTTTGCTACCCCAGCCAGATTTCCAAGATTATTTTGATATGTATGCACTGGTCCTTGAGGCTGGACAAGCTGGGATTTCACTTTGGGGCTTTTTTTCCCTTTTTTTCCTTTTTTTTTTTATATCTCCACCATCTGTTTTATGAGACCTTGAATTGATAATATAAAGGTCATTGTTTCAGAATACAGGAATGGGATTTTGTTAATAAGGCAGAAGTTGGCAGGAATTAAATAATATACACATTTTAATAAATGGATACAAGCATGCACTGCCATGCATAAGTGCTTTGGACCGCAGAACTTTAAATATTTGACAAATGTCTGGAGTGTTCTCAGAGGAAAGTTTTGAATGACTGGGCCTAAAGAAGAGCTTCTATTCAGATCTTGGGGTCCTGGTATGGATTATTCCCATTTAAAACAGACACATTCATGATTTTTGTGTGCGTGTGTACTTCTCCTCTGAGACCCCAGGAAGAAACTCACAAACTATTACTTCTGGCAGTATTAAACAGAGACTACTAGCATCCAGTTTCTTTTTGGTTCATTCAGTTTGAATTCCAGCAGTATCACTGTCCTTTCTGGAGGAGAGACAAGGGAACCAAGGCACTGACACACTCAGGTGGACAGAGCAGAGCAGGACCCCTGCTTGGGTGTCAGGAGAGAAGACTCTCAACTTCTGGTGTTATTTAAACAATTCTAAGACCAGGCAAGAGGAATTTGTGACTGTGAACCCATAAGTATGTGTATAAAATATATTTTTTACAAGAAGGCTGTGGGTTCCCTGCTTGATGAATCCCTTGGGTTTAGAATGAAAGGAGGGCACAGGCATTCTTGATAATTCCCTTGAGTTCCTTGTGCTAGGACAATGCCTTCTTTCCTCCACTCAAAAAATAGACTGAGAGCAACTCAAACAAAAGGAAAGTTATGTGGCAAATGGCATTCAGTAATTGATTTTAACAATTGGTTTTGAAATGGGATTATTTTAGAACTGAAAAAACAACCTTCTTCCTATTGTATTGTGGTCACTACTTCTGGGCACAATTTATCATTGCTTTAACTAGATAATTGAAAAGTTAACTTTTAAGCAGCACTAGTGATGTGAAGGTCAAAGCTCTAGACAGATATTTCAATAAGGATTGATGGTTTTGATTTTTTTTTACCAGTTTTACAGAATGCATACATTGTGCTACAAGAAAATAAGGTCACATTTTATGATCCCCTACTCTGACACTTGAAAACAGCTAAAAAGGAGTCAGAAGCTCAAGTGTTTCCAGTCACTGACTTTCCTACCACTGATAAAAGGCCAGGCTGGATTTTAGAAAGACTTTCTTTCCATAATAGATGGCCTATTCCATCTACATTAAGCACTGGACTTACAGGAGAAACACAAGTTAAAAAAATTCCCAAAGATCTCAACTAATAACATAAAATCCTAGGCGTGCTTAATGAATATTCAAACATTTTCTGTGCAACACAGCGGCCATTTCTCGAGCAGTGATTTCCCTGCTCAGGCTGATTCTCTGTTTGCAGGTCAGACGAGTTAATGCATCCCCACATTAGCTCAGTGCAGCTCCCACCGAGGGAAGGGCCCCCTGGCACCACGGCTGTCTGTCACACTGCAGTGATTAGACAAAATCCTGCTTCCCCTGGCAGGGATGAGGCTCTGCCAGCCTGGTGCAGCTCCCCTCTGAGTGCTCCAGCTCAAAGTGGGAATCCAGGGAGCTCTGTCATCCCTGACAGCATCCATCAGGAGCCGCCTGCCAGCTCAGAGCAGCTCTGACCCCAGCTCTGAGCCAGCTTCCCCAGCCTCAGCTGGCTGCAGATCAGGATAGCAGCAGGATCAAAGGATTGGCCTCTAAAAACTGATTTTCTTTCCTCTCTGCCTTAGCTATTCAGTATTCCTGAAACAATTTCAGAGGCACTAACGTCGATCTGTTCCAACAAAATAAAGTGCCCAAATTCAGTTCTGAAGACATGTAGTCATTAAAATAAAGTGCTCCACACAGTAACCCCAGTTCCAGCTGGGCAGCTCTGAGGTGATGAATTCTGATCTCTCAGCAATAAACAGGCAGTCAGATATTCACACGTAAGAACAACACTCACTGCTATCAGTGTGAAGCATATTGTGGGCAAAGGGCAACACAACTTTTTTTTGGGCACTTTTCAGAGTCAGTATCATGCCTCTGAACTCTTGGACACTTCATCAAACAGAAACTTCAGCTGAAGCAGAGTCCTTAGGAGACACTGAACTTTTAGAATGGGAAATAAAAATGCAATCTGACGTAATCCTTGAGATACTTTGAAACTATAAGTACCAAAAGAGTATTTTTTTTTCTCCTTTTATCATTCCCCATCACAACTACAGCAGTTGCCACAAAAAAGCCTTTTTCCTTCTTTTTTCCTTTTTTCTTTGGTAGCAGAACACTTTATGAGTCAGCAGTGGTTTATTGCTTTTATGACTCAAGAACTTTTGAGACAGGTCCTCAAATTAGGTTGGATCTTCACTCATATCATTCAGGGAGAATTCATTAATTTCACCATCTGCAGACTGATGAAGAACAAGTCTTCATTCCCCACTAATTTTTTTTCTTCATCAACATTTTGGTAAAGCACATTTGAAAAGTTTCACTAAACTTCCAAAGATGTGGCAGGCAGTTCCATTAACATCACTGATTTTATTTGCCCTTGTGCATCTTTATCCATGTCTTTGAGAGCTGACAGAGAACTTAATGCTGTAAAAAAGTGCTAGCTCTCTTATCATAAATGGGATAATCTCTCCTACCCAATAGGTAGAATTTTAAAGCTGAGATAAACAGATCTAACACCCACAGGAGTCATGAAGTACATAACAGTAACAAATATTAATGTGAGTAGAAGAAAACCAAAAAGCTTCAGCAGAGACAGGTCCTGCTGTTGAACACTACACCTGAAAGGTGTGAGTTACAAAAACTCACAAAACAGTTTTCCCCATGAGGTTCAATCTACTAGGGAGGGAGCACAAGTGGGACATCCAGAAATAAATAAAATTTAAACACACAGGGACAACACAAACCAACATAAGATCTTTCCCATTCATAGTTCAATAAAAACATCCAAAACAGTCAACAGTACAAAAGGCAGAGCAGAGACAAGAGGCTCAGCTATACACAAGATACTCTTTGCTTTCCTAACATAGTTTAATACAAAAATAATGCTTCAATAGATATTTTAAAAATAAAAAAACCCCAAACCACAGTGTGGGCTTTCTGTATTCCTTCTAGTTAATTTGACATTTTAAAAAACTGTAAACAAACATGGTTTGGGTTTGAGCAGTGCAAAAGGGAAAAGTGGGTGATAACAACACTTACTGGAGAAGACTACTGAATGATTAATGATTAAACTTCAAACAGCAAACAGATAAGGGACTTTCCCTGGGTCATTCAGGATGGTATAAACCTCTATAAAAACCATGTGCACTCATTTAATTTCTAAGCTATAGAGTCGTTGTTATAACACTTCCTCTGCATACAGAAGGCATTCTGTACTACTGATTACTATTCTCTGTGTTCTTCTAGGTCATTATATCCTTTTCTAGAGTGAGGTGAGCAGACTTGCAGAATATATTGAAATGTCACATCCCCAAAACCATATGGAGCTGCATAGTGATGCTTCATCTCTTCTTTTTCAGTATTTCTAACACCTTCACTTTCCTGCCCACCAAGACCAAGATAACATTTACAGGAAACTACAATTAAGCTTATCATTCTCTTTCCATAATGGCATATTTAGAACTACCATTATATACATGAAGGTTTCTTGTTTGGCTGCTTTCCCCTGTGTGCATGGCTTTTTATTGATCGATATTGAATTTCAGCTGCTCCTTGCTTGGCACTGTGAGATGGCAGAACAGTGGCCTATGCCATCCTCAGTTTTGATACTCTCCATCAGCAGAAAGCTTTCCATTCATCTCTTTTCCATCATGCAGAAATATGTTAAAAAGCAATCATCCTAGCCTCTCATTTAATTGCAAAAATATAGATAATATCTTCTGATTGTTTTCTAACTTTAAATTAGCTCTCAGTTTTGGAAAATGTAGCTTCTTTTGTCCTGTGACAGGTTAGTTTCTTTTACAACCATTGGCAAGATCTTTGTCACACCCTACAATGTGTTTCAGGGGCAGAAAATGCAGCTGGTGCAGAGCAAAGCTATGGAATTAATGTAGAGATACAAATGCTTATAACACTATAGTGGGGGTCAATATACCCTAGGATCATGTTAAAAGATGAGAGTATTAAAATTAAATATACCTTCTTATTGAAAAAAAATTGTAAAAGCAATTACTTAATCTGAAAGAAGCTGTGCTGAAAATTGAAACATGATTTAGACTAGAAATAGAGTGCAATATTTTTAAATGTCGAAGGAAATCAATCATTCAAACAAATAACCAGCAGCAGTGGATTCTCTAAAAGTATCTTTCCATTAAAATTATGTCTTGCAAGTTCTGTGTTTTCTATTATGAAGAAAATTAGATTAGTCTGTTCTAATGGTCTTTTATGAGTTGAAGCTAGAGTCTACTTAATGATGTGCTGCTTTATTAATTCCTCTTTTGGTCCAGTTGGAAAATGTACTGGAAAATGTACTAACAATCCACTGTTGTACCAGGGCAGGCTGGAAATCTTACACAGATACTAGTTAATTAAAAATAGCAGTTAATAGTTTCTCTCTCTAATCTCAGCTGAACAAATGTGCTCTGTTAATAAGCATTCCCACTGTGGTATTTACAAACACTGTGCCACTCTCTTACAGGCTGTTCTTATAGGAAGACTTGGGCTTAAAATATTTACCTGCTACCAAATCTCCTCCTGCATCCTTTGTCCAGATAACCTGTACAGCTCAGGCAAAGTTAGCAGCTGGCCACTTCCTGATGGAAATTTCAAGCTTAAGTGCCATATGCATTCCATATCCATTCCATATCCATCCAGAGATCCTCTGATGGATATGGAATGCAACAGCTGCTTAAAGGAGAAATAGATGTCTGCTCTCATCTCCCTGAGTGATGCTGATATAATGCCTTTCTTCTCAAATTGCTATGAGGGTCTCCCAAGTGGCCAAGGCAGCCAGCAGAGGCAATGAGAGGGTTTACTGCTTTCAACCTGCCCATTATACAATTATCTCTGTCTGATATACTGTTCCACAATCATCTCAGCTGACAGACACAAGTCTGTTCAATGCTCTATCAATTTGTGTAATATTCCTTCCTGTAATCAAATGTCATATTTCTGATCTAGCCAACTTGGGCTTATACTGAGACCACTGGCTCCAGCTTTTCCATTAACCCTGTGATCTCGGTGCATACAGAGATTGTCCTTGCTCTGAGCTCCACAAAAAAGAGCATATATATTTATTTGGAAGGCATTGGCTACATTTTTTCCCTTAGATATGTGCCCTAGCACATCTCAAGTGATGCCTGTAATCTGTAGTTTGCTGCCTACACTGCTGACAGTTTAGAGATCAAATAACAACGTGTGAGAGGTGTGCTGATCGCTGCAGACCTGCTTATCTCACATTGCCAGGGATGTGCAGCAGGCTCACAGGCATCCAGCACCACTCAGCAGCTCATTAATCAGCAGCCCGCTGCTCTGCTGTCTCTGCTATTCCACACTGTCAGGAGCTGTGTTTCCATGAGAGCTCTCAGTGAAGTTGTTCCTAGGAAGGATACAAATACCTGTCTGGCTCCTTTCCTGACTGCAGAATGTGCTCACTGACAAGAGCCCACACAGAGCTCTCTGGATAAATGGATGTCACTTCCCTCAAAACAGCAACAACAAAAAATTGTACATGGAAAAGAACATAAATAGATCCCTCTCACCAGTTCACTTGGAGTTCAGCATGATCACTCCAAAAGAAGGCAACAAAACACAGAAGGGAATTTCCAATGTTTCACAAGATATATGCTTTTTTCCCCCCTCTTTTTCCCAACAAGAAGAAAAAGAATTAATACATATATTTAGGAAAAAAAAGTAAGAAGTCCAAGACCTAGTTAAACAGAGAGACCAGAAAATTTGCTTCTAAATTGGGCAATAATGGAACTGTACCTCTCATAACCTAGCTTTGAAAAATAGGTGAGTTACCTGCTGGCTGTTTGGGGAGCACTGTCTGGGACTTGCTTCAGCAGGCTCCAACTTAGGAAGAAAAAAATAAGGAGTGGGAGGCCTTTCCAGGAATGTACAGGAGCAATAAAAATGGGACTACAAAGCAAAACCGTATGCAAAAAGAGGGGAGGCTGGGTAAGTGTGATTTGCTTGGCAAAGACTTAGCTATGATCCAAGGATTGAACCTGTTGTGTTTATGGAAAACATTGTTCTCCATGAGGACTTTTTGTTAGTTGAAGTATAGACACAATGCTGACCTGAATTATGAGCTGAAGAGACACGAGGAATTAGCTCTAACTGAATGCAAGGAACAAGATCAGACAGACCATAAGCACAGAATAGGGGTCTCTTATTAAAATTTCTCTGCTAAACTTCCTTTGGACATCTTATATTTTGGTGTTTCCTGCTGTGATTTGCCATTCTTTAAAGAGTTATTTAACAAAAACACAAAACACATATTTCCATAGAAAGTACCCAGAACAGCCCTTGTCCATAGCTTTGAGAATGCTCATACTGTGGGGTTGTATATTGGGGTACTATTAACCAAGAACTCTGGAAAAACCCCAATTATGGTGAGAAGGAAAAATCACAGAGTGAAGAGTTTGTCAGCCACAATGCAGGACCTTCCTGAGAATGTAGGTCTGCTCCCAAATAACAGCACAGGAACCAGCTACATTACTTTCAGGAAAAAGCTACCCCACATGGAACACCTGAGCTGTTCACTCTTCCTTCTGATAAATTCCTAAGGAAAAGGCTTTGCATGATACCCAGTTAATTTGTGTGCATTAGACATTGTGCCATGGTGTGATTTGCAGAAATTCATCTCACTGTGGAAAGCCTCTGGTGTGCTTCAAGTGAGAGAAGATGCAGGATGTGGTGGGACGATGGAACAGTTGAGAAGATGTAGGAATTTCACTGTGAAAACTATTATTGACCAAGTAATTGACAGGCAGCCATATCCAACCTGTTGGGTTTTTTAAACAGCACCCATCTATTTTGCACACTTGATTACATATTTCAGCTAGAAAAGAAAGGTATCTTCTATTTCAGAGCTGGAAAAAAAGCTATTATTATCCTGCCTTGCAAAATCTACCAGTGGATATATGAAAATATTTCAGCAGGTGACAGATCATTTGTTAAATGTGGCACAGACAGGATGGGATCCAAAGGAAATCAATTATTCACTCCGATAATTTTCTTATGTATTATTTTTAGGACATCTGTGCTCAGAAATCAATTTAAGTCAAAAGTTTGCCATTTCAGATACTGCAAAGCAGTAGAAATAACAACCAAATAAAAGAAAATAAAAGGCAGACAAACTTTTAGGATTCTTATGTTATGTAAGCTTTCAGACTATTGATGGAAAACACTGGATTAAATCTCATAATAAATGGACAGAACTGTTAACTCTTATTTGGCTAATAGATTTTTTCTTTCACAATTACTATCTGATTGTTTTTCTAAGACATTTTAATCTTATTCTTTCACTTCTTAGGTCATTGGGAGCTTTATCATTCTGTGCCTGCTGATGTAATAAGAATTAACACTATCTTTGGATGCTTGATGTTAATTTAACAACATTTCCAATGTACTCCTGCAGGAAACACCAGCAAAGTATCACAATCTGATTACCCAGCTAATTGTTTCCTTTTCATTTGTCCTTTTTGACTAGTGACCAAAGCACTTTTTGGACTGTTTATCTTGTATTTCCTATAAATGAATGAGTAGCCTCAGTATTTTCTTTCCTCTTTGGTCAATAACAATGAGACACACAAAGCCCACCAGATAATCCTGTGCATTTGACTACATCCACAAAAACTGCTCCAAAAATCCTGAGAGCCATTTCCAAGTCTGTGCCTTGCAACTCTGTCCTGGCAGGAAAACTTCTCAATTCTAAATTCTTACAATCTTTCCACAGTTATGTACAGACACGCAGAACACACAAAAAAGAGCATATGCTTTTTCTAAAATTGCATCTATAGCACCTCTGAGATCTTCAGTGATCACTAGATACCCTTTTCAGTCTGAAGTCCAGCCACCACAAATCTCAGTTTTGGGGGAAATGAGGGAAGGAGTTCAAGCAGCTCCTCAAACTGATTATTATTTTCTGGAGAGTGCAAATTCCATGTTAGGAAAAGGAGCTACAAGGAAGGAAAAGGCAGTGATGCAGCTGAGAGCAGGAGAAATTCACCTGCTTTCCAGCTCTGGGGGGAATATCACCTTTATCCTGTCTCATCTGCTGTGCCAGATTGGTTAAGTTAGTTTTCCTGCTTTTGGGAGATGGAAGAGGCCACTCAAATTCATTATGGATTGCTGAAACAGAACATTTATTTTTTGACGAGTTGCTCAAAAGCATGTAATTCCAAGAGGAAATTTTAAACTAAGAATTTAGTCTGTCCTGAGTATTATTGTCCAAAATGTGAGCTAATGGCAGTATTTGGAACACACTTCCACAAAGGACATCAGTTTGTCTGATGAGAGAGGAGCAAGAGCCTTGATTTCCCTTGGTAGCATCCCAAAGTGTGAATGTACTGCCAGTGAATGTCCTGGGAGGTCCCTGTCTCTGTGATCAAGCTCTGCAACACCTTTGAGGTGATTATCATTGGTAAATATTGATCACGTAACACCTGGCAAGGCAATTGCCTGATTTTAACATGGCACACAAAACTCAGCATAGACATGTACCACATATTTTCTCCAGACAGTATTAAGCAAACCAAAGAATACTAAATAGAAATATTTTTGTTTTGAAGAGTTTGAACTCATTGTTGAGTAAAGTGATGCAGCCGTGTCATGGCACATATGCTTCCAACAAAAAACCTCAAGTCCCTCAGAAAGGCAGAGGATTGCAGAGCATCCCAAATTATCATCCCATGACTCTTAGTGCAACGTGTTAGAACAGAATATGAAGTTTAGGCAGCAGAATGCTATTTTCAGCAAGCTTGATCAAAAGTCATGAAGCTTCATTTCAACACAAAACATCATCTGTCAGTTCAAAAAAGAGAATGAATGATAATCTTTGTTTAAAAACTGCCAAGGAATGATTCAACACTCATCAACTCCCTCCATTCTCATTAGCAAAATCTAAATATCCAATTTAGCAACCTTTCACTTTTCCTTTTTAGATGATGGTGTGTTACCAAATTCAATTCATAGAGAATAATTGGTAATAATACTCCTCTTCTTTCTGTGAAATGCTGAGATGTTTCATGAAATAATTTCCATTTCATCTGGAGCATTTTCCCTTCTGCAGTACCTGTGAATCAGCCCAATTGTCTGCCCTTTTGAGAAATCATTACTCTCTAGTGCAAACCATCTCTTAGATGCTTTCATTACTTCTGAAAGCCTTAGCTCCTGATGGATGGAGTGTAATTGAGCACAGATGCTATTTGCCATGAATAGGCAATCCAAACTTCCAAACAATTGCACAGCATTGAGCTCCTCCAAGTGCACGAATAAGCCTCTCCTCAGTTTTAATTTTTATCCACTGGACTTGAAAATCGTAGCCACATGAAAAAATTACCTGAATTATACAAGCAGAGAAAGCACTGAATGTCCTGAAACTGCAAAGGTGTGTTGATCTTACCTGCTTTGAAAAGCCTCCTGCAGAATTCCTCGGGATTTGGAATATTTCTGTAAGGTACAGAAAAAAGATCCACTTTGTGTACACTTGGCATGAGCTGTCCAAACAGAAACTAATTAAAATTTTGACATTTCAGAGTAGTAGTTGGTATTTAAACAGAAATATTTCCAGAGATCATTGCACTTGATATTGAACAATGCAATTACTGACATCAGAAATATGTCATTTCCATTGTGTGGATTAGCGTGCTCAGAGCGATGCACGAGGCGTATCAGCAGCACTAAAGAGCAAAGGAAAAACCAAACCACGTTCAAAAATTCTGTAAATATCAAATGCATTCAAAAGCATGACCTTTTATGGACATTCAATAACTTGGATACTTATTCTAGGTTTATCTGAAACAACAAGAAATCAAATTTGGAAAGAAGGAACCCTGAGGGCAGGATTCTTCTTGGCATTTCAGTTTTTTCTTCTCCTAGATAACAGATAGTGCTCCCTGATTAATTTGCATCCCACCAGAAATTTCCTGCATTTTTCAGTTGAGAAAGGACCCTCAAAGAACTTACTGTTTGGGTTTCCAACTGCTGTTTTGAGCATTCTTGTAAGGAATTACTTGTGGCAAATCTGTCTTTCATTGAAGTCAATGGATTTGTGCAGATATTATACAACAGTCTCAGAGGTGAAGCATCCCTTACATGTGCTTCCTCTAGGAACAATAGCACAGGAAAAAAAATAAAGAAAATTACCTAGCACAAGTAAACAATTTTAGATATTTTTTCCTTTGCTATTTCTCTTTTGGAAAGGGAAAGAAGAAAAATGTAACTGGCAAAGCTGTCTATAAATCACTTTAAAGAAGTATGGCAACATTTGGAATACATATGCTTTGCAGTTTTAATGTATTCTGCATATTTTACATACAGGAAAATAACTTTTTTAAACATAATATTGGATGAAAACTAGACTTCTTTAAACTTCTGAAACTACCATTTTTTATCACATGTTTATCCTTTTAAAAGAAGCCATGTGATGAGTGAAATAAAATTAATACACAACATAACAACAGTACTTTATCAGGTAAGAAAATATAACTGTGCTAATAACCCTGCTTCTGTCTCTCCACAAACTCAACACCTGCTCTTAGATTCTACTTTAGATAATTCTGCAACCCTTCCCCTTACCCATTTTCATGTGACAAACATTTGACAGTGTGTGACTGTCCTCTAGCTATCAGTCAAAAGTCTCCTTCCTCAGGAGACTGACAGCACATCACACCACTGCAAAGCAATCTGTCTGGTCAATCAAGTATTTTCTCAGGGATTTTTTCAGGAAATCCTATCAGAACCATGCATGCAAAACTGTCTGTTGCAGTTATTCATGCAGGCAGTTATTCATGTTTAGAGGAAAAAAAAGATAAAACCTCAATTACTGAATGCTGCAGCATTGTGCAGTAACCTCTTAACAAGGCACATTTATCATGCAACAGTTTAATATTTAGATATGGTGGTGAGCGCATTTCTGAATGGAGATTTATTTAATTCCAAGTTCATCTCCAAACACCATACTTGGATTTTCACACTTTGATAAATCTGTTTGGTCTGACTTACCCCACTTGAGTCTTGGATTTCCCTACTTTGATAAATCTGTTAGGTCTGACTTTATTCCAGCTGAGTTTAAGCATGAGTGATGTGTCACACTTCAGGAGCTCTGGTTCCTCCCTAATCAGAGTACCAAAGGCAACAGAGATGCTGAGAGGTTCAGTCATCTCTGGAAGTGCCTGTTCTTTAAATAGGTTCTTCTTTAAATTGTTCTTTAAAACACCTTGGGGTTAACCAGAGTGATTGTGGCCTCCTAGCAATCATCTGCCTCAGCATTAAAAGTAATTTCCAAATTTTCCTATGTGAAGTGACAATCTTTTATTGCCACAAAACTTACATACTGTCCCATTTTTTGGAAGTGTAGGGATGCTGCTTTGTGGGTTACAGGCTCTTGGGGTTGGATTTTTAAAAGCAGAGATAGATGTTTGAGTTTAAGACTCCCTTATCTTCCTACAACACTTCCTTTAGCAACAGAAGGTAAGAGCTCAGGCACCTCTTTGCATCTGTAAACAGAATTAGAAGTGCTGCAGAGGCCTCAAAGCAGAATGATTAACAGCAACCCTGTAAGTCATTGAATGACTTAAGATTTGCACCCCCATAGTTAGAACAGCTCAAAGGAATGAAAATGCAGAAGCGTAATGGAACAGGCCCTGGTTCCTAATGTGTGCTTCTGTCACAGGAGAGTTAACATCTAATCAGTTATTTAAATTAAAATGTCTCAGCATCAAATATAACTAAATGCCTCAAGCGAGGGTATTTAGCCAGAAAATGCTAAAACACACATCAAAGAATATTTCAAGCTAAAGGGTATGAACTCAAGGCCCTAAAGGTGAAAAAAAGCTCTGAGTATTTTAGGTTTCAAAGCTGAAGCCCACAGAGGAGTTGATACATGCCAGATGCTAAAGGGGTGTCAGGTTGGCTCTTGCCTGTAGCAGAGGGATGATGGATACAGGTACAGAAATTTCAGCTGCTGTGTGATTAGGCTACATGTGGAAAACAATAAGGGGATGAATTGAGAAGAATTTGTAAATTCAGGACTGACTCACTGATTAAGTCATCTCTTCCCTCTCACAAACACCCCAAAAGCAAAAAAAAGAAAAACCTTTAGCAAAAATACAAACCCACTAGGAATTTTTGATCTCAGCTCCTTACAAAGCACACATTCAAGAACTCCTCTGTGTGTATTCAGATCTTCTAAAGGAGGGCTGAGGGCATAATGTGAATATCAGGGGTTGTATGGAGAATGAGATCTAGCTAAAAGCTAAAACATCTGAAGTCAGAATTGCTTATTACCTCAGAGGAAACTGATTGAGATGAGCAGTCCAGAAAAAGACAACTTTGTTTTTACCAGTGCAAATTTACTGCATTCCAGCAAGCTAGGTTAGAGAAGAGGGGAAGGAAACAGAGTGCTCTAAGGAAAGGGCTGTGTTATCACTAGGCCATCATTAACCTCTGGGGTTTTTCACACAGCCATGGAAATCATCCCTCTCCAGGCTGTTGGAGGGAGGACTGGCAATGGCCTCAATGGACTGACAATTGTCTCATGTCAGAAGTGCTGCTGAATATCTGCCATCATAAGGGGTGGGACTGGGAAAACAGAAGGCAGGTAGGACTCAGGGTTGGAAAACAGTGGGTGCTCCTCCAGGATTAAAGCACAGAGTTAGGCTACAGGACCAAGGGAAAGAAGAAACTTGTTTCCCTAAAAGACAAGCTCAGCTGAATTAATCTCAATCATGTGGAACACAGTTTGGCATATATAAATCTGGGAAAAGCATGAATCTTGTCTCATTCATCCTGTGTAGCTGGAAGAGTTTTGTAGCATAACATGAAAAATAGCAAAAAACTGGGTATGTTTTCACCTCTCTATCTTCTTTCTGTCTCAAAAGCAGCAGCATGTACTGTGAGCTCCTGGGGTGAGGGCAGGAGCACCAGAGCAGAGCTGTGACACCAACAGGGGCTGTGGGGCAGTGCAGTCATCTTTAACTTCAGACAAGATGAGTTATCTGCACCTCAGCCACGTGGCTTTGTGTGTGTGAGAGCCACAGCTGATAAGCACACAGAGCAGGAGAAAGCAGCATGTGCAGTGTTAGATATGGCAGCCTGTAATCCTGGTGACCCTCTGTTCTCATGAATGCCTGAATTTTGCCACGAGATAGACTCTGCATGTCTCTGTAAGTGGCAGCTGCATGCTCCAAGGGCTTAGGAGGACACAGAAAGGACTTGACAACCAACCAATCTCCAACAGAGATTGGAGATTGGTATGGAATCTCTGACAAGCAGAGATCTCAGACAAATCTTTCTTAAATATGCTCTTCTGGAGGACAGTATACAGATACAGGCAGTATCCAGGTTCTAAAGCTCCCCTGAAACAAGAATGGAACAATCCCTGTTCCATCCAGATCCTACATTTTTAAAAAGTGAGGTGAATAAATAGTTAAAAACAGTCTGGGCAGGTCAATTCCCTTTTTAGATGATGTCTAACTCCATGAGCTCTGACAAGAGCAGACCTTCACCAGTTTTGAGTGGAAAGGATGACAAGAACTCATTCAGATTTAATCTTAAACCAAGATGGGGAGAGAACTGTAAAATAAGCTTTTCACAATCAGTCTGTGTATATCACTTCAAAGCAAGAGTTGAGCCAAAAGAACCTGACCTGCATCAGTTGTTTCATGATCTATCTGCTCTCTCCAGCAGACTGTGCACGATTCTGGGGGAAACTGGATCCTTGTTATTCAAAGAGCATTACACTAATGTTTGAACTCTAAGGAAACATCAGGACAGGGTTTGCTTATGAAGTGACAGGGAGTTCAAGAGTCCCTTACTTTTACTAATGATGTTCTGAAGGAAGTCAGGAGGATTTCAGCCTTCTTGCAGCACCAGACACCAGGAGAAGCTACAGAACTGAGAGACCCGGAGAGTGAAAGGTAATAGAAAAGAAAGCAACTCTTGCCATCTGAAATTTCTTTAAAAATTCTCATAAATATATTTTTCTTCCCAAACTAGGAATAAGACAGAGGTCAACAGGGAGTCAGCCAGTTGCCCAAAGAGATAAGGGATAGAGCTGCTTTCTTCCCTGACTCTTGTTTCCTGTCTGTTCTGTGGAACTTTCCCTTCATCCTCTTTGTTGTATGATTAATATAAAGCTGCATGTTTCTTGCAGTAACTAAGTAGATTAGTTTCTTGTGAACAGAACAGCTGCTTTAAAAAGGCCCTGTATCACTCCTGAAAACAGGAGTTAGGCACCTAAGTAACTTCCTAATCTCTGTTGAAAATTTCACCCTTAGCATTCCACACGCTTCTCTTCCCCATCTGCAGACTGGAGATAAGAGCTTCTGAATGTGCCTGCTGCTGTCATCTAGGGAATAAGAGAGGTAAAGGGAAAAAAAAACCACCCTGAGCAGCAGTGAGCGCTCAAGCTGCTATAATGGCAGGGCTGCACTGATAGCATCCTCCTTGTACACTGTGGAGAAATGTTACTGCTCATCTTATCAACTCAAGTACACTGATTCTCAGCAGTGCACAGTTTGACCTCCCGTGGCTTGTTTGAACCCTATGAAAACCTATATATCAAATCATACAAATTAACTGGAGCACATTCCTGCTCCTATCAGGCTTCCTGTATGCCAATGAAAATGAGAATTTACTTAAATGGAAAACCAGGCAAGCCCGTATTCTACAGGACCCGTTATAAGACTGTCTAAGAAAGAGTTGAGGTCCAAGTTCAGTTCCCTGCTAAGCAGAGCTGATGCTGAGTGCTGTGTTCATCTTTCAGCCTGCCTCTATCTGTGCAAAGGAAGACAAAAGCAGCAGGCTAAAGTGTTATGCTGAACCTGAAAGTAAGAGCTTCTTTCATGTGCTGAATGAAACCCTGAGTCCTCTCTAATTTGAACTTTAAACTACTGTAAACTTTAAACTACTGTAAAGGTCTAATAACACTTAGAACTTATGAGCATTTTAAAATCAGTTGTGATGATCTCAAACTATGCTAAAAGACTTATTTTGTCTGCTGCTAGTGAAAACTGAACCTCAGAGGCCTGGAGGTCTCAATAACTGAATTGTGAGGTGAGCCTTGTGCTCTTGTGTTGATGCACAAACAAAACATTTCATTGTGAAATCCAAAAATACACTTGGCTTTATAAATTTCAAATCATATTCCTTAATCCTTTTTTGTTAAAACCAAAATAATTTAAAGTGCCTCCTTTTAAATTAAATTTAATGGGCTTTGTGCAGCAAGAAAAATAAGAGTGCCATGGTGTTTCATGTCTAACACTGGACCCACTGGATGAGAACCCCCACTGGATTGGGAGAATTTGTCACCTGTTCCTTGCTCTCAATTTCACACCACTTCAGGTAAAAGTTGTGTCCCTAGGTCCTCTAGTTGTAAAAAAGACTTTCTGCATCTGTGTCAATAATGAAACCCTTGTTTTTAAGGGGAGAAAGCATATTTTTTGGATATTTATCTGAAATATAATTGACCAGCAGATGGATGACTCCACCACCCATGGCATCCCCTCAGATTTTGCTCCTTTATCTTGCTTTGGAGAAGGCAACTCTGTTGTCTACCCAGCACTTTCTTTATGAAAGTGCTGTGGAACTTTGCCTTCATTCATGTACATGCTGTCTACACAGCACTTTGTTTTTACAACTCCCATGAGGATGATGCCTTAGGTTTTATCTTTTGTACTTTTCAGATTCTTTACTGATTTAGTGAGTAGGTCAGCCTTCTCAAGGCAGCTAGGACACCAGTTGTAGCAGCATCAAGCTGAGGATACTTCCTAAAGTGCTTGCATCCTGGTCAGCCACACCACTGGTGACAAGACCAAGTGCTGTGGTGAGGACACGAAGCTCAAGCCCTGCAGGGAAGCAGAGCTGCCCCATCCTAATCAATTCAACCCAGGGGCAGCCAGGCTCTCAGCACCTGGAGGGCACTCCAGCCTGAAAACCAGCAGAGGCAAAGGGATAATGCAGGGCTGATGAGCAGTTCTTAGGGAGCAGAGCAAGCAGTAATGCAGGGAGCCACTCAACGTGAAGTGGCAGGAGCAGAGCAGCGGCTGCACTAATAGGAGTTTGTTTGTACCCTATTTCTAAACAGACACAGAGACAACAGCTTAGATCTGATCTTTTAAGCTCAAACTTTCAAGCTGAGCAAAGCACAAGTATCCAGAGTTAGAGCTGAGGAGCTCTGGAATTTTAGAATTGAGCTGTATGAACACCAGTGATGGAAACCACACACCCATGGCTCATCTGGGTGAGTGTACACTTGCTACCTTCATTTGCCCATGGCTCAATAATTCCACTCCCTGAAATTCAGCACTGAATCAGGATTTCTGCCCCAGTGCCATTCCCTGGAGACAGCCAGGCCAAATCCACACATGCTGGGTTTGGCTGAGACAAAGCTCCTTTTGTTCACAGCAGTATGGGGCTGCAGCTTGATGGGAATGATGAACAAAATTAAACCTATCCCTGATCAAACCAGCCCACTGGATATTAGTTAAATGACATCAACATGGGTACAGGACACATATAGAGATATGGAATAACACCTACCTGGGAATGAGAGGAAGCACCATTGTTCAGACTGGGTATTGCCATCTTCTACTGCAGGAGAATACAAATGGTTATTTAATCAGTGCAAGGCCACATTCCATCTGTGAAGCCTCCCTGTATCCTTGTGGCAGTGAAGTTTGCACAGCTGGCAAATTAGAAAAAAAAAAGCCATTACAAGAGGCATTCTGAAAGTTTGGGAAACTCTGAACAGTATTAAAGACTAAATATTAATTATAACAAGTATCATTCAAACAACTTATAGGACTCTGAGGTGCTAATGAATTCTGTTAAGAGCAATAATCAGGTTACAAATTAAACTACTGGATTATATATTAGGCAAGCTTGAGTTTGTTGCAGCTTTCTGTGTAATGAGGTTATTTTTGCCTCTTGATAAAATAAATCTAATTTTACATGTTTATTGTGACATCTGATTAAACTGCTTTATAGGAAGAACATTAGAGACATATTTTGGAACTCCTCAATGTCCAAGCTAATTTTAAAAAGAACATGAAGTGCTCCTTTTGAACATTATTATTTTTAAACCATTTATTAGCAAAAAATACATTTAAAAATTTAAAAGGAGGAAAAGAAAAGTGGTAGTTTATGCTTCATCTACAGTAAATTTATACATATTCATATTCATGCTAAGCCTTAAAGCCTGGCTTCTTTTTTTTTTTTTTAATATATAGATTCCAATGTCCTTTAATATTAGCAAGTCGCAAAAAAATCACAGATTTTCCTTTTGCTTGTGTGTCTGGCAGTGCTACTCAGAGTGGCTGTTAAACTATTTTGGGACACTTTGATTTAAACTGAAATGAAAACTGTAAGTGAAAATAAGAACTGTGAACAGTGGGATGAGATGGTTTAGAAGAAGGAAGGGGAAAGAAAAAAACTTTCTATGTAGACACCAGGTAGGGACCATCCATGTGCTGCTGTTGAGCAAAACTAATGAAGGCTGAAAAGCATAAAGATGTAGAGTTTTAAGCCAGTAGCAAACACACAGAATGTGACATGTTAAACTTGCATTACCTGAAGTAAAAACAAAGCAAAAATGGGAAAAAAACACCAAACAACATAACAACATAGCATCCCCCCAAAAAAACAAACCCAAACACTTCCTTCCCACCAAAACCTCAAGTTCTATCCTCCAATTAAAAATTGTAAAAATCTAATCTCAGTGTACAGTCAACACAGAAATGATTTTCCATTCTAACTGTGGTTTTCTCTATTTCCATTGATCAGGTATCATTGATTCCATCAGGTTTCCATTGATTCTAGGCATCAAATGAAATATATACATTCTTTTCCAGCTCCAAGATAAAACAACTCTATTTGCCTTGTATCAAATCACTTAAAGAAAATTTTCCCTCACTATCCACTTATGATTCTTCACAATTTTTGTCACAGATGACAAAACCTACATATCTGCATGAGGAACTATAAAAAGTTCCTTGTTAAGTAAACACAATGAAATGGTCAATCTGTTTGATTGACTCACAATAAGTGATATGTTTTTGCATTCTAGGCATTGATTAGTCACTTGAAGTGTTGGGAGTTTTTTCACTGTTCGTCTCTTAGGAAAAAAGAAAAAGTACTGCATTTGCAATTTTCCAATTTTCCACAAAGAATCTTGCTCTTTGCATAAAGCAGTTTCCAGCAATTGTCATGTCTGGAGCAGCAGCTTTCCATTTTTACCTTTCATTAACTGAAGCTTTAGAGAAAGTAAAGCATTATTTTTTTTTTCCGTTTAAAATTTATGGATATGAAATGCTGGGTTTACTGCTCAGAAAATGAACACATTAAAATACAGATAGTGGCATGTGCACAAAACCACATAATTCTGCACAAGCCCTGATATTTTGTCAAATGAGCATCAGAACCTACCTAAAAGCAAAAAGACTAAATGAAATATGACCAAAAGATTAAATTGTGAAAAATTATATGTATTCTACTATAAATACAATTACATATGCAACTTTAAGTTATTTGAGAATCCAAACCAGAAATAAAATCCTGAATATGTTTTCTAGTGGCAGAACATCTGTAGTGACATGCAGATCTCAAGCCTTGAGTTGATTTCCTTTGTTCCCACTGGCTGTAACAGCAGGCAAATTTTCTTGGAACGTCACCTCATATATAAAATCAAATGCTACTCAAAACAAAGTTTGCTGTGGCAAGACTTAATACTAAAACATTAATGATAACTGTAACCATGCAAATACCAAAAGATTGGATGCAGTGTTTGATTACTGATTTCCCCATGTACTTATAAAATATATTTAAACAAGTGTTAGGCCATCTCAGAAAAATATCCTGTGGATCAGAAGGCTCCCCCAGCTGCTGCTGCTGCCAGTGCCCTGTGGAGCAGCCAGGCTCCCTTTCCCTGGAGGAGAGGGAGGAGGTGTGGGAAGCACGGCCAAACCTGCCATGTTCAGAGCTGCAATGCATCGAGATGTGCTTGGAGCTAATTCTTCCATGGCTCTGGGTCATTTCCTTCTCATTTCCACCTCCTTTAAAGCGCAGTTGAGTAGCTCTGCTGCACACCATGACCATATGGAAGGATCACTCTACCCCCCACTTCCCCCAGCCTTCCTGATAGAGTGAGGAAATTGCTTGACATTTGTATTTCAGCTCAGATTCATTAAAACAGAGAGGTTGATCCTTCCTCACTGACATTTGTCCTGGCAAACTCTCTGCACCAAAGATAAACCACACATCAGTACACTTTAATTCCCTTCCCCTTCCTGAGGAGGAGCCACCCACAAACTTCCCAAGGTGGATTCTTTATCCTGGAAGTCTATTATGAGCATTTTTTTTCATACTTACAAAGCATTTTACAAGGTGAAAAGCAATCACCTGTAAAGTAGGTGAAGCCTCAGGAAAACCAACCTCCATAACTTCTGAATATACCCCTCCAAATGAACTTTGGACTTTTCCAAGCATCTCCTCACAGAATCCGTAACCTGCCCTGGCAATACAATGGCAGGAGGAAATTTACCTAAAACATTCTCCTAAAGAGCAGAGAAAAAAAAATGGGTTTCAAGTGACAATCAAGAGAGCTGCAGAGCCCCCTGTTCTTTGTCATTTCTACAGCCAGATCCTTGAGGGTTTTTCTTTTTTTTTCCTGTACAATTTGATTTATTCATTCTATTTCTGTGTGACATGTTTCTACAAGCCTCATTACACGGCTACGGAGAAAATACTGCAGATGAATTTTTGTTATCTGAAAAATGAGAATGCTTCCCATGCTAAATGGTTCAAGGTTTGTTAGGTAGGGAAGTCATTATGTAAAAAGAACTCTCTTGCAAGAAACTCCAGCTTTTTGACACCAGGCTCTTAAACTTCTACAGCTAATGAAGGATTCTACATAATGATACTGGACCTGCACATCCTTTTGGTAAAATATAAGTAAGCAAGGAAAGGATATGTAAGGAAATTTTCCTTGAAACAGAAATGCATAAAAGTAATTGAATTATTTGACCGTTGAGTTTCTTATATCTTTTTTTTCCTCAAAGGATTGCCTTAAAATTAAATCTTTAATTCTGACTGAAGTAAGGATGATTGTAGTTTTATAATCCAGAGTGCCCTTGTACATCTGTTTTGAAGTGTTTCTGAAGGCCAGACCCCAGGTGAAGTTTACACTATGGGATTCAGATGTCCACATGTTATTTCAGAGGTGCATTCTCAGATCCTTGCAGCCAGCCTTTGTGTCTGAGGAAATGAATAAAATTAATTTCTAACTTCTTCTCTGACAGAGTTTTGACAAATTCTGAAAGCAATTAATCAAATTGAACTTAGCAAAGCTTAGCAAGCTGAGCATAGAAAGCACCGCACGTATCTATTTAAATATAAATATATATAGTATACTATCAATATAACATATATATGTTATAAATGCAATATAGATATAAAATACATATATTTCTATATATATATTTAAATATTCTCAGCATCTAGGACTCTAACACAGGCACGGAGATCTGCTTCTATCCCTGCTGTGCCAGTGCATGTGCACATGTGCACACACACATGAATACCTGCCTCAAGCCTGGTAACTATTGGCCATTTCAAGCGAGTTCCTTCTTAATTAGGCTCTATATGTAACAGAAACAGATTAAAATTTTCTTTCCAGGAGCAAAGCTAGAAAAACCTCTCAAACTTGCAAATCTGCCTCACTGCCAACCTTTGAGCTGGAGTCTTCAGTACTGAGGGAGAAGGAGGACTGAGTCCTGCTCTTTTTTTTTTCCATCTTACACCTGCTAATTTGGAGAAGTCCTGGATATTTTGGGGTCTACTTAGCTTCATTGTATTTCTTCCTGTATTAACAGAGATAAGTGTTTTAGTTAAATAAATGTGCATGTGAAAGAAGTTTATCTGAGGACTCCATACATTATTCGGTTACATATGCACATACCACTTTCATTAGGACTTACATTCATACTGCAACAAGCTATTGCTGGTTTTATTCTGCCTCTGCTTAGTGAGTAGATGTTCTATTAAAATCTTCTTTTTCCCCATTCTGCAGATGTGACCTTGGTGGTGTTTAACGACTGAGATCTTGCAGGTTAAGTAAAGCCTTTCATTTCAAAGCACCATGTGAAATCTCCTTACCTACAAGGAGAAAATGTTCTATGCTCCTGTATGATATAAATAACTTCACATCCACGCTTTGTGAGGCATTAGCAGAGCTGGAGTTAGTAAAAATCCTGTATTCAATGCTCCCCTCAGCCTTTCTGAGTCAGAGAGAATGAAAGAGAGATATACCCAGAGAGCCAAAGCAGTACATCAGAAATCTGTGCTAGAAATCTGTCACCAGGACTGCAGGCTTTGCTGCAAACAGCACAGCAGTCAGCAGCTTGGGCAGCCAAAAGAGCAAGCAAGGTCACTCAAGGAGTTAACACCACAGACCGAAAAGCTGCTAGAAAAAGACAGGAATTGTAGCAAGAACATTTAAACAACACCGAGGTCACAGTGTACACTGCTGCAAAGCCCCAGGACTGTCACTCCACCAGGGCTTAGTTTAGTCACTAGCCAAGGAGTTCAAGAGATTGGAGGACTTGCTTCTGTGCAGATGGAACAGAAGCTGTTTATTCATCTGAATACTAAAAAGTTGCGTTTTATTTTTCATTGCTACATGGTGGCCGGCAGGCCATGATCTTAGCCACCCCAGTAAAAAAAAAAAAAAACCAAAAAAACCTTTTTTTTCCCATGTCATCCTTATCTTGTTCATAAAATCAGTGTCTCCTTTGAGAGTGACTTGTATTTGTGAGATGCAGTGACAAGGTTCTTTTTTTGCAGAGGTTTCACTGGGTGTTTGCTTTCCTTTTCATCCCTTGGTGGTACCAAGAGAACTGGGAGCTCTCCCAGTCACAAGAGATAAATGCAAGCAATGCAACAGATGTGCTTCTTGAAGAACTGTGTGTTTCCCTGTTTTGCTTGGGGAATTTGATCTCAAAAATCACATGGAACTCCATCAGCAAGGACCTGCTCCTCACTGATGCTGTGCAGAGAACAGCAGCTCATCAGTGCCTTATCCATCTTGGATGCCTTATGAGATGTTTGAGACTGGAGCTGGAATTAACTTGTTAAAAATGTGGATTTATTGGATAAAAGAGCTGATTTGAAAGCTCTGTATGATTGATTCTGCCGAGGCAGTAATCGTGTTCATTACTCTCTTTTCATGTAGGATCTTAAATTCGCTTCCTTACTTGGAAATTACTTTTCCTGGAATTCATTCAGACACCAGGTCCTCACCTTCCTATGAGGACAGAGTGACTGAACAGAGCAGTGGTCATGAGACCACATTAAATAAACAATATAATTCTAAGCTCTCAGTTGGTAAATGAGAGCTGTCTGATTTGGGATGAACACTATTCTTTTTTTCCTTAACAGGTGGTAATGCCAAAAATCTTTTTAATTTTTTTTTACTTTAATGTTCAAATAACACCACAGACATCCGTGGAGAGAGAAGACCAGAAAAATGGACAAAAGCTGCAACAAAAACTAATTTTAATACTGAGGCTCATGACCATCACACTTTCAATCAGTCTTTTCATGACCACTAATAATCAAGTATTAATTGTCTAGATTTTTGTTAATGAAACAGGTGTGCAATGGCATAATCATATATTATCTGATACATTTGCTTGCTTTTCTTTCTCGGTCATTGACAGACACACTGAGCTGACAGCTGCTGATAAACCTGTCTGTCATTTTGAATTAATCAAATTTTCACACAGATAACTGAAGGCTTCCACACCACAAGGCTGATCAAAAGAATTTTTCAAAACACAAAACTAGATTATTTTAATTTTTCTAATTTCAGCAAATAATTGCAATCATGCATTTTTTAAGTTTTGATATTGTATTCTGATAATAAAGTAATATTTTCTCTATTTACTGAGCATCCAGTTTAATATACTGATATTATATTACCTGTATATATTTATATATTTCAATTAATTTACATAGTTTTACTTTACTGTTTACTGACATTAGTTCAGTCTGAAAGAAGTACATTTCAGAAAGACTTAGTTGAAAATATAACATCATGGTTTCAGTTTAGAGACAAAAAAAAAAAAAAAAAAAAAAAAAGCCAGGAAGGGATTGGTGCTTCTTCCAAATTTTTTGGAAAAAAATTTCCCCCTAAACTCAGAACCTGCAAAAAAAAATTAAAATATCTTTCATTCATAGCATTAAAAAAAAAAATCTTCTATTTCTCATGTCACCTGTTAGAGATAATTTTTGCTTTGCAGTTTATATCTACTTCAAAGTGATCTCTATCTGACAACTATTTCAGTTTAGTTTCTGATTTCTGATTAGGCAATCTGAAATACTTAATTCAAATACTCACAAAACTCTGTCTGCAAAGAAGAAAGAATCACTGGAGCTGCAGGACCAGAGATGAAAATTTTATACAGCTTAGATACATTTTCAGATACTGGCCTACCAAGTGGTATTGGCAGAAGAAATGTTCCACCAGTTCTGAGATGCAATTTCTTTGCTACAGACCTAGAAGGTGAAGATGTTTTTATGAGCTGTAGCAGCTGAGCTGATATGGGGGATCCTTCCTGAGTGGCACAATTACAACAGGACACAACTGGAAGACTGTTGTGCCTTATCTTTTATTTCAAAGTATCTCGCTGTATAGCTCACTACTTGAGAAGTAGCTCAGAAACATTTCTGCCTCTGAAAACGTGATCTTCCTTACTCCTTCCTTACACTTCTCATTCCTTTGAGCTAATGACTGAAAGGCCAAATAATCCACTGCAGACAAGTAATTTGGGCCTTTAGCATTTAGTGCTATTATTTTTATCTAGAGATACATTATAAAATCCTACAAGAGATTTTATTGCACCCATTCCATTAGATCCTGGATGAATTTTGAAGCCTAATTTTGACACAGAAACAGAACAGAATGCATGCCAACAGGCAGAAATAACACATTTAATTTCATGTAAAAGCTCTGTTCAGATATTACTTCCCTGTACAAGCAGATGTGATCTAGAAGATGCTGGTGTGGTCACACATTTCACTGCTTGCTGCAAGTATGATTAAACCTAATAACAAAGTTGCAGTAGGATATGATGCTTGTCCAGGGCTCCTGGGAATATTCCCCAGTGATCAAGAGAGCCATGATCTCACCTGTCTGTGTGTGACAGGTAGGACAGTGCCACCAGGATCTGTGTACAGCTACACAAAATCAGGGTCTGCTGCTTCAAGGAGCCCAAAAATACAATCTGAAAGAAATACTAACAAAAGTGCTCCATAAAATGATCTTAAATGATCTTTGTGTGGGTTTTTTTGCCATCCAACTGGTGTGCAGGGAGCATGAGATGCCCATTTAAGGCTGATTGTCATCACCTGTCTTTATGTTAATTTTAAAATGATGTTAATTTTTATGTTAATTTTTAAAATGACTTGAGCACAGTGAGAGTTTCCCTCAGGAGAAAGGAGCACAGGAAGGTCAGAACCAGTGATAAAAAATTACAGGGTTCTATGACAAAGCTGCTTGGTCTCAGAAGAAAGTGATGTTACTCCAGAGTGTGTCAGAAAATGAGCAGAGAATATGACAACAACAGTATGGAGTTAACTGGTGTTGAATCCAGGGAAATTCATGATGGAGAGCTGAGCTCTTCTCTTGACAAAAGCTTTTGTACAGGTTTTGCTCCACACTATAAGAAAGGGCAAAGATATAGGTAATGTCCTTGATTCAGCACAATAACTTGGCTATTTTCTCATTTCATTTTAGCAACAGATTCTCTCTTTCCCCACCAGAGCCATTCTCTCCCTCCAGCAGAGATAAAAACGTGTAGCAAGCAAGTGTATACAAAACAGCAGTACACCAGTGAGAGTCTGAAGTGGAACAAATAAAAAAGATGCTTTCAGAGCTTAGCTGATTTAAAAGACACATAGTATGAAGAGCAGGCTTCAAAAGACAGGGGTTTGCTTTAGAAAAACATCTCACATCTCTGGGTTAGAGAGCCAGGTCTGGAGAATTTCAATCTCTAAAAGATCCAAAGACCATAACTTGTCACAAGAAAGTTGGGATTTGTTGTTTTGTTGAGGTTTTTCTGTTGGTTTTTTTTTTTTCCTTCTTCACACAGCATCAATCATAATTCAAATGGAACTATTCAATATTTTCCACTGTCAGCTTGCCAGGTTGGCTTAGAGATTTACCTTAGTTTTCAAATTAACTATTTCTGTAGCAGAGGTGAATGAATAAGAATGCAATAATGCCTTTATGTAGCTTATAAGTTGAAAAAAAACATTGCAGCCTTGCTTTGACTCTTTTAATTTTTGCACCTGTATGCAAAGAAACAGTGAGGAGGTGTTAAACTATTGAAAAATTCTTAGCTGAAACAGTTAGGAATCTGATTCCATCATTTTTTGCTTGTTCACTTGTACATATTTCACAGAATGATTTAATAGGAATAAAGTTTAGGTAATAACTAAATTTTGATTGCTCACCTGGAAAGCACCAGTTAACCTTCTGTAACAGCACATTGATGTCCTGATCCAGGAGACCACTAACTGAGAAAGCTTTCTGGCTACCATATTTTTCCATACATAACTTGCTCAAACCTGTGGTTCAGCAGTAGTGATTGTGCTGACAAACAACAGGGAAATTATCTCACCTGGGCTCACTCTCCTGTCTCCAGCAGGATTCCCACAGCTCAGACTCCCTCCTCCTCTGCCAACACAGATTTTAAGCAAGAACCTGAGGTTATGGCTTGTGAGGAGATACAGTTTCAAATTTCTGGTGTAGAAGGTTCAAGTTGTTTATAAGATCCTGCTGCAAATAAAATAACAACCCTGAATAGCAGCACATACATTAGAGGCATCATTTTCTCTTGGTTTTTTTTTTTTTTTGTTGTTTTTTTGTTTGTTTTTTTTTAATGTTCTGCTTTAGACAAGACCACCTCCAATTGTAAGTAAGTTCATACAATAATTTTTTATACTCTTTCTCTTGACCAGCACAAATTGAATAAACCAAATTTCTGTTCCACTTTCAGTCAATCTACAATTATTCCAGTATAAGCAAAACCTAACCACAGGAATATTTTTGAGCATATGCACACTGTTAATCTTAAATCAAACTAGAATATTGTCAGAATAGTTTATTCTGTATTTTATTCCTTCTAGGCCATATTCAGAAACAAGAATTGTCTTTCAAACAAATGGCAGAATCTGTATTGTGCATAGGTAAGATGATCTGGGGACCTGTATCTGTGGACATTTTTCAATAATTTGAAGTTAGAAATGTGCTTTACCTATCATATATTTTCTTTTCATGCTGTGCATGTTTTAAAAGTCCTGTAAAAGAAGATTACACAAAACGAAAAGAACTTTTCAGAAGAAGCCAACATTAAACTGTCCTCAGATTTTTTTAAAAATTAGTTTAACTATCTTCTTCAGTAAAACATACCATAAATAATCCAATAACATCAATTAGCCATGTAAGTAATGCAATTTGGCCCCTAAGGAGTACCATTCCCACAGCTTTAGAGAGTTGAGCAGCAAAGACACTAAGGCCAAAATGAAACACAATAATGAAGTATAACATGCATGAACAAAAATTGTTGTTTCAAAACTCATTTTAGTGGCTGAAGGGAAAATAAGTCCCAGATTTCTGCAAGCCTTTGGCACTTCTGAGAACAACTCCAGAATTCTTTTCAGCCATTTCTGCAGCATTATCAAAGACATCTGGGCCAACTAAAGGCTACTCCTCATGCTTGCACCCACTTGTAACGGCAGCACAACTGCAGGCAGATGCAGAAACCAAACCCTGCCCCTGGATTTTAAGACAAGATCACTGTGTAATTCTCATTGCACCAACACTTTCTCCATTCTGTGTGGAAAATATGTCAAACTGGGCCCTGAGGGGTCAAAAAGTTTAGCTCCAGTCCTCTAAGGAATCTGAATATGTGAATGACTTCCTCACAGTTCTGTCTTTGCCTTTAGGGGATGCTTCACCACACACGTGTTTATAGTTGCCTAGTTTTACCAACCTGCTTATTCTAGTGGAACATCAGGGAAAACAGCAGTTCAATTTAACATCTCTGTTTATCACAGACTTAGCTGTGTTACAAGACCTTTCCAATTTCAAACTGAGTGAAACAAATAAAACATAGGTGCCAGGTTCATTAGCATTTAATGAATAACAAATTAACTTGCCTCTGCTAGTAATCTGAACTTGTCTTACTCCTGAGTTTTTCAATTATGTTATCTTCTTTCATGCAAATTAAAGGACTACACAAGCACAATTAGATGTGGCAGCTACAAACAACTGGAAAAGAGCTCAACAAAATAAATTACAAAACTCTTCTTTATTCCAGCCGAGCGTGTATCAATTCAGATAACTGGCAGCCCTCCTCAGCTTTTATCTATTGCAACCCAGACAGGAAATAGGCATTAGCTTTGTCTTTCTGTGGGAAAATAAGCTAGGACTTGTTCCTCCCCTCTTTCATTCTCTCTCCTTTTCCACTGCTTATGAATTCAGTTCCTTGCTGCTGAACTGATGCACAGCCTTGTTCCCCTGTCTGACCCAGATCTGCTCACTAGCATCCATAAATATACATTATTTTGCTGATCTTAATGAATTCTCTTTTTATGACATTATTTGTCTAAAGATATTCAACAATTTTTCTTGAATTTCAGTTATGTTTGCCTTTAGCATCTCAAGTTCCTGCTCTTTTCCCCTCAGATACCAGCTACAGGGCAGCAGAAAGCTACACCACAGGGAAGTTTTAAATTTAGATTTTTTTCCATCCCCAAAATAATTTAACTGCATTTTTCTCTAAAACCTTGTCCTATCTGTTCAGAGGCATGCTGTTGCATAATTTTGGCTGTCATTTTTGAATGATGTTTTAATTATAAATGTCATGCTCAAAAATGTTTCCTTGCTCTTAAGAAGCCAGTGAGTACTTTTTACATTTAACTCCCTCTGATCCAGAGAGAAAACAAAATTACTTCAAGTAACAATAAGCATTGCTTCAAAATGACAGGTTTAAAACATTTCAATAATAAAATGCTCATTTAGATTTAATAGCAAAGTTTTTAAAAAAATTAAAATAATTTAGTCAAAATCCACTGCTGATTTCCCTTTGCAGGTGAGGTAAAGCACTTGTGCCTCCTTTCTTAAATTGTGCTGCTCACAGATGATGTTAGGCACCTCTGAAAAAGTAGAATATCCAATAAGCTGAACCATTAATCACACTAAGGAACTGAACTGATGCTCATTGTGCTATTTGTATTTCTTTCTTAGGTAATGCTGCCTACAGAGCTCATGAAAATTTTGTGGGGTAAGGTTTACCTGACAATATTTAACAGCTGGCACCTACAAAGTTTATATACAATTTTATATTCCACCGTAAACTGGAAGCTCTCAAAAATACACAGTGGAGCTGCTCCCCACCCAGAGTTTTACTCCCCAAAGCTCAGCTGTTGCACCCCGTGACTGATGAAGGCACAACTGATAAAACACTCCCCTAAGCAGAAAATGGGAGACCTTAAAATATGTTAATAAGAACAAAGTAGAATAATTGACAGATTACAGCTGTGGGTGAAACAATTAGAGAATACAACAACGGCTGTGAAGTTTCTGGCATTGAAGGATCAAAAAGTTGTGCTTTGGCAGTTCCTTGTTGTGGTAACACAATGCACCTTTACTTTGGGATTAAAAATTAGAATAACCTATCCAATGGGCTGACCCAATAAACTGCCCTCCATGTGCCACCTATTTCCGTGTACAGTAAACTTTGCCTTTAAAAGACTGCAAAACAACTTTTGACAGTGCAAAAATCACCCTTAAAAATCAGTTGGGTTTTTACTGTGTTTTTTCAAGGAGACTGGTGATTGTTTCTATGCTCTTGTGTAGTGAGATCTGCAGAGAAGCTGACCATATGTGCAGTAGGTCTTTGCAATTTTAGGAGATTAATTAGACTTCCACAGCCAAGTAACTTGAGAAGCAAAAGTCAAGATATTTGCTGTCTGGAGTTGAACTGTTTGATATTGAGGCAGTGCTGACCCTCTCCCCAGGCCTTAAAATAGGCCACAGATGAAATTAATGCCTCAGAAAACATTGCTGGTTCCTTCCTGCACCCTAGAAATCAAGCAAAATTCATACTTTTCTTTTTTTAATATAAATTCCTGGAGTAAGTTCTAGGTAGGTCAGTGAGAGACACTGAGAGAACAAGGAAAGCAGGCTGATTCAAAATGGAATTAATCTTTAGAAAAAGGGGAAGCCTTTTCCTTTCCTTGTCAGCAGTAGTCACTGGTATAACCAGGGGTAAGCAGGCCATAAAAAAGCTGTGACTTCTTCGGGGAAGCATTTTTTCAGACAATCTTCTCAGCAGTTTATGTCTGCCTTGTACTTAAACACACATTTAGGGCACTGCTACATCCCTTATAATTTCTAAGCCAGTATGGAAAGTGATTTCACAGCAGGAAGAAAACTGTGGAATCTGCAACCCAGTGCAGAAGTACATTGAGCTGTTGGTTTGTTTTTTTTGGTGTTTTTTTTTTTCCCCTGTAATATCTCATTTCCTTTCATGCTCTAAGGTTCAGCAAGAACAGATGTGAGATGTTGTGATCACTGCTTTTTCTGCAAGGAGAATAGTTTAATGGCTCTGTATTGCAGGCAACAGCTTCCCACACTTGTTTCTCTGATCTTATCAAGGTTGCAAACTATCTAGGCAAAAAAAAAAAAAAAAAAAAAAAAAAAAAAAAAGTATTTTGATGTTTGCAGCCTTCTTCACAGTTTTTTGTTTTGTACTGATTAGCAAAAGCAGCAAGTTTTTATTGTGATTTTTAAGTGTAAATTGAAGCATTGGTAGCATAAGAAACCATGGGTAGAGAAGTAAGCTTTGGTAATTTTTAATATTAATAAAGAATATTAATATTAATAAGATTAGAATACGAATAAAGAAACTTGCAAAAAGTAGGAGGCACCACACAGGATGTAAAAGATTGGAAGTACTTTTCAAATGAGGACAATGACAAACCCCTTCAAAATGAAGAGAAGAAATTACAACAAAGCCTGGAGGGTGGGGGAGGAAGGGGTATCTTTTAACCTGTGAATGTAAGGAATCTCTGAACAGGGAACACAGAGCCATGACACAGAACCAAACAGCACTTTCCTGCCATTATTCACATCAGTTGTGCTCCTTATTGGCTTTGAGAGCGTGAGAACCTGCTCTAAGGACATTCACCCATGTGTTTTTTAGGAGTTACAGGTGTCCTAGTCCACCCTCAGACTGGATGACACTCATGGTCCAGTGTATGAACACCCGTGGCCCTGCCAATTTCTACAGACAGTACCCACCACTTTAAAAAGGTGCTAATATTGTTATGAGCACATAATATTATTTTATGTGTCTTAACAATATTAGCTTGAACGTGGAGCCCTTCAATTGTGTCTTGTTTCATCTGGAAAAGCATAAAATCTCAAGTCTAGACTTGCATGTCAACTTAAAAATTGGTTTAAATGAACTTTGGGGACATGGATGCAAACAGGAGCTGTGCATGCACTGCAGGTAAATTTCAGTGTCCACTGAGGGCAGAAACAAATATTTCATTCCTCATAACTCCCTGCAGAAAACATCAGATCTGGGAGTGCAGTGTTACTGCTCAGTGCCTCATTTCAGAGCTGAATTGGGTCAATGGCCATCTGTCAAATACAATGCACAGGAGCAGAATACCCTTGGATTTTCTGCCCTTTTCCTAGTGATGGTTTGTATCACATGTACCTGATAATGGCTCTGCTCATTCCCAAGCTGTTATCCTGTTATTAGCATACAGGAATAATCACATCTACGTGACTGTCTGCTTTATTTTTAAATGTATTTGTCATTCTCAATAATCAGAAGAAAATTATGAATTATGAAATGTTTCTAACAGCATATTTCAGTTTCAATTTAGTTGATCATGCTGATTTAGTTTTAATTCAGTGCAATTGAAGCTACATTTCAGATTTTCTCTCAGTGACTGAAGTCACAGCATTTTTGCTTTGATTTCCCATCCCTATTCTCCATCACGGCTCTACGCTTTCAGTACATTCTTTTTCTTGTGTCATATTGATTTACAGCTTACTTTGGGAAAAGCTCACTCTTCAACATTGTGATTAAATTATGGGGTCGATTCAGATATATTCCTCACCTAGAAATTCTCTTGGCTTCAGTAGGAATTTGCATGTGCAAGGAATGCAAAATACACCATGTTCATAACCAACACAAAGAAAAAAATCACAGCCCTTTTACTAGGATTTTCATTCCATCCCAATAGAATAAATTGATGGAAATTATTTTTTACCATCTCATTTAAATTCTATTAAGTGCAATCTTGCATATTTGAACAGTTTCATTAACTATTTTGAGAAATATCGCACAAATCTATTTGTTTCTTGGGAAGTGTAATCTTGGAATGATCTTTCCTGTTTTAGTGTTTTGCACAACTCTTTAGAATTATGATGCATTTCATTTGACTTTTCAATTCATGTCATCTCTTCGTTCTTTCTGTGTTCTTTTGACTTTTGAATAGATCAAATTTTGTTTATATGTATGTTCCTGGTGGAATGTATGTATTTGGCCTTTATCACTTAGCCTTGAATTTGATGGAATTTCCTTGAAGACAGATAACACACAGTTGTTCAGCCAACAATCAGTAAGAGAATTAAAGGCAAGAATAACTAAAGACTTGTATGAAAATAAATGGAATAATGGATCTCTCATAGGTACACTTTAGTTTTACTTTCTCTGACGTTTTTCTGGATAGAAATATCTCCTCCTCACCTGCAGTTTAGAGATTTTAGACCTGTGTGAGCAGATATGGATATTTGTGCATGCAAGGGGGAAAAGTGGGAGTATAGTGGTAAAATTCTTCTCAAATACAACTCAATTTCCTTCAATGATGTCAATCCCTCTGGAAGGGAATTTAGGTTTTCCAAATAATTTCCTCCACTGAGGGATTACATCAGTTTGTGGGATAACAGCACATACAGAAGAACTCTTTTATTTATTCTTCTAAAGGTAGTTAAACAAGAAAGGACATAAAATAGATTGGCTTAAGAGCTCATTTTAAATAACAATTTTAGTACTATATTAACTATCAAAATACAAATAAAGTAATACTCTTAAAGGTCATGCATTTTCTGGATTTTACAAATCTTTTTTCTGCTTACCAAAAGCACTTTTGTTCCTACTGAAAGCACTTTATCTAAAGAGACACCAGCAGTTTCTCTCCACTCCTTATATTAAAAAAGACTTGAAAATTCAGTTGGCTATGAGAACCATTTTGATGAGCAGAATTCAGCTTTGAGGTAGAAATGCCACAAATATTTATACGACTCTCTGTTTCCTTATCTTTTATCTTTCTATGAAGAATTTAATTCTATTTTATATTTTTCTACACATTTCCACTGACAATACTCCGTAATTTATCAGCAAAATCCTCAGAAATAGACACAGAGATTTTAATCACATAGTCTTAAGAATTTTTCTTAAAAAAAAAACATTTCGAAAGAGAGTGGTATTTTTTAATGTAAAATAATGCAAAACTGTAAAGCCTAATAAATTCCTCTCCTTTCTTTCATCTATTGTAGTAGCTGGAGTAATTTACTCAGGGAATTAGGTGAAAAGTTCAGGTGGAGAAAGATCAGATTCAACTTCTTATTGTGACTTACAAGTTTGTGGTTTGGTGAGCAGAGTGGCACCACGTGCCACAGTCCAACCCTCCAAGCTGCTCAGTGCTCATTTTGAAAATGTTTTTTCCTTTTCTTCCAATTGTCTCAAAATTTATTTCCTTATTCATTCCATGCTGATGAAAGGCTCTGCAAAGCAGCAGCAGTAAAATGAAACACTCACAGGGTTTTATATATAAACAGCTGGAAAATGAGCTAAATGGAGAATTGCATATGCACTCTGCAGAGACTGAAATTTTAAAGAGAAAACTGATGCAGTTCAGGGAAAACAGGAAAGTAGCCATGAATAATGGAATTAGGTGAGATACAGTCAAACCTCTCGTTCAATTTTTATCTTTAAATCACTAAAATTATTTCTAGCAGTAATAGTGTAGGAAGTCATATGCTGTTTCAGCAATCCATTCGTATTTAATTAAACTTATAAAGTATAAGTCCCAAGTTATCATTTTTGCCTTTTTGATTCATGCTATGGTTCATTTATTTTAATGCCTTTGGGAGTTTTGCCAGTTAATAATGGAAGAGGCCATTTTATTATTAATAGCTCCTTGCTTTCCCATCCTATGTATGTATTTATTTAGTTCACAGTGAAGGGAATTTTCAGATTTCAGAGGGGTTACCAATAGGCAGAGCCCCTGCCAGCTCTGGGTTGCAGAGTGAGGCTCAGAAATCATTGTCAAACACAAGGAGACAGTTCTCAGATGGGTGGATTTGGGTGTCTGTGTGCTGATCTTTGATTTGTTTGCTAAAATGTGCTTCTGCAACTGATGTGCCACAACCTATCAACATCTGCAGGGAAGTTCTCGCTGGCCAGGCACCATCCCTGCAGGATCTGCAGTCAGCAAGTGAAGCTCACTCATGCTCTCTGCTCATAAAATATCTTTCCCCCTTGGGGGTTTCTAAAACAATGCATTTCTAAACCAATACCCTTAATAGCAAGATGTAGCAAAAGTAATGTTTTCCTTGGGTTTTTTTTTTTCCCCACACAAACTAAATCAATGTTCATCAGAACAAGTATTGCGCTACCAAAAATAAAAACCCTCACAGACATTTTTTCAAGGACAGGACAGGAGAGGGAGAGGAGGAAACAAACAGTCTCTATTTTAATTGACTGCATAATTACTCTGATAGTAGGAGATATGTTGGGAGAAATCCTATAAATATATTCAACACCTGGAAGACAATATAGGCCACCTGGTGTCCCAATATAAGAAGGAGGGACCGCAGTGATAACTTTAGCAGCCAAATCAGAGCTTCCTGCTGTGCTTCCTGTTACTATAAAATAGGATTTATATGGCCTAGTAATCTGTCTGGTAGATACATTTTCTCAGCAATATCCATAAAACCACAGCTCTAGTTGTGTTCCAGAGAGGCTCTGGTTGCGCTTAGTGGCCATTTCTCATTTCCATCTTTGGACATCCATGTTTCAACTTCTGATTTTAACATGCCAGTAAAGAATATTGAAAAATTCATCATAACACATCTCACTTGGCAATAAATGTGAAAAAATTGATACAATGTAGAAACCCTTAAACTCAGAAGATCTGATGATAAATTTCTACTCTGTGTTATTCAGGAATTCTGATACCTGATGGTTGTTTTCCTAAGGCTTACAGCTAAAACTGATATTCTGCCTTATTGGCATTTAAATAATGATGATTAAAAAACTGTTTAGACCATTCAAAACTATGCTTTCATTTCACCAAACATTCATGAACACTAAATATTAGAAAATAATCAAGCAGCAAAGTGTATATATGGAATGATCACTGGTGCCTACCTATATTTCACTTTCCCTTTAATGACATATCCATAAAACTATTCATTAATTTTTTTTTCTTGCTTTCCATCAAGCACAATAGCTTTTGACTGGCTTTCTATCTCCAACAGACACACTTTTGATATGGAGAAAACATTTATGCCTCCACCACTGGCATTTGAACCATGGGCACCATCAGTCACGTCCTATGGTACCACCATGAGGAACAGCACAAGGCTTGGAGAAGCTGGCAAGGGAGAATTGCCTCCAGAAAATAAATATACAGACTTCTGTGCAGGGATTTCTGACAGGAAGGGATCAGATACTCTCCATGCCCTGTGATGGGCTTGTACACAATTATCTGCATATCCTCTGTGGAGCCTGGAATGGGAATGGCACCACCAGAGAGCTCTGATGGCTGAGGAGATCCAGGAGATCCTAAATCTTTGGATGTGCAAACAAATCCCATGTGTCACTTGGATTTTTGAAGATTTCTTAAGCTTTTTGATGTTTACCTTCTTGTAACAAACCTTCTCACACACTTTCTGTGAATAACTTATTGATTTGCATTCTTTTATAGAAGAGGAGAAATTTGATGGACCGTTGGCTTGTCCAGTATCATTGAAGATGTGGCACTTTCACCCTCCAATCCACTGTCACTTTTAAAAGTCTATAAATGTTAGAATCAGAAAACAAACTTCCCTTTTTTCACCTTGAAAACAGCAGTGTGTGCGCTTGTGTTGTTTCACGTCCTATTGTGACACCCATGTGCAGCCAATACAAAGACCTGAAGCACCTTTTAATCCTTTTAGGATACCAGGCTCCTGACATTGTGCAGTCCCAGAATCCATAAATAAATGCCTTATGCACCATCCATGGGCACACAAAAACACCCCAGCGTGGCTTTGAGTGGTACAGACAAATTCAGGTGCACTTCTCGCTCCAGCTCTGTGACCCACAGACTCTGATTCCTTTCAGAGGTGAACTCTGGGATTTATCCAACATACTTTTGGAGCAGACACAGACAGTCTAACTTCCTTGGAATATATTAGTCTAAGCTGCTGCTACAAAGGCTCCAAATTAAATTCCCTACAGGGATTTTTAACTGCACCACTAAAATGTAAAAGGGTTTTTTTCCCCTAGTAACAGCAACTACAATAATGACTGTTGAATTTGGTTTTGATAATGACAGATGTTACAAAGACAAACTAGGAACGCTTAATGAGATTTTGGCTGATATATCCCAGTTTCATATATGTAACCTACTTTGAAATTTGTTAGCAATAAGACTGTTTCCTGCAACATAAAATACAGCTTTTCTTATTATATTAAATATATTTTCTGTATAGCATCAGATTGTCTATAAAGTTGCTCCAATTCAGTGTCTTTATTTGAAGCATTGCAAAAAAAAAAAAAAAAAAAAACTTCTTGTGGTGATATATAATCCTAATACATGGAGAAACAGATGAATATAAGATCAGAAGAAGGGAATTTATACAAATCCCTGGCTAGGTACAATTTGTTCTCTCCCTGTTGCTATTTTATGTGTGGTTATAGAAATGTGGTTGAATAAAATGACAAAGCACTCTATTTTGATACAATGATGGATAAAAACGCTTCCTTTTTTTTTACTTAAAAGTGCAATTCCCTTTTTTGAAAAAGTGCAACACCTACATGGTGTAGGAAGAGAGATTACAAAGTTCCAAAAAGAAGAATACTGAACAGACTGAATAAAACAATCAAATAAATAATGAAGTACCACTGGATTCTGATTATATTTAGAAATATAACAATGGAGGCATGGGTACCAAGGCTATTTTTTTTTTTTAATACTTGAATTTTTTCAAAAACCTGTTCCTTAACTTCTACCCCTGCTTGTTCATTTCCATCTTTTTTACTGGAATTAATTTATAAGGAGTTCAAGAAACTGTTCATGTAATAGATTTTGTAAGTTACAGAAATAGGCAGCATGTCTGAATGCTCCCAAAAGTATTCACAGATTCGTAAAGCAAATGCTGAAGGTTCCATGTGGGTTTTAATTATAAAATATTATTAGATTCCTACATAACTTAATTTGCCACATCCAGCCTGAACTGTGCTATGTCTTCAGAACACACAGTCCACTTCTGACTCCTGCTTGCCAAGGAGGGGCATCTGAGTCACCTGAGGGGCACAGATGTCAGCCCTCAAATGTACTGAATTACACCCAAAAATAGGAAAGCACCCTTACATGCATAGAGCTGATACACAGGAATGAACAGTAAGCAACTCTAAAGACCCTTATGTTTCTTTAGAACACTGGATTCACTCCACTCCTTTTTGAATCTCTAATTTTCTGGCTGGAGCAAATCATCTGTTGTGTTTCCCTCCTGAACCACCAGCAGTGAAATATCTTCAAAAAGAGTATTTTAAAGAACAATTTCAGAGCTCTATCCTTGCCCTCAAGTGATATTTCTACCACCCAGCAGCTACAGTACAGAACACAGAGAGCAGGATGAGATGGCAAACTAATGGCAGCCATTTGAGTATCCTCTGAATAATTAATAAATTAGATCTATGGAAACCATTTAGAATGTCTCATTAAGCCGATTAACTCCCTATTTCATGAGCAAACACTGGGTGTTCTAACAGAATGGAAGGTAGGAACTAGTAGATAAATAACCATTATTAGAAGAGCTGAGATTTTATTTTTTTTGGCAGAATTGCCAAGCTAGAGAGAAATTGTTACTTGAAAGTCTCAGGGAAGACTTTCAAAAATTGAGGTGACAGAAAATTAGCATGAACTATTACAGAAAAAAAAAAGATAATCTGATTACATAAAAAGTGTTTGTGACAATGGAACTAATAAGAACACTATCTAATTTGTACAGGCCATAAAATGCAGCAGCTGTAAATTAAAGCTACAGGTATATCTCCAGTTCTGCTGAGGATTTAATAGCTGGGCACAGGCACAGCGGATTAAAGCGTGGCCCCTCAGGAATAAACCTGGTGCATCCAAACTGGGAAGAGCACTGACAAGAGGGGGTGCTTCAGGTGGCATTTTATCATCTGGCTGCCTGTGTAATTTCAGCATTCTCTCTGTAGTGTTTATTGCATTTTAAGTGATTAAAGAAATAAACTTCACACACAAAAAATAAACTGTATCTCTGAGTACTTAATGAGACTTTCTAAACTACTGTCGTCTCCTTATCTATTTAAATGTGGACTGGCTGCAGAGGAATTAGACATTTTATGGTGTGCTGGAATTAAATTAATGATGATTATTTGGTGATGTAAAATTAATGCATTTTAATCAGCTATTATTAGTGAATATATTTGCATGCTATTCTTTTCCTCAAGTACTAAACACAGAATAAGGATGTAGCAGTTTAAATTTTGCAAATAATTGACAGTCTATTACCTAATATGTTTTCATCTACACCTGAAAAATTTCAAGAGTACAGCAGTTTATTTTCTCAGTGCACAAAAGATGATTACAGAAGAACTTAGAAAGAACATTGGTGTCTGACAGAAGTCATGTTCTGTGGCCCTATTCACTTTGCAGCTTTTCCCAGGATAACTGAAATTCACATTACATGTTCTTGAGGTGGTCCACAAAAACCCTTTAAAATCCTTCCAAAACCTGCATCATCATGCTAGGGATGTTCTAAAAATACTTGCTGACACCTAAAACCTTAAAAACAACATCAAACCAGTCTCACATCAAGGATGCTGATATGCAGATTATAAATCATGCTCTTTCCTAGCAGTGAGAGCTATTCCTAAGAACTTGGAAGCCTTTGCGACATTTTCAACAATTAGATATTCGATTATCATAAAATTAGCCACTTAGCTCAGCTCTCTTAGCTGCTCAGTGGTAAAACAGATTTTCAAATACAGGGTTGGGGTTTTTTGCTCCTTTAAATAAGTCTCCAAATTAATGCTATTTGGATAAATAAAAAGCTGTACCTATTTTCAGCAGGCATTAGCACAAGGAAAGTTTGTCTCTTACAGAAGACCAAACTCTGCAATCATAACGGGTCCCCTCCAGTCATATTTATAAATGAATCTCCAAATTATTACTTTTATTGTCCCTGATGAGTGCTACTTTGCATTCCAGTTTCTGTTATTTATAGCACAAAGCCTCAGGGAGTGAGTACAAACAACGTATGGAAGATCTACCAACTCATGCATAATCCTTCAGCTTGACTTGTGCTTCCACAGGGATTTGGGTACTAATACTGAATTATTTCCTTATTGGTCTGGAACCCTCTGAAGGCAATCCCCATTTTTCAAACCATGTGATCTTTATTCAATAAAGGAGGAAGAAAAGGAATGGAGCACAAGTTCAAGTCATCTTGTTTAGTTGGTTAAGACAACTACACAGCATTAATGTTTTCCTGATATAATTAGGAAGTTTCTTGTGTTAGCTCAACCAGCACACAGAGTGAATTTCATGTAGTTTTGGGACCAGGCTGCAGTCCCTGTTCAGCTGATTTGCATTGGTCTGAGGGCATAAAGCAGACAAAAAGCCATTTTTTCAGGGCTAGAGAAACACTCAGAAAAACAACAAGAAGAGTGGATATTTTTTCTCCTTTAGAAAAACACCTGGAGTAAAGATCAAGGTAAGAATGTCCCTGCCCTTTTGTAATTTCTCCCAAGTCCCTTGACCCACATAAATGTAGAGTTACACACAACACTGGGGTCTCGAAGGCATGGGGAAGATTCTGGATTTGCATCTTGCACCTGGGGGTGCCTCATTTAGGAAGGAAAGAGAAGGGGTGAGCAGGAAAGCAGGAAGAGACACCTGAAAGGAGACAGCTGAATTTAGGGGGATTTGACCCTGCACCCTCCAGGGGCTCAACACCAAGTCCTTGTCCTGCCTGGGAATGCTGAGGCGGAGGATGCTGAGGCAGGACATAAAGATGGATTATTGCTGGTGGCTCTGGAGAAGAAACACTGGCAAGACTATGAACTGTAAGCCAAAAAATCTCTTCTCTCATTCTCAGTAAAAGAGAATTAATACTCTCAGTGGAAGACATAAAATATATCCTGTCAAAGAGAATATACTTTATTGTGCATTCCTTTAACAGCTAACAGTGTTCGCCAAGATACTTCAAACATCAAATCTGTTTGAATTAAAATGTGGTCTTCTCTGAAATGACATTTCAGAAATGTAATAATCTCTCCTGCTACAGTTGTAACTTAAATGCCTACGACTATTCTGCATTTGTAAATAAGCCTCAAATCCCACAAGTATTTCTTATTATTTTCCAAAGAGAAAATGGAAGCAGCTTTCTAAACTTCCCCCACCACCCCATTTTGAAATAGATTAACAACCATATTCTGTAATTCTGTGATATTTTCCTCCCTCTGTCTTCCCATAAGATTTATATGGCCAATACCTGATGCTACCTCACAGTTGAAGGCTAATCTTTCCCCTAGGGAACCATAACACTGCTGTGGCTTATTTACAAAAAGGAAGCTGCACTCAGAAACTGTACAAATGCAATGTACTTAACCTCTTGCTCTTTCCCTCCTTCCCTCTCCCCCTCACCTCAAAACTTGATCACGGGCAACAGTTCAATGTATTTTTGAGCTACCAACATTTTCACCAAGGTCACTGGAGCCTTTTTTCCTTCTTAGCAATCAGATTTCACAATCTGTCAACCATTTTACTCACTTCGAGATGGGAACTTTTATTTGTTCACTTAAGAAGAAACCCTGGCAGATAAATACAGAGGTTAATGTTCTGCTCTTGAGTACAGCTTTGCCAACAAAGGGTTTTTTCAAGCTTAGACAATGCCCTGGTCCTGATGAAATGAATATTTGCATGTTTGTCCTTATGCTTCACCATATGTCATTGCCTGCAATGATGTTGAGTAATACAGCTGTCAGATTAGCTGATATGGCAGCTACTTTAATAGATTGAACAAATAGAACCTGATCACTTTAAATTAAATATGGGCATTGCTGCCATATGGTATTTTTCAGGGCTATAACACCGATTGCAAATATAGCCGCTGTCATAAAATAAACTAAAAATCCTAGAGAGACTATTTACATAGACATCACAATATTGTCTCTGACAAATGAAGTGGAATTTCAGGTAAGGCAACTTTGTAATCAGATTTCAGTGTCTGGGGAGAACTCATTTTGCAATTTGTTGTATGGCTGTAAAAACAACAAATAATGCATTTTATTACTCGAAAACTCCATTTCTTGAAATTACAGCTTCATTTTTATGATGAATATATCTGAATATGAAATGTATATCAAAATATATGAAGTATGAAAATACAAGCTTTGTTTCTGAAATACGAAAGTCCTTCTCTCATTATATAAACAACTGAGTAGTTACATTGCAATTATTGCTTTTATTTTGTTTATTAATTTGTGGAATTCATTGCTCCAAGTGGCTTTGGATACCAGGAGTGTAAATGAAAGAAAATCCCTCAGGGGTAGGCTGTTCATACGCACAAACTGATGCAAGGAGCCCCAGATGAGAGGACATATCAGCTAAAATATCACTCCCATCCTTGCTCCAACAATATTTTCCTTCCCCAAGTATCAGCTATGGTCAAAGAAGTGTAACTTAAATGATTGTCTCATCATCTTCAGCACCCTCATTTTTCTGTTCCTCATACTAACTGGCTGAAAACTGGAGATGGGAGCTAAAGGACACAGCTTCTGCCTCTCTGACACAAAGGCAGCAAAAGGAAAGTGTCCACAACATTTCCACTTTGTGGCAGAAAGACTGATTAAAGCCATCACTCAGGTGTACTTTTAAGTATAAAAATCACCCCATACTTCAAATTAGAGATTAACTTTCTGTGAAGATTATTTAAATGAAGAGGGGCTGTATGTCAATGTTACCAGTCGAACTAATATTAACAAATTTTTCTTTACATGCAGCACCTGGATTTGTTGCTATGAAACATGAAATTTAGTAACAATATAACATGCTTTGACAAGAGCAGTTATAGACACATCTTAAATATCCACATTTCTTTGCAAATTTCTTTTTTTTCTACAATGCTGCTCAGATTTAAATCTCTATAATGTGTTCTACTATTTGAAGTTTCCAAAAACATTTGCTAAAAATCCTATTTATTTGTTACTACATAAAGTTTTCTGATATATAAACACACTGCAAATAAGAAGGTAATTTTTAAATCAAAACTATAAGGGGAGAGAATTTGGAATAGTACATTTTAAGCATAATTTTCAAATCTGATAAATTATCTAAAATATAATGATGGTTAATTGTGTTCTTCCCTTTACAGACAAGACTGAGTTGCAAAGGGGAAATTCATCTTGGTTTTAGTACACAGCCCTCAGCCCAGTCTTTGAAATGAAATGAGCAGTAGAAAAATTTGGTGTAGTCCTACCCTGAGTCAGTGATTCAATTTTCCAAAGAGGAAAAATTGCTCTTCTGTGAAACCCTCATGCCAGTATTCCCAGGTGGATCGGGGTTTAAAGGCCAGGAGGAATGCAGTGCATCATGCCAGCCCATTAATAACACTTCACCAAAGAGAACTTTTTCTTTTTGTCCAACACAAAACAAAGTTTTTGCTGGTATTGATCTTAACATTGGCTCTTTATCATCAGTCAAGACCCATCAAAATCAGGATCCATTTGAGGGGAAAGCAAAGTCAAAAAGGGGGAAAGAGAAAAAGGCTGTGGGACTTGACTGCAATGTAGGTGTGCTGCATATTAATTTAAGATTAATTGAATCAGAAAGCTGTCCTGATCAGGATAGGAAGGTGGAAATCATATCTTTAAGCAAAGATTTTCTAGAAAATTATTTTAAATAATATCAGTTCAGGAATGGGCAGGAAATTTGTCAGATGGCAAGACTTCATTGATTGTATTTTCTGTAGAGGTTTTAGTTAGCACTCAGAATCCAGACAAATACAGGAGGTTATTGATTTAAGGTGTGGAGGAAGATTTCTTTTTACAGCACTGTCTTCCTCTCTCTTTCTAACCCTTCCCACTCTCAAAGAAAAGACAAAAGGCAGCAATAGGCTCTTATTTCCAAAAGCTGTCTTAGAGATAAATTAATATTATCTCAGCAGCTGCAATAAATTAATACATTGCTTAGCCATTTACAGTTCTTAGATTTTTTAAAATTATTTTTATTTTTTGTTTTATCAAAACAAATATGCAAAAACTTTCTTTCTCCCTTTCTGCCAGAAATATTTTGCTTTTTTTACCACCCACTTTGCAGCATAATGTTCATTGTCAGCTCATGGGTACACTGCTCAAAGCTTTTTTGACATTTTTGGTGCTATGAAATCTTCTAGCTACAAATCTGATCACAGTTTATAGGAAATCTGAGAAGAACTGGACAGAGACTCAAGGTAGGGGAGTGTGACCATGAAAGAAGAGCTTGAAGAACTGTATCTTGTTTTTTTCCTGGCATTCTCAAGGCTGAGATTAATCACAGCCTCATAGGTCCTTATGGTGCTGTTCGATTTTGGGGAGGTAAAAACTGTGTCCTCTTCACTACATCATATCAGTAATAATATCAGAGTATGTTAAATTCCACCCCCCCACCCTGCTTTTTTAGTATTTATGAGAACTTAATTTGGAAAATCAACCAGGCTTTTGAATGTTTTCAGCTCCCAGTACTGAACCCACCACCCTTCAATCCAAATAATAATCAAGTTGTGTTCACAGCTTCTCCCCATAACTCTGTGACAAAAGGGGAAGCATTTAAGCTTTTCATAGCTCAGCCTGCCAGTATCAGGCAAATTTTCTGGTTTCAAAAGGGAGATGGGCCTATGAGAGATATAAATGAAGTAACCTGAGCTGTATGAAAGAAAAAATGCAAATGCAAGCACTTCTTGAAAGCTGCACTATGAAACAGTCATTTAACTAGAGGAGTTATTTCACCTTTTTCCAATTAAACAGAGGAACAACACAGAACTGAGGTCTAAATTTCAGATCTATCAGGTTGGTATCAGATTCTGGTTTTGAAGAACAAATGTACAAGACACCCTTTTGAGGTCTGTTCTGATCCTACGCATGTGATACTCTAAATTGTGAGTCAATAATCCCTCTGGAGCATGTGAAGACTAAAGAAAGGCCAGGACTCTACATTATTAAGGGGTGTCCAGGTTTGGAGGTGCCAGCAAGGCAAAGTAATTAGCTTACACAGCTCAGTGTCCAAGGAACATTCCAGATGAAAGGAGCTTTCAAACCTCTCCCTCCTCATGGGCTTTGATTCCTTTGTACTCCAGCAGTTCACAGAGAGACTTGCAAGGAGAACTGGAGACCTATTGATAGCTGAGAGGAATTATTAAGGTGAACTGAAATGAAATGCCCTTGTTTCCTGCACCAGTGAACATCCCAAATGTGGCATCGCTTTTATTAGAGATGAAACTACTCTGTTATTCTCTCCATCCCACCATTCTCTGAACGTTCGAGATAGCAGTTTCAATGGCAGCCAAGGACACTGAATACATTGTATTTCGGAGACAAAGGGCCCATTGTGATTGTTCACTGGTATTTCTACCCTGGAAAATTACAATGGCACAACTCATACTAAAATTAATAAATATGTAGAAGCATGTATCAGTATTATAATCATCATTTTTAAATCTTGTCTACAGTAGTGAAATATAAGAAGACACAGTATAAAATAAAAACAGTCTCAGGACGCTCACTAATCAAACCACTATAATGAATTAAAAAATTAGTAAACTGGCAGTGAAGGGAATATGATTCTAATCTATTGTCCCCCTGGAAAAAAAAAATTAAAAATCAGTCCTAAGATTTTTTTTTCCCCAAACATTTCCTTTGCTAAGAAACCTCCACAAAATTTGCCATTATCTCTATACCTTAAGTATATGATGAGTATTGGTTTGGTTATATTGGTATATTATATTGGTTATAATATGAGTATTATATTGGCTATAATATGAGTATATTATGCCTTGGTTTGAATCTATTCTGTTGCATAAACAGAACTTCCAATTGTTTTTATCCCTAATAAGTGGGGGTGGGGATGTGTGTGTATATTTTCCTTCCAAAAAATCCCCACACCAACCCAAAACCTTTATGTATTCACTGTATTCCACCAAAGTCAGAGGTATTAGAACAGATCAACAACCCAATTTTCTAGGGATTAGCTAACACAGGAAAAAAGCCATGAAGATTATGCAATTGGGAAAAAAAATGCCTATTTGGAAACTGTATAAGGCAATGATGGACAGCAAACTTTACAATCTACTGTAGAGTTCAGCACACTGTACTACAGTAATTATAAGTGCATTATCAGTCTGTTTAGTAATTTTTTCTACTGCATTCTAGTCTGTAAAACTGGCTGATTTTTACAGTTCCAGATGACTGAAACTATTTTCTGACCTCTTGAAAGTGCCTCTTCTATATTCTGATAACATTTGCAGAACATTTATCTTCAACAATTAGTGATTTTGGGGGAGAAAAAGAGCAAGTAGGCAGCCAAGAATTCCAAATGCACTGCTTTGGTGCTTCACAGCATCCAAATGATTTTTAAATGATAATTCCAAATACAGCACTCTATATGCTCAATATTAATGCAATTTATACTGGTGGCCAGTTTATGCTCTGTCATGCAGAAATGTGCTTCTTTTAAAGCCTATGGCCAAGCAATAAATTGCACAGTGCTTTCTAAAACAAACTTATAATTCACATTTCTTATCCAACCTGATAACACAGAGGCCCCTGAAGTCATTGTAACATGCCAGATGCAACTTCAAACGGTGCCCATTTTCTAAAATCAGCAAGCCAGAGATGAATTTTACATTTTCCTTTCACAGTAGTAGAACATTTGTTCCTCTCTTCCAAAATGGGAGGGAAAAAAAGGAATTAAAGAAACTGAAGAAATCCTAAAGCTGCTGATTTAGGAGAAAGGATTCCATCTTGTATCACTAACAGATATGCCATTAATAAACAATTAATTAATTTAAAATGCCTTTGCTTGGGAACATAGAGAACTTGACAGCATCTGAAAAGATGCTGGATTCCCTAGTGGTCTGGATCTCACTTTTAGGCTTTTAAATTTTCTTCTCTAGGGACTTCTAAAATCTTACACTTATGAAACTAAAGTGCATATAAAACATTCATAAAAGTATTATATACTTACAGTTTACAAAGTTAATTGCTCTTTTTTAACCTAGCATCTCTTAGCAAGAAGCAGATGCATATCAAACATGGTCAAGGGCAGAAAACAATAACTAGAATCAATTTTCAACAACTTAGCAATTTCATTCTTCTTATTCTAGCTCACCATCAGTTAGGTGAAACATTACAAGCCAAATCCTGTAATGGAAGAAAATAACTATTTGTTAAGTCCTTACAGATTTCAAGTATCCCAGGTTTTGCCTGCAATTACTCAGATATAAAGAGTTTTATTTTCCAGCAGCTCCAATGTCACACAAACAGTCACTTTTTCCCAAGAGTTCAGCTTCCCTAATACTCTGAAAAATGTAGTCTGCATACTTCTCTTTGAGTGCTATTTTAAACATTTTATTTAACATGCAGAATTTTTTTCTTGGGACTCTTGGGCTTTGTTGTCTGAGGTGGCCTTGGCTGGCTGTTAATTGGAGTTTCCACCAGAACCTCCATAAGAAGCAACAAAAGGATTAATTTAGGTACTTTTCCACAAGAAAGAAAAGACCCAAGAAAACAGTCCAAATATAATTACAAAAAAAAAAAAAAAAAAAAAAGGATTGTTAAGAAGAAGGGTTTTGAAAGCCTCAGATTCCATTTGTATTTTCTAGGTCCTTGACATTACCCTCCTGTTTTGACACCCATTCAACGTGCTGGTTTCCAAACCTTCCTTGACTATTATTCCATTTAGCACAGCAGCACATAAGGCCAAGATTTGAGTAGGGAGTTAACTTTTCAAAACACTTCTTTTGCACCTACCTCTCAGAAACTATTCTTAAAACTTCCTCTTTTTATTTGTTTTTTGTTTTTAAAGAAGTGTTTAATTTAAAACATTTCTTCCCTCTCAATTCTTGCAAGAACATTAGGTGAAAACAGAACTGTTACTTTCATCCTCACATTCAATGAACATTCTAGTTGTAATAGGAACATTTTATGTCCTCCTCTGACTTTCTCATAAAGCAGTATTTATAGAGCTTATTCACATAGTACCATTGCTTTTTCCATTCACATTCCTCTATCATCTACATTATTGTAGTTTATAAATCCTTAACATGCTAGCATGCAACAAAATTTTGCTGTACCTAGTAAAGAGAAAGGTATCATTTATTCACCACAAAATTCAATTCATGCCTGTCTTTTTTATCTGCTTCTAGAAATTTCTAATTCCAGCAGAGCCACCGCACAGGAAGTTCTGTTTCAACAGACAAGAACATAGGAATTTTTATATTTAAAAATTATTTTTCTGGATCTTTTTGGACAAGGCCATGCAGGACTAACAAAGCTCTTCTCCTTATAACACAATACAGCAATTTAAGGAAAACTGACTGGAAAGAGAAGATTCACCAGAGCCTGAAGAAATTTTCTGTTCCATTCTGACTGCTTCTCTCTTCATGATAAATTACTGGTGCCTGTTTACAGACCCTCCCTCTATAGTGCACCCCAAACCAGTTTGAAGAGGGGGAGATCAGCAGTATGGTGTGAGCACCACCAAGCAGGACCAATCCCAGTGTGCAGTCATGGTTCCCACGTTTCTTTCCCTGGTGTGTGGGGACAGACACTTTGTTGGGATCCTTGAGAACCAACAAGCTCTGTAATTGTTGTGGTGGGCGACAGCTCTCACACACTTGGGGCTGACATTACCTTGAGCAGAGGATGTGAATTGACTGGGGAACCCACATCCTGCAGAGTCCTGAAAACTCTGTGCCTGAAATTTGGCATTTCAGCATTTACTCACTGCTGCCAGTCTGTACATTTTGAAAGCCATATCTTTTACAAACTACTCTGGCCAGTTTATTGTCCTCAAAACACCACAGCTCCAACAACATCACTACATAAAACATATGTGACATTTGGCTTTGTTTTCTGCTGGATTAATGCTGTTAGATAGATGCATTCAAATAAATTTGTTTTAATGGAGACATCTTTTTAGCATTTGAGGTCTGAAGAGAAAATGAATGCAGTATTCTCTTTCCTGTGGAAAGAGAATTCATTGGCAAATACAGAGCTCCATAAAATGAGCAGAAAATGTAAGACCAATTTGACTTTCTTCTTCACCTCAAACTCATAATAGCACAGAAAGCATTCAGTTCTGTCTCTCCTCATCGAAACATTACTGAGACAAGGCATTTAATTGGAGCAGAAAAAGTTTTTTTCCCCTGAAAAACCTTCAGCCTCGGTGCACATGTTAATGTGCCTTCATTCCAATTTTCTGACAGCAAGAGTCATTGGATTTATTTCACTGAATTGCAGTAGTTCACTAGTGAATTATACTATCATTTTAAACTGATTGCATTTTCTAGGCAGATAATAGCACAATCATTAGATAAGTCCAACTCCTCATTTATCAACATCTTATTCAGGTAACTCTGAAAAGAAGAAGGTATCTTAAGGCACGAGGAAAAATTAAAATACTTACAATTTACAGAGAAAATAAATTCCTGTCACATCCTTGACATGAATATCATAATACTTTCCTTTCAGACACCTATCTAAGAGAACTTACAAAGCACTGGGAAAATCTGAAACCTTCAAAGCTCAGCTGGCTTCAGGTTCTTAGGACAGGAGGAGAATTCTCAAGTTTAAATTGCTCTGCTCCACCTTGTAGCAGAGAAAGCAACCAGGAGAACATTGCTACAGGGGGGCAGGATGTCTCAACACCTGCACAGACCATACCTAGGTTCCAGAGGCTGCTGCTCCCTGAATTCTGCTGCATCATGAATTCTGTGGTAATTTGTGAGATTTCTATTCCACCAGAATTCATGGTGGACTGGGAGACAGGAAGCAGGAGAGAACATTTAAGTACTCCCCACAGTAATAAAATAGCAAAGGAATAAAATAGTTCTTGTAATTTTTCACTATGATTTTCCCATCATTTCTGCCACAATGGCTATCATATTTTTTTACTGCTGCTTCAAACAAATGTAGAGTTGCACTTCAGTTCACACCACCTTCTTTCGCTGCCACAGGAAGATATATTTTTTCAACCATCATCTTAAGTTTCCGCACCCTGATGATTAAAGAACACGTGAGGCAAAATGCACAGACATTAAAAATACACCAAACACCAACTGAAGCCACATGGAATACTTGTAATGCCCTCAGAAGAGCCAGGCTGAGGCTGGGAACACACTCTTTTTACTTTACTACTCCAGGGTCAGGCTGCCACTGCTGTCACTAATAACTCACCTCATTTATTCCCTCATTCATTCCTTCTCCAGCAAAAGCTACAGTGACAGTGGACATTGTGATACACAGAAGGAGGGAGGCTCTGATTATTGTCTAAATGCTGTGGTCAAGCAGCAGGCAAATCAAAGGTACCAAGTACTCCAGGTAGATTTTGAGTTTAGGGAAAGTTTTTCTCACAATCAGGAGTTGCTAGAAAAACTTGCATTCATAATAACATATTCAAAGGTTTCACTCCCACAAGGTTAAACTCACAAATGAAAACGTTCTGCTAAGGAAATACCAGAGTGCAGAACTCCCACTAATTTAATTATTTTCTATTCTCCTGAATGCAGCACACTTGGCAAGACTGCTTATTTCAGAGTCAAGAAAGGCAAGTGTAACAATCTATAAATGCCATGTTAGGCCAGCTGCTTACACTTCTTACACGTCTGCAGGAGCATTCATGACAAGGAGACCAAGGAATAACTGGTTTAAAACAGTTTTTTACAAAATTTTTATAAAACAACAATGAAAAATAACAAGAGAGGGAAGGAAGAAGCATGGCTTAGCACAAAGCAGAAATAACAGTATTCTTAGTTAAAACAGAGAACTTTGTAGTAGGTTTGCATCCCTAACTACTTATAAGCATTAATTCATAAAAATAATTTAATCACATAGAGCTCTACATCAGCTGCAAATATTTCAAGTTAACAACATTACTTTTTTTAAGAAATCCCAGTTTTTTAGGGGTCTAGTAATGTAACCTATATAAACAGAACATTTTAATATTCAAGTGGAAAATGGCCATTCACACTTCAATATCCCTACAGCCACATCTATCAGAAAAGTACCTTTGAACCCAGTTAATCAGGAGAGTGAATATTCCATGGGAGCATTTCCCAGTTTGGATGCAGACTGAAAGTTAACCAAAAGCAAAGGTGTGATTCCAGAGCAGGGAGGTGCAGATAGATGGGCCCAGTAAGGCAGAACATGGAACAAGTTGACCTGAGAAATCATGGAACAGGCAAACCTCTGCCAGAAATAGTGGTTTTGGGGTTTTTTCCCCACAGAAAAGGAACTTAGGGCTCCCTGGACAGGCTTTATTTTTCTATTGCACAGAGATCAGCTAATGGTGTGGGAACAATTTATAGTTGGTGGAGAGAAGTGGGAGTCAGCACAGCTGACTAAAGGTAAAAGGAAAAAAAATCTATTTGTTTCTGTGTATCATCCCACACAAAGGAAGACCAAACACATCTCAAAACAAGCATCCTTTTTGTCATTACTGGTACTGAGTTTGAAAAAGTCTGTAATAGGAGTAGGAGTAGTTTTCACCATGGCAAGCTGTAAAATCTTGTATCCCAAGCACTCCCTGAGAGGATTCTGAAAAGATGCTTCAAAGTATGCATTTTGGGTTTATTTCTAGATCATGGAGGAAACAGTCCATACTCCTCTCTTTCTAGTTAAATCTCACATTGTTCTTGTATTAAATGAGCTCAGAAATAAGTTCAGTCACTACAGAAAGAGTAATCAACTCTTTATCTGCTCTTAAGAAAAAAGTGAAGTTTTTGGTATTAAAAAAGATTTCTTTTTAATACCAGTTAGTGCTTATTTTGCTCATTAGATTCTAAGGGTTAAAAAATCCAATGTTTCATTTTTAAACAGCAATTCAAACTGATGGCAGTTCCTCAGTGGGACGTGTCCCCACAGATATTAGGAATGAGGAATTTGATTTTGTTACATTTACTCTTCTAATGTTGTACAAAAGTAAAAGATGAAAAGGTAAAGGCAAATTCATCAAATGCTCACAAATCCATCTGAAAAAAAGCAATTTTCTTTGCCACTTATTATCCATCAATCAATCTGAGCATCTTTTTTTTCATTTTTAAGCTGTCAAATCAAACTCCATTTGACTAAAATGAACCTTTGGAGTCAAATGCTGATATACAGTCTGATATTTCCTGGTACATGTACATCATTTGGCTATTTGACTACAGCTCCCTCCTCATTTGAATGAGCTCTCATGCCTTTCTGCCACGTGCCATCTTCCCTGACTATTGATATTAATGCAGCAGAATGCTAATAAACATGATTCAGAGCATAGGAGAAGAGAGGCTCACAAGGCTGTACAAGGCTCCCATCTGTTTGTTTTTACTTCCCTGGATCATCTCCCTTGTGCCACAGTTATCCAGTGACATGAAGCTCAAAACAAGAGCTCCAGACACCAGACTTTTGCTGAGCTCTGTCCTCATCTCAGCACAGCTCCGCACTCAGTGGGCATTTGGCACAAATTTGTGTGTGCATTTGTACCCACAAAACCAGCAAGGGTAAAACAAAACAAGGTGACAAAGCTGCTTGGGCCACTAAGTACAGCAAGAGAGCTGTGCTCAGTTCTCTCCTTTCCTAAACACAATGTAAACTCACTTACCTGCACCTCAGTGCTGAGCTTGGAAGGAGTGGCAGGGCTTCCCATCTCCTGTGGAATCTCAGACTCTGTATCTGGAAGAAAGAGACTCATTCAGAGAGAGGTTTGGGAGTGTGTGAGCCCCCTGAGCAGGACAAAAAGAAAAATAGGGGCAAAAATGTGCTTCATTCCTTACAGCACATGAAGTAGAACAGCAATCCTGATTAATTGCCCATCTTGGTAAAAACCCCAACTGCCCCACTGCTCTGTTTTCAGCATAGTTCAAATGCTGAAAACATTGAACTTTGTTTTCAGCATTAGGGCAAAATAAAACCAGGAAAACCATATTTTACTTCTTTCCTTTTGTATATAACTTGTATCCAAGTACTTCCAGCCCAGAAGTTCTCCTATTAATTATTAATTATCATTTTTAATTCTTAATGTAATGACTAATTGTAATTTAATCATTTTAATAGTTAATTCTTCAGCAAGTGCTACGTAGCCTGTTAATTCTTGTTTGTAACTCATATTTTATAAATAATCCTTACTCCCACTTGTCAGCAATATTTAGTAGCAGATGCTTTATAAGGCCAAATACATGACATTTCAACAATAAAACATCCAGTTCTATTGGTTAGTGCAGTGTCTTCCATAAAAATTCAGAACTAAGTTTTAATTTCATTTGGAATTCATGTCGTGGGCTCCATATGTAACTATCACCATTAGAAAACAAAACCAAACCAAGATCAAGAGCTTTGGATTAAACCAACCAGAAGTGGTCCCACTGTCCATTTTTCTGTGCTCTACCTTAACTTGGTAAAATATTTTGCCAATTCAGGCTTAACAACACCGCCATGAACATTAACAATTGGATGGTTTACTAAGATGGAGAAAACTCATTTGGACAGAATGAGATTTTTTTTTTCAAACTTTGGAATTACTTGAAGTTCAGTGCTGTTCATTGTTAGAAATCAGTGTCAGGGAGGTTGACTCTACCAACTCATAAACCATGGGAGGGTTGGACCCAGCTGGCAGGATTCTATTAATTGTGCAGGATTTTGAATGCTTTTGGCTGGCACAAGTCAGTCAAAGCCTTCATTTTCACATGTTTTCTCCTTCTGTTCTCTGTGGCTGCTACTCAACTTCTACTCTAACTTATTTCTGTATTACAGCTCAATGCTATCCCCATGGCTTCATTTTATTCTAGAGGTCAATTTCTGTCAAAACAGTCATTTTAAATGTAAATTTTCAAATAAATAATAATGAAAAAAAAAACCAACCCCACAACCAAATATGTTTGCAAAGTATTTGTATTCTGAGCAGAAAAATATCTCTTTTATTATGCAAAAGAGTCTTGGGCCCTCATTTCTCCTGGAATTAGAATATTTCAGTCTCAATTCCAGCAGTACATTTAGTTTATCTCTACAGTTTAGCTATGCAATTTAATCTGAGCCTTAAGCCAATTATCTAATTCTAGTGTAAACATGCAAGATATTCAACTTTATTTGGTCTGCCAGGCAGAACATAAACCCTCAATATCTGCTGGGAATGAAACAAATGTGTGCCACCTAAAAAAAAATACATGTTTGTGAAACAAAGGTATTTCTCTTTTGACTTTCATTCTGAATAGTTTATTCTCACCACAAACTGTATCTCCTGACTCTATCATGTCATTTTTTTATCCTTGTCTAGATAACATCTACCAAAGAACTGCTAAAGACAAAGAGTAAACATAAATATCATTCCTAATGATAACAAAAGGACAGGGTAAGTACACAAAGATTAAACAAACAAAACCCTGTACCCAAAACCCACTTGGGGCCATTTTCTTTGATCAAGAGTCTTCACAGGGCTGTCACACCACAGAAAAAGCACAGGAATCAAAGCCATAAGAAAACCCCAAAACTGCTCAAGTCATCCTAATTTCATTTATGTGACATCTTTCTTCAAGTACTAAAATATGTAGAACATAGTTGGGGGAGTTTACTTGTTTTTTATAAATTCTGTGTTAGGGATTTTTTAATATTAAAATCACATTTTCCAAATAAAGCTGTAGTTGGGTGAATAATCCCTTCTTGCCTCCCTAAATATAAATTTCTGTCAAGAGAACATAGATGAGTTTTGTAAAGTTACAGGACTGGTGTTCAGATTAATGGCTCCTGTCTATCTTCCCCCTGGAATGGAGACTTTCAATAAATGCTTGAGGGATGACTATAATTGCCTCTTTTTGTTTTTAGTTATTTTACAAATATTTTATTGGCAACTCTTTGTAAATGAAGTTGCTTAACTGCGATCCAAGGTAAATGGAAACCATTCAGCTCTCAGGGGAACATAAGTGTCCTCAGGGGAAGAAAAAACCTCTTGATTTGTAGTTGAGCCTACAGATGAATCACTTTCCTGTCCTTTAACAGATTTTTGCCTCGAGCTGCTTATCTTCTGGCATTTAACCATTGCTGTTAGAAGAACCTTTAGGCAGCAAGGTCACTGCTGACCAAGCCTTGCATGGGGGATGTTGATGGTCCCTCAAGTCTGGATTGTGGTCTGGTTCTGATGCTGTCTGGCCCAGCGCTGGCACAGAGTTAGATTCAGACAGAATCCACAGCACCGTGACACCCTTCAGATCCTACTCAGCTGCATCAGCTGTGAGTTGCTGACCGAAAAGGAAAATGCTTCAAGCCCATGTCCAATTGCATGAGCTTCCAGCCTTCCAGAGCTGTTAGCACTCACCTTTAGAGACAGCACATTAGGCTCACTTTCAGTGCCTCACCATCTGGCACTGCATCACTTCATGGGTGAGCTTTCCATTCTGCTTTGATCAAAATTAAACAGAAAGCAAAATTCAGCACAAACCTTGTGCTGTACACACACCATCCAAAAAAAAAAAAAATAAAAAGATTGAAAAAACATTTGGTGCATATGTTGCATGAATAGTTTGGTGTCTGAAAAAGTTATGTTCCACACATTTTGCCAGGAAAAGTCACTGAAGTACTAGAAAAGTACACAAGTAATCAAAATCTATGTAGTTGTATTTACAACAGAAAACAATTACTTCAGAAAATGATAATTCCTTTCCTCAGTAGTATCATCTAAAATCCTACTCATTCATGGCTAGCCTATAGTAAACTCAGTATACAGCCTAATGATTCTAGAAAGCAGCATTATTATACAGTAAAAATAATTTAAATCAATACCTACTAAATGAAAAAATACAGGTCTTTGACAGTACCTCCCCAGAGTGTGTGAAAACTACTTTTTTTATTTACCACCTCCTTTTCAAAGTAGTCTATTTTTGTGTGGATAACTAGTTGTAACAATTGGATCAGCAGTACTGTCGATCAAAGTAACTAGAATATACCAGAATCACATTCTAGAATTGTACAGCATTAAATGAAACCAGGTCACAGTTGTGATACCAGACCAGGCATGGTTTTCTTTTTCCTAGCTTTCAGAATAATTAAAAAAAAAATTACTGTAACTACTACCTTTGCAGAGTGGTAATGCAAAAAATGCTAATTTTTTTTTAACTTGTTTTAGGTGTATGTTCACAAGGGAAATAGGATTTTCCTCCAGAGAATAATTTTCAGAGAGGCAGAGAGAGAGATAGAGTTGGCTGATAGCAAGGACTCTGTTATTTGACCAAGTAAAAACAAAAAGACAAAGCTTTAGAGATGTTCAGCATGTTTCTCAGAGCAAAGAACATCATGGTGAGGTGGAGCTGACCTCCTTGTGTGATGAGTTGCCTCTGGAGGCCAAGCACCTGGCATTTAGATACATTAAAGAGCACCTGCTCTTTAATGTATCTGCTGCAAGGAAGAGAATATTTTTTATAGTACTCATCTTTTACATGCTGAAACATGAAGAACTGTCCATCTTTAAAACCATAAGGAAGCAAGAAACTTTGCAATGATACAGTTCCTTCCTGAGAGCATTCTCTCATCCATTACTCTGCATCAGTCTACACTCTGTCACTGTAATGTTTTTAAGTCTTGATAAAACTCACTTGTCATAAAAACACATCTGAAAAATGAACTTGCATTCAAATGTACTTAAAATTTAAATAGAGCAACACAGATTGCAAATATTCAGTATTAAGACTGTGACATAATCACCATTTATTACAAAATTATGTTTTGTATGTTGCACAGAGTGCAACACAAGTGTACACTTTGTATATCCATGTACAGTTAGTGTGCTTTAGTGTCCCTTAATCTTCTGCCTCTGTAATAGTCCTCAGGCTTTTTTACTCATCTCAAAGTGGATCCATATCTGAGTTTTGAAAAGAATCCCATCTTGCATGAGACATGAAAATATACTGCTTTTTGAGCAGCTGGCCTCCCCCTCCCCCATAATCAGTGATTTGGCTCCAGTTTGGTGCATTTCATAGCACACCTGCGTTATTGCTTGTAACTTTCAGGAACATCAGATATGTGTAGAAACTGTCCAACACATTAACTAAGAGCATCTCTATACAGTTATTTCCCTATCAGGCTATTCTTTGGAACAAACTCCCAATATTCCATCTCAGAGAAGACATGTCCCAACATGATTTGTTTTAATCACAGCACTGACAGTCGCTCTTGGAAATGAACCACTTCGTGTTACCTCCAAGTAACCTTTTCATCACTTCTGCACTGGATAATTGTTCCTGTTGTAAGTTAATTGGCAATTATGCCTAATGACACAGTACCTCAAGAATAAAACATTGATTCTTGCTTTCATTGCCTGATATTTGTTAGTAATTTGAGTTTCATAGAGTTTCTGGCATTCATTTATAAACTTTATAAATGCTGATTATTAATAATTAGAGAATACTGTGGATCATAGGAATAGGAAGGAAGGAGTTGTGTCTCCCTGCCCCAGGGGAAATGCTTGTCAGCTTCTGCCTTCCCTGGCAGATGTTCTAGTCAGTGGCCTCTCATGAGAAAGACTTCACACTTCTCTGATCAATTATTTGTCTGGTATGCATGCCATTAAAACATTTTTCCTAATTCTCAATAAACATTGCTTTAAGCCAGGGGAAAGACATTGCACCTTGCTACTTTACAACAACCTGCTACACACTTAAAAGTGCTGCATTCTTGGTGTTTTAAGTTAAACACTGCAAGTTATTCCTTGTAGTAAGACTGTGGGAACCAGTAATTCCCATTTCTTTCCTGTGGAGTGGTTACTGAATGCCATGCCCTGGCTGACAGCTAGGCCATAGTAGAGAGACTGCTGAGACTGCTTCACTTTGCTATTTCTTGGGTTTTGCTTGGGCCTTTTTTGGTTGGTTTTGTTTTTTAATATTATTATTCACTATAGCTATATGATAATAGCTAATAGTGAATTTGCTATTATAGTTAATAATACTATTATTCATACATGGTTCATATGATACCAATTTAAACTATTTTACTTGGAGAGGTAAACCTGCTTCAAAGCCAGCCAGGGCCACAGTTTGTGGCAGGTCAGACTAGAGAAAGCACAAGCACTGGGCTGAGTGCCATGCCCTGTGCTGGGGTGTTGGATTTGGCTGTGGTTTGATTTTTATCTGTCCTTGGAGCAAGGTAAGCAGCTCTCTGTCACAAAGGGCAGCACTGGCACATCTCACACTGACTGGAGGGGAGCATCAGCCCAGCTGGGTTCCTGTGTGAAATGCTTGCAACCTCACCAGAATCTGCTGTCCTGGTCAGGCAGGGACAAAAGCTGCAGCAACCCCATCTCTACAGCTTTATGAAAAATCAGCAGTATATTGCCATGGAATTCAATTTTTTCATTATTATTATTATTATGAACAAAACATCTTATTATTTTCTCACTCCTCACACTATGGCACATGCCACAATAAAATGATTATAAGATACTGGGATGCAATCTCAATGACAATGATATTAGAGCTGGCCCACAGCTTTTTACTATTTTTGATGGAAACAAAGATCTATTCAGAAAGGCTTCCCTAACTCAGAGCAGAAATAAAAAGAGCTTATAAGTCTTGAAATTTAGCATGGCAACTCAGTGAGCAGCACTAGCACAAAAACTCAGCTCAAGATGAACAGGTCATCCCCCACCTGTTGTCACTAAAAACAAAAAGTTGATAACATAATGGCTGGGCAACATGCTCCCTGAGTTGTTAGGAACTATGCAAATTATTAAGCATTAAATTCTCATAACTTTTCACGTTTATCATGTGCAAGATGATGTTACAAGGAGACAGGATCTGTCCAAAAAATAGAGATACCACTGTGCCCTTTGTGTGAATACCAAGTCTTGCCAGTTAATGTTGTTCTGCTGAAAATGCACTTGGTTTTGAACAGACCTGCCAAGGTTTTATACTCCAGTTGAAAAGCTGAACTCTATTTTAAAGGATTTACCAAACTTTCTAGCGGAATTTAAGTCAACAGTTTTATAAAAGGCATCTGAACCCAGAAAAGCAAATTTATTTGGATGTACTCAACATAGCCTCAAGTGAACCATTAAATTTTGTTCATTAGACTCACTGACATAATTTAAAACACTTCATCCAGATAAATGTTATGTCAAGCACAGTTTGATTTGTCCCCATGTGAAAAGTCCAGTCAGCAGAAGTTCAAAATGGGATTTTACAGAATGAGTAAAGTACTTTAGTGATAGCTAGCAAGAAAACCAATAAAAACTTCAGCAAGTGTATTTCTTAAACTAAGAAAGAGATCCCTATGCATGAGTAGGAAAACAGATATCCTTCTTTTCAGCTTGCACTGATATAGTAACCACACAAACCTTTAGTGAGCTTTTAGGGAGGATCCCGTTTCCCATTAAAAGAAAAATTAAAGCCACCTGAGAGCCCTTGTTTCAGTGGGTTGCTTATTTACCTAATTAACCCACAAAGAGGGAAATACACAAAAGGTGATGGCTGATTTAGTGAAAACCTGTTTTTCTGCTCCTCATATCTGAGGAGGGGGATCTTTACAGACTTAAGCTCAGGGCTTCTCAGCAATGTTAGCAAAATTTAATTTTTTAATTTTTTTTTTTTTTTTTGGGGGGGGTATTGTCCATGCTTTTAAGAAGACAAAAACCAGTTTTGCAGAAATAGAACTGATCCTACAGAATACCGGAATACCTGGATCAGCAGGCTAACAGGAGACAGTGAGGGCTGAGAAGGGTTAAGGGGATTCCAAAATGCATTTGGTGGAAATGAGAATTTCCCCTCTCTTGCACTCCACTCAGACCAACAGGACCATTTTTGCTCTGCTTTCTCTGCTCTCTGTGCTGCTCCCACACAGCTGGTGGGTGACTCCCCAGTGCCACAAATTTTACCACCCTGCTATGGTGCCTTTAAACTGCCTCATCCACATGAGGGCTTTATGCAGCTTTTGTGAACTGAGCAAAAATCTGTATTTCAGAGGTACTGCTTCATCCTTAATCCTGTTTTGTCATTCCCAGGTTCTGCTGGAAATCTAACTGACCTACCAGCAGAGGGATGGACAAGTTCAAAAGTAAATATCTTGATTACTGGAGGGAATATATTGCTGCCTTTTTTTCCCAGGAAAATATTAACTAACACTGCCCAAATGGTTTGATAAAAATTTGCAGTCTGCTCTTCCTGGGCTCACACATTGCACAAAGACAAGGAATGTGACATTTTTTCGTTGCCTGTTCTCAGTGATAAACAGTGAAAAGTGGGGACAGAAGGCATAGGCAGAGTGGAATATTTACTTTCCCAGGCACAGACAGAACTCCCAAGTGAAACACAGAGTGCTCTAAAATTATTTTAGAAAGCTCTCTTATCTCTTGTCCTCTGTCATTGTATTGAAAGCACTGGCAGCTTTAGTAATTTTGGACAAACCTTATCTTTTCCTGCACTCTCCTTTTCCCATGTGCTCTCTGAAGAGAGGACAGGCAAGTTCTGGGGAACTTTTAATAATAAAACTTCATTAAATCATACAAGTGTTTGTGGTGACCACTTCACTAAGCAGCTTGGGGTGTCTGCACAGATGCTCAGGCTGGAGGACTCTGCCTGAGGCTGGTTCAGTACCCAGCAGTTTAACACAATTTTAGCTTTTAGAGGGCTCTGGCAGTGATGCATTCTTGGGAAGAGGCCATTTAACCTGCCTTAATTTTTGAGGCTGACCATGCTGTTTTACTTCTTCTCTCCAGAAATCCATGCCAGACTTCACAAGTGCTACTTGGCAGAACTGCCTCCTATAAAATGAGCATATTTCTGTGAAGAACTCCCTTTAGGGAGGTACAGGTTTCTGTGCAAGAACAACATTCATAGCAATGGGGAACAAATAAACATGGACTTTTTTGCTTGCTGAGTTCTGCACTTAACCCAAACTAGCACTCATTTGGCTGCCTGCCACTGCAGTGTGGCTCTTCATGCATCCCTTTACCAACCAGCATTTTCTCATCATATTGGTCCATAACGCTTCCATATGTTCCATATGCTTTAATGGCAAAACTAAAAAAAAGTCCAAAAGTATAAAAGGGAACACATGTGAATTTTCCCAACTAAAAACTACTTCAAAAAAATAAGCAATTTTCAAGAGAGGTTAAGGCTACCTGAAGACACTTCCAGTGGAAATGTTGAGCTTCTTAATCCTCAAGACCAGTTTGAAATAAAGAAACATGATCAAAAGATAGATTTTACCCTGATTTTGAAGCCTGAAAATTCCGTGGGCTTCATGCAAGACACAGCTTAGTCAGCTCCCAGTTGAGATATAGAAAAAGTTTGCATGTTTCAAGTCAATTCTGTCTGCATGTGCACTTTGAAAATCAGTTTCTGTGCTCTCATTCAGATTCATATTTCAAGCCTGGCAAGAAAATGAACTTTTCACTCTTCATTTTACTCCTCCAGGGTCTAGCTAGTCTGGAATTCTTTGACAGTCAGGTATCCAGAGATTAATTAGGGAGAGAAAACACTCTTCCATACTGAATCCAAAACAGAAACACAAACACTCAACTCTCCTTCTAAAAAAATAGAATTTGAAGCAGAGCAATGTTTTCTACACAATCAGCCAATTGGAATCAGTGGAATTCTTTCCTCTCCATTTGCTGTGAGTCTCCACATTCCCAGGCAGGCAGACTTGGCTGTCTCAGAAATAAGCACTGTGCATTTGAGCCTCAATATTCCCCTTCTTTCAACCTGCTGTCAAATTTCAGACCACAAATTAAATATAAATCTCTCAGTACAGCAACTCTTTTGAGGAGAATGGGCAGTACAAAATATTTACGTATTCCGTACCAAAAGAAAAAAATTGGTACCATCTCACTTTTCTTTTTCCCCTAGTAGAAACACAAAACAAAGTTTTACAAGTCTATACCTCTAGGAGGTCCAACAGAAACCTGTGTTAGCAGGCCATATGAAACAAAAGACACTATTGATAAATGTGGCACTACATTTTAAATACCCAACTGATTCAGATCCTTGGATATCTTCAACTAAATAAACATTTTAGAGAACAATGTCCTCAATATTAGCATTATAACAGCAATTACAATATACTTCATAGAGAAAATGATTTGGTTTACAATAAAATAAAATTGGGTTTACAAAAATAAAATTTATCTAGGTAAAGAGAGCTAGAAATGTAAGCATGGGATTTCTTGGTTTTTTTCCTTTCTGACTCAGAATGGAAATGGGGATTAAAAGGGAAAAAATACTTAGAAAAGGGATATGAAAAAGGAAAAGGTTTATCTGTTTTAAGGGTAGATCTTTACAGTAAACCAAATTATTCCACTGTACCCGGAGGTGCCCTCTACGTTCTTTACCTTTTCTTGCAAAAGTACAAAAAAAGTAAAAATGCAAATTTAAAGAAAAAAAAAATTGCAATTCTAATAACACTATACAATCCCTAGAGTTTAATAGACAGTAAGAAGACCAAGCACACAATAGCTTTAAAAATTACCCTACATTTACACATACATACAGCATTGTGTGTTTGAAGTATCTGAAGAAACTTGAAGTTATATATAAAATGTAAGGAATTTAAATTTTCATGCTTCATGAGGGTAAGGCTTGTTCTAATTGCCGTGGTTGGGAAGCAAGTAGACCCAGGAGGCATTAACTGGATTCACTCCATTACACAGTTTTATGGACTTTTCTCTCTGAGTTTTCTGACACTGGACAAGCTGCAAGAGTGCATAAACCAAGAATCTTCTGCAATGTAAAGCTTATATTCCTATAAAAGCTGAGTTTGGAATTATCTTTATACTTTATCCCATCAACTACTCATCCATGTTCAAGTGAAAGAAAACAGTTCCGCACTGCATTTTAGCAGAAAACTCTATCTGTGGACATACAAACATCACAGAACCAGCACAAGTTATGTAACATGTGCTATCTGGCACAAGCCCATTATAAGCACATCTGAAAATAAATTAATAATAATAACAATGATAATAATAATAGTAGTAGTAGTAGATAAACCCTGGAACAAACTGAAGAGCCACAGATCTTTGGGACATTTAAGGCCGCTCAAATAAAGATTCTGAAATTTTTCAAAAATATTTCTGTTCAATTACATCAGTATGGAATATTTTGGTTGGTAAATAACTCACCCAAAGTGTTTCCCTAGTGAAGTGAAACAAAAATAAAAGCACACTGATCTAAAAACCAAATTAAATTAGAGCTACTGTGTCATGAAGACATGAATAAAGCATATTTAAATAAGAATGCACAATAATAGGAAGTATAATGCTACCAGAATTATTCCTATTATGCACATCCTTTACTAGACAAGGGATATGAAAATATCCTTAGAGAGGCCATCTTGATAAGACTCAAAGAGCCCTGAAATGTATGCTGTTTATTGTTACTTCAAGTATAGCAGGAAAATGAACCTTAAGTCTTGAAAAAATGAAAATTATCTTTTACATCTCCTCCTCCTCCATTCATTTTTTTTTTTTTCTGGAAGAACAATAGAAATATTCTAATCTAACCCAAAATTCCAGGATCAGCTGAGTGAGTCACTATGCATCTGACACACAGCTCTCTACAGAGAGTCAGCACAAGGATGGAAACCTCCTACTGCAAAAGTTACCACCATCAGGTTAACATTTTACACCAGAGCTGTAAACATCACAAAATACAGGAATAAAAATTAAGATGCTAATAAACCTTCAACGATAACGATAAGAAAATGAGCCTATAATTATTTCTGCCACTCACAATGCATTTTTAATTCACTTCTACGTGGTAGGCTCCATCAATTACTATTTAGATTATGAAAAACAAACCAAATTATCAGTTAATCTGACATTATATACAACTGTAAGGACTTTGTGAAGTTTGGACTCACTCAGAATGTGACTTTCCATCATTTTATGAGACTTTAACTCCCAAATTCTCAACTCACCTGCTACAACACCAGACTTGAGCCCTGAACAAAAACAAGCCAGAACAACTTAGGCAAGAATTTAATGACACAATATTTTAAATATTTAAGAGTAATTTGAATAAGTACTAGTCACCTTAATAGCACAATTTATAAATGCTCACCAGGAGCACACACTTTCTCATGATAAATTCTTCTCTTAGAATTCAGTAATGTATTAATTTTTAATAAGGCAATGATCTTGTTAGCATTAAAGGTGACTTCCCTTTCTTTTCACATTAAAAAAACCCAGGCCAAAATGCTCAAAGGGGTTAACCTCTAGGACTGGTATAAAGAATGATGATTTTTCACACATTCTAAAGCATGGATGATGTACCAAGAAAATAAAGAAAATATATAATTTAATGGTGCAAATAGGGTTCAACTCAGCAGAATGTGTTACCTTAGAAATGTATTTCAGCTGAGAAAAAAATCTTCGTTTTTGTGTTAAGTTCAAAATACAGTTACTTTTTAAGGTATTTCCAAAACGGCCCTTTATTGCTTTATAAATTTTTGAAGCATTTTTAATAATCTACATTTTAAAGGTTTAATAAATATGTTGCTGTACATATGATAATATATTTTAATACTACACCAATTTGATACTATATTTAAATACTACATCAATTTTTTATACATTTAAACTATAATTTTTTTCTCATGACCTAAATTATTGTTATAATAATATTGTTATAATATTTATGCTGGTATGACAATGCAACAATAATATACTCTTTCAGTTTTTTAGTCTACCTTTCCTATAGTACTAATTAAAAAAAACAAAGTCATAAATTAGTGAAAAGCTAGATTAATTAAGGAATTTTACTGAGAACAAAAAGGAAGTTCTCTTTCTAGAAGATGGGGAGGATTGCAGTTTTTTAGCATGTGGGAATCACACAAGGATGGTTGGGTTTTGACACTTTGTAGCACTGCTTGCTATAAATTTCAAAAACTTTCCCTTTGACTGGAGAAATTACTTAATGAACATTTTCTCTTCCTAAATTCACAGAAGTACACTCAAGCACTGTAATATAAAACAAGAAATCAAGACTGAAATATTTTAGAAATATGCACAAATTCTTATTTCCTAGAGAAAAATATTTAAGAAATATGCAGAAATTCTTATTTCATTGAGAAAAAAAAAATAGGGATGTAGAGAAAGCAGAGCTTGTCTCAGTTTAGAGAGAAGTTAAGGAGAAGAACACTCTGGAATGAGTGTTTCCTCTACAAAAAAGTTCCAATAATCCTTTTCCACCAATAAGAAATGAATACTAGTGGATGAAAGTGAATAAAACCCAACTGTTTATGGGATGTCAAATTTTAGAGGTGTACAGGTATTGAATTCATTAGCCTATATATAAATATCTCAAGAAGAATTCACACATACTATTAAACACCTTTTAAATTACCCATATGTGCATACACAAAGTGTGTGCATACAGAAAGTGGAGGCTTTCTGACCTCTTTTTTTTTGTCACTGTATTCTCTACATGTAGATCTTTAGCAAATAAACACAATTAAGCAAAGTACAAAAACTATTCTCAAGGGAAGAAAGAACGGGGAATTGAACTAACATTGGCAGAGCAATAAAATATCCACTTTCTATTTTGGGATTTTTCCTTTCAAAATCCATCACAGACTCTAGTGAAAATGAAGGTGCTGTGTTTGAGCCTGCACAGTTCACAGTCTGAAAAAATAAAAATTTAAAGGGGGAAAAGCAGGAAGCAAGGACACAAACAAACTGGGCTTTATAAACTGCCTAGGACTGAATTTTCTAAGTTGATCCTGAATTAAATGGCCATGTGTGGAATGCTGCCCCAGGTTCCTTGGCTGAGAACTGCAGTGCTCTAGCACTCCTGTCACCAGGAGGGAATGTGCCCTCAGGCTGCAGCCCAAATGGGTTCTGTTCTGCAGGTGTACACCGATGGTCCTGCTCAAGAGCCCTTGTACCAAACAATTCACTTTTAAGCACATGCTGCTGCTCCCAGATGTAGCCAGAATCACACTTCCATCATTTTCATTATAAAGAAAAATGCTGAATCAGTGTTTCTAAGTGGAGGACTGATAGGCTCAATTTATTGGGGGTTCCTTGTTTGCTTTTTATTGGTTATGTATTATTTTCTCTATGTTTTAAATAAATTCTGTGGTGCTAGTCTTGCTTTTACCATAAATCCTGTGAGTTACATGGCATTTTACTGCCTTCAGACTTATCTTTCATAGAACTTGGGCTTTTCCTCCTGGTACATTATGTGAAAAATATTAAGAGAAATATAGAGCTATTTGATGATGCTTCCTTATAATAAAAATAAAATATAATAACAATATATGTTATTGATATTACATATAAATATATAATATATATTAATATATAAATATATATTGATATATATCAATATATATTATACAATATATATTACATGGATATCAATATAGATGTTATTATGCTATTGATATTGTCTATGTTCACCATTATAATATGTTTTAACTTTTATTAATATGTATTCAATTTAAAAATGTACTCAGGGGAAAAAAAAAATCATGTAAACCAAATAGATAACATACATGGTCACACAAACTGTGGCTTTTTCTTATCAATCTCTCAATCCATTACTTAAAACTCAAGAAATTTTTTAATATAGTGCTAGTATATACATAATAAATTAACCTGAGTTATTTATTTGGAGCTGAGAGCTAACATTTGCAAAATTTATTTCATATGAAAGAAAAATCTTTGTAAATGTGAGTGGGACACAGCAACCTTACTTGTGACAGGAAACAACAGCATGAGCATCAAATGAATGCACAGCACTTGCTGAATTCCGAGTTGTTAAACTGTCATGTTCCACCTGAAGGCAGCAGAGCAAGGAGAGATGAACGCAGCTCAGGATCTGGTAAATAAGTACAGAGAGCCTCTGCCCTTATAGAGGGCATTGAGAAAATGCTTGTGGTTCCCACCACAGTGGTTGTCCAGCTGAACCCAAAGTCTCGTCTTTTAGTAAAAAATTTCTTTTTTTTCTTTTTTTCTTTTTTTTTTTTTTTTTGTTTTATTTCACAGTGTCATGGTTTGACTCTGGCCAAACACCAGGCACACACAAAAGTTGCTCACTCGCCCTCCCTGCCACAGCTGGGAAGAGGAGAGGGAAAAAATTAATGAAGGGTTCATGAGTTGAGATAAGGATTGGGAGATAACACTCCAAAGGTAAAAGAGGTTCAACTTATAGGTACAAAGGGAATTTATTACTGACACGATCAGAGAAGGCTAATGAGAACTAATGGGAAGTAAAGTAAGTCCTTAAAAACATCTTTTCTTCCCCCAGCCCCTCCCTCCTTCCCAGCTACAGCTCAGGGAGACAGGGCAGGGGGGTTTTGGTCAGTTCATCACTGAGGTTTTCTTCTGCTGCTCTGGGAGAGGAGTCCTTCCCCCGTGAGACCATGAGGTCCCTCCCATGGGAGACATGGATTTCTGTACCCTCTGTGGATCCCCAGGGGCTGTGCATGGATCTCTGCATCCCCATGGATCCCCAGGGGCTGGGGGCAGATCTCTGCATCCCTATGGATCCCCAGGGGCTGGGGGTGGATCTCTGCATCCCCATGGATCCCCAGGGGCTGTGCATGGATCTCTGCATCCCCATGGATCCCCAGGGGCTGGGGGTGGATCTCTGCATTCCCATGGATCCCCAGGGGCTGGGGGTGGATCTCTGCATCCCCATGGATCCCCAGGGGCTGGGGGTGGATCTCTGCATTCCCATGGATCCCCAGGGGCTGGGGGCAGATCTCTGCATTCCCATGGATCCCCAGGGGCTGTGCATGGATCTCTGCATTCCCATGGATCCTCAGGGGCTGTGCATGGATCTCTGCATTCCCATGGATCCCCAGGGGCTGGGGGCAGATCTCTGCATCCCCATGGATCCCCAGGGGCTGGGGGTGGATCTCTGCATCCCCATGGATCCCCAGGGGCTGGGGGCAGATCTCTGCATCCCCATGGATCCCCAGGGGCTGGGGGTGGATCTCTGCATCCCCATGGATCCCCCCAGGGGCTGTGCATGGATCTCTGCATCCCCATGGATCCCCAGGGGCTGGGGGTGGATCTCTGCATCCCCCATGGATCCCCAGGGGCTGGATCTCTGCATTCCCATGGATCCCCAGGGGCTGGGGGTGGATCTCTGCATCCCCATGGATCCCCAGGGGCTGGGGGTGGATCTCTGCATTCCCATGGATCCCCAGGGGCTGGGGGCAGATCTCTGCATTCCCATGGATCCCCAGGGGCTGTGCATGGATCTCTGCATTCCCATGGATCCTCAGGGGCTGTGCATGGATCTCTGCATTCCCATGGATCCCCAGGGGCTGGGGGCAGATCTCTGCATCCCCATGGATCCCCAGGGGCTGGGGGTGGATCTCTGCATCCCCATGGATCCCCAGGGGCTGGGGGCAGATCTCTGCATCCCCATGGATCCCCAGGGGCTGGGGGTGGATCTCTGCATCCCCATGGATCCCCCCAGGGGCTGTGCATGGATCTCTGCATCCCCATGGATCCCCCCAGGGGCTGGGGGTGGATCTCTGCATCCCCCATGGATCCCCAGGGGCTGGATCTCTGCATCCCCCATGGATCCCCAGGGGCTGCAGGGGCACAGCTGTCTCGCCCTGGTCTCACCACAGCCTGCAGAGGAATCTCAGCTCTGGCCCCTGGAGCTCCTCCTGCCCCTTGGTGTCTCCAGGTTGTTTCTCTCACACGTTCTCACCTCCTCTTCTTTGGCTAGAAGAAAAACTGTGCCCCACATGTTTGATTTTCTTCTTAGATATGTTTTCACAAAGGTGTTACCAACCCCTCTAATTGGCCCTATTCTGTATATAAAGAAGCAGTTTTGGCCAGCAGCAGGTCCATCTTTGGAGCCATCAGGGACTGGCCCTGCTGGACATGGTGGAAGCTTCCAGCAGCTTCTCACAAAAACCACCTCTCTGATGTCCCCACCAAAAACCAGGCCATAAAATAAATCTTATTTTTATGTCATCTTTCTTTGAAGAATGAGGTATTTGCAAATAATGAGGGAAGAGAAGCTCTTGTTTGCTTATCCTATGCCCTTTTACATCTTCCACTTCAGTGTTTTACATCATGTTTCAAATTGACAAAAAATGAAATTCAATGATGAGAGAGCACAAAGCAAGAACGAATGTTTGAACAACGTGATAAATGCTGGAAAAATAGAAATGTGGACATTTAAATGTATGTCAAGCTTTCCATCCCTGCTATACAGCATAAATAACATGGGAGGATGTGGCTTCACTACTTGAGAAGACATACATCAAAACATTTTGACACATTCAATAAGCTGCTGAACACGACTAAAATGCTAAAGAAATAGATGAGCTGTAAGGAAGAAATATGCCAACGTGTCAGGAGAGATGAACTGGATTATGTAACAAAGGGACAATCCCTTGTTTCTCTTTTGTTTCTGTGAAGAAGCAGCACAACCAGCACCAATGTGAGATAATGGAAGTTTAATTTCACAAACCAAACTTCTTTTCTAAAGCAGGACAGAGACAGCCCTTCCTGCTATCAATAAAACTCTCACAATGCTGGAGAAAATTTCCTTTTCTCACAAAGGACAAAGTAGTGTATCTATTGGGCCAGATGGAGGAATCTGCATATTCACCACTTCGCATAGCTCCAACAGTACATTTTTTTTCTCTAAATACTCATTCACACATTTAGTGAAGGTATCCAGAAAAATAAACCCTTTTTTCCTCTCAAAGCACTAGCTTCTAAATATATATGCATACACTTATAAAAAAGGAAACTTCAAGCAGAGCTGCTTCACTAAAGTAGCGAGTGATTTACCTGTTCTGCTTCAAATGTCATTACTATTCCTTTTGTAATATCAGCTATCATACAGCACATTTCACCTGCATTCATTTTTTATTTTTTACCAGGTTAATGCCTTTCAGATGCCTTTAAAGACATATATAACAATTTCTTTTAAAGGCTGCCTCCTTTGATTTGAAGCACTGTGAAGGAACTGCAGTTTGACTTGTCAAGAAACAATACTGTTTCTTAACAATTTGCAGAAAAATGTTTATCCCAACACAAAAAGCACATTGCTATAACTCTTCTGTCACAAAGAGTGCTATACAAATATGTTTTCTTAGATGGAAGCAAGAGAAGCTGGATGAGAAAACTGGCAAAATGAAAGAAGAAAAATAACAAGCAGAGTGAAAGATGAAATTTCTGCTGTGCTGACCTCAATGCAGCCCAAAGTGACTTCAATGTGGTCAGAGTTTCAGTGGTGTGGCAAGGCCAAACTCTCAGTTTTTGGTGTGGGAAGTTAATACTGTGGTACCTGCCTTCCTCTCTTTATACCCAACAAGAATCCTCTCCTGTTTCTCTTGGACTGTCCTCATCCAAGGTCAGTTTTTGCCAACATCTTCTCATCTGACACAAATGTATAACTTTCTAATCAAGGTTCCCATCTCTTCCAGGTCTCCCTTTCCAGCCAGCATTGTCTGCCTTGTAAATCAGTTATACAATCACTATTACTGGGACATCCATCTGGGCTAAATCTCCACCTTTGCACCACTACTGCTCACCTGCTGTATTATTCCTAGATCCATGCCGCTTCAGTTTCTGAGTCCCATTTGCTTCAATGTAAATGCTTTTAAATTGCCTGGCTGAATCACAGCAGAGATTGGACAAATAGAGCTCCAAAGATAGGGTAAAAGTTAGAGGAGGGAAAAAACTTTCTTTGAGATGAAGCAAGCCCCTGATTGTCATTTCAAATTAAATATAATCATCAGGAAGTTGATTTGGGGATAAATGTGAAAATATTGAAATTATCTACTTTAGAGTAGAGTAACAAAAAAAATTGGCAAACAAGGCACTAGCTCATGTCAGAATAGGGAAAGAATGACTAATGTATCAATATAATGCAAGACACACTTTATAATCCTGAAATATCTAGGAAAATATGAACTAAAATGTTGCAGGAATATACTGACTTACAGGTCCAGAAAATGAGAATTTTTGAACAGTGAAGTATTCTCAACTGGAGAAGTATTGCACAGTGAAAAAGTGCAAATGGTTATAAAGAAATGTACTGAATATGGAATGACAAAGATTGCCCTAGCTTGAGTACATTTTTAGTACATGAATAAAGCACATCAATTAAAATCATATCATAAGAAATAATACTAAATAGAGAAGTACATCATATAACACAAAAGAATTGATCACATATTTATAGAGAGAGTGGTTGTCAAATTTCTTTGCCCTCAATCTGCCCCTTGTCTACACAGACCATGTGCTGGCTCTTCCTGAGAACAGGCATAGCTTGTCCTCTCCACTGATTAATGGAAATTACAGTGCCAAATCCAGAATCCAGACCTTACCTAAAGGTGACATGTAATCAATATATTTGCATCCCCTCACAAGCAAGGATAAGGAGGAATATGATACCCTGAATTTATACAAGAATAAATAATCTTGGCTATAAATATAAGAGCTATCCATCACTCCTACTTATTTTCCTTGTCAGCTGCCTGGCAGCAATTTTTCAAGCTGGAACCAGGATCCTGGACATGGAGCACTGCTGGGATTGCAGGAAGAATGTGAGCTGCTGTCAGGTTATAAATTGCTGCTCTAGTCCCATATGGCACATAATCCTCCTGCAAGGCCAAACAAGGAACCATGGATTTCACACGGTGCTTCTATGAGGCAACAGAATCACCAAGTTTGAAACAAGCAGCTCCTAGAGATGTGAAGCGAGGCAAACTCAGCAGAAGGGAGCTCTAATATAACTCTGATTGCAGCCTGCTACTCAATTCCGAGTTCATCTTTGCCTCAAAATTGCCACTAAAGCTCAAAGAGCCAACAACAAGGACCTTTTTAGTAGTGCTGCAACTTGAACCATAAAACTCATACAAAACAAAATTCACCGCCCCACTCGGCGCGACTAGTGGAGCCACTGCATCTTCTGCTTGTAATAAGGGGCAAAAATTGACATGAGGAACAATTGAAGATCAGGCCTCTGTGCTTGAAAAATACTTGAGGCAAACATCATCAGCAAGGAAGAGAGGATCTCTGATTTCAAAGTTGGGTGAGCATCACCTGCAGCTCGTTGTTAGCTCTTGCTGGCAAGGCTGTGAGCAGCACTCCCTCCCTGAGCTGTCCCTCAGCCCTGGCACATCCATCTCCCACAGAGACAATGGAGCGTGAAGATCTCCGAGCCTGAAAGGGATTATGAGGCTTTCTGATTAGATGTGCTGCACTTCCTAAAAGATATGTATTTCCCTCTTTTTTTAAAAGAGGTTTTCCACCCAATAATCCCTGCCACTGAGCCAGAACACAAAACTGTAGAAAATGTTATATACTTCTACCCCAATTTAATGCACAAAGTTATATTGAAAATAGAGGATACACATGAAAGGGAACTGGACACTTCTGACTGCACCATGAATGCCTTCCCTCACTCAATCCTCATCACCATAACTAAACACCACTACAGAGATTCAGGATTCAAACCTCCACTTCTCAAGGCATTCTCCATCTTGAATTGACAACAAATTTTTTACCCCTTGAGAGTGTCACTAAGCGATATAAAAATTGAGCACAAAACATCCCAGAAATATTAACTTGGTGGTAACAAAAGTCACCTTTCTATGAGTCCCAGCAACTTCTGACACAACTGCTCAGCCAGTTTCATTTCCATAGTCACAGGTGTGGGGGTATCCAGGTTATCTGTGGCAAGATGGAAAACCTCAATCCACTCCTCAAATGTCCACTGAAAGCCCAGGGTGTCTGTGCATTGATCTACTTCAATTTCATGGGGAAATATTAAAAATGATTACGTAAAAACCCATCAAAACACATGAATCCCAGCACAGTGGTGAGCAGGAACATCTCATTACTTGTTTCCTGTCACAGGCAACACTTCCAATGTCACTGAAGGTTGCTCAACAAAACCAAATATTTGGACAAAACTTGCAAATAAAATATTGGGACAAAACTTGCAAATATAAAGTGCAGAAAGAAGCAACAACAAACTTAAATTTGCTTTTCCACTGTATGAATTTTATGGCTATCACAGGACTAGAGCAAATCACAAGGTGCAGATTTAATTGATTTCTAAAAATGCATTTCACTACTTTCTAGCAGAAAACCATTTTTAGCTGGTCATCATAAGAAGGACACTGTCAACACAGCTATGCCCAGCATGGTGTGAAGGGTCTGTAATATTTTTGTTTTCAATTGAAAATATTCTTAGCACATCAAAGTGAAACAGCATCCTGGAACTGCTGCTGGCACAGATGTTCAGTGGGAATCTGAATAATAAATGTGAGTGGGAGTGACTCCAAGTCTGAAATCAAGTGCTGCCCAGCAGTTCTGGTGGCTCTCAGCATTCCCCTGTGGCTGAGGTGCTTTGAAGCACTCTAAGAGATGTCTTTTCTTCATGCTGGTATTTAATCTCCACTTCCCTTGGGAAGGACAATGTCTGGAGCTTCCTCTATTAGAGCATGTGACAGTAACCAGCTGGAATGTCTGAGGGATTGCTGAACATGCACAGAGGTCCTCCCAACCTGAGACATATGGTGTATTATCCATTTGGCAATCTTACACAGTTAAACACTCTCCCTCTAACATTTAAAATGTTCACAAGCTTGAATAAATGATCTGTTGTCAAAAACAGAAAAAAAATAAAAGCAAATTTATAGCTTAGCAGGAGAACTGGAGACCATTGCTAGAACTGAAGCAATCATATATTTTCTTGATTTCTGAAGTCTTTTTTGAGACCTGAATGATCTTGATAAATGCCTAATGAAATACTTCAATATATTTTCTTTATGCAGTATGTACATTTATTGACTCTTACTGCTGAAGAGTGCATTAGAAATAGCTACCTTTCTCAAATAATTAATCACCATTTTTATCAGTCAGAGATAGCTCAACTCAGGTTTAAATGGTGACTACTTTCCCTAGACTGCTACTATTTTTAAATTATTTATAAGATTGAGAACATTTCTATTAAAAGATTTGAGGTTTCCACGTAAATTTTCTAAACACGAAATAGGTTATTGATCATTGTCCAGCATTTTTCAGTGACCAAATATAGCAGAGAAAGCTATTACAAAAAGCATTGCTGTACTTGTCCCCCTAATTCCAGGTAATAGACAGATGGCATGATGGGAAACTGCTGATGGCTCTGAAGGACTTAAATACAATAAAGCTGCTTTTACTGGATAGAAAGCTGCATTCCAAAACTCCATTTTTCAAAAGAGGACAGACAGGGGAAACTGGAGATCTTGCATTATCTGGGATATTACAGGGGGAAACGCCTCAAACTGTTGGGTTTTGGTTTTTTTAATTTTTCTCAAGTCCTTTTATATGCTCTCAAATTCATAATGCAATTTAATTTAGCAGCGATACAGAGTTATATTTTTTGTTAACACAAGGGGAAGAGTTCCATGTGCTTCTTTGCTGGATAGGACCAGAAAAGGCAACTGAGACCCCCAGCTTTCTTTTGAGCTGGCAGTTCCCACACATGCAGTGATTCTACTTTCAATGGGAAAAGACACCACCATTTTTTTCACTCTTTTGGCCAGTACTTAATCATCTGTTTTTTTTCTTCAAGTCACTAAAACGACCCTCCATTAATTTAATTTAAATTTGCCCAGCTGACAGGAGGCATTCACACCACTACAGCTGTAGAAAGTGCATATGCTAATTAGATATTAGGTACTTGAAGCTGTGATGGACTGTCCCCTCACGCTAAATGAAGACACAGAGTGTGCCAGAGCTTGTTTATGCACCATTTGAGAGGTCTGCACAAACCCAGGGGTTTGGATAAATGCACTGATGCAGTCTGGTTGATTTAAATAAAGGCTGCAGGATCACTTCTCCAAAGTAAACTGGCAGCTTATTCAACCTGACTTCTTTAGAGTCATTTAGATTTGTTTGCTTATTGATTGCAATGGCTGGGTCTAGGATCTCCCCAGACACAGGAGGAAGGGAAAACCATTTTCAGAAGAAATAGCACTGAATATCAAAGCCAATAAGGATTTCTAAAAACAAAACCCATCTTAAATACTCACCTTTCCCCAAGAACCATTTTCTGTCCCAGCCATATTCCTATTTATAATGGAGTAATAAAATAAAGAAAAAGTTTATAAACAATGAAAATTTAAGTAGGTGCTTAATGAATATCTTCCTCCTGACTTTTTGGCTGCAAAATCAACAATCTAACAAGGGCTGGGAACTTCTTTTAAAAAATTTTACCAGAATCGTTTTTTGTCAATTAAAATTTTAATTTTACTTCAAGAAATCTTTAGATTAAAAGTCTCCTTTTTCCACCAGACATTGGCCTGACTTCTCTTCAGTCTATCCCCAAATCCACCACCAGATTGGCTTACAAACAGATGAGGGCAACCAAGGTGATTCTCCTAATGAGTCATTGCTTCCATAGCTTCACAGTTAACTTTGTGCCATAAAGTTTTGTTCTTCCAAACAGAATGATTTTTCTTCAGTCTGAACACAGAAATGAAGAAAATTTGCACCTTCAACTGGGAGGAAACAAGTACTTGTTCCTAACTCTATGTTCAGATTGACAGCTCCTTAGCAGAGTGCAATTATTTGGAGAATGTCAAAATCCACCTGAACTAATGAAAGTCCTTCAACCACTGCTCCCTTTCACTTATTTGATCATGTTTTGGGGATTTTTTGGGTAACTACCTTTATATAAAATTAGCCACAACATAAATATAAATATTTCCTTAATAATAACTTAATTAGCTTGACTTAACACACAGTGCAGAACACAGTTCTAAACTTTCTTATTAGAAAATATTATTCAAGGACCTATTTATCAATTTTTCATATGAAAAACAGTGTCATTTAATTCAGAATGCTGAGAAGATTAAAATACCTTTCTTGCCATTTGGCCTAAAGAGAAACACATCAAGATTCTTTTGCACTGAGAAGTGCAAGTTTGATATCAGGATACCACCTAAAGAAAATAAATCACAATTGTTTTCTTAAATCTTCCATTACTTGAAAAAACCCCTAAATCACCTTCACATTGTCTACAAATCTCAAACATTGTGTTTACCTGGAAGCAACGTGTACTCTCATGTCTTTTTATATACAGTAATTTTATTATGGGGATTTCTTTTCAAAGGAAATTGAACAAGGCAATTTAAAGGCTCTCAAAGGAATAATAAGCAGTATTCAACCTTCGTGGATGAAGCAGTTATTTCCTATTTATTTTTCTATTACATGTTCATATCAGAAATATGCCTGTAAATGATCAAGTAGGGAACAACCTCAATCTCCAGGATAAAATGACAAAAAATAATTTGTACAGAGAACCACAGACCTACCAAGAGGTTTTTTGGTAAGGCAATCAAAGTAGAGCTGAATCTGTAAAATTAAAGAAATTGTCTATTTAAGAAATGGAACAAAATAGCAGGACATCTGAAAATAATAATGACTATGTAGATAATGGTCAAAGGTGGGCTATCTTAAATAATTTTGGGGGGAAAAGAAAGTGAGAAAAAGATTACATCAAAAGAGGGCACAGAGAACACATTTGAGGTGAAAAGCAAAAACTGAAAATACTGATTTGTTCTTTAGAAATGGTGTCTGCAACTGTAAATTAAGGAGAAACTATTTACAACTGCAATTATAGCCATGCTCCCCCTTCAGAATTGGAAAAATGTAAGGACCAGCATGCCAAACAGCCAAGTTACTGAAACCAAGTACTAGTTGGTGAATATAATGGAGTAATAAAATAAAGAAAAAAATTAGAAACAATGAAAACCATCATAAAGAATATTAAAAAACAAGTTGTGCATTCCTTTAGTGTTAAGGTGGAGAAAACAACACCAAACAATGCCATATGAGAAGATACAAACCTAAAGCAAAGGTCTGCAATTGGTACACAAGAGTGTACAAAACTATATATTTTAGATTTCCTAAGGGAAAAAGGGATAGAAAAAGAAATGTTATTGATGGCTAAAGGAACTAAAGTAAAAACAGGATTTTTAGATGTCCAGAGAAAGGCAGAATTTTAAAATTAATCAACCATTCTGTAGGGTTAAACTAGAGAGGTATTGCACATGGATCAGGAAAGATGGCACTGAAGGATTAACACCCTCAAAAAATACAAATGTGTAAATCAGGAGGTCAGATCAGTAAATTTGATGTGTTTTATTAAATCTGTTTTTAGATATATGTGGGCAGAAATATGATTCCATGCATTAGGCAGTGGAGAAGTTATCTAAACCAACAAGAACGGCAGAATACATCCAATATTGCATGTATTTGTTACAGCAGTTGCTAAGGAAATACAGAGAAATGTTGAACTGGACTTATACACCATTAAAAAAAAATCAAAACACCAAATTATTTATTCCACCATCTGTTGTATACAAAGCAAAAGTTATGAAAATTTCAAGAGGCTTTCAAGAATAAAGAAGAGCAAAAGGATCGGTAATTAAAATCAGCAGGGGATTATTTCCTCATTCACTGAATCTCCTTTGATCCTCCTTAAAAAGTGGTGAAATATCTAGAGACCCAAACATCTGGAGTGGAGTCAAAAAGGCCACAGCACTTTATTCATGTTTCTGCTACAAGCCCCTTCAGGTATATTCCACATGTCCTTTTTAATAGATTTCAAAAAAATTTAACAGAATGGAAATATTATTCTTTGTGATACATTCACCTAACTTTCCAAGACTTCAAAAAAGGTCTTGGGATCATTTTAATTCTTGAAGCAAATAGGTGGTTACAAAAAATCCACTGTTTAGTGCTCCTTCAATCTTATGATTTCAGAGGACAGAGCAAAGTCAATGAAAATGATCTGATGTTGTCCATCACGATGGAAGGAACTGGGTGATTTCAGGTTCTGCTTAAGGAAAGGGAAAGCAACACCTCAAGTACATTTCTGATTTTTTCTTTTCCAGTAAACCAGCCTATTTTCTCTTTATTTCTATTTTCAGCTACTCCAGAAAGGTTTGTTCAGCTGTTATAAATAGTGCAACTTCTAGTGTTTCATTGTTTGGTGTCAAGAGCCGGTGGGAAAGCAAGTGAAGCACTGCTGAAATGAAACAGAGCTCTGAGAAACCCCTCTGCTTTGGCCACATAACTCATGCCACACGCTCAGTGCACACCATGGCAATTATCTTGCAAAAGGCCAGGGCAAGGTACATAAAAACCTTTTTTTTGGGGTTTTTGCTAAGTCCCCATGTTTTACATTTTACAGGTGTGTTTATTTGTAGGAAATAAGTGCAGCTCCCAATAATCACTTGTTTAATTTCAATATTATTTCTGCACAAGTATAGACTGTGGAGAGTCTGGTTCAAGCATGGCTTAAAGAAAGAGGCCATGAAGGCATACAGTTGAGGGAAAAGTAAAAAAGTAAAAAGTAGTTGTAAAGCAATTCCCAGGCTTGATTCTATAAACAATTAGGCTCTCTCAAGCACCACTTTATAAACAATAAGATTCTCAGACAGTCTTCCCATAACAGGCAAAACACTCTGTCCTTGGGCTCTCTGGGAAAAGATAGCTCCCTGGGAACAGATATGGAGGTTTTGGGAACTTTTCCTATCACAGTGAGAACGCTGTCCTGTTTTCAATAAACAAATCATAGGTATTGTAAAACAACAGGAGGGGTTAGAGTTTTCTCTGTTAACCTATTGTGAGCTTGGATTTTGCAATATGCATGAAGTTAATTAACACTGTTATATAAAGTGGCTGATTTAATCAATAAATCGAAGTCAATGCTGATCAACGACAAGGTGGGTTGGCTTCCTTCACTTTCAACAATAGACTTCATCAGAAAAAAAAAAAAACACATTACATGAAGAAAGTTTAATACTTCATTCTGTTTTTTTAAATTTTCATTTCTTTCTGTGTTACAGTGACCTGAGAATGTAATTATTGGTAGAATATGGTCAGGTAATTGCAGGCAGTTCAGAGCACTTTATGAAGTTACTGCCCTTGACAGCTCATTCTGTGCGAACCTGTCATCCACTACAAGGCAAAATGAAATGATTTTGCGTAGGTTTCTTTCAAGGAGGGACTGCTGGACCAGTAGCAGCATGTTACAGAAAGCATATCCAGAATTCCATGGTTATCCAGAATTTGTGGGTCCTGCATTTGATCTGAGAAACTAAACACGGATTGCAAATAAAACATTTGATCTGAGAAATTAAACGTACAGTTACTCACTCAGCTGGCTCTCTTGGAAATGCTTTAAGGGGGTGGCCCAATGGAGACAGGAGGAGTGAGGCATTGAGAGGAGAAAGAAACACTATGTGAATTGAAGAACATTTTTTTTAATGAAATAATGGTCATTTTGCCTCCTCTCATGTTGCTAGAGAAAAATCTGCCTGAAAAGGCATAGGCTGACATGCCTCTGAAATTGGTAAGGCCCAGCAGGGTCGGCTGCAGGAACTCCAGATTTCCATCCAAACCTGGCGCAGATCTGTTTCTGGACAAATAGCAAACATCTGTTTCCCTCTCCTACATCCATTTCTGAGTGGAACTCAAGAATTATTAATGCTGATATCTTAAAATAAAACATGACACTTCTCCAAAGCACATCTGACAACTCTAAAATCATCCAACTCGCTCCCTGCTGAGGAAAGCAGCTTTTGAACAGACACCTAAAAGATCTTTACCATGACCATTGTCCTGTGCAGGCAGGAACTTAAAATTCTGAGTTAAATATTTAAGCTGAAGTGATATTAAATTAAGATTAATTTTAAATTATTAAATATATATGAATGAAACAGCAAGGAAATCAAGTTCAAGACATACATGCAATTTACTGGGTTTGACTCTCACTTCACTTAACATTATAGCAGTCACTGCAACCAAATTATTGTTTATTTCCTCCAGAGAATCCTGTTTCCCATTACACTGGATCACAGCCACTCCAAATCTGATGAACAACAGGCATATTTTGGTGAGAGGTTTTATTTTAATGCCTATTTTATTTTTCTTTTCCTGCTCCAAATGCTATTTTCAAAGGTTCCTATCCAAGTTACTGTGTGATACTAGAGTTTTCAATGTTACTGTATTTGGCCTATAATCTACACAAACCTATCTAACATTTAATTTCTGGGACAAGCTTTCAAGTAAGCCAGATGTGGGAACATTCTTCAGTTATATGAGCTCTCATGGGCAACAATGAAATTAAATAGTGAACCAGGTCTGTTTGAAAGATGAAATAGGGGGTTTGAGGATACATTATTTTAAAAAATTAAAATGTAAATTTATTTGGCTTTTTTTTCTGAGGAAAGTAGTTACAAATATATCAAATTCTATAAAAAATACATATATTTTTAGAGATGGATTTGTTTTGTTGGTTTTTTTTGGGGAGGGTTGTTTGTTTTTGTTTGGGTTTTTGCTTTTGTTTGTTTTTGTTGTTGGTTGGGGTTTTATTTGTGAGAAAGGATGGATCAAAGCTCCTCAGATTTTGTCTTCATTGAGTTCTGGTTAAGACTTTCCAAGCAATGGAAAATAATTCAACTCCACATTTTCCAGGCAATGTGAAAGAAAATGCTGTTTACTTGCTTTCAAAGCTCTACAACTGAAGATTTAAGAGCTCAAGACAAAATACTGAAGTCTCATCTCAGTGAGGCACAAGAAATTTTTCTCCTGTTTAAATCCTCCATTACTTTCTCATAAAGGTTTCATAAGAAATGATTATTTGTTCACATAGAGTAGACGGTAAATTAGCATTCCAGTAATAATTCCAAATTAAAATGGATTATCTTTGATTTCTGTAGCTAAAGTACTCATTAAATGCCATTTTACTAACTAGAAATTAGAAGCAATTATGCATATGCAAGTAGTCACAGGGTAGGGACATTTCTCCATTGAAAACAGACAGAATTATTTACTGCTGGCATGGAACAATGCACTCTTCCTGTGCTCTAGGAATGTCCCTGGCACCAGCAGCAAACACAACAGCTATTGTCATGCTTTCAGCACATTATCTCCTATGAACGAAGCTACAGCACACCTTAGGACTTAGGCCAGGTAATTCTACAAAAAGCTTAGACTCAGCCTTGAGAAGTACATAAGCCCTTGTCTAACTTTATTTTAATTAGCTGAGACACTGATGTTGATTGGGCAACTCCTGTGCTTAGCTAGGCATGGACTAAAGTGCTCTATCCAAAGGTCACACTATGGCAGGCTACATCTGAGGAAAGGTTTTTGTGTGTTTGCATCTTTGTAGTCATGAAGAAGGGAAATAACTTGTAGTCAATAAATGCTATGAGTTAATGAAACCATTTCTGCACACAAGAACTGGATCAGTTGCAGGAATCCTTCGACTCCAGAGCTTCCCACCTTCCCAGGGACTGGTGGCCACAGTTACCAGCTACAGAACCAAAAGGGTACATCTGAGGAAAGGTTATTTTGTGTGTGTGTGCATCTCTGTAGTCAGGAAGAAGGGAAATTGTCGCAGGCATTTTTCTACAGAAATCCTTTTTTTCAGATTTCTGTGTCTTCTGGAAGGCAGAGGCCTCAGAAGGGAAGGTAAACAATTGTTATCAGCTGCTGTAAAATGCAATAAGATTCACCTTAATTAGCTCATTTTCTATGTTTATAATTAAAGACCAATCACCAGTGCAAGCTAGGGGACTGAGTCCCTAGACACAACTTTGTTTGAGATTCTTTCTTTCTATTCTTAGCTTAGCTAGCAGCTCTGCAAACCTCTCTCTATATTCTATTTAGTATAGTCATAATGTATTATATATAATATCTTAATAAATAAGCCTTCTGATCAAGATACAAGATTCACCGTCTCTCTCTCACCAGCTGCGACCCGCTCAAGCGCAGTAATAGGAAATAATTTGCAGTCAATAAATGCAGTGAGTTAACGAAACCATTTCTGCACTCAATACCAGGATCAGTTCCAGGAATCCTTTGACTCCAGAGCTTCCCACCTTCCCAGGGACTGCTGGCCACAGTTACCAGCCACAGAACCAAAAGCTGAGCCAGCATTGCTTCATGAGGAGCAGGCTCATTGCACGTTTCTTGGATCCAATTTAGAACTGGTTTTAACAACCACCACAATTATTTTAATGTCTCATACTCCACAACCTACAGATGTACCACACAGAACCCCAGGGTCCAAGGGAATTACAAGGGTCAATTTCCTTCAGATTTCTCCTGGAACTGTCAGAGAGCAGCAGTGTTACCGTCAGTTTGCTGCTCACCTAAACTGCTCTGCACTGTCACTTCAACAAGTCTCACATTTACAATTTAATAGATAACAAAATACAGACAATACTAAGCGGATTGCTGTAAAGACACTGATTTTATTACAGTGAAATACTAAGATGCCAGCCTGCTATGTTAATCAATATGGTTGCCTTGGTTGCACAAAGATAATTAAATTTTAATTGAAATTCACTAAGAGTAAGATTACCTATAAATATTTCAACAAAGAGGAGAAAGAGAATGTTAATATTTTATTTATCATGGATAACACTTGCAAAACACCTTGCAAAAAACAAATAAAACCAGAAAAGAATGAAAACTAAATGTAATTTTTTTATGGAGTAATAACAAACATATGAACCTAAAAGTCTCTCCTCTAGATATTCAGTTTTTACTTCATTCTCATCAAGACTTTCTTTTTTATCTCTATAGATGACCTTTGACAGTCCAAACTGAGAACAGGAGAAGATGACCGCTCATTATTAAGGTTTGTTTAAGGCAGACATGTGGATCCCATAAGAATGAGATTGAAACAGAACTGAGAATCATAAAAGAGGTTCTTTTCCTCGTTCACTTAAAGAAGAACAGATTTATTCTACCTATATTAACATAAAACACTGGATTTGGACTACACTGTTTACTCTGGAAGACCACTCTGGAAGAGGGTGAAGAGTGCCCAGTTACCCAGCAAATTCCACTGCCACTATCAGAGACACATAAGGTCTGAAAGAAATCACCAAGAGACTCCAAAACTCAGGCTGGATTCATGCACTGGGTCTCCATCTACCTAATCCAAATTTCCTCTTGAATTGCTCTGAAACTTAGCCACAAGAGTCATTGCTAAAACCTGTTGTTCCAAATTCAGAGTAGATTTCACTACCTGACGCTGTTACTGTTGCTGTGGGTACCTGACAGCAAAATTCTGGGGAGCAAGAGGACAAAAACACAAGGAGGAAAACATGTCCACTTCCATGTTTAGGATCAAATTGCACACTTGGGGAGCTTGGCTGACTTCAGTGGTAATGCATAGCACCTAAAGGCTTCATTTGGTAAGTTTTGAGGTAATGATCTTGGGTGTGAGAATGTAGCTAGAGAGAAAAGAGTATCAGTTTTAAGTGATTTTCCTATTAACACAATTTTTACAGGAAGCAGCAGGCAAAGAACTCCCAAGCATTATTTCTGTCACAGCACCACCTGTACCTGGAATTATACACATGCACCCAAATCTCACAGTCAGCTTGGAAAGTCTATCCTCAATGGTTCACAGTGGGAAGAAACTACTGATTATATTGCTTCAGTTCATCCAAAAAGTTACCAGTGGAAGGCAGATTTTAAATCATTTACATGAAGCGTCCTTCAACCTGAGGAAGAAGAGCCAGATTTTTTTTACAGCTACGTCAACTAATTCTCCGAAATGTTAATGGAAAAAATATTGCTACTTGCAGAAATAAAAAAATAGCTCTCAATAATGTTTCAAAATATTGACTGCCTTTGAAATCATAAAAGCAAAACAGGACTCTACTCTGGTGCTCAGATGGTAAGAAACAATACGGTGGAGCAAATGCTGGTGTGGTACACATCTGGGATCCTCCATCCCTGGAAGGGCCAGGAACAGATGTTGGATGTTTGCAACAGCAACTACTATTCCCAAACCAGTACCTGGTGCAATCATGCCTGGCCTGTCAAGGTGTTCCATATGCCAAATAAAGCAAAAGAGAATGAGCAAAACAAGAGACAGAAGAAATGCACAGCAGCAGCTCTGCAATCTCTTTGCATACTGGGGTGTGCTTCCACAACCCTTCTGCCTTGCAGCTACAGCACAGCAGGAGGAGAAGAGCTGTGGCAGCTGGCCCTTTTCCCTTTCTCCTGGGAAACAAAACTCCCCAGCCCAGGTTCATGATGTCTGTTTAAATGAGGCACTTGGGACTGTCAAGGCAGCCAACGCTGGCCCTTTTCCTTGGGAAACAAAACTCACCAGTCCAAGCTCCTAGTGTCACTTTGCAGGAGATGCTTGGAATTTTTAGGGTAGCCTGAGTTGGAGGTGGTGGCAGCTTGGGTCTGGGAGGCATCCTGCACAATGTGGAATTCCAGCAGGCCGCCGGCCATTTTGGGCCACAGGCCCCTGAACACCAACGCTGGCCCTTTTCCTTGGGAAACAAAACTCACCATCTCAGGTTCCTAGTGTCACTTTGAAGGAGGCACTTGGCACGGTCAAAGCAGCCCCAGCTGGATAGGGTGGCAGCTTGGGTCTGGAAGAAATCCATGCTGTGCAGAATTTCAGGAGGCGGTCACCTCCTCAGGGCCACAGGCCCTTGAACATGAACGCCGGCTCTTTACCCTGGGAAATAGAAGTCACCAGTCCAGGTTCCTGGTGACACTTTGCAGGAGATGCTTGGAATTTTTAGGGTAGCCGGAGTTGGAGGTGGTGGCAGCTTGGGTTTAGGAAGCATCCTGCGCAATGCGGAATTCCAGCAGGCTGCCAGCCATTTTGGGCCACCGGGCCCCTGAACACCAACGCCAGCCTTTTTTCCTGGCAAACAAAACTCACCAGCTCACGTTCCTGGTGTCATTTTGCAGAAGCCACTTGGCACTGTCAATCCAGACCAAGTTGGACAGGGTGCAGGATGGGTTTGGAGAAATTCCATGCTGTGCAGAATTTCAGGAGGCAGCCGCCCCCTCAGGGCCACAGGCCCCTGAACACCAATGCCATCGCTTTACCCTGGGAAATGGAAGTCACCAGTCCGGTTCCTGATGGCAGATTGCAGGGGCACTTGGCAAGGTCAAGGCAGCCCCAGTTGGACAAGGTGGCAGATTGGGTGTGAGAGAAATTCTGTACTGTACAGAATTTCAGGAGGCGGACGTCTCCTCAGGGCCACAGGCCCCTGAACACGAATGCCGGCACTTTTCACTGGGAAATGGAAATCACCAGTCCAGGTTCCTGATGGCAGATCACAGAAGGCGCTTGGAATTGTTAGGGTAGCCTGATTTGGAGGTGGTGGCAGGTTGGTTCTGGGAGACATCCTGCGCCGAGTGGAATTTCAGGAGGCGGCCACCCTCTGAGGGCCGCAGGCCCCCGAACACCAACGCCTTTTGTTTGCCCTTTTCCCTGGCAAACAAAACTCACCAGCCCAGGTTCCTGATGTTAGAGAGGGTTTCAGTCCTGTCCTTGGCACCTGGCACCACCAGAGTGGAACATGAGCCATGCTGATTTGAAAACATTCCCACATGGCCATGGAAAGGCTCTCCCTGGTAATCACTGAGCCATGGCACCAGAGTGCCCTGCATCTAAATTCACAAATATTTTGCATTTTGCAGTTGGTGTACATTTCTTTTAGTACATCCCAATTTCTGCAGGACATGGGCAGAAGTAGCTGCTGTTTCCTGTACAGCAGCAAAGGTTTCTTGGAAAAAAAATGAGAGCTACATAATACTATTTAAGAGACTAAAAAATGGCTGCAATAAAGACCTAAGAGGTTGCTATGAATCTTTGCTAAGGTACATTTAAATCATTCATATTGAGCTACTACATAAAATGTCTTATTTCCAACATTTCCCTATCTGATCAGTGTCTGTTTTGAATTAAAGGAATGAAAGGGGCATATTTGTGTGTGTGTGTGAATAACATCATCAGCTGGGAAACCCTAGAAAGAAGATTTCAGCACATTATATATAATTCAAGGAAAACTGCAATACATGGATTGCAATTTTATTGTTGCTTTTCAGAAATCAGATTATAAACATTGCATTCGGGTTTATTTTCCTTGCTGATTCTGGGCTGTTGAAGTACCCAATATGTGATTTTTTGGAGGTATTAATGGAGACCAGCAAGAAGAAAACTCTCCTACCTATAGCAATTTTACCTTATCCACATGGAAGGTAGCCAGTTTGTTTGAAGATAATTTTATGAAAATGTGCCAACTGAAAGCCGTGGAAAACACAAAAAAAACCCATACACTTCAGTGAGTAGAAATCCAGCTAAAATAAGAAGCTCAATATTTATAAGAATTCAAGCTTTTTTGGTCAATTTTAAGCAGTTTTAGACTTTAAAATCTATGGATGCAGCAAAGCACCCCTTCCAACCCAAAAATTACTTTTTTTTTACCAAGACCACAAAAAAACTGTATTTCCTCCAGATTTTTACATATTTACATTTCAATTTAGAATGTTTTATTAATTTAATCATTAAATTGATACTGTTAATGCATTTCAGATTTAAGTAATTGATTTTGCAGCAAGAAAGAAACCCAATAATATTAAAAAGAAAAAAGGCACATTTAAAAGCTGTCCAGGATATTGAAATGACTAAAACACTTGAGACCATTTTTACCAGTTCAGTTTCCAAGAATTAAAGCTTCTCTACAAGAAAACCACAACCAAATTCTGCAAGAAAGCTTTAAAAATTTTCTTCTGAGTTGCTGATTATTTAAATTATTTACTTGTTTCAAATATTTAACAGAGTCTTTGACAATATCTTTGCCAAAAGAAACATGAAAAAGTGAAATATTTAAAAATTTGTCCAATAATCCACTAAAAATCTTTTTTTCCACTTCTTTCCCCAAGGCCATAGACTCTAAAATTACAAACCACAAAGAAACCTTAAGGAGTGATATCCATTCATTCCTTCTGGCCTTGTTATATCCAAGTTGTACACATGGATAGGGATTATTGCCTCCCTTGAATATGCATTTCCACTAATAATTTTGCCTGACTCTTTACACCTAGAATATTTTAATTTATGATCATTTAATTGCAACTAGGGTATTAGTCCCTAAATTTTCCAGTTCTAGAATAATTCAAAATTGTCCTGTTTCCCATTTGAGTAATTCCTGCAGGGAGCATTATCTCTTAATTCTAGCCCATGCAGATGTGATGGGAACTGCTTTAATGAATTCAAGTTGCAAACTCTTCCAGTATATCATATTCACAACTCTAGCAGCTTAGTAGGTACTTTTATCCCAGCTGCAATTAATCTATTCCTTAATTATAAAGTTATATTTAGAAGTGTCCCTAGTACACAGAATATTGCAATCTAAATATCAAATTATACAGCAGCGTTATGGTTAAAAAAAAAAAAAAAACATGGGATTTAATCTAAATATTTCTATATTTATACAGGAAATGCCAAATTACATTAAAAAAAAAAAAAAAAAAAAAAAAAAAAACAACAACAGAATAAACAGATTCTCAGGTAAAGTTCCTCACCAAACTGTGAGATACCAGGAGTAAAGTACACGCCAGTGAAATTTATCAATAGTTTCAGATTTAAAAGAACTGAAAACTTTGTATTTGAAAGTACAAAAGTCTGCCTGAAATTAAGGTTTTTTTTTTAAAGAAGCAAACCATTTTTTGCCTAGTAAGTGAAGAAATAGTGAGAAATCTTTGTCAAATGCATGACTAAAAGGATGCAAAGGGATCTGAAACAAACAGATATGAACCAGGTGTCTGTGATTTGTTAGATTTCTTTTGTTGTTTTGTGAGGGTTTAAGGAACTTAAAGCAAATTACTTGGCTTGATCCCTTTATCTCCTGCTCCAAAAATTTCAGGGAAACCTAAACAAGAGTTTTTCCTGTGTGATTATCAAATAGTTAGGTTATTATTCCAGTAAATAGAAAAATGTCTGTCTCCATTCTCTGTGCCATTTTTCACTTCCCATTGCTCTGTGTCAAATTCTCAGTGACACCTAGTGATGACTCCACTCACAGGGAGCATTTGGCTTTACTAGTTCATCAATCTTTTGAGTAATTATTACAATCTCTAAGCCAGGTTGTCTCAAAACAATTGCTTCATGCTTCTATTTCACATATTTAGGAAAAAAAGAAAAAAAAACAGAAAATTTGAACCTTTTAAAAAATAGGAGCTTTATCACAGCTTGGGTAAAACTGATCAGAATAAGATTTAAATTTAATCTAGAATAACTAGCCAATGAGGATTGTCAGCAAATGGTGACTATGGTTATCAGATGGAAAGAGAATAAGATTTTCATTGTCAGAAATCTAAACATTGCCATGGCCTCGAGTAGGAGGGCAGCGTTCCTAACACACATCATATATTTCATATACTGTGCTAGCAGCATCTAATGTATCACTGAAATTGTGAACTTCCTCTTCCTGAATTTTAGAGTATTACTCAAGCTTTCTGTTACCATCTTACTGCTCAGGAAAGCCTTAAAGCACTCTAAAGCCCTTGATCATTGTAATTCACCTGAAGCTCAGCCTTTCTTTCAAAATTAGCTGACTTATTAGACAGCAAGGCAACCTTTGATAAGAAAATGTATGAAGTTTGATACAGAAATGCAAAATAGATTTCAAATGAATTATTTCTGTCTCTTGTGAGTTAGTATTGTATATGATTTATTTTAAAGCTGGCAAAGGCAGAATTTCATCTGCATTTTTAAACTAATTTTCTGTTGAATAACAATACCTGGCACTGGCAGCTGAGGGAACTGTCATTTTTAGCTCACTCCACCTGGCAAAGCTGATGACAATCTCTCTTTTGCAGGTAAGCTGCTTGTCAGTTCTACTGTCAAGACACTCTGAGATGCTTACACAGGGAAACAATTACTAATGAATCATTTGAAAAGAAAATTGTTCCTTGTTTCTCCCTCTCTGCTGAGCTCAGTGAGTTCTGCTCCGTTTGCAGCACACAGAATACAGAACCAAAGAGGGGAGATCCAGGAGAACCTCCAGCAGCTGGGGATGCATTTTGGATTGACATGACACATCATGGCTGCTTTAAAAAAACAGTGCTTTAAACCAGCTCATCTATCTCAGGTGCCAGTTGCTCAAAATCAACCTTGAAGACACAGACACAGCTTCTGCTGATGGCAACACAATGGATGAGAGTGCAGGCAGATTTTGGAGAGCAAGGATTCACTGCTAAGCACTGCAGAACAGCTACCAACAAGATAGATTAGAAGCCATTCATGGCTCTCTGTTTGCAAGTTACACCCAACCTCAGCATAAGATTAATAAATATTATTCTTTCCTGACTGGAAGCACTCTGTGTTTAGGTTCTAATTGCTGTGCACAATGTAAAATGAACCCAGTTGTTCTGCTTGTGTCACGTGCCAAGAGAATAACTCTGCAGAAGAAAGGCAAAACCAGTCTGGCATATGTTTTCTGCATCCCACTGAAGTACCACTTTCCCAGGCACTGCCCAAGGCAACAATCACCAACAAAGCTCAGTGAGAACACTGAAAATGAGAAAATCACAAACGAAAAATTACCAGTCACATCCACTTTATCATCATCACACAGACTAAGCAAGTGGACTTAGCAAACCTGACTTACATTAATTTCTCATTTTGCCCTGACCCAGTGATTTAGGATTCACATCAAGGAACATTGATCAAAATAAAGAACTTGTTATCTTGCCACTAATATTTATTTGACCCATAAAGTAATTTATTTTTTTTTTTAGAAGGCAGACACGGGAACTTCAAATGTTGTACAGGAAATAGCTTTTTCACATCCTCCAGTTTTTAAAATACCATAGCTGTAAAGGATTTTGGTACACAAACCCTGCTTCCATCACCAAGACAATCATATAACTATTGCTTGCTGTCCAGTCCTAACCACCTGCACGTATGGAAGTCATTATAAAGTCAGTTAAGTGGCTGACTACAGATAGATGATTTTATTTCAGGTTTCTAAATAATTCTTGACCTAAGGTTTCCATCTTACTATGATTTGTAGAGCCAGCTGCAGACGCATTTCATGTTAAGCTATGTAAGTTACTATTACTATTTTTTCTCTGGTCCAGCTCATAGATGGGTAGGACAAATTGCACTGCTTTTGTGCATAGATATTTGGTCACTATTTCATAAAAATCTGGGGGTTTTGATTATTTAGTTTAGTATTTGGAGGTTTTTTAAACTAATTTACATATACTAAAAGAGCTAAAAATTTTAACTGGAAGTAATAAAAACATCGAGAAGCAGTAAACCAGATGAAAATGAGAAGATTTTATACAAATTGAAAGGATCAGATAAGGGAAACAAAACACAACTTTTAATCAACCCAATAATATTTTCAATTTTAAAATAAAAAAGCTTTTGAAATTCTTCCATTTTTTTCTGTTCAATATTATTTTCTTGTAACTTCATTAGTATGAGAGAACAGAAGTTAGCGGAGTTGCTAGAGAAGTTTTCTGTCTTAATTCCTTAACTCCAACTCCCTGCCATGCTCCCAGTGTCACTCCTACCATTCAAGAGATGCCAAAATTATGATCCATCTGCATATGCATATTGATTATCTAAGTAGCTGCTGCTGCTGCTTAACAGAATTTATGATGGCTGAGAGTTGCTTGTCTGGTCAGCAGTGGGAATGCTCATTTCCTCTGCACAGCTGCTGAAGGTCACACAACTCATGGGAAGCAATACCACAGACTTTTTCCCTCCCCAGTTAGACTTATTGACAGTTTGTTGAAGAGGCATAATTATCACAGGTGGATTTAATTGCATATTCTCCAGTTATTCAAAAAAGAAATAAAATAAGAAATGCATTTCCTTTTCTCAAACTTTCAAAGATCAAACTCAACCACACACCTGTAAGCTGCAGAAATTTGTACTACAAGTATTTAAATTAGATGCCCTCATTTCACTGTCAGACAGAACTTAGTGACAAGGAAATTGAAGTTTCTTCCAAAGTAAGGAAAGGTTTCAAAATTCACAACTGAAATATCCAGTACTCTTATAAATTAAAAATTCACCAGCCTTTTATGTTTTGTATCCTCTCCCTGTTGCAGAAAAGAGGAATCCTCTAACCTTAACAGGAAAAACTCAGAAACAGCAGAGTACATCCCAAAATTATTACTTTTAAGATATGATCCACTTGATATTTAGTTTTTCCTCAACTCTTTGAAAAGGCTAGCAAAATTTTATTAACATACATTAACAGCAATATGTATATTAAGTAAGAGGAGGTTCTTCTTATATTTTGGAATCATCCAAGCCAGAATTGTAGGCTCCCTTAGGTACAATGTTAGGAACAGATGGTCATCTATTCACCTCAAAAGAAAACTGGTGTTTTGATAATGAAATCTTGATCACGTGCCATCTGCCTGCTAATGATTAGGAGCAACAGGATCATTTGTCTGAGGAGAAGCAAATCTTGGACAACTTTGAGGGGTCTGATGATCTTGGTTCATAAAGTAAATTAGACATCAAATATTAGAAAGGTTATCAAGGTCTTCATTTCTCTTGTCAGGTTTTGACTTTTTGCTGAGATCCTAGCTGGAAATTACATGTACATTAAACTATTCCATTTTCTGAAACCACATGCACGTAACCCTCATGCCACCATTTTTTAAAGTTTTGGCTTCCCAAAACAAAGACATAAGGTGACACTTGAACTGTGCAACAATACCCAAAGTAATAAACCCTGTTGTTTTCCAAGCTATTATTTGCAAACTCCAAATCCAGCAGCAGAGGAAGGGCTGTAGCTGACCTCAGCCATGCATTTGGTGTGGGAGGGTGTGACTCCTGCCTGCTGTTTCTTTGAGGAAACTCTTGCTTGCAGTTGTCACAGCAAGGTTTTTATTGAACACAAAAATAGCCAACTACAGCGTGTAACTGCACGTAGAGCAAGGTTATTTATCTCAGGGGAAAACAGAATACAGCTCAAAACCAAATATCTTACAGTCACTGTGCCTATAAAGGGTAGGGCTTTTCCCACAGATTTGCCTTTGTACTTCAGTAACTTTCAGACTGCTGAGCTTAGCAGACCAAGAAATTATTTCTGTGGATGTACGAGACATAATGTTTTCACTTCTGAGGCTGGCTAGCACCACATTTTATCCCCTGACCCTTGCTGAAGTCTCCTGCTTTCCCACCTTGATCATCTTGCCACTCTCTCCAGGCTGGCATCCTGCCCCTCTGGCAGGCTCAGAGAAGGCCCGACATGGCACAGCCACACCATGGCACGTGGGCAGTTGTCCCCTTTGTCCCTCTCCTGGCTTTAACACAGCACACACGGGGCTGAAGGCAGACAAACTGTCAGGTCCTACCACCTGGCATCCATCCCTCCTCCCCACAGGAATCCTGGAGGGATTCCCTCCAGACATGACACAGTGCTGTGGCTGTGCCCTGGGGGGATGTTCCTGGACAGTCAGAGGCATCAGGACTTGTGCTTGTCGTGTTTCTACTTACATGCCATATGTTTGACAAGAACAAATTTAACCTCATGCATTTTGAATTCTTTTTTCTTCACAGTGCCTTCTTATTTTAGAAGTGCATCTATAATAGAAGGCTTCCCTTACAAGCAAGACAGCAGTTTCTCAAGAGATCGCACAATAGCTATGTTTCTTCTTTACTGGATACAGAAAGGGATGCTTTTTCTGAAAGGAGTGCTACAGGATGTAATATATCTTTCTATTCCTCTCAATGCACCACAGCAAATTGTGATACATTTGTGGGTACAGCAGAAGACTGTTTTTTGGGTTGGTTTGGTTTTGGGTGTAAAATCACGTGTCCATTTCACCTGACCTGATGTGGATTTTCCATGCTACAGTTCTAGAAATTGCTACAGTTTTAGCACTTAACAGATCTTATTTGTGGTGTTATTTTTTTGTTTGCAGCTTGGAAGCTCCATCACTATAAATAACTGTATCTTTTTCTATTATTTTCCAGCAACACAGAAACTAGAATCTGTCCATTACCTTTTTAGAATCACCTTGTGATTTTTATTCCACAGAGAAACCTGGTTTCTGTCCTCAAGCTCTGGGACAATAGCTCATTTGGCTACTCACTTTTGAATCACCTAATCAATATTCTCCACATAATCATCTCTAATAATACTGATATTCTCCAATAAAGCCATTCTCCCACAGGAGGAAAAATTGTCTGCTATTTCTACCCTCTATGGGCATTTATATTTTTTGAGAGCACATATTCTGTTTCTCTTTCAGTGTCCTTCTTTGTACTCTTCCCACAAGCCTTCCTTTCTATAATCAAGTGGTACACTAGTGTTTTCCTTCCATTCCTCATGTCTTGAGACTACATTTTGCCACATGCCTTTTTTTTAGTGCAGAAGAAACACTCCTCTGCCAACCCACAAAATTCCATTCTATGTATTAACTGGGTGACTCAGTGGTTTGAGCAGCTTTAGGCTTCAAACCTTCCCATTAAGGACATTTTTTTTCTGTTTTTCCCCTCTTCAGGCTCTTTTCCTCTTGGCCCATCCTGTTTCCTGACAGATTTCACAATAGTGGGCTGTTAGCTTCTACATTGCTTGGTTACACAGAGATAACTGACCTGCAGCAAATGCTTTCCCACATGCTCACTGCCTTCATTTACCACAGGGCTTGTGGTCCTGCTGCTCCAGCACACACAAATAAGCTTCTAGAGCAATCCCCATGAAGTAGGACAGGACATTTTGAACAAAAAGAGTGTGCAGAGATTTTCAGTGGTTTCTCCAAAGCACTGAAAAGCAACATCTGCAGAGATCTGTAAAGAAGGGTGTGCGGATCATGTCAGATTTACAATACACAAGAAAACATAATGCAAAGACCTAATTTCAGACTCACAGTCAAACTACATGTGCTGGAAACTCAGGTTAAAGTTAATTAAGTGGAGTACCTGAAGAAAGAATAATGGTGCAGTCACTGATCTTGGATGATTTTTTTTTTTTTTTTTTTAAGTCTTAATAACTTTTCCAGGAACTAAGACCACATCTATTCATTCCACCAAACACTAAAGGTACCCTTGAACAATAACAGTGAGAGCTGCTAACAAGACTGACAACTCATTACGCTTAACCTTGCTGAGTAGATCTCATGTATCTAATTATGCAGATTCACAGCAGAGGAAATCCTGCTGGGCAGGACAGTACTAGAGTGGCACATGTCTTCCAGTGCCACAGCTATTGGTGCTTATGTAATTGCAGGTTATGTTTTTGCTAATAAAGTTGTCAACCTTTAGAGAAAAGGCATATAAAGCTCTTTATGGATCCTTACCAGCCCCCACCTGATGCTATCTGAAAGTTACTCAAGGCTTTAATACCCAAAGACAAACGGTGATATATCAATGCATAATAAAATAAGCAAAAAAAGATTGAAATACCATATTTTACTGCTATTTTAAAAGTTTAGTGATTTAAAAGAACTATCAAAAGTTACAGAATAAATTTTCAAGGAATAAGAGACAGTTAAATTCTCCTCTACATCAGGTTTTTTTCTGTGTATTAATTCCCATTTACAGAAATCATTTGCCCTTTCACCTACCTTTAGAATGTCTTTTAATGAGTATATGAATCATCTCATCATCTTGAACAATTCAAAGACAGCATATTATGTGACAAGCTAATTATTATTATTATTATTCTGCATTTTTTTCTCTACGTCATGGTCACCAGCTTTATGTGCTGGAAAACTCATGACCACCTGCTTCTACTTCCTTCCCCCCTTTGCTTCTACTTCTCCCCCCTCTTTTTGTAAAATACTAAGTGCAAGACGTTGCACACATTTATTACATTCCAAAATACTTTCCCACATCTCTTCAAATCCTTTTGGTTGTAAGACATACCCTAGTTCTGTGTTAAAAGTAGTACAAAAATATTTTACATAAAACTTCCTTTAATAGAAAAGCATTACCGTTGCTCAGCTTGGGAGGTTTAAGGATACAAGGTTTAAAGGGAGCATTGAAATCTATGAGGCTCAACAGAGTAGTTAAAAACAACAGATTTTTGGGTACAGAACCATTCTTTCAAGTCCAAAATGCAAGCAGCAACTCTCATACTGACTACAATTAATTCCTTTTTTTTTTCCCAGCTGTAAATTCATGTCTCCAGCATGAATGTCCTGATGTTCAGTCCTGGGAGCTTCCCTCCCATCCACCCAGGACTCCTTCAGGTTTTATCCTTCCCAGACAAACACTTGTTAAACATTATCCAGACAAGCCAGGATTAGCACCCTCAGATGAGAGAAACATGCTAAGATTGTCATGCTGTGTTTGAGTCAATGTTTGTTGTTTCTGCAGCTTTCGGATCAAGCACCCTCACTGCCTTTTCATTCTCTGTGCCCTGGGTGAAGTTTTGAACCTGAGACTCACTCTTACCAAAACATAAAAAATATAGAAAATAGCAGTAAGTTCTTCTTGATTAATTTTTTTCATTTTTCTCACCAACATTCAGCTGCAAATCTATATATCCAACACAGAGGAAATAATTCCCCCTTAAATTGATGCAAAACTCCTCAAACAACAAAAAGAAAATATAATTACACCTATTGTGATTATTTGCAATCTTTGATGTGAACATACATTTGCAATACTGTGTGAGCACACATCCCATCACACAGTAATGAAAAGGTTCAGACTCTCGGTGGTCAGAAGAGAGATGAAAAGTTTTACAGCAATATTGCTCATTTCATCACAGGCCACAGTGTTGTTGATTTCAATAAATACCACAGAAATATATAGAAAAGGTAAATAATCAATACAGTCCATATAGTTCTACTCATTTAGTTCATTAATCCATAGATGGCTAAGTCTTGATTTAATTGCATCTTAATAAAGATATACAACAACATACTGAATGCAGCTTCAGAAAACATAAAACTATCTTTCAATGTACAATTTTGAAAAAAAGACATATTTACTATATTTCCCTCAAGTTATTTGTTTCATTGTTTTAAAAACAAAGTAGAGCCAGAAAAGTCAGACCTAAATCTCTTGCACCACTATTGTACTTACAATGATCAATAATTCCCAAAAAGTAAAAGCCAGACATAAGCTTTGCCCCAAAATACCCATCCATATCTGTTCAGCAAGACAGATCCTGAATATTATCTCCAGGCAACAGCATGTGGAAAGAATATATATATCTCAGGAGCCCCCCAATCATCCTTGCCGAGATTAATTAGTTTACCCAAGATTGTTTATGATAAAATACTGCAAAATTAGCTTTACAGATTGCATTCCTAAAAACACACAGGATCATAATTCTGCCCTCAAGGACTAGATTTCCTTATTCCTACAGGGGCCCACCTTGAGTCCTGCTGGTTACTTGTCTCCTGAATGCCAGCAGGGGATAGAGGCTTGTTTTACTAAATTGTGTGTTGTTCGTGGCAAAGGTCCCACTCCCTTTAATAAGATTATTAACAGTGGAAGCAGTGCCTGTGCACAGCTCGTATGCCCCAAACCCACAGGGAGCTGGGGGCACCCACGCTCACCCAGCTCTGCCAGCAAACAGGTGGTGGGAAAGATAAACACAGCCCAAGGCACATGCAACTTGCTCAAGTCATTATTAAAGCAAGCATCCCTGCACATGCTCTATCACTGACACACACAGACACCTCATGCCTTTCAGGGACTCAGTTTTATTTTGTTTGCTTGTTTTTTATGCACAGAGTGAAATTCCGAAGGTGGGAAGGCAAGAGAAAAATGTAACAGAGCATAGGGAAAGGGACATTTGAATTTATTCATCTGCATATAGATTGTTTTCCTCTTTCTGTGAGCCCCTGGGCAGCCAGGACTTCCCTGCCTTGCCAGTCAAACCCATGAGGAGACATCAAATGATCTGGCTGGAGCATATCAGCAGAGTTCTGCATGGATCAATCACTTAAAATACTGCACTGCAGTGTGAGAAGAGAAACTGGAGAGACAGCAGGAATCAGCCTTCCCTCTCCTTTCTGTCAAGGAAGGCCAACACTATCACAGAAAGGAGATACACACAGCAGACCAACAGGCCAGAAGTGCTGCACCAAGCACAGGGGAGCTGTTGAATCAGCAGCACAGACAGCCCTGGACCTGTTCTGTCACTCTGAGGGCTACAGACACAGACAACACAGCAGAGCTGTGGAATGACAGCACATGGAAATCAGCTGGCACTACATGTGCCCCACTTCACACAAAGGTACCCACAACAAGCCTGAGAATGGTTGATGGGCTAAAGCACAGGTATCCTTCGGCAGTAACACCTGACAAACACAAAGACCTGTCTGCTGAAACACTGAACAAGGTGGCAGATTGATTATATAAACCAATCTGAATGAGCAAAAGTTAGTACTGTTTACAGCAAATTATTCTCTCATACTCTTAAAAAAGGACAGTGAATTGTCTGAGACATTTTTAGTATACTGAACACACTGAAACAATTTTATGTTATCTTATTAGAAAAGAAATCAAAAGTCTTTATCTATATTTTGTTATAAACACAACCACAGTCTTAAAGAGAAGATTGCTTTATGCTTGACTACAGCCACATTTCCAGTGCTAGTTTTGATGCTCATTTTCATTTTGTTCTATTCCATCCGATTCTGTCATTTAGTTGGGCCTTTTGCAGTTATTATTTTTTACTTCACCCCAATATTTTCAAGGTATCTCAATCCTTATCCACCCAACCCACTCCTGCTCATTTCACTTATTTCTGGCAATTGGTTCTGTTTTTCAGCACTAAAATTTTACAGTGTCCAGAAATGTGCTGTTCACTGGGGTGCTCAAGCATGTTCAAGAATGCACCTGCCCATCACTACCAAGAAAGGGAGTTGGACTTTATCACCTTAATTCTAGGGCACATTTAACCACAAAAACCCCATTACATGTAATTGGCATGGGAATTACAGACAGCTGGCTGTGCCAGCAAGGGAGAGCACAGGGCTGGAAGGGGAAGGCTGATTTCAGTGATAAGGAGCATCACTGAAGTGGTAGGGAAGGAGAAAAAAGCTGTACCCTGAAAACCACTGTTCCCACCTTCCTACAAGCAGGAGAGTTGTGAAAAAGGCCCAAAGCATCCTGGCCTCTGAGACCTGTTCTCTCATATCCAGCTAATAAGAGTCAAAGGTTTTAACTTCTCTGTGTGCTCCCTTTTGCAGACACTTTGCAGGAAGTAATATTTTTACATGCATTATTCAAATACCCAACAAAAATAAACCAACAAACTCACAAAAAGAAAACCCTGATAAAACAACTAGAATGACTGATGAACAAAGAGCACCAAGACAAAAGGCACAATCTATATATTCTGATATAAGATTCTGGTTCATATGTTTAATCTCTGTCACCTTCCTCTTACTATCTTAGAAATATCATTGACATGTTTGATCACTAATTCCATTCATTAGTGAATTTTGCTTCTTAATTTGCCCATTAATTCTGTTTTGCTTTTCCTCAGGACTTCACTTTTCCCTTCCTCCCACTCCACTAAGGCAGTTTGCTACCCTGAATGAAGCAGGATGCAAGCAAAGTGCTGAACGTGGCAGTATAAACTCCAGTGGGATGTCAGTGAGCTTGACACCAGCTCAGATGGACCTCACAAGGTTGCTCACACCCACCATGTGGACCAACACAAAGAACAGAAGGCAGCAGCAAGGAAAGCAGAAGAAACATGCCCAAGAGCTGGAAAACAAAGGGGGAGAAAGGAGGCAACTGCATGGTAGGAGCAGTGCAGAGCAGCAGCCCCTCAAGAGTGTGTAAATCCGTACAGTCACCTCCTCACCAGCCACCTTGGGGACTCATAGGCCTCAGGAAATCCCATTCCACAGGATGGGTGCTCATACAGGATCAGTAGAAGCTTGGTGTGCCAAAAAGAGGCTTCAGAAAAGCCTGGAATGCTAATATCAATTGATTTTCTTTCTATGTGTTTCCCAAGTCTAAAATCCCAGCACATCAAAAGGCTTATTACTGAAGAAGAGTGAAATCCATTCATGGAAATGGCTGAGTACAGGAACACCAGCTGTGTTTGACTACTACAGCATTAAAATTAACTTTACAACTGATTTGGAATCTGCTTGTTATAATGGCATAAAAGTACACAATGTGGCCTATTTTAGTCCTAATCTTAAAAGTAAGCAGTGCCTCTGTGATTTGACACTTAGTTATGAAAGATATAGAGATAAAAAAATAAAAGCATGTGCTTTGTGCATATGCTTGAGCTCCCTACTGAGAGGAGAGCTCTCTCCACATCTTCATGAGATATTTCCTCCCATAAACTTGGAGCCATTTACTTATTGAGTGCACAGTCTTTAATAGTGATTACACAATTTAGTATCTTTCCTGAAAGCCGAATTACCACGCTGTTTATGATGTATGCTTAGGCTCCCTGGTGAAAGGTTTATGGATTGTTATTTATAACTCTTCTCCATCTCTCAGAAATGCTTAGAGCAGCATTATGAAGGATGAAGTGCCACTCTGAAGAGGACAAAACTGAGCACAGGAAAATAGCAAAATTAATTAGATGGCAGTGCTTAATCAAAGGAATTGCTGGTTTTCCTTGGGAGATATCTTTAGCAGAAGTTATGGGAGAGAAGTAAGTTTCATTTAAGAAACATTTTACTACCACAAATACTCTTCTTTGAAAAATATTTTTGAAACTTTAGACTCAAATAAACTAAGATGTCTTATTTATCTTGCAAATTATTACAAGAGGTTTTGCTTAATAGCCTGCTCATGCTTTTGTTCTTTGAATTGACAGGCTCTTTGGCATCTTGTTAATTACTCTCTGATGATCTAGCAGATAAAATGGAATAAACAACAGGAGCAAATGCATGTGCGTCTATCTGATATATTGCACAACGGGCAATAGAAGAAGGAACACAGAAATCAATGTGGGGGAAAGGAGGAGGAGAGGGCAGGATACAAAGATCAGTGTCAAAGAACAAGAAAAAAATCAGAGGTAAAAATACCAGTCAAGAAAAAAGAATGAAAGAATGAATGTAATAATGATTCGGTCAAAAAATGACATGGGAAAGTTGTGCAGTAAAAATATTCCAGCTTAAATGGAATGGAAACAAAGCACAATGAACCAAAGCAGCTAAAACACAAAACAAGGAACATGAAAACAGTCCAAAATAAAACACAAAAATTTCAAAAGGTTTGTTTTGACACAGATGTGTAAAGAAGTGACATAATGTAAAAATGTATATCTCATGAGGAATTAAGTTTCTTTTGTGTTTTAAAAGCCTGTAAGATTAAATGTGTGACATGGAATGAAAGTGTGGACATGGGCCTACCTTGAGATTAATTTCTGGTGGAAGTTCAAGTCTAGACCAGGGCAGGCTTCTGAACTGGATACTTGAACTTCCACCAGAAATTAATCTCAAGGTAGGCCCAAGCCCACACTTTCATTCCATGTCACACATTTAATCTTACAGACTTCTGAGCACTGCAGAAGAATTCACCCTGACTCAATAATCAGTGCCCCAGCTTCAGCGGAGCAATTGCAGAGGCATTTTGGAGGATGCCTTTGAAAAATCTGGGGTCTGTAGTGCCAAGTTCATACAAAGAGCTGAGAAAATAAGAAAGCATTACAGACTTAATAACTGATGGCCTTAAAGATCCCATTTAGATATAATACAGGCTGATTACTGACCACACGGCTTCTGAAATGCCAGGAGCACTGGGGAACAACAAGGAAGCAAAGGAGAAATAAAGATTCCACTTCTCTGGGAAACCACACCTCCACGTGAGGGCTTTGTTAATTACATAAGGATTTTTCTGGGTTATTAAGAAAAGAGACCTCAGCATCTGATGGGTATGCTGGGGGATGTGGTGCTCCATCCCCACCTTCTGTGGAGGGCAGCCTTCAGCAGAGACTCCTAAGTGCTACCTTATGCCTTTTGGTGCATTTCTGGCTCAAACCCAGGCCCTCTAATTTACCTTGCATTAGCTTGCTACCTCAGGCAGAGCTAATGGCTTCGGAGGTGATCCATCATTCCCACTGTGCTCTCCGAGTGGGAGGGAACATCTGAACCACTAAATGCTTGTCTCCCGCTCCTCTTCATCACAGCACACACCAAATGGGAGCAATTCTGTTTATAGCTGGAAAATTACAGGCTCTGATATTGTTAGGAGATTATTTATGGCAGATTTCTTTCCACCTGTCTTGCTAATTGTGAACATTTAGAGCCATCATTCAGGGCAGCTACACGGGATCACCAGGTAATGAGGTGAAATGCAGACAGACACTTGGGCTCCCTCACTGATACCTTTGTGTTTCTTATCCACCTACCCTTTGTTTACAAGGGCAGAACAGAAAAATAAACATTTTAGAATCAGCCTGCTGATGTGAATGTGGTTTTCATCCAAAAGTATGTGATAGCTTTATGCTGAGAATCCAAAGATGATCTTTCTAAGTATTGCTAAATATCATATCTTCCTTGACTCATGATTATCATTTGTGCCCTAATATTAGGTAATCTGCTTTTATATCATTTAACTGCTTTGTTTTATCTTTTCTAATAATTTACCTTTGGACACAGACAGGTGCTTTATATTTATTCTGTTTTTGTCTTTAGTTTCAAATTTCACAATAAAGTCTTAAACGTGAGCTTTTATTTCTAGAGGCATCACATTACCTAGACCACATGGTGATTGTGATAATATTTTTTTTTTTTAAAGGAGTACAAAATGCAGCTGGGAAATTATCCTTCCAGCTTCTGAAATGGTTTCTCTGTGGTTCTACCTAATGTAGTGTTCAAACTACCTATGAAGTGTTCCAAATACACTGAATCTTATAGATGATACAGATAAACAGAATACTGATTAGGCTTTTAATTATTTCCTTGGTAATATTATTATTTTTATTATCTTACTTATTATTATAATTTATTATTATTTTTTTTGAAACTAAGAAAGTTGATTGCAGAATTAAGGAAAAAATAATTCCTAAAAGACACTGAGCGCCAGCATTTCCCAGGCCCACCACAGAAGAGAATGCAGAATTTTGGAATTACAAAGCTCAGTCCTGAAAACAGGTCTAAAAAAGCACCATAAAAATAAAGCAAGTAGAGATATAACACAACAAACAGATTTTTAAAAGAAAAAACTTTTCTGCCTGACTCTTTAGACATACACTGGGCTCTCACAGGGAGTTACTCAAGGATTTGGTTAGAAAGCTCAGCCACAGGCTGATAGGTTCCTCTATCACCTGAAAAGAGCCCTTTAAGATTAAACAAAAGCAACCCCCCTCATGCAAGTGCTGTCCTCCTCTCAGGACTTTTTGGTCACAATGACTCTCTCCATCCAGTCTTAATTTCTGTGCTTACATTTACAAATACGGGCATTAGCTGTGCCTCACAGAGAACAGCTGTGCTTCTGCAGTTCTTCAGATAATCAAGTCCTTGTGCCTTACAAAAAACAGGGCAGAACTCTACCTGAAGATTTCCAGCGTGTGCAGCAGGCAGCTGAGGGCAATCCAGGAGGCACCACTTAATCGACTGTGCACTGGATCCTGGTGCAAGCAGCACATGCAAAATAAAGTGAAACACTGAAATACTGACTATCAATACAGAACAGCAGAAAAAAAAAGGGTTATTTCCATTTATTAGTCTAGAAGACTGCACCCTTAATATCTCTGAATCACAAGAGAGGAGGACTGTTTTCCCATCAAAGAATAAACAGCTTCATTTATCTTGAACTGTTAATGTAAGACAAAGTATAACACCATTGTATACTAGTAAAAATACACATAGACGCCCTGAGAATCAGCATGACTAATATAATATGTTGCAGCACTGAGGGCATAGTTGTATCATAAATATTCATTCAAATGGTAATTTATTATAGTAACATTGCACCTGCAGGAAAAACATATTCAGAAAACCTAAAATCTTTTAATGAATAATGAAGACAAACAACTTCAGCACTATATAAATGTACTGGATGCATTCACTTTGTTACTTACTGATAAACAGAGTTAAACAGAATATTCCTGTGTTTTAAAAATTAATTCTTAATGACCGCTGTAGTCACAGGGCAGAGATCTGGTTTTCTCTGTACTCCCTCCAGTCTGATCCCCTTCCTGGAAAACACAGGGACTTTTCCATCCCATTCCAGCCATGAATTTCCACAGCTCCTGCACAAATTATCTTACTCTGCCCTCCTCAGCCATCTCCATCTGACAAGAAACTCAGAGTTGCTCCATGTCACCCCTAACTAGGTTTACAATCTCTCAATCCCTACTTTTAAATTTCTCTTCTTCACACTCCTCCCATCCAGATCATTCCATTTTTCCCACACAATATTCAAATCCTACTCTATAGTGATTATTCCCTCTGGACTTTAAATGGGCATTTTGATTAGCATAAACTAGTTTTATGGTTTAAGGTCAGTAATGAAAAACCAGAAAAAACTGCCTGTAAAAGAGCCCACTGAGGTAACCCAGCAGTAACATTCTCACTATCTCTTATATTTCTTTCTGGCACTGTTTTAGAATTCTATCATGCTCTTCATACACTTCCTTATTTTGTATTAAACAAGTCTTCTGTGCTACACCAACCCTTCCGTACTGCACCTTCCTCCAGAACAATGGCTCAGTGTTCTCCTCAAGGCCATGAGCAGCCAACTAAAAGATTGAATACCTGTTCAAATTTTAATTTGTCAGTGACTCTGTAAAATCAGAGATTTCACTGTCTTGATCCTCTACCACACACAAAAATAATAATGACCACAATGTCCTCATGGGACAATTCAACAGAAGTTCAGTTAGACTTTCATTAACATAAAGCTAATGAATTAAAATCTGATACCAAATTATATCACTAAGTCTGCTTTTTTTGCAGCAATATTTTCCTGCAAACGTAGATGTTTAGAGAGGCAAAATAACAAATTGTCATCTTGTCCTGCTTGCAAATTTTTGCATTAATATTCATCCTGCTAAGAGAACATTGTTCCCAGTGGACTTGCCAGGCACACACTCACAGATTTGAAGTCTTACCAGAAGGTGCTCAAATCCCAGTAAGCATTAAAAAAAGTCATTGCATCACAGTCTCAACCATAAACAAGGCCAGGACAGTGGAAATATGTCCTTTCCCCTACTCCAAAACCAATACTATAAACAGCAGATACAAAGGAATTATACCAAGAATTACCTTTATAGTGCCCTTTTTCCACTTGCCAACTTTGTCCTCATTTAATGAATGCTCTAGAAACTAGTACAGAGTTTCCCAGCTGCAACAGCAGGTGCAATTTGCACACCTGGAACAGCTGGCCAGCTGTGCTACACACACACACTTGCATGTGCCAGATGTAAGTACCCTGTCTGAAGCACTAGGGAACCTTGTACCAGCCCACAAGCCCAGTCCTGGCCAGCTCAGGCACTTCAGACCAAGTAAAAAGCAAATTACAGCTGGATAATCCACCCTCACCATTCCATTTATCCCCCATTATGAACATGCTTGCAGTAAGCATCAAAAAACTACCCATGGCATTGGAAAGGCTTTGCCTCCCTACCTAACTGAGACCTCAGTTATTTTCTGTTTCTCCTCCCCACAGTCAAAATAATTTAAATATAAGAGCAGTAATTGATAATACCACGACTTTGCTCCCAAGGGATCTTTTCAGCTAGGCTCTAAGAGGAGAACCAGCCCATATGGATGACCAAGGAAATGGCTCAGTCAGGCAGGAGCGGGCATGGCAGGAGCCAGCACGAACATGGAGAGGTCTGGCACGTCCTCCACAGGGAGTGGATGTCCCATTTGGCTGCTGCCCGTGCCTGTGACACCAGCTGGGCTCTGTGTTCCACTCACCGACCTCACCACTCCACGGGCCAGGAGGAAACCACACTGCTGAGGAAATGCCAAGGGGTTTTCATTACTTTTTTTATTTCTTTTACATCCTGCAGGTGTGCAAACTGCAAAATTTCCTTTTCAATTTCATAGCCCCTTTCCCAGCATTTTGTGCATGCATGGTGAGGAAAATAAAGCCCAGCAAATCTCTGCTTCTCAGCAGTGGGGAAACTTCCCGAAAAATCTGTGCAGCTCTAGTCTGTCCTCTCTTCTCTTGCTTGTCCCACACAGTGCCTGTGGTCCTGTTACATGGTATTAGAGGCATCTTTGTTTAAGAGGTGAACAGGCTTTTAGTCTTGGGGGAGGAAAAAATCTATATTCCACATTTTCATGAAGGTGTTGCCAGCCACAGGTTCCCTCTGTTTTAACCTCTCCAGCTAGAGCTACATCACAGCACAAAAAAACATTTCTAGGAAACTGTCAGCACTTCCGGGGCTGTAAGAAAATGCTGTTCCATGCTGTTTGTGACTACCTTTCTTCACATGATCAAATCAAATAAACTGCACTAATATGTAAAAAAAGCAGCACCAGTAGCCTCTCTAATAAAGATACCTCACAAGGCTTAAAACATGCAGCAGCTGCTGAGCTGCTCCAGCATTAGCTGCTGCCATGTCTAACCTTGGCAGAGATTAAAGATTGTAAAAGAAAGTAAAGTAGATGGTAAAACAGGTTTAGCAGTATGAAGAGGTTACATTACTTTTTCTGCTCATGAATTTATTCCAGCATTTGAATAGATTAGCATAGACCACCAGCTATTGTGTTGGCCCATAAGCAGGCAGAAGATGAGGAAGTCATGTAAATTACCTGCCACTGAAAGTGAAAATCATTTATGCCTTAAAAACATTTTACATGATGATTTCAACACCACTGTCTCTGCTGGATGATAATGAGAGCTCAGCTCCAAGGAGTGGCAGTTTTTTCACAGAAGGTGCTTTAGTAAGTAATTATATCTCTTCACCTGGCCTTCCTTTATTCCTAGGAATACAGATTTTTTTTTTAATTTGGAGCAAGGATAGAAGTAATGTTGTTTTATTTGATGCTATGTAAAATGCATTTTCCATTCTCTGTTTTAAGTAGGTGAATTCAAAAGGCCAACAGAAGCAAGAGAAGTGTTTTCAGCCCATTTGATCATTTTGAGACAAACTGGAAAACTGCCTGGATTCAACCTGATAGCAGATGTATTTATTCTCCATGTGCTTGTTCCAACACAGCAAAACAGGAGTTGATGTGCTGCTTGCATTTCTGCCTGGGGGACTGAGGCTTTCTATTGTAGTTAATGGACCATCTACAAACAGAAAATTAATTTGGCAAGAACTCACTGATGTTGTGGCAATCAGAGGAGCATAGTCCATTCTGAAAGTAATTAATCCAGCCAATAGAGAAATAAAATATCAGTTGTTTGGAGCACAAGAACTTCGACACACGGACAGCAAGAGAAACAAAGCCTTTTGAAAAAGAGTTTAGCTGCAGAGGGACACATTGCAGTTTGGAAATGGTGCACACAAAAAGGTAGTTAACATTTTCAGTTATGGAGCAAGGCTGAAATGGCAGTGAGATGATATGCACCTTACTTTGTTTGAAGCTGTGCTGTCTAGAAAAGTGTCATTTCTGTAGCTCATGGTTTCCTGACAAAAGAAGCGTGCTGCTTTGAAAAACCCAATTGAAAAGCTGCTGAAACCATTTGCTTCCTCAGGTTCATGCTTGGGGGCTTCCTTACAGTTAGTTGGTGGTCACCAAGAAGATGGGGAGGCTTCTGCTCAGAGCAGTAGCACATTCTGCTTCCATGTGTATCCATCACTTCATGGAACCCACGGTCCTTGATGCCAAGATTATTGCACGTTTCAAACCCCAGGTTCACACATTTGCAGGGAGTTTCACTGGCAGGTTCTTACAGAAAGGGTGCACATGTTTCCAGCAAAAATGGGTTTCAAAACCAGGCACCAATCGTGCTGATGAAACACCCACATCCAGAAGCTCAATTTGTTAAAGCAGTAATGGGTCACTACTGGAAAATGAGCTCAACAGCAGGAATACTGATGGTTTTCTAGTCCCACAGTGGCACAGTAGAACCTCAGCCCAAATTCTATTCTATAAGATTTTTCTTAGCTCTGTTTTTAAAAAAATCATCTTGAACATAGCTATAAAAATAATCTTATCAAATTGTTTGAAATCAGCATACACAAAACAACAGAAAACTGAATTTTCAGAGAGGGGAAGGACATTCATGGACAGCCTCCACCTGAGGGCTAGAAAAAAATAAGAGTGAAGCTGTTGGTATTTTTTGGTCTATTACACCTTCACTAATGGGGATGATACATTAGTAGATAAGGTTAAAATTTGATATTACAGTGTTAAGCTTTGTTAGGAAGAACATCTTTTTTTTAATGGACCAAAAGTGAATACTTTGCAACATAAATATTCAATTAATAAAAACGTTTTAGGGATTTTTTTCTTTTAGTCACACAGTACTGTAACTAAGTATGGTCTCTGATCCCTCACCATCAATGGAAAATAATGAAAACTAATGCCAGAACACAAAGTTTTACTCTTTAGGACACAGATTCATTCTCCAGAGAGGCACTGACTAAAAATAACCTGTTGATCAGGATTTGCAGCTCAGCTTTTCTTTCCTAGACTATGAAATACACTTTGATGAAACTAGCAACTTAGAACTTTTAAAATTAATTTATATATGAAGACAAGAGCATCTTGCCTCAAGGCAGATGCAGTGAGACACCATGAATTCATCAAGGGCACTCTCTCTGTGCTCCTTGTTCTATCCACTCCAGCTTTCTCATTACCCTCTGAAGACATGCATATCTTCTCTCATTAAAAAGTGGCAGAAAATTACATGTAACAGCCTAACTTCTAATGAAGAATTCACATCCAGCCAGCCAAAGGGAAGAGATTGCAAAGCAATCTTTGGGAATAACAACCATTAAATCAACCGAACATTGATTCACCTTTTTGCAATGGAATTCATCACAATTGGATTTATGGCCACATAAGACTGAGTCAATCACTTAACAGGAGGCCACAATCCACTAAAAGATTAGCATCCAGAGGTCAGGGGAAAAAAGAATCTCAGTTTCTATCTCGTGGGCTCGTTAAGGAATTTAAACTGTTAGGGTGTGAATCAGCACAGGCACAGATGCCCAGATTTGGCTTCTACTCAAGGAGAGGAAAATGCATTTGTAAAGTACACAGTGTGTATCCTGACTGCATAAACCCAAAATAATAGCACAGTGAACCTGAGACAATAGTGCACAGTTTACATGACAGGTTTCTTCATCACCCAAGTGCCAGGGTGCCTGAAGAAAACAGGGCTGGCATTAAATAAGGAAGGATATATTGCTCTCACTGAGCTGCTAATAGAGGTGGTAAAGTGGCGGCATGTCTAGTTATGAAACTCAAACTTCTAAACCAGAATGCTTATAAATAAAAGAACATCTAAAATTTCATATATTCTGTAGTCACAGAAATAAATCAACATAGGCATTCTGCTTATAGATGCTCAGATACAGCTCTCTCTAAGCTGGCACACAGATATATACATAAATGGATTATTGAGAAATAGTTTGGTATGCAGACCTTAAAACAATAAGGTTCTGGTCCTGATAAGTATCTCAGCCGTGGCTCAAAGCTTTGTCTTAGAGCAGAATCAAGTTTTGGCAATTAAGCAGCTCCACAACGTGTTGAACAAAAAATGTGTGATTAAAAGAGGACTGTGAAGGCTGGAATGAGGAAGAGAAAGGGAAATCCAAATTTCCTATTTTGTCTAAGCAGAGTCATGCACCTATTTGCTTTTCCTTCCGCTGTTCTTTCCAGAGTTTGTTGTCTTTTTTGTATTCCACTCTCTAATAGACTGTCAAAACTAAAGACAACAAAAAGCACAAACAACAACAACCAGAAAAATACCCCGAACACAGCAAACAAAATCCCCATGAACACTAAACCAAAAAATCAGATCTAAACAGAGCACTCACACATCACCACCCCAAACTAACCAACATTCAGGCATTCCAGGACAACCCAGTGTCATGGAAGTGAGAAAGGCTACAGCTGGGAGCTTGTCAAACTGATCACAAAAAAAAAAGATTAGAGTTATGTAAGCAAATTACTACATTTAGCAATAAGTGGTCTGCTTAAAGGAAGTAAACAACAAAGACAGGTATAGACTGATGATTTCAGCTACCCCAGAAATGTCTAAAAAGAGCAGCAACAAATCCCAGGCAAAACCAAACTATCAGAAATTTACCCCACCTCTGTTGTGACTATTCCCTCTGGAGACAATTTGGAATTTGAAAATTATTTGGACTGAATACAGAGAAATAAACAATACAGCAGAGAGAACAGGGCTTGCAAACATCTGGGGTTTGTTTCTTTAATTTTTGCCTGGCTTTAAATATTAAACTTCTTGGCAAACAAACATCCTAATAAAAACAGGCTCCTCATTAAATCTCCCACGTGCATATTTTATTTGAAAACCACTCCTCTTTCTACTCCATTTTACAAGAACTTATTCCTACAAATTCTACCCTAAAACATCCTAGCCTAGAAAAAGCATATATTTTGTTGGAAAAAAATTGGAATTTATATTTTTAAAACTAACAACAGTTTCACTGTAAAAACCTTAAGCTCAGTCTTCTCCCTGCAACCATTTTATCAGGCAAGGAGAGAAGAAATCACCCAAGCATGCTGCCAAGCAAATTAATATTTTTAATTAAAATTTTATCTTCTAAAAAATTGAGTGCTTATTAATGAATTCAAACATGTTTAGAGGAGGGATTTTGATTGTGCGTGCTCGCTCTTTCTTGGCTGATGAGCAAATGAATCTAATACAAAATTAAAGTCTTCATTATTGCTGCGCCTCTTTCCCTGCTCAGCATTCTGCTGTGCCACAGGAACACTTCTGGGGAAACCTCAGCTCAGAGGGAAAATTGGTGTCTCATGTTCAGGCCAAGCCTGTTGAGTCACAAACAGCCAGTGTTGCTCTGCTGGTACCCACAGCATCCTTCTAAGGGACACCAAAGCTCAAGGGTCCCCGTCCCAGGCACCAGGAAAAGAAAAAAAGATCCTCCCTTTCCCCAGTTCAGGCCCAATACTTTACACTGCCTCCTTCAGTAGAATTTAAAGCATTATTCTAACTTTTGAAATAAATATTTTTAAGTCAAATTTGATTTTTTTAAATATGCTTCCGCTCTAACTTGCCATTACTCATGTGTGGCGGTGTTCACAGGGGTCCCAGGACAAGGGAAGACATGAGAATCTTGACTCCATGTGACAGAAGGCTGATTTATTACTTTATTGTAGATATTATATTAAAAGAAAATGATCTATTAAAACTATACTAAAGAAAGAGAGAAAGGATTTCATCAGAAGGCTAGCAAGGAAAGGAATGGAATGATAATAAAATCTTGTGATTGACCAGAGTCCTGACACAGCTGGACTTGTGATTGGTCATCAAGCAGAAACAACTCACATGGACGAATCAAAGATGCACCTGTTGCATTCTACAGCAGCAGATAATCATTGTTTTGCTTTTCCTCCGAGGCTTCTCAGCTTCTCAGGAGAAAAAAATCCTGTCAAAAGGATATTTCATAAAATATGTCCATGACACACATGGAAAAAGGAAGTGAATTCCAAGTTTCCACAGAAACTTGGAAAGCTCCTGGTATGAGTAAGTATGGCCACAACAGAGACACTGCTTGGTACTAGGGCTGCATGGGAAATATTTTAGCTTACTGTGCCTTCCTGCACAATATCAGCAACAACCTGACCAGGGAAAAAACTTAGGCAGCAGCTGGAACTTCACTGATTTGTACAGAGCTTACAGCACCTCCCCATCTAGGTACTAAAGACAAGTACAGATTACAAATACATAGATGTGAACAGGGTTCTCCATAAATAGTAATTTTGGGGGTTGGGGTTTTTTGTGTGTGTGGGTTTGGTTTTTTTCTCATTTTGTTTTGTTGGGGTTTTTTGTGTGTTGTTGTTGTTTGGTTTTTGTGTGTTTTTGGTTTGTTCCTTTTTCACATTTATAGATTTAAGGTCAAGCTTCCCAAAACGCCAAAAAAAAAAAAACCCCAAAAAGCCCCCCAAAAAAACCCAAAAAGAACAATTTCTGAGGGAAAACTCTCTTGCTTTAACCTACTTTTGTACGAATAGGCTATTTTTAAAAGCCAGCTTCACTATTTCCACCATTCCATCATCTGCATGGCAAGGCAGACATGTACCAAATGAGCACCTAATCACCCTGCACTGCCAGAGGCCCTGGCCATGCCACTCAAGGTACCAATCTCCCACCTCAGAACAAAAAAAATGGAATGCATTGGGTGCAGGAGGAGTTCTCAGGCAGAAGCACTAGCCTCTGTCCAAAATGTGATCTGGGATCTGACACTGAAAAGAAGCACATTTCCATGTCAATAACACAAATTATGTTAGCCACAATGTACAATACAAGCTAACAAATTCAAAATTTTGGCCGTTTTTCCAGCCAAGAAACTCAATTAGCGAAGTGCAGAAGTTATTTCTTCAATTATACTCAAAGGAGCCATAACATATCAAAAGAAAAATCCCTATCCAAAAAGCTCTTGAATATAAATAGGAAGCATTTCAGAAAAATGATAGATAGTATATAATAAAACTGTTTTTCTTAGTATCTCTTTTTTTGACTTTGTTTTTTTGGTTTTGTGGGGTTTTTTTTTCCAACTTGCCTCTTAATTTTTTATTAGAGTTTGAGGAACTTGCTCCTTTCACAAAGATGCAAAGTTTTTGTGTTCAATCCTGTGGTAGGGACCTATAAAATACTCACTTTTTATCACTTTCAAAAAAGCAGTGCTAAACAAAAGATAATATCTAGGTTAAAAAAAATGAAGTAATCAACACCTCAAAACTTTAATTTAATTGGCAAGTGCAGCAACTGGGAGGGATGTATTCTCAGTTTCCATCTCTTACAACTTAGAAGCGTCCCCAAGAGCAAGCAGAGGCTGTTTTGTATTCCAGGTACTTACCCAGATCATTAATAGTATTGTGAAGATCAATACCTGTGAAATCATATAAGGTTTGCTTCTCTACCCAACTCCTCTGAAGCAGAGTCATTGCAATCATTCAGATGTACAACAAAGAGGAGAACACAATCTTAGCTCTGGCTCCACAGCTCCAGGTAACTAAATTCTATGTGAAATAAATTCACTACAGCCTTTTCTACAAGCACACAAAATGTCTGCTGATTGTCTTTTTTCTCTTACACCAGTTTTAAGCACCTGCTCCAAATCCCACATAAGTCAATGGAGCTCCTTCTGTTTACATCAACAGACCTGGAGAGAAAGTCCAAGTCAGATTCTCAGTTATCTCTGCAGACAAGTACAGAGCTTAGCCGGGGAAAAATAATTCCTTTCCTCATGAATTCAGGTCAGTGGGAAAACTGCAAGACTGCTGGCAGATTATTTTTCTTCTTCTAATTCACTGCAGCTTTCTGCAGCCCAGCAGAAAGCCCTTGACACAGGCAATGGATGTGCTCGCTGAAACCCCAGAAGAAATCAAAACAGGGCAGTGAGCCGTCTCTGAACTCGGCTCTGCTACACTGTGCTGAGCAAGGCAAAGCCTCTCAGAACCACACAAACAAGGCAACTTCAGAGAAAAAAACAGAGGCAAAAAAAAAAAAAATTACAAAGAAGAACAAAAAAATCCCAGTGTTTCTGGAGAGCACCCCACCAAGTAAATGAGGAGGGTCTAGTGAAAGCTCTCTCTCCCAAATGTGATACAGATTTACAGAACCTCCAGACGGTTTTTTTAAATCATTCTTTACTAATAGTTTCCTACTTCAGACATTCCAAATCCAAAAGCATCGTAATAAAGCACATGGATAAGATATGTAGATGGGATTAGTAGCGAGCCTGTATGCTCAACAACTGAGTTAGCAGAAGGAGAAATTGATAAAATACCAGTTCATCCATAGTGAGGAAAAAAGCAAGACCATTAGCATGGAAACTGATAAAATAGACACAAAAGATATTTGCAGTTAGAAGATACATGCCTTAATGAGTAGCATACATGCCTTAATCTTAATAATTTGTTTTAAAGTCTTGCCAATTAGTGACGTTTATTGCTTTGTGCTAATAAAATCAATAAACTATTGTTTTGTCCAATAAATATAACAAACTGTTTAGGTGTAACTAATGAATTAAGATCACACTTTATTAGAAGTATAAAAACTTGAAAACAACTCATAACAAATTCCATTATTATCTCTACACAAGTGTGTGTGTGTGTGTATATATAGGTATATCATAGATGCATCTCAACAACAACAGAGACACACAAACTCCTCCTGTAAACCATATAAATACGGACTAAAAACCCCCTCAGTGCTAACAATGTATCTAGTTTCATACACATAGAAATCATATCTCAAACCGCACATTTCTGAACATTTATCTTTTATAGAGTATTCAGGTAATTAGGTATCAAACAACCCTCGTGTTCAAACCAGCCTTGAAATCAGGCACAGAGGGTGGAAACAGAACAGACAAAAGTGAAAAAAAAAAAAGGTAAAAGCAGCAATGAAGGTAACAGGTAAGAGTACAATATTAGTACCAAAAAACCCAAACAATATCCTCATTGTTGTACATTTGTTCCATTAGTGATCTATCTTGATCCCAAAGAGCCTTATTTTGCTTTCAACCCTTTGTTTCTGCCTTTGTTTTATTCCCTCTCAAAAATTACATCTTTTCCAAGAAACTCACTGAAACTCTCTCCAAAAACAAACTTGATGGATGAAAAGGAGCAAAGTGATATGATATTGTGAGAGGAGAAAGTAGGATTGACAATTTGGGAAACAATTGGTGCCATCCAGGGAGTGATGCACAGGCAAATTTAAGTGACTTAATAAAAGAATGTAACATGTTTTAAGAAATCATTTTAAGAGGAAAGAAGCAGGTGGTGTCAGCAATGCCAATTTACTGTGAGCATCCTGTGCTTTTTAGTAGGCTAGTGCCTTACCAGCAGCAAAATCATTCACATAAGAGCAAATAGTATTGTGGAATATAAACCAGACCTGACAATTTTATATTAAAACTAAAGAAATGCATTAGGAATAGAAGTGAAATACCAGGGAAAATAGAACATTTAATTTATGTATGGTACACTTATATTATGGTCAAATCCATAATATTTTACTGAATATTTGAGATAAATGTCTAGTTTTTAATAAGAAGCCCACAGCATTCAATACAACCCCTGCAGAAACTTGGACAAAATTTTTTACAGATACATCTAAAATTAGCTAAAAAGATGTTTCAGTCACATAAAATCTAGGTTTAAGCTGGTCTTAATCCAGCTTTAAAAAGACACTAACAATTGAGGTTACACCCCCTGTGGAAGGGATTTCACCTTAAGTGTCCTCAGATGAAACCCAAGGCTTCACATTTACATGAAGTGACTGAGCAGGATGGCAAATCTTGAATGGGATGGAGGCAAACAGAAATGCACCAGAAATGGTACAGTGGGAAATCCCAACTAATCATTCACTGCCTGTTCCCAGGCGATGGTGCTGTCTCACCTTTTTCCACTGTTTTGCCATAAAAGCTACTGAAAGGATATGGCTGATGTGAGAGAGATCCAACCAACCATTTAATGAGTAACAAATAAAAATTACAAGATCAATATCTATGTGTATCCAATCCATCCTGTCCTGCATGGAAATGAATAAACTCAATCAAAAGGAAACCTCAGCTCCAGTCACTGGTTTTCTTTGGGGCCAAGTGAAGCAATCAGCAGTGACTCACCATTGATTCATCCTTCAAAACAATTAACAGCAACAGTTTGGGAAAAGCTGAACAGGTAGGAAATATAAATTGCTTATGGGAGTTTTGGACCTTTCAGAGTTGTCTGCTGTCACCCATCCTCCTGCACTTCAGAGATCCAAATCATAACAGTAGAGATGATACATGATGCATTTGCCTTGCATCTCAATTTTCTACAATTAACACAGTGATGTGTTAGCACTACTGATTGACCCTCTGAGGAGGGGAAAAAACCACAGACACAGCCAGTTGCTTGGCCCATGTATCTGAGGAACATTAGTGTGATTTGTATGTTTTCTTTTATTGGAAAAGCACCTGCTGAATACACTCTACAAAGACATAACGCATATTTACTTACTCCTCAAACAAATGAACAGTAAGCACTTTAGCAGGCCTTTTAGGTCTTGGCTGGCTCTCCTTCAAGATAAATTGCTGTATGTTAGCACAGGCTTGCTGAGTTTTCCAAACAAGAGGGAAAATTTCTCATTTGTCAACAAAGCTCCCTCTTAAGTGCTCACACCAGCTCCTGACTCAAATGGCAAGTGCAGGTAATTTCTCACAGATCTTCACTTGTCCTCAGTGCCTGTCACTCCCCAGGATTTTTTTAGGAACTCCAAGCAAAGATGCCTCGAGCAGGGAGAATTAAAGGAGTCATGTGGGAGCATGTGCTGAACACCAGAAATCAGTCTGAAGGAAAAACATCAGCAGTCAGAAGAAATACTGGCTGCTAAGAGACCTGTGGCAAATGAAACAGGGAAAGGAAAATCTGACCAAGGCATAACAAACCATGCAAGGCAGAGGAAAAAAGGTGCAGGGAAAAGTGGTATTTCAGAGGATTTGGCTTGAAGAGATATAGAAGCACTGTTTAGCAATGTAAGATAAAGTTTTGCATATTCTTCTTGTGTGCAAAATTTGATTACTTCTAAAAATCATATTAAATATTTGACTCAATTAAAAACTTCAGTCCCTAACTCCACCTGTCACAGACCATTTATGAAAAATCCTTTCCTTAGGATTTTTCCTCCTGAGAAGCTGGGGGGCCTCAGGAACAAAATGTAAACATTGATTATCTGCTGCTGTGGAATGCAACAGGTGCATCTGTGATTGGTCTCATGTGGTTGCTTCTAATTAATGGCCAATCACAGTGAGCTGGCTCGGACAGAGCTGAGCCACAAACCTTTGTTATCATTCCTTCCTATTCTATTCTTAGCCAGCCTTCTGAGGAAATCCTTTCTTCTATTCTTTTAGCATAGTTTTAATGTAATATATATCACAAAATAATAAATCAGCCTTCTGAAACATGGAGTCAGATCCTCATCTCTTCCCTCAACCTGAGACCCCTGTGAACATGGTCACACTTCTCCCAAAATGTGGTTTAGGGTATGGTTGATGGGAGCTGCCAGCAAGCTAAGTGGCTACATAACTTGATTATTTCCCTTGAGTTCAGCAAATATCAGCATTTAAAAAAGCCAAACTTTTGCCATGTGACAATATAAAAAAGGTAGCTCTACTATAACTGTTGGATGTAATCCTTTTATGTTGATGGATGCTCTCCAAGTCTCCATAAAATGCTATGCACATGATAACTACTGAAAACACAAATGTGGTAGGAACAGGTCTCTACTGACTGAGAAAATGTCCACAGTTGAATGATTTTAATTATGCATATAATTAATTATGTGTATTAATACATAACAACACAATCACTGCATAGGAATGAAAAGGAGACACACTCCATCTATTTACATTTCATGATACAACTCTAATCCATTACTATTGCATGCCACAAATTCCACCCATTTTTCACACCTCAACACTTCACACTTCAACTAAGTGATTCTTATGAAATATTTTAAAAATAAGCTTGAGCACTGCAGATTTACCACACGTGATATTTTCCTATCACAAATTCGAGTTCCTTTCCTACATGCTGCCAACAGGAAGCAAATCTAAACCTATAAATTTCATGATATATCTCACTGCAAGAGTCAATAGCTTGGCTAAGGAAGCTTTGTTAGAATGACACCATTCAATTAACCCAGATTAATGGAGAGAGGAAGGGGAGTGGAGCTTGAGGAGCAGTGGAGCAATAGTGACAGAGAAGCAACCATGTAAAGACATTTCTCTCTCTCCCACTAGCCACTCTGAAAGCCAATATTGCCTTCTCTGGGGTTGCTCAGAACACAACCACAAATGTTTGGAGGCCTTTGGGTCCCTTTTGCTGCTGTTCTGGGTCAGAGAAAGGCAAAGCTCTCTGTGAGGGCCATAAACAACACCAGGGGAAAGGGAGTGAGGGTGTCCACAGCAGGAATGCCACCATCCTCCTTCCCCATCCAACTGGGATCTGCTGCACTCCATTATACAAAACATACTGCTAATCATTTAGAAATACACAAAAGTTTGGCTTCAACAAGCAGAACTTCTGATACTTCATCTTACATTTTCTACTCTGTTCTAATATTATGTAATATCGAGAAAATCATTGCATTAAAAAATACATTTTCAGGTTTTTTGCTCTGAACTGATTCTCTTCAGTAATTTCTAATATGATGCTCCAAGGATGAAATGAGCCATATTAAATGTCTGTACGTGTCTAGTGTAGACAAGATGTTTCCAGATGCTCGGATAAACAAACTTAACTCCATGCACTCACAACTGCCACAAGGGCTGGATCTTTCTCTGAAGCTCAGAAATTTTTGTCTGAGGGAAAAAAAAAAAAGATTTTCCAAGTAAAACTTGCTAACAGAAGTCAGACTTTTTGCTGATGAAGGCTGGGGTGTTATTTTGCTGTTGTGCACCCTGACCCCACATTTTCTTCTGTTCTCAAACATATCAATGGCCAAGCATGATATCTACAAAAAACAACTGCAAATATTAATTCCCTAAAATAATTATACAGTGCAGCAGAAAAAAATAATAATTGGAAAATCCAAATATGTTTTTTTCTATACATATTTATTTGGTAAACGGATGATGAAGGAGTCCACACTCATTCCACTTCCTTCCTGGGCTAATTTTGAAGGTATTTTCCCAGCAGGATCAGCAAGTACCCAGTGCAGAAGAATCATTCTGGACTTGGCACTGTGAAAATCCATTAGCAACAACACATTAGTTAAGTCAGAAAGCTTTAAAAAGGTTTCCAAAATACTATAATGCTTCACAAACTCTCACTCACCTTCTTAATTCACATACAGGCCTAAGACGAAAAATACACCTGTTTGGAAATCCTTAAAATAAATGCACCACATCAGAAAAATAAAATATAAAAAAAAAACACCACAAAGCAGAAGATATTAGTTACATGTGTGAGACACAGCTCACATGTTATTTGCTCTTATACTTAGTCTAATCATTAAGCTCAGTGTCTTCAGGGTGATATCTGTGGTTCCTATTAAAGCACAAATTTCAACCTTTATCTGCATCCCCACACATCACTAAAGTTCCACATTATCCAGCCTGTTGTAAACATACAAGCAGATCTAGCCTGGAAAAAGTGGCATTATCTAAGTATAAGCTCCTTTTATGCTTTTTTTTTTTGGTGTGTTTTTTTTTTTTTTTTTTTTTTGTTGTTTTGTTTTGTTTTGCTTTATGGGGGTTTTTTGTGTTTTTTAGGTTTTTTGGGGGGTTATTTTTGTGGTTTTGGGGGTTTTTTTGTTATTGTTTTTATTTTTTCTGTTGGTTTTTTTGAGTTTTTTTTTTGTTTTTTTAGGGGTTTCTTTGGGGGGGAGGTTGCTTGTTGTTTTAGTGGGGGTTTTTTGTTTGTTTTTGCCCTCAACATTTTCAAAAATTTAAATGATTTCTTTCTAAACAACAGTGCTTGTGAGCACCTGTTTCAAACACGGTTTCTGAAATTTTTGCATTATTCCCAACCAACAGTGAGTGGCAGCTTGGATGTAATCTGTTTCCAAGCTGGGTGTAATAGTTGACTCCTCAAATTGAAATCAGCAAATACAGCTAAAATATACAAGCCAATTACTTTTAGGCAAGTTATCAAGTAAATGCAGAAATAAAATCAAATGAGATAACCTACTGCATCTTAATTACCAGCAATATTCTCTCTTGCTTACGAGAACCTAAATATTCATTAATTCTGAGCAATTAACAATAATGAAATGAAAGCCTGTGATGCTGAAGTTTGGAATTAGGTATGCCAGAACTCAGCAAAAGATGCATGAATTAACTTCTTCACATTTTCCATCAAGAGCCCTTCAGGAGCGCCGCGGTGACAAAATTATTTACTGTAAATGCACAGGGATCAGGGTGGGGAAGTCTGAAGGAGCTGCTAAAGCAAATGTTTGTTGCAGACACAGGGGGTGACAACACCTTTTACATCTCAGTGCCCCATGAAGCTGTGTTCAGTTCAAACCACAAATACCCAACTCTCCATCCCCAGAGTGCTCAGGGTTGATAACACAGTACCATGACACAGCAGCTGTGTAGATCTATCCCAAAAAACCAACAGAAAAAAAAAGAAAATTACCCAGGAATCATTTGCTTATTTATTCTATTTAAGCCAAACAAGCCTCTGGATGTTACTTGCATTAATTCCCTATTACTTGGGTCTGTTTGAACTGTAAAGTATAATCACTCCTTCCAAATGATCAGTAAATGCAAATACAGCCTAGAAAGAAGATTGTGCACTTTCAAAAGGAGGTGTAACCCAATCTTTGATAAGCATATCGTATTAAGTCATGAGCAACAGATTCTGATACATCAGGATCATGGATTTGCACATCTAGTATTGCATAAAGCCACACAACAAGGAAACCAGAACCAAAACATACTGCACAGTCCAGTCTTTCTTCAACCTGCCTGCCACAAAGAAATTTTACATGCCTTTGAGCAGCCTTCTTTCCCAATAAATTAATGCATCTTCATAAAAGATCTTCAATTAGTTATTGTTCTATGACCTAAATTAATGCAACTTAGGTATGCAATTATCCAATTTACCCCTAGAACCATCTCACCTGCAAGTGAACTGTTTTTTCTGATGCTGATATTAAGCATACAACAGCGTTAAAACCTTAAGCTTCTAAATTTCTGCTGAAAATGTATTGGAACTACTTATGTAACTTAGTGCTACTAATAAGAGAACAAATGAGAAATCCCCAAGGAGACATTGAGGAATAATTTCAAACATTGAGCACAGAGAATAACCAATTTCATTTCCTAATCATCAGAGGTACCTCCACGTCTACACAAAGACTTATTATGTTGTATTCAACCTGAAGGTTAATTAGAAAGTAGGTGACTAAGGGCAAAAGGTTCTGGAGGTACAATTTTTCTCTTGGCTTGCAGTGATTTGATATGATCTATGGTAGGGCTTAATCAAGAAACATTGCAAATGGGGAAAAGCATTCTTCACAAATTCTGTGGACAGGCCACCCCTCTGATTCTGGCCATTCTTACAGATACAGCAAGATGTCACATTCATCAAGTTTATCACTGAGTAAGTGTTCTAAATCATTGAATCAGATGTCCCTTCGTGATCTTCATTTTCTACAAGTCCTAATGGTTTAGGTAATACCCTTGGGGTTTCATTTGACTACAGCTCCTCCACAACCAGGGCTTTTGCTTACTGAGCCTGACACTCGGTGGCTTCCTCCAGGCAACGCACAAAAGCTCGAGTAGCCAGAGTTTGATTTCTCTCTTCTAGCTCCACATTCCCAAGAGAAAATACCTAAGTTTGACACTTTGCTTCTCCGGACATCTTACTGCCTTTCATTTGCAGTGCCTAATCATTTTCAGGGTCAGGTCTTTTTATAATTTGAAAGTATAAAACATGTGCATGTCTGAGCTGACTCTTTGCCACCCTGTATAAATATCACAGAGGGAAGAAGAACCCTGCATTTTCCTTTCAAATTAGACTTTTGCAGTCAGTTTAAAGTTAAAAAACACACAACAGCTTCTCCAGGACCGACAGTTGAAATGTTACAATGTATGCTATATCAAGGTACTTTAGAAATTAATTTGTTGAATTAATTATTGATTACTTTGAAGCATAAAAACTAAATTAGTCCTTAAATTATTTACTACACTATTCTTCTGTAATTTTGCTTCAGAATTCTAGCCAAGATAAGTTAGAAAATTTAGGTTATTTCAATCATGGAAATTGGAATTAAGCACTAGCTAAAAATGTCAATAACACAATGAGCCAAGCTCATGCTTCAGTGCAAGCTGAAATTCACCAACAAAAGCAAAAGCTTTAAATTAAGGCACCCTCCTCCCTCCTACCCCACTCATTACACTGGCATACAGAAGCCACCAAACCAACTTTGAAGCACATCAGAAGCAGCACCTGAAGTCACCAGCTCCTGGGTACATTTTCCATCCTTTGGTCTGCTGGGTAGCCCAGAGACCCAGAGGGCTGGCTGCCAAAAGGGTTAAACAGATAATGCATCTTATTCATCCAGAAACCTCCTAAGTCTCAGACAAAAATGAAAACCAAGCTGAACTGAGTTTTCTCTGCAGGGATGTTTTCTTCTCTTCTGCTCCTATACATATATCTGAACCAAAACCCTTTTATACCTCAGGGCAATGCATTATTGAACTGAGACCATCTTGTGGTCTAAAGCTGCTCCAGAGGAGCCTGATCGGCTCAAATAATTTAAAACCACAAATTTTGAAGCCCACAACACCAGAGGTTAACTTCAGTTTGAAAGCTCAGCTTAGAAAGGTCTGTTTCAGTCCTGGGGCAACTACTCTAACCTGGGAAATGTTGGAAATTGAGGTAGTACCTGAAACTGGCAGAACAGCTCTGTGTTCTCCCTCTGCCCTTCCCTTCCTGTGCCTTTTTTAAAGATGATGATCCACTCAATCTTTTTAAGATAATAATCCACTCAATATCCATGCAGTGGAAAATGCCAACTTCCTACAGAAAAGTTAGTTTAAAACTGTATCACTAAGAATCCCATATGAATTGGACAGTGCTGCTGTAAAAGAGAAATTCATCTGGCCTAAAACCCCATCTCTGAATCCCACTGATGCTCCACCAAGGGCAATTTCCAAGTGGCTGCCCCAAACACCAAGGAGGAGCCAGTGGTCACTGCTCAGCACAACAAGAACAAGGGGTTACTAGAACAGAAAAAAACCTAACAGCACAAAAAATAAACAAAAATTAACATATTTGTATCGTGTTTCTCTTTGCTTTACCAATTCCTGCTCACCATCAGCTTTTCACTAAGTATCACTCAGTCCCATACAGCAAAACCTTGAAGAGTTCAGGGTTTTCATCTTTGGGTTCCTTTTGTCCCTGGAACAGTGAAGGCACAAAAGCCAATCTTCAGGTCCCTTAACAAGGACCAAGGACTCATTCCACTGATGGACTAACTGCAGGTACCACTATTTTCATCTGTATTGATTTCTCTCCAAAACCCTTCTGAAACTGTATCACCTCTTAGTGCACAGACCCAGCAACATTTTTCAGATACCACTATGAAATTGCAGAATGTGTCCAAAGCAGTATTAAAGGAGCAGTTCAAGTTAAAAGTGCTATCATGATTCTTTTAAAATTATGAAATTATGCTTATATGAAATTTCAGATTACCTTTATCCTGCACATTTCGGCTCCTTTTTCATTATTGATTTTTTTTCTTTTTTATTGACTGGGGGGCTTTCATGGTTTTGTTTGGTTTTTTTTTTATTTTACTGGGTGATTTTTAGTCTGTTTTTGGAGTTTCTCTGGTTTTTTTATTTGTTTGTTTTTATTGATTTGGGGGATTTTTGCTGTTTTTATTTTTTAGTTTTATTTTGGTGGTTTGGTTTTGTTTCTTTTGGGATTTTTTACGAGCTTTATTTCTTTGTTTATTTTGTGGGGATTTGTTTCTTTTGGTTTTTGGAGGTTTTTTTTCCAGAGGGTTTTTTGGTTTTTTTTTCCAGGAGAAGTATTGGTTAGTTTTAATTTCCTTAGGGGGTTTGAGGTTTTTGTGGGGGGTTTTTTTGTTGTTTTTTTTTTTTTTTTTTTTTTTTTTTTGTTGTTGTTTTGGTTTTTTTTTTTTTTGTTTATTTGGGTTTTTTTCTTTGTTTTCTTTTTGTTGTTTGGGGCTTTTGATGTTTCTGGGGGACTTTGGGATTTTTAGAGTGTTTTTGTTTCTTTTGTTTTGAGGGTTTGGGGTTTTTTTTGCTCGTTTTTTCAGGGGGTGGTTGGGCTTTTGGGGAAAGTTTTTTTGTTTTTTCTTACAATTCCTTGATAAGCAATTAACAAAAAGAATATCATTAATGTTATTGACAAATTCTTGTCCTGCGTTCACAGATTTAAGACCAAGGTGATTCCACTCAAATTAACAGTGATTAAAATACAAAGCTTAATCTTCTACCAACACAAGTATGAGAAAACTAATTGTATATATTTTTATATAAAATAATCAACACCTAAATCATAAAACCAGCCAAAAAGATTGATATCACTTTGAATATTTGGTTTCCTTTTATTTGTAAAGCAATAGTTACTGGATATAATTACTTGGCCTTTCTTAAAGCCAAGCTGCTTTAACATTATTCAAGGGTGGAGTATCTCATGCTTCAACCTAGCACTCATATAAATCACATTATTTACTGCAGTTTCGAAGTGGTGCACAAATAGTTCCTATTCTTCTTCACAAACCTAATTATTGAAGAAATAGTGGATTCACAAACAGCTTAGGAACACAAGATTTTGCTTTCACCCCCCCCCAGAATAAGTAAACGTTTTACTCTTGTCTAAGTTTAACAGCCAAAGTATTATCCAGAATTAGGGAACAATATTGGAGTGGAGTTGCAAGTCATGTCACACACACACAGTGTGGCTCTGGGCTTTGGTACCAAATGGGCATTTGTGCATGCACTACAGAATGTACAGAGCACGTTTATCCAACAGCCAGCTCACCTTTAGGGTCAGCACCAGATTTCTAGGATTGTTCATTTCTCCAGAATTGCAGACATTCATAGAGTGCTTCCATATAAAGTAACAGGGATTACCACAATCCAAGCACAGAATTAATTTCTTAGTCAGTAAAACTGGCTCACGTTTCTCTAGAAATACACATTCATAGTGGCTTTTGCTATAGTCAAAGCCAAAACAATTTATATAAAATACAAGGAAATAGCAAAAAAACCCACAACCACCCCCCAGACACACCCTCAGGGCACAAAAAAAGAAAATCCTACTCATCAGGAAATTAAAATCCATAATATATACCAAAAGAGCCCATATTTACATATTCACACCATCTTTATCATCTTCATCCTTTCTCCCCCAAAAGCCTAGGGATAAGAGCAGGTGGAAGGAGTCATGTCCACAAGGTTTCCTTTCAAATGCATTTTTGTGCATTTTTGCTTATGTATTGTATCTATCTACTGCTAGTGTACATACACAAAAGTTTCCAGCTCATTTCCATGATCACTGTAAAATCTAGCCCATACACTACACTCCAATGAAGTATCAAGTTCACAAAAAAGCAAAGAAAAATAGAAATTGAAGTGTGAAATGGATGTACCTGTACCCATCTGAATGCCAGTCCCTCCTACTGATCTGCAAACACAGTACAGGAGCAGTTTTTCTACCTTATTCATGGCTGGCTGTCTAAAAATTGCCATGGTAATCCTTAAACCCTACAAAAACATCAGCCTGGATGTTTATGTTGCAGAAAGCTTTCCATTATGTGCAATGTGTATTACTTAAAACCTCTGCATACCTAATACCTGTCCCAAAAAACAGACTTGCTAAAGTAATTGGAAAATATGCTGCAGCCAAACAATGCATTTCAGAACCACAGAGTATATATTGTCTCATTTTCCTCACGTGGAAAAAAAAATAGATGAGAAGTAACAATCTAATCTTGATGATGAGAGTGATTGGTTCAAAAATATTAGCAATAAAAAACCAGAGTTAACAGCAGCAGCTCCCCACGGCTGAATTCTCTCTCTAGAGACAAGAGCACCACCTATAGACCTACAAAGTCATCCTTTCATCGTGTTTGACCTTAAAACACACTTTAGCTTCCAGTCTTGGATAAGTGTAAGAAATTTCAGCTGTCTCCAGGTATTTCTTAAGAGTAGTGCTGCAATTTTAAAGAATTTTTATCAGTTAAAGGCACGGTCCTTAAAAAGTCACACTTTCAGAGTATGAGCCCTAGCAAAAAACTGTGATAAAGATTAGGATATCTGGCTTCAAAGGGGCTTCCCACATCACTGCCTTTTAGTGGCAGTGCTTAAAAGTTTAGGATGGTGCTTAAAAAGCCAAACACACACACACACAGAGGTTAATGTACAGTGAGGCAAAGTCACCAGGATGAGTGGGTGTGGAAGCAGTAAAAAGGCTGGCTGCTGCTCAGTGGGCTCTTACACCCCTCCCTGCACTCTGTCTTGGCACCTTCAGGTGCCCTCAAGATTCAGAGTAAAATAAACAATAATAAATAAATAGATAATAATAAATAAATCCTTTCCTGCCAAGGCCTCTCACCCTTTTCACCAGAGTCACTGAGGCTGCATTACTCACACAAAAGGCTCAGTCCTGAGGGACTTGTCAAAATCAACGCCAGCCCTGGCCTGATTATAAATACCCTGGGAGCTGATAACACTTTAACCTGACAGGATGTTAAAAATGTTCTGCTAATATGAGAGAATCAAACCACTACAAGCCTTAAAACACCAGTCTTTTCACTTTATAAAAGCAAGAACAGAATTTTCTATTTCTACAATCTATAAAGATACCATGTGGCTTTAAAAGGTAATTTAGAGTAAAGAAGAATGGTGAAAAAAATCAAGCAAGCTCCTTTTCCAATAATATAAAGAGTAATAATAATAAGAAGAAGAATAAGTAATAATAATAAGTATGAATAATATTGACTTATTCTTAATCACTGCAGCAACTTGCCACTTTGGAAAGAGCTAAAACTAAACCAGAACTGAGCACTCTTCAGAAAAAAATATTCTGTGTTTTTCTCTAAAAAACCTGATTTGAAAGAGTTAAATCATGAATAGCATTAGGCCTAGGCAAGCTCCAGTTTCATTTTTTGCCTGTTTGCAGGAGTGTGTAACATAATACACTCTTGAAGCCATCTAACATGGCATGAAGTTTGCCCATCTCAGCTGCATGTCATGCTAGGATATAAGAAGAAAAGCTCTTGGATCATCTTTTTCCTGCCAAAATAGTGTGATATTAATATCAAAAAAAGCCTGATTATTTGCTTAGCTAGTAAAAAACAAAATTCTCTAGTGTTTTTTCTTGATTTGAAAGCAAAAATTTAAAAAGAAAAACAATTGAATTTGCTCAATTTTTTCTCATGTTAGAAGTTGCCTCATTAAGAACAATCAGACTCCCTAAGTGCAAATCTTGGGCAAAGAGAATTGCAAAGCTGCAGCAATTAGTGCTACAGTTTCTGGTTTCTCATCTGAAGTGATGCACAAAATGTAAGGGGTTTAGCAGTCAAAGTCAGACTCACAGCCATGCAAACCAGCTTCCCTGGTTTATTTCCCTAGGATTAACAGGTTTTGCTTTGTGTACTCTGAATAAAGTCCTTTAAATCATCAGTGCTCATTCACCGCTCTTCAGGACTGCACATGACCAAAACAAGGATCTAGACTTTGCTGCAAAGCCCTCTTTAGAAACCTGAGCTCAAGAATCAATGAGAAAATAAGGCCAAGGAAACCTAGGGAAACTGGCTGGATGCTAAAAGACATAATAGTAATATTTAATAGTATAGAGAGTTCAGCCTGCTACTGCGAAATCATAAGGAAAACTTAGAAAATAATAAAAATAATTTTAATTTTCACCTGACCCTGTGGACAATACTCAGTGATTCAGCCAGAAATCAATCAAGATCAGGTCTTTCACCCCTAAGCACCTCAAGATGCTTCAGCAAATGCACAGGTGTTGAATCTTGGTCGCTGCTGAAGAGTTCAAAGACAATGACCCCGTAAGTGGAAATTGCAGAAAAGAACACTGAACGGAGAATTGTCATATATGCAAGTCCCTATACCCCATGACTTTGACCTTATATATGACCATATAACTCTGTTGCAGAAGACAGAAGGCTTCAGACTTTATAAGCAGAACAGAAGAATACCAAACAAAGATCTCTTGGTCTAGATGACAGTATCAACATGCTAGGAAGATATCCAGATTTCCAAGTTAAAAGTAATTCTTGAAAGAAATAAGAGGAGTTTTTCAGATACTTTGCAAAGCTCTTCCACCTTCTGAGAAAGGGAATTATCACTGGCACATTTTTATGTGGAGCAGTGACCTCAGGTGTGCAAAGACTCCTCATTGCATAGCAGCTCTGGGCTTATACAATAGAAACTAGCAAAGTTTGAAAGTTGAAAAACAGGAAACTGAATAGCTGATGTAGATAAAATGACTGGTTTGGAAAGTCACCCTTGCAACAGAATCCCACCAGGGACGAGCAGGAAAGCTCGAGGAATTTGCCGAAGGAAGAGCTCTGGAGTTATGAAGTGATGGGATTCAGTGTCAGAGGATGTCCTAGGGATGGGTTTGCAGAAGGAATTTCAATGTACAGATGGCCTGAGGCTGAAATGCCAGGCAAGGTCCTGTCAAGGAGCCAGAATTCCTACATGGAATAGTTGTAGGATTCTTCACAGCTTGAATCAAGCTGTTGCTGCACTCATGTGCCCTGTGAAAACTGAAGCAATTCAAGCCATTCTCTTATACTGCTGTATTAGACTTTCAACTGATGCAATATAATTTATTATTTAACAGCAATTTAACTTTGCAGTCTCTTTTATTAACTTAAGGACATAAGGATGCTACTAAATTTAACTACTGAAAAATTCACAACAAGAGGCCACAGGAGAATGCATTGAGATTGCAGTTGTAAGAGAACACCAATCTTCTGATTTGTTTGCATTAATTAGCAACAAACTTACAATAAATCTATACAATCAACACTAAATTTGTGAAAATAACTGGCAGAGAGAAGGACTCCCTAATGAGAGCTCAATAGAGAAGACTAAAAGCATATGTCTAATGGAGCCTCCTACAACCAGAAAAATCGGGTTGGAACAAAAGATTTTAGTTACGTTCTCTTTTATAAGGCAGACATTTCTGAGAGCTGAAGTTACCATGGGAGGCAAACCCTCACACTCTCATATTTAATTTTACCCCATCCCATTTATACTGGGAATTGTTTCCAGGACCCTTAGAAGTAAATACCATTTTTCTAGCCTAAGCAGGAGAAACACTTCTCTTCCCTCAGTCAGGCTCACACTGAGGACAGCTATTAAATTTCCTTTTGATGGATTTCACTCATGTATTTAATCCACCCAGGGTTAGCAGGCTACTTGCAGGAAGTATATTTGGCAACAACAGAGTTGTGATTATCACAATCATGACTTTCTGCTTTTGCCTGCTCAGGCAGCAAAACAAAAAATATTGAATCTGGACCACAGCACAGCAGGCCCCTGGAAATCCCTGCAAGATGTGTGTGCACTTACATTCATCAGAATTTTTTTTAAAAAAGAAGATGAAATTTCTTTTTAATACCATGTCACGGACATGGTCTGATTTTTTGGCAGGGAAGGAAATAAATTTCCAGCAGTATCAGAAGTCAGGAAGAGCACACACAACTCAATGTCACTTCCAAATCAATCAAAAGCATTTCAAGTTTTCTAGCTGTCATCGTTTTCCTTTAACACTTGTCAACATACACATATATAAAATATAGAGAGCATTTTTTCTTCATCATTTATTACCATATTTTATAGATAGACATATTTCTTTATATTCTATCTATAGCTATATATTTTAATATTTTTTATGACAGCTTTGCACTTGAGGGACACCATGACTCTGGATTTTGTAAAATTACATTTCAATGGTGATAAAACATCCCCTAATCTTGCTCAGTCCTAAATAGCCAAGTTCAGGATCCACTAATTTCAGCTAGATACAGAAGCTGCTGTTTGGAAGTTTGTCTTAGTTCCACATAAAAAGTAGGCATAATTCTGAATACAGATGAAGCAAAAGAGGGGAAACAAAAATATAGCAGAAAAATTAACAATTCTTGTTCCTAAATATGCTACAATTATTTCACAAAGTTTTGTGCTTCCCTAAATCAGACTGGGCTTGTTGTATTTTGAGTGCTCTCATGGTTCCAACTCTCCTCTCACCAGAGTTCCTTGAAAAGCAGAGTATTGCTCAAGTTATTAATCTGACCTACTTTAATATTTGAAATTAATTCCCTTCAGAAGTCTACCCAGAATGACAACTCAAGGAGATCTTGAGCTTAAGAAAAAAAATCCAACTGTCCCACAGGCCTTTTGGCAAAGTTCCCAAGCTTTTCTTACCCAAGTGTTGAAATTTTGGACAGACAAAACAACATTATAAGACAGTTATAACAAAAGGTGCTATAATACAATTTAGAACAAAACAAAAATCAGACCAAAAACATCAATTTTACACTAGGCTAGCCAGGACACTTCACCAAGAATTCCTATGTATCATAACTTAGAGGGCCATAAAATTGAAGCAGAATTAAATAAGGTCTCGGCACTTCAAGTAACAAAAAAGCAAATTTAAAATTATATTTGTCAGGCAAAGTAATCAGCAGTGGAATATGAGACACATAAGGACTATAAGAACAGAATTAATTTACAATTTAAAACAGGTATTTCCATCTTTGATGGCATAAACAAGTAACTAGTTAGCAATTTTTGTAAGCTTGGAAACTTAATTATTCTGAAACATGTTCAGGCTTTGGAGCAAAATAAGAAAAAAGCCAACAGAATGTCAGAAAATTCTGAGGAGAGGTTTTACAGGGGGGGGGGGTTTGTTTGGGGTCAGGGTATTTATTTGGAGTTTCTCTAAATATTTTTTTTTTCAATCAAGTCGGTTCAGAAGACTGAGATGACATCCAAGTGCCAGCCACAACACACAAAGTTGTGTTCAACCTCATTTTGAAATGCCAGTCATTTAAACTTCACCATTTTAGGTCTGTTTCCCATAGTTTTGAATATGTAAACAGTAAAACCACATAAAAACAACAAAAGGGAGTTTTTTCATTATGACTATTTCAGCTGAAACCATTTTAAATTAAACCTCTGGCTTAAAGAGTATTTGCAAGCCAAGAAAATAATCTGGCAGAACTGAGCTGTAAAACACAATAGTGGCTGAAGTGATTATTAAAATAAAGAGCTGTACCAAAGCATCTTATCTATGGCTGCAGAATAATTGCTTATCCAAACCAGGTATTTGCCTCCTAATTCTTGTAGACATTGTAAAAAGGATGGGAGTAAACGGGGAAAGCACTGAATCCAGGCAAGCTGACATTGGCATGGAGAACAGATAAATGCACCACCTCCAAGCCCCAGCCCATTTTCGGGACTCAATTTTAAAACACAGAGAAAGTCACTGCTTTAACTAAAAAAAAAAAAAAAAAAAAAAAAAAAAAAAAAAAACACAAAAATAAAACACAAAAGGAGTGGATTTTAATTTTAGCTAAATACTTTCTTGTGCAGTTCCTGTTTATTCCATCTCTACTGATGAATTACTCACTGGCAAAAAATGATAAACTCACTAACTCACTTTTATTTCTTTTTTGTTTTTAATCTAACATTGTCATCCAGACTCTCCTATTCAGCTTTCCCACTACTGCTGTCCATCCAGCTGAGGGGGCTGAGGATATTCTCCAATTAAAATGTTTATTGAATATCTCAACATAAAAATGTGTAACACCACACCTGTCCAGCACCATGGTACATAAATATTGTATGGCACAAGCACCATGTCAAATAATGTCTGCACTCAGGCCAAGGGTTACCTGCAGAGAGAGGCTTCTGGCTCAATAAAATAGAATATTTTCTAGTAATGTAGAGAGCAGGAACATACATTACTATTAGGCAAGAGCTGTTTGTCTTTTAAACAATTCTAAAGAAGTTTACTTATCAAAACCAAGTATGATCCTAAAGGGCACATGATGGTCATTTACCCTTCAGCTTTATATCAATTAATCTTCAACTAAATTTATGCATTTTAAACTGTCCTTTGCATCCATGATAACTGTGGGTTCTGAAACAGTACAGACTTTAATACACTAAGCTTGATGTACAAAATAAGGCATATGTTTGTCAGAAAAAAAAAAATAGGACTGATTTATAAGCTCTATATTTAAGGCATAAGGAAATTCCAAGTTGTTAAACTTTTTTTGAGCTAAAAACATTACATACAATACAGCACCCCCATAACAGTAAGAGAAGGCACACAAGGTGAGACAATGGCTTGAAAAGGCATAAAAATGACCTATGCAATTCCACAATTCAGTTCAATTGATGTAACTGCCCTCATCATCCTTCCTGCTGCCAGCTAGGAAAACGTCCAGAGCATGTGTTTAAGCAGCAGGCACTAAAGCCTGTGTGCACGTTTGACCAGTCCTGGCAATGTGCACAAACCCAGGCTGCACTCACAGGTGAGAGGTAAATCCTCTTCCCTCCTGAGATACACCTGAAAAAAACATTCCCTGCCCGGAGAACAGAAGGGATGCACACAGGAGGCACAGAACACTGGATTTTCATGGGCAGCATCGTTTCACCCTCCGCTGACTCATCCTTTCTCACCTGGCTGCCAGGATGAGCTGCATACCAGGGAAAGACAGGTCTTAAAGGGGGAGACTGGGCTTGCTTAAAATGTTGTGCCTTAAACACTCAGAGTTGTTTCAGGGACAGAACTTGAAAATTCTCATCTCCATCCTACAGATACAAGAGGAAAGAATAAAACTCACTAGTTTACTCTATCTTTGTTGAGTTTTTCGTATGATGGTCAGATTTAGGAAAAGGAAGCTTCTTGAACAAAAAACTGATTCCTGGAAAGAGCAGTATTTGCATTGCAGAGAACAGAATAGGGTAGAAAAACCTGGTTTTGGGAACTTTGCGAGGGATAGAACGAAGCTGACACAAGTTGGTGGCCCTAAGTCCCTTGTGAGACACTGCCTCTGCATTGTAAAAGCTGTGCAGACACACTGCCACTCACAGCTCAGGGAAGGGACAGCTTTTTCATTTAGGTCAGCAGGACATGGAAATTCTCTGGAAATCTGGAAATTATCACTGACTCCTGAATTTTTGTGCAAAATCCCAATGTATTTGCATCCAGGTATTTGGCAAAGCCATCTGGACGCAAACCTCAGCCTGCAACAAACAAAATGCAGCTCAGCTATGAGGGTTTTTTTCTGTAGCATCTTTATAACATAATAGGTAATTAAAACTAGTTATGTTGCCTAGTGTTATAAAATGGGCTTCAACTACATGCAGTGACTGCTCTAGACTTTGGTGTTGTTTGTAAAAGAAAAAAGGTCCACTACATAAAATATGGCCCAAAAAAACCCCTTGCAAGGTAGTTTTAATGAATCTTTCATGGTTCAATAAGCTATTGTATTAGGTCATTCTCCTGATGAAGCAATGCTCCAATCTCATTATATTTAGTCAGAAAGAAATAAGCTGCTAGTGCTATTGGATTTCTTATAATTAGTTAGAAAGCAATTTTTTGAAATTTCCTTTGCTCATAGGGTTTGGAAAAAAACCCAGAAAGTTGAGACAAGTAATTTTGTGCTGTATTTAAGTAAAATATAGTGCTGCACACACAATAACCATTCCCTGCCATCCTAGAGCTGGGATGTGCTTTTAGCCTCTTTCTACTACATCCTTCCTTCATCTATACTTTTCCAAACAGCAAACCTGAGAGTGAGCTCAAATGGCTAAAAAGCTCCAAAAGGAAAAGCACCAGGCAGTCCCCATAGCTGGTGGTATTTAACAGAAAGTGAATCAGTTGCTTTGTACAGCAGATAAAGAAAAAGCCCAGCCAGAATAACCTGCCTCATCACAACATTGTGTTCCCAACAGAAATTAATTTTGTGAGCTGTGGGAGCCTGAAACAAACATGAGAGGGCTGAAAAGACCTAATGCCATCGTCTCAGCATGGAGAGGGAGATTGAAAGGTGCTTTCAGAATAACTGTTACAGTCTCTGGGTAGGGACAATGTTTTCCCCCTGTGGTCTCTGTGGAAAAAAGAGCAGAATAAATAGTGCCACATGTCTTCAGAGCTGGAACATCTGTGGCTGAGAGGCTGGCACAAATTCATAATCTTACATGACCACATGAATCTAGCTATAATTGACAGGCACGGCCATAATGACAAAATCCCATCGATTTTCCCTGGGCCCAGCTTCTCAGGCTTGAAGCACTAAACTGTGCTAAAAGAGCATGAGATTTCTCAAGCATTTACAGAGAAAAACATCCTCACATTTTATAATCTATCCCTGATTTTTCACACGAGCCCAAGGGCAGCCTGCAGAAGTTGATATAAAGGCATCAGATGAAGGTTGCTAAATACACAGAAACTTATTAAGGGCCTGCTTCAGAAGAGCTGGAGTCTGGAAAAGCCTTTAAAAATTCCAAATATGCTTATCCTTCTTCTGGGTAGAAATCTGCTGTTAACACAGCTAGAGATGGGCTCATTGAACTCCATGGAGTTCCCTAAAGCTCGTGTTTCATATCAGATACAGCATATGGAATTGCACATCCTTGTACATAGGTGATAAAGCAGCATGTCCACAACAAAATAAATGTTATTTTATAAAACTACAGCTCCTTATTCAATACGATGAAGGCTCTTAAAAGTTTTACAGTGAAGCATGAGCTATATTACCCCAAGTAAACAGCATGAAAACACAACTGATGGGAGCAGAAGCTCTCAGACTTTCAAAACCTCCACTCTCCTCCCCACACTTAAGTTTCTTCTTGATGCAAGATTATTCTACTAAAAATTCTTAAAGACATGATTCCATCTTTATACCAGCCAATGTTTTTTTTACTCCCACTAAACTGTGCTTTGCAGAAAAATATTTCCCAATAGAAAACTCCAAAACATTTCACAGACATATTTTATAAAAAAGAAAATAATAGGTTTGCTAAGGAATTCACAAGCACGCCATGTGTTGCTACAAACCTCTTTCAGCTGCGATCAAGACATCTTCTGTATTTATCAATTTTAAAAATTAAAAGAAGTCTGTTATTTACTGCACAGAAGAGGTTTGTGGTTTTTTTTGAAGAAAAAAAAAACATGCTGTGACAAGATTGTGAGATTATCTTTTTCATGGCTTCATTTCTTTCTTTGGGGAGCACTGCCTTTTTAACATGTTTGCACAAGAGATTCAGGGACATACTGATAGACCCTGAAATACTTCAGAGATGGACAAGGACCCTCCCTTCCCTGTGTCCTGCATTCCTACCCCTCATCCACACTCCTGGAAATGCTTTTGATAACAATAAAACATGCTGAATTATTTTAGTACTTGGCAACACCACTGCTAGATGCCAATAAGAAGGAAAAGATTTGCAACTGGCTGGGATTTACATCCAGAAGAAACAAAGGCACAAAGGTGAGAAGAGGTGAAAAGCCTCCCACAAAAGTAGTCACACTTTGCAATGCCCAAATGAAGGAACACACAGATATTTCAGGAAGACTGAGTGCAGAATGCAGGCACTTGGAGAGGGAAGAAGTTTCAGCTCACTCACTCTCCTATTATTTCTGCCCATGCCCAGTGACCTCCTGACACCACACCAGTCTTAAAACAGAACTACTGCTTCTCATATAACTATTCTGGGCAGGCTGTTTTGAATTATTTCACATCACCTTACTTTCTCAAGAGTCTATAAAGCAGCACTGGTTGTCCTATACTACAGCCACTGATCTAAATTTTAACTACTATTAATGCAAAAATATTTATGGACCAAATCTATTCCCTTGCCATTTCTCTGTCTCTTTCAAACCTGCTAAGAGCAGTAGAACTGAGCATGGGAGTGCCCTCCTTCAGTGCACTCTGGGAAGTCATGGTGATTTCAAACAGGAAATTGGAAATTCAGAGTAGGGCAAGAAGTTTAACTCCAGCTGTTGAGCAGCTCCCATGAAAGAAAGGGTTAAGTAGGCAAGGGCACTTCAGTGTGGAGAAGAGGCAGCTGAAGGAAAGGTAAAAACCAGACAGCTGTGAATGCAGGCACTGCACAGAGAAGGGGAATGAAAAGCAATTATTCTTTTATAGGGGAATATGGAAACATCAAACTAAAGCAGCAGAATGAAGATTCCTCACAATGTGCAATGGGGACATTTTTGGACAATCTTGTGTCCCAGGTGCACAGTTAGGGACTGTTCCAGAGCCAAAAGACTAAACTGGAAATCTCCTTAACTGGATTTAGCACACATTTACAGCTTCATTGTGTTCAGAGACACGCTCACCATAAAGGCAAAATCCCCAGCAAGCCCCACACAGCACACTGTGGAACAGGTACTTTCCTCTTAACAGATTTCAGTTCCTTTGCAAGGACCCAAACAGAGGAACGCCAGCAAAGTGGATTTTTCCCTGATATACCTCATCTTTCTATACATTAAACGTATTCCCAAACAGGTTTGAATGCCAGCAAAGTGGATTTTTCCCTGATATACCTCATCTTTCTATACATTAAACGTATTCCCAAACAAGTTTGAATGCCAGCAAAGTGGATTTTTCCCTGATATACCTAATCTTTCTATACATTAAACGTATTCCCAAACAGGTTTGAATGCCAGCAAAGTGGATTTTTTCCCTGATATACCTCATCTTTCTATACATTAAATGTATTCCCAAATCATTTTAACTGCCTGGTTTTAATTATTACCTCGAGCAATGAAGAAAAACAGTTTCAACAATCTCCTTAAAAACCACAGAAGCAAGGCACTGTTCAAATGAAGTAGAAGCCTGTGCAAGTTGATTTCATCACAACTGTAGTGACCACCGGTATATTTATTTATTATTTGTCTCAGAAATCAGGCTATGCTGGTTACTCTGCACATTAAGTGTTGGTGTGTTCTGCACAGATAGGCAAGGGCTACACCAAGTACAAATTACAGCCCTGATGGAGAAGGGGCTCTGAAAAACTTTGGTTTTCTCCACAGGGCGTTCCATTTCCCCCAAAGCCAAGCCCAGCACTAGAACTCTGCAGAATGCCTGGCACAGGAATTGCTGGATTTACAGGGTTTTTTGACCTCATTGCACACATCCATCACATTTCCAGGCTGATACAATTAAATAGGGCTATTTTAGAAATTTTCTCCATACTCAAAGTTTGTTCTGTGATGTACATGCACTAGCAAAAGCAGCATTAACTGTTCCCTGCCACCGTGGTTGAGGATATTCCTGCTACTAATTCAGCACACATATCCCAGCCATTACCCAGGGAATACAGTGATTAGGCAGCTTTCCAGTAAACAGTCCTTAAAACAGTTCATAAAAACTCCATTTAGAAAAAGCTTTGTTTCTTGCTCGAGAATTTGATAAGATGTTGCAATAACTGCTTAGGGATATATTTCAAGTCCACAAAGAGAGTTAAGTTCCATTTCCACACACACTATCACTGCTTTTGCAGTTTAAAATATTATAAAGTGGTTCTTGTGTACATATAAGAGGCAATTAATTTGGGTGCTGCTTTTTTATAAGCACACACTTAGAAAATCCTAAAAACTTACAGTGAAAAAGGTGAAAATACCCATAAAACAGCCCAAAAAAGGCAGAACCTCAAGCAGAAATAAATCTAGTGGCATCATCTGAATCCGAACCTGTCCAGACCAAAATCTGTTCTGAGTGATGGAGATAATCATCAGAGTCTATATATATTTAGTATCCCACATGAGGTAATGTCCTTAATTCACAGGTCCCATAAATAACCAGAAACAGTCCCTTTTATAGGAACACAGTCCATTTTATACAAGGAAATCAAAGAAATAAATTTTTGGCACAGTAATTCTTAAACTTAGAGCATCAGTTTGTTATCTACAAGTGGAAAACATTTAGCTTGTTTTAACAGCTTTCTATAAAAGACAAGATTCAATTGCAACATTTATTACCTAAAAGTGTTGTGGTCGATATAAAAACGAAAGTCAAAATTATGATCCTTTTTTTATGATAATAGCTGATACTTATTAAGCAATAAACTCTTGCTCCCTCCTATTTTTATTTCCTCAAAAAAGCTACATACTAAAACTTAATGTAATCTCATGTGTTCAAGCTCCATTTTTTACTTGTTTTGAGAAAAGGCTTTATAACAACTTCCTTGAAAGCTCTTAAGGAAACGAAATCTTTCTAGTTTAATAGAGTAATAAGGTGTATACGAGGGCATCAAATAAAAAGGAAAATGAGCTGTCCTGATAAAGTACTACTGAAAGCCTTCGTACAAACTCAATGACAAGCTAAAATAAAAATAATTATTTTCTTCCTTTTATATTAATCAAAGTCTTAACATTTAGGACATGTAAACCATTGCCATTTTAGAGTAAATCTCTTTTATAACTGGATGTAACTAGCCCTAGCAAACGTGGCAAAAATTGAAATGCTCTCAAATGATCTTTGCTCATGCACTAATCCATCCTCACCACATCAGATGAATCTTTAGTTGATAATAATTTACATGCTTACATAATGACTGCAATTCAGAACCTTGCGATCCAGTTTCCTAAGACAAATTAACTTGACAAAATTATTCGACCCTCCCTGTTCTTCTAGGTGTAAACTCAAAGCAGTTTGAAGCTCACTATGGATTTAAAATTTAATCCAAGAGCTGATAGGAAAGACTAATCATCTTGCAAACTATGTCAAAATTAACAGAGTAGATTCTATTTCAAATTAGTGGCTCTAAACATCTAATAAAGTAATTCTATCAGATAAAATACACTTTGAACATAGTTACCACAAACTTATTAGGCACCTGTCTGAGAGACACGGCAGTTTCACAGTGAAACACTATTCCAGCTGATGCATTTGGACCATCACAGTCGGGGTCTGCCACTGGCATAAAATTCCAGAAGGAAAAGGCCAACAATCTTAACCACTTCACAAAACAACAGGTAAGAAGGGAAATGCATTAATATGCTGAGCTTGCCCCTTTTAAACTGACAGAAGTTTTGCATGCTTAAAATAATAAACTTGTTTTTCTGAGATATCATTCAGCTTGATTAGTAATGTTTTTCCTTAATTCCAGGTACATGGAGGTACAACTTCTCCTTTCACAGAAGCAATGCCCAACTTTTGCATGTTTTTCTTTACTATTTCCTCAGATTATAATTCTAAAATCCTTTTTGATTTTTATGCTATTTGCCTGGTTTAATTCTTCACTGCTGTTAAGTGAAGTGCCCTTCTTCTGTGGAGATACACTGGGTCACAGAGGCTGAAAATCTGTGAATTTTAGTTACAGGCTTTTTCCCCTCCTTGTTCATGCTTAGATATTCAAAATGCATTATTTGAATCCATTAACAATTAAAGTTAATGTCACTGAGACATGAATAATAGGTACAAAGCTGGGTCAAGCTCCCTCAAGAGGGTTTGACACTTCCTTCACAAGGACTAGAATTCAACCCAGGGCTTCATTTTGTATTTGGCTGCTTTTAAAAGACAAGGCATCTTGAAAATGATCGTTTTATTTAGGTTTTTCTCACTATGGACCTCACAGGCACTGTAAATACAGAGTGGCCTTGTGTCAAACAGCCTAATCCTGCTGAAATAGCAGAGCATTGTGACAGTCATTCCACAGAACAGACATTTGGAGAGCAACAATGATGGTACCATTAAAATGCAGCATTAACAACTGCTTCATAGCAAAGGGCAAACACAATCCAAACCTCACTATTTCCTTGCTAAGATCACACACAATGAGACAGTGAAAGCCAATGTTTTGGACTTGCAAGTCATTTTTCTCAAGGTGGGACATCTGATTGCAACAGGTTTCTGTTTAGAACTGAAGACATGCTTTTGACACCATAGCCATTAGACAGATTCTATTTGACACCCTACTTTAAAATTAAAATAGCAGGCAAAGTGGGGTGAATATAGGTAAAAATTAAAATTTTCAATACCTTCTCACACCTTGTTTTCAAATGTCCTCCAAAAAGATAAGGGACAGCACCAAGGAAAAACATACTTGTATCAACACTAACACACAGATGATGGGAGAGGTTTAGCAACACAGTGTTTAAAATTCAAGCAGCAGAAGCCCTTCCACCAGAGTTTCACCCAGCTTTGGGAACACACCTTCTGTTTGCACCATCAGTTTCCTTTGTTTTCCAGTTGAGCTGCCAAGCAGCAGGTAGTGCAGCATCACTACAGAAACGAAAGAAAAGTAGCACAAAGCAGCTCAAACATCAGAAACACCAAACCAGAAAGGCTGAGCTGGTTTTCTCAGCAGTCTGGCTGTGGCAGTCAGACCTCAAGTTACTCATTGGAAATGCTCTCTCTGGGGTCTGAGAGGGCTTACATATGTTGGAATACATAGAGCAAAATGATAATGCAGCTTCACAAAGTGAATCACAGAAAAACTGTGCTGGAGCAGTCAGAATTCAGAAGGGACTTGAACCTCAGTCACCACCCTCAGTTATTTGGTTTGCCTCCCTTAATCTTTATTCTTGGCCTTTTCTACCAACCATGTTAATTAAATAATCCAAATAATCACATGTACGATGTATTTCTTCAATAATGGGATAAAATACATACTTATTCCTAAAAACAACTCCAGAGTAACCAAAATGCAACACTGTTTTTATAAATTATTGCCTACAGCCATGGATGTGCCTTGATAGCAGTGAACACGGAAGAGGAAATATCAACAATATCAACCCAACCTCCTGGTCTGCACCATGAAAACACTTGTTCCAGTGTTCTATTGCACAGCATAGATCAATACCCAACAGAGACATCCATACACAACCACAAAAACTGCATTTTGACCAACATTCTACGAAAACCATCACAAAAAAGTTCAAAGCAACCTTATAGGAAACAAAATATGGACTTAACAGGGGTTTAACATTAAGAATACTGTCCTTGAAATTATGCAAACTGATTTTAAAGTGAGGTTAGGTTTCCAAATGTTAAGAGCATAAAATTGAAGAATGAATTGAATTTACTGTCCCTTCAACATTGCTAATGTAAATTATAGATAACTGTATTGGGTCATCCTTGACTAAATTAAGTGCTATCTATCATTATGCCATTACTAAAGGCTTTAAAAAATTCTGTTGTTAAATGCAATCAACTTTAATTTAAACTATGTGTATTTAGACAGTGTCTTAAGCAATGACTAGGGAAATAGATCTTTAGATGGCAGTAGGGATTTATACCTCCACAACTTCTGACGTAAAATTTAAATAAATTGGAATTTGAAAAAATCAAATGAAGCTTTACTGCATTTTACCCACAAAGCTCTTCCTTCCATTTTGATTTACCACTGGTCTCCACTCATGATATTGAAGCTCACAAAGTATTAACCCCTTTTGAGACCAACTAGCATTTACACCCCAATTTAAAAGTCACTGAAGGCAATGAAAATTACATCTGTCAGCTTCAGCTAGGCCTTCAGTGCTCAGCAGCTACAAGGAGTGGGACTGAGAGGGTCTGAAAAACTTTGCTAATGCTGAGGATTTCACATGGCAATCAAACATCTTTGGGAATAAATCAGAGATGACCGTTTATATTGCTTCAGCACAACCTCAGAAAAGTGAGATTACTGGCTGTAAAATGGAAAAGCAAAAGTATGTGAAAATACATAAGCCTACACCTGACTTATACACACTGATATTCATTAAAAAGCCTGTGATGACTTCTCAGAACTCTCACTGGGGAATGACGAGCAACAGGCATTTCAGCCAAACTGGGACTAACACATCATCTTGGCTGTGGGAATTCTGGGTCACATCCATTTATTTTACCATTTTTCTTCTCATGTAAGTCAAAGTGACACTGACATTCGTTCTTTGGAAAAGTTACTGTTATCCTCCTTGTTGACAGAATCACCCTATTCTGTGATAATTTATTTTCCAAGCAGTTGCCAGTAATAGTGTCTATGCCTGTCATCTGTCTACATATTGACTGATATCTACACTTCACACTGGAAGATCAGGATCCTTAAAATCAACTTTCCTTTTTAAACTCTTGAGAAGGTATTCCCACCACCACAGTCAGTAGAATCCGAAGATATCAGCTATTAGGAGTAAGAACTGCCGACCACAATTCAGCCAAAGCACACCATCACACCTCCCACCCAGCAGAATTTAAGGATTGAAAAGCCTGTTCTATTCCAGCTGTACAAGTCCTTGACCATGTAATTTCCACCTCTGCACTGGCCACTGGCAGCTTTCCAACACAAAGCACATGAAGCTATCACCAACTCGTTCAAGTCTGACTGCTGAGCACTATCATTAAGCATTAGCAAACATTAGACACAATTAGTTTAGCCTGAGGGCAGGTAATGTTCCTGATCATAACTCCCTCACTCCCACGTTTTGGGTATTAAAGTCCATCTTCTGACAGACCTGAGCTTGCTTCCATCGCAAATCAAACATAGGGTAAAGCAAAGGGGTCAGAGCTTTGGAGGAGGAGGGTGGGCAGGTACAGATGGGGGTGCTCAGGGTGCAGAGACACTCCACAAACACTGCAGGGACATGCCAGACCTCTGAACAGCTCAGCTCCCCTGAAATCCTGGAGCTCAGGGCATGGTTCACCAATGAATAGCATGGATTATGCAGCATTTGCTTGAGGACAGATGTATCACTGCCTTCTGCAGGAGAAGCTGTCAGAGCCTCTCTGTGTTCGTCAGCTTGCAACTCTCACACCTTCCAGTGGCTGAGCTGGAAAACACATCAGCCATTCCCATAATGGATATGAACCACTAATATTCAAACATTGCTCAAAATACTTGTGAGGCAGCCTCTTTAATAAAACTTGGTAGCACAGCACATAAGGCATGGATAGACACCAAACAGAGCAGAGAATTCACCATCAAACTGACATTTAAGGTTACCTTTAAACGACTTTGCAGTGCACACTTTCTGATGTCCCTTCTCTATTATTTTGTTAGATTACATGTCCAAACTCCCGAAACACAATATCCAAAATACAGAAATGCTTTTCCTGGACTGCATTTCTCCCCAGAGTTTATATTAGGATCAGCTCAGCTGCAAAGCTACTGGTACTCAGATGTACAACTTGTCAATTGAACCTAACTTTTGTCTTGGACAAAACTAATGAAGTGCAATAAACTCCATACATAGATCCCAAGGCTGGCAAGTGTCCCCTAATGTCATACTGAAGAAACCTGAGCCAAATAAATGCCACCCTTCTTGGTCCTTTTCACACACTCTTTTTGCTCACCAGTTGCAAGAGAAAATTAAATGCTCATTTTTCCTCCTGGCTGGAAAATATACCTACATATCCCTTCAGTTAGACATGGTTTTGGTAATAGAAGTAATCTATGAATTATAAGTGATCTATTTTTTGGGTATAATGAAAAAAATATTTTCCAACAGTGTCCTACATAACCTTCATCAGCTGAGGAGCTAATCCAGAGAGAAGAGCATTTAAATAACTGTATGCAACTCAAATATAACATTTTTTATCCTCAGCACGTCCCTAAAGTACAGATTGCTGCACCTTGTGACAACACCATGGAGATGGGCCACTAAAAACTACCCTTTATTTTTTACCTTCTATTAGCAAGTGCATACAAGTTTTTATATGCTCCCAAATTCATGCAAGACAACAGAAACCCATTTAATAAAATATTTTAAAACACTTGGAACAAATTTACATTCCAGAAGCTTGGATTCTTGATGCCTATTCCTGCTACCTCATGTAAAGACCTCTTGAGGAAAGCACACAGTAAGCAGTATTTCAGATTCTACTTTTAACAACTCCATCATGAAAAGGAATTATTTATCTTCTATTTTCCACAACTCCCTAAGAAAGTATAATTTATATTAACACTTATACTATTAAGACTCAAAAGGACTATTTTCAGCATCGAAATTGGGTAGTGATCTCAGTTTAGTCCTATTTAGTCCCTTTAAGCTCCTGTTACAAGAATTTTTAAATGCAAAAGCTATGACAAACACAAGGATACAAACGTAGAACAAAAATTTAGCCTGCCAGGCATATATGCAATATTTGTCTCTCTCTCTTAGGTTAACTGTGCAATTTAATAAACACAAAACTGGCACGAAAATTATGGACATTGAATGTGAATGCTTTTGTAAATTAGGTGACACAGCAAACAAATCAAAATGAAAACACAGCAAGAAAAAGAATAATTGGAAATATTAATGTAAAGCAAACTTCAAAAATGTATTTGGGAAATGGTAACAGTGGCTAAGAGGAAATGGGAAATTAACAGCTGCATTTTTAAGGAACTGTGTAATGTTTTAATAATATATGTTTGTGTGTGTATATGTATCAAAGATACAGAAACAAGAATGAGGGGAACAAATTTTGAAAGCATCTTAATCTATCTTGATAATGTTGAAAGGCAGAAGTCATTTAAACAAGAGAAAACCCACAAAACCAATAGCCAATATGCAAGAAACAACACTAATACTTAATATATTGATAACAGGTATTAGTTTCCATTAAGAATATACTTAATATATTGATTAAAGGTATTAGTATCCATGTAGAATATAAGTGTACCATCAGGCCATAGGTCCATTTAACCCCATCAGAAAATGAAAAGACTATTTTTAAATAAATGTCTGCATAACAGTTGAACTAGTAAATACTGAAGCTCTCTGAGCAGAGGGAAGCAAGGCATGAGCAGTACAGCATTACCCATCTCAGGAAGGCCTTCATGACCATGAGGGGCTGTGACAAACCTGCAGCAAGTAGAGATTATGGCTCCAAGACATGGACACCAGCAGAATTAATGGCCAGCTAAGTCTAATCAACAAGGTTCAGAGAGTTTTGCTCCCCAGGCTGTCATTTAAACCCTACAGAATCTCTGAATTTATGACTTTCTGCTCATAGTCACAGAAAATACAAGTCCCCTCTTATATTTACATATGTGGAAAACCTATATACAGGCCCACCAACACAGTCCAGTCACATCAATGTTGGCCTGAATATACCATTAACATGTAATTTCAGAATACATTCCAGTTATACTAGAAATGAGCATGAAAAGCCACAGAAAATCCTGCCAAATTTCTGGTATTCCTTGAACCTTGGGAAACTAAATTATTTTCCAACCTATTATCAACTACATGAAAATAGAGAGTGACATTCCTTCTAGCTAGAAGAAAACATGTTTATATTTAGTTTCCTCAAAACTGCAACATTGAAAGCACATTTATTCCCCCAAATGTGAAATAGCCTCATACCTTGAACGATCCGCTCAGCGTGTCGCTTTTCAGATGAAAATGATAATTTTATGATAATTTTTTTTGACAGACCACTAAATAACCTGGAGAAGCCAGTGCATCAGCAGAGCAGGACAGTTATTGCCTCTGACACCTGACTGCAGCAGAGGAATTCCTTGCAATTGAATCAAGAGTAACTAAGCCATGCTTCTGTTGAGCGCAGCTGACAGTCAGTGCTGCCAGCTGGGTGCATCCCACGGCTCAGGGATGGAGCTGGAGCTCCACACTGAATCCATGGCAGCAGTGCTGTGGCACAGGCTTTGTCAGCCAGAGGAACACGAGTGGCCAGACACAAACCGTATCAATCAGGGAGCTGAAATTGCTGTTGAAAAAGAACTAATTGGGGCTAAAAAGTGCAGGATTTACGCAGAGCAAGACTGGTTTCATGCAGCTAACTTGAAAAGCCATCCTACTGCCTTGATTGCAGACCTGGTGAGCAGCTTCACTTGTGTTCTGTCACATGGCTTCATCACTGAGGGCCTTTTTCAGCCTTCTGTTTGCAAAGGCCTTCAGCACTGAATTCATTCGGTCCGTACAAACAAGTCAAGGCTTTTTTACTTCCAACACTTCGCTGCGAAAATAGTTTTACAGCATTTCAGTAACTACAACAAAGAACTGTAAGTATTCTGAAAGTAAAAGTAGTATTCTGAAAGTAAAAGTAGTATTCTGAAAGTAAAAGTAGTATTCAAGTATTCAATTATTCTGAAGGTAAGTAATAAGTATTCTGAAGGTACTAAATGTATTCTGAAAGTATTTACTAAGTATTTCAAAAGTGTGTTTGTCTAAATGACACAGAAAGCAAGCATCCCCCAACAGCTAACATGTTCATGTAACTGTGACTTTTTGGTCATTATATCAGTTGGTTCTTTCCCAAAACAGAACAAACGCTCCAAAACTAGGCCAGCAGAACCCTGGGCTAACATGCACAGCAAGGTAGAGCTACAAGATGGACAAGTGCAGCGTCACACCAGCATTAGTGCTCCTTGGATTGCCTGATCCCTGTCAGGACAGCAGTCACAAGTCATTCCTAAATCTCCACACCCATTCTCCCAGCACCTTGATTGCTCATGCTTTGCCTCTGCTCCATGGGGTATCCTCCAGCCCATCATCCCAGACAGCTGAGAGCCAACTCATTTGACACAAACAGGCTATACTGCTTCCATGTTTTTGATGGACTTCTGGAGAAAAATGATTGGCAACTTGGTTAACATGTTGCATTCTACTGCCCCCAGGCTCCCAATCTGGTTTATTAATTTAGGCATCACTCAGCCTGAATAAAATTGGGAGCCAATGGAATTTATAATACAGCTAAAGACAGAAGTAGGCATCCACATCAGGAGAATCCCAACACTACAGTTGGCTACCAAAAATCAGACTGTTACAAATACTTGCCAGAGATATCTCCTGTTACAAAAAGGGAAGAAGACTTCTCAGAAGAGCCAATGGAATTACAATTTGCAGTCCCAAGGGACACAGTTGCATTCAGAGCAGCTCTTCACAAGCGCTTTGCTCAATATCAGAGCTGGATTCAGAGCCCAGGTGCCACTACTGCAATTTCCAATATTTGACCTCAGTTATACTATGCAGATGACATTTCTGGCAGATTCTAGACAAAGATACAGATTAACCAAACTGGAGCAAAGGTATCCTACTGCTGTATTCGCATTAATGCCTGACTGACATGGTTGTGGCATGACTTATCAAGAAAAGGACCTTAATTTCTTTTGTCATTGCAGGAAACTGATTACCAGTTCATTACAAACTAGAAAAGTCTCAGTTACCCCAACACATGCAGAATAGTCTATAGAAGCATCTGGCTGTCTCTCCCACTGGCCCCCACGCAAAGCCACCTTTGTACAACCATCACCAGCCACATCACAGGCTCCAAGCAACAGGCACTGCAGAGCTGAAGCAAAATGCTCCAGCAGTAAAAACATCAAAGCCAGAGCAAGTTAAAAGGGTGCCAGTTGCAGGATGATAGCCACCATTAAATAATAAATTGTTTCATAGGCATTAAGAGCCCTGTAATGGCTCACCGGGGGAATTAATAGAACAAGATAAAAAAGATATCAAGTTACAGTTCTGATGGACTGGACTTTTCAGTGAGGTTCATAAGAAAATTGTTTCGTGCAGAAGATCACAGAGCAGCTTAACTCAATATAAAGGGAAAACCTGACAGAACATATCCCTTTCAAAGGCAGACAGCTGTATGTGGCAAGTGGAGCACAAGTGTGGGTATAACACCATAATCACATTAACTGTTGGATGCAGAAATCCTTTTGTAGCTGCAGCTTTCATATTTCCCCCTCTATATTTGGATCCTAACTGTTTTTCACCACCAATAGTATGTAATTAATGATATTGCAATAGGAATATAGTTTTGAAAAGTCATTGTAGAACCTAAATATTTAGAGAAGGCCCACGGGAAAGCCCACACATATCACACATCCAGCACTAATTTTTACAAAATACATGTAAACACAATAGTTACTAACATATTATCAGATGAGGCTCCAGCAAACTTTTGAATTTAACATTAACATTAGATTATTTTTTAGCATAGGAAGGGATGAATTAATTGTGTTTTGGTATTTTCACATCACTATTTTATGTCAAACACTCCATCGTATAAGCCTAAGCCAAATATGGATTAGAAGGAAGATAGGTTCTATACAGACAGTATATGAAAGTCTAATTAAAGGAAAATTGCTGTAGACAGGAAACAGCACTTGGTTCCAATAACTACAAGTCACCTACACTTAAATCTAAAGTCACTGATACAATTCAAGTCCAGGTGATTTCCCTCAATTTTCAAAAACCTTACTATTCAGAAATGCAAAATAAACTTCTGGCACTCAATTAATTCTGTCACACTCAGCCTAATGCATAAAAGGAGAGATGGGCACAGCAGCAAAGAGCATCTGTCCAGTTGATCACCACATCCAAGTGACTCAAAGTTACACTGAGCAGGACCAACACTGAGAGATCCTGAAAATCCTTATACACTGGTTCTCTATGGAAAAGAGAAAAGATTCTGTTGAATCTTGTCCTGTTTTATATACTGCAAATGTTATTGTACTCCAGTAAATAAAGTTCTATCCCATGGCAGTCATTTCATATACTTAAAAGTGACAAAGTGACAAAAACAACCTGAATTAAAATTACAAGTACTAAGTATATAATTACCCACATTACCATTAATTCCATGACCACACACCCCCAAGTAAACACAGAACCAGACTATTGTGGTTATTCAGCTTATTATGCTGAAATCACAGGTTTTTAAACTGCTTCCAGTTGTCAGCTACAAACCTCAACTTTTTTGATTCTATAAAAGAAGTTATTTCATCTTAATTTGGCCCTTTTACACTCTTTAGTTTTTATCTTAGCCATTCCTATTTTATTTTGAAACTCCATAAATGTGAATATAAACAGCTTAAAAATAACATGATGACTCATTAAATGGATTAAAGTTAATTCTGTATTTTCCCAGTTCTCTATGACATTTTCCTGTAGGCTACAAAACGCTGAATATTCTATCACCAGATAAGTACAGCAGTAATTGAATATTAGTCTAGATGCTTGTGGGCAGGGTACTTAGGGACATGACAAAATATCTATGAGCATAAAAATGAAAATCTTTTATCACTGTGCAAAGCCAGTCAAACACACTGGCTACTCCAAGGAAAGGATTTTCAGTGCAGTTATTAAAATTTTATTTCATTCACCTTCAATACCCTAGTACTGCATATGTTTTCCAGTTTTCCAAGCCAGTGCAGTAAGAGAATGGCTCTCAGACACATTAGGATTTTGATCTGGAAAAAATTTTAAGATCTCTAAATCCTAGAGTTAGTCCTTGCTTCTGTAGTCAGGCACAGTCAGAAAAACCTGGTGCTCAGGTGACAGTTTAAAAAGCTCCTCAAGCTTATTTCAAAGTATGATTTTACAAGCACTAACTTCACATTAGATTGAAAATTTGGCACTCTGCTTGAAGATTTAATTCTACATTCAAAAGCATTTAGTAATAAACTAAGTATTACTCTTCCCTTTCAAAACATTGATGACTAATTAATGCTCACAGTTTGGATTCAGCCAGCAGGGAAATGAACGCAGCTAAATGCAATCTTTCAAATTAACAGGCTATCTCTATAAACTATAAAATTATTCTTTAAACAGAACTACTGTTTTATTACTACTGGGATCTTAGGTTCATTATGTTCTCATAATACTCTCAAACATATCTATTAATCTGCATAATTACAACAGGCAAGAATTAATTCCAGACAGATGCAAGAAGTTGCTTATTCATTCTTGATTTCAGCAACAATTTTCACGACAGATATTTATATTTTAAAGAACATTTCCAGTGCATAATAAAAATTATGTCTTATTCCTAACATCACAAGTGTAGCTGCTAACATGAATACCAAATGTAACAAAAATTAAGTGAACTGAGCACTTCTCTGAGTCCCAAACTGTACAAAACTCAATGTTTCCAGTGAACTGGAAATAAAAGCTTTGGGTTTTTGTCTTCTTTTCATCTGCAAGCAAATAAATTAGTCCTAAAATTTTCTAAGCTTAGAGGTTCAAGTTATCATAGATTTCTTTTGATATTTCCAAGAATTCCTTTCCCCACCTGCACATACACCAGTGCATCCCTGAGAGGTGAAAACTCCTTCATCCTCACTGGAAGAGACATGATTATAAATTCTGTCATGTATGACAACAAATGCAATTCTGCTATGCTTAAAAAGAACTTTTACAGCCTAGATCTCAGCTGGGAAAGTGTGTCTTTTTTTGGGATGGGGGTAGTTTTTTTTCCCAATCCTGAGTTCAGTTTATCTAAGTCAAACTTAGAAAAAAGCCACAGGGCAAAATGAAAAGTGTGGCAACACCTGAGACCCTTCACATGTGAATTACCAAATATTTTGTGTCCCAGCTCTATTGAAACACATTATTCCCCAACTTCCTCCTCAAACAAAGGACAAATACCAGGAGGACATCAGCTTTTGCTACAACTTCCTCTTCCCTTGCCTCACTAAAATATTTTTAATCTATTAATCTAGTTATTTATAGTTATCTAGTAATAATAGATAACTACTAATAGTAATAACTAGTATTTATCTAGCTATTACACATTAAAACACCTATTTATACTTGCACAGGAGCTGAAGCACAACACTACTGGTATGGAAGGTGCTGGTACAATACACTTTTGTATTTATACCCTTTTGGTCTACAGGGGTACAAAGTGCTTTGAACACAACATGTAAAGGGGAATTTGGGGACAAGAGAATTATATTTACACTAAGAGTATCCAAACTCAGGTTATTTATTTGTGCCCTAGATCCAGTCTACTTTTGCCAACCCTGATAGTGCCACGATGGCCAAATACTTATGGTCAAGTATTATTAACAAACCACTAGTCAAATAAAACATTGCAGAATCAGACAATTTGGCCAGAAAGGCAATATAAACTATTCCCCAGAAAGAGCAAAGGCAGGCAAGCCTCAGATGATTTAGTTTCAGTCCATACACACATCCCAGTACTCAAAACACCAAACCATGCACTGCCTTTAGTGGACAAGAACCAAAATTACACACTCTAAGTGTGAGGAAAAGGTGACCAGTAAGTTGGAAAACAACCACACCCTAATAGCTCTTTGGATTTTTTCCACCATTCTAAGCACTCCAGACAAATAATTCCTGTCTTTTCATCCTTTCTGCTTTAATTTCTGGGCTGAGAAAAGCCCCAGGCATTTTATATGATGGTTTGTTCTAGAGACAAACCGAATTAGCTCCTGTTATTGTGATGTTTCCATGATGGGAACTGGGTTAGGAGTTAACAAGGATCTTGTAATGAGAATATTTTTTTCAATGTAATCTACTTGCCTAGTTATTATTTCAGCATGTCAGGAAATATAAGGAAATAGGATACACAGAAACAATGAACCAAATAATGGGGTGGGGGGAAAAAATCAGACCTGAAAAATGAGCATGTAATTACTGTCTGCACAGGATCAAGCAGGGATTATTTTTCTTCTCCTCCCTCCCCTTGTATTTTGTTTCACAATTTATGAAAAAAATCAAGTAAATATTAGGTGCTGTGTCTGTGAAACAGGGATAAGTTAATCATTCATTCAGTTAATCCTCAGCATCACCTGCAAATAGTTTAATTATTTGATAAAACAATAATAGAGTTTCTAGAGCATCTTCCATAACACAAACTTCCTAAGCAGTTCATAAATATTGAAAAGCCTCAGATTTACATTTATAGCTAGGAAAAGTAAATCAAAAATTCATCAAGTGTCAGTCCAGAGGGCCAGAATCAGATTCTTCACCTCCTCCATCTAATTGACATTAAACAGAATTGTTTGTGACTGATCTAAACAGGAAATCTAGGTGTTTCATTCCACACAATACCAGCATGGGGTGGTTGTCCATCCTGATCCCCTAGGTTATTTCTGCAGTCATGGCTATACATGTCCTTTTAATTCTCCTCTTACTGTTTAGTGTACATAACTTGTGCTATTTACCAAATTCTGCTCCAAATGTTGAAGCATCTTTTTGTCTTAGATGCTGCCTCTACCTCAGTTTTAAAGTTCCTCCCATTTGTTTTTCCCCCTGTAAGTAAAACAGCTATGTATTTATTTAAATACATAGATGCTTAATGCTAAACTATTGAATTATTTTCATCTCTCTATTTATCAGCCTTTTTGAATAGCATCATTGTTCATGATTCTTTTATCCTCCAGGGTTGCAGAATATAATTTAAAGTGTTTTCTTGATAATAAATGTAGTTTAGTCATTAAATATATTTAGGAGTATTGTTATTCTGCTACAGACAACATGGTGTGTCAGGGAAACCCACACTGTGCAAGTTTTTTAACAATGATTCACTAACAAGTTCATGGCTCTTTCTCAGAAAAACAATAAAATATGCATTTTATATACTCAAACCACTTCTCTACCTTTCCCTTCTTCCCCAGCTTTTCCAAGGTCACAGATGCAGCTGTAACAAGCTACATAGCACTGGCAAAGGTTTATTCCAAACCTCATATAAAGCAATCAGCTCCAGATCCCCCAGAAAAGTCTTTCTGTTCAATGCAAAATGCACTGAGGTCAGAGGGAAGATGATACTTCCACTGGAATAAATAAATCATTTCTCTTACTGGGTTTCTCCTCACAGGAGACAAAAGTCCTACACTCTCCAGAACATTCTTTGGAAGCTTTACCAAGAGGGCTTCCCAGTTGTCAGTCACAGCACAACATGGCCCTCCAGAGACATTGCAGAAGGTAAATTGTTTAATAATTTATCAGCTGCTGTTGATATGAGGCACTGCGGCATATTGAGCCTTGTTATTACTCCTCATTATTGAGAAGCTTTTATCTCTTCTCAAACTGAGACAACTGTGCTGCAAAGTCTTCACCCACAATATGAAGAAGTTAACTAAACATGATCACCTCACTCTTGAAGATCATCTTAAATTATGAGAGCTGAGCAAATGCTTGCATTTTAAAAACTGAGCTGCCAAAGATACAAACAAACCAATAGGCAGAGGGAAATTGTTTTGGGAGGAATAAGACAACTCCTCTCCCACAACAAGCTCAGGAAGCTCACTCCTTAAATTAACAAGCTGGCAGGGGACCACGAAATTGCTGGAATATTCTCTTTAAACCTTAGTCTCAGCAGAGGAATCCACTAGGGAATAACCACAGGGCATCATGCACAGCATTAAGTACAGTGGGTGATACATGCATACAGATTATATTTGCAATAAACAATAGACATGAATTTCCTATCAGCTCCTTATGGTAGCCTCAAATCCATCTTCCCTGAAAGCTACAAAATGCCTTATTTAAATGACATGACAGCAAGATATATGAGAGGCACTCATCTTTCAACTGAGTCTGGGACTGCCCAACTCCTGTGTTTATCTGCTTGTAGAAAAGGGACTGATCTTGGATGTACTTATAGGTTACTCTTCATTAGCACTACCAGTTTTATGAAAGTAAAATCTCTTCCTCTCTATGTGTAAATTGCCACAAGGTTTTTGAGGCTATAATTGATTAGGCACTTTATAAGTATAACCTCTCCTTTCTTGAAAGCCTTTGCACAACACCAGCCTTAGAAAACTCAAAAAAACCACTGATTTCTATCCACACCCAAGTTGAAAGCATAAACATATGAAAACATTCAGCTTCACCACCAGTGTGCCATCCAGAGCTGACTCTTAAAATGAATTTCTTATCAATGAGTGATGTGCCTTATTTCTGGTTTAGTTCTAGCAAATAAAAATGTAAATGCTTGAATATTCTCAAGTCAGTCAAATAAAGGAGGGTCAAGCACCACCTACCTAATTCATTACAAATCATCTATTTGAGCAATATTACACAAAGGAAGGTGAGCTAACAAACATCTTCATCCCTTAAGCTAATTTCTTAATTGGAATTTTTCATCTTGTTGGGTTTTTTGGGGGTGGATTTTTTGGGGATTTTCTTTGGTTGGTTGGGATTTTGTTCACCTAGTTAGGGATTTCCGTTGGTTGGTTTTTCATTTGGTTGGTTTGGGGATTTTGGTTGGGTCTTTTTTTGGTTTCTTGGTTTGGGGATTTTATTTGGTTGGGGTTTTGGATTCTTGGTTTTATGGTTGGTTGATGTGGGGAATTTTTTTGGTTGATTTTTTTGTTGGTTGGTTGGTTTGGGGGATTTTTTCTTGGCTGTTTAAGGAATTTTGGTTGATTTTTCATTCATTTGGGTACTGTGTTTGTTTCCTGTAAATAGTAGAACCAAGTCACATAAAATAGATTTTCATATTCAGAAATTAACAACCCATTTCCTGCTAAATACTACTCCTTCCAAAGTAGCCCAAGCCCAGGCACCTGCAGCATAGACACTGCACAGGCTGGACAAGCTCTGGCTTGCACAGCAGCATCACTCTGTATTTTGGGATGATATAACTGAGCACTAATGAGTGTTCAAATAAGTAAAACCCTGCTTCAACTCTTAGCTTATAAAACATCTTTCAGAACCATTTCCAACTGCACTAAGCACTCTGGAAAAAGTTGTCTTCCACTGCATCATGTTTGCTTTCACAGTGAGCATCAGGGGAGGCAAGAGCACAGGACCAACTCTTCATGCACAAAGCCAAAAACAACTCTTTCATCTCAAACTTATCTTGCAAAATTGCTACCAAGCTTCACTGTTTAGACCTCACAGGCTAAGGACTAATGAGCACCAGAGCCATCAGTGCTGACTGTATGACCTCAGCTCAGTGATATGGGATACTCATAGAGGACATAAATTAATGACTTAATCTCGTAAAGGCTCAAATTTAAAACTGGTATGATTTATCAGTCTTCTAAACAGTCTTTACAGTAACCTGATTCTCTAATAAGAAACATGCATGCCTTGTTATTTCTGTGGATACCCAATAGACATCGTCAGCTGCAACAGTGCTGTGATGCTACTGTTGATGGATATTTTTTGCCCCTTTTTGTGCTATTCCAGGTCAGCTGCAGCCTCCTTACCCTGAGACTAACACCCCACAAAAGCCTTACCAACAGTAAATAAAGAGGGAGGCAGATGCCAAACGTTTTCAGATTCATACCCCATGATCAAAATATCCAGCTTCTTATCCATCTTGCAACTCTCAGAAAGTACCTTTCATTGCAACACACATTTCAGCCCCCCAGAAGTTCAGGCAACTGAATGATCTCTCAAACTGAGCAACAAAGTAAGTGAATAAATAAGTAATAATAAGAAAGTAAGTGAATAAATTTTGACCATGGTGCCTACTAAAAGCAGTATCAATAAAGGAACATACTGGTTCCTGAATATTCACCATGAACTTGGTAGTAACTGTCTTTCTAAAGATAATTTTCTTGAAGCTGTCATTAATAAGCCTAAATTGAGCATTCTTGCACCAAAAAGGGTGGTGACTGCATTCTCTATCTAGTTTGTAACTGTGATCGTCAAAAAGAAGCATTAAATTTCCTTGTCCTAGATACACAGATGGTTCTCAAGTTATTACATTTAGAATTTTAAATTTTTATATTAAATATTTCTATGGGTTTATTTAATCCAGGTATTGAGAGACCAAATAAATGTCTTACTTCAAGTATGGAATTTCTCCAAACCTTGATGGTGGCACTTCAATAAATGCCATTCTACTTATTTGCACAAATAACCCAGACACTTGAGATATCTACATCTGCCTTGACCTTCCATTCTATGAATAAGCAGCACATCGCTACATTCAGCAAAGCAGAACTTCATGGAGTTATTTCCATGCCTTGAATCTGACCTTTTCCTGTGCCCTAGTGTTATACACAAGAGGAGACAAAGATCTAAGCAAACAAACTGCAACAAATTAGGCTTATTATCCCATCTTTGGAAGTTAAGATCATCATTAGCTGATGGGTTATATAAGAGTAATTGCAAGTGTTTTGTTTGGTCAGATTTAAACATACATTTACAAAAATTTCACATAAATGAGCAATTACAGCACAATTAGGTACCAAATCTAAGTAAACACCCTTCTATAACAGCTTTAATTAAAGGATATGTTTGAGAAACAGTTTAATAAAGCAACCCTGTCGTTAGAGAGACAATATTTCTACTGTATGTATTGTCTCCACTATGCCAGCAGCCAGTTACTGTCTCTGCCATGCCTGCCTTTGTCTAATTAAGAATATGATTTGAATTCTACCCAGTGTAAGAATGTATTAAAGAACACAAGAAAGAAGATGTTATCCAAGTAATCCTTATAATTTGAAGGACTACAAAAACTGATCTTCATATTTACCTCCAATTGTTAAAAAACGTAGATTGATGTTTCTTCACGAGTTTTTCTAAGTTTTTCTTTGTGTCCTTAAACACTGCAGACTCTCCAATAGTAAATCTTTGCCAGAGTGGACTTGGAAGACAGTTTCTCCCCATCCAGGTGTAATGGATAGATTTATCATGCACAGCAACTCCCACAGCAGGGCTGTGTGCATCCAGTGTACAAACCCTAACCTGAGAAGGGTGGAGATGCTTTTGTGCCAATCACAACAGTAAAGGGTTACAAAATTCCTTCTGGGCCCAGAAACAGTACCTGGCTAGCTTCACATAGTGTCATTATTAATGCTTAAGATTTTTGCAAAAAAAACCTTAACTCCAGGACACCTCAGGAATAAAATATTTCTATGGCAATAATCTTAACTTTTAAGTGAGAAGACTGAAATACAGCCCTGCAGTTTGAAAATCACTTAGCATGAAGTCTAATGGAGACATGGAAAAGTGTTTACTAGCAAAGATGGATTTTTTCCACTTGATTAGAGAAGTAAAACAAAACCTAAAAACAGCAGCTCAAAGTAGAAGGACAGAGACAAAATCAATCCTATTCTGTGTCCTACTGAGCACTTGAATGCCTTGAAAATCTTACCAGGCTTCTGTTCCCCATTTTTGCTCTTTACTACCAGCAAGAACATGTAAAAATGAGTTATGGGTAAGTGACAACATCGACTTAAGCACAACACTCCTCACTCCTCAAGAGGTACAGGCCCATCTTCAATCAGCAGAGCCACTAAGCCACAGTGTGACTGGCTTGCAGTCAATCAAAGCAAGTCAGCTGGAAAATCCACCCATGCTTCTGCTAACAGACAGGGAACAACCAACACTGAAGCAGCAATTAAACCTTGATTTATCCCCTTCCTTCCTGAGCATAATTGTCCTTGTTTCAAATCCTCCCTACCTTTGCTCTTTCATGGAAATTCAATGCACTGCATCATCAAGCCTTCCTTAATCCATTTTCTATTCCAGATAATGAACAAAAAAAACAACCATCCTCTCCAATAGCTTTCAGCTGCCCAACTCAAGCCCTTTAGCTGAGAACTTCATCTTTATTTAAATTGTTCCTTGACCTAAAAAATACTGCTGCTACAATAAATTAGAAGACTGTGCATTTCATTGTGTAAAATGGTTATGGAGCCATTGACCAATGCTTAGAAAGTGACTGAAAGAAACAAACAAAAAAATAAAGACTTTAAAAGTTGTGCCTCCATTTCCCAGCCTACTAATTTCCCACTATAAGCCTTTTCCTCTTCAATTGCAGTTTCATTTGAGATAATATTTGTTGAAAAGTATGAAGAAAAATACTTTAACCCATCATTTGTGACTAAAAATTTTAAGACTATCTTCTAAAGGCACAAGAGTATTCAGCAGCACTGTGCTTCTGCATTCAAGAAACTATTTTGGGACAGTCAACTTCTGAACATCATCTGATAATTTAAAAACTGAGGTTTTTCACTACACATTAGTGTAACTGCTAAATAAATACTCCTGCCTATTAAAATTATTTCATCACTATTGATCTTCAACTTGTGCTTCACAGATTGTTATATTTTAGTACATTTCAAGTGTGAGTTTTGAAAACACCAAGTCAGTATGGATGTGTTTAAACCACTTGAAAACGTTCAAGAAGTTGCCAAAGCTCACACTCCTTAAATATCACCTAAAGCATTAATTAAAATTCCTTTCCAGAGGGGTGGAAGAAATCCTGTTATACAATGGCACCTACCCCTAACTTGCTAAAAGTAGAAGATGCATTTCAACCTCTATAATCTGATGCTGACAGTGAAGTTACACAACAAAAATCTCTTCTGCCAAGGTAAAATGTGCAAAGATGACAAACAAATTGCTGGGTAAGTTGGATTGGAAACTGGCTGAGCTGCTGTTTTCAGAGGGTTTCTGTCAGCACCACAGACCATCAGTGGCACAGCCAAGGGGCCAACACTGGGGCAGATATTGCTGTCATTCACTAAGGAGCTTGATGATGGCATCACATAGGACTTCACCACTTTGGAGACACCAAACTGGGAAGGACTGGTTGGTAGAACAGATGACAGTGCTGCCTTTCAAAGCCACCTTTCCAGGCTGGAGAAGTGGTCAGACAGATTGTACCAGAGAAAACTTCCTTCAGGATCAGGGGGATTCTCAAGTCCCAAAACTTGGATATATTCAAAACCCAGCTGGACACAGCACTGAGGAACCCGCTCCAAGCAGAGCAGCTGGACCCAACCACCTCCAGAAGTGCCTTCCAACCACCCCAATGATGCAGCTGCCTTTACTTTTGGACAGACACTGTGGACAATTGTACAGTCTTTCATTACATGCCACTAAAAACCTCACAGATTTTCTGTTCTTCACAGAAGTCTGACAAAACCCAGATTGTCACATCTTTTCTCACACAGCAAATCTTCAAATTGAACAACATGATCAAATATTTCTTAAGGATATAATTAAGGGCCAGAAAGGTGTTTTCTCTTCTGCATCCAATTTGGCAAACATAAATAAGAAAGCATTCCACTGTCCAACCACTTTTTCAAGGCTAAGTACTTTGTAAATGTTTGTTGTGAGAATGAATTACACCTCGGGTTGTTTTTTATATTGTTGGGTTTGGGTTTTTTCCTGTTACTTTCCCCTAGGGCCCCCTCAGGGAGTTTTTCTTTGCTGAGAAAGCTTGAGGCACATAACTTTGTCAAACTCTGTTTGCATCTCTGCCTCCTGCAAGTGTTGCTCAGCTTGTTCCTATTGCTTTGGTAAGCTACCTGCACACAAGGTGCTACCTGCAAAAAGATGGAGTAACCTTCCTCCCCATGCACAGAAAAGTTTAAATATCAAAGATAGATATTTTTCTTGAAGGACTACCCATGGAATGGCAACTGCACGAGGGACAGACATGAATCTGTTCTCCTTCAAGACCTCCAATTTTACTTATTCTGGCTCATCCATTTGGCAGTCTGTTCTCAGCTCAAGCTCTACAAATTTGTCTTTCCTCCCCCCTCCATATTTTCAATCACAGATGACCTCTTGAACATTGACTACCTACCAACACCCATGAAATTCCTACTCAATCATTCTGCAAAGCTGGTCACTGTCTTTTTCCTAGCATTAACTGTAGGAAGAACAGAAGCTGAACTGATATTGCTCCTCTTAAAAGCATATTTAGGGAAACCACAGACTTCTGATACATTAAACGAGCATATAAATGAGACAAAACAGACTAATGAAATCAGGCAATGAAATTTTCATAAGAATAGAACATTATGACTAAATTTCCTGTGCTTATTAAGGTTACATTCTGAGCTTATAAGAGATATCCAACTTACAGTAAATTAATTGCTAGAACATCGTGAATATTTTTCATGCACTCTATGGTAGGTGTCCAAGACTTGAAAGTCAGTATTGACTTTTGATAACTGTGACCTTAAAGAATTGACTGATTCTGTTTTATCCCTAAATTTCTCATCCATCTCAACTTCCCTCTCAGTCCTGCACCTTTTTGAGCTCCTCATTTTCAGGGTAAGGGGGATTATCCCAGGGGTGAGACACACAAGCACAGGATTGATACTCATCCAAGAATATTTCCATAGTTCTAACAGTTATTCAAATTATTACAAATTGACAAGTGTTTGAAATAAATGGGGGCAAAAATGCAATTCTGTGCCATCAAACAAAAGGAAGACAAGCTTTTTATGTCTCCACTTGCACTTGACCATAAATACAGCTTTCCCTGGCTTATTTCTGCTGCCCTCTGTGCACGCATATCCTGAAATTCAGGCAATTTATGCCTCTGACAGGAAGAATAAACTTGCACAACTATTCAGGGCTGTGTTTCCCTGAAGGAGGCAGTTTGATACAATTTGTCAAAAGCCAAAAGAGTGCTTTAATGGACGATTTACTTCAAATGACTGCAGCTGTTGCCAAATAAAGGAACAGAGACAAAAGATTAAAAATGGTTCTACCCATGCCAATATAATTCTCAATTATTAATGAATAAAATATAACCTTTTCTATCTCCCCCTTGTAGTCAAAAAAGCAATAAAAGTAATTAATCATTCTGTTCTGTGGTTTGCTGCATCTGATGTTCAATCAAAGCACTTGGGGAAATTTCAGTAGGTGTTGTTAACAATGTACACATACACTTTTTGAGCTTATTAGCTTATTGCTTGTCCTGGAAGTAAAGCCAGATACTCCCTCTTCAGTCAGAGCTCAAAAAAAGTCACTAAAAACTTCTCTGAAATTCTACATTCCAAAAAAAAAAAAAAAAAAAAAAATAAAAAAAAAAACCAAAAATTGCCACCAGAAGCACCACACCCTGATTTGGTCCCAGGAGACCTCATTGCAATAGTCTCATGTGTAATACTGCACTATCATACAATATTACAAGCTCAGCTGGAGCATACAGAATGAGCAATATTAACTGCACAACATGAGCTTCATATAAAGAAAGCTCACACTGTTCATTTTGAAGGCCTTTCTTTGTTGCAATGATGAGAATGAAAATATTATCCAACAGCAAACACAGGGAGGTTGGGACAGAAATATTTCATTAGACCACAGGGAATATTTGGTAGTCCAAGGAAGGTAGTGAAGGAAGCAAATACAGCTAAACACAAGACACAGCTAACCACAGCATGTGAACATTATTCCAGCAGCCCCCCATGCAACCCCATCCTTCAATCATCCAATTTCAACCCCCCCTTGGGCTACTCTGGCATATTTATCTACAAACAAAGATTTTAAAATATCAGCTTGACATTCCCTTTCAAGGATCCAGGTACAGTTTTCAGTATTTCTACTCCTGGTAAGCATTTATGTACTGGGGCAGCCTCACTTTGGATGTTTACACTTTCCCAGGACTGGCAAGTCTTTGAGCTCAAGCTCCTTAGTAGCACCTAAACATTTAATTTCCTTGTAACTTTTCTTCACCTAGTCTAATACCTGCCTAGTATTTAACAGAGTGAACACTTCCATATCATCATTTACTGCACGTGGAGATGAGCTAGGCACATAATTAATTCTCACTTTTACCCACAGATTTATTTCCAGATGTTCCCAATATTGCTGTGCAGCAGGCAGGATGCACATGGCAGCCTGCCAAAAAATACATGAGCTGTGAGACTGGAACATCATTCTTGTTCACTAATGTCACTTCTCCATCAAACTCAAGGAGTTCCAGTGGGTTTGTGAATTAATTTGAAGAACAGGGGCTGTTGTTTTGTTTGGGGTTTTTTTATTATTATTATTATGCTTATTACTGACTTCCCACCAGGACAGGTATCTTAAAATTCCAAAAATAACACACCTGGTTGTGCCCAGAAGAAAAATTGCTTTCCAAATGCATCAAATCCAGCAAAACACTGCTCAATCACACTTTATAAATCCTAATAGAATGTATAAAGATAAAATTTGGCTTCAGGCACACAGGAAGTCATTGCCCACGTTAGCACAGCCTCTGGAGCTCAGTGCTCTGGCTTTTTGTTCAAAGCACTGGGTTCAGCCTTTCCCATTTGTCCAGTTCATACAGTTACAGGGGGCCAGTTAACACTTGTTTTGAGTGAAAAATGCCAGTCAACATGCAATTAAATGCTACATAAAAAATCATGGTGAATAAATCCTGTCTTGTCAGTCAGGAAGACTGTAAAATAAACAAGTATAATCTATAATCTGTGAAAGCATGTTTGTCCTGCATTGCACTGCAGCTAGCTGTGTTACCTAACAGTGCCTCTAACAAACATCACATTTACACCAGATGAGGACTTGTCTTTTAGGCTCATATAAACACAAACATGTTGGTCTAAAAGCATTTCTGTAAACACCCACACACAGCATAGAATACCCTAAATGCACAATACTTGAAGCAACAAAGCATCAGGTGACAAGCACTCCTTCACTATCACTCACAGTTACAGGAGGAGCTGTTTCCTGCCTATTCCACATGGAAAGCCTTTGCTCCAAATCACAAAGTCACAAGTTGTCCCCAAGGAAAAATCCAGTGTACGAGGATATCTCCCACTTTAATCTTTCACCAAAGATAAAGAACACCAAATTGATTTGTCAGAAAGCAGAGCAGTCAGGACTGCATGAACTCCCCTGAAGATCCATGAAGGAATCACTAACAGACCCTCTTGCCAACAGGAGAAAAATAGAACATATTTCCTATATTTTATAAGCACAAAAATTTTGCTAGACCAATGGACTCCTGTATTTCAACCTGAATCATGAAGCAACTCTGAATTCTTCATCATTATATTTTCATGTATGATAATTAAGAAAATACTCAAATATCACAATTTACATTACAGAAGTGAAAGATTCACTTTGACCTCTGCCTTCAAATTAGGATGGGATAAAAAATGTAACTACTACCTGAATTATGTGCAAAGCCCTGGAGAGACTGGTCTGACCCTTCATTTCTCATAGTAGATAAGTATTTACACACACACTCTCAACCCCCATACAGTTATTCTAAGAAATATTAAATACTTTTACTACCAAGCAAGAATCACATACAAAGCTTTCTATATCAGGTTCTCTCTTACTAGCTAAACTATATGCTTATTTGCACTATTACCACCTTTACCAGAACTGTTTAATAGCTACTAGGTAAACCCAAACAGCTTTGTTCTGTGGACTGAATCAGAAAGAATTGATCAAAATTGATCAATGACAGTGTAGGAAGCATGGAGGTTTTCTTGCACTTTGAATAATAAATCACTGACTAACTTTTTCTTCAACTTATCTGGCATAACAAATGGCTACAAATTAAGTCAAAACCATATGGTAGAGGCTAAAGGGTAGAGCACAAGATGAATTTTATTATACAGAACCATATGCTGCACTTAATGTCCGTGATGACTTTGCCTTTCACCATGGATGGTGTCTATAAATCAGCACTGCAGATGTGAGAGCTCTACTCAGCTCTACAATCAAATTATCTTGAGTACATGAATTCAGTATTTTCCTTTACCACATGGTCTCAAAGGGTTACTCATGTTATGGATCACTTTTGTACTTTTACAGTGTGCCTTTTTTAACACGGCCAGTTCTTCAAGCACCACTCTGGCAATACCTAAAGGAAACCCTGAATAACCCAAAACCAGGGCTCCTTAGAGTTCTCCACATAAATACTCTAAGTACCAGAATACTAGGCAGAACTTCCCACAGAATCAGAGTTTCTGAACCAAAGGAGCTGAAATTCTGAGCGCACTTTTCTCTCTAAAAGATTGGGATTCCATGCTCTGCTGCAAAGCAGCTCACGCAGAGCTTGGTATTCCATACACCTAAAAACCACAGCCAACATCCCAGAATAAAATTGCTTTGATGTCAGGTAACCAGGTGAGCCCTACACAAAAAAGGAGCTTGGCCACAGCAGCATGACATCACTTTAAGCAGTGGCTGCACAATAGGAACAAAAATAAGCCAAAAATGTGAAAGGCACATACTGAGCTGAGGAGGTCAATCTTCTGCTGTGTATCAGACAAGTTATCTACAGTTCAGACGTTTCTTGCTTCCTACACAGAGATTACAACTTTTGAACAACACTAACATTGCTCAGAACACACAATCCCTTCAAATGGAGTTTCAGGTTGAGAAATAAAAATACTAAGCAGAAACAGAAATACAGTACAACTGATTGTTCAAATTGATAATTTATGGTGAACTGAAGGTAAGATGCTTTCAAAGAAGCAGTTTAGCAGTTTCTAGTTCAAGAGTATTTAAAAATACTCTGCGTTTTCATTGCCAGTGCCACTGGGCACATCACATGAAAGATGTTTCAGAAAACTGCTCACCGCAAAGGTCACATCTCAAGGTACAGCTCTTGCACTAGTTATGAAAAAGGTACTTTCAAAAGGAAAAAGTGAAAGTTATTTCCTTACTCTCTGACTACAAGCCCTCTTCTTTAAAGCCAGGATAAGTTACACTTTTTCTTCACTTTCCCAGTTTTCCTTAAGTGTAGATTTTTCCTGAGTTTGTGACACTGCTACAGACAGTGCCATGCTGCTTCCTTAGCACCACATTTTATCCAGATAGTACCTGACAAATACCATTGCAAATAATGCCCAAGTACCATTGTAAAAATAAAATGGGGTTACCTTGAGCAAATTATCTTCCTTCTTCTAAGTTTCATTCCATCATTTCATCTTAATTAAAATAAAACACAAGCAATATTTATCCAGCAAACATCTTTAGGAAAACATTTCTACAAAGAATAGAATTCGCATATTTAAGGGTTCTGCTCCTGGCTAAACAAATATTAGTCCAAATACTGACTTCAATATTAATTTTATAACAAAACACATCCAAACACAGTGAGGAGGGTATGCATGTTCGCCTTTCTGGCCTCTTCAAAACATTGTGACATCTGCAAAAACATCAGCAATGGACAGAGAAGAATGAAAACTTGTAACTTTGCATTTCCTATATTTCCTGACTGTGGACCTGAAGCAGAGTTTTGAGTACTTTATAAGTACAGTAACCGATACCATTGACCATTTGGGATCCTTAGAGTCTAATTGTTCCAGCCAGAGAGGATTAACACAGTTAAACACATCTGACAACTTAAGCTTCCCAGATACCACAAAGACTAAAATCACCATTGCTGCAAAACAAATGAAAAAATTCACATTTAACCCCCTAGAACTTTCCCATAACTCCCAAAACACTTTGAATAAGACTCTGCCCCACGAGCCAGCATCCAGCTTTCACACAAGTCACTGAGTGAGCAGCACTAGCAATTATCACTGCATTATATAGTTTTGTTAGGGGCACATATGATCTTCCACCCATAAAAAGTTTGTGGGAGAATTTATTATTTTGTTTTCATCTTTAACTGGGGAGAGCAATTGTTCCATAAAAAAAACAACTCACGCGCAACCAAGCTTCTACCAATACCAATGAATGAATAGCTCGTGGCCTAATATGAAGGGTAGCAGCAAAGCTATCTGTAAATAACAGCTGTATTTGCCCACTGAAATAAAGCAGACAAGTGTGATGACTGTGGTGTGGAGTGCTCTATACTTAAAAATATTTTATATTTCAAGTTCATCTTCTGAGCAGGAGAGGCCTGAAAACTCAGCACACCTGCTACCAGACAGAAGATCAGAAAGCAGCAGAAATCTTACTCCAGCCCTCCCTGCAAGGCCTCTGTGCTGCCAGCCCTAAATTATCCTCTGTTCTCTTAGCAGGTGTAAGCAGTGACCCACAGGCAAAGCCCAGGCCAGCTCACTCTGGAGCCATTCCCCTCACCTAGATGCATTTTTCCAAGGAGGTAGTTTCCACAGAATCAAAAAAAGAACTCAAACACAACTAGTAACCTATTCTCAGACATTTTCAGCGTCCATCCACAGCTAACTTCTCTGCCACTTGGCTCTCTCCAAGTGCTATAAAAGCCAGGAAGACACAACTGGAACTCAGACTGTCGAGAAAAACAACTACAGCTGTGCATGTCCAGATTTTGAACTATACCACAAGTATCTGGGAAGCATTATAGAGGGAATCCACTGGAACACAGTTATATTTGTTTTAAAATATACATATTCTGTTTAGTATCACTACTGAAACTCATTGCAGACATCCAGCCCCAGATCTGGGGTTCCTCTCCTGAAGGATAATGCAGTCTGGCACTCATTCCTCTCTCTTCCAAGGCACTACTTCAGAAAACTGCAGGATTCCAACCTTATCATTCCTCCAATTCTTCCTTCCACAGGGGCTGGAAGAAAAGATTCAGAGTTTCTATCATCCCCATAGATTCTGTCATACAAGGATGGCAAAATGCATCTCTTTTCTGCAGTCTTCTCACATAAGATTGGTTTGTTTAATAAACCTTTCCTTGGAGAAGCAGCCTTACATCAGTATGAGATTTACAGTATTTTAAGTGAATTTAGAAACCATGATTTTGTAGTTGTTTGTACAGCAGAGATTTCAGACCACGGCAGATTGAATGCAACCAGACTGGTGTTTTATAACTGAGGTCATGGACTGATTTCCATGATCCACAATCCTCACACCAGGCCAAACCTGCTCTTACTCCCTTTCCAGAGAAAAGCACACAAGTTATATTCCCTACTAAGCTCGTTTGGTACCATTTAATACATATTTATGTATATATATACACACACAAAATGGCAAATGTGGTTGCATGACAACCACCAAATGCTCTTGGGGATTTACTGCAATTTCCTCAATCTTTGATGATTACAGAAATGGTAAGAGAAGTCAAAGGGTGAAAAGGTGGATTTACCCTGCACAGCATCCAAATTCCTAACAACAGCATGGACTTTGCCACTTATTCCTAATGCTAATCAACTCTCATATAAGGATTCAGAACTTTGATCTGCAAGACAGTTCATAAAAGGCCACAAAAGAAAACATGAGTACTTTACAAATTGAATTTCATCTCCGTTTATGAGGTTTTCGCGTGATACCTAACTTCAGTTATCAAACACAAACTTTCAAACACATTAGTGGAACATCCCTGAGTCCGGAGCCCATGCCTCCCACTTGCTGTGAGTTACAGCTAAGAAAACAAATACAATTGTATCAGTTCCTTTGAACTAACCTATTTCAATTCAATTTGAAATTGAATACTGTGGTTACAGTATTTCAACAGCAAACAAAAAGCATGCACAGCTGAGTGTCAGAATCTATAAATACTCAGATAAAGCAACATTTTCAACTCCAAGAGTGTTGAGTATGACACAGTTAACTACCTCCAGTGCCCAAGAGATGTGCACTGAAAAATCTGAGCTGTGTCACTAATTTTAAGTGGACATTAAAAAACCAAACCCAGACATTAACATCCCACATGTCCTGGCTCTGTTAGCACTGCATTGGCCATAAGCACACAGTTTTCATTCCAAATATTTATCAAGGTTTGCTTGATTTTTGTTGTTCCTACAAGTATTTCAGCTTGTTTTTACTCACTGCACCAGTCTCAGGTTGTAAACACAAGTGGGGTGTGACTCTGCCATAAACAAATTTATCTATGAATCTGCAAAACTGACTGCATGAACGTGGTTACAACTGCTCACATATTCCTACACACTGAAATGCCAAATAATTAAGAAAGGCCCAAATGACCTAGCAAGATTTGGGACGATTTTTAACAGCTATTTTAAAAAATAACCAATGCCAACATCTGTTGACACATTTACTACCAAGTAATTGTGCTAAAGCCCTTTGCAGAGAAAAATCTGAACTTTTTTTTAATGTCTGAATAAAATATCTTTACCAAAAACAATAATTGGTTTATACTAAGTATAACTATTAGTAAAAAGTATCAACTCAGCTCCTGCTTTTCACCAGTACTTGGACAGCTAAAATGCATGGTGTATATCTGCCAAAGCATTGATAGTCTTTGCAGTTTATTATCCTGACTAGTCATCAATTAATTGCTTGCACTGTGGCAACAGGACAAAGCATAGATAGCAACAGGAGCTCAGAAAGCCCTCAGAAATAGCAAATGACTGACCATGAGACCCTGGCCAGCCTCAGCCCAAGCATTTTCTCAGTATCCTCAGTACACTAATCTAGGAGAATTGTTAGACACAAGAAATTTACCCTAACACAAATTACCACTCACCAGTGCCCAATATTACAGCCCTGACCTAATAAAAATATATCCAGGAATCAGATTTTTTTTTCCCTATTCCATCTGCTGACACAATTATAAAAACCAAAGTGTTTAAACTGCCATTATGTACCAAAACATAAGAAGATGCACCAGATTCTGTATTTTGTTACTGCAGTTTCCTCATGCAGCAAGGGGAGGACAAACTGGGGGAAGCCACCTCTTTGTCTTAGCATGGACACAGAAGAAAACCATTTAGTCTGAGACTAAATTCATGTGATAATGAGCTTGTACCTTTGTTTGTTCCCGTCACTTGCAAAATATTTCCCCCTTAAAATAACAATCCTGTTCTTCAGGCTGCATTTCCACTTTCTCTATGTTAAACACTTCCAAAATAACCTTGAATATCTGAGGAATTCAAGTTGTTGCAAACAGGGGCTGAGAGGAAAGCAAATTAAACAGATTTGTTTAAGCCCAGCGTGCTCATGAAATTTTTTCCTTTGGCTTTCCACAGCTCCATCTGCATGGTGATCTCTGTAGACTCACACACAGATTTAAACTTGACATTATCTAATGTGTCTTGGGAAAAATCCTGCACAGCAAATTGAATTTTTAAAAGTGGTACCACATTCAATGAGCAGCTAATACATTGTATTTACTTGAGCTGCAGCTGAAGAACATTAAGGATAATAAACTCATTTGGAATTTATATTCTTTAGCCTACATTTGAGTATACATTTTAGGTGTGCTCAATACAATATTACAGGTTTTTCTCAGTCTAGGTTTTGTGCAGAAATGAACAACTCCAGTATATTTGGTGAGTGAGGGGAAAAAAGCAAAACACCCCATAAATTCACTGTACACAACCTGTGCCTTGTTCAATTCTAGCAGAGGTCATTGCTTTCATTAAAAATAACAAAATAACCCCTTGTTAAAAATGAGCACATACAACTTCCACTTAGAATTTAGTTTCAATCCAGTTGCTTGCCACTTTAATTCAGCCCTTGCTCCCACTTTGAGATATGCAAATATTTCTCATCTGAGCCCCTATGGCCAATGCAGGGTTTGAAAATAATCAAAGAGAACAGTGCGCAATTTAAGGTCCTGACAACATGTAGGGAAATGTTGTTTTATGCTTGAGGGAGCTGTGCACAGACCATCTGCTGCCTTTGTGATTCCCCTGACGCCTGTCACAGCGAGGATGCAGGAGCAGGCACGGGATGCAAACAGAGCCATCACCACGGAGCTTGGGGTTGGGGAGGAGACCCTGAGACAGCCCAGCACCTCAGTGAGGCAGCACTTGGACCATCACACCCCTGCCAGGTGCTGGGAGCTCGCCCCCAGTACAAAACCCCCAAGGGAACAGCCCCCTGGGCATTTCTGTCATTAGGGCAGCATTGCATAACTTCATGCAGAGGCATTCAAGATCAGCTAGCACTGAATCACACAAAGATAGAAATCAGAGAAAAAAAAACCACAACTGTATAATTGCGTAGAAGATTTAGTTTTGATTTTTTTAGTATTGTAAAAAGGCCTATATAAGGATGAGCCTATACTGCTTTACAGCCTTATGCCTTGTCCCTTTCCCGTCTCTCCCTCAAGGAATGAAAATGGCACTGCCTGCAGAATCCAAGAACTGACATCCAGCTGCCTCAGAGATCACCCATGTTTATCTGAGAGACACAGATAAGTCAAACTTACACCAAAGCATAAAAGAAAATAAATTCCTTCAGGATTATATTTGACATGAAAGATGAGGAGACCCCTTTAAAGCATCCCCACTCCTCAAACCATTGTATTATAGCTTCTACATGAAACATTGAGTCCAACATGTTCTTCCAATTCCTAAACTCTGTTCCTAAGAAAGACACCAATCCTCCACACTATCATAAGAATTTTAAAGCTTTTTACCTATTTTACTTTTTGGTTTGGAGATATTCCTCAATGATCCAATATTATATTAACTGGGATTCTCTAGAAAACCTGCCTGCTATGGAGATCAACACAACATATCTTGAACATATCTTGAAGTTAAAATTGCTGTCTCTCTCATATTTTCAGTCTTCTAGCCAAAGCAATAACAATTATACTCAGAGGAAGAGAATAATTTTTCTTTATACATCATCCTGTTTTTGCAATAATTTTTTTCTACTCTTTTTCTTTTAGATAAAAATCACTTGTGTTAACATATTCCCTAACACATGCCATTGCAGTCAATACAATGAAACAGGAGAGAAGTTTGAACTATTCAGATTTCAAAATGAAAAGTACAGAGGAAAAGGAAAGCAGCTACATAAGAAATTTCAATTTTACTCTCGTCCTGGTATGTATAAAATGGGCTGGGAGGCTGTACTTTTCTTATCTCTTTTGCAACCCTTGTGCAAACAGGTGATCCAGGTGGCAGACCACGGTTTTCCCCATCCCAAATGGAAACTCCAGACAAATGCAAACAAGAAAAAGCAGGTAGACAGCCTAACTTCTGACACACTTCAGAGAAGCCTTCAAAGCATCTTTGTTAAATGGCTGCCACAGAGTCCTTAACTACATTAATAATCCACTTTTCTTGGAAAGACTGCTCCACAGGAGTCCACAACTCTGAGAAAACATTCATTTCAGAAAATTCCATTTAATTATAGTATGGCGAAGACTATCTACAAGTGGCATAATTTATGGTAAATGCCTCCACTGAGTGGATTTTTGCCTCCATGATGTTCTAAGTGACACATCACAGATGATCTCACTTCATCAAGACATCCCTGCTTCAGAGTAAGACTCTATGCTGCTTCTCAACTTGGATCCATTTTCTTGTATATGCCATGTTTGTGACACTAAAATTTAAGATCCAGAATAAAAGAAAGCTACTTCTTTTCAGAACTACTACAAATATTACTTTCTTGAACAGAAACTAACAAGTTTTTAAACACACTAGTACTGGACATCTTTTCCAGAACCTTCTAGAAGCTCTAAAATTGAGGTAAATAATATAATTTCACTTAGTGAGAAAATCAACAGGAATAAGTCAAACCTGGCTTGTTTTCCTGCCAATCCCATGTGTGCCTTATGGCCTGCAGTGTTGTCAGCTCTCCAAATGAAAACAGCTTTGTTTTCCTTTTCATTGAAAGCAAACCTTTCCCATAGCCTCAACACATTGCTTGCTTGTGGCCAACCTGTTATGACCCAGTATTTTCACAACTGCTTGTTGGTTTGGGTTATTTCTTAAGAACTTCTCCTTCACAAAAATTCTCATGAGCTCTACTCCATGCCACTGAATTGTGCCCTGGCTTACATTCCAGGCTGTTGAGACCATCCAGTTCTTCCAATTATCTACTCTTCCATGCTACCAAAATCTCTCAATCCTGTGTCACAGCATTTCATTCATCCTGGAGAACAATCTCAAGACAAGCCCTGAGGATGTGTTAACAGACCAATTCTTTTCCTCCCCTTAAGTCATTCCCTGCCCAGTTTACCATCCACCATTTTAGCACCTTATTGTGCATTTTCCCATAGAGTTCCACACAGACATGTATATTAAGTGTAGAAACTGATTTCCTACACCTAAACTATTATTTTATCAAGTTAAAGGACAGGCTACATCTGGCATCAATTACTTTGGAAAAACACTTCTCATCTATTTGCTATTTGCTCTTGAACTTGTCAATACTTTTTAAAAATAGGATCTAGAAAGCGATCCATCCTCTTCAGGCCAGACTAGTTCTCCTTCCTCTCCCCCTCCCCTTTTATTTTTCCTTCCTTTTACACATGTTTTGCCTCTTAAAATGTAATCATGATGTTTGCCATCAGATTTTGTAAGTCTCTAAGAATCTAGTTCTTGGGTAAACAAAAAATAAGAGATAGATATTAACATTTGTCACAAATATATTTAATTTCCTGTTTCAGGCAGATCCCCCATTTGGTTTGTTCAATCCCTCTGCAGTTCAGGTCACCTCCTGCATGCATATGGAGACTCACATAATCCTTGCCTCCCTTCCCTTTCTCTGCCCTCTTCTCATCCCCACACACAAGCACATGGCTGTACAGACCTGATAAATGATTAAATTTCATGAGCAAGCTACTTTAGTCTGCAAATCACCCTGAGCAAAATATTGCCAAGTAAGGGACACACTACAATTAAACATTAAGAAACAGCTGCCCTGAAAAAAGTGAAAAAACACTTATTGGAAAGAATAGAGGCAGAAAAAAACCAAAATTACAGCAAAATCTGGTTCCTTAAAATAATTAAATTTGTAGCAATGAAAAAGGAAAAAAACCTCTATTCCTATGTTTCCAATTTTCTTCCTATTTTTCCAATTACTAATCCAGATATGAAAACAAACAAATGTAATGCACTTCAGCTTTATCCCTGGAGATGCCTTCTTGAAATAAGATTCAAAGATACAACTTCTCAGGTCCTATTAACAATTCATTTCTTCAGAACACAGCTAGGCAGAACGAGACAAAACCTCTGAAACAGAATGTATAGCCATAGCCAGAAAATTATTTTGAATCTATTGACAGCTTTGATATTAAATCTGGTTACAAGCTGAAGCCTATAACAAGAAGAACTATTTCCTACAGGACATTTTCGGATTACAGAACAGCCACATCTGGAAAACATGTTTTTAAAATGCTCCTTCAAAGGATTCATCCATAGTTTGGACTTTTGAAGCACCAAGTAAGAACAATGATATGAAGATTATTGGGGCAACCCTGAAAACACAAGATCAGTCCATACAACTTCAAATTGTTCTCTTTAAGGAAAATACTGCAAATTGTCACAAGACAAACTCACTAAACTTTAGAATGATCACAAGTTTTCTCAGCTGCTCTGCAGCATTGCTGCAGTGTCCTCTGCTCCCAAATAAACAGGCCTTCAACCATTTTTAGCTGTAGCTTAGGCAGAGGTGAGAAAAATAGTGCTTCTGCAGACTCAGCCTACAGTTGGAAGATTTGGAATACTTTGAGACATACAAATAAAGCAGCTCCTCTCTCACCCCCCAAAGCTGTGCTATAAAGAGTTTTTCATAATGTAGGGTCTCTATGTACAAACCTCTGCACACTAACAGGGAAAGTTAACAAGATTAAGACAACACCGCAAGGACTGTAAGAAGAGTTCCCCTGTAAATTGTTTTAGTTTTAATATTACTTCTAGTATGAAAATTTTATCACTTCTACAATGGCATCTTGCTTCATCCCCAAGTTCCCAAAAGCATAAAAACAACCTAAGAAAAAAAAAAAACAACCAAGCATTGTTTTTTTTTTTTTGAAAACACAACAGAACACAGCAATATTTCCCCAACTAAGCGAAACAAGTCACATTATTCATTGCCACTCTGCCTTTTCTAATTTCCTGCTGTAACCAAAGGAGATTGCTCTGATCTGAAGGCAGGGGTTATCACCCAGCATCAAACTTAGCTTCATGTATTAGGTCACACCTGTAATGATTATTCAAAGCTGCAGTGATCAATATCACATCAGGAGTGTCCAATCCAGAGGGTATTAAAGTGTCCTGTTACAGCCTCTCTGCAGGACCACATCTGAGCTTCAGAGGGTATCAATACACAGGGTAGAGAAAAGAGAAAATTCTCACCCCATAGAAGCAGCAAATAAAGCTCTCCCTAGGTAGCTTCACATAAAATGGAAACTATTTTACTTAAATTTGACATCACCATCTTAAAACACAAGTTTGTCATAGAACCCCTTCATAACCATCCACCACTACATAAGGATTTGGGTTGTTTTTTTAAGATGAGTGTCTAAACATTACACTCACAAACAATTGCAGGCAAGTACAGAACTCTGTCAATCCAACTCAGCACAAAATGGAAAAGGAAAAGCAGACACAGTGAAGTTAAAAGCCAACTAACAAAACTCAAATCACAACATCAAAGAGAGCTCTATTTAAGCCAACCCATTGAAGAACTGCCACCTGCACAAGATACAGGATTTTGTTCAGTGTTACAAAATACCACAGTTTTTTATCCTGATTTACCAGATGTGCAATTCTCTATTTTTAATATAAAGATAAAGCTCACGAGTGACCCTGAAATGTACAGCCAGTTCCCTTCACTTTATCCTTTCCAAAGTGACAAACATTTCAAATTCATCTCTAACACAAAGAATACTATATGCACTAACACCTGTCTGCTCTCATTATTGTATCAAGGTATGAAAAAGCACAACAGTGATTTTTAAAAAAGTGTTCTCTGGGACACAAAAATTGAGAATAGGCTAACTTTTAGTACACTGACTTTGCCACAAATCACTTTTTGCCCAAAGAAAAATTAAAATGCAAAGGGCAAAAAACAGTTCCCTCAAACTAGAGGAAGATCTACTTGACAAGTCAGTCACATTAGTGATCTTTAAGTCAAAAAAGGAACTTTCACCTAAACACAATGTTCACACCCTCCTACATACAGGGACTATTTGAAGATCTTCCACTGTACTGATGTCTGAAAACTTTTAATTTCCCTTTCTGGCTGAAATTATTTTTATCTTGACGTAAGTTTGATGTCAGAGAAATACTGGATTAGTTTAAAAGTACAAGTAGGGCTTGTCTGTCCTCCTTTTCCTAAACTTATTCAGCCTTTTCCTTTGAAAGCAAACACCATTCTCCAAAATCCTGCATCATTAGTCACTTGTGGGGACTAACTTCCCCACAAGTCCCATGCAGCTCCATCCTCTAATGCCACAAGTCCTTTTCATCTCACTGTAGGAAGTGAGATGGAACACTGTAGTGTTCCATCACTTTTCTGGTCCCCCAATTACTGTCCATCTTTCACTCTCTGCTCCTATTTAGTGGTAACACTGTTAAACTCTTATTTAGTTTGTGTCAGTTCTGCCCACTCCTTTTCCTGCCACATTGTCAGGCTCTTGCTGCTTTCTCTCTCCCTTTATATCTAAGGTTTAACTCAGAGAAGCTTCCTGTCACCACATTTCAGCACCTCCAGAAAAGCCATTTGTTATAAGGTGTCACTGACATATTCCAATGGGAAAATGGGAATGAAATCAGAGATGATGATTTCTAAATATTCGTGTGGTAAGTTTGATGGTTTTTTCCACCTCATCCCTCTCCTTATAGGTCTAAGATGAAGGCCTCAACATTCTCTGTTCAGTAGAGAGCAAGTTCTCTACTACAAGCACAGTCAAGAGTGGAAAATTTTCCACAGCACTGGTAATTAGTAGAAAAATATTGTGTATGCACAACAGCATCAAAATTGTTGGCAACTTCAAACCTTATTCTGCATCCGGCTGGGTGACACCATATACAGGCCATGAACTGTAAAAATTCCAATAAATTTCTACATAAAACTTAGAGGGCCTTTCCCAGTAGCCAAGAACAAAAGTTTGTGCAATATAGAACTCAAACAGGAGGATTTTTATGTGCTGAAACAATGACTCCACAAATCACATCTCCATGCTTTTCTGTATTATAGAAATAAAGGTGTGACCATCACAAGTTGGATGTGAGGGCAATCTGGACATCTGTCACCCCACTGCTCTCCAGGGCTGTTGACTGAGCTGATCTGGCTGGCCAGGTGGTGTCCCAAAGCTCTATGTGTGTCCCTCCTGAAGCTGAGGATGCCATCCCCTCTAGAGACGGTACCATTCATCAGTCAAGGGTATAAGGCAGCTGCGCTCCCCTGTCACAGCCTCCAAACCAGCTCAAGGTCCATTTGTAGGAGAACAGGGGGTAGCCAAGCTTCCAAGACTGCAGACACATCCAAGTGAGGCGCTCCATGGGGAAATTTTCCTTTGTTTTTAAATTTTTTCTTATCAATGCCCTGCAGTGCTATAGTCTGGGGATGGTGTGGCTGGACAGCGCCCAAGCAGAAGGGACCTGGGGGCACTGGGTGACATGGACATGAGCCAGCACTGTGTCCTGGTGGCCAAGGTGGCCAATGGCAACTGCCCTGGATCAGGAATGCCGGAGCAGGGAGGTCATTCTCCTCCTGTACTCGGCACCGGTGAGGGCACACCTTGAGTGCTGTGTCCAGCTCTGGGCCCTCAGCTTGGGAAGGACACTGAGGGCAACCAGGCTGGAGAGGGGCTTGGAACATAAGCCCTGTGAGGAGCAGCTGAGGGAACTGGGGTGCTTAACCTGGAGAAAAGTAGACTCAGAGGTGACCTTATCACTCCCTGAAAGGTGGTTGCAGTTAGGTGAAGCTTGGTCTCTTCTCCCAGGCAAAAACTGACACAACAAGAGGACACAGTCTTAAGCTGCACCAAGGGAAGTTTAGGTCAGATGTTATAAAGAAATTCTTCACTGAAAGAATGATTGTGCACTGGAATCATCTGCCATGGGAGATGGTGAAGTCACTGTCCCTAGAGGTGTTTAAAAAAGACTGGATATGGACACGACATGGACATGACACTCAGTGCCATGGTTTAGTTGATGAGGAGGTGTTAGGTCATAGGTTGGACTAGACAATATTAAAGGTCCTTTCCAACCTAGTTCATTTTGTGCTTCTCTGAAGTTCCAGCTTGTTTTGAACCTAGTTTCTCTGCCTCAAATCCCTTGCAGAATCTCTCAAAGTACAAGAAGTAGTAGTTGGTGCTAGAAGTGTCAGTTACCACCTCAAACAAAGTTCCAAGTCAAATACTAAAATTTTGTTCCTCAGATTTTATTAGCATACATTTCTAAATTAATTTTGAAGGTGGAAAAACCCAGCCATTCTGTTACAGTGTACATGCCTAATCTCAGTGGTGACAGGTAGCTCGTTCTGACCAGTTATGCCTATCTCCAAAGTCAAAATGCTCCAAAATTATCAACTTATTTTGTATGCTTGCTATAAGCCACAAACCTAAGTGGATATCCAACTGATAAACCAAGTATGGCACCTCTGCAACTCTAAGTTCTGGCTTGCAGACAGACAAACAAGCTTTGAGAGAGGACAGACAGCACATGGTAAAGACTCAGGGTTAACATACCTTTTTTTTCACTCCAGGCATTTTCCCAGAAATCTACAATTAGTTCCAAAATCTCCTTCAAGCTATCGATGCACCCAGCCAGGCACTACAGATTGATGGTGACTCCATAATTAGAGGTGCAGAGTCTCTAAAGCAAGCTCAATTTTAACACCAACAGGCAAACAAAGAGGAGAACACAAAACTAAGCAGTTACTTTGATCTGCCGTACTGAAGAGTGATGTGAATTTTCCCCAAGATCCTACATTTTTCCTACATTTCAAGTTCCAACAACTTCCGCAACCCTTACATATGTTGCATTTTTTAGCAGAGCAACAACCATCATTCCAGCCTTACAGACTTGACAAATTTTGGGTCAAAAAACCCAGGAATACATAAGTATAACAGGTAAAACATTGGTATTGCACCAATTAACTGCATATAAATGACATCTGCTTGGCTTGGAGCACATGCACAAGACAATTTCTGGTCGGGTTTCAAACACCAGGAAGACAGTAGTTCTACTGCTCTCTATGTCCAACTACTTAAGAAAATGGCATATTCATGGGACCTTTGGCACAAGTGTATCAATTTTTTCCACATGCCCCACTCAGATAAAGAAAAGGCCATCCATCTCCCTCAAGGTGGAGCAGAAAAAAAGCAAGAATTTTAGAGAGGGGGAATTGTGCAAAAGAAATTTGCAAAAATTAAGAACATGCTAAGCTTTATTCAGAATATATTTCCTTTAAAGCCACTATAAATTAAAATTTAAGTGTTAAGCAATTTTTGAAACCTGTAACCAAAGTTCTCAAGCATTACTGAGCTTTTGACAGAGCTGTTCTAACATTCCATAAGTTTTTGCCCAAGATTTTATCTTGTCCTCAATTCAGATGGGAAGAAACCCATGAAGATCAGAAGCTGCTACAAGGGTCACAGAAAGGCCACTATTCCCAAAATAGTGAGGAGTTTTTAGGCTGCTTCTCATGAGTACCCAGGAAATATGCAAGAGTCTGGTTTAATAAGCAAGAGCATTAAGTACAAGTAGGACATGCAAGATTTGATCTCTTCCCCCTTTCACTCCTACATTTGACAGTCTGGATTTGGGAGAGTGGCAGGGTTGCCCTCTTGGAAGTTTGACTGAAATAGACTACATAAAACAAGCTCCTATTTTGATGAAATGACATTTTCTCACCCCAGATAAACCCTGCTTCATCAGAAAACCCCTGGTCAGCTCCTTTAGAACATCCATTCTATGGGATATCTGCTCTCAGGACCAGAAGCACTCTGGATTGATGAGGTAAAACAGGTAAGAGAGGAAATGACAAAAAGACTTAGGTAAGGATGACTCGTCCTCCCAACCAATTTTTGAATAGTTAGACATAACAAACAGCATCTTCCACATGAGCATCAAGTAAGAAGTGACCAACACCTGAGGAAAAGCCTTCAGCAGCCTTTGCCTCTCAGCCCCATTAACCTCACTAACATTGTCATGAAGAAGACAATTTGTATTCAAGGCTGCTTCCTGAATTCACTTAATCCTGACTGTCTGACCTGCAAATGGTCAAATGCTTTGTTGTCACTGACTGCATCAACTGTCCTGATGGGCCACAAAGTTCCCCAGGAGCTTCTGAGAGTTTTTTAATATGCACACAAATAGTAAAGCAAATAAGCTACAATAAAAATATTTAAAAATTAGAAATAAAGAGAAGCAACCAATGGAGATGTTTTGAACTTCCAAAAAAGATGGCAAATTGTTGTGAAAAACACAGCAAGCATGCAGTGCCAACCAAAATAATGCCTAGGAAAGCTTACAAAGTCTTAAATACAGTATTATTCTGGCTTCCTGAGTTAGAGATAAAGACAGAGTCAAAGATTCCATTTGATATACCCAGCCTAATTGCACTCAATTATAGCACTGCCATTTTAAAGAAGCCAAGGATCCAGAAATTGAAGGAATTGCCCAATGTGGGATATTCAAGAATCTCTCCTTAATATTTAACCAGCTCCATAGCCTACATTCTCATCACTTATGCCATGTATTATATAATGCACTTTTGCTTTAAAAGTATTACCACGACAGTTCTAAAAATGGCATTTCTGAAAAGAAAGGGGAGAAGATGAAGACAAAAAGAACGTCTCTTCCATGTGCTCCCAAACAGGGACCAACTCTTGTGACAGACACTTCAGCTAGCTGCCTTCAGCACAAAAACATGGCAAGAGACCCTCAAGCTCTCAGGAGGAACACAGCAAATGTAATAGAGTCAAAATATAACAATGAAATCTGAGGGTGAGGTATTCTGCAGCTTGCATAACTCAAAGAAAGAAATCCCTCAAGCTATCCTAAACTGATGGGAATAGGGTAAAAAAGAAACACCATGCCCAGAAAAGACAACTATCAGTTACTCCAGACTTTCGGTCACTATCAAGTATGTTTAAGTACCTTACAACACATGGTCTGACTCTTCAAATTCACTTTGTAGTACAATCTTGACTGCTGTAAGGTAATACTTCATACTTGTGGCTACATATTCATTTCTCATATTCATATTTTCCTTATGTCTAAACAGGCCAAATCTTCCTCACTTAAAATTACTTGCCCTACTGAAAGGAATAGAATTATAGACTGAGAAATTGAAGTAAAATTCATTAGATTTGGTTGCATGCAAGAGCTCCAACAGTTTTGCTGTTTCTACTTATTAGAAATTTAATTAGCTCACTAGTCTGTTAACAATACATTATATATATATATCTACAGATAAGCTCAACTCAAAAGAATTTGTTTTGACTTTTGTTTTTGGTATTACATAACATGATTAAAGTTTCCTACTACTTGGAACTAGCAGGTCACCTGGAGATACATTGCTTAGAGCCATAAACACAGAAATCCCTGCCTTATCCTGCTGTCCAGATACTGCTCAAACGCCCTGCTTGTGTGACCCAGGGAGGGTCACGGCTGTGTCCAGGATGAGTTTCAGCAACATCCAATTCTGCCTACAGTTTTCAAGAGTACTGCTGCACATTGCTTTGGTGCCACAAAAGCAGTTACCCTTCACCCACCAAAAGAAAGCCATTGATAGATTGTATTTGGTTTCTTACAAACCTTTGTAAGAAACCCATATTCAAGATGGTGTTCCTGTTTTTCTCAAAACTTAATTTATAAACAACAATTAAAAGCATCTGATGACTTTAGAAGCAAATTATTATTTGTCTTAGAATGCTATTTAGTAACTACTTGTAATTCTTAACTAAGAGTTAGACATGATTTTTCCCCATGATCCCCAACCTTCAGTATGGCTTCAAGACCCACATCCCACTAGACACTTTCCTCAATGAGGAGATTCCACATTTACCAAAACTACCCCAAATTTACATGACCTCCCATCAGTGATAAGGCAATTCTCCTTCCACCTGGAAAGCCCTGAAACCTGAGGGGGTTTCTCAGAGCATGAGCCAAGCCTACTTGCTTCCTCCTTTCAGTGGCATTCCACACATAATATGGTACCACAACATCACCCCTTCTTGTGTGACAAAGCACAAAAAACCCTCCGAAGTTAGATGGAATTTTAGTATGGATGGAATTTCAGTAACCCAAAGTAAAACCCCAAGAGTTTATTTTAGATAAAGTTTTACTCATGATTTTCTTCCCTAACCTCTCCCAAACCTGCACATTGGCAGGAGTTTCCAAACTTTTCCACTGCCTCTGAAGTACATTTAAACACAGTTCCTGCAAATATAATTTTTTAAGTGACACACTTATGAGATCTTCAGAGAAAACCTCTGTAAGATGGATTCATCTGTGTACCACTGGTTCCCCTTAAATCAGAAGCCAACACAGAGCTAGAGTTCTCACAGCAACTCTTGGGTTTAGTTTCTCAGAGATATTCATTCCTAGCTCTTCACTTCCCTCTAACTCCAAATATTTTTTCATTAGTGAATGAGACTTTTTTTTTAATGCAAACCAAAGGCCCACAGGAGTTGATTTTATCACCAATACTTCCATCTGTACCACAGGTATAAAGAGAGCAATACATCCCCCTAAACATCTCATCCAGGTATCCTGCAGTGCTGATCAATGATACTCCCTCCAGTTTTGCCCCTCAGATAACACAGGGAAGAGCATTCCCAACAAGTTTAACTTTATCACAAGTAAAGTTGTGCTGTTCCTTCCAATAATGAACTCTGGATCCCTGGTGAGTAACTTACATTTAACTGGCAACATTCTGGGCTGCTTATATTAACTGCAACAGCCTGAACAGCTTGAACTTCAATAAAATGTGCACCAAATGACTGAGCTAATTTAACCTCATTAATCCTCAAACCAATAGAATAATTTGATGTCCACACAGCAGCTTGTGCACCGCCTCCAACATAAACATGGCCCTGCAGGAAATCAGCACCAAAGATGTGCTGCAGCCCCGCTGCCAGGGCTGTCACGGCTGGGAGAGCCTCTGCCTCATTTCTGAGCCCCACCAGCAGCTGCAGTGCGTGAGTCACACACTTTGTTTGGCCTTGTTAACAGGCAAATGGCTCTTTCCAAACTGGAGGGATCCTGACATCTCCCCAGTGCAGCAGTTTTACGGAGGATGCTTTGTGTTGTCTGTAAACTATTTACCAGTTTCAACGCCGGCACAAAAAGCTTCACTAGGAAAGGAAAGCACAGAAAACCAAGCAGCACTGGCACTTTAATAGTCATTATAAAAAGCCTTTTTGGAAAGGCGAGCACAGAAAAACCAGCAGAACTGGTACTTTAATAATCATTAATTACGGCAGCGTTTAAAACATGTACGTGTTGAAATAATTTGAACACTACTTAGTGACAAAGGATGCAAGGTTCGCCAAAATATTTGGGGGAATATCTGTCCTACCCTCTAGGTCCACTAATAATTGATTTCTAGATAGTGTCACAACTTCAGGATGACACAGCACTCAAGTATTACCAACAAATAAATGATAAAAATGTCTCTACTTTCAGAGAGACATTTTAAGAATCATTCTTTATCTATGTTATTTGTTATTGAAATTCCTGCTGAAAGCCGGGTGCTTTATTTTGTTAAATACAACAAAAACAATAAAAATGAGATTTTGAATAGGAAAAGAACCTAACCCACAATATACTGTGCTGTGTTGACTAGGGTGGCAAAATGAGGATAGTTTCTAACCACAGAAAAAGAAATCAAAATAGGGATTATTTCTAAGCATGTAAATACTGATTTTGGTACCACATACAAGAACTTAACATTTAAAGGAACTTGGTCTAATCAGTGTTCAGTATTTGGGCCAATCAAATTATCCCTGATAAACAGATATGACATGGCATGAGAACTCACTTCTACTTCAGCATATTACAAGTAATTTCTTAGAAGGATTAATATCTATTTCTTTCACAGCTACATTGCAACACAGAAATTACTCAAACAACAAAACAGCATAATAAAAATACATCCCCCCAGTATAGCAAATCCACTGTTCTTTCTTCATCAGCCATACAATATTTATGGGAACAGGAGAGCTTTATCTTTTCTTCTAACACAGCAGGTTAAGTGTCCTGAGAGAAGTCAGATGTCACTAAAAAAGGAATAATAAAATTGAGGTCTAAATGGAAATTGAAAAAAAAAAAAAAGTTTTTCTCCGACAGGTTAATCTCAGCTAATTCCTCTTGTGAGAAGTAGCTTTAAATAATCATTTCACTGACAAATTCCCCTGTAACAAGTTTTCCTTTGAAATGAAACAGTTTCTAATGCAAGCATAACTATACCTGAGTTTGACCAGAAAAAACAGCATTACATTTTGGACTGCTAAAGCAAAAACTCAACTTTTTTAGAAATTTAGAAATTCATATTTAATATGAAGGCAATTTGGATAGTAATTTTACTCAGAAGGGATAGAATCAGCTGTATATACTGAGTGAGAAATTACTGAAGATACAAGTCTTTCCTAGATAAATGAAATACAGCTATTTACATGTCCCAACAACAATGCCATCTTTCTTTCCAAGTTCACACAAAAAATCCAGAGTATAAATCAATAGCACAGATTTGGCTCTCACACACACCCAATTGCCCAGGAGATCTTGTCATACACATCATGCTGCATTCACTGGCTTTCCCAAATCAATTGCCTTCACTTCTATCTTCTATATCTACTTGTGACTTGGGGGATTTTCCTTCAGGTTTTAATGTTTGGTTTGTTTTTGTTTTTTTTTTTTCAATAGGACTATACATCTCAATTGTGCTCAGGAAAGACTGGGTTTGATATTTACTTTGGGTTCATATTTACATTAGAACCCAAATTTTCAATAGTTTGTACCTACTTATCCATTAAGTGCTCATATAACAGAAGGACAATAATAGTAGCCTTCTGGAGGAGTAATTCAATAAATTCTTGCAAAATTAAACAGCAGCTTATAAAAACAAAAAAAAACCACAGTAATCATCACAGCAGGGCAGATGTAACAACCATGTATTTGTTTAGTGCATCAAGACATGGAATAGGATTAAAAATTGTACACAGCAACCCCAGTCACCATCACTTATTCTTTAAGCTATAAACCTAAGCATGCTTCTGTGCAAAAATTAATTACAAAATGGGGGAAATCAGATCAGTCACTAATCAAGCAAAGCGAGCAGGAAAATATAGCAATGTCCTACACTCCTGACTGAGTCTCAGGATCAAACAGCACTAAGTGCAGATGAACCAAGGGGGAATTATTATTCACTTTTCATCACTGAAACCGTGCTGCCCCAGAAAACTCTGACTTCTGTGGGTGGGCTGGTTACACACTCCTGTTAAATGTAACAAGGAGACTGCAGCACAGTGGTTGGAAGCATAGCAACACCTCAAAGGAGGAAGAAAGTTTAAGGGGGGAGCAAAACAAAGAATATTATGTCCTACAGTTGAAGGAGAAAGAAACAGCCAGGCAAACAGGACACCTGCAAAACAAACAAGGGTCCACAGCAGGCTGTGAGCACTCACCTGCATGTACAGCCTCACCAGCACAGCCTGCTGGAAAACACCTTCTCCATGATAAAATATCAGTGTCAAAGGTTAAAGGCTTTACCAGAAAATATAAATTCAGTGATAAAGCAACTTTTCTAACTCCATTTCACAAAGAGTTATTTCAAGCCTAACATTACAAGTGGTAGGATAGTGTAGCTGACTCAGAGATATGGGATTATTCAGTGCAATTTGCAGTTATTTGAAATTGGCTTATTTATACCTCTGTATTTTTACCAAACCCAAGAACTGCAGGTATCACTAACCTCCACTAAAAGCTGCTCCCCCCCTTTAGTTAAATCACAGCCACATCCTACAACTCATGCACTCTGTCCTACCTCTAGGTCCACTAATAACTGATCTCTAAATGTTTCACAACTTCAGGATGACACAGCACTCAAGTATTGCCAACAAACAAATGACAAAAGCCAACTGCTCCTTTTTCCAAGATGTGACACTAATTTACCAGCACAAAGTTGTGACTCAGCTGTTTTACTCCAGCTGAAACACTCCTGGTTTGGTGTTGGTGGAAGGCATTTACTGAGGCAACACTGCATGTGAAGCTTTACATTCTACATTGGACTAATTTAACCATAGGTAAGCATTTCTCTCAAGTTCCTGGCTGAACTTCTCCATTAATCAGTTATTTTTCTTTAAAAAAAAATATACACCTGAATTTTACCCTATCTGCCAACTCTCAAAAAGAGGAGTAGACTCAAACTGGTTGTAAAACGTTGATTTTGCCAGCCAGCAAGTATGCAAGTAGCTTAATCATTAAAGCTGCTGCTCCAGTAATCACACGTATGCTTTCAATTGTTTAAGTCACAACCAGAAATTATTATATTTTACATGCCATAGGAAAGCAAGATGGAAAGTTACCTGCTGTACCCTGTCTGTATTTATGCACCTGAACACGCATGGCATTGGGCATAACAATGGCAATTTGGTACTTGGATGTCATTTCTGCCTGCTCAGTACACTCTGTACAGCTTCCTTACAAACATGTCAATGTAGGATAGCAGTCAAGTTTAAAATCAATTGTGCCATAGCTTTAAAGAGTTATTTTTGTAATCCAAACCCACTAGATCCATGTTTGTAGAATCCAAAGCATTTCACAGAAAACCAGACAAGTGTATCCGCACATCAGCAGCTCCACAGCACAGGAACCATGAGGAACAACAGCAGGGGCTTCTCATTTACCCTTCCCATGAGGCAGCTCATGCACAGGAGCTGCATAGAGTGTCTTGATTTACCCAAAAGGTACTTTAAATGCCCATATTGCCTGATGTCTATATCCATTTTCAGATGAGGAAGTACCGGTAGCAAAGTCCCTCATGGATTTCATGCAGAACTGCAAATCCCTCTGTTTGGGTGTAGAAAACTCTGTCTTTGCTAAAGCAACTAACTAAAAATTTTCACATTTAATTTCACTGTTCCTCAACATTCAGTATACTGTCAGAATGGGAGAAAACTACATTCTACCCTAAGTGCAACTGCTAAATCAGACAATTATTTCAAATGCTGCTTTTGTTGAGCATCCTAATAATTGTCCCATCTCCAAGACTGCCACCTTTAATCCTCTTTGAAAACAGCTTCTTTTTCACGCATTTAGAGTTCCTTATTTTATAAGTAATTTACATTTTCCCTCTGGCTAGTTCTGCTGATAGACATCAGCAATTTGAGGCTGTCCCTACAATTCACTTGCTTTGTTCTTTGCATTACCTGAGACTGGCATGTAGGTTTAGTTTGCAGGAGGTTTAAATCCACCAATCACCCCAAAATCCAAATCAGTGATTTCAGTAACACCTGAAACTTGGAACGAACTTGGGAAAGAACAGGAAGGCAACTCCCAAACTTCAAGGGACAGGAGAGAATGCTTTAAGCAGTGACATTTAGTTTTGCTTACTCTATGCTGGGTATTTCTCCTGGGCATTTCGGTAGGAATAATCACTACTCCAGTGAGAATAAGTGCACAACTGAGTGTTATTAATAGACTGATTTGTAAACATCTAAAGCATGTATTGATCCACTGTCCACCTTGAGGAAAAGCAGCCTGTGGATCAGAAATAGCAATTAATTACCACGACTTTTTTTAGTGAATCCTGCATACAAACAAAACCTGAAATATTTGATTAGATTAATTTTACTGTAACACTTCAAAGATGAACTAAAACCCTCTTGGTTCATTTAAAAACAGAGATAACTCTGCTCTCTTTTAGAGTATCACAGAATCACAATAAAAGTTGCCAGAGGCAGTAAGAAAACAGTAACAAAAACCACCAAAGACAAAACTTCACAAATCTCAAGTCCAAGACATTGACAGGAATGGTTTATCTAGCTCTGCTACTGAAGGCTCATTTGCAAATATTGTGACCACAAAATGCATTACAAATTGTTTTCCTACCTCATTATTGCTGATTGTTAGGTAACATAGTATTATTGGTACTTTTTCTCAAGGTGTGTAATCACTGCAAAATTGCTTTATCTTGCTTTCCAGAAATTTGGAAGGCCAGTCTTCAGATGTTTTAACAGCAATCTTTCCATTACAGGGTCACACATTTCATTTTAATATAAGCAACAAACTCATCAGGATATTTTTACCTTCTGATAGAAAATCAGATGAACTATGCAAAGACCAAAATGATTCTCCAACTTCTGTACCTGAAGTATATTGACAAATTATTTACAAGTGTGACCAGTGGGTAGCATATCTCTTCCTGAGAGCTTCTAAAACACACAGTGAATCCAAAAAGAAGCAAAACAAAACTCTTAAACCTCTAAAACTCAGTTGCTTCTAAAACAGCTGAGTCAACAATCACAGAAGCTATTTCTTTATGCAGAAATAAAAAATATTTTTTAAGAAACCAGCAATGGTATCGGCATTACCAACACAGAGCACATGGTTTGGCGTGACATGCATGAATTTACAGCCTGAACTACCACTACAGCTTGAGCATCTGGCTGAAATATTTCTCTCCACTAAACATTACTGTCTACAAAGAGATAAAAATTAGGGTGCTTTCTTGAAGTTCTCAAGAAGTCTTACTTCAAAAAGATAAGCAATTGAAGTTATTCTATCAGCAGCAGCTCCATCACAAGGAGCCATTTTCCTGAGCAGGGGATATTTATCATGAAAGCAAAGTGCACAGTCAGAGCAGGGAGCAGTTCAGCCACACAGTTGAAGGATGAGAGACCAAGTGCTTTGGTACCAAAGTTGGCCAAAACTTTGGTACCAAAACCCATCAGCCCAGTGAGTGTCTGCGTGAGGCACACTGTCAGTGCTGATACTCCAAAACAAACTGAGCCGGGCTGATTTTCACTGTTCTTTCCTTACTACAGTCATACCTGGAAGTGAAGGCAGGTTTTACACACTTTAAGTACCCCCTTGCCTACCCAGAGCAGTATCTCCTTGTAATGAAGCATAATATGCAAAACTGCTCTCAATATATTTTCTTCCTTGTAGTGCTATATCAGTACACAGCCCTAAAATCTCTGACGTCCTAAGAGGTGGTGTGGCAAACAGACTTTTTTTTTTGCAAGCTTGTATTGGAATGGGGCAGAGACAATACCTAACCAAATGCCATGAAGGATCCTTTCAGACAAAAAAAAAAACAAACTTTGTCAATACCAGACAGAGAACTTCAGACAGACCTTTTGAACAAGAAGTAGAAATTTTACAGTAAAAACCGCCACCACGTATACTGTCAGATTAGGATATTCACTGAGAACTTATCAGAAAAATGCATTTCAAATAAGTCTCAAAGACAATAAACCATTACCCTTAGCACCAGGCAAACCCCCCACAGTACTAAGACATGGCTCAATTCAAGTGATTTTGAGTGAAAAGCTGCTCTGAATGAGGCACATAAATGGCTTGACCTCAATTTTCCATTTCACAAGGCAGGTTATTTTTCAGAACATCAAATACCCAACCACAACACGGGTCAGCTGTTTGACCAGACTATGTTTAGTGAATGAAATCTAACAGCTCAATTACAACTTAGCAAACTGAAGCCATTTAATTCCAAAATCCTAAATCATGCTGGACAACTATGAATTGCAAAACTGCACAAGGTCAGGAACTCTCTTCTGATCCTTGGCCACTTGGAAGAAGGAAATTGCAGAAAACACCTCCTAAAAAGCACAAAATTTGAGCACTGTTTTCTTTTGCAAGCACACCATTATCTCCTGTCTCACTGATGGAAATAAGTTTACTTTGGTCAACATGTTTTCTGAACTCAGGAAGATAAACTTATCCCATGCCCTGAAGTAATGAATTATAATTTACTACTGCCACAAGAGAGCCTTAATTCCAATCTAATCATTAGCAAAATGGCCAACTTACATAGAGAGTGAATTTTAGAAGAGTGGAAGGACTAAAATCAGAAAAATTACTTTAAGTGCTGCCTAATCTACCCCTGGAGCTAGAGAAAAGCAGACAGTATTTGAGCCTGAATGTGTCGTTGATGGGTTAAGCCAGTCCACACAAATTTGAGATTTGAATTTGGGACTCACAAACAGGACTCAAGGGTGTGTAGCTACAAGTAGTCTCAGAGCTCAGCGCTCCGAACAGAACAGAGCCATTACCTTCTACACCCACTAAATGCTACAATACCCACAACCTTGCAAGAGCACATGGGCAAGGCAGCAAAAGGCAGGAATTCATATTTTCCATTGGCAGTACACTACTTTTTACCTACATAGCTCTAAATAAGCAAAAAGAAATCACTTTTTTATTGAAGGTGCTTCAGGTACAAGAAACCAGGACTACCTGTGATTTGGCTTTCTTTAAAAGACATTCAGGAGCTAAAAAGACCCAAAAAGCTTCAACTTAATGACAATTTTTAAGTTTTACTTTATCCTATACTTACCTGGTAATTAAACCTGTAATAGATTTTAAATTTATTTCCACTCTTTTAGAACTATAAATGCTTACACCAGCCAGGTTATTGTCACATTTCTATTCATAGCATTCTGAATGATAGTGACTACTTTCTTTTTACATTTATTATAAGACTTAAATGGACAGAAGCAATGATGATGCATAATTTTCACTTTGTTAATTCAGCCAAGAGAGTCTTATGGATTTAATTAAACTTCTACTTAAAAAGCTCTAAGCTTTCAACATATTAGAAATAAGGAAATACCATGTTTTAGTCATTTAATGGTGCAACCACCTCAACCCAAAAGTATCTTTACCCACAATCTGCTTGGTCATTCCATCACAGCTATTAAATACAACTGCGTAACCTGTTCCTATAAAGCACAAAGCTTAACAAACGTTTGTTTTTTCTGCCAGACACAACAAAAAAAGTGCACAAAATAAGAGGAGGCCTATTCCTGATGGAATATGATAGCAAGAATTACACTCAGACTGGAAGCAAACTTCCATTGGAAAGAGGATTATTTGAAACGGTACTGTGGGTCACTGAAATGAAAGACAAACAGGGGTGGAAAGGAAAAAGTGTAGGCTACCATAACTGAGCAACTGTTCCTTGTCACTAGTTTTTGTGTTGAATTACTTATTTGACAGCACAAAGACCAACAAACAAACATAAAAATATCCTAGTTGATGACGGGTACACAACAGTGATTACATAATCCATGCAGCCAAGATTTCAAACATAGAAAAACAGCACATAACTGTCAAGTGTAACAACCTTTCAACATAACTGAAAGGAACGACTTTGCCCTCATACCTTGCATTATTTCAGAGTTAGAGAAATGAGAAAAAACATTATGAAAAGCAAAACACAAGTTGTCAGAGTAGTTGCCAGAGCTTGCTTTCTCCTGCATAAAGTCTGAGTGGTTCAAGGCCCTCCAGACTGTTTCAGAGCTTTAGATCTCTGCCATTTGTTTGAGACTCAGTGGCTTCTCTCATCTGTCTGTTCCATTCGCTGTGACACAGTTTATCCTGGCAAGATTTTTACCTCACAAGGATTTTCTTTCTAAAGAAGTTCACATAAATCTGCTTAGGAGCTGAAGTGCCTGTAGTTAGTGGCTACACTGATGATCCAGAGGAAAGCCAGACACGATTAAGACACATTGTCCAGTTTTAATGTCTTATTCTGTTTCCATGCAAAAATTAAGGGGGTTGGCAAAAAAAAATCAACAATAATGAAAGTATCCAAGCAAGGATAGCCCAAACAAGAGATTACACTCAAACTCCAGCTTTTAGGCCAGGTAACTTAGGCCGTTCTCATCTGAGGTTATGTAAGATATGGCAAATTCTAATAATTATGGGGGAAGGGGAGGAAGCAGGGATAGTTATTAATATAATTATGGGATTATTAATGTTAATATAATTATGAGCAGGAAATCCCCACAAGGACAGATGACAGAGTCCACATCCCATCTCCCAGAGAAACGAGGCAACAGAGCCATGAGCTGCTGCCTCATGTTGCAGCATTTATGAAGCCAAGCACTAAAAACTGTTCTGTTGGTTGAAGATTTCTATTTTCTCCATCAAGGTGGCAATCAGACCCATTGAAATCCTCTCCAGTAGAAAAGCTGTGCCAAGTAGGTAACCCTACATACTTAATACCATAAGGACTACTTTTCTTAGCATCACACCAAGCCATGTTTGATATGTTGCACATTGGTGAGTTGAATAAAGCATCTTCTCACTACTCATTCTACCAGCTCTGCAGACAGCAATTCTCAGGTTTCTGGTGAAAACGTAATCAAGGATAGCTCAGCCATATGACATTTTAAATCAACCCAGCCTGTGTAATGCATAAGGAATAGAATTTACTGGGAGCAATTGGCTGGGGCTCTATCTTGCAAGATATTCATAAAAGCTTAGTCAAAGATTTGAAGATAATAAATTACTTCAAGGAAAAAGAAAACACAAGTTTATACTTTGAACAAGTCAAAGAGGAAATATAGGATGCATTCATCAGTGATTATTTATCTAGTGTTCCTATAATGACTTCAACACATTTTTACTTTTTCCATATATCTAGAGAAAACAGCCAATTTACTCTCCCTGAGTTCAGCAGAGCTATTACAAATTTCACCAACTGTCTGAACCCTCTTCATTATTATTCAAGTCTTGTTTCATGCATCACATGGTGATTTTTTTGCTTAACATTTGCTGTTAAGAACAACCTACAAAAAGCACAGAAGTCTAAAGGTGAGTTTAAAAGTTCAAGCTTTAACTTATTCGCACATCAAATTTAAATCTCCAAGAAAAAGAAAAGAGCATATTTTTCCCTGGGCCTTTCATTCTTGATGACAGCAAGGGAACTATGAAGGACAAAGTAAAAAGAAAGCAAATAGGATTGCTACTGTTGACTGAATGGAAACTGGCATCTTGATTTCAGTGGCAGCAACCCATCTTTTCAGTTTCACTCCTTTCAGTGAAACACAATGAAAGGTTGCTGCAAACAAGGATAGTTGAGCATCTACTCAAGTAGAATCACTTCCAGTAGCTTTTTCCCTCTTCATGTTTTAAATGCAATGCCATTTCTGAAGGAATGGCTTGCTGCCCAGCCAATTGATGAAGCACATTAGCTAAGCAAGACCATGGTGTCCAAACAGAAAGGAAAATTAACAGTAGCCACTCAAAACCAACTGTATATATTATTTTTTTTCCCACTAGACTCTAACGGGAATCTATTTTCTGCAAATTTCTTTGCCAAAGATGACCATTCTACTTTCAGGTGCCTCCAACTGTTACATTAGTCAACAATATCTCTGTGATGTCCTCAATACACATAGTGGCTCACCCCTGCACATGGCTGTTGAGAGTACACAGTCATCATTTCTACCCAATGGAAACTACTTTAGTTCCAGTTTATGAGAACTGGAATGATGGTATTTCCCAAACTTAGAGATTTATACAAATACATCCATAGAGCAAACTGCTTAAAACTGCCTAATATTTCTTCAAGTAGCTTTCATTGGATAACCCCAATTTACACTGAATGATGGCATTTATCCTATGAAAGTGCAATATATTCAATTACCACATAAGGAAAGAAAAAGGTAAAATTCATTATTCTTCTTCATGTATTTTTCTCCAAAATGATGCTTAGAAAATAAAGTTCTTAAAAAACTTTACTTGAGATCCCCATCCTCAGGTGACATGCCTTCACTGAAAAATCTTAAAATTACACTGAGAAAATGCCTGCAGAGTGCCCGAGAGCCACATCCACTTTGTGAGTGTTTCATTTCCCCTCAGTAACTTGGCCATGAGGGTGCCCAGCACAAATGTTGTTTTCCAATCACGGGGTAGAGATGCCCTAAGAAGGGTCTGACAGTACAAGCACAACACTTTTATAATTCAAGCTCAGCCTAGATTGCACAGCTGGCAACTCTGGGCTACTGCCTTGTGTTCAACAGAGAATGAGAGAAGTGAGACAAAAAGGAAACAGAATCATTTATGTCTTGTCCTCTTCTACTTAGCCCTTGTTACTCCTAAATCCCAATTCTGGAGCACTTAAAATGAACTGCAAGAGTTCCTGATTTGAACTGCATCACAGAGAAGCCACAGAATCTGCTTCCTCTCTCTCCTTATTGCAGCTCCCTGCTTCAAACTGAACATATTAACAAATTCCAAGTGAGGATCTCCCATTTTCCTGTAGGGGGGTTAGCCTGTGTTTTACTTCATTTTTCATTAGTGCACAGACCCTTTGGTGCCCCCGAGAGATTTTTACTCTCTTTGCCCTCTCTCTCTCTTTTGTCCCTCAAAGTCATTGAAACATCAGTCAGTCTAGAGTTTGTTACATATGCCACTAAAGCAAATAAATCTGAATTTTCTGTGATTTTGACAAGATAGCTTTTTTTTTAAAAAAAAAAAAAAAGGCAACCAACAGCCCATGAGTTGTTAAGATGCTCAATTTTCCTCAACAAGCAATTTTCTCCTTCTCCAAAATGCTCACCCACAGTCACTCATGTACATCAAGACAGCAATAGAGAGCACAGGATATCCTCAGCCCTAGTGGTTAATATTCTGAAGTGCCTCTTCATACCGTAATGCATTTTTGAAGCTAATGATTGCATAGGTCATAAAACACAGAACCTACTCAACTTGGAGGTCAATAGATGCTTTTGTAGCCATATTTTTGCCATATCACATGGTACACATCCATTTTGTTCATCCTGCCACGCAGTGACAGCCATCCCTCTGAATCTGCCATTACCAGAAAATGTGAAGATCAAAGAGATGAACCACACTGCTGTAAAATGACCTTCAATTTACTATTACATGCATAAAGAGCAGGGTGCATAGGCAGGCATATTTTTCAGAAGGAAGAAAGGTTGCTTTATCCCCCAGATCAAGGTTATATTAAGAAATCCTATATTCACTGGATTACTAAAAATTAACATTTTCAGACAGAGTATCATAAAATTATGCTATTTGAGTGATCAAACTCCACTAGGTTCAATATCTGTAACTTTTTAGAGACCCCCCCCCCACACACACACACAAATGCCAGCTGATTTCTCACCCATTCTGACAGGGACCCCAAACAAAATCTTACTCTCCCTTCCAATAGTTGTACTGGAAGCAACAAATTCAATACTGATAAACTCAGTCGTTTGCTGCATGTTTCTGTCTTAGCTTTATGAGAAATTATTAACCAGATGGAAGTGCTGAAGAGGAATAATTTGCTTTCCCTTAAATTACCACTATTAAAAGGTCACTAGTGGCACACAGCAGATCAGGACACACCAAAGAGAATCTGTATCAGATTATCAGCCCACTGCTAGGACCAAACAAGGCTGTTTACCTAGGTACCACACCAGGGAGTTTGCATTTTCTGTTTAAAGCAGCACAAACAGGCAGCACTGTGAGCAACATCGAGGCCAATGCCTGGAGTGATTTCCCAGCGCCTCAAGACAAAGCTCCATCCCAGTGCTGCCTTTCCCAGAGCACCAGAAGCAGCTCAGTGGGGTTAGCAGAGACGCAGCAGAGCTGCGGGAGGGCTGCTGCCAGTCTCTTGCATACATTCCATTACACACACAAGGCTGACATCTTCTGGCAAGATGCAGTTTGACTCCTTGGATGCTCCTGAATTTGGTTTGGAGCTGGAAGAAAGCCACTTCCAAGGCAGCAGAGTGTGCCAATATTCCAAGGGACACTGACTGTAGAAGCAACAGCTGCTGGAATAGGATGACCAAAGAATGTACAGCAGTTTAAATTTCAAACCATCAACAGCACTAGGTGAGGTCAACCCCTTCTGAGTATCTGAATATCCCCTCCTACTCACTTTAGTTTACAAGAGCACTGAAATGTGGGCTCTAGAGAGGGATTTCATTCAGCAGAACTAGGGACTACCTTACTGGCACAAACCCCAGCTTTATTCCCACAAAAAGGCCTACCAGATATTGCAAGTTTTGCCTGATGTGCATGTTGCAGGTTTGGGATCTCTGAGAAATGCATTCATTTGCTTGATAAACTATGAACAAGAAATCCATATAGAAATATAAGCACAAAGTCTCTGGACATCCACAGAATCACAGAAGTTCTGTAGATTACCCAGTGCAGGTATCAGCTCAGACTTGAGCACTTAAAGCAGACAATAGTTACACACTTAAGAGCAGAACATTTCCCTAAAAATCAGTGCAATATCCTAATCCCTCTAAGACTAGGGAATAGTTCCTAGCTGGTCTGTGCAAGTTTCTTCTTTCCAAATAACTATTTTCTCTTTCAAGTTTAGACCTTACAAGTTTCAATTGATACATTTTCTGCTTCAAGTTACACACTGCCAACAGCATCAATGCAAAAGATGACAATGGCTTCACTCTGGTTGCTGACACTCACAGGGCAATGAAATTATTTGACTGAAATGGAGTTCACAGGGAAAAAAAGATCTCAGAAAAAAATGTGACAGAAGAGAAATCTTAGCCAAAAGGCTGCTCACCTTTAAATAGTCATATCCAAATAACTAATCAAAATCAAAACCTCCATGGTCTCCTATGGAGGCGCGTACATAGAATGAGTGCTGCCACTAGGATTCAAAACATACTGAAATAGGGGAATTACAGCCTTTCCACTGTGATGTGTATGAGTCCTACTCAATAACCACCTGGTCTAGAGACCAGGCAAAATGTGGGGAGAAGAAAGCTTCCCACTGGATCAAGGTACAAGTTGCCTATGCCAAGTCATGCATCACTACTCCCTCAGTATTTATTTTTTTTCATAAGTATCCCTTTCTCCCTTTTTACAATATTATCAAGATAGACAATAAATTATCCTAGAAAGATGAGAAGGTAAAAGTTTTCCTTTCTGTGCTCTGAAATGCTACCTCTCACAGAAGCATCAACACAATTTTTATGATTGTCAAGTAGCATAAAAAACTGTCCCAAATTCTTCTGTCTAATTGAGAACAGCAGCATAATCTTACAAGGCCAGCTTTAGAAAGTGATAAAGAACTCTCTCTAAAAACTATGCTAGTTAAACTATAGTCTTAATGAAGGATAGTTGTCCATCCACTAGCTTTTTCCAAGGTAAAATTCAATTTATATTTAAAACACCATTGTACCATTTCAAAACCAGAAATACAGCAGAACAAGCATTTTGCATCAGCTCATGGCTTATTTTTTAAGGAAAAAGGAACAGATTTCCATGAACACTCATAACTAACATGAAATTCTGAAACAGTAACCAGTAGTGCAAGTATGCAAAGCCTCCCAAAGAATTAGAAAACTGTAAAAACTAATGGCTTTTAAAAACACACCATTAACTTCTCTACATAACAAATTCAAACAGCAAACCAAATCCAGTAATAGCAACTCACACATAAGAGCCAGAGAAATAAGAATATGAAACAGTTCATAAAAGCAAAATCATGTCTTTCAAGAACATGAGCAGTATGATAAGGGATAGCAAAAAGGTAAAAGCACTTTTAAAATCACTATTTGAATCCTGCAGTGGTCTTGCCAGCAGCATATTTATAGCAGCTGTATTAAAGATTGGAACAGAGGCAGCACATCAGGCTCAAGGTAAACAGAATCAAAGTCTCAACAAGCCAAAAAGCAACTTGTTACACCCTCTAATTCAATTTCTGCCAGTGGCAACTGATCCAGTGTTCCAATTTACCATTCCTTGGAAACTAATACTGAAATACCTTCTAGTATTCCCCATGTCCATCACTGTTTATTTGAAATTGAGTTGCTACTATGCTGAAGAGATTACATTACATGTTAATGTCCTTTAGAAAATCTCCTGTAATCAGGAGCACAAGAGAGTAGTTCTTGTCAGTTTAAACCATTCCTTCCCTTAATTTCTGAATTTTACTTTGATTTAATTACTCTTGGTGTTTGACATCATTGCCTAATTCTTCAGAAATCTTTAGCCACAGAACAAGTGAGAACTTATTTTTCATTCATCAAAAAATAAAATCAACCAACAGTCTCCTGGTACTGTTTGCTGGTTTTGGTTTGGGGTGAGGTTTTCCCCTGAATTTTAATTACTAAGGAGCTCTAGAATCATTTATTATTGCATACCAACCCTCCCAAAGAGTTCATGTACAAGTCACAGTGGATGCTGTCATTTTTAGGCACTTAGAAAATTGGAAGTGATTATTGATTAGGCAAAAGCCATGTCTTCCAGGGCTCTAAATAGGACTACATGAACCAGGCTACAGAGGAGAAAAATTAATCTCTCCACAGTGGCATTCTCTGCAAGCAGCACAAGCATTTAATGGCAGTGCTTGTAAAAACAGAGCATTTCAGGACTGCTTGGGAAAGGTTTTTCAGGAGATTGGTAATTGGATGCAAAGCATTAGATCATGAGTGATCCAAACATCATCCAGCACAGCACTGACCTTTGGTGGTTACTGTTCAGAAGCCTAAGAAAATAGAGCCATGATCTCACTCCAGTCTTGAGTGAGAAGGCATCAATTGCACAAAAGCACAGACACAGCTGGAGTTAATTGTCACTCCTGCTGTCAGTCACCAAGGAGATTATGGATTCTGCCAGCCTTCAGTCCACTCAGACATTGTCTAGACTTGTTAAAAAAGCACATTTCTCTGCTTTAAAACTACAACCTATGAACCCTTCCTCAGACACAAAGACAGCAAGGCAGAGACACTGCAGTATTTCTTTTGAAGTTAAGCAGAGTCTGTTCACATGAACACCCTAATTTGACTCCCAGTTCTATAAGCTCTATTATGGAATTGCTTTCTGTTTCACTTGATTAAGAGGCCCAGGCAAGCTGAAGGAAATTATTTGGCAAACACACCACCCACCCCTGCTTCCAGTCACAGAAAAATCAGGAAAAGTCAGAAAAATCAGGAAGAACTACAGTACATAACCTTTCTGTACACCAAAATCCCCATTATCAGTACAACACTAAGCTGTTATTTGGAATACAGGGAATTGCTATCCCACCAAATTCCTAGTCCTATTCAAAACAGAGGAGCAACGTCACGACCTCCTTTTGCAGGGGATAGATGTGCCCAGGAACATTTTTGTCCTTTGCTTTTCAGCTCTCTGACATTTAACACGTTGTGATTTCTTCCTGGACCTAGGATGGAGATGCAATGTTCTCCAAAAAGAGAGAAAACCAGGATCTAGAAATCCAAGGATACAAATCTTTAGTGATTAGAAGGGAGAATAGGCTGCCCAAAAGATTTAATACCCATGTAGAACTTAATACTACTTACAATATGTTGTTTCAAGGTAGATACTGCAAGAAATCTGGTTCTAAAAATGTTCATTGAGCACTAGATCCATCACTAAAACCAGAAACCTCATTCACCAGGTAAAATGCACTCTGAATAAATACACCCAAAAAGAAGTCCCCCACAAAGTTACTGTGCTTTTTTACACATATTTAAAATATTAAACTCATGTCAAATAAGAAATCCATAAAAATTGTAAGTCTAACATTTTTGTTGATATAGTGTAGACAAACTTATAATCAATTAAGAAGACTTCTCACAGAAATTGACTCAAATGCAAGGTTTACAGAGGTCACAAGCAACAAAAAATTAAAGTTTCACAAAGCTTCTGGATTTTAAAGGCTACCCAATCACAGACAACAGAACCAATTCTGTTACCATATAGAATTAAGCAGACTTTATCCCCCAGTCAGAAATCGAATTAATTTAGTGATTATAAATTATGCACAAATATTTCTGTAATTAGTCAGGGGTCTTTTCTTCTTGACTGTGGCTCAGTCAAGAGCAGCTGAACACTTCCTAATGCCCTGCTACTTCAGCTCTAACTCTGAAACCACCTGTACTCATTGATCCTTAAACCAGATACACAGCCTAAGAAAAGTCTGCCTGGTTACGAGTTTAGGTTAAGTCATTAGTACCAGCTGTATAAATAGCTTGTGTATATGCTTTTTATGATCAGAAGAAAATATCACTCAGCTTCAAAGACACAGCACATGATGATTTGCATTTCTGGATTCTGTCTACAAACTAATTATTTGTTTGGTGCTCTAAGCAATTAGTTCTTGTTACTGGAAATGCTATTCTACATGGGGGAATTCTTCATCCTAATATTTTTACCCTTTTGATGGGAGACTTCTATTTATAGGGTTTAGTTCACCCTTTTTTTTTTTTTACTTTTTAAGTACATGGAGTTTGCTTATTTGGACATGTTTTGTTACTTTTGGATACTTCAGAGCAACTTGAAAACATTCCCATTCAAGAGGTCCCCTACAACAAAATGGGATTTGAGAGGTTAAAGATCATTTGCTCTGACTATTCATTTCTGAAACTATTCCAGTAGTACTTTCAGCTGGAAGAGCTATTCCAACTTGAATATTTCCTTAGTACTGATAGTGTTCTCATGGCTATTAAATTTTTCAGGCATCCAAATACAATTCTCAGTTAAAATATCAGTTGAAACACTCAATAAGGAATAAAATGAAAAATTTGCACTCAGCTTAGGAGACTTCTCAAGCATATCATGCATAAAACACTCTTTAAATTCCATTTCTACATTCATATGTAATTCACACCTGCATCGACTCGCTTGATCTTTCTTTCAGGTATAGACAGCAAAAAAACCCTCTGTAATTGTGTACAATTACACACAAATGTTGAACAAGATACTAATTTCCATTTACTGTCAGGAACCCAAGAAATCCATACCACCTGTATAATACATATGCACATAACAATTTATATTTAGGCATGTACACAAGAACACCCTGGAAAAAAACGAGGAGGAGGGAAGGGCAGAATAAAGAGGTATATAATATTTGCATTATTTCTGGGAAAGTGATAGGAAATGCTTGGGCCATGTAGCTTCTTTGCAAAGATGGATTCAAAATTTCCCATAGTTGCTCTCTAAAGCACATGTTTGTAAAGCACAGAGCACCTTTATGGGACATTCACTACCTGCTCCAGCTTAGTTTTTGTCTCATTGACTGAAGTTGTGAGCAATGCAATTGAAAAATCATTAACACCGTAACAGCCACATGACTGATGGACCTACAGCCAGCTCTTGTCGTTTTGTGGAACTGTAAATTGTGAACTACTTGCTACATTTCAGTTTTATTTTCTCCACACTTCACAGTACATAACACAGCTGACTCGCCCTCAGTTATCATGTCATCTTTGCCCTTCTTCCAAAATATAACAGGATCGTGACTCCTGCCCCATCTGAACCTGCTTAAAACAATGCTGCTCCTCAGCAGCTTGCTTTGAATTGCTTCCAGATTTATCTCTATTTGTCCTGCCTTTAGTCTGAATAAAAGCAAATGCATAGAATTACATCTTTCTAATGATACAAGCATTAAAATCATATAAACCTCAAGAGAAGCCATTGACTATTGCAGCATCTTCCACCTTGCCCATCTCCCCACTTTGTTCTTTGCAGAAATTCTACTATAATCTACACCAGACACCCTCCAGGGAAGGCCATGTAACAAACAACAGCTGGCACAAGCAAGAAAATAGAAATAAAAGCTAAGTTTGGGTCCATGTGTCACAGAACCTGGTCTTCTTGCCAATGACTTGCAGTACTCCACAATTGTTGCACACTCACAACACTCACCCATCATCATCATCATCCAATTGAACATTTTCAGCTATTTTAGTGCACAGTCTCGTGTTTAACTACTGGTCACCAGGAATATTTAAATGAATTCAGGCACACTTTCTTCACCAATCACTTGGAAGTAAGAAACCTGGATTATCAATCATAGGCTACAAAAATGGCACGGATGATCTGGGTCAGCACTGTGCCCTGAAGGATGTTGCAGGTACAAAGTAGTTCAGTTGCAAGATAACCTCAATTTCTACATTATCTGCATTTCCTTATTTCAACAAGAGACAACCCACAAAAATACATACCTAATCTCACTGCATATTGACAGTGTTTGTCTAACAGTTCTTTTAGTGGCTCTTCCCCAGTGTAGCACTTCCACAAATACAGGAATGATATTTAAAACCACACCCACTTCTCTCCAAATCACATTTCCCTATATTCAGTAGGGCAAATGAAGTTCTGATGTATTTGAAACATGACCACTGCCTGCAGGAACTGTACTAGGGTAACACTGGTGGTTAAGAGAATCTAAAATCCCTCAGAATGTCACTGCCCAAGCAAATCTCACACTTGGATTCCACTCAAGCCTCCTCTGACATGTTACCTGACATGTTTCAAGCACTACAGGATCAGATCCTACTTAGATGTGAACATTCCAGTGCGTTCCTAATTGCTCAAATTGTGACTGCATCTTCTCAACCACAATTGAATCTGAGTGTTTTCAGCCCTCAATTTCCTCACTCATATTCCATAGAGAAATTTAATTTATGCTGGAATCCACTACATTTTTTCCAAAGGTAGATAGAATACTGGTTCCAACCAACTTGGAGCTTGCCTTCAGGACTTGTGTACAAACATTGCTGGATCGTTCAAGCAAGTATATTAATTCAAGGTCTCTGGAAAAATGTGCCAGTTAAAATGTCTGCCATCTCTCCTTGCAGTCACCAGGTTTGTGTTTGGTGACTGCTTGCTTGACTCCAGCACCAGGAAGAGTTGGCATTTTAAAATTACAAGCTGCAGGTAAACTTTGAAGATGTTCTTGCCATTGGCAGTATTGGCTGTTCAATTTGCTCTCTTCATATCTGCTCCCTTCTTCAACACCTTTCCCCACACAGGAAAAAACTACCTAAGTACTCTTCAGAGAGGAGAGACTAAATCACAAACACTTCAGGACAAAGTTTGAACAACTTCAGCTCTTCTTTGCAAGATCTGTGAATACTATTTCATGCAACTGAGTATATTCATCACCCTCCCTTTTCCACAGGCCACAGGAAAACACTGCATTCATCTCTCCACCCCTGAAATGCACCAGGGAGGGTTCTGGTATCTCTGCCAGCATCCTTAGGAGAAACAGACTCTGAAACGTTATTTTTAAGGAGACTGACAATTCTATTCACAGCATACCCTGTTTGCCTCTGCAATTTATAGCCAAGATTTCCATTCTTTAATGAGGAATTCAAAGTCTGCATTACATTTATATAAGGAGGATCTATAACCCAGGAGTGCCAGCTGCAGCCCCACAAAGCCACCAAAAGTTTATTTTGTCTCACAAAAGAAAGCAAGCACCTTTCAGAGTCATCACCATTTCCCCCTCTCCTGGATACAGATCCCTCCAGGCAGATTTGGCACACACAGTTGCATTAAGAGGACAAGAAAGAGCAATTCTGTCAGTGAAGCAGGTTAAAAAAGCCTGCCACCAAGAGGCTTTATCCCAAAGGCAATTCTCCTCTGATTCACAAGAGCAAAGCCACAAAGCCAAGCAGAGGTTCCCAGAGGTGCTGGGAAAGCCATCTCCACTTTCTCCCAACAGCATGTTGATCTCTAGTAAAAAAAATTCCCAGCCCTGATCCCTTTGCTATCAATTCTGTAACATGCACTGCCCTGATTAAATAAATTAAAACCTTTCAACCACCAGCAGTTTCAAGACTTAGATTAAGCTCTCCTATTCTTAGCCAAAAAAAAAATAAAAAAAAAAAAAAATAAAAAAATAAAACCCAACAAAAAACTCAGCACTTAAAACCAAGATAAAGTGCTTGGAAGAGCACATTTCATCTCTTTCTTAATGATAGTCCCACTATTCCCTAAAGTTTGAGGAAGGTCTTCAAAGCAGCAACAGTTTTTTTTTGTCCAACTGCTCAATAGTTTGGTCTAGTACAAGACAGAACTAACATAGAACGAGGTACCTTTTAAAAATCACCAAAACCAGCAGATTGCAGCTGACTTCTCCTACAGATACATCTCTGAAGCATCTTGGCTCCCAATTCCTGGCTCCCATGACAGGTCCCATCTCATGCACCCTGGGATCCACACAAACAAATGGACTAAGCAACACTGCTGAAATCCTGCTGCACTTGATGAACTACAATAAGATTTCCCAAGGGAGTTTTAATTTGTGTCAGTCCTGCTCTCCTTCAATCCTGCAGCTCCTCTGCAAGTTTCTGCTCAAGACTCAGCACAGACTGCTCAAAAAATCAGAAAACAGGAACTCAGAAGTATTTCAACAATTAAGCTTTCCCTTAGAGTAGATCCAACCATATAAATCGCACAATACAGAACATTTCCCTAAATTTGATTTTAAACTCAAACAAAAATTAAACCCACACTAATAAAAGGACCTTAATACACGGATACAGCATTTACCAGGCCAATGAATAAAATTGAGGTTTATCTCAAGGGAAAAAAAGCCAAACAAGTCTAGGTGGGAGATAATAGGCACAGCACCCTGTGTCCACATTTCATGTCTCAAAGAATAAGTAATGGGGATGTTTGGACAAGTATTCATCAAAACAAAGCCTCCAGTGGCCTGTGAGGATAAAGAGTCACATTTTTTAAATGCAAACTGGTCAATAACTCATTGTGACTTTTAAAACTGGACTCAAGGACACTGGCAAAAGCAAGATTTGAGAACTGTAGCTATACTATCAAATTTCTAACATGTGCAACATTTTGATGGCCATAGCCAGCAAGACACATTCCTTAGTGCATACATTTGTAACACTCAGGATTGTTACACTGGGTGATTTAAAGTCACCCTGCAGAAGAACTGGTTTGAAAAGACAGTAGACAAGACAAGCTTCAAGGCCAGCGGACGGGGGAAAACTGAACAAGCACTTGCTAATAATAAAATTCAGCTTAAGCACCTGTGTATGCAGACCCAGCCAAGCCAACAGAAGCCGAATGAAAAATTCGAAAGTACAATTGAGCAAGACTTGAAAAAATATCTATCACTTAAGAGATGCATTTCATATGCATATGATGTTAAAAACTTAGAAGAACTGAAAGAACTTAATATTGAAGCAGGAGGATAAGAGTCCATACCATTGACAAAAGATTATTTTTTTCCTCTTAATACAATGAAGAAATCACTTCTATTAAAGTAATTGTTTCCCTCAATACTGCTAAATTGCACTAAATATTAACCTTCCTAAAACTGCACAATGACAAACCCTTATAAAAAAACTTGGGACAAGAAAAAACAGTGATATGTATAGAGAGAAACACAGTTGAATAGATCTTTATAGAGACTTCAATGTTTCAGAATTGAGTTCATATTGACTACCCATACAGTTTTATATGAAATCCCAGCTCAAGTCTTTCATACAAGTTCTTCTACTTCTCAGTATTTTTAAATGGAAAACTAAGATTTTAATGAAGTCATTCATTTCATTGTATTAGGCAATTAATCCTTTGTCTGCTGTACATTTTCTCTGCAGCTGTAGGCATGCATACATATGTCTAGCGTGTGCATATTTATATTTACACCAGGAGTACTTAAATACCCAAATACAGTTATGTATTTATGTACACAACTAAAACCCCATGTCAGCTCTGAATTGATGCCTTTTAATGGGGCTTGAACCATCTTCAGACCATGCTGGGGTTTACTGCAATTTAAGACAAACAGGCTGTGAAGTGGCTGACCTTTTTCTCCAGGAGCAAGAATACAATGTCCCAAATTCTTGAATGCGTTATTTGTATCTCTTGTAATAACAAATATCCTTGTGTATGTGCAAAGATAACCCAGCTCAGGGCTTGTTCACAGGGTTCAAACCAACCCACCCCACATGGATACCTGACAGACTGGCAGCAAATGCTGTCATCTTACCAACCACTATTAAAAGCAGGCTACTGCCTGTATGAGGTTGCCAGAGGGGCTTAGGTAGTGCTGTCACATGCACATTTCACACTTGGTTTGCTACAGGAAGCAACATAAAACATCAGTGTTGGCTCACCAATGTAAATAGGAAAAGACCAAGTAGTCTCCATAAAGCAGCATTCTCACATGACACCAGGCACCCACTGAAATCTTAGCTACAATCAAGTTCTATGAAATACGCTGCTGATATACCTTGCAGATCAGATAAGGCAGAATTTTACACCAATCTCAGTTTTCCATCTCAATATATTCTTTGTTGTGACAGGCAATTATGCAGAGCAGGACAGCCCTCTAAACTCCTGTCTTGTGAAACAAAGATCACTTTAATTAACATAACCAGTACAACAAAACATTTTCCAAACTTCCACTCAAGGGAAAAGATTCCCTTCACAAAGACAGCAGCTTGAGGGCATTGAGAGGATTTTTTGGACTTGGGGGACAGGGACAGAGCAACACTGCTCGTTAGTTTTCAATTTTGTGCAGCTCCTCATCTGGTTCGCCAGCTATTGAGAACTGACAGAAGCGTCACCTATCTTATCTGAACAGGTCTTATCTTGCCTTCTCTTGAGACAAGCAGGACTTGTTACTGCTAAAGGAAAGAGTACTGCCTGGTATCTCTGAAAACACAGATTCTCAGAAAGAAAAGAACAGTTTAATACATCAAACAACACATTATCCCTTCAATAATGTTTATGCATTTTCACCTTTTCAAAGTTTCTGAGTAAAGCTTAGAAATTAAATACGTTAATGCTACATTCAAATAATTCTCTCTTCTAACTCAAGCCAGAAAATAATAAATACAAATCAGGAAAATAAATCCCTTTTTTTGTTACTAAAAAAAATTTCTCAGTTTCCCATATGAAAAGCCACATTCTCAACAAGCAGATAACAGAAGAGCCAACATTAGTGAAGAGGGTTAAAGTGAGCTGTCAAATTACCTGCTCTCTGAGGATAGGCACTACAACCCCAGCATGCATCCAGTTCTCACATTCAGGGTATGAGAGCAAGGACTAAACCATCTGCTAGGCTTAACAAGGTCCACATCCCATTTTTGTGATAACATCTTGCCCATTCCTGTCACATGAGGGGACAGAACACATTCCTTTGGTTTCAGTCCCTTGGATTCCTTGGACTAAGCAAGAAATTGGCAGCCTCCCAGGCTCCCCATGGGGTGGAATAACCAGATAACCCTCCCTGAGCCAGGCTATGAACAAAAGCACATAGATTTCCCAAAGAGAGAGACTGCCACCACCAAACCCTCCTTCCCCATGGATAAAGGGGATGGAGAGCAGTGCAGCAGGTGCAGGAAGCTCTGCTAAGTTTCCACCATTGCCATACATTTTCTCTGCACCAAACACCAGTTTGCTTGCAGGAAGAAAGAATAGATTCTATTATGTGAGCCTATTTACTGCAACAAATAGGAAAATGGGAAAAATTATTATTATTACAATAAAATTATTATTATTATCTATCAGGCATACACTGACTGCAGGAGAGATGAGGTGGCAAGAGGATCTTCAATAGCCAAAGAACTCTTCCTTCATCTGACCAGCTTAATATATTACATTAAATAAGTGTTAAAATACAGAGAAATCACATATATCTAATAACTTTATGAGGAGCATCCAGTTGCAGATTTCTTTTTTGCACCTGACTAAATTTAATGCATCCTTGCCATGCACAAAGAAAAGCCTTGTGAAATGAGAGGTGCTAACATTTTCTAACAAATGGGATGACATTACAGAACAGGATCCTTTTTGTTACTCGTGAAAAGAACATGCTCCTGGTGCAATTGATTTCACACATAAAAGGCAACAGTTTCAAAGACCAACACTGCTATTTTTGGCCAGTTAGTAGAAAGCCATTTCTAAAGCTGATAGCAGCTCTGACAATTAATTACAAGCTAAAGATCAAGCATGTCAAACCCTTGTGAAATCCCCAGACATGAATCAGAATGACTCCTGAGGGCCTCCACAGAGTTCAGAGCAAGAATTCCCTCTTTTTGCAGATCATCTTTCAGTGCCTCTGAGCTGCACAGATTATCAGCATGAATATTTTATGGAAGAAGATCAAGGTATATAGAGCCAGGAGGTGCACAATTTCCTGAGTTTATGTACAACAGACTTGCCATGGGTAAATAAATGCTCAGTTAGGAATTATACATATTACAGCCAGGTGAGTAGTAGGGAAAGACTCAAAGACTAAAAAATATTGCAGAGAAAACTGCAATTCTAACAGTCCACACCTGCAAAATTCACTTTCTACAACCATGCCAAGCATTCCAGAAAGGTTCTTAATAAGGTTTCTAATGAATTTGTAAAGGTTCCTAATGAATTTATGCAACAGCAGTACAGGTCTACAAATACACTAAGAACATAAACAATATATTTTAACTATTATGCCATAATGTTCTTCATGCTGATCTAAGTCAGGGTAAGAGCTGAAGGACTTTTCCTTGTGAGATCACAGGCCCAAAAAAAAACCCAGTCATGGCAAAGGGGGCAATCCTCACTCTTCCAAGCAGGTTGAGCTAATCAATGTATCTGAACATCTCCTGCAGAATTTGCATAAGAAATCAGTTGAAATAGTTTGTTGTTAGGTTATTACCCAAAAAAAAAAAAAAAACAACTGAAATAGGTTGGCACTAGTCATTCAAATAATGACTTGAAGTTTCCCACAATACCATAAAGTGCTGATTCTCCTGGAAAAACAAAGTGGATTCTAATTTGCCATTTAGCCTGCCCAGAAAGAGACCATGCCAACAACATGAGATAATGTTGAATTTGCCATCTCCAAGCTTCCTAAGCCTGGACAAAAGGTTTGAAAGGTATTTGTACTCTGATTAAATTCAGCAATCAGTGCAGTAAAAATATATTAAAAGAGCTTTTAGGTAGACAAACTGCAACAGTATTCCATTTCTCCTCCCTGGACTCCTGTACTTGTAAAAAAAAATACCTTGGTAAACTTTCTGCTTCTACAAAGGTATATGGACTTTCTGACACTGTAACAATTAAAGTCAACATGGGAAATACAAGCCAAAACAGAAAATCTAGATTCTGAAAGGAATATCAACCAAGTCAAATCCAACTTTTAAAAATGAAATCCTCAAGAAATGAGTCACCCACTCCCAAAACAAATGCAACAGGAGAGACAATTTATTCACTTGAATTTTGCATTCTCCTCTGCCTTCTCTGTTCATTTTATGTGCAAGCCCTGCTATATTAGTTACTGCTAATACAGTGACATTTTTCATCCAGCCAGATAAACAAGAATCCAGTTAACAGTAATTCAGTTGCAAAGTATGTCCTCTTTTCTCTGCTTTACCAAACTGAGCCCACCTTCTGAAAGTTTTCACAGCCACAAGCCAGGCCACAGTTAAACATTGCATTTTGAGTCACCTTTGTGATCCTTTAGCACTGATGGGAGGAGTCACCACACTCACAGCAATTTAATAGCCATGTTTCTACTCATTAGGAAGAAAGGAAAAAGGCACAAAAGAACTTTCTTATCTCGGACAGCTTTCTGAAGTGGTATGGAAATTCTGCACATCAGCAAATTCTTACGGGAGTTTGCAAATAAAGTTTTTGAATTTATTAAAATTATTACATTATTTTAAACATTTTTAATATTTTAAAGATATTTTTAATATTTTACACCTCATTCTTAAACATGAATTACCAATTTTTTTTTACGTTTTTAACTTGTTTAAGCACATTTCTTAAATAACCCTCTCTACAAACATGGGGGTTCAGAGGACTTGTGGCATTTCTAGGTGTAGGAGGGCTTTAATTTGAAAAGAGGCTTTTTCCACTGAGTCTGTTTAGTTCCATGCAAACTTAGTGTCAAGAAGAGAGTCCTTTTTAAATTTTACAGTAAGAATTCTTTATGTAAGCTAAAAAGCTCTGAACCATAAGAAGAAAAAAACCTTGGTCAGAAATGTGAGCTTATTTAAGTAAACAAGAACTATCATTTCAAGTGAAAAAACAAACAGAATAAACACAGCATAAACACATAAACATATCATAAACAGAAACTATCATTACAAGTGAAAATGTGTCCTGGAGCATTTTTCACCAGGTGCTGCTTTACTTCCCACACTCTCACAAAACACATCCAGAATTGCTCAGCCAAACACCTTCCCAACAGTAACCCACAGAAAAAAGGAGCCATAAAGCAAGCAAACAGAATTGTACCACTTATATCAGAAATACAGGCAATATCAAAGGCCTTCTCCCAGTTTGAATAGTTATGCACAATGCAGAAGTCTAGCATATGCTTTTTTGCTAATGGTTGAGACCTCAAACAGCAAAAAACCCCCAAAAATAATCCCCAACCAACAGCATAAATCATCATGTAAAAGCTCAACATTTACTGAGTATCATGATCATAAAGCTGCCCAATCAAGAGAGACCAAGACAAACTTCACGCTTGTACAGAAATCCAAACTGAAAAGCATTAAAATATACCAGTGGAATGACTACTGCACCAACCAAGACAAAAAATCTCTGCTATCAATCTTCAGTAGCCAGCTCACATTGGTTTTTTTTGCTGTTTTATGAACAACTTCTTCCTACAGAATCATTTCCAGGCCCTTACTTCAAGTTTACTGTGCTCGACAGATCAGCTACAATATTTTGTCCCATAAAACAACAAAAGCCAAACAAAATTTTACTCACCCACAGCCTGTGAAAGCTCAGGCACCATTACTTCACACTCACTCCATCAGGTTCTCCTACCACCAAGAGTGAAGGTGGCAAAATGAAGGAGCTCTGGAACTTTCTGCTCTTATGAAGGCACTTAGCCCAACAGCAGGTGTTTCCTCTCACTAATCAAACACCTTGATTGCTTACAGCTGTGCCTCGTTTTCTTCATCACCAGGTTCTCCTGAGGAGTAATATTAGCTAGGCAAATGTTAGCCCCTGTAGGACTAAAATTATATAAATTTGTTTATAAAATATCTATTTTTATATATTTCTAATTTATCTGTATTTATTTATATTTTATATATTATCTTAATTTTATATTTATTTATATTTATAAAATTATATTAAATATACACTAAATATTTATGTTATTTTAAACGTCAATATTTATAATTTATATAATAAACCAATACATTTTAGACCTCCAGGGGCTAAAGTTAGAGGGAGAATGAGTAGAAAGACATGGTCTGGCCAAGAAATAAAAAGAACTCAAAGCCCACTAGGAGTCAAAGTTCCCTCAAATAGTAAAGATTACACAAGCAAAATAGAAGTCTCCAAAGCATCTAACAGAAACACTCTGTATAGTTACATCTATATAGTCACCATTTAACTAAGTAAGAAACAGGTGTTAAAACCTTTCTTTATCTTTACAAAGACTAAACATGGACAGCAAAGAAGAACATATGGAAATGAAACATAATCTTGCAACATCCAGGTATGTGTGAGACCAACCTTTTGAGGATCCTAACAATTACCAAATTATCTCATCAAGAGTCAGCTGCCAAAAACTGCCCCTTCCAGGGTAATGTGGAACATCTGCAGCTTGTTTGGATACACACAGAAGGAAAGGGATCTCATTTTAAGATTAGTCTCTAATTCTTAAAGGATTGCCAAAAATAAGTGTACACTTACTTATATAGTGTACACATAGCACTTACTTGAATACCCTGCCAAAAATGTTGTTAATCTGATAACTAAGAATATGCCATGAAAAGAAAAAATAAAATATTTCTTTCAAATATTCCTTGTTTTACAGAAAAGCAGGATCCTCTTCAAATACGTGCTGTGGGGTCTTTTTTATGGTAAACTGAAGCAGTACATAATGAGAAATGAAAAAGTGAAAGGTTCTTACAAGTATTTTTATCTGTACTATGCAGAGGTCGGTCTGTTACACTCAAAAATCATTTTCAACTTACACATTTCTGTTGACCTTTCACCTTTGCCAAATCTCTAACTCATGTAAAACTCTAATAGGTACACATTAGAGTTTTACACACAAACTTTTCTTGTGAATAAGTTTGCAACAAATCCTTAGAGCAACAAATCCTACAAGTCCACCCTCAGTGAAGATGGCAAACACATGAAGAGAATATATAACACACAATACACACTCCTTGAAAGTGGAGGAAATGAGATTTGTCCTTCCTCCTGAAAAGATGCATGGGGATGACCTGGAGAATATCAAGGACTTGTGGATCATGGCAATTTACAACAGCTCCTGATTTTTTGCCAAGAATCAGGGAGTCCCAAGGAACAACTTCAACATTTCAAAGAATGTCTCACATGTCCAGAAAGGCTCTGACACACTGACTGAAAATACTGGGAGGGAGGAGGACAGGCAACATCAGCCAACACAGCTTTTTGGGTGCCTTGCACATATTCCGCCTGAAAAGCCATACACCATAATTTTTTCCATGGAGATTCTCCCCAGATCCAGGCATCATGGTGAAGGAGTTAATTAGAATTACTCAGAGAACTTCATCTTCATTATGACTGTTGTCCTCCCTTCACTTGAAACAGCTCCCACAAGACCTTGACAGAAAACTTGGTTCAACCACCAGGAGGTCAAACTTGATAAAATATTCAAATATTTTCCTTTCTAGTGTATTTCCTTACCCCCTACATTTGTTAGATCTGCCTATACTGCAGTGCCAGCTATCTGCCCTAACATTGTTATTCCCTCTCTCCCATCTCACAGAGCTCATTCTCATCTCTCTCCAAAGGGTGTTCAAATCAAAGGTTCTCATTTTTTATCTCTTTCCCTCAATTGTCTTTAATTAGACTATTCCTTTCTTTGAAGTCAAGGGAAAGAGTCCTGTTAATTTCAATGAATATTTAGCCTGGCTTTTTCCTTCAAGTGTTCTACCTCACTTCATCTTCAAACACATTGTTCCATAGGGACAGGGATGCATCCAAATAAAGATCAATAAAAAGGTAATTATTGTGTTATTATTAATTGAAGAAACAGAATCACTTTTTCCAGTGTCAATGAACTTCAATACACTAATAAAATTAACAGATATCAAAGTGTTTCAGGTCTGAATAGAAACATTTACACTAAATCTGACTAACTTTTCTACATACTGGGCAAATAGTCATGCATTTTGAAATACAAAAATATCTGCAGTGCTCCAAGATGAAGCTGAGCAAATTGCACTGACTGAAATGAGAGTAGACATTATTTGCACCTTCTAAGCATATTTTCATCTTGGTGTTTAAAATAAGGCCACTGAAAGGAGAATTTCCACTGCCCCAGCTGTCAGTACCTGGTTTTGTGACTTGTCTGCTGGGGACTTACTCATTTCCCCTTGCATATCTGAATTACTATTCACTTGGACAGACCTGCTCCTGATTGCACCCTGATGATGTGTCCTCACTCCAGCTCATGGTACTGGCAAGATAAATGTGTAGAAAGAGAAAAGGGGCAAAAGCCTGATAAATTTTAGATCCAAGAGATGCAATCACACCCTTTCAGTACTACCTGACATCTTCTTGACAATATTAGGAGGGAATTAATGTCTATAGGTATTGGCTGATGGAGGTGAATTATGGTAAGTTCTGGAAGGCAACTGTCCAAAGCAGGGGAAGCTGATTCATTACCCAGCAATAATTCATTATTAAGACATTTAGGTCCACTTGTGCACCACAAAGTCAGAGGGAACAGGAAACAATAAAACCTATAAATACTATTCAGGCTAAACTGTTTGCAGCTATAGCCATAGAGGCACATAAACACAGAGACAATAACACCATCTTAGAAAAATTAGGTGCTTTGGAAGCAAATTGTCAAAATTATCAAATTATCAAAATTACCAAATTATCATTTGGAGACAGATGGCTGTCTCCCCCCCATGCAATGGAGGTATCAGCTCACTATTTCTCAGGTCTGCCTGTTTTCTATAGGAAACAATGATCGTACAGCTAGGGTACAAACAAGGGTGCAGAGCCTTGGGCTTTGATCTCACATTGCTAAACTGAAGCAAATGGACAGGAAAATATTTGAAGCCTGAATACACCCCTGCAGATAAAGATCTGTATGTTAATACTGATGTTAATTAACTAAACAGAATTTAAAGATGATACCTGTCTGCATATCACATACAAGTGTCTTCTCAGGTGTGTACAAAGAATGTGTCTATTTCACAACATTTCTTGCTTTCCTTTTTCTCTGCCTGAATCACACAGATGATACATTTCTTGACCATCACCAATTTTTGAAAATTCATTACAAATCCATTTTGCACACGTCACCCCTTATGGGAATTGTTCCCTAAAGAGTTTAAGTACTAGAACAATGGACTGCTGCACAGCACTACCTTTCAATTGTGAAATATCTATTCCACAAAGAGGATTTATTGTAGTGATACTTCTCAAGAATACACAATATTTTAAATTTCACTGACATTTCTCACTAACAAAACAGCACTTATACTTTAGCAGTGGTTCTAATTTTAATAAAGCCTTTTCTTTCCTCTGGGTGTCAGTTGTCCTCAAAGTCCTCCTGTGTTAAAAATTATTTGTCCAATTTTGTCTAACAGACCCAATGCATTAGTTAGAGAGTACATGCACAGCAATATTTCAGAAAGATTATGATCCTCTTCCCCAAAATCTTGCATGGCAACTTTGGGTTACTCTGATCCTCTCTCCAGCTTTGACTTCTGAACTTTTCCTTTAATGTACTTTCTAATTCACTTCATTTATACTGATGCTGTAGTTTTTCTCTTTTTGTAACCTGGTGTCCAAATACCAGAACAACCACAGCAGTGAGCACCTGACCATTTCCATAAAATACCATTTCCATCTTCCTCTGCAAAAGTCTTCAATCAGCGTCTTATTAAAGCAAGTTTTTCCAAGCAGTTTCCACTGCTTGGAAGAGTTCAGAATCCTTTTCCTTAAAAGGATGGGGAGATGGATGGATGATTCCTGTGCCTTGTAAAGGTCCAATGCAATTCACCTCTGGATACCAAACAGTTCTTACATCTAATAGGAGATGTAGTCACAGAAGATGAGACTATTTCTCTCTATCAATGATATCTTGCCCCCTGGCAGACATCAGGCAGTTCAAATAAAATTTAAGGTTTAGCTCATGACACTCAGAGGATGCTGACAGATGATGGAAGCACTGTCACAGCAGCTCTAACTTGACTTTCTGTCTACACTGCTGAACATTCTAAATAATTTCTGAACAAGATCACTCGAAATGGGCAGCAAATCTCCAAATCATCCATGAAAATACAATGGCCTCCAAGAGGTGTTTGCTTGAGTTATACCCCTGAGTAAGGGAAGGCAGCACTTAAGCAGGTTCATAGAGGATAACAAGAGTAGTTCTGTTCCTAAGAGCTGCCTCCTTCCTGTGCCCCCTCATTTCACATGCACATCTGAGAGGTCAACATGCAAGAGCTTTTTCTTAGTCTGTTCTTGAACCCTCTGACTTGTTCTCATCTCAGTGTATCTAGATAACTCAATTTACTGAGATATTAATAACTTTTATTATCTTCCAAGCTACTAAGCAAACCAGGCGGGTTATTCTGTCTAATAAAATCCAGATCTAGCTGACAAATACATTTACTTCAGGAAATGCTGTCACAAAAGTAGACATTTTCCCTGCTCATCTGAGCAGAGAGGAAATCACACAAAGGTACTAGAACAAAGCTATGAAAACCAGAGCAAGGCAAACAATGGTTGGCCCAGAATTGTTTCACACACAGTAAAAAAAGTCAGAACAATTAGGAGGAAGTCCAAGATTATTTAGATGATGAACATGCATCCATGATAACACTGCATTAGGGGAATGGATAGACACTATAGAATTAGAGCAGCTGCCAATATTAGACTTAGATTTGTAGACTTAAACTCACTTCTCATTATAAATCTGTACACAAATTTTTGGGCCTTTCACTACTCTCCCCAGAGGTTTTGGCTTTGGTATTAGTTTGCTTGGTGCCAGTTTGAATGCCACTGGACTTACATTATAATTTATCTTCAGAATATTGAATTAGATCAACTTTTGCCATATTAGCATGCTTGGGTTTAACTTTTACCCTTGTTTAAACTTATAAAGTAGATAAAGGACAGGGCCCTATACTTGTTTACTTTTTATGAGGCACAATTTCTGCATTCTGTGAAGGCTTCCTCATTAGTTTTACTCTGCTTGCTAGACTTAATTTATCTACTCTAAAAACATAACAAGACTGAATTCATAGACATGCTAAATGCTAAACTGGCAGTGAATTACTAAAAGCAGAATTTACAGTCTAATATTAAAAACATAGTTGATACCTAAACTAGAAAAATTGAGAGGAAAAATAGATATCCCCAAATGGTGCCAGAAGATTATTGAATAGATGCACTGCATTTTTCTTACACATGTTTGGCTTCAGAAACTTCATGTTTTAAATATCAACCTTAGCAGAGAGAAGTCAACAAGTAAAAAGCTTTTCTTACATTCGGATACAGAATCACAGTACAATGATACTTGGCAACAAAGAGCAGTAAGCAATCAGCTCCTAAAGCCACAACAATATCTGTATGGCACCGCATTGAGTTTCAGAAAATGCACTTCACTGAAAAGGAGAGCAAGGTTCGACTGTTGCTAAGAACCCACCACTCTTGTTCCTAATGTACATCAAATCCAAAATCTTTTATACATTTCTGCAAAAAGGAAATTAAGTAGATTGGCACTTGGCAACTCATATTTCTCCTTTTTTGAGCAATCTGCATTCTGTTTCCTCATGAAAAAAATAACAGGTAAGACAGAACATTTTTTTTTGTTGCTATTTCGGCTATCATTTCAACAACACACTACAGTTCTCAGTCCAACTATTTTACTTCCAAGAGTGATATATAAATATATAAGGTATATACGTATCATTTCTGCATAAATGCACACACATACCTAATCTCCTTGTTGGACCAATACCCCTTTGCACCCCAGCATGATTCCAGCCAGTGCAGCTCCTACCAGTGCAAGGATCCCAGCCCAACATCATCAGAGCAAGTTTTCAAAGTTATACTGACATGGGCAGGGCAAAGGCTTGAGGCAGATTAAGAGCTAGGATTCAATTAAAACTTCATACAGTGCCACACCACCCCTTGTGCACAGCTTAAACAGCAAACCCTGGTATTTAATAAACTGTATTTAACAAACTGCAGTCTATGTTCTGGAGCCAGTCTATTATCATATTTCACAGGAGAAGGAGAAACCCATGTGGGTTCAATGAGATCTACCTAGGAAAAGAGATGTGGGCTCAATTACGTTGTGTAGTTATTCACCAGTTTGCTAACTGGCAAGGCTAAATAACCAAGCGGTAGAGAATTTGCACAACACATATTTGAGTCTACACACTTATTTCTGTCTACTGCACCATTTGGATCTGGACCATAATTTCTCTCAGCTCACTAAAAGTAATACTAAAAGTATTACTATTACTAAGATACTATTATTAGTATTACTAAAAGTAATACTACTGTGCTTTGCACATATAAGTTGTAAAACCAATGTTTACCAGCCAATTGCCAGATGCATTCAAGTATCTGAAAAATATTTTTGTGTGCAAAGTATTTTATAATTTCCAGTACACTTGAAGTTGGTGAGCACATACATTCTGCCCCATTCTACACCACTGACAAGCACAAATTATGCACAGGAGGCATTCTGAGCCTTGCATCTACTCCAGAACTTGGATAGTGACTTTAACAAATCATCCAACATGACTACAAACTGAATTTTAGTATTAATGAGAATATTGCCTACTCTCATCCCTCCCAGAGCGCACACACCTCTTAGGGAATCTAAGAGGTTCTGGTGGATGACACTTCACTTTACATAATTATGTGAGCTTCAAAATAAAAAATACAATATGGGAACTGAAAAAGAGAATAGCGCACACGGTGCTTCAGCAGCTGCAGCAGGTACCTTGCTCTGGGTAGGGCAATAAAACTGGCAGCAAGTGAGATATTATTTATTCACAACTTTCAGGAATATCCAACGTAACTAAGTTGTAGTTTCAATATCACAAACATCCCTCCAATATTTGGAGGGGTGGTAAAACTTTGGTCTTTGGTTTCTACCCAGCAGTAGGTCAGGCCAGGGAGCTTTTAGTGACTGCAAACAGACAGAGCAAAGCTCTACCCTCACCTAAAACCCAGCTCCATCAGAGGCACTCTGCCTTCCAGTTGGAGGCCCTGGATCACTGCCATTTATTGTCCCCAATGACCTTGCACACAAGTCAAAGCAGGCCTAACTTCTTAATTTAACACCAAATAAACTAGTCCATAGTTTATATAGTCCATACCAACTACAAGGAATTATAGCAAATTACACACCTTAAACCCTTTGTGATACAACACTTGAAATCAGTCCCAAATTGTGCAGACCCTTCTGCCTCCATTTCAAGAATTAGTCACTGTTGCTTCTAAATAAGACAGCAAACAACTTTGTATCTACACACAAAGTCTATAATACAGACTATAACACAGAATTATTTACGTCCAAAAAGCAAATTACAGTGCAGTTCAACAAGGCTCTTATCTCCTTACGATATCAATTTTCTGCAAAAACACTTTATACTCTATGCCATCAGTTAAACAGGAAAATGAAAAAGAAAATTACCTAAAAGCCAGAGCTTTTTAGATAGATAGATATATAGATAGATCTAAAACTTTCCATTGTGTTTAACCATGACCCATTTATTTATTCCATGAATGCTTATCTGTGCCCAGACAAAACTAATTTTTCAGGCCTTCTTTTGGTATTTTCAACAGTCTAAAAGGACTGTTATTCTGGGTAACATCAAATGTGAGTTACAGGAATTTTGCTATGAAATAAAAAAATCATTACAATACAGGTAATTTCAGTTTTCATGGGTTTGACCCTATTTTGTATTCAAAAAATGCAGCAGTTAAGATCTATTTATAGCAACAGCAGCTACATGACATGGTTAATAAAACCTTATGAGAAAATTCTGTAATAGTTGTTTCACATACTTTTCCAGGAAGCTTTCAAGATATCTTCCTTTATATTAAAAATACTTTCAATTGAGCACACCAAGGAAAGAGTCAGCAAATTTCCCCTCACACACTGAATTTCTGGATCACTTTTTTTTTTTGCATGTACAGAAAATCTTCTAAAACACACCCTAAGAAAACAAACCAGATTTCTTACTAGTGCAAATTTGGAAGAAGCACATGAGCCACGGGTAAACGTATTCCTCATTTTCCTCACACTCATGTGTTCTTTTGTCAGTTTTAGGTTAATTACTGCTGTGATGTACCAAGTGACTGATTGGTAGTAAAGGTGCTTTCTTTGTTGTGGTGCCTCACAAGCTCAGTTAAATAACTTGCTCACCTCCAGGAAATTGCCTCCAGGATTTTTGTTGCCTGGAAGGATTATTGGCCACTAATAAAGCCTGTTATTCTGACACCCTATTCCATTATACCTCCAATAAAATCACATTGCAGAAACCTCCACTACTTCTGTAATTCATCATTATGTTTTTAATTCATCACTGTAAACATTTACGGTATATTGCTGAGTGAACAGCAAAGTCAGAAATATTTCTTAACCATTGTATAAGTATCAAGATGCCTGGTATATTTTCATAGCAATATTTTTTTGAAAGTAAAAGGCTACGTATTAATAAATTATGTGTTTCAAAATTTACTTGCTGTACCTTGGAGACAATTAGAGAAAAATCCCCCATCTGCCTCACTACTTTCACCACATTATCACCAAAGCTACAAGCCACACCTAAGAGCAAAGAAGTCACAATGTACAGAAGATGCCACCAAGTTTGCAAACAGCTGTTGAATGCTTCCCATCTCCCCCAGATGCTTTACAATTACAATGGAGTTTCCATCAAACCAGTGGTATTCCACTCAAGTATCAAATCTTAAACAACAAATGCACATAATTATTCTATTCACATAATAGCCAAGTAAAAAGTCATCCAAAACATGATTCCAAGTATAATTTTCTAAGTTATACAGCATTTAAAGCATTAGCCAAAATCATTATCTATAAAAGTTTATATACAATTTGAATAACAGGGTACAGGCCAGACTCAAAATTCTCTAATGCCAATGACAAAATTGCCAAGATAACTCCTGAGCCATGATTATAAATCAGAACTGCATCATGGCTTCTAAAATACACTCATGATATTTGGGTGTTATAAAAGCCCAGGAAATCAAGGAAAGGTGGATTGTATAGAATTGTTATCCAGTCAACACAGTTCACACTTAGCTTTTGTATAATACAAGGCAGGAGGGTAATTTTAGGCAATGAATGCAGAGCATATTGTTTGATAGCTCACCTTCAAGAGATTATTCTTATTCAAGAGTATTCTTGCTATTTTTAATCTATTTGAAGTCTTATACTTTAGACAGGTCTACATGCCACAGCTGTGTCGAGAATCCCCTCATGGGTGACTTTTGCAAATGAGTTATCTAGACACATAAAGCTTGTTCCAAACATAATTAGAAAGACAAAAATGCACAGATCTGAAGTACATGCTTTCTGCTACTTTCAAACATGGCTTCTAGCAGATTTGAAGAGCAACTAAATAATTAAAGAAGAAACGCTACTACAAATTTTATAATGCTAAAGCTGATTTACACATAGAAAGAATTATTTAATCTACCCTTTGCATCTTGAATCTGTAACTGCTTCTCACAGTCATTTATATAAGAGGATTTTTCTCCTCAGCAGGATATTAAAGTTTTACCATAATTCATCTACAATGGACAGTCATTTTTCAAAACTAAATAAAAACAACTGCTATATAAACACAGAAATTCAAAATAACTTACTGGCATATATAACGACTGCACATAAAATAGATAAATGTTTTAAATAATTAATTTACAAAGTCAAGTGGTTTTAAAACATGAACCCACTTAAGCCTACAAGTGCCCTACACTACAATGCAAATGGATTAATAGACTCACTGATTATTAATTCTGTAAAGCCATGCTATGCTCATGATGTTTATGATGTTATGACAATCTACACAATATTAACCATAATTAGCAATCAACAGTTCTCTTTCAAGTCCTTAATTTCATGTTGGAGCCTTATTCTTTTAACTAAGCAGTTTCTACCCAGTGCAAGTCCTAGGAAATGTCTGACTAAATTCAGGCACCAGAGGAACACCAATGGGGGTGTAAGAAGCCAATCTCAGGGCCTGAGCAATTACAACAAAGCAAACTACAAACAAATCTATTGATCTTAAATAGGTACATTTGGAGAACTTAAAAAGAAGCTCTCCTGCTCATGGGATTGAACGCTGGTGAATTGTTTTTCTCCACAGCTCAAATGAGAAACGGAACTGAGCCTAGTCACAAACAGAAAGGAAGAAACACAAAATGGGTTTAATTTGTACAATTCAAGTCAAGGAGATGAAAGTGTTCTTCATTGCAAGTACTCATATCACAAAGAGATGACCAAAGAACCACCCCCACAAACAACACTTAGGGCTGTGCAGGTTTCCTAAAAGACTGTGAGAAAACCTGACTCATTCAAGAATCTCAACTTTCTAATCTCTAAATAGATTTCATGACTTAGGTCTGTTTTCCAGCTGGTGCTCTCACCTCAAAGTCTGGATATTCAATCCATAATGTGATGCCCCTCTACTGTCCTGCATTTTAGCAAACTTTCCACACTTTCTTAATTTCATTTACAAAAGGGATTATGTGCCTCCTTACTCAAAGACCATTTTGACTGTGATTTTTTAAGTTATATGTGCATTTTTAGTTGCAGACATCTGCAGGATACATTTCCTACCCATTTCAAGAAATATTAGGTTTCTTTTCAAAGCATTTGAGAGACTACAGGATTTATTTTCTGTCTTCATTTACTTGCAAAATTTCCCAATTCTCATTTGCATTTACTTTTACACAGAATAATTATATGTATCTTACATATTTTTCTGATCATGCTACAGTTTCAAAGATGTGCGGAAGAAAAGACATCAGTTTGCCAGAAAATTAATCCAATTCTCTTTCTATCACAGAGAGAAGAGCACTATAAAATATAAAGTATTGTCTTTATGAAGATTATGAGGGAGGACATCTCAGTCTGTCAGAATTAGGTGTAATTTATATTACAGCAATACATTTCCCAGCTAACAACTGCAGTCTCTAACAGGACCAGACCCGAGGTATTTGCACATCAGGAGTTTATCATGTGCAGTACAAGCTGTGCTAGGGAACACATTTATGAGAAAATACCTTTGAACAAGTCCAAGCGAGGGTTTTTTTAAGGAGTTAAAGATCAAGCTTATCAAGAGTCTTCTCAGGTAATCCTTTGGGGGAAATCAATGGAAGTTTCTTTGCTGAGTCAGCTTTTCACAGCTCATTCTATTCCCAGATTTTGCCCTTGACTCCTGTGATATGATGAAGTACAGCACCTTAGGCAGAACTGCTGTTCTGTCTCGGCCATGAAAACAGCATCATTTCACCATAAGGGCAGTCCAAAGAGGCAGACAGAGAACACAAAATTAGATCAGATGTACTATGAAATCCACATCTGGACAAGGCCTAGCCCACTATAGTTTTCTCCAACACAATTGTATTTCTTTGTCCCGTCACAGAAAGCAGGAACTATTGCTAATGGAGTGCAAACCCCTACAGCATGTGGGATCAGTGCTGTGACAAAGGGATGTCACAGCAAACAGAGACGGGGTGAGCTGCCTCTCTACATCATTACCAATGGACTGCTTACCATAAACTTTAATTATAAAGCATTAGGCATTCAGCCCACAATTCATAAACTACAGCCATGGTTACTGTCATTGGAATATTTTCATGTACTTACATAATGTATTTCAAACATACAGTCAAAGGTTATACATTTGAAATCATGTGTAACCTTCTGTATTGATTTCAAGATTTAGTTCAAGAATATGATTGACTTATTTAAATATTTTCCTTTCTCAAGTCACGGAGCATAATTAAATAATTATCAAAACATGAACTGCCACATCATCTTATCATCATGCTTATTCCATTACTCCTGTGGATTATTTGAGTTATCCATAATAATAAAAGTTCTAAACAGCAATAATTTAGAGAGAAGAGACAGGATAGCACCTTCCAGTTTCATACCATGAGAACTGTAAGGTTTACTCTGAAGGCATCCAACTTGGGTTCAGAATAATTCATTCTGTGTATGAGATCTCTTGTAAGTCAAAAGTAGGGAATATGCTTCAGCTTCTAAAAACTTACAATCCCTAATCTATTTTTTTTCAACATGAGTAATTTATGAAGTATTCACAGTACAAGTCCAAACTGAATGAAAACTACATTTTGATGAACTAAAATATCATTATTTTTCTAAGTGCAATAGGCATAAGATTGTACAGTAGCAAGGCCCTCCAATTTCCACTAACCACTAAATACCACACCTTAACTTTATACAAGATAAAGATATTTAACAAATTCTGTAGTGTTTGACAGTTCTAAGGCCACAGGTTTGCTTTTGAAAACTTTTACAGTAGAAAACTGTATTCTAACTGCTGTTCTCAACATCACCTCATGCCACACAAAATCACAATGCAACCTATTCATTCCCACTGGATACATAAAATATTATCATTAGTTACTAGAATTAATTGTTGGACATTATCATGCTCTTTAGAAAGGTTAAAAAAATCCTTTGTTGCCCTTTAACTGAAGTCATTTGAAGTGCAAAATATCCAGAATCAAAGTGCAGCATTAAAGGAGAATAAACAGAACTAACCTTATTAATTAATGAAAAATAGATACTTTTCCATAATGAGAATGGTTCCTATGAATGGTGTTTACTTTATAATTAACAGAATAAATATTAATAGAGCTTACAAAATAGTGCCTCGGATCAAAGCTTATAGCATCATACCCTTTCACTGTGCATGCTTGTTGGATTTGTCCTTTTATTCCTGTCATTGATTATCCTTTTCCCTAGTCCTCCTTCCACCTCTGATCATCATTCATCACACATGGTCTTATACTGCACATCACTTATCCATAAGAAAAAACAGTATGTTCTTCAGCCAGTGATCAAATTCCAAGTAACCAATGAAATAAGTATAAAACACAAAAGCTTTTTTTAGTTAATGTTATAACTTGCCTGCTGATATTACGCCTATATCATACAATTAACTTTTTTCATTCCTACTTCTAGATTTAGTTTCTCGTATCTTCCATTGTTCTCCTAAGATAAGTCTTCAAGCTGGTTATTCCAGAGTTATCCCAAGTATTTTAGCAAGGCAGGACATCAAGACTGAGGTTTACCTAAGTCATTTGCTGAAAGCCAGGAGGAAAAAATAAAATAAAATAAAAAAAAATCACAACAGCTTTTTTCTGTAACCAACAGCTCAGAAAGAAAAGCATATTTCCTTTCCTCAGTCCCATCTTTACAGTATGTTAGAATCAAAATCAAGTTGTTCCTTTTGCTCTTCCCCTGCTATTTCTTCCCCCACCAAAAATAAATACCTGATGCCATCTAGATCAACTTCTCAATGAAACTCTGCATTGACAGAGAATGGCTGCCTGAGCATAGAAACACAGAGCTCAATGCCTTAAACCCTTGCTAGTCCTTCATGAGAACGGGTCCATTCTTTCAGATGCAAAATGGCAACCTGAATGGCATAAAAAAAATATTTGATCTCTCCTGGAGTGCACAGCACAAAATATTTTGCTTTGCACATACTTGTTTAAGCAGTGCATCATCAAGGCTTTCTAGCCTTTACTAGAAAATGTCATTTACATGGAGGGTGGGACATTAAAGATACACTTTTACCATTAATTCATATTAAAGGCACGTTCTCTTTCTTTTAAATCTAAGTTGCACCTTCAGTTTGATTTTTGGCAAACAAGACACAGTCATAAGACAAAAAAAGATCAACCCAAAACTTCCAAAAGTGAATGTGACCTCTGTAGATTGCATCCTGTTTTATCAGCTGCTTCTGCAACATCTGTGCACCTAAGAGTAGCCCAAGACACAGCAAAGGACACACCCACTGCTAATTTTGATTCTATAGTTATAGTATAGTTACAGTAAAAATTCAGGGAGATATTTCAGGGGAAAAAGAGCAGGAAATAAACAGTCTATGAAAGTTTCAGTGGTATCATGATACAGCACATTAATAGCTTTAATGTGAAAAAAAATTACATATGGGCTAATAAAAAGCCTTCTTTAAATTCCCTCTGTAACACCTCCCCATGACTTGACCATCTGTACATTGATATATGAGTAAAAATACTTGAATTTATGGTTCCAAGGGACTTGTAGATTCATAGTAGCTGACTGCAGTGGCACCATGGTGAGAACACTCCCTGGACAACCTTCAGCTCTGCACAAGCAGCCAAAGTTAGAATTTCCCCCTCCAGCTGCTTCAGAGTCATGCTGACTTCACCAGCCAAAGAGTAATTTCACAAAACATCTGTCTGACCTAAAACAATACTTGAAAAGAAACAAGGGTAGTTTGAAGGTAACAAAACTTGGAATCATCTCTCCTCTGTAAAGATGCTACTGCCCATCCACTCAGCTCAAAACACACCAACTCCTAAAGCATTTTTTCACTCCCCAGTAATACTTGAATAAGCTACATAAACTCTTACAAAAATGATATGAAGATTATGGTTTTCTACAGGATATGTATAAAACATTGTTTCTAGTACAAAATTTACAGCTTCGGATTTTTTTCTCAATTCAAATTCCTGGCTTGGAAATTTGCTTTGTAGGAAAACCATATGACATTCTCCTCTTAGAACTCAAACTTCCATGTGAAATAAAAGGAGAAAGAACTTGAAAAAGTATTTAGGATTATCTTAAATTGCTCTAGACCAGGAACTATAGTAACTTTTTGGTTTTGATTACCAGCAAAATGATTTTACTAGGAAAACAGTTCCTCTGCAAACATGAACTGAGGGTTTCACCAATGCAAGTAATGAGAGATGATTCCTGTAAGTGAATGTTTCACCTTGGGATGTATAATCCAGCAAACCATAAGTTATCAGGAGCATCTGACCAACTTCCCTGAAGAGTCCTCCTTGGATTTCTGACTCAGGAGGATGGCCAAGCAGGGAAATCTCTTTATGGTGTTTGTTTTTGAAGGAGGAGCAGAGCAATGCTTTTACATCTTTGTGCAGCAGTCCTGTTTTTACTGGGCCTGAGTTACCCTACAGTGTAGAGAATTTCTGACTTTAGGGTTGAAATTAGAACAGCAAAACCCTAAATACCAAGGATGCTGTGTGTCCTTACAAGAGAAACATCAAAAGCTAATACACTGTGCCAAATTAAAGGTTTTGAGTACAAAGATCTAACAACAGAAGAGTCCATACATGCTTATGGAAAACAATATGAAGTGTATCTTCAACCTAGGGGTTAGAAATTATTCATTAAAATAGGAAGGCCCAAGCCCTCAGATGCTGTTTTGACTGTCTTCTCTTTTGATCTTAATGTGAAACAATTTATAACATCAAAACGGTGTTATATTCAGAAAATTTTTTTCATCGTAATGCCAACGTTCATAATAATTATAATTTGCTTTTCAAATCATCTTTGAGAAGAAAGGAATAATAAAATTATCCTACTAAATCCACTAGGGGATTATTGTTGCACTGGAATATCAAAGAACTTAGGATGCATTGAAGATTTATTGTCATACAAAACATTGAAGTGCTAATTATCTTAATCTGAAACTGGGTGTTCTTCCTTTGATTAGATGCTGTACATCAGTATGACAGTCTTAATGCTTTCTGGTCAGACTGATAGATGAAACCGATTTTGTTACATTACTCAGTATGTCTGCAAGTTAATACAGAAATAAAATTGTTTCCTTATAAATTTTAAATTATAAACTGTAGAGACCCAAGCACAGGACAGCTGTTGCTTTCCTTTGCAGTGCACGCTGTATTACAAAATGAATTAAGCAACTTCCCACTCCCCAAACTTGGGAAAATTATGGGAGTTTTTCCTCTGAGTTCAGCCTAAGAAATACTTCAGTTAAAGGTAATCAAGGCATTGAACATTTGAATGCATTTACTAATTTAAGCAACAGTACTATTCATATACTTAGAGCCAGGAGCATACACACCTCACCTCACTGATGAGCAGGGGGGACTTGCAAGTCCACAATTATTCTGGAATATTCACTGTGCCTTACAAGCAGCTGGATCTCATGGTTTTTAGCAAGACACAAACACAGCAAGAAGAATCACATTTTCTAAGATAATGAGCCCTTGTTAATTCTTCATTTATCTTTACTAAGAAAACCTAGGAAACCAAGTTTTATACCATAAATGGCTAAGCAAAAGGAAAGCACAAATTTTTCCTAAGAGCTATATGGGAATAAAATAACTTAATCCATTTCAAATTATTTCATGCACACCAAACCTTGCAAAGCAGGCATGAAAGCATTCATGCCTAGGCACAAAGTATTTCTGCTGACAAATGCAGTCTTTCACTTGCACATCAGTGTAAGTTAATAAAAATCTTTCAGAAGCTTCCTCAGTATTTTTCAGTTTTCAAATCCAGATTTAAATAACATCCATCAGGAATTTACATACACAGAAAAAGCACAGCAACAACAAATTTAAAACTGACTCTCTGAAGTAGGCAATTCAATTCTTAGTACGCAAGACAATGCAAACAAAGCTAAAAGCAATAACTAAAAATAGACATAATTTTCTCTTTTCACCAAAAGCTGATTATAACCCCTCTAAGAAACCAGCATGAGCTCCACAGGCTCCTATATAAGAAAGACACAGTGGCATTTATTTCTTGGATTCGTGGAGCGGGTTTGTGACCTGCCTGGGCAGGGTGAGGAGGGCAGAGCTGAGCGAGCACAGCAGGTGTCTGCAGCACCTGCTCATTCACACACACTGCAGGACCTCGTCCCAAATACAGTTTTCTGCAGATGATCTCATGCCATGCAACCTGTAGCAAAACTAAGGAAATCTAGGATCAGGTGGTGCAGAGAATGCTCACTGATTTACAAGGTTAATTTCCCATAGCAGCGTCTAGGCGGGTTAGTGAACTATGAAGCATTTTCCTTTCAGTAATGGAATAGAATAACATGCTGACAGAACTGACTGAAAATACTTAATTTCTCTCTCTTAGAGAAGAATATTTAATGCAACTTCTAAATGACCCAACTGAGAGAGGCATTCTTTCCTTACATAAAATACATGACGGGGAGAAGAAAATATATATTTTTAGAAAAAACCACTCCTTTAACTGTATTTGCTGTTTGCCACCGGCCTTTGAAATTCTTCTTCAACAGAGGACTAGCACCATGGAATAAAGCAGGAAATTACATGACGAGAATTAAATCTCAGTAAACAAAGCAGGATGCCAAATTTCAGTTTCCTAAAGTTCATGAGGTTGAGTTCTCCAACTCATGATGAACACAGTGGTATCAAAGGGAACATGACAATGGCTGATGTTGGCCAAGAGCCCACAAGAGATGACTTTGACTGCTGCTGAGTGATGAACAACACAAACAAAGAAAATTCCCCAACAGCCTCACAGAGAAGCCCCCTGCCAGCTCAGTATTGCTTTCATTAAGAGATGTCAGACTGCTTTTTTTAATGACATGCTCTTCACAACAGTACTCCATACATGAAATTTCATGTAAATGGCTGCATGAACAATTTGAACATACTGGAGTTACAGAAGAAAGTTCCAGCTACAGTAGAAAATTAGACATTTGATGTAAAGGAGCATCTGAACATGTTTTATATAATATTTACAGGTATTTTTATAATAGACCAGTATCACTCTATCCTGCATCTAAGCAAACAAATATTTAGCCTACAACCAGCTCAACTCTGCAGCATAACACTAATGACAAGGTTTCTTTACAAATTAATTTGTATTATTATCACTCTAATAATAACACATTACTATTACTCTGATAATAACCCATTAACTGCAACTCATGGAGATAAAAATACACTGCTTAACATGAACATTGTTTTACGTTGGTTTAAAGAATACAACTCGGAAGAACTTCGCAGCCTCTAAATTCATGTTTAGGTAACATCAGCAGATCCTTTTTTTGCCAGTATGCAGGTATACAACCTCCCTGGATGTGATTTAGCAGCAACATATTTCCCTAAATGATGCACAAAAAAAGACTTGGCACAAAAAACCCTTTGGTTCTATTTTCTAGAAATCATGACTTGGCACAAAAAAATCCTGTGTTTTATCTTTTCTAGCAATCACCATTTCCCCTGGCCTTGGTCAAAACTTCTTCCATATTCCCTAAATGCCATTAAAATCAAGAGACATTCGCTCAACAGTTGGCCTATTCAGGAAGGTATGATGGGTTCTGCAGGTAACATATTCAAGTAGTCTTTGCTGGGTACAGTAGGATTTATGTCAGCAATTAATATAAACTGAAACAAAAAAGATGATAAAATATTTCAGGTGTAGATATTATTGACAATTCTGCTTTTTAGGATCAGATTTTTTCCCCAAGAATGCTCAGGCATTCTCCTGCAGCAACAGTCTTTTGAACTGTCAGTCTGAATTGTCCATGGCTCATCTTGAAATTAAAGAAAATCCCTGGTAGCAAAAGTGAGGACTCAGGCAAAATCTATCCATTTCATTCTGCTGCCAACTTAATCTCAAGCTCTTCGTTACTCTCTGGGAGCTCCTCTACCAATTTTTCTTTCTTTTTGAGTATTAAGGGACAGAGGGATGTCCCCTCATATATTTGGAGCATCTTCAGAGCAAATTTTAACAGAACTACTCATGCTTTATTATTACCACAATCTCATATTATATAATACTATCTAAAACAGCCTCTCCTTTGAAATATATTTGATGTCACCACTGATTGCCCATTGCACTTTACAACTACCTGAATAGGACCCAATGTTAGATGATCTTGTTTTATTGTTCTAATATGGAGAAGAAAGAACAGTCAGTTAAAAAGCTTAGTGCTGGAAAATGAATTAGTTATGATGCTAAGTGAATAGAGAGACAGATTGCAGCTTGGTTATGAAGGAGGTTACTGGGGAACTGGCTTCCCTAATTCACATTTTCAAATAAAGCCATTCTGACAAATGCTCTGAAACACATTTTAAATGGGAGCCTAGTGCCTAATGCCACTGTTCAGATGCATGCGAAAACCTTTTTTTCAGCATTAAATGAAAATTACATTAGGAGAAAGGAAAAGAAAGTCTGCGTATGTCCCTATACAAAGGCTCCACACAGTACTTCAAGAAACAATTCAAGTGCAGCCATATATCTATGAAATTGGATTTACACATTCTCCTGTCACTGGAAATCCTTTAGACAGCACAAAGCACCCAGTAACTGCAGGGTCATCTTGCATTAGCATGCCACTTACAGAAAAGGTGTTTGTTTGCTGCCATTTCAGGAGGCCTGTTCACCCTTACCCACAGCACCTTGTTTTTTATGGCAGGTACAAAGCATACGGGAAGATGGAGGAAATCAAGTGCCTTCTACCAGCAAGTAGGATAAAAGTCAACTTAACTCTACCACTTTTTTGTTGATAATTACACCAGAGTGTAGGACTGCTGCTGTCACAAAAAACAAGATCAAGCTTCAAGGAATTGCACCAAAGATTTGAGGAAATCTAAAATAAAAGATTAAACAAATGTTTCCAGTTCACTACAGACACTCATTTCTAATACAGTAAAAATACAAGACTGACAGGAATATTGTAAGAAACTATGGACTGCAGTATAGTGCTTAAGCCAGCCTGAACTCTCATACAGGCACAACCACCTTTTTTCAGGATAACAAAGCTTGGAAGTTGCATGCTTCCAATAAAATCCTTCTCTGCACGATTTTCTGGCAGAGATCATCCACAAAGTTAGCCAAAAGAAAATTTTGAACACTTTCATTTCATATATGCAGTACAAAATATCCTTGTTGTACTACCGAGAAGCAAATCTTTTAAGGGAGTCACTCATAGCATGCAAGGTTGCGGTAAAAGATGATTCACATTCTTTCCAACTCAGTATTTACCCAGAGGGCAGAATGCACAGGGAAGGGGAGGAAATAATCATTATTTAATTGCAAGGCATTGCTAGCACAGGAGTGGGTTCAGGCAGCAAAAAAACCTGAATGCCAGTAACTTCAGCTGGAGAAGAGTAGCTAGAGACAACTCCACATGGCTGAAATTCACATTTGTGACAGCTCAAAGCTAAAGGAGGCACAGCTTTCGACTAGTTCCTTGCTATGATCAGAACTACTGCAAAAACAGAACCAGAGACACAGATTCTTGTAATGGAGACACTGAGCAACTACAGACATAATGGATCAGAGTTCCTGGCTGCACTTATCAAATGGGACAGCATTTCAGAATCCTGACAACCCGTACAGCACAGAGCCTGCCTGCCAGGCTCACAAGAGATGATGTGAGCTTCAGGACAGAAAACAAAAAATAAAAAATCCATTACCATGACCTTTACACTACAGGTTATTAGAGTTTGTTCCCATCTGGAATCCAAGTACCTCACACATAAGTAACTTGCACTTTTATTATAGGATGCACAATTACCTGGAAAACCATTTACTGCATCTCTACCATAAATGTTATGTTTCTCAGAGCTGAAAGATAGTTACAAATACAGGCTCCAATTTAGCATAAAAATTCCAGCCTTCTCAAAGTACAGTTCCATTTATATTCTGGATTTCCATCTTATAGCAATGCATAGGATGTAAAAGCAAGTTGATAACGCATTCCCTTGAATTTTATCCACAAAACTTAGGAAAAACAGCAACACCAAAATAAACCAAACCCAGATTCCAACCTCTTCACTGTTGCAGATGTACTCCCCAGTAGAGTACATTTCCACCATTTATGGACTGTTTCTTCATTTGATATTGCTGGTATTGCTATCAAAATGCTTTCACACAGAATTGACAATTTAATGGGATGCCAAGATTATAAGCACCAAATGCCCCTCTGCTACAACTACATTCTACCTGCCCTATGAGATTACCATCACTCAGGATTTTTCAGCCAAAGAGTCACACCAAATAGTCACAAAGGGTTTTGAAACAGTGATCAGGACCTTGTAGCCCAAGAAAACCCCTGCTCACAACCAGCCCTATTGCCCCCAGGGGGGAAAAATTGCACTGAGCAAGTTTACACTAGTTTGTATTAGCACAGCTCACTAAACAGCCCAGTCATTCTGCCTGTGTCATCTCTCCCATTTACCAAACCATTCATTTTTCTGTTCCCCAAAACAAGTCATTAAGATGTTAGCATTATTTCCAGTTCAACAATTGAACATAACTCCAAGGGGCTCTGCTGGCCTGGGCAGAGCATCCTGTTTCCACACACACACACAAGTTCTGTGAGCTCTCTTGGCCAGCTCTTCACACACTTGATATGGGATAAAGGATCAGAGTGGTTTCGCCTTGGCAAATTTGCAAATCATATGGTATTTAAACTCTATGAACACTTAGAGAATAGATTTTAACTTTGGATAAGCAGAATTTACAGCAATATAGTGATACTCAGAGTGTTTTCTTTACAACATCGAGTACTGCTACTCTCTATAATATGCATCAGCTTATAAAAGGCAGTGCAATAAAGAGCTCCTAAACCAAACAGCAATGGATGACCATCATCTTAAAAAAAACAGCACAAAGTGTACAAAAAGTAAATAAACCATGCTTGAAACTTAGATCTCTTACATCTTATTCTTAAATCTACCAGACAACCTCACTATTGGACAGGATTTAAAATTATATCAAATTAAAATGTATTAGTTCTTATTTTAAATCAGCTACAAGCCCTTGAGATTAATTCCAAGTCTCTACAATGCTGAAAGGATTACAGAGCACTCAATGTCCATGGATGTCTATGCTGGGTAACTGGAGACACTACTCATTTCCTCAGTGAGACTGCAGCATTATTGGAATAATTCTGAGATCTAGCAAACCATTTCCCCAGTCTTTTAATACATAAGAATTTAACCTTTCTTAGCAGATAGTCTTTAGTTGAATTCGGTTTTTCTTCATTTACAGCTAAAATAATAATTTCTATGAAGATATCTTTCAGATAACACTTATTCCCAACTTCAATCCAAATATCTTGCACATATAGTAACTTACAATTTCCTAAAAAACATCCACATTTACCTGGAAAGCTGTTTATTTCATCTCTACTACAAATGTTATGGTTCTTGCAGCTGAAAGTTAGGTACAAATACAGACTTATTTAGGTCCAAATTTCCAGCATTTCCAAAGTACAGTTCCATATGTTCACTGGACTTCCAGCTTATCTCTATACATCAGATATAAAAGCAAGTACATGAGACATTGAGTTATCTTTAATTTTATCAACCAAAATTTAAAAAAAAACCTTAACTCAGACTCCAATCTCTTTGCTCTTGGAGACATGCTTCAGAGGGGCACATTTCCTCCACTTCTTGATTATTTCCTCTCTCCCCTTGATAACTCTTCCTATTGTTTTCCAAATATTTGCACAGGGATTTGACCATTTATTTGAGATGTCACCAGTACTGGTACCAAATATCTCCCCTGACAGAATCATATTCTACCCTTCCTATGAGTTCCACATCACCCAGGTCTTGTTTGCCAAAGAGTAGCACAAAATATCGACACTGAATTTGGAAGCACTGGTCAGAAAGGACCTTGTAACTAAAAAAGCCCCTGCTCAGAACCAGCACTCTTGCTCCCAGAAAAAAAAAAAAAAAATTGCACTGAGCAATATTACACTGCTCTGTATTAGCACAGCTCACTAAATGGCCCAGTTATTCTGCCTAATAGTATCATCTCTCCCATTTACCAAACCATTCATTTTTATCACTCACAGTACATGTCATTAAAATATTATTTCTGGTTCAACAATGAACATACTCATAGGAGCTCTGCTGTCCTGTGCAGATGATCCTGTTTCCCCACACACACCACTTCCATGAGCTCACTCCTTAAACTCCAGGAACTCTTAGAGACGAGGTTTCTTTTTTAAACCTTCAATTGTTACAGTTTTTCCCCCATGCCTCTTGATTATTGAAATGCTTTCTCAGCAACATTAAATACTACTACTATTTCTGTAATTCATCTCCTGATAAAGGACAATGCCACAGAGAGCATGAAAACCAAACACCACTGACACTGCATCATGATCAATTTAAAACCATTTCATTTGTGTAGCTGAAATGACACTTAAATCAGATTACTCAAAAAGCCCTCTGGAGGGAGATGACAAAGAGTTTTTGACATATGAACCTTAGATAAAATCATCAATTTCATTCCACAAGTTGATTAATAGATTAAACTCCTACTTAAAATACCTCACTATTTGCTTCTTCTTTTAGATTTAGGGAATGTTTTCCTCAAACAAAAGTTTTGAACCATAATACTCAATTCTAGAGAATTTATAAACCTTGGATAACTTCTTGTCCCAATTCTATAAAGAGAAAATAATAGGTTCCTATCCAAAGGGACAGTACAGGTGCCAAGAATGCAAACCCAGGCAAACTGACAGAGAGCACATGCAGATACTGTTTTCCAAATATTTGCAGAGTCATTTGACCATTTAACTCAGATGTCACCAGTACTGGTACCAAATATCTTCCCTGACAGAACCTTCTTCTACCCTTATTATGCATCACTCAGGACATGTTTCTCAAAGAGTCACACCAAATGTACACATTGAATTGTGAAGCAGTGGTCAGAAAGGACCTTGTAATGCAAGAAAGGCCCTGCTCATAACCAGCACTCTTGTACCCAGGTGAAAAACATTTAAAATTGCACTGAGCAATGTTACACTGCTCTGTATGAGCACAGATAACCAAAGGACCCAGTTATTCTGCCTAAAAGCATCATCTCTCCCATTTACCAAACCAGTCATTGTTCTCATCCCCAATAAAAGCCATTTAAATGTTACCATTATTCCCAGTTACACAATGAACACACTCAGAGATGCTCTGCTGGCCTGGGCAGATGATCATGTTTCCCCACACACAGCACTGCTCTTAGCTCTCTATTAAAACTCTATGAACACTGAGAGAAGACTTGTTTAACCTTGAAGTATCTGAATTGGTTCACAAATCCATAGCATTATTAAAACGCTTTCTTAGCAAGACCAAATACTACTATTTACTCTATCATTCATCAGTTGATAGGGGGCAGTGCTACAGAGAGCTTCTGAACCAAACACTATTGACACTGCTGCATCACCATTTGAAAAACATTTGATTTTGTTCTTGCACTGACACTTGAACCTGATTACTCAAAACAGCTTGGGAATCAGATGACAAATAGTCTATAACATGTAAAACTTAGATAAAACCATTATCTTATTCTTAATTGTTCAAAATCCTTTTTTAAAAACTCCTCATTTAGTTATTCTTTCACATTTAGAAAACATTATTCTTAAACATAATTTTGATAATAGAACATTCAACTCTTTAAACAGAAGCTCTCCACTTACCTTTCTGTCCTTCATCCCTGGTAAGAAAAGGCATTTGGTTGAACACAATGACAGACATCATACAAAATAACTTCATACTGGTCTCACCCCCCATTGGCTGCTTGACACTCTTGTAATAATAAGCCTATTCTATGGCTCAGAGATGAAAAGGAAAATGACAAAAGCTTACCAGTTGCAGGGAATCTAAGCCCAGAACGCCCTTGTCACACAAGTAAAGCTTGTTTAGACCCAACAAAATCTTTTTAGATGATTTCATTACAGCTGAAAGAATACTTATTTCCATCTACAAGAACCTATTAAAAACCATTTCTGGAAAATATGTCATTAGTACCAGAACATGTCTCAAGTACCTGCAAATGTTACTGATAAACCACATTGCACCATTCAAGAAACTTGTTTTTAGAACTCTCGGTTTGATGGATACAATGCTATAGCAATAAAAAAAAAAACATGGGTCAAACAATGAAGAAAGGAGGATATTCCAACACAGATACAGCTTACTGGAATTGGCCAACATTTCTACATCATCTAGAAAGAAACAAGTTGTTCCTTTAGGTGTGACAGCAAGTTGAGAGTTTCACACCCTGCCCTGCTCCCAGGGCAGCAGTGACTCACCCAGCACAGCCCTGGGTGCACAAGGGCTCCCCTGGCACAGCTGACCCTGCCAAGAGCTTTTGGTGCCTCCAGAGCCTCCTCAGGGCTCCCCCTGCCCTCAGCCCCGAGGCTGCTCTGCCCAGGGCCAGGGCTCAGCACTGGCCACTCACCCCAAACACTGCCAGGAACCCACTGCTGCCCTGGCACCCGCCTGGCACCCCAAACACCCCCAGCAGGGCAACAGCCCATTGTGAGCACACAAACAGCCTGGCACCCCAAACATTCCCACCTCTGCTGCCTCATGGCAACCAAGGCCACAACACTGAAATACCATCGCCATTACTTCTAGTGCCACAAATATGGGCAATTATTGCTTCCAAACATAAAGATCCAACCAAAACCCCTTGGATTTCATTCTGATGGCAACCAATTCTGAATCAGTTAAGAGAATCACCTTCAGTTCTATAGGATCTACTTCATAAACCAGTCATGCCCAAGCTGGATCAAAAAAACTTACATATGACTTATATATAACTTCCCTAAAGAAAATCCACATGTACCTGGAAAAGATTTTATTGCATCTCTACTACAAATGTTTTGTTTTCCACGGCTCCAACTTACTTAAAAACACAAGTTCCATACAAGCTCAAAATTCCCAGACATTCCAAAGTACAGTTCCATTTGTAAACTTGATTTCCATTTTATATCAATATATAGCACAGAAAAGCAAGTAAAAAGTGCTTTCAGTTCAGTTCCGTTATTTAAATGAAAACTACTCAAATCCAAACAAACCCAGACTCGAACTTGGTCACTGTTACAGACAAGCTCAGCCAAGGGGCACCTTACATCCATTTCTTGATTATTTCCCCTCTGCCCCTCATATCTCCTCTTATGTTTTCCCAATTTTTCCACAGTGAGTTGACCATTTAATTCAGACGTCACCAGTACTGGTAACAAATATTTTCCCTGAGAGAAACATATTCTACCCTTCTTATGCATCACTCTGAACATGTTTATCAGAGTCACACCAAATACCCACATTGAATTTTGAAGCACTGATCAGAAAGAACCTTGTAACCCAAGAAAGGCCCTCATACCAGCACTCTTGTACCAGGGAAAAAAACTCTTCAAATTGCACTGAGCAATGAAACACTGCTCTGTATTAGCACAGATCACCAAAGGACACAGTTATTCTGCCTAACAGCATCATCTCTCCCATTTACCAAACCAGTCATTTTCCCTGCCCAAAATGCATGTCATTAAAATGTTACCATTATTTCCAGTTACACAATGAACACACTCAGAGGTGCTCTACTGGTCTGGGTAGGATATCCAAGTTTCCACACACACACACCTCTGCTCTTAGCTGTCTATTAAAACTCTACAAACACTTAGAGAAGACTTGTTTAACCGTGAACTATCTGAATTTGCTCCCATATCCATGGTATTATTAAAATGCTTTATAAGCAAAGATCAAATACTGCTACTGTCTCTATCATTCATCAGTTGATAGAGAGCAGTGCTACAGAGAGCTTTGAAACCAAACACCACTGACACTGCTGCATCACCATTTGAAAAGCATTGGATTTTGTGCTTGCACTGACACTTGAACCTGATTACTCAAACCAACTTGGGAACCAGATGACAAAGAGAAGATATGATGTATACCTAGATAAAACCCTTCATTTCATTCTTAATTGTTTAAAATCCTAAATTGTTTAAATTTTTTTAAAATTCTACTAAAAATAACACCTAATTTAGTAATTCTTTTACATTTAGAAAACATTATTCTTAAACATAATTTTGATAATGGAAGATTCAACTCTTTAACCAGAAGCTCTCCATTTACCCATCTGTCCTTCATCCCTGGTAAGAAAAGGCATTTGGTTGAAAACAATGACAGACATCATACAAAATAACTTCATACTGGTCTCACCCCCCATTGGTTGCATGACACTCTTGTAATAATAATAAGAAAGAATACTTATTTCCATCTACAAGAACCTATTAAAAACCATTTCTGGAAAAAAATTCATTAGTATCAAAACATGTCTCAAGTACCAGCAAATGTTCTTTATAAACCACATTGCACCATTCAAGAAACTTGTTTTTAGAACTCTCATTTTGATAGATACACTGCTATTGCAATAAAAAAAACATTGGTGAAACAATGAAGAAAGGAGGATATTCCAACACAGATACAGCTTGCTGGAATTGGCCAACATTTCTACATCATCCAGAAAGAAACAAGTTGTTCTTTCAGGTCTGACCAGAAGTTGAGAGTTTCACACCCTGCCCTGCTCCCAGGGCAGCAGTGACTCACCCAGCACAGCCCTGGGTGCACAAGGGCTCCCCTGGCACAGCTGACCCTGCCAAGAGCTTTTGGTGCCTCCAGAGCCTCCTCAGGGCTCCCCCTGCCCTCAGCCCCGAGGCTGCTCTGCCCAGGGCCAGGGCTCAGCACTGGGCACTCACCCCAAACACTGCCAGGAACCCACTGCTGCCCTGGCACCCGCCTGGCACCCCAAACACCCCCAGCAGGGCAACAGCCCATTGTGAGCACACAAACAGCCTGGCACCCCAAACATTCCCACCTCTGCTGCCTCATGGCAACCAAGGCCACAACACTGAAATAGCATCGCCATTACTTGTAGTGCCACCAATTTAAGCTATTATTGCTACCAAAGATAAAGAGTCAAATAAAACTCCTTGGATTTCATTTTACTGTCAACTCTCTCTGACCCACATCAGAGAATCACCCACATTTCTCTGACGAGAAGATCTACTTCAGCTATCACTTATTTCCAACTACAACCTAAATAACTTAAATATAACTAACGTAAAATTTACCTAAATAATGCCCAAATTTTCCTGAAAACCATTTATTGCATCTCTACTATAAATATCATGACTCAACTTAGTCAAAACACAAGCTCTAATTTAGTTGAAAATTCCAGCCTTTCCAAAAAACGGTTCCATTTGGAACGTAAATTTCCATTTTATATCAATACCTAGGACATAAAGGCAAGTAAAAAGTGCTTTCTGTTCACTTCCATTTTTTAAAACAAAACTATTAAAATCCAAACAAACCCGTACTCCAACCTGGTCACTGTTACAGAGATGCTCTCCCAAGGTGCACATTACCTCCATTTCTTTTTTTCCTCTCTCCTCTGATAACACTTCATTCTGTTCTCCAAATCCTTCCACAGTGATTTGACCATTTAAGTGAAATTTTACCAGTACTGGTACCAAATGTGACCCCTGACAGAAACATATTCTACCTTCCTTATGCATCACTCAGAACTTGTTTGCCAAACAGTCACACCAAATATTCACATTGATTTTGGATGGTACAGTCAGAAAGTTACTGGTAACACTCTTGCTCCCAGGAAAAACCCTTAAAATTACACTGAGCAATATTACACTGCTCTGTATTAGCACAGATCACTGAAGGGCCCAGTTATTCTGCCTAACAGCATCAGCTCTCCCATTCATTGTTCTCATCACCAATAAACGTCATTGAAATGTTACCATTATTCCCAGTCACACAAGGAACATACTCAGAGGTGCCCGGCTGATCTGGGCAGGTGATCCTGTTTCCCCACACACAAATCAGCTCTTAACTGTCTATTAGAAAACTATCAACACTTAGGGAAGAGTTTTATAACCGTGAAGTCTTGGAATTTACCCCAATTCCCATGGCATTATTAAAATGCTTTATAAACAAAGATCAAATACTGCTACTGTCTCTATCATTCATCAGTTGATAGAGAGCAGTGCTACAGAGAGCTTTGAAAGCAAACATCACTGACACGGCTGCATCACCATTTGAGAAACATTTGATTTTGTTCTTGCACTGACACTTCAACCTGATTACTCAAACCAACTTGGGAACCAGATGACAAATAGTCCATAAGATGCAAAACTTAGATAAAACCATTATCTTATTCTTAATTGTTCAAAACCCTTTTAAAAATAACTCCTCATTTAGTTATTCTTTTACATTCAGAAAACATTATTCTTAAACATAATTTTGATAATGGAAGATTCAACTCTTTAAACATAAGCTCTCCACTTACCTTTCTGTCCTTCATCCCTGGTAAGAAAAGGCATTTGGTTGAAAACAATCACAGAGATCATACAAAATAACTTCATACTGGTCTCACCCCCCATTGGCTGCTTGACGCTCAGAGATTAAAATGAAAATGACAAAAGCTTACCAGTTGCAGTGAATCCAAGCCCAGAACACCCTTGTCACACAAGTAAAGCTTGTCTAAACCCAACAAAATCTTTTTAGATTATTTCATTACAGCTGAAAGAATACTTATTTCCACCAACAAGAACCTATTAAAAACCATTTCTGGAAAAAAATGCCATGAGTACCAGAATATGACTCAAGTATCTGCAACGTTATTTATAAATCACATTGCACCATTCAAGAAACATCTTTTTAGAACTCTCATTTTCATGGATACACTGCTACTGCAATAGAAATAACATTGGTCAAACAATGAAGAAAAGAGGATATTCTAACACAGATACAGCTTGCTGGAATTGGCCAACATTTCTACATCATCCAGAAAGAAACAAGTTGTTCTTTTAAGGTCTGACAGCAAGTTAAGAGTTTTCCATCCTGCTCTGCTCCCAGGGCAGCAGTGACTCACCCAGCACAGCCCTGGGTGCACAAGGGCTCCCCTGGCACAGCTGACCCTGCCAAGAGCTTTTGGTGCCTCCAGAGCCTCCTCAGGGCTCCCCCTGCCCTCAGCCCCGAGGCTGCTCTGCCCAGGGCCAGGGCTCAGCACTGGGCACTCACCCCAAACACTGCCAGGAACCCACTGCTGCCCTGGCACCCGCCTGGCACCCCAAACACCCCCAGCAGGGCAACAGCCCATTGTGAGCACACAAACAGCCTGGCACCCCAAACATTCCCACCTCTGCTGCCTCATGGCAACCAAGGGCACAACACTGAAATAGCATCGCCATTACTTGTAGGACCACAGATATAGCCTATTATTGCTACCAAAGATAAAGATTCAACCAAAACCCCATGGATTTCATTTTTCTGCCAACTTGCTCTGAATCTCTTCATTACTCTCTGGATGCTCCTCTTCCAATTTTGTTTTCTATTTCTGTATTAAGGGAAAAAGGATGGCTTCTTATTCATTAGGAGCATTTGCTGAGCTAATTTCCACAGAACAACTCATGATTATTGTCACCTCAATCCCACCACACTGTAAAATGGCATCTCCAATTGAATAAATTTGCTCCCAACACTAATCTGCCCAGTCCACTTCACAACAATCTGATTAAGAAACCAGTATTACATCTACTTGTTTTATCATTCCAACAGTGAGAATAAAGAAGTCAGTTAAGAAGCTATCTGCTCAAAATTTCATGTTCTGTGTCAAGAGGAGAGGCATACTGCAGCTTACCTGGAAGGGTGGTTGCTGCTTACCCTAATTCATACTCACAAGTAAGCTCTGAAAGCTCCTGAAACAAAACACATCTTAAATGTGAGCCTGATTGCTTTTTCAAATGCATCTGAAAAATATTTGTTTGCATTAAGAAAGAGAAGCATAAATACACTAAGAGAAAGGGAAATATGCACAATTTCTTCCCCATCTGGTTCAGAATAGGCATATAAACATAGACCTGATACACAAGTATCATGTTTAATATACAGACAGTTATATCATATAATATACAGACAGTAATATAAGACAATTGCCTGGATCAACCTGCAGAAAAATGTAAATAAATGTTAATTGCATGTTGGACCTCTCATCTTCTGTTTAAACCAACAAGACATCCACACTATTGGACAGGATTGAAAAGTACATCAAAGTCAAAGGTACTCTTTCCTTTCTTAAGTCAGCTACAAGCCCTCGAGATTGAATCCAGCTCTGTGCAATGGGACTGCAAAGCACTCCATGTCCATGCTGTAACTGGGGACACTGCTCATTTCCCTCAACGAGTCTGCACCATTATTGGAATCATCCTGATGTTGAGCAAACCATTTCCCCAATCTTTCCATGTATAGGAATCTGACCTTTCTTACCTGATCTTCTTCAGATGAGTTCTGTTTTTTCTTCATTTACAGCTAAAATAATAATCATGTCTGTGAAGATAACAACTACTTCAGATACCATTTATTCCTTACCTAAATCCAAATAAAAGTCTATAAATAACTATAAGACTGATTAATAATGTAAGTGCCTATTCAAAGTAGCTTATTTATTCTTTTATGTTTAGGGAATTTTAACTTCAAATACACTTTTGAATTAGTAATATTCAATTCTATAGAGAGATTACAACTCTTTAGAATTCTTCTGTAGGCACAGAGCAAGCTCCAAGAACCCAAATCCAGATTAATACCTAGAGAGTACACTTAGAACACCACATCCTTGATTGGGCAGAGGTACAAAATTCCCAGAGAACAAACCCTTTAAAAGCAGCACCACACATTATAGCATTGCTGAGAAAATCCAGACTAGCACACAGAGAACTCCCAGAAGGATGTTGGTGCTAGCCTCATGCAAACCCAGGGAAAATCACACTCTTATCTCTGGATACAGCTTGTCTTCACATCTCCTTATGGACACCAGTCCCGTCCCAGATACAAGAAAATGCCCCAGATACAAGAAAATGCTGTTGGAAGAATATGACACTTGAAAAAGCCCCTCAGGGAGTAAAGTGCAGGTTTACATCCTTTTGGCTCTTCCTCATTAAAACTCTTCCCAAATCCTGCAGCTGTCAAAATTATTTTCTTACACGCTACCTTATTTATACAACCAGAAGTATTCCAGTTTTTTTTTTTTGGTTTTTTTTTTCTGTTTGTTTGGTTTTTTTTTTTTTTTGGGTTTTTTTTTGGTTTTTTGTTTTTTGTTTTTTTTTTTTTTTTTGTCCCTTGTTCCTGAAGTGGAAAGACCTTTTGTAAAGCTTAATTTAATTTTAAAGTTGATATACATATACATGGAAATCATACATCTTTTCAGCACCTTGACTTACAACTTGTGAACACTCTGTAAATAACAGCAGAGTTTGAGTGTACAAATTACAGTTTTCTGGGACAAGCACTCGGAATGTGGGGCAATTGTGACACCTAATGGCTGTTACTGAAATGACCTCGAACATTTTAAGGGTAAACCGGTGGAAAAAAGAGAGAGTCGGGGGTTTTGAGTTCTGGTTTGGTCACAGGTTATGAGTAACTCACCCACCACCACAGCCCTGTTGGCAGGAGAAGTTCCTCAGCACAGGCAATCCCACCAAAACCAGTTTGTGCCTTAGGAGACTCCTCAGGCGTCCCTGTGCCACAAGGATGCTCTGCAGAGTGCCCTGAGAGAGCAGCCACCCCAAACATGCCCAGTAAACCACGGCTGCCATAGCAACAGGCTACGACCCCAAACATCCCAAGGGAGCCAGGGACAGCACCTGAGTCTTCCCACAGCAACATAACATGTGTTAGCATCTCCTGGACTCATCACGATGGACTCAAGTAAATGCAGTCCAGCCTCTCCTCAGGACATTTTGCCTATATACAAAAATGAAAAAAAAAAATACAGAAATTAACATGCAAAATACCACAACAATACTCACTTTCTACAGCACTTCCAGCACAGATTTAAGTCCTCTACTAGTCCTGAGAACATTACAAATACCCTGCCTTACCCTCAGGATATGGATTTATCCAGAATGTTCTTCAGGTGGCTCTCATCATTAGTCACAATGTCTCCAGCTGACTTAAGGTAGGTTTGCTCCTATAAAACCCTCCACTGGAGATGGGGGCAGCTTGAGGGAAAGTGTAATGGTTTGGGCAGAACACTAGCCTCTTTTTTAAGGGTAAGTTAGAGACAGCCTCTTGAAAAGAGAAGTTTTGTTTTTGTTTGTTAGACTTTTCTCTAAGAGATTTGAAATTTTATTTAGTTTAGCAGAATGATTTATGTTGGAAAAGACCCTTAAGGTCATTAAGACCATTATTAAACTCTGTCCTGAATATCTGTACACTTTTCGTATATTTTCAGGGTAGGTGACTCTTCTGGGCATCCTGTTCTGGTGGGGAAATTCTTCCTAATATTCAATCTAAACCTTCTTTGGCACAATTGGAGTCTTCCTTCTCTTGCCCAATTGCCTTTTTTTTTTTTTTTTTTTTTTGTGGGGGGGAGAAGAGATGAGCCCCCCTGACTGCAATCTCTTCTCATGTAGCAGCAGAGAATGATAAGGTTCCCTGAGCTCTTTTATTTTTTTTTTTCCTCCAGGCTAAACATTCCTAATTTCAAGAGCCTTTGTCAGAGGGCTAAAGCCTGAGAGTGTTGTTTCATCACAGATATGAAAACATGGAGCAGGGGAGATGAAGAAGATGAAGTGAGTGTCCTTACCTGTAAAATTCAAATGTAAAACATGGAGGTGAGTAGGAGTTACAGCTCTACAGCTGGTTTGTGACAGAGAAGGAAGGATCTGGAGACTTTGCTTTTTGTTCCAATTTGGATGCAAGCAGCAGCTCTTTGGCTGTGTCTTTGTAGGTTCATACTCAACTTTCTCACTTGGCAGAAACTCAAAGTTTGGTTTTTGTTTGTGGGGGAAGAACAGGAAAATGTATTAAACTGGGATTATTTTAATTGTGGAAGATGCATGCACTCCATGATGTCAGTAAACCTCAATGAGTGCTTGGACTGCCCGCTTGTCATGTATTCAATTCTGCATAAAGCAATCTTATGTCCATAAGAAATAGAGTAACAATTTTCATCTTTGAGGTACAGCATAGGAGGTGGAAAAAAGTTAAGAAGCTCGAGTTATGTTAAGCCTGATATTTCTGTGGTTACTTAGGATTTTTTAAATGAAGTATTGTAGACAGTACTGACTTATGTTAGCTCATAATTCTAGCCTCAACTAGTTCTAAATCTAATGCTGGATGCAAATTAGAACCAAGGTGCATAAATTTCTAGAATTCAGAAATAAAATACTGTTCTTCAGGCTTGGATGGATTAATCTTTTAATTATGCGTTGTATTTATGATAATCTTTGTGTTCTTATTTTTTTCAGATCACAGTGGAAAGAGGCAACAACATGGGAATCATTTTTCCTTCAAACTGGAAGACACAGTGGCTTATGCCACAAATGAAATAGATTTCACAGGAGAAGAAAACGTTATGGCCTGCCTCACCTTACAGTGGAATCAGAGTGATGTTAGCAGGAGTGTGAGTGACATGAGAGCAAGTTGTCCCAACAGCTCAATCAAAATGGGCTCAATTTTAGCCTGAATTCCTCCTGTGTCAGACTCCCACCACTCTGTGCTGCTGTGTCCTTACTGATGGATCAAGAAATGATCAGTTATTATAAATCTGACTCAATGTGAACCAGTATTGCCTGGTAATCAGGGAATCTCCTTAGACCTTCCTTTGGCTCGTGCCTCTGTGTGACTCTGAGCCCAAAAACAAAATCTGGAATTGTTTCCAGTAACATGCAGACTATGTAGATTGCAAACTGAAGAACCAAAGGGTCGCCTGCAGCAGGTGACACAGGGACACATCCAGATGGATTTGGGATGTGTCCAGAGATGTGGACCCAGCCATGCCCTCCCTGGGCAGCTGTTCCAGTGCTCTGCCACCCTCCATGAAGAGAAGCTGCTCCTCTTGTTGAGGTAAAACTCCTAATGTTTTACTTTATGCCATAAACATGGTTTATCACATCCCAACTCTTAGCCTGACACAGGCCACCTTGGACTCTGCCAGGCTTGGGGCTGTGAGCCCTTCCCTGGGGAAAGATGCCCCTGCAAGGGGCTGAATTGGGATTAATTGTCACCTAATGGCTGTTTGTCTCCTGACATTTAATTGTCTGGTTTGGGTGTCCTTCAGGATGCAGCAGATCCTGTTAAAAATGACCAGATAATACTAGCTTTCATATTTATGTACTAGCTTTTGCATGTTATTGATTATAAGTATTCTTTTTAGCTGCTTGTTAATATGATATAATCAGCTTAAGTATTGCTCATAGACATAGTAATGTGATGAATATAATATCTACATATTGTTTATAGAAACAATAGTGATGAATGCATTGTAATACTGACCTTAGCAAAACATAAGCTGTGAAAAGGCTTTTGTGTAACTAAGAACAGTATCAGGCCATCCACTGACTGACCCCACCAAGTGATAAGATAACCATGACACAAACCAGAGGATAATTAGAGAATACAGTGTTATTTTTAAGGAGAACACACTAAATCCCTCTCAGGGGATGTGAAACAGCAGGATGGAGACACAAGAAATAAAATATATTGACCTGACACACAGGATGTCATGGGAGTGTGAAGAAGCCAAACAAAGGAATTCCCAAAAGTTCAGATGAATGTTTGAATAATATATGAAACATATGAATATGCTGTGATGTAACTGTATAAATATAACACTGTCTGTGTGTGTTCTTTGGCCAGGAGCACCCCAGTGCTGGATTTTTCTCTCTTATTTTATCCCATTTTAAGCTTTACAGAAATTCTTTATCCTGAACTCCATTTCTCGCAATCCGAAGCACGTGGAAAATGATGCTGCACAAAGCCAGTGTCCTGGAAGAAGACAGCAGAGTCCTGCAAGATTCAATTTATTGGAATAAAGGGAGAGAACACACTGCACCATTCTCCCGTGGAGTCTCTCAGAGAGCACTAATCCCAAACTGCTGGCGGCATGTTGCCTTCTGTCCTTTCCCCAGTGGCCGAAGCACTAGGAAGGTGCAGCCTTCGGCATACTCCTACCTGAACTTGGATCCTCCTGCATCGTGCACTGCAATGACCACTAAAATTAGCTTGAAGCCCCTCCCTAGATCAAGAAGTTAATACTTGTAAATCTATTAAGCCTGCACATTTTTCCTAGAGTTGAAAAGCCCAGGCTGTCCTTGATTCTGCAACAAACATGGCCTGCACGCCCGTCCTCCCAGAACCTGCCAGGCCCGGTCGGAACGAGTCGCTGTGAGGGCACTCGCAGCCCTTTCCCCTCACATGGAAACACCAGCCTATGGCCAGCCGAGCACTGTCCATTTCTCATCACATGGAAATCACTGCCACTGACCAGCAGGACAGGACCCCTTTGCCCTCCCTCACATGGAAACCACAGCCTCTGATAAGGAGAGCAGTGTCCCTTTCCCCTCACACGGAAGCCATCACCTCTGACCAGCAGTGTCCCTTTCCCCTCACACGGAAGCCATCGCCTCTGACCAGCAGTGTCCCTTTCCCCTCACACGGAAACCACCGCCTCTGACAAGCAGAGCAGCGTCCCTCACTCTCCCTCACACGGAAACCATCACCTCTGACAAGAAGAGCACCGTCCCTTTCTCCTCACGATGAAACCACAGCCTCTGACCAGCAGAGCACTGTCCCTCACGCTCCCTCATACGGAAACACCCGCCGCTGACCAGCAGAGCAGTGTCCCTTTCAACTCACACGGAAATCTCCGCCTCTGACCAGCAGAGCAGTGTCGCTTTCCTCTCCCTCACAGTGAAACCACAGCCTCTAACATGCACAGCACCGTCCCGTCCCCTCACGCCCTCCCCGCCACCTCACACCACGCACCCTCCCGTGACGTCACGCGCCTCGCCCCACCCCACCCGTGACGCGCCTCGCCCCGCCCCCGCCCCGTGACGTCAGGCGGCGCGCGCAGCGTGCCGGGAGGCGATTGGCCGGTGGGCGGCGCGTTCCCATCGTGCCCCGCGGGACCCGTTGCGCCTCCCCCGCGGCGGCGGCGCGGCCCGAGCCCGTCCCGGCCCTTCCCGGCGCTGCCCGGCCCGGCCCCAGCAGCCCCGCGGGAGCGCCCCGGCCCGCCCCGCCATGCCCCCCAAGAAGCAGCAGCAGCCGGCGGGGGGCAGCAAGAAGGCGGACCAGAAGAAGAAGGAGAAGATCATCGAGGTGAGCAGGCCCAGGCCGCGGCCTCTCGCTGGGCCCCGGCGGCGGCCCGGGGAAGGATCGCGGGGCCGGGAGCGCTCTGTGCCCGGGGAGGCGCTGATCGCACCCAGCTCTGGCCGGGACACTGCTGGGCCTGAACGTGATGTGACAGCCCTGCTGTGCTTTTTGGCTCGCCCTTTCCCGTGTGCGTCCCGGTGTCCGTGTGTGCCCAGAGTCCGGCTGGCTGGGCTGTAGGTCTGTGCTCCTGGGGTATAACCGCGCCTGAGTGGGCGCTGCTGGTGAGAGAGAGAGACGGTGAATCTTGTTTCTTGAATCAGAAGGCTTATTTATTAAGATATTATATATAATACATTATAACTATACTAATAGAATATAGAGAGAGGTTTGCAGAGCAGCTAGGCTAGCTAAGAATAGAAAGAAAGAATCTACAACAAAGCTGTGGCCAAGGACTCAGTCCCCTGGCTTGCACTAGTGATTGGCCCTTAATTATAAACATAAAACATGAATCAATCACCAATCAAAATAGGTGCTCCTGTTGCATTCCCCAGCAGGTGATAATAATTGTTTACCTTGTCTTCGGAGGCCTCTGGCCTCCCGAAGACACAGAAATCCAAAAGAAAGGATTTCTGTGGAGAAATGTCTGCGACATCGGGGTACGACCAGATCTCTCCAGAGATCGCTTCACACCTTAATGATTCCTTGGTTTCTTACTCGCATTGCCGTGGGTTCTGTTACAATTTGACCGGATCGAAAAATAAACAAAACCACACCTGCTAGAGGGGTGTGCGTGTTTGTCTATGCTGTATGTCTGAGTTTATGCGCACAGTACAAGCAGCGTAGTTACAGAAATTTAAATATTTCCCTGAATTATTGGCGTGAAGGATGCTGCTCAGGTGAAATGCCCGTGTGATGAGTGTGTTCCTTTAAATCTGGGGTTGTGGGTGGTTGTTTCTGTGGTTTTTGGAAAGGTCAGGTTAGAGCAGTTGGTCTTGTGTTTTCCTGATGTTGGAGTTCCTGAGGTTCTTGCTGAATGTAGCTGCCCTGGAAAAATTCTGCTTTTTATTACAAAGAAATGTAGCTGAAAGGGGAGAACCTGGCATTAATTGTTAGCAATAGATTCTTATATAAATTAAATACACAGGGATTATATTTTCCATGCTGTATTTACAGTAGAAATCAAGTGTGTAAATTATAAACTTTCTTTCCAATCTAATTGTTTTGACTTATCCAGTTAGCACCAAGTAACACAGGGAGCATGTTGTAAGTGAAACCAGCATGAGTCTGGAAACTTGGACCTGTTTATTTTGTAATTAATTTGTAATATGCTTTTGGATTGTTTGACTTCCACAAACATATTTGCACTGAGCTGTTTTCACTGGATGAACATCTGTTACTTTTTCCTTCAAGGAGGAAAACGTTGGTATCAAATCAAAGGCATGGATAAGTTCTTAAGGCAGGTATTTCAGTTACAAAAAAATAATTTCTGCCTCAGCAACTCATGGGAAAATAAGCTGGGGTTTTGGGGTTTTTTTGTGAATTTTTTTTCATAAGTTTGGTATAGGAACTTTTCCTTAACAATAAAGCTGAAGATGTAGAAGGATTGATTTAGGCGGTAAACAGAAATGTCAAGCAGTGGATTTTAGGAAGTAGAAACACCTGTCCAGACCTGATGTAGGATGAAGACTTAACTTCAGATTGGTACAGTTGGAAAAGAAAAAGCTCCCAATACTTGAAAATAAAAGGTGACATGTCACATGTGGTAATAGGAGAGTGATGTGTGTTATGTAGATGCCTGTGTGAATAGTTGAAGGTAGAAGTAATGCGTGATTTCAGGCAGATAGAAGAGAAACCAGCAGTAGTTGTGGCTAATCAGTTGTCCTGTTTTCCCCAGCTGTTCCTTGGGTGTCTCCTGTACCATCTGGTCCTGCTGCCTTGAGAGGCCTGAGAGTGCTGTGTGTCCCCTCTCACACTGATACCAGGCATGAGGAGCTCTGCTGGGAAAAACAAGAGCTCACACAAGGGCCACGTTCAGCAGGGAATGCTGAAAAGCCACTTCTGAAGATGATATGAGAGTCCAAATTTTGTCCTTACTGCTTCTTGCTTTACTTGTGTTGCTTGAGGAGATAATCTGCATTTACTGAAAGCCTAGAGGAGTGAAGGGTGGGGTTTCTGTTGTTTTGGTGGTTTTGGGTTTGTTTTTTTTTTTTTTAATTAATATGGCTGTGTTTATCTCTTGATTTAGGACAAAACATTTGGCCTAAAGAATAAAAAAGGTGCAAAGCAGCAGAAGTTCATCAAGGCTGTGACTCACCAGGTTAAGTTTGGTCAGCAGAATCCACGTCAGGTAAGTGTTTATTGTGGAATGTTTTCCCACTGCACAGTCAAATCATCTTTCACTCTGTGCAGATGGTCAGGAACTGAGGGAGGAGACAGTTGAGCTGTTCCTTGCCTCCTGTGAGTGGCACAGATCTTGCCAACAGTTGTTGTGCACATCTCGTCTAGCTGTAAATTATATGCCTGTGTTAAACTAGTACAGAGTGTGGGGGTTTGTTGGATTTTAGTTTGTTGTTTGGTTGGCTTTTGTTGTGAAAAAAGAGCTGCATCCCATCCAAACTCAACTAGTCAAATTTGTCTCCACAGTGTTCTGATGGTAGCATAATTCAGTTTAAGGTAAACCTGAAATGAAATTGTAGATACTGGCTGTCAGCAAAGTACAGTTGCACCTTCTTTCTATTTTTAATTCCCACCTTATTTGAGAAATAGTGAGCAATTCAAATTAACAAGAGTTGTTCCTAAAACTAGAATTGAAGTAAGATAGAAGTATAAATCTATATGTTCTCATTCTTCTACTTATAGAAGTGTTTATTACAATTTTTAATGGACACAAGTCTGTCAAGTCTCCATCTATTTGGTGAACTCTTTGATCAAAAAACCTGAAATTTTGAGCTGCTGTGTGCAAGTTGGATCTTCTGTACTATGAAATAAAATGAGATACAATGTTTACATTATACTCAGTCAGAAAGCATGGATTTAATAGAAATGATCCAAGTCTCTTACTCCTAGTGCAAGCTAGCTGTTACATATTTACACAGCTTTCTGTCCTGTGAATAAGCCTGTAAAATTATAACATTTGCATTAGCTCAGTTCATGATGCCATACATACATATACATTTCTTGCATAACAAGAATGAGCTAGCATGGAAAGCCCAGCTTGAGGAGTAAAGTTGGTATTTGGGTCATTAAATCTAATAGTTTTTATTTTTGTTGTAGAAAATATTCCTTGATGTCACTTCAAAAACATTGGTGTTATTCAAACAGTTCTGAAACTTGTATATGAAATCCCTTGATCTGTGGCATATATACAAATACCACTATGTAAAATAGCCAGCCTAAAATAATGTTATTTCTCAAATGCTGTTTGGGTGTTGGATGTCAGGACCAAGTCTTTAAATCTGATTATGTCTCTCTTTCCTTATAGAATTGTTAGGATTTTTCCTGAGAAAGAGCTTTTAAAAGCAATTTTCCTCATGTCATGAGATTAAAATGGAAATGCTGTTAGAGCTTTACCTTTGGTGGTGAGGGTTTTTGTTTTGTTTTCTTTTTTTGTTCCTTTTTTGATTTGTTATGGTTTCTTTGGGTTTTTTGTTTCCTGTATTTTGAGGGGTTTTGTTAAGTTTTTTTTTTGTTTGTTGGTTTTTTTTAAGACAAGCTTCATCTTCAAGCATTTAGAGCTCTGAAGAGAAACGAAAGCACTCTTAAAGTACAATTTTCTGTAGCTGGCATATGTGGGTTTGTGTGTTATTTAAAATAGCATTTGTGAACTTTTACTAGGAAAACTAGCCAAGCTGCTAATTGCTTGTTAAAACACTTTGGTGTATTTTTGCCAAGTTCACCATAAGATCAAAGCTCCTTTTTTAATATTACACTGTGGTTTAGAAAATAAAACTACATCCTTGTTTGTGGTGTTAGTGTCACTGGCTTCCCATAAGGACCAGAGGCAAATAAGCACAGAATCCTTAAGGGCAGAGATGACCTCTAAGATCACTGAGTCCAGCCATTAACCCAGCACTAAACCATGTTCCCAAGTGCCACATCCACACATTTTGAACACTTCTAGGGATGGTGAGTCCACCAATGCTTGACACACCCTTTCAGTGATGAAATGTTTCATAAAATCTCATCTGAACATTGTCTGGGGTAACTTGAGACCATTGCCTCTTATCCTGTCACTTGTTACCTTGAAAAAGAGATGGAGCCCCACCTTGCTAAATCCTCCTTTCATATCTGATCTAAGAATGTTTCTCCCATGTCCTCTTTCATGTGTTTTCATCCCACTTTGATATAGACACATGCCTGCTCTGGCTTACCCAAAGAAGGATGAGGCAGAGTAAGGTATCCTTTTGCTAGCCATGCAGTTTTCCTTCCCTGGATGAGCTTATTTTTCTGACTTGGTCCTCAGTTAAACAATGAAACATTATATGTTGAGTTGATCCAAATTGAAATAATGTTCTAAAAGCACTTCCAATTTCTATGGACAGATTTCCTGGAATTTCTACCTGTTGTATGGATCAGAAGAAAGTGTAAAGCAGCATGTAGGGGATTCAAGAGAGGGTTTTTTTGTGCAGATCTGGAAGTAGTTGCACTGCAAAAAGAGAAGATTCAGTGCCTCTCAGTGGCTTTCCTGCCTGTGAAGGTGCAGTAGGGGTCACTGTGACACTGAAGGTACCTGCCAGCACTCTCCTCTCTGGCAGATTTACTTTGCTACATACTTTGCTGTCCCTCCCGTGGAACAGGTCAGTAAAGGGCACCAGCTGCACACACAAGAGTAGCAATTCTGAGCCTTGCAGGCATCACAGATTGTTTCATTCCTGCCCTTGTAAACTGATTCTGAATTATTGGCTATTTTAACCTGCAGTTTGTGTCAAGTGAGTCCTGGCATCCTGCTTTTCTCTTTATAGGTTGCTCAATCAGAAAGTGAGAAGAAGTTAAAGAAAGAAGATAAGAAAAAGGAATTACAAGAATTAAATGAGCTCTTCAAGCCTGTGGTTGCTGCACAGAAAATTAGCAAAGGTATGACTAACAGATTTCTCTTCATTTATATTTTCTTACTCATATAACTATTTAAAGTATTATAACCCTTCAATAGCCAGTTGCTATTTTAATGAGGTAGATGTGACTATTTCCTTCTCCATCTAGTGTGCCAAGTAGTTTGTCAGTCATGACATTGTTTTGAGAAGTCCTCTGGGGTCAGTAAATCATTAGAATATCAAAAGCTTCATTGATGTTGGTCAGCACAGCTGAATATTCTTGGCTGTGTTCTGATTCATCAGTTCGATACTTCTGGATGTGTGGCATGATTTTTGTGTGTGTGTGATGGATGGTATTCAAAACAGCCTGTGTCCCCAGGGGAGTGTGAAGATCCAGAGAAAGGACATAAGATCATAACTGTTGTCTTAGCAGAAGACTTGTATTCAAATCAGAGCAGTAAATACTTTCCACTTACTTGTATCTGACCCCATAATTAGCAGTAGCATTTGGTTTGGGTCTCTCTTGAGGTTGGTTATTGAACAAACAAACTTTTTGATGTTACCAAGTTTTTACTTACCTATCTTCTAGAGTTTATGTGCAATAATTTTTGACAAAATAAGTGCGATTTTCATATATTTCAAGTATATCTTTTCATTCTCTATTGATCCTTGATATTCTCAGGATTTCTAATATATAACTTTTGCTTAAAAACAGTATTAAAATATAAAAACTTCCTTCACTCAGGTGCTGACCCAAAATCTGTAGTTTGTGCTTTCTTCAAGCAAGGCCAGTGCACTAAAGGAGACAAGTGCAAGTTTTCTCATGACTTGTCCTTGGAAAGGAAGTGTGAAAAGCGAAGTGTCTACATCGATGCTAGAGATGAAGACCTTGAAAAAGGTATAATAATTGTAGAAATTTACTGCTAAGCTATTCTGATTCTGAAACTGGAATTTTAAGATTAAATGTCTTCTGTATTGTTATGATCCTGAAGAACAGTGACTCTGGCAGTGTCATGTATTCTGTCATACAATTTGCAAGCTGAGCAGTATTTCACCTTTTTGCAGTAGCTGTTTCCCTCAAGCTCTGTAGAAGGGAAAGGGGGAAGTGCAATGAGCAGCCAGAGTTGCCTCCCAGAACTGCTACTGGTGTTTGGCCAGAAGTGCACAGTTCTGCATTCAGGGGTACTTGGGAATTTTTTCTGTGACTCTCTCTCCCCAGATGACTTGTTGGCTAAGTACTCTGGATTTTACTTTTATTTAGCAGTGATTAGAGATTTTACAGAACTTGTTTTTTTTTTTCATATTCCCTTAGTTTTAGTCTTTTATTTGAGTTTTAGCCTCTGTCACCCTAAATGTATCTGATGGGATCCCACAGACTCACTGCTAATGTTGTCATTGGTGATACGCTTCTTTTGGTGGAAGCTTCTTTTAACTTTAACACAGATAATTTGGTATTATCTCTTTCAAGCCTGCAGTTAGATTAGCTATATTTCTGAATATTACCATCCAACTTTCTCTTTTGTTCAGTTGTCTTGTTTTTCTTCTTTTCCCATGTACACACTCAGTACTGTATAGATGGAATGGCACATTATTGAGTGTTTAACTCACACTTTATGCATTTCAAAATTAAAATTTCTAGGGCTTTTGAGGTTTTCAAACTCTAGGAGAGTTTGAAAACAGTATTTTAAGAACCTAAATTTATTTTCCCTAGAATAAACTACTTAAAATGTAGGAATTGTATATTAAAGCTGTTAGTGGGCAGAAAAGCAGCTTGCTGGCAATATCCAGTATTTGGATTTTTCTGTGAAACCATCTGTTGTCTTTTTCTAGATACAATGGACAACTGGGATGAGAAGAAGCTGGAAGAAGTAGTGAACAAGAAGCATGGTGAGGCGGAAAAGAAAAAACCCAAAACCCAAATAGTATGTCTTCTTTTATTTTTTTTATTACTTTTTTTAAATTGAGCTCTACTAGAAGGAATTAAATGCAGTGCAGTCTGGCATTAGATGTATTTTGTCATTATGTAAAAATTTAGAATGGAATATTATAATGATGTTCTGAGTAGACAGCTGGCCTGATAGTATTTCTTGTAATATCTTTAAAAATTAAAAAAACAAAACCACAATCCAACAGCTCTTTTCAATCCATAAAAAGTTTTCTCATGTCCATTACAAATAGATAGTAGGTGAAGTGCTTTATAGAAATGCTCAAGGTTTCAGCAGTATATCTATTACGTCCTAATTGCTTAGAAAATGCAAGTATTTTGATTAGTGAAATCTGTTACTGCAGTGACTGAACTATGTATTGACTTATCTATGTACTGGGTGACATACAAGCATTATAAGCTTTTGCATTTTCACCTAATTTATGAATTGAGAGTAATTTGTAATTTCTGGGCTCTAAGTTCAACGATATTTTTTAGTTCTGCACTAAATGGCATAGTGGGTTAATCCCTTTTTCATTCTTAGGGACCATTTCACCTCATTTTTAATACCAAGTAATTAAATCCTCTATTGATACCGCCTGAGTTTGCAAAAGTTAAACATTGCTGTGGCTAAATATAAACTATGAATTGCTTGTTAAAGGTCCTAGGATGGCATCTTTACCCAAGGATCCAGAGCTGGAAGGTTTACCAACATGTGAGGCAGATGCAATTTGTGTTGTTGAAAACTGCACCAGTGTTGGTGAGCAGAAAGAGATGTGCTGCTGATTTTACAGAAGTGCAGAGTTTCCAGTCTTCTTCCATCTTGTCTTTTTAAATTGGGATCATCTTGAGGGACAAAAAGCTGTTGATTCCATGAGTTTTAGATACTCATTTGCACTACTTTGTTTACTGTTTTTAGTAGCAATGTATTTCAGGTGTTCCTTCTGTTCTGGGCGCAGCTGACTCAGAATGACTGAACTTCTGACATGGAGTGGGAAAGAGGACACAGTGCTAACAAGCTCTGTTTTTGTACAGGTCTGCAAATATTTCCTTGATGCCATTGAAAACAACAAATACGGATGGTTTTGGGTCTGTCCAGGTGGAGGAGACAACTGTATGTATCGCCATGCCCTCCCTCCAGGCTTTGTATTAAAGAAAGACAAAAAGAAGGAAGAAAAGCAAGATGAAATCTCATTAGAAGATCTAATAGAAAAAGAGGTAAAGTTGTTAGGCATCTTTTGGTGGTAGTTGTTTTCATGACTCTGAAGAGATACGTAAAAAAATTGTTGATTTATGATAAACAAGTATTAGATGTTTTTAGAGCTGTATGAGCTGGAGCAAAGGATGCATAGCATTGATTCATGGTTTTGTTTAGTGAATAGAATTAACTAGAGCTGCATACTTAGTGCAGCTGTTGCTTACTCTTTATTAGGAGGCTTCTATTTCTTAACTGCTATTTCTCGTTTATCCATTACAACTGCTTCTGTGGCTTTTCTCATCCCCAGCTCAGTGTCTCCTTAGTTGTCCCTTAACTCTCTAATGAGGCACTAACACCAAGAGCACAAGGCTTTCTGAAGGTGTTGCTGCTCTGCTTCTTTCTGTCACCATTGCTTGGCAGTGTCACTTGAGCAGAGCTGAGCTCTTGTCTTTCCTTTATTTTCTCCTCCACTTTTCCTATTGATTTTCATTCCAGCTCGTCTCACTAACTGGAAAATCCCATGTTGAGTCAAATGTTAAGAAAGTGATGCATGTTTAACAGTGTAAGAGTCTCAAGAGGGTCTTGGAAAGAAATGTTTTCAATTAGTTTCTAGAAAAGAGTAATTAAATATCCAATTTGTTTTAGCCTTTGGAAAGAATTTCTAGCATTAATCAGTCTCTTTTCTGGACAGCGTGCTGCCTTAGGACCAAATGTTACCAAAATTACTCTAGAGTGTTTTATTGCATGGAAGAGAAGAAAAAGACAAGAAAAAATTGATAAGGCTGAGCAAGATATGGAGAGGAGGAAAGCAGATTTTAAAGCTGGCAAAGCATTGGTGGTAAGTTTTACAGTCCAATTCTTACTGTAAGAAGAGCAGGTCAATAAAGTTTTGTGAAGAGATAGCTGGCCTGAAATTGTTTTGCTTATTATTATTGTGTGTCATTTTTGTTTCCTTTTTTTGTGGTTGGTTTGTGTGTGTTGTTTTGTAAGCAGCATAAATTGCATGAAGTACTAACTGAAGGATTTTTTGCTGTGGATAGATCAGTGGACGTGAGGTGTTTGAGTTCCGGCCAGAGCTGGTTGATGCAGATGATGAAGAAGCAGATGACACACGTTATGTCCAAGGAGCAGGAGATGATGATGAGGTAAAGGAAACAGGATTAAATCAAGGAATGTTTTAATTGCATTAAAGTTTGAAAAATGTCAGTTTGAAAGCCCTTACAATGAAATTAGTAGGCTTGGTTTTTAATACTGCCACAGAGTATATTTTATCAGAAGGTTCCTGTTGAAGGTGACAAATGTTGTAGACATCTTGCAGAAGCGAGGATTTTTGTGGAAAAGTAATTCATGCAGAGCATCTTTGTTTATTTTCCAGACAGAAGATCCTGTGTGCATAAATGATGTAGATTTGAACCTGTATGTCCCCAAGGCAGTTGAGGAGACTGGTATTACAGTGGCTAATCCAGAGAGATTCAGCACATACACTTCAGTAGAAAAAGATGGTAAGTTGTTATTTTGTCCAGCCTGTTTTCATAGTTGATTATCCAGCCTTGCACATTAACCAGGTACATGCAATTTGGCCAGTATAAATCTGTGTGAATTTCAAATAAAGTAGCTTCCTCATAGTTTCAAAATTTGAAGGCATGTTTAGTAGGATTGTGAATTCAGTTGGTGATTAAGAAACTTGTGAGACTGAAATGCCTAAGAATTATGTTTATTTTCAGATAATAAATTAAATGAAGCTTCTGGTGGTGTTATAAACAGCAGCGAGCAAAATGATTTAGATGAAGATAATGATGGAGATGGGGAATTGGAAAATGGAGTCATTGATGCAGTTCCAGTTGATGAAAATCTCTTCACTGGAGAGGACTTGGATGAACTAGAAGAAGAACTAAACACTCTTGATTTAGAAGAATGAACTAAAAAGCTCCAGTGAGGAATTAAACCTATGTGAAAACTGACTACATTTTTTTCTCCTTTTTGAATAGAATTCTTAAACAAGATGTTTATGGTTATGCAGCTGAATATGATGGGCACGTGATATACCAGGAATGTTTTCCTTCAATCTCATCTACTCCAGTCTTGGCTATGCTCACAGTAAAACGTTCAGAGTAGTTCAGAATTACCCAACAGCTGAATTTGCAGACAGTGAGATTAAAACTTCCAGCTAAGAGTAGGAAGTGTAACTGCCTTGCCAGTATGCAAGTGGGCAGTTTGACATCAGGTACAGTACAAAAATCCAAGTATACATTCTTCACAAAAAAAGCATTTTTATTAGTGATTGTGTTGATTTAGAAACTGCCTGAAGTGGTTTTTAGGCAGGGTACTCTAATGGAGCTGATGCAGATTATGCTTCTTTAAGTGGTGATTAGCTTTATTTGATCAGCTGGATACTGAAGATTGTGAACTGATATTTCATACAATACCAGTACAGTGCCCTCTGTTTGAAATGTTTTAAACTTTCCCACCACCTTTTGCCAATAAATCTGTAAATAAAAATCATCAACTTTAAAATACCTGTGTTGATTTTTCTCTGCTAAGTAAGGATATCATACCAAACTGTTAAGAGCTGGATTTTTGAATAGAGTGGTAGATGTTTTTCTCTGCAGTCTTGATACAGAAGTGATGGTGTTGGCTTCATTACATTTGGGCTACCTGCCATTACAGCCTTTTTGTCTACTCTTGATGCAGTGTAAAATTCAGCAGCCAGCTTTTCTCCCTTGCTGTTCTGATTCCCTGCCCACCCATTAGCTGATGTAATACCTGCTATACACCACTGACTGCTATTCCAGCCTCATTCTCTCCCCACTGTCTTTTGTAGATTAGTGAAGAGCCCAGGCTCTGCAGAGCAGGGATGTTACAGTCCAGAACATGCCTGTCATCCCTTTGGTGTCCTCTAGATAACAGGAGGTTGTGCAGGGGTAAGTTGCCTCAGGTGCTGCACCCTGCAGACTGCACTTCATTTGAGTCAGTCTGTCCTTTTCCAGTGGATTGAGTGTCTGCCACAAGGATTTCTCAGCAGTGGTGCTTTTCCAGGGGGCTGCTCCTGCTCCTCCTTGCCATACTCCTGCTGTACTGATGAAACCCTTTATATTGATTTTTCTAAAGCTCTTAAATCTCTACTTCCAGACCAGTGAGAGTTATGGCAGTTAGTGAGTTTTCCCAAACTGCTTTTGGGTGCTGATATTAGCTTTACTGGTTATTTCTGGCACTGCTGAATTGACTCTTGTTGCTATTTCTAAAATAGCAGACTTAGAATTGTTGGCCTTTTTTGGGATCTTTGTGGAATTCGTTTTTTCCTGTAGGAACAAGAAGCAGAGCTTGGGAGAAAGAGGCCTACTGAAATTAACTTCTAAATGTAAGTGTCTAAGGAAAAGCTGCACTATCAAATATAAATATTTATTTATGCAGATTTTTCTCCTGTGGCCATAAACAAACAGAGTTGATGGATTATTGTATTATACTGGCCAGCAATAGAATACCTGGCTATCAGGACACTTAAGAATGCAGTTCATTTGAATGTATGTTGCATAATTTTTCAAAGTTGTATATTTTAAATGGGAATAAAAGTAATTTAATCATTATCAAGGAAGAAAATGGCTATGTTTTCTGTCTTAGGGGTTGGTTTATTGTATATAATAACTCATTTGATAATACTTAGTTGTTTCACTGATTTAAATAGCTTAAATCTTTGCCAAGACTTTTTTCATTTTACTTGAGTTTTACAGTGGATGAATGTCAGGATGAGTTATTAATTAAAACCCTGATGGATGGGCAGAAAGTGCCTGTGTGCCCTTTTGGGTCTAAAAGGATGGTTGTGGTGCACAACTCCTTTGTACAGGTGTCATTCAAACATTCAGACAGTAACCTTGTATAACACTGAAACACACTGAATATCTGTAAGCTAGCTGAAGAAAACCTAATTTTCCTAGGCAGTAGCTGTTGACAGATGACTTCAGGTGAGCAAGAAACAAGAGCTGTCCCTGTTTGGATTTCACTCTTTTTTTTTCCTCTCCATTTACTCTGGCACAGCTCCTGCCTGGGCTTCCTCTGCCCAGATTTCCCACCATGAGAGCAGGGAGCATTCAGACTTGTGAGAGTGGAGAGCCCTCTGCTGCTGCATGTTCCTTCTGCTTTCATGGGGCTGGGAGAAGTTCTTAATTTCTCATTTCAAGAACCTTGCATTTGTAGCTAATGGGGTTCCAGTCAATAAATGCTGAGTTGAAAATGAATGCCAAGACATTGCTTGGAGAAGATGAATTATTAATGTTCAGGAAATGAGCAGTGATAGAAGGGAGTTCACTTGGATGTGACGTCACTAAGTTGTTCCTACTGATGCACATTTCCTCTGATAAATTACTGATAATTCCTCTGAAATTTCCTCTGAAATTACTCTGATTAAAGTCAGTGAGTCACTTCTGGAAGAATGAGATATAATCTCAATGCAAAAATAATGGTATCTTCATTTCAGTGACTGCCCAGTCTGTATGGGTTAAAAATGCAGTATTTCACTGTTAGAGGAGCAGGCAGGCTCAGTGCAGGACTCTTGCTGTGTTGAGATCAGGCTGTAAAACAACATAAACCAGGTCAGAAACACCTTTCAAAAAACTTGGTCCAGTGTTTGTATCACCCTGTGTTGCTCCTAACTTCCATTTCTCACTAGGTGAGCAATGCAGCTGTGGCCTGAGCAAACCTTGAGGGAACACATTGGTGTAGCACTGCCTTGAAATCACCTTTGGTTCTGGCCATGGGTGTGGACAAAACCAGTTAAAGGTGCTGCAGCAAACCCATGCCTTTGCTTCCTGCTGTTTGCTGTTTTGGGAGTAGAGTGTTGGTTGGTTTTCAATTTTGGTGTGTATTAAAATCCCATTTCAGTCACACAAAAACTGCTTGGGCTGCTGAAACTGGCCAGCTTTAAATTCTTTGAAGTTCTGGGAGGTTTTTAAAGCCTGTATGATTAAATTTTATGCTTGCCACTGCTTTGTTACTCACAGCTCCCTACTTTTTTTTTGTAATGAGCACTGCTCACAAAGGCCTGGAAAAATATTTAGAATTAACTGCCAAGACTGACCTTAAATATTACATTATCTATGAGTTGTTTGTAATAGAAGTGTTGCCATTTCTTAATGGAAAGTGCTCCCCAGCTGTTTTTATCAAGAGGAGGTTTTATTATTGATAAAACTTCACACCAAGCAGTGGTACTTAACTTGGCAATTCAGTATTCTCATAATAGATGGTGTTTGCTTAATATGTTGGTTACAGAAAGAATGTACACATTCAAATCAGTATGTTTTTATTAATGCTTTCTTTCACAGTTTAGTTGGATGGGGAATTACAGCTGTCAAAAACTGTGTTCTGAATGCTGAATTCAAGACATTCTGAATGCTAAATTCTAATTCTTTTGCAATGCTAATGCCCCTTTTAAAAATTACCTGAATGTAGTAAGTAATGCAGGCTTAATTTTGGTAAGCTGATCTATCTTGCAAATACCATGCTTGGAGGTTTCATAAACATCAGTTGTTATCCCTGTTCCATGTGCTGCTTTGTAAAAACCTAGTAGAATTGTAGAATGTTTAAGCAGCTAAACTAAAAATCTTACAAGGCTGGGTCTTTGTTTTCCTCACGTGAAATTATTACAGCCCTAAGCTGAGAGGAAGGGATTGTTCTCATACGCAAATCTCACATACATATTCACCTGAAGTGTCTCAGGAGCAATTACCCCCTGAATAATATGAATTAGAATTGGAAGAGAATTGGAAAAATGAGATGCGGGAAGTCCAGAGGAGCTGCAAAAACCCATGTGACAGCAGCTGTGCTGCATCAGACCAAGGGACTCTTTATGACACTCCCAAAATGAGCCACCTGAGGAACAAGGAGGTGGCAGAAGGACAGGCCTGTGCACTGCTCAGGAGCACTTCTTTTACAGAGCTTCCAGCAATTCCTAATCTGGAACGTTTCCTCTGCTCGATGGAGCTTGTGGTATCTTTCTCTTCAGAGCACATTCCCTTGATTTTCTAACCAACTTTTGGAAACTCCTCTTACATCTTGTTTGGAACATGACTCCTGCTAGCTTGGGTTCTTCCAGGAAGTCCTATCCTGTGCTTTGCTTTGACTTAATGCCAAATAGAGAAGGGTGGTGTAAAAAGAGAAGCTGATGTATTTCACTTGTGAAAAACACAATATCTTGATGCACTTCAGTGCTAGAAACAGGGGTTTTTTTCAAAATTAGAAGCTTTCTCTTGACATACTTGATTTTTTTGCTATAAATGGGCTTCTAATAAGCAGAATCTTTTGTGAAAGAAATGTTTTGTGAATGAAGTCTTTGCTTCTGGTTAGGTACCAGGTGTATTTTTTGGAGCTGTGATCACCTGAAGTGGTTTTACTGTGATATGTGCACATGACCCTATCCTTTTTCCCCCACACTGGTATTGCAGGCTTGGAAGTGACCTTGGCTTTGCCTGTCACACTCACATCTCCCTTTCAATGGATGCTCTGTCTTTTTACAGAGAGCAGCTGTTGCTGGTGTTAGCAATAAGGCCAAGATGTTTTATTCATTTATGATGTTAGAGCCCTCATATGCGACCACAATAGGCTCCTTCATAGCACATTATTGAAATGAATGCCAAAAATAATCAGTTCTTTCAATCACAAAATAGCAGCAGCAGCATCTCATCTGTGTTTAGGGAAAGAGACCTTGGAGGTAATTCTTTATCTCACATTTGTGGTTGAAAATGTAGTGTTGTAATACATTTGGACCTAAATTTGAGCAAGGCTGGCTTAAAACTTTGGGTAACTCAGGGAATGCCTCTATCAGACTTCAGAAATGAGACAGACTCCTAAATTAAAGAAAGAAACCACAGAAAAGAAAGCCTTCAGAAAAGGAAAAAAGCAGAAACAATACTGAAGGAAAGAGATAAGCAAATTACTGTAGAAGTTTCCCAATGTTCTTTATACCATGAGCCATTAGGGAAATGTGTTCTGTGGAGGCTGCATCCTTGTGCTTGAATGAAACTATCAGCACAGAATATGGATGTAGCACATCTCCAGCAGGAAATCAGCTTGTAACTTTTATTTCTCAAGCCTCTACAGTGCATTTTGGCAGGATTGCTCTTCTAGGAGAATTTTTGTCCTCTTGGTGTTCCATCTCCACTTCTGTTTCATTCCCTTGGTTTCCCTTCTTGTGCTCTGAACATAAGAGATGGGATCAAAGAGGATCTGGTAGTTTGGTCACTGTTTTCTATCAATCTTAGTGATCTCTGACATGACAGGTACTTTAGTTCTTTCATTTGGCAGTAGACTGCTTCAGAAAAAATAATTGACTTCCACTTCAAAAATTCCATAGTTGCAACTTAATGCCTCCTTAAAATCAGATGACAGCCAAGTTTCCAGGTAAGAAACCTTTAATCTTCATTCTTCATCACTTTGTTTTGCTGTCTTTTCCCTCTGCTGAGTATAAACACAGGGGAAGGGAGGCTCTTCTCACTGACCTCTCTAATCCATATCAGCTAGACCCCCTACATAGGCCTGGAGCAAGGCATGGTGTCCTCAGCACTGTGCTTCCCTACGGTGTCTCCAAACGCTCCAGGGGTTTCTTTATCAAATGGAGACAAGGAGGATTAGGAAAGCTGGTCAGAAGGAACAGAGCAAAAATGATTTCTTCAAATTTGACAGACTGAAGTCAAAGTTAGAGGGAGCTATAACCTGTTAGAGTCTCACTGATGTGAGCTATTTCCTTGAATAAGCACCTGGGAGGTGGCAGAGCTGCACTTGGTCAGCACTACCAGCCCTACACCATGAGCTCTTCAGTCATTTCCTTGCCAATGGAAGTCTGTGTTCTGTACATGGCAGCTCCCACACAGTGCCTTCCACACAGAAATACCAAGTTCCAGCTCTGCACAGCAGTTGCTGCACATGAATAATTGCCCATTCTTTGTATGTATGGGCAGCCAGGACCAGTGGAATGAGGAATCTTCCCCCAAGAGGGCAAAAAGGGAAAAGCTTAAATGTGCTCTTTATTCAGGGCATGGAAGTGTCTGTGGTTTCCACCACTGATAACTGTTGTCAGCATTAACTTCTGTTTGATGGATGCAAAAATAGTTCTTTGACCAGCAGTGCCCAGCTGAAACTCTACTGGAGTGACCCCTGGAAGGGCAGGCTGATGGCTTGGAAGCAAATAGTACAAATGAGAAAACAAACCAAACACCCCCAGCCCTCACTGCCCTGGCCAAACCCTCTTTTAGAATTGTCTGATTATGTCTTGGTCTATGTTTAGTTTTATTCCTTGAGGGAATTTTTTGTTATGTTACTCAGCAATGGCTTGGTCACCAATGTACAGTGTTTTATAGATAAGGACATGCTTTGGTTTAACATTAATGGCAGACAGGACAGTATTCCTTGGACACAGTGGATCAAAAGATCATGGCTTCAAGGTGAGGGGCAGTTGGGTTCTTTGGGGAGAAAGGGGCATTTCTGCTCAGGGAAGAGGGAGGAAGTTGGGGCATTCTGTAAGGTGGGAAGGTGTGTTCTGAAGGTAAGAGGCTGGAGCTGGCATATCAATGTGGAAAATGCCTGGGCTCAGACATTTGAAATGCCTCTTGAAGGACAAGAGGAAGGAAATATCTCAGTATCAGTCATGTTATTACCATCTTTTAGAGCTTTTGTGTTTGAGTAAAACAATACTCAGAGTATTGGATACAAAGGAATTTGTTTCTACTTTATTCCTCCACTGCCTTTCAATCCTACTTGCTCTGCGTCCTGCTATTATTCTGTTATCTAAGTCTTCAACACATTTAAAGTCTGAGCTTGTTACTAAGCACAAAGCAGCTTGAAAAATTATTCCTTTCCCAGGGAATTTGAAAGTTTTCAACTTGTTTTTGTTCCAAATCCTTCAGCAGGAATGTGGAAGCATTACTGTAATGCAGGAGCACTGGAGGACAGATGCTTCAAGGCAGATGTGGCATAATGTGCCTGGAATGATCAGTTAAAAAACCAACACACTGTTCTGTGAGTCTGAACTTTGTTAGATTCCTTTGAAAATGCATGATGAAAAAAATAATAGAAAAAAAAACCCAGAAAGTTGACAGAAAAAATAGAAAAAAACTAGAAAGTTTGGGGGAAAGATTCCAAAGTTGTACATAAGAAGCTGTCATTTGTACTAAATAGGAGATGATTTGCCCTAAAGACAGGGATAACAATATCTCAGGGACACAACAGGAAGCAGTGGTCTCTGGTATTTCTATGTAATCAGAAGCAGTCAAGAATGCAAGAAACCTAGGAAATGCCTCTTGTCATCTGGAAATTTTCCATAAATGGAAATAAACTAGAAAGTGACCCATCTTCTGTGCCTATAGAGCCTGTGTGAGGGGAAGTGCTCTGTTTCTCTCTGTCCCAGCAGAATAGCGCTACACAAGAATTTCTGGCAGATGTAGGCACTTCCACTTTCTAAATAAAACCTGGATGCACACTTGCCATGGATGATGGACTCAGCAGAAATGACAGTACCTAAAATAGTACGAAAACTGTGGCAGGCAAAAGAAGAAAAAGGTTCTTAGGAAGATACTAAGATGGTAGTAGAATAAATAAATCTCTTCCTCACTTCCAGGGAGCTGCATAAAATCAGCGTGTTCTAGAGGGTCCTTGAGAATGTAAGAAGGTAAAGTTAACATTCATGGCATCCAGCAAGCAATGGACCTTCCTTCCAGGAAAGGAATCAAGAAGTGGAGGAGAGAGTGATGAAGAGATGGGAGGGATGGTTCTTTGTTTGATCAAGTGCACTGTTGGCACTCCAGTGTTCATTGTGACTGGTGTGTGTTTCCAAGCTGGGCTGGATACAGGCAGAAGGGTGGATCAGGAAGAAGTGCAGCTCCAGGAGCAGTTCTGTGTGATGGAATTTGCCTGTAAAGGAACAATCACTGCAGGAGTAACTCACATGGGAGCTGGAGCTTTCCATCTCACGGGCTGCTGTGCCAGGTGAGGCATTTCAGTGGGATGGGAGAAGCAGAAGCACAGAACTTTCATTCACAATACAATATTCCATGGGAGACAAGTGCACAGCCTGTTGATCTCAATGCTTCATCTCTTTTCCCACTCTAGGGGCACAAAGCCTGTTCCATCATGTTCTCTAGATTAGCAAATTCTCCCCATCCCCTTCTTAGAATTTCCTGAGACCTTTCCCACCAGAAGCCCCAAGAGCCCCATATCTCCATGGCTCTCTCCTGGAAGTTCCATCACTGTGATTACCCAAGGGCACTGCACTCCTTCTGGGATAGGTGTGGTGACTTCCCTCTGGGCTGGTGTGTTCCCACACCCTCTTCCTTAACAGGGCAGGGTGATATTTAGCTTTTGTCTCTGTTACATCTTCTACATGCACACATATTATGGAAACATTTTCAGGGAGAAGGTGCAGAGATTATGGAGCTTGTTGTTTGGGTTTTGTCCTGATCCATTTCTCCCTTATTGCATTATTTCCTGTCAAAGTTTTGATTTTTTTTTTTTTTCCTAGGGGAGAAGTACTCTTTAAAAATATCTTCTAAAAATATCTAAGTCTTTGGGGGTGTTACTGTGCAGTATCTGGATTTGTTTGGTAATCTGCTGAAGTGCTTTGTGAAGCAAAAACTGAGTCACATGTGATTTATAATGACCAACTTTGTCTGACTGAAGAAATATGAATCCTTGGGTAAATCAAGCAGTGCTGTCCCTGAATTTGGTGCTGTGAAATCCTGATGTTTAAAAAAAGGCCTGGTGAGTAATGGGCACTCTGTGAAACACAAAAAGGGTATTGCAGAAAGACTTTGACTAACGCCGGAGTAACACAGCTATCGGTATTGAGCAAATCAGACAAAAACCTGCTACAGCTCACTTCCTTTTGATCTGGGAGATCTCAGACTCCGTGCTAGGAGCTGCTTCAACAAATGTAGCCATACCCTTGTTGTGAAAGCATTGCCCCATAGCCCCGGGCTAAGGACAGCTTTTGCTATCAGCAGAATGAGATATGGCTGATGTGAATTGCTCATACAGCAAATCAAGCCTAAACATCTCAGTAGTTTCCTCGTGTTTTACCACTTAATGCTTCCACAGTTTTCAGATGTAATGTTTGATTTTTCTCAGTGGATATCAAAGATAATATTAAACAAAATAGAAATAAAAAGGCACAAACTGAATGAAGCAAACGAATATGTGAAGTCCATCTTTTACTTTGTTTTCTACTGCCTTGTTAGAAACTGAGTTACTTCTTAAAAGTCTGTTCAGAGCAACTAAGCCTCTTGCAAAGTCCAAATGTCTGGATGGCAGGAGAGCAAAATATTTACTAAAACTCTCACATTGATGAAGGTTTTTCTGGGGCACTAATGGTCATCTCCATGAACAAATGAGTGATGATTGTTTCTTTGCTCCAGATATTCATTCTGCTGGTACTGTAAAGCACTGGATCCACTTAGAAGTTTATGGCTTACATACAGGACCCCTTGCTGGACCTTTGAAGTAGGACCACAGTGGTTTGCACGTTTGCAGTTTCTACTGAATTGTGGCACTTTGTCCATTTCTTGCTGCTGCCTTTCATGTCCTGAGGTGGAGACTCAAAGGAAAACATTCTGAAATGCTCTGTTACAGGCTGGACACTCTGGAATAGCAAAAAAATAATACCTGCCTACCAAAAGTGCTTTACATTTTGTAAAGTTTAATTCAGTTGTGTTAACAGCTCGTTGTCTGAATAAAAACTAACAAAACCAGTAACTTGTAACAGAAATATGAGTTTGATCTATTGGAGTCTTTAGACTCCAATCAATTCCAAAATAATTGCATTCTGTTTCGAATACAGGCAAAAAGTTTGGTGGCTTAGAGGGAATCCGGGCCCTGCCCACTTCTCAGTTGTTGGTTTTCCCCCCTGGATTATCTTAGCCTGAGAACTGAAAGCTACAGGTAACAAGTAAATATGGAAACACATAATTAACTTGTTTACATTCTGCACTATGATCTCATTGGCTGCTCCTTATCTATTTGTTAGTCATGCTGAGAACTGAACCAACTAGGGAAGAAAATCACATCCTCACTGGAAGGGTGTTTGCTGCTCTACATAAAGAGCAAAGTCTGGGTTTGACTTTCACTCTTCTGTCCAGGATTCTGACAGACACCTGAATACCTCTGTCAGATACCCTGTCAGCCAGGGCAGCTCGATGCAAGCAATGGAATCAATCCCTCAGCCTCTCCTGCAACAGAAAGCACTTTCCTTCACTTCCAGTAAGAAGTGCATCCCAAGGCTGTACACTTCATTTTCTTTTCCCACGTGGAGGCTGGGGGCTGTGGTGCCTTACAGGGAGCTGTGGCTCGCCTCTGGGGCTGTCTAGACCGCCTGGCTCGGATCGTGCTGGGAATTAGGGCCAGACAGCAGCGCCGCCGCTCCCGCCGTGACTCAGTGCCTGGGAGCGGAGTGTGCTGAGTCAGGGCAGCGGAGAGACCTCGCCTTGGGCAGCCCAAAGGGGCACGGGACAGCTGCGAAACAACGACCCCAACAGAGGCAGGAAAGCCTGTGGGGTGAGGGACGAGTGCCCCTGACTCTGAGTCGCTCCTATGGACCGGGTTTTGTAATTTCCGACAACAAGAAGCGCCGCACAGCCAGTCCCCAGGAAGCCAAAATTGATCATATGTAAAAAAAAAAAAAAATTAGTGTCTTAAAGATCACTTAATCTTCTTAATCTGCTTGTGTGATGCTGTGAGCTTATACAGTCCCTAGGAAGCCAAAATTGATCATTTGGTAAAAAGAAAAAAAAAAATCTAGCGTCTTAAAGATAACTCATCCTTTGCTGATTTTGTGATGTTGTGAGGTTGCATAGTCCCTAGGAAGCCCAAATTGATCATATGTAAAAAAAATTCTAGTATCTTAAAGATAACTTATGCTTCACTGCTTGTGTGACATTGAAAGGTTATACAGTCCCCAGGAAGCCAAAACTGATCATTTGGTAAAAAAATAAGTCCAGTGTCTTAAAGATAACTTATCCTTCACTGCTTGTGTGATGTTGTGAGGTTATACAGTCCCTAGGATTTTTTTTGGCAAAAAAATTCTAGTATCTTAAAGATAACTTATTCTTCACTGCTTGTGCAATGTTTTGAAGTTATACAGTCCCTAGGAAGCCAAAACTGATCATATATAAAAAAAATTATAGTATCTTAAAGATAACTTATCCTTCGCTGCTTGTGTGATGTTGTGAGGTTATACAATCCCTAGGAATTTTTTTTGGTAAAAAATTTCTAGTATCTTAAAGATAATTTATTCTTGACATTATGAAGTTATACAGTCCATAAGAAAAAAAATTGATCATTTGGTAAAAAAAAATTAGTATCTTAAAGATAACTTATGCTTCACTGCTTGTGTGATGTTGTGAGGTTATACAGTCCCCAGGAAGCCAAAATTGATCATTTGGTAAAAAAAATAAGTCTAGTGTCTTAAAAAAACTTATCCTTCAGTGCTTGTGTGATATTGTGAGGTTACACAGTCCCTAGGAAGCCAAAATTGATCATATGTAAAAAAAATTCTAGTATTTTAAAGATAACTTATTCTTGACATTGTGAGGTTATACAGTCCAAAAGAAAAAAAATTGATCATTTGGTAAAAAACTTAGTATCTTAAAGATAACTTATGCTTCACTGCTTGTGTGATGTTGTGAGGTTATACAGTCCATAGGAAAAAAAAATTGATCATTTGGTAAAAAAATAAATCTTGTATCTTAAAGATGACTTATCCTTCAGTGCTTTTGTGATGTTGTGAGGTTATACAGTCCCTAGGAAGCCAGAACTGATAATTTGGTTAACAAATCTAATATCTTAAAGATAACCTACCCTTCACTACTTGTGTGACGTTGTGAGGTTATACAGTCCTTAGGAAGCCAAAACTGATAATTTGGTAAAAAAAAATTTCTAATATCCTAAAGATAACTTATGCTTCACTGCTTATGTGATGTTGTGAGGTTATACAGTCCCTAGGAAGCCAAAATTGATAATTTGGTAAAAAAAAACTCTAATATCTTAAAGATAACTTATGCTTCACTGCTTGTATGATGTTGTGAGGTTATGCAACCAAGTGGAGAAAATCAATCCTCCTTTCCCCTTAGTTGGTTACTGATCAAACTACTCATAAACCACTCTTTTAGTTTATTGCCCTATTTACTAGTTTGGAAACTTATTAACTCATCTGCAGTTTTGCTTTGATCAGGTCTGCAGTACAAAAGTTCTGAGATAAGTCAGTAAATAACAATAAAAAAATGTGGAGTTTGTATTTGTTTGGTTCCGTGGTTGTTTTTTTTTTTTTTAACCTGTTGAGGCAGCAAAGTTAGAAAAATTAGCAACAAGTATCAAGTTTATGAATTGAAACTCCCCTTCTTGACAGAATTTTTAAGAGGGTTTCTGAAGAAATGATAACAGCAAGAGTAAGCAAATGGTACACAGGAGTAGCTGGTGGTTCTTTGGGTTTTCCTCTGCTTATTGTGGAAATGTTTTGAGATTCCTGTTAAGCTAATTTGGCCCCTTGGTAAATATGTAAGGATTTTTTAACTTTTATTTAGGGCTTGAAACGTCATTATTTGTTTTGTAACTTTTGATCATGCTCACAATGAGGAAAGCAAAAAGTTTAGACTTTTGGTGGCCGTAAACTCCCGTCCTGTTATGTTGCACAAATTAATATTCTGAATTAATATGAATTTGTTCTTTGTAGGTGTTCAGCATGTTTTCTTTTACCTGAGACACTGCTGTACTCAGCAGACACTGAACTCTCATAGGGGCTGAGGAGGACAAGGCTGCAGCTGACTGAGCCGGGATGATAGCGCTAAAATGTTATTAGTGAGAGATGAAAAAAGAGCTACAAAGTGCACCTGAGGAGATGGGGGCTGCACCGTCTGATTCTTTCTTAGGTGGGCAGTGCAGGGGTGCAACAGTAACAGAGAGCTCCATCAGGGAGGATTTCCAGGTTCCCTCTTCCCCGCCTTGCGCCTGCTGCTCGGCATTCCTGCGGCTGGGGAGATGTGGCACCCTGGGATTTAAAATTAATTATTTAATAGCCTATCTGTTTGAAAATCAGGGGTTTTTCTTTTCCCTCCATGGCTGGGTCCGCATTGGCACTCCCTTCACTCTTTGCTTAGCAGCTTTCCTGGAAGACTGGTTCAGAAACAGTCTTGGTAAGAGACTTCAGACTTGGTAAAAGACTGGTTCGCCAAACAGACCTGCTAAGACCACACACGGATGTCTCCCACTCTTCAAATTTCTAGCACTCCTTCATAGGATGGTACAATGGTTTGGGTTGGAAAGGACCTTAAGGACCATCTCATCCACCCCGTGCCATGGGCAGGGACACCTTCCACTATCCCAGGTGCTCCAAGCCCCATCCAACCTGGCCTTGAACACTTCCAGGGATGGGGCAGCTTCTCTGGGCAGCTTCCAGGGCTTCACCACCGTCACAAGAAATGTTTTCCTTGACTTCCCTCCAGCCTTCGGCTCGGGCAGAGATAAGAGCGGGACGCCTGGAGCGAGGGCAGCCCCGGGGCCGCAGTTCTGCGGGTGCCGGTCTGTGCCGTGCCGTGCCGTGCCGAGCCGGGCCGTGCCGGGCGCTCCCGGCGGAAGAGAGCGAGAGCAGCGTCCCGGGCTCGGAGCGGCCAGGGCCCGCCCCCGGCACCACATGATGCCGCCTCTCCTTCCTGCCGCCCCCGTCCCGGCCAGAAAGGGGAAGTGGCTGCGCTGCGCTCCCCGCCCCGCCGCGGGAAACGCGGGGCCGGCGCGTCCCGGCAGAGCCGCGCCCGCCGAGCAGCGCGGCCGGGCCACGATGCTGCTGCTGCCGCTGCTGCCGCTGCTGCTGCTGCTGGGCGCCGCGCTGGCCCCGGGCAGCGCCTTCAACCTGGACGTGGAGCGCCCGGCCGTCTACTCGGGCCCGGCGGGCAGCTACTTCGGCTTCGCCGTGGACTTCTTCGCCCCCGACCCGCTCTCGTAAGTGCGCGTCCCGTCCCGCCCCGTCCTGCCCCGTCCTGCCCCGCCGAGCCCGGAGCGGCGCTGTCCCGGCCGGGAGCCGAGAGCCGGGCGGAGGATGCGGAGCTGCCCCCGCTCCCTCTGTGGCAGGCGGGCCGGGGCGGCTCTCGGGGGGACACGGCTCTGCTGAGGCCCCGGAGCGGGATGGAGCCGGTGTCTGTCCCCAGCAGGGACCGCTCCGCATCCCGGCCCCGCTGGGGCGGCTCTCGGGGGCACACGGCTCTGCTGAGGCCCCAGAGCGGGATGGAGCCGGTGTCGGTGCCCAACCGGGACCGCTCCGCATCCCGGCCACGCTGGGGCGGCTCTCGGGGGGACACGGCTCTGCTGAGGCCCCAGAGCGGGGATGGAGCCGGTGTCTGTCCCCAGCCAGGACCGCTCCGCATCCCGGCCCCGCTGGGGCGGCTCTGGGGCCGGGACGCCGCACCACTCCGGCGGGGCACGAACCTTGTGCTGCGGGCTTCTCTGCATAGCCCGGTCTCACGCAAATGGTGGTGGTGATAAATACGGCGTGGAAAGATGTAGTTATGGTGTTTTGGTTCCTGGAGGTGCGTGCCGTGGCGTTTCAGGAGCTGTGCTGTTCTCTCCCTGAGTGTGCTTTGCGGGAGGGCTGTGTTTGAACAGTGGTGAGTCTGTGCGAGTCACCGAGGAGTCTGGAGAGGGAAAAGTTCCATGTAAGCTCTCTCTCCACGTCTGCTTCTGCTTCCTGAATGGGTTCCCGTTTCATGTTAAAGATTAGGCAGTGTGCCGTCGCTGTTGCGTTTCAGACCTTTGAATCCTCGCCTCGCTCACTCGGTGTTGCCAGAATGAATCAGGCTCTGGCTCTGAAATGCGGGCTGCAGTAACACCCAGCTTTTGTCGCTTTCCCCCCACTCCTCTCCCATCACAAGGGCTGGAAGATTGGAAAAGCTGCTGGCTTTCATCCTGCTGAAGGGATATTCTCTCTCCCCCCTTAATCTTTAGCTTGTGAAACTTTATAAGCAAATTATACAGCTATTGAGCAAGTCTTTCTGCAGTACATCATCTAGCTTTGTTTGCATTTTTTTTACTACCTACATATGTCAGAAGTCATCCTGTCTTAACTTGCACATGTTGCACCATCTTTCTCTGCTATCTTAAGTCTTGGTACTAAAAGAAAAAAAGCTTCTATTTTTGTCCCGCCCTTTATTTTTAAGTCCACATGTGTGGCTGCAGAGTTATCAAGAGACTGGTAAATGGATGTAATAAACTTTCTTCCTTGCTTTCTGATAAGGAATTATGTGACACAGCTCTCCATGAAATCACTATTTGGAAGCTTTCCATTATTTTTATAAGAACTATTGACCTCCAAGTGCACTGCTGTTAAAGAAAACAGTGTGGTTGTCAGGCAGCGTGAAAAGCTTCTGTATATTTCAAAGGGAATACTCTCCTTGTTTGTTTAGGGTTTTTTTTTGTTGGTTTGTCATCACTAAAATTTTGTTTGTACCGGCTAAGCTAAACACTTTATTTTAGATTAAAGTTTGTGTTTGAACCAAGGAGCTCTGCAGCTTTCACAGGAACAGGCTCTCGTGGTGTTCAGTTTTCAGTTTATGCCTATGGACACTGATATTTTGCCTCCTGAAATAGCCAGAAATACTTGTATGCAGTGTCCAGGCATATAGGGTGTCACGTGGTTCCTATGGCTTTCTTTTTGCTTTGGTGAGCTTTTATTCATCACCTGTTTTAGAGCTTTCATTCATCACCTGTTTTATACATCAGTACCAGAGATTAACTCAGTTTCCTTGGGCTAAAGCTGTTTGGATTGCCTAGCCTGACAACAAAGGCATGCTGTTAGTTCCTGAATGCTCAGGCTGCTGTTTCACAGTCTATTTTGACCTGCTGGATGCCAAACTGAAGCATATTTAGAAGTCGAGGGTGAAAGTCCCATTCCAGGAGTGGAAGTGGTGGTGTTGTGTCAGGGTGCCTGACAGTGGGCACAGCTTTTATAGGAGAAACAAATGAAACAGCTTTCTCACACACCCTCTGCTGTACTTGATAGTCCAGGATGACCTCCAGGAGAGACTCAGTTTCTTTGTTGCCCATGGAAATCCCTGGAAAGGCACCCCAGAGGTGCCAGAACACTCCTAGTGTTGCCCCAGCATTGGGGTGGGGTGGATGGTTCAGGACATGATTCAGGAAATTGGCAGTATCAACGCATAGCTGGTGTATTCCCATGGAAATACAATTGGCCCTCTATTCCCTCTTTCCCAAAGTAGGTGGATTAGAGACTTCTAAGAATTTGGGTAATTTGCATGTTATTATAAGAGCTGTGACAAAATCTGCTTGCTTGGTCTCTGATGATGAAAGTGCATTTTTTTATTTGGGGAAAATACCTTTGTGGAGCCACAAAAATGATTCCTATATTCCTGTTTAATAAACCTCACCACAAATATTAGCCTAAGAAAAATTTAAAATACATAATTAGAATGGGAATGAATGAATCTTTTAAACAAATGCTTCATTTGGGAGACTTCTCCAAAGTCAGTGGTACAAGAGTAAAATGGGAAGTAAGCTACCACTTGTTTAATAGATTGTAATTATAATAATTGATATGTTTCTTTACTTGGCATTATGATGTTGATTTTTAGGCATTTCTGTTCTATCCAGGGAGCTGATTTTAAGTGATTAAAATGTTTCAAATTCCTGCTCTAAAAATCTAGACAGTCTAAGAATGGCAAATAAGGAAAATAAATGGATTGCCAGCTAGCCTGGATTTTCTATCAGGGTCCATGCCAGGACATTTTTAAGGTTCTGAAAATTCACACAGGTTGAAAAGTGGTAGATCTTCATGCAAACTGAGCTTTGATGAGGCGCTGCATGTTTATACCTATGCTTATCTCTTTACTGGAAAGGAGCCTGGGGACGGCTCTGAAAACCAGAGCCAGTTTGATAAGCCTGGCTTTGCCTGCCTGTAGACATTCTCCCCAACCAGTCCTGCAGCTTGTTCAGCTATGCCAGCTTCCAAACCAGAGAACTGTAGTGCCTGACAAGACTTGCTCCTGCAGGCTGCGTTCCCTCGTCAGCAGTGCCAAGGGAAGAGCCAGAGCAGGCTCACCCTGATGAAAGGAAGCACTTGATTCTGACTTCATGCTTCACACTGACTCTCTCAGCCAAGTGCTGATGTGTCAAGTGGGTCTCGGAGGTGCTGGGGCTCCTGCAAGAGCCTCATTCAGTCTGTTTGCTCCTTTGGCACTGCTGAATTTTGCCACCCGTGCAGGAGCAGAGTGCAGGCAGTTCCTGCTGGGGGGGCACCCAGCAAGTGTCTGCAGAGGCAGGGATGCAGAAAGGCACGGCAGGTGCTGATAGGGAAGTGATGAGTGAGCAGCGAGTGTGGGTGAGGATTCATCAGCATGCAGCTCTGTGGCTCGGCGTGGCTGGCACTTGGATGTTGTTTTTGCCAGAGCCCTCGCTCAGGCAGGGCTGACTCATCACGTTCAGGACATGCTGAGCTCCCAGCCCGCTGCTGCTTTGTTTGTGCGTTGTTTCCATTTCTGACTGGCTTCCCTGAATTACCCTTACTCACGAAATTAACAGAAATTATGCCACCTGATGGCTTTCGTAAGGTACAGAAGTGCACAATTTCCTCTTCTGCTGCGCACGTACGTGTTTTTGAAGGGAAAAAAGAATAATATGAAAGGTGTTTCCCTCATTTAAAATACAATCCTAAGGAGGCCTGGGTACTTTAAATTTGTCATATCTTTTTTCTCTCTTCTTTTGGTGATTTTTTTTTTTTTTTTTTTTTTGCATGCAGAAAAGAGAACCTCATATGAATTTCTCTAACTGAGAGTAGTTCGAGTTGGATTTAGGTTAGAGCAGGCAAGACTTCTGCTTTATGTCATAAAGTTATAACAGCTGTGCCTTAGCTGTTGAAACCTTTTAAAATATATTTAAAATATGTAATTAGAGTGGGAATAAATAAATCTTTTAAACAAGGGTTTAAAGGTTTTTTGTGTTCTGCTTCTTCTTTTTTCCTGCAGGACATATCTTCTGGTGGGAGCTCCCAAAGCCAACACTAGCCAGCACAACATCGTAGAGGGAGGGCAGGTGCTCAAGTGTAGCTGGAACTCCAACAGGAACTGCCAGCCCATTGTGTTTGATGCCACAGGTAATGTGTGGGCCACCGTGGGGGAGGTGGGATGCCTCTGCTCTGATGTGGGGAAGCAGAGAGGTTTCAGGTCCCTGTGGGATTTTTTCGTGCTCAGTGTGAATGTGGTGGTTTTTGACTGGCAGCTAGTCAAGGCTTGCTTGTGCTCTCCTTTTCCTCTCCTTTCTCTTAGAATGGCTGTCCCTGGTATGTGCTGAAAGCCTGAGTGAGCAAACATTATTCTTCTTGTGTTGTAACCTATTTATATTTCTCCTCTGTACTTTCCAGCGACCCTAAAACATTTGGCAGCCTAGTTCCCAATGAACCCTGAGGGGTTTTCTTCCCATTAAGAACATGTCATATGAGGAAAGATGCTTTTCAATATCAGCAAAGGTGGTTTGGGCAGAAATACCCAAAAGTTTCATCTGAAAACAGGAATTTGGCCTAAAAACTGTGAAAAATATATTTTTTAATTTTTTTCCCTTCATATATACCTCCACAGTGTTTGTGGTTTCTGTGATAGCAGCACTGAGGTCATAGGCACTCCTTACCTTACCTTACCTAGAAAATATTCCTTGGTGTCACTTCAAAAATATTGGTGTTATTCAAACAGTTCTGAAACTTGTATATGAAATCCCTTGATCTGTGGCATGTATACAAATACCACTATGTAAAATAGCTAGCCTAAAATAATGTTATTTCTCAAATGCTGTTTGGGTGTTGGATGTCAGGACCAAGTCTTTAAATCTGATTATGTCTCTCTTACCTTATAGAATTGTTAGGATTGTTCCTGAGAAAAAGCTTTTTAAAGCAATTTTCCTCATGTCATGAGATTAAAATGGAAATGCTGTTAGAGCTTTACCTTTGGTGGTGAGGGTTTTTGTTTTGTTTTCTTTTTTTGTTCCTTTTTTGATTTGTTATGGTTTCTTTGGGTTTTTTGTTTCCTGTATTTTGAGGGGTTTTGTTAAGTTTTTTTTTTTGTTTGTTGGTTTTTTTTAAGACAAGCTTCATCTTCAAGCATTTAGAGCTCTGAAGAGAAACAAAAACACTCTTAAAGTACAATTTTCTGTAGTTGACATATGTGGGTTTGTGTGTTATTTAAAATAGCATTTGTGAACTTTTACTAGGAAAGCTAGCCAAGCTGCTAATTACTTGTTAAAACACTTTGGTGTATTTTTGCCAAGTTCACCATAAGATCAAAGCTCCTTTTTTAATATTACACTGTGGTTTAGAAAATAAAACTACATCCTTGTTTGTGGTGTTAGTGTCACTGGCTTCCCATAAGAACCAGAGGCAAATAAGCACAGAATCCTTAAGGGCAGAGATGACCTCTAAGATCACTGAGTCCAGCCATTAACCCAGCACTAAACCATGTTCCCAAGTGCCACATCCACACATTTTGAACACTTCTAGGGATGGTGAGTCCACCAATGCTTAACACACCCTTTCAGTGATGAAATGTTTCATAAAATCTCATCTGAACATTGTCTGGGGTAACTTGGGACCATTGCCTCTTATCCTGTCACTTGTTACCTTGAAAAAGAGATGGAGCCCCACCTTGCTAAATCCTCCTTTCATATCTGATCTAAGAATGTTTCTCCCATGTCCTCTTTCATGTGTTTTCATCCCACTTTGGTATAGACACATGCCTGCTCTGGCTTACCCAAAGAAGGATGAGGCAGAGTAAGGTATCCTTTTGCTAGCCATGCAGTTTTCCTTCCCTGGATGAGCTTATTTTTCTGACTTGGTCCTCAGTTAAACAATGAAACATTATATGTTGAGTTGATCCAAATTGAAATAATGTTCTAAAAGCACTTCCAATTTCTATGGACAGATTTCTTGGAATTTCTACCTGTTGTATGGATCAGAAGAAAGTGTAAAGCAGCATGTAGGAGATTCAAGAGAGGTTTTTTTTGTGCAGATCTGGAAGTAGTTGCACTGCAAAAAGAGAAGATTCAGTGCCTCTCAGTGGCTTTCCTGCCTGTGAAGGTGCAGTAGGGGTCACTGTGACACTGAAGGTACCTGCCAGCACTCTCCTCTCTGGCAGATTTACTTTGCTACATACTTTGCTGTCCCTCCTGTGGAACAGGTCAGTAAAGGGCACCAGCTGCACACACAAGAGTAGCAATTCTGAGCCTTGCAGGCATCACAGATTGTTTCATTCCTGCCCTTGTAAACTGATTCTGAATTATTGGCTATTTTAACCTGCAGTTTGTGTCAAGTGAGTCCTGGCATCCTGCTTTTCTCTTTATAGGTTGCTCAATCAGAAAGTGAGAAGAAGTTAAAGAAAGAAGATAAGAAAAAGGAATTACAAGAATTAAATGAGCTCTTCAAGCCTGTGGTTGCTGCACAGAAAATTAGCAAAGGTATGACTAACAGATTTCTCTTCATTTATATTTTCTTACTCATATAACTACTTAAAGTATTATAACCCTTCAATAGCCAGTTGCTATTTTAATGAAGTAGATGTGACTATTTCCTTCCCCATCTAGTGTGCCAAGTAGTTTGTCATGACATTGTTTTGAGAAGTCCTCTGGGGTCAGTAAATCATTAGAATATCAAAAGCTACATTGATGTTGGTCAGCACAGCTGAATATACTTGGCTGTGTTCTGATTCATCAGTTAGATACTTGTGGATGTGTGGCATGATTTTTGTGTGTGTGTGATGGATGGTATTCAAAACAGCCTGTGTCCCCAGGGGAGTGTGAAGATCCAGAGAAAGGACATAAGATCATAACTGTTGTCTTAGCAGAAGACTTGTATTCAAATCAGAGCAGTAAATACTTTCCACTTACTTGTATCTGACCCCATAATTAGCAGTAGCATTTGGTTTGGGTCTCTCTTGAGGTTGGTTATTGAACAAACAAACTTTTTGATGTTACCAAGTTTTTACTTACCTATCTTCTAGAGTTTATGTGCAATAATTTTTGACAAAATAAGTGCGATTTTCATATATTTCAAGTATATCTTTTCATTCTCTATTTATCCTTGATATTCTCAGGATTTCTAATATATAACTTTTGCTTAAAAACAGTATTAAAATATAAAAACTTCCTTCACTCAGGTGCTGACCCAAAATCTGTAGTTTGTGCTTTCTTCAAGCAAGGCCAGTGCACTAAAGGAGACAAGTGCAAGTTTTCTCATGACTTGTCCTTGGAAAGGAAGTGTGAAAAGCGAAGTGTCTACATCGATGCTAGAGATGAAGACCTTGAAAAAGGTATAATAATTGTAGAAATTTACTGCTGAGCTATTCTGATTCTGAAACTGGAATTTTAAGATTAAATGTCTTCTGTATTGTTATGATCCTGAAGAACAGTGACTCTGGCAGTGTCATGTGTTCTGTCATACAATTTGCAAGCTGAGCAGTATTTGACCTTTTTGCAGTAGCTGTTTCCCTCAAGCTCTGTAGAAGGGAAAGGGGGAAGTGCAATGAGCAGCCAGAGTTGCCTCCCAGAACTGCTACTGGTGTTTGGCCAGAAGTGCACAGTTCTGCATTCAGGGGTACTTGGGAATTTTTTCTGTGACTCTCTCTCCCCAGATGACTTGTTGGCTAAGTACTCTGGATTTTACTTTTATTTAGCAGTGATTAGAGATTTTACAGAACTTGGTTTTTTTTTTCATATTCCCTTAGTTTTAGTCTTTTATTTGAGTTTTAGCCTCTGTCACCCTAAATGTATCTGATGGGATCCCACAGACTCACTGCTAATGTTGTCATTGGTGATACGCTTCTTTTGGTGGAAGCTTCTTTTAACTTTAACACAGATAATTTGGTATTATCTCTTTCAAGCCTGCAGTTAGATTAGCTATATTTCTGAATATTACCATCCAACTTTCTCTTTTGTTCAGTTGTCTTGTTTTTCTTCTTTTCCCATGTACACACTCAGTACTGTATAGATGGAATGGCATATTATTGAGTGTTTAACTCACACTTTATGCATTTCAAAATTAAAATTTCTAGGGCTTTTGAGGTAATTGTCCTTAGAGTGGCATAGGAGAGTTTGAAAACAGTATTTTAAGAACCTAAATTTATTTTCCCTAGAATAAACTACTTAAAATGTAGGAATTGTATATTAAAGCTGTTAGTGGGCAGAAAAGCAGCTTGCTGGCAACGTTCAGTATTTGGATTTTTCTGTGAAACCATCTGTTGTCTTTTTCTAGATACAATGGACAACTGGGATGAGAAGAAGCTGGAAGAAGTAGTGAACAAGAAGCATGGTGAGGCGGAAAAGAAAAAACCCAAAACCCAAATAGTATGTCTTTTTTTTTTTTTGTAATTACTTTTTTTAAATTGAGCTCTACTAGAAGGAATTAAATGCAGTGCAGTCTGGCATTAGATGTATTTTGTCATGATGTAAAAATTTAGAATGGAATATTATAATGATGTTCTGAGTAGACAGCTGGCCTGATAGTATTTCTTGTAATATCTTTAAAAATTAAAAAAACAAAACCACAATCCAACAGCTCTTTTCAATCCATAAAAAGTTTTCTCATGTCCATTACAAATAGATAGTAGGTGAAGTGCTTTATAGAAATGCTCAAGGTTTCAGCAGTATATCTATTACGTCCTAATTGCTTAGAAAATGCAAGTATTTTGATTAGTGAAATCTGTTACTGCAGTGACTGAACTATGTATTGACTTATCTATGTACTGGGTGACATACAAGCATTATAAGCTTTTGCATTTTCACCTAATTTATGAATTGAGAGTAATTTGTAATTTCTGGGCTCTAAGTTCAACGATATTTTTTAGTTCTGCACTAAATGGCATAGTGGGTTAATCCCTTTTTCATTCTTAGGGACCATTTCACCTCATTTTTAATACCAAGTAATTAAATCCTCTATTGATACCGCCTGAGTTTGCAAAAGTTAAACATTGCTGTGGCTAAATATAAACTATGAATTGCTTGTTAAAGGTCCTAGGATGGCATCTTTACCCAAGGATCCAGAGCTGGAAGGTTTACCAACATGTGAGGCAGATGCAATTTGTGTTGTTGAAAACTGCACCAGTGTTGGTGAGCAGAAAGAGATGTGCTGCTGATTTTACAGAAGTGCAGAGTTTCCAGTCTTCTTCCATCTTGTCTTTTTTAATTGGGATCATCTTGAGGGACAAAAAGCTGTTGATTCCATGAGTTTTAGATACTCATTTGCACTACTTTGTTTACTGTTTTTAGTAGCAATGTATTTCAGGTGTTCCTTCTGTTCTGGGCTCAGCTGACTCAGAATGACTGAACTTCTGACATGGAGTGGGAAAGAGGACACAGTGCTAACAAGCTCTGTTTTTGTACAGGTCTGCAAATATTTCCTTGATGCCATTGAAAACAACAAATACGGATGGTTTTGGGTCTGTCCAGGTGGAGGAGACAACTGTATGTATCGCCATGCCCTCCCTCCAGGCTTTGTATTAAAGAAAGACAAAAAGAAGGAAGAAAAGCAAGATGAAATCTCATTAGAAGATCTAATAGAAAAAGAGGTAAAGTTGTTAGACATCTTCTGGTGGTAGTTGTTTTCATGACTCTGAAGAGATACGTAAAAAAATTGTTGATTTATGATAAACAACTATTAGATGTTTTTAGAGCTGTATGAGCTGGAGCAAAGGATGCATAGCATTGATTCATGGTTTTGTTTAGAAACTATTACTTAGTGAATAGAATTAACTAGAGCTACATACTTAGTGCAGCTGTTGCTTACTCTTTATTAGGAGGCTTCTATTTCTTAACTGCTATTTCTCGTTTATCCATTACAACTGCTTCTGTGGCTTTTCTCATCCCCAGCTCAGTGTCTCCTTAGTTCTCCCTTAACTCTCTAATGAGGCACTAACACCAAGAGCACAAGGCTTTCTGAAGGTGTTGCTGCTCTGCTTCTTTCTGTCACCATTGCTTGGCAGCGTCACTTGAGCAGAGCTGAGCTCTTGTCTTTCCTTTATTTTCTCCTCCACTTTTCCTATTGATTTTCATTCCAACTCATCTCACTAACTGGAAAATCCCATGTTGAGTCAAATGTTAAGAAAGTGATGCATGTTTAACAGTGTAAGAGTTTCAAGAGGGACTTGGAAAGAAATGTTTTCAATTAGTTTCTAGAAAAGAGTAATTAAATATCCAATTTGTTTTAGCCTTTGGAAAGAATTTCTAGCATTAATCAGTCTCTTTTCTGGACAGCGTGCTGCCTTAGGACCAAATGTTACCAAAATTACTCTAGAGTGTTTTATTGCATGGAAGAGAAGAAAAAGACAAGAAAAAATTGATAAGGCTGAGCAAGATATGGAGAGGAGGAAAGCAGATTTTAAAGCTGGCAAAGCATTGGTGGTAAGTTTTACAGTCCAATTCTTACTGTAAGAAGAGCAGGTCAATAAAGTTTTGTGAAGAGGTAGCTGGCCTGAAATTGTTTTGCTTATTATTATTGTGTGTCATTTTTGTTTCCTTTTTTTGTGGTTGGTTTGTGTGTGTTGTTTTGTAAGCAGCATAAATTGCATGAAGTACTAACTGAAGGATTTTTTGCTGTGGGTAGATCAGTGGACGTGAGGTGTTTGAGTTCCGGCCAGAGCTGGTTGATGCAGACGATGAAGAAGCAGATGACACACGTTATGTCCAAGGAGCAGGAGATGATGATGAGGTAAAGGAAACAGGATTAAATCAAGGAATGTTTTAATTGCATTAAAGTTTGAAAAATGTCAGTTTGAAAGCCCTTACAATGAAATTAGTAGGCTTGGTTTTTAATACTGCCACAGAGTATATTTTATCAGAAGGTTCCTGTTGAAGGTGACAAATGTTGTAGACATCTTGCAGAAGCGAGGATTTTTGTGGAAAAGTAATTCATGCAGAGCATCTTTGTTTATTTTCCAGACAGAAGATCCTGTGTGCATAAATGATGTAGATTTGAACCTGTATGTCCCCAAGGCAGTTGAGGAGACTGGTATTACAGTGGCTAATCCAGAGAGATTCAGCACATACACTTCAGTAGAAAAAGATGGTAAGTTGTTATTTTGTCCAGCCTGTTTTCATAGTTGATTATCCAGCCTTGCACATTAACCAGGTACATGCAATTTGGCCAGTATAAATCTGTGTGAATTTCAAATTAAGTAGTTTCCTCATAGTTTCAAAATTTGAAGGCATGTTTAGTAGGATTGTGAATTCAGTTGGTGATTAAGAAACTTGTGACACTGAAATGCCTAAGAATTATGTTTATTTTCAGATAATAAATTAAATGAAGCTTCTGGTGGTGATATAAACAGCAGCGAGCAAAATGATTTAGATGAAGATAATGATGGAGATGGAGAATTGGAAAATGGAGTCATTGATGCAGTTCCAGTTGATGAAAATCTCTTCACTGGAGAGGACTTGGATGAACTAGAAGAAGAACTAAACACTCTTGATTTAGAAGAATGAACTAAAAAGCTCCAGTGAGGAATTAAACCTATGTGAAAACTGACTACATTTTTTTCTCCTTTTTGAATAGAATTCTTAAACAAGATGTTTATGGTTATGCAGCTGAATATGACGGGCACGTGATATACCAGGAATGTTTTCCTTCAATCTCATCTACTCCAGTCTTGGCTATGCTCACAGTAAAACGTTCAGAGTAGTTCAGAATTACCCAACAGCTGAATTTGCAGACAGTGAGATTAAAACTTCCAGCTAAGAGTAGGAAGTGTAACTGCCTTGCCAGTATGCAAGTGGGCAGTTTGACATCAGGTACAGTACAAAAATCCAAGTATACATTCTTCACAAAAAAAAGCATTTTTATTAGTGATTGTGTTGATTTAGAAACTGCCTGAAGTGGTTTTTAGGCAGGGTACTCTAATGGAGCTGATGCAGATTATGCTTCTTTAAGTGGTGATTAGCTTTATTTGATCAGCTGGATACTGAAGATTGTGAACTGATATTTCATACAATACCAGTACAGTGCCCTCTGTTTGAAATGTTTTAAACTTTCCCACCACCTTTTGCCAATAAATCTGTAAATAAAAATCATCAACTTTAAAATACCTGTGTTGATTTTTCTCTGCTAAGTAAGGATATCATACCAAACTGTTAAGAGCTGGATTTTTGAATAGAGTGGTAGATGTTTTTCTCTGCAGTCTTGATACAGAAGTGATGGTGTTGGCTTCATTACATTTGGGCTACCTGCCATTACAGCCTTTTTGTCTACTCTTGATGCAGTGTAAAATTCAGCAGCCAGCTTTTCTCCCTTGCTGTTCTGATTCCCTGCCCACCCATTAGCTGATGTAATACCTGCTATACACCACTGACTGCTATTCCAGCCTCATTCTCTCCCCACTGTCTTCTGTAGATTAGTGAAGAGCCCAGGCTCTGCAGAGCAGGGATGTTACAGTCCACAACATGCCTGTCATCCCTTTGGTGTCCTCTAGATAACAGGAGGTTGTGCAGGGGTAAGTTGCCTCAGGTGCTGCACCCTGCAGACTGCACTTCATTTGAGTCAGTCTGTCCTTTTCCAGTGGATTGAGTGTCTGCCACAAGGATTTCTCAGCAGTGGTGCTTTTCCAGGGGGCTGTTCCTTCTTGCTGTACTCCTGCTGTACTGATGAAACCCTTTGTATTGATTTTTCTAAAGCTCTTAAATCTCTACTTCCAGACCAGTGAGAGTTATGGCAGTTAGTGAGTTTTCCCAAACTGCTTTTGGGTGCTGATATTAGCTTTACTGGTTATTTCTGGCACTGCTGAATTGACTCTTGTTGCTATTTCTAAAATAGCAGACTTAGAATTGTTGGCCTTTTTTGGGATCTTTGTGGAATTCGTTTTTTCCTGTAGGAACAAGAAGCAGAGCTTGGGAGAAAGAGGCCTACTGAAATTAACTTCTAAATGTAAGTGTCTAAGGAAAAGCTGCACTATCAAATATAAATATTTATTTATGCAGATTTTTCTCCTGTGGCCATAAACAAACAGAGTTGATGGATTATTGTATTATACTGGCCAGCAATAGAATACCTGGCTATCAGGACACTTAAGAATGCAGTTCATTTGAATGTATGTTGCATAATTTTTCAAAGTTGTATATTTTAAATGGGAATAAAAGTAATTTAATCATTATCAAGGAAGAAAATGGCTATGTTTTCTGTCTTAGGGGTTGGTTTATTGTATATAATAACTCATTTGATCATACTTAATTGTTTCACTGATTTAAATAGCTTAAATCTTTGCCAACAATTTTTTCATTTTACCTGAGTTTTACAGTGGATGAATGTCAGGATGAGTTATTAATTAAAACCCTGATGGATGGGCCGAGAGTGCCTGTGTGCCCTTTTGGGTCTAAAAGGATGGTTGTGGTGCACAACTCCTTTGTACAGGTGTCATTCAAACATTCAGACAGTAACCTTGTATAACACTGAAACACACTGAATATCTGTAAGCTAGCTGAAGAAAACCTAATTTTCCTAGGCAGTAGCTGTTGACAGATGACTTCAGGTGGGCAAGAAACAAGAGCTGTCCCTGTTTGGATTTCACTCTTTTTTTTCCCTCTCCATTTACTCTGGCACAGCTCCTGCCTGGGCTTCCTCTGCCCAGATTTCCCACCATGAGAGCAGGGAGCATTCAGACTTGTGAGAGTGGAGAGCCCTCTGCTGCTGCATGTTCCTTCTGCTTTCATGGGGCTGGGAGAAGTTCTTAATTTCTCATTTCAAGAACCTTGCATTTGTAGCTAATGGGGTTCCAGTCAATAAATGCTGAGTTGAAAATGAATGCCAAGGCATTGCTTGGAGAAGATGAATTATTAATGTTCAGGAAATGAGCAGTGATAGAAGGGAGTTCACTTGGATGTGACGTCACTAAGTTGTTCTTACTGATGCACATTTCCTCTGATAAATTACTGATAATTCCTCTGAAATTTCCTCTGAAATTACTCTGATTAAAGTCAGTGAGTCACTTCTGGAAGAATGAGTTATAATCTCAATGCAAAAATAATGGTATCTTCATTTCAGTGACTGCCCAGTCTGTATGGGTTAAAAATGCAGTATTTCACTGTTAGAGAAGCAGGCAGGCTCAGTGCAGGACTCTTGCTGTGTTGAGATCAGGCTGTAAAGCAACATAAACCAGGTCAGAAACACCTTTCAAAAAACTTGGTCCAGTGTTTGCATCACCCTGTGTTGCTCCTAACTTCCATTTCTCACTAGGTGAGCAATGCAGCTGTGGCCTGAGCAAACCTTGAGGGAGCACATTGGTGTAGCACTGCCTTGAAATCACCTTTGGTACCGGCCATGGGTGTGGACAAAACCAGTTAAAGGTGCTGCAGCAAACCCATGCCTTTGCTTCCTGCTGTTTGCTGTTTTGGGAGTAGAGTGTTGGTTGGTTTTCAATTTTGGTGTGTATTAAAATCCCATTTCAGTCACACAAAAACTGCTTGGGCTGCTGAAACTGGCCAGCTTTAAATTCTTTGAAGTTCTGGGAGGTTTTTAAAGCCTGTGTGATTAAATTTTATGCTTGCCGCTGCCACTGCTTTGTTACTCACAGCTCCCTACTTTTTTTTTGTAATGAACACTGCTCACAAAGGCCTGGAAAAATATTTAGAATTAACTGCCAAGACTGACCTTAAATATTACATTATCTATGAGTTGTTTGTAATAGAAGTGTTGCCATTTCTTAATGGAAAGTGCTCCCCAGCTGTTTTTATCAAGAGGAGGTTTTATTATTGATAAAACTTCACACCAAGCAGTGGTACTTAACTTGGCAATTCAGTATTCTCATAATAGATGGTGTTTGTTTAATATGTTGGTTACAGAAAGAATGTACACATTCAAATCAGTATGTTTTTATTAATGCTTTCTTTCGCAGTTTAGTTGGATGGGGAATTACAGCTGTCAAAAACTGTGTTCTGAATGCTGAATTCAAGACATTCTGAATGCTAAATTCTAATTCTTTTGCAATGCTAATGCCCCTTTTAAAAATTACCTGAATGTAGTAAGTAATGCAGGCTTAATTTTGGTAAGCTGATCTATCTTGCAAATAACATGCTTGGAGGTTTCATAAACATCAGTTGTTATCCCTGTTCCATGTGCTGCTTTGTAAAAACCTAGTAGAATTGTAGAATGTTTAAGCAGCTAAACTAAAAATCTTACAAGGCTGGGTCTTTGTTTTCCTCACGTGAAATTATTACAGCCCTAAGCTGAGAGGAAGGGATTGTTCTCATATGCAAATCTCACATACATATTCACCTGAAGTGTCTCAGGAGCAATTACCCCCCGAATAATATGAATTAGAATTGGAAGAGAATTGGAAAAATGAGATGCGGGAAGTCCAGAGGAGCTGCAAAAACCCATGTGACAGCAGCTGTGCTGCATCAGACCAAGGGACTCTTTATGACACTCCCAAAATGAGCCACCTGAGGAACAAGGAGGTGGCAGAAGGACAGGGCCTGTGCACTGCTCAGGAGCACTTCTTTTACAGAGCTTCCAGCAATTCCTAATCTGGAACGTTTCCTCTGCTCGATGGAGCTTGTGGTATCTTTCTCTTCAGAGCACATTCCCTTGATTTTCTAGCCAACTTTTGGAAACTCCTCTTACATCTTGTTTGGAACATGACTCCTGCTAGCTTGGGTGCTTCCAGGAAGTCCTATCCTGTGCTTTGCTTTGACTTAATGCCAAATAGAGAAGGGTGGTGTAAAAAGAGAAGCTGATGTATTTCACTTGTGAAAAACACAATATCTTGATGCACTTCAGTGCTAGAAACAGGGGTTTTTTTTCAAAATTAGAAGCTTTCTCTTGACATACTTGATTTTTTTGCTATAAATGGGCTTCTAATAAGCAGAATCTTTTGTGAAAGAAATGTTTTGTGAATGAAGTCTTTGCTTCTGGTTAGGTACCAGGTGTATTTTTTGGAGCTGTGATCACCTGAAGTGGTTTTACTGTGATATGTGCACATGACCCTTTTCTTTTTCCCCCACACTGGTATTGCAGGCTTGGAAGTGACCTTGGCTTTGCCTGTCACACTCACATCTCCCTTTCAATGGATGCTCTGTCTTTTTACAGAGAGCAGCTGTTGCTGGTGTTAGCAATAAGGCCAAGATGTTTTATTCATTTATGATGTTAGAGCCCTCATATGCGACCACAATAGGCTCCTTCATAGCACATTATTGAAATGAATGCCAAAAATAATCAGTTCTTTCAATCACAAAATAGCAGCAGCAGCATCTCATCTGTGTTTAGGGAAAGAGACCTTGGAGGTAATTCTTTATCTCACATTTGTGGTTGAAAATGTAGTGTTGTAATACATTTGGACCTAAATTTGAGCAAGGCTGGCTTAAAACTTTGGGTAACTCAGGGAATGCCTCTATCAGACTTCAGAAATGAGACAGACTCCTAAATTAAAGAAAGAAACCACAGAAAAGAAAGCCTTCAGAAAAGGAAAAAAGCAGAAGCAATACTGAAGGAAAGAGATAAGCAAATTACTGTAGAAGTTTCCCAATGTTCTTTATACCATGAGCCATTAGGGAAATGTGTTCTGTGGAGGCTGCATCCTTGTGCTTGAATGAAACTATCAGCACAGAATATGGATGTAGCACATCTCCAGCAGGAAATCAGCTTGTAACTTTTATTTCTCAAGCCTCTACAGTGCATTTTGGCAGGATTGCTCTTCTAGGAGAATTTTTGTCCTCTTGGTGTTCCATCTCCACTTCTGTTTCATTCCCTTGGTTTCCCTTCTTGTGCTCTGAACATAAGAGATGGGATCAAAGAGGATCTGGTAGTTTGGTCACTGTTTTCTATCAATCTTAGTGATCTCTGACATGACAGGTACTTTAGTTCTTTCATTTGGCAGTAGACTGCTTCAGAAAAAATAATTGACTTCCACTTCAAAAATTCCATAGTTGCAACTTAATGCCTCCTTAAAATCAGATGACAGCCAAGTTTCCAGGTAAGAAACCTTTAATCTTCATTCTTCATCACTTTGTTTTGCTGTCTTTTCCCTCTGCTGAGTATAAACACAGGGGAAGGGAGGCTCTTCTCACTGACCTCTCTAATCCATATCAGCTAGACCCCCTACATAGGCCTGGAGCAAGGCATGGTGTCCTCAGCACTGTGCTTCCCTACGGTGTCTCCAAACGCTCCAGGGGTTTCTTTATCAAATGGAGACAAGGAGGATTAGGAAAGCTGGTCAGAAGGAACAGAGCAAAAATGATTTCTTCAAATTTGACAGACTGAAGTCAAAGTTAGAGGGAGCTATAACCTGTTAGAGTCTCACTGATGTGAGCTATTTCCTTGAATAAGCACCTGGGAGGTGGCAGAGCTGCACTTGGTCAGCACTACCAGCCCTACACCATGAGCTCTTCAGTCATTTCCTTGTCAATGGAAGTCTGTGTTCTGTACATGGCAGCTCCCACACAGTGCCTTCCACACAGAAATACCAAGTTCCAGCTCTGCACAGCAGTTGCTGCACATGAATAATTGCCCATTCTTTGTATGTATGGGCAGCCAGGACCAGTGGAATGAGGAATCTTCCCCCAAGAGGGCAAAAAAGGGAAAAGCTTAAATGTGCTCTTTATTCAGGGCATGGAAGTGTCTGTGGTTTCCACCACTGATAACTGTTGTCAGCAATAACTTCTGTTTGATGGATGCAAAAATAGTTCTTTGACCAGCAGTGTCCAGCTGAAACTCTACTGGAGTGACCCCTGGCAGGGCAGGCTGATGGCTTGGAAGCAAATAGTACAAATGAGAAAACAAACCAAACACCCCCAGCCCTCACTGCCCTGGCCAAACCCTCTTTTAGAATTGTCTGATTATGTCTTGGTCTATGTTTAGTTTTATTCCTTGAGGGAATTTTTTGTTATGTTACTCAGCAATGGCTTGGTCACCAATGTACAGTGTTTTATAGATAAGGACATGCTTTGGTTTAACATTAATGGAAGACAGGACAGTATTCCTTGGACACAGTGGATCAAAAGATCATGGCTTCAAGGTGAGGGGCAGTTGGGTTCTTTGGGGAGAAAGGGGCATTTCTGCTCAGGGAAGAGGGAGGAAGTTGGGGCATTCTGTAAGGTGGGAAGGTGTGTTCTGAAGGTAAGAGGCTGGAGCTGGCATATCAATGTGGAAAATGCCTGGGCTCAGACATTTGAAATGCCTCTTGAAGGACAAGAGGAAGGAAATATCTCAGTATCAGTCACGTTATTACCATCTTTTAGAGCTTTTGTGTTTGAGTAAAACAATACTCAGAGTATTGGATACAAAGGAATTTGTTTCTACTTTATTCCTCCACTGCCTTTCAATCCTACTTGCTCTGCGTCCTGCTATTATTTTGTTATCTAAGTCTTCAACACATTTAAAGCCTGAGCTTGTTACTAAGCACAAAGCAGCCTGAAAAATTATTCCTTTCCCAGAATTTGAAAGTTTTCAACTTGTTTTTGTTCCAAATCCTTCAGCAGGAATGTGGAAGCATTACTGTAATGCAGGAGCACTGGAGGACAGATGCTTCAAGGCAGATGTGGCATAATGTGCCTGGAATGATCAGTTAAAAAACCAACACACTGTTCTGTGAGTCTGAACTTTGTTAGATTCCTTTGAAAATGCATGATGAAAAAAATAATAGAAAAAAAACCCCAGAAAGTTGACAGAAAAAACAGAAAAAAACTAGAAAGTTTGGGGGAAAGATTCCAAAGTTGTACATAAGAAGCTGTCATTTGTACTAAATAGGAGATGATTTGCCCTAAAGACAGGGATAACAATATCTCAGGGACACAACAGGAAGCAGTGGTCTCTGGTATTTCTATGTAATCAGAAGCAGTCAAGAATGCAAGAAACCTAGGAAATGCCTCTTGTCATCTGGAAATTTTCCATAAATGGAAATAAACTAGAAAGTGACCCATCTTCTGTGCCTATAGAGCCTGTGTGAGGGGAAGTGCTCTGTTTCTCTCTGTCCCAGCAGAATAGCGCTACACAAGAATTTCTGGCAGATGTAGGCACTTCCACTTTCTAAATAAAACCTGGATGCACACTTGCCATGGATGATGGACTCAGCAGAAATGACAGTACCTAAAATAGTACGAAAACTGTGGCAGGCAAAAGAAGAAAAAGGTTCTTAGGAAGATACTAAGATGGTAGTAGAATAAATAAATCTCTTCCTCACTTCCTGGTAGCTGCATAAAATCAGCCATGTTCTAGAGGGTCCTTGAGAATGTAAAAAGGTAAAGTTAACATTCATGGCACCCAGCAAGCAATGGACCTTCCTTCCAGGAAAGGAATCAAGAAGTGGAGGAGAGAGTGATGAAGAGATGGGAGGGATGGTTCTTTGTTTGATCAAGTGCACTGTTGGCACTCCAGTGTTCATTGTGACTGGTGTGTGTTTCCAAGCTGTGCTGGATACAGGCAGAAGGGCGGATCAGGAAGAAATGCAGCTCCAGGAGCAGTTCTGTGTGATGGAATTTGCCTGTAAAGGAACAATCACTGCAGGAGTAACTCACATGGGAGCTGGAGCTTTCCATCTCACGGGCTACTGTGCCAGGTGAGGCATTTCAGTGGGATGGGAGAAGCAGAAGCACAGAACTTTCATTCACAATACAATATTCCATGGGAGACAAGTGCACAGCCTGTTGGTCTCAATGCTTCATCTCTTTTCCCACTCTAGGGGCACAAAGCCTGTTCCATCATGTTCTCTAGATTAGCAAATTCTCCCCATCCCCTTCTTAGAATTTCCTGAGACCTTTCCCACCAGAAGCCCCAAGAGCCCCATGTCTCCATGGCTCTCTCCTGGAAGTTCCATCACTGTGATTACCCACGGGCACTGCACTCCTTCTGGGATAGGTGTGGTGACTTCCCTCTGGGCTGGTGTGTTCCCACACCCTCTTCCTTAACAGGGCAGGGTGATATTTAGCTTTTGTCTCTGTTACATCTTCTACATGCACACATATTATGGAAACATTTTCAGGGAGAAGGTGCAGAGATTATGGAGCTTGTTGTTTGGGTTTTGTCCTGATCCATTTCTCCCTTATTGCATTATTTCCTGTCAAAGTTTTGATTTTTTTTTTTTTTTCCTAGGGGGGAAGTACTCTTTAAAAATATCTTCTAAAAATATCTAAGTCTTTGGAGGTGTTACTGCGCAGTATCTGGATTTGTTTGGTAATCTGCTGAAGTGCTTTGTGAAGCAAAAACTGAGTCACATGTGATTTATAATGACCAACTTTGTCTGACTGAAGAAATATGAATCCTTGGGTAAATCAAGCAGTGCTGTCCCTGAATTTGGTGCTATGAAATCCTGATGTTTAAAAAAAGGCCTGGTGAGTAATGGGCACTCTGTGAAACACAAAAAGGGTATTGCAGAAAGACTTTGACTAACGCTGGAGTAACACAGCTATCAGTATTGAGCAAATCAGACAAAAACCTGCTACAGCTCACTTCCTTTTGATCTGGGAGATCTCAGACTCCGTGCTAGGAGCTGCTTCAACAAATGTAGCCATACCCTTGTTGTGAAAGCATTGCCCCATAGCCCCGGGCTAAGGACAGCTTTTGCTATCAGCAGAATGAGATATGGCTGATGTGAATTGCTCACACAGCAAATCAAGCCTAAACATCTCAGTGGTTTCCTCGTGTTTCACCACTTAATGCTTCCACAGTTTTCAGATGTAATGTTTGATTTTTCTCCGTGGATATCAAAGATAATATTAAACAAAATAGAAATAAAAAGGCACAAACTGAATGAAGCAAACAAATATGTGAAGTCCATCTTTTACTTTGTTTTCTACTGCCTTGTTAGAAACTGAGTTACTTCTTAAAAGTCTGTTCAGAGCAACTAAGCCTCTTGCAAAGTCCAAATGTCTGGATGGCAGGAGAGCAAAAAATATTTACTAAAACTCTCACATTGATGAAGGTTTTTCTGGGGCACTAATGGTCATCTCCATGAACAAATGAGAGATGATTGTTTCTTTGCTCCAGATATTCATTCTGCTGGTACTGTAAAGCACTGGATCCACTTAGAAGTTTATGGCTTACATACAGGACCCCTTGCTGGACCTTTGAAGTAGGACCACAGTGGTTTGCACGTTTGCAGTTTCTACTGAATTGTGGCACTTTGTCCATTTCTTGCTGCTGCCTTTCATGTCCTGAGGTGGAGACTCAAAGGAAAACATTCTGAAATGCTCTGTTACAGGCTGGACACTCCGGAATAGCAAAAAAATAATACCCGCCTACCAAAAGTGCTTTACATTTTGTAAAGTTTAATTCAGTTGTGTTAACAGCTCGTTGTCTGAATAAAAACTAACAAAACCAGTAACTTGTAACAGAAATATGAGTTTGATCTACTGGAGTCTTTAGACTCCAATCAATTCCAAAATAATTGCATTCTGTTTCGAATACAGGCAAAAAGTTTGGTGGCTTAGAGGGAATCCGGGCCCTGCCCACTTCTCAGTTGTTGGTTTTCCCCCCTGGATTATCTTAGCCTGAGAACTGAAAGCTACAGGTAACAAGTAAATATGGAAACACATAATTAACTTGTTTACATTCTGCACTATGATCTCATTGGCTGCTCCTTATCTATTTGTTAGTCATGCTGAGAACTGAACCAACTAGGGAAGAAAATCACATCCTCACTGCAGGGTGTTTGCTGCTCTACATAAAGAGCAAAGTCTGGGCTTGACTTTCACTCTTCTGTCCAGGATTCTGACAGACACCTGAATACCTCTGTCAGATACCCTGTCAGCCAGGGCAGCTCGATGCAAGCAATGGAATCAATCCCTCAGCCTCTCCTGCAACAGAAAGCACTTTCCTTCACTTCCAGTAAGATTGGCTTTGATTAGAAGTGCATCCCAAGGCTGTACACTTCATTTTCTTTTCCCACGTGGAGGCTGGGGGCTGTGGTGCCTTAGAGGGAGCTGTGGCTCGCCTCTGGGGCTGTCTAGACCGCCTGGCTCGGATCGTGCTGGGAATTAGGGCCAGACAGCAGCGCCGCCGCTCCCGCCGTGACTCAGTGCCTGGGAGCGGAGTGTGCTGAGTCAGGGCAGCGGAGAGACCTCGCCTTGGGCAGCCCAAAGGGGCACGGGACAGCTGCGAAACAACGACCCCAACAGAGGCAGGAAAGCCTGTGGGGTGAGGGACGAGTGCCCCTGACTCTGAGTCGCTCCTATGGACCGGGTTTTGTAGTTTCCGACAACAAGAAGCGCCGCACAGCCAGTCCCCAGGAAGCCAAAATTGATCATATGCAAAAAAAAAAAAAAATTAGTGTCTTAAAGATAACTTAATCTTCTTAATCTGCTTGTGTGATGCTGTGAGCTTATACAGTCCCTAGGAAGCCAAAATTGATCATTTGGTAAAAAGAAAAAAAAAATCTAGCGTCTTAAAGATAACTTAGCCTTTGCTGATTATGTGATGTTGTGAGGTTGCACAGTCCCTAGGAAGCCCAAATTGATCATATGTAAAAAAAATTCTAGTATCTTAAAGATAACTTATGCTTCACTGCTTGTGTGACATTGAAAGGTTATACAGTCCCCAGGAAGCCAAAACTGATCATTTGGTAAAAAAATAAGTCCAGTGTCTTAAAGATAACTTATCCTTCACTGCTTGTGTGATGTTGTGAGGTTATACAGTCCCTAGGACTTTTTTTGGCAAAAAAATTCTAGTATCTTAAAGATAACTTATTCTTGACTGCTTGTGCAATGTTTTGAAGTTATACAGTCCCTAGGAAGCCAAAACTGATCATATATAAAAAAAATTATAGTATCTTAAAGATAACTTATCCTTCGCTGCTTGTGTGATGTTGTGAGGTTATACAATCCCTAGGACTTTTTTTTGGTAAAAAATTTCTAGTATCTTAAAGATAACTTATTCTTGACATTATGAGGTTATACAGTCCATAAGAAAAAAAATTGATCATTTGGTAAAAAAAAATTAGTATCTTAAAGATAACTTATGCTTCACTGCTTGTGTGATGTTGTGAGGTTATACAGTCCCCAGGAAGCCAAAATTGATCATTTGGTAAAAAAAATAAGTCTAGTGTCTTAAAAATAACTTATCCTTCAGTGCTTGTGTGATATTGTGAGGTTACACAGTCCCTAGGAAGCCAAAATTGATCATATGTAAAAAAAATTCTAGTATCTTAAAGATAACTTATTCTTGACATTGTGAGGTTATACAGTCCAAAAGAAAAAAAAATGGATCATTTGGTAAAAAAATTAGTATCTTAAAGATAACTTACGCTTCACTGCTTGTGTGATGTTGTGAGGTTATACAGTCCGTAGGAAAAAAAAATTGATCATTTGGTAAAAAAATAAATCTTGTATCTTAAAGATGACTTATCCTTCAGTGCTTTTGTGATGTTGTGAGGTTATACAGTCCCTAGGAAGCCAGAACTGATAATTTGGTTAACAAATCTAATATCTTAAAGATAACCTACCCTTCACTACTTGTGTGACGTTGTGAGGTTATACAGTCCTTAGGAAGCCAAAACTGATAATTTGGTAAAAAAAAATTTCTAATATCCTAAAGATAACTTATGCTTCACTGCTTATGTGATGTTGTGAGGTTATACAGTCCCTAGGAAGCCAAAATTGATAATTTGGTAAAAAAAAAAATCTAATATCTTAAAGATAACTTATGCTTCACTGCTTGTGTGATGTTGTGAGGTTATGCAACCAAGTGGAGAAAATCAATCCTCCTTTCCCCTTAGTTAGTTACTGATCAAACTACTCATAAACCACTCTTTTAGTTTATTGCCCTATTTACTAGTTTGGAAACTTATTAACTCATCTGCAGTTTTGCTTTGATCAGGTCTGCAGTACAAAAGTTCTGAGATAAGTCAGTAAATAACAATAAAAAAATGTGGAGTTTGTATTTGTTTGGTTCCGTGGTTGTTTTTTTTTTTAACCTGTTGAGGCAGCAAAGTTAGAAAAATTAGCAACAAGTATCAAGTTTATGTATAGGAACTCCCCTTCTTGATAGAATTTTTAAGAGGGTTTCTGAAGAAATGATAACAGCAAGAGCAAGCAAATGGTACACAGGAGTAGCTGGTGGCTCTTTGGGTTTTCCTCTGCTTATTGTGGAAATGTTTTGAGATTCCTGTTAAACTAATTTGGCCCCTTGGTAAATATGTAAGGATTTTTTAACTTTTATTTAGGGCTTGAAAAGTCATTATTTGTTTTGTAACTTTTGATCATGCTCACAGTGAGGAAAGCAAAAAGTTTAGACTTTTGGTGGCCGTAAACTCCCGTCCTGTTATGTTGCACAAATTAATATTCTGAATTAATATGAATTTGTTCTTTGTAGGTGTTCAGCATGTTTTCTTTTACCTGAGACACTGCTGTACTCAGCAGACACTGAACTCTCATAGGGGCTGAGGAGGACAAGGCTGCAGCTGACTGAGCCGGGATGATAGTGCTAAAATGTTATTAGTGAGAGATGAAAAAAGAGCTACAAAGTGCACCTGAGGAGATGGGGGCTGCACCGTCTGATTCTTCCTTAGGTGGGCAGTGCAGGGGTGCAACAGTAACAGAGAGCTCCATCAGGGAGGATTTCCAGGTTCCCTCTTCCCAGCCTTGCGCCTGCTGCTCGGCATTTCTGCAGCTGGGGAGATGTGGCACCCTGGGATTTAAAATTAATTATTTAATAGCCTATCTGTTTGAAAATCAGGGGTTTTTCTTTTCCCTCCATGGCTGGGTCCGCATTGGCACTCCCTTCACTCTTTGCTTAGCAGCTTTCCTGGAAGACTGGTTCAGAAACAGTCTTGGTAAGAGACTTCAGACTTGGTAAAAGACTGGTTCGCCAAACAGACCTGCTAAGACCACACACGGATGTCTCCCACTCTTCAAATTTCTAGCACTCCTTCATAGGATGGTACAATGGTTTGGGTTGGAAAGGACCTTAAGGACCATCTCATCCACCCCGTGCCATGGGCAGGGACACCTTCCACTATTCCAGGTGCTCCAAGCCCCATCCAACCTGGCCTTGAACACTTCCAGGGATGGGGCAGCTTCTCTGGGCAGCTTCCAGGGCTTCACCACCGTCACAAGAAATGTTTTCCTTGACTTCCCTCCAGCCTTCGGCTCGGGCAGAGATAAGAGCGGGACGCCTGGAGCGAGGGCAGCTCCGGGGCCGCAGTTCTGCGGGTGCCGGTCTGTGCCGTGCCGTGCCGAGCCGGGCCGTGCCGGGCGCTCCCGGCGGAAGAGAGCGAGAGCGGCGTCCCGGGCTCGGAGCGGCCAGGGCCCGCCCCCGGCACCACATGATGCCGCCTCTCCTTCCTGCCGCCCCCGTCCCGGCCAGAAAGGGGAAGTGGCTGCGCTGCGCTCCCCGCCCCGCCGCGGGAAACGCGGGGCCGGCGCGTCCCGGCAGAGCCGCGCCCGCCGAGCAGCGCGGCCGGGCCACGATGCTGCTGCTGCCGCTGCTGCCGCTGCTGCTGCTGCTGGGCGCCGCGCTGGCCCCGGGCAGCGCCTTCAACCTGGACGTGGAGCGCCCGGCCGTCTACTCGGGCCCGGCGGGCAGCTACTTCGGCTTCGCCGTGGACTTCTTCGCCCCCGACCCGCTCTCGTAAGTGCGCGTCCCGTCCCGCCCCGTCCTGCCCCGTCCTGCCCCGCCGAGCCCGGAGCGGCGCTGTCCCGGCCGGGAGCCGAGAGCCGGGCGGAGGATGCGGAGCTGCCCCCGCTCCCTCTGTGGCAGGCGGGCCGGGGCGGCTCTCGGGGGGACACGGCTCTGCTGAGGCCCCAGAGCGGGATGGAGCCGGTGTCTGTCCCCAGCAGGACCGCTCCGCATCCCGGCCCTTCTTGGGCGGCTCTCGGGGGGATACGGCTCTGCTGAGGCCCCGGAGCGGGATGGAGCCGGTGTCTGTCCCCAGCAGGACCGCTCCGAATCCCGGCCCTGCTGGGGCGGCTCTCGGGGGGATACGGCTCTGCTGAGGCCCCGGAGCGGGATGGAGCCGGTGTCTGTCCCCAGCAGGACCGCTCCGCATCCCGGCCCCGCTGGGGCGGCTCTCAGAGGGACACGGCTCTGCTGAGGCCCCGGAGCGGGATGGAGCCGGTGTCTGTCCCCAGCAGGACCGTTCCGAATCCCGGCCCTGCTGGGGCGGCTCTCGGGGGGATACGGCTCTGCTGAGGCCCCGGAGCGGGATGGAGCCGGTGTCTGTCCCCAGCAGGGACCGCTCCGCATCCCGGCCCCGCTGGGGCGGCTCTGGGGCCGGGACGCCACACCACTCCGGCGGGGCACGAACCTTGTGCTGCGGGCTTCTCTGCATAGCCCGGTCTCACGCAAATGGTGGTGGTGATAAATACGGCGTGGAAAGATGTAGTTATGGTGTTTTGGTTCCTGGAGGTGCGTGCCGTGGCGTTTCAGGAGCTGTGCTGTTCTCTCCCTGAGTGTGCTTTGCGGGAGGGCTGTGTTTGAACAGCGGTGAGTCTGTGCGAGTCACCGAGGAGTCTGGAGAGGGAAAAGTTCCATGTAAGCTCTCTCTCCACGTCTGCTTCTGCTTCCTGAATGGGTTCCCGTTTCATGTTAAAGATTAGGCAGTGTGCCGTCGCTGTTGCGTTTCAGACCTTTGAATCCTCGCCTCGCTCACTCGGTGTTGCCAGAATGAATCAGGCTCTGGCTCTGAAATGCGGGCTGCAGTAACACCCAGCTTTTGTCGCTTTCACCCCACTCCTCTCCCATCGCAAGGGCTGGAAGATTGGAAAAGCTGCTGGCTTTCATCCTGCTGAAGGGATATTCTCTCTCCCCCCTTAATCTTTAGCTTGTGAAACTTTATAAGCAAATTATACAGCTGTTGAGCAAGTCTTTCTGCAGTACATCATCTAGCTTTGTTTGCATTTTTTTTACTACCTACATATATCAGAAGCCATCCTGTCTTAACTTGCACATGTTGCACCATCTTTCTCTGCTATCTTAAGTCTTGGTACTAAAAGAAAAAAACGCTTCTATTTTTGTCCCACCCTTTATTTTTAAGTCCACATGTGTGGCTGCAGAGTTATCAAGAGACTGGTAAATGGATGTAATAAACTTTCTTCCTTGCTTTCTGATAAGGAATTATGTGACACAGCTCTCCATGAAATCACTATTTGGAAGCTTTCCATTATTTTTATAAGAACTATTGACCTCCAAGTACACTGCTGTTAAAGAAAACAGTGTGGTTGTCAGGCAGCGTGAAAAGCTTCTGTATATTTCAAAGGGAATACTCTCCTTGTTTGTTTAGGGTTTTTTTTGTTGGTTTGTCATCATTAAAATTTTGTTTGTACCGGCTAAGCTAAACACTTTATTTTAGATTAAAGTTTGTGTTTGAACCAAGGAGCTCTGCAGCTTTCACAGGAACAGGCTCTCGTGGTGTTCAGTTTTCAGTTTATGCCTATGGACACTGATATTTTGCCTCCTGAAATAGCCAGAAATACTTGTATGCAGTGTCCGGGCATATAGGGTGTCACGTGGTTCCTATGGCTTTCTTTTTGCTTTGGTGAGCTTTTATTCATCACCTGTTTTAGAGCTTTCATTCATCACCTGTTTTATACATCAGTACCAGAGATTAACTCAGTTTCCTTGGGCTAAAGCTGTTTGGATTGCCTAGCCTGACAACAAAGGCATGCTGTTAGTTCCTGAATGCTCAGGCTGCTGTTTCACAGTCTATTTTGACCTGCTGGATGCCAAGCTGAAGCATATTTAGAAGTCGAGGGTGAAAGTCCCATTCCAGGAGTGGAAGTGGTGGTGTTGTGTCAGGGTGCCTGACAGTGGGCACAGCTTTTATAGGAGAAACAAATGAAACAGCTTTCTCACACACCCTCTGCTGCACTTGATAGTCCAGGATGACCTCCAGGAGAGCCTCAGTTTCTTTGTTGCCCATGGAAATCCCTGGAAAGGCACCCCAGAGGTGCCAGAACACTCTCTCTAGTGTTGCCCCAGCATTGGGGTGGGGTGGATGGTTCAGGACATGATTCAGGAAATTGGCAGTATCAACGCATAGCTGGTGTATTCCCATGGAAATACAATTGGCCCTCTATTCCCTCTTTCCCAAAGTAGGTGGATTAGAGACTTCTAAGAATTTGGGTAATTTGCATGTTATTATAAGAGCTGTGACAAAATCTGCTTGCTCGGTCTCTGATGATGAAAGTGCATTTTTTTATTTGGGGAAAATACCTTTGTGGAGCCACAAAAATGATTCCTATATTCCTGTTTAATAAACCTCACCACAAATATTAGCCTAAGAAAAATTTAAAATATATAATTAGAATGGGAATGAATGAATCTTTTAAACAAATGCTTCATTTGGGAGACTTCTCAAAAGTCAGTGGTACAAGAGTAAAATGGGAAGTAAGCTACCACTTGTTTAATAGATTGTAATTATAATAATTGATATGTTTCTTTACTTGGCATTATGATGTTCATTTTTAGGCATTTCTGTTCTATCCAGAGAGCTGATTTTAAGTGATTAAAATGTTTCAAATTCCTGCTCTAAAAATCTAGACAGTCTAAGAATGGCAAATAAGGAAAATAAATGGATTGCCAACTAGCCTGGATTTTCTATCAGGGTCCATGCCAGGACATTTTTAAGGTTCTGAAAATTCACACAGGTTGAAAAGTGGTAGATCTTCATGCAAACTGAGCTTTGATGAGGCGCTGCATGTTTATACCTATGCTTATCTCTTTACTGGAAAGGAGCCTGGGGATGGCTCTGAAAACCAGAGCCAGTTTGATAAGCCTGGCTTTGCCTGCCGGTAGACATTCTCCCCAACCAGTCCTGCAGCTTGTTCAGCTATGCCAGCTTCCAAACCAGAGAACTGTAGTGCCTGACAAGACTTGCTCCTGCAGGCTGCGTTCCCTCGTCAGCAGTGCCAAGGGAAGAGCCAGAGCAGGCTCACCCTGATGAAAGGAAGCACTTGATTCTGACTTCATGCTTCACACTGACTCTCTCAGCCAAGTGCTGATGTGTCAAGTGGGTCTCGGAGGTGCTGGGGCTCCTGCAAGAGCCTCATTCAGTCTGTTTGCTCCTTTGGCACTGCTGAATTTTGCCACCCGTGCAGGAGCAGAGTGCAGGCAGTTCCTGCTGGGGGGGCACCCAGCAAGTGTCTGCAGAGGCAGGGATGCAGAAAGGCACGGCAGATGCTGATAGGGAAGTGATGAGTGAGCAGCGAGTGTGGGTGAGGATTCATCAGCATGCAGCTCTGTGGCTCGGCGTGGCTGGCACTTGGATGTTGTTTTTACCAGAGCCCTCGCTCAGGCAGGGCTGACTCATCACGTTCAGGACATGCTGAGCTCCCAGCCCGCTGCTGCTTTGTTTGTGCGTTGTTTCCATTTCTGACTGACTTCCCTGAATTACCCTTACTCATGAAATTAACAGAAATTATGCCACCTGATGGCTTTCGTAAGGTACAGAAGTGCACAATTTCCTCTTCTGGTGCGCACGTACGTGTTTTTGAAGGGAAAAAAGAATAATATGAAAGGTGTTTCCCTCATTTAAAATACAATCCTAAGGAGGCCTGGGTACTTTAAATTTGTCATATCTTTTTTCTCTCTTCTTTTGGTGATTTTTTTTTTTTTTTGCATGCAGAAAAGAGAACCTCATATGAATTTCTCTAACTGAGAGTAGTTCGAGTTGGATTTAGGTTAGAGCAGGCAAGACTTCTGCTTTATGTCATAAAGTTATAACAGCTGTGCCTTAGCTGTTGAAACCTTTTAAAATATATTTAAAATATGTAATTAGAGTGGGAATAAATAAATCTTTTAAACAAGGGTTTAAAGGTTTTTTGTGTTCTGCTTCTTCTTTTTTCCTGCAGGACATATCTTCTGGTGGGAGCTCCCAAAGCCAACACTAGCCAGCACAACATCGTAGAGGGAGGGCAGGTGCTCAAGTGTAGCTGGAACTCCAACAGGAACTGCCAGCCCATTGTGTTTGATGCCACAGGTAATGTGTGGGCCACCGTGGGGGAGGTGGGATGCCTCTGCTCTGATGTGGGGAAGCAGAGAGGTTTCAGGTCCCTGTGGGATTTTTTCATGCTCAGTGTGAATGTTTTTGACTGGCAGCTAGTCAAGGCTTGCTTGTGCTCTCCTTTTCCTCTCCTTTCTCTTAGAATGGCTGTCCCTGGTATGTGCTGAAAGCCTGAGTGAGCAAACATTATTCTTCTTGTGTTGTAACCTATTTATATTTCTCCTCTGTACTTTCCAGCGACCCTAAAACATTTGGCAGCCTAGTTCCCAATGAACCCTGAGGGGTTTTCTTCCCATTAAGAACATGTCATATGAGGAAAGATGCTTTTCAATATCAGCAAAGGTGGTTTGGGCAGAAATACCCAAAAGTTTCATCTGAAAACAGGAATTTGGCCTAAAAACTGTGAAAAATATATTTTTTAATTTTTTTCCCTTCATATATACCTCCACAGTGTTTGTGGTTTCTGTGATAGCAGCACTGAGGTCATAGGCACTCCTTACCCATCGCTGAAGCACATTTAAACAGCTGAGCAGCAGCAGTGTGGACATGAAACATTTCAGTCATTCCTCATGCTCTGGTGCACACAGTGATTTCCACAGGCTGTGGCAGGTCATGGGAGCGCTCTGCATGTGCTTTTCTGCTCCAGCCCCTCGCTGCTGAATCCTGTTTTCCACAGCGTGTTTCAGGGCAGTGGAAAAACCTCCCCATGGCACGGCAGGGGATTAGCAAGACCCGTGTGGAAAGGCAGAGGAAACACCTGTGCCTGGAAGGTCTGGTGGGTTGTAATTCATTCTTGCCCCTGCCAGTATTTTGACTTGGCAGCCTAAAAATTGCTAGATTGATGCAGCCTCTTTAAATAGTGTGCAATAGAGTGGAGAAGCCCTTCTTCCAATTCCACAGTCAATATATGCCACAAAATGTTGTTGCTGTTCAAATTTCTGAAATCTTCATATCTTTTTGTGAAAGCTATTATGTCACCAGTTTCCTTGCAAAAAACAAAAAGGAAAACAGTATGCAATGGCACCCACAAACCCCAAGTCATTATCATTCTTTCTCTCATTTATCATTCTCTCATATCGTTCTATGGGAGCATATCTGTCAGATTACTAAAAATCTCTAATAAGCTGCAAAGTCTGACTTTTTTTTCTGCATCAGTGTCTAGGCAGCAAAATCAGATTACAACTGCCTTCTTTTTGTTGTTGTTCTCTGGGCTTATTGTTTACTAGAATACAAGTGTGCTTTTTGTTACTTTGGATACTTTTAAGAAAGAATGTCCCTAGTTAATAATCATCATTAATATCATAGTATGTAGGTTCTAAACACATCTTCTGATGGGAACTACAGTGTATTTATGAGTTTATACCATGATCATTTGCAGTTCCATGTGCCAGGTGGAGTTGATAGAGGCCACACTGCTTTCCTGCATGTCTGTGCTTAAGGGACGTGCTCCTGGGCAAACAGACAGTGTTTTGCTTGTCATTTTCCTGTAAGGTACAGCCATGTTAATTGCTTGAAATTTAACAGTAAAAATAGCAGGTCATGAAGGCTTAAGAGGATTTCTTTCAGGCAGGCTTTAACTCACTCCAGCTTTGAGGCAATGAATGGGGGAATAATGCATTTGTCAATTATTATCCTGGTGAAAAGGGGCATTGTATTTCAGCTTGATAAAATAATGAATGCCCTGAGACAAGAAAAGAAAATGTCTTTTTCTTTGTGCATAGCACAATGCTCGATTCCCTGTGTTCTGGTGACAAAGTCAGTGCCAGCACAGGGAGCTGCTGCTCCTGCCTGCCCCGGCCTCTGCCTTGTTAGGGAACAGGGATTAGGGAAGGCTCCTGACCCACTTTGGGAAACGGGAAGTGGAAGATCTGACCACTGACTTGTGGTGCTGATGCAAAGGGGCTTTTTGTGGATGACTAAATGCAGCCTCTGCAGGAATCCAGGCTCATCCAGCTCTGCTCATCATTTGTGCAATACCATCTGTAACTCCAGAGGTATTGCTTAGCCCTGCCATACCAGGCAGATTTTTTATTCCCTCCCAGATTCACTGGAAAAACCAGGATCTGCATCATTACTTAGATGCGTTTCTTGAGAATTATTTTCTAATTGCTTACAGCTAGTGAGGAATCTGACCTGTGAAAATAATGAGAATGCTTGTCCTTGTGGCTTTCCTCTGTTTGCCTGACAATGCCAAACTCTGTATGTGGAGCTGGATGGCCTGTAATTAACAGGAGTCATGACCCTGTTCCTGCTCCTGCTCCTTCTGCCAGGTAGCACAGCTGGAAATGCCAGAGCAGGCCAGAGGGAATGTGGCAAGGGAATGGAGGAATTGTTCTGACTGTGTAGGGTTGGTTTTTTTCCCTATTTTACATGACAAATAAATATGAGACTAGGGGTTTACAGAGGTCCAGCAAACAGGGTTTCTTCCTCTATATGTTGTTCTATTACTATTAATTGGAGCAATTTCCTCTTAAACATTCCTTGGTTTTTTATTTAAGCTTTTCTACAGCTTTATGGGTTCATTTCTCTTCCCCATCTGTACAAAGGCCATGCTGAGCTCACTGGCTGGACAGGGCTGGGGGTTTATTTTCTAGCTCTTGCTTTTGGCTTCAACATCATATTTGCAGACCAGTGTGGCCATTTATGTGATCAAATGCTACAGCTCTTCTGTAGCCCAGGAGGGAAGGTACCAGCTCCTGAGAATAACCTTTGGAAGAGCTGTTCCAGCCCTGGAGTTTAGCAGGATTGCTTGCTCACTTGCACTTACCCTCACCCCAGCTGCCCTGGAGGAAGGTGATAAGTCACTGAGCTGATGGTTCCTGTACTACAGAATTTACTGCTTTGTGTTTTCTTTCCTGTGGGGGAACACTCAGCTCTGTCAGGAGTAGGAGTCCATTTGTGCAATGTCATTTATGTAGCTCTCATGCTGAAATTACCTGTATTTCCCTCCTTTTAATATTTTCTTTTTCACCCTTCCCATCAGCCTGTAACATCAAAACGAAAATCAAACCAAAGCAGTTGTCATAATTTTTAAACCTCTGGCTAAAAAGCAATGTTCTTCCACAGCATATTTTCTCATTTAAAACAGCAATATATTTCATGCAATCACTGAATGGTTTGGGTTGAAAGGGACCTTAAACATGATGTAATTCCCACCCCCTGCCATGTGCAGGGAGAATTCATGGAAGGGAATCTCCCCTTGTCCTGGATCTCTCAGCCCAGTGAAATTCACTGGAGAATATTCTCTCTGTGTGTTTCTGTGCACGTTACACTAATTGCTTTTGACATTCTGGTGTATATGGTGGCTTTGGAAGGCAAAATGTTTATATGGCACATTAACACTTCCCAAATGCAACGATGCTTTGCTGTGGGGCTGCTCAGCCTTTCAGCAGTGACATCAGTTGGCTTTGATTTAACGCAGTTGTGGCTGTGTGAAAGTGGCATAGCAGACGTGTGTGGTGGAGCCTGCCCCGGAGTTCAGGGTGCACGTGGCTCTGCTGGGCTAGAAATTAAAAAAATAGGTTTTCTAATGTCACCAGGCAAGTGTTTCAGGCTGGCTTCTGCCCTTAGGAGCACCTCAGAGTAGTAGGTTAAGAAGGAGCAAGCGCCACAGCAAGCATCCTAACCTGCACACCCTGCTGGTTCTATTGCAAAACTGAAATATGAAGCAGTGCTGCTGTTAATTTAACAGGTTATCCTGCAAGTCTAGATAGAAACAGGGCTGATTTAAATACCTTTTTAACCCTATTCCTGTTTACCTTTTTAATTCAGCAGTGAAGATGCCTCTTTCACAAAACTAAAATTTTTGGCCTTGGTTTCCTTCTCTATCTTGACTTTTTTTGACAAGTGACAAAGCATGACCACAGTTTCAATTCAATTGCTATGTGAAATACTTGGAATTTTTCCCTTCTGTCCCAGTTAACTTTCAGACTTTCAGAATGTGTAGGAGGCCCTATTTTTTCAGGACAAGCACTGAAGGGAAATTTATATTCTCAAGATAGCATATTATTCAAAATTTTTATAAACACAAGCAATGATACTAAATCCTTTCCCCTCTGCAAGATGTTTTACATTCAAATTAACCAAAATCACAGGTTGTAGCTCAAGATAAATATTGATCTTCATTCATTCTTATCTGTTCTCCACACTGGATAATGTTGTGATTGAAAATTTAGGTAATTTTTTGTTTAAATCCATCGAAATAGGGGAATGCTCTGAGTTTTGTGAAGAAGTATCTGGGGAAGCAAATAGTGGAAAAACTGCTTTTACACCTGGCTGAGCCCTTTCCACCAGACTGACCAGAGATGTGGTTCCTCTTAGAAAGTTTAACACTTGGCTTTCTCTGCCAGCTGCTCAGCAGCTTTTTCCAGGAAAAACATATTTCTTGTGGGTAAACCCTGAAGGGAAGGCACTTAATAAGCAGCCCATTTTCTGTTTCTGATCAGTTCTGTGGCCAAGGTCCAAACCCATTTGTTTTAAAGCTGTATCAGTCTCCATCTCCTTTTTTCATCTCCACAACCTTCACAGCAAATTTTTCATGGACAGTACCAGATATTGCCAATAGTGTTTCCATAGTCTTCCTCAGGAAAAAGATTCCTGGAAAGTTGAAGGGTATTGCACAAGTGAAATTTACTTTTTGTAGTTGTTCATTTTCTGTGTAGAAAAGTAAACACATTTTTTTCTGTGCAACAGGAGGCTCAGAAGTTCACTGAGCCAGACAACAAATCCAGTGAACAGAGGGGCAGCCAAATGTGCTTTTTAGGAAAATCAACACATCATCTTTATGTTTTTACTTCTGTGTTTTACAGTTAGGCATGCATGGAATGGCAGGGTTGATACACTTAGCTAACTGTCTAAATAAGTGCCTCCATTATTTGCCCCTGGAGTTTTAGAGGATCATTTTGAGTTTTGATTTCAACAAACAAAAAATTATTCAGAGACCCATGTAACCAGTTGAAGTTAATCAGGCTACACATGTAGCAAATTAATATAAATCAAAAGTTTCCTATGTGCTTGCTTTCCAAAAAGAAACGATCTTCTTAATTATTTATATAATTTTATTTTTCTTATTAGGGTCCTAGCTTGTCATCAGTCAAGAAGAGTGGGAAATTGTTTGGTAGAAATAGCATTTCCTCATGTGTCTACGGCTTTTCATGAAAGTTTGACCAAATTATTTTGTTACCTGCTGCTATTTTAAAAATGAAAATTTAAAAATTTAATTAGAAATGTATCTGCTGCAGTACAAGATGCTTAAAACTGTAGCTCTTTATGTCAGCACCCGAAAGTGCAGTCCTGACACTGCCCCAAGAGCTGCTGCATTTTGAATCATCTGATGAAATGCAGACAGCTCTACGAACTGCTACAAAGGAAAATATGCTCATAAAATCCAATTGGAGCTTCTATGCTAATGAGTTGCAGATTTCTTGAGCAGATTCAGTGTTCAGCCCAGGAAGATTTGCTTGTTCAGACAATGGGTTGTTTTGCTTTTCCGAGACCTGTGGTAAACCAGGGATGCGCGGCTGAGTGGCCATTCCTTCTCCTGGGGAAAGCTTTCCCTGCTGCTTTCATTCTCTGCAGCACAGCTCAAAACTCAGGACTGGGGAGCCTTGCAGAGGCTGTTGAATACCAGAATCTGGGAGTATATCAAGTGTGTGGTGTGTTTTTGCTGCTTTGGGAAAAGAATTCAGCGTGGCCTCTGCCTGGAGAAAGTTTTATCACTGATCCTCGTACTGTCCCTCCTCTTCCCCCTTCCCATGTTTTGGTGCGACAAAGAAATTTTAGAGAAATTGTTCGTTCTTAAATGCTTCTGGATACAATTCTTTGGAGACTGGATATTTTGTTTTGTGCTAAAAGAGGAGAAGGAGACTTTACAAAGGAAATGCCCTTGTAAAGAACTCTCCTGATTACTCCTTACATTTGCAGATTTGTTTTTTTTTTTTCTATCCCCTGAGTGGGTGATCCAAGACAATAGGAGGCTTTGTTTGGAAGCCTAAGCCACCAGTTTGGCATGGCTGGATCTATCTGTGACCTATTTACTTGAAGTGGGTATTTTAAGTGCCTCAGGCAGCTTTGAGCTGTAGCACTGCCCCGGGTAAGATCTGCTGATGAAATTATGGCTGCACTGGGTGCCCTGAGCTTACATTTCCCTCCTGGAGATTTTGATCATTTGTGCAAAACAGTCAATTGTTCAAAACTCCATCACTTCCACTTACAAAATAAGGAAGTGTGGGATAGGTCAGTGTTCTTTGAAAATAGCTTGTTCTAACCAGTGCTGCTTTATTTTTGGCTGATTGCTTTATTGGTATCACCACAGAATCCACCGGGGAATTTCAATCCCAGAGGCCATTGATTTCATCAACAATACAGCAAATAAATAAATCTTGTGAAGACCATGCATTGATTTGGAGTGAAATTGATTGATTTTCATCTGGCTAAATCTCTCATCAGCTCAGTCCCTCTGAATTTGGTTGTTATCCTTTTCCCTGCGCTGGGTGGCTGGAGCGTGCCTTGGGATCTGGGCGCTGCTCTGGATGCAGGAGAGAGCAGCAGGACCTATGGAAACTCCTCCCCACGCTCTTAGAGCTGACAGCAGAGAGCTGCTCATGCTTTAGTGATTAGGTAGAGTCCTGCCTGAACACTGTTGGCTCTGTCTGGATGTGGCTGGCTCGCAGGGGGATGACGGCTTGGAACAAAAAGGCGGCTCACTTCTGTTAGGCGAGGGAAAAGATGCTTTTGTTCCAGCACTGCCCGGGGGAAAACGTGGGATTCATACCCCAGGAGAGGGAAGGGGATAGTGGGAAGGTCTCTATTCCCCTCTGCCTGAGTCACTGCGAAACACAGTGGATAAACCAAGGTTGCTAAAGCATCAGCTGCCTCCCAGCGTGGGGAGTTCCAAGGGAAGATGAGCTCGGGTTCGCTTGCTCCTGCTGCATCAACTGAGGCTGAAATCGCTCAGATTTTGGTTGTAATGATAGATGGAAGATACTTGACACTGCATAGACTTCTCCTATTATTAAAAGAGGGCTTTTGCATATTTTATAGCTTTGTCTTTCTTTTGGCTAGCTGCACAGTTTCCCTTCACCTAGAAGGGCAAATTCGTTTCCGTGAAGTCAGCATAGTTACAAAGAGGTTTATTTTAAGGAGAGGTCTGTGAATTGGATGGCTATTTACATTTTACAACTTCTTAAGTGTTTTTAGTGTGATGGCACTGAACCAGGTTGCATCAGTTCAGTGCCTCTTGACTCATGATTATCTCTGATAAGTCTGTCTGAAGATGGGGGTAAATGTTTTAGTTCGGTTTGTTCATTACCATAAAAACAGGCGGGCTGCAAGTTACAACTGGATCCACTTACTCAACAGCAGGACTTTCCTAGTAACTCCTTTGTTCCTGTAACTGATAATATTCACCTTGGGAGAAGAAGGTGCCAGCTATCCAAATGTGATAGTTTAAAGAAATGCATCACTGGAAAAAAAAGTGATCTTTTTATTATATTTGGAAGATGGATTTCTTTTCGTTTTCTGTAATTTCTACCCATCATCTCTCCACATTAATTTTCATTTTTCAGTTCAAATTCTATGAAATTTGGTAAAGAGACAGTGCTCCATTGGTCCACCAGCAACACACCTTTTATTTTATTTTTTTGTTTTGTTTTAATTTTAATTCTGTTCTTGCCCTGACTACCCCATCCCTCCCCCTAGAAAGTACCTTGTGAGACACAGCACTGTTGACTTGACATGTCAGCCCTTTTTCCCTATGGAAAGAGTCATGTAAAATCATCATGCGATGCCTGCTACAATCAGAAGGAGCAAAGGAAAGACCAGGGCAGAAGCTGCATTTACAAATAGGAAATAATACCCCATGGCCATATGACATAACCCTGGAATTAATGACCCATCAAGTACAAGTCCCTGTAGCAGTTGCATTTTAGTCTGACAAATGGCATTGCATAAAAACTCTGGATGTTTTCTGGAATAAATCTAGTCAGAATATAGTTTGTCCTGCCTAGATATATTTGTTTGAATGGCTTTTTAAAGGCTTTTTCAAGGCAAGGTTGGATGGAGCTCTGTGCAACATGTGGAAAGTGTCCCTGCCCATGGCAGAGAGGTTGGAACAAGATGACCTTTAAGGTCCCTTCAAACCCAAACTCTTCTGTGATTTTATGATTAAAATGTACATCATTGGCTTAAAGAAATGTGTAGCGTATTTTTGGAATAATCTGAAATTTTAGGAGTACAAGAAAAAGCTATAAGAAATACAATAAGGCTACAGGAACCCTTGTAGTAGTAAGGCTGATTATAACACATAAAAGCATTGGGCTGGATTTATAAATCCCTGGATGCTTAAATCTTACCTGCAATACAGTTTGGTTCATTTAAGGTAGGTACTGGTTTTTGGGTTTATTTTATATATATATATATATATATAAAACTACCACTAAAAGTTATACAAAGATAAAATAATAATCAATTCAGGCTCTTCTTTGCAATAAAACACAGAAGTGTTTTATTGCAAATGCTGAAGTCAGCCCTGTACCTTCCCATGACACATCTACTTTATGGTATAAAGTAGCTCAATATTTAACTGTGGTTAAAGCTGCTTCAGTGAGGTCTCACATTTAAGTGTTTTAATGTTTGTTTTTCCCATCATGAAGTAAAAACTCAAATGGTTTCTTCTTTAAAGTGAGGGGATTTTTGTTGAGTGGGTGTTTTCCAGAATTCCTCATAAAAGTAGTTTCTCTTTGGATCTGAGAGAAAAGCTTATAATCTATTTCAGTTTTTTCTGGGGAGAATTCTGAGTGAGTATAGGTAAAAAAAGGTTTTCTTCTCTAATGGAGAGTTAACATCAGATTTAGCCTGTATCAATTTTTCATCTGAGACTTCTGTCAGTGTTTCCAATGTACATATTTTTCCACTTGATCTAGATCTTGTGTCCTCATGCACTTTCCAATGTTGCAGCCATTCTCAAGCTGAACTCAAGGCTCTCTCCTTAAGACTCCCTCACTTAAAATTCTAAAGAACCTAAAGAAGCTTTGAATATAAGAAAAACTCAATCTAAGGCATCATAGCCTTGTAGCACATCTTGGTTTGTTATGTTTGCACTGACACTGGGCAACTTGACTGAGATGTTTGCAGCAAGTTTCTACAATAGAGGTGCTATAAATAACTGAAAATCCAGCTTGCCAAATTGCCTCATGGAACACATTTTTCCGTGGGGTGGTGGGGTTTTGTAAGAATTCTTCATTTGTTGTTCAGGCCTTCAGAAATGATGCTGCTGGCTTCTGAAGTCATGACATCTGGCACATAAACTCCATTTGGCACACAATTATCTCTGTGGTCATGTTCGTTTGCTTTCCGCTTTGGGGATTTGGGGTTTTTATGTGCCAGCTTCTGGTTGTATCTGAAAGCACAGAGATTTCTAATATTATCATCCTCAATTTAGAGCTGAATCAGGGCTTTTTTAATACTGTAAAAAAATATTTTTGTCCCTTAAACACCAAGGGAGATGCTGTCCTGGACACTGATCCTTCTTGGCAGCTGAAGGGTGCACAGGGAAAGGGCAGAGAGGAGCAGTTCTGGCAGCCTGTGCTGGTTGTTCTGCTGGCTCCCCCCTTCTCCAGAGCAGTCAGCATAGACCGTGGGCAGGTGGCACCAGTAACCAGGACTTGGCTTACTTTTTATTGTATTTTTTTATTCTTATTAGTCAGCCCAGACTTCAAGGAACTAATTTACTTGATAGTTGAGATAAAATCAGGTTGATAATGCAGAAAGGCTGCTTAATCCCTATTACAACACAGCCTTTCCTTCTACTTCTTGCCTGTTGTTTTAAACTTAAGAGGGAGGTTTGCATCCTAGACACCTTTATAGTACCTAGGACAATAGGATTCTGCTTTATATTATGGAGCTGCTATGCCAGCTTTCATTTTTGCCATGTATACATAGAGCTGTATAAGTATCCAACAGAAAAGTATAAAATGCCACTCTGCAACTATCCCCAGGTTTAGCACTGTTTAAAGCTGTGTTTGGCAAGTAGAGCTGAGACATTTCTTTGCATTCAAGAGTAGCTGGACAAGTAGAGGGCAGAAGCCAAATCTGTATTTCCAGGCTACGTAACCCAGGGTGTGGTTAAAAGATGAATTAACCACTTTTAAATCCCCGTTGGTGTCAAAAAGGATATAATTCCCAGCCTTGTGTTGCTGTGCTCTCCCCAGAAGCTTAGCACTGCTCCCTTCCCCATGCAGCCAGCTGGGTTGGAACCTCATCCTGCTGAATCCTTTTTTAGGAGGGTTCATTCTTAGGTGGGCCGTGATGTGAGCAGGGGAGTAGTGCCAAGAGAGACACGGGCAGCAGGAATGAACCTGGGGACAGGAGCAAATGGGAACTGCTGCCCCTTTTGGGTGGCAGCTTCATCTGAAACTCACCCTGTCACGCCTTTGAGCAAAACTATCTGTGGGTGGATATTCATAAAGACAAGGAACGGGAAAAATGAGTGTGTCAATGATAGTTCCCTATGTGGAAAACATCCTGATTTGGTTTTGTTCTTCTGTGCCATTAAAATGTGGCATGCAGGTCTCCAAGCTACATTTTAACCTGTGCAAGGGTGAGAGTATAAAGGTTCAATGTACATGATTCTGTGCAGATGTGCTGACTACCAACAATTATTTATGTTCAATGTACATAAATCTGTGCAGATGTGCTGACCATCAGCAATAAATCTGTGCAGATGTGCTGACTCCTCAAGCCTTTAGCACCAGCCCAGTAAGAGATGGAGGGGAGGTGACAGAGGGAGGTGGAGTTTGAGTCCCCTTTGATGACATTAGAAAAAACCACAATAGTTCTCTGTGTTGCAATGTGCTTGGCATTGGTTTCTGTGTAGCTCTAATCTGAGAGCAAAAATAGCCCAGATACTTGCTTGCTTTGGCTGAGTCGGCAGATTAAAATCTCTTTTGTCTCTTCCATGGGACTTTCCTGAAGGAAGTAACACAATCTCTGCAGACAAAGCATTCTTTACAAGGTGTAAAACAAGCAGGGAAATTCTGGTTCAAGTGGCCACAGTCTCTGATTCATAGCAGGGCTGGGTTTGGGGATCCCCTGGCACTCTGCAAGTGATGTGTAGCTGCTGCCTCATAAATTCCTGTAGGTTTGGGCTCTCTAAACCAGCCAGTTAGGGAACTTTGAGCAAAGGTATGTTTTCCAAAGTGTTACATCGATTTTCTCGTTATGCTGGCAAAGTTTCCCTCATTTTGCCAATGGAAGTACACAAGAAACACCAAATAATTCTATTATTTTATATACATATATACACACGATTATTATTTATTATTACATTATTTGCTAAATATTTTATATTATAATAATATATGATATATGATATATGATATATGATATATGATATATTATATATTATATATTATATATTATATATAATATAATATATATAATATGCAATATATAATATATAATATACAATATATAATATACAATGTAATATAAAATATAATATTTAAAACATCAATATCTATAATAAATATTATATTATATTGTATTATATTGTATTATATTGTATTATATTGTATTATATTATATTATATCATATTATATCATATTATATCATATTATATCATATTATATTATATTATATTATATTATATTATATTATATTATATTATATTATATTATATTATATTATATTATATTATATTATATTATATTATATTATATTATATTATATTATATTATATTATATTATATTATATTATACTATATTTATTATATTTATTATATATTATATAAATAATAGTAATATGCAATAAATATTATATATTATTATATTACTTGCTGAATATATATTTGCTATATATTTTCTATTATCATATTAGCACTCACACCTGCATAAGTACTACTTGTTTCTACCAGCCAGCATCATGGGACAGACACCACTGCAAATTACCCGGTCTTTACTTTGCTCTCTTTCCCCATATCTTTTAAGCTTGCAAATTTCCTGCTTTGTGCATTGCAGTGACACTCAGAATAGAGATGTTACCACTTGGTGGAATTAGGAGAAGGATCTCATTCCCGATTCTAGCCAAAGCTCACATGATTTAATGGAGGCAATGTTTCTTTTAGAGGCATCAGAACTAACAGGGCTTTGGCTCTGCTCCTTGAGCAGTGCTGTAATCTGCTTGGAAGCCAAATATCTCAGCTATGAGGTATTTACTGTGTGGCTGTCAAACATGCTATAAACTTTGAGCTCCTACAACTAATCAGCATTGTACCAATGCTCTGTGTGCAAAAATAGCTGCTTTGGGCCCTTGATGTAAAAAAATACTAATAAATCATTTTTAAAGCCTGTTTCCATCCAAGTGTGATATTCTCCAATGTTGCTGGTTTTCTCTATATGCATCAAAACCAATGGCTTATTGTGGTTTTTTGGGTTTGTTTTTCATTTTTACTGCACAGATTACTGTGAAATTATGCTTCTTTTTTCTTTTCTTTGTAGGTAACAGAGACTTTGCTCCTGGTGATCCATTGGAATTTAAGTCTCATCAGTGGTTTGGAGCCTCTGTGAGATCCCAAAATGATAAAATCCTGGTAGGTCTTTGATGCCCTTCAGATGCATCAGTACTGAGATATTGCAGTGGAAGAAAATGCGAAGAGATCCACAAAACTTAGAATTTAAACATTTTAAATTTAAATCCCACATTTTAAATTTAAAATCCCACTAATCAGCATGAATTGTCTTTTCTTCAGAATTTCTTAGCTAGGCTTTACTTAACTCCTTATAAACAAAGCTGGGAGCATTTTTTCTAGCTTTAAGGAAAGTAGTAAGATTAGTTTGATGAAGTTAGAATGATAAACGCATCAAGCTGTTGCTTTAAGAAAATATTATTTCTAAAATTCTTAATATAAATTAGCTATTTATAAAATACAAACTGATCATAATTCTGCCCCACTGCTGATAGTATAAATATCCTCTAAAATAACACAAGATACATCTGCTGGGGTGTTTTTTGTTGCTTTTCTGTAGACAATTGGAATTTCATTGTATTATTTGATACCCACCAGTATTCTGAAGAGGAGTTTGTTTCCCCACTGTTGTGTGCTCTTCCCTAGGCCTGTGCCCCACTGTACCACTGGAGAACTGAAACAAAGCAAGAGAGAGAGCCTGTAGGAACTTGTTACCTGCTTGCTGGGTCCAAATTTGTGGAATATGCTCCCTGCAGGTCAAGTAAGTGTAGGGCTCTTGGGTTGCTTTTCTCTTTGGAATTCCTCTTGTGTCACATTTTTTGTACATTTTGGAATGAAATGTTTTGCAGTTATTTCTCTCCTCCATGTATAGCAATTAGAACAAAACTTAAAAACTAGATCCAGACATCTGAATTCTTCTCCAGTTGAGGCCCATGATGCAGACCTTGTTTGCTCTATTGTAGGCCAGAGGAAAATCTTAGGTCCAAGAATCACTGGGCTTGAGGACTTCTGCTGTTGGAGGGACCAATTCTGTAGTAATCACTCAAGCAAAATTATGTAGCAAGTGCTTTTCCAAAAAACAACTCTGGAATTCCTATGAAACTCAAGTATTTTATCATTATTCAAGTACATTAAGGTGCAAGCTCATTTTAGAAGACAAGGTTTTGCCAAAATATGTTCTGATGTCCCTGTGTGCATACAGATGTAGTAATGCATTGTTTAAAGTATATTACCTGTTGAACATTTGGACTCCCATTTTCCAAATGCTTTGCATTTATTTCCTCTAGTTGGGCTGATAGATTATTTAGAAGTATATAACCTAAAACTTGATTGTTGAAGTTAGGATCGACTTTTTATTTGCTGAAAATCATTTGTGAACAGCAGGAGTAAAATCCAGCCTGTTCCAACATAACAAAAAGTTAAATAATAAGTATTAAATTAAATCATGCTAGTTACAGAGTCACACTTTCAGATAAGGGGCTCCCAGCATTTCTATTCTGAAGTCCTATAATCCTACAATTGATTCAGCCATAACAATTCTTGCTGACATGAGTCTCAGTATGGAGATATTTTTTCAGCCAGGTGTGTTCTTTTTGTTTTAAGCCAATTCAGCTTTCTTTTCCTTGCCAAAAGTAAAACTTATCCCCTCCATTCCAAATATCTTATTTCCTGAATAGAAATTGCAAATATATTTTCCCCAAGACTTTTGAAGATTGAATATAAAGGAACATGGTGTTGCTGTTTGCTTTGAATGTGCTAGGCTAGAACATGTGCTGATGTTACATGTCTGTTAGGCCAGCCCTAAAGTTGTTACAGCATTTGGGTGGGAGTTTTTGATAAAGAAAAAATACTGATTAAGGAGAAAAGTATTCCAAGGTTCAAGTTTAGGAGTGCAAGTTTACATAGGGAGATGCATTGTAAAGTATCTGCAGTACTGCAGCTGATGGAGTACTGATAAAGAGAAAAATAAATTAAGTGTTCTTTTCTATCCTATTTTTCTTTGGTAGCAACTATTGATGCAGATGGACAGGGATTTTGTCAAGGTGGATTTAGCATTGACTTCACAAAGGTATGTGATTTTTTTTTGGTCATTTCTGTGGGTCAGCAGGCAGCTGCAAGTTAGCAAACCCTCCTGATACAGAGCACTTAGAATCACAGCTATTATCAAACCAAATGTTACTGTTCCTGGTGGGGAGCTAAACCCACAACCAAACAAAATTTATAAATAAACAAAAAAATAACTTGAAACCACTTGAGGAGCTTTTATAGACCTGTTTCTCCCAACATCTTCAGAGCAGCAGACTTTCACCTCTTGCAGGAACCGTGTCCTGAACAAATAATGGGCTTTCCCAGATTCCTGCCATACCCTCTGCTGCAGCTGGCCCTCAAGTGGATTCAGTGTGATAATCAGGATTTTTGAGACCTGGGATTAGTGTTATAGCTATTGTTATAGCTATTGTTATTTCTTTAGGAATGGCAACTCAGGAGCTGGTAAACAATGTGCTTCTGAATCACATTTGATTTCTCATCAGCCAGCAGAAGTACAGGGATGTTTTGCTGACTTGTGTCTCTGCTGTGCTCTCCCTGCCTGTTCTAGCTCTTTTTTTTTTTTTTTTTTCAAACTCACAATTACTTTTGAAATCCAAGCACAGTAAAACTGTGCACAGATCTGAGAGGGTGCTGTGGTGTTTTATGCTGTGCGGTGAAATGGTTGGGCAGAGTCAGGACGTGTTGAGACCACGCAAGCCCTGTTTGTGATGTGGCTCTTTTTTTGGGCTCTCACACCTCAGGATGAGGTCATATCCCATCACTCCTTGCCCAGGGCCACTCTTGGTTTTCCTCCAGAGGACACTGCCAAGTGCAGGAGAGGGCTGTGAGTGTTTGGGTTATTTTGCACACACCCTCAGGGTCACTGTGCAGATTCCAGGCCCAGTTAAAACCAACTTTGGGCTCTTATCCAAAACCTTAGAGTGGGCAGGCAAGGCTGTATCTCCAAATGTCTGACCTAGATTTTTCTGAGTGGTGAATACAGGAGTTTTTGGGATTAAAACCTGAATAAGTGGTTTAATTATGCAGCAAAGCCTATGGCCTAATTCAATACTTACTGAGCAAATTCCCAACCCTGGGATAGCTAAGGTGGTTAAAGTTTCATAAAATGGTTTTGTGAATTGCAGTTGTGCCAAGAAATATAGAGTGGGGGAATTACATCACAGTTATTCTGAATTAAGCTTTTCTAGTGATAAGTTACAGGAAATGGCAGAGGCAGAAGATGACACTATTTTGTGTACTGACCCAAAACCATGATGTAACACTCTGAGTTTTCTCCTAATTGTGTTCCTGTTGCCATACATTTATGGGGGAAGAAGGGTCTATTAAAATAAAAACAAAATTCTGCCTAGAATTCTAAATGGGTGAAACAGTCACTGAAGGTTTTTGTTAGCATTTTACAGGATGAATTTCTAATTAATCACCCCTTCAGAAAGGAAAATGTGTGATGATCAGCAGAGCTACAGTGATGTACATACAGGGGATTACTTCCCACAAACATAGGATGTGCTGTCTGCCTTTAGATGTGCTTCATGTGTTTTTAATTTTTCTTTCTGTCTTCCTTTTCTTCTTCCCTTCCAAGGGAGACAGGGTGCTGCTGGGAGGACCTGGAAGTTTTTACTGGCAAGGTGAGAATATAATTTGTGTCACAGAGAAGATGGCCTTTATGATTTTTCTCATTATCCTCTCAGTCATTTTGATCCACAGTCTTCCAGCTGCTGTCAGAGTCTTTGTCAGTAAGAAAACTGACAGAAATGTTCCTTTGTCCTTGAGAATATCTCCTGAATAATCAAGGCAACCACAGATAATGGTTGTAGCAATAATAGCGTAGATGCTCTTTGTGTTTTAAATAATTCCATGATCATTATAATAGCGTTTTCCTGGCACATGGGATTTGTTTTCATCAGCAGAATAAGTTTCCTTCAGCACATTTTGTTTTGCTATGTACATGCTTTATAATTTGGCACACATACCAAGTGTACATTTTCAATGAGAAATATCCCCTCTAAAGAGAATTTCATTGTTTTCCTCTGATGGCAGAGATGTTTGGCATTTGTCTTAATTGGTTTGTGCTGTGGGGCACGTTTTACCTCTACCTGGCATTACCTGTGTACTTTGCTCCTGTGGGATTCAGGATTACTCAGCCTTTACCTGCAGCTCTCTGTTCAAAGGAGGTGCTGCTGTAATCAGGACACAGCTGCCAAACTCTGCTGCCTGCTTTTTAATGGAGCTTCTAACATTTGTTAATAGATTTTCTGTATCATGCCAGCCTACATGTAGGTGCAGCAGCACAGGAGGCTCGCTCCAGTCCTGTGTTTTAAATTACAAACAAAATTGAATGATTAAAGCTAAACTGCAGCTATCATATCATATAAATTAGGTTCCTGTATTCATTTTATTGATTTTTGGCAAAAGTTACAGTTCATCTGCCAAAACAACCTTATCCTCTACTACCAAAAAAGCCCGTTTGACTCTGAAGAGAAGACAATAGTATGCTTCTGAGAACAAGACTTTTCATCCTAAATTTTTATTCCACATGCTGAGCTGCTGGAGGAGGAGTTTTCCCTTTGCTTCACACACATATAAATATGTATGTGAAGTGCCATTCTGAATGGGGTTTTTTGGTGATTCAAGCTTAAATTTGAACTTGAAGAAAAGGATGTAAAGGAGTCACCACCTAGTGGCTGATGAAGTGAAAATGGAGAACATGGCAATACATCATGCTCATCTGATTTTTGTTCATTTTATTGGCTTCTTGTCTGCCAAAACAGGCTCTGCTGTTGTGGTATTTGAGCAAGGAGCGCCGAAAGGGCTCAGTTCTGCACAACCATGATATCTCACCCCTGCCTTTTAAGTGCTGCCTTAGTTTAGTCTCTGTTTTCAGTGAAAACTCTGTGTGTGCCTTTGATTCAATGTGTGAACATGTTTTTGCTGGAGTGGGATCCATATTTTCGCTTGTGTCCTTCCTGGTGCTGCTGCAGCTGGCCCCTTTTGGTTGATATTGTGGAAGAGCCAGTGCTTCCAAGGGCAGCATTCTGTGAATGAGCTCACCGATTCTGGTTGTGGTTTTCAGCTCTTTTCTCTCTCCTTAGGCCAGCTGATTTCTGACAGAGTGACAGAGATTGTGGCAAAGTATGACTCCAAAGTCTACAGCACCAAGTATGATGACCAGCTAGCCACCAGGCCTGCCAGTGCTGCTTTTGATGACAGCTACTTGGGTACGTGGTGGGAAACCAGAAACCTCCCCCTGCAACACTCCCTGCCAACATCTAAATCACACAACTGGCAATTCCACGTCTAACAGACAGCAACGCAGTGAATTCCTGAGAATGCACTCATTTATGTATGATGGAATTGTAGTTATTTATTGTTTACTCCCTGCCACTGCTGGTGCTTACATCTAAATCACACAACTAACAATTCCACATCTAACAGAAAACAAGGGAGTGAATTCCTGAAAATACACTCATTTATGTATGATGGAACTGTAGTTATTTATTGTAGTTATTTTGCCTTTTTTTTGATTCAAAAAGCATGTGATGACAAAATAAATGGAAGCATTTTCATGATTTTACATGCCCTGTGATTCAGGCCGAATATGGGAATGGCAAATGCATGATTTTTATATGAGAGGTTTGTCACATAGGTGGTTGTTTTTTATTTAAAAGCAGCTGTTTCTAAATAACCTGCAAAAACAAAATAAAAATGTTAAAGAATTATGTTTTGGAAGGAAAACAATGAGGAGTGGGAAATCATCATTTTGCTTCATTTATGTCTAACCAGGCTCAGGAAAAAAGCAAGGACATACCAGGAAAATTCCCAGGATAATAATTTAAAATTTTCATCTTCTGATCTCAAATTCCTGGATACTGATGAGTTACAGCCACTCCTGGAGCTCTTCATAGTCTAAGCTGCTGCAAGGAATATTTATAACAGTGCATTTTAAAATGAAGAGAGGAGGACTGTGCACAGAGACACTTGTGAAAAGTGTAAAGAGAGATGAAAGGTTCAATAAGGTTTTTAAAGCCTCATCTTGTCTCTGCAGGTTATTCAGTGGCTGTTGGAGACTTCAATGGTGATGGCATCGAAGGTAAGCCCCTTGCTTCAGTAAGAACATCATGTTAATAGGCTGGGCAGATTTTTCAAAACAATGGTACAGTGCACAGGGAAATGCATCAAGTGCTAGGAATGAGCTGCTCTGTTCAGCAGTCACTGTGCCTTGGGACCTGACTGCTATCTGTGTCTTGCTTTGTGTTTCAGACTTTGTGTCAGGAGTCCCACGGGCAGCGAGAACTCTGGGCATGGTAAAAAAATTTGAAACTTTAAACATTAAACTTTACAATAAATAAAAAAAGGTGATTATTGCTGGTATGCTGTAATGTGTATTTCTTCATGTGCAGGTGTCCATTTACAATGGGAAAAACATGTCCTCCATGTACAACTTCACTGGAGAGCAGGTGGGTGGCTCTGCTGGCTGTGGTGGGTGACCAGGAAGCCTTTCCTATGTTGCAACAGTATTTAGGGTACTAGATAATAGTCTGTATATTACTGGCTTGATTGCCAAAGCAGCATTTTATGAAGTCTGATGGAATTCTAATCTTATTTAAATAAAGGAAATGCTGCCTGTTTTGAGAGCTGGGAAAGGGTCTGGATACTGGATCATGAAAGGGGAAATGGGAAAAGTAACCGACGGGTTTAGTTTCTAACAGAATATGGAAGGAAAACAAAAAATAAAGGAACAAAAAAATTTGTGATATATTATCATCATCACCCTGATGTATTTTGTGGACAGATTTGTGTAAAATTCTTTGTTTGTATCACTACAACTCACAGGTTTGGTTTGAATTTTGTTTTCCAGATGGCTGCCTATTTTGGGTATTCAGTGGCTGCCACAGATATTGACGGGGACAAGTAAGTGTCCTCTTCTCCCTCTTCTCACCAATGCCACCCAACTTGCTTCTGGAAAGAAAAAATAGCTTTTATTAAAAGGTGTTTCCCACAATCTAGATTTCTGTCTTCATTGCTGGTTTAACACATCTGCATGTCTCTTTTGCTAACTCTCCACATTTGTTTTAACATTTGTAGGTTTGCTTTTGCATTTATCTGCATAAATACATGTGTATATTCACATGCTTAAGGCCGGCCCGTTAATTTTTTCTATATTTGTGCTTACTTGGTCAATGAATATTTGCTTTCAGTTGAATTTAAAGATAGTTAACTTTCATCTGAGTGTTGACTTCAGTGCTGAGTTAACAGTGCTGAAGAAAATGAATTTTCCTGCTGCTGCTGAAGAGCTCTGTCCTGTTTTGGTCCAGTTACACAGATCTGTTTATTGGAGCCCCTCTTTTTATGGATCGAAGCTCAGATGGGAAGCTTCAGGAGGTTGGCCAAGTAACCATCTGCCTTCAGCGAGCCTCGGGAGGGTTTCAGACAGCAAAGCTGAACGGCTTTGAGATCTTTGCGCGGTTCGGCAGCTCCATCGCGCCCCTGGGGGACCTGGATCAGGATGGCTTCAACGGTAGGATGTTGATTTGTGACATTCACATTCTCTGAAAAAAATTCTTTTGCTAAGGGTTTTTCTTCTGGGAAGCTGAGAAGCTTCAGAGAAAAGGAAAACAATTATTAACTTTTTTGCTTTTCTTGTGTTTTGCTCATGTGGGATGTGTTTGGAGATGGTTTACTATGCAAAGGTGATTGCCTGATTGGATTCTGATGTGAGCTATTTTAACTCTTTGGCCAACTGGGGCCAAACTGTGTTGAGACTTTGGAAAGAGTCACGAGTTTTCATTATTATTTTTTTAGCATTCAGTAAGTATCTTTTCTGTATTCTTTAGTATAGTATAGTATTCTTTAATATAATATAGTATTATGAAGTATTAAATTAGCCCTCTGAGAACATGGAGTCAGATTGATCATTCCTACCTTCATCGAGGCATTCCCTGCTAATACAATATTGAATCTTGATCAGGATCTCCTGGTTGTGGAGGGTGATGCCACATGTTTTAGCTTTTATATTTTTCAGATTCTGTGCTGCTTTAGTGTGTAATTCTGAGCTTCATATTAGGGCATGGTAACGATTCTTTCTCTAGCTGGGGACCAAGGACAAATGATCCAAATCTCAGGCCCAAGAGCATAAACAATGTGGACTGAAGAGAGAAAAATAAGAAGGATGGGACTTCATGGGCTAAATTAGTAATTGAACAATTAACTCCAATATGCAAATGGACCAGAACTTATAAAAGTGAGAGACCCCATGACCAGTTGTCCATTTTGTGACCATTTTGGTCCATCTTGGGTGTAGCCCTGGCTGGGCTCTTGTGCTGCCCAAGGTGCATCCACTGAGGCCTTTTAATAAATCCCTGCTTTATTCTTTAGCCCAGTCTAGCTGCTGTTCTAGGCCAGGGCACCAGGAGAGCCCAGCCAGCACAGAGAATGTGGATCCTGCTCACAAACCCTCAGAGCTGTAGCCGTGAGCGAGTGAGGGATGCTGAGGTTTAGACTCCCTTCGATGCTTGTGTGCTACTCCCAGGAATGCCAACAGGAGTTCCATGGATGCATCGAGCAGAGACTATACCACTGACACAGCATGGACTGCTCTAGCTCTCACAGTGACCACCTGATTGTTTTCTAAGCCATGACCACAATAGAAACTTCAATAAAATACCTGACCCTCCACTGTGACCTGTTAGGACATCTTCAGTATAATTTTCCTCCTTCTGTTGTTTAAAGACCATTTTTCTCTCTAGAAACACAATGATGACAGAAAAGAAGGTTTGATTTCAGATTGCTGCTTAAAAATGTTCATATAAAAAGGTGCTTCCTGAGAAAAGAGTAGGGTTTGGTTTTATTAATTTATTATTCAAAATGGAAGAGTTTGGTGGAAATACTGCATAGCAGCTACAGCCAGAAGAGCTGAGTGTCTTGAGTGAGTAATTGGAAGAGAAATTGGAAAAGTCTGACACAACTGGACCTGAGACTCTCCCTTGCTAAGCTTCTGGTTAGTTTCTGATAGGAATGAAAAACAATAAAGCAGACAAGAATCATGTAGTGTTGGGATGGAGTTTTCCAGGAATCCTAGGGAGAACACTTTTTAGTGCCCATTATACTCCAGTGTTGCCTAAAGAGTAGTGGAAATTTGAATTCCACCAGAAATCTTCATTTTTTTCCATTCTGCTTGCAAGCTAAGTATTTTCTGTAAGAACAAAAATTACAATAGATGGTTACTTCAAATTCCCAGGTAGCTCTAATTTATTTTTGATGATAATTTCACAATGTAGTTGAAACTGAAAGAGACTTTTTTAGTTGCTAACTGGACATAGAACCAGTGTGAGGATGCAATATCACTGCAACTATTTACAGAAGACATCAGAGAGCTGACTGCCAAAATTCCAGTCACTTGATGAGATTATCCCAAACATTGTTTGATTCCACCATACTTAATTTGGAACACGCTGTAGGAAAGAGAATCATGGCAAAAGCTGCCTCTTTCAAATGGCTTTGCTGTTATTTAGTCTGTTTTGTGTTTTATTGCTCTGCCTCATTTTGGGAGTGTTAATTAAAATGCTCCATCACAGTACGGTGCAAGATAGGAATTTTAACTGTCTTCCTAAGTTTGTAAATAGGAGTTTAAAATACAAAACTAAACTTTTGAGTCATTATTTTCATCAAACTTTCCCAAATTTCAGAAAAGAGGAAGGAGAAACATAACTATTCCAAGTAGTGCTTCATGTTGGGTCTTTAAACTGTCTGTGGAAATGTTGAAATTAGATCATTTGTACACTTTTAAAGCTGTCCTTACAGATAGTCTAGTTAGCATTTCATTTCCTACCATTTATTAACCATTAGCAATGAGTACTTTTAAATTTAAGAGATAGAATAACTTCACTAACTGGAAGATCTCCATAAAGCATGCTGCCAAGCTATGGGATAGACTGGATTTTAATATTTACCATTGGTTTAGGATGATTTAAATTTTCCAGGATTATTAATACATCCCACCCTTTGGAGGAACATGAGCATGTAAAGGAAATGGGAAGAGAGTCACACTTAGCTTTGTGGTTTGGCACCCACAGTGACTAACTCTGCTTGTTTTAATAATCTCGAAAGAATCCCAAATGCATATGATTTCACTGCAAAAAAAGTCACCAAAGTGGAGAAGTTTTTGTAGAACTATTTCTCCCCTTGCTCTCCCCATAAAAGGCTGTGACATGTCATTGTTAAACATTTATACTTCGTAGAAAAAACCAGCATCCAATAATAATGAACAAATGGACAAATGAAAGAAGTAATAAACAAACAAATGTTGATGAGCATTTTAAAGGCTGGTTGCACTTCCTCCCTACTGACAAGTAATAGTTGCCTCTTTGAGCCTCTTATAAGCTTTTGGTAGTCTATTACTTACTCAAGATAGCTCAGCTACTTTTGGAGGCATAAAATTAGCAAGATGGCTTCTGTTGCAGTGTTAGAAACAAAAAAAATTTAATAAAAGGCAAAATAACAAATAGAGAAAAACTGAGTTAGGTGCAAGAAGTTTTTGCTCTTGGTAAAACACCTCACAAAAGCAATTAGTTTCTTTGTTCTCTTTTAATAGTAAATTGCTTAGGGAGGCTTTTTGGCTTTTGTCTAATTAGCTATCTTTAAGTTTGAGGTGAAGTCTTCAAAGTCTTATGAGGTGTCTTAGAGAGAGACTTCTAAGCTTCTTTCCTTTTTGAGAGGACAAAAGACAGTTTTGTCGCTCCATCAACAAAGTGCACTTTCCTATCCTGACACACACTGAAACTGTAATATCAGAAGTTGTTGATTGATGTAAGCACAAACATGTTCTAATTTGTGTCTGGGGACGTTGATGACCCTTCTTTCGGTTTGCAGACATTGCAGTTGCTGCTCCCTACGGTGGAGAGGACAAGAGAGGGCTGGTGTACATCTACAACGGAGGAGCGAGTGGTTTGAATGCCGTCCCGTCCCAGGTCCTGGAAGGGCAGTGGGCTGCTCGCACCATGCCCCCCAGCTTTGGGTACTCCCTGAAAGGAGCCACAGATGTGGACAAGAACGGATATCCAGGTCCTCTGCCCCCAAATGGCACTTTGCAATAACTCAGTAGCAGCCCCACCCTTGAGAGACAGCCTATTTCACAAAGCAAGGTGTAATGTGTGTTGTGTGTCCTCTCTTTCTAGACTTGATTGTTGGAGCCTTTGGTGTTGACACAGCTGTTCTGTACAGGTAAGGGTCCCTCTGTGCTTGTCCCTGAGTGAAAGCTCAGTGGGGTTCTGGAGCTACCAAAGAAAGCAGGATCAGGGAATTCTGAAAATCTGACCCTCCACTGTCCAAACTTCTGGAGGTGAAAAATCACTATACTGCTTTTTTTACTGAGTAAACCTATCTGCTGCCTGAAATTCATCTTTCTCAATAATATGTGGTCAGGAGAAAACATAAATAAGCTGTCTTCAAAGCTTTCTGAGTGAAAGTTTTCTAGATTCTGACACAACAGTCTTCCAGATTCTGACACAGCAGCTGCAAGGTGTTACACTGCAATCCCAATATTCTCATCCCAGCTTGCTCATTTTGGGAGAACATGTTGGTCTGTGCTGTAAGTGGATAGGACTTCCTCTTTACACAGTTGTCCATGTTGTGGCTGATGGAAATGAAAGGGCACAGAAAAGCTTCATCTGGTCAATGGTTGCTTGTTTTTCTTGTGGTTTCACTAAATACTGTGTGTTTGTGTATATTGCACAATTTGATGGGGGGGGGTCACTGTCAAACATGGTGTTGAGTGCTCTTCAAGAGGATGTTTTCTTTGCAGGGCAAGACCAGTTATTAGAGTAAATGCTGCCCTGGAAGTTAACCCAACCATTCTAAATCCAGAAAACAAAGCCTGTTCGCTGGGAGATGTAAAAGTTTCTTGGTAAGCAGAGTATCTATGTTTTCCTTTGAGGGGAGGGACTTCTTGGGTTCTAATTTTGTAAATTTCCAATTTTGAAAGGTCTTAGGAAGTCTAGTCAGCTAATTAAAAAAGGAAAAGACAAACACAGATTTTTCTGAAAGAACAGACAGTACAAAATAAGAACTCTCTGACAGCAGTTGGAGGACCAGCACTGTCTTTAGTAGATGCCAGACTGAGTCCCAAAACCTGTCCTTTATTTATTTATTTATTTATTTATTTATTTATTTATTTATTTATTTATTTTTGATTTGATTTGATTTGATTTGATTTATTGCTGAGCAGAGTAAGGTCTTCCCAAGACATCAGCACATCCCATGGTATTTGCAGTGTTTTTACCCACTAACGCACACTGGGGCAATGATCTGCTCTGTAAACTGATTTTGCTTCTGGTTCCCAGGATATTATCCAAACCCACTTTCCCTTCTTACTGCTAACTTTCTTTTCAGGGTCAGTATGATAGGTTTATAAATCAGACCATGCTGAATACAGAAATAAACATTCCAGTCCACAGGTGATTGTCCCTAGATGAGCCAAGACTCCAGAACTTTGTAGTTTCTGCAATTCTGCCTACTTGTTAATAGATTATAGTTCTCTTCCATCAGTAGAAAATAGCTTTTGGGAATGGGCTAGAGTCTCAAAAACAGGATACATCTGAAAAGAAATAAATAGTGAGGAGTTTTAGAAGAAAATGAGAGAAAAAGTGTGCGAAATTAATTTTTTCCTCCCAAACAGCTTCAAAGTGAAGTTCTGCTTAAAGGCGGATGGCAAAGGAAAGCTCCCCAACTCACTCAGTAAGTTCTGCTCATTTAAAAATTGGAATTTTTCGTTGTATTGTTTGTAAACGTGAACACTGGTCATTGTTATTTTCAGGACAAACAGCTGGGTGCCCTTTGCAGCCACTGCTGCCACCTGGGTGGCATGTACACCCATGGGACTCTCCAGCAGGCTCTTTTGGCTGCACTGGTGTAGAAGTCATTTGACCGTATCTGAGACTTTAAACATATGTTCAACTCTGTGGTTAACCAGTCTTGGAAAGCCCTTTGTATTTTACAGAATTTACAGTAACTCTCATTGAGGGGGTTTTCAGACAAGAATATTCGAGTATGTGCATTGCTGGCCCTGAGAGATAGAGACAAGCCACAGGGAACTTATCACATCCTGTTGAGATTCTGACTTTCTGATTGATATCACTGACTTTTTTCATCAGATTCCCAGATCACAATCAGGAAAAGATTGTTTCAAACAAGTGTTTAAGTTGTGTCCAAGAGATTGTTTAGTGTGGCAGGCAGGTAGTGTCTACTCATTGCAAAACCTTTTCCTTATTTTCTGTGGCATGTACAGAGGTGGTGTGATCTTGGGAGGCTCATATGAATATCTGTTATGTATTGTAAGTTTTATTATCTATATAAAATATTTCAAGTAATTAGATTATCAATAGCATTTAAAAACACAAATGTTATGTGCAACATTGCTTTAAATTTAGTGGGAAAAAAAATCTAACTCTAGTTCTTGCAGTTCTACAGCAATTATAAATTATAAATGTATCTGTGTTCTTAGATATTTCCAGTGTTTAAGGAAAGAGCAGAATCCAATTTAGGACAGCAGCAGTGCTTGAGAACTAATGTAGTGACAGATTTTACATGGAAAGAGCTGGAGGTTTTAAGAGGGCCAAGCACTAGGTTTGTGTTGTAGTTGAAATCAGTGTTTAGCTCAACTTCTGAGGGCATTCTGCGCTGTGGTTAATGGAATGAAACATCCCTAACCCAAACCCTTTGTCTTGGGCAGATTTCCAGGTGGAGCTGCTGCTGGACAAGCTGAAGCAGAAAGGAGCCATCAGGAGAGCTCTGTTTCTGCACAGCAAACAGCCCAGCCACTCCAAGAACATGACCATTACTAAGGGGGGCAAAATGAACTGCGAGGAGCTCGATGCCTTCTTGAGGGTAAGCAGCCATTCATGTCCTAGGCAAATAATTTTTGGTGCTTTGCCTGTTATAAGTTCATTCTGTAAGGTGTTTAAAAAAAAAAAAAAACACAAGAAGAAAAAAATGCTAGAAAAACTCTGTTTTCAGTGGGTGGACCTGAAATTACTAAAACCATACATCTGTCCTGAATTACTGCTGCTTTCACAGCATGAATGATGCATCTTCTTGTGGCTAAGGTCCTGGTCCCTAAATGCATTGGAAATTCAATTCAGGACTTTGTTCTGGACTTCTTGGATAAGTCATCCAGGCACCAAATTAGTTATAATTTCCAAGGAACATGAAAGTCAATAAGCAGAGGTTGTCCTCTCTGCTTTGGAGGTTAAAGATTGAAGAAAAATATGGACCTGCAACTGACAAGCCAAAATAAGCAAACAGCAGAGGAGATGGAGAAAGTTGAAGTACTAAGTTTGCCTTTTCTCTGTCTTTCTTTTCATCCCCACAAATGTGAACAGATGCTAACACAATTTAAAAGTTTTAATCAGTAGAAGAAACATTGTGTGTAGCTATGTAAGTTCTATGCAGCTCAGATTTATCTCTGAGCACTTATAAATCAAACATAAACAAAAATTGCTTCCCACCAAAAAAAACGAAATAAAGATGCTGGCAATCATTAAGGATTCATGGAGAGTAGGTAATACTTTCCTTTACCTGACTTTTGTGAATTGGTTATATACAGAATTAGACATCTCAGATCTCAGGGTTAGTAAAGATTTAACACATTTCCACCTGATATTTTCATAAAGAAAGTAATGATACATGACCTACATGAAATGATCATAAATGGGGTGCAAAACCAGTTTAAGACTATAGGTAATCAATAAGCTTCTGCTCACAGAAGGCATCTTCTGCAATAAGATCCTGAAGTGAGCTGTGCTAGAGTCAGTGGTTTTCATTACTCTCAGAAATGAAGCAGAGTTTACTGAGCAAATCTGTGGCTGATGTAAAGCTTAGAGATGGTTTGTAAGTTCTCTGAAAGGCAGGATCAACATTTGATAAGCAGAATGATTTCCAATGAACAGCATCAAAGTCAGCAACTTCCAAGTGCCAAGTAATAATTTAGGAAGGAAAAATTCTAAGTCCAAAGATGAGTATCTCTGAGGGATCTTAGAAGCACACTGAGGTTGGTCTGACAGGAAAGAGCAGAGCTGTGTAGCCTTTAGGCTCTACTGGATTTCCATGACTTAATATTTCTGTTGTGCTCCAGTTTTAAACAGGCATGTTACTGCTGAAATTGTGCAGGTTTTCTGACAAGAGACTTTCTGCTTTGAGAAGAGCTCAGAAGTTTTAATGTTTTGGCCTCTCCATTTGAACTGTGGTTGAAATGTTTGCTTTCCCCAGGATGAATCTGAGTTCAGAGACAAGCTGACTCCCATCACCATTTTCATGGAATATCGTCTGGATTACAGGACAGCTGCAGATGCCACAGGATTGCACCCTATCCTCAACCAGTTCACTCCTGCCAACATGAGCAGACAGGTACCCTGCTCACACAGCCTGGCATCAGAGAACTCAGAGCATTGCTCCACCTTAGGGAGAAAATCAGACCAGTCCTGCAAGAGTTAATAGTCAAGGCTTTCATCCCTTCTCATGCTATGCTGCTCTATGTACATTATGTTTTCCCCTGTAGTTCTATTAAGCTAATATAAATAGTTTTTCTATTTCTGCCCTTTTTTACAAATTTTACAATTGTTTGTAAAGAGCATTAATCCCTTAATATGAAGGTATTATTCGAAGTATGGAAAGATGGTTAAGTCCTAGAATTGCAGTAGGGCAGGATGAGGCACAGTGACCCCCACAAATAAAAACTCATTTGTTTTCTTCTGATACTAATGGCATGAAAACATTTCATTTCATAACCAGCTATGTGGAATTTCTTTTAATGTGCTGGTGAGACAGTATTATTGAAAATCTTAGAACAGATGAAGGAATTATTACAACAGTGTGTGTTTGATTTTTCCATAGGCCCATATCCTGCTGGATTGTGGGGATGATAACATCTGCAAACCAAAGCTGGAGGTGTCAGTACAAAGGTAAATACATGACAAAAATACAAGGAAAAGCAATTTCACTACTCTAAAACTCAGCAGCTGGTACTACTTTTGTTTAAGGGATGTGTTGAAATAAGCAGGACTGCTCATTGCCTGCAATCTAAACTCAGGCTTATATGCTTTAAAGAAAACCCATTTTCTGCTTTGGAACCTAATGTCTTTAACATGTAATGCACCACTCCCACTCTCCCCCCAGCCTCCACCATAAGTAGGCCATATTTATTTATTTATTTGCTAAGCTGGACACGTGCAGTGAGAATAAACCACTGCTAGCTGCCATTGTATCTCTGTTGTGTTGTTTAACGTCAGATAGAAACATGAAGAAGTGATTTATCCAGCAAGGGGAGGAGTAGGGCTCTCTTGTCACATCTATGAAAAAAAAATTGTTGGTATTGGCAGAATCTTTTATCAAACCTGATAAAAAGAAACAATTTGTCAGTGGTAATTCATTCATGAGTCTGAGTTTTGTTTTTTTTTTACTTTGTGTGGCCTAAACCCTCTCTTGCTGGATTATTTCATAATCTGTTTTTTAATGCATTATAGCAAATGGACATTGTATGTAGATAGGACACTTCACAAGCACTAATTCATGCAAACACCTCAGTAACACTTGACATCAGTGCAGATACCCTCAAGTATGCTTGTAGCTGGTGAAATGAAAACACTTTGTTTGCTAAGATAATCTCTTTGTGTCTGGAACCAAAGGTATTGCAGAGGTCTTGGCTCTCTTCTGTGTAGCTGAGCCTTCCCTTGAGTTTTGTTATAAATATGTGCTTGTACCTCTGCAAAGTGGGCCTGTAATTCAAAATGTGCACAGGGATTTAGCTGCCCATAATGGTTTGTTCCTTGTGAGAAAGAGAGGTGTTTGTAGTTTTTGGCTCTGTGGTACATTTTACAGGCAAGATTCTTATAAAAGAACAGGTAATACTTGCTCCATTTGTACTTACTTGATCCATGTAATACTTAATCTATTTGATTATAGATTAAGTATTTTTTAGAGGATTTTTTAAAAATATTTTTGAGCTCTCTTGACACTCCTGAAGCAAAGGCACTGCCTCCAGATTTCTCTGATATCTTTCTGAAATTTCAGAATGTCTCGTTTCTCTGAGTTCAGCCACTTCCCTGCAATGTGAAACCCCAATGCAGAGCTGATTTTCACCCTGTTTCCTTGCAGTGACCAGAAGCAGATCTACATTGGTGATGACAACCCCCTGACCCTGATTGTCAGCGCCCAGAACCAGGGGGAGGGAGCCTATGAGGCCGAGCTCTTCGTCGTGGTTCCTCCCCAGGCGGATTTCATCGGCGTCGTTCGCAACAACGAGGTGAGACCCCGGCTGCTTCTCAGGAGTCATGCTTCACCTGCTGCTCTGGAAATCTCTAGTGGCTCCTGTTGTTTCAAAGCACTGAGAAATGATCCATTTTTTCAAAGCTCCTCTCTTTTATAACCTTGAGAACAGGTCTGTCTTGTATCAGAAACATTTTTCCCCTTGGAGACTTCCACACTCAGATTTTACTTCATTTTATTACTTGGCTGAGAAATGATATTAAAATTAATACAGCATATCTAGGACTTGTCTCCAGCCTTTCATCCAGGTGCTCAGATGTAAAGAATGGCATTCCTCAGGGTTTCTTTCTGGTTTATTGCAGGCTTTGGCCAGACTGTCATGTGCTTTTAAAACAGAGAATCAGACTCGCATGGTGGTTTGTGACCTGGGCAATCCCATGAAAGCAGGAACTAAGGTAAGGTCTGGTCCAACAGGTGCCTGGTAGCTCACCCAGGGGGCATTTTCCTTAATCACAGCAGTGTTTGGGCAGGACGTTTTCTCCCAGGAATTTAAGATTACACCTGACATTTAGCTGCCCTCATTTGGTTCGTACAGCAGTAGTTGGTTTTAACTTTTCAGCTAAATTAAAGGCTGGAAGGAGTGTTTTATGTTTTATGATGCAACTCAAAATGAGTCATTCATTAAATAGTGGAATTAATGGACTTTGATCTCTCATGAATTTTTTGTATTTATCTGACATGTATTTTTAGGATATAATCACGAGCTAGCTCACAACAATTTTTCTCATAGTTCATCTCTTTTCTGCCTACTTTCATGAGGAAGGACAGAGTTTTGCCTAGTTGAAACCTCTACAATTCCACCAAATGTAGCTGAAATTGGAAGAATTTAAAAAATTATTAGTGAGACAGATTTTAAGGTGATATTACACAGTAAGTCTTATTTCCTGAGGAAATGAAGTGAAAATCAGACACAATTATAACAATTTCATGATGCTTTTCTTCCAAGAGCCATCTTGTATAGATGAGTAAATACTATTTCCAAAATCTTTTGAAGTGCATCAAGCTGAACTGCACAGATATTAAAGCAAATATGAATTGACTTAGACTAAACCTTGGGAATTAACTTTGAATCATTAATGTGTTCCTACTCTTTAGATTAGAATATTTTTTGCAGCACATGGGGAGGATCAATTTTGTGTAGAAATGGCTGCAGTAAGGGTGGGGAGCAAGATGCAGTCCTTATTTTGTATTTTATGGCTGTGATCTAAAGAGAGAGCAGTACATTTCCAGCCAGGATGAACTGGATAACTTGAATTTGCCAGACTTTTTTGTGTGTTCTCTCATCACCAGGAGTCTCAAGCCATTTCACAGTAGTCTAATAGCACTGAGAAGCTTTTATGGTGTGTTTTTTTGTGCTTCCAACTGAACCACAGTGGTTTTTTCCCCCAGCTCCTGGCTGGCCTGCGTTTCAGTGTGCACCAGCAGTCTGAGATGGACACCTCTGTCAAGTTCGACTTGCAGATCCGGAGGTATGGAAATCTCTGGGGATGGACCTCTTGTCTTTGCCTTGTAATGGCTTGAAAAATAACCTTCCATACCTCTTGTCTTTGCCTTGTAATGGCATGAAAAATAACCACACTGAGTTAGGTTTCCTAAAATACAGGAAAAATTAGGAATATTTGTACGTGTGTACCACTGTGCTCTGCTGACACTTGTGGTGCCACAGAAAAACTTTGGGTTTACAGCCCTCTTTTAAAAGTGATGCTTGAACTCTGAATTCCTTCTGATGTAAAACCAGAATTTGATGTATTTAGAGGGCAGGCAGTGTATGGGGTAGTCCAAGCAGAAGCAACCTGCACTGTACCATCACATCTGGGGTGTCTGTCACCTTCCTTAGGCTAACCTGGGTTTCATCTGAAAACCCCTGAAACCAAAGCTGAACATTCTATGGAATTTAAGTTTGTAATATGTGAACCATCACAGCAGCCAGCCAGAAAGAGCCTGAAAACTAAATTGAACAAAACAGTAGTGTTCCTGCTAGTTATCAGATGTCACATAAATCTGATATATAAGTCTGAATTTGTAACTTCTGCAGATGATATTTAAGTTTGGAGATGTGATCATTAGGAGTATCTTTAGCCAATGCAGTTTTATGTTGTCTTTAATGGACAGTATGAATACAGCTTTTTGGTTTTTCCCCATCGTGGACCAAAACCATCTTGTTTTTTCCATTTAAGGACTTTATTTTTTTAATGTAGTGAATAAATTAATCTCATCCAAATATGCATTTGTCATCTATGGGAGTTAGGAAAGATTAAAGCTGCCATTCTATTTTAATGATGGAGTGTTTAGCCACACCAACCAAAGGCCTTGGCACATGAAATATCTCTTTGATCTCCCTTTGCTCTCTGTTGAGTTTTCCCTTCTCCATCAGCTGGTGAGGTGTTCTTTGCAGAAGCAATCTGCTCTGGGGTGTCTGTCCCCTTCCTCAGGCTGCCAGCAGCCACATCCTGCTGTCCCAGGGTCAGAAACAGTCAGCGAGGCTGCTCAAGCCATGCTGGTCTCCTGATGGAAGAGAAAGGAGGTTCCTGTAGTGTTTCAGGCCTTTTGTGGAAGGAAATTCCTTCAGAGACTGGTGGGTGCAGGAAGGGTGACAGAGGTGCCACGGGACAGAGTAATCACAGTTCCCAGTGACAGGCATCAGCAGGGATTATCTGGGACAGCTTTTAGGGATCACACTGCTTGGCTTAAACTCACCAAGCTGGATCTGCAGTGCTGGCTCAGTTCCTGGCAGAGCAGGTCCAGTCTCTAAAAAAAAGAATGAGGTATTTACAGGTCAGGAGGAGAGCACTGCTGCAGGTGTTTGCTGATTACAGCAGCGCTGAAGAATGATCAGAAGATTCAGGATTCTTGGTAAAGGAAAATGTTTAAGGGGACAGAATAATTGGAGGAGATCAAAATTCTGCTCCCAGCACCATCTTGAAGGGGGAGTGTTCCCTGTATTTTCTTAGATGAGAGCTGCAGGACAGAGTCAGCATTAACTCTGTGTCCTTCACCATCCTCTCCCTGCTGGGGCTCCATGCATTTAGGTGAGAACTTGCTGGAGTCTGGTCCTCAGTTTTTAGCAACTGTGCTTTCCTGTAGGGGCTCTTACCACCATTACTTTGAAGTGTGGAGGGTTTTTAAATTAAATGCTTTGCTTATTTCATTTAAGAATTTACCTTTTATTTTCCCTGCAGTTCCAACCTGTATGACAACCTGAGCCCAGTAGCATATTATCAGGCTGACCTTGCTATTTCAGCAGCTGTTGAAATTAGAGGGTAAGTGTATTTTAATACACACTTTTAAGTATATTTTAATAAACACTTTTAAGGAGCTTTTGCACATCTGCTTCTCTATATTCACTGAACTTCCTTTCAGGTCCTCATAAGTTTTCCAGGAAGGTTTAGGGAATTTTGAATCATAAAGACAATATGATTTTTCTCTAGCCAGCCTTTGGACTTTTGGATTTAAATAATTCTGAATCATTACATAGTTTATTCCAAAAAGGAATATTGTGCCTCCATTACTAGAGATATTTTTTAGAAGAAGAAAAAATCACCCCTCTTGTTTGCAGTTTTGCATTTCTGCAGGTCACTTTTCTCCTCCACAAACTGACTGGGGTTTCAGAAAACCCTGAAACCAAAGTTGAAGATTCTATGGAATTTAAGTTTGTATTATCCTCACCTTCAGTCTTAAGCATAATATTAATATTGCAATGACTGGGTTACAGCTCTACTTCACACCTAAAAGAACCAGTTAACTTGGATTCCTGAGTCATAATTTTTTTTAAATTTTCCACTGCATTCATTATTGTGATGAATTTTTTCAGTATCTGAGAAGTGGGGGATGGCACACTGGAAAAGCATGATTGGTATCTCCACTGCTTTCAGGGCTGAATTACTCTCAGGATTGTACTGCTAAGGCTCTACATCACCAATATTTCTCATTATCACAATATTTCACACGGGTTTTGTTTGGATGACGTGTGTGTCCTTTATCTTTTTTTAATTTAAAGAACAGAACTGAACATTTAATATTCAACCACTTCTGTTCTTTCAGTTTTTATATAGGGGATGAAGGAGTGGAGACTGTATTTTAAGCATGTTCATTTTTTCCTTTAGATGTCCTAGAGAATCCCATTTATTTTTTCATGCTTGCTAACTACATCTCCTTTGCTCTGCTGTTTAGTGTCTCGTCCCCTGACCACATATTCCTTCCCATTGCAAACTGGCAGCCCAAGGAGAACCCTGAAACAGAAGATGACATTGGGCCTCTGGTTCAGCACATCTATGAGGTGTGGAATTACTGCTGATTTCTGTGACATGGTTCTGTGATAAATGAAAATAAATAAATCTTTCGGTGTAGCTTTTCTCTGGAGTCAATTATGATTTTTTTCTTTTTTTATTTTATTTTTTTTTAATGCTGGGCCAATAACTGTTATATCCAAGAAGGGTTGGAATGCCTGCAATTAGTGCAACAGGGCTTGATTACCTACATAACTACACATATTTTATTTTATTGCCTTTTGAAATCTAGATAAAACATTTGAAGTAATGTGAGCTCAGGGAATGGCTCATGGCTGTAAATTATTGTGCTCTATCTGTTCTGAATCACTACCCTGAAGTCTTTAGCTGTGAAAAAAAATTAAGTATTTAAAGTTTCCTTTAAAGAATTATCACAGATTTAATCTGGATTGTTTAATTAAGCAAAACTTACCAAGAGAACTGTATGAATAATAATAGTTAAAAGTTTTACTACTTTTAGATAAAGTTTTGATGCTGTTGCCATAAGTGGTTGGGGTAGGGATAGTGGCAGTATCACATTTGTGGCTCAAATATAAAGTAACAATTATATGCACATTAACAGACAGAGTAGCTTTATTTATTTACATCTGTAAATTTTATTTTCATAATCAGCTGAGAAACAATGGTCCGAGTGCATTCAGCAAGGTGATGATGACTCTGCAGTGGCCTTACAAATACAAAAACAACACGCTGTTGTACATTGTGCAGTATGAAATTGACGGTCCCATGAACTGCACTTCTGACATGGAAATCAACCCACTGAAAATTAAGGTAAGCAGGACTTTCCCTTCGAGTGGAATGAAGTATGTTTGGTTGTTTTGTGAGTTCTCAAAATAGCCAAATCCATGAGAATATGACAAACTGAGATAGATTTTTATCTATGGCTGATGAATAAGCCTACACTTTTCCACACTACCTGTCAATGTATGTAGCAGGTGGAATAAAATGTGAACAGCAGCTCAAGATTATCAACTCAAAGATCAATTTGTCTTGTTTCTTTTTATTATGGGGTTTTCTTCCTTTTTTCCCCCCCTTTTTAACTTTAAGGCTGTTCTATATGAGTTCTAAGTCCAAAGCAATAGAGTTTTAATCAATGTGATCATGAACTAAAACCTAAAACAAACCAGATGCTTCTGGACTCTTTATGTAAATTTTCTGCGTTTTGTTTCTTGGAAGAAAATGGTATTTTTTTTAATATTAAGTTATCTATTTATCCAATTGGACAAATTAATCCAATTTGGATGAATTCATCCAACTGGATAAAGAGATGATAGATAATAATAGATTCATCCAATTTGGATGAATTTATCTATTCATCCAAAGATCACAAAGGACAACAGGAGTTAGCTATCACTGCCAGCAAAAACGTGGGATTTACAGAGCAGAAGAAACTCCTTTTTTTCTGGACTAGGAAAAGAAACACCAGATAGAACCCAGCAAGTTTAATTGAGTGTAAGGAGTTGATTTCTAGGATAGTTTGGAACAAGCAATAAAAGTCAGTGTGTTAGTTCAAGAAGTCGGTGTGTTAGTTCAGGAAAATGTCAGTATGTTAGTTCAAGAGCAAAAAAAGGGCTGAGGGAAGATATTCAGCGTATAGAACAACAAAGAATGCTTGTGTAACTTTGATAACCAAACAGAAACTTCAGTGAATATATAAATACAAAGTTCCTGTGCTTCTGCTCTGTGATTTGCGATGATTTATTTTCAGGCGGAATCTGAAGAGAAGCTAGGATAGAAAGAGAGAAACCTGCAGTTAGGTGTTTTCTTGGCCTTCAGCCTGAAGCCTGCAATGTGCTGAGCCACTGTTTGTGTTCCCTTGGTGCGCGTGTAGGTTTCTGCTCCCAGGGAGGATGAGAGGAACGAGACCCTGGGCAGGGAGGAGCAGCGCGGGCACCGCGTCGGCCGGAGGGACGCGGCTGCCGCGCAGGGGGACGTGCACACCCTGGTGAGTGAGCTCCCACCTCGGGAGCGCTCCTGGCCCGATATGGGAGCCCTCAAAAACAAACGCAAGGAAGGCTTTTCCTCCCTAAACACGATGGGGGAAAAATCTCTAGTAGGAAATAAACATATCACCATTTCGCTGCCTTTGTAACTGCAAGGTATAAGTAATTATCCGATACTGGAGGTTATTTAATGTGTTTTAATGGTTTATGGTGGGTCCCAATATATATATATATGGGTAAAGTAGTGCCATTAAGCACATTTCAAATATTTTCATTCTTAGAACATCCTTCCTATTTTTATTCACAGGGCTGTGGAACTGCTGACTGTTTAAAGATTGTCTGCCAAGTTGGCCACCTGGAGAGGGGAAAGAGTGCAATATTGTATTTAAAATCACGCCTTTGGACCCAAACTTTCATGAATGTGAGTGACTGGGAATATTCTGTCGCTGTTTCTGAAATCTTTAAAGTGATTTTTGTACCCACATGCAATGCTAATTTTGTTTTTCTTACGCAGAAAGAAAATCAGAATCATTCCTACTCTCTCAAATCATCTGCTTCCTTCAGCGTTATAGAGTTCCCTTATAAGAACCTTTCCTTTGAAGATATTCACAATTCTACAGTTGTAAGTCATTTGCATCCATATACAGTCACTTCAAAATTAGTGCAAAGACAGTTATTGTTGAGTAACACTTTTATGACTTGATATAATTTTGATTTTATCAGCTGTTTCATGTATTTATTTCAGTTGTGCACATACAGCTGAGGGTAAAACAGACTGGAGCTGACAATATTTGTGGCTTGAAAGACTTAATTGAAAATGAAAAAAAAGATGGTGAACAGTTCTCATGTTCCTGTTAATGCCATTGTTGTTAGAGAAATATTTTACTTGAAATTTGCTTTCAACTGTAGTAGCACTTGCAGCTTGAATAATGAACTTTCATTATGTTATATAAGGCACCATATGTGAACTTTATATGTGAGGGTGGAACAAAAAGACCTTCTGTGCCTCAGGGGGTTTCAAAGGGAAAGAGGAGACAGGGTGCAAACAGAAAGGAAGATATATTTGGGCTGGCAAATAGAAAGTTTTTTAGCATTATAGGATTAAGAGATCTTAAGGAAAAGTTAGAAAATTACTGTGATTAACTCATTTTTGGATATGGTTTCTAATACCTGTTATTAGCTGAGGTTTTCTTCTCTCAAGCCTCATGGACTTGATTTTTTGTTTCAAAGTATACTGCCTTTTAAGAAAAAAACAAAAACAAAAAAGGAAAACCCCTAATTATTTTTCTGTAATTCCAAAATTTTTCCGGATTCCTACAGTTTTACTGAAAATCATCAAGAATTACAGAAGACATGTTGCCATGTTACCACTGATTGCAAAAAAGCAAACCCAGGCAAAACAATCCCCAACCCCCTACTATAATTTAACTTTAAAATCCTATTAAATTTGGGTCAGTAAAGTCTTTATGTCACCAAGAATCTATGGCTTTCCATTCATTCTGGAGAGAAAAAGTAATTTATACTGGATTAAGATCATAATCATGATAGGATAAAGGTATACAAGATTGAAAATGCATGGATGAACTCAGCGTGTCACTGTGGTGCGAAATGTGATTTATTGTGTTTTTCTGTCAGGTTGCTACAAATATCACGTGGGGCATTCAGCCCCAGCCCATGCCTGTGCCAGTGTGGGTTATCATTCTGGCTGTGCTGGCAGGGTTACTGCTCCTGGCTGTTCTAGTGTTTGTCATGTACAGGGTAAGTCCTGCGTCTGGGAGGGGTTTGTGCCATTTGCTTTTCCCTGCTCCTGATGTATTATTTCACAGAGTACTGGCACTTTGCAGAAATGCCTTGCTCCCCATATCATCTGAATCTGCTAAGTTTTTGGAATAACTGTAAAAGCTTTTCAGCTTTGTCAGGAAGCAGCTGAATTGAAGAGCGTGTCTGTGATGGTGCTGAACTCAGTTTTAGTTTTTTAATATATTAAAAATATTTCCTGTCTTTGGAGGTCAAAAATGGGGGAAGAGAGTGAAAAGACAGCTTAATCAGTTAAGATCTGATGATGAAGGAAAGGGAAAGGATGTGTGTATGTTCTGCAAGTCACAATGCAATTTCTTCCTTGTTCTCTGAATCACAGATGGGCTTTTTCAAACGTGTGAGGCCACCTCAGGAAGAGCAAGAAAGAGAACAACTGCAGCCACATGAGAACGGGGAGGGAACATCAGAAGCTTAAGCAGAGTTTTATCTGTAAGACATTCTCAAGTGTACACTTGCCTACATCTTGGTAACAAATATTGGCTTCCCCCTTCATGAGCAAACACTCAGCACTGCAGAGCTGCTGGTCTCAGATGTGCAAAACAAGGGCAAAACACTTAAACCCCTCTCCTGCATTAATGCTGTTCCTGCCTGCCACTAACACACCTGCACTGACCCCAGGGACAAACTCCAGTGACAGCAGTGCTGGGATTCTGCTTGCTGGGACACGGGACACATCATCTTTTCTGGTCCATGCACTGACTCTCCATGAATTGCTACCCAGATTCTGCAGTTGCCCTTGGAGCCAGCAGCCTCCAGAGGTGCTGGCTGGATTCTGTGGTTGGTTTTGGTTGGTTTTGGTTGGAGTACACTACATTTCATTGCCTAGCTCTTGAAAGTCAGTTGCACAAAAAAAAAAAAAAAGGTGAATGTAGCTTGTTTTACAGTACTGAAGAATGTTCTTTACCCATTAGCTCTGATGATGACTTTTTTCTCCTGCTCAAGAAATAGGAAACATTCAGTGGAATCATTCACAGCTGATACCTGTTCTGCACACCAGTCATCTGTCTTGTGGTTTCTCTCTAGACCTTACAAACACTGTTCTCCAGGTATTGAGGCTCTTACTGTAGGGATTGAGCCTGCAAGCACCAAGTGAGGGACAGAAATCTGGGGCTGATGTACTTTCTGTGGGACTTGGGGAAAAAATTCAGGGCAAGATCCCAAGACTCTGCTGTGTATTTCCAGAGTGCAGGATCCAGGTGTTCCACAGAGTTCTTGGCACCATGGATGCATTCATGCCCTGCCAGGGACAAGATGCTGGGCTGTGGCTGCCAACAGACATGTCTGAGAAAACCCTTGATGCCCACAAGTCAAACCTGTGCAGGGTTTGAAGGCTGTAAATTACTTGGATGGTGTTTTGGTTTCTAGCAGGGCACTGTGTGGCACAGGTTACCTGGTGCACTGCAGGGAAGCTGTTCATCCTCACTTTCCCTGCTTGCCCATGCCCAGGTGCAGGATGGAGTGGCACAGGGGCTGTGCACACCAGGCTCTCTGCCAGCCACATCCATGGATCTGGATTACACCTGCCCTTCAGCCACTCCCACAGCTCCCTCACCTCCTGCCCCCGGAGAACAGTGAGTCCAATGAAGCAGGGAAGAGCTGGCAGTGCACAAGGGTTCAAAAACTAAAGGCTGATTTGGCTTGTTTCATTTCACTCATTCATTGTTTCATTGGATTCATTCATTGTTTCAGTCCCTGCGTGTTTCATTGCACAAGACATTTCATTGCACAAGACATTTCATTATGTTCAATGCATTTCATTGCCAGAAAAGACACTAAGTATTTGGATCCATTGCTGGTTTTTGAACATACCAAAAGGTCGGTGGTTTAAAGCCATGGGTTTGCATCAGTCTCAGCTTATTTCCCTCACCATTGGTGTAGTGAAAGGAAACTTTTTACTCTGATTGAGACAAGAGCATTGTCTCTGCATTTCAGCAGACAAGGAACTGCAGAGCAGGAGGTTGTTCAGCTTGCAGCCACAGGTTGCACAGATCCTACAGTGGACATATGAACCATTACTAAGGTGCCTTCTATGAGACGTGTTTATTCTCTTTCCCAAAAAGAGAATAAATTACACTATAAATTGTAAATTACACCACACTCCCTGTGTGCAGCCAGGCACACAAAGGAAGACTTCTACTGTTCTTACACCAGTGAGATTTCTATGCAGACAAACTCTTGAAAGGGCAAAAACTCTGGTTTGGTTTTGTACCTTGGGGTTTTTGTTCATAACTGCATCTCCCCCATAAATACAGCAGTGCTCACTAAAGCCAGAACTTTCTGAAATGAGCAGTTTGTTTCAACTCTGATTTCTGCATCCTTTCAGGGGGTAAAATCCACCAATGGCTTTTGTTAAATCCATTTTTATTTGCTGATCCATGATGGCACCTGAGAGCACTGAGTCTAGGGGGGCCAGTATGTTCACCAGATATAGGCTTGCATATTTATCCATGTACATGGGTTGGGTTTAGGCAGTTTGTTTAGATAAAATTAGTTCACATGAAAGGGTGTAGGGCATGATTCTGCTTTCACTGAACTTTCAAGATCTTCAGTGTGGCCAATGTTTTATTTTTGTCTGTATTTTTAGTATTGTTACTAGTAATGTAGTAGAGAGCCAGGAGTCAGGCTTTGATCCTGGCCTCAAAATGTGACTTTGGTAGAGCAGCATTATTTTCAGTTTCTTCCATGGGCTTGTGGTTCTCATGCTTTGTCAGCTGATTATCTGTGTGCAAGGAGCTTGGTTTTACTCAGTCTTAATCTCAGTAGGGTAAGAGGTTTAAGAGCCTGCCAGACAGATTATAGCTCTAATTCCTCCATGTGTGCTTTCATTACATGTACACTCCATGGTGACTTGAAATTTATTAGACTACTTGCATGTGTAGGCTTTGTTAGGAGGTGAAAAAGAGTATTTAAATAAAAATCATGGTCAAGATCCCTCCTGCTCACATGGATGGGATACCATAGCATTGCTAATGTCAGTGCTAACTGCATCCTAATTTTACTGGAAACTCTCTTTTTGCTGATTTTCAGGATAAGAAGGTACATTTTATTGGTACAAACTGCTGTAGCTGTAGAAAGTATCTTCCATTTTTGAAGTTACATAAAGTAAGACTTATTTAAGTGATTTTTATTTCTTGCCTTCTGCTGAAGGATGAAAACAAATAGTTGCTTCTTTCATGTCCATTTATTCCCAGTTAGGTTCAAAAGACCACAGTAGCATATGTAAATGGAGTATACAGGTTACTTAGCATAGATGTAACACCTCAAATTCAATTTAAAGTAGCATTTGTGTTTCAGGGAGATTCCAAACTGGAAATTTTCCTGAATGAGAGTGCAGGAAACTTTTGATAGTGTGTTCTAGATTCAGCAATAAGAGTCAAGATTATGTATGTACTTGTGTCAATATAAATTTTATACTGATTTAGAGGCATTGATGTATTCTTACAGCAAGTACTGTAGAAGGATGTTAAAGATTTTTAAGAAACTTTAGAAAAGGGATTTTAGAATGAAATTAATGCCTTTGAGTCAAGATTGGTATGCACATGGTGCATACTGGAAGCATTTAAAAAATACAAGTACAGTAACAGAGAATTAGCCTTCTTTTGATAGCTGTGTTTCAGGAGCAGATTTTTTATAAATATAAAATCAACAGCTATGTAATTATTTAGACAATAAGAACATTTTAAAAGAGCTATATCTTTTATAATGAAATATGAAATTATGTAAGTACTCCAGTTTGCAATTAATGCAGCATCTCATGATCAATACTGAAAAGTGATTTATATTACAGAATGCATATTATCTATTACTATATTTGACAATATTTAGAAAATGTAAAGCAAGGAACCTAATTTATAGGTTTACATTTCTTTCAAGAAACTATGAAATTGTGGAAATAGCTTTTTGTTTAAGCATGACTGTAAAGTCAAATATGGGCTATGTTTATCAACATAATTTGAAACCTTTGAGTAAGTTTGCCAAGTTATCAGGGTTTTTTCTGTTTTAAATCTTGATCTACACATTGATCTCCAATTCACATAATGCTTGTGGAAACTTTCTAAAGTTTCCTACGTGCGCTCTTTCTTTATAAAACATTTATTCCAAGCAAAGGTATCAAATATTTAGTTGTTTCTAAACTTGAGTCCACGCTTAAATAGTCTTAAAGGGTATTTTGAAAATATTTTGAAAATATTTCAGCTGTAATCAGCACGCTCTTGGTTATTTGACGGAATCATGCTGCAGTTAGATTTTCTTTTTGCAGCATTTGGGTTTGTTGTTGGTTACCCTGACAGAATCCTGGAGTATTTTTTCCATCACTCTCCCAAACAGTCTCAGAGCAGCACTACACTGGTGAAAACCAGTTTTGGTCTTTGGTCCAGCCTAACGTGACCCTTTGAGCATGATTGGTTGTGTCCAGTGCTGCCGGCTGTTAATGAGTTGGGGAAAAAAATAAATATTTTATTACAGAAAAACAGGACTCCAAAAATAAAAAGGGTGATGGCAGGGCCCAGAGGAGATGATTTTGGTTTGTTCCTGAGGCGGGCAGAGCTCTGTTGGCAGTGGCCCTGTCACAGGCAGATGCCACAGTTGGGACCATGGTTATTGCTGAGCTCTGTGACTCCTGTGGGATCTGAACCCCTTGGATGGGACCATGGTTATTGCTGAGCTCTGTGGGATCTGGAATCCTTGGATGGGATCGTGGTTATTGCTGAGCTCTGTGGGATCTGAACCCCTTGGATGGGATCATGGTTATTGCTGAGCTCTGTGGGATCTGAACTCCTTGGATGGGACTGTGGTTATTGCTGAGCTCTGTGGGATCTGAACTCCTTGGATGGGACTGTGGTTATTGCTGAGCTCTGTGGGATCTGGACTCCTTGGATGGGACTGTGGTTATTGCTGAGCTCTGTGGGATCTGGAATCCTTGGATGGGATCGTGGCTATTGCTGAGCTCTGTGGGATCTGGAATCCTTGGATGGGACTGTGGTTATTGCTGAGCTCTGTGGGATCTGAACTCCTTGGATGGGACCGTGGCTATTGCTGAGCTCTGTGGGATCTGAACCCCTTGGATGGGACTGTGGTTATTGCTGAGCTCTGTGGGATCTGAACCCCTTGGATGGGATCGTGGTTATTGCTGAGCTCTGTGGGATCTGAACTCCTTGGATGGGACCGTGGCTATTGCTGAGCTCTGTGGGATCTGGAATCCTTGGATGGGATCGTGGTTATTGCTGAGCTCTGTGGGATCTGAACCCCTTGGATGGGATCATGGTTATTGCTGAGCTCTGTGGGATCTGGACTCCTTGGATGGGACCGTGGCTATTGCTGAGCTCTGTGGGATCTGGAATCCTTGGATGGGACCGTGGTTATTGCTGAGCTCTGTGGGATCTGGAATCCTTGGATGGGACCGTGGTTATTGCTGAGCTCTGTGGGATCTGAACCCCTTGGATGGGACCGTAGTTATTGCTGAGCTCTGTGGGATCTGGCCTCCCTGGTACTGAGTTTTCAGCCTCCAGCCTGGTGCAATATGCCGTGGTCTGGCCTGGCTCACTGCCAGTCCTCTGCCCACTTTTGCTGGCCTAAGAAGGGCCGTGCTGTTTCCCTTTTTTGTGGTGTTTCCTTTTTTTTTTTTTTGTGAGGACCTTGCAGAGGCAGCGTGCTCACTGGAGGTGATGGATTAATTAATTAATGATGCTGTTGGAAGCCTTTGATCACCCACATTGGGTGAAGCTTGGTGTATATTCTAAGGTGTGTCCACTACTAACCCGTGAGTGCTTCAGAACTGGGACCACCTTCTTTAAGGCCATGGTGGAAAATTTGACTAAAGACTATAGAGTAACGGGGTTGAGTCTGTAGCACTACTGCTGTTTCATGTGGTTGTGGTATTTAGGTCTGTTTTTTCCCAATGTGTAGAATTTTAACACAGCAGAGGAAATCTAACCTTTCATGCAATGACTTTCTCCAGATATGCTGCATTAAAGGTGAATAACCTGACCCTTGGCTTTTGCAGAGCAATGGAAGATTTCATGTAGCATTTTTCATCTTAAAAAAAAATCCTTGTACAGGTTTTGCTTTTCTAGTCCATGAAGGAAACCTGTATTTGCCATGATATAAATATGCTTAAAATGTAACATTTTATTTCTTCATAATGGATTTTTTTTCCTTTCTTTTGTGTTTGCTTGTGCATTAAATCAGTAGAGCATTATTTGCACAAGCAGAAAATTAACATACTAATGAGAGTGCTGCATCTTATGTTTCTTTGTCGTGCAGTAAATACTTGCAGGATAAATGGGAATATTTTCAGTTACTATGAACTTGTTTCAAAGGTCTTCGGTACATTTAAGGAGAGCAATATACATTTGAAGTCACCTTATTTTGTATTAAATTATAAATTGTGCAAAGGAGTGGGTGTTGTGGCACAGTAATTTTGTACTGATATGAAATGTATAGCTATTAAAGCTATGGTTTGCTTTTTAACTCGTTCTTTTCATCCTAATGCAAATTTGAGTGTTTTTATTAGGTTGTATTTTTCTATGTATATATATACAATTTCAAAATACTATGATTGGGTAAACTGAAAAATGTAATTATTGATTTGATTCTGATATTTAGAATTTTGGAATAAAATACCTCTTAATCAACAGAAATTCTGTTGTAGGCTTGTTTTTGTTTGGGTTTTCTTAGGTGTATTTTAAAAATGCATTTAATTCACCAGAAATATTTCATAATATATGTTTGTACTCCACAATTATGTGCTAAATTCAAAAACCTTACATTTACACAGCTTTTAGGTTTGCACCTCAAGTGGCACCTTGAGTCAAAAAATCTTGTAATCACAAGCAAGAAAAATGATCTAGTCACAAACTATATACTATCACCATAAAACTGATTTCCAGCACAAATTTCTGTATGCCAGAAATAAATATTTTAGACTTTATAGGTGCCACATTGCTGTAGAAAATGGTGACATCTTGTCCTGAGGTTAGGAAAATTCTCAGAGAGGTGGAGTTTCTTTCCTTGTATTTTTGTTCTCATTTAATCTCAGTGTTACATTTTCTCTGATTACCAGTCATACTCACCTTGTGTGAGTGGGGTGACAGCCATATTTTGTGTCACAATAAAGGCATGAGTGTGTTTTAATGATAAAACAAACAGTGAGAAGTAAATGTGACTGTGAACACTTCAGAAAAACTCCAAACTAGTGAATTCCCTGGCTTGCTAGTAGAGAATTTGTTAACCTAAAGAGAAGGGTGATAAAGGAGACAGAAAAGATGAAAATCTGATATTTGTGGTTAAATTAACAACTTCCACTGCTGTCACAGTAGCTGTACCTGGTGTAAGAAACACAACAGCAGCAAACATGTTTGTTAAAAGCCAAACGTGGATTTTAGCCTTTGTTCCATACACCTTGCAGCCAACACAGGCCTGTTAAATAATCCTGTTAAATAAGATACCTGCACTTGGATAGCAGCACAGGGATCACTGCATCTGCCTAGCAGCTCCAAATTAATACATTATTATTGAGAAATTAGTGACAACAGCTGTATCATTACAGGAACAAGGCAACAGAATTTTTCAAATTCCCACCTTACGGTGCAGCCACCTGAGGTAAGATGGTGGCCCATGTCCTGAGTTAAATTGCATTTACACCACTCCACTGGAGCTCTGCTGCTGTACTTCCACTCTCTGCACACCTGAGTGATGCTTTACTATGTGTTTCGATCTTGAGTTGGTTTGTAAATTAATTGCTAATACATTAATACTTCACCGCATACCAGTACATTAATATTTTTAAATCCCCGGTTCAGGCATTCTCAAGAACATGGTGAACAATTGGAAATAAGGTGAAAAAATATTTACAGGAACTTCTCAGCAATAGATTGTCTGATCTGCATAAAGAATTGAGGTTAGTGCTGTCAGCTGCCCATCTTCTCACAAGGTATTTCACTAGAATCAATCTGTTCCACTGCATGTTCCTGATAAACCTCCTGAAAATCTGGTGCTGAATTATTACCCCTCATGACAAACCCACAGGACATGCTAAGACAAGGTTTGCAGGACACAAAAACACAAAACAGACCTTGAAAATGTGAGAAGAAGATTGACAGTAAAGCACCTCATTGTAATTTACTTTATTTGTAATTTTACATGCAGACCAGGCCTGTGTGGTGCTGCTTTTGAGAGTTTTGCAGAGTCCACATAGATTGATATTTCTGTGTCATTTGTGCTCACATTTTCAGCCCTGGCAGAACAGCAGATGCCAAGTTCAGTGGTTGCTGGCAATGGTTGCAATTTGTTTGCAGTTTGATGAATGTATAACAACCTTTAAAGACTGCAGGAGTTACTACTGGACACAATTCCTCAAGAGAATACTCAGGTAGTTGACATAAATTACTACAAACCTTCATTTCTTGAAAGAAAATTTGTTTAAGCAGAAAATCGTGATTGTGATTATATTTTTGCCTAAATTAATGTTATTGTGTACCCTAACTTTTCCTAGCAATTTTTCTAAATGCAGTACAGACAATTAATTTCCCTATGTTATTGCCCATTTGGAACCATTTTCAAGAAAGCTTTTATCACCCATTTAACAGATTTCTTTCCCCCCAGAACTTTATAAATGAATAATTGTGCATATTCATATCATCAACATTAATTTAAAACGTTCCAGCTGCCAAGGTGGTTCAACTATTCCTCTGCAAATAATTTATATCTTGTTAAAAGCTCACATCCGCAAACATTTGGGAATGGATTTGTGATCTGCCACACCCTCAGTCACCAGACAAATTCCTGAACAAAGGAAGCCCAGAGCAGCAGCACCAAGTTTTCTGCAGGTCTCTTTTCCCACCTAGGACCACACACAGTTGCAGGGAATCCAAAATTAATTCAGCTCCAAGAGTGGCTGTGCAGGAACAGCCACTTTCCCTTCCCAGTGCCCACATAAAAGGCTGAAATAGGAAGCTGGGTGAGAGGATGTTAATTAAGCAAATAGGCACTGAGCATGTCTGCTACACTAAAAGGAGAATTTTTTTTTTTTTCTTTATGAGATCCTGGAGGAGTTTCACATCAAATAAATGATTGTTTTATTTGTCTGGGTTTTGCGGTCCTTTGCTGCCTTTCAAGAAAGGTCCTGTAAAATGAAATCAGGTTTTCATGGCAAAGGTTTTTTTGGTGCTGATTAAGAAAAAGAGATTGACAGATTGACAATAAAGAACAGTATTGAGAAGTACCTGCTGAGGAGGATGTGCATTTCCCACTACCCTGCAAGCAGTGACTGCTCCAAAATGGTGCCAATGGACTATCAGCATCTGCAATAAAAGCAAATTGTATTTCCTGCGTCAATCCCAAATCTATTTCAAGTCATTGTTAATGGTAGTGAAGTAATTACATTGTACTGTACAGAATGATGTGGAGGCATAAGGAAAAGTGTATTTTTATTAGATTTTATAAGAGATACATTGAAAATATGCACAGTAACCTGTCAGTTCTTCCTTTCAGTATGGGCAAATTTATCCCCTGCTACAGTTTGTGACTCTATTCCTCTGTTTCTCTTTCAATGAAGAAATTTTCTGCGATCTGAAAACAACAGGATTCGGCCTAGTATGTTATAGTGTCTAAAACAGACCTTTTATTTGACTGATCTTTATTTTGTTAAAAAGCAAATCAAGTAATTTTATACTTTCCAAAGAAGTTTCTATTCACCATTTCAACATCCAGTGAAGATTTAGTATTAACCTGTTCTGTAAGTGCTTACAGAGAATGGGATGTTGGCTCCCTGGAATCCTGGCATGGGCAGGAGTGATCCCAGTGTGTGCTCAGCTCCCAGGGACACAGGTTGGGGTTGCCCCCCTGCTCTGGGGCACTTTGGTTTGTCTGGATGTGCTCCCTTTCCTCGGGTTTGGGGTTTTTTTCCCCAGCCTTACCTCCTGTGAGCACTGCAGTGGTTTTCCATTACTCCAACCTGGGCTGTGTGGATACATCCAGCTCCCTCAGCCCCTCCTCATCAGGCATGTGTTCCAGTCACTGTGACAGCCTTGAAAGTGACATTACACCTCCTAAAGCCTTGATCCTGCACACAGCCATTTCTGCCTCGTGTGCATGCTTATTCCTGTCAGCAGTCCCTGATATCCAACACTGCACCGATCAGCAGTATAGAGAACAAACATTCTTAGCTCTCCTGAATGCATTTTTTAGAATTAAAGATGCACATAAGTAAAATTGGAACGTGTATTCATGTGTTTGTGAGGCCAGAGAAGGGGAAGGCTCAGGAGCACAAGCGAGATGAGGAGCAGCTGAGGGAGCCGAGTGTGTTTATCCCAGAGAAAAGGCGGCCCAGGGGAGGCCTCGGCGCTCCTGCAGCTCCCTGAAAGCAGCAGCAGCAGCAGCCAGATGGGCTCAGGACGAGGGGACACAGCCCTAAGCTGTGCCAGGGGAGGTTCAGGCAGAGTTTTTCACAGAAACGATGATCAGACATCGGAACGGGCTGCCCGGAGAGGTGGTGGAGTCACCATCCCTGCGGGTGCTTCAGGAGAGCCTGGAGGTGGCACTCAGTGCTTGGCACGGTGCTCTTGGGCCGCAGGGTGGACTCGGTGACCTCGAAGGCCTTTCCCAGCCCAGTGGATTCCGTGGTTCTGTGGATCTGTGGGTCACTGACACCGCGGCTGCCCTGCGGCAACAAGAGCGGGGGGCGATGCGAGCGGGGCGGCCTCAGGGCGGCGACATACCGGGCACCTGGGGAGGGAGGCGGTGACACCTCCGGCACCTGGGGAGAGGGGAGGTGACACCCCGGGCACCTGGGGGAGAGGGGCGGTGACACCCCGGGCACCTGGGGGAGGTGGCCCCGCTGGGCCCCGCCCCGGCACGTCGGTCGGTGGGCGGGCGGGCAGCGCCGCTGCCGCAGCAGCAGCAGAGCCGGGCCCGGGGCCGCGGGTGCGGAGCGCTGCGCCGGCCGCGCTCCCGCAATATGCCTCCGCTGCCCGCGGGCTGCTCGCCATGCCGAGCACCTGCGGGCGCCTCTCCGCGCTGCTCCCGGGGCTGCTGATGGTGATGATGATGGTGATGATGATGATGGGGCGGCCGCCCCCCGCCACCGCCGCCGCCGCCACCCGCCCGCAGCAGCAGCGAGCGGCGCTACCCGGGGGCGCCCCCGCCGCGGCATCAGGTACAGAACCCTCCTCTGTATGAGGTACCGACCCCATCCCTTCATCCGGTACCGGACCCTCCTCTGTATGAGGTACCGACCCCATCCCTTCATCCGGTACCGGACCCTCCTCTGTATCAGGTACCGACCCAATCCCTTCATCCGGTACCGGACCCTCCTCTGTATGAGGTACCGATCCCATCCCTTCATCTGGTACCGGACCCTCCTCTGTATCAGGTACCGACCCCATCCCTTCATCCGCTACCGGACCCTCCTCTGTATCAGGTACCGAACCTTCCTCTGCATCCGTTACCGACCCCATCCCTGCATCCGGTACCGAACCCTCCTCTGCATCAGTTAGCGACCCTTTCCCCGCATCAGTTTACGACCCCATCCCTGCATCCGGTACCGACCCCATCCCTGCATCCGGTACGGAACCCTCATCCGGTACCGACCCCATCCCTGCATCCGGTACCGAACCCCCATCCGGTACCGACCCCATCCCTGCATCCGGTACCGAACCCCCATCCGGTACCGACCCCATCCCTGCATCCGGCACCGAACCCCCATGCGGTACCGACCCTTCCCCTGCATCCCCCTTCCTCCCTGCGGGATGGCCGCTCCCCCCGGCATCGGGCACTGACCCGCACCTCGGGCCACCCAAGCCTGGCCTTGGCCACTGGGGCTCCAGGGATTCCTGCTGCTGGCAGGAATGGCCCCAGGGAGGCAGCCGAGCGTCCGTGGAATAGAAATATATATGTGTGTGTCTCATAGTCGGGTGTTTATTTCCGTGTATGTTTCTGTGGATATTTCTGCGTCGCTTTAAAAATAACCCAGCTGCTACGTGTGCGAGCATCTTGAGCCTGTCAAAGGAGTGATGGGGCTGCTGAGCTCGTTAGTTTTTGCAGCCCCTCTGCAGATGCTTACCCAAGACCAAGGGATAATGTGCAGGTTTCAGCTTCAGGCCTTGGTTTTGCAGCCGAATATTTTGGGGAACCCCTTTGCAGAACCAGAGCGAATAATGAGGTGTCTGTGCTGTCATCAAAAATACATGTATAGTCTGAAGTTTAGTGGCTCAAATGAGGATAAACCCAGTGTTTTTCTTGCCATACTGCCTTTCACCAAAGAATTTCAAGATGGTTTCAAGCATGAATTAAGACCTTTTAACACCAAGGCTCCATTTCAGCATATCACTGGAGCATATGTTTCGTTTTTAGCATATAGGCATGCAGGCTTCTCTTTCCAGCTGACTTCAGGAAGGTATAAAATGTGCTTAGTTTCAGGCAGATGGTTAATATTTTCCTGAATTCAAGCCAATTTGCAAAGCTGCCGAAGTATATTTGTTAATTAGGAAATACAAGCAAAGATATTAAATTGCAGTATTTGCTTGCAACTTCTTTAAGATGTAGGACAAGTAACTCGATTTGATAGAAAATGAACAGAGTCTTAAATTTTTTCTTTGTACATTCTTAAAATGCCTTGATTTGCTCTTCAGGTCTTTTTTGTGTGGGTTTGGGTATGTTTTTATTAGTGTTTTTCAAACATTAAAACTGTAGCATTTTGAAGAAGGGCAATTAATGAACATCTTGGGCCTTCTTTTTTTTTTCATTTCCACTGATGATTTTTCATTAGTTTGCTTCTTATTGTACGTTTAGTAGGATATACCATTAATCACCAGCAAACACCACTTAAAAAGCATTGGCAGCATTTCTGACTTGGGCAGTGAACATTTTGCTCATTAAAAATTGAGTGCCAAAAAAAAAAAAAGGATAGTTTTTCTAATTCAATGATCCTCTTTGGTTTCAGGTATTGATTTCTTTTCCAGAAGCTCTGTTACCTTATCTCCTTCAGCCCTGGCCAAGGTCTTTGTTGGTGTCCAACATTTTGATGCCTGTTCTCTTGGTTTGCTGTTGTTTTTGCAGGCCCACATGCCCAGCTCTTGTTGCTTTTTTATTTGTTTATTTGGCATCACAGGTTCTGAGGTATGAGAGTCCAGAAAGTGATTTCTAGTCCACAGCTTTCATGTTCACTCTCAATTTATGAATATTAAAAAATATCATTTGAGTTGTCAGCATTTATGTTAGGCTTAAATATAGTTCAAGGGTTTTTTTCACTTGTTGGCTGGATTTGTAAATGATCTTGATAAATTTTTTTTTCTTTTATAAAAGCTGAAAAAAGCCAATGTTAGACTCTGAAAAAGATAAGCTAATTGCTGCTCTGAAACTTTTATTTCTCTGAAGAAGCTACCAAGCACCTTTGATTTTTTGTGTGGCATTTCAGCAAAGCATGTAAGCAATTTTTGCTTCATTGACATTTTGGACGTTTTTAGAAGGAGAAGGGGACTCCAGAGGTATCTATAATGGACACTAATGTCTTTTTGTGTTAAATGCTCATCGGGTGGTTCACAGCTGCCAGGTAGGAGGGCTGAATGGCTGCTGCCTTTCCAGCAGAGCCATCCCTCAGGGCAAGGGGCCACTCCTGCAGCTGCAGGGGCTGGAGGCAGCTCTGCCCTCTGCCAGCCAGGAGGAGCCTGCCTGGATTTGGGGTTGTGCAGGGTGATGTGATGGGGACCAAGAGAATTTGGGTTTGTGCAGGGTGATGGGGACCCCAGAGAGAGGAGGAACCTGCTGAATTTGGGTTTGTGCAGGGTGATGGGGACTGAGGACGTTTATCCTGCCTGAATTTGGGTTTGTGCAGGGTGATGGGGCCCGAGGAGGTTTATCCTGCCTGAATTTGGGTTTGTGCAGGGTGATGGGGACCCCAGAGAGAGGAGGTTTATCCTGCCTGAATTTGGGTTTGTGCAGGGTGATGGGGACTGAGGAGGTTTATCCTGCCTGAATTTGGGTTTGTGCAGGGTGATGGGGACCCCAGAATGAGGAGCTTGCCTGAGTTTGGGTTTGTGCAGAGTGATGGGGAGCCGAGAGCAAGGAGGAGCCTGCCTGAATTTGGGCTTGTTCGGGGTGACGGTGACTGAGGAGCCTGCCTGAATTTGGGTTTGTGTAGGGTGATGGGGACTGAGGAGGAGAATGCCTGAATCTGGGGTTGTTCAGGGTGATGGTGACCCCAGAGTGAGGAGGAGCCTGCCTGAATTTGGGTTTGTTCAGGGTGATGGTGAGCCCAAGGAGGTTGATCCTGCCTGAATTTGGGTTTGTGCAGGGTGATGTGAGCCCAAGGAGGCTGATCCTGCCTGAATTTGGGTTTGTTCAGGGTGATGTGAGCCCAGAGCTGCCCAGCAGAGGAGGCTGATCCTGCCTGAATTTGGGTTTGTTCAGGGTGATGGTGAGCCCAAGGAGGTTGATCCTGCCTGAATTTGGGTTTGTGCAGGGTGATGTGAGCCCAAGGAGGTTGATCCTGCCTGAATTTGGGTTTGTGCAGGGTGATGTGAGCCCAAGGAGGCTGATCCTGCCTGCATTTGGGTTTGTTCAGGGTGATGGTGAGCCCAGAGCTGCCCAGCAGAGGAGGCTGATCCTGCCTGGGCACAGGGCAGGGCTGGAGCTCTCAGCCTGCTGCCCTTTGACGTGTGTTCCCCTATCGATGGCCCTGTTCTGTCGAAGCTCATTACAGCGTTTTACAGATCAATTCCCTCCCGGGTTAAGCGGCTCCTGCCGCTGGTGCTGGCTGAGGAGGGATGCTGGAGTCAGCACAGCTGTGTGCAGAGCCTGTGCTCGCAGGGAGAAGGCAGTGGCACTTCATGACTTTGTGTTCATCTCTTTCTTTTCCCCTGGAAACAGCAGCAAACTTGCCACTGCCAAGAGAAATAAGTTCTATAACAAAGCAGAGAACACATCCAAGAGGGACCCAGTCCATGGAGTTATTCTGACTGGTCTCATCTCACAGAGGCAGGCATGCTTCCAAATTAAAGAAGAAAATTTTAAAAATTGCAGAGTGAGAGAAACAGGTCTCTCTGGTTAGGGTGGTGATTGCTGGAGTGGAGAACCTGCCTTGGCTCTTCCTTATTCTTCGTGATTTTTTGCATTTTCCTTGTGGCAGTTTGGAAATCCGGGCTCTGGTGTGCAGGAGCAATTGGAGAGAAGCCTCTGGGAGCCTCAGATATTCATCATTGAGGTCAGCAGGTTTGAGCACAGAATTCAGTGAATTATAGTCCTGGCTCTGATCCAGGCCAATCTGTTTTTGTTTTCCATGTTCCCTTTTCTTTATCTTTATTGAGGTGCATTCTTCACAGGAGCTGAGAGTTACATTTTTTAATGTTCATGAGACTATCCTGATGTGGGGCATTATTATTCCCTTTCTAATGCAGATATTGCTCTATAAATAGAGCAGAGACCACTAATTGAATAAGTGATGGTTATCTGTATCAGCTCTGGGGCAGGCAGGTCTGACATGCACAGAATGAGCAGCTGCAGAAAAAGCAGCTGTGTCAGTGGCAACTGTCACTTTGCACAGGGTGACATGCAGCATCTTCATCTTGGAGGGTTTTTACCATGTTGAGACATTAAATTAGACTTGAGTAATGTTTTTAAATAGTTTGGTTTGGGTTTTTTTTGTTTTTTTTTTTTTTTTTTTAATTTCAAGTGTGGGTAGTCCCTGTGCCTTTTGTAATCCCAGCATGAACACATGAACAAGAAAAACCTTGCCCTGTTATTTGTTATTGACCATGCCCAATCTGCCTCTTGGTCCAGAATTCAGGGGAAAAGGAGTTTATCTTGATTTTGTGATTTTTTTAAATTATTTTTTATGCAGATGGCTTTTTATGCAGTGGGGAGATTAGCTTGGTTCTGTAGGGTGAAATGCAAAAGCTGTAGCAGCTAACAGCGGTGCTGGACAAAGGAGAGGGGGGATTTGGAATTGCTCTGTGCATTTATTTGTTAATACACAAACCCCTGTGTGTGGAGACAGATGAGATAGATATGTGATTGTTGACAAACCCAGAAGAAAATCAGAGATTATTTTTTTACCTGCTGCAGACAAATGCACTGCCTGGATGCTGCCTGTGGAATTTGGTTCTGAGCCCATGTCTCAGCACTGTCTGCCTGCATGTGGTGATCAGTGGCTGCCCAATGTGAAGCTGTGCTGTAGACAAGTCATTTCAGGCTCAGAGTTTTCTAAACTCTTTTCTATGTTGTCTTAGTTTCCTCCTACTGGAATGATCAGGAAGAATTTCTCATGCTTCCTTTTTATTTGAGACACCAAAAGAGAAACATTTATTCCAAAACAACATGTTTGTGTGACTAACTGCTTTTTTAATCGTGGTGTTCCATGTTTCTTGCTGTAGAATATTTTGTATATTGGTGTGTAGCTGATACTAATACTTGGGTATTTAGAGGAGCATTTGGTTCTGATATCTTGTTACATGTGTCTGGGTTTGAATTTGAGCAATAACACATAATAATGCACTTAGCCCCATGGTGTAGTGTGTTCTTTGTCACTTGATGGAATAATCTCTGTGGTTTGCTGTCCCCAAAGTCACTGGATTGGGGATTAGTAGGGCAGCAATCAATCCAGTTTTGTTTTAGAGCTTTTGTTGCAGTCAGATACCAGAGGAAAATGAGGGAGGAATTAAAAGCTGTGTGGGAGATTCTTTAGCATTCCAGTAAGGAGGAAATTCAGTCATTTTCATGGCTCAGCAGTTATGTGGGATACAGTTCCTGCTCAGGGTGCCAGGGCTGTCTGAATAGAGGCTTCTGATCAGAGCTGGCATTATTTTTGTTTTATACAAGCAGCAACACACCCCTCTTATCCTGTGGATACTGGAATATAACTGGTGTCAGGGAAAAGGTTTATTTTCAAGTTAGAAGTGCTACATGCACACCCCAGCCAAATAGTTTAGTGATTTAAGATAATTCCACCTATAGAAATCAGCTCAGAAAATGGCCTTTGATCTGCTGTTCATTTTTCTCAGGATTCCCATCCTCTGGTATTTCCAGTGATGGCTTCTGAGCTAGGTGAGACAGAATGCAGGATTTGGACATGTCCTAATTTGTTGGAGATGATGTTCTTAAGGGTCTGAGCTTCCTGTGCTGTTCTAGGACTTGGTAATGCAACAAAATACCAGGGAGGGCATTAGGACACTAATGAGAGGGGATGAAGCATCTGCAGCTGGAAATGGGAATGAATAAGGAAAAAGAAATATTCATAGATGCACGTGCTCCAGGATGTAGGTCACTCAGTTGCCAGCACAAGAAAAAGAGGAGTTTGGGGTTTTTCATGGTGAAAAACACATGAACAAATATGTAATAAGTTTTTTGGGGATTTTTTTAGGAAGAGAATCTGCATAAAAACAGGGATAGTGAGAAGCTCTGAAGAGTGAGACATCTCTCCTGAGCTTGCTTTCACTGAAGCCTGTAATACATCATACAGCATCATGCTCTATACCTCAGAAAGCTTGATTTCAGCAAACTTGCCTTGATTGTAGCTTTCTTTGTGAGGAACTGAGAGAGACAATGTCTTTTTGAGAATTGTTGAGAGACACAATGTCTTTTGGCATTCGTGGAATCAGGGCCCATGGATTCATGGTCAGAAGTGGCAGGAAACAAGGGATTAATGATGGCAGGAAGGTACCCATTGCAAGGTGGTGGTTTCTGCAGCTCGTGTTTGTTTTGCTAAAGTTTGCTTCTTGCCAATGTGTTGGCAGAAAGTGCACCATCAAAGGGCAATTGCTATGTAAAAACATTCACAGAGTTGCTGTCAGGCTGAGAATTTGGAATGCAGCTGCTATCTGGGTCACTGGGGATCTGTAGCAAGCTTTCTCTGTGAACTAGCTCAGCAGATGAAGTCTTTGAAGACACAGGCAAAGATCTGAGAGGAAAGTTTATTCAAAATAAACTCAGTTCTTGGTGTGTCAAACTTAGCAAAACAGCACAGACTACTTTGTTGTCTTGAAAGTTGCATATTCTTACATCACTGTATCCATCTGTAGTGAATGGGGACTTGAGGCACAATGTGGCAGAGCAAATGTGTCCTCTTCATTACTCCTGATACTGTTTCATTCCTAATACATAGGTTTTACATCTGGAGCACCCAGGTTCTGTGATCAACCATTCCCCTGAACCATCAGAGTTATTTTATTCTCAAATAACTCTCCTGTGTTCAGCAGGTTGCAACCACCAGGTCTGGTTTCTCCTGCCTAATCCTGGCTTTGCCAGGAGTGTTGAAGCCATCAGGTCTGGTTCCTCCTGCCTAGTCCTGGCTTTTCAGGGGTGTTCCAGCACAGCTCCTGCATGCACTGCCACCTTCCACACATGGCTGCAAGGAATTGCATTCAGCAGCTGCTGCATTTCCTGCCTTGCTTCTCTGGCACTTCTTGTGGCAGAAAACACGAGGCTTGGGAGCACTTGTCCTGCCGGCACAGGTTTGAGGGGAGGGTGTGAGTGTGCACAGCTTGGCAACCAGCACTAGGGAAGGGGATCTGCTGGGAGAAGCTGTGCTAAGGAATTTGGGGTTGGGAAAGTTGAAGAGAGTGGGTTCATCTTGCAGAGCTCCCTAAGCCTGGTGTTCAGTAGGGCAGGTTTCACTCAGGGTGTGACAGTGTTCACAGGGGTCTCAGGTTGAGGGAAGAGATGAGGATCTGACTCCATGTTTCAGAAGGCTGATTTATTATTTTATGATATATATTACAATAAAACTATACTAAAAGAATAGAAGAAAGGATTTCATAGAAGGCTAGCTAAGAATAGAAAAATAAAGAATGACAACAAAGGCAGCTGTCTCAGACTCTCTGTCCGAGCCAGCAGACTGTGATTGGCCATTAATTAGAAACAACCACATGAGACCAATCCCAGATGCACCTGTTGCATTCCACAGCAGCAGATAATCATTGGTTAAATTTTGTTCCTGAGGCCTCTCAGCTTCTCAGGAGGAAAAATCCTAAGGAAAGGATTTTTCATAAAAGATGTCTGTGACACTCAGGGTGTGCTCAGCTGGGAGAGGCATTCCAGATCCCTTCAGCAGAGCTGGGTTCCTGGGAAAGGGAAAATGAAAGGGCAGTCCTTCCAAACTCAGCCTGCAGCACAGAGCGCATCTCCCTTTCGCATCTACACCAAGTTACAGAGGGCAACCTTTGGGCAGCTTGTTGCCCTGGCATTTTGGGGTATTTAGGTCAGGAAAGGATGACTGCTACATCTTCCATACAGGAGAGCACTGATGGACTGTAGTGTGAGCAGGTTCTTGCTCTAGACCAGCGCTGAGTGTGGAGCACCCTCCAAAGTGCCTTAGCACAGCTTCTCAGCCAGAGTGCAGGGCTGTGTGTGCCACCAGCACTTCTGGCCAGTACCAAGCACAAAACCACATGCTGTGAGCTTCAGAAGCAGCTGTGAGTGGTTTGTAGAGGATGTGGATAAAGTCTCCTCCAGTCTCAGCTGGACCAGCTGCCCTAACTTCCCAAATGACCCTGGCTGTAAGCATGTTGTGCATTCTTGTAAACACCACAGTGACAAGTCTGCAGCTCGTGGCGCTTGCATGGCATCACCCTGCTGATGTGTGCCTGATGTAGCTCCTGGCAGCCATCTGTGTGCCCTGCTGGGGTGGACAGGCCTGGCAGTGATGTTCTTGCCTGTGTGTGCATAATTCCCCTAAGTCTCATCAAGGGCAGGCATGGACCCTTGTTCATTCCCCTCAACTTCTTGTCCTTCTTTCTCTTCCCTGTTTATACTTCATTCTGTGGACTCAAAGAGTCTCTGCTGTCTGAAAGAAGTCAGGTTCAGGGCACAATTGTCACAATGTGGAAATGAGGCAGTTGCAGAGTCAGTTCCTGCTGGATTTCCACATGACCCTTTCTCCAGCATTCTGCATTTACTGTTGACAGTGCCAGGTACATAAGAAACTGCATTTCTACCAAGGGAAGAGGCAAGAGGTGGCCTCTCCTTGAGATTACATGAAATGAAGTGTGCCTTGTGGTGGGTTAGAGAGCAAAAACCAGTTTTGTCCCTCTACCTTGTGATTTTTCCTCGCCCCATTTTGAGAAATGTGCTGGTTTTGGTGTGGGCCTTACCTGAAGCACTGGCAGCTGCATGCCAGCTGTGGTGGGGGATGTTGGGGGTTTTTTTTGTGTGTAGAACATGATGCAGTGCTTATGATGAGCGTGAGGCATGCACTGAGCCATGTGCACGAGGAGCTCATGAAACAGGAGAACAGAGAGAATCTCAGAGCTGCTTAAACTTGTCCCCAGCAGGCTGTGGTTGAAAGCCATTATTGATGTGAGCACTGCACCCCAAAAGTGCTCTGAGGTCTGTGGGGTGTTGTGGGATTGATGAGGGCTCCATCCTGTGCCTTTTGAGTGTTGGTTTGGCTGCTTTCACTAAACACAGTGTGGCAGATCAGTTGGAGCACTGACTCATTGTGGTGCAGCTTATTGTGGAGGAAAGAGCTGAATTTAGGTGGGTTTTGTTTGTTTGCTTCAGTGTGGTCCTTAATAGTACCTCTGCCTCTTCTGGAATGTTTTCTTGTATCTCACATACTTTTATTCTTTTTATTTCTCATTTATCTTTTACCTGTATTTAATGCTTGAACTTTCCCACTGGTGTGTGCATGTAGCTTTCAGGGTTCAGGTTGTTTTAGTTTCAGGTCTGAGCAGCCCTTTCATTACTCAAACTGATTTTACTTTCAGAATTATTGGTATTACTGTTTTCACTAACTGCAAGAGTTATCATGTTATGCCATGCAAGACAAAGTCTGTCTTTTCACCCCATTTTCCATAATGAGGCATGGAACTTGCATCAGATTGTGAGCCCTAAATTATCGTAGGATGGTGTAGTCCAGGTAACACTTTCAGACAGCTTTGCTAAATTATTGTTAAAAATTAAATACTAATAAAAATATTATTAGTATTGAAATTAGCAGCTGAAATAGGTGATGATGATACTTGTTGGTTTTATTTTCTGTGATTTGAGAGTAACTGAGGATCTGGGTGGATGTTTAGCTGGAGGGGCCATCGGGGGCATTCTTAGAGCAGGGCTGGCACTGAACTCACACCTGGGAGCTCTTTCCTGTCAGGCCATGGAAGGCTGCAGGATTGGGGAACCTCTCTGGACAACCTATTGCTGTGGTTGTTTATCCTTAGAGAGAGAAGCAAATCCCTTGTCCAGTCAGATCCTTGCCTGCAGCTGGGAATTGTTGCCCTGCCATGCATCTCAACAGAGCTCTTGGCCCTTTATCCCTGGTAAATTCCTGGGAGAGGGAAGGCTGCTGTTTAGGACCCCCAAAACCTTCCCTGTGCAAGGTTAAACAGGTTCATGTCCTTCATGTGCCTTCCCCCAGTGCTAAAACAGGGACAAGGTGGAGTTACACCCTCTGCTGCAGATTTGGGGCTGCTCCATAGATATGATGCATGCAGTTGGCTCAGTCTGCTGAAATGGATGCTGGTTATGAATCTTGGCAAAACACCAAATCTATTTATTATTAATGACTCTGCATGAGCAAGGCTCCCAGATGAAACTGATTGGAACATTCTCAAGGAACTCATTTGCTGTGAGGTAGCAAATCTGGTTGGTAATTTCTATGTGCTAATCTCAGAGAAGGTCAATGATGTCAAGATATTTGGAAATATTGTCTGTTTTGCTGGGATGAAGAAGGATGTGCTTGCCCTCTCCACCTATTATAGGCTCTAATGGAATTAAGACAAGCTTTTTCATGTAATTGTGGAAAATATTCTTTCTCTGCTTTGAAGCATTTCATTAAGTGACTGAACAGGAGAAATGGGTGGTTTTATGTTGGGTAAATGCAGGATTTTGGTAGATTGTGTGTTTAGAACAATAAAAGTTGTTAATAACATGAATTATGGCTTGTGATAAATATCACAGATGCTTATTCTATTGTTTCTGGGAGCAAAGGAGAAAACTTACTCTCACTGGGCTGCAGTAGAGAGTTTCTTTGGATCGTGGAGCACTGAGGTTGAGAAAATCCTCTAATTAAATTCAGCATGAGACCCAGTGAAACATTGGTGAGACCCTGCATAGTTTGGGTGCACTGTTGGGCAAAAGAATCCGTCATGGCTGTTTCCCTCTTAATTAGTTGTCAGCTTCCTTCTCCCCCTCTTGTGGGTTTTTTTTTTTTGAGTGTTTTTTTTCTTAAGGACAGTAGAGAAAACCTGTCCCTTGACAAGTCTGTCTGCTGGATTCGTCAGTGCTCCATGGCACAGATTGTCCCAAAAATACTTAAGGGGATTTGTTTCCCCCCAGTCCAGCTGGCACCATCTCAGAGGTGCTGAATGAACCTTGAGGATTTAGGGGGGAAAAAAAAGAAATTGTTTACTGCCCCGTTCTTAGCCTGGGTGTCAACAAAACCATTTCCATCCTCCTGGAAAGGTTTCCATGGAGCTAAGTCGTTTTCCCATTGCTCCCTGCAGGACTTGGGGCAGCTGCTGGGCAGGGAGAGCTTGTGTTTGTGCAGGAGGCAGCACAGCTGGGCCCTCAGCTGGCTCTGGAGGGCTTGGTGTGGGGCTGAGCTCAGGCAGGCAGTGATGGCAGTGCCTGAGCCATGAGTGCACCCAGCTCTGCCACTCTCCTGCATGGCACCCTGAGCGCTGGAGTTCTTGTGCTGCCAAGAATTCCATTGTTTTCCTCTATCCTGTGACCTGATGAGGCACAACTTTCTCTTTTTCTAAACCTTTTTAAGCCCTGAGCAATAATTCTTATTTAAAATGAGTAGGGATCGACAATCATTTTTCTAATACCTGATGCTCTGTATTCTTTCTTTTGTGTTTTTTCATCATTCACTTTATGAAACTCAACTTCAATGGAAATTTCTATATGAAAGAGCTCGTTGGGTGCTCTTGCTTTGTTGCTGTAATATGGATTTCCCAAATCTTGCAATAAAAAATTCCCATTCCATGTGTACAGAGCTACCCTTAGGGAATGCTGTCCTGCAAACTTTAAATTCTATTTTCTCCATATATGTCTTTATACATTGGCCTTCTTCCAAGGGATTAGAGAATCTTTTCCTGCAGGTGAGAGACAGACATTGCAGCAGCATTACAAATGTCTTTCTTGAAGGAGTGGTATGAGATTTTACAGCTTTAGGGGAAGGAAAGTATTCTCAGACAAGGATAGTGAGCGGGTTGTTATTGAAAAATATCTCTGAATGCAACAGTGGTTGTCCTTTGCAATTAGTGAATAATGTGCACTGATGTTTGAATTTCTGGTTTGTGGGCTGTATTTTTGCAGAGTCTGTGGATGCATGTCTGTCCTGGGGTTTCACAGCATTAAATGTCATGTTTGAACAGGTGCTGCTTTGTTTTCCTGTGTTTTTTTTTTCCCCCTCCTTCTGTCAAATTGAGGGTATGTTTAAAATTGCACAGTTTTTTTTTTTTTTTTTTCTGCCAATTCCACTCACAAGCCCCCACTAGGCATTCCACAAGACAAATGCTGTACCTGACCCATTAGGATTAAAAAAAAAAAAAAAAGATTATTCATGTTGCGAGGGTACTGGAATATTCTTTCTGTCCAAGTATATTGACTGTTAGAGAGTAGGTTTGACAAATCATTCCAAATTCTCTACAAGAAATGGTCACAACTGGTTAAGATGCTGCTGCTGGCTGATTTATTTTTGCTGTGTAAAGGCTGAAGGTTTAATTGTGAAGTTCATCAGTGAGAAATCCACATTGTTGGCTTATCCTCTAATAGGCATTTGCCCATTTTTCTTGAAGGTGTATAATATATTGTGGGGTTTATATAAAAACTCCATATTTAAAATAGAGTATTATGAAGATTTTATAATATTCCCCTTTGTACTTTTCCTCCCAATATTCTGTAACAAACTGAATTTTTAATATTTTCATTCCCCCAGCTCTGGTGCAAGGTAAAATGATACAGGCAGTGATTTAAAAAATGAAAGAGCAGCATTACAGGTTTAATATTAGCCAGTGAGTAAACTGAAATGAAAAAAATAACCTTATAATGGCCTCTGAAATGCCTGGGCAAAGCTGTTTTATTTTGTGGGTTTTGGGAGCTCTTTCTAGTATTTGCTTGCTCATTTTAATCACTTTCACTTGCACATTTATCTCAATTTGAAAGGTAAATTTTATTTAAGATTTCATTCTTGTAACATTAATAATTTATCTTACTTATATCAAATTACATAGGACGATATTTAAAATAAATGACTCCTGAATAAGTGAAGCTCTGCAGACTGCAGCATTTCATCTTGTCTGCTGTCTGTCTGCCTTGCCCCAGGAAGGTGGATTTCTGCTTCAGTCTTCCATAGTAACCACAGCTCTGAGAGCCAGCCTGGCTGATTCAACAAAATAGCAGCAAATCAAAATGCAGAGTTGCTATGGTAATTTTAATTCTCATAGGTTTATTGTGTCCTGTGAGTTCCCATGTTCGGGCTCGGGTGGGGACACAGCCTGGTTTTAATTTGTGAAGAAGGCACAAATGGTGAAAAAAACCATCTTGCAACTCCTCACCAAATGGGAACCTTGCAGCAGTACATGAAAATTATCCCAGTGAATGTTTTAAATGACATAAATGCCATGCGGTGTTGAAGGAATACAGGGGGGGAAAAATCCCATCTAACCTTCATGGCTGCTTTCCTGTCTGAATTTCATGGCTCCTGCTTAGGTAGCCCATAAAAATACATCAAGGGGAATTTTCCTTCTATTTTCTATTTCTTACCAGGAGCACTTCAAAGTGCTGGGGGGTGTGTTCCCCCTGGATGGGAGGAGGGCGAGTGGTTAGCAGCTTTATGGATTAGCCTGATGGCATTCTGCTGCACTGCTCACAAGCAGGATCCTTCCAGGAAGGTGTTCATTGATTATGCAGCAGTAATCATCAGGGATGCTGCCTATGATCATCTGGCTTATTCCATTGATTTGCCAGGGCCTTAATTTCATCAGTATTTGGTTCCTGTCAACATTTGTGGGATGATTATTGTGCTTATGCAGCTTTTTTAATGCATCTGGTCTGAGACTTTGGGTGGAAGTGTAACCACTTCTAAAGGCAGAACACATCTGGTTGTGGAAAATGGCTATTTTTGTTTATTTATTCAAATAAGTAATCAGATCAGTCCTCCCATATATACAGCAGATCTTCAGATTGAAAAAGCTATATATGCCTGTGCAATCATACAGATTTTGACTACTGAGGCCACCTAGATTATAAAGTAATCCAAATCCATTAAAATAATTGCAAGCATTAAAAGTTTGCATTTTTTAAAATGTTTTTTTGTCTTTTTTTTTTTTAATGTGAACTGAAGGTAGTGCTGCAATCAGTACCTGCACAAGTGTGTCATGGAATGAGATGGATGGCAATTTAATGTCTGTTGGGAAGTACAGACATAATTATACTGAGCAAATATCGCATCAAAATGTGGCAGCTCAAGTTTGCCAGAGTTGAATATTGGCCATATTTAGTCCTGATTAAATTTCATCTTGCCCTTCAGTTGCTTTTGAATTTGGAGAAACTGATAACAAAAGTTGTGAGGAGAGCAGTTTATTGGTTTACCCTGACCTAATGCTTATTGTCTACTTTGGAAATCCTCTCAGTGCATAAGTACTAATGAGGCATAAATTAATATTTTTCAACAAGCATTCAAGGAGAAGATTTCTAGTAAGAATGTTTTGCAGTTTTCTTTACCACTCTCTTCAAAAAGCAAATCTCCTTTTCCTCTTGTTGTTTGCTTAAGATTTGTATTTATGTATGCACACAACTCCGTACAAAACATAAACCCCTGGATATAAAAGGAAAATAAAGTGAATGGAAAATGAAGTGAAAAAATATTATTCTGCTGAAGTGAAACAAAGTTGTTGTCAGTAAGTAAATGCAACTAAGAGCTTTTTTTGTGGAAACATCAGTAAAAGGCAGTGTTAATTCCATGTAAAAGTGGTGCCATGTCTGTGAATACTTTGGCTGGGAAAAAACAGACAAGGTATGACTCAGATAAACATTCCGTTTTACTGGTGTGTTGAGTTTTTTTCTTTGTTTATTTACTTTTGTTTCCCATCAAAATCCCTTTAAGAAGGGGAAAAGGCTTCGTTCTTTTCTGTAAAGTATATAACTGTGTGTTAGTAGGCAGTCAGCTTCTTCTTACTGTCTGATACAGTTTCATTATCATATGAAGCTGCATTGGGGGTCTGTTTTGAACTAAATATATAATTAGTCTTAGACCTATTAATTTGCTGAGAACCTTGAAGTTTTCTCTGGATCATGCTAATTTCCCAGAGGCAAATCCCTGGCAGTTTTTCAGTCTGCTAGATTAGAAGTGTCCCTTTCAAGTGCTCGCCCTGATGGGTTTGATCCAATGCATTAAATTCCATGTAGTAAATTCACCACTCTTTTCAGTGTGAGGCTTGCAGAAAACCTCCTCTTTAGAAAAGCCTTTTTTTCATAACCAGTGATCTCACTGGCTGAAATATTACAGGGACTCCTCATCACAGAGATGGCTCCGGGATGGATTGAGTTGTGGAGGAAGGAGACTGAGCTGAGCTCTGCAAAGGAAGGAGGGCATGATCAAAGGCAAGGGCAAATAGGAGGTGGGAAAGGGAGTTTTTCAGAGCACAGTGAAAGAGCAGAAAGCAGGTGTATTTCTGTTTGAGATGACAGCAGGCTGTTGGGTTTACATCTCTGCCTGCCTTGTTCTGTTCAGCTCTCAAGAGCAAAAGCATCCAGTTGTTCCAAGAGATGCAGCCCCTCCTTGCTGTGGCACTGAGGAGTCAGAACAGTGTGTCAGAGGTGTTCTTATGCTCTATTTTTAATTTTCCCATTAAGGTGGGAGGAAGGGCCACCTGAACGCGGTAGTGTGTGCTGAAATGATGCATGCATTGACATGAATGAGCTTCTAGTAAGTAATTTCCATTTCCTCCTAACCCATATACAGGTGCCTGACAATTCTGGCACTGTGGGCTGCACATGCCTGTCACAGAATAGCTGTGATATTCTCATCAGAGAAATAAGGTGAAATAAGAAGTGTTTTTCTGTATCTGAAATAAAGCATTATTTGAAGCAAATATAAAAGAATTTGTTTGAAAAACTCTCAGAATATAATTGGTTTTTTTTCCCAGCAAAAGCTTATTTGAGTAGCCTGATGTGTGGTAAAGCTTAGCCAACAGTATACTAAATTTCGGTGTTTTTGTTTTTTTTTTTTTTTTTATTTCTAATCTGTTATGCTTTTTCTTGACTGTGAAGCACTAGCTTGGTGGAAGCAGCTAGATCTGACTAGACTGGGTTAAACTTCCTCCTACAATAAACATTACTGTAACAATTTCTCTGTGTAAAAGGGACTGCCTGTTCCCCCCAGGATGCACCTTTTGCTCCCTCGTAATTGAGATTTTGTAGATGCCTTCTGTGGAAATTGGCTGACCAGAAATAGGGCAGTGGGAATACTGTGGTGTCCTACTTTCCCAGACCCTGTTTTGCTGCTTTGTCCTTGGAAATTGGTAATGTGCTTTGTGTCACTGCAAAGATGTTTGCCAAAGCTTCTCTTAAATATATATCCTAAAGTTTGATTTTGCATTAAAATATTTTAAGGGAGTGCAGGTGTATAGATAAGGTAGATTAGCTGTTCATGTTCAAATGCAGCAAATGCTGATCACCTCTGTGCTTCAGTTTGTTTAAAAATATCTTTTATAGTATCTGTATTGTTTGAAAGCAGTAAAACATCAATATCTTTTCTCCAAAGAGCATTTCAAGGTGCAGCCTCTACTAGCTTTAAAATGAGAGCCATAATGCTGCCACTTTGCCTAAAGATCAACCTAAATAAGGCAATTTTTAGCAATTGCTGCAGCTTGTGTTTGCCTTTATGTACCCCTGTTCTTCACCCAGCACTTTGGGGTTAGTGTTGAGTCCCTGGCTGGAAAGTTTTAACTCCCAGAGTGATTTTGGAGAGGGTTGGTGCAAATTTAGTCTCATGCTAAGTGCAAGAGTGAGACTGTCTGTAGTTGTCAACATGCAAGTATTTTCTTTTTGCAGCCAGGTGGAATGGTTGCATTTGTTGTCCTAAGCATGAGTTGTTCTTATCTAAATCTAAGGTTCTCTTTTCCTGGTTTTTACAGCTGGTTAGGTATTTGCTGAATTTTCTCAGGCCTTTTGTGAACAGTGTGAGTTTCTTTGCTTCTCAGTTCAGTAATAAGTTGTAGAAAATGAAATATGCAGATTGTGCTTACAACTAATCGATAAAGACAAAGTGAAAATTGCACAGGCCAAAACACTTGGAGTGTATTTTTCATTTTAGCAGTGTTCCTGTTCCATTTTAGGGAGGACAAATAATGCTCTGCTATTTATTTTCTGCTTCTGTTTTAAATCAGAGGAGTAGCACATAAAACATCCCTCTGAAGAATCACGTAATTAGTTTCTAAATGAGATCTTCTGATACCAATTTGGAACAGATAGAATGATTTGTGCAGAGTTGGAAGGATCTTTATACATGTACATGCCCATTTGTACTAGGGTCTATAAATTACTGCATGCAGTATGACAGGATAAGAGAGCCCTGATAGCTAACAAATGAAGCCCACATTTGGCTGCAGTGGTTATTAATTAGATTTGCAGCTTATTTGATAGCTCTGAGAGGCATAATTGAAAACCAGGCTGAGAGCTCACCCCAGCCTGACAATAACTCTCACAAGGCACCCATAAAAGAGTTATGGGAGTTTAGGGGTCACCTATTGTGTCATTTCCATGCACTGTGCAGGGCAGCAAGCTCAGGGCTGTGCCAGTGACTCCAGAGCAAAGGTGCCCACCGAGGGAGGGGGCTTGGCCCTGCCCTGTCACCCCCAGCCCTCAGGGGCTGCACAGCTGCCCCTCATCTACATGGATTTTTCATGAACTGAAGGGGGCTTCTACTTTTTCTATGTATCTTTTCCCCATCATCATCTTCCTTTTTCCCCATCATCATCTTCTTTTTCCCCATCATCATCATCTTTTCCCCATCATCTTCTTTCTTTTTCCCCCCATCATCTTTCTTTCTTTTTCCCCCATCTTTTTTTTTTCTCCATCTTTCTTTCTTTTCTCCCATCATTTTTTCTTTTTTCCCCATATTTTTCTTTCTTTTCCCCCCATTTTTCCCCCATTTCCCCCATCATTTTTCCCCTCCCATCTTTTTTTTCCCCATTGTTTTTTTCCCTTTTCCCTGCTTTTTTTTTTTTTTATTTTTCCCATATGTTTTCCCCCTTTTTGTTTCCCCATGTTTTCCCCCCATCTTTTGTAGTTTGTCACTGCTATTACTTTTAGTAGTTTTAAGGGAATTTTACTAGTTTTAAGGGAATTTTAAGAAGTAGCAATTGGTGTTTGTGGGCAGGAGGATGGCTTTGGCATGACCTTTTTTTACTGAGGCCAGATGAGTGCTGGCTGTCTAGATTGTGTATTCATTGATTTCCACTCCCCATTGCAATATTGGATGTGTAGCAAAACCCTTTATTCTTATTACACATTGTTCCTTTACAGATCAGTGCACCTTTCATATCCCTAATTGTGCTAAGCCAAAAAGTATGGTGTTTTATGGATGTAAAAGATGGGAAAAGGGTTGTTCAGCCAGCTAAAACCAAGGAAATGGCACAGCCTGGGATTTCTCTGCCTGGTTAGGAGGGAGCCACAGAGCCCATATCAGCTCATATTTTCTGCCATGGGTTTAAACACCTCTGGGCAAGGGGGAGAGGAGCCCCCTCTGAAGGAAAGAGATAAGGAATAATTTGATTATAATTACTTTTCATCCCATAAGATAATTGTTAACTGGGTAGCTGTCTGTGAGTTTGAGAAGGATAGCTGCCTCCTTCCAGGAGCAGAATCTCTCTGGCTGTAGGAACTTGGTGATTAATAGAGGAAAAAAGGGTTTAGGGCTGGCAGGATGTGTAGGAATCCCCCCTGGACACTGCCCTGTGTGTGTTTTCACCCCCACACCTCAGTTATGTGGAGTTTGGAACATATTGGTGCCTGGGAGGGCTCTGGCCTTGACCATGGTAATTAAATCTCACATAAATGGTAACAAGATGACATGCTTGTCTGCAGAATTAAGAACAAATTACATGGACCATAACTGAGATTTGTTTTTTTTTTTATCTTTGCACTGTTACATTTGTACCCAGCTTGCAATTGCAAGCAGTTCTTTTGCTGAATTCTGTGATAGTATTTCTGAGTTAGGACAGTGATATGAAGCCAAATACCAGGCATTAGATATCTTTTTCTTAAAGAAATGAGATTTCATCAATTTTACTGACCAGGACTGAAATAGCTAAATGTGGTAAAGGCCTTTTTTCCACTCTGTCTGAATAACTGCTGCATTTCTATGAAGGTTGATCAGAAACATTTTAATGCTGTAGGAGCTGGCATTTCCAGTGGACCTTGCCAAGAGAGGAATCCCTTCCTCTGAGGCAGCACAAATCAAATTAGCAAGGACTGAGTTCTTTCTTCTAATTGTAGGAGTTCTGTCAAATCTGTTTAATACTGAGATACAGCTGACCCACTTGTGTTTGGCACATGTCAGTGACCAGAAAAAAGCACAAGGTTCATCCATTGTTTAAGTTTTCAGCTTTGGTTTTGTTGCAAAGCTAACCAAGTGTTCATTATTTTTATGTTTTTTCAGTGTATTTTATATATACTGAAAGGATACATAAAGGGGTTGAGTCTTATATGAAAGGAGAGGGGTTGAGCCTCCTTTTATAGATTTATATGTGATTAAAATATCCTACTGCAGTTTCCATCAGAGTTGAGACTGAAAATTCTGAAAGGCTTGTAAGTCCTGAAAGGCTTGTAAGTTAAGGTATTTATAAAAAGAAAAGCAGTATTTTCTTTGCAAATTAGGTGTCTTGGATGTTACTGTGACATTGTTAATAACTGAATGCCATTAAATTTGTGATAAGTTTGCACATTAAATGGATGTGGGGCTTGTGAGGAGGGAGCTGGCCCGGGGATGTGAAGGTTGGAAAGCAATGATCAATGCTGTAGGACCAGAACTGGATACAAACTGAGCTCTGGGCCCTGGGAATGTCCTGCTTTTCTCTGGGCTGCAACAACTGGCCTGAAAAACTGTGCTGAATGTGGCTTTGTGAGTGGAAAATTGTTACTGTTGGATTCTGGCTTTTTTTCACGTTATCATTTCACAAGCATTTGGGTAGAGGCACAATGAGGTGCCCTCATATCTCCTGTGCTGTTACTCTTGAGGAGTGCAAAGAATAATTGTTTTAAAAATGTGCTTCCCAAACCATTGTGTGGGAGTTTAAAGTGACTTGTTGGCAGAGTTGATATCAGCAAATCCAAGTGCAGGCAGGGCACAACTCCCTCTTGTCAGGGAGATTCTTGTGTTAGCACAAAAAAAAAAGGCCAAAAGAACCAAGAGCAGGGGTTGGGTCTCCTTTAATCTGTGTCTGGATGTTGAGGGGCACAGAGTGAGCACTGCTGTGTGTGATGCTCACAGCAACCCCCAGGATTTCAGTCCCTGGGATTTCAATTCTCATTTCCAGCCTGATGTCTGCATCTCCTCAATGCCCCTCCAGGCAGAGCATCACTTTGGGGAAATGCTGTGGCAATTTCTATGCCCATGGGACAGGGAACTAATCAAAGTTCAGCCTGGCTAAAAACAGGCAATGATATTCTTCAGCTCACCATCAGAGAGTGAAAACAGCACAGCTGTCTACTTTTTTTCTTCTTTTTTTTTTTTTTTTGGAACCTCAAGGTTCTAAGAAATTGGGGTTTAATCTGGCTGTAACTGAAGGAGATGGGAAGAAGAAATAGTTTTGCACACAGAGCAACCTCTGAATTTACCAGCAGCTGCAGGAGGGTTGTGGCATTTGCCCTCTCCCCTGTGTTTTCTCGTTAGGCTTTCTGTCAGCAGGAAAGACAAAATACTCATTAGAAGTATGAAGTGATTGAAATAATGTGTCTTTCTGAGTACATTTTAGGTTTGAATTTTTTATGACTGCTTTCAGCTGTTAAAACTAGGCTCTTTCTCCTAACTTGGCTCCAGCTGTTAAAATACCAGTTCAGAACAGGCATTTCTGGGGTTCCTCTTACTGCCACGAGCTTGAATTTTGTACCACTGTGTTTCTTACTTTTAAATACCATTTCATGATAGACTCCTGACTTCCAAATGATTACTGGATAATAACATTGTACACAGCCTGTTTCCTCTCCTCTGCAGCCTTTTAGCTAGTCATTGGCCAGGGGCAAATGACCTGTTTTTCAAGTTTTGGCAGCCACTGGAATGATGCTGGTATCTGTGTAACTGGATCAATGCCTGGAGGAGCTGTTTGGAGCCTGTAATTTGCTGACATGACATAATTTTTTTCCCCCCATTATCACATGATTTAAAACCCCTCTAGCGCAGCAATTTAAAGCAGTTTTATTCTCGAAATGTCTTACGTATGGGAACGAAAAAAACAGATGACATTGTTCCAAGATTATTGTGCATTTTTTGATTAATTCTGTCAAATACATTTGAGTGTCACTGTGGTTTTTTATTATTATTATTCTGAAAATATGTATCAATGTGCTAAAGGAGATGTATAACATTTTTGTATAACATTGCAGAAAATCAATCTGGCACAGCTGGTAAGTTTTTGATGTGTATGTGGTAAACATAAATGAGGCCAGTGTAGCTTTTGTTATGTGCAGGTCATTTTTTTTCATGAATAGACAATATGCTCCATGCATACAATAGATCTAAATAAATACTTATTTCAGAGAGGCCCAACTTGGAGGGCATCTCTACCACATACTGGGGTTTTCTTTGATGGATTGCACTGGGTTCCTCAAGACCTATTCATTTCAATCAAGGTCAGTGGCAGTAATCTCTTGGTGCAATGTCAATCTCAATTACAGTGGGGATTTCACAGTGAAATTGAGGTATGATTTTGGGTAGATACATGTCAAATAACTTAACTTGACGTTTGACCTAAATAGAAATACATATTCATGACGAATGGATTTGAAAGTGTTAGGATACAAAGTAGTGCAGTGATATTGAATAGGGGTAGATCTGTAACCAAAATACAGGAAAATCTGTTATTGAAACTATTTTTAAAAGTAATATTTTAGGTATTTTAATTTCCAAAATGAAATTATTCTGGAAATAATGTGGAATTCTGTCCTTTTTCACGTACTGTGAAAAAACACCCTGATAGTTTATTTGCCATCAGGGTGAGAGAGAAATTGTGATTCAAAACACCTCGAGTCTGTTGTTCAAGTGGATTGATTATTTTCAACATACTTTTTAGTCACTGTAATTATGATTTCTGCAAGACACTGGGTATGGCATGAACTATAAGATCTTCTAATTAGAGGAATACTGTTTAGAAGTTGCAATGTAGGAAGGTCAAAAGTAGCCAGTAAAAGTCTGGTGGGAGATGGTAGCTTAAAATAATGTCTGGATGCATTTATAATAATGTTACACATGTAAATGAAAATGTGTTGTCCCACTCTGTGTAGACATAGGTTCTCTGCCTTTACAGACTCAAGGTGCACCTTGAAATGTGTGTCCCAAGCCAAGGGCTGGATAAGAAGACCATCCGTATTATCAGTGTGATATTGCAGAGCACAGTAAATCTCCTGTTGTCACAGATGCGTTCTTCAAGCTTAAGCAAAAAGGGGAAGATTGCTTTGTAATTTGGTTACAAATGTTGGTGGTTTTTTTGGGGGTTTTTTAGGTTTTTTTTTAACTGGTTAGTTATTATATTTGCTAAGTTTGGTAAACTTTTTGACACCTTTGTGCTTTGTAATTTGGTGTCAAATGTTGGTGTTTTGTTTGTTCTTTTTTTTTTTAACTGGTTAGTTGTTATATTTGCTGAGTTTGATAAACTTTTTTGACACCTTTGTGCCTCATCTTAAGTTTTTTTGTTTCCCCCTTCTCTGGGGTATAAATTGCATGGTTACCCCTGCCTTTGGCCAGAGACAGGGATCCACTGTGCAGTGTATGAACAGCAAAGACCTGAGCTCCAGGACTTCTTTACAAAACCATGGTCCTTGGCTGTGATGTACCATCACGACCTCCCGTTTTTCTTTTTGTCAACAGGATCTGTTTTCACCCTAAAAGTTCAAGTAAATGACATCATCAGCCATCAGTACCTGCGCCAGGCGGTGGTCGAGGTGTTTGTTAACTACACCCTGACAAATTCCACTCTCACTGGGAACAATGGAGCAGTGTTGATAAAAGTCCCCTACAAACTGGGCCTAAGCTTAACTATTGTCTCGTACAAGGATGGCTACCTGCTGACACCTTTGCCTTGGAAGACTGCGAGGATGCCAAGTACGTAAGCGTCTTACAGGCCTATTATTAAACTCTCTCTGGCAGTAATTAAATTTCTCTCCCAAGCTGTCTGGGTGGTTGCTGTCAGCTGAACACAGCTCAGAGGAGTCAGTCAAGGGAGATGGTGCCTGTCAGTGCAGATCTAGGGGTGAACGGTCTGTTAAACTTGTCAAAATTCTGATTACTCTAAAGCAGAAAATGGCCCTTTGAAAATCTAAGTGGGTTATGTTGTGACACACAGTGAATTCTTAGATTTTTTTTGTCTAGAGTTAGCAAAGAGCTGTTAATGTGTCCTGACAAAAATCCTGTTGACTTGAGTAAAAAAAAATCCTGAGTAATTCTTAGAATGCCAATGCTTTCTTTCCTCTAAGCAGATATAACCTGTTACAACTCTGCCTCAGCAGTGTTTCCTCACATGTTTTCTTGTTTAACTACTGCATGATCCTAAAAAGGCACATGATTTTTATTAAAAAAAAAAAAAAAGACTTTTAAGTCACTTTCTAGTGACTTTCTAGTCACTTGTTTATCCAAAGAAGGTATAAAACAGTAGCAAACATTCAACAGAACTCTTTCTGCCTAAACACCAAAATATCTGCTCTGGACAACAGGAGTAATTTATTTAGTCTTCATATGCTCTCTGGTTTATTAACTGCTCTGTTCAGTAGATCTTTAGATTTGGAGACCCTGGAGGATTTTTTTTTGGTTGCACAGTGTAATAACAGATATTATCATTTTCCACAGTCTACTCATCCGTGACACTCTCATTATTCCCACAAAGTCAAGCTAATATATGGCTGTTTGAAGATACTGTCTTAATTACTGGAAAACTGTCTGGTAAGTTCTGTGCACGCAGACTGTAACTAAACACTTTGTGATAGCCATCTGCACCCACATGGAAAAAAAATTAAGCAGCATTTTATATAATACCTATCTACTTAAAGCCAGATTTTCTGTTAATTATGTAGCTGTACGAGGGGCTGTGACAAGTGCTAGACTGGAAATACAGAAATCATGGAGAAAATGGGGGAAAACAGGTTGTTATGCTAAGTGGATTGCTGAAGGGTAATAAAAACACTGTTTGTCTGTTTTACTGTGGCTAAGACAAAATATTACTCTTTTACAGATGCCAAATCCCAACCGAGTGTTCAGTTTCCAAAATCTTTAATGAAGCTTCCATCAAATCACATTGCAAATGTTACAGCCTATCTGACAGTGCCAGAGCAATTTTTGAAAGTGGACAGCTTTCTCTATACAACAGGAATTATTCTAAATAAATCAGGTATGTGAATATGATGGTTAGGAATTCCTATCAAGAAATATTATAATGCATATGAGTGCACAGTGTTTCAGAAAAACATATGCTTAATTTAAGAGGGCCTGAATCTGCTTCCATTGTATTGGATCAGAAAGCTTTGTTGCACAGGAGTAAGCTATGAACACATCAGGTGAGTAATCAGTGTTACTCTATTTTGGTCCATGCAGCATGAGAACATATCTTGCTGCACTGAAGCACAACTTCAGAGTCTGCTTTTTACGTTTATATGTATGTATGTGTATTTATGTTCAGGATTTCATGAGACTGTGGAACTGGTTTAGTAAACACTTTAAAAATGCAATTACAGCCAGACTGTACAGCAGGTGAAGCTAAAGAAATCAGTGAAACAGCAGCAACGAGCTCCAGCTGTGGAGTTGCTGCATTTTCACTGGAGTGATTGGTTCTAGGGGTTACCCCCAGCACAGGGATTGCATGGGAGCCCCTCTTGGCTCAGTCAGGCTGGGCAAGTCTGGGACCAAGTGGTCCCTGTGGGTACAGAGCACAGCTGGAATAATGTTTTCTGTGCATCTGTTTCACTGGAGAAGCACTAAGTGGTTTTATGAGTTGTAACTCTGCCCTTATACCATTGGATTTTGTTAGTATTTGTCATTCTATCAGATAGTTTTAAAATTTGCATAGGTACAGTAATCTCTGGTAGGTTGGACTGTATGCAGTTAAATCCTTCTTTTGTTCTTTTCTTTCTATTCCCAATGGATCTGAAGCCATGAGGCTCTTAAATTCATTGTGGTGCAGGGAGAGGGCAATACATGGCTTATATAAAGTCATCATATCCTGTTTTTTAATTTTTATTCCATTAAAGGCAGCATGTATACTGATATTTTCACAAAGATATTTTAAAATCTTTCTTATCTGTGTTTCACCTCTTTAAATGGAAGGCAGAAGGAAAGAAGCATAGGAGAATAAGCAGTGTTTATCCTCTTTGAGTTTTCCCTTCAATCTGTCTGGCATGTGTTTTAAATTATTCATAAACCCCTGAAGGAATAAGCTTCCTTTTAGGGCAGGTGGAAGCTAATTGATATCTGATGTGCCAGGAGTTCTCTCACAACCAGCTTCTAACAGCCTGCATAGATTTAACATCATTCTGCTACTTAGTGATTCTGTTTCAGCTTCTCTCACCATCCTGTCAAACTGGGCTTTCTGGAGCATTTGCAAACTGGTGAAAGGAAAACAAAGGAAAGAAACTTGCAGGCTGCCTTGTAAATGCAACATTTCCTCAGAGTGCTTTGACAAGCCTCATGATTAACTATTCAGTTAATTCTGGCTGCCAAATTAGAAAATTAATCCTTACAGGAGAGGTTCCATATGCTTTCACTTTAATTCAATGTTATGCACATTGTGATTATACCAAAATTCTGGTATGATCTGTATTTAACATCAGTTAGGGGCTTTGCAATCTGATGATCTGAGGGGAAAAACCCTTCCTCCCCAACCCCAACCCAAGTTTTCCCTCATGGTTAGTTCTGTGGTCAGCACAGAGCCAAGATGTTGCAAATGAGTTTCTCTTATAGCTTTGGTATAGAAATGACTCTGTTTTGTTTTAATCATAAGTTGTTAAAAGCTCAGAAGAAAAGTAATGTTGATTTCTATTTGACCAAGTTGGTAACAGCTGACTGTGTGGATGAGGATGAGGACTTGCCTTTAGTAGCTTAATTCTTCATGTATTTCTTTTAAGATAACCTGTGAAAGGAGAATTACAAGATATTTCTTGCCCTCAGGTTTCAAAAGCATGGAACTAACTCCTCTTACTGCCATATGTGTAAATGTTCTGTTGGCTGGGAAAGAAGTGAACATAAAGGGTCCCATTCAGGTTACCCTTCCTCTTCCCACAACTGCTGTAAAATCAGGAGATGCTGTACCTGCCTGGACATTTGATATGAAAATTGGTAAGTGAGTTATTTGTTATTTTGCCTTCTAGCACATGCCTGTCGGTTTGGGCGCAGTGATGACATTATTCTATGAGGTGATGGTCAATAGGTGGTCATTTATTTTAATGGGCTAGCTTGAATTGTTCAAAGGTATTTCCCTGTTTTCATTAATTCAAAAAGCTTTGGTAAAATTCATTAGCATTCCTCTTGCCTGGATTTTTATTTTCATGGGATGCTGAGCGTTCACAGAACATATATTTTAGGTGATGTTGAATTTCAAGCCTAGTAATTTTGTGAATTCCTTCTTACAAGAAAGCAAACCAGAACTGAAGGTTTGGATGCTTTGTCTCCTGAGTGTAGCTCTAAAGATCCTTTGATGCTAGAACTGGCATAGATATTGCTTCAGTTAACAAAAACAATTCAGAAAGTGAAATGAAGGGGAAATAAGAGTTATCCAAGGGAACAACATAGTTCTTCCAGTATGCCAAGAGGAGGCTGGGGATTAGTCATTCTAAACCTTTTGTCATCCCTTCACATCTAATTTTAGTCAGGAGTGAGTAATGAGCTATGTCCATGTAACCCATTTAGCTGACCTGTATTAGGTGTGGGTGCATTAGTGTCCTGATTGTCCTGCACTGCACCTCACAGTCACCATCACCCTTGAAATGTGAATTTATATTGAATATACAGGCTTGAAATGTGCAACTGAGTGAGGTCACATCTTGCTCCTTATCAAGGCAAAAAGCTTTTGTTCAGTGTTTGGAAGTACAGGAGAGGAACACCAGCTCTAACAAAGTGTTGTTTACATGGTCAAGGAAGAAACTGATCACCTTAATTAAAACAAACCTGAAAAACATGGATTTGAATTAAGGATGTGCTAAGAAAATTTGGCTAGGCTGTTTTGTGGGGAAAAAGTGAATAGGATAAGTTTTGGCATAGAAGATTATCTGTCTATACACCTAGGAGACTTTAGAGGGGTAATTGGTGGAAAGAGATGGCATTTTAGAGGGTTTTAGTCTGAGGTGGTAAAATATCACTCAGGGTTTAAATTTCTTATTGCCACAGCCACTTTTGCCAGCTCCTGTGCTGAGCTTTTTTACCTCCCTAAACAAAGCTAAATCAACACTGTTGTTAAACAAGGAATTGACAGAACTGGAGCAGCACAGGATGGGTTAGAATACAAACCAGTGTGAGGTGTTTATGTGGGGGTTGAGGGTCCTGCTCAGCATCCCTACACAGGATTGTTGGCCCTGGGAGTAAAACTGGAGCCAGGAGCATGGCCTGCTGATCCAAACCCCAGTAAAACCAGCTGGTTCTCCCTCTCCAGTGGGATGTACTTTACAGAGATTCCATCAGGGCAGGCTGTTTGTAATGGGTGCTCTCTGAGGGGTACTGTTCACTGCTGCTTGCTGAGGAGAGGGACAGAAGGATGGTGGAAAAGGACAGCAACTTTTGGGGCATAAATTACCTTGTGCTTTTTCTCCCATTTCTTCCTCTCTAACAATAAAAAATTGCAATTGTATTCACTTTCTGGGTGTTCATTCTTCAGTATGTTTCTTTTATTTTTTTACCTTTGATCTGACACATGCAAAATGACTTTTCCCCAAGGAAACTGAGTAATAGCAAGGTGTTTTTCAGTTAAAGTTCTGGTGAGTGAGGGCAGTGAACACCTCAGCTCTGCAGCAGGCATTGCAGAGCATCCATAAGGAGCAGCAAACCCCCATCTGAGCTGAATGCTGAGCTCCTGCTGCACTCAGTAATGAGGCTCTGGCCTCCTAGGTGCTGTGTGTGGGATGTCCCCAGCAAGATACTGACACAATTTTTAACTCTGAAGTCCTTGGATAATGTGATATGATGGTAATCAGAGCTCTCATGTCAGCATTGATAGTGGCAAGGGAGCAGGTCTGTGTGGGCTGACCCATATGCAGCAGGAAAAAGATAGAATCTGCTTTCACAGGTCTGCCTGAGCAGTGCTCTTGGGGCTCACTCCAAGTGGAGTAGTACTGAGAGTTCCTGGAAAATGAGCTTTGGTAATTGTACTCAGCTGCTGTAAATGCAGAGTTTGTTCATCTGTATTGAGTGTGGCTTCCTTCTTATGAAATATTTTGCTGCATTAGTGCTAAAAGTACTTTGTGGATTTTAATAGAATTACAAAAACCAGAGAGCTTGCATTCAACATTAAATTGAGAATTATATCCTTCTGCTTGAATGGCAATAAACCATAGAGAAAATGGGTTTACTCATTAATCACATTTTAATATTTTTCCTTAATACCAAGTATTTTCTATGTAGTATAATGAGGGAAGATGTAATTTGTTGAAAAGGACAGCAGACATAGTATAGCTTCTTATGGATTTGTTCAGTCAAGATAGAACTTCTGGACACCTGGAAGTTTTTTTTGCCTTTTATACAAGGTTTGCTGGTATTACTCCTGACTCTGTACAAGATTTCTCAGGTGGCTGAGAAAGCACTTTGAGAGCTCTGGGTGGTTGCTGCTGCCTTTCCCCTCTGCCAGCCATCACAAGCACCAGGAGAAGGCAAATGCTTTATTTTCTCTGCATCTGTGGCAGGTGTCCATCCTCATCATCACCTCCTAGCTGGGAGATATTTACTTTTCCTTTGCTGAAAGATGGGTCCTGGAAGAAAATTAAATTGAAATTCATATAAGTCCCAGCTTACATGAAAACAGTTATACTGTTTTCATTTGATTTTTTGAGTTTGATTATTGATGTTTTAAAAAAGCTGATGGTTCTATCTACTTAGTATTTGCCGGTTGAATATATAACGTTGGTTACATGAGGCTGTTTTCTGTCCTTAGAATTTCAAAAATGGCCCACAATAAACATATTTAAGTATAATTCTCTCTCTTCTAATGGATGCTTTATTAATTGTAGAAGCTGGCATACCATAATACCTTTCCCTTGCCTTGCCAAACAGATGGTGTGGAATCTGTGTCCTAACAATAGCACTTCCTCGGGCAAACCGAACTGTTAACAGCCTCGGGGCAGGGAGGAGGAGAGAAACATTCAAGACAAGCATTGTTTATCCTATTGTGGCTTAATAAGATTAAAATGTTTTCCAACCAAGTTCTGCTAGCTGATGTTGAACTTGTGTCCATATGCATCAGTTACCTGCTCCCTCATTTTTTAGTCTTGGCCTTCATGCATGCTGAAGGTCTTATAACAGGTTTTCTCAAATTATTTATGTGCATATCTGTGAAAGACAGTTATTAATAGAAAATGAATCATATTAAGTTTACTTCTGGTGAGTAAGGTTGATGCTTTGTTTCAAAGTAAATGGCTGCAGATGGATGTCAGGAGAGGAAGTTTGCCTGTTTAACTAAAGCTGTGTAATAAACAGTGGCTGTCAGAAGTTTCAGCTTTTCCTGCCACCTTGTGTATTTCTGATAATGGCCTAATTGCTGGTGGTTTGAGGTATAGAAGAACCCTGCATAGCATGTGCAATGTTTTGTCATTTTTTCGCCCCAGGTGCTTGGGTGAACCGTGGGCTGGGAGTGGTGAAGGAGGTGGATGGCCAGTCAGTGTGGACATACACTGCTCAGCACTTGGGCTACTGGATTGCAGCTCCACTGCCTGGAGCAAGAGGTATGGCAACCATGGCCAAGCAGATCCTGAGTGCCCCATGAGGCTGTCGGTTTGACTGCTTCATTTAACAGCAGGAAGGGACAAGTGACATGCAACTTCACCACCTGGATAAATTTTGTTTGAGTCCTTATAGTGATTTTCTTGCATGTTTTGTAAATTCATAGGAAGGGATCTATCAGACAAACAGTGTGGCTAATTGTTAAAACACAGCACTCTCTGGCAGAGTGCTAAGTAGAAAATGTAGACCACTTTTCTGAGTTAGTTTGGACAATTAATACAAATATAATTTGTCTGGAATGAAGTAGATGTCATGGCAAGCCTTTAGTATTCGAGATGAACCTGTCATTTTTACCTAGCAAGGTGAAAAGGCAAGGATGAACATAATGGCATTGGAACACAAAATCACTGGAAAAGTACTGTTCAGTTTATTAGTTCTGCACATCATTTGGCTTTAAGAACTAATGCTTGTCTGGTTTTGTTTGATAATCTAGAATCCATTATAAGTGCTGTTTCCAAGGACATAACAGCCTATCACACCGTGTTCCTTACGGCCATACTGGGAGGAACTGTTGTCATTATCATTGGATTTTTTGCTGTTCTTCTTTGTTACTGCAGGTAAGCAAAAGAAGTTCCAGGGAGCTCATTAAGAGTGGAATTTGAGGTTGATAAAATACTCTTTTGAGGTTAAGACTTGTTTTCTTAGCTAAACTGTAATGTATAGCATAATATTTTTTTTTTAAATTACAGTTGTTACAGAACTTCAATTTTAAGTTTGTGATGTCAAATTACATCACAACTTCTTAACTAAAGTCAAACCTCCAGCTTTGGTAGTCAACAGTCCAGTATTTCCTAATATGCTCTGCAGTCACCTTGCTTCTCTTTTGCATAGGGATAAATGCCATCGGACACAGAAGAAGGAAAAAAACTCAACCAAGCTGGAGGTCATAAAAAAAGACCAGACAACATCAACAACTCACATAAATCACATCAGTGCTGTCAAAGGGACTTTAAAGCTGGAGGATAAGTCACAGTTATATACACCGAAGATTTCTTCCTATAGCCCTCAAAGGAGGCTGTCCATGGACACAGAAGATGGAAAATCACAGGACAATTTTAAAATCTACTCAGAGGATGCTTCTTATCAGTCCTCCTGTCAGACTGGTCAGGCAGGAAATTCAGCCCATTCAGTGGAGCCCAGTGCTGGTGTGAGGCTTTTACAGCAGCCAAAGCACAGTAACAGTACTATTTCCCAGGCTCCTAGGGACATCCCAGACCAAAACAGGTACCTTTCACTGAAAGAGGAGATGTATGGGCTTTCCCATATCCCAGAACATCTAATGCATATTTATAATCAGCCTATTGCTATTCTTCAAACTTCAGACCTTTTCCACTCCCCAGAACAGCTGCATCCTGCTAAATCAGCAACTTTGCCAAGGAAAGGGCAGCTGGTGTACGGCCCCATGTTGGAGCCCATGAGTCGGGACAGTTACATGCAAACACTCCCCAAAATGCCAGTGCACTCTCATCCCCAGCCTTCTGCCTGCAGAGATGAGAGCAGCGCCCTGGATGGTGAAGAGGGCTTGCCTTCCCAAGCATCCAACTGGGGCAGGTACACCAACAGCTTGCTGGAATCTGTCTCTGTTCCTGGCACCCTGAATGAAGCAGTGGTAATGACTCCCTTTTCATCTGAACTTCAAGGGATTTCAGAGCAAACGCTGCTGGAGCTCTCTAAAGGAAAACCATCTCCGCATCCTCGGGCGTGGTTTGTGTCCTTGGATGGAAAGCCAATTGCTCAAGTGAGGCATTCTTTCATAGATCTGAAAAAGGGCAAAAAAACTGAGAGTAATGATACCAGTCTGGACTCTGGTGTGGACATGAATGAGCATCATCCTAGCAGGAAACTGGAGAGAGAGAAAACTTTCATTAAAAGCATGCCACATTCTAAGATTCTTTACTTGGAAGATCTGGATCTGAGTTGCAGTGAAAGCGGGACCACTGTTTGCACTCCAGAGGACCAGGCTGTGAGACACATCATGGAAGGAGGGAACGGGCCAGTCCTAGAACAACACAATGAGGAAGGTCTAAGGAAAAAATCTCTGCCAGGAAGTCATGAATCTGGTATCCCTTCTGCTAAAAAAAGGGATAGACCACCTCTCATGAAAAGAGATAGCAAAACCAATATCTGGAAGAAAAGAGAGGAGAGGCCGCTTATTCCTATAAATTAAAACACAAAAACCACAATGTGCTTTGTGCTGTTGCTCTCCCTGCTGGTTGTTGATCTCTTGCCTGCTTCTGTAATTCTGCAGTGTTGGGTTTACAAGGGAAATGTTGTTTTCTAGTATCAAGAAAAGTTTCATTTTTTTAACATAAAGATTGAGTTACCAAACTTCAGCTGGGCAGCTGATATTCCATGTGAATTGAAAACAGGGAAATGCTACTATTAAACTTTTCCAGTTCCTAATTTTACTGGCAGTATGAGGAAGGCCCACATTTTACTTAGCCTGTCATTCTTGGACACACCTTTGGGAATGCACAGTGAGAAATGTAGGCACATGGTTTAATTTTTTTGTACTTGTTGCTAATGCAATGGTAGCCTAGTTAAAGCCATTCCTAGCCTTGTTCCTAACTAACGTGACCATCTGTACAGTATTTTATATGTGAACTTTTCTAGCTGTCTGTTACTACTCCTTTGTACAATGTGAAACGTTTCATCCCTTGGTCCCACGACACCAGCAGATGAGCTGTGCTGGATTTATCAGCAGAGCTCTATAGCATTACTGCCCTCCCTGTGTGCCCATCCATGTGCAATTCCACACAACACTGGGGGAAGTGTACAAGTGTGGCCACTGCAGCTCATGGTCACCACTACCTTAAGGTGTTGCCCATCTGCTTTGTTAAGATGTGCTTTGTTATGGCCTGTGGGTGTTCATGGGCTGTGAAGGGTCCATGTCCAGCAGAAAAGGACTGGTTCTGGTAGCATTTGGAGCTGCAGCTACTCCTGATCCCAGTGTCTTCTTTTGGCTTCTTTGTCAAGATCAGAACATCTTCTCTTCTCTATGCTGTTGGGCCAGCTGTGCTCCAGAATATAGCCTTGAATCTCTGCCTATTTATAAGTGAGGGTTTGGCCCATGATGAAGAAGTGTGCAGGATTAGACAAATTATGCCTTGGAAAGAGGTTCTTGAGCAGGAAAGCTGGGCACCGTTGCTTTTTATTTTATGTTTAAACCAATGGGAGATCATTTGAGGTTTATGTGCCTACATTTTGCCAGCCTGAGCTGCTTTTGTCTAGGTTTGCAGAGGAGTTAAACAGGCTTTAAAAGTTGGGGAGGGAGGGTTATGAGCATGAGACAGCAGATTGCAAAAATTTGGTCTATAATGCAATATAAATACTATTTATGACTCATCTTAGAGTTAAACTTACCAAAAGTCATGAATGCATGAATTGTAACTAAGATATGTATAGAGGAAGGAAAGGCCATCAGAATATTCTTTAATTTTTATGTTCATCTTGTCAAAGTGATCATTTCAACTTTGGCTAACAGAAAAATGGATGCATCTCTTAATGTGCTTCATATAGTGAACAGAATGTATTTCTGTGGCTTTGAGGCTGTTTCCCTGATGAAATAAGTTCCAGCATTTTGGCTTTGGCAGTTTGATTATAAATCATCCTAAAAAGGCTTTATAAATATTTCCCTTAGAGCTTGGTTAAGGGTCTGTACCAAGACCCAGACATACAATGCCTATATTTGAATTGTGAGGTGAGTGGTGCTTGGTTGTCTGCCCTGTAGTGCACTCAAGAGTTGGGAGCTATCCTATGCAGCTGGGCTTCTGGGAATATTTACTCAGGAAATATTACTGTGAAATATGTCTGTGGTGTTGGGATTGTCAGTTGTCTGTAGCTGTTTCTAGAAGAATATGGAAGATAACCAGGATGGTACCAGCAATGCATCAGTCCAAAGTGAGCATTTGCTTCATGAACAAAATGTTCCTATTGAATTCTAAGTATGAAAGTGCAAATTAAATTTGAGACAGGTGTGTGTGTGTGGTGGGTTGGCCTTGGCTGGACGCCAGGTGCTCATCAAGCTGCTCTATTGCTCCCTGTTCCCAGCGGGATGGGGAGAGAAAATAAGATGGAAAACAACTCCTGGATTGAGATAAAGCAGTTTACTAAGGAAAAAGCAAATTTGGTGAGTGCACAAAGAGAAAAAAAATAGGTTTGTTCTCTACATCTCATCAGCAAGCAATGTGTGGCTGCTTCTTGGGAAGCAGGGCTTCAACACGTGTAGTGGTTGCTCCAGAAGGCAAACCTTGTAAATAACAAATATCTCCACTTCCTCCTCCTTTCCTTAGCTTTTATATCTGAGCTGGTGTCACATGGTATGGAACATCCCTTTGGTTGATCTGGGTCATTTGTGTCCCCTGCCAGGATCTTGCCCACCCCAGCCTGCTGGTTGGCTGGGACTGTTGAGAGTCAGCACTGATGCTGTGCCAGCCCTGCCCAGCAGTGGCCAAAACACTGGTGTGTTCTCAGCACCTTTCCAGCTCCCAGGGCAAAGCACAATGCTGGGAAGGCTGCTGTGGGGAATGAACTCATCCTCAGCCACACCCCATATCCAGTGGGCATCGCCATCACAGGTGGGAATCTCAGCTCCTGTGCCTGGAGCACCTCCTCCTCCTCCTTCAGCACTGACCTTGGTGTCTGCAGAGTTGTTCCTCTCACATGTTCTCACCCTGCTCTTCTCTGGCCACAATTACCTCTGCACAATAACTCCTTCTCAAATCTGTTACCACACAGGTGTGTGTCACCATCATTTCTGACTGGCCCAGCCTTGGTCAGCACCACCTCTGTCCTGGAGCTGCTGGCATTGGTTCTGCTGGACATCAGGGAAGCTTCTGGCAGCTTCTCATCCCTGTAAACCTCCCCACCCCCCACTAAAAAACACATGGTGAAGCAACTGTCCCCTGCTACAGCAGGTATCCTGGAATTACCTGTGGGGGACTCACACTGGAGGCAGGCTGAGCCTCAAGGACTGCACCTTTTGGAAGAGTGAACCATGTTGGAGCTGTTTATGGAGAACTGCTGCCCTTGAGAAGGACTCAAACTGGAGAAGTTCATGGAGAGCAGCCTCCTGTGGGATAAACCCTGTGCTGGAGCAGGGGAAGGACTTCTGTCCTTGAGCAGTGGCAGAAACCAGATGTGATGGACTGACCCATTCCTGTCCCAGAAACCAGATGTGATGGACTGACCCATTCCTGTCCCAGAAACCAGATGTGATGGACTGACCCATTCCTGTCCCAGAAACCAGATGTGATGGACTGACCCGTTCCTGTGTCAGAAACCACACATGGTGAACTGACCCATTCCTGTCTCCCTGTGTCACTGAGGGGAGGAAGTAGAGCTGGGAAAGAGGGAAGGGTGGGGAGAAGATTTATTTTCTAAGATTTATGTTTCTAAGATTTATTTCCCTTGTCTTATCCTGCTCTGGTTTTGTCAGTAATAAATTCAGTTAATATCCCCAAGGTGAGTGAGTCTGTTCTGCCTGTGACAGTATTCAGTGAATGATCTCTCCTTACCTCAGTTCAGGAGCCTTTCATTGGATTTTCTCTCCTCTATCCACTTTGTGCAAGGGATTGGTACGAGTGGCTTTGGTGGGTGCCTGGCATCTAGCCAGGGCCAAACCACTACAGTGTGTAAATAAGTCTGTAATTAAATTGGCCTCAAGAAAAAAGAGGTTTAATTCATCTATTTCAGATGTGAAAATGGCTTGTCATATCAGCATGCCTTTGGTTCTCTTTCTAGGTAACAGGAATTTTGTTGTCCAATACCAAATACTTTTTCACAAGAACTTTTTGTTTTTTTAATGTATGGTTGTACTGGATTTTTTAATATGACTTTCTAGGCCCAGATATTGATCACTTCATCCTTTGCTTTGTTGTATACATTAGTAGGAATCAATTTATATATGCACATTTCTTCTGAAAGCTGCCCTTGAGGTTCAATATTGCCCTTTTTGCAGAGTTGCATTGGTTCTGATGGCTCCCTTTTCAAAAAGAGATTATTATACATTCTGTTGAACATCATAGAAAATCCCTGACACGCTAATGGTTTTAAGGAATTCATATCAAGTTAATATGTCTTTACTTGAAATTTTATTCACTTACAGTAATATTTCAGATTTTTAAAATGCATTTTTCATTGTATATACCAAAAAGACCTAATTTCTCAAACTTACTTGTATCATCAAAAAATATACAGACTACTATAAATGGCTTTATTTACATGAGTTCAAAGGAAACAAGTTTGGCACTCCATTGTTCTCATTCTCTGACAGAGTGAGTGTCTGGTTGTTAAAGAAAAAGGATTAGAAATCCAACTCTATAAATTGTTATGATTCAAATTCGTACAGAATATTTCTAAATATATCAGTCTTCACATTCCAGCTGTATGTTGGAAGTTATGCACTGGAAAAACCTGTATTGCCTGCTAGAGATTAGAATTCTTTTTGGCTTTAGATCGTTTAAAGGAGGAGTTTGACTATGCTGAGCTCTAAAAATTTTAATTCCACAAAACATTCTGTGTGATGTGTAACATGTAGAGAACACAGAATGTCACAGTGAAGTGTCACAAACTTATGGTTTTCCATATTTCTCTATATAATTTCAACATATGAATTTATAAGAGTCACTGAATTTATTTTTTAAGATTTTTTTTTTAGTTGGCTCTTTGTGGCATTAACAGACTGTTCAAATGCTGCTGCCAGAATTAGGCCTATACAAAAATTAGCAAGGATTTGTGGCACACAGCTCTTGGAAAGGCTGGGGAAACATTCAGAGGTTTTTACTTCTTTGAATCTGGAGGTTGCTTACCTTGAGAATAAGAAGGGAGAAATGTCTGTGAGCCCCTTCTAAGGAGAGGGGAATGAGTAAGGAAAATTGGAAAGGATACAGCTTCTTTCTGATGCTAGTTTGCAAACTGATATGTGTTTGGGCTTTGGTGGAATCAATTCTTTCTGAAGAACACAAATGTTGGCAACACATGTCTCAGTTCTTCACAAGGCACTTCTTGAGCTGTCAGCTTTTGCAAGAAAAGCCCTTATTTATGTACATATAGTTTTAAGTGCAAGCTCATTGACAGTGGTTTTTAGATTGTTACCAAATGCTAGATATTAAAAATGCTAGATATTAAAATTTTTTTTTAAATTAAAAATTAAAAAAATGCTAGATGAAAAAAAAAGGTGAGGGAATCACTTAAAAATCACATTTGATTAAGAGAAAAAAAGTCCTTCTAGTGCAATCAGAAAATAGAGCTCTGGTATTACAAACCTGGAAGTAAAAAATATGTGTTGATCAGGCACATTTTTTATCACCATAAATCTAGAGGTGACACACCAAAAATAATCCAGGATGTAGGAATGTTTAGTTGTCTCCTTTGTTTTTATGCAGTGATTTGTACCAAAGAGGATGAAATGAACTGGCACCAGTATAGATTCTTGTTAGTTAAAAAGTGACAAAGTTTCACAACACTACTGATCAAACACTGTGCAAATGAAAAGGCAGTGCACTACATCTGTTGTCTAGTGTTTCACATTAGGAAAATCTGGAGATAAATTAGCCTGCTGAAGTGCCTTTCTCTTTCATCAGACTTATTTTATCAGTGGGACACCTGACTATCTGAAAGCACATTATGGTTTTATTTTCTGTTAGCCAAACCCCCCGAATTCATATAATTATGTAGCTTTTATAATATTTTAAGAGGCAGATCTAGTGCTTTTTATGTTGGAATACTGACTTCTGCATGTTGATGATGATGGTAGTTGTTGTAAAACCTAGTTTTGATATTTTATGTTTGAAAAGAAATTTTAAAAATATATCTTTAGCAATCTGAACAGTAGTGTCTTTTAAAAATGCTCATATGGGATCTGATTCAACTTTGTGTGTCAAGTGCAAGCATCTTGAAGTCACTGGATTTACAGGTATGAAACTGACTGGGATATTAACTTAAAAAATGAAATTAACATATGTTTATATATAAACTATTATAACAATAAAAGTCCTTTTTTAGCTGCTAACTTTGCTTGTCAGTAGCAGCAGAAATTGTATCGAGATCAGTAGGTAATTCTTATTTTCTATAACCAATTTTCATCTCAATTTGGAGCCGAACCTGCATTGGTTTTTAATAGCTTTCTAATTTTTTTTTTAATTCAGTGGTATTATGAAAACATAGTACTATGCCTACAGAGCTAAAGATGAGCATTCTTTTATAGTAATTTGTACTAATTTGTGCCACACTTCTAACAGTAGGCAGCTACATTTGTGTTAAAGAATTTATATGAAAGGTGATTTAAATGACTTGAATCTGAGCTTCGTTTCCTTTTAAAAGCAGTATTCATTGTGTTCTGAAAAAAATAAATAGCTTCAGGTTTTTTTTTAATACTGGTAGGGCAAATACTGTCATTTCTTGTTTTGCTAGCACCCTCAGCCTGAAAACTGTTTTACCAAATGAATTTTTTCATTCAGTTTTAGGACTTACTGAACATTCCTATATTCCCCCTCCCCAAGACATCCTGGTACTTTATTCCCCAGGTAATGGATTTAGTTCCTTTGAAGCACTCGTTGCACTTCAGTCCACGTTAGAACAGTACTATTTTTACATGTCACTGTGTAGAAAGGCAGTTTTTAGTGCTCATTGGAGCATGTTACTTGTGCAAAGCCTGGCTCTGGGTGTTGCAAGGCAGGTGAACTCATGGCCCTGACTGTGCTCACCACCCTGAATTCTGGAGCCTCATATTCAACAAATGCTTCATGACCTCAGCAATTATTTTCAAAATCTCTCTAGTATGGATATTGTTTATGTAAAACATTCTTGATATTTGGCATCCTGGTTTTAAGTATTTCTACCTTTTTATATTTTGTCAGAGGTGTCTTTTCATCTCTGTATTTACTACAGTATCAGTGTATCTGTTGCTGAAAATGTAACTAAGGTTTGTAAAATGTTACAGCTTATGCAATATAATAAAAATTTGAAAAAGTTATCAATGCCTGAATTTTTATTTGTTTATCTTTGAAGCCCTATGTTGTTTAGGGGCATCTCTCAACACTTTCTTTCCAAAATTCATTAAGGGTATTTCTGTCATCACTATAATTCCCATGACAAAAGAATGTCATCCTCCTTCAGGTTACCAACTCTAATAGAATCACATTCTCTATTCTGTATCTTGTGAAGAAAAACTTCTTGTAGTCTTCAGCTGGACCTTGGAGACAATTTCCTTGCAAACAAACAAAAGCACATCAGCAGAATAAGGAGCTAGCTTAAAAAGCTTTCATCCCTTTAGGATAATTTCACAGCTAAATTATTTATTTGGAAAAAGGACAATCCAAATGCATACTACAGAATCATTTGGAGATGTACTGCACTAACAGCAAGTTTAAAAACATTTGCTTTGATAGGCATGGATGTTTGTTTACAAAGCCTATGTTGTCTACTCTCTAGGTAAAGTTGATGCCAAGAAGGTTTTCATTTTTTCTACATTTTTCATAAATTTGTAGTTCTGTAGACTACCATTATATAGTTATATAGTTCCCTAACTAACTCAAATACTTTTCCTACCTTTTCTCTTAGATTTTATAAAAGCAAGCTAACTTTCCTGGAATCCTAAGTAGTCTTTCCTCTAGTGTGAACCAAGGACATTTTGTTTTTTTCCAGATATTGTAGGCATAATAAATGTGGGGCTAGAAGCTGGGATTGGGGGGCTTCAGTGGGGGACAGAACCAAAAGAGAGGGGGTTACTTAATTAACTGTTCCTCTAATTGGATTATTTCTGTTAAGTGTGCTAATTTGTTCCAGCTTTAAAATTGTCAGAGTCCTGTATTGTATGCATTGTGCCACACTTGAACCTGAAGGACCTTCATTGAAGGTAACCCCTTTTTGTCATTTTATAATGCTTGGCTTGTGATTTTTGGTATCATAGTCAGTTACTGACATTAAGGCAGAGAAGTAAGTGACAAGCAATAGGATATAGTCAAAGACTATCAAAATACTGGTTTTAAAACATTTATTGTAAAGCTATAAAGTTATTATGAAGGTTTGCAAGATGGCTGTTCAGTCTTGATTTTTCTGTTGCATTTGCAAGTTGTTTTGTTTCTAAATTCTATTAGAATAAGAAGGAGAAGTGCACATTTTTTTCTGTAAAGTGGACACTTCACTGCAGAGCCATGCTCCAGTTCATCTTGGTGGTTTGTCCAAAGTTTTGGGTACTTAATGTGAACATTACCACACATGTATCTATAGAAAATGAATTCCAATTCCTCTCCAAAATTAAGAAAAATCACATAGCAATACTAAATAGGCTTCCCTTTTTCTTTTTTCCTCCTTCCTCTCCACCCACCTCTCCAAGCTCCTAAGATTGCCACATTTTCCCAGATTGCAAAAGGGCTGTAACAATTGTCAGGCATCTTTTCTTGTGATTTTTTTCTGTCATTAGAAGTGCAGCAAGTCACAGAGCAAATTTTATGCCTAACCTGTACTAAGGGAACTGAAACACTTTGCTTAATTACACCTCCTGACATATGGGACAAACAATTTCTCTCTGATCAATGCATTTGTCATTATATGCCTTGTAAGAATCTTAAACTGTTTAACAGAGCAAGTATTAATTGTGTGATTATATGAGAGGAGCTGAGTAATCTTACTGTAGCAAATTCAGTTTAATGAATTTAAATGTTAGCGTTTACACTTAAATTGAGGGTCTAGTCCCCCTCCCCATTTATATTCCTGTCACTGATTTCTCCAGTGACCTAATCCATGTCTCCAGACTGCCAAAAGGACAAACCTAGCCAAACCCACCAATTTTCTGCTGAAGTGGTGGGTTTTAATTGAATTTTTAGGTAGGTAATACATCTTTATTACTTCAACAGAGATGGTGCAGGGGCAGATGGTGCAGCACAAATGTGATGAGGAGCAGCTGAGGGACTTGGGGTTGTTTACCCACAGATTTTATCCAGAGATTTTATCACTCTCTACAACTCTCTGAAAGGATGGCGGATGGACGTCGGGCTCTTCTCCCAGGTAACGAGTGACGGGATGAGAGGACACAGCCTTAAACTGTGCTGGGGGAGATTCAGCTTGGACATCAGGAAGAATTTCTTCACATAAAGGGTGGTTAGACATTGGAACGGGCTACCTGGGGAGGTGTTGAAGGAAAGACAGGATGTGGCGCGGGGGCTGGGTCCCAGGCTGGACTCGTTGGCCTCCAAGGTGCTTGTTTGGCACAGGTGGGACGGGCTGCCCTCAGAGGCATTTGTTTGGCACAGGTGGAACGGGCTGCACTCAGAGGTGTTTGGCACAGGTTGGATGGGCTGGCTCGGTGTTTGCCCTCAGAGGTGTTTGTTTAGCACAGGTAGGACCGGCTGGGCTAGGAGGTGTTTGGCACAGGTAGGACAGGCTGACCTCAGAGGTGTTTGGCCCAAGTTGGACGGGCTGCCCTAGGAGATGTTTGGCACAGGTGGGACGGGCTGCCCTCAGAGGTGTTTGGCACAGGTTGGACTGGCTGCCCTCAGAGAGGGGTTTGGCATGGGTTGGACGGGCTGCCCTCAGAGGTGTTTGTTTGGCACAGGTTGGACTGGCTGCCCTCAGAGAGGGGTTTGGCATGGGTTGGACGGGCTGCCCTCAGAGGTGTTTGTTTGGCACAGGTTGGACGGGCTGCCCTCAGAGCTGTTTGGCACAGGTGGGATGGGCTGGCCTCGGAGATGTTTGGCACAGGTTGGATGGGCTGCCCTCAGAGGTGTTTGTTCAGCACAGGCTGGATGGGCTGCCCTCAGAGGTGTTTGTTTGGCACAGGTGGGACGGGCTGCCCTAGGAGATGTTTGGCACAGGTGGGACCGGCCGCCCTCAGAGGTGTTTGGCATGGGTTGGACGGGCTGCCCTGGGAGATGTTTGGCACAGATTGGGTGGGCTGGACTCGGAGGTGTTTGTTTGGCCCAGGTTGGATGGGCTGCCCTCAGAGCTGTTTGGCACAGGTTGGATGGGCTGCCCTAGGAGGTGCTTGGCACAGGTTGGGCTCGCTGCCCTCGGGGGTGTTTCCCAGCCAGAGGAAGCTGTGCCTCAGTAATGGACGCGCACACGGAGCCCCCGTTCCCGCTGGGCACACGCGGGGTACCGGCGGAGCAGGCCCCGCGCGGCCCCTCAGGGGCGCCCGCCATGGCAGGGCCGGGCCTCAGCCGTGCCCGCGCACTGAGGGGGCTCCGCCTCAGCCCGCCCTACCCTCGGCCCCCGCCGCCAGGAATGGGCTGGAAACACCCGTGGTGTATTGTGTGCCTTTAAAGGCTGAACAGCCATGAGAACCTGCGCCAGCCGGGCTCCTGCTCTGCGCGGCCATCGCTAGGGGGAGGTGTTGCACTCCCTCCAGCCTGCAAAAATGCGTTTATTTACCGTCTCTCAAATGTTTTTAACAGTTCTTCAACCAGTTAGTGACCAGATAGTTACCAGTGTTTCGGAAATAAAGAGTAATTGATGTAGTTTTTACACTTATACACACGAGTACATAATAGTATATATATAATATATAGTACAGAAATATACTATATATAATATTTAAATACTATATATATACTATATACCATATACTATATATATACTATATACCATATACCAGTGTGTATATATATATATATATATATATATATATATATATATATATATATACACTATATACTATATACACTATATACCAGTATATATAATTGGGGTGGGTTTTACTAGTGTGTATATATATATACACACACACACATGTATATGACCTATGTAATCAAATATGACAGCAAATGTAATGTAATGTAATGTAATGTAATGTAATATAATATAATATAATATAATATAATATAATATAATATAATATAGTATGTTTTATAACATATATAATAATATCTATAATATTGTGGAAATGATACATTATCGATATAATATTAGGAAAAAGTTGTTCACTGTGAGAGTGCTGGCACCCTGGCACAGGTTGCCCAGAGAAGCTGTGGCTGCCCCATCCCTGAGATGGACAAGACTTGGACCAGCTTGGGGTAGTGCAAGGTGTCCCTGGCCATGGCCTTGAAGGTCCCTTCCAACCCAAACCATTCTATGATAACGTGGTAATGGAGGTTTCAGTCCCATGTATGTTTTTGTAAGGCGTGAGAAATTCTTCCTGCCCTGTTCTCGGCTTCTCTGAAATGCCTTTTGGTTTCAGAAGTGACTGAATGCAGCTGGAACGTGACAGAGATGGAGCTGAGCTCCCAGAGAGGCAGGAAGGGTCAGCACAGGGGATGCCGGAGGAGGTGGGATGAGCCAAAATGGATGAACCTTCCTTGTGCCAGGTGGTGAAGGAAAAGTGTTGATGAAGAAAAGCTGATCGAGCTGCAGAATCCAGATCAGTGCAGAGGTGAGAACAGGATTAGACAGAAAGGTTTTTGAATGCTTGACTCATGAAAGAAAGAGGGGCCTGAGTGAGAGAGAACTGTGAAACACACTGACTGCACAGGGACTTGACTCAGGTGAGCTGGTCACAGCTGTCACTTGAGTCAGCTCAAGTGGGCACATCAATCTGGAGCAGCTGAAGTGGCTGTTTCTGACTAAGCTGTGTACTGAATAGTCCTCAGAGTTAATTATTTAATCTAATTTTAAATAATCTCCAAACTAACCCTGCCAGCAGAATGAGGATAAAGGGAAGGGAGCAGGAAGAGCATCAGTAGACAACATCCCTAGGTACAAAGCTCTTAAGCAAAGCCCTCAAGATACCATTTTTAGCTGGGTGTCACAGACTTGTAAAAACTCATGGATCAGCTTGTTCATTTTCCCTTCCTTGTCTCCATCACAGCATCATCTCTCCTGAATCATGTTTTAGTAAATAAAAAGTTATTTTTCATTTTGCTTTCCCTGCTAAGCAAGAGATTTTATAGAGTTCACAGCCATGAAGAAATGTTTTGCACCTGCTGTGTGGTAAGAGGAATCCTGAGAGTGGATAAGATCAATGCATGATCTTGTGACTTATTCAGTTCTTAATCCTAGGTTTGAGAATGGCACCTAACAATGCTTGTACCTTGCAAAACGTTTGAAGCATGGAATTACAAATACATTTAAAGGATTAAGTTACAGAAAGAGCTTCAGAAAAGAAGCTGTAAATTTTACAGATTAACCGCTGCATTGAGCATATTTTGGACATGTTTTTCCCAGGTCATTTTATGGAGAGCCCTTTTAGTGAGAACCCAGGGAATGTTGTTTTATTTGTTACATATAACACATGACAAACAGTTCCCTTTTTGCAGTTACAAAATTACATGACATAGCACAAGATGTATCAGTTTTACAGACTGTTTGCCTCTTGAGCTATTCCTGTTCCAGAGCTGGTCTGATATTTATTCACTTTTTGTTCTATCTGGTTTTACTAGCCTCAGAGTACAGGTGTTCTTAACCCTCAGTCCCTTCTAATAATACAGAATTTGAAATTACTCTGGTTTATTCCCCATTAGAACAGATCAACCTGTACTGATTTTTGTCAGCAGAGCTTGAATAGCATATTCTGAGCATGGGCACTCTCATGGTTTGTCTCAGGATCCATTTGTATTAATGGCCTTCAGAAATAACTGTGCGTAAAAGTAATAACTCTTGTAAGTTTTGTCCTAATGTTTTGGGGTTTTTTTGAGATGGTGCCTGCTTTTTAATTTGTTTTATTGCATTTTAAGGCAATGCCAGCTTCATCTTTAGTGTCTCTGCACAAAATCTTCCCGAGCCCCTAGGGTTTGTTGGCTGTGGAAAAGGTACAGGTGAGTGGCATCGGCTGTCTGTGTTCATCTCTCTGAATTGTTACTGTGAAGTGTCCAGGTAACAGGGGATTGTTTTGCCCTCATGGTGTGCAGTTTTGAATACTGTGGGGTCTCAGTTCTGAATTTCATTTTGAATAGAAAGTAGAAAAAAAAAAACCCAAAAACTTAGTTCCCACCTCTGTGGAAGGCCAAATCTCTATTTTCTGTGTACTTGGGACCTCTTTCATTTCCAGAATTTAAGCTATGTGAAATAATACAGGAAAGGGAACTTTGTTCCTCTCTTGTCACCTTCTCAAGATTTATTGGGTCAGAGAGCAGAAAGTTTACTTTTTTTACCTTGCTACTTTATATATTGGTCTGTGAACACTTGGACTTTTTTTTGACAAAGTCTCTCTAGTAAACAAAATAAAACAGAATACAAGTAAAACCAGATATGAAATTCTAATATTTATGAAATCTCCTGCAAATAATGAAAAGAGAAGATATAACTCCTCTCAGAGATAGTGCTGAAAAAAGCTAAGTATGGTGAGACTTAAAAACTAAGATGACCTTGTGGTAGACCAGGACTAAGGAGAAGCTCATCCTGGTTCTTTTTTAGCCTTCTTGAGGGGCTTTGAGTGAATTAGTTCAGTTTTATCTCAGGAGTGTTTCCTTGCTCCATCTCCCTGCCTGGTCTGATAGAGTGATCCCCCTTTTCAAGAAGGGGGTTTCAGGGCTCTCAGTGTGTATTGGCAGAGACACAGTGGAGTTCTGATCAACAGAACCAACAATCTTTGCTTTACCAACAATCACTAAGCAGTGGTCCTGAGGTATTTGGGATTTGGATTTGTCCAATAGAACACTCAGCTCCTGAAACTGGGCAGTAGTTTCTGAGCAACGCCACATGGGTACAGGTCTCTGGCTGACATCAGCCAGCTGCATTCTTTCCACATCATTTCAAGAGCTATAAATATAAGGGAAAAAAGCCAACAAAGACCCCATATCAGAAAAACCTTTTCCTGTCTACCAGAAACATGAAGCTTGCATTGTGACAGAGAGCTGGAACAGAGAACAGCGTTGATAAATTGGGGCAGATTTGCAATGTTGTCCTGCCAATAAACTTGCCTGGGTGGTATTTTTAAATAATATGGAGAATAATATTTACTCTTGCTTGCATTCTTATATAGACACCATCAAAATGATCCCCAGTGGGATTTCATGACTCCTGAATTATTTAATCATTGCTAAAGAGAACAAGTGTCCTGGGTGTGAAACACAAGGTTTTCTTATGTACTGTGCATTAATACTGCTATAGGGGCAACAAAAATCCACAGCAAATGAAAATCTTTTCTATTAAAAGACTGTGAAGTACTTCCATTGCTGATGCTTCACCTGACATCTGCAGATTTCATTGTTTTTTCTTTCAGTTACCTAAATTGAGCAATGGGGATTATACTTTTTAATTTTTCCCCCTACTGTTCATCTCCATTTGTATTAACTAGAAATATTCCCCAGTTATGTCAGTGAAGATACTGAAAAATTGCTTTTCAGCTGGTGTTGACACAAAGTGAGCACATCAAAAGGAAGAATTGAGTTTCCTGTATCTCTGTTCATAATCTTTTCAACCTTGTGATTGTTATTAGTATTTTGTTTGGATTTTTTTCAAATATTACATAAAAATGTCCTAGTTATTTTTTTTTTCTTCTACAACTTCTGTGTTTGTGCTGTTTAACTGGTTTTGTGACTATATAGTACAAGGGAAGTCACATAGGTGTTTTATCATTATAAAGCTGCATGATTCATATGAAAGTTTTATATACTAATGCTACCTACAGTATCTGGCAGGTCAGTAAGGACATAACACTAGCACTAACCTGAAAATACATTTTTTGTTATGTGTGGATTTTTTGTGGGGGTCATTCCACGATCTTACTTTGCTGCAGTTCATCTAGAAGGCTTTGCAGATAAACAAAACCCCTGAATGGACTGTTCAGTGGGAAAAGTTGTGTATAATTTATACAGTACATGACCTTTAAAGCTCGACTTCTGAAAATGACCAGAGAGAAATGATCACTAAGAAGAGTTTATTTTGGCATTGTAAAATGAAGCAGTCTTGGTACAACTGACTACTGAGGGCTATGTACTTAAGTTTAATATGTGCTGTACAGTTCTTCCTCACCACTTTTACTTCAGTTCACTTTGAACAAATGACATTGTCTAGCAGGGACTGAGATTTGCAAAATTATGTTTTTAATGACATTTCAGAAAGATTAGTACTGACAGGTTTTTATATATATTTCCTATGTGGGGCCAACTCTTCCAGCCCATTTCCTTCAGTGATATCTGGAGAGGATCTGATAAGGTTTATACTGCTTTTCACAGTTCAAAGGGCATTGTCTTCCCCTTCACTCCAGCTGACAATAACAAAGTCAGACATATGTTATCACCATCACACAGGAAGCTGTGAGGCTGCTTGTGTTCAGCAAAGTACAAATGCAGGAAGAGCGTCAGGTTGGTTAAAAGCTGAGGGAGCTGTGCTAAGGTAGTAGAGAGCTGATAGTACTGTAACCAGCAATCTGTGTGCTGGGGATGTTTCAGTTCCAGGGAGGGTGGTTATCTATTGCTGATTGGTTTAATGTTATTATAACATAACTGCAGCTATCCATTTAAAACCTTTTACAGGTGAAATCATCTCCAGTGGTGGGGCTGCATTGCATTAGAGGAATAAATGCTAAGGTAATAAAGAGCAAAGATGCAGTGGGATTAAGTGGTAAAGAATTGAACATGAAGTCCACCTGATCAGACACAATCTCACTCTGTCAATTAACAAACAAGTCCTAAGGTGCCCTACATTAGTTCTGGATTTCCACATTTTAACATACAGTGTGTTGTGTATCAACATTAAAATGATGTGCAATATATTAGCAAGCTCATCTAGTGAAATGCTGTGAGTCATGACAGCCTAGTTCTGGGAAAAGTGCATTTTCCACCTCTCTGTAATTTTGGAATGGGAAAGGTGGCGTGAAGGAACCTTTATATACCAGCACTGATGTGCAGTATTTTGGAACCACAGTCATTAGTGCTAAATTTGGGTCTGTTTGCAGCTTCTCTTCTGCTTCCGGTACATTGTTTACTGCTTCCCAATAGGAAAGTCTTCCCAATACATTATATTAGTTCCTATCCTCTGGCTTTTGCTCAGCACAGAACAAATCAGCACACTGAGTTCCAGCTTCTGTCTCTAAGGACCACTTCAAGCTCTGCTGTGATGTACTGCCTCTACCTGGAATTTCTAGGCCACACCACAAATAACATACACAGATATCAGTGGGAATAGAGTAGAGTTATGTATGAAAGAACCAGAGTTAGTGTAAAAGAACTTCAGTTATGTTGACTGCTTGTCCATGCCTTCAGGGGAGTCAGGAATGGGGTCTGTATGTGTAAATGTCTGGGTTTGCATCACATCAGAAAGGTTTGTCAGGATTTTGCAGGGGGAAAAGAAGTGGGAAAGGAAGTGGATTGTTAATAGATAGAATATTTTCTACCAATTGGGAAACAGTTGTGTGATCATTACAGAGCTCTAGGCTGTGTAGACATGATGAGTAGCTGTGCACCTGTACCAGTGACAAGCATGGCTAGAGGGAAGAGCAAGGGCAGCCTCCAGAACTGAAGACAGGGTATTGCATGAAAAATTAAATGGCACTTATAGCTTTAGCCAAGCCTATTGCATGTCATTACACATCTGCTTTAAACTTGACTTAAACCAATACCTCTTCCCATGACTTCAAACTGAATTATCCATCACTACAGCAATCTGTAAGTCATATTTGTCATCCTTTTGTGTTAGCTGCAGTCCAAGTGCTGAAAAATCTGTGCTCACTGATAGAGTAAAAAGTAGAAGGTCAGTGAGGAAATGACCAGAATTAAACAGATGGTGAAACTAGAGAAACAAGAGATGAGGCTGAGGGAAACCTTTTAGGGTATTCAGAGCAGATGGCTCACTCAGAGAAGGGGTACTTGGAGGACTATGCTTGTGGTTCTACAAGAAACATGAGTGATATTATTTTTCTTCTGCCATCTTTGAATTTTTTTGTGTCTGTCTTTGCTCTGTCTTTGAGCAAAGCCAGTCAATTGACTAATTTGAGTTGAACTGCTGAGATCTGGTACTTTAGTTTTGGTATGGTCTGAGGTGAGTAGGTAGCCTGTTTGTATGTACAGTTGATCATCTTAATTAATCTGAAGCTTTTGATCTTTGCCTATCTGCAGTTGACAGAAATGGCTTTAAACACTCCCAGTTCTGATATTCTAGAAGACTGATTCTTAGCAATTCTCTCCAAAGCTTTGTGCAGCTTAATACAGATTTCTGTAGCCTCCAGTGAAACTCTGCACTGTGTGTGCATGCAGGCTGGAGCTACTGAGATGCTCTGAGCTACAAAAGTTTCCAAACATCTGATGACTGCACTTTCCTGACTGTACATTTTGGAAATAACTAAGAGGGCTTTTCTGTCCTAATGGATGTGCCTTTGTTATAAGGGGTTATATTGATAACTTTGGAATGCCATCAGGCTTTGAGGGGGTGCTTCAGAGCATTTGTATTAGGAAAATTTTTAGAAAGTGGTTTGTACTTTAAACATTGCTGTGCATTGGGATACAATGGACTCTTTCCCAGGTATGCTCAGTGGAATGTTTGTTAGCTTGGACTAGTATGTGTGAACAGCTCTGAACATTGGTCATGTTCAGGACTCCAAATGCTTCTTCAAGTCTGCATAGCAGAGACAAACCCCTTCTCTACATCTGCAGAACATCTGCAATGTATTTTACCCACCTGTAGGTAAAATTCTGGACTAGAAATTGTATTATATAGGGAGGGTCAATCCAATCCTTTGGAACCATGATAGTTAACCCTATGTTTGGGATCCTGCCTAAGGCCGGCCAGTTATTAGCTTTTTCATACCCTCAACAGGTCTCTGACAAATTTCCTTTCCAGCAGTGAAAATGGCTGCTGCTGGTTTCCCAATACTCCATTTGTTGAGTCAGTCAGTGTAGTGCAGGCTGGTATTCTCTTCACTGCTGAACTGTAATTTCTGAGATACAAAATCTACAAGTAGTTTTATGTATGCATATCTAGACAGATGTATATCTAGTCAGACCAGGTCAAAAATTAGTGGGTATTTTGCCACATGTTCCTCTTTTCTTAGTCCTTTACCCTTTTGCCAACCATATTAATGAAGAATTTATGCTACAAGTGCCCTGATTAAAGAGAATTTGATAATGTTGTGGTCCCAAAAGCTGTGTTATGCACCATTGGAACAAGAGATTATACCAAAACTACTTTTTATATCCAGTAGGTTTAACAGCCCTCAAGTGACAGAGAAGGAAGGAATTCATGCTTGTTGTTAAAAAAGCCTTCTTGTATTTGCTTGGTGCAATTTTATCTGAATGCTAGCTTTCTGTCTAAGTTTAGACAGAGAGCATTGTGACTACAGGAAGCCAAGTTATCTCCTTCCAGCCTCACAATCTTTCAAAAGGAATTTTATTGGAGTGGGAACAGCTTCAAACTGTGGAGTGTCACACTATGAAGCTGTGCTTGTCGTCTAATTTGTCACAAGAGGGGGCTGGAGTTCTTTGCAATGACTAAAAGCTGATCTGTTTTAACTGAATGTCTTTTAGTTGGTTGGTTGATCTTATTTTTTTGTGAGGATAAGGGAAGTCCTTCTCTTATGGGTTTTTTGTTGGATCCTACTGTTTTTCAAGGATAGACTTAAAAGTTATTGAAAAGCTTAAATTAAAAAAGGCACTTGCTAAGAAACCAATTGTTTTTATTTTGTACCTTGATGCCAAATACATACGTTCAAAAACAATGATGTAAAAAGGATTCTTGGGCATGGTCATAGTGTCTGGCAGTGAAATTCATAGATTAGGAGCTGTGAAAAAAATCTCTGTGAGAAACTGTATTTCTTTAGGGGAACCATCATGAGGTAAACCAAAGCCATGAGGTGTCCAAGCTAAAGTAAATGAAATAATGGTGCTTTGTAGACTTGAGACACTATCCCTGTTTTTACTGATATTTTTAGCATGCCAGCATCCTTTTTAAAGGCTCTGTCCTTTATTTGTAAAAGGGTGACAAATATCATTGTCATTGCCCTCTTTTGGAATGCTAACTTTGAGCAGGTTTTGGAAAAAGTAATAGTAGAGCTCTAGATCCAGTTTTATTTGGTGGATAATCTCTGAAGGATCTGGCAGTTTGGAGGATTCTATAAATTCTTGCCTCATTCATTCACCTTTTAGCATGCAGACCCAGAAGGAGGAGTATATTTCATTTATTAGTATTTATAGTATTTATAGTCTTTTCAGCACACAGTGCTGGGAGAGTCCCCACCTTTCTCAGTGCAGGAGGATGATGTGACTGAGGAGGCAGTGTCTTTCATGTCTAATGAATAAAAGGTCTGGAAGGGTCTGATCTCCAGCTTTACAGCAGAAAAAAAACTGGTCTGAAATGGTAAATGATTGCAAAGTCTTTGTTTGGCCAGTAGTGAATTATTATGATGCAAGAAAGGTAATGTAGAAGTTCTGTTTCTGTCAGTGAGTACCTCTAAACCTACTTGTTCTTTCCAATTCTGGGAAGAATTTAGTAATTTATTTTTAAAATATTGGTTTATGTGCCTTAAGTCTTAGAAAACCTTTCTCATTCATATCTACATTAGCCACATTCTCAGTTTCTATTGAGTAGTATTAAATGCCTGTAAAAATCATGAAGTTTGGACCTTTCTCTAGAAAATCTCACCCTGCAGCAATAAACTGATTTCATATCTTGCACATCTGGCAGCAATTCAAATGTTTTAAAACACCACCAATGCTCCTGGAAGATCTCTGTACACAGCTGAGTGGCTTTGCAGGGTGGGGTCAGTGGCTTTTTCATTTTATGCCTTAATGGTTCAGTGTCTGAGAATATTCATTGTGTGAATTGTCTTTGAACTAAAATAATAGAATACAAAAAATTCTGTATTTTTAGGAGAGAAATGGTTTTCAAAGCAGCAGCACATATACTTTGAGAAACACTACTTATAATTAATGCAAAATGATGAATAATTTTTAAACACTGTTATTAACACATGTGAAAGCATATAGGCAGCAGACTGCATGCATCTCTTGTGAGCTATAGCATAATAGAGGTCTATTTTTTGTTCCTGAAAAAGAACACAACTTTTCCTTTTCAACTTTGTTTAGTTAATTTTGATATTCTGTTGAGAATGGCAATCAAAGAAGGGAAAGAAGAGAGAGAGAAAAAATAATAAAGTAAAAGAAATTAGAGAAAAAGAAAAGAATACAGAAAAAAATCTCTTGGGCATTGCAGTGGTAAATAAAATAGCTCAGACTTAAGTGGGTTTTGTCTTAGAATTACTGAAGAATTGAAGAGGGATTATATCCTCACTCTTTTCTGCTGTTGTTATTGAGTACAGCAGAGTTCACAAATCAAATGTAGGGCACCATAAATGGTTGCCACAATGCAAGCTGTGGTTTGCTTTGTATTTACTCTTGGGAACTTTGAACAAAGGTCAGCACTAGTTCCATCACCCCTCCCATTTGTATTTTCCCACACTTTTCTTTTTCCCACAACTGAAGGAATCTATCTGGTGCTCACTTATGTCCATGGTGTTGTTTCATGTTTGAAATGTGACATGTAATAATCATAAACTGGAGTTTTATGAGATGCTGTCATTAATTCTGTCATGTTTCTGTCAGTGAAATGAGCACTCTTTCCTCCTCTTGTTTTCAAGCCAGGAATACTTTTTCTTTCATTTGCAATCAATTCTCTTCTGTAGATTTTTTTTAAGGTTTTTTTTTTTTTCCCCAACAATGTTTTTTTTCTTTAGAGCAGAGTCTGGACATGAAGATTTTTTTCAGCACTACTTCATTGTGACCAAGAATTCAAAATCTAAGGGTAGGCACTGGCTGATCACCAGGAATTGTAGAGTACACTCCATTTACCTTCTCCTAGCTTATTGTTTGTGCTGACCTTGATCCCCAGCTGAAAGATGTAAAGAAGGCTAAACACCCTTTTTATTTTTGTGGGGATTATTGCTGCAAAGAATAGGATCCATGGGGAAAAAAGAAAAAATGTGTTTTGCAAATTTTTGTTTTTAATTTCTCTTCAAAGCATCAGGTAGAGCCTTTTCATCTTTCACTTCACAAAGTAAGAAAATCCCAGTTCTTTGTTATATGTGATAGAGTTTCAAATTGATACAGGTTTTAAAAACAGCTGGCAATAGAGAAGACTCTGTAGGTCATGGTCTTCCCATCATAAAGTCTTTGCACTGCTCTTCAGCTGTTCAAATAAACATACCTCTGCTTCTTGCCTTCCTGCTGAGAAATCAGTGCATGAGCCCAAAGAAACAGGTGTCATGCTACACTACCAAGCAGAATAGCATTTTGTTTGGAAGACCTTTCTACTGATGCTGTTAGTTCACTTACTGTCTTCAATATTAAAGATATCAAGTTTTAAAGAGCCTCACAGGGTAAAAGTTACCAGGGAAATTTACTAGGCTTGTGTGTCTTTTAAGACAAATATATATTTTGCTGACACAGTTGTTTCTGTTGACCTTGCTTTAAGCAGGAGGTCTGCCTACAAAACAACCATAAGTTCCTTCCAGTTTAGTGACCTTATTATTTGATGCTGGTGACATTACTGCATGGTATGAGTAATCCATTTATCCTAGACAGGTAAACCTGGATAAAACACCAAATGGGCCTATCAGCTGTTGCTCCTGTTGTTTTCATGCTGCCTTTTTGTGGTCTGCAGACAGGAAAGCTCTTGCATTGGGAAATTCTGTTTTTCTCAGGTGAAATTCTTCTACAGTCTGAGCAATGAACCAGCTAGAGTGATAGTGGCACAATGAAGTGTTCAGCTCAGGAATACCAGAATGTCATTGGCAACAAAGCAATTTTGCCCAGTGATCTTGAATATCCTGTGGGAACAACAAGCAGCTCTGGAATACAATGCAAACTGCGCTTAAAATATGAATAGAGGAGTCAAGAGTGTGTATTTGAGAAAGCCCATTAAAAGAGTGCACAGAAAAAGGCTGAGCATTCTGAGATGTGCAGAGTTAGCTGTTAACTCAGTTTATAGCTGAACTCATTGTTGGCTCTTGGTCAGTAATGGATATCCTCTCATATGCAAGAAATCAGACAAAAAAACCCCAAGTTTTATTGTATCCTGTTCTGTTAAATAAACTTCTTTGCTCATTCTCAGCACAGCTGAGATGCCATTATAATAGCTCTAATATTTTCCTAAGTAAAAATACATTCAGAAGGAAGGGTAAAAATAATCTCTGAAATATATTTTAGTTCAAAAATGAAAAAAAGAAAAATCAACAAGCAAATCTGTCTATTGTTACCCTGAAGTTTTTTAGATCACTATTCTTCTGACAGCCAAAAGTAATGAAAAGAAATGGGTTAATTTTCTCTGCCAAAAACATAATAGAAATTGGACACTTCAGGTTTGGGGAGTTTTTTGGAGGGGAGTGGGGGAATCAATCAAGTCCTCTCTGCCTAAATCTCCAATGTTAATGATAATAAAAAATTAGTACTTTCTGAAGAAGAGCATTTAAGACAAATTTCCTGACCAGATTTAGTTTGTTATTTTATTTGATAATGCTTGTAACACTGCAAAAGGGTTCTCTAGGAAAAGAACAGGACGCTAATGACTGATTCATTTGCTGACATTAGCTGTGGGAAAGTCACCTTTTGGCAATTATATTTTGCAAATGCAATTCTGGTAGCATAAAGATTGTAAGCACTGAGGTTTCTATAATTAAGGTTACCTTCACTTGCTCTTTATTGAATTAGTTCTATTTTTCTACTATAAGGGTGGTATTTCCAGTACCCTGTTCCCATGGGAAATTTTATTTATCAAGCCTCATTGGATGCCTTGTTATGAAAATGTATACCCAACTCTTTGCTAAGTTAGCTGATTAGTTTGTATCAAATATCACCATCTGTTCTTATTATCTGACAGAAAAGCAGATGATCAGGCTAGAGGTGCCTTAGGGCCAGTGTGAGTTGAAAGTTCAGATGTTAGATACACTGGCATAAACTGTATCTTCCTTCCTACCATAGAATTGGATGAGAAAAGTATTAGAGGTACTGCTTCTGTGGTTTGTTCCTGTTTCTTTGGGAAGGCACACCCTCAGAATGTGGGAAAGCAGTGTCTTTCTCCTGAGTGCTGTGATTATTCCATCCCTAGGCTGCTCTGCTGGCTGCAAACATGTGCTGTGCAGACACTGTGGGCCACAGTGAGAATGGAGTTAAAATCTGGGAGAGGAGCCTCTGCTGCTGCTCAGATTCCCTTTTACTTGGCAGCTGAGCTCTGTATGGTGCTATAAATCAGGTAGCCATAAAAAGAAAAAATTGTCACAGAAGGAAGTGGAATACGATAAACTTCTGTTTACAGCCCAAGTGACTTCCTTTCGAGCTCTCCTTTTAGGAAACAGAAATATCACCCTAAGCTATTTGGTGAATTAATGCCCATTGAATCTATTCAATACACATTCATTGCTCTTGTGATGGAGAATAGACACTTTATTTGGAGACTTGGGCTCTTTATGCTGAGCACTGTCCAAGAGCATATTGAAAAGACTGAGCTGGCTCTAAAGGCTTTACATTTTAATATACCAGACAGAGAAAGGAAAGGGCTTTCTTTTTCCTCCCTCCTCCCCCAACTGTAGGATATTTGATGCATGTTTGTAATTCTGGCTAGATGCTTTTCTTGATGGAGAACCACACAATTTCAGTGTGGCTATTCTGACTGTAAATGGACTCTTACTAAAACTTGTATGTAGTTTCTGTGCTTCATTAAAATACTACAACACAACACAGCTTTTAAAAGAAGGCACAAAGCACTACATTGAAGGTGGACTGTACTCTTCAGAGTGACCTTGTTCTGTCACTCATTCAAAGCTACACTGATGCAGTGTGCTCATCAGGGAGATACAGTTCAACTGATGACTGGCAGTGGTATTTCATGGTGTCATTGCAGTGTTTAGGAACTTGGCTCTTGGGCCCTGCGTGCATTGTGCCATGCAGGGAGCATAAATTCCAAGTGATTGGTCCTGTCTTAATAAGTTTAATCTACAGGAGAGGGAAAAAAAATAAAAAGAGACACTGACATATAAGGAATTAAATAAATGGTCAAGATGAACAGGTGAAAAATATCCTATAAAAGCACATTTGCTCCTGAATCCTAGAGTGCCTTTTATTCCATTTTCCCAGAAACAGAAAACTGGTAAACTTCAGCATTTCAATAAAACAAATGACCTAAAACCACTGAATCAGTGATTTAAAATCCAATCTTTGGAACAGTTTCTTATGGCCAGCCACCAGTAAGCTTGATGATTCCCTGTGATTTCTTACACATTTAGAGCTCTCTGTTTAACTACAGTATTAGGGAAGATGAAGGAATGAGTGGAGTTTTTATAGAGTTTGCTGCTTAATCTTCAAATTATAGTTAGACCCCTACCTGATACTATGAAAAGATGTGAGAAGTGTTCAGTGTTTAAATCATGTTCTGTCTGCAGAGAATACAGATTTTTTTCAGTCTTCCTCAGCTGCTGTGTCTTCCCCTGTAAATTTTGTGATTCTGACTAATATAAATACATCATATTTTCCTTTATTAATAGTTCCCAGTGTCAGATGTGATAATAAAATACATGTCTTCATTTGTAGTTTGGATTTTGGAAATCCCCATAGACCAACTGAGGAAGTGCAAAGAGACCAACCTGAAATGTCCTGGGAGAATTTCCAAAAAAAGCAAAACAGCAAGAAATAGAAGTCAAAATAATGTCTTTAATTCTCTATGCCCTAAATTCTTAGAACACAACTACTGTTTCACCTCTGGCAAAATCACAGTGTTATGATTTTGATATTTTGCAGCTACTGTAGACTGAAAATATTTAAGGCTGTAGTTAGTGACTATCTCTGTTCCTGCCTCATCAGACCCTGTCCCACAGCTCTTTAATATTGAATGCCTGTGTTGAGCTCACCTGAGAATAGGTCTGAAAACAGAGAAATTAAATATATGCAGCCAGCTGGGGTCTCCCTGCTTTCCTTCCCAGTTCAGTGGAGGACTGTGGCCTGTGCAGACTGGTTTGGATAGGGCTTGGTGTCTTTTTCTCTCTGCTGCTGCCCTGACTTTTGCTCTTGCCTGTTCATGGCCTGCTTTGACTTCAAATCAGTTTGTAATACTGGCCCTACTTGGGGCAAGACACTGTTCCAAAAGTTAAGTTTCAAGAGATAATATAAGATGAAAAAGTATTCCCAAGGGATTGTGCAGAAAGCATGCTTATAATTTTTGGGAACGTGTTCCTTAATTCTTGTGTTTTTGAATAAATCTTCTACAGTTATGAGACTTCAGAGACATCAGAGTATAATCTCACAGATCATGGTAACTTGAGATATATAGAATAAAATTAATAGATCTTGTAGTTGCTTTCTCTATGGGCAGAGTTAATTTGTTTTTACTGTGGAAAGGGGGTTCCATGGTGGGAGTTTACTATGTTTACTGTGACTCTGCGCGTGTTTTTTTTTTTTTTTTTTGTTTTTTTTTTTTTTTTTTATTATTCAAAGACAAAATGTTAGGGTGGAAGATCTGATGTCAAAACTTCCCAAGATAAGCAAAACTTCTTAATGCTGCACCTGTTAAAATAAATAATTGTGTTGCATTTAGTGGGACTAGATGTGCTGGCAGCTTGTGCACTGAAATGCTTTACAGGAGGCCAGCCAATTCATTCTATAGCTCACCTAGTGCACCTTTATTATGATGCTGTTGCTGGTGAATATATGTGCATAAAGAAAAAGGAATTACAGATTTCTGTAATGAGCCTTTAGAAGATTGACCTCACCAAAGTAATTCATCAACAACACACTTCTTGTCAATGATTAATCCTTATGCTTTACTAATTCTACAAAGCTGTTTGGTTTATAGCAAACTATCACTGAGCACACAATACTGCAGAGTTGGTGCTATGTAGTTAGGACTATTGATTAAATCCTTTGGGGTTCTTAGCATCTGACACAAAGGTGATCATTTCTTCCTTCTCTGATTTTTCTTGACTGTGTGTGATGTTTTTGTGCTAATGCCCTCTCCCCAAAGGCGTGTCACAAGGCTCATCTTGGTTTTGCCTTTGCTGGTTAACCTTCATGAATGGAGGTTGTTGTGCTTCTTTTGTCTGATGTGAATGCCTGCTTCATGTACTCACACTCCTGTCCTTCCCTCTTTGGAGATCAACATATTGATCACATATTTGTATGAAATGTTTTTACTTCATATAACAGATGAGATCCATATGAAAATTTATTATTAGATTCAGTTTAATCTCTCTCCTGGCAACATTGTTTTTTTAATGCCTGGCACGATACATGATACAAAACTGACATCTGGGTAACATTCATGAGAGACACTTCAGAAGTTCTTTTCAGATTAAACATTTTTACAACCAAGCTCTGCAACCATTTAGATGAATGTGCTTGAATCTCACAGAGTGAAAGGCAAATCTAAATGCTGCTCCCTGGGACACATTTTCCTTCCTTCCACACATTTTTCTGGAGGACTTTGCATCTCACTCTAACACCAGCACCTGCTCCTTTCAGTGGTTGTTTCCTTGGCCCAGCAACTCTAGCTGGCAGCAACTGTGTTAAGCTACAGCATACACAAGAGAAGGCTTTTGAATTTGGAAGAGCTTTCATTGCTCCAGCAGCTGTTCCTGATGTTCCATCAGAAATCTGGGTGGAAGTCAGTTGGAGCACATGGACTTAGGTGTCTTTCTTGTGAAGTTATTACATTATACTTTCTGAAAGTTCAAGGATCTTTTAAAAGTGATTTAAGAACCAGCTATTTGTTGTCACATACAGTAATTTCTAAACTGCATTTTTCCCCATCAATTCTATGTGGGCATCTCTTTTTAAAAGTAATTTTTATTCAAGACTGCAAAACATTGGTCTAAACAGATTTTGTTAATTAAGCCTTTTCTTCATAATACCACATTTCAATTATAATACTAGATCTGGAAATATGTAATATTCTCCTTTCTAGCAGCTCTTCATTTCAATATTCTATTTCATAAGAGCAATAGTAGAAAGAACAGCCCACAACGAGTATAGAAGAGGTATAAAAATGCATCAATATCCCATAAGGAATAAAAAACCACTATTTTTGTTCAAGAGCTACTACAGCAGCCTAAAAGCAGCCTCACAGTCAGGCAGGCAATGGTTCAGTTAATTGATTTGTAATGTATATGATAAAATTCTTTCCCCGGCTTGGAATTTTCCTCAAGGCTAGATAATTCTAGGGAAATTATTTCAGATTTTTTTCTCTTTTGGTGTAAATGATACAGTTCCATAATTTTGGAGCCTTGTATATAATGACTAATTTAGATATCACACACAAGTAGGTTATCATGTTATCTCCAGTGTCTACAAACATGTTTAGTATCCATGCTGCTGGACAGACACTTGTGCCTGTCAGCACATCTGTCCTGGGCAGAACAGAGGTGCTGACACCACACTTGCCTGCTCTTGTTCTCTCCAGGCTGGTGCCTTTTCCTCTATTGTTCTTCAGCACATTGAAGTAGAAATGTTGATTTCAGCAGATGGCTGAAGAGGTAGCAGAAGGGTTTTCAATGCACATCTTCCATAGTCTCTAACAAGTTTCTCTCTTTAAAATAATGAATAGTTTATCTTGGCTGGTGATACAAAATAATTGCCAAAACCACCAAAAAGCCCCACATAACTTATATTAAACTCTGTTTTTGCATGAATAGAATGAATAAGGCAGAGGAAACAACGGTGTCATAAGATTAACTTGTGTTGAGTTGCATTGTGAGTTTTGGTATGAATGGTGCTTATTATGCCTGGGCTTGTGCAGTGACCTGTACACATGCCAAGCTGCCTCTCTGACCCCTTCCCCCTACACATGTTTACTGTTGCTGGCTTAGAACTGTACTCAGGGTTTATTTTGAGAGCTGTCCACAGTCTTGAGCCAGCTGTTCATGCCTTCTGCAGGTCTGTGGGAGTCCCTTGGAGCAGAAATGCTCTGCACTGCTCACCAGGAGCCAGTAATGCTCTGAGAAAGTGCTGGCTTCTGAGGAGAATTCTTTTGCTTTAGAAAGGAGCAGAAATTGTTCATCCTGTGTTTAAAATGTTCTATTTAGCAGCAGCAGCAGAATCCACCTGCTCCTGAGTCACACACAGTGCAATGTATGTTGGGTGGATGTAGCTCAACAACATTACTTCTGCTAGATTGGTTTCCTTGACAATTTAACTGCTAATAATTTAAGTTCTTTGCTTAATGAACCATGCACATAGTTATGTCATCTATGTGTAATTAGTTTCTCTACCAAAGTAAAGCTCAAACATTAATATCACTATCATTTATGTTTATTTAAACATTAATATCACTAGGTACCAAAAAAGGGTCCTTTTACTTCCCTAAAGTGCCCTATGAAATGCACCTTTATAATACCTTAAAGGAGAGCATACCTGTAACAGTTCCTTCACTTCAGATGGTATCTACTTTCTCTTCAGCCTGCTTGGTACCTTCTCTTAAACTAGAGAGAAAATATAAACTTTGTGACATTTCCAAGAAGCTGTTCTCTATTTATGCTAAGATAATTCTTAGCAGGTAGAGTGAACAGTAAGTAATAACTATGGTTTTTCAAAACCAATTCATAGGGAATAATTTCTTCCTGTGTCCTAATTTATGAGTTTGATAAGATTTATGAATGGAATCAAAATATTCTCATGAGCTGTTGGTGGTTTTTAACAGTGTCCACTAAAGACTTTGGCTTATTTTTGTAAGGAATCTGAAAATAAACCCCCAGGAGATTCAAGTTTGGTTAATTAGATTTTGAAATGATCTAGACACATGGACTGTTTCCTTAAGGTTTATTTTTTTTTATTAAATATTTCAGGTTCAAAAAGATTATAGATTATTTTTGACCCTCTTTTCTACTCTGCAGATATATGCACATCTGGAGCATTTGAAAAAATCTGTTACAATATGAAGTTACGCAATTGTCTAACATTAATACCAAAAATCTTTGTAGTGATTTTTGGCCTGCAGTTTGTCAAGATACCTTATGATGTTTGTACCAAATGCAAAATCATTGCTACAGATCATCACACCATCTTTAGGTTCTCTTTTCTGGGGATTTTTTTCTAAATTAGATTGAAAATGTCACTAGTGGTCTTCCATGGTTTGAACCGGCTGTTTAGAAAAATGCAATTTGCACAGTGAGTTAGAACCACAATAAAAGGATTTTCCATGTCTTTTCCTTCAGAGAATTCTGAGAGGTGTGGCACATTCCAAGTGCAGTTCTGTAAATGGAGACTGCACTCTTTGAAGAGTTTGAGGATTCAGAATCCCTTGGTGGCCTCTGGGTACATCCCGTGTTCCATATCTCCAAGGATTTGGTGTGCATGGCTGCCCAGATCCGACTGCAGCTCCCTGTCAGTCTCCTCTCCTGACACCCCTTGGCCAGGGTGTGTCCAGGGTGCTCCTTCCTGGGATGCCTTGTGGATGTGTGCAGGGCATGGTGCTGCCATTGTCACCAAGGCACTGACAGGCAGCCACACACAGTGTGTGATTTTGTGTTGTGGCTGATGTGAGAATACAGACGTGTCCTCTGCACTCTCCTGGAAGACAGAAAAATAGAATCAGCACTTCTGAAATGATTGAGGGGCAGAGATGAGAGTACACTGAGGACTGACCCACAGCTGATCCAAAGAGAATACCTGCAGCTGCATGTGCAATAATTACAGAGAGAAATGGGTATAGTCTTGGTCAGGTACAGCTCTTTGCTTGCTCTATGGTCACTACTTCTTCCATGTATTTATGTTGGTTGTTGAAATGGTTGGTTCTGTTAGCACTAAATGCCTCCCCACATCCTTCCATAGCTTTTTTCAGGCTCACTTGTGTTTTAAAATCAAAGACAGGCATGCAAAACCATCAACAAGGATAACAGGGTTATATATTTATCTCACAACAGCCAATTTTAAATGTCACTCATAGAGAACAATCAATATTGTTTACCTGTATAGGTTCACATTGCATGTGGAAGCCAATCAGTGAAGAATTATCTTTGACCTAAATGACAGCCATCTACATTTTGCTTTTTCACCAGTAAGTTCTCCACTGCCTTATTCTTATTGCACTTGTGATAATGTCTAGCAGTTAAGAGAATCAGAATATTTTAAAAGTTTTTTTCCCTAATTTTCCCAATTATCTTAATTTCTCTAATAGCATCATGCTCTCCAAATGTGGCTGTCAGTGTATTTCATTGTGTAAAATATTAGATGTCATTGTATGTAATTATTTGAAATGTGAAGCCCTGTGCAGATTCCTTACACTGCACATCAGCTTTTTCTATAGAAGGCATGAATAGAGGTTTTTTAAGACAGGCTTTGTCCTGAGGACCTGTATTGTGAAGTTAGCATATATGCTAATGAAAGACATGCAATTAGATTGCTCAGCAAAGCCTCAGCATTTTCAAACCACTTTTATCTTAAAACATACCACAAAAAATGGGCTGTGCTCTTTGTTGCTCAACTAGGTATTAAGCCATACAATCTCTTTCTGATTAGGTTCCCTAATTAAATAAGACATCTTTACAAAATACTTGTGACCACAAACAAAGCTGGCTCAGTTGTGCTTTGGTTTGGAGGTTTTATTTTCTTGGTGGTTTGTTTTGTTTTGTTTTTAATTATTTTTTAATTTTTTTAGAAAAGCACGAAATTCAAAAGCAGATACCTTGAAATATGAGAAGCCTTTTGAGTAATCCTTGAGTAACTAAAAATTCTGCATCAAACTCCAGTAGTAAAAAACTTTTAATTATGATAATATAGTGGCATTTTGAATTTGATCAACTATTCAGAGAATCTTTAGTAAAGTCATAAAAAAATCCATCTTGCAGTGCATATTAAATTTCTGTTTGACCCATTTCTCTGTCTGAGACAGCTGTCTTTCAAATTAGTCACTTAAATTCAGGAAAGTCTAAACTAGTGAATTAATAGAGTCTCTCTTCCAACAAATGTTAGGTTATTTAAAAGGAAATCTATTAATTATGTATAGGAAAAAGATGGTTATTAAATTTTGGAATGCAAATTTAAGCATAAATATTAAAGGCAAAGATTGAGCAAGCACATAAAAACACATCTCTATTATCTATAGAGGAGCTCTTAGATTTACAGTTCCACTTTTTATGTTTATTGAAATACAGATTTTTAAGTGTAAGCTACGAGTTCCTCCTGTCAAAGTTTATGGCTTACAGTAGATGTTTATGTGAGTATCAGCACAATAAAACTTTCACAATTGGGTAGTTTAGTAATCACACGCCTCCAAGAGCTGCAATAGCTTGAAGTGCATTCCTTTGACATGCCACAGTGCTGTTCTGAAGGAGAAATGCTCCTTAAAATCAGCCACATCTGATCCAACCCCACCCAGTCTAGCCCTTGTGAAGATGCTGTGGAGCTATCTCCTAAAGGATATCTTTAATTAAAGAGATGCCCAGCTCTGCAGAATGATCTCCTAACCCTGCAGGGCCAGAACAATGAGTGACAGGAAAGAAGCAACTCTGTTTTGCTATGGGGGACTCCTATGCAGAGGAAGGAAAAGTCTCATCAGGAGAGCTTCCATCTGCTTCAGGATGTGCTGAAATGGAAAGGACTGCCTCTGCCAAGGACACACTTTGCATACTTTTGGCTGTGCTGTGTGAAGGGTTTTCTTTGTGTGACTAGGCTTTACAGTAAATTTCTATAAATCTGATGGTCTAAGAGATTACTAGAAATTCTGTTAATCAGCTAGAAATTCTGTTTAATCAGCTTCTGATTTAATATCCTAGCCATATCTTGTACTGAATTCTAGTCTAAGCCTCCTAGACTTGCTGCTGCTGTTCCATGTTGTAACTATCAGTAACTAATCACTGATTGTGAATGATGATGATTTAGGATTACCATGGTGGCACAAATGCTCCTTTGGAAATAAGTCACTGTAGCCTACTCTTTTACTTACCAGTGTAATTTAGATTAGTATTGCTGGCAATTGATTCAAAACTAAGTAGTTCTAAAAGGATGAACATTTTTCCCTTAGTTTGTGCACATATTCTATTCAACCCCTGGGTAAGATGTTCAATACACAGCAGATAGATTTATTGATGTCATTTTCTTTGTGGTTTGCCTACAAAACTAGGAGCTAGAACTCATATAGAATCAGTAGACCCAGGGCAATTATAATTTAGGACAGGGAGAAAATTATTTTTTATAAAAAGAAGTATTTGCTCAATCTAGTCAACACAAGCCTTTTCTGTTTTCAAAGTTGATTTCCTTTACTATTGCACAATGCAGCCTGGAGATACTGTAACAACCTTCTAATTAAAAACAACCTGAATTGCCATGGTGACCAAAAAATAGAAGTGCTTGCCATAGACCAAGTAAGGAATAAGGCAGGCTGGGAATGTTAAAATACCATTTCTGGAATTTTTATATATGTAAACATAGTTCTATGGAGTTAAGTCTCTGGTGTACACATCCACATATCCGTGGCCTGGGCTGTGTCAGCAGAAGTGTAACCAAGGTATTAAGGGATGTGATTTTTATGCTCTACTCAACCACTTGTTAGGCCACACATGGAAGGAACACTGTCCAGTTTTGGTCTCCCCGTCTCAAGAGGCATTTTAAAGCTGGAAAGGACCCAGCAGGGAATTACCAGGATGATTAGAGGGTTCTAGAACTTGAGAAATGAAGAAAAATTGAAGAAAACAGGTTTGTTGAACCTAGAGAAAAGGGTGGTCAGGGGAGAGAATCTTATCACAGTGTTGTAATACTGGAGGGTATTTATAGACAAGACTGAGGTTCTTTTGTCACTCCTCTCATGAGAACAATTAGACATTGGAACAGGTTATCCAGAGAACTGTCTGAGTGTCTCTCACAGGAAATATTTAAGACCTGCCTGCATAGAGCCCTGGATAACATAACCTAAAGCCCTATTTGCAACAGATTAAACCAGAGTATTTCCAGGCTCCCTCCCACCCTAAGCTTTTCTCAGGAGGTAAAAGCTCTCTATGCTCAGGAGAGTAGATCAGTCATTGACAAAACAGAGATGATGATCAAGTCCACTATAGGCTAAAGTAATTCAGTCTCCGAGATGATGTTTCTCTTCCTTTCCTTTCGTTTGTGTGTGTGCCTTTGCTGTCTGCAGATTCATGCATTTTTGGGTCACTGATGTTACCACAGCACCCATTCCAGCTGCCACGTTGTTGTCATGCAGCCTCTGTGGACTCCTTATGTGGATTTATGGAACCTTTGTCAGGCTTCACCAAAACACACCAAGATATGCCTTTTATTTTTTTTTCTTCTTCTCCTCAGTAAGTCCAATGGGAAGACAGGAACATTCTTTCTAAGATACACCAGGGTTGTTTGCAAAGTTTAGATGTCTGAATACTTTGTATGAGAGGCATCATACCCCTTCCACTGGGGAGGTGTATTTTACAAGCTTAAACCTCCTAAACCTGTGACTGTTTATTATTATTATTATTATTATTATTATTATTATTATCATTATTGTTATCATTATTATTGTTACTATGTTGTTTTTTCTCATGTCTTGCTGAGACTGATGAGCTGCTTTACAGCATAAAGTCTCAGAGCCTGTCAGGGAGAATGATGATGAGTATATGAAATTGTACCCTTTTTGAAAATCTCAGTTATCTCTTCTTATGTTATTCTGGTAACAGTCATGCCATGTGGCCAAGTATTTCTCATTCAGAAGGTATTTCCTATGCAGCTGCAGTCAGACACCTCTGCAGGAGGTGTTTACAAACAGAAGTATAGATTATCCCTGGAATTGCTGCAAGTGGAAGTTTTATTTTAAATTTTTAATGTTAAAAATTTAATGCAACACTTTTGCTGCCAACATTTGTATAATAAATATCAAAAATAGAAAAGAATACTGAAAAAATGTCCTCATTTCTTTTATCCTAAGGTAATTTTTATGGGGGCTAATACACTAAGTAAGCATTCTGAGGCTGCTGTTCAGCTTGTCCATCAGACTGGATCTTGCCTTACCTGGGAAAGGATTTTTGAGCCTCATATTATCTTAAGGAAAATATGAGGCCTATATATGACTTGAATCTCTTGGTATTGCCTTCCAGCGTGCATTCTGAGGGAACTATTTAATTAACAAATTATTTGCTTGCAGGGGTTGTGACCAGAGCCTGGGCAGTAAGGTGATACAAACACACCTGCTTGGTTTACATCTCCTATCTCTATTCTTGCTCAGCTGAAGCAGATAGACAATGTGAAAACCTGGTGACTAGCAGATATGAAAATTGTCTTTCCTCCTTTTCTAAATTTAGTGATCAGCTGTCACATGGAGAACCTCAAACCTGAACATTTATGTTTTTCATCTTACACAGGTGCCTCAATATTTGATTTTAAAAGCTTGTTTTGGTGTAAGACAATCAACAATATACTGACCAAGAGAAGACTTAGAGGCATGTAAATGCTATAGTATTAGCTCATGTGGTGATTCAATTTTTCCAAGTGAAAGCAATTGAAGGGCATTATGAATTATGGAGTCTAGTCTACATTCAGAAGGTAATGTTAGATTATTTTAAAATATTGCACTAGTAATCTTACAGTTCAAACTTACCTAAGAAGAGCAGAGCTGAATTTCTTATGAGCTTGGAATACAGAAGACTTACACATAATCAGAGACAGGTTTCATGTCGCTGTCATTTATTAGGACACACTGATCCATGAAGAATATATTTGTTATACAGCTGCACAAGAGTCCGATTTTCTTGATTTCTTTGTGATGCATAGGAGGATTGAAGGCATAGAGAATGCAAGGATGCATTCTGTTCCCAACACACCAGTTATGTCTCAAGAAGAATTTGGACAATTGTGAAGCACAGCACGTAGGAAGATAGCGATAGAAATCATGGTTAGTAGAGAAATGTCTAATAAATCATCAGTGTGAGCATCAGCAAAATTTATGGCTGAAATGAAAAAAGTAAAAAAGGCATAAAGATTTTTCACTGTCATGTTAGTAAACTTTCAATTTAATATATATAGCATAAGATGTCTTTGGGATGCAGTGCAAAGGTAGGGGAGAGACAAGGAACAGGTAAGAATAGATGGGAAGGCAGGGAAATACAACAAAATTGAGGAAAAAAATAATCATGTAAATTATTTTCTTGAAAGGAGAAAATATTATATTCAAACTGAATTCCTTGCCAACAGGTTGGGACAACTCTCGCCATCTCATCTGACTTGTTTTGCATTTGAAAAAGATCACTCAAATTTCTTACAAAAAAATAGCAGTAAACATTTCTTGGTCTGTAAAGTGTTGCTTGTTAACTCTGGTGAAATTGTTAATTCAGAGCTGGTTTAACTCAAAATAGTGTAATTTACAAAAGACTTACTGTGATTCCTCATTAAAAAGGAATTTAATTTCACAAGTGTCCTGGAAGCTGGGCTGTACCTCTTGTGTGGTGAGACAGACCCACATAAAGTAAGCAGAAGCTTTCTTAGGGTCGTATTGTTACTGACAATTTCTGATAAAATACATTTCTGGTATCTCCCATGGGGATGTTGTCAGTTCAAATAATTAGTTCCTTTCTAGTCCTCTCTTCCCCATTTTTGTTCTGCATCTGTTTCCCCCCATATGTCTTACCTGGGTAACTGCTGCCCTTCTCTTAAAGTTTGTCTTTTCTTTCTCACTATTTTTATAAAATGCTTGATGGATCATTTCTTATATGAACCCTTGTAATAATTTCTGAATTTACTGTTAGTTTATGTGATGAGTAACAAACTAGTTCTTTAACTCATTTTTCCAATTTCTGCCCTTTCAAGGTAAGCCTTAATCTTTTCCTTTTTATAACAGTAAAGCTATTCTCAACCTGTTGACTGTTGAAGAGAAATCAATACCTTTCTTTTTGATACTAACATCAAAAAGAAAAACAAAAAAACCCCACTTGAAATCTGAAGATAAATCCATAAAACAGATTCTCATTTGAGAAGCAGTAAAGATAAGGAAGTGAGCTGGCTTCCCACTGGAAGAAGAAGGAATTTTAATGCTTACTGACACAATCCTTCTTACACCTAACAGCTTGGACACTTTTGTGAAATCTTTCAAAACAACAATTGCCATAGAAGGAAAAAACCAGCTTGCAGACAATACCTTCTGTGACCTCAACACCCAAATCCTAGCCCAGAAAACAAATGTTTCTTTACTTCTCAGATGTTCTCAGCAGAATCACAGAAATTAGCCAGGAACTTATGCTGAGGGCCAATGTCCTTTGGGGGAACAAATCTTGTATTTCAGAAACATGAGACATGTTCTGTCGACAAAATTAATGATGTTACAAAACATTATTATAATTACTCATGCAGAACTTGATTGATGCAGTATGTTCTGAAAGTTCCCATCATATTATTCATAACTGTCTTCTTTCGAAGAGCAATGAGATGTTCTGACTATACAGTTTCCCTTCTGGGAAGGAGTATTTTGTGTTTTGCAAGTTTTTTTTTTTTAAAGTCATTTATGCACATACCAGTTACACAAAAGGATAATTGTGGTTTAGAATTGTTGAAGTATGTCAGCTGGGATGGGCTGCTTTACTTATTAGGGCTGTCTACACTGCAGAGAAACACATTTTGAAGTGCAAAGAAATTCTGATTTATTTCAGTGTATTTACACTTTGTAAGCAATCCCAGCAGAGCTTTATCAATCTGTTCACAACACTACAGTTTTAATATTGCATTATGAAGTCTCAGAAATCAGAGGTGGGTGTTCTATCTCATTTTAGAGGTGTATACATTCATATAAAGCCCCATCCCCTTCTTTCATCCCTCTTTTGTTCTTTGTTGGTTTTTAAGATTGATGTGGCTTTAGCTGTGGTTAGAGTGAGCCTAGTTTGATCAAAATGTTGCATTTTCTAGATTTGCTCAGCTTTAGAAACTTTTCTGCATTGTTTTCTTGCCTAGAGGTAAAACATAAGCCTGGAATGAACACATCACCTGTTTTTCCAGAGTCTGTGGCAGAGGTAAACTAAACAGAGCTTTAGATGTGAACATTCTTTATGATACACTAAACTAGCAATAATTGGCCAACCTGTCTCCCCTCTGTGATAATTTGATCTTCTGTTGATAAAGGCATTCTTAATACTCTTTTGGAGAACCTGTCTCTCTTTTATCTAGAGCTGTGGAGTTGCTGTGGTTTTGCTTTGTTTTGTGGACACATACCTATCCCACCCAAAATTATGGGTTTTTTGATGACAGTATCCCAGTTACCTCATTCTAGAGTATTTCTGTTCACTCCCAATAATTTAGTACCTGGGAGTCACAATATTTTTTGTGAATGTTTCTTGCAGTTACATTTTTATAAAGATGGAAATACTAGTCCTGTGTTAGAAGGAGAACTAGACTATAAAAGGGTTTGGTTACATTACACAGTACAGAACAGTCCTGAGATCCCCAGACAGCTCTACTAAATTGTCTTATAGAAATATGCAGCATAAAGCTGTTAGAAATACCACCTGGGGTCTTGGAAATGATACAGTTGTCTTGTTACAGCCCTGCTGCAGGACTCTTTAGCTCTATGTCTCAAGTGAATATATCTATTGCAGCTTCAGGTTTGGAGTTTGAATGTCTCAGCCCAGGGCTGTTATGAAAGAATGAGCAGTGAGGATACTCCTGGTGGCTCTGGCTCCATGGAAGATCAAGGTATAGAGGTGTGGACTCTCCTTTGGGATGGGTTTGGAACATGGAAAAAGAAAGCAAATTCACTAAGAGCACAGAACTACTCCAAAATATCAAATTAGCATTCTAGACTCAGCTTGAATAATTTGCTCAAAATTATCCCAGGAGTTTCAGGAGCTCTGTTCCCTCTCCTCTGTCCAAGCCCCAAGGACACACGTACTAGAACACTGCTTTTACTGCAATCTGTGTTCCTTACTCTCTGTGCAGTGTAAAAAGTATCTTACTAGTCATATTGCTGTGTGGTTCTTTGGACTTCTGTGGTTTCTTAATGTTGACAGGATTGTCTGAAAAGAGAAACAATGCCAGGATTTTCAAGAATTCCAGCAAGGGCACAGGGGAGTTGGATGGAACATGTCCTCTGTTGTATGTCATGGAGTTTAATGCTCAGCTTTGATGGTCTGGTGTTCAGGCTCCACATTTGCCATTCAGGGCCGTGAAGCAATACTCTGGTTCAGATTCCAGCTACAGTATGAAAATTTTAGCATCTTTCCAAAATTACAGGAATGTAGAAAAATAGGGTTGGAAGGAGCCTGAAGAAACCATTTAGGCTATCCCCCTGACAAAATCTGTTTGTTCCATAATCTTTCTGACAGCATTAGAAATTATTAAGTAATAGCCTGAAAAAAAAATGAATCTTATAAAAAATCTGATTTACATTCTGGATGAAATTTTTAGAAGCTAGCAGAAAACCTCCAATTTTCTCTCTTAACATTGCATTAAGATTTAGGCTGACACAATCCTTTATAATCAATGTGGGTGGGCAGTTGCTGACAAAGGGTTTAATCCAGAAAGGAATGAATCTCTAGTGGGAAGGAGCCTTTTACCTCTTAATCCACAATGTGGTGTGCTTGACTTAGTAGTTTTCTTCTAATGGATTAAACCTGCTTTACCTCATAAATCACATATTTCCACATTGCTGTCAGTATAACAAGTCAAACTGAGGTTAATGTATGAATGATTAGCCCACAGCTGGCAATAGGATGGAGAAATGTGATTCAGAGCTGCTCAGGCTCCTGGATTTTAAAGTAAAATACCAATACTCCAAAGTTTCCTAGCTTCATCTAATGAGAATTCTCTAGAAGAGCTAAGAATACATAATTCCAGAAAGTGTATGCTGCAAATGAGCCTGAGCTATTTTTTAAAAGATGAAGCACTGTTCATTTTAATGCCTGTTTGGCTCTCTGCTTTCTTATCTTAAGGACTATATCTGGGGGTTGCAGGTATGATATGATATTCATTGAACATATTTAAACTTTAAAGAGTGATGATAACTTTATCATTAAAAAGCTGTATTAAGGATTTTAAAGGGACAGGAATAGAGGCTGATATGAATAGTTATAATAGTTACTCTAATACCCTTGAAAATTCAATTCATACCAGCTGAGGATCTGCATATTTCCCTTTTTCTGAAGAGCGTGAGGATAAACTGGCAGCAAAATTGCACTGCCTCTGGTAGGCTTTGTGTGCCAAGAACATGCAGAGATGGAAGATGTTCTTCTTCACCATGAATATACATTTATATTTATATCAGAGATAAGGTATAATATTTAGGTGGGGAAGTACAGCGACTGCACTGTTTGTTTAAATCATACCAGGCTTGGAGTATACAAAATACCAAATTTTATAGTAGTGTAAACAAATCCCAACAAGATTTTAAATAACTACATTTCTTTCTTTGGAGGCATAAAGAGCATCCTTCCTAAAGATTTGGAAGTCTAAGAAAGGATATACATTTTTTTTACTTAACCCCTTAGATCTCAACTGGATTTCTAATATAAAAATATTTTTTTAAAGTAGTACACACAATGATGAAATGCAGTTGTCACAATGGAGCAATTTAGACATAGAACCACCTGCTTGTCTTGGAATAGTTATGTTGTACCTTTCCCAAAAATAAGTTACTTTAATGCTATAGGTATGGTGAGTTAGGGAGGTTCCCCCAAAGGCATGTCACAGGCATAATTATGTTTCAGTGTGAAGTGGATGGAAGGCAGCTGTGGTAAATAGCAGTAAATTAGTGTTATTATTTCTATCAAATATTTTCACAGTGAAGCCTTCTTTAATATGCTTGGAGAAATGTAAGCAAGAGGCTTCTTGATTTCTTTGTGGCACAGAGTTACCTCAAGGGAAAAGGAACAAGTCCAGTTACTGCAACACCTGTTCCATTTTATAAGCTCAGCAAGGACTGGAAAGAAAAGTTGTCTAGAGTTTCAAGCAGTCTTTTCAGCCTAGATTTCTATTCAGAATTACATATAAATTATTACTATGCTCATGAGAAAAAAAGAATCACCAGTGTGAAATCATTACCACTTGGTTAAATAATTCTTCTGAAATAGATTAAGATGTTCCACACACTGGATGCTTTGCCTTTTTAAGGCTTGTGCTTTATTATTTGTTGAAGCTCCTGCACTATAGCAAAGTGACTATAGAGTTTCCTGACACTGTGATCTCTGCTTGCCAGAGTATAAGACCCTGCATACTTTTCCTGTGATATAAAGAGTGGAGCTATAAATACTCAAAAGCTAACATTATGGTGAGGCTTGTAAGGTATTGCTATGATGTGAATTTAGGCCATTATAGAACTGGTTTGAAAATAACCAGTAGTACAATAGTAATATATAGCAGTATAATAATATTAATAACAGACTATTTTTAATGATAGTTTGGTGAGATTTTATTTTGGAAAACAATACAGCCAGTTAAAAACTGACCTTTATTCTTTTATTTTGCTTACTTCACTGGATTGTAAGATTAGACACATACCCCCAAATAATTTGTGTCTGGAACATCAAAATCACACTCCAACTCCCATATTAGGTAACCTCTAGATTTTGCCCATCAGCAACCTCCAGAAGCTGAATCTTTCCTGGGAATCCTTAGAGGAGTCAAAATGAGAAGTTTGGGTAGGAAGAAATGGTGGTTGGGTTTTGTTTTAATGTAAAAGGTTGTACTAGCTGGCCTGTAAGTGTAGGAGGCTGTTGCTAAAACAGTGAAGTCTGGTGGGGCAGTGTGGGGTAAGGTGCACTTTGGCACTGGAAAAGCTGGGAGATGATTGGCAGAGATATTGCTTCTCTGTAATGAAAAGAGCACACATGCAAGGATTCATTTACAGATTAATTTACCAAATCTCTTCTGATTAAATATTTCCTCACTAAACCTTCTATCCATCTGTTTTTCTGGAAGTCTTTAAATATGACCAGTTTCACTTTAAAATAACCATCGAGCTGGTTCCTTGTCCATATGCAAGTTTCTAGAAGGAAGAGAATATACTGATCATTTACAAGTGCTCAATCTGATCTGTTTCTCCAAGTCTCCTTACCCTGGGTAGTTTAACAGCGCAGAAATCAAAGAACATTTTATATGTAAATCATTAATGAAAAGAAAAAAAGAGTAGCAATAAATTAGCCAATAGGAATGTCTGGTTTCCTTTTTTTCATAAGGAAGATAAAAGTAGTTATGGCACTTTAACACAGAATAGACATGAAATGTGATGGAATTCTTTTGATTCCTTTTTCTGAAGCAGGACAGTAATGCAGGTTTCTAAAATTCATATTTATCTTCAGGAAATGAAAATCTAACCACTCCAGGGGGAATAAATGCAATATCAAGAAAAGACATTGTTTCTGGCATGCTAAGATTATATTTAGTATTGGATTGACAGTTAGTTTTGGCTTCCAGTCATATTTTATCACTTTTTTTAATCCTCATCTTTGCAGGCAATTTAAATGTATAAAGCATGGTACTGATGTGACAAAAGAGTGCAGAAAAACACATAAAATATGGTGTTTATTAATACATTAAAATAAAATATAGACATCTGTGCAAAGTAATTTAACTGGACCCATTTTGCATTGTATTTAGATTGCTTTCTAGTTTTAATTTGTGAGGGGACAGAAATAGATCATCAGAAGTTTTTAACCAGCATCATGAGCCAGTATCAGTTCCTTCATCATTCTGATTATTTAAATTTTCCAGGTTACCTGTAGTGCCTGTGTTGGAGTAATGCACATTTTGTCTGAGCCACGTGCAAGAGAAGTGAACGTGATTTTTGTTGTGAACTTTCCCAAAATAAATTGAATAAACTTGAAAAAGCACAGATAAAAATATTGACTGTAATATTCCACTATTGAGGTCAGGAGGGGTTGACTGTGCATTTTTCCAAAATGGAGACCAATGTTTTCTTTTTTATTCTCCAACACGGTTCTTATAATTGAGGTTCTGAGTCTCCTGTTTTCTCCTGAACACAGGAAATTTGAAATCATTTGCTTCAGTCCCTCAATGCCATTTTTTCACCCAAGAGATAAATCACACCTGAAAAGAGTAGAGTGGGAAGAAAAGTGGAGGAGGGCACCTGACTATGCTGGCTACAGGGGTGTGCTCCTGCTGAGACCCTCTTTGCTCTTCTCTCCCTCTTTCTGCAGAGAAGAGGCTGCCTCTAACAAGGTGAGAGAGCACCATGAGACATTTAGTCCTGCCTTACATAAGCATTTTGAATTTCCAAGGTAGTGCAGAGCTCTCAGGACTCCGTCATTTAAGCCCTGAGTGTGTGGGAACAAGTGTCTGTTCTGCCAGCAGCCCCACAGCTGTTCCTCCCACTCAGGTGTTTTCAATCTCTCTGAAAACGACCCCTCACAGCAATTAATTACCTGCTGGGAGCTACACCGTTCTTTCCACTCACACAGGGAGAGGTTGCAGTTGGAGTAGGAGCTGGGGAATGGCTGAGCACACCAGAAAAAGAAAGAAAGCAAAAGAATGTATTTTATTACAGGTATTACTGGTAAGGAGATTAAAAAATTGATCTAAATGCTTGGGATGGGAAGCTACAGTATTTTTTCAAATACTCATATCTCACCAAAGTAAGATATTTCTTTGTTTTGTGAGTGTGCGCTGGTATAAGTGGAATTATTCTAAAAGAACATTTTTTGAAAAGCTGATGTAATTATTACACTTATTTTTCAGAATTTGGGTTGGAGGGTTTCAGTGAGTTCTCCGTATGTTATCAAAACTTGAAAAATTCTTCCCTGTATGTTCTCTTGCCCTTCAAATTTTGCAGAAGCAAAAATAACTAAGATGAATCCTTGGAAATAATTAATGTGTAATTTTGCCCACTTTCCTGTAGAAAGAAAGCCTTCCTTTTTGAGAAGGAAACATGAAGTGTCCAAAGGTAAATTCTTGCTTAATGCTCAGGCCCAAAATTTTAGATATAGAAGTAGCTGTGTTTGCTTTTTTGTTGAAATGACTATGTATGGGTCCATAAGTGTGCTATTATGGTTAGTAAGTTATAAAATTATTGAGGCACAGTGGTGAAGAGATGAAGAGGAGCTCAGAAACAGTAAATTGATCTAATTTTTTAGGCAGCTGAACCTCTCAGTACTGAAACTACATATTCAAGTCATGTTGTTTGTATGTAGATACACTGATCCTGAGAGATGTGATTAAAATTTAAAAACATACCATTCTTTTTTTCTTAAACAGTATCAGAATCTCTTGTGTTGTCTGTCACAATGGCTTACATTTCTAACCAAATTAAATATGCTTAAGCTTTGAAGTTCGCTTGTTACCTCTATTTCTTCATATTTTTTGTTTGCTGGCATGTGTGGGGATTTTTGCAGTGTGTTTTTGGTAGGCTTTTTGTGGAACGCCAATAATCTGCATGGACTAACTTTCCTTCTAAATTAAAATACAAAGCAGAAAAACAGAAAGCAGTGAAGATAAAACAAATGGTTGTAAGAGCACGCCCTGCAGTACCTGTAGCTCTGCTATTCCTGTACATTCTGTTTACCCTGCATTTTTCATAGTGGAGTGCTAAGATGAGTCTATAACTGTGAGAAGTGTGCAGGTGCTCATTCCTCTGGTCTCTGCCCGCAGGTAATGAAGCTGACTCATTAAGGACTTATTAAGAACTCCTGTGTCTGGCCAGGTGTGTCAGGACTCTCTCTGGGTGTGGCAAAGAGTGGTGCACCTTGCCCCAGCTGCAAATCATTCCCTTTTGTGCTGCTGAATCAATTGGATCAAGAGGTAACTATTTATTCTATTTTTTGACTTTCTAACAGTTTCCCAGCTCAGCTTTTGGGAAAGACTTCTTTTGCTAGTTTTCCTAAGCAGAACCAAAGGTAAATCCTGTTTGTTATGGCAGAAATTGGATCCACTGTATGTTTTACATGTTTAAGGATTTGCCTGCTGAGCTACATCTTTCTGTGTGCAGCCTGACATGATTTCTATTGTGGCTTTAGAGGACTGCAAATAGTACTTCTACATGGAAAACGTGTTTTATTGCCAACACACACATGTTTTCTGAATCCCTTGAAAGTTTTATGTACAACTGCATGTTTCACTTGTCAAGCTGCAGACATTTTCATGTCTACTTGTGTTAATCAATTTAAATGAGGAATGATAGTCAAACTGGTTGTGAATCACCCCTAAGCAGTCAAGCTGGTCATTCTTGACAGTGTTTAACCATGCAAGTTTTCAGGGTCAAATTGATTACCAGCTTTATATGCTCAACCCAGTTCAGTCAGAGGCAGGAATTTGTTAGTTTTGCCTGAGTTTATGAGTTCTTAATTAATTTTTAATATCTGTAACTGAATCAGTCAATGTTATCGCTAACAAAAATCTGGAGCTGAAGGAATCTGAATTCTCCATAATTAATGTTTATGCATGCTCAGCTTGTTCCGTTTCTTACTTTTTGCTCCATGAACTTCTTTTATCTCCTTTATAGTTTATTTCTTTTGCATTCTGTTTCCTAATCACTTTAATATTCCCACCCTTCTATTTTTCACTTTATTTTTGTCCGTATTTGGTTACTTATCCTCTTTTCAGTCTTGCTGCAGAACTGAGCATCTATAGAAGAGTTTCTTATTTTTTTGCCATTTTTCAACCCCTTGTTTTGGATTCTTCTGCTGTATCATGGTGTGGATGCTTATGTACATCAGAACCCTGCTAATTTGATAATATGTGCTGAGCAAAAGCTCAGGATCAGCTTTCCATGGTCCCAGTTGGTTTTAATGGAAGAACAAGTTACAGCTGTGGCATTGCTTTCCTATGATTCCTGCTGGTACAGGGATCCAGCACCATTAGTTGCCAGTGTAATTTACAAGAAAAGCTCCTTTTGTCAGAAAACTGGCACAACAGAAGTTGTTTGGAACAGTTCTGTTCTAATCCCGTGTCTCTGGTTACCCAGCAATTATTAGATCCAGCAGATAGCCTGGCCTTGGGGATGTGTAATTCCTTCTGAGATGAAGAGAGATCAGACTTTTCCCAGATTAGGGATATGCATGAAATGATACTCATTGGAAAATTAATTTCTCATTAATTGCAAATACAGCCTTTCCTTTTCCCTGCCTCTAGCAACAGAGGCTGCTTTTGGAAGGATTATGTCAGGCCAAGTACTGGGTTGTTACTTTGCTTTGCATTTTGTCTTGTCTTGAGAAACTCTTAGTTAAAGAACTTGATTCTTTCAGCACAAATAACTATCAATGGAAAAATGGTATTGCCATTTGGAGAACTGTATGAAATGGACTGTGTCCCTGATGGCAAGCAACTTTAAAGAAAGGTAATGTGTTAAAAATAACCTGATAGCAGAACAAAGATTCTCTGGAAAGTAATTCCATGGAGTATCTTGATTTTTCATTTGTAACAGATGGACCTGCATCTGGCAGTGTAATAGAAGTGGTCCCATTCTAAAGAATGGGAAATTGAGATAGTGAGTGCAGGCCTGTCACTTGACAGAATATCCTGGGGAAGAGCTATGTGACTTGAATAAATTTAAACAATTTATGATTAGAACTACCAAAAGACCACCTTTCCCTTGAAAGCTGTCCAGATTAGTCTACTGTTCATCCTAGAATTTTAAATCTTAACCATTTTCAAGTTACGTTTATAAAGTTTATTAAAAAATCTGCTCTCTTTAAGCTTCAATGTTTTAGTTGATACCCTCTTGTTTCATCACAGCTGATTTTAACCATATACAGGGATTGCCAGCCAGTTATTTAAATTTCTAGTCCAATGTCAAGTTTTCCTGTCATGTCAGTGGCGACAGACACCATCCTTTCCATATTCATCTTGAAATCATGTGACTAGAGAGTCTAATTTTCATAAGGAATATTTGCCTGTAACAAACGCCAGACAGACCTAATAACATTTTTATTCTATATTTTCCTCCAGCTTCATTTTGTCAAGCTAGCTGGATAAGAGTTATTTCAGTTGTAATTAGACCAGTATAAATCATGTCCTGTCATTTCCATTCCCTCATGAATACAAGAGCAAAAGAACATTCGACAGACATGGAGCAGTGAGGGCTGGCTGCTCCCTGAGAGAGGCTGAGGCAGGAGATGAGGGTGACAGAGCAGACAGCAGCACCCAAGCGAGGGAGCAGAGGGCAAGCACAGCCTTGGCATGGCCAGGCAGGGCCCCTGAGCCCAGGCCAGGCTGGGGCACTGCATAAACAGGACCTAGGATGAGCAGGAGGGCTGATGGTTGAGGCTCAGCTGAAATGCAGCTCCCACGGGAAGGGGCTTTGGCCCAGGCAGTGCAGGGAAGGGAGGGGGACAGCCTGGACAGGCTGCAGCTGCACTCCCTGCCTTGGCCCCCAGCCCAGGCAGACAAGCCTCCAGGACAGACCCTCTTAGGGCCCTTGCAGGCTCTTTGCAGTCTTTAAACTTGTAAGAGCTGTTGAATGCTGATATATTTGCTTATTCTATTCTCTGGTAAGGTTTCTAAATCCATATTTAGAATCTTGATTTTTTTAGACTACTGGAGGCTGAAAGTCCTTGACAAAATCCTGTAGATTGTTATGTGTGTTCATGGGACTTAGAATTTTCTTCTCTGTTTTATGTCTTCCAAGTTCATTGCTATTATTTTCCTGTTGCACTGATACTTGAAGCATTGTCACCTGAGGTATGACCCGTGCCAAATGACATATGTAATTTATCTTTTGTTTTTTTCTGTGCTGTTCCATTTTATTGATGTTTAGTAGGGACATCTGTGGGAAATGTCACCAGCTGTGCAGAGCAACAAAGCTGTAATGCAGGACTTGTTTTCTCCCTTGTGGTCTGTTTTGTTCCATGAGATGCCTTTCTTGTAGCAAAGCTGTCTTAAAAATGTGACCACAGTTCTCCTTGCTCCAGGTCTGACAGAGAAAGTGTTTCTGTAGAACTTTGTAAATTGAATGTCTGAATTAATTCAGGGTGAAAACAGCACATTGAGAAAGAAGAATTTACATTTTTTAACCCTATTCATGTTAGGCTTTAATTATACTAGTTACTGTGGTATAAATAAGTGAGAGTAAGGAAATGGGGTGCATGTGGGAAGGCTGCTGAAGCTGGCATTTCTATCATCTACCTGCTGGGTGCCTGGATCATTAATTTTGAAGCATTTAGTGCTAGTACCAGTTTAAAGCCCTCTTTCCACCTGCCAATCCTGCCCTTGCTGCTTGCCCTGTGACATGATATGCCAATGCTTCTGTCAAAATCAACTGGTTTAAGGGGATCAAGGGCTGTGTGGAGAGCAGGAGCACCCTGTGATGATTTCCCTACTGTTTCCTCTTGTGAAACCATGTGTCTGGAATGTACCAAATAAACCATGGAAGCACTTCTTGTATGCTCTGCATAGGAAGACCATACCAGAGGCCATTCTTAATAATGTTTCTGATGTGAGAAAAAAACTGTTAAGGAGAAATGTGAAGAATCAATCAGAAATTCTTCCAACTTAGCTTTCTAAATCCTTTTGCTTTTACTTAGTCTGATGCTTTAAATGTGACTACTGTCACATTGCTTACAAAAGTAAATAGTGCAGCAATTAAAACATATTTCTATTCGCTGCTTGTTTTAGCCTTCTCCACAGCAGTTGGTGTAGCTACACAACTTGTGTTAAAACAATTTTGAGTCTGCCACCTGTCATTCTTATTTTTTCCTTCCACATTGCATGCATAATTTCTTTTTTCTAGAAACAAACACTGAATCTTCTGGATTATATTTCCCCTTGTGTAATATAAGGCTGGTAACTCTGAGATTGTATTTCTCATGCAAAGTAAGAAAGAATCATACTCTACCTAAGAACAACAATTCACCATATTTTACCTATATTTTACTTGTGTTAAAAATTCTCATGCTGTCTGCTAAGAAGCTGATTACTTAAGGCTATAAGTTTCTTTAAGCAAGGGTGTTTGGAAGCTTTCAGTAATTCAGTGCACAGCACTTGATACGGTTGTCAGTCTTTTTATCTGCATAAACAGTTTTATGACTATGAGGGTGAGACAAATGGGGATTTAGTCCTGCAGTTCCAAGTTCCTTTGCTATTGTTAGCTTCCTGCCAGAGCAGCATGGAGTAAACATGAAGGAGTTCACTCCTTATTCCTGGCATTTGATAAAAGTGGCTCCAAACTGGTTTTTGGAGCAAGCATTCAATGACCCACTGGAATTCCTAAATTTGTATGCAGTGGCTTATGGAATTCTTAATGGAGAAGCACTATAGATTTACTTAGGCTTACTTTGGAGGGGGTGATTACTGCCCGTTAATTTTACTCTGATCTTATCTAAACATTTTAAAAGGTCAAAATAAAACAGCAAAGTCTTTTACACTAAAGCAAATCTATTTCGTGTTTCTACCACATGCATAAATCTTTTTCTTAGTGTATGGCAAAAATAACTCGTCCTGCCATAAAGATTAGCTAGCTTTTTATGCTTTTCAGCTTTTGTGGGGTATTTTTAGAACCTATGCACTATACAAAAACATTAGGGAAAATGAATCTAGGAATGAGTTGTGCAGCTCTGTCATGAGTTGAAGCTGGTAAAGTTTTGAAGAAGTTTGCTTAACAATTGAGTCCTCATCCCAGGGCTGTGAGCATGAAAAGGGGATATGAAAGTTTGTATGTCTAGTTGGACCCCTGACTATATTTGAAAGCAATGAACTGTTTCTCTGTCTCTCTGCATGGATGGTACTTTAATTATAGCATTTCTAAAACATGTGAACTTCAATGATACTTTAAGGGATTTTTTGGTAATCTATCAGATTGCTTTATCCTAGACTTAAAGAATGTATGGCATTGAAGAGTAATTCTGATGTAGATTTCCAGAAGGTGTGTGCTCCTCTTTGCTAGTCATTGCTTACTGGAATTAAGTGAAATTAATATAGGTATTTCAAATGCTTTCCCTAGACCAATGTTTTGGATGGTGACAGAGACAGATTTGAAAGTGAGTAATCGTGTGTTTCACAAAGCACCTTAACTGAAACAGGACTGCAAATGTTACAGTGCAGAATTTTTTATTCTGGCTACATTTGTGTGACCAAATCTGGCAGAATGCCCCCTCATGGCCTCCTGTCACACTGTTCTTAGAAGAGCTAAATCCTACATCCCAGGTATCTTTAGTCTCTAGGGTTATATTAGTCCTGATTTCCTAATTAGATTTATGCCCAGAAGGTAAGTTGTTTCTGTACTACCAATTTCTAAGATGCACAGTCCAAGCTATCATTGGGAAGTGGGTTCTTCACTTCTCCAAGTATCAATGTTCTTTCTGCAAAAATGGGGTTGCAAGAAGTGATAAATATGTTGTTTTGGATTTCATTTGAAGACCAAAGCTTTACTAGTTCAGCCAGTTAGAATGACTGTCAGAAAAATAATTTTGAAGTCTTTATCCTCCTTCCCTTCCCTTAAATCAAGTAACATCTGCTACTAGGTTTGCACTGTCACTCCTAAGCCCTGTCTTGGCGTGAAAATGGCAAGTAAAATGGTAAAACAGCTCCACAAGTTAATCCTTGTCAAAGTCACTAATTACAGGATGATTGAGAAACTACTGTCACCCCCAAAATATTATCCATTTCCCCCCTTTTTTATAGCACTGATAGTGTTAAAGTAATTGATATTTTATTAATTGCTCTTTTTACTGACATGAAAACTTGGGAAATTTTTGCACCTGTGGAATTTCAGTTCTTGAATTGCCTGTGCATGATTTGGGAACTGGTTTTCCTTCTGTGTGTTCTTGATATCTAGGCAAGTCAGGCTAATAGGCAGACAGGATCTACTCTGTTTCTGTGTTTATTATGCAATATTTTTTCACTTTTTTTACTCATCTTTGGGAGTGTGTTTCTTTGTGTAAACCCTACCTGCACTGATACAGGAGTTCAAAATCACAGTTTCAAAAAATCAGAGAATACAAGCATCTATTCCATCTTCTCAACAATTGAAATTTTCTGTTTTTTGCTCTCTCGTAAGTTGAGATCACTTCCTAAGTTGGCATTGCCTCATTCATTGAACCTTGGGTAACCTTCCTTCTTAATTAACTTTGAGAAAGCATGTAAGTGTAAGCCTACAGATTAATTTTTATTTCTGTGTGTACTTTACTGTCTGCCAGAAGAAACATTTAATTTCCTGGTGACAGGAAGTCCTCTTTGAGCAAAGAATCCCATTCTTTCTGCTGTTATTTTGAGGTCCAATACTTAATTACTTTCTGAAACGTGAACAAACAAGGAATCTCTGTGAATTTGAATGAAATAAATGCATAGAGGAAGTATACTGTCAACCACCAGCTTGTATTCTTTGCAGAAAGGCAATAATCTAGACTAAAAGGCAAGTGGCATTACTAGAATTTGTAAAGTACTGTCTTGAAGAGCCATAAATGTCTCTTACACTTCCAAAAGAGATAAACCATCTCAGAAGCATTTGTGAGTTTAAGTGTATTAAAGCTCCCAAAGAGTTGCTGTTTGTCAGTAGGTGTCTGATGTCTCTTGACTTCTGGCAAAGTGTAAAATTGGAGGCTGGCTCTGTGACAACTTCTGCTGATGGAATCTGCCATAGCTTCCTATAGATAGTAGTCAGTAAAGCCTCTGTAATATAAGCTGTCGCCCAATAAAAAGTGGAATCCCTTCCTGCCAGTGCCAGCTATGACAATCTAGTGATATGAGCCAGCTCTGAGCTTTGCCTTTTGCTCCTAATAAAGGCTCATGGCTCACCCTTCATTTGTTTGGGGCTCCCAGATCTTGCCTCACTGCTTTTACTCTGCTTGTCTGCTTTGTTGGCACTTGGATGATTTGTGCAGGAGTTTTTAGGCCAACAGCTTCCAAAAACCACAAGGTTTTTAATAGTTTGAAGCAGAATGTTAAGTTTTTCAGTATGAGGTTGAAACTTAGCTATTGATGTGTCTTTCTTCTAGAGAAAAGTCTTTTTTCTCAGTCAAAAGTGATTTTTTCCCCCTTTTCCCCCCCTAATTGTCCTTTTATGCAGAATTAATATGAAGTAGCAATGATGAATTCGAGCAAAACATGAAACTAGCTGTGTTGTACTCTTAGAACAACTGGACTCCTACTTAGAGAAAAATGCTAATAGAATGAGTGTTATATTTTAAGCCACTGTTCTATTCCTTTGAAAATTTTTCCCTTTTTATACCTCTGTGCCTAAGCATGAGTGACTAAAGACTAAAATTTTTATTCTTTGGCCTGAATATAGAACTATTTTTCACATATTGTTTTTCTGAAAAGCAGTACAAACCAAATTAAACCAAACAGTGCTTGCTCAGCTGGAGTAATCTCAAGAAACTGCACTAATGGCTGAGGAGCTGACATAGTGGGCTGATCTTTGTGAATATCAGTGGGAGCTTCTCTTGAATGCCACAAAGGGGCTGCAGTGCCATGGGGAATGAACAGCATGCAGAGGAAAAGACTGCTGATGGCAGAACATCCATGGAAACGTGGAAATGATGGTAATGACTGGTAATTCACCAGATCTTGAGAATAAGTGCCTTCTTGTTAGCATCAAGAGCTTGTCTTGAGCATTGATAGGTAATGTCTACTCTGGCATTTTTTTGGCACACAAAAAACAAAGCAGACGATTCTAGGTTCAATATTAGAAAATTGTTTCTTTATTCATGCTTTTTCATTGACCATCTGCTTCATAACTGTCCACTGTGAGTGGGCCAAACTTGATTTTAAATTGAAAAAAAGCCAAAAAAAAAGGTTCCCATCTAGCTTTTAGCTGCCCTGTTGGGAGTAGATAAGCCAAGTACTCATGGCCATGACACACTGCCCTCTCTGAGTCAAGACAACAGCTTTTTATTCCTCATGTAGATCCTTGTGAATTACTGAAATACTAAATATGAATTATTTATTCATGATGGGTTAATAAGAAGTTGATGTTAAGGGACTAATTGATTTGAAAGAAATGCCAGATTTTAAAAGCAAGACTTCAAAGGTAGAATTGATGGACTAATATAGATGTTAAATATTGGTTTAAAAAGTGAATCCTGTGGAATTTATATCCTGTGATATAAGCTGTATATAAATCACACACACACACACAAACACACACACACACATATATATATATATATATGTGATGTATAAAGTGAATCCTGTGTCTGATAAAAACATGTTGCCCAAATTACTTAGGATAGAGGGGCAAGTTACAAGTTACCTAGGAGAGAATTCCTGTGCAAAGCTGTAACAGGAGTTCCTGAAATCCACTTGAATAGTATAAAGCAAAATGCACATGATTTCAGTAGATTTTAAATATCTGTTTTAAGCATTCCTTCATTTGAACATGTTTGTATTAGCCATTCCTTTGGATGCATTCAAAAAGAGGTGTTGTTCACCCTTGTGCTTCTGAAGTACAGTGTGACTATAAATTCTGCATTGAATTGGTGGAGGAACACACATTCTATGTTTCAACAATGCACAGTGAAAGAAATCAAAGCTTTTTTTGTTTGTTGTTGTTGGTTTTTTTTTTTTTCTTTTTTTTTTTTTTTTTTTTGTGGAAAGGGAACAACGTAAGGGACTTATCTGTGTCCATGTCCAGTCTTGAATAGCCAATAAAAAACACGTTCTCAGTCATGAAAGGAGCTGGTAATTAATAATGATTGTGTTGCAGGTTTCTGATTTTAATGCACAGAATTATTTTTCTATAGTTAAAGGAAATATTTCTGGAGTGAGGAGTTGAGGCTGATTGCAGTTTGAAGTATATAATATTAGTTGTTAATCCTTTGCTGTTTAAGTGAGTTGTAAAAACTGAAGGATGCCCCAATTCCTGGTGTGCCAAGATAAAGATAGATTAGCCTGAAATAGCTTTACTGAAAAGAGAACTCAAATCAATACCATCTCAGTTTGATCTCCTATTATTTTATAAGTTCTGGTCACATTTCCAGTGTTTCACTGAAAAATCAACTTATATATTTGCTGTTCAGAATAGGCAATAAAATTTTAGAGATATTGTAGAAGTTATGAATATCATAATGATCTAGAAATTCCATTATTGCACAGGAGAGTCTGAATGTCTGCTTCTAGGTTCAACTAAAAATTAAGATTTCTATCATAGGTCTCCTTCAGCCATTACAGAGAATATAATGAGAAAATGGGTGGATGATAATTAAGATACACTAGATGAGTTTGGTGGAAAAATGAAATGCCTCATGAAGGAAAAGGCATCTCTGGAGTACAGAGCATTCTTGGATACCAGAGGAGTAATTTTGTTTTACATTTCTGCAATAAATGATTTTTTTTTAAATTGGAGAATTGTTATTAGAGAAATAAGAGTCAAGAAGTTGTTCCTGGGATCTGAAGCCTGAACTGCTTAAGATGGTAGTTCAGTAGTTTACAAAGTTGAAGGTAAATAGAATAATGTCCTACTTGAGATAAAAGCCTCAGTGTAATGTAGATATTGTATATTTTAATTTACATTCTAAATCACTTCAGGACCTGACAATAACCTATCAAATATATGGTACAGAATGTGCTGAAAAATCCCAGTATAGCTGAACACCCAGCAATAGATTCTTTTTTGACTATCTGAATTTTTCAGAACCAAGTATTTAGGCTGGGTGTCCCTCGAGAAACAGGTTTTCACTGGTATTTCCTGCTTTTAGAATTACTGGAAGTTTGAGTCTTTCTCATAGTGCATCACAGTTCTCACTCAAAAAATCCCAAACTAGAGAGAAAAACAAAAGTAATAGTCAGGCTTTTTATGCCTTTGCTTAATAAAGGCACAGATGACTAGAGCTAAGCAATACCTGTTGTAGCTCATAAAATAACTCCTAAAATTCATTAAAAACCTCTTAAAGATGAGAAGAATGGTTTAGTAGAGTGACAGATCTTGGTGCACATGGCAGAATAAGCACATGGTCAGCACCTGGTGATCAAGGCTCAAATGTGTAAGGAGCACATTGGAGGAGGGCAGGAGATGGAAGGCTGCCCAGGATGAGAAAGGTTTGCCTTTGCTAGTTTGGCAGCACAATGCCAGAGCAGTTATGGTGGATTCCAGTCCTCCCAAAAATTCAGTTTATTCAGGATGTCAGTTTGCCGCTTTAAAAATAAGGATGGTATACCCTGACCTTGCTGGGCAGCTGTGAGGATAAACTGTAATGAATTTCAGAAAGCCACTCTGGTGCTACAATGGTGACTGAACTTGATAGATACAAAGGGCAGCACTGTTTTCAACTAAGTTTAAAAATCATAGATTATGGGATTCAAACAGGCAGCTTACATATGAAAATCACGAAAATTTAGTCGTGTTTATTGCATCCAAGTAACAAAAATATAACAAAAGCATAAAGAACCTAACAAAACCTCCTGATGTTCACAATTTGTATGATAAATATTTTGTAAAATTTGGCAGTATCTGACGCTTGAATGAGGATGATTGCAGGGTGAAAAACTGAGGGAAATTATAGACATTTCTTTCAAGCCAGTTCCCTTGCCCTAATTACATTCACATAGTTAATCTTGTGTTTAACCTGAATGGATTCTAGACTAACAACTAACATTGGTTGAATTATATGTAGAACTTAGATCAGAAAAAACAAAAGATCCTCATATGGCTATCAATTATGCATTAACTTTATGAAGATGCATTTCCTAAGATTTTGTAGTTCACTGTAGGACAAGATCTGTAACCAATTCTCTTTTGTCATTATTAATATATTTTTGGCTTCTTATGATGAACTTCAGCCTGATAATAAAACCATACTATTTAAAAATAATTTTGCATGACAGAAAAACATATAAATGCTTATAGAATTGCCTTATTTCAAAATAAGATCCATTTTTAAATAAAATTTCTCATCACAGTATTTGCCTGTGATGGACACTGCACCTTTTACAAGCTGTGGTTCATGTTATTCGCTCAGACTGGAAGCAGTGGGCATCACAAACATAAGAGATTTTTTTGGAATAAATTATATTTGGCTTAACCTAATTATTCTTACCAGATATTTGGACTTCTCTTACAGATTTCCAGCTTAGGCTTGGCTAATAATTGTTCTTGCTTCTTTTGTGAGTATGGAACAAGTTCTTCCCCTCAATTTGTCTAATTAACAATCATAATACCTATTTCAGGATACTTTGTTCCCATGGAAATCAGTAACAAAACCCACCAAAAGTTTTACTTGTGTGTCAAAATATATAGTTATATTGAAATAGCTGGTGATTCTTTAATGCTTACCTGAATCATTGTATATTTGGGCTAAAATTCTAGGGGAAATCAGTTAATTCTTACTGTTTTTCCAATTGGAGTATTTTTGTAGGGCATTTGGGTTTTCTTGGGGGGAGTTTTTTAAGCCAGAAAAGTCTGGTATGTATTTAGAGATATAGGGAACATGGAGGAAATCAACTGCACAGAGAAATTAAGTGGTTAGTGATTTTCATTATTGTAAGAAATTTGTTGATCCTCATTGTGGATTTTATGTCTGTCACTTCAGTGAAAAAGCTGAGACACTGTTTTTCTTGGCATTTCTCCCAAGTGAGACCTGATTTTTCATGCATTTCCAAACAAAGCTGTCTGGAGCAATTTAGTGCATTGCACATGTAATCATCATGAGCAGAATTTTCCTCATGACCAAAAGGCTGCCTGCTCTAAGAAAATTGGATCAAGGTGTTGAGCATCATAGGAACACCTGCAAAGAGAAAACCCATCATAACCAATTAGTCTCATATCAAAGAAACCATAATCTAGGGGGACAGGATGAAGAGCTGGGGAAAACTAAATGTTAACAGATGTGACAGTAATTGTTCTGATACATAACAGATTTGTGATAATAACTTTTTTTTTTTAATATTTCAAAATGGATTCAAGTTTAAAGAAAACCAGGTGAAAGATGTGGGGAGGAAAGTGATTTTTTAGGGTTTGTTTTCTTTCCCCCCACATTTCAGAAGATATGAACATCAATGAACTAAGGTCAGTAAATTTTCAACTTGCACAACATACAGCTGGCGCTTTCAAACATCTTCCCTCAAAATAATGTCTTCTTATTTTAGTTATTATTCTGTATTTTCAAAGAGCCACAGCAGTGTGTGTTGGACAGCAAACAGATGAAAATGCCATGATTTTTATTGCAGCCAAGAGTAGATCTCTGCTGTGTTTTAAATGCAATGCTGCATTCGAGCCCAGTGCAGTTCAGGGATACTCTTAGGAGCAGCGTGCTTTTCTCTCATGGCACTGCAGCTCTAGCAGACTGCATTATCACACCTAGGCTTTCATCTAGCCCTTGCTTCTGCCATGGAAAGAGAGAAGAAAATTCAAGTTTCCAAGCTGTTTTACCAGAAAGCAGCTTTTCTCTTTTTATGCAATAGAGAATTTTTTTCCTTCAAAGATTTCCTGGTGATTCGAGTTGCCCCGCCTGTGCCCTTTCCTTCCCCAAGTCAATGCCAAATGTCCCACAAGGGGCTGGAAGTTAAAAATATTTGCTTATGCCAAAATATCTGGGGGATTAATTACTGCATTTAATAAGGGATCAGAGCACTCTGAAGTGGTTTAAGTGTTTGAGAAATTGAGCCATTGTTCTCTCTGTATTACAATAAGAAATAAGGACAAATTCCTGGTACTACAGTTCTGGGTTTCCCATGGCATCAGAAAAATGAATCAATCCAAAAGGGAAAAAAAAAGGTGGAATGCACTGAAAGCTAGTAATGTTTTTAACTGTGAAGTCTCAAAGTGCTACTTGGCATCAAGCAAAATGAAAAGGCAAAAAGAATAAGAAGATACAAAAGGCAAAAGCTTTAAATAATTTTTCTTAATGGTATTTTCACTTTCAAAAAACTAGATATTCTGGGTTTTTAGAATTTTGTATTAGTTTTCTAAAGCTCTGTTTTCTAGAAAAGGTTTTATTTTTAGGAATATCTTGATGTAGCAATTTTCAACAAATGGTTCCTAATGCTGACTGAATAGTAAAGTTACACACATTCCATACTTCCCGGCAACACTACTGGAGCAAATAAGTTACCCTCATGGGACAATTTGATGAAGAATTGAAGGTGATGAAGAGGGTTGAACTTTGATTAGTTATAGTTCTTGTAGCAAGCACAATGAGACCGAAGTTGGAAACTACTGAAATGAGGAATGATTTTAGTCCATAGGTTACAGGAAAACAGAGTGGAATTAAGCTTCAAAAAAATACAATGTAGGAAATAAAGTTAGTTTGTAGGGCAGGGCTTCATATTTTATTTATCAAATCTCTATCTGAAGTCTTAAAGTAGAATGACATGAACAACATCAATTACAATTGTTTAGCTAATTAATAAAGAAGTACATTTTTCTGTGCAAAATTTTAATGATCATGGTTACTAATGGTAATAGCATTCACAGCTAAAATGTCGTGCAACAGAATTCTAAAGCAGTTTTTTCTTTCCCTTTCTTTTACTACAGCAGTTAATAATCCTCTTGTAATTCAGGTAGATCAGAGACAACAGAGGTAAGCAGTTGGCAGCCTCAGATCCAAGTGGAATGGTTTCTCTTGCATCTGGCCAGGAAAAAAAGGGCTGGTATCATTTCAGTGGGTTCTATCAGGGCTGTTATCATAGCAGGCAGTTTAATAAAAATAGAGCATTTTCAACTTGTTCTTTCAGCAGAGATGATCAGTTGCTCATTTTCTCAGTTAAATGCCTAACAGAAGGTCTACTCATGCAGCATTTTTTAAGCCCTGTTATTGTTATTCCCCTTGGAATTTGGGCTGTATCAGCAACCAGAAGACCATTTTACCAAGGTGGCCCAGTTCCTATTTGCTGAAAAGCACTGGGCAGTGTCCTGTTGTAATTCCTGTTGGGTTCCAGCTCCTGGATGTAGTGTGTTACCAGGAAAGTCATGTCACAGAAAGTGAGAATTGATTTATGGAAAAGATCCTATATGCTGCTTCCAAGACTTGAGAGCTACTCTGTTACAGTGTTTTCGGAGATGAGGCTTAGTAATTTTGAAAAGGAAGAGCAGGCAGCTTTGAATGGTTTGCACATTTGCAGAACCACAGAATTGACTTGTAATGTACAAAGAAATGAAGTGTTATTGATCACCTGTAAATATTTAGCTGGGCTGGTTTTTCAATAATCCTGACATCCTAGAAATGCTGCATTTGGGATTCTTTATTAAGAACAATGGGACTTGGATTTTGTTTTCTTTCTCCATCTCATCAAGTGTGTTATTATCAGAAATAATATATTTTTAAAATTAAAAGAGAGGAGAAAGTGGGTTCCATTTTTTCTCTTGAGGTGCTTCTTCACTGGAGAAACTCAAAGTATTTGGGAATATGGTTGCCAGAAGTGCACCTGCTGGTTTACAGCACAGAACTTGCTTTGTTTCTTTGGGGGTGGGAAAAGAGGTATTTCAGCTTTATTTTAGTCAGTCTGCACTGCTCATACCCATACCAATAGCTTTAACTCTCTTGGAAAAAAGTTTCAAGGACATTGAGTATTTGTTGGAATATGAAATATGTTCTCTATTATCACTTTTCTTTTGTATGGATAATTAATTTTGAATTATATAGTGGAGTCTGCTTTTTTCCCTATTGCTGTGCCAATTTAAAAGAGTCCAAGTTGACAGAGTACAAATAAAACTGGAACTTGGATAGTTTAATATATTTGAAAATAAATTCTTCAAGAATATTTGTTGTTTTAGAAGACAACAGATAATGTGCAGAGAGTAACATAATCTAGTAGATGGAAATCAAATATTCTGTTTGGAACTGTAATTTGCTGAAGTTCCTGAGAGTCAAATATGCTGCTTAAATGTTCCTCACTTCAGGAAAGAAAAAAAAAATAGATACAGAACATTTTATTACAATTCTGTATAATATTAATTCTATATGCTTTCAAAAACTGTATTTGTCAAGGTTCATACAATAGCTGGAATAGAATTGAAGCAAAGCTTCTATTCAAAGTCTAAGATTAGTATATACCTTCAGTGAGTTTTAAAGCCACTATGAATGTCTTTTGAGGTAAAAAAGATTAGAATTTTTTTGGGCAGAAACAAACTGAGAAAAATACCGAGGGATTCCTTGTACATAACAACATCAGATTGATTTATGTTTTTCCTTCTTGGTTATCTTTTAAAGGGAAAATAGTCTGAGGGCAGAATCCTCATCTACTTCTCCAAGAAAATAAATCAAAACTTTGGGAAAAAAATCCGTAAACACCCTTGTAAGTGGAAACTTGTTTTCCGGCCTCCTACCTGGATCGCTCCCAAATAGGGCAGAGTGTGTCTGGAGACGGGAAAGGTAATTAACATTTCTGAAACCCTGGGTACTCCCATGAAAAACACTTTGCCTTGCTAAGGTTGCTGCAGGACTCTGTCCTTTTCTGTCCCTTGCCACCCTTAATTGTTATCCCAAGGGAACGTTTCCTCTTCTCTGCAAGTAGTAGATTTAATGCTTTGTGGAGATTTCAGTATTCCTGACCAGACATTTAAAAGCAGGGTTTGTTAGAAGCTTTCCAGCTCATTAAACAGATTGAATTAACTTATTTAGTCCTCAGGCCTGGAGATGGCAAAATTCAATTCTGCAGAGGTGGCAGCCTGGTCAATCTTCAGCCTCCCCTTCTCTGTGCTTCACTTCTCCTTCCTCATGCCCAGCCCTTTTGGAGGGATGCCTGACAGCTGCATGGTCTTTTTTCCCCTGAGCTTTTCACACAGCCTCTGCTTTTATGGTGATTTTTCCTGTCCTATTTGAGACCTTATGCAAATGTCTTTGCTGACTGCTAAAACCGATACAGCGGATCAGCCCTGTTTAGAACAAAATTCTCCTTGCAGAAAACAATTACTTGAGACACAATGTGTGCTGGGAAAATATTTCTCAGGAGGTGAAGATGAAAACTCAGCTTCCATGTAAATCTGTCTGATCCCATGTGTTAATTAAATGCTTCTATTGAGAAGAAACATATGGTATTGTTTGGTATCATGAATTAATTACTCAAATGCAGCAAGCGAAAGGGATCACTTCTCATTGCTGTGTGTCTGCATGCACATTCGTTTCAAAGACATATTTCAATTAAGAGTTTAAAATAAATGTAGATAATTGTGGCCTAGACAAAATCTGACCCAGCCAAAAGCATTCTGTAGCTTGTCACAAGATGGTGACATCATTCACAACATACAAATACATCCCTGCCAAAATTTTTCAAAACACAACAGCTGCAAGTTTTCTTTTAGATGAGAAAATTATTGAAATAGTATCTTAAGGAAATTTATGGCTATGGGAACTTCCATTATGAGTGCTTTGGTAAATCTTTAAAATACACATTGAAGCAAGTTATTTTGTTAAACTATTTTAAAAGGTAGAAAAATAAGATGGTTTTAGCTACGCTACTTTACAAAAGTATTTTTATTTAATTTGAGTGCAAATGGAGGTTGTGTGCTGGTGGAAATTCAAATGCTATCACAAGGCTGGCAGCTGACAAATCCTTCTAGAGAATAGTAATAAAGATATTCAAAACTTGGTAAGAAAGAATATTACAATTCTGTTTTAATGGATAACCATTTCTTTTGGATTTTTAAAATGCTCATTTCCCCAGCCATTTAAAATTCCTGTGGGGTCAGCATGCACACTTAGGTAAGGCAAATGTCGATAAATGGATTTTGCAGAAACTTCACATGTGAAATCAAGATGTCATCAAAGCTCTGAACTAATACATATATTCATATTTGCCTCAGGCCATGGTTTTGATTTAAAGGAGCCTTGGCATATTTCATGGCTGACAGCATAGTCAAACCCAAAAAATTACTGTGTAAAGCCTTGGGTGCCTCCAACAGTGTTGAGGAGAGGGAGTGGACTGGATTCTCACAGGACACAGCAGTGTCCACTGAGAATGAACACAGATGGGATAATTCCTGTGTCTGGGACAGGAGTTTGGTAGCAGGGAGATCTCTCTGTGTGTGGGTCAGGGGCTGTCTGTGCCAGACACTTCCCCCTTGGCAAAAGAACCATGAGATGCAAGAGACAATGCCAGGGCAGGAGGGACTCCTGAGCAGAGGCAAAGGAGAAACGAGAAGCACAACTGGGCAGGAGGAGTAGAGAACAACAGATGTCAAGGAAAGGAGGAGAAACAGGAGAGATTCTAGGTCTAGAGGGGGTGTCTGAGCAGGGCAGGAATGAAAATCTCTCTGTACAGGACTTCAGGGAAAACATAGGAGAAGGTGCCACGCGCAAAGTGACAGTGGCAAGTCAGTGGAGGAACACCAAAGAAGTGGATTAAGAACTGAGGAGCAGCAAAGAAAAATGAACTGTTTTTAATTCAAAATCAATTAAATTGTTTGGAATTCCCCAACCTTTTTTCTTTTCTTCCTATGACAGAATGTCCTCCATCCTTCCTGAGCATTCAGAACTGTGTTTTGGCATCTTGGAGAGTACCACTCTGTCCTATCTCTGTTTCTGGGTTGCACATCATAAATTTGTTGAAGATTTCTCCAAACCTTGATTATATTTGTACCCTTCCAGTCTTCCTTTTTCCCCCTAACTTTTCCCAGCCTGTTTAGGTCTGTCCTTATACTGCAGTTATTGCATCCATTTGGTATTTTCAGTTGCCTTTCATGGGCCTCTTCTAAGGTTATTGCACCCTTTTCTTAGTTCTTCTTCTCCAAGATGACCAGACATACACTCAGGATGTGGATATAGCAAGATTTTTATAGTCACAAAATGAAGAACTTGTTTTTCATACCCTTCCTGAATGACATCTGGTGATCTGTTAGCTTTTTTGGCTGTCACTGTCTGAGTCATTGATTTCACAGAAGAACCAGTGATGATTCCAGTGTCCTTTTCCTTAAGCTGTAACTGGCAGTCCCAATTTCAGTGTCATCATGGCATGGTTTAGATTGTCTCTGCCTCCACCCCATCCGTGTTTCGCACTCCCTTCCCTGCAGTGTCTTCTATTCCCCTTATTTACAAGGAACGTTTTGTGCTGTGTTTTCCCCTCTTAAGAGTTGGGTGTTTTGAGCTGCTTGGCAGGGCATGGCATTTGGCTGCATGAAAGAGTATGGTGATATCCACAGACCGGGAAACTCTCCCTTCTCCAGGTCATGGACCAAGAAGAGAAAAATGCCTTCTCCTGCCCACTCAGTTGTGTATACCTCTGACCCTTTTCTGTCCTGAGAATTGGCCTCTAGTCAATATGTTTTAGGGAAAGACTGTAAAACACAACTCCAGGCCTGTGGCTGCTTTATTTCTTAAATAACTTAACAACATAAAGCAAGACCTGTGCAAATTGCAGATTTATCTTTGTGTATCCACTTGTAGAGCCACAATATAATTGTTTATGTGCTTGCTGTGTAGTCAGTACAACTAAGATTTGTTTGTGATGTTTGCCAAAAGAGGGAGCATATGGGCATAAAACAAGAAGCAAAATCCCTGAAGAAGTAATAGTTGAAGTGTTTAATGCATGCATTCCTGGAACTATTTCTGACTAAGGTGGGATAAGGAGGATATATTTAGAGGGTTTTTTCCCCCTTTCCCTTAGAATTAATTAAGTGATGACAGTTATAGCACGGTACAGCAAATAAAATTTCCTGTCACATTTGGAACAAGCCTCAGTCACATAAAATGTTTGTGGTGATGTACACTAATGAATAAGGGGAGAGAACATTTCATGGAAGTACCTTTCATAAAACCATTTTCATTTAGATACTTTTGTTGAATCACATTAAACTGTGATTTATAATTAGTCATTTCACATGGGTATTATATACAACATCAGAGGTATCCAGGTATGGTAAGAGATGAAAAGTTAGCCTGTCAAAGCTGAAAGAAGTTTGGCCATTGAGTGGAACAATCATGCTGACTGTCCGTGTGTGCTGAGACCACTGTCATACCCTGCCAGACACAGAGAGCTGGCAGCCAAGGACAGTGATGCCTTTCCCTTGTCCTCTTGCTATTTCAGCTGAAGGATTCTAGGATCACACCCAAGTTTAATTTATTCTCTGCTCCCTCTGATTTGCTAGCATTTATAGGTAGGCACATAAATACAAATTATCTGTTTCCTGATTTATCAGCTTGTTGTTTTAGAATCAAATTCTTAAAAATGTGAAGCTAATAGAAAAAACTAGTATTGGGCAAATGTGAAACCCCCTTAGCTACAATTCCTACTGGCAAACAGACTGAAACTCCTTTAGCATTTGCTTTTGTATTTACATCTGGACACACAGTGTTAGGTTGTAAGATGAAAGGATTATTACCATAAATTGAACATGTACTTTGCTGCAACTTCAAGCAAAAGAGAGAGGAGAATTATTTTATTTATGAGTTGTGTCAAGAAGGATTAGTCTTCAGAAGGAGTCATGTGGTGTGTAGACACTGCTGACATAGTAGCTACTGAATTATCTTGTTTTATGCTTTGTGTGTGTAATGGGCTGCCTTGCTGTTGTTCCATATTCATCTGATTTTTTGCATGTTTGCAGCAGATGCTGCATTGGAGCAACAGCTTACCAGGACAAAAAGCTTTTGCTGCCCTTGTAACACTGCAGAACTTCTTATAAAATATAGTGCTTTTACTTCCAAGGGCAACTTGTCCCTCAGCACAGGCTGTCAGGTTTTTCTAAGTTCTCAGGACTTTTTGCCAAATTGTAAATAAATATAGCATGACCATTTGTACAGATTTTCTTCAATATTTCACTGACCTACTCTGCTTGTTAATCTGGTAGCTTTCTCATTTGTTATAAATTTTCCTAGTTCAAGGACTTGTTAGATGTTAATGGCATTGCTCCAGTGCAATCAGTAGTATTTTAATGATGGGTACCAGCTGGGGAATGAGTGTCTTAAATTAAACTACTTGTACTCAGGCATTCAAAGGAACCTACAATCAAGTTATTCAAGCTAATGTTCTTTTTTTAAAATTCATTTTGATGGAGGGCTGAATGTAAGGAAAAAAGAGAAAAAATAATAAAGTATTAATAAAAGTTGTTTAATATAGTAAACCCCAGAATGTTTTAGAAAAAATGGCTGAAATAACTGTGATCTCTAGATATCTTCCCTCCTTTTTTTTGGTCTGATACTAATCCTGAAAATTGTGCTGCAATTTCCATGTTTTAGAAGCTGCAATCTGTAATCAATGTTGACATAATGAAAAGGAAATATATTCCTGTATGTGATTTTTTTTATCATGCATATGGAATTTTGAGCTTTACTTTGCAATCTAATTGGGATTAATTCATCATTTATTTGTCACAATTTATAACAAAATAGTGTAAGCATTGAGTTACACAAAAATCTTACAGGATGATCCAGATGAATTCAATTGCTGTTTAAAAACTAGACTGATCATGATATGGCTGCATCCTGTATGAAAATCCAGGATGGATAATTCTGGTTGGTTTGGGTTTTTTCCTTTTTTTTCTTTTGTTCTTCTTTTGCCATGGCATATGAATTAAGAAATACCGCCAAGAAAACATACTTCAAAACACCTTTCAGATCTCGGTGTTTCTCAAAGCCTAGATATTTAAGTGATTCTCTGCAATCTGGGTAAATTAACAGTAATTATGTCCCTCAAAAAAAATGAGGCTTTAGTGTTAGTGAGTGGATGGTAAGAGTAAGTGATTTAGATCCAAGACTGATTCCTGTACAAGAATTTCCTCTCTACGCAAAGACATTAAAGAAAGCAGCAAACAGCCCAAATAACTTTGAAAATAAAACCTGAGAAAGTTGAGAGGTACATTCAGTACTCGTTATGAAAGATGTTCTGTTCTCTGGCAATTTTAGTTTTAATATTGTGTAGAATAACCAGATGTTTTTTCTAGATATTGGCATTAAATTAGAACAAAACCAACAACAACAAACAACAACAAGAAAATAATTTTGGCTTCTACCTTTTCAGCAAATCTAGCAAAGGAATAAAAGCCAAGTATTGTGTTCAGTTGTTTGTTTCTACACAAATGCTATTCTCTTCCTTGATTTTGTAATGTACTTGGTTTGAAGGGATTTGTATTTTTTTTTTATTAATGTGGATGCTATTGTGCTGAGTGAAATCATGAGCTTGTCCAGATGATCGAAGTTGAGAAAGCTGGACTGTTTCTTTGTGCTGACACTGAAAAGATTTTGAATAAAAGAACACGACTTTGATATTTAGGAGAATACGTGTTTCCAGCTTGTCTAGCCATTCTACTCCCCCAATACAGGCTCTGTGCCTCAGTTAAAGAAACTTTGAAATGGTTGTGAGAGTTGTTAGTATATAAAGCCTAAAAATACAGCAAGTTAAAATGCATTTGTATGATAAGACCATTATTTAAATTGGAAAATGTAAGGCTCTAAAACTTTGTCAGCATGTGAATGTCCTGCAGAAGAAACCAAAATTCAACAAGCAAAACCAAGCACAAGTAAGCTTCATGTAGATATAAACATTGTCTTCACAGTGGAGCAAAGTAGTAAAAGAATAATTACTCCATGTGACTCTTCATTTTGTTATGTCTTTATGGAAATTTTTAAATTTGCAAATTGTATTTTTCTCTCTAGAAGTCTTAGTACTCTTATTCTCCTTAGTTTGTCTAAGGAGGTTTTGGGTTTTTTCAGTGCACTGCCTTCATATCCTTCACAGTTGTGTCTTTGGATTTTCTTTGAATGGTCTTTAAATGGGGTAGGAGGGTTCTAAAAAGCTTTTGTTTAACTTCTGTACCAACCACCTGCAAGGAAAGCAAGACAAAGAGCTGTCTTCAAAAAGAGCCCCAAAACCAACAGGGAAGCAGCAGAAAGCCAACTTCACCACCCTAAATAAATAGTAGCTTTGAGTCTTCAAGACTGACCAGAAACAGCATGCAAAGGGTTTTTAAAACTGTATTAGTGAGGGCTTTGCTCTTGGTGGCTGCTGTTGTGGTTTTCCAGCACATCATCTCACCAGGGTGACTTAGTGTGCTGTCCCTTACACCTGCTCTGCTGCAAGATCCATGTGTGGAACTGCTGCCTGAGCAATTGTGCCTGAAGGAAGGCTCTTCTCAGTTGAGCAGAGATCAATTTCTGACCTGTGCTCATCACTGTGCTGACACGGAGTGAGTGCAGTGTCTTCTGAACCACTGCCTGTTTCCAAAAAAATGGAGCCTGTGTGCAGGCTGGGGCTGGGGCTGGCTCTGCCCCCACCTCTTTATGCCACAAATTATCATGCTTGAGCTCCCTGGTAGGAAATGTGGGTGTAAATGCCAGCAGTAAAAACTGGGGAATTGGACAGCTAAGTCGTTATTAGGCCCTTTTAATGTTTAGAAAATAAATGTTCCTTACTTTGCTGTAACATGTGACATGATGGCTTATGTGAGGAAAACACTAGGATGAAATCCAGGTTTGGCTGAAACTAAAACAAGTCAGTAATTAGTTGTACTTATATTCCCATATGGCTCTGTTCTTGTTTGCCCTATTTATGAGCTGAACTGTCAGACAGAACTCACTGAGTCATGGAGGGGAAGATAGCCTGCAAAATGACATCTCAGATGGTCCTTATAAAGATGTGAGCAGCAGACAATGAAAACATCCTTTAACTAGGGAAATGATAAGTTCAAAGGCAGTGAAAACAACACTTAATCTCTTGAGAATGTATTTCTTCCCCCCCTCAAAAAACCCTTGTGCTATATTCCATGAAATTTTGGGTTTACATGAATCATCTCCTTCTGGAAACTATTTTCTCAGTCAAAAATCATCAGTCAAGTGCACCACTCAGGAGTGATCATATCCTGTAAGTTGAAAATATTTTCGTGGATTTTTTTTTTTTGTAATCTGTGCTGAGGGAATTATATTGCTTAATGGTTGAGAAATACTGAGATTAGGTAAGATTTTTCCCATTGATACTAGATAAGTTTTACATATCTATAACATATTTCAGCTTTCTTGACGGTCAGTGAATAACATACAGTTTTATATAAAAATAACTAAGGAATTTGGGACAAGCTTGATGGTGCTTATTTGAAATAAAATGAGTTGTCACTGTCTGGGAGGCTGTGTGTATTTGTTTGCTTTCTTTGTCTTTATCCATTTCCTGAAGAGTGGATTTGAATTTCTTGACACTTTTTGTTTGTTAATTTCATAAAACCCCTCTCTGTTTCATGCTGTGGTTCTGAAGTGCAGTGCTGCATGCAAAATTGCAGTGGCCAGATTGGAAGACGAGAGCAAATTCGAACTGTAAAAAGTGAAAATCTTATTCAGTGTTAAGGCTTGGTCAACTTATTTCAGGCAATTTTCATAAGATGCTTGAGGAAATGGGGTTTTCTAAAATTTAAAATATACATAGGAGATTGTCTCTTGTATTTGAAAATGTTACTTATCTGAGAAAACTAGGATAGGCTCTTTCAGCTTTAACATTTCATAATGCACAATATACAACACACAATATACTTTCTTGTTTTGGAGAATTTCTTAAATCATAAAGATCACAATGGATCCCTTTATTGCCTCAATAGAGGGAAGTGTCTTTCACATGCTTCTGTTGAATTAATATGGACCAGAGGAAACAAAAAAGATTAAATCTCCTCTTTCATGCTGCATACAGTGTAATTTTTTTCTTTACTACTATGTACAAGTGCATTTTATTCTTGCCTAAGAGAATATTTAAGAAGGTGCCACTGAAATGAAGTTCAGGCATTCTAAAATGGAATAAAAATACAATTAAGTTTCTGTTGTGGTTTTTTTTCTCCTCTCACTCAAAAGATGGAATGACCTTGGAAATCACATCTGAAAGACAGGCTTTTCTCTTACTTATGTTCTAAGGTTAAACCTAAAGGTTTTAATCAAAGGGCTTGTGCCCATGTGCCAAGAAAAGTTGTGTGAAAAGTAAAGAGAACTAAGATGAGTGACTAAACAAGTCCAGTGATAGGGGCTAGTTTAGACACGTGTTCTATTATAAAGACATAACTGTCTTCAAACTTTGAAATAGGAGTTGTGTAAGATATTGTGTTAAGACTTTCACAGGAGGCAGGCTTGCTTAAGACAGATGGCATTTTCTTTTTTAGTAAGTGCCTAAATTCTTGTTGTCTTGCTAATGATTATTTTGCATTAGGTATCATTCCCATTTTTCTATACCTGTGTGTAGAAAACCAGAGGATTAATAATTGATATGAATAAGCAAATACAGCCTGTTTTGGCTGGATTTTCATTTTCTCATCTATGAGATTTAGGTAATGTTTTCTGTGGCTGGTAAATCCTCGTTTCCTTCAGACAGTCAGTGGCACTTGATGTTTATTTGATGTCTATTTTGAAACTTTGCTGCAGAGAGATTTTAGGGCAGGCAGCAGAGTTAACATTAAACATGTGCTTGGGTGTGTGGAGCTTTGCAAGTGGAGAAGAGCTGTAAATGATACCAGTATTAAAAGGCTTGTGGGATAGGGGGATGGTGGAATTGTTGACAGTTACAGCAAAACAGGAGGGAAGGAGCTGGGAGGAGAGAAGAGATGGTTTTGACACATTGATTTTCATTTGGCAAGAGGCCATCTGGAGAAGATTCTGTAGAAGCAGTTTGAATTACAAGTGTGAACAAAAGGGAAGTGAGTGAGAAGGAAAGAAATCTGGGAATCATTGACACAGATTGTAATTCAAATCCTTGAGAATATCTAAGGTTGCACAAGGACAGCCTAGAGGAGTTGTGTGCCTATTAAAGAGACTATTCCTACTTAAACATATAAATCTTCTCACTTGGTTACTAATTTTCTGAAAAATGGAATAATAATCTTGAAACATGGCTATGTGTTATGAAAAATTTATAATTCTTATTTCTAGTAAAAGCATGAATAAGCACAGAAGTGTATAAATTTGAAAGTATTTTTTTCATTGGATTGCAATATTTCAAAGGAAAACAACCAAGGGAACTTCATTAAGCAAAATTTCCCTGAACATACAATGAGCAACATGGTAAAACAATTCTGGTTTTAGCAAGGGAGCATCAAAACAATTCTTTTGCAAAGATGGTTGATTTTATACAGAGTATTAAAACAAAAATAGAAAACAAACAAAACCAAAACAACAACAACAACAAAAAGGCAGTAATTTCCCATGTGTAAATTACTTTTTAAGCATGAAGAATTTTTGTTACTATGATTGTCTGAGAACTGCATCTGATTCTGAGTTTCACACGCCTGGAAGTTACTGCTCACGCCCAGTGATAAAGGCCATGCAAAATACTGACATAACTGGGTGTACTGTAGTTCATCTGCTGACGTGTCTGCCTTTTGGATTCAAAAAACATCAGCTGTTCAGAACACTGCAGTTCATAATAAATAGAGGAAAGTATCAAGAGAGTCTGTTTCTTCAGACTTTCAGGCTTGTGATAAAGAGTCAGGTTATCTGCTTCTCATTAGAGCTTAGTTCATAGTTTTTCACAGAATTTAAAAAGTCATACAGCCTGCTGTTTTTGCACAAATATTTTAATGACAGACCGGGTGTCATTTTTTCCCTCCTGTCTAGTCCAGGCTGCCTTTTTTATAGTCATTTTACAATCCATGACTTGTATAGTTTATCTGTCCTCTGTTTCTTTAGCAAAGGTACACAGCCTGGAGTTTATAACATACCTCACACGGAGCATAGTAAATTGTAAGTAAATATAGATGTTTCTCTAGAACATAATGATTTTCTTAGTCTGTGACTGTAGTTGATGTATCATTTGTGGTTTTGGGGGTTTGGTTTTTTCCCCTTGATGTCCCTCACACAAAGAATGGACTGATCAGAAAAAGGAATATTTTTAAAAAATATTTTTCAAAATATGCAGTGTCAAGAAATCAGTTGTAACTCTGATTCTGATGGTTTCTGTTTTGACTTAATACCCCAGTTTTCACTGAAATCAGTGCAGTTGCATGGATAAGTATTGTCTCCACACTGGATTTCAGAAAAGGGCTTCATGTATATTCACAGAATCACCATCTGGTTGCCATCCTTTGGCATAAATGTGGGTTGATATTCAGAGATCTCTGTTAGTATTCAAAAATCCATAACTCTGATTGGGCTTGTTACCTGAAGGTCCTGTTTATTCTGAGAAGTGATCTCAATATATGAATCAGATAAAACAATCTCCAAAGCCCTGGCATTCAAATTCAGACCTGCATCCCAACTTCCCACAACTGCTGAAGGTCGACTTTTGTCTCTTGTCAGTTCAATTCTTGCGTCTCCTTTCTGAGCCTGGCAGCAGAATTGAAAGGAACATTGGCTCAGAACTAGAAGCTTATAAATAGAAGCCTCTCTGTTTATTTATATCCCTTCATAAAAGGTGGTTATTGGAGGCTTCGTTCAACAGCTGCTTGCACCCCCCATAAAATGGATTAACCATCTCCTTCAGTGGATGATTAACCTGAATCACTGAACTCTGAAGTGAGATTTATCTGACTAAAAAAAGTGTGATACCCGGTGCTTTGGAGGGGCTATATGAGAACAAACTGGAGCATTACACTGTTGTTCATAAATGCCAAAGGATGTGGTAACAATGTAAAAAGCACACAAGAGAGAAACCTACTTTGTTCTTTATTGTTCTTTTCTGGGTAATTGGGAAGGCTATGGAGTACTCAATAAATCCTTAAATAGAAATCCTGGAAACTCAGAAACTTCTTGGATGTTAGTGTTTACACAGTTACTTTCATTAGTTTCAGAGATTTTCATGCTGATAGTTGACATGTATTTGCTACCCAGGTGGTAGATGTCTGTATCTGCTGAAATTTCTGGAAAAACTGCTCTCTTGATAGCAGTTTGGTGGCTCCTTTTAGCTAGAATATTTGGATATATAGTTCTAGTGTTTGCAGAGAGCATGGCGCCGTAGCACTGAAAACTTTATTCCAAGAATCAATAGGTAGTTATGATTGTGGAAAGACTGTTCTGAAGCAGAAAACAAATGTATTCTAGTAACACCCAGCTTTTTCCCAGACAGCTCTGAGCATCCTTAACCACTTAGTCTGCATTCTCCCTCTGCTTTTGTCGTATCTGATATTTCAGCATACTACAGGTAACAGCCATCCTCTTCTCTGTAAATTGCAGTTTATTGTGCATGCTGGATTGGCAGCTGCTGCTTCTGGCAGCAAAACAATCTCACTTCTGTCTCTGAAAACTGAGAGGGTGGGGCAACACCATGAAAAAATCCATCAGCAACCACAGTGCTCTGTCATCCTTTATTGCTTTTTAGTTTGGATCTGGTTTGGATTTACCACTGAGAGATGTCAAATCTGGACCCAATATCCCCAGTTTGGTTTGATTGCTTGGCTGTGAAGAAGAGACAAACAGTGCAATGCCACGTGATTTTGTTTCTCATATCCTCCAGTTTTCACCTTTTTTTGTTTTCTCATTTCATTTAATAATTTTCTTGACTTTTCTTTGAAGCACAGCGTGTTATAGGATTTCTGTAGTTTATAGTTTATTAGATACTAGCAGAAAAGAAGTTTGGCAACAAATATTCATATGGAATTTCCCTTCAGATGCTCTTTGCACATAAGAAAATCATAAAATATGGTAAGACAGGAACAAAACAGGACTACTGTGTATGAAATAACCAATGCTAACATGATTTTTTTTTTTCAATTGACTCCTTAGTTGCATAGCATTGTACAAAATAGCTCCTTCATTTCATCCTGAGGTTTTGTTCCTGCTGGGATAAACTTGTTCTCTTTCTGGCCCAAGTATTAGTCATTAGATTAGAACAGGGTCTGTGTTAGGCAGGAGAAAAAGGGAAAATCTGCAATTGAATTAGTCCCAGAGCTCTCCTCAGAGAGCAAAAAGGCAACATTTCACTTCATTGCTCATGGCATAAGAAGGAGACAAATCTTGTCTGCAGATGTTTTTTCAGCATTCTGGGCCACACCTGGTGGGAGAGTTACACTATGCTTGGCTATTAAGCTCTGGCCAAGAGGGGGAAAACTCCACCCAAGCCACTGGAGGAAGGGAAGGCTGAGCTCTGAGCAGGGCTGTGTAGCTGTAGCCTTATTCCACAGGTGCCCTATCGCTGCTAACAGACTGGGAGAGCAATGTGCTGCCCATTTAGAAGAGTGTGTGTAGCTGCTGCCTCTTCCCAATGCAGAAATAGGAATATAAGAAGTCCCTCAGTTGGATCCTTTTGTGAGTGTTTAGTGAAAATTAAAGAGAAGAAAAAGCAATTGGATTATTGGTATATTTTAGTTTTAATTGTCATGGAACATAACCATGAACTCACAAAAATATCTTCATTTTGTGGTTGTTTTACTGTTCCATGTTGGTCACACAATTAATAATGAACCAGTAGATTGTGAAGTTCATTTTCAAGGCAGTTTCTGGCTGGTCGCTGTTGTGAGAATTCCTGTGGAACGAGCTGCTCTCCAGGAGCTGTGTATTTAAGGGGACTGAAAATCATAATTGTTGACCTCTGTTCCCAGTCCTTAATGTGTGGCCTTGCAGAGACTTAACCTCTGCATTTCTGCATCAAAGTCTTTATGATGAGCATAAAAATGAGATTTTCTCGGGTATGAGAGTGCATCTGGAGACCAGAATGCAAAAGTACTGCTAAAATGCAAAGTGACTTTATTGATAAATATGCCAAGTATGCTAATGCCTAATTATTTTTGCTATCATTTATTTATTAATGTTTGGTAACTAAGCTGTGCTCACTTGTTAAATGCCTGCAGCATATAAATATTATTAGTCCTTCTGGTTGAGCACAGCCTGGCTATATGAAAGCTTTGGAGAAGTGTTGCTGCAGACTCCCTAAAGCTCATTGATGAGGCGAAAGTCTGCTATTCCATCTTGAATATCTATTTTTGTTTCTAGTAGAAAAAGTCAATCAGCATAGTGCCGAGCCTGGGACAACTGAACAAAACTATCAGCTTTATTCCTCCTTGATTTGGATTGTGCCTTAAATTAGGGAGTGTTGAAGTCACATTTAGGATATACACATCCAAAGTAGTCTGTTGTTTATTGTGGGCATAAGAGGATTTGTGCATTGCAGTGTCAGCCTCTGTAGTTTATAAAGGTGAAATATTAATATTGGGAGTATAATAATGATACTAATATTCTAGACCAGTGTAAATTTAGAAAGAGAGCAGATTACATGTATTGGAAACAACAATTTAAGAGGCAAAGCAAACTCAGCTAAACTTCCAGGCCAAATTCAGAACTGGTATGTCTGGCTGAATGTGATTAAAGGAGGAAATCTAGTTTTGACCAGAGATTTTATTTCTGTGAGCAGACATTTAAAACAGGAAGGCATGTAGAAATAGATGCAAAATGTCTGTGCTGCAGCCTGACAAGTGGCAATACCATGTGTAATCTATTATAAGATGAATGGCATGTTGAGAAATGATTCAAGCTGGCTAATTTACAGAGCTCTAATTCTGCAGCAATGTCCTGGAGAATACCAGAGGAAACTGCAAGTCTCATGTTAGAACACTGTAGTGTGTGTGCATGTGTGTTCATATTTAGTTGTCATATTACAACAGGAATAATGATTGAGTTTCAAGACATTTCCTGGGACTCAGAGATCAGTTGGGATCAGCTGAAGCTGAGCCAGGTGCCATCAGCTCTCACCAGACAGTCACTAATCCCCAGGCAATGCCTTGCCCTTCAGTCACTACTCCTTAGCTAAAAGTTTTCTTGTTAAGGTTTCAACTGTGCCTTAGGATCTTGTTAATAATTACTTTTCCATAGGAAGCAATGGCTTGCAATAAAATATAGCATTTGATCCCTGTGTTTTTAGCACATAATGACATTTCTATTATAAGTAACCTGTGAAGTTGAGGGTTTATGTTAACTCTAAAGAATTTAGCCCCATACTGGGGTATTCAGTAATAGTTTTGTATCTTCAGGCAGTGAGATTGTTAGTTCAGTTGATTTCCATAATGGGTGTCTTATATATCTCCTTTCCACATTTGCCCTTCCTCTATTTATAGCATTTCCATGCAACAGCTCTTATCTGTTCCACTGAATGTGTTTGGAGGATTTTTGGGTTCCTGTTTCATGCTCACATAGTACAGTTTCTGTGGAATACCACGAGTGGGTTAATCGGGAAAAGCACAGGAAATGTTAGAGGAAGGTGCATCCGGGGAGGGTATTTGCCCATCCCTTTTAGGAAGTGACAATCTAGTTCTCTGTCATGTCAGTCAGCTTAAATCCACTTGATGCAACCAGTTTCCTCCAATTCATGGTTGTATAAGTAGAGCACTGATAGGTGTTTCTTTTCTAAGTTTCAAAGTCCCCTTCTAGGGAAAAAAAAAAAAAGAAGTTCTAATTCCACCATTTCCTGCAATTGTTCTACCTTAAGCTGAAGAAGATATGTGCATAGCTGAGAAAAGGCAGGATCCTGAAACTCTTAATTGCCTTTGTTACCTGATTTGTTGCCAGAGGGAGGGAGTGTGTGATAAGCTGTGACATCTTCATTGATAATGGAATTTTACAGGAGTATGTGATACTGGACAAGCCAACTGAGCAGCAAGAATTTAAATATCTCTCCTTTCGTGAAAGAAGAATTGTATTGCCATTCTCCTGCAAACCCACTGTTATTTTTGACAATTGCACACAAGGATTAAAGTTTATCAGATGGGTGTCTGGTGTTCAGCCATTCCTTAGCCTCCTTTTGCTTAGCAACTTGAAAACACTGCTGAACTGTTGGTAGCTTCTGTGTGTGCCCAAAGCACGGTGCAAGAGGGATATCTGTCATCTTGCTGCAGGGAATAAAACACAGCTCAAATCCTTTTAGCTGCTCACTACTGAAAATAGCAAACAGGCAACAATTCTGTTTCACCTTGAAGGTATCTTGAGGTAATACTGTTAGTGTAAAGTATTTAGAATTGAGTGAGTATGTTTATAGGGCTTAGAGTTATTTGACTGAGTAAATTCTAGGCAGAAATCTAAACACAATTTCTGGATTTCAGTGCCAAATTTAGCCTAGAGTTCACAGATCAGAATTTTGGAAAGCAAACCCAATAGGTCTATAGTCAGAAGTAGGGAAAAATCCCCTCTCCTGTCTGCACAGACTGGGGAAAACCAGGCCTTTCTTAGTGTACGAGAAGTGAGAGGCCTATCCAAGCCGGACAACTAAAATATCTCAAGTGTGCTTTGGGTAAATGCTCAGAAGTTCTATTGTTTTGGTTTGATTTTTTCCTCCAAAACTTAAATCAATATATAGTCTGCAAAAGAAAATGGCACAAGTTTCTTAACGGAAAGCTGACAGTTCTTCCAATCTTAGCAGCGATGCACAAGCATTTCCATGTGGTTGAATGCCAGGCTGAAGCCACAGAATGACCAGTTCACCTCTCAGTGAGTGACCCTGAGGGATGGCAGTAGAGAAGAGCTCTTAGCTCAAGACTGACATTCCAGCTTGTTTTGCATCTCTCTGCCTGGGCAAGCCCGTAAATGAGATTGTTTTGATGTGTGGGAATCAAGGTATGGATCTTGTTAGGTTTTGCACACTGTCAAGCCCCTGAGATTGCTGCTGGTGTTTTTCTGTGCAAAGTCTTTGAAACACAAGGAATCGGAGCTAATCTGCAGTGGCACAATTCCAGGTTTCCGCTTTCACATCTTGGTCAAAGTTAGGGAGGGGAGTGAAAAGTTACATGAAGACAAAGCTAAAAATAAGTAAAAGAACTGTAAGTGTTGCTAAGGATTTAGGATCCTTACTGTGGGACAGAAAGCATTGTTATATCCTAGCTGTTTTGTTTATTTTTTACTGTTTGTGTGGATTTTTTTTTTTAATTTTACCTTTATAAAGCTTCGAGATAATGAAGAATTACTTTGAAGGTTTTTGCCATTCTTCTCACTTTTTTTTCCTTTGGGTAAAAGTCTGCTTCATCTAATCAACTTTTAAAATTAATGTCTAGCAACTCTTTTAAGGGATACTTGTTTTATAGTTCAAAACCATGGTTTATCTGTGGACTAAGATTCTTTTTACTTTGAGAAATATGTGAGGGAATTGCTCTCTGTTCTTATCTAGATGAGCCAGTAGGGAGCAGCATCTTTCTTGGCGTTGGTTTTATGTTCTCAGCACTTGCTGGGTGCACTGTAGCTCCCTTTCTGTTTCTGGGACTGTGAACACTTGGAAGCAGATATCCTCACAAACAAATTGCCATTATGAGAAGCAGATTCCATCTTGGCACATCAGCAGAACAGGTGGAGATTCAAAACAGAACCATTTTTTTCGAGAAGTTGATGTGGCATTATTTTTATTATTAAGTTTGCTCCCACCCCGCTACCTGTAGGAAGTGAGGATTTTATGATGTTAATTGTGAAGTGCGATCCCATGGGATTCCTTGATTAAAATGCTTGCAGGTGTAGAGGCTGGCAGGAATGAAGCATAAATGCAAAGCTGCTGCTGGTAATTTCTGTGAGATCTGAAGCATGTTTCTCTTTTTAATCCTTGTTAAAGGATTAATAAATGAACAAGGATTTACTCCTTGTTAAAGGAAGACAGTGGAAAGAATAAATTAATTTAAAGCAGATTTTACAAACAAAAGTTCATATTTTAACTTGAGTTTGGTTTTATTTTTCTTCTTTTTCTCTTAGTAGGTTCATTCCTTCACCAGTATTAACAGAACAAAAATTTGAGATTGTGTATTTTCTCCCCAATATTGCATTAACTTATTGCTTTAACGTATAACAATACTTTAAACATAGAGAAAACTAAAATTCCTCACTCCCAGCTTGCTTACTTTTGTCTCTGACAACCCTTTCATATATGCTGCCTTAACCTTTTCACTGCTAGATAATCTTAACCATTTCATGCTGTCAATTTTGAAGGTCTATGATATTGTAGCATACCAGTGAGAGAGTATTTCTTTGTTTTTGCTTGAAAAATAGGTGCATGATAAAAACCACATAGGGAAAATGCAGTGACTGAGGAACCTTTGATCCAGTTTTGAAATGAAAATAACCACTTTTCTGCATTAAAGCAGCTGGGTTTGAAAGATGTGAAGTAGAGGGTTCAAATTTAGATCTTTAGATTGCTTTTTTTTTTATTTAGTTTGTAACTGATGAGCATGGAGGGGATTTCCCTCTCCTTCTCTCTACCTGTGGTACTTCATTTAGTACCCCTGCATCCCTTTGTCCCTTTTTTCCTATTTGTCTGTGGTTCTTTCATTTACTTTTCTTTGTTGATCACTCTCCTCTATTTGTCTTGGCCTACACTTATCTTAATTGTTTATTTTCACTCTCACCTCTTATTGTATTCATGTTTAACATTTGTTAGTATTCTTTTTTTGCCTGTCATTCCCCTCCCTTTCCAATCAATGCTAAACCTCTTTTTCTCTTATTTCAATGACAGTTTTGAAATCCCATGTTTGATTATTCTTTTCTGTGAAGAAGTTATAGTGGGGAGCAAAGGTAATTATTTTACCTTCCTAAAAGTATAGGTAACTATCCCAAAGGCAAAAGAGTTTTGTTTAGCTTCTTTGTTCAAGAAGGTGGCAATCAGGGGAAGTAGGAAAAGATATGCTGATGGCAAATTCTGAGAATTTGTAGGAAAGGGAATTTTCTAGTGCTATTTTAATTTTGCTTTTGTGCTCCCCCCTCTACCTTTTCCTGCCTTACCAGCATTTCCAGCGTGCTGGTGAGATCAGTGCCTGTAAAGCAGCAGACAGGGAGGAGCAGAGCAGGCACTAGCACTGGCTCAGGCCAAATGAAATCCTGATCAGATGTTCTCCTGAACAGCCACTGATCAGCTGCAGTGCAGGACTGTTGGTACATGAATCAACAGCTTCCCCGAGTCCAGAATAAACACTGAAGGAAGACCTTGGTGAACTCTTCCAGTTGAATTTCAGCTGGTTCCCAGGGAGCTGGGGAAAAGCTCTGACACTGCAGCTTCTTCTTGGATACATTTCCTAAGAGATCTGTTGGATGTCTCTTCCACAGAAGCAGAAGGGCCCTGATGTCGAGACAGGAGAAATTATTTCCCTGAATTTGGAGCTTCTTGGCTGTGTGAATGTAGCCTTACATTTATTCAATAGTGTCCTAGAAAACAATATCTCCAGGCTCCTAAAACTGCTGTAGGCCTGGTCTAAAGCCAAATCTTTAATTACCTTCCTGTCTTTTGATTGTTGACTCTGCCCTGTAACAACAAAACAGAGCCTCTATTTTGGATTTGATAGTGCTGGTTAGATCATGACCTTGCTACTTAAATACTGTTTCTTCTACTGTTTCAAAACCAAGTAATCCTTAGAAATATAGGTTAATAAAGGCAGCACCCTTTTCATATTAATCCCTCTGCAGATGTCAAAATACAGAGCAAACATTTCATGTGAATAATGTCCAAACTTGCTATTTTGTGTTTTAATTCAAGTAAAAGCCAAGGCTTTGTCCTCTGATTTGCAAGGATGCTGTCTCTCTTCCACATATTTTCTGTAGAATTAAATCTTGAAATGCTGAGGTATGATGATGTTTCCTGTTTGCAATTTGGTATTTAAACTTTCTGACTGCTGGTTTTCTTGGTACCAAATAGCTGACCTTTTCCACTTGTCCTAAAGGATACCTTCCTAATTTGGCACCACTCTTGATAATTGCATTGCATGCACCCTATGCTAACTTAAATGGTAGTTCCACATTTAGCTCCAAAGATTTAATTACAGATTTAACCAATCTCAATGCTGCTTCCCAGTGGGTAAAAATGGATATCTAGTATATTCATTGGAAATCTAGAACTTTCTTGATGATATGGTTGGTAATTCGGATAATGAAAATATCAGAGGCAGTTAGCTACATTAAGAGGTTCTTACCAAGGTAAGATATGGCAGAAGCAACAGCTTGCTAATAAATCATGGTGATGATGGGTGAGCTGACAGAGCTGTTGAGATGGAAAATGGTAGAGGACATAGGCAAGGGAGTAAGTGTAGGGCAAATGGGTTTTCACTTGCCTGAGCAGAAGTGAGTCTCTGAACCTCAGAGGGATATTATTGTGAAATGAAACTGTGGGGGAATTAATGAAGGCATTGGAAATGCCAGAGTGAGAGGGGTTCAAATTTCCAGTATAAACAACAAAGTCAAAGAAACATTGGGCTAATTACTTGGTAGCCCTGAAACTTGGGTGTTTGTGAATATACAGTCATACCACATCATTCTGGAATCACTCCATTCTACTGTTAAAAAGCATGCCCCAGTTTTGTCTTTTCTTCGTTCTCTGAGTAAATTGGATGGATTTGTTCCATAGTGAAATGAAAATGGGCCCTGATAAGCTCATGGCTGATCTTAGGCCTGATTTTTTGCTCACAGACTATGCTGAGACCTTTGAAATGTCAGTAGAGCTCTTGTAGAGAAAAATTAACAGAAACATTTTACAATAGCAGGAAGGAATTATAAGATTCCTATTAGCAAACACAGATGCATTATTGTTATTATTGCTTTGAAAGACAATTTAAACAGAAGTAAGTGCCAGATGTCCACCCAAAAGAGGGAGATTTTTAAAATAAAAAAGCAGTTGCCATTTTCTGAAAGATTTATTCACTCCTCATTATGCTGTCTGAAATTGCATTTAAATGTAACAAAGGACAGCATTTCCAAATGTAATGGAAATTAAGCTTATTTGTATCATTTGAACAGTTGTCTGGGTTTCTAGAATATAATAGTTCCTTAAACTGAAAGAACAAAAATTAAAGTGCATAAGTAATTGTAGAATTAAACAGTGTTTGTGGTGCATTATGAGCTATAAAAATCAGATGATGCATAACAGATTTTAATTTAATATGGTATAAATAAAGTTACATGTGATAGTCCCAATTTAAGTAATGAAAAAATGTGCTAAGTACTTCTATTACAAAATCAGAAGATTTTTGTACCTAGACTAGTGTTATTTGCTCATGCAAGGGAAAATCCTGAGCTAATATTGTAACAATTTTTTAAAAAAATATCTTTAGCTTTACTCAGAAGCAGAAAAGGTCTTTGCCCTACCAGCCTGGTGTCTGTACAGTGTAAATTCAATTGGCCCCAAGCTGGTCTCAGAGAAAGGCCTGGACTATTGCTCTTTCAAGTAGCCTATTCACCACTCTAGTGACTGAGACACATAATACAGAATCAGTTTTTCCTAAAGAGAATAATTTGATGTCCCAGATATTACAAAACATCAATGTGCTCCTTTAACTTTTATTTAGGTACAAGTGAAAACAGCAAAGAAGTGCAGTGAGCTTTGTTTCAAAAGGAGAGGAGCACATAGGTCTTGCTTTAGCTGGCAGAGCTGATTGTGCCTGAATGGGAGGCCCACTGACCCTCTGCAGTTATGTATAGGCACAAGGAGCTCCTTGAGTGAAAATGGCTTGTTTTTTTCTCAAGAAACAAAAATTTTGAGGAGCTCTTTAATCCTGGTTAGTGAATAACCAAAATAAGACTGGTTTGTGTTTCATGACCAATTATATATTTTGTTATATTCCTGAAATTCTTCTGCGGCACAATATTCCGTGCTGAATTTTTCACAGGCAGAATTGTGGCTATACAACTCTGAATAAAAAATCATGTTCAAATCATTCTTCAGTGCTGGTCAGGTTTTAAAGATGTCACATGCAAGGCCCTTAGGATCAAAGCCATATTTTTTCTAGTGTGATAGTAATGCATGAATGTAGTTGGTGGGGACATTGAGAAATTAATATACAGTGATTCTTTGGCAAGAAGCACAATCACTGTGCTTGTTAGCATTGCTAACTCTTGGAGGTCTCTGCTGATTTCTTAGGAATTCAATCCTATTCTGCTGCTCCTAAGTGGGAGGAGCAGCAGAATATGATTAAATTCCCAAGAAATCAAACTCCTGAAATCTCAGCAGTAAGGTTTGAAATGAGGTGTGTTTGGACATGGAAGCAAGGCACAGGAAAAATCTGAAGTAAAGGCATAAGGAAGGATTAATTTTTATGAATAGAATGTGATTTAATCCGACAGATGTGAGACAGAATAGACCTTTTTGAAAAGATCCCTAAATCTGTTGGAACTGGGCATGAGGAGTCACGCCCAATTGCTGCTGCCAGGCACATGATGCAGGGTAACAGTGGATCAGAGTGGTTCAGGCTTGTTTGCTGTTCCGATCCAGCTTTCCTCTTTGCAAAGGCAGTGAGAGCAACATTTCAGTTCAGAAAGCTCCTATTTCAGTTGAGCCATTGTATTTCTAGAAGGGGTCTAATATATCAAGTTTTCCTGTTGCTTCTGTGGTTTTGGGAGGGAAGGAGGAAAATGTTTTGTGCAATGTTCAAGGACAGACTTGATTTCCAGCAGTTTCACCAGCAAATCTTTGAGCTAATTTTGTACCCTAACCACAAATCATTGTGTTGACACTGCCCCCAGATGAGACAAAAATATCTAATGTGAAATCCCACAGAGCTTAATACTAACATTTTAAACCTCCCTAATATACTTTTGTTTGCTTCTGGACACATTGTAGGATTTAATACACAAGGGCAGGGGAAAAAACTATAGAGAAATATTCACCATCAAAATGAAAAGTAGCTTTAAATCAATTTCTTCAGAATTATCGGAGATTACAAATGTGATTAATCTCTATGGACCTATATACTTATGATTACAGAAGGTTTTAAGATAAGAGGCTTTGAATGCTGAGACCTTAGACCAGGCTTTCTGAGATTACATCAAGCCAAAGATTCACAAATATTTAATGTGTAGTGCTTGCAGAATATTATTTTATTTAGTTTTAAGAGTGTAAGTGAACTTTTGTTTTACCTCTGCATGCTGCTTAGAATATATTTGATTCAGACGTCACCTTAGCCCCTAAACTCATTGCTCCCAAATTACCTAACTGATAACCTGGAGTATTGGTTCCCCATAGGTTATTAAGCTCAGTAAACCAAGGCTTGAAGGCCTTGTGTATTAAAACAAGAGTCTTGGAATTTTACTGGTGTAAAACATCATGTATATTCTGTTGGTAAATATGTTTTGGAAAACTGGAGCTGCTTCTGTTATCAGAGAAATCAGTTCTCTTAATTTACTGGAGAAAGCCCTTCCTCCGTGAGCTGCATTTTTCTCCCACAGATTTTGGGTTTCCCTTCCTTTAAATTATCAATCAGGATTTTAGGTCATGTATTTTGTATTTTCAAACCATGCAATACCATGACTAACTTTTAAATGGGTTTGAAAAATTTGTTTAAGGGTTGAGTTTCATGGTGTCTGATATATTCTAGCCTACAAAGAGAGACCACCGAAGCTTAAACTGGAAAAATATATGCAGGGGTTTCTCTTTTCCTGTTAGTTTATATCTTTTTCTCCCTTCATGTAGCTGTTGAGAGTAGTATTATCTAAACTAAACTACCTTTTGATAATGGTCAGATAAATGTCCTATCCACTAACAAATTTCAGCTCTAAATTTAGCTAATTTCTAACCATCATCTAATTAATGGAGAGAGAATGTCCCAACTTAGTTCTTAAGATGCATTAGGAATAGTTTATAGTGAACAGGGATATATTCAGGATTGTTTACATGAGACAAGGTTTGGTAACTTTATTAATCACTTTTTACTCTCTTCCCCATCCTGCTAAATGCAGAGCTTTAACTTGGATCTTCCAGACTTCTTATCAGTAATGTTAGATTCATGATTGCAGATGGATAGGCTGTATCCATTTAAATCAATGATCTGTTGGCATGGTCAGTCACTGAGAAGGATCTTTTTTCAGCTTTGCTTTCAATTTGTATCTCTGTTGTTGTTTTTTTCATATTTGTATTGGATAGAAACCAAATCTGGATGTGGCATGACTCTGACAGTCCAAAAGCAGTTTCTGGAAAACCAAATTAAAGGTTTGGAAAACTGCTGCTCGGTATCATTGAAAGTTGAAAGTCTGATTAAATGAAATCTGAAAAATCTCAGCCTCCAGTTCTGAAGCTGTTATGGAAATTAAAAACAAAATCAGGAATACAGTGTGATAATTCTCAAAGGGATATATAAAACCCAGCATGAAACCATGAACCAATATAATACTAATTAGAACACTGAAGTATTCACTAATATCTACTCATGTTTCCTGAACTTTGAAGTTGTTTATAATACAGTAAAAGCTGATGCTAGAGGGCTGGTTTACAGAAAAAGACAAAGTCTTGCCTAGATTTGATATCATTTGAAAATGGTGCAGAGCATTTCTTTACATTAAGTATAATTTCCTTTTTAACATGGGCGAAACTGGATTATTTATTGATGTAAACAAATACACATGGGGCTAATCCAAAGCCCAACATGTCACTTAAAAAATGGATACAAATTTAACTGTGCTGTAGAGCAGACCAGTGGATTCCCCCAGAGCACAGGACAAATGGGACTCTTTATATGTATGGCCAAACAGTGTGTTTGGAATGCTTCCAGCAGAGCTTGGCTTTGATTTGACTTTAATTTATTTCAGCTTGTTAAGCCACTACTATATGATTTAAATAAATGTTATTTTAATGGATGCTGATAAAAAGCGATGGACCTCATGACATGAAGTTCAATTTTGAAGCCTGGCTGCTTAAATACATCCATTTTGCCAGCACATAAATAAGTTTTCATTAACAAAAAACCCCATGGATATCTTGTAAACATCTGAAAAGCCTCAGAGTGTATGTTGGGAGAAAAAAAATTATTTCAGTTTGAACTCTGTTGAGTGACTTTCACATGACTGCTTCATCTAGAAATCTCTTGGGGAAGTTTATTTTTTTGTATTTCTTGAATGTTGCATTTCAATTGCAGTTTAGATCTCCACAGAATTAATGGAAAAAAACTTAATAGTAGTTCATGTGAAGGAAGAAGGTTACACTTTAAACACATAAACAGAGAATTAACTAAACATCCACCAGAATTAATTAACAGTCCACCAGTCTCATCAAAAGTTTAGGTAGCAAAAAAAATTTAAATTAATATTTAGAAATTATGATGGTTTTATTTTTTAAAACCATTTAGAGTTTTTCCAGGAGAGGGTATTGTAACAAGAGAAAGGTTTTCTATAGGGTGCAGCTTGAATTGAAGGGATTCTCCCACTTTTCTGTGCAGTATATTGCCATGTTGAATTCTTCTCATGATGAGTTTTTTTCCTTAAGCATGAACGGATTTCTTCCTGAAAGTACTTGTGTTTCCTCTTGTCCTGTCCATTATCCTCATGAAGAGACCACCTCTACCTTCTCCATAAAACCTTTGAAATATCCCAAGTTTGATCAGAGCCTCCAAGCCTTCATTTCTTTTGGCTGAGCAAACCCCTTTCCTTCAGTGTCTCCCCATGCCTCAGTTCCAAACCATCTCTGTGTCTTGGTGGCCCTCCATGGCCCTCTGCAGGCTGCCAGTGCCTCTCAGGGTGGGGTAACTCCAAGGAGACCCAGCGTTCTGGGTGTGTCAGGATGGGATCACGGCCTCCCTTGATCTGCTGAACACTTTAAGCTTTACACCTACTTTTGCTAAAGCTTGTGCTTTTCTTGTTAAGCCAGACCTCCCTCCTGCTCTGCTTTCTCTTCCTAAGGAGGTTCTTCTCTCTGCTGTATCTACCTCTCCTTCTAGCTCAGTGTCACATCCAGATTTGTTGGGTGCTTTCAATTCCATCATCCCAATCGTTTATACAGATATTGAACACTGTGTGCATTTACTTTGGATATCTACCCAGGGGTGGCAACCTTCTGAGCATGAAAAAAAACCCACCTATTTTGTACAGGTTTACAGCATTTCTAAATCAAATGTGGCTGTGACATGTGAAATATAAATGTACAAAGGCATATTTACCACCCATCTGGCAGCTGTTTCCTAGACAATAACTTACATAAGATTGATGCTTTTCAGAACATTTGGAATTCTCTAGAGACCTGTAGTAAAAGCCTACTCTGTACTTTGAAGCAATGTGTGTCTGCCATGATATTTTATTCACACACTTATTTTTTTTGATTCAATCATTTCTGAAGGATTTAGACAAGAATAGTCATTAAAGTGTCAGAGAAAGAAGACATTAATTCATTTTCATGCTTCATGGCACAACATATTTGGTATCTCAGCTCTTAGTAAGTTATTTCAGCACAGAATGGACCAACTTGTTCAGTCTTTAATTGTATTCCATACTGAAAAGTTGTGTTATTTTGTATTGCTCCTAAAGGATATTTCAGGGATCTTATGAAAACAGCATCATATTGTGACAGCCTGATGTTGAAAATGGGCTTGTATCAAAGTTCTTTGGGTAATTTTGAGTTGGGGGGGGGAAAGAATCTGGATTAGAGGACTTGAAATCTGTATCTAGATTTTAGGTTTATGGACTTGGTCATCGTAAGTGGAAAGAAACTTCTCTTGAATAGAGAAGTTACAATGCCAAATTACAAACAAACTTTAAAATTAAAAAATAAAAGGAAAATGACTTCCAAGTAACATGCCCAGGGGCCTTACTTTTAATAAGGTTATTAAGGGCTTGGCCATGAGAATTATTCTATAACTGCCATCTGTCTCTTTCTTGTGTCTTCTCTCTCTCAAATGTTTCTCATGTGTTTATTCCCCATTCCAGGTGAAATCTCTGTGGAAGTAACTGCTCATTCTCTTCCCAATTAATTCACTAGGAAATCCTAGCTTGGCTTTGGGGTGGAACTTTGTTCTCCTTGTGTGGCAGCTGAGCACTGATGATTACTGGGATGAGTTTCAAATGACAGAAGCATGTCACTTGCTTTTTGATCTTTAAACTATAGACCAGCTGGAAAAGATATAATTGTCTAATCTTTTTTTCTAAGAATAAACCCATTAAAAGTAAAAGTTAACATGCACAAGGGTAAAACTGCTCATGCAGTAACCAAGCACAGTTTTATGAAGCTGGACAAACATCCTGCCTGTATCTTAGGAAGAATATTTTTTCACTTTTCTGTTCAGATAATTTATTACAATCAGTTGTGTTGGAGGGTGCCTGAACTTGCTTCCTTTTTCCTTTGCAGCTTCCTTATTTTAGGTCAGATGGGACTTTGCTTTAAATCACATAATATGGTAGAAGGTCTGTTATTTGACCTGGGACTAGGGTCACACAACCAATCTTGGCTAATCTAAAATTAAATGTAAACAATTCTAAAATATATTTAATTTATCTACTTAAACTTGGGAGCTGCCAAGTGGAACAGTGCTTTATTATTGCACAATAAAACACAATTAGAATAATGGCTGTTAATGTTTGAAGCTTTTTTTAATTGAATACAGCAAAGCTTTAATTCCACAACATTATTATTGCAGCTGGTTCTCTGTTTGTTGAGGGCTTGAGGAGACACTTCCTATTTTGTTTGATTTATAGCCTTATAACATCACAAATAAGAATTTTCAACTGCACAATGGATGGAAAAGACAAAATTATTTTTAAAATTGATCATGTTTCACATACTGTTACTTCTACTCTATAGTCAAGTATTTCCTACTTCTGGAGAGCTGCTCTCCCACCCTCACCTTCCTTAACTATGATAATTGTGTTTCCAGGTAGATTTCAAATTATTTCACCAATAGGGTAATTTTTATTATGAAATTCATTCTTTAGAAAAGTTGAAGTTAAAAAGAATTAGCCATAGACTATGCTTTTAGAGACACAAACTATAAAAATTTAGTTATCTAGATTTAATTGTTTATTTGAGACTCTGTTTTTTATATGGTTCAGATCTGTAGCTGCAGCAGTTTGAACAATTCCAGGATAAATTGCCATTAAAGGCTAAGAATGTCTAAGAAATGTTAAATACTCCATGGGGACACTTGGATTCTTTAAGGGAACATATACCAGGTTGCTGTGAATTAATTCTGCTTCCTTGGTGAAGCCTCATGAGTTCAGTGCTGTGCTCACTTTTGTTCCAGAATATTTCCAAATATATTTGATACTGGACAGGTATTCAGGCACATTTCTCACTGTATCATGTGTCCTAAGAACATCTGTGGTTGTTTTTCTCCTAATCTGACATGGGATTAATTCACATTCAGATCTTTCTATGATGGATGTGTGTGGTGTGCAAGATGGTTTAAGATTTTACTTGGTTACTGTAATTCATTTGGGACAGACAGAAAAGAGACAATGACCTTTTCACTCAGAAAAAACCAAATAAGCAATATTAAAAAAAAGGGGAATTATGTCAGAAGATGTGGAACTTTGTTTAGCTCTCAGAGTTTTTAAGTATTTTGTCTTAAAACTAGGAGAATTTTAAGCCATTTTGTATTGGCTATAGAGTCCAGACAAATTTTGGGTATCACAGCTCCAAGCAGATATGAAACATTTTTTCTACAGTTTAGTGTCAGTCTTTGCTTGTGTTGTTTAATACAGCACTGTTCTGAGAGAGTCATAAAAAAGACCCAAACTGAACTATTGTTGTTTGGGAGGCTGCCTGTGCCAGAAATGGTGCTTTCCCTAAAATAATATTCATGTGACTGTGATTCACAGAAATTTCTGTTTTAGACAAAAGAAAACCCAAAAACTGTTAAAGGTCACAAACCACTCACCTTCATTTGTTGGCTGTGCTGTGTGGAGGGAGTAAGAGTGGCTGGTCAGGGTGTTCTCCTGGCTTGCAGGAGGTTTAAAGGGAAATCTGTGCATTCAGTGTAACTGGATGAGCTCAGCCTCGCAGCCTGACATGGGCGAAGCTTTCATAACCTTCACTCTCTTATTGCATAAGCTGAGATGGGGAGGGGCACTTGTAGAAGGGCCAAGGCATCAAGGAGCTATCTCCGTTTTCAGGAAAAAAAAGAGAAAATCTACATTATATATCCTCATTTTCCCCTTTGTCACTGTTTTCATCTGTTTCATTATAAGTTTCCCTAAGAAGTTCAGATGAAAGGCAACATATGTGTGTGTGTTCCCATGCATGTGTTCTCCAAGTATTTCTCTTTTATTTGCTGTGGTTTAGAGTAAAATAAACCTCAGAGCAAAACGGTGAAAGCTTGGACAGCAGATTTGAGTGCCTCTTGAGTTCCACAAACTGCTATTGTGAATTATAATTATGAAAAAAGACTGGTTTATGTCATTTGAAAAGAATAGAAAATTTCTGCACTAAATATGAAGTTTTTAACAGCCTAAACCCCAGATTTTAAAATGGGTGGGATTTAAACATCCAGATTAAAACTGGATTATTCTGGTTAGCTTTTACACCTAGAATATTTGCGTGACAGTGCTTACCTTTTGTTTAGAGGTTAAAATACACTGCAGATTATCTTTTCATAGAACACCAATACATTTAGAACAGAAAGCCAAAAAACTTTGTCAAGTTACTTTTTAGAATAAAATCTCAAGTTTTGAAATACAGAATTTTCCAAGCCACCAGAAATATTCATTGTAGAGTATTTAAAAGAGACAATGGTATAGCATTTAGTTTAATGAAGGGCTTCAAGAAACGTTAATTTTATGGCTGATAGTCAGTTACTTTGATTTTTAAGTTTATGATAGGCACAACATTATATAAAGAACTTTGCGTTGTGTTGAAGATTATAAAAACTGAATTTTGATTTGGCTAAAACTCATAGTACAGCACCTGCAAAAAAAGAACATGAATCTGTGTTTGTTCTTGCAGACAGAGGGTGGTTGGGCAATTCAGCATCTGTTCATTAAATATGTGCTCTTGTGCCTGGAGGCAAGTACAAAACCAGGAGTTCTGCTTCATATGACCTGCTCCATTCTAGAAACCTCATCTGTATTGTTCAGTCTTGCAACACTGGCTACAGTCTTTTGTGAATTGAGATTTTTTGGAACAAATTGAGCTAGTAAGATTAAAAAGTCTTCAGCGTGTGAGACACATGATGAAAAGCCTTTGAGAAAAGCATGAACACAGTCAAAGTAATCCAAGAAGTCTTTTCAGTCAGGACACAACCTTTTGCTTACCAAGTTTTAATTTATTACATTCACTACTCACTAAAACTCAGATGGTTGTTAGAAACAGAAATAAATACACTTGACTTTAAAATAGATTTATTAATCTATTCCTTAAGATTCCATAAAGACTCCTTATCCAGGAAAAAAAATAATAACTTCATTTTGCAGAAGATAAACAATACAAGGAGGCTGCACTGCAGAAAAATAAATGTTGGTATATGCTGACAGAAGTAGAGGAAGCTTTCCCAGGACTTGGAAACACAGTGCAGTTGGAGGTGATGATAGGATTTGAATGTTTGTTTGTGTTTGGGAGTTCTTAACTTTAACATGAATGCATATTTCCTTAGGTGTCAGATTGTTTTCTTCCCACTGAAAAAGGATTTTTATCCTGACCATAGTAAATATAATGGCAGTAATTCACAAATTGAGTATATTTAACAAGAATTTAAAGTGTGAAATCTTTAATAAGCAATGTTGTAAATGGCTTAAAGGTCTAATAAAGTTATGGTTTTAAGGAGTAAGATTTCTTACCAATTGATCCCCATTTAAAAGACTAGAGAATGAACTGTGTAATCTTTGATTTAATGATATAAAATCTACAAAAAATCTTGCTAAATGTAAAGTGTATCTATGCAGTTTCATTGCTAATTAGTCAGAACAGCCATAAAACTGGCACTTACAGGAGTAAATATCACCAGGTCTTTGAAATATCAGAAGAGGAAAAATTTTCTGCTATTTAGCTTCTTGCTTTGATCCCCATTGTAAAAATAGCTTATAATTTAATGATTTGTTAATTGTAAAAATAGAATCTTGGTGTTTTGATCAGTTGTAATTTTGTAACTCCCTAGATGTAAAAAAGTGCCCTCAGGAAAGAGGAGAAAATGTTATACTTCAAATAAAAAAAGGGAAAACTTTATTGTGGAAAGGTAGGCAAAGTCCTATCTCTCTACCTTTAAATAATGTCTATTTAGATCAGTTTCTCTCTTTCTGCAGCAAGGGTGTCCCTGACTTCAGCAGGTGAGAGTCTTGCAGATTTCTTTGATGTGCTATCACGGGAAAAGGCTTCACACTGGCTGACTGGTCTGAGGACTGAACAACAGCCCATATGTTGGGTGATTCTCACTTTTGCTAAATATTCAAGGAAATAACCAGATATAATCTCAGCTCTAACAGGAAAACTTGGTACAAGTATTCAAGTCTCTGTAAAGACAAAACTACAGTGCATCTTCACCAAGTCTTTGCTTTAGATCAGGAATGTGGTTTTGAAGTGAATCTCCCTTTTTCACCCTTACTGTGCAATAGCTCATTGCAGAGCAACCAATGCCTAACAACAACAAAAAATAAAATGGAAAACGTGCTCCAGAAGCACACTGGAAAAAATTACTATTGTGTTTACATTTGTATAACCATTTTGAGGCCAATATGTGAACCCAAGGAGGGGCTGAGAACTTTTCAACTTGCTTGCTGATTCTGGGTTGCTTTGAAACGTGCTGAGTGGATAACCCTGGAAGGCTGCCAAAGCTTCAGCCAAAGTTGCAGCAAATGGCTCAGAATATTTTTCTGGAGAGGTACATGTTTTTTTTACTGGATAAACCAAGAGCCTATTCAAAGAAAATAGCACAGAGACACTATGCTCTGTTTTCGTGGAAAAGCTGGCAGCTTTTCAGGTAATTCAAAGGCTGAAAAAGTGGTGTGAACATTGAGTAATAAATATCTTCTGTTGTTTATTTTCAGGGAAACAAGTTTTGTAGATAGGACTTTATTAAGGAAATATGAAACACTTTTAGCAGTACCTACTCTCAGTAGTAGTACTATTTCTCCTTTGCCATGTAACTATGAATATGGGTCAAAGAAACCTATATGACCCTAGTCTGAATTGTTTCTCTGTGTAGATCCTCACATATAGCATAGCACCAGTCCTTTGTTGAGAATACTCTGTGCTAAAGAGATCCTGTTTGCATCTGACTCTAACACCTCCAAAAAAATCCTTTTCTGACCTAAGTGTTTTGGCTCAGAAAGAAAAGAATAATTACAGAACGATTTAAAAATAATTGGAAAACATTTGAATTTTCTTTTGCCTTTCCCCTTTTCATTTTTGTTCTAGTGTGCTGAAACAGCAGTTTTGAAGGCATAAAGCATCTTTGTGACTCAGTTGTCAAATAATACATCAGAGAAGCCAAGTGCTGGGCAGTGTTTCCTTACCTTTGCTCTACCTCACATGGCCTTCCAAAACCCAGAGTGTGAACAGTTTGCTACGTAAGTAAATTTTGGACATCTCTTTTAGTGAGTGTTTCATGGGGACATGAGGTCTGCTGTACTTTGTTGCATAATAGCTTGTTCTGAACTTTGCATCTGGGGACAGGCATGGGGCTGTACAGCTGCGTTGGTGCACTCCAGTGGGCAGCCCCAAGGGCAGAGCATTCCCCAGTGCTTGGGAGAACTCTGCTCTCTGTGCCCCTGGGCACTGCCCAGTGCTTGGGGAGAGCTGTGCTTTCTGTGCACTGCCCAGTGCTTGGGAGAACTCTGCTCTCTGTGCCCCTGGGCACCGCTCAGTGCTTGGGGAGAGCTGTGCCACTGTGCACTGCCCAGTACTTGGGACAACTGCTTTCTGTGCCCCTGTGCACTGCCCAGTGCTTGGGGAGAGCTGTGCCCCTGGGCACTGCCCAGTGCTTTGGGAGAACACTGCTTTCTGTGCCCCTGGGCACTGCCCAGTGCTTTGGGAGAGCTGTGCTCTCTGTGCCCCTGTGCAGTACCAGTGCTCTCTGTGCCCCAGTGCACTGCCCAGTGCTCTCTGTGCCCCTGTGCACTGCCCAGTGCTCTCTGTGCCCCAGCGCACTGCCCAGTGCTCTCTGTGCCCCCTGTGCTGAGTTGGCTTCTTGGGGTGCTTTTATCCAGAGCCCACTGCACCATGATTCACAAACAAAAGCTTCTCTGTGCTTCTTCTGCTCTCTGTGCACCCAGGCCCCATGGGTAAATCTGTGTTCTGCTGAAATACCCTTTGTAAGAGAAAAGACCTCAAAGTTTTCTTCTCCACTGCTGTTCAAGAGTAGTGATTTAACTGTTTCTGGTGGCTGCCACTTGTTGCCTTTCAGCCACTGACAATGGTGTGAAGACTTTATGATGCTTCTGACTGACTTTATCTTGTTGCTTTGAATTAATGTGTGACAGGAAAATAAAGAATCCACTACTGTAATTGCTTTGAAACATCACTTTGGAATTAGAACAATAAATATGCCAGTGGATTTCTTGAAGGCATCAATGACATTAACAGAATTTATACAGGATTTTCTCGTTGTCTTGTGCTTTCCTAATTTTTGTTGGGACCATTCATTAAAAAGAATAATGTCATATTTCTGTGATGCCTCTATAAATCCTGTATAATCTATCAACTAAGATCTTATCTTAGTTCCAAGAGTAGATTTCTTCTGTATTATTTCATTATAAAACTCTTATACAACTTGTGATCAAAGTTAAATTAGTTAAATGTTATTACTGTTTCTTCTTTCCTGAAAGTGAATTGTGAACTGCCTGTTTCAGTTTTAAACTTCTGCCTTTGAGAAAGTTAATTTTATTAAAACAGTTCTGATGCATCTTCTTGCTGATAAGTGATGAAATCACTCTGAATCTCGAGGGAGAAATCCTTATGATAAACCACAAACTAATCAAGTGTTCTGTTTAATACCAGAGTTAAAAGGGGATGTTTTAAAATATCTTACAAACCCTACTGTCTTTACAAATCCTGTCCTTGCTGCAGGATCCTTTGTAGTTAGTTATCCTAAGAACCTTTCAAAAACACTCTGTTTAAACTTTTGTTGCTGTTATTTCATCTTTTGCTTCATTGGCACAACATCAGCATTGGTGAGTGGCTGCTACATATTCACTTTGATACGTCAATGTAATCACAGAATAAGAGGATGGCCTTTGCTTCCAGAGAATTCTTCCTAGACCTTGTCTCATGTGCAGACTGCAACTACTGGGATGCTGAATAGGTGTTATTTGGGGTATTCTTTCTGTTTAATTGCTGTCTCCTACTTGAATGTTTGTTTTTAATATTAGCAAGCAGATTTTAGTCACGGTGCAGTCACTAGGGCTCTGATCCTGAGAAATGTTGGATGCAGTGATCCTGGGAACAGCTGTAAGAGAAATGAGGAAGATCTACATATCAGATGAATGTTATTTATCAAAAATTCCAGCTTTATGCATAAGATTTTTTTTTTCTCATGGTTTCCCTAAACAAAGACAAGCTGGGTATGATTATAAGGAATATAAATTCCAAATAATATAAAGAAAAAAATACTCTTCAGTCATAGGGCTGAGCTAATTACATTTACCATGGAAAGCATGGAAAATGAAAACCAGAAAGTAAACTATAATCAAAGAGATGAATCACTGTCAGAAACTGATGGCCATAAGAAATAGATTAGTTTCTGGTAGAAATCTTAACTACTCTTGTAATCAATTTTGCATATTTTAAGATATTAATGAATCTTTCCAAAAATTTTAAAGTTATTTAAGTCAGCTCTTTGTTCTCAATTTATGGGGCCACGGAATGCTGTGTTTATGATATACTCACCCATATAAGTCAATTGTATCGAAGAGACTTTTTTGTGCTACCCTTGCAAAAATTCTGGAAGCAGCCCCAGCTCCAAGTGCACTTCCTACCATTGTCATAAATCACTAGCTAGATGTTTTGCCTTACTTGGGAAATTCTTTTGTAAATCAGTGACTGCACTAAAATCTATTGCTTATGAAAGAACAGTGAGAGCTGTACTCTGAGGATTTCAGTTTCTCTGGAAGTCACACAACATATTTAGTTTCTTCCTCTCCATCCAGTTTGTGTGATATTTGAGTTTTGTAATTATTGATGTTTCAGTAGTGAGCTTGGAGAAGCCTAGTGTTGGTTAATTTTGTAATAAAATACTCTGATTATATTTTTTTAAACTCTTAGCACTGTTTCTGTCTATTTTGAAATGTAGATTGTTTTGCTGTGAAATAGCTTTTAATTACAAAGTTATACAGATGTAATTTTCAGTTTAAAACTTTTTTACATGACTTTTAAATTTTCCCAGCACGATTAAACCTTAGACAAGAAGGGTTCTTGGCAGGTACTTTCATTGTACAAATGAATTTTGATAATTGTTAATTTAGTATTTGACTATGTTGAGAGGGGGTTGTAGAAATCAGAAACATATAACTAATCACAGTTGATCATGTTTTTGGATCAAAGTTTCTATAAGTCCAGCTATTTTTCCTGCTGTATTTCTTTTGAAATAAGCCTAAATCCTACAAAGTCCTCATTGCTATTTTAGTGCAAGATGAACAATGAAAGTAGTACTGAAGTGTTTTAAAGTTTTTTCAATTATTAATAGATGTGATTGACATTGGGAATCTTCACTGATACATTTTTAACTGTGACAAATTGTCTTCTCTGTTGCATGTTTGCATTTCCCAGAACATATTTAACAAATATCATGTATTTAATTAGTTATAATTCATTAATGAGCAGATGCACAAAGTGCTGAACCAATGCAAATGAGGAAAACAATAGCACCCAGAATCATTCAGTCAGAAAAATGGAAGATCTTGGAACATACTTAGTTCAGAATAAATTTTGATGGACATAAAAAATGCCCTTTATAGTATCTTGGTTTTTCATACTCTTTGGATATATCACTGATCAGAGCAAGCAAATGTTCCTTAGGACTTTATCCTGTTTTCATTGAGATAACAGCAATTCCTGTTGATCTCAAGTGTTTCCCAGTCTGTTTCCACAGTGCTTGTAGGAATATTTTTGTAGCCTTAGACAAGTTGTTTTCCATAGAGAGGAATGTGTTTTAATCTGTGACTTCACACATGGAAGCATTTCATGATGTATTTGTAGATTGATTGAGAGTAGGTATTGACAAAAAGAAAGAGGCAGATAGGTTCAGGCTATTAGAAGATGATTCCCAGAGCTTCAAACAGTTGAACCCTGTTCCTGATGGTGATTTCAGGAGCTGTCAGACTGCCTGCTCTCTGTGCTGTACCAAGCAGTTTAAATCATTACACAGTATTTATTAACAAGGATCTCTGCACAGGGAAAAATCACACTTTCTGAGAACACTGTGAACCTTACAATATCTTGACAGGCACTATTTTCAAAATGCACGTGTCAAGTAAAACTAAGGAAAATGAAATGGTAACTTAGGGATCCTCCATAACTTGAAAATGTCAGGTATAATTTCACATGTTTACACATTCTGCATCTCTTTTTGTCAAGCATCAAAGTTTTGATGCTAACAGGATAACCCCACTGCCAGTGTAACTTACCAGGAACAATTTTGAAAAAAAAATGTGGATAGCAATAAATTTTAAAAACCTGTTGCTGCAGCTTCTGAGGATTCTTTAATTCCTCTTTGTCCTTCTAGGCAGGAATATAATGAAAGAATATAGAAGATTTTTCCAGAACAGAGGTTATTGAAATGAGCCTTAAAATTAATTATTGCATTCATTAGCACTGCTTCACATTCATGGGAAAATTGGTACCTTAAAAAAAAAAAAAAAGCCTTTTGTGATTCTGCTGTGAACTCTAATGCCTTTTAATATAAATGTGAAATGGTGCATCTAAGAAGCAGCATCTGATCCAAATCCTTCACAGAATTGAAATCATCTGACTGTGACCTGCTGCTTTATTATCTCAGAGGACAGCTAGTAAGAAAATGTCAGACTAAGGAATGAGAAATGTGAATCTTTGCTGGCAGGATAAGCCTGTGGCTTATTGATGAACTCTGCCTTTTCACTGAGGCTCTCTTTCAGAGCTGAAAGTTTCTGTTCCTAAGAAAATACATTTATTTCTAAAATACTTCTTGGAAAATATTTTTTCTGAAATTGAAGCATTTTCTTCCCAAGTTTGCACTGTCCCCTGTCATAGAAAATCAATTGGTCAGGTAAGTACTTTTCCTTAGAGCCACATTTAATATTAATCAGAGGGAAAGCATGGTTCTGGGAGCTCAGCTGGGTCACCGGGGCTCATTTTGTGCCAGGCCTGCAGCACTACTTTGCCTTATGCTTCATTTTATCACAAAATATATTCAATTCCTATTTTTCTTTCCTATTTGTCAAAAGGTATTCACTTCCTATTTTTCTTTCCTGCTTCAAGTGAAAAAAAAGCCTCCATAAGGTGGATGAAAGGGGCAAAGATTTTTAAACCACTTCTTCTTAATTATGTTAATGGAAATCCTTATAGTAGACAGTAGGAAGAAACTGGGTTATTTCATCTTTTTCCTAGAGCATTTCCCAATATATAGGCAATGAATACCACAGATTAATACTTCATTTCCTCATCCTATAGGCCAAATATGAACAGTGGTGCCACAAGTCCTTTTTGATAGTAGTACTGTTCTACAGCAGAGCTTCTTTATCTTTAAATTTCAGAAGAGGGGCACCAAATATCACTGAGGGGGCAGTTTAATTTTGATGAAACTCCTCCAATGTGTTAATTTTGGAGGTTAAGGCATCTTGTTTCATAACCATTGTACCTGGGGGATTGGAAATACACCTCTGTGTCACCTGTTAGACTGAAGTCATTGTCTCACAGGTGCCAGTGTGCTGACCTAAAGCTTGCTTCAAGGTTGAATGTTGCATGTCTGTTATCTCTCTCAATGTATGTTCCTGTAGTGATGAGACTTGGAGAAATTTAGTACTCAGGGAGGTCACCTGTGGCTGCCCCATTGTTCAGAATTCCTCTGAAGCAGTCTCATGGTGACTTTTGCATTGTTGTTATTAGCAAAAGCAAACCAAACATTTTACTGCTGTGAAGCTGAATGAATATAAAATGAATATTTAATCACAGGTTAGCATTTAAGAGTACAGCTAACTGTTGAGAGCCTGTGGTTGTGCAGTTCTGGTTGGGAATTCAGCAGGATTTCTAGAATTGTTTTTTTCTGCCAAAATCAGACATACATAGAGTACCACCTCTCTCAAGATATTGCACTGCTGATACTATTTGGATCCAGTAAATGTGAAAAGTATGGCAAAGCAACACTCAGCAGCATTTCTGTACCTTCCTGCCCATTGGGATTCCTCAGTCTCACTCAGAACTGGTTTCTCCAGATAGGGAGAATTATCACTATCAGAAAAGGATGAGATACTGGTGTATTTTTCAGCGCCCCAAAACCTGGTCTTATGGGAATTTGGTTTGAATATTTATTCTTTGGCCTCTTGGCTTGGTACTTTTCTCTGTGAAATTGAATTTGCAGTTGATAAATCTTTCAGAGATCTAAACAGAGACCTAAAGTTTCAACACAAAATATCTAATTTAGCAGTTGCAATCTTGAAAGGCACAACAAAGTATTAAGGATTTATCTTTCAGACCACAGCTCTATAATACCCTGACCATAAGGTTCAACAATAAATTAAAAAAAAAAAACAACAAAAAACCAAAAAAACAAAAAACCAAAAAACAGCAACAACAAAAAAAACAAACAAAACAAACAAAATTTGCTGTAGGCATTATCTTTCTGAAGCTGATTTCTGACAAGATGTTTTGTTATTAATGCTCTGTTTGGAGAGTTTTCTGTTACATCAGTTTGACTTGGATTTGAACTCCGTTCCAGAGGTGAATATTCAGTGCTGCAAAGTGATTGCTCCACCCAATGCACTGATTATTCAGGTTCAAGAGATTTCTTTTCCAAATTTTCCACCCAATGTGTAGGGACAGAAGACTGACGATGACACAACTACTTTCTGTATTTGTGGGAACTGTTGCTATGAGCAGATCTTAGTCCCATATGTAATGTTTCATTTTCAGAAAACAAGAAAACTAACAACTCTTCACACACCACCCAAATAACAAAGAATTTTTTATGACTGTTTTAAAATCATTTAAGAGAATTTGATTTCTTGATAACCCCAAAGCAGCTTGAAGTTAACTTATTTGATAAGCTGTGCAAATGCTCCTGTCTCAGACTGAGCCCTCACAGCAAAAGAAGTTGGACCTACAAACTCACATAATTCTTCCTTTAGCTGATGGATTTAGTAGCCAGAGTTAGAGAAATGTCCTTTTCTCATCAGAACTTACTCCTCAGACCATGGTTGTGAAGCTGTGCCATTGTCAAAGCTTTGAACTTAGCAGAGCAAAATGCTGAATTATAGGCATCTTAAATCTAAATTTGTGCCAAGTGCAGGTGGGTTTAGCTGAGTAAAGAGAAATGTTGAATCTGTGGCTTATGCAGCCTTGGACATGGCCAAACCCAGCCAGACAAGGCCCTGGGCAGAAAACTCTGTTGATGCTACTTTTACAGGATAATTGAATTGAATGGTCTTTAGAAGTCACTTCCAGCCTCAAACATTGTGTGCATCTTGTGCATCGGGTTTTTTTGGTTTTTTTTTTTTTTTTTTTGTTTGTTTGTTTTGGTTTGGTTTTTTTGAGCTTTTTTTTTCTGTATAATTAAATTATTATTTTTCCCTGCACAGGAATATGTGACATTACACATCAACCTTGCATCTGGTGTTATGCTTAAAAGATATGTGATGGAGATGGAGAAGTAAGTAAAAAGTTCATTGGTAAAACACGGTAACATTTTACCATCCAACTTCTTTACCTTCACAGGGTTTCAATGTCCAAGATATTTGAGGTGATGTTATCCTCTCAGAGGGGCCTGAATACAGACATAGCTGCATGAAGGCCACAACACCTGTTTCCATACACCCTATTTTAACAATGCTTAGCCTTGAACCTGAAATTCTACCCTAAAAAAGCATAATTAGTGACTTACCTTTGTACAAAAGGAGAGCCTGTAAAAATGACCTTGGAAATTGCAATAATGGACATGTCTTTCAGTAATGCTTTGGAAAGCAAAAGTGTACTAATAGAGGGTGCTATTTGCTCATTGTCATAATTGGTCTCATTTTGTTCATTATTTAATACTAAATCCAGGAGGAATAGAACAAAAATGGTTGATGCATGTAATTTATGGACTAGAACCTAAGCATTTAAGTTGTCTGAATATAATGTTTTAATGTGAGATCTTGATGTTAGTCCTTTTTTTTTTTAATAATTCTGTTATTAAAAGTTTGATAAGTTACCTTGTGAGTTGGATGTCTCAGTGGAAACTCTGTGACCTGTATAAACAGTATTAAAAGAGGGAAATGACAGATTCCCACTTGTCACTAATGACAATAATTTTAATATTCCTTCACAATGTGTCTTTTGGGCCACTGGTGTAATTTTACTCTTAGTATATCCTTCACTCTTCTTTTTGCATGCATTTTAAATGGTCTCTTCAGTTGAAGTGTTACTTTAGCTCTGCATCAATTAAATGGCCATTAAAAAGTAACAGTTACACTGTATCTGGTAAATTTAGGTAAAGAGGATGCTGGTTCTGGTTTTTTTTCTTTCAAGAATATGAAAAAGTTAAAATTTTAAGCAGTTTTTTATATTGAGTTCCAGTACACTTAAAGATCGGAACAGTTATTTTTAAAACAATAATCGCTTGTCTTTAGTCTCAGCTAAATATTAATTTTCATCATTCCTCTTCTAGAAAGTGTCACTGAAATAAGAAACATATTTCATGATGTTTTGTTTTTTAATTTTATTTTTCTAAAAGTCCCCCATTCCAAAATCCTATTTTCAGTATCAGATTGTGGGCAAAATGTGAGCAATGTCAGAACTCATGAGGTAAGACAAATAGACTATTCAGAAGTATTTTGAATTTATTTTTGATGCCTGGACTTTCAGGATTAATGCTTAATGTAACCATCTTGCTTCTGGGTCTTGTGTGGGTTTCTTGGTTGGGCTTTGCATGAGAGGTTTGCACAGATAAAGCATGAGGGTTTGCACTGATTCTTAAATAAAGATGGTGTTTCTGAGCTAAGCTTAAATTTCTACAACCATGGACTGACTGGAGTGGAATAGGGCTGAGAAATGTCTCTTCTAATTGGAATGAGAAAAGTCGAAGGAGTTGAAATACAGAAGTTAGGAAGAGGTGCCTTTTTTCTCTTTTTCAGTGGTTTCTGAAATGTCTGATACATTTCTCTTAGGATGACTTATTGACTGGGAAACATGGAGATATATTTAAATAAAGTTCTACAGAATTTTCAGCCTGTTGCAACAGATTAGGCTCAGACCTTTGCCCAAGAAGTTCTGCCAGAGAGTGCCCCAGGCTTTGCTCAGGGAAATATTGGCTGATGCCAGCAACAGCAGAGTGGTAGGAGGCAAAAGTTAAAGAGAGTGGGGAAAAGGGAAGTTATTCCTGCAAAATCTCTAACAAAAACATCCTACAGATCACACTTCCCCACAAGAGCCTGGAGCTGAGTGCATCTTCTTGGTTTCCTTACCCAAAATGAGCGTGATGAGGCAAATGAGGATACTTGGAGGGAAGGAGTTACAGGAAAATAAATATACAGCCAGCTGGGGTGGGCTCCTCTAGGTTTGATACCAACTGTTGAAACCTGACAAAAAGTGTGAAATAACAATTAACAGACAAGTTGGTTTCTTTCCATCCCATAACTGCAAAGAAAAGTGACAGCTTGAGGTTTCACTTTGCTTGTGTTGCCTAAGATGGCAAGAATTTTTGCTGGTTTCTTGATAAGTCAGTTTTCAAATGCACTTAATGCTTTCCCTTTTTTTAGTATTTTAGAGAAAGTGGGCAATCAAGGAAGGAATGAATTGTGCACTATAATATCCAGTGTCTGTAGAACAGATCTAAAGAGTAGAAATACACTTTGAGGAATATAAACCACCTAAACTTCAAAGTGAAACTAGCAGTTAAAATGGTCAGTTGGACCAAGATGGGGTGTGTGGGAGAGAAGGAACAGTTCTTTTGATCAGACTTCACTACATCTTTTAATTATGCAGGCCTAACATTACAGCAGAAAGTGTATATATATATATATATATATATATATATATATATATATATAACTATATGGTTAATAGTATTTTTCAGATATTTTCCAGGTATAGCTGAATGGTTTCAGCTCTACATTTTGTTAATGATATTTTATTACTTGTTGTGTATGGAGTCATTGTCTCTTATGGTGGTGCTAAAGTCTCTCCTGGTTAATTCCAGAAGTGCTTTGAATAACTTCTGATCTTGCAGTAAAATCCTCAGGCGCAGGTGCTGCTCTGGTCACCGATGTGACTCATGGGGCTGAGCTCTCTGGTTCATATCAACATCCCTGATGGCTCCTGGTGGGATGGATTGCCTGATAAGGGAGCAGGTATGAGTTTTAAGCAGCCTTAGTTAGGTGAGGCATGGCTGATTTGTTGATGCCATGGCATGACTCTTCCAAACTGTGTCTAAACTTGAGCCTCAGACACAGGTATTTTATAAACAATCTCAACCTCTCTGTTTTCTGCTTCCATGGAAGTTGTTCAAATGAAAGTGAATATCCCTAGACACATGTCCAAAATATTACATCCTATTCTTCCAGCATCCTGTTTTTGACAGTACCAGAAGTGTTTTGTTCTTTATGTGGATGAATAAGTTTCCTGCATAGACACAGCCTCCATGAACAGAATTTTTTTATTACCTATTTAATTTGCTTTGTAATTGACTTGTCCTCCCAATAATAAGAAAAATCTCATCAGTAAATGTGCTTATTTATGTCTGACTATAACATGGGAAATTCAAGGTCATGTCAAGCTTAGTGCTAAAAATGGAAATTTAAGAGAAACCATTTCCTTTGTGTTTTGTGTTTTGTTCATGTTGTGTTTTGTTTTTTCCCCAACCTGAAACTTTTTAGAGAAACATATTTTTGAGTATACTTTAATGCAAATCAGGGTCATTTTGAGATCCTAAATGAAGATAAAACTATCATTATAGTGGGCATATCAAATACAAAGATTGGTCTCACTAGGGTTTTTATACTTGTGTCTAAAAGTTCTAGTTCAAAAAGGACCAAAGGGAAATGGGAAGGAAAAAAAAGAGGATATTAGCATTTTTAAGACTCAGTAAAACATAAAAGTCTCCACTGTTCTGGACTTGGTGTCTGAGAGCCCTTCCTTTAGAATTGCAGAGTGGCTGAGGTTGCAAGGGACCTGTTGAGATTACTTAGTTACATGTCCCTGCTCATAATGCAAAGATGATTTTTTACCTTTTTTTTAATTTAACTTTAATGTATCCTCAGTATTCTTAGCATGCATACTTGTAATTTGTTAAGTCTGATAATTTAGCATTGTCCTGGTATTCTTTTAGGCCAGGAGACCAAACATCCTGAAGACCTCCTAGTAGGAGGCTGGAAAACCCTACACTACCTATGGAAAAGCTAGGTCCTCTCTAGAACATATCCCGTAAACCAGAGATTTGGCCCATCCAGGGGGGAGTTCTACAGATGAGGGATTATCCTGCCATTCATCCAGGCCTCCCATTGGGGCACTCTTGTTAGATCTGCTAATTTGTGAGGTCTATCAATTGTAGAGGTGATCTATCCTGTGTGTGCTTTTTGGTGCATCCTGCCTTGGCCAAGTGGTGCACCAATAAGGATCCTTATTAAAATCCTGAGATAAAAACCCCTTATCCCTTAACCATGTCTGGCTCTCATGTTTTTGAGAACAGGGAAAGGCATCACTCAGAGCAGCATCAGCTAGGGCAGGTTGTGCAGAGCCAGCTCCACTTTGACTGTGTTCAAGGATGGAGACTACAAACTCTGTGAGCAACTGTTCCAGTGTTCAGGTGGCTGAAAAGAAGGAACTAAACCTAAATGCTGGGAGCTGGTCTCCATCTGTGAATCTCTTGACAAAGAACATGGATTCTGTACCAGTCAGCATATATTTGTAGCAAAGCTCTGTTCTGCAGCTGAACATTCACACGTATGGTGTGAATAAAATTGTATGGCAACTATATGCAGTCAGTAGACTGGCCTAAGTTAAATGATTTTACAAGCAGCCATTTGTACCACTTGCATCAATCACTTCAGTATTTAAGTATTGTTTGAACAATATTTCTGGGTTTTTAAAAATTTTTCTTCCTGCTCCAGCTTGGACTTGCTTTATTAGCTACAGGAAGTTGAATTTAATTTCCCAAAAGCACCCGATTTTGCTGTTTATTTGTACTTGGTCATTATGTGAACTACTTTCCAAGTATCTTGAGACTACACAGTTGTACTATAAACATGAGAACTGGTTTTGTTAAGCTTTAATATTTTGGCTGATACAACAGGACATGAGAAGTCCTTAATGCGCGACTGCTGTGGGGCTCACTTGTGTGGCCTCACACAGAAGGGAGGTTGGAATGTCCCAGGGGAGGGCCTTGGCTTGGGACAGCTTTGGGTGGCTCTGCTCAAGAAGAGCTTGAGTTGTTGCTGTGCACTTGAGCTCACCTGGCACAGCCTGAGGAAAGCAGGGAGCAGGGAAGAAAAGCTGCCCACCCTGTGGGGACTGCCACGCAGCAGGGAAATCGTGGCAGTGATTTGATAAAGGTCCAGCAATCTCCTTCTCTCTCCTCTCATTCTTCCCTTCTCCTTCAGCAGAAAAATGGGAAGTGTGTAGAGCTTTGTGTCAGTTCTAGGGAGAATCTCACCCTGTGTTGTCAGAGCTGTGGTAACACACTTCAGGGTTGGGCTTAGGAAGATATTATTGCTGCAAAGGCAGTACAGATCTGAAGGCACCGAGTCTTTTTTATGGTTGTTCTTCCCTCTGGCAATAAATGTAATAGAAAATAATTGAAGCTAAACCAAATCCCATTTTGATTTTACAGCGTAAGGGATGCACAACTTCAGTGTTTGTGTTACGCATGCAAAAAATTACACTGGGATATTAAAAAAAAAAAAAAAAGGAAAGAGCAACTTCATGATTTAATTTAAGTGCATTTTTAACAGCATGTGCTTTTTGGTCAGCACACTCTGGTTTAGATAAACACTGTGCTGGCAAATAGCGAGTGACAAGGAGTGGCCAGTTAGCATTTAGCATGTAATCACTGAATGAGTCATGAAACCAATATTATAATTATGCCACTATGAGATCAGGTTTGCAAAGCCCCACATTTGCAAATATACAAACCAGTGACTGAGAAGGTTTGTTGTTTGTTTGGTTTGGTTTTTTCCAAGGTAAATGATTTTGAAAAAGGCACCTGCAAAATAAATTACAGCAAACTGGGAGATAAAACTCAAGTTCTGCAGGTAATAAATGTGTTGACTGTTGGTTTTGTGGGTGTTATGTGAAACAATGAAAAATGCCTGTTGTATTTTGTGGTCACAAAGATGTTGCTAAGGTTGTAATGTCAAGTTAGGATTTTCCAGCAGTTTGTGCCATCCTGGTAGAGGAGAAATTTCAGAAATCTCACATATGAGAAATTGGTCTCTTCTTTCCCTGGGGAAAAATCCCTTAGTGGTAATAGCCAGCAAGGCTCATGAGAGGGTTGTGTGTGCTGTCAGCCTGCAGCATAGAATTACATATGGGAAGGACAAAAGGGTGTATTTAAAGGACTAGTGAGCAGAGGAACAGACAATTGAGCCCCTCAGGACTGTGAGGCCTCAGTGGCCTCTCTGTAATGATGGTTCAAGAATATTCAATCAGGATTTGATCACCCTCAGCATTGCAGTTTTATAATTACAGATCATCACACTGTGTGCAGTGCTCTAAGAAGGGTCCCAGAAGAATAGCTGACTGTCTCCAGACTGAACAATAATATAAAATCCTGAATATTTGGAAAAAGAGGTTTGCTGCTCTGACCTGAAACTTTGTTTTTGGGTCTCTGTATATTTAGGACAGCTTTTGACATGTATTTTGATTTTACTTTGAATGGAATATGCCGTTTCAGAGTCCAATTTTGATTAAATTTGTGGGAGTTCTATAGATGAAAATAGAAGGAAAAAATAAAGGCCTCCTTATTCATCATCTTCTTATTATCTAAATTTAAAAAAAACCAACAAATTATAGTGGCAAGGGGGTGGATTTAAAACCTTCACCCCACTAACATTTCAGTTTAATTTATTATATGTAAGCAAACCCATGAATTTCTAAAATATTCTGGTGTGCTAGTTATTGCCAATGCACGTTTCAATATTTAGTAATCCAAATGTGTAAAAAAACTGTTGGAACTTTAAAAAAAAAACTTTGAAAATCCATTTACACCTAATTTTAATTTGGTAGAGCATCTCTGTACCCAACTCTTATCCCTGAAGGGCATAAGTGAGATGGAGAATAGCTACATAGCAAGCACAAATGTTAGATGTGAAATCAAAATTAGGTATTCAGATTTAATTCTTCTTTTTATGTTTGGTTGAATGAAAATTGTCTGTTTACAAAGAAGCAATTAGTTCTTGAGGACTACTTATTCCCCTCATTAAATCATATTTGTCAAAACAGAATCATTTACATAGTAATTAATTTTAATACTGCTTATCGTGGGCTGTTATTTTGGTTGAGAAATAGGCCCCCGGAGCAGATGTGCTCTTGCTGAGAAAAAAGCCTCCTTTTGGAACCACAACTAAGGCACATGTGGAAAAAATAATGTAGAAAAGGCTCACAAACCAATTCTTATTAAATAATCCTTTGACTAATTTGTTTTGAAATATATGAAGAGCAAATTCACCAGCTGCATCTTTGCTTGTTTAATCAAGGGTTGCATGGCCTCTTGGCTGACAGGTCAAGTGCCTATTTTTTCTTTATCTTAATTCAGAAAAGCCAAAAAACCTCATACCAAGCAAGAACTTACTGTTAGAAAAGTGACATATGCTTGGAGAAGTGTCTGCATCACATTATTTGTAGCTTGTTGGTTGTATTTCATGACTGATGATTAATTGCATAGACAAGGGGTTATCAAAGGAAGCAGTAAATCAAGTAACAGTAGTTTTTGTTTCTTTTCCAAAAATTACATAAATTACATTGCATATCATTGGAAATGCTGGCATAGTTATGCATTGGTTGCAGGCATTAAAACCTCAGTTACTGAGCACAGTTTCTGAAGATTATGATCCCAAGAGCTGCCATTTGGAATAAACACATCAGTTCTGTCGTGATGAAAGGTTTTAAACCAGGAGGAGTTAATCAAGGAAGGTATTCAGAAGCAGACTGTAGAATCACACCAGTTTGTCTGGGGCAAGCCATTATTTAAGGAGTAGTGGATTGGTAAATATGAATGAATGGGGTCAAAAATAACAAGCTAGTAGTGATTGTTGCAAGAAGGCTGTACTGTATGTCCCTGCAGTTTCTGGGGAAGCAGGAACTGTGGAAGAGGTGCTCTAGTGAACAGGAGACAGACTGAAAAGGCTTCTCCAGCACCAGTGCCTCAGTAATCCACCCTACTTTGTTCCTTTGGGCTGCGTTCTGTATCACATGTGCTAGAAGCCAACAGCTATGAAAGCAGCTTAACTCTTTTGCCTCCCTCTTTGGTGAAGTGATTCCCTTTCTTACCCTGTGAGGAAGTGCCTCACAGTCCCACATTTTCTGACACAATTAACCCCATCCTGTGATCCAGCCAGAGGCAGAAAGCAAGTCTGTTTCCTGGTCTGCGACTGGTTTTTGTTCTCCTGCCTGGCCCTTTCCTTGCCCAGAGTGGAGAGCTTGGCTTTCCAGCACGTCAGCTGGTTTATGCCATGTGCTTAAAGTATGGAAATTACAGCTGTCATTCTTCACTGCCTGATTTTTACTCTCCAGGAATCTCATTTCAGAGAAACTAGTATTTCGCGTGCATTTTCCTTCCTCGTTTGAAATAATAAGGACGTCAGAATATGAACAGTAGAGACTTTTGTCTGGTTCAAAACATCCTTTGAATAGACATGTCATGACAATCTGAAATTTCCTCTTCCAGTTTATGAAATTTCTCTTTTGTTCCTAAGGAATATTAGGGCTCCTCCTTTCCCTATAATAAGAAGAAAGAAAAAAATAGCTCTGCTGTCGAAATATTTTGAGACATTCTAGTTGTGAAGTGATCCAGAGAACATCAAGGCAGTCATTTACTTGGCTGGGAAGGCAAAGAAAAATAAATAAAATGACTGTAGCAACAAATAAAAACACATGAGCAAGCCTTTCCCAAGATAATTCCCAGCTCATAATCCTCCCTGTGAAAGGAGAGGCTCGTTTGCTGAAAGAGAAATGCTAGGGCTGAGCAGCCTCACATGCAGCCTAATAATTTATGAATATTGCCTTTACACTTCAAGTAAATATTTACAACAAGTCTTCTTAAAATTCATACTGAGACTTAAAAATAATAAAGAAATAAAATAATGTATTTAACTCTTTTCCTAACATTTTTATTCACCATATTATTAATTTTTGAAAGTTTTTTCTTGTCTGGATTTTAGTTTTGTTGTTGTTCTAGCATGTTTTAAGCTATTTTGAAATGTGGAATACTGTCAAGTTGATTGTTTTTCAAAAGATGTTTTACACTTGAGAGTAAAATGATAATAATGGATCACATGGAACTGAACAAACCACAGAACTCATCTCTTAATGTTTTTATCCAGGCTTCAACAGAAGACAATTATTGGGATGTGAATATAATCTGGAATTTAGTGGAATAGTCAATTGAACCACTTTTTTTATTAACTTTGAAATTTTCAAATAGCTTTTTTCTATAACTTGCTTTTAGAGGTGAAGAGGCAAATACATTAGTGTTTTTCAAATCAACGTTCATGAACATGTTGTTTGCTCTGCATGTAAATGAATGAGCTACTTTGCTTAAAAGCCTTTAAAAAATACCTAATCCTGGGAAGCTGGAGCCTGTAATTTTCTGTATACCAGCTTTAATAATGATTAATGAATTCTGGCTGTGGTGAAGCAGCTTGTCTTATGTAAGCAAGATATCTTAATATAAACAGCTCACTTTTCTCATTAAAGTAATTATTGAATCAAAGCCAAGGCAATTGTTTCAAATATGCTGCAGTTCTGCTCTGGTGTGCTGCTCAGAATCAATGCAGCAGAGCACTGAAATATACTTACCAATGAATTCTCAAAAGAATTTGGAGGCTGCCTGCAGAATCCTTGTAGGCATCAGGACATTTGGACACAAGTTCTGTGTTTGTTTGCAAGTTCCCTTCTTCCTTTGCTGGTCACTTTTGGTTCCTTGAGGCAGAGATCCTGGAGGGCCATGCAGCAAGAAAGTTTCCTGTTGCCCACCACAGGTAACGATTCTGTCTCTTTTGAGGAGATGCAGAGCAAACTGCAACAGTTTGGGTAAAATTTCCTCAGGTGCTGAATGCAGACAATTTGGCAGGAGAACATCCTGTGAGGGATGGAAAAAATTTGTCTGCCGTTCCTCTTCAAAACCAGCCAGGTAATAGGCACAGGATCCCAGCAAAGGGACACCTTTAAAATGATGGGAAGAGAAGTTTGAGGACACAGATGGACCATTCTTTTACACTGCTCTGTTTAATTTGTACAGCAATAGAAAACTATGCCTCTCCACACAAGAAACAAAACAACTTGCTCCCTGACAACAGAAATCAGCCTCTCCCAAAGCACACAGTTCAGAAACTGACACCCAACAACAGCATGTGGAATTAAGTCATACATTTTCAGATTTATAGGCAATATTGAAAGAGATAAGGAGTCTTAAACAAGTCATATATAGAAAAAGCAAGAATGTTCACAAGGAAGTTCTTTGGGTAGTCTTTGACATACCCTAACTTTTCTGTCGTTCATTACTCCTCCTGCTTTGATAGTAGCAGTCTAGAAACACTTGAGTTGCACATAGGCAGGCTTATGTAGATTGTGCTTTTTATGACATAATTGGAATAAGAAATGACCTTGAAGACCTTTGCCATCATTTGAATATTATATATGCTTACTGCTGAAAGCCCAGTGACGGCAACAGTAACTATCCTGGGTTTCAGTATGCAAGTAAGAGCATCAGGGATTGTCTGGAACACAGGAGGGTAAAGACACTAAAATAAGAGATAAGTGTAGCAAAACATGACATCTGGTAGCTGACAAGGGAAAAATTAATAGCAAAATTAAATGCAAATTAGCTTATGAGTAATGATTTCTCCATTCACTTGTTCCTACAGGGCAAGACTTGCTGGGATTTTTTCTGGAAATGACTTTTTCTTGTTACAAAAGTACAACTACAGGTAGTCAGCCATGGAAATGTGTTACTGGTCAGTTTGCCCTAAATGCTAGCCCACAGAGAATAGCAAATGTATGTCTGTAGGCTCTGTTGCCTGTGCATCCTCATGCAGGGTGTATGGCAGGTCTTAGTTAACCTGCATAGCTGCAGTAAAGCTGGCTTCATCACCTCTTAATTTAATGGAATCTGAGATCTCTTCACAGCATTTGGAGAAATCTGAAGAAACATTAGTTCTTCACAGCTCAGATTCAGCCAGATTTCTCCGAGAACAGAGTGACCGTGTGAATGTTACCAAAGTGACGAATGAGAACAGCGTGCTTGAAATGTCATTGGATGTTTAAGGAGAACTGAAGTGTGAAAATCAGCACAGGAGTGGGTGCTCTAATGCACCTGCACAGCCCTGCCAGGGTAGAAATGGGTATCATGTTGTTTTGTGAGGCTTCAGAGACTGCAGCTCTGTGCTGGCAGTGCCGAGCAACTTGGGAAAAGCCGTATCTGCTGTCCTGGTTCAAACAGGCCATTATTATCCATGAACAAATATGTAGCTGACAATTTGTGATTGCTAAGCTTCCTTTTAGTTATGCTTTTGGCCTGCATCCTAAAGACACTACATTACCAGTGCAGAAATGGAAATCTTGGGGATTGTTTTAAGTGCTGAAGACTCCCTCCCTTAACTTACTTCCTCCTTTATCAGAGGCACAGCTGATTAGATAGGAAAGCCTGCCGGCTGGCGCCTTCCCATCCCCTTTGTTTTTGTACCTCACTGCTCTGTGCTGCTAGGTCATCATCCTATTCATTTTTCACGACCTTACCTCATTACACCCTTTCCAATTGCAGCTTGTTTCTCTGACCTTGAAGTCCTACAGGCTGATCCAAAAGATCTAGGACTGTGTTTTTAAGTTACTTTCTGGAAAGCCTGGATACATGAGGACATTTTTCAGCAAAGAAACTTGTTTGTATGTGCACACTTTTACTTTGGTTCTTTTTACTGTTTTATCATGTAATGTTTGGCTCAGTGCTGTAGACTGCTTTTGCAGCCCACTAGCCCCTTCATGAATTCTGGTGTTGAAAGATTTTTGTTTACAGACATCTTACACTTGGTAAATGTTTATAAAAACAAGTGGATAATCAGCAAATATTGTGGGAATATCTGTCTTTATTTCACAGGTTTTCAGTCCCACTGCTTTGCTGCTTGTTTCTATATTGACTTTATATGTTTCTGCCCATCTGAAAATCATGCAATTATAGGGCTTAGAACTCACATCTGTTTATTGCAGCCACAATAGATCATGTGTTGAACTTGTGCTATGGGCAATTACTGTATTGAAAATATATACATATATATATGCATTTTGATGTGCTTTACCACATCTAGATGTCTTTGACTAGATATTTCATTTTGATTGTTGGGTTTGATTAATGTTTGATTCACTGGTTTCCTATGCAAACATTCAGCAGATACTCAAGCAGTTAAACAAGTGTTGTGAACCCTTATTGATGAGAAAGTGGATTATTGCTCATTAAAACTATTTCCTCCCTACCTATAATCATCTTTTTATCAGGTTCAGAGCCTGAAGAGATATGGAAGTCATATGAGTGTTTTGAGAAAACCTGAAATAGCCTACCTGTGTGAGAGTACAAGAACAAGCTGTTATTATCTGCCCTCCCCGTGTGCTCAGCAGGGTGATGTGAGGCACTTCTGGCCAGGAGCTGTGTAACCTCACTTGTGTGGCATGAGCCCCTCAGCATCCAGGGAATGCTGCTCGCCATGGGAGCCCTCTTAGAGCCTGTGGGCTGGGTGGAGTGGGTGCACAATCATCCCTACCCAGTCCTGAGAACATGCACTTGGTGCTCCCTGCACAGGCTTGAGGCAGAGCCTGGAGCAAGCAGTGCACAGGCACTGAAAGCCTCGTCGAGGCACTGTCTGTGGGTCACTGCGTTTAATGTTGCCATCCAGTGTGGGATACCTTCAGGTATGTGCTGCTTGCATGCACGGGCTCCTGACAGCTCTCTCTAAAGCTGGGAAAGGAAAAATAAAATCTGGGTTCATCCATGTGCCTACACTTGGACATAAGTTGGTTTAACATAGGAATTTAGATCTGTCAGTTCTGGCGTTGATGTATTTTAATATAAAATCCTGTACTAGAGGCAGAGGCAGATGCAACCTTGATGTAAATGGGAGGATTTCTGGAGCTAAATGTAACTCTTTTTTTTTGTATTTGTGCCTCAGAGACAAGTTGCACTTGTTTGTACCTCCGAGATGGTGTCTCCTTTTACCTCACCAGTGACGTCTCCTTTCCCTATGTTCTCTTGATTGCCTTGCTAATCTTCAGAAGGAAAATGGCCAGGATGTTTCATCCTGTTTTTCCTGCAGTTTCAGCTCTTTGGAGCCATTGAGTGCTGCTGGGAATCAGAGCAGTTTTTGGATTGAAGTAAAAGGACAGTAGTCATGTGAAATAGGGATAGAGATATTTGTTTTATTCTGTGTGTGGCTCCACTTTCTAATTATAATGACAACACTTTGAATCATAATGACATGATAATCATAATATCATAATGATAACATGAATCATCATAATGAGTAGTAGAGTACCTAATAATAAAAATGCTTTGAATAAAACCTTGCTGCTCAGTGTGCATAAAAAAAGTGCTCAAAAATGAATTCCAATACATTTGAAAGTAAGAACTTTCATTTAGAAGCATGTAGAGTTCTAGAAAAATTTAAAACTTGGCTTCCGTTAATTGTAGCTTTACTTTCATGTGGTGGTTTTAAAGGTGAAACTCGTTATCTAGAAGGACATGGCTCTTCTTAAAAAAAAAGTAGATGGATGCAGATTTCGACATGAAAAGAAGTTCTGAGAAAGGCATTTTCTGTGGTTCAGTTACTCTAGAATGAAACGCAGGAAAGAATTCATTTTAACAGAAAAATTAACTGCAGTCCAACCTAATATTTATGCCTATTAGTCTTTATAGTGTAAAATTGTTAAATATTAGTATATCCTATATATCAGCTTTGTTTCTTAACATAATATTGGTTCTTATTACAGTACATGCTGGCCCCAAAAGATTCAATTCCAATTCCACTGACTCAGAGGTTTTGTTACTGCAGCTGCAAAACATTGCTTGACCTGTAGCTAAGGCACAAATATAAAATTACAGCCAGAATATTGAAGAGAATTTAGGGTTAATAAAAATACACTGCTGCTGAAGCTGAAAGGAAGTTTGTCTCCTATTTAAGATGAAATATAAAAAGCACCTTGTCAACAGCTTTTGAAAATCTCTCTAGAAAGATGAAAAGAAAATTATTTAAAAGAAATAGAATTCTATGTTCTGTCATCCCCTCATTTTTTTTCCTTTGCAACTTGAAAAACCTATTAAACTTGATGAAAAACAACAAAAGCTTTGGTTCATTAAGTGCCTTCAGTTCAAGGTCTTTCACTGACTGCCTAGGCACTGTTGCAGGCTCCTACTAATTAAGCATGTAAAGAACACATGATTTGTGCTTAGAAAGTATTTTTTACAATTAATTAAGGCAATCTTATAAAAAAGTGTACTTTTTCTAGCAGGAGATCTCACTTTTTGAAATGTTGGATAACTAAGGGAAATGAGTAATGTTTGATAAATCTAATTCTTATCAATTTTTGCAAAAAGAATGTATAAAATATACCTCTTTCTTTAACTTGTCTTGTAACACTTTATTTGGAGTAAGCCAAGCTGATGCTGAAGCAAGAGATGGTGTCTGTTTTAAGGCTTCATTTCTTGTAATGACATTTTAGAGGACTAAAGAGGCTAAAAATGAGCAATTACCTACTGCTTAAGATGCTGTGCCATGGCAGCCACTGCACCAAGGATAATCCAAACAAAGGCTTCCTCAGCATTCCCGGAAACTGCTCCCATTGTTCTTGCTCTGCTGCTGATGTCAGGTGATGATTGGCACTAAGGCTTGGCATGATGAACATTTTCAAGAGCCCCACACGTGTGAAAGAGACTGGAAGGTCGTAAGAAAATCCAGAGAAGTGTTGAGGATTTTCTCACCCAGTCCCCAGCATGGCTGAGCACATCTCTTGGGCAATCAGAATTAAGAGCAGATTTGATCTCTGCAGGAGACATAAATACAGGGCCTAAGTAAAGTGGGCTGGACATTGACAACAGGGAGACCTGAGAGTAGCTTCCTTTAAGTGAGTGGGCTGTAAAAATATGACTTAATCCTGCATAGACTGGTTTTGTTTTTATGAAAGCAATTTATTTTAATATCTAACAAAAAAAGTAAGTTTATTTCTCAAAACTGTCGATGTTTTGTTCAAGTTTCTATCTTTTTTAATGCTCAGTTCAGCCAGTTGCAATAGAAATGAAGATGCTGCTCAAAACCAAGCAGTCAGGGGCTCTTCCTTTTCTGTCTTCAACGTGGTACACAGGTGGTTGATGGGATGGTTGGGGTGCCTGAGATTCTGCGTCTGCATTAATGCTCCTGCTTTTATTCTTTGGTATAATGAATGTATTTTCATTTTATCTAAAATAGAATAATTACTTCTTTGAGTGTGTACTGCAGAGTATAAGAATCTCCTGTAGGACACCAAAGCCCAAGAGGATTATTTTATTGAAATAGTTGTTCTGACTCATGTGCTGAGAGGCACTGACCTGAGGTCCCAAATATTCTGGCTGTGCCATTTGATCTTTGAGTTGTAATGTGCAAGGTGAGCAGCAACACTTTCATTTTTTAAAATAGTTTTGTGAAATTAGTTCCTCAAAATGAGACACATTTCAATACTTTCCTTACACTCCTCCTCTCCTTTCTTCCCTCCTTTCTCTCTTCTCTCTCATTTTCTTTGCATCTCTCTCTATATTCAGCAATTAAAAATCAAACACATGAATATTTTCAGTTAAATTTTTGGCCTTTTAGCATTTTTATTCAACTGTAAAATTATTGTGAGAAGTTGAATATAAGTAATATTTATGAGTATATTATACATACCTGTAGTGAAAAGTTAATTTAATAAAGACAGGCGTTTAAGGCAGAGTCACCCATCTCTTTTATTAGATGGGTTAAAATTATAAACTTCATTTATATTTTTGTTATTTTATAGTCTGTTTCCATCAATAAAAGTGGTCGTTGCTACACAGTGCAAATTGTCTATTGTTCAGATTTTAGGCACTACAGGATTTAATTGATTAATTTAATTGAAATGCATGAAACTAACAACATAAAAATGTTGTTTGCTTTTCAGCATTAGATGCTTAATTAGTGGTTTGGCAGATAGGACAAGTAGGGAGGGTATTTCCTGATGGTGGATAATTCATTAAGTTGAGTGCCAACAGAAAATCTAAAATCCCTTAACTGCCATTAATTAATTACCAGGAAATACCTGGCTCGGGTGGAGGGGGTCATTAAGCTTGTATTCCACGTAAAACTGTGAAAGGTGAAAAGAAATCAAAATAACACAGGCAGTGCATTGTGGCTGTGTCCAGTCACTGGGGCTGTGCAGTGACACAAACGGGCCACCACGTGTGTCCTGTGACCAGCACTGCTCAGGGACACAAAACCAGAATTTCCTGGTGCCTTTGGGTTTAGTGTGCGCTGCTGTAACCAGGATTGCTGTTTTTGTATTCATATTTGAGAGCAGTTAGGCTTGTTAATACCTCAAAGCAAAGGCCTCTTGAATGGTCTAGGAATGTTTAGGCAGTGGCTTCTCCCCTAACACGCATTCACACAGGATAAAATTAGGTTACAAAACGTGTTGCAGGATATCAGGTTGCTAAAGTGTGTCCCTGAGGTTTCTTCTTCTATGTTACAGTCTACAGTTGCTCATTTAGTACTGTAAATTGCTTTACTAAGGGAGACAAAAGAATAGGTAGCTCTTGATGAAAAATCATGTATTATATTCCAATATATCAAAGGAAAAGGGAGGAAAACCCCAATTTCCTCCCATCCCCCCAACAATCCCTTTCCTGAGATGTCTATGTAATTAACCAAGAGAAGTCTTGTTTTTCATTGAAATAGAATCTTTAGTTTGAGGTGTGGTGAATGTGTGATTTGGAGACTTCACGATTCTGGAATACATTTATTTCTGCTCACACAAGTCCATGTGAAAGGAGGACTAAGCCCAGAGAGGCAGCTTTAGTCTCCTTCTAATGTGCATACCCATCCTTCTGGTGACAATAAACACAGGTACATAAAATTGGGGACTGCTGCTATTTTGTATCATCTCAAACTCTGTAAAGATTTTTCTTTTATTTTGTGGATGGTTTGTTGACTATCTGAGCATTTCAAAGTAGGTTGCAATTTACAATTTTAAATTTTTTTTTTATTGGTTAATGTTATACTTGTTAGAGGAGATTTCCTCTCCCTCTTCCCTCCTTCAACAGCCATATTTGGAAGGTACTCACATGCATGTAATCAAAGTTCAGTATTTCAGGTGCTTTTGGAGCCCAAACCTATTTCAAGTTAGAGTAATAAAGGTTACTAAAGAGAAAAAACATAATCCCCAACATATTTCATATCAGGAGAGAGTATATATGCAGTTATACTGGTAAATTCCTTTCCAATTTCTAAATTTCCCATTAGTGGGTGCAAACTTGCCTTAATACAACAAATCCTGGAGTGCAATTAAGACAACAGGAGCACTCTAATTACTCAGGATTTTCACCTAAATTTTTATTTCATAAAATTGGAGTTTGGTGAGGGTTTTCTGAGCTCAATTTGTGTACACAAACTCTTCATACTGTGCAGAAGTATATTTGACAAAACATTTGAATTTGCTTTACCCAAGGAACATTTCCACCACTTTTCTTCACCAGGCTGTGCAATAATTTTTTTCCCACATCCTGACAGCATCAACACCTGGTGGGTGAGCCCTGCAATTTTTCCATCATTGGATTTTCAAGAGAATATGTGTTCAGAGATAGGAAAATCCCTTTAGGCGGTGGTGCAGAAGGTGGAGGCTCAAATGGGACTAAGAAAGAAAGGGGGAACTGTAGGAAGTGTACAGCAAAGAAGTTCATTTCCTTATATTTGTTAAATGAGTGAGTTCCCACACATTCATTTTGGCCAGACTTGTGTTATAATTTTAAGTACCCTTGAGGATCAGCTGATACCGGGCTTGAGCCACTTTGCCTTTTCTTTAATAAAATAAATCAGATTTTCTTTTCCCCAGGATGCTGTGTCTCAGCAAAATTTTAACGCCTTTAGGAAGAATAGGAATTCTAATGTATCTTAAAAACCCCTGCCATGGTTATTCAATGGCTGGTTGTTTAAATCTAAACATTGTTCCCATGGGACAGGAAAAAACTGCTGATAAGAAACAATGCAGTCTAATGGTAAAGATGTTATGATTGTGAGCTTTTCAGTGATCATTCCATTAATTCATGTACTTTCATAACAGAACAAGATATCTTGTACTTATAAATGAAGGGTGGGTATTACTGCGTAAACTGAATACAATGCCTTTCAAGCTCTTTGTTTAGAGGCTGTCTAAATAAACAGCTCAAATCCCTCTATCACTGAGATGAGTGGTGGAACTTCAAAGGCAGAAGGAACAGGCCCAGTTTATCTGATCTAGCAGAGATACAATGGGACAATGAATACAAGAACATTTCTATTTTTTTCAGATGTAAAACCTAAGGACAAGAAAAGAATGCATTTTATTGTTCTGTTTTCCCTGTGGGACACACCTAGGAAATATTACAGTGTATTTATTTTTCTAAAGTGAAGATGAAATTGCAGATTTTATCTGCAACCAGATTCCATTCAGAAGACACAGCTTTGTCTTTCCAGCTAGACAACTAAATTATATTTCTGCTGTAAAAGCCAATATCGTATGGCCTAAAGCTCAGAGCTGCTGATAGCCTTGTCCTAATCTTAGAATCACCAATAATGCAGTTATTAGGAAACCTGATTTTTTGATGGAAACTACCTTTAGAAGTTCATATGGAAACTACCTTTAGAAGTTCATATGGAGAGTAATTGCTATACATTCTTCATGAGGAAAACTGACCAAATATTTGCAATTAGTTTGTTTCCTAGAAAATGTAGAGAGGGTTTGAATGCCACTGGAAATCAAAAATAATTAGTTGTTCTACTTAACTCAAGGCAACGTATTATGTTATGCATTACAGAAAAATAAATCCTCCAGTTTCTTGTAGGTAGCATTTTTTTTTATTAATTCCTTGTTCAAAGTTGCTTTGGCTCTAGTCACAATAGTGTCTAGTATGTTATGCCCTGATTACTTGGTTCCAGCAAAAATGGCCTTAAGATTTGCCAGCAGAAGTTCTGATTAGAAGATGTCCTTATGTTCACAAACAATGATTTTACTGTGACATAAAAAATCTATCTTGAGCATGTGAGGTTCTGAGGATGGAAAAGGTGTGTACAAAGACATGCTTTGTAACTTACAGCTACTGTTAGAGCTGGAGGAGTTCTTGCTGAGGCAATAAACTGCAGAAGGCCCTCAAATTGCTAATGGGAATCTTGGAATTTGAGTTCTTACAGATTCCTTTGCTTGTCTTAGCATTTTATTTCATTATTGCACACTGAGGCTTACTAGGAAATTAGATAATATGTGGCTTTTATTTATTATACTCATTGTAATGCAATTAAGTCTTTATGATTCAGCCTGCAAATATAATGTGTGGGGTTTTATGGGAAATTTCAGTTCAGCTTCCCATGTAAGTGTGTGGGAGGAATATGAGAACATTATTTCACTTTTTGTATCTACTCTCATTCAGTACCTTTCCCATCATATTGATTTTGTACATTCAATTGTACACTTGGAGCAAATTGCCCTGGCACTTAAATGAGCCTGTGGATATGAAGTTTTTAAGCCCTTTTTTCTTTAAATACACCTTTGCTAAGAATCTTTATTAAGGTTTTTCAGCTTTGACTTTCTCTTCACCCGTACCACCTGCTTTTGTATTTATTCTCTAGCACAAATGATGATAAATGCAGCAGAACACTTGTTCTTTTCTTTTAATAGTTGGTAAAGGACACATAGTTAGAGTATATCTTTCAAATAAAAGCATTTTTATTGAAACTTAATTTCATGCCAATGCTTTAATGTCTATCTAATACTGGGAGCTCCTACACCTATCAAAGACCAGAGAATAAGAACAGTTATACTTTCAAAATAATAGAATTCCCATCTCAGGTCTTTAAATTTATCTCTTCTCCACTGTAGGCCTGTGCTGATCTATAGATAGATATAGATATAGATATAGATATAGATATAGATATAGATATAGATATAGATATAGATATAGATATAGATATAGATATAGATATAGATATAGATATAGATATAGATATAGATATAGATATAGATATAGATATAGATAGATATGTATGTATAAAATAATGCAGTTAGAGCAGTGTGTATTGTGTATATCCAAGGCAATGTAGGGTGGAGTGAATGTGAAGTTTGTTCTCATGTAGCTCACTCTAGTGCCAAATTTTAGCTGATAGTTGCTCTTCAGATTTTATTTTTATTGGAATCTACAGTGTTAGCAATCAGAACACACTGGGGATATTTCTATGAAAAACATTTTTATTTTCAGCACCTTTATTAGTTCTGAAAGATGTGAGACTGCACACAGATGGAGTTTCAGATCTTGGGGTACTTGATGGGTTTTGTTGTTTTCACCAGTAAACCAGACAACCTGAACAAACTTATCATTTGGACATGTTGTCAAGAAAATTTCAAGGCATAGTTCCGTGTGCTAAAAGAAAATAACATATTACTTTATTAAACTCAATTCAGCCAACCGTTTTTAATGAATGGAACTATTTTTAATGTATAGAATACATTAATTTTTAAATGTATTTTATACATTAAAATACATTTTAATGTATAAAATACTAATTATTTAAAAAAAGTTTTCTGTGGCTTGATATAATTTGCTGTTCTGCACATTAAATATGTTTTTCATTACTCTGCCTTTTTTGCTGACTTCCAATTCCACTGTCTTTTTCATCTGCTATTCTTAACTCTTGTCTGAAGGAACTCTGCTTTCTTTAAAGACAATTGCAATTCTCTGGTATTACTTCTGACTTTTAAACAAAGCCAAGCAGTAGCTTTTCTCCTTCCAAAACACCATTGTATTTATTGTATGACAAATGATATGTATTAACAAAACTTCAGGACTAATCTGGAGCTCTATTACATGGGATTATGGGGATGCATATGCATGTCAAAGTTAATCTCACTGGAAATAAAACAAGCAGAAGTAAGTCTTCACATCTCTAAATTAGCCTTTGAGCTCAAAGGGAAAAATTTACATTGATATTTCTGAGAAGATAAAAAGATTTAGACTTGCTTTTAATACTAGCTTACATGTGTAAGGGCTAAAGTGATCACAGCACTAGTTCTGCCTGAGAATTAATTCTCAAAGTAGACTCTAGCCATAAGGAAAACTTACCACAAAATAAAAGCATCTTGAAGAAATGACAGAATGAAAGCCAAATGTCAGATATTAGAGAGCAAGCATTTAATTTCTGATTCCTAATTTTTGTTAGATGAACGCTGTGTTGGAAGTGAAGAGGAAGCTCTGAACTGTGGATGTTCTGGAGATGGACACAGAAACCTGTCACTTGTGTCAATGTGCAAACCCCTCTAATTTCAGCAACAAAATGGAGTATTTCCTACCTCTGCTGTAAATTTGAATTGCTTGACTACATACAGTTCTTCACAGGGTTCACAGAGCTATTTTTAAATAGCATAGGAACTGACAAGTTCTTCGTGTTATTTGGTTTGTTCTGGCTTTATAAAACATCAGTAGCAGCTCTTCATCCCAAACTGAATCCTAAACTTTTCCTCCTTGATAATATTTCTGTTTCTAAATAACTAATCACTTATTCAGAATGCAGAGACTTCCATTAAGGTGTGACAATTGTCATGTAATTGGAGAGCACCACTTCTCAGGTATTTTGGCAAATACATGCAATATATGTGACTAAAGATGTGAATCTGTGAAGTCTTTGCTTTTGGGGCAGGTTCCTTCTTGCTATGAAAAGGATCTGCATCATTCCCTGATGATCTCACAGCTGACGTGTCCCATCCTATTGCCCATGTTTTCTTGTTTTACTTCATCAGTTATGTCACTCTTCGACGCTTTTCCTATTGCATTCTCATCACTTTTTCTTATCTCTTTCCACATTTGTTTCCTTGTGCCATTGCCTCATTCAGTACATTACATTCTCCAAGTTCCTTGACAGCTTCTAGATTGATTTCTTTTTTCTTTTCTTCTATGTAAAGGTTTTGTTTAGCCTTTGATTTATTTTCCTCTAGTGCCAGTTCCTTTCCTGCAATTTCAGTTGTACAGTCCTCTTGCAGTGGTATTAACAATTCCCTGCCTTTATTGGCTTGCGCAAAATTAGGATTTTTCAGTCACTTTCTGGGATTTTTTATTCCTCTGTTTCTAGCATTTCTTATTACATCTGGACTTAAAATCATGTTAACCTCAGCTGCAACTGATTCAAGACAAGCATGAGTTTTAACTATACTAAGCTTTAAATATACCAAGGGAATCAATCTAATCAAAACTTCTTTTTCAAAATATTTCTCCAGCAAAGTTTTTCTGCATCCTGCTTCAGTCTCTCTATCTTTCTCCACTAACACACACCCATATATGATTTGCCCTTCTTAAACTGCTTTTTTATAATTTCTGAACTTCATAGAAAAAAAGAGGAGAGTTTCCCATGCTACTTGTACTTTTAGCATAAATTATAGTCACAGGGTAGTTTTTGTGTTGCCCAAAGTATGTATAGATCTTGTGCTAAAAACAAGGGAAGAAATATTTCCTCCATAAAATTCTCTTGACTCTAGAGATTTTCTTTGAACTCGTTTCAGAAAATCTTTCCAGTGTTCTAAATTACATATTAACATTGTAATTTTTCTAGGCTTACTAGAAGGTCATTTGATTATTTGCATCATTTCAATGTTAAAGGCATTTTCGACATTAAAGATTAGGAAAAAAACATATTTGGTCCAACCAAATATGTGAAAATATAGCAACGTTTGTCTTTATTTTTGTTATTGTGAAAATCCTACTAATCTGAGCAAAAATTTCCTGAAATGAATGAATTTATTCAAAGTGAATACAACTTTCAGAGGATGCAGGTTTGGTCTGACTTGTGACCAAAATAAAGGGAAATCTTTTTCATTCATAACTGCTTATTACAGCAGTTTACTGTCAGTGAAGTAAATATTTTACATTTTCTGCAGCCTTAAAAATAACAGCGCATGATTAATAGTAATATAGTGTACTTTTCCATTAAAATATCATTTATAAAGAAAATGACACCTTCCCCTTCATTAGGAAGGCTGAGTAAAAAATTTAGAATTTATAACGTAGGTGTAAATTCAAATAATATTTTCAACTTTCTTATTATGGATAAAAACTTGCATTTTAAACTTGAAGTTAATTTTCAGAATTCAGTGGTGCTGCAACATTAAACAAATCTGCACATACTCCCTGAAACTTCCTAAACAGAACAGACCAAGTTTTATGAATATATTTTGTTTCTTTAATTTTTTTAAATATCATGGCATTTTTTCCTATTTTTTTTTTTTTATCTAAATATAGGGCTGGTGAAAAGGCAATGCAGAAGCTGGGGAGAGAGTTAAATCTTCTTTCTAGTTGCAGACACAGAATTTAATCTGTGGAAAGAACAGTTCCTTCCTTTGCCTTTTCATGCTCTGTTTCCTCACTCTGGAGACTTACTAGACCAGACCAGTCATGGTCTAAAAATGACATTAAATTTAGAATCCCTACTGGAGTTCACCAAGTTATCCTGAAGTAAAGCTGTTTATTAGAAAATGTGCTGCTCTCAAATTCTTCACTGCATTAGGTAGGATTCTTTTCCCCCAGAATTAGATTTTGCTTCTGTAGTATTTATTGCACTCTGTTTTTTGTGGTTTTTGGTTTGTATTTTAAGTTTTGGAAGAGAAGCTAATGATTTTATTGCTACAGAAAACAAATTCCAACAATTTTTATGCAGCTGTTGTTTTTGGATTTGTGGCTGATTTTAGCTTTTGTCATTTTTTCCTTTCTGATTGAGTTTTCCCAGTGTGGAACACACACTATACAGTAAGCAAATCCCAGGGAAAGGCAGAGGCAATAAGGGAGAAACACAGTAACCTGCTAGGAAACAGTGCTTCCTAGACAAAAACCTCCTTCTCCTAGGTTGATACTGGACAGAGAAAATTTGTTGTGCTCACATTTAAAACCAGTTTCTAGCAGGCCAGTTCACTTGTTCCTGCACTGGGCTGTATGTTATCATTTTATGTCCTGATCTCATCTCAATTCCTATTTAATATTTTATGTGTGGCAGTGAAGTTGCATTGGCAGTGCTTAAATTGGCACAAGAGGGCAAAAGTCAAATCTTCCCTGCTCCAAGCTGTGGTTCCTAAAGAGGGAATTTGTGTCCTGTCAGGCAGGAACTTTGCTCAGGCACAGAGGTGCAGGTAAGAAAGCTGCTGGCTCAGTAGGACAGCAGAGCAAACAGTAAAATATAAACTAAAGTCAGTCCATCTGCAACCTGAAAATCCCAGTTGTGAAGGTGGACTGACACCCTTTTCTTCACCAAAAGTTAAACTTGCCTGTGTGCTTGTGCAGTCTGAGAAACTGAGTGAATGTTCTCACAACAGAGGGATCACCATGAGCCCTTTTTCCTGCCTGAAAGCCACAACCTGTGTGAGTGACTTTGTGCTGAAGCCTTGCAGGGCTGATCCTTGACGCAGTGTCTGGCCCAGAATACAGATCAGCTGCTGCTCCACTGCTTTGGCTTTGCTTGTGGACAGTGTGTCAGCTGTAAAAAGAGCTGATGTACACACCTCTACTAATGCCCTGAACAAGGCTCTAATGAAATACCGTAATTGGAGCTTCCACTAATTTTAATGAGATTTCCCACTGGGAGTGTGAGCCCACGAAGACACCGGTATTTTTTGTGTGCTCACTCTGATGTTTCTTAAGGCAGGATCCACAGTGGAGATACATTAACTGCAAGCAGAATTAAGATTCCCATGAATCCTGAGGGGTCCTCAATTCTTTACAGCTTTTCAGTGTAGACAGGAGCACCTCACTAGGGTTCACATGAAGCAAAAGTAGGCCCGCTCTGAAGAAAAGCAGATGATGAGGACAATTCTGAGAGTGAATACAACTTTGTGTTTGTTTGTAACGTGTATAACCATGAAGGGATTAAAATAAGAGGCCTGAATGAGAGCTATTGTTAGCAAAAGCAAAACTCCCTGCAGAATTGGAAAAAAACAACTAGAGAACCAAAACAAACTAAGAAACAAAGAGTAAGCAGGTGCAGAAAAAAGAAAAAAAAAACCCAGAAATTTATTTAAGCATTTTAAATTTTGAAAGTAAATCTGTTTCCTCATTGTTCTGAAAATCCAGATCATAATTACACTGATTTACTGTCCTCTTTGATGCTTTTGGCTGCCAAGTTGTAACAGAAAGTGAATAATTTTGCTGAGAAGAGGACAATTTTCCTCTAAGTTTGAATTCTCTCCTTTTTCTTTAACTTGTTTTTATGGGTATCTACTTCTTTCTTATTTAGGCAGCTTTAGGGACTTTATTGTAATTTTTAGCCTTAAAAATGAATGCTGCAATGAATTCCATTGTCATTAGTAAAACAAGGAGTCATGTAGAAAACCCAAACAAAATCCAAGGCACAGGGGAGTTAGACATATATAGTAGGAATGGGCCTCTGTCATGGTGAACTTATACTTGGAAGGGACCAAATAATAAGAGAAATGTTATTATCTCATTTAAGAATGTGGGATGAAGAGCAGAGCAATGATGTGACTTGACTAATGGTGTAGGTCTGAGCTGGGAACAGAATCCAGACTGCCTGACTCCCCAGGCAGAGCATTAAACAGATTGCCTTTCTCTCCTCCTTGACAGATAACTGAGGGCTACCTGTCTAACAGCCTGGATTTGGTGAAACACACACTCTGTATTTGATTTAGTGAATTGTCTTTTACCACCATGATGGTATTTTCTAAAAGAATCCATAGTGAAACTCACTGATTATAAATGGTTTATAGGTTCAGAGTGTCACTACTGTAATGATATTTCTTTCTAAGCAAAGTGACTGTATCATGTCAGAAGACACTGGTGTTTATCTTTCAGGGAATAAGCACCAGAAAATGCTGCACAGGATTTCTGTTCTTTCTAAGCAGCCCTTGTTAACATTTAACCCCAAAACACATGGTTTAAGTCTGAAGGAGCAAAAATAAAACTGTTGCCTCTAAAATGGTTTTAAATATATATGCAAAATTCTATCTTTTTGGATTTAGCATTATCTAGTGTGTACTGCAGAAAACTCCTTTAAAACCAACCACAGTGATATAACAGTGCATGTCCTAAAGAAATGTTCCTCCAGTTTTCCTCTATAAAATCCATTCTTCATTTGTAAATTAGAATCCCAGTCCTGCTGGAGGCTGAACTGGGTAGGTTTTAGCCTGAGATACACAACTTGGTAAAAGGAAATTACCTAAAATTAAACCAAACCATGTTTAGAGCAAACTAAGACTCACAAAATAAAATAAATTTGTTGCTCAACTCCACAGAAGGTGTATAGAATGGTGAACAGTACAATCTGTAGAAATGGGGGTTGAAGCAGAACTTTCTTTACTTAGTACAGTAACTGTGACAAAAGCTGGAGCTTGCACATTATGCATTCCCAGACATGTCCCTGAGCTATCTTTAATGAATGCTCTTCTCATTAATTTAAATGCTGCCAACATGCAGCTAGCAATAAGATAATTGAAGAAGTTCTTAATTTAGAAGCAGGCTCTCTGGTTATTCCACACGAAGTAGCAGAGCTATAAATTGTTAAATTCAAGGCAGGGATATGAATTTTCAGAGATGCATTTAACAGCACTGGGGAGAGGGGGTAGGGAAAGAAAAGAGAAATGCTCACTGCTCTTCAAAGGAGGAAAGTGACCACGGGTTTGAAGGACTATAAATTGATTTTCCTAAGGCCTACTGTCTTCCAGCAGAGACTTCATCTTTATGGTAATTAAAGCTTTTGGGGTAGGAGCTCTCCTTTTGTTTTGTCCTTGCTCAGCAGTAAGGGAGCAATAAATTGAGGGACCACAGTAATTCACTAGGAGGAACATTGGGGAGACTATGACATGAATGCAGGTGATACATCATTTCAAGGACATTGTAGCAAAGGAGAAAAATTCCTTCTTCCTTCTGCTGGTGAATTCAGGAACTTTTCATATTTGTTACTCGGACACCTGCTGCCCAAAACTTGGCTTTGTGCAGAGGGTTACCACTCTTCTCATTCATTTAAATAACTTCCCTGGATTAAATCCTGAGTTTACTGTCAGTTATCTCTAATTTCCATTTTAGCAGACATGTGAGAGTGACCCAGCATTGTAAAGCAGCTCATGTTGAAATATTTTTCTGTAAAAACTTTCAGATGTAGGGAAGTTCAGAGGCTTTAATAGGAAACCAAAAAACCTGTCTGCTTTCTTGCTGGAGATTGCTCCAAAGCATTATGAAGATTAGAATTTCTACCTCTTTATAATCTGAATTTAGCTGGCTTTGCTTTTGTGACATTTTATGTCAATCTGGTAGAGAAGTGATTAAATAGGAATTAATTTTGAAATATTTTGAAATATTTTAGCAGAATATTTTATCACTAATTCTTCTTTAGAATCCTTAATTCTTTAGAAGAATAAGTGATGTGAACATGTAACATCTGATAATGAATTTCTACCTCTGTGCATCAAAATCAACAAGGTAGTGACCTCTTTAAAAATGTTTAAAATGAGAACAACTCTGGATTTTCTTTTGTTTTAAAACAAGAGAAATCCCCATACATCTGTAATTTGTTTTTCTAATAAACCAGGAAAAATAGTTCGATTTAAATATTGTTTGATGTAAAATAACTGAATTTCAGCAAATCTGGCTTCTAGCCTGGCTTTGTATGACCATATTTGTCTAATACAAATGATGCAAAATTTAATATTGTACTGGAACTACATTTTTAATTGTATAGTTCTTTGTGTCTAAGAAAAAATTCAAAATTAAAAAAAAAAATTGAAAAAGTCATACTTAATGTCATTAGTTTAATATCCAAGTGTAACAAGCCTATGGATAATAAACTGATATTTTAACATACTGGGAAGCTCTTACCCTGGCCATGTGTACCTAAATCTGTTTCAGAATGTTCTGTTTTTTCTTTAGGAGTCTGCTTCCTCAGCTGCTGTCAGGCAGGCACTGCTGGCTGGACACGGCGTGTGCAGGTGGGTGCAACCCTGACCATGTAAATACAGCTCAAAAGGTGAGGATAAGGAACAGGAGAGAGATTTTTCTGTGCTCTTTAATGTTACTGCCATGAAACAATCTGCTTCAAACACCCTTCTGGCCATCCCTCATGGTGCTGGCTGGCACTGAGAGAGGAGAAACCATCCTGTGGCAGCAGGAATTCCACTCAGTGCTTGGCTGGAGGCTTGGTTGTGGAGCCAATGACAAAAGGAGATGAGGAACGAGGTTCTCAACAGGTAACAGGAAGGAGAAGACAATCAGGCTGTTAAAGCTGGGTCCTTGTTGTGCTGGCTGGTTCGAAAAGGGAAAATGTGGGAGACCTCTTTGAAAGGCTATTTTGCAAACCACTGTCTGTGGTTTGAGCCAGGGTGCTGCCAGTTTGGAGCTCTCCCTCCTGCATGTCCACTGTGTAGAAAAAAGACCACAGTAGGAATCTATTTGCAGTAGTTGGATTTTGATGAAATTTCTTATGTTCAATTTTCCCCCTGTTCCATCAGCTCAAAGATATTTTCTCTGTTATTTAATAATATATGCTTTCATTGTTTAGGATTATTCACTAAAAACTTGTGTTGATTTATATGATTTGAAAATGATAAAAATAAAACTTCAGGGTTCAAGTCTGCTGTTCCAGGTTAGATTAATCTTATACATATATATATATATATACATCAACCTAATATGAGTAGGAATCACCTGTGAAATTTTTGCTTTCCTTCTTTTTCTTATTTTTAAAAAATTCTCTTGTTTTCAGCAGAATATAAATGCCATTAAATTTTATAATTTTGGAGGTTATTTGAAAAGTCTCCACAACTCATGCAGAGGCACATTGAGCTGCTGGGGTAAAAGTTAAAGAACTGGAAAAATCACAACAGCCATAGAATTCCCAGTCTTTTTGATGAATGGTTCAGAGGAAATATTTGTGATTATAATTCAAAACCACAGTGATTAATTCTCAGATTTTTTGGAGATAATATTGTTAGCAATTTTCTCATTCTGGTGTGTCAAAATGTCTGACAATGGGCAACATAAAGAGGAATACAAGAAATAACCAACCCACTGTATGTTTTTTGGGTGTATTCGAGAGCACAACTCCTGACCAACTGTCCAAAATCTCTTGTTTTCCACTGGGGTTTTTCTAAACAAGATCCTTGGAGCCCCACAACAGCTTTCTTCTTCTTATTCCAGCATTTGATGCCACTTTCATCAGCTACTCCAACACTCAGGTTCCTCATCTGAGTCCTGTTCTCTCCAAATCTATAGTAACTATTTAAATACTAAATAACAAATTTATTAATGGGTTACATGCCTTGGTGGCAGTGCATGAGATGCTGTAATTATTTGTTGTACCTTACTTCTTCTTTCCCTTACTTTTTATTAATTGAATCAACTAAGATTATAAATTATTCTTTTATTCCTATCAGGAAAAATAAATTGATCTGTGGAATTTGTTGCTTAATAAATACTCAGGAGAATCAGTAAAAAGATTTTTTTTTTCCCTAAGAATTCTATGTTGGGCAGTTTTGAGTTTCCAAAAACATAAGTATCATCTGGTTCCTGGAAAAAATCTTGCAAATTTCTTCTTCAGCAAACAGGCAAAGTTTGCACAAAATAAAAACACTTTTGACAAAGAGAAATGAGTCCCAAAGTCAAATCCCAGTATTTGAGAAGTGCATTTTTTTAATACAACAATTCTGCTGTGAAAGCAAGTGATGAAATTGGAGTTTAGAAACCATGGTGTTTTTTATAGCATTCCTGGCTTCCTTTTTACTTTATAGCTGGCTTCCAGTTGATTTAGTATTTCACATCAATCATATTTCTAAATGAATTCTGAAGAAAGACTTGGGAATTGTCAGATGATAGAAGATCAGTCTTGATTATAAATAAAATTACATTTTCCTCTTTAAGTAGGATAGCAAATAAAAATTCACCTTGACTTTTGTTCAGTTAGACCTATGGCTAGGGAACAATTCACCTAAAGTCCTTAAAAATCTGTGACTCAGTTGCTAAAAAGTCCATCTAACAAACCCTACTGGCTTTTGTCAAAAAATGGGCTGAGAACTTTATATGGTGCATAAAGCCCTTTTTTATTGTGGGATAATTTGGTGAGTTTCCCACAGTCACTAAGAACTCATGAATCTTCAGCAGGTTCCTGCCCAAGGTTACAGCAAGGGAGAGACTTTTCAAACATTGCTCAGAGCTATGTGTACATTCTTGGTGTTCCTTTGACAGAAACACTTAATGCTTATTTTGGGTCTCATTACATATTGAGCAGTACATATATTTAGAATTAAATTATTTGGAATCCCCATGTAAATTTAACAGGGTTAATGTAAGGCACTAACTCTGGCCTTTCACATGTTGGTTGGTAAAATCCTCTGATCAGTACCTTTGATCCAAACCTTTTAAAGACACTTCCCTGAACATTCCAAAGCAATCTATTTTTGCACTGACATTCTACACCAAAGAAGGTATTTTGGTGTGTTTCATGTCCTGGTGCTTACACACACTGTGATCATTTCTGCCACAAACAATATTTCCACTAACTGTGAAAGAAATGTGCAATTTATGCTGTGATACATCCTCATTCAGAGCGTTCCATCAAGAAATCCAATTGCTGATGGTTGAGCATCCTAACTGAGAAGAGCTTTTTCTCTCTCCCTAGCACTCAGTGCTGTTGCTTTGTGCTGCTGTGGGGCTCCAAGACTCTGTGCTGGCTGGTTTTTATTTCTTTATTTTCTTAAGAGAGGGTGGTGTTTGGGGGAAGATTATTTTCTGGTCAAAGTGTAAACCCTTCAGTGTGGCAGCAGTGCCTCTCCAGATTGCTCCTGCAGTTAGTCCTTTATGGAGTTTTGAACATTGCAGAGTAAAAAGAAAACATTATATTAAATAATCTAGTTATTTAAGCACCAATTATCACTCTTAAGGTGGAGTTTTGTGTGAGAGTTCAGTCTGGGTGAAAAAAGATGGAACAATGAAAAGCACATCATCTCTTACTGCAGCCAAATATTTGTAAACTGAAGTTGCTGAGAGTGTAAGTGGTAACAGTCATCTTGCAAACAGATGGGACAGTCCTGTGTTTGTGAACTTTTGCCCCAGGAAGAAAGAGAGTAAAGGAAAGAGGAGAAAGTACAAGAAATGCTTAGTAATTATTGCTTATTGCACAGTATTACCTTGCAATGATTATTTTGCTCCGGCATATGTGTATAATATTCATGGAAATAGTTTCAGAGTAATTCAGATATCACATGTAGGTGTAATTTTGAAAATTGCCACTGGAGGTTTGTATCATTTTTGGGTTAGTTCCTTTTTCTTAGTCACAGTACACAGTGTGACAGAGTGGCTACTAGACTACTAATGATGTCATGGATTAAATTGCATTCTATAAACAGAAATTCACACTCTGTACTTTCAATTGAATGGAAAAATAATTTAAAATTTGCCATAAAGAGTCTGCACTTTCTGTATGTTAAAATCTACTTTGCAGTCTTAGTAAATTAAATTCATAGGGTTTGTGAAGTTATCTTAGAGTGGTCTGAAATTTAGATGAGAAGGTAATGAATTCAAGGGTAATCATTTTTCTGTGCAGCGATGTTAAGTGCTCATCAACTTTAAGGCATGAACTTGGTTGCAGAATATTTTAACTTTTGATGGTTTAGAATTCCCTGTGCACCTTGGCTGCCATTCATGCAGGATGTTGGTGTTCATTGATAGGGATTTTTATATCCTGTTTCATAACTGGCAATATCCCACTGTTTCATACACAGTGAAGTCATTAAGACTTCCACATGTGGTTAGGAAGGAAATTCTTTCTACAGAGATTTCTACATGAAATCTGTTGGTGGGTTTGTTCATTCCTTTATGTTCTCTGAAATATGCTTTATTACTTTGCAGCATCCTAACAGGGTCATCCTCTCTCTAAAACTCCATTGACACCATTCCCCAACCATTGCAAGCTGCCCACAGGCTTTCACCATAACCCCTGAGACACAGCCAGCACAAGGCAGCTGGGGATGACCTGAAATTCATGCTGAAGGCAGAGACACTTCTACATTCAGAGCCTCCAATTTCCACTACCAAGCTGGTCAGCCCATGAAGAAGCGGGAAACGGCCTTTTATCTTTCAAAGTAATCACCAAAAGTAAGTGCTATTTTAGGATAAGGCTTAACTAACTTCACTTGGGATGCTGCTGCCTCTTTCAGAGTTCAGTTTCCACTACCAAACTCAGTGTTTGTTTTCATGCACTGTTTGATATCAGGTCCACTATACCAAATAGCATGAATATTGTAGGTCTTCCAAGAGCTTTATGCCTAAAATTTTTTTTGTTAGTGAAACCAGCTCCTTCATGGAATATCAGTTTTTTAGTTCTGCAAAACACTTGTTTAGTAGGGAATAATTTGTATAAAAACTGTTGAGTCAAAATCATTTAGGGGCTTTGGTGACCAGTGACCCCTAGCTGTTTTCACTGCAGCCTTATGCCATGGAGAGGCCCCTCTCATGTTTGTATTTTCATTAACAAAGCCCCACATTTACACTGTGAAGATTTCCAGCATTGCATGTTGCAATGAGAATAAAATATGTTGTTACTGTACTGTCTCAAACACACACAGCCCCTCCATGGAGCATTCTGCTCATGTGGATACCCTTTTCAAGAACTTCATAGCAAAGTCTGGTCATTTGTTCAACAAAGGTAAGTTTAAAGAAGTTTAATTTGTGTAATCAGGCTCAGACTTTGTGCCAAAGGGTCTCAGGTAACCAGTGAAACGTGTTCAGCAGGAAAGGGCCAAGAGGTTAGGAGGTTTGGTAAAGAACATTTGCAAATCTTATTATTTCTACTCTAGAATTCATAAATTCCAGCTGCACAAAAGTTGTCAGTTTAAGGACGTTCCCAATAAAGGATAGACAACTTTTAAGCATCAGATTATTTATCAGTCCTAACTGTGTAGCTAGGAACTCTAATAGGCAGAAACAGAACAATTTCTAGTCAGCAGAACTTCTGAGAAAGTTTTCAAGCTTGTTGCTCTAAATTAAATGAGCATTTTTCAAATGCAACCAAATGTTCTGAATTAAGGTCAGAACATTGAAAAAGTAGTAACTAGAAAAGGGAACAAAGCAAGCTGCTTTCTGTGGCTTGGTTTCTTATAGAAGACAAAGCACAGATTACAAAGGGTCCTTGACATGGTGGCAGGACATGAAAGAACTGCATTGAGGACTGGAGCTACTTTCAATAACACAGCTGGAATGACTTTAATAGAACTCTCAAAAAAGCTTTTTGGGATATTTGGAACATGCATGTTCTCTTCATTTAAGGTATATTAAAAGTTTCTGCAAATACATTCAGTACTACTTAGCCTTATAGTCTATAGATAGCATAACAGAACTCTTTAATTTCCATGGGAATATTCTTATGCTTATTTCATTGTGAGTTTCAGATGAAAGATCGTGGGATTTGGGGTTTTCATGTATATACATGTGATTTAAAGCATTTTTAATGAAAATACAGTGTAAAAGCTGCTCATGTGAGCACTTGATTCTGGGAAAGAAAATAAAAACAAAGGTTGATTTAAAGATAGTGTTAAGATCTTTGGCAGTGGTTTCTTGTAAATGACTTTACCTTTTGGAATGTAGAAATACAAATACTACAAGAAATTCATAATAGTTTTATTGGGCTGGTACATATTGTTTAGAAGTACGTATGTTGGCTTAGTATAATACTGCACCAGTTGTGACTGGCCATGACTGGGTTATTCAAGCTCTCTCATTTATTTTAGCCAATTAGTTTGGCTGCTTATCAGGAAGTGACTTCAGTAAGGAGGCACAGTAATTCAATTATCAAGCACTCCTTTTCTTACCCTTCCAAGAAAATGCATATGAACTCAATGTAAGAAAAACATTTATTTGCAGCTTCTTGTCTGTGATAACTCATTATGTTACATGCAGCATGATTCACCCCAGAATGCTAATCTGTCATGGAGGGTGGGAGGAGGAGAAGGAAAAATTCTAACACCACCTAAAATATATCATTGCCATGTAGGCAGTGAGAGCATTTCCAGGAGGAATAGCTCAGTTATCTGTTTGGAGGAAATTCCTTCAGCCCCTGGGCCTTGCATCTTTTGTTTCTGATCACCTTGAGACAAGCAATTAGTAAATCTCCACCTGGGGAACTGTTTTGCCCTCAGGGCAGCTCCTGCTCCTTGTGAAAACTCAATTTGGATTGGTGAAATTGTAACGTGTCCTCTGAATATTGTTGTTAATACATTTTAAGAAACTGAAATAATGATGAGGATTGAAGAGTGTTCAGAGCATTTCACAGTCACTGGTCAAAGTTCACACTCTCTTGCTGTCAGTGAGAAGGAAAAAAGTAATATAAGACTAAATTCACAACATTGCACAACAGGCAACAGAATTATCACTCCTAAGAGAAAACCTATCTTTGTAGAAAACTTCAGATGTCTGTGAGTTATTTTTTTATGGTCTTTACTGTCTTTATTTCACACATATAAATTCACAAAAAAGAACTACCAATACTTTGGGTTGGAAAAGACCAGTGTCAAATTCAGCTGCATTTTTATTCAGGAAGACAAGACATCTTCATTCTGCTTTGAGTGCTGTGCATGGCTTCAACATGCAACTACCTGATGGAAGATCACCATTTGTATTGCAAAAGTTGGAAAGAACTTATTTTTTAATATCAATTTATAGCAGAGGGACCCTCCAGTGGTTTTTGTGGTTCAGAGTACATAAGCTCTCCAATGTGCTTTCCATGTGTGCTCAGCAATGGGCCAGCAAGGTCTGTGAAGTAGCCATGCTGCAGGTAACAGGAAGAAAGCTGTAAGTGAGCCCAGAACTCCTGCGTCCACAGCTGGACATTGATCATTCTGGGCAGAAATACAGAGAAACAAGAAAGGGCACTTAGCTGTAGGAGAGAATAAATTTATCCAAAGGGCTGTATTGTATGAACAGATTCAAAATAATTAAATAAGGAAGAAAGGGAATATTTTATCTTCTTTAAAACTAGGATTTGTAAGATGCTATGTCAGATATTTTTCCAACAGTTGGTGTTCTTCTGTACCAATTTAAAGAACCAGGCAGAATACCAACTTGTGGCCCTTTGGACTCTCTCTTGCAGCAGGCTGTGATTTGCCAACTTCTCCACTTCAGATACATTTGCCCTGTGCTCAGTACCATGAGAATGTGGAGATTTATTCAGGAACCTAAAAGAGGAAACAGATCATCACAGAGACTCAGGGCAACATAGGAAAGAAACAGGAATGTCACCCCATAGTGTGGGTTCTCTGCTTGCTTTTTTTACCTCAGTTGGGGTCAGGATTGAAGGCACTAGAGATAATGGTTCATGTTCAGACTCAGGTGTTTATTATTTCTTATCAGTGTCACAGCCTCACAGCCTTCTGAAGTCTTTCATTAGCAAGGCACAAAATGGCTAACTATCTCTTGTTACAAGGTCTTTTAAGGCCAAATTTTCCAGTTAAGAAATGACTAAATTATTTTCCTTTTAACCCAAAAACTCATCACTTGAAGCCCACAGTGTGGACTTTTCTGTCCAGTTACAAAATATCACCCAAACCCATGAAGAAGGAAGAAGGTGAAGAAGAAAGAAGAAGAAGGTAAAGAAGAACAACCTGTCTTCACCCTAAAACTTCCATCTTGCTTCATATTTATTACTATATTCTAAAACCCCAAACTCTAAGTATTCCACCCTGTGATATTACACGCTTCTAACCTACTACAGAATCCCAGTGCTATCAATGAATTTTGGAAACACTCTCTACAGCCCCAGGTCAAATGCAGTGCTCTCCTGGGAGTCTGTGTCCCTCAGCACAGAAAGCCCGAAATTCTCAGCATCCAGGGTTCTAACATGTACCTAAAGGATAATGGAATTGGTGCTACTGAATATCAGGATCTGGGGAGCATGCAGATTTCTGAGTGTGCAGATTTGAAGATTTCTGAGTGTGCAGATTTCTGAGTGTGGAAATTTCTAAGTGTGCAGATTTGCAGATTTCTGAGCATGTAGATTTGCAGATTTGTGAGTATGCAAATTTGCAGATGTCTGAGCGTGCAGATTTGTGAGTGTGCAGATTTCAGATTTCTGAGCATGTTTCTCAGCATGTTTCTCTGCATGTTTCTCAGCATGCAGATTTCTCTACGTGCAGACTTGCAGGTTTATCAGCATGCAGATTTGCAGACTTCTCAGCAAGCAGATTTCTCAGCATGCAGGTTTGCAGATTCCTCAGCACACAGATTTGTGGCGGGTGCCAGCGGTGTCGCTGCCCGGCTGCCGGCACAGCGGTTCCCTTGGAAGGGAGCCCTGGTGGAGGTTTGTGCCCAAGGGAGCTGCATGAATCAGCAATCTGCCACTGCTGCTTTGGAGGGATGAGAGCTGGGCCGAGCTCCTGGTGAGCAGGCTGAGTGGTTTTGTTACTGGGACAACGGGGGTAAACTTCAGCTGTGCGCAGACCTTTCCTAGGAGAGTACTGGCACAGTCCAGCTGGGAGCAGAATTGTCTTGTGCAGCTTGTGCATCACAGACACGAACAAATCTTAGTGCTGTTGTGATCAGATGGAGAAAAATATTTGGAATCTAATTAGGTTGGGCTGGGGGAAGGAAAGTCTGGAGTCATGGATAAGCCACATTGTTTGAAATTGTCTGAAAAGACAAAAAAAATTCTTTTGCAAAAATTATCTTGGCAAATTCCTCTCATTTCCAAGAGCAGACAGATGAGTGTTTTAGATATAAAGTATGACTCACAAATTGAATATAAACCTGGAATGTTTTAAGGATTTCAATGTACTGACTAAAAGGACAAAGCCCAAAGCATCTCTCTGCTTTGTGTGACATCAGAAAACATGAAAAAACCCTGCAGCTTTCTTATTTTGCCCCAAATATGAATGCCATTGTAATGATTTTTTAAAAGTCTAGGGTTATTATTCAAGGTAAGAAGATACAAAATAATATAAAAGATATTAAGTCATTGTGCTGTTATCTCTTGAAGGGTATTTCAGCTGACAGAGGGCAAGTTTAGATTCGATATCAGAGCTGACTCAACACTGCTGTCCCAGGCTGCTCCTAAAGCTCCAAGAGGCTGCTGGAAGGGAGGGCAGGGAGCAGCTCCAGGCAGAGCCTCTGGAAGCTGAAGGAGGCAGCTGGAGTTGGTGTCAGAGCAGATCTGAGCTCTAACAGGACTGTATTGGTATCAGGGGGAGCCACAGTGCAAGGCAGGGATATGAAAACCGGGATCTGCACCAGTAATTGGTGATGAGAGTAAATTTAATCCACTGTGCTTGGAATGATGCTATGTGTTGACAAAAGGAAAATGTTAGGGATGAATAAACCCTGTATATATAGGTCTAAATGACATGTGACTTATATTGGGCTAAATGACAAAAGACAAGAGAGAGAAGAATATGATAAATTTTGGCATTTCAGAGTTTTGCTTTTCATATTCTATATTTTGGATGTACAAAAGATTTTGATTTGCTGTTCTGTATTTTATCATAGCCTTTTAAAAATAATGAACCTTTTCCTTACAAAATAATTTCCTAATGAATATTTTCAACTTGTTGTAAAAGTGAACAATTATTTCCTTCACTATTTCCTTAATATTTGGAAACTGTAATTCTGTAAAGAACTTTAAAAAAGGTAGTTTATTGATTTTCCTAGAAGGGAGTTTAGTTACTGTATTTCATGGTGGAAATGGAGTTTAGTCTGTAGCATTTGTTTTATTGCCAATATCTGTGCTTTTGTGCATTTGCAAAATACACATTCACCCACTCAGATTTTGAGCAACACAGTTATTGAAGGCTTATAAGCTTCCTGTAGCACCTTTTTATTTTTCATTCTTTCAAGATATCTTCAGTGTCTTTGCCTAGATAAATTATATTTGTGACTCTTTGCTGAATGGTGGGCCATACCAGATATGAAGGCATGTTGCAAGTGGACAAGAACAGTAGTTTTTAACACAAAATTATTAAACAAGGACCTAATACTAGAAGATGCTGATTCAAAATATGCCCTGGCCTGCTGGAGAGCTTTGTTTGACTTCCTCATTTGCTACTGATGGGACAACTGTGCTTGGACATCTGCCAGAGTAGATATGCCAGAAAAAATACTTCATGGTTTAAAATATTTTCTTCTAACAGAAATAAAGCAATTTAAGTAAAAAATCCCACAAACCTATTTTTATTCTGGAGGAAGAGTGTTTTCAATGGGAGTAGCTAGTCTGGAATAGCTAAACTTCTAGTGTATGAAAGGAGCATGTGCTGATGGGTACTGCTACAGATTTAAATAAACCAAAACATTAAAAATTATATTAGCTATTGAAAAGGACAGAGCCAAGATAGACACAAAGGAGGCAAGATAGCTAAATAAACTAAATATTTCAACAATAAAAGAGCAGAATATGTTTGGCCCTGTTCAGATTCACAGGAGAGGTGAAGGTCTCAAGGAGCTTTTCTCTTGCAGATGCTCCTGTATTGCTTACAAGAAAGAAGAGAATAATCCAGTGTCAGCTAAAAAAGGACCCCTGAAGAAGTTTATTTCCAGGATGGCTGGGTGGTCAGAGACCTGCACTGAGCTGACAGGTAAAAATGGCTCTTGCCATGAGAGCTCAGCTCCTGCTCTCTGAGCTCTGGCAGGGCACATGCAGCTCTGCAGGGCTGGGTGGCTCCGGACCTCACAGCTCCTTGGGGGCTCAGCCTTCAGAGGCACCCACAGTCATCTGCAAGTGAATAAGCTCTGAGCCTCAGAGCGCTGTGATTTTACTGACACATCCTTGGAGAGGCTAAAATATTGTCATTTCCAACTAAGAAAGGGAGCTTGCAAAAATATGGTGACAAGATTAAAGCAAATGGGGAGAAGCAAAATTCTTTTTTGCTGAATTTTCTGTCATCACTAAAATGAGAACATGTTGTTCTCACCATGCATTTGTTAGTGAGAGGATCTTCCTGTTCCCAATTTTTAAACAGTTATTTACACTTCACATGAGGAAAAGTCTGTTGGGCCTTCCTCTGCATTCAAAAGAACATATTAGGTGATATTTCATGTATCTTTAGTATGTCCTTTGAGCTTTCTTGTTTGAAAAATGGAGTATGATAATGGTGATACAGAAATACCTGCCAGCATCCTCCTTTAAATTTAAACATCTCTTTTATGCAAGGAAATGTAATTTTGGACCTGCAACTATCACACAGTGCAGATAATGCACCAGTCAAAATCACACTGGGTCTAGAAAAGGAGATTCACTGCAGCACCCTGATGATGATGATGATGGCAATGAGGCAGCAGTGATAAAAACCCTTTAATCTTAGCAACAAGGGAACCCATTTTTGCCAGGTACCCCTCTGTTCTCTCCTATTGTGCCCTGAAGCCAGATGCACATGTAATGATTTCAGTACATCACATCTTTCAGTTCATTGTGGGCCTGAGAACATAACACAAAAGGCCAGGAAAAGGTAATAATTTCAGTGTCAGTTTTCTGAAGGCACCATTAACTTGATTCTTTCATTGTGTATTTTAATGTACTTCAGGGCATATTTTCTCCCTTTGTTGTAATTCACATTCTCCTGTAGATGTCGATTATTTGAGACTTGAAAGAAAATTTTGGTTCTCTAAGTGTTCCTTGCTAAACACACAGCATGTCCATCAGAGTGCACAGCTACCTTGCCCTTGATTAGAGGACACACCCCTATGAAGAGTTTTAAAACCTGATGTTTTTCCTGCCTGTAGGTGATAAATGCACTTTCAGAGGCTGCTTCAAATAAGTGCTGTAAAAGAAATGTACAGGACTTCAGCAAAGATAGCACAGAGCTCATGCAGGAGAGTTAGAATGAACAGTCAGCTGGTCAAATGCAAAATGAGTTGGAAAAACCAGAGATTCCAACTCATTTTGCATTTGACCAGCTGACTTCACATATGGTTGTTAAGAAGAACAGTAATTTTCTTCTTCCCAGTGGCAGTTAAGGAGTTGGTGAATGGAACACACCAGAAAGGTGTTCCATGGGCAGACTGCATGGATGCTGCTGGTTTGTGAAAATGACAACAGTGCTAGTTCAAGGAGTAGGTGGAAGCAAGCAGGGAAAACTTGCTTCTTAACTTTTATTTATTTAATGGTGCACACCCACCTGTATTTAACCCAAACTCACACTAGTCCTCTATAAGTTAGTTAGTTGCAGTTCAGAGGGAACCACTACTAGGCCAATCATTCTATAGATGGTTGCCTTCAGATGCAACCAAGGGAGACACTATTGAGAAAGAAAGAATTTTCAACCTTTAAAAAGGTCATGCTCAGTTTAGGACTGTCAGGATGGTCTGGATGTCTTACCCAAACTGCTTCACTTAAGTCTATGGGAATTTTCCTATCTAGCCTAGACAAAAGAGATAGTATTTAATTCTACACTAAATACCTCTGACAGTGAGTATTGCTTTAACAGAAATAAGAATGATTCCTTTGTCTTGGCACTCGTTGAAAACTGGGCTGGATGGCTAAGGAATTCATCATGTAGAATCTCTGTAGATAAGGCCAGATGATATAATGTTGTGCATAAAAGAAAGGAAATTAAAAAAAGAGAAGGCAAAAGAAATGTGTGAGGTTTCTCCTCCTTCCTTTCTGCTAAGTGGGTTGTGTCCACTGCTGCTAATGGAGGAAGCCCCAGGCTCCCTCTTAATTTATTTTTTTTTTCTCTCATCAGCATGTCTGTGTTTGGAAAACCAGTGGGGAGTGTGCAAATAGATGGGTGTGAAATTTTTCTTTATTCTAAATTGCAATTAGGACAGAAGAAAGAGTGTTTTTGGAATTCTTCAATCAGAGACAGTCCCTTTCTGTACAAGCATCTCTTTTATTCACTTTCTCTTTGGTATGTGCTTTTTTTGGTCGGTTTGTTTGTTTTGTTTGTCTTTGTAACACTGCTCTATAAGCTCTGCATACTGATGTTGTCTCTGGTCAGAACCACAGAATGTTCTGGGCTGGAAGGGACCCACAAGGACCATTGGGTCCAACTCCAAGGGGAGTGGTCTGTCCAGGGATTGAGCCCATGACCTTGGTGTTATTTGCTTTCAGTGTGCTCTGTATTTCAGTAATTCTATGCTTTATTTTATGCTTCTGCTGGATTGGAATAGGATAAATTCCTAGATTTGTCTGGCTTTTATTTTGCAGCCATCACTGCATTAGGAACTGTTGGGGATTCCTGCTCCCATCATTGTTTCAACAGCACTAAAAGGCAAAAACAAGGAGCGCTTGAGGAGAAAGTCAAGAGATTCCACAGCTCAGCAGGGAGAGTCCAGCCAGAAGCCAGCTCTGTGCATTCTTCCTTGCAGGAAGGAGCAATGCCAGTTATTCCCAGTGCCAGAACAACTTTGCCTGGGAAATGAGAGAGGTAAAGGCTCTCTGGGGCTGCACTTCCTTCATCCCTGTGCCATGAAACTCAGGGAGTGCTGGTGTCTGTCCCTCTGCACTGCTCCTGCACAGCTGGCAAAGGCTGCTGGGCTGGAGCAGTTTCCATCTCCGGTTTCCATCTTTGGGGATGGCAGGTGGAAAGCAAAGCATCTTGCAGAGCACAGATTACTGCTGGGGTCTGGCCTTTGGTGAATACTAAGAAATGGGAGGAAGATTTTATTGGAAATAATAAAAATCATGCCAGTGCTGGAGAAATATTGAGACCTGAGGTGATGGGACAGACAGTAAGGTGTAAAACTCACAATATTTTGCTGGACTTTAAATAGGAAGTATATTTTACCACTTTAAATGCTTGTACTTCTAAAAAAACCCACTTTACGTGGCTTAAAAGATAAAAATCTTTTTCCATTATATAATGAAAACATAATTATATAATGAAAACATAATTATAAGTAGTGCTGTTGTTGTCTGCAACAAAAACACATTTAGAGAGTTTTGCTACTAGCATGTTTCTATTTTTGCTTTCAATATTTTCATTATTTCTGTGAAAGCTTCCTGATTGAACCTTCTTCTCTCAGAATTTTTTACACATGAATTGCAGATCATTCTAATAAGCTATTTAATTACAGCTAGAGAAGCCTATTTAGAGCACTCCTGACTGTTAGAAACAAGTCCATGTGGGGAAAAATAAGAGGTAATTAGCTGTACATGAAAAATAGCTGCTGTCATTTTCCACTGACAGAAGGAAAGGAAAACAATTTCTACACCTCATAGCAAATGCACACTTGGACTGGAAAGGAGCGTTTGGCTCAGAGTCCATACCTTGAATTTATCTGAAATTTAACTAGTTTTACTACAGGTATTTGCTATGAAGATTTTGAAGGCCTTGATATTCTAACTTTCTAAATTCTTGTAGCAAGTCCATTATCATCTGGATAAAGAGTATCCCAGTTATATTAAATGGAGATGCTTTTTGTAAGAGGGTTGGGAATATGAACAACAAGACACTGTCACTGCAGTGTGCTCTAACCCATGGAATAGTATATATATATAAATAATAAACTAGTAAAAATAAATAGTGAAAAAATTAGCAAAATAGTATAAATAAATAAATAAATAATAAACTTGAGGAATCTTTGGGTCATCTCAGACTGAGAGCTCTTGCTGTGAATTTTCTTGTTGCAGCCCCAGAGAGGCTTTACCTCACTCATTTCCTGAAGTATATCTGGTGGCTGAATGCCTGCATGCTCTGGAAGCAAACCCTGGAGCAAGGAAATTCTTACTGCAATCATCTGCCCAAACTGTGGCAGAAGGAGCCAGTGCTTGAGGACAGCTGCTGGAGTGCAGTTGGCATCCCAGGATGGGAGTTCCTGGTGAGGAACAGGAACAGGTCAGCTGTGGGCTGCAGACCTCTCCAGGACACCCTGCCAAAGGCACTTTGGAAATCTCAACTAAATGTGCAGTTTCTGGCTCCTGTTCAAGGTTAGCTAAGGAAAATGGGATTGTGTATTTGTGTTCCTAGCTCTTCTCTGCTTTAGGTCTACATCCAGGGGAGTGTAAGGGACAAAGTCATTATAATTTCTCTAAGTCTATAAATATGTGGTTTGAAAGGTAGCAATGCTCTGCTTTGAAAACTTTTTATACCACATTAAAAAAAAATAGGCACAGAACAGTTTACTCTGCTTTTTGTCCCCTTTAATTCCCTCATATCTAGCAATGTTTTTTTATCATCATCATGTTTATTGTGTTAACTCTGTGACAGCTATTACTGTTTAATGCAATTTATTTTTGTGTAGCATCTAAATATTGTTCCCTACTAATTCAGTATTTTGTTTTCTTAAATATTTATTTGTAGAGGCACTGGAGATACAGTGGGCTGTGACAAAATGGAACAGCTGTCTGTGGACTACACTGGGTCAGATACCACTACTTTACAGTGATCCCTGTCCAATGCATGGAGAACCTTTGGGAGGAGTTTCTCTGCTACAGGCCAACATTTGTCACCTTTCATTTGCAAATATCAAGGTAAGGAACCAAGCAAATACATGGATACTTGTGTTCAAGCCTGTTTTCTCCTTTGATAATTTGTGCATGGCTTATGATTATGTGTTTGCTGTACAGCTCTGGGATTCCCTGCTGGACTCTGCCCCAAGCACTGGCCAAGGGCCCACTGGCTCCAAACCAGTTCTCTGCATAGAAGGGTTTGCTCCTGGCTCCTTCACAGGGAGAACTCAGTTTAGATTGCCTGAATCCACCAATAAAACTTGGATTCACCACACAGCACCAGCACCTCTGGGCACTTTTTCCCTTGTGGCAATTTTTCATCTTGATACTGATTGTGAAATCTGAATTTCCAGGAAAGATCGTTCATCTTAAATCAGGAATTAACAATAGTGTGCAAGCACTTTTCAGAAAACTGGCTTTAATTTTTTTTGTATTTGTAGTTAAGCTTCAAAGGAATTAGCAATAATCATATGATCTTTTCTCTTTGTAAGAGTTTTTATTTAGAGTGGTGAATCTTGTTGAGGGGAAGAAAACTTTGAAGTAGTCATTAGAAGTAGTGGCTGAAAATGTATTTAATATTTAGGGGGAAGTGATAAAACTCAGTTTAATTTAAAAAGAATCTTGTATTTCATTTGCCTCAAATGAAGCGTGAACTCCATGTGGATAAATTGGAGTTGTTCATTTAGGGAGTATGGTTTAAAAGATGTTAAAGAGCTCCAGCTACAGGGTGATTGATAGATAATTGTTACTATAAACAGGGGTCTGTCACTGCTGCACTTGCAGTCAGACTCACTTTGGACTGGATTTCTAGTTCAAAATGAATTTCGTATTTTCTTGGCAAATGGATGTTCAGAGTCAGATAATTTTCAAAAGCTAAAACTTTGGTTTAGAACTGTGACTTTAATGGTGACTGCCACGACAAGGATGTGCAAGATACACTATTGGAGTAATTGGAATATTTTCAAAGGCAGTAATCTTTGTATCTTGCAGAGAGTGGAACAGAATTCTGTGCCAATATTGATCGAATACTGGTAAGCTTGTTTCAATTATTGTGAGGCTACTTGTGTATAAGGACACTTAGTTTTTTAAAATTATACAGAAAGTGTAAGGATCACAGTTTAGCCTGAGGGGGTTAGGATGCTGGGTTTCATTTTGCTTTTTAATTGCTATTGGGAACCTGCATATACTGCACTGGAAAATGCTACTGTAACTGTCATTTATGTTCCTACATTTATGTTTCTACTGCCATGTGAGTTACAATAAAATGTTGTAAGGAGCAGCTTTTGGATTTGGGGAATTGGATTTACTTCTTCTCTACAGTTAATTGCATTACAGTACACAATAATTGTTAAATGGACCAGTTTCAACTCTGTACCTACAGAGAATCAGTAAGGGGGAATATTGGTAAAGAACTGAGGGAACAGACATAACTTAGAGTCTGTAACAATTTCCACTGCCTGACACTTGGTCCCAGGAACTGGAAATCAAAAAAACCTACCTGCAATTACAGGTTGCTGTTTAGAAGTCGTGAAGAGAGGCAGGATATTGTGCATTTTTTGGATGGGTATTGGCACACTTTAAATAGGGATAACAGGCAGACAGCAGTATTAACACCCAGTATTTAAGATCCCCATGTGTTGTTAAATATTCCTTGGGGTTTTTATTTGAGCTCAGGTCTGCTTATCTAACTCCTCCTCAGCTGAGGGGCTGAAGAAGACAGATACACTCAATTTAGTCTCTGCTGTTAGTTCCTGATGAAACAGACATTTTGGCTTAAGGTAAGTAACTATTAACAACTTTTTATTAAAAGGTGGATTCAGAAGACAAGAAATAGGGATATTAAACTTTCAGGTAAATAATTTTATGCCCAGTCATCTTATATAATGTGTACAAACTTCCTCCAGAAATTCAGCACTCTAGTATTAAATGTAAGTATTGAAAAACACTTAAAACCAGCATTATTGTTAGTAACTCTATGTAATTACTTTCTCCCTGGGTTAATATTTAACCAGCACAGAGTTAAGACATCTGTGAAAGCCAATTTAGATCAGCTTTGTTATATTACAGCACAAGAGAGATGAATAAATTGAGTAATATTTTATTGATCAGAAACAATACTTTTCTCAGCAATTAAAATGCATGATTCATATGAACAAGGTGAAAAAATGAAACAACCAAAAAAATAACTTCACATTTTTTCCATTTTCTTCCTAGTGTAAGCAATAAATACAATGCCATAGCTTCTATTAATCTTATTTACATAGTACAATAAATGAATGTTGCCTGGTTGCCAGCCCAAATGTTTCTTGACATCAAAAGGAGTACATGTTGCAGCATTTCTACAGCCAAATACTCTTGTAGATCACCACCATGAAAAAATGAATAACATAAATGCCAACATTAAAAAACAAACTGAGGGACCCTGCAATGCAGCCATTTATTAATTGAAGACAGTAGCATTAAAAATAGACATTTCTCTCATTGAATCATAACATGCTGGTGTTACAGAGAAAAAATGTAAGACAACTATTGCTGTAGCCCCTGTAGATTGGTACAATAAATCCTCCGTAAATAAAAAAAAAGAAACAGCAAATAACAAGTAATAAACAAATAATAATCTGCATGTTCAAAGGAATCTCACAGCCCCACCAAAAGAGAGTTTACTTCCATCCCAGAGAAGACAGCTATGGACTACAACATTCTGTAAAGTAGAGAGAGACATGAGAAATCAGCATAAAAATTTGATTTTAACTTACAGTGACAGAAAAACATTTTAAGAATCAGACTCTTCTCTTAGCTATGTAGAAACTGAAAAAAGGTGAGGTAGGAAGACAAAATAAGGAATTGGTATTTTCCAATGTAAATTAGAAAACAGATTATCTAACCTCAGGAGGAGAGGGGAAATACAGCTCTGCTATACCATGCGACCCTTCACAGCCAGAAAGATTTTCTTGCACATCCAGCTGGCTGTGTTTCTTTTCCAAAGTGAAGATGGAGAAGTGTGTGCCTAGAAGGAAGCTGTGATTGTCCACCTAGAATTAGGGAAATTTCCAAATAAAAACAATTTTCCCTCCTAAATTATAATTACACATTTCTTTAATAGAAATATATATTAAATGACAAAATCTGTAGCCTGTTAAATTTGAACTGTCTCTCTGAGATTGAAGCTTAATTAAAGTCTAATACTGTATCAAACGATAAACCAACATCTATGTGTTAATTACAGCAACAATCCACCAGGTACCATGAAATAATTGTCTAATAATGTGCCATAAATGGTTTACAGCACATTTAAATGGACAGACCCTGTCTGGGCTTTGAGTCTCAGTGGTACCTGCAGATTGTGCAAAGGGAACTCAAGACAGATTTATACCAGCTGATGATCTGGTCCCACAAATGTAAAGCTGGAGCAGGGATTCTCTGCACCACTGATATCTTCAGAACGTGGCACAAATGTTAAGTAACACTACAAAGATCAGCAAGCAGAGTTGTAAACCTCTAGTCGTGTTGTAGTCATGTTGTAGCAGACATTGTTACTGTCACTCTTAACAGTTAAGAGACTGTGACATCTGATTGCCAGATCTCACACTACTCTGCATCATCCAACAGATTCTTCAAATCATCCCCATCAACTGACCAGACAGCCTTGCAGTAAAGGAGAAACCTTCATTTGTGCATCCTAGCTGAAATGCTATATTGTGAAACGATATCATTAATAAAACACTTCCTATGTTCAATCTCCACACAAAAGAACTGTAAAAAAAACCTAAAGAAAGGTGCAAGTGGTAGGACCTTGCCATGTCCTCCTAATGTTTTCTTTGTAAGTACAAAGTATTAAACACTTTACGAAGTCACAAAGTAATAAACACTGAAAATTACCTTGACACTACTGAAGCAGAGAGAAAAGTTACTGACAAAAATGTTTAAATGCCAAAGTCAAGGTGGCTTGTATACAATAATTTTGTATGCAAAATTATTGCAAACTGGTCTCAGAGAGAACTGTCTTCCAATTTTTTGACTGGACTACATGCATCAGAAATATGCTCATTAGCAAAATACTCTGTTACAGTTCCAGCATCTACTTTTTCTTCTGCCTAATTTTGGTTTTTCAAGTAGACTTATCTGCAAATGAAATGCATAAATTTTTTTCTTACATTTTTACTTTTCAGTGAACTCACCTCGTTTCATGCCCTCATTCTTGAGCATTTTTATTTCACTTAACAAAGCTACTATTCCTTTAAAGCATAAAGATTAAGAAAAATATAAGTTTCTATAAAGATACATTTTCTCAAGACCTTCCTGACAACCTCCTAGTTTTCAGTGAGACCTTTATGCACCAGCAGAACCAAAGAAACAACATATAAATTTCTGTTCTTAGCTAATTAACTGAGACAGAGATTCAGATTCAACCAATCCAAAATAATATTGAAATTCTCAATCCATAAAGTTTTGAACCTTTGTAATACAAAATTTATACTGGATTTTCCAGATAATGAGAATAACTAACATTAGTTTGCTTGGTTGGTCTGAGTCTTATACTGGCTTTAAAGGTAGTATAACATGTGCACTGTGCTCAGTCTTGCACGCTCACCTCAGACAGCAAAAACAGCCACAAAATTAACCAAAACTTTTCCCCAAGAATGAAGGAATAAGTTATCAAGCATATGGCCAGGGAAATACATAAAAGTAAAATCAGAACAATGCCACAAGGAATTCTGTACATGATCTTCTCCAGTTGAGTAAATTCCTTAAGCACACAGTGAAGTTCCACCAGCTGCAGTTACTACGAGTGTCTGGAGGGACTTACAGTGACTCAGGTTACTCCTTGCTCTGGCAGTGAGGCCTCATCAGTATTGTCTTTGTTAAATCCAGAAGAAACTTCCATACAATGCAGGAGAAGGAGACACTTCTGAATATCCTGAAATAGCTTCAATAAAATTGCTCAAATCTTGGTGCAAGATAGTACATTGCAGTACAGAAGTACATGAAGGCTCACACTGGAAGTGGTGTCTCTGTGCTTGGTGTAAAACAGTGGGAAGAAAACAAACTGGCCAAACCAAAGCAAAACATCAATCTCTTTAACCAAAACAGCAGTATCTATCTTTGAATCTGTTACCTCAGACTACCTGTCAGGATTTTTGACAGCCAAATGAATACTGGACCAAAAAAAGAACCTGGAAAACTTCTTGTTATTGCACCTACTTAAACCATTTTGCTTTGTTCTATTTTAGGTTGAATTAAGACAACAGAGTACGGTATTTACACTCTAATATTCTATAGGTAAAAGAAGTGGCTTCAACACAGCACAGTCTTATACAAACTTCCAAGAAAATAAGAAATCCTTCATTGATTCCCTTTGTACAAAAATTTGCCAACTTTGTCTACACAGTAGAAACTGAAGAGGCAAAGTTTGTATCCTTGTATAAATGCACATACATACATAGATATATATGCACAGATGTCCATACTGGATAGATACACAAACACAAACAGCAGTATATATGCACGTGTGTATATACACACACACATACACACGAGAAACGTGTCGGTTTAGGAGAAGAACATACCCCAAGGTAGCTGAGATCTTCTGGCCATGAAGTCACTGGATCAGCTGTGGATTGGCACAAGGCGTGGGGCAGGGGGCAGCCCCTCAGCCATAGAGCTTCTCAGTCTTGAGAGCCACGCTGTCCATGTCGTGGTAGCCCTTTCCATTGAGGTGCTCGCCGGCGCAGTCGTGGCCGTAGCCGTAGCCCTGCACGTCGCTGATGGTGGACACGGTGTAGGAGGCCGTGCGCATGGCGTCCGAGTGGCTGAAGCTGTGCTCAAACTGGATCTTGTACTGGTTCCAGTGCCTCCTCAGCACTGCCTGCACCTGTGCCCACAGAGAAAGCAAAATGCACATAAACCACGGCTCAGGGGCTTCGTTGTTTGTCTCTTCATTCTGTGTCTCAGCAAATGGGGAGCAAGGCCCAGAAATCCTGGGCAAGGATACCCACCTACAGGCCATTTAGCACTTGAGGCTAAAAGTTCTGAATTCTGAATTGTTCACCACTTAGCATCATTTTTCAGCAAATTTGGTGTGAAGTAATGGCACTTTACAATTGTAGTGTACCAGCTGCTCAGGAAAAGCACAGGTTACAGGAGGAACAGCAGCCACACAACTTTCTGCATCCTCCCCTGTGAGCTGCCGTCCAGTGCAGGACAGATCAGAAACAGAGGTGAAAAAGCTAATTTTTGTTCATCCTTATTTTCAAAAGCCTACATCCTCAGCATTTGTAAATCCATTTACTCTCAAAAAACCATAATTTACTGTAATCATTACATGATTTTAGCTCAAGTCAGTCTTTCCAATATCTGGCCGTACCTTAAGCAAATGACAAGAAGGACAAATTCCTGAACTGCACATTTCTAGCAGAGTTAAAAATAAAGCTGATAAAATAGCTGAAGGCCCCACTGGTTTACATGTCTGCACTGAAAGGATGTGATGTTTGTCATGGCCTTCCTCCCCTCCAATATGGTTAAACACCTGTCCAGAGTGCAGCCATGAAGTGTAACATTCATGAAATTCCCACAGAATTAGTCTCTCAGGGCAGTTGCCAAGTGGGGAATGCTAACAATGGTAACAGCTCCTGTTGTTGCTTTTTCAAACATTTTTCTACTTTAAAAAAAAACTGACTACAGGTCATGAATATTTAATTTCCTTTTCATCCAAACTTTGTACAGAAAGCAGTCCTATCTGCTAACCAGTGAACAGTGACTGCTCCAATTAATTGTTTATATTGTGGGTAAATATTTTTAGGATTTTCCATATGTCTTCAGGGTTTATGTTTGCTTTCCATTTCCCTCACACAATGGTTCCTTTTGTCTAATTTTACTCTGGCTTTAATAATGAAAAATAAAAATAAATACAAGAAAAGGGATGTAGTTTTTAGACTTCCTGCAGTCTGGTATCAGAAACCTCTGTTTAAAGGACAACTTCGTATTTTTCAAATCCTTCACAAGGAAATGTTAGAGTAAGGAAAGAAGTATCAACCAAGTAACATAGATTAGCATTTTAGAGCAAAGGAAGTGCTTTCTAACTGTTCACAAAACCTTTCTAATCCACTCTAAACATCTAAATGCAAATTTTCAAACACTGAGAAATCAATTATCTTAATAATTTTGAGTTTCAGACCTTACTGATTTTCATATAAAAATTGTGCACTTCTTCAGAGCCTAAAGGGTGAGTTCTTGATTCAGCATAGGAAGTTTTTGATTAATCATTATATGCATTGCATGGAACCATAGAATAGAGCAAATACAGAACCTTAAGTCTTTGCACAATTTGAATCCATCTCCTGTAATCTATCATAAAGCCAAGACAAGGAGCATATTCAAAATTCCAGCTTTTCCAAGAGGGAAGCTTGGAATTTAGTTTGGAATCAATCAATCTGCGTTCATCACTAAGATATGTGATATTTGTTCTCCTTTCACAGTCAGTTATTTCAATAAGCTCAGAGTTTGAACGTAGACACACATGCAAAAAATTACACATTGAGCAATTTTCACTTTAGACAAGACAGGCTGGAGGTGGGGAAAATGCCAGCAACTGGAACTAAATGGCTTAACAAGGTCAAAAAAGTCTCTTGGCAGAGCTGGGAGACTAACTAGGCTTGCCAAGCTACACACTCCACTCCTCTCCCACACTTCTCCTGGTTCCTTCAGTAACAATTGTCCATCTTATTTTTGCTTGTTAATAGCATTTGTTAACCAATTCTAAAGGATTCCATAGCTCCTGAGAGCCACCAGCATCCCTGCAACACCAGTGTCTTGGGGCTAGTGCCAGGGGAAAGCAGTCCAGCTGCCCCAAGCCAAGGACAGAGCTATAAAAGGGTTTCCTGCATGGGCAAAGAGCATTTCCTCCCTGCCTGCCCCAGTGCCCATCATGCTCTCTCCATGCATTTCTGACTGAGCCACTATTCCTGGCATTCTTCCCAAAGCCTCTCCATAACTGCTGAATCAGGACTGCACCCCTGTCCTGCTGTGTGTCTCTTCTTGGAGGGTTTTACATCCTTCATCTGTTGTGAGTGGCTTTCAGTCTTCTCTAACTTTCCAATCATTTATAGAAAATGATGGGAAAAACCAATTACGCTCTGTTTAACAATGTGTGTCTGCCCACTAAGTGAGAACAGAACTTGCACCACTTTCTCCTCAGCTTTGAGCAGCGGCATGGAGCTGTAAATTCAGCTCAGGAGGGGCAGAACTTGGTAAATTTCTTACAAGAAAGTGTATTAAGGAAAGCATTGAATGAAAAAATATTATGATAATATAATTGTGTTTCTCAGTTATTAACAGAGATGCTGGTCCTAGCCAGAAGAGTCTTTCTTTCTTTCTTTCTCACCTTATAACTTAATAACAGCTGGATTTGATGAGTTTGCAGGAAGGACTCCTTCCATTCAGCCCTATAACACTGGTAGCTTGATGCTGGATACCAGACAAATTAAACAGCTCAGTAGCCAACCAGGAGAAAAAAAACAAAGCAAACCACAACACAGCCTCATCTATCTCATCTGTTGTACAACAGATTGTGTAACCTTGCAAACCTGAGACTATGATATTCATGGCAACGTTTCTGTGAGCAGTGAAATGAAGGGAAAAAAGCAAACAAACCCCTCAAGGCTTACACAGATCAAATAGGTCATTATAGCACCTGCTACAAAAATTTCAACAGGAATCTTCCTACTGGTTTATCAGAGATCTGGGACAAGCTTCTGCTCTGAGCACAGCCTGTATGAGCCCAAAAGCCACTCCAGGCCATCTGAAGCTGGCAAACCTGATGTGCTGTGAGCAGACTGGCTGTGAGTGTCCTTGGGGAAGCCCTGCCACAGAGCATCCAAGCTGAAGGGCTTGCACATCCACCCTGGCTGGAGGAGCTCTGTGGCCAGCAGCTGCAGTGCCTGCAAGAACTGGATTTGACAGGCCATCCCTGGCTGCTCTGCTCAGCAAACTGGAGATGTTCCTTGGCTGCAGTCAGCAGCACATACCAGCTATTTTTCTTACACTTCTTAATTCATCTTCACTGAAGTTCTATCTTAGCAGATCACTTTCTTTCACTTTTTAGCCAGAAGTGTCTTGCTTGAACAGGATTTGGCTCCTGATATGTGGTACACACTAAAATGTACAGTAACAGGCTAAGACTTAGAAAGAAACTAGTGCTTTTAGCAATTTTTAATTGCTAATACCCCCAGCCTGCAGCCTCCACTTGCTGGGGCTGGAACCTTTTAGGAGAAAAAGGAAAGACATTTTTTCTGTGCTGGGCATTTTTCCCTACCTACATTCTCCCTCTTTGCATTTCTTTACTGATACAGTTGTTTATAAAGCACTAAGTTCTTTCTTGAGCAAGGTGTACTGAAAATAATTTTTAAAAAGGCAAATGGTGGTCACTGAAGCACTGAACCCAAAACTGGTTTAAAAAGGATAAATTTCCACTCTCTAGAGAGCAAATACAGACATCTATGTTTAACTAAGTCAAGGTCTATGGTCTAAAAATTGAACTCCTAAATTAATAAATGTTAAAATACCTCCATCCTCCTTTAAATATTATTCTGCCAGTAGATATTCAAGCAGTGATTCGCTTATTAGCAGGAGTTGTGGAAGAGCTCATCTTTTACCACTGATGAGCCCATGGTGAATTAAGGGCATGACTCAGGTTTGGTTTTTCTTACACAGCAGAAAAGGATATGTTAAAAACTATGAGTTTGTAACAATGAAATATTAACAGCTACAGGAATAGATTCCAAAATCAATCATAATTTAAAATTAAAAACAGCCTTGGAAGAGGCACAAGGATGAAGACAGAACTGAGCAGTGGACAATATTTTTTCATAAAAACTCCAGAAATTTCACAGTTTTCCACTCCTCCTCCTTAATTTTCTGCTGGACAGAAAAATCTGATTTTTTTCAAAATATCTGTTTTTAGAAGGTATTCTGAACTATACCATGGCATTATGAAGGCATCCTGAGCTTTCTGCTCTGTACAAGGGAAAGAGTGTCAATGAGTGAGATGTCAATGCAGAGTCAGGGCAAGTGATCAGATCCAATCCAGAACACTTAATGATGTTCTTGTTTGGAAATAAATGTATCAGTAGAGACTTGAACCTGCATCAGCTCTATGGTAAAATCAGATCAAGGCCCCTACCCCAGACAAAGCCTTTCTTCATCTTTTCTGGCTCCTTGGCAAAAAATAAAATCAGTGAGACTCATGCATTTGGGTGGGGGGACACACAACAAAGACACACAAATAAACCTTCAAAGCCCATAGTAATTTCATTGCAATTCTGTCAGCTTTGGACTTGGGAAGAGAAGGAAGGCCAATCTACACTAGTCATTTCTAGCATTAATGAAATATTTACCTTTGAGTAAAAATTACTCCCCAATAACACTACAGAAACACACTGACACAATTTTAGATAAAAAAATCCAATTCAGTCTGAGGAAAACATCTGGTTACTCCCAACTTTCTGTTTACAGCCTACACTGTAACCACACTAAATGTACAACAAATGAGCAAACAGATGTGTAGGAATAACTATAGCATTGTAATTGTTCCTCTGCCAAAAGTGCTGGCAAATTACCAGTTAGGTTTTTGGTGGGGGTAGTTCTGTTCATTTGTTTTGGGGTTGCTGGGATTTTTTTTTTTGCAAGCAAGAGCAACATCAACAATTTCAGATATATTTTTTTAGCCTTCCTACTACTTTGATCTCTGACACTAAGCCTCTGAAAGTGTAGTCTCTACAGCCTGGGGCAAGAGTTTCCACATGAAAGTCACCCTGTGCACTCCAGGGACCTTGAGCTAGCCAAGATAACAGCAAAGCTTGTTAGCTTCAACAGGATCAATACCATCTATTGCTGACACCTGGCACAATCCCCTAATGTCAGAATGAGGTCTGTCCTTGGAACTGGCTGATCATGGTGCCTTAAACATGCCCTTGTGACCCACACAAATTCCTGCCCTAAGTGCACCAAGCTGTTAAGGTCTGACTGTTGGAATGCTGCTTTTCACTTGTGCTAAAAAACACTTTTCCAAACCTCAGCCTAAAATTCTCCCAGGGAGCCTCATAAAACAGTCCCAGACTCGTAGAAGGAGTTTGGTTGGAAGAGACCTTAGTGACCATCCAATTCCAGCCCCCTGCCATGGGGTGCAGCCATAGCCCAGCGCAGCAACACCTGTGCAGTGTGGTCCTGTTCCTGCTACAGAGGGACCGAGCAGTGATTCTCCAGGATAACATCTTGGACAGCTTCCAACACAGACAAAAAAACCTTCTGGGTGTTGAACTGCTTTTCAGTGTTATGAAATTTATCTGGAATTTATATCAAAGTGACAACTCTCTTCAATTTCTTAATCAAGACAAATGTGTATAGCTCAGCACCCAAGAATCAGTCCTAACACACTTAATGGTGCCATTAATGATCCCACAGTCCTTTCCAAGCTCTGCTTTTGGCATCCTGATACCTTGTTTTCTTCTTTTAATTTAGACAAATTTAGACATAAAATTAAAAACCAGGAAGAAAATATTACCACCTCCTTTATTGCTGAAACAAAAGCATATAAAAAAGAAAAATTATTATAGATATAGTAAAAGTTGTTACTCTACCTCACCATTGAAGAAGCAGAAGATTGTAGCCACCAGTAGACCCTGTAAAATAAAAACAAAGATTCTGCTTTAACTCATATGCATGTAGGCTATTTCAGGTGTGAGATAATTAAAGGTTTGTGATACAATTTCAGATATAGATGGCACAGAAAATGCAGGACAAATCTAAACATGATGAACTAGTTCTACAAATAGACCACTAAAAACATGGGGCCATCTTTCTGCCACGACGTTTCCTTTGAAAATTGGAAGGTAAGTAAATGAACATCCAGCATACTGAAAAATCAAAAACTATGGATGAAGATCTTTAAAAACTCCAATACACTACGATTTCTCTTGATTTGCTTGCCGTGCCAGCTGCTCTGAGCTGAGGGAGGCAGGGCTGCCTGCTGTCCCCACCTGGTAGTGCATGAGGATGTGCATGACGTAGTCGTACACCTCCTCTGCGATCCTGCCCTCGGGCCGCCACGGGAACAGCACAAACTCGATGCCAAGGAGAGGGACAAGAATCAGGGTGGCTCTCACTGCCTTCATGTACAGGTTGGACTCAGCCTTGTGGGTGTCTTTCAGCTTGGTTATGAGAACACGAACGATGTTCAGCAGGAAGAAAAGGTTCACCTGTCAGAAAAGGAAATGACACTGAGAAAGAGGTCTGGAAAATAATCCCACACACTGACTTATGAGACTGGAAACCAGACAACACAAACTCACACTGCTTGTATAATCACCCTGGGATTACACAAGAGATATCAGAGAAACATCTTTGAAAATACCTTAAAGTAACTGAGATGTGGCTCAAACTTCCACTATCCACACCCATTCCTCAAACTCTCTAAGCAAAGTACCTGCCAGTGGTAATAACCCACTCACCTTTCTCTCTGATGCCAGTAACAGTGCATGGGTAAAGGACTGATTCTTTTCTAGCTGGTCAAGAGAGAGGAAGATGCTTTTCCCTCCTTGCATTTAAATATGGTTCTTCAAAGCCCTACTTTTTATTTTTCAAACATGAATTTGGTAAACTAAAAAGCAGGTAAAATCTGAATAATAATAAAAAAATCACCAAAACGCTGCTACAAGGAACTGTATATTCCTCTGGACAAACAGTAGATTTGGCATTCTTACAGTAGCCAATGGTTGGATCTTTTATTCTTTCAGCAGAGCTGCCAATGGGGCAAGCACTGAGATGATGCTCCATGTCATTCCCTTACACTACTGAAGTTGTTTATTTCCATAGTTACTAAGGCTTTCTTTTGTAAGAAATGGTATTTCTCTGTTTTTTTTCCAGGTTTGACCAGGAAAAAGAATCCCAAACTGTCATTGTGAGCAAACACAAAACTGATACACGGGTATGTGCATGGATACACACACACAGGTATGTGCATGGATACACACACACACACAGGGATGTGCATGGATACACACACACACACAGGGATGTGCATGGATACACACACACACACAGGGATGTGCATGGATACACACACAGGGATGTGCATGGATACACACACACACAGGTATGTGCATGGATATACACACACAGGGATGTGTATGGATACACACACACAAAGGGATGTGCATGGATACACACACAGGGATGTGCATGGATACACACACACGGGTATGTGTATGGATACACACACACACAGGGATGTGCATGGATACACACACACACACAGGTATGTGCATGGATACACACACACACACAAAGGGATGTGCATGGATACACACACACACGGGTATGTGCATGGATACACACACACACACAGGGATGTGCATGGATACACACACACACACAGGGATGTGCATGGATACACACACACACACAGGGATGTGCATGGATACACACACACAGAGATGTGCATGGATACACACACACAGGTATGTGCATGGATACACACACACACAGGGATGTGCATGGATACACACACACACACAGGGATGTGCATGGATACACACACACACACAGGGATGTGCATGGATACACACACACACAGGGATGTGCATGGATACACACACACACACAGGGATGTGCATGGATACACACACACACAGGTATGTGCATGGATACACACACACACAGGGATGTGCATGGATACACACACACAGAGGGATGTGCATGGATACACACACAGGGATGTGCATGGATACACACACACGGGTATGTGTATGGATACACACACACACACAGGTATGTGCATGGATACACACACACAGGGATGTGCATGGATACACACACACACACACAGGTATGTGCATGGATACACACACACACACAGGGATGTGCATGGATACACACACACACAGGTATGTGTATGGATACACACACACAGGGATGTGTATGAATACACACACACAGGTATGTGCATGGATACACACACACACAGGGATGTGCATGGATACACACACACACAGGGATGTGCATGGATACACACACACACACAGTGATGTGCATGGATACACACAGGTATGTGCATGGATACACACACACAGGGATGTGCATGGATACACACACACAGGGATGTGCATGGATACACACACACACATGTATGTGTATGGATACACACACACAGCTATGTGCATGGATACACACACACACAGGGATGTGCATGGATACACACACAGGTATGTGTATGGATACACACACACAGGGATGTGCATGGATACACACACACAGGGATGTGCATGGATACACACACACACAGTGATGTGCATGGATACACACACACACAGGGATGTGCATGGATACACACACACACACAGTGATGTGTATGGATACACACACACACAGGTATGTGCATGGATACACACACACAGGGATGTGCATGGATACACACACACACAGGGATGTGCATGGATACACACACACACACAGGGATGTGCATGGATACACACACACACACAGGGATGTGCATGGATACACACACAGGGATGTGCATGGATACACACACACAGGGATGTGCATGGATACACACACACACACAGGGATGTGTATGGATACACACACACACAGGTATGTGCATGGATACACACACAGGGATGTGCATGGATACACACACACACACAGGGATGTGTATGGATACACACACACACAGGTATGTGCATGGATACACACACACAGGGATGTGCATGGATACACACACACAGGGATGTGCATGGATACACACACACACACAGGGATGTGCATGGATACACACACAGGGATGTGCATGGATACACACACAGGGATGTGCATGGATACACACACACAGGGATGTGCATGGATACACACACACACAGGGATGTGTATGGATACACACACAGGGATGTGCATGGATACACACACACACAGGGATGTGCATGGATACACACACACACACAGGTATGTGCATGGATACACACACACACACGGGTATGTGCATGGATACACACACACAGGGATGTGCATGGATACACACACACACACACACACATTTATGTGTATGGATACACACACACACAGGTATGTGTATGGATACAGACACACAGGGATGTGCATGGATACACACAAACCCCCAGGGATGAGGAACCAGAGCCCCAGCAGCCCTGGGGATGATCCCAGCCCACCCTCACCTCCTGTGCAGCCCCTGGTGGGAGCTGCAGGCAGATGAGACCCTGGGAGCTCAGCCAGTCCCTGTCCTTGTCCCAGGCTCAGACAGGACAGAGGTGCTCTGGGGAGCTGCTATGGAAGGGACAGAGGCTCTGCTCCCATCTCTGCCTCCACAGGACTGTCTGCCCTTGCCAACAGTTACACACAAAAGGGGGTAGGGGAAGAATCTGGCAGACAGACAGACAAATCCCTTCTAAAATACATCAGAATTTCTGCTCTAGGAGGAATTCTCTGTCTTGCTGTAGCACAAGTGCAAGCAGGGAAGGCATTTCAGACTGTGGCTGTCACGCTCCACAGCCCTGGCAGAATTCTTTCTGTCAGTTCAGGCTTTCAGGATAAATAGCTCTGTGCTATTATAGCAACACGGTCCTTTACAGATATGGGATGTTATTTATATTCTACTTACATGCTATTTAAATAACTCTAACAGGAAGCTGTTTTACATAGGAAACTACTGCATGAAGTTCTCCTGGAAGCCTCCAGCTACCTTTAAGCTTTGTTTAAACACCCAAGGTCTTCTGACTCTTTCTCAAGGGATTTATTTGGATTTTATGTAGCCCACGATCCCTATCCAACTTCCTATTGTACATGCAGACAATGAGTCCTTCCTCCATTTCTAAATTTAATCCTTCTCAAATCTACTTGTTCAACATTAACACATCTCAAACACTGAGTTTTCTGTCCTCTCATGTTTTGGCAGCGTGGCCAATTCCTATAACACGGTCCTTAAGTGCTAGCTGAAGATGAAAGCTGCAGCAGCCAGGCATAAATTGCAGTACCCAATGAGGGAGTTCTTTTAAAATATGCATGGATTTTTTCTATTTGTTTCACCCACCAAAACCAAAATGCACAAAATTAAGCATGCAATGAGTTTGCAAACAGCAAAAAGGGAGGAGGCAAAGCTGAGCAGAACAGGATGAGTGTCAGTACAAGTATGTAGCACTAGTTTCTGATGAATATCTCTTCTGTCAGAAAATAAAAGCGAGATTGGGATGAACTGAATTTTTAATTGAAGTCATGAAAGCAGGTCCTGGTTTTAAGTAAGGTGCTGAGTAGATTTTTACATTTAAGCAAAAGTAGGGCAGTGGAACTCCTTGCATGCACATTATCATCAAATTGATTGTGATGGTTTGGAAAAGCCCAAAGGAGCTCTGTTGTGCTATCTGCACAATGAACACAGAGTGAAATAGCAACAGCCCCACAGTGACCTGAAAATTGAACAAGGCAACTGAGCAAAAATAGAAACAAAGGCAGAGAAGGCAATCCTAGACACAAAAAAATGTGTTGGTGCCTATACTGGAAACTCAGGAACATTTAGAGTCTGGCTTGAGAGTGACAATGAACTGAAGCTGAGTTCCTAAGTCAATAGGGGCTGCAGTTTTTGAATTAAACTCTTCTCATGTCCCTGATATTTCGACTTTTCTCCATGCTGAGTTTGCACTAAGTAGTATAGTAATCCTTTTAGTTTAAATTCTGTTTCAATTCTTCAGTATGATATAAACAGACCATTCTCACTCAAGGCACTCAGATATTTTTAGTTATGAGTTGGTAGCCACTGCCTGGCTTTTAGTACAGTTGTTCAGCTCCATTTCTTTGCCTGCTTGGACACAACTGAGCATTCAACTTCTAAACTTCTAAGCCTGGTACCAAGTTGAGCTTAAAATCATTAAACACAAGGACATAAAAGACAGGGGAGCACCTGAGCTTCATTCTAGCACACCTTCACTCAGAACTTGCATCTGTAGAGGTCTGTCAGACTGCAACACCAACAAATAACATTATTGCAGGGAGAAAGGAACATCCCTGTGACAATATCTATATGAAAAATGGCATAGCTAAGTAATCCAGTGGTACCCAAACAAAGAAAACCACAAGAGCACTGGCACATCTGAAGTCTACATGAAATCACTACTGCTTTCACTGAAGTGCAAACCAATTCCTTTTCCCTCCCCCCTCGATTTTGATCAATATTTGTCTAGCATGCAAACTAACATCACCCTCTGCTGTCTCATTCCCACTCTGTTTCTTTAATTGTGAGTGCTTAGGCAGACAGTTGTAATTTAATGGTCAGTTGAAGACAATTCCAATCAAAGTGCAACCTATGTCTGCTCCTGTTTCTTTGGCAGAAGAACTGACCACAGTTACGTAACAACAGGGGCCATAAAAGCAGCGTTGTTTTTAACTTTATGTAATTGTAGGATTTTCAGTGGTGTACAAGAGTTAAATTCCCATTGGTTTCTGCCAATTCTCCCTGGCACCCACTTGACAGTCCCCTTCACGTTCTTTGAGATCTGCTCCTGCAAATAGAAACAGTGTCTTCCCCCTCGTTATCTAATTTGCAGTTTAATGTTGTTGCTTAAATGTCTACTAAAGCAGGTCATGCTTAGTAAAGTGTGGAAATTGTATCTGGCAAGCAAGCTGCTTAAGCAAATGAGGGTTCTGTTCACAAAGCCTAAACACATGCATTTAATCTAACATCTTTAGCCCTGCCTTGTCTTTTCTGAATTGAAACAAAAAAAAAATATTTTTTTTTGCCTCCAGAAAGGAAAACAACTCCTTTAAAGTACTTTCACATTACAGGCAAGATGCACAGTTTAATCTGTTATTCCTAGATGATTTTCAAATAAATTTCCTCATTGTACTGAGGCAAGAAAAATACAAGAGAAACACTTTTAGTTCGGTCATGAAAAATATATGAATATCAGGTGAACAAAGTTGTAAATTGCAAAGAGGATGGACAAAGACCCTGCCCAGACCAACCCCACAGAGATGATTATTATGCCTCCAGTAAAATCAAAGAACGTTCTGAATGTGGCCTTGAATAGAAACAAGATTTGGTCATTTGGGATGGATCCAGAGCATTTGAATCCCACCGGAGTCTGGCCACTTGCAGTGTGATTTTATGGAGGCCACTGCTTAGAAAGAGAAAAAAATGACCTTACATCCTAAAATGAGGCCACTTCATAGAAGATAGTACAGTCTTACAGTTTTTACACAAATTTTTACATTGCTATTTAAAGCAAATTCTAATACTAATTATTGTTCAGCTTCAAAGAGTTCTACTTAAGTGATATATCTGTGAAGAGACACCAGAACAATGAAAGTAACAACCCACAAAAAACCCCAATACTTTTCTGTGAAAACAGGGTTTCATCTCCTGTGTAAAGCAGAGGGAATAAAAACTGAAAGGATTTAGAACTGAGTTTAAGTTTACAGATTAGAGCATAGCAGATTCGTACATGAACAGATACAGCAGACCTGTCTGACAGGGCAAGAGATTACCAGCAATAATTCACACCCCAAGGGTCACAGATCTCCATGACTTCATGGGTATTGCTCTGGCTGCCCACACACAGGGGCTCAGGTCTGTCATGGTATCACAGTCTTCAAAATTTAAGTTCACTAGTTAATTTCACTGTGAATGAAAAAGGGATTCACAAGAATCCCAGGATTTATGCATTGGTCTTCTGAGAGAATCCTCCATGCACTGAATGCCCTCCACAGGTATTCATTAACAAGTTAACAGAAGGGCAAAGTGTAGATCAGAAAGGGAATTATTTCCATAAAGTTAGGAAATTCCATAAAGGTTTTTATTCCTATCAACTTCTTTTTGTGAACTGAAAAGTGTGGAGCAAAGTCAGCAGCCATGGACCCAGCAGTTTGGCCAGATCAGCTTGAGGTTTTTGCTTCAATAAAACAAATGACTGTCAGACACCGTCAGGGGCTAATGACATATGGAATGCTTCTATGCTAATTAGGTTAATTATGATAGTTGTTTAAGTGCACACCTATTTCTATTTAGCAACAATCCACTGCCTGAATTCCATGGGGTAAATCCATGGTGCAACTGACCTACAAGATCGATTTTTATGCAGTAATGTCCTCAGTTACTCACCCAGAATTTCATTTAGCAGTGAACACTGAATAGAGCTGGCACTGACTTGGGGTGTCAGACAGAACACTGCGCTCTAAGATTTCCTGAGCACTCCAGAAACAGAGGAGCTGCAATACCCCAGTGGCCAAAGCAGAGAGTGCTAAGTCAGTGTCAGAACAGGGCCAGTCACAGGTACTGGCAGAACCATTTGCACTGGCTCTCTCACAATCACCTGCTGTGATTTCTCTCCATCCCATATTCCCACCCACAGCCAGTCCTGGCACCCAAAGCCCCTCCCTGAACCCCAGACAGTCTGGTGGCTGCTTGGCCACAGCTCAGTGAGGCTCCTGGCAGGGTCCACCAGGCAATTAGTCTGGCCAAAAGAGAGGCATTCTCAGCTCAAGGAAGGATTTTAAATTCCCCTCCACTACTCCAGGTAAGGTTTAGTCCTTCTTTGTCTCTAGCATTTAAGTGGAATGATAATCAACACTGCAAACCCTGAGTTTCTCCAAGGACCAGAAGCACAGATCCTTAATAAGGCCAAGACTTCTTGTATCTTGTGTGTCTGAAGCACCTGCTGGGTGAAGCAGCAGACTCACAAGTGACACTGACCTCTAAATGTTGGCTTAAGGCTCTTAGCTTTGTAAGCCCATCAAGAGCAGCCAGAAAAAAAACAAGAAAACAAAATATTATTTGAAAAATGCTTACCAAGAGAGCAGCACAAATAGGGCCATGGATGATGTAAAGCAGATGAGTATCAGAGCTGATCCAACAACTACAGAAAACAAACAGGAAAAGAAAAAAAAACGGTATTTATTAGCTTTGTTGGGTTTTTTTTTACCTTAAAGAAAATATAAAAGTTTTGCAAAGCAAGCTGAAGCTACTTACTTGTCATTATAATATAAGCTTCTTGCAACAGCATGTATGCAGGCAGGGATCAGTGGAAAACCTGTGGAGAAAAAAGCCAGCATTTTCTTCATTAGTAAAACCTGGTTAATACCTAAGCAAACTTGCATATTTTGTAGGAATCTTCTGTATTTTCATCTCACCCAAACTATATACCTGCAGAGAAAATAAACTAACATGGACCAATTTAAACTTTCTTTCCTTAGATTTCTTTCTGAGGGCTGTGTGAAACCTTATTCCCACTGACTTGCCAAGAAATCCACAGCAACAAGCAGGAAAGGCAAATCAACTTTTTAGAATACAAGTTATCTGCATTAACAGAGGCTTTTCAGGCTGCAATCTGCAGTTCCAGCAATAGGAAGGTAATATTAAAATGGAGGTTGCATTAATGAGCAAAGCTTCAATAGTGTCACCAGTGGAGAGCATGTTCTCACTGGTATGAGGACAAAGTATCAACACCTTGCTGTATTAAAAAAAACCAGCTTTGAAATTAGACTCAGAAAATTAAGCCAAATGAAAAAAAAATGAAAAGAATAAGTAAATTAGTCATCTGGGGCCCTTGAGCCTCTGGTGGTGCCTGATCTTCAGGAGCTGCTGAGCAGCTGTGAGCTCCCAGCTGTGCCTGCAGTGGGGCAGTGACCCAGGTACCCATCACACTGGAGCTGGGTGTGCCAGTGCAGGGAGGCTGCCAGAGCCCTCACTTTCACTTTGTGAACAAGCCCTTGTGCATTATCTGAGGTGAGTGGGCTTGGCTTGTTGGTTTTGATACTGATACTGCTCGAGATGTCCAGTTACTGCTATTCTGTGTTTGCTTAGTGAACAATACAGGTCAAATGGAAGTGCTGGAAAAATAAATCCTCAGCCATCTCCAACTCCTGACCCTCCACCCTCGGCACGGCGAGACTGCTCTGAAAACAAACATTCACTCCTGAATAAACATCTTTGAGGTGAGGAACAATGAATAATTACTTCTTAAGGTCTCTTTTATATAGGAGACTATTTTCTCTATACAAAGGAGGAGTCACTTCCTGACTCCAGAGATGCATAATCTCCCTCTCTCAGCAGAGATACACACAACTTCCTACATTAATATTTCTAAGCTTGTTCAAACACTCCAGACAAAGAATTGGGGTGTGCCATGGTCACTCAAAGCTACAGCTCAGAGAGGCAAAGGTAGGGGTGTTTGAGGGAGGAAGAGGCTGCATTGACCTGAAAATGCACAAGGTGAAAGCACATACCCCAGCCAAGAAGGTAATACCACATCAAGTGCTGCTTCTCAGCAAAAACAGCCACCACAATCAGTGTGTGCAGGTAAATGCCTTCACACAGCATCCAAAAGTAGTTGCAACCCATCAGGTACAGGTAGATGAACTGTGACACTTTGCAACTAACCTGCAGGGAAAAAGAAACAGGGTATAACATAAATTTATAATTTGCAGAAATCTCAGAGTTTTATTTGCAAAGTGGAAAAAATATCACTGGAAATAATGTTTATTCTGCTTTTCAATACAATTACATATTTATTTACTTTTTTAAATAGAATTTTCTTCAGATTACAATCCCCTACTTTGTGGTGACATAAAACTAATAACTGAGTCTGGGTTTTTATTATTCAAACACGAGGACCCTGACATCCTCCAGCGTGACAGAACGCTGCTATGATATTTTGCCTTATTGCAAACCTTACCACACTTAACCATTCCAAATCTTTAAATTATCTGATAACAACCCCACAAGAAATGTACTTTGATGTGGGTAATCCCCTCTCAGTTTTACCCATCACAACATATAACTACCTCAGAGAACAATTCATGTTTTTAAAATGCTTACAATACTTCCAGTTTTAACCTACTCATAACTGCACATAGGGACTGAGAGCTCACAGTAGGTTCGGGAGAAGCCTGACATTTATTATTTGTATTTAGCTTCAAAATATATTCTACAGTTCAAATGCTATAAATATAATTCATTGGGAAGTATGTGAAGTTGTGAACAAGGACCAACAGCTAACTTGCAGATTTGGTCACATTAAAACATTTTTCCCATCCTTCCAATATTGCTGCCTGTTTGATTGTTCTATTTCTGCCACTTGGCTTAAAACAAACCAAAACCCAATATTGTTTTACCATTTTCTGCTACCTAACTCACTTGATGATGATTATTAGCAGCTATCTCAGGTATGTTTTCCAGCACATTGATGACTGCTTCTACAGGAGAAAAGGAAATCATCTTTTTACTCAATTCAACTTCTGCAGTGTTTAACCTAACTTCAGAATTAAGATTTATCTTCCATGTCTAAAAAACAATAAAGCCAGAGCTAGGGATTTGTTTGTTTGTGTACTTCATCTTTAGAATATTGTGTTGCAAAAATAAAAATTTTTCTTAGTTTAACTGAAGATGGCCATGCTAAAGCCATAAGACAGATCCAAAACGTCTTGCAAAACCTTGGTGAATTCAGCTGTCAGCCTCCCTGACCCTTATACTCTCACAGTAAATCACAGCCATCTAGAATAGATGCAGCTGTTTCAGGGCAAAAAACCACTCTGTGGAGCTGGGAAGAGGCATCCAGTGAGCTCAGCCCCACTTTTACCATTCCACAGCCTGGAGAGTGCAGCGTGCCAGGCACTGTGAGGCATCTGCAGAGAGCATTCCATCAGCTGTGCACTCCCACCTCTGCTGCAGCACTCTCTGGGCCACTCACCTACAAACGCACACACTCTGCCAGACTTTCACTTACTGGGTTGGTCGCAACTAATTCCTGGTTGTTGGCAACGGCCGTCAGTGAAATTATTGTTACAACAGAGTTGCAAACAAAAGAGAAAAACAGATTTTTATGCAGGGTAATCCTTTGGCAGCTCAAGCTCCTGGAAAGGAGAAACAAGAACAAATGAGTACATGGGAGGACAGCTATGTGTACTTGGGGACAACTCTGACATTTGAAAATGTTAGAGCTCTTGATTTTACTAACAAGTCCTACACCAACACTTTCTTCATGTCCAGAGCAAATTTAATACAGCAAAGGGAAGAAAGAAAGTACATTTAGATCCAATATGCTTATAGTGTCCAGCTGAAAACTATTTAAATGCTGATAATAATTTTCAGAAGATTTACTTTTCTTTTGGTTAGTACCTGAAGAATTTCCCAATTACCTATCACACCTGTATTTGATGAAGCTGTCTTACCCTGTTTCCATTTACCCAAATCAGACCTTTCATATCCTTTTCTTCTCTTTTCTTCAGCCCAAAGCTAGAGAATTATCTAAATAAGCAAAGTAATGCAAATCTCCCCCGACTTTTGTGTATAACTAGGTTATAAACAATTTATAGGACATAATCATAAAATCCCTAGAGAACTGCATTTAATTGTGGTAATTTCTAAAGTTTGCTTTTAATCTTGCAATAAAATTAAAGAGAGAATATCTTTGGAAGATAAAACAAACAAACAAAAAAAACCAAACTGAAATTCAACTATATCAAAGAATGTTGAACTTAGGTGCAGCAACTTTCCGTTTTTCTGCCATTCTAGAGGAAGCAGGAATAACAGTGTAATCAAGGAGGAGGGACTGCTTCTCATTCAAGTTTTTCAGTGAACTCCTGGGCTGCTTCAGAGACAGCACTGAGTTGCTGCAGAGTCCCCACACCAGCCTGTCCCCAGGTAATGGCCAGAGAGATGGAGTGCAGCTGATTGACCCTTGGGAATGACCAACTGGGGGAGAAAATCTACCACTTACACACGTGCCACTGAGAGAAATCAGAAACACATTCAAAAGGGCAGCAGGGGACATGTCTAAACTGTCACTCAAGGGAAAAAAAATTAAGTCAAGTTTTCTGGCCTCTTCAAATAGCATGCCTGGAAGAAAAGATAAAGGAGGGACATCGGTGATTTGTTTTTAATTTGAGAGGATAGAAGGGACACCTTTATATTTTTTCAGAGAAATGCAGATATGGAATCTTCACAAAGGCTGGAGGAGTACATTGAAAACTGCTGACAGATGAAACAACAACCAAGGTGACCAAAGAGAAAAAAGGAGAGCCCCACAGGCCTGGCCATAGGGCAGCCTTGGCTGCACCCTCTGCAGCTCTCACAAGGGCAGGGCACCAAGCACCCACAGAGCCCTGCACTGAGCTCACAGTACTCACTGCCCCGAGACACTCCCAGCCCATGGCACTAAAAACAGGGCAAGGAGAAGGAAACCCCTCTCTAACCAGTGCTGCCATTTAACAGCGACCTACAGGAAACTTTGGTTGCCACGTGTCATTTGGCTGAAGAAAACACAAAAGAAAAAGTTTCAAAATATGGAAAACAGGGTTGCATATGAGTTTGAGGAAAAATATATTCCATTAGGCTCTTTAAGATTTTACTTAAGTCTTGTTTTAATACCCAAAAAAGGACAAAATTTTATTATTATAACATACAGGGTCTTACATTCTTTGCAAATGTATTTTTCTGTGTTTTCTTTTCCCCCCTGTATGTTTTATATATGAAAAGAGAGACAATGCTAGATTGCAGCGAAGGGCTTTGTGTAAACAAGTCCTGAACAGCTCTGGAATTCTGTCTGCTTATTGTTAAGACTCAAGGCTCAGGCGAGGAAGAGCACGTACAGCTAATGGGGCCATCGCTCCGGGTCATCCCGCAGCTGTTCCTGTTGAATATTCAAACACACCCATCCACACCCACCTCCACCCATGCATGAAAGGACTGAGAGGATCACCGGACAAGAAACAGAAAGCAAGACTGATGACATTTAAAAACTAAGACTGTTTTTGGTAATAAAAAGATTTTTCCTAAGCTTCCCAAGCTTCCCCACCCTCTCTCTCCTGTTATCCTTCCTATAGTCCTTTATTCTCACTGTTTATCTTAATGACATAATATCCTTTAATCACTTAATTCTCATGTTTATGATCTAAGTAGATCTAAGTACATTTGAATGACCAACCCCTCAATTAAACCTCAAATAAAGAGAGACTTCCTACTATATTATTTATTTCTCTTTTTTCTTTTTCTTTTTTTTTTGACTCCTGTATATCTTGGGAATCAGGGAACAATTAATTTCTCCAACAGGAAAACGGGTGACATTTTCAAAAGCCCCTAAGTGGGTTTGAGATCTAAGTTTTTATGGCATTTTAATACTGCAAAACTCAGCCTGTGAGATCCACATAAGCACCTAGGGGAACGATCTGTTCAGATGACATTAACTGAGTGATTTAGGTAGCTCTGTCTCCATAACAATCCAATAATCAGCGCTTTGCCCACTCTCTCTTTCTTTAACACACTGCTGCTCTCCTGTGTGAATGCTGTCATGGGATTTGATGTGACACTTGATCAACAACTGCATTGCTTCAGGTAGGTTTGTTTGTTGGTTTTTTTTGTCTGCTTTGATTTTAGGTGGGGGCTCCTTTGAAACTGCAGCTCCCCTTTATCCTAAATCACTGCTTTTTAAAGTACTCTCTTGCCTCATTTTTCATTCTTTATGCAAACCACGCAATTATTTTTAACATTTGCATGATCTCGAGTATGTTACAGAATGACAAAGCAGAGACACTGCAAAGAGTTACTTTTATGTCTTTTATGTCTCATAGATGAGTTTTCAGAGATGTTCAGAGTTCCAAGCTATGACCCATCTCATTCTGTTAAACCAAGAACTCCAATGCACTGGGGGAACACAAGTCACAAGCTGGACAAGTATTTCTAAGGAGAAAATTTTATGAAGAAAAAACAAAACCTAAAACGCAGAAAAATTTTAGTCCTAAAAAATAATTCAAATCCCAAACAGTTGATATGTCATTCGAGGAAAAGTTCCAAATTCCTAGCCAGATCTAAAGATATCCTAATGATCAGAAATCCAGAAAATGTTATCTGGAAACTGTCAGTTGACTTACAGATTAAATGTTTTGGAAATGACAAATTCAAAGACACCCCCCACAATAGGAAAAAAAAAGTCCACCTGTTAAAGCTATGAATAATTATCCAAGCCTTAGCTGATACATAATACATCCTGGTATTAATCTAGGTCCTTAAATACCCTTCTGCTACTAAAAATACTTTAGAGGAACTGTACATCCCAAGAGAACAGCTTGCAGAGGACTTTCTTCAGCTTCCTTTGAATTTTGTAATTTCCTTTTATATCCCAACATAACCACGGTCTAGAAAATGTGGTTTGTGGGTCTGGATTCATTCCCTGTGGTTCTCTGAGGAACGATGATCCTGCTCCCAGAGAAGAAAATCCTTGGATGGTGAGACAAACACGACACAGGATGGCAGCACAGCAGATCACCTGCTTTTGCAGTAAATGCCACAAGCAAAGATGAAATTACTTTGGTTTTCATATTATCGTATAGAAAAATCATGCTTGACTCTCTGCAAACTTATAAAATCATCTCCTACTCCAAATCCTTTTCTTTTCCCATGTGTTAAAGCATTTTTCCCATCACATTAGAGATTTAGTCTGCTAAACTTTGTGTCATTTATTGCAACAGTACTGTTCATTTTTATGCAAAATCAAAGTTCTTATGATGACTCAGAGCCATTTCACACATTGAGTTTGTGGAAGGAAAGTGAATTTGGAAAGAAGTGTTGTTTTTATAAATCATACAAAAGAAATTGATTGAAAACCAATTATATGTGTTTTCCTCATGAAACAAGATCAGAAAAAACTGAAATGCCATCCTGAATACTGGATTTCCAAAGGAAAGGCTACAAAGTTGAAACCCTCCTGTTTGTGGGGATTTGCAGGAATGCTGTGGAAGCCTGGGGAAATAATGCACAGCTAAAGTGGGAGTGCTGCTTTCAGACAGACTAAAAAGAACTTTTTTCTTTTTAATCAGCTATCAGCTGCCTCCACCTAATCAAAGCCCACAGCATGAGAAGAGCAGCATCCACGGGCACTGGCAGTACCTGCTATTGCTATTTAAATGTCAGGAGGAAATGGAGGGAGGCAGCAGGGGCAGATGTGCAGTGCCAAGGAGAAGGTGTTTATGAAATGATTAAAGCAGGCTGACAAGGGCAGCCTGCTCTGGCCACAGCAGCAGCTGGCACAGGGAACAACTCGTCTTTCTCAGCTCTGCCCATGTGGCAACCCTCCTGGGTTCACCTTTCCACCAGGCCTCAGCAGCTTCTTAAAGGAAGAAGAAAAGAAAACAAGTCTTTCATAGGGAAGCAAAAAAAGTTCACCAGATATAAAGTAATAAGACTGATTTTAAGAGGCCTGTGTAGTGTAATATGAGCTGTTGGGACAATGGTGACACTACTCAAACTTCCTTTCAAGAAGGTGACATAATTGTTAGTCAGCAGATGACAAGCCTGTCATACACAATACTGTGAATCAAAAAATGGGATTATTCTTATTATTTCCATTTCTACTGTAGCTCTCAGCCTTTCTTCCCTTACAGTTGCCATGTTTTGTGAGTACCACTTTGGAATGTTACTGTACCTATCAAATGTCATCACTATTTTGGTTTCCACTTGCTCTTTAGTCCAGTTGATGCTTGGCATAACACAGAATCATAAAACATCCGGACTTGGAAGAGACCCACAAGGATCACTGTGTCCAGTTCCCAGTATCATACTGTCATTTATCACTAAAAAATTCCAGACATCACAAACCCAAAATGAACAAACCTTTTCCCATTTCCTATTTTCAATATATTCTACAGGTTTTTGATTTTAGATTTCTGAGAAAAGAAACCTGCATTTTTACTACAATATAAAGTCCAATGGCAAACCTATATACTGGCTTTCTTCACCTTCCTGCTCGATCTAATTTTATTTGGATGGCTGGTGTTCCAAAGCACTGAAACCAGGATTGTGGCAACCACTGGGATTTGATGAAGGATTTTAAATGTACTTACTTAAAATAAAAGAATATGCCAAGAGAAATCAGAAGTGATACAATTGAAAGTCCATGTCCGATGATGGCCAAGTAATACAAGTTCAGAGCAGTCTGCAAGACAAAAACAAAGCCAAGTGATTCAGACAGAGCTGATAAAGCACATATTTATACATCTCTTCTTGCAATGAAAGTGACTTTAGTACTAATAAGGACAAAAAAACAAAACAAAACCATTTCAGGTAATGATGGAACACGTCTTTTCTCAGCATTTTCAAAGTGAGCTATGATTATGGTACTGGAAATTCAGTTTTTATTGAGCATTTCAGGAAGGGCATGAAAAAATTGACAATAACTCAAAACCAGTGAAGACTATTATGTTAAATAGTCATAATAATGTTTCAATATTATGTTATGTTAAATAAGCCTGCTACCAATTATGGTATTATGAAACTCTGGATAGGTAAAAAAGGTTAAAAAAAAGGGACTAGTGATTTAATATTTGGAATATGTTCATGTTATCATTAATTCTTGTAGCTAATATATTTATTTACTAATAAGAATTATCAAAAAGTAGCAAACCTTTACTTTTAGTCATGGAATCTGTCTTGCAAAAAACCCTTACTGCACTAAATGTAAGGGTGTAATTTGGCACATAAGGAAAGGAAGATTTTCAGGTTGAACTTTATACTCACACAATAAAGCACAACTATTTGGGTTCCATAGGGAGAGTTAGAGCACATCCAAATGCTCACATACTGCATCCCCTGAACTTATTATTCCAAGTTAGAACAGAGTAATAGCAGCTTGCTATATATACTGACTTTTGAGATTAAAAAAATGATAAAACGATTACAAGTAAAACTTTAAGAAGGTTGTAAGATGACACAAGGGTAACTCTTGAATGTGCACTAGAAATTTTCAAATTAAAATTATTTTTTTAAATGAGATAGTTTCCTTTAAAAAAAAAACCAAACATCAATGCAATAGGTATAAATGGAACTTATTGTGAAATTAAGAAAGTGAACAATTTGTGAGTGAGAAAAATCGAGCATTACCCCAAAATGCTAAAATTTGGGATGTATAAATGACAGCAGCTGTTCTGGGACAGGTCCATATCCTGTACCACCCCCTCACTCAGTGGCCAACCCAGGCAGAAGGGCATTTTAAGGATTTAGAGATTGCCCCACACTTTAGAACAGGCACAAGAGCATGGTACAGCAGGGAGTACTGCTGAGGGCACTAAAAATGAGAATTAACAAAGCACAACAGCCCCAGTTACTGTGCAGTGTCCCACCCACCTTCCAGGCACAGTGAGGAGATAATGCTGCTGCTGAGCAAAACAACAAAACAACACACAACTGCAGCAAGGCTGTCCTTGGAGCTGCTATTCCATACAGTGGAATATTCAGATTTGTGACAGAGTTGGAATATGCTGGCAAAACAGCCTGAGGGGAACCACCTCACTATTCATAAAGAGGGATTGTCATAGATCTGCTCCTTTCTGAATAATATCCTCCATTCCCAGCACAATATTAGCAAGAGCCAATGAATTATGGTAATTCTGCTAACAGACTTAAACTGCCATTACCAAAATCAGACTCTCATGATTTGAGAAAAAGCAATAATAAAACGCCTTATCCTCTGTAACCATCTTTCGCCCAGTATGGTTTTTAACTAAGTACCCTAAGGCATTCAAGAGCAGTGGTGCAGGCAGTTAGAAACTATTACAGGACAGATTTTTTGACACAGTCTGCTTCTACTGAGCCCTTTAACATGAGATCCAAATTAACTTACAGCCTGTCCTGGTCTGTGGTTTGTAATCCTGGTTCTTGGGAATTCACAGTTTCAATTTACTGCTTCTTCCCATGACTGAATGTTTCATAAACATAAGGGGTATTAGTGGACATAGAGTTGGGGAGCAGGGCAAAATATGAAGTTTTGCCCATTGTATTCTCACATATCACAAAGTAACTCTAAGAGGTCATTTAGAGATTTAGTTTTTCTTTTTATAAATCTTGTAATGGATGGGAATATTCAAGTTAAACTGAAATCTATAGAAATAGCATTCATACACAGACCCGCTACTTTTGACATATAGAAACTTGTAAAGATTCTCAGGTCAGTTTCTTGACGTGGGTACCACGCACTCATTCCTGTCCTACCTTCACTTTTTCATGAGTATAGCTATTGCACTGGGTGTAGTTTGTCCAGGTCCTGTTGCTTTCTGGGTGTCTGAACCAATTCCCATTTGGATCACAGATCTTCGTAACTTTTTCTGCAATCAAAGTTGACGGAACGAAAAACAAAAGAAGAAAAGTGAAAGAAAAACACAACAGTCAGCACTGAAATTCTCTTTCCTGATGCCAAGCATTTAATAAAGATTGGCAAACACATGACAGCTTTATTAATATGACTAGAGAGACTTTGCTTGTTACTATGAATTCTGAGAAACTTGAGGCCGTTGCTTTTCCTTGGCAAGGGCGAGGGATGATGTGATTCTCCTTAAGAAAACAAATAGATTTTCCCTCTCCAATCCATTAAGTATCAAAATACATTGAACTAACTGTCAGAGAACTACCAGATGAAGTGACAAGAATATTTAAATGGCTTGCTTAACATCCAAGATGGAAACTGAATTAACTAACATCCTACCACTATAAATTAGTATTGGACAGGCAGGAAAACATAAATAGCAAAACTGCTCAAAGAACCAAACTGGAAAATTGCTGGAAACACAGTGATTTCTATCATCAAATAGGCATGAAAAGACCCTGGGAAATACAAAGAAATCCATTACATTTTCCACATGCTCACAAAGCTTAGCCCATAGAAACAGGAAATGATTCAAAGTGGGAGAACCTCTTTGTTAACTTCAACTGTTAAATTGAGGTAAAGGAGTAAGTCATATTTCTTCTTGTCTGTCAGAAATGCTCATCTCTAAGAAGAAAAAAGTGTGATCTAACTTCAATTCCTACTGCTAATCTACAGAATCCCTCGGGGATACAGCTCAGGAAAGAAAGTAAGTAACTTGTCAGTTTTCTATGAGATAAAAGGAAAATGCAAATAACAAATCTTGAGTTTCTGAAATCTTGGAGCACTAATGACTTGAGTGAGGCAAACATGAGACATCAAGCCCCCAGACTCTGATTTCAGTGAGAAACACACTGATGTAGAAGCCCATGCAGTCATACCTGATGGGTTGAAATCCTGAAAGTAGTCAGGACAGCGCTGCACCGACACGGTTCCGGCAGCAACGTCACTCCAGCACAACCAGCCATCCCAGGTCCTGTTGCAGTAAGGACCTGCAAACAGAGAGAGACCTGGGAATCAAACATCTCCTGCTTCAGAATGGGCTTTCAAAGGTAAGGTGTAGGACAGGGTAAGGTAGGTTTGCAGCAATGGGGGAAAAAAGAGAAAAGATTTGGCAGTGGTTGATTAAAACTTCACTTAACAGAGAGAGCAGTTCCTTATGCATACATTTCTTTGAACACATTTCAAAATCTTTTCTCCTTCACCTTGAAATGACCTGCATCTACAACTGGCCAACCTCAGATCTAGAACATGGTGGGCAAAACCCCCTAAACTGATTTGTAGTCGATAATGTACCTTAGCCAAGAGTCTCACTCTTTCAAAGGCTGCTTTACTGAATTTATTTCTATTTTGGATGTACACCAAGCCTGTACATGTGTTTGCTTGTTCATAGAAAACACAGAAGCCAGGAGAAAGGCTGGCTGGGAGGCAGCCCCAGCTGCTCTGCCTCAGGCTGGGCTGAGCCTGCAGCAGCCACTGTGGACAAACACTTCCCTAAGAGCCCCAGGAACAGGGAATCCAGTGAGCCTCAAGAGCCTGTTCCAATGCCTCATCGCTCACACACATTTCAACGTCTAAATAAACCTCCTTGAGAATGAGCTGGCATTTTACAAACAGATTCCTTCCCAAAAGTCAATGACACAGTCATTCTGTGTGCCTCCCTACAAATTTCAAGATGTTTTTATTATTTACGAAGAGCTTCAGTTTTCTTTTAAAGGCTGATTAACGTCCCCATCTCAAAGGCTGCAGCTCTCAAATGTCCTGTCGTTCCTCCTCATGTGAAGATTTTCCAATTTGTGCAGATCATTCTGAAGCTGTGAGGCCCCTTATGCTGTGGGCATGAACTTACACTGCCATGTCTGCATCCAGTCCTGACCTCCAGGCACTCAGCTCCTCCAAAGAATCATTTCAGAAGAGAAAAATCTCTTTGTACAAGAACACAATTTCACCTTTCCTTGCCTCAAAATCCACTCAGCATTTCCAGAAGCTTCCAAATGAATACAGCAGCAGGTGGGGTGGCTGAGGTCAGCTCTGACTTATCAGGAAAAGCAGTAATGACACCAGCACAACCCTCAGAGCAGGGAAACTGTGTGGAGTAAGATACTTACAATTTTTAAAGGCAGATGTGACCAGGCAGACAGAGATATAAAAAGAGCATGAAATGAAATGAAATAAGGTGGTAAGATTAATTAGTCATGATTTTTTAATGTAGCTATCTACTTAAATTAACATTTTCTTATTTCATCAGAAAGAAAAGCTTTGTGTTGTATCTGAAGTGGTGCTATGGGCAGACAGCATAACATATTACTTCATGCACCCCAAAGTGATGTTTATAAAAAAATTGGGAAAATAATGTTACAACCTAAAAAAAAAGAATTGCTAGCAAGATAAGAAATTAATATAACAACAGGATCCTGAATTACTGTAATAATATCTGTTGACAACTTATTAGTAAAACCTCATGAGAAAGCAATCTCTACCTTCTTTCTTGTGAATAGGGTCTTGCATGATCTTCTGGTAGCATTCATACTGTGCTGTCATGATTTTATTCCTTGTAACACTCAGCTGGGCAAAGTCCATTGAGGAGTTCTGCTGTCCCTCAGCAGGAGATGCAGTAGCAAAGAACTAAGAGGAAAAACAAAACACTTCTTTTAGCAAATCACAAGTGCAAGCTCCAACACACACTTTTTTAACATCTATCTTTTCAAATATTGTACATTAAATATTATTTTACTGAAAGAGAGTGATCTTTCAATCTTACTACTGACAATATGATTTTATGTTTTTCTGGTAATTCTTACTACTGAATCTTGATAAACATCTCCTGAATGAGCATAGGGTAGGAACAATTGGCAAGATTTGTAAATAAGAATGGCATAGAAAGAAGAGCATACATAGAAAGCACTAAGACCGTCAGAAGCATATGAACAGCTTTAGTAAAACCCAGTGAAATATCTCTAAATTTAATCTAAAAGACATTTCAGTCAGGCCAAAAGTGATCCTTTATAAAAAATGATCTTCCATATATTTTTTGCACTGAAGCATTTAGCTTGTTCAGAGCTATTTGGTTTCTCTGTAGTCAGGTGAACCATAAAGTCAACCCTCAGAATAGAGAATGTTATTCAAAAGACAAGACATCCACTTTGATAGGTATTAAAATTAAAAAAAAAATCTTTAAAAAATTGATCTTGACCATAACGTGAACTTTTTAAGTGCATTTTTAATAATAATTAAATATTTTATGGGAAGTTACTAAGCCTCACAGAAAAACAAAGCTGCAGAAATACAGTACCACTGTTGTACAAGGGATGAAATTAGAATTTCTGAGGATGTCTCTGAATCTCAGTTTTCTCCTCCTGCTCTTCCTGGGGTCTGGAGGGTACTGACTCTGTGTCACTTGTCCACTGCTACTGTTCTGAGCCAGCAGAGAATATGCTGGATTCAGCACAGGTGAAAACTACATCTGTTCCTTTGCCAAAGGAATTTAACAGATAACAGAAGACAGATAAAGATCCTGTTGTGCAGGAGCTGCATCTGAACACAAGATTAGCTCTTTCTGTGCTTCAATATTAATAATTTCTGTGGTACCCTCTACAGGGTTGTTAAGGCTGGAAGTGATTTTAAAAATTCATAAGACTTACCATAGTAACCAATGAGAAGAGCAGCAAAAATGTGATCCAGATTTTTGTCATTTTTAGATCTGGTGCAGCCAATCTTATGTTGTAGCTGAATGAACTCAAACTGCAATAGCAAAAAAAAAAAAAAAGGAAAGAAATTTAGGAATTAATGAAAGCCAACACTGATAAAAGAGTTTCACATTTTATTTTTGAACTAAAACAAACTGATGGAGGTCCTTTCTGTTTCTGTTCACACACAGTGATGCCATGTGAAATATACAGGGATGCACCAAAACAAGGCACTCAGTTTTCCAACACTGAGCTCCAGCAGCAGGGTTTTCCTGCTCTGCTGCCTCCAGTGCCTCCACCAACACCTTCAGAGGGTTTGTGCCACCCCCAGAGCAAACAGCCCCAGGCACAAACTGCACTCTGGCCACCTCTGCCTTTGGAGCCCACTGCAAACTGCAGGTCAGTTCCCTCAAATACACTCAGACTTTCAAACACACACATTTGCTTCCCATTTTCTTCAGAGCTCCTGATATTTAATTTTGCCATTTCTGAAATAATTGATCTAGTGAGAAGCCACTTCATCCTGAACTTCCAGCTTCACAAGGATGATGAGCAAGAATTCACTGTGAGCTGTAAAATAGTTTCTGTATGTGCAGAAGATGTAGTTTATCTGTCATTGCGAGGAAAACACAAATACCCAAGCCAGCTATGACCACCCTACACTGCAGACTCTTCTTGGAATTGATTCTTGAAGTGAAAATTTCACCCAAAGCATAAAATATACACAATTATTTATGAAGCACATAGACCATCTATTCAGTGTAACCCTGCCATGACTACTGCCTCAAGAGGAAGGGAAATGTCAAGGAGTTTTGCCTTTTAATATTTCAGTGTCCTTGTCTTTTAATATTTCAGTGTCCTGAAGTATCCTGAGAAGATCACAAAGCTGAGACTGGAGCTGAGATAAAACCTTCTGATTGCATTGTAACAAAAGAGCTCTGCACATCCAGCTTAGTTATTACAACTACACCACCTTTCCAAAGATCCAAGTATCTCACTGCGGCAGCATTAATGAAGCTGCTCTCAGCTAAAATAAAAGCAGCAGTTGCTTTTATTTTAGCTGAGAATAAGCATGTGCATGAGCTTAGCTCCCTGGTACAGATGAGTTCACTCCAACTCTCGGGATGTGATGTAAGACACAATCCTTGCATGCCCAAAGTCCTCACCCAGCCCAGAGCATCCAGAGGGCAGTGGGTGCTGAGCCACACACAGACCTGCACCCTGGCCACGCCACATCCCCCTCACAGCACCCCTGCTTGGCTCTGCACGTTTCCCCTTCCAGCAGTGACGTGCTGCGAGAGAATGGGGGAGGACAAACAGGCAGGCCGAGATTATGGCACAGAAAGCTCATTTCACCCCTGTCCCAGTCACAAAAAGCAAGCATTCAACATCAAACTCTTCTGCTTCTACGCCGGGACTGGGTCCTCCTAATACAACTAGAGTACAATAAACAGCTTTTTGTAGGACATATGAACTACTAAATATGAAATCACTGCTGTTTCTTGCACAGCCTGCTGCAAAGACAAGAAATGTGCTGTAAAATCAGCTGTGCCTGTTTAACCCAGACTGAAGTTGTATCCACAATCTCCCTTCTATTTTTACCAGTGGCATGCAATCCTGGAACACTGCTGCAAATTGCACAGGTGAGACTCTGAAATTCAAATCTGAAGGATCTTAAAACACTTAGAGGAAGACCAATTAGCATATATGAAATACATCCTTGGTTTGAGCTACTAATTGCCTGGAAAATCCACATGATAAGAACTAAAGTGAATAGATAATTTTAAAGACCTTGATCTGCTAGCTAAAGAATAAATATCTTTGTGTAATGACTGAGACTTCACTAAAACCAGGTATCTAAAATATATCTAAATTAACAGAAGGGCAATAGGAGCTCAATTCTGCATGAAAACTGGGGGCAAGTGTGATTAATTCAAACTTATCCCATGTTTTATTCATTTACAGCTGTGTCTGTTTTCCTAGGGGAAAAAACCCTGACCTTCTAGGGAAATAGGAATTAATAACTTACTGTAAAATAATTCACCAATATTTTCTCTCCCAAGTACGACAAAGCACATCTGTGCAGGGTTAACCCACAAAATGATGCACACAGGACAAGCCAAGAGATGAACCACAAGTAGAAAATAGCAATAATAATTTAGTGTATGTTTTCTATACATGTATAGAAAAACAAGAGTTCAAAGTAATTTTCTCTACAATAGTTCCAAAAATCTTTATGCTAAAACAAATATTGGATGAAAAATTTAAAATGCATGTTTGTATATTGCTCTCACTTAGCCTTGCTTTTTTTAATTTATCTAGAAGATACAACATCATATAAACAAAGGCAGAAATAATCTGCTTTGATTCAGAGTCCAAGTTTATTTCTGTTTCACAATATCAAAAGTCATCCCTTAGCTCAGTTCCTTTAATGGTCCAAGTCTTTTCATACCTAGTAGTTCTGTAGACATTTCCCATCAACTGCTCCAGGATCTGCTGCTAAATTATTAACTCTTCCCAGGAGATAAGATGTCAAGTCAAGCCTATTATGCACTCTGTGCTTTCCATTCGTTTCTCTCAGTTGCTAACATATAGAGAGAAAAATTCCCCAACCACTGCCCTGTTCTAGACATCCCTACTTATGGACTTAATTACAGAATGCAGGATGAAGGTCATTCAGATGCCTGTTTGAACTGCAGGAAAGCATTTCTTGCATCACTACATGAATTTATTCACTCAACATTTATTCCAGTTAGTCTGAACAAGACCTTTCCAAAGAAAATTAAGAACTTAGGGATGGACAGCAATATATTCCATCGACTGAGGCAGCAAGCCAGTGCTGCTAAGAAAGTCAGGCTGCTTTTATTAATCATCTGCTCTGATGAGACACAAACCAAAACTAATTCTCTGAAAGTTCTTTCCCTCTCTGAGCTGGGAGGTATTAGGCACACAAGAAATTAATAGTGAAAAGAGACCATTCGTAGGTTTCCTCACATCATGATGCTTCCCAAGTTGTTCTGCTGTTGTAAATCTGATAAATCCACCATGGGGCAGAGAAAAGAACTCTGGATTGAGATTAACCTGAGTGTCTTGAATGAATCCCTCGACTCCACTAGAGTGGGAGTGGGAATCTGCACAAAAGCCAGTAGGGCTGGGATTTACAAGGCAGGCATTGACTGAAACTGAGTCTGGCAGTCCTCTGGCTGAAGTATTTTCCCACTAAAAGGCAACATCAGAGAGAAAAGAATGGGGAATTGTAATGGTAAATCAGATCTTCCAGATCTTTGAAATATCATTTTTATTTGTGGTGCATATTCATGCATTTAGTGAAGACTGGGATAACTTAAAGCAAAACAACAACAAAAAAGGAGCTGCCTGTAATGATACTGCCAAGGCCTAGGTTGTGTTTGTCACTGATAGCAGTGACACCTACTGCAGAATGAGGAATTAAAAAGGAACTGCAAGCTGGACTTAGCCAAAATAGTCACTGGTATAGCTTTAACAGATGTTCCCATTTCTCTTCCTCCTGCTTTCTCTACAGAGCCATCCTGCCTCATCAGCTGTTTCTACTTATAACTTTTCCCCATCCTCCCAGGAATAAGTGGCACCCTTGCTGAGCTCCAGACATTTCCCCTTTCAACCATACAGTAAAAGGGTTAAAAAAAGCAGTCATTAAAAAGAAAATAAAATCTTTTTTTTTTGAACTTGAAAACCACATTTTGTAAAAAACAAAAAACACAGGCAGCTTCCACCCCAAGCAGTTCTCAAATCTGGCTTCAAGTGAGAATGCAACTCTGTGGGAGTGGGACAAGAGGGAGAGCCTTCTTGTGGCACTGCAGGCCCATCCAAAAATGCCCAAATATTTTTCACTAATTGGTAATCTTTAATGTGCCCAGAAGCCAACAACACAACCATTCCCAAAGACAACAAAGAGAAAACCACAAAACTTGTGCAGTGTAAATTATTTACCTTGCAGAGTGCTGTAACCCTGTAACACTGGACTTGAACATGTTTGCATACAGAGATATAACCTTCATCTGAAAATGGGGTCAGGATGGGTATTTTCTTGGCACTTTGCTACTTCTGGTTCTTTTTGGAGGGAGGCATACAACTTGAAGTATTTAAAACCTCAGGCATTGTTTGGTTGTTTCAGCCCAACATAAAGGCAAAAACAAGTTGGAAAACACTTTTCAAAGTGTCCCTAATTTGAATTTCTGTTCAAACTGCACTGGCAATAAAAAAAAAAAAAAAACCAAACAAAACTAGTAGCCTCAAATGGAATTCCAGATAGAGCCTCCACATATTCACTCACACAAACTTTCTGGGAAATACTTCTCTGGCTAAAAGGGCTTCACAAGCGGGCAGCACCAGCCAAGCAGTAACACACACCAGATCTGCTGAGTCCTGGAGATGGCTGCAAAATCTCCACACTTACATTACAGAACAATGCAAGGCAGTTTGGAAATCTTCCTGCTTGGGTAATCTGCCTTTTTTCTGAGGGAATCACTTCTGCCAGGATTTGAACAAACTGCTGAATGGTATCCCATAATTGCTCACAGCTGTATGTGTGGGAAATACTCCATTCTCCTGATAATTATGGAGCTTTAAAGTAAAGAAGTAAAGGTAAATAAAATACAACATTCTCCCTCATAAAACACAAACATTCTCTCTCTACCCTCCTTTCCAGGAGTTTCTCCTAGGAAGAAGTTGAGGCACAATGGCATTTACTGCCTTCTTGGGGATTAAAAGAAATAAAGAGACACAGTGGCATATCCCAATTTATCCCTGAGTTATTCTGCAGCACGTTCCCTGTGCAGGTGGCAGTTCAGCTCAGCAGGAGAAAGTCCTCACTGTTTACTCCTGGGCCATGTGCTGGGCTCATGGTACATGGTCTGTGCAAGAAGGAAATTTGGACTGGCTCATTGGGATGTTTCACATCTTGCATTCTCTTTATTAGCACACTTTTTGCTTTTGCATCACTCTGGCTGCATGTCAGAGGCCTCACAGAGATTGCAGAACCATCTGCATATGAGATTACACAGATTAAATTACTCCTGGGTGCTTCTTCCCGTGAATAGCTCTTGGCAACCATTCAGATACGTTTTGTCACCTGCACCCAACAGAAATTACTAGCAGTAATTGGCAACACTCGTGGCCAGTTCCAATAACACCTAAAGTTGCAAGAACCTATGACAGTGATAGTGGTGCTAGTTTTCCTCTATTTTCTGACACTTCTTTTGAGCAGTTCACAGGTGAGGATGACATTGCAAGTTATTCTGAGGAGGTCCAGTTAAAATCCAAACCAACCAAAAAAACCTGAGCAAAAAGTGCCACCACAACAAAGCTCTCCAAATAACATTTTGGAGGAGGGAATGTCTACAAGGTTCTTTCCCTGGCATATTCTGCAATCCCTGCCTTTGGTCAACATTAGTCCTCTCCACACATCAGACTGCAGAGCAGATTTTTTGTGGTTTTATCCATCACACCAATTTTGGCTCTTTAAAATAGGATTTCCACTGATAAAAACAGTAAGAGTATTTCCTCCTCAATTTTACATTTGAAAAGTCTTCTCTTGGCCCTTGTGCTTTCCATTCCACCCCTATAAATTATGAAGGCTCTGTCTCTCCCTGTCCAAAATTATGAACTTCCTACTGACTTTAGGACACATGAATCCAGGAGTAGAGATGGTGCACTTCCATGTGGAAGAATGGCCAGGACTCACTGAGGGTCACAGGTACAAGCCAGCAGGGTATCTAACCCTGCCAAAGAGATGCAGCATAGGAATTTTAAAAATATTGATGCAAAGTAAAATTATTTGTGTCTCCTGAGAAACTAGTTGTTAAAGGAAGGCAAGAGAGGTTCTGGCAAAATAAAATCTTTACCATGAGACTGCTGTGGCTTTGCTGTCAAGACATGCAATTGTGATTTCCAGCAGTTTATAGCTCCTAATGCCTCCAGTTTCCAGTGCTATTTGACTACTATTGTGTAAGCACACAGTTATCCTTCTTTTACAAGCTTAACCCTTTCTACCCCATAGCCCTAACCCAGCTGTATCTTGTGCCTAAAATCCATCAGCATAGCCACACACATGCTGCCAGGCAGAACTCTCCAGGTTCACTTCAGAGTTCTGGGAGCCACAGCACTGAAATTCCAGAGCAATCACTCGAGCACAAAGCAGTTGTAAAGGGAGGCTGCTCTGCTGAATGAAGTTATCTGTAAAAATCCACTACCAAACATCCCAGAAACAGCTATTAACAGAAAGGAAGGTGATGGCAGAATAGTGAATTATTAAATTCTAACAGCTGATGGATCAAAGTGATTTAGTTTTGGCACTTCCCTTCTAAAAATTTTTAAAACTGTATTATATTCCTGTTATAGCAATTTTAAAAATGGGTTTGAAATATATCCAAGTAAACTTCCCTGCAATTTTACTTCTTCCAAAACAACTGCTGTGATGTGGCATGGATGTTCCAATTGACATGCTGTTTTAAATAAAAGGGAATAGCTCATTAGTTCTTTTCCATGGATTTCAAGCTATTAGCAAACTGGAGAGCACCCACCTTGTTACTAGGTATGTAAGTGTAGTTATCTAGATACATTTATATACAGATGATGCTCTTAGCCATAGGATTTAATTTTAGGTAGTCCTGGCAGCAGCAGAGAGATGCACTCAATGAGCCTCATGGTCCCCTTCAACTTCAGAAATCCTACAATATATGTGAAAAACACAGTATAGTCCTCCAAGGAAAATTTCTCCCCCTTCAAGCAAAATTATTTCTGTTTTGAATTAAAGCAAAGGCAGTATGAATTTATGAATTCATCAGACAGACCTTAGGGCTTGTGTCACAGCCCTGGCTGGGATGCTGCAGTGGGGTTTTTCCCAGCCACTGCTGCTTAAGAGCTGCAGAGCCTGCTGCTGCTCTGGGTGCCCCTTTCAGGCAGTGCCTTTTTTATCTGAATGACTCTGCTTGATGCTGTTTACCAAGTAATGACCCAAAAGAGATCCAAAGGTTCCTTTGTGAAAATGTTTACGACATGAAGGAATTTTCTCAACTGGCTGAGTTCTAAAAGTTTTTTTGCTATTTCTTCATTGACACATGCTAATTTTACAAGAACAGTATTGCCACAGTTCAAAGACTTTTCTCAAGGTCAGAACAAGGCAATGGGAAAATGGGCTAAGCAAAATGTACCAGGACTTTTGTTTTTCTCTGTTTGCCACTCAGGCTTTTTCTCATTGGCCCCAGCCCAGTTTGGCAGCTGAGCACATCCTATGAAACTCACAGGTTTCACACCAGTTTCCTTTGGATTCACATTTAGAATCTAAATGTGAATTCAGTAAACTTAGAATCTAGAAGTGTGAATATTTATGAACAAATGTATCCTCATTCAGTTCTAAGTAAAGCGATAAAGTTTCAAAATACAAGTTTTTAAATTAAATATTTAATTTTCAGGTGGACTGTGGCACAGCAGCAGCTCAGAGCAGGATGGGGAGGGAGCAGGTGGCCAGGAAAGGGAACTGCTTTTGCCAGGATAAACAAAGTGCTGGTGCAGCCAATGCATCAGAACCGGTGTCCAGCTTTGGGTTCACCTTTGGTCAATGACTTGACCAGAACTGAGGGACAAAATGTAGCAATAAACTCTTCATGGAAATGTCAGAAGCACTATAGTCTTCTAATTTTGTGTTGTACTTTGTTGCACTTCTTTCTTTTACTTAAAAAGTACTTCAAACAACAGCAACCAAACAAAAACCCAAAATGCAGGACAGAGAACTAAAATATCCCCAAGGCAGCTTTCACTGGCAATGATTTTATTTTGGCTAAGGATGAAATTTCAGATGTACAGTTCATGCCAAATATTTAAATTTTCTCTCATTAGATATTTCTGATGCATTTACTAGTCCAAAAAACTTCAGGTAAATTTAAGGCAACTTTAGAAAAATTCAGTTTGGTGTACTTATTTAAAACTAAATAAACCACCAGTTACTTCAAAGCCTTTACCAGGTCAAGCTAAGTCACCACAGTTCAGAACATTTCCTCTTAAATTTAAAATTTCACATGCCAGAAGTCAAAAGTGCAAGCTCTGGAATATTTCACCCTTTGAATATTAGACAATACATGTTATACTGTGCTAAATTATCAAAACTTCTAATCCACCCTGTAGAAAAGCCAAGAACAAGCAGCAGCCAAAACCAAACTTTGGAGTTCTAGTGGTGTGCAGCTTGCCTCCTTTGCTTTAATTAGATACAGATATTCCCCACATTTCCTATGTCTTTGCATCACTAAAATGGCAATTTAACAGCAAATGGTTTAAGCTGGGCTCACACAGGCTGTAAAGGAGGCTGTGAGACTCAAGAAAGTTAAACCAGAGGTAGTAAATCTGAGCAGTATGGAAGGAAATTACCTTCTGTATCCTTTTCTATGCCTGCAAATTGGTATATGCACCTGCTGAAGTCCACACAGAGGGCAAAGGCTTGGAAATTACCTCTAAGGGCAGAAATGATGGATGCATATCCCCAAAGAGCAGGCTAAGAACACAACAACAACAACAAAGCTTTTCTCTTTACATTTAGAACCAGAGCCTTCTTTTTTATCATATATACAGGGAGATATTGCTCTTTCTCCTCACAGACTAACTGCAGAAAATCACGCTAAGGCAGCCATAAAGTAGGCAGTGATAGGAGGTTTTCCGATCCTCTGCCCACATTTCCTTCTGAGATATTGCTAAAGCAAATGGTATTTTGGATTAACATTATTTTCTGTCAATCTGAGTTAACGTTAGCTTTGCCAAACCGAGGAAAGTATTACCCATGGTTATTTCTAAGTATTCTAAATGGGAATTACCTTCAGCTCCATCCACACCCACAGGAATATCAACTTAAGGAAAACTCTAACATGGGCAAAGCATCTGGGATAAAGAAACACTTTGCTAGAGATGTTGTCAGTTTAAAAGTCAATTACAGTATCAGGGCAATTAACTAACCAGCTTAACAAAATTAGATCCATAAAACAGATGCAAACTGCTACCCTGTGGCTGCAGTAACCCCTCTCGGTATTTGCCCAATGCATTCCTCATTCTGATCTGGACACAGAGGACAAAAAAATAACTGGCACCAGTAGAAATAAACTTGAGAGTCTCAGTTTGTTTTGCTACATGCAATCCCCCAAAGGGCACTTATGACTGTTTGGACAGGCAATGCCATTTTCAACCACCTGGAACATATTTGAGTATTGATCTTTATGAACTATCATTGTCAATGTGCACTTTTAGAAGAGTAATTTCTTTTTTGCCTGACCTCAGTCTTTTAGTCTAAGTAGAAATCTTTAGCACTAAGTATAAATCTTTAGCACTAACTGAAACAATAAATTTCTATATCTTTTCTGAGATACCACTTAGGCAAAATTTCTTCCACCTGAAATTGCATATAATCCTTACCCGAAAATAGGAAGCTAAGCCTTTTCTAATTTTCAAATTTCTGCAGCAATTGCATCTTGAAGCCTTAATTCACATTTTGAAATAACAGAGAGCAGCCATGCTGAAAACTGGAGAGGCACAAGTCTATATACTTCAGCTGATACCCTGTGCCATTTCCATGCTGTGAACAGAGAAGGCATTCTGTGCTACTGAAACCATCCTGCTTGCAGAGCTCCTGCTGCAGTGAAAAGTTTGAACTAGCAGCGGCTGGGGGAGCTGAAAATGTTTCTGGCGCAGCCTGACAGCCAAAGAAACACATCTGGGGGTCAGCAGGGCCCTCCCTGCCATGCCTGGAGCCGGGGCAGGGCCACATCCCTCACTTGTGCAGGCTCTGTGTGCCTGGCTCTCCTCAGGCACATCCCGCCTGCATCCCACACCACCGCAGAAATCCCCACGCTCCCTGCCAGGCAGAGCTCCACAGACAGTGCCAGCTGCAATCTGTAGGAAGCAGTGTGAATGTTTCCATGAATTCAGTTGAAGATCATATGCTCGGGGTGTGGCCGTGGGAAAGACCAGTGTATCTTGCACACGGTCCCTGAAGTGCAATTAGTGTTCCTTTAATTGCAAACAGACTTTTCCATATCCTTTCGCAGCATTCCGCCCTCTCTTACCTGAATGACAACCAAAATAAAATGCTGTGGATGTTAAAAATGGCACATAAATCAGACACAAAAATCTCTGCCTTGATAAACTGGAGTCTTACTTGTACAAGAATATCAAATGTAATAAAACATTACAAGTTTATAATAGTTTCTCATAAAACATTACTATTACAGGCACTATAGCTACAGCAGAGGAATGTGCATCAAGCACAGTTATTCTGGTCATGAATTGCATACAAATTTTATTTGCACATAAATATTTACATTTAAGGACATTTTCTCCCCTCCAGATGTAATAATAACAATAATATAAAAGGCAGGAAATGTAATGGAAAAATCTCGGTTTTGAGCTTGTCAAAATTGCAAGCAAATGAAAATTTTCCCTGCAAGCATGGAAAATATTATATGGCTTTTAATAGGTGCCCATATTTTCTGCATAATCACATCCTGCATTTATTTTCCTTGAGAAAAATAAACCTCACAGAAGCCTCAGACTGATTTCACACTCCAGAAAAAAAATCCTTGGCAGAAACAAAGTGCATGGAATTTGATGGGAAGCTTTTATAAGGATGTCTACCCAAATTAAGTTAAAAAAGAATCATTTGAGTCTGTACTTGAATAGAGCAGATCCTGCCATTCTTAAGTCAGTGTCTCAGATATCAGTGCAGAACTCTCAGGCATTAATTTGGCTTTGATGCACAGCTGGGACATCAAACTTTCAGACATTACTTCCTTCAGACTGAGGTACCAAAATCACTGAGAAATGCACTTGGCATACATTTTTAATTTTTTTCCTGTATTCTTTACCATAATAAGACATCTCAAAGGCTCATCCATTTAATGCACCTGCCGAAGCTCCAGACTTGCACCCCTGAAGTGCGACCCTCTCGAAGCCGTATTTGTGCCTCCTGTCCCACAGAGCATGTGAAAATTCAAATTCATCTTGCTGAGAAATTCTGCTCACAGCTGCTTGCTTGGCAGAGATCTGGCTGGGGAGGGAAGGGACAGAGGGAGGGAGGGAGGGAGGAGGCAGAGACAATTTTCCAAGCAATGGGGAAAAACAGTTCAGAACTTTCATCATCAATGGCCTTGACACTGCTGGAGCCAACGGAAACAACATCGCCCGAGCGAGGGAACCATTCACAAATAAAACATCTCCTGCGTTTATTTCTATCATGGCAGCTTATGCCAAGCTTCCTTTGGTGAAATCCAGATTTCTCCTGCATTGGCTTCCTCCTGCTGTTGATAGAGCAGGATATTTGCTGAAACGGGCAGGTGATGAACGAGATATTCTGAATTAATCAGCATTTATGCTGGAGAGAGAATGGTGTTCTCTTCTGAAGCTCTAAGAACAACTGGCTGTGTTTTTCCAAAGGAGATTACAGACACAAGATTTCTGTACTGAATTCTATGTGTATGGAAGTCTTGCTGGCAGGTGAATTCCATAACAGGTACATCTCTTACTGACCCTGTCAGTGATTTTATGGAAGCAAAAATGCCTGGCAATTGATACAGGCCTACACCACCAGAAGAACATTTCATATTAATGTTAACAAGGTTAACATTTCATGAGGTAACTTCTCATTGCCATAATTCCTCCAGGATTCCAAAAGAAATACAAATTTGCAGGAATAAAGCCTGGTTGGTTTCCTCCCCAGCCAGTAAACACATTTCCCTTTCTCAAGAGAGAATTAGAAAACAAGTACTACACAAGTCTATTTGGTTAACACTCAGTGATGAGCGTAGGGTACAGAAATCACAAAATCATTTTTATTCTTGCTGTTCCCTTGCGATATCCCAAGCCTTTACTGACTCTGCAGTGCCAAACACTCCCTGAATATCACTCCAAAACTAGTGGCATTTTACTGATGGCACTAGTTATTCCAGATATCATATAAATGTTTTATAGAGCAGGAAGAAAAGTACTTTTAGCTTTGTCTAAGCCAAGAATGGATTAGATAAAAACCCTGATCAAGAAGGACCCTGAAAACTTTATGCGTATTTGGGTTTTCTACTCTAAAAGACATAATTTCCCAAATATTAATTAAGATGCTGAGATATCAGAAAGCACCATTTGCAACCACCAGAATGAGTAAAATCCACACTCACTGCCACCAGACAACTTCTATCTTTGTAATCATTGCTGATCCTCAGGCTGCTTCATTACTTCACAAAGCTTTGCAGAGCAGAAGGAGATTTTTGATGAGTGTTTTTAAGGAACAGAAAAATTTAAATCTGGAGTGGCCGTCACCCAGAGATCTGAACTCTGAACCCCACTTGGCTGGTGATCTCTGAGGGTCAGGCATTACGTGAAATATGAGATCTGTTGGGAATCAGACTACCAAACTGATGGGAAGTTCAGGCTAATCCAAACGTGGCAGCCAAGTCAGCCACTGAAAATAATGCTATCAATGCACAATCATTACTCTGGGAAGAAAATGGTCTCAGTTCTGGCAAGAAAATCATAAAAAATAGCCCTTCAATGCTGTTTCTCCTGTAAGGTCAAAGAGAAGCACCAAAAAAGAATATAAAGGAAAGACAAGAACAAGAGAATTAAAAAAACCTGATCCTAAATCAAAGAGCTGGGAGTCAGTTGATATATTCAGTAAGGGCTCTGTGAAAGAATTCTTAAGGCATGTGTGGCACTTACAGACATATCTGTTGTGGGTGGCATTTTAACCAGCTTCATGTCTGATAGACAGTCTGTGGAATATAAACAAATTTCAGCTTCTAATTCTGACATAATTTTCATTCCCTGTAGGAGTGAATACCAGTGTGAAGTACAGTGTGTTTAGGATCAGTCCACTTGGATTTACAGTTTTTGAGAAGAACTGACAGTTTTGAAGGCCATAAGCAATAAAACTTTTAATGTGCTGGAAGAAAAAAAAAGGACAAAAAGAAAGGAATTTAAGCGATTTGCCCACCAGCACTTTGCACATTGTGTCACAGCTGAGGTTTAAATATCCATTCAGCAATTAGCAATGGATTTATCATTCATTTCTGTTGGGATTGTCATCAGAAGGACTGCAAATAGAGAGTAAATTACTTGGGTTAAGAGAAAACCTAGAGTAATGAAAAGTCAGGAAAATATAAACCAATATTTCTGCTAATAAATTACCAGTCATTTATCATCTACACCAGTTTTTCACCTGGAGCTGTGAAGTACTGCCTCTGAGAACCAAATCGATACAGCTTCCCATCATGTTCCACCTGCAATTCCAACTCCCAGCTGGAAGCTGGGGATTACCTGCTTGGTGTAATGAAACTCCAGTGCCACCTCCCAGTGAGTAACAGTCCCCTGCAATAGACAGGACTTGATAAAGGTGGCTGGAATGTCTGATTCTGGTCATTGTTTATCAGCCACATCTGATTGTCTTGATTCCTTCATTGCTCCCACAAAACCTAAGAGGAATTGGAAATCTCTTTAAACATAACCACAAAGCAATCACAGCCCTGAAGCAGGCCATCCTGACAGGGGACAAGAATGTTAAGGAAGGACTGGAAGCATGAGAAAATTGCTTTTCATAGAATGTATTCCTAGAGAAAACTGTGAAAAACACTACAATGCAAAATAGAATACAACTCACCTTAAAATAGCATGTGTAATGTTAGTGCTATTTATCCATTTTACACCACAGCACATTCAAAATCCAGCACCTGATAATTACCATTACTGAGGATCAATTTAAAAATCTGCAGACATCAGAGTCAAGCCTTCTCTTAGATTTCGAAACACTCAAACTAAAAGTGACTTTGAACAACTCTACATCCGTTTAGTTGGGGGAATTCATACACAGTGTTCAAAGTACACCAAGGAATTCTCAAATCCCTGCACTCCAACCAAAACAAAGGAACTGAATGGGTGTCAACTTCAGAAGCTAACTTGAGCTTTTTAAGTCCCAGCACCACCAACTATTTTGCTCTCCAAAAAATACCCCAGAGACACCCACAGCACATGCTGCTGCAGTGGAAATGGACCTGCCCAGCTAATCAGGATCATCTTTTTATTTTTAATTGACCTTTTACAATAGCAAAGGGTGATCAACACATGCAAATATTGCAGAGAGCACAAAACTATTAGAAATAAACCTCTGTCTCTCATTTTGCTTGCTCAAATCTGCAGGTGGGGTGTTTGAGACCAAAAGATTCTCTACTACAGCCTCCATTTGCACCATGGTTGCACTCAGTCGTGGCTGCACACATTTGCCAGTGCTGCTCCTCCCCAGTGTGGGTCAGGAGACAGATCAACACCAAAGGTTAAATTCCCTGCCTGTCACAGAGCTCCCTGTGCCCTCTGAGATGCCCTGGGGGTGTCAGAGACACTTGCCAAACCTGGCCCTGATGGATCTGCTGTATCCTGATGGACTGAGCCAGGCCTGGTGGGTTTCCCAGGAAGCAGCAGGTGCCAGAGTGCGGGATCATCCCATCCCACCCAAACATGCAACACTACAAACCCTTCCCCTACAAACAGCTGAGCTGAAGGAACAGGAATAATAATCATCATTTTTAAAAAAAGAGCCCCTCCTAACCAAACCCATTAAAAAAAAAATCAAAAATAAAATTTGATAAGGAATTTAAAAAAACACACTGCATGTTTGCATTCTGTTTGGTTTCACTGAAGTCACTGAATCATTACATGCCCAGAGCAGAACCAAACAAGTCAGAACCAAAGTTCCTGAGGAAAGGGGGTCACACACACTGGGCCCTCTCCAAGGGCTGCAAATAAAGGGCACCTTGCTAAGCACAACTCTTAGAGAAACCCCAGCAAGAGCCAGGAGAGCAGGAGGAAAATTTTTGGTGAGCTCCCAGCACAGAGCTGACAGCTCGCCTCAGCAGGGCTGGAAGGATCTGGAACACAACTGGAGCAGTTTTGCAGTGACTGCAGGGCCCCTGCCCCAGGACAGATGAGCGCTGGGGCTGCCCTTGCTCTGTCCTGTTTACACAGCTCCTTTCTGCAGGAAACAGCTCCTCCCAGGCTGGAGGGACCAAAGAGTCAAGTGATCTTGAGAGGAGGTGGAGGAAAGGGTGGTATTCCTTCCCATCAAAGATCATTTTTTACTTAAATATCATTCCCTGTTGAGCTTAGACTCTTGTTTCTGAGGCTGTAATTGACACTGATGGGCTTTGCCAAGCAGCCCTAAAAACAGCAGCTCTGAAGGTATAACCTTACAAAAGAAGTACAGGAGCCCCTTTCCCTGCTTCCCAAGGGAGCTCAAAGAAATGTATCTTTGTAGAGACAATATTTGGCAAAGAGATTGATATACTCAAGGGGAAATGCTATTCTGCACTGAAATAAGACCAGGCTGTAAATCCAAATAGTCCCTTGAAAAATTAGTAAGTGCTCTCAAGTGTTTCACCACATCTGGAAGAGCTGAAAAACTCAAACAGAACATGTACTAAAAATAAATAAATAGATAAATAAATAAAGTGGATCCACATTGCTCTGTGAGGTCTAAGTTTCGCTCAAGGTCTCTTCCATGGTGAGTATTCAGCTGGAAGTTAAGGGCCCAAGAGATTTTTGTGAAAGCAGAAAGGGATATCCTGAGTCACAGGCACCAGCCCAGCAATGCAGCTTCCAACAGCCAGGACTGTGTGGATTGTGTCAGGAGCTTCCCTCATTACTGCCCTGGGTGCCCATGGAGTCTTCTTATAATTCCACTTTTGCTATCAAAACTGTTCTATTTATGGAAGATTACTACACTTTAAGTAATAGGTTCCTACTCTACAAAAATCAAACGATGACTTTTAATTACTTCTTATTTCTCAATATACTCAGGTAGTGAGCTTTGAAAGGTACACTGTGTAATTCTAATATACTTAGTGGGAAAAACAATTTTCACAATTTGCACAATTTAGGCTGTGGAAAGTCTATTTCTAACTTCACTCTCATTTGTATTTGACCTCTGACTAGTGTAACTTGAAATTTTCTTTATGACAGTCTGTTCTAGGCTTCGAGGCAAAAAAAAAAAATTCTAAACTCAAAACAAAACAAGACAAAAACCTCACCCAGTTTGTATTAAACTCAGACCTCTGCATGTCCTGCTGTTTTCTACCATGAAATAGCTGAGTGAATTTCTCTCAGCAACATCCCCTGTCCTGCAGGACTGTGACAGAGTGGAGATGATCACCGTGGGACTGCACTGGTTTCCTGGCAGAGGTGGTTATGACGTACTTGCTGCTCCATCCTAAGGTCTGTCAGCATTCCTTGTCCCAGCTGGATCTGCACCCCAGAGGGACAGCTGAGGAATTACTGCAGTGTCTGAGCTGTGGGTTTCAGAATCAGCTGCATTTATGTCCAAGGGATGAAATGCTTCAGTAACTTCTGCGTTATTGCACGTTAATTCCTATTCGTACTGAAGCTCATAAAAGTAAGAAAGCAGAACTGCCTAAATTATAAAACTCTAAAATTTCTGATGGCAAATCTTTACACTCTTAAGACAAATTTATGTCCTATGCAACAGTCAAAGAGCTACAAACTGTTTAAAACCTTGAAAATCTCTAAGTTCTCTCATTTTTTGTTACACATGGCAGTTAATTTGAATTAAGGTTTTTTAATTTAGCTACAGAGACAGACTTGTTGAGACAACTACAAATGTGAGTCTTCATACTTTTATCATTCTCCCTGGGCTATTCTCACAGCTTGATGGCACACTGGGAACTGACTGCTCCATGCCATTTCTGCAGAGTTACTCCCCTGAAGTGCATCCTGGCTTGTCAGGTCTCCCTGCCCAGAAGAAACCTGGGTGTGATCCTGGCTCTTCCCTGATAAGCTTCTTCATTGCAGAAACTGTGATTTTATTTCATTTATTCTTTCCATACTTCATTGACCTTTGCACTATCATCAGGCAAAACACAGTCACTGAAGTGTGACTAACTTATTGAGGGCATCAAAATTATTAAAATGCACAATGCTTGATGCTGACATTATTAATCCAATTTCTTGTAGATGAAGGAAGTAGCAAAATTTGAGTAGGTGGAGTGTATTGATCCTGCCCTCGATAACCCAGATGTTCAAAGTGTCTTCATGCACAGTTCCTCACCATTCCTGAAGAAGTGAAGCTGCACTCTTAGCCAATGCTTAGGGGGCAAATCAGAATTTTGTCACTCTGACAAAATTTTGTCACTTGGACAAAATCTGACTCTCTTTGAGCCTTAAGTTTGGTAAAGTAAAAAACTAAGTTAGGGAGTTGTTGCTGATCAAAGCTCCAAACAAAACACAAGCATGCCTTCCTTTCTGTGCTAATTCTAGGAGGAGAAGGAAGTCAACACAATTAATGGCTGATAATTATAAAAATACTGTGTTACTTTATATAGTGCAGCATATCGCTTTCATAAACACTGAAGATGTTACATTCAACTCCTTTCAGTTAAGTCTGGATAATATTATATACTATCTTGTTAGCTAAATGTGTAGTTAGATTAAAGATATGTGAGTCTCAGAGTACTACATAGTTCCCAAGACCATTAGGGAGAAATTATTTTTTCTGTAAACAAGTAATTGAAAAATAAATTCAGTTTCTTAATGTGCCATATACATTTTTTTTTTTCCATTTCAGGAAGCACCATGAACAGGGTATATACAGAAATCAAAAGGAGGATACAAAAGCTCACTGGTCTATATGTGATTCAAGATGGGAAATCCTATGTCCTGAGAAAAAAGGTTCCAATTAAATTACACCTGTGAAACAACACTAAGTATTCTAAAATAAATGAAAAGCATGAATTGCATTACAATATAAAAATATAATATCCTGACCCTTGAAATATTCGGATCCCTGAAAACAACATGTCACTGCTAACAAATCAAAAACATCTGTTTTTACAACATTAATTGGTCTTAAGAGTAATTTGTTGTGGAGAAAAATTCTGAAAAACTTAAGAATAAAAAAAATCTTCAGGATGGGACAGAAGGTAACAGTGAGGAAAAGATTTCAATCCCAGTATCTAGAAACAAACTGGCACATTATCTTCAGCTCATTGGAAACCTGGTACATTTGTCAGTTTTACAACATTCTCCAGCTGCAGCTGCAAGGTACAAATATGCACAGGACATGGTATGAATGTAGAGCATGATCATACACTGACCCCTTGGAACCATTCAAGCCTGAACATTTCTGGCCCTCATGTTATAAAAGTTGCCTAATAATCACTTAAAATTTGTAAAAGCTAAACTACTTTCTCAATTGCAATAGTCAAGAGCCAACTCACAAATTAGGAGCAAAGGAAAACAAAATCAAGTTCATCAGCAAATACAACCACCTTTGACTTGAGACCAGATTATTAGTAGCAAGTCCTCTCTGACCTGACTTATTTTGGAGACACGTGGTTTCCATGTGTTGCTTCTACTGTTGCAGATCTGCAGATTGGGACATAAAAACTCTGTACAAATTTATAGTAGGAGGAGTGAGATGGTGCTGAGGCTGGTGCCCAAAGACTGGGAATGGATGAACAAATTCAGCTCCTCAAATAGGAAGCTGCTCTCAAATAAATATCTGGATAAACCAAGTAGCCTTCTGTATATTTAATGTTATCCAAGCCCCATCATATTATGAACAGAGTGCACAGAGGCACAATAATTTATCTAGTAAGAGCAATTTGAAACTAAGCTTATGAATGTTTGCTGAATTAAGGATAATAAGAAGAGGCTAGTACAGGTCTCAGTGCAAAAACACTTATCAGTTTACCAAGAGCTGGATTTTCTCCCTCAGAAGTGAATATATGAGTATATTATGCTGTTAACATTTCGTCATGAGCCACTGCAACAGCATGTAGGAGCTAGAAAACTACATTTTTTCCCCAGGAAAACACCTGTAAGTAAATAATGATGAATTCTAAAAGAGCACCGTACACCATTCTGCAGCCACAAGTTATGCTGACCAATGCTTTCCCCCCCCTCCCATTCATCACATAGATAAAGGTTTCCTCCTAAAAGGCTAATTAATTTAAATTTATCAGATTATCAAACTTTATTTAAGGGTAATATGGATGCTAATAAATAAATACAATTTAAACCACACATATCTTACTAGTTTACCTATTACAGACCCCAGGAACCATAAATAGGAGTCACTACTGGAAAACATCTATTTGTCCACACAGGTAATGTGTGGCAAATGTGTTTTTCTTTGAGTGATTATGTTTACTGATTTCCATCAGTGAAAAATGACAAACATTTCCAGTGAGCTCAATCCCACTTCCCTGAGAAGAAAACAAAAACAAGGAGCAGCACCAGCTGCTTGGCAGGGCTGTGCTGGAATGATAACATGGTCTCAGGGCGCTCTTGCTCAGGCCATGGAATTAATTACTGGTGAGTAATTAACTCAGCCACAGCACTGACAGTTGCTTCACCTTGCCCAGCAAACAGCCTGCATTGCTCGTGGTGCTCTCTGCCTCCACACAGAGATTCCCAGAATTAGCTCTGCATGCACTGCACATCTTGAGCAACATTAGAACTGAGGAGGGGACCCTGTCAGACTATGAAATATGTACATCTAGAAAGGATTTGTGGACAAGGAAAATCTGATTTACCACTAGCATAAAGCTCTGTACTATATCTACCTGAAACTAAGCAATAAACCCAATTTTATCTAATAATATCCACCCATTAATTCGAGTGAATCTTCATTAGCGATCCAGTTCTAATTAGAAAATTAGTATGAACCATTCTATAGTTCATTCTGCAAAACTTTCATCACCCTCCAATTTAACAGACTCTTGTTCATAAGATTACACTTGTTTATAAGAGAATGGAAAATGATAAATCTGAATTTAAAAAAACCCAACAAAAACATTAACAAGGGAAGGGGACAAAGAAACAAGCTAAAATTACACAAAAGTCCTTTTAGACAAAGTGACAAAGGAAGAATAGCAACCAAAAAAAAAAAATTCAACCCAAAAGCCAAAAAAGAAAACCAATGAAACCACACACCCAACAAAGCCACACCACATCAAAGAAACTCAACCACAAGCTCCGCTGTAACTGTGTGATTGTGTAGATTTCTACACTTCCTTGGAAAATGTTCCAGATTTGTTGGAAATCTGGACAGGGCTCTCATGAGAACAGGCTTTCTGATGATATTTTAGATACTCCCAGGTTATGAGCCTGCCAGAAGAAACGCAAGAGCAGCCTTTTTCCATAGTAGTTTTGTACTTGGATTCCAACTGCGGCAAAAGAGGAGGAACTGCAGAGATGTGTAAACTTAGACAGGGATCGGTCACAAAACTTTCCACTTTCCTGACCAGGGCACAATATGGTACAGTCTGGATTTTAGGGAAGATGCAAGAGAAGTCTGATTTAATTCAACTCACTCCAGACTTTTCCAGTTTTGAAAAAAAGCTTTAATTGGTGCTACTTAAAACAAATGCCTGACAGGAGTCACAAGTCACAGCGCTATTCAGTTTGTTACCAAATGGTTTTCCAATGAAGATCAAGGATTCCCGTGCTGAGCACTGTGCTGTGAGCTGAACAGGAAGGATCCCTGCAGCTTACAGATATGGCTGGTAAATAAAACAGGATGCCGCAAAGGTTACCTTCCTCACACAAAACAAGGAAAATATCGAAGCAGTTGGAAGACTGAGAAAAGGGATCTTCCATCAGCAACAACAATAACATGCTCACTACATTTTGGAGATGGGGGGGAAAAAGCAATGTAACAACTGATTTTCTGTTACTCCTCAATGCTGGCAACAATACTAGAGGCAGTTTAATTTCTGAAAACAATGACATAACCACAACTTCCACACGTGTATCTTGCACTTCTTTGCAAGAGATGCAGCTTAGAAAGAGGTGTTGTGAAAACCATGCTTTCATGCAGTCAAGACAAAATAAGCTAAAAAGGCTTCTGGGAAAGGAGATTCCTAGCTCAAACACCTTTTGTGTTATTGACATAAGTTTGCCTTTATGCTTTGTTTTATTACAACATATACACTCTGTTTTTATGGGGAGAGAACAGTAAGTTCCTCCAGAGGGGTGCAGAAAAGTGGAAATCCTTTATCTAGACATTTGTGAAAACAGACAGCTTTGGAAATGCAGCTTTGGAAAGCCCACGACTCTTGGAGCATAGGGAAAGGAATGAAGACACATTTGGTTATTACACAGAGATTCTGGCAGATGAAGAGTCAATACATCTGAGGAACACAAAGCAGAATGAAAATAATTACTTCCATCTCTTGGGGCATTTACCTTTTCAGCTGGGAATAAAGGTCTAGATAATCTAAATTCCCAGGAGCAGCACTGGTTTGTCTTTGAAAGTTCAGGTTCTGCAAAGTGGGGCAGGAAGGGCAGCTGAATCTCTTCAAACAGAGAAGTTGCTAGATAAATTGGTGCCCTTCCTGTTAAGCCAAAAGGGCCCCAAACACACAGAATCCATATGACCCATGACATCATCAAACACTGGAAGCTGTTAACCAAATGCCCAGTGTCAGGAAACAACCATCTGTCTGTGACAAACTTGAGGTCTTCCCTCTCTCTGGGACTGTAACTAATTTATTTTCTATCAAAGTTTGCTTACAATCTTTCTCTCTCTTCTCTCATCAAAAGAAGGCTTTTCAGCAGTCACTTGCAGGTTTCCCCTCTGGAAACCCAAAAGAAATTGGTTTTAACCTGCTTTGTGGTTACCTTACTGGAATGATATTTACCAAAAAAACTAGTGCTCTTTGAACTGGTCACTCTCTAGGAAAACTGATGTAAAAAATCATCACCTGTAATCCTTTTGTCATGCTCAATGCTCTGAGTATTTAAATGTTTGCTTAAAAAAGTTACCAGTGGATTCTGGAAATCCACATGTATTGTAGATTTGGAGCTTGGAACTTTTAAAGTTCAATAAAACTGCTTGCCTTCATCCACATAAGATCATGTGGTGTTTTAGGAGGAACATCTTAACTACTGTTCTGCAGTTAATTGAGACAGAAATACTGTTGATTGGCATTAATTAGTTTCTTTAGTTTCTTTATTTTTACACTAAGCAGTTCACATGGCCCTTCCTATACCAAGTGATACATATTTTTTTTTTTTAAATAGATACAAGTAACATTAGTAAATAACTACTGAGCATCCTCTGTATCTCACCTTTCAATAGTAGGAGTGCTGTGCACCCAATGTACAAGAAATTTTCAGCATCACATACTTACTCTTCAATATTTTCTAGTTTTTCCCTCTGCATTTTAAACTGCTTTTAAAGGGTTTGCAAACCTTTGTGTGGCATTCACATGCTCTGAACACGACACCTTCGCCCAGGGCTTTTTCTCCTGAGAAGCTGAAACACAGCGAGAGGTCTCAGAGAAAAAGGAAAACAATTCTTATCTCATTTGCTTCTCCTGTGTTTTGCTCATGCCGAATGTGTTTGGAAATTGTTTACCCAAAGGTGATTGCCTGATTGGACTCTGGTGTGAGTTGTTTTGGCTCATTGGCCAATTGGGGCCAAGTTGTGTTGGGACTCTGGAAAGAGTCACCAGTTTTCAATTATTATCTTTTTAGCATTCAGTAAGTATCTTTTCTGTATTCTATAGTATAATATAGTATAGTATAGTATAGAATAGTATAGTATTCTTTAATATAATATAGTATAATAAAGTAATAAATTAGCCTTCTGAGAACATCGAATCAGATGCATCATTCCCCCCCCCCCCATCAGGGTTGCCTGCATTTACAATACCTTTGGCCTTGCTTTGTGCTCTGGGCATCATCCACACAGTCTCACTAAGATGTGGACTTTGTCAGCGTGCTCCTTGTAACCTGAAGGGTTTTCTAGGATTGAAGACTCAAAAGGAGTCAGAGAGCTGAGGAAAAATGACTGGTCCATAACGAGCCCTTTGTCAAAGTGGACAAAAGCTGTACAGCTTAGAAGAGCTTTCAAGGAGCAGCATTAATGCCAGTGTCCCCCGCTGTCACCTCGTGTCCGTGGACGTGTCCCCTGCTCCCCTGCAGGAAGGTGCCGGCTCGCGTGCAAAGGGATCCTCGGCTGCCAGACTTCCCCTCTCGGCCCTGCTAACCCCAGCCCTGACCTGCAGTACCCTCAGTTTTCCATTCCTCAGCCTCTCTTACGCAAATATAGCCCAGGATTCCAAATTGGGCTGTGTTTATTCCAGGAACACAAAGACAACCGTTTTCACAGCTAACAAAGTGGCACGTCTTGATAAAAAAATTGAGCCTTTTCATACAATGCCGAAAACAAATGCAGTTTTCATCAGCATCCCAAATCCCTGTGGACTGGTTTCTAGTCTATTTTACTAATTTCTGGATGTCTACGCCAAATTCATGTCTTCCCAAGTTTGTCTGAATTCCCTCTTGCTTGATCTCCTTATTTCACATTAGCTGGAAACCTTCTCCAATGTTTCCAACTGTGCCCATGAGCAGGTGTCTTTCAGGCAGAAAGTTAATTCAACTGCCCACAGAAACAGCCCACAATTGTTGCTTCAACCAGGTGTTATTTTTCATCTTTACCTTTTAAATAAAACTGAAATGATTTGGATTCCAAGCGCTGCAAACCACGGAAAATATCCTAGATGTCAAAAAGCACCGCTGCAAATAAGCCGTTTTCTTTTCAAAATTCAAAAGCAACACATTTTTCTTTTAAATGGTCTACCTAAGTTTTCCAGTACAACAGCCCCATCACAAGATTTTGTGATTTCATTTTGCTAAGTACCTTAAGGCTAATTTGCAGTTTGACGGTGAAAAACTTCCTTTTGTCTTTACTTTTTCAATGATGATAGTTACCCCATACTTTAAAAATCCATACATTTATCATAAATATGGAAAAGCAGCTTTCCACAGAGCTGTTAGAAAAAAACTTCATTTCATCAAATTGACCTTTGCTAGAAAATGAGCAGTTCATAGCCTTACAACACCAATTAGTAACAGGGTGCTGACAAATAAAACAAGCTGGTAAATATGAATCTTGTGCATAACAAGATTGCACAAGAAAATATACTGCAATGACCCTGTCTGAACATCCTGTAATGGCCCATTGTTCCTCTCTATTACTGTCATTCAGCAGATTTTTTAATAGCGGATGCGTGGCAGCGCAGGAACCAAGGCAACGTGGGACTGCACGTGCACGAATCCTGCCCATCCTGGAGGTGAGCAGACAGCCCTGGCACTCCTGAGCTGCTCTCTGCATGTGGAGATCCGCACAACCACCCCACACCTCTGCAGAACTCAAATGAGACAAATAACAATATTCAGCTGTAAGTGCCTGAGTGGTTTGTGAACTGAGGAGAGAGCAGAATCCTTTTACCTGTCAAGGGTAAATTACAGGAACAACAGGAATTAATAGTGGAAAAATCATAAATTCTGAGAGATTGTGGAGTCTTTTAGACAATACATGGTGGAAGAAACAGGAGGTGTCCTGTTCCATAGATGAATAGGAAAGGTGGTAATAAAGATCTTCCAAGTGTGACAGCTGGGTGTCTCACCTGCTCTCTGTGTGGGGAAAGATGAGCTAACTGAGCACTGCAGTTACTGACACCTGAACTAGACCACGGACTGAAACCCAGCATCTGGTTTTGCTGTCTAACTAAAACACTGAATAGACAACTGATTTCATAACCATTCTGTGAATTCATGTCACAGACAAGCAGTGGTTTCTCACCGGTTACAGGAATCTTGCTGTTTATCAAATTCTGACTGGCCACAGGACATCTGATTGAGCCTTGTCCCTGCAGTGAGAGTTATGCTAAAGGCAACATCATTCCATTTACTGATTTCTTCAGTTCACTTTCCTAAGGGAACAACATTTTAGGGTTCAGACTTTTTTTTTCCCTTTGTGCATTTGTTATTCCTTCCATCACTTTGTCTTCCTTGCTACCAGGCTTCATTGTTTTACTGTTAATTAGCACTCAAGGAAGGAGGAGTTGGACAATGTCCTGCTTAAAATCTGTAAATGTTTAGAAATATAAAAGCTCAGAATTCTATGAAACACAAGGGATAAAGAAATGGTAAAAATAAAACAAAACAAAACAAAACTCTGGCTTAACAATTTCCACATTCCTGTATGGTGTAAAGCTATTTTTGAACACTTTGGTTTGGCACACGTGAATTCCCTGAGGAAGCTGAGTTATCACCCATAACTCTGTCATGCCAGTTTGTCCTCATTGGACAATATAAACTTCTCTTGCCTTGCCTAAGCTGACTTAGAAAGGGTTTTGGTCCCTAAAATCTGCTTTGAACCAGGGTTCTTTTGGTGCTGTGCACCCTGGAGGTGGCAGCAGCCCCTGCCATGCTCCGGTGCCCCAGTGCCCCCACAAAGACAGCACAAGTATTCTGCCAGCCTTCCAACAAACCCTGAATTACTGCCATGTCCTTCACTGGGCTGTAATGTGACTCTAGGAAAAGCTTAGCATGTCAGCAGACTATTTTATATCCCTGCAGCCCTAAATAAAAAGTGTCCAGTTAAACTACATTGTCTGAATTCTCCCCCTGGACTGCATGCACAGTTTTCAGAAGAGCGATCTTCTGTAAAGAAAGATTTCTACTTGTGCAAGCTCTGCTGAAATAACTGAGGGAGAAAAGGGAGAAGAAAACCCAGGCCCAGCAGCTATGCCAGTGGATCATGCTGAAAGGTTAAAAACATCTGAGTGATTTTCCTAGGTGCTCTCTAAATGCTGATAGAACACATCGAGCACACCGGGTTGGGGGAACAAAAGGCTCTGAAAGGACCATGCTGTGACTTCCATCATCAACCCAATAATGACACTTTAAAGAATTGAAGATGGACCAAGATCACCTCCTTTAGTCAGAAATTAAGAATTTCCAGAATGAGAAACTAAAAATACATTCAAATGAATACAACTGTACTCCAGACAGAACTGTTTGAGCTTCCAATTGTAACCACTACTCCTGTTTTAGATAAAGCCTACACTGTGATAGCAAATAAATATGAAACAAAAATCTGTTTTCACTTGTGTGTAATCCGTGGCAATGTTAATTGGACCTAAGACATAACACACAGAAAATTACATCTGATACAATCTTTCACACCTTCCTTAGGGAAAAACGATGGAAGGTGACATCCTTGGGCTCTCTAGGACAAGGACAAGACTACAACAGCAGAGTTTAACTTGATGGGAATTCTTACTCTTATTTGCATATTGCTTTCTAAAGTTCTTCTTTTCTAGGACTATAATTTCCCATTTGTTTTCAGCAGAAAGGCTTTCATTTCCTGACACACACACACACAATTAACAGATTGAAACCATTTTTTTAAATCCCTCTTTACCCACTTCTTCTAAAACTGGAGAGGAAAAAGAAACAAAAATCCACCAAAAAACCAAACCAAAACAAAGGAAAAACACAAACCCTCCCCGGCAAGCCCCACACTGGGCTGGCACGAACATAACCACAAGAAAGGCAGCAGCTCAGCTCAGTGTTGAAGTGCCTCCTTAGCATGTGCTTTTTTCCCAGCTGCTGCCAGCCACACACAAACCCTGCGCAGCCCCAGTGGCCCTCCGTGCATTTTAATGCAATAAACAACACATTTAATAAAGAATGAAGAATGTGCAGCGGTAGCCACGCAGAGAGGGCTTGAACAGCGCTCAGGAAAGAGCCTTAATTTGGCTTTCCTGAGCTCGCTGGAGGTAACTTTTTGCCCAGAACACAGTGAGTCAATGCTGAAGAGGTTCCCCACGGCGATGTTACGGTACGAGGATGATGGCTCTGAAGTTCAACAGGGTCATTTATGGAAAGGGCTCCCACCCCCACCTTCCCCTTCCAAGAAACTGGACGTGTGAAGACAGACATTTCTCTGAGAGGAAGGATAAGGCAGAGGTTAATTTCATCTGCATGAGGCAGCATAGGATAAGCTGTTGGAAATACTGTCAAGCCACGTTCTTAATGCCTGGCAAAGTGACTCACTCAGAGTCATCACAGGAAAGGAAGTTGAATAGAATCAAAAACGGAACAGGATGGGGGCTTAAACAGGAGAAAGAAGTGAGAGAAAGGAAACTGGATTGTTTAAAGTAGGCTGAGGTTACAAATTCTGGAATGAGATTATTTTTAAAATACATATATAAAAGACAGATCTGTAAAAATATATGTGCCTATATAAAAATACATGAATGTATGCATGTATTGGTAAAAAAAGTTTCTTTCCACTTAAAGAGAGACCTGTATTTGTGGATTGCCTTCCAAAGATGCCTGCTGAGGTACTTGTTTAAGGTGGAATTAGCATGGTCTGGGAAATAAACAACAATCCCCTTTAGAAACCCACACATTTTTAAGGATCATATTCCTGTTCCACACAATATCAAACTCTCAGAATATGGAGCTCCAATCTCATGTAAAAATCCACCACAATACGACATCACTACATCATTCTCTAAAGAAACACTAAGAAATAAAGTAGTCTTTTTTTTTTTTCCCCACACAAAAAAATTCAACATTGGCTTTTACTTGAAACTCTGTGACACAGGGCAAAGTTTCTCTTCTCCAAACTTTTTTACTGTGGAAGTTTGGATGATCAGCCACCTCACATATCAATTTCTGGTAAGTAAAACACAAACAGTGTGCAGACTGTCTCACAATGTAAGTCACTTGCAGAAGCACCTCCTTGACTTCATCACAGCTGAAAACACATCACTAATGCAAGAGAATGTTCACCAACACAAAGAGCAATTTCGGTCCCCAAAGAAGATGATAAAAACATTTTTTTAATATCATCAAGGCAATACTGAACTGAGTCACAGCTCTTTATGTTTCAGCCACGTCACCTGTGGGTACAAGTTCTGTCTGTCCTTTTTCATGTTCAAGGGGACACACAGAAAGATGAATAGACACATTAAATCATATAACTCAAAAAACCAAATTTCACACTTAAAAAGGCATGCCTGGTCAAAAAATTGTTCTGGAAAAACATACTAGAATAAATATTTCTAAATTCTTAAAAATATTATCTCTGTTTGTGTAATATTTCTTATTTAATCCCCAGAGTGACACCTGCTGGATTTCACTAACTGAAACTAAAGGGCAGATATTGCCATTATACAGAATATCTCAGGATAATAGTTGCAAAAGCATGCCATTTTAGCAATAAAAGGCTGCAGAGTAGAATACTTTCCCTCCATTTAGGGTACTAAATAAACACATGGATGCAACCACAGAAAAAGGAAGTAGAGTGTCTAAAAGTCTTACTCATTTCTGAAAAGTAAGTCTTTTAACTTCTATCTAGGAAGGATTCTAGGACATAACATTTGGTGACAAATTACATTAACTGATGAAAATATTAACATGGAAAAAATCCTTTTAAATACTAAAACAAATGATTTTAGGTATAACAAAAACATTCTCAGTACATCCTTTGTTTTACTTTAATGAAACTCTAAAACTCTACCAGAATTGCCAGTACATAAAATTTATGAAAATTAATTGACAAGATTTTACCAGTGTAATGGGCGTGGAAAAAAGAAAGGAGAAAATCAAAATGGTAATTCAAAGAGTGATGCTTTGTGCCCATACACACATTCAAGACAGTGCAGTTTTCAAGCTGATAATATCAAAGAATAGGTGGAAAAGATGATGAAGTTTTTAGGAACCCAAGATATTCAGCCTAAACATTCAGTAAACAGTGTATGAGTTAGGTGTAGGTGCTTTGAACATAGTAATCAAAAGAAAAAAAATTACTAATTTCTTTGGTTGGCTCTCTGTTCATGGTATTACAGGGGAAGTCAGACTGGTATGGGCTTCATTAAACAAATTCATCACTAACTTTTGGGGGGATATTTATCCAAATGTAGCCTGTATGTCCCAGATATAAAACCAAAAATGCAACATTGTTTTATTTTCTAAAATCCAGTCAGAATGGTCAGCTACAACTTAAAAATGGCCAAAACTGCCAGAAGCGGCTTGAGTGTCACTTAGGATATACTAAAATGCAACAGCCTCAGACAAACATGCAAATTTACCACAAGAGTCTGATTTCTTTTCTTGAAGGAAGAACATGGCTTTTCTCAAGGAAAGTCTTTTTCGATGCATTAGAACGAGTTAAGTGCATTTCAAATGCATGTTCCCAAAGAAAAGCAACTCGAAATAGATGACTTTAGGACAGCATATACTGCAGAAATGATTGAAAGTGTTTGAACAGAGCTAGGGCAGAAAAAGGATGACTTTGCTGGGAAAATGTAAACAGTATAAACAAACTTGGGAGACTGAAGCATGAGAGACAACTGTTAAAACTTTAAAAATGTGAAAGTTTAGCCTTTCAGCTCTGCCCAGATTCTAAAATAGAACAAAAAGTGTAGCTAAAGACAAATGGTCTCATGGAACCCAATTTCATAAGATCTTCTATTTTACCACACTGGCTGTGGAATTCTCCAATAAGGTAACAGGTAAGAAAAAGGCTGTTTTCTGCTGCTCTTTGTACAAGTTTCTTACACTGAAAACATCAGAACTGCCAACGTGAATACAAAAAGTAAAAACAACAGGTTGTGTCCACATACAGAAAGCTTTCTCTGCTTTGTTTCAAACATTAGATGTATGCAAGTCAGAATATTAGCATGTGTGATTCCCCATTTTCCAAACAAAGGATAAGGTCTAGAGTTAATTTCCTTTGAAAGTTTCTTTGTAAACTTAAATTCTCTCTTTAGTTGCTACATTGGCAATAATGGAAATCAGCATGAAATGGACCTGCGTGCATTGTATGCAGAAATAATATACCAAATATGTTATTATATGTCTAATACACATAAACACATATAAAACCACACTTATTTTACTGCTAAAAGTTATTTGTTAGCCAGCTCACATCTGTTTTGATGGTAGCAGTGTTCATTCCTTCCTCGACACAGCAGTACCGAGGATATAGTTAATTCCAGAGCTCTGACAATTTGCTACACCAAACACTAAAAATACTTCCCAGGGACAGAGCAGTTCCACGAGCAAGTGAAGGCTGTTTTCAATAAGTTTTCAACAAGCTTGGCTGAGGAAGCCGCTGCACATGGACACAGTGACAGAGCTTTGCAGAGCAGAGGTGGCAGGGGCACCGAGGTGAGGTAAATGCTGTGTGTGTGTGTGTGCACAGGGGTGGCAGCTGGGCAGCAGCACTGAAGGGATTTTGGTACCAAGTCAAGAACATCGTAAACACGTTGGCAACAGATGGGAACAGCTTCTAAAGGAGAAATCCTGCTTTTCCTAACTGTTTTCCTAACTGTGGACTTGGACTTTCCTCAATGGCTTTAATAGATAGGTTATGCCCAGCATTTACTACAGCAGTGACTAGATACACTTCTTTTAAATGTCACTGAATACATGTTATTATTGAAAACATACCAGTATAAAACATATCATTTCTTCCAAATGACCACAAACCCATTTCAATTTCATGACTGCATGGCTTCATGGACTTCTATGGGTCCAATCTTACCCAGCTCCTGCACAAGCCAGGAATGCTACTGGAGAAAGATGATTGCCTCAAATGCACAGAATACAGCAGCAAGTTAGAAATTATACAGGTGTCAAAGGAAATCTTTTAGTGTGCTTTCTCCCCTCAGTACTTAATTCCATCCTGGTCTATAATCTGAACAGCAATTCCGAGATAGCCCATGGAACAAACCTGTATAAGTACCTTTACTGACCCAGGTAAGACATTGGTCACCCAGTGAGACACAGGCAGATCTGTTTTTCAAATGATCACAGGCATCATCTGTTTTTCAGATCATATTTTTCAACAGAAGTACTCAAAAATTACACAAAGTACCAAAAAAACCCGCTGCCAACAGACAGCAGAACGTGCGTGCCTGGATGGATGACCATCTATGTATAATTCCTTCAAAAGAAAAATACCCACATTTAGGAATGTCTTGCCCTTTGACAGTCAGTGGAAAAGTTCCCACTGGCTCTCAGTGGGCCAGGATTTCAACAGCAGTGCTCTAGCAAGAAAAGCCTGTTCAAAGGGACAAGTGCTCCATCTCTTAACACGGAGAAAGACCCCAACTGATCAGAAACTCAGGGTGCAGTAACATTGGAAGTTGAAAGGACACACATAATGCAATTCTTGGATCTGAAATCTATCTTAGATATCCAGGTACTTCATTTTGTCCAGTGAAAAGTTCAGTCACAGTGTTTTATATCAATGCTCTGCCTGTCTCTGCTTTAACCTGCAAACAATGTAGATTCTGCCACCCAGCCTGCAAACACGCACGTGTCTGTCACATCCTCTGTAGGCACACACACCTCAACCTACACCAGTTGCTTGTAAAGAACAACAAATAAGAATCTAAATCATTTAGCTGGTGTACTTCTAAACACAGTTGTTCCCACTGCACTGATCATTAAAACAACATAAGCACCTTTTATGTGAAGCGCCATCTCCATTGACTTAGTCACCAAGTGCCTTTTGCCAAAACTTTTGATTTGATTTCCAAAGTTGGATAAAGACTTTGGGATTGCTCCTATATGCAGTGAAATAATGAGAGTTCAAGCAAACTAGAGAAGAAAACATCATGCGAATGCAGATTATTATTCTTAATTAAAAATTTCAGACAGTACCACAGCATGTGTACTTTAAAACACATCTGTTTTCAGATGTGGTCTTATATTGATCGAAACCTAGAGTGCCTCCCTCGAATGCAGTGAGCAAGAGGAGCTCAGATTCAGAGCACATCTCTGAACAGGTTTCAGCTGTTAGAAGCATTATCAGTGCAAGGGAAGACAAGATCCCCAGCAGGCACAGCAAGACTGGGAAAACTGCATTGGCACACTTGTAAGAGCAGCAAAGTCCATCCCCAAGGTACCTGGCATAAGTTCATTAAGGCAAAGAGAAAAAAAAACCTCAGTTATTTTTATAATTATTTCATTCTTTTCCCTTATAAATTGCACGGATAACTGAAGGACTCGTTGTAGATGAAATCCACGTGTGAATTATAGCCTAACAAGATTTATTTTCCTGGTTCTATGGCTCCACTGCTTACACACACGAGTGAATGACTAGAATTGGCAATCCCAGCACTGCAACCGCGTTTGTAAAAGCAGAGGGTATCACATCTGTTTCGGAAAGCTTGAGGAGCGGCGAGGCTTTAAACTGCCTATCAAGTGAAGGCACGGAATCACACACTTGTCACCGTTCAGTGGTTTCTCGAGGAAAGGAAAAGTGGGCAATCAGCTGTCAATAAATCAGCTCGGTGCTCGCGGTTAAAAACCTCAAACAGCAACACGCCGGCACGCGTACAGGCTTCAGAGCAGCCCAACTTTTCCTCAAGCAAGCAGAAAGCCCAAACAAAACAGTATAGCTTTATCTTTCAAGTTGTGTAATTACAACACAAAACCTAATTATGAAACAACTCAAGTATGACCTCTTTCCGGTACTGTAAGTTTAGAGAAATACTCAGAGTAAGCAAACCTACACCACTTTATCACCTGATTCAGCCTCTATTGAAAGAGCTGCAGTTGTGTTGAATTAGTCTTAAGGACCCTTTCCAAGCCAATGAGCCTCTAATTCTCTCCAGACGCAAAGACAGAAATTTGGTTAGTTAACATTAGAGGTTTCAGGCAGAATGCTAACAGCGCTGCTTTGGGCATTCTATCTATCTATCTATCTATCTATCTATCTATCTATCTATCTATCTATCTATCTATCTATCCATCCATCTATCCATCTATCTATCCATCTATGCATAGACGATAACAAAACCAGTCATAAAATCAGCTCAACACCTCGCTCGCTATAAATAAAGGAAGGTTTTCCCCGCAGCCCGTGTCGGCGCGGATTCCGCATCCCACGCCGGGGCTGAACCCAGATCACACACACGCACACACAGACAGACACGCGTGGCTCCCGCTGCGCTCGGGCGGCACCGAGGGTGAAGAAACAATGAAACCGCACTCACCAGCCGGGCTCCTGCTGCCAGAGCGCTTCCAGATACAGCTGTGCGGAGCTGTCTCGGATAAAGCTGAGCGGAGCTGTCTCAGTGTGCGGATCTGTCTCAGATAAAGCTGAGAGGAGCAGTCTCAGTGTGCGGAGCTGTCTCAGATAAAGCTGAGCGGAGCTGTCTCAGTGTGCGGAGCTGTCTCAGATAAAGCTGAGCGGAGCACTCTCAGTGTGCGGAGCTGTCTCGGTGTGCGGAGCTGTCTCAGACAAAGCTCTCCCAGTGCCCCCCTATCCAGCGGAGAGCGAGCCCGGTGCGGGTATTCCCGAGTGGGGCCGGGTCCGTCCGTCCCGGCGGAGCTGCGGGAGCGCCGGGAGCGTGTCCGAGGGCAGCGCGGAGCGGCGGCGGCAGCAGCCCAACATCAGAGCTTCCTGTTACATCACCGACCCCGCCTGCGGCCGCCCCGAGTTGCTGCTCTCTCCGAATGGCGTGTCCCGGGGAAGCCGGGCTCCCGTGGCATCCCGGCCCCGGCGCTGCCATCTGCTCCCGCCCGCTGCCCGCACCTGGCCCGGAGCGGCTCCGCCCGCAAAACACTCGCTGCTCTGCGGGTAAGGGAGAGACCACGGGAGCTGTCCTTTCACGTGTCGAGCCTCTGAGATTCGTCCTCCTCGTCCAGCTAGACCCGTAGAAACAGATTAGTTTGGACCTTTATTCAAAGGGTACTCGAGAGCTGCTTTCCTCCTCAGTGACACTGACCCGGCCCAGCTCCTCTGCCAGCGGCTGCATGACGCTCCATACGCTAAGGGCTGAAAAGCTCTGCACAGAAATACCTGTATTCCTCAGCTGCAAAGGTCAGATTCAAATTTTCACTTACAAGCAGGTGCATAATTTACAGTGCCATTATTTTTTTTCTTGGGTACAAAACAATGCATTAAAGAAATAAGTCTTTGAAGTATCAAGAGTAGGAAAAAAAAGCAACAGGAACACTGTTACTGCTGCTCTCTATCTTTTTCTAAACACTGGTGATCTGAAAGCACAAGTATGAATGGTTTGAAAACTGCCATGAGAGAGGATAAAACAAAATGAATAGCAGTCTTTCTACAAGAAGGACTTTCTTTCTTGAAAGAATATTCAAAGAATATTGTACCAGATACTAAAAATGTTTTTATACAATCAATTCCCAGTACTATGGACTAAATCTGTGCCCTCTAAACCAATAATGAGTTACTGTATGCACAGGACAACACTATGCTGAACAAATGGGGAATGCATGGAGCATCAAACTCAAATGATATGAACACCTGTAACACCAGTACTCCCTTAGGGAACCCCACAAGAGCTTCCCAAAAGTCACATTGTGACAAAGATTTATCAGAATTATACCAATAAATTTGCTCATAAACCAACATAAAATATTTTGCTTGTTTCTTGCCACCTGTCACTTATCCACTTTTTTTTTTTTTTTTTTTTCTTTTTTGTTACTAGCAGCATCATTTGTGGAACACACTGTGAGCTAGGCATTGAAAACATTTTCCTCAAGAAGGAAAACAGCAAGAAACACAAAGTTAAGGGGGACATCTCCATAAAATAAACAAAAAACTTCAAACAAAACCCAGCCCCAATGCAGGGTCAGGAAAAACTGGAAGAGAGAAAAGAGGGCCAGGAATACTTTACATCCAAATGGCCCCTAGACAATACAGTTTGTGAAATCTCACTCCAGGGTTACCAAAAAAGCAGACTTGAATACTCATTTGGCACATGAGCTTCTAGCATCTCTCATCAACAGGAGTTTTATAATCAGTGAAAAACTAGGGACTGGCACTCTAAACCTCTAGGCAATGTAAACACATACAAACTGGGGATTAGCTGTGATTCTGAACAGTGATGGAAATTAACTTCTCTAAAAGAAGTGGTGTCATCTCAGGTACAGGAACTTCAGCAGGAGTGATCCTGGTAGCATTGCTTTAGAAAAATTTGGTCTAGGTTGTAGATTGTAACAAGGTACATTACACACTCTGCTTTAGAGAATAATCCATGTGTCCCAGCCAAGCTCACAGCTCCAAGACAGGCACCTGAATTAGCTAGACATGTTTTAGCATGACACAGGCCATGTTTGATTTGGCTGGTCAAAGTCAGTGGAGTTTTGTGTGAGCGTTTTTGTGGATTTTTTTTTCACTTGGTTGCTTGCTCTGAGGGGTTTTGGAGTTTATTTTTACAAAGTTTTATATTCTACTGATTTAGGTAACATTAAAACTTAATTACTCGTACTCTACAGATACCTGAGACCCCTCAGCTGGTGCAGTTTGCACTCCTGAGCGCGGTGCCTCCCCTGCATCTCCCCATCCCCTGGCTGCGAGGAGCATAAATCACACCCTACAGGCTGCCCTGCTTGCTGACAGCGAAGGAGGGAGCAGTTCAAATATGCAAAACCACCTGCACTGGGACCAAAGGAAGGCTTAAAAGCGAGAAAAGAGAGTAAATCCAGGGAATTCCTCCTTTTCCATCAGAGCCAGCCCGCCCGGCGCTCGCCGCGCCGCCAGCGCCCTCTCGCGGCCACCCGCGGCATAAACGCAGGCGCGGAAGCGGCGCACGAGGAATTCAGGAATTAATTAATGCAGGAATTAATTAATTCAGAAATTAATTATCCTGTGTGAACACCCACTAACCACAAGCGTACAACTCTGCTTTTCCCTGAACCTCGCTCTTTCTTTGGGGAAACACTGAAACAACTGGCTAGGAAATGTAACCCTTATGTCCCCTTCACTAAGTTTGAGAAGGTAGAAGTTAGAAAGATGGAGACTTGCTCAAAGTGTAAATAAAAAACTATCAGCTTTGAGAGAATAAGTGGACTGGAGATGCAGAGAGAAATGCTGGCTCAAGTGAGGCAGGAGGTAGAAAATAAAAAGCAGAGAAAGGAGGGCATACCAGTAAAAATGTGAGGAAAAAAAGAATGAAGAAAAGTACTCTAAATTATTTCTCAAAGATATTTTGTTTTACCATTTGCGTGGATTAAGGGCACATACCAAGTTATTGCAGGTCAGATGATATATGGAAATTCATCAAAACCTCTGTGAAACTGTTTCAGCTTGTTGGCTGTTTTCAGACAGCTTGGAAGAAATTTCACAGCACTCTGCATTTCCCCTCCAAAGCAACTGGAGAAAATTCTGGAATGAAATGACTGGGTGAATGGACTCTGGTCAAGTGGAACTGTACAGTCACTCTAACAACTTAGCACAGCCTCATGTTCTGACTGCTTCAGCATTCTGGCACCTGGTCCATACCTTTTCTTGTGTTGTGCCTCAATTCTGACCCTGCTCATCCTTTAGCTGTCTTTGGGAAATGCGTAGATCTTTTTTTCTTATTCTTGGATTTGATAGTTCTGCAGCTATGGAAAGTACAGGAGCAAAAGGAAGTGAATGAAGCAAAAGGGCATAAAAGAAACTTCTTGTTATGTTGAAGATCATATCACACTGCAGTTTGGACTTTTTATGGGAAAAAAATAGCTCTATGTCCTGTAGAGCTAAACAAAACCAGAAACAGCTGGATGGCTGGTGTGGTGGCCAAGCTGAGTGCACACACAGCTGAGAGCAGCCTGCACTCTCTGATCAAATCCTGATTATAATCAGGTTTCTACAGTCTGTGACACTGCAGCCTTGATTCTCATTGCACTAAGCAACAAGCCTGACAGATGAATCACTGAGAAATGTTTTCTTAGTCAGTTGAAACAGAGCAACTCTTGAGATGCTAGCAGTACAAATTCCCTTCTGTCTCAGCAGTGACACAACAGAGACCTCACTGGAGACCTTTATTGCTGTTATTACAGAGTGTGCTACGGCAGCACAAGTTTCTTCAGTGCAGTGTGAGTGGGGTAGGAGAGGATGGGAGAGTACCTGTCAGTCCTGTCCTAGCTACAGCAGCCCTGGAGGAGCCTCACAGTCCTGGAGAAACTGATCCCTCTCAGGGAGGAGACCCTGTCAGTTGGCAGTAGAGCTCAGCAAGAAGGAAACTTATAAAATGGAGAGCAGCCACAGAGCCAGGGTTCTCCTGGGACAGAAAGGATGATTTTTTCCCTAGATCTTTTTTCCCATGTGGGTTTTGTAGGTGTTGAGTCCAGGCAGCCAGGGACAAGTTGCTGGAACAAGAGGGAGCCTGAAGGAGAGACACTGTCATGAAATGACACAGGAATCGCAAGACAATCTGCACACAAATCCATCTTTTCTCTCCTATCCTTCTATACCTATTGTCTCATTTCTAAACATTCTGTTTTAGAAAGTTCATCATTCTAGTTTGTAATCACATCAATCTCACAAAGTTTACAAATCCTTTTTCATGTTCTTGGTGGGATGTCTTAATGATTTCCCTTGTCTTTTACGTGAAATCCCTAAACGTTTCAGTTTAATGGAGTCACTTCAGCTCTGCCTCCCTCTGAGGTGCAACATGTAATCTAGAAATTATGTAAATTGTAATATTGGCAGCCCATGGGAAATGTTTACAGCTGAGAGTGGAAGATCAGATATTTTACTGGCTTGACCATGAGACGCAGACAAGGGGAGGTGCAGACATTTGTGCCCTCACCTGCATCCCTGGCCAGGCAGACACAAGCAGGGTAACCATGGCGTGAGGGCAAATCCTGACCCAAATGTGCCTAAATCCAGTGTCCCTGGGGAGGCCACACGACCTGCTGTGCTCAGGCAGGTGCCATGGGAGGAGTGGGGAGGTCTGGGAGCAGTTTAACCCATGGGTTCTACACTTATCTGCAGGGAGGGATTCCAGCTGGCCTGAGTACTTCCCCTAGTGCTCTGCTGCTCTGCAGGGCACCCACACCTGCACACTCCACTCCTGTTGCAGGAAGGGCAGCCAAACCTGGAGAGAAAGGGCACAGTCAGGAACCAGAACAGGAAGACAGCAAATTAAAACTGAAACCAGGGGACTAAAAGTGCCAAATTAATTCTGTGGAGTTTATATGTTCCCTGGCAGAACTGCACTTTATTTATGGGGTTACTGTAGTGGTAGTCTGTGGTGCTCATACATTTTATATGACAAGGCTCTGCAGAGGCTCTCTGCTGTGCACTCCTGTTCCTTGAGAATCTTTCAAATCAGAATTAATGCATCCTAGACTGAAAGAGCCATGAAAGGACTTAAGCACCAGGAAAGAGATTTGGATAAAATTTCAGTAGAAAAAAATCTGATTTTACTTATCCCCTCCATTCTAGTATTTAAAATGCATAATTTTTTAACAATTTCAGCAGTAAAGCTTAGCCATGAGTCTGGATCAGTAACAAGGATAAAAATCAATGACCACAACACATACAATTTTAAATCTTTCAAAAAATTTGCCACTCTGTTTTACACCTTTACAGCTTTAACACTCCCTTTATGGATTTTCATGGGTTAGTTCTGATTTCAAATACATTTTACAGTACTGTAATTATATGCACTTCAATGGAGTTAAATCTAGGCCTGCACAACCTAAAATAAATCTGGTTAAAACAAATCCAGTACCTATCTCCTTTTTTATAGCAATACACCTATCTTTTAATCGATGATTGAAACAATCATGCTTGACTAGTGATTATTCTTTCACAAGTATTGTGCTTTCTTTAGTACAAAAATAGAATTCAAAAAGAATAAGGTAAGAAATTAAATCCAAATTTTCTCTTCATTTTAACCATTCAATGCCACTGTTTATTGTCCTGCTGCAGCTCTGACAATTATATACAAGCAAACAGCAATTTAAAAACCTTTAGCAAAGTAAGAGGTAATGTTTATTAACATAGTTGAGGAATACATAAAAAAATATGAGCAGCTTAGTAATATATAATCAAAATAATCAGTAAATATATTTTAATGGTGTACACTGAAGGTTTTCATTCACAGGTGAAGAGAGGTTTACATCACATTTCCATAAAAATCAAAGTTGCATTGCTTCAGGCATGATTTCCAGGTCCAGGGCCTTTACTGGCTGTTTCTTTCTTTTTTTCTTGATTCTTATTAGTCTTCTTTCACCTATTTTCTTATTGAATCCTAAAGGCAAAATTAACAAAGTAACATTAGAAGACATCCAAGATTATCAGAAATAAGAGACAAGGCTTGTTTCAATTAATTAACAAAAAAAAAAAGAACATTGTCTTACCTAAAATCTTCATACGCCTGACCACTGCCAAGCTGTGCTATTGCTGTTCCTTTACACTGCACTTACTGTCCCTCCTTCTCTCTCTAGCTCTGTATCTCTCCTGATTTCCATCCTCACTTTCCTGAGACTTGCAGCTGTTACATTTGATCAGTCCAATGCTTGCTACCAAAAGTGGCGAGAGAACATTTTGACGCGCGCAATATTTACCTCTGAGCCATAGCCGGGGGCAGTAGCACTTCCCATACCTTTCCTGCAGATCCTCAGGCACGACTTCCTGGAGACGAAATTATTCTCGTTCCCGCCACAGCCGCTGTAGCTGAATGGGCGACACCTTCCAGTGGAGAAGTTGTAGAAAAATCTCAATTCTTTGGCTCTGCAAAGCCCTCTGTCCATGGGGGTCATGCACAAGGAAGGGATGGCAGGGGGTTCTGAAAGTACCAAGAAAAACAAGGTGAGACAACGCTGCAGCGTTTCAGTTTTATGCCAATATTGTTTGAAATTTTTGCTGGCAAATTTAATTCTGCTCTCCTGAAAATCCAAGATACTTCGCATAAGCATCTTTTATGGTTACAAAAAAAAAAAAAAAAAAAATAGCACAGTAAAATGCCATCCTGTGTTTGCATTGCCAGCAGGAGCTTACCTGAAAGCTATACCTTTACTTGTGTTGTTAGTGATAAAATTGCCATTTCTGCCATAGGAGAGAGAACACAAATGCATTTTAAGGAGTTTCAAGTGAAGCATTTGTAGAAAGCGACGTGAAATAAATTAAACGTGGACAGCTTTAAAAATGTGGTAAATATTTCTAATAATTAACAGAGCGAATCACTGCTAGACATTCTGAAATCAAGGAGAAGGTAAAAGTACCCAGCATTTCCAATGTAAGATTCAAAACCTCAGTGCTGAGTTTGTTGAATACTACAGAAATCTTGACCTAAGTCACAGGGTCTGTCAGCAGCCTTTGAGCAGCTACAAAACACTAGCTTGCAACTTGCAGAATAAAAAAAGCCCTGAATGTGAAGAGCAAGTGCACAAGTGAATGGAGATGCTGGTGTGTTAGTGCTGCTGGCAGGATTTTACCATTCCGAGGAGAGGCTGCTGGTTTGCTCCTTCAGGGGGGCTGCAAGTGAGAACTGAAACACTGGAGGATGAACCTGGGGTAGCCAAAGGACCTGGGCACTGGAACAAGTTCAAGGAGCAAATCCATGCCAGAATTCCCAAACCTGCAAGAGCTCCATCATCTATCAGCCCAGAGTGACTAATAAAGAAAATAGGAACTGGTAAAATTGCTGCACAGGCTGCAAGAAGCTGAATGGGAGCCATTATGGGAGCAGTTATGTGGAACCCAAAAGAGCACCATTTTTTCCTCAGGAAACAGCAGAACTGGGTGCATAAATTCAATAAATGAATGCATAAATGCCAATGTGAAGCCACTCTGATGGAACTCTTGAACATACAAAGCCACACAGAAGGAGTTCAGTGGAAAAACAAAGTAAAAATTTGAGGAAATCGTTTGGGTTACTGCAAAGCTGAAGACATCCTGTGGTCACAAAAGTGGGAAGCAGATGAGCTGCTGAAAGCAAGAAGTTATGCATTAAAACCTGGGCAAAGCAGGAGGCTGAAAAATATTCAAAAACCCATGTTGCGTCTTAGGTGTCTGACATATGGTACAGCTGCTAAAAAAAAAGGTTTATCTGAAATGTAAAATAGCTGAACAGTTGTGGTGAAAAAGTATGAAAAATGGCTGGGAATTAGAATGGTGTGTCAGCAACCTCATACTATTAAAAAAATAAATTCTGAAATTTAGAAACTGAGTAATGAGTTGCTTTTTTGATATAGACTAAGTTAGTTTCAAGTTATAAAATGAGAACCTCAACTTCTTTTCATAATTGGAAGACGAAATTTCACTCTGGGTCCAGAGTACAAGTCCACAATGTGATAAAATCTATATTAAACCTACTGGTTTTTTATAATGAAGATGGTAGTTAAATTAACTAAAGCAAGGCTTTTGGCACTGCTCTGAGAACTCTTGAGCCTGGAACTAATTTAATCTCTCTCTCTAGCTGGAGAGGAGGGTAGTTCCCAAAGCATATGTTCAGCAGCATGGCTTGCCTATTTAAACCTGCTAATTTCTGAGCCCACAAAGAACAGAGTAGAAAGGCTTGCCAGTGAGCAAAGGGCCAGACAGCACAGGCTTGTTAATTATAAGAGAGAATGCAAATACACACTTTGTAATGCAAATTACTTATCTGCCATGTAGAATTCTCCAGGGAGTCCACAGTCCCCTCAGGAAGGAGTTCCCACAATGACTGCAAGATTTGGGGGAACCATGGAGCCAGTGATGAGGTAACAAGGACTGCCTGTGTATGTACAGTGCACCAGAGAGCCAGGTGCTATTCAGAATCCCTCTCATATTATTCCCAAAAATTATGTTATTCCTTGCCCCTACCATTGTCAGATAAATGCCTAAAATACCAAACACTGTCCTTGTTTATCTTCAAAACACCTGCATGTTCCTCACTCACAGAAGCAACCAGCCCATGAAGAAAAACCTTAATTTTGCCACCTAGAGCCATTTTTTTCTCAAGAAAAACAGTATTTTAAAATAAAAACTAAATAACTTATCATAACTTCCTCTATCATGACGATCATAAAATTTATCCTGAATTTTTTTGAATGTATCGATTACTGAAATACTCGACTTCAGGTAAGCAAAGAAGAAAACATTCCCTGTGTCATGCCCAGTGTGTCTATTGGCAGGACAATGTGAAAGCCTGTGAGGCAGTGTGTAAATAGTGTCATCAGGACGTTACAGCAGGTGAGTTGTCTCTGTTCACCTCCAGTTCCTCAAGGTGTATTTATGGATGTGATGGAACAGAAAATTGAGCTATTATGCCTATTCTTGAGTTTCTCTCCCTAAAGTTTTCATTTTACAACCCCATTTTTCTGAGTTGTTGAAAAGTTTTCTCTCCTGTTTTATTATGAAGAAAAAAAAGAAAATGAAAGAAGCAGAAGTCCCCCAAGCCACAAAACCACATAAAAAAGAAGAGGTACACATTGTATGGTTTAAGATTCAGTTCCTATAATACAGCTCTTTCTTGAATGCCATCCCCCTGAGGTATAAACAGATGACATGATCATAATTTCTGAAAAATCAGAGATTAATCAATCTCAGAATCTCTGAAAAATGCACATCTAGATAAAGACTCACATTTATCAGAGAGAACCCCAACCCCAGGCTTTGCAGGGCTTGTGTGACAATGGACTGCTAATAATGATTGACACTAGAAAACAAGTTTGAAATTCTCTTGGGAGGAAAGGGAATGCAGTGAGCACTATTCCTCCCCAGACAGGAGTGTGTGACATTCATGAAGCTTCAGGTTTATTGCCAGATTTTCAATATGTGCAGACTTCAGCTCCTCATTTCTGGTTGCAGCAAAGCGAAAATAAAAGAATCTTCAAGTGGACAGGCTATTACAAAAATAATGAGTCAGCTGCACTTGACAGTAATCCACAGGTATAAATTGGTGCAGATCCATTAAAGCAAATAGAGCTGTGCCAATTTATATTAGCAGAAGATGACCCTGACTCTGTACTCACAGAACCTGCATCCTTGTGCTATTCCAAATTCGCTGAGCTGAAAGTTGACTTTTGATCCTGTCTCCCACTCAAATCTCCCAAATCAAATGTAGGTATAGTGCTTGCAATTTCTACCATAAATCACATAAAATGAAAGCTTTGATTCTTAGCCTCACTCTCTCTTAGTTTGCACAGAGTAAAAGTTATTACAGATGTTTCAGCAGAGGGAGACCAGAACTATTTTCAATCTCTGCAGAAAGTTCATTACTGAGAGTGCTAGAAACTTCATGTCTCTATCCATGGTTTGCTTTATTTGGCCATTTATTTATAGAACAGTTTATTCTTCTGAAAATCAACAACTATATTGTAAATCTAAAAAACTGATATTGTTACAGAGTTACACATGCCAATTTTTTTTTTCTTAAAATCAAGATGAAATAGCTTGTCAATTGTAAGGTGAGGTATTCTATTAAGAGACAACTCCTTGTAATTTTTTAAAGTGTAAATTAACTAAATTACATTTAATTTTTAAATGTTCTTTGAAAAAGATACATAGCCAGGCTAATTTACATAGCAAATAGATATTACAATGGCAGATCAATTTGCCTATGCTTGAGGAGATGGACATCAGCCACTCCATCCCAAATAGTTCACTGAAATTCCTGTCCCTCACAGAAAGCTACAGACAGTCACCCTGCACGTTTGTGTGACCTGTCTCTGCCTTGGAGCTTCACTGTATAGCTGCACCTCCAGAAAGAGCAACAATGGAGACAACGTTCTCCAGGTCTCTGTGGAGAAATCAGCGGTCAGCTTTGGCTTTCCTCTCTAGTGGGATTGCCAAAATCACCTGATTTTAGCCCATTCCAGCAGCCTGAAGGGTACCAGCTGATAAACAGAGCAGAAGGCTGCATGAGGCAGACAAGGGCAAGACAAAGGTCACACAGTTAGGAAGAACCTGTTGGATCTTCAGACTTTCCACTGAAATTCCCTGGTCCTTCCACAGCTGCGCTTCTCACCCAACCCATCTGCTACACTGACTCTGTTCCATCAGTCTTCAGTTCTCTTTCTCTTACCCTCAAAGTCTGCTGTGCAGGAAAATTCCCTGTTGCTGACACAGTCAAAACCCCTTCCATTTCCTCTAAGAAAACATAGTGAAGCATGCTCCTTTCCTGGTATAGGTCAGCTGTTTGGAGGATTATTCATACTATGACTAAAAACTTTCAGGGAATGTGCTTGCCCCTTAATGCCCCTAGACTTATTAGCAGACCTTACGCAATTCAGAGTTTTCAGTAAAACAGGTTGCCAAAATCTTTACTGTTTTATATTCATTCATTTAAATTACAGAGTTCGTTGATGCTTTGCACGTGGCAAACAACACAACTGTACAGAAACTTACATCAGACCAGCAGTGCTTATAGATTACAGCGCAGGCAAAAATCAGAGTACAGCACACAGTCATGCTTTATTGGACACTCCATTCTAAGCAAAGAGCACAGGAATGCCACCTACACACCTGTTATCTTACAGATCATATAAAATGCAGAAACATATAAAATGCGAGTCTCTACGTCATCACTCAGTCCTCAAAAGTGCAAGCAAGTGCAAAAGCAAAAAACCAACATAAATACTTGGTGAGAATGCTCAGGCTCTTTCCAACTGTTTGTTGCTTCCTCTTGCACAACTGTGGATCATAAAAACGGCACACTTCAAATTCAATCACCCTGCACAGTGTGAGCAAGCAGCAGCCACCTACAGTGGACAGTGTCCAGCTGCTGATACTGTCAAAGCTTATCCCTCCTCAGTGAAAGGGAATCCAGAGTCCCATCTGCATTATAATACATAGTGCAAAAATACCTTGGAGAGACATTTTAAATTAATGAAATTAAAATTAATTACATTAATTAAAGCATTTTAAACTAATTCATACTCATTGTGATTATACTCAATCCAAAAGTGAGGTTAATATAGTCACAGTGAAAATAAAAACATTTTGGTATTAAATATATTATACTATGCTATGTTCTAAAATCCAAATGTCCTTGTTTTTTAGTGGATGAAAGGAATTTAAATCAATTCCCTATTAGATTCTCATAAAAATATTAATTTAGACTGAAAGAACTATGCAGCACTGCTTTTGCTATTTGTATTAATCAGGCCTTTAGGAAGTGCACACTTTTTAAAGAGAGTGGTCAGTCTTCCACTTGCTGATATTTATGAAAGATCCATAAGTTGTGACACATTCTTTTGCTTCGGCTTTCTCTGCTTATCAAATCCTTTGGCAAAGATCAAAACCCATTCTTTAGTCTCAGGAATGTTATAAAATGGGTTGAAATGGAAATGCAATCCATCTAAAAGACTGAGAGCTAAGAACTGCAAAAGCTAATTCTTACCAAAAAAAATGGGGAACTGGTTGGGCTCCTCCTTTGGGGAACTGCTGTTCAGGGTGTTGGACTCCTCATTTGGAGCAGCTGGCAGTGAATTACCTAAAAGAAAAAAATAGAGACAGTGGGTGTGAAAGAGTCAAGGGTGGGACATGCAGACACATCCAAGCTCTGGCAATCACCTGTGATTGGTACCTGCTGGCCCTGCTCAAACCCACTGCTGATGCCAGTTGCCAAGCAACATCTCTAAGGCCCAAAGGCTCGGGAAACTCAGGCTGCTGAAACAACTCTGCAATGAGTTCTTTTTTCTTCCTTCATTTTACTGACGTAAAATTTAGATTGTACACAGCTTGGTAAGGTTATTTTTATATTGCCAGCAGACATTCTAACCTTTGCAATTGTAAGGCTTTTGCAAAATAAGTATTGCTGGCAGGAAAGTGGCTCTGAAGCTACTTTAATGTCAAAGACTTCCCTGTGCTCAGATATTTCCAGTGATACACAAATAAATGGGGAAAAATCAGTGGACAAACCAAGGAGCATCAAAGGCTTGATTATAAACAGCAAAAGAAAATTCTTACCAAAAATCCCAGGAGACTGGCTGGGTGCTTCTGCTGGGGAGCTGCTGTTCACAGTGCTGGGATGCTCTGCTGCTGGGGAGCTGCTGTTCACAGTGCTGGGATGCTCTGCTGCTGGGGAGCTGCTGTTCACAGTGCTGGGATGCCCTGCTGCTGGGGAGCTGCTGTTCACAGTGCTGGGATGATCTTCAGCTGTAACAGCTGGCAATAAATTTGTTAAATTTTAAAAAAATAGCGAAAACTGCTAAGAAAAAACAAAAATCGGTAACGATTCAATAGATAAAAAAATAAAAAGCTTTAATCTATTTAGACCATGGCAACCCTCTCTTCTTGGATGTTAATGCACATGTACATGAAGGTGTTATTTTAGACTAAAGCCATGAAAAAGAATACTCTGCAACTTTTAGTCCAGAAGGTAAAAGAGGAGTACAGCCCAGGAAGAAATGCTTCAGCAAAAGTAGGGAAAATCCACATGGCTCTATATTTATAATTTAAAAAAAAATCTTTAGAAAGAAGCATAGTGGGTCTTTTCTACTCTAAGTGTGAATAAGCTTGAGTTCCCCTTGCCAAAATGACAGCTTATGAAACAGTGCTGGAAAAAGGCCCACTAGAGACAAGCAAGATAAAAAGGTCTGGAGGCCCTTGGTGGGAAAATGTATTCACATTATGAATAACATGAAGCATTTGGTGAAGGGAGAGGAGATCTGAAGGTCACTGTATGTCCTGATGTAGAACAATTCATCGGAATGAGCAGGACAAGGAAGCAAAAGACTGATCTGTGGTCAGTCTGAGTGGCTTTGGTAGCCTAAGCTGCACAGCCAAGTCATTCCCAAGGGACTCAGGTGTTACAGGAATCTTTGGTGGGAAGCTAGCAATACACAGTGAGTTAAAAATTCCTATATGGGCACCTCTTGTCATTACAAGACTTGGTTTGGAAGTACATGAAGACCTATGGGTTAAAAACATACACAAGTGTTTAATGGTATTATACAGCCCAAAAAATGGCAGATTTTAGGTTAGCCGTCACGAGAAAAGTAAAAATGTAGGAGTCATGTAACATTCCTTAAATTGTACCCATGAATCTTTTACTCCATACTTTACTTTTTGGTACTTTCATTTAAAAATACGTATAATTAATGTAAATTTCATATATCAATTACTGCCACCTCAGGGCACCCTAAATTGCCTTTTTTCCATGCAAAATACCTTCAAAACACACCAGTTTTTTATACAAGAGTAAAACTAAGAGTGATTAAAAGCATCAACTCACAGTTGTCTTCGCAGGTTTTCTGGCACTCCTCCAAACTCCTGAAGTTGTTCTGGTTTCCTAGGCACCCACCATACTTGAATTTCTCACACAATTTTGTCTCTTTGTTGTAGAAGTACCTGGTAAAATACCCTCGGCACACCCCGGGCTCTTGGGCGTGGAAGCAGAAGTCAGGCTGTCCTAGAAACAATGCTAAATGATGAACAGGGTGAGAGAATAAAAGAACTGAAATGCATCCCAAGACAACAGGAGATCTGCAGGAAGTTTATAAAATAAACCTGTGACTTTGGGCTAAAGGCCGACTAGAAAATAACTACTGTTTTTTTGTTTGTTTTTGTTCTAGATTTAATGATAATAATATTTAATTGAATAATTATATGAATAAACTGTTAAATGCACTAAATGTTATAATAATTAGTAAATACAATTATAAATATATTGTATCATACTATATTATTTAATTATAGTAATTATTTATTTTATTCTATATTTAATCATTTATATTTACGCTGGAACATTATAGGGGTATTTATTGCTTTGTTCAAGTAGCCACTAAATTACATCTTGAAAAATGTCATCTAATGAGTCATTTAAAATTCCAAAACATAGAGGTTTTAAGTTGAAAATTAATTTTTACTCTGATTTTAAAGGAGACCTGAACCTCAGCTGGATCACTCACACTTAAATATACATCCTTGTAAGTTAAGTGTCCCTCAATGTTAACACAAAGCAATGCTCAAATAGAAGAAAAAAGGAAGGAGTTTTAAAATAGAATAGAAAAAATATCTAGCAGTTCAGTTTATCCTTGTTAAAGGATACCAGAAAGAGGGAGACAGAGCAGCTATCCTACATTATTTCAGTCCCGGCTCTGAGTTTGCAATCAGTAACTACAATATCAACCAAGGAAAAGTTAACAAATAAATATTGCATAATTTGACTGAATATCACAGCATGATATCATATCACATCCTTTGGCAGGGAAGAAAAACACACAGCCATATGACAATCCCCAAAAGTCAACTCCTCACGATATTCAGCTTTTTCTTGAAATAGTATGCTTAAAATCATGGTAACAATACAGATTGTATATATGCAACGGAATATATATGCAGAGGAATTCTCAGATTCTTGATAATAGTTTTTTTGAAATATGATTCTTGTCTGAGCTCACTTGCTGAGAAAAGTCTACTAAACCATCATATAAGAAAATCCTGGCAGGTGTAACATATAAAGGCCTTCCTTAGCTGTGAAAATTCACAAAATATTGAGACTAAAATGGTGTGCAGCCAGCTGTCATTAAAATATATATATATGTATGTATATATATATATATATATAAAAATATATCAAACAATTACTTTGAAATTCCTAACATTTTAGAAGTATGTATCCACTTGCAAAGAAGTTAATCCTATAACACCTATTTTAGGTAGGTATATATTCAAATTCATTGCTAGAACAGGATGATTATTAAAGGCTATTGATACCCATGTTGAATTTATACAAAATATTATAATAGCTCACAAGTGCTTTTCCAAGAATTAATTGGCAATATACTGTATTTCAATTTTTATAATAATTCATGAACAGCAAAAAATAATTTTCAGAGATCATATGCAAAATTAAATCACTAAAATATTCTTGAATAAAGCAACCAAATCAACTGTTTTTAGCATTCCTGAATGGCTTAATTTTGATTCTTCATTACAAATGTGTCATGCTCTGCCAGTGAGTGTAATCCACAGTTCAGGCGCTTCACCCCTCTCACTACACAGAGGCAGCACCTGTTGATGTGCACAAATTCAGAAAGCTAAGCCCACACAGAGCAATAAATTTGAGAAATATGTGCAAGGCATGTGCTGTGCTCCCAGCTGGAAACAGAGGTGAGGCAGGAGCCTAGACAGGGAGCAGCACCAGGAGTATCTGTTCCATCTCCTAGGAGCTCACAGACAACAGGAGCTACAGAAAAAATTCTCTCATCCAACCTTGCACAATACTGTGAAATAACACAAAGGGATTATTAGATAGATGTCAACTGAAAAAGGAAGGCAAGTAAAAATAAGGGTGTGCAAAGTAGGCTACAGGATTATGACAGATTCTTAAAAACGGATGTCTTTAATTTAGAATAGCCTTATATTAAAATGGTTCTTGCAGGTTCTTGCAAATGAAATTAAGTCCAAATTAGATGAGCTCATGGCTAACTTTTATAGCCACTTTTGAAGAGAAAGTTCATGAAGGCAATATAATCCTCACCACACAAACCAGTACTCTACTTCTAAATGCCACATCTTTCTCTAAAGGCTTAATATTCAGAACTACATTAGTGGATGCAATGGTACATGTGCAATAATGCTGATGATAGCCATGGGCTGAATTTTACAGGATGTGTTCTGGTTTGTCATTAAAAGCAGGGAATTAGGGTCAGCCCTTACAAGAAGTAGTGCCAAAGTCTGCAGCATATGTGGAAAATCAACCTTAGTAGCTTCCACATATAATCATGACTTTTTGTAACACATTAAGAATAAAAAAGACAGGAAAACAGGAAAAGAAAACCATCATCTCATATGAAAATATTTCAAATACCATTCTGTAAAGATAGGTGATTTGATTATAGTCTATTTCAAAATGTAAGTGCAAATGTTTGCATTTCTGCAAGTTGACAAGTGCACATCCATTCAGGGATGAAGGAGAAAAAGCAGAAAAAGAGGAGCTGATTCGTGGAAAAGTGTACTCAAGTCTGTGTTTGTGGAGCTCTGGCTGCCCACAGTGGTGAGTCTCCAATGTGCAAAGGGGAAGGGTATAGTAAGTCTTCGCAAGCTCTACTCAGTGTTAAAGTGAAATATCCTCATTAGGAACATCAGTTTTCTCAACAGACCAACAGTGTTCCAGTAAGGGACTCCCAATTCTTTAGCACTGGCTATTTTGGAAGCTTGGAGTATCAGGAATTTAAAGTTCTGTCAAAAGTCTGTCCCTTCAGGAATGGATAACTTGCTCCCCTGTTTGATTTGCAATTAGGACATCTAACCTCTGGTAGCCCTAACCTCTGGTAGCTCCTCCACAGACAATGCTAAAGACTTCTGTTTCAGAGCAATTTTTTCCCTCCTTTTAGAAAAATAAAAAGGCATTAGTAGAAAGCATTTAGCTTGTTCTCAAAATACATGATAAGAGCTCCCCATCGTGGCTAATTATACCATGCTTGAACCTCTGCTGAGTTCCTCTTTTTACAGAAAAAAGAGAAATTATGTATTTATTTTGTGGAGAAGAGATTGCAGCTACCATCTTCAGTGACCACAACTGTCCTCAAATTCTTTGATGAAGACAGAAGAAGATTTGGTCTAACTCATTTTAAACTGACATTGCTTTTTTTGTTAGAAGATAAATTATGTATTGTTCTGAGCTAATAAAAGAAGAAAATACATTCCTTATTGTGGTAGAGGAATCTTAAATTATGATGTAAATATAATTACCTTTCTTATTTTTTGCTAATGCCATCTTCTGAGGAAATTCTGCAACATAAATAAAAGTAAAAGTATTTAGCAAACGCAGACATGTTAAGTCTCACTTGTGATACCAGTGTGTTTAGCAGTGACAGTGAGCAATGAGAAGCAAGAAACCAGAATTTCTTCCTTTTCTTTTTCCTCTTTATTTGGGAAGTAGCACAAAAGCTCATTGTAGAGAACTGAAGCATCAATTCCCTTGTATAGGAAGATCTGCTGTATTGGAAACTTGTCAGCATAGCAAGTACTGAAATCCAATTATGCCAATTTAGAATTGAACAGGGAAATTACCCTTCTTGCTACTGCATCCAGGGTCCTACATCATGCCATCTCACTCCTCAAAAGAGGAATAATAAGAGGAATAATAATCAGACTAAGAACCTGACTGCTGTAGTTACTGATACTGCTCATACTGTGGAGCTGGCTGAGGGAGACAGCAGGACTTCCCTCATCCTACCCAATTCCCTCTGCTCTGCCATCTAGGGCCTGAGTGAAGATTTTCTCCTCCAGTTAATGATATGAATTAACTGCAACCGGCCAATTACCCCCAGGTATCCCAGGGTGCTGTAGATGAAAACTTGGTCTGCATGGTTCTCTCCCTGCACAATCTGCAGTGAAGTTGTTATTGTCATTTTTAATGCAGGAGCCTGGGTTTTATTGTATCAGCTCGAGAAACTGGGCATCTTAATTCAACCCCAAATTCCTTTTTAGAGATGGAAAACAAACCTTCTGCTCCTCGTAGAAGACTGTCTAATCATAAAACTGCAAAGAAGTCCAAGGGCAGAGCAGACCGTACAAGGTCTGAGAAAGGCCAACAATATTTTGACAGCTGAGAGAAAGGTGGCCAGCAGCTTCTGGACTCTGCCTTAGTCACCTTATTTGCATTGCTTCATAATCCTTGTTTTGTACTTTACTGCCCTTTTGGATCATAATTCTACCCTAGTTTTCTCTGGAAACGTGCTGATGTTATATTTTCAAAGCAGATCTATTGGGTAGAAGTTCTGTCATGACACATTTTTCCTTCCACCTCTGGGACAATGCAGCTGTTACCCTTTAAAAAATATTAAAGGCATGGCACGCACTTCAGAGTGATGTAGCATTTCTTTGAACAGGTTTCCAGCTTTTCCTATTAGTAGGAGGCTTGGCCCTCAGCATTTAAACCCATGACCTAAACACGGACACGCACGTCAGGCCGTTCCACTAATCTCACTCAGCTGTCCCCTTTGGGGCAAAATCAGCAATCGTACTTTGGCATGTGATTTCCACTCTTCTGGCAGAGAAAAGGAAAATTTCATTGTGAGTTTATACAGGCCTAGAATATCTTACTCCTGGTACCATGTCAACAGGGTTTTTGCTTCTGGTTTCAGTCAAAAATCCAAATCTTCATCTGAGTTGGTTTCTTTTTTGTAAACAGAGTGTATTTCTTAGCAGATCCACTCTAAATAATAGACATTAGAATTGCTATCATGACCAGAACCATTTATCAGAGCAGGTATTTTCACAGTAGCAAGCTTATGTAGCCTAAAATTTATATTCATGGCCTTGAAAATTAAGGTCTTTGTGCGAGTGATGACATTTGAGATTATACTCATATCCAGTAAACGATGACACCCATAGGCAAATTCCCCTTAGAAAGTACCTTTTCATTCCCTGAAGTTGTGAGCACTGGGCACAAGAAACAAAAAATACAGCTCATTTCTAGGAAGCCTGATTCAGAAGTACTCATCTTGAATCTGAGCATTGTCTTGGAGAGCCTTAGAGTGGCCAGAACACAGCTGGGCTCTTTCAACTCTGTTGTACTGACATCAATCAGTTCTGCCTGGTGGCTTATTGATTCCAAACTGTTAACAAGTTATCCTGATCTGGTAAGTCCTTCATGTTGGCTCATTTATTCTTGCAGTTGTGCTCAATATTGAAAATCAAAAACTTTGACTGACCGCATTATTTATTGTGAATTTTTGCATATATTAGATAGCTGCCCTTGAGCTTATTTTTATCAATACGGTTCTCATTTCTACAGTCACTAAATAGTGATCTCCTACAGTCATAAATGCTGGAAATGTAAGTAAGATGAATACAACTACATACTACAATACTGCACAGACTGAATTAGAGTTAATAAAAATTCACAGAATTATACAGAGTTTTGCTGTATTATGTTAGCAAAAGGGATTAATGTAAGGGTTTACTTTGCTTTATGCCTGATGGTCTGCAGCACACTGCATGTAACACTAAATAATTTTATCTGCTCTTATCCACTCAGAGAATACAGAGATCGTGAGCCTTTGTTTCTCCTCTTCCTCCAAGCAGATCCAGCTCTAGGAGAGTCTTGGATCACTGTTACTCATAGACAGAAAAGTGTATGGGCTGAGTACCAAGATGTAGACACTAAGCCAGTTCTCATTTTAAATAACTTTCAGTTTTATACTATAGAGTTATGCAAAAATATGCAAGTACAGGATTTGGTCTAGAAGATCTTTTCCAGATCCACCATGTGTGTCAGAATCAAAGTAACACTGGGTCCCTTCCAACTCAACTAAAAAAAACCTTAATTACAAGGATGAATTCCAATAGCAAAACCAGCATTCACAAAGCCCTTGGTGCACATTGTGCTGTGTATCATATGTTAGATCTCATTTTCTTTTTTCCAGTGATTAACTGAGGAGGATTCAATAAACCAAAGTTGAAAAATAGCCATAACTGGCATTTTTAATGAGAATTATCTACTACTGTAGTAGTAATTATGCTAAAACAGAGAAGACGGCCAAAATTTTGGACAACTTCTATCAGCTGCTCAAGGACAAAACTGGGTTAGATATTCCAAAAGCTATAAAGAACCTGTTTGCTACCCACCAGTTTTACCCAGTCTCAGAATCAATTTCACTTAAGAACTCATCCAAAACAAGGTTCTAGCTAGAAAATAAGATTCTTTGCCCTGGTGTCTCTATTCCAGAGGTACACTACAAAACCTACCTGTCTTTCCACACCACATAAAATAATTCAGATGACTACAGCCTACTTGGGAACATAATTAGAGGAATCGTATTTCTGTCATAATAGGAACCGAGGAGGGCTTCTACTCCCCAAATTCAAGTGGTTTGTGAATGAGAAATAACAGCTGGGAACGAAGGCTTGGTAGAAGGGTGAGAGCATGGGTACTGGCCTTTTGGCACACACTTCTCCTGGCATTCCTCCAGTGTCAGGAAGTTGTTCTCATTGCCATGGCATCCACCATACTCAAACACCTCGCACTTGCGGCTCTTGATGCTGAAGAAATATCGGATGTGGATGGCTTTGCACGGGCCTTCGTCGGCTTTCATGGCACAGAAGGAGTGCACCAGCTTCAGTGGAGGCAAACCAGCACCTGGAGCACAGAGAAGAAGCAGAACAGCTGAGTTAGTTTGCTGCACACTGCATGGTGTAACTCCCAGATGAGGTTGCTTGTTGTGTTCTGCTAGAGAGGCACTGCACAACATCTGCCTGCAGAGCTCCCAGCACACTGAACAGATGTCAAAAGAAAAACATCATCTGCATTGGAACACAGACTCCACTCGATCAATTCAAATGTGTGGCTTCAATTTCCCACCAAAACAGCTCACAGTATAAACTTCAACTCCTCATCACAAACCTCTACACAGTCATGGAGCGTGCCTGAGTCACAGGAGCTGGGGTGCAACGCTGAATAACAAAAACACACAAAGACACGAAGACCACCAGGGCAGAAAGGTTTCCTTGGGCTCTCTTCCATGCACTGCTCCCAGAGAACTTGGCTCGGAAAGGAGCTGCCAGGGAGCAGTGTGGGATGGCCAGAGGCCTGCAGAGGGCATCCCTCTCCTGTCAGATGGCACTTCTCTGGGACGCAAACCCTGCTGGCACCACTGACAGGCACCGGACTCCTTTTCCTTTCATCCCACGGTTCTTGCATTTCAGCTTTCAACAGCAAACAACTAGAAAGCCAGGGCAAAACACTTTAAAATTGTGTCATTTCTGTCTCTCAATATATATTAGGTCAGGGAATGGTCTATATAAATTTTCATAGGCATTGTGAAGAACACTACCAAAGTTTCACCCTGTCAATGTCTATAAGGAAATTCTGACCAACAATCCAGTTCCTGATACCGTTCCCTTACAAATATATGGTTGACTACATTTATTTTTTGCTTTTTTCTGTTTTGCTTTTCCAAGACAGTATTTTATCCTAGAGGGTTTTGAAAGCTCTGCAGAGCTTTGTGGGCTTGCCATAGGAGCCAGAACAGACCTAAGGTTCTTCATTCATTCTCCTACAGCTAATTAGAACATTGATGTCTCCAAACATACATGCAAACATATCTGTCTGTGCTCTTTGCAGTGCACCAGGAAGGAGAATTAAACAAGGAAGAGGAGAAGAGTTTACATGATAACATAATCATTACAGATTCCTACTATTACTAGTTTAACTTTCCGGTGTTAATTAAAAGAATCCACAAAAATCAGGCTTATGACATGGTGAAAAGGGAACTTGTGTACTTACGACCCCCCTGCTCTGTGGATATCTAATTTTAGCATCTAAAATTGACCTTATTATACGATTCTTGAATTAAATTCTAAGAGCTGTGATAAATCCTTAGAAGTACTGAGGTCCATGGAAGTTTACTTATTTTATTACATTTGATTATAACTATCAAACTTACAGAAAAGAAACAAATTTCAGCACTAAAATCTTTTCAAGAATAGCATTTAAGTCCTTGAAAAACTAACAACCTCTATTACATGATTACTACCAGCAGAACAATCATAACACACAATCAAATTTTCCAAAAGTAGACCATTTGGTGTTAAAATACATATAAAAAGGACTAATTAAAAATTATATTTAAATATTCCCCAAAATAGTTTGTGACTTATGCCATATTGCTGAAAACACGTTTTCGGATTTTGAAGCTGGGTATAATAGATTTGAAAATATTATTGAAGACCGTACAATAGGAAATACTGATGAAATAATAATTATAAGAGATGTTAGATTTGATAAACAAGATTCCAGAATTCATTAGCTGGGTCTTCCAGAGCCCACAAAGATTTGGTACTTAGAAGTCACGATAAATGCCAAGTTGGACTTCAGATGTTCTAAAGTTCTCCAAAAGGCTTGGGAATCCTTTGGAAGGGACTTTAAAAGGCTCAACTTAAAAAGCTGAGAGGATACTGCATTGCAAAATGAAATTTTGGATTTCCCCTGCTCAGTACCAGGGAAAAAAATGCCTTCAAAACACCAAAGTTTTCAGTAAGTTATGAACTCACTTCTGAAATGTTAAATCAAACACTCAGAGCTCCACAGAAACCAATCCAACTCAGATGTGGTGAGGGTGAGGGCTGGCAGCTGGTTTATGAACACGTCATTTTCTTGGCACCCAGAAATGAGATCCCCTCTGTGACCCCTGCCAATGACCCAGTTCAGTCTACAAGAGGTTGTGAAAACTGACCAGGTTTCCTAACCACAGAGATTTCAGACACACAGTTATGTCAGCTGGTTTTCTTGCTGCATTGCACCACCCCAGTGTGGTGGGCTGCCCAAACAAAAACAGCATGCAGGCATTGTTGCAAAACTACACCAAGAGGATGAACAAAAGGCTTAGCAGAGTTCATCCTGGGAACTTCCTGCTCTCCACTCCTAGCCCACTTCCCACCAGACCCACGGAGCAAAATCATTGTTTTGGTTACCTCCTAAGGCCTTTCCCCTGCAGTCACAGGGATGCTGCTAACCACTGTCAGATGTCCTGACATCTGCTGAGAGCATAATGACTAACTGTGTCACACTTCTTGGCAATCACTCAGGTTCCTAGGAATGCTAGAAAGCTGCCATAGTTTGAGTAAAATCTGTACCCTGTCAAAGCCCCAGGGGCCAAACCCTCCAAGTCCAAACAGTAACCAAGTGACTCTGAAGAAAGAGCTCTCCAAGGGATTGGTCGGAACTGAATCATCCTTCTGTCTGGAAGCAGTGAAAGAATTCTTCCCCATTATTTTACACCTGGGAGCACTTAACTCACACAGATGATATAAAATTAGCTTTCCTGCTCAGATTAGAGCAGCAGATGAGAAGGCAAGCAGGAGTATTTGCCCACAGACACACATCTACCTGTACTTGTTTCATTTGTGGAATATACCTTGACAAAATTAATTTTTAGTGTAAGGACTCATCCTCTGCTCTTGAACACTGGGACAAAGTGTTATTACATTTTAGGTGTGAAAGGCATAGGATATGACATTTACTGAAGATGTCTGTCAGGAAAGTCAGTGAAAATTCCTCAGCAGAAACAGAGGAAGATAACAATTGAATGAATGTTAATGGAGTTTCTCATCCAAGTGAAGTTCCAAGAAATCTGAAGCAGTCAGCGCTAGGATTTCACTACTCTTTGTGTAAGACAGCCCTTTTTTTGGTAATATGCTGCCTAAATATTCTTCATTATATACTAAATAATTTTTACTTCATGCATAGACAAAATAATTTAAACCCATATATATATATACACGTGGTAAATCAGTTTCAACTTTCCAATTCACCATCTGTGTCTTGCAATTCAAGGCTGCTGCAGGAGAGAAGGTTGTTTCCTATACTCTCCAGCTTGATTTTGGGCTCTCCAAGTTCAGTGGCTTCCCTGGCTGCTTGAAGCCTTGGTGGTGCAGCAGCTGCCCTGCACTCACAGCATCAGCTCAGTAGCCCAAATCTCTACCTATTCTCTTTTGATTGGAAGATTTTATCTCCTCTTAATTATCTCCATGCTAAATAAACTCCTTTCTTCTCGTCTTTTTGTTGGCCTTGCTTTCTAATCCTCTCATAACTCTTATTTGGATGATTCCTATTGGTCTGGATTCCTGGTAAAATGTGCTGCTGAGAGTTGAATATAATCCCCTACCTGACACATTACTAGTGGCAAATAGAGTGGAATAATTGTCCTTTGGTTTCTTCCTTAATCCAACACAAAATCACTTGCCTTTTGACATTGATTTTAATACTAATCACTTTAACATTGAATTAATTTTGTAATGCTCTGTAACTTCCATTGACTTAACAGCAAATAGAACCTTGTTACACAGGTGCTTCAACATTAATATTCCATCTTGTATTTATGATTGCATTAATTCTCCTTAAGTATAGCGCATTGCATGTGTTATTTTAAAAAAATAATTTAGCCTCCCATTTTAGATCTAGTTCTGTTGGATATTTATTACTCATCCAATTTAGACACCTGGTCCAAATATGTAAAGAATTCCGGTATAATTGTAGGACTGTACTAGCCTAGACCAAGACATTTTGTTATAAATACATTAAATAATGATTACAGCTGATGTTCACTGTCACACAGAAGTTATTATTTCCCATACTAAAACTGGAAAAACACCCAGCAAAATCTCCTCTCCCTTGTTTTAAACTTTTTAATGTAATGGCTCCCTTCCATGAGCTGCATGAGCCCTAAACACCCATTGCTCTGTTTAACAGCCACTGCACTCCCCAGTCTGTGTTAAGACCCAAAGTAAAGCCCAAGAAATGGCTGACAATGAGAATGAGCTCCTTGCAGGTATTTTTTGCCACTCCTTTCTTCCTCCAGTCCTTCATCCTTCCTGCTTTTTGCAGCTGTCAAACAAGATGGTGCCAGGGCTGTTCCTGTATACAGCACAGCCATTCCCATCTTTTTTTGTCACTCTCACAGCAACTTTTGCCACTCAAGGGGACACCACTCCTGATTTCAGTGCAGCCATTTCACTGAGAGAGCTCCAAAAGGCTGCAGGCAGCCCTGATGCTCACCTGAGCACAGGTGATCCAGGCAAGGCTCTGTTATCACTTCACTAGAAAGCAGGGCAGTGCTACAAAAGCAGTAGTGAATGATGCCTCTAATCCTCTTACATTAGTACCAGTGAAAACAAAACCTTTCCTCTGAATATAGGCATAACAAAAGACTCTAATTTGGTTTTCAGACTCTTGTGGATAATCTGCATGGCTGCTTGATAAAAAGACTTCCCTGTAATTAGGAAAATGAACTGATTTCTATACTGCACCTGAAGTACAATAAATATGAAAGGTCATTGTTATGGAGGAGCTGCTTTTCAGAACAGAGAGATATGAATTGGGAGAATAAGGATCACAAGTATTTCTGAATTTTTATGTAAAAATACTTTGTTTTAGTTTGCTTAGGTTATGTCTTCTTAACTTTATAAGAATTTCCATGGTTTTCCTTAATTATAAAGATATGCTGTCATCTTTCCAGCCTTCCTTGGCAATGTCTCCCTTTGATAAGTGGTATCAATACTAAGCACCTTGTCACTGATGAATAGCTGTTTCTTTTCTCTCCATCTTTGTCAGTTTGACAGCTTCCCACCCACACACTGTTCAGTGCTCTTCCTACCCTGTGTTTCCTACATTTTTTTATAGGCAGGCACATTTATTCTTGGCAAACTTTCACATATGAATAAAAAGCACATTCAATTTGTGAGTCATTTTCTTCAGGCTTTGGAACATCAGCTACAGTGCTGCCTACCACATAAGGGATTGATGAACAATATGCATAACCTGGTTATTTTTATACCTTTCATTTTTGTTATTACACTTATCTATTGATGGAAAAAATGACAGATTTTGCTGGAAGAGAACAAATTAAAAATATTTTTATTACATTGGGCTTGACCCTGCAATCTTGATTATTACTGTGATTAAAATAGACAAAAGCCCACTTCTTAAATTCACAAAGCACTTATACTCAATGTGATCCAAAAGTATGACATTAAAAATAATGGATGCACAGAATTAATTTTATCCTTTAATACCTGAAATTTATGTAATGCTGGGGTAAAATGTCATTGCTTTATAATCATCTAACATAAAAAACAAATGTTATCAATGATATTGCAGCCCACAAAATTTCGACATGTAAAGTCTGAGTCCAGAAGTTAAATCTTGAGAAACCACAAATAAAATTTTAATTAACAACAATGTAAATATTTAGTGAAAACAGTACAGCAAAAGCTTTTTTATTATAAACACTACAACTGAGTCCTCAGTAGTCACAAAAACAGGATCCTAGTTTAATATCTAAACCTCACATCTGATGGATTTTTATTTCAGAATTAAAGCCAGAAGTTCAGAATTGTTTCTCTTGCTAAATCAGTTAGTGGTCACATAATCCTAAGTAACCAGTTGCAAAATAACCATTGAAAAAATAATCCCCAGTAAAATGACTATTTAATTTCCTTGAGATTATTTACTTATTTTCTTTTATAAACAAAGAAAATAGAGGAAAAAAATTAAGCCATCAGATTTCTTGTTATGGTGACAAAATGTGCAAGCTGGTTTGGCCTTCACAACCTGCAAGATTGGCTAAGAATTTATACAGCACTAAGAGTTGTGGGGCAAAGATAAATGTGGCTTGGCCCTCAAACAAAAAGGGCATTTTTGTACTTCAGAGTTTAAGGGAAACAAGTTTGTTCTGCATGAACCAGTCTTTACTACACAGCCATTCTAGTCAAACACTTCACCTGGAACAGCAAATACATTAAATTGTAGTGACTAATTGTGACACGGTCCTATCTTAGTATAGCCATGACTGTGCACAACTACTATTTCTGGCTCAAAGAACACTGCTGCAAAAGTCTGATAGAGAGAAATAATCTGGATGGAAATAGGACAAAAAAAAATAGCAAAAAAGGTTCCCCTTAGCTTCACTTTCATTTGCGCTTCAAAATCAGACTTATCAGACAAAAGCATCCACTCCAGAATCCTCTGCAGCTTAGGGAAGTGATCACAGTTTCAAGTCACTTCCTCAAAGGAAAAAGGAATATTTTAGTGTGGCCCCAGCAGAGTATGTTTCCCTCATCTTTCTCAGAATTGTTTGGGAACAAATTGAAATACCCTTCACAATGATATCCAGTCTAGAATTCTGAGAGATCTTAATTTCAGTGAAGTAAACAATGATCTTACCATGGTGAAAAATCAAGAACCTCCCCATTTCTAACAGTCACACTGCTTTTCTAGCAAAAATTTTCGACTGGTGAGTTTTCAGTCATAGAATTGTAGAATATCCAGAGTTGGAAGGGATTAACAAGGATCAAGTCCAACTCCTTTATTTATTCAGTGATATCAAATCCTTTGGGCAATACAAAGACCTTCAGTTAAGGCCCCAAAAAACTACCAGGACAGTAATTGTAGCATCTTTAAATCCAACTTTGCAAATTAACTGTGACTCAAGAGATCTGTGCATGGAACAGAGCAACATCAATCTACAATGGTATTAATCATATTTTTGCTTTTTCTATGTGAGGAAATAAAGCCTGAGTAACCAGCTCTATGTTTCCTTGCCTGAACGTTGAACTTTTCCATGCTGCTAAAGCAGAGCTTCAAAGGAATCATCTTGACATCTAACCCAGTGTTTGATTAGGATTAGATGTTCCAAAAAGCTTGGTAAACAGAAGCCCCAGCAGAAGGCAATTTTGCTAAAGCTTAATTGATAATTATAAGCATCCCTCCTAGTTATACACCATTTTTAACTTAGTACCAATTTCAAACGTTTCCCACAAAAGTTCTCAAGTACAGAATTACATCTGTAGTGCAGTATAACATAGTGGGCATTGTTGTTTGAGTGTTTGGGATTTGTAGGTTGAGTTTTAGGTGTTTTCTAGGATCTCTTACCCACAACATGCTCTTCTTTGCTGCCATCCAGCTCAGCAGTTGCATGCCCGGCGATACAGAAGAGCAGCAAGATCAAGGGTGAAGGTGAGGAACGTCCCTTCTTTCTTCCCTTCATTTCTCCTGTGTAACATAAAAGTGAGAATTGACAAATTCAGTCAGATTCCTTGAGCATTCTGCAAAAGTTAGTAGCAGGGCAGTGCACAGCCCTGTGGGCAGACAGACAAACTGGGAGCTTTGGAGATAATGTGAGCTCTTTTAGTATAAACCTCTTGCAAGCACAATGAAACACAAGACAAGGATTGCAAGTCTCCTGTCCCAGCGCCAGTCCAGGTTAGAGGCACTGCTACTGCTTTCAATCTAAGCCCCAACTGAAATCACCTCCTGGAACACATCGTGACAGAAAATGTAACACTTGGTACTTTTAATGTCCTGATGCTAATTGCACAATTAGCATTGCTCGCCAAGTCAAATCGTTCCAAGTTTTACTCCATCTGCAGAAACTAGATTCATTACCACAACATCTTCAAACAAATGTTTAATCATTTTATAATTAGCAAGCTCCCAAATTACTAAATACCATTTCAGAGGAATCAGTGAACTTTTTGCAGTACAGGCTTCAGCACCTTCAGCAGGATTTTCTATCTTGTGCATCTCTTTAATACTGAGAACTTCACCTCTGAACTTAAGTTCAGAGCTGTTATTTTTCACTTTGAACCAGTGCAATCATTGACAGAAGAAAAATGCTTTTATTCCGTGGCAGCTGGCATGTTCAGCTTGCTAAACATGAGGTTATGCACGCACACATGAAATTAACTCCAGAAAACTTTTGCTTTAACTTTTTTAGAAACACATATTTTCCAACTAACTAAAAGTTCCTTAAGGATCTCTGGATTTTAATCAGAAAATAGACCCAATATCTTCTTTGTTACCAACAGATTAATTCCCTGTTCATGATAGGGAATAGAAGGGAGTTCCCTACCCTCTTCTCTTAAAGTACAGTACTAAATTTCTTTTTGCTATGTTAATTAAGTAAACAAAAGTTAAAATCAAAGGACTAGGAAGTTTCTAACCTTCAGACACTCTTTGGTCTTGAGTGCTTTTGTTAACATGCCTGTGAAGACAGCATGGTCTTCACCAAATCAGAGCCACAATTCTCATTTCTCTCTAGAAAACTTTGCAATTTTTTCCTCTGCATACTCAGTGTTTTCCCAGCTTGCAGCATATCATAAAAAGGAAATTAATTCTTAAAAACAACTCTTGGTGAAATCATGAGCAGCACTATTTAGGTAATTTTTAAATTTGACAATGCCCTTTAGAAGGCGTCATTATATAATGTAGAGAAAACTACTGAGAGTTCTTCCTTTTTTATAATGGAACAAAAGTTTTGGTTTTAAAGGAATTTCTTTTTTAGCCAGAAAATATGACCATGGTAAATTCCACCTCATAATGCATTCCTGCCAAAACAAACAAAAACTTGCATGTCTTTGATTCCTTCTAGACCCAATTATTAAGCCTAATTTCTACAGGAACAATTAAAAGGCTTTATCCACATATAGTTTGGCAAAACATTTTGCAAACTAATACAGATCTCATTTTAATATTTTGCTTTTAATCATGATTTTAAAATCTTTCCTCAAATACTATTCTTTAACTCTGCAAACAGATTTGGAAATTATTGCTTTCTAGCAGAGATAGAACAACTTCTCTTGGATTAGAAACCAATGCACAAGTTTTGAAATATCCCTAAATGGAAAAAATGAGCAAGAGCTAGAGTATTTTTCAAAGAAATAGAAATAGCATCCTTTATCATAATTCTAACTGGAACTCCAGTTTTACAATCCCTTATACACAGTTTTGTAATATGAAATAGACAATAACTCTGTGCACGGTAACCTGAAGTTGTCCAAGACTGTCTTTGTGATTTGAGAGACGTCTGATTTGTGATGTTAGTTTGACATCAGCTGAAATTAAAATAAATCCACAACTAATAAAGATGATATGGAGAGAAACATTAAGTAAAAAAACTCAAAGAACTGCGCAGACAATTATCATTACAATATAAAAATTTTGGTGATCATTTGACATTGTCTAGGCTCACTTAAAGCAAAAATACCACCAAATATTCAGATTGGATACTTAGATAGATATAAAGCAATAACTTTCAAACTGCCTGGTTCCAGTGAAGTCACTGGAATAAAAAATTACAAAATACATTTATAGTTTTTGAATTACATGGGAAAGAGAAATTTCTAGCAAATTGTTTTCCTTAGAAGTAATCATTGGCCCACTTGTGGCTCTTCATAAAGGAAGTTGCTAATTATCCACATGGATTAATCCCATGTTTGTCCCTGAGCCCTCATTTTCCATGTTTGAGTTTTTCCAAACATACCATCAAAACTCTCACTAGTTCAGCAAAACTCTATTTGAATTTGGGTTTTTATCACTTAAGCTGAAGCTTTGGTTCTTTCTTCCAGGAATCCGCAGAGTATAGATTTAGATTGCAAAATGTAGCAATCGGTTTTTAGCGAGTTATCCCATATTCTCAAAAGCTTTTCCCCAAGCAGAAGAGAGGCTATCAGGCAGAAGTGGAAATCCTTAATAAGTTCCTATTTTCTTTTCCATTTGGAAATAGAATTGTGTGTATCGTGAGCTACCATACAGCACTGTCACTGTGTGTTTATGAGGACAAATTACTGCATTTGTACAGAGAACAACACCCTTCCCAGGACACAGCATTTCTATTCTTCCACTCAACTCCTACATTTCCCTTAAAAGGAAGGGTCAAAGTGTGTCAAAAGCTGGGCATCCCCATGCTTGGGCCAGTTCCCAGCAGGAACAATGCAGGCTGTGCAGCAGCCTATCTGCCTTGCTGCAAGGCCTCCTGAGCAAACACAACCTCCTTCATCTTCCTGCTGCCCTTCCCAGGAGCTCACACAGTCCCAGAACACTGGGTCAGCTTTGGGTGGAGGTGGGATGAGCGGGGCGAAGGTTTTGGTCATAAAATGCTTAAATCCTTCCGTAGTCTAATTATTTCTTATTATTCCTGAAGGAAGGATGAAATCCCAGATCAAAGTGTACTTGGCACTGGATTTTCAATTAAAACCCAAACCCTCTAGAAAAAGTCCAGGTTTTCCGACTGGATGTTCAGCTGCCCAGTAACAGAATTTTAAAGCTGTAAGCCTCTTACGATACTGGTGTAATTTTTTATTTTTTTTTTTAAAGCACTCTGATTTTTTTTGTTGTTGTTGTATTTGTATGGAGTGAAAAATTCAAAATACTTAAACTATGATATTTGGCTCAGTAAAATGTCAAATGCACACAATGGGGAAAAACTGTGTGTCATGAGAAAAACAGGAAATGTTTCCATTTTAAAGAGGTCATGTTTAACTCTCTGATTATTTCAGCCACATTCTGAAAACTTCTGAGAGTAAATAAAGCCTTTTCCTCCAGAAGGATTCCAGCTTAGGACAGCCAGGTATCAGTCCAGCATTAATATTCTACATCATCATGTCATAAGCGTATATTTCATACAGACAATTCCTAAGGAACTGGCATTCTACTGCTCCCAAGCTCCCTCCCTTTTTAATGAGACATTTTATAACAGACAACAAGAATTTTACTTGACAAAGGAGATCAAAGGTCTGTTGATAATAATTGGCACTGATTTATTTACTGATTTAATTAAATGCTTTCATTTAGTGCCATTAGCTTCCCTCAGGCTGAAACACAGGTAGCCAAGGCAGACCGCAATCAAGGAAGCTCCCAATAACAGATCCTCACTACCTGGCCTTATAGCCAAGACTTTTCCTCCTGACACCCAAAACAAAAATAGAAGGAAGATCTCAAGATGTTTATTACCAAAACCAGAAAAGTATAAAACCCAGCATCTTGTCCATTGCAGCCTTTGGAGACAGGACTTTTTTTTTTTTTTTTTTTTTTTTTTTAACCAAGCAGTCTCTTCAACACCAATTTCTGTAGTTCCCTGAATGTTTAGTCACAAGCTTTTTTTTTTTTTTTTTTTTTCCAGAGTGGCATTTATCTCTAACACACTAACTGGAAAAAGAAAAATAAAACTAGCATTTCCCATAGTAGCCAAAAAAAAACATCCTTAGAAAAAGGCCTAAAGTGACATTGTGACATTGCAATGATGGTAAAAGTGACTCATTCACATTGACAGTCCAGGAAACAGAAACACACACACACACACACACAAAAAGGCAGAGGATGTAATTAAGTAGAGGAATTAATAGCAGAAGGTAGGATGTGCATGGCCAGAGGTCCATTTCAGCACAGCCTAAAATGAAGGATTAAAAGGCCTAACTAGACAGGATTATAGCACCTGTGATATAAAAGCAGACCTTTTCAGTTCACTGCAGTTCAGAGGCATTGTCTTTGCCCTGTGATATCTTGCACGGCCTCCTAGGACTCATGTGACACAGGTTTCATTAGTCTTATCTGCAGCATTGTCTCCCAGCTGGCAGAGTCAGTGTTCCCTTTAATATTATTTTATTACATGTGCTGGTCTGGAGCTGTTTTCTCATTCCCTCAGCTGTAAATATGAAGAGTGGAGTGAGCAGGAATTCCACCACCTCTGTTCTGGGGGTGGTACCTGAGTCAGTGATGAGCTGTCAATTTAACTGACTGCCACCAGAGCCTTGTGCTGGCACAGCAGCTTTATAAATTCAGGCAGTGCACTGTGAATCATGAGCATGCAAACATTACTGACTGAAAGCAAACCTATTTAAATCCCACTCCCATCTCAAATTATTTCCTTTTTTCTGTGCCCTGCTGTGGCAGCTTTCAGCCTGTGTCAGTCCTGGGACAAGGAACTCCATCTGCTTCCTCCAAGGACTTCAAATTCCTTCTTATCAGAAAAGAGAATTTTGGTTGGTTACCTACCTTTCACCACTTAGCTTAAATGCTTTGCTGCTGCACTATTCCAGTCTCTGAAATTACCTAGTGAGACCTGGAAAGTGAAGTGCAAACTGGGAACTATGAAGAAAATTTGGAAAAAACTAATGTTTTTATTAGCTTTTATGCTAAAAAGATGTATAACCTGATGTCACTAATTCAGATGTAAATTCCCACCTTGTTTCTGCTTTTATGAAGGTCATAAATGCTGCTTTTCGAGAACAGGTGATAAAATAATTGAAAGTAAAAACCTTGTCATATTTTAAAATGGAAATATAAAAAAATAAGTTAATTAATAAACCCAGCACAAGAAGTCCCTTCTTTCTTATATGCCTGTGGATGTCTTGCTTTTTCATTTTCCTTGTTAGCTTCTTTCACTCTTGCTTTAAAACTGTTTTCCATTTTCCCAGCTTAGATCCAGGGCCTGTTTTTCCCTTCTGCTGGTCTGTTCACATCTGGCACTAAGTACCTCTACCATCCTGTCTCCACTCACCTTCTGGTGTGACACAGCTGCAGACCCTAAACTCCTCCTCCCCTGAGCTCTCCTTCTTGCCTGGCTCAGTCAGGGGTCCCATCCATGGTACCCATGGCCCAAGAGCAGGGAACTGCATATAATCAACTAGAGCTGTAGTGACAGTAAGCCATGGCTGCAGAAGGCTCCAAACAATTTTCCTGACTCCCTCACCAAGCACGTGATGCAAGAGTCAAAGCAAATTACAACTTCTGAAATTAAGACTGATTTATTAAAATAACTGCACTTTTCACAGGACCACTGGGTCTGTCTGCAGCAAATCACATAACTATCTCATTTTCATGTTGATATAGCTTTCAACAGGGAAAAGAAATCCTTTGCTCCTATCAAAATATTTTTACATGTGGAATAAAGTGAACAACTTGTTTACATAATTTCATAAATCTTAACAAACAAAAAAACCCCACTACACTCAGGCCTGAACTGCTCAGACGTAAACTACCCGTTGGTAGCAAAAATATTGGCCATCTTATTTTCAAACAGGGAATGCTTTCAGTATCCTAATAAAAACCACTGCAGAGCACAGGATCCACTAGCAAAACAAACAAGCAGCAATATTAGTTACACCTAAGTGCTATAAAGTTTTTTTCCTAGCAGTTTGGACTGGAAAAGTCCAGCCCACGTGTTCAAGCCTCAGCTGTCCTTATGGATAAACAGAAGTGAATTTAGACTTCAATTAACTTAGCACAACCTGCTTTTCTAGTGGGGAGAGGAATTTCAGCACTATATTATACATAGGTAATCCAGTGGTGTGTAATTTCCCGTTTGCACACGCTCAGGTGCTGAAAATACCACAGGCAGGCACAGGAGGAAACTGCTGCCCCAGTGATGCCTCTTAAGGCTGGTTTTGGTCATACCCATTCACTTTTTGTAACCTCACCATCACATCAATCACATTTTCACACATACAGAGGTTCAAAACACAAATTTCCCTGATCTGTCAGGCAAGTTGAGCTCACCTGGTCTGGCTTCCCAGCTGGAGTCACCACAGCCACTTTTCCTGCAGTGGATTTGTGATTGTCACAAAGGTTAGAAATGCTGAAACTGCCTTCAGTGGGAATCACCCAGGACTCAGACTGCCTCAGATTATCATCCTACAGCCACTTTAAACCAACATGAAATAACAATGCCATAGAAAAAAAGGATTGTATTCCCTTCATCTCCCACAGTGCCAGATCCTCTGGACACAAAACAAATGCCAATATTTTCTTGAAGTTCATAAAAACAACACCAATTGAGCACTTCCTTTACATAAAATCTGTATTTCTAACTTACTTGCTGCAACTACTCTTTTCAATGTAGCTACATTAAAATTAGTTCTCTTGGAATGCTTTGTTTTCTGAAGGAAGGTTCAATTTTCTTTCAGAAAATTGAACTTTCTTGTGATACAACTCATACCCTACAGCAAGCCTAGTTTTAATTTCTTACTAAACTGTAACTCTAATTACCTGATTCAGAGCTTTATTCAGTTATTCATCAGGGAAGGTGGCAGCAATACTAGGGATGGGAAATAAATATCTGTATTAACAGCACAGGAAGTAATTAAGAAACTGAACAAAGAGTGGTGAGAGAAAATGAAAAGGATTAAAATAAATCTATTTGGCTGTGAAGTAACTACGAGGGGAAAGAAATTATACAATTCTCCATATGGTTTTGCTTCATTCTGTCCCCAGGGGTACTATGTCCCCATTGTTAAGTTAAACTGGTTTCATAAGACAAACAGAGAAGTGAGTAATTTGTCCCTGTTCTTAAAAACAGTTTTCTCTGGTTTCAGTGTGAAGAACAACTGGAGATAGGTAAGAGCCCATCAGCCTGTCCTGATTCTCAAGAGGGAAAATGTCTGTTCAGAATGCAGCCCAAACAAACAACACCAGTAACTAATGGAATTTGACAGATTTTAAACACTTTGCTCAACAGTTGATATATGACAGTCATGTAAAACTCAATGCTACTAAGTTCTACTAATATTCCTTTTTTAAATTTTAAATTTATTTTCTTTTTCCTATGCAAATGCTTTGAGTCCTTCTGTCAGACATTCTCAGAATGAACTGAATGACAGCAAAATCATGAAAGTAAAAAAGCCCTTAAAGCAGATACCACCTTATTTTACAATGCAAGCTAAAATTACTGCCAGAATCACCTTTTTAAAGTAAATGTAGATATTAAAGCAACTTTCCAGAATGTGAAAGATTGTGTAACGGTATGTTTTTTCCCCAGAGGAGATTGGGTTTTTTTCACAAACAATCCTAATCCCACTGATATATCAGTGGGAAAAGTCTATGTTCTGTGCCCTAAAAGTGATCCAAGATGCACAGAATCAGAATAGCATAAAGAATATCAGTGTCCCCATGCAGGTGAACACCTGGGTACCAGTGTCTACTTCTGTTTATGCACTTGGAAGAGTTATTTGAGAAACAAACAGTCCTTGCAGGCAGAACTGGAGCTGAGGAATTCTCCTTCTCTAACTGTGGATCTGGACACGTTCTGAGTCTGCTAGGATGCTCCTTCTTTTACACCCTTGCTTTGTTTCTAAGATCACTTTTCCTTCTATTTATTGACATTTCCTCTTCCTAGAAAACTGCCTCCTTTTTAAATGCTGTCCCTCACTTCCGTTTAGATCTAAAATACACACCAAAGAGTCAAAGTTTTACCACTGGGCTTTCAAAGTTACTCTCCAATGAGATTAGGGATAGACAACCTCAATGTCATTAAATTTCTATCTGTCCTTAGTCAGAAACATAAAACTCTAATTCAGCATTTAGAATATTACTAAATGAATAGCAATTAAGTTTTCATGAGCAATATTAGTGGGCACTGCACTAAAAAGTTAATGCTCCTTAAATGTCACATAGCTACACCAGAGAGCTGAAATGCTTTAAAACCCAGAAATTACAAACTTGGTAATGTACAATGGGAGGACAAACACACAGATTACTGAAAGGCAATTTAAAGGGCACTCTGTGACTCTTTGGCATAAAAGTCATAAAATTTTCAAATAAATGGATTCATCGAGCAATTGGCCCCATGTCTGCTTTTTAATGAACCATTTCACTTGAGGCATCATCTGACAGGGGAAAAGGCCAGAGCAGGATGTGCTTTAATCACCTTTACCTCCTCAGCACTGTTCTGTGTGCACTACCTCCAAAGTAAACTTGATCATAATTCTGAAATTCAGCTTAAAGAATAATTCAGAGGAATCTGCGGTGGATACAGATACTTGCTGCCCTCACAGACAGTAATAAATGTCTCCTAGTGAAATTAAATCATGGGCAGAAGGTTCCAAAGGGCAAAGGCTGACAGCTTTGCCCAAGTAGGTGCCTGGCAATTCCTCCAGCACGCCCTTGCTGTCCCTATCTGCACTGACAGCTGCATTTCCTGTGTCTGCCCATAAGACACTCAGGAAGGAAGGTTCATATCTTTACATGTTTCCCATGACACTTTCATGGCTAATTCCTGGAGCACTGAGTCAGACTGACCATACACACACTCCTCCCCCAAAACAAATTGCTGTTTTTCTCCCTGCCTCTCATTTCCCATTGTTATGGGCTTTTTCTTCATTAAAATTGAATTTTTTTTAAACATATTAGCCAATTCTAGCAATATTTCAAAATACAGGCTAGAATCACTTCTTTGTTTTACAAAGTTACTAAAAATGAAGTTTACATCAATTGTTCTAAGTAAAATATTAGAGAAGTCACCAAAAACATTCTGGTTTTTTGGAGTGCAGAATGTGTTTGTTATACTGAAACAACTGGACGCCTCATTCACTAGTTTCTGGTACATTTCAAATATACAGTGAGTGAAATTGGCTTCTGTCTTAACAGCTTTATTTGATTGTCCTAAAATCTTCCTGTACTTCTCAAAACATGAATTGCTTCAGAAGTTAGTTGCCTCAGGCTGATTTGAAGCAGCCTGGCAGACTACTCTGGATCGAGCCTCTCTTGCATCCACTGTAAAAAAGCAAGAGCTTTTCTTCAAACTCCAGCTATTGATCAGAATTAACTTATTCAGCTTTAACACAGCTTCCTTTCCAAGAACTGATTTAGAGCTTAAAGTACCTGAGACTGAGATTATGGCAATCAAATGATAGTTGTATTAATCGTGCAATCGTTCATTGTTCTGCTGTTTAAAATCTGGAGAGGAAAAGAAGTCTCTCCCTTTTTGCAGCACTCTTGGCTGGACTTTGAATCTAAACATCTGACTACTGCATGTAACGAAAAGCCACCAGCCGAGACTGCTTTCGGCAGCTAAAGGGAAAAGAATTACTGCGTTAAAACCGAAAGTCTGTTGCAAAGTACTCACCCAACTCCTAGCAACAGCTCTTGAAGAAAGAGGGAATTCCTGAATCAGAGCTGAGTGCGATCCTCCCCTAGCGATCCGCGTGGGAGGGGTGTGGCGTGGAGCTGCACAGGGAGGGCTGCGAGCTGGGATCTGCCTGCTGCCTGCCGGGGATGGATTGCTCGGTGTGGAGCCGCAGCTCCGACACGGGCTGGCCCCGGCAGCAGGCAGCGATCCCCGGGCAGGAGCGGCGGGAATGCTCCCTCTGCCCGGGGCTGGGAGAGCTGCTGCCAAACACCACGGGCTGGAGCGAGACGCGCCTTGACAGAGTGAGGGGCTGTGGGATGGTTCAGTCGCTGTCCCCGGCAGGCAGGCTCTGGCATGGCCCTGAGGATGCCCTGTTATTCCCTGCGAGTTTAAGGGATGCGGTGTGATGCTGTGTTTTGTTCTTTTTAAACAAAGCCACGCTGCTCAGCCGGCTGTCTGGAGCTGCTCACAAAAGTTATTCTGCCGGCAGCTACAACATCCCATCTATTTAAACATCACACCAGTACGTGCCAAAACTCGAGTTTTAGGGTCATTAGAGTACCATGGCTGATGATAGGGATGGGGAGACCCCAGAGACCTTGTAACTCATGTGTGCAGAGACGCACGGCCAAAATGTCAGTCTTGGACACACAGGATGGGAATTTCCCAGTAAGAGAGACAGAAATAGCAGCTGAAGCACAATAACCTACACAGTCAGTAGCTGTAACTCATTGTAATTATTTCTAGGCAAAGACAAACAGGTAGTTAAATCACTTTCATTGAAGGTTATGTTCAGCTGTTCATCACCATCCTGAATGAGACTGGCAGTTTGTCCTGGCCAGGTAATGGATTAACTATCTCTGACACAAACAGAAGGGCTCCTGGCAGCTCCTTGGATCTCCTGGCTGTTGTTGCTGACTGTAAAAATCTGTCTGTAATACTTTTCAGAGTAAAGCCAGTAGTCAGCTGAGTCTACTTACTATTAACTGGGTCAATAATCAGATGGATTAACCGTCCTGTAATGGACTGGAAACACTCCCAAAGCAAAGGGACAGTTCAAATGCTGGGGCCAGGTTCTACTCTGCAGTTACTAATTACCAGCTCAGATAAAGCAAGAGGCAAGCCAGCTGCAGAGGTCAGTGAAAAGGAAATGGGCACTCTGTCGTTTGTGTCACAGCACAGCAAATGAAAATCATTGTGGTAAGAATTAGTGTCTATCAGTGCTATCCATAAATCTAATTGAGGGTCACAACAAAGACAGTCCAAAGCAGATGCACTAAAATTACACCATGACTTAAAGAAATGTCTGTACATTTACAACAGAAACAAAACAAAACAGAAACTTAATAGATTTCAGAAAGTGTACATACATCTCCACTTTGATAATGCACCTAGATGGATGAACAAGAATCTGTGTGGATAGCTTCAAACCTGCTCCACTCTACATGAAATTGACAAAGAAAGTTTCTTTAGTTTTAGTTGTACTGGATGCTGAATGGTCTGAAATTACAAGTTCATGCAAATTTATTTTGAATCTAAGGACTGGGCCTGGCCATAAATTCAAGTGGATATTTTTGTTGCAGTTTTTATGAGGTTTTTTTTTAGTGAACACACACAAAAACAAATGTTCATAGTTTGTGTCAATGAGTTAACATCAGTCTTTTTCTCACAAGACTTTACACAGGTAACTCAAAGGAATTCTGAAAGATATGGCCCACACAGACATTAAAAAATAAAAGGGAAGAGCTACAGTTTAAAACACATTTGACACCTTATTCTTAAATTCGGTGAGGGTGTGACATTGCCCGAGCTTTAACAGAGTTGAACAGAGTCTGTGATGTCTTGTTGCCCTCTAGCGATGCCATTTGATTTTCCTGCTGCTTAGGTCTCAGAGCTGAGAGCTGTCTGCCTCCTGCCTCCAACAAACTGAGTCATAACTTAATGCTTTTACTGGTGCTAGGAGACGGGACAGCACGGGCATTTCTGAATCCTCATAAGGATAAAGAATCCTTATCAATCTGGCAGGAGATCCACCACCAGCACAGCTGGCTCAGCCCAGTGAGCCTAAGAGGGAGAGCTAAGATGTGGTAGTCACTGTCACCACAGCCACACAAAATCCTAGCTAGGTTCTAAACGGGGAGCATAGAGAAAGAGAGGAATATAGTTTAATTTCCTTTCAGCAGGAGTTTTACAAATAGCTCTATTACTGGTTTATACTTCTTCCATTATAGTGTCTCTGTAGTATTAAATATTTCAATGCTGACTAAAAACATGTGAATGGAAGTGAAAGACCTTCCTTAGTGAGAGGAAGATCAGAATCCAGCAGCTGTCACTTGAAGAGCTGTCTCTCTGATGCACTCCTCTCTCCCCTCCTATTGTTTCTTTCCTGTAACACACAGATCTTATTTAAAAACATGGCTATCTCAAGGGTTTTCTAACAACTGAAACTGAAATGAACATAAAAGGTCACTATTTTTCCTGAAAGCAGAACATTGAGATAGCACATTGTGGCAACTCCAAAAATTTAGGCTTTGTTTCTGTCCTCACTCCAAACTAGCGATAACTAAGTAACACATACCATTACTAATGGAAATGTAGTATTTAAACATCTTTAGAAATATTTTAGACATCTAAATATTTAAACATTTTTAAAAGGAAGAATCTTCAACACTTGACATCCAAATTTATTTTGGCTGGGGTTTTTCATTGGGCTTTTCTGCTTTGAAAGTCAAATCTTTAACAGGGGTATCAAAGGTAAGTTGGGTAAGTGGACTATCCTAATGTGCTTTTTTTCTTCAGGGGTGAGAAGAGGAAAGGAACTGAATGATGGATGAGAGGAAAGTGATTATCAGATCAACTTCTTACTAGTTGAAAATCTTCCCAAGCTGAGCTACCCAGCCTGTTTAAGCAGCAGCAAAGAAAACATTCCGCATCTGCCTTTCTGATTGCTAATCCCAGCTGTGAAATTGGTTCTCTTGAAATTAAACTTCTGCTTTGACCAGCAGAAGTACAGAGGTTCTGCAGTCAGCTGGTGCTGTTGTTCTTTTTCCTGAAAGAAGATGAGCTTTCAAAATTTTCCCTCCATCAAATCCAGGGCTTAAAAAAAAGGGCTCTCCTTCTATTAGGCAGAACACTTTGTCCTCTTGAATCCTATAGAAACCCAGTATTAGCTTACCACCAGAATATAACATTCTCTGTGCTGATACCAGATGAAGCAGGGGTTAAACACCCAGCATAATTAATAATCTGAGTATCCTAGAACAAGCAGAGAGAAGCAATGCAACCCTAAGGATTTAATTTCTCTTATTTTCCTTCTTGCCAGAGGACAGATGTATGTGAGAAACTTTCCCATTTCTTGTTTCCATCTGGGCAGTTGTTTCCCTTGTAATTCTTTTAATCCATTTTTCTGTGCATTTCTTTTTGCTTATGACCTTATATAACTCGTATACTTTATATTTTTTTTTAACTCATCAGTTTCTTAAGAGTAAAATATGGGCAGCTTGGAACATGCTTTGAAGTGGAAATCCTAAAAAATTAGTTCCCATTACGACATCTTTTAAAAGCCCAGAGATAAGCTACTTCTGTAGTTAATTACAGGAATCAAAGTACAGCAGATACCATGTGACATTTTGGAATAATGCGGAGATTTTCAAGACTCATACTCAATAAAAAAAAAAAGAATAACTAAGGAAGTAGGAGGTCAGGTCAGAATCAAATGCCACTCATTTTTAGAGCCAGCAGCTTTATGAAGTGTGAATTTCATTAAACCTCAATATCTTCAACCAAAACAGAGAAAGGGATGTCTTATGTAAAAGGACAGTGAGCCTTTTATTACCTTCCCTACAAAAGGCAGGTTTCTTTTTTCTTTTTAGTTTTTTTGTTTCATTAATTTGAAAAATTGAAAGAACTTTTCATCATACAGCTGCATTTAGATCTGAGGTAGATCATATCTGCAGCAAAATAGAGTAGAAGTATTACCTACTGAATTCTGTTAAATAATAAAAAGGGTGTGTGTAAGCTCATGGAACAAATTGCCTCACTGGACAAAGCACTTGTTTTAAAATAATATATTCCTTGTTTGGCTCAGCAAATGCCTATTTCTGAAACAGATATGGATTCATTCAACACGTCATTTTTCTTGATTACCTTTTTATCATCCTGTTCATTCTCCCATGGCATTTCCAATTATCCTCTTAATGAGCCCAGTGTTGCACTAAAGATCTTAGCAAACAAACATCCCTTTCCATCCATGTCCTTTAGTGCTCATTCCAAAAGCAGCCTGAGCCCAGGACTGGCTGCCTCAGTCACTGGATGTCACTGTAGCAGCACTGAGAGCTTTGGTGTCCTATGTGGAAACAGCCAGCAACTACACTTGTATTTATTCCTTCTTTATTGTTATCATGGGTTTGCATTCCTGTTCAGGCCACAGTCAGTGTGAGTTTTATCACAAGTTAAATATTTATAAATATTCAGGCCTGAGGATAATTTCTGCTTTCAGGGGGAAATATTCCATTAAACTTTTAAAACTCTTTCCTTTTTAATTTGTGTGCCCATTTTTATTGCCACTGCTCTGATGAGAGATTTATTTCTGAATATCTTTTTATGCATGCAAAGTATACATATTTCAGCTATTACTTATATACATACACACACCATACCAGAATAATATACTTATTTATGAATACAAATGCACATATTAAATTGATATAATATTTCCTTAATAATTCAAAAATAGTTCCTGGTAGGTTCACATAAGCTGTAAATTTAAATGATTGACTATTGCAATATCTAAAATACCTATCTCTTGCTTTAACAAAAGTGAGACAAGGCTAAACAGTGCAAGAAACACAACTCAACATGCTCAGAATATTGAAAATTGACTATTTTAAGCATGCACATAAGTGGCTTACATTGTCAGAGACTCCTTACATGGGTTTTTCCAACCCCCCTTGAAATGTATTCTAGCAGCACCAAAATCATCAATTAGAAGTATATTCTAATTTATTGTTAGTAGTATTACAGTATTATTTAGCTGTTTCTAACTTTTTGTTAAATTAAACAAATTGCAATTAAATGGAGTGCACTTTTAGATAGAAAACCACAAAACAAGCAGAACTTCCCATTCATTGGACTTCCTGCTGATTTCTCAGAAAGCTGTGAGCACGCCTGTGTTTCATCTTGGCATAGGATGAATAGAAATGAAGGTTATTTTCTCTTCAGAGGAGGTGACTGGGAGGCACTAGTCACAGGTGCTCCTCCAGGCTGCACCCAGGCCACCTCGTGTGTCCTTTTGGGTTTTGCACCGTGCCAGTTTCCCCAGGCTGAGCCTTCCCCCGCGGCGTGGCAGCTGAATAAATCAGGTGCAGGAGGTGCGCAAGCCGTGCCATAAGGAGCAGCAGCAGGAGTCCCACAGAACGTTTTCAGGGAAGCATTTTAAGGGTTTGGTTAAGCGAAGGAGGTGGCAAATGAGGACACCACCACGCGCTGCCAGCTCTGGGGAGCCTGAGCAGCATTTCCTGGCAGGCAGAGCTGGACCCAGCCCCAGCTGCCCCAGGGCCAGACCTGCTGCCTTCTGCTCCCCCCAGCCCACCGTGGGTACCCTGGAGCCCCCCTGCCCCACTTGTCACTTCTGCTCCATCACCTCCTGCCTGCTCATGCTCCACTCACAGGAAGGCAACTCAGGCACACAAGCAGGAAATCTGTTTTCCAATCTGCTAAAATCCAAAATAAAGCATTATCAACAACTACTGTGATAAAGACCTGCCCTTCCTGAGGCTGGCTGCTGCCTCCCAGACCACTGATTCTCAGTCTTCCATTTGGAGAGGAAAAGGCTTCTCTAGGAATCACAGAGACAGCAGAGTCCTTTGGGTGGTGAAAACACCACCCAAACATTGCCTCTTATCAGTTGCTATCCAGTATCTAAGCCAGCATCTCTAAGCAAAACAAACATTTCAAGTGTGCTCAGAAGAAGTCGTTAGACAGCTAAACCCAGCCACTTGTTCCTGTGAGAGTGACTGCAGTGCACACGCTCACCAGGGAACAGACATTTACACAGTGCTTACTTTGGTTTTAGTTTTTATAGATGGGGCAACTGAGAGGTGTTTTAAAAGATTTTATTCCATTATCAGTCTCGACGAAGAGCGAGACACAAGAGATGTAAAACTCAATGCCATTCTATCAGAAGCTAACATATTTCTTTGGTTATAATACTTTATAAAATGTTTTTAGCCAATTAGTTTTTGCCACACAATGCTGCTATTAGTAAATAATAGCATAAATAATTTACTTCATAAATCAACATACCTTATCTCAATATTTACATACAAATATTCAAAACTGCACAAGCTTTCTATCAAGTTCTAAAAATTCTTTACAAATCCATTTCTCACAGCTTACAACTCTCAGAACAATTGCCCATCTTTTATCAAGTTCCTGCCCTCCAAGAAACTGGAAGCAATTTTTTGTTTCACAGATGACAGAGTACTCATCCATCTTCAGCAAAGCTTAAGTTGCCTAGCAGTGAGAAAAAGATTTTTATTCTTTTATTATTACTTTTCTGGTAATAGCAAATAAGTAATAAATAATGAGATTAGACATGTGGGAGAAGAGTAAATACCAGATTGCACTTCAAAAAAGGGAGAAGTGCTGGATTAGAAATTAATTTTAAAAAATCTTGTATGAAGTCTAAAACTAATCAATCAAGAGAAGACTGTGCCAAACATGGAATACTGTGTACATTGTGGTACTGAAACTCGTGACATGATAAAAGTTGTGTGTCACAGGTCCTGTCAGACTGCTCCAGGTGGGAAAGCCCTTCCCAACTCATTAGGCAAGAGCCACCTTAGATGGCTGATATCCATCAAATTAGTCAGTGGTAAAATAATTTCCTCCTTTCTTCAGAAGCAAAATTACTGCAAGGAAGATGTGGGATTCAAAACATCTCTTCCATGCAACTGTTTCACGGCAAACACACCAAACAACAACAAACCAAAACAGATCCCTGGCAAGATCACCTTCCCCAGGAGACAGAAAATGGAACATAATGCCTTCCACAGGAGTTTTCATTTTGGTTTCAAAACAAAGAGTAAACATCCGGAATGCTGAGCAGCCAAAGTCTCCCAAGTGTGTGCCTAACTCCAAACACAGCTCTGGAATAAGGCAGTGCTTTTAAGAGGAGGAGAGCACAACAGGCTGCTGCAGAGGAATTTCCTGATGCTGCGTTCTTATCTCATGCCACAAGTTCGGACGTGCTGCTCCCCTCAGTGAGTGGATGAATGAAGCAATTTAGACTGTATCCACAGCAGAGCTCTCACAGAAATGAGCTAATGATGGCTCTCATGCTGGGGTTACTCAGAGTGCTACCCGAGGATAAGTCAGAAAGGAATCCGAGAAGTCTGGAGGACTGAGAACAACGCGATCATCCTGGTTGGGTCACTACAAAGAAACCCAGTATTCAAGGGTGTTTCCTGGGTGCTAAGTGCATCCTTAGTAAAGCAGAGTTTAACAGGACTGGTCAGAATGCTTACAAAAGCTGTATTCACAACATATGGAAAAGTGTGTGGATCCTGTGGGAAAATCCAAACAGTTCTAGTAAAATCCTGGTTTGCTGAGTGGCAAATTTTTAACTGGCAAGAATCTCTCACTGCAATATTCTCACCATCTCTCCTGAATTAGCCTGTTTTAATAAGAAAACAGGCAGTGAAGGAGGATTTTCCATAAAGCTTGTGTGCTATTGGTAAAAGAAGATTAAGAATTACTCAATATTTTTCTTTGATCCTCTGCAATCTGTTTCTAGCACTATACAAATCTCCACTAGATTCTGGCAGAAGCTTGTCAGCTTATTTGATTACTTTCCAGCCTGGGAGATAGCTGGGGTGATATTTTTTGCTTGCTTACACCACAGGGTAAGAAAATTTGCCCAGAGCTAAGACATTGTAATACACACACCCTGCTCTAATTCACGGATAACTCTTCTAAAAGACAGATATAAATTTCTTTGACAGATAACCCTCACAAAAACAAGTTACAGTTTCTGGCACTTATGTTTCAAAGCTTTTAATACAAGCTACTTGCAGTAAATCAAACACAGAAACAGTTTCTTCTCAATAGCTAAATACAAGCTGAACACAGATTTTTTACAGAGTGCTGTGTTGGAACACATTCAATTAAAGATGCTTAAATATTCCCCCCAACAGATTTTATTCCTCCAATTCTATTTTAAAAAAATTGTTGCTTTTTGGAGAAATAGCTGCTATATAGATACAAGGCGTTCACGGGGGCTTTTCATCCTCTCAAGATATTCACATATAATTTGACCAAATTAATTTTTTCCTTTAAATGCTTTGTAATAATAGTAACAACAACAACAAAAGTAATAAATAGAAGCACCTTACTTTGATGCTAGATGCAAAAGAAAGCATGCAATTAATAGATGGATTGAAATATTTCCAATTTTAAATATTTTGAGGAACATCTGCAGTAGGTAGATCTACAGTAGGTAGACCCTTCCTCTGCCACCCTGCAGTTCTGGAATGCACTGGCATAGATTCCAGCCAGGAATGGAAACTAAGACAAGAACTATAGATGCAGAAAGACAGATGGTGATTACCAGCCTCCTTTAAAAGAGCTCTGTTCATTCAGTTGTTCCTTCCAGGTTTATTTTACAATGAGCTGTAATAGCACACAGAGCCTTTCCTACTTGGTCAGGACAGAGGATGCCAAGTTTTGAGGTTAAATAATTTCACAAGTGTGACAAATGGCAAACTTCTCTCTTATTTTTGTGTCATTACCACTGAACTGACAAAAATAGGAGTATGAAAGCTTTGTAAGCAAGAGAGGCTTGAAGAGATTACAGACCCAGACTAAGGTTGGAATTGTTCATACACCAAAATGCAAGGAGAAAATGAAGTTTTTCAGGACTTGTTCCATAGAATATGAAGTCATACATAAACGGGCAAAAATATTTTTAAATTTCAGGGTGTTTATTAGTTTCTATTACTGTACTGCAGGGAACAGAGGATAGGGTCAAAAATAACAAGAGAGCAAAGTTGAGTGTTTTTCAGAGTTATAAGTTCCTCATGAGAAAAAAAAATATTCATGAGAACATATACTATTATAATTAACCATTTTCAACACAGGCATCTTGGAATTTACTATACAATTTTCTTTCTTACACAATGACCATTGATTAAATTAGTGCTATCAATCAGGATACAAATTTGGGCTTTTTTCTTTGGGTTTGTGTGCTTTAGTTTGCTTTTTTTCATATTATGTCAACATTTTAGAAATAAATGAAGAACACAGGCATTATCACTGTTTTGTTCCATTTAAAACAGAAAGATCTTATGGGTTTCTGAATTTTGCTTTTTGGATACAAACTGTAGGCAGGTGGACAGGCCAGCTGGAAAACAGAAGGAAAAGAAAAAATAGAAAGTTTTAATTGCTCCAAGCAAGAGACACTTATTTAAAGATGAATCCCTGTGGTGGTTTTGTAAGTATTTCTGGGGGGAAAAAAATCATGCTAAAATATGTCTTCCCTCAGTAAAAAAAAATAATTCTGAAACTAAAGTTCTTTTTGTAAAACACAGATGATGCACATAATTGAAAGAAGGTTCTTTGATTTTTAAAGAGATTACTCATTTTCCTGACCAAAATATCATTCCCAACTATCAATGCTTTTCTCACAAGAGATAGCAGTAAACTTTTAACCCAAATATTTGTGTGAATAATGAACTACCCCTTCTTTCTGCTTATGAAATTAAGGAGTGCTGATTAATCAATTAATGATCAATTGTCAAGACCTGGCATGTCTCTAGGGCGTATCAAAGCTAAGGTGGTTGAAACACCAAACATGGAAAGAGTTTCTTGGTGACTTGTTGCTGCTCTTTAGTGAAAAAGGTTAAACTTAGCAATATTCCATTTGATTGGTGCTGCTGATTTCTCAGGATCATTTGTGACTTAGGTGTAGTGTTTACTGCTATCAAAGAGGGAAGATGGCATTTATTCCTTTGCTGTGTCCAGCTACTCCTTGTGTCTGTGAAATGCAAGGAAGTTCCTTCAGCTCTGCAATAACCAGCAGGGCTGGTTATAAACCAAGCCTGGAGCTCTCCCCCAGCTCACAGATGGACCTTGATGTTTTATACCAATGCCTGGGATGTGCCTGCAAAGATCCCCTTTACTTCTCATTTCAAAACCACCTTGAAAGCAGCCAGCCTGCTCAGTGTAGCATTATCAGCCCCAATACAATCTACACATCTGAGGTTAAACAGTGCAATATGTTTCTGGATGAAAATAGGATTGGTGATTTGTTTACCCACTGTATAATATTGAAGATGGTTTTGTTCACATGCTCGGATTTTCTAAAATATAAGGATTCAAACAAACTCACAAAAACACCCCTCAACAAATAAAACCTCATAGCGCCAACTGCCAACTGTTTTTCCCACTTATAGGTGACACAGAAAATATTCTCTGTATGTGGTACCAAGCAATGGCTGTGGGGAAAAAGGTCAGTCCTCCACTGATTATATTTTTCTACAGTAAAGAACCACACTAATTCTCTGGTATTACAGTGGCTACTTGTGAGAATATCTCTTCTCCTCCAAAAGAAGCAAACTTGACACAAAGTGGAGAGCTGAATAATTGCCACCTCACAGCTGGAGATACTCCAACATCCTCTGGCACATCTGCAAGTGTTTGGCTCTGTCAGATTGTGGAAGCCCACAGCTCAGAAAAGCAGTTTAACCACCAGAGGGGGAAGCAGGATTCCCAAGGGTGGTCCCTGCATGGCCACCATGTGATGCATTACACTTTAGTAGCACGTGCTCATTAATTTCCATTTCTTCACTTGCTTTTTCTATACTTTCTTGGAATAACACATTAATTGAATTACAGAGGTGTTTCAGTAACCTGGACCATACAGAAACCTGTGAGGTTCAACTTCTCTGTGCACAAGGGGTTCCTATTAATGTCAAAGCCTAAAGAATGCAGAAGCTCTAACCAGGATTTAAAACACAATTTTTTTGTTTTGTGGGATGACACAAATAACACAATCTGATAAGAAACTGTGTTTTACTTGTTGCTGTTGGTATAAGCTTTAAGGCCTTGAAAACAAAAACCAGAATCTAAAAAATGGGTATCTTAGCAGATGTCAGTAGTAGAGAACTCAGATTTCCTCTGCTTGGAGTTCTGGAGCACTCAAAAATATATTTACTGCTTTAAAAAGCTTCCCAGGGGAACTTCTGTATCTCTTTGGAAATACAACAGTTACTGCTTTGGTCAATACCACCACAAAATTACATAAACATTTATCCCACAGTCCTAAATTTGTCTCTGCATTAGTTATTTGTTATTAAAGTCATTGCAATACAGTCAATGCTTTTTACACAGAGCAGTTTCCTATCTGAACAAATGCTTCTGATTATAAAGACTTCATCTTTGGAATCTGCCACAAGAAAACATGAAGCACACATCATGACTAATTACAAAAGGATGCCAGATTATAATTCATGGCTCTTTAAAGCACACACAAACCCCCCTCATATGGAACATCCACTAGGTCAACCACTTAAACCACTTCAAAAGAAGAAAATAATTTCTTAGTCTAACAATACTGAATCCTACTGTACAGAATAAAAGATGGGATTTTTCAGCATATTATTAGTTAAATTCATCTTCCAAAATGGTGATTTCAATCCAAGACAACAGAAAGAAAACTGTAAATGAATGGTGCAGCTAATGGAGGTAACAAGCCCTTTTTGTCTTGCAGGATCAATCCACAGGTCACCTCTCAGTTTGCCTGCACATCTGGTAGCTGACAAAGGCTTGATTGTTCCAATTGAAGAGAGAAACCTCTTGGTAGAATGACCTTTTTCTAACTGTTCCTACCCACAGTTTTGGATCTACAGGAGATGAAGAAATAAATACTTGAATGAAGGAATCTTTTTTATTTTGTATGAGGTGCTCTGCTCATCCACAGCTGCCAGATTAAAACAGAAAACATGCCCCAAAATGTATGTGCATATGTATGGCATAACTTATTTTCTGAGGATAAGAAAGAGCTAAAAGATTTCAATCTATTTGCTCCAAAAAAGGTCAATGATGGCTTGAATTCATGCTACTTCCAACTCACTACTGAAACATAAAAAGAGGGGATCAAGGAACGAGTTTTCCTAGTTGCTAAGTGCTCAACCTCTTCCTGCCCAGTCACTGTAATTTTTGACTAGTTTTTCTTTTGTTTATTTGTTCAGGTTTCTAAGTCTGAGTTATAGCCATAAAGATTGTCTGATACACAGAGTAAACTTCCAGAAAAGATACATCTCTGTGGACAACCTAAGCAAAAAGAAATACTGTAATTGAAAAAAAAAAAAAAAAAAAAAACCACAAAAAAACTGGGTCCGCAGCAGTCTATTTTAAGAAGTAACAAATTAAGTGAATCATTTAGTTAGAATCCATTTTCATTTCTTGATGTTCCTTTTTTTTTTTCCAAAATGAGCTGCTTAAGCATTCCTTGCTTCCAGGGATAATGCTGGAAACTGTATCAATTTAGGGCTTTTGAATTCCAGACCTAATTAAGATTAACTTCTGCAAGATAGAGTTATTTAACAAGCTATAGAACAAGTTATCCGGTCTGTTAATACAATATAAAGTTTTATAAGACAAAATAAATCAGAGAGAGAAAATAAAAAAAGAAAATAACCATTGATAAGAGGGTAAGTAGAAATTATAGCCTCTGAGGAATTAAGTAGTTAACTCTTCAAGCATTATCTGCTGCTGTGGAAGTACAGAACAGACCTATACTGCATGAACAGGATTTGAAAGTGAGAATTGTACCAGAGGCTCTCAATCAATGTGAAACATGCAAATTGAAGTCATTATTAAGCAATTTTATTCATTGACAGGACATGACGTAGATGGAGCTGAGCCCAAAGCAAGGCAACTCAACTCTGCTGCTGTGCAGAGGGTGAGCCCTTGCACTGCTTTCAGCACCCTTGATTAGAAACACCAGTTTGATGGCCAAGGAGTGAAGGCACTTGGAGCCCCATAGCTCTCAAGCCAAGGGAGGAGGCTCACAGTGATACAGCTCTGGAGAGCTGCAGCACAGCTTCAGGAAACACTCTTTATTCATTGGACCAGTATGTTATTCCTTTCCACAAGCTCCCCAAGGTCATAAAACACACATTCTATTCCAGAAACACAGAGCAGAGAAGCAGGGCCATTTCCCCCAACTGGCTTTTCTTACAAAGCATGTTTGGAACAATGTGCTCACATTGCTGGCTGGATGTCAAGAACCACATTCTTCACACACAACCACACTATAAGGTAATTTCTTTTGCTGGATCTCTCACATAATGTAAATAAAAATACTGGAAACTTCAGTAGATATTACTTTTATGAAGTAAAGTCTGTGGTTCTTGCTTGTCACCATTAATGAGAGCAAACTCCTCTAATCACTGCTGTAGCAGCTTTGTTGGCCAAAAACCAGCTTACTTCTCTCTGACCTTAAAATTGTGTACGTTTTAATTGTTAGGCATTTCATTATGGATAACGAGCCCCAGTGACCCTCACAGAGTGATTAGACAAGCACCATTGCTTGCCATGATCTGAGGGAAGGGCAGACACTGACAAATCCTAAATAGAAATAGAGCTAAAGCTCACCAAGAGGGAGTGTGGAATCTATGGCAGTTTATGGCTCCTGAAGCCCCAAAGCCATGAGGAGCTCCACAACAGAAATATCATCTTTCAAGCCTTGCTCATGCCAAGGCATTAAAGCAGGAGCAGAGCAGATTTCCTGCCCAAGGCTCCAACATTGCTCTTCCTCGGCGTTGGACTGCAGCCCAAGGTTTATAACCTAGGTCTGATCCTGCACAGGCTCCTCACTGGGACCCTCCCCACTCCACTCCACCCACAGCAACATCTGCTCCTAGCCAGGCACTAGAGGGTTTGAGCAAAAGGACTGCTTCTGCTTTGGGTTGCAGGAGTGTCACAGACTCTTTCTGGAGAATAACATCTTTTTAAACTGTTCTTGCAGAGATCACTTAACTTCTCGTTGTCGCCATATCCATTAAAAATAAACAAAACCACAACAAGGAAGGGCTGCCAATCCCTCTTTTAGATTTTTCATGGTTTTATGTTTCTTCCTTTCTCCCTTGTCTCTTCAATACCTTACCAACTGAAAAGATCTTGTAGCAATATTTACAGCAGAAAATTTTTGTCCAAAGGCAAATATAAAGCACAACACAAGAACAGTGTCTGTACAATTGTAAAGATATCTGCAGAAACAAATGGCATCTCTTACAGAAAGCTGCAGGAACAGCTATTATAACTAAATATAACTTGCTACAAAACACAAAGATCTGCCAGTGATGTTTCCTCATATCATCTGCCACCAGTCCTGTTCACTGTCATAAAAGGACAATTCCTTCTATGGTCCTGACAAATTCTCTTTCTACTGCCTATAGTGCTTGACTAGGAAGAACAAACACTTCTGTCCTCTTCTTTGCAACCATTAGGGACAGAGAATTAAAAAAAAAAAAAACACAGAAAAAAAACCACCATAAAACCTAACAAAAGCCCTTTGTTTAAGCTATATGTAAATTTAGAGTTCTGCATAAAATATTAAAATGAAATTCAGTGGGCACTGGCATAATGGGACAATTTTCCTTCAGAGATCTCATGCATTTCTGACTTCTGGGATATTTTCTCTGAGAAAACCAGGAAACCTAAGATCTCATATCTTCTCTTTTTCAAAAGGCCAGTAATTCTGACACTCTTACCCAATTCAAAAACCTGAATCATTCCATGTAAAGAGACACTGGATCCAAAAATGTACCAGGCACCTATAAATCTTAGCCAGATTTGAGTAAGTTTAAGGGTGAAGGCAGATTCTGCAGCTTTAATCAATAAAAACACTTTCTAAAGTACAGAAAACCCACCTATTTTGAGCAAAAATTTGACATTATTAAAAACCTTTAATTTTTCTCCCAGTCCCTTGTTACAGGAAGAGGCAAAGCCTGCAAAACTTGCACTGTTTGTGAAGACTGCATCTCATGAAGCTTCCTCTCATGCTCTCTGATCATGCAGTTTCATGCTAAATATTTCTTCAATAAAGCAAATTTATTGTTATATGTCATAGATATTACATAGAATGCTACTACATTTTTGAACCAAGGTGAAAGATGAAAAATGTTTGTAAGAGCAGTTATGCAATTGTCACAAACAACCTCACTTTCAATAATGCAGAATCCGTTTGTGAATCCTGCCATGGATCTAAGTAGATTTCCTTTAAATACCTATAGATGGTGCTGAAATACAACTGTTCCTTAAAAAAAGCAACAATCACAAAGTCACTGTAGCACAGCTATCCACTAAAATGGGTTTTAGTCCTGGCTGTGCAGATTTACCTCAGAGAAACACAGCTGAATCACAGTTTGAGTGCATTACTGGTGTTTTCCTCAGGTACTTATCAGAACAGATTTCCCTCACATGGCCATGATGCCTTATAACCAAGACTAGTGGCAAAAAATGAGGCTATTTTTTTTAATTGATGGAAATACCCAATAAAAACAACAGGACCTGTGAACACATAGCTATCCTGACCATGGCATAACTAGAAAGGAAAAGAAACATAAACATGTTTGTCCAAGAATTTCCCTTTCAGGTTGCACAGTTCACCCCGATAATCACAAATTTTGCCATTCAGTATAAATAATGACAATGAAGCTGCTAACAGTTGTCTGGGCATCAGCCCAGTTTGCTGAAATGAAGCAGAACTAACTGGCTTCTCCACAAACATATAATGGAAAAGAACAAAATTTTTGCCAGGCATAATTAACATGTGGTAACGTGATAATCAGCACCAGATGAATCCATACTTTCTGATCTCAAAAAATGCGTAGTAATTCCACACTGGTGCTTATTAATAGAGAAACTGAAGTGCTAATGATTACAAACATAGTTTATGGTAAAAGTCATAGCTTGAGCCATTTCCTGTAATGCTAAAACTGAGCAATTTCCAAATTCTATTCAGCCTTGTAAAAGATGAGACAAGTTACAGTAATAAAATAAATTTAATATTTCTATATTTAAAAAAAAATAGTGCACAGTGAAAAAATGTGGCAATAAAAATTTGCATAAATAGTTAAATGCTTACAAAGTTTTTGAACAAAGGTTCATGTACATCATGTAAAACAACTGAATGACATAAAACATGAAAGTTAAGAGAATACTTAGTACCTGAACACATCTCTGTCCATTTTAAAAGTCAAAACAAGCAGAACACCAAACTTCCTCTCCATCTTGCATCCCAAACTGCAAGTCACAGAAGTGTTTTTGCTCTGTTCATTATAAAACCCACAAAACACAAGAAGCTATGCTCACCCCTCCAGTCTATCCCCTCAATTTTTCTCTCAACAAGAGAAAAAAACTAAGACAGATACATTAAGTTCCTAAAAGAATGGAAAAAAAATCTGAAATCAGTATGAAATTTGATATTTATTTATTCTTGCATTCCTTTAGTTGCCAATTTAAGCTACTTTCAGAAAACAAAAAAAACCAGCTTGCATGGGAAGTAGAGGTGTACATCACTACAAGATGAACATCACCCTTTCACTCAGCATGTTCTTTTGGTTAAGATGTAATCCATGTTTTCTTCTCCCCCTACCATCTTCCAGGCATTCCAGCTTCCTTGTGGCTAATTTAGAAGTTTAAACCCAGTGTAAGATGATTTGGATGCAGTAAAACAGTGCAGCACACATAGACAGGTTGAAAACAGGATATGAAACCCACAGAGACCATGCTGCTTCACAGCTAAGGCAGACTCTTGCTCTACACATACAAGGATATTCAGGCCTAGTTTTGAAATGGAAATATAAACAAATATTAATTTTTTTCCGGGCCATCTCACTGAAAAAAGTTGTGAGCCTGCATAGGATGAACAACTCAATTATTTCCTTTAGAAAATCCTTCCCTATATTCATCCACCTCTCCTCAGAATTCTTTTTGATTTGGAGAGCATTGTTAGTCTTAAATTTTGCATCCTAATGTCTTCCCAGACTTGGGTCACATATCTTAGTAGGAAAAATTAGACTACAAATTGGTTGTAGTAGAGAAAAATAATTCTTGAGAAAAACAAGAGAAGCAACATCTGCTGTCTATTTTCTTATCTTTGGAAAATTTCTATAAACACAGAAAACTGATTTAAGTTGCTTAAATAAGCTGAAAGAATGCGGAATTCCTCAGAATATGAGTAGTTTTAATCTCCCCCAGCAAAAGGTAGACAGCATAAATCATACATTGTGGTTAATGTTTAAAGTTATACTTAATTATATCTCTGTTAAGTAGTTTGATTACACAGGGAGTATTTAAGCTAACATGAACAAGTCATTAGATTAGATAAGGGAGCATTATTTGGCAACATTTTGATTACTTCAAGTTGTTAGGGAAAGGACTTGAAAATGTCCAAGTATAGTGGTAGAGAATGCTCTGACACAGATCAACCATTCCATAGGCAGACAGCACAAATCCAAATGCAGGCATTTGTAATGATGTATTTGTATTGGGATTGTGGCTCAATATTGTCTCTAGAATCAGAACATCTAAGACAAAATTATTAAAAAGTAAATAAATTCAAAACCCTACAGACTCAGAGTTGCAGCTGTACTTGACAGGTTCATTTCACAACAGGCATGTTTCAGAGTTGCTGCATTTGAAGGTTTAGTAAGGTAATCACAAAGACCTGGTGGGTGGAGTGCTCATACCCACACACACAGGGTGAAAGATCCTCTAGCAGGGGAGTGGCCACTGGGTGATCTTTCTCTTCCAAACCAAACCATCCATGCCAGGCTGGAAACCTGGCTCAATTATGTATTTTATCAGTTTAGCAACAAGCCAACTCTGAGCTGGCAGCTACATTCCAAGTCCACCCTAAAATGTGAAATGCCCAAACCTCTCATTTGGCCCATTCTGTGTACACAGTCTCTGACGGGGGACTACATTTTGTACCTCCAGACACATTTAGGGTGGAAAAAGGAAACAGCTGGCACATATGTAGCCATTAATCTGAGAAGCTGAGGGAGAACAAGGCAGGAACTGCAACCAGATTTGAGCCATCAGCACTGAAGATGAAGCTTTATCTAAACTCTTGTTGTTTTTCATGTTATAAAAGATCCAGTGATCTCATTTGTGAAATTCTCACTGCCAACAGCTCCGACAGGATATTCCATTGACTCCTTGCTTTTTCAATGTCCTCTGAACCTGCTTACAAGTGGCAGCAATGTGGGACTGTCACTTCCCTTGCCTGCCTTACTGCACCTGGTTTCTCTTCACTCTGGGAAAAAAAATGCCTTTTCCTTCTCCTAACAAGGCAATAGATTTTCTTGAGGCAATGCTGCATTTCACAGCTCAAATGCTCATCAGTTTAAAAACTCCCTGCCTCCCAAAGGTGGACATCCTCCTACATCTCCCAGCCTCCCACACGCTGCTTTTTCCCGTGGTTTCCATGCACCCAGCTGTCCTCACTCAACTCTGATCTCAGCAGAGATAATCAACAATCTTCTTCAAACAAAAGGGAGAGGATCACATAGTGAGGCTCCAGCAGCATCACTTTCAGTTTCCTTATTTCACAGCACATCTAGATGTAGATAATTTAGATAATTCTCAAATTTGCAAGCCCTCATCTGCCACTATAAAAACCTTTAAAAACAAACACCTGTGGTTTAAATGCAATTGCAGCTGGAAATGACCAGCAAACCTGCCTTTCTCACCTTCTTGTTCCCTCTTGCATACTAACTACCCCAGTGGTTTTGGAGGTTTTTTCTCCCTTATTGCTTTCAGAAATATCATGTAACTCTCCACTACCTTTTCTGCACACCCCCACACTCCAGAGTCACTGCATGATTATGATCAGCAATAAAACCTGAAACCTACTCCTCCCATCAGCCCTCCTGCTACCCTGCCTACACATGGGCTGTTTATAGAAATCAGCTGCTCAGTCAAGGAATCTCTATCAGCTGGTACAAAAGCTCTCGAAATGTGACACAACCACCGTGTATTTATTTTAAAAAACCCACATATTAGCTAAGAGATAGAAATGTTGTGCCATTTTTTCCCCAGTTCACAGTATCTCACAATTTTATTCATGGCATGGGAGTTAAACTCTCATTACTCAGGCAGGGGAACACCAAACTGACTGTAAGGAAAAACAGACCACATTTCTAGGGGAGGCTGCTTGACAATGAATCCTCTTAAACCATTCTACTAAGTCATTACAGAACAAAAAAAGTGCTCTTCACTACAGAACAATTTTACCAAATTTAAAAATGGAATTTATTCATTAAGTTACAAGCTGGACAGTTTTCACTCCTATCCAATGGGTTAATCTCAGACTGAAGTTTGAACTCATTCAAACCAAATTACTGGGCACAATCCTGCCTGTTAATGGCAGGGCAGCACAGAAGTAGAAGAAAGGCCAAAATTAAACTATTCATATTAATTATCATGGCATTATCTTAAAATACACATAAAATTCTGCTCTCCAACTGTAACATACCTATTTTTCTTGAATAATGTAATTGCTGGTGAACAAATAACTCTTTCCAATGCTCATGTGCCCTTTCTCTGGAAGGCCTTGAAAAGGTTATTGTCACAAAAAGAATGCCAAACCTAAGCAAGACAAAAAATGTAGCCAGATAAAAGCTGCTGAAAAAACTTTTCTTTTTTCTTTCTACTCCACAAATCCATGTTTTAGTCAGTCTGGCCAACTTTGGTGCCTAATTCTGCAAAGCACTAGTATCCTAACTAAATAAGATTCCATCAAGGGAGAACAAAAGAAAGAATCAGTCCATATACTCAGGCCTTGGGGTTGGTCAGAAGTGATTAAGTCAACGTTTATCAATTTTTGTGTATTTTTATAGTGGGAGAAAAATAGGTAAAGACAAAGGAGCACTCTGCAACACTTGTCCTTTAACAACTTTGTCCAGCACAGTTCATGAGAACTCTGCTAAAATAATCTGTCATTATCTAATCATTTGATCATCAGCAACCACAAGAAACAAGAGAAAGTTTAAGCAGCAGTGACTTTCACAGGCCAGACTGGAGGGAATGGGAGTTTTGTGGATTGCCCCAGAATCTGCACAGGAAAGAAAATCCTGAGCCTTAAACACATTGTCTCATCAATATTCTATGAATGGTTTTACTTCCACTCTTGGAAAATAATAAATGCTTTGCTCTATTCTAATGATTAACTGGAATGCAATGCACAGTTCTGCTAAACACACTCAGTATTCACATCTAGTCTCTCAGGACTAGGTAGAGAATAAAACCACTCCATATATTGCATCTGGTGTTATAACTGAGATTTTCATTCATTCTATCACTTCCCATTAACCCAGGCTGAGGTCAGACTGTTGTAGCACTGTGCTTATGAACACAAAAGTTACTCTATTTACTAGAAATGCTCCCCAAAGCCTACTTAAAGCGATTAAACTGTTCAAATATTCATGTGGGTTATTGTTCATTTTTCTTTTTTTTAATATATTAACACCTAGACAAAAAGGTGTTCTCATACTCAAAACAGAAACATTTTTTCCTTACCTTCAAAGAGTTTACTTAGCAGTTTACATACATGGCAAACAGATGCTGCTACCCTAATTTACTCATAACACACTGTGATGGTATCTAGAGAAGCACAGAGCAGACTTGTGTGGCTTCTACCATCCCTTATCTCTGCTGCAATTCACACTGCTCTGCTTTGCAATACCCGAGGAACACTTTGGGCTGCTGGCAGCTACTAATGAAAACATCTCTTCCCTCCTCCTCCTGCCTCAGAGAAGCTAACAGCTTTCATGAGGTACAAAGCAGAACAAAACCATTGTTTCTGTGATCACTTCATTAATAACTCATTCCCAGCCACACACAGTTCTGCTTCCTCTCCTATCAGGATGCAGCAGATGCTACAATTCCAAATTATTCAAGAATTTGATTAGTTACTACCCTCATCAGCTGAGCCACTGAACACAGTTAGCAAAGTCTGTCAGGGTGAAAAAAGGGCAGTAAAAGTAAGTTGCAGCCAAAATTTGCAGTATTTCCATGCACACCTGACCTGAAAACGGGCCCGGCCCATCCCGTTCCTGCAGTTTCCATGGGCTTTTCCCATCGCCCGTGGCTGTTCCGGCAGCTCCTCCACCAGCACGTGTTGGGTGATAACACTGAGGAAAGATAATAAATAAAGACACGTGAGTAAATTATTAGTTTTTTCAGGTGCTTAGGAAAAATCTGATGGCGATATTGGTGAATCACTGTTCAGCCCCGCTCCTTCCCACAGGACCGCGCTCACCTGGGGATTGCTGAGCTTCAAGCCGCCCTCATTCTTAACTTAAACGAGGAAAAAACAAAACAAAAAAAAAAGACAAAAAAAAAAAACAAAAACAAAAAAAACCCGACAAAATACCCAAACGCACACAAAGAACACAACCCGAACCTTTCCATGAGGAATTAAGCGCAGCAGCTCCCGCTGAACCCCGCTCGGAGCCGGCTGTGGGACTGATGGGGAGCGCCCGGCCCCTCCTGCCTCACAAACCGCCCGCGCCGCTCACCTGCAGTTCATTACCGCAATTAGCCCGCGCGCGGCTCACCTGCCATCAATTACCGCAATTAGCCCGGGGCCGGCCCGGCACCGCCTTCTTCGGGGAAGAACGATGGGACAGACCCCGACCCTGAGGGAGCCAGGACTCCACAGCCCCCCGTCCCCGGACACACCGGCACTGCCTCGCCTGCAGGGTGTGATGGTCCTCAAATCGCAGAGAATATGGGAAAAAAAGAAAAAGAAACCAAACCAGACACCTCTTTCTCACGTGATTAAGGGTCACTTTCCAAAGAATCAAGGTTTCAAATATCACCATAAAACTGTTTTGAAACAGGTGGAGAAGAGGTTTTACATAGAATAAGAGAGCAGACTCCAGTTGCAGTCACCCTGCTCTGGATGTGGCTCAGTGTGACTCAGTGTTACTGCTTTCACCTGAGTGCCTGAGGCACAATGGGCTCACCTGACAAGACATGGACACCCCAATCAGCACAAGCTGCTCCTCCAAACACACCCCAGGTAACAGCACTGAGCACAGTGGGCTGCAGCCCTGCACTGCCTGATAAACACTGGTGCTAATGTTAATGTGCTCTAATCACTGTATTTCATACATTTTTTGGGGGCTCTAGTAATACCTCATTATGTTCATCATTGCAGTCAGTTTAGCTCCATTATGTAGGTGGAACTCTCACTACGTGCTCTGGTTGTTCGTAGTGTTCAAGCACACTCTGATGCAGGCCAGCTCTGATTAGAAGCAGATTGGTGGAGGATTATTCCAGAGGTAGTTAAACACCACTCAGTAGAATTAATTTCATCCAGTGCCTGAACTACATGTTTAAAATCCCTTTTGCACTTATTGCTTCCCCCATTGCCTACGCTTGATCATTTCTTCTGCCTATGCAGGATGATCCCCAAAATACTGGAGATGATGTGAAGAAGAAAATTGCCTCGCTCACTCCCTTCTCTGTTTTTACCCTACATCCTCTAGTTCAGTCTACAAAAAAAGAGAACATTCACAAGTTCCTTGGTCTTGAACAAAGGCTTGATTTCCATGTTCACAAACAGAAATATTTTCAGATTGTTGTGAAGATTTTGGTGGGAAGCTGTGGTTTACCTCCAGAAGCAGAGTTTAGGTAAGGCACTGAGCTATGTCAGTGAGAGGAGCTGAAGGGTTTGGGTTTCCTCAGCAGAGTCCAGAAGAGTTTGCAGTGAGCAGGAGGAGTTGAGGTGGTACTATTCTGTTTGGGCAGGAAACAGTGAATTATTCACGAGAGCATTTTGGGGGACAGCTGGTACAAATAGACATAAAGAGTGTGACAGCTGATTCCCTGGGCAAAAAGGGCTGAAGAATCAGGTGAGAAATCCAGCAAATCCTTTGAGTGAAGGAGTAGCATGAAACAGAGAGGACCTGAAGGAAGAGCAGTGTGTGGAGGAGCAAAAAGCTGAGGAAAATCTTCACTGAAAAGCTGATAAAAGATGAAGGTTACTGTGTGAGGGGCTAGGTCTAAGCTGGTAAGTGTGTGAAGCAGGAGACAGGATGAAGATCCCAGTAGGAAATGCCAAAGCAGCTTTCTTGACCACTGCTGACAGTTGCTCTGGGTGCTAAGTAAATTTCACTAGAGCTGAGTCAAGGGCTCTGCCTCATGGTTTGAAAAAATAGCATTGCATCAAGGAAAGAAAACAATCTTCACAGAGTTTACAAGACCACCTGGGAACAAGAGTTTTGAATTACACTTAGAAAAGCAGTAATTCCTAAAAAATTGAGAAAGCAAGTCTTAAGCTCCCAGCTTAAACCTTTTTATTATTTTGTATCCTCACAGCACAAGAACAAATATGGGACTGAGACTGAGAGAAAATGCTCAAGAAAACAGAGCAAAAAAGTAGAAAGAAGTCGATACTCAGGACCCGAGGAGCCCTTTGAAGGACAGAGCAGTGTGGACAGCTTTGTTATACAGGGTGAGAGATGCCTCCTTTTTGTGCCTTGGTTTTGGCTGCTTTAATGAGCAGCACAGAAGGAAGACTCTGGAAGGATGGAAAAAGTCAATAAGTATTTTTCCTTCTGGTACCGCCACTTCTCCAGTCCTAGAAAATTTGCTCAGAGTCATGGACCTCTGTTCTCTGCCTTATCCCTGGTCAGCAGATGAAGTCCTGCTCTGGGGACTCTGCAGCTGCTCCCAGAGGTGAAGGAGTGGAAAACACTGTATAAGCAACAAGAAAAATATCTTGATGGTAGTAATCATATGTTCAAAACAACAACAACAAAAAAATTCCAGCAAGTGTTTTGGGCAGTAATGCACCTGTATAATGGATTCCTGATTTATATACCATACCTACTACTCACTTTCAGCTCTGGCAGGAATCAATAATCCTTCACACACAGACTCCGTACAAATTCTCCTTACAGGGACCACATTCATAACTAGTATTTTTTTACAGTCATATTATAGAAATGTGAGTAAAATATATTATGGCACTCTGCATAAAGCCTGTAGGCCGCATAAAACAAGCATAACTCTCAGTCATGTCACTTCCCATAACTCAGGCTCTGAAAAGCATGACAAGATTCATCAATTCTTGTTAGTCCTAGTATTAAATAATGTATGAACATATGAATAAACAAAACAAAGAAAAAAATCCAGGTTGGTTTTGTGTATGCAAAGTATGCAGAGTTCTAAGAGCTTTATTAATTTATCTTTATAAAATCTCACTCAATGTGGTCTCACTCTGTTTCTCTGATGGAACCAGTGGCATAATGTAATTATTTTCAGTCTGGCCAGCAGTTTAATGAAAATTATGCTACCAACCTGAGTTTACACCCAGTGTAATCCTCCTGTTTATTTTGAGGGTGTTTTTCCTGTGTTTTTTAAACATCTACAAAGAAATTCAGGGAAGAGTATTAATGATATCTGCAGTAGCAAGGGAGTTACCAACACTTTCCTCTCTTCAAATCCAATTGCAAGTTTGAGTCCATAGTCTTAACATTCTGCTTCTTAAAAACTGGTGGGTATCTTGAGAGGTATCCAAGGAATCCCTAAATGGTATTACAACCAGGAAAGATTATCAGCCTCCAGCATTTTGAGCTGGAGCATAACAGTAATTTTGTTTCCATTAGAAGACATATCACAAAACCAAATTGTTTAAAAGCCACTAAACTCAATCAGCCCACACATTATTCCAAATCTGAAAAAAATCTATGTAGTTTCATGCTAATGAAATGTGGCTTAATGCTGATATCTTTGTGGAAACACTGCTGTGGAAATAAAGGTAAAAGAATGCTGCAATGGGACCCAGACTAGTACTAAAATGTAAGGGCTATTTACTAGTAAAATAATAATGGCACATGGAAAAGACTGAAGAAAAACCGCATTTTTAATTTACTTATCCTCTTCTATATGCATAGAGCTCACCATCAGAAGAGTTTGATCAGAGTATAATGGAAATAAATGTATTTTATTAATTCACCAAGCATTTCCTAATTATGTGACACTGTCACTAAGCTGGCTGCTTTTGCTGTGTTTGCTGGTTTTATTTCACACAAAGAATAATAAATACAAATGGTCTCTTTCATATTCCTTCTCAGCATTGTTTGGATATTACTGCTTTTACTCTGAGAATGTCATCTCTTTGAAGAGAATGCTTTTGCCATTCATATATTTCACTGGGAGAAAGATGAGTTAATGTTGTTATAAAATTCCTTGGCATGTGCTGTAAAAACAAGATCATCTAATTTTGTGATAAATAACAATCTACAAGAGGGAAGAGATAGAACTGTCTATTTTCATATCGTGCTTTGAAACAGCAATGAAAACAATACACAAAGATGCTAGATTTGCAGTCTTAAGGAATAGGACTCCTCTGTCTGTGAAGATGATGGAGGGGGAGAATCACCCTGTTTTCACAGCACTCCTCATTTTTGTCCAATTGATTTTATAGGAACTACTGATAACCCTTTAATTGTTATTGCTTTCCTGTATAATTAGAGTATGTATATGAAGGATGAGATTGCAGCTGTTACAGAATTATTCCCCAAGTCATCTCCCCAGAAATTATTTTTTTGATAGCATGAGCTCTTGAGACACACAATTGCTTCATTAATTGATCAATTTTTTTTTTACCCTTGGATATTCCTTGACTTTATTAGGTGATGCTCAGATTGGAGGAGGCCACTTCCTCAGGGCTCATCCCACCAGCTGACCAGTTCTCTTTCTTTATTGACTTTTTCTGAAACATCCTCCAGGACAGGCCCTGTAACTGCTGATTTTGAGGTGTTTCTTGGTTCCATACAAAACCCTTTGAGATTACGTGGAACTAAGAGCAGCTGATGGTGACAGAGCTTAGGAAAATTTGCATTAAAAGTTTGTTGTGCATTGGTAAGCTCATGGAAAAAAAAAAAAACCTTCTGTAGAGTTTTAATCAAAGATTGAATGACAGTCCGTTAGGGTACATATTTTGAATAAGTTTTTAAATACCATAATGCTGGTATAACTTGAAATGCTTAAGGAACTTTCTGACAGTTGCAGAGAAATGCAGTATAATGAGTACAAATTGATATGGCTTTGAGTTTATTTGGTGGAAAAAAACACTGTGTAAAAATTTCATTTTCTAAAGTGATTATCAGCTACTAAATAACTAGTTGAAGTGAATAGTTTAAATTAAGAAAAATGGATAGGTCAAATTTGTGCAAAATTGTTTATCTGGTGTAACCTCAATTCTGTCTAGACTGAAGTAAACCTGTATTTATGCTGCATGAAAACAGCAGTAGCCATCTCACTTTCCTCAATTAGAGATAAGAATGATCTTTTAAGGCCCCCTCCAATGACCATAACTCATGATCAATGGAAAGTTCCTCTTTTGTTGCAATGGAAAACTGTTTACTTCAAAACAAAAGCCAAGAAAATGAATTATCTTATTGTATTTCAAGATGATAGATAATGCAGTGAGTAAATCATTATTGTGGTACTCAGGATGACATCACAGACTTATTAACTGAGATCATAACTATTTTGCGTAAGTTAAGACACGTTTTCTACATTTTGGAGTTTTTTTGACACAATCAAGACTTTAAACTAAATTTTAAATTTTTAAATTTTAATTTAAACTTCCTAATTTTTTTACTGTATTATTTGGATAACTAAATTAAATATTCTATTAAGGAAAATGATAGTAATAGCATAAAGACTGTTATATCTGCATTAAATTTATAGAGGATATGGTGAATTCAGATACTGTGGCTACCCTAAGAGAGAGATTTTTCCTAATCTTCCATGAAATCATATTGTAAATTCTCAAGGGCACTTCCTGCTCCTAGCCCAGTGAGTAGCATAAATACTCTTTGCTCAACTGCGTCTAACCTTGAAAATTTCAATTGATTGTGTATTGGTTGAAATACTTTTAACAAACACAAGCCACTTTGTTGTGTATTAAATTCTGTGCTGTTTATATATGACTAGAGGTGAGCACAGGGACATGGAGCAAAAAGTGGAGAACCAGGTTACATAAGAAAGGAAATATAACCATGCATCAATTTTGTCTATTTATTAGAGCATGCATCTGTGTTCTGTAACAATTAAAACTGGAGATGAGGGAAGAGAAGTTAAGCATGTTATTAGACAAAGTTAGTGGAAACAAGCTGCAGAAACAGACTAAGTCATAAAATATCTCCAGTTCTACTAAGGATAATTTTAGGGTTTTCAGTAGTTTCTTCACTGCTTAAAGTTCACCTTAATATTTTCTCACTGCTAACCTCTTCCCAGAGCAAATATTTTTATGGGCTTCTTAATAGTACCTGCAATTGTTGATCCTGGCACAGGGACAAAGGAACAATAGATATTTTAGTGGTTTCCATTGTCATAACTACCTGCTCCCTATCTTTGTTGGCAATGACTAATTAAAAACAAAAAAAAAGGAAAACACTGACTCAAACTAGAGAGTTTCAGGTTCTTAAGTAATTTGCCTTCAATACAACAGTAACAGAACTTCTCCCTGTGTGGAGATCAATGCTTTAATAGAAAGAGGAGAAAAAAGAGCAGGAAAAAGATCAATAATTCATAGTTCTTGCTACCACTTTGTTGCCCCAGCTTGTGCTATATACAAACAGGTCAAGCACTGCTTGTTATTACTTGTTGTATTAAAGCACAGCAAGTTCTCTTCAATAGACCTTGCAATTTCTGGGACTCTTCTTCACTTACAATTGAACTGTTTTGATAACAAGAAAAAGAAAATAACCAAATTGAGGACAGGAAATAAACACAGTAGAATTATGTCTTACATGAGAAAACCCCGGTACAAAAATCATCTTTCTTGTAATTATAAGGAATATGTAGTTACTTGTTTCTTAATTTGCTGTCCATAATGAACAGAAGAAAACAACTTCAAATTTTTTTTCTTATGGGATAGGTAGCCAAAGCAGATTCACTTCCCATGAACAGATTCAAAAGTAAAGTGATCCCTTACTTCTTTAAGAGAAGAAAGCCAGTCAGAATGAAAATAATAGACTTTTTTTAGATCCATGTGAGGAAAAAACTAGAAATTACATTATACTTTTTGCACTCAGAGTCTATTTCAACAAGACATGACTGATACTATTAGATGAGAATACAATAACAAACAAACAACCTTTTTCCCTTTTAAAAGAGTTTCTTCTCAAGTATCCACATATTTGCAAAGTTCAACCCAAATGAATTCTTCTAAAGTATCTTCTAAAACATTTAATGAGCATCTATAGGACAACTATTTTAGTGTCTTGATGAAAACCACATAGATCATGCACCAACAGCTTCTCCCTCAAGCCACTCAGTCTTTTACCTTTATTACGTTGAAACTGTCTGGAAAAATAAATCATTTATAGAGCACCATTTGCCCTGTGACTGCTTATATCCAGTACAAGATGATTCCCCAGATAGGTAAATGCCAAGCTTTGTTTTTGGCAACAGATCTAAAAGTCTCAGCTTTCTGCTTCACCAAAGATTTAATATTCTTCATTGTTATGCAAAAACCTTAATCAAACATGAATGTGATCAAAGCATCTCTGCTGGTTTTGAAGTGGATGCAGGGAATGGTTATGTGATGATTAGTATGATTTATCTTTGAGAAACTGTTTCAGATTAGGAAAGGAAAAGGCAGTTGCTGCTGAGGCAGTCACGTGGAAGTCACAAAGAAAACAAAATGTACCAGGGTTTGGGTTTGTTCATGCTTCAATCTTTTATGGCTCAATTACTAAACCTGTGCTCCCAAGGAGCTCTCATTACCTGAGAGCAATAAATTTCTCCAGGCAGAGGTAACACACACTGTAACAAATCCAAACACCCTTTGTCACAGACATATGCTGAGCCTCCAGCACTACTTTCCATGTGAGTTTTCCTTGCTTTGTTTCAGCATTTTCCTGAAACTGGTTCATTCATCTCTTGAGAGCTGAAGGCTTGCATGCATTTTAATAATGGTAGTTCTGATAATGCTTTGTTGCAGTTTAAGCCCAACCACAAGATACCACAGAAAGAAAATATACAGAATATCATAGAAATACAAAATGTTCTTACTGCTATCAGAGTACTGTTTGTTTCCTCACTAAAATATGCAAAGCTTAGCAGTACAGAAACAGTTACTTAGAAGGCAAAGTAGCTAACCAGTAGATAAGAAGGAATTTTACTCTTTAGCATCCTAGTTACTAAAGAAAAAATTATATTTTTTTGTTTATAGAAACCATTCCTTAGCATTTAGATTATAACTGATCTCTTTCATACATGGGACTGTTTCCAGAGAGATTTAAGCAACTGGGGAGTCATTTCAATTCAAAGACCTTATACATTATATACTTCTTCCCTCCCATTCCTTTGTCTACCAGCACCAGCAGCTCAAGGAATTTGAGTTGTGCATTTTCATTTCTTTCAGTATCTCTGTTTGTGAAGAATGGCATTTATTTCAGAAACTACTTACAGATAAAGCTGAGGCAGCTCAACCAAAATAATGCCAGAAATGAACGCAGGCACAGGTCTGACAGCAACAAAAAACTCAGGTCCGAGTTTCACCTAACAATAAAAATTGAAATATAGTTGAGTTTAATGAATGACTCATTAGTGATTGTGAGATCTGTACTTTCCATTTTGCCACTAATTTATTGAATTACTGTAGCTGAATTGTTTTCAGGTTTACTGCTGCTGTTTACCCATCTTTTCCTCCTCTTTCTCATTCTCATTTATTTGAGACTACAAAGGCTTTTAATGTGGTGTAGCCTGAATTCTCAAAACTATAAAGCTTCCAGTTACACTTTAGTACTGTAATAATTTTTTAGAGGAAAAAAAATAATTTAAATGGATTTCAATTTTCCCTCGCATTTGTCTCAGTGATCTTTTTGACTCCTGACTGATTTATTCTTGGGCCAAAATATTGGGTTTATATCTGTGACGTAAATTGAATTTGGTTACTAATAAAAAGAATTTAAAGAAACACTTCAAAAACCAAATCAGTTCACCGACACAGCACAAAATACCACATTCCAGTCCCAACAACTATTTTGCCTTTCTAGATGCATTTTCTACTTGTATTTGGATATTGTAGTTCTCATTTTCTATCTCAAACTTTTAAATGCAAACTTCTCAAGTGCTAAATTTTGTTAGTTTCACCATGAATTTCATCTGAGATGCAGATAAGGTATAAAAAAAGTGATCAAGGTATCAGAAAAATTGCCACCATTATATTTCCTAATAAGTTATATGTGATAATCAGACAGACATTCTTATTTTTCAGGGATTCTGACCAAAAAATTCCCCTGGGTGCTGGGAGGTGATAGAAGGTTGTGTCACTCATAAGGTCATATAAGATCCATATGATTATATCATTTTTTTTATTATCCTTGGGTAATTTTTCTCTAGTTCTCTTCTCTCCTCCCCTCCCTCCATTAATTTAATATTTATTGTTCTAATGGACAGTCCTGCTGGGCATCATGGCATGAGGAAAGGTGGGTAACCTTGTTACTCTTAATCTGTAATTATAATGTAGCAGAATGAGACATTCTGCTGACATTTCTTCCTAATTCTGAAAACCACTGATTCAGAACTACTTAAGATAATGATGCTAATGGACATTCTTGGCATAATTCATATTTCTGTTAGAAGGTGGTTTTTTTTTTCATTTCTTAGTTTCAGTGTTTCCATGATAATCCTCATTTAGGATTGGAAGGAGAAAATCTGTGATAATCAGAGCCAGTGGAACTAAACCTCATGCTTACAAGCAAAAGTAGTATATTAAATTCAAATTACTTTACCTTGGACAAAATACAGGACAAAGCATTCTGATTTTCCCTCCGCTGCTCCTTTAAAGCTAATTTTTGTAAACTTGTGTAGCACTTGTGTACAATACACATTTGGCCTTATAAAACATTAATCACAAATCTTAGCTTTTGCACAGTGATACTGATGAATGCAAATTAAGGTCAAGTGTGACCATTCATCAGCTGTGTAAAATTCTGTTAACTGATTTACCTGAATAAAAAGCTAAAATTCTGAAGATCAATTGGTTCAGTTTCAATAGAAGAACACAAAAAATGTTAACATAGTGTGTCAAGATACTATTTCCTGTACTTGGCACACATACATTTTGGAAGGACAGAATGATTTCTGTCTGTGTATCAGAAGATGATTCACTGCTAAACTTCCTGACAACTACTGCTAATCCATTTTATTGCAAAATAATAACACCCTGTCATTTAAAAACTTTTTTAGATTTCACTTGCACCCTAATGGAGACCTAAAAAGTTAATTGCTTTAGTAATTGCAATCTTGATCAATAGGAAAAAAATTAAATCTGTCATTTACAAATGTTTTTCTTTATTCTACAGCAAATTAAGTCATCTTGATGCTCTGGAAAGTGTCAGTCTTTTATTGCAAAGAAAAAACTAATGTAGTAGGTTTGCTTGTGGCTTTCAGATAGCAATTATACTGAAGTATTTAATGTATCACAGCAATTATTTTCAGTTCTTCAAAGTTACCTATCATTTTTTTTTTGAAATACTGCTTTACAACATGAAAGAGGGGAGAATCTGAAATTAGAATCATGGTCTTTATTATTATCTTCAATCATAAGAGAAAAGTATCATCGTTTATGACTTAAAAAACCCAAAAAGTTGGGGCTTTTTCCAGAGATCTCTGGACATCACCAACAAAGGTCTAAGAAGGCAATTTTGAGGCAGTAGTGTGACAGAGAATAAATGAAACATTTAGGATGATCATGGGGAATGTTTTACTAATGCTGAGATCTGCTAAATTCTAGAGAGTCTCCCTGAAGAAAAGGCTGCAGCCTGTTCAACAGGAACTGATAGAATATCAACACTTGAGAGCACATCACAGCAAACAAGTCAATATTGAATGCAGGGATGAAAATGCATCAGTGTTGTGTTTTTAAATATCTGAGAAAATTGAGAAATAAGCAGCCACTGGTGGCACACATCAGAGTTTCAAGGATGGATGCAGCAGATTGATCTGCATATCCAGAAATATTCACTGCTACAAAATACTCCTGTGCTGGAAGAAAAGAAAGTCTCAATATAATTGATCCCAGCATAGCTTCCATAATTTTGTTTTGAAGAATCATTTCAGATTAATGATTTCAACAATCATTGCATTGGGTATTTTGCAATACAATCTATACTGCAAAAGTTTATCTTTTATAAGTCTACACAGTCATTAACTTCACCCAGCTATTATACTATACTCCTTAATGTTCTATTTTCTGTAACAGAATTTTTCATTGAAAAGTTTAATAAAAAACTTGAATTATCAAATTACATAAGTGACACTGGAAAATCAACTTTCTAAAGAAGTTTGCCAATCTGTGGCAGTTAACATCTACTTATAAGAAAAGACAGAGGCCAGCTTCAAATGACGCTTTCAAGAAGGTGAGTTTTATTTCATGTAGAGCCATAAGAAGTGCATGAATAATACACACCAATATAATATTATTGTGCTTAAGGGAGGACAGCCCTCTAACATGAACAATTATTTCTCTGGTAGTGATTTTCACTGGCCCTGAGGGATGGTTTTCTTTTAATTGCACCTAATGAGCTGGCTAGACTATCAGTTCTCTCATTTCCACACAAATTAGCTCTTGCATAACTAGAATACTGAGGGGATGAGAGAGAGCAGAAAACAGCTCCAATTTCCACATCACCAGAGCTATCAGAAAAATGCCAGCACTTCCATTTAGGTAAGCTTTTTTAAAAAGTGGAATTCTACCATCAAATAGTACAAAGCCTCTTTAATGGACAGTATCTCATGAGCACATTCCCAGATTTGTATGAAAAGAAAAAAAAAAGGAAATGGAAAGGTGAATGCACTTAGAATCATTTTAGATGCATTTCTAAGTTGCTGGGTGATATCTTACTGCCACTTCAAAGTAAGGCATTTCAATCATTGTCCCAGCACAGGGTTAATAACACAAAACCATATTCTCACGTGATGAAGACTGTTCTTACTCCAGTGAAACTACTTTAAAAACAAGCAGAAGATCTGATGCTGCTTGAAAATCCCTCAGAAGTCAGTGAGCCAGCAGTATGACTATTATTTGAGATAGAGAGTTGAAAGTTTCCCTAGAATCACAGAGAAAATGTGAGTAGCCATAGTTTGAATCCAAGTAATTTAAAATCTTACATCACCATCAGTGGCATCAAATTTAAGAGCTAGTACTTTGCATAAAGATCAAGCAAAATCCTAATGACTGAAGAACAAGCCAAAAGTTCACACTGATCTCTGTTTTTCTGGACAGTAAAATTAAACTTCATTAAACATAATGAACACCATGAAAATTCTGTAAGCACATGAATTCACACACCAAAAGCTTTCTGAAAGACAATATTCACAGAGGCAGACATCTCCAGATTCCCTCTCGTGAAGGATTTCAGCTATGCTCAGCAGATCTTTTTTTGTCTGCTGCAACAGTGGCTTTGATGGGACAGTGCCTGTGCAAGACCTGATCCTGTGGGATGACAAGTGTCTTGTTTTAGTCAAGGGCTTGAGTGTGGTGTGTTGGGTGACTCTTAAAAAGAAACCGATGTCCTACGGCAGGCAAATCTCTGTTCCTGTGCATTTTAACTTCTGTTCTTGAGCCTAAACTCCTCTAAGGTAATGAAAGCCTGTAAGTGAATTTAACATCACTTGTTACAGCTTTGCTTTTTGGTTAGGTGTCCCTTGACTCTACCGCTTTTATAATGTGCTATGGCTTTTCAAGAGGCTGTTTTCACCCAAGTACCACTCAGTTGACTTAACTTCATATCCACTAAACTGTGTGTTATCAGATGCTCCAGTGTTAAGGACACTGCAAAAGTGGTGGTTTCAAATAATCACATTACAAGTAATTGTCTCTCTCACCATCCTATCTTCTAGTAATGAAGAGAATGAACATCAGAAATTCTGTTTATTATATTAAAATATTTTTTCCCCCATATTCAGCATAAACAAATGTATGTATAGACTCAGGGGAGTAATTCTTGTTAGGTCACCAAAACCTTTCTCTTTTAATTGGTGTAATATGAAGACAAATCTTGCCATCAGTTGCCCACTGTTCATCCAAAGCAAGCATAACAACAATTAGAACATGCAAATTCCCCAAGAGTGAGATTTATATATTGAAATTACATTTAGCTCTGGACTTGGGAACAACTTTTTTATTGCTTTAGGATTGCATGTGCAACTACTAAGAGACTTGGAGGTTTACATTCAACTTTTAAATCATGAATTTATACTGCAAAATAACCTCTATTTCTAGGATTTGCCCGATCCCTTTTGAATTTGGTTTTGTCTACTTTACAGTGGCTTTCCATAAATAAGGATATAAAACCTCCTATGCTTGAATTAAACACACAGTTCCTTCCTCTATTTGATCATATAATCTTGTTTTTCTCAGAACCTGTGAAACAGAAAGCACTGGTCACAACTTTGGACTAAAAACATTCCTCTATGCAGCAGCTATCAGTCACCAGTTCTGTGCAAAACATTATTGTAAGGGCTTCTTGTAAATTCACCTATCCCTGCTAACTGTTAATGGAAAACTGCAGATTTTTAATGAGTGTGATTCAAGCTTCAGAGAAAATTGGTACATTTATTCAGGTACATTTAATAGCTAATTAATCAAATGTAAAAACACATTTCAGTGATTGCACGTATGAAACACTGCACTAGAAAATAACATTAGAGGTCTCACTCTGAAGCTGATTTATCAGACAAAATACCCTTCACTGACATAAGCAGAGATAAAATGGGATCAAACTGCATCTCTTCAACTTCCCAGCTGTTAGAAAAAGTGGTGATATGGAGCTCACTGTCACAGAGATGATGAAACTTTCTGATTTCAGTACATAAAGTACAGTATATACAGTGGAGAACATATACAGTGAAGTGTGTATATTCTGGAGAAAGTGAGCATGAATTCATGGCAGGACACAAGTCGGCTTACACTGGTGAGGAATGGTGTCCCTATTGCCTTGGATGGTGACCCATGACTGTGAGATCCCTGCCTGCCTCGGGTATGATAATGCCACATAACTTGTCTCATAGTTGTCTTCATTTATGTTGAAAAATAGGAAAGTGAAAAATAAGATCTGTCCTAATTCAATAATGTATGCAATGCACTGCTTTGAATAGTGCTCACCTGTGATATGACATTCAATAGATGACATCTTTGATACAGGAGGATGCATTTCCTGCCCTGGACAAACTTCAGCTCAATCATTCTCAGGCAGAGACAGTGGCCTTGTAAGCTGGCATTCTTTGATGCATGTTTTCCTTCTGTGAATAAATCTGGACCGTCAGAGTTTAATTACATGGCTTGTGTCAGACATTTTTCACTGTGTTCATTTATGTCTGGCAGTAGCAGTGCTGCTGCACAGCATATCTGTGTGGGGTCAGGCAGCTCCTTTCTGAACAGGAAACCTGAATGTTTGGGTACTCTGAGGCAGAGATCTTTTGTGGGCAGTTATGCCTCTCCTCTTCCAACACTTTCCAAATACATTCACTTCAGGCTCACTTATAGAAAACTCTTGTGAGAGATGCAAGTTCTGCAGTTCAAGCAAATTGTGAGTTATTGCCCCAAGCTGTCCCCTTCAGGAACTCAGAAAGACTGAACACAGACACCCTCAAGAGGCTGGGAAAGGGTTAACCTCACTAGTCTCATGAAACCTGGCAGCTGACAGAAGACTCAAGAGGGAGGATGGACCTTGGTCTCTCCTTATTTTAATTAAAATATAAAAGTCACAGAGTATCTTCCGTTACTCTAAAGAGCTTATCAAATTCATGGAGATATGATTCTCCCATGAATTATAAAATGTCTTTCTTTACAGCCATATCTGAGCAAAATGTGCTTATTAAAAATCAAGCTGTCTAAAATACCTCATATAGCTCAGAACTGCAGAACAGAGTCCATCTGAAGAGCTACATTTCTCTTCAGAGCTGAACACTCTATTGGTGCTTTTGCAAAAGACACAAAAGAAATTAAATGTCAGTTACTGAGAGACTGGAATTGATCAATATCATATATAATTGTACTTTCAAAACAAAAATAGGAAGAAACTGCAGCTTTGATATTGGAGTCTGGGCTTCAAAAGGACTTTTAATTAATAATGGAATTTTCTTTAAAAGTTGGTGTTATCTGTCACAGAGAACAGGCATACTAGATTAGGAAATCTGCTAGCTCAACACTAGCCCTCAAACCAGATGGACCTCCCCAGGTAAAGATCTGTATTGTTAAAGACCACCAGACTCCATTTGTTGGATCTCCCATTAGCTGCATTCATAATGTATCATGGGGTTTTTTTTTGCATCTGAAAGGAAAGTAAAAGTTGATTTCTATTCACCTGCTCATCCTTCTATTGATTAAAAAAATAACATGCATATGTTATCCAGACTTAATTAAAATTAATTTAAATTGTAATTTAGACCTGTGGGTGTTGTTCCACAGTATTTCTGCTTATTCATCCCCCTATAGGCATGGCCTGGATCATGAAATACACAGAGGAACACTTCTGAAGTTAACCTGGCAGGTTAACAGGATCCTTCAGTGATATCAGGTACATGTATCTCAGCTGCTTTCAGTAGGGTAGAAGATGAATTTTCCATACCTACTAGAACAAAAAGAAAAGTTTCTTGCTCTTTTCAGTCTTTTTGTTAGAGATTAATCCATGCAAGTAACAGAGAGGGAGAAACAAAATCTGAGTCACACAGTGAGAAAGAGTTTGTGAGGGAGCTAAAAGTAATCTCCACATTAAAATTGTTAGCCCATTTTTATACACAGAGGCAATGTAAAAAGGGAGCTCAGGGACCATTGGAAGTTATGGATGGTTCAGGCCTATCTACAGTTTTGCCTTTTCAAGGTGTGACTTGATATTTTTGAAGATCAAGTTTTTGATATTCAAGTTTGAATATCAGGGGTTTTTTTGAAGATCTTTTTTGATCACTCAGAGTTTAGTCTAATTCTAGGCAGGTAAGCTCCGCTAAAGCTGCTGCTGGCACACGAATGCACACTTGTTGAATGGGAAGGCTTTCCATGCGTTTCCTGACTTGGTTTCAAGTGCTATTGTAAGAATTTATCTTGATCATAAATCTTTTTTCACTGATGGGAATCTGGTGGAATACCCACCCTAGGGGGTCTTGAATTTGGAGAAAATACTAAGAGGTCTGTGATATGCAGAAATATTTTTAAAATATTTTGAAGCATACTACTTGGGAGCACAATTTTTTACTTCTTTTCTCTCAAGCAGGTGAACAGCTAATTTTTATTGCCACGGGTATCCAAAAGGACATCTGGTGTGCTCAGGAGCCAATGCAATCAGAAAGTGCTCTCCAAAGAGAGATGATCGCTGTCTCCTCCTGTGATATGGGAAGGCAAATTGGAACAATTGTTTTCTGTTACTTTTCAAAAATCACATATTTTCCAGCAGACTGTCAGAAGTATGATTTAAGACAGCAGCATCTTGTAAGGATTCAGCCTTAGAATTAAAATATATATTATTTAACACCCAGTTTATGCATTGAGGTAGTGTTGCAAAAGATCAGCCAAAGAAGATTGAAAAGAGGTTAATTTACTACACACACAGCTTGGACTGCTAACAATAAACATGATTGATGAGGACTGGCTCATAAAGAAGCAGAGCTGCAGTCAGCATGGACCTTGTGAAATAACTCCAAGTCTCTCCCAAGGGGGAGTTCTGTCCTACTTTAGCCAAGTGGACTCTGAAAACTTTATGATAAAAGTCTTCCCTGTGCCGACTTTATTTTTCTCCACAATTCTTGTTTCAGATCACACAGTTGTTTTTGAAAAAAAACCAAGAAAGTGAAACAACTTTTAAAACACAGTTGAATGATGCATTAAGGTATGGACATTCATTTTTAAACCCACATTGATTTCTTGAGAGCACTGTACTACAAAGGCTATAATGAGGCAATGATCTGTGTGAAGGTGATAAGAAATCTACATCTCCATGGTCTCCACAGACTACTTCACACTCCAGAAAGTAGTGCTGACCTCTTAAATTAAGTTGCAAACTTTTCTAAAAATTTTTACAATTCAAGAATCTTTTCTTTTGAGTCAACACCAACATCATGTTTTGTTGAACTTGTGATTTATTTGTGCCAAGCGAAGCGATTCTCCTGTTATAACTCTTCACAAACAGCCAGACCCCATTACAGTAAGCAGAAAAATTAAAAATAGAAACAGAGCACCATCAGCAGAGAGCACAGGCCAAGCACCAGATGGTTAATTAAAAATAATTATGAAGACAAAACCAAATAATTTTATTAAAAATGATTAAAATATTATGATCAGGATAATTACTGGAATATATTTGTACCACATTAAATTATGCATATTACTTGGGGTTGAAACCTCCACTTTATTTGGAGTCTTTCTGGTTTTGCTAATTTTAGGTGCTAATATTGGGATATTTTGCAATCACCTGCAGAATGTGCTCCACAGGTAAAGAGATACTAATTAAATTGGTTGGTTTGGTAGTTAATACAGAATTGCACAACTCATTAGATGCTCAGTAACTGTATTTCACTTTATTTCTTTAGCTTTTTCTGAGGTCTCTGATTTGAAATAATGTTATTGATCCCTGAATCATGACTGCATCACAAGCACTATAAACAGAATAAGTGCAAATATAGCACAAAACTATCCAGGCTACCAAAGTCAGACACCAAGGCAGTATACTTTTGTTTTCACTCTAACATTGGTTCAGACTTTAAGGTAAAGAGATACAAAAAAATGTTGAAGAGACACCAATATTTCTTTGCCAGTCCCCAGAACTCAGCTCTGGTAATGGTCTTGGCATCAAAACAGATTGAAGAAAGAAAATACTGTGTTTACCAACACTACATAGGTCTCAAGGATGAAGACAGAATATGGTGAATAGAGAAATCTGAATTTGCCTATAAGCAGTCGCTCGAACGAGTTAAGATTAGGCCTAATTTAAAGCTGAGCAAGTATAAAAATTGATTTTCTGTAAGCAGAAACAAATGGGAAGCTGAATGAAGCTGGATGAAGTACCCCTTTGTAAAAACTAGGGAAAAAAACATTGACTGCTATCAAATGTTCCAGATAACAACTTACAAAGAGGTCAGGCAGGAAAATCCAGGGATCTGGCTCTAGAGAAAATCACAAGATTTAATAAAAATGGATTTTAGCTATCATTCAACTTCCATGCAAGACAGAAGTAACATAATAAAAAACCTGAAAGACCAGATTTCACACTAGAGGATGAGAATCTGTAGTGAAGCTTTTACAGCCTTTTTCTCAAAGCAACATGTACTGTGTGCAGTGAGACTGAACAACATTGCTGACAGGCCATGAAAATGAAATTCGAGCACTGCAAATGGAGCTCTCTTTCCTCTAACTGGTAGGGATTTCAGGAGCTGCTGTTCAAGCTCAAACCCACAAACACAGCCCAGCTGGTACAGAAGAGAATGACAGAATGTTCTGAGTTGGAAGGATTACCAAGGATCATCAGGTGCAACCCTTAAGTGAATAGCCCATATACAAAAACTCACAAATTTCCTGTTAGTAGCACCATGCTTTAACCAGCTGAGCTAATCTCAGGGCCAGATTTTGGTGGAAATCCGTATGAGACAGTTAAGCAACTGCCCTATTTGTGTGGCACACAGAAGTATTTTAGAGCAGTTTTATAAATTGTACAAAGATTGTCTTGGGCTACTGGAAAAAGTTGTATAGAGCTGAAGAGCTGCAAGTCTGAGAAAAGCCTTAAGTCATCGGGTTCATCTGCAGCACACAAGTGCTGAAACACTGCACTCAACTGGCTCATCAGCACCACCATGCAGCTCTCCATTTTGCAGTTTTATTTAATTATTTTATTTATTTATTTTTAGGCAGCCAGAGGTTTACTCTATGAGTTTGCCTAGTTGTACTGTCATTTCAGAGGAGACTTGTTTCTACTTTGCCTTAAGAGCTGAAAAACCTTAAAAAAATATAAATACTTTAGGTTACAGAGAGTTATTGCATCAATTTGAGCTGACAGAACACACAAAAGGTGCAAAAACCTCTTCAAGAAGAGAAGTAGGTCAGACTTCTGAGAAATATTCAGGAAACTGGTTGGCCAGAGGAGCTCTGGCTGCTCCATCCCTGGAAGTGTTCAAGACCAGGTTGGACAGGCTTGGAGCAACCTGGGATAGCAGAAGGTGTCCCTGCCCATGGCAGGGGTTGGAACTGGAAGGGCTGTAAGGTCCTTTCCAAGCCAAGTCATTCCACAATTCTGTAAAACAAGGCAGATTGGTGGCTAGAACAAAAACACAACCAATTCACCCATGTACCAAAACAGCAACTGCTTTCCTCATAGATTTCTATTATTTCTGAAAATACGTCAGCCTGGAATATTCTTAAAGGAGTTCAAACTAGTACATAAGCAGACACAGCACTTATTCCAGTTCTCTGAAAATAGCACCTCGGCTTAAATAAGAAAAGTAACACCTTTCAAGTCAAGAGTCAGAGAACAGTATTTACACATGGTTAAGAAGAGAAAATCGGTCCTAAAAGAAACAAAAAAAAATCTGTCAAATTCACAAGGGAAGATTTCATTTTACTAACGTGAAAGTTGGAAAGTAAAATATAAGAAAAATACCCCAATGTGCTGGTTTCATTCTTTCCTGTGATTGTGGAAATAGCCTTTTCAGGAGGTTGAAAAAGGCTGTGTTCACATTGCCTGCCTGAAGGGCAAAGTTTGACGTGTGGGCAGCTCTCACTTTTCAAGCTGAACTTTTCCCATGAAGTCAGGGAGAGCACATATCCAAGTCTATCCCAAGAACACAGAACAACATAAAAGACTAGGGCTTGCACATGAAATCAAACTTAGACAAAATAAAAAAAGAAAAAAATTGAATTTTTTGACCTACAAAATGTGCGCAAACAGTCATGCACAGAAAACAAACTATTCAAATTATATAAAACTGCTATACACAAGAAGGCAATTTATGACTCAAAAAAGATAGCTTAGGATAGAAAACCTGCTTAATTTCAGCCCATTATTCACCTCCCAGTGCCCAAACTGAAAAACATAGTTAGGTATAGAAAAAATAGGTTGTTTAAAATGTATTTAAATGCAAACAAAACAAACATATCAAAGGAAATGCCAGAATCCCTGCTGGTATGACTCTCTCACTCCCAAAACACCCTGTGAGACAACACTTTTTTCCTCCCATAAGCTCTATGACTGTTTTAATTGCTGGTCCTTCAAGTTATTTGGGAAAATGACACATTTTGTTTTGGTTCTGAAAAAAAACTTGAACCATAAATACACAAAGATTAAAATATCTACTATTTAAATTGAAATTATACAATTGCAGATTCTGCCCTGTGCTGTGAGCCAGCAAATCTCTCACTGAAGTGCCTACATTTTTTGATCACAAAAGATAGACAGAATTATGCCCACAATGCTTTTGGGAATGACTCTACAAACTTCCTGCATGAAATATATGAGAATTCCCATCTTCCTGTTTACACTGATCTATTTTTTTTCTCATTTCCTTCGTTAAATAAGGAGAATATGCAGGCAAGCTGGATGATGTATTGCTGCACTTAAGCTTTCAAAGTCCTTTAGCACTATTTTTTTTCCTTCAGTTTTAAAGAGCAAATTTTTCTTCCAGATATGTGTTAACAGCTTTTCCACAAGTCATATTCTTGTAATGGTGGTAAAATGTTTTTGCTATGGAACATAAGTTTACAGAAGAGACTTTTTGCTTTGGAAATTTTTTGATGCCCACATACAACTACAGTTTGTGACACCAGTGCAACTTGCTTACTGGAAATTCTGTGTGTAATTGTGCCAGATATTGTGAAACCAATATCTGTTTGAAAATACATGTATTCAGTAGTTTAAAAATAACCTTTGAGTTTGGACTACCACATTTATATTCCATGCAGTTTTCCAAATAAATAGCAGTCTTTCCACACAGCACTTTAAACAGAAGGTATGAGTAAAAGTATAAAGTGGGCACAATAAAAAAAATAATGAGGTTATTGACCAAATTTCAAGCTGGAAAAGGAGACTATTTGCAAATAAAGTGCACAAAGCTGTCCTTTTTTACCTTGGATGAACTCAAGCATAAGTCCCTTTTTTTGCAATTTTGAGAGCTGAGAAAAATCTCTGAGGCAAGTACTTTATAATAATAAAATCCTCCATCACAAGCTTCCTTTTAAATAACCTTCTGGCATGTTCTTGTGTTGTAGCTGCTCCTTGTCTGCTGAGCCCCAATTTTCTGGACAATAACTGAGGTTTCTCAAACAGCTTTCAGAAAACTGAAAGTGAGAGGAGAATTTAATTTAATGTTCCTGTCATCACAGTGGATCAGAAGAGCCTCATGGAGAAATAATACACACCTCTCACTTCAGTATCTGTACCATAACTCCAAGGCTCTGAGGGCTGTGAACATCCAGCAGGGACCTGAAACTGGCAGGTGTCATATGTAATATATGTGCAGTCACATTCCAAACAAATAACTACACTCCAGGAACAAGCTAATAATTCTTCTGAGTAAAAGAGTCCAGATATGTGCTTTGGTCTGCAGAAGAGATATTCCTTAAAAAGAGTGTCTGTACAGGCCACCACTTCTGTTCAGACACTCAACCTTTCTACAAAATCATCAATCTTGTTTTTCACTGGGAACTCAGAGTCATACCAAGGGCAAGACTCTTCTGGTTTTGCTGTAAACAGAACTAATCATTTGAATTTTGCAATTAATTCAGCTGTGTTGAGGGCACTCTGTGCTGCAGCAGGCTGATGGATTCAGTGAGCCAGAGGAAGCTGGGGCTGCTGCAAGGCCAGTGCAAAACCAACACAGCAAGTTTGCACAGAGTTTGGATCTTGGGCTCATCTTGAACTACAGTGTCACTATAGGACACGAAACAACACAAGTGCACACACTGCTGCTCTCAAGGTGAAGAAAAAAGGGAAGTTTATTTTCTGACTCCGACATTTATGGTTTTCCAAAAGCGACAGTGGATTGGAGGGTGAAAGTGCCACCTCTCCAATGACACTGGACAAACTAACAGCCTATCAAATTTCTCCTCTTCTATAAAAGAATGCAAAACAATAAGTTATTTACAGAAAGTGTGCAAGAAAGTTTGCTACAAGAATTTAAACATCAAAAAGCTTAAAAAATCTTAATCAAAACAAAACTACAGCTGCATGTCAAGGGCTACATAGCAGCCAAGGGACACCCTACCACAACAAACAAACCAAAAATATTTGTTCCCTGCAAGGTACCCCGGATTCCCTTTCTCTGTGGCCTTACTGCCTGTGTCCATACCTGCAGAAGCAGCAAACCCCAGGTGGATGTGATCAAATCTCCACTCCATGAGATATGTTCCAAAGCTGCAGGAAATCTCAGGGTTGATTACCAACCCTGGAAGACAATCATTTTTTAACAGCTTAAGGTAAGCTGAAAGCATTTATAGCTGAGCTATACCAAGAAAACAGTAAAGCTATAACATTTATTACCAAACCAGGGCAGAGTAATTTTTCATGCATTGAAAGACACATCCTATCTCTCCATGACAAGGTTACAAAAACTCTATATCATCTTAGTACTGATTAGTTAAGTCAAATAAAGTAATTTTAAAGTTTGTTTGTTACATTTAAGATATAGCCTTACATATAACCATTCCCACATTGTGGTTCTAAGGATTGTTTCTTGCCTGTAGAGCAAAAGTAATACTTCTGAAACAAAACATTACCAAAGTCTAAGGCTTAATGCTTTCAGACTGATTTCAGTGGTGTTCAACACATGACACTTTCCCTGTAATTGGTGTAAGTGTAGGGCAAACTAATCAGATCATTAAATCTCACTGGTTATAATCTAGGAAAATTCTTATCTACTTCATCTAAGACAAGAATTATCAGTTTCCTGTTCTCTCCGTTTCTTTTAATGGACATTAAGATGCTACTGATAATTTTGGTACAGAAAAAGGAATAAGCATACTGACATTTATTCCAGCAAAAATATATACCTGGTATCTGCTATGTAACGTCTGTAGATTTACCAGTTTAATTTTAATTTCTTAAGAAGTAATTGTTTTACCTTTGTGCTCAGATATGATGCTGTGAAACTAAGTTATATCTGTGAATTTACTCAGCAAATTAACATCCTATATATTAATTTTTCTAGGCTACTCCACAGTGAGGATACAGCAGTCCTTTACTGACAGATGATATTATTAAATATTTAGCTCACACAGTAGATAATTGGAGTGTTTCTGCCATAAGTATTAATTTACTCATGCTGGTGATTCATGCTGATCCACATGAGAAAAACTGTAGCTAAATTCACACTTTAGGCCATAGGAATCAGCATCTGAATCAGAAGATAGAAATTGCCATCTAACCCACACAGCTGCAGAGAGATGGAACCCAGGCACCTAAACAATTCATCAGATTGGCTTTTTCCACAATTTAAATTTTTGTGTAATTCCTCTTGGGATGCACATTACATTGTTGGACTCTATCATGTTATTCCCCTTTTCAAATTCTAACTCTAAAAAGAATAATGCGTTACTTAAATTTAAAGTTAACTTAGGCTTTTTAAACTGAAGATGTTTAGGTACTGATTTATAATTCTGCATATGACTGGTGTTTCATCTAACCTGGGGTACTTGGAACAGGGATAAACTGGCAGAGGCTTCCTGTGCTATTAATCCACAGCAAAATCAGGCTATTGCCTAGAGGAAAGCACTAGTCTAATGATATGCAAATTCTTAAATGAGCTGGTTTCCATTAATATTTTGTAATAAACCAAACTCAAATTCTCCTACTTCAATTCACATTTACTCAGTCCCTTTAGAATCCCGTGTTATAGACTGAAGGTAGCTTGGAGAGCTGTGTCTAAGCAGTACTAAAAAATGGAATGGATTTTAATTCTATAAAGCCACAAACCAAAAACTTCAGCCTCTGCATGGTCTCATGCTCTCTATGGTATGGATGGATATGGGGGTTGGATCCCCAAAATCTACATCCCATTCCTTCTCCTCAGTTTTGTATTCAACTGGAACAAATGTGGCGAGCAAAATAAATACCACAAGAACACTTAGGCCATCTTTTTCTTTATAGTAGGAATGCAAATCTTTATCTGTCTAGAATATTGTTTTGAAAACTGAAGGCATCACAGATTAGGCAGGGCCATAGAATCTCTGCAAGCTCGTGATAATGGGAACAAAGTCTCTTCACTTGACACACATTACATGGTGGTTGAACAGGTAACTGCACTTTCATGATTTGTTCAATTTTCATGGTATCTTATCCAGGAAGAATAGAAATACTACATATGTACATTAAAAGATTTAATAATTTTTCCTATTGCTCACTCTTTGCAGAAAAATATTGATATTTGAGTTACTTGGATACGTTTTTCACTAAAAACTAGGTTGGGACAAGGACTGTGGCAATCTCCCATATGAGTATAAGAATTTTGGAATTGCACTTGCATGGGAAGTGGCATTAGGAAAACACAAAACAAACGTTTTCCTAAGATTTTTCTAGATGGATAACAACCCCTACAACTTGGCTATTTATAAGTAGTCTGTATTTTACTTGGAAGTTTCCCTGATACTCTCTTGCTGTTCAGACACTGGATTTAGTAATCCTGTATAAATAACTGAGTAAAAGCATAACTTGAGGGATTGCTTTACACAGAGATCCTGTGAGCACCTTGTCAGCTGTCCCTCTGTGCACATATGGTAAAAAACAAAAATAAACTCCTGTTTCCCCTTGTTCCCCCCTCTGTCTAACAGATATAATTCAATATTCATCTGGGTTTCTTTCAGAGGGAAACAAAAAACCAAAACCTGTTTTAATTGTTTGGTCATCTGCCCCGTGGATGGTTTCTTCATCCTTTTTACACACATTCTGGAGTCATGGTTTGTGAACACTGCTAATCAACCCAGCCACCAGCTGCCACTTTGGTTTCACCAGCAGGCTGATATACTGGGTTTGGCTAATCTTGTTTGTGTATTGATCTCTCTCTTGAAGCTAACACTCTTCTATCAAACAATCATGAACCTGATGTTTCAAATTTAAACAGCTGCAGAGTCATTAATTAAAAAGTAATGCATGGCAGTAATTTAAAATATGTGCTGGAATATTTATGTACCCTTCTGAACTAGAAAGTGAGTATACAGCACTCATTAACGGAGATTTAATTTAATTTGTCAATTTTTTTGAGTTAAACTCCACTAGATTAAAAACCAATAGTAAATAAGGAAAGAAACAGCTGCAGCTACAGCTGCTGCTTTGTAGCCACTTCAGTTTGTCTCTCCCAAACATGTACATGTAACTTATAAATTACAGCAAAAGATACATTAAAAAAATGACAAGTTGTGCAAGTGTGGAGGGGGAAGAGAGAGAGACATGGTGCTTAGCAGGACATGAATTTCTTACCAATAAATTGTCATTTGAAAAACAGCAGGTGACAATGTAATAAAAATTGTGCAGAGAGCTGAAATGAATACAAATGCCAGGAATATACTGGAAGTGTCCAGCAGTTCTGCTCTGCAGTGAGTCTGCTTGACAACCATTGCTCTGCAGCAGGCATAAACTATTGAGCAGATTAAATATTTAGCTGTGCATCACCATATCTCAGTCCTGGGCCCTTGTGAGCCCACCTTTTGGCAAATTCTGAGGCAACATCACGGGGCCATTAATTGCCACCGTGGTGGTGGCTCCAGCAGGACCAGAGCCTTGCACTGTGCAGCAGAATGTTTGCAGAAGTGTTGTGGTTGGCAGAGTTAGGCTCTCTTTGAACACTGAGCACAACTAGAAATAAAATACCACATATTTAGGGAAAAGGAGTATGAGGAGTGATGTGGTTTAAGGTCAACTGAAAATGTTTGACTGCAGTGGCTCATGCTGGAGCCTCTCAGACAAACAAGCAGCAGCTCAAAGCAAATGGAATGGTTAAATGAACAGCTCTGGAATGAGAGCCTGGGAGAAGCATTGATGTGCTGGACACACAGCACTCCCCACAGGTTTAATTCCATGAGTGCCCAATGCAACATGCCAAGGTACCGTAAAATCAAGCACTTGGGTACATGAAATATCCAAGGAGAGAATTGCATACTATCAGACAGCTAAACCCCCTTTTGATTTGTTCTGACTAGTAAAATCTTAATTTCTGAAAGAAACAAAATCCACAAGTCTGTTCAAAACAGAAAAGCTGTAAGGCAAAACAAGGAAAATCAGCGTTTGTAAGATCAAGCATAAAAGAGAAGAGATATAATCAAGAAAATACACTCCTTTGGTTTTCTCTTTCTGAAGAAAAGTAAAGCTTCCTGCAAAAAATGTGGATTTAATAATAAAATAAGAGGAAAAAATTGGAAAATACTTCTTACAATAAATACAGCAGTCAGCTGTGTTCCGTTTGAAAAGCCTGACTCGCTCTTGGCTCTGTGTTACAAGAGTGCTAATTGTTCCCTTTGGAGAGGAACCACCTTTTTTGACAAAAAAATGTAAAATAGCTTTTGCATGTTATGTACTACACTTGTTCTACAAATCCCCAGAAAACCACTTTTATTTTTCATACTTGTTAAACTGACATGGGGACCCAAAAAAAAAAATCTAATTATTGCATCAATTAATAATTGCAGATAGTTCTACACTAGCACAGCTCTGAGAACTACAAGTCCCTCTGTGCTAAAGAAAAATATATAAGTACAGCCTGGAAAAATTAAAATAATTTTAATAACTAAAGAGTTTCAGTATTAAAATGTAGAACAAATTTATGTTCTACAGTTGCAAACCATAAGAACAACTCATAAATGTAACTATATTAAGGCCCTATTTCTTTTTCAGCCTAAGATAATTTAAAAGACATGGGGGGAGAAGGTATACATGAAATAGTGCATTACTTAGGTAATGAATTCCTCTCTTCAGATTTGTATGCTGATGATATTATTAGATGGTAGAGTCAATCTCAGCAGAAAAATGCAGGTCAAGTATTTTGGCATGAGATTCATACTTTTTAATTTTCTGTCCAATCTACAATCCATGCAGTCTTGTATCATCAGCTTCCAGTAATTCTCTTTTCATCTTTTACTGCAGTCTTTAAGTTTTCTTTCTTGGAGTATTTGTTATAGTATTACAGGTTTCAATAAGCCAGGTCAATAAATTCCTACCTCAGTAAATTTTTATCTAATACTATATCGAGTTTGATAGATTTATTTAATTTCTTTATCTTTTTCAAAGAGCAGTTTTATTGCAGTTTCAGTATTCTGGAATAGGAGTTGTCTATCTCTTCTTCATCCTTATTATGACACTTAATTTCCTATTTTTTCCAGATATGCTTATTTTCATTTCAGCAGTTTTCCTGCCTCCATCCTCATGTTCCACATTATTACCCTGGCTGGAAACTGAGGTAATGTATTCCTTTAGTTCAGGCACAATATCTTGATCATCTCCAATTTCACCCTTATTGTCCAAACATGAACTCATCATTTTTTCTTATGACTAAAATATCATTTAACCAGTTTTAATTTCCCTCCTAAAATACAATTGTGTTTTTCTCTTGACAATTATTGCTTAAGTCTGATAGTCCCTCAACCTTTAAGATCTAGCTTTCTATGGGATACATCTTTCTCTGTGGGCTGCTTGTACTTTTCCTTATATCCTTTCTGAGACAGTCATTCCATTTTTCAGTGCACTCTGCCCCTCAGGGAAAGTTCCCTTCAGGCAAAGTTCCTTTCCCTTCATTGCCTTCCCACTCCCTTCTGGAATACAATACAAAATGGGTTATTTTCAGTGCTATGCTCCCACCACAAATATTTGCCATGAGTCACTCATAGCAGTTGCAAAATCCCTCTAAGTTTCTTGACTGGACAACTGAATAATTCTAAAAGAGAAAAAGGAGAACTACTTAAAGTCTACTCCTTGAAATAATAGCCAAACAAAAATAAAAGAATGATACCTCAATATCATCCATCACACCAAAAAAATTACCATAATTTAGACAACATATATTTTTTAAAGAATTCGGAGGAATAAAACATCCAGCAGTGAGTTAACAATTCTTGGCTGCATTTGGAAGGTTCAGTAATGAAAAGTCTTTTTTAAAATAATGTTTTCCATTTTTGCAAACAAGATTTCCCTTAAATTTTTCACTTTGTAGAAAAACAGTATTCAGATTAAAGTTGCTATAATACTACTATGACTTCTGAAAAGAAAATAACTATCAAGGACAGGAATTTATCAATAAATAAGGATAGATGTTTGCAGACCTTTCTTTTCCCAGCTGTGCCAGATCAAATAGTATCTACAGACTAAACAGCTGCTCTCTTTCCCTGCATCAGGATAAAGACAGTAAATTGCACCTGGAAAGTTTCCCAAGTGTTCATTAGAACAGTTGTATTTTATATTAAATAGAAATTTCTCTTTCAGAGAACAATCTCTGTGCAGGGGCTGTATCCTTATGGTGTCCATTAAGGAGCACAAACAGCATTATTGCACGTAAAATGAGAAAACCCCAATTTTTTGCCATGACCTGCAGTGGAAGAGTCTCCTGATGGGTTAGGAGTATTCTCAGCCACAATCACTCTTCGAAGCTGCATCTTCAGAGCTCCACCTTTGTTATTTCACACTGGAGGAGTGCCTCTGCCTTTCCTACACGGGGCCAAGAGCTCTGAACCATCACGCACCTGATGCTGCAGCCAACTGTTCCTCCTGGCTGAAATCCTGTATTTTGCTTCCTCCAAATATCCCTCAGCTATTTTAATGTAACAGGCAGTTTATCTTAAAATTGAATCAGCATTAACATCTGCACAGAAGGTGCCATTTCAGTTTGAACTCATGGTCTTTCTAGTGAGTTTGTTGCTTGATCAAATTCTCAAGAGAAATTCAGCCAGGATGCACAAGAAATTTCACTGCGAGAAGATCTGGAGTAAGAGAAGTTCGTGTGAACATAATTTAGACTGTACTGAATTTATATTTTACTGCAAGTACTTCTAGGTCCTAGACCTCATTTCATAGCAGACATTCAGTATTTATTTCAGTTTTGTCCAAGTACAAAACCTTGACTAGCACAGCAGGGAAAAAGGTTGTTCAGGTTATTCGTCCATTGCCATTTTAAACATTATATTTGTGACTTACATGCAGTTCTGCACCACAAGAAAAAATATTGCCTATACATTTTTAAAATAAACAGCAAAGGAAAATACCTAAAAAAAAATCAGAGGAAATTTCCTAGATAAATATCCAAGGACATGATCTAAATACATGCCATATGAGTAAATAGAGGCGAATTCTAGGAATTTCTTTAAAGGTCCCTCATGTTGAACAGTGACCCCTAGGAACTGTCAGCTCTACTGGTCTCAAACCAAAGTACAAAACTACCTCCTCCACCCATCCTTGTCACTGCTCTAATAGAGAAACTTGGTTTTTACATTATATCTTTCTGAAAACTTCTCTTCAAGGTACACTGTTTGGGTGAGATGCCTTTACTAAGGAGTTAACACCATGGAAAATGAGGTTAAATAAACCCCCAAAGATGTACCTACAATTGCTTTTGTTTCTTAGAGTTTGCCATCTTGCATTGTTAAATGAACACCCAAAAAATCTAACTAGAAATAGAGATCAGCTTCCTATTATTATCTTTAAAAAGAGAAAAGGATCACCAAAAAGAGAAGTGAGGAATTACAGAGCAGAAATTTCTAGGTTGTAACAAATTTCACCTTTGAGAAATCAGAATCTCCCTAAGTTTTTGGGCATTATTAATGAAGAGACATCAAGCAGGCAAAATGCCTGCAGCCCTGGCAGCCCTGCTGCTGCCTCAGAGCTCTTGGGCACCCTGCACCTGTCCAGCCCACCTTTGCACCTCACCTGCTAATTTCAGCCACAACATCTTCAGAAATTGTGCTAGAAAGAGAATCCCAGGGTGTTCTTCTCCTATTTATCACAAACAAAGCACCATTGGCTGGTCTTGAAATAAGATTTCATTTTCAAGATCTTACGCATTTTAAAAGAAGTCTAATAAAATGCTGCACAGTGAGCCTAAGATTAGATAGACTCTGCAGTAATGTTTGTATATGGAAATATCCTGTGCAGTCTGTAATAAATTTTCTTGGTTTTGAGAATAGTTTTTCCCAATAGCCCTTCTAGAAATTTTAATTTTACAATGCTACACTGAGAAATTCATGCCCCATCACATAACACTATCCTCAACATGTATTGGTGTACACACACAATATATATATATTATGTGTGTGTATTTCCACGTATTTTCCAATATTCATAATGCATACTTACTTCTATTTTTGTGATTATTTGGAATGTTCTTTTCTAGGAGGCTTGCACAAAAGAAACAAATTTTAAAATCTTGACTTCGCCTTCAAAAGATGTTTTTTTTCTTAGAACAGACATTCCCAAAGTAGTTTTAAATATCATAGCATTTATAGATGCTTTATGCAGTATTTAGGTAGAAAAATGAGAACTTGGCTCATGATTTACTTGCTCATCAATCTGACAACACCCACAGGTGAGGCTTGCAGTGGAGAACACAAGAGCACCACAACAATGCAAAATCCTGCTGGATTAGTTCATTTAATGCACATCAGCAGCTTGAGTTAAGCTAACTGACTTTACTGCAACTAAGCCACATTTATCACCTGTAAAATTATTTTGTCAGCTTCTGCTAGAGATCCTGAGCCATAATCTGAATCCAGAGAAGGAAAGCACAAGATAGAAACATTCTCAATCCAAATTTGGAATGTTTGTATAGTCATCCTTTCTCTTACAAATCACCTGCTCCCTCCATTCTACCCCAAGTGCTAAAGGCACAAATCTCATTAAATTGCAGGTAAGAACTTCCCCAATATCAGAACTTCTCGTCACTTTAAACCAGGTACTTTTTCTAAAACATCATTTAGTCCATTAAAGATGCTCTGATCACAGGAAGGGCAGATTTACCAGCTCACTATAGAGTGAAGCTTCAGCAATACCCCTGGATTTTTACAGTTCTCTCACCAGTGCTCTGGTTGGGAATTGTGACATAGAGGAAATATTTCAGAAGGTCTTCAGGATTATAGAGCACAAGAATCAAAACTCCAGCTGGTGTTGCCAGCTAAGGGCTTTTATCCTTTCCAAGTACTAAAAAGATATGCTCTTAATAAGATATAAATTCTTCAACCTTAAGGACTGTCATTTAAGGAGAAATTTACACGGCACACTTGTTTTCACCATACAACTCATGAATAAAAGAAGAGCAGAACGACTAACATGACTAACATTCAATCAATATTATAATTACAAGGGGTCAATTAGAGAGGTTTTGGCTATTAGTTCCAAACTTTTCTTCTTTCAAATAAAGACCCTCCTAGTGACAGCATATTCAATGCCAAATATCTAAACAGAAATATCCCACAAAGATTGGCTTGCTTTTCAAAGCTGCTGGGTTTTTTCCTTCAAAATATACTGTAGCTCACATACCATAATGTGTTTTCTTTTAAATATTACACATATTTAAAATTAATTTAAACATTTTCTTTTTTTCCTGAAATATATAGGTTTTATAAAGAAATCCTATAAAAACTACATCAAAATCCACCAAAAACACAGAAGAAAGCATTCATATGTATAGAATTCTAAAATGCCTGTATATGGTCTGTATAAAATCTTATTTCATGGAATCTGTTGATGAATAATTAGGGTAACATCCCTCAAACAAGAAGCTAAGAATACAACTGATGGTGCTTTTAAGGAACTAAGCTTGACACTACTTAAATAATCAGAACTACATGTTTATTTCAGCATTTGAATTCTCCATTGTCTCTCCCTTTCTTGAGAGCATTATCATCTCAAAACTAGAATACTATGGAAGAAAGAAATCCAGTTTAGACACTTTGCCCTTGGAGTTAGATTATCATTACATTCAGGCTGGTTATTTTTACAAAAATGCAAAGATAATGAAACTGAAGAAATGCAATTTATGGTGCAGCCCATAAATAAACCTCAATTTCCTATTTAGTTCTTGAGAATACCTCCAGGAGTACATAATGATTTTCAGCTTTTAATTCCTACAAAACATATCCAAAGAATAACATTCTCACAGCCACAATGACATAACAGATTTTCAGTCCATACCAACTGTTACAGCTCCACTGACAACACAAATGTTTATTTGGGGCACCCAAGAGTGTTAAAATGGAAAACCACTGAATTTCATTGCCTCTCTCCTACACCTGACCTTCAGTCAGTTTGCAGAGGCACCAACATGACACAATCCACAATACCATATGCTGCTTTATCTCCCAGTTTATGATTAAGTTACACTTTTAAAAGCTGAAAAAGCTTTTGATGTAGATATGCCACTGTTCCTGCTTCTGAAATTCAAGCATTTGCCTTTTAGACTCTTCTGGTGTTTCCATCCCATTCCAGTGTCCACTTCAACTTTTTAGCAAGGTGATTGTTTCCTGAGGACTTTAACAGAAGACATTTCCTGCTCATATTCATATGAATAGTTCATTAATACTCCTATGCCCTTCACAGAAAGTTGTTTTTATGTTCCAATCATCTTTCCAGAGGCCAAAAACATAAACCAGGTCATTATGAGTTAATTCAAATCAATGTCCAATGACTTTCTAATTTTCATTTCACACTTGATAGCCTTAGTGTCAGCTTTTGGCAACATTTGCACTGAAATATTCTTATCAGAATATTTTGGGAAGTTTTTTCATCCTTCTGAAACCATGCCTAATCAAGAGGGCAGCAGCATAAACACACACCATTTCATAGGAAAACGCCTGGAAGTTGGAACTGTCTTCAATTTAAACATCTCAGCTCTAAAGCTTCTCTAGGATTTCTGCTGAATAAATACAGGACAGGAAAATGTCAATAAAGAGTCAGGCTTGAATTCCATTTGGAGAATACTTTCAGTTTTGTTTAGTTGCAGGATGTGCTAAGAAAAAACACAAGCATGGAAAAAAGGGATGCTTTTATGGCTTATGTAGCACAGACTATACAAAGACTTTAGGACTCCAAGTTTTAGTATGTACTGAAAAGAATTGTTCTTGTGGGTTTGGAATTAGTGCTTGAATAAAGGATTAGTGCACTCTGCGACGAAATGATTTTATTTTCCTTCTGTTAAATTGGGCAACAACACTTGCCTTCCCAGAAGGATATTACTGGGTGCCATACTCTTCAAACAAGCACGCACTATTCTATTTGGAAAGAATAACATTCTTTTTTGGTGGTGTTTTTCCTCCACAATCCTTACATTTAAAGGACATTTAACTACATCTTTCTTGATTTTAGTTTACTAAATAATGGTTGACTGAAAGAAATTACATTTTTGAGGTACACTATCACTTTTATCTCCAGATTTAGAATATTATTTTCATTTTGGTTGTGGGGGGTTTTGGTTGGTTGGTTGGCCATCCTCTTGATGATGCACAAACGCTGTGCTCTCAGATGGAGAATTTAAAATCCAGTCTTGTTTTCAGTGTTTAGACAACTTCTGCTAATCTAAAAGGCTGTCACAATTCCCTGAAGGCTGTACTAAAATTTCTTGGTTATTTCAAATATAACTCATGCCTTTATATTTTCCTTATTTTACAGCATTCATACCCAAGTCACTTCTAAAACAAAGGATTAAACTTTGTTTTCATTAATCCTACCCTTAAATTTCTGGGCAAACCTTAAATTACTCAATTATATCTGTCGTTCCTAATTGGTTTCAGACTCACCTGGTTAAAAGTGGTGGATTGGGATGGTTTGGATCTGAGGCTCATTGGGGATTTTATTTCCCCTGAACACAAGGGGGATTCTGCTGTATCTAGAAATCATCATGTAATTCCAAGGAGACAAATTCATGATTTATTACATAATGACACCCAAGTAAGATGTTCATACAAATTTAGTCACTGCTTACAAGCATAACATGAATCAGAGCGTTGGTTTCATATTATTCTGTTGCTTGATTTTTTTCCTGTTTAAGCACCTATTGCATTACTAAATTTTGGACTCTTGTGGGATGATGTTACGCTAAGGCTCTATATAACTATTTTACTACCCTTTTTACATTCTGTGGATTTTTTTTTTTCCAGTTTCATTCATTTCTTTTAGTCTAACACTCCTTATTTTTTGGATTGCTCTACTGCCATGTCACTGTGGAAACAAAGAGGTTTCTGTGTCTATAAAATTTTGAATCTTTCCTCTTTTCTGTGTAATTCTTTCTTTTCTGCTGTTTGAAACCTTGGAAATGAGATCTCATTATTAATTGCTAATTAATTTCAGCATTAATCTGAAAAATACTTTGAAAAGTGCTTCACTGACTCATATGGATCTCTCATGGTATAGCCTCAAGGGCAAATATATAAATGAACAATATTAATGTGAGGGTTATTTGATGCAAAAGTTTGGACACTACCATTGCAAATGTGATGTATTAATACTCTACTACTCAGATTTAAATTCAAGATCAGAGGCAGAAGAAATGAAAGATCACTTGAAAAGGCTTCAAGATGAAAGTACACAGCTGTCAAAAAATTACCCCCAGTTCTGTTTAACATCCAGTTCCACCCCCCTCTCACTCCATCATTCTAAAATTAGGAAGCCAGTGTGAAATGATGATTTAACCCTGTATGTGGAAATCTGATTGAAAAACATGGAATAGCAGCAGTTTATGCTTTGGCCTTTCTCTAAAGAGTGAAATGCTTTGTAAAGTGTAGTTTACTCTAAAGTTGTTTTGGTTCTGATCACTGATATATGTGCAAAGACCAGCAAATAAATCCAGATCATAACACCACCTGTCAAGGTCTCAATCCTCAACATATTTTAAGCAAATAAATTTCCAATCCCCCCTTTCCTCCCTAGACAATTTACATAACCCATCCATTAGCATTGGCCAAGACTTTAGAGAAATATTGTTTTTAGTAAATTATTTGAATGAAAAGAGATTTTTGGAGGTTTTTTTTTGCAAACAACAGAGTACACATAACACAAAAATGAGAGAAATCAACTTTCTAAACCTGATCACTCCCTGTGATTTAAGTTCTGTCCATACATGTGCTTTAGCAATTTTTTCTTTTGATTTACAGACACACTTGATATGCCCTGTAACCAAATTAACTACATCATGGACTTTCTCATTTTTACATAAAGCAGCTATTCCTAGTTACTCTAAAGCATTTATATTTAATTAAAAGCCTAGTACAGAGTTTCTAAGTGTATATTCCTGATTTCAGAAGGCTGCATGAAACCATACACACCTCAGAACACGCTCTGCTTTAATTTACATATGTTTTGCTTATGGATCATATCCAATAGTGATGTTCAGGAAAAATAATACCCACAAAAGAACCATGTACTTTAGAAACGATGGGAACCAAGCGAGATAAAAATAAATCATAGATTTACCCTTTTAAAACATATACACCAAGTTTTATGGTCAATAAAGGACTATCATGTCTTTGAAAACTATTGTGTTAAATTAATGAAATACACATTGCTCTGTATGTGACAGATGAAGTTTCTCTACAGTGTAAATGTTCTTCTGTCTGCTGCCTTAACTTTGTGGTAGATTCTTTAAATAAGAGGTTGAGGTTTGGATTCCATTAGATTTCTCTGTGAATGATAAGGCTACAGCACATCAGTGGACATTTAGGCCTCAAGATATCAGTATTTCCATCAAGGAGATTTGAAGCAAACAGAGCATGCACAAGAGGTTTATTTATGTGAAAAACATTTTGCAATAATTTAGTGTATATAGAAGCTGTAATTATTTGAAGATTTTTCATTATAAAACCTCTGAAAGGTTTCACTATGAAACCTTTCATGCCTCTAGAATGTGAAAAGCCCATGCTTTCTTGTGCTCTGTGAATAACAAATTTTCAGGAGTGCTCCATGCTCATTTTCTCCCAGTCTGAGGAACCAGATGGCTTAGATCTGCTTTATAAAAATTTCAGTTCTCTGCTGCTTATTGCTCATTAGGTTTAGTATGGCAAAACTAGTACCACAAACTAGTACTGAAATGTGGAATTGCTTGAGAGAACTTTGCAGTCTGTGGAAAGATTCTCACTGCTGTGCTGCTAAAAAATTAATTTGATTCTTCATTAATTATAAGTGAACACATATCTTCTTTTAAACTATCATGACAACACAATAAAATGCTGTTTGGGATGAATAACAGCATAATACTGAATTTTTAAAACACCTCTTCTGAGAGTTCTGTAGGAGGGAATGTAAACTGTGATGGAACTGCCATATGGTGAGCTCTTAGTGCCAGCATTAACTGAATCCCCCAAAGCAGCACTTTGCTCTTAAACAATAGAGGCAAAAAAGGAAACCTGCTGGTATGGAAAAAGAAAAGCCAACACCGATTCATGTCAGAACTGATCTCAGCAGAAGTTATCTATAGTGATATCAAATCTTCTTTTGTAAGGAAACCATCCTTGAAAGTACTTGCTGTCCTGAGCATTAGGTCTGCACAGAAGCTGTCAGGCAGTGAAGGATTTCCATCCTGCAGTCTCCAGTGCTTTGGCCTTGCTTCCAGCCCTTGCTGCTCCATTGCTTCTGTCCCCTAGCTAAGGAAACAGCTCCTCAGCAACTCTTGCACAGAGGGCTCCCCCGGGCTCTGACCCTGCCATTTCCCTCTCTTTACTGTGAGCAGATTCTGCAAGGTCAGAAGTAAAGACACACTCAGCCTCTCCCTTGCAGCACCACAGCTACAAAATCCACAGAAGAAAGAGCATCAATTATATCTGTGCATATCTGGGAAGCACTGATGTCCTGGAATGCATCACATGCTCCACAGAAACTTCCCCATCCCACTGCAACACCACAGTTTGTAATATCCTCTCAGATATCTGGCTGCAAAACAGGAGAGTTACTCATCCCCCATTAAACCTAACTGAGCAGAACACGGTCCCCCTGAGCCTTTCTGGCCATGCAAGAAATTCAAATTATTCTTTGAAGGCCTGACCTTGCTGTCCCATTGAGCTATACAAAAGAATTTTGTTGACTCCAGAGGAGTTTTGTCCAGCCCTTGATAAAATCATAGATTTCTTTTTTTCAAAATGTTTGGCTATTAATTGTTGCAGTGATATGATGGTCCCCAGGACGAGGTGAGACATGAGAATTGACTCCAAGTTCTCAGAAGGCTGATTTACTATTTTATATTATATTAAAAGAAAATTATACACTAAAACTATACTAAAGAAAGAGAAAGGAGACATCAGAAGGCTAGACAAGACTGAATAATAAAATCTTGTCACAGACTCAGAGAGTCCAACACAGCGGGACTGGGGTTGTTCATTAAATAAAAACAGTTCATATGGAACCAATCAAAGATGTACCTGTTGGTAAGCAACCTCCAGACCACATTCCAAGCAATCAGATAATTATTGTTTTCATTTATTTTCTGAAGCTTCTCAGCTTCTCAGAAGAAAATTCCTGGCAAAGGGATTTTTCATAAAATATGACAGTGACAAATGTACCTGTTTTAGGTACTATCCTTAAATATATCTGCCACAGGGAACACTGAACCAAAAAATACTGGTAGTATTTCTAAAGCCTCAGGGTGGGCAAGTGCATTTAATTTTGCCCATGGCAAAGTAAAATTCACCAGAACACCTTCAGCAATTTCAAGAGATGGGGCAACACAGTACTAATACCTTGAGAGAGCTCCCTGCAAAATCAGTTTGCTTCAGAGACATCAAGAAAAGAATCTCTGTTTCTAATTTTCCCCAGATCAAAAGACTATGAAGTACAGAAATCCTAAGTATTTTTTTAAAAGAAAATTATCCTACTGCTATCTTATCCCTGTCTGATTTGTAATGAGAAAGCTATGTAATGAAAAACTGAAAATATACCTCCTAGGATGATTTATACTAATTTGTTATGAGAATATAACCAATTTTTTACATTCAAATTTGTTCTTCATTTATTTTAAAGGGAAAATGAAAACAGTGCCATCTGCTCCAAAAAGCAGGACACTGAAAAGAAGCCTATTGGGCACACATTCAACACACACTAGACACTAATAAACAGCTCACAGATTCATATATTTTAGTCAACCAGAAAAAAATTGGATATTCCTTACTAGAGGATTCATTCATACATTTTTTCAGCTTTGTATGCATGATAAAAATGTGGAGAAATATGCCAAAAAGAGAAATATTTCTCTTTTAAATAATTCTCTTTTCTGGAGGAGAGGGGAAGACAGATTTCTTGAATAACAGGGAAAAAAAAGGCGAAACAAGCCTTTAAAAACTTCAGAACTGTTTTCTTTAGCTTAAAAGGTAGTGAATTAAGGTTTAATTTATACCCAGTATCAAGCTTCATTACTCCAATAAACTGGAATATTAACTATCTTAAGAAAAGCCACTCCAATGACATTTCTGTTTTGACCCGAGGCTGAGACAGAAACTAGACAGAATTAGGCTATTTAATTGGATATTTCAGAGTTTTAAAGGAGTGTTGGTTTGGCATAGGGGATCCTGTATTACAGGAAGTGTTTCATGCATCTGTATTCATTCCCAAGATTTTTTTTGTATATAATGCATCTGTCTTAATACAAAGTCAGCCCTGGGAATGCCTGGAGACCTAGGAAACTAAATAAATTTCATTTGATTCAGAAGAAGTAAATAAGAAGAGAGAAGGGTTTAGAAAACCTACTGTTGTGGCAAGGGTCAAGAAAGGCAGAAATATCCTAAATATAATAATCTTTTTGCCATTCACCTGACATCTGTGAGCTTGTGTCTTTAACAAATATTGATCTTTCCTTTCACATAAACAGCCACCATTAGGCTAAATTAATTTTTTTCCTCCAGATTTCTTTCTTGTTTTTGATGTGAGCATTCCCCACACAGAGTCTGTGTGAATGGAAATTTTCAGTTTCACGGTCTCAGGGGTCTGTGACAGATGAACAGAGGCAGCCCCAGGGCAGATAGTTCTGCTCCCGCAGTGCCAAACAGCTGGGAAAGCAGGGTTTTCCAAACTGTGTCTCAAAACCCATCTGGGAGAGAGAATTCAAGCAGCATTACAAAGGAAAACAATATAAATGAAAAGCAGGAACGACTGAAGGCAGTGACTCAGCTCCCTGGGCTAGGGCAGAGCATTGCAGGGTGGGGTTTCTCCATTGAGGTTCTCTCCCTGAGCCAGGAGCTGCTGACTTCTGTTACCTGCTGCTGATTTTCTAGAGATTTTCTAGCTCAGGGCACTAAGCGTACACTAAATGACAAGAAATGACACCTGGTTTTGATGCTACTGCTCAAAAAACCACTGATGTCCTGACTAAATACTGCAGGGAGAAGTGTAAACCAAGATCTGGACTTGTGGAAATTGTGTGAAATCCTGGTGGAAGGGAACAAGTGGTGTGGCCAGGAGGGCAGTACCCAAGGCAGGAACTGTTCTGATTTTGGTGGATGCAGAAGAGGATGGAGCTCAATGCTCTCAGTGAAGTCCCTGGACTGTCACAGCCCTCTTTCCTGTCCCATTTTACAGCCACCAAGCTTGCCTGCTTAGCCTTGTGGGCTCTTGGTTGAGCAAGGAGAAAAGCTGATCTCTGAGGCAATCAGGACCAGCATTTTGTTAGAGCTGGGCAATGTTTGGGGCTCTGTTTGTCCACATGAGCCAGGAACAGAAGGAAAAGGTCAGCCCAAATCAGAATAGAAAATCAGGAGTATGAGAGAATTGATCCTGGAGGAAGATGGGGAGGAACAGAACTTACCTATTTGGAAGAGGGAATTATGTTTTTTACCCATTTCTGATTTGTTTTTTTTCAGAATTCATAACTCACATAAACTTTGAGGGAAGGATAAATAGAGGCAATGCTTGGAAACCAAAACTAAGAAAACATTTCTGTGAATTCCTTAACTGGAAACTACTGGGTCTAGGATCACTCTAATCTGAACAGAATTACACAAGCTTGTTTCTTTTAGCAAAATAAGCTGCAATTCATAATCATTTCCAAATGCATTAAACAGCCAGCACATTGCCCAAAGTGCTCATTCATTTTAGAAAGATCAGCAAACTATAGAGTGAAATCAATCAGGTACCCTGTTTTTTTGCCACTGAGAATAACAGGCTATCAGTTATTAGGATTGTTTTTCTTTTTCTGTGTACAGAGTAAGTGATGAATACATTCTCATAGTAGACTGCTCCATATTCTCATTGAAGTTATAGAAAAAAAGATTTACAAAACTGACACAGATACAAGATAACCAAGAGTTTTGTGTAAAAGATGTTTTTCATGACCTGTTTTTCACTTTGAGAGTGTGCATGCACTCAGGTATACATAGCAGCACTTGAGCTTCAGACACATTTATTTTTAATTACTTTGATACAGCTCTGAATATTACAGACCTGCTGGATAAGAAATTGCAAATACTTGCCAAATCCCAGTGATTTAATCAGGAAGGAAGTTCAGTCTCTGAATCAAGCGTATGACTATAAACAAAGTCTCTTCTTGATTTTAATGAAGAAAAAGAAATAACTTCCTCCTCAGCATGTACAAACTTATACTGTATATTACTCTTCTCTAAACTATACCTCATGGTTGAACAGGGAAAATTTTGGTCCAATGTCCTTTTTAAATTTTTTTGAGTTTAAATCAAATCCCTTCAGCCTTTCAGTAATAGAAATGAAACAAAATATTTTAGGAAATGGTTCTTTCATTTTTATCTGTCAATAGCAAAACATTATGGGAAAAAAAAAAAAAAAGAAGCATTCGAAACTCAAATTTCTATCAATGGGAATTGCTCAGAATTTCAAAACAATTCAAAACAAGGGGAGAAAAGTGGAGAAAACCACTGGGAGATGCAAGTTTAGGATAAATACTGAAATACCAAATCAAATCTCTACCTAATTCTGCTAAATTCATGGTGTCACTCTAGAAGCAAACTCTATATCCTGTTTCCCTGACACTGCAGTGAGTGGTTAAACACAAGAAGTTCAGACTGAAAGCAATTTAAAAAGTAAAGTTCATTTGTCTTGTAAAATGCAAAGTTCAGTTCTCATAATTCAAATGGCTTCAGACAATGCTGGTGCCTTGTGCTTTTCTGCAGGAGCAGATATAAAAGATTCTGTGGGCTGACTCTATTAATCATAACTTCTAAAGAAATTGAAAACACGCTTGAATATTCTGCTGCAATTCCCTGCATTCATTCTTCTGACAATTGTTTTTCTTGAGAAACCATTTATAAAGCTGTAATTATTCACAGTTCCATTTATTAACTGAGTCTGGGGCTCTGCAATGGCTAGTGCTTTTTATCATTTTGTGATAACCATTGCACCATTTCATCAGGCATTGCTCAAAAAGCAGAAGAGCCCTCTGCTCACAAAGACAGGAGCTAAATGTTCTTGAACCTGAAATACATAAAATAAATGGAGGACTGCTACCAAATACTATCTAAATACTCCAAGGAAAGCTCTGTACACTATTTTTTCTTGTCCTAGTCACATCCTATTGATCCTATTGTCAGTCCTGTTGACACAGAGAAGTTTGGAGCCCACCCACCTGCTCAGCTTTTTCAGCAATTCATCAGTGAAAATATATTTCAGTGTATCAGCAGCTTCAAGTATCATCACACTGCAGTCTGAACATGATAATTGTGGCTAAGGAAAACCTTTGCTTGTACTAACTGGGGCTGGAAAAGACATTCAGCCCTAAAGAACTGCCTGCAAGTCCCTCCAGAGTGCAGAAAATCATCAGGACTCCTACAGCAACATTTCCATAGGGTGAAGCATTTACCTCAAGAGAGCCCCTCTGTCACGATGCTGTGCCTTCACTGACATTTATTAAAATGGCATTCAATATCACCTCTTGTCTTAAAAATAATTTATTATAAAGCTATAGTCTCTGCCAAGAGCCTTCAGGCTATCTTCAGCATATTTTTACAAGAAATTTCTAAAGTAATGCATTTGCAAGAAATGTTCTCGAGACACAAAAGTATAAAGAAAGCAAACAGCACCTCTTTACCCCAGCTCGACTCTAAAGGCAGAGCATCCAGCCCTTTGGGCTCGGCTCAGAGGCCAGGAGGGGTTGGTTTGAGCACCCCTAGTGGGTGCAGGAGCCAAGTTCCCTCCACTCTGGAATAGAGCTTTCATCCCAGAGTTCTGCTCTTTCTCCATCTGCATCTTCTTCAGAAGCAGGGTTATAAACCACCTACTTTGGAAGAAAGGAGATGAGCCTTCAAGTAAGGGAGTCCTTGCCAGAGGTGGGGGGTAAATATCCCCGCTCTTGCTGCTGGAGTGGAGGTGAAATCTCAGCAGGGCACTGACTTCCACACCCTCTGTATCCCTGCACAGGGAGCTGCCAGGACCCTCCTTGGGGCAGACACCTGGCCCTGGGGATCCCATCCTGGGGTGCTGGCCCTCCACTGGGCCCTGTGCAGGAAACTGGGGTGGAACAGACTGTGTTAAGGAGACTCCTTACTCATCCCATTTCGTTAAGGTCATTTTTGTACACTGAAAAATGATCATTATGTAATTTAAATGCATTAACTTTTGGCTCCAGCTCCAATGTCTCTGAAATGGAATGGTTACTGTGCTATGTATGAAGGGACTATTAACGCAGATTGAAGAGCCAACTTGGCAGGTACAGCACATACACAGGATGAATTTTTATTTTGAGGCTTGAGCAACACAGAAAATCCTCACTTGGCCAAAGGAGATCCTGTCAGATGACATCATGTCAGGTAGCACTAAACAGCAATTGAATGTTCTGTGACAATGTTTAGCCACACTTGCATAGCAGCAAAAAGACATCCCACAAATGGGGATGGGGTGAAGTTATCTGAGTGTGAGCAGGTGTCCTGGAGTGTAATTAGCACTTCACAGCCCTTTGCTCTTCCAGACTAATCTACCTAGAATTAGCAACTTGTACTGGCACACTGCAGCTGATAGGCCCCCCTGCATCTGCCATGCCTGTCAACCCCAGATCATTCTCAGCTTTGGGACAGCTTCTTTCCTCTCTAGCTGACAATTTAGGCTGAATTTTCTAATGGTTTCTGCTTTTCACATTTCTAAATAATTTGTGATACACATCACATCCCATTTCCCTTACCATTCTTTATAACCTATTGTGAAAGAGAGTAATCAAAGCCTCCTGTAGCAAATGTAGTTGAACATTCAAGATCTTGAACAGAGGGAGAGGAACAAAAAAATAAATCTCAATTTATGGTCTAAATCAAGTTTCCCATCTAGACTCAATTCTTTTCCCATTTCAACCTTTATGTGAAAAGAAATAGGACTCATTTTGAAATATTTAAAGAGAGACACATGGGCCTCTGGATATTTTTCCTTGGATTCAACTTTGATAAGCCTATTACATATTGCCAAGCTAAGAGTCAAAACACAACTCCAATACACCTTTTAAACCTACAATGTCCTTTGATCTAAATCTCTAGGTTAAAGTGCCTTTAGAGATAATATTTAAGCTTTTGTTAACATCCTGCTAACCCCATTCCCCAGAAAAAAAACCCAAAAACAAAACATAAAGCACAGACCAAAGAAGAATGGATTGGTAAACTTGCTTTAGGAAGCATCAATCTATTTTTCAAGAGGAAAAAAATGTATAAGTTCTTCTACAAGAGATCTGTTGGGGAAGAAAGGGATTTTCTCTATCACAGGAGGAGTTCGCAATGAGATTAAATGTAGAAATATAGGGTCATGTTTTAAAGCTAATATTGCATAGGAAAAACAAGATTTGAAATGTTACAGAAAGGAGATACTAGAGGTACCAAAAATAAACATGACAGCAAAAACCACCAGGAACACCTGACAAATGCATTAATCAGATTCTCTCAATAAGGCTAATGCTCAAAACAGAAATATTGCTTCCATTTTTTCATGCCAAAATGTTTTGGTATTGTTTTTTCTTCTGTTTAAATTTAACTCACTGGTAAAGAAGATACTGAAGAGTTGGCTCTTTTCTCTGTGCTGTGACCACAGCTTTGATGGGAATGGATTTGTCACGAGCTGCTGGGCATCTCAGGGCAAACCCTCCAGCTGCCACAGCAGGGTTTGGTGCCAGGCTGAACCTGCTGGGCTTGAGAAATGGAAAGCAGCCTGAAACCTGCTCAGTTCCATTGAGAAACTGGGCAAAGCAACTCTGCTCAGTCTGTGCAGAATACAGGGTTTATTCCACTTGAACAATTTCCCCTTTCTGAGGTTACACTTTGGGAGAAGATACCTGGTGGTTGTTAAACCTTGAGTTCCACACGAGAAAACAACTGAAATCCATCTCATAAAAGAGAAGGGAAATCATCTACTACTTTCAAGTAGCTATAAACCAGTGTGTGTTAGCAACTCACTAAGCCATTAAATAAACTTGTTCCTAGGCTTGAATTCCTCAAGGTCCCATTTAAAAGAAATTAGGAGCTTTTTATATGCAGAAAACTCCAAAGTGCATACTAAAATTATGGCTCAAGAATTAGATAAATTCAGAAGCGGTTGGTTGACTAAAACAGCTTTGCCAACAACGTGTTTATATATGTATTGGTTGTTAATAGAAAGTACTAGAGCTATTACAAAAGTATTCAAATGCATTAATAAATCACAGCAATTACACAGTGTTTTACATCTTTACAGTGCCATGCAGAAATGTAGTACACAAACACATTTCATTATTAGACTTTTATTGCTTAGTTAGATGCTTTTCCTCCCACTTTTGTGGCAAGCCTCACAACTGGATAGTCCCTCAGACTTATTCTTCCTTTTCCAACTCAAATTAAGCCACTTAGTTAACTAAGAAAGACATTTTCAGGCCAGGGCAGAAGTTTCTTTATAAAATGGGGAACTTCAAACTCATAAAAATTTGACATCCATTTCAGAGTGAAAATTATGAAATTTTCATTTGAGAAACAAAAAACCGCCAAACCTCTTCTACTAATGCCTAGACTAAGTTCCTTCAAAATTTTTTTCAAGTAAATCTTTGTGCTCATGACATGCAAAGAGCAACTTTTTTACTATAACTCTTCTGAAGTATTTAACACACAGGATTGAAAAATATGAGGTGTCTATTGACAAGAAAGAAAAATTGCACTGTTTAGCCTTTATTTATAACAGACATTCTCTCAGACAGATGAACAGTAGGGTTACATTCACTCAAGAAATATGTTTTCTGTGACTGGAATTTTCAGAGAATCTCAGGTCCATACAAGCACATTCTGGACAAGATGAGCCTTGTCTTGTCCATGTTCTTAACCACACAAACAAAACTTGTTTTGAAATCATTTCACATGAAAAATCATCAGTTTCTCAGAAACTAACGGGAATCAAAGAGCCCTTGACTCCAACTAGATGAGACACTTGGATTAGGCTCCATATGGGATTGCTCAATGGCAGCAAAGAAGAAAAGACAGCACAAACCTGGAGAAGATCTCACTGAGGTTCTCAACCAGCTTGAGACAGAATTGGGTCAGAGCAGAGACCTCTGACAAAATAAATCTGGCTAAGAAAGTAGGAAACCTCCTAAGGGATCAGCATGAATGAACCTAGCCAAATAAAGGGTTTTCTTCCCGACTCTTTTGCTCTTTCCAATGCAAATTCTTGGCAAACAAAACAATACAAATCCAAATAGAATCATTTAAGAACTGCTGTGACACATTTGTTTTTATGTTTTTTTTTTTTTTTTTTTTTTTTTTACCTAGCCTACAAGCTGAAATAGAAGGGCTCTTTGGTATAGAGAACAACCAATATGAGATGAAATGCTGATAACAGAGATTTTCATATTCAATGGAAAAAACCATACATATTCTATAAGTCTCACTGCAATTTAAGTAGTTTGACTGTACCCTCTGGATTTGTAACTGTGATTGTGGAAGCAGCTCCAAATTTCACAACCAGCTGCCTTGGAATCAAAGGATGAAAACGTTTGGGTTTGGATATTTGTGGTTTTTTTTAACATCAGAACTTCTTTTTTTACAGCCCACACAGGCCCATCAACATATGAAACGTAAAATAAACCTCCACAAACTAAAGCACTGGGATAGCATTAATAATATATCACCACCGCCCCTCTTATTCTCAGAAAACTCTGAGAGATGCTGAAGTACAGACCAAAATAGCTACAAGCTTGAACTTGATACAAATTTCATCATAACTGAGAATTCATTCTATTCCACGAAACAAGATTCCTGTAGAGTCTAATGGCATAATTTCAAAGAACATGAGAAAATAGGATTCCATCTCCCATTTTATTGTAAATTGCCCACATGTAAAACCAGATTATATTCTCACAAACAGACCTATCTAGTTCAATCTTTTTTGAATTTGTGAAGAGTAGACTGGAGCACTGGGGACTTCTCAGCTATACAGAACTCTCTCAAAACCTCTCCCTGAGATTCCAGAATTAGACTATAGATGCTCTCACTTTTTCTTGTTATACATGTTTGATCAGTTTGGCTTTGATGATCCAAATGCTACAAAGCTTCCTGTCACGTACTGGTAACAGCAGAAGTAGTTTTGAGTAGAAAAAAAATATCTTTTCACAGCTGCAGCAGCATCCAAAGTTTTTTTAAACGGTTGTAGATGTTTTCTCACTAAGGCAGTAGCAGCTTATGGGCAATATCCCTTGCCTTCCCCATCTCTGACCCAACAGCAAATATCTGCAGTACTCCACTGATCTGAGTCCAAATATGAAGAAAACAAACCAATTCCCTTCATTTAGTAAATATTAATGCAATCAATCCCATCATCCATTGTATCTCATGGAAAAATGCACTGAATGAGCCTTATGCCATTACTACCAAGTGCCCGAGTTCATGATTGTCATGTAACAAATTCCCTTTCCTGCTTCTAGCTAGGAGGTATCTACTTATTGCAATTTAAGTGAATTTACTCTGCCTGTCTGCTGCTACATCAGTCTTCCAGCTAAATTGTACTTCTGCTTAATTTGAAGAACTCCAGTGTTACCAGGTGTTAGGGTTAGGAAGGCTTATTCATTCAAGAGAGACAAGATTGTCTGAGAAATTGTGAAGGACACTAGAAAATGTTAAATGCCATCAAAAGAGTAAAGTGGAGGGTGGGGTAGGAGGAAAACTAAAAATAAAGGACGATAGAAAACCAGATAAGGACTAAGAGACTGAAAAAGGGACCCAGAACTCCTTAAATCAATGCTTAGCCTGTGAGAAAGCAGCTCAGTGCTTCTCTAAATGACTTGCTCCTTAAGGATTCCAGTTCCTGCCCAGGGAGCTGTGCAGTGCTTTTCTGACACTTTTCCATGCAATCTTTCTCTCCCAAGTGCCACCTGCCCAAGGCTTCATATTTCCACATTTCCAAGCCTCTGGTTAGGTGCACACATTTGAAGAGACGAAATCACCATCAAGTAATGAAAATATAAAACCTACACCTCTAAGGTGACAGGTCATGCTTGACTGAACACCAGAATATACTTTAATGGCAGATACTTTAACTCATACTAGAATCAACTTGCTTTAGTTTTAGCCATACCAGACCATAGCTACTGATTTTTGGAGTGCTTAGGCAGATAATTTGGCTGACAAGCTGAATATTAATCAAGACAATTAAACGACAAATATGATGAGAACATGCAAGTCTGAGTTGATGTCTCAGGCTGTGTATCTCTGATTTTGGAATGAATGCCCTAGGCTGAATAAACAATTTATATCTGCACTACCCCCAATCAGAGACATCAAAACTCATTAATCCTTGTTAAGCAAAAAGAACCCTTCCTGTCAATTCCTTGCTTGTGTTGAAAAGCAAGTTCAGCAAAAGCATTATTGAGCATCCATGCACCTGTGCAATAGATGATTGTAGGAATTCCACTGCCTCTTATAAAAGGCAGTGACTTACAGGACAGCTGAGGTCGAGGAAAAAGCATACAGAGAAAAACATTAAAAGGTCCTTTGGAAGATATTGGATTTTTCTTCCTGCTTAGAGTTTTAGCAAATGCCTATCTTGCTCATATTATCTTGATATTTGGTAATCTGTGTACTATTCTTGATTCATACAGTAGTGTTTGTTTAAACCACCACCTTGAGCACACCACAAGACACATGTTTCATCTGATAAACTCTGTGTCGGACTGATGTTGGCCCCAATCCAGAGTTTTTCCCTCATCTTCCTGAATCCTGCTCATTTCATATTTAATTTAGCATAAAGTCTAGCCCTGCATCTCAGCTGCCAGCAGCAAGGAAGAGCTGCAAGACAGAAAAAGGCAACCTCTTCACCCACCTGTGTGACAGCTCCTGGTACCAAGCTAAAGCAGATTTTCCAGCACTGCCTGACAATGCAGGGAGAGCTTAGGTGGGACAAACTGCTCACTCTGAGCTGGAATGGGAATATTGACAGCCCATACAAAACCAGGAGCAGGCTTAGTGTCTCAGTGGGGACATTGAGCAGGGCTCTGTGAGGGCTGTGTCAGCACTCCCACACAAAGCACCCACACAGCTCCTCACAGCCAAATCACTTCACTGGGAATTAAAGAAGGAAGAGACACTCAGAAGATCAGTAATGCTTAATAATGTGAGCAATGGCTTTCACAAACCAGTACTTAGTGTTATTTTCAGCCTGAATTTCTGATGAATTTTGTGTTATTCCATCACCTCTTCTGACCTCCTTTTTAATATTTTGCAAAGTGCCAAATACTAAAAATTACAAAATTACATGGGAAAGTGAGTAACACTGGCTCATGTTCGGATGTGAATTTAATTGTACATGAAGACACCAGAATTACACATCTCTCTCATCAGTACCATTATGCTGAGACAGAAGTGAAAAGAGATTTTCTGACATAGGATTCCCTGAAGCCAACAGAAACAGTAGCGATCATTCAGCCCCTAAGAACATTTGAGAAAAAATACCAAAGCGTCAATAAACTTTGAAATTACAAGCTTATCTGCTGCTCTTTCAACTATTGTTTTTTCCATAGCAAAAGCCTATATGATGAAAGCTGTCCCAAAAAGCCCATCCATGGTGACAGTGAGCAGAGCAGCACACTTGGCTGCAGCGAGGCAGCCCCAGGAGCAGCAGAGATTTGTCACTGCTCACAGGGAGAGCTGAGAGCCCCTTGGTCACAGATGGCAGGGCACAAAGAGAGCAGCAGTGCTCTTGTCACCTCTGGGTGCAGCCCAAAATGTGCCCAGACTCACTCCCAGCAGCTCAGCTGCCAGGTAAACCCTGAGGTTTGTTCGTGCCTGTACCATGTGGATACTCAATCCCAAATTGAGAATAATTGGATTAAAGCTAAATTGAATTTGGAATGTATCTATAATCCTTCTATTGCCAGCAGGAATTACCAAGGCACTCACATAGACTGCTGCTCTAATAATTGCTATGACATTGTCCAAGAACTGAAGGTAAAAACATTGGTAATGCTGATAAGAAGCATAGAAACCACTTGAGATTTAACTCATAGTAAAGAGTGGCAGTCTAAATCTCTTACTATCATGTAATTTCTTTTTGTTTAGATTATTCTTTTCATAAAATATGCTCATTAATGTTCACAAGGTTTACAGTCAAGGTTTATGAACTTATTTTCTCAGTTTCAACATCTGATTTTTATTTCTTCATTTAATTAAAAACAGTGATGCTTTTTTCTATCACAAAAGATAAGAAGTGGGAAATGCAAGAAAATATATAGAGAATAAAAAGGTTATTTCAACCTGTCATGAACAATGTCTAGTAAAAGGCTAAATTTTTTTGTAAAATTTTTTAAAGCACTTTAATGTGTTAAAGTGGCTAATGGATGCAGAGGTGAACAACCAATGCTGTGCTTCTCAAGCAAAGTGAGGCACTTACATGGGAAGAATTTTTGCAATAGAAAGACAATTACTTTTTTCATATCCTCCTTGGAGCAATAAGGTTACTCTAACAATCTTGAACACAGAAACCACTTGTTTTATCTTTTATTCCCTATTGAATTTAATTTGCTACATTCTGGCTTAAAGTAGATAAAGAGGAAGGAATTTCACATACAAGTTTTCAAGCAAATTACTTCTGCTGTGAAAAGAAATTTTCATAATGTCAGTAGCAAACATCTTGGTTCATAAAAGCTTTCCAGGTCTCTACTTTTAAGTAAAAAGCAGTTGGAATCATAGGAAACTTCTGAAAATGTAGATTTTCCATAGCACTTGGCAGTGAAGTATGCATTATTATCTATTATGCATTTTTGCTGCATTCATCTTTGATATAAAACCAAATCACACATATATATATATATATATATATGTTCCTTCTCTTCCTGCATTTATATTTTTGACAGAAGATGAATGACCTCTTTCTCCCCAGTTCCATCTTTTATTTTTAATATTAAAAAAACACATTAAAAGCATGGTTGCTGTTTTCCTCCCTGTGAGATAGAAAATCATTTGCACTCACCCCTGGAGTGTCACAGGATAAAATTAAAGCTTCATAGTGAAAAAAACATAGAGAATTCACTTTTCCAGCCACCCAGCTGGAAAGATTTTTCTATGCAATCAATCATTAGAAATAGAGAGTTTGGAATATGGATAATTTCTAGTCAATTTCTAGCAAGAGACAGGAAGTATATTATGAGTATAGGATATTGAGAAAAAAATGTTTAGCTCTCTGATATCTAATTCTCCTGAAGTAGGCCCCCATAAGGCTGCTCTATCTGGAAGGTTTTTTCCAGTTTTGAATGACAAAGAAAGTTATTCCAGGGCTATAACTGAGGACAAAACCCTGTCCTCTAAACATTTATGCTTATAAATATGCTAATCTTGCTATCATTTTGCCTTAAAAGGCAGCAGCCTTTCCTTTACAGCTCCTGACATGCTTTGATGTGCTGCCCATTTAACTGGTTTAGATGGTATTTTAAACCAGAATTTAAGAGCATCAGACAACACTGTCACTGCCTTCAAAAAGAAGCTGTTGTTGCTGTAACCAAAGTTTAATAACCATGTGGAAGGGAGATGAGTTCAAAGCAGAGATGGGGAACCTGGGACCTCAAAAACATCTGGTGCCTTTTGCACAGGTCATGGGAGTTAAATTGCACAGCACTTCAGAGAAACCATTCTATTTGCTTCAATATCCAAAGATAATGCCAGCCACAGAGGATGACAGTAAGGTCAGGGATCCTGATAAATCAAGTATTTAGAACAGTCTATCTCTGCCTACAGTACCCATCAAAAACTTACCGGAGCTCTTGGGCAGAAAAAAACAAGATGTTTTTCCAAGTGCAAGGATCACTTGCACTAAATACTCCTGACAAGCAAATTTATCCCAGCATGAATATTCACAACACGTGACTGTCTGAAAGCAACCAGTTTTAAGAAGAGTTAAATACATCTTCAAATTAGTAAACACGTCTGGGAAGGTATCCATTTATTCAGTGAGAAAGAAATCTGATCCAGGGACTAATGGGGAGAATGAGATCCTTTCCTTTGAGTTCAGGGAATTTTTGTTTAGACCCTTGATTTAAGTTATTCTTTATCCTAAAATAATATCCAGTATTTAGAATTTTCCATGCTGCTTGGGAAGTATGATTAAAATATATCATAGAAAAAACAGTCCCCTCCCCTCAGAGATAATGGCTAAAAAACTCCAAACTCCTTTTTCCAAGTTACCTCTCTGTTACCCAAAAAAATGAAAAAAACCAAATTTTGTTAACTCAGATTAGTCAAACCCAACTTTGCACCTTTATCTTCGTTTCTAAAGAGAGAAAATAAATAACACTTAGTGCTTTCTATTTCTCCTACTGCACCTTCTCTCCTCTCCCACCAAAGCAAGCCAGAGCTGATAGGAAAAGCAGGTGATACAGTGAAAAGTGAGAAGCTTCATATTTCTCTCACTCTCAGGTTGGAGGGTTTATTATTTTCATACAGCTTCCTCCCCCATTTGTGGGCCTCTCTTACAGGAACAAACATTCAGCCTCAGGCTCTCAGACAGGCCTCAAGAGGAAGAGTGTGGATGATTCTCAGATTTGTTCCTTTCTCCCAACAGACAAAAGCCTTTTTATTTTTCTGATCATTCTTTATAGCAGTACTTGCACAACATTGCATTTTTGTCTCACTGACTGTCAGCTAGCACCAAGAAGCATCCTTCTTTTTCCTGGCCACTCCTAAAGCCAAATGGATTATGCTCAGCCTCTCCAAATTAGCTCCTCAAAGCTTATTGGTTGATTTTTTTGCTTCTAAGCTTTCATCTACAGGGAAATTTCACTTTTGGGAATTTATTCCAGCTGACTGAGCCAAGCATTCTTAATCATTAATTTATATTTCTGTTTCTGATTAAAAAGCCACCACAGAAATCAGGTCTTCATAGGATGAATCCTCCCTTAAGCCCCAGAGCACTGAATGCCATCACATCCTGACACTAACAGTCCTTTGAGGTGCATTTTACTGGGGAATAAAACCTGGTTAATTGTCTAGGTCTGATTAAAACTCTGGACTGGGACCTTCACTTACGAAAGACTTTTCTAGAGGAAAACCCTTTCAGAATTGAAAATCTTGTGAAAAAATAATTTAAACTATTTTCTAAAAACCTTAAAACTACATTTTCATAAATAACGTTGTTATAATATGTTATTTATTAACATATGATCTACAGTATGAAGAGCTTAAGAAATGGATCCTTCTCAATTCTTTTTTTTGCCATTTTTGGATCCTTCCCAATTCTTTTTTTTGCCATGTTTAGTCACCTGGGACTTCAGAACCGTTTGAAAATAAATTTAATATTTTCTTATTATCCAAACTGCTGTCTGGAATTAGAAAAAAATAATTTGCCACATAATAAATCTAGATCTATTTTTTCCTATTTAATAGACATTTAATAGCAAAAGCTCACAGAGAAGAAAACCTTCTGTGGCTTCCCTACATGAAGGAAGTTTAGGTTGGTTGTTGGAAATGGTTTCTCACCCAGAGGGTTGGGCACTGCACAGGCTGCCCAGGGAAGTGGTCAGAGCATGAAGCTTGCCAGAGTTCCACCAACATTTGGCAGTGCTCTCAGGCACAGGATGTCATCCCAGGGCTGTCCTGTGCAGGGCCAGGAGTTGGACTCCATAACCCTTGTGGGTCCCTTCCAACCCAGCATAACATAGTAAATAAATTATAAACAAAACGAAATAAAATGGAACCATCACATTAAATTCTTCAGGATGCTATCAGGGTTTCAAATACCCAGAAGCTGTAAAAGAATAACAGCGATTTTTCTCATTATAATACCACAAATATCACATAAAAGTTTATATTGGTCCTCTGGTGCAGGCATGGGAACGCAAGCACTTTATTACAGATGCAGTTCTCACTGCTCACAAAGCCCACATTCCGTGCCAGGGCTGGGAACTGGATGCCATGGCAGCCAAGGATTTATTCTCACACATACAATCGTTTGCACACAACATGATTAATAAGGTACAAGGAAGACTGATGCACATCCAAATGGGTACCTACTTTATTTTTTGCTTCTTCCTATTTTCAAATCAAACAGCACCATATGATTAAAGTAACTTTAACTGTTGAATGCTTTTGTTTGTTTACTTAAAAGTTTGTTTACTTAAAAGTTCTAAATTAATTAGAATTTAGGTTTCTTTCACTTTTCTTTAGAGTTTCAGTTCACAAACAGCATTGCCACTTGGAGTTCCTGCAGTAATCTGTGAAGACTGTAACAGAAAGGGCAAAACAGGACATAAGAGAAATTGGCTTTAACCCTAAATAAATCAATGGCTCATTCAAGGAAACACCACCAAGACACATCCAGCGCAGCTGGAAAAAAAGGGGTCACCAAACAGAGCTAGCCTGGGGAATTTCTAACTACAGAAAAAGGGTTACAGAAATATGTGGTGAACTAGAAAAAATTTTTTTAATTAAAAGCCTGAAAGAGTTTTCAAGAATAAGCCAGGGTTTATTCATGTGTTTCAAGTATGCTACTGGACAAGAATAGCTGCCGATGCTTTGTCCTTACTGTGTTCCTTGTTGTTATCCTTAAATTTGATCTTGCATTGATCAATGTAAGGCAGGACAGAGACCAAAAGCATCAGGATGCTTCAAGGACAGACTTTATGGAAATAGAGGGAGATAACTTGCAATAAATTTTATTCACATCACTGCATATGCTTAACATTTTTTCCAGACAACAATTTCCATTCACACACCCCTGGATGTAGGGAGAAGCAAAAACCCTGTGACCAAACTCCTTGTTTTCTAAATATGAATGGCACTTTGTCATGGACTTGTGAAACCACAAACGTGACTTCTTCCTCTCTTTTTTGTTTATTGTGCAGAAGCACATTTGATTCCTGACACTTTAGAATGTAGTAAATTGTAAGAAATGTTCCTCCATTTTGTGTTACATCACATGAGCCTGCTCCTACAAGGATGAATCACTGTGTCCACTGCAGTTCAAACACTTCCATCAAAACTGTTCAAAGCATGGCAAATCTATTTTTATGTTAACCAGAATCAAACATGTTCAGGGTAGGTTTGCATTGGACTTTCCTTAGGCCATGCTTTTTAATCCTTTGAAAATGTATTCACTGTCATTTCCAAGCATTTTCAGCCAGCTGATATTACACTGGCATTTTGCCTTCTCATGATGCCATATGCCAGTTTATGGAGACTATCATGCAAATTGCAAGAATTTAAATGATTTGTTACATCCTAAAGGCTGTAAGTCCCTTCTATATGGCACTGTCATACAACTGCCAGCTTGGCTGCCAGCTTGTTCTTGTTGATTTAGGAAGTTAGAAAATAAGGTAAAACGCGAATGCTAAAGAACTAGAATGATAACAAGTAAAATGAGATTATTACAATGACTGAAATTGAAAGGTAATGCAATTTTTTTGTCCATCACAGGCAGAGAAGGATTTAACCTTGAAAAATAAGTAAACACTTACACAGAAAGCAAAGGTTTCTATACTCACAAGGGCTGAAACCATACCACAGGGAAAGAAAACACAACTCTAGTTTTTACAACATCTCACAAGGCTATCCACAATCCTATTTTGACAGTCTAAACCATTCCAAAAAACTTTTAATCTAGTAGTTTCAGGAGTTTCTCTTCCCTGCCCCCTTCCAATATTGAAAAATCACATTGCTGGCTTTTTTCTTGAATAAATATCTACGTAACTAAACATCAAAATTAAGATGAATTCACAGTTCTTATCCTGACCCTCAAATACATTTAGCTGTACATAAGAAAAAAATCCAGCTTGTCTAGTATGGAAGTGAATATGATAAGGAAAATCATATATAAAAGAAGGAAAAAAAGCCATGAAATAAAGAAAACCCAAATCTTAACACAGCTGATCCTGCAATGGACAACAACAGAGGAAACCATCAGAAATATGCTAAATGCCAGCATATTTCAATCACTTGTACATACAAACACCAGGCCTATGCTAGAGCAGCAAGCAAAGCATGGAATATGACAATTGATCATATCTAGAGCAGCAAACTCGGTAGTGGCTCTGCCCTATTCTCCCCACCATTATCTCCTGCAGAACACATATTACCCATTTTAAAATAGCAACAGTATGAATATATCAACTCATTCACCCTCTTTGAACTTTGTATGACCATTCCTGAGGGGAAAAATCAAACCCCTCTAAGTGGCCTGGCCCCAGTTCACTGCTCTGTGCGTCACACAAGGGGGTGCTTATGGTGAGATGGATTGGATGCATTTCTAAAGCACACAAGGAGCAATGTCAGGGAGGTAAGATATTTTTAAAAAGAAAGTAAGCTCCTGCTGAAAATGTATCTGCTGCCCAAAAACCAAAACAGCATAAATGAATGAATTCCTATGGGTTGTTTACTGATCCCAGATTTACTCTAACAGTTCATCTCCCTGAAAGGCTCTTAGAGCAGCAGTAAGGGCAAAGCAGCTCTCTCTACATATTGACTCTGGGATAATGATACAAATTCAGCTGATAAATGGTAACACTTAACTTGCTATTGTCTGCATCCACTGGAGACTTAGTTATAGCTCTGAATATCTGCAGTAAATCACCACTTTAACTGGGGTGCTTCTTCACATTGATCTTGGTGGGTTACTTTTGAGTTTTCATTTTTTAAATAAGCCCCTCATTTTGTAGCTAAACAGATAAATCATTGTTCACTGATATCAAGAAGCAGGTCACTGTAATTGACCTCACATGAAAATAGGAGGGAAATATCCTTAATTACAACATTTATCCTGAGATACCATTCACTCCTGTCCTTGTGCAGTTCCTGAGAGCAGCCAGCATTATTTCATAGTTTAGTTATTTTATTAGGTGCTTTCAAGCATCAGTTGGTGAAGATATAGGTACAACTATACAATTCTGCCAACTCTTCAAAAACTATTCTCTAAATAACAAAAATCAGGAGTATGTGACCTCATCCTTTTCAAAGCATGTAAGCAAAAAGAGACTAATAATAAACATTTGTGTGATATGGTAATAGGGATAGGATGTTAAGCATTAAAAACTCAGTTATCTTGATACTCTGATATCAGCACTTATCTAATCAAAATCTCAGATTACCCTGCTAAATTCTGTAAGGGTTACTTCTTGTCTGGCTAACATCTATCATTAGAATAGATAAAGCAAAATTTGTATCAGTGAAATATTTCTAAATTCTAAGTCTCAATCACTGAGGAGTTAAGGTCAGCTCCAATGACTCTGTGATTTGATTCCCTAAGTGTCATAGTATAGACTGCACGGCAACAGTTCAGTCCTAAATTGCCACTGAAGCAATGACAGTATAAAATTCATTTATGACTGAAGAATGGTAGAGATGCCAAGTGCCCATTTAGCACATTTGTTATCCAAAAAATGGTGGTGTCTATTCTATGCTTGAATACATTTCCTTAAGTGGCCTGACTATTTGAGTGAATTGAATTTTAATTACTTTCTGATAGAAGATGATGAAACGTATTTAGGCACAGAATTTAAGTGTATGTTTTAATATTTCCCTTTCACTGAGGAAGTTAGTAAAATGAGACTTGAAGGAATACTTTCCAAAGTGTCTACTAATTTCAGGAATCACAATTTGAGTTACTAGGTTAGTGTATCCTGAAGGAACTTGAACAGTTGTACCAAAACCCAGCCAATATTATCTGAAGCATAAATAGCTGCTGCCTAGATTAGAGTAACCCAGTCTAAAGTTAAAAAAGAGAAAAAAGATCTGTTGGGCACCAAAGGATGACTTTCTCTGATGAAAGATGCCAGCTGAATTCAGATTGAATAAATGCAGCTGGAAACTATTGCTTAGTCAAGTAAGATAACTGCAGTTCATAGGACAGGAACCCAGTGTGATTCATTAGTCACATTGCAAAATAATTGATTCCACACAATTCCATTTCTAGCAATAAACAATTTGAGGATGAAGATATTAACCTTTTGGATCAAATAGAAAGCAGACTGTACTCCAGCATGCTAAAGAGGTTAGAGAGTGAGTAATAATTACAGAGAACTGAAAGAGACTGAAAATATTTTCCCTGAACTGCTTCATGTGTAAACAGAAAACCAGTGTTGGGGTTTTAAAATGATCAGCAAAGATAGCAATTACTTGTTTCTTCCCAGTGGCTGAGCAGTTTAAGAGCTCTTTTTGAGATGCAAGCCTGTGCAGAACTCTGTCCCTCAGTCCAAGAGAATCACAGCTGAAATTCTTAATTCTATAGTATTTTCCTAAATAGTAAATTAGAGGACACAGCACTGAGCAGTAGTCCCCATCACTGAGGGGTTTCCATTCCTCATCACAGGTGTGAAATCAAGAAAGAAAATCACTCCTTCTGCATCCTCTAGCAAAGGCATAGCCAGGGTAAAGTGGAATGCTTCAGCAAGAGAATTCACATAACCAACCTGACACTTGTCATGCCACACTGAAATTTTACCAGTGGGGACAATATCCAGTTCTATGAAGTAGCACCAAAATCTTTATTAACTGTCCAAATATGTCCAACTCCAGACTGTCCCTGGAGCCATCCATGCCTTATTTCTGTCCACCATGCTTATTAAAAAAATACCTCCTTTTGGAACAAAGTCAATCTGTAAATAAAAGCATTATGCAGATTGTTAAAGGTGCATTGCTTTATGAGTTCCTATTGGGTTTTCTTGTGGAATTTAAACTGCAGTGAACAGAATTATCCTGGGAATTATGGATTAATATGTGTATTTTGCTTCTGACACCTTTATTGAACTTGATAATGGCAGCACATGCTAGCTTTTCATTTCAACACCATGTTACAGTAATTCTCCTGATTTATTTTGCTAAGTGTGCCTTCAGAAGTTGACTCAGACCATTTTCTCTTTTCATTACCAAATACAACAAGGAAAGGGAAATAATTCAAAAATAAAATACCATCACATGAAACATTCCTGATGAACTCTTTTCTACCTCACTTCTGCAATCAAAACATAACCAACAATGTAGCTCAGTTTCAAAGAACCAAACTTGATTTCTAAAGTTCCTAAGGCTGAGTAAGGAGCTCTTTGCCTCCATGTTTTGATTTTTGCATTGCATAGAGAACAGAGAGCCCTAACCCTGAAGTGCTCAGCTGTACCTACTTACAGATTCACTACTGAATGCAGTATATATTGCAAAATTTAATCATGTATCAGAAAAAGCCAGCACTGCTTTTCATGCCAAAGTACTTCCCCACAAAATTGTGTTTCAGATTAAAAAAAAAGTCATTATCTTTGGGCAATGACATCTTCCCTAGCTGAATTGAGCCTGTCCTACAAAACCAAGCTGCCTCAGCGTCAGGATTACAGAGGCAGAAGTGGATAAAACCTTGCTCCTGGTAAAATAGTCAGTGGAACATTTGTGCCTCTAGCCTGGCTGCAGGAAAAGCAGGAAAATGCCAAGGGAATATGTCCAGTAGATGAAATTCCACGTGTTAACAGTGCTTAAAAATGCATTGAATTATTATGTGAATTATTGCCTTTCTGGCAAGTTGAAACAGCTGTCGCTGAAAAAAAGATTTCATCATGTGTAACATGATGAAACATAACAGAGGGGAAGTTAAAAACTCACTGTTCAGGTAGGTAAAGGTAATTTCTGGTACACTGCAGTCATGCAGTTACACTTCAGGAGTGTAAGACAAAACCACTAACTCTGTATGCTACAAATGGTGTGGAAAAAAATTCCTAATGCTCGCAGTGTTCCAGGGTACTAAAAACTAAAACAAAATCAAAAGCTTATTCATTAAAACTAAACCAAATTATTTTTATCAGGAAAATATACTGAACTTTAAACTTGTTCTTAGAGTATGAGGATAGAAATACAATTGACAGAAATACAATCTACCCAGGATTTAACCAAAGACATTTTTAGGGGGGAGGCTGGGTAGGGCTCTCATTTGCAGAATGCCAGGGACACATTTGGGAAGGAGTTCACCCTGTGCTTCCCTGTCCTGTGAGCAGCTTTGTGTCCCAGGACAAAGCAATGGGAACAAAACCTGCCACCCCCTAAAAGAGATGTCTGGATGTTTGGTTATTACAGAATATTGGTTATAGAGGGAAAGCTGTTGGATAAGATTGCTCTCACCTGTTAGATATTGAAATGCCTTTGCTTCAGCCTGATAAGATGACTTAAATCTGGATGGACTTTGAATCAGAATACTTACATAAAGAAATATTCTGATCCTATCTAGTTTATAGCCTTCTAACAGAATAAAAGAACTAAGAAACATCCTCAGAACTAGAAGAAAAAGAAGTATTCTCGCAGCACATTCTGAAAACTTCCATGAAGAAACTGTCCCATGAGTACATTGCTCTACCAGTCTGACATTTCTGTTCACTTGCAGGTGATGATTTCTGAGCAGAAATACATTTCAGCATTTAAACATTGGGGGGAGTTTTGAGACTTAATTTTTCATACACAAATCATGGCTGTGATGTGTACCTAGAAACATAAAAGAATTGAGGGTGGATGGAGGGTGATATTTAATGATCTGTAGCACATCTGTGGATGATCTAAAGAAAAAAGGACTTGGTTTTGAGATAAAGAAAGCAGGCAAAAGGATTGTATATGATGATTCACAATAGTAATGAACAAGTAAATTTATAGACTCTACTAATGTGATCTGGAGGAGATTTACACAATATATTTAAAGAAGAGGAATAGAAGTTGGTTTTGCAGTCTTCCTCAAGTACTTCTCCAGTTTGGCAGTTTAGAGGTGGAAGGTTTTTGTTCCAGCCTTGGGCCATGACCACTGAAAGCTCCTGCAAAGGAGCCCAAGAGCCCCAGCCCTGATGCTGATGAGCAGGAGCTGCCTGCACACAGCAGACACCCAGAGTGAATCCAAAGGGACTGACACCTGTGGGGTCTGGGGACATCAATTTTCACCTGGGCTGCAGTGTCCCTGTGTACAAGGGTGGCACTGGTGCAGCCTCTGCTGTGCTACAGCTTCCACTGGTGGCACATTCAGTATCAGCAGGCTCTGGGAGCAGATTCCTGTCCTGCACCACAACAGCAGCAATCTTTGGGAACAAGGTCACCAGGCAGTTAAATGCCAGATTTAACAACCCATCTTAAAATTGTTCAGTTAAGAAATTGTTATGTTTCAGCTCCTCCTGACTTTCATAAGAACTGGAAGGACTCAGGAAAGATAAAAATGTGCAGACATAAATAAGAGACTGGTTGTATTTGTTACAGCTGAGAATTTATCATGGTACACTAGGATAATTTCATCTGCAAAGAATATTGACAGACTTCCACAGAATTAATATTTCAAATCATTTCCTTGTTCCATCAGCACTTCTCTGCATTTGCCACTCTCCCACATTTAATGTAGTAGTGCCAGTCTGTAGGAAAAGATGCAGCTAATTTGTCTAGTGACCCTAATGAAAGAAACAAATTATTCTATTTACTTGAGCAGCATTCTGATTCAACAGCAATTTTCTCAGCACAGCAATTTCACTGCAGTTCCAGTGCAGAGAAATATTTTCAGCCAATGTTTAGTCATTCTCACAAGTGTTATTAAACACTGTTAGTCATACACCAGCCATCCGTATCTTAAAGCACTCCAATCTTGTACTAAGAATTGAGTTTATTATGGGGAAAGTCAGGGAAAAGAAGAGCAGAAAATATTACAAAAAATCCAAGACAGTCTATAAACTGAATAAGATTCCATAAGATTAGCTTGGATATTCTTTGAAATAAAATGTTAAGACTATTGCACATTGTTTATATTTGAAATTTGAGTATTTTCTGCAGTGATGTGCAGATAACCCTCATTTGTCCAAAATCATATCATTACAGAACAAGACAAAGAATTAATGAATAAAAGCCTTAATACTTCACTCAGTTTATAATCATGAAAGCAGAAACAGCATTGCTATATCAGAAATGATCTATAGGGGAACACATTTGTGAGATAGATTTAATTGTATAACCACATTAAAGGGTAAATTCAAGGTTAACTGCTTGAATGCCCTCATTAGAAAGAGTTTGTGGTAAATAGCTATCATAAAGTCACTGCTAGAAATTTGTTGCTGTTGTTTTTGTGCTGAACTAGATTTCTGATATTGTTGGGTACCTCTCTCATAATTCAGTATTTGACTGTTCTCTCTGCAATCTGATTAAGGCTTAAAAATTTAGGAGTGATTAATGATTGGAATGTAAAATTTATACTTAACAAATCCCATCTCTTTCACAAGATTGTTATTTGTATAAAACCTTTACATACATAACTTTGTTCCAATTCCAATACACAGGCTTTTTTTCTCCCCAAAGTCTTTTTTAGTCAAATAATCATAGGCTGAAATAAACAGAGCTTAAACGGTGTTTCAAAACCACCCGTGCTTAGAATGAAATAAAATTATCCCCAAATTAAACTAAAACAAAATTCATACGCAAGTATAGTCATGTGCGTGCAGCACATATAGAAACAGAAAACAGCCTTTTTCCAAGATATCACTGCTGTTGAGCTGAAGCATGCAGGGCTTTCACATCATAGTCTCCCCCACACTTCAGCCCTGCTCGCCACATCCCTTCAGGCTACACAAAAACACCACCCTAATTCAGAGAGATGGCATTCTACAAAGCATTGTTCTGATTCCTACAGTTAGTTTGTCACTTTGTTCATCTGACACCAAATTCTAGCACCAACCTAGATGATGAGCATGTATGAATAGCTGAAAATGACTTGTGGGATGGGGAAATATGAGCAATAAGTTAGGGGGAAATTCCAATTTCATCTACTTCTAAATGACAGGTATTTGCAAGGCTGCCCTTGAGGGTGTATTCATTTAGACATACTGACTAGCAACACAGGCCACTGCTGGTGTTTGTTACTGCACAAAAGACTATCATTGAAAGCTTCACATACTGCTGAAATTGTAGTTTCTGCCTCATCATTGTTTGACAACTCTGACAGAGGCCTTACAGAGGGCTTGGAAATCAAGCTTTCAATGGATTGGCCGTGTCACATATACAGATGGATCCCTGAGAGCTGGCAAACACACAGCAGTCCCCTAGCACATGAACATATTTAACCCAGGAACCTCAAAGCATTAGTAGTTGTTTAATACAACCCTGATGTTAATTATTAAGCTGTCACAAAGGGAAAACAATGCTTTTCTACTAAAATAGCTGTAACATTTACTCTGAAAGTGTTTGCACATGCAGAAATCATTTGTAAACACCAATATGCCCTTCAGGTTCATACCTGGAGTAACCATAAAACACCATTTTTTATTTGTTAGACATCATCTTACTACTGCTAAGATGCAACTCCAGACTCACCTGTGTGTTGTCATGACCACTTCAGGACAGCTGGTCACAAGGAAAGACAAGGGGCTCAATATGCAGATCCTGCAAATCCTTAAAACTTTTGATGCAAAAAACATACAAAAACTTCCAGAGAGAACACCTCCTAAACAGTTTTATCCCATTAAATTGTGAGGCTAGAGGCAGATAATGGAATTTTGGGCATTAGGCAGTGAAGACCTTTAGGAATCTCTCTTTAGGGCAGATATTTGGAGCAGGATTTATCCTTGCTTGCCACTGACAAATAAAAACACTTGCATTTTGGAGTTCTGAAACTTTCTCTTGTTCTAAGAATGTTTTAAAGCACCTCTAATAAAAGATAATTGAAAATCTATCAACTCACTAAGCAATTTCTTCTAACTACCTGGAATCAATGTTATTCTCATATTTCTTCAAAGGTTTAAGAGTGTGACTAAGTCTGGGGATTAACACAGCAATACAACTAAAATGCTTCAGTTTGAAAGAGTTATGGAAACTCTATCCAACATTATTGATAGTAATATGACCATTAATTTGAACAGCAGAGAGTAATCCAATTTGTGCTTTAAAGGAAAACTATTTGCATGATACAGAAATACATGTTCTTAAAAGAGCTGATGCCAGGAGAATTTAAAATTAAACTATCCTAATATATTACTGGTATATCACACCATTTAATGAGATTTATTATCAGATTTTCCTCCGAGAATGCTAAGTCAAATATTGGTATAGGCACCTTACTCATATCTTATTTATACATACTATTTGACATTAAGTATTTCATTTCACTTCCTTCCCCCAGACACGAATTTCCAATGATACTTTGCCAGGAACTTCAGTTATTGCCATTCTCAACAAAGGCAGCTAATATAAACTGGATTAAATATTTATTTGCATTTGATTTCGTTTATTCTATATTTCTATTTTTTGGTAGATTGTAGTACATATTTAAATACATGAGACTAAGTGAAAAATATCAGAGGCTGACTGCATCACAGCCACCGGAAAACACTTAATTGTTTTTTCTCTTTATTATTTAAGTATATTTTATGTAGCTCACATCACTAACCTTTTTCTTTGCTTTAGTAAACCAAACACAAACGCTTTCAGAAAATAACTTAGGAATGGAAAGATGAACTTGATTACCTTATGTATGTGAGACTGAAGCATTGCAAATCTTGCGCAGCTCTACAGCTCGTCTGTGTACATGCAAGCTCTTCACCTAGAAAGCACAGGACAAAGCAACAAAATAAAAACTGGTTTTGTTGACCAGTTTTACAGTTTGAAGTTACTACATTTAAATTGTTTCAAGGTTCTGTCACAGAATTGTTGCCTGCTGTGCCTTTATCACAAACAGCTGTGATCCACATTAGGACTCCGAGCAAGGGAAATGTTGGAGAGTTTAAAATCAGCTTAGAAACTAAGGACTGTTATCAGAAGCAACAGCCAGCATCACAACAGGTCATTAGCTATTCACAGGGAAGAATAAAAATCAGACCTTTTCAATCAACCTGTTAACCACTTTAGAAAAATTTTGTGTGGTAATCAAGGCAAATATCCAGAGTTCTCCTCTTAGTCTGTACCAATTTCTGTACCAGAATGTTCAGGACAGGAACAGGTGTGAACTCCCTGCTATGCTGTATATTAAAAAGACAGCAAACCTTGTAAAAAGAACCCAACACATTGAAAAGCATATTTTTGGTCCATGGGAATTAATTTCCTTCACCTGTTAGCTTGAAATTAAAGAAAAGAACTTTTGGGGTTTTTCCCCCAAGGGGAGATCCATTTTCTTGCAATTCCCCACATATTTTGAGGGGGAATAATGTTTTATTTTTCAACCTAAGAACCTATTTTTAGTTCAAGGGCTTGCAGAGCTGACTTGCAATATATTTTTCAGTTGCCCATGTGACATTTTCCATTTTGGACACTTAGATCCAGTGAATTTTGTTAGGACACCTTTCATATTTTTTTCTTTCTAATCATACCCATCATAGACTATGTAGCTTTAATTATTTTAAGAATTATGGAAAATTCTGTTATTTGCTTTTCTAATTCATTTCTATTACCTAAAATAGTCTATTTGGAAAATTTTTTATTTGGTATTCAGTTTCGCCCAGATGGAGTCTCTCATTTTACCTACTGTTGTTTCCTCATCAATGAGCTCTCTGCAATGATGGACTGCTCAGGCTGATCACTGACTCTAAAAGCTGCTGACTGCACACTCCTAGAGGTCCCTGCCACTTAGAAAAGGATCCAGGCTTCCAACCCTATAAAATTTTCTTAGATAACCACAAAAACATGCCACCAAAGCACTTCCTCACTTAGCAGATGCAAAAACTGAAAGAAAATTTGAAATACTTGATCTAGTCGCAACAACAGAGCTTAAAAAATATTTCTATCCAAACCTGCTTTTAAATTTAGTCAACTATCTGGATTTCATAATGTCAAATGTTGAATTTATAGTTAGCAAATATGTTCTTTGATGAGATATGTTCAAGATGAGAAATGATGCACACTGACACCATAGGAGTTCCCCCACAGATGCACCCTGTTCTTCATAATCCAGCAGCTGAAGATTCTAATGCATATCTGACTATTTTTTCATTATTTCATCTTCTCCCCTTATGATCCCAATCTGGTGCCCACTGAATTCAAAAGAAGCAGATCAATGGTTTCCTGGGGCTTTCCATCAGCTGCAGAGCTGAGATAAGGCTCGTTTCACAGAGCAGGCAAATGTCAGAGCAGGGAGAGGGGCAGCAGCAGCACCCCAGCCCTGGCAGCCCTGCAGGGAGGAGGTGTGATGGGCTGGCTGAGGGCTCTGCTGCCTTCAGCCCTTCCCAAGGTGAGCCAGAGGCCAGTGCTCTCCTGCCCATCCCTAACTGCCCTCCAGCAGGGCTTTTCTAGCCCTGTCTGCCTCCAGAGGAGGGAAATGATGCCTTGTGCAGGCTGGCCTAGAACAGAGACTAGACAGAGCTAAAGAATAAAGTAGGGATTTGTTTAAAGGCCTCAATGGATCCACCTTGGGCAGCACAAGAGCACGATGGACTCAACATGGCCACAAAATGCATGACTGGTCATGGGGTCTCTCACTTTTTTAAGTTCTGGTCCATTTGCATATTGGAATTAATTTTCCGACTACAACTCCAGCCCATGCAGTCCCATCCTTCTTGTTTTTCTCTCTTCAGTCCATGCTGTTTATGCTCTTGGGCCTGAGATTTGGATCCTTTGTCCTTGGTCCCCAGCTGGAGAAGGAATTGCTTTGTCTCCCTACTCTGTGAAGAGAGCTCACCATCCCCTAATATTACACACTAAAGCAGCACATATTCTGAAAAATATGAAAGCTAAAACCTGAGCCATCAGAAAGATGGCTCTGTACTCTGTCCACAGCCTTACCATCATTAGAGTGTTTTGCACAATTTGATACTCCTCGCAGCACTTTCAACAGCTGCTCTTCAGTGCCTACTATAAGGAGCAACCCTACTGGCACTTGTAAGAGTATCACATATCAAATAGTATCCTTTGCACAGCAGCCTTTTATCATAGCTGAGAGAAAACACAGTGAGACAATGACATTAATAACCCTAAAACAAAAATATTAGATGGAAAGAGCTACTTCATCCACCCAGGAATAACATACTGATGCTGTACATATGTACTGTGTATAATTAAATGAATATTTTGCTTAATCTATTTAATCAAAGTGCAGACTTCACATATAAAGCAAAATCAGAACTCAATATCTTCTCCTCCAGAGTGCTGATCAAAAGAGCAGTTGTTATGCATATTCATACAGCTGAGAATAGGCAATTCTTCCAGTTCAAAACTGGAAACTTTCCTTTCTTGCTCTTTGGGCTCACAGCTGAGATAAATAATGTGCATAGGAACAGAAACCACTGTTTCCAGTCTTGCAAGATCTATCAATTTCAAAAAGGAAAAGCTGGTGGCACAACTGCAAGGAAACCCAAACAATCACCCCCTGATGATGTACTTTATCATAAAGCACAGATTTTAAAAAGGATTTTGATAGCTAAGGTTAAACTGTCAGTCTTGATTCCAAAAATACAGAAACTTATTGAATAGATAGATAAATAGCACTAGAATATATAACCTTAAGGACAAAAAGCTTTTTGAAATACCAAAAGAAATCAAATTCAGTGTGTGTTCAACAGAATTAGCCCTTCAAAAGAAATCACTGAAGTTCAGTTTGGAGCAATAGATACTGACACATAGACAAGCTAATTGCACAAAGTTCATGTTTAAAACTTCTTTTAGAAATGGGAAATCTTGTACATTTTCATGCTTTACAACATGATTCAAATTCAATTCTACCATAACACTGTCCTTTATTGGTTAAAATGTTTCTTGGACAAGTCTGATAATTGCTATTAACATTTAAAGAAATGTAAAACACTATTAAATTTAGTCAAAACTGAATCTTCAATTCACTTTTCTTTCACAATTACTTAACTGATCTCAGTGAAGCTCCTTAAATTTTAATGTTTTATTAGGATTAATTCTGGACTCCAACTGGTGCAAAGCGTACAGTCTAGGGAGAAACAAAAAGTTTCTATTTGTCTAACAGAGAGAGCATAGAAAACTACTCACTCTGCTTGCTCTTGGATTTGATCCTTGTTCCTCACTCATCAAAGAGAGACTTCCTCTAAAGGCAGGGGATAAAACTCCTTCCTCACTGAGGTCAGTGAAGCCAGAGCTTTTAATGAAATGCTTTTCTTTCAACTGATGAAGTCCCCAGGCAGCACAAAGCTAAAAAAAGGAATAATCAGTTTCAACTGCATCTTTTCTGCTTTTGGTCCACAACTAAACCTAAAAACATTTTACAAAAACAGTAAGTTCCACTGTAAAATTAAGTAGTAAGTTTATTCCGGCCCAGGTCAAAAGCAGAATAAATTTCTCAGTGTAGACAGGCCTGTAACACTAACACTGTTTGTTCTGGAACCCTCCTAACATCCATAGCCTTTAACAGGACCTGGGGCTTTTCATTGACCATACACAACTGGGTTAAATCTTTGCCAATTCCCCTTTTTATCAAGTGTCTGGTAACATAAGAGTTATTCCATAGTCTCTTTGGATTTCATTAAAAACATTTCTTGGAGTGATCTCACACATTGCATCTCCTAGCAACTGAATTAACAACTACTTAAGTAACCGAAAAGACTGTCCCATAAGGCCATAACTGGGACGGGGGGAAACATTGGTATTCTGCAGTGGCACCCAGGGACTCTTGGTCCTTTCCCTGCTGGTGACATTCCTGCAAAGGCACTACCTGGCACGGTGGCTTCCTGGCTGTTTGTAGTGCCGGAAATAACGTGTCAGGATCGCTCTGCTTCCCTCCTTTGCTGCAGCAATGACAAAGGAGCTGCTGCTGTGGATGCAAATGAGGCCACAAGGATAAGCAGCACCACTCAACCTCACTGAAAAACTTCTCATGCTTCCCTGCATAATGTCCTGTTTGCCTCAGGAGTGAATCAGGCTCTTTGCAAAACACAGCATCACTGAGCACAGCTGAAAAATTCCTTGACTTGAGAAGGAGCACCTGTGGTTGTGACCCAAGTGTCACTGCTTAGACACACCCAGGAGAGCAGAGCAAGAGAACCAAAACCTGGAAAATTTCAAGTATAGCCTGTACTATTGCTAGTGTAATTAAAGCAGCAGTTCAGCAAACTGAGGCACAAACTGCATGGGTCCCTTGAATTGCCTGTCACATTACACACTGCAAAAAAGAAATGTGATAAATCTTCAAGGACATAAAAGGGGATATCCTGCAAAGGCCACCTAAACCTCATTGACATAATATCACATTGCATGTACTGCACACAAGAAACAAAGCATCAATAACCTCTAATCCACACAAAGGACTTATTGTGAAAGCACTTTTAGGCAGACTAGTTTGACAAAACCAGGCTGCACAGTCAACTTTTGCAAAGCCATGTAGGAGATAAGGATTTTCATTTCTATTTAGATAATTGTACTAAACTTATTGAAGTTTTGCTTAACTGGGGGAAAAAAAATAACATCCACCTGCTACAAAATGGAACATAATGTCAGACAACAAAAGGGCAATAAAAAAACACAGCATCAAAAGAGACAGACAAGATCTGGGTGACAAAACCACAACTTAGAGTATTTCTTCCCTCTGACCAATGCTATAGCTATTCTATACACACTAAATAAGGCAATAAGATGTTTGACCTTGACAAGAATTAGCTGGAGCATAGAATAACGTTTTGTGAATAAAAATTTACAGCAACAGCCTGAGCCATGGCTCAGAAAAGAGGCTCTGACAGGCAGTCCCAAGGGTGCAGCACTACTCAGTGCCAGCAAGGAGGTGATGTGGCAGAAACTGGGAAACAACACAGCAGAAAAAGTAAAAGTTAATTTTAAAAGGGTTGGATTACTCTGTCTGCCAATACACCAAATCCATGCCTGCTCTCATGAAGTAACCTTTAGAAGAAGGTTTTGTAGGTATCAGTCTCCCTGTGCAAGAAGCAACAAATGGTGCTGCAAAATAAGATAGTGGTAGTGGAGAGATGAAAACCCAACTTCCCAGCCTACCCCTCAGGGCTACCAAAATGGAGCAGTTTCATAGACCCATGACTCAGAGTTACACTCCCCTGAAAGTCCAAAATCAGAAGGGTCAAGATAAGACTGGGAGTCGTGCAAACTCCACAACCAGACTATTTAGAGCCCAAATGAAATAGACACAGGGATCTCTTCTGCATTGAAGATTTAAAAAGGATGAACAAATAGAACCCTCAGGCTACTGCTGCCTTTGATGCTGACCAGCATGAGTGGCATGCATAAATTTGTGATGTATTTGCCCTTGTTGCTTATTGAAGTTGCTTAATGGTAACAGTAAATTTCATTCCCTCATTCGCTAGAAAAATGCTGATCATTTTTGTATTTATTTCCTAAATTGAACCCAGAAGTTGTGAAAGATGCAAGATTGATTTCACTGTGTTTGCCAGCTGCTGAGAAGACAGCAGGACTTCAGCCAACCCAGAGGACTAATTCCACTGCTTATTACTGCAGACAAGCACCCAGAGCAGAGCCCTCTGCTCTCCCAGCCATAAGTCAATCACAAGAGTCAGAAGGCACTTTGCTCTTTGCTAGACTAATAGCCTGGCAATTATAAGCACACTTCATTTCTTGCTAGACATCCCATTTTTTCCCATGTTCCCATTTTTCACCTTGTTCAGAGTGCAGCCCAGCAGCTTTCACATCTTCATTTCCATTCCTAGGAAGGCAAACAGGAATCCTTGCAGAGGTGTTTTGTTTAAAGGGTTTTTCCATAGGGAAAACCTGCCCATCGCTGCCTGTGTGCACATCTTTCTATCATCATTTTTAATGGGCTGCATCAGCTCTACCTGCTTTTCTGCACCTGATTAACTGCTTTACAGACTATGACACCGTAATACCAACCACAGACAATGAATTACAGCCAGTGCACAGCTTGATATTTTACTGACATGGATGTTTTCTGTGTGAACCTTGGAAAAAATGCAGAGACTTGAGAATGATGTCTCCCAGAAACATTTACCTAAGAGGGTAAAAAACAGCAACTTTGTTACACCAAGGGCTTCCAGGGCATCACTGGCATTTACAGAGCAGTCCATGACCCAAGAAGATTGTTTCTGAATAAATCACAACACAACAATACTGAATTTAGACGTAAAATCTGGCAACCAGACGAGATTTCTTCAATCTTATTGGTGTCTTTAAGCCTCAGCTGCCTGCAAAGTTCAGCTGTATTTTAATGGAGTCTGTGAAAAACTTTTGCAGATTCAACAAAACTGGAAAAAATATACTTTCAACAAGTGAAAGATATAGAACAACCAAAGAGACAAAGGTCAAATAATTCAGTATAAAAAACACATTACAAGTCACGTGTAGAGATAAAAATCTGAAAATATATAAATAATGCCAAGGTATTTCTATATTTTAGACATATAGATGGCATAAATAGGATCTTCTAAACAATCCTAAAAAGCATCAATAGGTATTTTTGACAGGTAAACCTTAAATTGCTCTACTTACAGTTTCTGGGTTTTTTGTTTAATATTCAAACCTTTTTTAATTTGAGTTTTATAGTCAGACTTCTCCCCTTTTTTCTTCAAGACTTTTTGATTTCAGTGAACCAGCTAACCTGATATTTCACGCACTGTGGGCTGTCTGGCAAGAAACTGAACATTTTTGTCTACTTCAGTCACATAATCTAGGTCAGTGGCTCAGGATCCAAAGAAACATTACAGGTGCTCTATTATTTCCATCTTACTCCACTATACAAAATTGAAATCATAGTAAATTCTGATTTCTGAGCTCAGAAATGGGTTGTACCTATTATCTGTCCAAACACAGCCAGCAAAAAACTGATGGCCCTAAATAAAAACTCAGCCATCCACCTGAGGCAGCAGAGCTGGAAAGCACAAAGCATAGCTTTGGCAGTGACAAGAGTCCCCAGAACCACAGCCCAACAGACACAATTAACAAACTTTATTTGGTTCTGCCATCCTTGAAAATGCCTGTTTCCAAGTGGCTTCTTCCCTCTGTTAACTAGCAGAGGATCACATACGTGCAGATACACATCCATTGATGCGCCCCCCTAGCCTGTTTATTTGTGCCTTTCAGTACATAAAACAAGCTGAACTCTTACTCCTATGGTAGTGAAGAAATTATGTACTGCAGCTAAAAGGTCAACATTTTGAAGGAAAAAAAGTCAAAAGAGATTCTGATTTCATTGGAGAGAGTCAACTGAACTGTTGACTCCACAGCTGTAAAAATGATGCCATCTAGTTTCGCTCCATTCAGAGTGCTCCCAAAAACACTGGGAGAACTCAGACTTGCAGACCGAATAAAGAGAATGGAGCTCCAGGTCTCAGCCCCTCAGGATATTGCAACCACTCAGAATTAAACTCAGTCCTCAGGTCTGACTGCTCAAAGGTTCAGGAGGCTGCTGTAAAGGACAGGTGGGTTATTACAGGTAAACATTTTGGTAAAATAAGGCTAGGCTAAGCACTTTTGTTCCCAATGTAACACCTCCCAATGCCAACCAGAACTACCACTGCACTCACAAATCCTGGATGCAAACAGTCTTGAAGCAATAGAACACAGAGGAACTCCCTAACACAGAGGCTTAAATAGCTCAGAACAGCAGAGATATTATAACTATGATAGCACCATGAAATGTTATTTATAACTTTGGCTCTTCACACAGAAATAATGCTTGTTTACAGCAGTAACCCAAGCTATGGTTGCAGTTTCAGCTGCAGAAGTCTTTGTGTTCTTTTATTGATTTTAAAATTGCCTGCCACATGCCCTAGAAAAATAATTTGTAGCCTACAGTACTATAGAAAAACAAGTATGATTGGATAAAGAAATGCATTTGTACGCAAATTCTCTCCTCCTCTTGGCCTCCTGTTTTTCCTGTTTGTTAGCAACGTGATGATGATGATGCTACACAGCACTTGGCTATCTTGTTCCGATTTGATCTGTCTCCCTAGCTGAATTCAAAACCAAGTGAAGGAATTTGCTTGTTCATTTTGCTGAGCAGCAGGGAAAGGGTGAATCTCCTCCAAGCAGAAATTAAACTTTGCAATTCATAATTAAATTGCTGCAGAGAGAGTCCTAGCAACAAAAAGACTCAGCTTATAAAAAGCTTTCTATTTGTAGGCATCACAGGAGTCTGACTGGAAAGATTTTACACCTTTCTCTTTACTCTAAAGTAGTAAGTTTTAATTAACAATTATTTCTTGGCTTAGAGCATCCCGTACAAGCTGTGGCAAAATATCATTCTCCCATTTTGTTTTACAAGTATTTACTTTCTCTTCAAGTAACATCTACTGGAAAGTGCATCTTCAAAACTGAACTGTATTTTCCAATACTGAAAGGTAACACAGTTACATTAAGGTAAATTAATAAGCAAGCATGCTGGCACTGTGTGAATGTCAACAGGTCTGTGCTCAAATTACTACCTCAACTTTAATTACGCATGTGTAGAAGGGTGTTTATACATACATACACAAAAAAATATTTTCCTGTTATCCCATTCCCCAGTCCAGCTGTGGTTCTACTGAAAACTCATCTCTCAGATCAACTTCAAGTTAGTAAAATATTTAAGCTAAACAGGTCTGCTAGAAATCTCATCAATTCAGAGAAATGAAAAACATCCCCCTGAATTAGTACCCAACTCTACAAGCACAATCTAATGCAAGGCTGATTTTCAAAAGATGGGTGTTTATCAAGACATCTTTGCAGTGGGTTGCTAACTAGGTTTTAGCCATCTTTCACATAAAAATGTTTTTTTAATTATGAATTATCTTCTGATTTAACATTTTCCTTTAATTGGCAAATATTTGTAGCAATTAACTCCTCCAGATTGCCTCAGACAGTGTGAGTCATGTCTTCCCTTGGGGATTTAACAATTACATAACTCTGCTCATCCATACCACCACATATAACACCTGGATGTCAAGTTGCTGGAAGTGTTTCTATCCTTATAAATAATGCAACATCCTAATGCTGCTAATTATGACATGTACATAATTTACTGCTCCCTAGGGGCAACAGAAATTTCTCTCTCCTACAGAAGGCATAATATTAGTTTTTCTAGTGGCATTTTTGAGGGGAATTATCTCAGAGTAGGAAGGTGGCTGGAATTCTCTCTTCCTGCTTATGTTACACTTCCATGAATAGAGTGGGAATTTTCAGAAACTGTCTGATTTAGAACAATATTCAAAACTCCCACTCCTAAGTAAACATTTGTGCTTCCAAGTGAATCAATTTGCAAAGAATTTTCAAGAGCATGTTTGGCAATTTCTGCCTTTGACACCCCAAATTCACCAAGAGAAATTCAGTAGAATAAAGCATAATGGTTATGTTCAGCTTTTTTGGTTTTGAGTCTTGTTTTTCCTTTTTAGTAGTCCAAAAATCAGTGTACATTGAATCAGATCTGAGGAGAGGCTTCAAAGATCTAGATGACAAATTAAGTTTAAGATATTCATTACATCACAAAAAAAAAATTAATTAACATAGGAGGCTTATGTTGGTATTATGCAATTTGAGAGTAGACACAGTAAGTTGCAAGGAATTAGCAAATTAAGATTTTCATTAACCTGTAACAAACTGAGGCATGTTTAGTTTTCAATATGCAGCCTGAGAAATGTGGAAAAAATATCTGGTTCTTGATAAATAACTGTTTAACTTATTTCTCATCCACTACAGAAGGCTTCAATACTAAAATAAACTTTAATAACTTTTTTTAAAATTTTATATGAATACATAATGTATAAATGATAATATGAAATTTTCTAGAACCCAAGTAGGCGCATTTCCAGTTAGCTAATATGACAATCCAGCACTCCTTTGGTAAGAAAATTCACTGCGGTAAAAAAATCTGCAAGTATTTCATGCCAGCTTTTCCTCACAGAAAGGTGAGAAACCAAGACAAAGAACTGCTTGAAATTAAATTAAGAAAAAAAATATCAAGGTTTACAAAGTAGTCTTTTTTTTCTCCCAGCAAATTACTATCACCTCCTCTGAACCCTGAGGATCTTTTTGAATATATGCTTACTTCTGGAAAATGTCACTGAAAATTAATGCCTGCTGCAGCTAAATGGGAATATTTTCACGAATTTTGTCTAATTTTCTCATTATTACCAGGAAAATCTGCCTTTCCCCATTTATTTCCTGAGAATTTCATCAATTTAGTCTCTTAGGAATGGGTTTGGGGAGGTAACAGAGAGGTAAAATGAGGATGACACAATGATAGTCACCAAAGCTTTTTAAACAAAGCTTTCTAATACATTTACTGAAAAATAAATGGCTTTTTAAGAGCTTTTACAGCATAAACCTCACAATATTTGGAGTTCTAAACATCCAAAAAAGAAGCTATTTCATCTTAGCTAAGCTGCTTTTAAACATGCAATTACATTTTTCTACAGGTTGATGGGTTTAGCAGCCTATTGTCTCATCAACAACTATCAGAAAATATGCTCTTTGCAGGGCATGTGAAGTTTTCTTCCAAGCTAAGAATTCTCAGTTTTAGTCAGATTTTCTGTATAAAAAGTAGTGAAAGCACTCTTACCACACCCTCTATATATTTCAGTTTCTGTCTTTTCCAAGCCATAGAAAAGGGTCTATTAAATTAAACTCAAATATGTGTTTCTCCTATGTGAAATCCACAGGTGGATACCCACCCTTTAGTCAATTTTTTGCTACTGATTTCTACAAGAACTACATTTCAAACACCAAGTAAGCTCTTCAACCAGCAATTAAACTGAAAGAGATTTAAGGACTTAAACATATATAAAACACTCCTTCTGTCTCTTGCTCTAAAGATCTATAGGATACTTAATTTATTTCTGACAGTATCATGGTAATGCCATTAGGCACAAAATACAGCAAAAAATGGGAGGGAGCTCACCTATGATCCAAAAAAAATTGTCTCAATGTTTAAAATCAAAATTAATGTGCTAATCATTTATGGCTCATAGGTATAGAGACCTTGAAATTACCTCAATAAAGAAATGTTGAAGACAGTCTTAATTATAAAATGTGTCAAGAAGAAATTTTAAGAGCAGAAGGAAAGGTCAAGACAATTTTATTGGATTTTCTCACTGATTGTTAGATAGAAATAAAGTTATTCAGCACACCATTGTTGTTGTTTGTACATCATTCCATATACCAAGAAATCACAAGTTGCTCATGAAAAGGAATCTTGAGAGCCCTTCAATTCAAATTATCATCTACCACAAGCATGACTGTCCATTTGGACTGGTTTTACCATTGCTTCCATTAAATCTCCTTTCCCCATGCTAAATGAAATCAATGTCAATCAATTATTGTGTCAGACCAGGATAAGGAGACTGAGGGCAGAACTGCCTCTTCATTTCTGGGATTAGTACAGCACCACTCCAAGTCCTCTCTGACAGATCATTTATAAGTATTTCTCTTTGCAATTATATTCCCAGCTTGTTCAGTGAAATTGATTTTAAGCTAAATAATTACTTCAGACAAAGTCACAGATTTCTCCACTCTGACTGATACAGAGAGGCAGCTGAACGAGAGGCATTAATAAATTTGTGAACTACTTTGAACAAATTACACATATTGTTACAAGGGAGATTTACAGCAATAGCAGATCTAATTAAGTGCTTCATAAAGCAAAACATGAGGCAGATGTCAAACTGATAAATCAGGTTTTATTAGGTGTTATTCTGATGAGTTTTTACTTCTGTAAGGAAATATTTTCACCCTACATGACAATGTTGAGCTATCCAATGGTTCCTAACATTTGAGCAAGATGAAATCTGTAACTCTCATTTTGCAATTCTGTGTTTAGTGAATTGAAGTTCAGTTAAACATAATTCTTAACTCAGATGTAATGTAAGATAATGGTGTTATTTGTGTTTCAGCTGGTCCTACTCTATGCATAAACATAAGTGTCTTTTCTAAAAGCAGAAAAGCATCTATGGAGTATATTTACAAGCAAAATCTTTTACCTAGAAGCACAGAGAAAAGTTAGAGAATACATCTAGATAAATATGTTTTTATAATTATTTTATGAGCAAGCAGGTCAGCATTTTCACACCTCTAGTATTTACCATATTTTAATAGTATAGAATTTTACATATTTATAAAATATATCTATGTACATTCATGTACCATGGAGAGGATCAAAAAGGAATCTCAAACAAACTGTTTTGTAATAGTTCCACTGAAAGAAGGACAGAGGCATACTGGACTTAGATAATGAAAATAAAGAAAATTATGGAGAGGCTAATTAAGGTCTTAACTGAATAAGAATGTTTATATGACAGCAAAACTGTCACTTGATAGCCATTCACAAAAGCCTGAAGCAGGTAAATACATGTTAGGAGAAGATTACAAAAAGTGCTTTAGGAGGGGATGAATTGGAATAGAGTAATGAAGTAAGAAAACAAAATATATGTCATGAGTATATGAAAAAATATGACTGCAAACCCTTCAGAATAACTTTCTCATTCTAGAAAGACTTAATTTTTCAGTGCTGGAGAGCTGAGTTCACCTGTAAAGGTAATACTATTTCTTTCCAGCTCAATGGCAAAGATAAGGTATATATTTTTCTGAGGTTACTTACTGGTAAAGTCAGCATTGCACTTGCTCTGCATTACCTTTAAAATGAGAGTCTGTGACTTTCCATTCAGGAAAACCTTCAAAGAGAATACCCAAGAAAATGACTGCTGGCTCAAGAACAAGAAAAAAATTAAAAGGATTTCATGATCCAAATGATATTGTAGGAACGAGAGTTTGCATTCAGGGTAAAGATGCCTTGTAAAAGAACAAAGTCAATAGGACTATAAAGCCATACCCTGCCCATTTCATCATTGATTTGGAGCAGCCACAGAGAAAAAAGGAAGATTCTGAAAGCATCACAAAAGCAGAAGTCAGCAGATCTTACACAGACAAATATAAGTTTTAAGTAGAACACCACTGATCTGTATCATTGATTTTTCTGCCAGCATCTGCATATCCCAAAGGGCAGCCCAAGCATGAAAGGAAAAAGCATGCTAAAAAGAGGAAAGGACAAGTTGGGTGCTGAACCTCAGCCTTGTAATGGGGAAATGAAGCCCAGACACCTTGTTCTATCAGAAATGGGTAAGGAAAAGAAAGATTTGATGTTTTCATCACTAAAATGTTCACTCTGTAGAGCAGCACAGCAGCCCCAGTGTGCTGCTGTGACTCCAGCCAGGCTGGAAATACTTGGGCAATGTCAGTGAGGCAATGTCACCTTCCTGTGCCAAGAGTCACTCCCAGGCTTGTCCCAGGGGACCATCCCTCCTGCTGCTGGCTTCCCTTCCAGTGCAAAGGGCAGCTCCATGCCCTGGGAGGCTGCTTCAGGCCATGGAGAGGCCCTGACTCTCTACAGAGCCTGCACAGTACATGCAAATCAGTGCCTGCATTAATCAACAGTAATTATGTGGTGTAAATGAAACCAAGGCTCCAGCAGCTGCACTGCCACGTGGGCGAGTGTCCTGTCAGGATCTGTCACCTGTGCTGGTCACACTGGGCTGTGTGGGCAGGGTAACCACCCACAGCAGATGGAAATTCAGCATTATGTTTCTAGTCTATTACCTACATTGAAGCTTTCCAGGGCTGCAAATAGGGGGAAACTAAGTAAGACTTGGATCAGAAAGTGCAATAAATGAAACCGTGTTTCATATGTCAGTTTCCTCTGGATCAATTCTTACTGTTTTGCTTTCAGGCTGTGGTAGAATCTGCCCCATTTCGTCTTTACTCTAAAGACATAAAACAGGAAGCAGTTCTATATAGTTCTTACCTGGGCAAAGTTTGGGTACTTACCTTCCAGCTAGGCTGGAGTAGAAAAGCTGGCACTGGATGCATCACAGCTGCAAGGGGGCCCAGTTCAGGAGGGTTTCAGCTGAGTTCTGTGTTATTCAATGACATTTTGGGGCTCCAACTTTAAAAAATAAAAGGGTGCTTATCTCGGACAGTTATGTTTGCTATTGCCTCATGTCTTCTACTGTCTACATGAAGGGGAATGAAGGGAAGATTTTGGAGCTGGACATAATCTACAGACATACTGGAACTCTGCCACTAGAAATCTGAAGGTTGTACAGAGATCCACACAAGCTCCCTTATATGTGCTTATCGAGTTATTTAATCAAGCAAAGGCCATTTCCCCTAATTTTAAAACAGAGAAATGGATTTTTTTATTTGTATTCCAAGTTGCTTCAAGCTAAAAATATTTTTATTGAAAGAGATTCATTGGACAAAAAAGAGAACCCCAGCCAGATAAAGGCATAAAACATGAACTTTACTGTAAAGACTAAGGCATTTAAAATTCTTAGTCTATAGAATTCAGTAACATGCAGAAGGCTTGAAAAAGATGTAGGCTCACTCATTACTTGGACCTCTGGCCTAGGTAATTCTGACTCCATGGTTCAACAAATCAGGTCAATAAAAAGTAATTCCAGTGAGTTTTGAACCAAATCTATGATAACAGAAGGCACAAAAACCACTATATGAATGGCACAGGAATTTTAAGCAAAGAGAAGTACTGTGACCTAATATTGAAAGCCACAGTACAGAAAATGGTCCCTAAAAGCAAAAAAAAACCCAACACCTTTACTCATTAAAAACCTCAGAAAACCTCACAAACTTCTCCTCTAAACATCAGGACATTTTGTGGTTTTTACTACAGATTATAAAATTAAGAGGAAATACATTTCTCTAGTTTGTCACCAGGAGGCAAAAAAGTTTTTAAAGTTATTAAATACTTTCCAACAATCTTTTACCTCATGACCTTGCAGGATTTGGTTTCCCGGAGGTAAACAACTTTAAAAATAACTTATTCCTCTGATACTTCTATACCTTCCAGAAATGCCTAGAAGGCAGCAAACAAACCGAGCTCCTTGTGCTGACTTCTCATAAAGCACCCAGGTTATTTCTGTGTATTGTGCAGTTACTGTTTCTATTTTACTCTGAAGAACAAGAAAACCCGTTTATTTTCACCTCAGAAAGCATTAGAGCCATTTGTTCTAGATCTGTAAGATTTTGCTGTCAGTGGTAAAGAGTTATAAGGCTTCCATAGCATCACTCCTCCCCTGATTCTGAAGGTGTCAGATCTGCTGTGCCTTACAAAATCAAGGGAAAGAAAATCTGGAAGTGACAGTTTGCACTGAAACCAGATGATAACTCTTAGCAGCACATATTCCCTTCTCAAAAAAAAATTTTGCAGGGCTTGTGATAATGATCTTCAGAAGACTTTATTGCTGTTGATGCTCATTTGGAAACCAGGACTGGGTTCCAGACAGGAACTTTATGGCAGAGCAGGTCCAGGTTTCCTGAAATCAAATGTTCAGTGGGTTCCCAGATAATCTTCAGTTTGTGAAGGAGGCAGCTCACATTAAGTGACTTGTGAAGGGGCAAATGTTAATCTCATTTTACCCATCTTTTCACTCAGGAAATTATTTCTCTTTTGGCAATCGGCAGTGCCAAACAGATATGGATGACTAATAATGAAGGTCATTTGCTGAACGCTGTTCCTTTCTGAAGGAGACATTCATTTCTTAGGTGCCATGGACAAAATTAGGAAATTTTGTACAGCAGGCAGAATTTTAGGAAACAATGGTTTGAGGTTTTTTTATTTATAAAGACAGTTTCTTATTTTTAGTCTGTAATTGCAAATGTAAAGTCACAAACATTTCCACAAACTTAAGTGCAAGCACAGGTAATGAATTAACGCTTAATAGCTTAGCTGTCATTGATTTAATTCTTCAGTTATATTGATTTATTTGGTGAAAGCACCTCCGTCTATTTTACTTCTTTCTTAATAAGAAAGGAAATTTTATATAGGTATCAAATAATCATTAATGAAATTATTCTAAGGAAATTTTTACAGCTGTGTCCTCATATAAAATTGCACTTGTAGTTCAGCGAACTCTAATCATTCTAATTACCTCAGTGAGAAGCTGGTTTGAAAATACAATTTTCCTACAGTCAAGGAATCAAGCATGACAAACCTAAGGTAGAATTAGGAATTCCAGTGTTGGGATTTATCCCCAGCCAGCCACTAAGCCCCACACAGCTGGCCACTCCCTGCCCTGGCAGGGTGAGGGAGACAATTAGAAGGGTAAAAGCAAGAAAACTCATGGGTTGAGGTAAGAACAGCTTAATAATTTCTAACAATAATTTAGGAAAAAAAAACTCAAAAAGCCAAATCAATAAATTGTAATGAAAAGGAAAAAATACAACGAGAGAAATAAAATCCAAGAAAGGCAAGTGATGCAAATGAAAACAAACCATTTGGCTGATGCCCAGCCAGCCCTTAGGCAGCAGCCCACGTTCCCCTCAGCTGATACACTGAGCATGAAACCACATGGTCTGGGATGTCCCTTGGGTCAGCTGTCCAGCTGTGTCCCCTCCAGGCCCCTTGCTGGCAGCACGGGGTGAGGAGCAGAAAGGGCCCTGACTGTGCAATCCCTGCTCAGCAATAACCCAAACACTGCTGCAGTATAAAAACTGTTCCCAGCACAACTGCAAACCACAGCTCCACACCAGCTACTGTGAAGAAAATTAACTCTATTTCAGCCAAAAGCAGCACAGCAAATCAGTTTATTCTAAGGGGCGCTGCAAATTTGAAAGGTAGCGCTGTGCCTTTACACCCAGGCACAGAGACTCAGAGAAGAAAAAGCTTAGCCATTCTATCCAATTATAAGCTTCATTTTTGTTAATGGCATCCTCTTCTCAGATGCTTAATAAGAAGCTTTTTTTTGCAACTTGCAAAGTGTACAGTACACAAGAAAGAGAAGAGACTTCCACTGTAAACATGCAACAGTCTTACAGTTAAAATTATCTTTTTTTTCAAAGAATGCTTATTTTCTTCAAATAAGAATAAAGCATGACGGATGTTTTAAAGCAGCCTGTTATAGCTGCTAGACATGGTGTATCGCAGGTTGTCACCTTCCCAGCTCAAAGGGAGAGACTGACACAGCACTTTGGGACTCTGCCATGGCCTGGGGTCTGAGCTGGGCTCCTCACAGCAGAGCATCCCCAAAGCCCTGTAACTGCAGCTCTTCCAGGCATCTGGGCGTGCTCCAGTGACTCCTTTGGTCCCAGCTTCCCTACACATTTTTGTTTGCAGTGGGCAGACACAGTGCTGGCTCTGCATGGCTGTGTGCTCACAGTTTGCACATGGCTGGGACCCCATCCCAAACAGGCCACAGCTGTTTCTTCTCTGCCTCATCCAAAGCAAAATGGAAAAGAAAAAACCACACTAAAGTGGTTTTGATCATAAAGCAGCTATGCATCACAACTATGATGAAAACAAGCTGGTTTTCAGTTGTTTCAGTGTTTACTCAGAAAATAAAGCACAACAAAAAGAGCTGTGAATCAATTCAGTCTCAATTTATGGTTACACACTGTCCTTTTCCCAGAATGGATTGCACTGCTATAAGCTAACCCACAAGCACATAAAATAATCATAGAGCTCTATTTGCCCTGGCTTGTATTTCTCTGGAACTATTGAAGTAGCAACATATTATCCCACAGGAAAGACATTCTCAAAGATTAGAAAAATGCCTCAGAAGAAAGTAGATTTCTGTGTTAAGGCTGCTGTGATTTACCAGTAACCACTCAGTGAGAAGACTCCTCATATTTTATCACTGTGAAACAGAAAAATACCTTTTGAGCCTGTGCAACACCTTTAAATTTCCCGAACACTAAAACAAAACCACCAACACAATTTTACAACCATTTCATGCAAAAAGAAAATTGAAAAAAGATTGATTATCTAAAAAAAAAATTCATATTGTCCTGATACAGTTCATTCAACAGAGCATACCTAAGATGAGGTATAAATTTAGTATTAAATGCAATATTGATTCAACATTAAAATACAATTACTTTTTCTATAAATACATGCCTAAATATCAGTTTAACAAACTAATATCATCAATGTCCATGGAAAATTCAGAAAGAAAAAGAATAATTTTGGATATTTGAAAAACTCCATTGTTTGTGCATGTCCAGTGATTCAGAAAGAAATTGTGTGTGCATAGATAACCATCAGATAACTCTAGAGAGCTGGGGTTTTATGCTGAGAGAATAAAGAAAACAAAGAAAAATATGGAACATGAAGTTCTCCCAATTTGTTTTGGTACATATTTCTGGATCCCTCTTTCTTAAATAAAGAACATTTACTTGAACATTCTAGCTTCCACTCGGATTTTAAGCACAATTTTTTTCTTTCATCATCTGCTGGAGTTGACAAATCCTGACATCTCACCCTGTAATTAACAATTGGATCTAGCTTGCCTTGTTCTTTTTTGCTTTGCTGAATTGACAGCTTTTGAACCAGCTCTGCAGGGTAGCCTGAGGCTCTAGGGCAGAGAACACACAAAGAAAAAGTAACAGAATTAGCAAAACAAGAACAGGGTGGGAGAAACACAGTAGTGGTAGTGAGAGCATGGGAGAAAGGAAAAAGAGCTGTTCCACCAAATCAGGTGGCTGCTGGTTCCACTTTTGTTCACAGTAGAGGACAGAAAGCACTTCATGGTGCTGATGACCATAAGTGAATTTAAAAGGAGTGATGAAGCATCCTCCTCCACAGAAGTTATAAATTCTGCTCATCCCTGAAACAGCTCCATTGCTATTCATGTAAATGCTCTGAGTAGTAAAGTGCAAGTTTGAAAGAAGCAGCTTGGTGAATATTTTGATGAGGCGGGGACTAGGAAAATTGAATGCCATGAACTACAGCAGCTAATTCCAATTTCAAGTAGATCCTAGCTCTCATTAAAACACAAACGGACAAAATAATTTGGTGCTGCTGTGACACATTGAGATTGAGGTTGAGAGTGTTAAAATGGATGGAGTACCCTAGCAGTAAAATTTACAATTAAATCCAAAGCAAGATTTGGGTGGGGGGAGGGGGAGGGGAAGTGCCTTTTGCTTTGGAAAAAGAAAAACATCTCAGAGGGGGAATGGTTTCAGTGATAACCCCTCAAATGAGCAAGAAAGGAGATGATAACATGCTTAACACAGTATTTCACTCTATGGTGACCCACCACACACCACAGTCCCTGCCAGGGAATTCTACCAGGGAATTTTAATTGGCACCCAAAGCCAGTGTGCTGCCTGGAGCAAGTTACCACAAAATATCTCTTCTCATAATTCTTAACATCAACTTATTAAACAGAAATAGCTTAATACTTTTTTGATAAATGATTACTGTTCAGACCTACAATATTTGAAGAAGCAGTTTATGTTTACCCTTCCTTTCCTGGTTATAAATCTAGATGGAAATGTCACTAAGCAAAGCAGTGGAGAGGGTCACTGGTGGTGCCCAGCTAGACACTGAGGTGTGGCACAGGAGCCCCATCTGAGGCAGAGAACAAACCATTTTCAGCTCTTGCTGAAGGTCTCTGTGTCTATGCTCACAACCAAATATTCTCTTTGCATTTAAACAGTCTCTATTACAGCATCCTTGTATCATAAATAGGTTTCAAACCATATCTTTCACATTAAAGCCATAACAAAGCATTTTCACTTTTAGAAGTATTTAAAGAAAGCTCTTGGCTATTTTGTTCAGATTCTGCTTACTTTCAAGCATTTCAATATCACTTCTGACAGAAAACAAGACTTGATATCTGAAGCAGATATTTCTTCCAGTTTGTTTGCAAAAACTTGTAGAGCCTAGCAGACCATAATGTTAAAGCATAATATTTATTTGGTGAAAGCATGACAAACCTGACATGTAACACTTAATTGTAAACGTATTAAAACATTCCCTTTAATTGTGCTCAATCTAATAATGCATTTTAATGGTCCAGTTATTAATAGCAATGCCAGCTGAATCATTAAAGGCTGAAGTTGGACAAAAAGGACACATCAGCACGGGCTTCCTTGGAGGTGCTGTGCCAGCAAAGTGCACAGAACCTACAGAATCAGCACTACACAGAGCAGCTCTGTCAGGGATTACCTGTACAGCCTGCATTTTATGGCCTGTGTTTTTAGGTTCTGGGGACAATTTCATCCACATGCCCTCTGCAACTGAGTCTCACTGCAGGCAAACCAGGAAATCTTCAAAGAAACAGTAGAAAGATAGTAAGATGCACAATAAGGGAAATTACAACAGGCAAAACCTCGCTGCCATTCAGAGCAGCCTCTGAAACTTTTCTTACTTTATTTGTTAAACATCTGTCTAGTTCTGTTGTTATTATACTGTACCACCAACTTAAATTTATCTCTGTCAGATTTTAAACAGCACCTGGAGTGCAATTACATGCCTCATGATACCCTAGCAGCAAAAAGGGAATTCATTTAACATTTCCAACTTGTCCTTATGGGATGTTACAAGGGCAGGGTGTTAGAAGGAAAAGTGAACAAACAGACAAAAAACCCCCAACCAAAGAACTTTAACTCATGTTATAAAGTTCAAGAAATTAATACAGTTCACCATTAATACATAATCATAAAGCAAGAACATAACCATATATAGTCAAGAATATTTTATTGTCTAGCCTAAACTCTAGGTAGAAAGTTCAGTGAAGAATGAATATTTTATTTTACTTATCCAGACATCTTGTTTGTATGAGCAAATGCATGGAAAGGAAGACAACCTACCCAATTTCAAGAAACCAAATGGACTATCACACTCTTTGTGATTTTTGAGAGAAAAATAGAAGTGTATCAACAAAAATCACTGTTTTCAAAACCCAGCATATAATCAATGACTATTTGGGCATTGGTTTGTCTTTTTTATTTTTTTTTTTTTTTAATTGTTGCCCCTCTACCTCTGAGTTACAAGAAGTCTTTCCAATTCTAAAAATGCAGAAAAGCAAATCATCCTGGCTGCTGTGGACAAAGCCACACAAAAAAACAGATGCGGAAAGTCTTTAGATGAGCAAGGAAAAGCAACTGAACACATTTATTGATAAAAAGAGGGCCAGTGGAACAAAGGTGCACACAACGTCTAGTTCATAATAGAACAACTAGTAATTACAAAAGAACGAATACTGGCCCCAAAAGCCCCAGCTGGTGAAAAGGCTGGGTCATGACACAGCCCATGCCATGGAAATCAGGTTTAAAAAGGAAAGCTTTTGATCTAAATTCCAATATTATTCAGTGACAATACTAACAAAAGCTGACCTGTTCCTCTCATGCCTGGTGGTGGTTTGACTTCTGCAGAAACTTTGAGGAGGCAATGTAACAGCACAAGCTAAGCAGAAAGCTTTGGTGACACATTTCAACACATGCTCAACTTCAGGCAGAACCCCAGAAATTAACCTCATTAATGAAGTGCTGTAAAGTTCACAAGTGATGCAAGAGCCTCCAGAGCACAGACCTAGGGTTCCAATAATCTTGTAGCTCAGTGCAGAAAAATCTACTTATCTGTTTAAAAAAAGCCCCCACAATACTGATGGCCTCCACTGCCAATATGCCAGAGCCCTTAACCTGCATGAGTATTTGAATATTCAAGTAAAGGATGAGAACCCATCTCCTGTAATAACATATACAGAGCTTGTATGAGAGTAATTAGATATTCTATTTGTATCATCTTGTAGTTTCAAACCATGCAAGCTACCTTCCAGGAGTAGGATTTATCATCTACCTGCACTGGTCTTTGAAAGGAGAGGAAAAGGACCTTTTTCCTACTAAAGACCACAGTATCTGAAGGAGAACTGCAGCTGAGGGAGCCTTAGGCAAAGAACAGGAGAGGAATAACTCTGTAGGGTGCTGGATTGCTTACACAGTTATATTAACAACGCCAAGCTGACAAACCCTCACTGACAATGCATCAGGTATTCACTGCCTGTTCAAGCAAGAGCCCAGCTCCTGCAGAAAACATCCCAGAAATGTTACAAACACCAAGTGCTCAGACAAATTACATCAATTCCCCTTGTGGGGAACACAAGGCTTTTAGCCATCAATACTGAATGCAGTGCTGGAAGCTTTGTAAATCTCCTCTGCCCGGCCTTATCCCTGGCACTAATTAATCTCAGTGGGACTTTGTAAAATGGTGAGAACAGTAACTGTAAAATCACATTTAACAACCATTTCCAAACTGGCAAGAGTTACTTCCCCAGCCATTGCAATTTAAGGAACCCCAACTGCATTAAGAAACCCTCAATGCAAACTGATGGCATCAGGATGTCACACCATGGAAACCAAGCCTCTCCAAACCCCAGAGGGGCTCCATTTAATGGGGATAGGGGTAAAGGGAAATGGTTTGGGGCTTTTTGGTTAGTGGGGTGTTTTTCTTGACAGATCTCCTTTCAAGCAGGTGTTCAATGTTTCCTTTTGAAATAAGGCAGAGTACTACACCTGTACTACAGCAGGATTGTGGAATAGAAGAGGAAGAGTAATGATTGATGGGAAGGCAATAACCATGATTTGGGAGTTTTTAACTGACACAATTTAAAACGTATTTTCACTTGTTAATAAGTATTGCCTCAAATGAATATTACAAGAGACATGAGGCTCATTTAAGGGATAATTCTCATTACCACAGCTAGGGAAAGTATTAGTTAGGCAACCACTTTACATTATTTAAATCATAGCACAAACAACACCAATACATAAGCAAATATACATAATTTAAATATTTGTACAGGAAAAGAAATAAAATCACATTCCAACATTTTTAGAGCACACATCACCAAATACATTATCTTTTGATTGAAAATCCTATTAGTAAATTAAGAGACTTTTTTCAGCATCCATATTGCTTCGGAACAGGTAAGTTACTGTGAGGGGATCAACTTGCATGATCAGATTACTTAAGATCATGCAAGTTCATCACCATAAAATATGGTACAGCAGAAAAAAAGAGAAAAAGGATAAGGAAAAACCTAAAAGAATTTGGTTGAAAAAGGCCAGAAACACAGGGTGCAGATATCTATGAATTGCATAAAATTTACCTTTTCCAGTCTCCTTACCTTAAAATTTGATGTTGGAGAAGACTGTATAGTTGCAAATCATGCATAAAGTTAAACACAGAGACAGGGAGTCTCAGGAGTCTGTAAATTACAAGCAGTGAACAAAAAGCAGACTGTAGTGGGATTCTCTTCAGGCATAATCTCAATTTTGCTAGCATTTTAAAGGACAGTTTGAATTACCACTTCAGAGGTTCAGCTTTGCCTATAATAAAGGCTAATGAATTTTTGTCATCCTGATACATGTGTGTCACACCTTCAGTATCTGCACAGACTAACAAATAAATATTGGCAGAACCTGAACATAAATCTATTTACAAAAATCTGCAAAGTCAGTTTTAGATAACGAAACAAAAAAAATCTTCCAATAGATTTAAAAAGGAGGTCAAAACAGGCAGCATCCATAAACATGAACAGTATATGGCATGACCTTGATTTTATTTCAATCCAAATTGTCTCAATGGAAATTGAAAAAACACTTTAGTCTGTTGGCAACAGTTTAAGTAAAATCAACTATTTGCTTTCATTTGTAACTTGAAATATATTTGGGTAGAGGCAAACACATACACACATATATATTTAAATCACAGCTTCTGAAATACTGCAAAATTGAGCTTTTGATTTAAAATGCTTTAAAAGCACTTTACCAGCCCCAGCTGTGCCTGAGTAGTTTGGCCAGTGCTGAAAAGCAGCATGGATGGCACCTATCCAAGCAATAATTCTGGTATTTTATGTAATCAAAGTGGTGGTATTAATAAAAAACATCAATACTGAGCCTTACAGTTAAGTGTCTTCTCTTTCCTCCTGTTGCTGTGGTATTTACAGTGGCCCAGAAGAGCAAGGTGGTTTTTGTTTAGGAGCAATGTCAGATTTGGTAATGCAACACCAGCCTTCAAACCTTTATACTGCAATTTATACTTGCAGCAGAAGCCTAGGAAAAAGAAATGCTTTTCAGCAGCTTTTTTCACTGGTTAAACTGACATATATATGTTTTAATAGCAAAGAAAAAAATATTAACCACTTAAAGCTCTTGATACACAAACACAAGATCCCTGTCATTAAAATTGTTATTCTGCAAGGTTATCACATTCCTACTGCATTTTTGTTTATAGAGAGGCAAAGTCTCCCCTGACTCAGGTTTGTAGTTGCATGGCAAAGAATTCTTGTATTATGGGTCTTTATAATAAGACAAAGATCCCCTCCTGTGCTTCATATCATAATTCCCTTACACTACATAGAGCTCTCAGTGCCTTATCTACTTCAATTACAATGTCAGAACCCAATTTTATTGGGTATTGTGATTCTGTTAATGACAATTTAAATTAAGATCTGCTTGCATTTACCCCTGACTGAAATTACTGAGTGACAAAAGTATTTTTGCTTTCTTTGTATAAGAAACAAAGCCAACATGACAAGCTTTACTGCTTTTCCATGTTTCAAACTTCATACCCATGATACCAAGGGCAAGATAAGGCAAAACTGATTTAAATTCATGCATGCTATAAATACATAGTTCTCTGTCCAGAGAGCCTTATTCTAAGTGATAAAATCCCATACAAGAAGCATTTGAATAAATAATGCAACATGGCTCCATGGAGGGATTCCCATGGATTTTTTTTTCCCCACCCACCTTTCTATATCTTCTGTGAAAGTCCCAACCCTGAATTTTGGAAAAAATCAATGGAAAAGTCAAAATATTGCACAAATCAGCTCCCCATCACACAGCCTGACCCTAGCAATAAAGCCAACTAACTACTCCCCGGTACAGTATTTGAGGGAGAGAGCTACACATTTATTGTCCACTGGTAATTAGCTGAATCACAGTGCTACACACCATGAAAACCCATCCACTTCATCATCTAATTTCACCAGGCTACAGGAAAGCCAACTCAGTCAATAGTGATGCACATGAGGTGTGTAATTAATTTTTTGTTCATGGCTATAAATCTTCTGGTTTCAAATAATTTACTCTTGTCAATGGGACAAATGACAGACATGCTTGTGAGAAAAATTGTAAGCTAAAGATTAAAAATCTCCATGAGTAACTCAAACATTCTTTCAAACTTGTCAAATTTTATGCATTTTCAAAAGCATTCAACATAATTTTGTAATCAATGGTATTTGTCCAAACTCCCCTATAGATAAAGCTAGGCTAAAAAGTGTTTCTTCTCCACTTCATCTTCCCAGCCCATCACACATCATTTCTATTGCTCTCCTGAGTCCCTTACACGGTCTTCACCAATATAAAACAAATGGAAATAAGCCACATCAAAAATCTATACTTAGTCCACTGAAGTAATAAATAGTCTTTACATTCTTCTGGATGTTTTTCCATTATACCTGCTGTTGGGGAAAACCTGTGTCATACAAATTTATGGGCACATTAGGTAAAATAATTCTGTTTTGTATTTTATCTCTGCAGAAACACTATTAGGAGCTGTTCTAGTCATCTGAGTGCAATAAAACAGTTATGCTTTTAATACATCTTATTTGCCTATGAATAGCTTTTAGCAAGATAACTACAGGCTCCTTTTTATCAGCATATTAACATGTAATGTGTGTGTGGACTCAGGGCCTGTGTGTTTGTTTTAAAGCAAGATTATGACATTAAGATTTCTGAACTCCCCATTAGTGTCAGCAGGGAGCAGTTAAAACATGACTGACATGAGATTGTGTCAGTCACAGCTTTACCCAAGTTTCTTTTTTTTTGCAAGACATTCACTGAAAGATTTACAAGCAGGTGGTGCTTGCTCTGAAGAAAGTAATTTCTAAAGTTCAAAGAGAAATATCTCCATGGGCAAGCATCACTAATCGTATCCTAAAAGTGTTCTTTTATTTCAGCCAAGGTGAAAAAGGAGCAAAGACCTGCTGTTTGCAATTTAAAACTAGGTTAACTTTAAACTGGGTTCTTTAGCCTGGAGGAAGGAGATGAAGAGCCCAGGCTGGCAGGTCTAGGTTAGCAGTACTCTGCAGGGGGCTGCCTGTTTAAACAGGAGCAAGGTCTGTTCTCCCACTGACACTGCTGTGGGCAGGGTGCATGCGCTCACAGGGGAACTCAATTTAGCCCACAAAATAAGTGTGCAGCAGGTTAAATGCTGGGATAAACACATGCAGTAGCACCCAGCTCTAGAGGGACACCAGCAGCCAATGTATTCTCAAGGTAGCAAAGCATTTACATGCTGAGATTGACTGCGTCAAGCATTTCCAAGAAATGCAAGTTGACTTGAGGCACAGCTTAGCTCTATTTCAGAGGAAGGCAGCAGAGCTGGGAAATTGCAGGTGGTTCAGTCTAAATCAACTTAAATTCAAACATTTTGCAAATACTGACTGCATTCCTTTTTCATGTGCAATCACAGCTGCACAATTGATTGTGCACAATTGACTGTGCAGAGTATACATACACATGAAGGTAAATTTTGCTGAAAACAGTCCTTAAGCAAAATACTACGTAAAACATGGAACATGCATTAGTAAAAAGATGCATAAACCAGTATAAACTAGTTAGTTTAAACTTTGGGAAGTCAGTACAGTATAAACTTTGGGAACATTGACTAAGTTAGGCCTAAGCAGTCTCAGAACAGAACTGCTGACAGGCTAGCTAGTTTCTGTACCTGAGATAGTGCTGCAACATCAGCTAAAAAGAACATTCCAGCTGGATGAACAAGACTTGAAAATAAATTCAGTCATAACCAAACTCATTTTGTCAAATGTTGCCTTCCAAAGATTTAATATGCACTGCCTGTTGCAGTCATAAAAATTAGAAAGTTTAACTTGATTAAGGTAAAGATAAAACAGTTTGCAAATAGACAGTAATTATGGACCTATCAAAAAAAAAACTGATTTGAATAGAAGGGAACTACTCAGCCTTTCTAATCCTAATTTTGGTAGACAAGTACAACATATCATTACAAAACATCACATCGGTAAACTTATGACCACAGAAAAATAGTGGAATACATTAGAGCAACTGAAAACAATTCCATTCAAATAAAATTTTCTGTGGAAATCTGGACCTACAGACATGAGAATTCAAACATGGGTGACATGCAATCCTATTCCTTTCTTCTTTTTTATTTTTCATATGTCTACACTGATTAAAGTGAGTGTTTGCTGAAATTGCTGAACAATAATGGAACAAGCACAAAATCCCATTCTGATTTGTCACATCTTGAAAAGGTAATTTTTTCCATGATGTTACTGTAGAAATTTAAAAACCATCAGGGAAAGGCAGCAGAAAAATATTTGTTTTCATAAATAATGGATTTAATGCTTTTCTTCTTCTATTTTAAAAAGACCTTTAGTTCTTCATCAATGACAGTTACATTTAAGAAAAAAAGCTCATTCCTCAAATGTGCATTTCTAGACTAATAGCAGAAGCCAATATCCGGATTAATATCACATGAACGTTTCCATTATCATCTCAAGCTGACTGAAAAAATGAAAGCCTTCATAATGCCTATTTCCAAGTTCAGTGTGCTCCCCTTGTTTTTCTGTAGCCATTTTTTCCTTGATCCAAAGATTTCAGTGTTTCCCCTCAGAGCCTGCCCAAGAGATCAGTGCACGCAAACATGAAGGTTCTTTCCCTTGTTGGAGAGTTCTGATCACCTGCAGGAACAAGAGACTGAGACTGCCAGAGCTGCTTTCCATGAAGCTGCACAAGAATATTTGCTCAAGTCTGACCCCTATGATCAGCCCTTATATCAGTACCCTGATGCTTTAATTTTCCTCCAATTTTATTAGATCTTAGATAATGGATTCCATTGATTAATGACTCCTCTATTTATTTGAATACTAACCTCTTCATCACTCTGAGCTCAGCTCAAGTTGTAAAATGTCTCCAAAGTTGTTCTATATATTGCAGAAATACATTCAGTTTCGCATAGAAGGTCTAAATAAAATTCTGATTTATACAGCTGAAATGAGTACCAAAATTCCTTGCAGAAGTAAAGCTATTTGCTGCACTACTGATACAAAAGTGTTTTCTACTGAATAGTCTACATCAGTTATGAGAATTTGTGAATTACAACTTCTATTGATTCATCATCTTAACTAGTTTTTCATTTACATCAAAGAAGTCCTGTCCTTTTTTTTTGTACTTTTCCCAGAATGGGAGAAAATGGAACCATCAGTCTTGAAGTACTAGCGGTAAAATTAATATCCTCCTTGCACATACATTTCTTAATAGCTTTTTTATTCTGCAATGATATAAAATATTTTACTTTCACTGCACTTCTCAATTTTATTAGATGCCCTGAAACATTTTTTCAATGAAAAGACAGTTTCTTGTGCAAGAAAAATCTTCCAATATGCCTATGCTGTTTGCAGACCCCCTCTTTTCTCCTTCAACCATGCAAATTGAGGAAAATTCTTTCACTTAGTTTGCTTTAATCTGTTTCTAAAGACTCTAATTTTGTTTTTGCTATCTTTTTGAGAAGTCTGATGATGCTCATTCCTAAACAGTGATGTTGTAATGTGGTAAATTGTTAAAGGAACAAATCATTATTTAAAATCAGTAAGCACTGGAAATACACACAATGCAGGATTCACAAAGCAACATGCCAGGCATTTTGCATGCAGCAGACAGCAAGACACCTCACTTGGTACTATTTTTCATGTTCTTTGATTTTTTGAGAGTAAGGACCAAAATTGTCTGTCTTTCACTGCCTCTGATAGCTTTGGATGTGCCACGGAGCTGCAGAGATTCCTGACAGTGACTGATGGAAGTGCTGAGCACCTCTGACAGTCAGACCATGCACCTATTACTTTTCTGTTGTTTTTCCTTCCACAGAGTGTTTTTATGGCTTTCATCTCTGCACAGCTCATCTCTTTGCAGTTTAATGATGCATTTCCTGTATTTCTCATGAGAGTTAAAGTTCCACATTCAATCTCTTCCCATTTTGCCTCCAAACTTCTGACTAGAGTGTCTTCCTTATGGATTTTCCTACATTCTTATGAAGTTCAGCTTCTACAGAAAATATTTCTCGTGTTTAGAGCTATGAGTTGCAGCAGTTGAATTAGAGGCAGTTCAACATGACCTGTTTCAACCAATAGAAATTCCAAACTCCAACAGACTGGTAAAAGTCTCTCCTTGCAAGCTCAGGTCTCAGGACTGCAAATGGAGGACAGCTCACCATGAGCTCCTTCAAGGGGAGCTGCCCCAGCTCTGTCACTAGAGATAAAATAGACTTGCTAGTACTGCATCTGCTCAGCAAAGAGAAGATTCACTGAATAACTCCCCTTTCACACTTTCCAGGCAGACTTAAGAGGACAAATATTGGCTGGAACTAAAGATTTGAGAACTACAGCAATGCTGAAGGGACGGGAAGAGACAGACAGCCAAAAGCAGGTACAAGCAGCAACAGGCAAAGATTCATGCAAATCACAGGACTCCACTGTTCTCTGTATGTGATGAATCCACTCCTGGTGTTGCAGTCAAAACTGCAGGGTCTGCCTAAAGCTGAGTTCCTGCCCCAAAACTGCTGAAGACATTTATGCACAGCCCTCTTATTCTTCTCTGAGTAGAAATGCAGGAGCCAATATTAGTACCTTTCAATACAATGAGTTAAACAAGTGCTTAAAAACTTGGCCTTTGAGTATTCAAGGTTTCCTACCAAAAAAACCACCCAAAAATATTATGAACACAGACAGAGATATCAACTTTCTTTATATGCCAAGGGCCTCATTAGTAAGTGACAGAAGCATTATAAAAATGACATGAGAAGTTCCAAAGATTGGGGAAACACACAGATGAAGGCTGAAATGGTGTTAAGCTGACAAAAAACAAGCCACTTCCAACAGGCCCATTCCAATCACATCATGTCCTGAAAACATCAAACTAAATGCAACTGAGAAGTGAGAAAATGATAACAGCATTTTCAGAGTTTAAATCCAATTTTTCCACATGAGGTGAAACTAAATCAGGAATAAAATGAAGTCATGGCTGAAAGAGGTAATTTGTAAAGCAACATTATGGCTGGTACATTCAGAGTTGGTTTTTTTTCTGTAAAAAACCTAAAACAGGCCAAATTGTTAAGGAACAAGTTAAATACATCTGAATACACCTGAAGTAATGCTTTAATTAATATTTTGACAATACGTGCTGCAACATGAAAGAATTATGACAGAGCCAAGTACCTCCTGTGTCTCTGTAGTTGCTCCAAGCCTTTGTGGAATACCTGCCACATGATGTTGCTGCAGTGCTGAAACCATAAGGACTTGAAAAGATGCAGTGTAGTAACTCTAGAGCAAGTTTCATTCATGGTGAGGATGAAAGCTTGATCACACCAAACTTCCCAGAGTAATGGAATGAGTGCAGCACTGTCACCTGCTGACTCCACACAGGCTAGGCTGGCATCAAGGCACACAACTCTTGTGCTGCAGCTGGGATTTCATGAAGGTAGCTGGGAAGGTGTTAGCTTACACTGAAAGAAATTCAACAAAATGCTTCTCTTCTCAGACATTGCATAAATCAGCAATACCACTATGGGTATCAATCAGCAAACAACCTGGAGATCCTACAAACAATGACTGCTGTTAACCCTTGCAGTAGCTAAACAAAACAGCACATGGTGAAATTCTTTGAAGCAGGGCTGATGTATTCCATTTTTCAAGGCATTCCTCAATATTTTACTCAGCTTTCTCAAAATAAAATAATGCTGATTGAGGTCAGCACAAATTTAAAATCGTCCAGAACACTGTTCTAATGCCATAGAAGACATATGTATGATGTAGGAGGCTTTATTTGCCCATAACTGCAGAAAAATACCTATACTATTGGCATCTTGTTTGTGCATTTGAAGAAATTACAAGTTCCACACTTATTTGGGATGAAAAAGCTGAGTAACCAATTAGAATCAGTTTCACTTTATATTCTTGACACCTATTCAGTATTTTAGACCACACAGTGTACTACTAAGTATGCCATTAAAGCTCATGGGAAAATCAATATCAGAGTGATAAAGTCAAATCACCCTGGGTTTCTAGAAAAAAACTGATGATAGAAATGAAATGTACAAAACTAATTGTTCTCTGTCGTGGAACACAGAATCCAAAAGACTCAGCAATCAAATTTTGACTATGTAACAAAAGTGATTGACATTTGCTGGATTCTACCTAGAAAATGGTCTGGAACCTGAGAAGGAAGGGCAAAACTAGAAGAGGAAAAGGAAAACAAAAGCACAGCAAACATCTCACTGAAAAGTAAAGCGCTTCCTCCTGCATACTATTTTTGGAAGGGGCAAAGATGAGAAGATGAACATCGTATCCAAGTGAATAATCACGTATCCTACATCGAGACAAAGTGCCTGATCTTGAGAGCACTTGTGCTGATTAACTCCTGTGTACAACTGAAAGCAAGTGACAGTATTCTGCAGTCAGTGTCAATAAAATTGGGAAGGGAAAACTGCAGGCAATTGAGGTAATTAATCCTGGAATAAATCTGCTCAGAGGCAATCCAAACTGAGTAACTTTTCAGCTCAATTTTACACAGGTCCTCATGTAAGTAAATGGAAAAGTAATAGACATGAATTAAACATTTTGATTTCACAGTGCTAAGCATTCACCCATCACCCATGAAGCTCATTCCTCATCCCTTGGGCATCAATTGCAGCAGTGCCTGCTTAATAAATGAGCACCAATTATGCAGAATTATTAAGAAATGTACTCAGCACGTACTCCCTCTTTCACATACATCCAAGAGTGCAGAGCAACAGTCTGGCATGCAAACTATTAAGGCATAGGCAATCACAACAAATAAATGAACTTAAAGAAACAACAGTGCTAGTGACTATCCTTAGGACTGACTACACTGTTTGGGTTCTTTTTAAGAAATACAGTCTCAGAGGTAGAAAAATATCCTCAGAAGTTGTGTTACAAAAAAAATCAATAAAATTACTGCTGCTCCAATGGGTAACTTTTCCATAAAACATGCAAATATACATACAGTATCTTTTTCAGACAATTGCTGTATGGAACTACAAAATCAATATTTGGAATTAATTATTGTTATACCTTTTATAGTATTTCTTTGCACTACTTAATGAAAACAGTTTCAATTCTAAGACAACTATTCTATCCCCAACACCCCTGAACTTCCCAAGCACATGCTGCACAGCAAAAAGATATGGAAAAGATAAGAAAATATTGATTCAGGAATGCTTTTTAATGAAGAAAACCTCTTGACCTCCACTAGTTTTAAATTGTGTTCAAGCTTCCCCTCCATTGTTTTATTTCTGGATAATTTCCCACAACAGGAGTATAATGTTCTTCATTTAAATATTTAATATTTGCTAATCATTTGGCTAATCTACACCAAAACTGAAGAAAGTTTCAGTTTTAAGTCTGCATTGAATCAAGTCAATCAGACATCTTTTTAAGTAGTAAATACACATTTTATTCATCTGGTAAGCTATTACTCATTCCTGCAAGGAATACTTTTGTTTCAAGGAATTTTGAAAGGAGTCTTCCGGGGTCAAAAAAGCAATTCAAATTCTCTCTCTCCTGTTTTTCTCTCTAAGAGGGTGTCATTTTGCAAATGGAAAGGGTAATTCACACACATGCCTGTGCACTATGCAGGAATTGATCTAACAAAACCCATCTGAACCAATTTACAGTAATCTACAAACTCAGATTCCAGAGCATCTAGTTATTACTCTCTTATAAAGCAGTGACTAACTCTAAAGCAGGAAGTCCCTGAACCACAAATCTCTGGAATCTGCCAATGTTCCCTCTAGAAAGACTGGGAATTATTCTGTGTTTCTCTCCTCCTGCCTCTTCTCCAAACATCTGTTGCTGGCCCTTATCAGAGAAAGGATGTTGAGCAAAATAGACCCAGCAGGACTCTTATGTTATTTGTCACTCAGATTTATGATTGATTTATCTTCACTTCTTGAATATTAATTTGGATTCAATTTTAAAAATCCACACAATCAAAGTTGTGAAAGACAAATTTCATTTTTACAATGATAATATTTTTGCTTTTGATGCCTTTGTCTGCTAATGCAATGTATTTGCACATAAATGGAAACCTGAGTTCAAAACAAAGACTACTCAAAATGGCTCATTAAAGACGCTATCACTATTCAAATTCTATCTGATTTCCCTCTGCAGAGACACTCATCTCACAACTAATCAAAAGTGTTGGCACAATTTCATGATGCTTTCTTGTTCAATTGAATTATATCATCTCCAGAGTTTCTTTAACCACAGAGGACTTCTAAATTTTTAAACAGGTCTTCATTTTCAATCAGACTAACCTTCCTGAATTTATTCAGCTTTTCTCACTTTTTCATTTTTTTGCTTTTCAGCTGTCCCTACTCCTAAAAAGGATTTTCAAATCATCATTTCCTGAGCAGATCTCCACAGGAATTTTGGGTATTTAAACCACGCAGCCCTTTTCTGAAAAACCACAGTTGTTACACATCCATTACTCAAAGAGCTGACAACACAGAACCACCTCTGGGAGGCTTTTGAGCTCTGAACTGTGTCATTTCTATAGTATAAGAACACTGCAGTTACACTGCTACCATGGCCTGCAGGGGTTTGGTCAGAATTGATTTGACCATGACTATAGATGCTGATATTATTTTGTAATGCTAATTTAAGAAACATTTTAACGATTAGAAGAATTGACAGCACCACTTTGTATATTTTACTTCTGGGCACTCTTACAATTTGTCTGCTTGAGAATAAAAAAAATTACAGAACAGAGTGATATTTTCTAAGGTAATTAATGACATTATTAAATCCATGCAGACAGCTATCACAGGCAGATAATGATGGCACATAAGGGGAAAGCTTTCTTCACACATCACAGCAAACAATGCTATTTGGTGTTCTCCTGTAGCACAGTGCTGTGTCCCATATGGTGTAATGGCACACAAGTCTTCTGTTACTTTCCTTACACTCCTTTCTCATTCCCCCTCCCAGATTTTCCTGGTTTTATCTGACCAGGAGCATATTAGTGCCCTGAACATAGAGTGCCACAAGCAAACCAGGCTCTCTCACACCAAATGCCCAAATACTCAGAAATTTACAGTTTTAGTATTTTAAATTCAGAGAAATGTTCAGCTGGAATTTAAATTTAAATTCAGCTGGAAACATTTTCAAAGTCACAAGCTTCCAAAACACAATACTTGCTCATTTAGGCATCTCTTCATATGACTGCTGAGGAGACTCATCAGAAAACAGGCTACACTGTAAATCCTATTGCTCTCAAGAGGACTGCAGTTCCAGGACTAGTTTAGATGTCTCTCACACTGATTAAAATTAGCATTTAAAATACACACACAGGGAGTATTTTCTGAAAACTAATAGTCAGATTAAGGCTTTGTCTTGGTCTGCATTCCCCAGTTTTACTGATGAAGCTGCACCTGTTCAATTCAAATCACATATACTGCTCAGCAGGTTTTGCCTTCATCAGAATTTCTGATATAGACAATTTCCCTACAGAAGTGTTATTTTGCCTGATTAGTATTTGGGATGTTCTGATGGCATTTGCTCCATCTACACAAGAGGAATAACAGGGTTTGGCTCCAAATGCATCTGCAGCCATAGTTGCCTACATAAGATGGTCCAGCCTGTGCTTATCATTAGTCTGGCTCATAAAGGGTAATTAAATGGCTAATGAGTCCTTCCCAACCCATCTACAATCTGTGCTGAGTTCCAGACAGGTAAAGATAAGGCCAGACAATTGAAATTGAAGAAAAATGCAGTGGAAGTGCTGTGGTATCATTCAAAGCCTGCCATAGGAGCTTGCCTGCAGATACCCCGCACTGTGTCCACAGCACACTCCAGCTGCACTTGCAGTAGTGCAGACAGGGTTGTGTAAACAACTCCTATAGCAGAGGACATATTCCAGAACAGGGATAAAATGACCCTGTAGGAGCCACAGCATCCACTGGCTCAAAAATGACTGGGGTATTATGCAGTTGGTACAGCACAGGGCAGAGTGAGCCTGCTGCTCTCACGCCTTCCACAGTGTCCACTAAATTCCAGCACACATCTCCTTTGCCTATCAGATTCCTGACAAGAGACCATAGGATAAAAATGACCCTGGGCAGTTTTACTGGCTTGTGGATTTCTGTGACAATATTGCTCTAAGTGGCATCTTCATGTTTATATTCATTTTCACTTTGATCTTTCTGAATATTAATTAGAATTACTTCCTTCTCTTCATCATGTCTCTTTTAGCCAATGCAAATCCAGAAATCAGCAGGGGGTAGGGAGTGCAGCAGGAGGTTGAGTGAAATGCAGCAACATGAAGCATTCTGCAAAATCTTACAAGTGTGAATCGATTCATACAATACCCTGATGAGCAAGAGACATGTTATCCCATTTTATGGGAGTCTGAGACACAATTTAAGTGACTTGCCTAAAGCCACAACTGACAGACTGGGGATTAGAGGTCCTGTCTCCCATTCTCTTCCATTTACTATTCTGATTTATACCTGCAAAAGGGAGGCATAGCCTGACTCAAAAATAGAACTAAAGAGAAACCCAAAGAAATTCTAGCGCCAGAATATAACATATGTTTTGCCTTGCAGAAGATGATCAAAAATGTTTAAGCATCAACTTAGACATTAACAGTTAAAAAAGTTTGTGGATTTTTGCAAAATTATGCAAAACAAGACCTCTGTCAAATAGTTCAGTGTAAACATCAGACTTAAATTTTTATAGAGATCTGAAACATAAGACATCATTGAAAGACTAGAAAATTGTGTGGAAAATGGAAATGTGGATAGATTTTACAAGTTCTGAGAAGGCAGTGCTGAATATTTCTTGAAGCTGGTACTCCCTGCATCACTCAGCATTTGTTGTTTGCTATTGGCAGTGTACCTCTTACCTGATACTAGCAGAGAAAACAAAGATGCAAGTACCTGAAAAGACTGCAGCTGAGTTTCTTTGAACCATGTTCAGGAAAAGCAGTGAAGGGGATCAGGGCGCCTGGTTTTTACCTATGCTATTTTGTAGTATCTTTTTATAATTTTGAAGTCAACTTAAAATAAGCAAATAATTCAGTTTCACAATATAGCAATGCCAAGTAATTTTTCCCAAGCCTCATAAAATACTTTTTACAGATTTGAGAAAGAAAATCAAAGACAGAACTCCATCATTCCAGAATAAGGTACATTAGTACTGAATGCAGGATGCTAAGCTAACAATGATCTGATTCTGTTGCCATTTTAGTCCCCCCTTTTCTCCACTGCCCCCAAATCCTTCTAGTTTGTCTGACAAACTAGAGAACATCTAAGAAAAGCCACAGCCTTAGAAAATCCAAGAAATTTTGCCAATAAAGTTAAAAGAAAAAGTGAAAAATTTCTGCTAAGTTTAACAGTATCTACAAGCCCCCAAACACTCCTTTTTTCAGTACAAGTCAGTACATCCCAAATCTTACCTTCTGGGGGTTTCTATTCGACTTATTCCTAGACTCAGAACTTATTCTGGCATGGTCAGACCTCAGAAAAGAGGAGGGTGTGCCCCAACTAGGAACACAGCAGCATTCTCACAAAATTTGTCCATTTACAGAGAGAAGGAATTAAGCAGCATGTGGCTAAAAGGAAAAAGATGCAGAAAGAAAGAAAGAGTCTCCAGGGAAGAGCAAAACTAAAAATCAAACACACCTGTTGTGTTCTTCCTTCCCAGTACCCATGTTAGGAAATGAAAATTATTTTGCAAATAACTTCATTAAACTAAAAGCTTAAACTAAAAGCTGCAACACTTGTCCTTAAATTTGCCGTTATCTTGTCAAACACTTCAAACTTATCTTGGGCAGCTTTCTTGAGATCTCTTCATCCTGTCCAGTAAAGGGGTGCCTTCTCCAGCTGACCAGCCAAGGGCTGATGGCCACAGCAAGGTGCCACATGGGGACTGCAGCCTGCTACAAATGACAGGAGAGAAGCTCCTCTGCAGGGGAAAGACCCCATTCCTGTTATCACAAAGAATGGAAGATACCAAGATCCCTTTCTTCAAAAGCCTACAAGATTTCCTTTAAATTAATAAATAAAAGAAGTCTGGCTGCTGGATTATTTTTGTAGCCGCTGAGCCTCTAACTCAACTTTCTTCCCAAAAGAAAGGAAAAAACGTAAGTAACATAAGTTATGGTTCTTAACTGCCTCGGGAATAATTTTATCTGCAAAGAAAATGGCCTACAATAACCCACTGGAGACTGAACAGCATTCCAAGGAGAGGAAATGAGTGATCCATTTTGCATTTACAAGCTACATCCTGAAGTAATCATGAGAAGCTTTTTCTTTTTTTTGCATCTTTTGAACAAACCAGTCATTGATATAAAAAGCTCTGCAGGAAAAAATGTTAAGTGCCTGCTAAGTTCAAGAGACAGGAGAAGGAAAAGGGGATTTTCCTCCATGAAATTAAACTTGCCTTTGCTCCCCAGTAATAGGAGAGCTTCCAAGAGACCGGGTGTTACACAGACTGTTTCCAACTGAGTTGCACTCCTGCCATAATAGCAAAATCACATGAAATTAACTCTTCGTATAAGAACTTGAAGTTGCATTGCCCTTACTCCTCAGAAAGCCAGATTCCAGTTGTTCCATGAGATATCATAGGCAATTTGCAATAAACATTGAGCCTGCTCCAAAGATTTGTCAGGCAGTGTATTTTGTGTTAAGGAACACCACCAAATATTATGAAAGCAGCATCTGCCAGCACTTTGTGTAGTGCAGTCTGTGTTCCAATACCACATACCTCATACACAATGTTTAGTGTCAGGCTTCACCCACCATCAATTGGAAAATAACTTTCCCAAATCAATTCTGTCTTTCAAGTATGGTTTCCCCAGAACTTCTAAGCATATATTGAATAAAAGAAAGACTTCTATTCCTTCTTTTATAAGCAGAAAATGCATTTTAAGTAGAGTCAGTGATATGAAGGCAGGCAAGCACTCCACAGAGCTAAAGAACACATCACATGGAAATGTAGTCCTGCACCAATAAGCCTAGTACATTTTTTTACTAAAAAGCAGTAAAAGAAACAACAATGAAATTGTTGAAATGGCCAATGAAAATCTCCTGAAATCATTACAGAGACTAAAATGAAAATATTTCCTTTTTCTTATTGTATGATGTTTCTACTTCATTTTTTTACATGGAGTAGAGGTCAGGAAACGTGAAATGGAATGTACTTCTACTCATTAAAGAGAATTTGAGAGACAGACCTACAAGTTCAGCTAAGCACAGAAGACAGAGTGATTGTGATGTTTTTTTATACCTCACAATAAAAACACATGGCCTAGACATGTACAATATGATGAGACAGAAGTTCCCTAATGCTCAAATTAGCAGTGTTTACGCTGCATGTGTGACTTTACACTAACAGCACTGACTGACAACACTTCTGATAAAATGTTATTTCTTATTTGCTAAGATTAAAAACATGTTAAATAATATTTCCACTTATCACAACTCTTATTAGTGCTGCATTAAGGCAAAGAACAGGGCATGAAGTGTGGCAGGACATCAGATCAATGCAGAGATCACTGTCCATGGCAGAGCAATCAATATACAACATGCCAAAGAAGCTGCTTTTTATTTCCATGGCATCTGACATGTCTCCCTACAGGGAAACGTGCTCAAGCACAAACAGAAACAACCCCTTCTCTTTCATGCATTTATAAATTTCTTTCTTTCAAAGTGACAGTCAAGTCATTCTTATCATACTTCATCTTCAAACAATGGGCTGCTTGTAAACCACTCAGGGAATCACAGGGAATTAATTTTTTGGTGTATTAACATCTGCTCTTCCTTTCTTCAGTTTGATCCTAGCCTCAAACTACAAACTGTAGTGTCATTGCTACAGTGGGTTTATGAGTCATAAATTAGAAGGTTTCACATTTCATCCTGAAAATAAAAAAAAATTTACACAGGTCCTGCAATATTCCCATACAGAAAGTAAAGATTTCCCAAGTACTTTCAAGGGAGCAGGTTTGCAACAAAGAGTACATAGGTTTTAAGCTAGAGGAATCCTCTCTATTCCCCAAAATTACTTAGATAGGATTTCAGGAACCCAGCATTATACTGGAAGTTATTGTTATTTACTATTTTGTTCAAAAACTATCTAGGATTGCAAATTTGCATCAGTCGCTGTCACAGGGCTTTCAAATTCCTCTGCTAAGACTGGACTAACAAGCCAGCTGCTTTTATTTCATACCAGTGCCTGGAAACACAGTTGTTGTAGGTCTGTTATTGTGCCTGCAGAAGAGGAGTCCAACAATCCCAAATACTTCAAACATAGCTGGATACATCTCTGGAAAAAGGCATCAGAAAGCCAAAACAGGAGGTAAACTTTTGAAAACACTGCCCAAAAGTCATTTGATGCCCAGAAAGGGAAACAGCTAAAAAGGAGCAATTTTAGAAGATACACCTGCAATAGAACTTCTGCGGTTTGGAGTTTTTTTGAACTCCTGCTAATCCAGCCAGTGACCCAAACATCAGGCTATGTTCCTTTAGTTTATTCATCACAGAGATGTTGTAGTTCAGCAGTCAGCAGCAATGATCACACACAAACTGAGGAGAGAAGGATAAGGGAAAACAAAAACTATTAAAATTAAATGCAGGGTGAAAATCAGTTTTTCTATATAAATATTTGTCCACTAAGGTATGGGTAGTTTTAAAAATAAATGCATAAAGAGACAACATGCATTAAGCTGCTTTTTTGACTTCAAGACATCCTCACCTACACATTAGGAAAGGTACCCTTCACAGCCTGTTTTTGTAACCTAGCAAAGGCTGCACTTCAAGAGGCTCCAACAGCATTCATCAAGGAGGTTTCTTTAGCAGAAAACTACTAGGTGCTCTTGGAGCCTAAGAAACATAAGTCAAAGGCAGAGACATCTTCACAGCACCATGCTTCCCTTTCATTTTATCCCACAGGCCCCCTGTTCATGTTGGTCACCTTAAAGGATGAATGATGGCATAAAAAATAAACTGAATGCTGAATAAGGAATTGTGCAGCAAAGAGAGAAAAACCAAAACAGAAATACGCACACAAACCCCCCTTCACTGATGCAGAATTACATCCTGTGCTGATCAAATGTGCAGAGGTTATTATTAACATCAAAGCAATCAAGGGCATGGTGTTCCTTGTCCAATTGCTCCTGTGGTTTTGTACTGACATACGTTTTTCTGTTAGGAATCCACCAATCTAACTAGCTTTCACCAAGCAGTCATAACTAATATTCACATATATGATATTTAGTGCTAACCAGACTTAAGGCCATTGATCTTGCATAAGGCAATTTTTGCTCAGAAAATCAATCTCAGTGAAATTTGCAGATCACATCTCAGAGGATCAACCATGCTGCATAATACTGCTACAGCCAGTATTTGTGATTGAGCCATCCTGACATATGTGACCACTATTTCTCTGCCTTCCTTCTTCTGCTAGATTTATTCACATAAGTGCCCCAAGCATCCTTAATATATTGTAAGTGGACAGATGCAAATTCATGGAAATTAATAAGATATAGGAAACTGAAATCCCTGTTCTTACACCAAAGTATAAACAAAAACCTCAAACATAAACACTACATTCCTGTGTGAAACATTTAAGTAGACCACCAAACATAAGTGATGAAAACATTTCCATAAAACTGCTTTGGTTATTTACAGAAGACTCAAGTCTTTCATCTGAAAAGGATGCACTTTCCCTGAAATGATTCACACATTGAACCATGTGTGCAACACAACTATTTTCTTCTCAATACAAAAACATAAATAGTACTCTCTTTCCTTTCAGAGTAGCTGTGAAAAAATCATTTAGGGACTTTCTTTGAAATAAAATAGGCATGGAGATCAACAGAATTAGCAAATGGGTTTGCTTTGGGGAAGTTAAATCACAGTTGGAAAAAGTTCCCTACAAACCCCCACATGTAAAAAGGCTTGCTGGATAAAGGTTTGTCCTTTGGTGCAATCAGTGTACAAATATCTGTGTAGGTTTTGACCCCCAATGTCTCTTACTGTCCCCCTCTACTACCTGAGGAGTACCTGTTACAATGGCACTGCCCTGCAAGGTGTCAGAGATGACCATCTCACACATGACTGCTGCAACAGCAGCTGCATATTTTCCTCTTAGTTAAAACTGCAAGGAAATGATATAGACATCAATATATCCCACAGCACACAAAAATGATAACATTCATTTCATAGTATAACCATTAATAAGCATAACCATTCTTAGTTCAACCACTCCAGCTGAGACTGTTATTTAATTTTTTTAACCCCCTGCAACTCTTCCAATGCCCTTTTGATTACACTGTATTAATCTACTCCTAAATAATTATTTTCCTTTATTGATTATACAAACTGATACAGTATTTGAGACAGTTTACATTTCTGATCAAGAGCAGAAAGCCGTTAGGACAAAGAAAACACCAAGTAACCATAAATGAAATTAAGCAAATCAAAGTTTATGGTTTACACACTACTAAATTTGTCAAAACAAAAAAAATGAATGCTAGCAAGAGACATTTGAATTCTTCCAGATTTCACAATAGTCAACTTAACAGAACATTGTTTTCAGCAAAGATAACTGCACAACAGCAAAAGTAGCATTTAAAAATGCATTCCTGATGTGCAATTTAAGACCAAAATAGGAACTTGTTATTTTTATTGGTCTCCCCTATTGAAGGACAAAGAAAAAAATAAAATCTCAACACCTATTTGTACTACTTCTATTAATAGTGAAGAAAGCACAGACACTTGGTGGGTCACCAGGTCAGAAAAAGTATTTAAAATATAGTCATCTCTGGGCAAGAGGGACAGATCAGAGTTATGCAGCCAGCACGACCCAGTTCCTGGAAATTCTTGTGGGAAGAGAAGACCAGGCAGACCAGGGTCTGGTCTCTCCAAGAGCTGCAACATTGTCACAAACTTCAACTTTTCCAGTTGGTATCTTGACGAGATCTGTTAGATTGAATCTTTCCATGCAGCAAAAATGAAGAATAATTTCTATCACACCATTCAATTTCTACAAACTGCAGAAATTAGCACAGTAGCTATATTCCATTTTCCACCTGACATTTACAGAGTTTTATTAGCACATGAGGGTCAAGAGCACTCAAAAGTGCAGTTTAATTACTTCCATATCTATATCCACACAATAGTCATAGGGGATTCCAAGTTTTAAGTGTCCTTATCAGATAATTAAGAAAAAGAATAAGCAGTGATCTGAAGTAACACCAAGGCTATAATTGTCAAATGCAACTGGAAAAATAAATTAAGTTATACTATTTCTCTCTCTAACCAGCAGTACCTGGCAATCAATTCCTCGGTCCACAAGCTTCAGATATGATTTTATTCGATAGACCCTAAGACAAAAGAGTTTCATCAGACATGCATAATGCCTCCCAAGCAGTTCAAAGATAGACATCCAGTCCTTGCCACAGGGACACCTCCAAGATACTGCAGGAATTTCCATCCCAATTCCCATCACAAGAGTTGTGTGGCACAGAGCTTGCCTGGTTTATTCCCTCCCATGTTTCCCAGGATCAGCACTGCAGTTCCAGGGCTATTCACCAGCTATTCTACAAAGCTACCCCAGGGCTGAAGGCAGGCCTCATTAATAGGAAAAACATTAAGTTTTGCAACCACACACAGAGTATACAGCCCCATTTTCAATTCAAACAATAGATGACCTATGCTAAGTCAACTTCTCCAAAATCTAAGACTGTACTTTGAAACTAAATCTCCCCTCAGCTGAACAAAAAACACCAAACCTACAAGAATCACCTCTCAGCTCATCTCTGCTCTATTGTTTCTAAATACCTTAATTTTTACAACATGACATTGCCTTGTCACAAAGGTGACAAGGCTGAATCACACGTGGCTAAAGATGGTTTTTGCTGAAGTTATGAAGCAGAGTGTGAAACAAGGCTGGCCATGAATTACAGCTTAACCCCAAAACAATTCACACAACACCCTGAGCACAAAGCAAAGATGTCAATGCTGTCTACTAAATCCTGACCTAATTAGAACATCAGATAGCTAAAACTTTAGTTGCAGAACTAAAAGCTTGTTCTAAGGATTTAAGTGTTCAATTTGTTTGGTTTTATTTTTAATCCTGAAATCAGAGGCCATGACTTTAACCTCTACAATAGGACAAGAAGCATGAAAAAGCCCCACCTGAGCATGCAGGAAGTTGCATTGATAGAAATGAAAATTATCCAGCTCAAACCTGATTTAGAGACCAGCCCTTTCCAGAGCTTTTAGAGCTCTCCTGGTTTACATATGATAGGATCCAAATAGTGTTTATGCCAACTCATCATCCACCTAGAACCATGTCATAGCATTTACAAAGATTTTTTTGCCCAAGTCCACTTATTAAAACTACCAATGAGAAAATCTGGAATACCATTGCAAAATTTTTAGGCTTCTACTGAGATTTAAGTGGCTGAACTGTTTGCTTCAGAAGTTATTACAGCTGTGACTTCATTTGTGACCCAGTGTTGGGTAAATGGGAAACATGGACAAGTTTCTATGGAGTCAGCAAGATTCTTCTGTTTTCAACAACACATTTTAATTGCTGAGCAACATGCAATAAAAGTAAAAAAAGTAATGAAAAATAATTGTCTTATGCTAATTTCACATGCAGGATGTTGGCTGAACAATTTACTCATTTTGGTGAGACTTGAGGTGCATTTGCCCCATACACAGAGAACATCAGCTCTCTCTATACCACTGAACATAGATGACAGCTTGCTTTCACTTTCTCTATTAACAATAGCCTTGAAATTTGCTTCTTTAAATGAGATCATACTTCAAAGACTTTTCAATAATATTAGAAAGACAAGGAAAATTACTTTCAGTGAAATAAGTACTAAATAAAATATGCAGTTACACTGAAATGAATAGGTATAATACTCAAAGTATATTTAGACCAGCAGTGATCTCATTTGGTTCAATATTTTAATGGGTTTGTATTAGAATAAAACATGCTGAGGTGATAAGTTTGAATTGTTAATATAATTTTTACTTTGCAGGTAGTAAGACTTTTCACTATGATGCTTTACAAGTATATATCTTGTATTTAATATGGCTTTGTTATATATTCAATGCCACTACTGTAAGCAGTGATTTAAGTAAGCAAACTTAGCTAAAACTTTTACCACAAGCAGCAAATAGTTAGTTTTAGACACCAAAAATGCTAAAACTCACAGGTCCTACAGGTTAGTAGCCATATGAAAGCCTGTACAAACAAAGCAAAAAAAAAAAAAAAAAAAATGGAGTTGTTAAACTAAAGTGTTCAGTCAAATTTTGCTCATGGAGGTGTTAAACTAGAGTTAAAGTGTTCACTCCATTTTTTCTATGTTAAGGGGGATTTTTATGTACTGTGATACCATGGAAATATACATTCATAAGCTTCCCTTATCTGGCTGTCCACAAAGCCTCCAATAAAACGTAACCATTAGAGACACGATAAGATCTGAAGTTGCTCCAGAGAAATACTCAAATACTTTAGGAGGCTGCTTGATGATTATGCATCCAACAAGTAGAATGAAAGCAAGAGAAAAACAGACTGGTAGTACATTCAGTGAAAGAGATTTCTAGTTTTAGAAGTCTCCCAGAACCCATGGATGCTCAGTGTTTACTGGAAGAGCAGAGACCCCTGTAGATACAAGTAATTACCATCTGCACAGTGCCAGCCCTGTCACTCTTTTGTCTCACTCGGAGATGGCTTGGAGGAAAGTTGTGTCCCTGCAGCTCAGAGGGGATGGCTGTGGAGGCTGATACCATCTAAGCACAAATGACTATTCCCTACTGGGATAATTCCCCTCAGTGGCTCTGGTGACTGCAACCCCAGTCAGGTCACACTGGGACCAACCCCTATCAGAGCTGTCTCTGCTTTTATAGACACAGCCGTGACTGATGGAGACAATGCTCTGAAATTCACTACATTTTAGGGCATTTTCCTGTGATTTTTAAGTGAACACAATTCTAAGGTTAATTATTTAAGAGTTAACAGGAGAGAACAAGCTGTGTCCTTATTCTTCTAAACTATGATTGCCACAGTGGACAGCATTAAAGAAATATTATGTTTATATCAGGTGGCAAATACTTCCACAGACTTCAAAAAACTTAAATATCAAACTAGAGATCAGAGGTTTATTTAATCAGCTAAAAAGAATCTAAAGAGAAAAATAGCCTTTTTCTTCCCCCACAGTAGCTGTCACATCCCTCATTTGGAATACCTACTGCTGCAAATGTAAGCTTTGTTAAGCAAAGCAGGAGTTGGTCTGAAAATTGTCAGCATGACAGAAGATTAGGCATTTTGTGTCTGAGCCAGTGTTCATTGTTATCTGCTTATCTAGCAATCAGTAATTCCTTTTATCTACAGCACAAAACTATTCCAACATGAACTTTCTGCTGTCACTTATAGCACAGTTAGCAGTATGGAAGTATTTTCCAATTAAGCCCACTTGCTCTGATCTTAAACATATTAGTAGCCATAGGTCAAAGAAGCTGGACTTGGCTCTTACTATTGTCATTTTCTTAATAAAACCAAGAAAACAATGAATAAAATCATATAAACATGAAAAGAAAAATAAGGACTCTTCTTTAGGCAACAGCTTAATTCCTTTTAAGTGCAATTGCCTTAAAATAACCCTAAGTCCCATATGGCAAATAAAACTGGTCCAGGGGAATTAGCTAAAATCACCCACACCAACTCAAAGACAGGCGTACAGCTTTCCCATTCCTAACAAAGGCTCTTTAGCAGGGATTGTGCCAGAGCTAAATCTGTAAAAGCTGTACACTCCTCTCTTCAGCACAGGAGCACTTGGTGACACTAATATTTTACATGATCAATGCTAACAGGAAAGAGGGCAAAGGTCTCTGAGTTAAATTGTTCACTGCAGGCACAAAAGCAATGTTGACAGCTTTTTTTATTTTTATTTTTTTCCACCATCAAATTTACATCTCGTACTTGGAGCTGTATATTTGCTGGTCAAAAGGCAGACTCCTGAAATCAGAATAACTTTGATTCTCAGCACTTCTGTTGTTGTTGTTTGGTTTCAAATATGATAGAATTAATTCTTCAGAATCTGCAAAGGTTAAGGGGCTTGTAACATTCTCAATGAGCCCATAACAGTTAAAAATTCACAAGTTTGTTGGATTATGTCGCCATGTATAACATTACACAGCATCTCTAGGCACCACAAGAGGATCAAGTAGTAAGAAGGATTTTGAAGGTAAATATTGAGAAGAATTTCTGACTACTCCAAAAAGCAGCACAGGAAAAAGAAAGGAAAAACCACAGAAGTACAAGAATCCCTAAAAAGCAGTCAAACAAATGGCAAAATAAGTCTGGAAAGCTGGCTTTAGAGTTATCACAGGGAAGTAGCAGCCTAAAGTAGAATCCTGGTACTGAGAGGTTAAGGTGCACAAAACAACAAAAAGACCTAACAGCATGAAACTTTAAATTACTGTCTTCTTTTAAACAATATTTCATTATGGTAATTCAGTGACAAGAATATTTTTTGGCATTTGTTAGATGAAACACCATTTAATTTCAACAATTAATGCAGATGAGATCACATATCTTGAACTACCATATTTTGGAACCCAAAATTCAGAATTATTTCTCTTCATTGTGACTTATTACATGTTTATACTGAATTTTAAACATCAGCTTAAATGCAAGTATATATTAAAAGAGTAAAATAATAAATTAAAAATTACACTCTCTTGACAAAGAGAACTTTCTTGGATACTGTATCAAGATGCACATTAAAGAGGTGAGTCAGAGACTCTGCCAAACTTGTTAAAAACCAATTTGTCAGCTTCCAAAAATGCCTTCTGGTGTTCCTCACAGAAAGATGTGACAGGTACATTTAATGGGGTTTGTTTTTAAAAAGTCTGCAGGAATCAACCACTTCTGCAGAATTGCCATTCTGTCTTAACTTGCATAATTATTGTAATTCCAAGCATTTAGTTCAATGAGGTTCAGGAAAGATTACACTATTTCCACAGAGGAAATGAGCACAGACTTTGCACCTAACAAAAGTTAAACTGAAGTACTTTTACCAAGAGACACTTCCATTTACTCATTACAAAGAAAAAGAAATTGTGTCACAATTTGAGAAAAGTAATTGGGGGATGGATGTGAAGAGTGGGGAAATCAAGTAAAGAAACCCATCACTATTCTGCTTTAGAGCACACATTTAAAGATAGTTTATCAGCTCTTAGGAGTTTTGTCTCCACTTTCATTCACGCCCTTTAAGAAAAATAATATCTACATTCTTACCAATTTTCTATGCATTCTTCACCTATTCACATCCTTATCCAAACATTACAGTTGATTCCTTAAATATAGGTAGAACACCATTAATAATTAAGTGTATGCTTAAGACATCAAATAAATCAGGATTTATAGACTCAGAGCCGATTAATCTTCGCAAAAATCTCTGTGGATTAAGTTAAATCACATTAGAATCTAGGGACAGCATTTGGGAGGTTGTGTACAGGATGGTACAGTAAAGCATCTAAATAAGAGAACTTATTTCTAGAAGGAAAAAAAAAAAAAAAGGCAGCCCAATTTTTGGTGAGATACAAAAGAGAAAAACAATTTAGTCATAATAAGAGGGGACACTGCTCTTAGATTCAGCTGGGAAAGCAACCACCCAAAATTCCTTAAAGTACTCCTAAAGACATTAAACCTGTTCTTGTCAGATCTATAAAGTTACAAATCACCCTCAAGTAACTTTCCAGAAAAAGAAATCTTTGTGATAACATACCCAAGCAAACTTGCCCAAACTACCAACTGATGCATAATGATCCCATAGATGTAGCCAACCTACAAACCTATTAAATGCTTAGCAGGAGAAATCAATTTTGCATATGTTTCTATTAAAAAAATCTTTATAATTTCTATGATTATTCTCAACTTTATCATCAAAATCAAATGTTTTTTTCATTCATAAATCAGAATTTCCTGTCAGGAAAATACCCTGAAAACTTATTTTAATTTTTACTATAAGTATTTAATTATTCTGACATTTGTCTACATGGGTGGCTCTCTACTGCTAAATGGAATAAAGCAGTAAGCAGAAAAGCTACCGTAGCTCTTGCTGTAATGTCAGTGTAGGCAGTGACTGCAATTTGGGATGCAATAGAGTGCCAAAAATTTAACTCACTTATAAAATGCCTGACAGATAAATCAGGGCTTGGGCCATTTTAACTGTGATCACAGAAATTTATGGTCATGAAGTCTTGAAGCAAAATATAATTTATTTAATCCGGGATAAATTCATTCAGATAATTGTCATAATATTCAGCCCCTGAAGAGAAACCAAAGCTGAGGTTCAGTATCAGCTGATATTATATAAAGACTTAAACAGAGAAAAGCTGTTAGAATATCAACAGCATAAAAAGATTTTTACTTATCTCCTAGTTAAGACAGAATGGACTCACATATGAGTAATAAGGGCTTGAACTCTGGTAAAATATATTTAAGTGCTAAAAATGGCAAGAGGCTAGCTATTCCTATCCAAGCTGCCTCTGAAAGCTCCACTTGATACTTCACAAAATATCCAGGATTTAAAATGGAAAAAATGTACCTTGTTTGTGCTCATGTTTTTCCTGCCAGAACATTCTTGTAGCAGCATAAATGTTTTACTTTGTTTTGCTAGATAAGGCACAAGTGAGCTCACGTAAGTTCTTCTATATGGAAGAGAAGTAGCACACTGCCATCTGTGAAATAGACTGAACACTAAAAGCAGCCTGCTCTGGTATCCAGCTGCAAAGATACATCAGACCAATTTCAGTCCCAGTAAATCTAGGCCATGTTTCACTTTTAGTGCCACCTTGCATGGTGTTTTCTTCATGACAGACTCTTCCTACCCTTAATCCTCAAATAACCTCACTCTGTAGTTCTCAACCTGAAAATCCTGTAAATAGGGGTCAGCCTTAGTGTAGGCAGGAAGTTACTTCTCATTATCACCATGCTCAAAAAGCAAAATTGTGGGGAAAAAATGATTGTTTGCTAATTCTGTGGGGAGGAGGAAAACAAAGAAAAAGAGGAAAGCAAAGCAAGTAGAGTGCAGATGAAAAACCAATTCCAGACAGAGTAGATAATCAAGCAAATAATTTAGAGGAGAAACATGAACTACGAAACATGAACAACATGCCAATGTTGGAGGATTTGGGACTGAAGGAATGCAAACCTATGCCATGCTTCTTCCTTTTTCAGTTTCAATCCAGTCACAAATCCTCATGGGCTACCCCAGCAAGAAGAAAGATGCATTATTTAAGGAGGTGCCAGCATGCTGCTGCTGGGAGGAGCAGGTAGCTCACACATGTGAGGGTTTCCCTTTCTGCTGCACAGCACAGCAAACCCTTCTCAGGTCTGCTCATCCCTGTGCCTGTCCCCTGCCAGCATGGCAAAGGTGACAAAGGTGTTGCTGGTGCTTCAGCACCTGATCCTGGAGTGCCCCTGCTCAGCCAGCAGAGCTGCTGCCATGGCCTTGGCCCAGAGACCCGAATTTGGGCAGCCCCTCGCCAGGGCACCCCAGCGATGGGCACTGCTGTCACACCAGCATAAGGCTAGTCAGAAAATAAGAAGCCTGCTTCACATACAGAACAAGTATCTTTTTAAAGCAGGGGGGAAAAGTCATTAAATGTGCCAGCCTACAATTACAACTCAGCTTTTTAATTTAGTAGTAAATAATGCTAAGTAAAAATAACGAATCAGCTACAAACAGAAAAGATGTGAGGTTGTTCTAACCTTTGATACATATCTCCTGCCAGCCACCAGCAGCAATGTACCCTTTTCTCCTAAAAACCTTCCAAAGACCCTTGAATTACCTTGCACCATCAAGGTTATGAAGGCACCAAGACAAACTAGTTGCTTCAATTAGTGCAGGTCTCAGCAGTAGCATTACTTGGCTATAATTTGTGTGCTTGAAAAATGAAATCCATTCTTTTCCTTAACAGACCTAATGGATGAGTAAGATCCTTTCAGCAAATTTCAGTAATATTTTATAACCTTTTCATATTTTTAAGATATTGGCTGCTGGCAAAGCTTCTAGCTGGACAGACAGGCAATTCCCAGTCCTGTGAGGACATTCTTAAGTACAGACACACTTTAAAAGTGTTCTTAGTGAAGGACTCACTATACAGGAGGTTGAGCAATAGGCAGCTTTAGAAAGCAGTGCTGGATCTCAGTTCTCCAAGTGTGCTAGTCTGGTGTGCAAGCCCTGAAGTCAATCAGGAAGCAGAGCAATGCAGAGAAAAATTACCTGAGTCTGGAAAATTTTGGCAAGAGGAGCTACATCTTAAGGCAGGAAGCCTACAGGCCTTTTCCTAAATTTACTTTTATTACACACACAAAAACTTTTATTTATTTGATTAATAAACCCTAAAGTCAGCCTCAGAGGAGGTTTTTGATGTGAACAACTCAGTCTGTGTATGCTTTACATAACAAATACTGAGCTAAAAAAACAGCATGCTGTAGAGAGATTGTTCTAGCATTCTAAAATATCATTGCACTACACTAAGAAAGGTATTGTTAAACTCTTAACGGAGGCATTCTGGTAGTTTATTTAATAGCACTTATTTAAATTGTTCACAAGTGTGCCAAATGAGTTAAAAGTATTCGTACCCTGAGTTTGTGGAACATCAGCAGTGTACAGCAGCTCAAGGCTCACAGGCTGCAAAATTGGTGGGGAGCTATTAATGAAGTGGAGAGACTGCATGCAAGAGCCACATTAGTGCAATGTGACTGTACAGGCAGCCTTGTAACTCAATTTAATGCTTCCCAGAGAAAGCTTAAGCAGAACACAAAGCAGTTACAATAGACTTTCAAACTCTTTTTCTATTATATCTTTCCATTCTAATTGGCTAAATACCCCAAGGTACCAAGCCCCCAGTGACACAAAAACTGTTCTGTTAAAGCCTACCCAGTTGTGAATTACTGTTTTTCTTTATGCACCAAGCTGGTGGTTTGAATTACACAAAAATAACATTACAATGGCAGGAATAACAGTTTGTGAGACAGACTGACAGTGTGTAACCAGCAGTAAGACATAAGATGTTTAAGTAATTAATGGAATATTAACAGTTATTGGAAGAGTATGTTATGATATACATCAAATGAGGGGGTTTAAGGTTAATGCCACGAGTTCTTCAGTGCCTTTATTTTTGAAGTGCTTAACATCTATTACCTGTAGGAGAAGGAATGAGTTTTTCCTTCTGCCTGATCTATAATCCCTGAACATTAGGAAGAATCCAAGCATTTTTAAGTTAATTCACAGCAGAAGGATCTATTTTAGAACTGATAAATTAGTAACCCTATAGTGCTTTGAACTCATTGACAAAGCAATATATTTGTGTATTTGTGAACAGCTGGTATTTAAAGTGACCCATCAGAAAACCTTCAGCATCCAATAGAGACACATCAGGTTACATGTTCATTGCTTTATGAGGATGTCATAATACAGAACTCTGCAAAAGAATTAGACTGTGGAAATAACACTTGAATTTTCTTTAACCGAGGATGCTTACATTGCTGCATCACTGATTCTCACTAAAGTACTATTTTAAGAGTTTTCAGAAAGCATTTAACAGCAAATAAATTCTTCAGGTATGTGTTCCAGCTCCAAAGCGTATTCAGTACTTTTGGAGAGACACTGCAGTGCATTGAAGTGCAGCACAGAGGGATAACAGGAAAGATCACAGGTGTCAGACTTGGTGAATTTCTTGGAGGAAAGGTTAATAATAAATTAAATATAAAATATAAAAGTCATGGAGAAAATTAAAAAATAACATGGTGAAAAAATTAAATAACATGGTGGAAAGTAGAAAAAACTTCAACTTCCAATAGTGAATATGAACCAAGTATCACCTTTTCTTTTTTTAAGTACCCTCTGCTACAAACACCGTCTTTTTAAGAGCTGCAGGTGATATTTTTCAAGACATCAAGAACCAATTTAAGAACTTTAGAAGTGGGCAATAGACAGTGTGTTCCAGTTTTGTGTGCACATATAAATTATGAATCAAAACTATATTTGAGAAGAGCTGGCATGTATTTTACTTTTTTGGAAACTTGAGTTTTGCTTCAGATTTTTCATCTCCACTCAGGAAAAAGTTATTCTTGGTCAGAATCAATAACATACTGAACATGGGAAGGAAGGGAAGAAACAAAAGCAGAGTCCCATGTCAGAACAATTCCTATGATTGACATTTTTAAAATATTCACTTTCAAAACCCAGATAGTAAATAACAGCAGGAAATCTAAGAAGAATGGTTTGGTTTACCTGAAAATGAGGGGCTTTTGCCTTAAAGAAGTCCACTGCTTTTCAGTGAGCTTTGGAAAAATAGTTTTCAGATTTATAATTTACACAAATATTAGTCCCTAAATTGACTTTTTTAGTGTTTTATGAATTTAATCACTTCAGTATTGAGGAAAAAGAAATTTGCAGAACACAGCATTTAATGCAGAAGGTATTTTGGCTATTGCTGGCTTGCTGAATTAGAGTGGGCAAAGCTTCTCATAGAGCAGCCACCTGCCCTTGCTGTGATGCCTACACACCAAGGGGACATAGATCATGTTGACAAGTTTCTCTGTAAATGTATAAACGTGCAGTAAGGTAAAGCATGCTGCTGAACAGTAACACCAAATGTGGCACCTCAGGAGGGAAAATAATCACTCAGCTCTCTTCTGATTCATGCAGCCACTTTCAAGGCAGTGCTAACATTGAGCAGGCATGTAAGATTCAGGCCAGGAAGGCTGACTAACACACCAGAAATCTTACTGTGAGAGACCTAAGCTTTTCTCTAATGTGCAATAACTGTAAACATTCCAGAAACTTAAACAGGCAAAACCTTCAGTATTTTTTCTAGAAAATCTCAGAGTAAGGAGAAGCCAGACTCAGAGGGATGGGTCCAGCTGACAAGTGGCACTCTTGTAGCCTGAATTACAGAGCTGGTTCAAAATTGAGCTCAAGGTCAAACATCTGTGCACCCAGCACGCAGAAGCATTCCAGAAGGCTCCTTACAATTTCAGGAGTTAGGTGCTCCCTTCAGGAGGTGTCAGTGAAGTAGACTCAATGCCAGCCTACGACCCCTTGGAACACAGAGGAAGCTTAGCAACAGAAGCCAATGCTGGGCAATGAAGTTTGCACTGGTGTCTATTAATGAAGGTACACAACCACAAAGAAAGAGAAACATGGGTATTTGGCAGCCCCCAGGACATTAAAAAAAAAAAAAAAAACACAAAAACATGGTGAGAAATTAATTATTAAATCTTCCCAACATTCTTCCATCTTTCAAGCACCCAGGCCAGGATTCTGAAATTTCTGTGGCATTGTATTCAGATGTAGGCTCTGGAGTACTGAACAATAAACTTATAAATATTTCACTCAGAATTTTTCTGTTACCATATTGCAAGTGAAAAATCTTAATTCAGACTCCAACAGTCAGACAAAGGAGTATAAAAGCTAGGGATGGCATGAAAAAAAGATGCTTTGAAAGCCTCTCCCCTGTTGAATTAAAGAGCTTGGAAATACAGAAATACAGTATAACCAGAAAAGCACTAAAAATGTTTTTCAGTGTTTTCTTTTGTACTCATTCTTATTGTTCTCAACTGTAGAGAAGAAAATGTGTGAGTGGGAGTAGAAATGACAGAACTGTGAGTGATATATTCTCTATCAAAGGAAATTAGTGGCAATTGTCCAAGAATCAAGTGCAAAATATTTATAACCATTTGTAATCCACGTTTGTTAGATTGATTAGCTTTTACACACAATAGCTATTAACTTTTTTAAGTGACATATTTGATATACAAAACCATGCAGATGCAAGTATGAAAATCTTATGGCACAGCATGGATACTTAGGAACTTCCTGCTTGCCTGTCACTTGCTACCTTTTGCAAGGTGATCTGAAAATTCTCAAGTGCATGCAGCAGCAAAATTGATAGAGACTTCAAATTCATGAGAAATCCAATTGCTTTCTTTCAAACATTCTGAGGAGGTGGTTTATCTCCAAGTAAGGCAGGAATTGAGTGCAAAGGTTGTGAGCTAAAATGGGAATATACAGTTGTGAAGTAGCAGGGAAAGGATACTAGAAATGTTTTAGAATTGAAGTAATTACTTATAGTCTGTATAATATCTAATTCACTCCTCAATTAATTTTCTTGTTTAATGAAATGTGTAAAGACAAGCTGTGCTACACCTGTTTGACAGTCTTTTGTAGTTTCTCCCACACATTTTTATTTGAAGTACTTGAAATCTTGGTGTTTGTTCTCAGTGGATATCTCCAGAAACACTGAAAATTTTGGGACTAAGAGTTTAATTTTTAGTTTCATAGAAGTTAATCTTTAGGTGGCTGTATAGGATTGACAAAAATGTTTGGAGAGAGACTGAAAGAAAGCAGTAGTCCAAAATCTGAGACGGAGGCTTGGATTGCTTTCTTTCTCATCTCAAGCAGCATAATTTCAATACAAGGCTGCCAGTGCTAGATTCTAGAAACACTCAAAAATAAAATGAGTAAAAAGTAGTCAGAGAACAGCTCCTTCCTTCCCTCCCCCACTCCTCTCCAAGATCCACCGGGAGCATATCCTGGGAATGAGGAACATTGATGTGGAAGGTACATCAAGGGTAATCAGGTCTAGTTGCCTGGCACACTGCTGTTATTAATTATTGACTATCTCACAGTGACCTTCAAGCAGTACTTCAGAGAGAAAAGACAGTATGGGTCAGACTAAAGCTCTCAACTCCTCCGAGTGTTTTCTGTGCCTGCACAGATATCTGCGCTGTATAGCTGCAGTAATGAAATAAAGTGAAGTTACATAGAGTTTGGAGTGCACACTTGACCTGAAGACATAGCAACTCATCTTTTCTTGACATTATTCTCAAGTGAATTAAGAATTTAATTACAAATTTTGACTAAGTTATTCCATGAGAAGTAATTCAGGAACTCTTTCCTCTGAAGATTATGAACACATAGATAAGCTGAAGAGTTAGTGATAAAAGTGCTTCAAAATAGGAAAGAAGTTGTGATTTTTCAGAGTCAATTAGAGGACATTAATAGCCCAAGGAACGGAAAATAAGAAAATCTGAAGAGTTGAAAAAGCATTGGAAATTATTCTGTTGAATTGCAGTAAAAAGAATGCTATAGGCTATTCAATAAAAGCACACAGGGAGTGATTCAGCTCAGTTCCTAATTTATTCATAAATTACCTTAGCACTCCCTTAGAAATCATAATATAGGGCTACATGGAGCAAGGGCAGCATAATTCAACAGACCTTCATCTGTGCTTAAACTGGAAATACTGCATGCCTTACAAGAATTAAGTCATTCAAGTAGATTTCTCAAAGAGCTAACTTGGCTTCTCCAGCCAACTTTTTTGAAAAGGAGCAGAAAACCTACCTCACCCAGGCAACCACTACAACCCATTTTCCAGGGCAGCATAACACAACACAGAACTCAAACTTTTCTGTATGTGAGCTACTTAAAGGAGTAGATTGCATACTAAAATCTGATAATTGAGCTGATATCAAAGCTCATAAAGCTACTAGCCTTGTTCTGATCTGTTAAAGTAGATCAAACCACAGTGAAAAAAAAAAAAGCCAGGTTTCTTGATATGAAAATCTATATACTTAAACATGACATATCATGTTGTAGAAAAGCCTCCTACACAACTGAAGATTTAACTTCTAAAACTGCTTATAAATATTAATACAATATCATAATCCATTTAATTCTCAACATCTTTCTAAATTTGCAACAAGGATTTCGCAAGTCAACTCTTTCATCTTCAAATACGTGTTAAGATGTCAAGACAAGAGCTGTCACTTTAAACCCACCTGCAGGCTTTAAAAAAGACAGGGTGCAACCTACTGGTAGAGTTACAGTTAATTCCCCAGAAAGGTTCTTGACAAAACTCTAGAGGATCAAAAATCAGGTTTACGCACACATAGCCTTGAAATCAATGATTAAATAGGGCCAGTCTTGGATATCTTTGCTTCTCTGACACAAAAATAGTACCTGAACTTGGAGGTCTTCAGGTCGAGTTTACACAGCTTCATTACTAACAAAACTAACTTCTGCATTACTTGAATACATGTCCCAATAACAAGGACTGTCTCCTAATTTATTGTCAGAATCTTTGTGACAAAGCACAAACTTGCTCAGTTGCTTTGAAGAAGAATGCTCCCCTACTCCAAAAGGATCAGGAAACATGGCAAGTGATGAGAAGTTTATCAAAATTAGGACCAAGAATTAATAGTGTTTTTATCAACTAGATCTAGGTCTCCTATGTGACGTCATCCTATTTATCACATTAAAAAAGGCCAAAGTTAATTGGAACAATAACGAATTTCCCTGTTTCTCAATTCAAGAAACCAGCAGATGAACAATTAATACAACTTATTATTTTACTTGGCTAAGGAATGCCTCAGCAATTTACAAGAGACATCACTCCTAACTCCAGCCAGTGGTGTTTGCCTCCTTTAATAATTGAATAGTGAATTATTTGAATTATATACCTTTCTATATTAAGACCTAAGAGGTCTATAACTCCCATATACTTGGTTAATTATCTTTAGAGCTCTGGCTCCTATTAAAACTTGAAATAGGCATTAAAATGCTGTTTTGCATGGGGATTATGGTGCTATCTTCACACATAGAAGACCTCAGCATAATCATATATTTAATACATAGTTCATGGAGGGAAGCAAGAGAAGTGCAGCACATTTCTTTCTTAGCAAATACACACAACACAAATTCCACACTATATATAGTCTTAACTTGCAGCATAAGTCTTCCTACTGTTCTGTTAGTGTGAAAGTCATGAGTAATATGGTCATAAGAACAAAGCTGTTAAAATGTTCAAGATAAAATATTTATGCACAAAGTAATTTCCTGCCATGCTACCCTAGTACTTCAGTTTGTAAGGAATTAATCTGAATAGATGCAGGTTTAGGCACCAAGATGGTCCTGAATGTCAATCCAAATTATCTGTATATCTTCATCCAGCATCATTGACTTCTAAGTCACAAACACAGGCTGCCATTACATTCTGAACTGCAACAGTACCTCCAAAACACTTGCTTAAATGCCAGAGGCCAGGACAGTTAGTTTTGAAAACTGGCAATTCACTGATACAATCATCCCTCAAACAACGAAAAAAAAGAGTTCAGAATTCTCATTGAAAAGTTTGTAAATATTGCAATGTAGACCAGGTTTGAATTCACTAAACATTGCAAAATAACACTGTAATGTCTAACAGAGAAATTAAGTACTCCAACACCTTCTGTTGGGTTTTGGCAGATTTTGTTGTTTTTCTTTTAGTTTGGTGTTTTCTGTCTTTTTGTTTTTTCTTCCGCTTAAAGCACCACCATAATATTGTCTTCTCTAAAGTTTGTTGACATGAGTAGGTTGTGAGTGGTCTATTACTTTGATTTCTGGGGTTTTTGTTTTGGTTTTTTGGGGTTTGTTTTATTGTTTGTTTGGTTTTTACACTGTTTTATCAACATTCCTGTCCAGAGGAAATTTGAGACATTTGTCTTGAACATTAAGCATTCAAATGCAGGGTAGGAAAGAGAAACAAACAGGGTTCTCAGTGTAGAAAGGAAGACATTAGAAAGTTATTGAAAAAGTACAACTAAACTTCTTCACTCACATTACTAAGAACTTTCACCAGTTCTTCCACATAGTAGTATGATGGGCCCAGACATCTCAATTAATCACATTGCTTGGCACAAACAGCACAGTTCTCATGAAACTTGCTAACTCTGTAATTTCTGTGACTGAAAAGGCATAAACCAAAGTAAAAAGAGACATACCTCAGATAAATACAAAGCCAGGTGCTTGACACTTTTCTTTTTGGATAACAGTAATCTATTTCTGTATTACAGATGTACACACTACAAAGTAAAATAAACGAATGGCAAGATTTAGAAGAACACCAAACCCCAAACTTACAACTCCCTAATTCTTGCAGGCTGTATTTAGAGTACCACAGCAATTCCTTCAGCCATGCAGAGTGAGCAGCTATGGAGCAATGGCTGGAACATGTGAAGCAGAAATAGACCCAGCAGATTTCTGTTTCTCATTGGAGCAGTTTGTGCTACAAACACAGCTGCACCACAATTACCACTGCACTCAAATCAGCACACAGCCACAGTAAATAGAGGTGGCACTTCTAAAATTCTATTTACTTTTTGAGATGCATAGTATTAACCAGTGAGGCTTCAGCACAAAACTAGATATAACAGGTACAGATTACAACACTCCTTATACCAGATCATCAGCATTACTTCTGAGGAGATAATGCCACCCAAAAATCAGAGGCCCATTACTTTATGCTGGAAAAAATACATTTTGTGTCTGTACGACTACCAAGTATCAACACCAAATGGGACTATTACACTAATAAATCATTATATTTGAGGTATTACATAGTATTTTGTGGCTTTGAGTTTTTGGTTTGGTGCTTTGGTTTTTTAAACTCAGATACAAAGACTGTATTAGTCACATTCTTTTTTCTGGGAAACATATCAGGGAAAATAGAAATGTAAGAACACTCCCTGGCATTCATCCCTTCACGAAGCATGACAGAAATTTCTGAACTTTAAGAAAATGTCTTTTGATCCACTGAGCAGCAGTGAAAATCCTTTCTTTATTGGCACATTTATCAGAACAATGTTCTGGTTCTTCACATTCCTTGCTTTGTGCATTTACCAGAAAAAGAACAAACCCCTTTAGAATGGCTTCAGTCTCCCAGATGCTTTGTTTAGACATCTGCAGCGCCCTGTGAAATCAATCTCACCATGAACATGTCTATATTTAGACCCCTGAACTGCACAAGTGTTTTACTGCAGCGTGGCGCTTGCATAGAAATACAGGCCTAGGGCCACCAAAGCTTCGTCAGTTCACGCTCTGAACTAGAAAAAGTTCATGCCTCATTTCTTCTCACTACTTCTCTACCTCCACTGCCCACTCTTGCTGTAAATAAGTATATTTTGGCATTCTTGGTGCCTTCTGCCTCCAGCATCTCTAATGGGGTAGCTATTTACCACACTGCAGCTCATCAGGTGGCTGTCATTTCAGTATTGCTTTATGTGCTGCATGCGTCAGATTTTTCATTTGCTGGCAGGAAGTCTGAGCAATGTGTCCTCAGCAAGGATTCACTTATTTCCCTCATTGCTTCCTGAAGAAGTTGCAAGACATGGATAATCATTCACAGGATTTCTTGCTGAGTGCTTTGGACAAATGTGTCACATTGAGTTATTCTGCTCTCTGATAGATATTTGAACCTTAAAAATGTTTAAGCCAAGATCGACAGTTTGAAAGTAATAGATCCTTGGAGGAGAGCAGCCTTGAAAGAGAATTATAGGCTACAGAAGACACAATAAAAGCCCAGGCAAATCTTGTGGCAACTCTGTAAACATACCCAGAATAGTCATGAAATAGATATCTAGCAGTAATTTTGTAGAAAAGGGCAATTTTGCCCCCCTCCAAAGTTATTTTCCAGTACCAACTACCACAGAAGACTCAATTACAATTATTCACAATTCTCACCACAGGTGCTGTCATTTTCCTACAACACAGAGGAGATTATGGGTCTAAGTATGCTGCTGTCACAGGAAAGGATGTAGGGTTGGGACACCAATGGCTTGTCTTAAAAACATCAGATATAAGGTTCTGCACACTTCCTTTCCATAGGATAGCCACGTGGTTGGTTCTCCTTTAAATCACTAATAATTTATTAAGGACAACGGAAATCAGACTCAGATTATGAGTTTTGAGCCAAGAGTTAAACAACAGAAAGCACAATTATATGGCATGTTAGCATAAGCATAGGAATTCTTACCATCCATTAGTTTATTCCCCATTCCTTCCTTCATAAATCAATGCTCACAATGAGTTTATTTCTCTTAAATAAAAGAACAACTTGCAAAACATTAGAGCAATGAAAGTTAATCCTTACACATCTGTCAGCATAAGCCATTTTATCTCCCTCAATAAACATTAAGTGCAGAAAGTTGAAGAAAAGTTTTTTTTTTCCAATATTGCTTTACTAACCAAGATCAGATTCAGGAAAGGATTGCTTTACTAACCAAGATCAGATTCATTTCACTTTTGAGGAAAGTGAGCTGGGACATCAAAGTGAGCAGGACCTCACTCGCCAGCTGACACTGACTGTACTCACCTACAGCTAGAGAAACATCACACAGACATACTGATTTAACCAGCCTGTTCTAGTCACACCAACTGTATTTTGTTTGGATAACTCTATAAGTGATTCATTTGTAAGAATATATTGCTGTTATGACTTCATTAAGTATTGTCTTGTTTATGCTGTTAATTTCAAATTTAAGAGCGATAGTGCCCAAAACAAAAAGTAGCTTCAGAAGAGGCTGTTAAACAGATCCTTTAATATGTCTCCTTATAATTACACCTTTATCTTTAATGCAAATGCATCAAGAATAGTTTAAAGACCAAAACCATTCTAAGTAGCCCAAAAAATCCCACCTGAATAGGATATCAGTGAATAGCCATTGGAATCACAAAACATGATCATAAATGAATCAGAGAGATTCTGCCATCTCCATTGCATCACTCCACGGTTTCAAAGAGTTGTGTTCTAATAATCTAAAGTCATCTACAAGAAATTGTCAAACAGACTAGAAAATGTGAATTCAAATGTGATTCAAAGTGGAGCTCAGTGAAGTTCCAAAGCCTGAAGTAAATGCAGGTTTAGAACTCATTCTTTCAAATAAGCTTTAATTCAGGCCTATACAATCTACAACTGCAATTACTTTTCTCCCCCCTTTTTGATATTAGCTCACATATTTTGTCTTATATTAAATTTGCTGCTGACATCTCAGGTGAGGACAGTGGCTTCCTAAAGGTGATGCAGCATTTCACACAATGGGTACTTCAGTGCACTCACCTTTAACAGCACACAAACTTTGCACATTTACGTAAAGTTTGAGCAGGTACATTCTTTCAAATTCAAGTTTTTGCACAAACACCAGTATTGGGCAATTATCTCTGCCCTCAATTTATTCAAGCTAACATGAAATCCATCAGGAGTTTCCCACAAAGGCTAAAATCATGGGTTTTAGCATTTTATGACCACATAGCTCAATCTAATTCCTACAGTTTCAAATCGCTTGAATGAACTTCGAAGTTGAGCTAAGTAATAATGTCTTGGGTCATTAACTTGAACACTGCCAGCTTGCCCTCATGATTGCATTTACTTTAATTAATGTAAGGTAGTAATTAATGGCACACTTAACAGAAAGGACTGCTTTAGCACATTGCCAGTTTTTAACAAATAAAGCAATCTCAAAGTGTTTCAAGCAAGGCTGGAAATAATCTGTTGCAGGTGGCAAGTGCAGGGACAAAAAGGCTAAGCCAGTGTTTTGTGGGTTTTTTTCTAAATTTCGGTGCAGCAGGTTTAATTGCCATGCTAAAATCCTTGCCCACATTTTCTCACATTTCTTTTGATTTTTGCAATAATAAATTTGGTTTATAAAAAACACTTCAGCATGCATTCATTGGTTCTATGTAAAATTATGAAAGGGTTGGAGACAGAAGTATAGTTATTCTACCATAGTAATGAGGACATCAAAACAGAACTCATTAAATAACTGTGTACCAACCTCCTACTACCCTGAACAGCTCTTTTAACAAAAACACTTGGTATTCGGACCTCATTCTCCCCTAATCCATCTTTTGCAAGGTTTCAGCTTCTGGTGGAACTTAGACCAAGCCAAGCTTTATTCATGGGATGAGCGTCTTCAAAACCACTTAATCTTCCGTAAGTTTTTGAGGGGAAAAAGACCTAAAAAAAGATAGTACTTCCACTAGCAGAAATAAATTTAAGATATAAAAACAGCAGTTTGGTACATGATAGAAAATTCATTTTCTAAATACTCTGCTCCACAAAAACACTAATCCACACGATGACTTCCAACTTGAAGACTGATTACTAAATTTTCCAAAGCCAAGAGACATTGATTGTGTCAGCGTAGCATTTAAACAAAGTATTTGAAGAGAATACTCCTTGACAGACCTGAGTCAATTATTTGAACTGGCAGAGTGTACAACACAACATTCACATGAGACACAAAATTCGATGCTAGAACGAGGTATCAAGTATAGCTGATATACAAAACAGTAACACAAAAGGAAACTCATCAAGGGGAAAGCTCATTTCTTTGACTTTTCCTTCTCCATCCTGAAAGACAAACTGAGAGCATAGGCCTACTAAGGTCTGTATGACATTATCACAATAATCATTATCCCAAATGTTTTCACTGGCAGGGGATGAGAGAATAAAGACCTAGGAAGCAGAAAAAATAATTCCAGATATAAGATGACTTCTGGATGATTCAGAAAGAAATCTGTCTGCCAGCATTAAGAACAATTTTCTTTGAGAGCCATCTGTGGGGAAATAACTGCACCTGAAGCCTGGCAAAAAGCACATTTTTTTCTTAATGACTCATTAGTTCACTTTCTCCTCTGAAAATGATAAAGCTTCCATTCCTGTATTTGGTGATGAGGTTAAAATACCGGGAGAAAGTGAGAGAAAAATGGCAAAAAACCAAAGGGACAGCAAAGAACAGGTGGAAAATTGTTGCAGAGGGAGATGCACCACATGCTCCCAAACCTTTGTTTTTCCTATTTCCTTCCACAAGATTGCTCCCTGCATCACAACAATGGTGAAGGGTACATCTGGAGATGTTAAATATCATGAACAGGGTGGGAGTCCTTCCACACACGCATAACCAGGGAACAATCTCAGAAGCACCTCACTAAGTCCCCATCTTCTGGTCCATGTTCCATCCCTAGGTCTGCAGGCAGACTCTGACAGTGCAGAAGAATAAGCTCCACTCCCATTTGTGAACTTGTATTTTCTTTACAGCCTCAAGTACTAACAAGGAACACATCTGTTTAGAATAAATGCAGAGATTTAGTGTACACCGAAGTACAGTCTAATATATTTGGGAGTAATAGAATAATTATAAAAACATCAATAATCATAGAGAGTTTACTGGCCTGGCATCAGAAATCATATAATTGCAAATACTCAAAACCTCTAAATCTAAAATCCAGAGTGCATAAGTACAAGCTGGACCTAGAAAATTAGTTTAAACAGATACTTAAGGAGAGGAGAACTCTGATAAAGTCATGAATTAAAGCAGTCACCACAGGACAGACTGCAGAAATGACAAATAGTTATAATATTTTCATCCAGCTGTCAGTTCCAAGAGATATCACAGCATGGGGACCTTCTATAGTCACATCATTGTCATCTCATCCTGGCCTCTTCACTTGGTTATTGTCACCCTGTATCCTGACTACCCAGAAGGAGGTATAGTAACCAAGAGACTGCTGACCAGAGCATACAAGCTGCCTGGCACCAAAATCATCCACCATTCTCACTTTTGGATGTAATATCAGGCAATGCACTTCTGAAGGAACAGAGCCAAACAAATCAGACTAAATTAAAGTAAGGACAACTGAAGATTACCTTGTTAATAGACAAGATACCAAGACTAAAAAAACAAAATATAAATTATTATCTGTGTTCATCTATATGTATAGAAATAAAAGAAAATATTTAAGAGGAAAAACAGCATCCAATTATTTAGAATACTTTAAGCTGGAACAAAAAAAATGCTGAGCAATGAGCTGTAGCTCACTATCACATACACAGACAGGAAAAAGTCTCAGTGTCCATGACTTAAGAGGTTTCATCTCTCTTCTAGAAGTTCCGCCACTAGTCCCACCTAAGAGATGCACTTGGCAAACCGTTCCTTCAGGCATAATAGCAACTGGAGTGGACAGTAAATAATGAACAATAATCAGTAAAAAAATATCAGTAAATAATGAATACTATCTGACTGAGCTCACTCAGTCAAGGGGCATGATCTGTTTGCTGCACCATTGGTATTTTTATGATGCTATTTTACCTTGGTTTCTCACATATCTTTCACAGCTTTCATACAGCAGTATTAACCCAGCACTTTTAAAGTGGTTCCTTCAAAACTGCATGTTGGACAGCCCCACCCATCATGTTGGTGTAATTTCAGAGGACACACTTGGGGATAGATTTGGATGTATATGGCATCAAGCTCTGAACTAATGCTTCAGAACAGCTTTGTCAAACCGTTTCAAAAAATACAGTTTTTTTCCTTTCCTTTGCACACAGACCTCCTACATGGAGCTGAAAACCCCAGAGCTTCTAGCTAAATCATCTGGAAATCACTTTGCAGTTCAAACCACAGTGTAATCCTTCCCCTTGACAAGATGCATGCCAGGCAAAGTCTGACAACACACAAGGGCTTTCAACCCAGTAAATCCCAGGAAACTGTCCACAATGGAGTTTCTGACTCTCTGTAGCTCATGTCCTTTAAATTTCAGTGTAACATAGTTAAAATAGATATTAAATAAAAAAGTTAAAAACAAAAAAATAACCAAAATCCAAATTAAGCTAGTTTCATACTTCTGCTCCATAGACACAGAATTTAATTTGATGAAGTAGTACAAGATGTGATACATGCAGAGTGACAGAAGTCACCCAACTTCAGCATGCCCACATGTGCAGACCTCAGTGATGCCCACAGAGGCTATTTCTCATGCCCAATCACACTGAACATCAATGAACAGAGTCAGCTTTAATTAGTTCTTCACTGGCTTTGCAGCAGGGCTTGCATAGGTTTGTGTTTGGGGCTGTGCTTTTGTGGGTCGAAGTTTCTAACAGTGAGCAGAATTGGAAATTGTTGGCAGGCTTACAGAAATAACACAGATGAAGTGTGACAGGAGTCAGAGTGCTAAGCTAAGACTTGCTGTAATTGAAACATCAGGCAATGGAGAGGCTGATTAAAATCAACATTTCCATCTGACTATTTTGGCCCTCCAGGAGATGGTCCAGAGACCAAATTGCTAGAAATTAGTCATGCCTTGCTCATTACCCCAAAGGCACAGACTTGCATACAAGACTTTGAACACATAACTCAAAAAGCTCACTGTTGTCCAAATGGGACATTTTTAAAGCAAAGGGACATAAAGAACAAACACAAAAAAAATCCCAAATTCACCAAAACATACAAAAAACCTCACCAGATTTAGATAATATTTCCTTTGTTCCTTTCAAAAGTGTTTTTACTCAACATCTGTTGATTTAATACATATCCTACCCACATCAGGATAAAAATGCATAAATGATTATGTTTTGCCATCACTACACCCAGAAATAGTGTAGTCAGTAACTAAATTTTGGAAAGTCATGAAGAAATTCTGATACAGATTAAATTACTGGAAACCAGGTACACAGCTTTTATCTCCATTGCGTTTGTATAAATCCTAAAGTAAACTAAGTACATATAACATACACAAGGTGTCACAACATATGCATGAAATATCTAACTATATATGATATGTGTATCAAAGCTGTAGCAGGAGGAAAAATAAGTTCCCAAAACCTGGGAAAAATTCTCTTATTTTACTTGAAAGGAATAGTTTTCTTGAATTTTTTAATTTTAAGCTCTGCATACATCAAGTGAAGTCCTAAATTAGGTATTACCAAAGATCCTTTTCTGATCACTAGATTACCAAGGGATAAAGTTAGAAGTTTTATTAAATCCAGAAGTTTATATTATTCAATAATGAACTAAAGTTCAGGGCTTAAAATTTTTGGGGAAAAAATTAAGGCAATAATGATTCATGTAGTTGCTGAAATTTCTAGCATCAAACTATGTTTAAAATGTAATATAAAACTACTGAACAGCTTTTGAGTTACAGATAATGCCAGATGATTATTTAGCCTCTTTCGAAGCTAAGGAAAGGTTATATTTCCTAGACATTTCCCCCTCCTCTTTGAGTCAGTAAAAAACCAATAAGGCCTCAAGTCTAGAGAGGTTCCATTTGTTTCCAGACTCATTATTTGTAGAGCCACTAACTTCCTGCAAGAATCTTTCCTTTAAAACAAACATTTATTTGTCAAGGGCAGACTAAAATAAACTTTCTCTGTGATGCACACAATAAAAAATTTCCTTTGTGAATACAAACTAGTATCCTCAAAGCATGTTTCAACTGAAACCAAACAATGAATGCTAAGATCTCCTATTCTTCCTTATAAATATTGAAAATTGTACATAAAAAAAAGTCTAATGAGAATTCTTTTCCTAAGTTTGCCTCTAGTACCCAAGATGTACATGCACCAAGACCAACTGCAATGCATCAATATCACATTAACACAAAAAAAACCAAGATAAACAGTCAAAAATTAGTTTTGACACTTCCTCCCCCACAATTTTTAATTGCTCTAGCAAGTCCTCTACCAAGATTGGTATTCATTTCCTGAAAGCAGAGCTGTTGCATGACAAACAGCACATTACTTGTGACCAGCAAAGCAGTCTTTACTGCTCCTGTCTCATGAATAAATATCATAACCAACCTGAGAAGTGGGCTTCCATCAATATAATATGTTTATTATATATAATTCAAATGAGAAAAAGTTATGTTTCAATGATCCATGATATTTAAAATCATGGTGCTTGACTGCAACTATCAGCACCACAGCAGGATACCCAGTATGAAGCAAAAAACCAATTTCATTTCCAAAGGGTTCTCTGGAAACCAATTTTGAAGTTTTGAAGTAAACAAAAAAAACCCCACTGAAAGACTGCTGTAATAGCATTTTGAGCCTATTCTACCCCTGTGCACAACATAACTTCACATCTTAGCAGCCTGGAAAAGCAATACAATTATAATCCCAATATTGAGGGTTTGTTTTTTATTTTTAATACCCTGAGCTGGGAGGGATCCACAAGATTTCCAGAAATTTCCTTTCCCTCACTGTTAGTTTGGACTTGCCAATACGGAGGGACCTAGAAATAGTCTGTTGGTCAGGACAGAGCATTTTGCAATTTTTCATCTAAAACATTAAGAGGTTTTTACAGTGCTGGTCACTCCATTGTCACTCAGAGTCCAGCCCATATTACAAATTGTTTCTGAAGAAATAAAATTTGAACTGACATGCACTCCACTAAAAAAAAAAGGAAATAACCCCCCCATATGGTGTCTGTTGTAGAACGAAAACAAGCATCATGCCTACACCAGAAGTTCATTGTTAAATGTTTTTAGTATACTTAATTGCAAAGATGGATCAATAGTTCAGCTACTGATTTAATATTTCATTAAGCTAGGGGACACTACCCACTCTGGTGACCTGCCACAGAGAACAGATTTAATGACTGAATTGCATCTTCTGAGAATTCTTGATTACAAGGTTACTTCTGATCTGCAGTCAGACTGAGATGATCTTTTGTTAAAGGTGTGATTCTATAACACACAAAATTGTCATTAGAGAAGGCAGCAGCTTTCTGTTCAATAAAGACACATAATTTACATTTTAATTATTGAATCTGGAGACAGCATGTCTGAGGGGGAATCTGCAACACCATTTAAGACAATTTTTGCAATATCACTAAACTGCTAAGTTTATGAAACCACTCTGATTAAATGATAAGCATTTTCTTGTTGAACACGATGATACCAACCAAACAGGAAATTGGGGGTCAAATTCATTGTCCTTCTCATTCCAGTAAGGCAATCTAAACCAATCATGATTGCAAAGAATCTACAATTAAACAGAAATTACAGCACAGAGAATTCTTTATAAACATCACAATGTATTCAAATTCAGTTATTGTGATAACTTAGGCAGCAACAAGCTCAAAATGAGCAGTGTTTGATAACATCTACTCTGAAGCAATCTAGAAAAAAGAAACGTTTTCTTTTTAGCTCGATTTTTTGAAAGAGAGATATGGAATTTGTAAGGACAGTACATTTCTTATATAAAAAAACCAGATTGAGTTTTCAAGTATTCCTTATAAGAACAAACCCAAAAAAACCCCAAAACAAATGAAAAAACACTAAGCTGAAATTTTGATACAAGCACAGTAGCTGAGGAGTGAATAGGCAATGGGACATACAGAATCATGAAACATCTAAAACTCTTATATGGATCAAGCCATTAAATCAAAGGTTAGAACAAAACCATCCAGCAGTATATCCAAATCTCTCTAGAACTGGGATAATCCAAGGAACAAGCAAACAGACTCCCGCCAGCAGCAGGAGAAGGGTTACTTCCATGATGTCTTTACTTGCTAAAGAAATAAAGATACTGCACAAGTCACTATTTTTAAGACATTACAGCTCTCAGGAAATCAAGCAATGTGTTTCATAGGGTGCATTTAACAGAAATAATGACGCATCACTGATAACAAGGGGTTTGTTTCAGGGTTTTACTGTTCTGTTTCACTTGAGGCAGTTATTCCATCTGTTGAACAACACAAGGGAGAAGGGGAAAGGTGTGAAAAAAGGTAACCTTCCTGCTTCTCTTTTGAAAACTTTTTAAACCTCACTTGTGCTTTGTGCCTTTGAAGCCACTCCTCCACCCTCAACAACCAACAGATTACAACTACAGCAAATGTTACCTGCCATAGACATGGGCCAGCATCTGATGCCCAAAGACAGCTTTTGAAAATTAAAACATTTTTCCCCATACACATTGTAAAGTTTATTTCTTATTTATACCATAAGTGTAATCCTGTTTTCACCAGGATGACCATTGCATCAATTCTAATAACAATTTTAGTTTAATTTACAAGAGTTATTTACATTGAAAAGCAATTTCAGACTCTCTAGCCTCTAGGCTTAAAGCTAGAAGGCAATTTGCACTCAATATATTCCCTTAAAATCACATCCATTTTTCCCCCCAAGAGTGCTTCTTTTGTACTTCTTGTTCATCTTAATGAGATTTGAACAAGTTATTTAAGAAGCTATAAATCCCAATTGAAGATTTGACTGATTTTTAAGCAACTTAAAATACTTTATTGTAGAGCCTTAAGTCTCAGATAATAATTTTCTACATAATATTTAAATAATTAACCTGTTGCAAAACGTGCTCTTTATAAAGTAAGCCTCCAGAGCACAGCTATAAAATGACTTTGGGACTAAGAGAATGCATCATATTACATTTCTTCCATGTTGCAAGGTTTCCTCTTTTTTAACATCAACTTATTACTATGTACAAGTATACCACAAGCTAAATTTTTGTTGCATCTGTATTATAAACACTCTTATCTTCCACACTATTCATTTCAGATAATGCTCTCTTCAAAGAGCTGACTGTAGGCAGGGAGGAAAGGAAGAATTATCATCCCTGTGCAGGCAGGAATCAGGATCAGAGAAGCTTAGCTACCTGTTGGAAGTGATACAAGAGCCAAGCCTTCCTCCAAAGCAACCTCTGCCTCAAGACTGGCATTCCTTTCAAAGCAGTCTAGGAGGTTCCTAAAACACATCTTGAAATAACAAGGCAATCCACACCTGGATTCAGACAGTCACGGGTCTTTCTGCACAATCAAAATTGTTTATTAAATCTAAACCCAGCCCAAATTCATTTACTCGGGAAGTTACCCAATAGTCCGACCTGATTATGAACACTGAATGTAAAGACTAAAAAGCTACTGCTGAAAGGGATCAAGTTTTATGCTTAAAACTGTTCTCTTGATTTTGAGAAAAGAAAATTAACTGGAAGTCCTCTAAAACAAGTACCTTTGAGAAGTTCAAGATATCAAAATATTACAATATTTATACCTACAATATAGAATTATATATCCCCAATAAAGAACTCATTTTCACTGATATCACAAGAATGTTCCACATTCCCTCTGCATTACAAAATAAAGAAATAAATCACACATTAAGCCATCAAAGGCTAATCTCAGTCGATGATTAGACTATTTTTGCTTATCATGCTCTGTTCCTAGTTCTGCAGATTAAATATGATTTCCTGCTTTTATGAGTATCAATCCGGGAAGATGGCATGAGATGAAAGTATGAGATTGAGCAAACAACAAGTATTTAGAACACTTTCTGGATCACAAAAGAAAAAAATGCACACCCCTGTTCTTCCATTTACCAGTGCAGAATTTTTAAAAAACCACGCAACAAAAACACCCCAATCTACTCCCCCCTACACAAACAGTATTTTATAATTTATACCTATTCTTTAAATATGCTGTAGATAAGGAATTAAGAATGGAACAAACTTCCCAGGACTCAGAACCAGCCCCATATTCCAGGTCTAACATTGACACTGAGTGCTCACACATGGCTGCTGCTACTTTTGCAAAACTTAGTTCTAGAGATTCTGTAACATTTCAAGGTTAATAAAAAAATTGCTCGCTATTGTGTGAGATTTTTGCTTTCCAATTTTCAGGCAGGCAGGAACTGGCAAGTGTTCACTGATTTACTGCACTGTTGCCGAAAGTTTATTTTGAATATATAACAATAAGCTTCACCACAAATGTGGTGCTTTGTCTGTTTTGAATTTATATCATCTACTTCTGTTAAGGCTTAATTGAGTTAATATTCCACTTCTTGGAAGAGAAAATTGTGTGAAAGAAGTTTATAAACATACTGCAAATAACTGTTTATTCAAGCTATTTATTACTAGCATATTCTACATCACTTATGCTAACGCATCTTGTGTGTGGCATGATTTCCTCACAGCTCTTGACATAATTTTCTTAAATATGTTAGCAAACAATTCTGCTGGCAAGACTGGTTGTCCAAAACATGAGTCAAAGCTTTTTTTAAAGAAGCAAATGGACATGAAGGTAAAACTGAAATTATTATACTAGGTTTTTGCACTGGATCATAAAAACACTCTCTTGTTTTCCAGTGAAAAAATTACTACATTTTGAGTGCTGGCTCTGAGTATGGAATTTAAAATAGAGGGCTCTGCATGATCATTTTGCATTTTACCAACTGTGCAATGGAGATACCAATCCAGTAAAACAAAATCCAAATACACCCTGTGCCATTAGCTCATAAATCAGTTTGAGGAAACATCAAAAAAACTGAGCCAAGTTCAGATCTCGTTAAGTTTTACTAAACCTCTGCCTCTGTGTTTACTATAGATTCTTTATCTCTATGGGAAATACACTCTATTGGGAAACCTTGCTTAATTCTCTCAGCCCCTTTTAAGAGGGAGGAAACATCCATGGCTTAAAGCGTTCTCTCACTTTCCAAGATGTTAAACATTGGCTCCCATTGCACACTTCTTAACCTGAACAACGAAACCACTAATTCCAGAGGGCTGGTCTGGAATTAAAACTGACCCACACACTGCTCTTCTGCGTCAATTTGGTTTCTGTTAAGAAGTACAAGATTAAAAACACACTCAGAGGGTTTGAAATCCCCTTCCCCAAGCTCCCCAACAGAGCCTCCCCATGCCCAACCCAGAGCCAGAGCATTTCTTTGGAAGTGCCTCAATGTTCTCACCATGTCAGATGCTCACCTGGCACCCTGGCCACATGGGACTGATCAAAGGCCACTTACACACATTTGTTCAACCAAATTCTATAACTGGACATTTTTTTATTACTTTTCACCAATTACTTTCAATCTTCTTCCATGGTATTGTTTCTTAGATCATTCAGAGCAAAGCACTGAGCATCACCTACAAAGCATTTGTAATCATTTCTAGTTTTAGCCTGTGTGGGATTTTTTGACAAAGGAAGGGTTTTAGATCTGTTTTATCATATCCAATGCAATAGTCTGAAAACCTCTAACTTTTTACATTGAATGTGAAATAAAAAGAATAAAATCAATTTTTTCCTTTAGCAAAAGTACTGTCTGAAATCTAAAAATGTAAGCTATCAACTACAGCTATGTAATAAACCATCCCAACAGTATCATTCCAATAGAATATTTTTCAGATCTATTTAATGCCAAAAGCTATTTTTTCCTGACTTTTCAGGATCCCTGCAGACCTTTGGCTCTTCTGCACATTTTCAAACACTAAATTCATAATATTAATCTTGACTATGTGCAAATCTTTTGTGAACCATTAATGTCAATTGGTGCAATGAATGAGCCAAGAATGAGTTTCTCTAATCACATTACAAGGTAGCTTTGTTGTGTTGGGCTTTTTTTTTTAAGAAAAAGTGTACTTTTCCCACAACACACAGCTTGTATTCCTTTGTGACTGCTCCAGGAAAGGAAAAGAATGAGGAGCTGAACTTACTGCAGCTAACCAAATGAGTTAAGATTGGAAAATCCTTATCAAGCAAATCTTCAGGAAGCAAACTCAAAGAACACTAAGTGGCTTACTTTCTCCCTGGCACATTGGGAAGGAGAAGGAGCAGGACACAGCAACCCCTTCTCTCACATGAGAATCATTAGTATTTACAAAGTCTAAGCTTAGAGGGGAAGAAAGCCTTCCAGACCCATTCTGCAAAGGAAACCTTTCAAACCTCAACTGAGGGCAAATAAATGATGTGCCAAGTCTGGTACAGAGAGAAAACCTGGATGCCAGAAAGTTTCCCTCCCCCTTCCTTGGAGGGCAGAAAGAGACAGATTGTTTATGCCTACTCCTATCCTGAAGTTCCCAGAGAGCTCTTAACTCTTGATGGACCAACTCCAGGGTGCAATTCACCCTGAGCTGGACTGCTCTATCCAGCAAAGCCCTGAGGCAAGGAACAGGCAAAACCACATTACTCTGACTCCCAGACCAAGTGCAAGATGAAAGAAAGGTTTCAATGTTGAAAAGAAGGAAACAAGGCCTTGGAAAAGGAATTTACCCCAATACTAACCTTAGAACTATCAAGCCGGTAAACTTAGGGCTCACTGAAATCTTGTATAAATCTCTGAACTTATAAACACTGTAGTAGTCCATATCAAATTAGACCTTATTTTAGATTGCATTTTACTCTGCTATCAAGACCCAATTTCTAGGACAAAACAGTGGATATAAGAAGGAAAAAAAAAACCTCAAAGTGTATTGAAATAACAAGAATACATACCTAGTTTACGTTCCACTCTCCTGCTGGAAAAAAACCATGGAAATTGGGCAGAAATACTTTGGAAGACACAGAATTAGTTTTAGACTAAACTGATTTCTGATTATTGCTGAAGCTTAACATACACCTTTACAATGTAATCATGTCTGAAGTTAGTGTCTACATAATTTGGTTAGTCTCTCAAAATAGCAGAGCCTGTTAGCAGCCTCCACTTAGGAGCTCATTGAACAGTTCCCAGCACCACATTTCTTTTTTCCCTATTCTTGGTTCTGTCTGCCACGCCTCTGTCTGCAGAGTACAGTCCAGTAAGTAAAAACTTACTTTTAAAAGCCAGATGGCAAGTAATTGTTGTCTGCACCCTTTAGAGTAGAATTATGCCACTTACAAAGCACTCAGGTCCTTCATGCAGTTAATCAAGCCCATAGGAATAATTGCTGGGTCTAAATGTTTGTATACCACAGTCCCACATATTCAGTATTTCAGTGGCACTGCCATCAGTCTTAAACCAGCATCATCTAACTGGACTAAAAGCTCCATTTCATCCCATTTCTGCATTAACAGCACACAAAATGTAAGCTTGTTGCTACATTTTGGGGCAGAATAGAGGGATAAATAGTTTCTAGGCTTGCAGCCTGGAATTTGGAGGCAAGGATGTGTCTGATTACATTTTTGTGTGTGCCCAGAGAAGTTAATGACCTAAATGCATATTACTTAAAACCCAATTCTCTGTCATTAAATTTCCATTTACACAAACCTGGAACTGGCAGGAGTCTACATCCTCTAGTGAATATCTTATCTATCGTTCAGCACAATAATTAATGCAAAAGTTCAAAAGAACACTTTTGCTCATCTGCTCTACTCATAATTTGACTAAAAGATTAAGACATCTCTTCATTTGCAGTTCTGCAAGAAGATATTTCTTCAAAACTGACCAGGCAGTTCACTGAAATAATTTTGAAGCATGTGGCTATATATTAAATCTGGTGATTAAGCTTTCAGACAGACCTGACTAGTAGCTTTCTTCCAGACTCAGAGCTTTCACCTTGCATAATAATCCTTGGCTTTCTTGAAAGCACTGAACCTTTGTTGCCAGCCAGCACTAGTTACAGTAGTTAACACCACACTTAATTGTGTAATTAATTTATTGTGACTAAATTTGCGGCTGAAAGCTCTGTGAGTCACGCAGACCCTGCTCCACAGGTCTTTCCTCCAATTTCAATTGAAGCAAAACAAGCATTAAGCAGATTTGTTTTTAAAGCTCAGCATAACACCAACACAGAGCTACTCTAACAGCTTCTCTAACAGCTTGTAAGCCCTTCTGTGCTATTTCTGTAGCTCAGATGTGCAAGGACTGTTCTGTCACCAGCTTCCAAGCTGAACTTTTTTCATGGCTTAATTTTTTGGCCCCATGCTCACAAAAGAAGGGTCTTCTGTTCAAGATTGTTCAGATTGCAAGTTTTTACCCAACAGTTTTCATCCTCATAGTATTTTACTCTCCATAATCAGCAGTTCCCTCTTGCTCTGTAAGAGGACAAGCCCTTGCTCCCCACCTGCCTGTCCTGAGGCTCTAATGAACCAACTTGGTTGACTTTCAGTGTGCTCAGCTCCTGAGTGTGAGAGGCTTTGCTATTACAGACCCTGCTGCACATGACAGGTAAGAAGGGCAGACCAGGTGTCCCTGCAGTGCTGGTGTGTCACTCAGCCTTTACATGACAAACTCAGCTGTGTCCAGTGAGCACAACTAAAAAGGCACAACTTGCTTCAGCCACATAGAAATAAGTGTCAACAAACACAGAATCTGAGGCCATTTAAACAAATCTCTGACTGTAAATTCTGTTTCCTTTGTGGACAAATGACTAGCAAGACAGTACCTAGTCTTTCAGGATATTAATTGTTTAATTTCATTAATTCAGTTATTCTGCTGAGGCAAGGACCAAGCTCTTCTGCTTTCACCTACCTCCCCAAATCAGAATGTGGCAATATTGATTATTAGCAGCCATACTCACACCCCCTTCTCAGGTTCATGCCCCTAAACCTTTATCCTTCAGTAATCATTCAGTATTCAGTACAAAAGCAATTGCATCTGCTTTAATTAGACACTTTTGAGCAAAGCAATTTCAGGGAAGCAAGAAAAACCACAAGAAGCAAAGAAAGGAGTCTTTGGGTTGCCGTATAACAGGGTTATTGATGAACTATTTTTTTCATATAAACCATATACATAATAGTCCATGGCTTTAATTTTGCCATCCAACCACTACTATTCCCGTACTTGTCCTCCACAAATGTGTCAAATTCTGTCTCTGATGCTGATCACACCGTTTGAACCAGCTCAGATTTTTCAGCAAGATACAGAGCTAATCCTTTAGTGAATTCCTACTTGCCATCCATACCACTCTAGAAAGATCCTTAGCAGATTTCTTTCTAGCCATAACAAAACAGACTTTGTCTAAGACAAACCTTATGAACATGTAAATTTAATTTGAACAAAATTTAGTTCTGCTTTGCTTCCAGACATTAAGTGTTCCATAACACAGCTGCAGCATTGAGCCCTCCCATGACTGTAGCCTTTTCATTGCTAAGGCCTTTTTTTAGATCTAGACATGCAGACTTGAATCTTACAAATTCTTCTTTACCAAGTACTTGACCATAATTTTCATTGTGTTCTCTCAGACAAAAACATTACCTGCATGCACTGAACCCATGAAATGTGGCATTAGACCAGAGGCTCATCATAATTCATTTTGACTTCCATTTGGAAAAATAGAGCCTTAAACAATCTCCAAACCCTTACATGCTGGTGGCGCTGCCTGTGGACTAGCAGCACACATGAACTGTTCACCAAAATGGATGTGTTTGAAGTTAAATTTCCCTGCAAGATATGCAGCACACAATAAAAAGCCAAATACAGCCTGAGAGCCTCACCTCAAAGGGGAGGCTGAATTTCTGCCTGAAAATACCTCATTCTCCTCATTGGTCTGAGCTAGAAAATATTGTAAAAAAGCACACAGCCATGAATACCTGAAAAGATATTTCCTCAACTGATTATTCTTCCCTTAATTTTAACACCATCAATAAACAATAATGACTAATTTTGATACTCCAGTAAGTGGCACTTCTGACCATCTTTCTCCCAGTTTAACCTTCACTGAAGGTATTTACATGTTGAAAAAAAATGCTAGATTTTTCACATACAGATAGTACCAAAAACATCTAAAAAAATCTTTACCAAAACTACAAGATCTTTTCCTACACAATTATGTAAAGATTGCTTCTAGAGCAGTAAAAAACATGTTCACCATGAACAGAAATATGATACAGCTGTACTCTTCTGTCCTAACCAAAATTAAACAGGAATGATAATTCCTTCCCCATTATCAAACATATATTCATGTGCAAGACTATTAATTTTAAAAAAATAATTAACCCACAGATAAGTGCTGTTGGTAGTGCAATTCCAATGACAAACCCCCAAGCAATCAGTGTGTTAAGATATCGTTATAGATGTTTTCATCAGCAGCACCGTTATTAGAAGTATCACAAGTTTAATATCCCTTTCAAATTGTTTATGCTTCACATAAGTATCATTTGTCTTTGGTGTTCTCATTAATACTTTATTCATTGTACCCTGTGCAGTGCTGATTAACCCCACAGATGAGTCTGTTGTAGGATATTATATAAAACCCTTAGCTATGGTTCAGCACAGTTACACCCTGTCTTGCATCAGTCCCCTTTGTCTCAGAGTTGTGATTATTTTCTTTAATGCTGATTCTTAACTACCAAACCCTGGGTAAGTGCAGGAGATCTGATTTTACTCAGTTTTACTAGTTGAAATATATTGCTGAATCTCTTCTTCTAATTTGTATAATTCATTAAGATGGGAATAAATGGGTCATTCAAGATCCAAGACTCCCCATCACAGACATCTTTCATTAAAACATTTTATAACCCTTAAAAAAAACTTGTCTGCAAATATCTCATTTTTCACATTTCACAGCTGGACTTCCTTTATTAATTTGAATGCTACCTTCCTGTCAAAAATCCAGGCCTAGATCCTAAAAATATCTACACTCATGCCTAGGTTACAACACTTTACCTCTCCAGTACAATTCAGATGTACATAAACCAGAAACAACTACCTCTGAAAACAATATGAAAATATAATACAAAATAATTCAGAGAAAGACAGATCAATGCAAGCTTTACTCTTTATATTACTCTGTATTGCTGGTTTTTGCATGAAAAAAGTGCTTTACACTACTGTCTTGGCCTTCATGCCCTTTTGTGACTGCTTTTCTACAGCCAGGGCAGCCTTCACTAATGACTCCATTGTAAAATGAAGCAGAAATGGAAACACCACACATCAGGCAAATGACTCAGAATTGATTAGAACTTTGATTTTCTTCTTCTGCAATTTTTTTCATTTGCGGTCCAGTTTACTGCAGGATACTTATAAGCAAAACCTATAACTACAGTACTAACAATACTCAACTCTCCCACTAATTTTTGTTTATATAGTATTTTTAAATAAGGTGGATAGGAGAAGTGGGACTCAAAGCTAAGTCTAAAAGCAAAGAAGTTAAAAAGAAAGAAACTTATAGTAGATTTTTGTGATTTCTAGGCTAAGACTATCCTTTATTTCCCTACCTTAAATGTTTGTCCTTAAGGCACAAATCAGCATCTACCACAGCATGGTCCACAGAAATTTGTAAATTCACAATTGCTTCATAGGAAGCCAAAGAGAACAGCTAATCACTCAACCCCTCCTCTTCCCTGCACACATCATCAGAGCACCAGCTCTGTCCCCATCAAGGGGATAACTCAGCACTCCACAGCTACTTTATGAAAGTTATATGTCCATATAAACAATAAACAAGCAGAATTTCTTGGGAAGGGGAAGTTTAAAGATACAAACAGATAAAACCAACAGCTAAAACCATAATGTATTACTCATAAGTTATAAAAGGAAGGATTATTATAGATAATGTAGAAGTTCAAAAAATGTGTTTGGTCAGCAGCATTAGCAGCAGCTCAGAGAACAGTAATAATGGAAAGAGACCAATTCTCCAAACACAAATTCTTGAGGCAAGACCTTGCAATAAGAAAGAGCAGACTAAGAAAGATTGGCAAAGGCCACTACTCTAGTCTGGTTCCTTTGAAATGTGTAACAGCAAGGAAATGAGATTTCCCACTGGGAATTTTAACTGTCAGCATGGAAAACAAGTGTGGTTGGGGTTTTTTATTTTCTCATTATTTGACTTTTCCTTAGCTACAAGGCTAGCAGTTTAACCTAAAAAGGAGTCAAATGAAATTATTTAATGCAACACTCGTGAACATCTAAGATATTCTCATTTATTAACCCAGAGCAGTAAAGCTTAAGTAATCTTAGCTCAGAGATGAATGACCAAGATATACCAGCAAGCTTTTGCATGGTAAGGCTGGAGAATCCTCAACTGGTTCTAAAACTCCTTAATGAAGCATATCAATACATGAGTCTGCTAACTGGGTCCTTATCTGCACACATCTTAAAAGACTAGACAATTCCACCAGTTTATACATCTAGTTTCTGACATTTTAGATATTTAACAGCAGGCAGACTCTTTTGTTTATATGAGTTCCTGACCAAATCTTTAATTCTACTGTAGTAATGAATAGAAAAGTTACATTATGCACTCTGTAGGTCTAGTGCACCTTTTTAATAAGTAATAATACTTTACGTGGCTGTTTAGAGGATTTTGATGGAAAAGACCATGCAGTTCATACAGAAAGACATTGAAAGACTAATGAATATTCTACTTATGTTTGGGTAAGGCTAATTAAGTTGCAGAATCACAACCCCAGGTAGAACCCTTCCTGCACCATATACTTTTATGACATTTAGACAGTAAAAACAATTATGTAGGTAGCACAGTGAGTCTAGAAGTCTGTCATAAATCTAGCAATTAAATTAATACTATTAAAGTCACATTTTCCTGCACCTTTTCCTTCCTTAGAAAGGAGTTGTTCACAAGTACAGCTTCATTCTCAATTATTTGCTTAGGTCATATAACACCAAGGAACATTTGTTTTCCTGAGCTAAATCTTGAGTTATAAGAAACATTTCATTTCCTTCCTTGTCAAAGACAAAAGAAATGATAGCAGTATAATCAGCAGCCTTCCCATTAATAACATAACAGGCAGAAGATGATATTCACCATTTTTGTAAAGTGTAAATTCCACCTCCTTTTCTTACCAGTATTTCTCATGGTTTTAACAGCATCACCTCAACCATTCATAAACTATTCTAGCACTGCATTATTGTTGTATCCAAGACCTCCAACCACCACCACACCCTCCATCCCTCTTAGGTGAAGTTGATGTGATTCCTTGCAGCTGAGAATAATTAGCTAACCTGCACATTTTGGCACAGCTAAATAATGTCTTACCTGAAGCACTAATTACTTTTACTGTAGCTATCACCACATTTTCTCTGGCTGGCAATGTAAGTACAGGGAAAGGCTTCCTCCAAGGGATTTTGACAAACTCCTCAGTGGATAAACTGGGGGTGATTTGTCAGAGCTGGTGGCATATTTTATACCCTCTGCACTGATACTTCCCACTGGATTTGATAAATCCAGGTTAGTCAGAGAAATCAGAGAATTGCTCAAAGCAAACCCTATGTAGCTTAAGCTGAGAGTTTAATAGGAACCAAGCTGTCTTTGTGTCTGTTCAGAAGAAGATTAGGTTCAGGCTTGTGCAAATCACCTGAAGTACAAGGCTGCAGGACTTTTGACAGGGAGCTTCAGAATATGCTTACACACGCCTCATTCTTCTCCAATATGACTGTTAGTAAGGGCTTTGAGTCAAGGCTGATTTGACAAAATCCAAACACAAAGCCATGTCAAGCAGGTTTGTAACAATGCTCTATCTCTGATAACCAAAACAGGAACATTTTCTTTTCTCACCTGCTCTGAGACAAGCGTGCCTATCTAAAGAGATACATCTGCAAATGAAGTGTAACTACAGCACATTTACACTATTACTCAAACAGTAGTAAACCCCTGATATTGCTGAAAGAATCAAGCATCAGCTGCACAGAGCCAGTGAATCAGCATTTTAGCTGCTAATCCAGCTCAAACTCCGTGGTCACTGGTGTGGTTATAGCTCCCAGCAGTCAGCACAAAAATGCCAGAGCTAAACCATACTGTAGTGTTCTTACTTGAATATAGCCTAAAAAACACGTGCTTGCCTCTGAGTCCTGCTCAAAGCCTTTTTGCATGTCTCAAATCTGTTTCTGAACCTTAATCAGGAATTAAACCTGATATCTCCATGTGACTTTACTCCTAAAGGCACAAAGCATCATCCTTTGTCATTGCTTCAACACTTCTGATAATTCAGTTTTCAAAGCCATTGAAAAAAAACCATGCTATTTCTCTAAAAGAGCAGGTGAATACAACAGACATACACTTTAATGAGATTTTCTAGCTACAAAAGTAAAGCAAGCATCTTACTTCAAGGACCACATATATACTATTCTATATTATCTGCTAATAACTTTCTGTGACTATTTTATGAACAAGAAAATGGCTTGTTCTATTTGTTTTTGCTATAAACAACTATCATCTTCCTAACAAAAGCAGTATCCTCATCAGAAATAAAACAACGCATTCCAATGACCAAAATTGTCTAGAGAAATAAAATAAAGAACTTAAGAAAAACCCACAAACAAAACACCTGACAAACAAACAAACCAACAACACACAAAAAAATTCAAAGAACAAAAGGCAAAACAAAACCCAAAAACATCTCCCTTTGATGTCAAAAAACATATACTTGACTTTTACTGAAAGTGAACTCAAAATGCAAATATCAACCTTAAGTTTATCAAAACATAGAAAACCTATGAAGCTGGTCTATTTCAGTTACCACAAAACACATTGAATATCAGGAAATTCATCTTCTTAGGCAAATCAAGCTAGCTCATGGAGAAGCAGTTACAGGTACTTAAGACACTGCAAAAACAAATTCAAAATTATACCTCTGCAAGTATTTTTTACGTAGTTATAGAACTCTAGACTGATATACTAAAGATACTCTTACAATGACAAAACACAAAGCAAAAACACATTTGAAGAAAAAAAAAATAACGCACCATTTGTTGCGATAGCCATAACAGGCACAGTATCGCAACAAAGTTTGAGAAAGCCTTAAGCATTCAGCTACACAGAGCAACACCTCACCTCTTCAGAAGACAACAAGCATCTGTTCTTCCTTGTTCTTTAGCCCAACCTTTTATCCCCTCCTGTTGATGCCCTGCACCTGTGTGCCCTCTGTTCCCTTTGGTGGTTGGTCAGTGCCCCTGGGCTCGTTACCTTCAATATTATTCACCTGTCCTGCACAGCTGCAGCCCATTAGGGATGAGCCCCACTCCCAATCACCCCAAACTGTGTGCCCACAACAACAAAGAAGCTCGTAGAAAAAACCCCACCCCATTCTAAAGCCACCTGGCTCTGCAAAGACTCGACTGCCCCCGCACAGAAGGGGTGCAGCAGCACCTGCACTGACAATAGCAAAGTATTCACAGGCACAAGTGTGGTGTCACTGGGCAGAGAAATAGCATTGAAATCTCAATCTACATTCATGTTGTGATACCTGACCAAACTGAAAATGGGGTAACAGAATCCAGATGCGGCTTGCTTGACAGACACAATTCCTGAACTCCCTGCTGCACAATCTGCAGGGGAATTGGACATCTACTGCAGGCTCCATGTAGAAAGACACAGCACTCTCAGATGGAGTCACACACAAGAAGGTCACATCATCAAAGCAATAGAGCAAACACACAGCACCTGGCAACAGGGAGCAGGGGTTTGGGAAATAATTCCAAAGGCCCGAGTGCGTTGAGGGCCCTAAGCGGCCACACCTGAGGCCTTCCGCAGCCTCACCTGAGGCCTTCCGCAGGAGGTCTCCATTTAAACCCAGGCTGGGAACATGGTCCCTTTGCTCCTAAGGGACTGGGCTGTGGTCCTTGTGATATCCCTGGCTGGTTGGTGGCCTTGGCACTGTGTTGTGGCCCTGGGGGTCCCCAATGGTAGGTGAGATTTGCTTTTCCAACCTACCTGCTATGGGGAGCAACCACAGCGGGTGAGGCGGACACTGTGCTTAGCTGCCCTCAGAGACCGCCTTGGTCTTCCTGAGGGAACAATCCTGCTCTTATTGCCCACTTATGCATAAATAGTGTTTAATCTCGGTTTTTCTAACTAAATACATGTAGGGAGCAGCTCTTTCTGACCTAGTATCTAATGGCTCCACAAACCATGTGGAAAAAGCAATTACTGCTGTTCACTAGCAGGTTGTTTTGCCCACATAAAGTCCTCAAGTAACACCAGAGGTTGTGGCCGCTTTCCATTGGGAAATCTAGCCTGCAAAAGGTAAGGCTTCGGATATCTCCTGGAGGGGGTGGAAAAATAATTCAGTATGGATCAGAAAAGACAGTAATAGTTCTAGTGAAGTTAGATGTAATTTATAGAGGATAAGTTTTACAGTTTTTTGTTGTAGTGCTGACAGTAGTAGCAATATTCTTCCTGTAGCACCCCTATCTCCCCCCAAAACTGTCTCCAACAGCTGTTTTTACACTGGTGTGGTAGATGAAAATAGCTGTGTGTGCTCTCAGGGAGGTACCAGGTGAGTCCCTGGGGCAGGAAGGGTGTGAAGAGTGTTAGGGGAGAGACCCTGAGCACTGTTGGGGTAGAAAGGGGAAAGTAGGGTTGGGCTGGTGAGCTGCAGCTCAGGCACAGGATCAGTTGCTGGGCAGGGCTTTAAAAAACAGGATCAGCCTGTGAGCACTTAGCTGGTGTATGCTGCAGCTCAAAAAAAAAAGAAAAACCACAAAAAAACTGGAATCAAGGAGCTACACTGGAAAGACAATGGCTGAAAAAGGGTTTTTGTTAATATTTATTTCTAACTATCCTTTTCTACTTAGCAAGTTAATTATTCTTGGCTGTATAGAACTACAGTCCAGCCTTTCAGATATTCAAAGAGCAGAAGCCTGACCCTCACACTGTCTGAGGCTGTGGTGTGTAAGGAATGTTACCTTAGTTAGGCTGTGGCAGTTTTGAATATAATGAATAGTTTTATGTTATGGATATCTGTTGTTCTGATGGCTTTTGTTCATCACATGATAAAAAGGAAAGAAACTTTAAAATGCCATGAATGTTATACTGAACTCACAAGAGCAAGAAATTGCTCATGACAGACTTGTTTTACTAGATATCTCTGCAGAGTGGAATATTTTGCGTTTAGCAATGCTACCCTGTAGTTTGGGGGTCTTTGGAGAAGGTCACTGTCCTTGTATAGAGTCTGCTGAGGTGTTTGTATTGGATGTTCATAGTTCAAGAATCTGAGGCTTTCCATTTGGATTTCCTTGACTTGGTGATATGGCATTCAGAATGCTATTTAAGCACTTTTGTTTGCAAGGTTTTTTCTTCTCTCCAAGGCTAAAACCCAAAAGGTAAAATAATAAGGTAATTATATCCAAAGCTGTTTTCCTAAGCTAATTTAAATAGAAAAATTGAGCAACTTAATTGCTGTGCATTCCTTGGCTTCTTTGCAATGATCTGTAGCAGTCAACAAAGCAGATTGAAGTGGAAAAGGATTTTACTTTTGTAATGGGCTTTGCAGTAAGCTAATGAAAAAACAAATTGAAAACTGAAATCTAGAGAAGTTTTCATGCAGGTAATATTTTGCATTTAAAATTGTGTGGATTTGTCTTTTATGGAAGTATTAAAGAAGGTTCTGAGCGTTTGTTTGTTTTTTGGGTTTTTTTTTCCAGTTTGGGGTGAATTCTATGGCCTTTTAATAAGAAAGATGAAAATTTATATTTTTATCCTGAAACTGAATACGATAACATTTTAAGAAGGAAAAAGGATTTTCACTTCTGTAGGAATAAATGTAGGAAAGGGCTTTGTATTCTTACTTCTATGTAAGAGCTGCATATACAGGTGAAAAATAATGGAGTAGAGAACATTGTAGTTAGATGTTTGAGAATTGGATGGACTTGACTTGGGAAAAACCTTTCTTACTGCTTTGTGGAAAGACACTGCTCTATATTTGTCATGCTTTGTCTTCCTCTCAACAGTGCTAATTGCTACTCTAACTATTATGATCATTAATTGAGGTTCATGTGAAAAAAAACCCGTTTATTGCAGATTCTGCTGTAGGTCTAAAGAAAGATGGAAAAGTCCAAGTAGCTTGCAAATTGTTTCAATCCATAAATGTTTATACCTATTTGTCATACATTGCCCTGCTGGCTGAATGCAAGGTCCATTGACATTTAGGAGTGAAGTTTTTCATTTCAACTTACTCAATCTTGTCATATTTGCCTCCTTCTGATTGTTAATGATGAATAATTCTTCTAATGCATTTGGAACTGGCAAGAAAAAGTTTAATGCTGTTGTCCTCTAACACCTATTGCCTAGTATAATAAGGGTGTATTGTGAAGGAAAAAGTTGCTTAACTTTTTTCTTGGCACCAGGTGGAATCTGTAGCTGAACAGTCTATGACAAAGGATTGCCATCCATGCTAACCAGGACAGCAGGTATTTACTGACTTGTATTTCATGTTTCTCCAGCAGTTTGTTCTTATCTGAGACATTTAGTAAGGGCGTGATATTCTAGAAATAAAACTCCTGTAACATTTTCATTTTGAGAGTAAGACAGGCATTAAAAAAAACAGCCCTCCCTGTAGGGGGATACAATATAAGAAAGTAAAGTTAGTATAGAAAGTAATCTTACCCCATTAAGGAGTTGCAGCTGAGCCAATTAATAGAGATTGGGAACAGGCCTGATGTTTAACAGACCACAGCTGTAGCCAATAAGAAGAGTGTTATAAAAGAGTGGATGGGTTGGTTGAGGGGAACTGGAGTCAGCTGGCTGCTGTGGGGACAAGGAAGAGTCAGTGCCCAGAGGAGATGCCTACGAGAAACATCAAGGAGGTACAAAACTCTGGCAATATGGAACCCTTGCAATGTAATGACAATAGAAATCTCACAATATATGTTACAGCAGCCCCAATGATTTGATGGTTTTATTTTTTGTTTACTTCAAAGGAAGTATTTTTTTCCTGGTATAGATTATGTAAGAGAATTCAACTTTGTAGTTTTTTCGGTGTTCTAAAACAATAGAATTACTGGCTTATGGCACATACAAATTGCAAGTGCAGCCTGACAAATTAGGCTAAAATATTTGGCCTATAAAATTCATCCTGGTACTAATATATTGAAATCAATATGAAGTATTTGCAAGGTATTTATTTGGCAAAGAGTAACGGATGTGACTTTGCTCCTGGTGTAAATATAAATCTCAGTCCTGCATAGTGGCACAATGTTACAATTTTCACACGGCAGTTTGGTCAGTCTTCTCAAGGCTTTACCTTACATCTTGAATGGATTCTTATCACTGTAAAATACTAATGCTTTATGATGTACATGACTAAATTACTGCACTAGAAATAATTTCTTTAGGGCTACAGTCTGCAGGTTTCCAGAGACGCTGCTCTAAAGTGTTTGCATGTCTAGACTAAATAGAAAGCTTTTTTTAAAGAAGGTTTTGAGACCTTTGCCTGTGATAACAAAGAGTGGGTAATAGGGAATAGTCCAGAAGAGCAAACATGAGTGATTTTTATTATCTGGAATCTAAAGGAGAAAGAATAAAGCTCTTTGAGGAGACATTCTGCTTCAGGCAGGACAACAGCAATTGCTGGCATCTCCCACACTTTTCTCTTGTCCTAAAAAACAAACTTATGTAATGAAGTGTCCTAGGAGGACCATGCAACTAAACTGTCTATTTTGACTACACTATCTATCATATTTCATGGCCTGAAAAATTTGGGCTAAAGTGAATCTAGAAATTTCTGAATCCATTATGAAGCTGATAGCACATTTTGTCTCTTATTGAAATTCTGTCCTTTCCTTCTACCAAAGAATTATCAAAGACAGGTGTCCTTTATTCATATTGTATGTATGAACTTTTTCAAGAAACAGAAGGAAAAGTTATTTTTTTCTGTAGCAAAAACCTGCCTTAGGGAAGATACTTTTTTTCCTCTATTATTTGCTGTATTTTCTTTCCTTCCCTCAGTCCCTTAGATCCTTATGATCTGCATGTTTTTTCATGGTGTTTTGATGTACTTTGATACTCTGAAAAATCACAGGATTCTGTTAGAAGCACAACACAATGGCAGTTTGACCAATCTTTTCCAATTCTCTTAGTGCTTTCCTCTAGTGTCTTGATTCTCTTGATTTGGATTATAACTGTTAAGAAAATAGCCTGGAGAGCAGAGAAGAGTTTGGAGTTGGTTTGTTGCAAGTTCAAAGTTAAGAAAATAGTACAAAAAATGGCATCTTCCTAGGTACTTCACGTAACTCATTTAAAAACCTAAAAATGATTGATATGATATTTTTTTCAAGTTATGAAGAACCAATTTCAGAAATCTGGGCAGGCCTCTTGCCCATACCCAGAAAGAATTGTCTGTATTTAGTTTGCTTTTGCACTGAAGCAGAGCTGTTCCATCTCTGCTCTCTGGTAACCTCTACTTTTTTACAGTCCAGTATAGTAAAATATGCCAAACAAAGCAGGGGGAGAAATCAAACCACATTTGATATATCAGGGAATGCTACAGGGCATGACTATTTTCTTGGAGCTTATTAAGAGAAATCAATAAATTGTGCTGCTTTTCCCAGCAATATTCTTCAAAGGAGACAGTGCTTGCTTGCTTTCTTTTCCTTTGTTGTTGGGCATTGGCTTTCTCCTTTTACTGGGATACAGAAATTTGGACATGTCTAAAACTTGTTTCAAAAGGGACACGCCCACAATATTTGAGAGGGAAAAATAATTTTACTGGCTCCAAATCTTGTTTGTAACAACAGGAAGCATTATTATAAGCAACAGTTCCAACCATGAATAACAAAGATAATTTAGATTACTCCCTGGCAGCACAGCATACATCAATTGATAAATTGTTTAAAAATGTGTAGAATCAGTCCATGTTGAACTACCATATTCTGTTTTCTCCACTTGTGGGCTGGCAGAAGATTTTTCTCCCCATTTAGGACTTAGTGATGTAGAAAAATCACATTAGCCAGACACCAGTTACTTACTGCTGTATCGTGCCTGATTGATGGGAGTTATTTTACTAACATGAGATTAGAGATGAGGGGAGATGAGTTCAAGAGGCAGAGGAATTCTCCTGTTGTGATGTCTTGTGCCTAAAACTACCCCGAAGAGGATAATGAGGTTAATGCACAGCCAGGTACAAAGGTAACTTAGCAATTACTTTAAAAACCCCTGTGAGTTTGTGATGGAAGTATTGTGCCAACTGCCAGAGACAGGTAAGCAACTTTTAATTGATTAGCAGTTGGCTAGTTGCTCCTCAAACAAACATGTGAATTTCTGTTTTATTGAAGCAAGTGGTTATCCAGAGCAGCTATCATCCTGATAGCAGGCTGAGGGAGATTGCCAGCACAAAAGAGAATTTGAGCTTTGCCTGCTGAAGGCTCATCAAACAGTCAGGGAAGGCTGTGAATTGTATCTACAGACAGGTTCACTGAGCACAAAATCCAATTTGCTTATTTTCTGCTTGCTTTGTAGCACTCCATCCTGCTGGAGTTCATCTGAACCTCACTGTTCTTGATTTTCTCTGAGGATTTCCTGTAGTGGAAGTGCTGTAACAACTGCTCCCCTGGCTTCAAAATATGCTACATGGGCTTGGAAAGAGTTCAGATAAGAGAGGAGCCAGTATTTTAACTCCTGATAGCATTTTCTGTCTATGTTTAGGAAGTGACTTGCAGTAGGACTTTGACTTTTTGGAGTTCATTTGGTTGACAAATGTGATCAAAGAAATTATTAGAAGTTATCAGACTTGTTGGGCATCATCACACTAAGATTAACGAGGGACGTGTTTTTCCATGGTAAAAGTAGTGTGTAATCCTGCATTTCTCAAAGATACTCAGTCTTTTTGCTGAATATTGGAATGTGCAAACTTTCCCTCTCATTCCCCATTTCTTGATGTTTGAAAGCTGTGCAAATACTGTGACTGGCGAATCTAATTCAAGGCACAGGAAAGAAGTAATCTATTTTAGGACTAGGACACTAGGAAGTGAATAATTCAAATGATAAAATATTAAGACGTGTTTTGCAGCCACTGCAACAATGACCTAAAATTAATGTACAGGCTTTTACTTGCATAGAATTTGGGGAACATTAGAAGACATCTAAGAAATTCCTACTAGTGAATGCAGTTAATGTATAAAATCACAGCACACAGCTCTGTTCAAGTTAAATGTGACTTTAATCAGTTTCACAGTGGTGGAAGTGTAATTCAAATTAGAGTTTATACATGGTGCAATTGGCTTGCAAGGAATATCCAGTCTGTTCTGCAATCAAGTAATGAAAAGGGTCACAGCCTCATCTATGCTTTGGGCTTTTGATGTATTTTAAGGCATTTTGCACTCTGAGATGGTATAGCAGATTTTAGTATGAGTAAAGGCACTGATTTCCCCCTGTTCCCAAGAGGGAGAGACCTTTTTCTGAGGACATGCTTTGCCCAAGACCAGCCTTAAAGCAGGTTTTTGCCTGATTTCTTTTTTGTAACATAATTTATCTGCTTTAATAGTCAAGCCACTCAAATGCAATCATGTCAAGGGAAAAGTGGAGTTTTGCGATCTTTAGTAATAAAATATCACAAAGTGATCAGCTGTGTTGTGCAAATACTGTATTAATATTTCTTTATGATGAGATTTTTTTACTTTTACAAAAAATTGCTTCACTAGGAAATAGTTGAATCTCTCTGTAAACAGTCTACAGTGTTTACTTGAGTTTATTTTTAGTCTTAAATGTTTTTTTTTAAGTAGTGTTTATATTCTTTACCTTTTGTAAGAGTGGGGAGAGCAGGGATGTTTTGTTTTCAGTCTGCAGACACATCTAGAATGAGGAATGGAGTCCAATCCGTAGCTTTAAAATATTAATTTTAGTATTCAGTGCTGCTGCCAACAAAATTAAGGGCCAAAGTTCTTATGCATTAACATAATTTTGCAGTATTTGAACTGAAAATTTATGCAATTTTTGAATGCTGTTTTCTGATGGATTTTTAAATGCCAAAAACCCCTTTTGGCATATAGCAAGTATTGATCACCAGATTTTATTAAAAATTAAAATGGATTATTTTATTCCACCAATGCATCTGGGTTTTTTTACCATATTCAAAATGTCACTGGACTCTTTTAGCTGTAATCTTAAATGAAATGCAAAAACGTTACAGAGCACTTTACCCTCAGACAATCAAAGACCTATTCAGAAAGAATTGCCAGATGTTTTTAGTTTGCCCTTATCTAATCTGTAGTGCTTTCAGCATGTACAACTGAAGATATGAAGAAATTTACTCCTTAGTCTGCTCACATTTTACTTTTTTGAGGGTTTTTGTTCTGCCCCACACTTGGACCTTACTCTGGATGAGAGTATCCAAGAGTAAGACTTACTTTTAGACTCTCTCTCTAAAATTTGTTGCAGAACACAAAATCAAAACTCAGAGTTGTGGTGAAAATACACATCCAGGAGTACACTTTGTCCTAGCTAATAACAAATTTCTAACATAACACAATAGAATAATATTAGTCAGCTTACTGCAACCTGTACTCCGAAATCAGATTTGGTCTGAAAGGTCAGCTTTCTACAGCACAAAACTCTCCCAGCTCTTGGAAGAAATTAGTGTTGAATAGCAAGTTCAATTAAAAACCCAATGCAACTGAGGCTATCACCTTCCAAACACTTCAAATCTGGGAAGTTATATGAAATCTGGGGATTTCTATAAAGTGTCTCTTAGTCCCATTCCTAAGATTGTTTATGTGTTATGAATTAAAGAAGGAGGAAATAATGCCACTGGAAGTTTTTTCCTGATCAGGAGTATCCTTGCATAGTAGATAACACATTGCTAGCTCTGTTGGTTTAATGCAAGCCAAGATATAAAGGGGGAAAATAAAACAATGAAGATTTATTTTCAAAAAATAATTTAGAGATATTGATCTTATTTTCTGTTCTAAATGTACACTTTACAATTAGGGGATGGAATAGATTTTTTTTCTTTCAGGCTCCTGTTTCTAACACAAATCTGAGGTTTTGGGGCTTTTTAAAGCAGAATGGTCCTGTTTTTGTTCCTTTATGTTCCTTCAATAGAGCTGGCTGAAAGATTGGCTCTGTTTTGATAGAACAAGATAGTTTGGAAAGGCCTTATCCATCCATGGGTATCAATACAAGCTACTTACTTCCTTCGAAATATTAGTGTTTCCTAACCAAGGGCATCAAAGTAATTGTAACTTGAACTGCTGACTTGCAACTGTGGTCTTTTTTATTCTGGAAATTTTCCTTTTCTCGAACAAAAATAATTTTGCAGCAAAGTAAATCTCCTCTTTCTGAAAACAGCTGTTTAAACTTGTGATTCTGGACACTTTGTGTCTGTTTTACTCTACTTCAGTTAAATGTGAAAAGTTGTTTTTGGAAATGAATGCACAGATTTAAGCAGTATTTTTGACTGCTATTGATGTTACTTTGTTCAAACTTGAAACTTTAAAGCTGTTCTGTTTCTCATGTTCCCTTTTCCCTATTATTGTTTTTATAATGCTTTTTTCTTTTTTGCCACATAAAAATAAATAGACAACAGAACCTCTGTGTTCTGTTCTAGTCAAATGCTGAACACATACAGTCTTTATGCATTGCAAGTAGGACATGAAGTCCAGCTGGTGTTGATTTCAAAAAGGGGACACTCATCAACCATCCTCTTTAATAAAATGGTACAAGAACCCTCCCAGTTTTGTTGACATTGAAGATGTCCCCCAAATAAAGCTGCAACAAGATGGCAAAAATAGCTGTGCCTTTATGAATGTGCATTTTAAATTCATAATCTTTGAACAACTGCATCTTTTTTGGCATGGTGTAGTATGCAAGATCCATGGTGAAGAGACAGATGCAGTGATATGTGATCTTAGCTCCTAAATTCAGGTTCACAAACAATGCTGTGATTTTTTGTTATGAAAATCTCACTAAGGTGCAATGTTTCTTCTCTTCCTCTCCTTTATTATATTTTAGGGTTGTGATTTCAAAAACTTGTACTATGAAATGTATGAGAAGCAAGAGTGGAAAACAATAATGAAATTAGAAGGTAAATGTTAAGTAGTCTTCACTATTTAATTCCAGAACAGGAATTAATTCCAGAACAGAAACAGCCTTAGGACAGGGCTGGGTATGGCATAAAAGACAAGATTAGTACAAGGAAACTCGTAATGGTAGGCTGATATCCTCATCTCAAATAGACTGCCCTTTTTAATGAGATGGATTAACAATTGTCGGGGAGGGGAGCATCAACTTATTTTGCTGCTGAAGTTGAGATCTTTCCTCTAGCAATCTCTGATAGCAAACAGTGCATAAACCATAGGTAAAGTGTGTCCTTGTAAATCTTTATTGTGTCTTCCCTTGGGTCATCTGTTACATCCACTGTCCTTGTTTCCTCTTGTTTCCTAACTCTTTTCAGAGCCCCCTCCACTCTCTATTTTTGTGTAAGTACTTTGATAAAATTCCTTTCTATCCACCCTAAGCTTGTGGATGAGTGTTTGCTAGACTGCATTTCTTGCTGGCAGTGTTATTTTAATCTTTTGCTGTCAGCTGTACAAGAGGCTTCCTTTACCCCACTTGCTGGCATATGGCATAACCAGATTTCAGGCTGCAAGGGCGCAGTCAGACATGGCAACAAGTGGCTGAAAGAAAAGGAGATTTCTGCTCCAATTTCAACAGGAGCAAGGATTTTGATTTGTGTTGCTTTTATGCTTATTGCTTCCTCAGTTCTGGATATATTTTTGCAGTTTCAGTTTGAGTTGAAAAATCCCAAATACCTACGTGAGTTAACTCTTGGATTAATCTGGCTAGTTAACTCTTGCTGTACTTTCACAGAACTGTGAAGTTATATACAAAAAATTCTATCAGTTCTTATATTAATTTGCATTTAATATGACAAAGAGATTTATCATTAAAGTCCCACAGTTTTCTTTGGAACTTTATCTCTTTGGAGATGCTGAATCATTCTTTTGAAGTGAGTGTATGCTTGCTAGATTTCAAATAAGATAATAAAGAATGTTAAAATTTGCTTTAAATATATAATTTAAATGCTGTGAGTTCGCTAACATAAGTATGACTGACGTGGGTGTACACTGAGAAACAGTATTTCTAAGAAGAAAAGAACTAATTAAATCCTCCAAAATGTCACATTCATGATTAGAAAAGATTTTTGTTTGAAAAGAACAAAGGTAGAAAGTGAGCTGTTCATAGCTGAATTTATGGTTTTAAAACTAAAAATAATAACTTTAGAAACCTTGTCCCCCTCATTCAAATAGCTAACTTTTATCATTGACTTTGCAGCTAATACCAAGAAATTTGTTCATTTGCATTTCATGTAGAGAAGCCAACCCTGCATTCCTTAGGCATCTGTTTAAACAAAGGGTGATACCAGATCAAGGGCAAAGCTAAAACTGGAGTAATTTGCTTTACATGGAAGAGGTAAATAAATATCCCACTGTACTATGTCATTGCAACATATGACTCCTGTCAACCTACAGCTGATTTAAACAGCTCCTGAAATCTTAATCTGTTTCTTGTCTCTTCCAGTTGCAGTTTGCTCTCTCTAGCTGTCCTAATCAGTCATTTTTAAGACCCTGCTCTCAAATAGGCCAGTTGAAAAAGAAAAAAATGAACCCTTGTACTTCTAAGGTGCTCCTTTTAACACAGAAAATTGTCAAGAGGCCACAAAAACAGCTCAGCAGAAGAAAAGGTGAGAAAGCAAGTTTTTAAGGGTGAATAACAGTCATCCTATAAAATGCTTTTTGCAATCAGTAATCATTCTAGGAATTGCATAGTTTTCTTTGATCCTTTGTGCATGCCTTAAATTTCAGCCAAGCAGCTTTTAATGGGGGAGTTTTTCTGGTTTTTGTTTCCTTGCAGTTCTCACATTAATACAGAGGAAATGTATCCACGTTGAATGTGTTTCAGTATTATTTACAATAACTAATCCCAAGCATGCAATACTCCCAGCTAATGAGCAATATAGATTAAAGGCAGATGTCTGCTGAAACCATGAATTTGGCATTCATCTCATAGCAACATTTAATCTGTGCTGTATGTTTGCTTCTTGGTATGTTGGTTGTCAAGTGGTTGCAGTTCTCTTGTGTTGTGGTTTAGTTTTTAAAAAAGGCCTCCATCTTGGAATTGCAGAATCAGAGAATATCCTGGGTTCAAACAGGTGCACAAGGATCACCAAAGTCCAGCTTCTGTCCCTGCACAGGATACCCCAAGAATGCCATCATTTACCTGAGACCATTGCCCAAAAGTTTCTGGAACTCTCTCAGGCATGGCTCTCTGATCACTTCCCTGGGGAACCTGTCCAGTGCCCAACCACCTTCTGGGTGAAGAACCTTTTACTAATATTCAATCTAAAACTCCCCTGCAATCTTGTGCCCTTCAGACACGTAGAAAAGTAAAACTAATCAGTGTTTTGTGCTTTTAGCAGAGAACACAAGGAGGTCTGATAGCCAGAAGCTGCTTGAGGCTGAAACTCAGCAGGAATTTGATTCTGTGTAAAATGGCAGGAGTGAGCTGGAAAGTTTAACTTCAGAACAAGTTGTGCTCTTCTTGCTGGTGCTTAAATTATATTGAGCATGTTTTAGACTTCTCCAGCAGACAGAGAAGCAGGTGCATGTGTCTCTACTTGGAACAAAGTGTTTCTGAGGAACAGTCAGCAATTGGTCTGATTAGTTGTCATCTAACCATGCAGGAGATGCTCTGGTGCTGAGATCTCTGAGCTCAGGTCTAGTCAGTGTCAGGTACTGGGAAGTTGGTTTGTGTTGTGCTGTGTGAACATGAGACAGAGGGGATTCCCAAGAAAACAAGATATCAGAAAGCACTAACCAAAGGCCAGTATTTCATGATTTCCAATAGAAGAATAAAAAGAAAATGGGTAAGAGAAAAACAACTTGTGACCAGAAACAAACTGAAGCAGAAATAACCAGCGCTGGTTTCAGCTGAACAATAAGCAAAACTAGAATATGAAAAGAAAAACAAACAACTTAGAGGCATTGACACAACAGGAATTATTTGGAATTATTTTAAGTTAGAGGCAGAAGCAGAAAGACAAATTATTAGAGGAAGCTAGGAGAAAAAACACTTTCAGGGAAGCTTATTTTGTCTGATGGCGTTGGTGAACAGGATTGTGCTGTCCTAGCAGACATGCTTTAGCTTTGTTAAGGTAGAGAAGAGATTGTAGTCGGATGGTAGGAGGTTTTTCGGGGGCATTGTTGCTTTGTGCTGTTAATATTGGCCATATACTACTCTAAAATTACTCGCCATATGGGTACATTAGTTTTTTTCTTGACTATCAAAAGCTGAAAGACTCCAAAATGAGAACAAAGGAAGATAAAATATTGTGCTGAATTGTCTGCTTTGTTTCTACAGCAAAGACATGATTTAGAAAAGTTGAGTGAAAGGGAGGAAAGGAGATTGATGGGTATTTTACTGTTTTGATGTTTTCTTTAGGAACTTTATTCCTAGTTTTCTGCTGAGGCTATCTTTTGCTTGGTGGAACAAATAGGTTGTTTACTTGCTTATTGACATGGGTGGGATTGGCTACCCAGAGGCAGGTATTTAAATGAGCAGTGAACAGCAGAGAGCCATTCCACCCACCTGTGTGGGAGTGTGAAAGCACATGTTTGTTACACAGCTCTAAGGATCAATTGCTGGGCTGATAGCAGGGACCATTAGCATGCAAAAATTAATTTATTCTCTCTGCTTTACCTAGCAAGAAGTGGGTGGATGGAAAAATACCTTGTCATTGCAGAAGGCTAATGACTGATTACTGATGTCATTATACAATCAAAGACAGATTTTTTTCCCTTCGTGTCCTTAGGTGAAGGGAGGCTAAAAGGTGCAGCACCCAGAACAGCACATCCCTCTTTTTTTTTGGATGGTTAAAATAGACAGCTCTGCTTTGCCCAGCCACACATTTTACTGGCATAGTTCTGTGACCTGTTTGCTCTTTATTCAACAGATAAGCACCCATGACTTTTTTGAAAGTAATGCAATAATAACATGAAGCTTTACAAATTAGAACAGTTATTGCTTTCAAAGGGGTGCTTAGACTCCACTCTGAGGTGTGCTGAATGTTAAATAGTCACTAGGGGGATGTAGGAGTTCTGCGTGGAAGTTGGGTTCATCTTGAATGAGTTTTTATTGCAGCATTAAAATGTGATTGCTTCATCAAGAGCAATTTTTGAACTTTACCTGAAAATATTGCACTTCCTGTAATATAAACTTAAATACAACCTCCTTGGCATTTCTTTTGAAAGCTCAGCTGGGCTTTTTGCCTGAGCAGTTTCAGATTAGTTTTAAGCAATAGCTCTTTCAAATAGAGTCTCACATATGGCCCGAATTCTGGGACATGTTTACTCCTTTAACTTATTTTTTTTTAATAATGAAAAGCATCTGCAGATCATTATCATCAGCAAACCTTGCACTAAAATGCTAACTGCGCCTGGTGAAGAGAAGGCAGTTTTTAACCTCCACTGGATGGCACATGGATGGTACTGACAAGGGATTGCCTTGTCTGTTCCTGAAGGCAGGGGCATGAAAGACCACAGTGCAGGTCTGCAAGAATAACAATTCCAGCACAAACAACAGAGTTCAGCTCAGTACCAGTCAGAGATGAATTTGCAGGTATGTTGTAGGGTTCTCTGGATTGCACAAGTTCTTCACACTGTTAGCCTGTTTTATAGAATGCACTATTAATTTTTAGACAAGAGCTGAATTTTGCCTGCAACAAAAAAGTCCATTTATAATCTGCCAACAGGCTCAGCTGCTTTTCATTTAAAGCATAAAAAAGAAGGATTACTATTAAAGGAAAAACCCAGGAAATTTATGTGAGATACTTACCAAGAAAATGGAAAGAATGTATGGGTCTGAAATGGGTGGCAAAGAATAACACAAAGCTTTCATGGTCTGATAGCTATGGAAATGTGTGAATTTGTGCCCGGTGAAAGCAATGAAGACTTATGAATGTGTTCATAAATCACATGTATCAGTTATGAACAAAGGAATAATTCTGTTGTTCATTTCTCACTCCTGTAACTCACGAAGAACAGCTGAGAGCCTAGAGGGAAACATGGAGGTTGATTTAAATATCTGAGCAAGCCTGTTCCAAGTCTCTATTTGCAGATGCTAGCTCAGGGGCTTGCTTTCCTCTAAAAAGTTTGATGTTCTGTTCTCCTTGCTTGAAGGCACCTGTTTATGCTGGGAAGTTTATCCCAAAATCTGCAGGTAGAAATCTCAAACTCCAAAGTGATGCTGCTTCCTCATGTTTTCTACCTAAAAATACAAATTCATTGTCTGAAATTTACTGAGGATTCTTAGATTGCATCACCACTGGAAGAGACTAATGGCACTCTCTCTTTCTAGACAGGTATATTCCAAACAGAGAGCACACTTAAAAATATTTACAGTGCTAAACTTCTGTGAGTAACATGTTTTCTGTAAAAAATAAGAAAGCAAGAAATGTCATGATTTTGGCTTGTATTTATGAACAATGATGAGAGCAGTGGGTTAAAAAATGATGGTACAGCTGACTACAAAGGAAGCAGGTTCATTTCTGCAGCACACAAATAATGTTGATAATTCATTACCCTCCAAACTTTCAGCTACAAGGTCGTTCTAATCGGATGTTTATCCTTTTTCCTACAGATCACAAATGTGGTGTGTATCAGGGCTTTATTTCGTTTTGCAGTGTTAGGTTCTTTGTTGCAGTATTAGTCCCACGCTGCCTTCAGCTTTAATGTGGTTCCCCGTGCCTTTTAAAAGTATTACCAAATTTATGTTCTTGTAACTTTTCAGTTATACGTGAAAAGTAACCCAAGGGTTTTTAATGTGCACATTAAATGCATGCAGCACTTCTACTGTCCATCACCAAGGCTGTGATTTGTACCTAATGTGAATGAGTAAACTCAGCCTTAACTTCTTGTGCATCTACATCCAGTCTTCAGTAAAGGAGTATGCAGTAAATGAAGTATTACACAAGAAAAAGAAAGGGAAATTTGGATTATGACACACATATATAAAATATTGATTTGGTCCTAATGAAAAGTCTCAAATAATGCTCATGTTTTGTGAGGCCTTGCCTAGACTATTTTACTAAACCTTGAAGATTTCACTTTCCAATTTACCTGTTGGAAGGTGCTGTAGTGTTTATGTCAGGGGCTTAGAAATTCTTCCAGATCTCCTTCCAACATTCTGCCAATTAGAAGGCATGAAAGCAAAGGCTTTCTATTTCAAGGTTGTGCTCTTGTATAAATATTTCATTAATATATTGCTCTCTTTGAATTCCACAGGAAAAATCATTGTAAGTTTTGTGGGAGCTAACTTGAAGTTTTTCTTTGGTTTGCACCAACTTAGTAAATTTTTGTTGCACTTTTTTTCAAATACCAGAAATGTTTCAAAAAACTTAGCTCCATGTGCAGTGTAGAGAAGAGTAATTGTTTCTTTGATTCTTTCTGTCATAAGCTAGTGGTATGGTTATTGTTTTAGACCTCCTTAGTGTTCTAGGTTTTTGTCATAGACTAAGCAATTTAGACCATTCAGGTATTTTCAGAAGTAGATGTTCTACCACAATTCAAAGGATGACTGGCTAAGAAAAAAAATCTAAAAAAAACAAAATAAGCATTTCCTACTCTTGTTCTGTGCAAGGAATACTATATTTTTCCCTTTAGTTTTTAATAAAAATTCTCTATTGCTTCTTCCTTTTCTCTAAACTTTAGAATGAAGTGCCCCTTTGTTTCTCTTGGCTTTTTGATGGGAGGTTTATAACCAGCATTAGTCTGTGAAAAGTTCTACATAGAATATTGCTTTTCTATTTTAGCAATATTTTGTAAGGTTGACTAGAATAGTTTTAATGTCACATACTCCCAGAAAAAGCTTCAGGGAAACAGAGTCTGACAGCCTTTGGGATGAAAACTCTAGCAGCTGTGACATAAAGGACCTTCTTCATATATCTTGTTATTACACAGTGATAACCAGCTCAGGTTTGCAATGAGCAACAGTAAATCAGTCACCACCACCTGCACTTGAGCATTGTCAGCAGCTTGTTTTTCTCATCCGTTTGCTACTGGTTTCCTCAGGCCCTGAATGGGCTCTAACAACTCAATAGTTAAGACATCTGGTTAAAATTGTATAGCCTATGGCACCTACCAAATCAAAGTAATGTAATAGTTCTTTCTGCTCTTAAAGTTTTACAAAATGGAGAAAAAAGAGTAAGAGCATAACAAGCAGAAAAACTATCAAATAGCTGGCGAGAGTCTTTTAATAAATGGGAACATAAGAGGAGCACAAGAAATAGTGTGGTTTTGAGTGAATAACTCTTGACATCTTTGAAACATGATTACATTCCCAGTTAATAAAGCTAGACCAGACATCTACTCATGTTTTCCCTCTTTCCTAACTGTCTCCATATCATATCTTCTAATTTATAAGATTAAATTTATAAGCCTCTGTCATTAATCCTCTCCCAAAAGATGTTTTTATTTTGAAAAATCCAAGTGAAAGTTCAGGTAATATGGTGCTATACAGCTGCCTTAAAGAGATGAGCAGACACCCAAGCACATAACAAGGTAAGTCTATAGAAAGGAAAATAATTGGCAGGCTACTCAGGTCCTTCTGGCCTTTGCCATCTGTGATGCCTAAAATGATCATAGTGCTAATGATGTCCTTCCCTTTGCTGAAATAGAGGCTTTCTGCTGTTGTTCTTCTAGTCTAAGGTCATTAGGATGAATGTTGTGATATCTGTTTACAATGTGGAATTTACAGTTCTTTTGGCAAAGTGAGGAAAACTTTAAATGGGGATGTAGATTGTACTACCATAACATTAAAGGAGCTAGAAGTTAAATAGAAAATTGGCAATAGCTTCTCTGGTATTGTTTCTTCATAAGAAGGACTGAACAGGAGTTGTTTTGCTTTCTTGTTTCATGTCCTTGCAGAGTCATGTTAAGTAGCTTTTGGTCTATGAGAGGTGAGACAGGACCCAGAAGGGTGCAGAAACTTCTCAGGTTGTGTGATTGGAGCAGTTTTTTAATCTCTGTTTTCTCTAGTAACTATTTTCTGGCAAATCAGTCCAAGTGGTTGTAGGCACACAGTTTGTGGTGGTTGGGAGTGAGACTGAGCCTCATCCCCAATGGGCACAGCCGTGAGCAGCACTGACAGCAACGAGCCATGGAGTGCCCAGGGGCACTGACCAACACCACAGGGAACAGAGGGCACAGGGGTGCAATGCATGTATGATATGGATATAAAAGGTTGGGCTGAAGAACAAGAAGGGCAGGTGCTTGCAGCCTTCTGAAGTGGTAAGGTGTTACTCTGTGTGGGTTGAAGCTTTGAAATTGTGTGGTGATGTTCTGTGTATGGTGGCTGTCGTGACTGCAGCATGTGCTGTGGCAAGAGATTGGTGTTTTTCCTTTGATATTGACATAGCTACAGGTCTAAAAGGCTTCTGATTGTGCTGCTTTAGCTTGTCCTCTATGATGTCCACCCAGTCATCACCATCTGTTTACATGACTGATGTTTACAGTCTCAGAAGAATAACAAAACCAGACCATTCATGTAGGAGCCAGGGTGCAAGCCTGAAATGGAGAGGGACATTTCATAAGGGCACACAGTGATAGGACAAAGGGGTATGGCTCCCAGCTGAAAGGGGCAGATTAAATATGAGGAGGAAATTCTGAGGCTTCTGAGACACTGGAATAGATTGCCCAGAGAAGCTGTGGGTGCTGCAGCCCTGGAAGTGTTCGAGGCTGGTCTGGATGGGGCTTTGGGCACCCTGGCCTACTGAAAGGTCTCTGCTTTTGGCAGGGGATTGGAAACTGTTGTATGTGTTTCTGAAAGATTTTTCTTTGCTCTGAGTGTCCTCTTGTCATTTCCTGTGTGCATTTCTTGAGTCCTTTGCTCAACTTCTCTACAACAAGAGTGATAGTCTTGGTAATGACCTGCATTTGCCCTCTTGGATTGTGGGGGATCTAGACTGCTGAGCAAGGCAGGATTTGCTTCTTTTTGCTCTCTATCTTTTGCTTTATGGACCACACCAATTAAAAAACTAAGAGGAATAGGTATTAATGAGAGAGTTAAAATATTTTTCCTCTACTTTTCCTCTCAAATAATGTCCTTGTACCACCCTGGGGTTATCACTGTTGATGGAGGAAAAAACCAATCATAGAGGAAAGATGTCACATTTTCTTCTCTTTCCTTCAAATACTATGCAGCAAATTTAAGTTGAAAGTAGGTTTGCTCTACATTCCTTTTATTTAGGCATTTCAGTACAGATTATGTCAAAAATATAGCACAGAAGAACTAGAAAGCTCCCTATGTCCTGAGTATTTTTCTCTTGTGTTATAAAATGTCTCACTATCTTTAAAAAAAAATTGGCATGCAGAAGCGATTTTGAAAAATGTCCTTTCCTGACTAATATATTCTATACATGTATTTTTATTGCATTTGAAATGGTATAACTTGATTTTAGAAAAAATATACCCTGACTTCATCAAGCATATTTGACTTCAGAATATGTTAAACAGTAAGTAAAAAAACCCATTACTGCATAAAAACTTATTTTTAGCTTCCTCTGGTGTAAAATCTGCTATAGTACCAGAAAAAAAAATTAAGTGCCCCTAATTTTACTTGCTTTCTGCATCACCTTTGAAAAACTCATAGTGTGTATTTCAATAGCCAAAATGTTTTCTCTATGTCTAGAGTGTGCTCTGCTTTGCAGATGACAGCTGAGGTTGTCTAATCAAACTCAAATTGGTACACTTACTGAACAAGGCTGAGCACTTGTTTATGATCTGAACCAAAGAGCTGCTTTGGATGTATGTTGTGGAATGCCAAATGGATAAAGATGCTTCCTGACACTGAGATGAACTGCAGTTCTGCCTAAGGAAGCACTGCATGAACTGCCTTGTTGCTTTAAAAACCAACCACACAAACATGAAAAACGAGCAATTGAAGCCTAAATTGTTTTATCACAAACTTTGAAACTTATACTAGATGAGCTTGTGTCTGTATCTTTGAGAAACTCTAAAAAAATAACGTTCTGGATAGCAGCTGAGTTTTACTTTTCTTCAATGATTTCATACAATTCCTAGATTATCTCTCTTCCCATCCTCCCTGTCACTGTTTTTGACAGGGACAAGTGGCTGAGGAGATGCATGCAATGCAGTTGTCAGCTGCAACCAGATGCTGCAGAAAGGTGTAAGGGAATAGCTGTCAGTAACAACAACATTCAAAAAAGTTTATTTCTGATGGTGGCTCATGCATTATCTGTGAATGAGATGTGTTTTGCTCAGATTCTCCTTCAACTTTCTTAATATTGCTGTAGTCAGGTTTAGTAGTTTTCTTGTTTAGTTTTTTTTTCCCACCTAAACCTATTTAAGGTTTAGTATATAAAAACAGTAGCAGCAAATAATTCCTGGATTAGATGTTATTTGGAATTTAAAGTTCATACAATTTCCCCAAGTGTTTTCCATTTTTCTTCTTTCTCAGAACTCATTTTATATTCATGTTTTGGAATTTAGCTTGTTAGCTCCCTAGTAAAGTCTACAAATAACTCTAAAACAATGTGAAAAGTTTGTATTTGTTTCCTTTAGTTGAGAGACTAAACTGATGGTAAATTTCAGTCATTTTCTTACGTCTAGAGCAGAAAAACTACTAATTTACCTGGGTTTTGTGTACCTATTTTGGAGTTTGATTGGTTTTGGTTTTTATTTTAATCATGAATGGAAAAGGCAGTCACACTAATTAAATTTTTGCATATTTCATATTTATGCATGTAATTATCCAGAGCTTACTGATTTAAAAAGCTGCCTGCTCCTGACTTCTACTCTTCACGGGTTTTTTTCTGTCGTGAAACTTTTCACTCTGGACCATAAATTGCAACCCTGAACTGTTTTCCATCTTGTCTTTAAAACAAGAGTACACCTGCTGCAGACAAAACGCCTTTGCTTTGGTTTCAGTGACATGTTTTGTTCTGCTCTCTAAATGGCCATTCTCGAGGTTTGTCTAGTGATTAATGCAAAATGAAAGGCATCTTTCATGTGCTGTTAAGGAAAAACAATCAGGGAGGAATAATAGATGAGTTTCCTGCCTTTCCACAGGCACTACATGCCTTATTATTGGCAGAAGCCCACCAGGAAAAAAAGAAATATGGCAGACATGAATTCCTTGCCTTTGAGCAGGAAATGCTTTGTCCTTAACTTGCACATACCATGACTGTCATAAGAATGTATTTGGTGTTACGCTGTTGTGGTGTTTCTGAAGCACGTTTTAACGAGGAGTGCGTGCTGCAGACGTTCTCCGAAGTGTGATGCTGTTGGGTACATGTGATCTGTACCCAACAAGATTCATTGCAGCTTTAACCGAGACCAGTGCGAGCGTGTCTATATCTTTTCTTTAGGAGAAGCCTCCTTGAGGAGCGCAGTTACCAAACCGCGCTCCTCACTTTCTCAGCTGCCGCCTGCTCCTCACGCCTGCCCTCGCTGCCGCCGCGCTGCCCGGCAGGCGCAGGGAGGCAGGGGGAGCCCGGGAGCAGCGGCGGCGGCCCGGCCCGGCCCGGCGGCAGGCGGGGTCCGTGCCCGCCCGCCCGCGCTGACGTCAGGAAACTTTCGGGGCGGCCGTGGCCGGAGCGAGCGGCGCGGAGAGGCGGCGGGACGGGCACGGGCGGCTCCATCCCCGGCGGCTCCATCCCGGCAGGTACGCGGGGCCCGCGCCGGGGCTGCCCCTGCCCCGCGGTGCGCGGAGGGGGGCACGGGGTCTGTGCGAGGAGCGCCTGTTGATCGCCGCGGCAGCGCTGCCCCGGGCTCCGCCGCCCCGCTCTGCCGCGGGCGCGCAACTTGGCAGGGGCGGCTGCTGGGGCAGCTCCTCTCCCCGCGGGTCCCGCCTCACCTGCGGGGCCGCCGGCAGCGGCTGCTCCCAGCCCGGCGCCCGCACGGGCAGGGCTTGGTGAATTCCAAGTAGCTGCGAATAATGCGCTGCCTTTCATTCGGCGTTGGGGTTTTTGCCCGTTGTAAGTACAGTAAAGCCTTTATCCGAGAGGAGGTTTTGTTTTCCTCGGGAGGCTCCGCCGTGGCAGCCGGGCTCGCCGCTGGGGCTGCTGAGCGCTCAGTTGTTGTACAAGGGAGGATCTTCGGCTCGTAACCAAACCCAAACCACCGAGATAATTTTAACTCCGCGTGTGTCGGGAGGGTGGAGTGCTGGAGGAGTTGGCTCGATCGTCATGCGAATTGAGAGAAGTCTGAGCAAGGACTGCGTCTCTGCCTTGGAGTTGGGATGGAGATTCAGGGAGAAATTCTCAGCTTGAGAGGCTCTGAAAGTTGTATGACAATTAGAGGAACGTGTAAAAGTGTATTGTTCATTTAATTTCACTGTCCTCATTTATTAGGGGGCACTGAGAGCCAGTCAAAGACCCGTAAAGGTTAATTGTATTCTTCATACAAAGGAATTGGCTCCCTTCCGAAGAAATAGAGTTCTGGGGTCTTTTTTTTGAACTTGAGACACTTATTAGATTTCTAATTCAAATAGCATGCAACTTTTAAACTTTCCAGTTCCTACAGATCCATTGCAGTTACAAGTTCTTAAAACGTCATCTTTATGGAAAGAAGTTATCACAACTAAAAAGATGCTACCCCCCCCCCCCCCCCCCATAAACTGGAAAACAAGGCATACGTGAAGGTGATTATGAAGGTGCTTTGAATGTGCCGAGATTCACGTAAAATATTATAGCAATGTATTTAGTTTATGCAGTATAAATAAGCATCTGTATTTGTGAGTTATGTGAATACTTCTCCTTTTAGAAGTAATTTTCCATTATTTTCTTCTCCTGTATGTTAGATGAACGTGTAACGTGAGTGGTACCTTTCAGTTGTTGTAGGGTTAAGCAGTACTTCAGAGCTACTTAAGGTGTTAATCAAAATAAGACAAAACAATTCACCAGAGAGGAAAATATAGTTTTGAAGGTCAAGCTTCTATTTTTATGGTCATTTCAGAATGAACAGTAAGTTTTGCCTCTTAGTTGTAGATTTATTTGGTCGATTTGTCATGCAGTACTATGTCAGGTACAACTTCAAATATTTGGAGATTATCCACTTGAACTTAGAAACAACAGACCGGGGGGAAAATAATTCCATGGTTATTAGGCATACATACACTTTCCTGGGATGTGTTTTAAGTGTATGAATGTGTTAGTGATTACTGATCTCATTAAAGGCATATGTTTACATGAATGCCTTGGATAAAAAGTGATTTAGGGATTAAAAGCCGGGTGTTATGGCACAGTGCTGAAGGATGCAAGGGAGAACTTTGGTTAATACTTTGAGCAGAGCTACAGTGGGAGGAATATCAATGAAAGGGGGCTGGAAATAAGCAGAAGCAAATACAACTCTGGTTGCCTGAGAAGTTAGGATGACGTGATTGGGTGTGCCTTGTGAGTGATGAGTAAAGAAATTAAAATTATTGCAACAGTGAACTGTGATACAATGTTCTGTATAAAGCATTTTAAGTCTCATAGGAAATCTCCTGCTACTGGAGGACCAGCAAGGAGGAAGATGTAGCTAACAGGAGTGAAAACAAGAGGGGATGTTATACAAACTACTGGTTCGTACTGCTTCCTTAGTCTTTGGAGGTAACTTTGTAACCTTTTTGAGGGTTTTTCTACTGTTCGAAGATCATGCATCTATTGTTCTGCAAAGCACTCACCTGATGTGCCATTTCAGAATTTCCTTTACAAGGTCACTTTCATTTGCTAGTCTATTGCATGTAGACAAGGTGAAATTTGGTAGTTCAGTAGCAGTTTGTAAACATTCTTTGTAATGTACAATGTTTGGAAACATTGCTGGATGCTCTACAAGTCATCATCAGGAGACTTGTGTGAAGCACTTGAGAGGTTTAATACAATAAACTGGAATTTGTATTATAATTATGGAATTAGTTTTTCCTCTTGAGATAATCCCTCAAGAGTGTACTGCTTGAACATGTCATAAGAACATAATTAGAACTACCAGCTGAATTAATTAAAGGGCAGCTTCAGCTTGAACTGGGGAACATATAGCTTGAAAGAGAACAGAGGGGGAAACTACTATATCACTAAATTTTGGTCATACATGGTATAGCTTGTGTCAGGATTCTAATTCTGTAGGTTTTGTTTTTTTTTTTCAAGGTAACAAGTAGAACACTGAGAGCTGAAAAGTCCACCAGGTTCTGTTCAGAAAAAACTGCAGGTCCCTTAGACTTGTTAGTTATTGTCAATGGAATGCATGGCAGAAGTTGAGTCTGTGTTCCAAGTACATCAGCTTCTGAGACAGGGCAAAAAAATCATTAGTTCATGACTTCCTAGAGTTGTTGCACAAGAATATGCTAATTGGGCAGAAGTAAACATTCTCCCCGCCGCCTTTTTTGCCTTACTGTAATCTGATTTTTGAAGGGATAAGCTCCTTTAGAGACTCGGGTTGTAATCCAGAAAAGAGCGAACAATACTGCCCCTGTTAGAACACACAGTGCCTCTGCATAGCTAACAATGTTCTCTTTGGTTCTCTTACCTGCAGAATGTAGCTGTGCATGCAGATGTATCTGTCAATATCTTTGGAAGTAATTTCCTTCTTGCTATCTCTTGAATCCCTGAGATCAGAATGTTGGCTTTGTTCATGCAGATAGCTTTGCTACCTCACTGCCAGTGCTCCCCTGAACATTCCCTGTGACTTAAATGCTTAATCAAGCTGTTCTGTGCCTTTGCTGTTGTGGGACGGCCAACTACTGCCACTGAATGTGTAGCCTTGATCTGGGTTTACAGTCTCAGCCTGTGCTGGTTAGGGCTGGGAGGAAGAAGGAGGTAGGATTACTCCATTTTCTTTATTTTGTGTTCTGTCCCTTGAGGACAGTAGTGTCATCACTGCTCACCCTTTCAGTCTCAGGTATGTGGCTGTGGACCTTGCCTGTGCCACTCTGTTTGTCCAGGGGCACTGCAAAGACTCTGGGGATGGTCAGTAGTAGCTGTTAAGTCTAAAAAAATCTTTTTTCTTAAGCATTTTCATGCACTTAAATGCATTTTTAACCTAGGCTGCAGCTCCACTGCTTGTAACAAGCAGACAGTGCTCCCTTAAGGACCCCCTTGCTGTATGGTTTCACAGAACGTTTGTTACACTAAACTGAACATCAAGAGTCCAAAGTGAAGTTACCACAGATTGCATCCAGGATCCCAACAGAGAGTTTATCCAGCTGTAAACACATCATGAATTCCCAGGAAAGCATTTCCACTTTCATTCCTCCTCGCTTCTGCCAGTTTAAGCAGATGTTCTTATCACCAGGCTAAGAGGGTGCTCCGAGTTGAAATATGATTGTTTTATCAGGCTGAAGTGACTTACTTTTCTGATGTGTAATTACATAGCAGCAAAGACAGAGAGTATGTAGGATTTTGTAGCTGAAGGAAACAAACATTTGTAGAACAGACAACACCTGGGTTTCTGACAGCCATCTATGTGGTTTTCACTGAAGCAAGAAGCAGAACTCAGGCTGTAACACCTACGGTTTGACAGAGGCTGCTTGATAATTTGTCAAAAAGTACGGGAAAGCCTCTTAGATTAAGGCACTGAATGTCTTTAACTTCGGCAATATTTTTTTCTGTTTTGAAGGGCAGCCATTAAGAAAGTCTGTAATTTTAATTCCAGAGTGTGGCATATTCATCTTATTAGTATATAATCACTTGGTTATTACTGCATTTATTTTATATTGCACCCTAAGCTTGCATACTCTGGTTTTATTCTGAGAACTGAGCTGTGTTTTCTCCATTTACTATATCACTTGGAGTTGTAAAGCTTCAGCTACATCTGTGCAGCCAAATGTTTTTCTGTGTATTCTGTCAACAATACCTGATCAGCATCCTTGCCTTGCAATGGTGTGCACAAGTGTAAATTGATAAACAATTCTCTTAATAATGTGCTGGCTGGAGACTGCAGCTGGCTCTGTTGATAGAGTTAAAGTGGTTTTTTTTTTTGTTTTTTTGTTGTCACCAGAAATTAGAACTATAATCTGTGGTAATTCTGGTTATTCCTGTGCTGCAGAGATATCCTGAGCAATGCAAGTAAATAACATTTCTATGTTGGAAAATTTGTGAATTCTAGGGCAAATCTTTTGCTACTCAGAAGTGTGTGGTGGCTGTTTCTAGATTTTTTTTATTGCTTTGTGGAGAAGGGTATGTGGATACTCCAGTATTTGGGAATAGATATGGGTGCAGAAGCCTAATCTCTTCAATCTTCTCATCATTCCCAAAATAACATGAAAGCTGTAAAAATGCACGAAAATTCCTCCTCATTCTTTTCAGATAGAATGGAATAGTTTTTTGAGGAGTTGAGTTCTCTGGAACATTTTAAGGTCTTTATTGTGATTTTTTTTTTTTTTTTTCAATTCTTCCTCTGGTCTCTCCATCCCCTTAGTTTTAATGGGGAAAATTCTGACCAAAGGCAAAATGCAGCAGTACCACAATGGGCAAATCAGGATCCTGACCTAGTACCTGTCGCGGCATTTAATACTCTTTTCTGTTTCCATTTTTCTTCTTTTACATGCAGATATCCTATCTTCAGTTCCTTCTAGGCAGAGTGGAACATTAGGCACTTAAACATTGTGCTTAAACTTTCCAGGTGATCTACTCTAAATCCCTATAGTCTTTAAAGGCTCTTTCAGAGATCTCAAGCAGTCTAGGCAAAATCAAAATTATTTTCCACTAGACAAAAAGCAGGGATGAGGTTGCTCCTGCTGTGGAGAAAGATGTTTGGAAGGGAGGTGGTTGCCCATTCTCCCCTGGGTCTTGCAGCTCTCCTTGTGGCAGGGGTCCCAGGGCAGAGCTGGGTTCTTCCCAGCTGCAGGCTGGGTCTGCTCAGCTTTGGCCAGTCTCTTCTGTGCTAGTGCTGGCAATTTATATCTGCTGCCCAGTGTAATTATTGGTTTTCCTGCACACCAAGGTACTCCTGATATTAATGAATTGTTTTTTTTTTTGTCGGATTGGGAGCTTTTATTTCAGGGTGTGTGTCTGTGTTTGCACATTTTTTAAAGAAGGTGTCTCTTGAAACAGCAGCATTTTTTTCTTAATCTGTTGTGAAATCTTCTGGAACATATCACTGAAGTGAGGTAATGAGCCTAGATAAAGGACTGTGTTCCCAGTAAAATAGATTATTTTTCCTGCAGTCACATCTCAAAATGTTGTTTGGAACAGCAATCATTTTTGCGTGCCAGTTACATTAGGAGTTGTTTAAGAGAGTTTCTTGTGTCCTTAAACCTATTTTTTTAATGTTTGTCCAGGACATCTTTCCAAATGCCTTGCTGTGCAGATATGTGCAGTCTCTAATGCCTTCTTCCTACACGCTGTGTGTTGGCAGCTCAGTGCATTCAAAGATCATGAGTCAGGTTCCCTAAAAAAAAAAAAACAAAATAGTAAAAATGATGAGGTTTAAAATACTAGTGTCCTTGTGAACACTTAGTATTGTTTTCCTTCTTTAAAGCTTTTTCTTTACACAGGCATGAAGACCTGAATTTTATTTTTTATTAAAAACATTTTACTTTTCATACAAACTCCCGGTTTTAGGACTTGGGTTTTCAAGAAGAAGTATCTTGTGAGGCTTGCCCTTCTGCTGAAAATTGCAGCTTTTCTTATAGCTTTTCTTTTTGTCTGTTTCCTGATTGATCAAGTGGTAGAACCATCATTTCCAAAGCAGTGGACACTTGGGATCAAAGCTAAAGGGTGATTTCATGTTGGGGGGTATTGTATGCCCAAGTCATGCCTGCTTTAGAGTAACTGTAGTTATGATTAATGTGTGCAGACTTGTTAAAGCAAAAGTGAGAGGTGAAGTGTGAATGATGCTGAATCTTTATTTGGGGTAGAAAATAGCAGTAGGGGACTGACGGTGTAGCCAGCAGAAAGTTTGAGACATTAACCCCCACTGTGGTGCCTCTTAATCTGTTTCACATGTGTAAGCTCTAAAGCAGAGCCTACTGTGGATTTGTAAACACAAAGGTCTTTAATGTCTACGATAAGGACAGTCTTTTTCTTGATTCAAGCAGCCTGAAAATTGCATTACTAATTTTGTAAGTTACATGTTGCATTAATATTCAATTTATTATGTTGTGCAAATGGGCTTAGGATGGAAGAAATACTTTTCCAACAACTTGTGCACCTGGAGCAATTACTAATACCCTAATCTAATACCCTAATCTTTCTGTGCCCTATAGTAATTGCTCTTAATTGTTTGCTTTTGCTGTGTTTTATGGTGTGAAACTCAGTATGTCAACACTGCTGAGCAGGTACATCAGTGTGTGTAATGCTAACACTCCTAAAAGAGAGAACTTCCAGGTTTCACCTGACTGGATGAAACAGCTCATGTGTAGCTACCAATGCAGTGCTTCTTACTTTTTCTTGTAAATCAGTTTGTAGCTGGTTTTTCTTGGTGAGGGGTTGGTTTTGTCTTTGCAGGGTGGTAAGATAAGAGAGGGGCCAATGCCTGTGGCTGGGAAAGGGACATGTAAAGTAACATTTTCTTACACAGCCATTTGAAACTGTTAAACTGCTAGTGGTTAAAATTCTTGTAAAATTGCTTGCGGGGCTCTCCGCTGCTAATTCTAATTGTTGTTCTTTTAAAAGCATATTAGGTTTCTTTGGAGACCAAAAGAACTCACCTAGGAGCATTCCAGCCTGTAAAAATGATTCTCCACCTTCCCTCCCATCCCACTGTGAGGGGAGCTCTGTTTCTGGTTTAGTCCCCACAGGTTTGGAATTGTACCTAAGAAATCAGCCAGTCTTGGAGAGGGCACTTGGGAAGTTCCCAGGCTAAGTTCTCTCAGGGCCTATTGCTTCTGTCGTGCAAGACAGCAGAATCTGCAAGTTATGATTTAACCTGGTCATACTGACTGGCAATCCCATGTGGTTGCAACAAGCACTCTGCCATTAACAGTAAATGTGATAATCTAGAAGAGCATATGAGCTATATATTGTTTTCTCTTTCACAACTAAGTACATGTCCCAGATGTCTTGGTTCCAATCCCCTTGCTTTATGGCTGAGGATATTGAATGCAGCTATTAAGCTGTTAGACTGGTTTTGTATTAGTAATTTTCTCTGGTATGTAGAGTAATTGCTGAATCCAAATCATTATCTGGCCTTTCAGCCATGCCACACTGAATGATGTGCTTGCATGGGTGATACCCCCAGCTATCAGTACAGGTATGTGGCTCTTTTTTTTTTACTGGTTTTCACTGGGCTGGCATGAGACAGCTGGTGGCCACTGCAAATCTGCCAATGTGGAAAGCTCAGAGCAAGCAGAGCCTACGTGGGTGTAGCAGTGATCTGTCAGGAGACTGAAGTGCAGTTGACAGCACTGTTGATTATTTCTCTTAGAAACAAGCAGGTGTTTGCCTGGCTTTGGTGCTGATTGGCAAGGCAAAAATGATTTAACTGCACAAGTGACAGTGCTGCTGCGAGGAAGGAGGATTTGTGTCACGGCAGGCAAGGATAGTGTGCTGTACTTCTGAGGAACTGCTTAAATGCCTGGTGTTCTGTATAGTGTTTATTTCTCCAAAAGTGGAAATGCTGGTTACTATCCACAGCAGTAGATGTAAAGTTGTCACTCTGCTTAGATTTTGGCTTTTGTTGTTGGGTTTTCTGAGGAGGAGAAGGTATGACTACTTACCAGTAATATGATGTCATGGCACCCTGTTTCATGTAGCTATCTAATCAAACTAGATTATTAAGAAATAAGATTATTCTATATGGACATTTATTATTAGATGGCAAACCTGGCATGTACATGCTAATACACATATTTGTTTCTTGTATAACTGATACCTGTCAGTCTTCTCTGTTTCCAAAATGTATGATTTGCACCATGAATTCTAAACCCAGCCACAGACTCATAAAAGACTGACATGCTTTAGTGAAAAGTTTGCAGTCTTAGTCTTCTTTTCCCAAGGTTGAATCTAATAGAATGAAGGATGTCTTAGGAGCAAATGTTATTTTTTTTGAAACTAGAATGCATTTACAAAATATCTTTATCTGAATTTATTCTCATATTAGTCTGTTTTGTCTTTTAAATTCTCAGATTTCATAAATAAAACAATGACATAGTCTTTATTTTTAAATCTCCATAGATAGAAATGTAATCACTATAAAAATACATGCAACATCATTTGTTTGTGTATTTCATTTGAAGCCAGATAAGAAAATTATGTAGCCCTAATAAAAAATAGAGGTGGTATTGTGTGGGTAAAGTGAATCACTTTCAAGTGCTCATGGATGAGGCTTTTGATGAAGTGCATCATGTGTAGCCTGTGTCAGCCAAGGTGATAATTTAAAATGGAGTAGAAAGCTGCTTCTTCTGGAGGCTCTGTCACAACAGAGGCCTTTTGGGGACGCTTTGTCTGATTCATATGCCTTTGTGTCCAGGTATCTTTGCTGACCACTGATCCACTGATATATTTCAGGATTTCCTCATCTGTGATACTTTTGGCTTGAGTCTTAAATTTATTTCAAATGCCACTCCTGGAAGAATCTGGGGTACTTCAAACAGAAGTGCAATATAAGAATGAACAGTCACCATCTAAGCCCTTGACATCCAGAATTCAGAGCCAAGTCATATTTTGATGACTTAAGGATATTGTACTTTATTATGTAGCATTTTTCTTACCATTCCTGGAGGATATCCTGAGTTTTTATAACTTAATGGCTTATGAAGAATTCCTAAATAAGACTTTCTCCTCCTTCCCATTTTGGAGTTGTGTTTCCTCTGAAGCATTGTTAGACTTGATTAGGATCTAGGAAATTTTTGAGTAATGAGTCAGAAAAATAAACAAAATCTGAGCAAGCAAAAGGTGGGGAATGGAAAAGACTTCTGGTTTAGATGAGTTTAAATCCTTTCAGCTCTAAATTAGAGGTATAGTTTCCCTCTCCTGCATGCACACCTTTTCTTTCCTTTTTCCATGTCCCTTTGCTCCTCTTGCCCTTGTACTCTCAGAAAACCCCAGGAGAAAAGTTTGTTGTGCCTTACTGGAATTACTTTATGGGTTATGGCCTATCTGTGGGATATATGTGCTTCTCTAAAAGGCCCTGAAGGGAAAGCTTTCAACTGTAACAAATCTGTCCTGTAAAGGAAGCAAAGCAGTAAATATGCTTATAGTTGTAAACACTAGTAATTCCACAGCAGTCCCTTATGTACCTCTTAGTCAGAAAATTATCTTTGTTGTGATTCTGTGTGCTTTTCAGTTTGGGATTTCAGGTTTTTTGACATTGAAATGAGCCATGATTAGAAGGTATGAAGAAATGGACCATAAAATAGATGTTTAGTGAAAGATAAGTAAAAGCATACTTGATGGGATTAGTGGAATATGTTTGAGATGTGTTATGTTGCTGGCATACCCGTGACTGCTTAACCACTGAAATAATCTGTTGCTATTTAATCCAAATAAATTTCATTTGCTAGGTCGTCTGGAAGTTACTGAATAAGTTGCTTAATTGCTTAGCCAAATGGCAGAGGGGAAAAAAAAAAAAAGTCAAACTACTGAGGAAATATGCCTTGACAGTAAAGAAAATAATAAAATGCTAAGGATCTCAGTTCTGAAGGAAATAAGTGGTTGGCTGGAAATAATTGCTTGAATATTTTGAATTCATTATGGTGAAATTTGCCAGATGCTTTTGAAGAATATTTATGTGTGTTATTTGCTGTTGTGTTTCTTGTGCTTGCTGCAAGGCATGTGTACTTCTGGCTAATTTGATCCTGTTTGTTTATGGTCTAAATATTTCTTTCCCCCCAGACAGCAGTATTCAATTGTGTATTATTTCAGCTGCTATTTGGGAAACGTGACACAAATATAAGTCTCAGACAGTGTTTGTCTAAGGTAGAATCAAGTGTTTTTCTTCTTAGCTGACAAACTTGGTGAAATCTTGACATGTCTTGACAGACTCCTGATATTTGTGTTTCACGATATATCAAGGAACATTTTACGTGCTAAGATCTTCAGGGAGATGTTGCAGCTCAGATAAATTTGTAGCATGTCTGGAGAAAGCAACTTATTAACTGTACTCTGAGCTTCTGACACCCTCGAAGTGTGAAGGGTGAGGAGAGTGTTTTCTGCTTGCTCCTATCTTGTCACTTATCTGGAAACATGTCAATTATTTGAGTCTGCCCTGGCATGTGGATATTAGGAAAACTGGTATACATGGCAAGGAACTGGCTAGTGTGAGGGCTGAAATGTAGGAAATTGCTTTGTGATTGGTCATTTTATGGTTATTAGTTCTGTTTTGTGTTCATGCAGGAATCCTGCTCATGTCTATGTGACTTCTCAGGGTGTCAAGATGTTCACCCTGCAGTTGTGGAAGTCATTTACAGTCAAATGATGCTCCTGAGATGTTGGTTGAAGCACTTCTGCATATGCTGCCATCCTTTTCCTGTCTAGTGCACCATTCTGTGGGTACTGGCTCAGGTGTTTTTGGTATGGGAACTGATCAAGTATGACCAGGAATTGGGATTAAGAGTAAGTTAATTTAGACATGTTGAGTCTGACTGTGGAGCAAGAGAGTAAAATGCAGTACAGATGCTTTTCCTAATGGACGTAAAACCCAGGCACTGGTTTGTCATGCATTGGTTTCCTCGGTGCTTGCAGTGCAGTTCTTTGCTTACCCAACCAGAACACATTTATCCACATGGACATGGTCTCTATCTGGCCTTCACTTCACTTTCGTGCTCTTCAAGGCACCCCACTTTAATAAGTGAGGACGAGCAGTGCTGTAGTGCAGCAAAGCAGAAACCTTGTTGTTGCTCTATCCAGTTTATTTATCTTTGTTATGAATTCAGGTTCCTACATGGTGTGTATTAGGAAGTTTTCTCTTTTTTTCCTGCTGAGCTCTATCAGAACAAAACAAACAGAAAAGCTTTTTACTTGGTTGTCACCTCTCTTCAAAAATGAGGAATGTATTGACTTTTGAATGTGCCAGAGTTCAGCTTATCTTTTAACTAATAACAGAAAAGAAACAGAAGTTGCAGCAAACAGTGTGGAGTCTTGTCCAGTAGCTGTTCCCCCCTGCTCACCCCATTTAAAATATGCTGTTGCTAAAGATAGAATTTTGCCTTTGAATCTCCACTTTTGTAAGGTTTATCATAGCGTGGAACAACCTGCCAGAACTTAATTGCCTTTTGGCAGATCTTTTTTCAGTTAATGGTGTTGCTGGTGCTGGAAGAGAGGAGGATTCAGGTGTTCAAGGGACTGATCTTGAAAAAGAAGACAGGCCTGTTAAACTGGACTTTTTGAGCTGGTCTTTAGTGGAATTGGGCTGCAGCAGAGTAGTCCTGTTTTTCCTTTTGCCTCTCTCCCTGGCAATGATTTTGGAACTTGTTGGAGTCCTCCAATAAAATTTTCACACATTTCACAAACTCTGATGAATTGTTAGAAAACAGAGATTGATGTCACTGTCCCTGTAGGAGACATGAAGCTGACTGGAGTATGATGTGGTTGAAACAATGAATTCTCACTCATTACTCAAATCTGCTGAGTTTTAGTGACAGTTACCTGTAATAAAGCCTCTGATAAAAAGCTGATTTTGTTTCTTGGTCATGAAAATTAATCCATTAAGCTCTATCATAATGGATGCAACCTTTCCAGCACTTTATTTTGGAGTGGCCTTATAGGTTCACAACATTGTGAAGTTTATTTTGAATTATTTATCATACTCATGCAGTTCAGTCATCTGTTATTTTTCTTCTATTTTCATCACATTTTAGCACTTTGTGTTTTCTTGTAACTTTTGCTTTAGCCCTCTTCACTCTGTTTTTTCAGTAGACAGTCTTTTACTCAGTTGTGCTTCAGCAGAATTGGCATGTCACACCCAATGTATGTGCAGTATACTTAACTTTCCTTGGTTTTTCCATGTTTCTTCAGTGTTCCAGATTTTTTGGCAGTGGCTTATCAATCAAATAGCTTACCTGTTTTTCTGTGGAATTCTCAGTTTGCTGTAGGTGGCCTCTATGCATTCCATATGCTCCCAGGTTCTGCAGCCAATTTTTCTTCTTACAAATATTCCTTCAGAAATCTGGACAGCTTTAAAGCTGCATAGTTTGGTTGTGTTCAGATGTCATTTCAATATTCTTGGTTCAGCAATGTTCTGAATGACCTCTGCCTCTATCTGCACAAGATTCAGACTTGCCACATCTTTTGTATTTATTTTTTGGAGGTTTTATGGCTTGGCATGCTTTGGTGCATTCAAATGAAACCAAAAACTAAAGGAGGAAATCTTGTGTGCTGCCTCTGTCTGTTCTCCCCTTGCAAGCAGCTATGTAGTAATGTCCATCGGGAGGCTTTGAAGGTTGCTCTTATTACATGAAAGAATTTTAGGATGTTGTTGTTCACTGGGTTGCTTCATCAGCTGTGCTTGTTTGATTTGTACCTTTTCTATACTGCAATTCTGCTGCTTTTTATTTGTTATTTTGTCCATGTTTGCAAGGTTTTTTTTTTTCTTATGATTCATTTCAATTGGATAAAATTTTAAAACATTGAATTTGGCTTTCATGTATTTTTCAGTTAGCTGTTTTAGCTGCCTTTTTTTTTTTTAAATATTCTCCATTATTCCTTTTATACCTCTAATTCTCTGCCACATTTTTGAAACTGAATGTGCATGTCCATCTGCATCTCCCAGTTCATTCACAGAAGTTAGTGATAACCTAATTGATGAAATCAAGACTTGGGAGTCTGAAAAAATACCTCCACATTTGTTCTTTGTGCCTGATCCCCGTCTGGAGTTGCTCAGGAGGAAACAAGGAATAGGTGTGACTCAAACAATGAGGATGCAATTTCCATCTCTACGCTGTTTCACAAACGCTCTCTTCCTCTGACCACTGCTGTTCTCCACATACTCAGATTTCCATTTCTGATGTGCATGATAGGTGATAAAGATGTACCAAGACCTCCTGGGTTTAAATATGAGCTGGTGTTCTCCTCTGGATGAAAAGATGAGTCCTGTGCAAAATGGATTTCCTTTCATCTGCTGCATTGCAGTGATGTCATGGATGGGATGTTTTTAGCCCTTGTGATTTTTTTTTTTTTTTTAATACTTAATATGTTTTACAAAGGAGGTTTTTCCTATTATTGTTCTCTTCTGTGATGAGAAATACAAATGTCCTGAAGACAACACTGTGTATAATTTTAGCTGAAATACACTGCTGATCTAAACACCAAACAGGACGCTAAGATGTGAAGTGATAATATCTCAAGTTTCAGCCAGTCTTTTTGGAGATTTATGGTAACTATTACGGATAAGATGCTTAAAATATGTTTTCCTCCATTTTTCAAGTAAGAAAACCACCATCCAACAAAAAAAAAAATTATCTGTCTTTTCTGTCATAGCAGTAATCATAGTGGTGGGGAAGGTTTTCAGTTATAAAACTGTTTGCTTTATATGCAATATGAGTGAATGGAATACATGAACCCTGACATCCTGGACTTTGAAATAATGGTGCCATCAGTGTCCTGCTTCTTTTCCAGTCCAAAAATGTGCATTGAATGTGGTGATATCTGTGAAAGGAGAATATATGGGATTGTACAGAACTCTGGACTAAAAATTCAAAGAATATGATGGAAGTTTTCTTTGTGGTGAAACAAGGATTAAAAGACACCTCCTGGCTCAAACTGCACAAGTGAACAAATTACATGTTGTTATGATACAAAGTGGGACATTTGTGGCAGAGAAGTAAAGGTTTTTCCTTTAAGCTTCATGCACCTAAATCTGTGTAGTCCATTGGTTATATTGTTGACACAGCTTTAATTTATATTTATTGCTTGAAAATAGAAGATATTCTTAAGTCTCTCTGCATATTACATCCTACATGAACACAAAATTTAGTGTTTGGGCTCTGGATAACTTTTATCAGTGTGCCGAGCTGAATTGTGTATTACAGTCAAAAATTTATGTGAAATGTCTGTTCTTACTTACATTTGAATATTTCTACTTGATATTGTCTGAATACTTCATCACTGAGATCCTGGTTACTTAAAAAAAATATTTCTTAGTTATAATAAGTAGTCTATTTTACTTGTTGTATTTGTGAACTTCAGTGACAAATATTCAGCTCCCAAAAAGAAGCCTTGGTTTTTATAAATCCAGAATTTTCAGTCCTAATTTATATAGTCCAGGTGTAATAGAAATATCATTCCATGCTGCCTAGCAAGTATGTCACTAGGTCCAGTCTCGATTAGTAGACTAACAGTTCTTGAGGTGATGGTGATTCATTTAGAGGAGGTGCTTTTGTTAAGATAAATCTGAGTAGTTGGTAGCTTTGTAAGGGAGGATGGCTGTACATGGGGTGTGTCTAATGAAGGTTTTGATTTGTAAAGTAGTAAAGCCAATGTAATTTCAATTTTTGTGTTGTTTCTTGAATTGGTTGTAGGAGAATATATGTAGTTACACTATACAAGTCTTCTGCTGAAATTACTATCTGTAAGTCACTGTAAGATTTTTTCAGTGGTGCATGTGGTGCTTCTTTTTAAAATCTTATGTTGAGTTCTATTTGTTGAACCCTGACACTCCATGCAGCATTATCATATGGTTACCGACACATTCCTTAACAGGAGTAAAGAAGTGGGGAAATATAAATATGTATATAATGACAACTTTTGTGACTCTATGAAAAGTCTTCTAAATGAAGAAAAGTGTCCAGTCCCAATTCCTGTGGTTATGAACTTGCACTCCAGGGTGCAGAGAGAACTGAACACATCAGCTTGTGGCTTAAGCAAACCAGGAGCAGCTCCACTCCAGAAATGCTGTGGGTTTACCTCCAGAGCCATGTCAGCACGTTTCACTCCTGAGGCAATTCAGGAGTGTGAGGGTGTTGGAGGCATGGAGGTAACCAGTGTGAGGTTTCAGAGGTCATGTGGGTCTCAGGGCATCATTCCCAGTGGGGTGTTGAAAGGCAACCCATGGAAATATCCAGTTTCCATGCTGTGCCTATGCACTGCTGCCTCTCTGCTTATTCCATGTATAATTCTGTATTTCTTGGTGCCCTGTCTGGCTGTCTCTACATCCATTAGATTCTGACCATGTTCATGTACTTTTTACAGCTTCTTGACAGTTGTTACTGCTAGAGTTTTATTAGATTTTCTAGCGCTTGTGTCATTGCATATTTGATGTGTTGTAAGATATCTGGAGTAACTTAGTCATGAGTTATTTGAAGAAGCATGTTCAGAGGGGCCTTTAGGTTAATTTTCATATCAGCTAGGTTGTAATTTTAATGAAGAAAAAGGGTTCTGCCTGTATGTTAGGCTGAAGAAAACTGTGGCTTGATATAAAATTTGTGTTGCCTGGTTTGTTTTGGGCTGCTACTGTGTGAGAATTAGCTTAAAGATTTGATGTGGCTTCTCTGTGGGGTGGCAAGTTTTTCTAAAAAAATGTGTTCATGTATAAGTCAGTGTGCTCCCGCACAAACACAAATTCTGCCTTTCTATCCTTGCGTAGGACAGACAGAATTTCTTCCTTGAAAACCTATTGCCCTCTCCAGACCCTGAAACGGAACTTAACCAGTCAAACATAATTCTGGGGAATGTGATTCCCAACATCACCCTGTTTTTCCTTATTAATAGTGCTCAAGGTGCTGTAGGAAGCTTTTTGCTGATGTTAGAAATACCTGCCCCTCGCTCTTGGCTGTGATTTGAACAAGTGCTGACTCTCATACCTGAAATCAAGGGCAGCCTGCTTTGATCATGAAGTACTCCACATTTTATAGCTCTTTAGGAAATAACACCTGAGGGCTTGCACACGTTTCCTTGGCAGGTTGTTTCTGTAGTTTCTGCCAGGTTTTACTGCACCTGCAGCAAATCAGTTTGAGTGTAGCTGAGTTTAAGCCTCTCAGTAGAGACAGGAAAATGCTTGATGATCATTTCAGATTGGGAGCCTCAATTCTCTTCTGTTGGGTTGCCACACTGGCTGAATGTAAAATAAGGACAACGCTATTTTTGAAACACACTCAAGTTTGTGGACCATCAAGTGCTCTGGTGAGAGCTGCCAGAGAGCTGTTTCTTGTGGGTGTCCTCTGGACAGGCTGCATTTTGAGGGATTGGTGGCAAATAATGCACCAGGCTTTGCGAAGGACCATGAGACAAGATGTTCATTTGGTGACCTGCTTCTATTTTGTGTACTGAACAAGGCAATAGCCTACAGAAAAGGGGTCATTGCATAATCACACAGTGTCATTATGGTTACATGTAAGAGAATCCCAATTATGATCATATAGACAACGTTTTGCCATTTTACAACAGAGGACTTGCAGAAAATCAAACTACTTTTCTTCTCCTGGATTGTGCTGGTGGCCAGGCTTGCCTTTTTGTGACAGGAATTTTCAACTGAAGCACCCACTTCTTGCTGTGTCCTCTGTTCCTTTAGGAAGAGGCAAATTCACTGTATTATAGGGGAATTCCTTCCTTCTTCCTGTTGTGCAATCCCTGCAGATTTCTCTCACATTTGATTAACAGCATGGCTTCTGACACAGGAAATATTGGTAAATCCAGGATTTTTAACAACTTTACAGAAGCTGATCATGCTTGGAACACTTCATGTGTTCTTGTTCATAATTTAGATTGTTATTGTTAATATAGCTGAAGGAGTTGACAGTCATAGATATAATTCCTATTGGAAAGCTGGGGTTTGACAACACTATTGCAGAATCATTGTTTTTGGATCATCTGTTTCTTGTTCAGAGACCATGACTAATTAGCTTATAAAAAAGTCATTGAGCTAATATCTTATAGAGAAACCTGTGATGTCAGATTTGATCCCCTAATTGCTCTTATAATTGGCATTTATTGGAGCTCTTTCACAAGTCAGGGCAACAGACCTCATTTGTTTTATGTAGAATCTTGTAAAAACAATTGAACTGGCAGCTGATTACAGTTTTCTATTCAGTAAGCAATTTTGGAAAACTCTGGGCTAGACAGTTGTCTGACTTGCCTAGGTTGTAAAAGTTAAATGTAAAGAGAGATGAACTTTCAGCATATGGCTCTGTGTTAGCAATTACATGCATTAGTGGTTTAGCTGGTGTATTGTGTCTGCTTTATAAATGTTTATATTGCAGCATTCTGCTAATAGATATTGATGACAGGCAGTGTTTGGAGGCCCAATGTATGGCAGTGGCCATTAATTATGGCTCTGTAATGATCCATCTACTTGTGTTTGCCAGCATATCCAGTTATAACCCATGCTTGTGGCAACATCAACTATTCTGTTGTTCCCTAATAATTTAACACAAGGTCATTGTCAGCTGGGATGTAAATATTTAACATTTCATATTGAGCACATTCGAGTTTTAGAACTCTTTAAGCATAAGTGAGCCTGGAAATTAAATTATGCTGATGTTTACATGAAGCTTGTCTTATTAATTCTGAAATGATTTGGAATGTTTTTTTATTGCCTAACTATGTGTATAAAGGAAATAGGCAGTCTCTTTGTCTGCTCTGAAACTACAGAGAGCTCTGTGGTGAAAGAAAACTTTGAAATGTCACACTCCTGTCAAGAAAAAATAATTCATTGACCCTTGTCCATAAAAATTGGTAGGAAAATTGCACACTTCTGACCAGTCTCTGGATCTCATGTCTCAAAAGTGTGAAGAATGTGATAAGTTTGAATTCAGCTGTGATGGGTGTTTTGACACTAAAATATTTTACTTTTGCCATATGGCTTCTCTCAATTCTGTACTTCTTTCTCAGTTGCACATCAGCTCTGAACAGCATGGGGTTTGTGGAATCATCCCTTCAAGCTGCAGACACAAAAATGAGCTTTTTTTCCACGTATTTGTCAGTTAGAGACAGTCTAGGATGGTTAACATTAATTTTTTGTAATTGTAACAATGAATGTCTAATATCAATGAAAAGAATAAATGAAATATTTCTGGTGGCATTCATCCTGGAACCAAAGCATGATTAGCAAGTAATTAACTGTCACTGTTATGCCTTTGCCTGACTTTACTGGCTGGATCCCAGAAATACTGACTTTTCCTAGTGGTGAAAAAGATCAAGGGCTTCTCCTGGATGTTGAGTTCAGCTGGCAGAGAACAAATTGTCCTTTCCTGTGACAAGTGTGAAAAGTGACCTGTGGACCTTATCCCAGGCACATAAACCCATAGAGCAAGGACTGCTGAGCTGTTCTGTGCCCACTGTGCTGTGGTGAACACATCACTTTTTGCACTGGAAAGCTTTTAATTTCTCTGGGGTGTGTTGTTACTTTGTTTTTAACATGGACCTCTTCAGGCCACTTAAAATTATTTTCTGTTTTATTTCTCTACATTTGATAACTTAAGAGGAATATATATGCCTATGAAAACTCCCATTTTAATGTGTAATATTTGGGAAAAAGTGCATTTGCTAAGAGTATTGAACACTGTGCTGTTTGTGTACACAAAGCCTCTGTACTGGACATGGTAAAATTGCCCAAAGAAGGCACTTAAGTCATTTGTCATAAGGTCTCATAAGAGCCTTGGAAATTCTTGGGACAGTTGTAGTGTACATGTGTCCCAGAGAACACATGTCCCCAAAATTCTTGTATTTGTTCAACCCTTGGGAGTTAATTAGTCCTTGGCACTGGCAATTTTTTCTTCTGTGTGTTTAAAAAGGTTCACTTGTACCTCAAATAATCTCTTGGTTCAAGTTTGACAAATTATTAGGCCAGGTAAACTTGATGTCCAAAGTATTAGCAATATATGCAAGTATGGATTGAAGATTTAAAAATCATTTAATGAGTTACTGAGAGTTTAATCTAATGATTGTGATTTCTGAATTTTCTGACAGATAACATCAAGGTGAGATGCAAGACACGTGGAGTGGAGGGAACCACTAGATCAGGTTCAGTAATAACCTTTTCTGCTTTACTGTATATCTACATTTGATCAGACAAATGTGCTTACTAACACAAACAGCTAATCCCTTATATTGATCTGATGTGAATAGATTTAATTTCTTTGTTGATGGAACAGAAATATTCCAATAGGAGGTTTTAGTGTGCTGTTTACACAGATGAAAATCTGTAAACACCCATGGTCCTTTTGCTGTCTGAATGTTTCTGTTGTCACTGCAGGGCACATAAAACCATAATAATTGTGGAATGGTGTAAGCTAATCCTTATCCTGGATGATTGCAGTTAAAATCTTTCTTTCCAGCACATATCTATGTCAACTTTTATTACGAATTCATGGTTCCTTGATGTGCCTTGTCTTGACCATTATTTATCTCACTGGCACAGGCTGTTTATTTTATCTGTTGCTTTACTTTTATTTCAGTGCCAGACTGGGTTAGATCACAGAGCATGCAGATGTACTTGTCAGTGCTTTGGGTGATGTGACTTCAGAGTAAGTTTGTCATCACTGCTTTGAGAGAACATAAATCTGCTTTTTTAACTGGGTCAGTTTCTTGGGCAAGTGTAGTAATTAAAAATGACACTTGTGACCTTCTGTTGACTTTGTTCTGTTGATTTCATTTCCGTTGAAGTTGTTGCATTCTGGTACAAGGAACCAGTGTCACTGGCTAGGTCAGATGGATTTTGAAATTAATAGGACTGTGGTTAGGATTTCCTGTAGGATTTTGGTGGCTGGCATAAATTGCAGGCTCTGTTCTGGGGAGCTGGGAAGGGAGAATCCCTTCTAGAACTTGACAAGCAAATTCATGTGCTGAAGATATACAAGTAGCTAGGTAGGGATTTGCTCCTGATGAAGTCTTAGCAAGACTTACCATAAAACTGTGGTATTTTTATTACCTGACTTCCTTACAAACATTTTTATATTTTTTCTCTCTCAAGATGAAGCAGCATTTAAATCTGCATGGCTTCTGTTAGAAGAATATAATTGCATTTTTGATTCAAGGTATGTGATGAAATAAAGGAGTATGGGGTGAGAGGACGATGTACTCAATTACTGTGTCCTGAGCAGAAGTAAACAGTGTGGACTGTGCTCTCAAGAGTGGGGAATAAAACTGTGTAACAAGTGATGATGCTCTGGCACCTGTAAAGCATCACAGCTGAAGTTTCTAGATTAAAATATTTCTGAGAAATAAATCAGAAATAGCTAGATGTTCTGATACTCTAAATATGAGCTTTGGGCTCTTAGCTCAATGGAAATGTTATAGAAAGAGGTTGCTGAAGGTTTTTGAGTTATTTTGGACTCATTTGGGGTTTTAGTGGGGTTTTTTTTTCTTTTTCCTTTTTTGGGGCTTGTTTTTAACATAGATAAACCTTGTCTATAAAGAGGTGGTGTTTCAAGGCAGAATTTTTTGTCTCCAGCCCTTGCCCTGCTGTTCCCAGGCCCCAGATTATGTTGGCCTATGGCATAAATAGGGAGACATGATGAAGAGCCCAGAAATATGAGTTCTGCAGAATCAGCAGTATATTGAAAGTCTTCTGAACTTGAGATCAGGCTCCTAAAGATAGATTTCAGCGGTGATTGTTGGAGACAGAAATATAAATGGGCTCTTTCTGCATGTGCTTGTCACATGGGACAGTCACTCTTTGTGTAAGAGTCTGTGTGAGCTTCACTTACTTGCCTTTTTTTCTGGCTTTTGCCTCTCTGCTTAAGAATAAAGCTTCAAATTTTAGTACTTGCACTGTGAAAATTGTTAGATACATTTAGTTACAGTGAGCACTCTTCCAGGGCCTTATTTATTGGGACAGAATGAATAGAAAGCTGTTGTTTATATCTATATTCCCTGATTACTCTTACTAGCATGCCAAATATCTAATGAAAAACTGCCTTGTGAATTGTTGGTTTATTTATTTATTTCGTGAACAAAGCCTGGTGTGCTCTTATGGTTCCATAGGGGTAGGCAAATATACTGTAAGTGGCATTAATCAGAGCTCCAGCTCTGTCTTATTGTCTTTAACCCCACCTGTGGGAATAATGCAGGACTTTGTTGTCTTCCCCACTTCCCATCTGTCTTTATTATTAATTTGCACAGTAATAGTGGATGCTTATTAGGTTGAATTGGAAAGGAAGAAATCCAGTACTTAAGTTTATAAAAAGGCAAAGTCTGTTACTAATATTTTTTTCTTTTATAAAGCGGTGCTTGCATTTATCTAGAGTGAGAGAAAAAACAGTGGAGCCTGGAATGGAGTATGGAATGAAAAAGGAAGTTTCCAGTCCCTTCTACACATCCAAATGTTCTCACCATAAGAGAAGCCTTCACTGTAACAGATCTAATTTTGCATGAGTTATATTCATCCATTGGGTTGTCTAGGTGTGCTAAAGCATCTTTAAGGACAAGGTGGTAAACCTCTGACTAGCTTCAAGTATGGCAGCTCTTGATGATTTTTGAGTTGTACTAAAGTTTGGAGTAGGCAGTATCCCTTGGCACAAGGAGGATGTGTTGATAAACCTGTGTTTAGAACCTAAATGGTCCTTTCAATGTCATGTATGGATGCCCTTCCTTTTGATTTAGAGGCAATTTAGTTTAGTTTTCACAAAGAAAAACCACAAATTAGTAACAGTGTACTGAAGTCATTAGCTGACAGCCTCAATTAGCATAGCAAACAAAATCCAGAATAAATACAGGAAGAGCAAGACTGACTTAGCCTTGAATTTTCTGCTGTATCCATATTACTGTGCTACAAGGCTTCATTCAGTAGACCTGACAGACAACTGGAGACTTAAAATGTTAAAGAATAAATTCCATTTTAATCCCTTTTGGGGAAAAAAAGCCACCAACTTTTGGAACTGAGATAGTAATTAGGCTGAAGCAGCATAGATTAGCCCCACTTAATGTGGAATTTAATTACTTGAAAGCAATTAAATTAACATGGAGTCTGTTCAGCTTGGGGAAGGGTTTGAGTATAGGGATTTTTGGCAAAAATGATAATGCTGTCTCTGTGCTATTATTGTTAACTTTACATAACTTTCTTTTTGCAGTTTGTCATCAATTCAAAGGCAACTTGTTTTCTTTAAATGAAATAGGTCGTCTTGGTAGGAAAAAAAGTCAAAACTGGCTGGATTGAACTTGGGTTCCTAGTTAGCAACAACCAGGCAGATAAGATAACATTCCCTCCTTTATTACATTTGAGAATTCCAGCCCTTTGCTTCCCTCATCTTGTTTACTTCCTCTTTACTACCTGGGAATTGCCAATAACTGCAGCACAGCTACCAGGGAAGCAGTTTGTCTGGGATTAAGGAAGAGGTTGAGTCATTTTTCCTCTGAATTCTGTCAAGATTCACAAGCTGCACAGGGCATCCACCTGTTGTGGGGAGGTGAAAGCTCTTTGTGGTGTCCTGATCAATTTTTCACCATGGTTAAAGGAGGAAAGACACAAAGGCACACAGGTGTCAGGAAGGCACTGGGCAAAAAAAGTCCTCTTTGTATGAGAGGTGCTGAATTTTTCATTTGAAGAAAGGATAGGAATGAAGGAATCCAGGATTTAGTGGTCTGGTGCTACCATCCTTTGTGCAGTGGAGAAGAGGACATTGTTGGTCACAAAGTGGCCCTAGTTGTAGACAAGGTGAAGGTTTGGTGTCAATCTGGGGTTTCTTGGGAGAAAGGGCCAGTCCAATGCTGCCTGTTTGCCCTGGCTGCAGCTTTTTGGAGAGAGGCTGCTGCTTGGAGAGAGGTTGTCTCAGAGCAGCTGCACAGGAGTCCTTCGGTGCCTTGGGCTCCTCCTGCAAGTGCAAGCCCAGCCTGGGCAGGGGCTGCTGCTGCAGCTGCTGCAGGGCTGGTAGAGCATGGGGTATCCCTCTCATTTATCACTGAGCAGGGGAGGCTGATGGGCCATGCTAGGACATATGATTTCTGATTTTTCAAGCTGATTTCATGTCCGCTGCCGCCTGACTTTGAGATAAGAAATTGGTGCTGAAAATGCCTTGCTTTGGTGGGTATTAGGAGGGATCGTGCCATCACTTCCTCCCTCAAGAAACCCAAACCCACAGTGCTGCTTTAGTTGCTTTTTGCTATTTGACTGTGAAGTAGAGGACATGGCATTTTTTGCGGCAGCTTTAGTTTCCAAGTGTGTTGTGTGAGGGTCTTGAGAATCTTTTAAACTTGTGACTTCTGTTTTCTGCTGGCACAGTAGGTGTGTGACAGTAAAGAGTAGTAACATTTTAAGTTGGAAATGCCTTTGGAATGTGGTTTGGGCATATATTTTTCAAAGGAGTAACACAAGTTCAGATTTGTGTTTCCAGTGGTAGACCATTTTGAAAGACTGCTCAGTTTATGGATAATATTTCCAAGTTTTTCCTGCTAGGTTTTCACTAAGCAGGTTAATGGTGTGTATTACTCAGACAGATTGCAGTGGAAGTGCAAAGAGACCCAAACAGATGTGGTCATCCTTAACTTAGTGTGAAACTGTTTGCATGCTGGTGGCTGCATGAGTGAAGTTGGGATTTAAAGGGAAGGAGAGAAGAACTGAGCCCAGCTGGCTGTGCCTTTCCTCAGAAGGTGACTGCACTCTTGTACACAGACCATGAACAGAGAAGTGGTGGTTGTAATCTTCCTCCTTAGCCTCTTCCATGTCCAGTCAGGAAAAGCAAAGGCTATTCTATAAGTCAAATTTTGACCTGGATTTGAACAATGGGCTGATAGTCCTGACCTCTTTCTTGTTCTCCCTTTTTCTTGGAGGGGAAGGAGCTAGAACCCTTGGGATCCATCTGTTTTAATGCCTGTTGACTGCAAAAACCTGCTGTGTTGGTGGCTTTGCAGTGTGCTGTGCTCACAGGACGCTGTGGGTGAAGGCTTAACCTGGCACACCCTTCTGCAGAGTCTTTAGGGCAAAACAGGCAGGCAAAGGCTGCCTTTGGAGGGATTTGGGGTTTGTTTTGCCGTTGCTGATAAATCTGTTCTGCAGTGTGTTCATTGTGCTGCGAACGCAAGAGCGGATGTTTTGATTTGAAAGGGAATCTTGTTTATAATTCTTCAGTATAAACAAAGTGTGGGGAGGAAGCCTTACTGGAAAGCACAAGAGCCTTCCTAGACCATCTTCGGGTTCAGCAAGCAGTACCTCTCCTGGTGTTTTGCATCAGTGACAATGTATGTGTATATGTATTGTTAGAAGGGCTTCCAAAGGGCCCTTGCTGCATGTGGGTGTGTTTATGGTTCTGTCATGCAAACCATGGGATATTCCAGCTCTGCCCCCCTCCAGTTTAAGTTCCCAGCCTGGCTGGTGCAGGGAGTGAGGCTGGAAAATGATAGAGCTGTCTTCTCACCTCACTTTCCTCATAAATGGCATCAAATGCTAATTGCTGTTCATTCTGCTCTTCAGCAGGAGCAGAGTGATACACAGCTAGGGTTTGCTTTTCCCCAGGGTGCCGTGGGTGTGACGGATGGATCAGAGCCAGAAGAATTTGGCAAAGTAGCCGACTGTAAAGGGAATAATCTCTTTTTCCTGATGATGGATGGCACTTAGAAAGCAGCTGAGCCTAAAAGCCATTTCTCATGCTAAGGCTCTGCAATGTGCAGGTCAGCCATTGAGCAAATGCAAGGCTTCAAAATGAGAGCTAATAGCTTGGCAGGTTATGCCTGACAAGCAGCAAGTGATTTGCTTGTAGTTCTTTAGTGTGTGAGGTTTAGTAGGTTTTTTTTGTGGCTTGTAACATTTAGTAATTCTAATATGTTTCTATTAGATGATCATCTGTTTCTAAGTTCAGAAATATTTTAAAGAAAACATAGTTAATATGGAAGCACATTTTCATACTCAAATACAGTACTTTTCTATAATATCTAAAAATTTATTCCTATTTAACTGCTGCACCTGCAGCAGGTTAAGAATATAGGATAAAAAAAACACGTTTCAGCCCAGCAGTTGTTAAAATATTGGACCCTCACTTTCCTGTGGAGCAAATTGACAGCTACCTGGGACAGAGAATCGTGTGTTGGTCCCAAATAAATGGTCAGGGAGTTGTGGAGGGGAGATTTGAGAGGAAAATCCATAATGGAGTGAAGGTAGATTCATAGAGCATAACAGGAGGAAAAGACACTTGTCTAATTTGACATGCAACATTCATAGCTCTTGGAGAGCTGATGTTGTCATATTTACTGCTGACTTGGTAAAAGAAGAACGACAGAACTTCTATATGGAAAATCTAATAATCATAAAGTGTCTACATGTGCAACAAAGGCCTAAACCATTGTAAAATGTGGATTTCTCTCCTAGGAGATAGGCCTGTGAGACTCAGTATGTGTTGCTCTGTGAATACAGGCAGTTCTAATTTTTGAACTGCTTGTCAAGTGCTGCACTTCTCTTTGAAGCTTCAAGTTTTAAGAACTGTTCTCTCTACAACCAGATAAGTGCATTATTCAAAACACAGCCTTCACAAATAGATTTTGTTAGATTGTATTCATTAAGCAGCAGCATCTTGACAATAAGTACTTTGTGTGTCTGAAACTCCTTGTGTTTAGCAATTATCATCTGTGATGCTTGAATTGATTTTTTAATCACAAAGCTGGAGTTCTGTTTTACAGGAATGTATTGACACAGTAATTATAAATGCAAAGTTTTCATCTTTATTGTAATAAAAGTTTTATTATCCAGTATTTGAAAGAAATGTTTTCCACAACAGACAGATTCATATCTTGATACACATGTGCACTCTGTGCAGTTTTCCCAAGAAGTTTTCAGCTTAGTAGTGGCTTAATAAAGTATTCAGGTGAAGTAGGAGTCTCATTTAGACTTCCAGAGCAGCCAGAAAGGTGAATTGTAGCAAGAACTTTCCTCACAGTTTGAATTCAGTGGAACTGAATAAGGTTTTTAACTTGTTGCACGTTAGTTCAGTACAGGGTGGGAATCTGCTTCAAATTCCTTCTTCTATTTTATAAAGTTAATTATAGAGTTTAGGAGTTAAATACTTCTATGATCATAGGAAGAAGGGTTTGTTTAGATCTTATTTTGAATTTGCAAATACATTCCTGCTTCTTTTGATGCTCTATATCTCAATGTTATGAGAGACAACTAAAACTCTGTTGCAAGGTGTTCATATCCTCTTGTAGTAGTGGTCTGATCAAATCCTGTGTAAGACTAGGCTGTTTGCATCCAGAAGGGGTTTCTCCCTTCTCAAATAGTTGTGAAGTAACTAAATAAGCAATCTTTTTGGGGAGATCAGAAAGAGAATGTGGGTATGAAATACGTTTTGTGCCTGTGGTGGAAGGTTATCAACTCTGAACTTGATTAATGGGAAATAAATTGTGGAACAAACAGTAGATTGCTTGCAAATGGATGTCAGATTCATATAGCAATAATGTGTATATTAGTGTTTTATATGCAAAATATTGTGTTCTCTCTTAAAATTTAAAAAGTAGAAATCTAAAATGTTCAGGGTGATGCTTTAGCTAAAATTTATCCATCCAGTTGAGGATGGACCTTTGGCAAAATCTTTCTTATTTCTGTGTGTGAAAGAAAGTCATAGTTACACTGTTACATTTTAAGCCTGAGTTAGAGTAACAGATGGATGTTGGAATATGCAATTTCTGCTTGATTTAAGTTTACAAGACTCTTCAGAATTTATCTCTGATTTTTGAGGGGGTAACCAACTCAGACCATGGGAGGAGGAATATGGAATGTTCGTGCTGCATTGTCATAACTCTGCCTCTTGGTAGACTGATGCTCCAGACTTTGACTTTGTGCCAAAATTGTGATATATTTTTGGATCAAGCAGTTAAGACAACATTTTATTACCCAATGAAGCAATGGAGTGACATAAGGCATGCAGTTTTCTAGTGCACGTGGCATTGCCATGCTATTGTTTAGTGTGCTTTGGTTTACCAATACTTCCTTGTTTTTATAAACTCAGGGAATGCTGGCTACTACTATCTGCCAAGTAGTGACTTAGCCAAAAATTAGCTAAGGATTATGAAAATAACTCTTTCATTTTGCCTTTATTTGTACCTGATGCTTTCTGCAGATGTTTCTGTTGTTTCCGATATTAGATCTGACTCAAGTAAGAAGCATGAATTGTTTGGAAATTGCAATGAATATTGTTTGGAAGCACTCCTTAGTCATTTTCTGTGGTGTCTTGGTATGGCTGGCATTTTTCCTGGCTATGACTGTGTCCGCATTCAGAATGTGGCAGCCCCAAGCTGCTGTTCCTGCAAGTTCTGTGAGGTTTTCTTCATGGTAAAGTGCTAGTTTTTTTAACCAGTCTTCATTGTGACTCTTTCTGGACAGTTATGAGGAAAGAATAGGATGGCTTTTAACAAATTTCTTTTTTGAGACTCTAAAAAGTTGCCTTGCTTACAAAGAGTGAGTGATTGGTTGTCCCTTGCCTCTTGTGCAAGAGGGGCATTTGTCTTGCTGTGCAATGTCTGGCAAAAACATACTGAAAACATACTGGCATGTAACAGAAAAGGGCAATAGTGCTTTGTCCAGTATTTTTCTTAACAGGAATACCCCTTTCTTTCTATTTCTGTGAAAAAAAAAGTTCATCTCTGACAAGGTTTAAATGTGTCCTGGGTAGCCAAGGTGTAAATTTGGGCAAGACAAGGTAACAGGAGACTGCTGCTGCACAGCATGGACCCTGATCATCCACCCACAGTTATGCCTCAAGCAGTTTTGGGAGGGATGGCATTAAAAAAGGTAGCTCATTTGGTTTTCCTTCCAAGCGAATAAAGAATACTTAGAAGGAGCTGAAAAAATTGGTATCTTCCTAATAACTATGCTAACTTTGTGTCTTCATTGTATTGCTGATGTATTTTCTGGGGCTTGGCCACACCTGGAGGAGACACCACTTAGTGCTTTATTTCTGCTCCTCTCTCCTCATGCAGTAGTAGGAATGATAGGAACATGAACAAATCTGTTTATTTTACTGATCCTCTCTTATCAGAGTAATTGCTAAATAAGTGTTGCTGTAACTGCAGTAGTTAAAGTCACTTAAATTTGGCATCTGAGTCTTCCAAACTTCTTGTCTTCCCTTTCACAGCTGCTGGAGATAATCAAACTTAGGGAAATAAAGGATGAGCTTTTTCTTTTTATTGTGGTAAAGAGAAGGCAGAATTAAAATTTCAGGAGTACCTTATTAAACAAATTTTTTAGGCATGGCTTGTCAAGAACTTAAGTGTACAAAAAGGGCTTGCCCAACATGCACTTAGAAACCCCATGCTGCTGTATTGGGAAATACTCCTGTTAGAGGCAATTAAGAGGACACATGTAAAACAGTTCCTTTCTTTCTCAAGGATGTGTACTCACCATCATAAAAGTTGCCATGCATTATGGAACTTGAAATTCCAGAGGTGGTAATAAAAAAATAAAAATGGACTGCTAATCCAGTTTGCCTTTTCTTGAATTTCTTTACTGGTTAAAGGTTCAGTCAAAATGTTTTCTTGTGTGGTTAGAGTTGCTAGAGGCTGAGTTGGAGCTGAAAATCTACAGAGTGTCAGTACCAAGTGGAACAGCTCTATGTGGCACAAAGTTTATTTTAAGAGCCCTGTATCACAATTCTTCAGGCTCATCAGTTGTTCTTCCCCTTGATGTACACTAAGACTTTAATAACAGCTATGGAAATACTCTTCTGAGACTTCTACATTCTGAGAAACGTTATGCTTCCAAACCTAGGAGCTTTTATGTCTTTCAAGATGTTCTGAGAAGGGACTGGGAATAGTGGAAGGAGAGGAGAAGCCAAGCAGTGCTGCTACAGGAGTGCACTTCCATGGCTCACTAGGATTAGCACTGTCCCTGCTGTTCAAAGAAACCAGCAGCCTGAAGGCTGCAGTCACAGTATGTGTGGTTTTGTTTTGATAAAAGATACATGATCTTCTGTGGCTTGCTTGGATGAAGTTTAATACGGTCCAGCATCATCCAGGTGAATGACTCTTGGCAGCTGCTTCCATTAAAAAAGTTTTGTTTGTAGCCTCCTAGGTGGCATGTTTCATGCTGTTTAGTTGCAAGATCTTTGTGTCCTGCCAAAAAAAAAAAATAAAAAAGGAAGTATGTATTCCAAAATGTTCCTCTTGTTTTTTAACCAGGGAAGTGGAAGTGGTTTTCTGATAGAAAGGAATGAGGATTTTCAGCTAAGCAGAAATACACTACAGCCACTTTATGTCTGACAGTATATTATGGCATACTTGACAATGTTGGAAGCCAAGGAATTTGACTTATATTTAATGAACAGCTTGTTTCTCTCAAAATACAGCTTCTGTTTCTGTCAACTTTACGTAAAAGGAGTTAAATGAAACAGGTGAGTTCCAGCAGATGCTACCCCTGACTGTGATGACATGCAGAAGATACCTGTTCCTGTCCTAGAAGTTTCTTTCTTTACCTGGTTTTTTAGCAGTTGTGTGGTTTACTGTCTTCCAGAAGATCTGGGGCTTTTTCCGGCCCATATACATGAATGTGAGGTACTGTGTGTCTGGGTATGTTGGTGTCTCTCTGAATTACAGTTTTGTGGTTTTTTCAGTCACTGCTGTCTGAAATTATGGATCTCTAAGGAGGCTGCCCTCTGTGACACCTGTGAGTCTCAGCTGGAGGTGCATCATTGTTCTGTGTTAGTGAGAGATGGGAGAGAAAATGAGGTGAAATGGAAATAAAGTAGATTATTTTTGCTTTCTCTCCATCTTAATGAAGTTGAATTTTAAAATACAGCCATGACCATGATGCCTGCTTACCAAGTTCTTGAGAACATATAGTTGTATGACTGTAGAAAAGAGCCATAAAAATGTGCAGAAGATTGACAATTAGAGACTTAATGCTTTTGAGAAAGAGCAATTACAAATGCCTTTACTATATAGGAAAACAGCAGGTAGTGATGTTTGTGTTCATTTGCAGGGAGACACATACCAAGTATCAATCACTAAAACAGATGCTTAATAACTGGCTTTGGAGGTGAGGCATATGTTTTTGACAATGAAGATGATTCATCTTTTGGACAAGCTACCATTTGGGAAAACATTGTAGCCATCCATTGAGACCTTGAAATTGAAAATGTCAATTTTTGCTATAGCTTTTCAAAGGTGGAAATCCTTCCTAGATGAAATTTAATGGCCTGTGACAGGTGCAGCAGGTAATTTTGGTCATGAAATTTAGAAATGTTCTGCCTTCCTAGCTTAGCATTCTGATGTGTTGTTGCCTGTTCCATCTGGAGCAGTATCTTTCACTTACTGCTTTTTTTTCTCAAGTGTGATGTTGATCTAAGGGTCCAAGAGAGAAACTCCCAGAACACTTTCACTGGTCACTTATTGGCATTGCAGAAACTTCTTCCTTCTTAGGAAATATCTTGAATAGGCAGCTTCTCTTTTATTTGTGCTTCTTGATTTTTTTCACTTTGTTCAAAACTCAGTAACTTCCTGTGGTAGTGTTTTAGAAAAGAGACATTTCTTTGGCTTTTGACAGGTGTGGATGCAGTTTGTCCTTTTTCTTGTAATAAGCTATATTAGAAACAAGAATTTGCATTTAACTTTCTGATAGTTCAACTATTAATTATTTGTTTTTCAGGCTGTACTCAAATATTTTGATGCCTTCACCAATGCTTTGAGTTGGACTCCTAGTGTAATTCTCTGTAGCATTGAATTCTTCGTATTGTGGATTCTTCTCATTTATTGTAAGGTTGACAGCTCAGCTGTAATCTTTAAAAAGGACCTAGGAGATTGAGGGGATAGAAATCTTCGCAGTTTTTTTGTCGTGGTTCATTTCATTCCCCACTGCGTGGATTTTGATGTAGTATCAGAGGTAGTGTTTAAATTCCTTTAGCTGAGATTTAGCAGCAGAACTGAGCACGCTGGCATGGTGGCTGTGACTTGACAGACTGCTTTCTTCCCATTTCACTTTGTTACATGCCTGCAATCCTTGTCAGGAGAGTGTGGATCACAGGTGCTAAGTGGGAGATGGGCAGCAGCTCAGGAATTGGGCACAGGAATTTTCCTTTTGAGAGGAGTTCCCAGAGACAGCAGGACTCCTGGCAAGTGCTGCAGAAAGGCACAGCTCCCATAAAGTGATGGAAGGAGCAGTGAAGAGAAAACCCCCACAGACTCCATAAGGAAAAGAAGCAGCTAAATTAATTTACAGAGTGACAAACCTGCTGTGCCCAAAAGGTTTCACTGACAGGGAACCAGTGGGCAGGGAAAAGGCTCCTTTTTTGTATCACTCACAGTGGATTCTCTTTTCTTAGCTGACTTACAATAACATGCTTTGATGAAACTTAGATTTTTGGGTTTAGCAACCCCTGGATTGTTTTGGTAACTCCTTGTAGGACAAATTCAACTCTAGTCCAGGCCAGTTTGGAGTTCTAGGAGAGCATCACACAGCAGTTAAATAGGAGCAGTGGACTCAAGTGCTAGAGGACTTGGACAGCCAGGTCTGTAGTTGCTGTGGAATGTACTCATGTCAAGAGTTAAAAATGTTAATAGTTGTGTGGAATCAGATGAATACTCTTTGTGCCGTCCTGTGTGTAGACTCATTTTCTCCTTTATCCTTTATTGGAGAAGGTAAGAATGAAATAGCACACAGTTACTTTCTTAGTGATGTGTAAGTTAAGGACAACTTGGATCAAAGAAGATTTATTTTTTGCTTAAGGGAACTGGATGGATATTTTTCCCCTGTAGCTTTTTCCAGGCACTTTTTGACTGCTTGAAAATTTGGAACATGCAAAGCCATGAGCTTTTATCAGTGTCCAAGTTACAAAGTTTGTGTGCTTACATATTGAATACATAGGGGGAATTGTTACTGTAGTGCTATTGATACAGTTGCCAAACATCAGAACTGTTTAATTTGGCATATGGATTTTAATTGACTTATGAAGGGGTTAGTGGACATCTGTTCAACATTCCAGCACACCAATTGAAATAATTGGTTAATAGCTGGTCCTGGCTGTATGTTGGTTGTATAGTGCTACCTTTGGGGAAAAAAAATAAAAGGCATTTTTGTTCCAAGGCATATGACTTCTTTTTGTTCCTGTTAAATCATTGATGTAGAACAGGGGAAGCAGCTCTGAAGTTTTGCTAGTTAAGTACATAGTTAAATGGTGTGTTTCTTCCAGAGAAATGACAGGCAATGTAGGAACTTTCCTGAAGGAAATTGAGCACAAAAATGCAAATTGAATGTAATTCCATTGGGTAGGAAATCTGGTGAATAGCTGAATTGTGAGAGAACAGAGGTATTGTAGTGGCTGTTCAGCTCTTAATTAAAAATCAAAGCAGTAATATATTTTTTCCATTTCTATGCACCATGAAAAATGAACAGTTTGTACTTGATTTGTAAAATCCATACCATGTCTTTGTAGGAAAATGCGGGGGGAAGCATGCAACATCTTAGAATTGACTTAGTATTTTTGTGGGATTTTTGAAACAAATGGTTGCTAGAAACCATTTTGATACATCTCACTGTCCCATATTTTATGTAAGTGTAAGTTTGAACTGGACCTGTCGGAATTCAGAGGATTTGCTGATAGAAAATTGAGAGGGTCATACTGGACTTTACTTTTGGAATACTGGAATTTATTTGATTTATTTAGTGCTTGGCTTGTCATTTTCAGTCAATTGAATTATCCTTCAAATGAGGCTCCAAAAATTCTATCACTCTAGAAAGATGAAGTATGTGTACTCCAGGAAAAACTCCAAAACTTGTGTTTTTCTGGTTTGTACAGGGAGATTTTTGCAAAAATAAGAGAGGAGAGAAATGGGCTTGCAGCAGTTTTAGAAGTTTTTTGATATGTGAGCAGGGATATCTAGAAGCCTTAGATAGCAAATACCTTTCCAAAAAGGGAAGCTTGGAAAAGAATTTATTGTAAATGCCAAGATTAGATGCTGCACTCCTGGCAGTTGTTGAGACAGAAAGCAAAAAAAATATTTAGGGAGTTTGTGTTATTGCCACGTCTTCTTTTCACAGTTGCTGTAGCAGCCATGGGAAGGGAGCAGCAGCTGGATCACATTGGTAGTAGGAGAAAGGAGCTAACTAAAAACCCCCTTGATCTTTAAAACCCTGCTCAGAATGGCTGTACTGAAAGAGAACTTCATGTATAATACAGGAAGATTGCCTTCAGAAGCTTGCCGTGCAGAACAGCTTTATGCTGTAATTCCAGCGTTTTCAGCACAATACAAGTCAATGCTTGATCTGACTGGTATCACTTATGGAAATTGCATGTTCACAGCAACAGTTCTCACATCTTGTATTTTTGTTGGATCTCTAAGTCAATGTTTCTTGCTGTAAATCTGTTTAGTTTTGTTTATGTTTTCTTGCACAGCAAATAGCCTATTTTACTGTGATTATTTGTGGTAGTGGTATAGATTTGGTACACAAGAGTGTCCTTTGAGTTCTGTTCGGTTTACAAGTCTGGTTACAAAAAGCCCATTTTGATATGTGGCCACTAATTGGTAAAACTGTGATCATCTCATCCTATAGATATACCAAATGAAAAGTGGTTTTCAAATTAAGATAACTTTTTAATGATTATCGACATGTATATGTCAATCACTTTGAGAGTTGTTAATTGGAAAAAAATTATCTCTTGGGCTGCAGTGCTTTAGAAGCAGGATTCAGATTATAATTGGCTAGAGGGAAGGGCTTCTATCATCTTCCTCCTGTGCCTCAGTTACCTGTCAGGGGAGCTTAAAACCCATGGTTTTTAATGATTTCAGATGACATCCAGGGCATTTCTCACTTAGGGAAGCTGATAACCTGCAGAGGCTTTGATGAGCTGGTGAGAGGTTTTCATGTCTTGTTCCACCTTGCTGTGGCACATCAGAGTCTTTGCTTTGTTCACCCAACAGCTTTGCTTAGGGCTGGCTCTGTGTTAGCAGCTCTGTAGGAAGTTATCTTGGTTGTAACAGGCTTGGGTGTGGGTGTTTCTGCTTTTAAATTTTGAAAGCTACATTAGTGTTTTGCTACAGAATGTAGCCTGGTGAAATGAGGACAGGGGAGCTTTATTTAGGGTCCCATATTGGTCTCATGAAAGTTTAGGTAGGGCTTTGGTAGTTTTTGCAGTTCTGTCTCTGCTGGCCTATGTTCTCCCCCACTGTGGGAAGTGTGACTTAATAGCCAGTAAAGTAAGTTAAACAAGTGAAAAATGTACTATGGGACTCTGAAGTTTTCTTCATCAAAGACTTCACTGTTACAAAATGCTGATTCTATGTTTTGCTAGTCTTTACTAAGTATCTCGTATCCTGGATTTTCCCCAAGTGCACATATCTTGATGCTTTTGCAGTTGGGATACATTTCTCTTGGCTGTGACTGTATGGTCATTACTGTGCCCTAAGAGAAGGTCAGCTGCATTCTTTCAGCATTTTTTGGTTTTTCATACACTTGCAGTCCAGGCTTCTGTGGAGAAACATCTGTTTGCTGTCGGACTATGTGAATACATGCAGTCACCTCAAAACAGATTTAAAAATGCTGTGTTTTTCCTCTCTATGATAAGAATCAATTATGGTATTGTTCCTGGCTGTTTTAAACAGGTAGAGGTTTGCTCTGTCCACTGCAGGTTTACGTCTGTTTTTCAAAGCTGAAACGGAAAAATACAGAGATTTGGTGGGTGTTTTTGGTTTTTTTTTTGTTTTGTTTTTTTTTTTTTTTTTTTTTTTTTTTTTATGTGGTTATTTCCTGCAGAATTGCTTACAGCCAAAGATAGAACAGAGATCAGGTGGAATTTTTGCAGGCATATTAGAGGGGGCTTGTGTTGGGTCTGGAGTTTGTTTCCTTGGAAGGAAACAAACTCCAGACAAGCCATGCAAACCCCTTGGAGCTGGGCTTTTGTGGGGCTTCACTGTTTGGTTGCAGTGCCTGTACGACCATCACCTCTCCAGCCCTCTCGGTGGGAACTCTTGGAGTGGTAGGGTTGGAACACCTGGATCTTGGGGATTCAAACTAATGTCTGAATAGTAGAGCAGCTCCATCTGCTCCTGGTTTGGAGTCTATTTCTTGGTGTATACATTCTTTTGAGAAGTTTCAGAACTCAAGATGGGATTTTCCCCCTTGGCAGTTGTACTTTTGCTCATTATGTCTGTGCACGAGGATTGTCCATTGTTACAATGAAATACCAGTCTTGATGAAGGTGAATTCAATATTTTGTCTAACTGAAATTTAGGAAATGTTGACAAGGCTACAGTTCTGTAATACAACCTGAGATGTTATACCATTTTTTTTTTTCCTGGTGTATGGTAATACATTTTTCCTCTGGGCATGAAAAAGCAATGCACATCTTAAGGATTATGGCAGAATATCTAGCAACAGACTTAAGAAAAGTAGAACCGTCCAAATGAGTCTAGCAGGTTTTTACTGCTCTTTAATGTTTATGGGAAAGTGAATGGTTACAGGGTTGAACGTGTGTTTGAAATAGTCACCCTGTAGCATGCACATGAAGAGGGATGTTCTTTGACTCTTCTTGCTAGGTGGAAAGTGTTTAATCAGAAAATTTACCAAATAAAAGAATACCTGATAAACCTTTCATTTCATTGGGAAAGGAGGGATTGATCTAAACCCTAACCTGGCAAGAAGTTGATGGGCTGAAGCTATTATCATAACTCCATAGAAGGTTATGGAGTGGCAATGCAGGTTTTGAATCTGTCTCCCTATACAGCCAGTACAGCATTTGGAGCTTTTTTTTTTTTTTAACAGGATTGTGTTTGGACTGCATTTAGAAGTAATATTCCCAAATTTAGTTAAGTGTTTGCCAAGCATGACCTGATCAGAACTCCACCACAGTGGTGTTGAACTGGAGTAATATATTCTCCAAAGGCAGGAATGTCTGGTGAACAGCAGGTAATGCAAGGTCCCCTCCAGAAATTGTGGATTGTTGTGTGTATTGATTTCCCATCATCAGTCAGTACAAGCTGATTGCTGCTATCTCAACAGACAGAGATTTTTAACCAAGAAAACAAAGGAGGGAAAAGTAAAAGGTGAATAAAAAGTAAAAGTAAATGGCTTTGAGTAGGAAGAAAATAGGAGATCAGTTACTGGCTGCAAAATGAGCTCTAGAATCAAGATGATATTTCAGGAAGTTAAATTTACTGAAGAATATAAACAGTAAGAACTCTTAATTTCTGTGAAGATAATTTTCATCCATTTTAAAAGACCAAAACAAGCTTTAGTGATGAAGGAAAATGTTTAATGTTTTTCTCTCCCTATTTAGAGTGCTGCTTCCAGGACAGGTGAGACTGAATGCGTTTACAGTGCTGAATGACCTTGGCCTGTGCAGTCATTGCATCTAAATTGTGGCAAAGCCAAATACTGGGTTTCAACAGGATACATTAGGTGTTCATTTGGAACTGGAGTAAGATAAAGTGTGGGGATCAGGTAAGATAAAGATGGAGGATGGCTCACTTTGGTTTGAGTGGGTTACTCAAAACCAGAGAATATCCCTGTGAAATGCAGCTGGAGAGCTGTGCTGCTTTCTTAGAGGTCATTGCTGCAGTGGAGTTAAAGAGGAGGACAGAAGCATTTTTATGTACTCTACACGATCTTCTAACTGTGGAATCTGAAAACAGCCTCCCAGACAGACATAAAAACTACAGGATGCCTCTTCCTTCACCAGAACTCATGGGCTTTCTTGGAGAAGTTGCTTGAGTCCTTGGGGGAGGAGTAACGTGATACTCTCGTTTAGTCTGCATGGCCAAGTATCTGCACTCAGGTTGCTCAAGGCGTCTTTATTAAATGTGTGCAGTGTTGGAAAAAATGTTATACAGAGCTTCTTGTGTGTAGTGTCTAGACTTGGCTTTGCTTGAAACTTTTGTTTGTGGGAGATGTTTAAATTTAATCTTATTAGTAGATTTGGTTCAGGGATAATTTTTGAGCCTCTTATCTAAAAATTTTTTTCCATCGAATATATTTTCTCACTATGACTTAGGCTTATCTTTGCTTTATGTAATATGGTTTGAAAAACAGTTGGAGAATATCTGGCTTTTAGGTCACTGATTACAGCTCTTGTGGTTGAATGTATTTGGCAAATAAAAATCTGAGAGAGCTTTTAAAAATTCAGATGAAAATTGTACTTACCCACCTTAAATATATTATGCTTGTTAAGAATCTCTATCTGATGATATGGTTGAGAAACCCATCCAAAATACTTCTAAAGAGATAATTGTTCCACATTGTTTGTAAAAGGGTTTTTCCATTCTCTTTGAAATAGCTCTATTTTAGTTTAACATATGCAGTGAAGCACACATTATTTCCATCTAGTATATTTTGGTGATTGATCATTAATTGTAGGCTTGTAGGTTGTCAGTCTTGTTTTTTGTATTGCCTCACTTGCCTCTTCCTTAATACTTGTTGACATTTAAAACGTATCTCAAGATAGAAATTTCACTTTCTGTATATAACCTTGTCTACCATATTATCACATACAAATGAATGCTGATTCTTAGTTTAAACAGATGTTTGCCTTGTTTGTCAGGTAACTGTTATGCATCACCTGTGTCGAATGGCAATTAGGGTTTTTCTTAAAATAGAATGTCTCTGTGGCCAGGGCAATTTCAGAAGTTGCCATGGATGCCAGAAATGTTGCAGCTCCAGTGTTCCATGCATTATGCTGTGGACCTTGTAGTTTTGCACTTTTGTTCTTTTCTTTCCTGGGTTATTCCTGAAAAACAGGATGAATTACCCAGGATGAGGCTGGGTGGTTCTTCTAAAGTTTACACAATCATGCCTTGACCAAGGCAATCTTCTTTAAGATGGGGATCAAGTTCTCTGTGTGATGCTTTTGTGGTATTGGCAAAACTCTGAGATTGGAAGTGAAGCCCATGATCCTCATTCCTGCCATTGTTTCCATCTGCAAGGGCGGTTGTGGTTCATGTCCTGCTCTTGGTTGGGTGCACCATGCCTGTCATTAAGGGCAGTGAGGATAGAACCAAGGATATATAATACTATTGTGTCCTGTGGATAAAGTGGAGCCAAGAGAGGAGCAACTGAGAGGCTTTAAAAGCCATGATCATTGTGGAGAAAATACCATTGTTTTTCCAGAGTAATTTATTTTTTGTTACCTGATGCTTTCGGTCCCTGTTTACTTGAGTTTTGTGTTCTTTGTGTGTTTTCTTTTTTTCTTTCTTTGTTTTCTTTCCACTTAGTTTCTTGTGGAATATTATTTTTCTTCTCAATTTTGTGTTATTACATGATCATAACATGGAACAATTCAATAGAGATTGAGAATTCAGATCCTGTCCACTGTGCCTTGATCCAGAGGAGCAGCTCAGAGCTGTGAGAAAGGTGTCCTGTGTGATTCGAATCTCAACTGAGGTACTTGGAAGTATTAGGGAAATTTAGGCTGTGACTGAAGAGCTGTGCTGAGCTGTGCTTTAGACCCTTACAGGATGGCAAAAGTAATAAAACCAACAGTGGTTTTAAGTATAGTGAAGTAGTGATAAACTTGGTGTTTCAGGGAAATCTAAAGGGGTGCAGTGTTACAGCCCAGCAGAGACTTGGCCATGGGAAGAACTTTAATGTGGGACAGGCTGAAAGCTCAGGTGAAGGCTTTCCTCGAGGAGTACGTGGCACCAGCATTCCCTTTGTCATCTCAAATTACTAAGAGAGAATCATTCTACAGTTTGAATCATGTAAATTCAGATTTTAGGGAAAGATAGTATGTCAGATTACAACTTTGGATGTTTTTTCTATCTTCAGACGTGCACTGTTTTCAGTCTTTCTTAGCTGGCAACAGCTTGTCTCAGCTTGTCCATCCTGATTTGATTTTTATTTGTTCAAGGCTTAATTAGAAGTGATGTGCTGCTGGAGAGTCTGAAGGTATCGCTGTATCTCATAGAGGAATCTTGTTGGCTGAAATAACTCCCCTAGTCCTTCTTTACATGGTGCTCTTTATGGTTGTTGTAATGACTGTAAGTTGTTTGTTACTGATCAAATGAACCCTTGATACATATTCATGTGCAGATGGCAGGGGTTCATCTCTGAACCCTGCCAATCCTTTGCAGTTGGTTGAGTGTCAATATGCAGAATTTTCTGGTTTTAATAAGGCGTTTTTGATCAATAATCATGACTATTACTGAGTGTTGACATCACTTTTATTCATGAGTTTTGATAGGAGCACCAATTAAAGTAGCAGCATCTAATGCATCATTAGAGATAAATTTTATCCTTGGCATGGTTTCTGTACTGTGTGCATTTTCTCATATGAGGTGATGGCACTATCAGCTGCTCCAAATGCAACTCTGTATCAATGTGTTCACTATCAATGTTGTGATAAGAGATATCAGTTAGCTGGGGTTGAGTTATGTACAATTTAGAGATCTTAATCTTTTATTTACTGATTGGAAAACTTCAAATAGTTTCAGTTCTTTTCCTAAGTAAACCCAGGACTGAGCAGTTAAAGATTATATTTTGATGTTAAATGCATTTGCTTACTACTTTCTATCTGGATATAGAGCAAGTGTATTTTATTACTGGGAAGCAATATGTCCATTTAGAAAGTGACTTGGGCTACAATATTTTTGTTGGCAAATTTATTTTCCAGGCATAATGTTCTGGTTTTTTTCTATACCCATTTGAGGGAAGATGAAATCACCATTAATCATGTTTCAAAGGCTGTGATGCTGCAATTACTCTGCTTTATGCAGCTGTGGGCTGTAGGATGTAGGCAGACTGTCATCTGCAACCTGGCCTTCTTAAAGTAATTCCTTATAAATCACAAACATAATCAAACTTTTATCACCAGATAAAAACAATGCTTTTCTTTAAAACTGGCCCCAAATTACTAACCTGTCAGAATGTTTCAATCAAAATTGCCATCTAAACAGGAGGAAAAAAGGCTGTGCTTCCTTAAATCAACTCAAGGCAAGCAGGTGGCAGGCTTACAAAGAGGGGCTTGAATTCCAGTTTTGGTTTCATGGACTACTACATTAAAGAACCTGCACTGAGAAATTGTTGTGTCCAGCTGCTTAAATATAGTCTTGTGGCTGTTCCTCTGGGGGTGGGGAGCTGGGGTCAATCATTCCCCTAGCTTTTCAAAGGTTTTAAATAATGAAACTCTTGTAAGCCATAGAAAAAAGTTTATGCTTCCTGAAATGTTTAGGCTTAGTCTGTGTGATGGCTTGAAATATGTTTTTAGGCAGGGGGGCTGTGAGGTTGGACATAGGATTGCCTCCAATGTGCAGATGTTTGGAAGTCCAATCAAAAAGAAGCTAGTATACATGATGAGGCTTGTGTTAGCTATTTTAAAACAATCTTAATTTATTTACAGTGATTTGGGCTTCAGTAAAGCCTGAAAACCATGGAGGAGTGAATTATTAGTGTGAGTTGAGTAGTTTAATCTAACCACAGCATTGTATTTCTATTTGCATGTTAGTTTGGCAAGCTGGTAATTTTTTGACATTGCTCACTTAGCTTTCAACTTTGTTTAGTTAAGATACTAAGCATAAAATTATCCTTTTTGAAATATAAAATGTTTCCCAATGCTGGGGTATGAGGGAATCAATTTACTAAAGTCATGTACATGAGGTTCTCTCCCCACACACTTCCTGCATTGTTTGTGTCTATCCTTCACCTTCCCTGTCTCCACTAGCTCCATTTCCAGCTCTACATGTGTCTTCAGACAATGTTTATAATCACTGTCTTCTTTACTTAGTCATGTAGCAGATAATGTCTGGAGTACACACAGAAATCTCTCAGACCAACTGGAGTGTTGTTTGGGGCTCTTTGGTGATTTTAATCTCCAAATGAAATTTGTTACTGGTGTTTCATGAAAGTTCCCATTAAATGTGTAACAGCTCCTCTGAAATGTTTGATTCCTGGTTTGACACTTATGTGACTTTGCTATCCCTACACCACATTTCCTGGTCATAGGGATGGATTTGCAGCGTGTCCTTGTGGCACCACTGATGTTCCCTGCAGCAGGGACTGCTGTTTGCTCCAGGAGTGTGGCACATTCTGGGCTGACTTCAGCTGCCTGCATCCATTCTGCAGTCCACATCCATAAGGAGTATTTGAGCGGAATGCAGGCAGTGCTAGGACCTTGCCAGGCTACAGCAGCTGTATGAGGAAACCATCCTTGCCAAATGGTAAATCCTGCAGTGCCCAGGGTCACAACATAAACCTTTTCTTACAGTGAGGAGGCGCCCTGTGGGAATAAATTCAGCGCAGTGCACGACAGTTTTACAGGGAAAAGCTGCTCTGGGAGACTGAGGTATTTTTCCAAAATGGTCCTGCATGAGTCATTTGGAGCTGCAAGCAATACTATAATTACATTGTAAATTGTACAGAGGAAGGAGTTGTGAGTCCCAACTTCTAAATCGAGAAGTTTGTGTTTCTTGACTGCATAAAAACTGTTTTTGAGCTTTGCATTGTTCCCCTGTCTCAGTCCCTCTCCAGCTTGGAGTCAGGGAATAGACTAGCTGAAGGAAAGATTGCTTGCCTGCTTTTGTGGCTCTCCGGGATTCAGTACTGCTAAGACCCAGACTGAAGTACACAACACAGAAATTGTGTATTGGTGCACTCTGCATGTGTACACACAGAGGAATGTGTGTTGGCCCGTGCACATACTCCATTCCTAAAGACATTAGGGAAAGTAATTCACTGCGTTATGCATTTTTAGAGTGATGTATTGGTGCAGATTTATCACTGTTCTTTCAGTCTCACAAGGCTGTCATGATCTGCTTGAAATTATTTCATCTCATAGATGTTTTGGAGCTGGCATGTGGGTGGGCATAGATCAAAAAAGCTTTTTTTAAAACCTCCTCATGATTTAAAATGTTCCAACAATCAAAGGTTTTGGTTTCAGTTTTTTTTACTGATACCATAGGCTTTTTAAAGTTTCTTATCCTGCTGTTGTCTAGCAGCATATAAATATTAATTGGTCTGGGAATTTTTCTTGTGGCATCTTTTGTAATACCCATTAAAATGCACCGAGACAAGCTTTTGCCTTTGTTTGTAAACAACTATCTCCAGTAGATATATATCTGCAGATTGGCTTACATGAGAATGAGGGCTCTGTAGGTGTGCAAGGACTGGCTGTGGAGGGAGAACTTGTGTGATCATTTCTTAGATAATGAGCTCCAGGCTTGCTGTCCATTGTAAGGAGCTATGTGTTGGTTGTCCTGGCAGAACTCTGTGGCGTTGTTGTTTGATAACTGGTTTGATTCAATTCCTTGTAAGCATTTTTTGCTAAGATTAATGAATGAGGTATAGTAATGATAGATTTGTATTTGTACATTGTACTTGCATATCTACAGCTGAACGTAATCCAGTTTTTGTCAGTTTCCCTATTTAACTTGCACTCTCAATTAAATACCAACCACCAATAGCTGAAAACTCCTTTGAGTCTCCTTCCAGTATTTCCAGGAGTGTTTTGCTTATTTATGAAGCTTGATGTGCTCATACCCTCTGTTCTTCGTCTCAGGCACAGATGACATATAATGATCAAATAAGAAGTGTAGTACTTTATCTTAATTCTCAAATCTGCATTTTATGCTTTTTCTTTCATGTTTTTACGACAAACTCTGTTGTCCAGCATTCTTGCAGCATGTGCTTCGTCTATGTGGTTGTTTTTGAATGAGAATAAGAGTAGAACGAGCAGAAAAAACCCACAACAATGTTGCCAAGAAAAACAAGATTCACAATGTATTGTGTGAAAATAAGATGGGTTCACTGAGTTTTTGTTTGCTGTGGCAGTTAATTCAACGCTGGTCTCACCAGTGGAGGCTCATCAGTGAGTCACATAGAGCTGGCCTGTGCTGAGCAGAATAATTCACATTAGCCAGTGACTTTTGGAAGCTGACTGCAGTGCCCTGTGCTCATTCCCAGGATCAGTAGGGGAGTCCAAAGGAGTGATCTCTGGAGTCCCTCAGCTGCTGACCTGCCAGTGGTGATGCACTGCCTGAATACCTGGGGAGACAAACCAAAATGTGTGGAACTGTAGCAATAAAATTGAATGGTAGCATCCTGGGATATTGCTTGTCTCTCTAGTCCTAGAGACCTTCAGGATATCCCTGGCAGAAATGTCTCTCATGCAGAAGAACTAGGTAATATTCTACTTGGATGTTTCTTTCCTGTCTAAGAGTGACTGCATCTTTAGTCTCAGCTTTGCAGATACTTTATTACCTAAAGTGTGAGAAATTACTATGTCTAATTTGGGAACTTTATTTTCTTTCTCCTTTAGTCTTTTCTTTTTATAGAGTACAATGTGGTTTTGAGCTGCAAGAAGTCATAGCTGGTTTCCCTTGAGAAACACTCTTAACTTCCTGCTCCCTGAATTGACCTTAAGAAAATAGTTTGGCTTAGAGGATTTTGATTTTTTTTTTTTAATCAGTTGGTTTACTCCCTTTTGTTTCATTGAAAGCTTTTACCACCATGTTGCATACAGTATTTAAAGCTTGTGTGGGCACAGGTTGTTTAGACAACCCTCAGATTTGTCATGAGGTTTCTTTTAACTTGGATACAGTTTCTGATATCTAATTGATGTTCTGGCTGCTTCCTTCCATAATCTGCTAGAGCTCATTGTTTTATGGGACTGCTCTAACATTTATATTGCAGGGTGGTTTAATTCCTTTGAGTACAGCCTTGCTTTCTTCTATCACCCACTGTAGAATGTACTTTAGACCTTTACATATTAGCTTTATTAATTTTCCAGGATTATTTCACGTAACACCACAGATAAAATTGGGGTTTTTTTGCTCAGCATTACTCTGTGGATATGTAAGTAAATCCATTTGTAATGTGAAATACATAGGTACCACGTTCCTGAGACGTACAAGACTTTTATTCTCATCTGTAGAAAAGCAGGGTCTCTTGGGTCTGTTGAACCAGAGTATTTATAACAATTATTTTTATGACCTTGCAAAAGGAGGAGGTTAAATACTTTGCAGAACAAAGAGGAGATTAATAATCGCATTAAAATTCTGTAAGATTGCAATAGGGAATTCATCTATGAACTGAAGAAGACAGAGATGGGGTAAACAAATTTGTAAAGGGGAGTTTAGGAAAGACTGCTGGCTTAGCTGTAGCTGTGGAGGACTGTGGAAACTTTCCTGTGGATTTAAAGTTTGGAATTAATTTTTTTTAAATGGCATAATCCAAGGTAAGTATCAATGCCCCAGATGTGCTGTATAGGTCCACTAGGACAAGTGTGGTTATTTATCTGGAGTTTTCAAAAGGATAAGTTGAAATGGTTTGGAACGTTTTGCTCTGAGATGATGTCAAGCATAGTATACCTCACAGATTTTATAGCCTTCAGTAAATGCTGCTTGTTGTCTTCTAAAACTGGCATAACTTCTACTAAGCTATAATTATAAAGAAGCATCTTCCCTCTCTTCAAGGAAGAGGAAAAATTGAGTTTTTAGGAAGAAGTTATCCCACATCCTGGGACATGTACAATTTGAAATGTATTCTAAAAGCTGAGTTTCTTTCATGCTATTTTATGATTGTAGGTATGACTGAACCTGTGCAGGATTGCTTTGGATGTGTATAAGTGAGAGAGGACTGGTTTTGATGAAGACAGATTTTTGGCAACTGTTTGAGAACAAACACAGCCAAGGTGCTTCTGCGTCTTTCTCTGATAATTCAGTTGAAGAACCTCTCTGTGTGTGGTTTGTGCAATGTCTGTGCCTTGAATATAAAGAGTGAATTGCTGTAACTTTGTGCTGCACATCCAAGTCCTTTTGCTGACAGCTGCTCTGTAAATATAATTCTTGAAATATTGGTTACAGTGACTGTGAACAGCACAATATGAAGGGGTTTCTAAATAAGTTTTGCTGGCAGGCAGCTGTGCCAACAGCTTCAGGCACTATGGGGTGAACAGCAAATAAGCAAAAAAGGAGTAGAGCCATTTGAGTCAGTGTAATCCCAGTTCCACTGCTCCCTTTGATCTAACCTTGAACGCTGCATTAATGAGTGTTGCCTTCCAGAGTGTTCTGTGACCTTTTCTCTTGTTCTGCTTTAATATGAAATGCACAGTTGGGACGCTGTTACCATATAGTTACTAAAAAGCCTGGGAGAGCCAAGTAAAAGTGGTTACACTCTTTTTTATGAAACAGTGTTTGACTCTCATGGGTGAGGTGTCAATCTAGATGTGAATGACACTTAAATATGTGTTTCATTCTTGTCTTCTGGGTCAGATCCTGTGTGAGTTGACAAGAAAATGTTAGAGTGGATGCTGTCTGTAAAACCCAAATTTGCAGAGGGGGGAGAGTGAGAATTTGGAGCTTCTGCTGTCTTCAGGGGCACAGGAGGTGCTCAGCTGTAGAGTCACAAAGTCATTATGTGTGGAATAGTTTATGGTTTTATCTTCTGCCTGGAATATAACTCTTAAAAAACATAGTTTTAGCTCAGAAATAAAAATACATTTGTGAAAAAGCTGAAATTGCTGCTCCTCTTCCTTTACGCTTTTTTTAGTAGAAAAAAATGGAGTGGTTGAGTGTGAGTGCAGCATTGGTGTGCTGAGTTCAGTACTGTCATGATGTTGAAATGGTAGAGGATATATCTCACATCAGATGAAGGGACAATGCATCTTGTAGCTCCAGAACACATTGTCTTAGGCAAATGTCCTTCAGCATTTATGATCTTGATATCCCAATGAAGGCATGATAGAAGCAAGTGAAACAGGCGAGCGTGATGCATTGGATAATTACTAAAACTGACACATGTTTTGCTTGGCAGAGTAACAAAGCACTGAAATTACAGCCTTGTGGGGCAGTGTGCAGCCTGCTGGGGAAGCTTCCTGATGTTTCAGCACTGGGTTCATGTTCTAATAGTCACCTGTATCATTAGTTATACATCTGGGGTCTTGACCTCTGGGTTGGTGAAGTGACTGCCTGGATAACTGAGGCTATCAGCAACTTGCTAGGTGAAATCATTTGGGATATTGGGATTCAAAGGTAGTAAATTGTGTTTGGTACCTCTGACTTTTTCCCCAGTAGCATAAACAGAATAATTAAGCACCTGGTGCAATGTCCTGAAGCCGTTTTTCCTCCAATCTTCTTCTGCTTCTTGAGTCAACAAGAAGTTCCTTTGCCTCAGATAAACTTTAGGTGAGAGTGTAGGTCTAGGTTTGAGTAATATTTGATCATGGGGCTTCAAAGTTTGAAGTTTATCATGATCTTTACTTTCTTACTGAATTGAGACCACAATGAAAAACAGAATTTCCTTTTCATTGATATCAAGTGCATGTGTGATTATCAAGTCTTAATGATGACAAAAATAAAATACAATTCACTATGAATTTTATAGCATTTTATTTCACTATGAAATTTACTATGATGCAATATCAAGTCTGTAATTTTGTTTTTTTACTGTTTCTTCTTGTGTTTCTGTGAAGATGAAAAGGTGATCTAATGGTAAGAATTGCATGTTTGATAAGGAATTGGGTACTTGCAGATTTTATCACTTGTTTATTCATTGTACTCAGTAGGTATCAGGTTGCAATTATTATTGGTGGGCTTTGTGCTGTAGCTGAAAAGCCTTGGATATTTATGCTTCTCCAATTTGTGGTTAAAAAACTATTTTGAAATCCTTGAATGCAAGAACTTCATCATCTTAGTAACAACTGACTGAAAAAGAAAAAAGGTATATCAAGCTGTAGGAAATTGTTAAATAATGTGCTAGAGGCATTGGTGTCACCTGGCTTTACTTGCCATCTTGACTAATGATATAGGAAAAAGGGAAAGCATAATTAATTGGATTGATTTTGGTGAAACTCAGCTGAGAACTAATGAAAAAAACCCCTGTGGCAATTAATGGAGAAAATGGTACAGGGTGATGAAGGACTGCATAATACAAGTTCATGGTGTTTTCCTTAAAGCGAATGGGGAAAAAAGCAGCCAGGTCAAGGGAAGAAGAATGAAGTAGAGAAACAAGAAATGAAGGAAAAGAAATAGCAGGAATTCATATTCCTCACAAAGATAGTTTTTACACTAAGGCAGCAATAGATACATCAATGAAAGGAGTATATAGAGGATGTAAAGTCATTTATTCATTTAATGGATCAGGGAAATAATATTCCCTTGATGATAAGGTAAAATTCTACGTCTTGATGTCTTGATACTTGAAAGTTAAGGGATCCAAGAAGATTGAAGGAAATAGTATAACTAAATACCTCAGACTGAATCAACAAAAATGTCAAGATTCCTAGGATGGCTTATTCAAATATTCAGTGAAGGGCATATTTTCAAATCCTCAGTGCTGCACTAGAGGGGATTGAACTTCCTTATGCTGAAACAAGATATGGCACCTTTTCTACAGACACAGTTCCTACAAGCTGTGGGAGTGCAGTATTCATTTTTATTTTTCACTTTTATAGTTATGAAACTGCCAATCAGTTTGTCCTTAAAGGATCAGGAGTTCTTGTCTAATTCTGCATGTCTCATGCACTCATATTTAGTGGGATTAATTTAAGAAGTGGTCAAGCTTCTGCTCCGTTTAAGTGGTTATTTTGTTGGTGTAGGGCAGATGTGCATGAGGAAATTATGTTGAAATATATATATCATAATTCTTATTTAGAAGTACAGTTCTATTGCTCACAGCATTTTAGTTTGATTTACACTTCTCCAGCAGAACAGAATATTAAATTACATGAAACATATTTCCATTGGCATTACATTTCTTAAAATGAGATAACAATTATTGTGCTTTGATAATACTCTAGTTCAGAACTTGTATCTGTCATTGCGTCTTTTTATTCTGCTACATCAGAAACTATAAAGCAGCAGTAACAAAGGTACAAAAGTGTTGGCAAATGAGTGATCTATGAGAATTAGTGTCTGCTCTGTACCTTGGCAAGAAATTGGAATGCAGAAGGGTAAGCTGGTGATATTGTTGCTTTGCAGTGTTTTGCAGAAAAGGATTAAGCAGACATTTTAATTTTTTTGTGGTTGAGTAGAGGAAGGTTTCTAATACTGGAGTGAATGACTCCAGTTGGATTTTCTGTTTTCTTCTCCATATAAAGTGCTTGTAAGAAAGTCAAAGCTTTATACTTTGCAAGGGTTAGAGAGATGCTCCTTTTTCCCCCTGTATTAAACAGCATCCTTGCCACAAGACCCACTGAGTGTCTATCAGAACTGAGTTTTTGACCCAAAGCTGTCCCAGTGCAAGCATCTGTGTTCCAGGAGCCCTGCTGCTGAATGAGAGAATAATGCTTGCAGGCATGACACTTACAAACTGGCTTTTCCTTTTTTTCTTCCTTTTTTATATCCCTCCCTTGTCCAGAGCTGCTAACTCAGGGCTTAGATTGCAGACACTGCTGCAGCCCACTGGAGCTGCAGTCTCCCTGCTTCACTTCTCTGTAGTCTAGAGAGAAAGGCTTGCCTAGATAAAGGAAAGGCAGCAGCTGTGAGTTTACATTCATTTACTGGGGAAAAAAGGGCAAATTTTGGGATTCTGCAGCACTATGGTATATACGAGTTTATTTTTAAAAGTGACTGAAATATACTTGTGAAAAACATTAAATTCTTTAAATGATTTTTAAGTGGGGGTGGAGAGCTAGGAGCCTCTGGGAAACTGAATGTTTAGCTTTGTAAAGGAAGATGAGCTGAAACAATGTGTCAAGCTTTTATTGATCCTTAGCAAGGATAAGCAAAAGCATCTGTTTAGCAATCTAGTGGTTAACAAAAACTTTCTCTTGGCTGGTTTATTTCAGTTGCTTCAATGTGCTGTAGTACAAGTGATTAATTTCGTTATGAATCCCCAAATCCATCGAAGGACCTCTCAAAGCACAGAGCTGAGGATGGCTGAGGCTGTCTGGGAATGCTGCTGGCGTTTCCAAAGGTTATATCACGGGGATATCACAGCCTCTGCACAGCACTCCCCTGCTCCTGCACACACAGCACTCAGGTGCAGCTCCTTCCTGAGCTCATTGCAGCACCATGGTCTAGGAGGTGTGAAAATACTGTATTTCAAGTAAAAGTTCCTTGGATTTTGGATTACTGCTGTGGCATTATCTTGCAGAGTGACTAGACTGAACTGCTGGTTTTCAGAAAGTCAGTGTGAATGTTTATAACTTATTCTGTCTGACAACACCAACTCCAAATCTCTCCCATGGATGTTCTGGATTCACCTTCTAGCTCTGCACACAGGACTTCCAGATGGGTCTGTCTGTCCACAGTGAGGGGCAAAGCCAGGCCCATTTACAGAAACTGTTGTTGATAAGACTCTTTACCAGTCCAAAGCACAGAATCATTTTGTAAATATATACCTTTTTGAAACAGATTTGTCTAATATTCTTAGATACAAATTCTTTTGCTGATTTGCAGCAGGCTTATGCAGTGTGTGGAATTCTGGATTTTAAAGACAAATCTGGTGTTATTAAAAAAGGCTTTATTTAAAAAAAACAAACTGGTCCTTGGGCTTTTAAAGGTGTATATGCTTCTGGTGTCCATCATTTATTGAGTGAATGAAGCATGCATCATTGTAAAGTTAGAGCAGAAATTACATAAAAATGTAATTTCTACAGAAACCTTTAGGGCTAGGGCTGATCACTGACATTTTCAAAATCAGTTGTTGACCAGTGATGGGCTCTAAAAACTCCAAAATACCAAACAGGTTCTGACTTCACTGTATTAGAGTAAAAAGACATCTTTTAATAACTCAGTGATTTTGCAGTGGTTTAGAGTTTATTTTTACTCTAGCAGTCATATACTGCAGCAGCAAATGGTAGGAGGTTCTGGCATGCATGGCCTGGTTCAGCTGGGTAGCACTATTGATTTGTTTTTGCAGTGCCTCTGCTTTAGTTAATTGTAACTTTGTTTTCTGATCCTTGATTAGCTCAGTGGTAAGTTGTCATTACAGCATTCAACTCCCTGAGGACATGATCTATAAGGCAGACTTTTCCAGTGGAGGGTCATGATTCAGCTAGTTTACACATAATTTAAACAGCAGTTGGCCTAATACCCTGAAGTGGAATTTGAGGTACTTGTAGTCCAAGAGTGTAATACCATAAATTACTGTTTGTGTGAAGCACTCTTCAGAGACCTGCAGGAGAGGCCAGTGGGACATGGAATGCCCCTTGTGTTCCTTTTTCAGCAGGCAAGTCAAGTTAAAATCTCAAGGAAGATTAAGAAAGCAGTTTCACTTAGAGCAAAACTGCCATTTAACGTTTCATTGGGAAAGCTATGTTTCATCACAATTGCCATAATATTTGTTTGCCCAGATTCTGTATTTGGATTTGTTTTCATGCCTATTCCAATAATGAGCAGAATAAAAATGTCTTCATGTGGTTAGATTAAGCTAATGAACTCTAAATTTTGCACTTACTGGTGTTCTACATTTCGTATAAATTCAGTGCAGAGCTGCCTTCAGTTACTTTAAACAATTTTTAAGACACAGGGAACTTGTCTCTGCTGTAGCATCTAAATGGCTTTGTCAAGCAGAGCTGATGTCTCACAGTGCCTCTAGAGGCAGCAAATTGAGCATAAATGAGTTGAATTCATCTGTTTTCTGACTATTTTGGCACAACGTGTCTGTGGGCCGAAGTGTGACTGTCCCTGCACCTAAGAAGGGATGGTTATTTACTGAAAGATTTCTGGTGTACACAGGGGCTGGGATTTCCAGTTCAGTGCCACAGCACACGGCAGGGTGGAAGGTGGCAGAGACAGTCCTGCTGCTCTTCTGCTTTCCACTGTTTATTGTCAGACCTTTTTATAGTGTGTGATTAGAGAAAACTTCACTACAGTTTTTTGCAGGGCTTTTTCCTTTTTTTCCTGCACATTTTCCTTACAGGAACTGTTTGTGCCAGTGCAGAAGGGCAGTAGAAGTAGGAGTAAATGTTTGGACAGAAGGCAGCAAGGAGCACAACTGCTCCAAGAGTGTGAAAAATCAAATGCAAAACTCTTCCTGTGACTAATGATGGAGTAACATCAGATCTGCAGTGTTTGAATGGCTGTGTTGCTGCAAAATGCTTTTCAGCCTCTGAGGTAGTGACTAAGTTAAGTGCATTAGCGCAGGTTTTAAAAAAACAGAAACTACCATCTAGATTGTTGGGGTTTTTTTTAAATGTGATTGAGTCAAAACTCTAGAAAGCCTTCTCTCTTATAGGGTGATAACTAAAATTTTGGGTCATGGTTGAATATGGTTTTCTCCCAGAGGGTGGTTGGGAACTGGAACAGGCTCACCAGAGAACAGCATCAAGACTGAGTTCAAGTGGTTTTGGACAATTATCTCAGACACACAGTGAAATTCTTGGGGCTGTTCCATGCAAGGCCAGATGTTGGACTAAATGATCCCTGTAGGTCTCTTCCAACTCAGAAAAAATTTGAAGTAGTATGTTTTAATAAGCAATATTAATCATGTAAAACTAGTAAGTATGTACATTCAAAAGATATTTTTCCCTTAAAGCACTTTAAAAAATTGTGTAGAGAATGTGAATGGTGTTCTAAGTGTAAGCAAGATATATGAAGATGGTGTTCAGGTAGGTGGGCAGAGTTATTTACACAGACTTGATTCAGAAAATCTTTCCTATAGATGTTTAAGCCTACAAAAAACAGTAGTGAAATCGAATTTTAACTGCAAGGTGTTTGCATGACTGGATTTTGGTTTTCTGTTCTTGAGTGTGTTTGATTTTCTCGATTCAAAAATGGATTCTGCTTATAGGGGACGGGAGTTCCAGTGCACCCATAAAAACCTGTGTGCTCCATGCTGTTCCCCATGATGTGCTTGTGTAAAGCTCTGTGTCTCTGCTTTGCTGTGTGTGCTGAGCTGCCCCATCCCTGCTGTCTGTCTGCTGCTGCATCTCTGCCTCCCCAGCTGCCAGACTGGTTTTAGCTCTGCTTTGTCTTGGTTTCTTTATTGCCTGTGGTGTGGGCAAGGAGCCAGGCAAGGCTGCAGCCAAATGATTCAGAATGTAAAATGCCTTCCACGTCTGCTTGAGTGCTTTACCTTGAGCTTCTTGCAGTCACCTTTCCTACAGGCATCCTGCCATTTGGGAGAGTCACTCCTCACTGGGCCATTAAACTTCTGAAAGTTTGAGGGGGGGTGAAGCTTCTGCCACATCTCTAATTAATTTCTTCTTTATAGGCAATTATCTTTTTGTTTAAACCTGCATCTAGGCTGCATTATGCTTATTTTTTGTTCAGCATTAGGCTTTAGCATCTCTTAAAGTTGAGCAGTTAGATCATTTTAAAACATTTTTGTCTCCAACATTTTGGTGTATTATTGAAACAAATGTGTGCATTGCAGTGCCTTTTGGCGTAATATGTAAGGTCGAAATACAAGTATACCCTTTAGTTTAATGTATATTTGAGATGCAATTCTAGCTGCTTTATCCCTTTTAGCTTAAATAACCATAAGAGCAGTGTCCTCTGCTATGGAAAAAAGGGCTTCATCAATATCTAGATGTGCTCTGTCATTCAGGAGTGTCAGCAGCCAGGGAATCCCTGTGCTGCAGTTGATAAAGCTTTTGGATGCCCTGCCGCATCTTTACAATTTGCTGTCATCAAGCAGAATAGCCCAGTTGATGTTTTGCAGGTCACAGGGAATGAAATGATGTCCCAGCCATGTCCATTTCCAGTGGAGATAATTGTGTCTGAAGTGGTTGCCAAAAGTCTGAATACAGGTAATCAGTGACTAGAAAAGCAAACAAACAAAAATCTGGTGGATTTTGTTCCTGTGTTTGTCTTTCTTTCCAGTTGCCCTCCCCAAACCACAAATGTTTTTGGCAGGGTGTTTGGAAGGAATCCCACCATGGGCCTTTTCAGTGCTTGCTTGGGTTAATTCCATCCTGCTGTTTGTGCTGCTCCTCAAAGCCACTTGTTTTATTCTTTGCTTATTAGAAATACAGTGGCTTGCACTTTCTGCATTTATAGAGCTGCACTTTCTCCAGGAGTAAACAGACGAATCAAAGTGTCAGAGACCACCTCAAACAGGTTTGTGAGACAGCTCTGTAGTGCTTCGTAGTAGAGGTGTAGACAGAGGAGTTACACAGCTGCCCTCTACCTAACCCTCAATCTGGTTCTTAACTGCAACTCTTCCGTATTTCTGAGTCATGGCCAAGCCAATCCACCTATGGTCAGCAGCTCAGTGGCTGTGCATTGCAGGTATTTTTTTATAAGGTACTTTTTTTGTCTGATACTGGTTAAATGATACGTGAAATTGAGAAATTAATTCTCAACTTTCAAATGCAACCTCTTGCACTTGTTATTTTCATTTACAGGGAAATGACAGGAGCAATAAAATTTTGGTCTGTTAAAAAAAACTCTAAATTAAAGGATATCAAACCTGAATACCCAAATAAGTCATGTTTCAACAATGCAGAATAACAGAAAATACAGGCTTGCTGTGGTTTTTTTTACACTAGGACATTTTTTTGAAAAAATATTGAAGTGTCTCTCTGAAGTTTGTCACACCTACATAATAAGAGCATTTTGAGAAAAAAAGATTAAAAAAGCAGAAACTTGAAGACTTAACAGTATTTAAAGTTAAATTTTTAGCCTCTGCTGTGAGGTTCATGGCTTTGTGGTGGCAAGTAGGGATTCTGTCACAGGCTCTCTTCCTAATTCTGCCTGCATCCCTTGCATTTGGAGCGGGTTTTATTTTCTTGGGTGAATTTAATGCTTTCTGCAGACTTAGTGCTCTGACAGTAACTCTCTGGCATGTCCATTATCATGTGCTTGCTCTGCCATAGTGAACATTAATATGCAAGAGCCTTTAAAAAGCGTTTGTGGCAGAGTGCTCCTGCAGCTCTGGCAGCAGTGTCAGCAGCTCGGGTGAGGTGACAGCCCGAGGGGTGGCTGTTGTGTGACAGAGTTCTCTGCCACCTTTAAATAACTGCCATGGCTCGATGCTTTTGCAATTTTCCCTCACCAAGGCACTGTGTGTTTGCATTGCCAGTCACACAGCCTTCCAACAGATGCCTGAGCAAGTGTTCATCTGAAACTGCCAGTCTTAAAACTCCATTTATTCCTCCCTTCCTCTGAGGAGTTAAAAATTACAACATGCCTCTGAATATTCTTCTGCACCTCTTGATTGTTCTGCTTTGTGGGTGTTCACTCAAAGCACAGAGTGTGTTTCCAGCTGTTGGCTTCCCAACACCTGATTCTGCATTTTTCTACATGCTGGTAAATCTGGTCTCTCCAGTGTTTTATCCCTGAGTGCTAAACGGCGGCAGAAATGTCTTCTCTTGAGCATCAGTCTGTCTCTCTCCTCTCCAATTTCTAAAATGAAAGTGAGCTATGAAGGTGGCAGGTCTTTATTATGTGATTAAGGAAGGTGTCAAATATTGTGATGATGGCAGCTCTGTGGATATTTAAGAACTGATAGCTAAGCCAGGTGATTTTCTAGTAAGTCAATTGCTGTTCACCCTACAGAAATGATTTACTGTAGTTTAGAGAATTTCTGTTAATCAGATAAACCATCTTAATTGCAGTGATAATGGCTTACTGACAAGTACAAGATAAAACATGGGATTTTAACCTTGAGTCAAAGTGGCAATTAATTACATATGTAAAGGCAAGTCTATAATTTTTAGTTCTTTGCTTTGGAGAGTGGATCTCAGTGCTTGTAAAAATATCCCTGACTGATAACATGATAAGACTGACTTGTTATTTGCCAATAACACCAGAGTGTTTTGTTATACACCTTGAAGTGCACTCACAGTCATCCTTTGTGCTCAATTTTAGATGCTGCTGGGTAGATATGTTTTTACCAGCAGAAATGTAGCTTATTAACTCTTGCTGATGAAGATGCACAGATCTCTGGCTAGCAGTCTATTGAATAAAGATAGTTCTCAAAATTAGCTTTTCTCACAAGGAGAGGTAGCAGTGTCTGCCAGCAACTTTGCATTTATCACCAAGGAAATTCTATAGGATTTGGTTACTGACTTTTTGAGCCTTGAAAATGTACCATTTTGGAAGTATCACAAGACAGAGAAGTAAAAACAAGTATCAAAGGGTGAGTCTTTGTATGAGTTGAAAAAGAAATCATTTTGACTTGGAGAAGAAAAGTGCAGATCTTCTAACGCAATGAAATATTAATTGATTGTTTTGATCAGCATATTGTAAGGAGTACTCACAAAGCAGGCAGATCAATTGATGTAAATGTCACAAGTGAGTTGTTCATGACCCTGAGCAAAGCAAAGATTTGTTTTCATGTGAATGAATATTCAGAGCTGGAAACCTTGCACGTAGTGCTGGAATACAGCTGTGTACAAAAAAAGACCCCAAAACCCCCTATTCAATGTGAACTGTGAGAGTTGATGGTTTATGTGGATGAGAATTCAGGGCAGAACTGTGTGTCTCATAAAAAGTAATCTAAGAGAGGATACCCAGCTAACTTTTACTAGGTTTTCCATGTGTTTGCTCCCTTTTGCCTTAGCCAAAAAAGCAGAAAAGAAAACTTTCCAAGGCACCATCCTTGTGCCAGGAAGCTTTGTAGCAGGTCAAGCCTCTACTTGTATCGCATATTCAGACGAGTCTGCAAGGTCTTTATCTTGCTAATATTTTAAATAATTCAGTGCCTGGCAAGAGAGTGACTTAATATCGTAAAATAGAGATAAAACCACAATTAATCCAAAGTTGCACAACAGCCACAAATAGATGAAGAAAGTAGAATAGTAAATGTATGCTTGTTTCCTAAAACAGATAGTCGAGCAGATTTAAAGGTATGGTGGTGAATTGCTCCTCCTTTTATTTCAGGCATTTGGAGGAAAATCTCTTGGTTTTAAATTTCTTGGATGAAAAATAAGAGTATTATTTGTCCAGGACCTTGCATGAGTGAAATATCTCCTGTTCATAGAGCAACAGCAGGGAATATGAGCTGCCCTCAATATCAAACGGATTAATTTCAGTTTGGATGCTCAGCTAAGACCATTTGAAAGATGGAATACCTATTTCTGTCAAGGAAGGCATAGCATGTCACAGTTGTAAACATAGTGAAGTGAAGGCAGTTGAGGTTTGGCAGAGAGATGGGGATTTTCCATCCACAAATACCTTGTAGTACCTCCTGGCTCCAGTACTCCCAGCTTCCAACGTTGCTCCCTCTTCAGATTTGTTTCAGTTTATCAAGGCAAGGATTTTCACATGTAATTTTCTCTAGCTTAAGTAAGGAAACTGATAATTAGTCACTTCTATTTTATTCTCTTCCCTCCCCCTGATAATTCTTCATGTTTTTTTCTTTATATATAGAAATTTGTGTTGCAGTTTACATTAGTGTTTACACTGAGGTTTCCATCTTCAAGAAAGAAGGTTTTTCTCAGGTGATCTCGATGCTGCTGTTCTTTGGCTGTGTCCCTTTTCTTGTTCTAAAAGCAGAGTCCAAGATGTAGGAACTCAGTAGCAGTCCTTTTTGCCCACCTGCAGGAGACAGAGGAGAGTGCACATCTATGTATGTGCCTGTGTAGTAAAGCAATTTCCAAAGAAGGAGCTTTGCTTGAGTTTTCTTGCATACGTTTTCTTTTAAAACAGAATGGGTTTTAGACAAGTGTGGGAAACTATCGCTAAAGATTTGATGCATTTGACCAGGATGTTTATAACACTGGCCCGTAATGACTATTCCCTGTTTAAGAAATCCTCATATGTTTCTGCATTTCTCATTATTTTCTTTGTGTTCATTTTTTATAAAAAAAAAAAAAAAATTGCAACTGCAGTAGAAGCAAGACTGTTTATGATGGTAATTTCACACAAGCTTAGTTTTTTTCAGTACTCCTAGCTATTTCTTTTGAAATTAACTGTGAAATACATAAATACCAGTAGAAATGCACAGCTTGCTCTCTTGAATTGTCGTTATTTGACTGTAAAACAACATTAGAGGCTTTTGGAAAAGCAATATTGAGACAGTGTCTGTGAAGTTGTGTTTGTGTACAAATCCAAAACATCAAGTAATTGAGTTTTCTTTGTTGACTACCAATAGTACTTGCATGTGATTGTCCTGGAAGTAGCTCAAGGAATCTGAACTATTACTGTTGATTCATAAATTCAGCAATGCCAATGTATGTTGTTGGGGAAGGAGTAGAGGAGATGAGCCTGTGGTTTGGCGTGATTGTGGGATGCAGGCTGAAGTTTCACAATGATGCTTTTGTTTCATCAGCTGATTCCTAGGCTTGGCTTTTGAAAAAAAGCATTTTCTCAAGTGCATGAGTGCACTCTGTGATCTGTGGTTTCCCCCTCAGAGAGCTGATAACTGTGGGAGAAGATTGTCTGGCTGTGTATTACTGGGGTATCATGAAGGAGTCAGTGGAGCTGTGCTGTAAATGCAGGAGCACCGCTGTTAGCCCTGAGCTGTGCTTCCCAAGGACATCAGGCAGCTCTGGGTGCTCAGGTGCCTTGTGCCAGCTGGTAGGGACAGATGTTGAAGATCTGTGAGCAGAGTTGAAGTTCAGTTAGCCTGCAGTCTTCACCTACACAAACAGATTTGAGAATCTCACTCAAAAGGCATTGATACACTGAATTCATACAGTGAGTTCTTGAAGCCTTGGTAGTGAAGCTTTAGTTTATTAGAGGACTGAGCTGCTGCAAAACTATCATAGTTTTGCTTCAGTGTTTGCAAATCTATTCACTGTACCTAGAGCCATAGGACAGACTTGGTATCTCAGAGCTGCAAAAAAAAAAAAAAAGGGAAATGAAATGCCTGGCACGGGCATTCAAGGTATTCAGTATGAAACTCTGGCAAGGATCCATTTCCATTTTTTTTAAATATTGTATTTCCAAGCTTTGAGGCTTTGAGGTTTGGTGTTTTCTGATTTTGTTTTGTGTTGTTTTGGGGTTTTTTTTCCCTTTTCTGCCTGTGCTCCCACTTCTGTCACATTTCAAGAGGGTAACTTAAAAATTTCTTTCTTTGGAAACATAACAGGTGTTAGTACCTACTTTCCCCATCCCTCTTCTTTTACATCCAGTCGTTAAAGTTATGGACTCTGCCACAGAATATGGTCAGCAGGTGCCTAAATTTCCTCCCGACATTAAGGAGGATGAATCTCTATTTCTTTCCTCTGGTTCTGGAGGTTCAGCCCAGACTGATCCCTGCCTGGGGACAGAGCTGCTGTGTGTCATGGTTTAATATGCTTGTGAAGGGTGGGACAAGGCAGTCTTTCATTACCAAATATTGAAGTTGCCTCACTGAGGGTTTTAAAGCTGAACAAACTGTGAACATGACTTGCAGCACGTTCCAACAACATGGATGTTAATTGGAGCAGGGACTGGAACTGTCCCAGTCCCCAGCAGCCAGTACCATTGTGTGTGTGATGTGATCAGTCTTTCAGTCTAAACCTCATGGTCTCTCATGTTTTAGAAACTTACATCTTCTCCTTAGTCCCAACTGTAATAGGAGATACAGCTGGCACTTGATAGCTTAGAAATTCTCTTATGTAATAGTCTGGATTTCAGTATTTTCCACCAAATTACTCTGGGATGGATCACTTGCCAAAATCTTGAAATAAGATTAGTAATGACGGTAATAGTGTGCAAAACCTGAATGTTTCTCCTGAACAGACACGGTAATTAATTGAATTTGTCATAAATATAGTTTTGGTTCCCATGCTCTTGTGTCTCTTCCATATCTGTGAATTTAACTTCATACCACCACCTTACCAAAATGGTTGGATTCTTCAGACTATATGCAGATAACCTAAAGGAATGTCATGTGATAAATCCTAAAATCCAATATAATAATCTTGTTTTTCAAGATACTCCCTCTGAGATTCATTTAGCCCAAGTGAGAAAGTGCGTATTGCGAACTTTTCTCAATTTTGAAAAATGTTGAAATTACTTAATAAAGTCCATCTGATCTGTATAAATCAAACTTAATACTGTCCTTCAGGCTAGCCAGTTCAAGCCAGGAATCTGAATGTATTAATATTAATGAGAAATCTATTGATTTTAATAGTAAGGGATTGTGTTCAGTATCACAGATTTTAAGTCTTTGTGTAGTGAATGGCACTTCTTAAACTCTTAAGTGAAATGTCATTCTTTCAGAAGTATGTAATATGTTCATAAATTGATTATGAGGAGCTAAGTTATGAGAAATTTTTATGATAGTGATATTTTTTATCATGTAACCTTTAGCACTGGAGCTGAATGCTGGTAGGAATTGGGCTGTAAGGGACAAGAAAGCCAGCATTTATAGCCTGCATCGAAGTCTGTAGATTTTGTACAGGGTTCTGGCTCTCCTTTGAGGGACAGGTGTGGGACCAGGGACCCCAAATTAAATTACAAAAGTATGGACTTTAAGTCCTGCAGATAAATTAGATTTAAATAATGATGACAATATTGTATTCCTCATTTCCATAAGAGGATGATCCTTGCTAATGTTGTATCAATCTTTTACTTGAAAAAACATACCCCAATAAAAACAAAAGCCCAAAAGCTTTTACAATTAGAAGAAAACACCCAAACTGGTTTCAGAGACTTAGGAAACCATTTGGGATGTCATAGTTCAGATCCCTTGAGGAAAAGGTGATTACATTTTTCATTTTGTATTTATAAATAGGAATGAGCCTGTTGAGAGGACTGTAGCAAAGAAAATATCTAGAGTGTGCTGTGCAGGAGTAACAAAATTACAGGAGCATGTGTGGAGAGATGAAGGCACATCTCATTCTTCTCTTGCAGGTTGTTCTTGGTACCTACCCAGAAGTTTCTTGGTTGCTCTTGTCTAAACAGACATCCGGGGCTTTCTCTTCATCTTAATCATCTTTGGAACATTGGTAATCAGCTTTTGGACTTCAATTAAGGTTAATGCACATTGAGGGAAGCACGTGAAGTAGTCTTCTGGGACCTGTTGAGCATATGTGCACATTGGTATGTCTGATGCACTTTTCAGGGTTGGCCAAGTATACTTTGGTAGAAGAGAAAAATTATGTCTTTTATTAAAATCTTGTGCCTTTAAAACAGATCTGCTAAATATGATGAGTTTTTACTCTAAGTGGATCTAAACCTATTTCTGAAATTGGTTTAGAGATTTACTTTCAGAATACCTAATGAGTCTTTTGGTCTCTGCCTTTTCTGTCAGCACCACTTTTTACAATGTGATTACAAAAATGCAATGAATGCAGTAAATGTAGCTGGAAAAAATTCAGAAGGTTAACAGAAATTTGCTGCTGTTTTGAGACCTGGAAGTTTCAAGTACATTCCCTTCCCCTTAAAGAAAGTATGGGGGGGGGGGGGGGGGGGGGGTGTGAAAATCAATTGCCAGTAATTAAATAAATAGGTTATCCAGATTACTGTAGAGCAATAAGCTCTTCCAGAGGAGAAAAAATAGTGATGCCAGCATGGAAGTAACCATACTCTGTGTCAGGGAACGCCTTTATTTGACTCTATGTATCTATTTAAGCACGGAGTGTGTGTGAAATTCTGGAAAAATACTCCTCCTGTGAGCCAAAATCTCAGGTGCCCAGTAATCCCTTCCACCAGAGCTGGGTTATTTTTAAGAGCTGTTCTGTGTTTACCTGTCTGTGGTAGACCCCAGTGATGAACTCTGTTGCTGTGAAAAACAGAGCACTCACAAAGCTCCCCAGGTGCTCAATCATCCACCTGAAAGCAGGGGGACAGGCAGAAATCTTGTTCTGATTCCATCTAGCTGATCAAATGGCTAATGGGATGTGAAATACAGAATACTCTTGTCTGCAAGATGTTTGCCATCTGTCTGTCCTTTGGGAGCAGATGAAGGTGTCTGAGCTCTTTGGGAGAGAAAAAAAACACATAAAGCCCTTCTGCTGGCTCTGAGCATCTGACATTTTTAAGTTCTTCTACACTGGAGTAAGAATGTGAAATCCTTCACATTTGACTCACTGGTGCTTGTGGAATGCAGGAAAGAGAAAACTCCTCTCTTACATCTTGTTATGGTTATTTAGTCATAATGAACCTAATAATAGAAAATAGAAATAATAGAACTGGTTTCTGCAGAAGAGGATGCTCTTGTGTTTGCAATGAGTTTTTTTGCTTGGACAGTATATGTTTCAGTTTGTTCAATGAGTCATGTAATCCACTAATATGTATCAGCATAATTAAGCATAATAAAAAATTATTGTTTACCAGTAAATATGCTGAGAAGTGCAACATTTTTTAAAATTACATTGTTCCTAATGCTTTAAAAGACATCTAGAGAGCTATTTGTGTGGAACAAGTACACTTTCTATTTGTCTGGTGTTTTTAAAGGTCATTCCATTATCAGCTTGTCTGAGGATTTATTGGTGCTCGCAACAATTATAAACACATTTTCTTCCTGGTTCTGTTTCAATACTGAAGTTTATTCTTGTTATACTTATTGATGTTGATATTTCTTCTTGCTGTAAAACAAAAGTTAGTGATCACCTTGCCTAAGGAATTGTTTTTGCTGTCAGCTGAGTGATTTCCCCTTGTCACCGGTTTACTCATCTTTATTTTCATTTTTTCCCACTGAAAGGAACAGATTATTTCAGGAAATGGAAGAGTAAAAAATCACCTAGAAAAGTTTTGTGAAAACTGCTATGAAATGCATGAGTTTCATATAGATTTTCTGCTTCCTGGCCTCTCTTTGATATTGATATTTATAGCAAAACACTGCTGTCTCCTTGTCCTTGGTTTCTGCAAATACTTTTTGGCAGATCTGCTGTATGAGAAATGCTTTACCTGTAGTCTGAAAGACTCCTTGCTGTGGGCTGGAAAACACTTGCCACAACAGTACTAGGCTTGTACTGCTTGAGAGAGGGGAAGAAAAAGATGGGGACTATGTGTGACTCTTGTACCTTCCTGGTGGTTTCAGGAGCCTGGGGAGAGCAGGCTGATCTCAGTCAGACCACAGGAAGGTCTTCAGCTTTCAGACTGGGGTGTTCCTGCCCATTCCACTCACTGAAGGACAATCAGTGTGTTGGAAGGTGAGCTCTTTTCTTGGGCTGTGGCTTCCAGCTGCTTTGGTGTTTGCCCAGATCATTTCTGTCTGCTCTTCATTCACACCCAGTGAGGCCCAGTGACACCTCTGGGCACTTGACTCACACCCTGCAGGCTTGGGGGCCAGCAGAGCTGTTTGGGCTCTGTCCCCTTGGGAATTCTGTCATCTCTACAGCAGTGCCTGCTTTGGTGATGGGAAGATGGGAATTTTAGATAGAAGACCAGCTTTTCCCAGTCTGCCTTGCTCCATCCTCTGCAAAGCTGAAAAAATGCAAGAAGTAGTTCTGTATTTCTGCAGATTCACCTTCATGAGGAATGTATGGCTGCCACTTGGCTCTGGCTAATGAATGTCTTTGAAAATGTAGTGATGAGTAAAACTTTGAAAGTAAAGTTTTCTGGTGACTGACTATTTTCCTTTATACTCCGTTTATGCTTCTGTGAATTGTAAAGCACAAATGTAGCCCTAGAACTTCAGTTGATGGAAGGGTTTTCAGTTTTGGTGAAACCCATAGAGCTGTGTCATTTTAAAGTTATTTTTCCTGCTAGTTTTTGTAGTTCTAAATTCTGTTTAAATGCTGTTGTAGTTTACAGCCCTGCAGACTGTTCTGTTCTTGTTTATAAAGGGTATATGTGTTTTCATAACCATGATTGAAAGTGCTTGCTGCTCTCCTAGCATGACAGTGCAAGTTTGGGTCTGCATCAAAATATGTTCATTGATGTGCCATTTCTTAATGATTTTACTGTTTCAGAGGAAAAAGGGTTGTGGCAAGTTAATGTCTTAGTTACCTTCATACAAAAAGAAGGGGAAGTGCTTCCTGATATTAAGATGTTTCCTTTGGTGTGTGTATTACTCAATGCAGTCTTGTATTATGGCAATTTTTTTCTCTGTTATGCCCCATGTTATATTAGGGCAATATTTTCATGGAGTTTTGGTCTAAATCAGAAAAATACTTACAAAGCTGTTATTCTATTCCAGTTTCTCATCTTTCCTTCAGAAATAACTTTATAAGCCTAAGTTTCATTTCAAGTCAATGAATCACACATTCCTGTGTGCTGCGGCCCTTTCAAAACAGGCTTTAAGACATTTTGTGCTTCATTCTTTAAGGAATGTTACCCAGTGTGATTTAAAAGCTGGGATCTGAGAGGGGGAAGAGTCTGGATCTTCATGTCCTCTGAAGCTAAATTAGCCTTTGTAGGGAAACTTTGTGTGTGTGCAAGGGAAGGGACAGATTGGATTCTATTTTTTATTACAGGGAGTGGATGGGTACAAGTTGGACTTTTTAGGGAGGTTTTGTTGTCGTTATTTGTGGAATGAAAAAGAGGCATAGAATCAAGGACTAAGACCAGGTAATTGTTATAGCCCATGCCATTCGAAGCGACTGACTGGGGAGGAAACCCCAAATAAATCCTCAGGAATATTTCTAAGAGGAAATAAGAGACAAAGAGGATGAGTTACAGTCACAGCTTGTTTTTTCCCTTCTTAAGTGTGTTCTCTTGGCTTGTCTGAGACAGCTCTAAATTTAGAAAGGACATCAAACCCCGGCCCTCTGAAGGAGCCCGCAGGCGTGTGGAGGCACCGGTGTGGAAGTTGTTGTGTTGTTTCAGCAGGCAGGGAGGGCTGCAGCCCTGTGCTGGCAGCTGGAAGGCTGCCACTCCACCTCATTGTTCACTGCCTTTGCTGCATTAGCCAGAGGAGACAGCCACCAACGTGACTGCCAGTGTTAAAAAGTAATTACTCAGTAATCTCTGCTTCAGATCTTGCCACCCTTGCACTCCCCGGTCCAAATACTTGCCAACACCGAGGCCACTTGTTTCCCCTTGCCATTCTGCGCTTTCCTTCTTGCTGTGACAAGACCCCCCTTGGTGAAAACCAAGGGGTTAATGACAGTGAAGAAAAAAGGAGATGGTTGTTTTCTTGCTCTGTGACTGCTTAAAATTGGATATGACAGCTTAAACACCCACCTGCCCAGGACATATGCCCATGCGGGTGTTCAGACTGTGGGTGTCATGTCTTCTGCTCAGGTTTTTTATCTGTCATTGAAATATTTTACTGCACTAATATTATTTACTAAGTATTTTCTCTCTTTTATTCTTTTTGTTTCTTTTATCTCTGATATTTGCCAGATTTTCCCAAGTTGTACCTGTCAGAAGTCTTCACAATTTTTCAGTTAACAACTTTGTGGAATCCCGTGCAGGTTTTCTATTTCCCATGAGGGTTTGGTTTCTGGACAAAGCTGAAGCAAACTCTTTGGAGTAAGGTGGGGAAACATTCTTTACCTAGGTGTGTCCTCCTTAGTGATGAGTAATGGAATGGCTTGGTCCACATTCCTATTCCCTAATGCCTCTGATTGTTACTGCTTTACCCTTGCAAGTCAAGTGATTTATAGGTAGGACTCTCCCCTTGTCCATAGGGTTCCCTTCACCAGAATGGCATTCTTTGACTTGCCCTCCTTTTGGCTCCTTACAGGCTTTGAACAGACTGGTCTGTTCCAGTGGTTTGGCGTGCCGAGATTTGTCAGAAACTCAATTGTTTTCTGCCAGAAAACCGATCTTCCATTACCAGAGAACAGCTTGCTTGCTCCTAAGAGTTTTATTCTTTATCATTGGAAAATCATGGACAAAGATATTGCAGAATAAGTCTAAACTTAGCTTTGCTTTTCTGACTGAAAACTTCCCAGTGCTGTGTATGACAGTCTGATAACCACCCTTGTGCCCTAAGTCCCACTGAGGAGATTGAAATGAACCTGGTGGTGTTTGGCTTGGTCTTTTGTTAATAGCAAAATTTTATGAAGCATTTAATCATTTGCTTTTACAGCAACTGAGAGGTTGATGATGATGTTCATATCAGAGTTTGAGGGAATTGTAAAAGCAGTTACATGTAGCTAGTTCTGTTTCCGTATTCAATAACTTTTTTTGTATGAAGTGGAAGTACACTGATTAAGTGTTTTGATATTGTTTGTTGCCTAAACCACATCTGTGTTTTGTTCTACTGATGTTTTGGTGGAATTGAAGTGATGAACATAGTTTTGGCAGTACTGGCCATGTTTAGCTAAATAGTCAATGAATTTTGGCTTTTATTAGCATAGGTCACTTTGATGTTATATATCCATGCTCATGAGGAAGAATCATTCACTTAGTTACACTGTGTTTTAAACAAAATACTTGAATGGTGAGCTCTAGAAGTGTGGCCAGCCAGCTTCCCTGTGATGTGCTTGCAGTTTCTAATTAGAAGATGCTCTATGCAGTAACCATCTCAAATATGTTCCTTAGCAGTCTCTTGGATGAGACAGGAATACACAAAAAAAGACATTCCAAAAAAGGGCATGTTATGATCCCATCATGGAGGAGAACTCAAGTGTTTGCTCTAGTGCTCTGCATGACTTTATGTCAACTGAGTTAATTGTCCCCACTTACACTGGTGAAGGCCCCACACTGCCTGCCCTGCCAGGAGAGCTACTCGTGCATTCTCAGCTTTTGGGGTATTGGAATTGGTGTGTTGGAATTCCCCCATTAATGCCATTGCCCTTTCCAGGGATGCTGCTACAACCATTCCTAGGAGACCCTCATGGTGTTTTTTGTTTCACTGCCCCCTGTGTACCCCAGCTGTTGTGTGGTGCTGATGGTGGTGAGGGCAGGGGGTGGCTGTGGGGAGGGTGAAGCTTCTCCAGCCCTGCTGTTTGAGCTGCTGGGCACCAAATGCACTGTCTGGGCTTTGCATCAAAATCTTGGCATGGGAACCACATGGGTAACTCCTGCCTGTGCTATTTGTCATTCCCTCCCTTCTCAAATGCTCAGTAAATCTGTAAAACAGAGGTCTGATACCTGTGCTTTAAGGAAAAAATAGTTGGTTTCATGTCCAGGGCGCTGTGTGAATTTAATTCAAGAGGAATTGCCCCTTCATTCTCACAGGACTGTGTGGAGAAGTCCTGCTGCATCAGTGATTAGTGGAAAATAAAATTGAGGTTTTGATGTTTTGGTTTGTTGGTTTTTGTTTGTCTTTTTTTTTCCTAGCTGTAGTCTTTCATATGTTCCAATCTGAAAAGTATTAAATATTTACATGGAAATTTGTTTATAGTTGTTTTAATTGGTATTGAACTTAGTTGAAGAAGAGGGGTAAGCGCCACAAGAAATATTAATGACCTGCACAACCTATCTTAAATGTATTTGTCATCTTAATGCTGACATTTGAAATACTGGCCTAAGTTTTGTTTTTGTTCAAAGCAAAAGTACTGTTCTAGTTGATTTTAAGAAATCATCTGATAGCCAGGTGTTATTTTCTTTTTTTACTATCCCTTTTTTTGTTCTTTGACTGGATGACTTGGAGAGCAGAGAAAGAGAAATGTTTTGTGATAAAAAGTGAACTGGTGAAACTTGTGCTTGGAAGATCTGAACAGAATGAAAAGTAGTAATGGGAATATCTTTACATGTGTTAGTAAAAGTAAAAGCTCTGTCATGCAGAAGGGGGTGGTGTTGAATAGCTTTGCATGTAGTGGATTTTATTGGGTTTTTGTGTTGGTAAATAACAAAATTCAAAAATAGTATCATGAATCAAAAATTAAATAATAATTTAAGAGTGGATCTGTGTTTTTAAGAGAAGAAAATACAGATAATACTGTACAATCTGAGGAAAAGGGAGCAAGGATGTAGTAGCACTGATAGAATGCAATTTTATCAGTATTGAGTCCCTGAGTGAAGAGTCTATATATTGTGATTTTTTATTTTTTTTCCCTAGTGTCAAGCCCATGTGAAGAAGAAAGCCTAGCTTGAAATAATCTGACAGCCTAAATGACTCAAAACAGGGCAGTGCAAATGTGAACTGAGTGTTTTTATGGAGCCAGCTTTCATTTGAAAGCTTTCTTTCCCACCTATTTGTGAGTGGTATTTGTCTTCATGTACGTGTATAATGCCACCTGCTCTGTGCTTCTGACATCTTTGGGAGAACAGCTTAAAGGAACCTTAAAATGTCTGTCTGTATGAAGCACCTCTGGGTGTTTTGAACATAGATCTTCTCAATGTTGAAATTTCTTCCTCAGCAAAGCACATCCCCACTTTCTCAGCATTATTTCTGAGTTCTTAAGGTCATTTGCAGCATCTTTATATGAAGATAAATATAGCTTCAACTATAATAATGGAATTTTCTGTTTTCTTATGTGTGTTTTTCTGCAGGTTAAAGAGGGGAGGAAAAAACCAAACCCAGAAGCATCATTGACTGGGTAGATTTTCAACATGAATCGTGCTTTTAGCAGGAAGAAAGGTAGGTAGTTTAGCTTATATTTCATGGAGACATAAATGCCCTGTAAAACTTCTTTGGAATATTAAGAATTATACAAAGAAAAACTTAATCGTTGCACTGAATTATCTAGATAAGAATGAGCAACCCTTCTAGAAGATGTATGGAGCAAAGCACTCCGGATTGGTACTTACAGAGCTTTCTGCATTCCAAGGCTGAAGTTGAATTTCATGTATTTTTTATTGCAGGATGTGTTTACACACACACATATAAATACATAAACATAAAATACACATTCTGTTTTCTTTTTTTTCCCTGCACACACCAAAGGAGGTGCTGGAGGGTTTTAGAACTTCTAAGAATCAGTGACATTTCTTTATATATATATTCATTGGATTCTTGTTCTTGGATGAGCTTTTTTTTTTTCAAACTGTGTTTAATATACTTGAAATATATCGTGCAGCAGGATATTTTTAGCTGTAAGAAGTTATTCTGGATTTGCAGCGATCTGAAATGGCATGCTTTCCAAAAGGATATCAAAGCACTAAATATTCAGTGTTATATATGTTGCTCCTCTGGCTTGCTTAGTCTCCTTCATGAACTGCTTATGATTAAACATGAGTCTTTAGAAGGAGCATTAGTGGTGAAGCTTTTTTTACTGATAGCTTTGTTGATATTTACCCCATTTGTTTGTAAGGTAGAAAATACTCAGTAGATCTCATTTCTTTATTTTCCGTGTTTTCTGCTAAATGTCCTTGAGTGTGGCACACACTGAGATGAAGCCCTTGCATGAATAAGTAGGTGTAACCTCAGTTGGACTGAATGTGAATATTTTGTTTATAGAGCAAGAGTTTCTGCTTTGGTGTCAGTATCAAAGTTGGAAATAAAAGGAGTCTTTGTACTTAGGCCAACATGGAATGCCAGCATCACTGCATCCTTGTGTGCCCAGTGCACTTGTTCGTTAAAGCCAGGTGAATCAAGGTGAGAGAAGCAGTCCAGAATATCAGCACATGACTACAAAAGGAAGAGACACTTACAAAGGCTGCAAAATAGGATAAAAGATCTTTTAATACCCTGACAGCAGGAGGGAATAAGCTTAAACCCATAGCCGGTGCTCTCCTTAAGCACTGATGTGTTTTCTTTTGTAGGTAATTGTGACATTGCTATCAACAGATAGCACCTTTCAGGTGCTTGATAGTGTTGCCAAGCTCCTTCCAGATCATTTCAGAAACCATTTGATTATTCTTTAATTGTGGATTGATTTATCACAACTGAGAAAGAAACCTGGGGATTGTAGATTGTTTTGTCTAGGAGACCATGTAATTACTCTTTTTTTTTTTGCTAATGACTTCTGATAATGTTTGAAGCTCAACCTGTGATGTTTCAGAAACAGACCAGTTGTGTTTTTCTGGATATTTTCTCAGAGTTTGGAGTTGAACCCAGAATGCTAAAATGCTCTGTCACTATTTCATATTGCCCTTGGCAGTTTCTACATCTTGCCTTTACAATCAGGTGTGAAGTTGTATCCCCAGTTTCCTGGGATCATTTGAGGGGACTCAATTAACTCCTCTCTGTTTTCATTTCTTCATAGGAAAATCCTTATAAATTTCTCCTTAAGTCCTTACCTATATTTTTGGAATTTCATTGTTTTCAAAGACGTTTGCTTTGTTGTTCAGTTCATTTCTTGTGTTGTTTTCTTAGCCCAACAAGAAAAAAGTATCATATAAAAGCTGTCAGGCACAATGAAATGCAATTAGTGTGGATTCCTAATAATGATTCAGAAGATGAGGAGACAGGAATTCAATGCTGTCATCCATTTATTTTACTCATAGTAACACTCGTGACATTTCCATTCTCATACCCTAGGAAAAAAAAACAAATCAAGTTTTAGTTAAGTAATTGTCAAGAGTAAGTGAAAATTACATATTTCAAATTACATCTTTTTAATGCAAATTGAAGTTCAGAAGAACTTGGCTCAATCAGTATTCATGCATAATAACTGCATTTAGAAACAGTTTCAATTGCTGAACTTCCTAGATAGTATTTGATTTTTTCCCCCCAGATCTCATAGATACAGTTTTTTCCATTTCTTGATGGGTTATTTGTGGGTTTCTTCTGTCCACAAGTGTGTGGATGGTTTGAGGCATTAAGAGTGTGACTGCTGTGGCTTCCCAAGCAGCTCTTACTAAACCCAAACCAGCTTCCAGCTGGCTGTGCTGGCAGGGTTTGTGTGAGTTCCAAGTTTGCAGTGCTCTGTTACCTTGAAGCTACAAAAACAATAGCCTTCAATCCATAGGATTGTGAGGGGAATTTAAACAGGTGGAGGTGATTCTTGGATAATGGGCAGAGATTGTATCTGACTTGGGCAGATGCACAGAATAAACGTTCCCCAATGTTCTTGGTGATGATCACACATAGGGAAGGTAGCTGCTCATGCCATAGCTCCCATCTTTTTGAACTGGGTGCCAGAATGGCTGGGACTGTGCTGTTCTTGCTGATGAGCTCTGTTCTCATGCCATCACCTGATCCCAACAACGTGATTTTTTTCTTCTAAATGTTCAGGAAATTATTTAATTTGCAGACTTTGCTAGACAAGGCAAGAAAATAAGCACTAAAAGCAAACTTTCTTTAATTTTTTTTTTCCATTGGAGGCTGGATAGCAGCCTGTGCTTTCACAAAAGAATTGCCATGAAATGTGAGTTGCTAAGACAGAAAGTGAGCTCTTTTTAAAATTAATTCTGATCCTTTACAGTCAAAAGTTTCCTACAGATAAGATGTGTGGCATAAGTGTTTATGGAGAGAATCTGTTATGGGAACAGCAGATTTTCATAAATCGGAGCAGCGCTCTTGAGAGCACGTGTCTCCACTTTGAGCATTACCAGTATTTCATTTTCAGGCACAATTTTTTGCTACAGGTATTGTATCTGCAGCCAGTACCAGTGTAAGTTGATTTTTGAGGGGCATGGTTTGGACATGAAATAGCCACTTCAGCTGACATGGTGTGCTGATGCTCTGGCCTTAAAAAAGTGGTGCAGCCATTGCCTGACTCCCCAAGATTTAGTACAAACCAGCGCTGGTGAGCTTGCTTGTATTTCAGCTAGAAATTTTTACTTGTCTCATAGTCATTTGGGTTGAAGGCTTAATTGATGTGCTTGAATCTCAAAGTGAAAAAAAGCAAGCCATTCATCTTTCATCTTAATGGTGGAAGTGAAAAATATAAGAACATGTGGAGTTTAAGCAAATTCAGCTTGCTCCAGAAAGTACTTACACAGGTAATGATAAAAAAATGAAATATTTAAGCAGTCCAGGTTGTGATATCTGGTCTCTTATGTTACTCATGGGCTTGTGTAACAGGGAAAAAAATTGTAGGCACTAATATGGAAAAAAAAGTTAATTTCAGGTTTAAAGCTGATACCAGCAGTTGCTGGTTTAAGTTGCATGTTTAAATATGGATTTAAAAAAAAACATTCAGAATAACTGAGGCTCTCTCTTGGCTTCAGTAGAGTTTGGTTGGATTAAGAAATAGGTGTGTTATGTACAAAATTTTCAGTTGCAGAAATACTCTATGACTCTACAAACTGTACAAAAGCGAGCATTCTGTTTTCCACTCATTGATTAACGAATACAATAAATTACAGTGAAATTACAATTATCTTCTCTTGAAAAATTTCTTTGCTTCTCCTACAAAAAATTGATGAACAATATGTGTCCTTGTTTCCTTGTTATGACCAAGCTTGTGAAAATGTTTGTGTATCTATCACATTCTTGGAAGCTTTTCTATGTGATCCAGTTTTGGGGAAGGGGTTTTGAGGAGTCCTCTTTACTTTCCATTTTCAGTTTTTCCTTTAAAATCACATGTGGTATCGTTCTCACTTTGAAATGCTGTGGTGCAAAAAGTCTGTAGTACAGATGGAAGTCTGTTCAATTTGAAATATGTTTGCATTTTTGTAAATTTAATCACTCTTTTAAGTAGCTTAGGGATATTAATGTAATTCTGTAACAGAGATCTCTAAATGCTGTGTGGTTATGTAAATTTTTCTCATTCTTAGTATATTTGTATCTAAACTAAACTACTTACTTGTTCTTAATTTAGACTTGATTTTGTGATGAGATTTATTTGCATGAACAAAATGAAAAACATTAACTATGGGGATTTTGTTTTACTTATTTTAGTCAATGAAGTTGCCTTGCATAAATGGATTTGGCACATTTTACTGATCCTGCGTCCTTCCATTAAAAGATGCTAGTGTAAGAACTGGTGGATATAAATAAGGAAAAATAACTAGTGTTTCCTGACTTTTGCCACTTCAGAAATGAGAGAAAACTCCTGTTCCTCCCAGAGAGAGACACATCTGAATAAGGAATGGCTGTAATCCAACCCCTCTGCGAGCAAAAGATTGAAACTTTGTGACACAAACCAGTGCTAAAAATGTAGATATACATGTCCACTGAATTACAATGGCTGAAATGGGCGAGGCTGTGCAGGATGTAGCAGTTGAATTTAGTGTTGTTTTTTTTTCTTTATTGTGCCCCAATGGTCCTCCTTCATCCCATAAAGAGTGTCAGCCTTCCTTCTCTTATCACATGAAGTTCAATATATGCAGGAATCTAAATTTTCTAGGGTTTTTTTCCATATGAGAGCAGTTAATAAGGTGGATAATTGCTGCCAATTTTCAGCTCTTGAGATGTAGATGGTCTTTATAATGCTAAATAGAATATATTGAAGTAATGATCTGTTTTAAAATCATAAATTTCAGCAATGATGTTTCTGTGAAATGGCTTTTTATGATTCTTTTTTATGAAAGTGTAGACAGGTGCATTTAATGGGCAGGGGCTGACATATAAAAAAACTGCAATCAAAACTTATAGGATGCTCTTTTTATGTGAATGCACTGGCTGTAGCACGATCTTTATTTTTATTATAAACATATGCTACACTCCAGAGATGAAAACTATTTTGGTTTATATTTTATTTCTTAAGAAGACAGTAAGTGAAGGGCCAAAAGAATGATGGGGATAAGTGTAGTGCTAAAGTAAATGCTTTCCTTCTGTCAGAATCTATTTCACATCAGTGATTTAAACAAATGGCCTATTGTATGCTGGACTACCACATTAAGAGTAATGATAAAAAGCATAAAGAGGATATACTCACATAGTTTTAAAGAATGTAAGCAGTCACAGGCACCCCCACTGTGATCTTCAGAAATTCTTGTGGTTGCATTATGTAATTTCATAAAAGCATTCACCTTACAGGGAAGAGGGGAAAAAGAAAACACAAAAACCAGCAATTCAACAAACCAAACCTACGTCTAAATCTCCTCTTCTGCCTCTATGCAAAAAAGCTGCTTCTTGATTTTTGTAGGATTTTCTTGAACAAAATGTTTTTCAGGAGTTAAGGGTGTGAGGAAAAGAGGATGCTTTTTTGGTATAACAAATATTTCTGTGTTCAGCTGGTCTTGACACAAAAATCATTGAATAATTTCATAACACCTCCCCAAAGAAGTCATATGTATTTCAATTACTGTTCCTTGTCTTTCTAAACGTGGGGCTGTGTGGAAAACCAATATTCAGTGACCTAGTCCCTTTTTTGTATTGATTTTTGACTCTGTTTTTTGAAGTATTGTTTGTTCTATTGCTCTCCTCAGGCTGTGGCAGCACCCATTCAAGCACAGCAGCAAGGAGACCTGCAGGGTTTGCACCTTCGTTTGGCAATGACCAGAGGTCTTCTCTTGGTGGGAAAGGGCTGGGCTCAGTCTGACACTTTGTGTGTGTTTGTAAACATCTGTATGCAGCTGGATGCGTATTTGTGGTAGTATATTCACCTTCTGAAAGCAGAAGGTTCAGCTCTAATTGTTTAGGAGAAAAAAGGTTACAGGAGGGATACAGATGAGGAGGGTGCTCTGGAAACCTTCTCTGAAGGATTCTTGGTTCTGTGCAGCTGAGCCTGATTTTTCTTTTCTCTGTGGTCCCATAAGAAGAGGAGGATAATTTCCTGTTGCTTATTTTATCTGCGTTATCTTCAAAAAGGTGTTGCAGAACTGATCTTGTCTCTTGCCTGCTGTGAGGAATACTCTAGGCACGTTAATAGTGACATTTGCAGCAAGAACTATTTGTTACTTCTCCCAAAGCTCAGGAACTCCTCTCCAGAAGATGTGTGCTGTTGAGCCATAGGCACAAATACTGGGAGTCTGAAGCTTTTTGGCTTCTACCCTATTAAAATTTACACAGCCACAGCCTAAATACTTTTGTTACACAGGTGCACTGAGATTGCTTGATAGGTATCTAGTTAAAGATGAAATATCTTATCCTGTGTGAAATCAATTAGGGCTGTAACAACTAGACCTTGGTAGGAATGACAATGGCTACTTGATTTCATAAGAATTTGTCCTATAAAGCTGTTGGAAAATTGCAGTGAACATCCAAAATAGATCACTCATGAAAGCACAGTTTTGTGAAATCAAATCCTTCTGGGACATAAAGGGATGTACCTTAGGTACATAAGCAAGGAGAAGCTACAGATATGCATCTTTTAGTTGCTCTCATCGGTTGCTCAAACTCCTTTCTTCTTCTTCCAGTTTGAATTTAAAGAAAGCTCCATTTGAACTTCTATATCACATAATTTCAGTGTTCTGGAATCAGAAAATTAAAATTCTGTTTTAATTGTATATTGAGATTGTCATTTATGCTTCTTTTCCTTTGTTTTGATCTATTGACATAATGTTCTTTAACAGCAAGAAATTCTTCAAAAGCTTCCTATTTAAACATTTTTTTATGTTTAATTTATACTCCTCCAAATTTATTTATAGCAGTACTGGAATAGTTCATTGAACTATTTTTCTACAGAACTACAAAAGGGAAATATGAAGTTGGAGGTTTGGTCTCTACATATATCTTAGTGGAAACTTGCAAAATGTGATCACTCAAATTGTTATGCCAGTAATCTCTTTTTGACTTGAAATAGAAGCTTTTATCAAAGACAGGGGAGCTCTCTTGTTGTAACTAGAAGACTTACAGGGTATGAACTAAATAGTTCAGATTTATTTTTATTTTTTTCCCTTTGGTTTAGGAATATGAACTAGTTACAAGTTCTATGAACTAGTTACAAGTTCTTAACATCAAAAAATCTAAAGTGCAAAAGCTAAGATTTGCTAAAATCACTGGTCAGTTGCACTAACACTTTCATCCTGTTTTCTTTATTGTCAAAACTTAGATATCAGCATCCATATCTCAGAAACATATAGTATAAAATGTGTAGGCCATGCAGTGGAGGTTACTTTTGAGGGAAATGCAAATACCAGGCTTGTTTTCGTTTTGTAACTATGCCAACCCAGCATTCTGAGACACCATTCTGCAAATATAGCAATCAGCTGTTTAAAACCATTCACAAGGTACTAAATATTAGGGGAGAAGGACACAGGCAAAGCATTCTGCCAAGCTCACTCTGTTCTAGGGAGATATGGCTCTTTTCTTGGCAAAGACTAAATATGCATCCAAAACATAGCTTATGTTTGGGAAAAAAAGGGAAAAAAATAACAGAAGTATTTTTGAGCTATATGTATTGATGGGCATTTTTATTGATATGTTTCTAGGGAAGGTTCTGACTCATAATTTCATTTCCTTAGTCATAGTAACCTGTTAATAACTTTAATTACTGCTGTCAGACACCCAGATTTTACTCAGTCATTGCTCTAGGAGGTGGCTGGAACAAATGCTGCAGCTGAACAATGCAATAGTATGGGTAGATTTGTTTGTTAGTAACATTTTAGTGTTACATTCTGATGAAAACTCTGGTGCCAAGCATTGTCTCAGGCCTCAGCCTATCCTTTCATGTGTTACCTGCAGTGGTCAGGAAGTCAGATTCTACCTTGCTGTCTGACCAGCGTAAGGAGGCTTTGTGAGCACCTGCCTGTTTCTACTGCAGTCAGAATAAAGGAAATTATTTAACAGGGTGACAGTTCTTTCATGTCATGTTGTGAAGGTTTTCTTTCTTTACAGAAGAATAGATAATCTAGGAATAATGGAACAGAGAGCACTTGTGTACATACACTGAAGCAAGTAAGCTGTTTGTTCCTGAGGAAGTAATACCTAGATGTATTATGGATCTCTTAGGATATCTTCTTCAGGAGACTCTTATTATGCTGCTTGTCACAAAAAATATTTTTGTCATACCAAGTTTTGTAAAACAGGAAGAAAAGACAGTTCCAAGATTTCTTCTATTAACAATAAAAGCATCCATCAGTGTGAAAAGATGCTAATCCAGTAAAGAATAAAGGTTTTATTTTCTACCTTTTAGAAGTAGCTCTCTTTTCTTTATGGCACTGAAAAAGAAAAAGTTAAAACCAGAGTCCTTCCCTGTTCATTGTATTACATGAATGGCCACTAGGTCTAATATGCTTTGATAAACACTTTAGAGACATTAATTAAGAAATGTTACGTAATGTTAATGAATTAATAATGGCAGTGGGCTTTAGGGAGACAGTTAACTAAAGCTTCACTGTGAAAATGCCATTCTGCAGTCTCTTAGGGCAGTAACACGCAGAGAAATTAATCTCAGAGGGAGAACAGTTTCTTGGCACTGCTAGTGTTTCCTTTTTGGTAGATAAATGGTCACTGTGCTGTTATCTAACCTGCTGCCATCCTCCCCTGAGTGCAGCACAGCAGTTCAGGGCCCTTGGTGAAGTCCCAGAGTCTCAATTGCCTTCAGTGTGTGATTTGTCAGCACACGTGTCCCTCTGCCCTGGCTCTCACACGGGACCCAGCCAGTGTGAAGTGCACTCTGGAAAGCCACCTCCCCTTTTTGAGGGTAAGGGGCTGGCATGGTGCAGGGGGCTGAGAAAAGAGAGAAGGCTCAGTGCTGAGCAGCATAAATCCTCTGCCCATAGAAGTGCCCAGTGCCCAGCTCCCACCTCCACCCTTGCAATTCAATCTGTCAGACCCTGCCATTTACCCCACGCCCTTGAAATAACCCTTTTTTACACCTCTTGTTCCACACAGTGCCAGTGAGTGTGGCAAAACCACCACTTGCTCAGAATTTCTCAGTTAAGCATAGGTTCTATTGGACTCTGAATGGCTCAAACTCATAATTCCAAAGACTTCGTAATTCTCAAAAAACAACAGAGCACTTTTTAAAACTTTAATGTAAACTCTAAGGCAGCCTGGATTAAAAACTTCAGACAAGATCTAAAATGACTGTGGTTTTCATCTAGTGTAACAGCATGAGTCCTTTCACTTTCTATTACTGTTAACATTAGATGCTAGTTGTCAGGTATGGTTTTATCTGGGCTTTCAGTTCTTTCTTTAGGACCTCTTGTTTTATTTAGCTGGGAAGTGTCTGTGTAACTACTAAAATAATAATATGAACTGTGGTTTTCATTGTAGCGTTTCAAATTTTGCTTGTTGCTTCAGAATGAATAATTAAGTTTTAAGCTGTGAAAACTCTTAAAAAATTAAGTTAGGTGAGGGATCATGCAAACCACAAGCCATATCTACATCAGATATTTGACCAATACTTCTTTTATTGTTTGGTTTTTTTTCATGTTTTTCTGGTTTATTGCATGCAAAATGTCTGAAATGTGTTGTTTCTCAACTGCTGTGAATTCAAGCTAATTCTAAGCAGTATTTCAAGCAGCTGCCAAGGGTAGTATAAGTCCATAGTCAGACCTTACAATTCAGAAGGAGATGCTGGTTAAAAAACTACCCCATAATAGCTTGTATGATTTTTTGCACGTCTTTGCTATCAGGCTGAGTTTTGCCTTGGATTGATTTAGTTTAGCATTAAGAGCTCTTTCCAAACCATCACCATTCTGTAACTATTACTTGCCTCTAAGAAATGGACTTCCACTGTCAGAGGAAATCTTCAGTAGCTGTGTCTCAGTGTCTGTGGATCTCCATCTGAATGTTGGATTATTTTAGCCGATTTCACAAGACTCCTGGAACCAGGTGTCTTTTGATACCTCACTAAGTTACTGATTTCATTTTGAGCTGGGAGCACCTGTCCATATTTCCTGATCTTCCTCCCAGTCAGGGGTGCCAACAGTTATAGCAACACTTGCCCAGCAATGTTATTCCTTGCTGGAATCTGTCACATTACTGTTGGAGGCTGGTAGGCAACTTGATGATTTCACAGAAATTTTTTAAGTAAAGCTTTGTGCATGATAATAAAATTTTAAAGATTACCTGATGCTGAATTAAGACCAGCACTTCACACTTGACTCCCAAGCTAAATAACATTTTTTTCAGATTTGAATTTGTGCTGATGGCATGAAGGGAGGAAGAAACATTTGCAAGGAATAGTTTTGATGGCACCTGTCTAGCCACTTGTTTGCTTGTAAAATTGCTTTAGAAGCTACAGCTCTGTCACTTGTTTGTGGTGGTACTAGGCATAAAATGAGTGCAGAACTATTGCAATTTCCTTAAGAGGTTCAGTACTCTATTTTTATTAGATTTTCCCTTATAAATGTATAAATATGACCGCATCCCTACTGAAGCTAGTAAATAGAACTGTGGAGGAGCTAGGTAAATTAACTCTGGGTATTAGCAATGTGGCTGCACCTGGAGGAGCTGAACTTGGCCCTGTGCAGGTGTTCCCAGAGCAGGCAGTGAGCAGCCCTGTCCTGAGTGCCAGCTCCCCAAGCCCAGTGACCAGCTCCATGCCTGGGTTTCAGCTTCTCTCCTGGCTTTATTCTACCTGGCCTAACTCACAGATTCCCTGGGATGGTTATTTTGCACTTCCAGATAACATCAGCCTTTGATATTATGCTAAAGAAGAGATCAGGTTTCGGGTGTTAAAATATTCTGGGAAATGGTTTCTTGGTTCTGGCAGTCCAATCACAAGCCCCAGTTAAAAGGAAGAGCCTCTTTAATCATTCTCCTGGGTGCTGTTGAATGGGCAAATCATTCTTCCTTAATTAGGAAGTGATAATATCACTCTTCTGTAATGGAGCTGAACATTGCTGCCATCTAGAATGAAATTTGCTAAGGGGAAAAAAGAATTTCTCAGCTTTATAGTTCTGATCCTGTTACTGTGGTGGCTGGTGAATAACTGGGTGAACCATTTTCTTGCTCCTGCATAATCTGAAATATTTCATTATTGCTTTAGTGTCAATCAGTGTCACAGCTTTTGCTCTTCAACAGTTTGAAGTGAACAGAATTTTATTGTCCTTAAGTGTAACTAACAAAAAAGTTGGTGATTACTGTAACTGCAACGCCACGTAAAGGCAAATGGAATTGGGAATATCCAAGGGTAGGCTTTTCCTTTAAGCTGTCATTCTGTTACTTAACTCAATCAAGTTCCAGGTTTGTGACTTTAATTCATGCTCATTTAAACCAGGATAGTCTCAAGTTAGGAAATACTACTAAATGTTCTATGTATGTCATATAAAACATTAATGGGATTTACAGATTCTCCCAAATGCGTGGTAATGAAAATTAGTATTTTTGAATGATTTTGTTTTCTTAAATGCTCTCAAATGAGAAAGCTTGGAAAATTTGTTTCTAAGATTTGTAATAAAAAGCAGCTTTTCCTTAATGTTTGGAATTCCGTCTTAAATGGTGTAGAACATTCAAAAAGGCCATTCAAGTAAGAGAAGATGTATTTGACAAATAATTATAGAATTATGTCCATGCAGCAGGAAAAGTAAGAGAATAACACAGTATTGTAATGGCAAAGTTGAAGGGTAAGTATGCAAATTTGTTTAGCATAGGTATGGAAAAATTACAGATGATGTGAACTTATAAATCAGATTTAAAATTTACGAACCTGATGTTCATAATTTTACAAGGATTAGGGCTTTCTTCTGTCAGTTGCAACTTGTATAATTTTTTTGTTTGTCTCTTTAATGTCTTGATAATTCATCAGAAAAAGGACATAATTCATCAAAACAGCATCATTAGATGCACAAGATGCAGTCAGTGCTTTAAACAGCAGGATGCAAAAAATCCTGATCTGAGACAGAACCATTTGGGGTGAGGAATTGTAGTTCTTATGGAAAACCAAGCTGGTTAAAATAGGAAATGTGCCCAACAGAACGAAGCAGGTTCTTTCTTTTAAGTGTTTGAGAAGGTGTGAGAGATTTCCCTCCAGCCCCTCTTACTACTTCAGGCAGCTGGTTTTTGAGTGAGAGGGTGATTGTTGAACTTTTCCACAGAGATTCTGTTATACTTAAGTTAACAATTGAATAACCTATTCAGTGCTTCTTTTATTTTGCTTTTCTGTAGACAAAACATGGATGCACACTCCTGAAGCCTTATCAAAGCATTATATTCCCTATAATGCAAAGGTAAGAAAATATGAAGTTATTTTCTCCTCGTACCTTTAGAATGCAGCACATTCTATCTTGTTTTGACTTGAAGATTGCAGAGACATAGATTTGCCAGGTGAAATAATGAAGACAAGCTTAGTAAATGTTTGGTTTGCAGGTGAAAATGTTCTGTTTTTAATGGCCAGTTGATTCTTGTTCTGAGCTATGGTTTACTGGAAAGCAAATAAATGTTCCTTCTCTGCTTGATGATGTTTTTGTAAATGGATTGAGGTTTTGAGTGCAAAGGAATTTAACATCAGGCTGCATGCTTACAGTATTATTAAAATTAATGGCAAAAACTTCTTTTGAACAATATCAAAGGCAACAAGTAACAACCCTTTCTGCTGGATATATTGAAATGTCAAATACTCAGGAAATGGGGTAGAACAATAATGGCATTTTTGCTCAGTAAAGCCAGAAGCCTTACTTTAATTTTCTCATCCTAATTGCAGTGAGATAAGTTTATATAAGTAATGGTTCAATTTGTCTAATGATATCCTTTGACAGGAAATGCATCTTACCTAAATACCTCAGAACATAAAGGTACCTAAATACCAGCTTAAAAGATAGTTTGCTAAAAGGAGGAGAGAATATGGAGCCATCAACATAACTCAGAGTAAACTGAGAAATCTGCAATTATTTGCTCAAACTGAGAGTATAATTTATTAAAATTCTATTGTGGGCCGTTCTGGATGATGTTCTCTTATGATTGGTATTTCTTAATATAAAAACTTTTGTTAAAGTAGTCAATAAAAAAAAATCTATGTGAAAATTCCTAGTACCAAATTTTTTAATCTGTATGAAAAAAAATATTTGTTTCATGGGCCAGGACTCAGGTATATGAGTGTTCCCTGCTTTTGCATTTGCAATTTTCTTTTGTTTAGCATTGCCACAGAGTTTGTAGTGCGAAATGGAGTCTCTTTCTCACAGTTGCCAGGTTTTGAATGTGTTTTTATTCTATGTGCTCTCCAACTGAATTTTTGTCGAAAGGATGTATTAACATTTCACTGAATAGCCTTGCCAGACACCTTGGCTTTATATTGCACTTCTTCAGAGGGAGGATTACTTGCTGTGGTGACTGTGCCATGTGTTTTCAGGGCAAGCAGAAGCCACGAGTTTTTTCAAAGCACTGAACGATGTCTGTTCATTTCTGGTCTTTGAGAGGAAAAAAAGAAACCTCCTTCATCTTTCATGTTTCATTGTCTTGCCTAAGAGCAGATCTGATGAGTAGGTGTCAGTGCAGCTGTGCAGTAAAAGAATTAGAATAAAGGGGATGGTGCTAAGATGGTGGTAACTGTAGAAACAACAGCATCAGCAACTTCTGGAGCAGAAGAAAAGAAAGGAGAATTCCAATCTAAAGGAAGACTCTTGGTCCAAAATGTGTTTCCACTTATTTAGGCTGATATGTGCCTAAATGTCCTCTCCAGTTCTGCTCCTGTTTGTTGTTTATTCCAGGGCCTCCTCCACCTTTGTGAAGGCCTCTAAGGTCTGTCAGAATACTTGCAGGAAACTGAAATTTTAATACCACATATGTTGGGTTTTGAGTTTGTTTTATTATTTCTTTTTTAAGAAAGTTAAACTCATTTTTTTTTTCGTTTGGATCACAGTAGAAAATTCTTATTTAGAACTATCAGTCATTTGATTGAAAGTAAGCAAAAAATTGCTCTGCTCTGTAACTGGAGTGTAAAGGGTATGGGATTCCCTACCCTGTTTATTTATTGGCACCTGGAATAAATTCACTCAGCTTTTATGAACTCAGCTGGCATATGCAGGCATAACCATAATAAATCTAGATGATATTTCCACCTGAGTTCTCAAGTATCATTCTCATTAAGTTTTGCAGTATTTTTCACTTGAAGAGGAAAGTATGTATCTATCAGTACCTTATGTGGGGTTTGCAGCATTTTGGGTTTTAAGTGAAATGTCTCATTGATTCAATAACTTGTAGCTGTGTTGTGAAATTATGATTAAAAGCTTCAGAAAGCCTTCATTATACAAGAATTTAACAAAACTCATTGGTTTTTTTTCCCCAAATTGTTCCAATTCTCTAGCATTTGGTTCATGTATCTTCAATGTGTGTTTGGAAGAAAAGACAACGCTTGATCTAATTTATATTTATTTATATGTGAGTGAAGAATGACATGTTCAGAAAATCAAATTAGTTTGATGGAAAGTAACACCAGGGATGTTATTTGTCCATGAGCAAGTGAGCTGTATTCTACTCCACAGTTTTTTGGATGAAGATTAGTGTGGATGGAAAAGTGGTTTCTGTTCTTTGTAAGACACAAAAATAGTTTCTCTGACACTAATCTGAGTTGATCAGAACATGGGCACAGCTTACTGGGAAAGATGAGGTTTTGTTGATTGCTAAGACAGCTCATTGATAAAATGCAGTTCATGAGTTGACTGTTGTTATTAAAAAAAAATCCCAGCAAAGTTAACTGGAAATTAAAAGAAAGCTGCAGTATTGACAAGTGGCCTTTTTTCTCTACCAATTGGAGAGAACCTTTTTAACAGAGAATTAGTAATGTCATGTTATCTCTTAGAACATGCACCCTCAGGATGATTTATGGCCATAATCCTCTTTGCAAGAAAACATGAGCTGAGTTGCTTCTTCTGCAAGTAAAATCCAGGAAACATGAGTCTCCTAAGGAAGCCCTGAAATATAAAACTGTCTTGAATTTCTCTCTCTTTTCCAACACACCCACTCCTACTTTGCTGGTTTGAAATTAGCTGATTTTGGCATGGTTTTGCACAGTATAAACCAATGAGGCTTTGGGTTTTTTTTTATTTGTGGGAGGGATGGGACAGGGGTGTTTATTTTCCCTCTTCAGTTTTGTTTTGGTTGCTTTTGTTCTGTTACTGTTACTTTTTTGTGTTTAGTGGTTTTTCTTGGATCCTTTTTTTTTTCTTCTTATCTTACTGATATCTTGGTCTACCAGACTGCACTGATAAGAAGATTCCTCACCCTTCAGCATGCTCTGGATATGTGACCTTTGTTTAGTGAAGCCAGAATTTTGACATCAGTTTGTGGCCCTGTATTTTTTTAACTGTGTCACTACAAATTAAAGCATATTGGTCAAGCTTTTTTTTTTTTTTTTCCTCCCAGAAAGATAATTTAGAATTTTTATAATACAGTACCAAATATAGACTCATTTGGATGTGGCATGACAGTTTCAATATGACCCAGATATAACATTCTAAGGCAACCCCAAACTTCTCTGTGTTAATTTTTTCTGAAATTGTCCTTAATTAAGAAGGGATATTTCTGTTATTTTCTATACTGTAAAGAAAAAGCTCTCTTTTGCCCTTATGGCAATTCTCTTGGTTTGAGGCCAGCTTCCTTTCTGCAAAGCAGAAGTGACCAAAGTGTAACTTTAAAATGGAATGAGTCTGTAACCTTTAAATAGGGCTGGTGGTTGTCATCCCCTGAGTGGTGCCTTTCTGCCTTGGGAGGGTGTTTCACCAAGAGATGTCACAGCTCCCAGTGCTCACTGGCCTAATGCTTGCTTCACACTCACTTTCAGAGTTTTCATATTGTCAGCTGCAGATTTGATTCTTGATGTAGTAGTTTCAATTTGAAAGCTCAGAGTAAAGTTAAAAATTCAAAAAAGGAATTTAGTAATGGTCACACTTTATGATCTGGAAGGTCTTTTCCAACCCAAATGATTGTTTGAGTCTGTAATAAGAGACCTCCCTTGGCAGTACCTAAAACTCTTAGTCCTCACTGTAGGACAATAAACAGATTATTTAGATTCTCAACTATATGCTATTTCTTCTTCCATATAATTTTTATCATCATTCAATGGCAAATAATATTCGTATGGAGCAGGCATTTTAGTCAAATGATGTCACTATGGTTGCAGGGCTCTAAATGCATTTCTGTCTTTTGAATATCTGCATTTTGCTATCATTAGTGTACAGTATTATCAAAGCCACATTTTTGTGGCATAAACTGCACTTCTACTACAATTAGGTTTTTTTATTGCTATAGAAATTCTCTTTTTCTATCAGTCAGCATTTCAGCAGAATGATCATGACTGCATCATTAGAAGTAATGAAAAAATGTCAAATGGCAAATTGTATGTAGCTTTCCCAAGTCAGCAGAGTTACAAGGCACACACACTATTTAAGATATGTGGTGAAGATAGATATAGCAAGATATTTCAAACAGAGCACAAAAATGTTGAAAATTAGAAACTATTGCAGTAGAAGAGAAATGATGAGTTTTCCTGCTTTAAATTTATTATAATTAGAATTAATGACTTAATATCAATTAACTTTCATTAGGGTTCCAAAATGTCTTGCATGTGATCATAATTAATTTAGTGTTTAAGCACAAGAAAAATTAGTTTAGTGAAAACACCCAAATGAGATAGGAAAGCAAAAAATTGTAATTTTACAAGGCAATGAAAATTTGAACTTCTTAGTTATTTCTGATACATTACAGTCATTAAATTGGGGCTCATTATACTAAAGATGAATAAACATGCAAATGAAATCTAAAATATTTAAAGTCTGCAACAGGTACTCTCAACAGACTTGGTTTGATTGCTCTTACTCTCCAGAAGAGGGCCTCCTTCAAGAAAAAAATCAAATTTATGAGCAATTCCAGTGTTTCTTCTTTAAGTTCCATTTGTGTATAGTAATGCAAGGCAGTTTAGTACAATGGATGATGTTTTGTTTATTTCCTTGTTCTGGAAAAGGAAAAAATAAGGCTTATGTGTTTGAGTGAAATGGTTGTGGTAGGTTCCAGTTAGAAACCAAAAAAAAAATTTACAAAAAACACTGGTCATATTGTCAATACTTTATGAACTCCAACTGAAGGACAAGCCAGTAGTTCCTGATCTGTTCCCTATGGCTGCCATCTTCTTTAAGGTTCTGCTTGTCATCCTTTGGGCTTTTCATAAGCTCCACTTTCCTTGAAATTTCTGTGTCCTGTGTGACGTAACTTCATTTACAATTATGAAACATTTGCAGTACAACAAAGTTATGGGGGCTGGAGTTTCTTGCAGGAATCACAAATGCTTCATACCAATTTATGGCATTCAGCATAGGATCTGAAAAATAATTGGAGTCCCTCTCTCAATAATGCAGTAAGATGTTAAAAATGTCATAAATCAGGATGAAGACAGAGCCCCTTGTCTACATTGAAGCTGATGAGTGATCCACCACAGCCCTAAAGTATTTCCTATCCTGAGCAAGTTTTAGGTTTCCTTTGTATGCAAGCAGTTTGCTTCTCTCACATAAATTGCCATCGCATCCATTTATTTAGCACCCTGGCTGCTTAATTACACTTTTTCATCATCTCTGATTTAAACAGTCTAATTTGCACCTCTCCCATCAGAGAAAAAATATTTTTAAACACCTTAAGAGTTTGAGATAATTTTTTTTGGTAGAAAGTTCTAAAATCAGTTATTTCAGACATTGATATGCTTTCTAACAAGTACAATCTGGATTGAAAATACAAATCTGCAAAAGATTTAGCTCATAGTTGGATTTTGAAGTGCCCTCAATTTTAGGAAGAGGGAATGTCCTATGCATCCTTGAAGGTTGCAGTTGTCCCTTGGTGGTCCAGCATTTGGATTAGGATTTGCTTTGGGAATTGAAAGAATCTAGTGTAATAGAGGTTGGAAGGACCTCTGGAGATGATCCAGCTGATTCCCATCTGAGAAATTATTTCAAAGCCAGGTGGTACAAAGCAGAGCCTTATGCAATTGAGCTTTAAATGCCATAAAGGGCAGAGATTCAGAGCCTCTTGGCAGCCAGTTCCAGGACATAATTCCCTACCATTGTGCCTTCTTTTGCCTTATTTCTAGTTGTGATTTTGTGCAGCTTGTGACTCTCAGCCATGCATACACATGGACATGTGTACACCAGGCTCATCCCCTTCAGGCTGAACAAGTGCAGGTCCTTTTTTCCTGACCATCCTCTTCTCTGTCACATTCCTCACTGCTGTCAACCCCAGATGAGGTTTGGCTTTTCTAAATTCACCCCTGCATGCCTGGAAAAGCTGTCCATATTCCTCCTATGTTCCCTGTGCCAGTCCCCCTTCCACGCCCTCCCCTCTCTATCTCTGCCAGCTGTAGCTGGATGCTCAGGCAGCTGTTCAAGGATGCAGGAATGCTTTTGGGAATTAGGTAGGCTAACTGATTGCTGCCTGGCCTGTGGCTTTAAGAGGAAATGTGATGTTTTTGTCTTACTAAGAGGCTTCAACTACCACAGCAGTTGGTCTAGCAACCTTTCACATGGGTTAAGCTTCCAAGTATGAATGCAACTTAAGGGAAACAATTAAACTGCAAGGCCTTATTTTCCCTGCAGGGCCTGAAGAGTTTCCCTTTTGGGGTGCCCCTACAGGGAATTGCTGGATGTTGCTGCTCATGGAGAGCTGGTCTCCTGGTGGCAGAGGGCAGTGCTCAGCATTGGGAGCTAGGATTCCAAATGGCAGCTAGGATTCTGAAGTTCCTGGCGGCATAAGTATTGCCAAGTTTCACACTTTGCTTAGATATGGGGAAGAATTTGGTCTAGGTGTAACTTTAAGCCTTGTGTTTTATTTTACTTCAAGAATGAGTTATTGTTCTGTTTTGTCTAAGAATCAGTTGCAGAAGGGCTAGAAACCTGTGGCATCTATGTAACTTCTGGATTGTGTGGCACATAGTTTATACATGTATGGTAAACTTTTCTTTCTGGCTCAGAACTTTTTTCAACCTTGTACTTCAAATTTTGGTTTCCTAAGTATGTATATTGTTTTGGTTGAGTTGGAAAATCCACATCAGGACATTCTGTGGTGTTGTTTTCTCTGGCATAGAAGACTTATGTGGATGATGCAATTAACAGAGCACATTGGTGAACAACATAGCACCTGAGACCCAACCTATGCTAGGTATACTCTTTAGGTTATTTTTATTGTATAATTTATTATTCTTTATGTAGATTATAATTATTAGATTATTCTTCTAAATTGTGATTCTTAGTGTAGAAGTGCTGTTTGTTGGAATGAACAACCATGTGTTTAAGTGTTAATCCAAAAAGTTCTGAAAGTGGAATATATTTTTTTTAATAGAAAAGGCACTTGCAGGTTTTTCTGTAGTAGTAATAGCAACTCTCAGCAGCAGTTCTTCATAATATTGTATTTAGAGCACAAGTCCTGTGAGGAGCTGCTGAGGGAGCACCAGATGCTCCCCAGATTTTTTCCCCATGGACACAATGAGGTTGAAGGAAAACCTTACTGCCTGTTATATGTACCCAAAAAGAGGTTGTAGACAAGTGGGGGTTGGTGTCTTCTCTAAGGTAATAAGTGACAGGACAAGGGGAATTGGCCTCCAGTTTGCCAGGAGAGAATTGGGTTGGATATTAGGGAAAATTTCTTCTCTGAAAGGGTGGTGAGGCATAGAACAAGCTGTCCAGGGATGTGGTGGAATCACGAGCCCTGATAGTGGTCAAAAACCATGTGGATGTAGCACTTGGGACATGGCTTAGCAGTGAACATGGTAGTGCTGGGTTGCATGCAATGATCTTAGAGACCCTTTGCAACCTAACTGATTCTATGGTTTAGTGTTCAGCTCAGCATCTGAAGCATATTTCTAAAGAGACCATGTTAACAATGAGTTTAAAAGTATGTTTTGAACAGTGGCATCTCTGGCCTTCCCTGGTATTGTCTCACAAGAGGTGAGCAATGAAATTGTTGAGACAAAAGTCACAAAATCATTAGAAGCTTCATAGCAGCTTGTACAATGTCATTTTCCTATTCTTCAGAGAAAGACTAAGGTAGTATTTGAGTACTAATCTTCTAAAGTCTGTGATACTCAGAGTCATGAGTTCCTCAGCCCTGGATAAGAGCAGGCACTCACTGATGAAGGAGCAGTGAGTGATCTGCCTGTTCAAAATAAATGAATAAAGCTGAGAGGTCTGTCCAGTCAGAATTAACAGAGCTAGAAAGAGTGTGCAAAGACCTTAGGGTCAACAAAGATTTACTCAACCCTCCACATCCCTCCCTGTTGCTCATATTTATTCCCTTGCCTCTCCCTAAGTCTGCCTGGAACTGCCAATTAGATTCATTAGCATCTCCTCTGGGATTCCCTCTGCAGCTCTTTCCAGAGAGCTGGCAGCTGTGGGAATGGGAGGTTTCTGGAAAAAGGCCTTTCAGCCTCTGCACTGTCAAGTATCAAGTGAGTTGCATGTCTGACACTGGAGTTAGTAGGGTTTAAACATCTGGATTATTGTCCTTGTGGGCTAGGTGACCCACAGCTGTTTCTAGGTTGGTTTGCTTTTGATTAAATCAGGCCTGCAGGTGAATTACTCTTTCTTATCTCTAACATTCAATCTCAGCCTTTCTATAAACTAGAAACAGAGCTGGTTTATCGAGAATAAGAGAATGGCACAATATTCTTAACAGAAAATTCTACAAGGAGATAAAATTTTAAAAACAGAGCCGAGACTACAGGAGTCTGTCCAAAAGCCAGGCTGTTCACCATTCAGGAAAAGTTTCACATAAGCTGATCTCCATGAGGATTCTTCCTCTAATAAACCATCAGACAAACCACCAGCTGCAGTCCCTGACTTTATTAACTTTAATAAAATAGCAGTGTACAGTAGTCAGCTGCAGATCCTGGACTGCAATAAATATTTCAGAAATGCCTCCTTCTGATCACTTTGGCTCAGAAAGGGTAAAACAATCTTGGCCTGTTTTAAAAAGCATTTTGAACTTTGAATATGAGAATGCTAGGTGTAAATTAATAGAGAAACTGGTATTTTTCTGGTTTGGAACATAGCAGAGGAGAAATATTTGCATTAAGTTATTTGTAAAGCTTTGTTTAAATGTTTTGCATTTTCACTAGGAATTATGTGCCACTAAAAGGTAATGATGGGTTACATTGTTCTAAACTTTCATTTTTTTTCTTCAGTATTTTTTTAACTAATATTCTCTTCCTTCTGAATCTTTAGGAAAGTCGAAATGGGGCTGGTCCTATTGTTTTACAATTTGTTTTGCAATGCCTTGCTGTAGTATTACTGAAAATAGGGAAAATATGGAAATAAGGATGTCCATTAAATCTTTGAAATGTGCAGAACCAAGGGTTGCATTTGAAGGGAAAGATAACTTGAAGCATGAACTAGAAAAGTCCTTAAATCCTATCTTGTACTATTGCTGTAGCTCCCAATGCTTCTGAGTAGGAAGAAACTACAAGGGCAGATAAGTGACTCAACAAATCATGTTAATTAGAGCTAAAAGATTAAGTGGGAGACAAATCTTGTTTACTCATGAATACAGGTTTATTGTGGAAAAATCCATTACAATCAGGAATTTATAGGTCTTCTTAAGTCAGAGTTTAGAGGCCGTATCCCATATCCTCCCTTTATGAGGCACTGAGGACCTGAAACTCTCAAAGGCAAACACTCTCAAAGGCAAACATTCTCAAAATGAAAAGCATTCCCCAAAATTGCATGTGCATACTTAATGTTCAGAATAATCTTAAATCTTCAAAACTAGGTATGGGTTTAGTGGTTAAATTTTGGATTTTGAAGAGAGGCAGGTGGGAAGGTGGGACCTCTTCACGTGTTCTTTTTTATCTTTGAAATCTGCTGAAGCATTCTGTGTGCCAGAACACTTTGTTAATATTGTGCTGCTTATAGCTTTTTATTTGTGTTAGTGTTGGCTGTTTGATGTGTATGAGGAAGAATAGGGTCGATGTTTTATATTGATTTTCATCAGTAACACTCAGAGGTACTAACTGAAACTGCTGTGCATTTCCAAGGGGTTACTGCCATTTATCACAGTTCATTAGATCATAAAATCTTTGAAGCTAAGGGCTATCTTTTTGATGTTTGTGCAGCCTCTAGAATAATGAGAGGGAGGCTGTAGGTGCTACCCTGATGCAAGTAGTCATAGATCAAAGCTCAGAATAAGTAGGCAACTGAAGACCTTGGACTTCTCTCATGAGCTTTCTTCTCAGCTGGGATAATTAAATGATAATGCAGATAAGAAATTGGTGACTTATTATCCTCAGCTTAAAGATAAGGAACAGAGGTAATACTGAAGATTTTCCACATATCTGCCCCAAATCTCTGTTCTCAAATCCGACCCCAAATTTTGAACTCTGCTTTCATGCCTTGAGCTCAAGATTAAATGTCTTCTCAATACCTGTTCTATTAGTGAAAAGGATTAGGTTGCTATTTAGGGAAGACTCCATGTCCTTATGTGAAGGATTTTTAAATACAGAATCAGACTTTTCTGATTCTATGTTCACCTGATGATATGAGTATCATTTTAATGATCTAGTCCAGATTAATTTTACCACTTCAGCACCAGATTGAGGTCTTTTATTGAAAAACATAACATTTTTTATGAAGTAAGAAGTGAAAGCCAATATTTTCTTGGATTTATTGCCATTGTAAAATAATTTACAGATTACTTTCCATCTCAGTTATGTTCTCCTAAAAAGTTCATCCAGGATGTTCATCTCATCTGCTGGTAGATCTAAGGTCATGATAATGGTGGTTTCATTTCATATCTGATGTTGCCAGGTCGAAGTATTTTTACATTTTGCTAAAATAATCAATCTAATAAGAAAATTCAGCTTTCTATGTTGTGCTTTTTAGCGGGAAGAATATTTTCTGTGTTTTAGTAGTGCTTCACATTTGTTAAATGATAACATAAAGAGACAGTTATTTCTGTTCCAAATAATTTTTAAAATTACCTCATCCTATCTAGATTAAAAAAAAAACAAACCTCTGTTATGGATATTCTTCAAGTGCCTGAAGGCCAGATGTTGAATTAGGGTGATCACATCTGTTTTATAGCTGTATTTTATGAGAGATTGTGTGTAAAGAAGGGAGTTTCTTCTGAAAAACAGATTAATGAGAGACAATATAGACAGGCTCATAAAACAGAAATCATCACAGAGAAGACACTTCCAATTCTCTGGAGGAAAAGTGGAAGATCCAGTACAGCTAAACCAATGTAAGGAGTGCTTTTCTTGTTAAGGCCCATTGCCTGAATTGTACTTGTTCCCAGAATCAGTGCTGGAGTTGAAGAAGGGGGATTTAAAGTAGGGTTTGTGTTCTGTGCAGCAGCATTTCCACAGACAATGCGGCAGAGGTATGTTAAGGGTGCATTCCCAGCCTTGGGAAGGAAGATTTCCAACATGTTTATGTTTTCCCATAAAAATTTTGAATGCAATTCCCAAAAATCCTTGACCAGCTTACCTTGTGCTCTAGTTATGACCCCACAGTAGATGAAGACCCCGTTGAGCTGCTGTGGTTGCAGAGCCATTTCCTCTCCAGCCCTGCTCTTCATTTGCTTTTCCAGTTTACCTCCAGCTGTGCTGTCTTGTTGCTATTGCCCCTTTTCAGTCCAAATAATCAAAGCACTCAGAACCAGTGCAGGTGGCTCTGTCCTTTTTCTTTTATTCCAAGGTACCCACTTAAAGATATTTTGTCAGAATTTCAATCATGTTCCGGTTTTAAGGGCATCTGCTTTGTTGCCTGTGTGTTTATCTGCTGCATGGACCGCCTCTCCCTGCAGAATTAGTTCCTTCCACAAGTAACTAATTTGGTTTTGACTTGGCTATCCCAGTCAAATACTCTCTGAACATTTCTGAGAGTGTTCTGTGAATGTAGCAGGTGAGAAAGACGTCTATATGTGTCATTTGTATAAAATTACCAACACATCTAAAGAAGTAAATGGAGCTTAGGAAGTAGTTTCCAGGAGCCAAGAAAAATAAATTTTTTATTGGACACAGACATTTTCTTGTCCACTTTTATAAAAATGCTGATATTAATTTCTATGAATATAGTATTTAATTTAGTGTATTTAATTTAGCATATTCATGTACATTAGCCATGTGATTGTGAATTACACTTTGCGTACTGACTCAACATATTTTCTCACTGAAGTTACATTACTAATAAAACATTAGGCTTATTCTTTTTTCACAAATTAAGTGGTTCTCAGTATAGGAAATCTACAGTTTAGGGAAAAAATCAACCAACCAATGAAAAAGCAACAAAGTTTCACGCTTGATCTTCCTGTCCTTTAATGCTCCTCAGAACCTGTATCTGCCCTGTGGTGTCTGTTATCTTGCCCACAGAATGTATGTGTGAATTATTTACTGCACTCAAAGTTAAGATACTAGATTTTAAAGATTATCTTCTCTGGCAATGACAGCTTAAAAAAAAGAAATTGAGGCTCTGTCCAAAATTTTGGGTATCTTCAGAAGCCTACTAAAATTTATATGATATTTCCAAGCTGCTAAAGCATTAGCTGCATACATTCATGGCTCTTTCTTTAGAATAGCTCTTTTCTGGTGTGCTGCCTGTCCTCTGTTTGACAGCACATCGATTCCCTGAATCAAGAATTAAATCAGGAGTCATTTATTCTAATTATGGTGCAGAAAGCCTCGCAGTATTAAAAGTCCTGATTCAAAAGCAATGCAGTGTCCTTAAAATAGGCCATTTCTTATTTCACATTAAACTGGAAAAGGTCTTTAATAAACTGCGAGTCAGGGACAATAGTTATTTGTTCCTATTACTGAGGCTATTTGTGTTGGAATGAGGATTTTGTTCCTAACTGTGACTTCTGTTTTTTGTCCCACAGGGAATTCCTGTTTCTGTGTTTATAATGTCATTGCATGTTGCCATGGCAGAAGTTGTATTGCCATGATAGTACAAGTTCAGTGTTTAGTTTGTCAAGGACAAGGGAGGTAGAAATTACATCAAAATAAACTTTAACCACAAAATGGGAAACGTCTGTGCAATTTAATCTCTGTTTTTATAAGGTATTGTTAGTGTTTTCTGGTAAAAAAGAATAACTTCAATAGGTTTTGAATTTTATTTATTAACATATATATACACTAGATATATATATATATATGTATATAAATCCATCACAATTTCTTCCAGAACTTGTAGAATTTATTTACATTGAGCAGAGGAAGGCTGTAAGAATTTTGTGTCCAGCTTCAGTTGCTACAAGCTGAATGCTCAGAATTGCACAATCCCACCTTGAACTGGCACATGGAAACTCCTGGCTGGTCTGGTACATGTTGTTATGAAAGCAAGAATCTGAAGCCTGTGCTCAGAGCCCTTCCTAACAATGAACTCATCTGGGAAACATCTCTTGGAAGGAGCAGCTGCTCTCAGTGGTGCCATGGCCTGTTTGCTCCCCTGCCTCAGAGGTGCACCCCAAAACTTCTGCATCAAATGCTCCTGGGTTTAGAAAGCTTCACCTTATTGGTAAAGCAGAATGGTTCTGTCAGTTTTCTGAATTGAGATAGCTTTGTTATCAAATACTTGACAGCATATCTTGGCTCTTCATGAGGGCTTTTTGTCTCAGTTCGATTTCCACTCTTCTTTGGGGAGATAGGCACCTAATATTTGTAGGAAAAAAAAATCAGCAGGACAGATGGAGCTTAACAGAGTTCAAGCTTCAGCTTGCTGTATTTTGTAGAAAAATAGAGATGGTTTCAGGATGTTAATACAGAGCCAGCCAGTAGGTGCTGCGTTCAGAGGAACAGTGGGGTTGTGAAAACCAGGGTGATAATTCAGCAGTGCTAAATTGTGAAACCAGGACAGCAGCTTTTGATGGCTTGTGCTGGGTATTCAAGCTGCTGTGATGCAACTTGGGATCTTTATCTTGCTGTACCTTTAATTGTAGATTTTACTAGAGGTGTGTGTTTTTTGAGAGGCCAGTGGACATGGGAATGTGTCCTTTCCATTTGAGAGTGCTGAAAAAAAAAGATCTTTGACCTCAGCTTGGGTAGGGTAGTGGCTTTACACAAGCAGTAACAATTGAAGGTTTTCTCCTACAGCAGTGCAGTGAAGTTCCTGCTGAATGGCCAGAGTTGATGGCTGGCATCTGCAGAGGTGAAGGGGGAAGTGAAGCAAAGTGGCCTCTGTGTTCTGAAATTTCAAACACTGCATTTCACATCTGTACAAAGAATGTAGGAGTTGTTGCAAATTTTCAGTTTTATGTTTAAGGTAAATTAAACACTGCATTGGTATCTGGCTCATGGAAATAAAAATAAAAAAGCAGCAAATGATGTCAAATTTGTTACATTAAGATATTTGTAAATATCTAGGACTTAATGAAAAACAGTGTTTTAGTACATTTAAGGGCCAACTGTGACTTTACGATTTTCACGAAGAAGTTATGCTTGAGTTAAATTGAGTTGCTGTTGTGCCAAACGAAGTCTGTCTAATTATGAATGTGTAAAGCTGAAAAATCTGTCCACTCTGTTATTGTTTACTTCTAAAGTTCAAAAATTTGATGTATAAAATAGTGAATATGCATTATTTTTAGGTGCCTTCCTTCAGTGAAGATATTTTGTTTTTATTGGAAACAATCCAGTCAGGAATATAAATTTTCTAAATTGAAGTATTCAAGTAGTATGATGTGTCTTCAGTGAGTATCAGAGGCTTTTCACATTTGACTGTCCTTTCTAAAGGAAGTGTCTTGTTTGATAATTACATCTGTTTGTCCTATCTTGATACAGAATGGTTTGCGTGCCCACCTTCACTGAACCTTGCTTCAGCAATGAAAATTCTTGCAGAGCTGAAGATACACTGCATTTTAGGACTGACCAGTCAGTTCAGAGCTTCCAGTTCTTAATTCTTGGAGGGCACAAACTAAATGGAATCTAAACCAATGTGAGAGTAACAACAGAGGTTGCAGGAGCTGACAAGGATGTTATTGAGCATCTGTGGTTGGACAGCTCAGTCATTTCCTATGCAATTCAGACCATGTGTAGGGTCAAGCTAGACCACATTTGTCAATACTATGCTTATTGGATGGGTTTTCTCCTGGTAGTTACCCTCAAACTTTGAGGCAGTATCCAGCTGTGCCACAGGAGGCTCTGCAGAGTTGATGAGTAGCGGCAGAGGAGCAGATTTGATGCCATTGTTTGGTGTGTCAATAGTGTGTGGATTGGAGTAAAAGAGCTGTAATAACTTGAGGATGGTGCCTTTGGGTTATTCACAGACATCTCCTGCTGCAGCAAAAGGATCTGACAGTTTCTCCTACCAAAAAAAAAAAGTCTTTTCACGTGTGTAAAAAGCCAAACTGGAAACACAGAGTATGTCCAAATTTAAGCATAATAGATGAATTTTGAAAATGTGTCATTCTTTACTCCTTCATTTTGCCCAGCCTCTGAGCACAGGATTCTTGCATGTGAAGGTTGAAGAACATTGCCACACACATGAGGAAAGAAGGCCATCAAAAGAACCTGTGTGATCCAGACACAGACAGGGAATACATGATGAGAAATTATGTTCTCCAGTGATGGATTTGCTCTCACTGCAATTTTCTCCTGCCCTGGTTTATTACATGCCAAATGTTATCCTTGGTTTTATTTATCAGTCATGGGAAGTGTATCTGGGATTAGAAGGAAAACAGGCCTTCAGCATGATATACTACTAGTATTAGCATCACTGCCATTTGTGCACTGGCAAAGTGTTCCCTTTTTAAGCCCTTTTCCCATACATCAAAGTTTTTTCAGAATTTTCTAAAAGTGGCTTGAGTTTGTTGTCCTTTTTTTGCTCCAAGCTGGACTATCCCTAAGACATATCCCTATTACCTGCTTCCTCCTCCCCACTCAGGGCTGGAATGAACAGTCAGCTCCAGCTGAGGAGTGTGTGGATCAGAGCCAGGGAAATGTTCTCTGCTTTCAGTGCCTGAGGTGGGAGTCAGGCTGGGGCAGCTGTGCTGCTCTCAGCCTGTGTCTCTAGTCTGGGTAGCTGTGGGGTGGCTGCTGGAGGTGTGTGCAATGGGAGAACAGGGTACACCACCCCCAGAGCCTGCCTGATCTTGAGGTGCAGTCTGACAGCTCTTCAGGGCATGGTTCAGTTTGAGCTGGGCTTCTGAAGTGCTGGGGAGACTGATGGACTGAAGAAATGCTGGCTGGTTTCTCTTGTACAGCTGGTGTTTGCTGTAGTGACAGTCTTAACAACGTACATGTGTTACCTTTTCTCTCTTTCTGTATTCCAGCCTGCTCTTAGCTCCCCTGTGTGGGTCCTACCTGTATTAGCATCATTTTGTCTTTAGAATTAGATGCTTTAATACAGAGCACAGCTTTGATAGCTGTGTTGCAATTGGATTTGATTTTTTATTTTATCCTTGTTGATAGCCCACTTGGTATGTGACCACACTGGAGAAGATTTAAGTTTTGATCATATACCAAGTGTATCCTAAGGTCTTCTGAAGTTCTGCTTACAAACAAGATGGTTTTGGTAATACAAACATATATTTCTATGGTATTTTTCTTTTTGAGTGCCACTTTCCCTTCTGGCTGCAGTGGGAGTTGAGGAGGAATGTGACCTTGTGTAATTATCCTATTCTTTGGCCTTTAGGGTTACACCAAGCTGGAATCAGCTGACTTGATTTCTTCCAGTCAGCAATAATTTCTCTTTTTAGCATATCTGAACAGGGGTTAGGATGCAGGTGTAGGCGAGATTAGGGCTGCCACGTGCCCTCAGTTTCTCAGGTAGCTTTGACAGAATATCTCTAGGGGTTCCTGTTTTCAGACATTTGGGCAGGAGCCACAGCCAGGTGAGGTACACAACTCCAGGGAAATTTCTGTTGTCTCTGTCAGCTGTTCAAAGATATGTTGAGCTTTAGATATCAAATAATGCTCTTTATTACTGATTAATAGATCCAGACTGAAAGACTGAAATGACTGCTTGTGTATTTGAGGGTGGAGAGCTCTTAATTACTGCAGCTGTAGAGAATATAAGAAAGTACAAATTAGGCCAGTGGGACTTTTTGAACCTAATTACTTTATGATCATTTCTGTAACACTTTTTTTCTCCCCAAATAATTCAATAACTTATTAAATAGATTTTTCTTTCATCATATCTTAATTGCTATAAATATTTTCTATTGATGGACTAAATACCTGGTAATATTTGATTTCCATTAGATAACTGCCTTTTTAAATATGTTTTTAATTGTGCATTCATCTTTCTTCTTTGCCAGTAGTACTTGAACACTCCCTCAAAAAATACCTAGAATTTCTTACTTGTGTCAGGGTCACCACTTCTGCAGAGCATTAGATGTCAGACAAGCAGGGGATATTCAGGGAATGTGCTGATGTGTGTCTGATGCCACTTTGCCTCATACTCCCATGTGGTGAGTTGGATTTCTGCTCTCATTTGAGTGGCAGTCATGCCCAGGAGCTGTGTTCAAGGTGGCACTAGGAAAGTGCTCTCCAAAGGGGAAAAATCCAAACATTATGTGCTCTGGCAAAAACATGTCTTTGTAGAGAGCCAAGGAAGCTGCAGCAGGTGAGGAGCTGGACTGTGGGGTGGGGAAAGAGAAGGAACCCAAAATACCAAGTTTTGTTTATTTTATGGTCCCTGTTGTCCTTCTGCTGTTGGAGTGATGGAGAAGGCTCACGAGTGCAAGGCTGAGCAAAATGTCTGCCTGGGCTTATGGAGTGGTTAACAGCTTAGACATTTATTCAGAACTGGTCCCTCTTCTCTTTCATTCTTGTTTCATACTCTGTTGTTCTGGTGTTCTCACAATGTGGATACATTTGTCTTCCTTTCATCCGTAAATCAGCATCCCTGTAGAACTGAGGAGGCAGGAGGAGCTAATTTGTCAAAAGCTGCCAGCAGGTATCCAGTCATTTTGCATTGGTTTTTTTCCCCTTTCTTTATTGTATGATTTTGGTAAGTACTGTTTTCATGTAATTGCGTTTAAGTCTGCATAAAAGAGAACCATTAATGTTCAGGAATTTCAGAGTAAAAAAGAAATGTGGCACTGTGAAAGATTGGATTTTTTTAAAGATTGAAATGTGATGACAAAGGAAAACAGATGTTGTTTTATTATTAAAATATCCTACACTGCTCTCTACTGGAAGAGTGGAAGTCTACATTAAATATTCAGACGTGCACCTAAAACTATTTCTTAATCAAGAGTCAAGTTTGTTCATTTTTTGGGTGTGGTAAAACTAACTTTTCCTAAGCATGTATAGAGGTTTTTTCCCCCTAAGCTTTGAAGAAAAGCACCTGGATGTTCTTTGCATATAAAGCCAATAAAGTGTTGAGGATCAAATCTAAACTGCCAGGGCAAGAATTACAGGAGAGTTTCCTGCTGATGTCAAGGAAAGAAAGTGCACTGCTAACCTTAACAATTCACCTGGCTTTACTGAGACCTGCTGGGCACACCAGAACAGCAGCAGCCTTGTCAGGAATGTCAGGGATTCTGGATGCCTGAAGTTGTCTTTCATTTGAAATGACTTTTAATTGTGCCAGCAAAGTAAAAGATTGTTTACCTTTTGTTTTAATAGTTTCTCCCGCCAAAGTACAACTCTAAATACAATTTCCGTAACTTCACAATGGAATTGGACCAAAAAAAAGGACTTGTTCATGTTAGTGCATAGGGAAATGTCATCTTCCTTCTGACAAAGATATTCCCCACAAAGGGTCTGTCTGTTGTGTAAGACAGCCCTCCTGGCCATAACAGAGCTGAATTTTCTCTCAGTTGCTGTCAATGATAAAACCTCTGTTGCTTTAATATGTTGAAATAGTATCTGTTAATTCTTTTCAGCTGCATTATCTTGCAAATCTTTGCATGTGGAGTGAGCACATCTGGTTGTCTGCTAGTATTAGATTAGAAACAGTTTGAGCTGAGGAGTTTGTCTTGTATGTGGCTGGCCAACAGCTCACTTTCTTCATGGCAAACATCACTGTACATTAAAGGAACACTTAAATTGTCCTGACTGATAGGATCTGTTGGCCTCATAAGAGTTATTTCTGATTGCAGACAGCTGCAAGTGAAAGAAGAACGAGTAATATATTAGGAAAATAACTGCTCGTCACCTTTGTAGGGAATATGTTTGGAAGAATGGCAGACTGCAGTGAAAAATGTGTGGTAAATAACATTGTTTTAGCTTGCTTTATGTTACACAAAGTATTAAATGTCATCTTCTTCCAGCTTTTTTACATATCCAACACAAATTCAGTACGATCATGATGAACTTAATAGTAAACAGCACATAAATATTTGAGTCTCGTGGCATGCCTAAATTATGTATTGTGTCTGTTTGAGTAGGCATGTTATGCATGGAGTACACCAACCTCAGGAATAATCTTTTTGCTAGCTGCAGAAAGTAAATGGATGTAGCAGTCATATGTAAACATTTTTTGAGATGTATTATGTATTTGAGCACATTACTTGTGTAAAGAACATTTAAGCACTTAATGTGTTTATTAGTTTGCATTTAGGATAAAGGGAAACTGTTATTTTCTGTTTCCCTCTTCTGCAGTGAAGTGCAGGAATTGTGTTAGCTTGACTCTGAGGAGCCACTTTGGTTTCCCTATGCTGGTTGTTCTGCATGAGTCAGGTTGCAGAAGGGAACCTCAAATGCTGAAAACAAGCACTTGCCAAGTTCCCATCTAAAGCTCTGGATCAGTACTGCTCCCTAAAGGGGCCTGGGCATGGAAAGGGAGGTTTCACATTTACCACTTTTGCTCTGAAATTTTTCTTGCAGAAACTCTTCCATGCTGAATAATTGTATTATTCATGCCACAGCTGGACCAACTTCCTGATACAACAAATATTTGTTCTCTGTGTTTGTGAGAGTTTTGGTGAGAAAAATCTGCTGAAAGGACCATGATGAAATGGCCACCTTCCCATTTCATGAGGGTGGTGAGTTAGTTGTTGGTGGCTTCCCCCAGAAACCCTGGTGGCAGCGTGTCTGTTGTGCCAGGGGTTGTACAAACTGCACAGTGACCTTGGCAGCTGAAGCCCTAGCTTTGCAAATACATCTGTTTGCTTAGCTTAGCTATCATCAGTAATACCACAGTAATTGGTACCTCATATTGAACAGAAAATGATGATAGATGAGATGGAAAAGGTACAGAGCATATAGAAAAGCAAGCCATAAAAAGCCTCCCATTGGAACATTAGCTGTTTGTTAAAGCTTTATTGCATAGTAATTCTTTTGTTACAAACCTGTCTTGGTCTGAAATTCTGTCTCTATTTTTCCCCAAACAGAACAGTCCAATTAATACAAATATTCAGAATATCTCCCCTTAATTGCTGGTTCTCTTTTTATTACTCTTACCAAGGAATTAAGAAGGGAAGTCAAGCATGAAATGTGTAAGCAATTTTAACACACCTGAATTAACAAAAAGTACAGTTGCAATTGAAAGAATTAGAAATAGTTACAAACAGTGCAGTCCATAGTATAGCCTTGTAATTTTTCTTGGTCTTAACATTTAAGTTACAATTCTTCTTTGTATATCTGGATCAAATGTGTCTTAATTATTTTCCTGTGCTTAATAGTTTATTATGCACAAGCTTGAATTCCACATCCAGCTCAAAACTGGATTTGGAATTTGGATTGCTGAGAGCAATTGAAATTTTAGTGGTGATGCCTAATGTCAAAACCAACACTCATCTGGAAGAGAGTGAATGATTTATGGAATTCTAGTGGGTTATGTTCTGTAAATGCTGATCTAAGTCTCATGGTGTTTCTGTATTCTCAGAGTCTTGCTTGTTTATTTCTTTTGTAATTTACTGAGCAAACACAATGAGTTTTTCTTCAGGTTTTGTCAGTCTTTTAAAGTGCTTTCAGCCGTTTATCTTTCTGCTTTAAAATCTACTTCTCCCTCCCCTCCATGATCATAAACGCTAATTTCTGGTTTGGGGAACATTACGATAAGCTTTAAAATTCAGTGACATTTAACAGATTCCCCAGCCACAGCTGGGGAATTTGATTTTCTGAGGCAGTGGTGTGAATTATCATGAGGTACAAGCTTCTGGGAGAACAGTATTTGTGGAAGGTACTGTTTGTGGAAAGATTGGTCTGCTGCTGGGATTTACTGAATACAGCAAAGGTACCTTCATCCTTCTTGGACTTTGAAGCAGAGGAGAGTCCTGGGGAAATGGCTGATTCTTTCTTAGCTTTATTAGAGCTTGGTCATCTGGATGGAAGTAAGTAAATCAGAAATGTAGGGCAGCCCTGTGCCCTTCTGGAGAAGCAGCTGCAGGCAAGGCAGCATAACCTGGGGCATCTCTGTGTGTGCATGACCCAGTTCCACCAGAGGCTTGGCCCTGAATCTGCATTGGGAACTACTGGGCTGCTTACACTGGTGCTGCCAGTTTGGAAACAGTACAAGGATTAGGAACAGCCAGGGATGAAGCATCTGTCTCAGCTTCTCCATGGGCAGCAGCGACCTCTGCTCTGCTCACTGAGCCTTGTCCACACCTGCAGCTCTTGTTTCCTGTGTTTCTGCAGGATCCCTGCTCTGTGTATCACACACCTTGTGTGCTCACCGGCATACAGCAATTAAACTTCTGCCTCTTGTGTTCTGCCAGGTGTGGTGGATTTAGGTTTGCTTGTCTGCAGATATCTGGTTGGTGTTTCAGCCTTCCTCTTAGACTCTCATGTGATCTTACCTGCTGGTTTGGGGTTTTTTTTGCTAACATATATTCACTCCTCTTTCCCTTTCTGTCTCTGCAACGTGCAGAATCCATCATGTCCAAGAATCATTCTTCCTTCTCTACATGCATTTTGTGCAGCCATCACTTTTCCAGGCAAGATCACCCCCTCAGTCTCAAGTCATCAGAGATGTTGTGTGAAGGACATCAAATCAATAGCAGAGCCTTCTGCTCTGTTCTTCCAAAGCCTTGGTCTCCTGGAGAAATGTAATCATAGAGAGTATTGGCAGCAGATGTGTGTGGTGTTTTGATTTACACTGTTGTTTTCAAGGTGGCATGCCATATTTCAGTCAGTAGCAAATATCTAATGAGGCTTCACTGTGGGTGCAGGTGCACAGTTTCTTTGCAGGAGTACCTTGAGCACACTGACTGCACTAAAGATGTTTGGAAGGTTTAATAGAACCAAAAACTCCAGAGTTACTCTGTTTAAGTTGTCTGTATCTTGGCAAATTTAAATCCCTTTCAAAATGGCTAGGACTGAAAAATTGTACATGGCTCTGTGTGTCATGGTACACAGAAAGCTGTACTTTGGGAGAAAAGGGAGGGTTTTTTCTCTAGAGGTATTTTAGCATATATATGTACTTGATGTGACTTCACTGTAGTTCAATGTCAAAATTTTGCAACAGAAAATCAATTAGTGATCACACAGATGGGTTTCAGGCAGGATTATCATACATTTTGTAACAGTACAGTAGAAAAGTGTGATTGTACAGAAAACAAAAGCGTTTCAGTGTACAGATAAAGAAATGAGATCCTTTTGCAGTATTATGCTTTGTATATGAAAACATATGTTTGGTTTTCATTAAAGCCTTACTTGGTAAAAATGTGACTTGTAGTAGAAACTACTTGAATATTTTTCTTGTTTTACATAAGCTGAAGCCCAGTTCCTGTAAATGTGTTACTATACCGAGCAGTTCTGAGAGGAAAATCAGTTCTTTTAATTTATCTTACATCTTGTGTGAATGTTTAAGTGACAGAATACAAATTATTGGCTCATGTTTTTTCATGGGAAGAATCTTCCATCTGTATTTTGTGTGCATTTTTTTGTTATTTTCTAAAGAGAGTTATTACCAAAGTGGTAATTTCCCTGTAGAAAAAGGTACTTGAACTTCTCATTTACAAATTTGTATAGGATTTTTTTTAAGTCAGTTTTAATAATGCTAATATTAGTATAGAATGTAATTCTTATTATTTTCTTGAATAGAAATAGCTGTGTGAAGGTTTTTTTTATTTATCAACTACTGAAACAATTGCCTTTCCAAAATGCTGTTCAAAAATAATTGGAAAATAAGATTACTCAAGTTGATTAGGCCTTTAAATGCATAACTTCTCACAAATTGCAATTTTTTTCAGTTTCTAGGCAGTACAGAAGTGGAGCAGCCCAAAGGCACAGAAGTTGTAAGAGATGCTGTTAGAAAATTAAAGGTAAGAATTTTTAATGAGACATAAATTGAACGTATTCTTACCCTCTTTTCTAAGACACTTTGTTGGTTTTCTAGGTGAATTCACTGGCTCTAGAAGTATTGCTTTTACTAATCTCTTTAGTGTGTAGGTTTTTCCTTATTATGTCTGTATGGTCGGGTGTTCTGCTGTCTACAGTATTTAATTGTCCTACAGATTTTATGATCATTCAGAAATATTTATAAAGTTAATGTATTTCAATGGCTAATGCTTCTTCCTCAGGCTTATTAAGGACTCCATTAATACAAACTGAAGTAGCAAGAATTTGTTTTAGCTGCCATCCCAAGCTATGGCTGAGGAAATCAGGCTTTTGCAATTTCCTCCTGGCTATATGTGCTTGGCCACCAAGGGGACTTGGTGGACAACTAAAAATATCCGAGTGCAGGGACTTGCTGAGGGTTGTTTGTTTTCAGTGAACGTGGCTTTGCCTTGGCTGCTCAGAGCTCTTCAGACACTGAGCTGGAAAGGGAGTGCTGATTGTTCCAGTCCACTCCACTGCCTTGTTCCTGTGGAATTGCTTCATGCTTAGCTGCTCTGAGCTATTGGCCCTTCAGTTTATTTAGATGTAAAAAACCTTTCTCCCTGCTATTGCATTTTTCATAACTTTTTGCAGGCTTTGCATTGTTCATTTAAACAGGTTCCTTGGATATGGGCAGGAAACGTGGGGAGTCAATATTGAAAAAATTGATTGTGTTATTACCATACTAAAGAAATGCAGAAAGGAAACAAGAGATTACTCATGTAGCTCAGCTTTTAAGGCTCAGTTTTCCCTGGAGAAAGCCATCTTTACCAGATGGATCAGTAATCTTATTAAGGTATTGAAACATGTTCTTTGCTGTTGTTGTCCCTTTACCAAAATAGTACAGCTGCCTTTAAAGATTCATTTAGCTGATTCTTGGAGTGTTTTATGCCAAAAAGAGTTTTCTGTGCTGCAGATAGAGTCATTATTGCCCAGGGCTTTTCAAGTGTTTTAGGCTAAGTTTAACCCTTTTTTAAGCATTGCAGCATTCTATCAGTGGAAACAAAGTGGGTTTGTGTGCACCTTGTGTAGTTTGTCTTTATAAAACTCCAATACCCCCAGAAAAATCAGTTCTGTCCAGAAATCTGTCACAGTGATATCTTGCTATGGAGCAGCTTTGCTTTTGTTTTAAATGTGTTTTATTGGACTCCTGAATAACCAAATGCTTGAGTGTCTCTGTGTCACTGGTAGAACCCCAGGCTGGCCTGGGCTCTCAGTGATCTCTGGAGGCTTTGGGTGGGTTGCATGCTATGATTTCACACATGGAGATTGTTTCCTCTGATAGACAGTCCAAAAAGGATTTCAAATAAGTGCTCTCAGACATGTGGGCAAAGGCAGAAAAGTGGTGTGTGCAATTATGGTGTCACTGGAGTGTATAGATACTTTAATTTTCTACACACATTCCCTAAATAAACCACCTTGGAGATAGAAATCCGAATAGCTACTAGAATTGCATTATTTTATTCAAGTCTGGAATTTTGTAGCTTAGATATCAAGTATTGTGTGTGATCTTACATAATCAGAATTTTATTAGAGACCTTCCAAAGTAAATAAGCATGACTTTAGGAAGGACTTGCAACAGAATTTTCAGAGCAATGAAAATGCTTTTTTGTTTGAAACAATCCCCAATTAATTGAATACTCATTTGAAGACTGACTTTGGTTGTGCATCTGTAGTTTTTGAAGACAAGCCTGGAGGTAGTGGATTTTCTTATTAAGCATCTATCTGTAGTTTGTTTTTATAAAATGCTAATTGGAAATTTTTAAGCAATTTAAACAGCTTGAAAAACTAATGTCATATTGAAAGAAATGCTGAAGAAATAGAAGGTAGTTTGGTGGTAGGAGAGTTTTTAGAAGACGTGTAGCTTCTGATGCCGTATTTATATTTTTAAATTATCTGGATTTGCCTTTATTTGCAATGGTATTAATCATAATTTGTTTTTAATGAAAATGAATAGCTGGCAGAAAAACAGCTGACACTTTCTTAATGTTTAGAGCTATTTTTACAAGTGACATGCATCACTCTAATAAGCTTTTGAAGTCACATGCTCCAGTGATATACAGACCGTGAAACCCAGCCACCAGAAAGCATTTTTCTCTAAGCCCTCATGTCACCAAACTGTCGGAGTCAAGATTTGATATACAACTGTGTACTTCTCTAAATCATCCAAAAGCCCTTCACTCAGCACAAAAACTTGGGTTGCCCAGCACAGAAACTGCAGCTCCTGTGCTACAAACTGGTTTTTCCCAGCAGATGGAGCTGATGTTCTACAGAAAATAAAGTATCTTGGATGAACTTTTTTTTTTTGATACTTCATTCTACTTTTATCCCAAATACAACTTTTATGTTTTCTTGACAATTTTTCTGGGACGGTTGCAATTAGAAGATAGTTGTTTCTCAAGCAACTATGTTTAATTTTTCCAGAGGATTCTCCAGTGGCTTTATCTAGGTGGGATTTCCCCTTGTGCTTGGAGCTGTACTGCAGGAGAGAGAAGAAACTTGAACACTAATGTAAAACACTAATGTTTTACAATGTGTTTGTTTATTTATTTGTAAGATAAAATATCATAGTTTATTACAAAACATGTTTTCCTTCAAGTTTTCTAGTCAAACTGAAACCAAAGCTTAAGCACATGGCACCCAGATGCTGGATCCAAACATGCCTATGGTCCTCAAATGTCTACGTGTTGTCAAATCACACTTTATTTTATTAATTGAAATTATTACTTTCCTTGATTAATGAAGTTTGTAACTTTTCAGTCAGACTGTAAGAATGAATTTGAGCCTTCTTATAAAGTGTAAGAAGAGTTGCCAGAGGTGGAAACAGGTAGGAAGAGCAGCAGGACTGATGGAAGGGGCAGCATAACCAGAGCAGTGGTAAGAAAGCTGCATGGAGGGGTGTTAAGGAGAAACCAGAATAAACACCTGAGCTTTGGGCTGTTTCTTCTACAGTCTTCCAAGGGATATTTTGTGAGGGCCAAATTTAAGGCTGTTTGCTTCCCCAGCTTTCAATTCATTATCCTTTTTTTTCTTCCACTTTTATTCTGTAAGTGGAGATGACCAGACAACATGAAAATAGAATGAATCACTTTGAAACCACTTGAAATATTTTTCATCATGTCCTTGACCTCTGAGGATACACAGAGTGAAGAGTGCTGGTCCACACACTTCCACACGTGCAGAGATGCTGTCCTGCTGCTGCCCTTCAAGGACCATCTGTGGATATTGTTCTGAGCTCCCTCCCATGTTAAAGCTCATTTTAATTTGTTGTTGAAACGACAGAGGAGGAGGGTGGAGTACAGAGAGTCTTTTAATATTGGGATAAAGAGATTTGCAGCCAAGCCTTCCAGCCATGACTGCTCCCTTTGAAGTACTGCAGAAAGCACAGTTTGTGGTTCAGGACCAGTCAAGGACATCCTGAAGACCAAAGCAAGTCAGATGAGAATAAGAATAAGAGAATACCTGCTTACCCTGCCTCTCAGAAAAACTAAAATTAAACCCTGCCCCAAACCACATAAGAAAAAATCAACCAAAACTAACCAAACAGGAAAAAAAACCAAAGACCCACAACAAAAAAAAAAACTGCAACAAACCCCCAAAACTCCATGCCACCAGACAAAATGACCAAAATATCTCAAAACAGCAACAAAGCAGCCCACCCCCAAATAAAACAAAACACAGAAATTCTGTCAGGAAGTGAGAGATGGAAAAAAGACTGCCCTGTATTGTGTCCTACACTGTGGATAATAGATATAGTCTTCCTCTCAGTCCAGTGTGTGTCTGGAAAATAAAATACAACCTATTCCATAGACATACACTTCTGGATGGCTTTTTCCCTGCAAAGATGGTTATTGAGAGATTGAATTTTGCATGTCAGTGGCCTTTTCACCCTTTTCCTCCTCTTGACAGCTCTTTTACAGAGGCTATAATTTCACTATGCCCACATCAAATGCCCATGAGAGTTTGGACCATTACATGACCAATCAGACGACATGAAGGCACTGGAAAAAAAAATGGGGCCTGTTGGGTTTTTTTCAGACACGTTTCCTTACAATGAATGTTGTAATGAGAAAAAAGGATGCAAAGCATTTTCTCAAAGACAGATTACCAAGTTATCCCACCTTATCCAATGACCCTGCCCTAAGCCAGGGCTCTTTTTAGGTGTGAAGTGCAATGTCTGATTTGTCACTGGTCACCTGCATTAAATGAAGGAGTTGAACATCTCTTCGCTGGGATGAATATTAGTACCTAAATCACAGGAACATCTCCCTTTTGATGTCTCAACTATTTTTAATTTTATCTTGAATTGTGCAGGAGGTGTAAATGTTAAAGAGACGCACATAGTTTTGATTGCATGGCTTAAATCAATTTATAGATCTGTAGAGGTAATTAGTCTTAACAATTAATTCTTTAACTCCGATTCCTGGCTGTCTTGAAACATGATTTTCTTTTTCCTCGTGGCATTTTTGTTGGTTGTGGTTTGATAAGACTTGATACCTAGACACATCAAATTTAATTTCAATAACACACTTAGAGTATGCGTTTTTCCATGCTGCTGTGATAAATTACAAAAAATATGGATGTTTTTTCATTTATTTTATTTTTAAAGCTAAGTTAAACTGTAGAAAGTAGGTTTATTTGTATCTGTTCCTTTCCCTAAAAATGCCATGAAAATATCATGTTAATTCTGAAGCAGTTGAACATAAACTAGCCCAGCCCACTGAGCTGGACCAAACCTGGAGTTCATGCCTGAGAGCAGTATATGTATAAACTAACAGTTTAAGAATTTGGCCCATCCTGTCTCTTCCTAAGCCATACTGTGATTCATTATAATTTTATATAATTTTCCATTTTTATGCCAGTGGGAGGCTGCAGATTTTTACCCTCTTAAGTAATCCTGTTACTGTGTGAGATACAAATATTATTTGGTTTCAAATGTGTGCTGATAGGAAAATATAATGCTTGTACATCTCCCAGGTCCAGAGGTCCCTTGGGGTCCTCCTTAGGTAGAAGGAAAGACCAGAAATAAATTAGAGAAAATTCCTGATACCTGACTCAGTGATGGGATTGGCTGGTCAGACACCCTGCACAAGTCTGGGAGGTGGCTGAATGTGGCACTCTGGAGAATGTCAGCTATAAAAGAAATTGCTGATCAGTATCTGTGTGCTGCCTGTTATTGCACAGGACAGTGGGCAGGAAAAATACTAAGAAAGGAACTGCCACAGATTTTCTGAATTAATCTTTGTGTGTTCACTGCACCCAGTAAACCTTTGATTGAAAAGCTCAATTTGTCTCAATGTCTGCATGGAGGGGGTTCTTTGGTGCTTGGTTTCTTTCACCATTGGCCTGGTTTTGATTTTGTGGAATGTCTTAAAGTGGGTTTTCCAGCCCTCTGCTAACTTTGCTAAATATCCTGTGAATTTTTATCCCTTGTGTTGACATCCTTCTGCATTTGAAACCCTCAGCAGGTAACATTTGAGTGTTTTCTCACAAGCAGCTGATGCAGTGCAGCCATTCGTGTCATCTTAAGGATGTCTTTGAAACACCTTCCCAGTTTTGGTTTCATGAGAAAGTCCTCACTTAGTGGAAGTTCTGTTATGTTATCAAGACTTCATTCTTCATCCTCACAGGGTAGTTTCCCAAGAACCACAGTTTGTTGCCATGTGTGGGGTTTGCAGGGTTACTTGTAAGAAAACAAGGGGCTCTGTTGGGATACCAGCCTGTGCTGTTCTGGTTGACGAGGCTTCTCTCTGTTGTTTGCCCCTTCATCAGCCCTTGTGCTCTGCAAGTTTCCTCTGTAGCAACTTTAGATTTCAGATCATTAGTTTGTTTTCTCCCCTTTTTTTCCCCTCTCATTTTCTCTACTTGCAGATTTTATCAGCTTTTTTTTTTTTTTTTTTTTTTCTCCTGGTCATTGTTCAATAATGTCATGCTTAAGAAATAAACCCTGCTGGAATACATTAGAAACATATCTTCCCAATGACAATTTCCTGTTTATAACTACATCTGGAGACTAATGTAACTAACTTAACTCATACTTTCTTTCTGTTGCTTCACTTTCTTAAACATAAGTGGCATAAAAATGCAGATGCTTTGTCTACTTGGACAAGCTTCATTTTTTGGAAAATATTGATCATCGCTAATTTAATCTTACTTGACTTATGTAGTTATTGAACTGTATTTCTGCTTTTTGAGAGTGGAGACGTGGTAGGGTCAGTTTGTTCACCCTTTTTTTTGGAATTTGCACAGAACTGCCTTCTGGAACTTCCTCAGTGTTGTAAGTCTTCTTGACTACTTGGAGCAAGCTTTGGCCAGCTGTTCTAAAACTTGTGCAAGCTGTTCACATCACTTACTTTAAAACCTTTGTCTTTAAAACTTCTTTTCTTTAAAAACTACAACTTTTTCATGTTGTAGCTGTTGTTTGAGACTCTGACTGCTGTTGGAAAATCAAGCATTCCATCATCATTGTCAATATATACCATGAGTTTAATGCAGTAAAATCAAATAGTGTTTGTGCTTTGTCTTTACTGCTGCACAGAAATTCTCATGCATGGCTTCTTGGCAAAGAGACATTCCAAAAGGTCAGGATTTCCTGCAGTTCCAGGCTGTTTCAGGATGAGTTGTGCCCCAGAGTTGTCTGTTCCATGGGTGTCTTCCTTGGCACCATCGAGTGCATTGGAATTGAGATGTCCAAACTGTCTGGGTGATCTTTGGATTTTGTAGTCATTCAATTTAACCTGGCAAAGTGCAGAGTACTGAGAAAAGGGATCACACGTGTGCTCCAGGTCCCACCCACTGAGGGGACATCAGGAAATTACAACTCAAAGAGGAAAGCTGGTGGGTGCAGCTGAGGTATAAATCCATGGTCTGAAAATTACCTAAAGACATTTTAGGCTTTATCTTAATCTTGGAAAAAAAAATCTATGCTAATAAAGCAGTAGTTGCCCTATCTTTTTCCTCTTTAAGCACAGACTAAAGGCTAAATTTGCAGTATAAAATTTAGGACAGATTTTGTGTGGTTCAATGAGTGATTTTTATTAAATAAAACCTTTTATCTCTGTAGTGAATTTTAATTGTTCTTTAAAGTCAACAAATGTCGTTGGACAAAATGCTGTAAACCAGCAGTTATGGTTTTTAATTTTATTTTCTATAAAATTGGTTTTAAAAAATTAAAATATGCATATGGAATGGTATCTTAATAAATACAGGGATTAATGTGTATTAAAAGTGTGTGTAGCAAGACTTGGGCTTGAAGCTAAATTTGCAGATGGGAAAAGGATGTGTTGCAAGAGGCATATGCATGATGCTAAAGAGGCATCATGAACTAGCACTTATATTCAAGAAGAAAGAACTTATATTCAACTTATATTCATCAAGAGCTAGAAATTATATTTTCTTGACTCTCAACTAATTGTTTTTCACAAGTCCTCCTGTATGAAATTAAAATAATTTATATTTTATAAAATACTTGGCCAGTGACTGTAGCATTTCTAGATGTTAAAATGCAAAATAGGTATTTATATTTAAGAGTTGGTTTTGAGAATGACACAGAGTAGCTTGGATGGGGGAAAGTTGTTGTTTGGGGTTTTTGAGGTGAGAGGATGCTCTTTGTTTTACCAAGTGTGTGATACTTATCAACCATTGGGGTGCATTAATCAGTAATGAAGTGTCTGGGTAAGTCCTGTTACTGTGTGAAGTGAATGGGATCAATTATAAATTAATGTTTAGCTGTCAAAAGTTCAATAAGTATGCCTTCATAATGATGAATAAATTAGGGAAGAAGGGAAAAACGGGTTCATTTTGTGCTTTGGGGTGGTTCTGCAAACTAGTTAATAATTTGTCATGAATGAGGCTGCCTGTTAGCAAAATGAAATAAGAGATTAGCAGTCATGTCGTGTAAAGCACTTGTGTGATGGGAAGGTTTTGCAAGTACTGGATGGAAAAAGATCAAAGCAAAAATCCAAACCCTGAACTATCACTTAAATAAAAAAATAATTGTAATCAGAGATTGTAGGGATTCATGGGAGAGGTGTCAGTTGGCTACAGCTGAGCACCTCACAAGACAGCACCCTTGGTGGCACCCTGAAATCTTGATGGCACTGAAAGCCATTGTCCAAACTGGCTTCTGACACAGAGCATTTGTACTGGTGGGGATTACACACCCAGTTTATTCTGGAATGGGAAGGTTGAGGGTAATTGTGTTCCAACATAGAGCTCTGAAGCAGAGACTCCACCTTCTGGCCTTTAGTGGATCTCCACCTTATTTATGCATTTGAAAATGCCATTCCAGGCTGTCAAAGACTTGGGAGTAAAAGGGCAACATTTTACTCTGGCAACAGAGAAAAATATGGAGCAATCACATACCCAAATTTAGGGCACTTCTGAACTGTCATGCAGGGACAAATTTGAGATACTGTGCTGATTTTATAGGCAGTGTTCACGAGAGAAAGAGTGAAAGGTAAGGATGGAAAGTGTACTGGATAGGAATTATTACCTAACCCAGTCATATAAAATGCTGCCTAGCCACCATCTAGTGGGCTGCAGGCAGATAAATTCTGAGAATAAAACAGATCAAGTACGTCTTAGGTGTTGGCAACTGTAGTGCTTTCAAACTGACCCCATTTAAAACGACTGTTGGAATATCTTGTGGGGTACTTCCGGATACTCCTTTATGCCCAAGTGTGGGAGTGATGAGTATTTGAAGTACGCAAAACCTTCATTTAACTGCATAAAAACAGATAAAAGTTTCAGGGGAACATGCTAAGTAACTTTGAAATGCTTCTTCCTGAGTTTTAGGAACATTCTGTATTGTGCAGTTAGAAACACTGCTCTGTGCTCAACTGAGACTCTTGGAACAGTTGTTGTTGTTTATGGGAAGCTTATTGAAGAAGGAAGCAAACAACTTCAGGTGGAGGGAGTTGAGAGAAAATGAGAATTAATAAAAACAAACAAACTTTATATTAATGTGGTTGCTGTTGTGCTTTTTGTGTTGCAGTTTGCAAGACATATCAAGAAATCTGAAGGCCAAAAGACACCCAAAGTTGAGTTACAAATCTCAATCTATGGTGTAAAAATTCTAGATCCAAAAACAAAGGTAGGAAAGTTACATGGGGATTTTTTCATGCTAAACTAGTAAATATTTCTTTCACTGATTTTAAGGTTTTCATTGTTTTGTAGTTTTTAAAGTATTATAACAAAAGCCATTTTGTTGATGGAAAAAATCTTTTAAAATACTATGTTTTGTTGCAACACCTGGGTGACATCTTCCCAGGAAGGTACATGATAGTCCTGAAAGCACACTGTAGCTGATGTGGCATTCAATTTTTTTTTAATCCTTTAACAGCAGAACTTTTAAACTTTGGAGAGGATGAAAAAAATGGCCTAAATAATTTTTAACTCTGGATATGATAAAAAGCCTTCCATATATATGTTGAATATTGAATTTGGAAGATTCTTTTGTTCCTGCTTCTTAATTGTGGAGTAATTGCTGCGTTCAGGCAGTGGCAGTGCCTTTTTGCAAATGGTAGCTGTACTTCAAAGTTGGCAGCTCATTTTTGCTTCAGACTCTTCACACAACCAGAACTCAACAGCTCACACACAAGCAGAGTGAATAAGAAATATCCATGTCAACTTTAATTGGAGTTTTTACATCTTCCCTGTGCAGTAGGGCATAAGGAAAACCCCAAATCGTGGCAAAAACTGTTTTAAAATAACAGTTTGAAATGCCAAAAGATCTTAGGCCTCCTGCAGAGATTAGCAGAAATCTGTGGGATATGTTCCTGGGGGAGTAGGAACATTCTGATCTCTTAGCAATGTTGTTATTACAACTCAAGTAGTAATCAACTGTGAGCAGTCTTTTTATCTCCCCCACTTTGTTTCTCCTAGCTCCATGTAAATTTCAATTGAGTTTTCCTTCTTTTTTGCACAGTTTACAAATGCTTTACGAAATTCAATTTCATGTTATCAGCACTAATTAAAGTCTTTTTTGCAGTGTGTTTTTCAAACAAAGCACTTCAGTTGGAATATTGGGTTTTAGTCAGACAGTGACTATTAATGGCAGTAGGAACAGGAGCACAGCTCATCAGGACCTGATTCTATACTTAGCACTCAAAAAAAAGGATTATAGAAAAGTGATTCTGTCCTTAAATGATATAAAATAATTATATGGATCTGTAAACATCGTAGTGCTGGGGAAAGCACTTCTTGTTATTTCTGTGTGCTAAAGAGCTACAGGACAGGGATTTGGGACATGGCAGAAATTGAATATTCAGAACAGCTGTAAAGACTGAGAAAATGAACTCACTTGGGGCAAGGGGAAAAGATTGCCCATAGGGTGCATTTTTTGGCTACGGGGGTGTCTGCAAAGAGGGCATGGCCTTGTTTCTGGGCTTACAGCAAGCTGGGAACCCCAGTGCTGCGCATTTTTTAATAGACAGTAGTTCACATCTAAAAGACATATTTTCCTTTAAAGCAAATACTGCTTTCCCATGTAATAAGCCAAATAAAATAAAATACCAAGAAGAGACTTGTTGAAGAAAAACAACAAAAAAGATTATTGAGATTATTTATTTCAGTCTTGTCAAGCTCTTGCAACTGAAGAGCAGGGCCATTGCAACTTTTTAAATGGCTGGAAATTGTTTTTTAATGGAAAATTAGATACAGTAGCAAAAATATACAAATAATAATGCTTAAAAGCTGCTTATGTGGCACCTCAAGTAAGCAAGTATTTGTGTGTCAGATTTTTTTCTCTTTACTTGGTTAGCAAAGTCATTTTATTTCTGTTTTCCTTATTTAATGTAGCAAAGTAAAGACTCATTTCATAAATCCATTTTTAAAAATCTTGGGAGATGAGGAAATCTAAAGATCTTGTGCACCTGGAAAAAGAACAGATGGTTTTACATAATCAGGCCCTGAATAAATTGCAGAGGGATGCAAAGCAACAGCAAAATCAATTTTCTAGAACATAAATTACTGTCCAAATAAACACTTCCAGATAAATGCTGTCCAAATAAACTTCCTGTTTACATTCAGTAAAATCAGGAGCAGTTTTTAGATGAGTTTGCTAACTTCTGTTATGCATTAAGTCCATTTTTGGGCACTCTCATGTGCAATAAGAGGCATTCAAAACCATTACTGCAGCTTGCCTGCTCTTATGAGGAAATCCACATCTTTCCTTTGTGCATCTTTATCCTCAGTGAGTGCTGGAATTTCTTAAAAATCACCATTCTGTCTGTTTGCAGGAGGTCCAGCACAACTGTCAGCTCCACAGGATATCCTTTTGTGCTGATGACAAAACTGACAAGAGAATATTCACTTTCATCTGCAAAGACTCAGAATCCAATAAGCACCTGTGCTATGTGTTTGACAGTGAGAAGTGTGTAAGTACACGGGGGGCACTGCAGGGCTTGAGGGCACCGAGCTGCTCATGGCTCTGCCTTGGAGTCAGGGGGGAATGGTCAACAGGAGACTGCCTGCCTTTTACCTGGGACACAGCTTTTCAGGCCACTATGGTGTCTTGCAACTTAGATGCATTAAATTAAGGGAGAGTCCCTTTCTTCAGTGATCTGAGGTGGTTTTCTGGGATAATTTCTCTTACTGCCCAGATCAACATCCTGGGGGAAGCATCTGCAATATTCTCGGAGAACAGGCTCCATCCCACCAGGCTTGAGATGTTTGCACAGCTGTTTGCAAAGATTACTGCAGCTCTGGGGCTGAGATACCCTTGCAGGCTTTTCTGCTGATGTGTCAGTCTCTGGTTTTAGCGTTGAGGTTTTTGTGTTGTTCGTTTTTTGGGGTTTTTTATTATTTTGTCACAGCAAGGTTCTCCCTTCTTTATCCACCCCTTTCACTGCCACATCTCTCAAGTTTAACAACACAAAGCACTCCCAGACAAGTCGTTGCACCAAGAACTGACATTCTCTGGTGTCTGAGAGTCTATTTACTTTCTCTGCTAAAGTTCTGAGCAAATAGTGTATCCATGTGTTCACCTTTTATTGGTCCTGCTTTGGAATCACTTGCTTCTGAAACCTTGGTGTCCTTCAGCATCTTCCTGTGGGCTTATTTTACCCCCATCATTTTTGACAGACATATTCTGCACTGACTGTATGAACACATCATAACAAAGGATATGAATCAGCATAGAACTAGTAAATTATTATACTTCGCACCTACAAATGCAATATCTGTGGATTATTTTTTCGGATATTTGTAGTTGGAAATTATTGAGCAGTTAAATACTTGTCTGCAGTATCCTGAGTGAGCTTTTATAGTATTCACAAAAGTAAGCGTTGAAATCCAGATTTAAAATCAGTAGGGGTCAAAATATCCATTGGCATGAAAACATTATTTCATTAAATCTAAAAGACTTAATTTCATGATTGAACAGGCTGCAAATGCTTCAGAAATCATCAGGAAAAGCCATTGTGCAGTATGGTGTCCATTTTTATGGAAATTGAGGACATAATTTATACTGATAAATCTCCTTTCTTATCCATAGTATTTTTACATTCATTTTTACATATTTTTACATTCAAAATGCTTTCATAGCATTTTGCCAAGGTATTTTGCTGAAGGGTCCTTGTGATGCTCCTTTGTAGCGTTGGCTTCATGGTGGATGGGGCAAAGCCTTTGGATATGATGCATGGTATAAATTATTTTGTGATATTCTGAAATGAAAGGAGCTCCAGCAAATATTCCTAATTTACTAATTTCAGTCTTATGTTTTATGTAAAGGCAGAAGAGATAACTTTAACAATTGGTCAAGCATTTGACTTAGCTTACAGGAAATTTCTGGAATCCGGAGGAAAAGATGTTGAAACAAGGAAACAAATTGCAGGTTTACAGAAAAGAGTAAGTTCTGAACTTTTTTGTTCTCTCTAAGAGATAAAAGTACATGCTGCTGTATTTGTATTAGTTCTTTCTAAGAAATAAAAGTACATGCTGCTGCTTTTTATGGAAGCATAATTTCCAGCATTATTCTCAGATTGTGAAGGTAAAAGCAAAGACTGAAAAAAGATCTGTTAAAAAATATTTCATGTTTTGCTGTCCTCCAAGGATGTGAAAAACAAAGTTTGAAATATGGAGGATACTGAAAATGTTTTGTAGTCAGATAAAGAGTTAAAGCTTGATTCTAAATCACCAGATCTCTGATAAAACTTATGTTCAGTGGATGCTGTTGTTGAAATCCATGACTATCCCAATAGCTGTTGAATAACCACTTGCTTTATAGATTCAAGAATTAGAAACTGAAAATGCAGAACTGAAAAATAAAGTTCAAGATTTGGAAAACCAGTTAAGAATAACACAAGTGCACGCGTCTCCAGTAAGTACCTGACATAACCCTTGTGTCTGGGGTCACTGTATTTATAATCACTTGATGATCATTCTGAGCATCCCTGCTGTTCCCAGAGATTGCCATTGGCATGCAGTGATCAAGCAGCACATCTGCTGAAGGGCAGTGTCACTAACAGTGACAGAGGGACGAGCCAGCAGAAGTGCAAATTGCAGTCTGTGCAGCTGTGCCTCTTCCATACCTATTTGTTGCTGCCTGAGGACAGTAAATGCTCGCTCCAGTAGAGAGCTGAATGTGCCAGCTGAGGGTGAAAAACTCTGCACTGAAAGGATCTGCTTGGGAGCTCCTCATACCTTTGTCACAAGCACATGGTCACCTGTGGTGACAGCCTGCCTGCCAAGGAGTCCTTAGGTCTTGGGAGCTAATGCTGGGTGGTCAGGAAAGGGGAGCAAGGGTGGGCTCCTTGCTGGGAATCCCAACTGCTCTGCAGTTGCTGTGGATGATCAGGACAGAAGCTTGTTTAAATGGCTGGCTGGCACTTCCTGACACCCTGGCAGGGCCTCCAACAATGCAGGTTGCCCTGCAGACTGGTCCTCATGACTCCCCTCTTCTCACAAGAGTGCTCCATCTGTACAGCTTTAGACAGCTGTCAAAATAAATCCAATTTCTTGATGTAGGTGTGACAAAATCTTACAGGAGGAACTGCTTTTCAGCTGTGCCTTTTGGACTGCCTTGTTCCTGCCTTGAATGTTCACCATTTCCCCTTAAATGGATGTTCAAAGATGTGGGCAGTGTAAAAGCATGTTTGCAGTGGTGCTGACAGTTTCTCAGCAGTGTCTGTACACTCTTTATGTTGATGAGATGCTGGTTCCCATGAGGGACTGACATTTCATTTTATTGAAATCTACTTAGAGGAGAAAGCACCATAAATTATAAATACTGTTTAGCCACCACAGTGAACATTTTAAATTATGAATGTCTTCTCACTTATGAAGCATTCAGTGATAGGTAATCAATTTTAATGCTAAATTTAATATCAAGTTAGTCAATTCTTTCATCTTTTATTTTCCTCAATTGAGATGGCAGTTTGTTTTTATTTATTAATATAATAACTAAATGTATATTTGAATGCAAATAAATAGGCTCTTAAACGCATTTTCTTTCATTTAAGTTAAAGAACTTTGTCGTTTCATTAAGCAAAAAAATGAAAGGAAATTAATAATAGTGCCCCAAAAATATCCAGTAGTTTTTGATTTTTGGTGTCTTTTACGACAATGGTGCTGCATTCCATATTAAAGAGTTAAGATCTAAATTTGTTAATTTGATGGCCACTTGTAAACTCTCTCCCTGGAAGGTGTTTTATTCTTAATTACTATTGGTACAGTGAATAGGCATATTTTTAAATAGCACTTGTGCTGCAACAAAACTATAGAAATTATTGATATAATTAATTCATTTCAGTAATCACTGTTGGCTATTAATTTGCACTTTTATTTTATTGCTTTATTTACTCCTTCACCTTTAAAATGAAACCACCAAACATTTCCTGTCACAAATGTTTAAAACTGCAGTAGAAGCCACCTGAGAGCCTGTTCAACATCTGCATCCATTCTGACATGAAATATTTCTATAAATGGATGAAGGTTGGAACTCTCTGTACTCCTGGAGATGCTGGACCTTCCCTGAGGATGGTCCTCAACAGCCAAAAATTAAAATGAAAAACCACCAACCAACCAAAGCCAAGCTCATTTTTAGGAAAAGGTCTTACCCAACTCCAGGTCCACAGCCTTTGGCACTCCCCAAGAGGCAGCTTTCAGCAGGTCCTTTTAAACAGATCTTGTGGAGATGGTGAATCAGAGCTCTCAGTGTGCTGGTGTAGGAGGAACTCCATGGCAGTGCAACCCTTAGGCTGAGAATGAATGAAGGAATGGGCTGGTGAGGTTGTCAAGTGACTTCAGTGCAGAGAAAAAGATAAAAATATTACATTTATACGAATTAATGAATAAAATTAATATCTTTTATTATATTTTATTTATTAAAGATAAAATCATTATATTTTATATAAATTCTAAAATATTTGCACGACAGTTTGGGTCTGTTAAAAGGATTATCAATCAATGTGCCTGGAATAGCAGTGAATGTGATGACACCTATCTCCTTTTTTACTTTGTGAGCAACAAATATGTATGAAGGAACAAAATTACAAACAATTCATAAGACAATTGATTGCCTGTTGTAGTTTGCAATTAATTTTTTTTGCTTTTCATTCAAATCAACTATAATTTCAAGTATGATTCTGCACAGTCTCAATTCTTATCAGAAAAACAAGTGGTGTAAAAATTTCTTTCCCCCTATTTCCACATGATTTCTGTAATGAAAAAAGATCACTTTAGTTTTAAACTAAATAATTATGGACCTTTTCTGAATTTAAACTAAAAATATCTGTGTACTGCTGCTGCTTTGTCTTCAAAATTAAACTAACAGATCTATATTGTGATTATGTTGTCAGAGTAAACTTTTCAGATCTGCTGATAGTATTTTCTGAAATTAAATAGCCTTAATGAAGCTGAATATCCAATGTGGGGGATAATACCTTATTTGAGCCCCTTTCTAAGCGCTTTTGAGTGGATGGGGGAAGCTTTCTTCCATGCAGAAATTCTTGGTATTGCATGCTGTGAAAGTATGATAATTGTCCTTGTGATTTAGAACAGATTTATTAAACTGTAAGTTTTAAGTTTTCTTGCATTTTTCATATCACACTGTTGAATCATGCAGGGATGCCAGTGCCATACAACAGCTTTCTGAAGCTTTTCTTAGCCATAATAAGCATTTTGATTTATTTATATTTTTTTAATCTTTTATGGCTGGTGCTCCTTATCTGGCAGTCCAGCTCTTCTGCATGCTGAGGTCAAGGGGAAGGGATTGTTCAGTGGTCAAAGGAAAATTTAAGCCTTGATCCTTGATACTTTATGTGATAAAAGAACACATGCCTTTAAGTGGCATCACAGCAGTTTGTAAAGAAATGTTCAGTTTCAGCAGCCAGATAGAGATGGTTAAGAGTTGCTTCTGTTTGTGCTTGAACAGTACCTTGGATTGTCACAGCTTGTGCTTTCCTTTTTGTGTCTGGCTGTCTGCATGCTGTTTGTTCTCTCCCAACGTTTGCACCTGTGCTCCAGTGGCTCCCCTGTCCCACAGGGTGGTGGCTGAGCCCTTGCCTGGCCACAGCAGCCCCACAAACAATGGGATGGAACAAGGATCCCCTTCCCAGAGCAGCGGGTGCTGCAGGGGCTGTGCTGGCAGGGCACAAACGGGGCAACAGAAACATGGACATCCCCCTGGGCTGTGTCCTCTGCTCCCCCAGAGCCCATCCCAGCCAAGCCAGGGCGTCTCAGCAGGCACAGGGTCAGGCTGGCAGTGATCAGGGCGGTGATTTCCATCCCCAGCAGAGGAGACTTTGGGGCTTCTGGAGTTTATTGCACCTATAGTATGACACAGTGCTGTGACAGCCAGCACGTGATGTCCCTGTCATGCTTTCTATGGCAAGGTACTGATCCAGGAGAGGATGCCTGTCCCACCTGGCAGTCACTGGGAAGCCATGGTGCCATTTGTATGCAGTGCCAGTCTGTCATTTCTTTATTCCTGCTTCTGAGGTGCACTGATTCATCATTCTAGACACATTAGTCTTCCTGTTAGCTTTTAATGAAATGAAGGGAGAAAACACTTCAGGAAATTTGAAGTGCAGCAGGTTTTTTTGTATTCTATCACTGCCCCTTGATTTGTGTGGCTTGGGTTTTATTTGGTTTCTTTTTTTAAAAAAAGCAAGCCAATTCTGCTCTTTTTGACAGCTCGGTCTTCTGACTCACAGATCGTTTTCCCACGAGCAGAACCAGATTACATTTCCTGTTTTCACTTCAGTATCAAAAGAAAATAGAATGTCAGAGCATCTTTAAACTGTGGATGCATAACTTAATACGTGTATGGTTTAAGTATCTGGTTCACTGCACATTTAAAAAAAAATTGTTTCAACATGCTTCAGTTCTAAACAGATACATCCAGGCTGTCATTTGAAATAAACTTTTCTAACTTCCTCGTCACTGAAAATAGGTTTGTGGCTAAATAGGAAATAAAACCATTTGCTCAGGATCAAATGTAATACTATCCAGACTTGAAATTTAGATCCTCTTTTACTTTCAAAAGGTTTTTAAAACATTTTGTCTTTAGTTTCACAAACTATTGATGAAATTTGATATGCCAGGCTAGACTGCAATGTGTGGCTTTGCTGACAGATTTACATCTCTAAAATTCCTGTGCTCACATATGGAATTCTTGGGTAATAGTGTTAAACACTTTCTTTTGCAAAACATAATACTACAACACCTTAATTTGCTGATCTTTCACATCAAAATGTGTACAAATTAATGACCTATCCAAAAATCCATGGATGATCTAACTAAGAGAAGGAAATGCAAGCAGTACATTGTAAGCTTAAGGCTTCATTTTAACCACATAATCAAAACTATTTTGAGTTGATAATTTCATAAGAGAGAACATCTTTCCAGCTGAAATATATGTTACTAATTGTTTTAATTAAATATGTTTTAAGTAATAATAGAATTGGAGTATTAGGAAGTTTATTGTGAGTCCTCAGTTGCTCTATTAAAACCAAAAAAACCAAAAAACCCCAGAAAAACAGAAGAAATCCCACTTGCATATAAAAACTGAAAGTAGTAGTAATTAAAAAAATTAGGGATGACTTTTTTCTGTCCAGTTTATAAGCACTGCAAGTTAAAGACTTGATTTGGATGTACGAAGGGAAATGCAGTCTAAAACTCCCTTTGGGATGATTCTTGCATGTATTGCTGGTTTTTTGCAGGCCAACTAAGGGTTTATTTGAGGACATATTTTAAAATAATACTGACAGAGTGAAATGGGTGCAAAATATGTGTGTGAATAATGCAATTACCTACCCCTTGTATTTTTGTAGTGTGTAAATGGATGAAAAGCATTGACAGCAATTGAGTTCTGCTTTTCAGGGATACAATTGCCATCAGAATTCTCTCCTTGCTTGCTTATTAGTATCACTAGGAAAATTTTTCTGTAGCTGCTCTAAATCTAGCCATATGGCCAAATCAACATCAATCTAATTTAGGTGTTTTTTCTGTCAGTTCATAAACTCTATGGGAAAAATAAAATTTCTTTCTGAACCTATAAAAGAAGCCATTAAGGCAATGAGATCATAGCTGGAAATGAAAGAGGGAAAACTGGATTGTATAATGAAATACTTTTGCATGAAATACACTGTGAAATTTGAACATCAAATTATCAATCTTCACTCTTTTTCTCTCAGGATATTGTAGCTAATTAGATTTACATTTGCTCAGCACATTCAGTAAATAATAAACTGCTTAGTGATCATGTTTTCTGCATTTGGGTCAATGGTTTTGAGCAGTCCTCCTAGAACTTTGAGGAGAAGTTAGTCCCTCAGATGAGTGTGTTTGCCAATGCAGAAGTGTTATGCAACAGGAACTATCATTTTTTTTTGGTGTCCTGAGTGGCTCTGTCGAGGACATGCAATCCCAAACTAAGAGTTTCCTTAGTTTGCCTCTGGAGCTGTGCTTCCATGTGCCATGGGAAATGTTGGCATGGAACATTTCCTTTGTCTCACTCCTTTGCACGCACTGCTCAAGTTTCTGTGACTTGTGTATCTGTTGTTTACTTCTCATCTGTTGCAGTGGCTTGGCAATGCTTTAATCACTGATCTTTTTTGCATTTGGTCTTGATTATGTGAGGACCATTGGATTCTCATCCTGTTGTTTGCCTGTGGGGACCCTGCTGCAGTTTGTGTCCCTGGGAGGCTTTGGATGCTGCTGCTGTGTAACTGCAGCCGCCAGAGCTCAGCACAGCCCTGGCACAGTGGGCTCACATCATGTCTTACTTGCTGCTGTTCCCATTGCCAGTGCTGCCCAAAGCTGCCAGAGAGCACTGAAACATGGGCGAGGCAGAACTGGAGGGCAGCAGGAAGAGAAGAATGTTGGGAGAAGCAGCCCCAGAAGGATCAGTGTTCTTCCGTGCACCATAAATATTGCCAAAGAAGCAGGGTGGAATACATACTCCTACATGGAGGTGGTGCAAAACCCTTGGAGTTTTAAGCAGAGCATTAAAGACACTGATTGATTAACCTTTCTCCAAGGTTTTGTTGTGACCCTCATTGGAAAGCTTTACCACACTCACGGGAAAACCCCAAGATAGACGTTGGAACAGTATGCAGATTTCAAAACCCATTTTGGAATGTGTTTATGCATATCACTTGATTCCTGTTCCACCAAGATGGCCAAGTGGGAAAATGCACATGGTTTTTTTGCCTTTCTTCAGCTTGTTTAGATTTATAATACTCTGTGTTCAGATGTTTGAGCAGTTCTTTGTGAGGGTATAAGATTCTGCTGCATTTATAACATTAAAGAAACTGGATTTGAAATTCCCTATGGCATATTTCATGTCACTGAAAAAGTACTAAATTAACTGAAGATTTTGCAGTTAATTAATGGAACTGCTAATGTTTGTACAGTATTTAATGAATTAGCAAGTTATGGATTAGTGAGTGTTCTTAGTAGTCCCAAATCTCAGGAAATGAGCAGGTTCTTGACTAAATGCATAATTTTCCATTCAAGGCCGCTCACCGTTCCCTGGAATATTGCTGCAGTTTCCTGCTGTGGTGGTTCTATATTACCAATTTGAATGTCCAAAGGAACAAAACCATTTCCTAATTTTTTTCTAATTCCCACTTAAGTGATTGCTATGTGGCTGTGACACAGAAATTGCAATCAGTGTCTAGAGACACCTTGTAAAAAGAAACAATTTTGAAGTGATTTTCCAGTTAATAAAACCTCAATCATGTTACATTTTCTGATATGATGCAGCACAAGAGCTCATCTTCAGCACCCTTCTCAGCAGAATGAGTCAGAAATAAATCCTTTGCTGGCACTTAGTTATATCTAGCCATCAAAGAGACAAAGTCCTCTGAACTTGTATGATAATTTCATGAAGTATAATTTCTTGTTGTTTTCGTATGTTAATGGAATGAGGCCCAAATTGGAACATGTTGTATCCATCCCACCATTACTACAGGTCTGAGTGGCAACCTCAGGCAAAACATACTTGATGTATAAAATGACAATTTAATTATTTTAACTATATTTTCTTCCTTTATGTTTTGGTGTAAGTGTATTAATTTTCAGGAGCTACACCCTTCTCAGGTTGTATTCTTTAGAATAAGGGTCTCTGCCTTTCTCCTCCTGCACTTTGTGCATCTTGTGGCATTCCCTGTGTTCCGTAGTCGAATACACTTCCCTGCTGCCCCTGTGGTGTCTGTGGGCTGCTTGGCTCCAGAGGCTGTGAGCAGACAGCCCATCAGCCTTGCAGGTCCTTCTGGGCTCTGGGATGAGACACAGAGCAGCCCTCCCAGCACCTGATGGGTTCTGTGCTGCTCTCAAAATGAAAAATTCCCAGGGAAAATCCATGTCCTGAGCTGGTTCATTCCCAAAAGGCTGTAGGAAGCTCGCCACCCCATAGGGTGTGTGGTGTCCTAAGTGTCACTATGAGCCCTGTGCCTGTTCCAGTCCAGGGCTCGGATGACACCTGAGCTGTATATTCTGGTTTTGTATTGAATTTTTCCATTGTCTGGATTTGATATGTGTTTCATCACCCTCATGGCTTTGCTGGTTGGTGTCCTTTGTGCATTTTGCTGCTTTCTGTATGATTTTTCATGTGACATCCAGGCCTTCTTGTGAAAAATTCTTATTCTTTGCTGTTTTGCATTTCAGGAGAGTATTTGGCTTTCTTATTTACACTGTGTTTAATCTTTTTGAGCATTTATTATTCTGAGGGCTGGAGTTTTTTCCCATAGTTATGTACAGCAGCAAGGATTCCATGGCAGTAATGCACAATAGTACTGCAACTCTGCTACCTGTAGTCTGGTGATACACTTGAAATAATAATCAGAATTCTCTCCTGTAGGTTTTTGTATTTCTTTTAGTTGATTACCATTCCAAACCCTCCATTTCACAATTGCAGCATAGAAATTTTTGAAGTTGGGATGAAAATTTTTTTTTTATTATTTAATGCTGAATTGCATGAGTAGGGAATTTTGTAGGTTGTTTTGATATTCTCAAGTATGGCATTGTTACTATGTTTAGCCACGTGTACCACTAACCAGGTTAATCTGTAAAGAAAGAAGCTGAGACTCATTTTAAAAGGATGTGAAATGTTTTGTTTTCTACATAACATTGAAAAAAAAATAGTTTAAAATAACTGAATCCTGCTCTATTGAGTTATGCAAATTTCTGATGAAATAATCATGACATATCCATTGTGTAACACTACAAGGGGAGCAAAAGCAAGCTTCAGAATTCTTTCTGCACTCATCTGCCACTGCCTCAGCCTGGGCCAGACATAGGGGTTTAAGCAGGACTGGGTTTAGGGTTTAAGATCCCCAAAGATACCCAACTTAGGGTTTAAGTTTTAGGGTTTAGGACACCTCCAGCCCAGGTGCCATTCCTGCCTTCTCCATGTGGAACTCCCTGCTGTGGCCAAGAAGAACTTTCTGCACAAGTGTGCAATCCCTCCTGTTAAGATCCAAATATTAATCTGTCCTCTGAAGATTTTAGTTCAGTAATGAGCTGCTCTTTCAGCACTGGTGGGATATAAATGGTAGATTTTTCCTCAATCAGTTAGAGAAAAGTCTGACCTGTGCATTAACCAGCACAGTAACTCTTCTCCCCAGACTGGTGCCTACTGCTGATTTACAAGTGCAGATGTGAGAGATTGCTGATACCTTGTTGGATTTAGACATTTCTTACCATCTCACGCACACACACTATTGGAAAGATGTCTGACTTCATTTTATTTGGTGATGATCAAGGATCAAGCTGTCTTTGTTCCAACTGGTATTGAATTACCTCTTAATGTAGCATTTCCTTATATTTTGTTGAAGTATTGTCAAGTTCTGTATCTTGTAACTATAGCACTGAACAAGTTGCTGACAAACTTTTTTTGAAGTATGAAATGTGTTTCTTTTATTCTTCTTTCCCTGACATTACCACATTCTGTTCCTCAGAGTGTTTTCTCTTTCTGTGATTCCTTTTCAGCTGCTGCACATAAAGTGTGATAATGATGAACATATGTTTCAAAGACCCTCTACTTTTTTCTGGTGTAACAATGAGGATTCACCTCCTTGTTTAGATATCTCTTCCATTACGCTTACTCCTAGGAGTTCTCCTGACTCTAGACTACCACCTGGATTGTTAATACCACCACCTTCAAAAAGTGGTCTTCCAAAGCCTGCCAGTGAATACAGCTGCCCAAGACCTCGTGTAATCTTGCTGTGCAAAAGCTTGTTCAGTTTTAGTTTTCTTTATTTTTGGCTTTCTTTCGTTCTCTGTTGTGTATTAACTTGTATTAAAAATGTGCATTTTGTACAGTGGCTAAAGGATAGGGAGGATGAATCTTAGATTCTGTAGGGGTACTCTTAAAATATGGAATTTGTGAAGAATTACTTTTATTTCTACAGATCTTTTTCTTTCCCATCCTCAAAACATAAATTCTTACTTTTACAACATGTTTAAATTAATCCATTAATTAATGATCTCTGTTATCTGTCAATCTTTTAATAAAGTTTTTTTATATGAAGAATAGCAATTCAAAACAATTCTAGAGGTCCAACTGCAAGGGCTTCTTCCCCCCAGGAATTAATAGAAAAGCAATGACCCATTAAATAACTTTTAGAATACTTTATAAAAACTGTGCAAAATGAAGGTTGAAAATTATTCTCAAATATGAAACGGGCATATTGCCTCCTTTTTCATATTAATGTGCTTATACTCTCAACTTTTCTTCCATTTGCAAGTAATATTTGCTTTATTTAGCGACCATCCTGGCTTTCTGCATGTGTTCACTAAATAAAAATGCTTCTTGTGCTCATATGTATTCAAAATACACATTTCTTAATTCACTTACAGTTTTAATTAAACCATATCAGTAGAATCAAAATGACCAGGAAAGTGACTTCAACAACATTGAATGTAAATGGGAAATTAGTCTAAAATTTGGGTTTTCTTTTTGTGCCTGAAGAGCACATTTATAACTAAATGTAAGTGCTGTTTATCTGTCTTCTAGGTAGCCATAAAATAAGGTTCTCCATTAGCACATATGATCTCCAAGTCATTCTAGGGTTGCCCGTGGGTGTTGATGGAAATGGAGGCTGATATAAGCATTTATTTATGCCCTAAACCTGATCCCACATTCCTGATGCTGACAAAAGCCAGTCTATAATCAGAGCAATTTTGGATGAAGGAAGAGCTTTGCTTCTTTATTGTGTTTATTTTGGGTCCATCACATCCATTGCCCTGCTTGGAGTGGGAGCAGATGACATCCAGCCATCTGCCAGACCTGGATTGTCCTGGTTCTCTGCAGGGTTAGTGCAAGGTCCATGGACACCAACAGGAGCCTGTGGTGTCTGAACTCTGAACTGAAGTCTTTTCACAATACATGATCTTTGAAATGCCAATAGTAATTCAAGTTGAGGATAGTGAGAGTTCTGGATGTGTTAAAATCTTGAACGCTGGTTCTTTTATGAGGTTGATTCACCTATGGTCATGATTGGGAATAGCAATGACTGAGAGATTTTTTTTTTTTTAAGGCAAATGAAAGCAGTATGTTAAATGTAGATTTTTTTTTTTTTCTTGCTATGCTTCTGTATAGCAAGAAAAGTGAAGAAATAGCTCCGGTTGTTTTAGATATTGAATAGTTACAGATCTCTCTTAATCCAATTTAAAAAAAAATAATCCGAATTTAAAATATGAATTCAAAGCTCCTAAGAATCACAGAAGTTCTGAGAAATAGGAGATGTAGGACTTGGGAGCCCTGGGTTTTTTTTCCTCTTTTAACAGTGCATTCGGAGGAAGTCTGTGGATCAATATTCCCTCTCAGCAGCCACTGCAGAGAACCTCCAGAGAGAGATATAGTGTGGTTCAGGGCCACCTGTAGACTTGGCTTAGGGATCTGTGAGCTGTCTCAGGGCAACTGCAAGTCTGCAGCACAGGCACTGAGGAAAGCAGCATTCCAAAATAAGAATCCAACCATGTGACTCTCATGGACAAGCAGTACCAACCTGCTTGCCAGGTTATCATATTTGTGTATTCTGAATTAAAGGATCCATGTGACTAATTTAACTTGTGCTTCAACATTTCTGCGTGGATAGTTTGTGCAAACTGAATCTTGTTTCAAAGCTGCAGGCTTTTGCTGTGCCTGGCTGACCTTTCTAATACACAGGGTGTGGGGGTTTCTGTATTGTCTCAGCCATAACATGAACATGCAAACTAGTTTTGCCTTCAGCTTATCAGTCTCGGTTTTAATCTATTCCATCCTCTGTCCTCAGTGTTCAGTATATTTTAACTTGACTGTGCCTCACTTGTGCCCTGAAGTAGTGGGCTGGTGGCAGGAGGAATGAACCATTCAAACCCAAATATGGCTGTAGAACTGTAGTAATTGGTGGGTTTGGGGTTTCTTGCTTGCCCAGTATTTTTTTTTAATCCTTCTAAATTCCTGTGCGTTTTGAATAATATCTCTTCAGTTTTACCTTCAAGGACAACAGGTTTATTTTGGGTATTAATATTCAGCATATCACGTTTAGATCATTACTTGTGGAAAAACACATTTAAAGCTTTGATCAAACCAGTTTCTCTAAGCTGCCAAATAAGAGATCATGTAAAGAAGAATTAGTAAACCAAAAAATACTGGGATTGTATCTTTGAACTTGATTCTGTGCTCTCCAGAACAGAGCCCGTTGTTGTTGCCATATTACCTTGACTGGGTCTTGTGAAGGTGTCTGTGCTCATATGTCTGCAAGAGAGCTGCTTGTCACAGCTTTGTCAGGTGTAACTGGGATACATTTTCAACTGAAAATGGAAAAATTACAATGCTGCTTTTGTACTGGGGAGTGTTAGCATGTGTCAGAGTCTGTACTGCAAATGCCATTTGCTTGGTGTCAGGAGCTGGGGTTTGCATGCTGGCGGTTGTTTTTAACTTTTCTTTTCAAAATGTGACTCTTATCTGCATGCTGAAGAATTCAGTATTGTGATCTTTTTCATGTGAAACATTGCCCTAATATTTATTGTCCTTATTGTAGGCAGGCAGTGTGACACCTAAATCACCCTCCACTGACATCTTTGATATGGTTCCCTTTTCTCCCATATCCCCTCAGTCATCAACACCTACTCGCAATGGCACACAGCCTCCTCCAGTACCCAGTAGATCTACAGAGATCAGTAAGTTTTGTAACAACTGACCTACTTTTGCTTACATTATTTTTTTTATAAAGCATCTTTAAAGTTTACGTACGTTTTGCGTGAAAAGCCAAATGCAGTTTTTGTAAATCACGTTCGCTAATGCCGTTTCATCTTTATACCATCCTCCCAAAGTCCTTGATGTTGCTGCCAAGTTGCATTATAAACAAACTTACTGTGAAACTGTGACATATACACTTGGAAGGAGTTGGGTTGGGGATTTTAACTTGGCTTTTCTTTTGCAGTCTCTTTTCTGTACTTCAAGGAATACTTTAACTTCCTGTTAGTTCTTTCCTTGTCAAGCCACGGTTCTAGCACCTAGAGCCTGCGTTTCTGGGGAAGGCAGCAGGTGGAGTAAGTATGGTGATGGTGTTGCTCAAGGGAGAGCTGAAGAAACTCCTCAAGGGGACTTGGAATGCTGTTTTCAACACTGCTGTTCATGTCATGCACAGCTTTGTTTAGCTGTAGTTGATGAACCTCTCCAGATCTCCAACCACTCCTAAAAGGTCTTCAGAAGGTTATTAGCAACAGCAATTTTATTTTGCAAAGGCTTGAAAGCATTTAGGGTAAGGTTCTTGAATTCACTGGAAATTTTTTTGGAGTCCAGAAAGTCTTTTTAAAAGCTTTGGAAATCCCTTGAGGGAGAGGAGTGTGGGGCATGTTAGAGGTTGTGGAAATATGGGTCTGTGTTTGTGTCTTCTGTTCCTGATGCCTATTTTAGAGTGAACAAGGGACATTAATGTTACTGCCTGCCACCATATGGAACATATTTGAGGAGATTGTGCTGTTTTGGGGCATGCCTCTAGGATGGAGAATTTTCAACTGTGAATGGGAGCTGTGCACAAAAACAAAAATTCATTTTATAACTTCAGTGAGTGAATGTCTTCCCTCCCCAAGCCCATATCTGATGCACTCTTTGGTTGTATTGCTCAGAATGTCTGCCACCTTCTAAAGAGAAAGTAAATGTTCAGACTTTTAGTTCAATAAAGAGCCTTGTTTTTTTTAAAGAGACCAATTCAATATAATTAATGAACTTCTGTGGGATCTCCAAAAGGTATGCTAACAGAATTTTATGTCTATCAAGTATAGTCAGTATTAACTATTTTCATATAATTTAAAAGAATATTGGAATATTCTAATAGAATAGAACAGCTCTATTGAGAGAATTTTATGCCTTTACAATAAGTAAGTGAAAGGTTGCTTCTCTGAAACTATTATAAGTGCCATAAAATAGATCTAAATGTGCATATACAGCTTCAAGAATGGCAACTTAACTTGAATTGAATTATAGTCAAGATTTTAATTTTTTTACCTCTTGACTTACCTCAGTTCCATCGGAATTGTGGCCCAGTTCCATAGAAATCTTGTGGGACTCAGCACTCAGATCTTGAAGGATCTTGAAAATTCCAGCTATTTGGGATTTGTAATACAAGGGGAAAGAAAAAAATAGTTGCTTATTAACAGCAGTATTTATTGTTTAAAATAATTGCTGCTTGTGCACTTCACTGATTTGACTTTCTGAGATGATGTAGTTCAGAGATGCCACTTCAGGGAGAGATTACAAAGCCCATCATGGTCTTTATACTTTTGATCCCTGCTCTTTCAGTCTGTGTCAGGATACTTTCTGTGTTGAAAATTACTGTGTTCATGAGCTATTAATGCTTTTTGGCATGTTTCAGAGCGTCATTGAAACATGAGAGGAATATTTTATCATCAAACAAGGGCTTGACTGTCCCAGATGAGAAAGTTCAGCTCCCATAAGCTCATTCAGGCTGTGAATGTCCCCTTGCTGTGGCGATGTGCAATAATGCATTGCTTTGTGGTGTCACTGCTGCCAGAACCAGCAAGCTGGCATTTCTTTCTCCAGTACAAGTCAGAGGGCTGGCAGCCAAGAGGAGTGAAAGTTTGGAGTCTGTATTTTCTACATAACCTTTTCCTCTTCCTATCTCTACTTTCTTTATCACTGCACTCAAGCAGAGTTGATTTGGTGAAAGTACTGGGTGAATTTTTTGGATTTTATAATTTTGTAACTTTCACCTTTCTCACATTCAGTAGTAAAGAAGGAGAAAGATGAGGGTTTGCCATCTATTTGTTAGTATCACCTCATTTTGTTCCTTTTGCCTAAGTGGAGCCTGTTACCCAGGCAGGACACTTGGGCTGCTCAAGCAAAATGTGCTTTTAAAAGTTCATCTTATTCATCCACTGGCCAGTTTGAGAAACCAGCCAAAAATAACAGTGCCCCAGAAAGGCGTGGGCATTTGTAAGAAACCTGCAAAAATACAAAGCACTTTGCATTCTTCCAAGGAATAGTTACATAGGTGATTTCTGGCACCAGGATGACAGTTCAGCTTCCCATAATGACAAATGCCCAGAGTTAGAATTTTGCTTGCCAGTTCTTCCCTTGAAAATTTCACAGGGAAAACAGCTGTAGGGTGATAAATGGTACCTCTGGCTTTGCTGAGCTCACAGCGTGTAGTTCAAGACACCTTTTAATACTAGAGCAGAACAACAGTGACTTTTTAAATTTTTTTTGAAAGACAGCTATTTCCAAAGCATTTAGGCTTTAAAAAATTATTTAAATCTTGAGATTTGGAGTACATATTCAGCAGTGTTCCAACAGGGCTACTCAGTAAATGTCTGCTCACTACTGGCTGCATCAGCAATAGCAAACAAATGGGGTTTACCTATTTTACCTATTTAAAGGAGAAAGTGGCATAACTTTTGTGCAGGAAGTTGCAGGTTGGTTAAATGCATGCTGACTCTTTAGGTAATAATTGCGACATAGTGAAATGCAACCAAAAATGCAATGCTAGAGATTGCATGCTGCTTCCTCTTGGAGTAAGGGGTTGTAAGTTCTTACAAGTTATCTGAATAGTCAGAATTAGCTCATTAATTTTATTTCATTAAAGGAGGAATTAACTAGGTTTCTTGTTGGTACAGCATTCTTTTCATATCTCAGAAAAGAACTGGAGAGGATTATTCTCTACTGAGTTGTTCAGTATTTATTTCACACAAATGCATCATGAACAATCCAAGGTCACAACTGGCAGATGCAGAAATCTGCTCTGAGGTGCTCTTTTTCTGCAGATATTTAAGAGTATTTTGTCAGAATAATGGCTGTAATAATTTCCAAAGAAAAAAATATGGAGTAGCCTGCAGCTAAATGAAAGGCTTTCTGGATTTTCCTGTCTCAGTTTATTCCAAATATTTCTTTGGATGCTTATCTCTAAGTGTGATTCATTTTTGTCACCACAGCTGCTCCATCTGGGCAAAGCATATATCAGCATAGCTGTGAGCCTGGATGAGAGCTGAGATAGAGATTGGGATGTGAACTGCAGCAGAAAAACCAAATATTTGTATTTTTGCTTAGTCATTGCCAATTTTGATTTTACCATAGAGTGCAGGTTGCTATTCTCCAGTATTTGTTTGTTCTCCTGAATGTCAGGTCCCAGAATTTATCACTTGTTCATGTTATCCTGTGGTTTGAGCTGAGCATCTAAAACATCAACATTTCATGGTTTTTGAATTTGTGGGTCAATTTTGCAGCCTGTGAATTTAATTCCATCCAGAAAGGAATGAGAAAGGGAAAGGAAATTATTTCAACTGTTTGAAAGGATAATTTTCAAAGGCTTCCTGGTTGCTGTTTATTGGAGAAAGAAATGCCTGTCTATGGTACAGTGATTTTGGGGAGTGTGCAAGACAAGATATTCTTGTTATAGCTAATTTCCATGCAAATATTCTGGCCTAAAACAAAAAGTTACCAATTTATCCCATCTGTGCTTAAGAGGAGGCCCCCTTTCATCATGAGTGGAGTGAACACTGTGGGTAAGCCTATGGATATCCCAAGGAATATCCCAGCCCTGCAGGGATGAAATCCTCACATTTCTCCATTTTACACATGTTCTTCAGCTTTTGCTCTCAAGGCAAATAATGACAAATAGTGCTACTGAAAGTATTCCATGGAACTTCGTGCTTCCCTGACTCTTAGCAGTGCAGCCTCTCTTGTAACACTCAAACTTCAAATGCAGAAAAGCAGTTGTTCTGTGAACTTCTTCAGCTGGAATGGATAGCAAGTTGTGATAGAGATAATTCCCCAAGTAATAGCTTTCCTCAGAAACCCTAGGTAATGCTAGGTAATGCTTCTTTATTTTGAATTTGATTCTGTGCAGGGTTTACTAGGCTCTGTCACTTGGAATAAGTCACACTCTGGTTGTTTTAAATTCTGCTTTGTATACAGTATAAATTCAGAAATCTTTCCCATTAAAGGAAGGCGTCACATTAAAGGAGTTAAAACTTCTGCTTTTCTCCTGCTAATGAGCTCAAAAGGGCTTTCATTAATACAAGCCCAATAATAAGGCATGAATGAGATAATAGCCATAATAGTGTACAAAATGCTTTTAAAAATAGTCAGAAGTCATGATTCAGTAAAAATTACATGCAGGCATTTTGTCCTTCACTGTTTTATCCTAAATACATTCAGTACAATGTTTGCTGAGCCCTCGTGTTGGAACTGTCTGCTTTCAATTGTCTGACCACAGAGAAAGCTGTCAACTCCTTTTAAAGGTAAAAGGAAAGAAAATGGACCTACACAATGACCCACAGACTGTTGAGGGTTATAAAGTAGAATCACTTTTTTGCCTGGTAGAGGTTAGATTGCAACTCAAAGCTGCTACACATCTGAAGGTTATTTGCTGGGAGCATCAGAGCATTTCAGGACACTGGTTATACTGAAGCAGACCCATTTTGGCTGTGAAAGAGGCAAAGGATGAGAGAGAACCTAATTTTTACATTCGATTATCCGAGTTCAAGTCTCTCTTGCACGCAGGTGGTCTGCCTTTGCCAGGAAAGACTGGATTTCTTCTTGGCTCTAGAGGACTATTGGAATAAGGCTCTCTTATCTGGGCCATCTCCTGGTCCCATGTGACAGTTTGTAGCTGCTTAGCCACAGTTTTTTAAATATGTAATCAATCAAGTGCTGCTCAAATTTCTGTACTTTATTATGGGAATTTCTGTGCTTTATTGTGGGAGCAAATTCTGGTACTTGCCAATAATTTAAAATGCCTGCTGTGCAGCCTGATAACACCTAATTGATAAGGGCAAAGCCCTGACAGACTAATATGTACAATAACTGTTGAAGAGCCCAGAGAACACATGTGTGAAATTCTGTCTGCAAGGATGCCAAAACCAAACCAGCTGTGCAGCTGTAGGCAGGTGCTGCACCACTGATAACAGGACTGGGAATTCTGCAATAGGGGGAGTGGTTCCAGCAGTCAATTGTCAACCAAACCTTAGGTGTGAAGGGTGAATTTTGTGCTGAACTGCTCAGTCACTTCAGGGTTAATTGCCCCTCTTACCGTCACACTCAAAAACTAAATTTGTTTTGAGACAGGTAGAGTGCTTGTCAAGTTTCTTGCTAGGCAGCCATGAATGTTAGGAGAGGGGATATCTCCTCGTGGTTCAGGTTTTCTCTCCACCAGTGACAAGGCTGTAGAGGAACTCGGTTCTGTAAATTCTGCAATCAGTGGGGTTTGGTTAGCAGTTTTATTTTTTTTTAACTGCTGTAGTTTAATCCAATGTGAGATGGGAAATGTGCCTAGAGATGGAACTTTTACCTGTAGGAAAGAAAAATCTATTACTAAGGAGGAGGAAAAAACACCCAAAACCTGAAAAACCAAAAAATATTTGAGCAGGCAGATATAAAGAACTATACTGGTCTAATATGAAAAAAGAACCCAAAAGAACTCCAATTGTATTGGAGGTGTTTCTTCTTAACCAGACAAAAACAAGAAACATCATCCTCCCTTTGACCACTAGAATGCAAACTGCAATTAAGAAAGAGTGAGAAACTTTTGGTATTGAGAAAGTGAAAATTTGCAATCATTCTATTTATGCACCCAAATTTAGTGGTATTTTAGTGTGAAAATTCATGGTCCTGTTGTGGTTTTGGTTTTTTTTTTAAATTAATTTTTTCTTAATGTGGTTTTCTCCAAGATTTTAAAACTCTGATGGCTTTTAGTTTTAATTACTGCTAGTTGTTCATTGAGGAACTGTATCAAATAAAGACCTCACCTTGCCTGAGTAAGAATATTAGCTTCTCTCACAAAAACATCCTTAACCTGAGGAGTGGCAGACAGGGAACACGAAGATTAATTGGTTAGTAATTTGTTGTTGACAGAATGTAGAAATGAAATTTGGCAACTCATGTGCAGTTGCTTCCTCTTCATTTTTGAAACTCCTGCACAAAGACTCCAGAGCACTCGTCAGTACATGGTGCCCTCTTCCAAGAGCAGCAACTCCTCACCGGATCTCTAGAAGGCACAAGCACTAAAGGAAGCTAAAGAGAGGCTTAAACAGAAGTCCAGTGGTGTTCTTGGGAAAATATTTGAGTATTAAGGTTTGGGAAACTGCCCAAGAGCTGGCTTGCACGCTGGGATGTTAGAAGTTGTGGTTAATGAGTGCCATATCTGGTGGTGCTGTTGCTTAGCTCTGGTGGAGATGTAAGGTGGCTTTTTCAGAGCACTGTTGTTGCTGTCCATACCTGTTCTCCCAGTGACTCACGTTTCTGTCGTTGCAGAGAGAGACCTTTTTGGAGCAGAACCTTTTGACCCTTTTAGCTGTGGAGCAGGAGATTTCCCTCCAGACATTCAGTCCAAGCTAGACGAGATGCAGGTAACTACTGTCTTATGTGCATTTTGATGGCTGTGTGCCTATCCTTGAAATACATCCTTGCCATATTCTATAAACGTGTTCCACAAAGCACACACTAATGCCCAGACAAACCCCTGCTTCTGACCATTCCATCTGTATAGAATGCTGCTGCTCTTTGAGCTGCAGTTTGGGGTTGTCTCAAGAGCCCCACCTGGTACCAATAGAGTCAGCTACACTAATGAAAGGTTTCTCAGCAGTGTAACCAAAATGGTTTGGGAGCTGTTACCTGGGAAGGGACTGACAGAGGTGAAAAAGAGAACTGAGCCCTCCAGATCCCTTGATCTTTACTGCAGCAATCTTCCCCATGCCAATGTAGCCTCCTCTTTCCCTCAGTTGGCATCACGTTGTTTTTTCTCAGCATTGGACAGTCTTAGGTGCTTCTGAGGCCACGACAATTTTTTGCTGCCTTTAAAAACAGCTCTGTGGCACCCTGGAGCAATTTAACTCCTGAGAAATGGTTCAAGAATTCTGAATCGTTGTGTTTTTATCAGAAAATGTTTGTTGATTCTGAAACACTCAACATTGTCCATTCAGTTATTGACCCAATTGTGAAACAATTCTAGGAGAAAGTCCTCAAGTTTTGGAACAAATGATGCTCTGCAGTCAAACTTTGAAAACTTCTAGTTCCTTGCCAGCTTATCTCTAGTATTTTTTTAAGCAGCCTGCCAGCAAAAGAAGATGCTGGAAATAATGGAAACTTGAGTTTCTAGGATCCTGGCTCCTCAGCAGAAAGTATTCCAAGGGTTTCCAACCCTCTTTTCTCTTAGGAGCCCACAAAGTCCAAGAGCATTTGCTTTCAGGCTCCTTCTGTTCCTGTCTCCTGCCTAGAGAGCAGCAGAGGCATTTTAAAATGGCTTAAATAAGATTGAAAGACCATTTCATTTTCCTGAGTACATTTTCTTTTCTTTGTCAGTTCAGGATGGTTCCACTGACAAATTCTACTCACAATGAAGCAAGAAATTTAGCTTCTTAGTCCCCTGTATCATTTCAAAGAGCAGCTAAAAGCCAAAACTGTCTTCTTTGCAATTCCAACAACATGCTGGTATTTTGTGAATTACATAATGTTGTTACCAAGCCCTTGAACACAACCCCCAAATCTTATAGCACCTCCCATTAAAATATTACCAACATTTCCATGGTTTTAGGGAAAAATAAATTGTAGCAACTGTGGTTACCACTAATAATGGTATGTCAATATTTTTAAATGTTGCATATTAAGAGTTCCTATACAGGTAATATTTTGACAATATTTGGAATTGTTTGCCTATAACACTACAGAGTGCTGTCACCTCATAAAACATCAGGGAATGGAGTAGTAAATATATTTATCAAAGATGTTTGAAGTAATGAAATTAAAATCTCACATCATTGTTTGTACTCTCTTGATCTAAAAAAAGGAGACAACCAATCAATAACAGAACCCCCAAGCACTGGAGTGTTACTGTGTCCTGTTGTGAAGAAAGGCACTCTCCCCCAGCATATCAGCCATTCACTAAGAATTAATTAGTGAACTTTATGTAGGCACAAATCTTGACACTTATGATCCTGCTGAGAGCAAGTGTACAGCTGAAAGGGTATGAAAAACCCCCATATTCTAACCTGAGCCAGAGCAAAGGCTCTGTACAGCCTTTAAATACAGACTGTATTTTACTGTGTGATTGTTGCAAAATACAGCTTGAAACATGTTTTTCCTAATGTCTCTTTTATCTTCTTGTGCTTTCCTGGGTGCACAGCGTCAGCGATGGTTGGTATATCATATTTTAATAATGGTATTTAAAGCATTTACAATTGAAATGTGCACGTGTTTGTCTTGTGTTTCTATTTTTATGTATAAAAATTTCAGTATTTATGTTTTGTGTATAAAACTCTTGAGTCAGTGCCATTTTCATTTTTAGGGGCCCACAATTTCTATGTTAGGCACAGCTGATGGTTGTTTTCTTTACTGTCTCTTGCCAGGTGCTAATACTAAGCCTTTGTTTTCACTGCTGTTTGTGATCCCTGTGTACTTGTGATATCTCCAGTTGTCATTATCAGATTGTCACTAGTGAAATGGTTTAACCAAAACCTTTAGTACAGAGATTGTGTTAGTATAATCATGTTTGAGAGCAAGTCTTTGTTTGGACAGGGTGATTTAAAACTTTTCAAGGAGCAGAAGCAGCTGTGCTAGTCTCAACAGCTGTTAGACACAGCCTTTGAGGAAGGTGAGGGCACAGAACATGTAATATGCTCTGGAAATCCAACAATGAGAAATGTGGAAGAAAAGTGTGAGCTTCTCTTTATTTTCTGAAATGCAAAGTGAATGAGTCTGTCATCTTTGCATTATGGAAGCACAGCCTGGGTTTCAGTAACTCTGTGTTCTGTTAGGTCTGTGAAGGTAACTGTTTTACAGGCACCTAGCAAATAGTTCCAGGTATGAACTTCCTGCACCATGGTGTTAAATGCAGCTCAGCCTGCAGTGAGGATGTGCCAACCTGATTTTGGAGCAGCCCAGTCCAGACTCTCTTAGCCTGTTTCTTGTGAGGAACATGTGAGGTGCCACAGTCCTGTGCAGAAAAGCTGCCCTGATGTGGCCTTGTGCTTTGGGGAACAAAGTGGGAGAGGAGAGCCCAGCGCAGAAGAGGCACTGGAGAATCAACTCTTGAGTAGTGGGTGCTTTTCCTCTGCATCCTGCATTCTGAACTTCATGAGATCAGATAAGGTTCCCTGGCCTCTAGGGGAACACTCTTATTTTTAAACTTCAGTGAGGATCCAAATTTCACAGTTAAGCTTTCCATTCCGTTTCTCAGTCCAATCTCTGTTGATCTTTTTGCAGAGCTTAAAACTCAAACATTTGCTGAGATGTGACATTTATAGCTCAGGCCTCTCTCTGATGGCTGTCCAACCTCCTGTTTCCCTGCACCCTTATGCTGAAACATATTTTCATCTTTACTTTGACTATGTCCAGACATTAATAAAATGAATGTCTACTTTCCCAGAAATCTTGCAGTGAGGAGAAGTTTCCCTGGATCATGAATCACACTAGCAGCAGCTGCTATAATTTATTAAAATCTCAAGGTAGTTAATATCAGAAAGCTTCCAGGAGCTGTAAGCCACTCTCCCTGCATGCCCTGAAGCAGTCAGTAGACTTGACATCTTTCCATCTCAAATAACTTATGCTCAGCCCTCTAAATGTTCCTCTCAGAGATATGTAAATTTGTCATTGCTTCATTGGGTTTGTGCTGACTTAAGCTCATGGAGTGAAATCACTGTGAAGTGATAAGTGAATGAACTTCTCAGCCATAAGGTTGATTCTGGCAAATTTATCTCCTGATAAAGTGCAAGTTCTTTGTGTTGTACTGCTTACTGGTTTTAACCAGAGTAGCTCACATCTTTTTATCCTTGACTCCAAAAAAAGGCTGCTTTTGGAAGAGGGATTATTTCTGAGCTGTTTCAAGTGGAAACAAACTTTGCTCCTCTTTTTAGGGCATCAATCACGTCCCTTAGTACAATACCATTACTTAGTAGATATCTAAACTGCTCAGTCCTTGTGTTAAAATTCCTCTCAAGTATAAAAGCTCCTTGAGGTGGACACAAACACAGAAAAACAAGGCACAATATAGATGCACACTTCATAGCCCTTCTTGTTCCCTGTCCTGGCCAGTGCCACAGGGTGGCCTTTTCCAGCATTCCCTGAAAATTCACTTCATGTCTTCCACCTAAATACCCAAGAGAAAAAAAAAAAAAATCTAGATTTTACATTCCTTTAATGAAAGGAATGCCCATCTGGTCACTTGGATTGCTTTGATGTCCTCTCTATGCAGTTGGGCTTTTTGGCCTTGTGGTTTTCATGGAAGTTTGAGGCTGCTTGGAAGTGCAGAATCTGACAGTGATGATTGTGGGTTTGTTGTGGCTCAGAAGTGACCATGGAAGTGCCATGTCCCTGTTACAGACAGGAAAGTGCATAAGCCATTGTTCTCAGGAGCAACACCTGGCAGCCACAGCACTGATTTCTTTCAGGACAGACAGTTCATTTTGGTAACAAATGTTAAAAAGCTTTTTTAATCATTATGATCCATAAAGAGCAGCAGTCTCTGAATGGATTAGCATTGATCACATTGCAAATATGTGGAAATGTAATTGTTTTAAATTTAAAATATCACAGCTTGAGAAGGACTAAACAGCACTGGGGGGAGGTAGCAGAAGGAAAGGAGTGAAGCTGCAGAAGGAAAGGCCAAGGAGGCCATGGTTCTTCAAGAAAGTGGAAATAGTTCTAAGTCATAGCAAACACGAGCAAAGTGCTAAGTGACAAAATATCAGTTTGTGTGGAAAAAACTTGACATGCTCAACATAAGAGCAGTGAGATGAGTGTACTTCCAAAATGCATCATCTGATTTGCTCTTCCCTTGCTGGAAAGAGGGCATTGGAAGTGAAGCCACTTAAGACACCAGCAAGCTGTGCTTAACAGTAAAAATAAGATAAAAATAAGAGTGGACAGGAATGGGATGGATGTTCAGTGAAGGCTCTGGCTGGCTCAGGATGAAGGTCTCTATCCTTGTCAAACCAGTTGTTGGTGGTGTTCTGTTCTTGGAGCTCATCAAGCATCCTCTGCTTGAAGCACCAACAACAGTCCCTTGTTGCTGTGTCCCTTTGCAAGCTCAAAGCCGGAAGCAGCCTTCGGGTACCTCAGAAGTTGAGCATCCCTGGCACCCTGTAACTGCAGGGTTTAAAGTGTAACAGACCCTAGGGCTAATCTCTGAATTCTCCTTCTGGGTAAGCAGTCCTCCTTTGACTGCAGTTACATCAATTAATTTACCCTTTGGGGAAATGAACACTGTTTGTAACAGGATGTGTTTCACTTGAAATTTCACCTGCTGTTTGCTTGAAATGTCTTCTGCATTTAATGTTCTTCCTTTTAATCCTTTTGAAAATGCACAGAAAACAAAAAAAAAGGAAAAATATTAAATATACTAGTGAGCCTTGGCAGCACTGTGTCACCCAGGTAGAGTAAACTGGGTAGCATGGATCTGCCTTTAGGAAAATGAAGCTTTTACTTGGAAATTCTCAGACCATTTAATAACTATTGCCAGGAGGTTTGTTCTGTTTTTCCACATTATTCTCCTGATAGCAGTAGCTTGGCAGGGTTATTAGATATTCATACACTTTTCAAGTGTTAGCCTGTGATTTGAATTTGTTTGAAATTAAGCTGGTTTGACTTGGGATTTATCTTCTAAACCCAAAAGGTATGGTCTTGAGGTACTGCTGTGCATGTGAGGGAAAGACTTGAGTTTGTGCCTAATCCCTACACAGATGGTTTTACAAAAAGATTTATCTTGTTTACAAGATATTTCCTTGATGAAAGGAGCTGTTATTGATTTCATAGCACACAGTCAGCACTCTCACTGAACAGAGCACTGCTACACCTGCCACGGAGTTGATGCTCTCATGGCATTTCTAGTCAGAGCCCCATTTCCAATTGCTTAAACCTTCAAAGTACTTTCACCCTAGAGACTGAAATTTTCTTGACTCCAAGGTGACTTTTAAGGGGTCAAGCCAATATTATTCAGCTTTTTTTAATGCAAAAAGAGAAGTGAAAATAAGAGTAGTTTTCCTGTATTAAAAGTGCAGTTGTTTAGGACTGGTGTGAACAAAGTACCTTTAGCAAACCAAGCATCTATGAAAGCATACAAAATAAAAAGTATTTATAGAAAAAATTTCTTTTCCATAGAGGAGGTGGTAGCATCCAGCTTATAATCTTTTTTGTTTTTCTATTAATAAAATGAATGTGAGCAGACTCAAGAATTTTGGTCTGAACTTTTAAAGCAACTCACTGCACTTTCAAAATACCACTGGGTTTTATTTTACTGAGTTACACGCCTTTAAAATGCACAGTTTTTCATTTGCAGTGGAGCAAGTATGGTTTTATCTGCCTTTTTCATGAAGCTCAGATGGCAGTGGGCAGTAAATATCAATTTAACTGCACTGGGAGCAATTCAGAGCAGCCCTCTGAGTTGGGGTAGTCAGCACTTTTTGTTGGGCTGCTCTTACAGCACCACAGAATATAGGAGACACCTTGTATTAGTAACAATGCCCATGTCACACCTCTATTTTTCAATATAAATCTTGAATTTTACTCAGGAACAACATATTGCAAATTAAACTTGTTTGGATTTCTGTCAGCCCATGTACAATATTCAATATTGTTATTCTATAGTATTTTCCTCACTTTATGTACATACTGTAGCTATGCTGTTGTAAGGTGTGCATCTTTTATGAGTTAACCACTGAGACTTACTAAAAAGTGGCTGACCAATTAACGGAAATATTTCTGAATTCAGTTTTGAATTATCATTGAGTACTTCAATTTTGAAGTATCATTGCAGTTTGTCTGCCTAAAGATATGCTTGGATTTAAATGTTTTTACAAGGAGAATGTAATCCTCCGGAACTCACTTGGCTCTTTACTAATGATGTCTTGTTTCATTGCAGGAGGGGTTCAAAATGGGATTAACTCTTGAAGGCACAGTATTTTGTCTTGACCCACTAGACAGCAGGTGCTGATGCCAAGAAAGTCAATGTGAATTTCCTCCACAGTGTTTTTTTTTATTTTTGAACATGTACTCACAGATACTATCCATGTGCCAAAAATTGCTTTTTTCAACATGTAAACTCTTGTGAGGCTTGCTTCTGTAAAAATTCAACTTATTTCCAGTCTTTCCCTGTACAAATGTAAAAAGTTGTATTTGTTTATGAATTATGGATGAAATTACGCTGTTGTGTTTCTTTCTGTCACATTTTGGCCCGAGTTTACTATGCTTTATGACTATTAGCTTGGAGAAGTTCTTCAGAAGGGTCACTCATACCTCTCTCTCTGTCTCTCTCTGCAAATGTGCAGGCATGAATTCTACATAGTACTTTACCTGGCAGCGTTTTGAAATTATGCTTTTAAGGTATTATTTAATATTCAAGCAGTAAAATTATTAATATCTGCTACAAAAAAATTCAATTTGCAGTGAAAAAAACATAAAATACTAACCATTACTATATGCTTCAAAAGTAAATTTGGATGCAGTATGATTGATTTCCATCACTGTGGTTACTGCCCTGTATATCTGCTGTCATTGGTTTATACAATCCAGATTTTAGGTCCTTCATTCATGGTTTAGAAATTAACAAGTTGCTAGTCTGGTAATTAGTGCTTAATGAGCCTAGAAGAACTACTAAATTGCAGAATGGCAAAGCAACCACCCTTTGTTTTGATATTTTATAGCTGAAGTGTAAAGTATGTACCTTGGAATTCATTACGTGCTAGCCATAACTTAAAAGGAAGATTATGGTCCTGCATTTTCTTAGGAACTTAGGGAATTTTGTGTATATGCAGGCACTGGGCTCAGTTCTGTAATTACTTTCAGCACCCGAGTGTTTACAGCCAGGCTCTGTTGAGTATAATTCTGTTACTCTCTTCTTCACTGTTCCATGTCTTTAATTCCTGCAGAGAAACAGCTCTAAGTCCTTTGTACCCACTGGCTGTTCATGTTACAGAAATACCTGCACACCAAAATTCTCAGCTGCTGGTGAGATGAATGCTGACATGTCTATGCATACTTTTCATTAATCTTTCTCATAAGCAATAAAACACCATCTTAAACCCATCTCAGAAAATTATCATTAATTAAATTAAAAAACTTTCCAACCTCTAGTATTTTCCCTTCAAAGCATAAAAACGTGGAAACCCCCCTGCCCCTAAATTTTCAGATTTTTTTTATGAGAGGCTTTGTGCTGACACTTACAGTTTTGTCCTTCAGAGTCACAGTTTACACCAAAACCACATTTTTCAGTTTCATGATGGGTATTTTTATGCCTTGTTCAACAAAGTACTTGTGCATGTGCCTTTGGAGTCCTCTAAAAGAATGGGATTATTCCTTTGCTGGGTTTGACACATCCTCAGGTACCTTGCTGAACTGGGGCCTTAACATCCAACATTGCATTTGTCTTCCTCTCTCTCATTCTGAGTTCATCATTCATATAGAGTATTATAGAGAAATATATATTAAAATATATGAAATCACTAACAAATAGAATAGTATATGTTTCATAAAGAAAAGTCTTTATAATTTTGTTTGTCATATAGTATTTTCGAATTTGTATAATGAGGATGTTTAGTAGCCATAGCAATGGCCTTTTTTAACAAATAGAATTTGTATTTTTATTGTACTTTAAAAAGCTTTACATAATAAGCATCTATTTAGTGGTCATTTATTATCAATGGTAACACTAAGATAATATTTGCACATTTTAAGAAACCTTTTTCGTTACTGATTTTTATGATAGTTGACTGCAAATGGCATGGTTAAATCTTATATACCTGATCAATACATACAAAAATACTTAAATCAACACAACAGTGCATTTTTAATTTTTATGTGATCCAATTGGAAACTGTATTTCTATGTAATCTCAAATGTCTGTTTAATTTTGCCTAAAATAAATGTTTTTAAATAAATTGCCTCCTGGAACACAGTGTTCATTCACTAAAATGCCCAGCTGGAAGGTAGGATGGGGTGGTGCTTTAATATTGGGCTGGATCTGCCACAAAAGGGTTTAGTGCTGGAATGGGTTAAAAGTCACCTTTGGAAAGGATCCAGTCTCAGGGTAGAGTTACTTTATTACTGAATTTGGGCTAATCTGCAATCAGCAGAGAAAAATCTTGTTCTAAATGCAGCTGTATAATACTGACAATTAGGGAGTAACTCTGCAGTGCTTCCTGTATTTAATTGACTTTTCTTTTTGTCCTTTTCTTCCCCCATACTTCTCTGCTCAGTATACTTGGCTGCTGACTGACTGTTTAAGAAGGGAAGGATAATAATTGAAGTTTTTCTGAGCCTTAGAAAACAATCTAGCACACATCACCATGTCCTGTGAGCTGTGAGCAGGATCTGTCCCTCCCTGCTGCTGTCAGTGTTCCCTCCCAGGCAGGGCAGCAGCACCTTGTGCCACATTTTCTCTGCTGCTTTGAAATACCAGGCTGGGAGCAGCCAGAGGAGCCCAGGACATTGTTCCTGCTCTGCTCAGAGGGAGGGGGGTGCTGCTGCTGCTCACAGCACAGTGTTGGCTGTGGAAGTTGTCTTGCTGCAGAGAGACACACACACCATCTACTAGGTTAGAAATGTGGTGCTAATGAGTCAGGAACAAGACTTTTTTTATTTTTAAATTGCAACAAAAAATAGTTCATGTGTTTTATTCAGCTTCATGCTGCCTGTTTTGCTGACACTTTTTTCTTTCTTTTGGATGCCTTTTCTTTCCATTTCTATATTTTTCTTCTATAAACTGTGATCACTCTGCTGACCATGCTAACTGTGGCTGTATGACTTCTGGACATGTAATAGTAGATTTTGGTTCCACTTGAATGTCCAACAACTCTCCTGGCCTGTCATCCCAAGCTATATTAACACCTAGAAGCAGGATTCCTTGCTTTATATTCCTTGTTTTCCTATGATATGAACTAATTCTTTCTTCCTACCTGCCTATCCTGGTATACCTGAGTAAATGAGCTGCTTAGTTTAGAATTGTGAAGTCAAACAGCTGAAATATGGTGAGTTGGTGTTTCCTTTTTTTAACCTTTGATAAATCACTGAGCATCAGGGCAGGATGTTCTTGGCCTATCTCGTCTTTACTTCCAGCGGGTCTGCAAGTGGCTCTTGCCCTTCCATGTAATAGATGGGATATGTGCTAAACATAACATTGATCAAATTGCTCAAAATGGTAAAGACCAAATCTTTCATGTGGTGAAAGGAATTATACTCCATTCTGGCTTCACAGATGGAAAAGAAGAAAAGAAGGAGAAATTCTCACACTTGCAGAAGCGTGGTCGTGTAATCCCAGAGGTGATTCAATGTGCCAAGGAATGGGGCTGGCTCTGAGAGTTCATTATGAGGATTAATTTTCAATTTGTGGAACTAAGCATGGTCTCATTCTCACTGAGCAACTCTGCTTCACAAAAAGAGTCTCTTCTGCAATGGAGGAGACAGTCATTGCCTGAGAAATCTCTGCTTAAACACACAGAGCCCTTATCTGCACTGTATCTCATTTGTCACTAGAGATTGTCACCCTTTGGACACCCTCTAAAGAGAGGAGATGTGGCAAGAATTGCAGGCAAGCTCTCAGTTTCCTTATTTTCACACTTTGGGGTTTTGTTGTTGCTTTTTAAAATCAGAGGATGTAGAAGTCACATGTAAAAAACCCCTCAGAATAACTGGCCATATGTTTTAAAATGCAACTGAAAATGCCTCCTGGTAGGTGTTTGGTGAGCTTCAGCCAAAAGACAGCAAGTGAGCCTTGGTACTTTATTAGCCTGCTTATCCCCTTTTTTTTTAAGACAAATTCTTAATGAGAGACTGAGGCATGAGTTGCACTGTGAGCTGGTGAAAAACTGGTGAGCGGTTGTCATAAACGAAATAGAGACCAGGATTTCAACTCTCTGGGTTTGTTCAGTTGTTTTAGAAGAGTAAAGCAGTGCTTTATCTGAGGGAAAGCCTGACATTTGTAACATGTGCTGCCTTCCTGGGATGCTTCAGCATGCACTCAGTGGTGGTGCATAGATTAAAGAAACTGCACATTTATTTATTTATTCTTCAGACCAAAGCACTTTCTGGAAGTACAAGTACAAGTGGGATTCATGGAGTGCATATGTAGTTTGTGTGTGTGATGGGGTAAAGCTTTCCAAACATATGAATATGTAATTTAACTTTTGTGTTTAAGAAATTTCCCAAGAATCTAATTTCTATATAGTTGGGGATAATAAACCCTGAGGTTAATTCTGCTAAAGTGGACTCTGGAATGAACTGAACTTATTTTAAGTCTCATATGAATGACAGTAACCAAAGTCAGCAGATTTCAGCCTTTAGACTCTTTTTTTTCTTAGAGTTTTTTTTCCCCTCACATTTTCCACTGTTTATTTCAGCAGAACTTATGCCTTGCAATAAAGATTAAGAAGGAGCAGAGACAGATTAGGAAGGAAGTATAGAAGAAAATCAAAAAGGAACAAAATATCATCTTGTGCCAACATTAAGCAGTTCAGTCACACTGCATTTTTTGTGAGACTTCACTGATGCGAGAACTTCTCTCGTTCTGCCCCATCACCTTTTATGCTATCTCAGAGTCGCACAAGGGCTGCCAAGAAGCAGATTTGCCATGTCTGCAGCCCCCAAGAACTGCTCTTGGAGCTGTTGGTGTGTGCCAGAAGCAAGGAATATTGCCCCACACAGAGCAGGTAACCACAGTGAGCCTTGTCCACGATGCTGCTTGCTGCAAGCTCCAGTCTCTATGTATTTTTCCTATTTTCTAGTAGTTTGTACCATATTAAAAACCTGGCTAGGTTGCAGATCTGACAAATGCTTCCAGAAGGAAGCTGTACTAAGCCATCACAAAAGTTCTTTAGCTAATTGCCTTTATTCTAATACTGATTGGAAGGGATGACAGTCATCCATATTTTCTAAATGCCTGTTAATAAAACCTTTATATAAATTATTCCCCTTATAAGAACTTTGCCAAAAGAGGAGTCTTAGGATAGACCCTTTCAAATTCTCATTGGTTCAGTTTCCTTTGCAGATTCATGCTACACACAAACTTCTCTGACCAAAAAGAAATTCAGAAATTCTGTTCAACCTGAGTACTTCTAAAAGCTGCCTCTGGTTTTACCACATGTAACATTTAAATTGTGGCGAATTTTATTTCTTTTATGATTGTATTCTGTAAGCATTTTATTCAGTAAAAACAAGATGCTTTTTGAAGCTTTGCACCATATTAGAATTGGAATATATTGAGCATTTTTCACTGAAAATAACTGAATGAGCTCTCCAGGGATCTAAACTGGTTGGCTTTGGAAAATTCTTGTGCATTTAAAATATTTTGGTGTTCTTGTATTTTGGGGGTTTTAAAACCCCCAAATCTTATTTAAGTCTGAAACATGTGACAATTTGAAACTTCATTGTTTTCAAATAAAGCAATCCTTGACAATGAAAAGACAGAAAATCCTTCTGTGCACTACAATAGGATAAGGCTTTGAAGATAATAAAGTTCATTGGGGGGGAAAAAGCAACAAAACCTATTTGAAGGGCCTGAATAGATTACAAATCTGAGATATTTTCTCCTCTTCATTAATATGTGGAATATGTTAGAACATTATCACTCCTGTGCATACTTTGCTATTCCCCCATAATGGCAGATTAAAGTCACCTACAGTGCAAACAATGCAGAAAAGGGGTTCCCCTGGTTTTGTCACAGGGAAACTATGAAAAAGCTAGAATAAATCTAAGATTTTTAAACACTGCAACCCTGTAAAACAGTGACACGATCACATATCATCTGTGGTTGATAAACCTGGGATGCAAAATGAGCAACTACACTTGGCAACAAAGGTAAAGTTTTCAAGGTAAGTGAGTGAGAAATTGTACAGGAGCATGGAAATGCTCTGAGGGATTGTTTGTGTGATTTGGCTCAGCTGTGCTGCACTCATCAGTCAGGCTGTATTTATGTAGCTTAGCTGATGATCTGCTCTACTGCTGCTGAGAAGTAAAAAAAAAAAAAAAAAAAAAAAAATCAACAAAAACATTTAATTCCTTGATGGTGTTTCCAGATTTTGAGTCAGATTGTCTCCTGATGAAAAGTGTTAATATTGACTTTACAAGTTGCTTGTCTGTTTTCACATCTCTAAGGTTTTAGTGAGTCTGCACTAAAAGCTGTCCCTGAGGGTGTTAAGGATTTTTAGCACTCACTGTGTGTATTTTGATAGAACCTGTAGATTGTGTAATATCTGATGTTAAAAGACTGAGCAAGGCTGTGATCTGTGTCATCACAGTTGCACGTTGTGGTAACGTGGCAAAGGCTTGATGGATGAAATTTGGAGTAATGTAATCTCATAAAAGATTCCACTATTTAATAGCCCTTTTCAAAGTAGGTATTTTAAAATAATGGAATCTTATTGAAGTCTGAAACATGTGACTGGAGATTTAAGTAAACAAGATAAATTGTCTCTTGGCATTCTAATAAATAAAGCAGTAAGGCCATTAAAGCCACATGAGTCATAAAGCCATAATGAATTTACTTGAAACTTAGCAAAACAGCAATTTGTTTTCTCAGGACCACTGATCCAGTCTCTCACAGACCTCCCTGGCTAGGAGGTTGAATGCCAAAGGGAAAAAAATCCCACACAATATTCTAAGCAATATTTTATTCTGGTGCAGGGGTCATCCTGAATCTTGGTGTGTGCTCATAAGAAAACTGTTATTGTGGGAAAGATATAGGGAAGCTGTGAGAAAGCTGATATAAGATGAGAAAATGTTAGGTTATAAACAGGAAAATCCTCAGTCTGCATGACCCCACAGCCCACAGAAAACACTCACATGATGCTTAACTGCTCTGAGAAGACATTCAGAGCATCTGTGAATGTATAGCTAAATGTTTCTGAGCAGCACCTATCAAGGGTCTAAAACTACTGTGTTGCAGATGGCTTTCATCTTTCAGAAAAATCTGTGGACAAACTGTTTGCAATATTTCAAATGATATTTGCTCATTGATCTGTGCATACTGGAATGGGAATGCTGCACACGTGCAAAACAGGGGCTCTGCAAGCTTTCCTTCAGAGGCTGCTGCCTCAGAGGTACCTCTGGAGCCAGGAGGGGCTGAATTGGGAGGTGCTCCAGCCCTGCAGCTGCTGACCAGGAATGCAGATTAACAGAGCTGACCGGGCTTGTGGAAATGTCAAGTCAGTCTCCATCAGGAGTTCAAGCACAAGGCAAATAGGGGCAGACAGACATTGAATGCACTCGACATTGGCCCCTCTCTCAGCTGTTATAAAACAGAGAACATTTAAAACTTGCTTTTTCTCAGCCTGAGGGGAAACCCATGGGAAAAGGGACCTTCAAGTACATTCTGGCAGAATTTAAATTAAATAAGGACACATTCTGTGACTCCCTAAATTTGATTAAAAAGCAGAAAAACAATAAGCAGGAGAGAGTTTAATGAAACCTATAAAAAATGTATCATCCCTGTGTTTTATAAATGCAAGCCCTTATCTGCAAGCCCCTAGAGTATTCTAGCTTCTATTTGTTTGAATACTACTTATTTCTCTCATAATTGCTTGGGTTTTATGAATTAATTTTCATTTTTCCATAATTTCACTCTTCCTAGAGAGCTATCTGGAAGGCTGTGAAATATGTAGTAGGTGCATATCTCAACATTTTGAGATTTCTGCCTAGAAACAGTGGCAGGGCTGTTTTTTTCTTAAAACCTAACATCCAGCCTTCTTCCTGGGAATCACAGATTGCATGTTGGTGTTTCAAAGGGCAAATAAGCCTCCAAGAAAAGTTGGAAAAAACCTCCTGTGGCTGGCCCCAAGAAGCAGCCTGCTGTTTTCCAGGAATGCTGGATTAGTTTGTGATCTACAGCTCCCTGTTCCCTTAGAGCTGTGCTTTTCCTCCCCACACCTTATGCAACAGCATCACACGACTTGAGCTCTGCCTAGGGCTGATCTAAGGCTACACTCCTGGAAAGCAGCACTTGAGGACACTCCCAGGAGAACACAGCTGGAGTTTGTGGGGAGTTTGTTCCTGTGGGCACCCAGGGAAGCATCCTGAGACCTGACCAAAGGCAGGGGAAATTCAAGATGTGGTAATGACTCAAACACTTTTTTAAGAGTCATGTTGGTACAACCTTGTAGTCTACCTTTTTTTTAACCAACCAGCTAATGACTATTGTTTTTATTCTGGTGTTACAGTTTTTGTCCCATCTGTGCATAATAAGTATATGGTAGAAAAACCCTGCCAAATTTAGAAAGCAGGTAAACAGTGCCATACCTTTATTTTATAAAAATAAGTTCTTACCAGAATTCTTGTGTGCTGCTCTGGGATTGTCCTCTACAAACTGCCTTTTCAGAGCTGTTTTGTTAGGGGGAACTGTTTACCTTCCAGTTGCACTTCTATATTGAATGTTTCCCAGTTATTTTACCACTGTAGGTATGATGAGATAGAAACAAAAAAAAAAAAAGTTTCTATTTCTTTTTCAGTCTCTTGGTGTCAGTGGATGCCAGGCCATTCCTTTATCTTCATATTGAGATTCAGACATGAATAAGATTTTATGTATAATTTTTATCTTTTTATATTGTTCCACTGCAGTGATTGTGGTTCCTTTGACCTGTCAGAAGTACAGGATTAGGGCATTCAAGGCCCTCTGCTGTGCAGCCACATTCCAGCAGGCCCCAGTGTCATCACGGGGGTTCACTCTGGCTTTGGAACCCCAGTGCACACCTCGAGGGCAGCTATGACCTCTGGATTTGTCTGTTCAGGCGACCCTCTGGTGCTCTGCACATGGGTGTCCAGCTCTGGGAAAGAGGAGGAGGAAGCCCAGAAATTCCATCCTTGTTCAAGGACTCTGACACCCTTATGTGCTATGGTGCCTTGCATAAACTGGTGGGGTGTCTCTCCCCCACTCTGAACTTAAATAAGCCTTTGGATTCCTCTCTTTTCTTTCTGCTCTCCTCTTCCTCCCCCAGCAGTCTCTGTGCCCACACCTGAATCATGTTTACATAGCCACAGCCATTGATTCATCTGGGCTCTTGAACAGTTTACACAGGACTTGCTGTTCTGCTCCAGAAAAGAAATCCTGTCCTGAATCTCACTTGATAGGCCTTAGTTGGTGTTTTTTTCCCCTCAAGCTTAAATTGGTTCCTGTGGAGAGTCCTGCTGAGAGGGAAACCAGCCTTCCAAGCTGCACTGCCGTAGGACTTGTTTGAAGCATGAATATTTAAACCTCATGAAAGGCAGACTAGATACTTCTGATGAATCATTCCCAGCTTCCCATTAAAGTCTGTCTGGAAGGACTTTCTTTGTGTGGCTGCCATCATGGTCCTCAGCAGTTCATTTGCTGAGGAGATGCTGCTTGAGGCCAAGCCAAATGTACTCCTGCTTTCCACAGGGCTGTCTCAGGACCAGTCTGTGGCTATGGCAGATTGAATGCACATGGAAAAGTGAATTGCTGCCCCACAGACTTGGCTGCCTCCACTATCCCAACTCTGCCACCCACACAATTCTCCGTGACCAATATTCCTGTTAATACTTTGATCCTCCTGTGGATTGCTGAAGGCCCGTATGCTGTGTCCTAGGAATTCCAGAAAAATGACCAACAGCAGTGCCTCCTCCAAATTTATGTCTTAACTCAGGGTAAGACCACCCATCCAAGCTCTGGATGCTTCCAGTTCCATCTCCAGCACTGACTGATGAATTAATGTTCATATGGGCCCTGTCATAGCAGTCTCCATTCCCGGTAGCTCCAGGACACTCAGGATCCAGTGCAAGTAGTTCTTAGAAGGTTTCTGTAGTCCAGGCCTTTGCACAATCTTCTTCCCTCTTCAGCTGCATTAGGCATAAATAGTTTTTCTCCTGAATCTTTGCCATTGTGGCCAGGGGCTCTCCTGACCTCTGCTGAGGGGGAAACGCTCTTTAGTCAGAGGTGTCTCTGTGGAGAAGAGGGCAGTGGGTGCCACAGGGATGCCACCTGTCCATGCACAGTCTGCCAGGCCTTGGGCTGGGCCAGGTCAGGTCCCAGCAGCTTTGTCAGCTCCCTCTGGAAGTTGTGGCTGGAGCTGGTGTCTGGACACTGTGTCTGGGCAGTGTAAGCATAGAGAGCTGGAGAGGAGGTTGGGGTGGGGACAAAAATGACAAGCTCTCACATTAGCAGCCTGTTAGTGTCAATAAAAGGGAGAGGCACAGGAAAGACATGCAGCTGAGGATAGAGCAGGGAAAGGCAGGAGGGAAAGCTGTGCAATTCCGTTGTTCAGTCACTTTCCATCTTGTGTCAGCATTTGCAGCAGCTGCCAGAGAAGCAATGAACCTTCTGTGTGAGGTTATATGTGCACAGCACAGGGATGTTGGACTTCTGTGGCACTGGGGCATCCACCCTCTCTGCCTTTCCAATTCTTGCTGCCTGATTTCATATCCAGTGATTGATGTGTTTAGAGCCCAGGGCAATGCATGGGGAAAGCATTCCTTCTCCACTTTGTGCATCCAAATTGTGGCAATTTTATCTGCAAGGAAGCCCTTGCTCAGAGGGACACAGATTTATGGTGGTGAATGGCAGTGTGTTTTTATGTGACTCTTTCATGGATTATTATGCATTTAATTTAATTGGTATTGTTTCACACTAACCTTTATTGACAGAGTATAATGAATTTCAGTGTGACAGTGGTTCTCCCTGTGATTGTCCCATAGGTACCCTTAGATACTTGACAGATAATGTAGAAACTTAGCTCCTCCAGGCTTGGAAGCCAGCTCCTTCCTGGAATAATTAGCAAAACATATTTCTGATCCCATCTCCAGGAAATTTAGTTGGTTCTTGTTTTCCCTTTCTGAAAGAAAGAAAAAATAAGTATACATTTCGTAATTATATCATTATCTCTGCCTATGTGAAATCAACCTGCAGTTTGGAAAAGGAAAAGAACCTTTTCCCTTTCTAATATGGCAAGACTGGCTAATCAACACAGTAAACTCCAGCTCTTGCCTTTAATCATGCAAATACTTATATATGCATTTGTTTACATGGAGATGCTTATATAAAGGTCTATATACGTACCTTCAAAAAAAAAAACCCACAGAAATCTTTTGAAAAAGCCCATAGTAACAGAGTGAGTAACCACATGAAATGGATGTAAGAGCTGTGGCCTTCCTTGCTCCACATCAGTGATGCTGCAATCTACAAGCTTAGAAACCCTAATGACTTTATTTATATACATAGACATTTATATATATTTCTTATATACATTTGATATATAGTTTATGCCAACTTTGCTTTGTGAATATGGTCAGAGTAGAAGAAAATTGAAATATTTTTATTTACTCTAGCATTTTCAGTGAAGACAAAAGAGGAATTTGAGAGAATGGGATCAAGGATGCAAAGTTCTTGCCCCGGTTGAGACGAGTTGTGAAAGATGTGTGACATATGCTGTTATTCTGAACTGGCTAATGCAGCCTTACATAGAAATAAAAACAAATATTACACATCAGGGAGTTACAGTGAAAGGGCAATTGTGTCAAAATAAGCACCATATTTTGAAAAGGTTTTGTTAGAAGACAAGTCAGTGCATTACAAGCAGCAAAACTAGCTCCAATTATGTGCAGGTTATGTTCTCTGTTCCCTGTATCTGGTTTCAGATATGTACATCCTAGTACTTAGGTTTTATCAGACAAATTGTGAGCATTAGAAAGAGTTATTTGCCAATTTTCTCACTCAAATCATCCCAAGAGTCTCGTGTTCCAAAGAGCCTGTGTTGTGGTTGAGCCACAGAGAAGTGAGGACTCTCCTCAGCGTGACTGACTGGTCAATTTGCCAGAACCAGCTTCTAAATGTAATGTGTTGTAAGCCCTAGACCTCCTTAACTAAGGCTGTTCTTTCTCCTTCACACAGGGCTGCCACGGAAAGGGCAGAGTAATGGAGCAAAGAACAGGGGGGAAGGGGTGCTTTAGGGAAATAGGAAAATAACATGATTAGGATGTTATTCTTTCTTCAAATATACCCAGAGCAGCTTTAAAAAATGCTCAGAAGGCTTTTTTATATCTAATGGCATGAACATAATTTTAATTTTATCCTTTAACTATACATTTAATCCAGCTACAAAATATGTGGGTCATTTGCAGCCAGTGTTTTCAAGGCAAAAAAGCCTAAACCTCCAAAAGCAATGCAAGCATTCCTTGGTGTTTTTTTCTGTTGAGCTGAATTACTTTGCTCTGAGTTGATATTTTAGCTGCCTTTATGTATCTACTTAGCAAACTTTAACCTAAGTTAATTTCATTATTACATCTAGGCTGCAATGTTTTTTAGTCACATATTGGAGAGCTTTTTTACTTCTCATGATATCTGAACCCAGCTCTGAATAAAGCTTTCAGTGTGGTCACTGGTAATCTGACCTCCTTTCACATGACATGACCACAAACTGAACTCTGCAATGAAGATTTTACTTCTTTGTTTCATCTGTCATCTGAAGTGATACCAAGTTTCCGTTGTTTCTGGGAAAACTCAAATCCAAGCTAAACTCCAACATGCTCTGTGGTTTTGATCTAAGTCAGAACATGCAGTTTGCAAATCTCAGGCTGCTCTGCTAGGAAAACATTGACAAGCATCTGCTTCGTTTTACTTACCAAAATCCTAGATTGTTTTAGTCACTGCCCAAGCTTTTGGCACACCAGGGGAGTCAAACTGGCCTGTCCTGTTTCTGCACTCTTTTAACAGCTTATGGCAGAAAGAGAAGCTCATACTGAACTGGTCATCACTCACTCTACAGCAATGGCACCACAGCAGTGATTTGTTATTTTTTTGGGATGTCCCATCCTATCTAAGCACACAGCAGGAGGCTGAAGAGGGCTGAGAAACCTCCAGTGAAAGCAGAGCCACAGAAACCCTTCCAAACCACACAGGTGCCACAGACTCTGCCCTCCAACAGCTGCAAACAGAAATAACTTTGTCTTACCCACCTCCCTGTGGCACTGTCAGGCTGAGACAGACTGGAGGGCTCTGCAGGACAGGGCCATGGCAAAGACACAAAACCTGGGTGTTTGTGCTAGTGGAGAGCTCAGCAGCAGCGCCCAAAGGCAGAGGGGAATTCAGGGGAGGCACAGGGGGGTGAGGAAAGATGTCAGCTTCTCTGGCTCCTGATCTTTGCAGGGCAGCATGGAGTGTGTCCCCTGGGCAGTGACAGTGACATCCTGTGGCTCAGGGGATATTGGGGAGCAGCAATGTCCTTTGTCATCCAGATGTGCTAAAGCTGCAATGATGGGGTTTGTTGCTGGGTTGATTTGGCTTTTGGATAGGGTTTTTCATTGTAACAGATGAGGAAGGGATCTTCCCATGGGATTAGGAGTGAAGCATTTTGAAGGGAGGGGAGTTGGGCAGGAATGTTTCCTTTACAGGAAGGGAGGACAGAAAGGAAGAAAGATGAGAGTTAGAGAAGACAGCTAGGAAGAGCTCAGAGAAAAACAGCATTGCCTCTAATCTATAGATCTCACTAGAGCTGTAAGCAAAATAATTCAAACCACTTGCTATTAAATGAGGAAATTTAAATCCTTTTAAAGACAACAGTTAGAAAAAACCCTTTTAAAAACGTTAGGAAAAAAATGAAAGAAAAAGTTGTCCTAATAAGATATCTTACGATCTTATGCTGTTTTAAAATAATTGTGTTTCCTGACATTATTTTATTGCAGATTGAACAGGAATTAGTTAGAAATACTCCTATCAGAAGAGTCCTGTATGTAATTCTGGTTCTTTCAAGACACTGAAATATCTGTAGGCCAGTTTGTCCTACTGCTTCAAAATGCCTGTAATGTGTTAGCAGAGTGCAGCTTATTTTGACACTGAAACACTCTTACTGAAACCTCAGTAAGAAGCTGCACAGTTGTGGACAGCATCAGAGAAAGGAGCAGTTAGTTCTGCTTAAAATCCTAAACTGACCCAGGATCTTCAGTCCAGTTGTTTCTGTTTCTCTGGATGGATTGCCCATTTTATCCCACTGTTGTACATCTCTGCAGTAAAGCACATCTTAAACAATTACATTTACAGACCCCCAATCTAATCTTTCTAAAGAATTGACTGCTGATATGTTAACCACAAGGCAGTCAGTTTGATTTCCATCACATGCAGATGTCCCTTGTTGTGTGGTTTCCTTTGCTGCAGCAGCACTCTGCGTCAAGGTGACACTGCACCAAACTACCACATGAAAAAATGTCGTGATGTGCTGATTAGCCTCTTCTCTTTGGGTGTTAGCTGATTTTTATTTTATTGATGTCCTTGGGGAAAATCTGATGTGTTTTTTCTCAGACTGCTTTGGATCTAAAACTAATATTGTCACAGATTATTAAATTATCTGGGCACATCTGCTGTTTCCATCTGTTAAGGAAAAGTGCAACTTCCTGCTTTTATTCTTTAAAAGTGCCATTATGTGGTTCACTCAGAAAATTTTCTATCTGGAAGAGTCCTTATGTTACAAACCTGAGACTTCTGAGCATTTACCATTGTCAATACTGCATAAAAAGCTACGCCTTTAAGGTGTGAACCCGCTCAGATATCCTTACTGTGTAAATTGATTTTTTTTCCTATGTTCTTCCAGTGGTTTTCTCATGACTCAGTGGGAATTCAGTATACAAGTTCCACAGAAATTCAGTGAAAAATACCAGACGGTATTTTAAGTTTAGGTGGGGCAGTGTAAAATGAGGTGTTTGAGCCACCTTCTTCCACTCCTGGACACAGGGAATTGAAGCCTGAAAAGAATGATTTGCACAAAAGCTTTGAGTGTTACTTTCAAGATTCAGGATTTGTAGGCTCCCCTAAACCTGCTGGAGGTGATGTCAACTCTTCTGTATCTGATCATGCTTTCCCTACAGGGAAACAAAAATAAAAAAAGAGTTCCTGTGTAAAGAATTTAGCTGGAAGTAGATAGAGCTGGACAGTTTGATTTTTTGATTTTGAGGGAAAGCTTCAGAAAACAAGGCATCTGCAATAAGGAGTCTTCTAAAACCCAGCCTTGCTGGGTGTCATGGTGCCAAGTTTTGGGTTTTCCTGATGGTACCAAATGAGGTATTAATTACTTATTTATTTGTTTTTAATCCCTGCTAAGGAAAAGGTCTTTTGCCATCTATTTTGGTACATAGTGGATTTCTTCACTGTGGTGAGGCAGAGATGGAGTATTATGCCACAAATCAAATTACTGAAGTGTAATTGAAAAACCAGCACTGCCATTAATCTATAACTCTCACTAGAACTGTAAACAAGATAATTAAGACCTTGCTATTAAACATGAAATTAAAAAAAAAAAAAAACTAATAATGGGAAAAAATAATGGAGTTAAAAATAAAAAGAAGTGTAATGGTAAAATAGTTATGCCTAGAGATACTTCACCAGGGTTTTCTTGATTTTGAGATCTGTAGAATACTCCCCCATAATAATTTCTAATTTCTTTTCTCAAGTAATGATTAGCAGAGGCTTCAAGGAATTCTGACTTCCCTATATATTGTGAATCTCACAGTATAAACTATTGTCTTATTGAACATGTCCTACTGTTTTATATCAATATATTACTCAAATCCATGGTTGTGCTAGTACCCGACAGAGCCATTAAATAATAACTTTGCTCAGGTTCTTTCATTATTTTCCATCTCTCGTTTCCCACTTAGTTTGAATGAGAATACTTCACCTGAACTGTCCCATTAACCCATTTTCAGGTTGCTGTCACTGCAACATTGCATGTGAGTGACTCTGTGAGCCAGAGAATAAATACTGGGAGAAACCCTAGCAGAAAACATGTGCAGTGATGAGTGACATCCAGAGAGTACCAAAAACTAGATAATGTAAAATAAGGTAAGCAAATATAATGATTGTGGTCTTGCAGTTGCATCTGCTTTCAACTTAAGCACTGTAAATAAGTGCACTAAGTATATAAAATCACAAGTGAGATAATAAATAGAGTCATAAGAACATTTACATTTCCATGCTTATAGAAAGCTATTCTGTACTTCTTATGCTGTATCTATTTTATGAGGTATCTTGTAACTAAAACAGGAACTCTGCATAATTGTGTATTCAAATATGTCAGTAAAAATATGCAAGAATTAAATCCTCTAGGATTATCTAAATTAAATTTTTTAGATTCTTATAACATTTCTGTTGAACCTTATTATTCTTTTTAATAAAACCACAGAGATTACCCAGAGACAGTCAGTTGTAGAAAAACTCCACAGCATTGCAGAGATTGCCACAGATAATAATAGCCATCCTATACAATCTTTTATCTCCATCCAGATCTCCATTTAAAGATTGAATACTTGGAGAAGTTTTAGACAGCTATGCAGAAAATCTGCAGTTTCTGGGTCATGGTTTCTCTTTTTTTCATCTCATGGTTCAATGTAAATAATTTTCTTTCCAGTTTTCTCTTGCCTCTTAAAATTTTTTTCATGAAAGTCATCAAGCTAATTTCTTATGAAACAATTATCTTCTTCCAGAAAATTCCTTACTAAACAAATAAACAAAGCCCATTTTTCTTTTTGAGTAACAGTTTTCTGTGTGTTGTTCAAGAAATAAGCGATGTCAATCAGGAGAGGGAAAGGAGAAGAAGTTATAAAATGCAGAGATCTCTAAAGGCCATGTGGAAAGAGGGTGCTGAAATTCTAACAAAAGACAGGAACTGGGATCTAGGACAAAGTTTTGTTGGATACTACTGCAGGACCAGAACAAAACCCAGATAAAATAATTAGAGTTTGGCCAGTCGGTGCAGTTCAGGATGAATGTGTAGAAAACAGAATAACTTCTCACATCCAGGAGATGATAGAGAGTCCAAAACAGTCCAGTTGCAGAAATTTGAGGCCACAACACAGAACGTATCACATGTCATGTTTGTCGCAGCACACACAAACCAGAACAGCAGTCACCCTCTGGGGAAGCACATGGTGGTTTGGAAGGGCCAGGAGACAGATCAGTGCATTGGCAGTCACGTGAAAGGAGCACTTTTAGTTTAGGAAGGGTGACAGGAACCCAAGCCAGCCAAGATTTTGAGATCTGTCTGCACCCTTGTTCAAAACAAACAGACAAAAACAGAAAATCAGATTTGTTTGTATAATATCTGGAACAGGGTCATATATGAAACAGAGGAAATTCAAAAGACAGAGATAAAAATAAAAGGATCTGAACACAGCCTTTGCCAGCCTTCTTTGACCTTGAAAGAGAGCATGTGTGCCTTTTCCCTGCTCTCAGTTAAGAAACTTTCTATTGCAAGAAATTTACAGAGTTTCCTTGCGGAAAAAGGTTCTTGATGTCCCCACGGAGGCCTTGCCATGTCTCAGTGTCCTGCCTGCTGCCCTGTCCCTGCTGTGGGCTCACCCTCTGTTCAGCCCATGCTCCATCCCTTCCCTGTGGTGCCCAGCAGGCTGCACACAGCTCCAGGGTATCTGCAGGGCTCCATGGACACGAGCTCCAGAGCATGGTGCAGTAGAAAATGGAAAGTTTCTTGGTTTTAAACTGAACAGAGATCTGCAAACCCTAATTTCATTGTCCCCATTTTCTGGGGACAATGAAATTAAGAGAACAAGAATCAGATAGTCATCAGATCCAGGGGGAAGTTGGAGCACTGAACAGAAGGACTAGGGGCTCTAAGTGACCTTTGAGCATCTGGCAAAGAAAAAAACCTCATAAAAAGGTTGCTTTTTAGCCCCAGTTGTGGAAATTACAAGTTGGACACAAGGATGTGAGATGTCTGATAGCTGAAGTTCTTCCTTGTGTGTGGCAAAAATGTACTGACTTGAGGAGTGAGAAACTACATGTCTCAAGTTTATGCAAAAACTATAAACCTGTCTAGTCTGGACTCCAAACTGCAATTTCTGGAACCCCTGTGAAGGACAAGACAGAGAAGTGGATTGAATTTATGAGAGTAGTCATAGTCATTAGACTACAATATTAGTTCTTAGCAGTCCTAGATGGATTTTTTTCCAACAACACTATTGATTCTGAGAAAAATGTGATTAAATTGCCATTTAGGGGTCATTTAAGGATTGGGATATATAATAGATGGCTTACATTGGCCCTAAATAAACAGCAAACGTCAAGGAAATTATTAAGGTTTTTGCTCGTGCCAAAGATTATAAAAAAATCTCTAAGGAGACCATGTCAGTACAATTCCTTGGAATAAGTACAGATAAGCTTAGACTGGGGGTGGGGAAAGAAAAGAGGTATTTGGCTTAATCTCAGACAGTAAGAATATACTTTCAAGACCTTGTTTAATCAAATCCACTTTTGCTGTATGCAGTGTATTCAAATGAGTGTCTGGCAGATGGCAGCAGTTTAGTGAACAACTTCACAGTTTTCTGTGTAGCATGAGGTAAATTCTAAGTATTTTTACCTTCAATCTAGCAGGTTGGTAAGAAAAAGATGTTCAAACAATTACTTATCAAAATACTAAAAAAGGCAACGTGAATAATTTGGCCAGCACTGAGCCACGGTGTCAGAACTATTAAAATACTTTGCACAATCCCTGGGGAGTGCAGCAAAGAGAGAGACCCAGCAGAGGAAAACACAAGAGGCTGAGGTCCAGGAGCTTCTATTTGATGAAAGTTGTATCTGTGGCAGCCTGGTGGGAAGCAGGGTGTGAGGGCTCAGGGTGTGAGGGTGCCACCACTCCAAAGGGCCCCTGGGGCTGTTTGGGGTGAAGCCAGAGGCACAGGGAGCTCTGGAGTGCTGGGGCCACAGCGTGTGGCTCATTGTGTCTGCCAGCACTGGTGTGGAGATGCATCCACAAGTGCTCTGTGCTGCAGGGCATTCACCAGGAGCAGTCTGTGTGAGAGCATTGAGGTTGTTGGCTGTGCTGTGACACCTTGGTGACCCAGGGATTGCTGTGATGTTTGGCAGAAAGCAGCTCAGCTAGCTGGGATCTGGGCCTTTGGGAGGGCACTGGGGAGGAGAGGTGGAGGCCTCTCTGGTAAAGGGGTGCAGGTAAGTGGATGCTCTGCAGGTGCAGAGAGCTCAGTGGTGATGAGTGGAAGGGCAATGAGGACAGAAAGCAAGCTTCTGGAATGCACATTCTTTAAAGGTCTGATTTTTAGTTACCTACAAAGTGTGGTGTCCCTGAATCCAAATTTCTTCCTTCATTTCTTTTAGAGCTTGAATAACTCCTTAGAACTCCTTTAGAGCTCCTTTAGAGCTCTGTAGAACTCCTCTGCTCTTGCCTGGCTCCCCCTGTCCCAAATGGTCATATCCCCTTCCTCCCTCACCTTCCAAACATTCTCCATCTCTCCATGTATTTCCTCAAAGCCTTCAGCCTTGCACCATGGTAGTGACTTTTAGTTCAAGGGTGACTTTTTAATGCTGCTAACCTCTTTTAAATAGGGCAGACAAAAAGGATGTAGCATTTAGACCAATTTTCTTATTTTCTTTCTGGGAATAAAAAAATCTGTGATCACCCACAGTGCAAAATCAAACAGCTTAATGATTTCTCTGGCTGAATAACCTTGGATCATTTTTAATATGACCGGTTGATGCATTGCACATCCCTCTGTCCAAATGGGAAACAACGTAGTCAGAAGCCAGATTTGCAGCTGATTTAAATTGGCATGGTTTGATTCTATTCAGCTGAGTTTTGAACAAAATCTAGCTATGCATCTAGCTCTCCATCCTGCTTCCTGCTCTCAAAACATTATTCTCAAAAAAATATTTAGATATATAACTCTATATTTTCCAGTTAATAGAATAAATTAGATTAAGGTGTCATTTTTACCATGTCATTTTTAATTCTATCATTTTTAATAATAGAATAAAAATGTCATTAAAATAGAATATTGAATTTTAATAATAATCCAAATATTATTTCACAATCATATTTAAACCACATACAACTAATTAATGCAAAGCATATCAGGAAATCCAGTTCCCACAGTTTTTTTAATAAGATCTGAGCAACTGGGCAAACAAAGGAATATTGTTTTATCATATTGATATAAAATCTCCACTCATACTAATTTGCTTAGTGAAAATCTAGAGGAAGTGTTGCATGGGGGTTGTAGGAGACTGCCTGCTGGATCATCTGCATCCAAAATACTGTGCAGTTTCCTCCTCCTTCTCAGGGAGGTGCTGATGCCTCAGAGAAGCATCAGACAAAATTAGATCATTATATTTTGTCAGGAGGAAGTTCAGCAACCCTTATTTTTGTATAAAAGTAGGATCTGCTTATTTTACTGTGAGTTTGTGCCTTTCCACATTTTATTTTCAATGTCAATCTTGTCCCTTTGTGACATCAAACTCAGTGATCAGCTGCATGTTAAGGTCTCAGTGGCTGGGTGAGGAGTGGAACCACTAGGACAGGAAGATGGATTCCAAACTGCAGTGAAGGAAAATGAGAAACCTTGGAACAACTGCCCCTCTTGTTTTCACAATGGATTACTGCCTATGTTTGGGTCTTCCATGAAAATATGAGCCCTAAGGAGCCATGCATGCAGAAAGAGGAGAGGAATATAAAAAAACGGTTCACTGACTGCAACTTGATTTTTTGGGGTTGGGGTTTTTTTTCTTTCCCTGCAGAACAGCCCACAGAAAATGAAAACAGTGTTTATGTGTTCAGCTGCAAAAAAATTACCATTATTTGCCATGAGAAGGTCAATGTGACCTAGAAAGAAATCCAGCAAGGACTGTCTGCTGTCCTTCTTTCCCACCACCACGGGGAAGCTGTCATTAACAGTCTGGCTTTGTTCCTTCCTGGGCACAGGACCAGAGTGAGACCCTCCCATCCACCCTGGGTGACACCAGCCTCTCAGAGAACATCACACAGTTAAAGCCCCCCTTTCAACCATGCCTGCTTAGGAAAAAAGGCACAGAAAAGACACGTGGATTTTCTTGTACATGTCAGTATTTAAGGGTCATTACATAAGCTGGCACCAGTGTCTTGGCTTTCTAGTCTCTGAGAATTGTGGTGACCATCTGTAAGATCTGAGTTCTGCAGCTGTATTCAATAAGACAGTGTTGGACTAAATCTTGGAAAAAAGTGCCTAATGCCAAATTGTCTATCACTGTCAATTTGGCTGTGCTTTAAACTTACAAATATAAATTTCCCTGAACAGTTGGGAAAGAATAATAAAGTCAAAATGTCTCATTAAGCAATGCATGCTTCAGCCTAATGAATGTATCACTCAGGAGATAAAGGATGGAGCATAATTAATGACACGTGATAACACAGAGATTGTCTGGACCACACTGACCTGTCTTTCAACTTTAACTCTTAGAAGAAAGAGGTTGCTTTACATAAAAAGGGCAAGTTCATCCAGGGCTTGTCCAGACCAGCAGTGCCAAATAAACCAGATGATGATAGTGGTGTCATGCAGATAGCAACTAAGCTGGCCTTCCATAAATTTGTAGGACATGAGAAGGTTTCTAATTTACTTTATGAGGCAGAGAGCTGCAGACAAAATCGAATGCAGCAAGTAAGAGCCTTCCAATTGTTCAGGTTTAAATCAGTTCTTGAGTCCCTGTGGGGGGAAAAAGCACATTAGGAAAGAAATCTTGAAACTATTCTTACTCAATATTGATGAAATTTAAGGCTGTCAAATGTCTACAGTAAGGTGGGAATGAGGCTGATCCTACATCATTCAATACCAATGAGATTTTGTCAATTGACTTTTTGCATTCATATTTAGATGCAGCAGATTTTGCCTTCTGATGGTTAAAGGTAGAGCTATCAGTTCTAACATAAAAGCATCATCTAGTAAAACTCATTGGGGAAAAGAAAACTGAGTGAAATGTTCTTGCTTACTGGAAAACTTGTGTTGGTACGTATTTGCTGTTGTATCACTTGAGTTGTAAATCTTAGTTAAAACAGGAGGCAAATTAATATTTATGGATGGAAGCATAAAAGCTAATGTAATATTGACACTTTTATTTCCTTTCAACTGGTATTTAAATCATGTATCATCTTTTTTGAAAGTGCAGCTGCTATTGAAACTTAATTAGCAAGATTAGCCTAAAGTGTAATGGTAAAAAGAGTAAACAAATGCAAAGTGATTATTTTTTCCTACTACTTCAGGATCATATTCATGTTATAAAACTGCTAAAAATACTTCAATTTTGGAAATTTAAACTAACAGGCTAGCTTTTAAACGAGCAGGCTAGCTTTAAAAAATAGAAATATAAACTGTCTTAGGAGGAGCTGCAGCTTGCATTAATCTGTGCTTGTGTGTTGTTTAGGTTGCTCCAAAACATTCAGCTTGAGGTGCAGCTCTGATTTTTTATAGCTTCATTTTGCAGTAAGTTCAAACAAAAATATTGGAAAAACATTTTGACATATATATACATATATATACGTATACATATATATATAAAATATGTATGTATGTGTATATATGTGTGTGTGTGTGTGTGTGTGTGTGTGTATTCATGCCTCAACTATGTAGCGAGTGGAGATTGTTTCTAACTGAGCCAAAATCAAAGAATTAGAATAAAGGACAATAAAATTTGCAGAAGAGGCATTCTGACTCTGACTAATGCAATGAAGAAATCTTTCACTATTCTGCAGTTTTCTCATGACAATCCTTGAGTCCCTGGAAGTCTGATTCTAACCAGCAGCCCAATAATCTCTCCGAGCCATCCTGTGATTTCCTCAGCCTTGCCTGTGAGATCTGCAGCCCGTTGATTTACAGGAGTTTGCAGGGGCTTTGGTGAGTTCTAGCTGCCTCTCCCAGCCCTTCTTCCCCCTCCAGGCATGTGTAGCCCAAAGCAGCCTCCCAGGCAAGGACGTGCTGGAGCAGCAGAGACAGCCCGTGCGGAGCATCTGCTTGGGAGCCTTGCTGGAGGCACATCCCAGCCTGATGGCTGCTGATGGAAAGCATCTGCAGGAACACGGAGGCCGTGAGTCATGGAACCTCCTGGGGCTCCATAACTGTGAAGCAAAGTGCCTGGGTCCTCCCCCCTGGCCAGCTGCTTTTACAAAACAACAGGAGGAGCGTGGAGCAGAGGCGCTTCTCAAACGCCCGCGCAGGAACGAGCGGCCTCTGCTCCAAACGCATGGCTCCCGTTTGCGTGGGCCCAAGTGGTGGCCCACTTATGGCTGTGAACAGGAGGCACAGGAAAAGAGGGAACATCTCTGTTTCTGCACAGCAGGAAAGCAGGCAGTACAAAGGGGATGTTCACAGTGTTCAAAGCAGAGCACAGGTATCAGAGATAGTTGATAGGCAAAGGTAGCTTTAATATGGCAAACCTTGTGGAGGGGGCAGCGTGACTGCACTAGAATTTACCCCAAAGGCATTATAAATAATCATGTCTGTTTTCTAAATAAGTGAAAACTCTTGTGGCTTAAGGTAACATCAGCAGCACTTTACAGTTGCCAGCATTGTACCAAGAAACCTGCAAAACCTGGTGCAGGACTTACATAACCATGATTAGCACATTCATCCCATGCAGGACAAAATGAGGCTCTGCCAGGTACTGTGCCAGCCCTTCTGTCCACAGCTCAGGGCTGAGTGTATGGGCATTGCTTTGCCACGGTAATGTTAACAAGAAAACCACAATTATCCTGCACAACTCTGTTTCTGCATCTAGGAGAGGTGTGTTATATCTTGTAAAGAAACAACTTGCTGGTGAAGCAGGGATAGATTTTGTTCTCAGTATCAATAGCAAGGATGCGTTGCAAAAGGATGGCATTTTTCTGCAGTTACTGAGCCACAGGGATGTATTTTGTGTGAAGTAATGTATGAATACTTTTCATCCATTTCTGTTGCTAGAGATTTCTGAAGCAATATCACCACAGATGAGCACAGTACCTATTTCCCCTGACTCTTTCCTAAGGTCCTCCATATTGACACAAAAACACATATCAGACAAAGGAATTTTCTGTGGTTTGGAGCCAAGATGAATATAGCAACTTGGTAAATACCCAAGACTACTCAAAATTAAGAGTTTAGAGAAGTTTTCCATATGGCAATAGTTGAGATACCACAAAATTTCCTGTTTCTAATGCAAGGGCATTGTGTGGAAGCTGTTGACAAACATGCTTTTTGTACTGGAAACCCCTGTATTATGTCTGGGTTTTGAACAAAGTTCTTCCATGCTTTAGCATGAAAAGATGTGACATGGTCATAAAGCAAGCATGTCAGTCATTTACAGTCTCTGGGCTACGCAGCGTGACTACAAAGTATGTGATGAGGCTGGGATCCTGTCAGATAGATGAAAGCTGAAAATTAGTGTCATTGGGGAGTGACTCCTGAAGGGATAGGCTAGAGGTCAGGCTGGAGAAAGAAAAGAAATGCAGGAACCCCAAGGCAGGAGGCAGATAAGGAGAATCTTCTCCTTTTTAAAAAAATGCTGGAAGACACACTGAAAGAAAAGCTGAGAACACAGAGGCTGGACTGTAGCCCAGGCTGAGTCCCACATCCTCAAGGAGTCTAAACAGACAATATTTGGAGTCTAGACATATCCAGCTGGTTGAGGGAAGTCATTATTCCTTTCCATGTGGCATTTGTGGAGTCACATCATAAGTATTGTGTCCCATTTGGGGTAAGCCAGGACAGGAGGGATGCTGACAAGTGGTGGGGATCCAGCAGAGCTCCACCTGGATGGTTTTGATGGGACCATGTTCATGTACAGAGGGGCTGAGAGGGATGGACTTGCTCAGCACAGAGAGCAGAAGGCAGAGAGCATTTTTTTGCTTCCTTCAGCTCCCTGGGGGTGAATGTTACAGGGAGAAGAGAGCCAGGCTCTTCTTGGAGATGCAAAGCCAAGGAATGAGACAGAAAAGTCATGACTTGCAGCCAGGGGAACACTAAACACTGCCTGTGCCATAATGGGGAAGTGGGGAATGAGCCTTACTACACGTGGTAACCAAAGGGTAAATGTCTCAGCAGGTGGTCCCAAGGCCAGGGAGGAGGAATGAGGAGTAAAACTCTTAAAACTTGCCATATTTTTATGCTGCCTTGTTTTTATACTTCCACCAGAAGTAAAACAGCCTTGTCTTCAACTCACAAAGCTAAACACTACCTGGCTCTGTTTGTGGTTGCATTTCAAGTCAGGATTGGGCATCTTTGAGGGGATGGTCACCAGCTCTAGTTTGTCATAAATGGAGAAAAAAAAATTTGAGCCAAATTTGTGATAATCAGCTTGTCAGAGTGTTTGTACTGAATATTGCTCATTGCACTATTTCTATGCTTGCAGATGGAAAACCCAAATAGGGCCTTGGCTCTGCTTTGGACACGAGTGCAGATGTCAAAATTGTCTGTAGACAATTTCTGATGTGGCCAAAGAATGCTATCTATAAATGTACACAGTCATTTCACTGGCATTTATTCTATTGTTTATAAAGAAATAGACTGATAATAGAATGAGAATTTGCATGCTTATAATTTGTTGGCCTGTAGAAAATTGTTTAAGGAAAAAAAATCATGAAGTATGTGTAATAAGCCTGTTCCATTTTATTTCTCAGTCAAATTTCATTTGGGCTGTTTATTTATTTATTTATTTATCTATTTGATTTTCCTCTCAGCTGTACATTCTGGAAAATACTCATGAGATGTGTGTTCTGAATGCTTTTGTTTAGCCTTAGCTCTCATGGCCATCTCAAACACAAGCATACTTGTAAGTTGATAGACCTGGTGCACATACTTTGTGCTTTATAACCTGGTGTGGCATCTCATTCTTGAGGTGTGTTTTGTTTGAACTCTGGTTTCCTTTCCTGTGGTGTTTTTTTTTTTTTTTTTTGCTAATCTGTAAACCAAAGTAATCCTTCTATCCTTCTGCTTAATTTAGTTCCTTTGTTGAGAAAACTAGAAGGTTTTTGAATTGACATGTTCCTATGTGTAAAATAGGCTAGTGTTTCTTGTCTTGAGGTGTGTTTTGTTTGAACTCTGGTTTCCTTTCCTGTATCTTTTTTTCTTTGCTAATCTGTAAACCGAAGTAATCGTTCTGCTTAATTTTGTTCCTTTGTTAACAAAACTAGGTTTTTGAATTGACATGTTCTGATTTTTAAAATAGGCTAGTGTTTATTTTCTTCAGCTGTAGTGTCCCATGTTGTGACCTGCAGCCACCTACAGCTTTTTCTCCTGCTCAGTGCTTTATTACTGACTCACCTCACTCCAGCACTGTGTGCTAGTTAAAAAGCAGCAAATGGGACTGAGGCAAATGGGTTTGGCTAGGGGTCAGTTTGGAAGCACATTGTTAAGTTTTCAGTGGTTTCCATTGCAGACTAAAATAAACAAAAGGCCTGTCCACTTGCATGCATGCTACTCATGTGAGTAAGGGATCTTAAAAGGTCTACTTCTCTTTTGTAGATTGGTTTTAGGTGACCAAAAAGGAACTGTGGATTTTATCCTTGTGCTAAATATAGTTACTCCATGGTCTTAAGTGTGTAGATTCAACTAAACTGTCTTAAAACCTTCAATTAACTTCAATTTAAGCTACATGAGGACTTACAGCTATAAGCATTTTTGATCAGGAAAATCTTTTGCTCAAAGTTTGATAAAAGCATAAAGAAATGTATTTCTCAGAGGTTGCATATATCCACAATAGCAATTATTTCTGTCAACCACAGCTAAGTAAAATATGGCGTCTGTTTTTTGAAAGACATCATTACCAAGCAAAGCTGTTATTTTGTGCTTCAACATCCAACAGTGCTTGGATACATTATTGGCTTGTATTGAATGCAGATCATTTCATTTCAGATCCTTTTGGCTTTCATAGAAAACTGGCAAATGGAGTAAATATAAAACACTCTTCTGGCCACTAAAGCTTTTTATGAGTAGATATGCATAAACATGCAAGTTTCTTTTGGAGTTCCTCCCTAAACATCTCAGTCTCATGGAACAGGGTCAGACCCTATGGAAAATGGGCAAGAATTTGAGCCAACAAACCCCATAATTGTCCTGATTGTGTAGGAGGCCAGGCCCAGCAATGGGAAAGATGACTTTGTGTCAGCTTGGATTGCTGAGACCAAATCAGACATCTGACAAGCAGAAAATCCTCCTCATCTGCATCAGAATCCTGTATATATTGCAAGTTCCACTAAAATTGCTTTAAGGGACACAATTCACCCCAGACCACCTCCTAGAAAAGACTCATATTGAAAGCTCAGGATATGTACAGATCCATTTTACAAAACATCCTGAAACAGTGAATTCAATCTTTTTTCATCTGCGCTCATTTTTGTGCTTTATTTAATTTGCATTTTTAGTCATTTCTTTGAAAATGATCAATATTAAAATACACTCTATTAACAATTTTGCTAACAAACTGGATACTTCAGCTTTATTCTTTAATTTGAAACAAACAAACAAAAAAAAAAAAACCTAAAAAACCCAAAAAACTCTAAAAAACAAAACCCACCATCTGGGATGATTATAACTGTTTATAAAACTTATGAAGTTTAGTGCAGTAAAAGCCAATTAGATACTTCTTTTGTTTAAATCTTGTCTTAGAGCTGAGAGAACTCTTGGCTATAAACTAAAAACTCTTAATCAGGATCCTCTTTAGCGATTTTCTTTTATGTATAGGGGATTTCAGTAGGGATAAAAAACTCTACAAATTCATATTCCATTCATGACAAAGTCCACATGTACATCTCCACGTTGTTGTTTTGCTCAGAGTGCAAAGACACGTGAATGACAAACTGCAAAGATGTAAAATGAATAACCAAGCCACCAGTGGTAGAGCAGGACACTGGGATTTGTTTGCCTTTGGTATGAAACATAACATTTCTTAAATTCTGTGCATTACTTGTGTTTTAAACACACTGAAAAACACTGGTGTGTGCAAACACAGTTACTGGCCTCCCCACACTGTTTTGTTCAAGAAGAGATGAAGAGGCATCACACACAGCAAGTGACAGCTGGACCATTGAGGGCACTTGTAGGACCTGCTCAAATGCTAAGGTGAGAGAACAGGGCATTTTTTTCCCCATTTCAGACTAAATCCTGTCACAGATTGGTGACATGCAGCAGCAAAATTCAAAAATAAGACAGAAAAAGATATTAGGAAAGATGGATCTGTTGACACAGCTGTGTCTTAGGATGACTATGGAATAACACATGGCTTATAGCTGGTCAAGAGCTTTGAGGAGAGAAGGGGCCTTGATGGGCAATTTTTTTACAGGGAGAATCACAAGCTGACCTGAGGGAGTTTTCTTTCTGGGAATTGGTGAACATGGATTCACTGACCATGTCGTGAGCATGTTGCTGAGTGCTGGATGTGGGATAAATAATGTGTGATAAAGTCATCCAGTTCCCCAGATAATCTTTGCCAACCCTAATGAACAATAGTATAAGAAAAGAACAATAGCTGGCATGTTTATAGGAAATTTGGCTTATTGCTACTTCTGTCTCAGTTGTGTGTGACAGAGATTTTATATTTCTGAGCTATAAAAATGAGGCTTAAAAGAGCAACTCCCTTAAAGGCTGGAAGAACATGCAGGTCATACAGATGGCAGCTTTGGCCAGTGTGAGAGATGGAGCCTGGACCTGCAGACCTGTCAGTGCCCCAGGGCTGGGAATCTGTTCTTGATGCCCACATAGTGTGGATTATTCACCTGCTCACTCCATGGAGCACTTGAGTTTTCTGGGTTTCAGCACTGTGCCTGCCAGTCTGAGTCACACTGGAGTTGCTTGTGTTTGCAAATCCCATTTGGCAGTCAGCTGTCCTGCTCTCACCTATGAAACTTGTGCACGATTTTCTGCTTGAGATGGTGTTTTAAAGTGCCCAGTTTAACCTCATGTCCTCTCAGCCACCTCTGGGGTTCTCATGGGGTGGACTGATCACTGCACTGATCCTGAGCTTGTTCTGTGTCCTGCTTTTCCATTTCAGCCACTGAATTCTAAATTGCTACACACAGCAAAATTAGACTGTTTCAAATCAAGTTTAAGAGCCTCCTTGATAAAGAAGTGCTTCTGAGCTCTCCAGCATCCTGCACAACAGGGCTGCTAGCTGAAAAGGTGATCCATTATTCATTTGGGTAGCATCTTGCTCAAAGACACACATAGGACAGCTACATTTGGCATGACCCTGGAATGTTTCACAGCAGTTTTGTTTTTATCCAGATGCCTGGCAGCCAAAGAGACAAGCATGGATCAGCACATGCTGTTGCCTTGTATGACTAAATAGGTCCTGAAGGTGGGAGTTCCTTGCTTTCCCTAGAAAGAGATGGAAGGCAGTTTCATCGCCCAGAATTTCTTGACTTGAAGCAGCCAATGAAGCCTCCCACAGGCGTGAAAAAACCTGGCAAAGAGCTCTGTGCCAGACTGCCAGGAGCAATTGGGGAGTTATCCACTGGACACACAGGTAGGAGCTATGGAGACATGGCAAAGAAGTGTTTAGGATGAGAATGGTCTCTGCCCTCTGCAGAGCACTAAAAAGATGTAACAGATGATGGCTGTTGTATCAGTTGCTGGTTTTGGATTTTGGGATAGAAATGTGCTGTCTGCTGGCCCACACCTCTCACACAGCCCCCTCTCAGCAGTGCTAGGGTAAAACACAGGGTGGATTCTGCTGGAGAACTCCTTGTCCCAGGAATATCATCACACAGCAGGAACATCCATCACAGCCACGAACAGACATTTCCCAAGTACTCATTGCAATTTGCTTGCCTAATTAAATGGGCAGAATTGCTTCATTCCACTTCTGGTATAAATCTTTGATAGTTTTATCAGTATCGTGCTGTAAACTTTAATGCTGTAATCAGCACAGACATATCTGCCTATTTCCAGAGCATCTGGAGGGCCAAAACCTTACATTTTTATGTGCAGTTGGTTAGATCACTCGCACAGTCTCTTTTCTAAATGGTACTTTATTTGCAATTTTAATTTCTCCAGCCATCCCCCTGTTGCTGGTGAGTCCTAATTTGATTAAAATATTATTTTTTCCTTCATTTCCCTGCATTTTTTTTGAGTAAGAGTCAAATTCATTAGCTAATAGTGTCAGAGGTATGATTTGTTGACAGTTATAAGTGTTAAACCTGCAAACTGAAAACTCTTATAGGAATAAAGCACTTCAGTGTAGAAGCTGTAGGTGATGAGACCTCTTTGCCCACTGTGACCTTTCCACACATCAGGGAACACTCTCTGTCATTTGTTCTGCTACCACAGCAGAAAATCATTTCACAAAGTAGATATTTGGGTTCTCCAGTCTTTATTATCCTCCCAAAATGAACAGAGATCTTAGAGATCAGAGATTAATGTCAGAGATCAATAATACCCGTTCAAAAAATTATCCTACTGATCTCTTTTAAATTCTGTTCAACTATTTGAAGCAATTATGGTACCTAAAGAGAATTCCAGGCACTCTGATTACATCTTGTCTTCTCTTCCTGTTCTCTCATCTGACTTAAAGCTAGTCTCCATTTTAACCTTTTAATAACAATTTTATCTATCTTGCAACTTTGTGAGATGAATAATAAGTCTTCATAAATCAAAACAGTAGTACTGTGTTCTACAATCTATCACAACTTTTCAAGGGGATATTTGTACTAACAAGATAAGATTTGAGGGGTTTTTGGGGCTGTTTGGTTGGTTGGGTTGTTTTTTTTTTTTTTGATGGAAGAGCATGCACATGGTTTAAATACCTTCACAGGGGATATAATTTTTTGTTTTTAAATAGCCTCACAGGAGCTTGCAATTCACAAGGCAGTTCTAGTCATGCAAACAAGGGGAAAAAGTACTTTTCAGTCTGGATTGCTTTTAGCAAGCGAAGAATTCCTAAGAGTCTCAACTACTTAAGCCCCAGCAACCCTGGAGGTGTCAGCTTTGACTAGTAGAGGTGAGAACCCACATTTATATGGGTCCAGTGCAGATAACCTGTTTGAGAAGTCAGGTGCAGGGTTTGCTGAGGTGCTGATAAGAGAGGTTTTACAGTATCTGCTTTTGAGCAGGGTGAATCACAAGAATTTCTAAGTATATATAAGTCAGTGATGAAGAAAAAGCTTGGGAGGATATCCTTAGCTGTACATTTTAATAATAATAGAATGAAAAGGTGAAAGATTAAAGAGCAAAACTGGATCAATAAGGGTAAAACAGGCCTTTAACATAAGTTCAAAAAGAATTACATGCTTAAAAACCTGAAAAGTAGTTGCCGAGTTAAGAAATTATAATTTGAACAGCACTAATAGATATAGCACATAAAATATCCTTCTAGTTTGGACATCTGCTGCTTCCCTCTTGTCTCAGCTTTACTGAGAATGTCTCTCTGTGCACATTAAACAGGCTGCCATCATTAAAGCACAAAAAGGTAAAGTTCTCTGTCTGCAAAAATCCTTGCTTGAACCTCAGTTAATGCCATAATAAACACATAAATTGTTCTTAAATAATTTATCGTTATTTATTAAGAAAAAATTATCATTGAAAGCATATTTTATAAATTAATTTAATCCAGTAAAATGGTCCATGTCTGAAGTGCAGTTCCCAGCACTCTTTAAAAGTAAAGTCAAAGAACACTTTTTTCTTAGGTGAATTAATTACTAACTCTGGTCATGCCTTGAATGATGTGGCACAGACTTTGTCATTCCTGGTAGAGTGTTTTTGAATGCTGCATTGAAAGACCATAAATTTAAATATTTGTGTTTTCTTATCAAGTGTATTTTTTTTTCCTTAGTACTTCATTTATTTCCCTATTCTAAAAATATCTCATACAGGATTTGAGTTATACTGCAACTCCAAACTTCTTTTTCTTTAATATATTTCCCACCAATTCTCTGTAGTCAAGGGCTGAAAAGTTCAGGACTTTAACTTTCTTATCTCTTGCCTTATGCATACATAAAAACAAAACCTGTTAACTAGCAGAAAAAGGGTCAGAAGAAATGAAAACAAACTTCATACTTGGGTGTGCTTGCTTACTTTCCTCCCCACTGAAAAAGAAATGGGAGAGAGTCATTCCACACTTCTCTGTTTGACTAAGACAACCCTTTCCTGATTAATATAATACAACAGATTTCCCAGGGGACAAAACATCAGGCTAACAAAATGAAAATACAAAAGAAGTGTGGGGAATGCACAATTGGTACATAGTAATAAAACTATACTCTGTTACCCTGTTTTCTCTAATGCTATCTCGTGTGGGCTATGAATGAAAAACCATGGCACCCTACATGTGTACCACCATTTCCAGATTAATTTACGCTCTTTAAAGAGAGCATTAAAATAATGTAATGTAACTTATGGAGGAAATGCTGTGGACTTTATTCTTGTTTTGAATTTATGGAAAAAATGTGTGACTGACCAAGCTCATGCTATCTTGAGAGACATTCAATCATGATACCAATTTTATAAGCCTTTTCCTAATTAATGAGAGATCTCACTCAGTAAGAAAAAAGGCATTTGTTGGAAACCACCAATGAAACAGTCAGAGAGCTGATAGTCATTAAGTGGCCCATCATTTGGGTCTCTGCTGTGCTTTTGGGTCTCCCTGGTCTGATTACAGATTTACTTGCAATTTAGTGAAAGTGGGCTTAATTTTTTTGTGTGTAATAGGGACAGCTTTTCCTTTTTTAAGATTAGCAAATCATTGGAGTACAGACAGATCTTCTGGCGTTGCTGCAGAGGTGACAGCCATGGGGTGGCTGGGTCACAGGATAAGCCTTGCATCCATCCACCCACCCAGCAGAATTATTGGGATGGATGGATGGATGGATGGATGGATGGATGGATGGATGGATGGATGGATGGATGGATGGATGGATGGATGGATGGATGGATGGATGGATGGATGGATGGACGGACAGCCATAACGTGCCTCTGCATTTCCAGTGCAGAGAGATCCCATTAAGATGTTCAGCAGATCCAGCAGATGCTGTGCCAGCCCACAGGGTTACCTCCTGCACTCTGGAATGCTTCCCAAACAGGAGCACTACACCTGTCTTCTCCCCAGCCTTAAAACATGGCTCAGGCTCTTTGAAGTGACAAGTGAGCATGAGGCATCACTACAGAGAACAGAGTAACTCAAGCTAAAGAGGTGGATTGCCATCAGAAAAATTGTGTTGAATAAGGCAGATCCCAATAGGATCATGAATGTCATTCTTCTTTTTTTCAATTTTAAAGAGTGAATACGCTTGGCACTTCAAGGAAACCAGAAATCCCTCCAGACATGTTAAATTCCAATTCAGCTTTATATTATTAAGTAACTAATGTGATTCAGCCATCCCTGTAAACACAAAAAAGTGCTGAGCACAAGCAAAATAGCCCTTTTTACCACGAATAGTCTTTGTTTTCAACTTCATGGTATCTTTCCCTGCAACAGTCTACAGAGGATGTGAATTCCAATAGTCCATTTTCTAAAAATAGTGAAACACACAGTGTAAATATTCTGCTTTCACTTTCGGGCTGTGCTACCCAGACAAAGACAAATGACACTCTAATGGATATTCTTATCTCTTTTACATTAAAAAAGCCAAACCAAACCAAAACAAAACCAATATGTTTTGGTATGCAAGGATTGTTCTACATGCAAAACAAGAAAGTGAGGCAATAGAGTGCAGAGTAGCCCAGTCCTGCACTAATAATGATGTCCTGCCTCCTAAACCTTTCTGGGATGACAGGATTTAGAAGCTTACACATCAACCCAAATGAATGCTGAAGAACATTCCTAAGTGCTTTGATCATAACAACTGTCCTGTGACAGTCACCTATCCTGACCCTTAATGTTCAGGGTGTTTACACAGAGAGCATTTTCCAGAGGGTTAGGATGCATCTTCAGGCAGAACGCTGTGACCCATGTGGGGGTTCCAGACAAGCAAACAAAGTGCAGGAGGACAACAGGCAGCCAGAAGGCAGGGCTTGGGCACAGCCCTGCAGGAATCCAGCTGTGCAGCTTCTGCTCTGAGCTGGGGCAGTTATCCTGCCATAGGGTTGGATGTGCTCATCCAGAGCTGTGACGCTCTGAGCCTTGTGCTGGGCTTCAGGTGGGACACATGGCTTGACTTTTTCTGGGCTGTGCAGCTTTTTGCACTTTCATGGCTTGCTCACAACCAGAGCTACTTTTGAGTTGAGGATGCTTTTAGCCTTTCAGCTTGAACCTCCTGCTCCCAAGAAAGAACACTCAACAGATACTTTTACTCATTGTAACTTGCTCTGTGTCACATTCTTTCCCCGTTGGAAAGGTTATTTCAACATCTCGCTGATTTGTTGCATTTGCCTTTCCTTGCTCTCTGTCTGCTCTCAGCACAGGGGCAGCCAATTGCTTTGCTTCATTGAAACCTTTACTGTAAGAGGGCTGAGATCACTTTCCTGAGCAGTATTAGGTGGGAAGCACTGCCCGTGTGTTTTGTGTCCCAGTACTCTTTCTCTGCTGTTATTTAAGGACAACTGCAAGTGATGTAGTCATATGTAGAGTAATTGCCAGCCCTGAAGGTTCTTGCTAGTGATTTATAAACTCTGCCAGTATAGTTAGAGCACTTCTACTACAAAACCTTACATTTCTTACCTATTTATAACTCTGCCTGCCTTATTTTAAAACTTGCCCTTTTCTTCTGGTAGCAAAGGCTCACCAAGATAACAATACATTTTAATGACTGATTTTGTGGAATAAACCTAAGAAATAATCTCTGCAGGAATTTTATCATCCCAGTTATCTGGTTTTAAGGATGTTGCTTCTTTAAGATTGAGACAAAATTGTGCAATATTTTCTTTCAACTCCTAATCCATATTTTCTTCTGTTCCAGTCTCCCCACTCCTAGGCTGCAAGTGTAATGATTTACAAGATGGATCATTAGAAAGCAGAAAGGTCTTCCTGCTGCTGTCTGCTGGTCACAGACAATTCCACTGCAGTCTTCCATTCAAAACAGAACAAGCTGCAGAAAATAAGTGTTTCCATGCAAAATAGACAGGGAAACATCTGCCATGGAAAACAAGAGATGCCAGTAAATAAATAAGCTTCAAAAAAGAAGCTGTCCACCCTCTTTCATCATAGAGAGGAACAAAGAATATTTGCATCTCTCTATAGTAAAGGTAAATGAAAGACTATGCTTTTATGAAAATTTGTCCACTCTAACTTCTGAAGTCTTCCTCAGCCTGGTGAAGGAAACAATGCCTTTTCTAAGTGTCCTGAGGTTGAAGCTCTCAGCCCACCATGATTAAGTTCAGAAACATACATATCATATGTGATATTCTATTCCAGTTTCTCCAGGATCATATTTTTCACCCCAGCAAAGATGGACAGATGTGGTCAAGAAGAGTCAGAGCAAATCAAATCTGTGTAGAGAAATTCCATGTTGCAGAGTATAGGTGGCAAAGAACTTTCTGGTCCTTTTTGGTTGCAATTTTTAAGAATGACAAAAGAGGAGATTAATCATATGGTTACACTTGCTGCATGTGGAGGAGCTGTAGAGCAAATAACAGTTTTACTGAATCCGCAGGCAGCTCTCTAATTCTGTTACTTCTGCTCCTGAGGTTGTTTTTTTTTTTCCAAGACTTATAATCTATGCAGAAGAAGAGCAATCAAAATCTCCAGATTTGTAGAAGTAATGTGATAGAAGACGTAAAGAAAGGTCTTAAGATCCCAGATAAAGACTAATGTGTATTGATTTTTTAATTAAGTAAAAATTAGATGCAATGCTGTTTTTCCATTCTTTATTACTGTGTCTTCCTAAGGAGAAAGGTTTGAATTCAAATGCAAAGAGAATTCAAATCAAGGGATTTCAGTTTGGTCTCTAGTAATCCAGTGTTTGGGGAATAGGATGCTTTCCTCTATTTTAAACTGAATTGTTTGTGTACCAAACACACAAGGTATTATTTCATTCCACAAGGCAATACCAAAGTCAGAGTGATTGGCAATGACCTGGTTTTTAAAGTGGAAAGAATTATAGCAGAAATTGAGGTTTCCTCATAGGATTTTATGATTCAGAAAAACAATTCATGCCATATAAACAAAAATGCTTCCAGCCTAAAAGCATGTAGTTTTGTAGAATGATGATCCCAAAATGGCAAATGGAATTAAAAATTTATGGTAGAAATCAATGTTAGATTTTATATTCATGTTACTAATCAGAAGTTGTGTAGTATGTAAATGTCATATATAATAAAGGGAATAAAATGTGCTTTATTGGCTGGATTTTGCCAGAACAATACAATTTATATAAATAGTTTGTCTCAGCTAGAAAGAATTCAGCAGTATTCTCAGAGGAATATTTGTTCTATGCAAATCAAGCTGGACTGAAAGCACGTTGGATGCAAAAAGCTATAGCATCCTTTGCTGCATCAATCTTGTTTGCCCCCACCCGAGCCCTGTACGTGTCTGAGGCCGTGTCCAGGCACGCCGGGGCCCTGGCAGCCACTCAAGGACTCCATCAGACACGGAATTTCTCCGTGGCTGCACCCACTGGCAGGCTCTGTCTGGCGAGGCTCCTTCTCATCAGCTTCCCCTCCTAGGGTCACTCCAGGCCACAAGGAGCTGGCTCAGAACAGGCTTCTGCCTCACTTGACCACAATGGGAAAAAGGGAGGAGAGGCTCTCAGGTATCTTTCCTGGGGAAGAGAAACCAGCTGCTCCTTCCACTGGGACCTTGTGGCTTTGGGGGGAAATTTGTTTAGATTCCTTTAGTTTCCCCTTACCATGTGGTTATTCCCCCTGGCAATAGGCACCTGCTCTTGGCCACGTCTCTGCCTGCCTTGGGAAGAGAGACGTGCAGGAATGGCCAGTGCCTCTCCTGCTCCTGCTTAATGCTCTTTTTCAGGGTGTGACCTTATCCTTTTGTACGTGTGGCATTCCTTCATATTCATATGGTCCATTTGTTGGACAGAATGCATCTTGCTATTTATTTGGGATTCACTGCCTGTGCATAAGGTCAAAAGTGAATAACGTGATAATTCGGCTTGCAACCTGTTCTGAGAGAGCTTCGTAGCACTTAGTAGAAAGTCCATGATCCCTGCTACATCTTTATCAGCTCTAGGAGATACCAAGTCCAAGTTTCCAAGTTGGAAAATCTCCAAAGACCTGAACATATGCAAAACAACAACAAAAAAAAGTAATCTGGTTCTTATAGCTGATTTTACTAGTAATTTTTATTCTATTTTAATTATTTTTAGTGTTTTAAAGCCACTTATTAGATCTTAGTTTGCATTTATCCATCTTGCTTATCCTGTTGTCACTTAATTATGGGATTGAGGGACAGTCTTCCAGAAATTAAGTGCTGCATAACTTTGAACAAGTTGTCTTCTATTCCTGTGACTTTGATAGACTGTGTGGAGTGGGGAGGAGGTGCTAGGGTGAAAGGGGAGAGCACTTGAGTGAGAAGTGTTTTTATAGAGAGATAGAAACTATCTAACAGTGTTTATATCAGTAAAGAAATATGTAGTCACTGAAATGGAAAAGATAAGGAGTCTGAAAATTCAAAATAAGTTAACAGCTTCTCAAGAGAAATTTGGAAAACTGTTGGGTTTCTATGCCTCTTTCTTTGGTTCTTATGGCCTCTATTGCTGCTGGTTCAAGTTAGGTGAGCTGATGTTTTTGATGATGAGTTTTGATGATCTGATTTGGGTGAGAGACAAGTGAGAAGTTCTTAAAAACATTAATTTAATAACACCATTCTCCCCAGATCACTAGAACTGGCTAAAATGTGCAGCAAAAAATATTCCTGTTTCAGCTGATAACTACATTTTGTGTAAATGCAGACTTTCAGGTCTCAAGTATCGGTCCTGAATGAAATACAAAGTGGATCATTTACAATATTTTATTTTCAGGGGGAAGTTGATACGATGACAAAACAGTTGTTTCAAAAGTTTTCTTTGAGTAACCACCACTAAATAGAGTAACTGCCTTTGGAAGAGGTGACAAGCTTCTGAGCTTGCTCTTGCATCTGGATCACCCAAAGTGATGTGCCTGCACAGGTTGGGTGAGCAGTGGGTGCTGCCTCAGCCCTGTAATTCCAACTCAGGCTCCAGTGAAAGTGCAGCTTCTCCAGCTCCAGTGCAGATGTTTTCCATACAGGAAGCCTCTAATCCAAACTTTCCCTCTCTCCTCTTGCTGGCCTCACATGGCCTTGTCGTGCTCTTTGCTCATTCTGAAACAATTATATACATTTGAATGGCAGCCAGACCGATTGCAGCCTGTTTTTCAAAAATTAACCTGTTGTTCTGACAATTGCATTTAGCAGAACATTCAAATCAACCAGGATGAAGGTAGAAAATAATTTAATTTTTCTTGTTAATGAGCTTAATTATAACAATCCACTAAGTAAGTCCTGTTTCTTCTTCACTCATTTCCTGCAGGTCCCACACTCAGGCACGAACCATGTGTATGTATGCCTTTATCCATACCAGAAAATTTCCAGATTGCACCAAGGAGGCTTTGCCAACGCATTTCTCTGAAGTGCTTCTACTTCTAAAAGAAAAAATCAAGGTGAATCCTGAAAGATGCTGTACAGCACTTTGCTTGTGTTATAACTTGTAAAGCCCAATTCAACAAACCAGTTTTCCTGTGATGAAATATTGTGTTCTTGCTTTGAAGTGACAGGGTGTTAGGGTGACATGAATCTCTTAAAAAGTTTCATAGCACAGCTCAAGAGATTTGTTTTCAAGGACTTACATATTCCCTGTGTTTGCATAATTAAGAGACAGATTTGTATTTTTTTTCTGGTGCCAAAACACACAGGAAAGTACACATAATTTACTGGAATACAATGGGATAAGGGAACCCTCTGAAGTATTTTATTTAGGTTTCTGTTCTGGTTTGTATTTGCTGATCTTTTTTGAGTGTTTTTTTCTGGCAATTGGAATGGATCTGAACTTGCACCATCTCAAAATTTATAGAGCCTGTGAACATGTGTGCGGCGTGGGTGGCTCAGCAGTATTTGCTGGATCCACAGAAGGAAACTTTTGCATGTATTAAGATGATAAATTTCACAACTGCTTTGAAGGTGAGCAGGAACAGTCTTAGTACTTGATTGATTGAAAAGACCTGTTTAAGGACCACTATCAATCACATATATTTTAATTTGCAGATTTCTAATTTGCCCATTGTGTGGCTTAGTCAGAACATGCTTCATGCAAACTAGGGATTTATAAAAAAGTCCAAACACTCCACGTTTGTTTGTTCCCTCCCTTTCTGTGACACAAAGACAGAATAACACCTTTATATCTTTATTTGTTCCCATGGAGATTTCAAGACACCAGTAAGAGAAGATCTACATTACATAAAGGTCATAAAACACATCTCTAACACATGGGCCCCCTCGAAACACTATTACCTTCAGGCTGTGTCTGTATGACCAAATCCAAGCATGCCTGGAAACATTTCTGAGCACCAGGCTGAGAACATCTGTGCTGGTAAAGAGAGCTTTGCCTGGCATGAGTTCATCCTTTCCCAAACAGTGCTGTACCCAAACAATTCCTGGGCACTTTTTTGTGTTTTGAGAGTTAAATGACTGTGGTGGCCATTCCCTCCAGGCAGGCCTCCTGGAACCTCTTCTTTTGGAGTCTGAAAGCAGTTGTTCAGCACCGAGAAAGGGGCCATCCCAGTTCATTTAGACCCAAACACAGTCTCAGGCCAAGTTCATTTACTGGAGCAGGTATAGCCAGAAGAACTTCTACCAGAAACAGAAGAAATTGATATTTCCCCATGCTTTGTGCTGTCTTGGAAGGTTATTTTGGAAACAAGAAAACCCAACACCTAGTCTCCTGGATAAGGAACATCTGCTTCTCTGTGATTTTTATAATATCAGGTGTCATACCAAACTAACAAAGGATTCTCTCTCCAACTTGGTTGCAACCGATCCCTCATTTTTGAGAACAGATTTTCAGCTGAAACATTTCCATCTCGGCCTCTGTCCCAGTTTATTTCAGTTTCCCACAGACCTGCTGAGCTCCATTGTTGTTGCAAATGAGAAATAGGAAAAAACTAAAATTATCCTGAAGTTTCAGGGCAAGATGTGTTTGAAAAAGAAACTCATTACTGTGGTTATATATTGGGCCTCAAAAGGATAAGTCACAGACTACTGAAAAGAATAAAAATCACATAAAGTTTTTAGTAGAAATTTGGAGGTTCACAACCTTATTAGAAATCCTCAGGAAGAAGGAAAAATTTGACTGAAAGTTAACTCATTAAGGACATATTCAACCCCTGGTAAAAAAAAGAAATAGTTAAAGAAACAGATTGTCCACTTGGAGACTTCTGTCATAAACCAAATGACAAAAAATACCCACAGAAGTCAGTGAAGAATCTTGTCTTGATATGACAAGGGTAAGTGAATGTACAAGCCTGTGCTTTAAACAGTACATTAATATTTTTAAATGTTTGCTATATACAAAATTCCTAACTAAAGTCCAGTCTATTGACATGGAATAATTTGTACCTCAGAGATGGAGAGAATTAGTGAGAATATTTTGAGTATATTCAGTGGAAGGAAACCCAAAACATAAGAAGCGTAAGAGGAAGAATTTACAGAGAAAAAAAATGGGTTATTTACACCAAATTTCCTCCTAGAAAGCACATAATGAGAAATATTTGTAATCACTAGCAAAAACAATTAAAAAAGAAAAAAAAAAAAGAAGTTCTGCTGCGCTGCTGGCTGGCTTTCAGACCAAGGGCCAGTCAAATGCCTCTGCCTCCCACTCCTTTTGGTACTAGCAGGAGTCAGAAACTCTGGGGCCAAGGGCAGCATTAACAGTGTAAAGGTCTTTTTGGATCTTATAAGCAGAGTTGTATTGAATCCTTATTTTTTGAGTTTGGTTTGCTCTCTGCCAATTTGTTATTTCTTATTTTCAGGATATGTCAGGATTGCTTATTTCTGCCTTTCACTGTTTTCTGTTTTTCTTATCTTCTACTACTCCTGTGAATTGTCACTCTCTATTTTTTTCTTCCAGGAGAATGATTTCCTCCCTTCCTGATTGCTCTTCTGTAACTGCTGCTCCATCTTCCTCCTAATCTGTGCCTGTCATATCTGCTTTTCCTCACAGAACTCCTTGTCCAGGTTTCCTTCTTCAAAGGTGAAAGAAATTCAAGAAGTTAGAAACTATTTGTTCTAACATTTTGTAAATTATTTCTTCTTCTGTCTTCCATATTATCTCTTCCCTCAAAGACTTGTGCTCTGCCATCTGCTTAATTTATAGGTGCTTTTATATAATTTCTCTTGAAAAATTCATTATGTGCAAAATCTCTTTCATGAACTTCACTAACAGAATGGTAATTAATAACATGTTGGAATAAGTCAGAAGTGACTCAGAGTTTTGGAAAGGTGCAAAGTTTTGAATGCATTCTTGAGCAAGCAATACGACCTTGCATATCTGTTGCCTCTCAGAACTGGAATGCGCATAAATTGCACCACTGCAACTGAGAGATGAACCTTCCCTGTCTAAAGGGTCTGTCACAACAATCACTGTGAGCAGACTATTGCATGAGGGAAACCAGTGCTTGGAGTTTGGTTTAATAGGCACCCTATAGGTACTGTCCTACCCTACAATTTTTGCTTTCAGTTGAAGGGAGAGGCTTCTTTGCAGAGCTTTATGATGGCAGTTTTCCAGATGGGATTTATTCATTAAGAGCAGTGCATGTGTGTATTGCCTAATGCAAGTCAAAATGAGACCTTCTTCAGCAGAAACCACAAACTGGAAAGTATCCCTGTATGAGGGAATATTAGCCCAAAGACACCAAGCACCTGGCATCTGGTATTTATCTAAGCATTGCATTTGGCTTTGGCTAGTGATCTCAGCAGTATCTGGGAATCTGTTGAGAGAGTCCAGTTGTGAAACACACCATGGTTTTGATGACTACTGGCTTTTCTTGTGGACAAAATTCTTCTTTTAATTAAACCCTGAAGCTCTGATGATGTTAGCTATGTATCGTGAATGCCAGTAACATTTTTTCTTTGATCTCAATGGGAAGTGTTCCCACTTCCAAGATGAAAGACATACCAAAAAGGACATTCCCCATTAAATAGATTTGCTGTCCATAATGACCTAAAACTCCACCAAGTCTTACTTAAATTTCAGGTTTTGCTGCTTACCACCTTTCTGTTGGATAGTCTTGAATAGTACTGAAATTTGTCCTTGTGCATTACTCAGTAATGACATCAGGTCAAAGTAAACTTAGCATTTCTATCACAATAAACCATTTCCCTGTGGTTTACTAGAACAGTCTGAACCTGGCATGTGTAACATTTTCTCTGTGGAATGATTAATATCATGTGAGCCAATGGCTGAAATAATTGCAAATTAAGGAAAAGGAACTACAGCAAAAGAAATATGGCACTAATGACCAGTTTACCAAAGTAAAACTGATATACCTCAAAAAACAGCTGGGCATCAGATGCAGAAAGCAGCAATCCCACCTTTGAAAAGATCAGAGGACCATCTATTGACCAAACAGGATACTGATCCTTTCCCTGTCTAGACATCTCTGTTCTGCCATCCCTGCAGCCTGGAATGGCATCAGCTCTGGGGTTTCCCACTACAGTGCAACTGCTCACGAGGTAGTCAATCACCAGAAATGGTCTAGAGTAAAAAAGAGCAAAATGCATCTGGACCTTGCAATGTCTGAAGGGACCCTTAGGACTGTGGGGAGTGGAGTGATAAAGAGCACTGTTGTATTTTCTGCCAGGCCTCTCATTACTCCGGAAACAGCAGTTCAGTCTATATAGCTTTGCTTCCCTGTCGCTGCAATTCAGATTGGCTTGGCTTGACTGTTACTATTTAAATTATTTTTTTCCTTCTTGAACTCAAGTGATCTTACACTTCAAGGGGTTTGTATACTTTTCTGCAGTTAATTCTACTTTAGTGACTGTCGCTGACTAAAAGATTTCATGCCTAAAATCTTCTTGCTAAAGATCTGAAAGGGCACTGGATATACTAAGATATATGCTTGTGAGAGTAATAATTATATTTTGTGGTCCTTCTGTTTGATCATTCACCTGACCTTTTTCAACTTGAATTTTTACTTTGTATAAAGAACTAAGTTGCATTGATATCTTTAAAAAGCTACAGCCACCTGTCTCTCAGCTCGTCTGATCAGCACTACTCAAGCTGCCAAGAGTAAGAGAAAAAATCCCAGTGAGAAATCACCTGAAATCAGAAAGTCACCTTGGTAAGTCAGGTTGCCAAGTAGTCACTTCTTTGACCCTGGCCAGCTGATATGGCTCATTCTTTGTAAGGCTCCCAGGCAGATCTGGAGGTTTCCAGTGCTGGCTCAGCCCACAGAGCAATGAGCCTTGTCAGCTCAGGGATGCAGAGGTCTCAGCAGGCTGCACAACCTCTGAGCTTCTGTCAGAGGTGGAAACAAGTGAGATAAATGGAAGTTCTCTTTCATTCCCTCTGCTTAGTTTGTTCGTGATTTTGAGTCTGAAGGCAGATTCTTCAAAACATAGTTCTTTTGAGTCAATTTATTCAGCTGCTTTAATGAGGTGCCAAGAGTCAAGATGTTTAACACACTTTGTTCAATGAATGTGTTCCCCCATTGGTGAGGTTTTGGATTCAGATGGCAGGAGATTATAAACTAAGGAAATTATATGGGTTTAGAAACAGGCAACAGTAGGGCTAGTTCTAGTTTATTTCCTGTAGAGGACTAGTGAAATAAAGCTTCAGCTTAGGGCTAGTGATCACATCAGGGTCAGTGCTTGAACAGAGAGGAGCCTCAAAACTAGATATAGATATACAGAGATATAGATATAGATAGATAGATGATAGATAGATAGATAGATAGATAGATAGATAGATAGATAGATAGATAGATAGATAGATATTTTTTTCCAGAACGATATTATAGGTTTTATTTATGACGCAATGAGTTTATTCTGTCTGTAGTGGTAGCAGTTGCTGGCCTGTGATTAAGGTTAAGGCTAAGATTAGCAGTAGGGTTAACTTCAATGCAGACAAGGGCCAAGGAGCAGCTCCATGTGAAGCTGCTTGCCTAGTTTTGTGTCACAATGTTGGACTTACAACTAATTCCCCTGCCCAGAAAGGATGATCAGTTAAGTTCAAATTTGTATTTTAATTGGCTGTGTTTAAGGAGTTTGAACTGCACAAAACTGAAATATGTTTCCCTCTCACAGAAAAAGAACAAATGCCAACAGAAACACCCTAATTAGGTTCTTTTAGTTGCCAAGAATTTCAGATTAGAGGAAAATCAGTATATTGCTGGATAGAAATTAGTGTTCAGACAAGTCACATGCTGCAGAACTAGAAGTCCACGAAAGGGAAAACTGTCCACGTGGATAAATCAGGCCACTTGCCTGAATCCAGTCTCTCTAGTTTATCTGCAGTGCTATGGTCAAAGACTCAGGACAGCAAGACCTAACCAGTATTGTGAAACCCTTGGGAAGCCTCTGGAGGTGGATGTGAGCTAGTGCCAAACCCAAGTCTCGTGATGGAGTAACTGCTTTATGGATAAATACAGGACAACGACTAGGGGTCACAATTTCACTGGCTGGCAGAACTAAGAATTAACTTTTTAATTAGCTACACTGTGTTGTAGCTAACAGGAGCTTATAGCTACTGTGTTGTAGTTTCCAGGAGCTAAGGGGTGTGGGCTGACAGTGTCAGCAGGGGCTGGTGCTATGGGGTTAGACGTGGGTGATAGAAAAAGATGTTCCTAACACTGGCTTACTCATAGCTCCTTGGCTTTCCTCTCTGAGCAGAGATCTGAAGCTCAGGGCTAGCTGTAGTGCTGGCATGTGTCCTAGAAGGGCTTTTGAATCCATGTTGTATGCTAGGCTGGGGATTTGATGTGGGAAGGAGTTTCTGTGAGTCACACTGCCCTGGTATCTCGAGTCTATCTCATCTGGAGTAAAGGGGAGGATGGGCGCCAAGGTTAGGCAATGGCCGAATGTCGTCTGAGGAAAATGCAGATTTAGAACTAGTGCCGAGAGGGCCAAGTGTATTTGTGTCAAACAGGATTGCAAAAATTGCCATTTTATGCACAAAGCCAACTTTTATAATTTCTTTAGTGAATCTAGAAGAAAGTTTGTTTTCACTAGATATATTGCTGGTTTGGATATGTGATATTCCCTTCCCAAAGCAGAGATACTATTCAAACATAACAAGTCTTCACATTTATGTGAATTATCTGGAAAATTTCTGTGGTATTAGATAATTATTTATGGCTATTAGTATTGCATTTTTTTATGTGTTATAAGAGTAGATGCACTCTATTAAGTCAGAGCTTTAGGGGCAGATTTACACTCTGTAGTGTAAGCCTGAAACAAAAGTTCTCTGTGTGGATATTGTGTTTCTCCATGTGGATGCATTAGAATTACCATATGTGTGATGGGGTACAACCCTCATGCTTCCCTATAAGAAGAATGATGGGCTCAGGAAGCAATTTTGAGGAAGAAGTTTGGATTTATGTCCTCTTCCTATTCTTGGGATAGTGAGAAACAACATAATTTAGCAGCAGCAGAAGAGTTCTCACCATAATCCCTTCCCACAATAAACAGAGTTATCTTGTTTCTTCAGTTAAATTCACACCAATAAACATACAATGGGTTCCCACAAGAACATGCCCAAGGCAGTCCTCCACAGTCTAAAAATCATCCTAAAACTATCTGAAAAATGCCCAAAGTACAGGAATTATAAGCTTTTTGTACTTGTCCTGCAGCTTAAATCTTCACTTCTACTGTCAAGTTTCTAACCCTAAGGATGTCCAGACTACTCCTAAGCATCTGTAACCTCAGAATTACTATAATTTTGTTCTGTTTCGTGTAGGGGTAAAATCTTTTATCACTTTGATGACACTATAGTAAAAAAAGGAAAAGTTGCTGGGAGTAAAATGCAGAAGCAAGTGGTAAGATTTTAGACATATGTAAGAATAGTGCTCATGTTGACAATAGTGGAAATACTCAAGTGTATAAGATTTTGTTCATAAAGTATTAATGTGGCTGATAATTAAGAGTAATGTTGCAAAAGGTCAGTTAGGTGTTCATTACAAAATAGGTCCCATTACAGGCTAGTCCCTCAAAATCAAACTGTTCACAATTTTCTATATCTCATTTTGGTGCCAAAAGGTTCAGATGATGCTAAAATACTCTTTTCTATAGGACATAATTTTTCTTGCTTTACTCCTAAGCATGTAATCTCGCTACATTCAGACCTCCCTTCTTTTCTGAGCAATTTTGTGGCATTTGGCACGTCTTTTATATTTTAATTGTGTTTTAAGATGATGGCATAGCTAGCAGTAAATGCTTCAGTTTTTCCATAGCTGCCCACAAAGCTAGTATTTTCAGTAAAATTGTGGGAAATTAGTAAGTCAAATCCTAATAAATTTCAGTGGATGATGGACACAGACCTGGCTCTGCTGCTTTGAAAATCCCAAGAGACTTACAACTTTCTTTGTTTTTACTAAGTAAATAGATCAATCTTTTTAAGTGAAACATTTAGAAATTAACTGAAACACCTGTTCTGAATAGATCTAAATATTACAAAAATCTAGCAGTATAGGTCGTGTAACAGTGTCCATACTTTCTTTTCCATCTCTCCTCCCTTTGTAAACTGAGGACCTGAGGAGCCAGCAACTGAAGTCAATGGAAAGTGAAGCTGCTGAGCAACTCTGTAAACAAACTCTCACAGCTCAGTGAGGTATTCACAGAAAATCATCCAAAAATGTGCTTTCTGTTTGTGCAGTGTCTAAGCGCTCCATGCCTGATACCAACTCTAAGTGCAACTGCAGTGCACTCTGGAATGAACAGAGATGTGTTGAAGGCCTTTGCAGCCTCCCAGCCCTCAGGTTACAGCAACAAAAAATGTAATGTGTGGGCAGTCTCCAGCTCCAAATGCAAAGGCACAAATAGTTATGGGTGCTCATTAATTCCAAACCAAAACTAAGGCAGAACATGACTCCTTTTTCCCAGAAGTTTTCACTGCTTTTTCTTTAATGCTTTATATGCTGTAGGATATAATCATGTCAATTTGAGTGTTCTGTTCATTTTCAGAAGTGCTAGTGTCAAGGCAGAGCATTTTCACAGGGTAAAATTAGAAAGCTGTTCAAAAGAGGTAATAAGCAGTATTTTATTTCTTAACTGTTTGGGTTTTTTTGGTGCTTTTCAAATGGATGTTACACATTCTGCTCATTTTATCCATCTTCAGCAAGCAGTGATGGTCCTCTTAGTACACAGGGATTTTTGAAGTTTAGTTTCACTTAGGCAAGAGATTCAAATTCTTAATTACTTTAATGGAATAAAAGTGGTTTTGAAATATTTCAGAAGCTTAGCTCTGGAGAAATATGCTCTCCTATTCTGATTGTTACATAATGACAAATCCATTTCTTCAGTAGTTATCAGATGGTGCATCTTTGAATGGCCATGACCATGTCTCTATAGTGGGAAACACTTGTCTTTTACATCTTCTCACCCATTCTTGACTGATCTACTCAGAGTGCTCCAAAGAGAGAGGAGACACAAGGAAACACCCATGAAAGCAGTTGATCTGGTGCAAGGCTGGGATTTCTGAGACACAACTGTGCGCAGAAACAAAATCTGAAGAGGAGGAAAAATATGGTGATAATAAAATGGATTATGCATGTCCCTTTTCACTTCATAATTCCTGGTTGTGAGAGATGCCAGACTATTCTGAGGGGACAATTTAGGGACAGAGATGATATACAGTCTGCGTGAGAGAGCTATAAGATGCCAACTTCTCCCACCCTATGGCTTCTGTTGCAAGTGGGTCACCTGCAGGTCCAAGTCATGCAGAAAGACAAAAATACATTTATTTAGGTCCAGGTCCATGACTTCAAATGCTAATTTTTTTTCTGTGTATTCAGGGAAATGTGATGATTTAATTTTTATCTAATGGCCTCATTGCTCTGACCTTTCCCACCTGTTATGACTCAGCTAACTTAGAATACCAAAACCATTAAAATTTTACAAATATTTTACATCCTATATGACTGTTTGAGTTGCTGAACAAGTGCTGTGGAACTTTGATACAGTTTGGATAGCAAAACAGTTTCTATTAAATAAAATACTAAGTTATAGGCACACAGTTTGTGGTGGTTGGGAGTGAGACTGAGCCTCATCCCCAGTTGGTTACAGCTGTGACAGCACTGACAGCAATGAGCCATGGAGTGCCCAGGGGCACTGACCAACACCACAGGGAACAGAGGGCACACAGGTGCAGGGCAGCAACATGAGGGTATAAAAGGTTGGGCTAAAGAAGCAGAAAAAGCAGATGTTTGCAGCCTTCTGAAGTGGTGAGGTGTTACTCTGTAGGGGTAGCCGCCTGAAGGTTTCTGAAGAGGTAAGGTGTTTGTTTGGGTTGAAGTTTCTGAAATTTTATGGTGGTGCTCTGTGTATCCTGGCCGTCTTGACTGTGACATGTGCTGTGGTATATGCTGGGGCACTAAGGAATCTGATATATCCTAATGAAAATGGTAGGGCTAACATTCATGCCTATGTGGTTATACAGGCTTATGCTGTACTTTGGTTTTCCTCTTGTAACTTATCCTTCTGAAAAACAGATCGATAGTAAACAAGAAAGGCAAGGTATGATTAGGCTTGCACACCCTGTGGCTTGTCCATCTGAAAACATGTTTTCTGCTATTGAATTTTCCTGTCTGTCACATTTTTGCATCTTTCTGTTTCTTCCAGATAGCTGGTTCTCATAAATTATGCAATGAGTGTATCACTCAAAATAAGGACAAGTGATATCCTCCATAGAATTAATTTGAGGCTTCAACTAGGTCATTCCTGTCTGAGGCCACATAGACCATTATTTTTAACATGGCCCAGCAAAAATAGCTGTGCTACACAATGTCTAGGGAAATGAAGAAGTTCTTGAGAATCTGGCTAACACGTTTTGTACTGGAAAAGTTACAGAAACCATTGAGGAGGAGGCTATTATAGGAAAAAAAACCCACAAAACAAATCTAACAGCTGACATGAAGGATTCAGTTCTCAGAAACCAATGGGGTGCAATTTTTCCATTCTTTTCTGCATATATCAGTATAAAATCAACCTCTCTCTGGTAAGGTGGAAGAGGAAAGAAAGTGTTCTAGTGTTAGAAAGAAATGCACTGATTCACTTTACACCAGCCTTCCAAAGTTGGAGGTAAAAAGAAAAAGGTAATTTTAAAGTTTAGTTAATATTTTTCCCATTTGTTATTTTAATAATCCAAAATGCACAGTAAGATGTTTGAAGAAGTGCCACCTGTATTAAAATCTGAGTTCACCAATTGGATTGGTCCCTTTCTGTTCACAAATAACTAGTTTAGAAGTTCAAAATAACCCCAGGGCTAATTCAAGTGTGCTAAAATTCAAAAGAAAAACAGCATATGCATAACTCGAAGCTGAACATAAGCGAAAAAGTTTAGGTGCCCTGTTTTACAAATGCTTTCTGTTGCCCTTTCAGTTTTTACTTTTGTGGAGGGATATTCTGTTCTGCCACTAAACTTTGCAGCTTTAATGGCCACTCTTCTCTAGCTGCTCTTAGTAGCAGATGCAGCTGAGTGTGTTTAACAGCAGGAACCCTGGCCTGGGGAGCCATGAGTCCAACTCAGTGAGTACTTCCAGCATGGGTTTTACTCTGTTCCTCCGTGCTGACCCAACAACCTAGCAAACATTTCATTATGTAGGCTCTGTGGGACATGTGGGATGCAGAACAGAGAGCATGAAAGGGTAGGAACACTTCACTATTATTTTCTTATTATTTTGCAGTTACAGAATGTTTGGCAAATGATGGTACACAAAGTTGCAAGGCAGATGCTATAAATTGGGTCAGTATGATATATATGTCTGCCAAAGAGCTGTTTAAGTACATTTTCACTGTTTCCAGCAAAAATAACAAGAGAGAAGTAAAGACATCATGAAGTAATTATGTCATTTGGAAAGAAAATATAGCAGAGATTTTTTAAACATACATGCAAAGGGAAGAACAAATTGAACACACACCATACTTGAAAACTTAATGGAAAAGGAGTAATCTACAACACAAAAACAAAGCAATCTACCCTCAATTCAGTCTGAAATCCAAATTATATCATATGTAGGGTCTCTAATGAAAGGAAAAGTGGAAACTGTTGCCTTTAGTTTGGATACCATTTTTATTCTCTGCTCAAGGAGCAAGAGGTTTTGTAATGCCAAACATTTTACAAACCAGGGATTAGTTAAAACAGTGGAGCATTGAAGAGAAAGCTAATCAATTCAGCTATAACCACTTGTCTCAAATACAGTAGTGCAGGCCTCAGTTTTGCCTAATCCCTAATATAGGGGTCTCACAAGTATCCTCATTGCACTGCAGAGTCTCTCAAGCAGAGCTGTTTGGTGTTACTTCCCAAACACAGATCTGTCCACACAAGGAAAGGGGCACTCTATAAACACCTCTATCCAAAAAAGCAGAAGTGAAGCTGAATACATAAAATAACTGGGTTTTTGGTGATGAAACCATGCACACAAGAGTAAGGGACAAATGGTTGATGACAAAGGAGAGAAGGAAAAAGCTGAGGAAGGAGATTCTGTTGTAAATCTCAGGGGAACTTCCTGTTTGGAGTGCCAGGAGACAGCAATATGGGAAAATACAGCGAGAACCAAGGCTGCTTGATAATGGGTTGGACTGAAAAACTATGGTTGTGACTAAGTCAGTCCTAAGTGACTAATTAAGTCCTTTCCATCTCCAATGTCTCCAATAAAACCTCTTCCCTAAAATAAATATCTGTAGATGAGCCAAAATAAAAAGTGATATTTCCTCTAGAAAAGACCCAAGGGCCTTGAGGGCAATGCAAATCAAATGCTTTTGGTTTGGAAGGAATAAATATTGTTACGGGCTGTGGAGGCAATCAAAATCCCATAAAGGAAACTAGTAAATGCCTATTTACCCTAAAATTAAGAGGTGATACTTAGCTGTGTAATGTGGAAATACATCTGTGGCATGAGTTGAAAGACCAGTATATCTTCATGAATCTAATGCTTTGTTATCAGGCCCCATGGTGCAAGTCACTGAGGAAGCTTTACAACTTCTTTTTGGTTTTTTCCTCTAACAAAGTGACTGATGATTTTAAGGATTTTCTAGCAGGTTTGTGTTACAGTTCCTAAGGGCATTTTCTAACATGCTAAACTTGCCATGCTGATCTCTATAGGCCCCTCTGGCTTGCTGCTTCCTAATGAGGATAGTTCTGGAGCTGACTGAAGTTTTCAGTATCAAATAATATGTGGCTAGATAGCTCTGTCTCTTCCACAAAGGGAAATAATTCCTATTTGACTGTATTTGCATTCCTATTTGCTTTATGCAAATACTTATGAGAGCTTTATGGCCCACTGTCTACAACATGCCATTTTTCATGCTATTCCTTTTTTGGTCTGGAAAATTTTTTGGTTTTTTTTTTTTTTAATATTATACTTTGCAATGCTGCATTACTCACAGCAATCTTCCACATTTAACCACTTTATGAGACTGTTTAATGGCTTGAGTTATGCTTAGAACTTTCAAAGTGACAGGTTATCAGTGTCAAATGATCTAGTTTCATGCACTCACAGGGTCACATTCTGTTCAGGATCTTTCCAATTCTTTTAAGCTACATAGTTCTTTGAAAACCAGAACATCTTATAACGTGGTTTCTTCTTTCTTGAGCTTTGTTTTGAACATCCCTGTGGCACTGTGTGGGGCAAATCTGAGCAAAAGTAGAAAGGAAACTTCAGAATACCCAGGAAACAGGGGAAACCTGACAGAAAGGTTTCAAAGGTCAGCAGAGCTCTCTGAAGTTGAGAAGAAGGAAGCAGGAGTTGGGAAATAAAAGATAGTTGTATTTTTGCCTTAAGCTTGGCCCCAGCTCTGCTTTTGTGCATATGCAGATATGTATGCGTGATGAGAAATGATTTTCCTCAGGACTTGCATCCTTGTTATTTATTATATCCCAGCAGCATGATGTGATGTGCCAAGATCTCAGCTGGATTTGGCCCAAAATTCTGAAATTAGGCAAGTAAATGGATGCAAGTCAAGTTAAATTTTTTTATTGAATTCAGAAGTCAATTAAGTTATGCCATAGCTATTCCCTCAGTCCATGTTGCCCAGCTTTCAGCAATTCCTGAAATGAAATGCAGTGTGGCACTGCAGACCTGGGCTCTGCTCCCACACATCAATTCTCTTTTCCTATTCACATTTCGGATCTCCAAGGGGGCTTTTCTTGTTGAGCTCTCCCGTTTCACATCAAGAACAGCCTTTTGGCTCAGGGGGCCTAACAAAGCACAAAAAATATTCTTGTACAGTTGTTGCATTACATCTGTGGTAGGTTTGCATAGATGGTAAAATCAAAAATATTGTTCTAGTAGCTCTGCTGAAAAAACAGCAAGTGCTTGTCAGGGCAAACAGGCATCCTGACCAGCTCTGAAGTTACATGGAAGCAAGTTCTATAATATCCAAGGCACGTGACAAATAACTGGCATTCACTTTCTTTCTAGTCTGCGTGGGTAAGAAAAACTGGCATGAATTATGTGGCTACAGTTGAGCAAATTCTTTGAATTTCATCTGGTTTAAATAACCAGAAGGTTTTCTCTCATCTTGAAACTATCTTATGAACCTATTTATAAACTTTCCTCCCAATATGGGGATTTGAAATTATGCTGCCTATTACCCAGTAGGGAGGCTTAGTGTCAGGCCTTGAGTTTCAGGAGTGGTTTGGGAGACTCTTTCTTCTTTCTTTTGATGCTGTTCTTGCATTTATAAATAAAGATTTCATGAGAGAAAGCACAAGAATTCAACAGGAATCAATTCCTAAATTCACAGTGTAGCCCACCCATGTATTCAGTCATTTTCAGTCCATCTTAATGACTTCTTCACTACAGGAGACAGGACAGACAGGGAAAAATGAGGAGTTCCTCTCAGAACAGCATGCACCAGATCAGTTAGACTGTGTTACCACACCTTGAATACTTGACTCCCTGTATTGGAGCCTGTAAGTTATAAATAACCATAAAAATAATTTTTCCATAAGCAGAATTATTTGCTTACTCATGTCTGCCAGCTGTGCAAAAGCGACAGGAAGGAATAATAACATGAACCAAGTACAGTTAGATTAATCTTCCTGACAATATATATCTGGCATTCATACAATGCAGAACAATAAAAATAATAGTAAAAAAGGCAAAAGTGGTGTACTTTGTTCTGAATACAGAAGAGATGAGTGGATTTGCCACACCATTTCTAAAATGGGCTGACAGGCTTTTGCTGTGCTGAGCTGAAGGAATGTTGGCCACATAACTTCAGTATAACCAGGAGCTCTAGGACTCCCAGTTAGAAAACTTGTTAAAACTTTTAATCCTAATAAAACTTCTAAATAGTTATAATTATGCTAGGCTGTACTAGTGCATATGCACCCTTCTATTGTATACAGGATCAGTGATTAAAATAAACTTGTTTTGTCCTTCCTTTAAAGAAATAATATTAAATTAAGCCTGGAATAGAAAAAAAGGCTAAGTGTTGTTTAGTTTAGACTCTGTGCAGTTCCCCCAAGTCAGGCTAAAACTAAGACATTATTGATGATAACACTTCTTTTGACTGTATAATTTCTATTTTCTCTCTACCATTTATTTATAACCTATCTAGCTCTTGTGATTGTTTGGAAGATGTGTTATTGAGTTGCATTTATTGTTTGGATTTACATCACGGATCTGACTCAATGCAATGAGGTTTTGCAAATCCTGTTTTGAGCAGATACCTGCTGAGGCAGCAGCACTTCATCTTTCTGTTTACTGCAGTGGTCTTTGAGCCAAGCTTTGGACATCATTATAACTCTGCTTCCTGGCCCTCCACTTGTTCTTCACATGACAGTCAATGGCTTCCAGAAAGGAGAAAGGCTGATAGCTTTGGATGTAGGTTCAGTCAACAGAAACTTTTTATACTTTTTTTTTTATATCATAAAAATTTGTGTTATGTTTAGCTCTGCCCTGTTTCTTTGTCTTCCTCTTCAGCCCACAAAATTGCTGTAGTACAGGAAAATACACTGTGGAAGCCCAAGGTAATAAATTCTTTATTGTGGCATTCCTCCACACCTCTGCTTTGGTGCCAATATCTGCAGAACGTGTTTTAGCTTTCTGTGTTGATCTCAAATGCTGAATGTTTCCTGGAAGATACATTTTTCTCACTCTCATTTCTCATTCCCTTCCTCATTTGAAGTCACTAACTATTGAAGAAGGAATCCCAAATTCCTCAGAAATTAAGACAGAGGTAAGGAATAACTTTCACACAAGCTATTGGTTAAAGATTTTAAGCATTTCAACTGTGCTGAACTATATGGCTGGGAAACATGTGAAGTTAACTACAGAGATTGAAATAGGTCTCTGAATTCATACAGGTAAAGGAAAGGAAGTTCTACCACAGTGAAAATATTGAAAACACTGTGTGAGAAGAAGCCCTGTGCTGTACCACATTATGCTTTTCTTCTGTGAAACTGTGAGTTCAGAATTCCTGAAACTGAGAGCACATTTTGAAAGGGAGACATTTTCACCACTGCATGCAGAAATGTTTAATTGTTTGGAGATCTATCCACTTAACTCCAAAAACAAGTAAAAGCAGCATTCATTTTTCCACAAGGAAAACCTGATTTGCCCTTCCAAAAAGCCACAGTCCCTTGAAAAATTGACACTGCTTGACTTGACAGCAGAAATGGCTCCAGCTGGAGGCAGTGTGGTTCCTGCTGCTGGTGAGCTGCCTTCCCAGGTGTGCATCCCTGCTGCTGAAAGGTGGTGACAGTTCCAAGCCTTCAAAAGCTCTGGTCATGCTGTTCTTCTGTTCATGACCCTCTGAATTTCAGCTCTGTTGTTGCTTGTGCCTGGTGCAAGGCCTGCTTACTGCCCACAGATGAACAGGATCCTCTTGTTTCCTTGTGAACTTAGAGTTTCACTGTCCTGAGTCAGAGGAAGTAAAGCAGCACAGGGAAGAACCCAGGTAGCCACAGCACTGGCTCCTGCACTCCTCTCAAGGCTGTGGCAAATTTTTTTTTCTATCTGCATTGCCTTCCATCAAAAGCACAGGAGCCATCTTCCCTGAAATTGGGTGACTATGTTCTTGCTTGTTTGTATGGAGTAGAACAAGGAAGAGACCTGGAAATGGGTAAAAGCAGCATTATGTCCCTGTGCCTAGAATCTCTTGGCATTGGTGCACCCAAATAGTGTCCAGAAGTTCAGACATGTGAAGTGAGTATACTCCAATACTCCTGTTACTGGAGATGGAATAGGAGTTCAGGGAGGAAGGGGGAGTGCTGGCACGCTTGGAGCCTTGCTCCATTTCTGAATCAGTGTTTGCAGAAATCACACTGCTAGCCAGCAGTGTGGTGTCTCTTCCAGCAGTGCTTTTAAGGGTAATGCAAAACCCATCATAGCCTAGTGCCATTGCAGAGTACAACTTGGCAACCTGCAGCATCAATGGGAGCTCCCAGCCTGTTACCAGGGACCAATGTCCAAAAATACACCAAAGGCCTAAATATTCCTACACACACTGAATAGTACTCCATACTTATAGTTCCAGCCTCCAAATGCAGCATTTGGGAGGAAGCTGCTGGGTTCATTTTCTCGAGACAGGAAAAACATATTTCCAAACAGGTTTTAGCCCAGCTTGTTCAGTCTGCCCCGAACAGATTCCCAGAAAAGTTGCATCATGACATCTCCTGCTGGACTCAAAGCCAAAGCCATGCACTCATTGTGTTCCCTGCCTTGGAAGGACACAGTATGGGAAGCAGGTGCAGGACAAACTGCATACCAGAATTTTGCTTTTACTTTTTTTAACAATACCCACAATGGTGGCAAGGAGGGGGAAAACCAGATCCGTCCTAACAACCTTTTTGATATTTGGCTCGAATTGTCAACATGAAGAGAGAAAAACTACTTTCCAAATTATATGCACTGAAATGCTTCTGCCACTGAGCCCTCATTAGTGGGATATGCAGAAGCCCTCACAAGTGTACTCATTTCAGACAGTGAAGAGCTAATAAATTATCTTCCCTTGAAACTAATACCAAACTAGAACAAGGGAGGGTTTTTCATAAGCATTAGATTAAAATGGGAAAAGAGCAATACTAGTTTCAGATGAATTGGTGAACTTTGCCTCACATGCCTCAGGTACAAGTGGGAACACCTGGCTTCAGGAGCATGGTGGGGTTGGGGTTGTTAGGTACCTTGCTGCTCTATTGAAACATGGATGTTTGTTTTGTGTTCTCACATTGCTGTGTGATAGGAAGTGTGGGGATGACTCATTTTCTAAAGAAGTTCAAGGCCCTGGAGAAACATTCTGGAATCTTGATTTTTGGAGGACATATTTCATTCTGTTCTCAGCTGAAGTACACCAGAACAGGAGTCTTTGAGAACCAGTGAAAAGGTGGTGATTTACTGCTGTGGTGAAGCAGGCTGAAGCCCAGTCTCCAATACTTCTTGCACAGGAAGTCATAATGGGTAAGACTCTGTTGGTCACCACTCGAAGAAGTGCTTTGATATTTGTTTTGCTTTATAAAAATGTTCCCCTGCTTTTATTGTTTCCTAAATAGCATTAAATATACCCATTTAAGTATGTATTAATGATGCATTTTTTGTAATCTCTTTGATTCAACTGAAGCACTTTAAGAAGCTAGGGAATGAAATCAAAAAAATCAAAAACAGGAATCAAAATTGTGCAAGAGAAGATAAGGCCAAGCCAGTCATTCCACAGTTTTTTTGTAGGGCCAAGAACAATAATTGGTCTATTTAAAAAAAAAATGCACCTGTAAAGACATTCTGCTTTGCAAGCTCATTAATATTTCAGTGAGACAAAATGTCACATCAGCTTGGTTGTCCATGTTCAGGGGTCTCTATACAATGTTCCATTGAGTGCTATGGGTGTACACTCTGGTCTAGGCACATCACTGACACTTTTAAGCTCCTTGATCATTGTTTTTCTTTACAGTTTTCTGTCTTAATTCAGAAAAGGAAACAGAAAGATATTAAGGAAGTTGTTCAAGTAATCTGTAATTTATACTCTGTCATTTCTTGATGATTACTCTGTACATAACCATTATTAGAGCAGAAATTAAGAAAAAAACATGCACTTTCCAGTACTTTAGTAGTTATATATAGTTGTGCTGCATGTTGGAAGTAATTTATACAGGATAGTATTCAGTCTCTACACTCAAGACTATAATCCCTTCAAATCTGACAGGAAAGGACATTCAGAGACAAAACTGCAGAGGAAATAGCAATTCAATAAATATCAATCACTTTTGCAAGTCAGTGCTAAAGTGTTAGCACAGTACATTAGTACAGTATTAAGGGAAACAGTGCAGTTAGAGTGGCTGAGAAACACTCCCAGGTCTGTTTCAGTGTTCCTAATGAGTAGAGGGCTGAGGATGATTAAGGTATTCTCAAAGCCTGCTTCCTGTGGAAGGAAAATTGCCTTGGCGTAGGATCTCTGCAAGACAGCTGCAGGCTGCTCCCTTGGGAAGCCCTTCCAGGCTCCACCGACAGAGTGAAGCCAAGGATAAAGGCTGCAGGGACACGCTGAGAACTCAACCTTTGCACCACTGCAGATGTTTGGAGTGGCACTATAACCCTCTTGCACGGCCTGTAATGTGGCCCAGGTTTTGAGCTAAATTACATTGCAGTTGTGGCATAGAGATAATCAGGTGGACACTTTAACACTGCTCCTTTCCCCACACCCACCCTGACTCAGTGAGGTCCATGTGGAGCCTGTGTGATGGGCACTCCTCACAAAAGAGAACTGGGAAGAGATCCAAGTTGCAGCTGACTTAAATTGGTCAGCAGGGGTGATTCTGATGCTGCTTGTGTGTGTCACAGATCTATAGGTGGGTTTTTTCAAAAGCAAAGTGAGGTGGTTGATGTCTTTAGTCTAAGAGGAAAAGGTCTCTTTTTACTACAGAATACTAGTATCTGTTCTCTTTCTTCCCCTGAATGGTTTCTGATGCATCAATAGTTTTGTGATCAGATCAATATCATGTTTGTTCCTTTTCCCCACAGGATGGATTGTAGTTTTTGTATATATGAGAAATACCCAGATCTAGACTTCAAGGAAATCTCAATCACTAAGTTTTCAGTAGCCTAAATCACACTGCACTTTGTTCAGCACATGTAAGTCTAGATGTCAAATTTGGCATAAAACCCTTAATGTTAATATTCATTTTACTAGCAGCTAATTTTTATTACTTTAAGCTGCATTTTTATGATTAGGCTAGTATAAAGCCCTTGGGTATGAAAAAATCGCAAGGAATGAAAATTAGTGGTATTTTTCAGGTTTTTAAATTGATACTTTAAGCCCAAGAAATTTAGGAGATATGACAGGAATCTATATAATATTGGTCTACAATAAACCAATCAGACTTTATTTGTTTTTTAGACTTAAGACATGGTGTATACATAATCACTAATATAAGAGAAATTTATCCATCTAATCCTAAACTTAAACTTTTCCTGGAAAATATTTAAACTGTATTACATTTAACTAAACTGGCAGCTTTTCAGCATGCCATGGTTTTGCGAACACAAAGAAAAAGTGTAAACATTTCAAGGAATGTCAATGGATAGTTTTAATTTAACATATCATTTTTCATTCAGCAACTGAAAAAAAAGTTATGTTTACTTTTTCATTGTTAGTATTGCTCAAGCTTTCTGAAAGAGTCAGATGAAAATGTTCTTTTTTCATAATGCATCAGAATGTTCTGAGTTAATAGATCAAAATATGTCAAAATATCTGCTCTGAAATGTCAAAAATTGCTGACACAATTTAAAACTTGTAGATTTTATGCATTATCAAGTGTATCTCAAAAGTAATTTTCACAAAGCCCTCCTTTTTTTACAAATTAGAAGCATTTCTTTAGCATGTCCTTGAAAGCTTTGTTCCCTGCTGCTGAAGTACAGTCTGCCTTGTTCACCTAAAATGAGGCAAAACTTAATTTATGCCAAAGAACTGGCATGCATTGACAAAGACTTCAACTAATTGGAAAGAATTCAAAGATTTTTCTGTCATGAAGTAATTTTAAAAATAGAGAGTTTGTCACACATATTTGGACAGACAGCAGTAGTAACACTTTACTTGAATATGTTCATTTAAATGCATATTCAAAACAGGGAAACTGGAACAATTGTACATCCTTTTTGCAGGTATTTTGCATAATTTATGTTAAATTGAGTTGGAGAGTGGGCAGATCTGGATTAGAGTTTGAATAGCTTACAATCAGGTACAAGATGAAAGGGGAGTCAAGTGTAACAGAATTTACATTTTGGGTGGTTTGGAGGCTATGAGTTCTACAGTGTGGAACTTAAATTCAGAGAATCAAGGTAGGGCAAAGGAGTGTCCAATGCAAGTTGCTCTGAAGAAACTTTATTTTATGTTTTATTTACTTTGAGTAAGGCATCACTGTTCCTCATGAGATTACTATCTAACTCAGGGTGGGGTTTTTTTTGCTGTAAACTTTGACACTCAGAGATCTGAGAGAAAAGACAAATTTCATCAATGATGTTACTCAATTTCAAAGAAAATGTGAAATCAGTTACAGTGCACAGGTGAGATAAAAATGAAGATTGGAAAGGTTTACAACTGCTTCACAAAGTGTGGAAAAATACTGAATGAACAAGTCATTAAGGGATCTATTATAGAATTAGAGATCCATGTAGAACAATCAGACCAGATTAGATCCTGCTGTATGGATCAGATTTAGTTGTAAACTTGTGGCTAAAGTGACAAGTTGTCCTCATTCAGACAATTAGTTTGACAGCAGAGGTAGGTGACAGCAGAGTTGCCCTTTTTTTGATGCCAAGATTTTAATTTTTGACTCAATAAAAACAGTCTTTGGACTACTCATTTTACGACTAACCATTTGGGAATTTATCATTCTCTTTTACCCTAGAGTGATACAGCTGAGACTTGACTCAGACATGATGAAAAAAGTAAAAATCAGACTGTACTACAGGATATTTCAAAGTAGAATTTAAGCTTAAAAGAACCAGCAAAAAGATAATGTTCATTTAGAGAAAAAGTTGGGAAACAAGATTGAGGCTGAGAAATGACCATGCCATCATACTTAAAGAAATGAAATGGCCTTTGTGCTTCATATGTGCATGCCATATCCTATAGAAGTGAATTTTTATGTCTGAATGCTGGTTTTCTCCTCCCAGGAAAAAAAAAAATAAACAAACAGCATGACATCCATTTAACTGGATACACAGAGAATAACCTGCACTCAGCCTACCAAGATGACTGGTGCTGTCCCCTGGAATAAAATGGGTATAATCCTTGAGCAACTGGCCAACTTCTAACATGGGTGAGTGCTGAGCATGGAGGGTTTGTGTCACAGAAGCCAGAAACACAGTGTGGGAAGGAGCACTCTACTGCACCACATTGTGCTTCCCTCCTGTGAAACTGTGAGGGCAGAATTCCTGAAACCAGGATACATTTTCTTCTTTTTTATTACAAGATACAGAAGTGTTTCTGAAACCTGTCAACTCACCCCCAAGATTAGAAATAATGGCATCAAGGAAAACCTTATTTCCCTTTCCAAAAGGTCACAATCCCTTGAAGCAGGAAGATATGCTAGAAGTAAATAATCTGAAATTGAAGGTAGCCATAGAAAAAGACTATGCTTTGATTTTCATACTCTCAAGAGGAAGAAGGGAGATGGGATCTGCTTAAAGATCTCATTAAATGTTAATGGTTGCCTTATAAAGCCAAAACCTCTATGTGGTATTCCAGGCTGAGTTATTTTAGGGAATATTGGTTAATCTCACTCAAAAGAAAATATAACCTGTATGCCAAGTAGTAAATCTTGTCAATAACTTATGATAGATGTAGAAAAAGGAAAGGGTTTATACTTTGTTCATGTTTATTGGAAGTCCTTGTTGAAATCTTTTACATTACTAAACCTCTGGATAAACTTAATCTGTAATCTGGCAGATGTGGAGAGGAAGCAGAGCAGTTTTGGCGTAAAAGCGATATTCTTGACATAAAAAGAGTTCCTGTTTTATGGAAGATACAAAATATATAAATACCTGTCTGGGATACAGAAAAGGTTAATATTCATGAACTTGAGCTGCAACAGAATTAATGACAGGCTCATCAGTTTAATAATGAAGTGTTTATAGAGCGTATCATTTTGGGAGCAGCACCAGGAGAAAAATGTGACTTAAACACGACCTTTTTGCTGTTTCTCAGTTGCCGGAACAACAGAGTAATTTATTCCATCCCTCTCTTAACTTTAACACGCTCTCCATCATAAATCTGGCCACATCTGTTGGCTGGCACACAGGGACTTTTTGTCAGCCTGAAAAATGCCAGCTCCTCTTGTGCAGGTATATGAAGCATGCTGTCTTTTCTCTCTACTACTGTGCCTGTAGTCACAGCCCCCAGGGGCTAGCTAAATGGATTGTATTTCCTGCTGCTTTCACCTATGGAGGCACGTGACTTAAAGAGATAAACAAACTTTCACAATACCTTTCTAGCAAAATACCCTGATGTTTCTGAGTGTTGCACTTCGGACAACTACACTGTCATTTTTCTTCCCCAATTTAAAGAAATATCATTTGTAACTGTAAGATGGCATTTGAAAAGAGGGAACATTCTATGTAGCAGCCAGCTAAACTGCTCACACCTTTAAATAAAGTGAGAGAAGAGCTATTTTCCAGCTTGTGACTGAATTTCCAGTCCTATTGCCAGTGATTCCCATTTCTGAATCATCTTTGTCAGGAAAAGACTTCATTTGCTGAATCAATTTGTACTGCTCTAAGTCTACATTGAGTGTTGTTCAAGCAGGCAGCATTATTTTGTACACTCCTGTGCAATTAGCTGAAACATGGAGGTTATCACATTTAAAAGGAAAAAAGTACAATAATTTCTTCTTAACAAATAAATTTGTTTTTTGAACAATGAAGGAGCATCACAATGTTTTTTGGATTTTGCCATCTACCTTTGTACCTACACCTGTTCTTTACAAGAGAATAATGATGTATCAGATTGGAAAAAAAGTAATTTTGAAATCACACACTGTATTTTAAAAGTATATTGGAATGAGTTTGCAAGGCTTCAAAGTCAAGGGTTTAAATCAGAGGTGAAGAAGTTGCCTTTACAACTCTCATTTAGTTCTTTTTTCTTATACATTTCATTATAATATCATATATTTGATCACTATTTCATTCTGTTTGGAGGATTGAGCTTGCCCATTAAAAAGCAATTTCCTATGGTGACCTGAACCTTTGTTACTGTGGTCTTGTTAGAAGCTGCCTAAAATACAGAATTATGGATCTATTTGTGGACTGCCTCCCATGAAGTCAGTAGAATACAGAATTATTACCCAGACTAGCACAAATGAACCAAAGGGTCCAACATCAGAGCAGCTCCATTGTCTCAGGTAGTGCTGAGATTTTTCAAAGCATAGATTTGCACTTTCAAAGTATGAAAATGTTCTCCTGTGGTTTGCCTGCAGTTCTGCAGATTGATTTTGGACTTGATGATCTTAAAGGTCTTTTCTAGACTTAACGATTCTCTGATATGCTCATGCCCTCACTGGACACCTGGAATAAGTAAAGGATCAGCCATAGATGCTGTACATTGAGTGGCAGTGGGTTTTATATTATTTTTTAGGGTGGAATTGTGTTGCCATGATTGACACCATCCTTCCTGGTTTGTTTCTTTCCAGGAGATAGGTAATCTTATACCTCATTCACTTGATTCCATACAGCTGCTGCCAGGGGTGAGGCAAGTGCAAACAAACAAATTACATTTTCCTTATGGATCCCACAGAACACAGAATGATGCAAGAGTCCCCAGGGTGGGGGGTGAGCTGTGCCATATGAATCAAAGTTTTGCACAGCAATATAAGGATGGAAACTAGGCTGCTGCCTGCCACATGAATTACGAGTTTTCGAACCTCTTGAAGTGGGATTTTGAAACTGCAATAAGACAGACAGCCTTTAGAATTCTTACAGTAAAAGAAGGTATTCTTGAGACGCTGTTACAGGAATGGAATATGAAACAGGAAACATCACCAGCATCTTTTTACATACAAACAAACCAGGGGTCCTAGGGTTTTTTTTCATGTGTTTTTGCAAAGACACAAGAGAAAATGACATCCTTGATTACAAACACCAGTTTTGACACCAGTTTTTCAGCTGCATTGTAGAATAAACTGATTTGTGCGGGCAGCAACTGAAATAACATTGACATTTGTTTGAAAGGCAGAAAGAGAACATTTGCAGGTTAAGATGTGTTTTCTCAAACAATGCAAATGAGCCACAGTCATTCTTGCTATTTGCATTTTAAGTGTTTGTGAGATTGATACTGACTGGTCCTGTTCTCTCAAACCCTTCTGTTATGTTCCTCTTGATTGAAGGTCTCTGCCACACAGTAAGGGAAGAGTCCTTTCACAAAACTTCATGCTCCTGAGGACATAGTAGAGTTGCCCCAAACTGCACAGGCACAACGGCTTAGATTTCTAAAGGGAAAGTACTCAATTTACCTGTTGAGAAGCACATGTGACAGGATTTTCTGCCAAGATGACCCTGAAGACTCTCTGGTCTTCAAGGCAGACTTGTCATTTTATATGTCACACAACTACCCAGCCAAAACATCAAATGAGACTGCAGCAAGCTTCAGTAGTTTGGCTTTATGTTCCATTTTAATATCCAGCACGTCTCCAAGATGTCTTTGGGGAATACCAGCTATACCTGTCAGATGAAAACCTGAACTCCTAGGAGCAGATTTGGTATGGAGCAAAGACTTAAGCCAAAACCCAATAAAGTTAGTGATAGGCTTCTTTTGATTTCTCAGTTTAAAGATAGATTTCCAAAAGCTATTGCACAGCTCTTTTAAATCAACACATACAACCACATCCTGTCACTAGCAAAGGGTTAATCATGCATCTGCATGTTCCAGGGCTTTGCTCAGTCTGTCTTTGAAAGTGGCATGTCAGGCAGCTTCATTCCACCTGCTGAAATGGGGCACATGTTGGGGGGACTGAAGTGGGCAGGTAGGAGAGATTTATTTGCCTTCACAGAATCATAAGATCTAGTACAGTACATCATATACTAGGCTGAAAGCAAATTGTGCTGTAATAACTTGATTGCTAAGAAAAATAATTACAGTATTACTAGACGAAGAGACATGAAATAAATGAGTTAATTACATGCCCACTTACCTCTGTGCTAAGCATGATACATCAAATTTAATTTATCTATGCTTATTATAGGCACAATACAGCTCTATGGAATACATTATAGACTAAATTATTTTGCAATCTATTTCATGTTGTACCTTTTTAAAATTCTGCTCTCACTCTAAATTGTCTGGATCGTAAAAATCACAAGGACGAGGAATACCAATAAATAGGACTAAAGTAGAATGTGCATGTGCAGTTAAGAGTGAATATTCAGAAACAAAATCAGTGTACTATTCTGCCTCCATTAACAACTTTATGCATTATCTGAAACTGGAATTAAGCAGCATCTTAACAATGAGGCGTATGAATCATATTAACTCAGAAAATTTGGTGTGCCCCAGACTAACCTACCATAAACGTAAGACATAGCACAAAATAACAGGTACTTTGTGCTATCTCCTTAAGTGGCCTATTGGTGCATGCATTTTTAAATTACCACATTCTGAGGTGACATTGATGAAAAGACCAGTCTTTAGGGTGTCATTCCATTCCTTAGAAATCAGGCAGCATCACTGATTAGTTTTACTGGGGGCTCTGCCTACCTTCCCTGGACTTTAGTAATTCCTTGAGCTTGTTTTCAAAATTGAAATGGTTTGAGAGCAGGCCTGGCTCTCAAATCCATATGAAATATCAGTTTCTGTATCCCAGTGACATGGTTTCCCCTCATGGCTGCTGCACTCTCAATGACACCACTCATTGCTCTTGATAGTGAAGAGTATGTTGCACTGGGTTTTTAATTTTACCACTTCCTTGTTATTTTACACAATGTTGGTATAAATAATAAAAAACAACTTCTCACATATGGTTTAACTGGTTAAATTGATAGATTCCATTCCTTTTTTCTGATTGTTACAGAAGTTGTATTTGTTTAAAGTTCTTGAACTGGGGTACAAAGTACAATTATCTCACAGTTTGGGGGAAATACCACATTATGAAAAGCAGAAATATATTGAGTTCTACAGTTAGATAGAGAAAACCTTTTTTTAGGCAAGCTTTACATTTCCACTTGTCATTTTTTCCAGTGATATGAAATAGTACACTGAAATCCCTGTAAAGTCCTGCCAGAGGGAGAGAACTTCTGTATTTCTACAGCACTGTGAGCTTTCACTGCATGCTGTGTCTATCCTATGGACAGATCAGTTTGATCATGTAGCACGTTTTGCTTCAAACCAGCATAAAATTAATGAAAGTGATAGTGGCCTTCAATTTTCAGGAGGCTGGTGTGTTTTTGGAATACTCCTGGGTAACCATATGTGTTTCCACACAGTGCCTAAACAAGGTTCTATTTAGTCCTCTGTTACAGCTGTTTTTCATTTTCATCTTGCAGATGCTCTCTTGCTTACAAGGCAGCTTAGTCAAAAAGCTGTGTTGACTCATAAGACCAAGATGTACAACATCCAGTTTGATGGAAAAGTGCATAACCCCTTTATCATCCGCAGGGCAAAAAGCTTGCAGGGGGAGAAGATTCTAGGTCCAGAAGTAGTGTCAAAGCTCCCTTTTTCTGTGGAGCACAGTTGAGTATTAAAAGCCAAAAAAATGTGCTTATTCATCTTAATATTATGGAAAATCCTGGTGAGTCACTGCATGGGCGAGAGAAGTGGTTTGGTTTAGTTTAGTTATTACTGTTTGTAATTGAGTTCTCTGTTAAGATGGAAACAAAACAGAAATAATACAGAAGATTCCCTAAGTGTTCAGGAGTTAAAGAGCAGGAGAGTATTTACAGGCACATCCCTGAACCAGTCAGTTCTTAACACTGAATAAATGTGCCTAAGACAAAAAGAAGAGGAAATAAAACAGAAAAAAAAAAAAAAAAAAAAGAGAGGAAATCTTAGTCTTTCCCCATCCTCCCTAGAGGCAGGAGTCGGAATAATGGAATTTCCCTGGTGGGGAAACAAAGACATAATGTCTAATTGCTCGGACATAAAGACTCAGAGGGAGAGCACGCAGTGGCCAGGAGAGCGGAAGAGCACTGACCCAAACGGTCAGAGAGAGAAGGAATCCCAGTTCAGAGTATGCACAAACAGTTCAAGAACCCCAGCACAGCCAAAAGGGAGCTCAGGAGTATGGAGGCAAAGCGAGCAGACAAGTAGTTGCTAGCCTTGTTTTTATACATTTGTCTATCTGAATGCACACAGATATTCTCCAGCTGACTAAGGAAAGGCAAAACTTTTTAATCTAATTTCCTTTTGTCTTCAATCCATATGTACTCTCATAAATACTGAGATCTCAGGGCAGATTTGCTCAAACTTCCAGGGAACAGAAAGAACAAGCCTGGATAATGCAAGTCTAGGACAGGGCATACAATTCTGATAACTGTAAGAAACAGGGAATTCATTGCCTTCAGTGTATGCTACAGGAAAAGCAGGAGCTAAAAGCTATTATTGAGAAAGCACTTGGCTGTTGGAGTGGCTCCCATACAGAGCAGACTCACAATTCCAGCCAGTGGGAACCCTATAAGCTTGTGAAAGAGGACACTTTGTATCAGGAGATAAGAAAAAGTTATTCCCAGTAAAGGATTCGCTGAACTCCATTCTTCCTGTTATTCCCAAACTTGACTTCTCCTGAAACTTGAGAACTCTTGATTCATGTCAATAATCTTCAAATCAGTTGCCAGTTCCTTCCTGGGGAAAGCAAGCCCTCCTCAGAGAGTAGAAGTTTCTTTTCTACTTGATAAATTTCTGGTATGCACATGACTCAAATGCAAATTCTCTTTTTATCTTCTGAACACTCCAATATTTAGACATCAGCATTTGAGGGAATAAATGTAGATTCTCAGCTTTACTTTCAGTTTTTTAAGGCAAACAGACTATATAGCATGGAGAATACCAAATCCCAGAAAAAGCAGAGAACTAAAAGAGATCAGAAAAGAAACCATGTAGGTCTTTCTGAAATGATAATATTTGACTAGAAGGATATCCTTGAGTCAGGAGGACACACAAGGGTACTGGCAGTGTAGAGAGTCAAATCATACAGGCTTTTAATGAGGAAGTAATTACATGTTTAGGGGTTTCTTCAGAGTGCTTTATAAATACTAATTATGATTTGTTCCTAAATTTTCCAGGTGAATAAACAGAACTAGGAACAGATTAGACAGCTTGCTAACCTTTGTGAATGAGTCAGCAACAAGCTTAATAGCAGGTCTTTTGAATTTTTATTGATTATTGCCTTGCTTAACACCTTACTCAGTGTGGAGGACACTGAATACCTATGAGGCAAAGGAAAGTTACTTAAAAATATTTATTGGAAAGGTACTGACCACTTTAGATAAGGGTGTAAGCCTTCAGTGCCTTTAGTTTTATTGTAAATTTGCCCCTCACCCTCAAGAAATAAAAATGAAGTTGGACTGTGTTTAACTGGAAAAGAGGAGCCCTCTTTGATATGTTTACATGCCATTAGTCACTGCATCTGGGAGGTAAGTTGCCCTTGGCTTTCTGCATCAGTCCCCAGTGTAAGCAGATAAAGACAACTGCTTTCCCAATGCCAGGATTCCACAAGCACAAGGGCCAGCCCTCCACTTCTCTTGCATTTCTCCCTCCCCTGCAATCTCTTCAAAAGATCCTGTGCACTAGAAGAGCCAAGCTAATTATTTTAAAGGTTCCAATGGTTTATTTTTCAGAAAGATTCTCAGACGTATGAATCACCAGGAATAACCGTAGTTCAGGAAAAACTTCTGGGAGTTGGATGCAACTGCTAACACTTGGTCAGAATCAATTATATGGGACCTGGAGGCAAAGGGAAGGGGAAAAGCAGAGCTTTGCAGTGCCCTTTGAGCACGCAGGAAAGCCAAGGAGGCCTTTTAGCTCAGCTTAGTGACAAAACACCAACCCCAACACAAACCAAGGTCTAAGCCTTTGACCCTGATTTCAATATCTTTGTGTTAAAACAGAATTGACAGGCATTTATGCTGAACCCTTCTTTGAGCAAGAGCTTTGCTGAAAGGAGAATAAGTTTGGTTATTTTGTTGCATTTTTGCTTTTCTACTTTTGAGTGATTTTCTCAAGCTTTTATAGCGGTACAAGCTAAGCTTTCATCTTTAGTCATACAAACTTTATGCCTCTAATAAAAGTTGAAGCAACAAAGGGTAGTTTTAATATTGAATAAAACCAGCAAAACTAGAACACAGAATATCTGCGGCACCAAAGTATGCTTCTGCACAGAACATTCACAGGATCTGTTGTAACGCTATATGGAATCAATTTCTGCCTGGCACGGAAAATAAAAGTATAACATTTCTTGTGTGAAGATTTTTCCACATTCTCTCCAATAGTGTGTGTCATTAGGTACATCTGTGACAAAAACATCACTTACAGCAGGCTAGGAAAGAGAAACCTTGGCTCACTTTACCATATTACTTCATCTCTAGGGCTTGCCCTGGTGCACTTTTCCACTAACATGATATTTGGATAGATTCTGCATTGTCTTATATAAAAGAAGTTACTATATTAGCCATCTCCCTGCACTCTATGACTTATCTGTAATTGTTTCATTTGGCTTACAAAGTTACATCCAGTAATTTTATAATAATGTACAGATTAGACCATGTAAAATCAGTTATACTTATTTATATATCTGATTAATTAACAGTTTTTCTTTGTTTAGGCTTTAAACTGTAATCCAGTGGACTGAAGATTCTGCTTTGGGAGTTCTCATTTGTGGTTTTATGGTAAATTATAAATTACCTCCTAGTGTGACTATATATTTTCACTTATAATTGTTTATGAAAAATCCAGTTGCAATTATAAAATGTTTTTAAACATTTTCACTGCTATAATGTTATTTCATACTCATGTTAATCTTAAAGTTTTAAAAGCAAATATAAGTCAATTTTGTATATTTCAAAAATTAGAGAACAGATTTGACCTTAAAACACCCCACCCATTTTAACGTTTTCTCCCAGACTCAGCAGCAGCCAGTACCATACTTTGCTGAAATACATTATGTACTTATGAGTCACTTGCTTTGTATTTAATTCAGTAAGGAGGAAAAGCAGAATTAAATTTGAGAGAGGGACTAAGCATTTTGCACAGAATACCTGTTAGATCTCACCCTCAATAGGACTCATCTGTGAATCTTTAGTGAGAGAAGGAAGTTGTGACAAGAGTAGGATTTAAACCATTTAGTAGTTCCTGTGGTTGATTTTAAGTAACTCCATGGATGCTGTGACAGGATGCTGTGAGCCCTGTTCTTACAAGCCTTAGTTAATCTTGATTTGTATTTCAGAATTCTTTAACACTTACTGTGCAATGGAGGAGCAAATACCAAGGTGTGCAGGACCCTCTGCTGCAGGGAGGTCAGGCTTTTGCAGCATTCATTACTCAAGTTTGGGTGGGGAAGAGTTGACCTGCCTGTAAACAGCAGACTTCTGTAGTGGTAAGGTGTGAAAGCCATTTTAGATGACTTCATGTATAGTAAGTTGGCTGTCTTTCTTTCCACCCATTGCTTGTACTTGTTTATACTCTGCAGTGATAGCTGAGCTTTTTTTTCTCTGAGAATTCATACTGTAGGAAATCAATTTCTTGTCATGCAGATTTCCTTATGTTCAAAGGAAACCTCCAGATATCACTTTTCAGCTGACACCAAGGCTTACTGCAGTAAGCTAACAAAAAGTTCATAACTACATAATGTTGTAAGAGCTTGCTCCAATAAATCAGACTAATCAGACTCTGAAACTTGCTTTCCCCTCATGTATATGGGCCAAGATGGCAGACAATTTGCAATTTCTATTTGTATTTGAAAGAAAGGTACCCTGCTGGCCTTGAATAAGGGTGAAATGAGACCTTTTGATTCCATATGCCTGTATAAGTTGCTATCAGAATGAAAGAGAAAAAATATTTTTAGTCCAATTTCTACAATAGTAGATAACAACATCAGGACATTCTAAGGAAAAAGCCAGTACTGAAAGCCAGAGAAATAGAAACCCAAGAGAATTAAATTAACTGTTTCATAGGAGACCATTGAGTTTCTAAGCTTATCCTACTGCAGAGTAACTGTCCATAACTACATTTTATTATATTAAAGAGCAGAATAGATCTACCCAATCTTCCTTCTTCACAAGTGCAAATGCTCATGTGTCATTATTGAGGGAACATTAGAACTATGCTACTAAGCACCTGATCTTTGAGATTTCACAGTCAAAATTTATCATCTTTAAAATCTTGCTGTTTCCTGATAACTATCACTTACACTGAAATATTCACCCCTCTGGAGCTGCCCCCAAAAAAAAACCCTTGGAATAAATGGGAGTGCATGTAGTGTTGTATTGTCTCTGGTCCTACTGAGAGTTCTGCTGACATTATTGAAGATCTTCTGTGCAAGCACAGACTGGTAATACCAGTGTTTATGGAATCCGCTGTTTCTTATGCCAGAAATGATGACAAAATTCAAGGTGAGTTCAGTTTTCACAAATTGCATCTTTTCACCCATTCCCATGGGTAGTTCTAAGCTGGCCTCTAGTACTTTCAAAAACCCCATAATAATTCAAGATCTCTCAAAGTAACTGAGGAAAACTTTAAAAAATGTTGTAGCTTTTGTGCACAGGCAGGTCTGATAAATTCATTGTCCTGAGCAGTCCATTTCAGAGCTCACAGGAGGATACAAGTGCAATACCACTCTCATAACAGACTATGGGAAATATTTGTTACTGCTGAGCCCTGCATATGTTGTGTGCATTTCAAGTCTTAACCAAGGATTTGGTTCCCATGACTTGGATTCTGGATTTAAGAGGCAATGTGACATATGGTTTTTAATATCTCCCCAACAGTGTATGATTTCCATGAGTTCAGGATACTTGTCACTTTTAATCCAGGTTTTAAGAAGAAAATTAAATTTCATGGTAAAAAAATAAATGATGGAATGCTTGAATCTTTTAACTTGGAAAGGAATTTGCAAAAATAATTTCCATTCTTCCAAATTTTAAAGGAAAAAAAGTATCATAGAGGAAAAATTGGAGAGATGAAAAGCCAGCATGTACTTCTGCATGGATTGTCCGGCCCCAAGCACCTAATCAGTGATTTATGTAATAGTGAGGCTTGTGGAAATCATTCTTCTTGGGCAGTAGCAGGACCAGAGCTGCCAAAGGCTGGTGTAATTAATACCACATTTGTGCCCAAATCTGTCTTTCAACCCTGCGTAACCCCACTGTAGTCAGTAGCAGAGTATAGCATATAGTTCTGCAGTAAATAGGAAACGTGATCTAGACTTATTCATCCCTAAAGATGATCCACTGGTGTCTGCCAGTCAGCTGGAAGGTAACTTGCACTGTGTTCTGCCTCTCCACATGCCACGTCCTGAGCAACTCGTAATTCCGGAGCCTAAGTTAGTTTGCGTGTGTACTTTGTTCTTGGTTTTCTGCCTGTTTATGTTGCTGTGATTCTCAAACTGCCCATTAAGCCATGATAACAGAAACAAGAATATCCTCCCCCTGCCTCTTGCCTCTCTCTGTGTCTCTCCCACAACTGCCAGAGGAAGGACAGTGAAGTAAATAGAGGGCTAGACAAGCCATCTCTGCTATTAATAATAACACTGAGGACTGGGGAAAATAGCTGCTCTAGAAACTTCTGGCTTCTGGATTAAGTCAATATGTGCTCCCTCTATCCACATTTATGTAAAATGCTGCTTCTCAGAGATGTTGTCATCTCAGAGTTTAGAGGGGTCCAATTACACATAAAAAAGTTCTGAAAGTTTTCCTGTCTTCTTTTGCTATGACGTTTATTTATCCCCTGTTTGTTGAAAGGATACTTGGGGCAGGTTTATCACATGTGTGAGTAAAAACCATCCTCAGCTGCTTCATTAGTGCTGGGGTACTGGGGAGGAGGGAGTTAAGAGGTGAGATCAAAGCAGCTGGGATCTATCAAGCAATCAGGGCCCTCTGCCAAGGGAAGAGAAGGAACTGGGGCTTTGATCCCAGGAAGAGAGGGCTGGGGGTCAGGAAGCATGAAGTAAGGCTGAATCTGTTGCTTTTGGCCCTGGCTTTCAGTAGGTTCCTCACCCTTAGAGGTAATGTTTCTCTTGTAATTAATTTTATAACTTGCTATGTGTTTTTGCTGTTGTCTTGATTCAAATTTACCAGTGTGACAGTAGCGATGATAATTGCTAAGAGAAGCTGTGATGCAAAGCAATGTCTGCATTGTGCAGACACATGAGGTGACATGATGGGCAGGCTTGTGCTAGGCTGAGTGCTGGCCTACGTCAGTGAGAGGCTGGCCAGCCTGAGCTGAAATTTGGGGCTTAAGGATGTCTGTCTGGACTGCAAGATGTTTGAAATGTCACTAGTTTGCCCTTGTTGAAGACAAGCACCTAAATGCTAATGCCTTCCTTTGGATTCTGTAGGTTTAAAACCCTGTAGCTTCACTCTTCTCTCATTAAGCTCCAAAAAAGTCGTGATTTTCTGCCCTTGTAGGCAAGCCAGCAACTTAGTTTGGCTAGCAGAAGTTCTTGGTTTGGTTTGTGTGTTGTCATCTTTTTTTTTTCAGTCTGATTCAGGGTAGCCTTGCTGGGGTTTGTTATGGCAAGCTACAAAATGGGTGGGACTCCAGCATCAGCCATCTCCAGAGGTGTAACATTGGGTTCAGTGTGTGGCACTCGATGGATTTTAGGTAGGCAAATCTCCAGAAAGCAGGGTACAGGATCTTCTGCACTTGGGTAGGGTTTGGCTCCTTGGTGTTATTGTTCCTTTTGGTCCTCTCACAGCTGCAAGAAGCTGAAGGTGCTGAATAAGGCCTGAGTAATAACTCTAATGAACAGTTGAAATTAAGAGTTTTCTTTATTTGCTTTGTGAAACTCATCAGTGCCCAACTCATCAGAACTCACACCTGAAAATTAAGAAGTTGTGCTATGGAGGAAAAGATCCAGCTCTGCTGTGCTTTCAGTGAAGACATCTACCTTGACAGCATGATAACCTCAAATGATAAGCACTGTATTTCTTAAATTGTAGTGTTTTACCTTGTCAAGAGCTAAGTTTACTTCTGAAGAAACATCTCCAAACATCTTGTAGTTTCAATATTCCTTTTATCTTCGCTTAAACATATTGAATACTTGCTTGTGCAAGTGTACTCTTTAAGATAACTGAATGAAAATCAGTAATTCCTTGTTATGTAATTTATTCCCCTCACAAGTAATTCAAAGCCATCAATTTTAATTTTTTTTTTTTACTTTATCTCCAGACTCTGTATTATTACTATTTTTTTATTGAATAGTTTTGTTTTGGATAACTTGAGGGGGAAAAAATGAAGTAATTTTGTTCAATGAAAAGGAGATATAATTATCTTGACACTAGTATAAATATTTGTACCAATGTAGCTGTGAAGAGTTTTGCTCTACCACGATAATTACCAGGTAGAATTTATAGTCTTCTTGGAAGAGTTGGATTCTTTTAACAGAATATTAATTTCTCATAATTTTCCTTCATTTTTAATATATTCATGTGATAAAAGGATCTATTTGTTCATGCATAGCAGTGTAATTGCTGTTCATGTACTCTGGATTAAGAGGTCTTCCCCTGGGGAGCAGAGTATGTTCAGGTGAGATAAAATGAGACATGATCTTCACATTTGCCATGAACTGACACTATTCTGCATCACAGCTTTCACAGCAATTAAAAGATGCAAAACATTTCTTCCTCCAGCACTTCTCCCTTTAGGCTTCTGCTGCTTGATAGAGGTGGAATTCAGAGTCCTTCCGAAAACTGGTTTTATGTACAAATTGTATGCACAAATCCTTCACATGATGTTTCTGACATAGCCTGGACTTTGTAACTTTTTCAGTCTTCCATCAAAAACTGCATTGGAAAGTTTTCCCCATGAACAAACCTTTGCACAGGATTACAGAAGAAACATAACTGTAGCTGTTCAATTGTATTTATTCTTCCTACTTATGGCCCTACAGCAATCCTGTAAAACCTTTGTGATCTCTATAGGTTTTTGTTTTGTGCTGATGCTCAGAAGCATGTGGTTTGAACCAGATCACTGCATGTGAGATGGAGACATTCTGGAAGTGTGTGTGCATGACAGCAATCTCAGTGGAATATTTTGGCACAGGGATGGCTATTCATCTGTTGAGCATAACACTGGGACAGTCATAAGTGAGAATCAGTGTAGAGGGAATGAAGGCAAAAGCAAAGTGATGAACTTTGCACTTAGGGCCGTGGGCTCTGGAAAGTAACAAGCTTTCTGTTTCTTCAGAATTATACCCTGCCATCAATCATGTATGGCTCTTCCCCTTGGGTTATTAATTTTCTAACAGTTTTCTGAATTATCTTACTATAGCAGCTTTGTGGGTTTATTCTTTTTTTTCCATGATATTGTCAGATAAGTCCTTAAGCCAGCAACAGTGAACACAATGCTTATTGTATTTCTTGTTAACAGCTTTGATCCCTTCATGCACTGAGAAAAAAAATAATGAATAGGACCCTTGCATAGAAAATTTCAAAGGGCTTTAAAAATTATTGGATTTCTCGGTCAATTAAAAGCTAATTACTTCATAGGTCAATGAAAGAAATATTTTCTGGTTTTATCCCAGCCCATTCTCTCTGTACACTCAGTAGTGCCTGATTGACAGACTCACTCAAATTGACACTTTTGACTGGAAATAGAGGGCAGAGTCCACACTTCAAACCCATGATGAGGATGGGTGGCAGCAAGGAAATTTGCTTCATTAATCAGTAAGGAAGACGTTAATGCCTTGTATAGAGTCATAGACTCATTTATCACAAATATTTGAGAATATATGAAAATTGTTGATGATGTTGAGGTTGACTTTGTAGCAACTATCAAGTGCAAGAAAACAACATCTTCAAATCGTGCAGCTGGCACCAATTCATCCTGACATGAATTAGGATGTACTCAGAGTCAACTGTGAATTGACATTTGCTTATCAACAGAGGATCAGACACCAAAATATGAGGGCAGAACTAATCAAATCTGGAATATATCTTGTTACATATCTGGATATTCCTAAAGGAAGTCAGACTTTCTGCCTAAGGGGATTACCCCAAATGGGAAAATCACACTTCATTTGTGCAGTCATATGATTAAAAGAAAATATTCCTTTATTTGAACCAAGACAGAAATTCTTTACTAGATTCCAAGGGGGATATGGATGTAGATAAAATAGTCTGCATAACAATTCACAGTAGAAAAATTAATGGGGGGAAAAAAGTTTCATTTGTGTCATGGGATGTCAACTACAAGAGTAATGTAGCATTTTCTTTCACTCTCACAGTTGTGATGTGGCAATCTGCTAAATTATCTGTTAGATAAATTATTTGTTCTGAAACTTTTGACTACAAAAATTTGAATGTTTCTAGTTTATTCCTGCAGCCAAAGCACACATAGTGGAGTTAGAAGTGCATATAAAATCAACTATTTTGCTCTTCCAGTATAACGAAAGAATAGCATTGCATAATGCTGACAATAAAATAACCTGAGATATTTTGTTTTCCTGTGATGTCAGGTTAAGGATTTGATTCTCCCCTTAACTTGGACCAGTTGCAGCACTGGGAGGTTAGCAATACGGGCTAAAGTACTTTCTGCTACAAGGAGATAAAACACCAGAATGCAATTTGAGTCATCAGAGGTTTAAATAAGTTGCAGTCTTGGGGTATTGATTTTCCTTACCTCTCTCCCATAAGATTGCACCTGCACTGGGATGTTTGTGCAACTTGTGTTGCAAAAATCTCATGGGTCTTTCTTAATGTTGTCATCAGGGTAAAAATGATTGATAGGCTGCAATAGAAGGAAGGGAAATGCAGATAATTAGTTTTGTCAGATGTAGGCTTTCATGAAATATTTCTACACATTTTGTGCTGTTTATGTTTTAAAAATATACATTTTTAGGTCAAAATGCTTTTCCCCTTTCCAATTGTGTGTGGGGTGAAATATTTTGCTACTTTCTTCTGGAACCTGAGCAAAGAGCATCTCTGTTCAAGAAAAAAGCAGCATCTCAATGTCTGATACTCATATGATGTTGTTCAAGGTTGTAACAAGGGGGGGAGCTGGTCTGTTCTCCCAGGTAACAAGCAACAGCACAGAAGGGAATGGCCCCAGGTTGCACCAGGGGACATTTAAATTGGATATTAGGAAAAATTCCTTCAGTGAAAGCGTGGTCAGGCCTTGACCACAAGGCCTGGGACAGTGAAGTAGTGGAGCCACCATGCCTGGAAGTGTCCAAAACACATGTAGATGTGGCCTTTGGAGACACAATTTAGTGATGAACATGACAGTGTTAGTTAACAATTGCACTCAATGACTTTGAAGATCCTTTCCAAGTGCAGCAATTCTGTGACCTGCACCTCCAAACTGAGGTCAGACCTGCTGGTTATTGGACACAAGATTTTGCAATCCTATCTCCTTACCACTGGCATTAATAATAAAATTACATATTGCCATATTCATAATAGAACTGAGCCTGATTAATATTAGTGTGCCTAAAAATAGACCAAAAAAACTTTCATCTGGTATCAAAGAAAAAGGTCATTGCTAAGTAGTCTTCACAGCTGGTTTAGAAACAATAATTTAATGATTTTCAAAAGGCCTCACAACTTCAAAATTTAAAATTCTGACTGAGTTTTGTTCTAGTTTTCTTTTTTAAAAACTCATGGACTTGCATGTAGCCTTTGTTAATCCCAGAGAAGTATGTTTGCTGCACAATACTTTAAAAAAGACCTGTTTTGCTGGAGTGCTCTGAGACTTCTCTGCTCTTCTGGAATCCACTGAAACTCCTTTGGTGATAGGTAATTCTTTCTCAGTGCAGGCAAATCTCACCACCTCATTTCATTTTGCCATTCCATGTTGTCAGTGTGGTATTTTTAGCTTTCAGCACAATTTAGGAAAACTGGCTAGAAGAGCCAAGAGTAGGAAGGAGGTTCCCTGGTCCTCACTAAACCAGATTTTTTTCCAGTGCCTTTCTCCAGAACAGAGCTAGTTCCAAACAGAGTTGAAGACACTACAGGAAATATTTAGCTCTTGATTCCCTTCAGGACTGGTCCCTTTATGGTTGAAGACTTTGGCTCTAAGTAGTTAGAGTAGAAGTCTATCTGTATGTTGAGTGAATGCAATTTATTGTACCTTATTTAGTGTTATGCTTTCAGAATCTTCTTAATTTGTCAGCACTCAATACATATTTTAACACATTTAAAGGGGAAAAAGAAAACCTTTGCAAGTTTGTTGGCTTTTAGTATACTGAATTTTGGTCTTTGTTGTGATATTTTGGTTGGCTTTGTCTTAGTAGCTAAATAACTCCAATAGGAAAATTTAAATTTTATCCTGTAGTGTTGATTTTTTAATTACAAGTTTACTTTCTCATCCAGTTTAACTAATTTATAAAGTGTAATTAGGTAGTTCCTGACACACCTATCTCAGAGTCCCAGGAAAAGAAATGAAAGGCCCCTAAGTTAGCTGAGCCAAAGCACATCTATGTGATACTGGACAGAACTGGGTTTTGGTTTTGTTCTCCTTTGTCTCTTTGAGAAGATTTCTGCTGTTGAACACTGCACCATCTTTCAAGGCCATCTGCTTCAAGACTTTATTTTTAGGAACTATTGTCTAGTCCACGTTTTCCCCCTTCACAATTTCCCACTTCAGGCCTGCCATTTCTTGCTCTATTCATAGAGAATCAAGAATATATTTTACTTATCTTCATGTGTTTGAAGACTGTTTCTATATGTTCTTCCTTTTAAATCGATCTCTCCTTTAAACCTCTCAACTTCTTTCGGTTAAGTTTTCTAAATTATGGAGTAAAGTGTGAAGTGAAATGAAATTCCTGTCCTGTTCTCTTAAGTCATTGATTAAAAATTTATTTTACTTCATATAATTTATGCTGTCTCCCTTTTGACTTTTTCCAAATGATCCACAAATTTCTCGAAATACAGTTCTGAGAATTCAAATGCTCTTGGGCTTAGGTGAAATAATTCTTTCAGTGTGATTTATAACCTAGCCTTTTGTTTCTCTGCAAGTTTAATGCTTGTCTTTTCTTAGCAGTATGACACCAGTGACTCATATTCTGATTGGGATGCAAAATAACACCCAAATAGCTCCCTTCAAAAAACAGAGCTCACATGTGACTGTCTGCAACAAGTGTGACTTCCTAGGTGCAGTACATCCTCTTCTTCCTGTTTAATGGGATTCTGCTTTCCCAGTCCCTATCTCCAATTTTTCAAAGTGCTTTTTAATTCTTATCTTGTCCTACGAGAGAGCTCCTGAGCATCTGCTCTCAGTTCTTTCATCTAGGTCATTAACTGGAATACAGAGCAGGCCTGGCTCCAGAGCAGAGAGAAGAACCTGGCGTTCTGTACACCCAGCCCTGCTTTCATTGTGATGGATGGTCAATAATAAAAACTCAGAGTTTTCCACATAGCTTTTACTAGTTTTGTCAAGGATTTTTTTTTCCCCAGTTTTCAGACTGTCATGTGAAATAAAGGCAGGTCTTATTAAAATCAAGATTTCTCCCTTATCCACAATACTTACAATACTGTCCCCCCCAAAATATTGCAGTGGCTATACCCCACTTGTTCTCAGCAAATACAACCTAGATATTGCCCAGATCCTTTTGTTCTTATAGGCTTAAAAGGCTCCCCTTTTTTTCCTGGAACTGAGTTCTTACATGTATAATATTAAGTGTTTAGCACTACATTTGCCATTTTCCAGTCTTCCCTAATTTCTACCTGTTCTCAAAGATAATTGTTAATGGCTTTGAGAAAACAAGTGCTGATTTTCTACATATGTGACAGTTCCATTTTAAAAATATCTGTTGCAACTAAGTACTGTTTAAACTGTTAATTCCCTGCTTAGCTCAAAATAGGACCTTCATACCATCAGGACTCATTTTTAGCTACCTGGATGCTCTTCCTTTTATGGAAGGTTGAGTTGAAACATTGGGCTAAGCTTATATGGTCTGCCTGTGACTGACTCCTGATGTGTTTTATCAGTTTTTTCCTTCTCGTTTTCTCAAATTCATCTTTTCTTATCTGCCTGGCCAGCAATTAATGCCAATTTTCTTTCTGTGTTTGCATTTGCTGTCTCTGAGGGCTCACATGTCAGATCTCTGGCCCTACAGAAGCTGGCCTCCTAGATAGAGTGTATAATATTTATTTTGTTGCTTTTCCCTTCCCTTTTGAACTTTGCAACTCATGACTATTATCACCCAAGATGCCAATCTATTAACAGTCTCCAAAAGATTGTCACCTCAAATTTCAGGTTTGATTCCTTTTAATTTCTGGATATTTGAACAAGTGTACCTGGTTTTGTAGCACATTAAAAGACTGCCTTTTCACCCATCCCCTCTTCTCTGAATAAGCTCTGTACTTGAAACTAAGAATCAGAGACATGAATATCCTACAAAGCAGCATTAAATTATGCTCTGTAGTGAGCTTCCCTCCTTTGGAGAAGTGAAGCATGCAAACAGGGAATGTTTTTCTTAAACAACTCCTGGAAATTATTACATAGGATGCAAGATATGACTGTCAGATTTTTTGCTCACATGAAATCCCTCTACTCTGCTGTAACTGAAGTCCTCAAAACCTTTACTGTCCTTGGCTTTCCACAAGGGAGATGTCCAAAACACCCCTGTGACATCCTCTTCTGTCCAACACTTGAAATTGGAGGCATCAATTTACCCAGAAAGAACAGGCTAAAACTTCTGAGGGTTTTTTGACTTTTTTATTAGGTAGGGAAGCGAAAAATCTTTTAATTCTGCTTAATTCTGCTTTAGGCCTTACAGTCAGAACATCAGCAAAATTCTACCTAAAACAGTTTTTCCAAATGGAGGAAAACCTTAAGAATAAAAGAGAATTTTTTGTTTACAATCACGTTAGATATAATTTGTAAAAAAATTTCAGAAAGCTAAAATTCAAAATTTAGTAAGCTTATTTATCCATCCCAGTTAGCATTTTATTGTGGTTTTAGTTGTAGCAAAAGGAGAGCTATCAATTCCTCTAGAACCCTTTTTTTCTTCTGCTCACATATCAGTTTTTAAAGACAGTTGACTCAAATCACCTCTGTTCCAGTAGGAGGAAAAAAAAAAAACCAAATATGCTTCTTTCCAGAAACATATTTGACATATTTTTATTTTTGAGAAGTAAATGTCTTGCTCGGTTGTTCAGGGTAATCTGTTAAATCAAGAGTCTGTTCTGAATTAGGGCTAAGCAGATATCCCAAAAGACTGATTGTTTAATTTTTTTTAACAACTACTTCTTTTTGCCTTTCTTTACTTCTAAACATGTGGGGCTGTGACCAAAAGTACATGCTGACTTAAATATGCTCTAACTCATGATCCTTCAGCTAACAGAGACTAGAGGCTGCATAACTCAGAACTGCCTCCAGAGTGGAGCTGCATAGATTTAAACCACACTTGTTTAACTTTGAGCACTTATCAGTTCACCTGAAATTTGTAAGTGTTCTTATTTAGACAAGAGCTGATTGTATGAGACCAGGCACTGGTGATTTGGAATATCCAGAGGATGCTGGGTTTGTGGTACAGAGTGCCCCCCATTTCAAATGCTTTTATGGAGTTTGTGATCCAGTGTAGACTTTTAGATGGAATATGTATTTAAAGGTGTGGTCTATGGATTCCTTGAACTCAGCAATGGAACTTCCACTAAATTGAAGTGAAAAAAAGATTTCACATATATACTTTGCTGCTGCTAATCTGCTGGGACAACATGTATACACCTCACTGCCACGATTCAGAGCTCAGTTTTTACCAACCCAAACCCTTTGATCTTTTTCCACAGGACTGTTCTCCAGCATCTTGTTCCCAGTGTATAGTGTATAACCAGCACTACCTGTCCCAGGTGGAGAACTGGGCACTTGCTCTTGTTAAATTTCTCATGGTCACTGGCTGCCCAGCTCTCTAGTCAATCTAGGTCCTTCTGTAAGACCTCACTACCTCTAAGAACACTCACAGCTCCTCCTGGTTTGGTAGCATCAGCAAATGTACTTAATGCACATTTGATACCTGCATCCAGATCACTTAGAAAAGCATTAAAAAGCATTGGCTGTGGGATGGAGCCCCACCAGTGACCAGCCTGATGTAACCCCATTAATTACATGACCGCTTTCCACCCCTCATGTCAGCCAATGCTCAGCAAATACACCATGGGCATCTCTAGCTGTGGGCAGGAAGGGTTAACAGGAGGGTGCTGTGAGATAGTAACAAAAGTTTTGCTAAAATCCCAAACCCACCACACCTGCTGGTTTCCCTCAGCCAGCTAAATGGGTGAACTTGTCATGAAAGGAAATTAAGTTGCTTAAACAGGACTTATCCCTCATGAACTTGTGCTATGATCAATGACATTTGAGTGTTTTTCAATAACTCCCAAATAACCTTCTCCATAATTTTACCAGGCACTGAAGTGAGACTGGCAGGCCTGGTAGTTACAGGGTCATCCTTCTTACCTTATTGAAAACCAGGATAACATCAGCCAGCTTCCAGTCAGATGGGACTTCTTCAGAACCCCAAGACTTTTGAAAATAATGCACAAGGGTCTACAGTGATGCCGGCCAGCTCTTTCTCTAGCCTGGGATGAGTTCCCATGGATTTATGTGCATGGGTTGATCATCCTCTTGTCACACTCGGTCACACCCATCCCTGGGAAGGCAGGTGCAGTTCCAATAACCGCTCTTTCTGTCCTTTCTGGGTAACCTTCAGCCCTGGAGTGGAGGCATCCCTCTCCCTGGGCACATCCCACAGCCGTGCTGGGGTCCCGTCGCAGCTCCTGCCTCAGGAGCCGCGTTTTTCACACAATTTATTCGGTCGGGAAAGATTTCCCACACCTCCATTTCCCCGCAGCGGAGGCGGCCGCTCGCGCGCCCCCTCAGGAGCTGCCCGGGCCCTGCGCCCCCCGGGACCGCCCCGGTGCGGGACCCCGCGGGCCGTGAGCGGCTCCCCTCAGGGAAGCAGGGGGCAGCCCTTGTCCCGGAGGAGCGTGGGCAGCTAAGGGACGCCGGGGAAAAACAAGGAATGGAGGAGGAGGCTGCGCTTCCCCCCGGCAGCGGCAGCATCCCCTGCGGCGCGTCAGGCACGGCTCCCGCAGCCCCGCCGTGAGGGAGGCGGTGACCCGGCAGAGCAGCAAAAGTGATGCTTTTGAAAATGACCTAGAACCCTGGTGCCCCAATACCGTTTAAAAACATTAAAGATAAAACAAAGATGCAGCCAGTGCAGGGAAGTGTGTCAGGATGTTCAGCGGGGAAGGGAGAGGCTAGAAATCCTTGGTTTGTTTCAGCTACTGAGTTGAAGATGGAGAACGCAACAAATTCTTCCCCATGAGGGTTGCACACAGATTGACCAGGGAAGCTGTGGATGCTCCATCTCTGTAAGTTTTCAAGGGCTGGACAGGGCTCTGAGCCACCTCTTTTAGTATGAGCTGTCTGTGCCCGTGGCAGGGATTTGGGTCTTTAAGCTCCTTTCCAACCCAAAGCTTTCTGCGAGAAGGTCTCTGCAGCTGCCAGCTCTTAGAGGATGCTTTTCCCTTGGTGAAGATGGAACAAGAACCTGTGGAAAGCGGGGTGTAGGCAGGTGAGGATTGGTCTCTCCTCCCATGTAACAAGTGACAGGCCCAGAATAAATGGCCTCAGGTTTTGCCAGGGTGGGTTTAGATTGGATATTAAGTGGAACTACTTCACCATGAGGGTTGTCAAACAGGCTGCCCATAGCAGTGGTGGAGTCACCCTCCCTGGAGGTGTTTAAAAGATAAGTAGCTGTGTTAAGGGATGTGTTTTAGTGGTGGATTTTACAGTGCTGAGTTATCAGTTTGAGTTGATAATTCTGGAAGTCTTTTCTAACCTAAACAATTCTCTCATTGTGTGATCAAAGTCATTTTAGTCTGGAAAGTAGAAGAAAGTTTTAAAAGCTCTTTAGAGTATCCTTCTAGGAAGAATAGTAGAAGTCTAAGCATAAAACCTGGTAATTTTTACACTAAAAAAAAACCCTGCAATTTATAGGATCCTCCTGTTAAAAAAGCAGAGTTGAGAATAGAGACAGTCTTGTCCTTTAAAATCTTCAGCGTACAGAGTCTGAGGAATGCCTTTGCGGCCCTGAGTGTTATTTGTCTGAATCCTCTGCTGTATACACACAAACAATGTTTTTGCGTAATTTATATAACTGACATTTAATTTCAACAATTCTGAGAAAAAGCTCAGCAAATGAATTATATGTGTAAACTGTTGACCATAAATTTATCTAAAAGAAACCTTGGCATTGCTTTTGTTTAAGAATGCACCTGACCTTTTCTGTTCCTTTGTACAATGCAAGTATGACTGTCAGTAGGAGTTTAACAAGACCCAGACAGTAGGAAGATTGCCAAAATCTCTTTACAGTGTATGTATTTACTCCAGCCTCAGATTCCTTTTTTTTTCATGGGACACTATCTGTTGAAAAATATCTGCTTTCCAGATAAATTTGGTAGGCTTATGTGGGGAGGGGAGGGAGGGAATTTGGAGGTTCAGGAACAGGAAGTGGTTCACACCCTGCATTTAATCTGTGAGCCTAAACTGGAAGAGCTTTGCTAGAGCTGTGTTTTCATGGGAATACTGTCTGTGTCATCTTTGTTCGTGTTAGCACTTATGCCTCAAGACTTTGCAAATATTTCTTTAAGCTTTTCTGTATTTCTCCAGAGCTTACCTGCTTCTGGTCTGTTCACACTGATTTAAAAATTAAGGCAACCGATCAGTATGCTTTGAAACACAGATTCAGACAAATGCATTATTTACTTTGGAAACTCCTGGAGAGAATAAACTGGAATAGCAGAGTGTTAGAAAAGAATTATCCCATAAATCAGAGAAGATACAGATGGGATGTTCCTAGAAAATCAAATCTAGTGGATTTCTGTTTCCTCACGTCAGCCATTGGGATCATGTGGTGTGCTGGAAACAATCCCATTTGCATCTTTGATGAGAGTCGTTTTCAGAAGTCATTTGGGCATATGTTCTTTGGGGGAGTAGAGTGCTATGGTCTGCTGTATTTGCAATGAGGAATTCAATTTATTTTTCATCTGTCAACCATAAATTATTTAGTTCTGGCCTATCTGAGTCACCACTTTCTTATACACTTTGTTCTTTGCACAGGGCCCTCTGCTCTCTGATTTCAAGGAAGATCTCCTGCATAAAACCAGATGAGTGCCAGCAGGCCTTCCATGGGAGTGTCCACCAAGGTCCCTGTCAGAGGAATTTGCTTCCCACTCAGATCTGCTGTAGTGCTGACTGGTTCACACTCTGGACATGCTGCAGATTGCATGCACTTGCAGAAGCCTTTGAATCCAGGGGTGTGTTTGTGTCCTCATCACAGCAGTGTTTGGCCACACAGTGGTAGTTATTGCTCTCTTAGCTACAAAACACTTTGCTGCCGCAGCTCCCTCCCAGACATTATTTGTTTGGGTTTTAAATATAATGCATACCAGAGAAAGCTAACCTAATATAAAAAAGAGAGGGCCCTGGAAGCATCTTTTCAAAGATGCTCTTCTGAAATTTTATGTGGAGTTCAAAAGACACATAGAGTTTCACAGCCAAATCCTCTGGCCTGACATTTCTACAGCAAGCTTTCTGCAAATCAGCCAAGTCACACAATCGTATTGCAGTTTGGAGGATCTTTACACGGTAATTAATTCCTAGGAAATTCCACTTTTCTCACTGCATCACAGATCCAGCTAGGCTGGGTAATACCTTTGAGATCATTGACTCCAACCTCTTACCAGTCACAACCTTGTCAATGTGACCAGGGCACTCAGTGCCACGTCCAAGCTTTCCTTAAACACCTCCAGGGACAGTGACTCCACCACCTCCCTGGGCAGCCCATTCCAATGCCTAATCACTCCTTCTGTGAGAAAGTTCTTCCCCATACCCCAACCTCCTTCACTAACAGTGACACAAACCTGCAGCAAATATGATTGTTACCTGTAACTAAAACAGTTGATTGAGCCAGGGTGCAAGTGGTGCTGCTGTGATTGTCAGTTTAGGTGTCTTGTATTTGTTTTCCAGCAGAGTTATGAACCAGTGTGAGGCTGACTCCCAACATGTTAGAGTATGTTAAATAAAATTAATGTCCAATATTTTAGGCAACATTATTTTAAATGGAAAATTTTAGCGTACTCTTAGGGTGATCCTCTTCAGTTTCTGAAGATCTTCAGTTCTGAAGGTCATTGCTGTGGGTTGTTTTGTATTTCAGGGTTTCTGCCTTTATTTAAGACTTGGTTGGTAAATACACTTTTTCAATGAAGTCTAAACCTAATGTCAATCTTTTACATAACTTTGCAGCAAACCAGGTCAAAACCCTGCCTGTCCTTGACCTCCAGTATGCTGTGGATCTCCAAGAAGTGAGGTAATTCAATTTCTAGGCCAACTAAGATAAGATTAATATATGAACTAGTCCAGCTGCATGAATTATCTTGCATTAAATACTCTAGGAGTTTGGGATATTTGTTTTTAACTTATTTTCCTTATTTTTTGCAAAGTACTAAATTAATAAGACTTAAATTTTCTGTGAATTGTTTGACAGCAGTAGTGTAATGCCTATTTTTAATTAAAATCTTCCTTTTCTTTCTTGCATACAATAAGCAGTGATATATAAATACACATCTTTTTCTTCTGTATCATGCCAAGTCTGTTTTACATAATTCCTTATGTCATGTTTGATAACAACACCTAGATGCACTGTCATTTGCTGTTCACCTTTTGGTGAAACCCTTCTATCACTTGAAAAACAGGCCCTACAACACTAATAATTAAAAGCATTTTCTATGCATTTCCATTCTTTCCCTGAAACATTGAAACAAATTTAAAGCATGGGAGTGGGATACAATGTGGTTTGGGGTTTTTTTAGGTAAAGAAATTTTCTTTTAGCTAAAGAAATTCCTCTGTGTAGCAATATGCCTGTGTTTCTTCTGCAGGGGAAAAATCTCACTTTGGGGTATAGGTTACATCCAGCTCATGGTAAACTCTTGCACAAACTGGTTTTGTCTGCTGATGTTTAGGCATGAGTTAAACATCACACTGAGAACTGTCTTGCTGTAAATTTAATGGGTGTTACTCTGTCTTGCTTTACAAAGAAAGATTTCCAGTCTCCACACAGCAGAAATACAGCAATGGAAAATGCAGAGGAGTGAAAAGTTGACTTATTTTCAATTTAAATCAACTCTAAATTCACATCTTTCCAGAGCTGCATTTTTTCTGTCTGTTGGTTGCAACACTAAAAGAATAATAATTTTGTCCACCGCAATAAAGAAAAAAAGATAAGATTGTTACCATCATCCACTGAGAAGTTGCAAAATCTGAATTTATTCTTATGGATCAGATGTCTAAAGCAAATGCCATGAGCACAGATGTCTTTGCAAGGTATTTCCTAACGAGGAAAATAGCCAAGGGACAGGAGGTTATATGTCAGCAGTCCAAGTAATGAATTATTCTTAGGTATAGTGAGAATAATGCAGCCAAGAAAAAAGAACTTGTACCAAAAAGATGCAGTTTCTTTAGCTGGGAGAAATTAAATTTACAATACTGTGTTCACGTAACGTTCTGGCTGAGTTAGTTGCATGAAAATGAAAATGCCAAAACTAAGTCATAGATTGCATATATCACTTGAAAAATTAGACTAAAAATGCCTATTTTGTTTTAATATCCCTAAAGTGATTTCTAAACTTAAGCTAATCTGTGACAAAATAGTGGTCTGCAGTTTTGATATCTCTGAAAGGTAAGATTCAAAAATTACTTCTATACAGTTATCCCTTTAGTTCAGTTGTTAAAAGGGTGGCATTTAGAGTAGGAAAGTTTGATATTTTTGTTTGCTGATAAAACTGGAAGGCATACTAAAATTCCAATTTTTTTTTCTTTAGACTGATTTTCTGTGTTGTTTTAGACTAAAAAATTCTTTAGAGCTGATTCTTTAGATGCATGCAAGATAAGAGTGAACAGGAATGCTGTATCTCATTTCTGGAGGAAGTAGTAAGAGAATAAGAGTTACTGACTATGCAAAAAAAGTCAAATTATATACAAACAAATGTCAGAATTGTTCTATAAGCTAAAGAAAGTGTTGTAGAGCTGTCCTATTCCAGAAATATCAAATCATCAGAATATAAGGAAAATAGTTTGTGTATCTGGTGTGGGAAGAGATTGGTAAAAGATGAAAGGAAAACAGACAGGGGACTACTGAACTCTTAAGAGTAAATCTCCAGGATTTGCCATGTGTTGTGTGGAGTATGGATTTTACTACTTTGAGGTCTTTTTGTAAAATGTAAGAACTGGGACATAATACAACTTTAACACACATTGCTTTTTTTTTTTTTGTCATTGTTTGGGGGATGGGGAGTTGGTTGCTTGGGGGTTTATTTTGAATCAATTTTTTAAATTGGAAAAAATAGAGCGTATCTCAACTGCCGTGTAGTTATCCCACATAACTTTCCCTGCTCTTGGTTCAACTGACAGACTGCTAGAATATGGCAGTTAAATTTTAAGGTGAAAATGTTCTCTACTCCACATGAATGTGGTTTGATATTGTGGAAACAGGGAGTAATTTGACTGAATCATTCTGAATAATAAAAGTACAGTTAACACATGAAAAAGTAGAATGTGAAGAGAGACTGACCATTGTAAAAATTAATCAAATAATTAAATGTTAAGATTCCAATTGAATCAGCCATGAATATAAATATTTAGTAGGTATCTCTTGATTCTCCATGACTCTTTAAGAATATTTTCTTAAAGCCAGCCTCCCCTGCCCTCTTATATTCCATCTCTTTAGCCATCTCCATGCCAAATCCACAGCCTGGTGCTGGGATGATTAAGAAAGCAATGGAATAGAAGGTCCTTACTTCATTCTTTTGCTGTGCTGCTTTTTAGTGCTGGTACCTAGTTATTCCTTATAAAACTTTGTTCTCAATGCATGGCTTAGCTGTGGAGGAGAGCTGGGCAGACAGACTTTTTATGTGTACAGTCATTCAAATGCAAACATCTTCTGGGTCTGGCCCCAGCCTGTAGCCTAGATAATGGAATAAGTGATTTTTGCTTCTAAGAATGAGACACACTAGTTTTCCAGTTGCAAACCTTTTTACAGTCAAAAGATCTATTGACCAAGTAAAAAGTCACTGAAAATTGTGACATTTTATAAAAGGCCTATAGATAATGGTCTATGCTATTTGGAAGTGTTCATTTTAATCACAGCCAAGCAATTTTACTGCAGAAGTGTTGCATCTTAATGTGTCATTAAAATGTGGGGTTAATCTGAGATTTTTACAGCATTAAATACTGCAGTGACCTAACCTGTCTCTCAAATACATAACTGGGTGTGCTATGGGTAATTTCCTATACATGACATTTCTAAAGTTGCTCTTTCCATCACCAAGGCACAGTTACACAAATGTAATTTTTTGTCCTTACTGTAGCATTAGGCAGTGTAAGGTGAAGCTGTGCGAGATCCCTAAGTGAAAAAATTCCAGTATGTAACCTTTTCTTCATAAGTGCTCTTTATTGTCAGTGTTGCAGGGCTTTTTGGTTTTCTACACTCCAGGTTTCATTCAATTACATGTTTAAGTGAGGCTGCTCTTCAATCTACAGAACTGAAAAAGCGGTGGAAAAAGAGGTACTAGGGCTGTGATCTTGGCAGCAGTAAATACCTGGTTATTCCAGAGAAAATTGGAGAGGAAACTTTAAGGAGTCACTGCCAGTTCCTAGAGCTGGGCCTAGCTGAGCTCTGCTTTTACTTTCACATACATTGATACAACTTTGGGTTGTCTCTAGCATGTATAACAGGGAACATTCTCCAAAAACCATCTGGTCATATCAGACAGTCTGAACACACTATACTAAGCCTTTCTTTGCCCCTGGGGTTGTGGCATAGCACTGGTATATTGCAGGAATTTTCCAGAGACAACTTTAGGAAAATCTTGTTAGAGCAGGGGGTCTTGATGCCCCAAAGTGGCACAAAACTGTGTGAGACAAAGTCCTTCTAAAGTTTTCACAGCATGGGCTGCTCTTTGCATTGTGGACACAGCACACAGTCTGTTTCAAGTTTGCAGTGCTGTTTCTTCAGTGCAGGGTTTCAAGCTTGCAAAACATTTCTGGATGCTGTCAGCTGAAATTTGGATTCTGTAATGCCTTTGGCCAGGGCTTGTATACACAGGGAAGATGTTTTTGGAGCTCAAAACACATGCGTGGAGCTCCACCAAGATGAATCAGCAGCTCAGGAAACTTAGTACATCTTTCTGAAGCCAATTTTTTTCTTTTTTTAATCTTACTTCTTTTAGACAAGTACTGGCTTAGTACTGAGCTTTTTCCGAAAACCAAATTCTTGCCCTGACAAAGCTTTGACCATTTCTGAGCAAATTTATGGGATGGTCAGAAGAGCAGGGTTGCCATGGGTGTGTTCTGACCAAAATGCAATACTTGAATCTATAGTACAAAATACACAGAACATAGAGGAAGGGGTGTGAATGCTCTCTAGTATATAAGAGAGAGAGGGAGCATTATAGGAGAAGCCTGTAATCATTGTACTCTTAGCAGGCTCATAAAAATCAATTTTTATCTGGCTTACTAATAGGTATTGAACTGTACATAATCTTGTTAGGTATATTTGAGTATTAGGATAAGGATGGAATGGATGTGCTTCATTGCACCACCAGAAATTAATTTTCTATGTATTTCAGCTAAACTGTCTCATGTTTTCACTAAAGGCAATGATGGGGGAAGGAAGTCTGTGTGCATTAATTTCCCACTTAACCAGTACTTGATTATTTCACTGCTTCACTGAGTTTATTATCCCCTGAAGACAGAAATTTTTCTGACTGATGCTGCACTATGTTCCACAGTTATGCGTCCTTCTTCATACAAATCCAGAAATCCATTTCATATCCTCTTTAATATTGAATATTTGCAGGATATGAAATATTGTATTGCTCTTCTGATGCTATTTCACAGCAGGAAAAATATGCATGTGCATTTAGGTATGGAAAAAGTACAGTTTTCACACTTTGGTCTGCTTTGCTGGATAAGAGGATGGCATTTCTCCAGGGCAGGGGAAAACCAACACCAAATATTTTTTGGAGCTTCATGCTTATGTGATTCAGGGCCAATGAGTTAATGAAAATAAGTTAATGGGAATGAATAAGTAGCAAAAGATCTGTATTTCTGTGGCTGCATTGCCCTTACCTTGAAACACAGTTGCAGGTGTTCTGTGAAAATTTCATAAGCAGTGAGGTCTTATTTCAATTTTTCTATTTGCAGTAGTAGTAATTTCCAGGTGCCAGTCTTCTCCATTCCTGTTTCTAATGCTGTCTGTGTCACCTCAGTTGCTGCAGTAATGCATTAATAGAATAAGGTAACTGTAGTCTAGAACAAACAAGGTGTGTGATCAGTGGAACACTGCTCCCTTCCCCATTCTGTTGTCCCAAAGTTTGGGGTTTAAATCTCTGATCATCCCACTCAATTTCAAACTGAATGTCTTCCAATATGGAAGGATGGTAATTTCTTTGTCCTTATGACAACACATAATCCTTTATGTGTGAAAAGCTGTGTTATCAACCCAAATATTGGGTTAATTTTTGCCCTGCATCCACCCCTCAAAAATAAAAACGGTTTCCCATCATAGCAAACTAGGTGTGAGAGAGAACAATTGAATAAAATAAAAGTTTCAGAGGGAAGGAGGAGTTGTGTTATTCTCTGATCTCCTATCTTGCTTATGGAACTTTCTTGTTTGCAAATTCCAATCAGTGTGAAAAAAAACAATCCAAAGTAAGAAAAGATGATAGGGTAGAACAAAAAATATTATTTCTAGATAGCAAATGCCTCAGTGCCATTTTTCTTGCTTTCATTAAATATTTCCTGCCCAAGAAAGGAGAAATTAAAATCTGTCAAAATCAGCAGTTTTACTAAAAATGAATTGTTTTCCCCTCCTGTCCCATGTTGCCTGCTTTCACTGCCAAATGACACATACCAGTACATTCTAAATTATCTGGAAATAAAGAGAGATTGCTGTTTTCTACAAGAAATTCTTGCTAACTTTCAAGTGACATATTTTAAATGTGGAAATTAATAACCCAAACAATGCCAGCAGAATGCATTGCAAGGCAAGCAACCCACCAGAATGGGTGAATATTCAACTAAACCCTCATTCAAAACTTAATGACCTCTAGGGCAAGTTGAGCCACGTGTCCTTCCAGAATTAGCAGGCAAGTGAGCACTGAGTGGTGTGACTCGATCTGGCACCTGCCTTTATTTTCATTCACAGAAGTGAGAAACCACTCAAAAGGAAATCTTTTCAAAAAATACACACAAGTGAATTAATTCCTCTACCCACCTCTGCTCTGACTGTGAGTAGTCCAGTATGCTGAATTCAAAGGGGAACTTCCACATCATCTGCCAAAATTGAAGTAAAAAACCACTAAATTTTATGGTTTTAGCAAGACTTCCCAGATTACTATAGAATACCCATAAACTCTGGGCAAACACTCAGCTGAGCAGCTGAAGTTCATATCAAGTGCTTTGTTATTGCCTTTTCCAAGTGCTTCATGTCATTGCCTGTCATTTACCATTCTCTTCTTATCCCATCCTCTGAAAGGGAAGTCTCTGAGGATAAAGCAGCTTAACTAATGAATCTCAACAAAGTAAAAGCCAATTGACATGTGCTCAAGTTTTCAAGATGATCTATAGTGATTTAATGATAGGTGGCAATTTCCAGGAAAAGGTAGCATGTAATTTCAGGATAAAAATAGTGCTAAGTTCTTCCAGGAATTTTCAATCAACCTACAGTTTACTGTTCCCTTTCCTATTCAAAAATCTTGGGAAGAATTACTTCATGTTATAGACACTTAAGTGATTCAGGGGTTGAACACATCCATTTACTCCTGCTTTAAAGCTGACTAGCAATATTTTTCCCACCTGTGCTTGCCTCTTTCCTGTGATATTCTCAAATTCTTGGGGTTTTTTTTCTGTGTATTCTTGCACTTGTGTGTGTCTTAGAATGATTCAGAAAAATGATCAGTATTTTATGAAAATGCAAAATACAGCTATGCTGGAAGAGAAAGATTTATTAACTTGCAGTCCTGATTAAATCACTTACATGGCAAATAAAGACATTTGCCTCACCTGCATTTGTATGTCTGTTCTGGGCCCTCACTGCTGTTCTCTAGGTTTAGTTTTGACTTGTAGTGCTGCATTTGATTGAAAATTCATTGTACCATGGCCTGTGTTTCAGGTTAATTCAAGATATTGCCTATACTTCTTCTACATTAGAAGTTTGCAATATCTCACAGTGAAAATTCCTTGACTTGGTAATATCCTGCATAAAGTTCTTCATAACTAAATTTTTATATAGTTTCTGATTTTGATTTACAAAGTGATAAAAAGATTCAAAGAAACTTCCAGCTGTGCCAAAGGGAAAAAATATTAATATTCTCATAAATGTTACATGAGCACTTGTATAGGTGAAAAGAAAAAGTACATAAAGAGAACAAAAATATAGTTTTAATAAAGGCTCCCTGCCATTCTGTCTTCATACTTTCTCTCAAAGCTATAAAAAAATAGCTTGCAATGCTAAAAAAAACTGGAAAAAAGTCAGAGTGCATTCGGAAGCCCCTACTTTGGCTGTAAAATTTAGCATCCTGAGTAAAAATAGTTGAGCTCAACAAAAGGAATGGTTTTAGTGCCTAGGAACTACCCAAACAGCAGGGAGGAAACAGACTCAGCTTCCTAAGGATTATTTCCCACTTCCTATTTCTTGCTTTCCTGGATACTAAATGCTTTGGTAACAGTCATTCAAAATATTCTTAGAAAGAACTAAGTCCTGTTTGTGTCTTCAGCTGTTCTCCTATCATATTTGCTACATATATTTGTTCACTGATGTCTCTTTAAAGTCACTTAATATAAAGAAAATGAAAGATAGTGAACAAACAGCAGTAAATATGTCATCCCTTAAGGACTGAATGTTAGTCTAACCCAGGTGCTATTTGTTTAGGTAACCTGACAAACAGATCTCTTGATTGCAGTGACAAGATTTCAGGTATGAACTGTAAATATTTTCATGTGATTTCATGGACTGTTACACAGGTTATGTTTGTGTTTTTTTCCTTCAAATTATAGTTAGGAAATATAAGGCAAGGTGAATTCTGGAACGCACTGAATAGCACTGAGTTTGTCCATATCAAATTGTAATCATAGTATTGACAGCATGGTTCTTTAATATTTTAGGAGGTTTTATTAGCAGTGGATTCAGTACAAAGTTGTTGAGGGGAAGTGCAGCTAGAACACATAGTGGAGAGTACAAATAACCTGGGGGTGTATCTCTCCTGCTTCAGGCTATTTCAGCTCAAATGGCATAAAACTGAGTAAAGCCATGATCAGTGGTTTTTAGAACAGACACACATCTGATAACAGGCCATGCTAAATCTCTGCAGGATCTTTTCCAAAGTCAGCTTATCTGAAAGCTCTACCTTAAATCAGGCCTGCAGGTCCTAAGAGAAGGCTTGAATAGATTTCCTTTTTCAGAGAGACTTTTCTATGAGGGTAGCTTATCTTCTATTGTCATAATCCTTACTCCTTAATTTAGGAAGTAATTTGGAATAGCTAAGTAGACCATGTGCTCTTCTGCTCAAGTTCAGAGTTTGCATGAAACCAATTGGGATTTTCTCAGCTGTATAATTTATCTGGTAGAGTGCCTATAAAAATATTATCAAAACAGGCTCATATTAGTGCCCTTAGCCAAAACCTTTCCAAAGAAAATCTTATTAGCCTGTCTCTAACAAAGGAGGGCAAGCCATAAAGTGATATCTCTCTTTCCAAGGCATTTTCTGCCTAAGAGCAGTAAATTTGAGTCCTGGCTCTTGTGGCTAGCCATGTGCAGAGGGGGACCTGCATGGTGTGCTGTCCACTCACAGATCCACACTGCAGCTCCCTTTTTTCCCCCAAGCCCTTACTCGTGAAGCAGTCATGGATAGCAGTGCAAAGGAGACAATGTATTTTATCTGTGTAGAGTTAGGTGTGGTTTGAGCTCTTTGAGGACTTGTGGGGATGCTGTAAGGCTGGAGGGGATAGCCAGAATGAAGGCTGTCAGAATGCCTTCCATGGGGGTGTTGATATATCAGTCAGGGCAGGACAGGATGCATTTAGCCAGGAAAAGTAAGGCTCCATCAACATTGAAAAAGTGTTTAGTTTATGATGACAGAAGATTTCCTTTGGGCTTCCTTCATGGCAAGAAATTATATGAAAATGGAAATTACTGCAGGTTCAAGTGCCTTGCCAGTCTAGCTACATCAATTACAGGTTTAGTTTTTTTCTTTACCATGTCCCTGTTACATTTAAGTAAATAAAACTTTGCTTATGTGATGGAGTTGAAGTCACAAAAGGAAACAGGTAATGAAGCAGGACACTGAACACAGTGTGTGTTGCTCACCCTCAACTTACTCACTGGTGCAGCAAAGCTGTGCAAGAGCTCTTCAGTTATTATTGAAACACTGGTGTGCTGTCAAAACTAGTCTGGTCACAAAAGTCAAACCCAGAACCCTACAGATTGTCCTGAAAAAAATTAACTCCCACCCAACCACACGCAAGACAGCAAAAATGCCTGTGCTGTGAGGAAACTTGGTGATGGTTTTTAGCTTTAACATCTGGTAGGTAAACCTGGGTACTTAGGGCTTCAGTGCTTTAATAAGGATGAAAGCCAGGGTAGGCTTTTTATTGTTGCTTTTAGAGAAAGAAGAGGGACTGTTTTCACATAGTCTCACAATTAATGCTTCCTCCTGATTGCCAGAACTACCTTGCTGCAAACCATGGTCCTTTGTATCCTGGTTTGAACACTGTAGCAATCAATTCCACTGCAATTGCAGCTTTTCTTTCTTAAGTGTTGCAGAACTGTTTCCTCACAAGTATTCCCCAAAGGCATTTGCACGCATTAATAAACTTTTTTTAATGAGTTTCAACAATCTTACCCAGAGTATAGTTACTTTCCTACAGTCTTACAACTAAAATTGTGGAAAAAAATTGAAAACAAACAGACTTCAAGCAAAATTGGAAATAACAAAGGTATGGTTTCTCACACTGGGGTTTAGAGAGAAGTCAGAGACACCAATGTTCCAGTGGTCATGATCACACCACCTTCAGCTCCTAAAAAGCTGCCCTCTTCTATTTAACACTATTCGCTATATTAAGGACCAGCTGTGAACCAGCTGTTAAAATATCTCTTTCACTATTACAACAGCTGAAATTCATGAAAGTGATTTCTTAGTGCAGTTGCAATAAAATTGCTTCCACACAGTGTATGGAATGGGTTAGTCTGAGGAAAATCTGAAAATATTGCTGATAGTTCAGAATAATGCAGCTTCTGCCTTTACTTGTGATGCTGAAATACATTTCATGTTGGTATAAACAAGCAACATTCTGCCTTGGGCAGCTTCCATCTTGCTTGGGCACTTCTTGCTTTTTAAAATACAAATGTGCTAAAAACTGTGCCTCCAAGGAAGAATAATCTGTTTTGCAGTAATGGGAAGTTGCCTGTGTAGTGAAGAATTGTGCATCCTGGAGAGCTCCTGCTCAAAGCAGTTTGTAGGTTACCTGCACAGCAGGTCAGTGGCCAAGACAAAGTACTTTCTATTCTGTGGTGATTCAACAATGACCAGCTTTCTTTCACCTGACTGCCCAAAAAAAATTGGAAAAATGGAACCAATGACTTCAGCAGCTCCCAGAGAGATGTTTACATGTTTGGGAAATCTTGATTTTGTTACCAAGTGCAGCACAGTCTTGTAAATCACTTCCAGGTGACGATTAACTTTTTTCTCCCCTTTTCTGCTACCCAACATCCATTTTCAATCAATCTCAGTGAATTTATAAATTTATTGCCATGTGATTTCATCAGAGGTGCCTCTCATATGTTCCACTGTGGAGATGCTACTGCTTCCCAAAGTTTGTGGTTCACTTTTGAGGACACAAATAGAATCTCTCTTAGGATGTGGCAGAAGCCAGGCTCAGAGCTGCTGTGGATGCAGACAAAGCAGAGCCAGTGTCTTCTGGCAGCAGGGGAGAGGCACTAACAGGGTACAGGCATAGAAGATTTGCCAGGTTTCTATGAGACCCAGCTTTCCAAGAAGAGGTGCTTTTGTGCAGTGACTTGGTCTGGGCTTGTAGCAAGTGTCTTTTTCACATCCATGTGTTGGCACTGCAAAATAAGGCCCCCATTAATATACCCTTCATTAAACTCTGAGGAAGACAGACTTTAATATTAGACTTACTTCTTTCAGCAACCTCAAACCTAAAAGTATATTATTTCTATGTTAGAATTGTTAAAATGTTACAAATTTGTTTTCTGAGGTTGTTTTTGTTTCAAAATGGAGTTTGAAAGAGTCAGCCAATAGTGTATCAATATCAGTCCTATTGGAAAACCAGGGACATCTTGTCACTGTCCTGATGTACTAGGTTCTGTAACACTAAAGACTGATAATATATAGTAATAAATTATTCTTTTAGAAATTTTTAAGGTTTTTAAGATTCATCGTATCATTTGCTTTAGTCACCAGCAAAATAATTCATGACTAGGAGGCTCAGAATCAGAGACTCATAATAAGAAACAAGTTATAACACCTGTTCTTTCCAAAAAGTAAATAAGCTACATTGAATAAGCTGAAATTTATCTCTTGTCAAGATCAGCTTTTATAAAACAGAATGAGACATTACAGGTGATTTAATGTGGACCTTCAACAATGTATTGTTTCATTTGATATGTGAAAAAATGTTTAAAATACATAAGTAGTCAGATTAAATTAATATTTTTATGTTAGTTATAACTACCTATAGTTATAACTAACTATAACCAAGAATCTAGCAAGAAAGCAATAGGTCTGTTTAATAAAAAACATTACTGTACTTAGATTAAAAAGGAGCATTTGTGTGCCTGCTGTAACAAAAATATCTTGATGGTTTTGTGATGAAGATTTATCTCTGTGTATGTCTGAAATTCTTCAAAGTCTTTTGCATGAAGTCTGGATAAGAATGGCTGCACTCTGTTGTTTTAGGAGTGTTCTGGTGCACATTTCTCAATATCATGCCACTCTTTTTAGTACTTTTTCCTTGTTACCTCAGTTTTGTAAGTGCCTGTCTCACCCCTCACCACCACCACCTCCCTTAGCAAATTCCTGTTGGCATCTGTGGGGCTGTGTATGCAACCCAAGAAAAGATGAGGATTTGAATAGTCCTTCAAGTCCTTTTTGAGGCAGTTCAAATGAAAAGGCAGCTTCATCAGGTATTTCACCATATTTACTGAGCGCTGCCTCTCTGGACACCTTGATGCCCAATTAACCAGCAGTGCTGAGCTGTTTTAATGAGTGCTCAAGAGCTGGAATTGGCACCTAGCTTTGCAAAGCAGCCAGCAGTTGGGAGAATCCCTTCTGGTGAATCCCTCCTGCTTTGAAGCCTTCCACTTATGTATAATCAAAACTCTATTAAAAAATAAATATATTTTTTAAATTTTAATATAAGCTGGATAACTGTGCATTTTGAGTGGAGGTATAAAGTTTGATTCTTTTCCTCACTTTATTGTGGTCATGCTAATGTCTTCCATGGCATTAGTATTAACTGATAGAATTAAGATATAAGAATTTATCCCTCTGCAAAAACAGTTCTGAGGCCCAACAACAGAATGCCATGGCCACAAGATGGCCTTCAAAACTGCCAGAGAAACTTGTAAGTCTGTTCAGAAAGCTACCAGCCATTTGTAAATGTTGTTTTTCCCATTCTAAAAATTCATGTGGTTATGTTTACCTCAGAGAATTAAAGACCTTCCACAAGGTCACTTCTTGTTTCTTCTTCCTCTTTCTTCTTTTTTGTAGAAGGGTCACTCTTTTCATGATGAATAGTACTAAGTCCTGCCACAAATATTTCTTGGAAAGATTCTTTGGGCCATCAAGTGCTATTTATCCAGAATAAATCCATCTGAGCTGGGTCCACAGAAAAAAAAAAAAAAAGTCCTGATAAAGATCTGATGTAGTTCTCTTACATTTGGAAACTCTCTTTTCACTAACTGCAAAATATAAGTCATACAGTCTGGGTCATTAGGCTGCCATCTCCCATCATATTCAATGCCAGCTCTCTGCCAATTTCTGCCATTGTCTTCAGCTCTGATTTGCACTGCCCCATCGCTGAGATGCCCTTCCCCCTTCCTCAGGTCAGATGGGTAGGGAGAGACAGTTCAAAATTCAACCTTTCTCTTCCAAGGGTTTTAATTCTGGTGAGTTAATTGATATTAGCATGTTATAAATAATTCCTTAGTTCAAAGGATTTGTTTACAGAACTGACTCAAGCTTTCTTCAGCACAGTTCTTGTGAGTTTTGCTGTCTAGCTTTAATACTTCACAGCTGACAAAATAATCTCAATAGCAAAACCGGCCTCAAAAATCATGGAGGAAAACCCTCTGGTTTTTACAGTACCTAGTTTCACAGTGTAACCACACTGGGAAAAAGAGCCATCCCAGTAACTTTTTTTTTCTTGAGCAAGACTAAATTTAAGCAGTTAAAAACCTTGCATTTTGGAATTTTCTGGTAGTTCAGATATGTGAAATGTATTTTACCACTTCTGTGCTGATACCATTTATGTGGAACAGGTAGACTATAGACTTAAAAAATATTAAATACTAGGAATTTCAAAGTATTACAACATCAAGTTAACCTAGAAAATAACAAAAGGAACTAATTTATTTTGATGGCTTCATTCTAGGCACACACTATAAAAGATAACCAGCATTAATCCACCTGATTCACCATTATCAATGTTGAGTAACAAGGAATACATGACCAGGTATTATAATGCTAGAACATGTAAGGTGATGTAAGTTCCCTTTATGTGTGCATTTCTCTGCAATTACTTAAGTGAGCTACCTGTGAAAACATGAGTTCTTCCACTACAGTAACTCACAGTATAGAATTTTTATATTTTAACTGCTGAGAAAATATAAAAATTTCCTAATGCAAAGAATGGGAATCACAAATTTGTACAAGCACAGAAGCTGACAGCGATAGATATAAGGCTAAATATTGTATCCAGGGAGGTAACTTTGCACTTCTTGGTATGTTCCACAGAAAAAGAAGTGATGCTGTAAAAATACAGAAGGATACAGAAGATCTAAAGAAAGCATAGTTATAAGAACTGATGTTCTTGGAAAACACTGGATTTTTTTAACTCAGTCTGCTTAAAAATAGAGATTAGAAGAAATTTTCCATTTATTTCATGACAGCTGTTAATACTCCTGCTCTGGAAGCCAATAGAATACTTACACATAGATATTTTTTTTTTAAAGACTTATTATAAATTACATTTAATTTTCAATGGGCTGCAGGGCTGATGTTAATCAAAAAGTTTTTAATGATGCCCAAAAATCATTAAAATTGATGCCCAGGATTCCATCCTGGTAGACTGGGCTACTTTGGATCTTATTGCAGGATGGATTTGCTTTGTCTTTGACATGGTTATTGGCAAGATATCTTTTGTCCCTTGCAGACAGTGAAGAATGCCTTTTATGGTGAAAATGGTAAATAGACCTTGAGAAGTAGTCTTGGTTTAAGAAGTATTAGCATTTCATGGTTTCATTTCAGTGCCGGATTTTTCATTTCAGATGTTAATGACTCAGGCAACTTGTAACTTTTGTGTCAGTGAGGACCCAGCACCTTCATTAATGGCTATCCATGATCACATGAGTAGTATTACCAAAAATACAATGTGTATAAACTCTGTGAATCCTGTTTAGGCTTTAGTTTATCCATGTTAATACTCCAGTCTACCATTTTGTTCTGAATTGCATAATAGTATTCTTCTATACCCTATTGGCAAGGTTCAAGAAATGCTTACTGGTAGACCTACAGGAAGCCCTAAAAGATTCTGGAATATGTACAGTAGCCTAAATAATAGAGGAACTTACTCGTGTATATAAGGTGTTGTGTGAAAATAGGGTTGTGGATCAGTAGCCCAAGTTTTTCTCTCAGAAAATGATGCTTGAGCTCATACATAGCTGCTCCAGGAGCCCAGCAGTGTACAGCTGTTTACCTAATGGTGATGAGAAGTTCTCCAGCCTTACCCCCCTCCCTGTTCTGAGGCAAACATATTCTAATGTTTTGAACCTTCAGTCATGTATTTGTTGATGTGGCATCCACCAACAGCTGCACAAGAGTAGTAATGCTGTCTTTTCCATTAATGGCTTAATAATGCATAAATTATATATGAATGCTGTCCTCACATGAAGTACTTCCTGAATGATTGTTTATAGAATTAACTAATTGCATATTATTAGTTCAGAGAGAGCCAATAAATAAGGAATGGTGCAATCATTTTGAGTTTATTGCATTCCACCACATCAAACATTTGGTTTGTTTCAAGTCTTGTAACCCTAATTTTGGAACAAACCATAGTCTAGACTCCAGCTGTCATAAAACCTCTATAGTTGCTTCCTCTGGTATATTTTACACTTTAGTAGAGTTATCTTGTGTGCGCCAAAACTGGGACTCTGTGGTACCATGATTCTAAGGAACCAAAACTATTGGTGTTGATGGAAGTAAGGAGACCAGGAAAGGCTTGTCTGTCTAAAGTTCTTTCTTGTGTTCTCTGCAAGGCTGTCACCATAAATCAAGGCATCCATTTCTGGCTGTCAGTTTTGCCTCTTCAGTTGAAAGTCATGACAAATGCTCATCTTCCACTCCTAGTTAGTGTTTTCGCTCACCAATGCAGTTTTAAGACTCTCGCACAAAATTTACATAAAGTTCCCAAATCAGGGAGTTTTTAAGGCGTGAACTGAGTGAATTAACCTTAAGAAAAATATGCTGGAAATCTTTGTTATGTTGGTCTATCACTGCCACTTCTTGGCCATCACCTCTTTAATCATTACTGCTCTGGCTGTTGGAACTCGGGTTTAGTTCAAACAAGGCAGAGGCACCACTTCCATGACTACTAAATGTTGGCGTGCTTCTTTACCTTCTTCACAAATTCCACTTTCTGGCAACACTGATCCTTATCAAGTTTCTTTTGGTAAGGTTAGTCAATTTTTTTAGGATTGTCAAAAGATCAGAATGTTGAAAGGGAGTACTTTTAAATGAAGTGGATGTGGTCATAGCTTTCACACCTCTTGTGACAGGAACAAACCACAAAATGAGTCATTGTTCTGACTGAGCATTGCCACAGAGCAAGTACCACTCTGGGAGATATCTTCATCATCATAACCCTTTTCTTAGACTGTGACTGATTATTAATATAAATATTTCCTAAAAAGTCTGAGTACTTAGTGATTCAATCCAATGCAGAAGTTGTCATTAATTTATTCCTTCTATAAAGCAGTGTGGCATCACAGTATTTGTTAGAAATGTACTATGTATGGTTGTAGGACAGACAGTGAAGAGAGATACCTGCAATTCCTGCTGAAAGCTGGCCTAACACTCTGCATTTGATGCCAGTGTTACTAGAAAAAGTTGTGGAACCAGAACAGCAAATACTTTTTTTTTTTCCTTAAGAAAGAACCTGAGTTTCTCTGAAATACTTAAGAAACAGTAACAAGGTTAATATAATGTCAGCCGCTGAGTTCTAAGTAATGAAAATTAATTTTAAAGTTCAGAATTATAATTGCTGTTAAAAACTTAGCCTTAAAGAGTAAAAGAGCATGTAAGCAAACAGGAAACAATGTGCCAATGCCACAGGATAAACACAGAAAGATTAGACACCTGTGTGTTTTCTTTCAGTGTAAAGTTTTATAATAGAAGCACTTCCTATGGGCTGGTTGCAGTTTTGGAGATGTCATTGTTCTCAGAGATTTCAGAAGGGGAAGAATTAAGTCAACACTGAGTGCTTGGGGAATTGCTGTTTTTGTTAATGGACATGTTTAGCCATTTTGATTTCCATTTATGGCACTGCAGGATTCTGCCTCATAATGAAATTTGTGTTTGGCTTTCACTCATCATCCAAGACACAAAATCTTCAGATTTTCCATGTAGACATAGATGAAAATAATAAAAGGCTAAAAATAAAGAGGATAGGCAATTAAGACCATGAGAAAGAAAGTGGGGAGAGATTTTTGAGTCAGGAACAGAGTAAATATGAATTGTTTACTCTGAAAAAGCAACTTGATGTTCTATAATTTTATTCATTAATTTTTCTTTTATTATAGAGTGATGATTAGCTCTTTGGTTAGTGAAAGCAAAGAAGAGTTTATTGACTTCAACATATATAACAAGAGTTATATATAGTAACATAGAATCTGGCAAACAATATTCAGCATAATGACCTAGAATTTCTTCAGACTCCTGAAGATAAAATCAAACCCTTGCTTTTCAATATACTTTGCCCTAAGTTAATTGTCATTTTGTGAACCAGCAATAATATCTTCTTGTTATTCAACTAGTTATAAAGCACAGTTTTTTTGAGCTGAAACCAGTAAGAATGAACATTTCTGGAAACTAAGAAGCTCACCTTCTTGTAACTGCAAACAAAAACCAATGCAATTTTGGCATTTTGCCAATCCAGACCTGGAAGACATTAATTGTGTGAAAATTTGTAAACACTAAGATGTTTTTCAGAGCTTAATCCTGACCATCATCAGGAGCTCTGATAAGTGTTCAGCCTTTTTATTTGGAAATTCAGCTGGTAGAGGTAGCCAAAATGTTTTAGCAAAGTAATCCAGAGCATGAGAGTCACAAGCCTTGAGCACCTGCCAACACTGGAATAAGAATGGAAGGATTTTTCCTGATCAGGCAGATAAGTTTCCAGTTTTGTATCTTCCTTTTTCCTGTACCTGGGACATCTTCCCAGTTTGAAAATTCATGTCTTTGTTTTAAAATGATGCACTCCTTCCTACGTGTAGTTGTTTACATGTAGAACAGGACTGGAGAAGGTCTCAGTCAGCAATTGCAGTCTGCTCTGTTTTCATTCAGCTACTATGAATAAAGTGGATTAAATAATTCCTAAATGGATCAAACCTCCCTACCCGCTCAAGGATTATAAATCTTCTTGAATTCTTACTCTTAAGTCGTTCATTGTAATTTGCACCTATTTTCTCTTGTTATAGCTATAAACTCTGCTTCAAACAGCTGTAGTTTTAGTCTGTTTTTCATGCCATTTAATGCATTTGATAAACTTCTAGATGGCAATAACACCTGTTCTAGTCTTTATTTTATCAGGTTGAACAGGTAACATTTTGTTCCACTGTGTACGATAGTGGTTTTCTGTAATTCTTAAAACCTTTCAATCTATTCTTACCTTTCTTAAACAAAACAATTCACACTCTACCTGCTCAACATAAGGGGCAGTATCCAACACTGTCAACTGGTATTGATAGTTCATCTTCCTACTGTGATTCCTATTGCATCCAGGTTTTAATCCTTTTATGATTTTAACTAATTGGATTGTACTGATTATTTGTGAGTTGCATGTGTCTACATTTTCTTATACTTAGCTTGGTCCCATTTCTATTGTATCTGTTGTTGAGATATCAAATTTGATGGGTCACTTTCCTGCATATTTGCTGAAAATGCTCCCCACTTTAACTCACTGAGCTCCATGGCTTGCTTGGTGTAAACATTGTAAAAATGTGCCTCATAACTAACCATTTAGGGAGTCCTGGTTTTCCCTTCAACAGCAACAGGAGTTGCATCCCATTTAGCCAAACTTCCCTTCTCAGAACTTGTTTGTATCTGAAGTCCAGGACAACAAGCAGCATACTGGGCGACACAATATTGAACACTTAGGCAGAATCTAAAAAGAGATTATTTAACTTCCTTTGCTTTTGAGTACCATCTGTCTTATTAAAGATACTCACTTCATCTGATGCCATATATCATTGTGAGGTCTTTGTTTCATTCTATCACATTTTCCAGTAAGTGTTTTAAAATATTGTCTCAAATGAGTCCTGAATCTCACATACTACTGAGGTCAGTCTGGTAAGACTGTAGGTGTCTGTTGGAGCAATTGCTTTTCCATTTCAATATGCAATAGTAATAGTCTAGGTTGGAAATTTATTTTAGGTTTGTGTCTAGTACAAAACTCTGAAACCCTTTAGTCATGCTGTAAAAAAAAAAAAAGAAAAAGCCATCTTTTGTGGCACTGCCATCATGCTGGGAAAAACCATGCAGTAGCTCTGGAAAAAATGTGGGGGTTTTTATTACTTTTGTCATTTTTCCTGTCAAATATTCAGTCTGTTGGTATGCCCCATATCAATCCATATGGAGACACAATATTGCCTGTTGATGCTTTAAATTTTTCTATATCTGGTTAGTCAAACTGTTGCTCACAGAATGTGCATTTCTCCTGGGAGGAGACATAAGCAGCCATTTCCAAAATCTCATGTAATTTAGAAAGGTAGAGCTCAGTGGCTTATTTGTCCTTCTTTTCTCAAACTTTAGCATTGTTATATATATATCATTGGTTTTGAAACAAGTTTGATAAAAATAATACAAACAAGGGATATATTAAATGCAGGAATAAAACATGCACTGGCTGACTGAGAATACAATAGAAAATACATAAGCAACTGACAACTCAGTCAGAGTTCTCTTCATTTACTTTTTGTGGATAGTGAGTTCTTGAAGCCATCATGTTTGTTTTTTCTTTCCTGGACACAGAAGTCTATCACCTGTGAGAAGCATTTTATTCATTAGGACTGGCATTTAGTCCACATTTTATGGAACATGTTTACATCTGTAACACACAAGAATTTTTTTCAAAAATAAATGATTGAAAGTTATAGTATATTTTTCAGTGGAGCCTGTGCATCCCTGTTCCTTGGGATTGTTGTGCTGAGAAATGTATGAATAAAAGATGTTCTTAAAGCCATAAAATGCAGGTCTAAAAGCTTGGTGTTTGGGTGGGTTTGGATGTGTATTTTTCTTTTGTTAAACAGTTCTTTCATATAAGTAAATGCTGTTCTACCCCCTGTTTTAGAAGTTTAGCTTTGCTGGAGAATATGTGAAATGGTTCTGATGTGGATCAGGACCAGCTGGATTAGAGCAACAATAAACTTGTCTTGCCACTTTCGGATAGTGTTATGCAGACTTTTGGTGAGTCATCCTTCATGTACAATGGGGGGAAGAGTAATCCTTTCCAGTGTAAAAAGTGAAATTCTGTGGTTTGAATAGTGTAATTCATGAGAATTTAGCTCTTGTTCTACAGAAATCAGTAGAATCCAGAGGAGGAATACAGAGTTCGTAGTGTAGCTGCTTTGTGTGGAAATATTTAGGACAGCTACAGATGACTCAGTCATTGGTGGAGGATTAGTGGTCATGAGCTGTAGCATCTTAAATCCCCTTGCAGATGATCCTATTTGGATTTTGAATATGCTTTAATTTGTGCTCATTAGCTTCACATAGCTAATTGAGTCTTTCCTGAACATGTCTGCATAAGCAAGTCCAGATGTTCTTTCAAAAGATCATGAGAAAATTTCTTTTAGAAGACCCTGAGAAATTCTTTATAGTCCTTGGCATGTTTGACACTATTATGCTGCAGCCATTCAATGCCCACATTAACCAGTCTTAATGACCAGGGCAAAATGAGGTTATTTCAAATAATAGCTCTGCCAATAACAAAAACTTGTGTCACGCTCTATGCATTTGTTCTTAATATTTCATTTTATCCTTTTTTCCCTGATGCTTTGCAATACTGATAAAGTTAGTGCATAACTGAGTATTATGAGTTGTCTATAAGCTTTGGCATATGGTTTTGGGGTAGAAAAGATGATTTGGTAGTATTAGAGAAAGGACAATTGGTCCTTAACTTGCTGCCTACTGATTCTAAATGTCAGTCATACATCAGAGTCAGACAAAGATAGAGACAAAACCAGTCAAATAGAAGAAACCAGATTCAGTATAGACATACTTTGAAATCAACACTGACACTGTTTACAGAATACTTCAGGTCTCCTTACAGAGATGCAACCCAGCATGGGCCTAGATACCCAGTCAAATAGCATTTTGCATATTCTGAGCCTTTTTTGAAAGCTCTGCACAGAGAAGTGAGACCTGAGCAGTTCACAGATTTAAAACACATCTATGAGGCTTGCTATGGCAGGCACAGGGATGGCAACATAAGCAAATACAGACATGAACCCTTTTCCCTTGCTTGAATTGGCGGTCAGGGCCTGGCTTTGGCCAGCAGCTTTGGCCAGAAGCTGTTTGCTGCCAAGTGGTGCTGCTGCCAGGTGGTCTTCAGTCAGATACAGCATTCTGTTGATGCAATTATAGTGCTTTTGTATTGGAGCTTGTTGCTGACAGTGCTTACTGAAGTTAATATGATTTTTCTTTGATATTCCCTTAACATACTGGCTCTGGAAACACTCCCAGCATGCTGAGAAATGGGGATAACACGATCAGAATTTAAGGAATTCTTTTGATAAGGAATTTTTCCAGCATGAGGCCAGATAATATCAAGGCTGTTATGTAAATATCAAGGCTGTTATGTAAATCAAGCTGTTACAAGACTTAGTTTTTTTCCCAATATTTGCTAATTAAAGGGAGCAGGTTCTCTGTATCTCTTTTGTCAATGACTTAGTGGCACAGTCTTTTCCTTATGAATGTAGGATGCAGGGACTTTTATAAATTTCATCACTAATGATTTGCACCAAAGTTTTGCTTGAAATGGTTTAATAAGTTGTAGTTTGGCTTGTCAGTCAGCTCTATGCTGGCAATACTGAGTATGTGATTCCTCCTTTTCCTGTGTTTCTTAGGAAGGGTCAGGAGTAGTTTGCCTAGCTCCAATTTTGTTGAAAGTACCCAAGTTAATCTTCTGTAGAAGTGTTGCCTTAAACATCAAGCAAAATATGGTTTTGGTCAAGAAATAAAGCAGCTACAAATTACTCAAGCATTGGGGAAAGAGCAACTTCACCTTTAGATTTTTTAATTTTTATTTTTTAATGCATCTAAGTTTAAGTCACTCATTCTGGCAATAGCCATTCAGAAGGAAAAGCTGCCAAGATGGGAAACATTTTGAATTTGTTTGTATAAATGTGAAATGATGTTCTGCAGCCCTAAAATAAAAGCCAAGTTCAAGACTTCAAAGCCCAGGATTTTACTGGGAAAATAGACCAACTATTCCTGTGGGCTTCCTGGAGAAGCCTAAAGAAGGCTAAATAGAAGCAACATAAATAGAAAGAAACCCCAGTATTCCCCAAGGGATTGAATGTGAGAATTAAAATGGGGGAAAGAAACAAGAAGACTTACATGTTATCTTTTTTCCTGTATGCTTCTAGTATTTATCAGAAAGGTAATTTTCAGCAGTCAGAAATAAAGACTAAGGGGTGCATAATTAAGGCTTGGTAAAAGAATAGCATGTTACCTCAGTAAAAGGGGTTATGTTTAAGAGAATAAAGCTCATCAGCAATGCTGTAATAATTCCTCTTAATGCACCCAATGGGATGCTGAACTGTAGCAACACAGTCAAAACCAAACAAAATCTCACAGTACCTTGTAGTGAGTTTTTACAGAAGAGCTTCCAAAATAAAGACCAGATTAAGCAAAACCAATAAAGATTTCTGGGGGAAAAAAAAGTGAAATAAGGTGGTTAATGTGAAATGTAAACAACTTGGAATTGTAAACTGCTAGATTAATGTAAGGATTTAGTAAATGCTGTATTGAAAAAGCAGCATGTTCCACCTGCTCTGTAAACAAGCAGAAGTTCAGCTCTGAATCTAAAACACATTAGGGAGATGGATTTAGGCAAAGACAAATGTCAGCAGTGTTGAGACAGGAAACAAGTTAATAGCTGCAACTTGGACATTCTACAAGGCTTTCAGTGAGACAAATTATCAATAATCAGAGAGAAAGGTGCTACAAATGGGCTGAGATTGACAGAGTGAAGACAGTGAGAAATGTGTGAAGATTGAAGAACATGTACAGTAAAATTGAAGAATATGTACAGTACGCAGGGAAAGAGAAAGGAGGAAGGTTCCCTGATTTCACCAGAATTACAATCCTGAGAATGGGGAATGTAAGATGGGCAGTAAAAGTTATTAGAAACAGTAGTGCTAAAAGGTGTTGCTAAAGATTTTAAAGAGAAAAAGCAGGTGGTTACTAAATTCTTAAAGGTTCTTAAAGATTTTAAAGAGAAAAACCAGATTACTAAATTCAGTGGCAAAGCTCTCACTAAAACATTAAGGCCAGGTCAGACTTTGGGGACAGAAAAGGAATGGAACAGCAGACAGATGGCAAGGATGACAAAGAGAGGAATACCAAGATACAACTGGGATGGTATTGAGTGTGTAAAAGGCTGAATTGCTATTAGCAGCTTATGACTTCTGTGTTTGAAGGCAGCACATTCTATTTGCTGAAACCTTGTTGTAGAAAGAGTTTTTGCCCTGTCAAATTATGTTTTAACATCTTCTTGTGAGCTTACAGGATCTTAAATATGAGTATTTTTTTAAAAAAATTCAAGTGATGTTTATGTATTTCTGTGAAGCTGATATATATAGATAGATATAGGTATAGATATCTATGACATGAAATTAAAGATCTGTGCAGAATTATTCTGCTTGTTCCCATGAAAAACATGCATATTCCTAATAGAAAGCTGTTGTTACCATTATCAGTTGGATATTTTAAAACCACATTATTATTTCATAATCAGGAAAATATTTCAGTGATTAACTGTGGGTGTCTTTGCTAGGGAACACCTCATTCGTTCTGTCAGATACTCCCTTTCTGGCAGTGGAAAGGACTGCAAACCCTTTCACATCCCAAATGGGCATATGGCTGCCTTGTGTGTTTTCCAGTAACTCTTTAGAGAATTCAGCTTCTTGCTTCAGACTTTCCCTTTTGATGTAATGAGTTGTCTGCAATGTGGTAACTGTATTGTATTTCTTTTTTTTTTTTTTTTTTTTTTGAATGAACACTGTTTTCCAAAAGTTCTTGAAAACACCTTCTAATTGTGCAGTTACTGTAGGGGATGCATTCTCCAAGAAACAAAACAGAAGGATCATAGAGGGGAAAAATATAATTTCAATATTTGAGGAGATTTGAGTTGTTTCTGTGTCTCGGATTTGTGCAGACTGGACATTGCAGTATTTTTCCCAAACTGATTTTGTTCACTTACACTGGAATGCTCAGTTGTATGAATCCATGCTGGGAGATCTTCAGGATGGTATTGTTGTCTCACTTCTTGTGTCCTGTCTGTGCCAGCAGCAAATTTCACTCATGTAGGATTCTGCACTTAAATTTTTATTTCTGCAAAGCTCTCAGAATACGGTATAGTATTATCCAGTCTCCTGTGTCATCACCCTCTTTTTCTTCTATGACCTGTACTTGTACATTTTCAAGCCACAACAATGTGGTCCTAACTAATCTAATGACCTGGAGTCCTAAAGTTAGAGAGGAAAATGTGTATATTTGTGAATTTCCTTTTTAAATGAGGATGTAATTAATTTTTATTCCTATTTTTAAACATCCAGTTTTGGAACTAAGTGTTAGGTTTTTCTGAATTTTGAAAATCTTGTGGGATTAAATATAAATTTAAAGCCATTTTACCTCCAAAAAACCTTTGTTCCTCCTAAGCCATGAAATCTGCATCCCTACATAAAATGCACAAATAGACTTTATGTCTGGTTCTTCACTGGGCTTCATTGGACCACTGGAGAAGGTATTTATATCCACCAGAATGAACCTGATGCTCCACCCTCTGCAGGGAGTAACAACATGAAAGGTTCATCTCTGGTGATAACAGTCTGCTGGTTATGATTTGCCTGAATTGGTTCTAGCCCAATAATTAGAGTTCTGCAGAATTTCATCATTGTGGGAATGATAAGCATAAATAATTGACAAAGAGATTTCTTATGTGTGATTTCTTATGTTTGACTACAATGAGCAGATATAAGCATGTGCTGATAACCATTACAAATATGTTTAAAAAACAGGAGAATTTAACTTTTTTTTCTCCAATATTCTTGTATAATGGAGAGGTCATTGAAGACTGATCCAACTGCAGCCTTTCTGTTTTGTGCAGACACCAAATGATGATGGTCAAGGGATGCCTGAGAACACAGTGGGAGCATGGAACACCTTTGCAGGACATGCCTTGGGTGGGATTTGGCACAGTAGCTGACTTTCATCTTTAAGAACAGCCTGTGCAGAGAGGACACTCTCCAATTAATCAGCTGGTTGCATTTTTAAACATGTTCTGAATCTCAGAAGACTGTTTTGTGAACCTCCTGTTTCAAACCACTACAAATTTGCCAAAACCAGCAAATACTTGCCTGAGGCCTTAGGATTTATTCCTGTGGGATTAAGCTTTGTTGTCCAGCAGTTCCTAAGCAGTGCCCCAGAATGTTACAAAGGATCTGTTGGCAAGGTGCTTGCAGCTAGTAAAACATTGTCTTCCTTTTAATGGGAGAGTACACGGAGTACAGCAATCCCATCCCAACAGAGATCTTTCCTGATTGTCCTGCCCATTCCTGATTCCCTGTATTACAGCTGTTCCTCCTGGGAGCTATTTCATGGTGAGTCAGCAGCAGCAATGAAAGCAGATGGATTTTTTGCAAGAGATTTTGCAGTGGTTCTGATCAGGAACATATAGAGAGAGGCACCTAAAGTATCATTATTTATTGGGACTTTTAATTATTTAGTATGGTTTTATGGAAAAGGTTATGTTAGATTAAAAAAAATACAGCTTCCTTTATACTGGCTGGTCAGTCAGATGGAGTGGTGGTTTTCTAATGAGTCAATCAGTGTAAAGAAAATCTCTGAAACCCCTTAATGTAGCTCTTGCTCAAGGGCCAAAGCAAATTCTCCTTCTTTGAGGAACCATTCAGTCAAAAGCATGTTGCTTGTATGTACATATAAAATATTTTACTACTATATCTGGCATGGGTAGGCAAAGTGAGCTTCAACTTTCTGTTTACCTACATCTAAAATGAATAGTGTAGTTATATAAACCTCATCTGTAGAATATGATCAAAACCTGTCTAAAAAGAAAATTTTCTAAAAGGAAAAAGTTGCCTAGTATAACACTTCATGTCAAAAAATGCTGAAAAATATTCCTTACAAAGCAGCCAAAGGCAGGGAAACAAATTTTTTAAAAAGTTTGCATATTACTTGTACAATTTTAGAAAGGCTATGTAAGTATGGGCCATTTAAAATTATACTTAAATATAGGAGTTTGTAACAATAACAAATCTTATAATAATATTTCTACAGAACAATAGTATATATGATAACTAAAAAAAACGTTCCAGAAAAATATGGAGGGAGGCATCAGGAGTAGAACAGATGAATTATGGAAACAGGGAGAAACTAAAACAATCACCCATCTCTGCACATTTGGCCACCACAGTGGCTGAGCAATACTATCTATTTGTGCTTTTTCACCACAGCAGTAGCTGAATGTTTATCTCCTGACAATGCCTAAGGTAAATTCTGTGTATCTATGGATCCTCATGCAGCCTGTCCATGACTGCATGACATCCATGTCCCAAAACAAGGGAGGCCTCAACTTGATGCTGTGTACAAACAGAGCTGCGGGACATCGTGGTTTTGCCTGACAAATTTTGTACATTTCTAAACAAATTTTGTAATGCAAAGCACAATTTTTTATCCAAGCAAGGAAAGTTATCTGGAACCAATGTTTTACAGACATCAGCCAAAGTGAGGACAATTTTCCTTCTCTGTGATTGCAGTAGAAGATGAAGTGTTCTCAAGCCAGCTGCACTGTACGAGGCCAGTCTTTGGATTAAAAAAACGTGTGCTGTGACCCGGGCAGAGTCATCATGCAGCTGATACAGAATAACAAGTCATTCCTAGGAGCAGCTGCTACACCAAGCAAGGGTTCTAACCCTTCCAGGGTCAGTGAGCCCTGTTAGGTCCTAATTAATTTAAAGAGACCTTATAATCTCAAAAAAATGCAATCCTTCTCCTGAATAGCACTTTACTGTGCAGACTGCTTTGCAGTTCCCAGAGGTTTGGTCACCAGTAAAGCTCTTGAATCCAAAACTGTGCTGTCAGACCTGCTCCCAGTAGAGTGATCAGCTTAGTCCCACCAATCTTGTATGTGTGTATATAAAGTGTGTTTCACATTTCGGTGGTGGTGGTAGCATAAAGTTTGCCAAGAGGAATGGTCAGCTCTCCAAGAGTTTCCAATGCATGTCCCCAGTACATGCCAAGCTAAATGATGTCCTGGTGATGGCACAAAGTGATTGGCACCAGGGACAGTCTGGCAGGTACAGGGCAGAGCCATTCCCAGGCACAGTTGTTGTAGTTTCACAGGATCCTTTCTCAGATGCAGATACAGCCAGTTCCCTTTATCTGCCCAGTCACATGCCTGTTATTAAATAATTGCCATCTGTTATTTGGGAACTCCCTTTGAAAGCACAAAAGAGCCAACTACAGGGATATGTGGCTTAAAAGAATTCTGCTGTACCCTGCAGAATGTGGTAACATATCAGTCTTGTATCACTACATTAATGGTATGGTAATAGTAGTGGGAATCATTCAGAAAGGTGTTAATTTTCAAACTTCTGAATCAAATGGCTGACTTAGTTCCAGTTTTCTCTAAAACAGTTTCATGACTGCCACAAGGCATCCAGGCATGTTTTTTGTTGGGTTTTTATCATTGTTGTTTTTTTTTTTTTGGTTGGTTTGTATTTTTTGTGGTGTGTTGTGCATGTGTGAGAACAGAGAAAAAAAGGAAAATTAAGTTCGTGTCCTATGCAATTTGATCTTAAGGAGGTTGGTAAGCAGCAGCTCCCATAAACTATGGCTTTTATTCATGTCAGCTTCAGCAATTGATAGGTAGTTTGGAATATCTTGGCAAGGTGGCATTGACTTGTGTTTGTTGTCAAGCTTCACAAGAAAAATCTGGTACTGTGTCCTATGGGCTTTTTATTAATTTTTTTTTAAATGCAAATAGTAGAGGTTTTGGATCAACTCTTCAGCTGTGTGGATTTACTCAGAGTGCTCACTGAGTAGTTTGCTGTTCTATCTATACAGTCAAACATTGCTTCTATACCCATCTGTGACTCTCTCTGCATACTGGGAGGGTTGCTGAGGGGTTTACCTTGTATAAACCTCTGCTGAGGATGCTACATCCTGTCTCTGCACATGAATGGCCTCATTTTCAGGACAAACCCAACTGATACTTTGTAGGAATTAATGATTTCTTTATCTCTCACTAAGAAAATTCTGAAGCACTTCAAACTTTCCCTCTTTTGGAATGTTCTGTGTAGTGATAGTTGATATCAGAAATTGTTATTTTTAAGTTTAGTAACCATTTAGAGTATGTTAAATTATGTTTCTAGCCTTTTATGTAGGTTGTATATGATACAGTATAAATTGCCTTAGTATTTTTTTCCATCTTCTAGGTCTTTACTGTTATTTTTGCATAAGATATTTTTTATTAACTATCAAGATATTTCTTCTTTGAGAAGTGACTGAAATGTGATGCCCATAGATGATGAGCCATTTTAACCTCCTATGTGTGAGGATAGGAAACTTTTTCCATTAATACAATATTCAGTATTTTCTACTGAGTAAATGTCTTCCACCCTTAGCTTGTTCACTTTTTAATTTTTTAATTCCTCTTCCCTTCTTGTGCATTTTCACCCAAAACTTTCTTCCTGTGACTCTCATCAAGGGTGACCTCATCAAGGCATTGGAATTTCAAAATTTATCCATTCCTTTTTGCTAATGAATTCTCCCCAAAAAAATTTCTCAGTAAGGTGGAGTCCCTTTTGCTTAAGTAACTTTGCTTGACCCAATTCTCTCCTGACCCATTTCTGTATTTCCTGAATTATTCCCATGGCTTTTGAAACTTGGGCAAATATTATTTAGAAAAGCTAAATGAAGGTGTTTTGATATAACTCTTATTAAACAGTGAGGTTTTTTGCAGAAAACATACAAAGCTGGAGATGTAATTAAGCTCTTCTTCCGTCCCACTCCCCCCCCCCCCCCCCCATCATTCATGCACTGCTCAATGGAAACACATTCTGGCAAAGACAAAAAGCTGTGGCTAAACAACATTAGTGGATGAGTCACTCAGAGAGAGAGAACTGGAAAGAAAGAAAGAAAAAAGAGCCCACAAACCTCTGCTGCTTGATAAGAACAAAACTAGGTCCAGATGGTCCCTGTAAATCTTCCCATACTTTCCTGGAGAAGAGAGCACAGAAACATCAAGGGCCACGCTTATGTTTTCAGTAGTTCATGTTTTCTTGGTGCAACAGGGACTTTCAAGCACATGGGAACCTCTTCATCAGGCTTTGCACAGATTAAGATCAATCAGGTCATACTGAACACCATGTTGCTTGCAGAGGTGTTGATAACAGTTTAATAGGGATTATCATATTATTATAACAATTATTTGGAACAGCAGTTCAATGAATAATATGAATAACTGGAAATATGGGATTGAAAGAACTTCATTTCAGTGCTATGACTTTGCAGAGACCACAACAGCTCCTGTTGCAGAGGATCCCTATTGAATCCTTGGCCAGATTCCAGGACAGATGGAGTCTCTGGAGTAATGACAATGAAGAAAACCCTTATAAACATATGCAGGTTTAGTGTTTGAAATGTTTCTGTGTTCTGCAAGCTTTGGTGGGTTTTCACAAGAAAAGTGAAATGCGTTTGGCCATGTCCTGCCAAATTTCCACACTTTGTGCCACAGTTTGGTGACATGCAAGGCTTTCAAAGACTAAGCACTATTCCTCTTCTTTGCTTTGTTTTCAGAAGCAAAAGAATTGTTTTGTCCAAAATTCTTCCTTATTATGCTTCCATACTATTTTCATTTTGGATGATTTCTACTTAAGTAGCTAACACTATGTAAACTCCTAAAAGTGGAACTGTGTGGTGATACACCTGGTGCAGATGTGAGCAAGATGATGTTACCAGTATGCTCTGAGGTGTGTCTATGTGTTTGTGAGCCTTTGTGCAGGGCAGTATCTGTACTTCTGCATCAGCATCATAAATACATGTTGTTTTCCACTGCTACCTCATCAGGAAAATATCCTTGATATGAGGAGTTAAGAGTGTTCAAGAAACTGCAGTGTTATATGGATAATTCTAATTTATGTAAATTAGAACTTCTGAGAGTGTTGGCTGATGGTTAAAACTCTGTTAAACAAGACCCTTCAAGTTTAACTTGCAGCTCTGCATAGCCATTGGCTGCTGTGGCCAGGCATCACTTGCCACCTATTAATCAATCCACTGCAACTCAGTGCGAAGGTGATGCAGGCTGGAATATGTTTTCAAAGAGCAATCATTAGGAAGCACAACTTCTTGCAGAAGTCATTGTATAAAAACAAGTGTAAATCAGCTTTGAAGTAGCTTAAGCCAGCAGGTTTGGGCCTGAATTCTTGGCAGAAACATTTTTTTGCAGATTGGTATGACAAAGTGATTAGGTGTGGGCCAGTATGAAGTAAAACTGCTGGCAGCTGCTCTTTGAATTATCCTCCTTTGACTGTAAGCTGAAAACTGATACTGTAAGTCACTCGTATAGCTCGTCAGGAAAAATAAAAATAAGCCCTAACTAAGAAAAGGAGTGAATGTGAGCACAGCTGCCTGACCTTTGCCAAGGAAGCTCCATAAAACCTCTTAGCATTCACATCCCGTTGTGGAGAGGTTTCCTCACCGCTCCCTGTGGGAGCTGCCTTCAACCCTGCAAGGGAAGCAGGCAGAGCTGTGACCTGGGTGACACTGGATAAGGATTTCCAGCAAGCCCCTTGCTCACTCCTTATAGAAACATAATTTAACATCCTGCATTTTATCCTAGCACAGGTGGGAAGAGTGTGGTTACTTCCCCAGAGCAGAGATCAGCCTGCAAATGTTCTCCAGCGGTCAGCACAGCTGGCTTTAGTTTGGCAAAGGGCAGCACAGTACTGCTGTGCATTACTGGAACAGTACTCATAGATTTTTCTTTGGATTTAGTCAGGCCTCTCTTCAAAATGCAAAGCAAATGCCACACAGACAGTCTCAAACAGGAGAAAATAGCTCCAGACAGCTCATAGAAACTAAGCATCAGCGTGAGGAGTACCACAGAGGGAAATGTGTTTTGAACTGGCCCTTGAACCTGACTTTAGCTGAGGACATGGGGACTTTTATTTCTTGTTTTGTTTTAACTTGATAAAAGACAATCTCAGAGTCAAAAGAGGCATTTGTTTTTAAAAAGCTTGCTTGTTCTGTGAGAAGATCTGTAGGGAAAAAGAATTTGGAAAACTGTCAAGAAAATGAAATATACATGTCTGATGTTCATTGAGTTCATTTTGCATTTGTTTTTTTGGTGTTGTTGTTTGTAGATTGGAGATGCTTGACAAAGCTGGTATTTATGCACAAGGAGTATTTTACCAAAAAAGTGACCCTCTACCATAACACAGCTGCATGGAAGAAAAATGTCTTTAATTTAAATTAGCTTAATTTTCAGATTAGTTTGGTTTGTGCTTGTTTGGAAATATTCTACTGTGCTTTCTTGATTGCTTCCTTGGAGTTATCATACCATTAGTATGCTTCCTTTGTTAAAAGCATGAAAATAGGAGAAATGGGCTCAAATTTTAAACTTCACAAGGTCAGCCAAACCCCAAAATTTGAAAATTCTTTCATAGTGGCTCAAAGGATAAAATGGGTGCTACAGAAGTCTTGTTATCATCCATAATCAAATATTTCATCTCAGGATGAAATCAAAAACTTCTGACTTTTGTAGCCTTTTAGAGCACTGCTTTGGGTTCTTTTAGTGATGGTGGAATAATCAACAGAAAGTGATGGAAGATTTTTCATTTGAGATATTTAAAGAATGAAAAAAAAAAAGTTGGTTCAAGTACTGCTGAGAATAATCCAGCCCTGAATTTGCCTTCCTCCAGTTGTCCATCAATAACAATTAGTTCCATGGTCAAGAAAGAGTGCCTTTTGTATCCACTGGCTGCTTGTAATATATTCCAAAAAGGAAGCATAAGATGCAGAAATGCATACTTTACATAACACATGGGCTGCTAAGAAATAGCACAATGTCATTAAAGTTAGTGGATATTGCAAAATACCACAAGCAGCAAAATCTTCTCTCGCTTAAAATTTTTTGCAGAATTCTGTTACAACACGTTATAAATGGTAGGAACACTATTTATGGGATGCAGAACATATTAGGTTTTGAAAAAAAAAATTTAAAACTATGAGTGACTTAAACAGAGTCATTTTGGTTTTATATAGAGCTAGACATGGAGCACCCATGAGATCTGTTCACTTTGTGGATTGGTGATGTTTTAGTCTAGCTGACAGCATAGGGCTGACCTCACACGGCCTCTTCACATGTAAATTGCAAGGTTTTAAAGCTAGGTCAGCCTGACTCTTGGCTGCTGTGCTTCTACTCTCATCCTGATTTCCAAGAAATCCCTCCTCTGGGATTTCTCACAAGCTGGTTGCATGTTGAACTAAGTCAAGAAAGACTCACGTCTTGTCAGCAAGGATGCAGAGAGTTGAGAGGCAGCGTGACCATGCAGCCATGATCAGGACAGCCAGTCAGATGGATACAGGTGCCTGCAGATTCATGTCTTCTCCGTGTCTCTGTGTCACTCAGTTTAGCTCTTTGATCCTGTATCAGAATTAGTCTTCTGTGATTAAAATAGGAATTTCCAGCTTTCCCAAAGAACCATAAATGCAGAAGGTGAATGGCATTGTCTTCTCGTTCAGACTTTGGCAGGCCTCACAACCTTTCTGCAAGTGTAGAACACAGACAGTGCTAAGGGGAGACACAAAGTGAAAGGAAAGCAGGTGTAAAAATAAGTAAATAATACTAGAATGACAATCTTTAGACTAAATGGGAACATTGGTAAATACAATCTGTAGAAATATCTTACGCAAGTTCATCAAATGTCAGAGTAAAAAAGTGGTGGAATGGGTTAGGTTTTCAAAATTTACCACCATCTAAGTTTGTAAAAATGGTCAAAGAATTTACAGCTACATTAATTTTCAAAAGGATGTTCAAACTGGCATAGCTTTGACAAAAGTGAGAATTATGATACGTTGACCTGGGGGAAAGTCTCATGGAAGTTTAGGAGAAAATAATGATTTCAAAGCAAGCATGCACATGTCTTCTGAAAAAGATTCATAAATGACAGCTGGGGGAGATATTATATAAGAATGAGTTCAAATTCCCATTTTTTTGGCATGCAAGAAAGGAAAAATAATGCAAAGTTAATGGATCTGTGATAACTGTGCAAAGTCCCAGACCTTAAGTGAAAAAAGAGTTCTTGAACTGAGGAAGGGATGGAAGCAGGTAGCAACTCATTTAATCCAACTAGGAATAAAGGTGCTGGTGATGATCAGTCATCTTTTCAGAACTTTTATCAAAGCCAGGCCCTGGCCATTCCTCCCTAAGCTAAAAGCAGCTGAAGTATTTTGTGGTGAGCCCATTTCAGATAACAGACCATTAGGAAAGTTGCATTTTTCCAAAGGGCTGGTCTAACAAACACATGTGCATTGGCATGGTTCATATTAGCACTATACATAAGTGCTGTGCAGGCATGAACCAGGGGGAAATGAGATGTTTACAACCTCTATACCCATTTTATTTGTTGTGGTACTTGTCTTTGGAATTCAGGCCTTCCTCCCCTCAGATAGTCCTCTTATTTTCTGCAGACATTTGGATATGCAGAAATCTTCTCATACTCACAGTTGAAAATTGCTACCAAAAAAAGAAAAAATTGGGTAATTAGTAAAATAAAATTTCATTAATATTCACAGAGCATTAAATTTTTCATCATGACACTAGAGTATAGCATTTTAGAGTCTAAGTGGTCTATAACAGCCTTGGATGGAAAGAGAGGGCCAAAAAAGCAATATATATGTAAAGAAAGAAATCTGAGTACTTTGGCAAAACTGGAGACCAATCTTGGTCCCTCTAATCACAAAAGCTTATGAGAATGCAGCCAGTGATGCTTAGAAATTAAGTGAAGAAAAAAAAAATAAAATTCAGCTCTCTACTGGGTAGCCTGAATCACAAAAATCTCTGCAAGTATAAGAAGCAGCCATAAGTTGATACATAAGTAGATAATATGATAGACATGAGTAGATATCCTGAGTGCAAAGATCTAATGGATGATTGGTTGGTGCTGCCCTGCTTGGTGTGATTTCCATGGCTCTGAGTAATCCTCTGCAAGATGTTACATTGATATGTTTCTCCAGCACAGCCAGCTGGAATTTGGAAAGGAAAACCCAACTCTGCAGATGTTGGTGTGCCACAGTTACGCTTTTGAAAACAAACTCTCCAGCCTTTTTCATTATCTTTGTTTTAGTCTATTGGTTGCTCTATTTTTCTTTATTATAGTAAACAAGCGGTGCTTATTTTTAAACAGCTATAAAATGAGATAAGTCCTAAAACAGGTGGAGCAAAACAAGGCTAAATAGGAATACTTGTTTAATACAGTCATGCATTCTAATTCTTATTTTCCACTAGGGGCTGTTCCACAAAAGAGTTTAGGGGGCATAATTGTTCCTATTAATACATGTTAATTGTAAAAATCTACTTCACTTGAAAGGTTCTTCTGTAAAACATTAATGCTATGAGAAATGGCACTATTTTTAAAATGTAAAATTAGAAATATTTAGAATTATTTTGAGGGTGTAGTTATATAGAATAGTGATGTTTAAGTCCTGTCAGTTTTGGGTGACTTAATATGATCTTAAAATGGGAAATGTACGTACAGTTAGTAAAAGACAAAGCGAAGCAGGAGGGGATAAAAAACTTCAAAATGAAGCATTAATTTAGCAATATCTCAACCTGATACTGCTGTACCAGACATGCTGCTCTTCGGCAATATAAACATTTATCTGTCCATGAGGACTTAGTTTTTCTTTCTTTTACATCTAGTCTACTACTTCACTGGGGCCATAATTTATTAAAAGAAATGTATTTAAAGGTTTTCACCAAGAAGCATTCACATGTAAAGGAGAATGTCTGCCTTTTTAGAAGAGGAAGTTATTGCCTCTATCCATTTTATTTTATTCTAAAATCTAATTAATCTTTTTATAAACTAAGTTCTTTTTTCCGAAAAAGCCAATTTTTAGACCATATCCTACTTCCCCGAGGTCAGTGGAACTGACCTATTGGCCAGTGTGGGTGATGGATTCCACTCTCATGTTTGAGTTTAACTTTCAGTCATTTTATGTAACCATTGGATAAAAATAGTTTCAAAAATTCTATTAGGGACCCCAGGGGTTTTTTTTTAGGTAAATTTGGAGACTATCAAGAATGCTTACATGTTGCTCTTCTTGTTGCACTAGAAGAGAAGCAATTGAAAGAAGGATACCTGTGACTTTTAGTGGGTTGTTTAATGTTATGTTATTACAGAGAATCATCTGATACATTCACAAAAATTAAAATATTTGTATTTTTCCCTTTATACTGTTAAACTATTAATTCTGTAAGCATTCTCGAAACACATGTAAAGATTGATTATATATAAATTAATGAAAGAAGCCTCTTAGTTAATTAATTACTCTGTTAAAGGTAATAACAGGCAGTGTTCAAAATGGAAATTGAGTACCCACTTCCATTGTGTTCAGTTACATATGCATGGCATACAGGAAGGGCTACTAATGACATTTTATCATAGACAGTTTTCAATATGCTGAATTTATACTTTTTTATTTGCTTCCCAAAATATTCTTAAAATTTCAGGAAAAACATACTGAAGGATGATAAACTGTTCACAGACTTTAATTTATAGTCTTGGAAGTAAATTACAGCTATCAAAACATTTACAATAGAGCACAACAAGAAACAAGGTTTGGAAGGAATTATATAAAGTTGTATATAAACAAAGTTTTGGCAATGTCAAATCAAGAGGAGAGATTAATTTGGTGGTCTATTATTCTGTAGCAGCTCTGCAAGAATTCTTTATGCTTTTCTTGGAAGCAAGTGACACTAGCAAGTATGGGAGATGGAAGTTAGAATAGCTGGAGTTCTGATCTGACACAGAAGTTTTATTGTATGATGAAAGTCTGTTTTTCCCTGGGGTTTTTTGTACCTTGAATATAGTGTTTAGCTGTGACCCACTGGCCAAATATGCAGTTTCTGCAAGAGTACAACAGGAGGGCGAGGTATCTTCATGAATGAATGAACAAGTGACCTCACACAAAAAGGCAGATGGCTGCTACTTAACCCACATTAGTTCAATAAGTACAAATTCAGAAATCTTCAACTTGGTTAATTTTTATAATTAAAAGTCTCCAAACACATTCCAGGACATGCAGATTTCTGGAGGGACAGAGAATCCCCTACAGTTTATGACTCATCCATAGACTGGTTAGTTGCAGAAAAAGTAAACACAATCGAGGTTTGGAACTTCTGCCATCACTTTTTCATGTTTGCAGAAGCTGTCTGATGAAAGATAAACAGTCCTGAAGGAAGAAAAAATTCTTTCTACTGGGGCTTATAAGTTAAACCTCAAAAGGTAACAGCATACTTAAAATTTGCTTGCCAGTCCTTAAGGCTGGATTATAGGCTTGCATTATAAAATATCTACCAGGAAAGACTGAAGAATAACGTTACATCAAATCTTTCCTCTGAAAATTACCTTGAGTGTTTAGAGGCTACACCTCAGTCTGTGAAAATGTAGCTCTTCAGTTTTCTCTTCTAATTATTTCAAATATAGCAAATTTTACACAAAGACTCAGGGCTGATCTAGGCAGGTCTTACCTGTTATGGACCTTCTTTGTTAACTTCTCAATTTCTTAGTATTTATATGAATTTTAAGATACCAATGGAGATGGTATTGATGTCTGTTTGAGCTCCTGAGGGGCATTAGCACAGGGTTTTGCTGTGCAAGATTTGTTTTCATACACTAAACTAGCTATATGTGACCAAATTGAACTGCAGCTTGGACAGTCTCTGTGTTGAGCATTATTTAAATATGGAAATACAATGCAAAAAATCCGATGTCTTGAAGAGTTAATTTCCTTTTGCTTACTTAAGACAAAATGTAAGGACTTCGTGAAATCAATTCTAGCATCTTATGGATGACTATCTATGTTTAGATAACCAGAACTTTTAATATTAACACTTAAAATAGGCAGAGAAAGTAGAATAGAGTACCTATAAGGGAAAAGTGGTATAAGATCTCTTTAAAGATATTTTTTAATAGTAGTAATAAATTCACTAATTGGCTTATTTTACTGTGAACCTCAGGGAATTTTAGTTGGTTGTTTTATTCATTCACTTACATTTATGAGCTGGGTTTCAGTAGGGAGTTTTCTATATTGTTCACTGGCCTATAGTTATGATGAAACATGGATTTGTAACTCAGGTGCTTTTCCACATCTGGGTTAGTATCTCTCCTAAATAATGTGATATTACTATTTTATTTCACACTTTCCCCATCCTTTCTGATAGGATGAGCTACCCAAATCTCTCCTGGGAATGGTACTGAGCCTTCCCATTTGTGGCAAATGCTATGCTTGAGATAAAGAACACTTGGTTAAATCCTGTCTTTCCCTCACCTGGAAGACCTGAAAGGGAACATCTGGCACTTTGTACACATTGCTCACACTTGTTCATAGTTGAAGGTGATAACCTGTGGCAGGTTTTCACTCTTCAGAAAAATTTTGAACAGCCACACAATTTTTTTAGCTTTCAGCTATTGTCCTTGGCATAAGGAGATTGAAAATCATTCCCCTTAGTTTAAATGAAGTAACTTTGATAGTTAGGTGGAAATACTTGACTTAAGGGTCACAGCTACAGAATGGTTATTACACAATTGTTAGCAGATACTCAATAGTTACTGAGTCTGAGATGCCTGGTGTACTGGAGAACACTTGATGCTGCCTGGTCCTCACCCAGAAGAAATCCCTATTTTGTGCTTCAGACCAGTAAAATTTAGTGCTGTGGCATTTATGGAACTTTTCTGGGCCTGCATCACCTCCTGAAATTCCATGAATCTGTATTACATGGAAAAGAATGAAAAAGGCAGTTTGTCTTAAATGATAGAGGACTTTGCCATGGTTTTGTACCTATCTCACAGGGAGCTCTGTGGGAGCCCTGATGTGCTGCAGGGTGGGAATTTGGGGGCAGCTTAGAATCAGACCTGTCACCTTCAGTAGAGGCAGGAGGTGGAGAACAAGCAGCTGCTTTTGGGAGATGCAGCACAGCTGAAGATACCTCCAAATTCCTTGCTGGAAGTTGTAAGAGTCTTTCACAAACACTCTCAGATAGCCTTAACCACCCTGTGGTGGTTGCTGTTTTACAGTTGATTTGCAGTACCTTGAGCCTCGAGGCTCAGGGAGCTTTAGCTGATGTCCAAAGAAGCGATGAGTCCTTCTGTGCCTTCTGGAACAGCTGTGCCTCACACTGCTCCCAGCTGTGCACATCTTAATGCTCATGCTGGGTTCTGTAGTCTGTCTTCTCAGAACTGTTTTGGGGTGTCATTTTCAAACCCTGTGCTCCTGTCTCTTTCATTATAGGAATATTGATTCTCATACTTGCAAGTGGAAGCACAGAAATGTTATAAAATTCACTGTGAGTTATTTTATGTTACATACTGATGTCATGTTAGGCACAAATCCTGATGAATTAATTCAGACTTTCCAACTTTGCTTAAGGTCTTTTAGCTCAAGGAGACCTTGATTAAAGGCAGATTGCATCAAACCCAAATAAGAGCAGAGAGTAGAGGTGATGTTTACTTTGACTTTAATAGAGATGAAGTTCCATTTTTATTCAAAGTCATAGCTGGAAATATCTTAAACCCACTCTATGGTTTAGGCTCTAGAAGTTACACAGGATAATACAAACGTTGCTAAACCCAGTCTTCTGCTGGATGTAAGGAATTTTACCTAACAAAACAAAAATTGATTTAGATTTTATCCTTCACAATTTCACTACTAATTCTGCTCTTGTTTTTATTTTATCCATCATTATTATAAGCCTTTGGCAAAAGAAGCAAAACCAGAATAGTTTCCCACCCAAACTATTCAACAGTCCTGAGGCAAGGGAAAGGAAATAACCTTGTTGTTTGCATAATGATAGCAAAGGTTGTGTGGGGTAACATAATTTTATCTCCAATATTATGATCTATAAGTCACAGTACTGTTAGACATACATACAAACAGCATTATTAGGGTCTTCAAATGAGGTGCAGTTAGGCTAGGCATGCTGCAAAAGCCATCTCTGTAACCCTTAAAAAACGTCAGTAATTTTCCATTCTTTTCCGTAAAACATATTATGGGCATGGAATTCTGTTCATCTAAACGTGCAGCTTGACTCATTGAATGAAAGTAATGTAAATGAAATCTGAATTACATCTGTGTTGTGTTATAATGAATAACGTCTGCTTGCTAAGACACTGAGTCAAGGACCTAGTTCTGTGGAAGGAAAATATTTGTGTGTTGCACTGGAAAAGCTGACAGGCATACATCTGTGTGCTCTGCTTTACATGCTGAACACTAGGAATAATGCAAATTGTTGATTTGGCTAGGAGTAGGAAAAACATGGTTCGAGAATCAGACCACTTTCTGCGTGACTAATTTTGAGAAGAAAATGCAGTCTTGCGCGCTTTTTTTATTTCAAGTCTGCTTATTTTGTCTTTCATATTTTGTATTACTTGTGGTATTAACTTCAGTCTGGAATGTCTTAAGCAAAGTTCAACAAGTAAATCAACAGTTATTTTTATCCAAGACAGATAACTGATTAGCAAAGCAGGATATGAAATAGGGTATTTAATATGGTCTGAATTTTTCATGTATGTACATGCATCTTTAAATAAACACTTTAGCTTCCTGAACAACCAATACAGTGTTTAAGAGGCTTGTGTGATTTATATGAGGACTGTCCAAAGCTCTCTATATCTTTCTGATTTTTAATTTAGCTGTGAGGCCAGCTCAGAATATGAACAAACTTTAAGCATGACAATGGACTTTAGGCTGTTCATGTGGTCCAGTTGCATAAAGCTATTTGAGTATGCACAAGATTTCTTTCGGAGTAATATGATAATAGCACATCAAAATTTCTAAAATGTCATCTCATTAATGTAAGCTGCTCTATCCCTTTTGGCAGTGTATTCCATATGCCCATATATCAAATACTAGTTTTAAAACTGCAGGCACAGTTTAGAAGACATTTTTTAGAAGCATGCAAAAATGTTGTAAACCTGTGTGACCAAGTAAAAAAGGGGATTCAATTAATTTCCCAGTGCTCAGGGTAAAAGATAAGAGTTTTGTTTGAAATAGGAAAGGAAATACTTATTAATTAGGAAGAGTTGCTCAGTACCTAGCCTGCTAATGTCAGGAGGAAGCTGGAAGACTTGGGGATACTGAATTCTGCTGGATGGCAGGATCACCAAACCTTTATCATTTCAGCCAAACAGAAATAGTGCCAGAGATTCAAACTGCTGCTCTTTGTCTTGGTGCTAGACTTTCCTCAAGTGTTGCTCTAATGACTGTGCTGATGGCTCAGGGTCATATGCTTCAGAATTCAAGTATCATCTTAACTAGCTTAGCATGAAAGCTAGTGAGAAGAAAGATCTGGGTAAAGGAAGCCTTCTGAGGCCAAAAGTCTGTTAAAAAAAAAAAAAAAAAAAAAAAAAAAAAAGAAAAAAAAAGAAAGAAAAGAAAAAAATACAGAGTGGAAGGTGCTGCCAGTTTTCACCTAGGAATCTTCTTTCTTGATATTACAGTTCCTTATGTACCTTGTGCATTGCTTCCTTGCATGTCCAGAACTGCCTTTATCTGGATAGCTCAGAGCCTGTTTTCTACCCAGACTTGATTTTGCTCCAAGAACTAGACAGCTGAACAACTAAACACAAGGCAGCCCCAGTGCAGTGTGTGCTCTAGGAGCACATATACCACGTTCTTGGGAAGCTGGGAGCTTTAAATTTGTAATAGTTGTGGTAGTTTAAACAAAACCAGAAGAATTGCCTGCCACTATAGGGAATACGTGTGCAGGACTACACGTACGTTCTGTTGGGGAGCTCTTTTGACTTTTGTTTATGCAGGTTTATTTTTAAAAGCTCTAGAGAAGGCTCTGCTGTGTTAGGTAGAGTGTTGCAGATGAGCTTTCCATTTCCTTATCAGCCTGAAAGGACCCATGCCTTTGTTTCCCCAGGGAGACACTTTCACCATTGGCTGCCTTGGGCCTTTCCAGTGCTTTTTCCATTTATCAAAGGCTCTTGCTTTAGTCCGGCTGGAGTCTCCACAATTTTGCCATTTCTGCATTAGGAAGACTCCTTTGCTGAGAGAATAACATTCATTTGAATAAAATGTTTTTTCTATTTGTAGTCATCTTTGCATAGTGGATATGAAAAAGTAATGTGTATATCAAACATTTATAGAAAACATTAAGTCACTGCAATGTTACCTTAAGTTATAGAAATCATTATTTAACGTAAAAGCACTAAAATTGTTAATACCCACCCATCTGGCATTTAAAATGGCAATAGCCCAAATCAGTCTTAATAAAAGAGAGAGCTTTGCAACAATATTTGGGTTTCTGAAAATTTGTTTGCTATAAAATAAATATTGATGTAATCCATATATATTGGAAAACAATTCTTTTTGAAGTGATACTGCCATCCAAACTCAATTATGCTTTCTTTACTGCAGCTGTCAAGCTCTTAGACAAATTTTGTTTTTGCACTGTGCTGTTAGCCCAATATTGGCCTCATAATTTCAATGGACACTAATGAAATCCAGTGAAATCTTTTATGAGTATTTGAAGTAAAATTTCTGTTAAAACAAGATTTGAAATTTCTAGGACATGATTTTCTACTTCAAGATACAAACAATTTCACAGAGAGTTTTCCAGAGCGAGAGAAGTGACTTCTTGGTTCCTTTGTAGCTTATGTTACTTCATCTGAGTTCCAGCATCAATTCATTTCCTTCAAGCAATGCATTTTCTATTCCTAGGGGGGGTTTATGTGTTTGGAGTTGTTTTGTTGTTGGATTTTTGGTTTTGTTTTTATTTTTTACCCAAATATTTTTTGTTCTAAAGTCTATTAGGTAAATCAAGTTGTGAGAAAAGAAAACCTTATTTTTATGCATTAGCTTGGAAAAGATCTCTTCAGGGGCACAAAAAAAATTCTTGTCTCTGTTTCTGGAACTAATACTGATTTAAATCTCTTTAGGTTGGTCCATAATTTATTCCCCTTGAAGTGAGGCCTCTCTGTGGAAAGTAGGTGTTTCAATGCTGCCGTGTGGTACACCAAGAGTCATTCTTCTAATAAATCAGAAATATTTCTGATTTGTTTACATTTAAGTATTCCATAGCTTTCTACTTGGAACAAAACGTTAATTTTACTAGATTTAAGCATGATTCAACATTACATAAGGATTTATAATGTCAAATATAAAACAGGCAAAACTACCATTTAATTTAGGCTATTGCCTATATTTCTTGGTGTCTCTAAGTATCTTGGTTTCCTCTCCTTCTCTGCACTTTTCTTCATCTCATCTCTTTCTCTTGTCTAATTACACAATATGATGTTTAGAATTAAATTTTGTCTCAGTCATTTTGTTCCACATTTTGAATTTTTGGCATGTATAGTTAATGCTTTTGAACACTGAGATCAAGATCTTCTCTTTATTTAGCTTCTCAATGCCATACAAACCATTGCTTCTAGCATTTGAACAGATGCATGCATCTGTTCTATGTTAGCCTGTCTTTTCTTGATAATTAGTTTAGAAAGGAATAAAAGGACTTTATTTCACATCCTTTCAGTATTTCACTCTTCCCTGCATGGCCAAATTTGATTGAATAACATCCTAAGTACTCTGAACTTATAGCCACTCAATCCCAGTTTAAAATTTTCTCAGAGAATCTCTCATGTTTGGTTGGGTTTTTTATATTATACACTAGCAGCTGTACTTTCTTTCAGTAGTCAGCCTTGCTTAGTATTACAATGACACTTTGAAATGAGGCTTCTTGATTTGTGCTGGGTCTAGGCAGGCCCTATGAAATTCCTCCGAAACAAGATGGAAGATAAAGACAAAGCAACTAATTTTAAAAGATTTGAGTGAAAATAGGCATCTGTGGCAAAAAATAGTCTGGGGTTCCATCACTTACAATATCCTAATAAATATCACACATTTCTCTTAGCATTTCATAATTTTCTGCATTCAGTCACCCCCACAACTCCCCAGTGTATGTCAGAAGAAAGCATGAGGGGAAACCAGGGTGAAGCTACAGCTGCTGCTATGATGTGCTTCCTCATGACAACAGAGTTATGCCAGATCTGATGCTGTGAGGCAGTTTTGTTCTTCCATGTGAGTGGGAACAGAGTGGAAGAGACAGATTTCAGCGTTCACAATGCCCCCTCATTTTCACTTTCATATGGAATTCTGTGTTGTGAACTGAAAGTCATGGTTCTTCTCTGCTTCACCATGAGCTGAGTCACAGAGTTAAACATTCTCAAATTTGTATGGTAAGGAACTGAAATACAACATAAGTGTGAATCCTGTGGCTTATGTGTACTCTACATATGCCTTCCCAGTCACTGCAACTTTTAATGCCTTTTTTGCCATTAAAAGTGATCATTGCAGTTCAGGAAAGCTCTTACATCAGCCAAGGATAACCATCACTTCTATTCTCTGATTTTTTCAACCTTTCACAATTATTGTGACTGGAGAATGACAGAAACATTGGGCCAAGCAACCTAAATGTAAAAACCACACTTTCACAGCACACAGTTGTAATCTGGCAATCTGAGTCTCTGTAACTTATTGGCCAGATGGGAGTGAGACAGGAAGAGCAGCGCTTGCAGAATAGCAGTCACCCAGGCCTGTGCCAGAAGGAGAGAGCTACTGGGGCATGAACCTTCAAAGTTACACACCCAGAGTGCTCTGGAATTGGTCCAGAGCCAGAAGAAATCCAAGTACTGTTTGCTCAATCAACAAGAGGCAAACTTCATGTCTTGCACAGTAGCCCTTTCTGCTTCCAAGTGGTCTGCACTGCACAATTCCTGAGAGCCAGTGAAGAGTCAGTCAGGGCATCCATGAATGCTAGAATTTTTGTACCATTCAGACAATATTTGGATTGACCAAGGCATTTATTAAAGGGATCTGTGCCACAGGGGTCATGGACACTGCAGGATTCTAATTATTTCTTGGTGTTTTTTCCTCGTCTCCCTAAAAATGCAGCCATAATTTTTATCGCTCACTTCTTACTTTCTAAAAATTATCAGGCTCATAATGAGAAAACAGACAAACTCCTTGGTGATATTCCACTACAGGAGAAATGAAGTGCTCAAAGCAAATTTTTTGGAAGTCTTCTGTCCTCTAAAATCATAGGCAAGATGCTTAGGAATGTAAAACTGCTCAGGTCTTCAAAGGCAAACGTTTCTATTCTCTTTTCTCTCACACACTTAGCACACTCTGTCTATAAGTAATAGAAGCCACTCTGAAGAGTGGCTTTTAATGGGGTTTTTTGGATGTAGGATTTTTAAGCAGAAATGAAAGAGAAGGCTTTTGAAGCATTATTTTATCATTTAGGAAACTGTTTTCCAAATTTATGACAATCATAATTAATGATTTTCTTAAAATACTTTCTCTCTCCTTATACTACTTAAAATTATTGTGTATCATGGCATGGATCTCTCTTTCTTAAATACTTAAATACAGTATATAATGTAAGCATGAGCCAAATCTCTGCAAATGCTATCAAATATCTTGGACTTCTCTAACTAACTTTTCAAGTAACACATCCTGATTTACTGCTTTGCTGGAAACACAGGAAGGAACAATAGGACTAGAAGTTTTTTCTGGGAGACCTTTTAAGGAAATTAGTGAAGCCTAGGTATTGAATGAATATTTGTAGAATTTATCATCCCTCTTCAATATTTTCTTTAAAGTTTAAATCTGAATTTGGTTCTTTTTGTTCATGTGTCTTTTTATATACATAGCAACATTTCAGCAGGCATCAGATAAGACCAAAGTCTTACCTCACAAAGTATGACTTTGAGAAAATCTTGCTCTCTTTGACATTTTCCATCCAAAAATTCAGTTGGAGAATAACTAGAAGGGAAAATTTCTGGGGTCTGAGCAGTGAAGTTTAATTCCAGCACTGAAAGGTCTCCCAGATGAATACAGCAAACCAGACAGCCCAGTAGACACGAACTCTGGCCCGTAACCTGCAGATAAATCTGGTTGCACAGGCAATTACCTCCCCAGCCCAGTGATGTCAGTGGAAATCCATGCAGGGGTAAGGATTTGTGGGCAGACATTTGGCTCTGCTCAGGTTAGGGAAGCTGTTCAGGTATTCCATTTCTCTGTAAAGTGAGACAGATTCTTGCAGCCATTCCATACTTTTACAGTAGACCATGATTCAGTTCAAACCACTAAGAACTGCTGGCTGTGAGGCTGAACTGGATGCTACATTCATCCTTCACTACTGAATGTTAAGCTCCATATCTTGGATAAGGGTGTGAGTGGAAATAAGATTTTTTTTTTATCCTATTGTTATTTCCTTTCTCTTGTCACACAACAAAGCTTATTCAGTTTTGCCCTGGGTTTGATCATCTGTGAGGATACAAAAATAAAGTTGAAATTGGACTTCTAACAGAGTTTCATGGGGCAGTTGACTATTTTGTAACTGAATCAAAACTATGATGCTGTAATTTTTGTACTTTCATGAGAAAATTCTATTCACAACTGAATTCTTTATGCCAGTTTATAAATGTTAAAGGCATCCTCTATGCATACTTCTCTATGATCCAGTCATCACTTAACAAAATACAGAAGAAATGTGTTTTATTTATTTATTCCACAGTGTTGTTATTCCATGCTTGGATACATATTTTCTGAGTATTTTTAGTTATGTTTCCTCTAATTGTCTCTACTAGCTTTCTCCTGTCCTGATGTCATATATGCTTGGCCAAAAAGTAACAGATGTCCCATCCATTACAAATGTAAAAGACTGACTTGCTGAAGTTTTCAGTGGAAAAAGAAAGAAGTCTTCTGAATGGCTCAAACTTCCTGGTATCTTTTCCTTCATTTCAACTTTGCTTCTGTTTTCTTTCTTTAAACCCACTTTTCCCTTAAACTCATCTTTTACTCCCTATCTTCAGAATACTGAAAACTTTTTCTCTCAGAAATCTAAGATAATTTAGACTAACTTTTGATAGACCAAATGAAATAAAAAATTGCCTTAAGTTTGTCTTGTTTCATTAGTATTTTATGAGTTCCATGGACAACATCCTAATTAGTTTTGCAGTTTTCAGTTTAGAGTTTGCTAGGAGCAAAGCACGCAACTGAGAGGAAGTTGTAGCATCTGTGTCTATTGTTTTGCCTGACATTTTGGTTAGCACAGGTATCCCATTTTAAAACCTGGTTCTTCTGTTCTTCTAGTTCTAACACAGGTGTTTAGAAGAATCATCCATTAATATGCTTTGAGATACTACAGTAAGAATTGTCATGTATCTGCTTTGAGATACTACAGTGAAGGCACACTGAAAGTCAGTGTAGGATCATGATGGCAGTTCCAGCCTTTCCACTTTGGCCTCTAAGAAAATATAGAAGGCTAGTGATGCTGCCAAGTTTCCAAATCATTATTAAATTATACTTTTAAGTTCATTAATTCAAGATGAATTGTATAATAGTCAGAAGCACCCCACAGAAAATGAGGATAGTAGCTTTCCTGGGCCACCAGTGCTGTGACCAGAGCTGCTCATATCACAGCCTTGCAGTTCTGCATGAATGAGGCTATCAGGGGCTCTTGGCCTCTCCAGCAGGTATTTCCCTGCTTTATTCATTTTAAGAAACACTGACTGCTCTGATTTTTACTTTTCTCTGGCACAGCTGAACCATTTTATAAGACACAAACCTTCCCACACTTCAGCTCACGTCTCTGGCAAGTCAGCAGTCCGTGTTCCTCCAAAGCCAGAATGTATGGATGGCAGCCATGCAGCTGACACAGTTTGATTTAAAAGACTGTAGTGGGGAGAGAGAGAAGTAATGAGTCCTCCAAAACAGGAGACTCTCGGAAGAAACTCTTGCTGCTGCTCATGACTGACCTTTCTGTTCAGTCTTTCTGGTCTCTGCATTTTGGCCTTCAAAAAACATATTTCCCAAAAACCTTGGACTAAATGGAGAGGAATTTTTTTTTTCCTACTGTATACAAGCTTTTTCCTCCAGATAAATTCTCTTCTGAATTTACCATTCAGAAATCTGTACGATTTACTTCCTTTTTGCCACAACTTTTATTTCTCATTTAAGTGCTTACCAGACTGGAACACCAGGAGAAATCCTCAAGACTCATAGACCATGTGATTTTTTGTGCATATTTTTAAATAACAGCATAGACAGTTATGAATTTACCAATTACAATATGGATAGATTCTTGGGAGTGTCCTGTGCAGGCACAGGAGTTGGACTTCGATGATCCTTGTGGATGTCTTCCAATTCAGGGTATTCCATGATTCTGTGATAGTTCTTGCAGTCCTTTCTTTTCCCTCCTTTTTCAGTGTCTTTGGGCTACACACTGAAGAATAATAATAGGAAAGGACACCTTTTACTGGTTAGACTGTGTGCTGGTATTTTGCTGCTGGTTGTGTCATACCCAAAGTCTGCAGGAGCTCAAAGGGGTAACTGTCTTGATAATCTGTGATGTAGTCCAGCATTGCTGCTCTCTGCACACAAAAAGCAGAGTATTCCTGTAGACTGATTCTTCCTGCAGGTTTTGTCACTGATACATCTAACAAAATATTTAGTGAAACTGCATCATGGTATGATTATGAGTCTAATTCTTTCAGTACACATTTTTTTCTTTGCATGGAGATGCTCATATCCTAATAAACATTCAGTTTAGGGTATTTAATTTAGAACATTACTTTTAACCTAATAGGTTATGTTACATTTAGCCAAAACACATTGCATGAAATTCCAGAAGGTACAACTTAGGACTATATGTAGCACTTCTATGAAATATTGTCCTGACTTAATTGGGATTATTCAGGTATTTAATATTAAGTGCAGAAGCTTTTCTGAGCTAGGACCTTGTGTAAACATAATATCATTCTTGCTTTTACAGAATTAGGGGGAAATATACAAAAGCTAAACAAGACAAACTCAAACAAGGTATGTGCAGCCTCTCTGGTATGTTAATCTGAAGACAGAGGAGAAAAAAAAAAAAAACAGATGCAAGACCTGAGGAACGGAATTCTAGGTCAATGTGAGAAGAAATTATTTTCCTGAAAGATTACACAGAAAACTTTTTAGTACAATTAAGGCAGAGACAATTTTTGTTTCATGTTAAGATTATATTACTGTAGCTCATATAGAATAAAGATACAGTTTATTTTTTTTTAATTATTTTGACATTACCATTAAGGCTGCCACTACATCCTGTGGAAATGGGCCCTTAATTGTTATGTAATAGATGATAATTTTGAAGTTTTTCCTCTTGCAAACAAACTTCCTGTTTAAGACATTTGAAACAATAAGATTGCTGTTATGACGCCTTGCCTGCACTGGGCCCATGTATATTTTCTTTCCTGCAACATTTTTGCAGTAACATAATCTTTCACTTACAATTTCAGAAGCCACAGATCACATCTTCTGTAATCCATTAGACTCCTATGGCATTTTTTCCTAATTTTAGCCATAAAAAGATTCCAATCTCATTTTCCAGTTTTGAAGAAAATAAGCATTTACTGTAGGCAATCTCAATAAAAAATGAAGGAATATTGGTTTATGTAAACAAATTAGCCCTCTTGACAACCTTGGAAGAACAAGCAATTCTATAGTTACATACCTCTTAGTGTTTAAGTTGCAATTAAGCAAATCCATGTGCCAACAGATATCTGAGCCTCATTATTCATTCAGCATTTTGAAATTCTTGTTCTTTCTGTATATACTAATTTCTAATTGGCCAAATGTAGAAAAATGCGGGTAAGGTGGTGATGGCTGACTTGTTTGTGATAAAATCACCTTTTAAAGCCAGGGATGATTCTCTACTTACTTAAAATTGCCCAATATTTTTGGCATTTAGTATCATTTTAGTGTTGAAACCTCTCAGAAAACAGCCACCTTATGCAGCTGAGCCTGAAAAGGAGAACTGAGTTGAAAAAAATAAGGTTTGGACCTGAAATGTCCATATCTAGTTAGGAACACACTTTTTTACAGGATGTATTACAGCTGAGGGACTGTACAGACAGAAGGGATGATATGCCAGCTTTGTCCTGTACAAATGAAGTTTGCTTAAGCTTTAGCTCATGACTACATTGAAATTTAAATTTTGAGCAAGAAAGTAAGTATTTTGAAAGCACAGAGTGAAAGCAATGGTTATATGATGTTGAAATATGCAGCCTGCAATAGTTTTGTTTCTTGATAGGTTTTCTTCTCAGAAAATTATTGTTTATGTTTTGATATAGTCTGCTGAATGTGGCAGCTGTTTCCTTTCCAGCCCAATTATTCTCAACAACCAAAACAGTAAATTTTGCAAAATAAAATATTCTGGACATTCTAGTGGTATTTTCCAAACTCATTCTGTTTATATGACATATTCAAGCAGTCACGTGATCTTTAAAGTCATACAGTCTTGTATTATGATTGTTAAAGATTAATAAAAAAAAACCCTCAGAAAACAAGTCACAAAGAACAACTGAAAAAAATTTCTATGATTCTGAAAATAACAAGTTCAGGTATACTTTGCATGAAATATTCTGGTCCTCTGCTTATTTCTTGCCCAGCTGCCCCTGTTACTTTCAGTAATTTCTGAGTTTATCTTAAAAGTCGGAGGGTAATTCATGTTCCTGGAACAATGATCAATCTTCTGTCAACAAAACAGTGACCATACATGTGACAAGCTGAACTCTTTTGTGGGAAAGATGGGAAGGGACACATTCTGTTTCTCTCCAGGTCCATGGGTCTGAGCTCAGAGCAATCCCATGCCCACGTCTCTCAGCTGGCAGAGGAGGTTTTGAGGTCACAATTTGGTTAGAGAGCAACAATTTGACCAATGCTCCCCAACCTTAAAAGCAAATCCTGGAGAAAGACGTTGAGTGGTTTATGAAATAGTGAGAAGAATGAAAGAGATAAATAAGGAATGGTTCTGTGCTGCCTTGAGCTAGAGGGCATTGAATGAAACTAGCAAATGCCAATAACAAACTACACAAAAAGATTATTTCTTCACACAATACAATGAAATTCAAACTGCCAAGGCCTTGGGCCTTGCCATGGGATGCTCTGAATGCTGTTTGTATAGGTTCAGAATTTTCCCAGAGAACTTGCAAGGAAAATAAACCAAAACAAAAGAGCAAAATCACATTTGGAAGACATTAACACAGAAACACTGCTTGTTGCTTAGGAAATCCCTTAGCTGTAAATTGCTAGAAGCAGTTTTACTCTGGGAGAGTATCAGTTTCTAATTGTCCTGCTCTAGGACTCCTATTGAGGAATCTGCAGTTGGTTACTGGTCAAACTGGAGTTTGAATCTAACAGGGCCTTTAGTCTGATCCAGTATAGGGAAAATAATGTTCTTGTCCTAAATAAGTGATGCATACCACGTTTTGCAGCAAACTCCCTGATGCACAGTGGTTCATCAATAAAAGGACAGTGTTAAGTGAAGTAAATTATGTTTCTGACCATGTAACACCTTCAATGAAGGAAAGAATGTGGGACAAAGAGTAGTGACCCAGCTGCCAGACTAATTAATGCAGTGCTTAATAGCAACTGCCTGATACTTCTGTAGAACCATCTCTTAACATAATGCAATTATGTTCCTATGAGCTGCACATAGCACACCCCAGATTTACAAAGATGTTTTGCATAGGAGAGGGACAGTTTTCTTATCTGTGACTTAGATTCCTTTGTCTCTTCATGAAATAAGGCCACACTGAGAATGGTGATCAATGTGTTAGTCCTAAATAGCTATAAATATTTATGAATCAGGTGCTCTCCCTTATAAATATCCAGGCATCTAGTATTGATGGCTTATTTAAATTTACAAGTACTACTAATCTCACTGGGCAGCTCTAGGACTATATGAAAATACAAATAAATAATGAATAGTTATTATAACATAAAGCAGTCAATATTCTGGATGTCTGTCTGAAGCACAGTAAAACAATCCCTCTCATTATTGAGTTGTAACAGCTCAAATCAAAGCCTCATGACAGCAGATTATTTCAAGGAATACTGGGAGGGAAATGTGGAGAGAATAAAGGAAATTATTTATATGCTGTATAGCATATGTAAGTATATAATGTAGTCAGTGTGTATCTGTGATTGCAGGAATAGAATATGCACTGAGTTCACAGGTTTCTTAGGGCTTTATGTCCATCATGTTAATGGTGATAAGGGCAAGGCCTGAGTATTTAAAATGCTGCTGTTACCTGTGGACTTAGGTAGGAATAGCATATAGTTTAGTTTTTCACAATTATAGGAATTTTCAGAAATCAAAATATTTAAGAAACAGAATAAAATTGAAGTGCTTTTTCTTAGAGAAAGGAGGAGAGTAATTTTTAATGATGAATTTGTCTTCAGTGCAGATATGAAGTAGCTTGCCTGCAGAGAAGCCAACAGCAGATGAAATCTGTAATGGAAACAGAGAGAGAGTGGGACACAGACCACATAAATATGTGCAGTATGTTATTTTTATTCATTCCAAAGTCTGTAATTCAGAAAAGATTTTCATCCTGTTCTTTCAATTTACCAAACCAGACCCATTTCATACCATTTTTGTTTCTGTACAAGTCTAAAGAGCTAATGATGATTTGCCTTATTTGCATTCTTTGTTTCTAGCAAACTCTTTGGTTAAATGGTGTGCAGTTGAGAATAAGGAAAGCTGCAATTTTCACAGTAGTGTGACCATGCTCCAAAAAGTAGTTGAGCTGGTAGTAAGCTGCTCATAGGTCTTGTAGCCTTTGTTTTCTGAGTTAGTTAAGAATCCTGTTCTGCTTTTTAACTAATTAACTGATTTTGTAATTAACTACATTTTGTTTTAAAACTTTTTTCTAATCTGCCTGAGGAGAAGACACTTAACTGACTATTTTTGTTGTTTCAATCATGTCTGCATTTTAATATCAGGTCCATTTCTTTTGATCTTTAGATAAACCTCATGGCTATTTAGTACCAAGTCAGGACAACAGCTGTTTTTTAAGGCAACGAGTTTTGCAAAGTCTGATGTTCCCTTTGGGTTTTATATTCTTTTGTCTCATTTTCAAGTTATCTTTTTAACTTTACCTCTGGTTTAGTGTTGCTTAATACCCACATGTACTGTAATCCTGCATGCAGTCAAGCATCAGAAGTGAGACAAGGTATCTTCTTTCATTTTCTGTCCCTTCTGATACTCTGTTTAATGCTTTACAATATCACCCATTTGATTAGAGTTCATGTGTTTTTATCTCATTATGGAGACTTGGAAAAGCAAGAGCACGTGTAATAATTTATAGCAATGTGCATTTGCTTTTAATTCTTGATTCCTGGGCTATTAAGTGTGAGCATCTGTGTGATTTTATAAACAACTCTTACACCCTAAGTGATCATAAATAAACACTGGGATTTTTTTCTGGTGTAAAACATACATCTACAAAAATATGAATTTCCAAAGTCCTACTAGAATTTCTTAATAATCCTTTTGAAGAAATATTCAAATTAATTAACATAAATCAAGGAATTATCTAGCAAAGTAGAGTTGTAATTATTTTTCCTGGCTTCTCCAACACAGAACTTCACAAAAGGTTCAGTATAAAATCTAATGCTACCCACGCTGTCAGGAAATAAGTTTTCCCTTAGGTAGCATCCCACATCCCCTAAGAAAACATGTGGTCTAGAACCTACAATCCTTTAAAACCACATCATGTTGCCCTCAATTCATCAAAAGCAGCCCTAATTTAACTGTTTATATTTACAGGATGCATGACTTTGTAATGTAATCCTATTACTTTGAAACTCTGAATCTTAATTTCTCAATTAATAGCTTTTAGAAGTCTTTCAAGTTGTTTTGTTCTTGCCAAACTGAGCAGAAGCAGCAGCAGTTTCCTTCATGGTACAGGGTGTGGAAGCCCCACTCTCAGTCTGCATAGAGAGCACCTGCACACTGTGCATTGTCATCCTCTTTAGCTGCTCACAGCTGCACAACAGCCCCATCTGACAACCCTGGCTTTACATAGGCATCTTAAAAAAAAAAAAAGAAAGGAAACCATTCATTTTTTGCTTTACAGTATTGGGGGGAAAAAAGTATCACTTAGGAGCTGTAAATGGCAATGCCTAGTAATGTATTCACTCCCTTTCAGTGAAATTGTGTACAGAATGAACTCTAGCATGACCTAGTAGTTGTAGCTCTTTTCTTTGAGGGCTGATCAGACTTCTGAGTGCTGCACCTTTATATTCAGTTCATATTCCAAGTGCTACATTGTAGGGGGATAGAACATAAGTGAATAAAGGGAGCATGGAAAGTAATCTTACCCCCTAAAGAGTTGCAGCTGAGCCAACTATTAGATATTGGGAGCAGGCCTGATTTTAACAGACCACACCTGTAGCCAATAAGAAGAGTGTTATAAAAGAGTGGATGGGTTGGTTGGGGGAACTGGAGTCAGTTGGCTGCTGTGAGAAGAAGGAAGAGTCAGTGCCTAGAGGAGATGCCTACAAGAAACATCAAGGAGGTAAGAAACTCTGGCAATATGGAACCCTTGCAATGTAATGACAATAGAACTCTTGCACCTATAATGACAACACTACATAAGCAGTAGAAAGTGGAAGCAGATTGCAAAAATCCTATTTTAGCATATGGGGGAAACACTAGGTTTGCTAAAAGCTGTTGTCAAAACAGCCCTCTGCTAGGGCCTGCCTGTGGAGAAGCTGCCTACTGCCCTGGATGCTGTCAAATCCTGTGTCAACAGCTCACAAGCCTGCGTGGAGAATTATTCCTCTCTTTTACAAAAAAATTGTTCATTTTCCAAGCAAACTCATCTTCAGTTGGCTTTTTTAATAAAAAAATACTCTCTCACAAAGCTTGCAAAGTCTTGGACAGTAGAAGTGGAAAGGGCTTTTTAGGTCACCCAGTTTACACATCTGCCAGTGCATGATTGTGGACTGCAGTTTTTATTTCTCTTTTTAATTTTTTAAATTTAATTTTTAATTAAATTTCATTCTCTGCCTACTGCCTTTTTGTGCCGTGTACAAAGGGAAGCAGGATTTATCAGTTCAGTCAAAAAATTTGGTGGAGAAAGGCTCTCATTTGCAGATTTGTCTTTTCTTGTTCATCTCAGTTACCATAAAGACTTGAAGATTTTGCATAGTCTCCTTTCAGACTAAGACCACAACCAGCAATTTTGGCTTAAAAATACATTGGAACTGAAAAAAAGGCAACTTTTGAGGCTCATTCCTCAACTCTTTATCAGATTCATTTGCATCAGAACTTGCATAGTTCTAGGTATGGGAACAGAGTAGAGGGTAAAATTAACAATTTAAATTGCCCAGAAACACAAAACTTTGTCTCTCTTCTGTTTTTTCTTGTTTCTCTTTTTTCTTAAGCAGAGCTTTGCCTTTATTGACAACATCCCCAGACTAAATCTTTTCCTGTCTTCCAGAAGTCAAATATTAGGATGAGGCTCTGTAGACCATCGCCCATGCTATTTCACTCCTGATTCAGCTCTTTCCCTTTATAAGTCCTCATGTTTCTCAGATTTTAGCTGATTTACAATTACTTTGTTCCTGTCAGTGGAATCTTCATGAGATTCAGTCCTCAATACTACGTTCCAAAACACCTTTCATCAATGTAGCCAAGTACAATGTAGTTAGCCTCAGAAGATCTATCAGAGCTACCATAAAAGTGAGAGTTTGCAATTTTAAATACTTTTTGGGCATAAGGTTTCTGGATAGCCAAAGAGAAATGTCCTCTCTTCATGGTTTTGTGTACATAGTAGGTCCAAAATTTCTGCTGCTGTGCTCACAAAATTGTAGAGGAAACACAAATGCTTTGGTACATTAACATCTGCATAGACCTCCAGGGCCTGTTCTTTCTTCTTTCCTTCTTTTAAGGCAAAGAAACTGCCACTGTTCTGTTTCAAAATGTAGAAAATGCTGCTGGTTGCCTAAATAACTGTTCAGGCTCCCTTTGGAGATTCTTCTTCTTGTTTCAAGACTGAGGATATAAGACCATAGAAACTGCACTTCTCTGTTTTGCTGTTTATCCACCAAATCTATTTCCTAACACAGGGCCACATATTGTGTCCTAATAACATTTAATCTTTTATTTCAGGTCTCTTTAACTATTGAAAAAGCCTTGAAAACAAAAAAAAACAACCCACAAACCAGCATAAATGAAATATTGTATAAAGTTATGGAAGTGAACATATTTTCTACACATGGTTAGAAAACACATTAAATGTCTTAAGATGTTTATGCTGAATTATACTTTTACAAGGAAATAATTGTTTGCAACATACATAAACACAGAACTTCCAAAAACTGTTACATTGTCAATTTAATACTCTCCTAAAATTAAGTTCCAGCTTGCCTTGATTGTTAGGTCTTCATGAGAGCAAGGGAAATGGATTTGACAACAGGAACCAAGACGTATTCATTTCAAAATACTGTGTTTACCTTGAAAGATGTACCCAGAAATCAGGAGACTTAGTTCAAATAATCCCACTGCATCAAATAATTTTGAACTTTGTTCTACTGATGTATTGGTTATAATGATAAAAATGTCTTATTTTTATATTTGAGAACGGACATAAATTTAGAACACCAAGCTGAAAATTCTAGTCCTTTTTTTTATTGGCTCTGGGGAAAAGACCAAGCACTCTTCTGGATATGATGCCTTAGAAAAAATACTCTATAACTGAAAAAAAAACCAAAACCCAACCACAAAAAAGCCCACAGTGATCCACTCAGAAGCTGAAATATATGAAGCTTATTAAATAACATGTACTTATTGGTCATTATGGTATCAAAAGTTACTGACAGTTTATATGTTTTCTGGAACTAGAAGTCAACTGTTCATTTTTTCCCAGGCTTTTACACATCTCATTGCTATCTAATCTAATGTCCACAAACCCACTGTAAACACAGACTGATGCAAAGTAAACACTGAAACCTCAGCATCAGATAAACAGAACATTGAAGATTCAAATTTTTCTCTACATAGATCTTCCCAACTTAATTTACAGTAAACTTTCCATATGTGTCAATTTTCATGGGACTTTATAAACTTTACATAGTTTTCTTTAGTGAAGTCTACAGTTTACTGACCATACAGAGGCTCTGATCATGCTTTCTGTAGATAGAAATTTGGAAAGTAAAGAAGATGCTGTGTACAATTACAAAATATTTATTATTTAGTACAGAGGTCAGGAAAAAAATATTTTTCACTTTTCCCAGAAAAAGAATTAAAATGCTTTAAGACCAATGTCTTAACTTCTGTGAGAGCTTTTGTATGATATTTGTAAAATTTTTGTGCTTCTCTGCCTTTAAGACTTCCACAAAAGAGAGGAGCATTAGTGGGAATTTTTGTAGACATGCAGGAAAAGTTGTGTCTCAACATTGCTCCTTTGCTTCATTTTACAGAAGGTAGGGGACAGAAAAAATCTGTGAAGTGGTTTTTAATGAGCTAGGTGAAGGTACTGGAAGAGTATTTGATAAATAAGTCTGAAAAGGAAGACAGTGGAATGTTTTGTAAGAAAAGAGATGTTTGGCCAGTTGAGGATTATAGTATTAGTGAAGACCAAAGTGATGAAGTGTGAAACCAAAAACTGAGGAGTTAAGACTAACTTTATGTCCAGATACTACTATGGGTGTTTCAGGGGAAGAAAATAATGTTTAAGCATAGTAAACAAAAAAATAAACATTTCCTATTTGCCAGCAGAGACAGAAACTAATTTTGCAGATGCAATCTAGGGATCTAGCCACCCAGATTTTTTAATTCACTCAGAAAGTTCAACCAGCAATAGTCTGGAATTTTCTAATTCAAAAAATATCAGGGATATTTTTATTGAAAAGGCTGTAGGAAATTGTGGATTGGTAATATTTTACTTTTTTTTAAATCTGTGGCATTTCTCCTTGAGTTATCTGAATGAAAAATACAAAATAGGACTGTTGAAGATGGAAATAAAAGTGCAGGATAATTAAGAGGGCAGAGGTGTAATGCTCAGTCCAAAATGGAAAAGACAGATGTGGCCAGGACCAAGGATCTGCAGTCCAAACATTCCAGGGAAATGAGTAACATCTTTTGCAAACACTCCTCAACGCAATTAGTCTTTAGTTTTGTGTATTCCGATCATCAGGGAGGCTTTCAAAGCTGAGGAGACAAAAAAAGTTCCATCTAATGCAATTTCCTAACCTGCTTTCACCTTGGTCTTACTGCTCAGTGACTAATTAATCAACCCATTAATTTCAAGTTTTCAAAGAAACTGGGGTCCATTTATTGTAGAACATAAAGGTCTCTCCATGTTACTGCATATGCCTAAGTCCGCAGCACCAAAAATACCACTTTATCCAGGTGAGTTAGAATAATCCCTGAGTTTACCCACATTATTTCTGCTCCTGATAAATTTATTTTAAAATGTTGAAAAAACTGCACGCCCTAGAAAAGGAATCTCTGGACAGCGTGTAGTCAATTTATTTGCCATAAATTAAAAAAAAAAAAATCAAAGCAGCTTTTAAATAAACATATGTCCTTCTAGAAGATCACATGGCAGAAATTTGCTTACAAGGCTGGATTGGTAAAAGGTTGGCAGACAGGTCTATACCTCTCTGCTTCTGCTGCAGCAAGGTCTAAAGTGGTTGCTCATTTTGTGTGTGGTTATTTTGCTTTTCAGATTCTCATAGCTGTGACTCTGTTCAGGCCCTGTCCTTCCCAAAGTACACAAAAATTGGGGAAAGGATAGCTAGCAACTGTGAAAATAACTTGGACATCCAAATATGCTTTCCAAGGCAGTCATCTCATGAAACAGGCCAAATCTTGGAAAAGTGAGGGCAGTTTATAATAAAATAAATTATATAAAACCATATTTATTTCAAGTGTATTAAGTATAAAAATACTCTTAAAGGCAGAAAGGCAATTTATACCTTAAAGAAGTTGGACTTCTAAAAAGATGGTTTGTGTTATTAGGAAAAACAGAGTGAGGCTGTTTTCAGATATGGAATTATGGGTTCTGATAGATGCAGACTAACTTTTTTTAAAAAAAATTCTAGTCCAAGAGAATATGCTAAAACCATAAAATTATATTAAAAGGCTCACATGATCTGCAGGAAAGTATAACTGTTATTGCCCTGTGAATTAAGAAAATAAGATTTGTCTGAAACTCAAATATGTCATTTTATCATTCTAAAAATCAATGTAATTAAAACCACTCATGATTTCCAAGGTTCTTTTTATTAAGATAATTTTTTAAAGCTCAAAATTTGCAAATCTCAAAACTTCTGTATGCATTAAGTGGCAAAGGGTCAAGGTGAAGTGCATAAAGTGTTTTTGTTGTAGGGTTATCTATTCCAGAGTGCATGCTGGAGCACAGATGTATCAGTCCTTATATTAACTTATTTGAGGCAGAATACATTTTATTTATTAACGTGCCAAAATGTCTTGACTCCGGTTCAGTTCAATGGGTGGAGGTTGTCATGTGTAAAGAAAATATGCTGTTCTGTTGTTGCTGGCTTTGCCTCATGGATTTGGAGGCAGCAGACAGGAGCAGAGCTCCTCCAGCATGCTCCCACAGAGGCACTGATGGAGCAGAAAGCTCCAGGAGGGCTGGCAGGGCTGAGGTGTCAGCCTTTCTGCATTTCTGCTCTGTCCTCATGTGATCTGATGTTCCAGGTTTCTCCATTCACAGCGTCCATGGCTCAAATGTCAACCTCTTGCCTGCGAAACTGCTTCGTCTGGTTCTTCCCAAAACCCAAGTGTCTCAGAATCCCAGCATCCTTTTCCTGCTCACTCCAACAACACCCATCCTACACACCTTGAGAGTTCCCTCCTTGAACAGCTGACACTGTAAGTTTTTAGTTACCTATCTAGACAGGTGATTGTTTTGGTGGTTTAAGATTAGTTCTGTTCGAAGGGAGACCAAAAACACAGAAGTGCCCAGTTAGCAGAGGTTGGATGGTAACCCGTGGCACACAAACATGCTTTCACAGAAATAGAGCTGGCTAAAGAAAAAGATCACTGGTGAAAATATCCAAAATATTTGTAACAATGTGCAAAGGAACAATTTACAACACTTATTTTACAACATCACATGTGTGCAGACCCTTTTACAGTACTGGCTTATAAATTGAGGGATACATAAAAACACAAGCATTTCTTACATCTGAAATTAATGCTAAAAGCATGAAACTTGAGTAATTAATTTAAATTTGATGTAATTGTCAAAGCAAAACAAAACGAGAAATACTGTAAAGTCTTTAGGGAAAAGTTCTCTGTTTATGCCACAAACCTACTTGCAGTGAAATTGCAGCACACAAAGAAGCACCGATTTAGCTTTCCTTAAATTTTTATTGTGTTAAGTAGTTTACAATAAAATCATTAGTGTGATGACTGTGAAACTCAGAAATGTTAAAAGAGCAAGCAGCTTCTAGCTCTTGATTCCCTGAAGATAACTGAGAGCCTGCAGGGTCAGCCAAGTAGTGGAAGCAGAGTGTCCTGCTTGTGCCTTGCTGGCTGGCTCTGGGGCTGCTTTATGGCTCCTTGGGGACAGGGGTGAGGGCTTTGGAGAGCAGGCTCTTCAGCTGCCACAGGGCTGAGTAGCTCCTCTTCAGTCTCATTCCTGGGGATTTTCCTTTTGTCCAACTGGACTCCAGATGGTCCCAGTGCTCTTAGTTAACTAAATGATGTGTAAGTGGAATGAGAACTAGATCAGCAGCTCTAAAAATGAGAATGCAGCAGGTAAAATATGGCAGGTAGATTCACCATCCAGGAGCCTTGAGGTCTGCAGGTTCCTCTTGTAAATAAGACAATATGTATTGGGGTCCTATTTAAACCTCATAGTAGCTGCTCTTTCCAGAAAAATTGATAGTAATTTTTTAAAAAATCTTTTCTTTTGTGCTCATCAAGGTGCAGTTCAGGTGCATTTGAGTCTGGATTACCAAGGTGATCAAGCCAGCCTAGATAGGGTTAGTGTAACTGTTGGGGAATCAAAAGTATTTCAATGATAAGGAGTGTGGAAAGTGTCTTAGTATTGGCGTGATAAAGTTGTGATGTTCCTCCAATGCTTAACATATTCAAGTGTCTGACTTACGTGTTAATAACTAAAATTGTTTCCCACACCCATTGCTGAAGTGGTAGAAATAACTGTACAGTGAAAGAATTTCTTTCACTTGCCATTTTTGCCTGACACTTTCACAGAAAGAGAAAATAGAAAAAAAAATCTTTCTTGTTTATTATTTCTTTCCACTACTCAGTTCATTAAAAAGACCTTGGTTTGTCTATAAATATGTTTCCTATCTATTTGAACACTTGCATAATGAGCATCCATGTGTTTTGGAGTTCTGATTTATTTTAAACAGAATCTTCAAAGTTTCCTTTCTGCTTGAAACATATCAGAATGCCGTACTTCAATATCAGTTCCAGAAAGAGCCAGATGCAGAAATTTCTGGGAAGGATTAATAGATTTTTTTTCTCTTTGGAGGTGTCATTATCTCTGCATGATCAGATTAAAGATTCCTTGCTCATTGTATTCCAAAATAGAAAAGCACTGGGTCCAAAGAAAAAGTAGTGCACATTGTTAGATTGATAACTATAAGTTATTCAAGGTCAAATTCTCTGAATTCTTATGGTTTGAATTATTTTTTACTCTTTGCTAAGCAGAAATTGCAGTCCACCCTTCTTGTGTACTTTCACGGGTACCACATTAAAAGCAGCTTATGAATATTTAAGTATTGCTGCTGACAGTTTTGTAGCTTTTCAAAGATACTGATGAGGTGAATTTTCCTGAAGGTCGTTTGTTTGAAAACAAAGTTTCAATAAGGGTTTAAAGATGAACTCTGAAAAGACACCTTATCACAACTTTGAAAAAGTTTAAAAAAAAAATTAATAAAAAAGGCCCCATTCTTCCCCCCACTCCCCCACCCATATTAGCATATAGGAAATATTTGGTTTAAATATATGTTGTTTTTTCACCTACATGGCATTTTATTCTCAAGTTAATGAAAACATAATATGACCAAAATCCATTGCTGAAATTTTGCATGCTTTATGTTCATCCATCTTTATTAGAAATCTAAGGTAAAATGCACAAATACACCAAAATGATGGTGCCATTAATTTGCCCTGAACACATATATCTTGTACTAGTGTTTTCTTTGTATCACAATATCTTCTGCACTGAGGGGTAGGGAAACTCGGGCTTTCCCATGACATAATTTGTGAGACTTTATTTTAAATGGAAGTCCTGACACTCAAAACCTTTTTAGTGATAACGTCACATGGCACCAATTTTTATTTCATACACCGTAAGTGTTGCAAATTCTCACCAAATCTATTGTGTAGCTTTCATTCTCTTGATGTTTATTGAGGATGTATGCCCTCGCCCTTGGTTTGAAGAGCCTGATACCTGTGGCAGCCAGATGTGGCAGGAGGGGGTATCTGCTTCAGCAGCAGCTGCTTACACAGAAAGCAGGTCTGACTTTGAGGACAGTGAGATCTATCCTGCTCAAAGTTCATAAACCTTTCCATGATCTTCCCCGTCCTTAATTTCAACAGTGGCGTACCACACACAGGCTTTTCACCATTTTACAGCAGGAGGTGGCTATTAAATATCACAAACTATATCATATCACAACCTGTTGCAACAAGTGGCAAATTTGGTGATCCTTTTCCCACTAAATTTCAAGGTGCTGCTGTGCCTTCCTGCGCAGACACAGCAGCCCTATGTCCCCAGAGCCAGGCACTGCTCGACTCTGCCAGCAAAGGGTATGTAAGAGGGAGCTGCAGGGCTATTCAAAGGAAAGCACCTTTTATTCTCTTTTGCAATGTGAAACCAAGTAAATACTCTTGTCAGTATGTTTTTCATACTAAATAACCCAAGGGCTCCTGGTGTGTATCACACCCAGGCTAACCTGCACGCACACACCTGCAGAAGGCTACTGTAAAACTTTATCCTGAGGTTGCCCCAGGCTAAAAAGCACTAGAGCAGACACTGATGCATCATGCATCTTCTGGCTTTTCCTGTTGTTTCCCTAGAACAATCTTTGCAAGTCAGAAAACAGAAGGAATTGCACTTACTGACAAGAGCAGGCATGGGGCAGGAAGCCATTTATCATTTGTATTGATATTTCTCATATCAGTTAATAAAATTTGTAAGTTTATTGATGTATTTTGTACTGCAATGCCCAATTTACCTTGGAACATGAACCTCAACAGCAGTGCAGTTCTCTGTAGCCTGTGCACAGGCAAGATTTTAGAAATATTAGCCATTATAAGAATATTGATTAAATACATCCTCAGAAATTTGTTCTATGCTGTGCCTGTATTTAAAAAATGCCTTTTTTTTTCTTCAGAAGTTCAGCTAAAAGTATAGAAGAGCTGAATGTGGGGATCTGCACTGCCTGAACAGTGGCATAGGACTAAAAAATTTGCAGTGTAATACTGCAGAATGTTGTACTGTTTCATTCCCTGATTGCACAATTCTGTTTTCAAAAGTACCAAGAATTTGATGGGAATTCCAGTTATATTTCTGAGGAATAATGGCGAGTGAATCTGGCTGCTGAATATAGAGTTTGAAGTACCTGACAGTCTCCATAAACTGTAATTCACTAAATGTGGCACTGGATCGGGACCTGTGCTCATGCTTATTCTGCTCATGTATTTATTTTGTGTTTTTTGAAAATATTTTCTCATCCTTATGTTGTAGTTTCCTGCTTGATTAACATAAGGATGGTACTTGATAAAGTTGTAGATGGTAAATGTGAAGTAGCTGGTTATTTGAAATTTCATTGTTCTTGCAGAGGAAGATCTTTCCTTTCTGAGTAGTTAAAATGATCATGGATGATACCTTGGGAGCTGGAAAATTCATGGTATGCAGTGGTTTAGTCCAAAATGGCAAAACATGGAGACACACCACACAGGAAGGCAGCTTATAGGAAACATAGTACAACAACAACCCTGACCTCCTGGCCTCTAGAAATTAGGAAGTGCAATTCTTAAATCAAAACCAGCACCAGAAGTTCTGGGAATGGAAACAGGCTTAATTCTCTGCAGTGCAAAGGACCCGAGATGTCTGTAACAGCGGGTCAGACTTTCAGTCCTGTGTACGTGTCTGCTTGTTTCGTGCATTCCCAGGAGCTGTGTGTTCTGGCCTTGGAAATGAGCAGAAGCCAGTGGGGGGAGATGCAGAGTGGGTGGCAGGGGACTGGCACTCTTTCCATGCTGCTGGGATGCAGAGTTGCCCTGGAGAGGAGAGATTTATATAGTCCTCTCTTCCCACAACCTCTTTGCAATCAAGACTCTGCCTCTCTCCTGTAATGCCAACTGAACTGGTTGAAATCTGCCGCTTCTGTAAACATCAGGAGAGAGTCACCCACACCACATCTCTAACCTTGCAATAATTACTCATTGGGCTTAGTGCCATTCACCAATATGTTCTTTCTACTGCTCCTTCTGTTTATTTTCTGCACGCGTAATTTCTTCACTGGTGTGGGTTCTGGAGCTTGACTGATCTCTGGCAAGAGTTTGGTGGAGTCCTCTTTGAGGACAGGGGTTCAGCTGGTCTGGGAAGGTGGGATGGGATGTGTTTTCATTTAAGGCATGCTCTCAATTCTTTACTCTCAAAGTCATGACTACAGTATTCTTCTGTAGTCACAATGCTGGCCTAATAGTGTTGTTTTTCATTGTAATCATAGCAGCCTATTCACTCTTATGCCATTTGAAAAAAAAAAAAAGACATTTAATACCATTCAAATAAGGATTTAATTAATTGGAGGAGGCACTTTTCTGCATTTTCCATGTGTACAGAAAATGATGTGCTGAGAAGAGTACATTCTTTTATTAGGAGTAAGAAGATTTCACACCTCAAAGCTGTTTATTGGAAAAAAGTTATATTGTTCCAATTAAAAAGCATGTTTCTCCTATTATATTTATTTCTATTTTCCATGAGACACAATTTTTATGAAAGGAGATAGAAAACAATCCTTGTCTTCAAGTAACAAAGAGCAAGTAGATGTTGAATGAGGCATAAAAATTTTCTGATTCACAGAAAAGTTTGAATCCAATTTACATAAGGGTTTCAAGTAAAAATTTTAACATAACTATGTTATTACCACTCTTCATGGCACAGAGTCTGCAGGGATGAAAATGAACAAATGTTTGGTATTTTCATTTGGTTCTCCAGATGATTCTTCCTAACTATTGAACTTGGCCACCAGAGCTTGCTTGTTACTACTTTGGGAGCAGGGGTGGGTGTGGGGTTGTGATATTTTTTTACTCAGTGTATCTAAGAAAAATTTCCCCCTCTTTCATGTCATAGCCCAGCCAGTTCTACTGACATACAGTTGATGTGTTTGATATAGGGTTTTGAGTTCTGTAATATTAAAATAAAACCTACAAGCCATATAAAGTTTAACCATAAAATCAGTTCAGATCAGTACCATAGCTACATACCTATTTATATTTCTTTTATATCTTCTTTGTATACCATTATAATTGATGTTGTCAGTGTAGACTTTGAGACTCTCGAATACCAGGTGGTGATGTAATGTTCTTAGGACAGGATTCATTTTGGAAGGAAAGGTGTTTGAAAAGCAGAACAGATCAACCCATATATCTAAATTAGGGTCCCAAGTTGTTGCCCCATTCATGACATGAATTCATAATTGACACCAGTTTCCAACAGCAGAGGTATAGTGGGCTGTGATACAGGATACTGGAGTTTACAGCAGAGAAAAGAACGTGAGAAGGTCACAGATCAGAAAAAAATCCTACAGAACACACGCCAAGAGAATCCTTGCAGTCAGCCCTCTGGGCTGTCCACCCACCAGTGTGAGAAGCAGCAGGGCTGGCCCCAGTGTGGTACACTTCCCCTCTTTCCAGAAAAGCAGCTGGATGCTGTTTCTCCTTTCTAAGAAATCAGTGTGCACTTGGGACATGTGGAACTCTTACAGTCCAGCAGAAAACGTCATACCTGCCTCATACCATCAGTGGGCTGACTCCACTCCTGAAGACTGCTACTTCTTTTCTGTTTTCAAACTGGGGTTTCATTTTTAGTGGAAGACTCTTGTATTGCAATGGTCTCTGACCTTCTTGTACATCTACAGTGGCCTTCATTTTGAAAAGGTTGTATTTTGTCAAGATTTCCTTTTTTTTTTGCCTTGATAATTTTTTTGCTTCCCAACCCATTAATATTGAACAGATCAAGAGTTAAAACACTTAATCCTGTGTTCTTCTCTTTTCTGTTTTTTCTAATGGATGAGTCATAGTACGGATGGCCTTTTGTTATTCTTTAGTAAATTCAAACAAGATTATTTATTCCCTCATTAGAAAAACAATAAATCAGCAAACAGAAAAATGTGAAACAATGACTTTAAAAGATATTTGCCATATTTTAAAGTTATTGGTTTGGTTTTGGGTTTTTTTTTTTATTTTTAATTTTTTAAAAATTTAATTTAAAAGGGATGACCAAAAAAGAGTGCTCCCAAAATCTTCTGGATTGCTATTGCTGAAGCCTGGAACCTTTTGATGTTGAGGTACCATAGGAACCAACAGCTGAAGTACAATAAACCCAGGCACTTCTGGGACCCACAAGTGCTGTCTGGAGCAATGGTGATTTGAGCAGAGCCAACAAGAGGGAGTGATTTGCAAGATGGACCTCCACTTTCTACACCATCCCCAAGGTCGAAAGGATATTCTCCTTTTTATGATAATTCATTCTTGGACTGTTGTTCTGATGAATTTAACACATTTATGTTACTTAGAGATATATCAAAATACTATTTCTTTTGTGATTGTATAAAATTAAGCATACACACAAATTCAGAACCAAGTTTACTCTTAAATTTATAAATATTTTCTGCCATCCTATATTACCTTGATGTCCAACAACCACAAGCTGCAGAGCACAAAAGCCTTTATGAGAGACTCTCCTGACAGAAAATCTTGTAGCTGTTTCATCAAATACTTCCTGAGGTGCATAGGCCCGTGCTATTTCTTTAAGAAGTGCAGATCTGCAGTTTTCCAGTTGCCAAGTGGAAATCTGGATTAGAGACGAGAAGAAAGGATTCCTTTCAAAATAATTTTGACACCTCAGTGAAAAGGAGGAGCATCCTCACAAAGGCATGGAGCCAAAGTTCTGCATTAATGGATTCCATCCCTGGAGACAGATGAAGGTGCGTGCTCAGTACAGAGAAACCCCACCCTGGCCATGGATGTCAAATTCCCCAGCACTCAGTACAACCAGAGGTCATTAAACTGCTTTGGCTTCTGTCCCTCCTGCTGGGAAGAGAAAATGCTGTGGGTGCTGTCTCTGCTTCACCCCTATGCAGTCATAATGTTGGCTCTGCCTTAAGAGCCTTCACAGCTGTGCTGTAACACAGTTAGCTCCCAACATGACTCAGATGAAGGATTTTATTTAATCTTCACAGGACTTTGGAAAAAAAGGAGAATTTTAGTTTGTGGAAACCTTGAGAATGTGCAAAGCCGAAAAAAGAGGACATGAGAACAAGAGGCTGGGTCTCAAAACTTGATTTCCCATTGTCTTAGGATAAAATTTCAGTGAAAATGGAAAGATGAGAGAAGAATGAAACCATTTCATTTCTTTGGCTGCCTTCATTCCTGTAATAGTCCGTTAGGGCATCAGTCATGATTTGCATTGCTTCTATTTCACAAACAGGAAAGGTTGAGGAGTATGTGGCTGTGTTTTGGGGTTTTCTTTGTTTAGTGGCTCTAGACAGTTTTTCTTATAGGTTCTTTCCCCCACTGTGCTTTCTGTCACTATTTGCACTATTCACAATGCTTTATTTGTGTGAAATATACACTCCTTTTAAAATTTGGAAATTCTTTACTATCACTCAAATCCACACAGAACAAAAAAAAAAAAAACTATCTGGTTGCTGGCATAGGAGTAACTGCAATGGTAAAATTTGAAGATTCTCAGTTCTGATGAAGCTCTCAGAAACAAGGAATATTTGCCAACTGATTCTACAGGCCAGAACTTCAGGAACTTTTAAAGCAACACTTATATAATTTACTTACATAAGGACAGAATATTTGGCAGGGTGGACAAGAGGTCACTTGATAAATGCGTAAAAGCAAATCTCTCATGTCTCTCATAGGCAGAATGTCACTAACCACAATACTCAAACAGGCACAAGGAATCCCAGATTGCATGAATATTCCAGCATGTGCTAGAGAGGTAGCCAGCAGTTTCAATCTACATATCTTTTATGGTATCTACCATAGAGCACAAATACATTCAATAACTTCAAGCAATTGTTTCAGGTTCCTCCATCAAAAGTGCACCAATTTTGATACGAGTACCTTTTCCAGTTTAGTCCAGATGCCTTGACATTGCATCTCTAGGAAGATGAGTTCTAAATAAGAGCTACCTATTAAATAATCCAAAATTTCCTGCAAGACTCAAGAATCTGTTTTTTAGGGGGGCTGTTTCTGTGCAGAGGATGTGCAAAGGAAGATTTTGAACACAAAGTGTGCAGAGGATGTTCAAGGAATGTTGCTGTGCCACAGCCTCCTCAGGCCATGTAAGTAAAATGGTGATTGCCACTCAAAAGGAATTGACTTGTGACAGTGAGTGGCAATTGCAAGAGAGTTTTACACTAGAGTTATGAAATTGATTCTACAACCACTATTATGTGAAGGTAACACTGATGAAGAATTTTTATGTAGCTGAACATTGATGTGCATTGTTCCTTGAACCACAGAAAATACACTGCAAAAACCAAGGAAGGGCTATAGTTTTTATGGAATGTAATCATCAAAGATGTGGTTTATGCTTCTATACAGAAACGCCAGGATTCATTTCTGTACAAATTCAAGCACACATGTCGATACTCCAATGCCCATGGCAAATAGTAGGTGTTAGGGATAAATTTGGGTTCATAATCTAGTTATAGAATAGCATCATATTTAAGGTGAACAATCCAGAAAAGTTAGAATTTAAATTTTGCTCAGACAAGTGTTGTAGTGTAAAAACTGAAGTCAAGCAATAGTGAAAATAAGAGAGTCACCAAGGGTGTTCTTTTTTTTTAAAGCTTAGAGTTAAGAAATTTAAAGAGATGTTTATTGCTATCAAATGGGCTAAAAATTTGCAGAACTCACTGTGAAAGTGTCTTTAAATCAAAGACCTTGAACTAATTCTATTTTTTCCTCAAATGTGAGCACTTACCAAGTAACAGTCATTAGGCCTCATTAAAATTAAACAATCACTGTGGCAAACACATAGGCATTGTTACAGAGACTTGGTCTGCATGCAAGTCTTGATAACAATTAATTCAGTTTCATTCACCTATAGCTGAGAATGGTTTTTATCCAGGGTTTGATCTGCTTGTACATACCTATTGAAGAGAGACAAACAAATTCAGGTTCTTGGATTTATTTCTTGTTCTATCTTATGTTCTGAGCATAACTTCAGAACCTTGCATAAAAATGTGAAGCCTGTTGTATTATAGGATGTCTCAGCGGGAGCTGGTTATCTGTTTGTTGATGGTAGCTACTTGAATGCTATAAACCAAATAACCTAACCTGTTAAGTGATATGATCCTGGATATGAAAACTCAAATCTGCAGGAAATAGTTCAGCCAGTGCAACAGAGACAGCATGGAGTATTGGGAGATCCAGGGGGAAAAAGAATGGTGTGTAATTCCTTTGGAATGTATCAAGGCATTTATACCTTATAAACATTTAAGACACAGAAGAAATGCTCAGGATGTGTTAAAAGCGACATCAAATTATTCAAGACCTCTTCACACTTGCTTCAACCGGCTCTACCTCAGGTGACCCCAGCAGATGAGGGTGTTTCAGTTTAAGTGCAAATTTATTTCAAATAGGTTTTGCAATGAGATCCAGTACCTACTAGATTAAACTTTAGGCTGTTCTTATTTTGTGATGCACACAGAGCTATGAGCCCCTTTTTTGGATGGCAGTTCATGGCACTCACAAATTATCGGGAGGAGGGATGGTTCCCTGGGTCACTGTAATCACAGCAACACCTGAGAACAAATGAATGAGCACTTCTGCAGGACATGACCTGGATCAGATTGATTGACTGAGAGCAGCAATTGGTTTGATCATTGTTTGAGCAGAGATGTCCACTGTGGCAGCTTCTTGCATTCACTCTGGGGTCTTTTAAGGCTACATTCCCAGCAAAACTAGATTCATAACAAAACCTGCTCAAACCACCTGATTTGGAAAACAAGTTTGTGTGTTGTGGTCTTATTCTTAGTGAAGTTTTGTGTGGAACAAAGAAATAACTAGGTTTAAAAGGCATTAGTAGTTTCAAGATTTCTTTTCTTCTTTTTTTTTTTTTTTTTGGTCTTCTCTACCTTCTTGTTTGAGGAGCAAACAGACAAAAAAAAAAGTTCTGCATTCCTTTCAAATGTTGTAATGACAGCATCAAACTGAATTACTTGAAAAGATTTAGTTTGAGATTGATGCTTGTGATTTGCAATCTTGTTCTCTTCATAATTTTTTTTAATGTTTGTGTTCTCCCCAGGTAACACAAAATCACGTTGTGAGGTGGAAAAAGTGAGAAAAGCCCTGGAACAGAAGTGTGATTTTCAGAACTTCCTTTGATTAACTCTGATTGCACATTTGCAGAAATACCCAGGTTTGCTCCTCCACTTCTGGGATTCTTTCAGTCTGTGCAGCTACACCTCCACTTAGCTTTTATCTTTGTTAGGGAGCACTGAGAACTAAAAATCCTCTTAGGGTTTTACCCATTGACTCCTAATTAACACGAAAAAATGCTTTACCCCGGGTGCTTTGGCATGGGGCTTTTTTTTCACATGCATATATGTCACATAGAGTGCACACTAACTGCTCATATACAGTGTCAGCATGCATTTCGTACGCACACAAAAGTTCCAGATGTGCTGCGTATCTTGTTTAGTTGACTTTAGTCTTCTGTAAAGCCAAGAGAAATATTAATCATTCATTTACTGTTAGGGGATGGGTCTTCTTCTCATGTTTCAGTAAAGGGGGTGGAAAAGAAAAGTAAGCCAATTTTTTTCCTATTTAAGGCCAAAGCTGGGGAATGCTTGTGGCTGAGTTCTGTACATGGCCCGGTGCTGGAAGGGCAGGGAACAACCGATGTTGCTATTTTGAACAGATTTTTTTCTTCCCCCCCCATTTTTTATTTTTGCACAGAGAGTCTCATGTCTAATATTTAGACATGATGAGCTCTGTGCAAAAAGTAACTTTGCTCATTCTTGCCGTGTTTCAACCCTCAGTTATTTTGGCACAACAAGTCGGTGAGTAATTCAAGCTTCTTATGATTTCATAGTTTTATTTTATTTTTATTTTTACCAATAATTGTAATAGCTTGTCAGAAGTGTGTATGCACGAGTCTCACCAGAACACTTTTCCTTCACTAATTCAGCAGTCAGATGTTTAATGGTGAAGCTGAAAGCTGCAGGGATTTGCAGTATCATCCCAAAGGTTTTTCTTTGCTTTGCTTTTCTTAAAGTTAGAAGGACTGTACAGTGCTGTCTGCCTTGGCTGCATTTGTTCTTGTTCTTACTTGTTTTCCTGCTACAGACACCAAGGAGATTCTAAGCTATTTCTTTAAACTCTTGGAATAACATTATAGCTGTTAGCTCTGTGCTGCCTGGAAGCTCTTTTTCACAAGGAAAAAGTCTTTGCTTCCAGCTATTTTATTTGGAGTTCTCCTTTGTAGTTGTTTGTCTTACACTGGCAGCGTGGGGTTTTCTTTCAACAATTTGCATGCAGGAAAAAAAGCCTTAAAATTCTGAATGGTTTTGTTGAAGGAGTTTTTAAGAGTGATATATGAAAATATGTCAGCTTACAGAATTTTTACTTTGGCACAGAACAGGAGGGTAAATTAATTCCCTCAGCTGCAATAGTTTGAATCAGGCATCTGCAGGCTGTTTCAGCCCTTCATGAGACTGATTAGCAGTTGATGGTATGTGTAAGTCCATGTGAGTGTGTGTGTGCATGTTTACAGAGAGCAAGAACACTAAAAGCCAACTGAACATGGAATTCAGAGGGGAGAGAAGTACTTTGTATACAAGAATTCAACCTAGAGTGAAGATAAGTGTGGTATGAGTATTTAAGTTAAACAGATGACATTCCACAAGTACAGCTGACCTTTTTTGGATGTGCTCAGTTCCTGCTTGCCAGATATTGTAAAACCAGTCCTTCCTTAAGATAAAACACTTTTCTCTCCTGTAAATATGAAAGATCAGCAATTTGTTTATTCCTACAGAGAGGCAAGGAATAACCTTACAATTAACTCAATAAGCAGCGGCCAAAGAAACTGTAAAGGAAAGCCAAATGTCTTTAAAATCACACTCTACACCACTCTGTATGTCACACATCAAGAAAATAATTAGTTGAGCCAGTTCATGGCAAGCCCATATGTCCCACCATACCTGGACAGGGACCTCTGCCGAGGGGTGAGCGACTCCACCAGGAGCAGCCTGTTGGCACTGGAGCACTTGGAGCTCAGGAGGATCTGTGCATGAGCAAAGCAGGCAAGAGCCTCTGCAGCACCAGCCCCCCTAGCCTGGCACAGACACAGGCTGTGCCTAAGTGTCTACAAAAAAACCCCAAAAAACAACCAAAGCATATATTCTGTAGAGAGTAAACAGAATTTACTGTGAACTGATCCTTTTCTGTTTCTGCCTTGCCGTATGCAAACTCTCTCTCCAATAATAAGTAAAAATTATAAAATTCAGTGATTATAAAATTTGTGCAAATATGTGCTGTGAGTTTTCTCTACTTCCAGCAGCAGATAATATATATTGTTTATATTTTACATGCAGTAAGTGTTCTTTTGTATACCTGTGTCTGTCATCAGAGGAATAAGCACTAAGACACAATCCAATATAAAGAAAAGGAACATCAATTTTATTTCTCTCCATAAACAAACTCCTCCTGGGTGCCAGGTCTCCTTCCCTCACTCTAGTCATATGCTTGGACATTTCTGAGGTGCAACATATATTTGACTCAATAAATGGTAAAATTTGGGTAGAAGAACAATGCACAAATGAAGTGTCAATGAGTATTCTCATTTCTCTGCCACATTCCTGTTTCGTGGTGTTGTAACATTTCCTTACTGGGCTAACTTCCATACTATTTACAGGGATGAGGTTACACAGAGAGACTGATAAATCACTAGTTATCTCTTAAAAGCTGGATGCTCTCCTCACTTTAGAATGTTTCTTTCCACACATTTGAATATGCTTTTCTCACAGAAAATTATAGTTGAAGGAGTTGATTATTCATATCACTAATTCATGTGCAGGGCAGGGAATGGACTGGGAAACCAAATTTTCCACAACTGAAAAGAGAATTTCCAGACATGCTGAAATGCTCTCTCTTGTCAAGAAAAATGTTTATATGGTTAGTATCAAATGTAAGTCAATATAAAATTTTCCTTAGGAAAGCCTGCCAGGAGACAAGACTTGGCAAGATATTAAGGAAACTGCTCAGTATACACTGAGTTTAGGGTAGTCAGATGTACCCCTGGGCTATGTGTTTCTTTGTCTTGCTGTAATAGCTTGGAATGGGGATTTGAGTACAGCCTCAGGCTAAACCTCTTCTAGAGCTTGGGATCTGGATACTGTGCAGCAAGGAATACTATCTGAACTCAAAAGCTGTATGTCCTTGTAACTCATCAGGATGTTTTTAGCCCGGAGGAGAAATCACCTTGACACAATCCAGGTTTTCTGATGTGTGTCAGGGCTTTCCAGCCCTGCCCATGTCCAAGATAAGATGCTCCCTGATGGCTGACAGGACACCAAGGCAGGACTTCAGGACATGACAGATGATTCAGAGTCCAGCAATGCACATTGGGTTCCACCCTTTGAAGGCACCTTTGCATCCTGCATGTTAAACTACTCAAATGAATAAGATATTAGAATGCTTCTTTAGGAAAGAAATCCATCTCCACCCAAGTTGTGAAAGCATTTGCTAAGATTTGCATTCATCCCATTTATCTTGAGTTTGTAGAGGCAATCATGACAGCTCCATCCAGAAGACAGAATAAGTTTTAGCTAGCCAGACTGGATGTATTTGGCAATTTCCACTGCCTACAAAGGAAGCACATCCACAGTGCCCTAACATCAGTGCCAAAAGGGAAGCCAGATGGATTTGGGCCTGTTTCAGCTGCATCTGAGATGCTTAAAGGACACCTCAGTGAGCCAGAGCAGGACACTTCTCGTAGGTACACCCCAGTCCTTGAGGAATTTTGCTGAGGTCATTAGGAAAACTCTACTGCTGTGAAAGCAGTGTGGCAGCAATGCCAGAAACCCTTCAGTATTATTCCAAGTAATTTTTTGCTCTAAGGTAATTTAGTGTTTTCCTTGTAATGCAAGTATTATCTTGGATGTTTGGTCAGAAAACTCATTTCTGAGGTAATGGCTGAATGCTAAAATCTCTCTGATAAGACTTATTGACCTTTCATACTATTTCCAGTTGCAAATTTCAGTTTTAAAATGATATATAACCATTACATGTAGGTTTCAGGAGGCAGCATGCAAATTACTTTTCATGCTGAGCACCCATTTCTGATCCCAGAGAAAAGAATGATATTTCAGGAAAACTTGTAAACAGCTGATTTGGCCATTTTGCATTCTTTTTTTATTAACTGGGAAGGATTAGATAGCATGTAAAGTGGATGGGTACTGTACAGATGTAGTTTATTTGTGAGACTGCTAGACTGTCATGTTTAGCAGTTAGCTGTATGGAACACTGCACACATGTGCTCTTTGTTGATAAATTTCCAGTTTAAGGGTAATGCTAACAACAGAACTATCTCTCCTCAAAGGTTTTGGTAACTCAGAAAGGTTTCCCTCCAGAATTTTGACAGTAAAACCAGATGATGCAAATCTGTGTGCCAAGAGATAATTAACCATTGTAAGTAACCTGGACTTTGCAAAGTAATGAAATATCTGGGATCTGCTCCTCTTCTTCCATTTTTCCTAGCTATTTTTTTACCAAGCACACAGCGGACAAGGTTATGCTTAGGAAAATTGAAACATTCCTTTCTGGTCTGGAAAAATCATGCTAAATGAAAGCCTGGGGAATCCACCCCCTCCAAACATTATATATATGTTCTTGGAAATATGACAAATTTCATAAACACATTTTATATCACACACCCCTGGAACACATTAGCCTTAGGAAAATGAGACTATTATATAACCCTTTCATTATTTTCCAGATTTGTTTTTGACTTGAGACCAAATCACCAAATCTACACAGACTGATTTTTCTGAAAGAGGAGGTGGAGTTGGAAACATCCACTGCTTTATTACAGTGGGGAGAGGCAGAGGTAGAAGGGTGTTGTTGCTGGCACAAACCTCACTGTTGATGCCTGGGTCAGAGTCATTACGTTTGCTCTCCTCTTAGTGCTGCAGATTACAAGCAGATCCTGTTTCCTCTTCCAGCTTCTGCCAAAGTGTTGAGGTTTGAAATAAGCAGCCAGGTGTCACTTGCAAACTCTGCTGATGCCAGCCTTACACAACAGCTGGGGGAGAGTTGCAATTAATGCTGCTCAAAAAAAAAAAAAAGAAATTACCATTGCTTTTTTGTTCCACAGGCTAGCTGAGAAACCAGACTGACATTGTTCCATTATTCATTATCCCAGTTATGTGCTAGTCTTGTTCACACCCTGTTTTAATCAGAAATCTGCAGAAAACGGGACATACCTGCCCTCCTAATTGGGACAGCATACTGAGGGTTGCTAATGGAAGTGATGCAGAGCAGCATTTAGAGTTAAAAGCAACCTCTTCAGAGTTGAAAGGTTCAGCCTACCAGGAAGGGCAAGTCATAACAAAATGCACTTTCCCAGGCTAGCGGGCACCTGGAGCACTGTATCGCTCTTGATTTTCAGTGGAAGGTTACTGGTCTGCTGAAGAGCACAAGCCACAGCTGCTGTAAGAGTTGCAAGATTTAATTTGTTGGTTTGGAGTAATAACTTGTCAAAGCTCACAGAATTAGATATTAGTGCAATGGTCATGCCATTTATATTCCAGGTTATGCTGTCCTTTAGTCATGCTTCTTTAAGAAACTAGGCAAAAGATCTCAGTTAAGAAAAGGGAAATTGTTGGCAATGGCAAAGATATGTTATTAACAAATAGGGGTTTTTATGGTCTTAAAGTAACTGGATTAGGGTCCTACACCGTTGCAGTTTGATATGATGGAGCACAGTTCAATGTGTTATTGGCAGCACCCAAAAAAATAATTAAAAAAATAAAACAGACTTGAGAAAGGTATAATAAAATGTGTTCTGATTCAACACTGCTGCTGTTAGCCCGTTCTCCATGTTGTAGCCTGGTAAATTGTAGATTATGGTTTAGAGTTGAGTATCTACCACCAATTGTCTATAATTTTGAGACATTCTCATTTTGGTTTTTGGCAGATGATAGGTAACCTTCAACCCTAAATGTAACAAACATTTTAGTGTCATCATTTACCTGCTACAATACTTTGCCTATCCCTGCTTCTACATATCCATGGTGATACACCTTGTACCGAAGGAGGACTGGGCACAGATGTGATTCCTGCTCCAGGGTGGGTGCAAGAAGGGTTATTTTACCTCTGTAACTGCAGGTCAGGCTGTTGAGGGCAGTGAGGCTGGGTGCAGAGCATGCTGCAGCCCTGGCCCGCAGTGTGCTGCCCACCTGCCTCCCAGGGGATGCTGTGGATTCCTCCTGGAGGGCTGGCTCTCAGGGCCATGCTTGTCACACCAGTGGTGTCCCTGTGGCAGAGGTGCTGTGGGGTGGCTCACTGCTGGCAGCTTCCCACAGCATTGGTGACTGCTGCAGCACAGTTACTTCTTTAGGGATTTTCTTCCACTCAATCTTTTGATGCACAGGGTTCATGAAGCTTTCCTTTCTGTCCTCTCTGTGGCTTCCCTGACAAGAGACGTTTTGTCACTGGAAAAATCTGTAAGGAATTCCCACAGAATTTCTTGATTTTTCTCCATTCAACACAGTCAGACTTTGTTTCAGGGAAATAAGATTTACATATTTATATGTGGTGGCCATGCTATTAATATTTCTCACATGGCTTTGAGACTGTACTAAAAAGAAAAATCAAATATTAACCCTTGCATTGCTTCTGACTATGGTTAATAAAGAGAGACCCTCCAAGTAAAAAATTACAAATTACTGGAATCAGAAAGTCTCTTCTGTAACTACAAGAGAGACAGGGGGAGGTCTGCTAACCCTATCTTAAATGCTGGAAGTGTGCAAGGAGGAATGAGATCCACCATTCACTGTAGAGTAGCTCATCTTTCACATATAGGTATAGTACATTGTATTTTTCATTTGTATTTTCAAGCAGTCATTATTTTTTCTCATCTTCTGTTTTATAGGAAAGGTTATTTGAATTTTGATTAGAGGAAACTTAACCTACTTCCAGCCACTGCTTCTCTTTATTTATTTTCACTTCAGAGCCAATCTTGTCTCTGGGTTTGCAAAGTGGAAGCCTCTGCCTGTTTCATGTCAACATGACAATGGAAAACATGATATAACCCCCTCCAACAACAACCGTTTGTTGGCTTTAGTTTGGATAAACTTCAGCTCTGGGACTTCTGGTTTTGTTTAGTTTAGCAGAGGAGATTCCTTTCAGATTAGCTCAGAGACTACTTCCATTTTCCCCCATTTATGTCAAAACCTTCATTTAAACATGAACTATCAGAAGGAGAATGCAAATGGTACTTCCTTTAACAATGTCTGCACATTTTTGTCCTGCTTTGATTCACACAAATACTCCATGAAGAGATATCTGCCAGGAAGGAGAAAGCATGCACAGGACTTTGAACAGGAAGAATGTGAGGGTAATGAAAATATATGTATTTCAAGGTGTTTTTTTGTTTTGAAAGCCTAGGCCTTCTCCTACAGCTAAAAGGGCACCCAAATGACTGTCAAGAAATGAGGGATGTGACTTTTAGATTAAAGACTTTAGCAGAGTTTGGCCTTCAGCAAAATGCAAAAGTATCCACAGCCACTGGAGACACATCCCTTTCTGCTGCTGGATTTCTCTTTCATGTCACTGTGCATCCCACCCTGGAGGGTGGCACAGGCACCTCTGCTTTCCCATCAGGTGAAACCTTTCCTCCTGAGTGCAAATCTTTCTTGGGCTGCTTGGGCAGCTTCAGGCACTCCTTTATTCCCAACTCCAGCACTGCAAAGGGCAGCAGAATCGCAGAACCAACCCAGGCACGTTTTGCTGCAGTAGATATGAAAGGATGATCTGTGTCTGGAAAATACTTCCCACAGCAATTCAGCTCTGGCAGTTCTTGGAAAACTCCTGGACATAATCAGTTCCCACTGAAGCTCCCTGCAGCTCACGCCCAGTGACCAGTGGGTGCATTAGAAGGCTGTCTGCAGCAAACATCTTTTTTCTCTCTTCTTTCCCTTTGTGCTGCTTCTTCTCTTTTCCTTCTTTTCATTTTCTTTTAGGAAAATAAGCAAGAACAAAATTGCATCCTTTTTTTTCAAAGAGATGAGGCCGAGACAATTGCTCACTTGAACAGAGTTAATGGGAAATATGGGAAGCATCGCTCATTGTTCCTTTGATGTTCGCTGTAATTGCCATGCTGAGCATCAAAGGAGAGTAAACTACATCCCCCATGCTTTCCTTCAGCAATAAGCAGCAAAAATAGGATTCATATTTTCTTGGAAAACACTTTTATGTTCATGAGAGCCTCTTTAAAAAAAAAAAAACAAAACCTTCAGCTTCTCTGTTTTTGGCTTTTAATCTACTGTATGGTGTTTGCTTGTTTCCCTGCAGAGCAGTAGTCATTCTGTGCCAGCTGTTTAAGAGAGGAATGTCCTAGTGAAAGCAAACAATGGGCTGTGCAGTGGGAATTGCAAATCTTTGAAAAGAGTAATTGAAATCTGCTCAGACATTTTGAAGATTCTTTGCACAATATTCTAAGGCTGTTGGTGGCTTAGCTGTTGGCAGGGTGGTCCTCTTTGTAGCTCCCTCTTTTTTGTATGAACAGAATAGCATTAATATGGAGGAGTGGGGGGAAGAAAGAAGAAAGGTTTTCTAGTCCAACTGATTATTTCTGAGCAGCTGAAGAGAGAAAGATTGCTGTAAATGTCTTTCAGTGAAGAATCAAAAAAGTGAATTGTGCAGAGTCTTTTCATTTATCAGGTGTTCTCTGGCTCCAGCTGTTTCACTCATACCTTTTAAGGGCTCAGCAGATAAACTGTGCTGGATGGGGTTGTGTCTGCTGCAGATGTTCCAGCCCTCCTGGGCTATGTGGTGCTGTTTATTCTCACCCTGTGCCAGCTGGGGTTGTTGCTGCACAGAGCAGGGAGAGCTAAATGTGTGCCAGGCCTCAGGCAGCCACTTCAGTAGCAAGGCTGCTGACCTCTGATATTAATAAAAAGCCAGCTCTCTGCTTGCAGGCTCTTCGCGGCACCAAAAGTGTGAATTTTCACCTCCCAAGGGAATTAGTTAGGAAGATTCGTAGGTCTTTGTGCTTGAAAAATGTCCAGGCATAGAACTTGATATTTAAAAGTGTCTCCAAAATTAAATTGTCTTTGGTACCCTGAGAAAACCCTCACAATACTTACTTTAGTAGCCCTAGGAGGTTGACAATAAGAGCATTGTATCCAGTGTACAAATAGCCATTTAATATCCTCTATGAGGCAGATTAAGAAGAATTTCAAATACTGCCATCCATATCCAACAAACTGTCCAAAATGGATGTGGGGTGAATTAGTACAAACTGGAATAAGGAGTGAATGAATACAAAGTGTTTTGCAGATGAATCTAGGTTAATGATTCTCTATGCATTTAGAACCCCACCACAACCTTCTGAATTACAAATACCCTTAATTTATTGGCAGCCAAAGATATGATTCTTTTCCTTAGACAGTATGCCAGAGCACTCTAATCCTTCACTGGAATATGAAATGCAAGAACCAAATCCTTCATTTACTTCCAACTTCTGAAATTACAGGGAAACCAATAAAATCGTGCAGGGACTTAGGCCAGCGTAGAATTTGCCCCCCTGCTGCTTTACTCATCTCAGATGTAAGTCTGTCATGGCTGTGGAGTTATATTGGGGTGACTTTGTCCAAGGTATCTGAAAATATAAATGATATTACCACATGTATTATACTGCCATTGTAACATTTCCCATCTGCTTCAGCCTCAAGAGAGAAGCATTGAATCAGGCTGATCTCTTCCAAGGCAAACCACAGAAACAGCATTGCATAAATCTGTTCACTCTCTCACAGGGCTGAGGGGAAAGAGAGGATCGTGTCCCACTTGAAATTTTAATTACTTGCCAAAAATTGTTTTAATTACAAATTTAGACAATGCAAAACAAAAGTCATACATTTTTCCCCGCACAGTGTTTAGGTTTTATCATGCCAGAAGCTTAAAGCATCATTAATTAAGTAGTTACAGTTCAGTGTTTTAAATTAGATTCTTTGTGGATCTAACTTCAACAATTATCAGTTTGTATTCATTCCCTTTCTCTTATCAGATCAAAAGCTGAAACTCTCTCTCATGATGTTTTGGATCTGTCAGAGTGATTGTACAGTCTGGGAAACCTGTGCACAATGACTTTTCCAGTTTTTTCTTTATTCTTCCCAGGGCTGACCTATTCAAGAACTGTCTCAAAGAACCCTCCAATGTTATAAACTCTGCCTGGTCCTAGCTAAAATCAGGAATGCAGAACTTTGTCTTTGAGCTACACCTTGGGGCTGACATTTTTTTTTTTTTAAAGTTTGGCAAAATCTTGTGCTGTACTTTAGTAAATTTTTCCCATTAATTGATCCTAGTAATGTTGAGCTTGAACTATTACTTTTCTTTAGGCCAGCTTCTTATTGAATACAATTGGAAGTGGTCAAGCGTTCAAAACTAACATTGCCTTGACAGTTAGATTCTGACTCTAGAAGTCTTCATCAACTGCCCAAGGAATGAGCAGAATACATGTTTAAAGAACCTGATAAATCCATTAAATCATCAGAAATCATATTGGACCTTATATTTATGTACATTTTTGCTTAGTTGAAGACACAAGTCTTTATGAAAGAATTTGGTATCATTCACTCTAACGATAAGTAGATTAAAATCATTATTTCTGCAGACTAATATTAGAATTTATGCCAGCACTACAGCTAAATAGCCATAAAAGAAGTTCTTGCAGCCTGTTCCTTATTTTTAGCATGACACCACATGGCACAAAAAGTGATGTGCCAAAAAATATTGTAATGTAAGAACAGAGGGGATGGAAAAATCTCATAGGCATTTTACCAGTAACTGAAGAGTAGCTGAGATGTGATGCAATGGTCCCTCTAAAGGGCTTTGACTGAATGATGATGAAGTGTCTTCTTACTTTGTGTCCTGCTCTAATGCTAATGCTACCCTTAGTAAAAGATTTGATCTGTCAGGCACTGAAGAGCTTCCACCAGAATGATTAGAAGCCAACAACTTTTAGGTCTGGTCTACAGCCCAGTAAAATCAAGGGAGGTTCTAATCAGGCAGTGGTTACCCTTAATCAGGGAGGAATTATCTGAATTCTGGTGTTTATGGCAAAAAAGAGGTTGATCTCTACTAAAAAGACAAAAGTATAAATATAATTTAGTCAGAGTCACCTGTTGAGAGGGGACACTGGAGAGGAAATCCCAGAATAATGTCTCAATACAGATGGTCAGTCAGGAATATCTTCCTCCCATGCAAAAAGCAATTTGCCCGTGATTTTGTCAAGGAATAGCTAAGAACAAAGGGGGTATAACTGTCTCTTGAATGCAGCAGAAGCTTTTCCTCAAAATGGCTTTTATGAGCTCAGGAACAGACAGTTAACATTTTCCTGGGCAGCCCCAAGAAAGAAGCAAGGTGATAGAGCAGTCTGCTCTATCCTGCCCCTTGCATGACTCAGCTTGAAAGGACAGCTCTGCCAAAAAACAACCCTCCCCAACTAAACCAGCAGAGAAACCACCCTGCATTTGTTTGCTTATTACCAGTTTTGAAAGAAGCCAGTTCTTTGGCCATGGTTTCTCGTGCCAGACACCAGCTGAAGCAGGGAGGCTGTTGTGTAACAACATCTCTGCTGGGATATCTCTGGTCACGATTTCTTTGCTGCACTGCTGTGGCAGGGTGAGCTTTGGAAGTTGTATGAAGAGCATCATTCCAGGGTGTCAGCATGTGTGCCCAAGTGGAGCAATTTGTGAAACCTAAACCTCTGAAGATAAAACAGAAAAATTAGAGTTTTTAAATCCACTTTGAAAGATTAGGAAAAAAACCTATAATCTGCAGGGGAAATAGAGGCATTTTGTGTTTTACTTGGTAACATATATGCTGAGGATATATTCTAATCCTGATATTTCTTAGTTTCTAAAGGCTGCAGAAAGGTTGTGGCATTTGTAGCATATAAAGACAAATGAAGGGAACAAGGAATGAGCTGTTTAAAATGCAAGCACTTGTTTGTACCAGTGCAGGCCTGCTTTTTTCTTATTTGTTTTGTAATCTGACATACAGACTGGGTGGGTCTCGAAGCAAGGACAGTTTGGCTGTGTGACACAAGGATCCAGACTCTTCTGTACATTGCCAGTGAAACAGCACATGACTCCATCCTGCACCACCTCTGACAGACAAGTACAGTACTCTGAATGCTTAACCAGCATTCTTTTAAGCAGCTTTCTCTTTCTTACTCTGGATCTGAGAAAAGGGCAAAACTGGGACAAGTGCGGCAGCAGAACTGTTCCAATGCCAGCTTTCTTGGCAGACGAGCATCCCTAGAAGTAAGAAATCTTCAGTTTCGTTCTGAAAGCACAGGATGTAGCTGTCCTTTTTGGTGTGAAGCTTGGGAAGTTTCACTCATTCATTCATGCTCCTTTTCCATTCCACCTGATAGCAGCTCTTCCTTCTACAGGTCCCAGAGCATCAATGGATTTTTATGGTTGACCCACTCTGGGTCAACGTTTAGGTGTTTAGGTCTGCATTTAGGAGTTTAATAAATGGAGGTTTCATTACCTTCAATCACATGTGGACAAGCCTTGCAAAATATTCCATCATTACTATTAAACCTGAAAATACCCTAATATGTATGGATACCTAAATTGGCCCTTATGTCTTCGTGCACTGTGTGAAATTGTTTCGATTCATTAGCTGTTTAAGACAATTCCAGCTGAGAGAATGTTTAAAGACCTTGCAGCTAAAAAAACCCCAACCAATTAAACCATTTCTTTTCCTTTTTTTCCACCTCTCTTCCTGACTGCTGTGACCCAGACAGGGTTTGAGCCCTTTGGAGTACTCAGCACTGACCGGACATGCCAGCAGACCAGGCCATCCCATCCCTGCTGCTGCAGCCAATTCATTCATTATGAGCCTGCCTGTTTCCATGACTAATGATGGGATGGAACGAGTGTGTTTGGGTTTCTTGTAAACATCATCCTCATACCAGACAGGGAGCCCAAACCATTTGCCTCGAGGTAGATGCTGTGGCATTCTTTTCTGCTCAGGAAATGGAAAGCGGCATTGCTGCACATGCTGGGGTGGATTCCTCCACCTACTCCAGTAGGAGAGAATGATTGTGTTTGTATTGAAAATAGACAACAAATCTTCCTTCTACTTTGTGCTTTGCTTAAACAATGTATCAGACAGTGCTGGGGTATGCAATTAACAGATGTATTTACTACAGAAGAAATGTAAAACAATTTTTGAAGTACTCATCCTGCAAAACTAGGTCAGGATGAGGAAGCACAGATTTCCTACAGCTAAAAGAGTAACACAAATGCTCTTCTTGACTTCATTAGGCTTTGGATTCTGTCAAAGATAGAGGCAAGGGCTTCTTCATCTTGGTGTTTTAGCCTTTAGCAGATTCACTTTAAATACAGCAGAAGTTGTTTGTTTGACTCATTGTGTTTGTGATCAGATTCTCACAGACCAAAGCTCCTCAGTTTTGCTTCCCAGGCCATAATCAGGCAGCTGCTGGGGGATCATGAGTCACCCCTGTGTGGACTATTGCCCTCTCTGAGGCAGAACCAGACAAGTTCAAGATGTTTTTTAATTTCTAACCCTTTAGTCACATCTCTGTAAACGGGAGATATGCAAGTCTGCTTCTAATGCAATAGCTGGACATTGCCTTTGTCCAAAGTGGAAAAGCCTGTGGTTTTTGAGGATACTATTAGGAAATTTTTTCCTTTTGCCATAAAATTGTGGTTAAGTCATGATCATGGTGCTTGCACAAATGCAAAGCCAAAATCAACTACAGAGCAGGTCAGATTCTCATGTGATAACAAATTCCCCTTCACCACTCTGGGATTGGGATTATGTTCCGTATGACATCTGTCATCTTTCAGGCCATATGACAATGGCCATCTGTGTTTTCCCTTGCACAGTTTTGGGCTCTTCTATGTACCCCATCTATAGGTCCTTTGGAACTAAATTGTGATTTTCCTTTCAGCTTTCAATATTGGCCTGCTTATGGACAGCTGCCAGTCTTCCTAGAATGGGAAATAATTCAAAACCAAAAATTATTATATATTATATATTAGAGAAATTATTGTCTTGCCTTTTTTTTTATTTTATTCAGTATTTGGGCTGGCCCAGGGAAGTGCTACACCCTGCAAAACCTATAACATGAGTGCTCGGTAAACAGCATAATTTCAAATTAATTCAGGCTTTCAAATATTAAACTTTTATAACAGTGCACTAGAGATTGACAGGGCTTCCAACAAAACATTGCAGTAAGTGCCACAGAAGTGAAGTGCTGTGCAGCCATCATATTTAGGGCTGTGGGAGGAAGAATGAGATTGTGCATTGCCATAGACAAATACTGTTGAGATCTAATGTTTCTTAACTCTCAGGCTAATGAGAATGTTTAGGAATCAATAAGAAAAGCTGGCTAAGGCAAGTATGTGACTGTTATACCACAAGTCCAGAGGCAGACAAGTCAGCTTTTTTATAACCTCATTATTCCTATATGTTACTCACCAGTGCTTTAGCACAAATCAGCTTTCCAAAGGATTTTGGAGCTAACAGTTAATCTTTATGAGCAATGCAAAATGCATTATGTCATAACATGCTGACACACAGATCTACATCTGAGCGCAGAGGGGGTGTCTTTAACACCCTAAGTCTTCCCAGATGTAAGTTTCCTTTGGAAATCTATTTAATACTTTCATTCTGCCAAAGGCCACAGCAGTTTTCATTGCAGCTCTCCTAGCTCATTTCTTAATTCATTTAACAATGTCCAGAAAGTTAGAAGCAAATATGAATATCATTATATCCATATGTCTTCAAATTTTTGTCATCTTCCTGTTAAATGATGCCATCTACTGTAGCATAACTGAATCACAAGCTTGTAAAAATGCAGAGATATCTCCTTTAGTTCCTTATTAATGTAAAATTATCAGGCATTGTGACATATTTTAAATTTCCATGTTTTTAACTGATATCTTTGAATAATATTTGGCAGGTAAGTATTCACAGTGTGAAAAATTTGGCACTGAGGAAAGACTGCTTCTGTCTTGGAAACAGAATCTTTCTTAACTAGCAGTGCAAAAACAGGGGAAAGATGGCCTTTTTCTGCTCCTCATTGGAGATGTCCTCTTTGCTGTAAAGCAGCAAGATCACATCTCTGAAAACAACAAAACAACAAAACAAATCAATGAAAAATAAGTGGGAATTATGAAAAAAAATGATGTAGGAATGTTTAAATCCTTGGATATTAATTTCCTAGTAAATAAGGACCTTGTTTTAAACACATAGTTAAAAAAATAGGTGGTTTTCTAAGGCTAAGTGATACTGGGAGCTGAAAATCAGAATATTACAATTAATCAAACACATCTTCTGGGCACAGAAACATGTGTATGCTATACATCTCTCTATGTGGGTATGCAATTCTTATAACTGTATATACAAGTGCAAATAGTAACAGAATTAGGTTCTTTTAGGTCCATAAAATGGTATTGTTATTTAACAACTATGACTTGCCCTAGAAAAAAGGAATTTCTTCCCTTCCTTATTGTGGTTCCAAATGAAAAGAGCATTTTAAGCTGTGGAGCTGGTGGGTGCTCAAGGAGAGTGACAGCTGGGCAGTCCATTGCTCTGGGTGGTGTGGAGCTGTGCCCATCCATGCTCTCCAGGGTGCATCCAACCCCTCTTCCAGGGTGGCTCACAGGCTCTAACCTCCCCAGCAGCTCTGTGAGGCTCTGCCTCCCACAGCACACAGCTTTCGAGGGCTCCATGTGAGCAATCTCTATGATTTGGTTTTTCTCTTGAGTCACTTCAGGGATTATAAAGATTTCATTCATAAGCCTTCACTGCTGCATTTCAGCCTTCCTGTTTGTCAGGAAACATTTGTCAATAGCCTTGACAAGACTGGGCAGCCTGTTTTTTCCCTAAGAGCCCACAGCAAGATCCTGGTTTGTGAAAAGGAGAAAAATGTTTCTTGCAGGAACAGTCAGCACATAACTAAGCAGAGAATCAGCTTATTTCCCTGGGATCCATGGATATGGTTTTGTGGGGTGAGGACTGGGAAGCCAAGCAACATTTTTAGAAACTAGCTCTAGCTTGGCAGGTTAAGGAAGGAGGTCTAGACCCTATTCAGAGGCACACATTGTTACGTCCTTTGAAGGAGCATCCTCTGATGCCATAATCCTGTGTCATGTGGGTGTGGGGAAGAGGCTGTCCTGGAAATGAGCTGCTCTTCTCCATCTCTCTTGTGCAGAATATTAAGTTTCTAGAGAGACTCAAAAGGGGTAGAAAAGGAAAATCTGAGTTTCTAAGTGATAGAGAATGTCTGAGGGGAGTGAGTTTTTGTATGCCATTGGAAGATTTTCCATGTTAAGATTTTTTGTGTTATCAAAGGAAGGTAAAATACTGGATCCCAGCTTGATATCAAGCAAAGAAAAAAATATTGGCTTGAAAATATCTGGAAAGGGTTTTTGAAGCTTTGTTGTTCTAATCAAGACAGTGGTCAAAATCAACTCTTAACCATAAGGAGTGCCAGCCTTAACAAGTCAACATTTTCCTGATGGTTCTTTTATAATTAAAGTGCAAAAATAACACAAGATGGTGTGCATGGACATGGACAGCCTGTAGTAGGATTGAAACTGGGAAAATAAACCCTCCTGTCCCATGGAGTGCTCTTCCCCAGGATCTGCACTCTGGCTCTCCCCTCAGGGAGCCATGATTGTTTTCCCCATTGTCCTTCCAAAGCTCAATGGAGGTAATGAATTCCATGGGTGGAACAGAGGAAAATGTCAGGTCCATGTGATCAGGGAAAACCAGCTGAGTGAAAAAGTGGGAAGGGAGCAGAAGGAGCAAACCAAGCTCAGCTGAGCACATGACAGTAAAGAAGGGGAACTGCTCCGGTACAAAATGAAAGGATTTGCAGAAGATGAAAAGGGAAGTTATGTGTTATGGGAAGGGTGAAATGCAGAGGAAGCATGAGAAGAAAGGAAACACATCTAAGTGTGCACATTGCCAAAGAACATTGGTGTGGAATGGGGATACTCACCCACAAATACAGAGAGGAAGAAAAAGGAAAAAAATGAGACCAGGGTGCTAATGCAGTGGTGGAAAGATAAAAACAAAGATTAAAGATGCAGGAAGGAAAAAAAAGGGGGGACTGCATAACCCATAGGAACAAACTGCAATAAATTTGGGCTCAGTCTCATACTAGATAATTGTGGCCATTACAATTTGATGATATTCAGAAATTTCTGCCTGGAGCCAGTGGCAATTTTAATGTCAGAGATTTGAATTTCATCTTTTGTCATTTTCTTTCTCTTTTTGAAGGGTAGTGTATAGTAGGTAAATTATCCTCATATTAAAGTTTTAAGAATGATGTAGGCACAAAAATAGCTCTTTCTCCACAATGTTGTTTTTATAAACTGAATTATTTTTAATTATCCGTGAAAAAATATCTATCTATCTAACTATCCATGAAAAAAAAAATCTATCCATGAAAATCTAACTATCCATGAAAAAAAAAAATTAAATTGTTCATGACATTCAGTGATACTTATGTTTGCAATCTAAGACTTCTAATAACATCTACAAAATTTAAAATGAGCTTGTAAAACTCAAATTAGATGCTCTCAGTGTTATTTTACACTGGGTTCTTAAATGACCTGGCTGTCTGGATTGTGTTTTTCTAGGAAAATACCGTCCCAAAATTTAATGTGTCAAGGCAGTTTTTGTCAACCTTTTCATATTCATAGTCTATAAAAAGTTTGACCAGTAAAACAGCTGTTGGAAGGAATTCACAAAGCCATGATTATTACAGATGAACAATCTTTTTTTCTGAAAAAAAAGACACTTGTAACATTTGAGCAGGCTAGCTGATACAATAATTGCAAACCATTTGGGCAATTAACATGAGCGTTCTTTCAGATCTGTCACATGCTCTGGCTTTCAAAAACTCTTTGAAGCCCCTTGGTGGCAGCTATTAATGCAAGATGCTGGAGACAGGGGCTGGTGCTGGACAGATGGCTTATCCCACATCCATGTGCAAGTGCTCCTGTTGGCACGTGGGGCCAGTGGCACTCTTGCTGGAGAGCTTAGGCACATTTACTCTTGAGCTGCAGCAGAGAATTTGATTGTTAATTAGGCAGTAATTCTGTCTGACACTAAAATTACTCAAGACAGAAGATTATCAGAGATTTAATTGGGCTTTGGCTCAGCTCCAGGAGGTTTCCACTGATGCCTGTTTATAAACTCAGAGCAGACTCTGCAATTAATGTAACAGATCCCTCAGTGCCTGAAGAGCAGCATTTAGCCTTTTGCTTCACATGCATGAACCAGGAAACCAAACAAACTATCCAACAGCTTTCATGTTACTCATTTGTAATTTGGAAAACACATTTTAAATAATATCCAACACAATTTTGTCTCTCTTTCCAGTCACAGGATGTACCCATCTTGGGCAGGCTTATGCTGACAGGGACGTTTGGAAACCAGAGCCATGCCAAATCTGCGTGTGCGACTCGGGATCTGTTCTCTGCGATGACATCATCTGTGATGATCAGGAGCTGGACTGCCCCAACCCAGAGATCCCTTTTGGAGAGTGCTGCCCAGTTTGCCCACAAACAACAACACCACCTCCAAGAGTAAGTTTATTCTCACTGTTGTTTCTTTGGTGGTGCTGCCTTCTTGATACACATCAACCTCAAATCATTTTGCCTTAGATATTCTTAAATGCTTTTCTTTTCAATGCCACTTTCTGAATTTAGGCAAATACTTAGGATGGACAATGCAGCTGATAATATTAAGTCTTTCAACTCAGTTTTGTGTAGACAACAGACACCAAAATAGTAGAAAGGGACAGAGAGCAGCAGCTAGGATTTACATTTTTCATTTTATGGAAAAGCATAGGAATAAAGCAAACACCTTATTTTTGACTTAATACTCAATCCATATAGATGAAAATAATGCCAACACAGAGTCAAAGAAAATTAGAGAACTTTAATAGCATCTCTGTGTCTTCATTTCTCATCAACTCAATTCTACATCATCACAGAGTGAATTTCCTTTTGCAGTCTTATTGCTGACTTAATGCCCTGTAAAGGAAAGGTGATTATACTGTACATACCTAATTTATCATCATCTTTTTACAGACACCAACATTATACAGACCAGTTGCAGCAATTTAGCCTCAGGAAAATCAAGAATGTTAGTACATGCCAAGCTCCCTTCCTAAGTCTTTCAGTGAGTGAGCCAGCTATCTGAGCTTTCAGCTTATCTGAACATTTCACCAATGTTAAAGATCCATGAGGTTCTGTCAAAGTACCTAGGTTGCCACAGACACATTAAAAATCCTTATCTACAAAATAAGAAAGAGATGTGAGGAAGAGAGAGAAGATGCATTTCTGCAGCTCTACAGCACATCTGTTTACACATGGATTGTCACACACAGATATGTCACACACAGATATGTCACCTAATCTTATTTGCACCTCACTTGCAGTACTCCACTGGTCCCAGGGTCCTCTGAGCTACTTCACTGAACATGTTGAGAGGTGGAAAGGAGTGGTATAGAAAAGCATGTTGGAGATTTAAGTAACCTCCCTCTCTTTGTTTAGAGACTCTTAAGTTCTGGATTTCCTGATAATGAAGAACATGTGAACTCTTCCCCCAGCATCTCTCTTTGATGTAGCAGTTTGGTCAGGCCATTGGAAGCTGTCCTGATGACCTTGGGTGGTGTATAGGGAAATGCCATGTTGAAAGATCCAAGATTATTTCAGCTGAATATTCTTTGCTACTGAAGGTAGCAGCTGAACACAAAAATTAAAAATCCAGGTAGTAACATGTAACTGAATTATTAATTGAAAAATAAATAAATTGCAGCAGTAGATCTGAGAATTTAAAATTAGCTCATCACACTTCACATGCTGGTGTGAGAAGGAAGCAAGAAAACTGTCACAGCATTCCACAGTGGAATTCTGTCCCCATGGCACTCAATGGCAAAGCTGTACTGAATTCATAAGTGCCATGTTCTTGGCTCTAGGAGAGGTCTAATTCTATGAATGATCCAAGCATTAGTAGATTGACTGACCAAAAACCCTACAGCTTTTAAATATACTGAATAAGCATTAATGGAATTCATGAAATATACTGAATAAGCATTAATGGAATTCTTGTGAGAAAACTATATCAAATGTTTAAGCATTTTGCTCTTATTTACATGTGCAGTTTTTTTGTTTTATTTTGATTCTTGATTTAATTACCTTCCCTTTTTTTTAATTTTTTTGTAGACTCCTGGAGTAGTCAGCCGAGGCCCCAAGGGAGACCCTGTAAGTGCAGCTTTTATTTTTTCCCTAAAGAAAGGAACAAAATCAAGACCCCATTCCTCTAGTGCTACGTATCCCATTCAAGCTGCCAGGATATCCTGTTTTCATTATGTCTGAACTGTCTGCAGCAGGACTGTACCATATAGTTATTCTGAAGTAGAAGTTTGGCTTCAACAAGACTCTCAAAAATTTAAACTGAAAGAACAGAATTTAGTCCAAACTGTATCAGATTTGTTATATTTTGTTGTATTTCTTTAAAGAAGGAGGAAAAAACATCTTTAAGTCTCTACTAGCAGTAATAATTTCAGATTCAGGAACTGAACTGCTAAATATTTCTGATGAGTTTGATTATGTATCAGTTGTAATTAGGTTCCATTAACCAAGTGTTTCCATGTGTGAATTTTGTCTGTCTTTCCTGAATGTTTGGTTGTGGCCTTGTTTAGGAGAGGTTTCCCACCACAGACACACAGCCTTTGTTATGAATGGAAAGGTTTGTCCCTCCATGTCTGTGCAGCTGGAGGCGAGTGACAACATCTGTATCTGTTGTGTTTGTGTCTTTGCAGGGTTCTCCTGGAGTGCCAGGCAGAAATGGTCCCCCTGGCCCACCAGGACAGCCAGGGAGCCCTGGAGCTCCTGGGCCCCCTGGAATCTGCCAGTCGTGTCCCAGTATAAGTGGAGGTGTAAGTCATTGTTATGTTCAGCTTCTCCCTTGTTGCTCATAGCCATGCAAAGTAATGCTGTAGGCACCTGTCCCTTGCACCTTCCCAGATGCTTTGCTTTTGGTGGCATCCATCCCATTTGTGCCTTTGGGAAATAGAGATGGGTGGTACGTGGGGTTTTGATGTTGTTTTGAGGGTTTGTCCATAAAATTTCTTTGAAGTGCAATTAAATATATGCCTTACCTTATTTTTTAAAACTTTTGGGGGCTGATCTGCTGAAGCCTTTGGTAACTCAGAAATAATCTGATCAGAAAGAGTCTGATGGAGAATTTCCCCATAAGCTTAATAGTTAGGGAAGTCTCCTATTTTCCTATATTTCATCAATTCATGTTTAATAACAGAACATTCCAACAAGACTAGACTGAAGCACTGCTCCTCTGCTGGCAGGGAGGTGCCATGCAAGTATTATTTGTCATGGTGCCTCTTTATTTCTGGCTCACTGCATGCTGAAGTCACTTCAGAAGAGCTGGGCACACCAGCAAGAGAGCTGATTGTAACTGAAGTTAATCAGCCCTGAGCCCCAGGCAGGGCTTTGTTACAGGGTGACACTGTCATCCATGCAGGCCACCAAGCCCAGGGTTACAAGATGGGACTTCTTTAGCACAAAGCTGATAAATGGTGCCTGTTAAAATCATTGCTACTTTTGAGTACACTGATTATAACTTCCACATATGCTTCCCACTCCCAGGTAAGCCAGAAAGTGAGGCAAGATGTCTCATTTTGATTTAATCCTGAAAGGGATTGCCTCTGCAGGACTGAGCTGTGGATCAGTTTACCAGTCCCAGTGGGCACCAGTGACACTGGTTTGGGGTTTGGAGAGGCAAACACAGGAGAGGAAAACAGGCTGAATTAGCCCTCCATTCCAACCCTGTATCAAAGATGTGCTGTTGGATCCTGACCTGGTTAGTGCAGGAGCTGGATCCACAGTGCTTTGGGGGAACAGGCAGAACACTGCATGTGTTCAGCCCTTCCTGCTCAACCACCTGTGGGCCAATAATGCATCACTGCACTAATGCCACATGATTTGACTGCCTGCTCATGTGAAATGAGTCATTCATTAGGCACAGGTAAAAGAAATCAGGAAAATTATAATGATAATAATAAGCAGCTGTGCTCTTTGGAGCAACAACAAATATTTTATCAACATCCTTGAGTGACAACTAAGTCCGACAGAAAAGGGACAGAGAAACTGGGGAAAGGAGCTAAGAAGGAGTCAAACCAGAGTAAAAGGAGAGGGAAAGGTAATTTTGTGATTCAGCTAAGGACAAGCTGTCAAGAAGAGAAATGAATGTGCCCAGCATGGAGAGCTAATGTCACCATGACCTCAGAAAGAAGACACGAAGACACTGTCTGGGATTCTCTTATGTAAATATGTGGCAGCTATAGGCCAAGCTAGTACTACTCAGCAGACACAAATGAGTTATTTTCATGCATTTACTGTACCACTATAAAAAATACTTGAATTGTAGCAATTACATTTTTTTCTTTTTTTTTCTTTTTTTCCTCTTTTTTTTTTTTTTTTTTTTCTCTATTTCTTTTACAGAGTTTTTCTCCACAGTATGACTCCTATGATGTGAAGGCTGGTGGAGCTGGTATCGGGTACCCACAACCCATTGTAAGATGATAGAGCTTTTTTTTGTGTCCTTTCTTCTTTTTAAAGAACACATTTTCTGCTCATAGATTATACCTTGGATGTGTATGTATTCTGATTTTAATCTAACAATGTAAGTTTTCATTCAATTATTGCAAGTTGAATTTGATGTAAGGTACCAGTTTGTTCAACAACACTGTTCTAGAAAGTAGCTATAGATTATCTGGATTTTTTATTTTCCACTTTCTTTCTTCAGTTTCTTACCTTCCTTTTCCTGATCTGTCTGTGATTCACCTTCTTACACTACCTAAATATTTTTCCTTTTCTCTCTCATGTACATTCCTTGTTTATCTACTTGATATTCTTCCCCTAATTTCTTTCCTTCCTTCCAACAATTTTTACCTCTTCCACTGCCTTTAATCTTCCTTCACCCACTCAGTATAATTTGTCTTTACTGAGTATGATATTCCACATGCTAACTTTTCCACAATTCAAACTTGCCTGATAACAAGTGAGTAAACCCTTCTTATAAACTTTGTTCATTCCAAAACTCAAAATATTTTCACTTTTTCTTTTTACAATTACCATTTTTTACCCACGGCTACTCAGACTGTGTACTAAGGATGCTGCATCTGCCTGCTAGACCTGGTCCAAGATTTTCAGGTTTTTAAGTGAGAAAAAGCATGGACTGCCTCAAAGAGCTGTACCTGAGCTATGTTTCATGACTAATATAAATCTGAATGTTGCAACTGATTATTCTCCTTTTAGGGACTGGGATTTAGAGATAGCATGAAGTGTTCTTGATTCAGGCAATCTGCTACAGAGAGGGTGTGGTGAATTGCTGCTACTGGAAATTGGCTGTGCTTCATTAGGCATAATCACTATTTTCAGCCCAATTCTGCATAACATGGTTTGGGTATCACATGTTGCAGCATTGTAAGGCAGTTCTAAGAAAATGGAGGGAGGAGAGGAGAGGAATTCCATTCGATCATCTTGTGAAATTAGGTTTACTAATCTCAACAGCTCTTTTTCCTGAAATATAGTCATTATTTTCTCACCTTCATTTTAATCTATTTCTACCTCCCGCATTTGCTAATATGATCATCCATGCATTTTTCTTCAACCATCCATTTTTGTCCTTGTTTATTCATTTATTCATATTCACTCCTCACAGTTTTCACCCACAGCTGTTATGCCATCTACATTCTGCTACTTGGTGCCTTAATATGGGATGTGCTGAACCAGGCAGATAGCAGAGGCACCTTCAGTTTACAACTGTGGTTAACTCCTCTCTATTTTGGCTTTTTCCCTGGAAGTGATTAGTGATTTCTTGTGCTCTGACTCCTGGACTCAGGTTAAAAAAAACCACCAAACTACTTTATTGAGCACCCTGCAACATCTTCAGAGCTGTCTGTATATTTTCAGGTCATAAAGGCTTTTCTATTGTATCATAGCATACATGACCTCAAAGCAAGTACCAGCAGTTACAGGCAGATGTGGCTGAAATCACTAGAGCTAAATAATGTTTATCATTTTCATTACATAGAGTAATTTCTTTATTATTTTGTAAATTTATCCATTTTAATTTAAATACTCCTAATGAATAAATATCCAAAATGAAATAATTTGGAATACTAGCAAAACAATAAAATATAGTAGCAACATCATAGTATAGCACCAATTTTGAAATAATTTGGAATAGCTGAAATAATTTTGGAATAAATAATAATTTATTCCAAAATAATTTGGAATATTACCAAAACAATAATATATAGTAGCAACATTGTCTGTGTGTGGTTACCATGCCTGGTATTTCCTCAGTCACACATCTCTCCATTGCTGTATTCATTCCCATGGCTTTACACCACTTGTAGACTGGTTTTGTGTTTTACATCACAGTTTCTCTTCACTTGCCCATGTAACCTCCACATATTGTCTTTGTCTCTTTCCACCAGCGCACATTCTCTAACTGGAGGATGCTCATCTGTTCAAAATCTGGAAATTCTAGCAGCAAGCACACCCCTAACTATCAGTTTATCTCCTCAGTGTGTAACTTGAAAAAGATTATATCTCATTTGTTTATAGCCATATGTCTCATTGACTGATTGCTATTTATGAGTTTGTGGCTTTAATTCTGGTTGGATCTATAGCTACTTTATACCAAATGAGTTCTAACAATTAACAGGGACTGTTCATGGTATTCACATCAGAGGCAGCCCCATTTCCCAAGCCCTCGCAGCTCTGCCCCTTGCTGTACTTCTCTCCTAGAAAATTGCAAATATTAACATGGCACACTTTTTTAGACAAAAGACAACTGTGAACTAATTTTTTTTTTGTTGTTATATAGTAGTGTACTGTCCTACATATGCCAGTATAGTACAGCAATACTGATAATCTTGTATTATGAAAATTAGGTTCATGAAATTGTAATACATGACCTTTTCTGACACCATATGGCAAAATCCTGTGAAATACATTCCGTGCAATATTAACCATGGAATATTCTGCCAGTACTGAAGCACACAGTGATCCTCATATCATCCATACATGTGATTCTTTTGGCTATAGAAAACACATGAAGAGTTTAATTTAATAAAAGCTTTCTTTTAAAGAATGCCCTATAGCTGCAGTAGACCACTGTGCTAACTTATAAATGTTTTCTGTTTTGCAGTATCAAATGCTTCTGTGGTTGTTGCTACAAGAAGTAGAAATATTGAGGTTTGATTAGTTCAGACCTCATTTATTTCTTATGGCTTCGTACTGTTAAAGCTCAGAAAATATTTCACTGATGGAAATGTTTGCCTTACTGAATACAACAAAAGTATGGCCTTAATTCAGTGTATCCCTAGGTCACGACGAGTCTCTAGTGTTGGCTAATTAAGCTCAGTTACAGGGCAGAGAAGCTGACACTCATTTCACTCATTTTCTCTGTCTAACAGAAATTCAGTTCTATTTTCCATTCTTCCCCTTCAGGCAGCTGAAAAGCAGAGTTCTGAGCATCCCTCTGGGGTCTAGAGAAGGGCAGTGTTGTCTCAAAAATTAAAAGTTGCAGCTCTGAAAACTCCTTGGGAGTATGTTAGCCAAGCCTGCAAGGAGCAACCCAGTGAAGCCTTTTCTGAATGGACAACTAGACAATAAATTTCTTCAGCACTGTGTGAATATACTGCTGCTTCCTTTTTACTGCACCAAGTGCAGGTCACCGAGGACTTTTCTCTGAATTATGTAAAACTTTATTTCACAGTTATTGATGGCTATTGCAACTATATTAAGTTCCATAGCTATATTACATTAATGTAACTACTGTTTTTTAATCTATGCTGTAGAGTGGCTTTCCAGGACCCCCTGGCCCCAGTGGCCCCCCTGGCCCACCTGGACATGCAGGTCCCCCTGTAAGTAACATTAATCCTCTTGTAATCATCTTGTATTCTTTTACATGACCTCCTCCTTTTCTCTGTCATGAACATCAAGCACCTTTTCAACTGATAAATCTGGACACTATGCTGAAGAATTTTGTGCATAAATGTCATTTTGGGCTGTGCCATCACCAAGGCTCAAGAGCTGAGGTGAATATACTGTGCTCACTTAAATCCTCGTGTACCCCTTGAGATCTCTGCAAGTCCATGGGATGTCAGTTAACATTATTTGAAGTCATGCCACTGCCTGACATTCCCAAATGTCTATACATGCAAAATATTAACAGGGGGTAAAGGGAGGTGGATACACATTCAGTGAACACACCAAGGGTCTGAGTTTTTCAACATCCATCTCCTTTTAGAGAAGCAGTTTAATTCTGTTTTCATGGAGGCATGTTCTACCTGTTTCTGGGAATTTCACCTTTGGTCATTTGTTGACTGACCTGACTACAGTTTTCCTTACAATTATGGGAAATTATATAAAATATAACTGCACTGTGGAATGGTGCATGTAGCTGTTCACATCTTGACTGAGTTTTTTGCTGCATTCCAGGGCTCTGCTGGATACCAGGGCTCCCCTGGAGAACCAGGACAACCTGGCCCTCCCGTATGTATCCATTCAGTAGCTCTGTGCATGTTAAACACATGAATCTGCGTCACCTCGGCAGTGGATGGAAATTTTGCAGTTTATCCTAGTTGTTCATTATGGTGCATGTCAAATGTACAAGTATTTGTGATGCCTAATGCATTTTTAGCTTGAAGAAGACTTAATATTTGTTATTATTGTGGTTAATATTAATTGCTTTTCTACAGGGACCTCCAGGCCCTGTTGGAATGATAGGCCCAGTTGGTCCACCAGGAAAAGATGTAAGTTTACTATTATTCATCCCATTATTAATAAATAGGAAGAAAAAAGTTCATTAAGTTGCAAGACAACAGAGAACAAGAAAAATAAGTTTTCTGGAATCATCTCTTGTAAAGGTTTTCTTGAAGTAGCTTAGAAATTAACTAGAATCTTGTTAAAAGCTGAGTTTATAAATTTTGGCAGTTGTTTTCCAGGAGGCAGTGACGGAGTGAACTGTCACCCTGAGAGGATTTGCATGACCACCACTGTCTTTGGTGGAAGTTTCACCTACTTACTCCAACTCACCTTGTTCTACCTCAGCTGGTGCTTTGCCAGTAAGTCAAGCAATAACAAAAGACTAAACAAAAAAATTATTTTCTTTCAACAGGGAGAACCAGGAAGACCAGGCAGGAATGGAGATCGTGGAATCCCTGGATTACCGGTATGGAAAATCTCCCAGTAACAATTGTCTTCTAATCATAGGTTTTGTTTTCCCATATCAAGTTAGTCAAGTGAACATGACACATAATGAAAGTTGGCTTGTGCCCTTCATACAATAAGTACATTATTTATTAATCTTCCTATATTTATCTGTTTAGGGTCACAAAGGACACCCTGGAATGCCTGGGATGCCTGGGATGAAAGGCCAACGAGTAAGTATTGAGTATATTGATTACTCTCCTTGAATGATGGTGTTGCACAGTTGTGATCTTTCAGTCATTTCCAAGACTGAATCATAGAATTAAAGTTAATTTCTGCACAATGTCATCTAAACTTCCATAAAAAATATTCCAATTTTTTTTCTGGTTACCTCAGTTGTAGAGCTCCATCCCTAATACTGAAAAGGGCTCCAACAGTTGACAGCACTCATTATTGAAAATATGCCTCTTTTGAGGGCTTAACATTTGCCAAGAGTATTCAAGTTTTCCAGAATGCAGGAGGAATAAAATTCACAGATATGGTTTTACTTTCCCACAGGGTTTTGATGGAAAAGATGGTGCCAAAGGTGACAGTGGCGCTCCTGGTCCAAAGGTAAAAATCTAGAGTGTCATCTTTCTACGTAGGTAGAGTAATGACGCCATTGTTTGTTATATAGCTGTGTTTTGCATTTTAAACAATTATAAAAATACAATAAGCATTAAAGAGGCACATTTAATTCCTCCATGAAAAGAATACAAATCATTGTGAAGGAGTTAGTCATTCAGAACCACACCATGTCCCAATTTTTCAGCCGTAATAAACATGAGATACCAAAATGAAGGGACAAGTCTTGGTCATCTGACTTTCCTGCATAGTATTTTGAAAGCTGAGTCTTTCTGATTTTTATTTCCTGTTTAATTTTTGATTTGACGCTTGTTTACACTTCCCAGAATTCTGTTCATGCTCAGGACACCCCGCTCCTAAAAAAAATTGGGCTTTTTTTATGTGTCTCTTCCCCTTGAATAAACCAACAAGTGTTCTCACCAAAGTTCATTTTCTTTTCTCTCTGTAACAGGGTGAAACTGGTCTTCCTGGAGTAAACGGAGCACCAGGCCAACCGGTAAATATGTGCATCCTGGAGTGTTTAAATGTTAACTGAGTTGTTCCTCATCCTTTTAACTTTAATTATTCTACCACCTGCAGTGGACAGTAGTGGCACAAATAAGAGCAATGTCTCTTTGCTCAGCCATCTGATTTCAGAAGCCATTTAACAGATTCATTTTTACAATGTTTTCTAGGGACCAAGAGGTCCAGCTGGAGAAAGAGGAAGACCTGGGAATCCCGGTGGCCCTGTAAGTAATTGCAGACAATGTTCTTATCCAGAGGCAGCACATATTTGGACTCAATATGTTGAGAATTCCCTACTTCCTTAAAGCAGTTGTAATGTAAAGGAGTAAAAAACTATATAGCATCTGAAAAAATCTCACATGAAAACTTTTCAGTCCCCAATTAAAGATGTAACACTTCTAACCCAAAGCACATTCGCCATCTTATTTCCTGTTTCACTTTTTGAAATGAATAGATTACACACTGAGGAAGAGTTCAGTGTTTCATCATATGCTCAGGTTTGGCAAAGAGAAGCAGGGAGGAGGAGTGGAAGCAGAGAGTGGCAGGGGATGGTAGGGAAAAAATGCAATCTCAGAAGTATCTTGTGGGAAACTATAAAATTCCCCTTTGATGGGTTAGAGGGTACATCCCTTGCTATGAAGGAATTCTTAGTTCATAGCATTCAACACAATCAACAAAGCAGTTTACAGCCAGCACCCTATTTCTGCAGACACTGCATAACCTGAGCAGAGGGTCTGGTCTCATATGGCCTACAAGACAGGCAACAGGGTTTAAGTCATCAGTGCTCATCAGGTTTTTGGAGTGAAATTTAGTTTTTTATGTGAATCAGAAGTAACTGTAACTTTGAAGTACACATCTGTTGCAATCTTACTTATTCACATAGACAATGTGAATGTAGCTGTTATTTCCTTAAGAAATTTAATAGGAATGTATTTTTACATCTTCGTGTCACAGTGCAAGTCATGTGAAGTGTTGGATATTCCTTCACAAAATATTTAGTCAATTATTTCTTTGGAATTTCTCATTTAAGGAATCCTTGGGTCTTAGTCAACCAAGTGGGAAAGAACAGACCCAAAAATATGGTCTCTGAGTTATGGACATGAAAGGATGTGTCCAGGGTAGTGTTCAGTACCCAACACCTCTCTTCTTTCTGTAGGGTGCCCATGGCAAAGACGGATCTCCAGGAGCTGCAGGCCCACCTGTAAGGCAACTTTGACTTTCAGTATTTGTGTTGCTTTAGTCTAATTACTTCTAGCAGATGTTCTGCAGTGCCAGCAAATGCAAAATTGGGGTGCACTTGTTGGAGAATGAGCATTATATTTAATTGTGTCTCAATTGTGTATATTTCATTCTGTTGGTTAATATACTTAAAAGACACAGGGCAATAGCAGAGCTATAACACTGTAAATCAGGAAATGCAAAAATCCAAACCCAGATTATTCTCAGAGAACATGTAGATGGATGGAATTGCTACACTTCATGAAGATCTAATTTTGAATGATCTTATCAAATAAATTATTCAGCTGTCTGGAGTTGCCAAATACTTTTCTTTTCCATCTGCCTAGAAACCTAAGCATGTCCACTTGGGTGTGTAACAGCTGTATTGCCATTCTTTTCTCCTTCTTTTTTTATAATTAGAACAAGTTTTGAAAGTTTTTTATAACTTAATCTCCCTAATGATAGATTTCATGTTTTTAAATTTAAAACACAGAAATTCAGCTGAACATGTAAAAGTCAGAGTAACTAAGATGTAGGTGTGATATTTTAGGACTAGCTAAATCTCATCTTTTACAGCATGATTTATATTTGCTAGTTTCCAGGTGTTTCCTTACTCAGAGAAAATCTCATAATCAGACTCCCTTTTTAAACTTAAGATTAATTCCATATGGCTTTTACCTTTTGCATTAATAGTATTTCTTTCACTTTTAAGGGTCCCCCAGGTCCTCCTGGAACTGCAGGATTTCCAGGCTCTCCAGGTTTTAAGGTATTCAACTAAAGACACATAACTACATGGGATTTGGTCCTTTCTCTAGTTACAGAGCTGATGTCACTCTACATCATTATTTTATGAGCCCCGCTTTTCCTGGCTGCTATTACACTGTTTGCAAGCCTAGAACAGATGTGCTATATGCAGCATGAGACAAACCCAATCCTCATCACCTTTGTGAATGCCCACAACAAAACACCACCAAGTGGTAGAAACCATTAATTTAACGCTGATTGCCCTGGGGATGACTAAAATGCCTTCATTTTCTCATTTTACTGGGGTTTTTTTTCCATAGGGTGAAGCTGGTCCTCCTGGTCCTGCTGGTGTTAGTGGTAGTCCTGGAGAGAGGGGAGAACCTGGTCCTCAGGGAAATGCTGGGCCACCTGGGCCTCAGGTACATTAATAGAACCTGGGACCTAAGAGGTGCTGTCACCTGCTCTTCACAGAGCCCTTTGTTCTGGTCCTGGGTTAGCAGCATTGGTTACTCTGTTAAATTTATTTTTCCAGGGCCCTCCTGGAAGAGCTGGAAGCCCTGGCAACAAGGGTGAAATGGTGGGTACTTTCCACATCTCTGCCATTGCTGCACTCTGTGAGGGCCACTGTTTGGACTGGGTAGAGTCCACCAATGGCACTCTCTCTTCATCTCTGTCTGTTGTTCTCTCTCTGCAGGGACCTTCTGGTATTCCTGGTGCTCCTGGTCTGCCAGGAGGCCGTGGTCTTCCAGGTCCTCCAGGTGCAAGTGGAAACCCTGGGGCAAAAGGCAGTCCGGTGAGTTACTGATGGTATTTACACTGCTTGTACCAACAAATATGGTGGAAGTAAGCCTGATACCATTAAAAAAACCCCATTGATCTTCTCCTATTTACTTGAAATAGTCTAATAAATTATTTTATTATGAAAATAGGAAATTATTTTTATAAATATATAACATATTTTGTTTCATATATCTAGGTGTTGCTATATATAAAGATTATACATAAATATGATGACAATACCTGACAATACCTAATTGCTTTCCTAAATTATCTACTAATTCAGATACAACAAATATACTGCTTCTGTAAAATGGCTACATCAGACAAAATCTGTTTTACAGTCTTATTTTCACCTGTTTTAATTCCCAAGGACTGAGTCCACACTAAACTCTGTGAGTTGTATCTGGTCTTTCACTGTCACTTACCCCAGCAGGCCCTTTTCTTACAGCCTTACACCACATGTAGCTCTTTGTCAGGGACTTTCAACAAAAGACTCAGTGATGTCTGAAATAGCTCAGGAACAGACATAAAATTTTACTCAATGGTGTTTAAGATTGTATCGCTTCTTTCCTTTACTGCATTTTTAAGGAGTCCCAGGGCTTCCACTTACAGGTTCGGACAGCGCATGCTGATTCCGTTGCAGAATGACAAATAAAAAAAAAGGAGTTAATAATTTGAAATATAATGTCTACTTCCTAGTATTTCAGTGTGTCTGGTAGCTCTAGAAAGATGCCCAGCTGCAACTCATAATTTTAATAGGATTTTCTACTTTTTAGGGAGACCCTGGTAAGGATGGTGCAAAAGGAGATCCAGGCCCAAAAGGCGAGCGTGTAAGTGATTTCAAAATGTGTCCAGAGACTTCTTTGAAGGAAGCCTGAACCCTGAATCTTTCCCCATACAAAATCTGTTTGGTTTTTTGGAGACTTCTAACTCACTGATGGGCTTGGTTCTTGTTGCTGCCAGGGTGAAAACGGCACCCCAGGCGCTCCTGGGCCTCCTGGTGAGGAAGGGAAGAGAGGCGCAAATGGAGAACCTGGGCAGAATGGAGTACCTGGAACCCCTGGAGAAAGGGTGAGCTGTGGTACATGACCTTTTGAGCCAAGACAGACACAGAAAATTCTCAAGTTCAGAACACTTCCAGGAGAAATTTGGCTCCATGTCTCTTCTCAGAAAATTCCAGATGTGAACTGGGTTGCAAAACTGGGGAGAATTCTTATCTAGTTTCTCCTCTAAATTGCAGCTCTTGGATTTATCTCAGTTGGAAAAAAAATAATTTCTTTCAGTTTTTGATATAAAAGAAGCAGTGATCTTACATATCTGGAAGCTTTACCAAAAGACTTTTGCTGAGAAGCAATCATAAACTATGAGAACTACAAGGGAAATGAATAATCAAAATTTCAAAATTACTTCTCAGTTAACAAAAATAAACAATGAAAAGAACTTCTGCTCTGGAAAGTGAAATTAATTCTTCTACATTCAAGATATGTCTTTATATCAACACCTCTATTGCTTATACATCTTCAATATCAGTAACAACAGTATTGTCAGGATGTCGTCTATGTTATAATATTTCAACTGCAAACAGGTTTATTGGCTCTTATATTAAATAATTTTCCAAAAATTTAATAATTCTCTCAGAGAAATCCACTAATTGTTTTAATCAAAATAAATAGCGACATGATTACAAATTTTAGATTTCTGTTCCCATCAGAAACAAAGAAAACTGTGCTGATCTATTTGTAAGTGCTAGCTTGATAATTGCTTGCAATGTTTGCTGAAGTTATGAGGAAACCAAAGATGGATAATGAACTAATTAATCATAATAAACATAAATTTATAATTCAAATTTCTTTTATAAAGATAGTAGCAAATATAAATATTAAAACAATACAACAGAGTTCTTCTCAGAACTGAATTAGAGGAAAATAATTGTCAATACTGAATGTGATTTTTCTTTTTTATAGTACTTTAGAAAACACATAAATAATGATTCAGGGCCAGCTAAAAATAGAGGACAGGCTATAATTTCAACAGGAACACTACAATCAAAGGCAAAATAGTTTGCAGCCTTCTTACTACACTGAAATGCCACTTTCATCTCTTTTTTTCCCATTAATTTTCATAATGCTAAGTCTAATGGTAAATAGTTTAGAAGACAACCCAGTTGCTATCACCTGTGTCATACTGCCTGTGATCCATAATTTGTTTTTTATCTGGCAGGGCTCCCCTGGCTTCCGTGGCTTACCCGGTAGCAATGGACTTCCAGGCGAAAAGGTATAAATCTTCCTCCAAAGGAGTCCTCCAAACTTTTGGAGAATCCATGTGAATTTGGATGGACAATTTCAGATTCAATGCTGATTCCCTTGCTGTGGATCTCCTCATCTCTTTCCAGGGTCCTGCAGGTGAGCGTGGCAGCCCAGGGCCCCCTGGCCCCAGCGGACCTGCAGGAGAGCGTGGACAAGATGGAGGCCCAGGTCTTCCTGGAATGAGAGTAAGACAGGACATCTCTGAGGAAATGGGATAAACTCTGTTAGAGATGGCTCATCTGAGCTGATGTGGTAGAGGAGTCCAACCAGAAATCCTTTCTATGAGTTCCTTTAAGCAGCAGTAGCATCCATTCATGGTGGGACAGGTAATGGAGCAGAGTCCCAGGGCATTCCCAGGACACTGCCACAAATGGAGTCAAGAGGCTTTGGGAGGCTCTCAGAGCATGCCAGGCCCTGCCATGAGAAATGCCTCTAATATGAGTCAGCATTGGATGATTTTCTGCCTTAGCGCTTTACGTTTCAGCAAATTCTAACATTAGGTACTTAGGGGTTTTATTTAAATATGTTTATATTTCAGCTATTATGTAAATAGACTTAAATAATTAAATTAAAAATTAATTAAAGTATTTCAATATACATGAGTAATATATTTTTGCTTATTTGTAATTAGAGCAAATAAGCTGTTGGTCAGTTTTTTACAGTACATATCAGTAAGATTTCAGAGAGGGCCTATTGTGTAGATAACATCCAAGTGTACATGGAACGACATTCTGGGAGCTGTACTAAGAATTAACAACTCCTAACAACAAACAGATTGACATTCACAAACCCATCTACAGGCCTCCAGGAGCTAAACAAGATTTTATTGGCAAGGAAAATCAACTATTTAAAATACAACAAAAATAATATTTAGAAATTTAAACAAGTTAATTAAAAAGTGTTGCACATTGTGTTGCTTTCAGGTAGAGGTGTGTAATCAGAATTGTTTCTTTTTTTTTTTTCCGTCTAAATATGGTTTTCTTCCAACATAATGAAAGAAATTTTTTTGTGTTAGTTGATTAATGTCTGGTGTCTTGCTTATATACAAGTCTCAGAAAAAAAAAAAACAATAAGCCCATAATGGCAGAATTTGATTGCTTTCTCCAATTTTCACCCTTCATGGGCTGAGGGAAATGGGAAGATCTTTATTAAAGAGGATGATAACAAGCAATAGTTTCAATATTGAATTGAGACTTCATAATGTGCACTTTAAACTGAAGTATAACACTCTTTATTTTCCTTCAATTTGCAGGGCTTGCCCGGAATTCCAGGAAGCCCTGGAAGCGATGGGAAGCCTGGCCCTCCCGTACGTACATTGTGCAAATATTTTATCCCAGTCCTCCTGCTGACCCAACCCTACCCTAATCCCACAGCACCCACATGACAGGTTGTTATCACAGCCAGATTTATTCCCTCCTCTCTGTTTGCTTTAACTACCAGAGCCCTTTTTATGCTACATCATTGTAAGAGCAGCCTGCAAACTCTGTCATTTGGTGCTGTGCAAAATACAGAGTAGATGGGCCACAGTTGCAGTACAGAACACATAATGAGTTTTGAACACTGTCTCCCCTTCACTCAATGTTGAATGAGTCCAGGGAATTGCTTTATTTCACCTCACAGATGCCACATCTTCCTTTCTTTTTGCTTATTCCAGGGCAACCAGGGTGAATCTGGACGCTCTGGCCCACCTGGCCCTCCAGGCCCCCGTGGCCAGCCTGGTGTGATGGGTTTCCCTGGTCCTAAGGGCAATGAGGTGAGTGGGATTTCTCCTCTTCTGTGCTGATCCTTGATGAGTCAAATGTTAAACTAAATTGCTCCACAGTGGGCTATCTCATTCTGCTGCTTTAGACAATTGTCCACTGACCAGAAACAAGTATTTCAAATGTAGTTTTTCTTTTCTGTAAGGGTGCACCAGGCAAGAATGGAGAAAGAGGCCCTGGTGGACCCCCTGGACCACCTGTAAGTTTTGCTAATATTTTGTTTAATAATGACACAGTATTAATAATAACTTGATGAGACTTACAAAAGTGGTATCATTTTCTAACCATAGCCTAATTTTGTCTTTGAATAGGGTCTTGCTGGGAAGAATGGTGATGTTGGCCTTCCAGGTCCTCCAGGACCTACTGTAAGTGTGGTGGGCCCATCTGAGGCAATGACTGGGGGTCTGGCAGCTACAGATAGAAACTGGGAATTTAGCAGAAGCAAAATATTTTTAATTATATAAATAAATCTCCTTTATGAAGACAAATAAAAGAGCTCTTCTTTGCCATTGTTTTAATGAACGAATATTCAAAACTTTGGTGGGAGAAGCTTGAGTCAGGTGTACTTTGTATAGATTGAAATGAAAAGTCAATTTAGAGCTCTTGGTCTTTTCTAGCAGAAATGTATTGTTGCTCCCTTTTATGTTTATGGCATTTCAAACTCCTGTAAAATTAAAATGTGTCTGCTGAATCACATCTAAGAGTTGGAGTGAAAAGAGCAAAAACCACAACACCAACATACATTGGTTTTTGAGCTTGTGCAATGCCATCATCAGGTGTAGATTAGAGGTGGTGAGGAGGTGTTTATATATTAAAGTGTTCTCAGGCAAGTTCATGGATTTTCTTCCTCATTTGTTTGATTCTAGGGAGCTTCTGGAGAGAGAGGAGAACCAGGACCAGCAGGCCCACCTGGCCTCCAGGTACTGTGTGTTCATTGTTTTCTGATTCTTTTTAATAGAGTAACACACATAAAATTAAATATATATATAGGCATCTGAACATTTATACTGGAGTGCCAGATATCAACCTATTTTGAATAGAATAGAATATAACTGATCAACCACTTTACAAAAGTTACAAGAATGAGTTGGCCACACTTCTTTGTGTTTAAAGCAAAAATCTGAAGATGGAAAAGGCATAACTTATCTGTGTACCATGGGTAATGCTGTTCTTTCATATAGGGATTGCCTGGTGGACCAGGACCAGCTGGAGAGAACGGAAAGCCTGGAGAACCAGTAAGTAGTAAATTCCTTTTTTTTTTTTTTTTAAGTAATAAAAATTAATGAAAAGTTCTTGCTAAATTATGGTTTTAAATTCAGACAGCTCTCAGCTCCCCTCAGAGCAGCAAAGTCTGATTTGGGGGAATAATAGAGGAGTGCCAACATAGTGCCAACCACAGTGTAGATGTACTAAGAAAAGTTCATGGCTAACTTACATTTATTTTCTCATAACCAGGGGCCAAAGGGTGATATTGGAGGACCTGGATTCCCAGGCCCAAAGGTAAATAATAAAGCAAATTTTGTAATGACATAAATTAATTAACAAAATATGAGCCTGAGAACAAAGAATAACTCATTTTTTTATCACAGGGTGAAAATGGTATCCCAGGAGAACGTGGTGCACAAGGTCCTCCAGGACCTCCTGGAACAAGAGGTGGACCAGGTCCTGCTGGCACAGAAGGTGCCAAGGTACCCACAGAATGTTTCCTTTTCTGCTATTCTGCTACCATTTGGGTTAAATTTTTTTTTTTTATAATTATTTTTTGTTACTCCTTAGGGTCCTCCTGGCCCACCTGGTCCCCCTGGAGGCACAGGATTGCCTGGTTTACAGGGAATGCCAGGAGAAAGAGGAGCTTCTGGAAGCCCTGGACCAAAAGGGGAGAGGGTAACACACACACACTTTTGATTTTATGCTGATTTAATGTTAAGTGTCCCACAAGGCACTGGGTTTGTCCATGTCTTCACTTTGGCCTGATTTCAGAGGTGCAGACTCTGTAGCAGCACTGTTGATTTAGCAATGGGATGTGGATTCTAGATATTAAAAAATATGGGATTTCTCCCTCAGTTTAATCCGTGCTAGATACTTTGCTGCACTGGGTGTCTTGGGGGATGGGTACATCAAAACAGTTCTAATGAATCTAATTTATGATGAGAATAGTTCATACCATGGAAAGACAATTTGGCCTGGCTTGATTTTGAATCAATTTGGGTTTTTTTCCTCATCAAAGGATGCAGTATCTGATGCTGAATACTGGGCAAAATATCATCCCCAGTTTCATTAAGGAAACCTGGCTACTGAGAGACCCTCAGTATGAGATCCTCCCCCCCAATTCAGGTTCACCTCCTCATGCTTCCTTTTTGCTCATGGTTTTTGTGTCTTAAAATTCCTAGGGAGAACCTGGTGGTAAAGGTGCTGATGGCCTTCCTGGTGCAAGAGGAGAGAGAGTGAGTATTTAAACATCCAACAGGTTATCCATCAGCTTTACACAGCCAGCTCTTAGAATAGGAGTAACCTCACACTGAATAATACTGTCTAGGACAGCTACAGTTGTTATCTCATTGTGCTTCCCTCCAGCAGTGCAAAACTGGGTTTGTAAACTAAATTAGGCCCAATACTGGTTTTTGTGATTACCACTCCTTGTGTAAACGTAATGGAAATTTTTGGAGAAAGATTGTAGTTGACTGGGACAATGTTTTAGAGGGAAAGAAATCATGTTTTAGAGGGAAAGAGAAAATCTACCTGACTGATGTTATAATGAATCACAAAAAGACATTGGTAGTAAATATTCTCATACAGAATATTCCTGCAGGTTACTAAATATGATATATGTATACATCTATATAGCAAATACACATAAAATAGGCACTTGAAATACATACATCTATCAAATCACCACCTGCAGGCAGTATATACATGAAAGTAATGAGGGATGACAAATGTACAAATGCAGCTTGGTTGAGTTGTAGGAAATATAAAAAATTTATTTCTGACCATAAGGTACAGATTAAATTTTCAGGAAAGAAATAACTCAGGGAGCTAGCCAGGAGATGCTGAAGAAATGTGGATCAACTATCTAACTGGAAATTAGGGCAACAGGTCACTTTTATTGTAGACCAGTGAAAGGGACCTATTAATTTCAGGTGGTTTTGGATTAGGTTTGGATGGTGGGGAAAAGAAAGAAATCGCTCAGTTGGAGATCTCTCACACTGCAAAGTGGTGTGATTTCAGAGCATCACTCCAAAACGTGGTGTGCAGATGCACTTTGGCACTGTAACTTGCTTCATTTAAGTGTCTTTGGCAACCTGCTTACACTGAAACACAAACACTATTGATCAAAACAGAAGAGTTTACACTGTCATATTTTGATACAAAATACATAATTTTCCTATTTTCCAATTGTTTAGGGCAATGTAGGTCCCATTGGCCCTCCTGGTCCTGCCGGCCCCCCTGGAGATAAGGTAAAGCACGTTCACAAAGGGGTTTGGACTGTAAGGAGTCCCAGGGGTGGCTGTCTCAGGGAGGAAGACAAACACCCCGTGACCATCCTTGTTCCCTGCAGGGAGAGACTGGCCCAGCAGGTGCCCCTGGCCCGATGGGTTCCCGTGGAGGTCCTGTAAGTGACAGAACTTTTCTTCCTGTATAACCTCACCATGGCTCCTCTTGCCTGCTGTGGATATCAGTGCTGCACCAAAACTATCAGCAATACTTTTGGCTTGGGTTGTAAATAAGCCAAGCACATTCAGCTCCTGTTGACTCTTGGGATTTATAAGTACCAAAGGCTTCAGAAAATCAGGGCTTTTAACATTGCAAAGGGATCAGAGGGCTGTGGTGACAGAGCAAGGCAGGAGTGTGAGCAACAGTCATGTCCATCTTGATTTAAAGTTATGTAAACTTTCAGAAATATTCTTTTTTGTGTTTATTTTTTTATATTTAACACTCTGGGATCTCAGTTGAACAGTCAGGGCTCATACAGGTGTAGCTGAGTTAAGTTTACCACATTTTAGACATTTATCAGTTAATTCCTGAACAGCTCTGTTTAGTTCTTTGGAGCAAAAGTTGTTTTGGATCAGATGTGTGGGGTTTTTCTCCAAAGGCTGGTAAGACAAAGAAACTTCAGCAGCCTTAACAGCAGCATTCTCTAACGTTTAAAGTGAAGTTTATCTTTCTAACATCTTCCATTGCTGACATGTGGTTTTCTACAGGGTGAACGAGGAGAACAAGGTCTTCCTGGGCCTGCTGGCTTCCCTGGAGCCCCAGTAAGTGTCTGCACTGCTCTTCCTGCACTCCTCAGGCACACATAGGACAATATGGCTTTGTCCTTCCCCTCCTGCAATGGGGCAGTACAGTTCAACTGCATTCACACAATTTAATAGTTACTTCAGATGAGTACCTGGACAGCATTTCTTGTCACAGTATCATCTGCTTTTTTTAGTGGTAATATAACACTATAATTTTTCTACAGGGCCAAAATGGAGAGCCTGGTGGCAAAGGAGAAAGAGGCCCCCCTGGTCTGAGAGGAGAGGCCGGGCCCCCTGGAGCAGCTGGTCCACAGGGCGGCCCTGGTGCCCCAGTAAGTGTTTGCTGTTCCTTGTAGCTGTGGAGAGGTTTCTTCAGCCCTCCCTCAGTCTCAGTGGGCCCAAGTGCAAGGAGATGAACTGCCTGAAACTTAGTGTCACTTGCTATAATTTGAATCTTTATACAATCCTTTGCTTTATTTACTTCCTTCCGTGTAGGGTCCACCTGGTCCCCAAGGAATAAAAGGAGACCGTGGATCTCCTGGTGGGCCTGTGAGTATCTCTCCTACTTAGTCACTGCTAAATGCCTCTATCTATTACAAAAAATGTTACCTAAATGAAAAATAAGAACTTCAATGACTATAGTATTTACAGTGCAAGAATATTTAAAGTGTTCTAGAAGGAGTAATTAAAGTAGAAGTCTATAGTGATCTGGATTACTTCAATTTTAATATAAGGTGCCAAAATAGCTTTTGACACAATGACCCAAAGCTCTACAATGGTTTATCTCAACAGTTATTAAATTTACTTGCCATCTTTGCCAACTATCTCAAATCCCATTAACTCAAGTTTAAGGAGAGTCTGTGACCTCCTCTTACAAAAAAAAAAAATTGACTTTTTGTTCCGTGTCAGGACATTTAATTCAGGTTTCAAACAAAACATGACTATAATTTAAACACAGCAGGTATGTAAAAATCAATTTTTTCCTGTTTTTCCAGTTCTCAGAAAATACCAACTAAAAGTATTGATCTCCTCTAGGGTGCTGCTGGTTTCCCTGGTGCCCGTGGTCTACCTGGTCCCCCTGGTAACAATGTAAGTTGGCTTATCCCCTTTTTCTTTTAGTATTACTTTGTGGATACATTCAGACATATATTAATATATTATGCAAAAACATTCTGAACATGACATTTGTACTTCAGAAAAAAAATCTGCACAAAAAAGTTTATCCTCCTTATGGTATGGAATAGAAAGCAGAATTTTAATTAAGGTACCATTAGAGCCAATGCAATTCTTTCCATTCATTGGCTCAGCTAAAACTGTAATGAAAGCCATTTCATTCTGTACATGTCCAAGACAACATATTAAAGGCATATGGCAGGAGTGATTCAAGAAAGCAGAAGGGCCTGCAGCCTATTTCCAGTTTCTGTGGTAGAGCCATGAGTAAGGAATGTGTACCCTGTGTAGGATGCATTACAGGCACTGGGCATCCAAAATGTGCAGGTGTACGTCCAGACAGCAGGGATAAAAAATGCCAGCTGTGAAAGGGATACATGAAAGGATTCTCTTACTACACCAGATCAGATTTGGGTGCACGGGGCTGGACCCCAAATCTGCCTTCAGGCAATGACTCAGGTCTGGCTGGCTTTCATGAGACCAATGCCAGTGCATGTGTGCAGCTCACGCTTTCCTTCTTAAAACTCCTTACAGGGTAGCCCAGGTCCCCCTGGTAACGCAGGCCCTGCAGGCAAGGATGGGCCTCCCGGACCCCCTGGCAGTTCTGGTGCTCCTGGAGGTCCAGGACCTGCTGGAATCAGAGGTGAGCCCGGCGCACCAGGAGAAAAAGGGCCCCCAGGAGCCCGAGGAGAAAGGGTAAGTGTCCCTTCAACCAGGAGACAGGGATTATGTCTGTCCAGAACAAGCAGTCACCTGTGGAATGTTGAAGGTGCTCCCACTGACTGCAGCAATCTTTTCTCAAACAGGGGGCTCCAGGTGAGCCAGGCCCTCAAGGCATCGTTGGCGGCCGGGGGAACACGGGTCTGCCGGGCCTGCGTGGCCCCAGCGGCCCACCCGGGATGGCAGGGGCCAAGGTGAGAGCCCTCCACTGCACCTACAGCCTCAACACAACCCCAACCCTGCTGCTAAAATTAGCATAGAGAGGCAAAAACTGCTAAAAATAGCTTAGAGACACAAAAAGTAAGGAATGTGTTGGGGGTGTTGGGGGGTTGAATGTTTTCTAGGCCAGAGATGGGAGAATTTACAGTTATTTGTGTTTACATGCATAAGATCAGGCTTTTAAATGGCTGGTATCCAGCTGCTGTAGGATGTGAGGTTGTATTTCGGATTTTATTATATATATTGTATATCTAGGAGTATATTACCCACTCCACACACACTTTGGGAGGGTCATGAGGAGGAGGAAACTGTGACCTCTCCTGGGTACAAGATCCAAGTCATAGTCTCACCTACCACTTATTGTTTACCCTTGCTTAATTCTCAATATGTTTCTTGCTTAAATATTATGACCCAAACAGAAAAGTACCCTCACCTCCCTTGAGAAAAGGTAGGGTGAGGCTTGGTTTGTATTTTATCACTTATGTAGTGATAGACCAGCATTTTTTGGTTAACAGCTTTGGCCACTGTTTTTGGGCATAAGAAGAGACATATCTGTTTATTATTTCTTAGTTGTCAGTTAATAAGGAACATTCAATGGCCTTGCACGAATATTACCAGCACTGAAAAGAAACCAGTTTGGCCAAGTTTCTACCTCTTGTTTTGTGTATTCACAACCAGGAAAGCCACATTGGCCCATCACTTCATTAGGTCTCCAAATTCCCAGCACAGTCAATAAGATGCAAAATGCACTGGTGTGTCCTAACAACATTATCTGCAATGGAATCCTTTCTCTTTTTGTTCAGGGTGAAGATGGCAAACCAGGCACCAATGGTATCCCAGGAGAACGCGGTGCTCCGGGTCCCCAAGGTCCTATTGGACAAAGAGGCTTACCTGGAGAGCCTGGCAGAGATGTGAGTGGATGGGATTTCCATGCTACCTTGTGAGTTACAAATGGGAGCTTTTGGGGGCAAATATGCTTTAAGGTTGACAAGGCAGGGGCCTGGGCAGATTCTGCCCTCCTGTAAGATGTGGCCTCCTGTCCCTGCTATCCCATTCCCTGCCTGCAGACATCATCTGTCTCGCTTGGAACTGCACTGCCTACAAAATAATGCAGGTCTTACAGGTCTTTTAGGAGCCACTCAACCTCCCTCTTGAAACCACTCCAACTCTTCCCTCTTGAAAACTTTCTTTGATGAGTATTGTTCAAGCTTACTGGGAAACAAGCTGTCTACTGGTCATGCAGTTTATGAACAAACTGTGCCACTCTGTTTTGCAGGGTAACCCTGGCTCCGATGGCTTGCCTGGACGTGATGGATCCCCAGGAGGCAAAGTAAGAAATCCCCAGTATCCTTAGACTGCCCACCAATGAGACATGAACTACATTAACTACATATGCAATCTATATGCTATGTAATTTGTTCCTTGAACCTGCTGTGCTCCACTGAATATACTCCTTATATTAAGTTCTATAAAACATGATGTTTATTACCCCTTACTATCTTCAGGGTGACCGTGGTGACAATGGCTCTCCTGGCCCTCCAGGACCCCCTGGCCATCCTGGACCTGCAGGTAATGCTGGTGCACCTGGAAAATCTGGTGAAAGAGGATTTCAGGTAAGACCAAAGTAAATGGATTACTGCTTACTTACATACCCTTCCTAGGCAAAGTCCATTTCATTCAGGAATAGAGAGGAAGTTTTAAAGAGTTTGTTATTGTCAAAGTTTCTTGATATCAAGGACTGGTTCTACAAGAATATCCAGAAGAAAGAAATCTTAGAGTTTATGTTCTGACAACTTGAAGAAATTAAGCCCAAAATTAATGTACTCCATAGGATGCCAAAAAGCACATCATCCCACCAGGCCCTGTCCTAATTTCCATCCCATCTGGTGCTCATGTAGCACAAGCAATGTGTTATTTATTTAAACTAAGGGAGTAACTTTGGAAGCCCTCAAGTTATTTCTCAGGAGTGCTGACACCAGCACAGTGAGCACCTCACTGAGAGAGGGAAGAAAGGCTGTAGTGCCTGTGTACAGATCAGAGCCTACAGGCAGCTGAGAAAGGCTGACATTGGTACAAAAACGGCCTGGCCAGGATTCTTGCTGATTCTAGTGTGTGTGGAGCTTCCCCTTGTTTCCCAACACCTGCTGGCTGTGAACATACAGCTTATCTGGAAATAAAGAGGTGGGCTAAGCAGTTCCAAGTGATTCACACCTTCTCATTCTTACCATGTCACAGGGTCCACCTGGCCCTCCTGGCTCTACTGGTCCTGCTGGTGCTCGTGGTCCTGCTGTAAGTCATATTTAAAGTATTTGTGATGTTATCCATTCATTATTTCCTGTTATATGGGCAATGCTCTTATCTGCTTCTATCTTCCTTTTATTGCAAATCTACCCTGACAGGGTCCTCAAGGTCCTCGTGGTGATAAAGGTGAACCTGGTGAACGAGGCAGCAATGGCATAAAGGGTCACAGAGGGTTTCCTGGTACCCCTGGTCTCCCTGGTCCTCCTGTGAGTATTTTGCATTGGATTGGGAATTACAGCTGATCTTAGCTTCTGTGTTTAGGCCCCAGGCACCTAATTAACCTTAGCTAATTTGATGGGAATCCATGAAAATTTGATTGTCAGATGTTTCACAATCCAGATTCCCTGAATCAACCTGACATAAGCATAATTATAGATCTGGAAGAAGCTGTTAGGAAGTAAATATGGGTTTACTACAACCCTTTCAATAAAAATTTCTTATATGTTCTTTTATAATAAAATCAGGCTATTCCTGATTTAATTATGAAAGAGAGAAATAGGGGTTGGAATGCCTATGTCTGTTAGAAATCTATCCTAGACAGACAACTAAAGCTACTCAGAGTCCAAATACATCTCTTCTGCCATGTATCTTTTATAGAAAGTAATACTGGGGCAAAATGGGCAGGAAATTGTAAACTACTGAATTCCATACTCTTTCTATCCCTTTCTTACCCTAAAACATGCATTATCATTTGAACACTGCTAAGAGAACAGAAGGGCAAGAATAGAAAGGCATGCCATTGATTTTTATGACCAGGAAATATTTAAGAAGGGATTTATTCTAAAGAAATGTATGAATAACCCCCATGATCCAAGTGAGAATCAAGAAACCAAAGCTCACTCAATTAACATACCAAAGATGGCACCAGTACCAACTTATTCAATAAGACAATAGAACCTGCAGTCTAACATATCACATGAGGAAAAAAAATGATAAATTCTCATTTGATGATAGACAACTTTTAAACAAATGGCTTAGTTCTTTGCACTGCACATGCAAAACAAATCTGTCAATGTATTTGAAATCATGAATGTTTATCAAATTATTTCAATAACATTACTGGTAATATTATTAAAACTGCAGCACTTTGGCTATAGCTATGTATTTTTATGAATATTAGGGTTCATCCAAAGCTCATTGGTGTCAGTTGGCTTTCTTGCATTTTGGATAGCACATCTCTATATAAAAACATGTAAGAGAACATTCAATATTTTTTTTCTGATTAAAGAATGACCATCATTCTCTCATGCCTTACACAGCCTTTTTATAAGGGTGTGTTTTGTATAATCATGAAGACATTTTCAATGTCTTGATTTAAGGCACATGCTGTTAGTTGCAAGATATTACTAGGAGGTGTATGACTGACTTTTCCTTTTTTTTAGGGTCCCCTGGGTCCACAAGGTGCAATTGGAGGTCCAGGAGCTTCAGGTGCAAGAGTAAGAAAAACTGCTTACTCAGCCTATCTGCAAGGAAAATTCAGACTGTTCAGTTAATATAGACATAGATACAAACATAAATTTTAATTTGCCATCTTAACAGACAGCAGCTGAAGAAAGAAAAAACACCTGAGAAATCATACAGAAATATTTGAAATACCTCACAATGTATTTCTGAATTATCTGATAAACTATTCTGTGTTCTTCATTGTTCTAGGGTCCCCCAGGCCCAGCTGGGCCACCTGGAAAAGATGGAACCAGTGGCTACCCAGGTCCAATTGGTCCTCCCGGCCCCCGCGGTACCAGAGGCGAAAGCGGCCCTGCCGTAAGTAAATGGTGCAAACTCACACAGGAAATCTTTGGGAACATTCATGAAAAAGAGGATGCTCAACTCTAAATAGCTCCCTCAGGAGCTCTCGATTTCATGGACAAGATTTGTGGCAGGAGGTTATCTAGCTGCCAAGGCAAAATCCAAAGCCATGCAGCTCGTTTGCAGTTTGGTGGTCTCAGCTGACCACTGGCTTTTCTGCAAACAATGGAATATCCTCCTCTCAGTTTCCTTTTGGGTCTGGGAAGCCATGGAATGGGGTTCCTAGACTGCTCTAGAGAGGCTAGAGCTGTCACAGTCACCTGCTAAAGCCAAGAAATGGTCATTCTCTGGATTTTAGTGGAAAGGGCTCCTTCTCAAAGCCCACACATAAAGATGGTCAAATAAATTTTAAGATGGTCAATAAAATTTTAAGAAAATAAAGGCCTGGAAAATCTATTAAACAGATGTTTATACATCTGTTTAAAAAATTAATTAATGAATTAATTAATGAATAAATAAACTACATATTTGTGTAAGAATTTTCATTTTTTTAAGACTACGGCCCACACAGACTTTTAGTTTTAACCTGTTCACTATTTTTTTAGGGTCCACCAGGGCAGCCTGGTCTTCCTGGTCCTGCTGGACCTCCTGGCCCTTGTTGTGGTGGTGGTGCAGCCGCCCTGGGTGCTGGTGAGAAAGGTCCAGTTTCCTATGGGTACGAGTACCGAGATGAGCCCAAGGAGAACGATATCAATCTGGGTGACATCATCTCCTCCATGAAATCCATTAACAACCAGATTGAAAACATCATTAGTCCCGATGGGTCACGGAAGAATCCAGCTCGCAACTGCCGAGACCTGAAATTCTGCCATCCCGAGCTCAAGAGTGGTATGTTTAGTTTTTATTTTCACCAGTGGTAGCAGGTCTTGGACATTGTTTTGGTTTTCTGGTTTTTCTAACTTGAGAATTTAAATGCGGATATCTTCCATAAAAATTTGACCTTTTTTCAAACAAATGTCATGAAAAAGATGATAAACGTAAAAACAATTTTAACATTATTTAACTATAAAAACTATTTAACTATATTTACACAGAATATATATTTGACTTCAACTCTACTCTTTGTGTCCTTAGAAGTGAACATATATTTAAACCATTTTAGGGGAAAAATAAAAACATCACAAGTTTGAAATTTATTCCAAATTTCATTCCCCTTAGAAAATTCACATGAACTCAGTATCTTTTTGTGTCATCTTTTTTTCTTTGGCATCTCTTCTGTTAAAATTAATACATTTCCTGATTTGGCTCAGAAATCTCTCATATAAATAAGGTTTATCATCATGTAGTCAGATTCTTCTCCAAAATATTAAGCCCCTTAACATTTTCCATTATCTCTAGGAGAGTACTGGGTTGATCCTAACCAAGGCTGCAAGATGGATGCTATTAAAGTCTACTGCAATATGGAAACTGGTGAGACCTGCCTCAATGCTAACCCCAGGACTGTGCCAAGGAAAAACTGGTGGACCAGTGGAAACAGTGGAAAGAAACACGTTTGGTTTGGAGAGTCTATGAATGGAGGCTTCCAGGTGAGAAATGAGCACAGTTAACAGCCCAGCTTGGGTGTACTAAAACAAACGCAACACACTAAAAAATAATTCTGAAATTAAACTGAGACAATTAGTATGTGAAAAAGTCCTCATGTGGGCTGAACATAGACATGACTGAACAAACACTCTTGCCTATGTTGGTACTCTGCAGTTCAGCTATGGAGATCCTGAGCTCCCAGAGGATGTCTCTGAAGTTCAGCTGGCCTTCCTGCGCATCCTCTCCAGCCGTGCCTCCCAGAACATCACCTACCACTGCAAGAACAGCATTGCCTACATGGACCACGACAGTGGCAATGTTAAAAAAGCTCTGAAACTCATGAGCTCTACAGAAAGTGAGATCAAGGCTGAAGGAAACAGCAAATTCACATATGCTGTTCTGGAAGATGGCTGCACTGTAAGTAAACAGGAATTTAGTGCTGTAGTTAATGAATAATTCCCTCTAGATGACTAGACCCATAATAAAGGAAGAGAGGGTTGCATGGCCTGGGTAAGGAAAGGACACCGCTACGGCTAGTAGGGGGAACCTAGATTCTGTGCACCTGAAGAGCAATTCCTGCAGCAACTGTAGGAAGTGAGGTGCACTTCCATTTAAATCTGTGCTTTATAGATATCTCCTTGCTTTAGAGTCAATGTCAGGGAAGTCACAGTCACCAAGTTTTCATCCATCCCCTGTCAACTCTAAAACTAGTCATACCAAACCAAGGCTAGCTGGTTGAAGCCATGGGCTGCAGTTATGGGAAGGGGCAAACACAGTCATTTTGCAGATCTAACATTGCATCCCTGCAGCAGAAAGTTCTGGAGGGAAGCAGGAACATCCCTGAGTGTGCAGGTCTGACAGCACCTGCAGCCTTTTCAGGAACAAATGGACAACTCTAATGCTGTCCATGAGTTTTGCCTCCTGGGGTCATTTCCACAGAGACAGCAACCAGTCTTCAACAGGCTGAGAGGGTTTGTTACTACAGGAATAGGAAATCTGAAGGCTGATAACCTGTGGGATGACTGCCATGTAGGCCAGCACTCGTGTCTCTAACAATTTTTCTTTTCTGTTTAACTTCACAGAAACACACTGGTGAGTGGGGTAAAACAGTTTTCGAATACAGGACGCGCAAGACCATGAGGTTGCCGGTGGTTGATATTGCACCATTAGATATTGGTGGTCCTGATCAGGAATTTGGCGTGGACATTGGCCCAGTCTGCTTCTTATAAATCAAAGATCCTGCTTTTTCTGAAACCCCAGCAAACAGATTCACACTCCAACTGTGCTCCTTTGTTTCAGCCTTGTCAGCTAGTACAGGTGCCCATCTGTATCCCAGTTATTTATTAACAAAATTTCTGGGGGAAAAATCAATTTGATATCAAGGATTGGTTGGTTGTTTTTTTTTTGCTATTACACAAAATACAGTAAAAATGCTTTTTTTTTGCTCTATTTTTTTTACCGAATTCCATCTTCAAAACATGTCTCCGTGGTGCTATAATGAAACTTCAACACTTAATAAAACAACACTGTGTTCTATTAGTTGAATGTTAGCCAATTTACAAAGCACTGATTGCTCCCAGTACCAAAGTTTACCCTTCTTTCAAGATGCAGTCCATAAAGCTAGAACGACCTCCCTGTTTCAACTACCTCAACATGGACAGAAACCGGGATGTGTCTGATGAGTCAAACCAAAAATCAGTCAATTCAATCAAAATGCATTGGACCCAGTGGTCAATTCCGGGGATTCATTTGGTACAAAATTGTTTATTTCTGTACTGATTAGCTGTGAAAGGTACAGTTTATCTTAAGAGTTTAATACCTTAATGTCAGTAGTCACCATAATTTTATTGTTGGATTGTATTCTCTTGTCAAAGGTGCTTCTCTACTTTCCTGTCATTGCTGGTCAAGACCACTAAAATTAGGGAAGTGTAAAAGACTAATATGATGGTGCTAATGTATTTTTCACTCCTAACTCTGCAAGTCAGGGTTATTGACTTGCTCAAAAAAGCAAAAAGTTAAAGGATATAAAGCAATTGTAAATGTCTCCTGTCAAAGATTGTCATTGGTATGTCATAGTTGAGAATTTTCTCCCTTCACTCTGTAAAAGTCAATAAAGATGCAAAATTGTGAATTTCTTCTGTCACATTAACACATTTATAGTGTTGAAGGTTAACCATCTTTGTAAGCTTTTATATGGTTGTTGGTCTATTCCTTACAGAGACACATAATAAAATATCTTAATAAAATTTCTTGTTGTTTCATAAAACTGACTTTATTTTTTAATTTTACTATTTCTGCCTTCATTGAAACCAATTAACAAGGCAGGACACAACTCTGGTACCGCTATGATTTTTCAAAGATCAGTTCCTCTGTTTGAAGGAAACCTGGTAATTCTAAGGAATGCAGTTTATGGTGTACTAGTATGAAATTTTCTCTTTCTTGCTTTTTCTACTCCTCTGCATCCAGCAGCTCACATTTGCAAGCACAGGGAGCATCGCCATCAGCAGGGATTCAGACACCATCAACCCAAAGCAGGGCCCAGGCACCAAGGCAGGTCAGTTTTGAGGAAATAGAAGATCTTAACCTCCCTTAATCCAAGAAACCTGCCTCAGTCTGAATAACCAGGCAGTCACAGGCTACCAGCCTTTTGGGGGCAGCTTAGACAAAGGGCTTAAGGCTCCCACAAGGCAGGCCAGAAGCACCAGGCTTTTGAAAAAGCTTTTTATGGCCAATGGGGCTGTACAACTCAGTCATCCCCAGATCCTAGCAAAAACTTAAGGAGCAACAGTGGCCACAATAACATTTAGGGAGCAACAGTAGCTTGTCCGTGACTAAGCTTGAGGCCAGAATAAGGAACTAAACAGCACCACGGAGCCCAGGCCAGGAAAGCTCTCCCACAGTCAAATGCTGAAAATGCCACTCAGCCTTTCCCATGGAGCAAGGGCAGAGCCTGTCCCTACATCAATATTGCACAGCCCAGGACCATTAAAGATACTCTAAAACAAGATCAGATAGCAAAAGTTAGGGATTTAAAAAAAATCAAGTTCTTAAAAGTTCTCATTGACAATACGGGTCATTCATCCTCAGAGAATGCTTTCTAATTAGCCAAAGCAAGAAAAAATGAGCAAATAAATCCTGGTTTTTACAAAATCTCACCAGATTTAGGACTGAACCAAGACATTGCCCTGCTTTGGCACTGAAAATTTGGACATGCTCACACAGAAGGAAAACAGAGAGGCTCTGGGGAGGCCCTGACAGCACAAATGCAGCATCACCACAGACATGACTGTACTTAATGCAGCATATAACAGCAGTTCCAACAATTCATAATAAGTACTGGCTCTTGCAGGAAACCTCCTCATTTGATGGTGAAAATAAATTACTGTTTATGGAAAATGCAGGTTACATGTACAAAATAATATTAATTTGACATCAATTACATGGTAGGAAGCCTTTGATTGGAGTTTTATAAAAACAGCTGGTAAGAATGCTGGCTAGTGGAAAGCTGCATTGGAAACACCTGTTCTTAATTGCCATGGCAGAAGAAAATAGCCTTTGCAATCCCCAGTGCTACTGGGGCTGGGAACAATGACTCAACACTAAAACTCAAGCTTTGGGGGCTGCTTTCTACAGCACACACATTCATCAAGTCTTCCATTAATGATGCCTAATTATGAAAGTTGATTTTCTGGAACATTTGTAGAAAGCACAAAGAAACAACCAAGACCACCACAAAATATTTACTTGATGTAAAAGCCTTCATTTTTTTCAGAGCCACTAAGTAAGCTGCCAAGGCTGTCACATATCTGTACTTTTATATCACCACATTACCACTTGGGGAAAACAAGAAAAAATCAACAATAACAACCACAAATATACAAAAAAAAAAAAAAAAAAAAAAAAAAAATTAAAAAAAAAAAGGCCAAATAAAACCCAATTTAAAAAAATCCAACCTACCAAACAAGCAGACAAACTAAACCCTGCCACAAAAAAATTGCCTGAATCATACCAAGAGTGCAAAGTATTACTGATTTATGTTTCAATATTGCCTTGAAACTTCACTTTTCCAATTACTCTCAGCTCATCACCTGAAAGTGCAGCTCATTTGCAGGACACCAGAGCTTTTTCTTCTGTTGGAGTCGATGGCACGGGGACTATTTCAACAACTCCTTTCTGAACTTTTCAAATTGAGATTGTGTTTAAAGCACTCCAAAAAACAGCAGAAATCCAGCAAACCCTACTCCAACAGAAGGACTTTGCTATCTAATTAGACCCTACTTGTTAACAAATTGTAAACACCTGTGACTCATTCCTCACCCAGTGTCCTCTTCACTGGCTTGTGGAAAAAGCAGTTTGGGTTTTTTTGCCGTTCCTAAAGATATTTTCATATTCCTCACAGAACTGACAACAGCTTTACAAGAAAGCTGGTCTGTTGTTTGAGGTGTTCCCTTTGTGCACAGAAGTTCTCCCTTGGGGCAGGGTTTAACACAGGTGATTCTCAGCTGTAATTCATCATACTCTTCCTGTTTCTTTCATATTTATTTCATACATTAAGAAGCATTACCATTGATTTTAACACAGGCTGAATTTCTGAATTTACAGCAGGTAAAATAGGCAGGCTAAAAACAGTCTAAATGTTCTGGTACTCAGATAGCAATTCTGCCCAAACAGGCTCCTTGTGGACATTCTGAACTCTGCAGCACTTGACTGAAATCACACCCTCAACAAAACCTTTCAACCCCCAGCAAGCAAACTGTGGCATCCTGGACACAATAACCCAATATTATGTATTTCTTTCTAGCATAAACACACCAGATGGACAACAACATCTATGGATTCCCAGTTTCTCTGGCATTTTCTACTTCAGCCATTGAATTGCTGACTGTTACCCTTTGTCATGATCTTTAAACTATAATACCAACATTGTCTAACTATAATTTTATTATATTTATATATTTTACTATATATTTTTACTGTATATTTTTACTGTATATTTACTATATATTTTTGTATTTACTATATACTTTGCTATATATATTTTATTTATATACTTTACTACATATTTTACTATAATTTTCAGCCATGAAAAACATTTTTAATATATAATACCAACATTGTAATTTTTACCAACTTTTTTTAAAACTATAAATTATGATTTTTAAACTATAATACCAACATTGTCTAATATAATATATATATAATTTTATTATATTTTTATATTTTACTATGTATTTTACTATTTTTACTATATATGTATTTTACTATATATTTACTATATTTTCTTTATATTTACTATATATACTTTACTATATATATTTTATTATATTTATATATTTTACTATATATTTTACTATAATTTTCAGCCATTGAAGTGATGATTGTTACCCTTTGTCATGATTTTTAAACTATAATACCAACACTGTCTAACTATCATTTTTACCTTGTTTTTCCTATGATATTTGTATACTTGCAGGAAATCTTTTTTTCCTTGATTAGCATTTCTAAATTTTCATTTAGTTTAACTTTTCCTTTTGCAACTGTTTTATCCTCTATCTTCCTGGAATCCTCTCTCAGCAAGACCAACTGCCTTGTGAATATTGAATCCCCAGTATAGCCTCAAGTTCCTGAAAAAATTAATTAAAATATCCATAGATTATGAGTCTAATAGCTACTATGCTCAGTCTCAGGCAGCTAAAGGGGAGCCCTAGGAGCCCTCACCCTACAGTAGGAGAAAAAAATCTTAGTTTTTTGCTCTTAATCCATCTTTAGACTTTTTACTTGCCTCCATAGAGGGAAAAAACCCATAAAAATAAAACCTTTCTTCCTAGTTAGTCTAAAACTGAGGTGCATAAATCCAAAACTGTGGCTTGAACAAAGCCTCTCACCCAGAGAGGGCTGAAGCCATGAATTCCCTGTTTGCCTTCCTTACATTTTAAGCCTCCAGAACTGCTCAGTATAAACTGATCTTGAAGAAAACACCAACACCTGCTTTCAAGCATTTAAATTTCAAGCTGACATGGAGAAAAGAAGAAAATATTGTAGTCCACATAGTTGAAAGAGAGGGATGAAGCTGAGTGAGAGGCAGAAAAAAACAATGAAAGAAGCTGCCCACAAAGTAGTGAGACTGATACAAGAAATCTCTATTTCTGATCTTCAGCTCCTCATTCTGTTACACCAGCTGATCTCATTTACTTCACAGCACCATATTCCCATGGCTCTCTGAGAGAAGAAAAGAAACAAGAGGAAAAAGCCCTTCCTCAAGGAGTTTTTCAGGACATATCAATGACTTTAAAACATCACTAATTTAGCCTTTGGTATTACCTTGGAATTTGCCTTTCCAGGTAACTGCAAGTTGTCATCTGAGGGTGGAGCTCTTTTGTAGGACACCAGAGCCTTTCTTCCAGTGAACGTGAGTATCCCATGGTCTGTGGTACAGAGACTACTGCAAAATCCCATCTTGTTGGTTTTTTTTACAAAAATTATGTGTAAAAACGCTAGAACATGAAAAGAATCCAGCTAGCCCTTGTCTGAGTGAAAAACTTTGCTAGCTGATCAGGCCCTAATTGCAACCAAATTGTAAACACCTGTAACTCAGTGTGTTACACCCTCAGCTTCCCCTGGGAGAGAGGCAAGGCTTCTCCCTGGCCACCATGGCTGGCAGCTGCTGTAAACTCCCCCCAAGTCCCCTCTCCCAGCAGTAATTTGGCACCTAAAACCAGGCCAGGGTAAAGCAGCACTTAGAGTGGACTCATGATGGTTTCTGGATTTGAGCAGCTGCCAGGAATTTCTTCTGGAAGCTGGCAAAGTGTCAATACCTTTCCCTCCTAAAACAAAAGAAATCAACTTTTAAATAAGCATTGGGTGCAATTTGCAACCCTTCTTTTGTTGTGGTTTCAGGTAAATAGTATTAAGCCTCTGTTTGCAGGCAGCAACCTGGAGGAAGAGCTGTCTACATGAATTTTGAATTAGTAAAGGAGAAAGTTCTCCCCAACACTTTGCCATGCTATGGCTGTCCTGATAGCTTCACTAGGAAAATGTAAGGTCCATTATTCCTTGTCAGGTGCATGTTATTCATACAGACTGGAAAAAGGTGTTTTTTTGGAGGACTGGTTATTATTTATGGCAATAAGACAGCATTACTGTAGTCATTAAATTTGAATGTGTTTCTTATACAGATTTCATACTCATTTCAACCAAGACCAAAAGCCTGATGGTTCAATAAAATATCCAGTTCTTTGCACCAGAAAAAAAGCTGGGTTTAGCAAACTCCATATTTAAACCAAGTGCCTCTCTTCTGGAAATTTAATGAAATACATAATGTTGCAAATATCTTAAGCTACAGTAATGTATGAATTTTTTTCATCATGATCTAATATTGTAATTCAACATGTGCTTGTAATCAGATGTCCTCAACTATGATCTTAAAAAAAAAATAAATCTGTACATACTTCTGTTTAACATGCTAGAAGAGAAAGATATTTTGTAGGTTTTAGGATTTGGGAGATGAAGAGATGCTTTCTATGTTTTTGCCTACCTGTTTATTGGGAGGAAGCAAAAACTGGCTCACACTACACCGTGGGATTGCTGTTCTGGGATGGATGAAATCCACCAGAGCAAAATCCTGGTGGGTCTTGTCTTCCCAACTGCTCTTCATCCTGCAATAGCTTCACCCTAGAGTGTTGTCTAGAAAGACTGACTGTAACCCACAGTTTCCCCATCACAGCAGCCCTCTGGCTTGAGCTGGCTCCTTCTGAGAAAGCCACTGATTCTTTTTTTATTTTTTTATTTTTTATTTTTAATCCTGCAGTCTTATCTGGCAAATCTATGCTTATCCAAACTTTCTCTTCTTTCAGTACACCCCTTAGCCATGGACATCTCTAGATTGAAATTCAAGTTTTATTGTTGAGTCCACATCCACTGAGAAGGCAGTCATTGAAAGGTCATTCCTTGAGGCATTGGAGTTGTGCTTCCTGTGGGTTTTTGTGAGTATCCCTATTGTAGCTTGCATTTCAGCTTCACTGTATTTGTTATAACATCTCCAAGGTACCTGGAAAAGTCTGCTCACTCCTCAGTTTGGGTGCATCTGTAAAGCAAGGATCAAATTCCTAGCAGGAAATGGCTGACTTGATATGTGTCAGCTGCAACAAAGTTCATTTTCTTCCCAGTACTGCCTTGGGATTTGGATGACAATCTTGTTGCTAACAGGCTGCTGCTGCTGAGCAGTGCTTACATGGAGACCCTGTCAGCTTCTTACATTGCCCTGCCAGCACAGGGAGCTGGGAGGGGACAGCCAGGACAGCTGATCTCAGCTGATCCGAGGGACATTCCAGGCCACATGGAGGCATCCTCACACATAAATCTGTGGTGGGAGCTGGCCAGGGGCCACTGCTCAGGAACAGGCTGGCTATAGGTCACTGGGGGTGAGCAACTGCATTCTATGCCATTGTTTTGTATATTAAAATTCTTTTGTTATTATCATTATTTTCTTTTTCTTTTCTGTCATCCAATTAATCTTGTATTTTCTAAATTTTTTACCCCCCCAGTTCTCCTCCCTGCCCCACTGAGGGGGCTGAGGACTAGGCAAGTGTCTGTCTGGTGTTTAGGGGTTGGGTTAAACCCCAGCAAATGGCAGAAGGAAATGCTCAGACTTTCTCTGATTTTTGTGGTGTAGAGTCACACAGCTTGTTCCTCAGAGGGCAGAGGCTCCTGAATTACAGTGGTGGCTCCTGCAGTCATCACCATCTTCTGTCATTGTCATGTTCCTTTGTGGCAGGGAAGATTGTACCATACCAAACATGCAGAAATATTTCACTGAATTTCTAGAATTGTAGTTACGTTCTTTTGTTATACTTGGTTGGGTTTGTATCAGATTCTTTTCACTCAGCTGACTGAGTGAAAATCAGTTCTGTGATGCTTTGGCAGATGCTTTTCACAAAAATTAGTTCTGTGATGCTTTGGCAGATCTGAATTTTCTTGGTTGTTTTTTTCTTTTTCTCTGCACAATCATCCCTGAATAAGGCTGCAGCTTTTTCTGGAGGATAGACAGTAGTATCTCAATCAAGGAGCAAATTACTAATTTTGCAACAGAAACATTTGATAGTGTACCACTCTCTGATATTGAGAACATAACCAAATTTAAGCCAGAGCTTATAGAAAGATGGCTTCTAAGTCTACCAGCAAGGAAATGGGAATGTGCACAAAATAAACATGGGGGAGGGAGTTAAACATGGACTCTTTAGCATCCTGTCCAAACTAGTGTTGTGTGATATCTTTGTACTTTTCCAGACCTTCTCCCAGCAAAGGATAAAACATGTAATGCCAAGAGCACAGTAGACAGATCAGCAATCAAGCTCTCTGGTGTTGTTCAATACCATAAAATTTCTCAGTTGTAATATTGCACCGCTCTGCTCAGGCTCCCCTGAGCTCTGCACAGGCCATTGGCTCTCATATTGTGCCCTTCCTCTTCTGGCTTTTAGAAAATGGAAAAACTGCTTTCTTTCTCTTTTACTGATCCTGAAGATATTGTCCAGTAATTGCCTCACAGGAATGAGCAGCAAATTCACAATAAAATTTGTCTATGGGTCTACAGCTTCTAAGGCATTGCTATTTCAGCTATTGAACTGCTGTTTTTGTTTTACCTTTTCTCATGATTTTTGAAACCATCTAATACTCTAATTTTTACCTTTTTTTCTCTGTGATATTTGCATACTTCTGTGGAATCTTTTTTCCTTTAGTAGCATTTCTACATTTCCATTTAAGTTTTGCTTTTCCTTGTGCAATTGTTCTACTCTTTCTGGAATCCTCTCTCAATGAGAAACAACTGCCCAGTGAGTATTAAACCTTCAGTATAGCCTGCATTTCCTGAAAAAGTAATTAAAATATTCATAGGTTATGTGAGTGTTTACCAGCTCAATTATTATGCTCAGTCTCAGGCATAGAAAGCTATAGGGGCTCTTATTCTACAACAGTAAGAAAAACAGTGCTTCTCTTTTTAGACTCTTTACTTGCCTTTGCAGAGAAGAAAAATCTTCCATTTTCTTGCTGATTTGTGGGCTTTGGCTGTGTTGTTTCTAGCTGTAATGCCATGACATTTTCTTTGTTACATCTCTGTGTTGCTTGGTAAATTCTTCTAGTACTGCTGGTGCTCTCCAGAACATTTTTAGTGCTGAAAACTTTGAGCTGGTTATTTATCATAGCCACAAGGAAGCTAGCAGAAGGCAGGGAAGCAGTTTGGGAATTTAATTTCTAGATGAGCTTTTAAGGAATGGTTGCCAAACAAATATTACACTACTGCTTTTGAGAAACCAAAAGAAGGTTTCTGTCACTGCTGGCAGTCCTGGGATTTGTTTCTCCCTGAGGACAGATTAGTTAAGGAAAACAGAACCAAGTCTTGTAACTTAATTTAATTTAAATACAGTCTGATACTGTATTATTTTAATCACCATAGTATTTTAATCACTCTAAAGTGGCTTTTCTCTACCATTTTTGAAGCTATTTGTCACTAAGGCAGAACTTCACTAAATGTTATAGCTGACATTTACTTAATGCTACTTCATAAACTACAAATTATTAGCTCATTCACAAAATTAAAGCTGTATTACATGAGGCTATGCCATGTTGCCTGGATAAGAAAATGCCCCTCACGCACTTTTTTGTTTTTTCCTTCCTAATATGTCCTAATATGATTCTGCAATACTTTGAGGAATACAAAAGCAGGGAGAGAGTTGCAATATCTATGTATGCTCTAAACAGAGTCAAGAGAAGAGCATTTCCAACCACGGGCATTACAGACTCCTCAGTTAACTACCTGAGAGTTTGCACTTAAGAACAGACTTTCCTTTAGTGATTCTCCAGCCCTGGTTTTTGCAGAATATTACCTCAGATGGCTCTCTAGTTACAGCTCTTTTCCAGTGCTCAAAGCACCTGGCTGAGGAAATGCTGCACACTTCATATGGAGATAGAGATGCAAAGAGACACTTGAAAAGAAAAGAAAAGGTATTTTTCATAATCAAATAATCTTCTCCTTTAACAACCTTACAAACTACTTGTATTAAACATGGATTATTATACTTGATTAAAATTAGAGATTAAAACTAATTACAAACATAAACCTGTCCTCCAAATGTTATTCATTTTGGACATGTGGATAAATGTGCTGTAGAGATATAAAACACAGCCACCTTTTCTCTAACATGCTGCAGCAAGCCTTCACACTGCAGCTTGAAATTAACATTATCTAAAAGTTCTCTAGGAGACAGTATGGTAAGTTAACCCCTGTTAACTTACATATTTATAGAAATAGTTCATATTTATAAAAATAGCTCACATATTTATAGAAATTATTTCATACCAGTAAGAAAGAAATCATAAAGTCCCTTCATGGGCAGTAAAAGCCAACAGATAACATCAGCATGAACCTATCAACTTCCCAGCCCTTACCTCCCCTGCAGGGAAACATGTTTGGACAGCCTGGAAACCTGCAAAGCCCCTGCCCCTACAGAAGGGGGAAAGGGAAGTTCTTGCCTGCTTCACTACAAATGCAACTTTATGTCTTGTCCAGAAACTGTCTCCTCTTAGTGTTAACTCCCATTGCCACTAGGAATTGGCCAAATTGCATTTCATTCTTGAATAAAAATTCTCTCTGGAGTCTCAAACAATATTATCTATGTGTATTTTCTAGGCCTGCTGATTTCCTTCATACAACAGACACCTATCTGTAAAAGCTGACACAGAAGGTACTTCACAAATACTCCTTTACTCCTGTCTTCAAAATATTTCAAATGCCTTGCAAATGATTTATGCAAACAGCAACCAAACAACAATAAGTACTTCTATTTTTAATTTCCTGGGGACGAACTGATATGGAATGAACACACTGGAAGGAGTTTTACAAAAAGGAAACCACTTACATAGCGAGAAGCATGTATTTAATTAAATGCTTTGCAAAGATACATGAATAAAGCTATGTGCATGACTTTCTTTAGGGAGAGCCCCAGCTGTTTATTTTTTTTTTAAGGAACAAACAAAAAAACGTGGAGAGCACAGATGCAGTAAAGAAACAAAAAAACCTAAGTTTGTACCCACATACTTTACAAAATAAAGCATGTTGGAGGTACAAAACATTCTATATACTGAATGACCAACAATTAAATGCACTGTAACATTGTTCTCTCAAACACTGCAAGCCTAACAGCTAAGCTCTGAACATGACATTGACAGCAGGCATCTTTATTTCATCAGCCTTCTACAGAGTCATTTAGCACCATCACTTTGTTGCTTTTTTTTTTTTGCCCTGCCTATCTCCTATCTTGAAATAACAACAGAAGCATAGCACCTTTTAATACCTAAAAGAAAACCAGGAATATTAATTGCATCCCAACTTCCAGAGATGAGGTAGCTCATGCTAAGAAATGATGGAACTTTCCTGCCTTGACAACTCAAGGCCAGCAAGTCGAATTACTGGTGATGCATGTCTGGATGTCAGCTAAAACCAAGGAATTTCTAAACTTTCTTTATTAGCAATTGGTCTGGTATACATGTGAATGGTCTGCAACACACAGAAATTGGCACCATATATAAGACATCTGAATAATTTGATATGTAATGGCTTCTTAGATGGGCAAATATTGGAAAATCGACACGTATTGGGTTTAAGACATATTTTGAAGATTAAGGATAATTTAATGGAATTACACAGATACATTTGTGAGAAGTGAAATCTAGCCTTAAAGTTAAGATATAGGACACCCCTACTATGGGACACCCCTATTTACCCCAGTAATATTTTTACTTCATAAATTAACCATGGCTATGGATCACTCTTCTGAGCAGACTTACATAGAAAAGTGCAAGAAAAACAATGCCAAATTGAGATGGTCTTGTCTGAAGAGACTTTCTTTTACAAAAGACACAGCTTTCTGTGAATGGCAACCACAGGAGCACAAACTGGGGTACAGGGAGCAGGTATGATTGAAATACAGCCAACAGTTCACAAAAGTGCTCTACTTTTCTGTTATTCAGTACACACCAAAGCAAAAGAAATAACCATTAGAGCTTTTACATAGTTCCACATTAAATCTATCTATTTTGAATACCTGGAAATGTCAAAATAATTTGAAACAAAATTGAGGAAAAGGATTCATATTACTTTTTGAAGGTTGTCATCAATCCTCTTAAAATTGTACTAAACAGTTGGTTTCAATCATTGAAAACAGAAGGTTTTTAAGTAAAATAAATATTCAAAAGGAGGCTGGGCATTTAGAAAGAGCTGTATATACAATGCTGATCCAATATCAGCCATTACTTCAAGAGTCTCAGGATTAACTTCAATCAGTCTAAGTTCATGTTTAACTGCTGCTGTTGCTGGGTAGTGTGTTATATTCCCCCCTTGCTCTTACACAAAGCAAACTGGCCCAATTTCAATTCCAAACTCCTGGTCAGTGCTGCCAATGTCCACCGGTGCGATATCGATGATGGGTAAGCGCGCCACGTTCTGCGTTCTGTACTCAAAAACTGTCTTGCCCACGTTCCCATTGCGTTTCTGGAGGGAAAAGAAGGGGGAAAATTTTAAAATTAGGCCAGGGCTCTGTTAAAACCAGCCTGAAGTGCAGCTGGTGAGTCAGTTGTCTGATTGTTCAGGAGGGTGTCACTGCATCTTTGCTGAGTAACACTGAGCAATGCTGTCTGCACTGCACCTGGGTTATTTTGAAATGTCTCTAATGAGCAGATCTATCAGACTGACACATCAGGGCTTATTTTTCTCTTATGCTATGAAATTCTTCTCTACTGTTCATAAGGTGTGCCTTCACCCATAATTGTGGGCTTACTTTAAAGCACAGAGAGTACTTAACTTTTTTCAGGTGCAGGACTAGATTTAGGAATATTTGCCAGTATGTTGGTCTTGGCTGAAACTGCCAAGTTTCTGAAAAATCTACTGCTTTCTGTTTTCTGTGTTCACCACAAAATTTTAGGGAGTTTTCCTTTCCAGCTCAGTGAGTTTCCTCCACAGTACTGCTGCAATAATCTTGCCCATCTGGCAGACAAAAGTTTGTGGTTATCTCACCAGTTTGTATGATTCCATTCAGCTCAGAGCTAAACAAGTACTGGGAAATGCAAAATACCAAGATATGTATCTCAGTATGCTCACTAAGAAGGAATTTATAAATAGCCCCTAAATAGTGCAGACTTTTATTATGTGAAGCTAGAATTATAACAACATCCCTTTTGATTTGGTTTGATCAGTTATGTCTACAATTCATTACAAAGTCCTGCAGAATTTTAATTACTTCCTTGTGTGGGTGTTTTCTCTAATTCAAGAGAGAAGTGAAAATGTACAAAAGTCCTTTTGGGCAAAGCCCCCAAACTTACAGAGCAGCTGTCGTGCAGAACAGTGTATCTGAAGCGGCTGTTTCCCTCTGCCTTGATCTCCAGGTCATTGGCCCCTTTCAGAATCACTGCTTTCTTCAGGTTCTTTGTCTGGTCATCCAGGTACCCAACACTGTTTTTGCAAAGGTAGGTGATGTTCTGGGAGGCTTCCTTGGACAGGAGGCGCAGGAATGTCATCTGAGTGACAGCTGTATCCCCGTACACAAACTTTGGAGATAAAGAAATAGGTCAATTAACAGGACACTGAAATTAAGTGTTGGTGAATTTAGAGATATCTGCCATTATTGTCATCTTTCAGACATGACCAGTATGAGCCCTATTACATAAAATCTAAGTGGTTTCTTTTGTAATTTGCCACCAGTTGAGGACAAAGAAATTTAGATATTCTGTAACAGGGAGAATTTTGGAGAATTTTGATCATAATTCTCTGCAACTGCACAAGTCAGAGGAAGTTGGGCCTCCACAGATAATGCCAAGCTTTGGAATGAATTCTGCCTCATTTCTGAAAGGGATTCTTACATATGGAATAATGCATTAGAGTAACCTTGAAGCAGGTAAGAAACATCAAGCACAGAAACCTCTTTTACAATGCACCTGATATATTGCCAAATTATTAACTTTTTTTCTATAGGGTTGCTATTGTATCTAGAAGCAGAACAAACAAAGTTTGACTATACTGGCCTTATAAACCAACAAAATTTGCATATGGGCCTTATAAACTAATTAATTGGCACAGGAGTTTGACAAATGTTTCACAAAGTGTCAGTGTTTCTATAAAAAAAACGTAATTTTTCGACCAGTAAGACAAATTCTAAAATTCCTGAGGTTTTTTTAATCCTATTAATGCAGGTTCCATTTTAATCATGTTTTATGAATCATTGCAAGATAAAAAACAACAATCAAGAATTAGTAAAAGTTTATAAATTTCACTGAAACCAATGAAGAGAAGATCTTATTCATTGGGACATATTTATTATTTAGAATCCATAAGGAGTGCACTTGACTATTACATTGCTCATACTATTAGTTACCAAATCTGACAGTGTTTCAAAAATACTGAAATATTCTTTTTTTAGTATCCCTGAAGATAATTTGTTCCTCCACAGAGCCTTACAAACCCCTCTGTGTAGCTCTGCAGGCAGCTCAACATCAACTGGGATGTGTTAGGTCATGACAAGGCTTCCTGAATTTAGTAATAAGTGAAAGCATCTCAAAAAAACAATCAATATCACATCTGTTCTCAGCTGTTAAAGTTCTGAACTGTTCTTAGTAATCAAAAAAAAAAAAGCATTATTTTTCATGCACCAAATACTGAATTTCAAAGTAATAATGCTCTATGAAACAACATTTGAGTATATTCTCTGTGCTTTTGATAAACTAGAAATAAAAATGGCAAAAGTTAGTTAATAAATTATATACTTCACATAGGACAAACTTCTGTTATTTGTCAGGGTCATTAAGCCTAATCTTAGAAATTTTCATAGAGGAAAAACCCAGCAGAAACATGAGTGAAATTTTATCTGCCTAGAGACTGATGGATTCATCATGGATCAACCTGATCATATGATAACAATCATACTTTCATTTCAAGCAAATTTATAAAGTAATTTTCATATTTTTATCAGTATAGAGTTTTCTGAAAAGAAGATTAGAATTCAATTAAAACAGCAGGGATCTGGATTATGTATTAGGGTAGAAGTACAGTCATTTAAGACAAGACAGAGATTTAGTAAAAGACTGATAGAGAAGCTGATGTTTTTGTCCAGCAGTGGTCTGCTTTAGCCAATCCTGCATTAGATGCACTTGCACTGCGTTTTTCCCAGTTATTTCCTATCTTTATTATATGATACTAACAATGAATTGACTATAAGCCAGTCAATCAACAGGTATAATGTTGTGACTGTGGCAGAACCTGCTCAGAGCAGCAGCAGAAGTTCCAAGCCACAAGGCAACGAGCCTCACAGAAGCCAATTTTAAGAGTGACTGTATTTATTTACCTGTGATCCCCTGTTCATATCAAGGCCATACCAAACAGGCTTTAAGTCAGAGGACCTGCTGGCCCACCACGTTTTGCGGGGCACACTGGATGGGTTGGCAGAAATGCAGGTCTCCCCAGTTTCCATGTTGCAGTACACTTTTATAGCATCTTCAACACATCCTTGGTTAGGATCAATCCAATATTCACCTGCAAAGAACATAAAACGTGATTGTGTTACATCACAAAGATTTTTGAAACAGCTGGGAAGACACAAGCAGAATGATGTTGGAGCAGTGCAAAGCAGTGCCCAAGGCCATGCTGGGCACAAGGCAGGCTCAGAGGGCCCAGAGCAGAGGTGTGACCACGCACCGCTCCTCTTGGAGGGGTGGCACAGCTTCAGGTCGTCACAGGTGCGCGCTGGGTGCTTCCTGGAGCCATCGGGGCTGCGCATGGTCTCGATCTGGCTGCTCAGAGACTTCAGCGTGGCGTGGACTCCTGGGTCTGTTTTATTGTGGTCATCAGGGGCTGCTTCATCTTCAGTGAACTCGGGGAGTGGATCCGCCATGGCATCGTCATAGTGTCCCATGATGTCACCGATGGCAGCGGTGAGGTGGCCTGGGGGCCCTGGAGGGCCAGGAGGACCAGGCTCACCTGGTGGGCCCTAAGGTTCAAAACAAGAAAGCAACAGAGGCCCAGTAGAGTAATTACTATGCCAAATGATAGCAAAGCCTGCCACCAAAAAAAAACTACACAAAACTTCAGGGCTAGTTACCCTAAATCAGCTCATGGTTTGGTGTCTGTAAACCTCAGCCCAGCATGAAGGTCACTGGGCTCAGTGTTACAGTTTGGGCTGTTCATTTGGAGTGAAGGATCTCCCTAACACATGGCACAGGGGAGGAGGGTGCTGGCAGTCAGGCAGGTGGCTGTGCTCACTCTCTGGGACTGCCAGCTTTGAGCCACTGCTGGCCTGTGCTTGGGCCTGAGTTTAGGACCCAAGTGGCCAAACAGCTGTGTTGGACCACAGATCCAGCAGGATCCAGTAAGCCACCCACAGAACTACATCCAGCTCAGCCTAAAAAAGAGCACAGGTGGATGAGGCTGGGATCATCCCAGCTTCAGAAGATGAAAATGAGTAAGAAATGAAACCTTCCAATACAGTTAGCCTGGATGTTTCTTGGAGAAACTACCACATTTTATCATTTGTCTTGAGCACATAGATATTCAAGAAAATAATGTGATGGACTATAAAAAAGAATCTGATTATTTAAGATAACTTTTTCCCCTATATTCCCATCAATTTACCTCAGGTCCAGCCTCTCCCACAGTCCCTCTAACACCAGGAGGCCCAGTTGGCCCAAGTGGACCAGGACTTCCATCTTTTCCAGAAGGACCAACTGGACCTGGAGGACCCTAGAAAATATAGGAAATAGATGGAATGTATTTCAGCATTTAGTAACAAAGTTTTACAAAGCAGCCCATTACATGCAATATCTTGTCAGGAACCAATCTGATTACTTGTGCCTATTACCAAACTTTTAAAAATCACCTTTTTTCTTCTCCTGTAAAAGTAAGAAGGCAGTTTAAAAGCTGCTCTTCTCAAGTGAATCACCTCAGATAATACAACTTGGTTCAGCTGTATATCTTTCTCCTTAACCATTCAAGTGGGATAAGTTTCAGATTCCAGATGCTGTGCAGACAGGAGTAGCTTCTGTACACCCTCAGACACAGGCTCAGAGGTAGATGTAGATGCCTCCCTAGGATGTTCCCAAGGGACAGTATTTCTCCTTTATTTTTGAGTAAATGACATGCACGGGGGATGAGTGGCAGAGCTGCAGCAAAAGTGTCTGTAAAAAGAGACTGCAGCCTTCTAGTCATTCTGAGCCAACATTTTTAGCTACAAAAAACTACACTCATGACAAAGCTTTACTATATTAAACAAGGTGATATCTCAGCAAAAGATTTTAGACCATATGATATCCAAGTCAATAAAAGTCATTGAAATCCAAGTGAAGCAGAAATAGACATCTGAACAAGAAAAAAAAACAAGACCCAAGCAAGAAAAACCTTAAAAGTTGTACTCACCCGAGGACCAAATGGGCCTGGAATGCCAGGACTGCCCTGTTCACCAACTGGACCCTAAACAGAAGAAATTATTGTATCATTGTGCCATTTACAACATGTTACTTTAGTTTTAAGGCATTAGTGTGCGATACACACAATTTGGTATGAATAGGATTAAAAGGTACATAAACAATGGGTGATACCTTTGCCTTAATCCCTTAGTAACTTAATTAATCAAGTAATCAGATTGGCTGTAAAGCTGTTTCTCTAGAAAAGCCCTGGTTTCAAGGTATTTATAATCAGAGTGGCTCACAAGAAAGTAAATGACAGCTCTATTGCCAAGTGAAAAGATAATTTTAGTGTCAGGTTTTTTGTTGCTGCTGTTCCTGTGCATTGAAACTTCCAACATTTTCACAGCACCAGTGAATAAATGTATAAATGTTAAAATAAAAAAAAAATTAAAAAGCAAGTTTTCCATGATATTTCCATTCAATTGACAATGAAATCCTAAAGTTCTTGAAAATATTAGAAAGAAATGCTCTCACAGTCCTTTTGGGATTTTGCACTGGGTTCCTTGACTCTAATGAATTCAAACACTGCCAAAAATCATTTCACACTCTAAATTGCTTATCTCAAACTACCAGCCTTTGTTACCATCTTGTGCTGACAGGTCATTAACTGTAAGGGATTGGCCTTGCAAAGGGAACAAGAATAGAACACATATCTTGCAACAACAGGTTTAACTCATCATGCAACAGCATTTTAAAATTGCATTAAAATATTAGCAAGTACAGACACCAGGCCACTCAAACACCTTGTGGGGAAAACATTGCTACTTTGCTTTATTTTCTACTTTAAATAACTATGTTCCTGATACACCACTTTAGTACCAAGCAAATAAGATTATAGTAAAAGCAGAACAACTTACAGGAGGGCCAGGAAGGCCTTGAAGTCCGGTGAAACCCCTGTGTCCTTTCTGGCCCCTATCACCTCGATCTCCATTGTCACCTTTGTCACCACGAGGTCCTTGGGGACCCTGTAAATATCAATGATGAAATGTAAAATTTTGGGAAAAAAGAACTGGGAAAAAACTCCAACCTCAAAACCCCCTCATTTTCTTTTAGACACTGCACTTAGACCTCCTTCCCTTTTAAAGATGGAGAAGGTTGAGCTGCATTGAGGCAGCTCCAGGAATCTTAACTTTTTACCAAAGAATAAGTAAATAATTACAGAAAACTGTGCTGTACTTAAATACAGTTGTAGCAAATTTACTCTACTTAGCTACATAATGCAGTCAAAAACCCATGGAACTCTACTAATGATAATAAATAAATTAGAAAACCAATTTTTAAAATATCAGTGTATTTCTTCACCTTACTGCATAAGGCAGATGATTTTTGTTAATGAGATCGAAATATTAAAGATCTCTTACAGATTCATTATGATAAAGCATATTTTCAATATGAAATCATCCAGGCTGCATCTTTACTTCTCACAGCTTCTTTCACCTTCATTATGATTAAAGTACAAGTGAAGTTACATTCCCTAACTACAGAAAACACCCAGGCAGCACAAATACCTTGTTCCTATTACTGTCACAATTTCCTTGTTAGCTTTGATAATTGCAAACTTCTCACACTAATTCAAGAATCATTGGAAAATGTGGCTGCTGTTTTCAATTCTATATTTCTCAGCCCAAATTACATGCTAAATTTCTCAATGCCAGATTCCAAATAGTTTATCTATGGCATCATTATCACTAACTACTCAATAAACTTTACTGTCTCTGAAATGACATCTGCTTAGGGACAGGACAACAATTGTTTTGAATTTCCCAAGTTTGCAATTAATTTTCTGTTCCAGGCTTGGATTGTAAAAGACTTATGTAACATAAAAAAGAGGAGTTTTGTTTATTTTCCTTTTCAGACTGAAGCTGGAAGTTCATGAGTTGAATTAAGGCTTTTTAATGGGAACAGGTGATTTTGTTGTATTTCTGCCATTTTTGTCTAAAAACATCCTTTTTTGTTAAGTAATCATTTCCTTACCCCTTATTTAGACCAGACTCCAGCCATTTGCTAACTCAGGTCCTATCATTATCCAGACACTAACATGCTCCAAATAAAGAGGCTTCCAAAGCACTACTGGAGTATCCAAATACAACTATCCAAATCTGTCCAGCTTTGCAGCTCAGAACTACCTGCACCCACAACACAAGGTGAAGCCCTGCTTGGCATTCTCATTTGGGCTGAATTCCTCACACACTTTCCTCAGTGCTATCTCAGACAAAACCTCAGTGACCATGGGCAACTTACAGGCAAACCTCTCTTTCCTGCACGGCCTGGGGGACCCATGGGACCTCGAGAACCCTACAAAGATTGCATACAGAAAGAATGTGAGGCAATGCATGAAAACCATACACAACAGTTTTTGATAAACAAAATATTTTTTAAAAAAGCATCACTTACAGTTTCACCTCTTTGACCTGCATCTCCTGGAGGGCCAACAGGACCCGGAGTTCCTGGACCTCCTGGAGAACCTGGTAAGCCTGCAGGGCCAGGTTCACCACGATCACCCTGCAAAACAGAATTTCAGCTGTTTATCTAAAGAGGACTGGCCTGGACCAATGCAATAAAACTGTAGCACTGCCAGTCTACTTTTGAGCAATTGCAACCTACAAAGATATTCCTGCTGCAAGAACTCAAGTCTGAGTTTGTGGAAGCAGATGTTCTTAGCCTCTTAGCCAGGCATCCTCAGCTTTGAGAGGTACTATATTCAAAGCTGGGATACACTTTCAGAACAAGCTCTCCATCAGGTTAACTGAATGAAAAGAAAATCTACAATAAGTCAAGAATAAAATGAGGGTTTGCAGAAGAAAATTAAGAAGAGAATATATTCTTACACGTTCTCCAACAGCTCCATCTCGTCCAGGAGTACCATCATTACCAGCAGGTCCCTGGAGTTATGGAATAAAATAGAGCTATTGATTAACTCTGTAATCCTGCATTTCTAGAAGAATTAGAAAGTTGTTCTCCACTTCTAACTTCAAGTCAAGGAGAATGACTATGTCTTTTCTTGCATGCTACAATGCTGTAATACTTACTTCTGGACCAGCTTCACCTACAGGCCCAGTGGCACCTGACTGGCCAATAGGTCCGGGGGGACCTTTGTCACCAGGTGGCCCTGTGGGACCTTGCTTTCCTGGAGTACCCTAAAAAGCATTACAAATATCATATTAAAATTTTAATCACAAAATAAAGAAAGCACTAAAAACCTGCTGCCTGCCAAACTACTACTGCCAGACTGAAATACTATCTACATTTGTGGATGGAAAAATACCTTTATATTTAAAGAAAAGGTTCTTACATAATTTGAATACATATTTAATATACTATGTATTTTTAAGAAGTTACTGATAAATCAGTAAGTCTGATATCATTTTCTGCAATAGGTATGGTGTTTTAGATTTCAGAAAAAAATAATGAAGTTTGAAATAAATAACATGTTTTTCTGTCTCAACACCAACAAATCTTGTTAGCCTTGAAAAATTTCTGGCCGACTTTAGCTATAAAGTGACTTCATGGATCCAGTGGTAATGACAGATCCTCCATATCAATCTTTTTACTAATGGATTTAATACTATTTAATGGCTTGATCTACTGGATCATTAGGCTATCCAGCAAATATCTATAAATCCTACATGAATGCAAAGAGAGCTCAAGTGGCAATTTGGAAGACTGTAGTTCACAATTTATGAAACAGTGCTTGCAGAGTATTTACTCATATTCTAGTGACATTTGGGTACCTAAATGAGAGTGTGGGGTTGTTGTTTTCAGGGACCAAGTTTTAAGTCAAATAGGAGCATTTTACACAAGAGCCTTAATGTTATTATTCACTTACTCTTAATTCAGGTTCAGACTTTCCATTATGGCAGAAACTAAAAGGAAGTAAACCTTCCATCCCATGCATCTGAATGAGATTAAGGTCTTTATTATTCTCTCTCTATTCCCTCCTGCAACTGGAGTTTTCCAGCTTTCTCCTCATGCTAAGGGGCAAATCTCACACAGAAGATCCCAGGCTGATGGCACACAGCCTGGTGGTCACTTACTGCAGGCCCTGGCAGCCCAGGCATGCCTCTCTCCCCTCGCTGTCCTGGCATTCCAACAATTCCTCTTTGACCAGTAGTTCCTGCTGGGCCAGGGGGGCCATCTGGGCCCTGAAATCCAGAGGAGGAAGCAATGTCACTGTCATGTCAGCAGCAATGAGCAATGAGAGCGAGCCTGGAGCTGGTGGAGGGACAGTCAAGGGACGTACCGGCTGCCCGTCATCCCCTGGGTCACCCTTGTCCCCAGGGCCACCAGGAGGCCCAGTTGGCCCTCGATCTCCCACACGGCCATGAGAACCAGGATCACCACGAAGACCTGGGGGACCTTCTTTTCCTGGCTCACCAATAGGCCCAGCAGGCCCTGGGGCTCCCTAAAAAAATGAAAACACATCATTATATTGGGCCCTTTTCTGACCAGGACAATAAAATTCTAAGGACTGTGTTTCAATTAGCTATAAATGCATGCTCTGAGGCTAACAAATGAGAATGAGCTAAAAGCTATTATCATCTCTTTTATGATCAAATGAATGAAATGAAATAAATATCAAATTATGTCCAAAATCCATCCATGTCCCCCCTCAATCTTCAATTCCAAACTCACTTCTTTAAAAGACACTTTTGTATGTTTCTCTCTTTTTTGCTTTTTTCTTTCACCTCAAGTATATAACCACTGCTAGAATACTCACCCTTGCCCATTCTTTCTACCATAATCAAGCTAAAGTTTGGATATAAACTTTTCATTTCCATGGCACAAATTAGTGTTTCAACAGACCTTTGTTCATTTCTCAAATACTTTTAAAAGACTTCATGTGCATATTAAGTTTTCCATAAACTTCACATTTGATAACCTTACAATGACTGCAAGTTGGTTTTTTTCATCATAACATTAAAAGGCATATGAAGCATGACACACTTCTCTGTGTGGTCAACCCTCAATTTGGTCCACAGCTAGTATTTATTTGTAGTGTTTCTGCAAATGTTTGAACAGAAGAGATTTTGTGTTTGTGGGTTTGAGTTTATTTTAATGGAACTTAGGAGTAACTCCACCAAATGAAAGAATCCAGTAGAGGCTCTTTCTTTTCCAAAAACTGTCGTAATTTCAGTCACCACTAAAAGGACAAAAAGTAAAATATAGAGGAAAATATAAGTTGGGATTTTTTATTCCTCTAAGCAATTAAGTCATTGGAGCAATTTGAGCAGCAATTTGAAAGCCTACTTAACCCAATGGAAAGCCTTGGGCCAATATCAGGCATTGGACCAAGGTGAAGACTAATGAACTTTATTTAATGATGCAAACAATCAGTCAGTGCTGACAAACTGTTCTCTTCAACACCATCAGGCCATAAACACTGGCTCACTTTTCTTGCTTTATTTAACCTTCAGATTCTTGGTGACCATTTTATAAAACATACCTACTAGGAAAATTATAATTAACTTACAGTAGGTCCTGGAGGCCCAACTCTTCCAGCAGATCCTGGGAATCCAGTAGCACCCTAAAAAAAAGCCCCTTTTTAATGGCATCTTTATCAAAAGAAACACAGCACTAGTTACCTCAAATGTTCTTGGCTGAATTATTGAGCAAATTATATTTACATACTTAAAAAACAAGCTGAGATAAGGAATAATACACACATTACATAAAATTTCAGTATTAGATTATCTGCAGTCAAGTCTCAGCACATAATGTCTACTTACAGGTGGACCCTGAGTTCCTCTACCACCTTTCAGACCAGGAACACCTGGGGGGCCCTAAAAGGAAAGGAGAAAGAGAGGGATGATAGTGAACACCCAGAATTTTTTTAAATTAACAAGATCAGCCCATGTCACTGGTTCTGAGAGGATTTTATTTGTACTTACTGGGGGACCGTGAGACCCAGCAAGACCCTGTGGTCCTGGAGATCCAGCATCTCCTTTCTGTCCAGGTTCTCCAGGTTCACCTTTGACACCAGGCTGACCATCAGGGCCCTATAAGAAAAATTATTTAGAAGAAACATCAGGGCAGGCAACACCAAATCTTTCCTAACAAAATAATTCTGTAGAGAATTTTTTAAATGGTAAAAATAAAAATACCAGGGGTAAAAATCAGTCCAGAAAACACTGTATTTGTTTAACAATTCAGCATGGTTATTAGAAAGCCACATATTACATTTTCTAAACATTCTGTGAAGCCAGTATTTCCATTTTAAATATTTTACCTCTCTAGCTCACATTTTTCTTCTCATTAGATTTTCTGTTTTCCTCAGCAGCTACAAAACAAACATTGTCTTTTTTTCCCATCAAGGGAAGCAGGTGCAAGACTGTGAAAGGGATCCTGAAACAGGGTACTTAGGCTGTAGGAAACCTTAGGGTATTCCAGTCCATCTGGTCCATCACCTCATTCCAGCCTTCACTACTCATGGCAAAAATCTTTGCTACCTTCTGTAGAAACATTTTAACTTCCCTTATTTTAATCTCAAAGGAACAACATAACATGCTAATGAAAATATGAAATCTGGTGAGCAATTACATAATCCTAACAAGAAAACCACTTTTTAGCTGTCTAGGGTGCTTATTGGCCCTTTCCTTCACTTGATATACTGATGGGAGAAAGAACAGCTCTTTTTGCAGCAAAAATAAGACTCCTGATGCAGAACACCACAATATTATTCATAATGAAGGAAATTCAGTCTGTCAAAGCACGAGGAAAGGAAACTCATTAGTGTTCAAAACACATACCGGGGGGCCAGCAAAACCAACAGCACCAGTTGGGCCATTCTCTCCTCGGGAACCCTGGGCAGAAAAATTGAAATAGCTGTGTTTAAAAACCATCTTTCTACAGATAGTATCAGTTACAGTTCAATATATCAGAAAGGATGCTAACTATTTACCACCATAAGTGTCTTTATACTTTTGTTCTATTAATCAGAATCAAAGGATCTTTTAATCAGAAAATAATGTTACCTATGATGTTAAAAGTTGCCATGCATTCAAGACTATATTGAGCTTTCAGAATTCAGAGATGGAAGGCACAGGTGAGTATTAAAACAGCATTGGGAGAAATTCTGGTCACAACCCACCCCTTTCAGGGATGGCGAAAGAGCACACACTGCATTCAACCTACCACTCCAATCACACTGGGGAAAAAACACAGTAGTTCAAAGATGTACTCTTCTATAAGGTCACAACAGGCTTTGACTGAGCTTTCCACTCAACATTTGCTTGGAAAAGAAGTTGCTGAAGGCTGCCAATTCCAGCACTCCCTAAAAGGGTGGAAGCTGCTCCAAGTTGTACTGGAAATAAGAGTGTTCTGATTTATGACAGGGACATAATCAATTTCAAGCAGTGTGAAGGATCTAGAAGGGCTGAGCTGGCCTCTAATTCCCTAATTGAAGTCAACCCTTAAAATACTTCAAATCACTAATAGATGGAAGATGACAAGAGTTACATAACTGGATGAACTAAGGATTACCTCTGCACTTTGCCCATTAAATATTTGTTTATGTGCAGTGGTATCTGCTAGGGGCATGCTTTTAAAAACATTGACACAATTACAAGTGGTGGCATCGTTTCAGGAGTGAGGTAAGTGAGGGTGACTCTATAAAGTTTGCCCTAAAACAAGTGTAGGTCACAGGAAGAAAATCTGGTAATACTTTTGCAAGTGCACAGCAACAAGTCAGAACTTCACACTTGGCTACAGAGAAAGGGAAAGAAAAAGGGGAAAATATATCAGCAAATAAGAAAAATGCCTGGAGTTTGGATCAGCATTAGGTATTGTTAACTTATACCAGACCAAAAAAAAATTATGTTTACTCACAGGGTTTCCACGGGAACCAGGAGGACCAACTAGACCTCGAGGACCTGGTTCACCCTTAAAATAAAATAAAAGAATTTTATTTCCCAAGTAACTAACTTGTTTGGTCATTAAAATGCTCATGAAGTCTGATAATATTAAGGAACTTCAGTAGAGAAAGGAATAAAAATCTGTTTACCTTTTCACCAGTGGGACCTGCTGGACCCATTGGGCCTATTGGACCAGGGAGACCCTTTTGAACAAATTAAGATGAAAGTAAGTTAGAAAAGTGATGCTCCAAAAAAGACAGTTTAAAACTCCTTATATATTACCATTCCCTTTTTCATTCCTTTGAATTCTACTTTATCTCTGGAAACATCTTTAATCTTCTTTATCTAAAATTAACTTGCATTTTCTCTCCTAACGACCAAACTCCCCACAAAAGATCTGCTTTCCTTCATTCCCTCTTTCTTCTCTAAGTTCATCATCTGCTTTATGCAGTATTCATGAATAAGGCCAATAATACAAAAAAACCCAAAAGTCCCAGCTTTATTTTATTCTCTGAAAAAGGAATCAAGTCTTTTTTTCCGACCTGCAGTGTTCGGTTTCTTTTATGTCAGTATTTCACTTCTTGAATTAAAGTATCCATCACTTTTTCTGAAGATTCATTTTAATCTTACAAACCATGCAAAAAATGTTCTCTATCTCTTCATAAGGCAGGCAAATATGAAATATGTTGCAAACTCTCCTTCCAAACCCACCAACTCCACATAATGATCCTTCATTCCACCATTACTTCACCTGTTCATTAACTACCATAAGCTCTAAATATCCCTTACAATCACTAAGAACTGCTCTGTATCTTTGGATAATGTTTGATTTAGATAACCAATTCCAGCTCACACGTGATAACTTTATTAGAGCTTCTGTATAATAGAGTTTCTCAAAAAAAAAATTTCTTCTTTAACAATAAATGTAGTCTAGACAGGATCCTTGTATTTTGACTGTACCTCAGATTTCCAAATGCTTAGCAGCTAGTACTCCAACTGGTTTGCACAACTCAAGAACCTCAGATACATTCTCAATTCATATAAAAAGTAACTCAAATAACTTCTGGGAAGGAAAAATGGTCAGTCCACACAAAGAAAACCAGTGCAACTGAGATTATTGGACAGTTGGTCTGTGCAGCAGAGTGTGTGCAATGTGTCTTGAACACAGCTTGAGCAGACTAGAGACCTTATTAATGCAATGGAAATTCAAAACTTTCTAAAAGTGCCAGCAACTTACTGCTTATGTGAAGTTTAGTACATTGACAGGAATTTTCACCTGTGAAATTTAGGACAGATTGTGGGCAACTTGATGGAGACAAGGAGGAGTCGTCTTAGTCCAAAACTGAGATCTGGAAGATCTGCCTGCTCATTTGTTCATATTTTTTACTAGAGTCAACTTAGATGAATCCCAAATCAACTGTGAATCCTTTCCATTGAGCTCTTAACTTGCATTACTGATGATACCAAATAGGGGCTTGGAACACAGAGACCCCAAAATGTTTTGCACAGCAGTCTTGAAAAACTTGAAGATTTGGAGGGTGAGGTAATGACTGTAAATGTATGACATAACATAACACTGCATAGTGCTTAACTCCACAAGCTGAGTCCCCTAGCACAGTAAACAAACAGTGTGTGAAGAGTAGGTCTAAAAGGAAGGACAGATTTACTTACTCTTGCCCCATCGTTGCCAGCTGTACCTTCAGCTCCTTTCTCACCTACGCCACCCTATGGAAAACACCCAGAAAGTCCCAGTTATGGCATGGAATGCTGTGCAGGTCATTCCCAGTGACCTGCAGTGTTAAGGGACAGGTCATGCTACTCAGGAGGACAGCAATGAACACACTTACTCTATCACCCTTAGGGCCAGGTGTTCCAGCAATCCCTCTCTCTCCAGGCATGCCCTGAAGGCCTGGTGGTCCTGGATCTCCAGGTGTCCCACTAGGGCCTGGGCTTCCCTGGAACAAAAGACAAGTTGTTGCCTATTCATCTGAGAAGCATCTTTGTCTCCAGGCTGCAGAACATGTTGTGCCTGTGTTGAAGTCTCTGAGGTACAGTTTTAAGTAATAATTTTATCTGAAATTTGGACTTTATTCACATCCAAATACTTTTCTTTTCCCATTGTGTTACTCAGGAAGTCCAACTGTAATACCATAGTTCTTCCAAATACATTAATATTTAATCAGTGCATACTGGAGATGAAAACAGACAAAAAAGAGAAGCTTGAGAATCTTTCTGCCTTGACCTTGATGTCACATAGGTTTAGTATAGAAACTAGGTACAGGGAGAAGTTGTCAGGGGCAGAGATGCTCGTGTCTGTTACAGGTCTCGCATAACTAGAGGCACTCCCTGCTTGACCTGACTTTGCCGGCCTAGTTACATCCCCAGCAGGTACATGCATGCAGCCATGAAGCTTTCAGCATTTCCTTTTAACTGCTTAGCCCTGCCAAGTGTCTTTGTGTAAATTGGCATGGCTCCTACAACATTGCTAGAAGGTTTTCTGCAGCCCAGAAATGGCTTTGCCCAGTTCTACAGTACCCAATTCTCAACATTTAAGTATGTTGCCAGTCTTTAATATTGTTATAACTGGAATTGTGTGTCCTTCCTTATGCAATGGAGATGCCTTCATATTTATAATTAAAAATCTCTCTTATGTTCATGCAAATGATCAAAATTATACATCACATCACTGCAGCAATGCAAATCTCTACTCAGTTTACCTTTGGGCCATCAGGACCATGGCCTCCAGCCATCCCCTTTTCACCCTGGAGACCTGAGGCACCTGGTTCTCCCCTTTCCCCTGGATTGCCACGTTCTCCCTACAAAATGGAAGATTGTCATTTATTTACAAGGCAGGGTAGAATTCTGGTAGACAAAATCCTAAATACACCATAAGTGCAGCAGAGCCTGTGAAAAAATTCTAGAAGAACTGATTAAATAATAACTAGCTTTATGCTTTTGCTGTTAGAGGTGGGGGAAATATGTTGCTCAGCAAACTAAAAACTCTCAATTCACAGCATAAACCAAATCATCTAGCAGGTAGTACTCAACACCACTTCAGGAGCTACAAAATCATTAAAGGTGGTAGATTTTACAGAAACTATCTTAAAACATATCCATATTTAAAACCATTTTGTTCATTTTGTTGGTGGGGGAAAAGGTCAAATACTGACTTTAACTGTTAAAGTCTATGGCATGCATCAACTTCCAACCTCAGAGAGCTGTTATGAATATTAAACTCTAAAAGAAAACACTTACCCTGGGGCCCAATGGACCAACAGCTCCAGGATCTCCAGGCACGCCCTAAGAACAAAATTCACCATTAGAATGAAATCATTATTCATAACTTTATAGTTATGAATATTAGAGACAAACATTTTTATTTCCAAAGTACTGTGAATGTAGATGGCCAGTTCTAAATCCTATCTGTCAGTGACAAGAGGTGATAGTCCAGCTCAGTCCAAGAACACAGATTCTCATAATTATTTTATGGCAAAGCAGTTCTTAGACAGCTTGCAGACTACATCAATCAGTAAGTATTTTGAAACAGAATGGGAAATTCAATTAGAGAGAGAAAAAAACATAAAACTACTTTCTAAATTGTATTTTTTTAATGTTATGTTACACATACATTACCTGATCACCTGGTTTTCCTCCTTCACCTGGAGGACCTGGTGGCCCAGGCAAGCCCTGTAAAAAGTAAATGAAATGGTCACTAACATGATAGAAAGTTATGTAAATCCAAACTTAACTAGGACACCAAGATCATGAATGATGCAGTACACTCAGTACAAGAGCACACTCTCAGAGATTCCCAAAGGAAAGAGTTACATGAATATTGCACCAAAAAGTTTCCCCCTCTCTAAAGCAGATACCAGCCCTTCCTTAACATTGGCAGGACATCTCAGCCCTAGAAGTAAAGTTCTCTATAAAAAGATATTGATTTAATTAAAACTTCATTATCAAGACAATTATTTGCTACATATTTGGAACTTTTTTGGAAAATCTTCAAATTAAAACTGATTGGCATCAAAGGTCCTCTCAAGGGATACAGAGCTGGTGTTTAAGCCTTTGCCAGTTTGGTTTAGTGCACAGCTGATATGAAAGTTATGGATCATTAATTATTCTGAATCTCCTTGCCTTAGTTCTGAAGTTATATTATGCATAATTTGATTTAATTTCTCCAATTTAAGTTGATAAAGACATGGCTGTTTATTTTTTAATTAAAAAAAAAAGGCACATACCTGAAACCCTGTAGGACCTGGAGGGCCTTGTTCTCCTCTTTCTCCTGCCAGACCCTACACAAAAGGAAGTAATAAGTAATCAGAAAAGGAATATAGGCAGGCTCCACAATTTTTTCTTTTCTCTGAATATGCATATTTTCAATTAGGTATTTATTCACTATACATTTTTACTTATCCCAGGACAAGATAGCCTATCTAAAAGATGTAATAAGATGTGTATCATTTCTTTCAAACCCTTCCCCTAAAGGTTCTCTGGTAAAAGGAAAATATTCAGTTCCATTAAAACCAAGAAAGATGTGAAAATTAACTATGATAATTTTTTACTCCTTGCACTATTTTTGTAAAGATTAGTAAAAGCAATTAGACTACTAATATATATATTTTAATACAAAGCTGGCAATTTTTCTAAGACAACTTTTCTTTAAATGTTCTTGGAATTTTTTGCTTGGAATCAGCAACTGGCATGAAGATTGATAAGAACAGAAGTCAAAAGAGGAGTGAGTAGATAGAGTACCAGGCAGGCAGGCAGGCAGGCAGGCAGGCAGGCAGAGAGGTAAAAACTGACTTACTGGTGGGCCAACAGGACCAGAAGGGCCAACTTCACCATCTTTGCCAGGGGCTCCCTACATTAAAATGACAGGGGAAGAAATCTTGTGTAGTGAACACACATAACAGAAAAGCACCATTTTCCATAACCATTGCAAATAACAGGCACACTCACTCTCTGTCCTGGGACTCCTGCATTGCCTGCTTCTCCAGGCTTTCCAGGATCACCCTAAATTGCAGAAATAAAAATGACCAGGTTTAGATATTTTTCACCCATAAAATATACAGAAATGGTTCAAGTCAAAAAGGGATTGCCATACTCACACTACTACCCTTGGGCCCAGGAAGGCCCATGCTGCCTGGCTGGCCTCTGATTCCTATGGAACCTGCTGGGCCTGGACGTCCATCTTCCCCAGGAGCACCCTGCAGAGATAAAGCATTTTCCACATTAAATTCTAAATATATTTATTCATATTTATTCATATGAATTTATTAATCCCAAGACAATACTTGTATATATAAAGAAAATAACATTAACCTGGCTTGGGGCTTCACTTATCAGTCAAAATGTCTTTACAGCAGACACAGCAATAGCCATACTGCTGGATTTAACCAAATGCTATGCAATTACTAGAATTGAATCATGTAAAAAATAATTTACTGTGTCCATGCATCAACTAGGAAAATATGTCCAAAGCCTCAACTAGGAAAATATTTAGTTCAAACATTTAACAATGATGGAGCAGCAGGTAAGCAAGAGACACTGTGATAAAGACAAAACTAAACAAATGTTATTGGTACTAATTTTGAAGTTAGGAATGTAAAGTGAACTATCAAAAGAGAAGAAGAGCCTTAATAAATAAAGAAAACTCAGGTTAATAAAGGCAATTTCAGTGAGGTAGGACCTTTGAATTACTGTGACATAAACTGAAAAGACTAATTTTTGTCACTTACCAAGGGGCCAAGTTTTCCTTCAGGGCCTTGAACACCTGGATTTCCTGTCAAACCCTAAAAGCAGGAACAGTATTCGTGTTAGGGTTTGGTCTATAATTCTATAACAATCAAGAAACATTAAAAAATCCCAAAAATATGCTTGATTACTGCTATAGCACAAACTTCTACATGTTAAAGGTCTTAATTTTTTATTCACTTTTCAGTTTCATCTCTCACTGTCTTTGATTTTTCTTCTTCCTATTTTTTCTTGCTTTACACCTCTTAAGCTTCTCACAGGCTCATCTTTATTTCTGCCATGAACTATACCACATTTTACTGCTCCCTTTATCCCCTTTTTCTGATATTTTGAATTTTCCTCCAAAAATTTTCCTGGTAAAAAAATCTCTAGGTGATATGTACCACTCAATCTTCCATGTTATCAATCAACAATTTAATGAAGGTTGGCCTTCAATCCATGTTACCTGTAGCAACCGTGCTTTACAAACGCATGTCCTTCATTTGCATCAGCTGTTCTCAATCAGGGCTATTTCTCCTTTATTCTAAGACAAAACCTGTGCTTCTCACCATCAGCAGGAAATAAAGACAGGTCTCTTTGCCTTTAGCCCCACTGAAACCAGTCTGCCCTTGCAGAACAGCTTCTGAATTCCCCAGCATTCACTGCTGCCTTTGGAAAATGACAGGTATCACAGTTTATAGGGTACTGCTAGAAGTCCCTTACCCTTGCACCTGGAAGGCCAGGCTCACCAGGACGTCCAGGATCTCCCTGACCTCCTTTAGGTCCAGAAGATCCTGCTGGACCACGCTCTCCTTGGGCTCCCTAGAAAGACACAATTGAGCTACTAGTTAACATCTAGAGCAGTGACAGAGGAGCAGGTGAAATAAAACATTATCTTCTATTAAGGACCTATTTTTACAAACAAAGTTACAAATCATTAATATTTTTACCATTATTAGTTTTCTAATTATTATCTTTTCTCCCCAAAATTATTATTTAAAAGATTCTCCTCCTTCAACCAAGTTTATATAAGCATTTTAGAATCCCTATATTTATACTAAGAAGGTAGGAATTTACAGAAGTACTAGTCAAATGCCTGTGTGAGTCATTTCCCTGGAAGTGTAAGAGCAGTTAGGAAAGCCAGATAAACCCATCTTTTTAAGGGCAAAGTCCAGAAAATCACACCACACAGAAAGAATAGGCAATTTTTCACAGAGCCCCCTCCTACACAGTAACACATAAAGCAATATAAGAGTAGAACAGGTCAATCCTTTACTGTGCACATTTCAAAACAAGGGAGCTTTAAGCCAGGGACAAGCAAGCACAGCTGAACATCATGAGAACTGAAAGTGACTTTTCCCAAAAAATTTTTGTCTCAAAACATTCAGATCCCCTATTAGCATTTGTAAATTGGATCTGCCTGTTTGCCCAGAAGCAGACATTTTTAATGGAACACTTCCTTTTTACGTATCTGGATGTATGAAGATTTAACAAACTCCACAGTAAAAGATGGACACTTATATTTAATTTACCTTTGGTCCAGGCAAGCCATCAGAACCTGGGAAACCACGGTTTCCAGGAGCACCCTAGGAAAAGCAGTAGGTATGAGACAATTATCTTAATTTTTATATAGGTTATTACAAATAAAGGACCAGATTTGTGGATTGAAGATTCAGTTCATTTCCTTACAATTTTCTTACTTCAGTACTTTAACTTGGGGAGTGAGGGATGGGTTTATGACTTAAGACTGGTAAAAATATCAGTGTCTCATTCATGCATGCTGGACAGCTCCTTCTGTGTGAACAGCCTCATTGAAAGCAAAGGGCAGTTGTGCAGGTGTAGGAAAAACTCTGCAATGAACTTGTCCTATCTCCATCCTTTCTCCTACTATACTACCCCAGGCACTGAATCTCCACATTAAAGTATCCAGTGTAAAAAAAAACAATACACAGTAGTAACTACTGTTCGAAAAATAAGGTTTGACTACACCCACAATCTAGCTGTAAGAACATCCATGAGGAGGTCAAAAGGTTTTTCAGCTTAGCAGTGCATCTCTTAAGACATATTATTCCTGTAGATTTCTTACCCTCTCTCCAACAGGACCTGGTGGACCTACTGACCCTGGATCACCTCGAGGACCTCTTTTCCCTTCTTCACCTATGGGGCCAATAGGACCCTGGGGACCTTGTGGGCCCTAGTGAGAATAAAATGTTATTTTAAAAAACATTGTTAAGCTCACCATTTCTCAGGCATATTGAAACAGACTGTCTTCTGGACACTATAAACATTTTTCCAAATAAAGGAGAAGAAAACAGTTAGGTCTTGGACCAGTTAAAAATAACAGCTTTTCAGCATCTGCTTTTCTCTTTTACAATGTTTATAAGCTAATAAGCTGTAATTCTGCAGATGGGCTGGACACTGCTTCTTATAATCACCCACAATAATTTGTATTTTGTCAGGCTGCAAAGGAGTCAAAATTCAGTGAGACTAATAGAAATTTTCAAAGGAGAAGACAGTGGTAAAGAAACTATTACTTCACCTCTATATTTTTGTCAGATAATACATGACTATTAAACTGGTGAGAAAGAAAAGCTGAAGATTGGTTGATAAACCAAGTCAAACTCTGCAGAGTTGGTTTTCTCCCAAAAATTACATAGTTATAAGCCTCTGTGTTTCCTCTTCATCTTAAAAAGCATATGGAGACTTACAGGTTCACCTTTGGGTCCTGCTTCTCCCTTGAAACCTGGGACACCAGGGTCTCCCTGAAAACAAACACATGAATAGCACGAGGAAAGTTAAAAGTCTGCATAAACCACTTCATCACTTTGTATTATGCCATAAAACAAACATTTCCTAGTTTAGTGACTAATTATAGGCAGTATAATATGATGCTTATAATGGTTTGTCTTTACCATTAGGGTTGTTTATTATTATGTTATCAATATAAAACTTAAATAAATCTCTTTTCCAAGGTTTATAAAGACACAGTTCTTTTTCAAAGCAGTGGTATTTTGGATACACAGCAGATTGACAGGATCTGAGTATGCTACTGCTGTATTTAAGGAAGCCCACTGCTAATCCCTGCTTCAGTTCCATGGAGTGACACGTGCCAGGCACTACAATTCCCAAAGGGACAAAGACCCCGTTACCGGCTGGCCTCGAATCCCGGGGGGGCCAGTGCTGCCCTGTGGTCCTGGGGAACCAGGGGGGCCTGATAATCCAGGGGGGCCTCCAGTGCCTGGGGATCCCTACAAATACAAACAGGAAGCACAGTAAGGAAACACAACCAAAACAAGGAAATAGAAGAAATTAACTTACACAGTTTCTTCAACAGGAAATATGATTACTTACAGTAGGGCCCTTTGCACCAGGGGAACCATCTGTCCCTTCAGCACCCTAAAGATAAGGTACCAATCATTAGAAATCATTTTAATGAGATGGGCATCAATCACAAAAGGAGAAGATAGCTATTTTATCCACTTTACAAGACCAGAAAATAAAGGCTATAAAATAAATGTAGCAACATACGCAAATGCTAAAAAGAGCAATAATGCATACGAGTTAATGTAATTTTTAATGCTGAAGATCTTATGTTTAAGCTTAAGTTTTAAATTCTTTGAGAATTGAGAGTGTATTGAGATTGTGCAACTTTCAGTTTTCCAACTTGTAATAAAACAACAAATAGGTATTGTCAATAAAAAAAGCACAAAACCAATGAATGAGACCTCTTTTCCTCGGGAAAAGGAAAAGAGGTCTCATTTGAGTAAAACTCTGTCAGGGCACTAAAAATCCCCATAAACAGGTGAACAGGCACAAGCTGACCCCTGAGGAACTCAATTCAATGCACTTACAGGAAGACCTTGTGACCCAGCTGGGCCCTGGGGACCCGTTTCACCTCTTTGTCCTTGAGGACCTTCAGGACCTCGAGGACCTGTTGGACCTGCTTCACCCTAGGATGCCACATGAGAAGACAACTTCAGATTATTTTGCTCTAAAATGCAACACTATAAAGTAATTCAAGAGGAATACTGAGCTTATAACAGGAAAACAATTAATGTTTCAAATAGTTTATTACCCTTAAAATGAAATTTTGCTTACCTAATTTTGCTTCTATCACTTCTAGGTGAATGAGAACATTAAAAGTATAGACAGGATTTTTTCTTAATATATACAAGACAAGGAAACTTTGCAGAAAAGCAGCACTATCCAGGAGTCCAAATAGGATCAAAAACAGACCTGTCTCTCTAAAATCTCACTAAGTGTCTGTAATTTTACAAGTTTTTTCTACCTTCATTAGCAGCAAGGCTGTTAAGATTTAGATATGGCAACATATCTGGGATTGGTTGATTTGGTTTGCTGTTTTTTTTCTTTTTTGCACAGTACAGATGAACTCACTGTTACAGAAACTACATTAAATATCTGTACATACATTAATACAATTAAATCCCTGTAAGATTAGACTGGATGATAAAAAATTCCTCTCAGCATCTTCTTTGAATTTTAATTTTATATAGGAAATATGCCTTTTGGAACTGATGCTTACTAATATCACATTGTCATAAAACAAGTCCACATCTTCGTTGTATAATCTGCTGAGCTTTTATGAGTTCAACTATTCCAATTTTACATCATCTGATGATCTAACTGAAGGTAGCTTCTCCTTTTCAAAAGCTCTAAGTGATTCATCATGTGACAGCTTTTTGAAACATTTCCTTAGGTAAAATCATGCTGAGCCATACTAAAACATTTTATGACATGCACTACAAGGGCTATCATTTAACTGTACACTCCTCTTGTCTAGACTGTGCTTTTTCCAAGAAAGGTTGGAGCAGTTAGAGTAGATGATTCTAGAGGTCCTATTCCAATCGGCTCTTCTATGACTCTATGATTAAGTTGATACTGTTATTAAGACTTGTTTCCAAACAGTGTCATGAATCTTGCCAGCTTCACAACAACACAAAAACATCTGCTGATCTTGGCTACCTGACCAATTGAGAGTTTCTTCTTGTATAACATTTTCTTATCATGTTTTAGGGGTTTAGGAGTGTAAAGGGATAAAGAGGAACAGCTGGAGGCAGGGCATGTATAAGAACTATAAGGAAGTGGTATGAGTTGTCTTTTCTGTCTCTGAAGACATTGACTCAAGGCTAAGAAGCAAAAAAAAAAAAAAAAAAAAAACCCAAAAACACCAAAAAAAAAACCAAAACAAAAAAAAAAAAAAAAAACCCAAGACTTTCTTGCAAAGCAAGAGAGGGAAGTGCCACATAGAGAGTTTTTCATCTCACAGCCCAATCACTCCAAGCCACAAAGGTAGTACCTGAGTACCTGTAATTGGCTCTGTTGTGATGAACTGCACATCTCTGTTGGCGTTCAGGCATTTCCCTCTTACCAGTCTAGACCATCCCAAAAAGCGTTCTTGGCCAAAACTAGACGTTTCAGCACTAGAAGGTTCTGCCTCCATATTGTCTTCGACCTGCCCTCCCAACCTCACATCTAGCAATGTATCTTGCTATTCTTTGAATATTCTGGACAAGATTCCTGAAGCACAGCGTGGCAGTCATCTTATAATCACCCCTTGACATGAGCAAAAGGGAAAGCAAAGTATCTTAACAGTGGTGAATTGCAATTGCTTCATTTGGCTTTGGGTTTTATCTTCTGTCTGAAGGTCTTGAGTAAGACTGATTTGACAACAGCTCCTGGGGATCTGTACACATGTCAGCCTGAGCTCTGTGCAGTCTAGTACACATTTTTAGTTGTGTGTTGTTAGACATTTTAAAAAGACACTCATTTTTTTTTACCTTTATGCCAGGAATACCAGGAAAACCTGGAGATCCAGTTATACCAAGTGGTCCCTAGAAAAGACAGACACAAAGCTGTAATTCAGTGACTTAGATCACACAGATTAGTATCCTATCACTGGGTAAATGTGGGTCTAGATTACCTGTACTTTTTAGTCATAAAACATTTGGTTATAACAAAACCAGAATAACTATAAATATCAGGTTTTTAAGAGATACATACACATTTTATGGAATTATGGTGCAGTTCTTTAATAATGTGTTTGCTGACTTCAGCAAAGCTACAGCTCTTGATTCACCTATTAATGCCTGAATTGCAATGTACACAATTCACGGTGAACAATTATAGTATTAAGATTCCTAAACTCACAGGCAAATCCACTTGAAAGCTGTAAAAAAACAGACCTTGTATCAAAATTTCAGGGCTAGGGAGATAAAGATGTTTCCATTTCCATAATGTCTCTTGTGCTGTACAAGACATTCAAGAGAACTTTCTACTGTATTGCAAAGGCTTGGGAGGGCGGCACACAGTGGTTATCAATACTCACTGCAACACTGGTCCCAGATAATTCCTTTTTATCTTTTCCTGATTTTCTGTCTTTTTGTAAAATATGATTCATGCTGAGAAAAAATGTTCTATCTAATAAAGCTCTCCTGACAAACTTAATCAGAACAATCTGTCCCACTGAGCATTAATTACAGACAACATTTCTGCCGTGACCTTGCACTGGATTTCTACAGAACTGATGCAACAGCTCACCAAGTATATTTTTGAAAACCTATGTCCCAGTTTATTGGATCACAAATAAAGTCTGCCAAATCTCTCTCTTGTTGCAGGAAGAGTTCCAGGATTAAGCTGTACCACTGCACTGACCCAAATAACAACACATTTCAGTAACGCTTTCTCCAGTGAGAAACATGTGCATTCAGGACGAGTATCTCCCTTGTGACACTTGATGGGATTTTCCAAAAATATTAGCCAACCACTTATCATGTCCAGTGAAGCGGAGCTCACATTTTAAGCCAAAGAAAAATTACAAGCTTCATGTAAAACCTCACAGCTTGCCACCCAGCTTCCTTTAACTTTATAGTTTAAATACTGAAAAGAATATTTTCTATGTTTGAAAGGTTTTCCTAACAACTAATCTTTCCTTCATGATACACTAAATAATTGAGTTGTGTAGCTTTTAGGCACCTACACTCATCATTTGAGCTTCTATTACAGTTAATTATTTCTTCATGAAGTGTTTAATAAAACAGTGTGTTCATTAAGATGACACAGGTAAATGAAGTTTTCTCAGAACTTTGTCACAAGTAAATAAAGAGTATGCACAGAATGAAATTCTAACTGCAAGCAGGTGTGGTTTAGGGTTTTGAGGTTTGGGGTTTTTTTGTGCAGTGCTTTTGGGATGTTTGTTTGTTGGTTTTTGGTTTTTTCTAAGCTGAACATCACAAAATGGTAAAGGCTGACTATATCAATGGGTAGAAGCTGTTATGCCTAACCTACAAGTGATGCTTTCAGAAAAAAAAGCAAACATAAATACCACATTTTTAAAGTGGAAGTTGGCCTTGCACAAATAGTACAAAAACATCACCAGTTTTTCACATACAAAAGCAACGCAAAACTAGCTGTGTGTTAGAAACATCCCCCACTCATGTGAATTCACACGAATGTATTCTGCAAATACAGAGAGATTGGGCTGTGGGATCAAAACAACATTGCTACACTGACAGTGTGAGTGTAAACAGCCATGTTTCCTCTGCAGCCCTGCTGCCATGGTGGGAGAACTTCAACAGCCCTGCAAGCCAGGCTTTCTCAGCTTGGCAGACATTCAGACACAGGCCTCTGTCCTTCAGTTCAAACAGTGACTGTCCTTAATTAAAAGGCCCTTTTACACATCTGGTAATGGAACAATTGCAGGGAGCAAGTTGTGCTATCAGTGAGTGCCTTTCTTCTTGCTGACAACAAGGCTCATTTGCCAGCTTTGCAAGTGAAGGAAGATAAAATTCAATTATGAACCGCTTTATATTGCAGCGCATGCACTTGAGGCACTTTCCTCCCCACCATAGGGGCTCCATAAGAGCAGCAGAGCATCACCTCCCCAGGAGAGGCTATGGCCAACTCCTCTGCAAATTAAAACCTTTAGATGAAGTAAACTACAGAGGAAAATTTTGCAGAGGGCAGCACTAAAACTAAAATGAGTAGAACAAGGAATCATTCTCGGATAATTAATTCCAGATGCACTTAACTGATACCAGCAACTGCCAACTTTTTTCTTTTTTTCTGGGAGTGTCAAAAGGCAAGTGGAAATACAGAGTGAAAAAGTGGTTGATTGAGAATCAATCACTTACCATTGGGCCTGGCTTCCCAGGCATACCATGCTGGCCACGTCCACCCTAGACAGGAAAATAAAAAACACAGAGCATTTGTAAGAACTCTACTTACTTTTTAATTATTTATTGTCAGCATTTGTGATAAAACTATATATACTAAGGTGATTGAAGAAATGATGGATTGCACATTCCTCCAAACACTGGCATGGAAAACTTCTGGAAGAAATTATGCTTCCATTTGAGGTAATGGATTTCTCTATTTTCAGAAAGGACAATATTTTGAGAGTGTCATTGTATGGGGCACATGACACAAGTGGATCATATAAAAGTCATGGGGAGAAATGCCAGAAAAACAATACTTGATACTGGATGTAAAAGCAGCAAGATGAAAGTTCTAATTCAAATATGATATTATGTCAAGGATAATCTCTCTTTTTGCTGAAAATCAAAATATTTTAAAGAAGATAGCCTTATTATCTGAAATTAAATTTTTATATTTAATCTAAATAGAAATCTAAATTGAAAGACTTAATCTTAACTTTCATTTTAAACCTTTTTCCAGACAAAATGGAAACATTATTTCCCGTTCAGTAATTTTTGCTGAAAAGAATCTCTCACAAGAAATCCAACAGAAACATAGAAGACATTTTTGTATCCCAGAAAATCATGCTGTGAGGGTATCTGGACTCATGGGCAGCTCTGCTGTGAGAAGTTACCATATAGTTATCATTCTCATTTTAAAACTGTTTTTAACTTTTAAATTTATGGTATAGATCTCACCCCACAAAACTGCTCAGCCCTAACTTTCTTAAGTGATGGCAGAGCTCACAACATCAGTGACTGGCAAGTCACATGAACTAACACTTTCAGGCTCAGGGATTTAAATTTAACTAGAGAAGAATTACAAGAGAGAAGGAAGATTCTACTTACAGGGGCACCCTGTGGTCCAATTCGTCCTCTTTCTCCTGGCATTCCCCTAGGTCCCTTGAAGAAAGAACAAAAAGTGCATTATTCAGGAGTCATCATGTCAGAATAAAAAAGGGTTATTTTCTTCACCCCTGCAGGAGTAACTTATCTTGTCCTATAGCAGAAAAGAAGTAGCAGCAGCTCATAAAAATCCTTACAGCTTCACAGGCTTGCCCGGTGGAAATTTAATAAACTGTAAGTTCTATTTTTCCCTTCCAACAGTATTTCCAGTTTTAAACACATTAGAATAAATTCTTTATATACTTACCAGTGACAATAATGTAACTTCTTTCACTAAATCTCATTCACAAATTAGATTCCACTTCAGGGATATTACATTCTACACACAACATAGTGCTTCACAGAGAAATTCCATTATCTGATATCAGAAAGAAGCTTTACTTCCAGGAGCACTGCTGAGAGTCAATTTTTGTCATGTAACACTACCCATGCATATTCAGTTGTCCAAAACCACATGTGAATGAAAATTATTCTAAAAAAAAGTTTCTCCATTTCACTTCCAGGTCATGCATACTTATCCTCACCATAACCTCCAAAATCCTCTGTCAATGGTTTACTTAGCCAGTTCATTCCTGATCTAAATTACTCCAGTTCTACCTCAGAACAACCCAAGCCAGTATTTCTCACGTTGAAATCTCTCCATATGAGGCACCAACATGCAAAAGAAAACACTATCACCCTACACTTATGTGAGTTGGGAACCATCACCACACCTACAGCCAACTCTCTGCTGAACCTTCTGATTTACCATTATTACCTATGTCTGTGAATGGAGGGGAGGAACAGCGTACAGTGGACCAAATTCACTGTCAGAGTAGCAGAAACCAAGCCTTCATGAAGATAAAGTTCAGCTCCACGAGCTCAAATACAAGTATCAAAGCCCTGCAATTCCCACTGGCAGTAGTATTGACAATCACTTCTGCAACACCCAATGCATGTGACACTCACTAGAGGACCTGTTGGACCCATGGCTCCCGTTGGTCCAGACTCTCCCTAGAAAAAGAAATTAAATTATTAGAGAAATGGGTTAAAGGAAAATTGAGTCACATCTACCCCTGTCCTCTGTGCTTATGTTGGACCTCAGGGGCAGCTTTGCACAGGTACCTGTGCGCATCACACCTGGTAAGGACACTGCTCCCCACTCTGATGGAAATGCCATCTTTATGTGTTCTCAGTGTTTATGTGTTCTCTGCCAAAACTGCTGCTGTTGTTGCCTCCACAGAAAGTGGTAGGCAATCTTAGGAAAGAAGTCTTTTCTTACACAAACTCTCCTTAACTACTAATCTCACACTTAAATTTAGATTTTGGAAGATTCACTTCATTTACTACTTTTTAAATCTAAAGAAATAATTCTCTCCCACATTCAATTATCACCTATGCCAGGCCAAAAATGTTTCAGCATCAGAACTGATGAAAGTGGAAGAGCCTGAAAAAAGTGTTCTATTCTCCTTTAAAACGTCTTTTAACCTATCTTGAAAGGACTGACTCCAGCTGGCTATCCTGTGTTACCACTGCTTTGATCTGAAGTTGTAAGAGTGGTGCAGTGCCAATGGAGATCAAAAATTCTGAGAATAATCTAATAAAACAGTCTGTTTGATTACAATACATCTCCTCTCCAATGCGTGTTTCTTTTAAGCCAATCTATCACAATTTAAAAGAGGAGAGTCAGGTTTAAGTTATGCATTATTTTATTTGGTTATATTAAAAAAAGTTCAACTTGGTCCCATAGAGCCAACAAGAACCATGAACTGTCCAAGTGGAGAACTGCAAGATGTGCATGGGCCCTTTGTTAACAGACTCTGCTCTTCAGTATTACACACATGTCACAAATGGAGCACTCAGCTCACCCAGTGACCCCTCACAGGCCTAAAGCAGCCCCAGCTGCAGCTGGGACTGGCACCTTTGAATTCTATCCCCCACATAAAGGTCAGAGAGGGTACAAAGCTGTGTTCAAAAGATCTCCTGCCTTTCAGGATTTTGGTATTACACAAAACATGCTTAATCATTTATTTGTTTTGGCCATAAACACACCTTTGCTCCAGCTGCTCCAATTTCACCTTTTGGACCATCAAGGCCTTTCAATCCCTGTGAGTTATAAAAATATAAAGAAATTGTATTTATATATGTACACATAGAGAGCGGTCCCACTATTATTGCTAAAGTAACTTGATATTAAAGTATTAAGAATGGATCTGAGGTGGTAAGAGTAAGAAAAGAAAAAATAAAGAAGAAAAAAAAACAGATGGAATAAAAGTTTTTGAACATTTCCTAAATGGAAACCATTTGTACAAGGTACATTTCCCTGGATTTGGTTTCCTTTTAAAAACAAAAAAGTTTAAAAAAAAAAATCTAAAACAACAAGGAGGAGTCTCTGAGCCATAGGAAACCAATTTATTCCTCCCTGAAGTAAAATTCTGGCCAGAAAACTTGGTAATTTGTAATCACTCCATGTTGCAAACATATCCACCTCTCAAGTTCCCCACCCTAATGTAAGACATGCCAACAAAGTGAGAGAACTGCCAGGTTTGCACCTCCTGAAGCTTGGCAGGGCTCATGGAAGCTCCTTCCAGATTCCCAGAACATTTGAAATAGAGTAAAAAAGCACTGGAGCATGTAATACAAAGGTCAGCTTAAAGGGGAATTGTACTGATTTTCTGCAAGGTCCCCTTTCTCTCAAATGCCAGTATTTCTGCTACAGCTGCCTCATCTGTAGTGTAGGCAAATTCTGCACAGATACAAAGAAAAATCTTCATTCTGAAAGTGCCAAGAAATACCATCTATATCAGGGGGAAACCTTGTCTCTTACCCGGTGACCCTTGAGACCTGGGAGACCAGGAGCACCAGGAAAGCCTCGAGGGCCCTAGGTAGGAAAAAAAAAAAACACAAATATAATCCTGATTCTGCAGATAAACCCAGCAATCATGGTATTAACAGGGATAAGGGCAGCAGCAATACTAATATTGCTAACACTCCTTCACCTTCATCATAGTGAGGAACAGCATTTGAGCAGCTCACAGATGATACAGCCTTGAAGTTATTCTCAGTGTGATACACATTTTCACTGATATTAAAAGCTTCATCATTTATATTGTTGTATGATCAAAGTTCAAATTTCACCAAAATAATGAAATAAAATGAGTAGCAGGTCAAGTTTTGAGGGTTAATATGGACAAACATTAATTAGGCTGAGATCAAAATTCAGAGCAAACACTTAAAATGAACTAGAAACTTCGACCTGCAATCTGTACCTGTTCTTTCTTTCATACTATGTCAGTCCAGAAACATGATAAACAACGGCTACCAAAACATATTTAGCAACTAAACCAAAGCTCTCTTGCAATTAGCTTCCTACTAAATTTCTCTGGAAAGGCTAACAGAAGTGCCTTGTGTCAGAATATTGCCAATTCATACAAATCATACATGGACGAATTTAGAGCAGAAATCTCAGATAACAACAGTTATCCACTCAGCAACAAAGCAAACACCAGCCTGGAGCCTAGGAGTGAGCTAAGGACTTCAGATACTGAATGGCAGAACTTTGCACTCATAATTAAAAGCAATACTGATGAGTCACATCAGGATGAAGCAATAAGGAACAAGTATCATATGATGACAAATGATTATTCTGCTAAAATTTCAATTATCATGCTCTTACTGGAGATCCTGGAAATCCAGGCTCACCGGTTTGTCCTGGTCTACCAGGTTCACCCTAAGGAAAGAGAAAAGGAACACATTAAAACAAGAGATTTGAAAATGGACTTTGTGTATCATTCTTCCACTCAAACAAATGAGGACATTCACATCAGTATTATGCACTCTCTTTGCTGTAACAATGTCAGTGACATAAATCAACTGCATATGTGCCTAGCAAATGAGTATTAGACACATTAATTCACAAAGGGTTTTTAACCAAGAACTGAGAAAACTGAAGGCTGAACCCACAATGCATCCCGGTCATCAGGAGATGGTGCTGCCACCTGGTTTTCCTGGGAATTAATGAGTCAACTTTCTGTCATCTTCACACAGAACATCAAATTGATGTTATTTCCCACTGGAACAGCAATTTAAAACTACCTGCATTGTAGCTTGTGACTCTCCTTCTGTTTAAATGTTTTAATACTTGTATAAATTCTAGGACAGTGACTATTTTCTGTGTATTGCAACAGGAAAAACAATATGGTGAAATCAACAAGTATATTTTGAAGAATAATCAAAGCCCACCAGAGTCACAGCCAAATATTCCTTTACATGCATCAGTCAGTTCAAATAAACCCAGGACACCAGAAAGCAGGAATATGAAAGGCTTCAGAAAAATAATTTCAGGTCAGAGAGAAGGCAAAGGGCTTCACAAATGCAATTAAAGACACCCAAACAAAGGAAATGGGGGAAGTTCTTAGAGCAGTGTCAAGATTTGACTTCCCTGCACTGAGAGTTAACTATTGCCAAGGAGTCTTAACCTTGTACAGTTTAATGGGAAGGTAGCTGTTACACAATTAATTTCTATACTAAAATGGCATCTGCAGTTTTCTAACTAATTTTCAAGCTATAAATTACAGTTAGATGGATTTACTGTTGAGCAGTACATAAACACCCATATAATATATAGAAAACATACATTTTACATATATATGTATGCATACATGGATAAAGAAAAAAATCAGTTAGGAACATAATCAATTATCATTTTAAAAATAAATTAAATACTAAAATCTTATCCAGACACACGTATGGGCTGCCATTACAGCTCTTCTAACCCAACATGCAATCCCAAAAAAAAGGAGATGCCTCCAAGTGACTCCCTGTGATTTATTTTGAAGTTTGATTTCAAGAAAGATTATCTCAGTTAACAACTTAGTGAGGCAAGAAATAGAGATGGTGCTAGACTTTAGGTATGATGATGACACATAAGGAAAAGAAAGGAGGGGTTGGGAAATGGTTGCCAAGATTCACAGCTGAGATGCTGGATTTAATGAGTACAATTACAAAGGAAAGCAGACAATAGTAGTTAGAACAGGCACATCTGCTGGTTAGTCACTGCCTCACAGATGCCAATGTTTGTTTTATTAAAAATAAAACAAGATACAAAGAATAACAAACTTACATCTTCACCAGGTTTGCCTGGAGGTCCCTCTGGTCCACGAGAACCAACTGGCCCCTAGGAAATAAATGCAGTTGTTGGGAAGTCAGTTTAGCCATTATTTAAATATCTATTTACTCCATTTTAAAGTCTGGTTTTACAAAAACATATGTAGAAAAAGGAAGATTTTATGCCTAAGCACATTTGCTCAGCTTTGTGGTGCTCTTTCTAACCATCCTGACCCTAGAAAACCTGCATTGTATTATAAGAAAATACAGGATGGATTCTTTAGGAAAAAACCCCAAAACATTAAAAAACACAGTTGCTGTTTGGTTCAAATCTCTGGCTCTTGCTTTTACTTTTGAATCATTTTATGGCCTCAAAAAAATATTTTCATCATCCTTTGTGTAAGTTACACTATCAGGTCTGGTTTTACCAGTGCCTAACCATTCTCAGGCCTGTGCTGGAAAAGTGAGAATGATTGTTTTTAATATAATCATTGCTATTCACATGCAAAAAATCTCAAATTCACTGATCCATGACAACATGCTTTGAACACCACAATTCTTCACTGAAGTTACTTAATAGTTACAGCTGAAACAACATGACAAAAATTCTGTTCTGAAATTAAAAAGTATAGCATATTTGCAATTCTGTTGTAGAAATGTTTGCATTTATTGGTCTTACCATAGGTCCTGGATCTCCAGGTTCACCAGGTGGGCCTGTGGGACCAGCACCACCCTAAAATTAACCAAAGATTAATACAGTTACAAATTCCAAAAGCAATTATAAGGATATAGTTTAAAATCCATGAGCAGGAAAATCACAGCCTATGGCTGAGAGTCTGGATTCTAATTCAGAACCAGTCCACATTTCCATAGGAGTGAAAGTTGGATACTAAAACCCCTCAAGCTGTAGAAAAATCTTGTGCCATACACAAACCCCACTGGAAACTTAACACCATGCCAATAATGAAACAAGAACAGTCTCCATTTTCATTGCTGCTCACTCATTAAAAAAACTAGTTGGGTTAAACCCTGTTAAAGGTCTAATAAACTGTTCTTTTGGAGCCCATTCCTGTGTATAGTGTCCATCTGGAGCAGAGCCCTTTTTTAAATTCTCTTCTGGATGAAGGTGCACTCAGCCACAAATCACTGAGAATGGACACTGCCCCAGAGGTGCACAAACCCCCCTCACCATGAGCTCTGCCTTCAGCTCTGGTCAATTTAATCCCCTCAGGTGAAGCACTCACTTGTTTTCCTTGGAGACCCTGAGGACCTCTTGGACCCACTGGACCCTGTTGAACACACAACTTGTTACACACTGGAAAACAACCTTTCCCAAGTAAGATTCACCCTACAAAGGGCAAAATGGCCTGATAGTCACCACCAGCATTTCTACAGCCTGAAAGGTTTCTACTCAGAAAATTGGCATTATGAAACACAAACAGATGTTGAATGAAATCTTCAAAGTCCAAAAGCCACAGGAGTGTAATTTCATTAGCAGCTGAAAATATGGACTTGGCTGCTTCCTCCAACCTCACAGTCTGTGGAATCAAAATAACCAAACTGTCTGTCCAACTCCATGAAAAAAATGTAGTAACGAAATAAGAGTTGAGGGGAATAGTCTTCACTTGAAGGGAATGTCCTTACTCAGATGAATCTCATAATGGAATCAATGACAAAATAAATTAATCTTCTTGTTCTCAGTCAAGCTGAAAGGCAGTAATGAAAGGATGTGTTTAAATGTATCATACAAACCACCAAAAGAGCTTTTTAAATCATTGTGGTTACTTACACAAAACTCAGATTGTCCCTTAGAAAATGCCATAGTACTTTTAGGAACAATCTCAAACCTAATTGTAACTTGTAAAAAAAAATATTATCTTACTTTTTAAAGTAATTATCTTGGTTCTAGGAATAAAAAAATATCTATAACAGACAACCACTCATTTTGACAGAAATTCAAGACTTATGTCCTTTAAAATTCAATATTTTTTTACTAACTTTTAAAAAGCAAATGTAGAAGAGTTATCAATGGACCATTAAAAAAAAGCTAATGAACATTAGAAACAAAACATTCCTTCAGCTGTCAGTTACCCAGTTTACAAAGGAATGAAAAAAGAATGTCACATAACATGCCAAAGAGTGAGTGCCAACCAACTTTAGCAGACTATATGTAAGGCCATAGACATATTAACATTAAATTTAATCATATTTGAGAATGAGAAGAGGCAGTACAAGAGATGCAACACCTTGAGAAAAACTGAGTGAAAAGATTAAGCAAAACAATGAAAGCAACAAAGTAGGGTAGACTTGTGGAACAAACCAATTTATGTTCATAAAGCAAATTCACTGAAGAGAGACATTCATCATAAAGTTCTTTGAAGCAATCACTGCAAAAGTTACTCCCAAGGTAAAGTATCAAATTATCTTTGGAACCTTTCATATGGCATTGGAACTGATTTTGAGCTACTAGTAGGGGCTTGGATAAGATTCAGGTGGGCAAACTCATGGGCAGTACAATCACTAAAGGATGGTTTCCTTCAGAACGGATGTTAAAAATATCAGCAAAGAGGGTACCAGTATTTCCAAGATATCAAATGTGAAGAGAGGTATTATTAAGAAACAACCACAAGAGTTCCAGAAGAGATAACTTAGGGTGGTGAAACAGCTCTCACAGACAACAGACAATTTCAGTGTCACCCTTAAGTCCCCAGGGCACTCAAAGTAAAGAGCATCTCTAAATAGTGAGGGATGCCAGTGCAAAAACTGGGCCCACTGGGGACACAGGAAGTCTGTCTTGAAACAACAAAGCATAGATTTGAGTTAAGAGTTGGTTTTGAACGTAGATTTTTTAGTTATTACAAAAAAAACCCTGATTTGATGTCACATGTGAAAAGAAGATACATATTTGTTTATTCTGCTTTGTGTTATACCTGATAACTTAAGTCACTCCGCAATGGGCTGTTTTTTTTCTCCTGCACCTTACTGTTAGTAGCTACTAAATTTAACAGAAAAACACTTTTGTTCCCCAGGTACTGTGCAAAACTCTACTAGAATATATTGTACATCCCGGTTCAAGAGGCTCAGGTAGCTGCAGAGGATGAATTCCCTTTTGGCTTTTTGGACATGCACTCCACTTCCAGCATCTCTTACAGTACAGGGCTAACGTGGTCTTACCACTGCACCAGGCATCAGTCCCATCTGACTACCGAGTCCAGACTTCTCATCCAGTCCTGCCATCTGAGCTGAAAAGGGCTGGAAAAATAAGATGGGTGATTTTAGCTGTAAGTCATTGTGATGGTTTGTAAGGCAAAAATCCATGCAATCACATCTTTATCCTTTACCTTGCTTTTGCAGTGATAACAGGTCAATCCTTGTTTTAAATACTAAACCAAAATTTGTCTCTCCTACAGGAGAGACAATTTCAGGTATTTAAAGCTTCAAAGATTTATGATTATTATTCTATTTCCACTTTAATATTAAACAAGTATAAAATGACCAAAAAAGAGGAAAGCCTGCCACTACATTAATTACGTTCTTTCATGACTTACAAATCTAGACCAAAACTGCCATATTCCTTCATGTCTTCTAAGGCTTCCCTTTTTTTCCACTTATCATGCTTCAAGTTCAGAAATATCTTAAGATAAATAGAAATGTAACTGATTGCATGATGACAAATTAGAATCTTTTAACATCTTGCCCTTATCCAGCAAAGCTGAAAGCCACTGCTGTTCCTATCAATTAACAGAGACCAATGAGCTAGAGAAGGGAGAAACTTCAGTGTCCTCCTTCTTATGCAAGCAAATAGTTGAAATCAAGAGTTTTATTTTGCTTCATTCAGAGCCAGAGCCTCATTCACAGCAGGCCAGAGCTTACAGGGGCTGAGAACTAGCAACAGCTCAAATGTAAATTCAAATCTCCCAACATTTACAGTTAGTTCTTCATTAGATTGGTCCCCAGACACATTTTCTAAAGGCTGGAGATTGCCTGAGGTCAGAGACAGGAATACAAAAAAAAAAAGGTCTTAGATTTCCAGCCACACCTTTCTTCCATATTTTCTGTGGAATTCTATGTAGGATAACAGCCTAGCATCCATTATGGTGCTTCTGTGATTCTAAGAGATTCCTGTGTGCTGCAGATATTTACTTGGGCTGAGTCTGCTGGACTCAGAACTGCTGGGAAATGTGTCTAGGTCATGAAATGCTGCCCAAATTTGCAAGCTATTGGCCTAACATGAATATTGCAGATTTTTGTCACTATAACTATTGTTTTCAGTAACAATCTCAGGAACAATGGAATGAGAATCATTACAGGCGTCAAAACAGCAATAAATGTGTAACTGATTACACTTGACAAATTCAAATATGTATTTAATTATCAACCATAATTAGTATCCAATAGAGGGAGGAGGAGAAAAAAGTTTTGCAGAATACCTTATCTGTATCTATAAGGCTGGTTAGGACTTCTTTCACAAACAATTTCTCAATCTTCTCAGTGTTTGTCTGAATATTTCCAGCAAGAAGTATTATCAATCACATTTTAGTTTCTCTCATTAGTTATTTCTAATTCATTTATCTTAATTTTCACTTTTCTATGTTCCTAATTTGGTGCACTCATTTCCTCTGTATTATTGCTCAGATGCCTTGGATGGTGGAAGTAAAAGAACCCTTGTAGTGGTTCTAGATTAGGGCAGTTTGGCTTTGCTAGATGCTAAACCGGCTGTGAAAGCTGCATCCTTTCCCAGGCTTCTCACATTGAGCTTGTCCCAGTTTTTGGCAGAATTTACTGCCCCTCATGACTGGCAGACAGAAGTGTGGGCACAACATTTCATGGTCACAGAACCAAAGGCAAGTCACCATTTATATCACATGGATCTGGTCTAACACTTCACTTTGAGCTACAGCAAATGTAAACTTACCCTGCTTATTCCATCTGGTCCTGGGTGAGTGGGATGCCCTGGAGGACCAGGGTCACCAGGCTGGCCAGGGATACCAGGTTCCCCATCAATCCCTTGAGGACCACGAGGACCCTATAAAGAAAATCAGGAATGCCAGTAGTGTGCAAAGGTATTCACTGAAATCATTGTAACGGGCAAACACCTGCCTCTTTGGGATAAATCTGCATTTCTACAGAAAGATCTTCAAAAAAACAACATCCCTAAGCTCTGTTCCTACCTTCAGATCAGAAGCACTGACTGAAATTTATCATGAATCAAACACTGAAGTAAACTGTAGTAATTTCTATCACAGGGTTTTTTAGAAACTCAGGCTTTCGATCATTCCACACTAGAGAATACTATTCCTGAAAAACTTTTGGCTTTGCTCACTGTATAAAATGAAGTTAATTCACTTCTAAAATGAGTACACCTCAGGTAAGTGTAAATATACATAGAGGCTTAAGAAACTTGAGAGTTATGCTGGATTTTTAAAGCCTACTTGACATCATGAATGGTTTAGCCAGTTCATAGCACTGTTGAATTCTCAACACAGTTGTAATGCCAGATATGCAAGGAAAGTTACCTGGTGTTGAAGTCACCTCTAGCCAGTATTTACAGAATAGGTTAGAGCCCATCCTGTGGCTCTCATTTTAATGTGTCTCCCACTTTTAATTCCTAAACTGCACTCAGCTCGTATAAGAACTAAAATTAAATATGTAGACAGCTAATAAAACATTAGCTGAACAAAATGAGTAGTAATAGGATCGATACAGACATGCTTCAATCATAAATACAGACTTTAAAGTGCTTGTTACTACTCTTCTTCATTAGAATAAAATGCTTGACCAAGGCAAGGAAAAGTTTTAAACTATGTAATGAGCTCTGCCATTTTAAGGATCCTTGAACATAAAATTTTAAAAGCCTGGCTCACTGAGTCATCTTTTCAAACACAATTAACAATCAGATTGCCAGAATTTCCATGAGGTGAGGACTGTGTCTGCAACACATTTCAGTGGAATTTATGTCTCAAGTGGTATGGTTTGAACTAGTATGGCTCACAGAAGGAGCAGTGAATAGATAGTATTCTGAACAAATGAGAAGGTCTGTGCATGTTGGATGGAAGAGAAGGTTTCAGCACAAAACTTCATTCTTAAATGTATCTATTATAAACACAAGTTCACACTGCCAAACCTAAAAGTCCTTACTGTCCCAAGGAGGAAAAGAATGAGATACCTTATTTGTTTGTTGTCAAAACAAAAAGAAAACAAAGCTAAGCATTAGAGAAAAAAACCTACAAAACCACAGCTGGCTATAAAGAATTTGGCAAGTCTATGTCTTTGCTGATTTTCAATACCCACACAAAACACCTTAACAAAATCTAATAGATAAAAAAGCCTTTTTAAAATTCTTTTTACAAAAGGACCTACTTTTTAGTCACCAAAACTCAAGCTGGTTCAAGAGCAAACATGCAACTACTTACCTCAAGAAGTAAGTAACTAGTGGTATATAACCAGTTTGGTGGGTTTTTAATAAAACATTAATTATAATTTTATTTATTTTAAACCATTGATATATTCATAGGTATAGAAAAAAGCCCTTTCATTTTCTTTCACTAGTTGAAAGTCAATGAGGTTTAAAAAAAAAAAATGGAAGAGGAAAAAGGAAAAACATTCTCACAAATGCCACGAGGTGGCACCCTTTAAACACAATTGTCTCATTCTGTTCCATCGTTGCTGCTGGTCAGGAAACAATTAAAGGTTTTGCTTGTAATAAAATAAAAGGAAAAAGAAGCTCACGGTAGGACACTCCCAAATTTCTATTTACTTAAACTGCTACTGCAAGTAAAATTGAGTGTAAATCCACATGGAAAGAAAAACATATGAATGAGTCTGAGGATGTCCAAGTTTATTTTCTGTCCTCAAAAGACCATTTGTTAACAACTAAAATGTCATCATGGTCCAAAGCTCCCCCTCCCTAGATGCATTCTGAAAATGCAGCCATACTATTCCCTAGCTGTCTCTCACTGTTACACTAACAAAGAATCTGGTGTAAAAAGTATGCTAATATTTCTGAATCCTTTTACATCCAAGGGTCCTGCTTTTGTAAAAGGTGGAGATCCACAGCAAGGTTGAGTTCTTTCTGCTCACTAGTCAGCAGGAGCCTGACTTTAAAGAACAACGAAAAACAATCTGAAGAAATAAACAAACAGCTTGGAAATGTGCTTAGTGCACTAGCAACGTCCCCAGTCAGTAACGTATTTAACCAGATTAATTTTACAAGAGCGGTCTGTACAAGATTATCTGCTCCATGAGGGGTTTTCTCATAATATAAACTGCAGGTGTGAGCTAACATTTATTTTCCACAAGTGAAAATAAACCCCTGCACTAGCAGTCTGTCTCAGTGCTCTTGGTCTCAGACCCACACTCTGGCATACACACAGCTCATCAGAACCTATGATGGAACTTTGCAAAGAAGATGACTGCTTGATGATCCTGTGTTATTCCTTGAAAGCTGAATAATAACCTGTGTCAAAAGGACTCAAAGCATTTACAGCCTTTTGGGATTTTAGGTGCTTGTGGACACCACTCTCTAGAGAAAAAAAGGTATGCATGGCAGGGAATCAGAATTTATTGAGAATCTCATTGGCAATACTGCACATTAGGAAAGCACATCAGACACAGCCTCATTCAGAAAACACAAGTCAAGATTTCTCTGTGCACCCCAAGACTGCACAAGGACTCCCAGAGTTCTATTAAGCATTTTGATACTCATACTTCTGACAAATGTCTTCTGGAGATCTGAAGAGCAGCAGTGGCTTGGCAAGCATTTCAAAGAGGCTGCACATTTCCTGCACTGCATTAACAACGTCATTACCACCTCCAGACAACAGGCACATGCTGGAAACAGGGCAAGGGAGTCTGGGTTAGGCCTATGCCTAATCTCAGTATTGGCTTGCTCTCTCCTGAGGGGTAGGAAAATATCCTCATTAAAATTACAATGATTCGACTCTCAAATCTGCTTTTAGCAGCTTCTGTTCTTCAAGCTAGCTTTTTGAAAAGGAACTTGTCATCTGGGGTATTTTCAAGCACTCCTTTTTGGCCTTTCTGTGGTTCTCCACATGCAGACACTGAAATTCCCTTATGAAGTCTTTATTTCCACTGAGCAATCCTGGTTACATTATTCACCAGCATACCAACAAATGTAGTCACATATTAACTCCTGCTAACTTCTGAGCTTTCTGCAGTGCTCTGAGCCACGCAGCTCACACTGCTTCTGCTGCACAGCAGTCACCAGCAAGCAGCCATCGAGTTCTAATCAAGGGAATGTGATGTTCTAGTTCTGTCTGAGAATGTTTGTTGAGAAAGTATGGCTGTGGAGGAATTACTGCAAAACCTCTGTCCATTTCTCAAAACATTCAGGTTTCAATCTACCCCAGTAATGATGAAGTACAAATGTTTTCCTCTTTGTTACCTGATTCCTGGAAAATACGAGGACAGTTTTGGTAACTCTAGAAGACACAGAGACAGTTTAAAGCCATTTAATCTTTTGAAGTTGTTTCAGGTACTTTATTTCTGAGATATTTAATAACTTACAGGTCTTCCCTTTGGTCCTCGTTCTCCTCGTGGACCTTGTGAGCCTGGAGGTCCCTAAAAGAAAGACCAGAAATATTAAGTCTCTTTTAAACTACCTAATGATTAAAAAAGCTCTGAAAATATGAAATCCAATGCTTATTTGAAAATTAATTTGTCAGTCTTTTCCTACATCATCATGAAGACAACAGCTATAATAACCAAGTATTCAATATTTCTTCTCAAGTGGACATTGCCTGAAGGGAGTAGAACCATGATGCAGAGATCTACAAAATGGTTTCATCTCTCATATGCTCCACAGGTTAATCCAGCAAAGGTTTTTTGAATGCTGGGTTTGAGACACTCTCCCTACTTGTCCAGGACTGCTCTGTGCTCATCCACAGCATGGACCATCCTGCAGCTCCTCCTGCTCCTGCCTGGTCCTGGATGGAGAGGCATTCACCCAGTACTAAGACCTTAGATGTCCATGTGCTACAAGCACACACCCATTCTACTCTGGGCATGGGTTGACCTGACACTGGTAAAAACATCCTATCATCTTCTCGCCTCCTCAGAGCCAGTGGCTCTGCAGATAGCACCCACTGAGGTGTGGAAGGATCCAGAATCCTCCTTCACATCACCCTCCCAACACAAAGCAGGCATGGCAGGCAGTGGCAGATGCCTCATCAGAGAAGCAGAAGATCAAAAAGTACTCACGGCTGGTCCCGGGCGGCCTCGTATGCCTGAAACCTAGAGCAGGGAACATAAATTAAAGTCACCACAAGTCATGGCTACATCTGTCCTCACTGCCCTACAGAAAATCAGTCCTTGAAAAGCAAATAGCAAGGCAGGACATTAAAGTACCAAGCAAGTTAAAAGGCTTTTTAGGGAAAGGGAGAAAAAAATGTGGTAAATATAATGTGCACTAGTTATCTTTTTCCAGTTGGGAGTCTTTTTATTAGCAATGTGAGCAAAATCTTAGAGGTATCACTGCTCCTCTAAAAAAGATTAAATAAATAAGTGAATTACAACTGTTTAGGTTCAAATTATTGATTATTTAAATCTGTTTGTCTTAACACTAGAAAGGAATAAATAGGTAATGAAATTATATTTCTCCCCTTTCTAGATACTAACTTACAAAAATCTAACCATAAAAATAATTATGGCAGAAGAACTAACAAATAACAGGAATTTCTAATTTTACATATGTGAAACAGCATACTAATTCTACTCCTTTCATTCCTAGGCTGTACAGTTTTGTTGTATTTACTTCATTACTGCAATTCTGCTTTAAATTGTATTTACTTCATTACTGCAATTCTGCATACTGCTTTAAAGCACTAATATGTGCACTTCTAGGATGTGCTGATGGATGAAGAAAATAGTGACTTACAGGTGGCACTATCCCAGGTTCTCCTTTTTGTCCCTGTAGGAAAAAGACACCAGAACATCAGATGCCTGAAAAGAAGTGCAAGTACAATTACCAGTACCAGTTTCAGCAATACCATCTCTGTGACTCTGATAAGAGTAAGGCTTCCTTAAAAATACAAGAAGACTCAATTAAAAGTACCTGTGACAAATAATCCATGTTATTTTAATGACTATGGACACTGATTAAATGATGGCCATAAATTAACATTCTCCTCTAGCTGCATAACATACTGTCTGAAAGAAGAATTAAACTAAAAAAGTATGAAACTTTTCTGTTAGAACTGCTAGAAAGTGCTAGAAAGTAGCACTGTTGTTTGGATGATTCATGTGAAATACAGAGCCTAGAGCAGCTTTTAGATTCCATTTCTTCAAGGTACTAAATTAAATAGGTATCATCAAATCCATGGATATAGAAATCCATCTATAGCCTAGGGACAGGTTATGATACAATGATATTGCATAGCTTCAGAGTGAAGGACAACAGCAATTGACAATTGACTTTTCTTTGAGCTGAATGTGTTGACAATGATTACATCAAATAACTGGGTTTAGACCTACTGGTGGTAACTGGTTTCCTAAGGAAAAAAAGGGGGCTTTGCAAAGATAAAAAATGTCCTGCCTTGCTCATCACAGAATAAATATAAGGTGGGTACAGTGCATTTATTTCCATAAACTCAAAGTTATGGAAATAAATCTAAAAGTTATTTCAATTATTTCTTGCAGTTGCTTACTATCTTAGAGACCTATTTATGGGAATGCCTTTTCATTTCTTCTGTAAGAGCAGGTCTTCCCTTTGTTAAACTGCACACAATGGGAGAAGCTGCCCACAGAACCATGACTCTGGGCAAGGACACACGACTCCAATGCCACCTCCTGCCCACTGGGCAGCTCAGCCTCAGCACAAAAACCAGCTGCAAGCTTTAACAGTTCAGCATCTCCTAACACACTCCTTCCCTCAGCCTGTGGCACTGCTAGAGGTGACACAACCAAACTACTCCAACTGGAATGCCTTTGATGTAGACAGCAGGGATTTTCAGCCAGGGGATTCTCTATATTAAGATCAGGATTTCTGCCTGCATCCCAATGTTTTTTTCATGTGGACTGCATCTCCCTAGCCTCCAAGGAAGGCCAAGAAAAAGAACTACATGTTTTTAACAGACATTATGTGTATCTTTTGTGATATGCTTCAAGGAGATGCATGGGAGTCTTTTAATGGTAGTAATACATTCCAAAAAACGTAAAGGAAATCTTACCTTTCTTCCTCTACCTATGAGAAAGGACAAAAGAAGAGAAGAGAAGAAATTAGTGATTTTACTCTGAGAGAGAGAATACGCTAAGAGTTTGAGGGAAGGTGTTGCAGCTAGAGCCATCCCTGATCCTGGAGGCAGAGGGGATGGAGCATTACCTACAGGGAGCTGGGAGGGTTCCCAGGGACACACATACTCCCTGGTCAAGGTGTGAAGAATCAAAACACTGTGCAAAAATGTTCTCTAATTCTCAGCCTTTTTCCTCATTGCACAGAGTAACAAAAAACACTTTGGGAAAGCAGAGTATCTTGTGATGGATTGTCAGATGCTGGCCTAATGACTGACAGGAAGTCAAGGGAAGCTTTACTGCTGATTTCAACAATAACTGTTGATGGATCCACAACATATTACATGGTATTTTTCAGAAGACAGAGTTCACTGAGGGATTTTTGGCTTTTTTTTTTTTTTTTTTTTGTTTTTTTTTTGTTTTTTGTAGAAAGCATCTGCACTAGCACAGAGGTGCATCCAGAGCCATAGAGCCATACTCATGCCCACAAAAATCCCTCAGAAGAATATTTTATAAATGCCTCAAATAACAATAAGGAATTTGGGAATGTATCCATACTGCTTTTATATTTGCTGGGTGCACTCTGCTGGTGTTGGCCCAATGCCTCCCAAAACAGAGCAGGATGCACTATCTATTTATTAATGCTCACCACATCTTGCTACACTGCTCAATTACAAAAGTCCCTGCTTTTGTCTTTATCTCTACTTTGTTCAATATTAAGCTGTTCAACAGCAATTATATCTCCTGAAGAAATTAATTGTTATGCATTGAATGTAGCTCTAATAATTCAATACACAGTGTTATGTAGCTTTAATTGCAAGGTGAAAAATTTTCTTTTAGGAAGAAAAGACTTAATCCTTTAGGTATATAATAGAAAATATGCAAATAGGGAGTCAGTAATACTTCATGCTTCTTTTATATCTCACAAAAGGATGTTTTCACTTTGGGAAAACATTTTATATTGACTCAGTTTACATTTATTAGAGGGTCCCTGAATTGAGCATTTGAAAGAATGCACTTATTGTCTACAGGTATTTTTTCAATATTTATACATCTTAATATGTTTATTATATATACTTATCTTTCAGTTTCAGATGAACCACAAAAAGAAGCCAGAATTCAACCTCCTCAAAACATCAAGACATTTCAGATCAACCTTTTAGCTCTAAAGCCATTTGGACTTATATGAGACTCATAGTCCAAAGCAAACTGTTTTGAGTCGGCTATGGGGCAGCCCAAGAGGGATGATAACTGCCAAGTAAATGCTATTTTCAGGCTTAAATTTTCACCATAAAAACAGCTTTAGGAACTTCAGTATCACAAAGTTCCTAGTTCTTTGGGCTGCCTCTCCTCTCAAACTAGAAAAGGCTCTTACCTATGGTGGGGTCAAAGTCCCGTGGTGTGTGGGGGCACACAGGACAGCACTCTCCCGGGGGCACCTGGGGGTTCTCACACTCCAGCAGGTCCTGACACTGGATTTCATCGCAAAGAATAGCTCCATTGTCACAGACACAGATTTGGCACGGTGAGGGCTTCCAAATATCCCTGTTCAGGTACATCTGGCCATTCTGAGTGCAGGCTATTTCTTCACCATCTTCTCCTGGGACAGAGAAAAAAATATACAACACATTTTCCAACCATGAAATTGAAGGAATAGGACTGGACAAGGAAGGAGCACATCTGGAGATGAGAAGCAGCATTACATACAGAGAATACGACAGACCTGCATAGCTAAAGCTGATGTTAAGGACTTTTAAGAAATGTGTCTTTCTTCTTTTATCACCTTATTTCTTGATCAAAAAGAAGTAAAATAGAGTCCCCAGTTTCCCCACACTATCAAAGGAACTTTGCCTCATGCGTCTTTGGATGTCATTCTGCTCAGTGGGTGTTACCTCTACTCTGAGGAGCTCCTGCCAATTCCCTGCTCTGTGTAAGTGCTGAGCACAGCTCATTGCAGAGGTCTGACATGGGACGAGAACCTGTGACTTCTGTCTGGAACAGCACAGGCTGCCTGCTCCCTGCTGGCCTACACAGCCAGATGGGACAGGGCTCAACAGACCCAGCAGCAGCTGGGGGAAAGAAAAAAGACCATCCCATTTATTGAGTGAGGTTTATTTATTGGTGTGGGGGAATACCAGAACTGAGAATCGAATCTTCCAACCAGGACAGCCAGCCTCTGTCCAGAGGCAACAGCAGCACCCACTGCAGTGGTACTTGCAGCAGGGTCTCCAGCTGAGTAACAAGAGGCTCCTCACATGATTTATGTTCTGTTTTTATAACCCAGCTGGCCATGGCCCCACATGATTAACCTAGCACACACACAATACTGCCATGGATATATCTTAACTACATACAAAATACCTCTTAGATATTTTAACCATATGAAGGACCATAACCATATATGAAAGACCATCCTTTGTCACTATTTTTATACAGGACCAGTATGGACTGATTATATGCCTACTCTATTTACTTATTCAAACAGTCACATTCACATTTGTACTGTTTTACCATATATAAGTCTTTGCCATTGTTTTCTTGCTGCTTTGTAGCCAAACACACTGGGTATGTTTGGATTTTTCTAATCATGAGGTGGGTATATCTCAGTATCTTCTCCTAAAATTAAAATATGTCTGAGAAAGAGTTCAAAAAACAAGTAAAGTAGAAAGTTTTGCTGGTGTATCCAACATTTCACAGAATGCCCTAGCAGCAAGAAAGCACTTTTTCATTTTGAGAAATGAAATTTCTCAAATATAAAATATTTCATCCCCTAAAGGAGCAAGCAGCTGAAAAACCAAAGAACCATCCCCGGGCTGTCCACAGACCATGTGTCACAACTTGCAAACCAAGAATCCCAGTGCCAAGACAGTGTCTGAGTCACACACAGCAAAGCTGTCACACACAGTCCAAAAATTATTGTCCTGACCCCTGAGATGCTCCAGAGAAGACTGATCTTACGTGGGTGGGAGGTCCATCTGACCACAGAAATTCCTCCGATCCAAAATATCTTTGAAATTGGACAATCTAGTTAAAACCACTACTGAAAATTCTGAAACACATCTAATTTCTAACTGATACAAGACTGGCAGTAGAATCAATTATATCCACAGGACACATCTGCCTAATCAAAGATCATACCATTGTTTGTTTAAGCAAACCTGTTACTAGTGTAAAAATTAACAGCTCTAAGCACAATTTCACTGTTCTATATATTTCTGTCCTAATTTAAACCAAATGTAAACAGAAAATCTCAAAGTAATAAATAGGAGCAGATTTGGAATTTCAGCTTCGTGCCTCATCTCAAGCCCAGTTACTCCATCAAAGTCAAAGCTTGAAGAAAGAGAGCAGATGTGTCATTAACTGTTGCCTGCCATCACTAACAGCTTTTTAACACAAACTCAAATTGAAATTTTCACCAGGTCAGCTCCCCTTCAATTGCTTTATCACACCAACAGACTAAATGACTCGAAGAGGTGCTGCAGAAGCTCGGGAGGAAATGTTTTCAGTGTGAAGTAAAGACATCAACTAAGTATGCTGCACAGTCCATTTATGACACTGTGAGAATCATTTTCCGAACTGCAGATCGTATTTTGCAAACCACTCTTCTCATTTCTCCCTTGTGAGCATGACATAATGCACTGTCTGACATATTTAGCCTTTTCCCCCAGATGTCTGGCATATGGTCTATGTCTTTAACATATCACCCACAGAACTCGTCCTGCTGTTCAAAAGAGCAACAGTTTGCATAAATGAAATTTCTAAGTTATTGAGCCCAAAGTCAGCATTCTGTCATAACTTCAAATAAACCACATAGCAACTGCTTTGGCAAATCAGAGCTGAGCCAGATGGTGACTAGCTTCTGCCTGGGTCCTGCTCAGTGGCTGGGGAAGAGGCAGACAAAGGCAGGGGGAAAAGCACATACCAACTTCTGAAAGCTACTAAGTCTGCTTCCCTATCGGATTGTAGATATGATGGCAATTAAAAAAAAAATCCAAATAAACAAGCCAAAACCAAAAGAAAAAAACCTACCACCTCGTAATAGTGTCAAAAACCACAATGATACTTCTTTTGATTACATCTGGCGCTCCAAGGGGTTGTTTTCTGCTGTGACTGCATTACACTGAAAGAGTAACCTGGAAAGGGCAGCTGTTTCAAAGCCAGCTCCTTTCACAAGAACATTTTGACATTCTATTCCCAGGCCTGAACTGCAGGCATGTTATCCAGCTACACCCAGAGCAGCAAAGGCAGCAAAGGAAACCATTCTACCATTTCCTCTCTGCCTTGCAAATTTGCAGGTTTGTTTTAATCACAGAGACCAAGTTACAAATTCTTTATATATCACATGTTCTTTCTACCTCTACAGCTGGAACATTAGGCGCTGAGTGGCTTGAGAAGCACCTTTGGAAATTTTTAATGAGGCAAAAGGGTCTGCTAGGCCATTAACCAATTCCTTTCTTACCAACAAAAAATACATCTCTAGTTGGTATTGGACCTGACTAAAGAACTGATAGGATTCAAACCCACCAAATCTCAAAGCAGTCTAAAAATATAAAAAGCAAGGTAGGAGAGATACCCAATGATACATTTAAAGACTCATTAATCCATGGGCTTACACAACAACCAACCTTCAGAAAGAAGATTTCAATGCAAAGCACAGTATGTAAAATGCATTTTTTTTTTCTGCTATATGTGTTGGAGTATGGTTTAACTTTAAAGATCTAATTCATCAGCAATCAAACTGTCAGTTACAGCTAATTTACCAGATCCAGCATCAGCAGCTTGGAAGTCAAATCCCATCAGGCACTGCCATACCCAGTTTGGTGCCACCACTGAAGCTGTACTAATTACTGGGAGGGGAGGAAGGGGACAGGGGACCCAACATGCCGTCCCAGCCACTAGATGGCTGTCAATGTCCATCAGTCATCATGACTAAGTGTCAAAGGTCCTGCACAGACCAGGTGTGTAAAACCTCCTTTGGGCTGCTTGTGCTGAGCTTGTTTTCATTTCAGGTACATCCCTCTCAAGGTTAATTCTCAAGCTAACAGCAGGAAAAGGATTTTAAAAGACAGCATATGAAATAATTTCAATTTTTCACCACATCATTTAGAAAGTAACACCTGAAAATTTACTGCTGCTTCATTTGTTGTTTAAAGTTCCTTCACATTGCTGTGCCCGTATTGCTTTCTCTGATGCCTGGTTGCCATCTTGCACATTGAAAAAGGAAAGTAAGGCCTGGACATGGAACCAAGCAGAACAAATAGAAAGAAAGACAGAAAGACAGAAATAAAGAGGGAAAATGACACCACAAAAATGTGCACCATACAAAGTAGAAGCAGTGAACCACCACCACCTCAGCTGAGGTGATGGTAGGTATGTGAAGGACAGGAATACATCTTTCAATGACCTACTTGAAGAAAATAAATGGTCTGAGGAAAACCTGCGTGTGTGAGGGTTTTCTGCAGACATGAACAGCATTGAGTCATAGATGAAATGACAGGAAAAAGAAAAGGATTTGGCATTAAAGCAGCTCCATTTCATCACATTTTACTGGTCCTACCAAATGTGCTAATTAAAGGAATCTAGAGGCTGACAGACCTACAGTGGTAGAGAACACAGTCTAACAAAAGCAAAAAAGATGATGACTGGTACTGAAAGCAGTCTGCCAGTTTTAGGCTTTCATCTGCCAGGAGGGGCTTCTTGATGCATAGTGTAACCAAAGTCCAATTCTTTTGCATTGTTTAACATAAAAAGACTGGAACAGAAGGGGTACAGTTATTTAATGAAAAAGGGTTGGAAATAAAACTGCACAGGGGTCTTCTCATTCTCTCTCTGTCATCCTCATGCTAGGTTTGTGAAAAGCATAGAGAAATATAAGATTACACAGATACAGTGGTTTTAAAGTTTAAAAAGCTAGAAAATGAAAAGCTGAGTTTTGAGATATGAATTACAAAAGTTAATCCTGCTGACTCACAAAGCAGAGGTGCAGAAGTAAATCAACATGAAAGATGATACGTGCTAGCAACCATTCTGCAGATGTACTGCTGTGCATGTGTACAGACTGCCAGGGCAGGGACAAGAGGAGCTTGGGCTTAATAATGTTTGACTGTCAGCCTGCTGCAACAATAATGTAGGGCTTGATCCAGATCCCATTAAGTTAATGGGGAAAACCATTTACTCCAATAAGAATCATACTTTTTTTTTTCCTTTTTTTTGGTAATTTTTTTTCTGAGTAGTAATCAAGTATTATCTTTTATATGACTAATATATATATAATTTATAATACTAATATATATAATTATTGTGACTTGCAAATTATAATATAAACACCAATTATTCTGAAAATCAGATAGCTTTCAGGAGTGCTACACATACAAAATCTATTTTGCATTTGTTGCACAGAAGCAATTCTTGTTAATAATGATTACCAGAGAGAATTCACATAAGTACTTTACAGTTACATACATGAGGATGAACCTGGAATACTTTACTAATAAAAGACTGAATTGATGCTCAATTCTGCCAATTTTGTGCACATAAGCATTTAGGAAGAGAAAGGAGTTCCAAATTACTGCCCATCTCTCTTGTAAAAAAACTGGCTAAGAACAAATCCTTTGCATTATACTTATGGGAATGTACACAGGTACAAAATTTAAAACACAAACCTGTAGGAAACCAGATTTCATCAGAACTTTTCCTTAGAAAAAGAGGTGGGAGAGGGTTAATCCATCCTCCAATGTTCCTGCTTAAAAAAAATCCTAGGGGATAATTTGCAAAGTTGACAATTAATAAGCCTTTTTAACAGCATTCCACAGAATAAAAGGTGTTGAATGCTTTAAAGTCCAAGTGAGTTTCAACGTGATTGAGGAGGTCAGCTCTCTAGACAAGGAGCTGCAAGACTTTAGAAATAGAAAAGTTCCAGGGTATTCTCCTAAATAATGTAGATAATTTTAAAATATGTATTTTCAGCTGGAAAATTACAGGCTCAACTGCTTTTTCTGTGGAGGCCACAAATACTATTAAGTATGAATACTGTGAAGCATCAAGGTACAAGTCAGCTCCCAAGAAGATAATTAATTGTTGAAATTGCTGTGACCATCAATAAAGCCTTCCTAAAGCCATACACTGCATCTGGCCAGCTGCTTCTGCCTGGGAAGGAGTTCATCCTCAGATATTCACCAAATAAGAAAACCCAACTTCCAAGCTCTAAACAGCAGTCCACAAACAGAAAGCAACAGCAGAACAATACACCCTGACCTGGGAGAAGAAATAATGTCTCGGGTAAAGGGCTCTCTTAGTGTGACCTGGCAGCTGGGGTTTGTTTCTTCCAGAAAATTGTCCCTAAATAAATAAATAAATCTGTTTTCCACTCAGCACTGTGATTTCAATTTTGACTGAATGGGGGAAACTGAATAGGAAAAACTATGCTTAGGATACAGTTTAAATCCTCCAAATTAATTGTAAATCAATATCTGAAGTATGCAACTGCTTCTACACTTACTTGGATGGAATCTATATTACCCTACAATTGGTTTGGTGGTCCATATTCCCCCTTTTTCTCACTGGTTCATGAATTTATGTCTCCATCAGGGCAGAGAAGTTTTGCTTGCCTTTTTATGGATAAGTTTTGTTTCCAACACACAACAATCGAAAACAATGTTTTTATTACAAGATCCAACACATGCTGAATACAAAGGCAGAAAACACTGGAATCCCTTCCAGTGAAAAGACTTTCTCTCACCAGTCCCACAGGACTATCCAATGTTTATTACACTATTCAATATCCTAAAAGCAAATCATGGTGTTTTATCTGCATCTTAGCCTCAGTAGTCCTGAGCTGCTGAACAAGACTTAACCCTTGCACACACTCTAGACAAGGCAGGAAACTTTGCAGAAGCAAACTTGCTCCAAGTTTAGTCAGACTGGTCCTTTCCTTTTGGTTATCCCTGTCTTAGACGTGTCTACTTCCAAAGTACTCAGTTAAACTAACTCATTAGTTATCCCATGAACAAGGTTAGATGTAAACGTGTTTAACTTTGTTTTTCTCTGTTTTTACTTCAGTTCACAAGTAGGCTGGCTGGACACATTGGGTGCCTGCAGGAGAACTGGGTGAAGGAGGGAGCTGAAGTGCCTGATATGCCAGCAGCGTTTATACAAATACTCTTGGATGAACACATTCAAGCCTCCAGCATACAGTAGGAAATAAAATTACTTCCAAATGTCCAAGGCTGCACAGAGACTGTCATGGAGAGGCATTCAGGGCATGCCTGAGAAAACACTACTGCAGATTTCAGCAGCTGGAGCAAATCAGTCAAAAGGCAAAGTTGGTAGCAGGGTCCCTGGTCTCTGCTGGAGCCCACACGGCCACATACGCCCTGCTTGGACTTTGTCATGCAAGGTAGTTAAAGTCAGTTCAGCTACTGCTGACTCAGTGTGGAAAAAGTCTAAACAAAGTGCTTATCATGGGCAATTATTCTGTTTATTATCTCAAAAGAGGCTTGAGGCAACAGAGATCATTCTGTTTTATAAGCAAAATGTTGGAGCACATTCTTGACTAAGGGATGACATTTTTAAGAGGAATCACTTCATCTGTATGAAGACAGGCTGGTCCCAGAGAAACATCAGATTCTTTTGGTGGGGAGCTCACAAAGAGAACACACAGCAAACACGTTTCAGGCAGTGGAGGCAGGGCCTGGGCTTGGCACTGCTGAACACGCACAAGTTCAGCAATGCAGGGATTGTCTTTAAAACTAAAACAAAACTAAACCTGCAAATTAGCACATTTCCCAAAATGTAAGAGGTTCAAACCTTCTGAAAGCAAACACACCCCAACAGTGGAAATCCTGCCCAACTTGCTGCTTCTGGAAATTTAAACAAATGTGATCAGGACATAATGAACTGCACATAATATTTCTAAACTTAAGTCTAAAATAGCAAGATTACAGTAAAAATGCAATATTATTCTACAGTCTATTTTGGCTCCCTTTCTGGAATCCATAAATGTTTGATTTTTATCTTTCCAAAAGCCAGACTTGGACTGCTGTGATTTAGTAAAAATAATGCCTTTTGGCTGTGAAGAAAATTCTCTCAGCTACTTCCTGTGCCATTATCAGTAAGACACAATTTCCATTCACAGCCCATTTGAAATCCTGTAGTAAATCTAGGGATAATTCACAAGAAGCCACCCTGGCTGTCCAGTCAGCCAGAAACCTATGGCCTGAGGAACAAGCCATGTAGGGTAAGGTTGCACTGTGTCAGCCAGGTCCTGAAATAACCATCTCTTGGTGTTCCCAGCACTGATCCCTGTGGAATGTCACCATGATCTAGCCACCAGCTGGACTCAGAATTGCCACCCATTATTCTGTGAATTCAAAAGTTCCACCAGTTTATCATTCACCTTGTAATCCACCTGTTCAGTACCATACTGAGTACTTCTGCAATTTGTCTATAGATGCTATGGGAGATGGTGTCAGAAGTGTTGCTGAACCAAAAGTAAACAGTGGCTTCACTTGTGCACCAAGCCAATCATTTTATAGAAGGCAACGAGATTTAACCAATTCAATGGAAAGGGGAAAATGCATTAAATAAACAGCTCCTAGCTCTGTCTGCTCCTCTCTGTACCCATCTATTCCAAATCTTACAAATTCCCCTGTTCCAGTTTCACATGTGCTCTAATGCTCAGAGTTTAACTGGTAAAAGAGCAATGAACTGCAAAATAACAGGTTTGCCTTCCTTGTTTTGCAGGATTTAGCTCTTTTGAAGTCACACAAAATGCATATGGATGTCTTTTCTTATTATATCTAAGAGAAACACTTGCTGCTGCCCAAACACCCTCATTCTTTGAAGCCATACACATCAAAGTTCAATAGCAACCTATCATTACACCCTGCCTTTTCCACAAAGCTATTCTCCATTGTGGTTTGCAAAATGGACTCCTGTAATTCCCTAAATGCATCCTTGCTGGCTAATATCACCCTCTTTTTCAACTAAAAATAAAGATTTGTAATTAGCAAGAAAATTCAGTTCCATAATTAAAAATCCTTGCATTCCAAAGGGCTCAGCATTTCAAACTGGAGTGAAAACTACCCAGTGTCTGGGTGGAGTAGGAAGGTATTGCTGGAAAGCTGTACTCATAATATGCTGTTTGTACAGCAAAGCCATTCATTTGCTAAAATTCTGGGCCTCTAAGAAAGTAAAAAAGAAGAATAGTAAGCAAAAAGTCTGCAAAAATTTCAAGAACAAAGCCTCTTGTTTCTTTTCTGCCACCATTACCTTTTCCACAGTTCAGACAGCTCAGTCAGCAACTTCTGGCTCCAAGCTGAGATGGAACAGACTTTGGCAGCCCTCAGGGCATCATGGCTGCTTTCTGCCCAGCATCAGGGAGGAAGGGTCTAAAGGAGCACCCTAGTTCTCAAGTGTAATCCTGAAGATAATCACACCCATGTGCATGAGGAAAAGACAGGGATTTGGATGTGTCTCATGCCCAAGAGAGAGTTAAACTTATTTATTACTTACAGATATAGCAGCAATAAGCAGTTTGCTCCTTTCAGTGTGTAAAAGGAACAATGTTAGTAACAAGGGAGTTGGGCTCAGCTTATTTCAATATAGGTTTGGGATAAAAAAACTTAAGACTGAATACAAAAGCAAGAAAATTAGCATTGCCCAGGAATTTTTCTACAATGGGGGTTATGGGTTTTTTGAGGGTATTTTTTGTTGGAGATCAATTAATTACTGAAATAACAAGGACAGTCCTTTTATTAGCTACATAACTTTTCTTTCATTCTAGGGATGTTTGAAATCACCTATTTCAGTCAAAAAAACCCCACTGGGATTTGCTAGAGGGAACCTCACACCAATAAAAGCCTTGTAAAAAAAAATCTAAGTCAAGCTGAGGAAAAATGTTTTCACTGACCTGACCCAATTCCATCTTTTTCATCATTTCTGAGTCACGAGACCTTTTCAAGGTTGCTCCAGCTCATCCAGGCTGGCAAGGGAAAACTCAGTTATTTAAGAGCAGCTTCCCCTCTAGCACAGGCTGGTGACTGTACAATGCAACAAGGATGACTTCAAGTAGACTCATATTTGCACCAACGTACTTTAAATCCCACTGGAAGAAGAACAGAGCTAGGTCAGGTGAAGAACATCCTCATTCCATTTTCAGAATGCTGCACAATTTCATTATACTTAAGAAAGAATTTTAGGCAAAATCTGCTTTCTTTTTTTGCCTTTATGTAACAGTGGAAAATGGCAACATTAACTTTGTAAGAAAAATCCCATGAAAGAAGAATTACAGGTATCTTTGCCACCATAGAGAAGACTCTATGTTACGGTATGACGCACTGGATAATATTACATATTTTTATTTCCATTTAATTTTTAACTTGTCTTTGGTACTGTCCCAATTCTTGGTCCATACAAATGTTTTAAAAAAGAAAAAAAAAAAGAAAAGAAAAAAAAAGGTCAGCAAAAAGACATACTATCCACCCTGTCATTTAGATGCATAGCAGTGATAAATGGATACATACCAGCCATTACTTAGCTCTGCTGCAGGATTATGGTTTCTGGGACAGAGGAAATGAAAGGCTTTTCTGCAGGCTCTCCTGCTCCTAACCATTGGACATCCTTCCATACTTCAGGGAGCAAGCATTATGAACTTTGTCAGTCAAATAATCCATACTAAAAAGTTTGGAATGAATTAAAATTCAAGTAGGGATGCCTAGTTTAAAACAAAACAGCCATCATCACCTCCAGCTACTGTTTGCTTTGAACTTAATCTATTTAATATTTCCCTTACTTCCTCCTTTCAAAGATACTTCATCATTTTTCAGATCTTTTTAATTTTACCCTACTATTGTTTCTTGGATATGAGCCTTTAAAAGCCCAAGGAGGCAGCATCCAAGTTACAATAACATTTTTTTTCCAAAGCAAAGCACTCTGAATTCTGACATCTTGTTGCACTATTTAACTCCTAAAGCAGAGCTAGGATCTGAAATTAGGTTGATGTAAATGCATAAAATACAAAAGAGAAAATAAAGCATTTCTATAAAAGAATGGAAACCTTTGTGTGGTTGAGAGAAGCACCTGTGTTTAAGGGATGCAACTCCAGCACTAGGCTCAAGATACCTTCTAGGGAACAATCCAGGGTATGTGGGCACTCTAATGTGACTATACCCAATTGCTGGTATCAAAACTTGGCCTTCACTGCACTCAGTAACCAGTAAAATCCACACAGGGAACCCTGACATAAAGCTGGGCTCTAACATGACCAAACATTGGGCTCTGAAGTGGAAATCACCAGTTGGAAGCCAGGAATCCTGCATGACACCTTTGACTCCATCTAACAGTGGAAGTGTCTTAGTTTAGCCATCTCCAAACTTACATGATAGTAAGTAAAACAAATATTTACTTTTTCCTTAGGGAAGAGGTTTCAAGAAAGAATTTGGCAGAAAGCCAGCTGAAAACCAGCTTTTTTTTTTAACTTAAGTCTTCAGTGCTATTAAATGATAAACCTTTGAGGACAGAGCCAATGGCATCAAAAGACACTTATTAATGTCAGTGGGCTTTAAATCCATGTAAAGCATCATTGTGTTACATTTAGAGTTACATGATGCATCCATCAACTCCTTATAAACACCTTTGGGCATAGTTTGTTTTGTGCTTCTCTCTAATGCAGGGGACCATTAGAAGTGATTATCTGTGGTACAAGAAATGCATCTCAAATTGCATCTTTCACACAGCATTTAAGACTGCAATACAAACAACAAATAACAACAGCCCAATCACTTGTTTGAACCTTACACTTCAGGACTTTCATAAACAACATAAAGGTCCCCTTTAAGGCCCTGTGGGCTCTGTTTGCACAAGGAATTATTGCTGGCTTTGCATTAAAACAATATACTGTGATTGAAGCAGCAGTTTGGCAAACAAACATAATGCAAGTCCCTTCACCAAATCTCCACAGTGTTTTTCAAATCACTCCCTGGGGAAACTCAAATAACGTTTTGCTTGGTTCAGATAAACTCCAGCTTATCACAAGCTCATCAGATTCTTCAGAGGTCTTATTTTTCCTCAAAAAGTACCCTCATTTGCTATCTTTTTAGGTTCCCACATATTTTCATTTTCTGAACCACAAAACCCTACCACTTCAATATTTCCATTCAAGCACCAAATCCTTTCTTTGAAACTTTTTCCCTAAGGAAAACCCATATATTTGCCTTACTTCAGCACCTCACACATCTGAGTGTTGCACCAAGAAGGCACTTTAACATTACAATTCCCCATTAAAGAGCTGCTCCACAAGACTTTTTAGGTATTGATAATTCTGAAGCAAGAAGTAAACAACAACACCTTAAATAGACAATCATTTGACTGCTTTTTACTGTGAATTTAGAAATATTAATTTAGTTCAGCAAAGCCCAGAGGTAACAGTAAAGACCAATGCATGTTATCATCAAAGGACAGAAGTGAGACCATTATCTTGGTTCTTCAAAGTCTGTAAGATATTTATGTTCAAGCCCTTTAAGTGGTGGCTTTTTTCCCTGGGTCACTACTTGCATTTTATTGTAAAGCAAGACTGGAACATCTCTGCAAATTAATGTGTTTTCTTCTACCTGATACTTCAATTCAATTAATCAGTCAAGGATGTTCTACTTCAGCCTTAGCAGAGCTTTTGAAACAAATCTGATCTTTTAGCTCCTTTAGAACTTTATAATCACCAAGGGTACCACCAGAACTATTCATTTTTCTTGAAGAAAAAGGCTGGAAATATGTTGCATTCACACCTAATTTGAAGAGCCAGCTTTGAGAAATCTGTAGCTGCTCCAGTTAACGCCAGCCAAAGATTTTGACTTTCACTCCCTTGCTCAGGAGCTGTTTTTCAAATAGATACCTACCCATTGGACAATTCCCAAAGGATTAGAAATAGCTGGCATCTATCCATAAAGAGGATTGTGACAATCTCCAGAACGCAGTGTCCTATTGCTAGATTTATTTACACTAGCGAAGAAATGCAATATTGCCAGTGCCCTGCCTCACTAACTCCTTCTCCACTGGTGGTCTGGGCTAACACAGCCTCATGCAGCCACTGCCAACAATCTTTTCTGCAAATCAGGCTAAATATGTAATCACAATATTATATTATCACTAATCCTACGAGGTTGGTAGGCTTGGAATCAAATTCATTAAAGGATTGTTATAATCAAATTTTCTCAAATAAAATGCACTGCAGGGCTTAAGTGACAATTTCAGCCCACTAAAGATGCACACCAGTGCTCAAGACACAGCACTGAGAAAGGAGCATCCCACAGTGGAGCTACAACACATGAAAGCGACACAATTGATCTGCACCGACACTGAGGCAAGATATGAGCAAGGAGCCAGATTGTATCATACGTGCAGTGAGACTGAGCTCTGCATCTCATCCCAGAACTGCCTCCCCTGTGTGCTGCACCCAGACCTCCCAAACACTCAATGAACAGCCAGTACTCCAAAACAGCTGTCACCAGCCCTCAGGTGCAAGGTAACTTCTGCCTGAAGGAGAGCAGTGATGGAAATGCGACATACTGACGCACCAAAGAACATCTCCTTGGGAGAGGGCTTTCTGCCTGGCTCCTTTCAAAACTTCATGTGAGAGTTCAGGCTTTCAGCAATGTTGCAACACATAGGAGATGAATGTAATAAAACAAATTGATACTCACAGACCACCCACAAGCGGCAGGCCTTCAGCCCTGAGTTAGTACCGCCATATGAATTAATTCTTCTTTACTTCTATTCACCAGGGCTTTATTCAATGTTTAAAGTAAAGTCCTTTATAGCTTGTGCTCTCCTAACCTCCACCTGTTGTCATGAATCTTACTTTCACTCAGGGTAAAACAACAGACAGAATTGCATTAAGTGAGCAAAACAGAAGACCAACAAATTCTCACAGACTAAATACACAGAATTTGTGTGAAGAGCTAGAGTTGCACTGAGGTTAATGGATCAACATTCTCACTGACACACTCTGTTTACCACTGCCCTTCAGCACAGTCACCTGTGCACCAGTTTTTAAACAATAAATTGCAGCAATTTTAAAAGCCACAGAATAAGACACATGACTAAGTGTGGTCCTCTGTGCTGTATCCCTGAAGAACTACCAAAACAGATGAACTGGGAGAATATAAAAGGAATATGGCTTTTTGCCTCTGGCAATAAAATAAACACACATAAATCAGTATCAAAAGGGAAAACCATCCTTCATAAAGCTCATCCTTATCATGTCCATAACTGCACCCCTTTATATTAAAGGGAGCAAAATATTTTTGTAGTGATAAGTTTGACAAGAAAAGATAATAAGCGCCTTATTGGAAACAGATGGTTTGCATTGCTATGCTATAGATAAAGTTGTGTCAGCATTTCCATAAAAGGCCTCCCTGTTTCCAGCAGTTTCCAGCTGGCAGGCAACATTTCTACCTCAAGGAGCAAGATAAAATCAAAGGAATAACCTGGAAAAACCGGGGGAAGAGTAATCCTTGAGCTAGTATTGGGAAAGAGAGAGGGGAGGTGTTTTGGGGGCACCCTGGGAGAGGATGTGAGGGTATCCCAGCAGTTTTCTACAGAAAGGGGTGGTTGTGCAGGGCTGTACCTCAGCCAGCTGGGGTGGCTGTTCAGGCACCGCTGCAGTGACCTCACTGACACAGAGCCCCAACCCACAGCATCCCTGTCCTGTCCAAGATGCACTGGACACTATGCTATCCATGCCCAGAGGTGCAGATACTATATATATATTTTAAGAATAGTCCGCAACCAAGGATAAGACCTGTTAGAAACCAAAAACAACACAGATAAGACAGCTATTTGGGTTAGTCCTAAAAAAAAATTCCAGTAAAAATCTCTGTCTAATGGATGAGCCAGCACAGACTTCATTACTGCTGAAACAAAACCCAAGTTAACTAGTCACACTCAGATACATTTTGTAAAATGTTAGTTCAGCTTTGTCCTTCCCAAAAGCATTGATTGCTTTGATCTAGAACTGATCATTACCCGGGATAATGTAATGTATTTTCACTAACTTTATCTATTGAAAATCAATTATTTTGACGACATAAGAAAAAATAAATCTAACAATGTGCCTCTTACTGTGTTCTAGATGCAACCCAGAATTAAATGTTATAGTTTATACCCCCTTAATTTAACAATTACAAAAATGCTTTTTAGCTTCAACAAATTTGGATCAGGCTCCTCTTGGTACATTTACAATTCACATTGACTAGCTCTCTGCTCTTCTGATAGAAATTTTGGAGTATTTGAATTTCCTCCTATATTTGGATCACAAACCCTTTCTTGACAAGGAATATGCTCACTGCTTGACAGGGAAATTTTTGACACGGTTCATTTGTGGTTGGCGGGCTTTTTTGGTTTTCTTACTGTTGTAGAAGGCAATGGAAATGAATAATAAACACTGTCAACATGACAGATTAAATTTGTATCAGATGCCATGAGCTATTGCAGTTACTCTCATATGTAAACCATGAAAATGTACAAAGTGCAACAAAGGTTGCACCCACCTAAAGCTAGGTATTAACTTTATATAGATATATAAATATTAAATTATATATTATGCAAATTACATGCATTGGAGTTTTGATAGAGAAATTCCCCCAAGAGGCAATTTTCAGAAAACTGAAGACTGTTGTTTTTTGGGTTTGGCTGGGGATTTTTTTGAAAAAAATTTGAGTGAATGACCTATGTAGCTGAGTATTGAGCTCTGTGACATTTCAGCAGGGGTGTAGCCTCCTCTGCAATTCTGAATCCATAAATGCAAACACAAGAAATTGATATAAATTTGTGTTTGGTTTGGGGTGCGTGGAGAATCTTACCTGTGGAGGTACTGTAGAACAAACAGGGAGAAGCTTACTTTCAAGATCAGAAACACCCCACTGTGCACACCTGATAAACCTGATATTGCATAGAAATCACTCTGATTTGGTCTTAGAAACCAAATTAGAAATCAATTTAGAAATCTAGTAATTTATATTATGCCAAAAACATAAACTTCTTTTGGTACTACAAAGTACACCTTCATTTTTGTAAATTATCTAGTCATATGTTAGAAGACTATTACTTGACAGAGCTGCATCAAAAAGGTTCTGGGATGCAAAACATCCGTTCAGTGTACTAGAAGAACAATACACGTTAAATACTCCCAAATTCCACGTTTGGCTGCAGCACTTTAACAAAGTTACAAATACATTGTGCTCGAAGCAAACCTCACTCTGAGGCATTCCTTGGATATCAACACTTGAAGAATATAAACAGCCTTGTTGTTTCAGGGCCCCTTATACTCTTGATATTAAGCAGAGCAGTGCTGTTGACACTCCGTTCAGTCTATAAATCAAATATAAAAACTTACAAAAGCATGTAGCTCACAGGCTGCTTGTTGCACTTCATAAAATCTTGCCAATGAATCAGAAAGGTGACTGCTGAGTGAGATACAGTTGTGGCATTAATAAAGGACTAATCATAAATAAGAAATGTCCATTCTAAGAAATAATCTTGGCTAGCTGCTGAGTGTCTGGCCATTGAAACAGGATAAAAGTCTTCATATCCTTTAGGTTTGAATACAAAACCCAGAAATACCTGCACTTGTTAGTTTCTATTCGATCACCAGAAAATATACAATCTCTATGTATAAAACAAGATATCATTTGATAATAATGCTTTCAAATGATCAAACTCAAATTATTACACCATAAAAATAATTCTTAGACAACATCATTTATTGATTTTATTATTAATTGAAAGCTTTGGTTTGATATAGATCATCTCTGTCAAATTAATTGAAAGCTTTGGTTTGATATAGATCATCTCTGTATGCTCTCAGGTACATCTGCAGAAATCACACTCTCCATAATGACTACACAGCACTTAGCAATTACATTTCAAGGTCTGATTCAAACAATATTTCAATTTATGCTGCTAATCTAATATTTTCTCAACTATTATGTTAGTAGGGCAGTCACTGCTCATTTTTAAAGAAATAATATTAGATATGCAATTAGAGTTCAGCATATCAATTGGATTCTGATCATATTAAATTATTTCTCTCAAAAATAATTTAAATTCTGTATAATTTCTTAGTGTGTTTTCTTATTATCCATAATGTAATTTACTTGAGACTTGTGCCTCATCACACTTGGTTCCAGGACTCTTACAACTGGAAAGGAAGTTATTTGTACTAGAGCTGATCTCTGAGGACTTTCCACAGATCCAGGTAAATATCACTTGAAGCCCAAGCACTAAATCTCTCTATAAGAAGCAGTGCAACCTCCCAAGTTATAATGGCACCCAGGATCCCTGGCCACTATTAGAGAATAACCACATTGTACTCAGCCTTCAAAAAACCCCCAAACAATCATAGGACAAAGTTTCAAGTCAATGTGAATATTGATTTAATGTAAAAATTTCAAACTCTAAGTAACAGAAATCACTGCTGAGCTTTAGCACTGAAGCACTAAAGAATAATAAAAATTCTGTCTTGTTAGGAAATGAGAGTGGGGATACCAGACAAGACTTTTCAGTCTGCATCTCTGAGACCCCAAGACTTCCAGCCATGACATTGGATCACACCAGACATGCTAGACCACACTGGCATTATCCAGGAGCACAGATGGGAACCAAGTGTCCACAAGAACCTCCCTGAGAGACCACATTCTCCAGCTTGATAGGCGAGGAGCCACCAAAAAACTAAAAGGTAGCTTTAACAATTCTGGAAGAACTAGGATAATGAGGCACACTACATTTTTCAATAGTGATGTAATCAATAAAAACAAAGAATAATGAGCTTGAGGGTGAAGTGGTGAGAGGGAATGAAGTATGAGATAAAGGTCAGTTAACGGATGGTCTAAGAATTACTTTCACCTCCAAATGCAAGAACCCACTGAATAATCTTTCAGAAATTTAACAAAGTGCTACAGAAATTTCTGTATTTATATTTGGACAACATGATTTATTTTTACTCCAAACTATATAATTTTATAGGATCCTTTATTGGTGCTATGGAATAAGTAGTTCACTCAAATACTTAGGAAGAATTATTCTTTAAATACTGGAGAAAAGCTCTGGGATGAATCCCATGGCTTACAGATGAACATCACACTGTGATTTGATGTTCATATAGTGAACATAACTTCATAGTGGTGAAATTCCCTCTTCAGCATGGACTGACCACTTATGCTTAAAAATAGTAAATACACAAGGACCTCCAACCTTTTGTATTCACTGTGTGTGTATATATATATATATTTTTATCTATATTATATTAACATCTATAGAACTGAGCAATGTTTGTTCCATGTTTGCCTTCTGAAACTCCAGTTCCAACCTGGAGTCACAATACATGGCACAGACACTAAGCAGTTATTCAAACAGCACGAGGTTCAGCCTTAACACATCTGTGTTATAATGCTCCTTTCAACACTAGGAACTTTCCCATCTCCACAAATAAGAAATTACTTTAGCCACCACAGGTAATAAAAGAGGGAAGCCAAATTTCCTCATTTAATCACAATGATCTGTGAGAATACATGGTCCAGGATTTGAAATCCAGGTTAAGGTTTGTGGATGTTGAAAAGAGTCATTCCTGAGTATTTTCATAACCAGTGATTTCTACAAATTTCTTAGCACACAGGGCAACATGGGATACCCAACCTGAGCCTAATTTGCAGTGCCTAACAAAGCAGCCCTAAGTGATAAATTCCATCTCCTGCTAAGTCAATTAGAGAGCAGCAGGAGGGTATTTAAGATCTGTGGAGGAGATCTTACCTGCCCAGGCAGATGCAGTTTCTCCATGGACATCTCCAAACACACCTGCACTCTGCTTGCAGGGTGAGCTCAAGCCTGGAGCAGTTCCAGCACAAATCCCAGAGCAAGGCTGGAATGGCACAGAGCCAGCAGGATGCTGAGCCCCAGACTGCAGCAAGCCAGCAGCTCCTCTGGGAGCTGCCTGGATACCCAGGCCAATGGAACAGCTTGGAGAGTCAGCATACTAAGCTTTATGAAATAATTAGTCTCTAATCACCAAATCAGACTGGCTACTTTTTTCCCTACCAGAGATGCTTATTGCCACTTTGGAATGTAAAAGCTTTCATACATGTAAACTGGGTATTTTCAACAAAACTGCCATTTTTTAGATTGTCAGCATATGCTCTGCAGGATGCTTTCATCTCAACAGTATGAGTCAATAAAACAGAAATACTGACATCTACTTTCATAAATGCAGAAACCAAGACATTGACCTGTGCCTACAAAGACCCACTGGGAATGTCAGATCTCACAAAACAGTCCAAAAACAACTTGACAAGAATGAGAGGTAACCAATGACTTCTTCAATATACAAAAAAGCATATTGTCCTCTGAAATTGATGCACCATTGCCTGTGCTGCAATAATAGACAAGTCCCTTTCTAAATCAAACCCTAAAATCTGCCTTAATTATCCTTCAATGATTCTCATTCTTCAAGAAAATCTGTTCCAAAAGCATTAAAACTGATTCTTCTAACAAAGCATTTCTGAAAAGCAACTAGACTTAAACTAGTTTAAACTACCATAATTGTGTTTGTTTAAGGTAAGATTAACTCAACACCTTCAGACTTCTATTCAATTATTACAGATGTATTTCTTGGCTCTCAGATCCCAAGTGGTTCAAAACCACCTGTACAACAATTCTTTCATTTTCCTTCAGTGGATGACTGGTAAACCTCTGATCAATACTTTCAATAAGCACTTTCACATAAATTTCCATCCTCACAGAAAGCTTGCCAAACCCAAGAGACAAAAGAGCTTCTGTGCAACATTTTATATCTATTTTTATGCCACAGGAGATCATTTTTCTAGGCTGAAAGTGGTAGTTTCCTGCCAGATCCACCCACTCATTCTGTAGCTTCTCATGGTGAACACTTCAAAATACCCAGAGGAGGAACTCTGGTTTAAAACAGATTAAAGAACTTTATCTAAAAAAAACATTGCTCAATGTTTTGCAACCTGAAGTTCCAGTACACATCAATCTTCTGCATCAGCTCTTCACCCTAACACACATGAAAATTGCCCTCTACAGACCATTACTGATGCTCAGTATTTGATTTTCAATTTTTAGTCCATTTTCCTTGATCTCTCTGTAAATTTAGATTGCTTCAGTTGCCCCATCATTAAGTGTAATAAATATATCTAGAAAAATTCTACTACCATTAACAAATTATTTAGAATAAACTTTAAGTTGACTACATCAAATAAAAACTACCCTTTTCTTGAGTGTGTGAGTGTGTGTGAAGGAGCCTGAAATAACACTTTGAAAAACACTTACCCCATGACATAAGCAACTTTTATGATATAGGAATCCCTCCACAGAAGTTACCCATAACTTAGGGTCAAAAAGGAGGCAGCACATATCAGCTTTTTTTTGTACTGCAAATAGGTGGTGAGGGCTTAAAATTTAAATGCATTCCTCAAATTTTCTCTGTGTACAGCACGTAGCATATTTTAAATTATTTACTCAATTTATTTGCAATCTTCATGTCCGTTGTAAGCATAATGAATACATGCTGAGATATCCAACAACAACAAACCAATCATCACTTGCCAGAACAACTTCAAAGCTCTGAGACATGTAGTGAAAATCAAAACGATGCTTCAGGAATTTATTTTTCAGACTCTTCTATTTAGAGCTTATTAGCAGCTCTGCCTTTTAAGTGTTCTGTCTCATATGGTGAGGAGAAATACGTCCTGCTGCTATTTACTTATCTTCTGGCACTGCCCTAGGACTCCAGTCAATCCTACTTCAGAGCACAGGAGAATCGAACCTATTGCATCCCTTTCCATTGCTGGATGGTCGGGAAACCTGAAGCAGCTGAATCAGATACACCCCTGCACCTAACAAGCACATTGCTCAAGATCTATTTTATTTGTTAGGAAGTGGCCTCAACTGTTTTTAAAAAGTACTTTCATACATCTGTCAATAATGGTAAACAGCATAAAGTAACACAAGATTTCTTCTTCTCTTCCTATTTTAAGCTAAACCAAGAATTATCTCACATTTACAAAGAAATTCTTAAAATATGGATTTGAGTCTAAACCAGAATTTTTTAACAACCCAAAATAACAATTTCTGTAGGCAAGACAAAATCTAAAATTACTGACACAGCGGATTATTTAACTGTTTACCAAAAGATACATACACAGCAGGATGTGCAGAATCTCTTCTACAAACTTTTTCACTTGAGGTACCACCATGTAACAAGGTTACAATGTACATTGCTGTCCTCAGGTGAAGGTTCTGTTCAGGAGTTTGTGATTTCAAGGAATGTGAGCCAGTGTTTTTCTTTTTCTTTCCATGAATTAAAACCCCTCAAAAAGTTTTTCTCCATGACTTATGCATTACATTATTTTATAATATCCTGCTCTGTGCAGGATAGCATACATAATAAATGGAAAACAGACATGATCACTCTGGGATTTCATTCATTCTGAATTTTTTATGGATTTATATGCATTAAATTTCCTTCTGTCTTTCAAAGAGGCCCGTCTGGAAATGTACCAAATTCAACTTACTGTATTTAACAGACATTTTGTTCATGTTCTGACCAGTTTAAAAAAGTGACACCATAATAATATAGGAGGCCAGGACCAAATCAGGATGGTAGGGCTGTATTTTTAAAAAAATCAAACTAATTTGAGGGAAGGCATAAATATATTTATATTAGGAATATATTATATTATTGTAAATAATTCTTTTATCCTAAATATTTTGTATTTATCCAAGTGTAGCAATACAACGAGGCATCAAAGACAGAAAACTTTCTGACAGGAAAGACAACAAAAGTGGATTGGGGGGGATTCCTGGAAAAGATTTCTTTTTCCCTGTGCTTGGATGGTGCTGCTATCATGGCCACCAATTTCTAGCAATACTCAATCCAAATACATTTCTTAATATAATCAAGCAAATGTCTTTCCAATCACTTTTCCATTGCAACTTTTACAGTCTTATAAATGTGTCTACCAAACTTAAATTTACAAAATCATTCATATAGCTCTGTGAGCTACAAGCAAATACAACTGTTTCCTTATCAAACCCAGAGCATATTAAATATACATATGAAACAGGAAAAATACATTTAAACCCAAAATATTTAAATAGTTCCTTAAATAGATTTCTAAATGGATTTCGTGTATCCATTATTAATGTACAGAGGTCCCCTAAGATAACTACAGCTGTGTATGAAGTGCATAAAATGTAAATGCAGCTGTGTGTCCTGGCTGAAACCAGGTGTCCTGACATCCCAAACCTGGGCCCTGACCAGATGACATCAGAGCTCACTTCTAAGTCAGCCCCTGACACTTCTTCCCAAAAAAACTCAGGGCATAAAAGCAAAGAAACCAGCCAGGACTGTGGAAATTTCCCCTTTTTCCAACAGAGAACTGAGATGTACACAGGAGATATACCTCAGCCCCTCACTTTAAAGAAAGCCAGAGGAAAAAGCAATGTCTTGTTTGCAGATTTAAAATGCTCTGCAGTACACTGCACTCCCAACATTCTTCAGGGCCTACATATTAAAAACTGCTGAAAAGCCATTATCCCAGGGATCAGTTGCTCATAGCAAATATCTGTGGGTTTCCTTTCCTGCAGTCACTGCACCCCTGCCTCCTGCAGTTCCCATATATTTTGTACTTGGAGAACTAAATAAATATGAAAGAGTGATAAGGGGAAATTCCTGGCAGTGATAATTACTAACTCAAGCATGGGGGAGAAAAAAAAATCTACATTTCATGTGTCTTTATGACTGATTACATTCCACCATACTACAAAAGAACTAAAGTACATTTTCCAGTATTTTAGTACATATGGGAAACTGAGATATAGCCAGGAAGGCCATTTCAAACGGAAATAGCTTCAGTCTTCCAGAGTTCAGAAAACTATTCCATTTTTTAAAAATATCTCCTAAATCCCAAGGCAGATTAAATCCAGAAAATGTGGAATACAAATCAGTCTGAAGGCCCAGGTTAGCTTGATGAGATTCATTTTCAGCCCTTGGCCAGGGTTTATTTCCCTTCCCATTTACACTCAACAAATCACTGCTTGTGCATTTTTTCCTCTCTATTTCAGGCTATCACCCTGGCTTACTCAAAATAAAGGAAAAGGCTGGTCTAGCCAGCAGCACCTGAAATGGTGCCATTCATGGCAAGAGAAAATCATAACCCAGCAGAGACGCACCACTGGGCTGAGCCCTAAGTCAGCTGCTCAGTTGGCAATGATTTTTTTTTAGTCTAAAACACATCACCAAAGAGGAGTTTATGGGGAATGTAGTTCATGGCCAGCAGGCAGTACCAGCTGGGTGGTGAGAGGACACCATTTTCATGGCATGGCATTAACCAACATCTACTTCATAAAGCAAATGGAACATCATAGTACATGCACAAAAATTCCAGAGATCTGTAGGAATGCTGGAGTATGAGCAGCCCAGCAGCTCCAATAAGCCTTTCATGAAGTACACTCAGGGTTTGCTCAGGGTGGTGAGTGAATGTTCACCACACAGTGTGCCTGGGAAATGCAGAGCAGGTACTCGTGGAGCATTTTCCTTTCAGTAAAGCAAAGCCCTCTGGTTTCCTGCCTGTTAAATTTCTACTGCTTCAGGTTTTCATTTCTAAAAATGTTCTCCATATGTAAAATGGCTAGTTTCTGACAAGTGGCACTCAGTGACACAGAATCATACATGTTACTAGCCACAGAGCTTACTTACAACAACGGGTCCATGGTGGCAAAATTCCCACAAAAGGTCCCTTGCTAACACACTAGGTCTGTATGAAGAGCACTTTCCTATACAAGTAATTCTTCCCCCTAGAGATGATGAAATAGCACAACTGAAGATCACATCAGCTCCCTCCCATTTTTTTTAGCTTATAACAAAAAGATGTGTATATATTTATATGTATATGTATATTAAAAATCAATGTAGAATTTATACATAGCTTGCACTAAGGCACAAATCAATATATATTGGTTGCAATGATAATGAAAGGGGATGGATGCACACAGTTCTAATAACTGTGTCTCTTTATACTGGTTTAGAGACCACTACACAGTTTCCCCTCTGATAACACATTACTTCACATAACCAGAACCAGAAGAGCATTCAAGAAGCCCAACACCATCAAGCACAGCATTCAACCCTTGAGCTGAAAACTTCCAAGCCCTTTGAGGAAATCAGTATCAAACCTCTACTTATGTGTGGATTTAATTGTTACATAAAGGAGAGCAGGTTTTATCAATTACTCTCAGAAATCATTGTTCTAATGCTTACTTACAGGAGCCTCACACCTGAGAATAATTTCCTAGATTTCAATTAGACAAAAATCCATTAGCGCATCTCTTTGTTTCTCACATACACAAAAATTAAGGTATGGTGCAGTCTAAAAATAGCTTTTTTGGAGAGTGTTTCAGACTGGTTATTTTGAAACTCTTGAACCTTATTTCTTAGCTGTCATTTACCTCTGATCTCAGATCAGTATCATCTTTTCCTACAGATAGTGAACAGCTTCGGGAATTTCTAAAAGCAAGGGTACAAAAAAGCATTTAGAAGCTTTACACCATGTTGTATGGTGTAACACCAAGTTTTAGTTTGGTTAGATATTTCCAGGTATATAAAATACTTGCATTATATGTTCTAATTCCTTCCTATTTTGAGTGAATATATATCTCTGCATAATTCAAAATGACAAATAAAGTGTAAATTAAAAATAAAAGGCAAAAGTTTTTAAATCTTCATTTTAAATAAATTTTGATTTACAGAGAGACAATAAATTATAAGCACTGACTAATCTAACATATATGGTTTTCACCATGACACAGGAAGGCATCTATTTCTCTGCTGGTCATGAGTAGAACATATTTATAATAATGGCAATAATAAAGATTACTATAAACTATTCCATTATTAAATTGCTTTTTAATGTGAATTCTACCCATTTCCACCTTGCCTATCATCCAAACATAATCACATCTGTCAGTACCAAGGAGTATGATATAGTGGATACATTACTGTATCCACTCCTCTCATGAGGAGGATACATTACTGTATCCATTACTCCTCTCATGATTTGATGATGAGACTGAAGATACACAGTGCTTTTCTTAAAACTCTAAGTTCTGGGTCATATTATTTATGAGGATTTAATCTTTCATGAAAAGAAAGAGAATTTTAGCCCCAAGCATGCAAAGGAAATCTTTAAAACACAAAATAACTCTTTAAAAAAAGAAAAAAAAAACAAGGAGGGACAACTAAAAACCTAAATCACTGGTGAAGACAACTAAAAGCTAATCTCACTTTAATTTTTTTATATGACTCATGATTTCATAAGGTTTTGCATTGGAAATACTGACACATTTCTGTTCCAGCAATTCCTTTAGAAGTGTGTAGTCAGGACTGCATCCCCTTTCTTACCAAATCACAGCATGTTCTGTCCCTTGAATTTCAGTTCCATTCATTCCCTAAAACATTCCTTCACCATCCCCTAAAGTTCTCTACTGTCCTTCCAGAAAGGAAAGAAACAGAAACACCTGACACTCTCTCCCTTCCTATCTGGGCTTCCAGGTTTCAGACCAGTCCTGCCCTATTCATGTTCTTGCCTAGTATGATTGCAGTTGCTTGGAAAAGAACAAATATAGACTAAGATAGCTATTACTATGAAAAAAAATTTTTATAAATATAAATTTGGTTTCTTAGAATGAGAGCAAAACAGCTGTACTTTGTTGTACTTTTTTTTCACTGTGGAAGAACTAGCATTAGAAAGTGCACACTAAAATCCCAATGGAGACAAGGTCAACCACCACTGGAGTAACTCTATCTCACACAGTTACCTTACAGCAAAATCCAGGCTGGTTTTCCACATTGGCATGAGTAAATGCACATTAATTATCTGGTGGTGAAAACACATCTTCTTGGCACTGAGGACAAAGCTATCTTTTTGTTCACTTTGGCACAAAATCAGTTTTCAAATATATTTCATCTGATAGTATTGAAACAGTTCACAGATTCATTTAGAATGCACAAACTCTCATTTTGGTGGCTGATATGAAGCCAGAAGCACCTTTGGTGCTGTTTATCAATATACGTGATGTTTAATTATTTAATTATCAATGTACCTGCTGACAATAAAAGCACTGCAGTTTTAGGCAGCTAAGGCTAAATGGACAGAAGACATCTATGAAATCAGCCTCACTACCAAACATGTTTATTCCTGATTTTTCTGTTTTAGACACACAGAATCAAAGAAGAATATCAATCTACAAATCAATAAATTAAGGAAAAATAGAAGTGGAATTCTTCCCAGATAAGCTTACGTTTGCACCTTTTACTTTAAACCCAGTGGAGTCCCACCCACAGCTGATTTCTAGAAAAAGGTCTTTCAATTTTACAAATGTCAGGCAAAATTACAGACAGGCTCTGCTAAGGTGACATTAAGACATTTCTGAATTATAAGTTGTCCCTTGTCAAAACTGTATCCTTAATTCTGTAATCCCTAACACTCAAGAAGGCTCTTCCTTGGTTTATTTGTCTTGACCTTCTAAAAAAAAGACCTCTGCTATGTTCCCACAGCAGCAGCCCAACCCACTGATACGTTTTGTACAAGAAAATAATGCATGAAGCAAACAGTGACCAAACCATTCCACACCTGATGATGGTGGTAGGAGACAGCCAGTACCCAGCCCTTGCACAGGACACTGCAGTTACCTGACTGCACGTGTGAACAAGCCTCAGGGAACACCAGACACACTGGCCTGCTCTGCTGCTGCCACAAACACAGATTTCATACAAAGCAGTCACTGCAAGAACTGCACATGTCTGTCTGCTCATCACCCCTGCACATAATCAGAAAACCTCCTCCCATTTTGGCTGCATTTAACCTATTGTTTCTGTGAAGTTGCAGTCTTTTAAACAAAAAAGAAAATAAAATACAAGCTTAATAATGTCATCTCTGGCACCAAATGTACTATTCAGTCATGGTTTAGACTTTTAGCCACTAACTTTTCATAGAATTAAAAATCTTAATGAGTGACACTGTTATCTGTATTTGAGTTTCATGACATTTACCTCATCTACTATTATCAGCCTCAGAATGTTCTTTCTTTTTGTTCAGTTCTAGTTTTCCATTTCAAAATGCTTTATTAGTAACCAAGTTTTAATTAACTGCACATGCATTTCCCCAGTTTTCAAGAAAAGCCTAACATCGGCAATTTACATATCAGCTGCATCTAATAATTTTCCAACCTCTACCTTTGCTCCTATGTCCTCCTCCCACAAACCATCTGCAGAGTCACACAAAACAATGTAGAGCAAACCACAGCTAAGAAATGCCCATTTAATCAGCATCAGAGCATCAGGCATTCATCATATGCCTTGATCCAAAAACACTGACGGGGACACTGGTTTTCTGCATTATCAAGCAGTTTGAACTTAGTTTACCTTCCCACCCTGTAGAAAACAACTCAATTATAAATAAAATGGAGCTCAGGTATTTTGCTGTAAAATCCTTTCCAGGTCATGAGAACAGAAAAAGATTAATGATGAGTCCTGGCCTGCTGCCTTTCGCATGTTTAGTGCCAGGTTCTGGCAGGTCTGCACTATCACAATCAATCTCCCTCAAACTGAAATCCTGACATATCAGATATTTATTTATGCTATTTATATAAGGGAAAGCTATTGGGTTTACTTTCTGCTTGACATACATCCTCACACAGCTGAGCTCAGGATTCCTGAGCCCTCATTTCTACTCCTGCTCTGGATTCCCTTACCTAGTTCTGCTGATGCATCCCTGACTTCCCTCAATGTCTGGATGTCACTGAGAACCTTGCTGTGGGCTGCAATTCCCATGACCTGCTGTGCAACTTCCAACTGGTTCACTGTTACCCTCTCAATACAGACTCGGCCCAGGTGACTCTTAATGTGTGTGCTGGTTTTACCCTGTAATCGCATCATCGTTAGCAGTTATCCAATTTCACACTCAAATCAAAAGTACAGGTAAAATATGATTCACTCAAAAAATTCTTGGCATTTTATAAGATTCAAAATACTACATTACATGAATTAGTAATTTAAATGTGGCTATGAATTTCCCTCCAAAAAAGAACTGCAGGTTCGCACTAGACAAAAAAAAAAGTCTGAATATTACTTCAAGTGCAAAGTAGGCACAAATACCTATTTAAACAGTGCCTATTTAAACACATTCATCAATATATTTGGCTTGATTCAGTTGCTTAAATATGGGTCCTCTAGTGATATTTTGGATACCAAGGTGTGAACAACCTCTAAGAAGGCCTAGAAGATAACAAATATTACTTTTCAAAGTGTGTGTGCATCCAGCAGGCTGTCACATGGCTTCACCAGCAGGTTGGGTCATGCTGGGATGTTCAGGAGTGTAGCTGGCACTGGTCTGCAAGCTTCATGCTACTTTTGAATAACCTACACACAGGGCTGGGGGATTTTTAATACTTGTAGAATAACCTGTGTTTTGGTTTGACTCCATTCCAGTTTCAGCTTGCACATGTCTGGCTTTGCAAAAACCTGATATTTGAATTCAAATACAAACATTGGGTAATCCTCCAGTTGCAAAATTATTTTGAGCCTTAAACGGTAATTTGTTTTTACTTGTATTATGATCATGAAAATAACTTACTAGATATTATTTTGCATAATTAACATGAACTATTTGCTGTAAAAATTTTAATGAATTTGCTGGTATGTCATGCCTTCCAGAGAAAAGGCAGAGTATCTTGGCTAATTCTGAAGTCCTTAAAACATTTGATGTAGCACAACAAATAATGGAATCAATTTGCACACATCCTGTCCAAAAACTACTATCGCTAATTTTTCTCAGATAACTCTTTTTAAATTTATTTTTTCCTGATTATTTCTTTTTCTGTTCATTAAATGAATTCAGAAAAGACAGACTTTATGAAGTGTCCTGTACAATCTCCTCCAAAGATCAGGATCCTATACTTGTACTGAAAAAATTCGGTACCATGCATCTATTATGTATACATTCTAAAGTATTTCAAATGTACAGACATGATTTGAGCATGCTATCTCCTTTTTAGTTATGATTAACATTAAAGAAAATTATTCAATAAATTTATAACATAAGGGGATCTTTTTCCATCATACCATGAAACAGCAATTTGAAGATGACATTTAATTTACATAAAGTGTTTTGAAACGCAATTATTTCCATCAAAGGATATTAAATACTTTGAAGTTTCAAAAAAAAAAAAAAAACCCTTAGGTTATATAATATTACTTTGTTCCTATATTATAGTTGAGGAATGTGTAGTATTTGAAAGTATTTGTCTCTTGTTTGTGGTTGTTCAGCTGGAAAGACTTCTTTTATTGTTGTTTTCTAATGAAATGATGCACAACCACCACTCGACCTGAAGTAAAAAGGGCAAATAAATTGCTTCTTTCAAAAATTCAGGCCTACATGTCTCCCAATTTAGAACACTGAAATCTTTACCTCTCCAAAATAGTAGGCCCATTCACCCTGAGATACTGTGAGGACAGCTACTCATCAAGTACATTCCTTCTTCTTTTTTATTTTTTTGGCAGGCCAACTAGAGGTCACTTTGCAGAAATTTGACCTTAGTCTGCACTAAGCTAGACAGATAAATTCAATTTCTTTTTAGCTAGAGTCTATTTAACACCTGATTTATCTAAAATAATAGCTTTTATAAAATTTGAAAGCATTTTCAATATCAGAATGAAAACTATTGCTCAGTTTACTTGCTTCTCCATAATAATAAGGATGATGATTTTGGTGTTAACGTTATGATGGGAGTTGGACTCCACCGTCCTGGAAGGTCCTGTCTAACACAAGATATTCTATGTAACATTCTGTAATAATTTTACCATTTCTTGCCTAATCACACATTATAAGAAGTCATTTAGTTCTGTTGCTTGGAAAGAAATTTGTTCCCAGAATTTTACAGGAGCAATACTGTATTTTATCTGCCTCTCTGGTCAAGTCTTAAAAGTATTCAAGAGGACTGCACTTAATTTCACCTGATTTTGAAGGACAAGAAGTTAAATTTGCTGAGTATATTTTGCTAATTTTTTTAAGAATTTTAGATTTTTTTTTTATGAGGTATCTTTTACTTAGAAATACAGCTACATCACATGCAACATTAATGACACTGGAATTGAAAGAACACATTCAATCATCTACCTTTCATCCACTGGAAAAAAAAATCTGGGTTTTTTTCTGAGCTGCTCCACAAATATCTGAGGGGGAAGTTTCAGTTTTACAAGAAAGTGATTAACCCCTGCTCTTCACAGCCAAAAGTCTCTGTAATATACTGCATGTCCTATTTTGTCACCCTGAACAAACTACATTTTGGTCTGTCAGAAGACAACAGCCAAGCAAAGGTACTGCCCAGTCTGGATTTCATCTCCCGAGCGATTATCAAACACAATCAAAGCTGTCCAGTTGCCACAGTTCGGGTACCTTTCCTCACAGGAATACTTTTGCAAGGACATTCCAAATGTTTCAAATGAAAAAATGGCTTCTGGTTGCCTCAAAGGTGCTGAAGATGACTCTAGGTGGAAACCCCCATTTTCATGCACAAACACTCCTCAGGCGGGATTTTTAACTTTCTGGGTGCATTTTTTGAACAGATTTTACTCTTAAACACTATATAATAACTTCTGCTTATTTTTTCTACTCTACAAACTTTATCATTAGTCCCCTCCATAACTAAGAGAAATATAATTCTCCACATGAAACATTTGTTACATGAAAAGAGGATGAACTGCTACACACAGTTACTTGCACTACTTTCATCATAACCAAAGAGCCCTTACAATGGGATAACACAAATTTTGTTGTTGTTGTTTTAATTAAGCATTTATGTTGACCCTCCAGAAATACAAACCAGGACCTGCAGTGTTTATTCCATACACTGGAGTGACAAACATACCTACAGTCAGAAATGTTTCCAAATGCAGAGCTACACTTTTAACTAATTTATAAACATGCAGAAAGTCTTTTTTAAAGAGCCTTGCCACCATTACACCCATAGTGTATGAAGACATACTTGTTAACACAGCAGAAGGATTTCATCTCAGGTACCTCAGAGTGCAATACCTGGACCACTGGAAAAAAAACAGCTGCAGTGTAATACATGGAAAGGCAATTATGGAAACCAATGTGATGCCAAGTTACTAAGCATTATCAAATAAGTTCTCCTGCCAACTATAGGAGACAGCTTTAATCCAGAGCTATAAAAATAAACACCCCAGCCCACAAAGATTAACAGTATTTCCTGCCTTTCTGCACTGGCTACAAAATATTTTGATTGCACTTCTGTCAGAATCTAATGGAAGTATAGAAAATGCTTGTCAGAATGGAATCTTAGAAATCTGATGTCAGTGTCATATTTCATACTTCTGTTTTCCCAAACTGTGCTTATCAACTGGGGGGAAAAAGGAGGGAAGAGAGTTATTTAGAGAAACAAAGAAACATATCTCATCCCATTATAATTAGTCATTAAATACAATAGCATGTCAAGTCATTACTTTTTTTTTTGTATGTTTTCTTGATTATTTTCATTCTGGAACACAAGGCATAATATTAACCAATACACAATATTAAACAATGACTTAAATTCAACCACATTGCTTACCAAGTTCTGAGACAGTTCCAGAGAACACCAAATAGCACAGAAACTGAAGGTCTTTAAAAAACAGAAAATCTCTAAGTTTTAATTGAAATCTGTGCTGATTTAGCACAAGGATGAAAGAAAGGCATGCTTTCCTTTTCCCCTTTATTTTCCTCTCAGTTGTCCCCAACAATCCAGTGCTGCTGTGTGATGCTGCAAAGAAAGAAACCAGTGAAAAAACAAATGTCTCCTCTCAACATGGGGCTCGACTCTTCCCCCACCTGAGTTTCACAGGTTGTGAATTCTCTGGCTCCATGTTCATTTTTCTTGTTTACATAATTTTTGAATCAATTCAGCATACTGGAAACATCCATGGTAGTGCTCTAGCAAGGACAGGGATCTTCCTGGCTCTAGGGGACAACAGTTACAGATGTTGTGAAAGAGATGGGGAGTGCTTATCTCAGTGTATTAAGGATTACTTACACATGGACATCAGTTACGAAATTCTCCTATGGTAAAAAGTCTGATTTCTAAGCACATTTTTGTCTAGCAATTAAATTTGCTGACATAAAAAGCTTAATTTTTCCTAACAAGTTAAATTTGTTTTATACTATTTTCTGCCTCTTTTTTGAGAATACAGTTTGACCAGAAAATAAAGAAATTTTAAAGCATAAGTTATTCCTAGACTTTTCCATAAAAATTGGGGGGGAAAAAAAAGTAATATCTCACTATGCCAACATTCACAAAGCCTCACTTTTCTTTTTAAGTGATACACTCTAATATTCATTCAGCAACATAGTCAATGCTTTTCTTACTTGTGCCCCACATATGCATACACAGATTTGTTCACACACACTTCAGCATTTGCCCCAGTCTATTAAGAAGAGCTCTGTAGCAATCAGGACATTTCTATATTTCCAGGAGATAACATGATCTCAAGAACTTTAAATGTTCACTTATCTGGATATTAATCTTATCAGTTGCTTTTCTTCCTGACTTAACATACAGAAAAGAACAATAAGGAATAATTTGCCTAATTTTATTCATTTCAGTGGACCACAAGGTTGATGATATCCCAATGCTTTATTTAAATAACAAAACATTTCAGTCAGGAGGAGACAAACAAGCCTCCTACAGTTATGTTTAGGTAGTACTATTAATAGTTTTACTGATATCACAGAATCTAAGGCAACACTTGCAGTACTAACAAGGACTTGCCCAACTCCTGAGGGACCAGGCAAAAAGATCTGCTCCTCCCTTAAGACATTTACAATGGTATCAGTGAAAATACTAAGTTAACTACTTCTGAGCAGGAATTAACACACTGAAACGTGTCTGTTTCCTTCCGGTGCAACATCGCGTGGTACCTGAAATGGCATGCACTGATCACTCAACACAAGGCCATAGCAGGGCCCAACTTCTCACCCAGGAGGGAAGAAAAGCTGTTTTTCATGTTCTCCAATTAGGAAAAAGAACTCTTACAGTAACATCACAACAACTGAATGAGGCCCTAATCCAAACCTTAATTCAAGCTTTTCAGGGCTGTGTTGGATGAGAACCCAAAAAGTAGCCAACAACAGCTTCTTACATTTTCAGTTGTTTTTCCAGTTTAGAAGTGTGTGTGCATTGTGGGAGTTTCCTAGCCTGGAGGTTAGGAAATATTTCCAAATTCATGCATGTCCTTTACATGCAAGCTAAGCTTAGTAAGGATAAGAATTTCATTGTATGACTGCTAATGATGATCAGCATTAGCTATACACACCACAAGAAATACCACAATAGGATCTCATCAGTCATTAATACATTATATTTTACAGACAACGTGGTCAAACACAGAACATGGGGCACACCTGGTTTCTGGATTATCTTACAGACCTTTAGCTTGAGTAAATTGTTCCACTGAAGTAGCAGTAGCCCTGTAATTTACACCAGATGAAGACCTATTCTAAGATCTGCCCCTTCCAAACAGAAATGTCAGGAGAGTAAGTCAAATGATCTGACTTGACAGTACATTTTTTTCATGCATTAGTAACCTAAGTATGAAATTGCCATTAAGGGAAAAATATACTGCAAAATTATTTGGTGTTGAAAACCAACTCTAGAGAACCCACTGCAGATGTGACCTTGGTTCAGCACCGCTCTAAAAAGGCTTTCAGAGACATCCTGGGTGGGACTTGGCTGCCAACACAGCACCTTGAAACCCAGAAAACCCAGACTGGTGCTGAGTTTTCTTTGGGGGATAAGGGGGTTGGGTTTTTAGTGTGGGGTTTGGGTTTGGGGTTTTTTGAGGCAATCAGATCCAGAGACAACTGCTGTCCCGTGGAAGCATCTTGTTCCAATCTCCCTGACTAATGTGTACTGAGGATCCCATTTGTATATCTCCATCTACCCAAGCATGGCAGTAGCCAACAATCCTTGGGTTTAGTGCCAAAAATAATGTTAGTGTATATTCTGTTAGTGAAGTCAGAACAGCCATCTAGAAAGAACCATGGAGACAGAACCAGGACTGAAATTAGATATCACACCAGCCTCTCCCCAAAATTAATAATCTACCATTAATGTCAAATTATTACTTTACGTTACCACAATTCAAGTATGGCCTTTGACAGAAGTTTAATTGCTGGGAAATTTCTATCAAGTGTCAGTGGCTAAGAATATAAGTTCTAAACAAATATTTCTAAAGAAACTAAGACAATCTTACACTAACAGTTTATGATCATAAAAGTTAAACACAATCTATTCCCTTGTCCGCTGGAGAAATGAATGAAAGCAGACCCAGCCATTAATTGGGTTTTTAATCATAGTTATGCTCGGATGAGATTTTGCACTCGAAATCTGAGACTTGGAGCACACACTGAAATGTCTGCAGCATGCATCAATGACCTTTTGCAACTGAGTTCTGGTATTGAAACAGGACTTTTCAAATGTCCCAGCATGATCAGTTCTAGGGGCTTGGTCCAGATCCAAAACTCTGGGCTTGTTTAATAAGGAGATTCCAGGCAGCCCACAGCTGACCCTGGGCAGCCACACTGGAGCTCCAGTTTGCTGACGTGGACAAGCTCTGTGCTGGGGACTGAGTAGGTCCAGATGCTCCTTCTCTCTTCAGAAAGGAAATTATAGTCTATAGAAGAGGAGCTTGGCACAGCCAGCTTTCTAAACTAGGAAATTTCATGATCTGTTGGAATATATTAAAATGTACATTTTTAACTCCAACAGAGACATAGCTTGTCTCTGGAAAAAATGTTTGATAGGAGCAGAGTTAGAAGGCTAAGGGAATGCAAGGCATTGGATGATTTCATTACCCCTAAGCTAAGGCAGTTGGCAAACATGGGTATGGTTTACTGCTTTTCTGCCTTTTTTGTTATGAATTGTATGAATAATTGATGGCAGGTTGCCTAGAGCCTGGGATAGGCCTCCTTCATGAAAAGCTGAAGTAAACAAATGGTGGCTTGCCCTTATTTTACTGGTTCTGTGTCAAATTCAGGAATTACAAAGATTGGCTTGGCATTTAAAGGTACCAGCCTAAAAGAAGGCAGCAGGCTCATCACACACAGAGGCAGCCTGGATGTCACCTCAGGATCAGCTCCTGGGTCTTAGCACTGACATCAGGCCCAACCTCTTCTGGTGAAAGGGAGAAATTTCTAAGCAATTTTCCAAAGACCATTGTTTATCAAACTCTGAATTTACACTACATACTGCAGACCAGAGGAAAAACAAATAAAACATATGAAACAATAAAAAACATGTGAACAAATAAAACCTGGGAGCTGCATGATGAAAATAAAAAAAAAAAGTTTCACTCATCATTTTCTCAGCCAAAATTTTTCTTGTACAAATAAACCTATAAATATCAGATTCAAATAAAGTGTTTATCATCTCAGTTATACACAAAATCTGCACAGGTGGCTCTCCTTCAAACTATTTCAGTGAATAGTATTTTCATTACATGAAAAATATCTAAGGTTAGTAGTTCAGTGCCAAGCATATCAGAATCAAATTTCCACTTGACAATCTTCTTGGTTGTGAAAATAAAACTTCACTGTTCAAAATATTAACTTGAAATTAATCACTTTTCTTACCTTCGTGCTGATCTATAAAGGCAAACAATGAAAGTGTACATGTTTATTCTGTTTTTCCCAATGTAGGAATCAACTTGGAATTATAATTAGGATCAGCAGTCAAGCACTGGTTTTCCGTTTGTTTCACAAATGGGAATTGATACATATTAAAGAAACTAGTTCTCCCTTTTTACCCTCAAAGTAATTAATCTACAGCAAAAACAAACTTGGAGTGAATATATGTGTTTCTGTCATGGCGCAGAATTGAGGGAAGGCACAGCATGAGGGAAGCATAACTAACCATGCATTTCCCATAAATGCTATGTAATTTCAACTTAACTGCACTGTAAGCACTATAAAGCCCCTCCATGAAGTAAATTTTCTGTGCACACCTCATTGCTGTGGCTGCCTGGATTTATGTAATTGAGAACAGTTTCAGGTCAATTTGGAAAAAGGCCTCATTGATCATTGGCAAGCTGTCTCTGAAAAGAATACACTCTGAGGAGCCCAGTGCTAAAGGCACAGAGACAGAAGAGCCAATTGGTAAGGTACTGGTGACTGCTTTATTCAGAACAAAAATACCCTTGAGAATCTCTCAAGGACGATAAATTAAATCCCAGATGCACACCTGGAAATAAACACTGAAAGCACAGAATAGCACTGATGTCAATCATCCACCTGACTACAGGAGCATCTTCTTTCAAACAGGACAGAACATAAAAATGTCTAACAGTCTTTTGCAAAACATCCTCCTGCAACTGAGCTACACAATTGAGTATTCCTGCCATTTCAGTGTCAAACCAAAGAGACCAGGAAAGCTTATACTACTGCCTCAGAAATGCACTGCACAGGAGCCAGGCTATGCTTCACACAGGCTCCAGAACAGGCTTTACAAATGTACTCCCTTTCAATCAGGCCTCAAAAGCACCTGATGCCCTGGTACCATCTTCCCTAATACTAACTTCTAATGAAAATAGGTAACACCTTAAGCTGAGTGGGGATTTTTCCTACACAACAACTGATTAATTTCAGGTAATTGCTGAACTATTCACATGTTAGGAAAATAGAGAATTTAAATGCCCAATGAATTAAGCAGAATTGCAAAGTCGGTTTTGGATCAAAAAGAGCTGCAATATGTTTCAGTTTTTTCTGCTCTCTGTTCTGTTTTTATACTCTTATGCAGACTGCATAACATATAGACCAGCCTGCTCAAGACATCATCAAATTTTTCCTTTTTATTAGAAAAGGAATATTCATGCTCTGACAAAACAGTCCACATTAGAGTCCATACTAATTCCACTTCTTTCTGCAGAAAGTTTCTCTGAGTAAACACAGTCTAAAGCCCTGGTGCAACACATGCCATGAGCTTTAGTCACATACGACATGCCAGAAATTTCACAGGCTACAAAAACCTGCATTTTGCAAGCATGTCAGACTCTTCCTTGTATAGCTCTGAGTGTGCTAACACAGGTACTGGAAAACTCATTATGCATTTAGCTGGACTAAAAGGAGAACATTACCCTTCAGGCACTTTGCATGAAGACAATCTCATTTCCAAAACCAGATCTGTCTGGTTGCCTCCTACAAGTTTCCCACAGGATGGGAATTTAAAAAAAAAAAAAAAGACAACAACCAACAAGAAAAGTAGTGTAAGCTAGAACAGCAAAAATGGTATTTTGAAGAAATACATTGTGTTCTTTAGTAGTACATCTATCATTAGAGATATTATTTAGATCTGCAATTTCTTGCAGCCTCAAATCTCCTACTGGGCTACAAAAATGTATAGCAGAGAATGGCACACGCCAACATCACCCTCAGGGTCAGGGGCTATGCTTAGTTCATTAAGACTTGAAAGGAACATTTTAGATGCCTGAAGATATTGTGCTGCATTGCACAAAAATATAATTGCTGTAATAACCTATAAGTGACACAGCAGATGATTTTTCTTTTTCATATATGTATTCCTGAAACATTCTATTCTATTCCTAAGCAAACTGAAGATAAGCTTTTCAGTGCAACAGAGGCTAATGTCAGCCAGAACCACTTGCAATTTTTTTTATTAAACTTGCCTCAACCAGGCTTGTCCTATACCATTTGTTGATGTCTTCTCAGAGCAAGGCAAGCAGTACAAGAAGCATTGCTTTAACAGGACACAGAAAGGGAAAGAGAAGCTTCTTCTGCATTAGCTCTGAAATCCCTTGTAAATCTTCATCCTCCTTATGGTAAATAACTCCAGGAGGAAGGAGGGAAAAAAAAAACCCTATGCCCATCCCCCCAAAAAAATCTAACAAACTTATATCACCCTGTGAAAAAATCTTGCCTTGTGCCTCCTGAGATAATTACAAAAGAACCAGGTCAAAGCAAGATCTAGCTTCAAACTTCACAGTTTGTTAGATATCAAAAGGGCTCATTATTATTAGCTATTTGTCTTGCCTGATTCTGACAAAATGTCCTAAAGCTCACTCTGCCATTTCAATAAATAGTTACAATTCAAGACAAAAGCAAAAGCCAGAGGATCAGTGCGCTGGTATTTACATCTCATTGTGAGCTGCATTCCATTGTATAAACAAGTTACTTAGAATTTTCTAAGTCATGCAAACTTCAAGGAGGAATTTCAGTCTTTCAGCCTCCGGAAGGGAGGAGATTTAAGGGGAAAAAAAAAAGAGAGAGAGAGAGAAAGTACATGCACACAGGAATAGCCATCTCAGGAGGAAATAAAATCTACTTTGGGGTAAAAAAATAATTCTGATTTTTTGGTTTTGGTGACTGGAAGAATAAGGTGGCAGTTGTGACAAACTAAAACCTAACTTTAGTAGAAGCATATCCTTTTGCTAAAGCAGATCTGTGCTTTCACAGCACTCCAGATCTGTGCTTTCAAAGTAAACAGCTGAAACTCAGAGGATGAACCACTCCATTAATCCTAGCCAGACTCAGATTTATATGATTATGCAGGGAGATAACAGATAACATTAAAGCCAGACCTTTTTTCTTGCGTGAGGGTGGAAACCAAAGGACAAACTGGGTAAAGGTCTTTAAATGTGGGCTCAGCACAGCCCATACATGTACTGTAATACCCTACAGTAAGTGCTGCACAGCCTCTCCCAGCTGTGTCCAAGAGCAAAGCCCCGAGGACATCATTTGATGAAGCTGCACATTTCCAGGACCTATACTCCTGCATCCTAAGACCACACCAGCTAATGTGACTATTAGTGAATACTAAATCTGGGTAACAATACTATTTAAGAGTGCTTTCACTCCAACTCATATTTCAGCCCACAGACCAGCTTTAGCTCAAAAGCAGTGCTGTATTTCAGCTATATTTGCAGACTCCTTTTCAGGAGTTTAAACATTTAACCAATAGGGTAAGTAGACTTAAAATAAAAAAAAAAAAAAAAGAAAGAAAGAAAAAAAGCAGCCCAGGCAGAATGCTTTACTCCTTTTCTCAAGAGAACTCTACTTGGCAGGTAGTACCAATGATGTAACTTGGGCTTTGAATGCAGGGATGTGGATGCAGCCATGAAGAGCAGCAGCAGAGTTGTGCTCACTTCCCTGGCATTTTGAAATTGCATGTCAGAAATTGCTCAGGTGTGATTCCAGCCCCAGTAAAAGAAAGGCAGGGTACCATCACACCAGAAAGTTTCCTCTAGTGTCATTGAGTCAACACTCACACGCATTTACAGGACTCAGACTAGGCCACAGCTGTATCCTGTTAGAAAACAGGACCATGGGAGAATCTCCTCTCCAGCAGTCACATTCCCTTCTGCTATCATCACTCCAGCCTAGGGGTCCCAAAGCATTCTTCCAGACCGAGCTAGAGATCAGGATGTTGGTAGCATCAAATGCCAAGTCACTCTCCAGACTAAGGCATGCTGAAGTCTGTCCAAATCTTAAGCCTTTACTGAATCATGTAGCTTCATGTCAAATTTACCAGAAGTTCATCTATTACATTAAGCATTATTAGGCACACAGATTATCTTGAGAACCCCAAAAGCCTTGACTTCCATGTTCTTCTGTAAATGTATATCTGAGATGATGCAAGAACCTTTAATATGTCAGATTTGAGCATAAAGCAAACTCAAACCAAAACCACCGAGATTCCCTTGGTTTCCAGTGAAACCAGAAACTGGGCTGTTTTTCTGTACTGATGTTTACTGATGACAGGAAGCCAAATCACGTGAGTTTGTGCAAAAATGTCAGTATAACTGATAGAAGTTATTTAAGATAGCTATTTGATTTGAGATAACTCACTGCTGCATCATTTCACCTAATCAAATCTTACTTCAGCTTAACAGATCCTGAAGCTTGCTGCCCTCTTTTAAAAGAAAAACTGAAACAACTAAATTTTTCATTCATTAAGGAGCGAAAAAAAAAGGTATAAGTTGTCTCATTACAATAAATAAGACTATTCATGAGCCTCAAGTTAGGTTCTAAACAACTCTCCTGAAAGGGAGATTTAAATTACCAAATATTTACTTTCAATGTTCATTACATTCAAACACAAAAAAATAAACTGTCTGTAAAATAGATAAATTCCATACTGCAGAGGTTTCCTAGGAAACCAGGAAAGGCTCAAAGAAACAGAGAACAGCTGGAGGGGAAAAAAAAATCCAACCCCAAGAACTAAGTGCTCCATACCCTCATTTTAAAAACCACGAGAATGATATCACTAACATTAAAGCAGTGCCTTTTACCCTGGTTGGCCCTGGCACTCTTCATAAGGGCAAACATCCACAGCCTAAAGAGATCAAGATTTAGCTCTTCTCTCCCCGTGATCTCACCTTGCTCTCCTCTCCAAAAAACAACAACAAACCAAACCAAGAACTGTGAGTGTTTTTGCTAAAATGTGGTAAGGCTGTAGTGCTGGCATGTATGCTAAAAAGGACAGCCAGCCCCAGAGAGGTGCCTACTGAAACCTTACAGCAAGCAGGTGATTCACTAGCCAGAGATTTCTTTGCTGAGGAGCCAGATTCTACTTCTGAAACCAGCCAGCTATTCAACATGAAAATCCATGCCATTCCAGAGCTGTATTATTAGCACAATGACTCAGTATGTATATTACAGTAGTACCCTAAGGCTACATTTGATATCAAGGATGCTTTGTGCTCTGCACTGCACAAATTCATAGGAAGGCCCTGCACTTTACAGAGAAAATATAAAATCAAAGTATGCCAAAGTTATTCAAGCTCAGTGTCCAGGTTTAGATGGAATTTTCTATCACTACAAAAAAAAAAAAAAAAGGTAAAATAACTTGTCTAACCTCATAACCTCAGTCCTAATTTTTGAAGTAGGCTCCCAGCACTCTGCCAGGCACTGCTATAATTCCAAGATTCAGTGTGGTGACAGCAGCCATACTGTCATGTTGGCTCTTCCTTCCCCACATGGCTCCATTTTCCATGTTCTGCTCTGCTTGTCACCAGGCTCAATGCCTTTGACATCAGGTTCCTCCCTGCCTTTGTTGCTGCCAATACATGTTCCAGTCCTTTCTGCCTCTTGCCAAAGCAAGCATTAAACATCTGGAAATCATCCTCCATTACTTTCTCCAGCGAGGTGCATCTGCCTTGCACTGTAGTTCCCATACAGTGAAAAGATACCACACTCACATACATCTGTAAAATCTACAGATGTATGTAGATTTTACATAAAAATCTACATACAAAAATCTAACACACCATATTTCAAACCACTTTAATCTTTATCCTGCAGTAAGTTACAAACATGCTATTTTCTTTAAAGATATAAGTATATACACTGGGGATCTTTACAGACCACAACACTCCTGATTCCAGAGAGTTCTAAAGTACAGTTATTTACTCTTAGGATTGTGTTCTCTTCCTCTCATGTGAAATCTTTTTAGTATTAGAAATCAACAGGTTTTCAATGCATGCATTATGTGTGCTGGTGTGGGAAGTTTAAGGGTAAAAGAAGTCACTCCAATGGAAAATTAATACAGAGGAAAAGAGATAACACTTTTTTCCTTTGCACTTTTTCCACTATGTAGGAGTAGAAAATGCAGGCTATTTCCACCCATTTTCCACAGCCCAAAGTCACAACAGGACAATGACCCCTCAGTTGTATGGAGCTGAGGGCTCCTCGAGAGGTCCAAGCCCCATCACACTCCCAACCCCCCTCTGGAAGTTCTTGCCTCTTGTTCCCTTCCTCTTCTGTTCTCAGAGCTTTGGGCACACTGAGGATTATTCAGAAGAATTTCAGGAAGCCTCCAGGAGCCTTTGAGGAGTGAGATAACCCAGCTACTCAATGGTATCTTTCCTACCAAGAGGCTCATCACTGATATAAGCAAGAAAGCCAAAAATAGATCATACTTGGTTTTAAAAACCCAGAACTTTATTGGTTTATTGATTATATCACTTGTCAACAATAATTAAAATTCATAATCTGGATGAAATAAATTCAGGGTAATTTGATTTTTCTGAAATAGCATAGATGGCTTAAAGATGACTAAATCATCCTCAGTATTTGGAAAATGAGACACTCCAGCTGAAGAAAAAAACTCCTACTTTAAAGTAGACAGAAAATAAGTCATAAATAACTGTCACAGGATAGCAATCACTATTCAGCACATTTTTATTAGATCTGAAGATTTGATAGAACACTGTATAGAAAGTATTTGTGAAAAGCTGAGTGTAAACCAGCTTCTGTTTACTGCTTCTGCTTTAAATTTTTCCTTAAATATTTTTTCTTTATCTACCGGGACAGGAGACATGAGATTTCAGACTAGATAGTGATTTAATATCAATCAAGCTGGTCTATGATTTCTTGAGAGAGAACTGCTTTAAACAAAATGCTCCCTCAACATAACCTCTGAGTATCTACAATGATACAGCTGGCCCAAGACAGCTCTCCTCAAACGAGGAACAGTTTCCTTCTGACTTTTAGCTGAATTTTCACTATCATTTTAATGTGAAGCAATAATCTTGGAGCAACTGGGCCAGGACAAACTCGCAAATTGGCAGAAGGTAGGTTTAGATTAGATACTAGAAAGAAATTCTCTCCTGTGTGTTGGAACAGGTTGCTAAGAGGAGCTGTGGCTGCCCCATCCATAGAAGTGTCCAAGGCCAGGTTGGATGGGGCTTGGAGCAAGCTGGTGTAGTGGAAAGTGTCCCTGCCCATGGCAGGGGGTGAAACATGATGGGCTTCAAGGCCCCTACCAGCCCGAACAGTTCTGTTGATGACTCTTCCTTTTTCTCCCTCAATCTCTTCCTACACTACACGGCCATTGTGCCCATATTCCTGCACTTCAGTGGTCAGCTTGCTGAAGGGGGCTGGCAAGCACTTAATGACCAAAGAATACTTGGAGAAGATACTGTATGGACCTTCTCTGCCAGACATCTCCTGCTCAGCAGGGAGCAGACCTCAGGGACACAGTTTACTCTTCTGTTCTTACTCTAAATGAGTTCATGTCCAAAGCTCTGAATTCCTGCCAGCAGTATCAGAGTCGTTGTTTGTGTTTCTATTCAGCCACATTATCCAAAGAACAAGGGCACAAAGATTCAAATTAATTCTTTAGTCCTCCCATGCTACTGCTGCATAGTCCAAAGGCTATAAATGAAAAGTAGTGAAGACACAAACCTCCATGAAAGCTTTTCAGTATGAAAACAACTTCATTATATCACTCTCCCAGCAATACTGCTCACACAGAGCTGCAGAAAAATGCAAATTCTCCAAATTTCCAATCAAGTTTCAGCTGGTAGCAACGTGGCCAAGGAACAACCTTAGGACAGCTCTCCAAAGACAAGACCTATCTTCAGCAGCAGATACAAACAGAATCCCGAGGGTGTGCATGAATAGAAGTTCCCTGAACAGGGAGCATCCCACCACTGGCCCTCTGACAATCATTCTTAGTCTTGGTGCTTATATAACACATGACCTTTCTGCAGCAAATGCGGGCGGGATAGTGGAATAATGGAATTGTTTCTCACTGCAGAATAAAAGGCAGCACAGCAGGCTATGAAAAATGTATGTTGCTTACTAAGGAGAGATAATTGTAAGCAATGGTTTGGATATTTTAATTACCACAGAATCAAGGCTTTATCATCATTCAAAGCTTCCAGCACATTACTGTTTTCATAATTATAAATCAAATTATAAAATAACCATTTATATTAAAATAATTACGTTACTTCCTATAGTCAGTAGCACTGGTTTATCCTACTGTTTTAATAATAATAAATCAAATTATAAAATAACCATTTATATTAAAATAATTATGTTACTTCCTATAGTCAGTACCACTGGTTTATCCTTTCTTGTAGTTCAGGAACAGCACTAACTCTTCAAATTTCTCTAAATTTAAGCTAGGAAAAGCACAGAATCACAGAACAATCCATGACCAAAAAAAAAGTATCTAGAGAAATGGTATTATTCGTACATACACAATGCAATGATTACATAAAAGACATAAATAATACATGATGCCACCCCCTGGGGTAACTCTGTTCCTCTAAGCATTACATGACTGCCATAGTTAAGAGCCATTTTTATCCAGCTTGAAAGCACCTGGTTTCTCATTTTATACCATGGAAAGAAATACATTTTCTTCATTAAACTTGGAATTAATGCATCCTACTTTCCAGCTCAAATCATACCTGACCCTCTGCACATGACAGCCTCACCAGGGCATTCAAGGACGGTTGAACAAGGTGGGTCTGTTGCAGCTTGAGATTTCAGGCAGTGCAACAATCCTTCCTCGTGCTCTGAAAGTTCAAACTCCAAGAAGCCTTTGTCAAAAACTGAAATTCCAAGTTAATCTGATTAATTTATTCATTTTACATTAAAGGATACTTGGGTTTGCCTTGTTGGTTGTATAAAGAATGGGGGGTTTGTCTACACAATAAACTGAATTGCAAGTCCAGTCTCTCTTCCCTGACCCAACTGAGAAATCCACTGGAATAATTTATTCTTTCTAAGAAGAATTTCTGAGAAAATTATATCATCAGGACTTTACACACAAAAATGTGCAGGGTCACAATGACAAACATAAGTGAAACAGTGCACATATAAGGATAGATCACATGCCTCCAGCTGGAATTTCGAGTATTTTTTATTACTTTGTTATTTCTTGGCACTGAGTTTGTTGCCTTTCTCTGTATATGGAAAAATAGTTGTATACAGGCCATGAACATCTGCTCAGTTTTCTTAAAGGATTATATTGTTGCATCAAGATCTGCCCTTGCAGTTCCTGCTTCCCTGCATATACACACAAGAATCTGTGTTTCTTTTCTGAAAAAACACCAAAATCCAAGTTGTGTCCAGTTGGCCGCTTTTACTTCTAACCACAGAAAAATCATAACTTACAGTTTACCTGGATAGTAAACACAACTTCAATCCAGAAGTTGTTCCTAAGCAGGGTTTCCTAGGAGCATTTATCACCAGTCAAGGGATTTGATAGATATTTCTTTATTTCTGAAAACTTCTAAAGCATTAGCAAGTTAAAAAATATGTATTTTTATCCAACTTACATTTAACTATTGTTAAACAGGACTGATCCTACATGTATTGCACGAACAAATCAAGCTGATAGAATATTATCACACTGAAACAAATTGCAAGGAGGAAAAGACCTCACCAAGAAATGAAGACTGAGCATGTTAAAACATGAGTCATGAAATGACCATTCAGTTTCTATGGCAATAATCCATATTTGTAAACATCAGGGAGAAAAAATGCCTGCACTAACAAACACAGCATGCAATTATTCTTCAATCACAATGAATTTTCCAAAAAACTACAAGTTAATGCAAATAGTTCAACATGACCCTCAATTTTATGTATTCCATAATTTTGAGCAAAGTTTTGCTCAGGTTGAACAGAAGGAATCCTCTCGAGGAGTCTTCTTGTAGAAATTTCTGTGTAGAGTATCCTTCCCACACTTTTATAGTCAGGAAAGTCAACCCCAAATTTTCTAATTCAATGAGTTAGTCCCCATAGAATTACAACTTTGTCTAATAGATACTAGATTCCTATTTGCTGCTTGTTTAGAGTTATATTAATTCCTATTTTTGAATTATTTACTATGCTTAAACCCCCAAACACATATACCTACATGCACACATATGCAGGTTTTCTCACTAAGAAAGCAGAGGTACAGACATAATCTGGGGATTTCGAACTTTTTGGCGGAAAAAAGAATCAATACAGCATAACCAGGGGATTATCATTTGCATTTACATACATAACCAGGTGCAGCCAGCATGGGTTTATGAAAAGCAGGTCTTGCTTGACCAGCCTTATCTTCTTTTATTGTGACCCACTTATGGGATGAGGAAAAGGCTGGGATGTTGTCTACCTGAAACTTAGTAAAGCTTTGGTCACTTTTTCCAAGGCATTCCCCTGGAGAAATTGGCTGCTCATGGCTTGGATGGGTACACTGTCCAATGGGTAAAGAACTGCCTGGATGGCCAAGCCCTCAGACTGGTGATGAATGGAGTTAAACCCAGCTGGTATCTGGTCACCAGTGGTGTTCCCCAGGGCTCAGTATTGGGCCCAGTTCTGTTCAACATCTTTGCCAATGATCTGCCTGCGGAGATCACAGCAAGTTCACAGCCAGCACCAAGCTGAGCTGGAGCATCAATCTGCTGAAGTAGTGCTGTGCAAACAGTTGGGTTCAATGATCTTAAGGGTCTTTTCCAACCTAAACTATAATTCTGTAACTCTAAGTATTATCTGATCCTCACTAAAATTGTGACAATTGTAAAAACAGAGGTGCTTTTCCTCTTTCATATAGAATCATACAATATCATTCTTCTTAGAAGCTGGACATAGATAAAAGACCCATAAAATCTAAAGAAGCATTTGGCACAAATACTCAATAATTTTCTTACTTTCTCACAGGTACAGAGGATTTTCACTTGTCATCTTATTCCCAACACTTGCCCCATTATTGGGACTGTGCAATGTAACAAGGTCTTATCTCCCCTAAAGATAGTATCAGATAATGCACACAGTTAACAGCCCCCATTCCAGCAGCTGAGCTGCCTGTGTCTCCAAAGTGAGTCCAATCTCCTGTCTCCCTTGCATGGTTTCCAGACAAAATGAAAGACCTTGAGAATCCAAAAAAGGAAAAGAGGATCATTAATCTAAACAGAAAAATTACCTTTTTTTCTTCCTTGTTCACACTATCTAACAAATTAGATATTTTTAAATCAACACCAGGGTTCACACTGATCTCAGCTGAAGGAGGGTTGACACCACAAGAGGTGGACAGGAAAATATAACTCAGACAAAGGCACATTGCAAAAACTGATGAGAACCAAAGGTAAGTATAAGATTGAAGAGAAATATGGGAAATGGTGGCAATAAACCACCACTGCCACACCCACAGGCAATTTGCACAGACATTTCTTCTTGAACAAGGTGATTCCCACAAGTTCAAATCCGATCCAAATGTACTGATTTTCTACTAAAGGTGTGTTTCTAATTTATTTTTAAAAAACTTTTACCCTCCCAAGGGGATGGGAAAGGGTCCCAGAAGCACATCCTGCTTCTGCTAGTAGTTCCCTCTATGCCAAGCCCTAGGGAAAGAGGAAGGACTGTAGAGTTGTGTGGAAAACCCTGCATGAAAGGTTCAGAGCTTTCAGGTATTCGGCACTTAAACAGCACAAAATTTCAGTCACCTCCTGGGCACTTTCTGATCCTGTTGCATTTCTGAACTAAACCAAGTCTCTACAAAGAAATTAAAACCAGGATCTTTTAGCCCTTCTAGGATTTTGCAGCACTGACCTTATTGATAAATAACTTTTAAAAAGGCACATTTAACCAGTCTCAAAATGACCAATTTTGCTGTAATAGTCTGGTTTTCACATTTTTACATGCATTTTAAGCACGGGCACCATGTAGCACTACCAGCCAAGTGCTCTTGAGCAGAACAGATCAATCTGCAAGGGTTTCAAGAGGAAAAAAAATAATAAAGAAACTGGCATAACTTAAAAGCACAGGAATGATAATTGGTAAAGGAATGGTAATTGACAAAAAGGTAAGCAGTTTGTTTGGTTTGAAGCATTACAGTTCTTTCATTAAGGATTTTAACTATATTATCTGCTTTGTTATATTCAATATCAATCCCCCTTATGATAAATTCTGTAACATACTACCACAAAAGCTATTTCTTTCTGCCACTGCGTCTAAAGTTGACAAGCAGCATTCAATCCTTGTTTTTTCTAGGATTGTCATGAAAAATGGCTGGTACAACACTGGTTTACATCCTTTCTGAAAGTTGATAGATTTTTCTAATCTACACTTCCTGAAGTGCCCTTCTTCCTTTACCAGATATCTCTAATATTTGTTTATCTGGTAGTACCTATATTCAAGTAGTACATAAGTGAATGAGAAATAAAGCAGCTCTACAGACAAAGTCACCTGCAGTAAAATACAATGTTGGCTGATGTTGGACCTCTACACAAATACCAAATCCAAGACAAACTAAGGGTAAAACCTGCCCACTCTTCAGTATTTGTAGGCTTCAATCAGGAACTAAATGAAAGGTGAAATCCCTTTCTTATGCAATTAAACCAGACCAATGTGTAGAATACACCCTACTTCTATCTTCACTGCACCAACCCTCACACCACATTAAAATAGGTCTGGGTTTGGTTTTCTTTTAATATAATGAACATTGGAAAAGGGTCTGCATAGTAGACAAAAGCTATTAATTCTCAAACAGGAAGATGAATAAGTGATGTAAGTGTAAACAGATGTCACTAATTTATTACAACATATTTTGCTCTCTGACTTACCACGTACCTCTCAGTGGCCTCAGCCATCAGCACATAAGAAATACATCCCAGAACCTGTTGCTACATTACTGCCTTATCCCATAATTTCCATCATTCCAAAAATCTAGTAAATGTAATAACCCCACAGAAAACTCATATAAATTTTACAATTTTTCTTAAATAGGCAAAAAGCTATATTTTTTATTAAATGGATACCAAAAATGAAGTCAGTATTTTCACAAGTGTTTTGTTTGGTATTACATATAATTGAAAAATGCATAATATATGCCTCCCTTTATGGCAAGTATATGAATTACACTCAGAAGTTTATATAAAGTGCCCCCTCTATGGGACTTCTCACACAGCTGTGCACGGGTAGGACAGTCTCATTTTGCTTTGCAGAACAAAAGTTTCAGAAATATTGCACTGGTTTATTCATCAGGATTTGACTCCTCCTCACTTACGCAATCCAGCGTTTTACCAGAGAGGTTCAGTTACAGAAAAATTAGACTCTTAAAAACTCAGAGGTTCAGTTAAGAAAAATTAGACTCTTAAAAACACACGACAAAGTAAGTGCAAACTGCATTGGAGGGTACATCCTACAATGTGCTGGAATGCCCTACAAAGGGACTTTGTTGGGCACAATTTGGAAAAGAATCCAGTGTTACATATAAGAAGGCTAGGAAGTACGCTCGGGAGTACAATAGCTCCAGAGTGTCCCACCACCAGCCTGCTCACATTTCAGGAAATCAACACCGATCACGACATCCATCCCGACTGATGAAAGAGTACAGTCACTATGCCTTCTCCTGCCCATCAGTGTGTCCCTCGCAGGCACTGCAGTGGCACTAAACACGAAGGGCTACCAAGCAGCCGCAGTCAGTGCAGGGGGGCGGGTGAGGCTCGCAGCCCAGCGCTCCTGCCCGCACGGAGCTCGCCCCGAGCCGCCGCTGCCCCGCTCCGCGGGCGGAGGGGAGGCTCTGTGCCATCCTCGGCGTCAGGCAGCCCCTCCGCAGGAGCCTGGGGGAAAACGAGCCCGAGAAGGAAAGAAAGGAAGATGAAAAGGAAAGGAGGAGGGGGGAGGGGTGAAATAAGGGAGAATCCACGTTTCTGCATTTCTCTAAAACAAAGAATATGAGAAAGCAGATGTAGTTCGGCTCAAACGACTCCACCCTGCGAGGCTTCGCTGTTTACTCTCCCAGCTCGCTTGCCCAGCTGCCCTCCAGCCGCGTCCCAAGCCCTTTCTTTTGTTGGGAACTTCCCAGCGGCCGCAGTCCCTCCGGGACGGGGGGCTCAGCCCGAGCGCCCCGCGGCAGCACTTGGCCTTTGACCGCCCCTCCCGCTCTGCGCCCGCAGCGAGCGCCGCAAACCTCGGCTTTCCGCTCAAAAAGCCAAAGCGCAAACCCCTCTCTGCCCCCTTCGCAATACGTGAAAGCAAAAGTCTTACTCTCCTATCCCAGAGGTTTTCCGCTCCACTTATTAGCCAAAACACACAATAAACACACCGCATGCAAAGAGGGAGATTATGATAATTGTTTCAGAGGTAGAGAGAAACTCACCACCTTCATACTCTTCCACTTCTTGCGCTTTTATAGTTACAAATCGGCCTAATAAAGCAGCGAGGATGAAAAAAGTTCTCGTTTGTACCAAGACTGCCATCATGCCTAGATATTAGACATGTATCCTCCCTGGGCAGCAAAAAGTGCAGAATCGTAAGGTTATTTTAGCACCATGAAGCCAGCTGAGGAGTCGTTCTGCCTTTCCCCATCAGTTCCAGGACAAAGTCTGCGAGCCCTCTTTTCAGCACCAGCTCCAGCGCAGTCTGCAAACACTCCTTTCAGGGGATGCAGCTTTAAATAGGAAGAATGCTGCCTCCACTTTCTTCCTGCCCCTTTTCAGCTCGTTCAGGCTCCTAACCATCCACTCCCTGGCAAGCAACAGTCTGATTGATGGTAAATAACCGAATCAGAGCTGGCTTCACTCTTCCTTGAACTTTTCTCTTTACGAGCACACTTGCGGTATACTTTCCTGCTGCTGTGCAGTGCATGTGCTTTTTCAGGACCATTTATTAAGCGAGCAAAAGCAGAGTTTTAAGAAGCTGTCAGGAAGAGAAAGCTCTGCTTTTCCCACACCCAGCGCACGCTTCCTGGAAATGGAGGGTATAACTCCATTTGGAGCCGATTCCCTTATTAGGAACTGATCGCTTCCAGCACGCCAGCGGAGGATTTCCTCCTCTCCCCTGATAACTGCCCCCTGCCTCGCTGTGTTATCAATCAGGACTCCAGTCCCTTGAGAGGGGCTCACGGAGCTAAAATAAGGCAGCTTGCTTCAGCAACTTAGAAATAAGCCCCCTTCACCCACAGGGAAATAATCATTCTCAAATGAATTCTTTTGCAGACTAATCTTTCCTCGAATGCCTACGTGGTTTATATTTACTGTCCTACCAGTTGGGAATCACTGGAAGATGCTCTACATTTTTAATACCAGAATGCTTGCTCAAACTATCCAAATACCTGCTTTTCTTCTCTGCCCCTGTTCCCTGACAAATCTACCTAAGCCCCAGCCTAGTATTTAGCCCTTAACAATGTGCCTTAATTAGCATTCTAGCGTGAGCACTAAGCAAATCTCTCTTTTGTGGATCACTTGCAACTGGGAGTAGAATGTTAAATTTCTTTCTTCCCACAGTGTTTATGGTCTGCTGAAAGGAAGCTCAGTCACTAATCCCCTCATTAGCTAAGAATGGGGTCATCTATACCTGCTGCAGGGAAATACAGATTCATCTGCTGGAAGATTTTCTGTGTTCAGCTATTTCAGCTTGAGAACAACCCTATTTGAAGTAAACATCTTCACCTGGATTCATAGATTGGAAATTCCCTGGCTAATCACAGGATTATTTAGCACCCTCAGTGATGCAGAATCCTAAAGCCTGTGAAGTTTTCTTCTGTCTCTTCAAAAGACCAGAGTGCCCAGAAGAAGAAAAGTAACCCAGAAAATGGGTTACAGTCCTGCAATGCTACATCAAACCTACTCGAATAGCAAAACCAGAGATGACTGTAAAAATGCACTGAAAGAGAACAACATCAAAGTTCCCTACCCTCTTGCACCAAGCTGTCTTGACACTTTTTTTTTTCCCTGAGGTATTCAAAGATACATTCTGTGATTTCACTCCTAGGAGAGATTCCTACAGTGATATCTAAAAGTTGTCCTTCATATCTAATTCTGCTTTGGTCCCACCACCAAGTTATGCACACAACCGAAACGGATTAACAATAGAATAGCAAAGGGTACAAATTGAATCCATGCCCTTACACTCCCTTACAAATCCATCCTTTTATCATGGTTCTGCACTTAGAGATGGTTTCAGATTCATTACAAGCATCATATGGAATCATTAAGTCTATCATTTTTCATTTAAACAAATTCACTTCCAGGTCCAAGCTATTTGATAGCATTCCACTGGATTTGAGTGAGAGAAAATCTTCAGGTACCACTACTGTGAATTGAGTCAGACCAGGTAATTAAGAGTGGGCAGATAATTAATTCCAAGTATACTCAGAGTCACTTCTCCCTTCTTCCTCTCAACAGGGGAGAAGCCAACATTGCATAGAATAATATTGTATATTTATGCAGCAATTTCTCTCCAGGTTTTTTTTTTCACTTTTTTCCATAGATTTTAGGATTCTGTAAGAACAGAGGAATGTGGAATTTCGCAAATTAGCCCAAGGTCATGGATTCACTAGTAAAGCCTTTTTTGGAGCTCATTTTTTTTCTGTGCCAAGGAAAACTTACACAAGAAGAAAATTCCTTGGGAGGAGAATCCTGGGCCCCAATTCCTGGAGCAGATTCTTCCCCAATCCACCTTCATTGTTATACGTCCAGTTTACAGTATATAACCACACCTAATTTAGTAGACAGAGAGACTGCAGAAGTCATAGGACTGAATCCTCTTTGTCTAGTCCATCTCAGTAGAGGAATAAATGTGGAAAAGCAGGAAACAAAACCAGGCTCTTTCTACCAGTAGGAGACACTTTGAATTCAGGATTGCCTCAGCTACCAATTTGTGGCTGATTACTCACAGGAGATGAAAAAGGGATATGACATAATTTAAAAATCACTTTCTAATAGAATCACAGAAGAGTTAAGGTTGTAAAGGACCTTTATAAGTCATCTAGTCCAAGCCCCCTGCAACAAGAAGGGACATCTTCAAATAGATGAGGCTTCTCAGAGCTCTGTCCAGCCTGACATTGAAGGTTTCCAGACATGGGGCATCCACCACTTCTCTGGGACTCCTTTTCCAGTATTTCATCACTCTTAACATAAAATTCTTCTTTATACCTAGTCTGAACCTACATTCTTTTGGTTTAAAAACATTACCCCTTGTCCAATTGCAACAGACCCTGCCAAAATGTGTGTCCCCATCTTTCCGACAGACCCCCTTTGAGTACTGGCAGGATACTATAAAGTCTCCCCAGAGCCCTCTCCAGGCTGAACAACCCCAACTACTCCAGCCTGTCTTCACAGGGGAGGTGTTTCATGCTTCACATTGGAGCAATCTTCATGTTTTAAGAATTTTTATACAACAGGTAGGGAAACGACAAATCGCAACAGCAAAATCTTCACACAGAAGGAGTGTCTACTCAGTGATCAGCTCTAAAAAGTCTCGATGAAATGAGAGTTCCCCGAAGCTAGGACACTCCTAGAAATGTCAAGATACAATACTCTGAAAAAATATATAACTATATATATATAAATACTCCCTAATATCCTGTTAGCTGCTATTACCTACTTTTAGCTGGTAAGTCAGTACTGTAAGTTATCTGACCTAAAAGTCATATGTAAAATTCAAAATTACTCAAAAGTCAAAGCACATTGTGAGCGATAGATGTGGCTAGGGAATACTCTTATGTAATTGTGAGGACACAGAAATATATTAAAATATAATTCACACACTTAAACCCTTCAAAATCTCAAAGTCAGGGCAGAAAAACCCAATTAGCATCTTCAGATGCATCCGAGCATGCATGCATATGAGCAATTAAAATCCAATCTCCATGAGGGTCTCTCCAGTGGAGTTTAAGAGCCTCTCTCACCTTTCACACTGTTACATACACTGTGACAGCGCTCCTGTTCTAAAATAATCTGTGCCAAGCTGATAGAAAGTATCTTCACATAAATGTGTGAGCCATCTGCTACGTATGAGAACCTGCACCAGTGTTTTAGATCAATATGAAATCAGTGGATTCATGGAAACTGGAAATAAACTCTAGCTGAATTCAAAGGGTATCTGTTCAAAGACAAGCAAGATTTTCAAAAGCAGTGTGGTTTCACCAAAGGGAGCTCACGCCAATGTGAGAGTTGCCATCAAGTTTTATGTAGGCAGTTAAATGCACAGTAAGTGCTGTTTGAAATTTCCACCTTGTATAACTTCTTCGATCACACACTTAGCTTAAAAAAAAAGGCAGGAAATTTCCACACCGTATACTTAACTTGCAAAAATATAGTCCACATAAAATGCTTGCCCTTTCTTGGAATTAACCATTAAAATGAACATGACTGAAATAATATATGAGGGGAAAATAGTTCCACCTTTGAAGTGTGTTCACTTTGCACTTTTAAGACCATTACTGCATGAGGAATCAGTTTCCCCATTTTATACAGGTCTTTCACATAGTAAAAGGAAAGAAAATTCTGCTATTTAAAATGAGAAAATGTAATAGGAAACTACAGAAAAGGGCAAGAATTAAAACAGAGGAATATTATAATACTTTTCAATCATATTTTAAATGGACTAGATTCCAAACTGCACAGCCTCCAAATCATAATCTTCCTGCAGAGAAATCCACAAAAAAACCTAGTATAGGTAGAGATTTAAATAATGCTACACCAGTAACGCTGCTGCCCAGTTGTAGGAGAATATTCCCATCAGCCTTTGAGTAGGAAGGTTTAATAAATGAATTTAAGTCCTAATAGAGGAAAAATATCTTTCTTGGTTGCAAAATACCTTTCTTGGTTGCAAAATACCTTTGTAATGTTGTTTCAGTTTATTTTTAATTTTGGGACACAAGATGATACTTTGCTTTAAAACTACTAGTGAGGAGTCTTGGATTATGTCAGTCACCATAAATAGGCTTTTGCTATGAGGAACTCCAAACCCAGTAAGTTCAATAAGTTATTGGCACTGGCAGCCCTTCCTTTAGAATGTCTCAATTTAATTAAACTCAACATTAGTCTAAGCAAAAAAGTCAAGGAATTAATTAGGAAAATAATTAGGGTAAGTCTTGCATGAAGTCCTCTGAAAATTATACTTATTCTTTACCTAGAACAGGAAAAACAGCATCATTATTTTATTCCTTATTACAAATTCATTGTCAAGCTGGCTTCTGTCTGCCTAAGAATTTAAACTGATTAAGTGAGAACATAAAAGGATCACAGCAAGCTACCCACCTAAGTGGCAAGGGCAAATGCTAATCTGTAATTCAAATGGGTCCCAGCCAATGGCCTTCACTGGTTTTCCTAATATTTAATTAATTTACCTGAGAACCCTAAGATAGCTTACTTTGTTCTGTTTCACTGACTGAAAGTCCCTGCAAAAGGAGTTAAAGACCTTTGCAACAAGCATATTCATAAGGCAAATATTTTTTCTGACCTAGCAAATCACTTTAACCAATGGGACTGTAAAGAAAGAATTTGGCTGAAACTTTATCTTTAACTCTATTCTCTTGTGGGCATAAGCTTGTTATAAAATGTTGAGACTCAGGATTACTTAATCCCCACCACTAAACTTTATCCACAGTTTTAAAATAGTATTATTTCATTTTCATTCTTCTATTTTAAAATTCATGTCCAAGACTATGAAGAATTACTTTGTCTTAACATTTCAGACCACTGAACTATGCTTTAATACGCTCAGTGCAGCCCCAAGCACAAAATGAGGCATTTGGTAACTTGTCATCATGTCCCAGTATAACACAACTTGTCTTCAAGAAAAAAAACCCACTGTATCTGTATTTGAGAGTTTAAATTGTGTAAACTAAGGACATGATTAAAATCTTATGTATTGATTTCTTCCATGGTTGTTTAAGTTTTGTATCTGTTGCTGTATATTTAAACAAATGTGAATTTTAATTTAAAATTTAAATTGCTGCAGGTTTCACATATTCAGAAATATTACAGCATTTATTCTCACAATGTAAGAAGCATCAATGACCCCACTGAAAGAACAGGAGCTCAATTAAATTCATTGCCCATGCTCCTATCTAAAATCTCATGCAGATGGAGTCCTGTAGTCACCTGTATTAATGTGCAAGGTATGGACCTAAGAGTGTTTCAGCTTGGGTAAGAAAAGAGCCCATGGTTTCCATTTTGGTCTCATGGAGTAACATCCCATTGGCCAAATGGGATGTGACTCCATGAGACCAAAAGTATCAGGCTGTGACCAAAGTATAGTAAATATCCCAGCCAATTGTTTTCCCTATCATTACACTCTTATTTTAAAGCATTGATCTTCAGCCTTAGAATTGAATTTGCAGAACATCCAAAGCTGATGGAGTCATCTGCTTGAAGCCTGGGCAATAAAACATTTAAGTTTATAGCAACATTCTTACCAACCATAACATGAGAAAGAAGTTCAGAATGCAGTCCTACAAACCACATTGCTCCCAAGTTACATCTGATTTCCTAGCAAAATAAAAATGCTGAGAAGCCTGTACACTACAAGCCAATTAACAGAGCTGGCCTACAGATGTGACTGGAGAATGGCTAAAGCAGCTCCAGGAGGGACTTTGGTGATTACCAAGCCAGTCACAGAACACATATGTTAAATTAATCTTAGAGAAAAGTACATACATAATGGTCCAAGGAAACTTAGTTACTGATCAAGCTCTACAGAGTAGGTTTCCAAGTAAGACAAACCCCAAGGTGACCAAATGCACCGGAATGTGTGTGAGCTCAAACTGAGACTTTGTCAGCCGTTGCTTTGGGCCTGAGCCTGCCGCCTGCAGGGAGCTATGGGGGAACCACCCTGGGTGGCCTGCAGAAGGGAGTGTCCTGAGCAGATGGGGCACTGTGCAAGCCAAAAGTGGAGACAGGTCCAGGGAGTGTCTTCTCTCACAGGGAAAGGGCCACTAAAATAAGGAATATATTTTTCCCCCCTAAAAATCCCACATTTATCACTACATCCATATGAAACAAAGTGCCTGTGACTTTACACATATTATAAAGCAGGACTGAAGGGATCCATTTACACAGGATATTGTTTCCCATGTAAAAAAAACCTTAGCAGATGTTTAGAGAATGTTCAGTATCTATAGACACATTTGGACAACATTCTCAGGCACATGGTGGGATTCTTGGGGTGTGCTATGCTTGGCCATGAGTTGGATGATTATGATGGATCCCTTCCAACTCAACATATTCTATGATATAATGCCCTATACTAAATATACATTTTCCAAAAAAACCACAATTTTAAACATGTTGGTTTTTGATCTGGATAGGTGAAGCGCCTTTGATTCCACTTACTTACCATTTAAAATTGGGAAAGGCCTCAGCTCCATTGACAAAAGGAACTTAGCTTGCTCAGCATCTTACTGGAATTTCTCAGATTTCTATAAGGTAACCTTCTTAAGATACATTATTTAATATCTTTAATTAGTAAGTAAAAACAGATTTAATAATTTTGGGGTAGGCATTTGTGACACCAACTCAAAGCAATAGACACAAGGGTGAAAGATTGCCCCAGTTGAGGTTAACAGCAATATTTCAGCTGCTGATTTAATGTATTCTCTTGCCATGGAAGCTTCCACCCCTTTTTTACCCATCCTTTCATTACTCTGTTAATACATAAACTTTCATCTGCTTAAAGGACTGGAATAGTCAAGATGAACCTTTTAGATTCTTTTGAGCACGATTTTTCTTCTAGCAAGAAAATGTAATTTATATAAAGGCTATCTTCTTTCTTAAAAGTAAGTCCTCTTCTATAAAATAGGATCTACCACTATCAGGTAGTAAGATCTGATAAATGGAAAACTAGGGCATTCATAAAACCCAATTTAAAAGCAATTTTAAATCATGAAAAAGGAAAACTTGTCATATTTTTAGTATTTTCCATGTTGACATGAACATTCCCTATTTCTTTCTTTTAAGCAGCCAGGGAAAAACTGTGCCAACATGAACAAAATTATGGATAATTAATAAAAGAAAGAGGAATAGCAACAGCAGTGGAAGGATGTAATAGAGAAAAAGGAATCAGAATTTGCATGGGTCAGGGATTTAAGACTTGAATTTATGCATCACATTCACACAAAACTAAAAGAAAGAAAAATTTCTGTAACAGAGTTATAATTCTAGCACTGGGGGTGTTGGTGTCACTACTAGAACTATAAGCCCAGGACATTAAATAAATGTCAGTACAGCTGTGTAGGTTCAAATAGAGAATGCAAAAGAGTTTCTCTAATTCTGCCTGCTTTACTTTTCCATTTCCTTTCCATGCTGTCTCCTTTCCAATATTTTATAGCTTTTATGAGCCTTATTGCACTAAGATTCTGTGAATGCATGTGTGGAGCACATTTTGGACTGCCTTTAAACATTAAGTGCTAATTGAAAACATAGTTTACTCAGAAACAATTCATCAAGTTTACATTTAATTTTTGCTGTGGAAAAATGTGCAAACTGAGCCCTTTTAGAAAACTTTTGGAAATTTTTATTTCAATGCAGAACTCTTTATGAGGTAGACTTATTTTCAAAGTTACGACCCATCACCAAGTGGATTTTCATCTGGTTAATGGGCTGAAGCAGATTGTAGAAGAGAATATCTACTCTCCTTCCTCACTGATATGCTTTATTTTGCCTCAACTGATTGCTTTCATGATGTAGTTCAGGAAAGCAGCCTCTTACCCTTTTTAAAGATTGATAGCTCAGATGAGCCTCAGTCATTTCAGAAAATAGCTATTAAACCTTAAAGATGGTTGTACATTTCCACAATAGCATAACTTATTTGCTTCTCAAAAATCCCCCTACCTTAAGATCCTCATGGCAGGCAAAAACTTCTATACAAAATCTTCTTATACTTCTTGTTATGTCATTTCTGGCAGCAGCTGAAATACTCAAATCTGGTGGCCCTGCAGCACATGGACACAACCTCATCTTGTAACCCTGGATCCAGCGATGGGGGGAGATAAGTGACAGAGATAAGTGACAGGTAACTGGACTGCTCGTTTTCCCCTCAGTTAATGGCTGTTTGCTATCTGGAAAAGATTGAGAGTTCTTGTTAGAAAGCAAGGGCTTCCATAAATTATTCATATTCAGGTACTTTAAAAGTACCAGAGCATGTCACATATACTCTTCCTCAAATCTACTGAGACATTAAATTACACCCACATCACCTCAGCAGGCAAATCAAATCTGACCACTGCTACACAGAGCAAAGCCCACACAAACTGAGCCATGTGTGAAAAAGCCCTGCACAAAATGTGGCAAACCCCAGAGATCTCTCTCACCATGCTGATTTCTATCAGCTAAAGTGCTTTCTATGTGGGTCCCCTAACCAAACCCAGTCCTGTAGGAAATTACCCATGCAGTGCAGCCCCCACTGCAGGGCACTCTGCACATGGGCAGTAGGAAGACAGATTTTTAATAGTCTCTGTCCACTTCATTCCATGTCCACCATTTTATATTTCTAATTGACACATATATTCAAAATTTATTTGACTAACCTTTTTTTTACTTAATCCAAGCACAAAACCAAGTATAGGTATGAGTTACTTGTATTTCTTGAGACCAGGCTGGTTTATTAATATTTCATATCGTATTATCATTTTGATCATGATATTCTTACCAATCTTTCAGGGTACTTTCAGAAGGATTGTTTGGCTTTGTTTGTTTAATGTGACCATTATATTGTCTCTTAAATACTCCCAATCACATCTTCAGGAAGAAGACAGGCCTGAACAGCAAGTACTTGATGTTCCATAGATTTTGTGGTACTGGGAATTAAATGTTTCATTGTAATTGGCTATTTTTATCCTTATACTTAAACATCTCATACACTGGGTAGAAAACATAGATGAAAATTCTCATTCAATTTCTTCTCTATACTTCCAACATTCAGCAATGCACTAATTCTCCTATGAAGAGCAAAGTTTAAATTGCATGAAGGATCATTTCAAGCAGGATAAAGTATGTGGTTTTGCTTAGTGTTAAAAAAACCTTATCCTTTGCAGCTAGAATGCAAGTTTTAACTATCTGCTATTATCAATTAATATAATATTTTTTATTATTACTGACAAAGGTTGCAGTAGAAAATGTCAATTCATATACAATTTTAATGAAGCTGGAAGAATTTTCAGATTTTTCCATCTGTGTCTTGGAACTCTTTTTAGAATTACACCTAAGAATAAAAGACTTGTGCGAAATTCTGGCCCTACTCTTCTAAGAATACAGAAAAGTTTTAATATAAAATCTTGACCTAATTTATTTGCATTCAGGAAGCCTGTGACAATGTCCCACTGGAGAGAAAAAAAACACATGTCAGAGGTAAAGTCCTGTCAGGAACTTGACAATGATCCCAGTCTTACCTGTAAGACTCCCTTAGGAATTGTCAAAAATCTCACAAGCCCCCCTAAAGCCACAGGGCTCCACGCAGATGTTAACTCAAGGAAATAGCAAACCTTTAAAAAATCATCAGCATTTAGGCAAATATTCCTAGGGCTTAAACAGTCTTCAGGACCCAGTTTATTTAATATCTCTTCTCTTTTTCTTTTTTTAGCTTTTTTAAATCTTAGATTGAGGCTTGTACACCAGCCCTTCTGAATAATCTTGTGAGGTTTCTAATGTATAGAAAATAGAAAGAGGAGGGAGGGGGAAAACGTTACTTCTAACCTCTCCTCAGTGCCACAGATATTTAAAAATACTATTTATACTCATGAAGGATAATTTTTAGGCCCCTGAAAAATCACTCAAATTGTAGAATACAGCCATTTTCAATGATGGGGGGCCAATAGACTACACAGAGCTCATTGCACTACAGCTTCAGGATCAGTACTAGAAGAAACTCAGCCCACTGACCTGCTAAAGCATGTCCTGGAATAGGATTTCCACCTCGGCAAAGGAAAGCAACTTGCCTGCCACCGGCAAAATAACAAAATACAGATTGTGGTAGAAAAACCAACAAGGTGCACGGGGCCTTTTACACTCTCTGTGAATATCAGACCTCAATACAACACTGTTATAGCAATTTTGCAGCGGCTATTTGAATATTTGCTGCTAGACCTATAACAAGGAATTTTAAAAGCCCACGATCTTACATATATGGGCTCCAACAGACCATCAGAAGGCCAAGCTGAACCTAACACACACACAGACTAGAGGAAGTACTTAGTTAGAGTGGTACACAGACAAATATTTTCTTTGGCAGAGAACAGGTCTCTGTAAACAGGAACATGGTCAAATCATGCACTTTTTGCAGGAACTAAAGTATTCAAGCTTTTGAACTAAAGTATTCAAAAAAAAGTCACTACCCAAAGTCATATAGGAAAGAAAAGAACAGCTAAATAATTATAGAATGATTCCTTTATTTTCATGAAGCTGGATCCCTTTCAACAGCATACCCCTTCAGTGCTATTGTAAGGTCTTAAAACTCTGTATGTTGTACCCAAAGAACCATTAGTTTCTACAACAGTGGATGCTTCAGTAAATCCTTCAATTCATCTAAAGGCTGTTTGCAGTTGTTTATTTTCAAGCTTTATTTAGTGTCACATTTACACAGTCAGATTCAAGTCAGCTCTAAATGCTCTGAACACAGAGGTCAGCCAATGTCAGAAAACTCAAAGCCAAATGCTGGTTTTCTAACGATGGTGAGAAATTAGTCAAAGAAACTGCAGAAACAATTATTGTAATTGCTATTGAAACTAAACTCTGTGATATTTACCAGCCTTCGTGGAAATCATTGTCCATTATCAATAAGATGGATATAACAAAAGTAGTTCTGTCTTTTGTTCACTCACATTTACACAGGGGCTACTGAAAGGCTTTAATCCTACAGCTTGGCTTGTCTACAATACTCCTCTCTAAACATATATATGCCCCATACTTATCCTGACAAGCATGCTCTAATAGTTTTTTTCCTGTTTTTATTCAAAAGTGAATCTATCCATATTTTTGAGGACAGACATAACTAACTGAAGTTTGATCTGCTTCTTTAGCAAACATTCACAATCTACACCAGACCTATGGAACTTAGTCCTTCTCCAAGTTATCTCTGTTGGTCCTGGAATTCTACAAATTCACCTATTTCCTCCATTTCTGAAGGAAAAATTATGACTAAGGCACTTGAGTAGCTTTTGATTTAACAATCTAGGAAAATGTTCCCAGTGGATACTTTTTCCATATCCTTTAAGACTGGCATGGTATCCCTTTAAAGGGAAATGTACTTCTAAAGTAAAGAGCTAGCAAACTCATGTAAATATTACTTTTTCACATTTGAACTGATGAATGCAGAATTTCTGTGGAATGACCCCCCTCCACTAAGGTGTAATGTCCCATTCAGTTTCATAATTATGTGTATACTCTAACTTAATGAGTAATTACAGAACTTTTTGGGGAAATCCAGTGAAATCAGCACAGTCCCTTATCTGGGACTGTGGCTAACTGGAGTTAAATATTTTTGTAAGAAAGACAGCTGTGTGCCAGGCAGGCAAATTCAGTCACTAGTACTCAAACAAAAAATGAAATACTTTGAAATCCCAAGGTCATCATGCACCTGCATAAGTCTCATTAAACTTAACTGACATTTTATACATTTGTTGAGAGCAAAACACTCTCCTACAGCTGCAGATCTTTTGAATGACTGCTCATTTTCATGGCTTATTATGACCGTAAGCCAGATTATAATTTAAAATTGCAAAAGCCATAGTATGTTTCAACAGACTAATCAACTTTTTTGGCTTTGGTTTTGTGCTAGCTTAGTCTTAGCTCTGGGAGCTGGATCTGGAGCTGCCAACATCCGTGGCTCACAGCAGCACCGCTCCTCCCATTGTCCCCACACTGCCAGGGGACAGCAAGGGACTCAAGCCTGGCAGCCCAACACGTGCCAGTTCAAATGAGGGCTCATCCATGAGACTCAGCCTCTTGTTCTCTGAGCTTTCCCACTCCTCAGAAAGAGACCTGGCCATGAGGAGAGCTGCTGGTGTCTGCTCCCAGTGATGAAATTCCAGAAGGGCTCACGCAGCAGCTCTGGGGATTGGACACGATTGATCCCTTGTTTGGCAGGGTCCTGTTTCCTCAGGATCCATTTCCACCTCTAGGGTTCCAATACATCCCTTTAAATTGCTATGAAAGCTGCTAGGGCTTTAAAAGCAGGTCAGGGCTAGGGCAGAGCCAAACAGAACCAAAACTCTTTCAAACCAGCTCAAAAGCCAAAAACTGCTTCAAAGAGTTCTGTGCAAGCTTCATGCAAGTGCCCAACTGAGGACGCTCAAAGGTCTGCAAATTCCAAGAAACACAATTCTGGCTAGATTAAGAGAGCTGAGAAACATGAAGTAAATCATCTTGACTTTAAAATCCCATCTTCTTCAGGCAGCAGACGTGCCTGAGATTTCCCCTTTCCATCAGATGGCCAAGCATCCTCCCACCAGGCCATCCCTCAGCAGCTGGCTCTCTCCTCCACCCAGCCCTGCTTCATCCGAGTCCCTGACCAAAAGTCTGACTCACTTGACACTGCTCTCCCAAAAGCTATTTTTATTTCCCAGCTTTGTAATTCTCTCTCAGATGTTAATCTATTTGCTCCTCCCTCCTCCTCCCACATAAGAACTTGAAAGTCTTTTTTTCCCAGCCAGGCTAATAAAATAATAAAGCAAACAGAGAGATTGTGAGCTAAAGCATTTTGGAACCAAAGAATTTATAATGTATCAAAATTTAACTTCCTGTGTATTTCTGTAGCAATGCAATGTTAAAAGTGGGGTTTTTTTGGTCTCAGAGCAAAGTTCCCCAGAAAATACAGAGAGAGATTGGAAATTGAGCATTATGCTAAGGAATACCTCATTTTCCCCTGAACAATGAGGTTACAACAGCTGTGCAGTCATCAACCAGGAATCCCTCTTACTGGAACTTAAAAGCTGCTCTTTTATTCAAAAATTCCCTGCTGGATTTTTAAGGTCTAGTGAGACATGCAAGAGTGCAGGACTGATTTGGGGAGTGCTCAAATTTACTTAATAATGGAGGGCTGAAAGAAAATAATTCTTATTGAAACTTTTTTTACAAGTATTGAGATTTAATTTAGTTGAGCAGAAACATAATATCATGTTAGACTAGTTATAACTATTCTCAGGTTTTGGCTAGAGAAAGTAAAATTACAGCTGCAAACCAATCCCTGAGAAAAAGGATGAGTCACATTTCAGTCTGTTTTCACTTAATTAGAATTTTTTTTTTTTTTACATATGGAGGGTTTAGAAAAAACAACACAGACAATTATTGCAACTGGGAAGTTATTAAAAGGCAAAATGAAGAGGTTCTGACTCAATGGCTAAGGTATTCCTGACTCCAGGAAAGCTCTGAAGTTACCTTTTTAAGGTACAGAAATAATAAGTCTTGTCATAGGATGCCCAAAATATTTCTCAAAAGTAACACATGGTCTGCTACTTGCCTAGAAAAGGAAACCCTATTTTAAATTAACCTGGCAGACATACATCACATGAAAAGAAAAAGTGTGAAACAGAATTAAAGTAAACAGGAGAGAGAGACAGCTACATCCTGCTTTCCATTTTTGCAATTGCTTTTTATTAACACCCAGTGAAGAGATGGTTCCACAGTAAAGCAACGTGGTTTAAAATGCAAGGTGCTAATAAGGGCTAAAAATGAGATTTTAAAGCTTATTCATCTTTGCATGACATGTAAAAGACAAGAGAAAAATAATACTTTTTGAAAGCAACTGAAGCAATTACAAACCTGTTGCCTTTTACTTTTGTAGAGGAAGATGATATCTCACTTAAAAATTCTTCAAGTGCATCCAGATGAACTTGTCACTGAGATGCATCGTGTCACCTCAAAGACTTTGACACAGAAACTGTTGATGAACTGGGAGATTCCCATGGGCACTTCAAGCCTTAAACCAAAGTGACTTGGCATAAAGATTACATTGCTTAAATACAAGGTTACACACCACTGCCTTAGGTGATAGAAAACATAATGTGTTCTATGTGGACACTCCTTATGCTAGGCTGCCCTCCTTGAAAAATAGATGTTATAAGAGGCCCTATTTCTCTTCAAGTACACCCTACTCAAAATTAAATTAGAAAATATTTGCATACTTGGGCCAATTTCAAAACTTGCTTTGTAACACTGTGCAATTGTATTTTTCCTTGCAATCGTGTTTATTCCCTAATTGTTTTCATCCTTTATTCTTATGCTTCAGTACCTGTGCCTTGGGCCCAGGATAAAATATTTCAACTTCACACACACACACATACATGCACACACAAGTCAGTAAGTAAATTAGACAAACAAATGGGCATGGATTTTTGGTTTTCTGCCCACAGCTGAAAATACCAATATCCATATATCAATAGCCACAATAAAGTTTGACTTGGGTGGAGTCAGTGTTCATAACAATCCTCAGGCTTTTAAAATTCATTTAGTTACCATGCAGATACAGCTCCTAAAATAATTTTTTCTGAAAATCTGAAATTACAAAAAAAAAAAAAAAAAAAAAAAAAAAAACAAAACTGAAATTAACAAATTAGCAAAGGGAAAGACAGCAATAACAGCTGCATATTAAAAGTTGCAGATGGCATGTTGGAAACCTTTGGAAAATCCACATTACGAGATGTCATGACAGATCACAAGGTGCAGATCCAGATGCTATATCAGCAATGCCTTGACTGAAGCTTGCCAAAGTCAACAGATGAGATAAGAGTTTTATCAGTTTGCCAATGTGGAAAACTTGAAATAATGAATTTGCCTGATAAATGAAGATGATGGTCCAGAAGCGAATACAAACCATTACACAAAAAATTACCCATCAAGGCAAAGTTAAAAGAAGAGGCCAACAGTAGGAAAAATTTGAGCTAGGACCATTTGTTACATTAGGTACACGATCACTCCTGAATGGGCAAGCTCAAAATGTAAAAACAGTATTTTGGGATAACTAGCAGTATTGATTACATGTCCTGAAATAGGGAAAAAAACCCCTGGCCACATAACATTCCTTATGAAAAATTTCTCCTGTCCTCAATACTGTTCAGTGCTCTATTGCATTTACTTTTGTAGAAGCAATTCACTTTTATTTGAGCTAGGGATGGAAGAAGACTTGGAGCCAAAAGATTCAGCACCCAAACTCCATTCCTTGGCAATCAGATGAAGGCCATAGGCAGTAAGGAAGACATCTGAGACAAATGCTAAGTAAAAGAATAAGCAGAAAAGTACAAAATAACTACAAGGAAGAGAGACAAGAAAATGATGAAATTCATTTGTGTGCCTGAAAGCATCCATGTGTCCATGTAATATTCATAGTCCCAGAGCTGGAAGGAATGACCAGATTGTCGATCTCAGAGTGCATCAGTGTGCAGGGGAACAGTGCTGTGGTCTGCCCTTTCTGGAGGCTGCAATTTGTAATTGTCCTACACCAGAAGGCTGAAGCAAAAAGCAAATTCATAATTTCTTCTTAATGTCATAGCTTTACCTGAAGTATCACTCTGTAGAAACACAGAGAGTAAAAGTTTCCCATAAAACATAAAGAAGTGCTTTCCACATTAATGGTGATATTTCTCATTTTCAGAAAAGATCCAAAAGCCAAAGACACAATTTCCCTTAAATGCAAAAATTAAAATTAGCCATTATTAAAGAAAAGTGGAAACACATATATAATATTAGAATATTTGTCTGTTCAAATTTTATTTCAATTCTTCAGCCTCTATTTAAAAGGTTTTACTGCTTCTCTCTGACCACAAGTAACTTTTAACTTCCAGTAGTGAATTTACTGACCTTGAAGTAATGATTTATGCATCATTTCCTGCACTGCCAAGCATCTGTGGATGCTCTCAAGTGAACAGGGAACACACAGGTTGAGAAACTGCATAAAACAAGCAACTGACTTTTTACTTTGGAAGTCTTTCCACACAGTTGCTTACTATTTCAATGATTTTCATTCATTGCAAGTCTAATCTTTCAGGCAGGCCTCAGTTTTACCTCATGGTATCCTAGTGTGAAAGAAGAAATGCAATTTGATGATACTCTTGCCCTTTAAAACCAATGATGAGCAATCCAGCCCGGCCACCATCGTATAATAGGGTGTTGCACCTCCAACTTCTGTGCAGAATTTCCCTATGGACACTTCTTTTTTATGTTTGTCCCTTTGCTAGATGTGTCACCTCAGTGGCACAAACAGGGACAGCAATTATGAAGGGCATTTCCAGACAGAGAAATCTATCTGCCTGTCATGTAAAAACAAAATGTAACAATTGTGCAACGCTATTTTCTAAACTGACATTTCACTGAATTTGTGTCCTGTTTGCTACACTAAATAATTCTATAAAAACAGATGTCCTTTCTCTTTCTTGAAAATCTGTGTAATGGATTTCTAATATATAGTACTAATAATTACCTTATATTATTTGTATTTTTACAGATATTTTTGGTAGATCATCTTGTTCCCCCCATTATTATTAATTGTTGTTAAATGGACTTCAATCCACCTTATTCTTAACCTGGAAGCCAACCAGCTTTTCTACAGTTCTGATCTTCAAATGAATTTGATTTGTACCCATCACTGACAGATTATGTCAAAAATCTATGCTTCCAAGGAAAGCTTTGTCCAAGTTACACAGGTTGGACAAGTTTGATTCTCTGATGGAATTTTTCCAACCCATGCTTATAGAAGAGATGCCTTTTCACATGTGCAGCCACGCATTATAAAAGGAAACAGCTGTGTGCCCTCCAACAGGAGACTCTAAATGATCAAACTTTGGCATTTCAGAGCAGACAGTAGTAGGGGATCCTCTGACAGCAGTGATGCAGTAGATCTTAAATGATGTCATTTGAGACCTAGCTTGGGGCCAATGCAAACTTGCCTGCTGACATCCTCGGGGATCACAGCTGGATTTTCACTGCAGGGAAAGCACAAACTGCCTATTCCACTTACTGCTGGGTTGCCAAAATTTTGACTCTATTTTTGAGGTACCCTCATTTCTTGGGAAGTCTGACTGCCTGGATTTCTTAATATTAAGCTCAAAGAGAAGTGCAAGTGGGCATTTTCGTTTCAGGGTACAAAAAAGCTGTTATGGAGTTTCATGTGTTTTTACAATTGCATGGATTAGCAGCTTTGAGTCCCCAAAATAGCTGCATCTGTCATCATTTATGTTCCTACCAAAGTAGTCTGGTATTCCAGAGTGGTTAAGCTTCTCCACAACTATGTTCAAGTGAAGGAAATGAAAAAGATGAGGAAAGAACCACCTTATTTTATATATGTGCAGCCCCAGACATTCTAAAATATCCTTTTTTCTGTAAAGAACAGTTGACTTGTCCTAGCTTTTTAATATGTTTTCAAGAAACCGCGGAGATTGTACCCTTTTGAAATCTGCTGGTTTAGAAATGTAAATTGCTAAGATTTATAAATATAGTTTACATCTTTGTATAGGAAAAAAACAGGGCATTTCGTTCTGGACAATGGGAGATGGAATCAAACAGAAAGAGGGCAGGTTCAGCTTAGGTATTAGGAAGAAATTCTTTACTGTGAGTGTGGTGAGGCCCTGGCATAGATTGCCCAGAGAAGCTGTGGATTCCCCATCCCTGAAAGTGTTCAAGGCCAGGTTGGATGGAGCTTGGAGCAACCTGGGATAGTGGAAGGTGTCCCTGTCCATGGAAGAGGAGTTGGAACAAGGTAACATTTAAGGTCTCTTCTAACCCAAACCATTCTATGATTCTGTGAAAAAATAAATTGGAATAGGTTCTATCTTGCACACCTCTTGACTTTAAAAGTACCTACAACATTTTAAACTAGGTGTGGCAGACAGATTTCATTGCCTAATTAATAAAATACTTTTGCTGAGAAAATGTGGGCAAGAACTCAACCTCATACACATCTTTAAAACGTAAATTGGTATAAACTCTAAATTATGTGTTCAAACTCTCAATACTGTTAAAAAATTCATTCAGAAGTTTGAAACCTGAACCTAAAGGGAAACACTGCACTATGACCAGAATGAAAAGTTTGGAACAAACCTCTGGGCACAGCCCCTTCCTCTGGAGAGCCTTGTCCTGCTGCAAGAAGAAGCAAAGCAGAGTCACCTCCTGCCTGTCAGCTGCCACGAACTGGACACACTCTGATGATTGTTTCTCCTATGCTGCTTTTGGACAGACTTTTCTGGGTGCTTACAACAATTCCTCCAGACTAAAGGAGCATCTCTCCACCTTCAAGGCACCTGTCATCAAATTCCCTAAAACCGTGCCCGTCCCACCATCTTTTTTTTTTTTTTTGATAACTACATTTTATCAGCACAGATCAACCATAAACAACTCACTTCCAGACCACTGCAACATTACATTTCCCATGTTTAATTCTCCATTTGAGCAAGACATTTGTGTTACAATGTTAGCTCACTGTTCTCTTGGCTATTAATAACATTGTACTCCATGTAACGAAAAGTTAATTGCAAACTCAAGGCAGTCATGAAACTATTCAAGAGTTTAACTAAAGTCATCTTACAAAGTGACATTTTGGTGTGGTTAATGATAGAAAAAGTGTTAGCTCTGTCTCATTAAAAAAACAGATCTCCTCAGAATGATTTGCAGAGACACAGAAAACATACAATTTAATTTTATTTCTGTCTCTAAAACACCTACGGAACTTCACAGCAACTGTTGTGCCTAATTAGCAATGTCAATAAAGTAAAACTACATTACAATTATTTGTTTCAAGGTCTCGTTTGAGAACAACCTTCTCTATCCAGGCAATAATGAATTCATACTGCCTTTCCCAGCCAGTAGAAGGAGCTTAGTGTAGAAATTATGGATATCTCCATGTAGAGTAGAAAATGAAAAACTCTTGCTTTTCCCAAAACCATTGTTAATGCATTTTGAAGATTGCATTTTACCCTTTGAGAACACAGCTTTGCTCTCCAAGATGAAATCTCACTAGCACCACTGAAATAAGTGCAGTTACCAATCTGCAAAATCAGCATAAGCAAGAAAATGAGGTCTGTTAGGGCCAAGTGTTTCACATTAAACATTGCTGGCATAAAATGTCTCCAGTGTTCATTTCCTTTAAGAAAGGGGCAGGATGTGACTCAACAGAAAGCACAAGTCATTTAACAGTGCATTGAAGCGCTCTGTGTTTCTAGTTTGAGTCTAAAAGGCATTTGAGCAGCAGACTAAGAACAGATCTTAATTAAAGTATTAATTAATGACAGTACAATGTTAAATGTGGTCCATTTCAAGTGTTCTCCATTGTTTAAAAATATATAGGCTGTGAATCTTCAGTGCTCATGGACTCGCTGCCATTTTAGGGTGCTAAGAATGAACTTCCATTCACCAAGCACTGAATTCTGAATTCTGCACAAACCTGTTTCAAGCCCTGCATTTTGACAGAACAATATGCCAAAAAACATTTGAGCAATGCTATCCTGAAAACCCCTGCACTTGCTAAATATAGATCACTCTAAACTTAACACATCAGGGACACATCTAAAACTGCAACTTAAAAGTCAGCTGCACAGCAATGTAGCATATGATAGTAAAATTATAGGGCAAATACGACACATCATGTCTAAAGTGCCTCAGAAGTTCCTCAGGAGACTTACATATGAACAACCCTGTCTGCTTCAAACAATAAATCACCCATCACTCTACAATAATTTTCAGAGTATCCTGAGTGACTTAAGTATCCTGCTCAAAATGCAACCTTATTACTGTGGCAGCTGGGTTTTATGTTTTCTTTTTGCCTAGAATATTGTAATTTCAGCACTGCTTTAGATAATGACTACCTTTCTCATGCATCTGACTACCACTCACATCATTACAGACAAGGCCAGTAGTTGCTGGTCCGATGATTCACCATCAGCCATGGTTTTCCACTGTAAAAAATGAACACTGTAGCCAGTCAAGAGAGAAGAAGCAATTATTATAGTGTTAAGAGTAGCAGAAATGTCAAAGAATTGTAAATTTTATTCAATCTTTTCACAGTAAACATGAGGCCTGTATGCTATCATGGTGCCTGCAGCTGTCAAAGGCAGCCTATTTACCTACACTGTAAAGGAGACACCAGAAACCTGAATGAATTTTTAAGGTCATGAATTTTTAAAGCTATACTATTAAATGAATTTGCTCTATTTTTTAAAAGCCACCCACCTTGTACACACCAGCTTGACCTTTCATCTCTCATAACCCTGCCCAAGATTACTATACTTTGATTTTCTAAGTTACCAATATTATTTACCCTAATTGTGTTAAAATAAATGTCAGCTTATTTAGTTGCCTAAATAAAATAATTCTGGGGAGTAAAGGGGACCAGAGGGTTCATAAAGAAACATAAAAATTTTGACTGGTAGGCTTGTGACTCAAATGTAGTTGACTCCAACAATGATGGATAGTTAAATTGTGGGATTACTACATAGGCAACCTATGGTTTCAAAATTATTTTCTAGTGAACAAGTGTTATTAGTACATAAACTGTCATAACTATCCATCAAAAGATGCCCTGGAGGCTGAAACATGCTTTAAAGTTGTCTCTCTGAATTAGGGTAAGTAAATTAACAGCTTGATCTATACCTGTTCAAACTGGGTCTCTTCTCATAAAAGATAAATTTTACTTTTTAGTATTATCAACATGACATATCTCACAAGTATTATGTCTGATTGAATTAAAAAAAAAAAAAATAAATCTGAGGCCTTACTGTCCTGACAGAATCTCCTTAATTCCCAACCATTTTGCCTAATAATGCTGCCAAATTAGAATTTTCCATTCACGAAATTCACTCACCCTACATGAATATATACACTCTACATACACATCTTTATACACACATAGAATCCATGCAAACAGAAGTATGAGGGCAGCATCTAACAGGGAAACACTTACTCCTGGTCCCTTAGGAGTGCCTATGGCTAAACAGCTTTAGCAGCCACAGAAATGCCACCCCTGTACCAAAGACCATCCCAGTGGTACCAGTCATTTACAGAACTGCTCACCTGGTGATCTCCATGGCAATAATTGTTCAGACAAAAGATCTGGAGATCCCAAATGAAGGAGAGAGAAGATCCATTGAGCCACACAGTGCCATCATCTACCAAACCACCCCAGTACACAGATCCCTGAACACTCATTGCCTGTATCATGCCCTCCTGTATTTTCATATTAAGTTTTGAATGCATTAATTTCCTGTCAAGACCCTGATCCACAGCCTGCTACATCTCACAAAACCTGGAGATTAAACTGATACATTTTATAATTCTTTTTTTTTTTCATACTTTTACTCTGTGGTGGTTAGAGGATAGCCCTTGTATGTTTTTTCCTTCTGTTCACCACAAAATTCTGTTTCAGAATGTAAATTCAATCTGTGTATTCTTCACACTCATTTCACTAGACATTCAAATAGAAACCATTCACTCAATACTTCCCCAAACCTTCTACTGCATTACAAGACTGACAGATTTTCTGGGCTTGTTGTTGAAATATCACAATATTTTGTTTGTCAGCAATATGATAAAACACAAAAAAAAAAAAGACAATAGACTCATATTCTCACATTCCAAATAAATTTTAGAGTAATTTAAGACTCCTTGGCTCTTAGAAGTTTTCAAATACAAATCCCAGGAAAATTCCTTTCACTCACTTTCCTCCAGGAGTAGCTAAAGGTGTGCAAATATAGGAGTGGCAAATTCCAGAGGAACTTCAAATAGACTCTTCTACTTAATCATATTTATCATAAGATGGTACTAATCCTTCCTTGGGGCCATGTATTGTAAAGCTATATTTGGATACTGAGAAATTTTTGCTTGCAGGGAATATAAACTATCATTGGCCTGATTTTTAATTTAAAGTGATTTTGGAACTTGCCTGCTTCCATACCCACTCAGATGGATTCTGACATAAGTCTGAAACAACTTATTTCCCAGTAGAAAGAAAAAAAAGAAATTGCTTAAGCTTTCAGGCATCTCTTGAGTGAGAACTCTCAGCATAATCCAAGGGTGAAATCCTATCACTGTGAAAGTCCTACTTGCATCTGATATGCCCAGATTTTTAACCACTGTCCATTTTTCTGACAATGACAAGAGTTTATAAATAATTGAATTCTGCAACAATTAACATAAGTCTGGGGCTAGGGTACAAAAATACATACTGAATAACCCTTCTATTATCAAGGAAATATTAAATTACCATCATCTATTTCTAATTTTCATTCTGTTGTAAAATTGATTATCAACATAAAACCATGCCAGAAGCACATATGCTTCTGAAGAAATCTGTTTGCAAATTTGACTGCCAAAGAGCAATTGCTTTCTTAAACCTTGGGGAAATGGGAAAATGAAATCTATTGAAAACTAGAGATAAGGAACTTCAATTTACCCTCACATGCAACTAAAAATAATGTAGAAGCAGCAGCATGGCAATGGTTTACAATTGCTATTTTTCTGTAACAGTAGAGACATACATTCGAACATTAATATTAAATATACTTTCAGCATCAAATAAAGATGTTTGTTACTTATTTTGGAGTCAGAAAACACCTGCATATTACATATACATAACACTAATGCTCAGGGTAAATTGCCTTAACTTCTGTGGTTTGCAGACATCAAAAATGAAAAGGCAATGCAACTGGTGGCTCAGGACATTCATTGTGTCAGATTAACACTGCCTTGTGCCACTATCTGCAAATGTCTTTCAAATCAGGAGCCTCTGTTGAATTGAATGTCTTTTTCTCTTTACACTAAAACAAATATTTTCCTTCCTGAGAGGCTGTTGTATAGTTTCTTCTTGTCTCGTTCAAAGGAGCCAGTTTGGTATAAGCAAAGACAAAATGCAGAGCTGGAAAAGATGCTCAGTCATATCCTGCTAAACTCACACACCTTAGTTTGTCCATGACAAGCAATGTAGATTTCCTGTAGGTAAAACTACAATGACTGCTTCTTTGAAGCATGCCTTCAAAAGTCAAAGTCTGCTGCAAAACCTAAATCCTACTTTTGGATGGAGAGAGATGTTTCTCTCCTTCCAGTATCCTCAGGCTGAGAAGTGCCAGGCCTTCTCTGCTTTCCCTCACAGAAATTGCCAGCTCCTATATAACAGTACTTCATTTTGCACTTGATACTTCTAGACATCATTACGAAAGAATTTTCTGCCAATTTTCTCTTCAGTATTTAACTTGATAGAGAGAAAAAAAATTCTCTAAGGCCAAAATCATGCTCAAAAATGAGGGGAAAAAAAGAAAATAATTTGCAATTTCAGAAAATTTGGTGGGGGTCAAACATCCATGCCATGCAACACAAAACAATGAGAAGCTGCTGTGTTATCACAACAGGAAGATTATTTAGGCATAGGCATGAAGACATTTAAACTGTGCATACTGCATGTACTTGTGCACAGGAGCGAGCCTGCAGTGGGTGGATGCTTTATTTAGGCAAGAGTTACCCATCTGTAACTGCGGGAGGGAGTTGGCAGATGGAGCTCTGGAGTTCCCTGCTGGAATCTGGCCAGGGCACTGCTGTAACCAACCCCTCTCTTCTGAAACGCAGATGGAGAACTTGCATGTCATATGCTAAAGCTGTTAAAGAGCACTGAGCCACCAGAGACTGATTCCCTCTGCTTTGTTTTTTGCAGACCTATTTCTACCTGATGGAGGTCTGTGTAAAACTGCCACCTCTCTAAGACAACAGCTTCATAAACTGCTTCTGTACAAGTATAAAGAACAGTAAGGACACAATGCAGTTTTGATTCTGGTTTTTAGATTGGAATAACCTAAAAATCTTTTCACAACCATGTGGTAGGTCTCAATATTTCAAATAAAAAAAAATCCCACTGAATTGATATTTCTTTAAAACTCTAAAGAATCGTTATTCTAAAATGCCTGCACTTCTAATCTTAGAAACTAATTTATAATAAAAACCAAAATGGGGTGGGGGGGTTTCCTAATTTTTTTCCCAATTCAATATCCTCCACCAAGTGATTTAGTGGTATATAAATAAAGAGGAACAGCTAATAGGTAAAGCAGCAAACATTTCATAAAAGGAAAGCACTTTGCAATTCACTCAGGCTTTGATCCTTTGCCCGTGTGCATCCCTAAGCAGGGAGCACAGACACAGGGGACATGGTTTCCTTCTGCTATCCTGCTTTCTCATGGGCATGTCAAGGGAAGGGTTGCTCAGCCTGGATTCCAGACAGAGAGAACTCTGCAAGTTCCCCTTGTAGCCAAAGCATAGCATAACTGCTGCCACCTCTACTGCTCAGACACAGCCTCTGTTTCACACAGAAACTATTTGGAAAAGATGAGAGAGTTTTCAGTAGGAGCAGGGAACTTTTTTTTCATTCATTGGAGACTAAACACAGACCTTTTGGAACACAGCTTTGACACTGGATGAAAGTAATAGCTGCAATCACAAAGCCTAGCTATTCTTTCAGCTCACATGGAAAACTTGTACAAAGTAAATGGTTATTTTGTGAGCTTCTCAGATTGGAGCAAAAAGCATGTCCTGAGTGGCTGTTAGCCTGGAGAAAGTGCTTGCTTTATCCTTTAGCTGCTAAGCAGAGGTTATGCAATAAGATATGCTCCTCCAGAAATGTGTTTCCCTCCTCATAGAACCTGAAACCTCTGGCCTGCTCTAATATACTGCATTTCTCTGCCTTCTGCTTTTCAGCCAGAGAAGATAATCTATCCAATCACATAGAAAAACAACATCTCAATGGGGAAAGATGTTCTCCTCAATGTAGGTTATGCAGACATGCAGTAAACTTCTCTCCACCCAAGCCCTCTCTGTGCTTCGCTGTCTGGAGCACTTGCATTGCAGCAGCTCCTCTTCCTCACACTGGCCCTGCCTGCCTCAGCCACCAGGCCTTTATTGGGACACCAGCCATTCTTTTTCTCAGCACTGTAACACTGCAATTCATGATTCTTTAAGGAAAAAGGAACAGAAAAAGCTGTACATTAAAGTCCAAAATACACTGGAAAAGAGAAATAAGCCATAGCTCACTGAGCACGGAGACAAATGACTTGGCTTGGGAAAACTGCTGAGACAGTGGCCTCAGCTGCCTGGGGCAACTGGAATATTCAGTAATCATCTCCTCAACTGGCACAGTTCACACAGAATTTTAAGGAAACACAAACCAACAGTTCACTTTTCTTTAAGAGCTACCAGAGAAATTGCAGTGGACTTCAATTCAATTCAGGAGCAGCTCAGACAACACGAAGCTAAGAATAATAGTCTTATCAGCTACTTCTAGACAAGACACATATTTTATTTATACTAAAAATGCAATTGAGAAACCAACGTTTTAGAGCAAACTAAACACTTTTCAGTGTTGTTACAAGAAGTGACATCCCTGGGCACAGATGGAAGTTTGCAGCTCGAGCTGGCCACAAACCACTTGCAGATGCTGTTTTACACACCCACCTGTAATGTCCATATTGTGCATGCACTCATGCATAAACAGCAAAGTATTTCCAACCTGCATAAAAGCTCTCTCTAAAGAAAGTGCCCCCTTAACAGTGTTTGTTAACAGTTTAAGTCCAAATATTTTCTGGACTCCAAACCTAGTTAATATTAATGAAAAATATATTTAAAGCATGAAACACACATGTATTTCAAGTCTATGCATCTATGTAAATATGATATCTATATAAGATTTAGTAAAAACCCACAAGTATTTAGGACATTTAATCTGCAGTATGCTGCTTAGATGAATAATTTATCCTCACATCCTTGGAATACTCGTACCTCTGACTTTATAATATCATAATTTTATGTCCTTTATGGCATGTCTCCTGCTAGATCACATCACTGTAAGTATTTTGTCAACTGCTACAAATCTACAGTCACTGAAGAGTTAAGTCTGATGGCATAGAAAATATTTTATAAGTCAGAAAGCCCTTATAGTGTGCTGTTCAGGTTGCAGGGACTCTTCAAATTGCTTCCAGACAGCGCTATTTTTATGATGCCATCACAAAAGCAAATCCTATCCTACCCATTCATGACTTGAGTGCAGCTTTAGATGAAAACTGCATGTGTCATAAATCAATCTTTGCCCAAACTGCTGAACAAAAACTCAGACAGAAGTTCAGATAAAGTATTAAGGAGATCAGGACAGGAATTGTCGAAGTCCTCTCCAGTCCTCACTTTTAAACTCCACTCTTACTTTCTGTGGGAACTGTTCATCTTAATTTCTGAAGGTTTTTGGTTTTCATTTTTTTCCTCAGTAAGTCAATCAGAACATGAGCAGCAGTTGCACAAACAAAACCAAGAAGTTCTGACAACTATCAGCTGCTCGGGAGTGAAAGGGAAGAGTAGCAAGGGAGGACCAGGCAGGCAGACACTGCAAATGTTTTTGCTGTTCCTGTTATGGTTTCTGCATTACTGTTTTACTTGGTCTGACATGACTGAATTTTCCTAAAGCAATTTTCCAGACCTGCATGGGGCCTTGAAGTTTCCCCTCTGTCAGTAACACACAGCACTTGTGCACAGGAATAACCTAGAACTACAGCCAAGACGCAGCAGAAGGAGAGCCATACCTACAGTATTAATTTCTCCCATGTCGTTTCCACTGCATAATTCATAGACAGGTCTTTGTCTTTCATACCAAAGCAATGCTCCATCAGCTTTTTACAGACTGAAAGAAAAGTGTCCTTTTACTCATCTCTAGAGTAGCTGTGGAAACATGAGCCAGGGCAAAGCTCCAGGCATCAGAAATCCCTGAGATCACTGCCCATATGGGTTTTCAAAGCATTACATCAAAGGCACTTAATTCCCAGTTAACTCTGAGAGTTAGATTACAAATACGTAGTGTATAAGAAGGGAACTAGAGTAATTCACAAGTGCCTTTTAAAAATTTTTCTTCTGATGACTGTAAAGTTAGTTGCCAGCAATTGTCACCCAGGAAGTGATTAGCAGCTCAAGGTGACAACAGCTCCCATACCACTGCCAAAAAGGGGTGTGGGGAAGCACTGCTTCTTTGGGATTGGGCATTGTGTTCTCTGCTGCATTCCCCTCTCCACCTTTCTAATTTTACAGTGTTCTTGTCCTACAGGTATGGAGTATTTATAAAACTTCTTCACCCCCAAAATACACTCTAGAATATATATTAAATTTCACTTTTCCAAGGATGTTCGGGGAAATAGTCTGTTCACATTTTAACACACTGTGAAAACAAAACCCTTAATAAAATGGCAAATTTTTTGGTTTGTCAGCCTAATCTAAAAGGAAAATTGTACTCAGAGTTTTAGGAAGTATGTTCTGTTAACTTATATGTTTACTAAACTGGGGGAATGCATGATTCAGTCACTTTGAGTTTTCACATCAAAAATAGCATATCATGGGTTTACAACACTACAGAACCTCAGGTTTGAGTTGGTTTTGGGTTGGGTTTTTTGGGGGTGTGAGGTGTACATATCTATTTTTTTTTTTAACTACACAACACTGATAATCAGTAATTCAGTTGGTTTGGAATTTTGTTGTTGCTTAGGTTATTTTGGCTGTTGCTCTCTTTACAAGTTCTCTCATAATTTTTCATCAGTATAATTCTTAAAACAGTTCCTTCACCACATTTTATTAATCATTTTCACAAACAGTGATTTTAGAAGGTACAAATTAAGGTGGCTTTCTGAATGTTCCAGTCATTGCACAAGCTTGCAGGGAGCCATGCAGCCCTTTCCCAATACTCAAATGTACTCTGGGAAGTTTTCAAAGAATAGGAGTTTAGTGTTCAACTACAGCTGAATTTCAATGGGAATACCTCACCACACAGCTGTGAAAGTCTTTCTCATAAAACCCAGTAGAATTCAGAAGTGCTTTAGAAAGACATCATCCAGTTAAAACAGCAAAACCTTGATTTTTTTAGAATAAAATTTCTCAAAACAAAAAAAAATGTTTTATATGACTTTTCAATAAAACATTATGTGAGAGAATGTGCAAACTATAGTCTAACAAATATGGAGGAAATGTAGGAAAAAAACCCACCTTTTTTTTTTCCTTTGAAGATAACAAACTTTCTCTTTTGCTTTCCCATTTATTATTTGGTCTTAAAATCTGATGTCTCTCTTTTCACAAGCCTCTTCTCTCTTCTCCTCTGCTACATAACTTAGTAAAGAGTCCAAACTACCTGATGAGAATCACAGCTAAGAAAAAACCCACACATCTGTGCAGCATGGAAGAGCATCAAACCTGCAGTGACTTACTGTAATGCTTAAAGTGCCTATTAAGTTCCTATGAGAGGAGAGAGGGAACAAAAAAACATGATATCAAACTTTATGAGCATAAAGTTTAGATTTTTTTGCTCCACTTCGTAGAAATACAGAACAAATTCATACAATTTTAACTCTGAAAGTTTTCTAGCAGGCAGGAGTTGCAAAGAGTATGTTACTATGACTGATGTTACAAATGAGACTTCCTCATTCTGGCCAATTTTAAATTATAGTTTTTCTGGAAGCCATAAGAACCATGTACCAAAGCCTGGATTCACTGAAGCAGCTGGGATCAAGTGTAGTTGCTACCATTCTTTAATCATTCCAGAGAGCATCTCTGTCACAAAGCCAGGAAGCCAAAGCAGAATTCAAGATGTTAAGACAGACTTGAAAGGCTAATGCAAACAATTTGTGCAAGCTTTAGTGCTTTCCAAATTAATAAAACACAACCATTCTTAGATACTGCTCATATAAAATGCCCAATTATGTCTTTATAACTTACAAAACTCTATATAAACAGGATTGTCATTTTGATCCAAAATCTGTAAAATCAATTTTCTTGGGTAAATGCAGTTCAGTGACACCATACAAGCCTGCAGAAAGAAACTCAAAGAGGCATTTTAGATAACCCTTCAAAAACTGGTCACATTTTTTGTGCCACAAATGCTGGCACATACAAAAAAATTTCAACTAGTTACTGATTTTACAGTTTTACCACTGATCCCTTAGCATTCTACATACTGGGTGATTTACCAGCCCCAAAGGCACAGGGCGTTTACCTGTGGGATTTTTTTGTGTCACATCTCTGATTCACAAACTTGGGCAACTGGCCTGCAACACTGTGTTCTTAAAATCTTTAACAGAAAACAATAAAAATTCCACTCCTCAAGATTTATCACAGCACTAAACTGGCATCTCTGAAGAGTTCTGCTGGTTCTAATAAAGATAGAAAAGGTCAGAACTGATATTGGACTTGGTGGCAACACCACTCACATTCCTCTAGATTTCTGGAATCTAGAGGATTTGGTAAATTTTTGGTAATTTTTACCAAGTGCTCAAGTCCTATCACATAAGTAGAAATCTCACCAAGAAAAAAAAAAAAAAAAAAGTAGAATTTTGCAGAGAAAACTCTTTATGGTAATTTCAAAAAGATAAAAGTAATTTATTTTGTAATTTCTATTACTGCTCTAGTTAATATCTATCAATTTATTTTTTTTCTGAAAAATATATGAGGGCAAGATTTGAAACTGCAGATACTCTGTCACAAGTAAGTTCTATGAGGGCACACATCACAAAAATCTGGTTCAAAGATATATATATTCAGGTGGGATCTTTTTTGGATTTTGAGGGGGCAGGGTTTGATGTGGATTTTTTTTTTTTTTTTTTTTGGTTGGGGTTTTTTGTTGTTGCTGTTTTTCAAAGCAAGTGAAATGCATAAAAAAATGAAGCCACCTGAATCACTTCTCAGGAACAGGAAGAGATCAACTCCTCCACTTGGCAGTTGATTCATTTTGGGTTTTCCTTTAACATTTTGCACGTTTAGAAGTCCAGGTCAAAGACAGTGCATCCAAGGGTTACTTGCCCAAGCTCTTTGTGAAGGCTACAATTCACCTACCTTGACCCTCCAGCTGACACAGCTGCATGCTGCTGGAGAAGGTTTCTCCTGACTGCTTGTGGAAAAGCTCCCACAGTGCCTGGCACACTTTTTCAACTCCACCTAGTACCACCTGGTTTGTGAATTAACCTCTTAGCAACCTGGATGATTCAGAGCTGTCATTAAAATTTATTTTTGCTCACAATTAAGCACATTATTTCTTGGCTGCTGTGAAAAATAATCACAGAAATGTAATCAGCTGCAGATGTAAAGCCAGCTTTTTAATTAACATTTTGCAATTATTGGTTGCTATACCTTTTCAAAGCTGTCTTTTCTCAGCAGTTAATTATTCTTAAAAAGACACACCTTTCTGGCACAAGTTTGCTAAGACATTACCCAATTTGAAAAAAACAATCTCTCAAGCAACCTCTAGTGTTTAAAAAAGGACAAATTTTAAAAGGGTGGGGTTTAGCATAAAAAGCTTCATTTAATACTGGAACACATGAGATGCTATGCTGGCTGTTATAATGAAATGCAGATTTTATATTTTTAATCTAACATTCAGATCTTTATTTTCCAGCACCTTTGAGAGCTGTTTTTACTTGAGATCAGTGAGTCTTCTCTTTCACCCACTACATGGAAGTGAAAGTTGGAAGAATGCAGTAGGTACTGTAAACACAGAAAGGTATCAGTGCCCTTGGATTCAGCTCTGTGAAGCCATAGAACGGGATTTTGTTAAATGAGTAAAAGAAGGTAATTTTAACTGGAAAGGGGGAGGGGGGGAAGCCAAATTAATATTAACAATGTAAAGCAGGTAGCCATTTACAGAAATTGAGCTCTAGCCATTCCAGAAGCTAGTAGTATTAGGCATCATTAACTCAGCCTCAATAAAATCATTTCTATTGCACACTATGCTGAAGTCTGAAACATTTGAAGACTTTAATAAGAATCACAAAATATTTCTGCTACTTACTGCATACAATCTCTCCTTCAAAATAAAGTTTCCATCACCCAGATCCAATCTTTTTCATCAATATAGATCTTTCTTGTAAAGTAGACCAAATCTGCTGATAAAAATTTCCAGTTACAATATTGTATTTAAAAAATTGCACATTTTGTTTTCAAAGAACCAAGCCTTCCCCTCTGTAATGACTGTTTCATAAACATGTTCATGCATACAAGATGATTTTCAGGACTTGGATCAGGAGACCTGCTCCTTTCACACCACACAATAAATCCATCATTGTGATTGCCAAACTTTGTCACAGCAGATGGATGTTGTGTTTTATATGGAATGTGGCACAATCTTAAATCTGACTTAATTTGACAGGATTTTGTCTGCAACATGGACAGGACAGCCCAGCAACTGAGGCTGGGCTATGGCCAGAAACAGGTAAGGACTAAAGCCCAAACCTGACATTAGTGGAACCCCAGACACAGCCTGACTACCCACCCAGACCCAGGCAAGAGGTTTTGTGCAAGAGCAGGGACTGGTACAGCAGCCACACTCATGCTGTGTTCAAAACTAACTTGACATTGCTTACTTTATAAAGTCTTTCAGAGGAGGGAGCAGAAATATACCATTCAAAACCAACATTTTGGTGGCTGTTTAAATGTCTTTTAGATCTTCCCTTAGACATCTGATGTGAATCTTAAGATGAATAAATACTTCCAATAACCTGGGTTTAGTCATCCCATGATTCTGAATCTCAGGTTGCTTGTTTGACAAAGTATGACACTTATGATAAATTCCCAAAAGTAGAAAAATACAAAGAAAATCATACATTTTCATAGTTTATGAAATATTACAACATTCAGATTTACTTCTTACAAGAAATCATGCTGTTTGACAGAGTAAATTACAAGGTATTGTAAACTGAGATAGAGTTTATGGAAGCTCTGAAGAGAACTCTGTTGATGGACTGGACAAAGCTGTCTTACAGAAGCAGATTGCTGAAATCCATTACCTCCCCAAAATGTGGGGAGCCAACACTGATGCCATGGTTTCCTAGTTACAGAAACCTGGTCTTGGTGAACCCACAGTCCCCAAGGTCTCATTATATGTGCTGGTGGAGTACATGTAGTGGAATATAATTTTCTGTTTCTGGTTTTCAATGAAGAGTTATTAGTGGAAATGCTGTAAGAGAACTAAGTCTAATGTCTGCCATATTCCTGGTAGGGCTTTGTACCTTTAAAAATCTTATGTTCTGGCTGCATACTTGGGTCGTCCATTTCTGCAAACAGATGAGTAACTTCCCACAGTGCAGCACAGAGGTTTTGTCAACGCATTTTTCCATATAATCAGCCTGGCCAGATTTCTTTTCCAAAATACAATCTGTGCAAAGGGGTAAATTAAATCAGGCTGAGCATGGCAGCAATCTGTGAAGTGCCAGGAGAAGGTCACACTGCTGGCACACAGAGCCAAGGGCCAGCCAGGAGATGCCCACCTGGCTTGCTCAGCACTCGACCTCAGAAGCTCATGGAAAAGGAAATGAAGTGCCACGTGAAGAAGCTAGCAAGGGGCACAGACTTAGTCTGCTAATTGAATGTATGCTAAATAGAATTCCCTTATGTTCTCAGAGCCCAAGTGCAGGAAAAAACACTGTTCTGCAACTGAAGTGAATGGAAAAACGCTAGGAAAGCCAGGATTGGACAAGACTTGTGAGTCACTCCAGAGCTATCCAAAGGGATACAGAGGTCGGCCACTCGCTAGAACGTGGGCTGAAACAGTCACTGATTTATTTTCCAAGAATCCCAATAAGAGGCACTCTCAGGGGAGCACAAGACAAGAGACTTTGCCATGATTGAAGCTACAAAGATGACTACAGTTCAGAAATTCTGGCAAACATGAGAAACTACAGTAGAAAGTCAAACTGTACTCTGAAAGTTCTGAGAATGCAAGCAGGAAGAGCAGGAAGCAAGACATTGTAATGGCATAACTGCTAGGACAGCTTGGGAGGAATAAATGTGTTTATTAATTGATTTATTCAGATGCATTCTTATCAAAGAAAACATCAAGGTTTCATGTTTGGGGCTCTTATTTTATGACTAAGTGTTTATAGGCAGCTTTGGACACCCCTCTCTGAATTACAGGGCAGTAGGTACTCTTTGTTATGAAGGACTATATATAGTTCATTTACTGCTCTACTCAGAATTCAGCTCCCCTCCTTCATTCCACAGAAGTGGTGAATTCCAATTGCCATTGTCAGACTAGAGAAAAAGGCATGTAGGACTACTTAGGTAAATGAAAAATTTAGAATATAAAATTTCATACATGCCATCCTTTTTGCTTTGGGTTATAGAACAGTCTGAACTCGGTTAAATGTAAGAATTAAAAGTTCTCTCATTATTAATTTTAAATCAATTTCTGAAATCTACCTCTAAGGCACTAGATGATTTAATTTAATTACATAAATTGTAGTTCAACTAAAACACAGAACCTTGGCTAGCTACTACTTTCCTCTTCCTTAATCTAAAATAGAAATATTTAATCTGCCTGGCAGAGACATTTTATTTACCAGTATCCCTGGAAGTCACCAAGTTTAAGCTGACCCTGCAAAGCCCCTGGTCTTTGAGCCCCAGCAAGATGACTTTATGTGCAGCTCAGCCACGTTAGTAACAGGGAGATACAGCTCTGGCAGCTCCAACTGTATCTGCAGCACATGGAGCTACATGGTAAGGAAACTCTGACAGAAACTGGGCAGAAATAGTAGAAATTACCTTATATGACATCATAAAGCACAGGCCTCATATAAAATTAAATGTATAAAAGCCATAGTTTTAAAAGAGGAATTGACAAAGGCAATGGAAATACAGCATGTCATTTTTTTTGATTTATGAGTGATTTAAGGCTGAAGACAAAATCCTGCAATTTGGGTGCTGCAAACTAAAGACTTATAGAACTGATCCAAACTGATCAAGTCTGTAATTCTATGAAGTCACCTTTTGTCAGGTGATTTTGTCACAATCCCATCTGCCCCAAATTCACCTTGGGCATTATTTTCATTCTCAAAACTCAGTTTTGTTCAACACATGGGCTATTTACCTGCTTTATCATCTTTAAGTAGAATAAACAAGAACCATGATTGACTTTCCCTTCTTTGAAACCTTCTGTTCTCAGTAGCATTTTCCAGTGCTGCTAAAGGGAGGGCAGGACCCCAGCAGCCCTCTAAAGGTCACTGAGCTGTGATTGAGAACTTCCTTGGTGTCTCCACAGCTTCACAGACTGCTCTCTCTGCTTGACTTAGATCCCTAGGTTATCCCTGATTATTGTTTGATGAAAGTCCTTATTCAGAGGTAAGAAAAATAAAATTAAATCAAAATTATGACCAGGGTGTCTATCCTCCCATGACTTAAATCTTCATGTTTAACCATTAAAGCAGAGGTGATGTTCTGCAGCACAACCTTTTGCCTTTGTATGATAATATATGTCACCATCCTGTAATATTTTTCATGGTGTATGTATTTTAAATGGGGAAAGTTATAACAAACTGTAAAATCACTGTGCCAGATGTTGATGTAGTTGAAGAGGAATCCCAGAGATATAAGACTGGAAGCCACAGTCCATCTAGGAAGCCAACCTGGAAAACATGACTAGTGCCGTGGGTAATGCTGGAGTTTGAACATCTGTACTTTCTTCCAGAAATGAAAAAACTCACACCCGGGAATTTTTTAAAGTTACATATATCAATGCATGGTCTGAAAATGCTGTGAGCTTTTACATGATATTTTCTGTCTGCTTTTTAAACTAACCTCACTTTGAGTGTAGACATGACCCTTCATTTTTGTCTAGAAAAGATGACTAATAGGATTCTAGTCAGAAATGTGCAGTTTTAAATATATTATCCTGTGCTTTGCATCAACTGTCTACACCAAGATGGGAAATATTAATCATTGTAGGAGTCTGCCACACACAAATAGATTAATTTAACAGATGTACGATTTAAGTAAAACTGAGCTCTTGATGAAAAATTTGGAGTAAATCCAGTACAAGCAAAATAAAGCACAGAACTTATTAAAGGAAGAAATGTGAGAAAGAATTGTGCTAAACATTCTTCTTATTCTTGCCTTCTTAGGAGGACACCATGCTGGGCAAGCTTGGGGAAGAAGGAGATCTGCCTGCTCCCTGGGGAAAACAATGGGGAAGAAGAGATTCGTCAGCCCTCCCCCCTGGAAAGCAGAGTCCTGCTCAGTCATTACTTGCACACAAGAAGAGAAAGAGTGTGTGTAAAAATCCTAGACAATGGCTCAGTGCCTACAAAGAGGCATTCTTCTGTCTGACTTCCACTGCTCGTTAGATTTATGATCTGAGACACAAGTGGATCACTTTGCATGAAAGTCAAAAGGATATTCTTTTCTAACTCGATGCAAAAACTACAGAAACAGATAGAAAGTTCTTAAACTTCAATAGGATTTGGATCTGTGTCACTGAACTAGAAGATGACAACTTTTTTCCCCCTGGATAAAACACAAAATTCACACAAATGAAAGCGCTTCAGTTTTCAGTAGATCAAGACAAAAATCCTTAAAGAAAGACAATCCTTTTTAGTACTCAAAATATTACTTCACCTCTCAAAACATTATTAACATATCATTTCCATAACTTCAGTTGGTATACTACCACCAAGCAGGAATATTTCAGTAAATAGAGTATTTAAATTACAGTCTTACTACACAGCTAGAAATACACTGACAGGTTGTAATTCTTCAGGAATTATAAGCTATAATATATGCTGTGGCTACTTTTTGGCTTCTACATATTTCTAAAATAGACCAGTATTTCCATTTATTAACCAAGTTATTGCAGCTTTAACATATTTTAAATTACTCCTGTCAGAATATACTCAAACGACTGATGATTTAATTTTATTTTGTGGAAGGTCTTAGAAGTAACCAGGCAAAGTTTCTGTTGTTACAGCATTATGGTGAGAACAGGAAAGAGTAAGAGAGAAATGAGTGTAAGAGATGGGACTGCAAATCACAGACAGAACTGAAAAGTAATAAGCAGATAGGATGACTAAGCAATGTAAAATTAGGAATAATCTCCTGGCTAAATACTATTGGGTATTTGAGGTACCTACAGGTTGACAGGAATTGCAAAGATGGTCCCAGGTAGGAGATGGGGTTTGGGGCAGGGGTAAGGGGTTTCTCCTTGTCAGGACAGTTTATGAAACAGTGTATGAAATACAGCTTTTAAATGGACAATACACATATCCAGATCCTTTCTTACTCATAGCTGTCTATTCCAACCTAGAAACTCATTTGGGAAAGGGAATGTCAGAGAAAACACCTTTTCTGATTAGAAGTGAAATAAATTAGTACTGTGAAATGGAGTAGGATAAATCTGGAGGCAAGCATGCCAGAAGCAGCCTCTATAACTGATAAACACTTTGTACTTTCCTTGAAGAAAAACAGGCTTTTGGGTGCAAGACACAATGAGCTGTCATTGAGGAGAGTTTGCAAAAGGTATGCAATGATGTCCATAAATTGATATAGACTTATTCTGCTTTGTCTGTTTTTTTGTTTGTTGAGCTTGGTCTCCCCTAGGTCTTTCCCCTCCCTCCCCCCAAAAAATACTGAAATCTTGATATTTGCCAAAAAGACCAAGTTTGTAGGAATTTTCACTGCTAAAATGTAAAGATAAAAGACCAGGTATAAATATTCATATAAATTCACATTAAAAGTTAAAGTCTATTGTTAGCCACTATCTCCTTTTAGAGGATATCAGCATCAAACAGCACCTGATAATACTTCAACATTTTCTAAAGTTCAAGGGTTCCCATTCCTTCATGTCCTTTGCTCTGTGTTCAGATCCTGGGATACGGCAGGGTAGGGAGTACCCTCTATTCTCAATTAGGGAAAAAGTTGGTTTTTTTTTTTTTCCATATCATTTATACCCTAATTTACATCATAAATATGAATTACAATGCTAGGGCATATGGAGTTCTTATTTTTGATACCCATTATCCTGTTTTTTCAAGGTAATATGAAAAAAGAGAGACAAGAATGGAATACATTTCTAGCTAAGACCACTTTCTTATTTCTATTACAAATCTAACTCAGGAGAATATCAGGAGATTTCCAGTTCATTCCTATGTACTCTTAAAGTTTAATCTATTTTGACTGTGGGTCTAGATATGTTTTCATACTTGCTCTTGTTTTTTTCCAGTAATTTATTCTAATACAAACATTAGTTCAGCATTCCTTTCAATTAGAGCAACGTTCCAATTCTCTCACAGTCAGTATTCTCACTTAGCAAAGAGATTTCTTTTTTCAGTACTATTAAGCTGAAGTTACTTGTTTGCTATTCTTCACCTCCCTCCTCTGAGGACCTAATGCAAAATGCAATTGTATAAGTTGATAGTAGAAAATATCAATTTTATAGTGGCAATAGTAGAAAAATTTATCAAGATGTCTTAAACAACAAGATATCAATCACATTAAATCTTAAGCACTTAGCTGATCTATCTAACCCAAGGTACTGGTTGCTGTATTCCCCTCAGTGATCAGAGACGAACAGGAACCTCTAGAGGCAATCCAATTCCAAGATAGGATTTACTTTGGTTCACTAAAATGACTTCAAAACAGACTTGTTTACTCCTGTCAAAGGGAGGGTGTAAATCAAGAAATGGCATCCCTAAACCTGAACTCTGACTCTCTACTATGTAGGAATGCCATCCTTCACCAGCAGTGCTGGCCAAACACACTGGCCCAAGGTTTCACATCACTGTGGCCATTAAAAGCAAAGCCAGCCTGCTTCCATTACACAGAGTAACTTTTCCCTGGCAAAGTTATGTCAAAAGCTCTTTTAGCCCATAGATCACAACAAGCCAAGAATTTTCTACAGTCCTCCCAAAGGTGAAACACAGAACTGACCCAGAAATCTGATGCAGTCACTGGCCTCAAAACATCTGCCTTACTAGTTTATCCAAACTCCTTTTCCCACATAGACACACTTCAATGGGTTGAGTGAGCATAATTTGTGTCATTTATTACATCATGCACTATTATTCACTTACAATAACAATCATTTATTTCTTTAAGTTATGAGGCATCTTGGTAAAGCTAATACATTTATGTTAATCTGCTCTTTGTAACCAGCGTCTAGTAAAAATAATTTGCCTGTGAACAACTAGCACAATATAAATGCAAAATATGTGAAGATTTCCACAGGCTGTGCTTTCAGTGTAGTTACAGCAGCTGGAGGTAAAACACAGCTAGAACTGGCTATATAGCAACAGCTCATATTAACTGAGTAAAATGGATGTTGTTTTGTTGATACAATTTATCAAATCACTTTTTTCAGCAATGATTTTATTTTTAAAGAACCCCTAATCCGAAAGCAGCTCTCCTCGCTAATTCAGTAGCAGATGATGGCTCCTCACAGGTAGGCTCTCACCCCCCCAGGCTGTTGGGGCACTTTCAGCCCCTGGGGCAGAGGGGGACACACAGACGTGCCCGGTTAGCACAGCCCAACACTGACATCTGGTGCCAGCAGAGCCGTCTTACACGGGGACAAAGGTCTCACTTGACGCCTCACTGAAGGGTTGCTCGTTTGATGCTAAGATAAATCAGCATCTCCCATTCAGCACCAAACCACAGCAGAGTCTGACTACAGGGAAAAGAAAGGAAACAGTAAAAAATGCCAGGGACACACTAAAAGCCAGGAGAAGAAAGTGAGAGAACATTAATAATATTTTTTCTGTAATGCACTTTTTCCAAAATGGTGCTATTGGCTGTCATATCACAAGATCATTTTAGCTGCTGCTAAAACAGAGATGCCCATTTTTGTGAGAACAGTATTAAAATAATCTGTGCCAGGATGAGCAGAGCTTGCACACTAGGAAAAGCACAAGTGTTGTTTCATTCAGAAAGCAAGGGCTTAAATTAAGGTTGCCATGAGTTTACCTTGCTCAAACGGCTACAACCACTCCATGCCCAGTTTTGTGGGCAGGAGAATTCCTCTGTGCCAGCACTTCTTGGCTACTTGCCCAGAACAAGCTGTCCTTAGCAATGGAGCATTGGACCCAATCTGTATCAATGAGCCTGGCAGGTAGGGCTCGGGCTGCAATTTTTACATGCACACATAATGCCCATTTCCCTGTAGGCCACAGCCTTTCACTGCCACAAATATCAAAGACAGGCTGACACAGCACAGAGGAGGATCCCAATGGTATTTAAAGCACTTTTCAAGACTATGAAGAACAAATTGTCTATAGAGTATGACTCTCTTACCTAGTAAGAAACTAAGATTTTACACTGCCTTTAGTTCTGCTACCAGCTGCTGGCCCAAATACATCTGTGTGAGATGCACAAAGCTGCCCCAAATATAAGCCAACCTCACTATTCTCTCATGCAAGCAGCCAACAGAGAACTATTTCCAAAATGTAGCTGTTCCATACAGCAAAATACTTTGCAACATGTCCTCATTCCCATAAGGCACTCTGCAGCCAGCAAACTCTTGTAATAATGTTATTTGCAAGCACAGACTTGGGAAAAAATGGCTTTTTATTATTGCATCTTTGTGCCAGTGCAGACAGCATCCTGACTTACCAGATGTTTCTTATTTCTTTTCTCTAAACTGCACTTTGGTATTTCTAGAATTGAAGGTTTCAGACAAAGAGGTTTCTGTTACCTTAATATATCCAATTTAAGACTGCCTCAAAAATCTGTGATTACCCAAGTAAAGCCTGATTGAGAGAAACACACCAGGCCTCCAACCAAAGAGGGAACTTTGAACAACTTTTGTAGCCCCATGTCTTTAAAAAACATGGAAACAGTAATAAACTCTGCAAGTTCCATGAATGGAAAAGCACTCATTTTGTGAAGTCTTGAGGTTTTGGAACACAGAGTTGTGCTTGTGTTTTTTCTTCAGTTTTATTTTTTCCTTTGTTTTTTATTTTATAATTGAGACAGTCAAAAATACTGAAATCCCAGAGCCATATAGGGGACTATATTTCGTAGGGAAAAACACTATTCAGGATTTTGAGTGCACGTGCAGGGAAGGAGGTGCAATGGCATGAAAAATAAAATGAAGTATGGTTTGCCTGATCAGAGCCAAGTGTTGCTGATTAGTTTTCATTTCATCTTAATTAAGGTTTCAAGACCTTTATTTAAGTACCACAGCTACTTCAGCAGATGCATGGCCAAGGTTTGTGATTTTCCTGCTTGCAGGAGATGCCAGGACATTTCAGTTCTCTGATCCCTAACAAGCAGCAGCTTCTGCTCTAAGGAAATATGAGCAAATACAAAAAAGCACACAGTTAATAGCACCTTATTTTACTGACTGCTTTTGCCACTACAAGAATTGCACTTAAATTATGGATAGTCTCTAAGCCCTACATTAGGAGTGTGTATTACTTTTGAAAAATAACTTTAAAGCAAAGAATGTGGAAAACAAGGTGAAACTCTCCTTCTCTAGATAATAGATAAGACAGAAGGAATTCACTGGGGGAAGGGAATTAAAGCACAGTAGCAAAGAGCTGGGCAAGAAACAATGGCAACTAAGTCCCCACAGCAGTTTATAATTTAAAATCATTTAACACTGCAGTAAAGACTGTCCTTTTTGGTTTATTTTCTGTCTCACTTCCAGATTTTCATCATTAGATTAACAGTTTACTGAATCAGAATGGATTTTTTTTCCTATTTACTGGCCTCCAATAGCAACAGCAATTTGGGGTGGCTGCTTTACAGGTTGGCTTACTACAGAATATTGCAGTTGCACACTCAGTGTCAAAGGAAAGATCATCTTTTTGAATTATGCCTTTACTAACTGAGCTCTATATCTTTACATCTCCTACCAAGTATGGCCAAGAAGAAACCAGGTTCCCTGTAATACAACCTACAAGCACAGGGAAAGCAAGACTCCCTACAATTTCACAACTCAACATTGTTGCATGACAATAATAATGCATTGAACTACAAATTCACATTTGTTTTCATATTCTTGCAATACAACATTTATATTTTTCTTCTACCGGTGTGTGTGAAAATTCAGGACACATCATTATGCAATTTTCAATTTGCACAGTCTCTCTGTAACAAATAGTTCCCTGTATGACTGTAAAACCTCAATGTAGTTATTTCTGACTTCTTTAAGCTCTCAGTCATGCTCCTTCTCCTTTTCCCACCCTTTCCATAGCTAGGACAAGGGATTTCCTGGCATGCTCTTATAAATCCAGGTCTCTGGAAAACAACTGTAAGGACTAGGGAGGGGTTGGCATTGTCCCACAGGCACTTCCAAAACATCCTCAGTTTTGGGGCCCATTAGAGCCTAATACTACATGGTTTTCAGATTTCAAATAATCCAACTAGAAAAAAAAATGGTTTCTACAACAAGAGCTAAGAATTTAATGAATTCTAAATTGATTCCTGTGTACAATGTCAGCAAGTGCCTCTCTTTGAAGAATTTCCATTAAAAGAAGCTGTCCAAGCTTATTTCTGCTCCCAGCCCTTCTCATCACAGTAACTGTAACACACATTCAACCCCCAGAATAAACATTTGTTCACTCATTTGTGTCTCCTCCTTAGTCTGCTACAAAACAAGAGCCTGCTCTCTTACCAACAGCAATTTACACAAAATGTTTGCTTTTGTGTGACCTTTCCTATCCAGCACAGCTTGGAACCCCAAGCTGGCAGTCTCTGATCCCCCTCCATTGGCCTCTCTCCCAGGCGTAGCAAACACCTCAGCAGCAGCTCCAGGAAAGGTGAGAGCCATGGGATGGCCCCAGGAACTGCAGTCTGCACCAGGAGGGGTTTGTTCCTGGGCAAAGGAACAATGCCAGAGTGAAAAGTCTGCCCTGACCAGCAGTCACTGGCACAAAGGCCCGGCCAAGGAAAAGTTTGAGTTTCCACTTCTGTCAACCAGAACCCTTTCACAGGCACTGTGAAAGCAAGACAGATATTGCTGCTCCCTCTGCAGTCTCTACAGTGGGACAGCTGACTTCTGAATAAGAGGTTATTAAACAAGACACAAAGGTAGTAACTAAAAAAGTTTCTGGGAAAAATAATAATCTTACTGAGACCAACTTCAGTATACTGTGCTTATTTTTTAAGCACTTTTACCAATTTCAGTTAAGCCTGGTATCAATATAAACAATGCAATTGTTAGTCTTCCGTTGCTTTCACTGGGATATGATTTTAAGTCAGTGCTGAGATGTATCATACCAAGATGCACTTGGTATACACTAATGTGTGTGAAAACACACACATGTTAATTTCTCAGCATTCTGGATGGGTTTTACAGCAAGACAGCTCCAGCTGTACATGCAGGAAGGCAGCTCCCAGAGCCCAAGGAGTGATTGGAGTCTGCTTTCAAACCAACCTGGTACGTGTTCACAGAAGCCTCAAGCCAGGTTATGACTCTGCCTGGAGTTTGTGCTCTGGGCACCCAGGAACCTCAGCCAAGTGTGGAAGTCTGGAACATCCTATGATACCATGAGGATTATAAAGAACAGCCAAACTTCAACCACACTTTAGAAAGTGCCAAACTCCAACCACACTTTAGAAAGTGCCTGTCTTGCACTTCTGCCTACCTGTATCACCCACCTGGCTCAGCACTACTTAGAAGTTAGATTCTCAATGTTGTTTCCTAGATCTCTGCTGATTCCTTACTTAGCCATCATGTAACAGCAGCAATTTTTGGCTACTTACCCAAAACAAATCCTAAACACGGAGGTATGTGCCTCCAAAACCTTCTCTTGACAGACCATGCATTCTCTAATGCACACCTGCTGAAGGGTACTTTGTTACAAGTGCATGTAAATCTACAGAATTACCAGACAAAACCAAATCTGCTGCCCTTGCAAGCTTCTCATCCTGAAGTCAAACACACAGCATGCCTGGCAATGTAAAATGTCTTTTTTTTTTTTTTTTTTAACAGCACCTTTATGTTTACAATAAAAGAGGTTTTCCTACTTATAATCAAATTTTAAAAAATTCCCCACAGCTGCTTCAAGTTGTTTGGGAAATGTAATAGCATGAAATTCTTTTCTTGTTACTTTCCACGAAATAGGTGGGGTGATGGTGGCCATGTAATATCACCACATTGCTGATAGCAATGGAAAGCTCATCTGCTGTGCAGGAGGTGCACTGAGTACCAAACTGCATGGTCAGGATCAAAGTCTGGAGTGTATCCATGCTTGGAGAGTTTTATTACATCCATGTGAACATAGTGACATGCACAGAATACCTAAGGCTGTCCTAAGCTTGCCTTCCTAGACAGTCAGAGAAAGTATTTCTGTCCTTCCTTCCCACTTTACAGCTGCCCTTTCTGAAAACAAACGCATTTCTGGCATATTTCAAGAGGCAACACATGTAACTCTAGATTTTCTGCCACAATTCATGCATTCTTGCTGCTTTTCTCCCTGACATTTGACACAGCAGCCTGAAAAAAAATACCCAAGTTTCATGTGGTAGTTGTTGCAGATTATAAAATTCTAGTAAACAATGCATTTTTTTCCTTATTTGAACCATGTGTGTTCTACTCTGTGATCTACCACAGATGGTATTTTTCTTGTTTCATAGATGTAGTATCCTCTACTGTTAAGGAGTTATATATTTTATGAGGGAACAATACAACACCATGAATTCAAGCAAGCATCTTTAAAACCATCTTGAAGGGTAGTTATAAATTGTAGGGAAGCACAAAGCTACCTGGCATTGATGCGCTCACAGAAGGGCCACAAAGGACAACAGAAAATTGACTATTTCAAGAGAAGGCCAGACTAGTTCAGCTCCTGATTATTTTTGAGCATATTAAACATTCCTAAGTGTTCTGTTCCACTTCTATTTCCACATTAATTACCACGCTGTTGATTATTTCTTTGTTTTCAGTTTGGAGCTTGCAAAAAAACTGAAATAAAGTCATACCCTTTAACACCTGTAAAAATACTGCAATTAATGGATGCCTAGGAAAGTGGGTCAGAACAGAATATTTGAACACAGATAAAAGATATTTCCTTTGGCCATGATAGAATTTTTTATTAGATACATATTTGAGGTCCTTTATTCAAATCCTGTAAAGAGTTTGAAAGAGACTTCAGACTAAAAATTGGTCAGCTGGGTATTAGGAGATCTATGTGGTTCCTCTGATGTAGGATAAATGAGTTAAGGTTGGAGAGGTATTTCAGAGGTACTCCTTAGAAGCTATTGTTGGTAAAAATGGGTTTGATTTACAAATATAAAAGGAAAGATTTCTGAGAATTGGATTACATTTCTGTGGCCATCAGATATTAGGAAGTTCTGCCTATTATAATAGCAGTTACCATAAATGTGCTTTGAGGGAATCTGTAAGGTATTTTGTCTTTCTGTAAGGGCTCTCAAATCCCATGTGCAACACAGGCACATACACATTTTGATAGCTTTCTACAGCCAGGGCCTTTTGACCTTTTCATATAATAGAACTTCATCTTCTCTCCATAATTTCCAGGGAATTAGCTGGATAGAGAAATCAACAATGCATACATCAGTTCAAAAAATATTATTCATTGTTCAGAAAATACTTGTTGATATGATTCATAAGTCTTCATTTTTCTATTTGGCCCTGCCACAGACCTAAGTCCTATTAATTACTGATCTCCATAGAATAGACTTCTCAAAACTGAACTCCTACATTTCATCTCCAGAGATGATTTCTTAGTGCAGTTAATATTTCAATGACATGAATAATTTATCTGTCTGATATGGCCTACTTGTTAGAAATAGGTAATAATTTCCAAAAGCAGAAACCAAGGCTTCGCCAGTAGGTTTTGTCATGGAAAATTTTATCGTGACAGCGCTATGTGTTATTTCATACTCAAAGGGCCATAAGCACAACCAGATGGAAAGATGTACTAGAAGTCTCCTATTATTTTCCTTTCACTTAAAGAATTTATTGTGGTGGCAGTTTAGCACTCAGTTCCCCAGAAATTCTGGTGGTAAATCTATTTTTGTGAGGAAATTGTCCTTTGATACACTTGTGTAAAGTGCCAGCAACTCTGAGCTCAGTTGCAGATTCATCACCAGCAGGGGTAGAAGAGTTGTGTTAACACCAAACATACAATAAAACTGCTTAGTAAATCCTCAGACTTGGAATTAAAGTCATAACATAGCAAAGGGAGACAGCAGAGAAGGTGATATGTGAAGAAAAATAAGTATGTCTGCAAAGCATAGAGTAGTGCTGGCATATTAGAGATTGATTTATAGGAGGACAGACATAAGCCCATGAACATGCTTTCCACTGATCCAGAAAGGAAATTTCTTATATGCTTGAAATCAATGGGTAAATAAAGTTCTTACTGATTTACAAAGCAGTGGCAGCTGCTATGCCATGTACTTGGTCAATGCAGTTCCAAGGAATATCGATGAAGATCAGAGATGAGTTTCAGGGGATCTTTGTTTGACTGGCAAGAGTTTGAAATGTTTCCTATATTTCTATTTGTGGCATCAAAACCAGTTGGACATAATCTCTGGAATGTCTACTACAGTTTGTCCAGGTTTATTCTCCTTTTGGGAGTTTTATATCTCCTATTAAGTGGGGAAAAACCCCTCCATTTTTCATTCCCTTGCAACAAAGCTTTTCCAAACTTTGTCCTGCTGTACTTTAAACTTACCCAAATGATTTGTGAAGCAATTCTGAAACAGAGAGAAACTGCCTTAGTAGTAAGGTAAAGCAACTCTATTTTAAAATGAATCCTCCACAGAGCCAGAAACTGAGTAATAGAATAGAAAGAAAAATTACTGTATAACCTCCACTAAAGAGGTTCAAAAGTTCATTTCATTTTACTGTCTTGGAAAGTTGCTGGTATGTATCCAACCAAGTTTTGCTTGTACGTATGCAAAGCTGATAAAGTTAAATCTACAGTGTATGAATACTTAAACTGTTGAAAGACTGGAAACTCCAGGGTCCATCAGGCTCCAAGCATCTTTTTCACATGTACACAATTAGTTTTATTTTGGGAGGAGAAAAAAAAAAGTAATAAGAAAAGAACAAAATCCAGAGACAATCATATATAGCCTTGTTTTTAACTAGCAAAAACACACTGAGGAAGACAAAACAAAATGTATCCTGGACCCTAAAATCCTACACTTCTCAAGAAAGCAGACTACAACTTAAAACAAGTCTGACTTGAAAGAGATCTTTGAAGGCTGGTTCTAAATTAACAAATAGCTCAGTTACTGAATCAAGCTAATTTTCACATGCCTGATCTCCTACAAACCTGTGACAAGGTTGGGATTCACATTTGTCTTGAGAGTTTTGTTGGAACCAGAAGGGGGATTACAAAGCCAGAAGTAGGTTTTTAGCTGTAACATGTCTTTTGCCACTGAACACACTGTGGATGGAAAGAGCTGTAATAAACAGCACAGGATGTTCCAAAGGCTGGTGAGATGAAAAATGTTGGTTTTTGGTTTTTTATCCTGCTTGGACTAAGTTTTGTAAGCACAGACAAAAATGTGAGCAAGTCACAGCTAATTCAGATGGAAGGAAATGTCTACTCCAAATTCAAAGGGGTTTTGTTTAATGCCTTGGTCACTTTAAGTCTCAATTCTGAAGCTGAAGCAACAAGAATAGATCACAGTAGGACAGATCACATACACAACTAAGATGCCATTTGATAATTTTCAGGAAAAATAATTTAAATTTTAGAACTGAAGAAAAAAATATTCCAAAATTCCTGAAAAGAGAGTTCAGATAGCTCCAGACTCAGAAGGTTGGGGAGAGGTAGCCAGTTGTCCTACATCAGTACTTTCAGATATGCAAGAAGCCAAGTCTTCAATACTTGGAAGTTATTTCCAGCTCTACAACCCCCACTTGCATTTTCGTTACCTGATTGCAACATCTGAGACACCACAGATTTCCCAAAGCTCCTTAAAGATGCTTAAAAAATAAATTCACCAGGGTTTATTTCAAATACCAAGGCAGACTGACAATAAATAGCGCCTCATGCTGCACTGAGAGTGATTTTAAAAAATTAATTATATACATATAACTTGTATTCATATGTAAATAAAAACTACATTAACAAGAAAAGACTTGGAATATGTATTGCTGCCTCTGCTTTGCAGTAGTGTTTCTAAAGCAGGAACTGTAACTAGAAGATTAGAGGAGTTATGGAAAAACTGATCTCTCAATTGAAAAACAATCCACTGGCTTATTTTAGAAATTATTTAACTGGCAGTTGCTACACTTGGCCTTTTATCTGTTCCACAGCATAAACTCTGACAGTCTAACACACTCTTTCTTTCACTGCTGGCTAAGGAAAGTGTGCATTTTCCAATGACTGTGTAATTCTGTTTTGGACTGATGTCATGGCTGCCACTCCAGCAGACCCATTAAAAATAAAAAACATACACACCTAGAACTTAAGCTGTTACCCAAACCAGAAACTTGTGATTGCAGAGGCAAGCTACACCACCTTATAAATGGATTTTGATGTATGGCATCTGTTTTACTGAGAAATGCTGTAGATTCCAAAGCAAGCACAGTTTAGGAGCATTTAAGCTCCAGGAAAAAAAAAAAAAAAGCCAACTCCATGAGAAAAATGTCTGGTCAGTTTGAATTCAGTGTAACACTAGATTAAAATGTGAGAAGGCCATTGCTTGGGACAAAAAAAAAAAAAAAAAAAAAAAAAAAAAGACAAACTGGGACTGAAATACAGGAGAAAATTCAGTGTTCCTTCAAAATGGAATCTCTTGTGGAATGCTGCACCAGGGGAAGAAAGATTTAAAAACTTGGCCTTGACAATGCTGATCAGAAGACAAGTTGCCAATAATCCATTTTCATGCACAAAGCACATTTCAAAGTATATACATAATTGAGAAGAGATGAACAGAAACTATTCAGAGGCATGCTTTGGCAAATGCTTAATGAATATGTTTCTTCCCCCTTAATTTAAAAAATATAGACATGAGGGTTTGCACTTTGTCACAGCAAGGCCAGAGAACACATAAATATAAAAGAGCTTTACTTTAGATTTACAAACCATTGTGTCAGTGGAATTTCCAAAAAAGGAGATGATATACATGGTACTAAAACTGTCATCAAAAGCAGTTGCTAGAAGAATTCTAGAAAAAGCATTCATTAAGGCTATTTCTGTCAATCTCTTGCCCAAACATACAGAAGCCTGGACAACTGTGCTTTGAACTCAGGTGATGGTAGCTAAGCCACACAGTTGTAAATAGCAGAAAAATCAGCAAAGTTAAATATCTGTTTTTTCTCAAAATGCACAGTACACCAGGTCAAGTGAAAGTGACAGGTTAAAGAAAAATGCAGCAGTCACCTGGACATGGTCAGCTACCAGGTCACACAGCCACTGACACAGCTTCAAGGCAGACTGTAATGTGTATTGAACAAGGCATTCTAATGAACAATCAAAACAAATAGAGATCTTGGGGGGAAAAAAAATATCAACTCAGATTGATTTACAATGCACGTCACCCATAATTATTTTGAATTTTTGTTAACAAAAGTAATCTGTAAGCCAACTTCATAACAAAAGCTTTCTCAAGTGTTTGTGAAACATACCAACCTCATTTATTTTACAGTAAAAGCTTGCCACATATTTTTCTTCCCATTCATTTCAAACATGTTATGGAAAAATAATAGTCAAGACAGTGGTGAAAGTTTTTCTTTCACTACAGTCCCATACAGAAGCAATTTATTTTAAACTACTTTAATGATGTATGTGACAGCAGCAGAATAGCCAGAAGATCTCCAAACCAGCAAGAACAGATGAATTCCTACCTCTGGCTGTACCTGTCCTTGGGAACAGAGGGACTGGTATAAAACCTCTCTAGCTGTACTTGCTTGGCAGCCCACCAACCTCAGCCAGCTAGGAGACAATCACATATATAGGTCAAACATAAACTGGCATTTTCCCAGTACATCACCCTTTCAATCACCCAGCCTGTGCAAATGTGACAGAAAATAGTGACATGCACAACTGTATTTTGTGTTCTGTATTTTATCCTGAGAGTCTTGAACAAAAATTAATTATTAGCTTTAAAAAGTCATTCTTAAATGAAAACAATCTGCTTTCATTTATTTTTAATTCATATCTCAGGAATACAAACCAATACTGTTCATTCAGGTATCTAGTACCCACATGCCCCTTTTAAATTGCCACATTTTCAGAAAACAGTGTAGGGAATTAAGATGAAATTGTCCCACTATTGACCAAAGCAAGATGGAAGCAAGAATGTAAAATATTTGTGTTAATAGCATTTTTCTGGACAATCACAAACCTCTCTAAAAAAAGTAGAAGGTTTGGTGCCCACACACAGACCCTGAAAAATGCCAATGGCTATTGAAGAAGGCAGCAGAACATGAAGTAAAGCAACACCATGAGGGTCCTGTGCTGCTTCTCCTCAAGTTTCTCTTCTGGGTGTGTGCCTGCAAGCACAGCCCATGAAACTGCCTTTAGAACTGAACTAGTCTGAAGTGTGCAACTTACAAATCACTTTTGTTTCAGTATGCCTCCTGAATCCACTTATTATAGCACTACTGTTGTCATCCTGAAAGGAAAATTCCGGTCTAGAGTACTGCAGTTTCTCCCATCCCCACCTTTTGTGGCATCATGTCTGGTAGCAAGCCCAGCCTGGATGACAATTTACATTGCTAACTGCTGCACAGTGCAATGTAGTCAAAAAGCTATGTGGGGGAATCCACAATATTTACAAGTAACTAACCCCTACAAGAAAGGTGAACACAAAAAGCCAAAAGTGAAAACATTGAGAAATATCTATTTTTCTATTTTCAATCCTAAGTTTTAAAACCTGGTTCTCAGAATAAGTGGATCATGTACATTTCCCAGGAAGATGGGTGGCTAAAAAAATTCCAGAATCAGGAAGACAAGTATCACTTGATATGGCATCATGTTAAGTGCTTGGAAGATGCTAGCTCTAAACTGTTCAGTGTAGGAAGGTATTCTGTAGGTGTCTGAATAATTCCAAAGGAAAAATTTTACCCTGATTTCAAATAGGCCCACAGAAATAAACACACAACAATCAAATTCTCTCCCTACTGCTTCAGTCATTTTGCAGTATAGCTAAAACATTAGGACTCCTCCTTGAGTAGGAATACAAGTCTTCTCTTTTTCTTACTAAAAGTCAATATATTATTTTGATTAATTACTCGTCAGGGATTTGCTTGGCTGTCTAACAAAATGAGGGAATGATTTTTCCGCTATAGTTTGAAAAAAAAGTTATTCCTTTTCAGCAGATGAATTATGTCTCTGCTTTCCTCTGAAGAACTGGCTTTGGAATGGGTTTAGGCAACACCTTAAAAATAACATGGGCTGGATATTTCTTTTCCTCTCTGGGAGGGTCAGTTCTAAGTAAACACTGGAAAGAAAATCTGTCTGTTTTGATGCTCAAAAATAACTAAACTGAAAATATTAAAGAACAGTTTATCAGCTCAAGTAATCTATGTGTAGAATACTGGTAAGTGAGAATTCTCACCACAAGGAGAATGTGGGACATGCAATGACAGATGGAGATAAGAAACCCCCCGACAGAATGAATACATGTTGATAACCATAGACATTAACCAGTGTAGCTGCAGACTCCCAGAGTTTTGTTTATGCCAAAAATCTATTGCAAGGTAGAGGCAGCAGAATGGTGTTGTGGTGTTTCTTTTCAATCCACAAGTAGTTCATTATCATTCACAAACTAACAAAAGGACCACAAGACATTCACTGCTAGAGAACTCCTAACTACTGAATGCCTTTCCTTCTAACACTGCCCTACCTTTCACCCTAGAACAAGTTAATCTTTTTCTACACACCTAGGAGGGGCTGGTTTATTTAGGGTGGCATACAGGCCTTGCCCTTCTCCTGACTACGCACCATACACATTTTGCCACTCAGGTCTCAGTTCAGAACAAGTGATTACCTCTCCAAGACAAAATATTTTTCTTAAAGTGCATCTTTCCAGGTCTCAGCTGTACTCCCAAAGGCCAAATGGAAACACAATTCAGGCTTCTCTTAGTGGAGAGAGAACTAAAAGGAATTCACTCAAATTTTACAGAAGACGCTCCCAATATCTTAGCAATTAGCATTGTCAGCTAGTAATTAGTATTTTATTTTCTTTAAAAATTATGAGTCACATTCTGGAAAACAGATCCTCTGTTTGATAGGGGACAGACTTAAAAGCAAGGTTAAGCAAAAGGCAAGCTCTTTCCAACCTTCTCTTTACTTATGGTAAGGTCTCCTGGGACTAAAAAATAAGGCTAGAAAATAGTTGAAGGATGCTTGACTGTGCAGTGCATTCAAAACAAAAATGTCACTATTTTGTTTTCAATTAACTTTTAATTATGATCAACATAAATCTTACTTACTAGCTGGGTATGACTCATTTGGCTCCAGCCACTCCTCTTTTCTATGCCAAAGCCCCTCTCAGAGCATGGGGAGGATGATTTAGGAGTTGGCTTCATGTGAACTCATTCAATCAGGGCTGACCCCGATGCCAAAAGCAGGAGCTGGCACAAAGAAAGCAGAGAGAGGGATTTTGGAAGTGTAAGTAGACAAAGGTGAACTAATAAACACCAGGAACAGTATGATCTGGTGTAGACTCCCTAATGTATATCACAGATGAACTCTCCCCAAAGCTCAAACATGGCAATGTCCTTTAGCACCTGCCATGGTGACTATTGAGCAGCTATCAGCATCTACACAGTGTACACTTAACATATATTCCATTGCTGCACATGAATTGTAACTTCTCCCCAATCGTGTTCTGAGAGCTGATTTATTAAACACCAGTGTGCAACATCAGGTGCTTGGGAGTTAGCTCAGTGGAAAAACTGATCAGATTGCTCCTCTGCCTGTCCCTGCTGCCAGAGCACAGGCTTGTCAGGTGCAGAGCAGTTAAACCAGCATCCCACTCACTTGCAGTCCCTGCTTTAGCACTCCACACCTTTAACAGTTTGTACAGAAACCAAGATTCCTAAAGCCAGCCAAGACAAAAACCAAAACAAAGCCCAACCCCCCATCAAAAAACGCCAAAACAACTTACAGAGCCACCCAAAAGCTGCACAGAAGTTATTTCTCCACCTCCTGTCTTCATTTGTTTTCAAATTTCATTTCATACTAGCCCTAATAGCCAAAGAGTGTCCAGCACCTTCCTTCTTTCCTCTCATCTCCCTCATCTAGCATTTTAACACATTTAGACCACACAAATTTTGTCTTTTGATTTTTCTTTGGATTATTTTTTTTTCCTTTTACCTTTGAAAGCAAACTGGAAACATTGCTGTCAAGGTTTGGGCAAACAGATCTTCTGTGTAAATACTGACCTAGCTACCTAAGAAAATAAGCCTTACCAACATCATACCCGCTCTTAGTTCTTTCTTCTTTAATGCATTTTAAATGGAAAAAGGCATCATTTGACATGACCCTTTAGATGCAGAGACCCAGAATACCTTCTCAGTGTAAAATCTGTCCTTTTCCTCATGAATCATGAGGCTGGTCTCAGCTGTCTGCAGACCTTGGCAATACCCTCTGCAGGAGGTGTTTAATGACCTGTCTCTGTCTCCCCTTTGCAGGTGTGCTGCAAGAGAATGCTCCAGTTCTGACACTGGCACCAGGACTTCACTCACATTCAACAATAGAAGGCTCCAGCTATGAAAATTGCTCTCAAAGAATAGAATGGCCTCAGTATCTTGATTTAAATCACTTTTAAAAACACATCTCAAGGTAGCATCTCATTGCACATCTGCATTAGTCTCAAGCAATATGAGTTCCATATAAAATTCTAATTTAATACAAGAATGAGTTTCACATTAAATAATTTAAAATGGATAACAAAAGTGCTCATCAAAATGCCACTTTTACATCAGAACTGAAAATGCAATTACCAAGTCCACTTACAAATTTGGTCTTCAGACTTGCTTGGCATGCTCAGAAGCCCACCTTTTTTTGTAAACTTCTTTGAAATACAAAGCCATTTTAAGATAAAATACAACTGCATCCTTTTTCCACTGCATAATTCCCATCAAATATATTTCCAGCACTTCCATTTCTAATGGAATGACCTAATGAAAGCATCTGAAAACAGATGCTTTTCAAATTATCCTCAAACCCACAGAGCTGGTTTCCTCCAGACTGTATGATGTTGAAAGTCCTAAAAAAAAGATTATCACCAAGCTCCCCTCAGGTAAGTTCACTTCACTCTATGCATGTTGCATCATCCACAAGGAATATAGAAATAAACCTCTATAAACGTCCTTCTGTCCCCTCCTGTTCAAGATAAACAGACCTTAAGTACTTAAGCAATTTGTCCATTTTGATGGAATTGCAGTGTGATTGTGTGCAATTCTATGATTATTCTGTGCAAGCTGAAAAGTTAGATGTTCCTACTTGGTGCTGTACTAAGACTGCTAGTGAAAAACCTTTGGGAGGGATACAAAGCCCCTGACAAAAAAAGGCCTCTCTTTTTGCTGCCACAAATAGGTTAACTTTGTTATTTTGTGAAAGATCAGGCTGGCAGTTTTCCCTGTTTAAAATTCTCTTGAGACTATATGCAACTTTATGGCTAATGAAGTGGGAGAGGATGGTGAAAAGCAGGATCTCTGGTTTCACCCACACAGCACACACAGTGTACAACAGTACAGCATCTCTTCAGCTGCCTCCACACATTTCCAGAGCTCTGGGCTAGTGACCATCCACAAAGAAAGGTCAAATGAAAGTAGTTCACTTTCATGCCCTTCTAAGTCCTTTCTACTTCTGCTGGTCCTCCACCACAGGCACAAGCACAAACTGCTTCTTGGTGTGCTGCTGACTTTCCATAAATATCTCGTGTGTCTCCTGATCTGAGTCTTCTCAGATCCTTTCATATGGGGCACAAAGGGAAAGGCTCCTCTTTGCTAAGTCTGAAAGTTTCAATGTGGGGACTTTTCAAACTAATTATAGTTCACAACATTCAGCTTTGAACATTGTCTTTCCTTCTTTTCTACAAATTCCTGGTGTGCTTAACAAGTCAGAAAGCTGTAACATCACACTGAGATTTGTCCCCTCACTTAATATATGCTCTGTTCACCTGCTGCCTTTTCAATATTGTGAAAAGGAAAACTTGATATTTCTATTTTCACACTACCTTGCCTCTTTGTCTTGACTCTCCTGCTCTGCCTCCTATAGTTTTTATATATGCTCCTGCTTCTTTTGCTGCTGGAAATCTGTCCTCATGCTTTCAAAGTCACACAAAGATAAAAAATTAAGCAATTCAAAAAAATTTCCTCTGTCCTTGAAGAGGTCCTTTTTCATTCCCCTGCTCCTAATATTCATGTGCCTCTTAGGAATCAAGCACAAAAGATTAAATGCATTTGAAGGAAAATCTTGATAGATGTGAAAAGCAATCTTTCAGCTTGAAATTATGAAGCAAAATTATCATTCTATATGCGTCCACAAACAAAAAAGGAAATTAAAGCTTCAGTGATTTTGTTTCAAGATTATTCCAATTTAGTTTCATGTGACCGTGTTTTTGACATCAGGGCATCCTGGGTCAAAGGAGGGTCTGCACTGAAAGGCAGTTTAATCTAAAGTGTGACAAGGTAAGCATAAAACATTGATTTCCCTTGGACTTCCCAGGCAGCAAATAGCCTAGCTTACAACTGAAGTGCAGATAGTATGCTGCAGACAAAAACATTTTTGCTGATGAACTTGCTTATTTATTCCATTCTATTTTGTCTTACATGTCAGTTTCTTCCACACTCTGATATCTCAACCACGGTTCCTGCACAAACCCGTAAGAGACCAGGTGAGAAATCTTCCTTACAACATCAGCACACGCAGTGCTGAGGAGGAGAACAACAAGGGAAGAGCAACAAGGAAAATGACACAGCAAAGCAGCTGGTGCCAGGTAGCTGCCCAGCAGAGCCAGCTAGGAGGGTCTGCTGGTGAGGAACAAAACACTTCTTGTTACAACAGCATGCAAGAGTGATACCCAGAAACCACCTTGCACCAGTCAACATTCAATTGGCTCCAAGTAACACAAAACAGGAAGAACATGCAGCACTGCCCATGGAAATAGTTTATAAATACAACAGTATGATAGTTCTTGTGCTTGTGGGCTCTTAGTAATAAATGGCACAAGTAAAAGTAAACCACATTTCGCTCAAATCATTTAATATGGTTTTCTCTAACACTATTTGCATTTTTTTTCTATCTAAATTGGAAATTCATAATTCACAAAGTTAAAACTGATTACCCACATGGGCCTGAAGGATACCCAGTCAAACAAAATGCAGAGGTAAGCAAATTCCAGCAATTGCCACAAGGCTGACTGAAGCCTGGCTCTCTAGATTTGCACAGGAAACCTTTGTTGTATTTGGCAGCCACTCTCTTGTGGGGATCTCAGAATTTTTTTGTTTTTTGTCTACAGACCTTATTGCTCAAGAGAGGAAGAAAATTCAGCCAAACTAGCTGATACCTTTTCTATTTTACTTTGACAGCCTAGATTATTTTGAGTATTTCAAAAGCTGCACATCCTTTAAGACAGATTATTTAACCTGCAAAGTATAACCTTTGGTCCTGCCCCTCAGGCCTGATAATTACTGAGCAGCACACACTCCACAGAAGTCATTGATTGGCTAACAAACAATCTTTTTATAGAGAGACTCGGTGCTTATCAAACTCTGCCTTGCCAGCCAAATTCTGCAGTTCCTCCCATACCATCATGTAAGAGACCAAACATTTCCTATGGCTTTCTCTCCTCCATGCAGGAGTGCCTGGAAGCACTGCAGTAACACAATACCCAGTCTCTGTGGGAAGGGAGGCTCTCAAATCTCAAATTGCTCAGCAGCCTGTCTGCTGGCTGACAAAAGAGAAGATTTTCATGGCTCTGGCAGGAGCTCTGTCCAGCCTTTCACAGCCAGTAACTATGAGTTCTCCAAAATTAAGACACCTGCAAGTTTTGGGGAAGAGTGAAGGCCAAATATTTATCCACGAATGTCAAATACGATCTTACTTATTCTTCCCTGAGAGGGGAAATACCTGTGTGTACATCAATCTGATGACAGAAGCGGGCACATGGCAGGACCTTGCTGAAATTAAAGGGCATTAACTCCCTAGACACCTGCCTATAATGGCAGCAAAACAGCAGGACACAGCATACACCAGCCTGCAGACGGTGCTGGGGACATTGCTAGGACGTGGCAGTTTATTACCTCTGATACTGATCAAGAAACTACTGAAAATTTTGAAATTCAAAAGGAAAACAATTTGAAAATGAAAAATAATAGCATGTTAAGCAAGAAAAGGTGCACAGCAAACACATGTTCACAAAAAAAACCCCTGAAACACATTTAGCAGTTTTACTGCAGTTTACAAGCAGAATAGCACTGAAGACCATGAAAGGCAATTGTGAATCTAGAAGTGAAACTACACAGAACATACCACAAGAACTTGTATGGATTACCTTCAAAGAGGATAGAAGTAATAAGACCAAACTAAAATCTATAATAGAAACCCTAATAGCTTGAGGATGCATTAACTTATCCAGAGCAAACCACAAATTAAATACATAGTCATGATAGGAGAAGGCATTTACATGAAAAGAAAAAAGAAATGGAATCAAGACAAATAAGGAGATGATTGCAACCAAAATAACTTTGGATAAGTATTTAGAAGAACAGGTATCTCAGTAAGATTCTCTCTCAGAGAAATAACAAGTATGGACACCTAGGTTAATCAGATTAAGATTACTTTTACCACAATATACAAAGAATTTAAATTGGCATAAACTTACAAAGGTGCCCTAAAACAATGCAGTCTGAGGTGCTTATTCATAAAAAGACTTGTCCAACAGACAGAGAGCAAAACTGTACTTAAGCATAATTTGAAACAGGAAACTGATTTAGTGTTCATGAACAATACTAAAGTAATCCAAATAAATGCTTCCATTGCGTAGAACATTTTCTCTCACCTCCATTTAATTAATTACAAACTTTATCTAACTCCACCACTTCTGTGACTTCTAAAAGTAGGAGGATTTGACCGTGTTCTCTCCAGATGAACCAAAACATGGTTTGTAGCAATCCCAGGTTCCTGCTACAAGAATGCATTTCAGGGATAGCATGAAACAGGTCCAAAAATTCATGGAACTGCTTATGCTGGGGTCCTTCAATAGGACCTGCCATCATTTGAAGACAAAGACATTGCTGCTGCTGCCTTCAGAAACCTGGTGCCATCCTTATTATTTCACTGGAGCAATGCCTTCCCTCTAAGCCACAAAATCAGCTGCAGGTCAGTACCATGAGCTCTCACTCTCTCAGGGCCCTCCAAGTGCACTGTGTGCATCTGGAGCACACTGTGCCAGGAGAACATGAAACCTTCAGGAAAAAAACCCCACTCTAATCGAAGCTACAGAGTATTAGCAATATGAATTATATCAACAATTGCTAAAGGCAACATGAGCCCAAACCCAAAGGCAATTCTTGCTCCACCAGCTACCAAGTTGCAGTAAACTTTGGGAAAAGGCATGTAAAGGATTTAACAGATGTGCATACCATTTTAGAAGATCCTTAGGTAGAATTGGTGCCTGTGGATTAAGAATGTTAAGAGCAGGTATGCAGCACTACAAGTAAGCAGCCATGTGTGGGTTAGGGAAGACAGAATTTGGAGGGGATAATGCCTAAACCACGTTTGACACAACCTGTTACTTGCATGCAAGCTAGGAGAGAGGCTCCTGTTATTTATGCTTGTCAGTTCATTAGGCCTTGCAATACAAAGCTATTCCATGGTGACTGTTGTTTCTAACAGTTAAAGTCCCAGCTCAGAATACATCGTGGTTTGTGTTGATTTTCCTGGTAGCTAAAGCAGCAGCATTTACCCAGACTACTAAAAACATTGTGCATTAAAAGATACCACACAACTCTGAAATAAACAACACATTTGGACTCACTCTCCCCTCCAAAATCCTTCTTTCAGTAGAAATCATGATAATAACCATTTGGCAACAAAACCATTTTCCCTGCTATGAAACTCAATACAACTGTCCGAAAAAAAAAAAAAAAATCCACTCTGCAGCTGCTGCGAGAGAAAAATCCAAACCCTAACAAGAGGCATCTGGACTTGGTGCTTGGAAATAATTTGGGAAATGAATTTTACGTCAGTTTGAACACACTTACAAACTAGAGTTCTGTTGGCATCATTTATCTCAGAGGAGATGTGAATAGTAAAGGGCACCCACCCTTTAGAATCAGCCCCTTTGTGTCAGACAGATGCCACAAATGCCAAGGCAGCACTGCAAAATGCAGGGGAAAAGTAAAGGGTACATTTCTTGTAAGAAACAGACATATGAGAAGAAAAAAACAAGTAACCTCGCTTGCTGCAGTATCAGAAAAGGCAAAGTGGATATTTTCTTGACCTAGTATATTGGATTACTTAGGACACTCACCAGTTCTGAAGTATCACTAACTCTGATCTGTGAACCCTTGAGGCTCCTGTCAGAGTTCTCTGAGAGAACAGGATAACTACCATTCAAACACCTCCAGTAAGGAATGTTTTAGAGTTAATTCATGAAACACAAAAAAAAAGAAGAGTCTATGCTTGCTTGATGAATTGCTTCTTGAAAAGCAGGGCCGTGGTTATGAACCAATGCATTAAAAGTACATTGTTTCCTTGAGCTCACAGATTTTGCAATGAGACTTTTCCCAAAGACACTAAAAGCTGCACCAAGCCCCCACTCTCCTGGGCCAGCTTTCAGCCTGTCACTGGGCATGCAATCCCAGCAGGCATGCAGTCCAGGGCTGGCCCCTGCTCTTGCTGGCTTCAAGAATGGGACAGGATTTTTAAAAATAGGGTGATTATCAGTAGTAGGGAATTAACACAAGTTGAGAAGAGAACAGTAAAGCTTGTGTGTCCTGCTTTGTTGTTGGAAACACTTACAGCAAGGGAACACTGTTTACACACAGTAATGCATGGTTACAGCTGGTTTGTATCACAGGAGAGGCTGTGAACATTTGTTAGGCTACAGGCATGAAGCTTTTAAAGGACAGAGTCTCTGCTTTTCAGCCAGAATCTTTTTGCAACTATTGCAGCACTTACCTTCCCTAGCTGAACAAAGCTTTGTCTCCCCTGCTATTGGTAAGGAAAGAAAAAATTTTAAAGACATGAGACAGTGGACACTAAAGATTCAGCAGTTGCGTGATGTAAATAAGATTTTGAGACCCATTTTAGCTCTGCTCCCCTAAAACTCTATCCTTGCTTACTGACAGCCACAGCTTAAAGAACAAACCCATGAAGGAAGATCCCCACATACAATAAGATATAGAATATATCTGTCTTTTTATGGCAGTCTTTGCACTAAACAGTTTCAATTCAGAAGTTATAGGTGCAGGCTCTGTTTGGCTTCTCAGGTTATCTTTTGAATAGTCAGCATTTGTTTCAGCTGTTATGAGTTTTTCCATTTGCAGTTTTAGGAAAAGGTATCCAGCAGTAGCCAATGCCTTATTGATAAAGTAACCTAAAGTCTGTGTGTGCCACAGCTAATTAGAAAATACTTATTATCATCTATTTCAGAGCTTCTTTTCTTTATCAGAATAGAGGAGATACACCAGAATACAAAATCAGCATCACACCTCTACACCTGGCTGGTATTAACAAGCAGTTAACAGTGATGGGATTTGACTGGCATTGCCACGATAGATGTGTACAAGACACCATCTCTGCTTTTCAATGAGGAAAACGTGCTGTACAATGCACGTGGATCCACACTGTCCCCACTCTGTTGGGGTAATTTGGAAGACCCTTGGCACTTTATCTGGCAGGCACTTGTTTCTCCAGTCAAAGCCCTGACTCTTCATGACTGCCTGGGTGTAAGGCACACACAGATGCAGAAAACCCATTTGATGCACAGCTGGTACAAGTCACCATCTGGGACAGCACCCACAGGGCCATACAGAGCTCCCATAGCAAGGCTCTGAGACTGTTCACAACCTGGACACAAAAGCACAGTTGTGCCAGCAGGGAGGTCATTTGGTACCACATCTCCACAAAATGCCCTTTCCAAAGGGAAAGGCACAACCCAAAGAATGAAGAAAGGTCAAGTGCATTCACACCACCTCAAGGTGGGCTTCTGCTGTCACATGCTACAGTTTTTCCTATTGTAACTACTAGAAATGGTCAGAAAACAAATATTATTCCCTTTTAACTATTAAAAAAAGGAATGCATGAAATGGGAAGAAATTTCAGTGGAATTCATGTTGTCAAATTCTCATATAAAATATCCATTTTATTTACTTGCAAGGCTTCTCACTGTGTCATTACCTACTTACTAGGTAACTGATATCTCCTTACCTTAAAGTGTTGGTAACAAAAATTCCAAACAGCTCTATCATCAAACTAAACATCCTTCAGTAATTATTGGCCAATATTTCCAAAGTACTTAAAGAACTTGTAAAATCAAACTAGTATGGGATGACAATATAATCAAGAATTCTGTAGTATTAAAGTCTTATAATCTTCAAAAGAAAAAGGTACTTTCAAAAGCAACTATTTAAATTAAACTGAAACTATACTATTTACTCTGTCACAATTTATCAGACACCAAAACATACACAAGTGAAATGATTTTAAATACCAACTTCAGAATCACTATCAAGATTCAAATTTCCATTTATCAAGTTTGCCTCTACTCATTCTCACCATATGCTCAGTCCCTCTATTAGAGACGTTTGAAAACAAAACTTCTTTGAAAAAGTGATTGCAGTGTTTACACTTGTTTTGCCATCGCCTGTTGAGCACTGCTAAGGAAGCTGTCACAAAACAGATTCCCTCCCTTTGACAGCAGCGGATCCACCAGGAGAACACCGGTGCGCTGTTTATGGCAAGGCTGGCTCAGAACAGAGAGCCCTGAGGGGCACCACGCCTCTGGCGAGCTCCCCTTTTAGGGAGTTCTGCACCTCCAACGCGGAGTTGTTCGTGCTGCAGTCGTTCTTGCAGCACCCTCTAGTGCCCACGGCTTTGACTCCTTACTGCAATGGGTTAGTGTAAACGCCATCTCTCCATAAGCCAAGCCTCCCCTGCTTTGCCAGCTTGAACCCTATGGATGTGCCCCGCTGCAGGAGCTGCCCACACCACCACGCCTTCCTGCCGCATAGTCCGTTCTCATCTCTGTCACGTTAATTTTTCTTTCAGCAAAGATGAGGTTCGTTTTTGGTTACCACAAAGAAAACAGTGTAATTGCCCTTCAAATAAATGTATGCCCTGAACTGAAGTTAACATATGAGTACATTGTGTTAAGTTTACTTCAGCAAATTAGCAATCATTTATTTGAGTCAGTCACATCACCTCCTGAACGAAGGCATTTGATTAGGAGGTGATGTGAGCAGCCTTTCTTATCCCTAATTTCCTTACAGAAGACTTCAAGGCTTGTATTTCAGAGCCCTCTTCTCTTTGCAGCCACAAGCTGGGTGAGAAGGGCACAAAATGGAAGGCAAAAAGCCATTCGAGACCAGCGGTGGAGTTTACAAACAGAACAGATTTTGAGATGTACCAGATCCATTGCTGGCCAGCCAGCATCCCAGTGTGAAAGCAGAGTGGGGAGTGAGGATCACAGCTCCCAGGCTCCAGACAGGGATACAGAGCTGGATATTCTATTGAGGAGCAAGGCTGAGATCAAATAGGGCACAGGAAAGTAAGAAACCTGCTGAAAACCAAGTCAAATATAAAATGCAGTTAGCATTTTAAATCAGCTGCCTGCCCTGTGTTGTACCACTGACTCAATGAACTGAGAGGTACTGTAGTTCTTAAGGACAGTCCCTTCCTTAAGGACAATCATTCTGCTTCCTTGAAGCCCCAACAATGGTTTTTTCCCCTTAATCACTCTTACACTGTATTATTTTCATGGGATTTCACAAGTGATGGGACAGTTTAGAAACTTACAGACTAGGCAGACTACATAAACCTAACTAGTAACACTTGTTTAGAAAGAACTCATCTCTTGGCCTGGAAGGATTTCCATCTAAGCTGGTAACATACTTAAAGTTATTCTATTTTTATTTACAACATTAAAAATAGATGCCTCAGAACTACAGCTGCATTCTCTCCTGTACCTGTAATTTACCTGTATTTACTTGTTTACCTGTAATTACTTACACAATCACACAGTGACTTCTAAATGCAAACAAATCTTTGGCCAATACCATTTGCTATGATTTATAAACGATTTGCTCAATTCATTGCAATATGCTTTTTCAAAAATTTGCAAAAATACACCTTGTAGTATTTACAACTACATTTCATTGATTAATTCCTAAGCATCAACTGAATACATTAGAATCCTTACTGAATCATGTCACTGCCTTGGGAAAGACAAAAGCAACTTGCTGCAGACAGACAGCCTATGAATTTTGTATACTGAAAATCTAAATTTAAACAAAAAAAAATCGAAAAGGCACACAAGGCAACCACGTCAAATAAATAAAATCAAGCAACAGGTTAGATTAGTTTTGTTCCTTTCTCCATTGAACACCACACACCAGATACTTTCAGTATCTTCTACTACCTCAACTTCCAAAAACTGGTGCAGGTAAGTTTTGGTTCTTATACACCTGTGCATCAAACCACACTTAAAATATAGGTTGTGACAATGAACTAAAAGGCTGAGTGCATCAAAAAAACAAAAAAAAAAGTTGTTTGTTTTTTTTTAAAACACACTGTTTGCGTTTACTATTTATTAATAATTCTATATTATATATTATTATTTACAATTATTATTCATTATTTCCTAATAAATTTATGGCAACCATTTTAACTTTGAATATGAAAGTCTTTTTAACTCTGCCATAGTGACCCAATCTAATTCACAGAAATGTTCCATATTTAGAATATCACTACTAAAAACTTTGGGCAGCATTACTTGGAACAATTACACAGAGCATCTACAGTTGAAAAAACCCTGTCTATAACAACTAACAAGTGAAATTGATACTGAAATCACCACATTAATTGTGGGTGCATTACTGGGTTTTCTGCTGAAGTGAGGGATGGAAAACCGAATGAATTGTGCTGCTGGAAGCAGAGAAAGCCAGTGCTGAGAGCAGTGGCTGTGCTGTGGGGGAACAGGGCTCTGCACTGGTGCTGGCAGTACATGGTTTGTTGTATCACTCTGTGCTCCTGCCCTAGGATACGTGTTTGGGGGATAGTCTTGGTCTCTACATGGTTTATCAGCTTCAAAGCTTAGGGCAGATTTCCAAAAATGATAAAAATAAACGTGCATCACAAAAAACATATGCATTAAGATGCACAAGGTATTTGCCTTACTCCCTTATCAAGGAGAGGGATAAGTATGCTAAGTTCCTCAGTTTTAACAAAACTTGACTACGTTTAGTGTAGACCTGACAAAAGAGTCCCATTCACATAATAATGTGGATTAAAGAGACTGGCTTTTCCTGGAGACCTCAGTTTTTTCCCCCTCTGGCTTTACTTAGTGTCTGTGGCTCAGGACCTGAACACGATGTACTGTCCCATAGAGGAGGAGCACTGAGTTGCATCTGCCTTTGATTGTAAAATATTCCCCAGAAAGAGAGCACGACACAGCTGTTGCAGCCAAATGCAATTGAGGCAGCACTTGTAAATTCTGCTCTCAGCTCCGGAGAGAGTGCGCAGTTTAATTGCCAAAGCATCTGAGAATGGCAGCCAGGTTTCTGGGTGCACTGTGCCCTCTCACACCCGTTCCCAGCTCCCTGTGACCACAACACTGCACGGTGTGCGCCACTGTCCCTGCACAACCCTCGTTAACCTGCGAACTGGGGCTCAGCCAGCAGGGGAAGAAAAGGACGGAGTTTACAGCGGGATGATCTCAACTACCCGCTCACAGCGCACCTGTCCCTGTTATTGCCTGTGAAGGGCGACTCTTTGAAAACCAATTACAGGCATACCAGAGATACCTTCAATCGCCTAAACAGCCGCCAAAACTCCACAGCTGTGCGAGAACTGCAATTGCCATTCCGGAGCAGCAGTGAAGGGCGCAGACACCATAAATCACGCTGTACTCCAGACATTCGCATTGCTCCTGACAGCGGTTTTCCTTCAGATACGAGAACACGATGTGCTCAGTAACTCAGCAAACCCACAGCTCGTCCAAGTCGGCGAGCAAGGGGGGGGGGGGGGGTTTAGCAAAGCTTACCCATCGGTTTCCTCTGCTCAGCCTTTCTGCTCACTTAAACAAGGGATTTAGCGCATTTTTCTCCTCAGACAGGCGCAATTCCAGACCCAGGCAGAGAACTCTTCCTTACAGCCCGTGCCAGGCGCTGAGGCCAGGAGGGACCGGAGTGCTCGGGGGGATGAGGGAGACACAGCCCCTCACGGGCCGGCGTTCCCACCGCCTCTCAGCCTGGGAATGGCCGCGGGGAGCAGCCGGGGGAGGTTTCGGATGAAAACCCTGGTAGTGGGCATGGGCAGCATGCCCGCAAGCTCCACATCTCCCCACACTCACTGGAGCTCTGAGGGGCGCTAGGCAAGGGCATTAATGAAGGGCGGAGCGCCCCGTAAAAATCACCTGGGGCCAGGTGAGGGGCGGGCTCTGTTCCCAGGTAACCGGCGGGAGGACACAGTCTCAAGCTGCGCCAGCGGAGGTTCAGATGGGACATTAAGAAGAATTTCTTCAGAGAAAGTGTTTGGAAGGAGCTGCCCGGGGAGGTGGCAGCTCCTGGAGGTGTTTAGGGAGAGCCTGGACGCTGGCTGCCACGCTCCGGGTGATGGATAAGGCGGTTTTGGGGCCGTTCTCCTCCTGCGCCGCCCCGGAGTCTCCGTGAGGGGGCGCGCGTGCAGCCCGCCCGCAGCACGCGGCGGCGGCGAGGCCAATCAGCGCGCGGCGGGGCGGGGCCGGCGCGCGGGCGGCGGCGGGACAAGATGGTGTCGCCGGGCGCGCTCCGCGTGGTGCGCTGCGGCGGCGGCGGCCAGCGCGGCGCCAGGGCCGTGTTCTCCGCCGACTCCAAGCAAGTGTCACGGGGGGCCGGGGTTGTCTCGATCGGGGGGGCTCCTGAGCTCCGGGCGGGGCTGTGCCTGCCGGTGTTCCCGCGGCCTGCGGCTGCTCGGGGTGCCCGGGCCCCTTGGGCCGGGGTGACGGCGTTTCCTCCCGCAGGTACCTGCTGTACGCCTCGGGGGACTTCGTGAAGGTGCACAGCGTGAACACCGAGGAGACCCTGGGGCTCCTGTGCGGCCATGCCGACCTGGTGACCGGCATCCAGCTCAACCCACACAACCACATGCAGGTTAGCGGGGGGAGGTCCGGCTGGGGTGGCCGGGCTGCTCCTGACCCTTGTGTGCCCCCGCGGGGGCTGTCCCGGGGCTGGCTGGGGTTCGGGAAGGGGCTGGGAGTGATTATGGCATCGTCGAGCGGATGTTTGGCTGAAATCTGACAAGAACGGTAGAGCTATGTCAGTTTCCTACAAACACAAAGGTGAAATGTCATGTGGATTGCACTCCTTGAATGGAATGACAACAAAACGGAAATACAGCAAAGTTTCCGGTTGAAATTGATTGAAAGAGTAAAAGAGGCATGTGAGAAGATCAGAAATACTCTGGTTGGTGTTCACCCATCTGTATCTGCTGGTAGTGATGCAGATGTGACTAAATCCCTTTAACTTGCCCAGTGGCTCCCTCTGCCCCCAGCTTGCCTTCCCTGCTCCTAGTTTGCCTGGGCTTTTTTTGGTGTCTGGATATAAACCCGACTTATTTACCAAGAGGGACTGATCTACGTATTAGCTTTTTAAAATTGGATGTTCACATGGTGGGTATCTGCATTCACTCTTTGTGACAATTTTGAACTAGAGTAATGATGTTGTGTTTGCACTTCATTTGACGTCAGCACAGGGCTGCTCTGTGTCATGTATTTTTTATTATTCAGTTACCTGGTTGTGATCTTAAGTAGAATCTGGCTTTGATGTATTGATATTACTTATATAGTTGGTTTGGTTTTTTTTCCTTCAGCTCTATTCTTCCTCTCTCGATGGCACCATTAAGCTGTGGGACTTCATGGATGGCATTCCCATTAAAGTATGTTGAGTTATTCCTGTTAAGAGCATTTAAAAAATGGGCACAAATCAGTCTGAGATGGGTTGTTCTACTATGAACACAACCTAAAACCCATTTAATCATGCCAGTAAAAGAATGTGTGATGATGATAATGATGCAGATCCTTTGGGGAAGAAGGTGGGAGATGTACTGACGTACTGACCTTGCTACCTGCTGCAGTTTTGAGTCCAGGGTAGCTCTGGGAATTGTTCTGCAGTTTGGGATACACCCATAGGAATTGGTCCAATGGCTTGAAAATGTGGGCTGCTTACTCTTGCTCATATTTTCTGCTATATACCCACTTCTGGGTATGCCTTCTGCTTTGGGTTAGGGATAAGTTGTCCTGAGGCTTTTCAGTAAATCTGATGTCTCATATTTCATAAGTTTTGTTTTAACATTTGTATCAGTCCTTGATAGAATAAAGATGTATTTGTCTTAGAATTGAAAATTTTAATTAGTACATGAACCTTTCTGTAAGACATAACTTCCTTATTTTAAAGACATACACACAAATGTAGTAATTGTTGATTTCCTTCTCTTTTTTTTTCCTTCAGACTTTCACTGTAGGATCCAAACTTCTGGCACTGTACGTGCTTGCCAGTGCTGAGGACTCAGTGTTTGTTGTCATTCCAAAGAAGGGTGAACGAGGTACAGTACAGGCAGCATCATCCATGTCATCTGTCATTCTGTGTCTGTGCTACTGTCCCAGCAGTGAGCAGTGTGCTTCTAGAATGGGCTTTAATTAATTGTGAAATATTTTTTAAATCCTGTAGCAGATGTCTAGTACTGCGGTTTGTACCTCTTTCATTCTCATTCTGTGACATCTGTCATTCCAATATTTGTCTAGAAGAGTGCTTGTCTTTGCTTTTGAAGCATGTACTGCATGGTTGTGGTCTCACAGATGCAGTTCATCTTTGAGCAGTGCTCACCAAGGTTCAGGTTATACTACTGAAGTTGGGTATGAGTGCTGGGGATTATTCTCCCACCTTAGGCAGTATTACCATAAACAGACTTGTCCTATTCACAGCATGCCTAGGTATTTTTATGGGATTTTGTCTTCAATAAATACAGCTTGGCCTCACTGTGTACTATAATATATTGCTGCTTCAGAGCAAGAGCAAATACTGTGCAGCTTCCCTTGGATTCTCCTGCTTACACTTGCAGTGACACCCACTGCCTGGCCCTCGTTCTTCAGTACTACTGTTGGTTTCAGGCAGATTTTTTTCTTTGGTCAGATACATTCCAGCTGGTCTCAGTTGAGCTGACAAAAGGAGCAGGCCAGGATCTGGAAGGCAAGGAGCTCTCAGTGGTTCTGGATGGTGTGGGTGAATCATCAAAGCAAATCGCGTTTGGAAGAGAAGTACGTTCACCTCTGGGTTTTTTTCTTCTCTGGGTATTGGTTGGTTGGGTTTTTTTCCTCTCAAATGATATCTATACTGTTTATGCCTTTATGCAAAGTACAGCACTACTGAAACAAAACTAGAAGTAAATTAATCAGTGTAAGAACTATACTTTTTTAATATTACAAAAGCAAAAAAGAAACTTTGACGCTTGAAATGGCAAAGTATTTACTCAACATCAGCTTATATATTGTCTCCAGAGTAAAGTATTTTGTAGTGAAATGTACTTTATTTTTTTTCTTGTGTGAAAACATAATCTATATGTCTAAAATGGCTTTACTTTTACAGGATTCATATGTGGTGTCAGTGAAGGATGTGAATCTCCAAGTTTATTTTTTTAAACGGAAATTGTTGAACAGGTAAGAATAAGAATGAAAATATCAGGTATTGATTCAGTCTGATATATCCTAAATGGTTCTCAACTCATGATGTGTGCACACATGGTCTCATTTGGTTTTCTGCTGGAGGGAATGTAGACACTATATGAGAAGCTTCCTGTAGAAGTGAACAGTGAGCACATCAGTGGCAGTGGTACCTTTCCTTTGCAGCTCAGGAATGTATTTTTTCAGTTAAATATGTAGGTTGATGCTGACCTGAAACAAGTGACATAGATTGGGCAGGGCCCAGGCAGCGGGAGGGAAGCAGGAGAAAAGGAGAGGGAGAGAAAGACAGAAGCAAAAACTTTCACCTTGATTGAAGGTGAAGAATTAAGGAAATCAAGAGGAAAATAACTCTGTCACTTTTTTTTTGAGAGTGCATGTAAACATAACAACTTTAAAATGTTTAATTTTGCAAATCAGAATTATTTTTTACGTTCACTAGCTGATCCTTTTGAAGATTTGTTTCAGAAAAACCAACCCAACTCTTAAAATTAAAGTTCTTTTTTTAACTTTTGAAGGTTTTCTTTAAGTACAGTGAAGACAAAAGGAGGAGACAATCGCTTCAGTTGTGTCGTGTGCCATCCTACAGAGGACTGCATTGCAACTGGCCATGCTGATGGAAAGATTCGCCTCTGGTACGTGGAGCTTGGTTAACTGTGCATCCCATGAGCTCCTCTGACTGTAGGAATTAAGTCAAACCTGAGCAAAGCAGTCTGATTTATCCTTAGCATTGCCATTTTCAGAAGTCAGAATGAGCAATGAACCTGCAGTGCTGACAGTCTATATGTCAAGTGGGAAAAATGCCTATGTTGAGTTATGCTCTGTTAAATCTAAACTTAGGCGTAAAAGGTAGTGTGAGAACAGCTGAAATAACTCTTTATGGGCACATCTAAGGAGAGCACACCACTGGAATACATGATTAGAAACACTATGTGGTTAAGTTGTTTCAGGACTGAGTTGCTCGGTATATCCAAGATATGAGGTGTGCACCAGGAAGTTTCTGAAAACGTGTAGTGTGGTTCCTTCCCTCCTTCTGCATCACTTGAGCTTAGGATAAACCAGTCTAGAAGTTAGAGGACAGGATTATATAATTGATTCAGTTCAATATTTCCTTTGGTTTACTCTGTTGTTGATGTTGTGAGTAAACAAATGTTTTGTTCCTCTCCACACAGGAGGAATTTCCACCACAAGAAAGGATACACATATTCAGCACTGCACTGGCATCATGATACTGTCATGGATCTGGCTTATTCTTTGGAGGGTGAGTAAAAGAAAAATAAAAACCAAAACAAAGCAATAAGAAAAAGCCTACCCAAAAATCTCCATCAAACAAACAAACCTCAAATTTGAAGTGTTGCAGCAGACAAGGAAGAATCTGTAGTAGCTCCAAGTTTGTACACTTACTAACAAGTTAATTTCTGGAATTTTAAATGTAGCCAGGAAGGATCTGAAATAAAAACTAAAGGAGTTATTTTCTATATGCATTTTGATTGGCATTTATAATGTCAAATATCTTTCTCTTGTTGTAGAAGGAAAAATCTAACCCCTTATCTCACCTTTTCTCCCTCACCTCCACTCTTCCTCCCCTTCTGTTTTATTAATAGTAGTACTGATGAGTTCTTGCATCCAAATAAAACAAGTCAGTCTTGTCTGAGCTCAAACCTGCTGTCAGAAATAATACACTTCTGTTTGAATTGTGTGATATGAACTATTCTTCTTAAGGTATTTCTTACTGCAGAGTACTTTTCACAGAAGGAGAACAATTTAGCCATATCCTAACACAAATATCCAGCTGATTCAGAAAGATGTACTACTCCCAAAGCATTGCTGAAATTTCACCGTAGACCAAGTTCCTATTCAAGTTTCTCTAGCAATTTAACAGGAGATAATGAGAAGCATGTCTATGTATATTACCCAGGCTTGGTATTGTCGTTTACTTCTGACAGTTTAAAAAGTTTTGAGAAATTCATGTCTGTCTGTCATTGTAAAGACACAGGCTGCTGATTTCATTTCTTTTTAAGCAAAACCTTTTAACTGTATTTTGTTGCTGGAAAAGGAACCAGGTTGCTGAGTGGTGGAGTTGAATCTGTTCTAGTCCAGTGGCACAATGAATCTTCATGCCAGAAGGATTTCCTGCCTCGTTTGGGGTCTCCCATCGAGTGCATCTCCATGTCCTCTGACGGCGTTCTCTGCTGCACCCTGCACACAGACAACAGTAAGCCAAAACACATCCTAGCATCACTTCAGTGGAAATGCAAATCTGTATGAGCTTTATTTTGTTGATTTTGCATGAATTAATTAAGAACTGCATAAAATTTCATTAATGATCTGAAGAAACAGTTTCTTTTGCTCTTTGATCAGTTCTGTGAATTTGCTTGGTGACTGCTGTAACTTGGCTTTCCACTTTGGTGTCATAAACTGGGAAAAGATACATTTGCAGTACAGAAGGTTACAGTTCTTTCCCACCATGAAATGTGTGCCTTGCTTTCTCTTTCAGGAATTTCAATAATCAACAGCAACCTAAGGTTTTCCAGAAGTATTCAAGGGCTAATCAAAAGTAAGTGCAGTAAAATTTCTCTTCCACTTAGAGTGTGGAATGTGTCACTTGACATCTTTGGTCATTTGTCACCTGAATTTTGTTTCCAGGTAGGGATGTCAAGACTGGCCTAGTGGTTGATCCTAGAACAAAAGCTTTGGTCCTGAATGGAGAGCCAGGCCACTTGCAGTTCTATTCCCTCCAGAGTGACCAACAATTGTTCAGTGTAAGTTGGATGGGCTTGTACCAAAACTTTTAACTTACTCAGTCAAGTAACTTGTGCATCAGGATTTATTTGAAGGCTTAATATGGCAAATGGGGAAAAAAATCTTGCAGCTATCCCACAAGGCTGGATTCCAAGCTGACATGTTCTTGGCTTTATATGCGACTTCACGTGATGAGCAAATCTAAATATTGATGCTGAAAAAAGTACTTTAAAACAGTGTGCTATCCTGTTAAATGTCAAAAATTTGTAGGTGAAACACCTTCAAATTATTTTTCATTCTTTCCTACACTTTGCATCGCTGTGGAATGCACACGCTCTAATTCAGCTTTCCCCACACGTTGGCGTACTTCTTCATGCCACTGCCCATTCAAGTCTAACTGGAGCCCTCAGAACATCCTTCCTCTGTGGTTTCATGGTACCTCTTCCAGCTGCACCTGCATTTAACTCCCCTGTGGGCTTGCTTTGCAGCTGGACATCGTGCAGCGGCAGTACATCCACCAGGCGGGCCTGAAGCAGTCGGACCTGGTGAAGGTGGCGTTCAGCGCTCGGGGCACCTGGCTGGCCACGGTGGAGGAGAGCGAGGAAGTGGCTGACCCCGAGCTACAGCTGAAGCTGTGGTTCTACAGTGAAGAAACACAGAGGTAATGGTAACAGCTGGCCTTCCAGCTGCCAGTCACACAAATCTCTGCACAGATGTTGCCTTGCAAAGATCTGGGAAGTTACTATGCACACTACGGCATCTGCAACAGAGCACAGTGTTGCACTGAATACACACACGAAATAATTGCTCTGGATTTATTTTACTTACAGGAATTAGAGACTATTGTAACCATGGGACTTCAATTCACATATTTTCTTGGTATGAAGAATCATGGACCTGACAGAATGATTCTGTAGCTCATACAGTTTTCCCACCTCTGTGTAATCCATCATTAGTTGATTAGTCCTTCTCCAGAAGATTCAGAAGATGATAACTTTATTGTTGGTTTTTATCTTTAGCTAACATATGCATTAATAGCCTTTTCCTAATTTTCCTTTCCTGGTTAATAGCCTTTCCTTAATTTTCTAATTTAAAAAATTGCATTTTGACTACAAATTATTTTCTTAAAGAAACAAGGTAAAAGAAAGCTACTACACAGATAAACCATGTGACTGATTTTCTAAGTACTGGAAAGACTGCCCAGGTTCAGGCTGAGTATCTGAGAGATGCTTGCCTACTGATATTTTTTCGTGCTGGGCTACTGTATGGAAGCCATTAGGGAAACCTGATCTTTAATACAATAGCATTTAGCAGTCTTAATTACAAATTCCTTTGATTGCTCTTTTCCCTGCCCATTCCAGAATCAGCTTGAACTGAATTCTTCCCCAGGTTCCAAATGAAATAGAATGGCAAGGTTTTGCTTTCTTTTCCTATAGCTTTGCACTGAACACCAGAATAAACACACCCCATGACAACCACATCACAGACATGTGCTTTCGTGACATGGATGAACTGGGAGATGACTCACTGATCCTGGTAACAACTGGCAGAGACTGTGTGTTTAAAGTCTGGGTGATGGTAGAAGACTCTGATCCAGAAGGTAAGTGTGGCCAAAAAATAACTTATTTCATCTTGTAACCTAGAACTGTAAGAATAACCTGAGCTGGAAATTACCTATGTTGCCATTTGAAGTCATGCTCTAGAAATCAAGACCCTGCTTTTATTTGCTTAGTCCCCTGCATTGATCTGCTTCTGCTGCTGCATGAAGTATTGTGTTCTCCTGAGCATCCTGTGATGGAGTTCTGCCATAGTTCTACAATATTAGTTTGGTCTGGAGTTTCCTGATAAAACCAAAGACCTTGGCAAGCTGCTGCAGAAGGGAGTGGCAGCCTATGTTCATTGGTTAAAGAACTATTTGTGGTAGTGATTTTTCCATGCTGAGAGAATGGATTTTTGTCAGTCCTCTGGGTTGACTTTTCCTTTGAGACTCCTGATCAAAGGAGCAGGGTACAGAAATGTGTTACTGTGTTTCAGCTGAGTAAGTGTAAAATAATAGCACTTCTGCAATTTGACATATCCACCACTTCAGAGTTCATTTTTTGAACATCCTTCATTTCCATTAGGTACTTGATTATCATAGAATGGGTATTTAGGTATTTCTGAGATATTTTTAATAACCAAACTTAACGTCTTGAAAGACATGCTGACGTTCACGTCTTTCAAACACACCATCTGTGTATGTTTATTGATTGCTCTGTATGCCTTTGGACATGAAATACAATAGATTTCCAACATATTAATGTCCTTTTACTTCAATGTTTTTACAGTGTCAGGGACACTTCAGCGAGGTGGCATTTTCCTGCCACTTGGCTGTCTTGTCATTTCATGTTCCTAAGTAGCTGTGATAGTGGTGTTGCTGAACTGCTTGCAGTTTAGTAATCTGTTTGTCTTTTCATGGGCAGGTGAGAACATGTTCAAAAGTACTTTAGAGCTGCTAGGGTTTCCATTTGGCAGACTTTGCCAGACTTTCTCTTTCCAAGCTCTTTATCCCTCAGCTGTGGCTGAGGGATAAAGACAAAAGGATGAGAAGAAAGACAAAACTTGTGTAATTTACTGTATTAGTAGTAATCTCCCCAGTGGTATCTGAAAGAGTGTTTGGTTTTGCCTTTTTTCATAAATTATTCTGAGGCTAAATTATATCTTAACTTAATGAGCAGATACTTTGATCTTGAGTATAGTGTCAGTTGGGGATGAAAATATTTTTTTTCCTTCCACAAAATAGTTTTGTCTCTGCTGACTGGCCTCATCAGGGTGTTTGTATTTGAGGTGACTGCAGGGTTCTGTTTCTTGGCATATGTGAAAGTACCAATTAGTGGTGGCTGCTGTGGTGTATTTGCCCAGTGGGGCAGAGTAGGAATGCTCAGGTAGAAAACTTGACATGCTGCAGCTTTTCTGCAGCAAATTCTAGTTTAGCAAAGAGCTCCTCAGTTGAGTTCACTCTGGTATGTGTTCATTGCAGCAGGTCTCTTGCTGGGCCCCTAGATGGTGCCGTGCAGTTGGAAGTGCTCAATCGTTTCTGGCTTTTTTTTTTTTTTACAGGCGGGTCTTTTAATCATCAACTTGTAGCCATTATATAAAGGGTAGCTAAGCATAGGGTGATTTTCCCTTTTTTTTCCTCATCCTACTCAAATATTTGAAAAGCATGCTGTAGGAATTATTTTATACTGGGAAATGTATGTTAATGTGGTAAGTACATCACTTTGCTCCAGTTTATTTTCTGGTAACTATCAACAGTGGGAAAGGTGTCCAAACAGAATGCAGTGGCAGGTGAACCAGCAGAAGGAAGCATGCTGGTGGGTCACTTGATGATCCTCAAATCCTCTGTAAATGAACCATGAGCTTTGTTGGACTCAAATGCAAGCTGTGTTCAGATTTTGAGTGATGCTCCTGTGTTCTTGCTAGAGTTGTGACAGAACAATTTTTCCAGAAAAATAAGTGTTGAAACTACTTGGGTATCATTTTACCTAAGCTCTGCCTCTGTGAGAGCACAGTTAATGGAGTTGGCAAACTAAGCATGAATATTGTACCATGTCAGTCTCAAGGTTCTCTGTTCAAATGCAAAACTGAGGACAAATGAGAAACCAGCTGTTTCTCATATTAGAGCAGGACAGATTCTCTGTACTCTTCAAAAATTGTGAAGAAAACTGTTTTGCCTTGAGCCTGTTCTGCAGTAATAATTGACTACTTCTTTCTTCATGTATGGACTTGAATTAACTGGCTTGTTCATTCTATGCAGCACACCAGAGTGTGAGCTGGAGCTGTGACTTTGTGGGCAGCTACCACAACTACCAAGCTACAAACTGCTGCTTCTCAGAAGATGGTTCTTTGCTGGCTGTTAGCTTTGAAGAAACTGTCACTGTATGGGATTCGCTTACTTGGGATCTTAAGTGTACATTTTGCCATCCACCTGGAAATATAAGGTACATTTTTCATCTGCTCTTTTGTGTCTCATTTGAACTCTGAGAAAAGAAGGAATCAATTCATAGCAGTCCAAGACCTTGTATATGTTCATAAACATATACACATAAACATTGAATTTATCAGTCTTAAATTCATATATAGAAAATATTAAAATGGCTTTTAGGTGTTGGTTAAAAATAAGATTGAACATTGCACTTCCTTCTTGTTTATGTCTCTTGTAGCTCTCATCCTTAAATCTGTATCATGCAGCACACAAGTAGTGTGTTGATAGCCCTTCTCTTTTCCCCCATTAATCCAGGGGTGAATCAAAGTCCTGGACAAATGTAAATGCAGACAGTTGGTTCATAATTTGTGTATGCATGCATGCAAATGGAAATTAGTTCATCATGCCTTTATGGTTTATTGATATTGCCTGTACTATAAAATAAATATCTTCATCCTCTGTAACCTCTGTTCAAAAATCCATGTTTTCCTGGCAGACTATCCCAGCAATGCTCCATTGCATGCTGTCATGATAAAAGACATCAACATTGTATGGTCACAATATTTTAAAGACTCTTGGCACAAAGAATCATGGCAGCATACAGAGATTTCTCCCTTCCATGTGCTGTGTGTATATTTTTAAGCTTTTCTTTTGTGTGATGAAATCTGTTTTGTGTTGGTCCTCTAAGATTAGAAATTGAGAAATGTTATTCTGAAACTGCTGTGGAGGAAAATTGTGGGAGGCATGTGAGCCACCAGCTTGGTGCAGTGCCAAGTTTTTCCCAGGCCAGCTGCCTCCTCTTATAACCTTTACTATTTGTTATATTAAAAGGAAATAAATTACTCTGGAACTCAAATGTCATTTCTAATTAATGAATTGCTGTGTTATTTGCATAATGTCAAAGGGCTTTGCTTTAATATACAAATTCTGTCCCTTATTAGCTTATTTTAAAATCTTTTATCATTACAAGTCCTAAGGCTGTTCTGTTATTCTCAAACAAGAGACTGAGAAATTAAATCACATGCTGTTTTCAACTGGAGTTCTAATAACCCTTTTTAAACTACTTGACTCATTCTAGTTCCTAAACAATAGTAGGGCTTCTTTAAATATTAAATTATTTTTCAATCCCAGTGTGAATAATTAAAATTATGTATGGGTTTGTAATTTGTTTTAGAGTTTTAAATTCCTCCTTTATATTGGAACGCTGTAGAAACATGTAATCCTTACATATTTATGCACACTTTAAATTATCAGATTTATCTGATAGTTGTGTGTGGAGTTTCATGCCACTTGAGGTGAATGCAAAAAGCAAGCTTTGGATTTAGATACCAAAACTAAATCATAACTAAATGGTTTTTGTGACTTGTGAGTAATTGCTACATAGAAAAACAAAGATGAACTCTGAAGGTGACTAATTTGTTTTGACTTTTTACTTCTGTAGGAACATCTGCTTTGGGAGACTGACATGTTCCAAGTACCTTATTGGTGCCACTGATTATGGCTTTCTGTGTTGCTGGAACCTGCTCACTTGTGCATGTAAGATCAGCTTGAACGTGTGCTAGAGTAATTTATTGCTTGAAATTACTGTGAAACCTTGAAATCATTCTAGTTCAGTTCCAGATTTAACACACTACAAAATGCCCTGTGGAAATGAGATTATTTTCATACTTAGGAGAATATCCTGTCCATGTGCACGTGCTTTGTGTGTGCAGAAATAGATCTTGGGTTAGGTGAACGATAACCCAGTAATAGTAATTTCTTACACTTGTGTAGGAGTTGGTAGCATTTGTGTGTTTTTATTCACCAGGGAATGAGTGGAGCTGCCTCTTCCAGCAGCTAAGGCTCTGTGTGGTGTTTGTTTGACCTTTTGTTTGGCTCCTTTTCACCTCTGCCTCTTGCTGTGCTTGCTTTTCAGTGGAGTGGAGTGCCCACCTCAACGTCGTGGTTCTGCAACCTGATCCCCTTTCTGAACACATTGCTGCAGTCTCATGGCTCTCCAAAGAGTCCAGCTGTAAGTACAAAGCCTTCTTTCACTAGTCAGGATCAGCAGAATTTAAAACTGGGGAAGCACAATTCCTAGAAAAGGTTTTCTTAGAACTCAGACCATGAGAGCTGGAGAGGGACTTCAGTGGGTGCTTGCACCTGTGGGAACTGAGCCATATCTGACAGCAGCATTCAGATAAAGTGTGTTACCTTTTCTTCCAGCTGGTACTTTCAGGTACAGGATATATCTCAGGATTAACCACACTTTCTGGGTGAGGGTCTCAAATGTTTTTGACCCTCTCTTGTAAATGCAGAACTATGCAGCTACATTTTAGAGCTCTGACAATAAATTAAGATTTCCTACAGAAATGTTAATTTCCAAGTGTGTTCTCTGGACTGGAGTATTGTGAAAGGTCCCTTCTATTATTGACTAAAGTTAGCCAGTTATATTCCTGTGAAGTGGTGCTTGGAGGCAATCCTGTCCACCTTTCCTGGCTGTGATATGCAGGGCTTTGACAGCTAGCCAGGAGCATAAGAATTTCCTGATTTAAAAAGAAGATATTTTTGGTTTTGCAGTGTTTGTGTTTAAACCAAGTGAGCCATGGCCAGTCTACATCCAGAGAAATCTTTGTAAAGAAAAGATCCTGCTTGCTGCCTTCGTTCCCAGAGATGAACCTGAAAAGATTAGCTCAGAAAAATACCTTTGGCTCAGAAAATCCCAGCTGTTTTTTCTTACAGATACACAAGTAAGGAATAGTAATTGGTAGGTGGTTCCTGGGGAAAAACTGTTTTCTTTAAAATGGATTGATGGGAATTCAGAGTTCTGCTTATGAGCATAGAAGTTCCTTTTTTGTTTTCATGTCATTGTAAGCTGTGCTTTGCTGAAAGCTTTTAACTGCCAAAACAGCCTAAGATCAAAATTATTTAATGGTTTTCTACTATTCCTGTGAATAGTTTTATGCTGCTTCATTGATACAAGAGACTAGATAACATGGGAACATTGCCTGTGCTGTTTAACTTAAACAAGCACCTAGAAGCTGTATGGATTAGTGCTGATTCTGATTATTCACATGTTCCATGTGATATTCAGTTTCCTTGCCATTTCTGGATGGGGGTGTGGGGTTTTTGTTTGTTTTCCCAAAAAGCCCATAGAACCTTTAGGGCCATTCTTGCTTCTCTTCAGTTTCTTTACAAAATAAAGATGAAGAGATGGTTTTCCTCTTCCACTTGACTGATAAAACTTTTGGGCCAGTTGGAAGCTTCTGTAGGCAAGTTATGTAAATATAGAAAGCAGTTTCACATATGATAACTCTGCTACATCCTTCTGTATTTTAGGAGCTGATGACACTTAGCACAAAATCTCTGGAAGAAAGGCTCACACCATCAAGCAAACAGGTACCTCCCATAGAACTTCTGACTGAGATGGGCAGGGCAATTCAAAATTCTGATGGTTATTTTGTCATATTGAAATTCCCTTTTGTCATGAAAATGCTCACCAGATCCTTACCTGGAGTCACAGGCACTTAGCTGAAGGGGCAGTAATCTGTATTTGCTTATTTTTTTCACAAGAAGTGCTGTTTGCAAAATTTTTTTTAAGTACCAGTGAGCTACTCCATTTCCCCTGGGGGAAAAAAGAATAATTTTCTAAAAGATTCAGGTTACACAAATGAAGCAAAATGTTTGAGTAAGCTCTTTCCTTATCTTGGTTTCTGTAACACTTGGAACCTTGAGTGTGGCCTGAACTATAGGGATGACCAGTTGTCAGTCAATTGTGATTTGCCTGTGAGAAGGAGTTCCAGAATTGCATTCTAATATGTATTTCTGTGGAGAAGTAGTCTGGGAAATTGGATTTTTTTTTTAATTCATTTTGAAGAAGTTAAAACTGTAACAGCAGCATTTGATTGATTTGGTTGGTCAGATAAACTAGATCAAAGTAGAAGTTAGTATCTTTCTAAAACAAAATGCTGTGGGACTGTGGGCATAAACAATCAGTTTCTTTGGAGGGTGGGAAAATAATTTGGTGTTCAGATAAATGTATATTGATGCAGGAAAATGCCAAAAGTCAAGGTGCCATGTTTTGCTTCCCATTGTATAATTGTATCTCTCTGCACATGATGCTGGAGTATAAATGATCTTTTGGTTCTGTGAAATCAGAAAACCCATCCTTTGGTTTTCTGGCACATGCACCACCTTCCATACTTGGAAGTTAACAGGTACACCAGCAAACTAAAATCCAGTGTTCTTGGGGCCAGATTCTGGAGAGTTTTGTAACCCTCTGTGCAGGATTCTCTCCAGACACCTGACAGAGAATGAGTACAAAGAACCACATAGCTCATTTGAGTTAAGTTTGAGTGTAGGCTTTTTTCACTTGGGTTTATTCTGTTTATTTGGTAACTTAAAAGGAGATAGAACTTAGATTTGTGACACTAAAATTCTACTTACATTTTTTCAAGCTGGCAGTAGAAGAAAGTCTTCCTGTGACACCATTTAGTGTGCTGCTGGGAAAGCACAGACGTCAGCAAGCACAGGAGGATACAGACCTTGGAAAACCAGTTGTTCATAATAAGCAGGAGCAAGCTTCACCTGCTGTCAAAGAGGTAGGAGTAATTACAATAAAAGTAATTACAAGCAAAATCATGACAAACAAAGCCATTCATAAAGCTTTTGTTTTATCTTTGCAGCTTTTGCACACTCCAGCACACGTTTTGCCATCTGCTTCCTTCCTCTGCACTATATTTATTAATTCATTGCTCATCTCCAAAGAGAACAAAAGGTAAGAAAAGTTCAAGAACTCTCCTTAGTTATCAAAGTTACTTTAAATTATGTCAGTCTTTGTTTGAAGTGTGAAAGCAGTTTTCCAGCACTTTATCTATTCAGTAATTTAGTAGAATACTTCAGTGTGGTAATGGTCTGGCTATTTAGTATATTGGATCTTTTGTTGCTGTTACTTTTGCTGGGTTTTGCCTAATGTGCTTATATGCAAAACACTGCCTTTTACATTCAAATGTTCTCTATGAATTTAACTTTATTCCAGGGATTTAATGGCTTTTTAGTGCTATTTTGGTTCAATATTAGATTCTCAACTTTATTTGAAATTCCTATGACTTGCTGCATAATTCTTGGTTTCAGTTTCTAGCTACACCAGTAAGTTAGAAGCTTGATCTTAAGAATTGGTTTAGAACTCAAATGCCATTTCTAATTAAGCTACAGAATAAAAGGTTATACTGTAAGCACATCTAAGTTTGGCTTACAGTGCATTAATGCCAGTTTAATAGAGTAGTTAGATAGGTACTTAAAATTGTAGCTTTCTCCTTTGGGATCAAAGGAATGCAGGCACAGGGATTATGACAGTGCTCTTGTATTAGGATTAATATCTTGTCACTTACTCTGAAGCTAGTTCAGCGATTGCATTTTTGTGCCATGTGTTCTTTAAAATGCTTCATTAGACTCTGCCAGGCTGGGGATGAAAGCCTGTCCTTGCAGTCTGGTGTTGGTGTGGATTTGCCAGATGGGTGAGTGGGTGGTTCACAGGGCCAGGGCTCACCCAGGAACAATCACAGCCCCTGAGTGCCCTGGGTTCTGCCCTGTTCTGTGTCCTGGCTTCTGCCACCTTGTGCTGCCACTGCTGCAGGATCTCTGACTGCACAGCACAACAAAGCAGCCACAGAACAGTGGCAGAAATCTAATACATGGGAACTTGCATCTAGTTTCAGTCCTGAAGAATGTGAGAGTTCAGTGACCTGTGTAAATATTTGCACTTGCACAGCTTGTACTTTGACAGCAGTGACTGCTGTGGCTGTGCATTTAAAGATACATGCAATTGTAAGCATTGGGCCCTTGAAGATTGATCACAATTTATCACTGTATATATTATACAGTTGGATATATTATTAGCATTAAATGCTTCTATTTTCCTTGGTAATATGATATTACTGTCTGCTTCTCCATTTACATTTTGTGAGTGATGGATAGTTTGTTAGAACAGAGGGTTTTTAGAAGAGCAGTACTGTTTGTTTTGCCATGCAGTTCACTCTTAATAGATCTGGACTATTTAGACAACAGACACTTGAATTAATACTATTCATTAATGCTTTTTAAATTTTAATAGTTCCATATAATTTGTTGGAATTGTGCTTTCTACTTCAGCACAGGCTTAAAACTCTTGAACTCAGAAGGGAATGGCCACTTTAAGCATCTCTACATTTAGAGAACAAAAAAACAAGCAACCAAAGAATTTTTTTCTTTCCTAATAACACTCTAGGTATTTTTAAGACCAAGTGATCCTTTTCAGATTTGAAAGAGAAGAATGACCTTCTTGAATACTGTCTCATCTACCAGTATATCCAACATTTCTGATCCTGTAGGACTGCAATGTTGTAACATTTGTCATAATGCTGACCTGCCTGCTCTGCAGTTACCTATTATATTTCAAGGAAAAAAAAACTATTTTAAGTTTACTTAGAGGAGAGCTATTTGAAAAATGGCTTGAAATTGAGATTGCAAGACAAGTATAGTAGGTAGACTGAAAGGAAAAAGGTAGAGTGAAATGAAAAAAAAAAATCTTGTTTACTTCTCCTCTATAGTACTGTAGTATGTGAGAGTACCTATTAATTGGATTGTTTCCAACCATCTTCCAGTGCTGAAGAAGTTGCTGATGAAGTAGAAATGGAAAGTGAAAAAGCAGAGGATGATTCAGATGAGGAAGATGTCACAGCAATGGAACAAGAGGATACAAGCCATATGGAATTATTAGGAGAGATGACATGTAAACTGTCTAAATCCCAGGAAAAGGAGCTACGAAAAATAAGAAAAATGGACTACAGCTGGATATCAGCCTTCTAAACAGACATCTTACTTTTTTTATACTGCAAGTTGAAGCTTTGTGGATTAAGTATTCTTTTAAATTTTTTTCAGGTCCTCTGGCCAAAAATTTTATCAGCTTCTCTTTCCAAAGGAATGCGGAACAAGGGGGAGTGATTAAAGTTTTGAAAAGCTGATTCTGCTCTTAGTTTATTACTGATTCTCTGTGACCTTAGAAAATGCTTAACCTGGCTTGGGGGCTCCCCACCCCCTTGCAAGTGTATTTAAAAGGCTAAGAGCAAAACTGAGTTCATTATCTGGCTTGTGATCAGTTAGCAAAGTGACAGCTCAGCTGCTGAAAATCTTCCCCACTGGGGCTGAGTTACTGCTGCCAAAGCAGCAGCAGCAAACGCCTTCAGTTGGTGACAGAGCTTAGCTCAAGGTGTGGCAGGGGAGGTCAGGCTGGTTCTTGGTGCTGTATGCAGGTAAGTAACAAGTCTCCTCCCCAGAAGTTCCTCTCCAGCTGTTGAGACAGATGAGAAGTGGTTTAACATGCCTGGTTAGAGAATATAGATATTAATGGTATCACTTAACTGTAGCAGAGTGTAGAATTGGTTTGAAGTGGTGAATTTGAGGGCCCAAGTGTGAATACAATCTCCATGGTGCTGCAGTATGAAGGCAAGCAGATGCAAATGGTACAGGTCACTAAAAGCCCTGAAGAAACAATATTCTGCTAAAACTATTCAGATTAAAAATGCTGGAGCAAGAACAATCCAACATTCAGTGAAACCTGAGTTCTCCCTACTCTACCTTTCAAACAAAGTGGAGGACCCTTTTCTTCCTCTCCTGTATTAACATGATATAGTGGGAGGCAGTTAGTGGCAACACTTTTAACTTTTTGGGGGGAAATTATCCTATGACAGACAAAATCTGTCACTTCCACCCATGCATAGAAATACTGAAATTCATCCTTAGGCATCAAGGAAAGCAGCTCAGAATCATTTTCCTAGCAGGTTTACCTCTCCCATTTTAACACCAAGGCAGTGTTTGCTCCCTTGCTGTGCTGGCAGGTCCATCAGCAGCTGCCACATGGTTAAACAGGCCCAGGCTGCAGCCAGGGAGGAATGGATGTTGTGGCAGCACCCAGGATGTGGCACAACAGTGACCTGTACATTTAGGAGTGAGGTACTTGGGATGTTGGACCTGCCATGCTGAAGCTGTGGGGGGAGTCTTAAACCCTGGGAGATGGAAACACTGCCGTAGAGACAAAGGCACTGAAAAGAGCTGTTAAAAACAATTCCACCAATAGGTCTGAATGCTGGCTTCAGGAAAAAATAAGCCAAAAACTAGTTTAAAAGTTGTTATAGAAAATTACCTTTTAATTCTATAAATTCACTATCACAGATGTCAAAACACGAATGTGAGGATATGAAGATATTTTAGAAGAAAACATTAGTTTCTGTAAAGGGCTTTGGAATGTCTGCCATGCAACTTGAGTGATGATAGTCCCTTGCACAGTTTATATTTCCTTCTAATCAGACATTAATGTGAAAAATAGTTAATTGATCCAGTTTCAGACTAAACCAGCCAGGGTTAACATAGTCCCATGGCAGCAAGGGGCTCCTGCATGTTCTCATACAATAAAGTCAGGTACCACAGCTCTTCAGACTACCACTACTTCAAACAGTGAGGCACATTTTCTTCTATCATAGATTATTTACTAGGACTAGCATTACTGGGATTTTAAAGGAAAGTTTTTTATAATTAGGTATTTTCCTGTTTAGGCCTTGGTATGCAGAAAAATATCACTTTAAGACCTGTAAAGGTTTTTCAAAGTTAGTTTGCCTGTAAGTTCATGTTTTATTTCTATCACACAGGCAGAGAAGGAAAACACACCCTACCACAACTCAGCCAATTTTCTGGTTTTGCATTTTTCTCCCTTTGTATAACAGCTTTTTAGATAACCTTGTGTGTACCTAAAGCAAAAAAAAAAACCAGCTCCCCAAATGTTAGCAATTTTTATTTCCATCCCTCTTACCTGCAGAGCTGAAACTGATACAACCTTTTCATAACCTTGGACCCAGTGGATTTTTCCCTGAAAGTTTCAACAGAACAAATAGGGAAAATTATCTAAGACACTAACTGACAAATGATAGGTTTTGAAAACCCAGAAACATTAAGAAAGTGCAGGAAAATAAAGAGTAAAAACAATTCCCTCCTCCAAAATATGCACCATACTAGGAAAGGCACACTGAAAGGTTTTGAATTTTTTTCTTAAATACCATCAGACTTCAGCTCTGTGAAGAACAATGTGAGTTGAGCAGAGATCTGTACACATGTTGCAAAAGTGCTGCTTCATAGCCTGCTGTTGTGTTACTGTGTCAGCAACATTTAAGGCTTTAAAGGAGGAAACCTTAATATCTGTTCATGTGGGAGTTTTTTAAATTCACATGAAGGTCAAGTGCTTTCCTGGAAGCCAGGCTGGCATGAGCAAGAGACAATTCACATGCAAGTCAGCATCTGAAGGTGCAGTTTTGTGTTCAGGCAGTAATGCATTGTGTTAGAAATCTTCATCAAGATGCAGTTTTTAGACTTAAATCTTTTGTCATTATTGACTTGGTTTTGCTTTCCCAGCAGCCTGAACATACTGGGATAACAGAGGGCCCTCACTTTGTAGTTCTCTCCATGTATTTCTTGCTCAAGAAGGAAATACATTTCTGGTTACAGTTTTACTACAGTTAATAGGCACATTCTTGATCAACCTTTTAGAAAAGGTTTCTGACTGATACTGCAATTGCAACAATACAGAATACAGAGGGAGGGCTACTACTGATTTGTCTGTGGCTGCTTTGGAATGCTTTAAAACAGTTTTCTGCTGTTCCTTCATTTTTTTTCCTTTTTTATTTCAATCTTGTGTATCCCAGTAGCCATAATCAGTCCTGTATTTACTGTGATGCCCTAAGTCAAATCTTAATTTGATATTTTGCCTTCTGCTTCTTCCTTCTAAAGGCTACTTTACAAGAGTTTATTATTCTTTTATAGAAAGATTTGACACAAAAGACCACAGAGAAGAAGATTGAACTTAATCTCATTATTCCAGTTACATGATAAATACAACAGGTAAAAAAACACCTCTGCAAGATGCAGAGGTCAGTGTTCAATACCTGTGGGTGCCCTGTGCATCACAGCAGGACAGCAACTTCCACAGAAGCAGTCACAGCTTTATTTAGGCTGAGGGACAGACCACACGAGGGTGGCAGGTGCCTAGAAGGGGACTTGTTTACTTCCCAAATTTTCCACTCAGACAAGTGGGTGGATAAACATGAGAGCCTGAAATTCCAGCAGCTATGGCAAGCATTAAAAAAAAAAAATAAATATACAGGCAAGGCTTTATGGAGCACATCATGGCAATGGGCTCTGACTGAGGGGCTGCTCCCCTGAGATTGCTCAGGTGCTGCTCTAAATGCTGCAGAGGTGCCCAGTAATTTCAGCCCATGTGCTCCAGTCAGGTGCAGTTCCACAGGGACTGAAAACCACTGCTCTTCACTGGCATTTTGGGAGGCCCAAAGCAGTTATGAGTTAACAGCAGCTCCAACACATGGCCTTGGTGGGCAGAATTGGCAGGAAGGCCATGAGAAAGGGGCAGTAGTTGCTATGGATTGTGGAGTTCAAGAACAGGAGAAAAAAGCCTGCAAATTGTGCCACGTGTTTTAGGATCACCTGGATCTTTATTTCAGCCAACAATCATTGTCTGGCTGGCCTTGGGGAGGCTCTTGCAGATACCTCAGTGTGCCAAACCCCAGTCTGCTGTGAGCCCTAAAGCACACAATGCTAATGCTAACAGCCAGAATTAGAGCCAGCAGAGAACAGGACAGAGGAAAACAACAACAGCTTCAAATGTAACTCAGAGAAACCTGAACAGACCTTCTGCCCCAAAGCAGAGGAACTGAGGTATATTTATTCTTGACAGATACTAGACTAATTTTGCAAGCCTCTGATAAAAGCCTTTCTATGGTATGGGATCTGTTCAGTGCTTACCTTTTCTGACAGACACAGTTTTTCCTAATAAAAGTAGTTTTTCCTAATAAAAGTAATTTTTCCTGCAAAATTTCTGTGCCATTCTTCATTAAGAATCTGTAGAAAAAAACCTGAAAGCAGGTTATTCTATTTCCTTTAAATAAAATAACATCCCTTATAACTTTTATTTTTGCTTTTCCCTGGTCCTTAGCAACACCAGAACTGTCCTTCAGCCCTTCTTTGGGGTAATTGCTTAAAGGTCAAATATTGTTCTGGCTAATGTGTAATTTCAAGGGCAAAACTAGTCAGAGCCATTTAATACATTTCTGGGAAGTCCTAAAGGCTGTTCTTTCTCTGTTCTGGCTTGTACTCCTTGCTGATTATCTTTCTGGTGATGGCAGAAGCAAAGGCAGCAATTTGTGCATCAGCTAACATCCCAGTGCTTCTCAGCAAACCCCTCTCCCAAAGCAGAATCCCTGCAGAGCACTGGTTTCTGTGGATATCCCAGTTCAGACTGAACAGGGCAGGTTTAGCTTTAGCATTTCCTTGAGGAGTTAAGCAGTAGGCTGTAATGATGTAAACTGGAATTTAGCCAGGGCAGCTAGGTCATTCCCCTCTAAGGTTGCAAAAGACTTTTAAATCATACTCTGAACAGCTCTGCATTTTAACTACTTCACTAACATAAAGGGGTGAGCTTGTCACAGTAGTCTCTTCACAAGATGAAATCATTTTCAGAGGGCAGAAATAATGAACAATATTTGTGTTTGTACTGTAAAGCCAACTCAGGATGAAATCCCTACTCTTCAGCAATCACTGACAAAGCACCCTTTCACTTCATAGTCCAGGGTCACAAAGTCACAAGGCCAGCAACAAGGTAAAGTACCAAATCTTAAAATGCTCCTATAAGCAGTGTTCTGACTTGTATGTGTGGTCTGAAAGTGAATGTAGCCCAAGCTTCTTACAAAGGACTTCTTGTTAATATTGTTGTTAGTAGAGGGAATGAAGCCCTTTAGGTAAATACCATCATGTGGCTGTAAGGAAAGTTACCCCACAGCTCTGGAACCCATGTATCAGCAGTTCCTGAGGCTGTGGTTTCTCAAATGCTTTGAACACGTAAGTGGCCACCATGGAAAGAAGTATTCTCACCTCCCAGCTAACATCTGCTGCATCTGCTGTGCCAACACAAGCTCCCATTGCCTTTGTGGGGAACAGGCTGGGGGAAAAAACTCTGCGTATAGCAAAACCAGATAATGCATGAATAAATAGTTTAAGATGTTCCCAGAACTGCAGTTCCACTGAGAACAGGACAGGACTTTTCTTAAAGAGGTTTTTCTATGCTCAGAACATGAAGTTTTAATGCTATACACCCAAACCTCACTCACATTTGTCTCAGAGCCTGTCCCTTGTAGTAGGAGAGTTGCAACCACACCTAGAACAAACCAAGAGATGTTTGTTTGGTGTGATACCCGAGACAGCTCAGCTCTCATGCAGCAATTCCTGGTTTCCCCTTACACCCTCTTCCTCCTCTCCCAAAATAATAGGTAAATAAACAAATAAAACAGTAGCCAGCAGTTCAAAGAAAATACTTTTAGACTGATAGCATTAAACTGCTGAGGGTGATTGTTCCATTAGCTTCTAAAATGAAAACTGTTGATGAATTGTGAGCTTTTTAACATGTAAGGAATTATCATTATTGGAGCCATGACCTTTGTCTTCTGTTGACCCTTCCAGATGAAGCTGTGTAAGTAAGAATTAGCCTTATCATTCAAGAACAGACATTGCAGCCATCAACTCATTTCTTCATGAGAGCAGCAACAAAGGAATAAGTAGAAGGTAGTGCTCAGAAAAGCAAGAGGTTTGCCAGTTTTTCAAAACAGCTTTCTTATACTCTAGCTCCTTTATTTTAAACTAGCTAAATTATCCAGCCATAAAGCTGCTTATCAGTTACTGCTACTGATGCCTCAACTTATGTTTGTTTGCAGTGCTTAGTTTATTTTATTATTAGATTCGAGACTGTGATCAAAGCTTTGAATAACTTGGCTATTTGATTTCCTTTAGTGACCAAAGGAGTTTTCATTTCTTCCTCAAACCAGTGGAACAAGCCAACAAACAAACAAACTCTCCAACATTATCTGAAATGTTATCTTTTTCATTTTTAGTCACTGACTTCATTATTTTTAAAGTAACTTGGCTCTCTCAAAGTTTGCTAGTCAAAAGCAATATATATTTTACACCAAAGTCAGACAATTCTGTAAGGAAAGGTTTTATTCAGGCTAAGTTTCCCCTGCCCTTTGAGCTTCCTTGGTCCTACTCTCTTCCTTCCTCACAGTCCTAGCTCTTCTGTGGAAGAAATACAGGGAAATTAGGGACATCTTTCACAGTTCTCTTCCTTTTCCACTTGGAAAATGAAGTTTAACATGGCACAAAGTTCATCTTATTTGTTAAAATTATGTAAAAATAAGTTCTCAGTGTGAAAGACAACTGAACCCAGCCTCAGAAGGAGGATCAGAGGAGTTTGACACCTTGGGCTGTAGCCCTGTGACCGAGCAGGAGCACAGGGACTGCTGGGGTCACAGCTGCAAAGACAGTGAAGAGCAGGTCCCAGGGCACATTGCTTTATATATAAAACATTGCTTTAGCCTCCTGGTTTTCCTTGTGAGCTGCAGATTGCTCCATTTCCCCCATCACTTCAAAGAAGGAAAAGTACCAAAAATATAAACACTAAAAAACAGTGCATGAGCTCTTAGTACAAAGAGACTATTTAAACCCTGAAATATCCCATCCTGAAAAGAGGCCTTTTTCACTTGGCATAGTGCAAATGAAAACTGGATTTCTGAGAACTATCACATCTGTAGGAAAGAAAAATTTTCATATTGCTTGCTCCATCAGTCTGTACAGTATGTTATTTCTAGACTGCATATTCTGTGAGTAGGCTCAGGATACAGAGACAGTTTATCTTTCTTTTTCTATGAAATCTACTGGCTGATCTCAAGGATTAAGTGGAAAGAAAAACTCACATCAGTTGCAAAATAAATACCCACTTCTACATCAACAGGTTAAATGAAGCCAGAAAACCACGCTGAATGCCAATCAGTGCAAATCACCTGGAAGCCATAAATAATAACTTTCCAATTAACCAGCAAAGAATGTTCCAAAAAAATCTCAACTCAGAATAATGCAGTGTAAGTAGAACCACTTACAAAATAATTAAAGATGGGCTGAGATAACAAACAGTGGACATTTCCAGGTGCCCCTCTCAGATCAGAGGTAAATCAAGCCACTTACACAGTTCAGGTAAAACAATTCAGTAGATCCTGTAGAAATGCTGCAAAGATCTCTCTATAGATAGATAAATATAATACAACCATGGCTGAGACCTCAGTTTAGAGATGGATACCAATGCAAACACAAACATGTCAAAAAAGGAGAGCTTCCTATTTACATTCCAACAATTTCAGAAGTGCTTAAATAGTTTTCCAGACTAAATACAAATGTGTGATGTATTAACATGGAAATCCTGCATCCAGAGAAATAAATTTTAAGCATGCTTAGCTCTTTGTTAGAGAGAAGGAATCTGCAGAGATTCACAGGTGCTGCTCAGGTTGCAAGAGTAGCGTCAGCAAGCAGAAGAATAGCGAAGGGGAACAGGCTAAAAAAACCCCATTCCTTAAAGCTTTAGGAGAAAGAAACCCAGGAAGTTCTATGCACAGCACAATGTTGCTAGTTTTTCCCATGATTTTTTGGGTTTGGTTTGATCTCTGATGACCACTTTTCATCTACCTGGAGCATTCACGTCCCTTTTCTGTGTGTGTCTTCTGGTGCTGAGCCACAGCCTCCTCTTCACTGGGATGTTCATGGAGAATCTCTGCTCATCTCAATTAACTCCCTGCAGTGCAGCCTCGGGATCCAACAGGGCCAAAACTGACCGAAGGGTTCAAAAGTTGTTTGGGAGGGGAGCGAGGCCAAGGGGGACGCACACAGAGAAATTGCAGGAAGTTTCATTTTCCTCACGGAACCAAGGCAGAAATCAATTCTCTCCTTTTGTCCAACTCCCTCCTAGGCAGTCATGCCAAGTGGGAGAGGCAGCTGCTGTGCCTTTTCCCTGAACTCACACACTGGGCCACCTACAGCACCAGGGAGGGAAGAGGATCCAGATGATCACGCACAATGCACAGGGACAAGAATCTCACATCGAGACCCTGCTGATCTATCGACTTCAAATCTATTCCAAAAAATGGAATCTAACAAATTCAGTCTAGGTCATTGTTCTAAATAAGAATAATTAGGAAAGAACAGGAAGGAGGATTCCTGCAGGCACATCAAATGGACTTGAAAGATTACTAAAATGTCCTAAGTGTTTTATTACACTAATTAGTGAAAAGCTGTTCAACCAGAGATGACCCAAAAACTCTGCATGTGCAACACAGCAGCTCACACCACAGAGAACAACAGATTAAGTTTGACTCTGGGCAACAGTTAGGTTCGACTCTGGGTTTTACCCGAAGCTTAGATTCTTTATTTTTTGTAGAAGATCCTTTTTTGCTTTAAATTTTATTCCTGTAATTATCAGTTGGAGGTTTATAGAACTGATATTAATTTCCTGTAGATTTACTGAAGTCTTAATCTGTAAGAGTTTTCTGTAGCATCTGCTGTTCTTTCTTTCATCTGTTTTGATCCCTGTGGTTGTTTTAATTACCATCTTACTAAGTTTGCTCCAAATTTACAGGACCTTAGAGCGTTACATCAATACAATTTTTTCTTAAAAAAAACAAAAATCAAAGTTTTAGAGAGAAGGAAAACATGGATGGCATCTGGAAACTGGTTCGTTTCTGTTTTGTTTTCCACAAATAATCAGGCTTTGGACATCACATGTGTGGTTCTTATAGGTGAGGCACAGTTTGCCCAAGCAAAGCCCTGACAGGAACAATGAATTTTGCTGTTTGCAATCCTGCACATTTCTCCCATTCCCAAGTAATCAAACAATGCAAGAGAGAGAAGAGTTCACAACTGCTTGCAGTGTATCCAGCCTGAAATGTGGAAGAAGCCATTGTGCTCAGGTTAATGTGCTAAACATTCATTACAAGGAAGCAGACCTGAGCAGGACAAATAGGCTGCCTTCATTAAGGAATGTAAAACATGTCTTGTTACTGACATCTTTTTAAAAGAGATTCAAGAGTTACAAGGAAACCACCTCTAAACTAATGCAAAAGTGGCTCTCATCAAAACAAAGTTTAAAATATTAACAGCTTAACAGAACTCAGAAAACAAAAACTTTTAATTAATTATTTGTTAAAACTTTTTTCTCCATAGGGACAAAAAAAATCGGTCTGTTTAACAATAGGGATTAGGTTAATTTTCCTATCATTTTACTGAAATAATCACTTTAATTGTCACTTTCCTTTAAGTTTCATAATAACTACAGGCTCAGATCTATAGAATTTAGTAATAATGAAATCAGCAGGGTTCCAAGGAAATGATCTCGGGATCTTTAAGTCTTGCTATTTCTCAAGAAATTAGAAGAATAAGAAATTCCATAGCAAACATTCAATTCAAAATGATAAACTGAAAAGCCTGCCTTTTTATTAGATCCAGTCAACACTAATTATTTCTAAAGTAAAATCTGAGTGGTACAAAGCAGCTTTTTTTTTTTTATCCTGCATTCATTTTCCAAATTCAACTTGACTATTCATTAATGAGATGACACTGCAAAGAATGAAATGTGAACCAAGCCATTGTGCAAGTTTGCTAATCCTGTATTTACTTTTTGCCCACAAAAAGGTTAGGTTTTCATGTTCATAAAGGAAAATTAGTTTAAATTAAAGAAAAATCTGTTTAAGGGAAGAAAAACTAGAGTAATAGAAATCTGGAAAAATGAACAATTCAGAAATGCTGAAGTGCTCTCTTGGAAGGTTGTTACAGAGATTCAAACAAAGGGGGCATTTCAGGCTATTTTCTGTATACCAATAGTGAAATAGGGCTACAGTGTGCATAATGCAGATTAGAGGGGTTGAAACTACTGGCAAATATTAGGCAGGTCCAAGTTTTTAGAGGGAAAAAGGTTATCATTGCTTCTTTAGACTAGGTAAAGCCTGTCTTGTAATCCCAGGGGTGTGTGCTGCCTAAATAGAGCACAAACATCATCTGGGGCAAAGGGGATTGTGTGTGGTCGCTGGCACTGGTAGGCATGACAGTCAGCACCAGGATTGTTGGGGCTGGTAAGGCCAAATATCTATTCCATATATGGCACATGGGGCACACTGCAAATACAGTTGTCCCTTTTCTTGACACACTGATGGAGACAAAATCCATCTTAAAAGCCATTACTGGAGGCTCACGTTTATGAATTTTATGGCTTTGAGGGTTACAAACCAAAAGGCAACAACATCAGAAAAAAAACAACCAAAACCCAGTCTGATTTCCCATCCACCTCATGCCCCCAATTCTAAGAGCAATAATATTTGTCATTTGAGATTATGGGCTTTGGAGAAATAGGGTTTGTTAACCCCAAGTGTTTCATTTGCTGAGCTTGTAAATCCCTCGTGCGTAGGGTAAAAACCAAACAACCCTACAAAACAGCTGTGTTTGCATTTAAACAAACATTAATTGATTGAAGTAATGAGTAACCTCAAAGAATGGTTTGGAAAGTTCACAGCATCCGTCAAATGTTTGTAGACTATTAGAAATTAACTAATTTAATTTTCTAGGTACTCTTTTGCTACAGCTGTATCTGGGAGCAAGGGGTGGAAGGCACACCACACTTGTGTGTAATGGTTAGAAATAAAAGAAATTTGAGTTAAATACTCAGAAAAGTTTTCTGCACAGTAAATCTACCTCCAGTGTCCAGAGGACACAGTTCTGATACACTTCTGCTTTTCATTGAGGGGAAGCACTGCAGCAGCAGTCTGACAAGTGGGTCTGGGCTTGTTCTGTTCCTCCACCTCCTGCAAATGCCCTGACACATCCCCCAGGTGTGAGAGTGGATGTTGGGATTTACAGAATGTTCTCTGATTCAGAGGCACATGGCCAGTCCCACCTGAGAGCTTAGGGCAGGGCTGGAGCCCCCAGAATGGCTGGGAAGGGAACACAGCACCCATCACTAATGTAATCCAGTCCCAGGGCTGTCCTCAGGCAGATGAAATGAAAAGATGGAAAGGTAGAACTCATTTCAGATATGTGTAGTACCTCTTCAAAGGAATTTGACATGTCAATGGTATAGTCCATAAAACAAGCCAAGAATTTCTTACTTTCTCAAGTATCACTCTTGTGATGACAGCTATCACTGCCTGGACAGATTTTTCTAACCATTTGTTCCATTCAGTTCTTTCAATGGTGGCTATTGCTGACCTCTGAAAGCAACTGCTTACTTTCAGAGAGGAAACACAACCTTTGGGACTATTTGGTTTTTAATTTACCTACTAAGACTTGACTAGAAAACTGTCTGCCCTTTATTTACACTAAATGTCATGCCTGTAATTAAATTATATTCCTGTAATACATGAGCCAATTACTTCTGAGTTCTTTCCTACAGAAATCATAATTAATGTAAAATGATCCTTTGAACACCCCATAAATACAACACAGGGTGATGTTCCATAGCAAAGAATGTATTTCCTTCAGTATTTTGCCCTGTCTTTAGTTTAAGCAACATCAACTCCCAGCTGGGAGGTAGCCATGGAAATCAGGAACCCTCTGCAATGCATCAACATGCCCAGAAACCACTGAGCTGGTGGCAGCCAAGTCCAAAGCATGTACCTCATTAATTAATGCCAGATTTGGGGATTGTACACTGATTTGCTGAATAAGTTCCACTGCTATTCAGAAAATAAAGTGGGTAATCAGAACCAGATGATGTACACAGAAAATTTTTTATTTCCTTAGTTTAATTTTTCTAAAACAATAGGGCAGACAGTACTACTAAAAAGGATAAAAAGAAGCAATTCTAATCAAAGTTAGCTTGCAATAATGGTAGTTTAGTGCTAAATATTTGCCCCCAAATCAAGCCCTGACTGTACCTCCACAAAGCTGCATGTGCAGGGAAGGTGGAGCAGCAGACCAAGGGACACTGCTAATCAACCAAATCCACTCAGAGAAAATGTTCACTTTGCCAGACAAGTTGTTCCTACAATACCAGATGCAGTGTTAGTGCATTGATTTTTACTAGTCCAAGCAAGATCTGGATTTTTCTCAGTCTCTCTGTGTTCAGAACTTTAATAGCACTAAAGTTATAAATTAGAAGACCCGTTCCTTCCACATGAGTTACAGCACAGAGTCTAATTCAATTTACTGGGACAATTCAGATGCATTAGGAATTACTTACATATACATTTGCAAAAATCAGTAACTTCTAGATCCTTTCAGAGGGTGAAAATGAGGAGAGGAGACAGAAATTTCATGTCAACAAGGTAGGCACCAAGCTGCTCAACCAGCTTCTGGTTTTCCAACACCACATAAGGGGTGAAGGGGTTCCAAAATGAAGCACATGCTACTAGTGTATAAAACTTGATGACATTCTTTATCTCCCCAAAGACCTGAGCTCCTAGATGTACCAAAAGAAAAGCTAATTGGACAGCAGCTCAGCTGCCTGTGCCTACAGCCACATCCAAGCCTACAAACAATGCTGCTGAAGTCCATGAGGTCAATCAGATGGAGAAGTTGGGCACAGAGGACCCTTCTGCTGAGCAAAAGTCTCAGCTGAACAAACAGTGCCTTGATCTTGGTTCATGCCTGTAGCACAGAACAGCTCAAGGTACTCAGGCAAGTAATTATATTTGTACTCTGTATTTGCTAAGGTTGCATGGCTTAGAAGAATTTACAGCTTTGGAATACCAATGCATATCTATAGATGCTTTTTCACATTTTCCATGATAAACATACTTCTCTATCTGCTAGCACATGGAATGAAGCCTTTCTCAGAGTCATGGCAGGCATAGGTTATATATGAGGTATGGGTTACCTCACATCCCTGGGCTGCACTGTTTCCAAGTTACACACACATTACCAGCACAGCAGGAGCTGTTCTCTACTGCAGCACTCCTGACAAGGAGCTGAGGCTTGTAAAGGCAGTGGGAAGCTCAAACCTTTTCATTCTAAGAGACAAATGATAGCACACATCCACAGGCCTGAAAGGGAGGCTGCCACCAAAAGGATGAGGACTCTTGCTCCATGGCACTGAATTAATGTGTAGTTTGATATAAACTTTCTGGATCCTTAGGGAAGTTGGCACAAGATGTCACTGCAATATTTCAGTGGTCAAGGAATTTATGAATCATAAATTATGAACAATTGGGAAAAAAACCCAACTCCCTGAAAACCCTTAACCTGTGTCAGGGACTTACTAAAGACTTCTTTCCTGGGATTATATGGGTAACTATCTGCATTACCAAACAATTTAAGGATTCTCTATTGGAGAATTAAGGATCATGTTAACAAACTTGTTCTGTGTATCATATGGTTGAAAAGCTTTTAAACCTACAGCCTTTTAAAAAATCTGAGGAAAAAAAAAGCTGTTCTGTATGAATGTAAAGGATTAGGAAAATTTTATACTAGATTACAGTCTCTTACTACACATCCAGCTGGAGGCACCAGTGCTCGAGTGAGCAGCAATGCCTCCAAGCACACTGGTGATGTTTAAATACACAGGGTTTGCCTTCACTTCTGGAGAAACTAAAACAATCCCAATTAATAATCAAAAGCTTCCATAGCAGATAAATAGTGGTAGATTCAAATTATCATATGAAATGAGACAGTTTTGAGGCCACATATCCCAAAGACTAAAGCTAAAATCATGATCCATAACTACTCAGAATGCTGATCTTGCATGGGACAATAATGTTGCTGTGGACAGTATACCAAAGCAGTTTTGTTTCATCTTTTCTCATTTTTAATTTCTCATACATGGATTTTTAAATTCATATTCTGCCATGTGAAGTACCTCGTCTTTTAGTAAAGCTGAAAAACATGCCAAACTTTGCCCTAATTCTAAGAACATACTCTCCAGATCAAAATCATATGATTTGAGGGTCATTTTTTTTATTCCTTAGCCATTACTTGTGGTCATTGAACCAGTCCCAGCAGTTCTCTGCTTCTCACAGTACCTAAAGTGGTGAGAAAGCTGACACAGCACATAAGCTGTGGCTTGGATTGCTTAGAAAAGGGGATCTCTCATGCTTAGCAATCCTCACTCGTGCAGGGAAAGGACAGTTTGACTAACCACAAAAACAAAACAACTATTGAGTAATGTGCAGTCTTTGTTTTAGTGCTCCCCTTCCCAATTTAACATGGACTTTTCTGCAGTTTTTCCATTAAGTTCTTACCTCACTTATTTAATTATTTTGCTAAGGAATTAATCACACAGTAGATAAAGTGAGGGATGGTTCTGTTATTTCAGTGGAATATATTCCCACAAAGGCCTCTGGAGCCACAGAAAGGACCACAACAAGAAACACAGACAATCCTTAATAATTTACTTCCTACAAAGCACACCTTGTGATGTGTGGCTTCATACTGCAGAAGCTGCCAAAAAAAGCAACTTTTGTTTAGGATAAAATCTACTTTTTGGAAAAAAACCCATTGGAAAATAATGGAGAGGAAGGATGAGGTGGGCCTTTTACTGGGTGTTTTATCTTCAATTTGTGGTGTGTGGTAACTGTATGACTAAGAAAAAAATATACTTTTTTATTTAAAAAAAATTACCTGTACCAAGGATTTAATACCATGTTTGAATTCCAAAGACACTCAGAGATTAATACAGCATATACATCTCTCAAACTGCACTTGGCTAAATTAATCACAAAAGCAGCTTTAGAGTGTCTGGGACCTATACAAAACAGGAAAAGTATTTCCTTCCTCCAGCTCCCCAGAGCTGGCTTTTTTCATGGGACAACATGTATTTCATAGGGCTGGGTGTGGAATCAGCTCTCCTGCCCTCAGCAACACCACGTAGCCATCCTGCCCCAAAACCCATTGTGAAAGAGAAAAAAAAAAGGGAAAAAAATGCAGAGCATGCAAATTCACCCCACCCACCAGTGAAGGAGAATAAGGGAATGATGACTTCCACTGGGCTCTAGTTGCTAGAAACAATTTAAGTGTTGAAGTTATTCTGGCCCTTACTACAGAAATTGGCCCTCAGATAGAGCCACTGGAGAGTGACACATGGGAGAACTGGACTGTGCAAGGGGGTGCATGGAATATTTGTTATTCCCCTTGGATTTGGCTCCAGCAAGTCTTTCAGTCTGAACAAACCAGTCAGTCTGAAGGCAGGCAGAGGTGTCTAAGGCAGTTGAAGACCTAAGAGGAAAGCACACTTTTTACTCCTTGGACTCCACTTTTCTTTCTCTTCCCTAAACACCTCTCTTGGCCTGGAAAGAAATTCATCCCTAAGTACAAAAAGAAAACATGGTGGCTTAAAGTAAAACCATAAAATAGAAAAGTTAACAGCACTGAGTTACAAAGAGGTAGATGCTAAAAAGAAATCTTTATTTGTTGGTCCTGACTGGGGTTTTACTCAAGATGGAGGTTTGGGGCTGAGGAGAGAGGATTCCCTGTTCTGAGAGGAGCCTTTGCCCATCTCAGTCACACAAGAAGGGGAAGACACAGTTATTTATCTGCAAGAGCTGACAGCCCTGATCTGGCTGTTACTGGTGCAACAGCAGCCTGGAATGCAAAACACTTGTGCTGCCTCAGCTCCCGACCACAAGAAGTATAAAAGAAAACAATTTTTGCCTTAGTTTTGTTCTTGGACATAATCAGGACCCAATTCCATTTAAAAACCACTAAGTATTGTTGCCATCTTATTGCAGGGGCTCCATATGTTGTCTCCTTATCACAAAAGTTCCATACCTTCCTGGTGTTTTTTCTTGGGCAGCTCCTCCAAGCACTGCCTCTTGCTTCTTCACAAAACAGCCACTGACCCCAGTTCCCTTCTCACCCAGCCACCCCACTCTTTTATAGCACTCTTCCTCTCATCTGTGGGCCTGTTAAAGTCAGGCCTGTTCCTAATCTTTGATAATTGGCCCAGCTGCAACTCCTTAGGGGTGAGATTACTTTCTACACTATCTTTATTTTCTTATATTCTATCCTCCTACAAAGTCTAAAGAGCCATTTATAAAGAGCTAGAGACAAAATTAACACTGAATATCAACTGCACTCATCTGTTGTCCTAGGGAGGCAAAGAGCTTCCTGAAAATACAGACACAAGGGCTCAAATGGGCAGGCTAGTGTAAATTCATTACAGAAGTGAAGCCATTTTAACCTTCCCAGAAAAGAGAAACAGTTGGTTCATACAAATTGTGGACTGAACATGAATTTCAAAAGCAGACAGTTCACAACCAGCCTTCAGCAAATAATGTGCAGAAACAGCAATTTCACAGACAGAACTAAGAGTCCCACAGGACAGGAGGGCCACTGTCACCACGGTGACAAACTATACACAGTTACACCAAGGGATCTCAGACAAGGCTTCCAGCTGTTCCATGATCCAATCAGCACAAATAAAATATTACAGTCCCCATTTTTTTACTAGTTAACACTGAACTATTCTTTTGAGGAAGAAGCAAACTGTCTAACATGGATCAAAAAATTTGGGTTCTCTACATTCAACAGCTGTCTCTGTTGATAGAGTCTTACAGTAATTTTTTTTTTTTACTATGAGTAATCCCATTTCTGCTTTTAATTAGTTTTCCAAGTATTTTAATTGTATCATAAGGGGAATGAAAAGAACTTGTTCAGATAGCAGTTTAGACCATTAAATAAAAGACAACAGGCCTTTTTTTTTTTCAAAACTAACTCATAGGAACAATATAAGCAGCAAAAAGGGTCCTGAGAGGCAAAAATAAAAAATGTGGGATTAGATCACCCAGACATTTCAACTGAAACACTTGGAGATCCATCAGACCATAATCACACCGCAATTACACAGCAGTTTAGGTGTAGAGATGACTGCTTTTACCATTCCCTGCAAAAGAAGAAGGAATTGGCAAGAATTCTTCTTCGGAAGCAGCAAACCATATTTTCTTTCTGGCAAGCAGCAGAATTATTAATGTTTGTAAAGTATGTCAAGATCTATCAATAGAAAGTGTACCAGGAACAGAAAACACATCACCACCCATGTGTTACAGAGACCTCCCTTAACCTCACTCCTTTGAAATCCAGCTTGAATTAAGAGCGACATAAAACTTTGATGTAAAGCAAATAATTGTTCTGCTTAAAATACAAGCTGGTTTTGTGCTTTGAAGATGTGTGGCAGTAAAGAGAGGGAAGTCACAAATGATTTCCATGGGAAACATATGACTCCACTGCACTCCTATCATTGCTCAGACATCTACTCCTGGCTCTTCTGTTTACACTGTGAAAGGATGTGAAACCTCAGAAGTATTAGTTCTTGTATATTTACATGCCATGAGCACAATGAATTTGCTGGGTCCCAGGGGCAAATCATAGAGCATGCTTATTGCTAGAATCAGAGTGCACTAAACTCAGGTTTTGATCTATTAAAATAGACTATTTACAGCAAAGGTTTCCTTTCTCAAGGAACTTCCCTTCAAAAATATCAAAAATTTTTGCCCTTGTAGAGTTTGATGCTACCTATATGCTTAGATAAGGTTGCACCTTTTTGCACAGTGCACTTACTGTGGTTTTGGTACTGAAGCTGATCAAGCATAACCCATTTTCCTTTGAGGTTTTCACCAGAGAGAACCACCAGACTCACCTGAGAAACCCACATTCCCTGTTTGCAGAGGCACAGGTATTTTCAGGAGTTATAAAAAAAATTACATATCTGATGCTGTACTAAAACAAATTGAGTGAAAAATAATTTCCATTCACCAAAAAGAAGAGAAAATACCTAATTTTAGCAGATGACAGGTAAGGAAATTTATTCTTACAGCTCTGTAGGCAGACAGAATAGGATTTTACATACCTCACTGGATTTTTGTGCTGCTCATTTTACACCACTCACCTCTCAAAGTGCCCAAACATCTTTGCAACATCTTCTTGCTCAGAGCCTCTTGGCAATCCTCAGCCATTCCACAGTTGCTGCCAGCCATCCCTACCTTTCTGACAAGTGTCTGCACCATGTAAAAATGACTTTTGGTCCAAAATACCATTTCTACAAATCCAATTTTTAATCAAAATTTTATTTGAGAATCCCTTCTTATCCTAGAATCTGAAGTTACTTGAAGTTAATATTGTGCATATATTTATGACTCATTAAATATTGACCTTCCCTTTAAGTTGGTCAGGTTTGGTTTTAATTTTTAAGCCTCTGTTAGGGAAAAAAGTGACTTCTCTGAAAGAGTGCAAACAAGAGGTGGGGGTTCATTCTAGACTAGATGCAAGGTGAAAGAGTGCATTAGTTCTTTTCAAGGGCAAAAATAGAGATCATGTGAGGAATGTGCCAACTTTCCATAAATACCCAATGGACAGCAATTCAAGTTCCTAATTGTATTTCTGTTTTTCCAAGGACAGGAGAAAGAGAAGGACTTCAAGGAAATGAAACTCTTCAAGTACAAGTATCAGCACAATTACATTTGCAATATCTGAAAAACATGAGTTTTTCTTTCTAAGGACAGAAATAACATGTTCTAACAAGTGACCCTGAGGTAAAGGGCACCACGTGAATTTCCTGGTTCACTCAGAATTAATATTTTGGAGTGCACAGATTCTCATATAAAAGGCACAGTAAGCTGGATAGGCACTGGAGCAGGTTGTTCAGTGACTAATGCATCCTTGCTATTCCCAGCCTTGGAAAAAGCAGATGAATCTGCTCTCCAGCACCATCTTCCTTAGCAGTGCCTGCATGCAAGACATTTATTTCATGGCTGAAGTGAAGCTCATTGTGTAAATTAAGCATGGACCTGGCACATTGCAGATGGTGTTTCACCCTGCTGATCTCATAACCACATCTTTTCAATGGGCATAGAAATGTTTTACTGTACCCTTCATCTCTCTTTAAAGAAGTATTTTGTCAGTAAATTAGTATTCAAAGCCTAACAAAATAAAGACTACTGATTTTCTTTCAAAATTAGCTTAATCTTTTCCAGTTAGATACACTAAAACAACACTGAGCCTGTGTCACACTGTGTTTAGAGGTGCAGTGTGCCAAGGAGGATGGAGGGGAAAGTGGGGATGGTGTGGGCAGGAGCTCTGAGACATTTCTTAACAAACCCCTGTAAAGTGCTGCTCTACCACTTATGTGGAAGCTCAGGGGAGGAAAAAGCTCAAGCTTGGATATCAAGCTGAAGATGTCCAGCAGGTTTGAATTTCAAAGTAACCTTTAAAGGTGGCTAACTCCCAGCTCATAGAGAGCCTTTGTATTAACTCTGAGGGCAGGACAGCTGAAATTTTCACCTTGTTGGTGGTTTTTAGGTAGAAATTACCAGAATCCAACAATTTTCTGTTGTTTTTCTGCAAAGGGTGATGAATAACAACAAACTGTTCTCAAAACATGACAGCTTCTTTTATAGTGTTGGTTATTACAGAAAATTTTTCTTGTGTCCACTCCTACACCTCAGCCAGTGAACAGGACTGAGACTGTTTGGAAAACTTCAATTTTTCACTTGCAGTCTCTCAGCCTAAACTGTGCAGTTTTCCTGGCTTTTGTTTAACTCAGGAAACAGAGCCTATAAGGTGCACTGTTACAGCCAAAGGGAGAACTCATTATTTGAATTGGAGTGCCACAAAGCTTAAATCATTCTAGTGATTGAAAAGAAACTTCCAGAAAAGAAACTTGAACTTGCAAAAAATTTTAAAATCCTAGCAAGCAGATTATAACTACTTTACCTCAAAACAACAAATTGCTAAATTGCTTCCTACTTAAGGTGATATATTATTGTGTTCTGCAAGAGCAGTTCTGTGACTTGATAATCAGAATTCAGGCTTGTGATACTTAATGAAATTCAAAAAATGTATTAGTAGCAATAAACCTGTCTGACAGTAGAAAACTTACCCTTCCTGACCCTGTGAGAACTCGTAGTCCGCAGTCAGAAAAGTGGATTGTTACTCTGTGGTCAGCTCTAATTGTCATTCTGATAATACTTTACCAGTAAGACACACAAGGATTTTAGTTCCTTCTCCTTCCTAAAGGTGATAGTCCAAGCAGGGAATCTGTGCAAAGTGCTTGATGCAATAGTTTAAAATAAAAGTTTACTTGAAAAAAAACTTTTTAGGTCTCAAATCAATAGACTTACCACATTTGTAGCATTCAACCTTTTAAGTTTTTATCCTTCTCATTCTAATAGTAAACATTTACAGAATCCAAAAATCAAGTCCAGTGGTAAAGGCAATATTTTTTTTTATCTTTGAAATGCTGGAAGATCCTTTAAAGATTTCCCCCCATGTTCATTAAACACTGTTTAATGTGTTTACACCACATCCAAGTGAAGTGATTTCAGTGCTTACACCAGAGGCTGTTTGATTTTCCAGGCATCCAGAACCACTGGCATGTACAGTTTGAGTAACAGGATGTTTCACACAGAATAAAGCTAAAGCAGGTTAAAGCAAGGCACATCCCCTGCCAGAATCACAGTGTGTGTTGGTAAGGGACTTTCTTACAAGGAGATAAAAAGGCTGTCACCACTGAGGAATTTCATGAGCACATTTACTAAAAGAATCTGAAACTACTGCAAGATACTATAAAATAATTACCAGTGTTTCTGATAGAAGGACCTGTTTGAAGTGTTTGCAGCTTCCAATGAAATTTCAATGCTTAAGGAATTTCTCAAGGAGCAAACACAGCAGTTTTGAGAGCACAGTTGTAGTTTTTTTCCCCCATTAAGAAAAGATACAGGTACAATGTCAAATGTCCTCCATCAGCTTCCCAGAGTCTGAAGCAGGGAGATGTTCAGCACAGCTGTGGCAGGGCTCCAGCAGTGGTAGGAGGAAAGCTTTGTCCTGCCTGCCAAGAATGTCAGGCAGGAGATGGAGAGCAGCAAGCTGAACTTTGCCTTACATAGTGGCTGACAAGGCCAGAGGTCTGTACAGCTTTCATATTTTCATTTGGCTTTCCTTGCTTACAGAACTGTTAACTCTGTGGGAATCCAGGGGGAAAAAGCTTTCATTGTCAGTAACTAATTCATACTGTGCTAAGCCTGTAGTCAGAGGTCAGCTCTCACTCTGGTACCCAGCCACTACAGAATTCTTTTAACATACCTTCTCAAAAGACTTCCACACACACCACATAGTGCCTGACAGGGTGGATTTATTCATCTCTTAACTGAAAGAGCTCTGATTTGTCAGAAACACACAAGAGAAAACCTCACATGACATGTCCCACATTTGTATTTCACTGCTGAAGTTTTTCACCTTGCTCATGAGCAGCTGAGGGAACATGGGACCCCCAAACCTTCAACAGCCATTTTCTTGCTACCTTTACCAAAGGACAACTTATGTATTCTTGGAAGAGTTTAATTTTGTTAAAAATTTCTTGGTTTGTTTCTATTCTGGTGCCTTGACATAACACTCATTCTTTCAATTCCATTTTCATAAACCTTTTACCCCTCTAATATACAAATGACTGGGCTGGGGCTATTGCAGTAAGGAAGTTTTGGTGGGAATTTGGTTTAAGTCACAGAACAGCTTCAAACAAAATACACAGATTTTCCTCTTCACTGTAGTAAAGAAAAACAAGTAAGTAAGTTGTTGGGGATCTGACATTTTATAACATTTTAATGTTCTACTTTGCAGAGTTACTCTTGTTTAGAGGTAACTTTGTGTAAGGCTCAGTATTTTGTCTTTCCCAAAATATATTTTGGAGTGTGTGTTCTTTTGTTGTTAATTTTTTGCTGCTTTTGCCAAGAACATCCAAGTGCTTGAAGCTGAGTGAGGTCCATGTGTTTGGGATGTTTTTCACCCAGCCAAAAGTCTCTTTTCCCCCAGCCCAGTCACTGAATCAATATCTTGTTCCACTGACTAATGGACACTTAACATTAGTTCTAGATCATGGAGTGAAGCTGCAAAGGCATTTTGGTGCCTGACTCCCATGTGTACAACAGGAATCACTCCCTCCACTGAGAACTGTGCTGATTATTTTTCATCTTTTCAGCAAGCACTGCACTATCAGGTTGGATTCTTTCCACCTCTCATTGCCAGCCCCTCCCTGCAGAGGAAATACCATGAAATGTTTTTCCAGAGGAACATGTTTGATTTCACAGATACTGGAAGTTGCCCACACAGGCTCTTTTCCTCTCCGTGCAAGGAATGGGCTGAACATGCCAAGGGGCATCAGATGTGCTTTACCCTATTTCCTGCCTGAAAACTGTGAAGGAACCAGGAAAGCTGTAGCCAGGAGGCCAAAGGGTTTTCCCACAGTGCAATATCAAATCAGGGTTGTTCCCAGGGAAGGTCCTTCACATGCTATGGGCCAGTAACCACTGAGATGGCAGGATGGGGGAGAGGGGATCTGTGTAGTGTGGATAAAGAAAGGGGATTTAAACTGCTCAAGTTTCTGTCATGGGAATTTTGTTTCATTTTTAGTTCTGATCAGCATATTTATGGCAAAGGCAGCAAGAACACTGCTTGCTGCTCATGAAGCTGTATTTCTCCTAGACAGAGTGAACATGAGTGGTGCACCCCTGACTGCAGATTAAACAAGAGCTTCTCACACACAGCCAGAATTCAACTACCTTAAAATGCAGGGTTTCTCATTATACTTATGTTCACACTTACACTGCCAGTTCAAATTTCCAGCCTTACAGCTGACCTCTGACGATTTCATCTTTTTCTTGACAATGTCAAATGAGTAACTGCAACCAGAACCCCAATCCTAAAAAGACATACAAGTTGGTATTAATAGCCTTGAGAAGACTGCTAACCCTCCTACCTGCATGCAAAGTTAGTAAAACTAAAATGGTTCAGAGTTGACCCTGCCACGGTTATATTGTATGGATTTCAGCGATCTTTAATTCAAATTAACCGTCTCACAAGAATTAAAGTTTGGTAAAGAGCCCCACAGATAATTCTATTCAGCAGGAACAACTTTAGTGATCACTGTATCCATTGACTGAGTTCTCTCACTAAATTGTATAACCCAATGTTTTCCCATACTGACTAATAAGTGATGCATTAATGGAATTACTATATAACCACAGATAAAGGAAGAAAGGAAAACCATTACTAAGAAACATGTGATACCATGAGTCTCAAAATACTCTTGAGATAGGTCTGCACTACTTGCTGGCTAAGAAACTGCTGAATCATGCCCTTAGACTCATACCAAAAATAGCATTGCATTTGGCAAAGCACACACAAGCTGTTAACATTCCCTATTGTTCCAGCCTGATTAGCTGTGGGTTACAAAGGATGAAAAAGCATTCTCTTACCTTTTCTGTCTCCTTGAGAGAAAGAGGATAGCAAATATGTTTTCTCCTACAGTAGTTCTCCCTTTCACAATATCAGCTTTTAACAGGAAGTTCCCAAAACTTTTCAAAGCATTCAGTGAGCTCCCTGCATTTAACACACCTCAGAACACGTGTGTCTTCTTACCTAGAATTGATGGGTAGCAAATGTCACTCACCTCCCAGCTGTACTTCTCCCTGGTGAGACTGATTTTCTCAGTACATGATCCAGAAGTTATTTCTTAGAACTAAGGGGAGAAAAGAACATTTCTTGGTCATTTAAAGACTGTATTAATATGAGGAAAGTGATTCTCTCTGAGATCTAGGAAAAAGTGACTGCTTAATGCCCTTAATGAGGAGGGAAAGGTTTTAAAAAGTTGAGTTGAAAAGCTCCAGCTGGAGTTAATTATGTTCTGTAAGAGGCTTTGTAATTACTGTGTTTCCTGGCCTTCAGCATCATGTAGGTGAATGGACAGACCAGAGCTGCCTTCTGAGCTTCTCTGTGTGCTCATTACCCTCTCCCTCATTCCTTGTGGCCTGGAGTGCCAGAGCCCTGGACTGAAGTCCTGGGTTTATCAGCAGCAAGGGTGCCATGCAGGCTGCTGGGCTGGACTTGGGCACTGTGTGAGGTGGCTGGACGCCCCTCTCCCAGCAGCACAGGTGCCACCCTCTTTCCAGCCCCATGCCAGCGTGCAGGGCCTCTCACTCTGGCCCTGTTGTACTGCAGCTGCTGCCAGCCTCACCCTGGGAGTGCTAAGGACAGGAATAGAGATAAGGGAAGGAATAAGTCAGGTAGAGCAGCCTCTCATCAGAAGTGCCAGGGGACATCAATGCAAAATTGTACAAGGAAGACTAAGAAGGAAAGACATATTTTCTCAGTGTGAGAGTGCTTCTTCCCACCTCTCTTGCTGACTTAACCTCTCCACAGTGGCTGACTGCCATCCACATAGTATCTGACTATTTAAAACACCTTATAAGAAAACCAGAAAATGTATTACCCTTTAACCATCTGCTCTATTACCTTTACCCAAGAGTTTGGGTCTCACATTAAGAAACATTCTCATGCCATTTTTAATACAAGAGGGGTAAGAAAAACGTCTGTGGTGCCACAGCAACTTGAAGCTGCAGCTCTTGCATTTTATCTGTAACTTACCTCTCATTATGTAAATTTTCTTACAAATAAAATCCATCTTTGAAAAGCAAAATAATCTCTAAGCAGGAATAGATGGTGGCCCAGCTCCCCAGTCTCTGTGGAGGGCAGTTCACTCAGAAAGCAGAGGGTGGTGTTGCCAGAGTTTCCTTTACAGAACTGGAACCTGTGGGAGACTCACAAGTCTCTCACATGGGGTCTGTGGAAGAGACAGGCTGAGTTAATTTGCTGCTTTTGCAAAGCTGCTGTATTCACATGGCACAGGGGTTATAGGTACTCTGTGCCACACATTTCTGCTATACAGAATGAACCCTTAACACATGATAATCACAGTTAACTTTGTGCTCTGTATTTCTCTCAAGTTCACAAGTAACTCACTGAACTCTTCAGCACAGATCTAAGTATTCCTCTTGGTCTCTGCTTGATAGGCTGAAATCCTTTTTGCTGAAATCAGTCAGAATCCTTTTTGCTGAAATCGCCAAACACATTTTGCTTCATGATCCTAGTCTTTTAGATTTCAACAGCAAGTAACTGAGACATTCAGAATGCAGAAAGGGTGATCCCCTGCAGTCACTGAGCCTGAGACACAACCAACCTGTAATAATCAGCTTTCAGTCAGTGTCAGTAGGATGGTACACAACTCTCTTAGTCCAGCTAACTTCAGAGGCAGCAGGAGGATCTAGAGGCAATTCACTGTAGGGGGACCAAGTGATGCTTCAGACTCAGGGACCAGGGAAAGATGGGAATGTTTGTGGAATAAATTGAAGGGTGCAGCAATTTAAATGACTAAAAGAGAGGTAACCTCATGAAACCAATAATCCTTAATCTGCAGCATGTCCTGTGTCACACACTCCTGCTGGGCTGCTGCACTTCCTTCTTCCTTTTATCATCCCAGGCTCCCATGCCTCTCTTTTTATCAGTCTTACTTTGCTTCTCTGTGAAACCCAGTCAGAACTGTCTTGCACACTTCAAACTAAAGCCTGTACTTCAGCCTCCAGGACTGGCTTGCTTACTTTCCCCATCTTGTTGCTTTGTGATTGTAGCCAAACTTCTGGCATAATTTATTTAGAATGATGTAACTTAAAAATCACTGAGTCATCCTCAAGCACATCTAATAATGCCTTGTATCACTTCCTCAGGATGGTCTTGAGAAACTGGTCTTCTCCCTTTTTATTGTCATTCACAGAGGTAAGCAAAGCTAGCTAAATAAAAATGCACTGTAGGAATTGATACAGTACAATTGATACTGACTGAAGTGAAATACTGAAGTGAGATATTCCTCACTATTTTATTGCTTAAACTTTTACTCAGTAACAGTTTTCACAAGCAGCAATATATAATGACTAAATTGTTTTTAATGACAAGCAGGAAAGCATACCAATATCCTCCTATTCTGAAATATTAGCAAGGAGGATTGGAATTGTAAATTTTGTTACTGATTTTGTCCTTTAGTAAAGAGAATTAGAAGGCCAAAATGGTAATAATAATTCTCTGAATATGCATTTTTGTTAATTCAGTACAACATTTGCTTGTTGTCCTCTCCCAGTGTGAAGGTTCTCGGAATGTACAATAGTGTATGGAGATCTTTGCAGAATTACCTCAAGTAATGCTGAGGTATGATCCCAAGCAATGCTGCACACCTTAGGTGAACTACAGAAATAAAAGTTGCTGTTGCCTTGGCCACCACGTTTGGCACTAGGTCACAAGGGTAGTCCATGAAAACCACAGAGAACCCTGCTGGGTGCCCCATGCTGGCTGCCCTCTTTATCCCTCTTTTCTGGTGTTAAATTTGTCAGTGCATACAAAGTTATCTTCAGCAAATACGTGACGCACTGGAAATGTACAGACTCAGAAACCAGCACCTATCCTGAGCACACAGGCACAACCTTCATGGTGTGGAGATCTGTGGATATGGAGGAATGTGGCAAGGGTTGAGGAGAATGCTGACCTGTGCTTCAATTCCTTTGTGACATTTGAGAGGATATGCCAGAAAGTGCTGAGGTTACTCACATGATCTTCCAGCACTTCTGTTTCCATGCTCTGATACTGATCTAATCTCTGTCCTCTGTGACCAAGTGGGAAATGCCAACTAGACAGTGGAGGCAACATGAAAAAGAAGTACAAAATCAGCCTGAAGTTATAGCTTTCTGCTGAACAACCAGCTATCAGCCTTGGTCTCTTCTCTTTGCTCTGTTCTATTTAGATAAGACAACATTTAGATTTTATCACAGCTAAGCAGATAAACTGAATCTGTACGTTCCTATATAACCCCAAACTTCAACTGGTAACCTGTACTAAAAATCCAAGTAAATAAGCCATGTTACCATTTTCTTACTGAAAATTTACTCTCTGTTAGCAAAGCAGAACTGGGTAAGGATTCATTATTTGTGGAGGGAGGACATACCTAAGCAATCACCTTAAGAAAAGGACAATCTCTCTTTTTTTCCAATCTGGTTGCCTTTGGTGTGAAACCAAAGACTAGGCCTCCTCAGGTCTGATTCTGCTATTCACAAAGTCCGTTCCTCCTTGGGTCCACACAGTCACAAAAAATAAAGAAAATAGAGGAAACAAACAGTGGGAGAACAGTTTCTTTTCCCTCTTTTGGCTATGATGAGTGTAATGACACAGATTCAAAGGAAGGAATTAAAGGTGATGAGGTGTATCTTGTTCCTTTGTAGCTACTGTGAATTTTGCATGGAGGCTGGTGGTATCTGCCAGCATCAGGCACTAATCAGAGCAAGAAAGAAAAGAACACAAAAAAGCCAAAGCATGACTCTACTTCTTTGGCAACTGAAAATCTCTGACAAGGCTATCCTTGGATAGTAAAGGCATTAAAATTATAGCTAAAGCTCCTTGGTGGGTGAAAGATAAAATGGCTTTATAGTAAGATATAAGAGAAACATTGTCTTAAAATGAAGTAAATAGAGGCTTCCCAACAGATACAAATTTTCTTGGTATTCCAGAGGGGGAAGAAACTTTTCAAAAGACAATCAGGAGATGTTCTTATAAAAAACCTTTCTCCCTGGAGAAGCATTTATTTTTTTTTTCTTTTTACATTCCTTTGATGTGCATATCCTACCAGTGCTATTTTGTGCATTTCTCTCCAAGAGCTGTTTGTATATGAAGTGCCTCACTGTGTGCAGGGGCACACAAAGATTATGCTCAAGGTATCTGTGGAGTGAAAACTGTGAAATTTGCAGGGGGTTTGTGCAAAGCAGCTGTGTCTGTGCTTGGACAGCCACTTAGGAAGCCCCACAGCCTGGATGGGCTGCTTGATGTCTCTTTGCTCCCATCAGGCATGGCTAAACAATGCCAAGGTCAGTACAGGATGACAGGGAATAGTATATTGCAGTCAAGCAAATAAAGCCAAAACTGTCCCAAAGAATGGACAATTCTTTATCTTGATAGGTTATCTTTAGAAGATAAATGAACTGCAGCACACTTCATATTGTAAACAGCAACTTTGACTGGCCTTACTCCAATAGCAGCTGAACAAATATTTCTAACATGGACTTTTCCTCCTCCCTCTTTCCCAGATGGACAGACCACATATTTGTACAACTCCCTTACATGTGATGTGGTTGGCCAGTGGAAGGAAGCTCACAGAAATTCAGGAATTCACACATGGAATTTACTTTTTCAGCAGCCTGAGAACCAAGCTGGGCCTTTCTAGAAGCAGGCCCAGAAAATACACAGTCCCAATTCTCCAAGAGTTGCAGCTCTTACCTAAATCAGCAGGGTATCAACAGCTAAAGGAGCTCAAAGAAGGTGGCTGGACAGGAGATGTACACATTAAATGCAGGCAGGCTCTGCACAGGAATATTATGTGAGCACTCTGAAAAACTGTGAAGATTTGCTGCATTAGTGCTTGTAATTGTTTTGATAGTACTAAAAAAATACCCCTAAATTCTTAAACAGGCTTCCTAAACATTTAACTAATCCTGCAGAACTACTTTTAATAGCAAGTCCAGTAATTGTTTATAAACTGAAGATGAACAGTAAGATTAGTCCACTACCTCAGCAGCAGTACTAGAGGAAACGCTGAACTGGAAGAACTGCAGAAATATATCACATGCAATTGGAGAAAAACAGAGCTGGGAAAAATCATACCAGCTCTTGAAGAGTCAGGATTGGAAACTCCACAACTGTTACAAGTATGCTGTAACCTGACTAGGCTAATGCTTGTCTTCTCGAGCAAGATTACACATTATTTCCATCCCTTTTTACACAGGCAGATATGATTAGCATTTCAACTCAGTCTCTAAATGTCCTGAATTCTTTCACTCATTTCACAGAATTACAGAACAGGTAAGGTTGGAAGGGACCCCTGGAAGTCACTTAGTCCAACCTCTTTGCTCAAGCAGGGTTCCCTAGAGTGCTTTACTCAGCATTTTCTAGAGCTCTGACTGCAGCTGTTACACTGTTCTGGCTTCTCTCTGGTTATCACTGCTGGAAAATTGGATGCAAGTCTCCATTTTTTTTCAATTTCAAAGAGAACAGCATCCTGTATGATTCAACTAATGAATCCCATTTCCATTTATTTTTTCACATTTACATACATTTTCTCTTTGTTATGCTATAACCTCACAATTACTTCCTTCAACAGTGGATACCCATTCCCTATCCACTATTTGGGAGTCAGTTGGTTGTGCCTAAATGTAGGGCCTTGCATTGAATTTCATCTTATTTTTCCTGGACTACTTCATCAGTTTGTTACAGCGTGCTGTTGGCAATAGATACACTGACATTTCACACAGGACATGTTTTTAGCCACTTTTTTCCAAGGACACAGAACTTACTCAATCACACTGCTCTCTGCCACCTCCTTCACTTCCTGACAAAGAGCTTTTGAACCACTTGGTTAATTCCATCTAAATATGATGAAAGAGAAAGGTCTCAAAATTTGATTCAGCAGGTGGGCAGAGGAGAAGCCTGGAACTGTTTGGGCTCCCCAAGGTCTCTGGCAGAGCACAGAGCCAGGCAGGTGCTGTTTGTCCTGTCAGCTGGTCCATCCCTCCCCCGGAGCTCTCAGGGGCCCCGTGCACACGTGGCACTGCCCAGGATGGGAGCACGGGCTCTGCTCTGTGGCACTGCCCAGGATGGGAGCACGGGCTCTGCTCTGTGGCACTGCCCAGGATGGGAGCACAGGCTCTGCTCTGTGGCATTGCCCAGGATGGGAGCACGGGCTCTGCTCTGTGGCACTGCCCAGGATGGGAGCACGGGCTCTGCTCTGTGGCACTGCCCAGGATGGGAGCACGGGCTCTGCTCTGTGGCACTGCCCAGGATGGGAGCACAGGCTCTGCTCTGTGACACTGCCCAGGATGGCAGCACGGGCTCTGCTCTGTGGCACTGCCCAGGATGGGAGCACAGGCTCTGCTCTGTGGCACTGCCCAGGATGGGAGCACAGGCTCTGCTCTGTGGCACTGCCCAGGATGGGAGCACGGGCTCTGCTCTGTGGCACTGCCCAGGATGGGAGCACAGGCTCTGCTCTGTGGCACTGCCCAGGATCAGCATGGGAGCACGGGCTCTGCTCTGTGGCACTGCCCAGGATGGCAGCACGGGCTCTGCTCTGTGGCACTGCCCAGGATCAGCATGGGAGCACGGGCTCTGCTCTGTGGCACTGCCCAGGATGGCAGCACGGGCTCTGCTCTGTGGCACTGCCCAGGATGGGAGCACAGGCTCTGCTCTGTGACACTGCCCAGGATCAGGATGGGAGCACAGGCTCTGCTCTGTGGCACATCCCAGGATGGGAGCACAGGCTCTGCTCTGTGACACTGCCCAGGATGGGAGCACGGGCTCTGCTCTGCCCTGTGTGCCTCCCCAGGATGGCAGCATGGGCTCTGCCCTGCCCACAGACCCGGGAAGGGGCAGCGCTGCAGGCCCACCTCACGGCAGGGACAGGATGACACAAGGTAGGGGTAGGAGCCACAGCTACTGCAGCTGGCACAGGCCAAGGACACACACACAGAGAAAGCCATGTTGCTGGTGCTGCTGCTCAAGGCAGGACTCAGTCTCCAGTCCAGTGGCACTGGGATGAAGATATCCTGTTATGATGTCTCCCTCCCTCCTGACATGAACAATGACTTACCATGAAAAAGTTGGGGTATTTTCTGAGCCACTCTTTGCTGTTGTGGGTGGGGTTTTTTGATCTTAATGAGTTATGATTAGATATCTACTGTACCTTCTCTTTCCCTAATCAACCAAAGGAAGTGACTCCAGATTTTATAAATGAAGTAACTTCCCTTACACTTTATACAAAGGATTAAGAACTCTTAACACTGCATGTATAAAAAAGGATTGCTCCATCACCCCGTACCAAGAGTAAAAAGCACACAGTTGCATGCTTCCCTTGTGACCACAAGGGAAATAAAGTTTAACTAGAAAGAAATATTGACCCACACAAGGACAAGCTGAAGTATTTGAAAAAGCATTATTGAGCAGCATGCACTTTGTCCATACTGCCTGCAAGCCTTTAAGCAAATACCCTTGTTCAGTTTCTTCTGCCCTTCAGAGGGGCAAAATTGTCTTTTTAAAAGCAGAAGCTAAAGGCATAGCCTCATCCCAGGAATAAAATACCTTTTATTACACCATGCTGTTAAAGCACCCACAAGCAGGAAAGAGAACGTGTAACTACAGAAGGCAAGACAAAATAGGACTATTACTCTAGCACTTACTACTAACTTCCCTAGTACTAAGCACTTGAGAAAGACATGAATGCAGAGTACAGCACAAATGTTCCTGGAGAATCTGAAAGTAGGCCAGCCTTCAGGCAGATAGGCATTACTACCTCCAGAGTGCTAGATTCACCCACTAGTTGCGCTCCTCCCTAGCAGAAACAGTCTTTACTCTGATTCCTAGGACATCCTCCATCTACTTTACAGAAGCAAATACAGAAGGAACTGTAGGCTTTTAAAATTACTAGATATGAACCTACTTACTTCTTTGGAATTTCTGAGTTAGATTTCTCACCAAAGAAACAAAACAGTTCAAAGCAAAGGGTCCGAGTTCACTCTTTTTCCTTTAAGAAGATTCAACTTTCATACCCCATTACCAGCGCTCACTTTTTCAAAATGCTTTTGCAAACAAGCAGTTAAATATTCAAAGGAGAACACAGTACAGAATATACTATTTACCTCACCCTCCACAGGCAGGTTGATATCTCAACTACCTGATAAGCCAAGTAGTCCAACAAGCAAACAAACAGTGGGAGGTATCTCCAACCATTTTACCTTTGGTCGCAGAGCAGTTGAATTCAGCAGTTGCTGAATTCCTGAGGGGCTTAAAAAACTCAGAACTTTGCAAAATGTTCACAGCTCAGTAAAAAAACCACAAGTGAAACCATCAAACACTAAATTGTGAAGGGACTTCTTCAGTTTAAAGAACTATATTCTTTACCTATTAAGTACATTATACCATTCACAGATCCTTTTCTCTGTACTTTTATATTTACAGGGGTGGATATGTATTCCTATGTTTTCAAATCAGTATTCTAACATTTGTCTTAAAATTAGGTGGCAGTAAAGAAGGCAAACAACCATAAAGGTCTGTTTCTAGGGAGCTCTGTGAACTAAGAGGAATCAGTTCAGGGAGCTCCTAGTGAACCAATGCAACATCCTTGCCAAGGCGGATCCTTTGTGCAAACATATCCTAAACACACAAAGCCAGAATCAGCCCTATAGGAAACATTCTGGGTTCAGTATTGAAAAGTACTTGACTACTAAACCTTGACCACTCCTATCCCCAGAGCTCTCACCTACAGGTTGCTGCTACAGAAGGCTATAATCCCAAATCCAGTATGGTAAAGATACGTGCCAAAGTAAAATAATTTGCTTTCTGTTGCTCAGCAGGCCAAGACACAAAACTGTTCTACTGCCAATGCAAGATCCAGGCTGAGGCTGCAAGATCTTCATCTATTGTGTCTTAACTTAGCACTGAGGATGGTAAATAAAATCAATTCACCAAAGAGCAACAAGGTCATTGAAAGATTTTAACTTTTGTTATTTGCATCCTCCTCAATGCTCTTTGGTTGTGCTTCATATAGTTCCAGCCCATCATACAAAAAAGCTTTCTACACAGGATCCATGGTAAGTGTAGCATACCCAGATACCCACAAGCTGAAAAATACAGGACAAATAAGTTTTTATGTAAATTTATTAATTAGCTTTAACAATAGTAATACATAAATCAATACTATGTCCAGCATAAGGTTGTATACTAAAATATTCTGGTAAGATTGATTTCTAGTGCGTACATTTTTAAGGGCAGTTTTCATCCAATTTGGACATTTTTTTAAAAAAATAAATAAATACAAGGCCAAAAATGCTTACTTAATGAAAGAAAGTCCTGCTAAGAAAGACTTGAGGCTCCACACTGCTTCAAAGCACTACTGAGTACAGGTGTCAGCACACATCTTGGACTCACACACAAATGGGCTGTGCTCAAGCAGCATACACTTTTTTTGACATCCAATGCAGACCAATACACACAACTTTTCAAATTTAAACCTCTTTGTTTGTCTTCAAACTAGCATTCACTTTTCTATTTTAGGATTGTCTTGCCTTCCAGCTGTGATGTGCACATATGAATCCTAACCACATCATGTTTACCAAATACAAGGCTCCAGTCCTCTCCTAATAGTACTGCACTATCTAGTGGAACTATTTATGAAACAAATTGCTACTCAAACGAAACAAGATTAAATTGTTCTTGGAAAAAGGAAAAAAAAAAGTCTTTGGGAACAGGCAGGAACATGGCATGCTCCCAGCTCTGTCACATTTTTGGAGCTCTCTGGACTTCAGAAATACATCCTCCCTGGGATGGCTGGTGCTTAGTGCTACAGCATTACATTTTAGGCACCCTGGCTTCTGTGCACTGTAGACAGCACAAAAAGAGCTGCATTTTCAGCTTTGTTTCCCTGATGGCCAATGAGTCCAAGATATACAGTGGCATTCAGGTATTTTTCAAAGTGCAGTATAGAGGCATTCACTGACATTTGGACTACCTTTATTTATATTTAACACTATTAAAATCTGGTCCCAATTTAAATTAGACACACATGAGAAAATCTATTTGGCAAATCAGAGCTATTTTTTTATTTACTAGTGTACTTATCATATACCACATAAAGCTATCCTTTGGACATATTTACTCTACAAATCTAGATAAGCTTGTTTTATTTGTCTTCTGACAAATTCTGCTGGTGGCAAAATTCCCTTTTCCTTAAGTTACACTCAGGATTGAGTCACAAATTTTAAACCTACTCTAAATTACATATTTTACTTTATTATACCAAAACAAAACCCAAATGCTTGGTCAAAGTATAAACACTTATAAATCTAGTGAAAACATCCCTGAGAAGTTTTCAGCAACATAGAGTAATTATTAGGTTTGGTCCATTAGAGGAGAAAAATCATTACATCCAGTTATTGAAAACTGTGGGCTACAAGTGCATTGGTTGTACATTGGATTCCCATTCATTCCATTTCACACCTGTCACAAAACAGTATATCTGAGACAAAAGCCACTAGAGGTTCTTTACATGCTTTGATGGATAATGTAATTGTTACAAAATCTGATGACTGGCCTAGATTCAGCCCTGGTGTAACGCCTTTAATTTCAATGGAGTTCACACATATTCCAGGGTAGAGTCTGGCAGCATATGACTGTGAAGGACAGTACCTAAAATTAAAAAAAACCTTTAAAAGTTACAGAGGATACTTTTCAGAAGTTGCTGACATTATGTTTTCACATACTATTATTCTGCAAACAAACATTTTACCAATATTTAAATTTAGAAGTCAGACTGCCAAGCCATAGGAAAACTCAGAACACCACCAGGTTCAACTCTACTGAGAAAGCAAAGTGCGTAATTTCCACAAAAGTGCACATAGGGTTAATGACTCTGGAAGTACTGTGTTAGTACACATGCAGGGTAAAAAAAACCCAAAACTAACCAAAAAAAAGGCAAGAGCTTATTGAACAGAGGGGATGTATCATTTTCATTGCTCTGAAGCTGCTTTAGAGGGCCTCTCAATCCATCAACTCATTGGTTTAGCAGTATTTTAGAAAAAGTCAAAATCCACATACACATCAGATAAATGCAAGTAATCCACCTATTGCATGAAATATTAACTATTTTCAAATGCAATTGTTTTCAGAAACCCTAATAAAGCCTATACGGGATATACGGGAAAATTAACTAAAGCTGCTTGTACTCTGAGGCAAAAACTAAGTTAGCACTAGAATTTATCTTTCTGTACCAGTACTCCTGACCTTAGCACTTTCTGCTACATCAAACCCAAGCAAACCTGCCATTTGCAATTTAAAAGCCATGCTTTGTAATATTACATCAATAGCTTCTGCTAAATGAGGCTGCTTTACTCTAACAAGTGCAACGAAAGTGTAATACAATATCTTGTACCTAACAGTATTCTAATTTGTAAGGAAACATGCAAAAAACCTGCAAAGGTGTTTCCATAAAGTTAAACCAAAACATAAAATACTATAAAGGTTTTGGGAAAAAAAAAGATGAAATTGTTTATTAGAAGAATCAAGAAGGATCATAGAATATTGTGAGTTAGAAGGGACCCACAAGGACCATCAAAGTCCAATGTTTAGAGAGAATGTTTACACCAGTTTAAGAATAAAGGTGAGCAGAACTGTTCATGGTAAAGGAATATTGGAGAAAAACTCCAAACAATCAAATACTGTATAAAAAGTTATTCTGAAGTAACTAAAAGGAAGGACAAGGCCCTATTTTACTCAATGAACACAAGAATTATTCAGAATTCATGGTAAATTGAGTCTGTATAACCACTTAACCACAGTATCACTGTAGGGGTCAGCCATGGAACTTGAACAGTATTTTTGTGATCAGACACCAGACTTGTGGGGAACCTTTGATACTGCAGTTGTCAAGATCCAGCCAGGCTGTCCTCTGCCAAACATAAAACATTTACAGGGTCACTGTAAAATGAATTTTCTCTCTTGGGAAAGCTTCCCCAAAGAGCTAAGTTATGCATTCAACTCTAGAGAAACACCTCAAACAGGGTCATAAAAGGAAGTATATGTGCTTAACCATGGTATTTGTGAAGCAAAGTTAGTAAAGAGAAGTGGATCCTTTCAGACAGTAGATGTGTTACCAGGTGGTGAACTGTCAGGGGCTGTTTTGGGATCAGGAGTGTGACAAACAAAAAGTTGTTTTCCCAAGCTTTTTTGGGCAAATCTGAAGTACATTATGTGGCCCATTGCAACAAAAGACACAGAAATAAGCACCAATAAGCCAAAAGCTTCAGGGTTTGGGGCCAAGATGACCATGATGAAGTGCAGCAAGTCAAGAAGATAATTCATGGAGTTTTGGACACCGTTTATGATGCCTCTTTCAGATTCTATGACGTTTTCTTGGAGTAACTGTGTGACAGTCAAATCAAAGGACCAAAGGCCTATGGAGAGAGAAAACAATTATCCATACTGCTGGGCTTCCCATGGCAAACTCATCACTGGCACAATTCAATTCATCCTTCCAAGCACTCGCTTCTGCCAAAAATGCACAGCAAAAGACATCCTCTTGTTGACTAGAACTGATTTCACACTCACAGTCAAGAGCAACTGACTTTCCTTTTACAAAATATTTCATGAAATAATAAAGAAACTTGATACATGAAGTTGCCTGACACATCCTGTTTCATCATGACTAAGGAGTCAATGTTTTACTCATCCTTTTCTTGTTTAAATAGCTGGCTTACAGCTATTTACAGTGTATTCATGCTAGGTGCAATCACTAAAGTTCTGTATTTAAAAAACCCACAAACATCTTTTAAATTATGCAAAATACACAATAATTTCAAATGGGTGACATCAGCTTCCATACTGGTTTAGTCTGTTTATGACTCAGCTTTAGAAGTTTATCTTGCAAAAAAACCTAATGCATGTGGACCAAGTAATTTATTCCTCCAGAATTCAGCAAAAACTGCAGAAATTGAGGATAATGATTCTACAGATGACCATTACTGTTCATTACATTTATATGTTAGACTGCCTATTCTGGTTAGCATAATATTGGTATTCTGTTGACAGATCCTAATATTATGCTAACCAGCAATACCTCAAAAACTTAAGCTGTAATCCAAATCAAAGCTTCCTTTCTAAATGACAATTTAAATAAATGGATTAATTTAGTAAACTCTGAAATGCAAAGGTTTTCACAGCAGTTGTGTTTGGTGCTGTTTCCTAGTAACAAGTGGTTTCATTTGGTCATGAACAAAAATAATTTAGAGATAAGCTTTCCAAAACATATGTTACAATCATCTCCAAATGTGGTAACTTTTCTCCTATTAGTGACATAAAATATACATGGAGTTAGAACTGCAGTCTTCACCCTAGTGATACTCTTGCAGGATCATTTCATTTTTATGTGATGTATAATCAACTAACCCCAGAAACAAGATGTAACATTCCAATTATTCCCTCTAATTCTCAAGTTCTATTTAGTTGACAGGCACTGTAACTTTTAGAATTAAAAGTAGATGTTAAACCAAATTGTAGAGATGTAATACTTACCAACTCTAGCAGCAATGACTCCTGCAAACAGGAGACTAACAGAGATTAAAGGCACAGGCTCAGGACTCATCTCTGGGTCACTGTCAGCAGGAGCAATAGACCCGTTTAACAACTTGGGCATTCCAGTTGCAAAAATCATTTCAGATTCTGGAGATGCTATAGTAGGTAATGGCTCATTTTCAAACAGCCTGGCACTGATGTCAGCAAATGGAGAAACAGTCAGATCCATAGGGCTTCCAGGCATAAATACAGAGACGACACATAAGATCAGACACGCAAACTGAGCGACTCCAGAAATAAGGCCTGTGCGAATGAGGCCACATTTGCGCCGGAGCCAGGTGAAAGCCACTGTTCCCATGATTCCAGTGACTGCTGAGGCACCCATGAGGAGGCTTAGCACAGAGCCACTCAGCCCCTGAGTGTACGCATAGCCTGTAGTGATACAATCGAATCCCAGCACAGTCATATAGAGGAATGCAAGGCCCATGCCTGCAAGGAACACCGGCTGGTTGTAGTACGCAACCCATCCGTCCCGGAAGGTTATGAAAGGTTCGGCAATCCGGGCAGCGCAGCCGACTTCCTTCTCCGGCTGGGGCTCAAAGCCAGCTACATCTTTCTCAATAATGAGCTGCACTCCTTCAGCAGGTTTCATGTCACTCTCTGTAAACAGAAATGGAGCTGTCAGATACGCTCCTGCCTGCAAAATGCACAGTGTAAAGCCACAGATGATTGTTTGCCAGAAGTTCACTACTGCAGAAGTGCATCAGTCAAGCTCCACTGCCAAGCTTTCTTTTAATTACCTAAATTAAAATCATTTAAAGCCTTCTAAAATCCTACCTGGGGAGTAAGATCAAGTACAGTTTAACCCTATCAGTTTAATTAATTAAACAGTGATAGGAAAAAGCACTGCCTGCTTCTAGCTGAGAATGCCCCAGCTCCACAGAGAAATTATTTGTTTAAAGAATGCCAGTGTCAGTAGGCATTTTAACACAGCTGTGTATGCTTAAAAGCACTGACTGAAAAAAGGGCATCCTTAAACATCTGTCAGTATCTCATGTCAAGGCTGACACCTATCCAGAGTCAAGAGCTTTCAAAGCTCGACTTAAAAAGAAAGAAACAACAAACCAAAAACCTATACATTTCTACCACTCCATTCTCACTGCAATAAAGGAAAAAGGCACTTCCACTGATCACAAACAAAAATCCAAAAACTCACAGCACTATTTACACTACTAAGGAGGACAAATTCCACAAATGTCTGGATGCCTGAGCAGTGCTTTTACACTATAAAGTTCAAAACTAACTCCACATACAGCAAGTGAGATGCATGAAGTACTTCAGCAACTTTTAAAAACACAAGTCCTCTAATGAAATCAGAATATTGCAACAGCAAAGATTAATAAGTGTTTCCTACAGATTGACATTTCCTAAATGCTTCATTCTCCAGAAGTATTTAAAAGCCAGTTCCAAAGCTGTGGAGCCTTCCACACTCTCTTGTTCTCTAATACTCAACTGCCACCAGCCTGGCCCAACAGCTTACTGGACCAGCTGTAACCACCATGGATCTGATGGCTGGGAAGATAGATCTCTTCAGCAGTTTTAACAGCAGCTTTCTAACTCACAATATAGTGAGACAAGATTGTTAGTTAGCATTTAAACAAAACCCACAAATTCTTATTTCAAAAAAACCCTAAATAAAACCCAATAATAAAAACACAAACAAAAACCCACCACCTATGCTAGGGCTGGGGGCCATAACATGAGCTTTCAGTAATGTTATATACTGCTACCTTAAAAATGGGGAAACACTTAAGTTTAGTATTTCAGCATCTAACATTTCTATTACTTCACAATAAAAAGTGTGTTTCTGAATTTAAATTTCTGATATTGAGTCTATCTAAAGTAACTTTAGTATCAATTTTGGTGCTACTTATAGTAATAATAGCCACAGTCATCTGCACTGCAAATCCCACTTTTACTGCCTGGCCAAGGAACCAGAGCTGAAGGCCAAAAGAGTTTATTTTTTTCCCTCCACCATTTCCTGCAGCATGTAAAAATCATTAAGTCATGCCAGAATAGAAGTATGACCATCTATTCTAGATTCTCCTGAAAGCCTGTTAGTACTAGGCGTAAGCAGAGATGAGTTAGCAAGGAATAGTCTTAAAAAGGCTGTAGACACTACAGAGCCAAGGGCCTGGTCCAGCTTATCAGCTATAGTATAGATGGATAGGAGTATTCCTTATGATCAGCCTGAAGGCAGACTTGCCCTAAGGGGTTAACAAAGAGAAGACAATTCATTCTGTGGCTGCATTTTATGAAATTCCTCAAAAAGCTGCCCAAAGTATTGTCGCTTAGATTAGAGTCTCTGGTATCTATACCCCAAACCTGCAATCTTCAAGCCAGGAGCAGAAAGCTATTTAGCCTCAAAGCAGTGCCTGTGGAAGACAAAAGTCAAACTTGGCTTCACTGAGGCAATGAATACACAGTGAATTTGAGTAGTTACATGTCTGTGTTTTCAATACCTTTCTTTACATTCAGCTGTTTCAGTTCCGATGCTTCAACTTTTGCAGATTTGTGAGCCAGAGTAGGGGTTTTCTGGTAAACCTTCCAGAGCAGCAGATATTCCACACACATGGACATCAGGTTCCAGCCAGAAATGAATCCACAGCCAATCATGGGGGAACCAAATGTCATTATCTGACCAACAGCCATTGGGGCCAAGATATTGGTCAGCTGATCAATTCTTCTTATTGTGGCATTCATATCTGTCAGAAATTATTTGATGATGAAATGACTGGTGAACACGTACAGTGAAATATTCATTGACAAAATAGTGAATTGTACATGTATAAAGGTAAAGCTACAAGTCCTGCTCCAACTGTAACTGGTTCCAGAAATAACCAGAGGCACCTTCAGACTATTTCAATATTTAAGTTGACTGCAATCAACCAAGGTGCTTGTAAGCCAAAACCCGACTCCTTCCAGTTTTGCCTGCATGAGGCCTCCCAGGTTTAGCATGCTGGGTTCACAGTGTTCATCATGAGATCAGGTAAAACTTCTCATCATTAGATGAGATCACTTTTACACAGCACTGATACTGTGGACTCTGAGCTCTAGCCCTGTAACACACAAACTTAGCACGCACAGCTTCAGGAAATCTCAGAAGGTGGAATTGTTTCTTGGGAAGATAGTAATCTATCTCCCAACACTGGAACACAGTATTCTTAGTCTCCTCCATTCACTTCTAATAATTGGTGGCCAAAGAACCACTGTGATAGCAGCAGAACTTTGAAATAGCTTTGACATTTCCTTGTTAAGTCACATTGGTTGATGGCAGCTGTAGGCATCCTTAGATCTTACTGAGCAAAGTCCTCACTCCTTTCTGGTCCTTTGATGTTTACAGTCAAAACAAGCAACCCATTCTCAGCATAAATGCATCTTTCATTAGCTGCTAGGGAATGCCTCACCCTTCTCAATCTTATCTACTTTACTGTCATTAAGCTGTCTAGGTTCCAGTAAATTTCCAATTAATAGTGCCATTCTTCCACTCCTACAAATTGCTAGGCAGTGGTTTTGCACATGAAGCCCCTTTTAGAGTCCTACTGGAAAAACTAGAGCTTGTGAAGGCCAAGTGAAATTATACACCACTATGAAGCCACTTTATTGAAACTGTGGAGAATTAGTCCTCAAAGAAACATTTGGGTTACTCTATTCCAAAGTAAATTCAATGTTAACCTAGTTAGCCCTCAGTCAAATAGTTAAGTGAGATACTTGCATAATATTTGGCTTTAAAAATTCCAACCAACTAACCTTTGTTTTTTTGAGTTGAGTTATAATTCCACTCAGAAAAGGGACAAAGAATGAGCAGGAAAACTAATAAAGGGCAACAAAGGAGAAGTTAAGGTAATTTTTTATTTCCCTATTCCACTAACTTGCATGACTAAAATTTCTCTTTGAGGAAAGGTAACAATGCAGAGATGGACAACAATATTTGCTGCAAAGTCAGTGTCAGCACTTAATTTTAATTACTTTTTTCTTTTACATTAAGGAGTTTCAATAGTTCCCAGGTTCATCATGATTAATCAGAAAACAAGTTTGTTCAGTCTGGAAGGGTGTCTCAGATAAATCTGTTGAACTAAGGTGCTTAATCCAGTGATTGTTTCCATTTTCAATCACATCATAAGAGAATTTCCAATAATCTCTTGCCTGATTTCTCAGTACAAATTGTAAGTGGTGATACAATTGTGCCTGAGCTCATGAAGCAGTAAAGAGGCAGGACTGACTCCCAGGCAGCAGTTTCTCTGCAGGTGTGGTCTGTGCTTTATCTCATGTGTTCTGTCAGACAGGGATGGGGGAGATGATTTGCTGAGTAACATCTGACACAACAAGAAAAATTTTAATAGTTCTCATTAACCTAGGACTTTTACAGATAGCTGCTATTTTACACCTGTGATTCACATGTGTAAAGAGAGTTCACCTGTATTACTGCTCTACAAAAGGCATGACCTAGAAAGGCAAAAGGTTAAAATAAAAGATTGAGGAAGAAAATTTGTGGACTGGGAAATAAAAGTATGACACTTTTAATGCATCTAAGAATTAGCCTTTCCTGGATGAAATGGATAAATATTATTTCTTCATTGGAGCTAAACATCAAGTAAAAATCTGGAATTCAGGATTTAAATTTCCAAAAGGACTCTGAACTTTGTGGGCAATTCAGGCAGCTTTATACAAAGTTAGAGTCCAGAAGCTGAAATGCTGTCTAAGCCTGAAGGTACCTAAACTATAGAGGTGAGCTATAGAGGTCTGGGTAATGTTAAACTGCTCTGTGCCTTGTCTGCAGTTCAGTATCAGTTCCTCTATCTGAGAAGGCTTAAGTCCCCTTATGGGGTTGATTCAGAGCCTATACAGCCTGACCAAATTCATCACAAAAAATGCTGCTTCGTTACAATCAGAGGAGCAGCACAGCCAAAGATTGCTGTACACCCTTTGATGTAATTTGTATTTTGCAGCCTTGGTGAGTCCCAGTCTCTCACATCCAAGAAGTTTCGTGACTACCAAGCTGCAATTGGATATAAATGGGAATTAATTCCCTCTCCTAGTAGTATCAGTGTCACTGTGCAAGTGCAGGGCACAGGGGCAGAAGCAAACATAAAGATCTTTTGCCTAGAAAAGTATTTTGTCTGTAGTCTAAGCTCAAAAGTACCTGATGTCAAAGGTAAGCAGAGCTTCTAATTCCAGCTGAAGGGCAGTTCACAGCTCTGAGTTAGACATCTAATGCTAGAGAAATGCAAGGTTTCAAGTGTGCCTGCATGCACAGTATTACCTACTGGCAATTCCCTAATATACCTATTTAACTGTTCTGGACTTCATTCTCATCCATCTTTCTTTGATCCCTATGAGAGGAGCCCAGTTACGCAAGAGTTCTCTGCTTCATTCCAGGGACCTATAAATAAAGTATTGCAACACTTGGCTTGTTCAGCAAGACTAGTTTTCCTAAGAGAGCTGCAGCAGGACTAAGAGGAGGGCAAAACAAGTTTGGGGATGCCTAACTGAATTGTAATCACAACAGTAATTTGTGATCTCAGTAGCTGTAGTCCAGAGCAAGGAGGAGCAAAATAAAGGCTGCCCTATTTTTTCTCATAATATCTGGAACTCAAAGATGCACTGATCTCTATAAAAGTCTAGTCTTAAAACAAAAATAAAATCAAGCTTGGAAAGTAAGACATGCAAGATATTATAAAGGCAATATATGTCACCTGCCAGTTTGCTTCTGTCTTCCCCTGCAACCACAACAATCCAGTCCCTCTGAATTGTGATCGCTGTGGCAGTGCTGGCCAAATTAGCAATATTTGCTATTGTGATAACCAGGATATAGCACAATGTCTAGAGAGATGAGGGGAAAGAGTTATAATGTGAGAAAACTGATGGACATCTCCACTTTCTATATAAGCAGAAAAGACTTTTATATTTGATTCCATACATTTCAGCACTATTCTTCACACAAAACAAGATCAAGTCTACAATTCCTAGCAGAAAACAATCATATCTGTTTGCCTAACATGTACAGTTTCATTTGCCAGTTTTGGCTCCCAGAAATGTCTGTACAGATTAAAGAATTAAAGATTAAGATAAAAATTCATCCATCTCCCATGATTCCCAAAGTTTCTTCACAAATTAATTTCTTATTAACAAGCTGAAGCACTCACAAGAAGCCATCCATGGTATAATGTCAAGAGCTGTGTCTTAAACAAGAAGATAATCATCAGGATAACACCACACAGGATGACAGATGAATTCTGCACAATCAAGGATGTCTGGGCCACTGTTTTAAACCAAACAGAGAGCAACAGTTACGAACATAAGAATGAGCTAAGAATGACCATAGCTTTAAGGTGGACATAACTAAGGAACACACAAAGATTTTCCTTGTTTCCTTTTCTTGTTTTCCTGTCTCCTCCAAAAGATAAGTGGCAAAAGTACACTTTACAGCAGATTCTGAATCTTCCATTGTCTCAGAGAAACAAACTAATGTCTAATGTAACTTTGTAGCTCCTGATTTACACTTGAAGTAGGTCTTCTCTCAAAGTCTCTCTTTAAGTGCTGACAGCATGCTTCAAGTAGTAAAAACCTAGCTCCAGCTTCTAAAATTCATCTTCAACCTATCATGGAAAGAAAACTATTTTGAAAATTTTTGGAAAGTAAAAATTCATTTGAAGAACTTGATCCCATTTTATTTGTAAAAAAGACTACAGCATACATGCAATATGCATAATGCAAAGGCAGTGTGTTTACACTCAAGTGAAAGATGTTTGTATCCAGATAAAAGACAACAAAAAGACAGGTGCATGTTAGTGTTTTAATGTAAACAGAATTTGATCTGTAGCCCTTAAAGTTACATATTTTTTACCTTTTGTGTTTCCATTCATCTCTACACATCACATGGGTTTAGCCTGAGTAACAGACATATCATGACATAAAACTGTTTTCCTCCTGTCTTTGAGAGTATCCCTGTATAACCCTCACCACTCTGAAACCATCTGCCCTTCTTAGATGAGCAAGCCTCATTCTCATATTTGACTTGAGGAATTACCTCTGTGAGCTTCACCTTTTAGACATGAATTTGGAAGGTAAATAACCTGCTCAAGGCATCTAACCTTTGAGCCTGGAGTTCTTGTCCACCCAGTCTCCAATAAGGGCTCCCAGGAGAAGAACTGATCCCGCCACAACCAGGCCATAGACCGCAGTGAGGAGCAAGCTGTTGCCATAAAGCTCAACCAGGAACACAGACACAGCAAAATGCCACATCCGATCTCCCTTGAAGAGTAAGAGAACACACACAACATTACTGGTTGCTCTTTACAGGTACACAGGTTCACTGTTTTAGTCTGGACTAAAATAGAGGTTTGTTACATGTACAGAGGTGCTGTGGGCTTTTTGTGGTTGCTGCTTTCTTAGGAGGTTTGTTGATTGATACATCCTGTCACCATTGATTTTATCCCAGTGTCATTAAGATCATCTATCCTAATCAAGTGGATCATTACACCTTTAATACCACAAATCCAAAAATGCCAGATATTTTCTATTACTATATTACTGGACAAAGTCTGTCACCAGCCACATCTAACAAGTCTCAAAAGGCTTACACAAACTCTCTGGCACAGATCAAATATTAACAACAGATTTACCATCACTATTTAAATAACTTTTCAAGGCAGCAGTTTGCTCTTAGATGATCAAAGCCTAACTGCTGCTTTATAACACAAGAGTGAGTCAAGTGGAAACAAGTCATCATAAAATTCAGGACAGATATAGGTAAATGTTAACTGAAGTTTCTAAAATCAATGGACTTCAGCTGTTTTTAGTGTTCAGCCCTGGCATATTACTCAGAGGAGGAAGAAAGGCATAGCTCATTTAACCTGTTGTAAACCCACTACTAGTTCAGCCTATTGCTAATTTAACCTAGTGCTTAAAATAAAACACATTCATGTCCTGATAACCACTTGCTACAGGCACAAAAAGGACACCCAAATGGTGAAACACATCCAAGTGAAGTCATTTTCATTCTATTCAAAACAGTCTCAGGTTTGCTAATAAATACATGGAGGTTTTATTGTCACATCTCACTTTACTTTTGCAGCAATACATGACAGAAAATCCTTTGTGATCAGTAAAAAACCAGATGAATAGAAATCAGTCATACCATTCTAGGGCACACAGGTTGTTTAATAAGGGTCTCTAACATTGGTCTCCTACAAACCAAACATGAAACTGTTTTCTTCTGTTGCCTTATCTTAAACAAATAGTTGCTATGTGATACAGCAAAGAGTACAAATTTCTAAGGACCTCAAATATTCAGAAGGGCTGGGGGAGGTGTAACATAAAAACTTTTAAAAATCAAAGCCAGCAAAATCTAACCATGTAACACAGCAATCAAAAGCTACATAAAAAGCATACTATTTGGAGGGTCAAAATAATTGCAAAGTGTGATTAGCCCTCAGTACAGTACAGACACAAAAAGCACTTGCCTTTTAATGTTATTTGAGTTCACTGGAGTTTTCTGCAAACATTGTAACATGTAAACTTTGATACTTGTTTCCTTAAACACAGGCTGAAAAAAATTATACTCCAGTCATGGGAAGAAAAATTCCATCTTTCCAAATAAAAATCCCAGGGTGTTTTGTATGCTTTTTTAAACTAAATTGACAAATGTTACTATAAGCATGATCATCTTATGTCTCCTTTCATACATTATAAACCATTTTTCACTCAAGAGACACCTAAAGCCTTGTGTAAATATGTTCCACTTACATTCCATGGTTAGTTAGCAGAAATATACAGAAAATATCCCAGCAATGAATCCACAGGCATATCATTTCCCAATTCCACCTTTCACTTAAACTTAATACAACCTCCTGAGGTGGTACTTGATAGAATTTCACTTAAAATACATGCAGGTGAATTAGCCCAGACAACTTTTATTAAGATCGAAAAACAATCAAAATAATCCCTTTCATATTAAATTTGGCTTTTTTTCTTTATGCATAGATGTTTCAGTTACTGGATTCTGAGAAAATGAAAAAGGCATTTTTAAAAAAACCTAAGCATGTGCAAGTCAGTGCCTGTCACTACTGCTGGAGTGAAAAACTGAATCTCACTTCAAACTCATGGAAAGGTTAATTTGACTCCAGAGACATCATGACTTTGCTTACACTTATCTGAGAGCCTGTGAACACTGTTCAACTTTATCCAACACATTTACCCAGAGTATGTTGATCAGGACAACCCACAGAGAAGACTTCTGGAGGAACCACAGCTGCTACAACCAGAAAGTATGATTTTCTTTCAAGAATTAAAAACCATTAAAAAACAGGCAAAGATAAAGGAGAACAATATTAGTGGATTGCAAAGCTTTGTAGTAGGTATGTTATTTCAAGCTAAGAGCTATTGAAACTTGAACAGCAAATATTCTTTAGAGAAACAGGCAGACCCTTCATTACATACACTTAGTCCCACCTTAAAATGTGGCTTTTTGAAAACTTTTAAATAGTTACAGCTGTTCAGCATCACTATCCTTTTAAAGACAGCTCCTCCCCTTCTGTAATTATAATTACCCTTACACTGAATGTATACAATCCACGTCAGAACTGAAGCCAACAAGCTGAGGAATAGCCAGGCCACCACCTACTGCCAGCCTCCTGAGGGGCACAGATAAGGCTGGGGAGTTGGGATCAGCTGATCTCCTGGAAAACATTGGGCCTGACACCAACAAGGAGAACCCAGTTCCATGCTGTTCCTTTATTGCTGAGGGACAGACAGCAACAGCCCAAGGTCTGGGACTCCAGTGCAGCACTGCTGGCCAGCCTATTAAGATCCCTGAGGCCAGGCACACATTCAAACACTTGACTGAGCAAGGGCCCAACAGAGTCTGGACTTTGTTCAAGTCTGAACATGCCTGGAGATGTGACATGTTTAATCATTTACAGCTTCTCTTGGCATTTGGGAATGGCATAGTAACACAGAAACCCAAACAGCTCTATCAATTACAGCAAAACCACATTTCTCTTGGGTTTTGTGTTGTGGACAGAGCCATTCTACAACAAAAGATGATCCATTACTTGGTGTTCTGAAGATTCAGGTATTTGTTTACTGTTTCTGGTAGCAAAAACCTTCACACTAGAGGAACACCAAAGCTTAGGAGATACAAAAGGTGAAGTCCTGCACCCAGTTCTGTAAAAATAAGCTATTGCAGAATAACTTCTGTTGTTTGAGCAGATTTGGCTGGGGGTGTTTTGAGGCAAGATTTTCAGCACAAAACCCACCAGGACCTGACCAGGTTATATTAATATTGCTAAACAGACATCTTGTAGTCTATCACTTGTTACTGTGTGCAAGATTGTTTTCTAACTCTGCTTTGCCACCTTTACTCAGGGACTCAGAGCAAGCCCACCACAGAGCTGGGAAGCACTGGCCAGAAAGGAGTAAGCAGGGTTGGCCAAATGGCCAGTGAGGCACTTTGTGAGCATGACTGACAAAAACTGTGATAGGAAATAAGCCCTGACTTCTGAAGGAGCTGTTTGGCTCGCTACTTTTTAATATTAACAGCTGCCAAAATATTGCATTTGTTTAAACAAACATTTGATACCACTCAAAGACTGCTTTCATTAAGAGAAACGTCAGTACGACCTTTCAGGTTAGCGAAAGCAAGAAGCTCCAGAGTCAGGCATGCGCTGTTGTAACTGGAGATCAGCCATTTCTTCAACACATACATCAAACCAATCCAAATGTTCCAACACAGGACCAAAACACAGAACAAAGAAAATGAGGGGAAACCTTCCATTTATTTTTGAACCAAGCCATTGGATGGAGACTTAAGATTGTGCTAACACACAATTTTATTCTGTGAAAAAGAATAAGACTGTATTTTTAGTGCATATATTAAGGTAGCTTTTTTTCAGTATTCCTCAAGTGAGTAAAAGCTGGTATAGTAAGTTATATTAGCACAGAAGGAAATAATTTCAGGAGGCAAGCAATTTTACAGAGGACAACTCCTGATGCTGTCAACAAGTTAGCTCATGAGTGGCAGTATTGAGTCCATTGTAAATACTGAGCAATTCCCATTAGTAAATATGAGTCTTTTCCATATAATGCTGCAATGGGCTGTCTCTCATTCTGCTTCTCTATAAGGAGTCTCACTGGTTCTACAGTTTCTTAAAAACATTAAAAGGTACAGAACCAGTCCTTCCAAAAATTGACTGCTGCACTACTAACTAAACCTCCAGCAACATATCTTTCAAAGATTATGAAGACTTTTAACAGCAAGGTGTTGTAACAAGACCTCTATGGTGGTGCGCTAATTTGTGAAGATTTTTGGAAAGCACCAATAAAGCTCAGATAAATCATAGCCAGATTAATAAAATCCTACTTCTACCAGGGCAGTATTTTACTTACCCAAGTGGACAGTGCATGTCCAAGATAAAGAAGAAACTTTGCAGACGTAAAATAGGCAATCACAGATCCTAAATGAGAAACAAGAAACAGATGCTAAAGCAAATGCGGGCACATCCACCGCATTTCGGTACAGCAGGCGCAGCTCGCTGCCGTGGACACCGTTCTGAGAGCGGAGGGGCCAGCGGGACACGGCGCGATTTGGGGGCCCCCACCCGCGGGCAGCCCCGCCCGGTGACCCGCGCCCGGCACCGCTCGGGGCCGGCCCGTCCGCACTGACCGCCGCGCCGCCGGCCCTCCGGCTCCGCTGCCCGCGCCATGCCGGCCCGCTCCGCCGCTGCCGAGAGAAGGGGGGGACACGCGGCTTCGCTCCGTGTTGCCTTCCCCGACTTAGCTAGCACTGTAGCTGAAGTCGGAAAGCCTTGGCCTTATGCGCCGCGGGCGGCGGGGACGCTCCGCCGCGGAGGGGCCGAGCGCCGCTCGACGCCCGGCTCGCTGCTCGGGGCTGCCCAAAGCGTCGGGCCGGGAGGCGGCGGCGCAGCGCCTTTTGTAGCGGCGGCGGCACCGCCCCGCCCGCCCCGGGGGCGGCCCCGGCACCGCCGGAGCCCCGCGGAGCAGGAGCGGCGCCCCGAGCGGCTCCGGGGGGCAGCGCCTGGTGCTGAGCCTCGGCTCCGGGCACCGCGGGGGGCACCCCGGCAACCGTGAGCCCCTTAGCGCTGCCTCTGCCGCGGCTCTCGGCTGCTCCCTTTCTGTTTTCTGGCATCTTAAAAATCGTGACGTCCTTGAATATGCTGATTCAAGAAGCTGGGGTTGTAAGAGAGGCGCCAAGTACCTCAAGCCTGTGGTTGAAACACTGCCAAGGACAGTGCTCTCAATTCTGAGGTTCCAAGTAAAAAAATACCTAAATAGGGTATCAAAAATTAAGCTCATTCAAATAGCATTTCTATTCTAATGAAGGTGGTGTAGAATTGACCCAGTTGCTGCTGGCTCAGGCTCTCTGCTTCAGATGAAGCATCCCAGTTCCTTCCATAAATACTTTTTTTGCACACTATGTGACCTACTTTTGGTATTGACTACCACAAAAAACTGCATGTTTATAGAACTTAAGAAATGGTCAAAATGTACAATAAGCTAGATCTTTTTCAGGATACTATGAAAATATTTAAGAATTATCTGTCCTTGTGCGGTTGAAATCATAATGATTGTTCTTGGCTGCCAGAGCTGAGATTGTATTTTCATTGTGTAATACTGTGAAGTTCCCTCCTCTGTGTGTAAAATTGCTTTTGGTTTGGGTTGTGGGTTTTTGTTTTGTTTTTTTGGCCACTCCAGAAGCAAATGCCTGACATAACAGACCAATAACCTGTCCTGGTGTTGCCACTCCTGTGATCTTGTTCAAAGTATTCTTATATTAATTAGATGACTTTCTATGCATGAATCATGGATTATGCTTTGCATAATGGGAACTATACCTTGAGAAAAAATAATTCAGAAATAAAATTCAATATAAACATAGGAAGGCTAAAATTGCTATTTTAATGGGATTGGTTATCCTAGGTGAGTTAAGTGTTTCTTCTTATGGTATATTCCTTAAAATTTTGCAAGAAATCCTTTCTCAGATTGGCATCAAAAGCAGAGTAAAAATTTTTAATGTTTTTTCTTATACAGCCTTACTGCTTAAACTGTACTCTTCTTTACTAACAGCTAAAAAGATAATTACTTTTCCTAAACCTTAACAATTTTAATATTCCTATCCCATATTAAATAAAAACCCTACAGTGTATCAAAACTAATATTTAGTGGTTTTAAGTCTCTTAACTGTCAGTTCTTGTACTTCTACTGACAAGGGCAGTGTATTCCACAGGTAGACACACAGATGAACTGAGCGCTAAGCCCTGGCTGTTACTTGCATCTCAGCAGGAAGGCAGCACAATCTGGAGGAGCTCTGTGTCACAGATGCCTGCCCTGCTCTATTGCAGACTACCCCATTGGACTCACATCTTTTCCAGCCCTGTCCCTGTTGTGGCCACTGTTATGGTTTGGTTACTGGATTGATGGGGTCTGATCTGGTCTGTGATGTGCATCATGCATACACACATATATGTGATACAGCAGCAGCAGTAACACCAGCACAGTACTGCTGGTTAGACTTTTCTTTGTTACTAGAGAACAGTGTGCTCTCTAGTTTCTAGTTCTCTAGAATTAGAGTTTAAATGATCATTTCTGATTGTTTGCTGAATTTTATACAAGTGCATTGGATTATATAGGTGAAATCATCATCTCGGCAATTTTTTCTACTGGTAATGAACTGGGTTTGGGTGTATTTAGGCTATGCCAAGAGGCAAAGAAAACATGGACAACATCCTTTGATTGCTGTATGTCTCTGGGATTTCTCTCATGGAAGAATGTGTGCCCTGTCCAGCAGGACACAGAGTGAGCACAGTGTGAGTCTGGGATGCTGCTGCAGGGGATGGCAGCCAAGGCTGTATCGTGTGTGCCGTGGGGTCAGCCTGTCCTCAGTGCACAGGGGGCTGCACAGGACTGCACGGTGCAGATAAACCCTGCAGTTTGGCCACTGCAGCTCACCCCTGTCCCAGCCCCACCAGAGTCACTGCACACACTGACACAGGGTACTTGCTGCCAGCAGGCACAGCCAGAATTTCTTACATCCACAGGCATGTATGTTATACCCTTCTCTAACAATTTCCCTGCCAAATGTCCAGAGGACTCGGATATATAGCTAAACGGCCATAGCTGATTTGTGAGGTGTTTCCAAAAGCAGGGGAGTTGGCAGGTAAGGGAAATTCAATTCAGTTTTTCTCCTATTTGCCACCCCTTTGCTGATGACCTTCCCAACATGCTTATTAAAGTAAGTCTGTGCTCAGGTTTTTTCCCCTTACAATACTGATGCCCAACATAATACAGTAACTTGAACACTTGGATTTTTACACCTAAGATACTGCTAAAAAAAGCCTCAAATATTTTTATAAATACTCCATTAAATCCATTAAATTTTATCAGATTGCTTTGTTAAACCCTTGTAAATATATTTTTAAAGATGCAGGACTTTTATTCAGGTTGAATGGCTCACCAGAGTCTTTTCACAACATTTACAGATTTCTGATGTATTTAGGATGTTTAATAGCTGGAAGTTGTATGAGAGGAGTTGCCAGTTTTACTTGGTACACCCCCAATTCAGGAGTCTTGCAGCAACAATTTACACAATGGCACAGCACACCAGCCATGGATTTGAGACCAGGCCTCACTAATGGTCACTGGAAGAATGAGCATGGACATTTGAATTAACAAGATATATATTTATGTTATAGTCTTCCTAGCTAAAGTTTTTTCAGTGGATAAATTCCATAAGCTTTCTTAAAAATATATTACTAATATAATTTCTCTAGTTATTATTTGAATGAAGAAATATAAATACTAAAGTAATTTTTAGATTTTTAAAGTTTCTGATTTGAATATAAAAAAATTCATTCAAAAGGCATTATTCAAAGTATTTCTAATAAGACAGCTGTCTAGAACAAAAACCCTAATATTTAATTTTTCTGGCAACAAAAGCAACAATTAAACTATTAGATGTAAACAACTGAAAATATTTTCATTATTGGTAAGTGCATAACTATGCTGTCAGTAATAGTCAAAGATACATTTGCAGGAAAGACACAGCTTCAAAAATAAGAGAGGATGTATTTTGGCGTTAGACAGCTGCCCACATCAGTGGCAGCTTCTTTAAGCACTGTGCTTGTAATAGAGCTGCTGAATGTAGAACAATGGCAATTTTACCAAATAATACTCACAATTGTCATCGTGGTTTAACCAAAGAGGCATGGGAATGACCTCATGCACACTCACATCTTACACTCAGCTGAGAGGTTTCATGAAGTCTAATTATCATGCTGTTGCCATTCTTCATTAAGACACACCTCTTGGTGTGCAAAGTGGTTTTTTAATCATTCAGCTCACACAAAGCCAAGCAAAACTGGCAAGAATATACATAATCTGTGTCTTTGGAAGGGTGAAGCTCAGAAGCCTTTACTGCACTGCCCCCTTCTATGACTTAGGCATGGGAAGCTGTGGCTCTGCTGCTCATAACCCCACATGCTCAGCTCTCAGAAGTGCCATCTCTGTATCAGCTGACATTCCAGTTTGCAATGCGCCTGCACAGGCAAACAGGCAGAGGTGGGATAGAAAAGCCTCCCAGGTTTTACCCCAGACCTGTTCAGGTCACTTCCATGTTAGCAATTGAACATCTATACCTACTAATGGTCATTAACTAAACATCTACTCCCTCCCACTTTCTCTAGGATCCACAGTGGGATGCTCTTATGGGATTTGTTTCATTCAGATTTCAAAGTGACAGCTCCTGTCTCTCAGGGCTGGATGACAGATCAGTCATTTTAACCTGAAACAATCATTATTTTCAGGACCAGAGCTAGGCTCCTGTGACAAACTCTTGTGAGAAAACCATGCAGAACCTCCAGCAAAGAAATTGAGAGGATTGTTTGGAGAAGCTAGAATTCTCTAGCTTCTACACAGCTCCAGCTCAGGGAGCTGAACCAGCTCTGTGTTCACATGAGCAAGCTAAATGTTTGTAACTGATAAGTGATAGCCTGACTAGTGACCAAAACAACTTAAAATACCTTATGTGTTATGCCAAATATCATAGGACAACTGGTTTCAACAAGAGACTCCTTTTGTCCAATCTTTCTCAGTCATAAGAAAACACTATACCCTAAACTCAAATACAGAAAACATCTTGTACCAAATGAGAAAAAAGTAATTAAAAGGAAAGAAGTCACCAAATCTGCTTAGAGACAAGCGGATGTTTTGCACCCAAATGTCAAGAGTAACATTTCTGCAAACTGCCTATATCACACTGCACATTCACTCTCAAGAGAGGGAATTATTTACTTGAACTGGAACACTGTGTTGAGGAAGGGCCTGAAATGAGTCTGGAGGGTAAGATAACAGCCTATCTGCAATTTAAGCTCATTTGGTTTGTTTTCTTCATTAGAACTTACTGCAGTTTGTCTCCTATCAGGTGTCATTGTTCTGTTACTAAACAATAAAAGAATGCTTAATAAACAGTATTTTGTTTCCTGTGTGTATTTTAGTATGCAATATGAAAAAGCTGGGATTTGTTATTTTTCCCACAGCCTTCTAATACCTATGAATTTTGCCTTTATTCTTTAATTCATTGTTAAGGAATTTTGATACATAAAATAAAATCAAATATTAACACAAGTCAGACAGTATCTGCATCCCTTTAAAAAAAAAGCAATTGTTAGAAGTAAAAGGTATCCTTCCCTTAAATAACTCCTATTGGAGGTAATGGTTAACCTCTTTAAGACAGTCAGATTTTGATATTCCTGTTCACCTTTCTGCAAAGTTTTGTTCTGATTCTATGCCAAGAAAATACTTTAAAACACATTTTTAACTTCAGGCACATGTTTAGTTTCCATTGATTTCAATTAAATAGACCAAACAAAAACATTTCTAGATTTAAGACAGTGCTGAAAAACTTCTTGGAAGTTTTCTTTTGACCTGCCACTAGCTTGAACTGAACAACCTGTAGTATCAGTGATCCCACAGGAGGAAAAGGGAAGAGCTTCAGTTGCACTATCAATTTCTGTTTCTGGGTGTCTCCAGAACAGCCTTTATAAAAACATGTTTGTCTTTGGAGACCAGTTATGATACAGTTACGTTCAAACCAGCCACAACTTGAAAGCAATTTTTTGGAAGGTAAAGCATTAAGTACAAGATGTACTTAGAATGACGTGGTGAAGGAAGCATATGCCAACAAACAAAATCATTTCTATGAACTGTTCTGGAGTTATGCAAATAACATGCACTTCAACAGCCATCAATTGTGTAGCCATCAGTCTTGCAGGTAGAGCCCTTCACCTGTCCATATACAGCACCCTGTGGGAACAGGGCTCTGCTCTGGGAAATGACACTGAGCCAAATATATCTTTAGCAAAACCTGCAGATATGAGTCTGACACACAGTTCTGAGTTCAGAAAAACCTCACACTACCACCTGCCTGTATTTGATGTTAGACAGTGATTAACTAAGTTGCCATATCTTATTAAGAATAATAAGTCAGTCTTTTTCCCTTTGCAATGTCATTACCATAACCCTTTGATGTCAGTGCTATATTGATTATTTACAATAATAATGACAACATAATCATCTAGTAATTAGTCATCATTCTACAATTACTTAGCCTTCAATTCTCATAAATCCTAACCTTAGCTTTCAAAGAACAGCTTACCCATCAGACTCAATCAGATACCTTTGGTATTTGCCTTCACTAACACAGCAAACTTCAACTAACAGCCAGGGAAAGCAGTTCCCACAGAAAGCTTTGTCCATCTTCAGGCTATTTTCTTTAAGGGTGGCAAGCATAATAATCAATTTAAAAATTTTCAAAAACCCAAAACCTGAAAAATTCGGTTTGTTCTGAAAAGTCTTCTTATAAGGGCTCTAGTAAGAACATTCATATTAATATTGTTTTGTTAATTTTCTAACTAATGGGAAATGAAAGTTAAGATAATACCACAGAAATCCCTCTCTCTATTTCATTAATGACACCCAGGGCTTGAATCATATTCCAGAGATACAGCCAGGGAGACCCTGCAATGTCCAAAATGGAACGTGGAACCTGCTAGCAGAAATATATTTATGTAGTGTGCTCAGGGACAGGACACAAACTCCTCTGCCACAGAAAGTTTTCCAAAATCTTTGGCCCCTGGCCCCAGAGGATGATTTAGCCCTCAGTTTCAGCTCTATGCAACCCTGTTCTAGCAGAGCTGGAAATGTGGCTTACCTGTTTCTGCAGATATCTTATTTTTTAAAATATCTTAAGCACAAATCTACTCAGTACCCTTAATCATCTAACAAGAAAACACACATATGACTGATAACTTGCTGTTATCTAATACTTCTCCACCCTATTATTATGGCTAGCACTCCCAAATGGATGAAATGATCATTAATAAATTAAGGGAACTGATACGGAAAGTTAGCAACATCATGGGCTCCTGGTCATATGAAGCCTGGCACGTGAGTCTTGAGGTAACAAAACCCTTTCCTGACACATTAATGTCAGAAAAAAGGGAGAAGGAAAAAAATCTGAAAAAGTCTGTATATTACTGATACTGCCAAGAATAGATGTATAATAGCTAAATTCTTGAACTACACCACATGGGTTTGCATACAGAAAACATAAAACAATGGCAAGATCAAAGGATTTCAAATTGTCTTAATACTGTACATTGATTTTTTTTTTCTGACCTCAGCTGGGGCTGAGGGAGGGCTCTTGCTTCACTACAGAAGAGGTTGACTTAAGTTGCTTTTCAAAGTAAATTTCAAGTAGTCTTTTAAATCTATGGGCTGCTCACTAATTATGTCTTCAGTCCTTTAAAACATATAACTGCCCATTACTGTATTCAGTAGAAATACTCAAACATTAATTATGCACGTGCTTCCAAGTGTTTTCAGGATGAGAATCCATGCCAAAGTCAATTAAGTATAGGGCTCCAAAGTGGTTGGGAAATTATAAAGGATAAACAGGCAGAGGATGTTTCTTAAGTGAAGGTGCAATTCTGGATGTCAGACATGGTCAGGAGCATTGTTGTGATGTGTTTAACCTTGCAAGCAAACAGAAGAGTTGTTGTAACCTATAATTATGAGAGACAACGTTGTCACAATGAAACCTCTAACTAATGTCTATTTACACAATATTCACATCCATCCTGAGGAGCACAGGTTTTTCATTTGCGAATTCCTTTCTTCTGTAGTATTCTGTTTTGACCACATTCTTATTGCCAGCAATCGATTTCATACCTGCCCTTGCCAAACAAGTGTTTTGTTTATGCTTTGTCCATAACAAGTTTCAAGACAGTGATTAATTTAGATGAAAAACTTCACAGTGACTACATGTTATGTAGGGTCAAAATAAGTTGCCAAACATAGGCATCTAACTCAAGAGGTCCTGTGAAAGTAAAACATCCAAATGGCAACTACAAACTACAACATAGGTCCTGTAAGAGAGCTGAGCTCTACAGATGTATTAACTGAGAGGCAGACAGGACAGCCACTGTCATCTCAGATGGTAAGAGATGTCTAAATTTAGAAAAACAGAACAAATTCCTACTCTATAATAATCTTACTGAGGCTTTTGTATCTTTAGGACAGCACGTGTATGGCAAAATTTTGTCTTTTCTCAGAGTACTTTGCCAATCTTTCTACACTGTGATTCAGCAGCACTTCTGCACTAGGTTTTACAGCAGCTACAGGGAAGAACATAGATCCAGGGAGATTTAGAGCCACCTTCAGTTTTCCCAAATTTATTTCAGACTGTAGAAGTCTTTGTGTCCAGCATTTTTCACTGGAAACACCTACACACAACCAATTGAAATGCTATCACTTAGTAGCAATTTACATGGTCTGAGTTTTGCCAGATTTATCCAGGATGATCCCTTGGAGCCAAAAGAAACTTTGGATGGAGTCTTAGTGGAGAACTTGACTGGTTTTTAGGAGGCAGTCTGAAAGGAGAAAATGAGGCCACTACGATATATGAGCTTCTGCTCAGGTAGTGAATTGTAGCTGTAACTGGGTAAGGTACTGACTAAGAAGGTAAGAATCATCCCAAATTGTCCAAGGGAACATGCCAGTCTTCACAATCATTACTCCTTAGATAGGTAAATACATGGCTGTAGGCTGTGGGAATCATTGGAATAAAATGGTTGAGATCCTTAACATTTTGTACAGGAACCTAGACTTGGAGACTTACAGGAAAACATCAAAAGAAGTATTTCATTAATTGATTCAAGACATGAGATCCATTCTTGTGATTTTTTAGGTACAGCCATTTAATTAGAAAAATTACATCATTATGCTCTGATATGTCAAATTAATGAATGTAGATTCAGTCAATTGAAGGTTTATTACTTTCTCAAAAATGCACAGTCCAAGGATAGGGTATAAGGGGACAAGAAGGCTGGCTGGGCATTTACTTAAGTAGGAAGGCTGAGGGAAGAAAGAAAAACGAAAACTGTACCTGCCAATTTGCACATGATCTGATCTCCAGGGAGGCCTGCAGGAAGCAGAAGGCAAATGGGAAGAAACCCAGCAAAACAAAAACACCAAGTCTTTGGCACACAGGAGGCCAAGACCACGAAAGAGAGAGGCTGCAGCGAGCGCCCAGGAGCGCGGGTGCCGGCCCCTGCTGGATTTTGATCTTGGATTCCGTGCTGACTCACCAGGGCCGCCAAGCCATGGCTCCACCTTCGCGTTTCAGTTTGTCCCGAGAAGGCGGCTATTTATCTATTAGCCTTGCGGACTGCTGTAAAGATAATTAATAAACGTTTGGAAAGTGCTTTGAAGATGAAAGGCCAAATTCACAGTAGGAGGGCATTGAGCTGATTTGTTCTTTCCTATGCTTAGAGAGAGCAAGCAAGAAATTGGCCTTTGTTATTGCCATCTACTCCCTTCTCTACCTATTTTCACCTATTATTATACTCTGTGTTTAGTTAATGTTTGATTCAAGTAAATCATATGTGTAGAACTATTTATCAGCTAATCATGTACCCAACTGATTGTCAGATGAGATTCCAAGAGTAAATAATATACAGGTGACTGTCGATTATCATATATATTTAGCACTGATCGTCAGCTCTCTGAAATTAGGACCGTTTTTAAGGGTTTTTTCCTACCTTAGCATCAAAGTAAACTGTTGATGACAGGTGGTTTTTAAAAATTTTGTATTATTAAATATATTCATTAAAATCACCACAGTCTGACTTTCCCTAACAATTCCTTGCTCAAGACTGAAATCTTTCAGGAAGGCAAAACAGTCTTATCTGTTAGGCCATTGGTGTTTTATGGGTGCCATAAATCAACTGCAATTTCCATCCAACTTAATATGCCTGTCTTTTCTATGAATCTACTTAAGGTTTTGTGTGTCAGGTTTTATAGATTCAACTATCTATGAAATCACGACTTGACCTAATTTGGTTGTGTTGCGTAACAGAAGAAAGCTCACTTGAGAAAACTCATTAGCCACCCTGAAATAAAGTTTATTTCTAAATTATTCAAACAAATTATTTCATAAATATTTTGAACTATATTTTTAGATTGTTGAAAATTAAGATTTGCTAAGTTTGGTCAGGTACTGCCACTGACTAAAGTGTATTATCATAATAGGTATAGAAAAGTCAGTTATTCAGTACGAATTAGTACATGAAATACCAGATATGGCACATTAATCAAGTGACTAGTCCATTTCTGTTTCTCCTCTACATAATCAGTGAACAAGCCATATTTTTAATTCTAAGGAGAACTAGAAAGCCTGATAAAAGGCCAAAATACTAAATTCTAAAATTCTGGGACAAAGTTTACTTATATAGCTTAATACATTTGTAGTTCAAGGCAACCCAGTGAAAAATAATTTGACATCTCTGCAAGATGTTCAAATGGGAACACAACCAAGGACACATATAGGTTTTTTAAAAAAAACTACAGCAGGTTTTTTAAAAAAAACTACAGCAAGTTGTACGTATTTAACAAAAATTAACAGCTAGTTTAAAAAATATAGGCTGCATCTCCAAACTATAGAACACAACTGCTACTTTTCAAGAACACCACATATAACATGACTTGAGAAGCTGCAGAAAGTGACATTACATCTAGATCTTCACATGTGAATATGAAAGAAAAACAAGGATATTTTTGTGGCTTAACTGGCTTAACTGAAAGTTGGATGGAAGCGCTGATAATTCACTGCCTGCTTTCTCCCTGCTGATACCAAAATGAAGTTATATAGCAGTGTGCTAACCAGTAATCCCAGTAATCTTGGATTCCCCCTGCCTGGGGTTCCTGTCACTGATGCAGGGGGTATCTCTAATGCTGTCTCTCCCCCCAGTCTCCTTCTGGCACCATGGAGCTGAGCAGCAGCTACAGGGCCTGGCTGGGGAAATAGGGTACATGCTCAGAAAGCTCATGGTAAGATTTATGCTGCCAAACCTACTGGTAGCAATGCTGAACTCATGCTGCACAACCTTCCAACTGCAGGAAAAGCATATCAATAACTTGTCATATTTTCCTTTAAGGTTAATCAGCAGCTCAGTGTCTGCAGAGTGAGAATCCACTGGTCAGCATACTTTTTGTTCTATCACAGGGTTTTTCTGTGTCTTTCCAAACAAGTGCTTTTTTTTGTCTTAATTTCCTTTGCTATAAAAAGGAAGAGATTTTCTAAAGTCTTCTAAAATATGTGGATGAATAGTGTCCTGCACAGTAAATTCAGAGCGCTGTCATATGCAGGCATGTGTAATTTTATGTCCTCCAATATTCTCATCTATAGAATGAGGATTATTCTATGTATCACTAAAATGTTGAATTAATGAGTGCCAGTCAATTAGTCTGAAAACTTGAAAATGGAGACAGCATTCAATCAGTTTGCTAATTAGTTCCACCACATGCACACTTCATGAAGTTTAACTCTGCAGTAAGACCAGGAAGGAGGAGGCGTGGAACAGTGATGTTATGGTGAGCAGGGTGATATTAAATTAATGACCATTATAAGCAGATGATACTTTATCAACTGACTAATGTTGTTGGCTATTTGTTGGGAATAGGTTTTATAGAAAATATGTAATTCAGTTTACAGATCTACTGTACTAAAAATGAGCTCCACCCACAGTGGTACCAGTCAAGTTCCTTTGTGGTAGGATGTTAAGCTCTTCTTAAAATCCAAGCAAGAAAAAGAAAAGTTTGCAGACAGCTTGGGCAGTTTGCAGGATTGACATGTCATAATTTGTTACACTGGTAACACCTAAAACATGTGTTTGTACACTGTCCACAGAACTGGGTGCTCCTCAGAACACAGAGCACATGGACAAAGTATTGGGGCTACCACTGTATTTTTCCTGTGTATTTTCCTATATATATAGTAACCAAAAAACTACTGACCAGCTAATATCCAGTGTGTCTGACCTCACTGTAGCTCTCCAAGGAAAGAAGATCCTTGTGTAATGAGTAAAGAGGTGCTAAGTTTAGTCAGACATCACTTTCCGTGAAAGTTCCTCAAGGCCTCTCCCCACTGCGTGCCTTGCAGGCGTTTGCTCTGTGCTTTCTGACATGCACAGCTTTTGGGTGGGCAGTCTGCACAGGAATTGTGGGATGAAGTGCAGCTGTTAGAGCAGTGACTGTGCAGCCCCACAGCAAAGCTCATAGCTGCAGAATCAGAGGGGACGAAAGGAATGTGGAGTGAGTAACAGTAACATCTGAAATGCAAGATGCAAGTCATTTATTTTAGGTATTAGAAAAACATAGAAATTAAAGAATGGCCGGAGTAGAACAATGGAAGTGGCTTCACTGGCCAGGCTGAAGCAAACAGTGTGATAAAAGCAGGAAAGGAAGAAAAACAGATTAATTGATCTCAGAAGTGAGGAATTAAATTTCGGTAGCTAAGCATGCAGAAGAAAATAAGGTATACTGCAAATAAGAATATGGCACACACTGTCCTTGTTCTCTCTCTCCACTGTAACTTCACAGAAGACAAGCAATAATCTTTGTATTGGAGTCCATGGCAGATCAGTAAATAAGGGAAATGGGGTTTAACTAGCATTCCACATAGGTCATCTCACAGAAGCTGGAGATGTGAGCAGGCTCATTGGAAAGAGGGGTCATGGATTAAAGGAAGATCTTGCTGGTAAACATTAGGATACACTGTGGCAGGTTTTATGGACCCTGTGAGATGCTAGACCTTTTCAAGCTTTTCTCAATCTCAAAAAAATTTCATAATGGAAAAGAGCTCAGAAAGTCTCTTCCCTATTCTCCTGCTCCAAGCAAAGTCAGCTATGAGATCAGGTTGCTCAAAGCTTTATCCTGTTCCAAGGCTGGAGACTGCAAAATCTCCCTGAACAACCTGTTCCACTACTTCTCTGTCATCCTCTGCATCTTCTTTTATCTCATCTGAGAAACTAATTAATGCTTCCAGCTGCCAAATATCACCTATATCTGTTCCTGGTTCATCCAATAGTGGCACCTTGGAATTTTTTATTCTGCTAAGGAGGCATAACTAGCTGTTTTATTTTTCACTGTTCATACAGTATGGGCTGGGGCATTGTGAGGAGAATAAGAGTCAAGGAAGATGATGGTGTGTTAAAAACTTAACCCCTCACCTTTTTTCAGGGAATCATAAAGCATTAGAAGGTGGCCATGTTATGAACAGTCTCACAGTTGGTATACTTAAATTCTGTAGGCTAAAAGGCTCTAGTGCAGTGCTTTTAGGAGAACCCCCAACTTCTGTACAAGCTGAAAATATTCTCACTGTCATCAGAACAAAGATTTCAGTCCCCAGGGATGTTTTATGAAAGAAAAGAAGCAGCTGTACAAACATTCCTGCCAAAATAATCAAGAAAACATAACTATCAGTAATTGGAGTACATGGCTGTATATTTTGCACCCTGAGAACCACAGGGAATCAAAATAAGAGCAACAGCTGTGGAAGAAGCCATTAAATCATAAGGGAAATAGAAAAGGACAGCAAGACACTCCATGATAAAGATTTTTATTAATTTTGAGGTATGCCTTTGTGCCCTCTGAGACAGAGGTCAGGCTGCTCATCACCTCAGCAAATTAAAAATCAGCAACGTCATTTGGGTACCAAACCAAACAATGATAAATGTTCTTCCCACACCTATGCACAAGGTGTGGCACTCTGATCTTTCATCAAATCTCTGTTTGCAGGAAAACAGCTTGCTAGGTAAAGATACTGCCTAGCAAGAGCCTTTCATAATGACCACTCTACATCTGGCTGGGTTACCCAGGAAATTTCCTCCAATGAATAATCCTTCCTGTCTGAAGTTGGCATGTTTTGTATAATTCTGCAGACACTGCAGGGTGCTCAAGGACAGAATATTGGCCTGATTACACCACCCTCCCTCCTCAGACATAATGCAGAATTTTCAGTCAGGATGTTGCAGCTGTTCCACCGCTGTGCATTGCAGTGTTATGCAACAATTAAGGCCAGGAAATGGAGATTACTTCATACCTAGTGCAGAGTGGGTGATGACTTTTAAATATCCTCAGAAGTAAAGTTTTAATTTACAATTAAACAATAAGCAAATAAACACATGAAGCAACAGTGCTGAAATCAAGCAGGAAGTATCTTAATGACTTTCAAATATGAAGAACTGAAAGTACAGTCTAACATCAAATCACAGTAACACATGGAACATGAATTAACCAGAGCTGAGTTTACCAGAAATATTTCACCTATTGGGTCGTACAGAAGATGCCCCACAGGCAGTGAGAGCTACTTGATCCAAACACACAGTACACTGATGGGAAACAAACCATAAAGAATTAAACAATAAAATGCTTTGCTATGCATGAGCTCTGTTCTGAAATCAGAAATTGACAGATATATAATAAATAAACCCTTGCAAAAAGACCTATTTACTAGATACAGATATATTGCAAAATCTTATTTTTAAAGATGAGCTAGTTAGAAAAACCATGAAAAATTAATTGTGTTAATGTCTAAGAAGAATGCCCTGCAGTTGTATCTCGGGAAAAACTCCAGTAGATGCTTCTGTGGAAAAACAATGTTCTAATGCTAAAAAGCAAATGCAATAAACCTCAGGGAATCCAGTTATTTTTAATTAGTCATGCTAATTAGGATAGTGAAAGCCTCAAAAGTGAAGATGATAACAAAAGCTTAGCATTGCCAGCTGCCTATCTTCTGATAGAAGACAACTGAGACTACACTGGCACTTGTGCAATTGCTGGAATACTGAACAGCCAGCAGCAGTGAGTGCAGTGCAAGATACTCTGCCTTTTTGTGGTTGTTGTTCATTTCTTAACAGGAACATTTGACCCTGCAGTATCAGATCTATCAGATTCACCCAAGCTCCTGACATTCTGCTCTGCCCTGCGACAGCCAGTACTACAGAGCAGATTTCAGTAGCTGTGCAACTCACTGTTCCTTTTGTACACACAACTACAGGGCAGTTAGGGGATTAAATTGACTCCCTTCCAACAATTATTGAAGCATGAGATTTCACTCTCCTTATTTACCTGTATTCTATGAACAAAAAATACCATTAGTGCTCAGAAAATTAGTCTATTTTAAAAAGCCAGCATTTTAAAACTGGGAATTTCTGTGGCATTACATTTCACCAACCATGGGCAACATAAATATTTTCAGTTCCAAATATATTAAAACCCCACCACTCAGTGCTTTTTGTGTTATAAAATTAAATTTAAAATAGACAACAATCTCTACTATTGGGATGTCTCTTTCAACCATTTTTCCAGTTCTGATAGAGTTGTAAATAATTCTCCCACACGTCAAACACACAGTATCAGTGAAGTGTCAGATCAGAAAGATAACCACTGTCAACACTGCTAGCAAACATCTTGCCAATCATCTAGCAAGTATTTCCTCATTTTTGTTCTGCATAGGGTTAGATATGCAGGCAGAGCAGATGGTGCAACCTGTCATTAGAAGCTCTGCTGGGAAGAAGCTGAATCCAACAAACCTCCTCTTCCTCCTCTTCCCTATCTACATGTTGGAACACAAAACCTTTACCCTCAGTCTCCTCAGCTTTGTCCTGAGCATCACAATATGAGACACACTCAAACTCTGCCATGGCTGGAAACTGAATTGTTCAGTAACTAGAGTCAAATGTTCACCTTTCTGCATCAGCTGTGTGCATGATGCAGCCTGGTCAAAGAGAAATACCTTCAGTTTGAAAATCTAAAAGCTGCTTGAGCACTGACTATACTGTCAAGATAATGTATTGAGGTACACATTGAGTACTGAATATGCTTGCCAAGATAAATACTAAGACATCCTGCATGGTTTTGGAGTGGAGTAGTGCCTGAAAGAAAATAGCAAACTGCAGTGGTATCAGATGCATATTTAGATCTGATTCAGTACATGTGAAATTTCCTCCTTTGCTGTTCTGTTTGTAGGAATTTTAATTTTGTCCAAGTGTTAACTCACCTGAGTTTAGGTTTTAATGACTTCTGTAAACTTGAAAAAATATTATTTGAGTTATCCATTATGACTTAAAAATCCTTTTCAAAACAGCATCTGGCATCCTCAGAGATCATCAAGCCCAAGAAAAATTGTGTATCAGCAGGCAAGGCAGATCAGATGTGGAGCAAGAACAGCATCTCTTTAGGTATAAGCTGTTTAAAATTCTTTATGGCTTTTTTGTTTGTTTGCAGGGGTTTTTAAGTGCTTAACATCATCTAACTTCCATATTTGTCCTTATTTGACAATATAAATACATATGAAACATAGAATTCTGCAATATAAAGAAATGCTGCTAACAACAAATAGAATATCTAGGATTATTATCTAATAGAGTAGGCTTATGGGCATACATATAAACTTGCATTTCTGTATTCACAAACTTCCACACAGTTAAATTTATACAGATGAGATCTGAAATTTTATTAAATCTAATCAAAATCTCCCAGCAGCAAGATGTTCAAGACTGTGCTGCTTAAATTCCCTGCAAGAAGAATGCAATAACCCAAATAGTTCTTCACCAGCTAAACCTTGCTCATCTTGCTTTGTAATCAAGTCATTTGATTCAAATTATCTACAGGAGGAAAGCAGCAGAATTTACCTTTGCAGAGTACTATTCATTTAAACAAGCAAGATGCACATCACATATCCAAGTTCTTCTGTAATAAGGTGATAATGACTTTGTTACAGTTTAAAATACTAAATACATGAGTAAACAAAAAATAAATGCTTTTTATTGTTCCTACTCAGAACAAGAAATGCATTTCATTTCCCAGTGTCATCTCTGAAGAAAATTTTCCATTTTTTCAGCCATTCAAATAATATATTTTATTCTGCAAGGTGTTAGCTGTTTTATTAGGAAGATAAAGGCAGAGGACTGATGGAGGAAGCACACAGTCTGCTGCAGTCTAGTTTAGTGCATGATTGAAAACAAGCCTGGCAAAGTCTCCTGGCAACACTTTGTGGAAAACACAGTAAACAAATAAGTGTAAGTTACATGAACAGTAACTGAATGCTAAAGCCTTCATTTCTTAGCCAAAAATACTTCCATTGCCTCTATGTGCAGCTGAGGAGCTGCTGCATCCATTTCAGTAGCAAACAATATTTGTTAGGCTGTATTCAGTGGACATAACAGAGGATTAAAAGTCAATTAAATACTTCAGACAAACAGTAAAATTAAAAAATAAAAAGAGCAATTATTGTCTTCCTCTGATTTTACAGAGCTCATGATCTCCTTCTAGTTAATACAATTTTTAATCAGATATTAATGTAATCTCTGCAGTCACTGTGTAAATAATAGGGCAAATCTGATAGTTGCAAGGACTATGAGGCCTCTTCAGCAAGTGTTGGCCAAACCTGCTCTGCTTTAATTGTGCTGATTACTGTATAAATTCTAGAACAGTTGTGACAGGTTTTTCACTTTAACTCTTCTTACCATTCAGGCAAGCACAGCCTGTGAGGCCACTGTTCAGGGGCTCAGGGTTTTCTCCTGCAGGGACAGAGAATTCAAGAACCCCTGCAGTCAAATCTTAACCATACTCTGTGTCTAAGAGTTGCTTTAAATTTTGAATTGTCTTTTGAGCTCTGAACACTGTCCATAAGAGGATTTTGACCAATTCATTATCTCCTGGATAATAATTGTTCAAGATTTCATTGAAAGTGGAGACAGCAGACAAGGCTAAGAAGATACAAAGAAAGTAAAAAATAGTTGCCTGTTTTCCCTTCTTTAGGGAGAAATTTCCTCCTTTTGGACTGGAATAATTCCAGAAATGTATGTTCCTTCACTACAATTTATTGTCATGCCTCTCTGTTTGTTCCAGTCTGGAGAGAATCAAATGTAGTTACATCTTGTCCCTGTTGCTAGCAATTTTACCATTTTACTAATGGCCACTCAATTTTCCTCCTTTATGCCATGTAAACTGATGCTGACAGGACTGCCACTTCCACCTATTGAGACCTATAAGCAACCTCTAAGCAAAATTTTGCGAAGCTTGTGTATTGTAAATTCAGTATTTTTATTTCTGACTTTCACTGCTAACCAAGGTCTCTACTTCTCAGTAAGTCTGTCAAGTTACACTGACAGGGTCATATTTATAACCTTGTAAAAAGGTTTTAAAAGTTTGCTTTAACACTATTTACTGAACTTACATTGTGTGTAGGATGAGATGTTAACTTACAAGTATCTAGTGCCAGTTTGGGGTTGTTCTGTTTTCCAGACATCTACTGTACTGATTTCTGAAGTGCTACATACCAGTACCATTTCCAAAGAAATGTCAGAATATTAATACAAAGGATGTTACTCAAATGCTCAATGTTAAAAATTTGTATGATTTTATCTAGGTAGAAGGCTCTACCCTCTCGCATGTGATAATGTATGTCAGTGGCAGAAAGACCTTAATTCTATTACCTAAATTACTGTTAAATTCAGAGCCATGGGCAAACTTTTGCTAAGTATTCAACAATTAAAATACATACCAGGAATTCTGCAACGATACCTCTCCCTTCCTTGTGGTTATTCTTGCTCTAAATGATGAATTAACATTTTGAAAATCAGCACTGAGAATACCAGGAATGCAGGCAGCATTACTGCATTTTAAGTAACTATACCAGACACAGATATAGCAAACATTCAAAGCCCATCAGCATTTTCCTTGCTGGTTTCTCCATTCTAGTGGCTCCTCCTTGAAAGAGAAGGAAATCTTCTGAGGGCTATTACACTTCCTAAAACTTGAGATTCTTACACCTCACAGTAATTACAGCCCACCCTTTTGTACTGCCATAGGCCTTTCTTCCTTCATTGCAACAGCTGTACTTATTCCAAAAACTGTGTTAAAGTGGGAAAGGGTATAGGATCAGTGATGGTGTTTCACAGGAGAGTATTTGGGAAAACAGTTACATCTTAGTGATGTTTAGACTTCAAATTAGATGAAAATCTTTGTAAAGCTTAAGGCACAGCAACTTGCAACCAGGGAATTTTGCCTTTTTAAATTTTAAGTCAACATGACAAATAGCAATGTTTTGTGCTGTGATAACACAAAATAAATGTTTCATGAGCTCTTTTCTGTGAGCTTTTCTGTCAGAGGTCACTTAGTAGTGGAGTGTTTAGTCTGCTGCTCCATGAGAACTTGGTCAGAATATTTTCTTTCCAGCTACTCAGATGAAAGGTCTAGATTGCCAAGCAAGAATTGCTTGGCTTTTAAATGGAGGTTTAAAACAGTCAACATAAAAACTGTGATAAAATTAAAATAGATACACATTTGTCATTCAGTGCAGTGAATATTTCTGCAATGAGTAGCTTCCTGACTGTGACCTCCTAAAGCAAGAAAAGCTCAATTTTAAACATGGAAATAGTAATTTAAACATGGAAATGCTAATGTTCATAGGTGGAACATGAATAAAAGCCAGGACCTCAAAGTTCAGTTCCTCACCCTGAAAACTCACACAGCTTTGGCTTAGATTCCTCTCTGTATTCATTGATCTCAGCTGGGCATTTTGAGTTGCATGGACCTGAAAGCACTAAGTATCCCATTCACCATAAAAGAATGGTGAACAAGTACAACCCTCAAGACTGAAAGTTCTACCAAGGGTTCAGTTTCTTTGGGTCCAGGTTGTTTTGCCATGTGTGCAGGCTTATTTGTTCCAAAACTTTGAGTAGAGAGAAGAAAAATGAAAAGAAAACTGGAGAGGAATAAAGACAGTGGGTAATGGCATAAACTGGAAGGCCTCAGAGCAGCCTAAGACAGAAAGAATGAAGTTTAAAATAAATGAAGTCAAACAAGCTGTTTGATAACATGGCCTCTGGCACATTAGAATTTGAAAACCTTAGTGTTTCTTTTCAAATAACTCCCATCTCCAAACCTGGAAAAACAATCTCTCTGGTGGCTCTCTTTGCCCAGTAGCAGGAGCTAAGTCCACATGTATGTGACAGTGAGAGCAAAGGCACAAAAAGCACATGAGAGCCACACATTTAACAAAACAACCCAGGCAAGATCCTGATGCAGCTGGGCATCTCAGAGCAAAGATCCTTACCTTCCCTCCTGCCTCAGAGAGCCTTACAAAGGAATTGTGCATTTCCCCTTTGCCCAGCCTGCTCAGACATGTTGTGTTCTGCCCAAGGCCTCACTGAGGTGTCTGTTGTGTGCTTGATGGGGCTGTAACCTATCTCAGCTGAAATTACCAATCTCCTGATTCCAGGAGACCCATATCATGGGAGCAAAAGCAGGCTGCCACTTCCCTGCCTTCAGCCCATCCTGCTCAGGCCTGCCTGCTCCTCCAAAACAATCTTATCTCTGGGGTTTATCTTCCAGAAGATATCAGTTGGACATAGTATTAAACCCAGTACTTACTGTCATGGAGGCACTCCCAACAGGAAAGAGAAGCAAGCCCATAATTATCCCTCCAGTCTTCTCCAGACTTCCAATGCAGCTTCCAAAAAGCACCTACTGGGCAGTACTGCTGGGTAGTACTACTGCTGGGCAGTAAGTCTTCACTTGAGTGACTTCCTGACTCTTCACTCAGAGTGTTTGGTGCAGTTCTCTTTCCCTTTCCTCATTAGGCAGAAATATTGGCACTAATCTGATTTTATATCAACTGCCCAACCCAAGATGATCCAAATGAGGCATCTGTCTATCCAGAGTTCCTGAGCAGTTCTAAGCCTGTCACACACCTGCTCTTTGGTGGCACCACAGAAGAGCTTCCAGCATCCAGGCACCAGGCTCCCATCTTCATACTGCAAAGAAAATGGTTGTTTTGTAAGACACAGCACTTGATTTTTTAAGATCCCTGAATATTCCACTGCTCAAAATGTGTATCTGGAAGTCTGATCCCATATTCAAAGTGGTTACTGCAGTAAACCTGTGCATTGGTTATTCAGAGCATGTGAGGGACTGCCCTGCAAGACACAACACCAAATCTCACAGTTCTGCATTTCCAAGTGAAAGTAACACTAACATAAACTTACCTCTCTTCTGAAGTCTAACAAAGTGCACAACTAATTGTTCTGCACTAAGGAAAAAAAATAAATTAAAGGTCAAACTGTCTTCTCAACTACAGCAACATAAGACTTTGAGAAAGGCTCTCATTAGAGCTACTTCAGTTTTACATTGAAGAACACAGTGAACTCGTGAAAGTCTATTTTTAAATCCTCTCTTACTTAAATCATCAGATAAAAGACTGCTGGGAGTATTTTACAAATAAGCTGTTCAGCACTTTTAGAAGCTTTGAGGTGTGCAATCAGATTGTAAAAACTAATGAGAGACTGAGGATAGTTCTCAGCTATTTTGACAACAACCTGAAAATCTTCCATGTGAAAGTGATGAAATTAATTCTGCTTTTAATTAGAAAATTAATAATTTAATGCTTGTGACCTACACAGAATTTTTGTGGAAATGAGTTCTCAGATTGCATTAACAGTGTATCAGAAGTGCTGAAAAAACTGACTGTACTTCAAGACCATAAAAGTGCTCAGACTTCTTGTTTTACTTGCAGTTGCAGGACTTTTAAAGCAGAATGATTATAGGTTTTGCAAGGTTTCTTGTGTCATTGACAATCTAGGTACTTAACCTAAGGGAACAAACCACAACTTTGCCTAGATTCCAGTGTATAGCCAGATCCCTGGCTGTGTAAGTTAACCTAAGTCCCTTCAAATCCTGCTGGCTCAGACAAATTAGCAGAAGGATTACCATAAAGAAACCCAACTCATTTCAACAATTTGAATTTTCTTAGACTGACAGAAATTAGAAAATTATTAAAATATAGGTGAAACTGTGAAATTAACACAGAGATTGAAGGTACATCTCAGAATCCACTTACGATGATACAATGTCTGAATACAAAACAACCCAGGACCAGAACTGAAGATGCTCCAAAACAGACAAAAACCTATATAAATGCAACATCCTCTGACTGTGTTATCTCCTTTCAGAGACCTCACCCACCTGCCTTACCTGGCTGGCCCCAGTCTTTCCCTGACTGTCTCTGAGCAGCACAGTTGCAGCTTGCTCTCTTGTGGCCAACATTAGAGCTACAATAGTCCTGGTGCTATTCCCCTCCAAGGACACCTCTGTGTCTGGTTCTTCTAGAGCATGATGAGCTTCTGAGAGTGCAGTCACTCACTGCTGAACCTCACACTGGAACCCACAGCTGATTATGGTGGCTGAACACGTTTCCAACACGAACAGACCTAAACCCACAATTGATTATCATGGCTGAACACGTTTCCAAGTGTCAGCTGACACAGAATTGAGTGCATGTGGATTTGCAGCCCACACAAAAACCAGGGGAACTTGGAGGCTGTATCAGTCCTACCCTGTGCCTCTCACAGCTGTGAAATCCTCTGACACAAATGTACCGCCAACATCACGAGCAGAGGCCTTCAAGACTTGACAGTGTTGTCCCAAGGGTGGCTTCACCTCCTCAGCGTGGTTCAAGAGCAGCCTTTGGGAGCTTGAGCTTGGTTATTTACAGGTTACTGTTTGGGCCATGCATTTGCTAACAGGTCACAGCAACTTCAGAGACTTTCTGGCATCAGTAACTACTTGTGGCTTTCAGCTATTTACACTACTTGTTGGGTAATTTGTGTTATTTTTATATTTTTAGAGATGCCAGATACTGAAAAGGTGAGGGCTTTGAAGACTGAAATACTCCTTGATATTTTATTAACATTGTGTCAGACATTATTAACATCCAGAAACAGTTTTATGTTACTAAAAGAAAAATAGTTTAGAGCACTACAGGTGTTCTCAGACACACAGACAGAAGCAGGATGACCAGAGATGTGTCACTGAATGACATTTCCCACTTAGCTGTCAGATGTAATTTCAGGAGTGATCTTGACACAGGAATTCATTCATTTTTAAAGGATCAAACGCCCCCTCTATATCAGTAGAAGAATCATCAATTTGTGGTAAGACTAGAAGTGAAACCCATTCCACCTTTGCTATTATGCCTTAAAACCATTGCCATCACTCTTCTGAAACAATTAATAACACTGAGTGATGGGGTTTTGATAAACATTAACTGCATTTATTACTGAACATAAAAAGGATAATCAGTACAGAAATTATACTTTGACTACTGGGTTACTTGATCATCAACCTTTGTAACATATGAACAACAAATAAAACCTGGGCAGCAGAGGGTTGGGAGTTCCTCAGATTAAACACATTACTCACCAGGACAGCAGTGCCAAACCACAAAGCACACTGAGCAACAGCACCAGAACTGATCTGTGTGACCCAGATATGTCTACTTCTTCTAGAAGTTGAGGCACAAGCCCCAGAACCACCCCATCCCCTGGGAAACAACTCCCAAAGTCACAGCAGCACTGGGCACTGCTGAGAAAAACAGAGCAGCCCCTCAGCTGTCCCAGCACACAGCCATGCTGGGGCAAGGCTGCAGGCACAAGTGTGGGTTAAAGTGGACAGAAGGGCAAGACTGACCTTTTAGGCAAGTGTAACCTCAGTTTCTCTCTCTGTTAAAAGCAAATAAGCACAGCTTTTGCAAGTAAGTGTATTGCCAAATATGCTTCTAGCCAAATTGTCTTCCTTCATCCTTCTGCTAGGAGGCAAAATCCTTGCTCTTCCTACGCTGCTGCCAAAAGTTTTGATCAACATCACAGACATTCCAACCAAGCTCATGGATACAACCAAGGTGCAATCTTGGTCACAAACTCTAAGTATCATAAAAATATATAATATATATGATTATATGTGATTAAAGCAAAAAACCACTCCTACCTCTCTTACTAAACCTGCAGATATTTCAAATGGTTCATGAAGATTTGAACTATATTTGCACCGCAGTCAGTACCACAAGGACCACAAGTGGGATAGAAATCACATAAAATCCTACAACTGAGCAATTGGTAGCAATTGGTCCGTGAGTTTGGATTACTCTTGCATGCTTAGAATAATTATGCAATGTTTAGAAAGAAGGAGAGGGATAAAAATGAGACAATTATGTATTTTTTAAGACGGTAGACATATGCATCACTATGACACATCTATAGTAGAATGGAAGAGACAAATGTTAGGATCATCTTAGGTGGATAGTCTTAAACATACATCTTGTATAATAATAAAATCATAAAATCCTGGAATGCTATGGGTTGGAAGGGACCTTAAAAATTATCTCATTTCAACCCCCTACCATGGTCTGAGAGCCCTGTGTAGCCTGGCCTTGAACACTTGCAAGGATGGAGCTGCCTCAGGTTCTCTGCAAGTGTCTCACATCCTCTGTGTAGACAATTTCCATCAAGTATCTGATCTAAACCTGCCCTCTGTCAATGTGAATACATTCTCCCTTGTCCTGTCACTACATGCCCCTCTAAAAAGTCCCTGTCTACCTTTCTTGTAGGAACATGTCCTAATGATGAACAAAATGAATCATATGATCCTAATATCTGTAAATAGTGTATGATTCATATCTCTTCTGGAATACCTTTAAGCAAACTGCTTAAGGGGATTTGAGAGCCCTCTGCACGACAGCAGCTCGGGGTCGCACCACACCAAGCCGACACACTCCACAAGGAGCACAGTTTCCAAGCCTCATTCCAAACATCTCCTCCACCTTGGGCCTGTCCCGACGCGCTCCGGGACGCGGCTCCCGGAGCTCCGGCCCGCCCGACACTCCCGCCTTCCCCCGTGAGGGGGCGCGAGCCCCCTCACGATTCCCGCCGCCCGGCCCGCGCGCCCGCGCGTGCTCTGCCGCGCCTGCTGATTGGCGCCTCGTCGGGCGCGCGCTCTGCCGCGCCTGTTGATTGGCGCCCCGTCTGGCGCGCGCTCGCCCGCGCCTGCTGATTGGTGGTGTTGTGCGGGGCCCCGCCTGCGCGCATGCGCCCTGGTGCGGCTGGTTCCGGTGTGCGTGTGTCGGAAGCGGGGCTGTCGCCGCTGCCGGGTGATCGCGCCCGCTGCCCGCCGGGGCCATGTCGGGGCGGCCGCCGCGGCTGGAGGATGGGGAGAGCGCGGCGCTGCGCCACAAGGAGGAGCTGAGCCGAAGGGTGAGCAGAGGCGGTCCCCGGAGCCTGTCGCCTGGGGTGCAGCAGTGTGAGGCAGAGGAGGGCGGGTGCTGCCAGGGACCGGGGTTCCTGTGCCCAAGGCTGTGCCCTCGGGCCCCGAGAGCGGCCTGCGTTTTGCGAGCCCGTGTTGCCTCGCTGATAGCTCGCTCGCCAGATCGGTATTTTGGGTCTTACTGCTTGAAATGCCAAGTGAGGCGCAGTGAGATTTTTCTCACAGAATATCGGGAGTTTCAGAAGACGTGCAATGGCCGAGTCTAACTCCTGCGCTGCACAGTACACCCCAGGAATCAGCATGTGCCTGAGCACATTATCGAAAAGCTATGTGAACTCTGTCAGGCTGGTGCTGTCACCGCTTTCAGTGGGGAGTTCAGTGCCCAGCCACCCTCTGGGTGAAGAACCTGTTCCTGGTCTCCAATCTGAACATCCCCTGACCCAGCTCCAGGCTGTTTCCTGTGGTACTGTCGCTGGTCACCAGGGAGAAAAGATCAGTGTCCGCCCCTCCACTTCCCGCCTAAGGAACTTGAAGACTGCTGTGAGGTCTCCCCTCCAAGTAGCCTCACCTGCTTCTCATATGGCTTCCTTCTAGCCCTGTTCAGCTTTGTCTGCCCAAAATGTCCCAAGGGATTTCAGCCATAAAGGCTGGTCCTCTCATTTATCCACTCCCTCTTCCCTGATACCCACAGCTCTGTTCAGTATGCAATAAGCCAAGCCTGTGAAACTTTCACTCCAAAAAACCTCATATCAACCTGCCAGTGTTCCAATAGGGCCTACAGGGAAGCCAGAGAAGGGGCTCTTTGTAAGGAACTGTAGTGATAAGACAAGAAGCAATATGTACAAATTGAAAGAGGGCAGATTTGGGTTAGGTACTAGGCAGACATTCTTTGCTGTGAGAATGGTGAGGCACTCACATGTTGAGAAGCTGTGGATGCCCCAACCCTGGAAGTGTTCAAGGCCAGGAGCAGCCAGGTCTAGTTGGGTGTGTCCCTGCCCGTGGCACGGGGCAGGCTGGGACTAGATGATCTTTAAAGTCCTTTGCAACCCCTTAACATTATGTGATTATATTTAAAAAAAAATACTTCTGCATGGCCACATATAGAGACAGTGATGTTTTTGATTGCCTGGCAGCTGCAAAGCTGGGACATCACAGAGCTGCAGGTTGTCACTTCTGTTCAGCCTAAGTGGTTTAGTCCATAGCAGAGGATGGCTCTGCTGCTCTGCCTTGTTGGTGTGTAGGTACAAGAGATTGATGTAGCTCCTGGAAAAGTTGCAGTTTCAGTGTGGCACATTCAGTTTGGCTGACCTCACTTTGTGGCTTTTGAAGGTAGGAGAAATACCAATGCATGCAAAATAGCCTGTTTCTAGAGAAATTAAGTATATAACTGTTATACTTACTTTAGTGATTCAGCTTGTCATGCATGTTGCTGTCTTAAAATATCAGTAGACATGCTCACCACTAGGATTATACTCTGATGTCTTATTTTTATTCATTAAATTCAAATGAATCTTTTGCCTTTCAGATTAAGGAGCAGAAGGTTGTAGTCGATGAGCTTTCTAATTTGAAGAAGAACCGGGTAAGGGCTTTACAAATTTGCTTTTAACTATTTCATTTTAGCAGAGAAATAAACATAAAGGCCAGAGGGGCAACAGAATCAGAGCATGCTGTCTTTAATTTGTTGTATTTCAGATTTTAATAAACATGTGGTCAGGTGTGCTCAGAATAATTTGTCCTGCAAATTATTTGGTTATGTATACTTGGGCAGTGTTGGGGATTTTTGCTTTTTTATGTTTTATTTGAGTTATTTCATTAAGATGTCTGGATTCATGAAGTATTCTTACTTTTTCTGTGCATTTGTTTAAAATAGAATGTGATCCCTTGTGGATGAGGAAAAGAGAAATTCAGATTTGTCTTAGGTTGAGCATTAAAAGCTTTTGATGGTACAGCATTAGAATGCTGGTTCACATGGCAGAACTTACCCCTTCACTTTTATACCAGGAGTGTCTCTTTGGACCCACAGCAGCTTCTGCTGCAGTGTGGGTCCAGAATCTGCTGCTTTGACTTAATACAGTGTGGGTTTTGTTTTACAGAAAGTTTATAAGCAGCAACCCAACAGCAACATATTCTTCCTTGCAGACCGGACAGAAATGCTGTCTCAGTCCAAAAGTAAGTTTGCAGTGTAAAAGTATCTCAAATTGTTAATGTTTAAAAGTTGCATTTGTAGCTGCTCAAAGGCATGCTAAAATGAGAAAATTGCAGCTGTCTGTCCAATACAGAGTAATAGGAGAATGCATAATAGAGGTGATGATGGGACAAGCATTAGAAGAGTATAAATTTAGAAGTATAAATTTAATTTTTTGGAGTGAACAATTGCTGCTTCTCTTTGCTTTGATTTGGGTTAATAGCATTGCCATTTTTATCATCAGTTCCCTTTTCCTACTACAAATGCTGAAGTCATAGAGATTATATAAGAGTTGGCCATTCTGCTATTGCACTGTGGCTTTCTTTGGAAAAAAAATCATCATCTTTGTATAATTAAAGAGGAATATGCTACAGCAAGCTTATATAGCTTGTGTTAGTAGTGATGGAACACAAACATAGCTCTTTGCTTAATTAGTGTTTTATGTTTATCACTTTAATTGAACAAGTGGCTGGAATTATTAATGTTGTAGATATACACTGAAATTTACCTGTGCATAAATGTTCCTTTTTGTGAAACTGATTTTTTGTGTAATTTTCTCTTACACAGACACATTAGATGAATTAAAGAAGGCACATCAGGAGCTGGAAAATTCAGAAAAGGCTAAAATCAAGAAGTAGTTGATGTGAATTCCCCGTGGCAATGTGTGGCATTTGCTGTGTTGTTACCTTGTGCAGCCAGCATGCAATCCATGATTTCCTCAGTGAAGACATCCTCTGCCATCTAAGAAGAAGAGGCCCAGACAGTAGCCAAGAGTTGATAAAAACTGTGTCTGATCTCTCTTATCAATGTGTGTTTTCAGGCCACGTACTTCACATGAGGGGACTGGTGACTCCTCAGCCTCTGGAAGATGCCAATAACAATGTTTTTCTTTGGAATGGAGAAATTTTCAGTGGAGTGCATGTAGGAAATCTAGAGAATGACACTGAAGTAGTGTTTCATCACCTGGCTTCATGCAGCAGTGAAATGGACATTCTGTCACTCTTCTCATCACTTCAGGGTCCCTGGGCTTTTATTTATTATGAAGCACCCAGCCACAGTTTATGGTTTGGCAGAGATTACTTTGGCCGTCGTAGTTTGCTTTGGCAGTTCAGTAATGAGGTTGACAGAGCTTTCTGTCTCTCATCTGTAAGTGGTTGTTCTGAATCAGGCAGCCAATGGCAAGAAGTCCCAGCATGTGGAATTTTCAAAATTGATCTCAAAGCTTGTGCAGCAACTAAATCTTTGTCTTTAACATTGTTTCCATGGAAGTACAGCTGCAGAGAGAAAGCAGTAGAAGAAAAATGCATTAATGTTCTTGACCAAGTGTCAAAAGACTTACCAAACCATGTACATCTCGTGCTGAATGAATCAAATCTTAGAGCACCAGTCATCCCCTTAAATAAAACAGTTTCTAAAGCTTCAAGTGCATGTCCAAGCTCTAATTTTAGCAATATTAACGGTGTGGTTTCTGTAGAAACCCTTCAAGAATTTCTTGCAGAGGAACACAAGAAAAACTTAGCCTGTCAGTTTATTGAAGTTTTAAATGAAGCAGTCAAGAGACGAGTCCTGTGTCTCTGTAGAGATCCAGATCAGATAACAAGAGAAGTTCCAAGCAAGTCTCATAAGAGAGCACATATTGCAGTGCTCTTTTCTGGTGGCATTGACTCTATGGTTATTGCAGCCCTGGCTGATAAACATGTGCCTTTGGAAGAGCCAATTGATCTTCTTAATGTAGCTTTCATGATGAAAGAGCAAGCTAAGCACAGGGGAACCACTAAAAGACAAACTGGCCATGAGGTACAGCTTGATTTGCTTTGTCCTCAAGAAAGCTGTCAAGATCCTGCTGCTGACACTGGTACTCATTCATCCTGCTTTGATGTTCCTGACAGAATCACTGGTAGGGCAGGACTGAAGGAATTAGAAGCCATTAACCCTTCAAGAACCTGGAACTTTGTGGAAATTAATGTTACATTAGAGGAATTGAAAAAAATGAGAAAAGAGCATATTAATTACTTAATCTATCCACTGGATACAGTCTTGGATGACAGTATTGGCTGTGCAATTTGGTTTGCTTCCAGAGGAGAGGGCTTCATTAGTAACCAAGGAGAACTGAAACCATATAAAAGTCCTGCAAAGGTACTGTTTTGTTTTATTTTCTGCCTAGTGTTTGACTTCTGCATGTAAAAGCAGTTTTCTTGTTTTAGAAATCAGCTGGGATTTTTCCTATTCATGAGGCTTCTGAAATTATGTCAGAATGTAAAATATTCTATAATTATATAACTTGTGTAATTCTAGAATTAAAAATCATATTCAGTTCTCTTGTCATGTAATGTGCATGGCTTTTCAGTGAGCTTGGATATGCAACAATATCCAATGGAAACAAATAACCACCATCTATAATTTTTGTTTCTGATTTCTCACTTCTCTGTTCCTGAAGGAACTGTTTCATTTCAGCTGTTGAAGGCACAGTAATGGGCCAGATGCAATAGTGTTTTTTCTCTTGATAAAACATTTTACTGTACTTACTGAGTAGTGTAAGTCATTTTTACTTTGTGTAATGTAGCTGGTAAATGAATAGTACTCTGGGTGTACATTCAGGTAACTACAACATATGACATATTGACTTTGGCCATAATTTTTAAAGGCTGGTGTTTAACAAATGCTGTTTATTATCACAGAAACTAACAAAGACGTTCTTCAAATATACTGGTGTATTTGTGATACATATGGCATTATTTTCACGTTTTTTTCCTTGCTCCACTAGCAATATTTGTGTGTACTTTAAGGTCTCATAATTTAAGTTACCAATGACTGTACTGGGAATTGTTTTAGGCTTTGTATATGTGTTAGGCACAGCCCATTCTGATAATACTTTTAAAAGATGTGTATTAAATTTCTCATTAAAATGTACTTAAACCTTTAAAGTCTGTTACAAATTAACTTGCATTGATACTAAGATTTCTTCTATTCCGTTTCCTCAGGTTGTGCTTACAGGGATTGGAGCAGATGAGCAGCTTGCTGGGTACTCTAGACATCGTGTTTGCTTCACCAAAGATGGCTTCGAGGGTCTTAATAAAGAACTTGAAATGGAGTTAGGGCGCATTTCTTCTCGAAATCTGGGCAGAGATGACAGGATCATCGGTGATCATGGAAAAGAAGCCAGGTATTACTGTTTTGACTCAGAGCAAAACTGATTTTGCTGGTTAGATGCAGTTTTTCACACCCCTAACAAATTCTTAATTGAAACTTCTGTGTGTTTTATTGTCTCTACTTCGGCTGCAGTTTTGTTAATGTGTACTGTGTTGTGCAGGTTTTGGTTTTGTTTTTTAAAAAAGTGGTCTGTAGTATATTGTGGAAGAGTTTACTTAAGGAAATTTAGCAATTTGATTTCCATCTAGAAGCTTTAAGAAGAAACAACAGATGTTGAAATAGGCAAATTCTAGCTGGTTTTATCATTTTAAGCTAAACAGACTTTGCACAACTTTGAAGTGTTCTGGTGTGGACCTTCGGGGAGTGTCTCTGGAGAAAGACAGTGTAACAGGAACTGTATATTCCTATCCCTGCAGTAAAGCATAGTCAATATCCACCACGTTTCCTGGCTGTTAAGTCAGAAGAGTTGAAGAATCATTTTATTTGTGCCTATTTCTCCATGCTACCATCAACTTGAAAAAAATTCCTTAGGTCTAGTCCAGGAGCAGAGGCCACTCAGGTGCATGAAAGGTTTTCTCATGTGATCTTTGTGCCAGTATTTTTCCAAATCTTAGTTGCACATTTTCAGTTCAGCACGAGAACAGTTGCAGTGGTTGATGTGCAGTGCTCTTAAGCATGCACATGATTAGGTGTGAAAGCCTGAAATTCAGAATGATAGCAGCATTTGTTGTGTAAATCTTTTTGTTTCAAAGTTACAGTGTAGTTTCACTCAGTCTTTGCATGTGGTAAAGGGGAAAACCACGATTATTCCTATAGAATTTTTAAAGGGTTTTTACCCATGTAAATCTCTCTTTCAGGTTTCCTTTTCTTGATGAAGATGTTGTCTCATTCCTCAATTCTCTGCCTGTCTCAGAAAAAGCTGATTTGACCTTACCTCGAGGAATTGGCGAGAAACTGATTCTGCGCCTTGCAGCCAAGGAGCTGGGCCTGACAGCCTCAGCTGTTTTGCCAAAAAGGGCAGTACAGTTTGGATCTCGGATTGCAAAACTAGAGAGCAACAGTGAAAAAGCATCTGACACATGCAGCAGGCTGAAGTTACTTTCAGTAGATTAATTATAGAGCTGTATCTGGAGATGTTGCATTTATTCTATACACAAAGTCAGTAAATCAAGTTTTCTTACAATGTTTGGTCTGGGCTTTTTTTACACACTTGGACATAATTATTAATAATCAGAGTTGTACATGTGTGTGTGTGTACAAGGAACTCACTATGAATGCATGCTGTGCTTTTTTTTTGTTTTAATACTGAGATGCTGCTTTTTGTTTTAATACTGAATGCTTAGTTTATAGTAACTGGAATTACTTTGGTGATTGCAACACAGCATTTGTTCCTCTGACAGCTGATTTCAACACTTGTAATCCAAGTATTGTCCCTAACCATAACAGCATTGCAACAGTTTTCATTGAACTATTTATTTTATTAAGTTACTTTTTAAGATGCCAACCATCGTATCTCTTTTAGTTTTGGCACCTTGATGGAATCTTCTTCAACTCTTTTTGAAATATCAATTCCCAGGGGAGCTCTAGAAAACAAAATTATGTATTTGTTAAAAATCAACATTGCCATTGCCATATCACACAGATGTACAGCTTCACAGACCTCATTTACAATTACATGAGAGTCAAAGTATTTCAGTACAGTCCCTGCACTTCTAAGACTGTGACCATTAAAACAATCCATCTCAAGCTGCACCTGGAAATATCTTTACAATGAGGAAATATTTGTGTTTGTAGCCATTCCAAACTCTAGAAACACAGTTGTGATTTTCAAAGCCATCTTCTGGGCCTGTTGTTCTATTTAGATTCTGATTTTAGTTGATAATTCATTTTATGTCCTGCTGATGAATGTAAAACACTAGAGATTCACAGGTAACTACTAAGATAACCTTAAATAATTCATTGTCTACAGCAAGTAAAACTTAGTTTTTTATTCACTGAAATATATACAGCAAATTATTTTTGAAGTAGAGTATTTTATAATTTTTCATCTGAAAACTGTAATACATTTTTTTTGTATCGAGACCATCCAAATCTCTATTTCTGAAAACGGAAAGGGAAAAAAAAAACCTGAAAAAATTCCAAAGTTTAAGACCACCAGCTGGTACTTTTGAAATATCTGCATTTTGTTTGGCCTTAAGCCTAACATCTATACAATCATAGTAGGAAAATACATAGAACTGTTATGATATATGATAAATTAAATTTCTGAGCCAAAATAAACATAAATACCTGCCACAATCATTTGTATTTAAAACTGCCTTAACGTTTAAAATTTCTTTGTGCTGCAGAGAGACTCCTCAGCAGCTTGTGCCTGTTTTTCATGTGACCTGTTCCCCTTTCCCAGCCCACAGTGAGGACAGAGCCTGGGAATGAGCAGTCAGTCCCTTACCTTGGCTCATAGCGGACGCCAGCAGTGCTGTGAAGGACCCCCAGCCCTGCACGGAGCCTTTCAATGCCATTCCTGAGCAACAAAGCAATTACAGAAAAATGTACATCACAACTCTGGTTCAATCAGCACAAAAAGAGCTCCTTGACTCTCATGTCAACTTTGCATGTGCTCCTGTAATGTGTGTTAAAGAGAAACAACTCTTACCATGCAATCATAACACCATTATCAGTGCAGAGTCTTGGAGGAGGACACAGCAAAGCAAAATCATTTGCATCTGCTAGATTCTGTAGAACTTTTCTGATGTACTGATTACTTGCAACTCCTCCTGATACAACCTTAGAGCATTTAAAAAAGAAAAAAAGGCATTAACTCAAAAGTACTTATGGGTCACACAGAACCAGCATCATGTTTAGACAAGGGTTATCAGTTGAAGTTCTACAGAATAATAATAATAATGCTGCATTTAAGATTAAAACATACCAGAAAAGAGTATGCTAAGTTTGCTTATTATGCAAAAAGACATTCCTGAAGCAGGTCAGTCTAATGGAAGGTGTCCTTGCCCATGGCAGGAGGGTTAGAACTGGATGATCCTTAAGGTCCTTTCCAAGCTAAACCCGTCCATAGTTCTGTAACTAGAACAGCCATCAAGTATTGGGTAGCACAAGGGCAAGTTGTTCTGGGAGGTTAGATTAGGTGGTAAGAAAATCTCTCTCTAGCTTCAAACCCAGAGCTAAATATTTATATGACCGTTACTTCAATATTGTTGGTATTTTAACAATATAATACATACTGAGATCCTCCTCATATGTCAAAGATAGAAAGTACAACAAGGCATCTGCATCTTCAAATGATGTTATAGAGTCAGCTATACAAAGGAAAAAAAAGGTATACCCACCAAAGTGGCATTTTTTGATGGCAATATGCTGTTTTTGATGCAGAAGAGCATGGCTCGATATGTCCTCTGGATGATATGAACAGCCACTGCGTGCTGTACAGCAGCAGCAACATCCTTAACACAGGACAGGATCTCACCTTCCTGAATACCTATAAAAGCATATCATCAAAGGGGGCTCCTGAGTGTAGGTTGTCAAAAGCTCAGTTTGTATCTCAGTTTGTACCTTCTTCTTTTTCTTTCTGCACAATGGCATTATTGACAATGTTCTGCAGTCCGGAGAAAGAGAAGTCGCAGTTGCGATACTGCCGCATGGGCAGGCGGAAGGTGAGCCGCTCCTGGTTCCCACTCTGAGCCAAGTGCTCTATGGCCTGCCCCCCAGCCATGCTGTGGCACTCTGGGTGCTTGCTTAGAGACAGCCTTCGTGCCACCTAAGAGATGACAAACAGCAGACTTGGAATCAGTTCCTCCTGCAATGGCATCACCGTACCACAGTCTATGGGGTAAAATGTGACACCAAAACATCCAATCCAATGTGAAATTACAAACAGGGCATGCTAAGGGTAAGACACAACATCAGCCCAGCAGGATATTTTTTTTCGTGGAGTATGTAGAAATGAAATTCTAGATCAATCTGGGCAAACACGAGGATCAACAAATTTTTCAGGAAATATTAATTACTCCATTTTTAAGCTATAGGAAACACACACGGTGTGCCATACTGTATTACCAGATACACAGGAACAAAGCTGGTTTCAACTTCTGAAAATCCTCTTTATGATTCCATGCACTCCCCCAATTTTTTAATTAATATGCACAAGTACTGTTTAAAAACAGTGCTGAGAACAAAACCATAAATGATCAATTTTACAGACTGTACTCAGGGACCCAGAAAACTTAAGATTGTGATGGCCAAACCATGCTTTTCAAACTCTAAAAACTACAAATAGTAAGAAATGCTTTCACATCCATTGTTTTAAACCTGACAGCGTAATACTACTTCCATAAAACACCTCTAAAAAATCTTCTCTAATTAATACAACTTCTTTGTATAATCAGTGTCAATGAAACATCCAACACCAGTTTTGGTTACGTTGCCTATTGGCTAAAATATAATTAATGTACATATGTTAGAGTTGATGTTTTGTGTACACTTTTAATGGCCTTTCATATCTTACGTATATGGCATTTCAAAATAGACAAAAAGTTACATAAAACTTGTATTGCATTGAATTGCTGTCCTCAGGCTGATGATATTACTACCATTATGTATTATAAAAGCAATGAAAAGACGAGAACACTAAGGTAAGGTAAGGAAAGGGGATATTACCTTATCCAGCATGTCACCCGGTGCGATGTCGATGGACTGTCCGAGCAGGAGGAAATCTGAAACTCCCTGTGCTACTGCCAAGAGACAGTGGCCTCCAGAGATGAGGAGAACTAAGAATGGGAATTCCAGGGGATGTGTGAGCCTGATGGTGAGAGCGTGAGCCTCCATGTGATGGATGGGGATGAAGGGTTTCTGGTGCCTGCTGACCAGGCCCCGGCTGTAGTGCAGCCCCACGCCCAGGCTCAGAGCCAGCCCGGGTTTCACCGTGGTGGCCACGGCCGCGAGCTCGGCCACAGAAACGCCGCTGGCACTAAGGGCCTCTTGAACCACTCGGTCGATGTTTTCTCTGTGAAGCTGCTGTGCCACCACGGGAATTATTCCTCCTGATCTAGTAAAACCAAGGAATTGCAGTGCATTGGTGGTTTATAGCAGATAGAATGCCATAAAAATAGTTTTCAGGCACCTCTTAACCTTGTCATATCCTGCCTGTTTCCTTAGTGCGTTTTCAAATGCCTTGTTTAGTGTCAAGGGCACTGGAGGGAGCATAATTATCAAGGCCAGAAAGGATGTAACTTGCCCATTTTTGGTACAGATGCTTTTTAAATGTATCTCAACACTGTTCCAAAACAATGTAATTTAATATTCACAACCCCTCACTTGTCAGCTCATGTTCTTAACGACCAATGCTTATATTTGACTAATTTTTCCTTTAAAAAATCAAGACATTTGGTGATTTTAACTGTAGCAATGTTTTCATCTTTTATTCAAGCTAGAGAAGTAATCTGTCTCTCTTTGAAAGAAAACACTGGAGGAAACTCGTTAAATTCACGGCATTTATTTCCTCCCCCTTAGTACTATCTCAGGCAGTACGTGTTGAGGCCAAAGTAATACATCTTCATATCTACCCACCACTTACTGAGTTTTATGGGGCAGGGAAGACTTTCATATGGATATTATAGTAACAATAACAGTAAAATCGTTCTTAAGGTAGAAGCCTTGAGAGAAGTCTGTTCTTACTGTAAATGAACTTCCTTCTGACAGTGCAGTGCTTCTCCCAGAACACAGCCAGCTTCATCCACCACGGCAGCGCCGGTGTCATCACAGCTCGTCTCTATTCCCAAAACCAGCCTGTGAAAACGCCGCTTCCCAGAGTGGGCAGAGCTGGTCCTCAGCCACGCAACTCGGCCGTGCTTCACCGACCGCAAAACGCTCTTGGCAATGCTGCTCATTGTTTATAATCTACCTGGTGGTTACGTCTAGAAGAGAACTGTACAGTTTATTATTAGTGGATGGTTTTCAAGCACGTGTTCTGCTCTGATTTTCCGAAGAGCTTTTAAAGTCATGAATGGCCACAGACGACATTTAAGACCCTAAGACAAAAATAGCTAGGAGGTAACTGGTCTTGTTTTACCTGAATTACGTGTGAAGAGAGCTCCTCACTATGCTCGGTGGCGGTGCCTCTGGCAGCCCTACGGAGGTCGCAGCCCTACGGAGGTCACAGCCGGCCCGTGGCCGCAGCAGGAGCGCTGCCGTGCGGGCAGCACCGGGCAGGTCCGGCCGCTCCGCCGGGTCACAGGCTCGGCTCCACCTCCGCGGGTCCTCCAGCCCCGGCCAGGGGAGCGGCGGCCGGAACTCCCCGGTCCCAGCCGAGTCGCGGCGCACTCGCGTCCTCCCCGTGTGGCGATCTGTCGCCACCCCGTCCCCGGGCCCGGCTCCGCCCCGCCGGGAAGGCGGGCGGTGCTCCGGGCCGGCGCAGCCGCCGTGCGGAGAGCGGGGACCGTCGGAACTCAGCGCGCCCCGCTGCGTGTCCGGAGTTGCCGGGACCCCTGCCGGGGGGCTCGGAGACCCTGGCACGCAGCCCGGAACACTTGTGGATTTGATTATGGCCCGTGGAGCAAATTACCAGCTTTGTATGAGGACCTCAAAGTCACAGAAGTTTAAATAGTATAATAGTAAAATTACCACAGGGTGAAAAAGGTAGATTTTGGGATTTTTAGAATGGGGGTTTTGGGGACAAGATGGAGGGAATTGGGCGTGTCTAGCCTTTCTTCTTTTCTTCTTGGTCTCTATCTTCTGCTGTGACGCTGGCACTTTGGGATTGGTTTAGAATAGAAGTTCACTGGCTAAACATAGGTGATAGGTATTGGAAAGTAATTGTAAATATGTTATACGTAGTTTGTAGTATAAAAAGACAACACCGCCCCGAGGGTGGTCAGAGTGCCGCTGGCTGCCTTGCTGAGCAGACCTCGGCTGGGCAGAAAGAGAATTTTATAGATAAGATACATTTAACAACCTTGAGACTGAGAAATGGAGAGCCCTGACTCCTTCTTCAAGCAGCGGGCAGGGAAAAGAGACTTTTGAACTTTTCTCGGGGTCACTCTGATCAGCTAAAGATCCCTTCAGGGGACTCCTCCGCAATCCTCCACAAGGCTTTGTCCAGCCACCCCCAGGCACCCCGGACCTGGGGACACCAAGTTCGGGTCGTCTCCTGCAGTCCCTGCCCAAAGGCAGCACAGCCTTGTGATGGTCATTATTTAAAAATCAGCCAGTTACCGCTTTCTGTGCAAGCAACAGACAGAAATAATTACTTCCAATTGCTAAAGAAAATTCATAACTCATTACCCTTTTTAACATCTTTATCAATAAAGTAAACAGCTGGAAAATTGCTGTAGAAAAAAAGTAAGTACACCACTGTAGGCTTGTCTTTTCATATTTTTAATATTTTTTTTTCCAGCTCACTGGCTGCCACTGCAACCAAAATGTAAATCAAGTCTTACATGAGGTCTTCCATTAAATCTGAGCTGGTTTGGGCTGGCAGACACACAGCAGACTTCAAAATTCATCCTTTTCCCATGACAGAGAAATAAGCGCTCAGAGCAGTAGATGTACCTCCATCACTCTAATTCCAGAGCTGATAATATACAAGATTACCCCGTACTACACAGTACCCCTAAAACACAGCATTCCTCCACATTTCCAAGACATGCAAGTTATCTATACCTTTTTCTGCAAAAGCATAGTTAGTCCATGTGATTTGCCTACTCACCTACTTCTAGTTCAGCTTCTATTCTAGCTTACGACCTACACAGCTTCTGTGTTCAGACACTTGCTCTGTAACAGAGCACCTTCTCCTACAACAGCAGCAAGCCTTTCCCCACCACCTCACTGGCCTCTCAGCTACTGAAAAATAACCCATCAGAATAGCAGAGAAAACAGTCAAAAATTCACACCTAGAAACTGCAATTTTTCAGGATGTCTCACACATAGAAAAGTCAGTATCCTGGTAAGCAAAATGAAATAAACACAACAGTGGCAACTTGTAAAAGCGGACATAAACTGAGCTCTTGAGTTGATGTGGAACTCCCCTGAACTGGCAGTTAAGGACTTTGTTCAGTTACTGTGACAAAAAAAAAAAAAAAAATTAAAACAAAAAATCACAAGAACAGAGAAGGCAGGAATGATACCATCAATTTACGCTCGCTGCCACAGTACTTACTGTGGGACAAACTTTTACAATGCAAAAACAAGCACAACCACTTACAATCCATTACAGCAGAAACTACCTAATTTCTCTTAATCTAAGAATGTGGCCTCACCAGTCCTTGGCATTGAGGATTCTGGATTTATATGTAAAGTTACCACCTGCATTATGGATGATGGGTATTTGTGAAACTCTGCTCTCCATTTCAGCTGTCACTTGAACCTTCCTTACAAGCCACTTGCATCAGCCACACGTACAGTCTTAATGGGGATTAGGCTTTAGAACTGGGCCTGCCCAGTTCTTCATGGAAATCTTTCTTCTTCATGTTTCCAATCCACATTGAAGTATCTGAAGGCATCTTCTTACAAAGTCGATTTTCATCCCGGACAATGCTGCAGGAAGCAGGAATTGTATCTCAGACGTAAAAGCATCTCTCCCTGGCTATGATGAGATACTCAGCACAGCAGACTACTTGTTTCCTTCACCTGGGGAGCAGCAGTAGCCATGTCAGGGGCAGCCAGTGTTGAACCTTCTGCTCAGTATTTATTGATGCCAAAGAGTCGAACCCCGTGCAACTGTGGCAGCTTGGGGATAAGCACGGTCAGGAGAGAGGCCGTGTTGAGGATGAAGTGTGTGGGATCATACTTTGTATAGAAACTCGTCAGGAAGTACCTGCAGGAGAAAAGGGAGCAAGCTTAGCTGATGGCAGCCTTTTCTAAAACACATACAAAACATAGTTGAAAGAAGTGCTTGAATGATTAGTAAGATTTTACTGGTTAACATCTGTATCTGTATTAAATATCTCACCAGGGGTTCTAGAGTATCTACAGCAAAATTATGGTCTAAGTCTCTTCTTCCCATACCTCTCAAGGTGCTAAAAAGCAACTCTTAGTTTACCATTTTCTTCCAGCACTTATCCCCACCTTGAGGAGTTACATCATGCAGGATCTTCCCTCCCCTCTCACTGCCATATAAGTGGACATGTAAATTTTCTTCAGGGAGAAACAGAAAGACTTTTAGAGACAGATAATAAATATATATCTGATTTTTCTTAGTTACACAACCACACTTTTGTCAACAGAGACAGGTGAATAGAATTCCTATGCTGTTTGCATAGTGTAAATAGAAGACAATATGTACAAAGCAAAACTGACACTAGATCCCATCCACTGAGGAATGACATTTGTAGCTCACAAGTTGCAAAACAGTTAATAAATGCTGTCACAATTTAGTTTAGATTTTCAATATTTATGACTTCACAATCTCTTAAAGAAATTCAAGAGTTAACAGGAAGTTTTCCTCACATTTCTAATCATTAAAACCTGTCCCATTAGTAACTGTTTACAAACTTTGACTTCAGTATGTGGAGTGTCAAAAGCAGAAGAAAGATTGTTGATTACACAGCCTGTAAATAAATACTTCCTACAGCTGTGATGTAGAAATAAACAAACAAACAAGAAAAAAAAGACAGAAAATGCTTTTAGACTGTAAATTGCAGCCCATCATGTTGCAGCTTTTGAAGTCACAGCTTTATGTGTCACTTGATCCATAACACAGTTTTGAACTCACAGAATTATAGGAGAGATTGTGAAGAACTTCCTTGAAGATGTGAATTGTACTCCATAATCCAGTTGTTCCCAGTGTGTTAGTAGCCTAGCTTTGCCCTGATCAGGTGTTTCAAAAGGAGTTCCCTTTACTGCATGCAAAAACACATACATTCCCTGGGGAAAATAAAAAGTGAACACAGAGGCACTTTTAGTAATATTTTAAAATAACTGTTACATTGTTCAATGCATTATAAAAAAAAAAAAAAAAAAAAAAAAAACAAAAACAAAAAGTGAGTGAGTGAATTCTCACCCAGAAGAGCTGCTAGCCTGTAATGACAAGTTATTGAAGAGGAAGGAAGAGACAAGAAGTGATTTGCCTGAGACTGTGCAGAGTCAGAATTAAAGCCCAAGTCTGTGTGGCATCCAGTCCACTCCCTTGCCTTCTACACTAGTAGGCAAAAGTTCCTTGCATTCACCATTCCTTGCAACAGAATTTTAACAAGCACTGCAACAAGTGTGGATTTGTATCACCACGTTCCTAGCACAGTCTTAACAGAGTGATGAGTAGTAGAGTGTGCATAAAGCAAAACTCTACCTACAAACACTGACAATATCACACCAACTCCTGAAAGCTTTCTCACCCCCTTATCAGCTTCAAATCCTTAGAATGTGACTAGGCATTCTGCTGAATGCCATCTGTCCACCTCTTTGCTGCTTCTCCTTAAACATGCTGGACTTTCCTTGTGACTGCTCCTGTTTGATGGGAACATGTCATGTATGGTTTGTTCTGAAACACCAGTTTGGGCCTCTTGGTTTCAAACAGGAGAGTACACCCTCTTCCAGTTTGAAGAAATACTTGTTTTCTATCAAAGAGAGCACACCAACTCCAGGGAAGAGTCTCTATGAGACAATATCAAAGATTTCCTTCTATGCACATTCAAAAATTTTCATAAGAAAGCTTTATATAGACAAAAAAAAAAAAAAAAATCACATTTCTTCCAAACTCTTATAATGGAGGTGAAATCTCAGCAAATCACTTCATGTCTCCTTCTATCTTTTTTTGGAACAGCCTCCAGACCAGAGCCCTGTGAACCTAGGACAATTGATTTGCTTAATTAATTTTTTGATTCATGATGTTTGCAGTGTCTATTTTAATAACCATAAAGACACTTTTAGGACAGATCCAACTGCTTACTCCACATTTTATTTCCCAGTGGTACTTGCAGAAAGAACCATCAAAACTGCTTTCAAGGTTAGCTAAGAGTTTTCCATTAGTGGAAATACAAGATTTTTTTTTTTTGTCAAACCATTTGAGGATTTGTTTCCAAGAGAAGTGCCATTTAACTTCTGAAATATCCAACAGTGCAATTTATACTCATCTTGTAGTGTTTCACTACAAAACTACTTGCCAGTGCATGCTCTCATCCCTGTTGTCATTACAGCTACTTGCAATGAGTTCAGTAAGGCATGTGGGAAATATTTAGTAATACTTGTCTCTGCCAACATCTTCTGAAGTCAGACATGTCTGATGCTGTCAAAGATAACACACAAAACGCTCTAATGACAGTTACAATTCCACCAGTAGTTTTAAACCTATCTACAAAACCAAAAAGCTCAAATAAAAATTAAAACTTTGCATTCAAGAGGGTATTACCCATCCTGAGTGAACTATCATTTTCCTCAATCAGGAAGGAGCTATCTTTTTGTCTTCTTTGCTGGTAATGTTAGGAAGCTGAGCTAGCAAACCTCAAGTATGATCTAAATTGCTGGGTTAGGGCTCTCTTTCCTCTAAGCATGGCAGGACCAATACAGATAGCTGCACTACTTTAAGTGGCTACAGGAAAATGATAGCATCCTGGGGAGAGGAGCAGAAAGCAGCTCACAAAATCTTTTGCATACAAAAGTCATCATGCAAGCCACAACCCTCTGAATAACAAATGGTTTCAGGGCTGGGGTCAAAGTAGTTTAGTTTTTCTCACTGCTTTCAAGAGAGATTACTCTAATGTCCTGTATGGTGACAACATTGCATGCTGAAGTCATTCTGAGTTATGCAGCCTGGCCAGAAAGCAAAACTAGAAGAAATAGAATAGAAGCATTTCTCTCAAAGAAAATAGTTAGGCTGCTAAAATTAAACATTTTGGGATACTAACAGATGTATGTGGAAAATTAGTAGATAGTGTCCAAGTATTAAAAATGTGGTAGTTTATGGATTCAGCACAGCTGTCTAATAATATACAGAACACTGTGAAAGTTGGTTGGCATGATGATTTTATGTCTGCAACCTACCAGCATAATTAAATGCCATTTGAAAGAATACATAACTACATAAAGAATATTTCATGTCTTTCATGCTTAAACTGAAAGTGGTTGTGTATCACCCCTCCTCCCCCAAACAGCCAATCCTTTGTGGATAGGCCAAGGAGAGGTGGTGTTCTGCACAGCAGGATTTCACAGTCCATACAGACTGGCTACTTTCCTCTTCCCTTGCTACTGAAAATGAGTATTTATGAACAACCACTACTCAAAGCCTGTTCCAAGAGAGGGTACTCACCAGGTTGTGAATGACATTAGTTAAAGTCCAGGCGACAGGGACACTAAAGAAGGGAATGCTGAGCAGGACAATGTGCAGCATGCCGACTCCCAGCGCGTATGTCAGCCACATTCCACGGCTGTTCATCACCCGAGTGTTGGGATTCACCTCGCTGTGGGCAACTCCTACGTTCATTTTTACCCTATAAAACAGATCTGTTTGAAGACTGAGACTACTGTTGCAGAGGAGGACTTAACATATGCAATTTTCAAATGTGGGAAAAAGCTGCTTTAAAGAAGCACGACTGGAGAGAGCACAGATGTACCTCAAGATCTTCAGGCTATGGTTTATAGAGAAATCAGTATAAAGGGACAGTTGGGAACCATTTGTTTAAAACAAGTCCAAACAAATAAAATTCACAAGCCTGCTACAGAAGGGACATTTCAAAAAAATAGTAAGCTGTGATGTCAGAAGCTACAGTTGCAAAGCCGTAAGAAACCAAGCGAATAACTTTAATCCTCTGAATTTTCTCCATCCATGACAATATCCAGAGCTCTTTTCCACTTCCCACATCAGACAATCTTCCTCCTCTTTCTTGTTCATGTAATGGTTAGTGAAGAATTCTGCATATATCCACTGCCCAGCCACCTACTTCTAGAAAAAGTAATAAAGGAGTAATCTACGCCTCTTTTTCTTGAAGCAAAGTGCAGATTCCCTCCTCTCCCCATCTGTTAGTTTCCAGACAGACATTTTCATCTCCTAAATCCGGCCAAAATTAGAAAACAGGTTCAAAAGTTTTCTAAACAGACACATGCAGAGATACACAGAATGATCTCATATGGTGATACATCCAGGAAACTGACAGAACTTCCCTACAATGTCACTCTCATCCTATTGCAGTAAAATTTGTAATTATAATTTTTAAAAACCTCCTAAACTATTGCTTACTTACAACTCACGTGATCTCTGGGACTATGGATATTCATTTATGGGAGCACGATGAAGTGGGGTTTTTAGCAATCATCTGAATCAGAATACAAAAGGACTGTTTAACCAGCAAAAGCAAGCTTGCTTTCGGTAGGAAGTTTGTTTCTGACACTTATTTATTTTATACTCCATACCTTAGAGGTATGGGGTATAAAATGAATATAAAATACCCGAGTATTCTGCAATATGAACAGCAGTAGACTAAAAATAGCTACGCTGAAGCTGAACCCGAACCGGGGCACTGCCGACCTTACCCGGGACCTGTCGCCAAGCATTCCAAGCCGTGCACTCGCAGGGCACACATTACCTGGGATGGGCGACTCAAGGCTGTTCCTCTCTCTCCGGGATGCAGCACCCGCCGAGCCAGCACCTAGACAGACATCTTGCCGTGACCCGCCATCCCTTCCCATTCCACACCACGAATCTAGCCCGATCCGAGGGGCAGCTCGCCGCACCGCCGCCTTCCCTCTGCCATCCCCGCTCCGCCGCCGCCCCGGCCCCGCCGCTGCCCCAGGCCGGCCGTGCCCGTGGCCTTCTCCCCAGCCCCGGCGCGCAGGCGGCCCCGGCCGCCCGTCCCTCCGCCCCCCGCCGCGGCCCCACCTTTCCGCAGCCCCGCGGCCGCCGAGGAGCCGGAGCGGAGCGTCGGGCGCCGGCCGCAGGTAGAGCCCGCGGTGCCCGTGGGCAGGGCCGGTGGGGAAGGGAGCGGAGGGGCCGGGCCGGGCCGTCCGTACCGCCCACGGGCGCGGGGCGGGCGCGCAGGTAGCGCAGCCGCGGGGCGGGAACGGGAGCGGGAGCGGGAACGGGAGGGAAGCGCCGCCGCCTCGCTGAGGCCGCGCCGGGGCCGGGGCGCCGCTTCCCGTGGGCAGAGGCCGGGCAGGCCCCGGGAGCAGCTGGCGCCCCACCTCTCGCAGCGAGAACCGGGAACTGCGGACGGCTCTGTGGTCTGGGGTAAACTGGAGGGCCCGTAGGGTTTATCTGCAGCTTTTCGCCCGCTTTTTCGGCTCGTAAACCGAATAAATGCCTCTGCGCGCTGAGGGAGGGCCCCTGAAGAGGGCGGTGCTCGGAGGGGGGGGGGGCGGGGTTCTTGGTGTGGCTTCAGACGTCTGTAGGGCCGGAACCGTGAAATTTAGGGAGATTTTACTCCTGGTTTAGCTGCGGATGGGTAGAACCGCAGTTGTTGGCATGTCGGACATGTCTGTAGAAGGATGCAAGGGTTAGATCAGTGATGGGGCTCCCACGCAGGAAATGCTGCGCCTTCCCACAGAGCAGGGCTGGAACGCCTGTGGTCCGTGAAGAGTTACAGTAGTAAGGTGGCTTGAGCTGACACACGTGTCTCTTAGCTAAAAAGCATCATAGGTTGGGTGCCTTTTCAAAGGTAGGACATCCCAGAGGTCCCTTTGTGCCTCCCAAGAGATGTTCCCGAGATGTGGCCAGCGTTGTGTCCCTCAGCTGGGGTCCAGGGCCGGAGACGCTGCACGGCCGGGGGCTGATTCCTCTCCCGAGCTGCCCGCATCGGTCACACCTCATAGAAAATTTGTCTTTGAGGTCTCCAGCGTTTTTGTTTTTAGATCCTCCCGTGTCTTAGTCAGTGTCTTTTGATGGAGCGACATCCAGCTCCCATCTGATTTACTCCCGTGAGTGAATCGTGAAGCACTTGACACGGGAGTCCTGTACAGTGCATGAATGCCTCAAAACCTGCCTCTCTGAACACGTGTATGTGATTTTAACATGTGTACATGATATTAACATCGGTTCTTCTTCAGCAGTGCACGTGTTCTCCTGATCCTCTTGTTTTCCGGTTGGTGCAAAAACGATTCATCGGATCCCTTTACCGCATTTGAAAGGCAAACTCCCTTTGCAATGTAAATAACAATAATAAAGAGAAACTCCCTTTGTAGCTGTTCCTAGAAAAGTTTCAGTGCTGCTTCACAACACTGTACTTCCTCCCCACATCCCCCCCCCCCCCAAAGCCAAGTAACCACATTTTTACTTTGTCTTTTATATTTGAAGAGTAGCTGTCTTTAGAAGGATGTTGAGGCAGAGAAACGTCCTGTAATTGTTGTATCAGCTGCACACACCCTGCAGGGCAGTGATGCTCAGGGGTGTTGGCTGCAATCCCTCACCAGGACCTGGCTGTGTCAGGAGGAAATCTGAAATCTGTGTTTGTTCTATTCCTCCATGTGTGCTCATATCCCTGGGACAGGTGCTGAGTGTGCAGTCTGTGTTCTTCAGCAGATACTTTGGACTGAATCAATGGGAAAGCCAGGACTGCCAGGATTGTTTGCCTTTCAGTGTAAATAGCATTATATAACATAAACCAGAGAAGAGAAGAAACCTGTCTGAACCATTCCCCTGCCTTTCTCATATGCATATAAAACTGTGGTTGAATTCTTTTGTGGCAAGCTACAAGGATCAGCAAAATGGTTTTCCTGGGGCTTGGCTGTTTGTGTCAAAGTAGATACTTCAACAGAAATACATGCTAAAATTCACAGATCTGTGTACAATCTCTTCATGGGAGAGTGTCTCTATAATACAGGAAGAATTTTATGGCCCTTTGTATTTCCAATAATTAAGAAAAGAAATCTCCACTGGTTTATAAGGCATCTTCATTTTCAAGTGAGAGATGGAGTGACATAGGAATAAATGACCTGCCTGAGGGCACATAGTGCATCAGATCAGAGAGGCAGGACTGTGACAGAGAACTTTTTTGGGTTTGGTTTTTATTTTTGCCAGTATATTCAATGCCATTTCCATTGGATATGGCTTTTCCTCAGCACCAGTGTGTTGCCCACCACTTCTCTCCCAACACCTATTGACTGCAGAGGAAGCTGTCTGTCCTACTGTAACTTGAAAATTTCACTTTCCAGACATAATGTTGTGTTTTTCTGCATTTCAGAGTTCCTGTGAAACAGTTTCCTAGAAATGTGTAATTGTTCCTTTTACATTCTTTTTCTGGTTTTTTCTGTGCAGCTGAATCTTTCCACCATGAAACAGCTGCCTGGAGAGACAATTAGGCTCCTTTCAAGTTCTCAGGTGATTACTTCAGTTGTCAGTGTGGTGAAGGAGCTGATAGAAAATTCCTTGGATGCCAGTGCTACAGGCATTGATATTAAACTGGTAAGTCTTTCTCTCAGAAAGAATTGGATCTAGAATAAGATGCCAAGAAAATTGTTCCATTGCAAATGTGATTTTTAGGCTATTGTGATTTGGGGAATGGCAATGATTATCATATATTTATATGTATATATTTTTACCTCAAGTAAAAATGGTACAAAATTAGTTTCTATTTGTGTTTTTGAGGCCCTGCTCTGAAACAGTAAGGCATATTTGTGCTTCTGGGTGTATTGTGGGGAAAAAACTGTTAGCTTTCTTAATCCTTCTTTTCCTACTTAAAATTTGTATTTTCTGACTAACAGCCTGTTTTAAATGTTGGACTTAGGTTTGCTGTCAGGCTGACATATTTAATTCTCATTACAAAGTATTGTAAGAAAGGTAAAAATAGAGACAGCAGAAAAGGTTGATGGCCATTCAAAACAAAAGATGTTTTTGTAATAAAAATCACCACCCTGTCTCTAATTAGCATGGTGAACTCTGGCTACTTCTAACTCTTTATTTTTATAAGCTGTTCAAAAAAGTTGGCATGTCATTCAGGGATAGTTTCTGACAACAGGAAATATTACTTTAATAAAGAATTTGAGCTTTTTTCTCCCATTAGATTGGGTAACTGGTCAGCTCCTCTTGCTGTCCTATTTCTGCTTTTGCAGTGTTTTATCAGCAGCTGTATAGTAGCAGTATCTCCTGCTTAGTAAGAAAGAAGTGTTGCTATATTCTGTATAAATGCATGTATTCAGAATTGTATCCAATTTCTTTTCTGCAAATAACAGTGGATGCATAGGATATTCTTGAATTAAATGTTAGACAAATGCAATTAACTAGGAGGATAATTCAGTTTCTCCTTGTTTCTTTGTCCATGTCTGCTGTATTTTCTGACTAGAGTTGTTGCATGTGAGAGTGCTTTCCTGTAGATGCCAAGGCACATGTTTGTTACTGCTTTGAGTGAGCTGAAGATATTCTCTCTTTGCTATGGTCTCTCATAATCTCTGTCTTCTCAGTATTTAGATTGCAGAGTATCTTGCTTCTTGAGTAACTCCAAAGTGAGTAGTGTGCACACGGTTGTGGGGGTGAAGGGTATTGGGATCAGATCCTGGGAGCTGATCAGTAACTGCAAGGAGTGGACAGAAAGGTTTTGGAGTGTTCCAGAATGGTTGGAACAAACCTTGCAGAGGAGAGAGCCCTCTAACTGGTGTGGGTTTCACAGCACAGTGTCCAGCTTTGTCCCAAATCAGTGAAAAAGAGCATTTTTAACCATTTTCAGTGCATGAGTCATCTGCACTACTCTGACATTCTTGTGTCAGTCCAGCACAATCCAAAACACTGCAGTTCCAAACAAACAAGCATGGCTTTACACAAGTTGTCAGCAATTAAAAGAAATTTGATGATTTTTCTTCTGTGGGTAATAGGGGAGAGGAGAAAACCTGCACTCTGTACAACTCTAGACAGTAATACTGTAAAACACTGGATTTTTTTTCTGGTATTTTTAAATGGGAAATTAAAATAACTCTGACCATGTAATAGAGGTCAATGACCACATTAATTCTGGATTACTTCAAAAGCATAGCAGAGAAGAGAAACTTTGAAATTCCATTTTACAGCTTGATGGGTTTTGCCTGAAACTGCAGCATTTTCATTGTTTTAATCTTTTTCAGATGGAATAGGAGGGCATAGTTTATCCAATTTGCCTGAACAAAGATAACAATTTCTTTTTGACAGACAGACAGGAATTAACCTGCAGATGGAATGGGTCTCAGATAAGAGTCATGGCAGTGGTGAACTGGCTGGTGTTTCAGTCTTGATTGGCCATAGGTGATGTTATTTGGCATCTTTGCACTGTGTACCAAAGCTGAATCATACTGATTGCCATCTGTGACCTGGCAGAGCAACTGAAACATTCCATGGGTTCATAACCTTTGTAAGATTCAGCTCATGAGGGAAGGTGTTACAAAATACAAAGTTCAAGCATGTTTACATAACATTTACATAAAACGTAAACAAGTAAAAATTAATAAGATTAAAAGAGAAAGAGAGAATCATTTATGTAGCATTTTGATTCAAGATGAATCTCACTTTTCTTAAGCAACTAACTGGTCAGAAAGTAAAAATGAGAATGGAAAATAGGGGGTCATTGTAAAATGCTCAAACCTTTCATTAGCACACACAGCACCAGGGTAGAGGGTTTCCTGCCTCTATTTCCTTGTGTGTTTTTGTGCTCAGTTGAGGTGTATTGCTTGGTTCTGTTTTGCTGCCCAGTAGGAAGTTGACTCAAACATGAGCAAAAGCATTGTTTTTCACCTGAAGACAGCTTTTGCACCATTCATTAAAACAGAAAGTGAAATGTACTCATATTTCTGTTGTTTTTTGTGTATTGTGGTTCTGAGCCTACCTCAGAGGCTTTTGATGTTTCCTAAATCAGATTATGTGTGAATGCAGAAGGTTTCTTTAGATCCTTTTCTTTTGTTTTTTATTGCATCATTTTTTTTTACTTCAAGAAATAACCTTGTGAGTACATTATAATTTTTCATAACTGTTTTCAGCATAGCCCCAGGTAGGACAGCAAGGTTTGTTCTGTTTAATCAACCTCCTTTCAGTGATCACCATCACATGCTCTGTCCAGCATCAGTGATGGCAGCCACTGTTTTAAGATAATAATTTCTAAGCAAAACTAGTTGTAAGGTCACCTAGATGTATTACACACTGCAGCACATTTTTTTGAGTGTTGCATCATGATCTTTTCAAAGAGCCAGTCTTGCTTCTGTGGAAGAGGCTTAGTTACTGATCCTGCAGCTCTGATTACTTTCTCCTCCTGGCTTGTGGTTCCTCCAGGTGCTGCTCACTTGTGCAGACTATAGTGTAGCTGGAAAGAAGAATTTTTTCCTGCACTTGTTTGAGATGTTACAGAACCTAAATTTCATCTTTTATTTATCTGTTGTAAATATCTGGGTTTCAGAATTTTACCCTATTTATGCTGGTGCTTACTGGAATGACTTATTTAAACTGGAATTCAGTAAAATATGCCTTGCATGTATGTAAAGGCAAATCACAAAGATTGAATTTTGCTTCCTTGAGGGCTGTTTTAAAAGAGCCTCTGGGAACCTTTACTTCTTTTTTGTAAAATACTGTATCTCTTTACAAGCTTTTTTATTACCCTTACACGTCATGCCTTGCCCCACATTAGAATTTCAGCTTCTGTGTATTGAACTTGGAAAGCAGAACTTAGAAAATGCAATGGAATCACATCAATCAAAATTGAAACTGAAAATGGTGTGAAGTGAGGGTCTGCTGAATTCAGTGGATGCAGAGCTGCATTCAAGTGATTTCAAAAAAATCAATACCAAGTAGGTAAGAGAGGTGAAAAGAGACAAAAAAATCTTCAGCTTTCCAGCTATAGGTCTCCTTTTGAGCTTCGGTTTTGCTGTTTCCAAATCACAGGAGATGAGTTATGTTATTTAATTAGAGAAAACTTCACTGTTATCCTAACATGGTGTATTTTTCCTTTTCTTTTTTTTTCCTTAAACAGGGACATTTAATGGTTGCTCAGTTCCTCCAAACAAGCAAAGCTTCAACTTCTGTATGGTTAATTAGAAGCTGTAACCTGAGCTGCTTCAATATTTCATCTTAATAAATTCAGTTGTTTCACTGCTCCTTTGTGTTTTGTTCTTTTTTTAGGAGAATTACGGGTTTAGCAAAATAGAAGTGAGAGACAATGGCAGTGGAATCAAGGTTGATGATGTCCCAGTTATGGCAGTCAAGCACTACACCTCAAAAATCAGCTCCTCTGAGGACCTTGAAAGGCTGACAACGTACGGCTTCCGCGGGGAAGCTTTGGGATCGATTTGCAGCATATCAGAAGTGAGCACTTGCAATAAATGGGGAGCCTTTGTGTTATGATTTTTGTTACCTGTGTATGTTCATGGAAGTTTTATTCTGTGCAAAGAGTTGAAATGTTCCAGTGAATTGCCAGGGGTATACTTGTGTATGCTGCTTTTCTCCCCAGCCCCAGAAGCCCTGTCGTACAAATTTCTTGTTTGTGTCAGTCCTGCCTTTCTGTCACACAGGTCACAGCAGTGCTCTGTTTATTTTGCTTAGTCAGAAGAGGTAACAGACAGATTGTGTTGCATTTTCTTTCCTTTTGTGTCAGGGAGTATCATGTCAAAGAGTATGGCTGGCTTTGCTACTTGATTTAGGGTAGATCAAGGAAGGAGCAGCAGGTGATGGCCAGGAGAAGTCATTTCAGGGGACTGATGGCCCACACAGCCACCATTGCAGTAATGATTTCTGCCTTGTTATCTAGGTGATCAGCACTCATGGGATCTTGCTGGGCTCCTTATTGCTCTTTGACATGTATGTGACTGCAGTTGCACAAACTTTGTCCCTGTGAGTAAACAGGAACCTGCTGCCTGACCTAGCTGAGTCTGAGCCATGTGTTTGTATTAAGAGGATTGGCAGTGTACTGACATTTGCTACTTTACTTGTTGGCTAAAAGTAAATATGTTTGTTCAAAACCATCTGAAAAGTGTTCAGGCTGCTGAAGGCACAGCATCTGCCAGATCTCTTGTGCTCTCCCTTTCTGAATTCATGCTGCACCAAGGCCATGTTTTAGGTGCAAGTCTGCTGAGGATTAGAACATGCAGGAAGATACCAAAGTCTGTGTCTGCTTGGAAGCATCAGCTGTTGAGCTCAGGAGAGATAATGGTACAGCTTCACTCCTTGGTACCTTGGGCTGCATTCACATTGCACTAAGCAGGAGTGGGCTGTGTACTTGGATGGAGATTTCCAAAGATGCTTTCAAAAGTGTTGGTGTTTTGATAGGTGATGACAGACCTCAATCATTGGTTCCTTCTAATGAGCTCTCAGAGCAGAATGCCATCTGTTCAGAGCTTCTAATCAGCTCTGTGGCTGATTTCATAAGAGATGGGAGGTGGCCTGAGTGTATGAAGTGCTTTAATAAGTATTACTCCTTGTATCAGTAATTATGTTAATTAACACTTCTGGCATTAATTGTGTTCTGCCTACTCAAACTGCCCCCTGAAATTTCAGTTTGAAGGTACTTTGCTATTGTATTGCAGACCTTAAGTAGGTCTGCAATACTGTAATTCCCAGTTAATCAATTATTGTTTTTCTCTCCAGGGGCATGACTGAATGCTGAATGATTCATGTGAGACACTAAAATAAACCAAAATATCCTGAACCTCTGTATGTGTGTTAAACTGTGTCTTCCAGGTGGTTAAAGGGCAGTGGTTCTGTTACTCACAGTGTTGGTAACTGAACTCTGATTTATGACTGCTCTTGCTAAAGCAATCTGTGAAGTACTTTAATAGCTTACAAAACTTGCTGTGACTGATTGCCAGATATGTTCAGGTGTGGAAAGAAAATATATTGTTTGTTTGAGAGTAGTCTTTAAGTTTGTGGAATCTCACATGAATTCAAGTTGTCAGAGTGTGTCTCACAGAGGGTAAAAATGCAGAACTGTCAATTGATAAAGTTTACTTAATCTGTGCTTGAATAGAAAATAGAGCAGTGTGTGTTGTAGGTAGCAGGAATTGCTGTGCTTTGTGAATCAGCATGATAGAAATGCTTTTAGTTACATGGCAGGAAACATGCAGAATAATGCTGAATGTTTCCGTGCCTGTGAGAAACACCTGTTCAAGAGAAATTTTATAAACTAATTAAATGTAATTATGGTGACTAAAGTAACAGATTGGTGTGGTGAGTGTGGTAGCAAAGCTTATCTAAGCTCATTCTGAACTTTGTCTATCCCTGATTAACACAGGTTTTTTTACATCACTCTCTTCAGGTTTTGGTCACCACAAAGACAGCTGCTGATGATTTCAGCATTCAGTATGCCTTGGATAGCAATGGACGTGTAACCTCTAAAAAGCCTTCCCATCTTGGGCAAGGTAGGCTATCACTGCTCTGGTGTTGCAAGGTGACAGGGGTATTTTGTGTTTCTCTGAGGCTCTATCTGATGTTGAAATACCTGTTGGGTACTTAAAGGCTGAGTATGAAATCTTTGCAGCTGTAAACGTTTCATGCCTTGTGTCTGTCAGCTGAGAATGTGTTGTCATAGCATAAGAAATGATATGTCTTGGAAGTTGTTCTAGATTGTAATTATAAACTAGTTTCTCCTTCTCTGACTCACTTCTTCAAGCTGACAGTGGAAATAAAACCTGTAAAAATTAAATGCTACTAGTCTGTATAAGTGTATGAAAGATTTCTTCAGGACCAAAGTAATGTTTCTGTATGTAGCAAAATCCTTGCATAAAGGAGGAAGAGTTGCCCTGCTGCCATACATAGGAATTGCTGGAAGCAGTGTGGCTGTAGGACCAGGCAAACTCACAATTCTTTCTAACTTGCAGGAAGAGTGTGTACCTAATTTTTACTAAGGATTCTTTTTAAGTTTTAGCCTGTATAGTGTTTTCCACAGCCAGAACACCTGCAGGTTGTAATGCCATGCCTTTCATTGAAATTGTTGAGTTCTCTGACATATCTAATGCTTTGCAATATCCTTATGGGCTAGGAATTCGTGTGGTTGTGTTGGTAGATGAATATTCCTCCTCCTACAGTGTACAGAGGTATTTGGCACTTCAGGTACTACCCTAAAGCAAATGCTTGTGAAGGACCTTAATGAAGCACAGTGTTCCTTTGCCTGCAGATATGTGTGATTAGATTCTAGTCTTTTAATTAATCATTTTGCTAATGAAGGCTAACTTATGCATTGAGACAGCTTTATGTAGTGCTGGTTCTTGCTGCTGTTGGTGTCTATGAAAGAAAGCTTAATGCTGCAGTCATAACTCTAAATAAAGGAGAAGAATCAAAAGTCTTGATGCCTTTTTGGGGAAAATGACTGCTAATTTGGTCTGTTTCTTCTCATGCTAATAACCTGATTTAGTGCAGCAGCATACAAATATGTCTGTTTATGTAAAAATAGTTTCCCCAAGATCCAATCAGTGATTTGCTTTCAGTATAATTTCTACTTTATTTTCTTGCAGGTACTACAGTAACAGTCCTAAATTTGTTTAAGAATCTTCCTGTAAGAAAGCAGTTTTACTCAACAAATAGAAAATGTAAGGAAGAACTGAAAAAAGTCCAAGATCTACTGACAGCATATGGTATCATAAAACCAGACCTGAGGATAACATTAACACATAATAAGGTAATAATGAGTTTTTTCTGTCAGCTATCTTAAGGATCTGTTTCTGATGAATCCATGCAGTTCATGTAATACTTACACAAAATGTTTCATTCCTAAATTTTTTCTTTCATCATAGCTTTGTTTTGGACTTCCACTTACTTCCTCCTTTCACAGGTATATATTTATAATGGCTACAGATTTTTATGTTAAGCTCCTAAAACTCAGGCTCAGGTATTTTTGGTCTCTTGCAGGAGATGCCTGGCTAGATATATGAAGTATAAAAATTATTTTGCATGCAAGTGGTTAGTAAAGATGGTGATGATTTTCAAACCAAGAAGTGAGACCTTACTAAACCATAGGGCCTGATAAAGTGTTAACCAAAGCCACCTGAAAAAACTTGTAAAACTTTCTATTTTAGACTGTCTATCTGGATAGAAACTATAGTTCATGCAGGCAGCTTGCTGTATTCTGAGTCATAAGAGCTCAGTACATAACAATGATTTTATTTTAAAAGGCTGGAAAGTTCAAAACAATTTCTGTCATTGGTGTAATAACAGTAACATGTTAGAACAACAACATTTGGTTGAGCTAGTTGCTCTTGGTTAAACTTGGGAGGATGAATGCAGGGGTTACTTGGAGGTTACTTTGACTTCACTGCACACTGAATGGGAATTCTACATCACATACTACAGAAATGACATGTGGAGCAGTTCAACTTAACCTGACCCAAATTTAGCAGAACAGATTTCATTGGCTGTACCCTGGCTTTTTACACCTCTGAGGGGGAGGCTGTTCAAATGAACTTCCAAGTTGCCACAAAGCAGAGAGTGACATCTCGTGGCCAGATCCCTCAGCAATTCTGTTTCTGTTGTACAGTAATGTTGATATTTGTCATGCTCACTGAGACTTGATCAGTTACCCCATCAATCAAACATTCACACTTCAGTTCCTTTGCAGTGGGAGTAGGAAAAGGCACTGTACTTTTCTGAAATGACAACAGATTTCCTTTGCTTTTTTGAACTTGTTTGACATGCTTTGATTGTATTCATGTATGTATTTTTAAATGTCACTGTGTAGGTACTGTGAAAAACTAAAGCTGGCTACAGAATTACTATTTCAAGGCTGAGAAAGAGTAGCTAACTTGTAGTCTTACTTCACTGAGATCACTGAGAATTTGGAACCAGACATCTTGGGGGATGTGTGCCTCCAAGACTATATTGAGCTCCTTGACATATCTGCCAGTGGTTCACAGTACTGATGTTGGTCAGTAAAATTAATTTTGTCTTCTTGGTGGTCTGTTTTTGCCCTTTTCAACAACTCACAAATGCTATTTTCTTTATGGTGTTTTGATTTCATCCCTTTGATCAGGGTATTGAGTATCGTGGGGTGGTTTTTTTCTGCTTATTTTAATACAGTGGCAGTAAGGTCCAAGAAGGTGATTACCTGTATGTTTCCCAACACTTCCTGCAAAAATGGTGTGAAGGTGGCATGTTAGTTGCCATTGCACCTTGGGGTTTCTTTTGAACCTCACTTATTAGCTTCAGAGGTACATTCTTCAATACCCAATTTTAGGGATTTAATAAATGGATAACAAAGTTTCCTTTATTGTAATGATAAAAATGATGTTGGTTTTTTTGTATTTTTCATTTTGCACTGCCAGCCTTTTGTTCATTTAATTTATCTTTTTAAAAGAGGAAAAGCAGTGGGAAAGTGCTCAAACATTTCATCACAAGAGGTCGCTCAGTAGCCATTGCTGAGACAGGAGAATTAAAGGCTTAAGTAGACAGAAAGTGTGGTCTGTCTCTGTGCATGTGGAGATGCTTTAATATAGTCTGAAAGGTAATAACTGAACTGAGCTTTATAAAATTTGTATTCAGATTCCTGTCTTTCTACTGCTGTTGGCATTCTGTGCAAAATAAAAAGTCATCTGTTGTATCACACCTTTTAAAAGATTCGTAATTTTGAGTTTCCAGTGTGTAGCAACTTGCAGTAGGTCAATGGTGCATTTGTTTTACCTTATCACAGAACATAAATATTCTTTATTTCTTTTGCCTTCATATGCTAAATATTGTTGTCATTTCAATGGCTGATTTGGATCAGGAAATTGTTTTTTCCATATAGACACTACAGCATATTGTGCTGTAGTAATACTCTGCTGAATAGTGTCCTTGGTGATTTTATTTGTGTGTATGTTTGTTATTTTTTTGTTAGAAATATACTAGGAGAGAGAATCAACTTCTTAGAATAGCTTTATTTTTTATGTAGCTCACAGATAATGTGTTCATTTAAAAGACAAATTGTATATGCAATTATATTCAGAGGACTTGTTAGAATCCCACATTCTTGAGGCTGAACCAGTACTTTCTGTTGCAATGGAAGAAGGTACACCTTGAGAGTACAGTCAGGTTCCTGGGCTTAAAAGGGAAAGAAGGTAGCAGAGATTAACTATTGCAGTAGGAGACCAAGAAAGATGGAATGAAAGAATAGAAAATATAGTAAGAAAAGTAAATAAAAATGTATTTCAAGGAAGTTTTCTAAATAAATTACAAAACCAATACTTTTAAGAAAAAAGCCACACCAGAAAACAAAACTAAAAACAATCCTCCCCCTGAAAAACCAAATCCCCCCAGTTTTCACAGCCCTGTATTTTATATGAAGTTGAAGGAAAATGGTGGGTTGGATGGGGTTTGAGCAGCTGGCCTTGAGAAACATGCCCATGGCTGGGGAGTTGGACCCAGAGATCTGCAAGGTCCCTTTCAACCCAAACCATTCTGTGGTTCTGTGAAAGCATAGCCCTGGCTTTACTGGGGAGGAATGCAGAAAGGCTGAAGCTGCCCTGAAGTGTCTGAGATTAGGCATCTGAAAATGGTTGCCTGATGAATTCCAGCAGGAACTTATTTTGAGCTGTTGAAGTATAGATGGTTTTAGGGTGCATGCTACATTGCGGGATGAATTTCCACCATGTCTGATTGTGGTTTTTCAAAAGGTGTATGTCTTGTGCTTTTGAATGACATTTCCAGAATTTTTTTCTTCTTCCTACATTTCATGTCTGTGTTAGCTTGGAAAATACTGATTTCTGTTAAGTGTGGTTCTTCACAGAAAAGAACCACCTCTTCCAGCCTTTGGTTGATTTTTAGTGGGTAAGAAAATAGATATTCCCTATTCCTCCTCAGATTTATTTATTGTGGATTCTCCATCAGTGGCTTTCCAAGATAGGAAACACTCAATTGCTGTTTCTGCTCAGAATGTTTTGTTTGCATTAGCAATAAATAATGAATCACTTTGCAGATCAAGCCTTGAGGTACTATTGCTATTTTGACAACTTGGATTAGCTAGTGCTCCTTCTTTTTATGAAGGTTTATCCTGCCAAGACATTCTTTGAATACTGATAATGTTGATCCTCTTGCCAGTATGGTTATGTTAGAAAGAGGTATTTTTCTTCTTTCATCACCATGTTCCTTGAAAGCATATTGAATAATGAGACAGCCAAATGGAAATAATTTACATGAGTATTCAGCAAGTTTATTTAAAGTTAATGTTATCTGAAGGCGTGTTAAGAACATTTCAAAGTCAGCTACTGCTTAAACTGCCTCAAACCCTTCAGCCCCAAATGCTGTGTTCTAGCAACCTGTGAGCTCTGGCTGTGTTTTACCCAAGCTGGTAAAACACAACTTTTAGTAGTTCCAGCTCTTCTCTAGAACTGCAGTTTCACACTCTTCTCTGTTTAATACCAGTAGCCCTCAGCTCAGTCTCTATAAACCACTGATGTTGAAGAGATAGAAGGGTATTTCATCAGTGTTTTGTAAGACTGGTGATAGGGAATGCTTTAATTCTGTTTCAGTTGCCTTTATTCCACAAATGCCAAAATGAGAAAGGGCATCCAGTAACTATAGCTATTTTAACAATATTAGATATAGTAGAGCCAAAAAAATTCAGCAACAGATGGTTTAGATGGTGCCTATCAGCAGGTCATACTGTGCACAAGTGGTCCCATGTCTTGTGCAAAGTACAGATGGGCCATATGTAGGCTCAGTAAATTTTCCAGTTCCTGTTGAGGAAAACTTGGCATAAGTGAATTTTTTTTCCAGTGTTTTTCACACATAACATTTGAAGCTTGGTCACACGCAGTTCTGCCTAAAACTGTTTCTTGTTTTTTTCTTAAGAGAGTCACGAGTTTTGGATGCAAAGTCCATTTAAAAAGTCTTGCAATAACTGTGGGTAGTGTCTTCCCCAAAACCTCTTTTGTTGGTGGTGTTGACTTAAAGGATGCCGTCTTTGTTTTCTTTACAGTTAGTCTCCTCTATTTTCCAAAGTTGCATAATCTTAACCAACAGTTTGTATGAAATAATCTCAATCCAGGTTTTTTTGTGTGTCCCTGTCCTCTGTAATAAGTGTGGATTTTTTTAGAGAGTGAGTGCATTATGGTACATTTGCCATTTTTAATAATGTCAGTTTACTTTGCATTCATTCATTGTGCTTCCAAACTCTACTGTAGCTGCATGTTTAAAAAACTCTGAATTGAACAGAAATAGCAGCACATAAACTCTATCTTGAATTGGAAAGGCTGCTCTGTTTAATGTAATGATGATGAATGAAATCCCTCTCTAATCTGTGTGTCTTAAAATATAAAGAGGAATTATGATTGAGAATCTGCAGTGCTCTGCAGCCAACATGCTTCCATTCTAACCTGGAATACAGCTCAGCCTTTGCTTCTATTCGTTGTTCAGTGGCTCTGCTGAGAAAGCCAAACAGAGAGTTAATTATGGTGTTTTTTTGTGCTGAGGACACCTGTCCACTAGGAAATGCGCTGAGACCCTCAACTCAATTTACATCAGCCAGAGAACAGCTGCCAGATGGTAACTACTTTTGGTCACTACCAACCTGGTTGAATTTGAACTGGTGACCCAGAGGTGAAATGCTTTATATCCTATTACTAATTCCTTGAGGTTTCCAGTTTCTCATCCATCACTTTTTACAAATGACAGCACAGTATATGTCAAAAATCTCAAAACAATTACTGTTTCACATATGCAGTGTGTTGCAGAATCTGAGATGTGCCTTTGCAAGGCTTTTGCACTCACACTGTCTAGCTTAAAAAGGTACGTGGAAAAAAAGAATGTTTCCAAAGCTGCATGGGAATTTTCCCTCTTCTTTAACAATGCACTTTGTCACTGTTTTATATATGTTACTTTTGTTAACTGCTGTTTTACAAAAGGCTTTAAAACCTCCCTTTATTTATAGAATTCACTGTGATGTTGTACATTTTCTGAATCACAGTTTTGGGTTGGAAACTGGGTGTTGACAGTAGTTTGATTGTTTAGGAGGCTTTTTAAATTTATTTTTTCTTCCTGCTAGGGAAGTGGAATTTAATAGAACCTTAGAATATCTTGAGTTGGAAGGGACCCACAGGGATCATTGAGTCCAACTGCTGGACCTGCACAGGGTGCCCCAAGAATCCCACCATGTGTGTGAGAGTGTTGTCCAAATGCTTCTGGAACTCTGTCATGCTTGGTGCCGTGACCACAGGCATGGGGAGTCTGTTTCAGTGCCCAACCACCCTCTGGGGGAAAGAACCTTTTCATAGAACCTGAGAATCATTAAGGTTGGAAAAGACCTCCAAGAGCATCAGGTCCAACCTTTGACCAAATACCACCATGGCCACTAAACCTCACTGTGAAGTGCCACGTCTGCTCAGTGTTTGAACCCTCCCAGGGATGGTGACTCCACCACTTCCCAGGGGAGCCTGTTCCAATGCCTGACCACTCTTGCAGTGAAGAAATTTTTCCTAACACCTAACCTGGACCTCTCTGGTGCACCTTGAGGCCATTTCTCCTTGTCCTGTTGCTGCTTGCATGGGAGAAGAGCCTGACCCTTACCTGGCTGTCACCTCCTGTGAGGTAGTGAGCAATAAGATCCCCTCTGAGTCTCCTTTTCTCAGGCTAAACACCCTCAGCTCCCTCAGGCTCTCCTCATCTCACTTGTGTTCTAGCTTCATTGCCCTTCTCTGGACACACTCCAGCACCTCCATGTCTTTTTTGTAGTGAAAGCCCCAAGACTGCACACAGGACATGGGGTGTGGCATCACCAGTGGTGAGTACAGAAAGACAATGTGGTCCTGCTGGCTGCACTATTCCTGATAGAGGGCAGGATGCCATTGGTCTTCTTGGCCACACACTGGCCAAGCTGCAGTCAAACAGCACCCCCAAGTCCTTTTCTAGTGTGCACCTTAATAGCCAACCTTCCCCCAGCCTGTAGTGCTGCAGGGGGTTGTGATCCAAGTTCAGGACCTGGCACTTCATCTTATTGAACTTCGCACCATTGGTCTTGGCCTGTGAATTCAGCCTGTCCAGATCCCTCTGCAGAGCCTTCCTGCCCTCCAGCAGATCAACACTCCCTCCCAACTAGATGTTGCCTGCAAACTGCCTGAGGGTACACTCAGTCCCCTTCTCCAGATAATTGGAAAAAGATGTTAAACAGGCCTGGCCCTGATTCTGAGCCCTGGAGAACACCAGCAGTGACCAGTTCCAACTGCATTTCATTCTGTTCACTGCCACTCTCTGGGCTTGGCCATCCAGACAGAGTGCATCCCAAAAGAGTGCAGCGTCCAAGCCAGGGGCTTTCAGTTTCTCCAGGAGAATGCTGTGGGGCAGTGCCTAGAACTGTACTGAAGTTAAGGTTACATCCACAGCCTTCCCCTCATCCACTAGGTGGATCACCTGGTCATAAGAGGGGATCAGGTTTTCTGAACACCTGTGGCTGAACATGTGTGATTAAAGCAATAAAAAGGATGTGACTCTCAGGAGTCTTTGGAATTCTTGAAAGGCTTTGAAGACAGGTGTTACCAGATGAAGATCCTTGGCTCCTTGTAATATCTGTTAGCTCCTCTCCTAACTTACCTCCTAACTCCCAAATCCAAGCATTTCTCCACTGTGTCATGCTCAAGACAGTCTTTTTGTTGAGAGGATGCTCTCGTGTCATGAAAGGGAAATCTGAGTAAGGAATACACTGGAATTTGTAGAATGAACAGCGTTGTGGAACATGACTGTGTTTCAGCAAATCCCCTTGATAGCTCTAATATTTGATGACATTGGATAGACAGGTATGTAGCTGTGTCTGATGAGGGGGAAAATGGTGCCTTGAGTTTCTGTACTGGATATCTCCACTACTAACTGTCTTAGCATCACACATACAAATGGAGAGGCAACTGATTCCTTAGGGGTGAGTCTAAAATATCTAGGAAAATAATTGATTAGTTGCTTCATTTTTTTATAAGCTAAATTGAATAATCTTTGTGATTTATGTTTTCAAGGGCAGTTTATGTAAGGGTTCCCTTTTAGGAAGGTAACTTACTACTGGTGTTAAAACAGAACACCAGTTAAGGCATGGAGCTGAAAAACAGCAGCGCTTCTCAAGGCTGGCATTCTAAAGAGTGTGGTGAGGACTTCACATTGATCAGTTTTGATCTTAGCAGATGGGTTTTCTTCCACTGCAGACAATGTGCCAGCCCTTGGAGCTGGGTGTCTTCATATTAAGATGAAGAGGTTATAGACATAGTATTGGAGGATGTGGTTTTGTTTCCCTTGGGCTCAGTTCAGTCTTGGGATATTGCTGCCTGGTTTTGTTCCTGTTTGTGTACTCTCAACAGGTAGGCAGCAATGCTTCCAATTGAAACCTAATAGGCTATTAGGTTTTAGGTCAAGAAACTAAGGAACATACTGGCCCAAAGAGTTATCTGCAGTGAGATCTCAAATGCCAGGGTGACAAGATTTTTGAAGCATGTAGCACAAAACTAGAGAGACTGAAATGCAGTTCTCTTCTAAAGAGCTAACTCAAGTACATTACCAGCCTACAGTTCATGTACAACTGCTTGCTCAACTAGACATTTACACCCCCAAACCTTATTGCAGGGTGAATAATGTGACTGTGATGAAATCATTGAAGAAAATAGGTGGGGTTTGGGTACTAAAAGTCTACTTTAAGTGTACTGCCATTATGTAGTAATAAGGTAACTGGAATGAGTTCGTTTAACTCTCAGCATCATAATTATGCTGAAGTAGCCACAGTTGGAAACAGCATCTGGTCCCAGCTCTAATTAAGATTTTCCTTTTATCTGGGATTGCAAATCACTGTAGCTACTGGTAGAAATTCTAAAATATAAAGGATAGTTAGGGATGCAGAGCAACTGTTTTTTTATTCTGCTCTTCCTTGATTTCTTTGAAGAAACAAATACTGAGCAACTTTTAATTCTCTCTAATCCTGTATCAGGGACCCCAGTGGGAAGAGGTTGCACACTCTTTCTCTGCACTTCACACATTTTTCAAGGAATCCTCCTGCACTATATGTGTTCATAATGAAATAACAGCTACCTAGTCTGTGTGTGCATGGAGTCACACAATCATTTAGGTTGGAGTGTACATTGTCATCCTCCAAAAAACTATGCCTGTGTCCTAGGGCTGCATGGGGTGGAGGAATAGGTACACACAGACACCCACATCATTATCTTCTGCATATGTGCAATAGATTTTATATGCATTAGGACATTTTGTAAGATGTGGATCGTGCAATCCCCTTCAATGAAACAGAGAGGTGGAATATATTTGGCTAGCTCTTGCAGAATCTAAGATGGGCCACATGTAATAATATATCTTTGAGTAGGCTGTTTCTGCAGCGTCATCATACTGACTAGAGTCAGATTCTTCCTTGGCTCATCCTAGACACCCGCTTTATATGACCTAGAAAAAAATATGGGGGGTGTGTGAGAGGGGTGTATTTTTAGATAAACGAAAGGGTATAAGCAAGGTTAAAAAAATAGGGTAATGCAGGAACCTCATGGCAACACTTTCCAAAATAAATGAAATGGAACAGGCAGTGTTTCTCTGATTTTTTAATAGCTGTTGATACATCTGGGGAATATAGAAAAATAATTTTCTGTAATTTGCCAGCTCTTCCTATGTTGTTGCTTCATAATGTGCAGCAGAGCTAGAAATGAATACACACTGTATTCTGTCTTTTATATAGTATAGAAATTTAGGAGTTGCATGGCCTCTTTCGTTTGTGGCTTTAATTTAAGCTACTGTCGTAACTATTTCCTAAAATTCTGTCTCTTGTACTGAGTATCTGGTGAGTATATGACTATTTAAAAAACTAATCTGAACCTATTACAGTAACTACTTTTAGCAAGTTTGCATTTAATAAATTCTCTTTTTCCACAGCTTTCTTAAAACCACCTTATTCAAGTGTTCTTTTCAAAGTTCTGAGTATCAGCCATTCTAGCAGGTCAAGCTGTGTAATAACCTTGCATTAATCAGCAGCTAAGATTTATATCTGTACCTGCAGCATCACACTAGGATACCCGAAAATAAACAGCATGATGTTTATATTAGTCATGTAACAAGTGTCTTTCTCAGTTTGGTCACATGCATTTAATTTAAAATACATCCAGTAAAGAAAAAAATCACTTGGCACTTTCTGTTTCCATTTTAAGTAATCAATTTTAAAATAGAAGCAGTACAGGATATGTTTTATAAGAGGAGCTATAAAGAAGAGGACAGATTCTTTCATCACTCCAGAATGTCTTTGAGGAGGCTTAGAGCAGGTGTAGAGGAGAGAGGCTGAGGCAGCCCTGGGCTGTCCTTCACCTCTGCCTGCTCTGGAGCATGGGGAGACTCCCTGCCAGAGCTGTGGACACCCGACCTGTGGCTCTCCTTGCTCACTTCTCCCCTTTTTCTGTTCCCTGCCCCCTGATGTAAATTGTGTTTTATGTCTAAGGGGTTCACCTCACTTTGGAATAACCAAGCTGTGATCCAGCATGTGCAAAGGGCTGTCAGGCTGCTCTTTAGGAGATGAATTTCATTCAGGCAGGACTAAAAAGCCCCACTTCACAAATGCTGCAGAATGTAGTGGAACTGGAAAATTAAAGATTTGGGGAATAGTTTAGGGTCAACAGTCTCAAAGCTTTACAATTCCACCTGTCCTGTAGGAAGGGAATATCATGTTCCAGGAGAACTGTGTTCTTCTGTGGAATTCACCCCTGAAGGCCAGCAAATATTCCACTGGACAGGTGGAATTTTAAGGCTATGTATAGCATTTCTTGAGATGGGTGCTTGTGTATTTTTTGCTCTCTCACCATCCTTTCACTTAACAGCATGTACTTGAATACTGTGAGCTTATTTTGAATTTATTGGACACATAATACCTACTGAAAATATAAATTTCAACAGCACTGTAGCATCCAATTTAAAATGCAACATGCTGCATTATTTTTCCTTTTGTATTTAAAGGAAAACATTGAATACACTCAGGCAACTAGCAGTGGCAAAAATGAAGTGGGCCTGAGTGTAGCAGTCTCAGTTGCCTAGAAGCAGAAAACCAACCAAGGATAACATTTTTTTTGTTGATACACAGCAAAGAAAGTCAGCAGATTCAGAATTAAATTTGTAACTATTTGGTATAGGACTTCTCATTAGTGATGGACAAAATTTCACCTCCCAAAGTAATTAATACCTTCTGTGTGCATAAGTAGACTTGACAAGTAACTCCTGTTGCAAGTTGCAATTAATATTGCCTCACTGTATTTATTAAGTCTTTGTAATTATATTTCAAGACATGTAGCTAATACAGCAGATGGTCCTTCATCCTTCTAACTTGTAAAAGTTTTTAGTAGACAAAGAACTGCTTTCCTGATATATAGTTCCTTAGAAACTGCTTTTCTTTCTAAATGGCAGGCTTATCTCATAGACCTGGAGTATCCAGGTGTGAGCTATGGATGGACAGCTAATAGCCTGATCTCTACTGAAACAAGCTCTTTGATATAAGTAACTTAAAAATTGCAGTGCCCACTTTCAAATATTGACCAGCCTGTGAGAGACCTGTCATAAACCCTCACTTTAACTGCTCAGGAAAAGCACAAATACCACTGCTGTATCTAAGAGAAGTGATATTTGTATTGACTTGGTTTTAACAGTTGCCCTCAGGTACAGAAGCCCAGAAGAGCCACAGAACATGCATGAATACAAGCATTGCTTAGCTTTCCAATTGCTGTGTGTCTAAATAAGTAACAGAATATGAGAAGACGTGTCAAAAGGTACCATATCGAGCCTGTTAATGCTGAAAGTTGTGATTTTCAGAGGGTCAAGGTACAGAATGTTACATATACAGTGTGTGTGCAGTTGCATATGCATGTTCATAGACATGACATGAGTTCAACAAATATAATGTCAAAAATTTGACTCCGTGCCATTTGTTTCAGGCAGTTATTTGGCAGAAGACCAGGGTATCAGATCACAAAATGGCCTGTATGTCAGTTCTGGGAACAGCCGTTATGAGCAGTATGGTACCTTTTCAACACTGCTGCGAATATCCTGAGGTGAGTTTTAACTTCCTTCTCCCAAATTCACTTCAGGTCTGTCAATGAAGAGAGCTAAGGAAATACTCAAAAAGAAGGAGACTTTGAAAAAGAAGGTGTGTCTCCAGATTGACATCTGATTAATGCATTTGATTCTATTACTGTCCTCTCCGCAAAATTAATTGGTTTGGTGATTGAAAATCCACTCCAAGAATCACCTCGTCAGGACTCATGTGGCACTGATCAAATGGCAGTAAAAACAGTTGTGATGACAAATGCAGAATTGCTGATTGCTCAGAGCTGTCTCAGTTGGGATTCCTGGCCCACAGGCAGGTTGTGCTCCCATTAATATCTGAGCATTTAGATGGTTCTCATCTTCGTGGCCTCTTAGCCTTGTACTCTAAAGAGTATTCCCTCAATTTCAGTGGGGGCACCTGAGCAGTGAAAGAAACACATACTTAGAAGGGCAAGTTATGTACAACTTCCACCAATCATGTATTTCAGCTGAACACTATAGTTTTCAAAAAATTCTGTGTTCTTGGCTTCTTTTTCCCCTCCTTCGTCTAATATTTTCAATATTTTTTTCTCTGCTTCCTTTTTTTTTTTTTTTCTTGAGAATTTTTTTATTAAAGGGGAATCTTGCTACCTTTGAACCTTGTAGGCTGCATTTTCCTGTATCATGTGATGATAAACCTTGACAGGATGAGATGAATCACTGTAAAGTCACAATGGCTCTTAGACACAACTCACCAATGCTGCATTCAGCATGGTGCTCAATAATATTATTCAGACTTTAAGGTCTCACTGTTTATATGTGCAGCTTAATAGCAGTATTCAGACTTAAATCTTGAGTTTGCCAGAGTGCTTTTATACATCCAGTAGAATGAGGGGGAACAAAGCAAAGTCATTTTTGTACTTTACAAAGTTTCATTTGTTTATGTCTGAACTGAACATCCAGAGCTATTCTTACCTGAATGTAGCTTGGATGTGCCCCCAGGACACGTGCAGGGGGCTCCAAAGGGAAGATAAGGGGGGTATCTAGAAGGGACTAGCTTGGAGGAGGCACTTGGGTTCTCACATTACTTCTCTGCTATATCGTGAGGCATCCATATTCCTTGAATAGAAGTTGGAGAACATTCCATCTCTCTCTCTGTCTCTAAATAGTGTGTAAAATACCATGTGCATCATTTATAGGTGTATAAGTGATCCATGCACAATGTTGACGTTCAGAAACTGTGGACATTTCTAAACTAGGCAGCCAAACACTACTGGAGTGGCAGAGTTAAGTTGCCTGTGTAATCATTTTTTCCTCCCTTGTGTGCAGGTATTGGAATAGGTATTTAAAGGCAAGGCATATACTGCTTTTTTTCCTTCCCATTCAGTATGTCTCTCATTTGCTACACAGACCAGAGGGCAGCTCTTTAGTTCTTTTAACTCCTATTTGTTCATTGTGTAGCTGCATGCTCCTTTGCTGCAAAGTCTGCTCTGAAGACAAAACTTATCTTGCTGTTCCTTACTGCAGAGTTAAAACTTCTTCAACAAGTGATCCAGGGATTTTAAAGACTGGACTTCTTGAGAATATCTCCATTATGGGCACTGAATGAAACAGGAACACATTTCAGATTAGCTTTGAGGCATGCAAACTCAGGAGCTATGTGTAAAATAAAAAGAAAACCAAGAAAATAAAGAACGAAAACAACTTTTTAAACTTTTCAGATCCCCAGTCTTGTAAATGGATAGATTTATTTGGGCTGAAAACTTTCACACAGGAAATTTCCCTATTGTTTTCTTTTCCTATGAAGGTTACATTTAGCAGCTACATGTGCCACTGGGAGAAAGATAAGTATAAAAGAAAGGTATTCTGCTGTCCACCTGTCACAGATATATTTTAATGAATATAGAAGTTGTAGTTTTTTTAAAAATATTAATTTGAAAAGAGTTGATCTAGTATGAAATCAAAGTTTCATTAATATTTTCCAGTGTCTGTAATTTTGTCTTCATACTTCATATACTTTCATATATGAAAATTCTACTAAGACTATTATTATAAACTGTAGGTAACTTTTAATGAGCATACTGATATTCTCCATGGCTGTAAATAGTAACTGCAGTCGATTTCTAAATCTGGCAACTTGTTAAATGAGTTATTTAGAGACTTTCAGTTTTGTTTTAATGTTTTCTGTATATAAAAATATTGTTGGAAGTGAAAGACTCAATACAAATATTTGTGAATTAGAAAAAGAAGTGCAGAGGAGGAACATTGAGGGAGGATGTGCTAAAGCTGCAGAATAAAATCTCAAAGTGCTGCATGTTGTTTTCTGATAATCATCCAACAGATACTTGACACCTCTTTAATTTGACCAGTGGTGTTTGGTTCTTTGCGACGTTGCTGACCAGAACACGCCAGCTTTAGCACAGAATGCTTGGTCCAAGGTCAGGAGGGAATAAGGGAGCACATGAGCAGAGAGCTGCGTGACGTAGATGAATGGGAAGGATGGGCCAAGTCCCATGGATCTTAAATTCCATTTCAAATGCATGATAATTTGGATTTTAGCAGATACACGGGGTTCTGCCAAAAGCAGAGCTTATGAGGACTCATTTCTGTGTTCAGTGATCCGCCCTGCTACCAGAACATTCTCCAGACTTTCTCATATCTCCAAAATCCTCATGCTGCCCCAGTGTTCTTTCACCTGCTTGTTTGGGCAGGTGGAGAAGGGCAATGTGTGGGGCAGGATGTGGGCTGCCCAGGATGTCATTTCTTGCATGCTGCTGTTCCTGGCTTTTGAAAAGTTACAATTGCCTTTTCTTTAGTAAAGTCATTATCTTGAGGCTGTTCTCTCCAAACAGCTGTCAGTTATCACAGGAATTGTGGAAATACATCTCTGGGATTTCTGCTTCTTTATCAGATTGATTTGAAATCCATCCAACAGTCTCAAAGTTGCTTAGTGAGGGAGAGGGGGAAGAGATGGGACAAGCAGCACGAGTCATCAGCCTTATTTTGACCTGAAAAACCTGTTAAATAATCTCAACAGAAAAATCTTAAAACTTGGAGTTCATGTTAGGTACACAAATCATGTGCTGTTTCCAAGGCTCCCTGGCAGTGCTGTGCTCACAGGTTCTGCTGCAGCCTGTGAATCGTGGGTGCTCAGCACTCTTGAGAGTCAGATGATTTGGATACAGGTGGCGTAGGTAAATTTAGGTGCCCTGAATAAATGCCCTGTGACAGGCTATTTAAGGTGCTCTGCACATAGAGAAGGAGGGATTGTGTGTTTTGGGCTTTCCCTGTAGGGCTGGTTCACTGCTGCCCTGGCAAGGTTGGGCAGCACTCTGTGCCTTTGGCTTGGACAGGGCTTAGGTTGGCAACCCCACAGTCAGCAAGCCAAGAGCTGCTGGCCTGGCTCTCCCCAGCCTCAGCTCCAGGCAGCATCCTGCTGCAAATGGCAGTCCAAATGGGACATATGTCAATAAACTGACCAAGGGAAATAGATACAATCCCATCTTTCTCAGCCTATTTTTTTTTTCCTCTAACTGCCTTTATCTTTGTCTATTGTAGCTGTCAAGAAGCAGTACATGCATGTGAATGACTTGGACTCCCATACAATTTTGTTTTACTGTCTCACCTTTATAAAAAAACATTTTTGGTTCTTTAAAAGATGTTTGCACTGTATTTGTTTTCTCATTGTAGATAAATCTTTCTGGATTTCTCCCAAAAGCTGAGTCAGACACTTCTTTGACAAGCCTTTCAAGTTCAGAAAGGAGTTTCATTTTTATAAATAATCGTCCGGTTATTCAGAAGGAAATACTGAAGGTAACATCCTCTAGCTTTTAATTCAAGGAATAGAAACGCGATTTCTTTGAGGACAGAGACATCTAAGCAATCTACAACTTTTTTTTCCCCCATGCAACAGTTTGAAGTATTACAGGTGAAAATACTAGCATTTACAACAGAAAGCCCTTCCAAAAGTCTGACACTGCCGGTGCCTCAGTTCTATTGCTGCAGTCAGACCACAGAGCTGGAGGTTTGGTGCTTTTGGCTGTTTAACAAAATTAATTTCAGATGCTTTGTGCAAGATACCAGAATAGTTGATTCTTTGTATTAGCCTGTAGAAATCACCTGTGCAATTTCCCATAAGGGAATTTTGATTTTGTCCACTTCCAGCTGTGAGCTTACCAAGCAAACATCCATGCTTTCCCTTTAAATTTGTGTGTGCATTGGGTAGAAATGAAAGTGATAGTGCAGCAGCATTGGCTACAGCTAGGCATCGTGTAGGCAGAATTTGATACTCTTGGGTTTCTCTCACTACTGAACCTTGCAGCACTTCACTTGGAGCAGCCTTGCTGTCCTAATCCTTGTCATCACCAGGGAAGAAAATCATGCTTATGCCAAAGTGTTCCTGCAGGTTTTAAAGTGGACACAACGACAGTTTTCAATTGGCAGGCAAAGCTTTGTGTATGTAAACCCTGAACTTACGTTGGTGTGTTAAATGCTGAATAAGGGTAATCCATCTCCATGTATTATTTGATGTGCCTGGCACTTCTGGGAGTTCAAAGCTTAGTTTGAATCCCATGAAAGAGATGGTTCCTTAACAAGAGCAAGGAAGCCTGGATTCAAGGTGAGATTCAGCACACAAAGTAAAAATACAGTGCCCTGCATGGAAAATAGGCTACATATCACATTTATCTCCATGCTATGAAGGCATGGAGACCACCAGGAACTGGCCTTTTGGTGATTATTCTGGCATACATGAAATGAGGACCTTTTAAGCATTTCTTTAAGTTGAAAAATGGACAAAACCATCAAACCAGTTGTGCTTTTACAATGTCAGATTTTGTTTCTGTGCATTTTTGTCTATTTTATTGCCTTTACTGACGTCTCTTTATTACATCAATCTCTATAGTTAATTCGACAATACTACAGTCAGGTGACACAAAAGGACTGTACTCGTTTATATCCTGTTTTCTTTTTGAATATTACTGTACCTGCCTCTGCTGTGGATGTGAATATAACACCTGATAAAACACAAGTTATGCTGCATTATAAGGTAATTAAGATTTGTTCTGTTTCTGAGTTGTGAGTCCTTACATAAGCATGATAAGGGCCTTGGAACTACCAGAATGTTCAAACATAAACACTGTCACTGGGTTTTGGGGGTTTTTTTAGTTGCATGACAGCTTGCCTTTGTCAGAGCACTGTTTTGAACAAAAAGTACTAAACAAGCTAACTGGGAGATTCTTTAAAATTAGTTTCCCAGTTCATTTAAAATGTTTTGATGCTGTCAGATTTATACATGTACCACTTTGGTTTCAGATGGCTTTACAGGGAGAGAAGCTAAGTGGAATTATGTTATGTGCCCCTGTATAAATTTCATATTTAAACCAAGTAATCACTGTTTAAACACCACCATTAAGGTGAGGGTGGGCAGGAGGTGAGTTGATTTCTCATCAAAGCACTATTTTGTCATTATGTGTGATATATTATTGATGACATCAATTAAGTGCCACAAAAATTAGAAAGGTTGCATTGGTGGCTATTAATGTGCTCATTCAAAGTGAATATAGGTAGTCACACCAGTATGTTAATCCTCTTATTAATAAAAACCTTTTGTATTTGTCTGTGTTATTCTTGCAAATGTCCTGCCTGGTAAGAGTCAGTTGTATGAAAATTAACATACAGCATTTTTACATTTGATCTAGTTTTTCTTTGGCATTAGAAAAAGGGTCGGAGTTTCTTTTCTCTCTTTTCTTTTTCTGTTTTTTTTTAATTTTTATATTTTATGGGTTTGGGTTTTTTATCTTGCTCATTTCCATCATTTGGTGCAAAGCTGAATTGGAAACATGGACCATGAAAGCACATCCACATGAAATTGGATGTTGCTGTTCACCTCTTTTGGCTGTAAACTTCTAACTCCATATAAGGTAGGAATAACTTTACATGATAGTGGTTTAAGAAGTCAAAACCCTGTTATAAAGAAGGTATTTAATTTGCTCTGTGATATCAGGGTAAACTAGTGAAGCAGAATGTCACAAAATATTTGAAGCTGAAAGTATCCAGTTCAGAATCATTTGGAATGTGTGAACAACTGAAATGCAATGATCTGCCCAGACATGTCTAAAGATTATTCCAAATAAGAGCACTTTGCATATTGTTCCATATTCTTGGTATCTGACAGTTACATTTTCAGGTGCACTTGTGTGTGTGTGTGTTTTTTTTTTTCCAGGAATCTGTCTTGCTTGCAGTTGAAAATGTGTTGAAATCAGTATATGGGCCACTACCTGCTGCAGTCCCTGGTGAAAGTAATAAAACAGATGTTACCTCAGAAGACATGTTTGTTCATAGAACAGACCAAACAGATGTGGCTGTTAATGAAATGGGACCATCTGGAAATGATGAGCTACATGCTCATACTTCATTCCTTTCACTCAGCAGTGATGTGCAAAACTGTCAAGCAGGAAAAAACGCAGAGATCTGCTTAAATCATCAGACATTTAGTGGTGATAATGTACACAGTTGCCTGGACAAAAGAGAGGTTTCTAAGAGTGATGCCTTTCCAGACAATTCCTTAAATTTATTGCGTGAGGAGGAACAGAATATGGCTGATATTCAAAGTAATAGTGTTCCTGTGAGCCCCAAGTCTAAAAAAGCCAGTGAGCATGTTGAGAGCTCTGATACTATTGACAAAATAGATAAAAATGAGGAAGCCTTAATCCCTAAGGACTTATCTGAAATCCCTGCTGATAGTTGGAGTATGGGAAGTGCATTTAAAGACATTCTGGGAGACAAGCTGGAACCTGTTAAGATCTTGATTCCTGGAGCTGGAGGGACAGTTAATAAGCAAAATGAATACACTGGTGAAAAAAGCAGTGATCCACAAAGCTCAGATCTAAGCATAAAGAAAAAAAATGTGATAAGTGAAAAATTTGGACGTGTGACAGCTTATGACTTAATTAATAGCAAAATAATAAAGAAACCAAAGTCTGCATTTGAATTTTTCACACATGAGTGTCGTCCAAAATTGATAGATGATAATCCAAAGACCAGCATGAATGACATCCTGCTGACAATTGAAGAGCAGTGGAAGAATTTGAATGAAGAGGAAAAACGGAAGTAAGTTCAGGCTGTGTCTTGCTTCTGAATCTGGAAGCTACCAAAGAGTTCCTTGCAATGAATTAAAGAAATTGCAACATTCCAGTTATTTATGAAAAAATAGATAATGAATTTTGACTTCTCAGGATCAGGATCAGTATTGTTTGACATCAGAGTTGTGTTAGGCTGTGTGCAGTTGTGCACTGCAGACTGGAATTACTCCTGCCACTGTGCTGTGCAGCAGCTGGATTAGGGACAGCAGTAGTTAGGGACAGCTCTGCTGCACAGTTATTTAAAATAACAGGCAAGAAACTGACTGTTTGAGTCCTACAAGCTTCTAGGGGCAGCCTTTACCGTATCACTCCCAGTGCACTGTCCTTGAAAGCCAGCACGGTGATGGATGAGGCGCTGTAGAGTTCTTCGGAGGTTTTTCAACTTTTATTACTGTAAAGGGAGAGTTCTTTTTTAGGAACTTTGGTACTCAAACACTGAGTAAATTCCATTCCTCTAAATTTCATTTGTATCTCAGCCAAGGCTATCTCAGAATTGTATTTGTAAAACCCAGTCAAATGACACAAGGAATTACTTTTTCCCCTAACCAGCCATTCCATTGCTGGTTCAGAGACTATAGCACAGTCCAGATTTTAATCTGTTTCAAACAAGACTAAGTCTCTTCCTAGATCACAGTCTGAATAGCTAAATTCCATATTTTTCTAAAATGAAAAAATTGTCACTGAGTTTTTGAAATCCATTTGCAAGAAAAGGAAATATTTTAATAAGACATCTGCATTTTTCTGAATGTTAGCTGTATCAGAGTTAAGTGAAACCTTTTCACCTAGCTTCTGGTTTACCTAATTTAAAGTTTACTATGCAAGCAACATGCCATGATCACAAACCCATACATGTGAGAAAGTGTTTTGCCCATCTCTGCATAAGCAGAAATACTAATCTAATAGTAGAAATTTATTACAATTATATTCATGCTTTCAATGAAATGAAACAAAAGGTTCTGCCAGCTGTTTCAGAAAATTTTAATTTGCTCTGCTTTAGCTTTTGAGATTTCATGGTTGCTTTCCTGGTACAACTGTTATGTTAAAGAGTGTGCCTACAGATTAACTTTGCATTAGTTCAGGAAGGAGACCTCTCTGGTAATCAAGTTTTCCTTATATGTGGGACTGAATGCAATATATTACACACAGTGTATATATATTTTCCTTATATGTAGAATTGAGTCCCATGGCTGTTGAAGGAAAGAAATGAAGAATTCACCACTAGTTGTATCTATAGATACCAGCTTTGGTTTACCTTTCCACATTTATGGTTTAAAATTGCCTCTGAGAATAGCAAATAGGAGGAGATACACAGATAACTTTTCCTGCAGAGCAGCAATCCAGAAGGACTTGTGGCAGAGAGCATGAGTCTTGCCTCCAGGTACTCTGGGTAAATTGGGCCACCTAGAGGTAACAACAAATGTAAATAGATCAGGGCAGCCGAGTGCCACAGCTCTACTTCATGCATGATGCTGGCACAACCCCACATTGCCTGGGCTCCACTCCTTCATCCTTCTGTGATACAGTCCTGCCTTGTGCAATGGTTTCAGCATCTCTGTTTCTCTCTGCGGCCCCTCCATCGGGTCTCAATTAATTTAAATCCCTTTTGGGAGTAGTACAAGCACCAGATGTCTCGTAGTGACACAGGATGGCCTTTTCAAAACAAGCCAGCATTTATTACACAACCGGAATGTCAAATGTTATGGTCTTTAGGTTATAATAGAGGAGGAAAGCTCCGTGCATGTCCGTGCTGGCAGCATCACATATCCCCCTGCTTTGCAAAGGATTTCATTCCTTGCAGTCACTCGCCTCTTACTTAATACAGCTTGCATGTGTTTCTGGCCTTCATGTTTCCTGCATATCGGGCTCAGGTGGGAGTGGGAAAAATCACTCTAAATGCCATAACAGTGGCAGGAGTAGTTACCCTGAAGGTGTAGGAAAGGTTCAAAGTTGCACACATTGTCATGGGACTAACAAATCACCTTGTCAGCACTCTGCAGTAATTCTTCATGAGTAGATTTGTACCTTGGGAGAAATATTTTTTCAGGTAGCATGGTCTTTGCTGTCAGAGTTTGCAACTAATACTCAAATTCAGATTATTTGTCTTATAAGGGCTGAGGGACATACATTAAAAGGGGTTTCTTAGTATGCTTATTATTTTGTTTGGGTTTACATTGCAAGGGGGAAAGAATATATCATTGGTCCATTTTTCTAGTTAAACCAAAGCTGCCTTTGAAACTAGACTTCATTCTACTCTTCCACTCTCTGCTTACATCCAATTTTGCAAATTTTCATGTCTTTAGGTTTTGAAGCATCAGAAAAAGATCCTGAATTTGCAGTCTTAATTCACAAAGCAGAGAAACGCTGTTCTTGTAGCACTTGTTGATTATATGTTCCTCCATGGAAGGATTTTCAGAAAGGCAAAAGTGTTCTTCCCTCATAGTTTGTAAATCTGCAGTTTTTCTTTGGTTCTGGGCAAATCACTGATATTGATGTGTATGAATTTGGAAGATGCTCACAATCAAAGTTTGTAAGACTAGAATTTTTCTGGTGGTAGCCTAAACTGACAGGCAAGTTGGACTTTGTTTGGAAGTGTTTTCATTTTGGATTATCAGTGATCACTGAAGGCTCAATTCACCTACACTTAAATATTTTCCTGTATTACAGTTAGGTCTGTTCAAAACAAAGTATTTATTGATCTGGTCAAAGCTGTAAATGAATTTGGGATTAAAAAAAATTTTGTTCAAGTGATTTCATCCATTCATTTTAAAAGGAGCAGATGTTTTTTATCTTAATGTTTGCTCCATATTTTCTAGGACGTGATTTATTGCAAGAAACTATTTAAGCTGACTTTTTTAGTTAACTAAATATTGGTACCATATGTGAGTGCTAGCACATCATAATTAATTGCAAATGGTGACCCTTTTGTTGACCTTAATTTTCCAGCGTGCATACACATAATTGAATCAAACTGTTCCAGCAAGTAGCAATAAATAAATATGACCAGCTAAAATACTTATTTCCAATACTAACATATGATAGTACTGCTTTTTTTTGGTTTTGTTTTAATTGAAGATTAGACTGGTTTGAATTACCTTCTAGAATTCAGACTATCAAGTAAGGGCAAAAAGAGGGAGTTCAGCAAATCACAACCTTTGCTTTCAGGAAAGTAAAATTCTTAAGCAGTAGACAAGCATAAACCTGGGACCTATAAAAGTTTAGTTATCTCACTGACATTTATAAACTCATTAAGAATCGATTCATGTTGTAGAGGTTTAGTATGTAGTAATGTTTTAACCATTTAGACAGCATTTAGGAGTACCTTTTTATTGACTGCTTTTGAAAAATTTCTAAGATTGATTATTACTTACAGATTTCTCTGATAATCATCCATATCCTCTATTCTTACACTTCATCTGGCTAATTTTAGGCCATTTGAAATCAAATACGCTTTTAAGTAAGTAAGACCTGGGGCTTGGGAAATTATTCACGCTCCAAAGTCCTGCTGGCCCCATGGCCTCCCCTGCAAGGCTGTAGAGCTCTAGAAGCTTAAACTACTTTCTGAATTGAGCTGGATGTGCCTGTGACAAAAAACTCCTTCCAAAACTCTGTATTTGATTGCAAATCAAACAAGGGACTGAGGTGAGAAGAACCTTGCTGTAGGTCTTTACATTATGCACTCTGTTCCTTAGAGTAATAGTTCCTCTCCCTTACAGTAATTGAGGTTTTGCTGGCTGTCTTGAAGGAAAATTTCCAGCTTTTGTTCAAGATGTGATGTAATAGAGGCAGCGTCACCATCTTCATCACAGTTGGCAGTGTGTTGATGTGGGTACTTGAATGGACCATGCATGTGGTTCTTGGCTCTTGAAATGGTTACCTTTCCTTCTGCTGTAGTGTGTTAGGGGTTAAGGTCTGGAGCTTTTCATCTGCTGATGCTACTGGTTTGTTTTCTCCTTCAAGTTATGAAATAAAAGCCTCTAAGGACCAGGAACGGTACAACAGAGAGGTCAAGAAAGCCAATGCACAGCCAATGCACCGACCAGCAAAGGAGACAGAAAAACACAAAGCCAAGCTGAAGAGTTCTGCATCTGACCAGCAGAAGCTTGACAAGATATTTCATAACCAGATTGAAAAGAAGGGGAAACTGGAACAGCCTGTGAAAATTGTGACAGTGCCTTTTTCTCTGAGTTCCTGTAGACGTCACCTTCAGAGACAAGAGAGAAATGTTTCAGATGAGCATGAGCTTTTCCTGATCCGTCGTCAGAGTTTTCCTGATGTCTGGATACTTGCTACTGAAAAAAATGTCAAGTTGCTAAATCCATATAGACTGGAAGAGGCCCTGCTGTGTAAGAGATTATTGATGAACCATAAGCTTCCAGTAGAGAAACTGGACAATCCAATTGTGTTAACAGACAGGTATAGTACTATTGAGCAAAAATGTATATATTACTTGAAACATCGGTTGATAACTATTTACAGTAAACTCTGGCAAGGCCCTGTTTGCTAATGCTGGGCTTATTTGTGCACTCACTTAGCTATTAAAACAGAGTTTTGGGTTTTATACTTTGATCTTGTAGTACTGAGCGCACTTGGTCTTATTCTAGTTGAAATAAGTATGATCTTTGACCAGTTTCCTTGGTAGTGCATCAAATACAAATTTCCTCCCCTGGAAGAAAATTAAATTCTACACGTTTTCACAACTTTAACTGATTTTCCTCCAAGAATTAGGAAATGGCTGATAGAATTATTATTACTGTATGCCTAAGCTCAGTCCCCTCACTAAGATAAGTGAATAGTTCTTATTTTGTTTCTTTAAACAATTGCTTTTCCAAAATACTTTATAAAATCTTGATGACTCCTTATAATTTGATATCTTTTTCAGTGGTTTTTGCACACTTGCAATTTTCACATAAGGGATGTTGTTTTTTAACACTTGGGGATTTTTTTTTCAGTCTTCTTGGTGGATCTCAGTATATGGCTGCTCTTTGTAAAATGCAGAAGAATTACCAGAGTTTCCATGGATCAGGTTATTTGTCAGATCCAAGGCTTGTAGCAAATGGATTCCAGATAAAAGTGATAGAAGGTATGATGGTTTTAAAATCCATTAGTTTCATTGGAGCTTGCTTCCTGTGATTTAATGATTTAAATTATTGTTAATGTGTATCATGTTATTCTGCATTACCTTGTCTTTTAAAGCACCTAGCATTCTGCTTTCCTTACCATTGAGATTTTACTTCTTGGCAGAGAATGTAATCTTCCCCACAGAACATTGAGTAATGGAAACTGATGACTGAAGAGAAAACTTAAATAGTATTTCAAAGAATGCTCTGAAATGCATGTTTTCCTCAATTCTTTCTTCTTTTCTCAAAATGCTCAATGCCCATATCCTTAATTGCCATTCTTATATAATTTAGATTAAACTGACAGGAATTCCTGAGCCCAGGCACCTTCTGCAAGTATGTGTTTTAGCTGACTACTCCTGTACTGCTGAGCATTAAGGAGTTCCAGTAAGGAGCTGAATCCTGGTTGATGTTATACTTTTCTATTAAAATAGTAACCCAGAGCCCAAAGGGATCAGCAAAGAGATGGTCAAAGGATCACCACACCTTTTCTCAGAGTTTGATCTGAATACATTTTGAAGGAGTATACTTTCAATACCTCTCTGTTGATCACAGAAAAATGCATTTCATAGTTTGTTTTTTTTTTTTTACTTTATCAAGAGAACTCAAAGGTCTTTACATCTTTCTGAAGAATGTTTTCTAGGATGTGCTGGAAACACAGGGGTGACCCAGTGGAGGTTCTGCAGATCACGAATTCTATAGCAGAATTCCAAGAAAAGAAAGCTTCCTTGGGGGTAGCACCTAGCTGACAGCTCAGGGAAAAGATTGGCCATAAGAGCTGTTAGAAATGCTATAGCTTCATGTGTTACAGATCCCCACATATGTACAGTGATGACAGATGTACTGTAACATATGGGATCTTTTAAGGGTAGCTACAAAAATGGGATGTAGACCAACTCCTTCACTCAGAGGCTGGCTCTTGTGAAGAACTGAGCCAAAGCTGTTTTCCTTACTGGATCATGCACAGCAAAAACAGGGAAACTTCCTTCTGACTGACTAAATCTCTGCATAAATACCAACACCTTAGTAGAAGAGGTGCTGATATTAATTGTGATAATAATCATGGAGTGAATGATTAGGGAAATAAAGCATGTACTGTAAGAGGCTGCTGCTACATGATTTACTCAGACAAGCAAATCAAAAGCTGAAGAGGTCTATGATATGTCCTTAGGCAAATATGGGAGAGAGGGATTGTAGCTTAGCACTTCTGCTCACCAACTTTTTTTTACCTCCTGATATTCTAAATTTGCTCAAAATCTAGTTAATGTAAACTAGACGTGAATAAATTGAATGTGAAAATTTGTAGATAAATAATTTTTCATCCTGGATGAAGAGTTTAATTTCTAGTTTATTTCCAAGCAACAACAGAAAGTTGTTGACCAGTCTTGTAGTACTGCAGATGTCTCATGGTTAAACCACAGCCAGCAGCTCAGCCCCCCACAGCCACTCATTCACTCCCCTCTCAGTGGGCTGGGGGAGAGAACTGGAAGGGTAAAAGTGAGAAAACTTGTGGGTTGAGATATAAAGACCATTTAACAGGTAAAGCAAGAGTTGTGTACAGAAATGAAACAGAAAAAGGAATTCTTTCACTGCTTCCCATGGGCAGGCAGGTGTTCACCTGTCTCCAGAAAAGCTGGGCTCCATCCCATGGAATGGTCTTTTGGGAGGACAGACATCATCACAGCATTCCACTTCCTTCTCCTTCCCCAAGCTCTATGAGCTTGGTGCCACATGGTTTGGGATGTCCCTTGGGTCAGCTGCCCAGCTGTGTCCCCTCCCAGCTCCCTGTGCACCCCCAGCCTCCTCTCTGCTGGGGTGGGGTGAGGAGCAGGAGGGCCTTGATGCTGTGTAAGCCCTGCTCAGCTCTAACAAAACATCCCTGTCTTACCAGCACCGTTTCCTGCACAAATCCAAACCAGCCCATACTAGCTACTGTGAACAAAAGTGGCTGTCTTGGCCAAGGCCTAATGGCAAACTACTTTTAAGAGAGCTTGCTTAGTTTAAGAGCAGCATTGTAACACAATAATAACACAGGACTTGACACAGTAACTGGGACATAGTCTTCCCATCCTGTGTTCCTAAGATGTAAATTTAAGAAAATGGAACCTCAAGGAAACTGTTCTGGTTTGGTTTACAGTTAGTGAAAGTGCTTTGTATGCACTGTGGAGGTTGATGAACCATAGGAATAGCCCAGTAAAGAATGGGAATCTAATTCAGTTCTTTGTCCTACTTTTCTATTTTAACTACTTGACTGAAAAGTTAATAACATGAGTCTTGTCAGTGATGTTTATAAGCTTCTGCTGATGACATTATAGCAGTTACAGCCTTTTTCATTAAAAGAGCATGCCACTGTAGATGAAGGTAGAAATACCAGCAAACAAAGGGAATTTCTTTCTTCTTCCCAGCTTTTTTCCAACTGATGCGAGGATTTCTTCTTAATTAGTTTCTCCTCTTTTTCCTAAACTTGTCCCTGAAATACACTGTCTTCTACAAATACTTATTAGAGTTGATTTTTAGTCACACAGGTATTACTTTTTAAAATTCCTAATGTGTACTTCTCCAGGAATTTCACTATGAAGTCTAAGGTTACTTAATTCATAGATTCTTGTATAATCTTTACAGAAGGGGACTTCTCTATATCAGGAGTGATTTGTCCCACTCAGACCTGAGTATTTTGTAGGATCTGAAAGAACCAGTTTGTTTCATAAAACATCTTTCACAATCCTTATTAGAAGCATTACCTTTTTTCACGGTCTGTATTCACTGTCTGTTTTTGTGGGGTTGAAATTCAGACACATCCTGAAAGAGAGGCATCCTGATGTTTTTGAACTAGAATTTCCTTCAGAAAAGTTTTGTTTCTTCAGGATACATTGTCAGTTTTTTGAGCCAGAGGTTCCTACTTTGCATGGTGGATGATGCTTGCTGTGGAGAGGTCCTAGAATGGAAATGTGCCATTAACCCACGGTAACTGAGAGTTTCTCCTTAGCAGCATCCATAGGAGCACACCACAATGCCATTCTCTGTGCACACAACCTTTGTAACTAATTTTTTCCTATCTTTTTGGATTCATTGGATCAGTTCTAGTATTTGCTGTTTCTCAGCTGAACTGAACTATCAGCTCTTTGTCTCTGCCAGGGTCTGATGCAGCATATTCAGAAGTCTGTGTTTTCCTCTGGGACTTCAGCCCTGATATGGTCATAATAGATATTCCTTTCTGACTGCTGATTGATTTCTCATTAATAGACACTTATTAGCACTCGTTAATATGCATGCCTTCCTTTTTCATCCTGAGTGAAGAGTTTTATTTTCTGTAGTAGAATTTTTTTTTTTCTGACAGAGAGATCCTCTTACATCACAAGCAAATTGATTGATTGATTGATTAATTGATTGATTTATTAAGATTTGAATTTCAATGTGCAAGTGGTATTTCTAGTAATTTCTTTTTGAAAAATAACAAGCTGTTCTGTTGATCCATGCAAATAAGTCTGTGATGCCATCATAGCTCTACGATACCTCCCAAAACAAGAGCAAAGGAAATGCAGCTGCTCCAATTTGACATTCAGATGTTTTAATCATAGAGGAGGCCTTCCTTGACCCATGGTGGTTTATTAAGAGGACTGTCAGTCTAGTAGATTGCACTGATTATTCTACCAAAGAAAAGGACCCAGAGTATTGCTGCTCAATACCAAATGTTAAGTCTACTCATAATACCCAGATGCTAACTTGGAACACTGGACCTCTTGCCTTTGGTTTGTGCACCCCACTAGGACAGTTTCCTAGAAAAGTATTGATGCCTTAAGCTTTAGCTTTCATATTTTTCACGTTCTGTACTGCCTTAGTGTGTAACTCTAAAGTTCATATAAAGTGGGAGCAAGTTCTCCTCACAGTTTAGTCAGACATAACAATCTTTTTCCAGCCTGAGAACCAAGGACACCATTGCAGCTTCAGGCCCAAAAAGCGTAAACAATAGCAAATTGAGGAGAACAATCTGGGAGAATAAGACTTTTTAACCTGAAGCTGTAATTGAACAATTAACCCCAATATTTAAATGGACTAAAACTTATGAAAGTGTGAAAACTTGTGACTCAGGATCCATCTTGGCTAGAGCCACAACCGGGCTCTTGTACTGCCCAAGGTGTATCCTTTGAAGGTCTCTTAATAAATTCCTACTTTATTCCTTTAACTCTGTCTAGCTTCTCTTCCAGGTAGCCTCTCTAGGCATTACTAAAATGATTTAAATTTAAAAATAGGACCATAGGTTTATTCCTTGTTTCCTTGTGGTGTTGGGGTATTTTGCAAAACTGACTGCTTATTTATTTGAAAAAAAAACCCTGAGGAGCTGCCTTTATTTGGAAGGTGACCAGTAATTCCTTTGTTGCATTAGGTTTGCATATCAACTGATCTTCTTTAAAAATGCTTCTTTGCAGTTCAGAATCTTAGCTTGTGCACAGAGGGACTTTTAATGAAGATTTTAATTCTTATGGTTTCTTACTTCAAAAAGAACTCACCCAGAAAGTATTAATTTTTTCTTACTTGGTTGACATACTAGGGGCAGTGTCATTCATAGGATAAAAATAATTCATTCATTAATCTTGCGTTAATCTTGGGATTAATACTGAGTAACTGAATATTATCTCCTTGTGGTGCTTAGAATTCATAGAAGTAAACTCTGTTCTTTAATGGCCAATACCTTTTATCTAGTGGAGTGGTTCTGAGCTTTATTTAATTTCATAATTTACCAGGAGTCTTTCTCACAGGCCTTGCTCTGAACCCCATGACACCATGTGGCACTAGATACACTACTCCTTGTAGGTTTTTGAAAGGTCTAATTAGCTGCTTACTTCCTGGAAAGAACTCAGTTCCACATGGAGTTTTGTTCTTGTTCTGCCATTTTGGTGGGAAAGCTCCTGAAACATCTTTATTTTCACAAATGCAACTTTGGATGTTAATTTTTGCAAGAGTGGGAGTTGGAGGCCTTGCTTGCCTGTTGTTTCATTTGAGAGTAAGTCTGCCTTTTGAATGTGTTCTTGCTAGAAGACAGAAAGGTAATCTACCTTTACTCTCTTCAGAGACTCTATATGACTGCAGCCAGAGTTGTTCCAAGTATCCTAGATTTTGGAAGTGTCTCATCTGCTTCATGTTTTTGGTAGGCTAAGATCTTTGTATTGTCTCTCTGATTCTCTTAATATTAACTGCTCATCAGTCTAAGGAGTATTCAACTAGATTTTTCTCTGGATAGCTCACAGTGAAAAACATGTTGTGAAATAGCCAAGAAAACACTTCTTGCTGTCAGTGTGTCAGTTAGGCAAAATCAATGGTTTCTTTGTGGAATGTGCCAGTTGTTGTAATTTGCAAAGCTGTGACGCTGAGCTCCAGTCTGTCTTCCACTGCCCTCCCACCCCCTCATGTTCTGGCCTTACAGAGGCTTCAAGTGATGCTACCTTTGGGAGAGCAGTCTGTTTGCTTTTACTTAATAAAGCAAATTACTTAATACTCAGTGTTCTGGGACCTGCCAGGCATTTGTTTGCTCACAGTGACCCCTGCGTGCAGGGAACACTTCAAGAAGTAAGATGGATTACTTTCTGTCCAGTTCTTCTTATGATGTATTTATTATATGTGCCTTCACTGCACATCTGTCTGTTTGCCTTTGGGAAATGCCTAGAGAGAGATGGGAATTCTTGGCTGGAGAGGAACTGAGACCAGGGAACACACCTTAGCTGGTATTGTATCAATGCTGGGTCTTGGGCCATGCTCCAAGGCAGGCTTTTAGGGTAGAACTGTCTGCCCCATGGAGTCACCACAAGTATGTCCAAAGAAAGGCCTCAAAGAGGAGTAATAGGTAAATAACCCATTGTTCTTGGTGGTATAAACTGCCTCAGCTCTTGTAATCCACCAGTGCAAAACCATGCTGCAATTTAATTTCATTTTGATTTGACCATAGACTGGGAGATAGTCAGTGTTATAGTGTCACCTAATCTAGGTGGCAGCTGGAAGGGCACAGTTTTTCCTGGCCATCAAGAAGGAATTATCCAAAGATGATTGTAAATGCTTCATTTGGAAGGAGAAAGGTGAAATTTGTAACAATGAGAAATCCACATTTTTACTCATTTGAAAGCTAGTTTATTTGTTCATGGAAACACTTTCCTTGGAAGTTGCAAAATATTTCAGAGAAACTACTATGGCAACTGTTTGAGAAGTGCTGTTTGAATACTCAAAAATCCTATTTTGTCAAAAATTTACAAGTACATTGAGGCTTGGACATCTGCTTGAATCATCAAATGTTGCCAATATCAGAGTTCCTGCCGAGACTTGCAGATAAATACTTGTTAATCAGCATGCAACAGGACTACTTTGCGGTTTAAAGAATGTTAGCAGAAAAGGAGAGTGGCACACAAACGGAAATACCAAAGAAATAAACCTCCCTTAGCCAGGGTTTGTATTGTTTGTTCTTATGTTAAACTCTTTCAAGCCCACTTTGACTTTCAGATGAAATAGGAAATTGGTGAAGCTAAATCTGGCTGTCAGAATTTGCAGATGGAGCAATGGCTGTTGGTGAAGCTGAAGAGTATATGAGGAAATGTTTTGCAAATTCAGAACCTCACTGTCATAAAATTTTAAAAGGAAGTACAGGAAATACAGGTCTATAAAATGAGTGTCTAAATGCCTGAAACTTTAAAAAGTTTGTGTCCTGTCTTTGGTAGCAAATAGAGGGGTAATTATTAAAAGGTTTTCAAATAGACTAAGTTCTAATTTTAGAGAGAAAGCAGCATAATCAAATGGTCTGGAATAGTTCCTAAGTCTAATCTGTAATTAAATCAAAAATAGGACAAAAATTAAGAGAAAATATCTGAAGGAGATTTTAAAAAGTGACTTTATCTTCTCCTCCTGTCCTTTACTGACAAGCTTGCCCATGGGGAAATATTAGCATAGTACATGATCTTTTCTCACCTTTATATCTGGAAAACTTTCATATAATTTAACATTTTGCTTTAAGCTGAATCTGAACACAGGTTTACAGTATTATATAAAAATATGTCTCTGCTTGCTGTCTGTGATTCAGGAAAAGCAGCTTGAAAAAGAGAAGGAAGACAATGCTGGGTGAAAAACGAAATAAGGTTTCAGATGTAAAGCAGTGTTTATTACATAGCTGGAAGAAGGTTATGTGATTTTTGGGGGGAGGGGTGATGAGGGGCTATTCCCTATATCAGATTCCCCTTGGTCAAAGTATCTCATGCCATGAAGCTTAAAGAGGCCCAAGAGCATTATTTACCCAGTGACACACCCATATTTAGGAAAAGTTTCAACCTTCACAGTTATCCTGTTCATCTTATTTAATGACTGTCAGATAGTGCCTGGACATGGATAACTCAGCTTCATTCTACCAGTAATGAAAGTACATCTAGCTGACTTATGATTATATATTTTCTCTCACTTCTGAAATATTTCATGTTTTTGTTTGGATTAGGAACAGAAATTATCCCTTGTGAGAGTTTGTTAGTTTAATCCACCTTGGAGTAATCTATTTGTCTCCAGCTCTTTTGACTTTACAAAAACCATTTATGACTTGAGCTGAAGGTAATTTATCCTACCTGGAGCCATTACACGAGAGTGGATTTATTTTCATTAGTAATTCAGTTTTTCTATGTCTTCGTGAAAGTTAGTTTGTACTTGTTAGGCCTGTAGGGGAGGAAAAACAAAGGTAGCTGTGCAGGTTGGGCTGAGATTTCTCAGATGCACACAAGATGAATGAGAGGATAGTCTGAATGAGAATATGTGAGCCTGACCACCAGAGAACTTGCTTCTATTCTAACTAGCATGGAAAAAAAAAAAGTTGCTATATCGGAACAACTTCAATCAGTTTTCTTTCCTGAAATGTGAATAAGAAGGAAAATCATATATACCTCAGTGCTTGAATAGACATTCTGTGAGAAAGGCTGTTTAATTTTTTATTCATCGTTCCTACTCAGAGTGTTACCTGCTCCAACAGTGATACCATATGAATGATACAATGAACTCACTCAGTCACAGAGCCTCTAGTTTTATGGGTTTGAGTTTTTCCTCAGATGTACTAGGAAAAAAACCTGCTTTTTATTTCAATAGAATCCAGATTTGTTATTTGAACTCTACAGATGTTTAAACCACTTACATAGGAAATAGTGCCAACACTGTTTTAATTTTTTCAAACCAAATTGTGTTTTATTGCTAGCTTCAACTTTAATTTTATGTATATTTAATTAAAGTCACAGAAGCTTTAATTAAAGCTGTGCTCAATACTAGGAATGCTGCAAATGTTTTAAGCATTAAACGGTGCCAGCTAGGATTTGGATTAATGTAAGCTGAGACATTTGTGATGTGAATAAACACACATCATCATAATGAAACATTGTGCAAATAAATGCTTTTCATTCCAAGGGAGGAACAAAAAAGTTTCCTAATTGTATTGGACTAAAGTACTAAATTACTTTGCATCAGTTTAATTTTCTGTGAATTGCTATAGAATAGAAATCAAAGCAGTGCATGAATTACTGTTTTGTTTTTGTATTTTCAGGTGTTTCGGCTGCAGAAAGTCATCTGGAAATAGAAGGGATGGCAAATTGTCTGCCATATTATGGAATTTCTGATTTGAAAGAAATTCTGAATGCTGTAGTTAACAGAAATGCAAAGGAAGTATATGAATGTAGGCCTCTCAAAGTGATAAATTACTTGGAGGTGAGACAGAAGCTTTCTCTTTGTATTAGCCAGCTAAACTTGTAGTAATTCCTGAAACAGCTTGAAAATCTTTCTTCAGCTTTGTGTTTTAATTAATTTCATTGTGTTCTAAACAGAAGTTTAGAACTTGAAAAAGAGAGTATCATATCCTCTCTGAGTTGTGTATTCCTTACCAAAATGCTTCCATCAGCTACACCCAAAAGCAGTCACCCAGTGTGATATAACACGTGCCAAAAGGTGGTTTTCACAAAGTGTTTCCTCTGTAAGGCACTTTTCAAACTGGAAAGGCATTTCTCCATATTAGGATAAAAAACTGCCACAGAATGGCAGTGACTCATGTAAATATTTTCTGTGGAAATAAATAAATTGTCCATCCAATAATTGTCCAAATGTCCATGTCTCAAAAGAGAGACAATAATGGCATGAAGTTTCAGAGACAACTAATAGATGTGGAACTAGTTAAAGCTGGAGTAACCAATAGTAGTAGTAATCACTTCCTGGCTAGCTGTTTCACTAGTGCTGTTCAATTCCAATTCTTTTCAAAAAGGTTACCAAAGTATATGTAAAGTCTCTTCTTACTTGGGCATTTATAACATGCCTCATTTATAACATGAATTGGGTTACTTGAAACTGGGACCTAGACACACACTTACACAGAGTACGTGTTTTATCTTTAAAGTATTATTACACAAATCTTTCCCTATCTTTTGAGGGTAGTAAGCTGCCTTTGCAGCAAGTGATTCTGTTATGTACTACTGAACCACTCTCATGCACTCAGGAGAGAAGCTTAAAGAAGGGATAAGTTCAGTGTTGAGACAGGAATGGTTTATAAAAAAACCCAGATAACTGTAAAAGCTGTTATTCAGAAATAAGCACTGAATTTTTTGACCATTCTGGGAGGTTAAACACTGGAAATGCCATTCACTGTCGTGTTCAGAATCACTACTTTAATCATTCATTTCATGTTTGAGCAGGCAGCCTGTCTGCAGCTTTTGCTGTCAGTGGATAGATGCAGACGAAAGCATGGGGTAATGGTTGAAGCAGCAGCCTTCCAGGGTATGAAACAGTCCACAGTGATCTTCTTCCCACTTGGAGGAGTGGGAGGAAATCTCAGACAAAGAAAATGAGATGATTTAGATGAAATCATTATGAATGCTGCTCAGGTTTGTCCAGTATGAAGGAAGGTTGTGTGCCACATACATTTCTGTCCAGGTAACATGACTTAGGTACAAAAGAGAAGGCAGTGGCAGGAAGGCCCATCTTGGAGGAGGAAACAAAACTTCTTTTTGAAGTTCCTTAGTCCTTTCAGGGTGGGTACTTTAGCAGTCACTTCTGCTTTCTAGTGTTAATTGGATGCAGTAGAACATAGTAAATACAAATTAATCTATGAAGTTTTGCTGTAGTATTTTTCAAATTGAAGTTACTGACTGCTTGAATTAATTTATGATACTTTTAAAATTTGTGATGTGAAATATGTCTTATGAACTGGTAAACATGTACAGCTGATATTGGTGACAACAGGAAATAAGAAACACAAAGCATCTTGCAAAATTAGGCTAAAAGAGGGCAAACATAACCAGGGGGCTGACTGTGCATGCCTCCATTATAGAAATGTCAGGAACTGACCAGTAAGAAATGTTTAAAGTTATATTTAGATTTCTGAGATTTGAAATATTCAGCAGCAGAAAAGGATGACCTTTAAACAGTGAGTTTTTAATTCCTGCTTTCTGGTAGCCACAGGCTAATGTGTTAAAAAGTGGTACTTTAAAATTACTGGGGTTTTGGTTTTGTTTTTCCTTTGCACAGGGAGAAGCAGTGCGTTTAGCTCGGCAGCTGCCCTTACATTTGTCAAAAGAAGATGTGCAAAACACAATTTACAGGATGAAGCAACAGCTTGGAAAGGAAAATAAAGGCTGTGTTCATGGTCGTCCTTTTTTTCATCACTTAACAGATATTCCAGAAGTTGACAAGCACAACTCCATGGAAATTATTCAGTAAATGGAACATTTTGTTTGGGGTCATACTTCTCTTGCTTAATTTTGATCACTACTCTGTAATTTCAGTATGTTTTGTGTAAAGCTTTTGTTTAATGACTTTTCATTGTTACATGTTCACCTCCTAAAGACTTTATTTAAATAAAAATGCTATTTGAAAACAGAACAAAATACTGTAGAAAAACAACTCACCACTATTTTTTTAAAAAGAATTTATTAAAGAAATGTTCTCAACTGGTTTCCTCCTTCTCTTATTGCTGCAGGTTTAAGAAATACCAGTATGTCAGAATTTTTTAGATGTGAAGTGGTTAGAAGTTGCTTTCAACAGAGCATGGCAAAGTTTTTTATACTAAGGACATCAACTCTTAATATTCAAAGGAATGCCAGATAGCTGTAAGTATTTGAATATGGCATTGCCATATGCAGTTATTATAGTTAGTTATGCCATATGCACTTATTATGGTGTTGTATTTCTGTTTGGAAATTCTTAGCTCGTGTAAATGAGTATTGACAGTCCTAGTATCCAGTCTCCAAAAATTCTACACTTACAGAAGTATGGTTCTCCAAAGTACAGTACAAAAGTTTAAAAACTTCAGATCAACAAAAACTGGCCAGTTCCATGAAAGCAGAATGGATGTGAGTCACAGGAGCACAGGTTAGCACTGAAATCAGGTGCCCATGGATGTTTATTGGTGCAGTGCTATACACAAACTGTTTGGGGGTGGGAAACATAAACTGTCCTCCCTCAGGGAGAATGTGGCATAACTAGGGCATAGTCTGCTATATAGAGAGCTACTGATTTTGGTAAACTGGTTCATTCTCTTCTACCAGAACACAATGTTTACTCCTCTATTTCAAGTAGTGGCCTACTTCTGTAAACCTGCCCCCTAGCCCTTCTGTGCACAGCAGATGCCTTGTCTCTGGAAGAGTATGTTTTAAAAGTTTCAAGTTCATCTGAAAATTCCTGTTTATCCCCTGCTGTTGTTTGCAAACCTTGGCACTATGAAAATGTGGTGGTAGGACCTAGCTGTGTAGTGTTTCTGTGGCTGCTGGGTAAATGGTCGAAGGTTGCTGAAAGGCCCAAGTGCAAGTTGGTTTGTGGGCAGGAGTGTTGGACCAGACAAGCAAATGTAGGGTTTGAATGTTTTAATCACTGATGCTGAACTGGTGAACTAATTTAAGAACTCACATCACAGCCATACATCACAACATGTAAATTGTAACCTGAAAGGCAAGGATTATCAATTCTAACCTGAAAGGCAATGATTATCTTTTTCACAGAGCCTGTTGCAACAGAGCAAGGGGTAATTGTTTTGAACCAAAGGAGGATCAATCTAGATTACATATAAGAAAGAAATTTTTTACAATGAGGGTGGTAAGGCACTAGAGCAGGTTACCCAGACACACAGTGGATGCCTCATCTGTGGAAATACTCAAGGTCAGGTGGGATGGGGCTCTAAGCAACTCGATCTAGTGAAGATGTCCCTGCTCACTGCAGGGGACCTTTATGATTATTTCTTTATGCCACTAAAGCAAGTTTGTCCTTTTCAAAAAGAGCAAGGATGATCAAAGGGCATAAGCAGGATGTCTTTCCAAGCTTAAAGGTAGCAAGGTACAAAATGAGAATGTCACTTGCAGACTGGACACTTGGCTCTAAATGTCACTCAGTGCAGAAGATGTGAATTTTTAGAATCGAAGTGAGAAGGTGGATGGAGATAGAGAAAGGAGACATGACCCTTGGCTCTGATGGGGAAACAGGATCCCAGCCTTGCATGGGATATAGAAGGTTATAGTTTGTTTATTTTTATTCTTGTTGGAATACAAATTATGAGAGTTTAGGGAGGTGCCATTACAGTTAGAAAAGCCAGAAGCAAGCTGAAGAATGGAAGTTTATCTCCTGACTAAGGTTGTTGGAAATTAAATTAATGTGGTGCACCACTTTCAGTCAGCTTGGAGTATAACATAAAGTATTTAATGAGATTAATAATTGCTGCTTCTTTTCCAAAAGGTAAGATAGCTATATCCTATATACTGAAGCCAGTGCTAGTATCTTTTGTAACACTTGAGTCTACATCAAGAGGACAAATGTTAATTGGTGTTCAGGCCCCAGACTGAGGACAAAACATGATTGGCTAATGGTATTCACAGGTGCCAGGGTGGGTTTAGTTGCTATGGAAGCAAATTAGCATCAGGATTTTAAGTGCAGGTGCACCAGGTTAGGTATTTATGAGTTGGGGCTTCCTTCCTTTCCTCACTGTGTTTGCTGGACTTGCACCTCTGAGAGCTGCTCTGGAGTTCTTCCTTAGGTATGTGTCCATACAGTTTGTTTTCTGTCTCTGGGGGATGTTGTGTGGCTGGGTGCCAGCAGTGACTGCTGGAGCACGGCTTTGGAGCTGTAAGTCTGGGTGTCCCCCCACCACTGATGGTTGGGACTGCAAGCTGAAACTGGGAGTTGTTCTGCTGGTGTGGGAGATGGCTTTAGATAGGGCAGGGTGGAGGTTTTTCCTTGCTTTATCCAGTGTGAACAAAAAGAAATGTTACTTTCTGTTCTTATAGATGTTCTTACTGATGCCTCTAGTGATGCATCCATTTTACATTCTTTGTTTAAGCAACAGAAATACCCCAGTTGTAGGTTTCTAAGTTGGAAGCAGTTAAATGGTGTGCCTGAGGTAGGAGTTCTGGAGAAGGATTCTGCCATTTTATCAGCATGAGGGTCTGTACAGTGAACCCCACGAGGCTCTCGGGAGAGCACACAAAGGCTGCCTTTGCCTGCAGTCAGTCCGTCCCCAGCTCCGCGGGTGCTTTGTTTAAAAGGAAGAGGAAAACCTGAATGTGCACGTTGGGTGGAGTTGCATATTGCCGTCCTTGACCTTTCCAGGGACGGAGAGCTGCGGAGCGGGCCGTGGTGGGTGCGTGTCCCAGCGGCCAGCGAGTGGCAGCCACCTCCTTGTCCCCCACGCTGCTGCTTCCCCACGAGTGGCCGGGCTGGGGCATTCCAGGGACTTGCCGTATTTGCGCTGCCCTCTGCTGGCATTTCGGTTTTGTACAATTTGGACTTAAATTAAGGTCTGGGGCTGACAGTGTATGAGCATCATTCCTTCCTTCTTTCCTTCCTTCCTTGGCGTCCCCAGCAGGTGAAAGCGTTAGTGCTTACCTTGCTCCTCGTGGTGTGCGTGCTTGCTTTCCTAAAATACACCTGGGGCAGGTAGCAGTGTTCCCTAGGGGAGGGTCAGGAGCTTTCCAGACTTGTAGGAAAACTTCCAAAGCCTTTTGGTCGTACATAGCTTTACATTTTACAGAGGATCATTGGTTGAAGCGGGTTTGGTTCTGGTAGTGTGTTTGCAGCTCAGGTGTCTCCTTCCCCCAAATTTTGAGAAGTTGCACATTCCTTTAGTAGGAAACAGCTGAATATAAATTTGATTTTATAAATAGAGGAAAATCTCATTGGAAAAAACCAATTCTTTTTCCTTGCATGTAACTACGGATATGAACATGAAATTGAGGTGGTACTTTTACAGTGTCTTTTCTGGTTGTAGTAGGAATCTTACTAATGAAGTTTCTGTTCCAGTTAACCAGTGTGTTTGTGAAGGAGTTTGCACTATTTCTTGTTTGGTTTTTTTTCCCTTTATCATGAATAGTATAGTTCAGAGAACTATAGCAAAACCAGAGGAACATTGAAGTTATTTCAGGAGCACCTAGCAGTCATTGGCAACAGTAAAATCTAGATGATGGAGTCTGGGATTTGTTAGAATGGACTCTGCTCTATTTTCGTATTCTGGTATGGAATATTTAAAATATCTGTCAATAGGAACAATATTCCCAACCACTTTATTTAGTTATACAAGCAAACATTCCCTAGTCTCAAGGATTTCATTCCTTTTTTTTCCTCCTGCAAACTTACAGGTCTTCATGAAAGCTAACGTCAGCAAACAAGCTTTTAGGTTTTTGAAAGGGTTGTAATATTTGATCTTCAGAGTTTGCTTTATCTTCCATAAAGCTTGTCAGGTTTTGGGTTTGTATTGAGGTTTGGTTTCTTTTGCTAAATAAATTTATAATTCTGAATTTATTTGCAATAGAATATAGGAAGGTTCTTGAGAATTTTGTTTCATTTGTACCCAGCATTTAACAGGATGGGTTAGCAATTATAAGAAACTTCAGGTACATCCATTTAATTTTGCAAATGGAAGGCTACCAGAACTTTTATTTTTTTCATCTCTCCCCTTCTCTCTGTAAGTATGGAGTATCATATCTGAAATTATGGAGAGTATAAATGTGGAAATGTTAAATCTTTTGTTAATGGCTTCGAATTAAACACACATTGTTGCAGATGATTTGGAGGACTTATTTAAAGTAAATATACAATTTCAAGCTCAATTATCATTCATAGTTTAACCGAGCATAGTGAGATATTGAGTCTGTGAATTTGATACAGTGTTACTTCATAATTACGATGCTTTTTTACAGTAAATTTGATATAGAACAGTTGCTAAAGGAAAGCTGCTGAACAGTGTGACCAACCATTTTATGGGACACATCTGGTGCATTAGTTCAGGATGTGCAGTGCAGGAGAACAGAGCCTTTTGCCCAAAAGGAGAAGGAAGCTAACTCCACATGTATACGTTTTGGGGACATGCAGAGAGGTTAAACAATTATGAGTTAATTGTGTAAGCTAATAAGAGGGGTGTTTGTAATGTCATTTCAGAATAGCTAAGGAGGAAACAGAGGAGAATTAGTGTTTTAAAATCTCAAATGAATGGTTTACACCTGTTAATGTTACATTTAGAACAGCTGTTTCTTTTATTATCAGTAAACAGATGCAGAAAGTAATGGAATGTTTTAAAGCAATATGTTAATCCTATCTTCCACTACTGAATATTCTCATAATGTCCTGATTAAATATTAACTGTACTGCTGCTGTCATCTGCAGTTAAAGAATATTTACTTACTTTTTAAATCACTTTTTATCTGAAGTTGTAGATGTTTATCCAAAGTTATTATAGTCTTTCATCAACCCAGCCTAATTGTTTTTTCACATCAGTAATTTTATTGGTGATTTCGTTGGACTGAGCTCAGTCAAAATAACCCTGATTGTGGTTTTGCTCAGAGGTTACTTCTGTATTTGAAATTTCACCTGAAATGAAACAAGCTATGTTTATAAGGGGTGGGATGGGGGAATTGCTCTTCAGGGCCCAGCCTAGCACATTAATTTTGTATGAACTCCATGTGAAGTTGCTTATAGGTGAAGCTTTCCCAGAGTATACTCAGGTTAAGCACTGCAGCTGGAATAGTACCAGTTAGGTGGTACAGGAGAGGGTGGGGGCTCTTTTGGGTTTGTGTGAAAATAGTTTTAGTTCATTTATTTTCAAATGTGTTGTGCTGCCTCAGTTATAAAGAGAAGCTATGAATCTGACAGACTCTTGGAAAGAAATACCTAAACTGCAGACACAATATAATGTATTTGGAAAACAAAACCAAAACAAATATTCCAAAATAATTACAAATTAATGCCTAGACCTGAAGTTTCCTAAAAACCTGTATTGTCCACTAGATGCTCAGAGGTGACAGTAGGACTTCTTCAACTGGAGGATTCATGTCTTAATTGTGGAATGGCAGGGTGTGAGGGTGTTCTGAAGCGTGCGGCATTGCGGTGACCCAGCGTGCGTGGGGAGCGTTACCGAGTGCCCCTCGAAGAACGGAAGCGCAGCAGATTCATGCTCTGTGACTTGTCTGGCAGATTAGTTTTCAGGAAATGCACACAGCAACGAATATGGCAGCTGCATTATTAAAAATACTGTATTCAAGCCCAGGTCAAATTGTTCATTCATGCATGGCGTAACTCAGCATTAATTGAATCATTGCGTTTTTTACATATTTTAGATCACTGATATTTTTTGCTTCAGCACTTGAAATGCCTGATAAATTACTATATTCCCAAGGGGCAAACATTTTGACAGAGGAATGCTTTATAAAGCATTTATGTGTTTGCTCATCAGGTCATTGCAGTAGTGAAAATGCATTGGTAGAAATAAGATTCTGTGTTAATTCTAATGTCAGGCACTCTATTCTTGGAGGATTTCAAGATGCTTAGGTAAAAATATCTAAAATTATACAAAATTAAAAGGGAATGTCTGCCTTAGTTCTTATTAGCTTGGTACTGCTTATATTAGATAAATTAGAGATGTTCCTGATGAAAGGTAAGAGAGTTTACTTTCTCAATTAAAAAAACAAAGGGCAAGAGTAGGGGAAAACCCTCTCATGTCCATTAAGTAAATTTAAGACTCCTGTCATCTCACTTTAATAGAATGGAAAGAGAAAATCTTTGTGAAATAATTTGAGTTTTTTATCTAAATTAGTTTCGAAGGGCTAATAATTCCAGCTTGTGAGGAGCAAGTCTCTAGGTATGATTCTTGTTAGACTTTGCCAAAACAAACTAGTAGGAAATAGATTATTTCAAAGGAATATTTTGTTGGAGGTCTCTTCTTCCCTTAAGCAGACGGAGTAGAAATATTATTTATTCAGTTAACATTCCTGATGCTCCCTGATACCTTAGGTGTGTATAATTTAGAACAGGAACCATTTAAAACCATTCCACTAAAACAAGTGGAACTGTAGGAAACTGTTCCCTCATCAGAGGAATTCACTCAGTTACTTCTCCAACAAGAGAGTTACAGAACCTTTCCCCGAGGCTTCACACTGAGCTTCAAAATGCCCTTTTGGAAAAGTGGTTGTCCCAGCTCCCATTGCCATTTAGGAGAGCCATATCTTCTATGCTTTATTTACAATGACCTTTGAGCAACTGAAAATGCTGCCAGCTCCTTGAGAAAGTGTGACTTTGAAATTTCAATTTTGATCTATGTTTGCAAATGAGCAACTGTGATTATGCATCAACTATAACAGCAATAAAATGGATACTGACCTTTTACAATAATAGTGCTTTATGCTGTTAGTGATCTTCACTGTAGAATCTGAAAATGCTTAATAGTTGCACCAGCCACTTGTAGCTTATGGAAACTGAAGAAAGAGCTCAGTCAGCCATGAGAGGGATGCAGAGTTTACAAGGGTGAAAACTCCAAAGGCTGCAATTCAGATTTACACTTGTATTTTTACTAGGATGAGCATGAACCTAATGTTTAATGGATGTGTGCAGTTCATTCTTGCCTGATTGCAAACTTCTTGTGGCGTTCTCAATATAATTTCTTACTCTATATTAATCCAAGTCATCACATTATGCATTTTTCATTATTGTTGTGTCCTGCTTCTTGCGAGTTTATTTAGGTGTTCTGTAACAACAAAGGTTGTGTTAAATTCCTTAATCATATCAAGTCATGAAGGTTTCAAGCACCAGGAGATTTTTTTTTTTTTTAAGCCTGTGTTTATGCAGAACTAATAAAAATCAAGTCCATTTAAAGAAAGGTTTCAATGACAAAATACAGTGCAATAACTCTTTTGCCAGTTTTTTTCTGGTTACCAGTCTAAGTCTTTTTAACTCTAGCTCAGAAATCTGGAGCGAGTATTTTGGCATTGCAGTTTGTTGTAAGGAAGATTTAATAGCTTGTTATGTCCTATTTCTATAAACAGAAGTCATTTAGAGTTCAGCAGATATATTTAGAATCAGCATTTGTGCTGGTAGTTACAAGCTGAATAAAATAATCTTTGAAAAGCTCAATATGCAGAAGGGACTATTTAGGTTCAAAATTTACCTCACAACAAATTCTCTTTTAGGAGACTTAGGGATTTTCACAAATAGGAACCTACAAAATTGAGTGTCAAACTTATTACTTTATTTTAAATCTTTTTAACAATGAGGTTTTGTTGTGTGCAAATGTTAATAGTTTTAAGAGATCTGTGTGGCTACTGCTGTTCAAGAGGTCAGGTCCTGTACTCTTTACTCTGGCAAAATTCCCTAACCTTCAGAGAGGGACATATCCCTGTCTCAGGGAGTGCAGAGTAAGGCCCAATAAAAAGGACAGCCAGAAGCTTTGGAGAGGTCTCCTCTACTCTCAGCTGGTTTGGGACAGAGTATGAATACAAGTTTACTCTGAGTGATTTGTAATCTAACCTCTGATTTGTTGAAGTCAAGGTATGCGTGATAACTGAGAAACATATGCAAAGTCAGTTTAAGAGATGAGTTTTATAGCAAATAGTAAATTAAAACCATAGTGACCTTTTAGTCTTGCTGATCATGTGCAGAAGGATGTTCATGTGGTGCCCTGTACTAATCCCAGTAATAGGGCTCTTGCTTAGGGAACAGCAGGCACAAGCAGTACTTTTGTGCATTTGTTCTTCTACTGCATTTTTAATTGAAAAAATTTTGCAATTAAAAGGTTAGACCTTGATGCAATTTTTGCATATTCTGTTCTGGAAAAGATAGCACTTCTTTTCCTATGAAAGAGGTTTTAACTTAGTGGTGCAAATAATCATCAGTGCCCCAGTTCAAATTTCAGTTGTTATTGCTGTCCTGATTGCTGGCTCTGGCCATGTTTGATGTAAAGTCTAATGATTTTTATTATATCAATTCTTATATAAATTTTGCTAGACACTCCAGGAGCTTGAAGGCTACTAATTAAAAGTATCTTAGATATTTAACTTAAATATCTTTTTCCTCCTGTATTTTAACACAGTAATAACTGCTGTAGATTGTTTAATATTGAGTATCCATGCTTTCAGCATCACAAAAAATTGCACCCAATCATGTGATCACCCCATCCTTAAACAAGTGTCTTGTAAGGATGGTTTTGCAAACAACAAAAACCTTCATTTTCGCTTCTCATATCTAAGCAGGTAATTTTTCAGTTTTTATCATGTTTGAATTCTGATTGTTTCAGTAAGCCTCAGAGAAGGCTTCATGTAGGTGTGTTTTTTAAATGTCAGTGCTGAAGAGGTAGAAAAAAGTACTTCTTTTTTTTTCTCATGTTTTCATTCTTTACAATGTTGCTAGCAGTTCACCCAAGTGTCAGAAGTGTGAAGCTGTGTACACAAATGAAGTTGTGTACACAAATGGTCCTTATGATGCCCCTTGGTCCCCTCATCAAATTGGAGTATTGGGAAGAGGATTGGCAATGTGACTGGCTCTTGGCAAATCTGGTGATTAGCTGAACACACTGATAGAGTTTCCCCATTTTAGCTACATGGGGACTCTATTTTAGGGGGAAATGATATGCTGGCACCAAATTATTTATATGATGTGCAACACAAAAGTTTTCCTGTTTTATGGGGGTTTCTATGACATGACCTGTGGGCTAACTGAGGAAAACATGACTGGGAAAGTGCTCCATATACAGATACAAGTGCTTCTATTGATACATTATTTTTCTAAGATTTTGCTGAGTAAAGCTCTTTCCATACATAAGCATTTTGGCCATCTGCAACTGCTTGTCAGTGAGGCTGGTTTGAGAACACTAGCTGTAATTGTAACCTCAGGAATGTGTGACCAGCTCGCGGCCAGCTGTGCATGCCCTGACTTTTCCCAGGTGTTAAGATACATGGCCACTTTTGTTCCCCTTAACCAATGGGGCAAAATACAGTCCTTGTTTTTCTGCACCTTGTATTAAGCCTAAGAACTGCTAGGTTTTGTTAGTTTTTCAATAGGTCATGGCAAACAACTACATGAAGTTGTCCGTGTTGTTTAATTATTGGGCATGTGTGACACAGTGTGCTGCATCTGTAGGATAGCATGTATTTTGAGAAATACAAAAAGGGTACTCAGTTCACCATGGCCTTGCTATAAATTAGCAGTGCTGACCCTGCAAATCACATAAGTGCTCCTTTTTTATTGTTGTTGCATGGAAAAGATTTTACTTAGGTTTTGATGGCCTAGATATTTCTGCAGTTTAAACCTCTTGAGCCAGAGTGTGTTTTGATGCATTTTTCAATTGGTCTTATTTTAATGATTCATTTCATATTCAGAGGAACACTTAGTAGCTGTTTGCAGCACAGGAACCTAATTGGAACAACTCCTAAATCCAACCTGGAGTTGTCTACATAGAGTGTTCTACATTTTGTAATTACCTGTGTAGCATTTTCTTTGCTTGTGTAGCAATTACTATGTTCAAAGTGAGGCACAAATAGCTTGAAAGAATGTGTATGCTACAGGTCTTCTCCTTAGAGGTACTGGGAGAGACAGCATTTCTAGTAATAATGAGGCCAAAAATTGCTCCGTGGCCTATGATGCTTTAGTTAAGTAAAAAGTGAAAACATGAGCTTAATTTATGTACATGATTATTTGCAAGGTGGGATCGTTATAAAGGGATAAATCCATGTCTCAACTCACTGCTTTTTGCTCTTATTTGCCAACAAGCTGACATGACCTCTACGTTGTAGATTTTGAAAAGGAGTTAGTTTTTAACTTAGACCAATTCTTTACGTGGTCAAAGTTGCACATGCCATCTGTAAAAGTAACCTACCTATTCGTATCAGTTTCTATGTCCATGGAATGAACTCAGGCCTCAGAGCAGATCTGTACTCTGTAACACATTCTGAGTTCTTGAGTTACAAATTTCTGCCTTTTATGGATATCCAAAGCTTGCTCTTTTGAGTTTGGTCATCTTTGAACATAAGAAGAGGTGACAGATTCTCAACCAGCACTGGAGTTTTTCTAAATGCTCAGAAGTCAGGGATGAGCACATGAGAAGAGTTTCATGTGCCTGAATGCTTTTTGAAATCTAGTTCTTAGGGACTCAAAAAAGATCATGTAATCTTAAGACTCAATGAAAAATATTAGGTTCCTAAACAACCCTTGAGAAATAGACCAGAGCTGTTTGGGGGGAAGAGGAGCACACCAATCCCGTGCTGAGACCTGTTTGAATATAAACACCTGTAGCAAGACAAGTTCTCCCTTATAACTGCAGGGATATGAAGCAGCCTTGCATGATGGGCTTACATAAAAGATTGAAGGATGTGCTTTTTCAAAGGTTTTTCTGTACTTAAAAGTCATGGTTTGTGAATCCTCTTAAAAAAGCAGGGGCTGTCCACTCTTCCCCAGAGCTGATGAGTCTGGGATAAGACTGCATGATACAAATCACTCATGATTTGTGCCTCTGACTGACGTTCCTCCAGCCAGGACTCCCAGATATGTACCAGCACTGTGAGATTCCTGTAACCACTGGTCTTTGGTATTTCCTGTGAAACTTAAACCTAATGTTGGAAATGTGCATCAGCAGTGAACTGTTCTGCCCTTTGTTTTCTGTTGGTCAAGGTGGCTTTGCTAATTAGCATAAATCACAAAGCTCCTGCAGCAATTGTGTTGTCCGTGTGATATACAGCATCTCTGCTCTGCCCAAGGAATATTTACAAGCCAAAGGGTTGTGCTTTGCTTGATTTGGAGAAGCCTCTTGTTTCTTCTTTCAGTTTCTCATTATAAGATAAAACAAATAAGAGGCTTTAAGAGAAAATAATGTAGAATATCATTATACTTTATTAGGCGTGTCTGAAGTGAACAAAATAAATCAGCTTAAAGGCAAAGGAAATACAACCCTGGGGACATTCAGAAGTTTAAAAATAATGAAGTCAAAAAATCTGTGCGACCTTACACTAGACTACAATAAAAAAGTTAAATTACTCTGAATTGTGTGTAACCTAGTTGAAAAATAAGACACTTCTGTGGGGTATGGATGCGTAATATAAACTGTTTGAAAAAGTATTTGGCAGTCTCTTAGAATTGGCTCCAAAAGCTTTTGGTTCAATGGGAGTGAAAAGCCACAGTCTATTACAGCCTCACCTGATATTTTATTTTAGAGCAAAGATGCCTGGAAGCAAGTCTACTTTGTTTTTAAAATTGCTTTAAGGTGACAGTGGCAGAAAAGTAAGATGAATTGTATGCTTTTATTTCTTTTACCTACTCATCTTTCTTATTTTCATTGTTGCCTTTACTTTTTTTTCTCTTAAAAATGAAAATGTACATGCATCAGATTTATTAGAATAATTGGTGGCAACTGTTCATTTCATTTAAGAAACTAACTGATCTGTACATGTGCTTGAGTTTCATGCTCTTTCTCAGAAGCTGATTTGGAGAGGGAATTGGTGTTTCTGGTGTTGTATTCCTAACCTGTATATAATGTTTGTTTTTTCTTATACCATCTGAGATGATCTTGAGTGCTTTGTTTATGAGGAGTTAGGATGTTTTGGAGTAGGAAGCATTTTTGTTCCTCTATAGCTTTAAAAAGATCAATTAAGAACAGCTCTGATTCTGTGCACTTTTCATTCCTGTTGCCTTCTGCTGCATTTTCATGAAAAGTTGCAGCCTAAGTAGCATTTAATCTTCTTAGTAGTTGGGTGGAAGCAGAGAACAGCTAGAAGTTGATTTTCCCCGTTTCCTGCAGCGCACAAACCCAGTTGAGCAGAGCAGTTAGCCTTGCTCCCGAGGGCTAATATAAATTAAAGGTCCTGAGCACTAGGGGTTGTTAAAATTCTCAGAGGGCTCTTTATAAGATGTTAACCCCCGTGGTCTGGCCAGGCTCCAAATGGGGTAATTACATTCTTCCTACCTAAATTCCCCCTGCAATTGCAATTCGATGTGCTGGTATTCCTCACTTCCTCTCCTCTGCCGTGCCCCGTGGAACAGTTGTTGCATTTCATCCCAGAGGTACTTGCTTTCAGTGACTGATGGAGTGATCTGTGTGTAGAGTCTATAAAGCATTTTAAGAGCCTTTTGGATGAAATATAATTTATTATGCCTAATTTTTTTTAATTATCTCCTGTTTAAAATGAACTGGGTTAATCTGAGCCCTGAATGAGTGTGAACTGTGTGCAACAGATCTGGAATGAGAAAGCATCAACAACTGTTCTCATTCCTTGTTGAACTTCTTCCCAGAGGTTTTTTTAGATAAAAAAGGTAAAGGACCAAATTAATAGTATAGGAAGCTTTTCTAAAGGGTTCATTACAAAATTGGAAGAATATGAGCTATATAAAAAGACTAATGTGACTTTTGCTTCAATTGAAGCACAAATTAAAGTATATATATGTAGATAAAACATTCCTCCTCCTTAGGAATTCTGTTGTAACCTTAAGAGCAGCAACTAAAAACTAATATTCTAACAGTTATTCTTTTTCTACCCCTTTTTATACTAGAAAAGCTTTTTATTATAAAGACACTATCATTTTCATTAAGGTATTGCATCCTAATTGTAAGTAGACTCGTGTAAATTTAAGTGTTGCATATAAGCAGAAAAAATATGTAGCTAGCACTCAGTATTTAACAAGATAGTGGGGAATATCTATATGTGCCAAATACAAAGAGATTTCAGCTACAGTATTCTCTAAATATGGAATTTGCATGTCAGATATGTGCAATGCAATTAGGGTAAAGTGTGCTTGGGGGACTTCTTTCTGTTTAGTTTAACACTGGTTTCTCTCCACTCTTGGGGTGTCTCATACTAAGCTTAACTGTACTACATAGGAAGCCTTTGTACAGATGCTAGCTTGAGTGTGCTAAACTCTTCTTTCAAGAGGTCACTTAGTCTGGTCTAACAGCCTGAAAGGTTGTTTACAGCAGATATTTATTTGTCTCCTAGAACACTGGAAGATAGGAACGAAAGAGCAATGTTGATCTGTGCTGTAATGTTCTCACTAATTAAGAGACATGCCTGAAGGTGAGCTGCTCACCATGCTAGAGGGCAAGGTGAAGGCTTTGCAGGGGACTTTTCTGGTAGCACAAGAAATGTACTTCCAGTCCCAGATGGGAAAAATCAATGTATGAGCACACACGCATGAATGTGATGCACTTTCTGAGCTCCTGAGGAGATTCTTTTTGTTGCCTTCTGACTCAGGGTGCTTGGAGATCTGCACTGACCCTCCACCAGCCATTTTCTGGTGCTGCTGAGGAAGCTTAAAAATGTAAGAGCAGCCAATAAAGAAACTGAAAAAACTCTTCTTTACATTAAAAAAAAAAAAAATACATGTCTAATACAATACAGATAGTTTGAAAGCTTGAAGTTTAAGATATCCTTGCCAGGTCTTCCATTGTGTTTTAGTGAAAAACTGCACTATCACAAACATATCTTTCTCTCTGATCTGTGAAAAATGCTAAAATAAATTTAAATATTTGAAAATAGGATTAGCTCAGTGTGCTCTACTGCTTGTTGCTTAGAAAGAAGCCTGCACTAACTACACAGCCAGATGTTCCTATGAGCTATACCTATGTAATCCCCCTCAATGTGGCTTTAATGGGTTTTAACTTAGAATAAAACAATTACTTCTCTTGCCTTTACTCTCTTCAGACATATTCTTATTTAAAAACAGATTGGTTACAGTAATAAAACTACACAAATGTTTATTTGCATTCTAAATGGCAATGTGCTTTTCTAATTGCAATGTGTGATAGTAAATATTTGCATGAAATACAGCTGTGATCTGATTTCTCATATGTTGCTTTGTAGTTGCTATTACCAACACACTTAAAAATACATTTAGTTTTATTTATTTATACATTAATAAATATATCACAGAAGGAAATTTGTTCTTTTTAGTTAGTTTGTGTAATTAAGTATAAATAGCTTTTTTCACACTGATTGTCTCCTGACAGGCACAAGAGCTCTGTACTCACTCTTCACATCTACACTCGCATGTCTTCACATCTTCTAAGCATTCTGAAGTGTTTATTTTATTTGTAAGAGCTTTGGCAAATCCTTTTATGTTTTATACTAGAGTCTGTTGCCAAGATGAGACACAAATTGCTGGAAACTTTTCATGCAGAAAAAGAAATCTGTGTATTTTAATACCTGAGGAACATTTAATTTATTGAATCATGTTTTTAGGTAATCTGTTAGAATAAGGTGGCAAAGGCTTTCTTTAGATGGAAGGTGACTTACAGCAGGACATTGCAGAGGTGCATAAACCATAATTTTGTGCGTCTGTGATCTTTCTAGCTCTTATGTTTTGTATTTTTGTATTTGTTTCCTTGCATGACATGTGCAACTGCTTTCCACTAATTTAACTATCAAATTTAATTTTTCATAATATCAAAAACCAATTTAATAAATCAGTCTGTATTTGGAATTCTTTTTAATCCTGATATTCGTTCAGCAAATAGTCTGTGCTGTTTGTGCATTGCCCCTCAAAGCTATCACACTTTGTTTTTCTTCAGTAAATTCTCTAGTTTGCTTTCTGTTGGCTGTTACTCCTTCTTGCATCCTCTCCCTCTATAGAGGAGGAATGTGCTCTTTTTTTCTCCTACTCATCTATAACTTTTGCTCTTTCCTTTTGTTACCCACAACTGTCTGCATGTTCTTTTTAAACTCTCAATCTACAGCTTCATTCCCCATAGCATTCTCTGGCCTAATTAACTTTAATTAGAAATTCCTTTTTGTTGCACTCTAAATTCAATTTTATAGCACTCAGTAAAAGCTTTCATATCTAAGGTTGAAAGAAATAGGGTTGTTCCTATTTCACCCAGTCTCCTACCTATTTCTTATCTCTTTTTCTTTTTTTTTTTTTTTCCTTCATTGATTACCATTTTCTTCTTTCTCAACCTGTATCTTTAGTACTCCAGACTCAAATTTCCTTCTGTGGCTGATAATTAACTATTCCAAAATATGTTAAAATAAGTGAATTTGCATTAAGGGGATGGGGGTTTGTTTTGTTTTATTTTTTGTTTTGTTGGGGTTTTGTAAATAGTTTTCGGTACCAGTGTCCTAGTCATTGCAGGAAACATACTTGAGAAGTTTCAGAAAAAGCATTGAAGTGAATTTTCTCAGAGCCCCAACCTCCTCATACTTGGGAGATTAGGTAGTCTACCCAGAATAATAGATTATTATTGCAGTTCATTAGAGTGAAACTGTAGCAGTATCTGTAGCTTCTCCAAAAATTCATCATCATTATGGGATGTTGTCTTTAATGACTGCTCTAAATTCCATTTCTTAACAAGTATTTCGTTAACATGGTTGTGGAGACAGGTGGATTTTTACACAAAAATTTTGTTGTGCTCTTGGGGAAACCAGCCATGCCAGTAATACTCACTTTAACTGAAATTGAGATGAATAATCTGAGGGTGACTTACTTAAGGTTTGAAACAGTTAACACTCTCCTAGGAGGAGATGAGGAGTAGATAAATGGTGAACAACTGGGGAGCTGGCTCTGAAGGACATGCTCGTGAATTTGGACACCGACTAATCTGTTTTGGCTGTTGTTGGCATGGCAAATAACAGCCTGATGCAAAACCTTCCTGTTTCTTCCCACTCTGGAGTTTTAACTTTCCACTGAGGGCAAGCAGCGGCCACAGGGCAAAGCCTTCACTGGCAGAAGTGGCAGCAGGAACCTCCCTCTCTCCCCTGTGGCTCTTCTGGCTCCTGTGCTGACCAGTGCCCAGCAGGACACAGACTGGGGAGGTTTACCCCCCTCTTGGCTATCCTGGAGTCAAGCTGGGACCTCAGCTAAAGGATATGGCCTGGGAAGGGGAGTAAGCTACAGCCACGTCTTGTGTGGCCAGAAGCAAAACCAGACACACCTCTTAACTGTGTTAGGTTGTGCCATCTTCCCTGTTTGCCTTGGCAGAGCTGCTGTGCTCAGAAAATCACCTAAAGAGAATTGCTAAGATGGAGATGTTACCATTCAGGATTATCTCCTGCTGTGTTCCTGTTAGCTTTTCCCACTGTTGAGTGCTGTCAGGTTTAGGGGTTGGGTGGGTGTTTTTCCTTTTGACTGTCTATGAAGATGATGATCTGGCTAAGTGACTTGTTCAAAAAGCTCATTCACTGCAAAGAATATTGTGGGCTGCCTTGCTCTCAGGTCTGATCATCTCCTTAATGGTCCTGTTCTTGCCTTACTAGCTCCAAATTCCTTTTTAGCGCTGCAAACTCTTTTGTCTCTGTCCCACAGAGCATCTAAAGGAGATGTTGACTGAATGCATCTCCTCTTCCGTTCAGCCTGGTTTGGTGGTTTCCTCACCCTCTGCTCAGGACAGAGTCCCTGCTGTCCTTGTCCTTTCCAGATGTTCCCAATGGCAGCTCTCTGGAACGCTACAGCTCCATCAGAGTCTGGCAACCTGTGAGGACTCTCACTTGTCTGTTGTGTTCCTGGACTGAGAAACCACCTACCCACTACTGGGAATTTTAAATCAGTAGGGTCTTCTATAGGGCTATTGCCTCAAATGAAAGAGATATTACGGAAAGGATCTTGTGGAAAATATTTCATATCCTATGTTGTGATGAGATTTAGGTATGTTCTCAAGTTTCTGTCAGAGATAGATTTAGGTTTTCATTGTAATCAAATTATTTATCTTCCCCCCCCCCCCTCAAAACCCCTGCTTTCTTCTGAACCATGCTAATTTTGTGCTTGCTGTGTGGAAAGATTTTTGTGTTTCAATGCAGAGAAAAATGAGTTTTCTTTTTTTCCTAGAACAACTTCATACCCTCCATGTCTTTTGCCTACTCCATAAAAGTAGTAAGTTTTACCAATCTTGTCTTGATAAAGTCAGCCTTCATCTGTTTCAGACTCTTCTAACTATATTAAGACTAGCTATCAAATAACAAGGAACGTGTTAAAGTCCTATTCCTCTGAGGCTCAGACAGTCCATGCTGCTTCCCTTCAGCAGTTCCTTGGAGTTTTTTTGGGTGTTGCTCTTTAGAATCAGATTTGTTCATGAAATTTTTACCTACTGATGCAGAACTGTAGAAAGGATTTGTAGTCTGCTCTCTTCAGTCTTCAAATTCCACTGTTTTGTCTGAAGCTCAATGTGTAGAATGCCTTTGAATCCCATAGATGAGAGTCTGTGGGGAATAAATTTCATTTATGCTGAAACATGTGTCTACCTTCAAAGTAAATTTGTGTATATGATTACCTACCTTTGTCCCCCACCCTGCCTCATCACCCCAATTAGGTGAAGAAAGATTTTTTTTTTTTTTTAACAGAACGGACTTTTTTAACTTCAGAGTTTTTAACCTATCAGCCAAACCTCCTGAAGTGCAGTTAAAGCTCTGCTACCCTTTTAAAGCAATAGGGAGGGCAAACAAGGTACAGTCACACCCAAAGGAATATTAATTCCAAGAAAATCTAATTGCAGGCATCTAGCAAATGTACAGTTTATACAGGTCAGTGTAAACAAAACATTTTCAAGATCTATTTCTCTATAAATAATTTAGAGCTTTTCTTAGCACTTCCCATAAGAACAGGAGATATTCTGAAAAATTAGGGGAAATTAGATTGATCACAGTTGGTAAATGCTGACTGGAATTGATCAGAATCTTGGGGTGAAATTCCTACATTTTCCTTGTTGTCCAATTTGCTCCTCAAATAATCTCCCATCTTTTTTTTTTTTTTTTTTTAAGCAGTGATGTCAATATTTTGGACAAAGCTTAGCAAATGAACTCTACCAGTTTCTGATTTTCCCAGTAGTTCCTTACATCATGTCATGGCTCTGAAATACATGAATTTTGTCATTGTTTGGTTTGTACTTTTGATTTCAATTCCCAAGTTGTGTAACTCTGTCAAAACAGCTCAAGCCTGACTGAAACTTCAAGAAAAATTGTGATAGTAAAAATGAGAAGAGGGATTAGTGAGCGTTGGCATCCTTTGCCTTCATGCCTGTACTTGGAATGATGGCTTGTATAAGTTACTGAGGAGTAAGATCAGGAGGAGCAGACAATCCTCAGGGATGAGGTTTCTGTTGGAAGGGGCAGCTGAGAGAAATTTGCTTACGTATGTTTGGTGTAGGTCAGCAGAAGGGTTGCTTCAAAGGCCTTCAAGGAAATGTTAACACCTATTAGGGGTTCTTTGAATCGCAGAAGATTGGGTTTGCATGGTCTTGGTAGTGGGGGTGCTGCAGTGTCCTACTCTGATTTGACTGGTGATAACTTCAACTCATTTCCTCAAGTCCTGCCTGTTTTGCCTGTGATGGCAATGGAGGAGTCATCTCTTCCTGCCTTTCAGATGATGAACCTTTAATTATATTTTGTATTACATTTGTCTTCTCTTTCCACATGAGGAGGGGAGTGACAGAGCAGATTTGGTGGGCACCTGGCATCCAGCCAGGATCAACCCACCATGCTGATGCAGGAAAGAGTTTTTGGGGGTTCCCTGTCATTGACAAAATGAAGACCTAAGGCTGTAAAATGGGATTGAAGCAGGCATAAAGCAAAGTGAGTCTTGCATGAATGTATTTAATCAGATGTAGAGTCAAGGTAATGATGAATAATGCCTGAATACATTTGTAAACAGGTGCAAAACACTTTTCCCCTGCCTGGAGAGCTGCCACTGTTATATGATAGCTTAATATTTCAGCTAGAACTACAGCTGAAAGGCAATGATATTGAGTGGTTTTCATTATCAATTCAGTGTGGTTGAAATGAACATAGCCATGTAAAATAACACTAAAACCTATCAAACAGACTTTGCAAAAAGCTTTGCAAAACTGAATTTTATTCTTTTTCTTTGTAAATAATGTATATTTGTGGAAACCCCTCTAAAGAACTCTGGGCTGCTGAATGAGTTTTCAGGTAATATTTTTAAACCTGTTTAAAACTCTGAGCCACAGCTATAAAAGGCTTTACTTACTCCCAAATTTGTAGCTTCTGCTGCTTTTCCCATGTGCCAAGTGGAGTTTGGGAGTGGGTCACTCACCAGGGCAGTGTGATAGCAGCTCATTATTGTATTCTGGTATTGCTCTTACTGCACTGGGACTCTGGTGAAGATGCTGCATTAACTTTCAGCAGAGGTGCTGCTCCTAATATAGGACAGATAGGGATAATTGCTTGACTAAAGCTAATTACAAAATTAGCAATAATTTGTTTCACAACTGCATTTCTTGACTTCACTAGGTTCATGCTAAAAGGTGTTCAGTTTTGGTGAGATCATCATGTTGACTTGAGTTTTTGGGTTTTTTGTACTTCCTTATATTCAGAGCATCTATTTTTATGATTGAGCATATATAAGCCTTATACAAACCTGAGCAGCAGAGATTGTGATATTCCTGAGGCTAGAAGAAAAGCAAGAAAGCAAAAACATCACTGGCTAACTGAGGATTACAGTTTAAAGTTCAGTATATCTTACATAAGCAAACTTGAATAGAACCACTTGATTTAAACATCTAAGAGAGGTTCTTAATCATAAATATTTCTTCTAGCCTTGAACTTTTGGACCTGGGAAACAGATGACTTTTCAAGTGCTAAATATATAATGTGGTTCAGCTTTCCACCCATTTTTTTAGTTTCTTAGCTGCTTCTAAATGTTTGGTTCAACATGTAATGATGTGAACAAATTAAATATAAACATCATCAAGGATATTACCTTGCCTTGTCTGAGTTGTGATTCTGCTTGAATAGTAGAATGTCAATCTGAGAAATCAGGATATCAAAATACAACCAGCCAATTATCCAGGTATTTAAAAAGCTGTACTTAATTTTGTAAAGCCAAACTTGTCAAAAAATCCTATGTTAATAACAGATAATTTATTACCTCGGAAAATCCGTTCTGTATTTTAAATAGGATTACCACTGGATTCAGGAGGATGAAAACCACTGTTGAAATGTATCAGATTATTCATGGCCCATAGGGGAACTGTGCACCATGGAAAAGCAGGTGTCCCCTTTCATGAGGAAGGCTTCCCATTACAGGAATAGGATTTAGAAGGACACGGGGGTCTTTGGAGAATCTTTAAACTCTGCTTCCTACCCCTTTACCGGTTTTGAACAAACTTTTGAAAGAATGAGGTAAAATTGTGTTTACTGGAGTTCTGTACTTGTGTAGCAGAATTGCATTCTCTTTCAAATAATTTTATTTTGGGAAGTTGCTTCTTTCTGCTGGTGATTTAAAAACTGATGTGGTTTAGTTTGGTTTTTTAGTGTCGCTTTTTCATTATGCAGAGTGTAGTGATAAAACCATGCAAACTTCTCCCAAGTTAACCATATTCAAATAATTTCAGTAGGTATTGTATGAAGAAAAGCTAAAAGCAGTTGAGTGTCTTATCAGTGCTCAACATAAGACAAACTGTGTGTCCTTGTGGAAAGGCAAGAATTACCAAACTCTGCATGAAGGCTCTGCAGGAAGGCTAAGAAGCTGGCAGCTGTCCAAAAACATGCCTGACTGCTCTTAGGGTAGGTCATGGTGGGTGGTGATGTGTTATCCATCCTTGTCCCATCAAGGGTTGATTCATATATGCTAGATATTCTTCCCTTCTATATGTTATGTTTGAAAGGAATAATTCTTCTAGAATTAACATATGCCGTTCTTTAAAAAAAAATTTCCACATGCAGAGGTTATTCTGAAATGACTCTCTGATAATGTTTTACACTGAAGAAGTGTTAGCAGTTTGTCGTCTTCATGAGTAGCACTAATTCTCTGCCATTGGGAAGTCACCTGCCACAGTGTTCTTGAAGCAATGAGTTGGCTTTTTATCACCTGATAAGTTTTTAGCTCTAGGGATGAAAATTGAATTTCCAGTTGAATATAGGGTGGTAATCACCTGGTGACAAAGAGCTTCAGCGAAATGGACAGATTGGAAAATGTCTGGGGCTCTGTGCTGTGAGATTAGGTGTCAACAGCATTCTTGTGAGGTGATGTGAAGTCTCCGAGGAAACACCCTGGCAGCTTTTTATCCAAATCACAGAGGAGTGTTCAGAAACAGAGCAAATCCTGGGGAAACCTTTGCAGTGCTATGCTCAGGGTAGATGTAGCACTTAAAGATTCAGTACTGGGCTTGTCCCTGTCATGATTATTTCAGGTTGCTTGTTTGGACCTTGGACTTCCACAGCTGGGGTCCCCATTGTGCACTGATGCATTGGCTCTACAGAATAGTTTAGCTGTGGTAAACTATGATGGTGGAGAGAGGAGGAAAAAATGTTTTAGGGTGTTTCCTACTGCTTTTGGAGTTCAGCTCACCTTCTGGAATAGTACTTTCAAAAGCAAACTGTATTTCCATTACTAGTGTATCCTCACTGAAAGACGTAAAATATTCTACACTTCTCATTCAGTAGGAAATTTCTTTTTTTCTCAAAGGCATTTGGTGGTGTAGGGTCCTTCTGCTATAGGAGTGTGCACATTCAGTAAGGACCTTGATTTAATCCAGGGCTATTGGACTAGTCAAAGCTCCCAAATCTAATATATGCTCTAAGTAGTGCATATTAGGAATTAGAGAAATTATTTAATATTTATGTCTCTAGAATTTCCCATAATCTGAGTGTGTTGCATACCTGTGGTGGGTTTACCCTGGCTGGATGCTGGGTGCCCATCAAATTCACTCTGTCTCCTAATCTGGACAGGGGAGAGAAATATAATAAAAGACTCATGGGTTGGCATAAGGGCAGGGAGATCTCACAGTTATTAGTCATGGGCAAAACAGACAGGACTTGAGAAAATGAGCTGAATTGACCACCAATCAAATCAGAATAGAGCAATGAGAAATGGAAACAAATCCTAAAAACACATTTCCCCTGCCCTCCCTTCTTCACAGGCTCAACTTCCCTCCCAGTTTTCTCTGCCTTTTCTCCCAGCAGTTCAGGGGGTGAGCAATGAGGCTTGCAGTCAGTTCACATTACTCAGGAAAACATGGGGTGTACTACCTGACCTTGCAGGAGGATAAGGCTGTTTGTGCCCCCCCCAGTGTCACAGTCACCCCAAAAGAGCAAGTCTGGAACATGGGTTAGCTTCTAACCACCTTTCACCATTCTATGGTCATGGTAGTTTTAAATGTTTTTATAATTTAGTCTTGAAGGTAGACTTTTGCATAGTTTTTTTTAGGAGATAACTGGGAATTGAAGTGTGAATTAGGGTAACACCAAGGTTGGCTGCTTCAAATTTCATAACTCTACTGATGGGATTAAGAATAGCTGTCGTAGCCAGAAGTACATTTCCAGATCTCAGCATTTTATACTGGGTTTCCTGAAAAGAGGAATGGAAAAATATTTCAGAGACTGTACCATTAGTGTAGGATTGTCCTCATTTCATTGTGAAGTCTTCAGCCGGATATAGAAGCTCTTTTACGCTTTGATTTTTCATTAAGGTTATTTTTGTTAGTTCCATCTTCTGATTGGTGGTGTGTATTTGTATTTACAATACACATTTAGGGAGGATGGACTTTCTGGTTAAGTCATTTAAAAATATTGTATACATGAATTAAAATTTGTATATCTAATATTTTTTGTTATCAATGGGGAAATTATTAGATTAACTACTGATAAAGGAATTAATATTGTGAAATCATCTGTGGTTTTTTTTTAATTATGTTTCTGTTTCTTTGTATGGTATTTCATGTGGTTCTGCTATGATTACTACAAGCCATGAAGTTTGCTTTTAGCATCTGGCAACAGTCTGGGGTTTTTGAGCAGTGGCACAGGGAGACAACAGGGTATCCCTTTGTAAGAGTGCATATGTGTCCCAGTCTGTGGCAGTCAGAGTTCATGCTCACAATGATACGAAAAATAGATTTTTTCAATACACAGCTAATGATGGTTTTAATTAAGGAGTAATCATTCTGCTATATGATAGACAGTTTTGATGCAAATCTTAGTTCAAGGGGACAAATACATGTTAGAATTTTCTTCCAATATTTATTTCAATTGCTGTGTCTTTCTCATTTCTTCATTTGTGTAGCATTAGTTCTGGTAACAGGAACATGGGGTTGTTGTGCTGCCCTTTTTTAGAGCAAGCCTGCCCTGTCCTGCTGAGTGAGGCCATGCATTAGCTGAGAAAAATCTGCTGTACTTCCCAAGGGTGCCAGGTCAACAGCCTCATGATAGGGTCACTTTGTGCATTGAACAACACAGGAGTAAAACTGTCAGAATTTTGTAGTCTTAAGTGTAATTTACTATAAATTATAGCCTGCTCTGTTGAACTCTCAAGTAGTAATGAAACTATGGAATAATGCTGAAGTCAGAGCTGTGTGTTAAAGCCACTTTCTCACCTAAAGGTTTATTCACGGTCAGTTGTCCTTTAAACACAAATATGTGAGATATAAAAAAGCATTCCAAATGTCCAACTAAAAATTTGCCTCTGAGCAGCCAAATTCCACTGTCTTCCTAACAGTGAGAGGGGAACTTCTTTGTTTTTAACAGGTATAGCCAAAGGAAAAGGGGCTAAGACATGCACAAAAAATCCAACCAGAAATCTGGGCTCCTGGTTTCTGAATAGCAGTCCAAATCAATGTTTGGATGTTTCCATCCATTTGCTCATGTGGATTTCCTGGTATTCCCCACAATTCCTGGGATAAAATACATCTCTTTTTAATAATCTCTGTAGTTAAACCAACCCTTTAATGGCAATATTCTCTTACATTCTTTCCACATATATAGAATAAAGATTGCTTGAGTATTTTAGCACAACTGAAACCTGGTATTTAAGACTTTTGTCTCACTTGTAAAATAATGGTCATGAAATTCAGATTCCAGTCCAGGATTTTCTTATTGAGTCCAAGAGTTTTTATTCATTATTTCCCTGTTTGGTTAAATATGACCATCTGGGCAGAGGGGAAAAAAGAAATTTTTTGTGACTTGTTTTAGTAATAATGCCAATAATTCTTCCAGTTATTCATGCTGGTCAAGCATTATTGCAAAAAGTTCAATATTTTTTTAAAAATCCTTAAAGAATGTAATTATTTTTACAAAAAAATTACATAAGTTTTTTTATTGTCTGAAGTCCACACAGCTCACAGAGTTGGGGTGCTTGTTGGGAGTCTCATGATCTCTGCCAATGAAGAATGGTGAGAGAAGATTTCAAAATAAATTGCAAAGCATGAAAATAATATTCCTCCCCCACCCTGCTGAAGGAGACTGTGCCATTCTCCCATCACCCGAAGAACTATTTAATTATTTATCCACATTAGGTGATAGTACTTTATCAGGAGAGTTCTCCAATAGCTTGAGAGTGCATTCATCCAGAAGGAAAGAAATAGAGAATTTAGCAAACTTCCCCATACTTAGAAAAAACAAAACAAAGAGGAAAGCAAACAGAAATATATTTCTCTATGGAATACAAGTTTAAAGTGAGATGCTTCAGTGCCGTCGGAGAACCAGTGGAACAGGAGCTTTTCAGATCCACTAAACACTTTTCTGTCATCATGGTGGCAATAATCAAAAATATTGGCAATTCAAGGTGCCTGATTCTGATGTCCATGTTGATGCCACAGAACCTTATTTTTGCTAAAGCTTTTCCTCTTATTCTGCCTCCCTCATTTCCTTTGCCCCTACTGTGTCAGTCACAGAATCACAGAATGGCTTGGGTTGGACAGAACAGGTACCCTGGGTCACCACATTCTTACTGAGGCATGAGTAGCAGTCCCAGTGAAAAGTCTCTTGTTCCAGCCATCCTTCAGAAATCTCTAGGATTTCTGGTGCCCTCTGCATTGCCTTTCCTGCAGGTGCTGGGGGTGGTTAAAGTCTCCATGTTAACATGGAATTGTGAAGTTTCATCTCATTCTTTAAAAGAGGCTTCCTGATTTCCTGCTTAGAGGTTCCATAACAGATACCCACGATGTCTCCCTTAGTGGGGACATCAGTTTGATCCCAGTGGCTCTCTAAATGCCTGGAAAATCCCAATTCCTCCTGCCTGTTTATCTCTGTGTATGACTTTGTGTTTTGCAACTTCTTGTTGTGAAATTGCAATGTCAGGTACAGCTACCAGAACTCAGTCTCATGTGGCACAGCATTCCACCCTCCCCATGGAAGGGAATCATGGGCAGGCTCTAATATGGATAACTTCCAAATTGTGGTATAAGCAAGCTGTGGGTGAGCTGCAGACGTTGGTGTTTGCTGTAAGCTGGTGGAGAATGTGTTGCTAAATCTCTGAGTGAGATCCATGGCAACGCTGCCAAGGAACAATTGGCTTCCAAACCAGAATTAGGGTCCGTGGGAGCGGATCTGGAAAAGCCTCATGAGGGCTGCGTGGCCAAAACTGAGTAATTGCATTTTGTTGTAACTAAGCTCCTTCTTAATCACAGTCAAGAGAAATTTGTGGAACCAATTTTCAGTTGTTTTTCAAATGAAGACCTGAAGTTTAGCCGTGTCCAGCCCAAACAATGGGTGGTGAGGATTGCACTGTGCCTCCTGTAGACATGATTTGTTTTATCCATGAGGATTGTCATTTGTGTTTATGTAGCAATTACTACAGCTCTGTTCAGATGAGGTCTTGTACAAGTGCAGTGGGTGTAAAGAAGTGGGCAGTCAATGACAGCTACAGATTTCTGAATCATTTTGTTAAGGCCAGTAGTCTTCACAGAAGTAAACTGATAAAAGTGAGACATTAGGGATATCACTGTGATGAAAGAAAGTTGTGGTAAAACTTGGTGTAGGATCCATTTCCAGAGCAATACCCTGCTAAAATAATGATTAGGATGGAAAAGTGCTTTTTTGAAAAAAATACCTTTCCTAGTTTTTAAAATGCTCCTTAGACTGTAATTTTAAAACATAAATCAGTAAATTAGTCCCTAAGGGGATAGTCAGCTTTGGGCTTATAATTTTGTGATAACTAGAGCTTGTGTCTAGATTTGTGTTGGTTGAAAAGTTGACATAGTTGTTTGGGAATAAGAGTAAGATGCTCTTAGAAAACAGAGGAGGGTTCTTTGAGGATGCTTTGGTAGTATTCCCAGGTTTGGTAAGGTATTGGAGAACTGAAAATACAGCAGTAAAAAGAAATTGTGCAGCAGTACAAAACAATAAATAAGTCACAAGCTATTAAAAAAAAAGGCAAGTAAGGCAAGTATGCTGAGAGTATTTCAGAGATAACACAGTGGCCTCAAAAAAGAATATTTTGAGTAGCTGCCTTTTCGATCATCTTAGGCAAATGGTGTAATTGTAAATGGGATGGTATCAAAAATCAGGTTCAATAAATATTATTAGTTTGATTTATGAAGTGTGTTGGTGACTGTTAATACATGGTGTTTGTTGTGAGGACTCAGGTCTGTGAGGTCTGACTGCAGGTCAGAGTATAAAATTCCGTTGCTGCAACTGCATGTCATGATATGATGAGAGGAACACTTCTGCCTTGGGGAAAAGCCCAGTTTTAGGGTACTCTTAGAATTAAGTCCTTTCTAGAAGGAAAAGACTCAATTATGATGAAGTTATGCTGTTTATCAGAATAACCCATGTTCTTTGGTGCCTCTGGGCTCACAGTGATCATGAGTGGAATCCTGTGAGATTTGTGGTCCCACCCCGCAGCGGGTGAGCAGCACGGCGAGCAGAGAGCTCTGGCCAGCCAGCAGCCATGGAGGTAGGTGTCACCTACCGCAGCACAGCCATGGGCATTTTGCCCTGGACCAGCACCTAGGCTGAGCTTTCCCACATGACAGCGGCATACAGTAGGCAGCTGAGCTCAGCCTGAAGGCATGTGTTTGACGTGCCTCCCGCTCCTCCGACCACCTGGCGCTGCAACCTGATACCATAATGCGTGACAGCCAGGTGTTCGCTCTGCTGCTTCGGGGATGGCAGCGCTGCCGGGTTGAGGGATAACAACGGGGGGAAATGATGGGGAAAACGTTAGTAGGAGAGATGATTGCTGTTTGGAATCAGAATAAACCTCCTCTTCAAATGCACAGATGCTCAAGAGTAAAGAAAAATCTTTGCTCTTCATGCTGCTTAAGAATGCCTAATTGGATGCCACAAAGTGCCCTGAAATAATGCTCAAAGTCCCTGATACTATGGCTTGGTTGGGAGAGCAGTTGCTCCTCTCCTAGGTGAAAAACTAATAAGGATTTCTGCAGAAAGAGTGCATGAATTGTGAGCCTTAACTGCAAGCTATTAGCCAAGTCATGAATAACCATATTTTGGATAGCTACATATTCAAATTATGATGCAACAGATTATACTTAAGTTATATTTGCTGTGAAACATCTTTTAATTTTGGCAAAGAGCAGACCTTTTCATGTTAAGCATTCTTAAGATAGAGGAGTAAAAGTTTAGCAAATGCCTTCAATATCATCCTGGATTTGGGAAGATAAAATCTTTCTTGCTGCCTTGGTTACATCCCTTAAATTATTTAACTGCTTTAAATTTCACTTTTTTTATTGTACTCAACTCCTTGAAATGCATAGAAGCAGACCACTGTTAGCACATGACTGCTTTACAATGACTGTTACACCTTACATGATTTCAGTATATTGTCCTGTCTGTGTTGCAGCTGTCTCCCAAACTGCTTTTTTTTAAACTTAATGGAAGCTGTTTAGGATCCATAATGCTTTCCCAGGTATTCCTCCCTTACCATGATAACCTTTAAGTGCTTCTGGTAATTTTACTGGTGAAACATGAAACATAATGCCCAAACCAAGCCTTTTTATTCTTTCCTAACTAGTTGCTAATAAGATCTCACCCAAGGCCATACAGGCTTCATCAGGAGTGACAGGAAAGGAAGTGCCGAGCCAGGGCTTGTTCCTCTGCCTTTCCACAGGTGGGATTCATTCAAGGTGAATGCTCTCAGCTCTTGAGGGATTCTCTAGGACAGAGGTAGTATGATAAATATAGTGGAAAAGCTACAGTTTTGAAATCTTACTTGATTATTGACTTGTAGGTGGAAGGAATTTCTATGGGGAGAAATTGTAACAGCTTTTAGGACCACTGACTACTTTTGATTCATAATAAGGTTTAGAGCACAGAGTCTCTAAGAGCACAAATTCAAGATCACAAGCTGACTCATGGACACTAAGCTATTCTGTATTTTCTGAAAGCACTGTTTTGAAAGCATGTACAGTGTGAGAGTTATGTCCACTTGTAAAGGAAGGAACAGTTTTTCCTGTAGCCTCAGAGAGCCTTAGTGGCTAAGGCTGGTGAGAATTAGCCAGACTTACACCCAAAATGCTGCAAGGCTTGTTGCTGATCTTGACACCTCATCTACAGAGGGCTTCATTACTTGTTCTCATCTATATTCTGGAGCAATATAAACAGGCACTTTTTTGGTTTATAGTCACTGCAGTAGTATTTCATCCCTCAAATTCACTGTCTAGCCACCAAAGAGAATAATTCTGTTTAATTTATCAATACACCTAGTAATTAATTTGAGTCATTCACTGGTAAATGAGCTGTACATTTGCACTTCTCCATTTTCTTTTTTGTTTTGCAAGATTGCTACAGCAGATGTTAGCACTATCACTTTTTTTTTTTTGAGATTATTTAGAAGTGGCCAAGAGTGAGCAGAGCTGTACTTCTTGCCTATTCAAATTCAGAAATTGGCCTGTAGCCCTTTTTCCTTTGAATTTTGTCAGGGCTTTTATAAACTAAATGGGAGAATTGGAGCTTTAGTGTTTCCAGAGTTTGTTAACATTTTATTTTTATGGATTCAAACATATTACACTTGCATTTCAAGCCAGAGTTTGTAGTCTTACTTCTTGCAGGGGAAGCCTTGACAGAAAAGCAGATGCAGTTGCATTACTGGTTTCATTGCTGGTGTTAAATCAATGTATAGATACCTACTTGCTGCAGTTGACATTGTTGGGAGCAAGCTCAAGTGGAAGCACAGAGCTAACCTGAGTCAGTTAAAACACATTCCCTAAGGTTCTTCCTGACAATTTTGCTGAGTTACATAGGTGCAGCATTGTTTGTAAAGCTCTAGCTTGTGCCTCCCATAATGTACTGTTTCCTAACTTATTTTTATTGAAAGGTACTAACTTTATGTGTTGAGGTAGGATATTTTGGTTTTGAAGTTTGTCCATCAGTGCTTCAGATTATAATAACCTGCTTTGTTATACTGCAGCTTTAACAAAATCTATCTGCCTGGACTGAGCTGTCCAAACCTAATCTCAAGCAGATTTATTTTTTGAGACGTTTAGCCAAAATAGGTCATTCGCATCCAAGGTCTGATTAAAAAAGAAACCACACATAAAAACCTTCAAAAACCCCCAATTTCCCAATGAACAACCACAAACCCCAAACCTAAACTCCACAGAGTTGAGGAAAAGCTACCTAAAGCTATGAATGGATTTGGCCTTTAGTTCTTCCTTTGAAATCTGCTAATATTTAGCTAAACAGTCCATCTGTGAAAAATTGCAGTGCATTTATGCTTAGTGGTGATGACTTCTGTGTTCAGCTGTTAAATTCCCCACAGGCTCTGTTGAGCACATTGGAAGCTTTCTCCCCTAACCACAGCTTCCAGCAGGAGCAGGATGCACTGGATCTGCTTAAGGGACAGGAGGGCAGTGCTGCAGGGGGCTGTTCCCCCTGCAAAAGGGGCTGCAGGGCAAGAGTCTGGGGAGGGATGGGATGGGAGATGCTGTGTGAAATGGGAGGGGAACTGCTACTCGAGTTACACTGTAACTGAAGCTGGGTAGGAGGTAGGAGTCAAACGGCACTGGAAAAGGGCTGGCTCATGTTGGGAGGGAAAGGGCTGGGCAGCAGAGCCAAGAGGAAGAACTGGAGCAGTATAGAGATGAGGAACTGCCCTGTTTCAGGTGTGCATGTGCATCTTGGGGCACTTGGACACTGCCTTGGAAAGCTGGATTCTACCTGGTTCATTCCCGTTGGGATTCTTGGCATGCCAGGCAAGGAAATGTTGCTGTTCCTCACACATCATCCCTCACTGGATAGTTTCATTATTCTGAATATACAGCTTAACAGTGAGGTTTGAGAGCTGTACAAAGTATTCAGAAAAGCTGCTGAAGTCTCTCAGACCTGAGCTTTGCAAATAAAATGATGTAACAATAAGAACAGAAGGAATCATTGAGATCTTAAATTGATTGTCAATAAACACATTGATAATTAACTATTCAGCAGCTAAAATAAAGATCAAAGCATGTTCCATGAGGAGCCACTTATCTCTAAGGTCAATATTAAATCACAGGAGCCATAATTGCTCTATGATCGTTTCAAGTTTGGCAAAATATAAAAGATGCATACTGCATAAAATTTGCAAGGAATTAAATTTGTCTGAGTGTCAAGATGGGATGCTGGTTGGAGTAGATGCTTTCTGGAATTCATGCTACTTATTTTCTTGCTTTAATTTTGCTTTCATTGATTCCAGGAATAAAAAAATTCCATCACTTCTGTGCTGCCTTTGTGCAGGGTACAGTTATTACCAGGCAGCCAATGGTGTCACTTGTGTGGAGATAAATGAATTGACATTAGCTTTACCTATCATGAGTAAAAACAATCCTGCAGGTGTTGTAACTGGGCTTTGGTGGAGACTGGGAATGTATTTTGTTCCCTATCTGCAGAATCCATGGTGCTGCATCTCTGCAGCTGTTGCTATATGAACTGGCCCAATTAAAGCAGTGAATGTTTAGCTACAGGGTATATGGAAGTTAATTGGAAGTCTCTGAATGGTTTAAGAGCCTCATGCAAGGAGATGCTATTGATAGTTCACATGAGCAGGATGGCACTGCTTGGTGCCTGAATGTCACGAGTTAAAAGTCAGAGGGCAAAAGGTTGGTGAAAGCCAGTGGTCTGTGAAAGCCAGTGGAGGTTTTGCCATTGACTTTAACAAACAGAGGATTTCTCCCTTAATTCTGTGACTTTGTTTAGGAGGGGGAGTTGTGTTGTACTTCTAATTCTTTTGGCTTCGCTGAGAGTCTGTATTCCAAAAGCTTTCAGATTTTTTATTTAGTCTGATGGTGTTTTGTGGGAAACTAAATTGAAAGTGTATTTAAGGGCCCCAGGGACCTGCTCTGGTGAACTGCAGCGGGAGAAGCTGAACATCTGCTTGATGCCTGGACACAGCTTTAGCAGAACTCCTAATCATTCAAAAGAAATTGCAGAAAATCTGTTTGCTTTTAAATTTCAAACCTCATCACTCAAACTTTAAGTTTTAATGTCCTTACATACAAATTTTTTAAAAAAGTAAAAAAAGAATCAGTACAAAATATTTACCACCGAGGCAGAAAACATATAAAAGAGGAAGGGAAGAAAATCAAGCAGTTTTGCAATTTAAGGGTGGTTTTACACAAAGGAAAATTCAAAACTGATTTCTGAAATATAACAAAAACGTGCATAATACTAACATGAAGATGTTTTAACAGTGATTGTGTTGTCTTAAACACCTGGTTTATCAGTTCTATTTCACATGTGAAATAAAATGGACTTTATAGTAAATAGATCTTTTTAATTTCAATTAACAATTTTTTACTATAAGGAAAATGTACAGAATTTGTGTGAAAATCCATGTACTATGTTTACTCAAATACAGGAAATACTTTGCTGCAAACTTTTAAATATAATAAAATGCATTTAATAGCAATCTTTTGTGATATCATTATTATTTATGAACATAACATTCAAAATATGGAAATTCAGTTGTGGATCAAAATGACCATAAAAACAGTAACCCAAAGAACCTTATAAACATGTCAACAGCCATCATTTATGCTAGATGGCTCATACCAATGTAAAAAACATATAAAATGTAGAATAATTCTCAACATATGGTTTACTTTGTTGCATTGTTCCTACATATTATTTGTGTTAAAATCCAGAAAATTTATTATGAAGAGAATATTGGGGTTTGTTTATTAAACTAAAGTACAGGTTAAAGCCATTCTTTTTTGTGATGAACATATACCAACAGTGATTAAAAAATAAACATTTATTTACAAAATATTGATGCATACATATTACACAAGTCAGTTATATCAAAGTGGTTTTTAAACAATATCTGTAGCAACCAACTATTTGCATTGGTTTACCATAGTGCAAACGGTAATGTTGCAAAGGCAGGTTAAAATGTGGGATTGCAATTTGAATGTTGGATTTCTTTGCTGCCTTCTGTTTTTCTATGTCTAGAAAACTATTCCTTTTCATTTAAAAAATATCTATTTCTTGAGAATGTTGAGTAGTGTACCTGAGGATAGGGCAAATTCATTATTAAGCCTAAATTCCTTCACTTATATAACTATCTTTCTATTTACTCAGCCTGCTTACGTAGCACCATTGCCATTGATTACTAACATACTAATGAGAAAAAGGAATGGAAACACGCTAAATACACTATGCCATCCCTAATTTCAGGGTTTGTCCATTTATGTGGAATTTCATCTGATACGTTTCACAAGTCTGCACTATATATTCAAGTGTTTAAGGAAGATTCTGGTGGTATTGTGTAGTGGTATATATGTTCCTGTAAATATGATATTAAGTGAAGCTGTGAAGAAAGGAACCTAAAAGCCTGCTCCTTCTGTCCTCAGGTGAGAAGGAGCTTGCTTTTGATTACCAATGTGTACTGAAACCTGCATGTAAATTTGCATCCAAATGACTGAATATTGATTCCCTCATAATGTAAGAACTTTGTGGATTAAATCCAGTGATTTTGATTGTAGCTTTTCTCTTTTACTGGCTCACAAGCAGCCATCAGGTACATTGTCCTTTAGTTCATGCTCTGTAACTGCTGCTGGTAGCACGCAGGAGGTCAGCAATGCCTTGTGTATGTAACTTCACAGTTTGAGAGACTGGTGAGGGGGTATAACTTTTTCTGGTTTTTCTTTTTTTTTTTCCTTATTTTTTTTTTATTTTTTCTTTTGGTAGCTTCCACGACGTGTGAAGCGGTGGATCCAGCGAGGATCTCAGGAGCACCCGCAGCGATCCACAACCATGGCTGGTATCTTGCCGTAGATGATTTGTTCTTTGCCGTTGAAGTACAGCATGTTGATGGGGGACATCTTGGTGGGCGTGCAGCAGGGGCCTGCCGAGCCCCTGGGGTTGGCTTGGTGCACCAGGTGGGTGTGGGGGTACTTTTGTAAAAACACAAATTCACATTCTCCAGAGCAGTAGTTGGCTTTGTATCGTTTAGGAGCGATAATCCAATCCCAGCCGAAAGCCTCGAAATCCACCGTCAGCGGGTAGCGGCAACACCGGGATTCTGTCGAGTGCTCGTCGCAGTCGAGACCGAAATCTCTGCGGGACCGTTTTGGTGTGTCTGTAACTCTGACCTCTAAAAATGGGTTCTGTGAGAAGAGGAGAAGCAATTGGAATAATTTCTGAGGTAAGCCCAAGTTCACTAAAAACATGCAAACAATATTTCAGATGTAGATGTATCAAATTGATATTCTGAAGTGATGTTTGCAAACAAAATTTGACCTGCAATTCTGTTATAGTTCTTTGCATTTCCCTGCTGTTTCTCTATACAGAGCTTTAATACCTGAGTATTTGTCCCTGAAATCACCACTGTCTCAGTGCTAACATTCTTTAACTGCTGTAAGAACATTTCAGAAATTTGGAGGATGCTGGATTTTTACTTTTGATGTGGATTTTTTTTACTTTGTTTTTAACTCCATAATAAGAGCTTTCGTGAGTCCTTCTGAAATTCCCTTCCTGAAAATCGTATTGAATTCAGGCTTTCTGGATATCAAGGAAAGTTTTTGTCCAGACCAAGGAGGACAAAAGTTGCTCCTCTCTTGCTGCCATACTTGAATGACTCTATGACTGAATGAGTTTGGAGGGGCAGCTAAATATTTTTACTCCTGGAAGAGTCCTGTGGCCAGGAATGTACTTTTGGCAGATCCCTGAGCCACATGCCTCCTATGGAAGGTGTGTTTCCACAGTCACCAACTGGGACTAGAAGGAAATTGCAGCCCCCACAATTGCGACTTCAGTTCCCAAAGTTGCTGCCTTCCCCACAATGATTTCTGCCCCGTGAGTTGGTTTGGCACTGATGGGGCCATCCCATGGAGATCATTCCTCAGGAATAACAGCCCAGCTAACTTTGTTATGCAGGTTTCCCTCTCAAGCTGTTTCCCTGCAAGCTGTGGAGCTGCTGGAAGGGCCCTTTCCAAAGGTAAATTATATGGGGAGGTGTTTGGTAAGAGGAGCACCCCTATACTGGGAGCTGCTGGGGAGGAGCTGGGGGAAGAGAGATTTCCTCTCCCATTATCAGCTGTGCCTCTAACCCTGCTCTGCCACTGAAATGTTTATTTATAAATGATGATAGCCATGGGTTATCTGTATGTATCATCATTTGTATGGATGGAGGTGGTGAGGACATTCCTGATCATGATATCCAGCTGGCCTATTTCAAATACAGGAGATCCACATTTATATTGGATGTACAATTAGGATATCTCAAGAGTTTTTATTTTAAAAACACTTATTATATTATACTGCTGTGAAGTTAAATGTTGCATAAATATAGTTGGACACCATGGTCTTCTCCAACCTAAATTTTTCTGTTTCTATGATCAACAGGTTCATCTACTACATAGAAGTAAAAGTAGAATAATATTCTTCATACTTTATGCAAAAGAAGGTATCACTTGGTTGTGATAAGTATAGAAATTTGTATAGGTTGTAAATGAATAGTGATTACAGAAATGAATAGCAATGGAAATGCTGTAGTTTCACTTCAGATTTATTTCAGGTGTACTTGTAGGTACATTTCAGATTTAATTTGTTCATATCTTCATATAAAAACAAACCAGTTACTTTGTGCACTTTCTTATCATGACTCAATAATTGTATCAAGCAGAATTTTTCTATTCAGGTGCTTCTAATTGGTAGAATGATACACTCTACCAAATACTGAAAGGTAAAGAACTTAATATTATGAAGAAGATATGTTCTCACCTTCATAGAGAGATATTTTTTGTTATTAATAGAAAATATATGCATAGAGAGTATGTAGGAACTCCCTTGCCTCTCAGCAATATTGGAGGCACTTTCCTAACCAGTGAAAGACTCTAAAGACTTTTCTTTATGTGAAATAACTGCTCATCAAGCTGCATTTGCTCTCAAAATTGGAAACAATGTTACTTTGATAGCATCATCTATCAGTAATTGCCAAAACCTTTTCTAGTTAATGCTTTGCAATGTCTCTCTGAAATACTGCAATTTCTCTCAATTTTTTAGATAGGGAAATGGAGGCAGAGGAAAGCTATTGATTTGTTGGCATGATCAGAGAGCAAAGAATGAAAGAATTGGATACACAGAACTTTTATCTTCCATTCACTAAACAATGCATCCATTTTATCTTTAAAACAGAGCTTAAATGCTTTTCAATGAAATGGGATTTTTCTAAATAGACTTACCAATCCATCTTCCCCCGGTCCTGGGAAAGTTACAGCAAGATTCCGTCCGTTCTCATCAAAAGCTTTTATTTCGATGCCTAAATTGGATTCAGGCTGTTTGAGCCAATTTTGCAACACTGTCTTCACATCAATACTCTGCCAAATACCGGTGCCTGGGTTCATGTCAAGTTTCAAAGATCGAATTCCAGTATATCTTGTGCCATCTTTCATGGGCTTAATAAGTCTCAGGATCTGCACAAACACCGTTGTAGGTTTTTGGACTTGCCTCAAGTATATCCACAATTGTGCCTTTACTACTTTGTTATATTGTATTTTAGAGCTAAACTTAAAGAAGCAACATTTTGGTTTTCCCTCCATTTGTACAAGAAAATCAGCTATAAATGAATGGAAAGAACAGATTACTGAACAGGGAACAAGAAAAAACGCGTATATAAACCTGACTATTTTTTCAGACTGTATAAAAAATATTACAATATGTTATAAAGGTTACCAGTAACAAAGTGGATTTAAGTTAATTCATTTTCTATGGTTTACACTCTACAGCAACTTTAGTGGATGTCAACAAAAATACTCTAGCACCTACTACCAATTCACTTCTGCTGGTCACCTCCCGAGGACCCTCATAAAGCATGCAGAATAGCAACTTTACATAAGCTGACTCAACACGTGTGTGGTGGTCCAGCTATTTCTAATTTACTCCAAAGCCTCAGCCTGCTGCAGACCATACAGCCCTGGGCAAACTGCACAAACACTTGCATTTCTTTTCTCAGTGGGAAGAAAATAATTGAGGGGATTAATATAAGGATCATTTTGTTTTGATTTGAGTATTATTAGAGGAAAGTCACGTGCAGTGCTGCGTTCCTCCTTCCTGTAGCCTACGATGCAGCTGTCATACCTAGTCATGGCAAGATCTTTCCATGCCAGGATAAAATGGGTAGTACTAATCCTAAATGGTACAGGACTTTAACGTTCATAAATCTCATCACTTAAGATACCTGTCTCTTTAGTGCATTTAAAATAGCTCAAGGGCTTTTTATAAGTAGGAAATGAACTCAGAGCAGTGAAATACAATGACTTTTCTTCAGTCACTGTAAACGTGTAGCAGTTTGATTAAAAATAGTTATAAACTCTTGAACATAAAAGTCTGGAATGAAAATGCAGGCAGACCTCATCTTTGTTATAAGGCTGCAGTAAAATAATGGTATTAAGTGCCCATCTTAGTAATTATTAAGTTGAAACATTTCACTGAATTTTTTTTTTTTTAATCTGTGGGTTCATTTTTAGCTGGTGAGAGCAGCAGATATTATTCTAGTCTGCATATCATAATGATATCTCTAACTGCTAACATGCCTTATATGTCCTGTCATATTTTTCCTTTTTGACATATTCATAAGTGTTATTTAAAAAAACAGCTGCCATAGTCGAATAACTTAAGCTGATGAAGAACATAAGATACTACAGTATTAGCTGTGCAAAAGATACTTGATAGGAGGCATAGCAGATGTTTAGCACTCAGAAGATAACTCAAAATCTGCTCATTCAGTAAATGCCTTCATTCTTCCTTGGCACGATTACATGAGCTGATTGCTGTAGGACGGACATTTTTACATTTAATCTGTTACACACATATTTGCTTTAAATATATAGTTTTAACTCCGAGGTGGGTGGTGCTAGTTTATGGGATCAGCAAAGAGGCAAGAATTTAACTCTCTGCTTGCACTTGCTGTAGCATGTTGCAGTTAGGTAGGTGTAGTGCTCTAAGCTGCATTTCTGTTGATTCCTATTCCTTCTAAAAATACTGGCCACTGAAACTTCCCTCACAAAAATTTAGTTCTCTCGTTATCTGCACTTGTACTTTATATTTGTGAGAGGAAATGCCCCGAGTGCTGCAGATAACGAAGTTGACTGAACTACAGATCTCCCTTTGCTTTCTAAGGCAATGGGCAAATCCTAAGTGCTACAGGGCACACACATTATAAGGAGCTGAAAACCGAACAGTAAAACAAAGGATCGCCACACAGTCATCTGAACCTGGCTCAAATTCTTTAGAAATAACGCTCTCCTCCCTCCCTCCAGCAGACTTCAGCCAGCAGCCTGTTGGGAGAGCCTGAGGAGGAGTTGTGTGGCTCTACAGCAGGGAGACAACTCTCTCAGAGGGGCAGTGGGAGGCGAAAGAAGCAGGGTTACTTACACTCTGTAGGCATTGTGATAATCGTTTCGGTGGTGGCATGATAGTCATCATCTTCCAAAGAGCCATCGCTACTGTCATCTCTCTGCACATCGTACTGATCAATCAGTTCCTGCAGTGGAGGAGCCTTGGGTAAAAGTTGTTTAATAACATCCCTGCTAATGTTAGGAGCTTGTTCCAGACGCAGTTTGCTGAGGATTTGAATTTTTATGGCTTCTATTCTGGAAGATTTTGTATTCTGTCTCCACGTACAAGCATTGCACAGTCCGTCCTTTTCAGCGTTCTCTGTGGGCTGACTACTGTCATCAAGAGCCACCGGATCAACTGCAATCAGCATGAACAGGTAAATAGAAGCATAGAGCACTAGCTTTTGCATGATCTCACATTCAGTGCAGCACTTTTGTCTTCTTTTTTTTTTTCCCCCTCCCCCTTTCCCTTTCAGTACTAAACAGATCCGTGAAAGCAAATGCAATCTGAGAGACAGCTTGCCACACTGGTGTACCTTATATATTCCAAGGGGGCTTTTTATACTCCAACTTTGATTAGGCTCATGTCGTCAAACCCGACGATTGGTTGCTGTCCCAACAATGAATCTGGCTGTCAGAGGGTAAAGCCCTGTCGATCACAAGTCACTAGACAGCGTTTAGTTACAGCCAAGGGTGAACTGATTTATCTGGGTACTTCGCAGAGGATATGCCTTCACATTCTGAAAGGATATATTTCCAAGTATTGTGGGCAGCAGTACTGAAAGACAGCACTGTCATTCTTAAATATTATACTAACTGTGTACTTATACTATGAATCAAGAGTAACCTTGCTCTAAACTTGCTTTAGGCTTCTACCAATCTTTCTAAGTTGAAAGTTTGTTCTAATTACAAGGAAATCCTGAGGTTACTTTTAGCAGGCAGCAAAATTATACTTCAGAAATGGATTGCAGTGAGTACTAATTTATGTAGTTCAACAACTGAGATATATTCAGCAGTTCCTATTTCAGAAAACCTTACTAGGACGCTTTCCAGGACACTAGCTAAAGCTGTATTGGAAGTTTTGTGCATATGTGACACTATGCAAATGTCTTATTTGTTTACCCCTTTAGCATATATCAAAACCCACAGAACAAATCCTTTACTGAATTAACAGTCAGTAATGAAAAATGATTCTGTCCCCTCCTCATGCTGTCACCAGAATTCTGGGCAGTAAATTAAGTATCTTTAGTAGCAAAGGTATTTTTAAGGAATATCTCTAGCTACTCACTCTAATATTACATGGGAATAGTTTGACTTGTTTTTTCATTATTAGTGAAAGCATTAAAAGGCTTAAAATATTTAAATCCCTACTGGTTATTTATCTTCTTTTTCCATGTAACCTTTTATTTCTCTTCAAAATGTCTCTGTATTATGTCAGTTTAAGTGATATCTCTGTGATTTATTACTTTCTACTCAAATACTTAGAAATTCTCTTATGTCCTGCTTAGATGTTAAAAAATACAGTTTTAATATGCTTTCTGCATAAGAGACATATATCTCTGTGTGATTGCATATGTTAAGGCTTACAAAATCTTAGATTTGATGTTAAAATCAAATGTAACTCACATTTGATGAGCTGTTAGCAATAATTATGGAACTCACACTTAGTGAGGGGGGGTCAGGGGGTTACTGCTCAACGCAGGCTGCATGTCCCAGCCAACAGAAACCCTGGAATTGGTATGTATTGTATATATTGGAATATTTGGAATCTGTATTACAGCAAAGGGAAATCCTGGAATTTCATGCAATATGCCAAAGTTTGCCTAAGTTAGGACTGAATTTTCAGTTTCTCACAGAGTTTCTTTTCCTATTCTGAGTACTCCTAAAAATATGTCAGACAATGGGTTTTGCAGGTGTTCATATAGGAAAAATGTTGGTACAAGTAAAGATGTGGACAGAACTCTTGAAAAATTTTTTTTCTGCCTGGTCATTCATACTCTTTTTGTATCATCTCTCCAGGGCATGCAAGTTTACTGTATACCACAGAACTGAGCCTAATATTCAGCTCATAACCAGTGCTATAAATCATAAATATTCAATTAAAATTGGTTGTCCTGCCCTGATGTAAAGTTGATGCAAGTGATCTGTGTGTCATGCTCACATGTGGCAGGCACATAGCTTTAGGGTCAGACTCTGATATTCTGATTTTAAACAAAACTCATGTTTAAAGCAAGCAGTTTGCTGCCTTAGCTCCTGAGCATTTGGTTTTTACACAGAGACAAGGCAGCTACTTTAAGCATGTGGTAACACAAATGGGCCATGGTTCACTGGAACAAGAAACTGCCTGCCATGCCTATAACATCTTTAAAACAGACTCTTACTGCATTTCAAGTGATGGAAATGTGTTTTTGTGAAAGAAGCATAGGATGATTTACACTAAGAATCTTTCTGAAAAGTGCTGAATTTGGGGGGGGGGATTTAAGTTGGGGGTTGTTTACTATTTCTACAGTTAATGTCATAATGAAATTATTTTTAATTATTTCTGTATTTTAAAATTAACCATATGGCTATAGAAGGGAAGCTACCCCAAGTGGAAAGTTTGACAGGTACCAGGTTTCACACCAGAAACAGTTTAAGATATGATCCATCAATAATGATGGAAATAATGATGCAGTCATTGATATCAAAGTAATTCAATGTTCTGGCAGACCATGGCTAAAAAATCATGGCTAAAAACCTTTCTTGCCCTTCTCATGAGGGAGAGGGGCAAGAAAGGTGCTCAGCAAAGCAGTGCCTCAGCACTGTGACCCTCTCGGGCGGTGCTCTGCAGCCACACTGGGACTTTGCCTGCTCTGGCTGGCCAGCATGAACATGCAGAGCTTCGAGGTTCTTTTCCCAGCAGAGTCCATTAATCTGCAAGCAAGAGTGCCTTTGCTCCTTTCTGTGCAGCGTTTAGTTATGGCTGCAGGGCCAAGGCCCTCTCCTGTAAGCCCAAATCCCCAGGGAGCTCAGAGCAAGGGCTCAGGTGACACGTGGTGACAAACAGACCCTGCTGAGCACCGCTGTTTAGGAGGCAGCAATAGCAGCTGGAGTGGTGGCACAGGGACTGGGGGTGACAAAAGCACCCCAGAATTCCCCAGCAGCTGCATAACAGAGAGCAATATTTCCATCTCCCTCATAAAATGCATTTCATATTTACTCTGAATAACTGTAGGCTGTTAGTAAAATATTTTTCATCTTTTCTGGTTGCTGGCTTATTCTTTTTTTTCTCTGAAATTTTGAGAATTTAGGAAAGAGCATAAAGAGTTGCACTTGATCAGGAGCTATTGAAGGATCTTATTTATTTGATGATAATAATAATAGAATGTGTGATTTATCTTTCTGTCTGACTGGCATTGTAGTGGTTTTGGAAAAACTGCGATGACTACAAGTGATGAAAAGTGATGACCACAGAAGTAGGTGATAGAAGGGAAAAAAAAATAAGTGATGAAGAGACCAGGTAGAAGTTGTTCTAAAATTAATTAGGCAAAAAAATATTTTTTAAAAACCCCAACAACAAAACCCTAAGACATTTCACTAGCAAAACTAAAGAAGAGTTAAAAATGAAATGCACATCTTACTGAACTTTATGGCATTTTAATATTATCTTTGGGATTTGTGTCATTCTACCCGTTGTGCCTGCCAATAGTGAATAGTATTCCCAATCCTGACTATGCGAAGATCATGGCTCAGGCCCCCAAAATCAAGCACTGCAAGAATGTTCCTTTGTAAAGGAAAAAGGCATACATCTGTCTACCTGGCAACTTCTCCTCTACTTTCCCCATTCCACCATGAGCTTTTGGAAAACCTTAAAAAAAAAAAATTGAAAAAAAAAAGTTGAAAAAAGGGAAAAGAAACCAAACCCACCCCTACAAATTTGATAAAGAGGTTTCAAAGACATGCTGTAACTGCAAGTTATGTGGAAAAACAGTGCCTGTGCAGAGGAAAAGGAGATTACTAATGGCCTCCCTGAGGAGAAGGCGAGCAGAGCCCAAGCATTACCCATCCTTTTTGGCAGGCTCTCGTTAGGCTGGGAGCTCGTGCTCCCCCGGCAGCGCTCAGCACGCTGCTCGCCAGCCCCGAGCATCCGCAGCCTGTCACCCCTGCCCGGCCAGCAGCGCCCAGGGACGGCCAGCTGAGAGCTCTGCTTGTTTTGGGGGAGGACCAAACGGACATGGAAGGCAACCAGGACATTTCTGAGAAAAGGGAGACTTACAGGAGGATGAAGGAGCTGATTTCCTGGCAGGGGAGGAAAGGGACATGGGTTATAACCCTGCCAGTAACTGGACGACTTCATCCTGCTATGGGCTACATTTTCAAACATTTCCTTACAGCCTGCAGGACCAGAAAATCACTTTTCTTTATTCTGCTGTTCAAGTTAAATGAAATAGTTCTCATAATTGATTCACCTCAGAAGGCAGAACTGGAAGAAACAAAGCAGGTGTTACAAAATGCACTGTTAATCTGTGATTGCTATTTACGTTGATGTCAAGTCCTACCTCTGAACCAGTTGGCTTCTCTCCCTGATTTGCTTATAAGGAAGAGATAACATTCCTCCTGAGCTGCTGAGGAAGGTACTAATTGAGTATGCTTTTCTCTCCCTTTTGTCAGCACAAAGCCTAAATTCAAGAATAGCAAAATGAAATAGATTTAAAATGGAGTTTTCTATCTTATTGGACTCATCTCTCTCTTTGCTGCTAAAAGCTGGAAATAATGTTTGTGCAGTTATTTTGTTTGGAACAGTTAAATTTGAAAAGAAAAATTCAGACATATCATAAAATATATTGGAGTTAGGGTGTTTCAAGTGCTTAACTATGAGTCCAGCTCACCAAGTGTTTTCTCTTTGCCCTCTGAATCACAAGATAAATGCATTATTTTGAACCAAAACAGAGACATAAGACCATGCCTGTAAAACACCTAGAAAGAGCTCTTGCAATAACAAAATGCCTATGGAAACATCATCCCAATTACATTATGTAAATGCATCCTCTGTAAGGCAAACACAGCCACTTTTAAACTTATTACCATGAAGTGAAATATGAAAGCTGTAATTCATGTGAGTTCTTGCTCTGGAACAAATGGCCTGAAAGAGTTTGTCCTTTGCTATAGTTCTTTTTTTCCCCTAAAAAAGCAGTCATACATAACCTCCTAAACATTCTGCTGTATCAGCTACTGGAAGTCAACTTCACAGATGTTGATGGTATGAATATTTAACTCCCTCAGCTTACCAAGAAAGAAATCCACATTGGTTTTATCAGCTCTGAGTTTTAGATAGCTATTTCACACAGGAGAAGAGCAGGTGTGGCTCAGGATATGGATGCCCAAGACATTCAGCGATTTGGGATTTTGAGTGGTCTCCCCTGAGGTGTACTTGGGTCTGTGGTTTGAGTACCAGGACAAAATGGCAGCTGATTTCCTCCACTCAAGAGCTGTGGGTGTTGCACTGGTGAGTCCTGCCTCCTAAGGAGTGTCTCACAAGCCATGGTATGCAATTGTGCCAGGGATAAAATGGGGGAAATAGGTAAAACTGGTGGCAAAGGGCTGCTGTGGCCATTCCAGCCCATGATGCACCTCTCATTTTGCCCAAGAGATGCTGCTGAATGTAGGCTTTGGGGAAGTTGTACAGGGTTACCTTCAGCTTCTGGCCATCTCCCTCCTCCCTGCAGCTTTTGTGTTGCCATGCATAATTGTGCCTGTGGAATCAGGCCAAAAATGTCCTGTTGCTTTTTCCTCTCCTGCGTGTTCCAGTACACTTTGCTCCAGAACCAACCTGATACAATAGTTGAAATGAAACCTAGAAACAGATAGGGAAGTACATTAAGTTCATTCAAAGCTTTTAAGGGAGGATGCAGTTATAGTGAAAGCTTTGAGTTTTTCTGAGTTATTTTGTATTCAGGATTTTATTGTGCTTTCTTTACTATGGTGCCTATATATCTTATATCTTGTAAAAGAGCCCTGTCAAACATCTACTTAATTTTAAGGGTTCTACCCTTTTTGAAGGATGCTGTCTTTTCTTTCTTTTCTTTACAGTTGTAGGTTTTCTGCTTTTACCCAAAATTCCTGACATTAATTCTGACTTTCATCTTCACTATCTTTTAAAATAGCTGCATCAGCCGCTGCATCGCTGATGGGAAACCTTGGATTCCTCTCCAGAGTTGTTACCGTGCTTGGAGAGGTTCCGCTTGTGCCTTTGCACAATCAAAGTGCTTGAAATACCACAATACTTTGTCTCAGCATCGCTAGCTACAAGAATGCTTGTATTTTCTCCGGGGCACAGCTCTTCGGAGGGGATTTTCACCGCAGGAGGTCAGTGATTTTGTGTGAGTGGCCTGTCCTCTGCTGGGTTCTTCTGGAACAGCAGCTCTGGGAAGCGAGGGCTGCTGCTCTGAAGTCTTTTTGCTTTTTCTGTTTCTTTTTCCTTTCCTGTTTTCTTTTTTTTTTTTTTTTTTTTTTTTTTTTTTTTTTTTTTTCTTCTTTTTTAATACATAAGGGGTTTAAACTCTCTGGTGTTCCCATCCTGGCTCAAATCACCTCACAGTCCCCTGGCTCATCTCTGTAGATTTCAAGTGAGCTCCAGCACAGCCAGTGTGTCCTGTAGCCACCAACTCAAGGCTCTCATTTGCATCCCAACCCCCTAACCCTGGCACGTCATCCCACAACTTGTTATTGCCAATCCTGATGTTATCCCCTCTCCCTTCAAGTCTAGTTCAAAGCTCCTTCAATCAGCCCTGCTGGCTTATTAGCAAAGACCTTTGAGGAAGGTGAATTCCATCAGTAGGATGAAGTTATGGCAAAATTAAGTTTCTTTCCTTTCTGCCATGTGCTGGTCTATGGTCAGCTTTAGACAGGCTAATTTGAGGCAAATGTCACTAGGATTGAATAAAAAGTTGTGGTAACATTCTCCAAGAAATCAAGCAACGTTCAGATCTGCAGTCATCCAAGAAGGCCTTTGAATTTGGCATACTCGTCAGCAAAGGTCAAATTTGCAACTTAGAGCTGGCCTACCTGATTCAACCCTGGTAATGTAAATTTTTAATAACCCTGTAGAAAAAAAAATTAATCAGCTATTTTCTTATGAAATATAACATATTACAAACATATAACCCTACAAAGTCATTTAATGTCATAAGTGTATCACGGGAAAAAGCAGGCACAAAAGGCTGTGGTTTCTGAGGAAGCTGCTTCTGTTAAAGTAGACCCCAAAGAATCAGGTATTTATGAAAACCCCTGTACAGAATAATGCAGAGACAGGAAATCACATAAGCTGCTTTAGGGTTTTTGAAGACAAAGAGCAGATCAGAGACTGCGTAAAATTTCTTGATGTATTTGATTCTCATTTGGAGGAAAAGAACATAAATGCTGAGGTTTTGAAATAAATTAGGTACCTTTGAAGGATTTTCACATGACTAGTACAACTGTTTAAAGGTATTGGGGCATCCAAGAAGAAACTCAGCTTTTCCTCCTCCTGATTTATATCTTTTTTTATTTGTTGTTCACTCTCTGCTGATGCAGTAAAGATGTTCCCATTTATGAGCTCTATTATGAAGCATCACATAAGAGTATCAACTGAAGGAAGGCTGCCTATACTGGCTAAAGCTTTTTCTTTGCTGCCCTTTTCTCTTGGGAATTGCCTCTGGCTGCTCTAGCAGACACTTCCAATTCCTAACAATTTTAAAGGCTGATGCTTTAAAAATTTATGAGTTTGCTTTTGGTTTTTGTTTTTTATCGTTGGGATTTCAGGTTTTTCTCTCCCACCAGCCTTTCAGTTGGCATCATTAACTAACAGGTTGATAGGAAACAAGGATAAACCACAAGGGAATTGCCTGTTGGGGGATTTTTTACCTTCAGTAACAGACTTTCAAAACCCCCTCCACCATTCTGCAGAGATATAAAACAGCTTAAGAATTAACTCTTCACAGCAACTATTGCTGTATCCATGGCTATGTGCCCTACACTTGTGGAAACCATGTGAAGATTTTATACTGTGTTGATTATGCAAATCATTGAAAGGATGCTTAAAGATTGGAATTCACATAGGAAATCTGAAAGTGTTACAGTGGCTGTTGCTTCAAAGTTTAGTTTTAAGATGTCCCAGCATAATGAAGACTGGAGAATGGCTTTTAGTGAGTAGATCTGGAAGAGTTAATAGAGAAAAATATTCCATGGATACCCAGATTAACGGATACAGAGTTATTTGTTTGCTACTGACTTTGTGATAACTACACAAAGCTTTTTTTATGTTGAGTGAACTTTGTACCAGGGTTTTTCCAGTACATAAATCTGAGGAACTTCACAACTGCTTCTGAAGTTTTGAGAAGAAAAAAAGACTTGCTGCATACAAAGCTGAAGTTATGATCAATTAAAAATACAACCCCTTGGCTAACCTTAAGGCTATCCAGAGCATACAAGTAAAAAAGATTGATGGTACAATTAGGAATGCAATGCAAAATGGAAATAAAATTGACTACATCAAATTACTTTCTACAATTTACTGAAGTAGCTCAACATTAAGAAATGGAAGCATTTTGTCATTTTGTCCAAAGCCTCTAGAACAAAGGAAAATTAATGAATAACTATTGAATTGTGCAGTTGCCTGCTTTGCTAATTCTAAACCTTAATTGATGTATCTAATGATTTATATTAATAACTCTGAGAAAGCAGTGTGGTAAATTTCAACATCCCTGTAATAACTTGGTAGAGAGAAATTGCTGCACTAGATCCTAAATTGTGTTAAAAGTTACTTGTTGGTGTACCTGTAGTTATAGGTTTGTGTGCATATATTCCACATAGATATGTTTAATTAGACATTCAGGGGAAAGAGCACTTTGTGCTCAAAAGCTTTCTCATTGCACTGGCTGGTTTGAGAAATGAGATTTCCTTTCTGTACAGCCCTTTCTTCACATCAGTCAATCAGGCATTAGCTAGGGGATCATAATGGCCCAAAATATTTTCCACAGCTGTGCTACCTGACAAATTTTGTATGTTTCTTACAGAAACAAAATAATGTGAACGAATTACTTATCTCATTATGGATATGGAATGACATTAAATGTTTATTTACAGTTCATAAAGGAATAATGCTGTGCTTAGAAACACTAATTATTCAGTGATAGGAACATCTTGCAGTTTGGGCTAACATTTAGAGTCAGCTGATATTGATATAAATTAATAATATTTAATAGCAACTCAGATTAACAGATTCTGGGTTTTTTTTAAATTTCAACATCACTGTTGAAATAGGGCTAAATTTCATGTTCTTTCAGCTATTTAGAATTAATAAAGAGTAATAAGAAGAGGAAAGCTGGTAAGCAGTCTTGTAGCCTCTCCTGTGAGTAATTTTGAAACAAGCATATTACACGGGAAAGGATGTTAGTTTTGCATTATGATGTGCTGTGTTTCAAGAAGCTCTTTGAATGCCCCCAAGCTGTTAGCCCAGAGTGAAACAGAATACCAGCAAATCCCACTGCATAGCACAGAATTTAATTTTTATTTTCTTGAGAGAATCTAACTGAAAAAGTGTTTTTCACTATAATGGTGCAATTTGTGGTTTGCAGACAGTGAGAAAGTCACATGTGTCAGTAATTTCTCCATACAGCAAGGTATGAGGTGTGTTCTTTTTAGTTAGCTTATAAATTATTAGAGCCCCAGAATGCTCTGAGTGTTTGCAGCATTTGGAAAGGGTTTGAATGCCTGAAAACAGCCATCTTCCTGAGCTGGAGCATTGGAGCCAGGCATTGGGGCTGAGCTGCTCTTTGGGAGCTGGCATTAAAATGCAGTTGCTACAACACACCCGTCATGCTTTATGCACCTCTTCCCTCTCAAATGAGCGTGTTTGCCATCTGCAGTGTATCAATCACAGTCAACCTTCCCCATATCCTTCTTCCTTGGGAAAATACCAGGCACTGGGAGCAGGACGTGGCTGGCTGGATGCTTGTGCTGGAAAGAAGGCCAATCAGGGAATGCACACCCTTACCAGAAACACACCAAAGGATCACCCCACACAAGAAGGGTTGTGGTGGCCTGGCCAAAACTTTCTTCTTTCTGTGCAGAATAAGAAAAATCAGCCTATGGTGCAGGGGGGTGTTTCCACCTCAGTTTTCTCACAGAACTCCCTCCATGGAGTTTCTCTTTCAGTATAAAAGCAGACAGCCCAAGAAAACACAGCACAAGCATTCCCAGGCCTGGTTTGTGAAGTAACAGCTATGGAGCATGGGAATAGTGGCTCCCCTTCTCCCAGCTGCAGGTTGTGGTGATGCTAGACAAATATTTTTCCATCTTCCAGCAGTGAATGGAGCTTGGAGTGTATTATTTGGGCTTTAATTTGGAGGAAGTCAGTTTTTATTGAAGGACAAGTACATTTTCCAGCTTTGCCTTGAGAGACACTTCCTCACATTTTTTTTTATTCCTGAGAAGTGCCAAGAAGGGAACCAAAGGCAAGGGCAAAAATGAGGACCTGGAACCAGCTTGCCCAAATACACTGGCACTGGCTCATCTCAGCTGGTGATGAAGGCTGATCTGAGACATGGCTAAAGAACTGAAATAATTTTTGTCTTACCTACGCTGATTCATTTGACCCTCACAGCACAGGGGAAATATCCATGACCATTTTCATCCAGGTACTCCATTCTCAAATTTCCAGTAGCCATTATAAAATAGAGTGGATTTGGTTTGGGGTTTTCCTGGAAAATCACTTTTGGCACTCTACAAAAGAGTAAGAGCAGGTGTTTAAATAGAGAACCACAATAAAACACAAATCTTCTTAATGAGTTGTACTCAAACAAAAAGCTAATGGGGTTGGGGCAGTTCTTGCGAGTGTCTGAGGAGTCTCAGGCCTGCAGAGCAGTCTTTGCATCCACATGATAAAATCCTTGGGAGCTAGGAAATCAGATTGCTTTCATTCCCCTTCAGACAAGCCTGGTAGGGTTTCTCTGCTTTTGTAATGATATGCTGCAAATATCTTTTCAATATTTCATTGCTGACTCTCAGGGTTGTATTCTTTGATCTAATTCAGCCATTTAGAGTCCTAAGCATTAACATTCAGTTGATTTATATTTCTGTGCTTACTAATTGCTAATTCTCTAAAATTTATAGGCTTCTTTTTCATCAGATTTAAGAGGCCTTATCCAGATGTATGAAGGGAAACATGGCTACAGGGAATGTAGACTTTGTTACTTGAGCTGCTGTTCCCCCTTCACCTTTCCATTCTCTCTTCTGGTTTTCACCAGTGTCTTTTGTTTTCCATGGAAACTGTCTTTAAGCTGTATGTTCTAAGAGATATGTACTTTTCTGTTTTCTGCTGTTTAGTTAATACCTCATCAGTTTTGGCTGAAGCTGTGTAATCAGAGATAACCTGTGCTTGTTTGAGTATAACCAGGTCCTTTTTTATATTACCAAAACCATGGGTTCTAGGAAACTGCACAATCCTCAAGGAATCTCAGCAAGCCTGCACAAGAATCTGCCACCTCACACCTTGAGCTCTGCTAAAGGCTGGCTTTAGTGTCAAAGCATGAGATCAAAAACCCTTTCCAAGCTTTGAGGTGTACACTGCAGTAAATCTGGGTGCTCTAAATCCATTATAATGGTGGCATCTCTTATGAGCTCATTATGTATTAGGTATTGTTTTTTTAACCCCTACAGAGTTTCTTTTCTTTCCATTCCAGTATATGGTCTATTATACCCTTTTTAAAAAATTATTTATTTTTATGAAAAATCAGTGATTTTTTTTTTATCCTTCTTCTCTGCATAACTTTAGATAATTTATTTTGTTGGGTTTTTTTCTGTAGTAAATAGCTCTGCTTTTTAGGTATTGGTGCTTCAGCTCTGTATCATTTTTGTCTCCCTTCTCTAGGGTTACACTGCAAGGAGTTTCTTTCTCTGAAGATGGAGTAATCAACAATATTCTGCAAAAGTCTACAGTATTTCTGGCAAGGTAAGATAGGTTATACAGATGTAGATAAACCAGAGCTGTCCTATATTTACTCATTATAGAGCTGTCCTATATTCTACACACCACTATTTGGAAGTTAAAAAAAAAGCACCTGCATGTTGAAGAGAAGTTTTTAATTAAGCTATCCACAGTGGCATGCTCATGAAATAATAACGGTTTTTTAAAAGAATTATTAGCATGGAACCCTGTAAGCTTTGCAGGTAGTTCAGTTGTTCCTTTGGCTGACTGAGTACTCCCAGCTGAGCAGTTTGCTCCACAGGTTTGTCTGACTGGAAGGCAGAATGAAAGCATTTTTCTGAAAGTGCTTCCCATTTAGCTATGGCCAAACTTCATGAGAACTGTGGCTCTTAAAAAGCAGCACTAAATTGTTCCACTTTGGGTGGTTCTGGCTACTTCTGTAACATGGACATGTCTTGAATGTGAAACCAGATTTGCATAGGTTAGATTCATGCAAACAATGTAATACTAAATTTTTTTAAGTCATGTAATAGTTTTAAATACTGCACTTAAGTTTACTGGGGTGATAATTAGAATTCTAAATACTTCTATCAGTCACATTCCTTAAATGTAATTTAACAGCTGATAAGAACCAAAAATTTTTCAGAGACAAGATTTTATTTCCTCTAGAAGATCTGAAATGTACTTTTCCTCATGGGGTAAAAGTAAAATGTAACATCATTTTTACTACTACCCAGTGGTGTATCATGCAGCCAGTGTATACACCACCACCTGTGATTTTGCCTGCTGCATGCTCAGTGTTCAGGAAATAAGCCAGAATAAATTTATTTTCCATCTGCTGTATGCTTGAGTGTAGGAGCAGCATGGCTATATTTAAAGGAAATTCATGAGGAAAAAGAAGTGTTTCAGAGCTTAAATAAACAGACTTTGTTCACTTGACTGATGCACAGTGATGACTTCTGGAATTGGCTGAGAATCTTCCAAAATGGGTTTTCATGGCTGTAGGACTGAGCTTGGAGGAGTTTGATTTTGGGGAGAATTGTAGGGCATGGATACAATTGCAGTGCAATGGTGTCACCATCAATGTGCCTATCTATACATTTCCAACACCATCAAATTCACTGCAGGGGGGAGCACAGAACCTTGCTTGCAGTTTTCTGCTAGGGAGAACTGAGAAACTGTATCAATACACAAAAGGATGCAGACAGCTTTTCACTAAATTCTTTATTCATTCTTATAATACAGACAGAGTCCAAGACAGAAGTGTAACAACATGAAGTGGCTCTCTTCTTTCTAAAGATGAAATAACAGTACATTTGAAGCATGGTAAAGGTACAAGAAAGTCACAATGTTGATTGTAGAGATCAAGTCTTGTGTGCAGTTCTGTTCTTTAAGAAGCACATACACAAAGCCATGAGTAAATACCAATGAAACCTGGCAAAATATCACAGAGGACAAAATATTCCAAAGGCGATGTTATCAAAATCCTTTGAAACTTAATTAAAAGATCACATGGACTTGCAAAAGCTGTGTGGATCAGGGCCCAAGAAAAGTCAACTCTAGACTTTAGTTTCCAGTGTCCTTTGCCCTTTTGCATCAAGCAGGAGCTTCTTCCAAAAATAATTTCCTGAATGCAAATGACCTGTTATAGCACTTATTACTTGGGGTGTAATGTTCGAAGCAGGAGTGACCCTTAAATTAGTTGAGGAACACATATGAAACTTGCAACTTCTAATAATAGTGAGGCAAGTCTCCCATATGTTGTTATAAATTTCAGTCCAAGATGATTAACGTGGCTCACAGGCTACTCTTGTAAGATGATAGAAGAGATATTTTTGCTGCCTCTCCTGAGAGGGCTAGTGTTTCAAATTATTTCCAAACAAGCTTCTTCCAAGTGAGAGATGGTTCTCATTTTTTTGTCACCTTAATAAAAAGGTGATGAACACTCTCTTCTTAACTGTGCCCTTATATGAACATCAAACAAATATTATGACAGTATGATGTGATAACAGCATGTATGTGCCAGCCATGAAATAATGTCATATTCATAAATACAAGTCATTAATTTATTGTGCCTGTCATTTTCTTTGGAGTGGAGTGCCTGTATTGTAAGCCTACAGGGAATCTCAGAAGTGAATTCAGCAGCTACATCTTTGTTCAAAATTATTTTTACTTATAGCAGGTCTTTGTCTAATATATTTTACATCAATTCTGTCCAAAGACTTCAGAAGAAAAAAATCTTGTGAACTCCTTTATTAATTAAAATCAAGGCAATAATAAATAGGTAAGAAATTGTTCACGGCCATAAACAAGGTAGAGTGGCCTAGGATCTTTTTTCTTTTGGTATAGAAAAAGGTGACTGATGAAGCTCAAAGGATCATATTTGGTCATTTATTTATTTATTTGTGGATTAGTTATTTATTTATTTACTTGTACTATGTGATGCTGTTCCTAGTTGAGATACATAAAACCTCTAAATGTTCTTGTTTGCCTGGAACTGTTCATCCTGATTCATCCTCTGTGATTCAGAAGAAGTGAGGCTTGAAATGCCTGTCTGTCTGTGGATACTGTTGACGCTGGCTAAAAAGAATTTGTCAGACTGTGTGTGTTTGTGAGCTCTTAGCTGTGCCACTGAACAACTCCTTTAGTTCACTAAATGCAGGCTTGTTTTGAAGCTAAGTGACACAAGTTTTGCTGTGGAAACTGCATCCAATTGTTGGCCTCTCATCACAAAGCCTGTATTTGAGTAAAGTTTTCCAGCTAGTAAGAGGTCATGCCACAGACAAGCAGGATCTTGAACATTGAACTGTGTTGAGATGAACAATCTTTCATTCAGACATCAAAAAGCAGGCTTCTGACTTGAGGGAAAGGGGAGAAAGGGACAGCCAGAAGGAGAAGGAGAAATTATTCAAGTGAATATTAAGCTATAGGGTTGTTGAGAGATTACCTGGGATCTAATGGTCTTCCTGGGGTTTTTGTAAATTTGTCTCTCAGAGATTACTTTATTTTCTTACGTTAACTACTTTATTAAAACATAACTATATAATCATGCTGAAAACCCCTGCAAGGTATGTTCTAGTTTTAGGAGCTACTGGATTATAGATTATTAGGGAACAAAACTCCGTGTGTGTATGTGTTTGTCTGTGCATATCTGCCCTTGTTAAAACTTAGAGCCACATTCCAAACCAAATTGATACAGGATATCTGCACCCTAAAACAGCCAGAGGCTTATCCAAAGAGGTTTAATTCTCATGTAATACTCATGACATTTTTCTCACGTACACTTCTGCTTGGATAACAAAACCAGGCATCAGTTCATACTGCCCAAGGTATGCTCTTTTGTAAGCCAGACATGGCTGGAAAATGGATGGATGTTGGAGCTCCTGCCATTCAACTTCCATGGATAAATTTTGTAACCTTGGTGGTTTTTGGCAGGCTTCTATAAACAAGATTTTGCCTTAGATCCAAGTTTTCTTCCAGCCTAAACCCTATTTGTCTTTGCCTAACCCAATGCTTAGGCATCACTTCTCTGGGCACACTGGCAGTGTACTTGTGGATGTTTATTTTTGCTGTAGGTCTGACCTGCCCCGAGCTCCAGCCCTGGCTTAGCTCAGCAGCCTCTGCCAGTCCCAAAGCTATAGGTGCACCCACCACCTGTCAAAGGTGAGCACTGGATCTCCATTAACACTGAAACTGAGGTATTCATCCTGGTGTTATTCCATCCCAAAGCTTATTCCGCAAACCCTTTACTATTCAAAGCATGCTTTCTCAATTTTTAGATCTTTTTAGCAATAGATGATCTTAAGCTTCAATGGCCTGTTTAGAATGATGCATATTAACAGATCAAATACTTGGAGTCTTTTTAGTCATAAATTTTTTTTTACATGCACTCAAGATTAGCTTTTCTTCAAAGCCCTGACTTAATGAAGTAAATGTGTAGCAATCTTTTGCCATCTAGCTCCATATTCCAACTGAAATAGTCTTTCCACTGCTATACTTGAGGTAGGAATAGACATCACAAAATTAACGAGAAATTGGGAAAAACAAGACTTGAAGCAGAACTCCTGTCCAAAAGGTCTCCTGAAATGTAAACTCATGTTCTATTGAATCTCCTTTGAACATTGAGTAAGTGTCCATAACTAACATTATTTCAGCAGAGTTGTTCTACTTGCTTATGTTGTCCTCAAGATAGTTTTGTTACCCTAAATAAATTACTTTTCTCCTGTTAAAAGTTATTTTTTTCTCTTGAAATCAGATTGCAAAATTATGTGTATAGGCATCTACCTATGATGCATGAATGAAATTTGTTATTTTCTTCTTTGCCATTATGTGGTTATAGGTAATATTTCTAGTTATGACCTCCAACAACTATTATTGCACCTTTCTATTTGGTCTATATAACGTCATAAATTTCCCTGTGTACAAGAGTTCTGATATGAAGATGATGCAGCTGAAAAACCTCATGATAGAGTGGAAAGGACATTTAATATTGGATGGTATCTCAGATAAGATAATTAGATCATTTGGGTATTGAATAATGTGTAGAGATATCAAAATATTTATTATGTGAGGTAATCATTATGACATTGTTGGTAAATTAGACTCTTCTGAAAATTAATTTCAAATTTATCTTCTCATTTCAGTGACAGTTTAAGTAATTTTGTGACTTTATAAAGGAATTTATTTGCCATTAGCACTGCAAAAGGTGGTGTTGGTGTACGAGAAAAAGTACAGAGGGCTTGAGTTCAGCCTGCAAGGCAATTTAAGGAAATGGAAGTTTTCAGCAGCAGCAGCAATAGCTCAGATTCAGTCACCCATAAATCTCCCCAAGGGATGCAATTCCTCAGCATCTGTATCCTTGAGTCCCCTGTCTTTGCTTTAATGTATCCTCTGAGAGAGTCACTACCCCAGCTTCTTTCTAAGGCATCCTCTGGCTCATTTCTTCTGGCTCATTGGAAAATCCATTTGCCCTCTGCTCAAAGGGAGCCAGTTTTATTTTATTGCCCACCTCCTGAGCACACTGCCCACTTCTGCATGGCAGAACAGTCTTTGGTGCTCCCTCCACGGGCTGCCTGTGATATCCCTGAGAGCCAGGGGGGATGCAGGCCTGCCCTGCAGGAGCATTGACAGAAGTGGGCCAGGCTCTTAAAGCAGCAAAAGCCATCCCCACTGCTCTCATGGCAGTGAAACCCTTCCACATGTTTGTAATCTTTCAAGATGGAGAAACTGATCTGATAGAGAAAGGTGGTTTGGGGACTTAATGTACTAGGAAAAACTCTGCCTTTCACCCATTCATCATCTTTGGCCTTGTCCTTAAAAACACATGAAGAACTAGTTCTTAGGGGCAGGATGCCTTACTCTGAGCCAAGCTGGGATAAAATAATGTGGTGGGTTAAGCTCAGTTAACAGCCACACACCCACCTGGCTGCTCATGCCCTCCCCTCTCCTGCTGCATCTGAAGAAAGGAGGAGGAAGGAAAGATTTATGGATGGACAAAAAGATAGGCAGGTGCAGCCAAAGCAAGCTGTGAAAGCAAAGCAGAGGAGGAGGAAAAGGAAGGAGTTGTTGCTCATAATAATGTTGATCTCAGTGTGAAAATTGGAGATGCAGACGTGGGTACAACATTGCTCTGAAACACATGGCTTCCCTACATTAAGTACATTAATGTCCACAGATGTCACAAAATTGGTAGGAGCAGGGTTTTAGTGTCACTGCTCTGCTGATCCACAACCTCGCCTGCAGTGATGTCTGTCTTTATCTCTGCTGGGAGGCCATTTCCTGTTTAATAATTAATTTTAGTATCATTTTGGAGCAGGAACCAACAGTGATTTTTATTTTGGAGAAGGAATTGTTATGGCAAGATTAAGCCTTAAGTTCCTCTTACTTCTCTGTATTGTTTCCTTTTGTATGGCAGTTTTTGTTCAGCTACTGCTTTGTTGCTGCCCTCAGGGCTCTTTGTTTTAGGCATGCCAGCGACCATATTTCAGTGTGATTCTTGCCTTTTTCCAGTTAATATCTGACTGTCACAAAGCTCTGATTTTCAGTGCAGAAAGAAGGGGGCTTTGTTTGCAGCTCCCTGTTGCAGGGGAGCCTGATCTGGTGTTGTATTGCAGTGCACATCCTAAAGTTTAAGTTTATTCTAGGAGACATCTAAATGCAAAACATTTACCCACTTTCTCTCAGACCAGCTTCTCAGCTGACTGTAATTCTGGTGGGTGGCTTTTCAGTCACAAATCTCTTTTGATCCTCTTTGCAATATTCTAATGCCTCATGTTTGGTTAATCCTCTTGCTGTGCTGCTGCCTAGGTTTTTCAGGGCTGCAGTTTGCATGTCTGCCTAGGCTTCATGCCTTAGTGCTGTTAGGTACTGATAAAAAATGAAGTAAAAGAGGACTTGCATATAAATTAGGAATATTCTGTGGCTGATATACTTCCTTATTTGAAAAAAAAAAAAAAGTGAATAAGATTTGGTATTTATTCTATCTATTTCTGTTTTCCAGCCCTGCCCATGGGATAGGGATGGTCTCTGCTGAGCAGGAGGTAAGTGCCTGAGTTTGTACCACAGGCTGGTGCAAAGCACACCATGGCTGCTGCTGGGCCCTGGGTGTGCACTTTGCCTCTCATAGCCTCTGCATGCTCAGGCTCACTGCTGACCTCCTGCCAAACACAATCTGCAGTTCCAGAAACAGACTGAACAAAAGCTGTAGCTGCCTCTTCCCCAGACAGAGCTCCCAGGGAGGGAAGTTATTGCTGCTCTTTCTGTTTTGCTCCACAATGAAGGTGCAGGGCTGCTGTGGTGATTTAGCACCTGGTTTCTGTGGACAGCACAGAAGGAGCCATCATGCAGAAAGGTTTCTTAGGGAAAAACAACCCCAGTTCTTGCTGTGGCCTCGAGATCAGCCCTGGACCCGAGGCCAGTGTGAGCAGGGGAGCAGGCTGCACTCCTCTGGCAGGGCAGAGCCCAGGTCACTGCAATCTCCCCCTGCTGGAAGAAATTCCCCTCTTCTGGAAAACTGTCATCTCCAGTCAGAATTAATTCCCAATTTCTTGTCTGCTTCTGGATTCCTTGGGTGTCTTTGCTCTGGGTTTACTCAGAGACACTGACCTCACTGCCCTTCGGGAGAGTTTGGAGAGTCCCACTGAGTCAGCACCACTATCCATTCCAGGACACAAAATCTTGAAAGCCCCAAAAGAAAAAATTTCATTTTAAAGATTCCTAAATTTGCCCAAGTAGATTTCCATTAAAAATTTATTAAGAATTTCTGGATTAATTACACAAATTGAAACAACGGGATCTAACAACTATTACATTCAGTTGGATAAACATTTGTGCTGTGTAGAAATGTGTCATTTATTTTAATCCTCTTCTTGATTAGCTTAGAAGCTTCCCAGCCTAAATCATTCTGTGATTCTGGTTTCTTCTTTTTTACTTTGATGCTAATTATAGGTTATTCTATGAGAGAATATGTGGGCATTTTTTTCTATCTCATTTTTTTGAGCAGAGTGCCTTTATAGTGCAACTTTGTCATAATTCTCTTCTTAGCACATTTTTAAGCATCTAAACATCTGAGATAAATTCTAAGTAGATAATGTTGGGGTTTTTTCCTGGAAAATTTTGCAAATGTGGTGACTTAAGCAGTTCTAAATATCTTTGTACAGGTGTTGCTGACTGGATGAAATTAATTTCTGCAACTCAGCCCCTATCCAATGAAGTTTTGCAGGACACACTGAAGTGTAAGTACATGAGTGAAACTGAGCATGTTCTTCAAATTCTACTGCTAAATGAGGTATTTTATCATTAAAAAAAAAAAAAAAAAACAAACAAAAGCAAACCAAGTCCTTCCCCAAATGACTCATTGTGATAATCACAAAGTGCTGGTAGTTCTCTAATGGGTACAGAGTTCAGTGCACACACTGATTTTGTGTTTTTCCTTTGAGTTATAGCAGTATATGCACATTCAGCTAACACCCAAAGAAGTAAAACTAATAGCAAATGTGTTAAACCTATTTTAAATATTCAGGATCTCTTCATACAAGAAAGTGTAATTAGAATTTACCTTTATATTCTATTGTATTTTAACTTAAATGTAAAAGCTATCAAACCGTTTTTGAGAGCAGGAGGAGCAGACATTCCAAAAATAACGATGATCTAGAAATCAATGTTGTGCCCTAAGGTTTGGAGCAGTCGTGCAATCCCCACTGTCATGTACTTTTGGTAGTAACAGAGTTGAAAACTAGGGCAGCACTGAGGGACTGCCATGGCATGTGCTGGAACTTCCTGCAATCATATTTGTCCTTACTTTTCATCAACCTGGTTGCAAGGAAATATTTAAGAGAATAAAAGCTCTGAGAAAAGGCTTTGGTAAACCTTGGTTGTGTGTGGAAAAGCAAGAGCAGCTGAGAGTGGTGTATAATGAAAAAAGAATTAGGCAAACAAAAGACAAATCCATAGCTGAGGAAAAGAACACCTTTCCCATGCACAAAGTTTTTGAAAATAGAGCCTTTATTTGCATAGTGGTTCCTTAGTCTATAATGCTGTGTTGCAGTGACCTTCTTTGCATCATGGGCTTGATTCTGAAACTCTACCAAAGTGCTTATTAGAAGGTATTCACAGCACATCAGGTACAACTTCAAGGCTTTTGGATTATTAGGAGGTTTTAGTCAATAACAAAAATTTTCAGGGCTTTATATCTCTTTATACTTTACATTGATTCTTGTCAGACTGTGCAACATTTTCCAACCCATGCAGTTAGTGGATTACTGCATGTAAAAATAGATTTGGTAAAGTCACCACGTGGGATGCTGTGGGCATGCTGGGGGAGCTCCTGGGGCAGAGAGTGCTTGTCATGGCTTCCTTTAACTCCTCATCTGAATTAGAAATATGTGCCTCAGTAGTTAAAAAATTAATTGAAAACAGAGCAAGTGCTTCAACCAGTGACCTCTGACTAAGGATTGAATTGGTGGTTGGATTTGGATAAATTCATGGAGTTTTGTAGTCCTTTTTTGAATGCCACTTCAGTGGGCTGTCAGTGGGTTCTTAAATGAACTTAAGCACTGCTTGGGAAAAATGATTGTGTTTTCTCTGATTTCTGTTGGAAAGGCAGGGAGAATCTGACCCAGCATCTGTGGTGAGCAGGACTGATGGACTGAGCATCTGAGCAGCACCATAGCAAAACCTGAGCAGGTGCTACTGCTGCCAACCACACAGCTCAGGTCAGAAGGTGTGGAAGAAAGCTGGGGTTACTGGAAATTGGGCACAATTTACAGGTGATATGGGAGGGAGCTGAGGCAGAAGTGCATGTGAGTAGTCCAGAAATCAGAGTAGGGTATTGTGGGTGTGTGAGACAGAGAAGAGGAATTGAAGGCTTGGAGAGGGTTTCACAGATGTGGAGGAACTGTGAAGGGTAGCAAGGGCAGGAACTGTGAAATTGTGTCAGAGGGAGGGAGAAACCAGATTTCATTTATCCTGTTACCCTTGGACAAACTCATTAAAACGTTGCCATCTGGTGCAGAGGTTGTTAAGTGACAAATTTTGACCCAAAAGGAGTAGGTTAGCAGTTTCTTACCCAGGTTCCTCTGAAGCTTCAGCACAGCTGAACCATTCAGTCTGGGTACCATTGCAGCAGTTCCAGTGCTAACACCATTCCCTGACTTCTGTGGTTCAGTTTGCACCAGTTTCCCTCATTGCAGCTGGATTGGTGCTGCATCCACATCACTCTGGGGTGAACATGTGCACACAGAGCAGGGCATGCCAAAAATTTAGAGGGTTTGGGCAATATTATAGGAAAAACTAGCAAACTTCAATAAGCGAATAACGAATAAAAATAGCTAATAAAATAAATACAAGGTCTTATGACAGCAAAAAGTCAAACTTGCTTTAAAACTATTTCTTCTGAAGGGGAGAGTGCCTTCCTAACCCCTACAGGAAAATGCTTTCACTGGACTTTGGGAGAAGGGTGCAAGAGGCAGCATTATCCGGCAAGTTGAGTTGCAGGAAAGGCTTTGATGCCTGTGCCCTCCCAAGCCTAGTCCATGCCCAGCAGGGATTCCTGCACCCTGGTGCAGGGTGGGGACCTTGAAGCCACATAGCCCCACTCCCTGGGCAACTGCTGCACCTCTGAGGCTCCATGTTGAGGGCTGGGGCACCTCAGATTTGGGTATTGTGGTTTTCAACATCACAGCACCCATGTCTGGCCTCAGCCTTGCACACTGAAATGTTTTACCAGCTAAATATTTCATTGTCTGCCTAGCCTGTGCCTGGCTGTAGTCATTTCAAATGGATGCTCTGCATTTAAAAACACTGACTGCTTTGCCTCAGCCCAACATAATCAGCTGTCTTGCAAACTCCACAGCTAATGAAATATTAAATCTGTTTTGGCACCCAGAAATAAATATGGGCTTGAGATTCTTGTCACATGTATCTCCCTCTCCTTAGGTCCCTGTCCCTGCCACATGACACTGAGGTGCTGCTGCTCAGGCCAAGGCTTGTTGTTGGGTGGTGGCACAGGAGATGAGCAGTGCTCTAGACCAGACTGTTATCTATTGGGATGCAGTGAAGTGATCCAGGCAGGCAGCAGCTGTGCCTGCAGCCTGTGGAATGTCCGCCCCACGGCACCAAGTTGCTCAGTGGGAGCTGCATTCATTTAAAAGCTGAAGATAAAAGTAGAAACTTGCATTAGAAACCAGGCTAGAATAATAAAGAGCACAGTAGGCATAAGCCTATACAAAGATATTTATAATTTAGTTACAAAATTCTTGTTTAAAAACAGGATGTAGTTTAAAAGTCAGTGTTGTAGCAATACCACTGTGTTAATGCAAGGTGACCGTGCCTTTCCAGTACTTGGTCTTGTTTTAATTCTCATGGCCAGGAGTTTGATTTTCTCCTCTGGCCACCTATAGATGAGCTAAAACAGTAATAAAACATTTGCACAAGATCTGCCCAGGTCCCAAGTCAATGCTCCTCGAAATGAGAGGGCACAGTGTCACCAAATTTAACAGATTTTGGGTCGAGCTCCTCAGACCTGCCCCTGCAAATCCTTGCAGCCCCTGCTGAGTGCCCAAGGGGCTTAATACTGTCTGGGGAACTTGTCACTTAAAGAAAAGCCCTGGGAACTGCTGCTAAGGGTTGAGCTTTGGCCTTCTGTTGCACCCCAGCCCCAGAAACTCTGGTCTCTGAGGGAGCAGGGCTCCCATTAGAGCTGGATGAAATGACACAGCACAGACAGTGTGTACAAACCCTGTACCCAGCACTTGGCAGCACAACGCTTTCTCCAGGCCACAAGGCAGTAATTAGTGAAAGATGAGGGGTTTTTAATTCACAGGTGGACTGTTTGCAAGTAATGAGTGCAATATTGTGTGCTGTTGTTGGGTGGTCACAACAGCTGTAGCAGCAGTGCTTTTGTACAAGGAGCTGCTGGATTTTGTGGTGGTGTGTGCAGGGGTGGCTGCCTGCTCCTTGTCCCCCAGCTTTCCAGGCTAGGGAGGGTTTCCCAGCCACTGGAGGAGCAGAGGGATGTTGTTCTTATTTTTGAGTACCTGCCCATCCCCTGGCTCTGTCTGCCCTGCACAGCCCCTCCAGCATGCAATGGATAATCTGTGAGCAGCAGCTACAGTTACAGTGGTGCTTCTCTTGATGAATGTTACCAGTGCAGTGTTTTCTTTGGCTTTGAAAGCACTGCAAGAAATTCCTTGGCAAGGCAATGACTGACTGGAAATGTGTTAGAAATCTACTTGACAGCTGGAGAGCTGCTTGGCAATGATCATTGAGGTGCTGCAGTGTGCCCAGGAGCAGGCAACAGAGCTGGGTGAAGGGGCTGAGGGTCAGTCATGTGAGGAGGGGCTGAGGGAGCTGGGGGTGTCCAGCCTGGAGAAAAGCAGGCTCAGAGGAGATCTTATTGTTCCCTAGAACTACCTGAAAGGAGGGTGTAGTGAGATGACTTGGCCTCTTCTCCCAAATAACAGCAACAGATCCAGGGGAAATGGCCTCAGGTTGTGCCAGGAGAGGTTTAGGTTGGATATTAGAAAAAATTTCTTCATCAAAGGGATGGCCAAGCATTGTAACCATCTGCCCAGGGCAGTGGTAGAGGCACTATCCCTGGAGGTATTGAAAAGCTGCATAGGTGTGGCACTAAGGGACATGTTTTAGTGGTGTAGTGAACTTGGCAGTGCCAGTTATCAGTTGGACTTGATGACCCTGGAGGTCTTTTCCAATCTAAATGATTCCCTGATTCTATAAAACCTACCTAAATAGATGGGAGACCTAGCCAGAGCCCAGCACAGGCACTGAAAGTGAATGCTGACTGCAGTGAGGGCTCGAGCACAGTGCCCAGCCCTGCAGCACCCCTGGCTTTTAGCCTGTTGCTGTAGCACAAGCCAGGCCCAGCATGAGCCTTGTGTCCCCAGGCTTGTCCCCATGAGGGCCAGGGGACTCCTGTGAGTCCTGGGTGCTGTTTGCCAGCCCCAGCCAGGTGTGAGCTCTGTGACAGCCTCCCAGAGGGGATGCCCAGGCATGCTCGTGTGTATTGTACAGTAGTTTGGGTGTCAAGAACTCCCCCAAAGCAGGAATGCATTACCCAGGGTGTCTGTGCGCAGCCTCTCTTACGAAATAGTTTTCATTTTTAGCATAGCTTTTATTTTTGAAAAATTGAAAATGCTATTTTAGTTTGCTCAGCTTTCATTCTGGAAGCTTTCCTTTGGAATGGGGCTGTTTCCTAAAAAACTTTGGTGTAATTATTACTTCTCTGTGGTGGTACATGATTTGATGCTGCCTGACAGGATAAAATCAGAGAAGCATTACCCAGGCCTCTCCCCCAGTCTTTTCCACTGTTTTCTTTGCTTTAAATCTCGCCAGTCCTTGGTGCTCAGTGTGTTCTGGCACCTCAGAGCTGTCCCAGGGCTGAGGGGAACACACAGTGGTGATGGCCCCAAGTTTTTATATGGCAACTCCATTCTTTGAACATCTTTTCCACATATCACAGAACTGTTAGGGTTGTTGGAAGGGGCCTCTGGAGAGCATTCAGCCTCCTGCCAAGGCAGGGTCACCTGGAGCAGGGGCACAGGAATGCACCCAGATGGGTTTGGAATGTCTCTGGAGAAGCAGACTCTGCAACCTCGCTGGGAAACTGTTCCAGTGGTCTGACACCCTCAGTATAAAGTTCTCCCTCATGTTGAGGTTGAACTTGTTGTGTTTTAGTTTGTGGCCACTGCTTCTCACCCTGTTGCTGGGCATCACTGGAAAGAGTCTGGCACCATCCTCTTGGCACCTGCCTTTGAGTTATTTATATGCATTAATGAGATCCCCTCTCCATCTCTTCTCCTCTAGACTAAACTGGTCCAGCTCCCGCGGTCTCTCCTTGTAAGAGAGTGCTCCAGATCCCTCATCGTCTCTGTGCCCTCTGCTGGACCCTCTCCAGCAGCTCCTGGTGTTTTCTGTACCGAGGAGCCCAGACCTGGACACAGCGCTCCAGATGTGCCTCACTAGGGCCGAGTAGAGAGGGAGGAGGCTTTAAAGGAGGAGAAGCCAATGAGCGGCGCCTTTCCTGCCTGGGTGATTTTCCCCTTTTCCTTTATTCTAAATGGCAGGGCCGGCGCTGGGGCGGGGCGGGAGCTCCGAGGCCGGGGGCGCTCGGGGGCTGCGGGCCGGGCTCAGGTGCCGGCGGGGGCCGGGTCGGGGCCGCGGCACCGCCGCTCCGGGCTCGGCTGCGCTCCCGCCCCCGGCCCCGCCCGGCCCCGCCGCCGCCGCCCCGGGGAGGGCGGGGAGCGCCCGGCGGAGCGGCGGGAGCGGCGGCGGGCGCGGGGCCCTCCCGGCGCTACCTGTGCGAGCGCCGCGGGGCCGGGCGGGGCCGGGAGCGCTCCAGCATGGACTTTGACGGTGGGTTTGCGTCTTTGCCGCGCAGGAGCCCGCAGGAGGCGGCGGCGTCGGTGGGACGAGGGCCGGATCCCGCGGGCACCGCCGGAGGAAGGGGCAGCCCGGCGGCCGGGGACCGTGCGCGGCGGGGCCACGCTTCCAGCACGCTGCTCGCACGGACACCGCCCCGCCGCGCCGGTATGTGCCCGGCTCCATCGGCCCGAGCCGCGCCGGGAGGGAGGGAGGGAGGGAGCGGGGATGCGCGGCCGCACCGCGGGGCCGTGGGCAGCGCTGGCCGCGGGGAGACAGAGCCGGGGTCTGCCAGGACAGCCGGCGGTGCTGCTGCCCTGCTCCTCCCGTCCTCTCGCTGCGAGGAGCCGCCCGCCGACTCCTCCGAACTGAGCAAAGCGGAGGTGCCGCTCCCGCTGGGCACCCTGAGGAAAGGTGGTGCTACGGACAGCGGTGAGAGATGCGGAGTGGGAAGGTGAACGGCGTGCCTGGTTCTCTCCAAGCGCTGTTCCGGCTGCTGTGTTTGCCGGCCGAGGTGATGTGAGGGTCTGTCAGCCCCTGCTTTGCCACGAGCATCTTTCCAGGCTTCCACACTGACTCTTATACAGAGCAGGTTACGTTCGTCTGGCGTGTTGTAAAATACAGATTTAATAATGCAAGACCCATCATGGCAAAAATTCTTAAACGTTTAGAAATATTTTATGCTTTCTCATAGTTCAGTAAGTAGCAGTCCAAATTAGGTTTCTAAATATAGTCATTTTAAAAAAGGAAAAAATGCAGAGATTTATCCTGTAGGCTTAACAAAGTGGCATTTTTAACCTTTAAGTACATACCAATTAGTTTTCTTGTGAACATCACGTTCTGCTGGGCACATTCTTGCTTTAAAATCACCTTGGTTGGTACAAGTTGCCCGAGGGGTCGGGCAGAGCCTCGGGACGCTCCTGTCCCTGGGGACAAGGCGTTTCCGTGGGCAGGGTCCGGGGGACAGGGCTGGCAGCGGTGCCAGGCTGTGCGGGCACGGCTGCCTCGCCTGGCTCCCGGCCCTTCCCGCTGCCAGGCGCGAAGGCGGCAATGCTGGGAGCAGGAGCTGGCACATCAGGAGGGGTGGAATTCAAGGAAACAAATACCGGGGGAGAGCCGTGAGACAGAGTGGTTTTTAAGGCTGACATAGTTCTTTGTTGCAATTCGGGGCAGCTTTTGTGCAGCTGGAGCATCTGGTTGTTTGCTCCTCACTTTGTCCTCTTACTCCTTAGTTTGTGTGAGTCAGTGGTAACATAGTTGTGATTTAAAATGTGGGGCTGTGTTTTCCTGTGCCTTCCTATGTGAGAGATGTGGAAAGATGGCTTTCCTGGTGCTTTACTAATTCCCATTTCCCTTTTTATAATGGGCTTCTGGAGATTAAAGAACAGAATGGGCTTGTGTGCTGCCTTTATTGTGCTCTTCTGTGGTTCATCTTGGGCAGATCTTGACCGTCTCCTTCCTTCTGACTTTCATTTGTGTTACTCCAGTGGAGCCTTCAGCTTCCTGAGGCTGTCACAAAGGCAGGCAGTGTCCCTCATTCATACCTTATGCTCTGCAGCTCCATATGTTGGTGGTTGAATCTTGTGACAGCCACTACAATAAAGCCCGACCCTGTCAGCCCGAGACACCGATCGGCTGCTCTCGCTGCTGCTGCTGCTCCTCAGCTCCTGCTGGCAGGATCCCCAGGCTGGGCAGCAGCCAGCAAGAGCTGCAGGAGGGGCTTTTCTTGCTCGTAAGGATTTGTGCATCCCTTTTCATTGTCTGCAGCTCTGTCTCTGCCAGGCACCTGTGGAGGACAGTAATGCACCTTTACAAACCAGGCTGGATCCTGAGCCTTAGTCTCGGAGTTAGCAGCTCAATGTCTCAATGTGTTCCTGAAGAGGACTGTTGGTAGGGAGGCTGTGACTGCATAATGGAGTTGTTGGGATGAAGTTTTGTGGTATATGTAGGAAAATTCCTGCTTCCACTCTAGTTGGTTACAGTGTTGCAGCATTGTAATAAAGAGGCTGCTCTGTCTGGGCCCAGGGCTGTGCCTTACAGCAGTCTGACCTCAGTGTAGGACTTGGCCAGTGTCTCTGACACCTTTGCTGGTGTGCTTTGTGTTTTCCCCTGCCATGGGGATGGTCTCTAGACCGTGGATTTGCAGCTAGAACAGATAGGAAGGGCTGATAATTACAAGAGCTGTGGGCTTTGCTGAAAGAAGTGTTGGACCTGCATCGTTTGGTGTGATGCAGGGCAAGGAAAAAGCTGTACATATAGATCAAAAACTTTGTTTCTGGTATTTTGTTTCTGTTCACTTACCAGTTTTGAGCATTATTTTGTATTTGGGATCTTGGAGAACTTTGGATCTCCTCTATCACTATTAGCTTTCCCTTCCAAAGGCATTCCTCTATAGTTTCCGTAGTTGGGTTCCTTAAACCTTGACTAAACTTCCTGCAGATGGAGTTTCTGAGAAGCCTTGAATCTTCTTCATGCCCTTTCTTCTCCAGCCTCACTCCAAGGCCTTTCTTGCTAAGGAAATCCATTGGTTCACTGTTGCCCATCTAGAAAACAGGCTTCCATCAATGGTAGGCATCCTTCTCCTGCTCCTGTGGGGGTAGTTAAATTAATGTTCCCTCTTGTCCCTGGCAGAGTCTGTACTGGTACATGCATGTGTTCTGAGACATTGGGGGAAATCCATCCATACATTGTAAGCATTTCTGTCCAAATTTGGACTAACAGCAGCCTATACAGCTGTTTGGACAAGCAGCTGAGGTAAAATATGAACAGAACCTGTAAGAGGTTTTTAGCATCCTGCTCTCCCATGGCCTTTGGGCTGCCCCCTGAGCTGTGTTGTTGGGCAGGGGCACTCACACAGTGTGTGCAGCTCTGGTGAATAAACTGCTGCACTGGAGGGAGGATTTCAGGACAGGCCGACTGGGTACAGTTTTACTTTCATGAAATTAGACAGCTACCAAGCACACAGTGTTCTTTGCTTTTAACAAGACTTCTTCTTCCTGCATGGGGAATAACACTGTGGCTGCTGAGGGCTGTACCTACTGGCATTGCTGTTCTCTGAACTACTGGTATTTTCACTCAAAGGTTTCTTTTGGTATTTCATCTTGGTTTGCTGCTTCCCAAAGCTTGGGTAAGATTGCTAGAACAGTGCAGAAAGCACTTGTTTTTGTTCCTGGTTTCTGTGGTTGTGTGTCTTGGGGAGGGGTCAGACTGTTTCTTGATTTTGTGGGGGCTTTTGCCTTTTTTAATTTTTATTTTAAGTCAGTGCTACTTTTAGAGTTCCAGAGTTTGTCAGCATAAAACTCACATTGACACAGCTGTACTATTTAGCAGCAAAAACACCTCACTTGCGCTGTGCATGTAAGTCATAAAGTGAAATAAAAAGAAACATTTTATTCTCTCTTGTTTTTCCCTCTAGTTTGAAGATTTTCATGTTCCTTAACTGCATTGCTAAAGTGCTTGAGAGATGAAATTTGACATGGAAATTGCTTCCATTAAATAACTCAGTACTCTGACAAAGGAGGTTGTAGGCAGGTGGGGCTCAGTCTCTTCTCTCAGGTAACAAGCAATAGATCCAGACAAAATTACCTCAGGTTGTGCCAGGAGATGTTTAGGTTGGGTATTAGCAAAGATTCTTCACTGAGAGGGTGCCCAGGATGTGCAGATGTGGCCCTTAGGGATGAGTTTTAGCTGTGGACGTGGCACTGCTGGGATAATGATAGGACTTGATCTGAAAGGCCTTTTCCAACCAAACCAGATTTCTGATTCTGTGATCAGCTGTGCTCTTATTGAAAAACCTGTTAAAGTAAACTAGAGGTCTGCCTGATTTGGAAAAGCAAATGTATTATTCTCCCATTCATTTAGAAACTGGCTTAGAAGCCTGGAAAGGCTTTATCAATTCTGGCCATGGAGAGGGAAAAACCCAAGCCTTTGAAATTCCAGGACTTTCCTTGAGATAACCAGGAGACTTTCCCTTCCATGCTAATCCTGCACAGCAGTTGTTTGCAGTTGCTGCATGCAGCCTTTTCCAATCTGTAGCTCTTATCTCTAGTTGGCACTAAGCGACAGGAGAGGGAGGGGATGGCTCTGAGAGCAATGAGAGCTCCATTTGTGCTTTTCATGTCCTGAGCTGTTTTGGGATATTTGGGTATCAGTGATTGCCTGAGGCAGCGGAATCTTTGGTATTGTGCTTGTCTTAAAGTAACTGTAGCTGTTTAAAACTTCCTTTTCCTATGATGAGTTGTTCTAATAAATGTCAGCCAGTGCATCTCCTGTGTAGGATTTGCAGGAAGCTGGATGTTCAGGAGAGCAGAACTGAAGGCCTGGTGGGTTGGACTGCTCTGGGAGCCTCTGCCTGGGGCTGCTTTGCACAGGGAGCTCAGAGTCCTGCAGGGATGGAGGGGATGCTGAGCCCTGAGTGAATGATTCATGCCTTTGCCAGTTATGAGCTGCTGCTCTGCTCACAGCTGAGAGGATCCAAGGGCCAGTGCCACGAGTGCTCCTGAGCCCACCTTGGTAGGGAGAAGGGGTTTTCTGGGTTCCCTCTCTGTTATACATGGAGAGTGTGAATATTTATAGTGTTTGGGTGCAGTTCAGAGGTGCAGATGCCCGAGTGCTGTTTGGTTATCTCTGCAGGTAGGTCACCTGCCCAAACTCCAGTTTGAATACCTTCATTCTAGAGTTTATTGTTTCCATGCTAATGGCAGCACTGGCATTGTCTGACTGTTCTCCCTGAGTCCTTGGATGATCCAGGTCTCAGTAGAAGCTTTGAGAGGGAGAAGGGAAAACAAGAGAGAACTTCTGAGGTTAGGCAACAGATGGGGCACAATACCCTTCCCATATCCTTGCTGAAATCCCCCTGACCTGGCCTTGCTGTGGGAGGAGGTTGGCATCCTCGATATGATTAGGAGCCACTTGCCCAAGCAGTGGCCCCACTCTGAGCCCAGCATTAGGTGCTGTGTATAAATTGTTGCAGCCTGTCATTCAATCTAATTTATTAAGTGCTGTATCATCCTTTTACCTTTGTCAAAGTCAAGTTCTGAGTTCTGGGAGAAAAGGCAGGCAGCCTTGTGCAAGGCCAGCACTACAGATTCATCACCTTGCTGGTGGATATTGTGCACCCCTGACACCCTGGAGGGTGCTAAGCTCTGTTCCTGGGTTCCCTTTGCAGAGTCCCAGAGGTGAAGCTGTCTGTGCTCTCCTGGGGACGAGGGGACAACCTGTTAGAAGCAGACGTGGTTCTGGTAAGTGGCACTCTGAGCTTCTCCTGCAGGTACCCAGGGGAAAGCTGAAAGGCTCCCTGCTGGAGGAGGAATCATATTTGAACCAAAAAGTTTGGCTCTGTCACAGCAGGAATTACTTGCTGCCTTCAGCTGGGTAAGGCTGCACATTTTGAAGCTGTTTTGAAAACTTTGGCTTATTTTTAATCTGGTGACTGCTGTGACATAAGGTGTTGTAGAAAGCAGTTTCTTATAGCGTTATATTGAACTTCAAGGTTTTTTCCTGAGGTTCTCATGGATGGAAAACGTGTAGATGATAGCAGGAACTTACCTGCTTATGATGGCTACAGATGTTGCATAACAGCAAAATGCTTGCTCTTCTGCCTGTTTTCATCTTATGCTGGTGAATTCCAGAGGCCAGTGAAACCCTTAATTTTTGATATTGCACACTTACCTTTTTGCAGTTATTTTTATTGAGAATTTTAATGCTTTTAAAAATCCTATTTGTTTTTTTTAATGGCAGTTATGTGATTAATGCTTTCTTCCTCTATTTCATATTGTCTAATAGTGAATTGCAGGCATCCTTTCACCATTTTTTTTGTTTCCTTCAGTAGTTAGAAATGAATTTACCTTGGCAGGAAACACTTTGCCAGGCTGGCAAAGAGACTGCTTAACCCTAGTGTGCCTGCTGAGTTCAGCTACCACCCCCTCAAAATTTTCTCTCTCCTAGTGAAAAAACATCTGAACTTATCCTTGGGAACTTCCAATTCCAATGTGGAATTGATTGTTTTCAAGACTTCCATTAAAGTCATGCACAGTGTTGTGCTGAAGTTAAATGAAGCATTTAAAAACATTTTGACTGTGCATCCAGTAAAATGGAGCACAACTAGTAGCCTATATTTTTCAGATGAATAAATCAGCATTTCACCTACTGTAAAATCTGTCTCTAAAAGGAGAAGATGAGTTCTGGTTTCTGATGGTGCTGCTGTAGCTCCTGCTTGAGGGTGAGCAGAGCAAGCAGAGCTCGCTGACCCTGGCTCCAGCTAAGCCCAGCGGCTTTGTCACGTGAGGAACTGCAGAGCCCTTGGCCTGAGCCCCAAACCATCCATGCAGGGATGTCTGAGGCACAACTGGGCACAGAGCAGGGCTTGGGCACTGACAGAAGCAGGCTCCTGTCACACAGTTTGGCCTTGTGCAGTTACAGGATGCAGCAGGGAGTAAAATGAGCTGCTCTGATTTGTTGGGTTTTTCCCTCTCCGGGTATGAGCGTTGTGAGGAAAGATAGAGATGTTAAAATCTGCCAGAACTTAACACTCTGGAGATGAGTTAGGCAGAGAGGATTTAAACTGCATTTCACCGTGTGTGTGCAGGCAAGGACTGTCAGCAAAACAAGGAAGCAGCCAGAAGGTTGAGGGCAGCTTCATTTGCAATTATTTCTGTGCCAACAATTATTAACTCCAGTAGACCAGGCACTGTAACACTCACTGCAGTGACTTGGAAAGTACTGAGCTGTGTAAAGAATGAAATGAGCAACAGGCAAGAATTTAAACTAGGGTCCATAACTTGGCTTTGAAGCTCAGCTGATTTGGAACAGTTGAATTGTATTGTGAATTGCCTTGCTGTCTGCAAGCTTCAGAGCCACCTGTCCTCTGTGTAGAACAGTCCCAGGAACGTTTGGCTTGGCCCAGGTGAAGAGGCAGAGGTGGTGAGTTCTGCAGAGGAAGATGCTCACCTTAGGGAATTTCTCCCTACCTGCTTTAAGGAGAAGTTTATCCTCCCTCTACTCCATTCTGTCCTTTCCATTAGACACTAACTCATCTGCTGGTGTCCCCTTACAGAAATCTCCACCTGCACATGGGAAACATTAAAGCAATGATAAAATCCTAACTAAAGATAGCTTCTATTTAACAGACCTCCATTTAAAAAACTTAAAAAAAAAAAAAAAGGAAAACTATAGCTCCAGACTTGGATAAAAACATCCAAATCTGAAAAGTCTGATAAAAATACACTGCAGCTGTGTATTACCTTAGCTGGATCAAGACTGCAGCTTTCAGGCATCAGCAGTGCTGGGTGGTACCTGCTGCCAGTGATTCTTTACCATGTTCTTGGATCTACAGATTTGTCCAGAAAAGCAAGTGGAAGTGATTAGTATTAATGTTTTATTGATGGTAAATATGGAAATTAGACATGCACAAGATATTACTATTAAAGCTTTGAATTATTCAGCTGCCTGAATTGCTTTCAGACCTCTCCTTGGCCTCTGGTCTGGAGGCATGGTAAGTTTGATCAGTGTATGTTATGAACAGACATGGGTATAGACATAGGGATAAATGTACTTTTTTGTGTAATAAGGGAATCCTGCTGTTAACTCATCTAATAACAAGTTATCCATCCAGTCTTTACACATTTAATGATGAGATATTGAAATAAAAATCTGATAGCTTGGCTCTCCTCTGTGTTGGGTAAAACTGCAGGTAGAGGTCAGCCCTTGGCAGCAGGGTTTGTGTTCCAGGCCTGTGGACTACAGTGCCCATCCCAGAGCACTGGGCACGTGCTGCACAGGTCAGTGTGCACAAAGAGACTCACTGAACTGCACTGAGCTGGCCTGCAAACCTTCCTCTACAGTGCTGAAATGTCCTGCTACACAGCCAGAGGTGTGGCACTGTTTGTGTGGACTTGGTGGTTTCTGGAGCCCTTTAGGGCTGACTTCCCGCCAGGAGTGCCAGCCACTCCTTCTGTGCTGCACTTCAGCCCTACAAACAGGTAGCAGTGATTTTTATGAAGCAGCAAAGAGAGGACAGGAGCTTGTCCCAGGGATCTGGTTCTCCTGAGGCGACTGCTAGACTGGGGAAGTCCCATCCTACCTGTGAAGCACCATTTGCTTTCAAATGGGATTGACTTCCTCTGCAAATATTTGACTGTGATCAGGTTACTGGATTGGAGCCCCTATTTCCTCCACTGTATAAAGGAAATAAATAAGGCTTAACATCTTTGCCATGATTGTGTTTTCAAAGGCTATTTACAAAAATCTTTAACTTTGGCTGACCTTAGTACAACGTCATTGGGTGAAGCTGCAGGGAACAGTTGGTTTCTGTGCTGTGCAGTCTTTATTTTGGCTGGCAGTCTGTTAACTCTGATAAGTGGGTAAGCGCATGCCAGGCAAAGTCAGGCGTAGCGTGAGATTCTGCTTTGCCTGAGAGGAAGTAGCCCCAGAAACAGCTTTGTAGGCCAGTAAACAAAAACCCATATTTAGAGTTGACCAATTCTGGATCTTGAGGGCTTGAAAAGGACTCTGCCAGGTGGTTTGTTGGTCACTTTCCCTTCTCTGGGTGTAAAGTCGTCCTGCTCTAGTGAGAATGGTGCTCTGGCTCTGTTGGAACTGCCTTGATCACAGCAGGCTGCTGCTGGTTTGCCTACCCTCTCCAGGGAAAAAAAAAAAAAAACCAGCTCTTGTTCCTTGTGAATACCTTCTGGTGGCTGCCCTGCTCCAGCCTCCTTCAGCAACAGCAGAATGACACTGGGAATTAGTGTCATTGTGCCCAGAGGGCGTGTGACAGCCATGACATTGGACTCTGGCTATGGTGGTTGTGTGGTGCTGCTCTGGGGTGGTTTTGGTGTTTATTTCCAGCAGCACCAGTCCCTGGAGAGAAACAGCATTTGTTTGCAGTTTCAGGAGAAAGGTAACGCATTGTCAGCTTGGAAGAAACAGACTTTATCTTTTTTATAAGATTTTACATTCCTAGATGGCCTACATCCCGTACTGGGAATTGCATTCAAAGGCAGTATGAATTCAGGTCAAACTTTGCCTACTTGTAGTAGATGGATGTTACTGATAAAAACATTTTACGCACGCTGGGCAGAGATTTACTTAAGCCGCTTCTCCAAGCGCCTGTAGTGAATTTACGTTTCCTTTGAGCTCACTGAGAACGGTAACGTATTTATTGCCTTTATATGAAACACTGTTTTGACAGATTTCCTCAGAAGAAGCACAAAAGGAGATGTGCTGTTCTTTGAAAATAACTGGAGCCACCAGCAAGAAGCAGCGACGCCGCACCGAACAAGGGAACCACTTCCAGGTTATCCAAGCATGCTGCTGAACTGACTTTTGCAGCTGCGTTTTCCAATGTACCATGGGATGCATCAAATCCAAGGCTGCCTTCCAAGGTTCCAACGCCGTGCAGGATGAGCGGATCGGGGCAGGCGGCGAGGGCTGTGCCGGGGAGAAGTCGTCGCTGCTGGCGGTGCAGGCGGAGGAGAAGGGCCCCTCGAGCGCCGCCGTGCTGGACTACGCGCACCGGCTCTCCCGGGAGATCCTGGAGCAGGCGGTCAAGCAGTGGGCGGTGACCGAGAGCAAGTACAGCGACATCCCCTTCATCGAGAGCGACGTGCCCTGAGCCTCTGCCAGCACAGCCCCTGCTGTCCCCTGGGCACCGCCGTGGGGAGGTGTCTGCAGGGAGAGCCTGAGAAATCTGCCTTTCAGCCTAGATTGCTAACAAACCACCTGGATCGCAGTAGAACCTGTCCATTGAGTGTCACTCCTTGTCAGCCGTGTGTTGAGTGTACTGTGTCTTCGTATGTGTTGGATGTGAGCAAAATCAGCGTTAAAAGGAGGATGAAAAGACTGTGGCTGCCCTGCGCCTCTGCAAGCACTGCCACAGAGGACAAAATGTGGATTATTTCTGTGTTCTGCATAAAAGATCAGTGGTCTGTCTGTAGGTGAGATGAACTCTCTGTGCTTGGTGATTTGTCTGCGTTTTGCTAAAGTGAAATCAAGGTGTGCATGTAGCAAAGGTTACTGCTATCATAAATTTTACTTTTGATTCTGTGACCTAACCAAATCTGTAAAATCACAAAATGATGAAGGTGATGGGAAGTGCTTTGCAAACCCCAGTAGTATTTAGGGAGCCATTTGAATGATGATGCTCTTCACCTTCCATTGAAGTGAACCAGTGAGAAACGTGCCAGTGTCGATAAGCAGTGCATTATCATTAACAGATGCTTCTGTAAATGCTTGAGAGCTTGTCTCTAAAACCCTGCAGTAAGATAGGTTAATGACATCTGGTGCTGTGTTCAGACCAAAGCTGTTTGGTTTTTTGGTTTTGTTTGGGGTTTTTTTGTGTTAGGGTGCCAGTTTGGAAGGATTTGGTTTTGTTGTTTTACTGTAGCCCAGAGAGATGTGCAAACACTGCTGCTGGTAACCAGTGAAAGGAACCTTCAGAGGTGTGGCAGTGCTTTAGGACAGTTTGCTTCACGGCAGCTCTGCCTGCATTACACTGCAATTCCACTCTGTAGCACCACCCTTGGGATAGGACACCTTCCTTCAGCTTCTGCAGGCTGCTGCTTCCCCATGGGAAAACCTGTCCATGGCAGTGCCAGCAGGAGCCACAGGAGCCCCAGCCCTGAGCAGTGCCCTGAGTGCAGAGCTGGGGACCAAGCCTCAGGCCCAAAGCTCAGGGGCTGCATTTCTCCCCAGGGCATCCCCACACAGCTCCCTGCTTGCCCAGGGCTCACAGCCTGAGCCACTGCACTCACAGTGCACCACACATCAGGACACCGATGGATTGCTGCATTCATCCCAAAGGTACAATGTTGCTGATGTTTTATACAAAGTGAAGGCCTTCTAACAGCTTGGCTTTTACCACTTGTTTGTTCCTTTCTCTGTGATGCCCAGTAGAAAAGACATAGTTATTTTTCCTAGATCAAAATGTTTTCCATTTTGTTTTCATTTTATAGAGAAATGCTTTCCATACTGGCTAAAGCTGTTACTATTTTTACAAGGTACACATAGTTCTAGTAAATGATCCAAAGCATGATTTTTCAAGCAATGGGAAGCAAGCAGAAAGAGGACCATGTCAAATGCTGTAGAAAAACAGTCTATGATTTGAGCTGTTTTGCAAATGTTGTGACATAAACTTAGGTATTTGAAATTAACCTATATGGGGAAGTGGTTTTATCAGGAATGGAGGGAGAAAAATGCTTCTCTGTGACACAGCACAAGGCTGCCATTAAATCCCAGGGACCAGACTGGATTCCCAGTGACCTGCTATTAAGGCTGTTCTCAGGCTTTTGCTGGAAAAGGGAACAAAATCAGCTTATGCTGTAATGTCGTCCTCTTTGAAGTTACGTAGTTGTCTTCAAAGCCATTTGCAAAGTGGGACTAAGGCTTTATGGTTCACTTAAATTCTCCTGATAAGTGACACTCCTTCAAATTCTACAGCACATGTTTGATCATACTGTTTACTCTAAAATACCTCCATATATTAGTGGGAGTTAGAAAGCAAAGCCAAAACACAAATCAAGTCAGTACATATCAATTGGATATTGCTTAACCTCAGTATTAAAAAATATTAATATTCTTATTAGAGCTAAAATAAAGCTTTATTACAAAAAATAAACAAAAGGGCCAAACTTTCTAACACGAGTGTGGGCTTGAGAATGTGAACACTGCTAACCATAGTAAATAAAATTAAAAAGCCAAAGCTGCACAGCCATTGTTGGGCAGGCAGGTGAGGGGCAGGCAGAAAGCTGCACTCGCTGTCAGAGCACCCTGAGGTGGGTCTGCCCTGGCCCTTGTACAAGGCACTCACAGGCAGTGAGGTGCTGCAGTGCTTCCTGTTGCCACGTCTCAAATCCTTCCTCTGTGTGTAGCCTTAGCACCTGCCACTCTTCAGGAACATCAGATGCCCTTTTGAGAGCAGCTCCCAGCTGGCAGGCTGCCACTGCACAGTCCAACAGCAGGCAGAGAGAGTTACAGCACAGCTGAGGTTCCACCAGAGCATCCCCTGTGACCATCACTCGGCATTTCCCAGAGGAAGGGTCACCCAGGCACCCTGAACGTGCCCCTGGGAATGCTGCCCTGCCCTGTGGGGTGGCTGCTGCCCTGCCTGCCCCACAGCTGCCCCCGGGGTGACTCAGCACCAGCTGCTTGGTGGCCCAGCCAGTCCCTCACCTGCAGCCACCAACCTCGGCCCTCGCTGGTGCCTGAAGATTCCAGCAGCTCCAGAGTGGCCCAAGTGCAATTCCAGCTGCTTTAGGATGCTTTCCACGACACTGGCACTCCAATTCCAGCTGCTTTAGGATGCTTTCCACGACACTGGCACTCCAATTCCAGCTGCTTTAGGATGCTTTCCACGACACTGGCACTTCAGGGAAGGCACGCAGCAAATGGAAAGCAAACAACAGGGAGACGGCTTCTCACCAGGAAAATCATCTCTTTTACAGGATGCTGTCCTTATAAATAATGCACTTACCCTTAATAGAAAATAAATCTGTGCAGTGCTACAGTGTGGTAAGAGATGGAGGGAGATAACTCCCCAGAGCTCTGCTGTATGTACATTTAATAGGCACAATACTAATACATTGTAAAAATAAAGACTTCTTCACCAAAATAAATTTATGCTAAGCTGTGCTAGAGTTTTATAGCCACTGACAGTGGGTTTCCAGCTAAGTTACCTTTGATTCTTTGACTTCATTTTGTGTAATAAAGGCACTCCAGTTTGGGACTGGCATACTCTGCAAAACTGTTTACTTCTATTTAGGAGTTAAAAATACATTTGCTTTATATTTTCTCCAGGAAACAAGATTAATCTGAGTGGGTATGATGTGACTGACTTGATATGCTAATAATGGTTCAAAAAATTAACTGCAGCACAACTTTGTACAGTTGACATTTCCGGACTAAGGCACATCAGTATTCCCAAATAAAACACACTATAATATATTTTTACAATATTTTTTGTGGAAAATATTTTCTTGTGGACCAAATAAAATTCAACTTACCATCTGCTTGTATGCCTTTTATTTGAAAAAAACACAGGATTGCAAAGATTGGACAGGATCTTGTTACCTTGAGCTTGGGCTAATTCCTGTTCACATGAATTCTGGAAGCATTTGAACATGCAAGTCAAAGTTTATTAACTCAAAAGTATCTTCTTCCTAAGATCTTGTACAATCAGAGGAGCCATGATCCCTGCTCCCTGGGAATTACTGTGGTTTTCATTTAATATAGTTGGCTGAATATTGCTCCTTTTATACAAAAATAATGGAATTATTAAGATAACCAATCTTTAAAAAATAAATTAAAAATAGCAATTGTTTATTAATGTAAAACATATAAAATTTTTAAATAATACAGGGGGAGTACTTCTTATGGGACCAGCTTGAGGTAGAAAGTCTTGTGACACTTTCAGACTTATCTAGAGGTTTTAATGAAATCTCAATTACTTTTGGAACTAAACTCAAGGACAGTCCCATAACAAGTATGTCCACAGTAACATAAACTCACAGCTGAAATTTTAATAATTTTATCTTACGAGACTCTAGTGCCAAAGCAAGGTGCCATTTTTTCTTGATTTAGCTCTCCATTGGCTCACCTCTGATTTTTTGAAAGTCACTTTTGGCAGTTGAATTTCCTGGACTTTGTTTCCAGGCACCAGCTCCTAGAAAGGAAGGAGCCTTAAGCCATTGCAGACCATTGCTGGTCATAAAAACTGCCCAATGTTGAAAACTCCACAATGGTTCTGCTGCAGCTCTGACTTTTTCATTCCCCACTGCTGACTATGGCATTTGAACAGAAGTTTTCTTTCTTCAGAGAAGCCAGAATTTGTACTTGTGACCTGCCTGTAAGTGTAGAAGTAAGCAGGAAGAAACACTGCTATGTGCTCTGATGAAGCATAAAAAAGAAGGTGTAATGTTGAAGAAAGATTAGTAGCTGTCTGCATACAATAGACAAAATTATCTCCCTCCCACAAATACTTGTATCAAGGGGTTCTGGTTCTGTTGTGTAACTTCATGTCTTACCAGCATCAGAACCCCACCACCTTTAATGCACTGGAAATTGCTGCTTGGTGTTCACAGCAAGGTCTGAGGCACTTGTTTCTTCACCACTGTAAGACCAAGAAAAACCAGCAATTTTCTGAAATGGTGAAATACTGATTATGCAGTTGAATCAGACATAATGACATTTTAAAAAGTGGGCTATGCAAGCAAAGAGAAGTGTGCTTCAGGCTCTGGCAAGATTACCACATTTGAAACAATGTTTACATCACACAGCAAGGCTGAAAAATTACAAGTGTTTAATCAATAGAACAATTTCTTGTTCTCAGACTAATAGTATATCAGTCTGAGCTTTTATTTAAAAGGATATTTAACACCATGGATTCTGTCTTGCATTTTCCTTTGTAGCTCTGACTGCATTAAAGGTTTAACCATATTTTATTTTCATTGTACACAGAAGAATCTGTGGCACAATCCCAATTTACCAGATCAGTGACAAAGCAAAGAACACAAAAGGTCTCTTTACTTTTTGCTTATTAGGTCACCCCTTAAACTGTGCTCTTTTGCCCAAGGGCTCTTCCTAAACTAAGAGTTGATGCAAAAAATTAAATGTTAATCACTCTGTAAAGCAGTAAAAATAACAATTTGCCTTGAAGCGATTTTTCCCATTATTAACCAGAGATACAATTATTTTCTCATTACAGAGAATGTTCCTGAATGCAAAAAAAAAAAAAAAAAAAAAAAAAAAAAAAAAAAGAAAAAAAAAAGAAAGAAAAATAGACTTGTGAATCTCAGCTAGCTAAAAAGTTTTGTCCAAATTGATCACACTGCAGTTAATTTTGGTATCACAGAACTAAGCAGATAGGTAAGATGTCAACAGGTTTGTTCTTTACAGCTTGAGATCATCGTTTCCCAGTGGTTTAAAACAATTGTCCACAAATTCATCGCTGACTTCTTCTAGAGCAGCTGGCTTCCATTTGGGGGACTGGTCCTTGTCAATCAGCACTGCCAGGGGAACAGGGAAACACCAAAGTTACTCATGAACTTCCTCCAATTAAAGTGACTTAAGATTGCAGCAAGACAGATCACTGCAGTGATTCCATGGGGGAGACAAATGTGTGTGCTCTGGAGAGGGCAGAGCTCCTGTAACACAGATGTTTCTACTCTAATCAAAGTTCCTGAGTTGTGACCTGCCCAGAGATGTCCCTGTCACAAGGAACAGTGAATCCCTTCAGAGCAGCCCAAGATTTGAAGGAACAGCCCTGAAATGAGTGGTTTAGTCAGACCTGCCACTCGTGGCTGACTTGCACTTCATGGGAGCCTGCAAATGGCACTTCACAGGGCTGATTTTGGACAAGGCTTTCACACCTCTGTGCAAAATCTGACTCTGGGGAGAGTACAGGAGATGACTCAGTGGTGCTAAGTGCCTAAAGCTAATTTAAACACATCACATTAATAATGAAATAACTCACGAGGAGAGAGTAAAGCAGGGTGTCTTTGTGGGAACTGAGGGTGTTTATTTGTAAATACTGACAGCTGCTGAGGCCTGGGTACATTTAACTGTGACAATCTGTATCACCTCAGTACACAGACTTTATGCTGCAGCCTGGGAAATACAGCACTGGAGATAAAAACCATCACCGAGTGAATCACATGTAAAAGGCTAACAAGAAAATGCCAATTCCCAAAGAACATTCCCTGTGTCACAGGAATGTTGAAGGCATGTCAGCAATGGCTGCATTAGCAAACAGTAAAACAAGAGGGAGTTAATTTGTGTGTAAAAATTACTAGTATTAATGAAATTCCAGGGCATCCTTCCAGGTACCTTTCAGGCTTAAAGAAACCCATAAAGGTGCTACTGAAAATGTGACATTTTTATCATTTAAAGAAGAACAGCTGTAAGAACTGTGGCTCCCAAGGATGGACTGATTACCAATTCCCTTCAGATGAGTGAGATCAGCACCTGATTTGGAGATGCACCTGTGGCCTGGGGGAGGCTTCTGACCAATACAGCCCACAGCATATAAGAGAGGATGGGCAGGAAGAGGGGGTACATTTCCAATTTCTCTCCTGAGAGTGGCTTTTATTTGTTTGCTTTTTGATAAAGAGTTTAGAAGAGGCTGGTTCTAAAGGCAGGTGAACTATGACACTCACAGATATTTCCAAGAATAACAACTATTTTTGGGTAAGTTGCTATGCTTTTCTAAATTAGTTTGTTCTTACTGAGTGAACTAGAAATATCCAAGATGAGGAATGTGTAAGGGGGTGGAATGTTGTGTTCAGTTAAAAGAATACCTACCTAGAGACTGTGCTTATCAAAAAAACAGGCCTTGTGGTCTGCCCACCAACTTGTAGTAAAAAAAAATATGACCTGAAAGCTTCTCTTTAACTTTTCTGTCTTTAACCAATGGTTGAAAATGGCTAGAAAATACACACAATTCAAATGACAATGGCACTAATTACTATTTCTGTAGCTGAAGATACACAGGCATACATCCCCACAGAGAAAGGCAAATCAGAGCCCTGCACCTATTTACTTGTAAACAGGGAACTAAGGACTCCTTAGAAACAAATTGTAAAAGGTAATCCATTGTATGGGAAACTGCAATTCCACTGAAAACAGAATCTATGAGGACAATTCTTTAGAAGAAGAGTCCTGTAAAAGAGTGCTTTTACTGTGATGTTCAACTGGGTAACTTACTGAAAAGCTGTGATCTTGCAGGGTATTTCTGAGCACTGAAAACACTGATTGGCTTGGGTGAAAAGATGTAATTATCCCAAATCAACTATGTTTATTCCATTAGAATAAAAATTATCTACAGTTTTTCTTCAATTTTAGTTGAAGTTCACAGTCTAAATGTTATCCACAAGAGTCAACATTGACTAGAGATGGTTTGGAGAGGAAAAAGTGTCCATGTGTTTGTTAGTACAGCTTCCCCTCTGCCATGCTGCAGTAAGTGCTGCCAGTTCTCCACTCCAGGGTACTGCTGTCTATTCAAGTCCATCTTTCTGTTTGGATCTGTGGCCAGTTTTACTCTGGAGGATAAACTCAATGCTCCTAATGGTCTCTCTAGTGGAGTCTTTAATCTTGCATGAGTCAAAATATTTGTTTTCTAGTAGAACCATGAAAATATTCCCTTTCTGCACTGACTTCTTTACATTTTGTATCTCTCCAGCCTGAGATCAATCATTAAGAAAACAGAAATTCTGAAGACTTCTAAGGTAGGCTAAGAGAATTCATTATGATAAAAGTAACTGAGCACAGACATTAAGGGTTTGATCTTGTGTTTCACCTTTCTAAACCAAACCCCCAAACCCCTCTGTTCAGCAGCAGTGACTTTACCAGACTTCAGGTAGTGCTCTGTTGCTGGGCTTCCTCCAGCACAGTCTAAACTCTGCTATTTCCAAGGCCCTGACATTCTGTTTGCTGCCATAAAATCTCTCAGCTCGTGCAGGGCCCTGGGGTGCCCAGGGTACAGCTCACATCTGCCAGCCCTGCAGGGGAGGTGGCAGAAGCTGCACACAAATATCATCTTTGCAGCATCAGCAAGATGTGGGAGACCTTTACAGCTCCATTTCAAGTGCACATTCCTGCACAAAGAGTTAGGAGGGTGAATTAACAGATATTTGTCCCTGAGATTTGCTGCTGAGATTGTATCCTACCTGGATGTGTTTGAGCACTGACTCCAAAAGTGACCACTTTTCTTAGGCAGTAAGATTTGAAAAACAATTCTTGGCAACTACCCAGACCTATGCATTTCTTAGTTGACATATTGTTCTATTAATCAAGGTGAAAAATTGATACCTAATGTGTTCCAAGTCCACGATTACCATTTTATAGGTAAATGCTGATGAAATATGATCCACGTGTTTTACAGTTTAGGAGTTTTGGCTTTTCTTTATGATTCTTGTGATTGGAGTGATTAAACAGGGAAGACTGCCACAGCAGATTTTCAGGTTGAAAGAAAACTGGCTAAAAATAAAAAAGAAATTTTGACCTCAGGTCAAAGCAGGTTTAAAAAGCTTTAAAACTACTCCCTAGAAAGCCTTTTAAAATTATGGTTTGAAGCAGATGAAAGGTATTAGTAAAACCTGACCTGTGGCCATTGGCTGCCGAGAAACATTCTTCAACTAAAATCTGATTGTTGTAACTCAACTTCTGTTGATGGTAGATCTTTTTGTGGTACAGAGGGGTCAAGAACTGGCTCTTAAATGCTTGTAATGTAAGGCTTTAGGAAAGAGAAAGCTGATACCTAATACTTTTATCAATTTTATTCACAATGGTTGGTCCTGTGAGGTACTTAATAATCTCCCTTCCTGTTAAAAAGGATGCTCAGCACATTGATGGATAATGATTTTTATGGAATTAGACCAAACTACAAAAGTGATTTTGAGTCAGATTCTACACTCCTCTGCAACAAGAGAAACAATGCTAAGAGTGAAAATCTGAGAACAAGATCTATGCAGTAAGCAGAGAACAAAAGTGCTTCAGGAACAAATTATCATTATGAGCAATCCCCTCAGTGCAGTTAGATCTTTGATGGGTTTGTTTTTTCCCTTCTCCTGATATAGTTAAACTTTTGCTACATCATCCTGTAGAAAAGAGAAGTTTCCCAACTGCTGTTCTTGCAGCCTCTCTCTTTACAAGCAGTCTGTGCATTTCCTGGCCATACTGACAAGGGATTTGCCTTTGTACTGTACTGCAGTCCCAGATGGTTTCCTGACCTTGTGCCTTGCAAGGAGAAATTCAGTTTGTGTTCCTCTGACTCTCAGACCTGGAGTTTGTCACTTCCTGAATAACTACATTTCAGCAGCTTATTTGCTGATGTAGAATATATCCCAGAAACAGTATTTTTAGGGTACCCATTACCAACATAATGAAAACCATTTCTCAACATGTGTGGTAAATTCTTCAAAGGAGTGTCTGCTAATGAGTGCTAAAGACTAATTAATTAAAGTCAGAAACTTTCCCCATGCTGTATGAATAAATTTTGCATCTCTCACCCCAGGCTATCTTTAGTACAGTGTTACTAATAGCAGCCATTCTAACTAATATCCATACCTCAAGTGGAATTCAAGCTGCTTTATAAAGACAGATATAAAACAATGAGGAGGAGGTGATAATACTTGAGGATGTAACATGTGTGAATTAAAAGTCCAACCAAAAGTTATCCATCCCAATGCCTTGTACTGTAAGCTCCTTGGAAAAAGCCTGTGCTGTATTTCATCTCGTGATGAACAGTACATAAATAATTGCTACAGCTCCCAACAGATGTGACTTTGGGTTTGAAAAACTGCACAGTGAATCAGCAATAGGATCAAGGACAGGCTTCAAGTCTGTCCCATGGATGAATTTGCTGAGCCACTGCTCTGCTTTTACCTCTACCTCTCTTGACCAATGGTTAAAATGCTGAATTAGTTTTTGTTAAGTTTACATATATAGTTGTTTAGTAGTAAGACACTTCCATTCAGAGACATTCTGGACAGGAGGGAAAGTAAATCTTTGTTCTAACAGTTTTCTATACAAACAGTTGTTTTTGATTTTGAGTCTCAAAGCATTGTGTAGCTGGCTGAACCAGCTCTGTGGCAACATTAAACCTGGACACAAGTGATGCATGCAGCTACTCACTAATGTCAATGTTAAAGGTGAAAGAAATGGTGCAACCAGGTGGATAAACAACGTTAGGGAACTGAGATTGCACAAAGGAAACAACACGGCTCTTGTGCTTTGGAACAATAACAAATTTTGGCCACACAGAAGTCCAATAGGCAAAAAAGCTGGAAGTTTTTCTGGGCTGTTGCTGCATGCACTTGTAGTAATTTCCAAAGAAGCACCACAATTGTGAATGTGTGTGCTATCAGCTTGAGGAGTGTTTCTGGTGTGGGAACTTACCTGCTCGAACCCCTTCATAGAAGTCATGGCCCTTCTGAAAGATTATAAAAAAGAAAGCTGTAACATGACAGGTTCTATTTATCCCATCTTTCCCTATCCTTTCTGCTTGAAATGCAAGTTCTCAAGATTCAGTTAAATCCCACTTGTTCTGTTCTTTTCTAGGCCTACTTTGTCTTTACTTATTAAAGAGCTGTGTATCTTCTTGCTTAAATGCAGCCACATCTCTTAAAATCAGTCTGCTGACCTGTAGCTGTGCCACAGTCAAGTTTTCTCTGTGTAACACCTCAGATCTTTTTCTAAAGAGGTTCACATAATGAGGCTAAGGTGTGTAGTACCAGAAATTCTTTTGAGAAAGGCCAGTCTTCAGGAATTGTGATGTATTCTGCCTATGTGGAACACTTTACAGGGAAATGGAATCCTGTAAACATCCAATTCTTTTTTAAAGAAGGGTAATGTAACACTTAAATCCCTAAGCATGCTTCATTAGTAATGGAGCCACAATCTTAGTTTTAGTCAGGCATTAGAACATCAGGATTAGACATATTTTCACTTCTTTAAGTACTTACTTTGACTGTCACAAATAATTTAATTGGACACATAAAAGCCTTATTTTAAAATGTGCCAAAACTAATATAATAAGGATGCCATGGCAAACCCTGTAAGGCATTTTTTCAGGTAATTCAGTTAGCAGCTCTGTTCCACTGCAAGGATCACTTTCTCATATGCTATCCAAGTCCTCAGCACTTAGTACAAATAGCACTAAAATCTCTTGCTGTGATAAATTTTTCATAGACAACACTCTTCAAAGGCAGTGATAAACAACTATTTGCACCCTGCTGCTGGGAACTGTGGCACTGAGGGCTAAGTAATTTGAAGAGAAAACCTGTTCAAGAACACCAGTTTTAAAATTACAATCCAAATATGAAAATATCTATATATTAATGCTTCATGTTTTTTAACTGAAGTCTTCCACACTCCCGCCTGGCCATCATTAACGTAGTGTCCTTTGCATTCCATATGATAACATGAATCAAAAAACTGACAGCCTCACCAACACACCAAGACAATATTGAAAATTAAAACCTATAAACTCTTGATGAAATCTACATAAAACTTTTAGTCTCTGATAAACCTTTTTCCCCCCTGTGGCTGGGAAGGGACAAGGGGCTCAGCTGTTGCTCACCATGCATGCCTGGCTCAGTCTGTATTCCATCCGGAGCACCTCCTGCAAGCTCATGGAACTTCCTTCTCTCAGCTGTCTGAGAGTCAGCTTTAAAGATGTGGGTGACATCTTGTTAATAGTCTGGGGAAGACAGTAACATTGTTTTTATTTTCTTCAATGTGGACACTTTTGAGAGTCTCTTTTGTGCATTTTAAACTTTGTGAAGTAAATGATGGCTCTCTTGTCCCTGAGCTCCCTCTGTGACACCTATTCCTCCTGCTCCCTCCCACCAAGCTGTCACATTAAATGAACTTTCCTGCATAAGCTTTGATCAGCAAGATCTCTGGGATGTGTGCCATCACTTGTGGAAAACCTAGAACTCCTAAGGTCCCATCATTTGAGATAAAATTACTGCTTGCCAGAGAAATTACTGTAGTTTGAAAGACATTTTCAAGGAGAATCCTTTGATAAGTGAAGGCAAGTGTTACAAGCAATTATACTTTGGTTTTGGATATCATATATATATTTAGTGTGAATTACTCCCAGATTTATTAGGTGTAGGTGATATTAGTATTGCTTAGCATGTAAGTTTTATTTGGTACAACAGAGTAGTAAGGTACAATAGAGAGATTGGCAACCAACTTTAAGTCATTGCTTCACCATCATTGGCAAAGACCAAACGATATGCAAAGAAGAAATCTGTGGAAAAAAATGTTAGAATAAACCAAACATATTTATCCAGGTTTCTTGTATAGTATTAACAGATACTGAAGTAGTTCAGCCTTAAATTACTCTGCTGATAGGAAGCTTGGAGGTCTTGCCTTTTTTTGACTGAAGCACAGGCTATAAATATTGTGCCACAGACAGGATTCTTGTAAAGCACACAAACAAATGCTGTAAATCTGGCTCTCAGGAGTGTCCTTTGGTGAACTGCACACCAGTAAACAGCAGGGGAAAGTGGGGAGAAAGACAAAAATCCTAGTTAAGAGAAAAGAACTGAGCTTTAAAGCTTCATGGGGTTATGGGGAAAAGGAGCTAAATCTTATTGTTGCTTATCACTGTTTTCTTACTCTAAACACAATCCTCCCTTCTCTGTAAAGCCAAATAAAAGATATGTATCATTCATGGTACAACAGACACTTCCTGATAATTAGGACATTTTCATCACTATTAAAAAGCAGCAGATGGTATGATTTGCCTCTTTACATTATTTTCATTGCAGACATTAGGCTCCTTACCACAGCCTGAAATGGCAGGTTTCCAGTCATCAGCAGCAACATTTTTTTTCTAGCTCCCAATTACTCTTCATCCCTCCAGACACCAGCTGATACAGCAGTGACCCATTTTGCCTAGTTAAGCTGGAAAACATGTGATTGCTACACAAGCAGGAGTGTGTGGAATTGTGCCTTCAAAGCACTGGCTCTGTCGTTCTGTGATCACTGTGCTTGAGAGAGAGGCTGGCAAAGAATGAGCCAACACTGGCTCCAAGTGCCAACAGTTCCTCAGTTCTGGTCAAGCTCTCCAACAATGAGAGACTCAGCAGATTAAGAGATCTGCTGTACCTCCAACTACATCACTGTGTAGATTCTAGATGGGTGGCAGCTTTTAACTTTGACCCCTAATTTGCTGCATGATGCTCTTGCTGGCCTCATCTTTGAGCTGGACCTTTCCTCCTCTAAGTTCCACATTCTGTCATTTAGATTAGGAAGTCTTTGCTCAGACCAGGTTAAATGCCATGCATGGTATGGCCAGATGGCTCCAGAGGTGAAATGGTCATGGCAAGCTCTGGTCAAAGCAAGCACTGGAATGGGGAAGATCTGCAAACAGCACTTAAGGCAGCTACTAGATGCACTAGACTGGTTATCTTGGCATATCAATGAGGCTGAAGGTGGAGGAGGTACTGACAGAAATCAAGCTGGAGGAAGAGGAACACGGCAGGAAAATGGGTAGGTGTAATTGCAGAAATATGAGTCACCAGTGTAGCTATAAATACATTCCCTGTACAAAGAGGAGGGGATTGGTGCTAGGGAACAAGCCTAAAAAGAGACAGGATAGGCTGGAGTGGGGAGTACTAAAATGCAAAGAAGTCTTCATAGTGGTATTTGACATCTATTCCAGTATCTTTCAAACCATCTTGATTTTGACACAATGATCCCAAAAGCTCTAAGCTGAATTTGCAGTAGACTGAACACCAACAAAATGCTAACAGAAGGTGACTGAATTAAGTGGCACTGACACAGCAGATTCCCTTACAAGCATAAAAGTGGGAATGGTGACTTTCCTTCACTAAAAACCCCAAAACCTCACAGAGGTCCATGACTCCCCTTGCAATAGATGAAGACATCCATCACTTACTTATGTGAAAACCAAGTCAAGTATCTGATGCCTTTCAGGTTAAGACCTTGCATTTACTTCCTCCCACTAGAAATGGCACACCTGCCCCTCAGACTAAAGCTTTTTGGCTCATGTAAAGCCTGAAAACAAACTAGCACTACAAAGTTAAAGGTTTGAAAACTACTGAGTTTTAAGTGTAAGTTCAAAGTGTGATGCAAATCACTAAGTCATTCTCAAGTAGAATTTTAACTTTATATTCTTCTTCACACAATATTTCAGTATCAGGTATGTGACAGCCTGCCAAGCAGGCATGTTTTGAAAGTAAAAAGCAGGAGTACTGTAGGTCAATGAGAACAGGGTACTTGGGATAGCATGGCTCACAGCATAACTGGATTATTGTGGAACTAGGAGTTCCATTTTATTAACCTTGTTGATCCAAGGTACAAGGTGGGTGCACCAAGTGGGACCTCCAAATTAGGATATTTGTATTAAAATTTCAGTTAGGGCTTATTCCATAGGCTTGCTTATACATATTATAAATACAAGAACAAACAAGGAGGATAACCATAGATATTGCTGTTACTGAATCAGCTGATATGATATTTTTCAGGTGGATTTGCTGTTGTTCCTGTACCTGGACACTAAAGTGAAACCTTGGTTTCACAACCTTGCCCAATCCTACTGCTTAGCACAGCATGTCTGCTGTCAGAAACTCCTCTGAAATTTAAGTATTTGTTCACACTAAGTCTTGCATCTGCTAGAAAATGTGGGATTTGTTTCATGGGGCTTTTCCCACGAATTTCTGCATGGACTGAAGCAAGTCATACCAGCACAGTATTATCTCATGAACAGAACAGACAATTGTTCTGAAACTCTGGTCAACTCCAAGGACATTCATTTGTGAATCACATGAAAGAAAAAAGTTGTTATAAAGTCCTATTAAAGACATATGAGGACTGAAGAAGCAACAAAATAGCCCTTGTTGTTGTTGTTGTTTGGGAATTTAAAAAATCAGTTACACAGAATCCTAACTTTGAAGTAGATGACCCTACTTAGTCATCAATAGATAACTTAAGTTTTAAGCTCTGAATTAAAACTCTTAAAGAAATGTACTATCATAATAAGGAAAAAGAACAAATAATTCTTTGTTGTTTTCAACACCCACTGAACCTAATCAATATAATATGAACAGATAACATTTTTATTCTGGCACCAATTCATTTGATTGCTTTATCTGATGAAATTTGTAGTAGTAGGAGAAAAAAACAGCTTTCCCTTGTATTCAATTTTGCTATTATAAGACATATGCTAAACTTCTTGCAGTGTACTAGATGTACTGGTTGGCACAAAAATAGTCTCAGAACTTCCTTTCTCACAAACTGTTTGATAGTTCCAGTGACAATGTGTTACATTTTGAATTAATTTTTTTAAAGTGACAGGGTGCCTAATGTGAATACTACCTTATAAAATTCCTTCTGCTCATATCAAAGTCAGAGATGATGGATGTTTTATTTTACTATGAAAGGAGGATTTCTTCTGTGAGCTGTAACTAAAGTTAAAACAACCCTTTTGCTGGAGGAATACTTCAGTTCTATCCAACTGGAATATTTCACTAGCTCCATACAAAACTTTTACAAGTCATCTGAACAAAGATATTTCAAAGGAACAAAAGAAAATATACACATTATTTATACATTAATATAAGTTGCTGCTTGCTCTTGAGGCTGAAGTAGGAATTATGTGTGTAGCACTGCTGCATGTTTTTTAAGTAGTGACTACATCCAACACTCAGAAATGCATAAGAAAGATCAAAAAATACTTTGTGATTATAAATTTCTTTTGCTGTTTATCCAAATGAGATATCTGGAATGGAAGAAAACCAACAACACTGTTCTGGCACTGTTTTATTCCAAGCCTTGGCAATATAATGAGAAGCTATAAAGGGAACACTTGTTCCCAACAGCCCCCTGACTGTGGGGAGGGGAAAAGAAAGGGGAGTTTGGGGTTTTTTACTAAATTACAATTTTATGCACCACATGATGGTGCTCACATTGTGTGATCTTAGAGGAATACCCTTGTCTGAGTAGAACTACTGAGAATCCCTCAGGACTGTGAGTGAGAACCTGAGGCTCTCAGTCCAAAGCCCTACAGGGTAACTAAAATCTGCCCTATGATAAGAAAAAAAGGATAAAACCATAAAACCAGACTTAAAATCTCTAACAGAAATGACATAGGCTTTACCTCTAGCTGCTTCATGGCAAAAGGAGAACCATCTTGCTTTAACTTTTTAACAATTTCTTCCATACTATTTGCTGAAAAAAGACTAGAAGAAAAATCAGTTAACAAGCTGCTTCAGTTTCTGTTTTACCTTTGAAGGGATGTTAGAAACAGAGCATAATCAGCTGATATGGCTTTTCTTAGCAATGTCTTCCATGTTGCTCAGTTTCAAGTAATTCAGGCATCTCCTTTTCCTTTACAAATCTCTAGTATTTCAATAAAACTTACTAAGAAACTCTGGTATTTATTTATAAACTTCAATTACTACCATCAGTCTTAGCTGTGCTTTTATAACATAGTAAATCTTTAGCTATCAGCTCCATTCTGCTGGTTTGCTGTCAGCATCTTTTATCTCTAAATGTAGTTACTGCCATCCTTCTTGCAGAGATTTAGCTCTTTCTTATCACTCTCATTTATTTCTCCTTTCCTTAAGTTCCAAGCTATCATTGGCCTTTACCCAATGAGCACTGTAAATGTGTTAGGTTACATTTCCTGTGCAATGGAACAGTTACTCTCACAAATTCCCATCCAATATCTACAGAAAATGTTCATTTCAATGTGCCACTGGCTATGAATCAGGTTACTTTGCCCAAGTATTTAATGTACTGATGGGTGAAATGTTTAATTAGCTCCAGATAATGCTCCCTAAAGACAAAATGCTATTTAAACTTGGAGGTGATTTCTCTCACCTTATCTGTGAAATAAAGTAACTAGATTTAACTTCATGTTCTCTACACACAAGAATAAAAGAATCTGAAAAATTACTGAATACCTGTTAATCTTCTCCATATGTTCATCAAGTGAAAACTCCTTTTCTTGATCAATTGTGCACTATTTAAAAAGCAAATACGTATTTTACTTGGTTATTTTAGACTGAAAAGTGTATCAGTACAAAAAATTTCAGTGACTTGTGTTCCAGAAATATTGTATCATAAATGAACACCTAATGTTCATAAGACAGTGCAATTTTTAATGAATTAAAATTTTGCAGTGTGTATATATGAACTGGGCACTATCCTGTGAATGTTAAATATGTTGCCTCATACTGCAGTGCTTTGTCTGAGCTACAATGGATGCACATTTGTCAGGGTGGTTATCTTGTACACAAGTAATTCTGATTATTCCATCAAAACACTTCTGTGCAATGCACAGAAGAAATTCAGTGCAGATAAATCTACTCAAGAATCAGAGATTGTTTTCAAAAACAACCTTTCGTTTTCTTTAAAAATATACAGGCCTATGTTTAGGCTTTTTTAATGACCAAGGGAAAAAAAGGCATTTCCCTTCCTTCTCTTTTCTGTATCATTTAACAAAATTTTATTTAGACATACAAAGTGTGTGATAGATCCATTGGCCTTCTGTGGGAAGGCTGTCAAATGTTTCACATCTTCTGGCATTAAGGGGTTTGGGACATAAGCAGATGTTCAGGAACAGCAGCTGAAGCTGAAAAGGTTCCCTGGCATTTCAGCTCTGATAACTAAAAATACAGTTTCCTTTTCCATTCAGTGTAGTCTTGTAAAGCAGGATACTGCAACATATAATCACTCCTATTGCACAGCATTCTGTTTTGTCAAAATAATCAGTGCTATGATGTAAATTAGCTTATCCCATTTATTTTTCCAATTAATCTTATTTATGAAGTTAGTAATTACAAAACAGAAATAACAAGAGTAGACACAGCTCATTTTAAAGCTGAACAACAGCAGAGTAATTGACTGAGTAACACTGAATACTGGTTTGACTCTAGAGGTTTCTTTTGAAAGAGAACTGCAATGCACATCAAAAGAGTTAAAATAGCCACTGATTGGGAAGGCAAAACCTTTTATTTTCATGCCCATTGTTACATGGGGCCAACACAAGTATTATGGAGAGAGTGCAATGAGTTTGCAAACTCATTCTTTTCAAACATAGAAAAAGATAATCAGTAACATGGATAAAAAAATAATGTCTACATTTATTTAACAATTTTGCTTGATTTCAGTAATTTCAGATTACCTTCATGTGGTAAGAGTTCAATAAATCTGCAATTTTTTCTTTTGAAGGAGATTTCAGTGCTATCAGGTCTTTCTCCAAGGCAGGTAGCTGTTAAAAATAAGATTTAATTACAAGTAAGTAAAACAAAACACACTGCTTGGGTTATTACTGTGGTAATAGTAGGATATACATATATAAACTCTCCCTCATCCTCCCCAACTTTCTGACAGACCCTAAAGAAGCACAAAGCTAACAACACAAGGAGACAGAGTTCATGTGTCAGTGTTGAACTACCCCAATTTAATTATATCTGCAGTGACCAGCAAAGAACTCCATTTTAATGGAGTGTCACCTTCACAGCAAACTTTGCAGTTGTATAAACCTCTAGTTTCATACACTGCTGTTTAAACTGCACAATTTTTTAAGCAGCTCCATTCTGCTGAGTAGCTCATGCCCTTCCAAGAGTGGAATTGTAAAAACAGCACCATTTGCTCCTTCCTTCAAGCAAAGCTGTCACCAGCTGGCAAGTGTTAGAAGGACAGCTTGAGAGTGTCCCACCATGCCTGTTTGCAGGGCACAGGCAGCTGATGGGAGTGTACCTCTGCAGACAGGGGTGTTGGTACCAGGTACTGGGGTGCAAAAACCCCAAAGCTCTCATGTGGCTGTGGGCTGTGCCCTGGCCAGCACTGCTGGCACCTTACCTTTTCAGATTCTACAAAGTGTGTAGCAATGCCAGCCTTTAGCACATCTCTTCCTTTCAGCCTGCAGCCTGTCAGTGCGAGGTAATAGCCAATCTTTCCTGAGAGCCTTGGCAGGAAATATCCTCCACCTACATCAGGGAAAAGGCCTGAAATAAACAACACAAAACAAAAGTGAAGGGAGATCTTGTACTAATCATCACTAGCAGCAATTTTTTCTTGTCTCGTTTTCATCTTCCTTACATAGGCACAGCAACCTTGTCCAAATTTCTCCTTGACTTGGCTTGACATTTCTGGCATCAAAATCCTTCCTAAAAGCAAACTCTTGAACACTTTCCAAACTTCATCTCTTCCACTGGCACATACTTCACAAACATATACCAAAGAAGAATATTTATTCTATTTGCCAACAACTTGAGACAATTTTAGGTGCTTGAAAAATCAAGTGTGTTCTCAGCAAGGAAATAGAAGTGACCCAAAGAATTGTGAAATAATTTGTGCAAGCTCAGAATGAATGCTGCTTTTTCAATGAAATATTTTATTATGATCAAAATATTAAACACTGATGAAGTGCCTCTTGCACAGCTTAGTTTGAACAAATTTTGGGGCTAAGAATTCAATAATAGATCGACAATATTGATAGGGTCTTCCTGAAGGTGGAGGCACAAGATGCTGACTTAGTACTTGGCTCTTTGACAGGATTGTGACTAAGCTAATTTTAAAAAATAATATTAAACTCTCCAGTTTAGTAACACTCTTATATACTTTTTTAAAATCTACAGATTAGGGTAATTTTTTAAAGAATTTAAAGCTGTGACTAGAATTTTAAATACTTTTAAAAGTTGTATTGGAAAGTATCTACCTTCTGCTATATAAATTGCTCACAAAAATAAATTTAGACATATTTTTAAACGTACTTAAACTTGAAAAAAGTTTAGTTTAGCTATTGATTTCAGTATTGAGATTGGTTTCAGTATTTAGTCTTGGTTTCAGAAATCTGAATGCATAAAAGCAGGGTCCAGTTACTACCTTGAAATCATGCCAATGGTGCATTCATGAAACTGTAGTCTTCTGAAGAAATTAAAGGTGTGGTGGACTTAATTTTTTTTGCATTTCAGAGAATGAATCAAATGACTCATGAAAACACATAAAACAGAATACAAATGAGCAATAAGAAGCTTGTAAGGCTGTTGCCAAAGAGATATTAACTGGGAAAATTCAGTTGTACCTAAGGAGTTTAAATGGGGTTCTGATAGAAGATGGTAATTTTTCACTCACATGTAATTGCTTTTGTTCACAACAGTCAATGTATGTATTACAGAAAGACCCTGTTCCAAGTATTTTGAGACATGGGGAATTAGTGGTCCCTGAACAGTTCTCCCTCTTGGATGCAACAAGGGGAGGTTTCTTTCAGACAGCTGCTCTTCAGTGTTTCCCAGTTAACAATCTCAATATCTAACCCATCTCAGCTTTTTTACTCTGGTTCCCTCCTGGTTTTCTTTTTGTTCTGCTGCTTCTACTACATCAAAAGGTTGGGTTTAGGAGTCACTGCCTATCAGTTACAGCTGTAGTGTTCAATTCCCACTGCTGTGTCTGCTGTCATTAATTGATTTATCCCTCATCTCCCAGGCCACTGAGACATACAACTCTTCTGAAATGCTGAATGCCTTGCTGATACCCTTTAAAAGCCCTAAGCTGTATTAACTCCAATTCATCACTTACCTTTTTTTTATCTGTACTCACATTCTCAAATAGTCTATTCTACATTTTACCTTCTCAGCTTGAGCTATCACAACAGTGATGCCAAGACTTCTATTTAGTTTTATGTTTCTATTCATCTGTCTCCCCTTGGATATCCTTCTACTGCAATAAAAAAACCAAACCCAACCTCATTTAAAAGCAAAACCTATCTTAAAAATGCCCTCTAAAGCAAAAAGGCAATTACATTATTCTCTCCATCCACCAGAACAACAATAGCAACAATATTTTTTACTTTCTGCTATACTTCAAATCATACTGATGGTGGACTACTGCTTCCCCCACACTCCAGCACATTTCCAGAGGAAAAACATCTCTCTACTGGGATCCATAGTGTCCTTCCACTTGGCTATACACAGGAAATCAGTTCTAAATAAACTGTGAAGTTGATTAGCCTTAAGTAGCTTTAGAGGCGAATAAACCTAAATTGAATGAAGGTTTCTTTAATTAAGGAATTTACAAACAGGATTACTGAAGGTCTACCTAATCCACTTTAAACTTACATGGTTGCATAGTCTGCTATAGCTTCTACTGTATCCTTTTCAATGTTCCTGTCTTCCTTTTCCTCTTATAATTTTACTCCTGTTGTTCATGTTCTACATATTGCTCTTCTCTCAGTAAAACTTCACATGCTTCTCTTTGCTGCTGAGGTTCTCTTAATGTATTCCATGCCTGATTTTTGGGGTTTTTTGTTAGCATTTAGCAATCATTTTTCAATTAGTGAAGTTAGAGAAGAGCTGCTGGGCTGCCCAGGCCATGAGCCTGTGCCTGTGCTGCTGACTTGCAGTCTGCTCTCACACAGATGGAACAGGCTCTGCTGTAGTCCCAAAGGTGCAACTCTGCATTTCCCAGGCAGGAGAAAGGCAGTGCTGCTACATTCTTATCTTGTCTGGCAGAGAGGGTTGGGAATTTATTAGTACTGACTTCTAGAAAGCTAAAAACTTAGCAGGGATATGCAAGGAAGTATCCATTATAAGTGTAACCTCACCCCAAAGCCCATACCTTATACTTCCATCCTTTGCTCTCCCCACCAGTGGTTTTCTACACCTTCCTACTTCTGCGCTGCTTTCCAGGGCTTTATCTTATCTATGGCAAACTCCTACAGTCTTGAACAGCCTTTTCTTTCGATTTGCTAAGTGGCATATTTATCTATACCCCTTTATGTATGGTGCTGTACAAATGCAGAATAATTGTGTGAAAACAGAGCAGCTGGATGAATGCTTTGTTTTCATTTCACAGCAAAGGTGTCATGCCTACTGAAATAAATGAACACATGAAAAAAAACAATACAGTATCTAGAGAGTCAGATATTTTAAACATACCCCACAGAGATCAAAACAGCTAAGCCTTTAAATCCAAATAGATTTCAGTGGTTTTACTTCTAAGTGATCCTAAAAGGGGTTTAATTACTTTATTTCCTAAGCAAGTTCTAAGCTTTTCCTTCACGTCTTCACAGCCTATTTTTGTTTAAATAAGTCCTTGTCAACACAATAAATCTGTGTAAAGTACATAGTTCTTGTTAATATAAAACTACTCATATCTTTCCCTTTGAACAAGAAAGGGAAGGTGCTTTTATTATTACAATAATTTCATACACCAATGAACCTCTGTTTAGTTAAAAAAAATACAAATTGTTAACATCAAAAGGTTTTCATATACATCAACTAATTATTAACTTCAGAGCTTAGAAAACTCGTGTTATATTAAAGCTTAAGTTTAGTTTACTAAGCTTTTCTTCAGCAATAAAACAATACTTGGAGGGCTGAAGTAGTTTTGGTTTTTTCATCCCAACTTTACCTGTTCAGAAAAATTACATTACATTTATCAGCTAGCAGGAATTGCTCTCATATTTCGCTCTGGAATTAAAATGGTAACGAGCTTGCTTGCATTTGGGTGGTTTATTATGCTTTATTGTGTTTGACAGCTGCATCAGGAGAGTTTCCTTTAATCTGACTCATTTTTCTTGAGCCATACCTGTATCTTTATGTAGCTCTAGGATACATTTATTTTTTGAAAGAAATTTTGTCAGAAGTGACAAAGAAACTGTAGGATCAAACATCAGAAAACACAAGGTACATGTTGCTGTTTAAAACAAAAAAAAAAAAAGGTGACACTGAAGACACTGTGATCTTGCCTAGGCACAATCTCTGCACAGTTGTAATGGGTCTACATTAATAATCTACAAGAAAAGCTGGAATTCCAAAATCTGTTTCTATGAAATTGCAGAGCAGCTTGTGGTACACCCAGTTTGACTCATACTGAGTTCCTAAGGTAAAGCTGGTGTACCTGCACTGGGAGCTTCAGACTTATCTGCCCCCATCTGTAGCAAGACTTTAGTTCTTTTTAAAAAATGGTTTTATCCTGCCAGCCTTTGTGTCAGTCTACACAGTTAAGAGGCTCAATGATCAACTCCCAGAACACAGAGAAGTTTCTGGTAATTTAGCAGAAAATACTTTCCATGTATGATCATCTCCAATTCCCTTTTAAAATTCCTTCCCTACCATCAAAGCATTCAAAGACATTTCACCCTGATGACACAAACAGTGAAGCTCTAAACATGTTAACATGTGATAATTTCTTAAAACACTTACCTATTGCTGTTTCTGGCATGGCAAAAACAGTCTTTTCTGTAGCAACTCGAAAATGTCCATGGACTGAGACACCAACTCCCTATACAGGTAAAGGACACAGTTATAAAATTACTGGTAAAAATAATCATAACCACAATTATGGTAATGATTAATCATAAAAATAACCATAAAAATAATAATTCTATGTAGCATACATCTTGCTTTGCTTTACAATTTAAATAATACTAGATTTACCATGTGCAGCCCAACAAAATATTAAAAGGCCTTTTATGGTTCAAACACTAATCATATCTTCATCATTTGGCTGAAATAGCTTTTTCTGTGCTTTGAAAGATGGGTGAGTCATACAGAGAATAACTTCAAAAAGCCATGAGTGACTCTGTTATTTCCACTGGACTACTAAGGGAGTTGACATCCTTTTGCTAATGTTACTCCATCTATAATTTTTGCACCTACTTCAAATCACCACCAAAAAAACCCAATACTTTTGAAAAATACATAAATTTCACAAAGTTGTCATCCTAATACTTTCAAAATAATTAATAATTAACTATTCTTCTAATGTGATAATTACCTACATTATAAACATAGAATTATTTCAAGCAGAAAAAGCCTTCAGCATTATTGATTCAAATTCAAAATACATGGTTAGAAACTAATTTTTTATACTGGGCTGGCGTGCTCACCAAGTCAGTAACAGAACTCACATTTCTGAGTATCTAGCACAATTCTCTAGCAGCCTGTCATGATGAAACCCTTCCCTCAAAAGCAGAAGAGTTTCTGGTGTTGTCTATGCCATATTTTTGCATTTAAGTAGTAAGCAGCAGCAAGTCCCAAATAAAAAAAAATCATTTTGCATAAAATAAATTTAATTTAGATAAATCTGCAAGAGGCAGACTGATAAATAAAATATTCAATGTAATCTAAGAATGATTAGATTATAGAGTACAACCACAACATACATATTGAGGTCTCAATTCTCAAAGGTTACCTACATTATTCTTGTCAATAGAAATGTGTGTTTGATCCTATCTGGAGACAAGACCCTCTGCTGAATAATTCACAAGTAGTTACTTCACACAAATATTCTCTCTTTCATCCTTTCCACCATTTCAGTTTAATTCCCTTCCTCACTGTTAATTTTCCCTTTACTCAGACCTTCCAGCCATCCATGTTTCATGTTAAAACTAAAACATCTTAAAAATCATTGGCCAAAATAAGCCAGTGTCTGATGAGGATATAATACATTTTAAATAAAAATTTTAATTGTTCAAATACTAGAAAAAGGGCACTTGACCCAACTAAGGCTATTAGTCTTCACAAATATCTTCACAGTATTTCATACTTCCCATCAAAAACAGTGAGATTAACTGGATTATACTCCCTGGGACAAGCAATATATATTTAAGGTTTTTAAGGTGAGAGTAGAACTTTATTTCCTTTGCTTATCTACAGAGATCTTTGGTTGGGTTTTATGTCAAAAATTTTTAAAAGCTTTCTCAATTTAATATAAAGTAAATTTCTTCTCACCCTTCCCTGGCCTCTCTTACAATTCTGCCCAAGAAGAAATAATTTATTCCATTATGGTGATACACCTAAATCTGAAAACATTTTCACGTTTCCTTTGTGTAATGACTATCTGCCACTCTCAGGTTCCAATATAGATGTATGAAGTTTTTAAGATTCCAGTTTAATTTCCTGAGAAATGCACCCATAGGGTGAGTGGTTACCAAACTCAATTTTATATTCAGGAACTAAGCCAAATGTATGCACACGAAGCACTGCTGTTCCAGGGAGGCAAATGGGATCTGAGCAAACATCTGAATCTTATTTGCACAGGGAAAACCCTGTGTCTCACCCCTTATCTGTCCTTTAGCCCTTTCTCTGAGCACTGATCAGATCTCATCTGTGCAGCAGCAAGAGCGATGGGCCTGTGTTTAGTTGTCCTGGAAATGCAAAGCTGCCTTCACTCCTAAAACAGCTCCAGAACTCTTTAATGAAATGGAAATGTGATTTCATCACTTCCAACTTCTTTAATGTCATAACAGCATATTTTCACTGCATTAAGTAAAGCCTGCTGTTATTTTGATGCATGTTCAGCAATAACTCTGCCTTTTTTCTAAAGCTAATGAAATAACAATCATGTCCATTTTGGTCTTTCTAATGCTTAAATTAGTATTTTCTTATCCCATATCTAAAAATACAAAAACCATCTATCTCAAAGCGTTTTTTCTGGCTTGTTTTCTTGACAATCAGAATTTTGTTTAAGGATTCAAATTTTTGGCTTGAGTATTAAGTACCAAAGATTTGAGTGTGAATTCCATGAAGGGAGCTTCTCTTCCAAGCTTGTTCTTTTTTTGGAGTGATAAAAATAAATGGCAGGTTCTAATAATAGAAAGTTGAAAGATGTAATTTTCTGTTGAAAGAAGTAATTAAATCAGATTTCACTTTCTCAAGTGCTTTAGCCATAATTGGATTTGTTTCTAGATAGCCTCCAAGTTTTGTACAGCCTTATTTCTGATGTATATTTAAGAGACTTAAACTGTATTTTCTTTTTATTCATTATAAAGAAAGAGGTGCAAATATGTTCTTGCTTCTTTGAAGATCGTTTCTAAATATTCCAGTACTGAGATAAGATTTTGAAAGAAAAATTAGTTAATGATGCAAAATCCCAGTAATTTCTTTACTGGTGTTCATGTGCTTTTTTGTTTATTTGTAACTTCCCAAGTGGTTGGCATACCACTGCATGTTTAACCTTCTAGATCTAACACAAAGGACAAATACTCATTAGTTTAATACATCCTGTGTAAAGAACAAAGGTCTAAATGCATTCCTCTTTCATTTCTGGATTTTCTAATTTTATTTTGTTTCCATTTAGCTGAACTCTTACATAGCTGGAGTTCCCCCTAGGAAGGCCCTTCACACCATTAAAAAATCTTTTGTGTTCACTTCACCAGGTACTTCCAGCATTTACACATACAAGTCTTAAAACTATAATATCTTTATTAAAATACACTTTATTCTGCACTTCCAAGGTTCTACTTTTCATGATCTTATATACTAAAGCCGATTTCTTCCTTCAGAATTCTCCAGGGTAATACACTCCCTGATGGTCAGACAGGCTTTTACTGCTGGAATTTTTTTTTTTCCACTGACAGCTGAATTTTGTAAAGGGTACTTAGAGAACGAGACTAGGAGTTAAGGAGAATAAAGAAATTAACAAGCAACCGATTTAAACAACTGGGCTGGTTTTGGCTGAGATAGAGTTGATTTTTTCTTCACAGTAGCTTCTTCATAGCATGGGGCTGCGTTGTGTTAGTCTCAGCATACTTCAGGGAGGCACCTCAATTTACAGGCAGTTCAGTTGGAGTTCATCAACAAGCAACAAACTTATAAAAAAGAATGTAGAATATCTGAATTTTATTTCCACACAAGACTGCCCATTCAATGCTGTATTTCAGAAGTCATTATGTGACTGTGTAGAGAAACTTCATCACTGATTTCCATTTCTTTTCTCATGATGGATACAGAACCTTATTACAAGTATTTTTCTAATGAAAAACAACATGACCAGCAGATGCAGAAATGAAATACAACTACTGTGGCCCTTTTGTGTCCCAAAGGCTGTATTATCTTTAATTGAGAACGACCAACATTTAGTAAATCAGAGAATTTAGACAAGTTATTCAAAAATTGAGGGCCACCACAACAGAGAACTACACAGAGAGAAATAAATACTCCCTTCCTGCTCACATATAGAAAAGCAGACCTGTGTCACAGCAAAACCACACATTACACTTGGCTATTTACTAAATAATCCATCTCACACTGTAAAGGAATCACTGCCTAGGAATGCTTAGGCAACACAATAAAAGAAACATAAATAGAAAAGGTCTTGAGGGATGTTACTTGTGTCACTTTCACCAGGCAGGTAAATAATCTTTAGCTGTTTGAGTAAGCAGTGTTATGATAATGCCAATACTGACTGCAGTGAAAGTCCTTTTGTAACAGCTCCCATCAGTGACTTAATTTCCTACATTTTTAACTGCATGAGAACAGCTTCTGGTAGAGCTGGAACCAAAAAGAAATGTAGCAATCAACTGAGCAGAACACAACAAAGGGCAAATATGTCTGCAAACAAATGTGCAAAAATAGCCAGCAAAAATGTTTTCAAAGGCAGAGGGAGTGAGTGGAATTGATTCAGGAAGCAGCAGGAGCTTATAGCTACGGTGGATCAAAAATCATGGATGTAAGAGCATTACCCCCTGCATCCAGACACAATGAATCTTAAACTGAACCAAAATTAATCTTTGTTTATCATTAATGTTATGGCCCACTCCAAAGAGTATAATCCATTTTCATCTGTAGATACTACCAGACAAGATGACATGGTGAGCCAGAGCAATGCAGTGTGACAGATCAATCTGGACACAGAATATCACCTTCTTTGGCTGCTGACATAAAAATCAACTCTATACAAGTGTTTTAAAAATATCTTTAAAACAGTGGGTATTGTGAATGTTTCAATAATTTACTGTGGCATTGTCAAACATAAAATATTGATGTTATATAATTTAAATATAAAAGATTTATTTCCATATACTGATTATGTATTAGAGAGTCTCAGTCCAAACTGCTACAGAGACACAGAAGCACAACAAGCTGACTGGAGACAGATCATCTCTAGTAATATTGGATGTCTCAGAGTTGTTCCTCTGACCCCTAAGTATTTAAATAAATTGAGCCAACTACATAAATAGTAATCATTTAGGTCAGGTTCTTCTCAAAAGGGAACTTGGGGAAAAAGACACATAGGCCATTCTATGCAGCAATGCTGCTACAGTGAGTGTCCTTTATCAACCAGATTTAAATTGACTTCTTAAGAGCCCCAGTTTTCAGTCACCACAAACAATTTTTCCTGGGGCAGCTATCATAATCTGCACAATTTTTTATGGACACAAGACCTGTGCTGCAACAGAGAGAAATGAGAAAATGTAAGAAGACCTGGATTTGAAAAGCCTATAGTTCTCAATTGGTAAGAAGTGCAACTTTTTCTAGTTTCACATTTGAAAATATTCTTTTTATCCCAGTTTTGTTTCTTTATACGTAACTGGCCATGTGTAGTCAGAAGATAGCAAATGCAGCTTTTTTATTGTTCCTAAAATTCTGGAAGAATTGTCCCTCTGTATCACCTAAAAATGTAGCTACTGCAAGAAATCCCTGTGTCCAGCTCATCAAGTCTTGATGTCTGCAGGGAGGGCAGGCAAGTGGGAGGGAACCTGTTCCAGCAGGTTCAGTGCATAACTGAGCTTCTAGGTTTTATCTTAAAATGGAATAAACACTTCTTGTTCTTCAAGACAGGTACGTGCATCAGAACTTTATTTAAATAGTGGCACAGTTACTTGGGACAGCAGGAGTGAATCCAGAGGATTTTTGCAATGATGTTCTATTCAGCTGAAAGATGTGCTTGGAAAGTGTAAGGCTGATTGAAAGTCTTACAACTCAAGGAGGAAATGAGCACTCAAACTCCTCAGGAACTGAGGAAAATGAGCAGAAATATGAAAGGATGGAGAAGCAGGCAAATATAATTCCCTTTAGAAGATTTAACTCTTTGATCTATAATAAAGGGAAGGGGAGGGAAGTAATGAGATAACTCTCAATAGGAGGCTAGGTAGGTACACAAAGGCCTAGAATTAGAGAAAAAAAGAGAGACTTTCAGCATGCAAGTGTGGTGTTAAATGGAAAGAACAAATCTGTGCAGAAGCCAGCAAAAATCTCAGTCACTGTAGAGCAAGGAGAGGGAGAGAAAAGGAGTTTGACTTACTGTACCAGAACTGAGCTATAATTTAAAATACTTGTATTAAAGACAGCGCTTTATGATTGCTTTGGGGAATAACATCATGTGCAAATGATTAACAGAAAGAAGCACTGAATGCTCAATGTCAAGAGCTGCTGCCATTCCAGTCCGATTAGCCACAGAATGAAGAGCACCATTTATCCCTGGGATCACACACCAGAGCCAAGCAGGCACAGCAGCGTGGCCAGATGGCAGAGGGACTGCAACAGCAGCAAGGAGTGAACCCTTCCTTAGGCTTGCCTCAGCATTTTCAGTTTTCAACACCCCATACTGCAGGAGGTAAGTGGTGCACAAGGCAATCTCAAAACTATTTGTTGGTACTTGCAAAATCTGTGTTCTATTTCACAGTAAAAGCTGCCTTCAGCTTTGAAGCACTGGCAATAAAACAGGCCACAAGCTTCTCTGTGGTACACAGGCACGAGGGGGGAGGAGGACAGGCAGAGAGAGGACAGGAAAGCAGCTTATCTAGGTTTAGTATGACAATTACTCTTACTCCAGGGCAGATTTTAGAGTGTAAATTAAAACAAAACCAAAGATGTTCCAGAGCGTGATGGCTGACAAGAGGCATGACATGCTTACTAAAAGGAAGAAAAAGAATAAGAATCAGGACAAGTCCCAAGAAGTACTGACATAGATTCCAGTTTCCTAGCTTTACAAAGGCCTACAAGGGTGATTATGGATTATGTCCATTACAGTAGAGAAGTACTATGTAAAATAATAATATTTTGTGAGGTTTCATATGCTGCAGCTAGTCAGCCCAAGCCCCATGTATATATACATCTATATAGATATAGATAAATATTAAGCAGTATTTCCATGATGTGCACTAAAATTTGCACCCCAAATTACACCACAAATGAATAGCTTTGTTCTGTGGGCAATATCCACTTGTAAATGCACATTCCTGTAATTAAAAATTGCATCACAGTTGGCAAAAGAAGTGAGGCTTTATAGATTGTTTAATCCTAATGTTTCCTAGTTTTTGAATGTTAGTGTCAAATGCTGTTATCTACACTTCTGAGTAGAAGTTGCATGCACACAACTTATATGACTAGATATGTGTTGGTAGTGAAAGAAACATTCCTGAAGAGCTACAGCTGCACAATCTGGATAAAAATGGGACAGGATAAAGACAGTTATTGGTCAACTCCAGCTCCTTTGTGTACTAAAATTCTGTAGACAAAAATGGATAACATACAAGCTGCTTATGACATCACTACCAATTTACTTGATAACAAATATTAGTTTAATAAGGATTGTTGACCAAATCCTGCTGAAGTGTAAATGTAGATGTTTGTAACTACTGGTAGATGTGCCATCAGGTCCTGAGATCTGACTTACAAGGAAAGGCAGATTCCTCTAGCAATGTCAGCATCTGGAATGTTTTGCTAAAATGAAATGGCATTAATGTGAAAAAGTGCTACAGCTAAATATTAGGTACTGAGTTTATTCTTCTACTGCAATATGGATTCAGTAATTCTGACACTGTATTCCAGAAGAGAAAATGCACAGGTAGATGCACAATAGATTTAGTATTTCCAAACCATGGAGTAGGTTCAGGAATTTGGCTGCATGTGTTCCTCTGCAGGAACACCTGCATTACCCCTTGATTAAAATGACATCACCCATTAAGCATTCTGAGAAGGCTTCATATTTTAAATTGCAATGTTTGTGATGTCTCCCCATCATTGCATTGCTTCCTCTCACAAACTAGCCAGGGAAGCACAACCTAGATGTAATCTGGGAAGTGGAGGGCACCATCCTCTGAAACAATATAAAGTGTTAGCAGCAGTTGGCAATAAAACTGAGCCAATCATCAATGAAACTTCATTTGACAGCTTCATTATCTGCTTGGATGATGAAGTAACCAGGATTTCTATAATTCACAGTTGACTTCTGGGGAAGGCAAACACTCTGAAGGGCAAGATTCAAAACCATCTCGCTTTGGAGGAACTAACAAAATGAAAATAACTACACTTAGGAAGGTGTAATCAAATACAGAGATGGTAAGTGTGCTTCCTATGGAATAAATGCCTTGATGCTTTCAGGAGTTTACAGCAACCATGCAATTAGTGCAAATAAGGCAGTGCTGCTGTGAAAGGAGCTACTGAAGGTATCACACTGCAGCAGAGCAGAGGGGAGAACACTCAGCCTGGATTCCCTACACCTGGGCAGCCTCATCAGCACAGGGCCACCTCATAAGGCACTCAGGGTCCTGGAATTCAGAGAAAAGGAGTACTTTCTTTTCCTTTGCAGTCTTTGAAGAAAAGGGTGGCTCTGCAAAACTGACTCTTTGACAAATGAGTTCAGTTCAAGGAAGAAGATTTAAAATTGGTAAAAGGTAAGCAATAAAGAAATACACTGTGATGGAAGTTTATGTTGGGCAATGAGGAAAGAGGTGACAGTAAAAATTTTGGGAGTAAGTAGAAGTGGTGGCCTCCTAGGACTGGATGCTCAAAACTGCTATTTACATGGACTATTTGTGACAGAATATCTCTGTAATATAGGGAGGATAATTATTCTGCTCTACTTGGTGCTGATGAATCCTCCAGCTAAAATATTGTCTGGTCTCTGGCAATAAACTGTAAAGTACACAAATGGGAGAGATTCCAGGGATTGCAAGAGGACTAAAAGACTTAATCTATAAGAAAGGCTGAATAGCTATCCTTATCCCTTTTAAAGAGAGAGGACTAGGAGCAAGGAGTGCAAGTATCTCAAAATGTCCATAGGGAGCTGTGACTAAGACTGGAATGTGTTGATTACACACACTGAAGACTTACATTAGACACCAGGGAAACCAAGCTTGAAAGAATAACTAAGCACTCAGGTGGCATATCTAGAAAAAGCCAGCATTCCTGCTGTTGGAGAGCTCTGAGTGCATCAGGTGAAAATCAGCTAGGCAGTCATCTAGTTGTACTTGCTTAACCCTAATGCAAAGGAATAATACTGATGTTCCTCCCAGCTCTACACATCTGTGTAGTCTAAAGCTTAACTTATTTCATATTACACAAGAGAGTAACACTCAAACAGTTCTTAAGAAAATTCTACTGTCCAACAGTCACCCTAAAGAAACTAAGTAAATAACTTAGATGTTGATTCAGTGTAAATAAGAGACCTTGCCTAAAAACCCAGGTGTGGTGACAAAACTCAAGAAAAGCCACTCATGAACCCAAAGACCCAGTCATAGGTTGCTATTTTCTTCTCCCAGGCTGTACTCCTGAGGTCCTCCTCTGAGGGAAGATTAGAGGAGTCAGTCCTGTGCACTGATACTGCCCTCACAAACTGGGCCCCACAATCTGAGGGAGTCAGAGATGGAAATTTGATCAGACTGCAAACTATATTAAAGAAAAACCTTCCCATTAATCTTCCTAAATGTAATGACTGGAAAATAAGATGTTTGGAATAACTCAAAGTACAGTGCTTTGCAAAGGATTTAAGACAGTTAGCAATTCTACCAAACTTATTTCTGCACTGAAAATGTTGTTTAAATGTAAGTTAAAGTTAAAACCTACTTCCCCCACAGGAAGATTTTTTTCATCCTAAAACTAAAAGCCTAAATTTTCAAAGCAAGGCTAAAACAAACTTAGTAAATATGTTGCATAAAAGACCAGACTAAAGGATTGAATCCTGTAGAAAGTTGTCCAAAGCCAAGAATTCTCATGTTTGAGCAACAGTCTCTTTACTAATCAGTAAAAAAATAAGCATTAGACAACAGGCCTGAAAGAGCAACAAGCTGCTTTTCACAAAGCACAACCTTCAGCTTTGAAATGTGAGGCCTTTCTGAACAGCAAGCCTACTTATCGTCAAAAGTATGAGAGGTACAGAGAGGTGAGTGTGACCACTGATGGTTACTTAGCACTGTGGCTCTGAAATACAGCCTGGCTCAGCAAGTTTCTAAATCCTGAATGCTCTAGAATATGATACTACAAAAAAGGGTTCTTCATTCATGCTGTTACAGATTCTTCTGTAAACTGCAAGTAATGGCCTTTCCTCCTGAAAATGTACTTCTCATTTTGCAAAGCTACTGAAGTTTTTTACAGATTTTTGAACTGTATTAAGTTATTCCAGTGACCTTGACCATCTTCACCACTTCCAAAGTCCATGCCCACTTTTTCTTTTTTTTTCCCCTCTGTCAAATATTCTCCTTGAATTCCAAGCCAAATCACTGAAAAGCCACCACTCAGTCTGTCTAGAGTGCTTTATTTGGCTCTGAAACAGGTCTCAAAACAATTTTATGGATCTTTTTGTCTGTCAGAGAGAGTATCTGACGCAGTAATTTACTTTGTGCCAAAGCCTTTTTTAAAACCAGAGCTTAGGCCTGATCTTATAAATCATCTATATTCATCTCCAGAGAACTAAAGACAAGACTGTGACTTTTCTAAAACCAAAGACCAAACTTAGGATGTCATTTGCAGACAATAATATTTTTTAAAGCCCCAAACATCTGAATTTCTTGCCAACTGTCTGGGTACTTAATTTCAAGAAAAAGAAAATTTACAGATAGAAATCAGATAAATCTGAACTAGTTTTTAGCAATGTGAGAGTGTGTGCCCAGTGCTCCTTTCAACAGAGCCCATCCTTTAGCAGTAAATGTGGTATTTGTAACTCATTTCACTATTTTTCAGTAAACTGCAGTCACCTTTGCTTCTAACAAATTTGTCTTACAAATCTGAACTTACTGTTCCAAATAAGTACAAAAAGATGAAAAGATATATTTATATTGAATTTCATCAATTTTTGATGAACTACAGGAGAACAGACAAGAAGGTGCTGAGAACAAGCTCCACAGCCCCATCTGTTGGCTAATGAAGCTCCCAAGCCCAGCCAATAATGGAAGTAGAACCAGTTCATTTTTTGGATAAAATTCCAGGTTTCACTACCACAGATCTATGGCATCTGTGCACCAATAGCAACCTTTACTATCCAAGCACATAGTAACTGATCTTCTAAGACACTTCTGTGATTTTTTTACTTATTTCCACTAAATTAGGCTGCATATTTTCTGAGTTAAAATCTAATTCCCTACCCTGAAGTGAAGATGCTACTTCTAGGATATGATAAGCAAATTAAGTTATGATTCAGACCCTAATGGCAGTTAAATTGTGTCACAGTCCCATTGAAATTTGGGTATCCTGCACTAAAATTTGGTTTATCCTGCACTAAAATACAGTTTCAGACTAACTACTGTCTTTTAAAAGCTCATCAGAGGAAAGAGAATTCATAAAGAATCTTAGTAATGCAGGATCATCTGACTCCATTATGTTCTTTTCAGTCCAAAAATACATTTTCCTTTCAAAGGACAAAATTCTATTCCTGTTCAGGCCACAGTCATAACAAACCATCTGCAGGACCTTTTAAAAGATATTGGCTGCTGGGCAGTTTTGCTCATTCATAGCTTTCCATCCTATTATTCAAAAGTCCATAAAATAAATGGACTCCCTATCTCTTATCTACAAACCTTCAGGACTGCTATGGTCAATAAAGCAGTTTTTCTGCAAGAAGGGCTACAGAACAAGTGCCCTTTATGCTGGAAACAATGGATGTATGCTAGGCTGGGGGGAATGGCTCTCTAGCTGAGATCTTTGGGACTTGGTAGCAAAGAAGCAAAGGGAAAGAGAGCTGCTGTGTGTTTAGATCAAAAGCTGAGAAGAGCAAAACAGACAAATGAAATGTGTAAGGAAAGATGAAAAGAGTCATGACAGGTCATGGATCATGTAGTGTTCCACTTATATTTATCTTTGACAAACTTTATTTAAATAGATTCTACACCCATATCATAGGGACATGCCAGAGAACAATACAAATCTAAGCAGTGACATGGCAGACAGGCTTCATCGTTAAACTCAGTGTTAAAAATAACTGAAGATTATTTTAATCCACTCTCTGATGTGCTGCAAATATATCCTACAGATGTGAAACTCACTAGAACAGTATTTTAGCATGTAAAAAAAGCATGGCATTGCTCTTTTATCTACTTATGGTGCTTACAGACAGTAACTGCTGAAAAATTATTAACATTGAGTATAACTAGCAATATGATGGAGTCTTCTCTGTGATGCTTTAGTAATAAGGTGCAGCCCTGTGTGGAATCAGTACCCCACAAATTATTATTTAAAAGTACTACAGAGGTGAGAAAGTAAATGCATTTCCAGATTATTTGCTGGAAAAATATAGAAACTCATGAATGTCTGTTAAGGTGTAGCTTAGAATTCTCAATTTCTCAAAGAGCTGCTCTTTAAACGTATTTTTATATAATTCTGTTTTTAATACACTTAGAATGGAGAACTGTTCTCAGATTTTTGTATAGTATATGAACTCCCCCTGGGGATTCTTAGAACCTTTGAGAGGGGATTCTGCTCCTTTCCCAGAGGAAGCACTTGCACTAGCTACCAAGGAACAGCAGAGGTCCTACAAAGGCAGCAGAGTACCCAGACTAGCAAGAGACAAAGGTTCAGATTGATTCTGGTGTTTGTTCTTCAATCCATAGGTTGGAAATGCCTTGTGTGTGCTTCATTCAACTCAGACACAACATGAGATGACTTTAAAACAATCAATCAATCAGGTAAGGTCCTTAACTTACCCCTCCCATTGTAATGCCATCAATAAGTGCCACATATGGCTTCTTGCAGGTGCCTGTAAAAAATGTAAAGGAAACAATCATTCATCTTTTTCAAGAGTGGACCTGTGCCTAGCTGCCACATGACAGGTTTCCCTACAACTTACTTCAGCAAGAGCAGCAGAAAATAAATGGGAATTTAAGCAGTAATCATATTATCTTACAATGAAGGTAGCTAATGTAATTCTTAAGTAATGAAAAGAAACAGCAGTTTCTGATTTACTGGATTGTGAGTGTTGTAAGAGAACATTGTACAACTATCAAACATTGGATTGCTTGTTGTCTGAGTACCTGACAGTTCAGCCAGCACAAATAGCTCTGTCTGATGTTGGGACACAGCAGATGCCCTTTCACCCCCTCTCACAGCCTGGATTAGGAGCACAGGGTGTGTTCCAGCCCTTCAGTGCTTTATTACAAAGCCAGAAGGATGGGTGGGTTCAGCCACAGCGTGACTGTAAATTCTGCAATGCAGGCGTGTTCTGTCACGGCAGCTCTTGCACACAGCCCTGAACATGGTGCAGGCAGGTTCAGTGACAATGTCCTGAATTGCCAACTTCATCTCTTGGCCCCTTTAGAAGGCAGAAAACTAAATCCCAATGCTTTCAATTACCATTCATGGAAAGACTCAGAACTTGACTGTGAATGAAACAGCTGCCCTGTATTCAGTGTTTTCAGGTCAGAATTACTGCAGATACAGGTATCCCCTGCAACCATGTTGTGAGTTTTTCTGTAACAACTATACAGAGCCTTGTTCTTAAAATAAACTATTTTAAAAGGCAGTTCAATCCTTCAAATCAGTAGTTACAAAATGTTAAGAGAATTGTATTTTGAACTTTGTTCTTACATAAACATCCAAGCTAATGCATGGGCTGTAGATGCTACTCCCTGAACCAAATTTCTACAGCAGCAAGCCCTTCCCATTGCAATGCTGTGACAGCAGCTTCCTGCTGTATTTTTTAGTTATGAAGTATAAGATATAAATAAATATTTTTAGCAGAAATCTCAGGCTTAAAGGAATACATTCATACTAAAGCTAGCAAAAATCTAGGTTTTGTAATTACATGCATGCATTAGAGATATTAAACAGCTAATTATTAAAAAAAATTAAAATATGGAAACAGACTTTTAAATTATGTACCCTTGCAACAGAATCATCATCAAGTTCAACTGGCAAGGTAATACTATTTTTTCCCCAACTATTTGAAACCTAAAACTATTTTTCTGCTTTGTATTGGTGAAGGAAAGAAAGGCACATGACAAGCATGCTCAGTCCTGAAACTCTGTCAAACAAAGCAAAAGTAACTTTTCAAGAATTACTCTATTAGCTGTGCTCTTCTGTCAATGCAAGCAACAGCAACTCTCCTCCTGTAGTGACTAAGACAGGATACCATATTTTAAAACTAAAACTGTATTCAATTAAAATATGTTTGGAGTAGTTTCTTCTCATCAAAACCTTCAACTCTTCACTTTTACCCTAAGGAATTAATATCTTTCTTTAATATACTTCACCCAGTGTCTCTGCAATAAACTAAGGCAGCTCACTCCTGAGTTATGCAGCCCTAGTCTTTCATGCAGTCTATTTAAATGGAAAGCATTCATATAATTTAATCTTTTGCTTTTTAACTGAATATTAATGATTTTCCACACATCTATTTTTACCTCAGGTCTTCTTTGAAGCAGATCAATGATACTTAGGGCAGAATTGCAGCATCTACAGCTAAAACTAATTCTCCCACAGAGGAAAGAGAATTAACCAGAACAATGGGATGGGATAAAGTAGCTGTCACAATAACTCAAACAAATGAAACACATTCTGCATGCAAGGTGTAAAATTGGGATATGTTATATTACTGCTATTGAACTTGGAAAAAAAAATTACTACTTCTCTGATGTTACCACAGTCTTTAATAGATCATCAAAGAGATGAATTTACATTTGAAGCCAATGTTATGAGAACTGTACTGTTTCAGACATTGCTGTTAACATACCAATGGCATTGTTCAGCCTGTATTCTCCTATGAAGAAATCTTGTATCAGTTTACCTCCAACTTTTCCCGCTTCTGTGATGGCTTAAGAGAAACAAAAATTCCAAAGATTACTGTAAGTTTAACAGAAAATACAAGTAAAAGAAAATAATGCCTCATAAGCTGGGTCTTTTCCTACAGCAAAGAGAGACCTACTTAATCCTGTTTTATTATATTTGAGAAAATTTGCTCAAAATTAAATATGTACATAAGTCTCAGATTTTATTTAACTGTATTTTGCTGGACACTGTCACATACTTGTGAGAGTATGGTCCATTTTCCAACCCCTCCTAATGTCTAGTACTCAATTGTGATATTTTTCATACCAACATTTAGAACAGTCACTTAAAACTGACTATTCTGAAGACTCTAAATACTAAAAATGAGAAGCAAATTAGAGCATGGCATAAAAATATCTTTTCATATATTGTAATAACAATAACCTGTGCTGCTTGTTTACCTACAGTCTACAACAATTTTGATAATTTTGACACTTTGGAGATTTCCTGCAGTACACTGCTAACAAATAATCACAGATACATTGATCACCCTTGTCAGATCTGTATCTAGCCATCTAAAACACTAGACACAAATTACCCAATACTATCAGAGCTACCTGTAGGGCCCTTTCTTGGAAAGAGACTGTCAGTAATGAAAATTTGGGAAGAGAAAAGTAGAGACAAGAACCCTCTCCTCCCAGAATGACTGGCTGGTATAATAATTTATTAATAAAAATGTAATTTTTACTCTTTTACACACTGTCCTGACAGTTGTCTCCTGACAAATACCCTGAATAGCATCTGCAAATCAAGGTGTCCTAAGAGTCAGCACAACTGATCTCTTACTCTTGTGTAGCAAGATTTTGCTTACCCAAGACACAGTAAACAAAGGAAATCAACACAAAGTGATGACTGGGAAAGACATCAAATGTTAAAGCGAGGATAGTCCTTACCTCGGATGTCACCCCCAGCACAAAAAGCTTTTCCTCCAGTTCCCTTTATAATTATTAGAAAAGTTTCAGGATCTTGCTCCCATGTCTAAAAAATAAGTAAATATTTCCACATAAGATTAAAATCTGTTTAGTGTCTATAACACACAATTCACTTTTTCAAAAAGCAGATCAAACCATACTTTAAAATAGATTGTCTTAAACTGAAGTTTGAAATCTAAATGTCTTTCTGCCACTTCTGCATCCTATTCAACCCTGAGAGCAGAGAATAGCAAAGCTGCCTTTCCTATTTCAGAAAAACACCTGAGCACAGCTCTCAGCCTCTGGAGAAAGGCAGCACCCACAAAACAGGGCCTGACAGAAATCAAAAATTGACACCTTTTCAGGCTGTGCTTCAAAAATATTTAATAAACATCAAAAGGCATCAGACAATTATCCAAAAAATATTGGTATCTACTGAATTTGACTCTGTGCATATGATAAATAGCATTATTAAATTAAAAGAGACTATTTTCATGCTTAAAATCACGTGGTACTTCACTAGCTTGTAGAAACAGTGCCTGCAAATCCATGAGTTCTCATTTATGGAATGACACTGAAAGCCCCCTGCTTCCTAGGGGCTGGCATCTTATTTTCAATCATGAAAATGGTACTGCACTCCTGATGGAAAATGGTGAGCACTGCTTGCTCTAAATTCAGTCCTGGCATTAACATGTGTGTGCATTTACCTATGAAGATGCTAAATTTAACTCTGTCTGACAGCCTGATCTTTGATGTGTCTTTTTCTAACTTGCTTGACTCTGCCTGGTTTTTCCCATGCTATAAATCTGAGCTCACTGTACTCACACAAACTTTCATGCTTTAAATCACTACACTAAGAAGTGTCAAAGTGCATTTTAGAACTGGTTTCAAATAGCACATATATAGTGGATGGGTAGAAGTGGAGCTACTAACCTTTAGTTGAGGATAGATTTTTTGGATCATAGGCAGATTTAGTGCATTGAGAGCCTTGGGTCTATTCAAAGTTATTACTCCTGCACCTCCTTTCTTTTCCAACAACACTTCTGCTGCTGAGTCTGCCTGCTTAGACATTTTCTGTTCATGCAAAAACAAAAAAATAAAGCAAATGTCATCAGTTAGGTAGCTCGAGTACATAGTTACAAAGTGTTTATGGAAATATATTCTCAAAAAACACATTACCTAGGATCACAAAACATGCATTCTGGAATTGTATGCTAACTTTTTCCCTCTGAACTTCTATTTGCATTTCCTAAACAGTTCTTTGGAAATTACTTTGAGTCTTTCAGAGTAATAGAACTTAGGCAAGTTTTTGGACCACACATTCTTTCACAGTAACATTTTGAGTTCAGTTAAATAAAATTTGCAACAGAGACACACACACAAACACAAAAAAAAACCCAAATAAAACAAACAAAAAATTCCCCACCCTACTAATAAAACACAAATCCATGGTTCCTTAAAACTGACATTCTGAAAATACTTGCAAAAATTAGAACAGCATATCCTTATTGGTAGTTTGACACTGCAAACCCAAATGTACACCCTGCTTTGTCTTCAAGTAACTTTTAACAGTAGAAAAGATCTCAACTATTTTCACACTCAAGTGGGATGATATTTAAGGAATTTACAGAAGCTAACAGAGAAACGATTTATAAATTAAAGAAATATCTATAAAGTAAAGCCAAAAAATTAAGCTTTAATTTACAGTATAATAGACACCTGTAACCAAGTGCTCAGAGATGTGGGCAATAAATTGCCTGAGCAATAAATGTCAGAGTTGAGAACCACTGTGTGCAGACACATTAGAAGTTGCATGTGCTGTGTGCCTCAGGGGGGTTAAAGAGTCCTGAAAGCTTCCAACTCAGTCAAACATGATGCTGTCCTTACCAAATGTTGAAATATTACTTGCAGTCTGTTGAGTGCCCTCAGCCTGAAAAAAATAAAAAAAAATTAAAAAACTAGTTATAACCATAAACCTGCCACATGATTCCCCAAATATCTGACTGCCACATTAAGCAAAGCAGTGGCAGAAAAATTTGGAAACACAAGTGCTTGACATTCACCTCATAAGAATCAATTAAATGAGGGCAAAATTTTGTTATTGAAACAGTTGGAAATTCTTTGCTTACTAGTAAATAAATAGCAGATACTAGTGTCAGCTACTCAGGTTTTCAAGTTAGGTCAAGTTAGGAGAACCTGAAAAATACCAGGACAGAGGGGTAGGGGATACAATTGACACTGTACGTGACAGCCTTTTTGCGAGCATGATTAAACTTAAACATTAAAAAAAAAACAAAACAAAAAAAATCAAAACCAAAAAACCTCATGTCAAAACCTTCGTCTATTTCCAAAAGCTTCAATGACACAACCTCGCCCTCGTGCGTACACATTTCACATACATTTACACAAGGTTTGCGTAAGAGCTTTTGCTTCTGTGGGTGACAGTAGGGACCCAGGCTGTCAAACTTGGTGAACACGCCACTGGTTTTGAGCAGTAATTGGTTAATTTTGAGGCTGTAATTTATTAATGACCACTGAGGAAGCAGAGCTGGAGTGAGAAACTTCACCTTTCAGCCACTTCAGCGCACAAACCCAGCCCACTCCAGTTAGTGTCATGTTAGTGCCGCGGTACACTACGCTGGTTTTTAATCGCACGCTTGTTTTTGAAGGTGAAAGTTAGCGAAGGCCTGGCTGATCTAGGCCCGAACTACAGCTCGCAGCAGCTGCGGGGCTGCGATCCCCGGCCGGCTCGGCCGGCGCTCCCCTCGCTCCCCGCGGCCGCCGCTGCCGCCCCTCAGGGCGGCCCCCGTTACCTGGGCAGCGCCTGCAGCGCCCGGCCCGCCATGGCGGCACCGCTCCCTCACCGGCTCCGCGGCACGGCACAGCGCGGGGGGGCGCATGCGCGGCGCTCTCCGGGGCACCGGGAGCGGCTCCTGAGGGGCGGCCGCCCGCTCGCCACCACGAGCAGCCCTTTTGCGCTAAGCAAGGCAGATCCTTACCGGAGCAGGGAAAGGGAGCTGCTCCCCGTGCTGGATACGGCCGGCTGGTCTGAGGGCATCTGGAGGTGCAGCTGCTTTGCGGGTGAAGCGAGCAATGCCGTGTGTGGCGGCAGTAACATCAGCCGTGGGGCTGGCTGCTCAAGGTGGGGAAAGCTCGCATTGCCAAACTGCCTTCGTGCACCGCAGCTGCATGCAGGCTGATTATTATTTCCAGCTGCAAGACTGGTTTCTTAATTTCTGCCCTCCCGGCTTCTCTTCACCTTTTGCACCTGAAGCACCAGGCAACCTGTACTGCCCCCGCAGCTGCTCACACACGGGCAGCGGGTGAGGTGGGATTAAGAATTAACATCCCACCAAGAACTGCTTATCCGTGAAGGTATATACATGGAGAACATGTATTTGTGTAAATGTAAATACATGGAGAACGTGTATTTACATTTAGAGCTAGCACGTTTACTGCCCCAACAGTAGCTACAGACGACGGTGAGCCCAAACACAGCCTGTGCTTTCAGCATAAATAGACTCAGAAACTGCAACTGTGAAAATTGCCTTTTAAAAAAAAAAATATTAAGGCACTTGAGAATTTTTCACGCTAGGGGTCAATAATGCAAAATTCACTTAGATTTCAGTAACTAAGACCATTCCGTGACTGGTTTTTTAGGCTGACACATGAGACTGCTATTGAAAAGACACAATGAACCATGGGGTAAATGATAATACAGTGCATTAGGCTGAAATGTAGCTTCATCACATCTTGGTGTAACAAGTTCTTAGCATCAGCTGCCTTGACTCATATTTGAATTTAAAAGAAAGAAAAAAAAAATCTTAAAATCTTTTAGCACATTTATTTTGCTGGAAGAAAAAAGAAAAAAAAACAACCAAAAGTCCTAGCTCTCAGAAGCACTTCTAGAGAAATCTCCAGAGGGCAACCTTGCTCTTTATTTCTAAAATGATTCAGCCCCTGCTTACATCAGCGTCATCTGTGTTGGCATTTCCGTTGCAGTGACTCTCAGAGTATATTAAATCTGGTTGTAAAAATTTTAATCAAGCTAAATAGGCACAAAAAAAAAAAAAAAAAAAGAATACAGAACATTTCTGTATTAACACAGTCTCAGTTTTCAGTCTTGTACAATGTGAACAAAAAATAACTGGGAACAGGACAAGAGGTGCTTTTCCAGGCACTGGGAGACTGTCTATGCAAACTGATTAATTGCAAGAATTCATTAGGTGATTCTGACTATTCAAACTTTCACCTACAGGTTATATGATAATCAATGATGCAGTTTATTGGTGTCATTTTGTGTGCACTATATCAAGTGCCATGCAATTAAATCTAAACCAGGCTAAATGACACCAAATTATCACAGTTGGCAAACCTGAACCCTGACTTAAATAATTATTTTTAAAATTGTTTTTGAGGATAACTCTGCAGCTCTCATCCAGGCATTACTAATTAGAGGGTTTGATAAGCAGGTAACATTTTTGTTTCTCATTTCCTGTGACTGGAAGTCTCTACATTTTACAGACAAATACAAAAAGAACTTTTCTGTGGGATAATCTCTTTGTTAGTGATGTTGTGAAAATGCAGACATGGGTGTGTGGAAGCTAACCTTGGGTAAGAGCAGGTGGAGGCTATTTGAGAGCCCTGGAAATCTCCTAATAAATTCCACCTGCACGTGGGTAAGGCTGTGATCAGGAATGACTGTATGGGATGTCTGCTTCTGGGGGTCCAAAACAGAAGCTGGTGATCTGATTCATCTTTCACTTATGCTGATTTTGATCTCTTTTCCTCCTGTCCTCAGTGTAAGTAATGGTGTAAACCCTTTGTATTCTTCCAGCTGTAGGTCTGATTTAGGACACAAGTGGGCCTCCTCCTTTGTAAACAATGAAGTAACAACAAGCCTTGCTTTGAGACAACTACTGATTTCTCTCCACGGTGCTGATATTGAATTTATATTTAATGTTTTCTTTAAAATCTTTCCTGGCCTGAATTTACCTACAGTTTTTTTAGGGGCAGAGGATTCCTAAGTGTTAGAAAATTGCCATTTTTCACAGCCATTTAGCTGACTGCAATCCTGTCCAAAAAGCACGTCAGATATCATCTTATTTTTCAACAGTCCTCCTGCACACCCCATTTTTTTCAGAATATCCAAGTGAAAATGCTTTCTAAAATGTAAATAAAAGACTTTTCTAAGTAGGATGTGGCAAAAGAGTGAAAATAATGGAGTTGCCTGAGAATGAGCAGAATGAGATGATCTTTAACCTGGGAGTTTATGGATTATTTTGCTGTTGGCAAAGAGGGCTGCACAATACTGGACCAAGCCAGGAACTGAGAGTGTGTAAGTGCAATAGCCAGAAGGATAAGCAGGTTGTAATTCCTCCCCCTGGAGAAGTTTCCTGGCAGCACCTTCAGCAGGTTTGAAAAGAGAAAACAATTTGCAGACTGTAGGAGGTCTGCAGAGTTGAGCAGATGTTTTCAGGTTTTGTTTCTGGTTTGGGTGGGTTTTTCTGGGATTTTTTTTGTTTCTTTTCCAGAAAAACATGTAACTTTAGCATGTGGGAGCTCTTGCTCTCAAGGAGGATTCCAGGAGCAGCTCAGCTGCATTCTGTGTGCCACCTGTTCAGCCCTAGTTAAACATTAATTTGTGCCTCACATTTGCCTCTGAGAGCTCCCAGAGTAGCTGACCAAGACCAGATAATAAATGGCACAAGTACTTCATCATGTCCCATGCTGCTGTTTCCAGGTTTGCTGTAAATCCAGTCTTTTCCTCTGCTGGTCTGACAGCTGGCATCTCATTTCTGTAAGTGTGGGGAGTGAGTGCATCCTTACAGCCTGTGAAGGTTAAGGGAAAACGAGTCTGTGAAGGTTTGAGGAACAGAATGGGGAAAATTCCAGTTCATGCCTGCTAACTGGTTATTACTGTGCTGACAAACAATCCTCACATTGTTATTTCTCAGGCCAGGCTCAGCTGACAGCTCTTGAAAACAAGTGACACAGGCTGAAATTTCCTCGTGCCAGCTTCGGTACATCATAGTAAAGGCTCAGGTCTGCAGTAGAGTCTTCCAGGGACATCACTGAGAGCAGAAATAGACTTGAAATAAGCAGAAAGCAAATCTGTTTCTTCACTCTCAAACAGCAGGCAAACCCAGAGAAGGACTGAAACACCTATGTAATATGGAGAAACAATTTTTTGCTTTTCTGTAACCTGAGTCATTTCATGTGAACAGCCTGCCTTCCCCAGGGCTTTTGGTCAGAGACCTTTCAGATCATGCATTCACACAATATCTGCCATCATAGATTTGGGATGAGGGCATGCAGCGGTGAATTACTCCTGTAACAAGAGAGTGTGAGGGAGGGAAAAAAAAATCAACTTTTCTTTTGCATCTTATCAGTGGGGAACTAGAAAGTGTTTGGAAAAGGCTGGAAGCAAATCCACAATGAAACTGTGTGCGCGAAACACTTTTCCTTTTCTTTTGGCCTCAGAGAGCACCGGGGGCGGCGTGGGAGTGGCTGTGTGCTGCTGCAGACGCTGCCGTGCCGAGGAGAGGATCCAGGCGAGGTCCGTCCGTCCGTCCATCCATCCAGCAGTGAGTTCCTCTCCTCCCACCAGCCCGGCTCAGACACAGCACTCGTGCTGCAGCCGCCCTGCCAGAGCCCCCTGGGTGAGACGGGACCCTGGGCAAACACCCTCCCACAGCTTTCTTCCCTGCTGCCACCAGCAATCTGTCACTCCTCTCCCCGAACCACCCTCCACCTACGTGCCGAGCCATAACTGTAAGGAACGCCCTCTTCCCTCCTCCTTTTCCTCCCCACGAGCCTGCTCTCCGTGGGTGAAAAATGCTGTCTTCCCGGAGATCTGGTCACCCCCGACTTTGGCTTTGAGACCCAAGCTGTTTGATACCTTTCAGGACCACAGCTTGGAAAGCCCTGCTCGCAGGTCTATTGTGTGCGTTTTTCAATTGCATATAATTGCACATGTGCAGGTGGGAAGGGGCTATTTGCTTCCCACTCGCTTCGATACGCCTCCCTTCCTAAGAGGACGGCTTCCTTCCCTTTCTGCTCTCAGCCTCCCACGCGTTTAGCAATGAGAAATGCTGCAGAAAACTGACCAGCTACCAACCCGCCCACCTGAGGAGGAGGAGCACCAGCAGCAGCAGCACATTTCTCTCGCTCTCAGCTTTTTAAACACAGTTAAAAAGAGCTGTGGCGTGGGTGGAAATAGCTGTAGGGAGTGTGTGTGGGAATGGGGCTAGAGGAAAGTGCATTTTTTCTTGGTAGGACAGTTAACTTCTAGTGGACCAAAAAAATACCCCTAAGATATCTCACTCCTGAGGGTGTCTTTGGGTGTATAATCAGTTCTTGAGTCTCCCAGGTCTGGAAAGGATGAAGCAGGGAATGAAGCAAGTGATGGCAGGGAAGCTTGCCTTCCAGCCTTCAGGAGTCTGTTAGGAAATGAGATCTGTATTGCATCTCGTTGTGTGATCACGTCTGCTGTTCTGCTCTCAATGTGTGTGTGCTTGATTCTGTGAGAGTCAGAGCTGCCTGTATGTAGGAAGAGAAAAAGGCATGTGGTTTTCACACCATGTGGGTCTGTATTTCAAAATACTGTCCCTGTTGGACCTCTTGAAATAGCACTGTCCCAGAATATCAGTTAATTCAGTATTTACTCAGTGTGCTTCTCCACGAAATTAAAATCAAGCTTATTTGTGTTAACTGGTTGTTATTTGAGGTGCTCTGCTTGTATTACATGAAAATAGCAGTGGAACTAGTAAGGAACTATACACTGGTATGGAGTGCAAAGTGGTAGTGCTGTTTCTTAAGGAATCTCTTTGATAGACTCCAAGAACCAAGGGTCCTCAACAGCTGTGGGTTTCTGACTTGGTTTGACTTAGCTATCTGAAACACAGATTTTACAATATATAATCCCCCTCAGCATTGTCCTCACAGGAGTAACCTGCACACATTCTTTTCAAGCCAAAACTCTACCCATGCATTGGTTTTGACTAGATTTCTCACAGCATCAGGCCTTCCATATATGTTACTGATGCAGAATCTCATATCAGGATGTGGTCTTTAATGATTCACAATAACAGCCACATAATGAATTTGACTCTGAAAATACTGGAGATACCTGGAAAAAATTATTGTGCAGAGCATGTAATTTTCTCCTAGTGAGGAGAAGCCTCAAGCCTGGGAACTGAGCTCACTGACTTCAGTGCCTTCCTCCACAGCCTGTCTCCTGTAGCTCTGAAAATTTTACCTTAGCATTGGAAGGCAAATGTAGGCATAACTTTTAGGCTCTGAAACAAAGAAAGTTATGAATAAGCCTAATTAACACATTTCTATGTGACACAACAGACAGATCAGCTGATGGACTTGTGCTAGCAAGAGGTGGAGCCCTATCAATGGAGATGTAACTTTAATGGAACTAATTATCCTGGTGTTTTAAAAGTCTTATTTATGACTAGTGAATAATATTTTAAATGTATCCTTCTAACCTTCCACTGAATCTTATGTAGCTCATAATTACAATCCACTGGAATTACATACCCAGCCTGAGGAGGAACAATATTCCAAATATTAAGTTCATGTCACTTGACTCATTTACTTTAAAACATTGCAGCAATTCCTTTGTCAGCAGCATTTTGAAGCACTGTTGGCTTGCTTGTAATTCTACCTCGTATTTAGCATTGGTTCAGTTAACTTTGGAGGTAGTGCTTTTCCTACCTTTTATATCAATGAATGTACATAAGATTTTAAATGCAGATTATATGCTTATCTTGCCAACTACCATTAGCCTAATTTTCTTCTTTTATGATCTATCTGTTGTGGTAGAATTATATTACTCGAGAAGCAGGAAAAAAAAAAGGGAAAAATCACCCAAACATTTAAAATCATTGAAAATCTATTTTAGGAGCTCAGTCCTGTATAAGATTCCTCTCGGCCTCCCTGTTCTGTCTGTTGTTCAGCTGGATTGTCACACACTTTGGTCTTGAACCATGTGCCTCCTTCTCAGGGGTCACAGTAAATGACTAGTTACCTATTTTGTCTCCATCAGAATCATAGTGAATTAAGGACAAAAGCATTTGATGCAAATTAGTAGCTTTCTGGCACACCAGGGAATTGAGCACCTCAGATGTTTATTTCAAGAATTTGTTACTCTAAATTGAAGTGAGGCTCTTCAGCAGAGCAGTTTGGCTGACAGTGTGACAGTAAGTATCTTATTAAATGGATGTGGTGTATTCAAACCTTTGTGTTTCTAGTCTGGCTCCTCACACAAGAATTATTTTCACTTTAAAATAACTGCATTTTGTTTTAAAAGTCAATATTAAGAATATATTTCAAAATTTCTTTGTTTTGTTTCATCCTGGAGTACAGTGAAAACTGTTGGTAAAAGAATGACTTGAACATGGCCTATGGAAAGATATCTCAATGCCACAAATGATGCAAAGGACAGCAGAGCAGAATGGAAAAACTTAATAATGAGAGAAAAAATGGGTCAGTAGAATAAACAGAGGCCTTTAAGCTATCAAATAAGCATCTATCACTCACTGCTGCAGATATATTCTGTTCAAAGTATAAATTATTTGTGTCCAATATGGGGTAATCATGAGTTTCAATGCAACTCAATTTATCAGCTCTGTGTGTAATGATTAACCTGACAGAAGGTTGTGTAGCCAGTCAGAAGGAGAAGTGTTTGTCTTTGGGGTTTTTTTGTTTTGTTTTGCTTTTTCAAGGAAGAAATATGGTCACCCTGGATCATAAACTTGCAATGGCAGTGACAGGGACAGAGTACTTGATTCCTTGAGCCCTTATTGAGTGGATATACTTCCCTAGGGATTTAGTGCTCAGTGAAGAAAGGCAGTGCAGCTGTGGCAGGGCACAGCTTAGATTTAAATTGTTCCAAAGGAAATACATGATTTCTAGTCTCATTAGCTCCTCTCTGTAATGTCAGTCTTGCATCTGCTCCATGGGTTTCATGGTGCCACTGGTTCTCCTGTCCAGACCCAGACAGTCCATCACTCTGTGTCTCTGCAGTAGCAGGCTCATGCTGCTAGCAGCTCTGCATGGGAACATATACAATTATTTCAGAAATAACATGGAACTCAAGGTGATTGAGTCATACTTTGACACACCTCTGTCTGCCAAGAAAAATGCAGGCACTCCCTCATAGAGCTGTTGCTAAGAGCACTTCTTCAGGCTCTAGGAGTGAGAAGGTGCTTCATTGTACAGTTAACTGCAGGAGTTAACAGCAGGGTTTCAATCTGGGACCTGCACATAATAAAAGCATGTAATTAAAGGCTGTGCTTCTGCCCAGGAGAAGTTGCACCATGTAGAATTAGTCTGAGACACTATTCTGTAAATGTAAGGCCTTTGAAAAGTGATTTTATTGGCATTTATAGCTTAAAAATAAAGAACAGGAAGCTCTGGCCAGTGCTAAGGCAAAGCATATTCTGTTTGTTTTATGCTAAATTTAAATAATTTTGTAAGAAAGCAGAGACTTTATGTAAAATAAAAAAAAAGAGAGAGAGCAAGTAATTTTCAGTTTGAAATGTTAATAGATTTTTTTCCCCATGACTGAGCAGGAGAATGATGAAACACACTTGAACTGTGCATTTCCTTTCCTGTGTCACCACTAGCATCCCTTAGCTTTTGTGAGCCTTTTGGAATATTCACCATTGACCAGTTCCCTTCCTGGTAAGAGACAGCTGAATTTTGCAGGTACAGCTCTCTGTCACCTCAATTACAACAGCAACATACAATTTTCAGCATATTTTGAATAGTCTGAAGAAGCAGGCAATGAGAAATTCCTTTGTTGCTTTTTCACTCTTCTGTTTTAGTTCTCCCTTCTGTGAAGTAAAGAAAGTCATCTGTTTCATTGTAATAACAACATTAACCTTTTAGATGACACAGTAGGACACCATACACTGGTGATAACAAATGGCATCTTGTCATTGCTCCTATTGGTGAGCTAAAACATAAATATAGTTTATCTGTATGTTTGCAGTGCATGTACCAGTAAAAAGCCACATAGCACAATGACCCAGGATCATGGGATCCAGAGGAAGAAGGTTCAGATGCTTTGAATTTCTGTGCTGCTTTACAAATCAACACATGGAATATATTTTCCAGTTATATCTTAAAGAAAACTGTTATAAAATGATATTTAAAAGGCTCTGTGTCACAAGGGATGTATGTTTTTGCTTTCCAAGCAAATAATTTGACCATGGCTTCGCTTGTGAGCCTGTAACTCTGCCACCTGTTACCCAGTTCTGCAGAAGGCAATGAGCCTATTTTTTTAGCACAGGACAAACAAATCCTCCATGTCCTAAAATGTGCTCACTCAGCCACACTCCTTTCCACAGGAGTCTCTCAATTTATCTTTTCTTCTGAGGAAATTTCCCACCTAAGAATTTCCCACCTTCTTTACTTTTTAAGTAAAGAAAATAACTTAGTATTTATATTTACAGAAGTAAATATAAATACTCCAAACTCCGTCATGTTCCCCAGTATGTCATTTCAGGTGGTTGTAGGGTATTTGCAATGATCTGTCTGTTTCCCAGGGACTCATTTGCTTTTGTTAGTTATTCACAGCAATCAGTCACGGCGCTTGTAGGTACCATAATTACTCACCACAGAATGACTGCAGCAAGGGGCTGTGACTTTGTCACTGCAGAGTAACAACCAGAGCAGCTCTCTCTGGAATATGTGTCATCATTCTGGGAGGTGAAGGAAAACATTCTCCCTTCAAGACGTGACTTCAGCGCCCAGAAACCTGACTGCAGTGACCCCCCCTGTGTAACCTTCACTCTTCCAGGAGGAGGAACTCTTTGCAGATCTGTTAGAATCTTTCACACCTATCTAAGACTTAGAATGTGAGTACTGTAGACTTATCTCACAAAAAAAAAACTATAGTTCAGATGTGTTTCTAAAAAGATTTAGCTCAGGAAATAGCTAAATTGAAACTGTAGTTTTGCTCAGTTTCTCTCTCCCTTTGCCAAACAGGCCTGGGTTAATTAGTAACCAACTTTCCAATATCTATTTCCTCCTCTTGCACCTTCTCTGTATGAACTGTGTATATTAGTTCAGCCACTGTTGTTGCAGGATCACCCTCACCCTGCTCAAGTCCAAAGGTTTGCCAGTTTTGTTTAGCTCATAAACTTAAAGATGAGTAAGATAAGTCAGGTTTTGTAAACTAATTGCTGCATTGACTTAAAATTTGTTGCTGCTGAAGCAGAATTTAAAATATATTGCAGTCTGAAGTATTTGAAATTCTTTTCCACTATTTGAAACACTAGTTTATGCTTAAGTGACTAATTTAGGAAGTGAAACATACGAGGTAGACAGACAACCTATGTACATTTATGTCTATCTACATTTTCATTTTTGCCAATGAAAATTATAAATAACACAGTTTCCTGGAGAATTTTCAAGACAGAAGTCTTACTTGTGAGAGTGCTGTCTGAAGGGTTTTTAGGCATCAGGAGGGCTGATTCACAATTGTACTCCACAGTGTTTAGTTTAATTGTTTAACTTTTTTATTCCACTTCAACCTGAAGAACAAAACCCCCCTACAGTTTCGAGCTGATGGCATTTGCACTCTCTGTAGTTATGTTATTCATCACACATGCTACAAAGAAAGAAGGAACTGAGACCTTGGGCTTTCCTTAACATTCCCTGCTGTTCCTGCTATCAGTGGCCAAGGCTATGGAAGACAAGGAACATTTGAGTACTGCTTTTGTGACTTGGATACAGCTGATGACAAGGAGGGGCCAGCTGCTGATAGCTTGCTCTGGCTTCTCCTTCTGTCACTCAGGTAGGAAATGCTGCTACTTTAAATAAATAAGAATGGCTCTGCCATTCTGGAATAGCAAAAATTCTTTCCCAACTCCACATCTGCAAACAATTTTTTAGGCAAAACATGAGGATTAGTGATATTTACTACATGGAGGCCATCAGAACTCATGGGCTCATGAAACCACCTGTGGCCCAAAGGAGAGTTGCAAAACCTTTAAACATTTCATCGTAAGAATGTAAGATATTTTGAAAAACTGAAGGGGAAATAAATTGTGATACAAAATTGTTGAGAACTATTAATTTATTGTTATTCTAGTGTCTTTTAGTTGTTCCCCAGAATATTGCAGGTCTTGGAAACAAAAAATCCAGTAACCTGGGGATTTCTCTTCTGTGCACGTTCCTTTGCTGATATTTGACAAACCTTTAGCATCCACAGTATCTTTGCAAGTTTTGGACAGGTGTCCTTGTAGCTTCATTTGATGTTTCATTTTCTATGTATGAGAAGAAAGATTAAATGAATTTGCCTTCTCCTAATTCAGGACTTTTTAGATCTGTTATATCCCTGCTAATTAGCTTCTTTATCTGACTAATGAATACTGGACTACTCAGCTGCTCCAGGCAGAGAAGTCAGTCCAAAGTTCTGAGCATCCTTCCTGGAACCTTTCTAACACTAATCTATTCCTTTTGAAAAGAGGAGAACATCCTGATTTTTTTCCCTGTAAATCTTACAAAATCTATTTCAGAATTTCTCTCTGTGTGAAAAAAATCAAACCATATATTATGCTAAAATAGAATTATTCCTTACTTTGCAATTGGTTTTGCACGTATAATTAATGTTTTTTCCTCCCTCACAGGTGCTTTGACAGTTTTGAACCTTCTGGTAACAAAGAGTTAACAGCATGCTGTAGCAATACAAGAAGTCCTCAGGGAGCTAGGTGGTACATCTGAAAAGCAGATAAAATCGTCTAACTCTGCAGGCAACAGGCCTTTACTCAACTATTTATAGAGCTATTTATAGGGGAAGAGAAGGGAAGGAAGAAAAGGAATTAGTAAATGACTTTTAAAAGTACAGGTACTTAGAATTCATAGTTGATGTGCTGATTTAGGAAGTCAGGAGATACAGAAAAAGGGTAAGGAGTGTTAATAGTGTTACATAGACAAAGACTATTTTTTTCCTACTTTTGTTGCCTTCCTGTGTTTTGGATTTTTTTTTTCTTTTCCCACCCAGCCATTTCAAAGGCATATCCTTGCAGTGACGCATCAGTTTTCTGTCTGCTTGAGGTTTAGAAATAGCTGAGCTGTTATAAATAGATCACAATCTGCAGGAGACTAAGACAATGGAAATCCTGTAAAAGCCTCACTGAAAAATTTAGAGGTGGATTGGGATTCCAGCTGTCTCCTAGAGCAGAAGTGCTCCGTTTGGAATGCTTTATCAGCCAGCGCAGAGGAGCCGTGCTGCCTGTGCAGCAGGGGAGAACAGCCAGGTGCAGTCAGGTGGCGCTTTCGGTCACGGTGCCGAGCACAGAGCCACGTCCAGCCCCTGGGAGCTCCCAGCTCAACGACGGGAGGAGAGGGCACTTTGCTGTTCCTCACTGCAAAGCTAAAACACCGCAGGCAGTTACTCTTTTATGCACCGTAGAGACACTAAATCACAATGTTTAACTTCCACCACGGCTTTTCTGGCAGTACTTGTGTACTCCGAGTTGATAGCATTCATCAAGTTTGCTCCCTTTTTCCACTTTGCCTCCAAAACACCTTTAGTGAGGTGCCATAGCATATGGTAGAAAGCTTGACCTTGTCTAATAAGGCAGTGAAAAATTCAGAACTGGGAAGCAGTTCAATATCTCTTTGTTTCTGTTTGAGAAATTCCTTTGTAAGGTCATTTAGATCCTGCCAACACTTCCAGACAGACTTTGGAAAAATGAGTAGCTGTCCTGCACTGAAACCTGATACCTGGGATTGGGGTTGTCCCCCAGCCATATACAAATACCTGAGGTCCATTTTCTTATGCTTGACTATATAATTCTCTTAAAAAACCCGAGAAAGATGCTTTGGTAACTATGGGTAAAATAAGACATTAAGTGGAAGGAACAAACTTTCTCAAAGGTATGTTTCAGCCTTAAAGAGGAGCTGCTTCTTTAAATCAGGCTATATCACAGTAGCTATATCATGGCAACTAGATTAAATAAGCCGTCCATTCTCAATCCTTGCCAAACACAAACCACTAATGTAGTTCCTGGTCTTTGCCTGAAGTCTGACCCCAGTTGTTGAAATAGAACTTTAGGCCATAACACACTGCACAGTCGGGTCCTTCAGACCTAAATTAGCATTCTGTTGAAAACTAAGCACTTTTTTTTCACTGTCAATAATTTTGTTTCCAGGTGAGGAAAAGAAACACTGCTGTGGAAGAATCCAATGAATTTATTAATGAGCTTGGTAAGTACGTAGCTATTAATATCTTCTGAGATTTTGTTTGTCTTATTTTTATCTTCAGTTCCAGACTCTGAAATAAACAGATGTTCTGAAGCTTTCCACTGAGAATACTACAATATGCTGATTTAAATACATTGTGATAACTGGGATATTGTAGGAAACAAGTAAATAGCTGTGTACATTATTTCTGAAACAATTTGTACCTTTACATTAAGCACTTTATCTAATTTATATCTCTCTAAAAAGAAAACATCTAAAATATTTCTTGGATGTTATTAAAGATTTTTCTTTGCAACCAGAAAAGAGAATATAAAAATTGAAAAAAATACATAACTTTGTCCTCTAATAATATTAGAGAGCATTAAATATGCTATTATTATTCCATGGCATGACTGGCAATATAGTTTACCTGTCCTAAGCACATTTTCGTAGCTGAGTCCTTCAATTTGTCAAAAAGTTTCTATTTATTTCACAATCACTTTTCATCAGAGATACTGCTTTCAGTGCCAGTGTAACTGAAGTCTTTGGCAATCCTCTTACTGAGACTTAAGTACTCAGGTCCTTTTTTCTTTGCAGTGAGGATATCATCTCGAATTTGAGAAGGGCATCAGTAAATTGCTCATTGTTTTCACACTTTGAAGGGAGGGACCCATTTGAAATACATCTAGAAACCAAATTCAACTACTAGTATTGTTTGGATGTTCTCCTGTTAACCAAGAAATTAAGAGATCAACCCATCAGTTATGTTGGAGGTCCTGAGAGGAAATGCAGAACAAAAAGATCAATATGCTTTCTGGGAAAAGAGGCTAGATGGCTTGGCTAACTGTGACTCCATTCTGTATAAAATATGACATTTACTGCTTTTATTTATACTGAGGCAAATTCAGCTCTAGAGAGATTCAGATGTGAGGCCTCTGAAATCAGCAGCTAGCCTCGGTCTGAATTTGGTGCAGTGTGTTCCTCAGTACAAAAGATTATTTCCCTGCTAGTGTCAGTTAAATTTACAAGTACTAAACAAAAATACCTTAGTCTTAGTTCAGGTTTACAAAGCTACATTGTAGAAAATAGGAATTTAAGCAGGGAGATAAGACTACATGGCTACACTTGCATCTGATTCAAACAAAGAAACAAAAACCAGTTCAAATGAAAAGTGCTCTGAGTTATCACCATTTTTTTAAAGCCATATAAATTGTGAGAGCTAGTCCTTTTAATAAAAAGAGAAGAATATGTAGTTCTATATAAAATCAGAAGTCATTTTCTTGAATAGTCTTTCCATATGTAGAAAATGGAACTTCAATTTAAATTTCTTTTGGTCAGGGAATATTTTGCCATGCAATGGTATGGTGCTTCCTTTAAAAGTTATTGTCAGAAATGTAATGTTTTTAAGAGCTGAGAACTCAAATTCTCATTGTTATTGCTCATAAGCCTCATAAGTTATTGATTATTAATTAGGAAAGCAGAGATATCTGGCCCTATATGCATTTCTTTTGTGGATGTAAAGGACAATAACAGTGAAGAATTTCTTGCTGCAATGCTGGTGTTCAACCCCTTGCTCTCAGAGGGGATAGAAGTAGTTCTGGGGATCAGAGAGAAGTGGTCAGTTTGCTGTCCCTTGGTCACATACCTGCAGTCATCAAACACATGAGGCTCAGGAGGTACTTGGTACACTCAGAACACAGCAGCATAACAACCATACACTTGTTTTACTAAAGTCATGTAGAAGTAAGGACTCATTGTGCAAGGACATAGTGGGCAGAGGAGGTAGGAGGATGTGTCACATTTTAAACTGCTTTGCCTGCCCTACTCATTTTGCATTTTAATTTTAACATTTCCAGTGTTTATTTAGAATAAGATGTACAAGTATGTGGGAGCTACCCTTTAAAGTTTTAAAAGTTGGATTTTTTTCTTGGGACCCCAGAGGGTCTAAATAGATCCATCTCTAAGCTCTGGCCAGTTAAGCTTCCTTCCCTCTGTGAAGACAGGCCAATGCAGAATTCATTGCAGGTTCAGTGGATAAATTGCATAAATTGTCTCTAGCTTCTGCCTGGGCTATGGGGTCAGCTGGGCTTTGCATGTTTCCCAGTCTGGAGGGTCATGACAGGATCAAGGACATCATATTTTTGCACCTATTCAATGGCATTAATGTCATCAGCAGCCCAACTTAAACATTTATTCAGTGGACAGCAAAACCAATGAAGTTCTATTTCCTATGGGTTTGTGTATTTGTATTTTTACAACTGCAAATTCCTTGCACTACCTTGTGTCACCACTTTAAATGTCTCACCTGTTTCCTCCCCTTCTTCTCCAGTTCCCTCCTCTATTCCCTTACCTGCCTCCAAATTCTTCACTGCTGCTCAGGCACAAGGAGTGATTCACAAAGAGTGATTCACTGAGCAAATGGACACTGGACACTGTGGAGTTTCTGCCCTGGAATTTCCTCCCATGGAGGGCACTGTCCTGCCTTTCTTTTCTGAACTATGTTGTAGGAACACACTATGCTGTAGGAATTTAATATTTGTGCCCACCAAATTTAATATCTGCCAGTGGGTTCAAAGGTCTTGAGTTGAGGAAAGGTTCATTACCGTATAAGCAGACACCATGCAAAGACAAATCTGAATTCAAGGGGAAAAAAAGGCCTATCTAGTAGGAAAAAATTGGTGTATACACACAGAGTAAAGATAGTCACAGTATGCACAGTTTCTGTCTTTGCCTTTGTGCATTGCTCTCCCTTAGCTAATGAATGTAATGCTTTAAAAGTGTTAGATTAAAATTCAGAGGAAGTGAATACTCTGTTTGCCTGCCAAACCAGACAGACCACTGCACTGGTTGTCTTGCTGGCTGTGAATATTTTGTCCTTGGTTACCATAAACATTGCTGCAGCTGTGCCTGATTTGCTGGTTCACTTTGGTGACTGTTTCTTAGTTCCTCTGTTGGGATTTTTCTCTAACTGGTAACATAACTGCTTTTAGTCTTTGAAGAAGTAAGGAAAAGTCACACTGTTCCTCATACTAATTTAAAAATCTTCTCAGATTTACCCTGGGATATGTACAAACTGTTGTATTATAAAGAATTTCCACAAGAGGAAGAAAGGAATGTCATAGCTGCCTTAATACAATGCCTCTCCTAGCAAAGGATTGACTATAAAAGTAGTTTTCATCTTATGCAAAATATATTAAAGGTCTCATGGAAGGAAAAGCTTTTCTGTTGGCTTCATTGTATTCTGGAGCAAGTCCTAGCAGCATAAATCTCACCTTCACCTTATCTTTCTAATCTGACTGATGTAAATGATTGATTGTTTTTTGGCTGAGAGTTAAAAGCTGCCAAAGGACAGTAGAATATTTTATATCAACCAGAAGTTCTTGATTTCAAAGTACAGTTCCAGCTCATTAAAGAAACCAGTAAGTTTTTCTAATCATGAAAATTTAAGCTCCTAGAAACTATATTTGCTTTATTTCCTCTCTAACCTAAGGAACAAATCATGGAGTCAGCTGACACCACCTTGTCCTTTTCAAGCAAAGTCTCCTATAAGTCTGCATAGTCTGCTGGTTAGCCATGTGCCATCCTAGCAGGTATTTGTAATTAATTTTGTTTATTTTACTTTTAAAAGATAACTAGTTTGCTTTTTCAGTTTATTTGGTGCTTTCTTTTAGACCTTAAATTTGGTTCTTTTGTTTTTAAGCCATTAAACATTTGTAACTATTTCTGGCAAGCATTCTCACCATAATATATGGTAAAGTTGTATGGAGAACACAAATCAAAATCTTTATAAAATAACATGTGCATTGAAATAAAATCCCACAGAAATCCAAAGGCATGGATAAGTTAACCCAGGTGAGTGTTTGTAGTACAGAGGTTTTATATGGCATGTTTATGTACAATTTATATTAATTTTTGAAAGTATTAATTCTGAATTTTCGAATAGCCAGTGGTCACGTACATATTTCGTAGTGTTACTGTCTTAGCTAAGAGAAAAAGATTCTATTTTGGTATATCACATTTTTATATCCCATTTTACTGTCATTCAGAGCTTGAGGTTTTTGAAAAAGAGGTATTTCAAGAATTTGAATGTATTTTACACCTGACTCAGCTTTTTGTTTTGTTTCATACTAGCAACTATTTAAAGAAAAAACCCAACTTTATACTTCAAGTAACTTAAAACGACATTTCCTTTTCTCTGAAGACTGCTTTGACTAGCAATATTTGTGATAGATACATTAGGACAGTTTGTGAGCAGTGCAGCAGTTTGGCCATTTTTCCTAATCCTCATTTTCATAGCTGAAAAAACTCTCTGAGCAAGTGTAGTAATTTGTAACAGGCTGCAATCCAGCTGTTTACACACAGCCTGGCTGAAAGAAATAACCATGCAGAGCCCCTGCTATGTTCAGTTCTGCCCAGGCTAGAGCAGCTTGTCAGGCTGGAATAATCCTGTTCTGTGCTCAGAACAGCAACACTCACCTCACCATACTTAAATGAGGATGGATTGGGCTTTTAAACTCAGTAAGAAACCATTTTTATATATATAAACATTGTACATCACTCTTTATTGGTTATATTCTATTCTCTGGTCCTCAATTGTAATATCTTGTTCACCTAGCAGGTTATGCAGCAGCCTACAAAGAAATGATATGTGTTTGGTCTTGATTCCATCTATTCAAAGAGTGTTTAAATATTTCATTTTTTAACAATTTTATTTAGGAAATGACCCTGGCACCTATGAGACCAAGTAGAAGGAAGGGGGATGATTACAATGCAAGTGTTTAAAAACACAGCTACAATGAAAGGAAAAACACAGCTGCAAACAAGGCTGCAGAGGATGGTCACATTCCTAGTGTGATGGGCAACAGTGACGCTATCAGAGATTAGAGAAAAACTGCTTTTAAGACCTCAGTAAATGTAGTATGTGACTACAAAGATCTGCTTTTCCTTTTCAGTTGACAAACAATGACTGCAAATTATTTGAATTACATGTTCTCCCTAAAAGCTTTTCTAGTAATTTGCCAGAATAGTCTCCATCAAGACGAAATAATTTTGTTTGGAGCTTAGATCTGGTTTATTTACAGTGCCATTTTGTAGTAAAAGCCCCACTACATGAGCTGATAATTGTCTGTCTCTGAATTCTGCAAGATTACAGGAGGCCTGCACTCCTGGTCCCAGACATGGTTTCTCTTTGTGGTTAATTAGCCGTGGGGGAGATTCTCAGAGATGATGAGTTCTGAAAATCCTTCCAGAGACAGATGATAAACAAGCCTTCTCCTGCCCCAGGTCACCTCCCCTAGGAAATTCAGCTTCTGTCTCCTGCCTCCTTCAGGAGAAGCCTTTACTGTGGAGGTAAGCAGGATGTTAATGGGACGCTGTCACACACACAGACCGTGCCCCGTTGGTGTGTCGCCGTGGCAGGGGAACAACCTGGAGAGAGCATTGCCTTCCACCTGCAATCCCTGCACTTCAGTGAGAACTAAATTAAGTGAGTCAAATGCCTGTCGTGTTTCTGTTCCTGTTTGTCTACCTCAATCATGCAAACTTGTAGTTTTCTCTCAATTTCTTCCCCTGGGCAAAATAATGCAAATTATGTTTTATTCTTTGAAAAAAGGGGGATCCTCCCTCAGAAAAGGGAGGTGCGAAATAAGATGCAAGTAGTGATGTGTTTGTTCTGTAGTATCTCAGTTAACGATGTCTGCAATCTGTCCTGGGCAGGAGCTGCCGTGCTGTGCCACTGGGAGGGCTGGCCAGTGGAGCTTGTTCATTTTATCAACCTGCTTGGAATAGGTCCCAATGTGAACTCTTGTGTAAAGAGCACCATCATTTAATCCTCAAACAGCTTCAAGACCTCCTGTTCGGTTCACGGCTGATGAACACCCAAAATCTCTGGCTGGCCTTTCACTTCGTGACTATTCTCCTTCTTTCGTTTAACATCGCTGACCTTTTATATTGCAGCACGACTCAGCTGTTGCTCAGGAGTTGCCCTCTCTCCCTTTTTCTGCCTCAGTGATTAGCGTGTGGGGAAGTTTATGTTGTTGTCATTTTAAACATTTAGGGAATTTTATTTGTGTGCAAGTCTAGAAGCAGTGTTATCGAAGAGGTGATGCCAGTGGCTGTGAAAGGCACTACGGCAATTAATTCTTTATGCTGTAATACGCGTTTGGGACTTGTGACGCGCAGGAAGCGCTGTGAATGTCATTCGGCTCCTGGGGCCCAGGACGCTGCCCAGGCAGTGTTTTTAAGCGCAAGGCCCCACCGTGTCCCAGCAGAGGTGCCGGTGCCGCCACCCGGCAGCCGTACGCGGCCGTGAGCGGCCCGCGCAGGGAGGGCCGGACCGAACCGGGCCTGGCCGCCGCGCGGGCCCCGCGGAGGCGTTGCCGGGCGCTGCGCGGCCCCCCCGCGGCGGGGCGGGGGGCGGCTCCGTCCCTCCCCGCAGCGCCCCTGCGCGGCGGCGGCGCGGCCCGGCCGGGGGGGCGGGAGGTGCGCGGAGCCGCCGCCCGCAGCAGCCGCGGCGGCAGGGAAGGGGCTGCGATGCTCCCGGCCGAGCGCCCCCCCGGAGCCGCCCCCGGGCGAGGTGAGTCAGCGCGGCCCCGCGGTGCGCGGGGGGCCGGGCCGGCAGCCGGGGCCGCCCGGCGGGGTGCCGCCGCCTCCCCTGCCCGCGCTCCGCGGGGACCGGCCCCGCGGGGCCGGCTGTGGCGCACCGGGATGGGGAGGCCGTTCCCCCCGGTGTCTGCCCCGGCACCGGCTGCAGCGCCCTCCCAGCGGGGCGGCGGGCCTCGTCCCCGCAGCCGCCCGGGATGCTGCTGCCCGTGGGCCCGTACCGCAGCTTCTCCCCAGCGGCGTTTCCTGCCGCGCCGGGGCCGGTCAGCTGCGCCTCCCCGGAGCCGGCCGGTTGTGTCAGCCTTGACGGGTGCCGAGCTCGGTGGGTGCCGGCCCGCTTCTCCTAAGCTCAGCATCGTGGTTGAAGCGTGCTGCGGCCGAGCCGTGTAACACCCCCTGCCCTCCCCGGTGACAGAGTCGTAGTCCCGGAGGTGGCCGGGCCGTGTCCCACGGGAGCTCCTGCACAGGCATCCCCGCACTTCTCCTTGCCGCCAGCATCCAGGCGTGGCGTTACTTGTGGCTGTCACTCGGATCCACAGCCCTTACATCCTTCAAATACCGTGGGGTTTAGTAAGCGGGCTGTCGGTTGCTCGTCTGTTTATTGGAACAAGCGTAGGAACAGATACTTATTTAGGGAGTCAGCGTTGAAGGTGCCATAGCTGCTACGGATGCCTGTGATGTTCTAAGTTAGATGGAGTTTTAAATCCCTGTCTGTTTAGTGGCTCTAAAGTTTTAGCAGCAGACTCTTTTTAAATCTTCTGTTAATGAAAAAGCGCAGTGTTGAGGAGTGATAACATGGTTGGATAACCTAGCACAGAAGAGAACAGCTGAATAAACATAGTGCTGAAGTATTTCAGTAAAAACTTCTCCAAACATTATTACATTACTAAGATGTATTAGGTCTTGTTGTCCACTAGTTGGTAATGTCCAAGGAAAGAGATTACAAAATGCTAGTTTTCTAGCTTGGTTATTTTGTGTGTGTTTTTTGTTTCACTGGTTAGAAATAGACAAAGGTGACATGTATTTTGTTGTTTGTATTCTCTGAAGACCCACCAAGGAATAGGCGAAAAGAAAACAATCATCCCTTTAAGGGTTAGTATTTGTGGTAGTAGTCACAAGTCCAGTAAAAATCATAAGAAGACTTTAAAAAAAAAAATCAAACAGGGGGAGTGAGAATATGAGAGTAGAAGCTGACGATGTGAGGAGCTAATGGGAGGAAGCTGTGATTTATCAGTAACAGAGCTGGTACTAGGGTACAGCTTGAATGCAGCCTAAAATTCATCTTAGTCCTCAGCTACAGTACAATGGGCCTGAGTTTATATAGCAGTGTGGGAAATTATGAGCTGGTGGCATGATCCACCTGCGCATTGGTCCCAGAGGAAGGCCTTGCTGTCCTGCAGCAGACCAGGACTGCTGCTGCTGCCAGGCTTGGAGGGGCAACTGGGTGCCCTTGTCCCTGCCCAGCACTGGCAGCACTGTGCTGTGCTCCTGGAATGCCCTGAGCACTTGCCTGGTTTGGAGCTGAAAGCACACTTGGAAATTACCATCATTAATCAAGTGTAAACCTTGGAGGCAGTTGACAGCTGGAAAACTGGTCAAAAAAACTGGAGGCTGATACCAACTAAAAACAAGCTCTTTAACAAATAAGAGTCTACTTGGACATCTTAATGTGCACGTATTAAATGGAAAACAAGATTGGAATGCAGGAGTCCTAAGATGTGAGTTTAATGGTTTTTCTTTAATAGATGAGGATTCATAGTGTTCTTCAGTTTAATGTTAATACTAGCACTATTGTAGTAGCTTTAGACCAATCTTAAGTGCATTAAACCTATTATAGACCTGATCTTGACATATTTCAGACATACTGTTATCTCCCAATCTAATTGACTCAATGTCTCAGTGTGTAGAGTTTTTATATCCATAATGAAGAAGCAGAAAAACCTATAGCCCAACACATTAAGTAAGTGCATATCACCAACATAAAATAAAGTAGTTTGAAGTGCTTTACTTTGAACAAGGTGGTTTCACTTTCATGGAAACCCTAATTACGTTGGTTAATGTAACAACACTTGTGTCTTTCTTTACAATTGAAACAAGCATATTTCCCAGCACAAATTCACTCTGTGTGAATTGTTTCTGATTTTACAAATTCAGTCAGGTGCTCATGCTGGGGCCTCACAGGAGGAACTGCTTACCTTTAGTGATGTGGGGTAGGTGGGGCACCCTGTGGGCGTTTTTCTGGATGGCTTGGCAGGGAACAGCCCATCCAAGGGCTCCGCCTGGAGGTTGGCTTTTCTGGGAGAGGCTTGGGAACTCTTGGTGATGCAAGAGTGAATGGAGTCCAGGCACTTACTTCTCTGCCATGACGTAAGTTGTTTGCATAACATTCTCCTCCTTTTTGGCATGGATGCAGGTGACAGCGCCAGGCTGCTCCTTAGGGGTGAAACTTGCTTGAAAATGGAAAACGTGGTCTATTATTTATGGCTGCTGCAGCAGTGCCTTGTAGGCCTGCTGGATGCAGGGCTTCCCTCTGGAGCTGCTGCACAGATAGTGAGCAGAAAGTCTTTATTGCAAAGGTTTTGGAGCTTGGGTTGATGGGGCAGGGTGGCTGAGGAGGAGGTGGTGAGCATGAGCTGTGTGATGGATGCTTTCATGGCAGTTTCACCAGCTGGGGGATGAGTGGAGGTGAGCCTTTGTGTAGTTTTCAAGTCTCCTTCTCTAGCAGACCTGTTCTTGATCAAACAGTTCTTAGTGACTTAAAGTGTTTTAAAGAAATGTCTTTTCTATTTACAGATTTTAAAATGTTTGTATGAAAACTTCATGTGGACTTTAATGTATTTGCTACAAAGTGAGTTTTCTAGTCAGTGAAAGGCTGGAAGGGGTCAACTAAAACGTGATGCCATTCTGGCTGGCTTTGATTTATCTGCACAATGCAAACAGCAAGCTGGCCTGCTCTGTTCCTACAGCTGCATGTTGTTTGAGAGATTACTTGATCATTCCTGCTCTGAGTATGTTTTCTGAGGCTGTATAAAAATAAATCTGCTACAGTTAGTAATTTTTTAGGTATTTAATGGGTTAAGGCTCTCGTGATCATTTCCACTGTCTTCTCGTGAACTGTCACGGGTTTTTTTGATGGTTTGTCTTTTAACATTCACATACATTCAAACCCAGATTTTGAGTCTCTGCTTTGTGAGTCTTAATTATATTTTAATTCTCAAAGCCTAGTGAATGGAATATTTATGGCGAATTAAACTTTATTTTAGAACAACAGTACACTTTCACCTCAGATCTAACTTTCTGTTGGTCTGCAGATGAAGTTTCAATGCCTCGTTCTGTAAGAACTGTGGTATTTTCCCTGAGAGGTTTAGGGATTTGCTACCCCAGGCTGAGCTCTTAATTGGTTTTTTTTTTCCTTTTTTTTTTTTTTTAATTTGAGATATGGTTCAAAGCAAGGGGATTTTTTTTGTCCTAAGTTTTGGGAAGAGTGACTCCAAGGGGAGAGCTGAGTTTTTAGTATACTGTATTATTATTTTACTTTGTTACTTTTGTTTTGTTTTTATTCTTGCAATGTCAGGTTGTCTTGAGTAGATTAGCTTTTTATCCTTTCTGATCTTGAAATCCTGTTAATTATTAGGAGAGACAGACTAAATGAGGATCGATTTAAGAAATAAAAGCAAGAATGCCAAGAAGATACTTAACTAAATGTAGAATACCCTCTTTCTACCTACCTGCCAGAGAGGCTCATTTCAGTTTTTAAAATGACCACTGCACTGTCATCACTGGATTTCTTGGGACAAATGGTTCTTCTTCCATTCCCAAGATAGCTGCTCAAAGGTGCAAGTCTGCAGGGAAGTTGTGTCTGTTTGCAGGAGATGACTGGATAAAAACCATGTTCTAGATGTAAGGGCTTGAAAGTGGATTTTGACTTGCTGAGGAATAGGTACTAAAGCAAGCGACAGCAATGTGGGATGATGTGGGGCAGGAAACTCAGAAAAAATAATAGCTTGTACTTACATTTAAAAAATCCCATCTGTGCAAATCTTGAAGGAAGAAGAGCCTTGTGGTTAACAAGTGCATTCTTTGAGGAGAAGCACACGCACTTGTGCATGAAGAGGTTGGGAGAAGGCGTGATGTCACGGAATAATCGCGCTCTGAGAGCGCTGTGTCTGCCGGGCTCCCCGTGCAGCTGCCAGCCAGGGAGGGGAGGGATGCGCTCCCTTCCCATTGCAGCCTTGGAGGGGTGGTGGGATGGTGAGGAAACAAGGGCCTGGTTCCCAGTTCTGAGTTCTGTAGCGATTTGGAAATGTAAACCTCTGTCAGGATAAAAGCTCGTTTGTTAGTTGGAGGACCGAAGTGCTGTCTTGTGACACATGTGCCGCTGTGCTGTGCCCTTGCTGTGCCTCTTCCCTTTACCCTTTGCAGGGCTTTCTCAAGGTTCCTGGAGGAGTTCTTTCCAATTTACATCTTAGAGCTTTCTTGTGTGTTTCTGAACCCTAAGTTTGGGGGTAACACCTCCAACCCATTATTCCTGTTTTCAGAGTGAAGGTACCACTCTGCAACCTCTGTGATCCCATTTGTCCTGGCAGAGCTGATTACATTCAGCAGGCCTCTCCCAGAATGGTGTGTTCTCTTCAACTTCAAATGAGTTAAAATTTATAATCACTCTGAAGTCCATCTGTTAACTCTCCTAACCTTTCTTCTTTACTCCTGTTCTCTGTTGTTTGTTCTCCATTGTGCTTGTCTTCTGTCCTTCTATAGTCTTATGCATTAGAAAAGTATTTGCAAAGTACAGATACAGTATTTGAAGGCAATGGTTAAAATAACCAATAGATAACTAGTCTCTTATCACTGAGAAGTATATTGGTTTTTCCATCTGTCTAGTTTGCTGCATGTTCAATCCCTGACTGGCACGGGGTTTTTGCCATTGAAGGAAATCCCCATTGGTTCAGGGTTTTTGTAGATTTCTTTCAGTAACAATACTTTGTTCATTTTCTTGTTTTCAGTCAATTATTTTTAGAATTTAAAACATTGCTTAATATGACTTTCAAAAACCTGACTCCTAAACAAACTAGTGATCAAAACAATAAAGAATGCCATATGGCTCCTACCACTCTTGATGCTGTTATATTTCTGAAGAGTATATTCTGTATTATTAATAACATTCAATGAAGCTCTTAGTGTGGGAAAATATTTATTGAAATTATTTTGAAATAGACTTTTCATAGCCTTCTAACCCAGGATGTTCTAGTCAGAATAGCGGGAGTGGATCTTTTGGATTATGCAATGCATTAGAAGATGGATGCTGAGGCCAATAAAAATTGTGGAGGGGGGATGAATATGCAGCAACTGAAGAGTTTAAAGATTAACAGTATCATAATTTGTTATGTTCTCACTATTCATACAACATATGGAATTGAAATTCCACTTCAAGAGAAAAGGGAAACAAAATTAATAGTAATTGCTCTAAAAGCTTTCAATATTATTTGTATGAAACCAGCTGCATCAGAGCTCATATACAGGAATAAACTTGTTTAAATGAGGATGATTTCAAGCCATACTTACAAAGAAGTTCTCCTAAAATATCCACGTGGTTAAAATGTGAGTTCTATCTTGTCATGTCTGGGGAACAGGAAATCTATTCTTCAGAAGTAAATGCTGTAAAGCTCTGATGCAGCAAGCAAGCGAGTTGCTGTAAACAGATGAGCCTATACTGAAAGCTCAGTTACATCCCCTTGACATAAGTGGGGCCCTGCACAAGATCTGCAGTCTTTGTTGTCAGAGAAGGGCAAGGCATAAAGAAAATAAGAGCACAGATGATGACTGATCTAATTTACTCATTAGAAGGGCTTGTTTTATGGATATGGAAATGAGCAAAAACCCCACAGTTCTTCCACCTGTCAGGTGGATGTGGTTGGCTGAACCAAAAATTGCAGGAGCTCACTAGACAGCTGCTGAGTTTTGGTTCATGGGGCTTTTGATGGTAACAGGTAAGAGCAAGAAAATGTGCTTTCACATTTGACTGTTCTAACAACTTAATTAGGGCTGTCTAGTCTTTTGACAGTTGAAATACTTTTTAAAAAATTTAATTGGATTGTCTCTGAAGAAACTGGAGGAAAAAACTTGAATCTCTGTATATGCTGGCATGGTTTTCATTTACTTTTGACCTTGAATACATGAATATTTAAGGTTCCAAGATTTGTATGTAGCCTTTTCTCCCTAAGTGAAACCAGAGATCCTCGTAGATACTATCCCATAGAAATGACATTTAAAAGTGAAAAGCATAGACAAACCTTATGAGTGTTTGGGATTTTAATGATGGTATTTTTAGACTTGTCTTTCACTGAACTGTGTAAGGTTTAGATTATTCTCATGAACTGTTGTTTTTAGAAATACCCATGGCGTGTTGTCAGCTGTTATATATATGCTGAATCAATAGGGGACAATTAATTTAACATACTACTGAATGTTAGTCTCTTCTCTCTTATTAGCCTTTGTCAGTATTAAATAATCCATTCCAAATCCATTGTCAGTATTAAATACTGATGAATTATAGTTAATTTAAAGGCACTGAATATACTGTTGCATGACTAATTTTAAAGGGATGATATTGTGCTTTCAGATGAGTAATGAAAGACTTGTTTCATTGTCCTCTTCTGCTTGGAATAAAGTACAGAACTGCAGAAAAATACTTATCATAGAATGATATAATATCCTGAGTTGGAAGGAACGCAGTAGGATCATCTTGTCCAATTTCAAATTCCTTGAGCAGGTCAAGATCACAAATGGAGTCCTCTTCGAGAAATTTCAGGTTCTTCTGGTTCTGCTTGCAAATATTGGTCCTTGAAAAAGTTACTCTGTGATAGTAATACTAATCCAAACAGGAAAGGATTATAAAACCAAAATATATAAAGCATTTAACTTTCTCACAATGAACATGAGGTGATCTTATTAGGTTAAATTTAAAGGTACCAACAGAGCAAAACCAGTTTTTTAATAATAATTTGGAGCTGATAGCCTGCTGGCAGAGCTGGTTTTTGTTCTTTGAAAAGGAAGCTTTTCTTAGCTAGGCTAGTTTATTGGAATGGGTTGTGTTTAAATGTGAAAGCTGGCTGGTCACTCAAAGTCTAAGTGTTTATTTTTTAGTGTTACTTATCAATTTGGCAGGCACTTCTGCAGAAGATAAGTGCAGGCAGCTGCAGTGCTGTTGCCTCCCAGTCCACCTCTTTTCCATTTCAGAATTTGACTTGAAGATTGCTTTATAGGGCCTGTGTCTGTTTCTTTGCTCCCAGGTCTTTGATGTCTTTGAGATTGTTACCCTGATTTTGATCTTTAAGCCCCATCCTAATTCCCACCTCTTCCCATTCAGTGTAGAAGCTCAAGCCTCCCATCAATTTCTGCTGCAGCTGCGGAGTGCTTAGAAAAATGTGTTTCAAGAGGAGATTGCTGAGCCTTTTGAAGGCCATCATGAGGCTTTGGATAATATGTTTTGATGATCAAAATAACCTGGGTATATGTGGCTGCATTGCTTAATTACAAAATCATGGCTATCCTTTGGCATAGGAGGGAATACTGGAAATAAAGCAGTTAGCCTTGGGGGAGAAAAGCTAACTTGAAAGAAGAGAACTTGCAAATACTAGCACTTAATTGCCACAGTAACTCTGAATATATGTTATTCTCTCTCCTAAACATGAAAGATGTTTTGTTGCACAATATAAAAGCTGATGTTGGGAGAACTTCACAGAATTGGTCATAAAACACATTTTTATTGATGCTACCATGTACCACTAGTCTAGACAAATGGTCTTCTCCACCTTGAACACTGCATTTATTGCTCAGGAATGTTACTTACAAGAAAGAGGCTCTCTGTCCTTGATGGCTGGCATTGCAGGTCCTGCTCTCCTTAACCACCTTATGTTTTATTTGTTCACAGGGTAGCCCTAGTTCCTTGAGAGTCCACCAGATCCTGGATGCCTGTGGTAAACCATGGCAGCTGATGATAAGGTGGCCATTCTAACCGACGACGAAGAAGAGCAGAAGAGAAAGTATGTGCTTGCTGATCCTTTCAATGGCATTTCCAAGGATCCAGACTTGCCACCCAATAATGAATCCCCTTCAACAGAGACAACCACTGCCCCAGATGAAGAGCTGGATTGGTTAGAAAAGCACTGTGTCAAAATCAACAACGATCTGCTGATCTCAAAGGTCTTTTATTTTTTCTTCTATTCTGCATATGGCTCTCTCTACCCCTTGCTGCCCGTGTACTACAAGCAGCTGGGTATGACCCCCAGCCAGAGTGGACTTCTGGTGGGCATCAGGTACTTTATTGAGTTTTGCAGTGCTCCCTTCTGGGGAGTGGTGGCAGATCGCTTCAAGAAAGGCAAGATTGTCCTTCTGTTTTCACTTTTATGCTGGGTTCTGTTCAACCTGGGCATTGGATTTGTGAGACCAGCCACCTTAAGATGTGTACCAAAGGGCCTTCCCCCTGCGCATCCCACCAACGCAAGCAGCCTTTTAACAACAATCCTGCAAAACACCTCCATGGCTTCTCCACTAACCACAGTGAGTGCTGCATCCCCGAAAGTTCGTGGGAGGAGAGACCTGGTCACTTCCAGTTCAGCCACTTTGGAAACAACAGGGACACCTAATCCCGAAATAACATTCCCAGTACCTACACAGAGCAATGGTGAGGATTTTACCTTGGAGAACAGTACCCATTTGATTTTGCAAAGCACCACCACTAGCCCGGTCTCACTAGGGAACACAACTCTGAGCACCACCCCAGCTTCCATCAGCACAAAGCCCATGCCTTCTGACCAAGTTGTGCTCGTTTATGATCAGCAAGAAGTAGAGGCCATCTTTCTACTCATTCTGCTGGTTGTCATAATAGGAGAATTTTTCAGTGCTTCCTCTGTTACCATTGTGGACACCATAACCCTGCAGTACCTCGGCAAACACCGGGACCGCTATGGATTGCAGCGTATGTGGGGGTCTCTGGGCTGGGGGCTGGCCATGCTCTCCGTGGGAATTGGCATTGACTATACTCACACAGAAGTTGCCATTGAAGGTCAAGGATGTAAAGCTCCAGAGTACAAGAACTACAGGATCGTTTTCATTGTTTTTGGTGTCCTCATGACAATGGCTCTGATTGTGGCCACCCAGTTTCGATTTCATTACACGCACTTCAAGCAAGATGAAAACAAGAGAAAAGAGGTCGAAATCTCACAGGTAGACAGAAATGCCTCCAATGAGTCTTCAGATAACACTCCTACCAGTATGAGCCAGTCACAGTCTTTCAGTTTTTGGGACCTAATTAAACTGCTGTGCAGTATCCAGTATGGCTCCGTGCTCTTCGTGGCCTGGTTCATGGGGTTTGGATATGGCTTTGTGTTCACCTTTCTGTACTGGCACTTGGAAGACCTAAATGGCACCACCACTCTCTTTGGAGTTTGTTCTGTGCTCAGCCACGTGTCTGAGCTGACTGCCTATTTCTTCAGCCACAAACTCATTGAATTGGTTGGTCACATCAGGTAAGATGGCAGCAATCATTAAAGAGCTATACAAAAACTGGTGACTCTCAGGCTCAGCCCTTGTGCTACAAAGTGAAACTCCAACTAATCTTTTTTTTTTTTTTTCAAATTCATGCTCAGTTATGTGGCTCACATGATGGATTTTTTTTTTTTTGTTATTTCAAGAGTTGAAAATGCTCTGAAATGCTTGCTTTGCATTTGAGTTGCATGTTAGTATGTGCTTTCTGCCTGGCACCATAACCTTTTGCAGATGGTTCCAGAAGATAGCCTTGTTCCCTGATGCATCGCTCTGAGATCTTTACAAATTGCCACCCACTCAAGGGTTGTCTGTTTTGACATACAAATGCCATTAGTTTTTCAGTTTTTTTCCTGTGAGTAGCAGCATTCTGCTTTAGCCTAGTTCCCCTTGCAGGGCAGTTCGCTGCCCCCACGGTAGCCTGGAAAGGTGTCAAGGTGTCAGCTGCAGGCTGAGAGGGAGAAGCTGAGCTGAGGAAACTAGGTGAGCACCTCCTGTGTACATGGCCTCGTAATCAGACTCTGGGTGTTGGCAGAACGAGGTTGCAGCCTGGCAGTGTCACTTACTAGTTCAGGGCTTGCTCTCCTCCTTCAGTTGCAGTGTCTGTGTCAGCTATGAAGTGAGATGGCTGCAGGGCTTGTCCTGTTGTTTTTGCCTTGTCTAAGTGAAAGCGACTGCTTCCAGCATATTAGTGAGCATTGGTTTCCAGTAAATTCACTACATTGACTTAATAGCCTTCTAAATCCCTCCTCTACTTTTTAAAAAAAAGCACAGGGGAGGAAAGATGGGGAAAACCTGAGTTAATGAAGCTGCAGAGGTGGTTTTTTTTAATATTTACTCAGGTATTCTGTGCATGTAAGTTCAGAGCTGTGTGTTGTTAGCATCATATCCTTTCCAAATACCCAGTTTATATTCATACAGGCATTGAGATGTAAGTATTTTTAAGCTGTTTGCACTGTTCTTTTTGTGTATTCTGTTCTAAGGTCCTGCTCTTTGTTTTGCTTTTATTGGGAGGAATATTTTTACTCATTTGCCTTCTACTAAAAATGTTTGAGATGTTTAGCACAGTAATTTGAGAGATTACTTAAAAGATGGAGTTCTTTCTTACTTGAAACTGAGGAGGATATCTTTACTTAGAGTCAGTCCTAATCTCTGAATTTGACAATAATTAGTAAGAGAAAATAACACCTTGCATGCAAAGCCTGGAGGAAGGATATGATGATGGAGGAGTGGTGAGAACAGATCACAGTCTTCATAGCTAAAGATAGCTTGCGTATGGTCTTTCAATGTATATTATAGTACAAAATTCAGCCTTAGACTTCAGCTAAAGAATGAAAACTGAAAGAGTGGTAGGATTGTGAATAAGATTAAATGGAGGGGATGGGAGCATTGGCCCATTGGGCAGTGAAAAGAAGGATGATAAGAGGGGATCAGTTCCTTTTTTTTTCTTTTTTTTTTTTTTTTTGGTACTGCTAAACCTGTGAAGCCAAGATGGGATCAAGATTGAATTGTTTAAACACTAGTCCCTGTTTGCTATGAAACAGCATTCTACATACCTACACCTGGGAAATGCACATTAGTCATATTTTAGTGTTATCTAATGCTTGTGTTTAGTCATCACAGTTTGAGATGACTCCTCCTGGTTGCCTGCCACTTTGTACTTTCTGAACTTTGTGTGTTTGAGAGGAAGCAAGCTTTTCTTTTTTTCTTCCCCAAAGAAATATGGATAGGAGTTTTCATAGCTCATCTTTGACAGTTCTGTGTATGTGTTGTCTGCTGCCTTCTAGTGCAGATAATAATTTTCCTATTAGGAATAAAATTCCTATAGCCTCCAGCTCCATGTCTTTAGTCAGAAGCATTCAATGTTGATATTTTATTTATTTTTAATAGCTCAAAATTCCTTTCCTCTGGGTTGTTGGACTTCTAGATGTAGACTTTCTTTCTGAAGTGTTTGAATATTGTCATTCAATTTTTCTTTCTGTGCCAAGTGTTTGAAGGCAGGCATGAGTACCAGAATTGCATTCATTGTCACAGTAGCAGGAAAAAAGGCTGTTGAATGTCCTTTGTGGAACTGCAAGGAAATGGGCTTTACACCCTATCAGACAGAAGCTCAGTTTCCCTTTTCAAGTCTTAAAAATCTTTCTGTTTCTACCATTGTATGTGGTGGCATATAAAACCCTTACAACAGTTTGAAACCTCCTGTGTTTTCACAGTTTTTTAAAACTAATGTTCAGATTATTGTCCAAGCGTTTTACGAGTGATTGTATTAAATATTTGCTGATTAAAATGCCCAATTTCTGACTTCATTAGCTCTACTGTTCATACATTTGTGCAGTGCATGTGTGCTTCTAGTGTTTCTTTGAGAGGATATTAGGAAGAAGTTCTTTACTGTGAGGGGTGAGGCCCTGGCACAGGTTGCCCAGAGAAGCTGTGGCTGCCCCATCCCTGGAAGTGTCCAAGGCCAGGCTGGATGGGGCTTTGAACAACCTGGCCTAATGAATGGTGTCCCTGCCTATGGCAGAGGGGTGGGAACTAGATGATCTTTAAGTTCCCTTCCAACCCAAATCACTCTGTGATACTGTGAGCAAAAAAATGTGCAAAACTGGCTATGAAATATTTAGATCCCACCTGGTGTAGAAGCACTCAGAACTGCTAGTCACTTAAGAAGATGATGTCAAGCTCTGAAAATAACTTCCTACTTGAGGTTAAGCTAGAATGTGTTTGTCTGACCACAGTTCCAGCATGTGAGCTTTTATGGGAAGCAGAGACTGGTAGTCATGGCTGTAAACAGCTCAGACTCCTTGTCACAAATATAGATTTAGTGCTTTAAATGTGTAACCTGTGAAGTGAGTATGGTGTCTCTGTGAGTGCTGCATATAGGGTTCATAGGGAACATCTGTTTACATTTTCCATTTAGGTCTGATAGGGAGCCTAAGTGATTATTATAAATTCATTTTTTAAAAGACTCTGTAAATATACAAAAGTTTTCGTGTGACGTACCCCTCCAAAACCATATTTATAGAAATCTTCATAAACTGTAATTTACCTAAAATTCTGTACATATATTCTAACAAATTAAGAGGTAGAACCTGACTAAATTGCTGCTCTTAAACTCCAAATCCAAATCTTTCTGCAAATGTAACGTGTTGGATAAACACAGGTAGGTGAGTGTTAGTGATGATGGAAGAGCTCTGAAGCAGCAGGAGGTCACATCTCTGGTGTGGCTATGCTAGGGAACAGCTGAGATAGGAAGACAGTTCTTGGTGAACAAAGTTTTTGCTAGACAAAAGTGAAATTAATCTGTCTAGAACTCGTCCTAAACAGAGAGGTGCATCTGTACTGCTGCTGAGGAAAACCAAATGTATATGTGAGGCCATTCCTTTGTACTCCTGAGAGCATGCATCACCCTGGACCTTTCTAGTAGGGGAGTGAAGACAGGAGCCTGCAGACCTTGTGACTTTGGTTACCTTTTGAGGCTGATGTGTCCTAATACATTTCAGAAATGTGGTTTTACATAAGAGCTATGTTAAGTTGTGGCTATGAAAGGAACCGAGTTATTGGTTTGGAACAGAAGGCATTAATTAAAGGATGAGATGAAATTTATGATTCACAGCACAAAGAACAAGTTTGTTCTCATTATTGTATAACAGTGAACTTTTTCATGGCTTCCCATGTTTTCTTCCTTGAATGCTTGGCCTTTTGTTGCCTAAAGGCTGCTTAAACCAGCTATTCATGGACCTCACATGTGTCTGGAAGCAGCACAGCTTGGTTTGATCTATGACTGAGAGGAGATGACTTCCTGCCAGCTTGCCCTACTTGTTGAAAGTAAATTCATCTTGTTGTGAAATGCACAGGCCTTTTTTGATATCAATGACATGATAAAAACTCTGGTAGTGGATTTTTCACTGTCAACATGTGTATTTGGAGACCTCAGATGTTGGCAAGATGCTGTGTTTTTGTGATGGTGCCTCACTCTAGATTTTCCAGTTGCTCTGTACCATTTAATTAATTATTGGTGTGCATTTGTAGAAAAAAGTAACTGAAAAAGCACCACAAAGAATAAAGAGCCCTTTCACAAGGTCAGTGCTTCACCTTAATTACCAATTGCATTTATTTCACTTACGCCCAACTAGGGTTCAGACAACAAGCCCTGTTGGGACAACAAATTATCCTTGTCCCTGAAAAAAATCTTTAAAGGTTGCAATAGCACCCTTTTTCAAGCTGTAAACATGTTTTCAATTAAGTCCTTGTTTCCCAAGATCCATCTAAAAATAAGAGGAAGATAGCTGGATGAATGAGCACCCCAGAGGGAAGCTATGCTAAATCTAAAAACTGGAAGGGAAGAGTCATCAGGTTAAATGTGCAATGGGAAATGCACTTCACAAATAGTCTTTGTATTTCATTGTTTAAAAGCTGTTGTAAGAGTTTTTGTTGGTTTTTTTTTTTTTTTCTCTAAATTCTGAGATGCAGCATCTGCTGCTTTTCAACAGGATGGCTAAGTTTTATCCTGAGGCATGTTATTATAAACCATATTGCTTCTGTGGGATGTGTTTTAGAGTAGTTCTGAGCAGTTTGCAGATACTGGGACTATAAACTTATATTAATTGGGTTAAAATTAATTCCTTTAATACAAACCTGCTCCAGGCTTTCATTGAAATGGCAGAATGAATCTCTGGATGATTAGAAAAGCAGGTTGTTTGGAAAGGATGTTGAATGCACTCAGAAATTCTCTCTCTGAAACACAATCCCATTTAGAGTGTGGCATAGAACTACAGACCTCAATTAAAAGCTCAGTGGGTTTGCTGTCTCTTTGATTTATTTTTTTTCTATTAGGATTTTGAATGTGTTGAATGGGCAGGGAGGAGAGTTTATGTTTGGGTGTAGGACTTGAAGGATGTATTTTCTGTTGAGCAAATGCTTTAGACTGGCAAACCGTATGCATGCAAATAAGTTCTAAATCAGTAAGCTGTATTATAACATACCAGAAAGGGAAAGTGCAGACTGTCCTGACTTTTTCCTTTCTTTGTTTCCTTTAGAGTGCTTTATATTGGCCTTGCCTGTAACACAGCACGATACATCTACATCTCGTACCTGGAAAATGCCTGGACCGTTCTTCCGATGGAAGTGCTGCAAGGTAAGACCTTCCAGGTGCTCCCATTATCTTGTTTTCAAGTGAGCTATGATTAAGTAAAAAATCTGGTATTTCTCTATTGTTTTGACCACAAATACCCCAGAAGATGGAGGTTCATAAAACACATAAACCATTGCTGTTTATCCTGGGAAATATTTGACGTCAAAAGGGTGGGTGTGCATTTGATTGTGCACAGTTCTGTGTTTATTCAAACAGAACTGTGTGAGACCAACACACCCTTTAAATAAACAAAGAGACACAAGCATGAGCTATGAGGGTACACACCTACTGCAAATCCTGTTTGGTGATAAATGTGAACGTCATTAAATGCCAGAGGTTGCAGTCCTTGAAAGGATGCCGCAGAAAACCTCCAAGCATAGTCTGGGTCATTCTGTCTCTTAAATATTTCAGTTCCATCAGTGCTTTTAGATTATAGAATTTTTGTTTTAATAGCTAGAGCAGCAGTTCTCTCAGTGCTTTCTCAATCCTAAGAGAACTTCTTTAAAGGACGTGCCCTTTCACAATCTTATTTTCAAGGATAGAGGTGTGGTCTATTGACAAGTAACTTGAGTCCTGTTTTCAAATCCTGTTGTAGAAGTCTGTAAGAACTTCGTTACAATGTTAAAGTATGCATTGTTCTAGCTTCTTTTTTTGACCTTTTTTGTGTCTTTTTTGTGGTGGGTACCACTTCTCAAAACCATGAAAAAGTGGAACTGCCTTACTTTCTATTTCTTCAATATTTGAAGAGTACCATTTTTTACCATCTTTTTAAAGCCAGCATTTTGGTTTTATACAATAATATTTAGAATTTTTTCCTTAGATTATACTTAGAAGTTTTATTCTTCTGTGTGCAGCATAACTTGAATTTAAATTAACTTTTTCTACTATACTTACAGAAATCTTTGTAAGGTAGACTTTGAGTTACAAAATGCCATTAGAGAGCACTGTGTGGATCTCTACATACACACAGAGATCCATTTGTGTCCTGGCTCCTTAAAGTTCTGAGCTAACAAAAACACAGTTTATCATATTATAATTGCCCCAACAGCAGGCTTTTGAATTTTGTTATTAAAAAAGCCCCCAAACCACAACTATTGAATTGATGCTTCATTGTTCATACCAAGTGTTAAAATAGGAACATGTTTAGAAAGAAACTAAAGAATGAGTATGTGTTATACTCCCACCTGCTCAAACATCTAGGGAAAACAAATGATGAATACAAAGCTTTGGATGTTGCCTTTTAGGTGATCCTGATTTAAAGATATCCCATATCTAAATACAGGGGAAAACCCTTTTGGTATAACCTACACAGCCATAAGTTTGTGCCTGGAAGAATCCTATAAGTCATGGCTGAAAAAGAAGTTTCTTGTACTTTGCATGTGGTTTTTATTCTGCTGAAATTTCAATATGAATTGCACAATACATAGGCTTGCCTTTACATAGAGCAAGAGTACACAGTACACAAATCCTGAATAATTGATGTTTGAAGAAAAAATTAAGGACTTTCAAAATAATACTTTGTCATAAATGTATCTGCCAGATGTTACCATATTTAGCCACTGCTGAATCATGGACTCCTTGGTTAATCTGGCTATTTGCAGTTATTTATAGTCAGCAAATGAGAGAGCTAAACCCAAACCAAGCCCACGCACAGTTCCCCCACCCAGCCCCGGTTCTCTGTGTTCTGTGTGCTCTTTTCACACGTCATTGTCGGTCCCTGATGTCCATGGGTGCCCTGTGTGTGTCTAACCACTGCCACTGCATTATTTGTGGGATTCCAGTCATCTCATTCAGCGTTGCCAAATGGGGGATCAAGGTTAGCTTTTTAGAAGTACTGCTGACTTCCCCCCCTCATTGATTCATTCCCTTTCTGCTCTTACCAGTTTTCCTCTTTTCTAGAGTTCTGGTTTTTCTCTGCAGCAGTTCCAAGTCCTCTTTCGTTGGGCTCTGCTTTCTCTCCAACATAACCACTGTATTGTCAGTGGCAGTAAGACGTGATACCTCAATGAAATTTGGTGAGGTGGAAGCTCTTATTTTTAAGTGAGCTTGTTAACAGAGGGAAGCAAGAGTTGGAGCTGTTTTCTCTGTGTAAGGATTATATTGAGAACCAAAAAAGAGTAGATTGTGTACAACATGTGGGCACCATGTGGGCCATCAAGTTGACAGGTCTTTGAAACCCCTGGTGAAGTCCTTGCTCTAATTGTGCAGAACTTTTTTCCAGGAAGCTGTCACATTCTATGTAAACTCCTCAGCTTGAGGGGTTTTAAGGCTAACAGAACTTTTAGTTGACTTCTGTAAAAAATTTTCTTTTCTGTTTAATATGTTCCTGCAGTACAAGCAGGATTATCCCCATGTGCTGTTGCTGGAGGGCATGGAGACCTTTCTGGAAGATGACTCTGCAGACTGCATCTATTGATTGTAATAAGAACCATGCTGTGTTCCAGCTGCTGTTTGTAGATGGGATGAGGACAGCTCTCATTGCATTGCACTCTCAAAGGAGTAAATAAGGAGACTTAAACAATTCACTTCTCAATCCAAAGTTTTCAACCACTATGCTGTATTGACTTGCACAGGCAATGTATGAAAATAAGAGTTAAGGCTGAATCTGTAATAACTGAAGATTTCAAGACATCCTTGTAAATCATATATATCTATATATATTGCACACAAGCAATCTTGTTCATTTGGCACTTAGCAGATAAAGTTTTGCTATGCTAGTTAGCTGCAATTTATTGTTCCAGGGCACTGGTCCAGGTTCTCTGATAACAGCTATGGTAGCTCTCCAATTTGCATGACAGGAATTTTTTCTAAATTACAAAACCATCTTGTTAACCTGAAAATGAGCTGTTTTCACTTGGCAGTTACTCAGCAAACTCCAAAACAAGTACTATTCTAAGAAGTGACTCCTACTGATGTTCCAGCAACACAGTTATGTCTAGAGAGCAAAGAGTTTGGCCTTTGGCTGACAATAATTATGATGCATATTTCTCTTGAAATAAATTTGGATCCCCAAATCTTCAGCTCATGGTTTACATATGAATTATCCTAAATTCACTAAAATTACAAGCATCACTCTAGGGTTGCTGCACTTGTTGGAACTGTTGTGCAGATGATGAAATGGTGGTTAGTGGTTTTAGCAAATAATTTCACAATATATATAGTGAGCAACTTCTTTTAAAAAGAATTGTGGTTAGCAGTAACAGTAATCCACGGCAGACTTCTTATGAGAGTTGTGGTAAAAACTGTTTCAAATAGCTACTGTTGTATAAATAATAAAAATCACATTAATAATGTACACATACTAAAATAAAAAGGCTGTGCCTTTAAAGGCAAGTGTAGTGAGCTGATTTAAAGTATGGATTTGTTTTCAGAGAAACTGAGAACACTGTGTTCTAGTGCTAAAGATGAAAACATCCAAGAACCTGTTGGTTAAGTTATGGCCTTTTGTGTGCAAACAAACTCAGTTCAAATAATTTCTGATGTGTTTTTTATTTGCCCAGCTTTAAGAATTTGCCTGCTCCTAACAGCCAATAAAACTGAATGTTTTATGTTAATTGATGCATTTTCTAAACTAAAACCACTTTACCTATATTAAATTAGCTCTGCTTTGTTATTGGGACAGCTTTTGGTTGCTATTTGCAATGCGTTCATGGATCTGCATTAAAGTAGAGACTCAGTGAGTTTTAAAACTCTTTAGCTTTTTGCATAGAAAATCTGTGAGTTTTAAAGCCTTAAACTCTAAATGGTAAGGTAATACAGACTCAATTTAATGCAAGCTTTTTGTTTTTCAATACAGTGATGTACTAGTACCAAAACCTTGAGAGAGAGATACATGCACATATATATGTGTAATACCCAAAGCTTTAGGAGATTTGATTTTGAGTGAATTTGACTGGATTAGCCTGGTGGACATCTAACGTGTGTACCTGCACTATATCAATTTCATATAGTGCTATTGCTTATTTCTCCTAAGCAAAATCCACATTATTCTGTATGTTACAAAAATGTGTTTTCTTGCTCTTAGGAGTCTTCAGCCTAAATGCCTAAGTAATTATTGATTGTCCAACTGTTCATTATAAGTCAAGTGTAGAGGACAGAAACATGTTGACTGAATCATCAGTTGTGCCAATATTTGTTTAAAACTGAGGCAGTAGAGCTTAGGAATTGGTAAACTGTGATGACTATTTTTAATACCTCTGAAATAAGGAAAAAAAAATTCCCACTCAATCTGAGGGTGGCAAAATAGTTCAGGCTTATTTAATGTGTGATGAACTACGAAACTGTGTTGTTTTTCTAACTTCTCTGCAACCCTGCTTTTTCCTGTCCTTCCCCACTCCACACAGGCCCCCAGACAGGTGTTCCAAGGGGAAGGTTCCACCTACAGCCAGCCTCCCACGCTGAGGGCCGTGTGCTGGCTGTCCCTTAGCTCTCCTGCTGGAGGAAAAAGTGGTCCCAACCCCACATCTGCTGGGTAGATAAACCTGAATATGCTGGGTAGAAACCCCAAATGTGCTGTGTAGACACTTGCACAGTTTCTGCTGTAGGCTGGGGCTGTCATTGGACTGTGGTTGGTGGCAGTGAGAAATGGGGCTGTCATGGGGCTGTGGTTGATGGCAGTGAGGACTGGGGCTGTCACTGAGCTGTGGTTGGTGGCAGTGAGCTCTGGGGCTGTTACTGGGCTGTGGTTGGTGGCAGTGAGCTCTGGGACTGTCATGGGGCTGTAGTTGATGGCAGTGAGGACTGGGGCTGTCACTGAGCTGTGGTTGGTGGCACTGAGGATGGCTGTTGTAGGAGTGGGTGAAGCAGTGGCAGCACCCACACAGGATCAGGCACATCAGGCATAGGGCAGGATGCAGCTGCAGCAGGAGGGAGGCCCAGTGACTCTGCCTCTCAACAGCAGCCATGGAAAGTGATGTCTTTGGCCTAACCTGAGAAGCTTGTGTGCTGTTCTCATCTGGACCATTCCATGCTAAATGCAGAGTGTGTTGGTGTTGAGTTTAGAAAGAGTTTGCTGGGAAGTTTTTGGAGGTTTGAGGGAGTTTGTTGGGTTTTTGCAGGGAGTGAGAAGGGCAGGACGGGATTACTTATTGCCTCTGAGATGGCATGGATTTCTCTGATACTGTCTGGATTTGATGACCTTTGTGTGCTTCACTGTGGTGGTAAGGAGACTGCTGAGAGGCATCAATGCTTTAATTGCCTGGAGCTTGTGAAAATGGGACTGTATTCCAAAGGCCCTGAGTCACTGTGAAGGCACAATGAATCTGGCAGAGAGACTTGTCTCCCTAGGGACTGTGTCTCCAGAGGAGAACTGAGGTCATCTTAGAGGGAGAAAGCTTTTGACAGGCTCTGCAGAAGGACTTGTCCTGTCTCTCTGTGGCTTGGTTGTCCTGTCTCTCTGTGGCTTGGTTGCCAGTATCACATTACCAAAAGCCAATTTGTACTGCACAGCCATTTGTCACTGGAGGGTTTTTGTAGTTTTTCTCTCCACGTGCTCCAGCTGGTGAGTGCAGTTGCTCAGATGTTGTGTTGGCCCCCTGTGGCCCTGGTGCTCCTGCTGATGTCTCCTTTCTGCAGGTGTCACACATGCAGCTATCTGGGCAGCCTGCATCTCGTACCTGAGCGCGGCCGTGCCTCCGGAGCTGAGGACATCAGCACAGGGAATTCTGCAAGGCCTGCACCTGGGGCTGGGCAGAGGATGTGGAGCTATGGTTGGAGGGGTTTTGGTCAACTACTTTGGTAAGTAAAAGTAATATTGAAAAATTTAGTTTTATTTATTCTGGCTTTACCAAACTGTTAGCTTGAAACTTATTTATGCTGTAGGTATTGTTATATGTTAAGAGTTATACACTTTGTATACAGGATTATAGAACTTCTCAGGCTGGGGAGGGCTCTGAGATATCCAGTCCAGGCCCCTGATCAAAGCAAGGTCGGCACTGCATTCAGACCAAATTGCTCATGGCTTTGTTCTGTCAGTGTTCCAGATTGATTCAATATGTTACACCTAGATATTTCATTATTGTGTCAAGTACCTAACCTCATCTGTAAGATGAATGAATCCTGTGTGAGAGAATAGGTTGATACTATAAAGCCTCTCGATGAACAAATGAGAATCTAATTACTTGCTTAAAAATCCTTTACAAAGCCTGTTGAAGAAGTGATGGGGGAGGAAAATGTAATGAAACAAGCTAATAAGAGTCTTCATGGGCAATATAGAGCCAAGAAGCACATAATGCTGACTCATTTTATTTTATTAAATAAGTAGGTTCTCAATTAAGGGGAAAAAAAATCTCATTACAGGTCCTGCTGCCACATTCAGAGGAATAGGGATGGCTTGTTTAGTGATTCTGCTTCTGTTTGCACTGATCCAGTGGATGTTGGTTCCTGATGAAGAAGAAGGTAAATATTCATGTCACAGAGACACTACAGAATTAGGAGTAGTGAAAAACAGATCTCTCTGTAGCTGCTCCTGCACCTTTACTTTTGTATCTTTGGTGTCTTAACTTGAATTTGACAAAACAGTTCATTTTCAAGTGGGAAGTTTTTGTCCTGAGCAATGAAAAAATTGAAGTGGTGTGCTGCTGCTGCTACAGGAAGGGCAGCATTGAGTGTCCACAGAAGAAAAGGATTATCTGTTTTGCTGCCTGTTTGTCCTCTCAGTTCTGAGAATCCTTAGGTTAGTCTTCACAGCTGTAGTGAGTCATTTCAGTTGCATCAATTCGTTAAGGTCACCTCAGTCCCGCTTTGTGCTCTCATATTCAGTCGAAGCCACCTGCTAGAAATTGTAGAGGTGGCTTCAGAGGACAAAAAATTTTATAGATTTTTTTTTTTTTTAAACCTGAGATATCTCCCCTCAGGGGGAACTTGAACTTTTTAATCTCCATCTTTATCAATATAAAGGCTAACCAGAAACTAAATACTTGGAGCAAAGTTAGGGGTTTACTGTGACTACAGTTCTTACAAAGACAATAAAACTCTGGCTAACTGTGAAAAGTCATGAATTTTTGAGCTGCTTTTTGCCCAAATACTTTCCAGTATGAGTTTTGAGTATGAAATGAATGTTAGTTTTCTTTAGCTGGAATATTAAATTAAGTTATCAGGCTGCCTGTACTGAAGTGTTCAAATATATATTTTGCTAGTATTTTCCTCAGTTGTGTTCAAATGATAATGGCAAAAAATGGAAAGATGAAAAGGCTATTGGCTGCTTCACTTAGCCATCAGCAGTCAGTTAATTACACATGAATCTACAAAAGGCCAGTTTGTTCATAGTGGCCTTGTTCTCTTTGTTTCTGTCCTTGGTTTTCATTTAATACACACTACCCATTTTAACAGTGTGTATGTTCATTTAAAGCATGACAGTAATTAGGCTGCTTTCAAGCAGACCAGTTGAATGAGTAAAATGAAGCATGTGGTCAAGGGTGTGCAGGATTATTCTCCTCGTTTCTTCACTCCTTGAGAACATCCAGCCCTTGCTTAAAATATCCAGTACTATCTAGGAGTTGTAAACCAAATGTGTAAGAGTAATTTTTTAATTTTGAAAGAAAGATCTTCTTAATCGATAAAATATTTTCTTTGGAAAATTTTTTTTTCAAAGTTCACAGGATGTATTTTTTACAGAGAGCACAGAGCTATTACTGAAAATAACCCCCAGTTACTAAAAATCTGTTAATATTATTTTTTGTATGAATACTCTGGCTCTTCAGGATTGTAAGGCACATTGGGTTGGGTCATGGCAGTCATTTTATGGATGACATTTGAAGATAGTTACAAAAACTGTTACAGTTTATTGCAAGACCTGAGATGTAAAGGTCTCTTGGGAGGATTTCTTCCTTTACCTGAAACTCTTTGACAGATACTTTGTGTCTTCCAGTGTGTCACCACCCTTAATTCTTGTCTCACTAACTGCCTAACTCCATAGGAACTCTTTGGTGGGAACAGCTGGAGTTTTTCATGCTCCAGGGCCCAGCAGCCACGTTTCCCTAACCAGACTGTGCTGGGTCTGGCTCCTGGTGGCTGTGCCAGTGCTCTGCTTTCAGGACAGTGATAACCACAGTGTGAAAGCAAGGAACACTTCATGCTCATTGTCTGCTTCATCAGGGTTGTTCTTTTTTAAGCTTGTTAGCTTTGCCAGTAATGGTTTTGTTTTAAACTTCAGAAAAGACAATGCTGGCGGAAAGGATTCCAGTGCCTTCCAGTCCTGTTCCCATAGCAACTATTGACCTTGTGCAGCAGCAGTCGGAAGATATCATGCCTAGGACTGAGCCCAGACTCCCTCCAAAGAAAACTAAACACCAGGAAGAGCAAGAGGATGTGAACAAGCCTGCCTGGGGCATCAGTTCTTCTCCATGGGTCACCTTAGCTTATGCTGTCTACCAGATAAAAGAGATGGTTAAACTATCCAAAACCAATCCCACTCCTGAGAATCAGCCTTTACAGGTAATCTTCTAATGTTCAGGAAGCTCTTAAGTAATTTTAGCAGCTTTAAAATCTTTATAGCTCTGTAAATCTGTTAGTACCTGGTAGGTATTTTCTGTCAGCTTGTAGTAAAACTGGATTTGTGACACAGTAGTTGAAATAGTGCATGAAATAGAGTTGTTTTCTATGTGTAATGTAGCAGGAATAACTTTGCAAGTAGTATCTTCCTGAAGATGGTAGGAGAAGAGACATAGAAAGGGACTCTATTTTACAGACTTGGATATATTTGTATTCCCTTTAAGTTTACATTTTTTTTTCATGTTAGTTGGAATCTGCAGGTTATGCATTTTGCAAAATTAACAAGGTGATAATTGAACATGAAGATGCACAGCTGCTTAACAGACTGTAAAATTAATTTTATTTAGTTTTGCTTCCTTAGATGACATTGTCAGACATGTACATGGCTGCTGTGTGCCAGACAGCTACTGACTGGATACAAAACCTTCTGTAGAAGTTAATCTCTTTTTTACCTAGATAAGAGCTATCCTGGGACTTAAAATATCTGGTGTCTGGTGCTTACTGTGCACCATTACCCTTCAGTCTCCCCACAGAGCAGCTTGTAATAGCTGCCTCAGTGGTTGGATGGGCTTGGATCTTGAACTTGTAATGCTCTGGCCATGCCTTTGCAGCTGGAGCTGGAGCACACTGCTAAGCCAGGTAGGGAGGTGCTGTCAGTCAGGGCTGGAACAGCATGGGCAGTCTCAGCCCTGTGTTTACCTGTCTGAAGTTCAGGCTGGGCGAGGTTCCTTCTTGCACCCAGTAGGCGTAAACACAGAAATGCTTTTTCCACAAGTGCTGTCTTTAGAAATGGGTAATTTGGGATATGAGTGTGAATCAGCAGAGCTGGGTGTAGGAATTTCACCTGGTCAGTGACCTCCTGTCTTTCTTACTTGACTTTATTCTTGGAAATGTGTGAGAGGCGTGCTTTAGATTTGTTGGGGTTTTTGTTCGGTTTCAACTTCTTCAGAGTCAAAGAATGTGAGCTGAAGATATCACAGGGTCTCTGACATCAAAGTAATGTGTCCAAACAAACTGCTCAATTTCCCATTGCAAATGTCCTCAGTGTCTTGGTTAGTGTAAGCTGCCCTCTGTTAAATCAGAGGAAAGAAGTTACACAGAAGTCAGGCAATGGACATGGCAAGAAAATGATGTTTTGCAGGTGTGTGGTGTCTGAGAGTGACTTGTCCAGCACTGCCAGACACAGCCCACCTGCTTCCCTGAGCACTGCAAAGTGCCAGAAGGGCTTTTGTGCCTGTTCTCTATGGCACATGTTCTCTTCACAATGCTTTTATTCCTGTAAAAATACAGTGCTGATACAAAAGTAGTTGTTAATGTGCCAAAATTCAATGCACCAAGAAAATTATATCTTTTTCTTCATCATGTGTATTCTCCAAAATTTCTCATCCCTCCTTCAGTGCTCCAAGAGGACAAATTTGCTTCAAAATATTTCAGGCTCAGTCATTTATTTTAGGCTGATGATACTGAAATACTGAAACCAGGAAAAGGCTGTCAAGCTCTCTTACTGGATTTGTTAAATAGTTTCCTTTAAATGAAAATAGAACATTTGGAAGGAGGGTCAGTGAACAGAGAATTAGTGACAAAAATGATTCCTTCTTATTTCATTAAGATTTTGGATTAGTTTCGCTTCTGCTTGCTCATAGTCCTTCAAACCAAAGGACATACTAGCCTTATTCTCTATGCTTCAGTGCAAAACAAATAACCATAGGCAGTGCATCACCTTCTAATGAAATGTGTTAGTGTGGAGATTTGCTGTTTCAGCCCTGGGAATGTAACTGGTGTTTAAATGTGCTCTTATGTTCCCTGATAAGGCTTGGTTGAGAAGACTGGATAGATTTGTACATCAATACAGCAAAAATTCTGGCAGTCTGAACAGTATCTTGGGGAGGGTGGGATCAACTGAGAAAAACTGTATTTAAGAAGCATGAAAAAAAAAGTTATAGACTTGCTTAGTCATAATAATTATCTTGTCTAAACACTTTGAAGACCAGTTAATTGCTTTTTTCCCCTTGAAACACAAGTTTGTTTTTTGCATGCTTCTTGGGAAAGTGCAGTTAGGAAAAGATATGGAAGGTAAGCTGCTGTCTGCTTGCTGTTAGTGTCATCTGGATTTAAATGTACCTTTTTTGCTTTGCTGCTTTAAATTTGACTCTTTTTTTATGTTGTGGGCATTCAAAGCAAGTGCCTTGTGACGTTCCAGCAGTGCCTGAATGCATCTGGGGGGTGCCAGTGGGGACAGTGTCCTGAGTACTTCTGTTGACTTTTGCCATGCAATCCTTTCCCCTCTTTTTAGAAAACCAGTGAGAATTGCAGTGCTTCATCAGCCAGCTCAGCAAGACAACCCCAGAATCCAAGAGATGCTGAGCAGTCCAGAAACTGTTCAGCACCAAGAGCTGCAGCACCATCAGATTGCCAAGCAGATGGCAGCCGCGTGGTGTCGGATGGTGATGCTCAGCCTGCTGCTGCAGGGCCCTGAGGCGCGCTCATCTTACCAAATCCAGTGCATGGAATTCTGCTTCTCACCTGGGAAACGCTGGACTAGGAGCTCTAAAGTAGGACTTCCTTCATCTTAACAATCATAACGTGATGCAGTGCAAGCTTTTAACTATATAAAGAATATTCATATGACTACACAGAGCAACATGAGCAGGGAAGCCAAAAGGTCGGATTCTTGAGGGAAGTGATGTGGCCAGATATAATGGTAGGGAGAATTCTCAGCTGCTTTGCTAAAGCTGAGTCAAGTGCTATGAAATTTCTTTACCATCTGTGGAATAAAGGGAGTTCACTCCTCATTTGTTGAGGCACAGTGTGTCTGATTTGATTGGATAATTTTTTTTCTTTAAATTTATTCCCAAATCAAAATTAAATTGCTTTTTTAAGAGAGACACTGAATTTCCCTGAATAGTCTATCAGAAAATACCAGATCTAATAATTCTAGCAATGTCAGGAAAGTATCTCTGGAAAGATTTTTCAGAAACAGAGTAGCTTAAGAAAATGTATCTTAATATCATGGTGAGGGATGAAGTAAACCATATGCATATTCAAATAATATGTTTTTGAAGCTAATGTTCAGCTGTTTGAGATGGAAGTTTATTTCTGCAAAGCAAAGGTTTTGAACTGGCATTTTAGTGCCACACAAAAGCTGGAGGAAAGCTTCTGAAGAAGTTACCCTCTGTGCTTGCAGCCCTGCAGGTGGGCATAAGGTTGTGTGCATTTGGGTAATTTTAGGTTTGATGTTATATTGAGACAGGAGTCTTTGATCTAGATTGCACAGCCTGAGATTGATCAGTGATCTTTTTGGGTTTTTTATTTCCTCATCTATACAGGGGTTTATTTAATGCAGTGTAGTTATTATGGTTATTTATTAAGAAAAAAGTAAGCTTTAAGTGCCTAGGGAAGGTGGGGGGGGGTAGGGAGGAATCACCTAAAAATCTTAAATGTTTAGGATTATAGGGGCAAAGTAGTGGATGCAGAAATCAAGTAGAGTGAGATTCTCAGGAGGAAGCAAATGTAACTCAATTGCAGTATGTTTAGGAAGTTACTTTGCCCAATGTCAAGACACTGGAGGACTTTGGATTATGTTTTGTCATGCTTCTTAATACTGTCTGCAGCCAGCTCGTGCTGGTGCATAGTGAAAATTGCTGCTGGAGGGAAATCCTCGGGCTCAGGGAAGAGTCAGGGGATCAGTCAGGACAGTGTTTTGGCCCATGCTCTCAGATGAGCAGCTTGTTCCCAGGAGATGCTGAGCACTCTGCTCCCCTGGGGCTGAGGGAGCGCTGCCCTCCTGGAAGTGAGATGTGTGTGAGGTACGAGGCCTTCCATGGGGAGGGGCTGAGCTGAGCAGAGGCAAGGCCAGCAGGAGCCCAGAGTCAGGGAGAGGAAGGTGGCAGCAGCTGAGCAGGAAAGGGGGTGCACAGGTTTACCCACTTTGACAACTTTTAGCTTGACTGAAGGGGTGTCCCGTAGCTGTGCTTTAGCTGTGCTTTTAGAACAACCCACGTTCTGGCAGTGCCTGGGACCAACACCATAGACAATAAAAAGAAACATCAACGACTAGCCACTAGTTACTTTTTTTGCACTTGAACTTAAATGTACTGTACTCACATAAATCCTCATGACTTGTCTAAGTGTCCTTTAAAATCAGAAATGTATTTATTGTATGTTTGTATAACTTGGGGGAGAGCTAAAGACTGAACAGGTGACAGGACAGAAGGATGCTAAAAATCATCTTGAGGCTAACCAACCATTTGTTGAGTTCATGCTGTATGGTGTTACCTCAGCTGCTACTGCATAGCACCTGGATTGTGAAGTGAAGAGCTTGTACACTGTGTTTACACTTCAGAATTGTGTATTTGAAATGCCTGCTCTTTTTGGAATTGTATAGTCATTCTATGTTGCAAAATGGACATGTACACCTGGATTTTGATATTTGTGAAACTGTAAAAACTGTGGTAAGAAATATAAAATATCCATAACATATTTAATAGTATCAACATGAACTTTTATTTTATTTGTTCATATTAGAGTCAGCAGTGAACATAACCAACCTGAAGTGAAAATAATTCAGTGATAATGACCTTTTACTAAAGTCACTGGAGGATGCTGAACCAAGAGCCTGGGAACTACTCTTGCACTGTGTTAAAATAGTATTTGATAATAAAATCTGACTGTAGGGACCAGTTCCCTTCTGTGGGGTGCAGGGGCTGTAAGGGACAAACCAATGTGTGTTGTAAACTGGTCAGTGTGAAAGAGTGCAGAGCATCACTGTGAACACTGCAGAGAACACAGAAAAATGTAACATCCTTTGTTAAGGGAGAAAGGCTTTTGTAAGAGTTAGGGCAATGGATTAATGCCTAGATTCTGTTCCTAGATTTTCTAGCTGAAAACCAAAACAACAGTACTTAACAATTGTGTTTCAGTAAGGCTGTGTCATCTCCACATATCACAGGAGCACTGTGCAAGTGAACAGGGCTCCAGTGACAGCAGCTGCTTTTGGTGGGTCTTGTTTATGAAACCCTTTCAGTGTTGGAACAGGCTTGGGAGGATTTTTAAGGTCACCATTAGCTACCCAATAAGGTAGCCATCATCTTTCTCCTGTTGCTGCCATTCTGTTTTGCATGTATTTAATAGTTTCCTGCTCTATTTTGGATAGTATTTACCCATCCCTGCCAGACAGTGGATCTCACAACTACATACAGCATGAGTTGATTTTTATTTCATTTTTATTGCATTTTTACTTTTTTCCTTGTTGAAGTAGGTGTACCTGGTATTCTTCTAAAACATGTAATTACCTAAACTAAGGTGGGGGGTGGGGCTTTTCCATTTAACATATTGCTTAGGTAAAATACTACCTTAATGTATAATCTGGGCCATTGTATGTAAATACATGTTATGTATTTACATGCCTCCATATTATGAAAGGGTAATCATCACTACCTCACCAAAGAGAGGACATTCAAAAGCTCAAACAAATCTGATTCTCTTCCTTGGCCTCAAATTGCTTGGATGGGAGTTCATGGCTAGCTATGAAGTACACTGAAAAACCCTGTATTTCAAAACATGCAAAAATCATTAAGACATTTCTTTGAGTATCCTTTGCCTAATCCGTAATGATTTTATTACTCCATTTTCATGATGGTGACACAAAGATAAAATAAAACTGATTTGGTCTATGGTCATGGTTCAGGGGGAGTTTTCACCCTTCTCCCAAACCAGCCAAGATAATGAGGCCTTCCTCTGTTTTCACAACTGCTTGTGGCTAGTGCCAGAGCCCCCCAAGCCAAACCTGACTTCCCAAGTGTGGGTGGCAATTTAGCTGTGGATTTGGTAGCACCAGCCAAAGGTGAGTCTTGCTGCTAGTAGCCTTCCTAAACAGAACCCTTGCTCTATTTTTGAATGTTCTTGATTTAACAGCAAGTGCACTTTGGATCACCTGCTTGACGTGGCTTTTCTCTGCTAAACATGCTTTAGATTCTGCATAGGTACTTAAAACTTTATGGCACTAAAAGGTGTTAAGTGTCTCTTTACTGTAAAATGGAAGTGTTTCTTTTAAGCTGAAGCAATATGAAGGAGAAACGACCACATCAGTAAGGCTTTAAAGCTTTCAAGCACCAACTCTGAGTCCTTTGTTACACAGAGGAGCTCCTGGATTATGGTATGGCCACACTTAGCACCATTGGAGGTAAGGGGTTTTGTCCCTGCTGCAGCGATGGGCAAGGAGAACCCAGGACAGCACCTGCACTGCTGAAGTCATGCTGCACCACTAGGCATGTCACAAAGGACAGCCAGCCCTTTTAAAGCACACAGATCCAGTCTGACATGCCTTTCTTGAGCACCAACTGCTCCCCATTGCTCACAGTTCCCAGTGGCTTTGTGAGATCAGATGGTGAATTAATCAGAATTAATGGTCTTTTGTCTTCTGCAGTTTGTAAGACAGTAAAGGAAAACAGCAGAGTGAGAACAGAAGAATACAGGGAAAGACAGTCTAAAGAACAAAAGAAAGAAATTACTTCTTCAGGTGGGTGAACTGAGGTACACACACTACTCCCTAGCCTAGGACTGTGTGATACATAAGCTGAAAGACACATGACTGCCTAAATTTCTCTCTGGTCCTCCCCGCTTCTCCTGTGAGAAGCCCCACAGACAGCTGAGAAAGGGAAGGAAAAAGACAGATTTTACCCTAATTGTTTTCCAGCAATGATTTTCTGCTTCTTACTCAGTGAACAAACTCCTGGGTACTCTGAGGCCAGTGGAGCTCTGTGTGGGTTATCTGCATTCCCAGTTCCAGGCTCACAGCAGCACTCTGGCTCTGCTAATAGCAGCTTCTCCAAGCAGCTGAAACAGCCTCAGCCTTTGTGGCCTTTTTGGAGCTCTGCAGAGGCCTGGAATAGACAGCAGCACCTGCCTGAGGTAAGCTGACACTGAAACTGAAGGCAATAGCAAAAATGTTTAGGGATGGAAAACCTCTCCCAAACCATTATCAGAGGTGGAAAAGCAGAGGGCTAGAGAAAGGTTTAGCAGAAGATCTGTACAAGAGGGAAGAGAGTATGTAAATAAACAAAGACTTAGAAAGAACAAAATGCTGTGTAACTACAGCAGAGGTCAAGAATGGAATAATATGGGTAGAGGGTGAAAAATCAGGCAGCATTCTGAGGAGCAAGGGGAGCTTAAAACTAAAGGCAGAGGCAGGATGAAGCTAACAGACCAGCCCAGCCAGAAGGGGAAACAAACCTCGTTCAGCTGCATCAACTCTCTATAAAAGTCTCACAAACAACAAACACAGTTTATCAACACTCTAAAAGCATTATCAGAAGTCTTGACACAGAGGGTACTGAGTAAAAAGGAGAGTATTAAAAATGGCTTTTCCTCCCTCTAGTGCTCAGCACAGAGGACTTGATGGAAAGGGCCAAAACAGATTCTCTGTTTACTAGAGGTAGTGTTCTTGGTAAAAGAAGGCATCCTGGTGGACAGGCTGTCTCCAGTACTTGCCTTGGAAATACACAATGTTTGTCTTCCTAGTGAAAATACCCATAGCATGAGATTCCTCTTCACTTGAACAGCCCCCATGGTAATAATCAGGTGACATTGGTGATACAGGAAAGAGTTTTTTTCAAAGATCCTTCTTTGTCCACAAGCAACCACAAGAAAAGGCCAAGTGTGAGTTCTCATTCTGTATCCTTTCTAGGAGAAGCGTGTTTTCTGTCTCGTTGTTGTTATTTCTCAAAGCTCAGGGCAGCTCAGTAGCATATGGAAATGGAATTTGTGAATGCATTTCATTTTCATTCTCCTCATCTTCTTCATGGACAGAATTGGCTGGCTCATCTTGCTCAAACTGTGCCCTTGTCTCAAAGAGCTGCTCTTCCAGGAAGAAGCTCCCAATGCCATACTGCTCATCATGCGCCTTTGTTTCTGCAGCTGAGACGTGGGGAGATCCCAGAACAAAAGCTGCAAACCTGACAAATTTTGGAAGGGAGAAGTTATCAACTGAGAAATAAAAAGAAGAAATACTGTAAATTCTAGAGGCATTGCTATTTAGGAAGGAGTGTTGTAAGGACATCCCCATGGGCAGTGCAGATGAGGGGAAGTTCCAATAACGGATGGCAACAACCACAAAGATTGGTTTTCCCAGCTCATCTTTTCAGTATTTCTGTAGAAGTAACTTTTGCTCTTCTGGAAACCATCTGCAAGGTCTTGTGACTAAGCAAGAAGATCTAACTTCGTTTTCACATCTTGTCAGTACTTGCAGGATAATCCAGACTAAGCATTTGTACAGTGGGGTAGTTGGTACTTTAGCTTCTAAAAATAAATTAAAGCTGTAGCATATTTGAGACAAAGGCTGCAAGAATTCAGGTGTGTTGATATTGCTAATGAAAGGAAAAATTGAAAATTCTGCACTCCTACGTTGTATGTAGTCACCCTGTTGCTGGTGCTGTGTGTGCACTGTGGGCAAGCTGAGCTCAAGTCTTCCCAAAGAATTCCTGCCTCTAGTGAAGCTGGAGCTGCAGACTGGGAATTCTCCAAGTAAATGCCAGAACAAAGCATGAACTTAGCACTGTCCCTATACTGCAATCCTCCACCAATCTTCCTTTCAGTGGGCAACTCCATTGAGGAGAGAGAACGGAGCTGGAGGTTTCTGGCAAGAGTGTGGGAACAGACGGCAGTTCTGACACCTGGGTAAGTGTCGACAGCATCAGAGAAATGTATGAAAAAGGAAATGCAGCTACATTCTGGAGTTCTGGTAAACTGATCAATAATTTACATTTCAGACTTAACATTTCTGTGAGATGAATGTCGTCACCTCACTGTTCTTGGAAGCTCTGTTAGTCTAAATGGGGAACAGTTTGCCTTGGGATGAACCACAGTCTGATGCTTAATGGGAGCTGGGAGGGGTTCTCCAAATTGATTTGCTGTTGGTTCTCCTTTTTATTTCCCTTTTCACAACCAGAGAACAGTCTATAACACCTCTATTAATGAAATGATGGCTAGAAAATATGTGTCAATACATTTGGTGGTATTTAATTTTACAATACAACAGTAAGCTTTCACTTTTTTCCCTCTCCATCATTCTAAAGGCAAGCAGCTTAGAAAGTAAGACTGGTTAACAGTAAATCTATAAAACCTGGCAGAGAGGCTGTCTGCGTGCCAGTCCAAGGAAGATGAAGGTTCTGAAACTGGTTTAACTTGTTACTGAATAAATTCCAAACTGACTGGGGTTCCTTTAAAATGGTGACAATTGGTTCTGTGGCAAGGACTAAGTTTTTGTGGCTGGCTAATATTTGAAACTCTGCTTCTGATCTCTTGAAGTTTTTGTTTTGATGGGAATACAGTGTTATGATTAATTTTATACTCTACAGGGTTTTCTGGCTTTGCTTGCTTGACCCTTCCTGACCTATATTTGTCTTAGTTTTATCTCTTAAGCTATACATGGCACAGCTCTTCTACCTGTTCTACTTGCTCGTTGCAGGTATTGATTTCTTTCTCTGTATACTTAGTCTTAGATAGTGGTACTTCAATAATAGGATTCCCTGACTCTGCAGATTTGCAGTTGGAGAGCTTACTATAGGTAATATTTGAGTATGTATCTTCACTGTGCCCCAGTTTTAAACCACAGAAAAGGGCACTGTTCTAAAACCTGAAGCAGGGCAATTTCACTGGTTAGAGAGGCACCAGGGTCACTGCAAGGGCTTACAGAGGCACTGTAGGAAGCCTTTAAGTTCTGTGACCATGAATCAGCTGTGAAGGTCTGCAAATTGCCAAGAGTAATTTGTGGTCAGGGAGGAACAAAGAGAAATTCAATGCCATCAGCGAGCAATCCCCTCGAGAGGTGTGGCTGTGGTCCTGAGTGGGATATGCAAGATAAACACATCTGGAACAGTGCCTGCAGTGGCATTTAGGTCTGCAGTGTGTTTAGGTGTGCAATGTGTTTCCTGTTTTAGAGAAGCCAAGGTTTCTTACCTGTGTGGAGCCTGGAGTTTGGATACAGCTATCCATGATGGGAAGTCAGGGCTCCTGCAGAAGGAGCGCAGCTCCTCCAGAGCTCTGATCGTTTCACTTTCACCTTGTTCTCGATACTCCTCTTCAGTAAGGTATTTAAACACCAATTTTTTTGATTTCAAGTGATGCTTCATTTTTCTAGAACAAAATGAAAATAAACAGTATTTATAAAGTCTTCTGCCATGTAATTATCTGTCCTTTTTCTCTATACCTGCTATTAAAATGCATTAGTCACCTCTACCCTTTTAAGAGAACAAGCTGCATTCTTATATTTGAGGGCAAGGCATGTAATGTTTGCTAGCCTGTTTACCCTAGGTCTTAACCAAAGCTGTAGAATTTCACATGATATTTAATGAGCTTCAGATGAGCTTTAGATCAGGTCCTTATTGTGTATGCATGGACTAGAATCTCACAGAATTAAAGAGATGGCTGCTTGCTCAGCCATTTTAAGGTGCAAAATGCAAAATGAGTCTGTGCAGAGACATGGGCTGAATCAAAACTCAGTCTGCATATGTTACATCAAAGATAAGCAATGCTCTAAGCCTGTTGTGAGTTGTTCATGTTGTTTACTAGCTAGCTTCTCTTAAATCTTGCTCTGAATTACAAAACTGAGTAGTCTGAGGCCAAAATGTTTACAATCGGATGGTTTTTTAGCTGCTGCGTAGTGATGTATAATATAATTAGATATAAATTAGAAAGTATGCCATGTTCTGTTTCCTTCTGTCAACTGCTTTCAATTTAAATGTTGTGATGAGTTAAGATAAGCAAGGGCTGGATGCCCATAAAACTTTCAGCTCTGTATAAAAACACCTGCTCCAACATCAGCAGCATTTAACTTTCCTTCTTTTATCCCTTTAAAGCAGAGAACTGTAGTAGTTGCTTAGGCCAAATGGTGAAGGGTCTTGCTGGCTCAGTGAGATCCACTGTTCTTAACAATAAATACTGCAAGACTTTAAATTATTTTGATATATTTGCTGCTCTGAACTGTGTATCTGGCATCGTGGCCTCACAGTTTGGTGCTGTGACTTAAGGATTTTGAAACAGAAAAATTCAAAAGCCCTTTTCATTCTCCTAAGAGAGATTACTTGTAGAGCTGTATTTCTTTATAGAAGCATCAGTTCATAAAAACCAAAAAGAAAGAACGACATGAAGAATAAACTACAGTGTTTCAGAGTAAAACTTGAAAGTAAAACTTGTGGCCACATCATACTGATTCCAGAGCATTCTGAACCTGTTTACAACAGGTGCTGATCTTACATGTTGCTTTTGAAACAGCTGTTGCTCCTCAACTGCAGGCAAAAATTGGTCTACAACAAATGACAAATTCTACCTAAAATAAAAACAATTCAAGCTGCTTCATACTTCAGCATGTAAGAAGAGAAGATAAAGACTAAAGCAGTATGTTTTTCAAAAGTAAACAGTGTGTATAAAAAAAGAACAAAACCCAAATTATTTGTTTTTTATTATTTTGGTTATGCCAGTTCTAGCCTTTGCCTCTTCCTACTTCTCTGCGGTTCAGCAGAGTCCACAGCTATGGAACAGTCTGTACTAAAGACTATGAAGCTGGATGCCATCCATCCCTGAAGGTAAAAAACAGATGTCAATTGGCAAGGCTTTTTAGAATCTTCATTTGAGCATTGCACTTGTGCTAAAGCATACTTCAAATTCAAGGATGAGCAAACACGTTGTTCCTGTATTGCTACTGCAAACACTCAGCAAGTTAAGGTGTACCTACTGCAGGCAGTTCCTGTTCAATTCCAAAATGTAAATGGGCCTCTAGGAATGCTGAGGAATATCTCCCTAGTTCTGAGAGATTGCTTCTATGAATGAAAAGGAGAAAAACTAAAATCATGGAGAATGCTATTTTGTGGACATGTGATTTTAGTCTCTGAACTCTCTTCAACCTCCAAGGACTGTCACTTTTGAACAGCTGCATCCTTGGTGATGGTTCAGTGTTTTATCTCTAGGATTCCATATGAGTTCCCTGCAGCTTCTCTCACTACACATCAAACCAAGGCAGTACTGCTGCAGTCTCATCAATCAAACAGAAATGTTCTGGTTGCCATATGCTGTGGACTAGAAGGTGCTACATTTGTCCTTAAGAACACAGTCACACTTCTCCATTATCCACAGAACAAAACTCATGCTTAAAACTGCCAAGTGGAAAATCATTTCTGTGTCTCTGGACCTTAAACCTTTCCTAAGGCAGTTTTACATTTGGCAAAATTCTGAACTAGTACTAGAAATTCCATATATACACCATTATTGGCGTATATGTGGTATAAGTCTAGGGTTTTTTTCATGATCAGCTTCCAGCATTCCCTGGTTCTCTCAGGATTTGGACATTCACAAACAGACACAGACCTGGCAATGTGACAGGCAGCACCCAGGGGGTAACAGAGGCCTTTGGAGCAGAGGCTGACTGCTATGACTGCATATGCAACTTGAGGGATGGTGACTCCAAAGTAGATGAGGACAAAGGCTGTTAATTGGAGTGTCCATGTGAACAAGGTTATGCTGAGCTCCGTGGTCAGCGGCCCATGCTGATAGCTAATGGCAAAGCTGGTAATCCCCACAGCCAGAAAATACCCTGTAGGAACAGAAAAGGACATGGAGAAAAAGATGCAAACTACCCCTAGAACCTTTACTTTGCTTCCCAAAGCTGGCAGCTGCTGTGGAGTGTAGCCTGCTGATTCCTGTGTTGTGTTACAGGTAACTGCATGATGTTTTATGTGCTTTCTATTTCCAAAGTGTGCCAAGAGTTCACAAGGTTATCTCTGAACAGCTTTTAGCCAATGCTGTGGGCTGCACATGAATTCTCCTCACATGACCATGCTGAGGCAGGTGCCAGATCAATAGGTTTGTCAGCCCCTGCAGCCACATCCCATTCCCAATGTGTGCATCCATTTCCCACATCCAGCAAGCTGCAGACCAGAGGAGCTGCCCTTTTGCTCTTACAGGAAAAGTATGTAACAACAGCAAATAAATGAACAAATAATGCAAGCAAAATCTGCTCTCAGAACTCTACATCTCTTACAACTTTACAGTCCTCTACATCAAACTCTTTATTCAATGATACAATGTGAGTAAACACTCATTTGAGTGGATTAGGAACCTTTAGAATATTTCAACATCTGTGGCTTAGGAGAAAACAGAACTCTATATGAGTCACTTGATTTTCTTTTTTAATGGGCAGGTATTCATCTGACCACTAAATTAAACCAAAATCTGCAGCACATTTCTTGATAATTTTCTTACCCAACAGGTAGATTTTGTGTTCAGACCACAACCACTGTATATTCTCTTTGAAGCAGTAAATAAAATAGAGAGAGACCATCCAGGAGCCACTCATTAAAATCCAGAAGGTACTGTGCTAGAAATTAAAAAAAAAAAAAAAAAAAAAAAGTGAAAAAAAAAAACTTCATTAAAAAAATTCAAGCCAGAATCAGGACCACTGTTTCCAAAGGAACTCACAGGAAAAAGCAGATATTAAATTCTTTAGACCTACGGGGTTTGAGACTTCCACTGCACAGTCCTCTGCATGCTACAACACAGTATCAATTCCAAGCAGAGCAACTGCATCCCTGTATTTGTGTATCATGTCACAGTATAACCCTACTGCCATGTTCCCAATTAACATATCTCAGCAATATTATGGGAATGCACAGGCTTTATTAAACTAAAGGAAAAATTCCCATCTGCCTTACAATGAATTGTCTTTGGTGAATGGAAGAGAATCTCTCAGCTGCCACTGTATTTTTATTTAAATTGATTCATAGATTCAAAGGTAAGTTTAGCTCCAGTTCAATGAAAATAATTTATGTTTCAGAACAAACTCTTCTTGTACATCACCAATGCCTGTTCAGTTTAAACTCAGAAGGAAGCTAAATAGAACTTGACTCTGACCTAACTCTATTTACTTGATTCAAGCAATGCTGCAGTCATTTCAGTGCAGTTACCTGGCCACAAAACCAGAACAAGGTCAGAATCTGGCTCTGTACTGTCACTTCTTGTATTATGATGATTACTATTATTTTATTTTATAAATGTAGATTTACCCTTGGAATAAACCTTTTAAGTGTCAACAGGACAAAGACTAGCAGAGCAAGAACACCCAGTATTACTCCAGAAAGGTAAAAGAACTTGGCACTCCTGTAAAGAGAACAACAGAGAATATGGTGAGAAGTATCATTTGTAATTGGTTAAGACACCAACATTTGTACAAACAGCAGTGATGTTCAGTAAGAACTTAAATCAGCTGTAAGTTAGAGTTGTAGTTATACAGTAAGCAGGCCCAGTTCAGGTATTAAATCTGTGTAAGGAAAAATTCCCAAGAGATACTTAAGGTCACTGGAGTTGTTAGAGGTTAAGAGACTGTGCTGGGGTTTTTTAAAGCTCACACTACTTCTGCCTGCATTGACCTTCTAGTCTCTAGTACAGAGACGAAAATGAAATAACCAATATGGTTCTGCACTGCAAGAGAAGTTTTATTTTAATTTAAAATGCAGAAAACCCCCCACAAACCCACAAGTTTTTTCTCCTAAGCATATGCACTTATAAATTCCATCTTCTTAATTCAGAGTTAATGCTATAAAACCTATTGCTGCTCTGCTTGTTTCAGAGGTGCCTCCTGACAATTATTTTGTGACTCACTTTGCTTTGAAGTTGTGGGCACATATTTTGCTGTAACAACTGAGTATCCTCCCTTATGTGCTATGAAAAATGTGCATCAGAAGAAAGGCTGGCACAAAGGTGGAGGCAAAAGAGGCCCCACATGACTTTATTTCTAAGGAAAAGCATCATTAATAATCAGCATTATTTAGCATTCAGCTATCCTCAGTGGTCTGAAAAAGGACTTTTCTGATCCACACTTGCCCACTGAGGATTGATTGTCTTGGTGTCCCCCAGTGCAGGGAGCTTGGATACAAAAACCCTAACACAGCTGATTGATAAACAGCATTAGGCACTCCAAGATATGTCACAATCTGTCCAAACACAAATGGTATGAGGAAGTTTTAAATATATATTCAGTTCCTTATTTCACTTTCCCAAAGAACTGCCTCTTTAGCTTAGAAAACAGACCAAAGATGCACAAGCTTTGGGAAAGAAGGTCAAAAGCAGCCAGTACTCACCTGCTCAGGCTGTTTGCAAAATGGAACAGAAAAATTCCAGCTACAAACAAAAACAAGAGCTTTCCATCTAGCACTAAAAAGGGGGGAAAGAAATAGAAATTGACTTTAGAGTAATTCAGTCTGAAATGCTGATTATATAAAATATCAACAGAAAAGTCCCAAGCTTCTTACAGAAGAGATGGTACATTCAGTAGCACTGGCAATACCAAGCCATCTGTAATCTGAACTCAAAGATTTGGTACTTACTTTCTCTTTTCACCCTCACAACGTATGGTTCAATTTTGAAGGGTTGTATTTTGAAACAAACGTCCTCTCCATATTGTTTTATGCTCAGAAAAGTTTCTGTACATGTCTCTGGCTTCCAGAGGATTTGAACAGCACATGCAACAAACTCAAAAACAGTTTCTGAATTCCGGCAGTTGTTTTTTTCTGAAATAGGCTCAAACCGGAACCTTTCTCTGCTGTTAACTTTTATCTAGAAACAAAGAACAGAAAACACAGAGAAGCAGCTCACAATCACTGTGGGGTTTGGTGAATTATACTGCATATCAGCCATGCATGTGGTAATGAAAATCAGTCTTAATGGTTTAGTATTGGTTATTTATATTATGCAAAGATTAATTGTTTACAATTAATACCTTACAAGGTAATTCAGAGAACTCACTGGCAGCAAAGTTCAGTGGAGGGACCTCAATCCATCCAAAAGCACAGTGGGTTTGGTTTTACTATGACACTTGCCCACACACAAATTTCTAACAAAGCTAGTGATATCTGACTGACCACAGTTTGTTTTGTGAATGTTCATACCCTTCCTCCTTCCCCTCCTGAACTGTAACAAATTTGATTTGCTTTTCTTTATAATGCAATCTTCATGTTGGGGACATAAGAGGGATGAGGAAAATGAAAGATAGCATAACCAGAAATTTAAATAGAAGCACATTCCTGTTGGGTATTTTGAAGTTTTTTTTTCTGGGTCCCAGTGCCCTCTCCCACCAAACTGATCAAAGATCTTGTCCATCTTCTAAGCTGAGGTGATTTTCCTGAGGACTCTGATACATTCTTTAGGGCCTACTAGACAACAAAGACCTATGTGCAAAAAAGTGATGCAACGGATAATAAACCAGGTTTGTACTGGGAAAGGAGACAATGTGTCAGCAAGCAGTTTGTTGTGGAAAAAATCTGAACTTCCTGCTTTTAAACACTGACTCCAGGAAAGTTTGTGGGACTGATGGAGGGTTCTACCACCTGGAGCCTGCTACCATTCATAAAAACACCTGCAACATGTTCCTGAGGAAAAGTCCTGGGAACAAAGTGATGTTCCACTTTCGGATACCTGAGAGAACAGTCCTCCAACAGAGACAAAATGAAACTATTTCCTTCCTTTGTCTGGAGACATACTTCTCAGGAAAGTAAAGGAACCATGGAGATGGTTAGCTCACTCCTTTAGCTGTTGAAGGGATTTTTATCTTCTTCAAGCTAATCTCTAAATGTGTGTCTGGTAAGATGACCCTCTGCTAACTCAGGAGAACAAACACATTGCTGCTGCTGTTTGTTCATTAGTCACAATCTAACGAGCCTTTGGTTCCTACACTTTGGTGTGCTGTGGTGAGAGAGCCACAGAACTGCATGTAGTCCTCAGATTTAGAAGTTCCATAAAGGCAGCTGGTGATAGGCAGAAGCATTTGTTGCAGAGGTTAACAGTGATCCATCAACAGAAAAGGCGTGCAAGAAAATAATACACAATCCTGAATTAATGTTTTTGTCGCACCACAACACTCTTAAGGCAGAGACGAAACCTCACTGCATCCCAACTGGAGGCTCATAATGCTGGATTTATATCATGGTCACAGCTATTTAATTCCATAGAGATGCTGCCCTGATCCTGCTAACTAGCTGGGAAAAGCTCACATGAAATGTACTGACTGACCCCAGAACAGCCTCTCACCTGGATAGTTGACCACAGGTACTGTAAGTGAATGGTTCTGTTTTGCACATAGCAGTAACAGTTTTCATCCTGCTTCTGGATGACATCCATTTCCTGCAATAAGCTGCAGTTTTTACCTGGGGGAAGCAAAAAAGTTAATTTTAGGCATGTGTCAAATACAAATATCTAATTATAGTCCATTTCATTGTTGTAAATCCTGACAGAAACATGTTCAATATGATTTAGATGGAAATTCAAATTGGACTTTTAATCAAGTCATTTAGACTCCAAAGTAAACTGCAACACCTTTGGGAAAAAAAAAAAAACCCAACAAAACAAAAGAGGGTGGTATTTTTAAAAAATGTACTCCAGAAAAGCTTGGCTTCAGCGTCAGTGTTTTGATGGCACTGGAATAAGGCCTCTGGGCCAAATTCACTGCTGCCATGAGTGGGTGTAGCTCCACCAGAGTTCCCTGTACCAGTGGTGAATGCAACTGTGGGAGTCTGAGCAGGTAAACAGACTTACATATTAACACAGTCATTTAGCACATGACACAGCTGCTGATCACAAAAGTCATACTCCTCTCCCTCAGAAATGTTTGTGATGTTAAATCACACAACTCTTCTTTTTAGAACATTTTTTCTCCTGTCCCAGTCCAGCCATGGCATGTAATAAGGGAACTGCACTGACAGCTCACCATAAATTGTTGAATTAGAGATGTGAATTGTTCTAACCCTCCTGAAACCTTAGTGAGCCCCTATGATCTTCAGAATTAAGATTGCACTTTTGAGCAAAAGTGGACCTAAAAGATTAATGGAGCAAAGTTTCAGATACATTCTGATCTATATACATGTGTAAAATATATCCTACAGTGCATTACCACAGTGTTTCAAGAACATAATTAAAGAGAAGCATAGAGGAAATAATTACACATCCTAATAGAGGGACTCATCTAGCTTACTGAATAGAAAATGTAGGTCTCAGCCAAGCTCAGTAATAACTGCTAACATGCTGTCATGCACTCAGAGCAGCAAAATGGGTATGTGCAATCTCAACCCAGACAAGGAGATGCTGTTTCCAGGTAAAAACCTGCTGTGTCTCTATAAGGAAGATGAAATTAAGCTAAATTATATTTTAACAAATTTAGTTAAGCCAGTGAAAAATACTGTGTAGATGTTCTTACTCAGGTTTATTATAGTTCTTACTTAGGTTTATTATAGCATTACAGAATTATTGTCCACACACGATCCTACTAAACTGGTTTAACCTTAAAATTTTTTTCTTGTGAAAAAATTACCCATCGGATTCATTTTCATTCGTGGCAAAACCAGTGGGAGGGAGCACAACCGCTCAGACAAGCACTGGCTGTACCTTTAGACAGGCACTTTCACAAAAGCCATGGCACGATGCTGCAGAAGGATTATTTGTCACTGACGCAGCAGGGAGGTGAGGCTGGGCACTACCCAGGCCTAAAACCAGGATAATCCAGCAACAGGAAATGGCAGGGCCAAAACACAGCCCAGAGAGTCCACACCTCCCCTGAAGGGCATCTTAGGATTTCCTGCCACCACGGATAAAGTATCCATCCGTGTCAACGGCAATGTCATCCACGGGCAAGGCTGGCAGGTATTTTCTTACCACCCATAGTTTTAAGGCATTTTTCTTGAGAAAAAACAGCTGCTTGAGATGTTACATCAGCTCCACAGAGTGAGACAATGATGTTCCAGAAGGAGACATGCTTCGGTATAAGTAACTCTGAGGTGGTGCGGGGTTTAGCTATTGGGAGGACACACTTGAAGAGTAACTCAAATTCTAAGACTGCAAGCAAAGAAATTCGAAATTATGAGCCATCAGTATCTGCTGCAGAATCCAGAGGATGCCCAAGACTCGAGAACGTCAATGCAAGGAGGAAGCCGGTTCTCCAGTTCCTTATTGCTACTACAACTGAGCACAGCCTGTAGGGGTTTGCCTGCCCTCAAACACGTTAATAAAAGACCTGTTCTGCACCCTATTCCCTGGCCCGAGCTCCTGAGGAAGCCAGAGGGAGCCGCACACCCAGAGGCAGCTCCCGGCCCCGCCGCTGGAGCGGGCGGGACGCGCCCGCCCTCAGTGCGCCGCGGTTCCTTTGTCCGGGTGCGGGCTCCGTGTCCTGTCCGGACCGCTTCCCATTCCCTGTCCCCGGCCACGGCGCGGGGCCGTCCTGCGGGACCCGTACTGCGAGGGAGCGCCGGAGCACACGGCAGAGCGCCTCAGGCCGCGGCTGCCCCGGCTCCGCTGCAGCTGCCGGCGGGGCGAGCGGCCCCGGCCGTCAGCCGGGCAGCGCCATGTTGGGCGGCAGCGGGGACCGCGGGGCCCAGGGACAGCGGGAGCGGAGCGAGTCCCCGCTCCCGAAGGGATGGGCTGAGCAACCCCCGGCCTGTGAGCGCCCGCCCTGCCCCGGGCCCGGGAGGGGACGGGCAGTACCTGCTGGCGGCGCCTCCCCGCTGCCCGCGGCCGCCCCGGGCAGCGCCAGCCGGACGAGCAGCAGCAGCAGCCCCGGCCCCGGGAGGGCCCGCGGGCGCTGCCGGCGGCGGGGCGGCCACGCCGGACCCATGCGGCCGCCGCCGGCTCCGGGCTCGGCCCTCGCGGCCCGCGCAGGGCGGGGCAGGGGCGGTGCGGCCCCGCTGCCCGCTCCCCCCGCGGGGCCGCCGGCGGCCCGGGGCTCCACCCGCGGCACCCGGAGCTTGTGCGGGGCTGCGGGATCCGTCTGGAGGGGGACAGCCCGCCCTGCACTCCTCTTCTGCCCTCCTTGGCGCTGAGGGGAGGAGGAAAACCATCGTGGCTTGGAAAGGAGGAGGAAAAGCATTGAAGGTACCGCTCAGCCCAAGCGTGTCCTTGCATTGTGATCCCCTCAGAGTGAGAGTGTTGGCTGCCCAGTAAAGGTGTAAAGCAGCTCCAAACCAAACGTGGACAGCTTGTGACACTTGCAGACCTCAACCCAGGCGGTCACCCAGCTGAACGGAGACGGTGGATGTCCTCCTTACACACCCTGTTCCCAGCCCCAGGGAAAGGTCACCAGGTCACCAGGGTGCCTTTCGGCAAGCAGCGGTGCCTGAGCCAGACACTGAACCGCACATTAACCAGCCCCTCTGTCCACCCAGAGGACCTGCCCGAATGAAGTGTTGCTGGCTGTTGCGATGGAGGTGAACATGCACAGCTATTCTGTATTTCCTGGGCAGCCACAAGGGAGAGCCAGGAGCAGGACACCGCTCCCCTGTCAACCCTGTGAGGCGTGAGCGAGGTCCAACTCAGCTCAGTCCCCGCTTGCTCACTGCAGTCATTTTAGATCGCTAGTGAGTCACAGTCACCAGTCAGGGGTGGAAAGGGCTGGAGCTTTTTTCCCTATTCTATGAAAATCAATAAACACAGTTTTGCCAAGGCATTCTGGCATCACTGTTGTCTATTTTTATACCGAGCCCTACATTTGGCTTTTCCAACCTACTTGCTTTGCTCCAGTGCGTTCCCTTCCTTGTTCTTAGAACAATGCCCCTTCTCTGCGTGAGGGTTGCTTTTCGTTTTAATTTTTTATTGTTTAGGGCTGTATCCAACTTCTGGGGGTGCCAGGATGGGCTTTTTTAACACCTGAAGGGTGCTGCCCACTGCCTCGCACCTTGTCTGGGCGCTTACATCTGCAGGGAGTGGGTGGTGCAGGGCTGTGGCTCTCCTCGCCTCACCTCCTACACCCGCTTGGTGCTGGCTGGGCTCACATCTAACTGTGGATTTTTCCTTGCAAACTCTGAGGAAGTGAAGGATAAGGGCAAAAATAGTTGGGATTTGATAGCGTGTGCAACATCTGACAAACTTGAGTCCCCAGAGGAAGCAGTCATTGATTTATATCTTTGTCTTTATGTAACTTGGGTGTTGTCTCTATGTAACTTTCCAGGCACTTCCTCTAGCAAATCTTATAAAGAAAGAAATACTGGGGTTTGTTCCTTGGGTCCTGATAAACCCTTAGGAATGTGTTACCTCTCAGCTGTGTGTCTACACAACAAGGGACCATCACAGCCAAGTTATTAGAGGAATCCCTCTCACATTTTCAACTTGGAATATTTTTTCAGCTATGTTAACCTTCTTGACAGTATTTTTTCTGGGAAGGGAGACACTCTGCATTCAGTTCTCGCTTGTATTTTCATTTTTAGAGCTCTTAGCACTTCACCGCTAATTAACTTTCAATAACTGTTGTAGGGTTACAGTTAGTCAGCATGAATCAGACAGAAAATGTAGCTTTAGGGGACCACACTCTGTCAAAAACTATTAGAAACCTTTGCTTGATTTCCGAGGAGAATATACTCGCTCAAACAGGATATAGCAGCTATTAGGCAGCGTTCTCCTGCAGTAAGAAATCCTCAATAAAAGAGACTCAGTGGTTTTGGTAGCAGCCCTCCTTTCAGGGTGGCTCTGAGTAATTATGCAGCATTTTCCTTTCTTCCCATTTGTTTGTCTGGTTTCCTAAATGGTGGTGGTGCTCAGGCCAAAGCTGGGGTTCTGAGCTTAAAGGTGGTATTTTTATCTGTTTGCTCACAAATATAATTCAAAATAGGGGGAGAAGAGGGAGGTCACTTATAGGTGCAGGCCAGCTCTGCCCCTCTGCCCTTCCCAGGTGTTTTCAGCTGCGGAAAATTGAGAACTGCTTTTGGCTGGGAGCACTCATGGGAAGACTTGGCCGTGGCAGGCAGCAGTGCTGTTGGTCCCAGTGATGGGGGACATTCCTGGGATGCAGCATGCAGAGCTCTCAAGCTCCACACGTGACAAATTTACACTTTAATAATGGGGAAGGACGAAGGGGAGCAGGGCAGAGCCATGTCCACAGCATGTGTTTTCCTCCTGGGCTTTTGGAGTCGTGCCACCCCATACACTGTGACCGCTAAAACACTCAACATCATCCACAATGCCCTCGTCTAGGTGCAGTATTAGATGGGATACCAAATCCTCTTGATGCTATTAATCCATGTTGTTCCACAAAGGCCCCAGGTGCTCCCTGCTGATGATTTATTGGCCTGTGCAGCAGGAATAGGCCACAGCTGTGTAAGGTGGGGAGGGAGCTCCTCTGTGCTCCCACAGCCCTGCCTGCCTCGGGCTCTCGTGCTGTTGGAGGCAGCCCCAGTTCCCTGCAGCACCTGCAAGGCCAGGCTGAGCAGAAGGCACTCGAGTCCCATTCCCACACCACAAGGTAATGCTCATTGCCCACTTGCAGCCTGCTCTTTACTTTCGAGCTAGAGCTTATAGAGGCTTTCAATTTCCAGGTGTGCTGTTAAAAATCTCAACACATTGCTCTGGATGACTAAGGATGCTTCCTATGGATTATTCAATTTTTCTTTTTTTCCCCTTTGCCCTCCCTTCCCCCTCCTTACGTCAGCAGTGGGTATAATTTGTTTGCAGGGTTCCAGGGTGTTTCATCTTTCTTTGGCTAGCCCCAAGTGCATGGGGGTTTGTTGAAGCAACAGCACTCTTGATTTCTTAGAGCTGGTATGTGGGTGTTGGATTGTGTCATTCGTAGGAGGTGAACGTCAAAGGAAGCGGGATCAACTGCTGGAGGTTTGTGAGCCAGGTACTTAATATTTGGTTTCCTGGAAAAGCAAGGAAAAATAGCAAAACAGGCAGCCTTTGAGTCTTTAGTTTTCCCATGAAATCAGATTAACACAATACCTGTGCGTGCTTGAGAACAGTTTGGGTTGGTTTTGGTTTGGTTGGGTTGGTTTTTTTCCCCTTGGTTTATTCAGGATGGAGGATGACTGTATTTTCCTTTAAATAGTTTCACTTGTTTTGGTGGATTCTGTTGAATGTTTATTCCAGTAATACAAATAATTTGTGTTCTGTTAGGGCCCTCACAAATAATGCAATTCATTATCAGGTACATTATGTTGTCTTTTTATTTGATGTAAAATGGGGCCTTTGAGTTAAATTTAGATAGAAGAGCTATTTGAGACTATTTTGTTCATCTCCAACTGTTTTTTTCAGAAGTGCATTAGTCTGAAGTATTTCATGGGCAAAATACTGAGTTATTTTGGGGACAGACAAATTGTCTACAAAAGAAAAGTATAGCTGCTTATTTTTACAGTAGTTTTAGGGTAATTGCTGTTTTATTTGACAAGTGTAGATACCAAGGTAGATAGAAAATTCCAGCAGAGTGCTTTCTCCTAAACTGCTGTAGGGAGCAGGTATCTCTTGCAGTCCTTGTTCAGGCTAAGCTTAAAAATTAAATAGGACAGAGGTGCCCTTAAAAAAAAATTATTTATCCATGCCATGGATTTGGCAAAAGGACTGTAGCAGCTTTCTTGGCATTTCCCCTTATGCTCATTTTCCCATGGCTGTCAAAGGGATCTGTAGGTCAGGGGAAGGAAAGCTGATGGTGAAGTGTTCATAGAAGGACTTTTCTTTAATCACTGGAAAAACAGTCCTTCCCTCTGACTTCAGCAAAGCATTGTGGGGTGAATTTATGGATCTCATTGATATTTCTCCTGATTTACACAACAGTAAGCAGTATGTAAGCATAACAGTAAGTTAAGTAGCAGTGGGCCTTAAATATTTATCTGGTTTATTTTTGGAATGGCAGTTGCAGCTATTTATAGAGCAAGGAAGCAGTGATACAAATCTGACTGGATTCCTTCTTTGCTTTGAATCTGTGTGAGAGAAGCAGTTTGGGCTTTTTGACCACGAGCTCTTATATATTATGTTAAATTTGCACTGATTAATAGGTTATAAGCTTCATTTTTCAAGAGGTTCTGAACCCCTGCTTACAAGTATGAGGGATTTTGTTACCTCTGTGAAGGAGCATTGATGCAGCCTAAGAGCAGCTGTGAGAGTGCCCTGAGCTGCTGTGCAGCACTGATACCTTACATGGATTTATCCATGGGGAATGGTCCCAAGAGAAAACACATTTGTGGTGGGTCACTGCTTACCCAGAAAACCCAGAATGGAACATGTTCTCCTGTGGGAGGCTGTGCTGGGTGTGGGAGGGGTGGATGGGGGTGCTGCTGTGAGGGAGCCTGTGTCTGTGCCAGTGTGCTGGGGAGGGACATTCCCTCTGGTGGATGGAGATGCCAGAAGAGAGCATGCCAGTAGTGTGTGCTGACTCAGAAATCAGCACTTCTGGCTCTTAGGCCACTGGTTGATGCGTGGCTTAGCTTAGTTGTTACCTAAATCTGTTGTTTCCTTTTGATTCCAGATGGTTTCGAATCCACTGATGTTGACATCCTGACTGAATCTCAGACTCCTGGGCTTCACTGCAGCTGGACACCCCTCACCCCATACAGACAGGCAGGTCAGCACCTGGCAGGACCAGTTTTATTGCTGCATCCCTCCTGTGGAGAAAGAGGGCTTGCCCACTGTCATGAACTTCAAAACATCCCTCTGTCTTTCATTTAAAAACTAACCTTGAGAGCCTGGGAAGGAAAGAGAACTAACAGAAGTAGTCAACCCCCTGTGTTTGCTATGAGAAACCACAGAAGGTGGTATGGTTCTGTAAGGAGGCCATGGGAGCAATATTTATTTATGGGTAAGTGCATGTCTGTCTGTCTTGTGCCTTCAGATTTATTTTTATACTGACTGTTGTTTCCACATTTATACAGTAGCCTTTAGTAATTGTCCTGGGATTTGACCAATCACTTTTGGAAGAATGAATTGCTAGTACTGTTAAACAAACGTGAAAAGAATTATTCTCTTTCCAGCGTTTCTTGAAATTAAATTTTAGCCCTGGTGTGCTCAACTACCTTCAGGATTAATCTCTGTATTGTCAAAGGAGCCTGTCAAGCCCTTTTAGATCAAAGGAGGCTGTTTTCTATTAAGAAGGTTCTGATGATGTTTTCCAGCTCTTTGGTACAACACAAAGGCAGCCTGTGGCTCCCCACTGCTGTTTGACCCGTTAAGTTTTTCAGTGTCTTGCTGCTTTCTATTTTCTTTGTGTGAGCTCTGCCAGGTCCAGCTCAGGCAGGTGGCCACTGGCACAGCCACAACCAGGCACCTCTAACCCACCTGAAATACCTCCTTGCTCTCTCAGAGCCTGTCTGGTCAGGGTTGTTGATGGTTTCTTTTCACAGCTCGCTGTTCCTTACAGCCTGCACCCGTGTGGAGTCCATCAGTGTGCAATTCCTGTGGCTGGCAGAGCATGCTGCCTTGGCATGCTTCCCTCCCTTCCCAGGATGCCTGGCCTTCTGAAATTCCTACTTTTCCTGCTTTCAGATACAGTCCTCTGTCATTACACATTTTCTGTGCACTTCTGAACAGGCTACTTAATGACTTTTTTTTTCCCCTCACCAGCTCAGAATTTTTTGACTGCTGCATTTGCTCTATTTGAATACAAACATGGGAGAGACAAAGAAATGAGTGCTATGGAATGATTAGGTAGAGATATGCCAGTGGCTTTGCCTGATTAATGGATTTACATTATACATTACTCATAGGCAGCTTTCCAATGTCTTTCTCTAAAACAAGGTAATTTGTTTAAAGGGCTATCTTTTTGTAAAATGCTGATAAGCAAGCCATACTTGGTGCATGTATGGACATCGAGGCAGGGAGAGCCAGCATAGGATGTACCGTCATTTTGCCCCTGCTAGTCACAGCCATTCCTGCAGGTACTTGAGGAATGCAGGATGTGCCCCAAATAGATTTTAACAATTATTCCCTGATGGAGTCATTTCAGCCTCTCCTGACATCCGTACCAGCTCCTGCTGGCAACAACAGGATCTTTGTGACGGTGACTGCAGCAGAGTACAAATGCTTTTCTTCTCCTTTCGTGCCAGACAGCAAGTGAAGGTAAAGACTTGCTGTGCTGACTCAGAGGAAAGGTTGAACAAGCCTGGGCTCCTGCCTCTGACAGTGGCCAGAGAATTTTCAAGAAAGTCACTTCTCCCTGATTCATGCTCTTCACAAAGTGAGTATTTCCAGCTCTGGCATCTATTCTGACAGGATGAGAAAGGATAACACAAAGAAAGAGTGTGGCAAGGTGAGCAGAGAGGCTTACTCTTCAAAGTACCAGCAGGCTTTAGTTTTCTGATCTGGTGCCAAATGCAACAAAGGTACTTGCCAAATGCCCTTGCAGTAGGACTTGTCCAGGGGCTTTACAGCTTTGCACCTCTCTCTCTCTCTGTGTCCTGCTGCTCTGATTCTGTTGGAGTCAGTGGGATTCCTCTGCTGCTGATCCTGTGTGAAAATCTGGCTTCTCCTGGCTGCAGGGCACATCTCCAGAGCGTGAAACAGCAGGAGAGCCCAGTTCATGCCATTAGCAGGGCAAGGTGTTGGTGAGAGCTGGAAGTTCTTCTTGGTTGTTTGGGACTGGGGAAGGACACGTCCTTCCTGCTGAGCAGGGAGACAGCCTGGTTTATCTGCTGTCCAGTTTACTGCAGTGTGGAGTGAGAACACCTTCAGAAAGTGAGGGCTGATGCTGGGCTGGTCCTTGTGGTTCCTACCATCTACTCATGACCAGCCTTGTCTCATGCTCCAATTTCCTCTGGATGTGAAGCCACATTCAGTGTTGTAATAAATCTGCCAAAGGTTGTGGCATCAGTACCTGAGGCACAGGTGCCTGGAGGAGGATTAGGATGCTGGATTATATGGGTATATAATGCTGAAAATACACAAGAGATGCAGGGACAAGAGTGACTCCAGGTTGAAAGTCAAAACTCCTTTTCCAAGCACTTTCAGCTTTTTTAATTGCACAGCATTGCTCTGGCCTTTGTAATTCTATACTATGGATATGAATGCAAAAGGATATAAAATATTTATGTCAAAGTGTTGAAGTTAATTGGGGACTGAATTTCTGGCTTGGATACTTTCTTTCACTCCTGAGGAAAAAAAAAAAAAACCTTTTTAAGTGTTAATTTCAAAAACAGCATGGTCTGGAAAAAAGAGCTTTTCTTCAGTGTCATTGCACTTTAAGTTTGTTCCCAGAACTGCATGTCCAAAGGAAAGCATCCCTAGGCAGGTGTTTTTTGCCAGCTGACTTGGACCTTTGGCACCTCCCAGCTCTGAGCAAGCTTCCTTGGTGTGGAGACATGCCAGAGTGAGCTTGCAAACACAGTTCCCTGCTTCAAAGAAGTTCCAATAGCAAACACACCAGGAGATCCTGCCAGCTCCATAAGCCAAGCAGGCTGCAGTCTGAAGAGGTCAGAAACAATTTAGACACACCTGGAAACACTCATAAAGCCCTTGGGCCTCGTCATTATTGCTCAAGGTGTCCAGCAGCTCTGCAAACACTCAGAGGGTGTCTGAGCCAGGCAGGTGTGGCTTCAGCAGCTTGTATGCCCAAATAAACTCAGCAGGCTGGAATCACACAGCTAATGCTTGTCCATTTCTTAATTTGTTGTTATCTAAGTGTCTATAATCCTTGTAGGGAGATAAGATGCTAGCTGATGCTTTTCCACACGTAGAAAGGACAGGGATAAAAACATCCACAGTTGTGTTCAAAGACAGCAGGGAAAAAGCAGCTCCTGCTGGCATCAGGCCAGGGCAGAAACATCCTACTGCACAGGCAGGTGGCCACTGCCTGTGGCACAGCTCTGCTCCTGCCCTTCCAATTCCAGCACTGCCTGTTGTCAGCAGCAGCAGCATCTTCCAGCCCAAAACACCCATGCTCACTGAGCTGATGGTGTGTGGCCACAGGATGCCTTAAGACAAGGTATTGCCACTTGCTGAGCATTAAGAAACTTCTAAAACATCCCCAAGTGGCCAAAACTTGCAGTGCTCTAAATCATTGTCCAATGTTCTGTAGGCATGTATTGCTCTGCAAATGTTCCCTGCTGTTGGTTTTGCTTCCAAGCTGTGCATCCAAGCCAGGTGCTATATTAGTTTCTTTTGCTGTGACTCATGGCACCATAGCCCTGAGAGAGACCATTGCTACATCCACTGAAAATGGGAGCTTCAAACCTTTGAAGAAGAAAAATGGGAAGGTTGTGGAAGGGTGACCCATCGTGTGCACAGAACTTAAAAATGGGGGGAAACAGGAACAGGGAAGCTGTGGGGGAACAATGACTGGGGTGTTCCTGAGCCCTTCCCAGCAGAAAGGAGGAATACATTTGGGTGCACTGACTCCCTTTATTTGAAGGATAATTAGCTGCTGAGCTTTGAAGTCTTACCTAGGTGGCTAAAGTGTGATTGGGATGCCCAGCAGTGGGGCTGAGTGATCAGATGTTCCACACTGGGTCTCCACTGTTGAGAAGCACAACCCTCTGGGTCTCCACTGCTGTGGAGCACAACCCTCTGGGTCTCCACTGTTGTGGAGCACAACCCTCTGGGTCTCCATTGTTGTGGAGCACAACCCTCTGGGTCTCCACTGCTGTGGAGCACAAACCTCTGGGTCTCCACTGTTGTGGAGCACAACCCTCTGGGTCTCCACTGCTGTGGAACTCAACCCTCTGGGTCTCCACTGCTGTGGAACTCAACCCTCTGGGTCTCCACTGCTGTGGAGCACAACCCTCTGGGTCTCCACTGCTGTGGAACACAGCCCTCTGGGTCTCCATTGTTGTGGAGCACAACCCTCTGGGTCTCCACTGTTGTGGAACTCAACCCTCTGGGTCTCCACTGCTGTGGAACTCAACCTTCTGGGTCTCCACTGTTGTGGAACTCAGCCTTCTGGGTCTCCACTGCTGTGGAGCACAACCCTCTGGGTCTCCACTGTTGTGGAACTCAGCCTTCTGGGTCTCCACTCTTGAGCTGCAGCTGGGACCAGCTTTCAGTGGGGAAGCAGACCAGCTGCTGCTGTTCTTGTTCTGAGCACTCACAAATGGAATTTTCTCCCTCATGAGAAATACCGGTGACATTTAAAGTGTTTTGATGCAAAGCAATGGTGTTACAGCTACTGTGCTGTTTCTGATTTAGTAGGATTTATATTTCCAGTGTGACTAACAGGTAGCCAGTGCAAACCTTGCTGTGGATTGTTTGGTGTTCCCCAGAAGCAGATGTTCTTTAGTCAGGGTCTCTTGTTCCCTGATGCTGCAGAACACCATGCCCTTCCCAGTCCAAAGGCAGCATTCCTGCTTTGTTCACTGCTGGCATTTTCAGGAAAGAAATTCTTTAGTTTCAGGCTGAAATAATTCCTCCCCAGTTGTTTTCAGCTGTAAGTTTTCAGTGTATTGGGAGCAGAATGTCAGACTGGTATTGTGTGGGGCATGGCACGTGGATCTGCAGGACCTTTTTAGTATTAGAGGCAAGTAGAGATCCTGAAAGCCTTAAATAGCACCGAGAGAAGGTGATGCCAGGACTGGGCAGAGTGAGGGTCAGGCAATGCAGTGCCAGCGTGGATGGGATATGGGTGAGTTGGGCTTAAAGAGTCTTGGTTTGGCTGTTGGTCCTCTCAAGTGAGGCTTGACTATAAATCATGACCCTCGGGCAGTTTGGAACTAGGATTTCTTGCTTAGAGATGGAATATTCCCTGCCACAGAAACTGCATTAACTTCTTTAGTGACAGTTTGTAACACACATCCTGGCTGTTTAATTGGATTTATCATGGCTATTGGGAGCATAAATGTGTTTACAGATTTGTTTTGAAAGCTTTTTTGTGTGTTTTTCTCATAGCAAGTCAACTTCCATGTGGTGCAATTATGTTCAAGATGTTCCCTGTAGCACTGGAATAATGTCAGATTATACTGTGTGTGCATGTTGTTCTTCGAAAGGATTTTATCTGAGGCATGATACACTGTGGCAGGAGGAGAAAAGGAGCTTAGTTTTTATGAAGAGAGGTATAAAAAGCTTAAAACACAAAAAATTCTGTCAAATCCTGTTTCCTTTTTATAGGAAATATTTGACTCTGTCTATTGAAATGTGAAACTTTTTCCCCTTTAACTTCCTTCCTGCTCCATCCAACTCTGCCAGAACTCAGTGCACACAGCTTTCCACTGCTGTGCCACAGCCTTTCCAGCATTGAAAGGTTGAGGCAAATGCAGCAGGACATTTCAGAGACAAGCATTTAGGGGAAATGAAAGAAGAGATGACTTTCATTTGTTTTGAAAAGTGTCTTAGGTTTTCTTTGGTTCACAGTGTGGCCTGGAAACTTGCAGTGTGTTTGATGCAGTGGTACGGGAGGACCATGTGAAGCCTGCTCACATCCCCAGCCACAGAGCTGGCTCCAGAGGGATGCTGGGGTACAGGAACCACCCTTGGGTGTCAGGGGCTGCAGCACACAGTGCTTACTATTAGATCTGTCTTCTTTTTTTCTTTATTTCTTTCATTAGTCTTATTATTAGTTTGGATAACAATGCAACTTAACGTGCAATTTCCTGTCTGATGGCAGTTCAGATATTAAATGTCACATCTGCCTGCTACTTTAATCCTTAACTATGACAAGTTTTCCCAGCACTTCTAAAAGAGACAGTTGTGATATGTTTCACTCCCTGCTGCATGATAGTCAGAACCCCAAATTTGTTCCATGACCCATTATTATTATTATTACTACTACTCCTAATTGTTGTTATTAGTAAGCCTTGTAAGAGGAGTAGCTTTGAACAGCAGCACAACACCTCTCCCCACCATGGGAAAGGGTTTTCAGATGTCACTGTTTGCAGCCTGTCACTCTGAGAAAGGAAAGCTGTGACCAACACACAAAGTTGCCCTGAAGGATGACTTTGAGACGTGTCTCTGCTCTTTCCTGCTGCCTCCCAAGTCCATCCCCTCCCTACAGAGCCTCTCTGTCCCAGGGAAAGCTGCCAAGCCCTTGGCTGAGGTCAGCAATGCCATAAACAATGCAGGCATTTGAAAACTAGAAAGCTCCAAGCTCCTGTTGTGGTGACCAAAGGGATGGATGGAAAGATCAAAGGAGAGGACACACAGCTTGGGAGGGTGCAGTGGGTTTTGGAAGCAAGCAGCAGTCAGGCTCAGTGCCTGTGATGCACAGAGCATTGCTGCTGTGCCACAAAAGTGCTGATGGAAAGGCACGAGGAGCTTGCAGCTGTGCTTTGCTTCTCAAGGAGCTCCAGGCAATGACCTGCCTTTCTGTCACAAGCTCTAATAAGGTAAGGGAGTAGGAGAAGGGATTCAGGCACAGCAGAGCTCAGTGGAAAGGGAAATCCATATGGCAGTTGCTCACTAGAAACAAAGCTGAGTGATTTTTGGCACTCAGATTTCTGGTGGCCCTGTGTGGATTCCTACCCCTGAGAGTGGCAGCAGAGCTGAGAGCAGAGCAGTGTAACTCCATGCAAGCTTCAGGTAACAGTTCCCATTGGCTCAGCAAACCCCAATCTGCAGATCTGCTTTGCCAGTTGAAAATTTGGCCTTGATTTTAAAGAAGGTGAGGGAAAAAAAAAAAAAAAAAAAAAGAAAGATAAAAGCATGAAGCTCTTGGGCAGGTATGTAAGAATGTACCCAAGAATGTACAAACACACCTTTGTGGGCTTAATCAGGTAGAGATTTGTCAAATTTTCCAGAATAGTTTGTACATTCGGAAGAAAATCACCTTTAAAAATCAGCATGCTTTGCAGAAACTTGGCGTGCAGACCATTTTACAAAATTTGGGTTTTTACCCTGCTTCAATCAGAGTAAAAAGCTTGAAAGATGAGCTGCTTGAAAGCATTTCACAAGACCCATGAGTCATGCAAAATCCTATCGCATTTTTCCTCTGGTTGAAATCACACATGTTACGAATGCTAGAAGAGTTATTAGATCATAGATAAAGAATGCTGCACAATGGCTTGGTGAAAATAAATAAATAAAACCCCCTAATTTTCCTCCAGCTTCTAATTCCCTGGGGAAGACTTCAAGAGGCAAGAGTGGAGTATCACAGCTTACCCTCAAAAAGGAGTGGCATGCAGCTGCATCCCTTGCAGAGCTGCTATTCCTTCTCTTGGTTTCTTCAGTGCTCCAGGCAAAAGGAGATTTTAAAACCACTCCTTTATCTAGCACAGTTAATTTCCCCACCCTGTACCAGCTCAGCTTCTCTGGCAGGTATGTTGGGGGATGGTGGACCCAAGCTTTCATCTGCTCCCAAGTCTTCTGCTAACAAAATTGCCCATTTGTGATCCCACAAACCTGCTCTGTACCCAGAGAGGCAGGGAGAAGGTGACACTGTGTTTATGTAACTCAGCTCTACCAGTGCTGCCACTTCTGTCCTGTTAGGATACCTGTATCCCCCAGGGATTTTTATTACTAGAACAAATCCTGCCTGGAACTACTGCTGGGAGCTGTAGGTAAGTGCTAGGCTGGCCTTCCAACTTTTTTTCCCCATATTTATCTCTTATGCCGCTGTCACTTCTGAAATCCTTCTCCTTTTAGTTTCTTTTCCCTGCAATGCTGTGGTTGGGCTTCCCAGATGTGTTCCTTGTTGATTAGGAATTTCTAAACACTGAGGAGGAATTGCAGGAAAGCACTAGGCAGTGGGTCTTGTGTGACCATAAACCATAAAAACATTTAATCAGATGGAAAGTCTTGCTTTCTATTTCAGTCACCACTTTTTGGAGCATATATTAGAGGTCAGAAATTAATTTTGGCACAAATAAAGTAAATTCAGGCAAGAGGAGAAACATGTGCCATTTTTGTCAGTATTTTGTGGGGGAAAAAACCAACCAGCTGAGGGAAAACAATTATTTTTAATTGCTTACATGATTGAAATATGTATGATTAAGCTGGTGTTTAGCTGAGGGAAAACAGTGTAGTTCAGTGACTTTGCACGTGGCACAGAGATGAACAGTTCTGCTTCTCAACAAACCTGAAACATTCTCACTGTTCAGGGGTTTTCTAATGACCTCTCATTGCTACCTTTTTCAGGTTCCCTTTTTCACACATTTTTTTCTTTCCCACAGTGATTTCATCCTCTCTCTAAACAGTTCCCTCTGGAGAAAAGACAATGGAAAAGAGAAATGCAGCAGCAACCTTTGGGCATACAGCTTCTTCCTTCTTCCCAGCATGGTGTAGGATCTGCCATGTGATCTTCCCTCTAGCAGAACATGTGAAGGGTCAGTGAAAGCCTTGAAACAGGTAAAATTAAACCTGTCCTACTTTTGGAAGGTTGCAAAATTGCACACGTTGTAAGGAACAGTGATACTAATTTACTGTAAAATCTTCTGTGTATGTTAATGAGCTAGGTCTTGCCAGTGCTTAAAATTAATCTCAGTGTAGAAAAGGCTTGCAGAATGAGCAAAATTGCTCATTACCAAGAAAAAAGTTCATCTGTTGTCAAAAACACTTGGTCATGTTAGATCTCCAGCTGTTTCTTTTGGGTAACACCAGACCAACTTATCCCTGCTCCTGAAGGCAGTGGGTGTACAGTTTTATTGTCTTCTACAGTGAGGGTGGTTTTATAAGACTTCTCAAAACAGGTAAGAAGATGCATCAACTCAAGGTAACTCAGCCTAATTGTTTGGATTGAAATTTTCCATGTCAAAGTTTAGCCAGAAAGTTTCATTACAGGAAATGTTAGGTAAGGGATGAAGCTCCCAGCCCTGAGAGTATTCATCACCTTGGGATGGATCAGCACCTTAACCAGATCATATACTGTTCTGTTTTTGAAAAGATAGCAGTGAATTTTGGAAAGAGAAAGGCCTATAAAGTGATTATTGGAGTCAATTTTGCAGCCATTCACACAATACTCAAAGGTGACCATGTCTTTTCTGCTTTGTTTTCTTAGCAAACCCTTTGGAAGAGGTTCTATTCTGTGTGTCTTTCAGCTGTATTTCAGTGTACTCAGTGGGATTTTATTTGTATGTGACCTTTCTCAGTGATGTCCAACTTGCACAGAGGAAAGCAAAGCTGCAGGCTTGGTTTTTGCTTGCCTGTTGCTAAAGCCCAGGTCTCACATGTCTGTGTTGGCCAGCAGTCACTTTGTGACAGATCACCAGGCTAGGCTTTGCTCCTTTCATCCAGCTGTCACTGCTGCTCTCTAAGGCACCACCACCCAGGCTGTATGTCAGAAAAAGGCAAAATTTGCTGGTCTGCCTCAAGGAAACATGCAGGAAGAAAGCAGAGGACTCCTTACTCTAGATCCCACAGAGGTGGCCTCTGGTGGCACTGGGGACAGCTGCTGGAGCTGGTGATGTGTCCTGTGTGCTCCCAGCTGTCCCAGGGGGTGTTGCTTTGGTGCAAGGATCTGAGGTGATCACACGTGTCTTGGTGGGTTAGAGAAAGAAAATTTATGGTTTGTTTATGTTTTATTTATGTGTCAGTAGCACCAGGATATCTGACAAGGATGGGTCAGAACCCCCTGGTGCTGCAAGACACCCCCAGATTCAGGGGATTGGGAGTGAAAGTGTGAGTTCAGCAGGGACAGAATCACAAAACTGTCTAAGCTGGAAGGGGCCCACAAGGATCATCAAATCCAGCTCTTCAATGCATCAAAACCAATACAGTGGTTTTGATGAACGGATACAGAGTTTAGCAGAAAAAATAACACTGCCCCTTTTCCAAAGAGAGTGACTTGTAGGCATTGAGTCAGGGCTGCCTTAAAAGGCAGCAAACTGCCTGCTTTATAGGTTGGGACAGATGTTTTGCCATGTAAAGAGCACTTTGTGTAAAATGCAAAGTGAGTGTTTCTTTGTTGTTGTGCAGTGGATGTTCCCTGTGCTGGTGTGTCGCCATGGTGCTCGACTGGGGAAGCTGAACATCAAAAGCTTTAGGGAGCTGTATGGCTCAATTGTTTCTGCTTTCATCATCCATTAAAAAAAATCTAAATGGAAGATGAGAACCTGCCTGCCTTAGGTTCATATGGAAGCAATTGCAGGACCAAGCAGCAGAAGGGCACTTTCTCAAAGATGAGTAGATGGTTGGGCCTCTACAGGAAATCTGCAGCAAACAGATAATTCAAAAATAACTTTTTGAGACTATGGGATGTAAATGAAAAGAAATAGCTAATCAAAAGGAGAAAACACTGAAAGGAAACATCTGATGTCAGAAGCTCTTGGCTTTCATTCTGATCTTCTTGGTTTTTTCTGTATATAGCTTTTAGAGTGCCCTTAAGTCTTCTCAAAAGGTTAGTACTCTTCCAGTGGCATTAGAGAGGCTGAGATGATATTTGCAATGAGGGTAAGTGACTCTCTTGAGGTTTTGGCACCCACAGCTCCAGATTAACTGGAAATGCAGGCATTTAGTAAATCTGAAAATAAGTGCCTCTTGGCCCTGTGCACTTCAGAGAAGTCAACTGGAGTTTTGTGAGGGAGACCAGAGCAGGAACACAGTATATTTCACATAAGGGGTGCATTTTTAGAAAAATTAGGGCCCCCAGAATGAATGCCAGCTCATAAGGTAGTGGCCTCCATTCTTTTTGTCCAGACTATGTCATCAATGGAAGTCTGGGAAGCCCTGCTGTTAGTTCCATTGATGGGAGCAGCGAGATTTCCCTTTCTGGTATTAGTTTTGGCTGACCAGAGGTGTAATTCTTACAAATTTCTGTTATTCAAAATTTCCTTGGGTTTCCAGTTTCCAGGGTAAAAGAGCTCCATTTGAGGTCCAGAGTGGATTAAACAGTGAGTGCTAATCCAGACATGGTTTTTGAGATGCTGCACTGGTAGAGGGAGATGGCTTCAACCAGGATAAGGTGGAAGGAGGGACCTGAGAATCAAAAACCAGCACAGGAGACAGAAGGATAATACCAATGAGGCATATCCCATATACACAGCTCTGTCTCAGTTGTACATAAATGTTCCCTGCCTCCCCAGCAGTCACTAACCCACTGATTTTCTTCCAGAAAGTAAATCCCTGACAGACTTGAAATGATGAGTAATGACTCCACTTTCTTCCATTCCAGCTGCCACACAGGCAGTACGTTGGTTGCTCATTGACCCAGCAAAATTGAATTTGAATGTCTTCCCCTTCTCCTGTTGTCCCACATCTACCCTATCACTTACCAGCTGCTTGCTGTCATGGCACAGTGGGACCACCTTCTCTCAGCAGGCACTGTAATTGTTTTTTTTACAAGAAGAAAGAAAATGCTGGTAGGCAGTGGTACACATCTAGGGAAAATGTCAGCACTTAAACCTGAGCCTTGCTTTCCCCTCTGAGCTGTCAGAGCTGGATCCTCTGCCCTTCCTTACAAGTGGGTTTGAGGAGGTGGTTGTTTTGGCTGGAATTGGAAAGGCACAGGTGGTACCACCAGCTGTAAATTGGAGGAGGCACTTCCTGATTATGACCACTGCCTACACACAGATCACTGCCAAGAGAGGAGCTGGAAGGCACAGAAGCCTTCTCCTTACTTGGAAAAGGAGGGTAGTCATCACTCCTCTCTCCTGCAGGCTTTCACCTGTACACTTTGGGCTTCTTTGTCAGTGCTTGGCTTCCTAAAATGCTGTGGTATGAACAACCCTCAGCCACCAGTGAGAGATGGATAAACTGAGGCACAGAGTATTTAAATTCATGCATCTAACATTTAGGTACTCGGGTCTGTATATACAAATGCATGGCATGTTTGAAAGCCAGCTTACTTTTTAAAGAGGCTTCAGCATGGATTCAGATGTCTACTTAGCCATGCCAAAGTAAGTGGTGAAAGACTTCCTGACCTCTGCAACATCAGGATTTTGCCCTCTGGCTCTGACTGTCAGTGGTGAAAGGCTTGTACCGAGCTGCAGAGCAAGCACGCACCAGGCTCACCTGTGAGGTGTTTGGAATGTTGCTCTGGGAGTGGGGGGGAGGAATTTCAGAGGGCACCAACAGCTGCCTGGTCTCAGCTGCAAGAACACATCCCCATTTGCACTTACATATTTTTATTTCCATGTTACAATTTTTTAATTATTGCCTGGTGCTCATGTCTCCACCTTCACGTCATGTAGACCTCTGCTAGCTGGCCTTGACTTGCCTTGTCTCCAGGAAAACTGGGCTGCCTTGTCACCCATGTGCTGAAAGCCCTTTACCTGGGGTGATGCCTTGGCCTCTTGCACCCTCAGTCTTGGTTTCCATTTCTTGTCCTAAACGTGGATCCACAGCATGGATGGATCCACAGCAAGTGAGGGAGAGCCACCGGAGGGTTCACCCGCTGCCGCACGCTCCACGCCCACCAGCAGCAGGGGAGAGAGAGCCAGATTAAAAGATTAAAGTCCCAAACTGCAAAGCCCCTTGGGCTCCTGATGAGATCTGAGTGCCTGCTGCGAGGCCAAACTCCCACTATGGGGGTGCAGAGCTGTGTGTGCTGTCGCTCACCAGCTGCTGCCTCCCAGCATCCCCTCGCTGGATTTACAGACCAAGAATTAAATAACAAACCAGTTTTGCCCTGAAGGAGGGTCCTGAGTGATGCCTGGGCAATACCCAGGGGCTCAGGGGGTGGCTTTATGCTCCCCTCATTGCACACCTGAGTTTTGGGGTTGGTAGCTTTCACTGGCACCTTGCTTGCTTGTGTTGTGGTGGCTGGATTGCTTTGCTTGGGATGTGGGATGGGGCTGGAGAGGGAGGGGTGGCAGTCAGCAGCATGGTAACCACCCAGAGAGGGTCCTGAGTCCTTTGGTGCCAGCTGGTCACCTCTTAGAGGTCTCTTACAAACCTCACCCTAGCAAAACTACCACTAGGTGTGTGGTCACAGACAGTGTTTTTTCTCTTTTTATTTTTTTTTCCTCCCACTTGATCTCTATTAGGACTGGGCAAATAATTGCCTTTTTGGATTTATGGCTGAAAGGCACAGAAGTCAAACTGTCACAAACACTATTACTGTGTTTCTGTCTGTAATTTTTGTTTGACTAAAGCAGTGAGTCCAAGCCAAAATGATGATTCCAGCATCACCACGGTACTCAGCATGCTGAGCTCTCAAAAGCAATTTTTTCCCATTTTTTTTTTTAAATATTGTTTTTACATTTTTGATTGTTTTTTTTTATCAGAAGCAGGTAATTTCAAAATAAAAAGTTCAGCCCTGCTATTTTGAAAGTGTTGAAATAGTACATTTTGGCTTCTCAGGAGTTGTTCCTCCTTCTCCTCCCTGTGATTTTCAGACAAAGCTCTTTGTCAGACACAGGCTGAAGCTGTGAAGATGTTCAGTTCTGGAGCTCCCTGTTTCAGCACATTGCCCAGCTCTGCTTCAGGTGACACTGAAGTACAGTGTGTGCCAGCACCTTCTGGCCCTTGGGGCTGCGTGGTGGCCACACAAGCAGTGCCAGAGTGGCCATGAGCTGCCCCTTGTGCAGCCCTGCCCTGTCTCCAGCTGAGGAAGCATCGGGATCTGTGCCTCCAGGGAGAATGGCAGCAGGACCTGTGTTTCCCAAGCTGCTGAAACCAAAATATCACACAGGCACAACCCTAAAATGGAGTAACTTCCAGGCTTCTTCCTGTTTTGGGGAAGAGTAAAGGCTAGGTGTTATCAAAGTCTTTTTGCATTAACTGTATGCTCATAGGTCTTTGTGATGCATCTGTATCTTCCAACTGATTATAATTAGTGCACTGTTTTATTTACATAGGATTAATGTAATTCAAATGACTAGATGAAGTTCTTTGATCTCCAGGGTACAAGAGGTGAGATTATGATGATTTACGATTTTAAACAGTCGCTCCTGGCCATAAAATCTATTCATTTGAAAATCAATAGAAAGATATCACTTGCCATGTTGATGAGATAACTTCCTCTGCCACTCAGCCCTGACCCTACTCTCCTAGCTTGCACCATCCTATCAAGTTTGAATACCTTTTTTTTCCTCCTGGAAGCTCTGCTCCACCTGATCCTGCACAGCACTTCTGTGTGTCTGGGGTACTCTCCTTTTAATTTGAAGCCACTTTCAGATTTATATTCTCCAAGCATGCAAACTCTTCTTCAAAGCTCTTTTCCCAACCGTGCATTCAGTCAGATGGTGTAGCTGCCAAAAATATATGCATCTCCATATTTGTTCTTTGTTCCATTGGATGAATTTATAGGTGCAGTGTATGAGAGACTGTAAACTTTATGATCTCTAACAAGGGCTGTTGTCTGTTCAGCAAGTCCTGCCATTGCACAATGGCATGAATATTTATGATGCTAAATAATAATGCTTGCCTCTGACCCTCTTCATCAGCAGATCTAGCATTGCTTCATTGAGGAAGCAGTCGAATCATTATCCTAATATCCAGATGGGGAAACTGAGGTGCTGCAAGGTGAAATAACTTGTCCAATGTCAGCAAAGGAGAGCTAGAAAGGGAATGCAGCTGTCTCTGTCCCCAGCTACATGGTACAGCCACTAGACCCTGCAGCCTTCTCAATGACAGCTCATGAAATTTCTCTTTTATGCAATGCATTCTTCTCTATTAACAGCAAGCAATTCCAGTGTTTTCTTCCCAGGTATTAATAGTCTCCCTGAGAAATATGCTTCAACATGCATTTTCAGCAGTATTTGTGTGTGTTGTGCCCCAGCCAGCAGCTGTGACCTGCTGGGAGGAGAACAAACTGGGGCAGGGTTGCACCCACACCCCTGCACTGTGCTCCTGTGCTCCAGCACCCCATCTCTCCTCCAGTGGCAGTCAGGGAGGTTGGGACCGACCACGGAGATGTTCTGCAATACCAGCTGCTGTGTTGGCAGCCTTGGAGTTGCCTCTGGGTCTGACTTACTGTCTTGTCTCCTTGAATATAATTGCTCACTGCTGATGGGTTTTTTTTTCCTTTCCCTTTGATTCTGTAGCGCTCGTACCCTACTCAGATTCTCATCAATCTCACAATCTGGGGAATCTGAGGAAACAGAGAACTGATCATCTGCAGACTTCTTCTGTACATTATGAAAGTGTCCCTGTGCCATGTGTGATTGCAATCTCTTTTTCCTTTAATCAGACAGAACATCAGTGTGTCAGACTGCACCAGCCAGGTCTGTGTGCTGGGTGGGGAAGGACGGAGCCGCTTGTGCGGAGCTGCTCCCTGGAGGTGACAGCACATCTCTGGCTTCCCCCTCCCTAACCCTCCACCTCCCCACCCTGCTCAGCTCAGCCTTGCAAATGCTCCATGGCAGGGCATGTTCCATGTTCCATGCCCGCTGGGGCTGGCTGCCTGAGCAGCACTGGCTGCAGGAGTCCTGGAGGAGCGGCAGAACGCGCCTGCCTGGCAGCCTGCGTGTGCCGTGGGTGAGCCCGTCCCTCGCTCTTTGGAGGTCTCCAGGGACCAAATCACTCCATGGAATTGGCCAGAATTGTAATGATTCCCACTCAGGTACCTTAGCACGGTGGTAGAAAAAGCGTGGATAGAAGGCTGGGTGGGTTTATGTGGGTGCAAGAGTGCTCTTTATACATTACACTGGAATGGTTCATCACAAGCTTTCCAGCATTCTGTAGGGCCTCTGTCATGAAGATCAGACTAGGCAGTCCACACTAGGTAAGGGCATTCAATTTTGGCACTTATTCCCTAGCTTGTAAGCATTTTTGGAAGGAAAGGAGATCAGAAATACACGTGAAATTCTGTCACCTTCATCTTTTTTTAGTGTTTTATTCACTTAGTGTTACAAGTTTTTGCTTTTACCTGCCTGTACTCTCAGTACACTACAACCATTTCAATACTGAATGGAACAGCTATAAAATTAACACAACTCTATCCATCCCTCCCTTCCCATTTGTGCAGGGCAACATCTGAAGGACACTTTTACCTCCAGATGTCAGGACATGTGGGAGAGGGAGCAGACTCAGAACTTGTGTGTCCTCTGTGGGATGTAAGCAGAAACAGTACCTAGACAGGAAAGTGTTTGAATGTTAATGATAGAACAGTGCTAAAAAACACTTTCAAAATGCTTCCCTGCTTTTTTTTTTCCGGGGAAATCTCAATTTGTTGGCTGCCACTGGCTTTTTGCCCAGCATTCTCAGATCTGCTGGTGAAGGGAGACAGCAGAGCACGTTTGTCCTATTCCTCTTCCCCAGAGTGAGATGCCAGACTGGAGCAGATATGCTGCTGTTCCTAAGGACACGCTGCAGTGGAGACTACAGTCTGTTCAACCCTTTCCTACGCCTGCCTTGATATATTCAGTAGCCCAGGGCAGGGCTGCGTTACACCTCACTCACTAGCAGCCTCTGGAAGCAGAGCTAAGTGCTGTGAGAATCTCCACAAATCCATTGGGATGCTCCTGGAGCAGTGGTGTTAGTCTCCCTATCCCTAGGATACTCACTCACAGTCCCAGCCATGGACTGTCCCTGCATCACAGCATTATCCTGGGTGGATTTCAGCAATGTCCAGGAGCTTCTTGTGGGAGAAGGGATTTGTGTTGGGCACCCCTGGTTAAAATTTGGCTTTCCACCTTGATGTGCATTGTTGCTGCTCCTTTTCCACGGGAGTGGCTGAATTTCTGTAGCATGGTCTATAAAGCATTTAGGACGGAAAGTCTATAGAAGTGTGATACTAATAATATTTTACAGCTTTAATTACCATGATTGTAGTGCCTAGAGGCGTATGCAAAAACATTTTGAGTGGGTGGAGGGGAGGCAGTGCTGTGAACATTTTTGTGGTTTTGCTGGGCAATGTGCAATGGAGTTTTCTCATGGGAACCACAGCATGCCAGGGAGAAGAGCTGCCTCTGCCTCCTCATCTGCCCTGCTGGGATACCGGGATCTTTGGGATCACACCCCAAAGATAGACAGCCCCAGTCACTCCAGTTCTGGGGAAGAGCTGTGCTGATGGACGCTGCTCTGCAGAGGGGCTCTGGGGCAGGCGCCGCCCGCTCCTCCAGGCTATTTTCCCTCAGGCATCATCCCTTTTGCGCAGCCAGCTTCACCCGCGGGGTGATTTCGGGTTGGGCAAGCGCTGGTTTGGGGCAGGGCCCTGGGGAGCGGCGTGCCCGGCCCGGCTCAGGGTGCGCAGCGCGGACAGAGCTCCCGCCAGCCGCCCACCCGAGCGGCCGTGCCTGCGTGGGCACGCCGGGGACACACAGAGGGCTCCTGTGTGACACCCACCCGCGCCCGGCACCGCCGGGAAACTGGGAAATACCCCGGGCAAGTTCTGAGAGCTTGGGTGGTACAAAAGGAAAAGGGTATGGAAAAAAGGGTGCTTGCGTTTCCCCAGCTCCAGAATGTATCCTGCGTGCTTAGAACTTTTTCAAACTTTGTTCCTAGGTAATTCATTAATTTTTGGACTTTTTTTACTTAGTTTTAGTGACAGGGATGTGACATAGATGTACAAAGCCTCAGCCTTCTATTGGAAAAACTGAAGGAAAAATTTGGTTTTGTTCGGAGCTGTTCACCAAGGAGCCAGGTCATGACTCTGCCTCCTGCCTGGCCTGACCCTGCTCAGACAAACAGCCAAGGTATGGATTAGAAGGCAAGGGAAAAGGAAAGGAAACCCTGTGTGAAAGGTACTCCCAGCTCTAGGCGGAGCCGTACGTTGTCTACAGGACAAGCTTATTTTATTGAGGCTTTTTTTTTCCCTCACTCGCTATTTTTTTTCCACACATATAATGGGTTTTTTTCTATTGTTATCGGCACTAAATATGAGTTACTTAATTTATTACTTATTACTTAATTTTATCACCGAAACATTACTTAATTTTATTGTGGAAACATTACTTAAAAACTCATCGTTTAACCAATTCTCCATCAGTAAAACAACTGTACGCTCCCTTTCTCCTCGCTCCAACTGACACTGGGTACTTTCGCACCGGTTTCTGCGTGTCGCACCCCAGGCCGGCCCTTTCAGCCCCCCGGCCGGCAGGGCGGCCCGGCGCGGTTCCCGGGCTGTTTTCCCGAGGCAGGCCCGTGGGGATCCGCGCAGTTCCCGCGGGGGGGTCGCGGCCCCGGCCCCGGCGCGCTCCGGCCGCTGGGGGGCGCTGCCGCTGCCGGTGCCGCCCCCGCCGGGCGCTGCGTCACGCGGCGGCCGCGCGTGGGCGGGCGGCGGAGCGCGCGCGGGCTCTCCCCATGTGACCGCGCGGGAGGGGGCGGCGAGCGGGGGGGCGGGGGCCGCTCCCTCCCTCCCTCCCTTCCCTTCCCTTCCCCTCCTTCCCTCCCTCCCCTCCTTTTCCCTCCTTCCTTCCCTCCCTGCCGCCCGCTCGGCCCCCGCGCACGGCGAAGGCGCGGCCGCGACGAGGCGAGGTGCGGCGGGGCGGCCGCGCGCCCCCCCGGCGGTGGCGGCGACAGCGAGGCGGTGGCGGGGACGGGGACAGGCTCGCCCACCCGCCCCGTCGATGGGAAAGGAGGAGCCTGGGCGGGGGGGGCGCGGGCAGGAACTTCGGCGGGGCTGAGTCTGCGGCCCCGGGACGGCACCGAGGGGGGCCCCGGGCAGCCGGCGGCGGCGGCCAACTGCAGAGTACGTGCGGGGCGGCCGGGGGGCGCGGGCAGCGCGGCCCCGGCGCCGCGGGGCACGGCCGGAAGGAGCGGGCGGGTCGTGCGTGGGTGCTTCCCGGAGAAATCCGGCGCGGGGGGGACGGGCGAGTGGGAGGAAAGTGCAGAAGCGTCCCCGCCGTGTGCGCCGCGGGGCGGGGGGGCCGCGGGGCGGGGGCGGCGGGCGGGACGGCGCGGCCGGGCCGGGCGGAGGCGGCGCCCCGGCGGCGGGCGCTGCTCCGGCGGGGTCCCGGGCAGCGGCGGCGGGGCTCCGGGCGCCCCCCGGGCTCTGCGGGGCCGCGCCTCTCCCCGGCGCGGACGGCAGCGGTTGTGCGGGAGCGGCGGCGCCCCGCGGGGCAGCCCCGACGGAGAAGGCGCCCCGGGAACGTTCCTGACCCCGGGCTCGGCGGCCGCGAACTTTGTGCGGGGACCGCGGCTGCCCGTCCGTGCCCGCCGCCGGGGTTTCCTTGCCGGGAGCTCCATCCCTCGGTGCGGGACCCTGCTCTGGAGGTATTTGTGCGCTCGTCTCGTCCTTACGCGAAGGGTGTTCTTGCATGTTTCGAGTTTCTCATTAGTTGAGGCGAGGTACGGGTTTGTACGTAAACGCGGAGCTCACTCATCGGCTGTATTTTGGCACATCTCAGAGCTAGACGAGACTATTTAATTTGCGAAGTCTCTCTTCTGCAGCTACATGTAATTTTCTCCTCCTGCTAAAAGTCCTTTGGAAACGCTGCAGAAATGTAATGAATATGCAAAGCAGCCAGCTCTCAAACCCAAACCCAGTTTGTCTTCAGAGACTTTTCAAAACGCCCAAAGTCATCAAGATACATTATGAAATAATCACTTTTGCCTAAAATACAGGGATGTGATGTTTCACACTTTCTCCTTGTATTCCTAATTTAATTGGTGACAGCTCAATTAGAATTCACCTGAAATAAAATCTCTACAATCGGTTCGCGTCGCTCGCTTGCTTTTACTTCCCGTGCAGCCTTAAAAAGCAGGAAAGCTGCTCAGGAAACCCTTGTCCCATGCGTACATCCCACAGCTCCCGAGTTTTCCTTCTGCCGGTGCTTCACCCACATCCAGCACCTGCCTACTTGAGCCGCTCATCTTCCTGCCACCTCCGGGAAGCGTGTGCGGCTCCGGGCACGGAACCGGTGCTTTCCCCTGGTTCAGGATGCCGAGCGGGGCTGCCGCTGCCCCGCTGTCTTCATAGAGGGAGCAGGAATAGGTTGTGATTCCTGCCCTAGTTGTTTACAAATATTTAAGAGCGCTCTGTGGTGTCTCTGTGGTTTTTGTTTTGTTTTTTCCCAGGAGTTATGTTTGTGGTCAGAGTTAAGGTGACAGCCAGCGTTTGGAGGGGAGGGCATGGCGTGTAGGGTGATGGGCTGTGGATGTGAATGAGGTAATGTGGAAAATCAGAATGCATGGTTGTGGGTTGCAAAGGCTGAGTGAAAAATCTAACTTGTGATTTCCTGGTTCTCCCCTGGCTATAACCGTATGCAGCCTTGTGTTTATTTTAAACAGCTTTGTCTTCTGTGGGGAGTTTTCTGGCTTCTTTGTTCTATATGTGAAAAACTTAAGAGATGGCTGCCCTTCCCTGTGTGTTCTGACTCTTCTCACTGGTATGGACAGCCAGCGAAGAAGAGGGAGAAGTAGCAGCTAAAGTGCTGTGGCTGTGTTCATTTATTCCTGTAGACCTCCCCGTGCCAGCTTTGCATTCCTGCCTCTTGCTGGAGAAAGGGTTTGCAGTTGTGTCAGATGTACCTGCTCACTCCTGAGGCAGCAGATCGTTCGGGCTGCCTTCTTAGGATTTGCCAGAGGACATGACCAGGCTGTTACTCCTGAACCAGGTTGGTTTGGGATCACAGATTAGACAGCCTAAGACTTATCGAGCAGGCTGCAGAAGAGGAGGATCACACACGGTGCCCCAGGGTCTTATCCAAGATGCTCTTCCTGGTGAGGAGCAGACACAAATGTCCTGGCTGTGAGCTCTCCCTCTGTCTTCTCATTGTGTAACCTCTTCTCGTGTTCACCCTTTGCCCCAAAAGCACAGTGCCCAGTGCACTAAGAAATGAGAACAGTGGTGGAAAGCAGTGTTTCAGGGCTCTTAGATGCAGCTTAAAGGTCACCTGGAAGATGTGGGGTGCTGAGACTTGAGTGGGTGTGCTAAGGCTTTGTGTAGCCGGCCGGCTGAGCAGGGCCAGCAGCAGCAGTGCCAGGTGTCCTTGGGGCTCACGGCCTCCTCGGGCTCAGGCAGTGCTGTGCTGCTTTCTCAGCACTCCTTGCTCATTGCTTGTCCTCTTCCCAAGCCTCACTTACTCCTGCAGGTGGACTAGCAAAGCTGCTTCCCGGGCTTTGTGGGCTGGGAGCGGGGCGAAGCAGGGACTGGAGCGCTCTGTCGGGAGAGTCTCAGAAAGGGGAGGGAGCCTTCCCCTTGGGACAGTTCAGAAATAACTTGGGATGGCATTGAGGTGAGTGCTGGAGGAGCTCTGTTTAATGCAAGGAGAAGAGAGGTTAAAGGAGGAGTGTTGGAAAGTGCCTTCTCTGCAGAAATCGGTAGCAGTCGTACGTGGAAAAATTGCTCAGCCCTCTCAGGAGTTACTGCGCTGAATTTGAAAAACAGAATGGGTCTTTAAAGTATGAAACAAAGGGATTTCAGTCTTGCTTTAAATGCAAATCTCAACGCAGTCTGAACCGTGGACTCTCTGCTGGTGCCTCCATAGTACATATTAATCCACTTTTATCTGTCATGAGGAGATTTGTTGATTAGAAGCCTCTGGGTAAACACTGCTCGTGGACTGGTGCTGCTCTTCCAGCCTGTGGGCTGGAAAAATGAGTTCAGTTCCATGGCTTGCCTGGAGCTCTTGGGCTGTGTGTAATTCCACTGCCATCGTCCTCCCAAGATTCAATTTAGCTCTCTGCACAAAGTCCATTTATGTAGATTTATGTAGATTTTGTGCTAAGATGAATAACTTTCAGAGGAAATGGGCCTTCTTTTAGAAGTTATATAAGTTAATTTGTGGTATTGATGGTGAAAAGTCAGCATCATTTGAAATGGGAGGGTAGGAATAGTTTACTGGAATGCCACTAAACCATAAGCTGTTAATTTTGTTTATCTTGACAAATTTTGTTAAGAATGGGAGGATTTTTCTAAGAAATTCAGTGAAATAATGGCACTTTTTAAAACAGTGAATTCTGTGCCTTGTAAAGAGTTACCTTTAAGTGATTTTCTTCACTTTCCTTGTTTCTTGTATCTTTGAGTGTTGACAGTACTTGGTTGATATCCTGCAGTTACCTATTCTTTCTGAAAGCCAAACTGTGTTTCTAAAATATGTAACTCTTAAATATTTACAGTTTCACCCTGAGTTCCAAAGTGTGTAGTTTATTAGCTCTTAAGCTCACCAGCAGCTCCTTGAGGTTGCTGTTTGAATCTGAACTGCTATTACTGCCCTTCTGCTTTACACATACTGGCACACATATCAGGAATGATATGTTCAGCTGGTGGTTTGGGGGTTTTGTATATTTTGAGTCTTTTTTTTTATTTCCCCTGGGCTTCATCTCTCTTCCTGAAGAGATTGACTGTCAGTATCCTGTTGCTGCCACATACATTCTGGGAAGTTTCTGTTGGCCTCCTGATTTTATTTTTCTCTAGTACAGTTAAATCAGAATTTTGTAGCAAAAGTGTAGTCTTCCAGATGCCTCCTGAATAGAGTTTGGGCTCTGTTTGTTTTATCTGTATGTTTGACTTGCTGAAGAGAAGGCTTATGTTGTGAAAGAACAACAAAAATACCCAAACATTTTTACAATGTTTTTCATCTTCTACAATATACAAAAGCACACACTGTAAAAATAATTTCTGAGTTTTACTTTTGATAACCAATCTCCCAGTGCCCCATAGCAAACGTATTTGCTTGCATTGCAGTTTTGGAGGAAGGGGAGTTGCCCAGTATTAAAATGCTTTTTCCCTAGTGCAAATCTTTCTGTAGGTGTTGTTTTTTAGGTACTACTGTGTGTTTTTTCAAGTCCAGTGTGATAGTAGAGCCAGAGCAATGTTAGCAGACCTGCTCAATGTTTTAGTTCTCAACCAACTATAAATTACAGTCTTTAGACCTTATTGATTGGTGGTTTAGTGTAATACAGTAATACTGGAAATTATCTGCTTGTTTCTGTGAAAGCCACCACAGAGTGAAGAGGTGTGTGTGTGAGATCCTAGAGTTCTCTGAGGAGTTTATTAGTTGTGCTATAACTGGATAAGGGGTTTATGAAGTTGAAACTTGTGCACATGTTTTTTCCTGCCACTGTAAGAGCTGAACACTGCAGAGATCTGTCTGTTGGGAGCCTTTAAGCACAATTGCTGTATTGCTGGTGGTATTTCATGTCTCAATGACAGGCAGCCTTGTTAGCAAATTAAACAGGCAGGTGAATTCAAACTAAGGTTTTTAAACTATGTGTGTTGGGAGTCCATCAGTAGTTTAGCTTTGTCTGCAGCTGCTGTTGCTGCCATAATTAAGATCAGCAGAGACGTTAGATCCCTACAGGTAAAACTGTAGAAATACTTGATTCTTAAACACTCCTTTAGTGACCCAACTTCATTAATCCTCTGGGGTTCTGTGAACCACTTTTCTTCTTTGTTTTTCTTCTGCAGTCCTCCATACCTTCTATGGGGGAAAAATGATGCGACAATTAAGAAAAATTGAAACTGATGAGATTTTTTTTTTTTCTTCAGGGAATCAACTATTCTGTAATTGTTCAGGATGTGTTTTTGGATCATTTTGATCTTAAGATACAAAAGAGAATAGAGTAGAATCTGTGAGTTATATTGGCTGACATTCTTGGGAACAAACATGAAGTAGGAATGTTGAAAACAAGCCGGCTTTGTGTTTGAATCATGTTTTTTTTAGGTGCATCACAACTATCTGCTGATTTGGTTTCTTTCAAAAGTGTTTCCATTAAGTTAACAAGTCAAAAAATAGAGCTTTTGCCCCTTAATCATTTCTGTGGGTGTTCTTGTAATGAGAGAAAGAAAGGCTGTCCTCTGAGTTGACAGCCTTGTGGAAGGCTGGGTGGTGGGACAGCACATCTGGGTGTCGGTGTTTTGGTGCTCATCTTCTCTCTCTTCTTACTGCTTGCAGGTTCTGTCGTCCGTGATGGCGTCAGCTCTGCCCAGAACCCTTGGAGAACTGCAGCTGTATCGAATACTACAGAAAGCAAATCTCTTATTCTACTTTGATGCCTTCATTCAGCAGGGTGGTGATGATGTCCAGCAGCTCTGTGAAGCAGGTGAAGAGGAGTTTTTGGAGATAATGGCTCTCGTGGGCATGGCTAGCAAGCCTCTTCATGTCCGACGGCTGCAGAAGGCCTTGAGGGACTGGGTCACAAACCCTGGCCTTTTTAACCAGCCTCTCACCTCCCTACCAGTCAGCAGCATTCCAATATACAAGCTGCCAGAAGGGTCTCCTGCGTGGCTGGGGATATCCTGCAGCAGTTACGAGAGGAACAGCAGCACCAGAGAGCCTCACCTGAAGATTCCAAAGTGCGCTGCCACGACGTGCGTGCAGAGCGTGGGCACGAGCAAATCTGATGTGGGGAGCTTATCACTGCAGAGCAGCAGCGAGCCCAGGCTCTGGCAAGGACACCACACCACAGAGAGTGAGCACAGCCTTTCCCCAGCTGACCTTGGCTCTCCAGCCTCACCAAAGGAAAACAGCGAGACCCTGGATGCTGCTGCTGCTCTGTCAGTTGCTGAGTGTGTAGAACGTATGGTGCCCTCCCTGCCCAAAAGTGACTCCAATGAAGTCAAGGAGTTACTGAAAACAAATAAGAAACTGGCAAAGATGATTGGTCACATCTTTGAGATGAGTGACGATGACCCTCACAAAGAGGAGGAGATCAGGAAGTACAGTGCAATATATGGCAGATTTGACTCGAAAAGAAAGGATGGCAAGCATCTCACCCTCCACGAGGTAAAACAGCCTGAGTGGAACTGGGCTTTCTCCCCTATTCCTACACCTTTGACAAGATGTGTTTACAGGATACTCTTCTTGTATGGGCACTTCTTGCTGAGTGATGAGAGCTGTGTGTCCGAAAGTTGTGCATTGAGTGCTGTAGGCAGGCCTGGCCTGACATGGAAATCTCAGGTGCAGCCCAGGTCTCCTTTTGTGGGTGAGTGTGTGTGTATGTGTGTGTGTGCACGTGGTGATTTGGTGTCATCAGAACTGCTCACTGGCTGGTGTGGCCTGTCAGACAGAAGGTTTAGAGAGTTTGGCACCCAAATAGCGACCACTAGCACCCTGAGCATGGCCTTGGGGATTCTCAGGATTTGGCACCTTCTTAAAGATGGTATTTCTTTGCAGCTTTGAGAGTAGACTTGTTTGGATCAATAACTAAAATTCCTTGTGTCTGATGTGATTGCTACCCTCTGCTGTCTTCCCTCACCTCAGGACTCTGCTCTGTAGCTTGTGCACTTAGATGAAAAGGATTCTGTCAACGAGGTCCCTACACCCAATGGCATGGATTATTTTTTGTTTGTTTGTTTGAATTGGGATGAAGCTTAATTATATAACCTGTGGCTTTTTCGGGCATAGTGGCCTTAAGCCTGTCAAGTGACATGCAGACTGCGTGAGGAGGAAAGGAGAGGATGTCTCAGTATTGATGGGTAGTTCTAATCTGAATGTTTGTCTTTTCATCCCTGAGAAGCATCTCTTGCCTTTGAAAGTTCCTGTGGGCCTCCCTTGCTCCTCCTGTGGCATTCCTGAGGCTCACACTGCATGTGTTGTAACGCAATAGGTGTGTCTGTGTGGGGAGTCGTTTCCTAGTGCCAAAGTACTCTACAAGAGGAGAACAAACATTAATTCAGAGCTCTGCCAAAACGCTGTTGATACGAATGCTGCATCAGCATTTTCACAGTTAACAGTGATTGCAAAATTTCAGTTGGATTTAAAATTTGGCATGTAAGGCTTAGCTCCCAAAAGGAAAGGCAGTGTTTACGTTACAGGAGTGCCAAAAAAACTGTACTGGCTTTAGCCTTTTTTCGCTTCAAGAAGAAGTTTTGTAGGTGTGTGATCCATAGCGTAAGACTGAGTTCTCTTTATGCTTCTGAGTAGAAGGGCAGAAGGAAACAAGGCGTATTTCTTGACATTTTTATTTACATATTTACATTTATAAGGCAACTGCACATCACCGGCAGTGACTTGACAAGGGCTTTTACTGCAGACTGGGGAGACACTTCCACAGTAGTGAGCCACATTCCAACCACACAGTTCTAGCTGTGCAGCTTACACTTACGTGCTCTGTGGCTTCGTGTCAAACACTTATAATCTATGAATTCATCTACTGTACAAGATGAGATCTCATCTTACTCCCCTGACCTTGTGGAAGTCTCCCTTGTAAAAGAACAGGCTGTGTATGAGATGGAGGCAGGATTTGAAAGGATTAATTGTGTAGATGCCCTGTATACATGGCTGCAGATTCAGGATTCAGAGAAAGGGGGTTCTCCTCACCTGAGGATGGAGGCACTCAAGGTGTACAACAATGTGTGCCTGTGTGCTTTCACAGCCTCTCTGTGGGGTAGCAACTGCCGAAAATACTCTGAAATCTGGGCAGACTGTTTGTAGGATAATTTTCTGGCATCCAGCAGTGTACTGGAAGGTGGGCTCCAGGGGCACCTTTGTGTAGGCTCAGCTGTGGCTCTGCAAAACTGGGGGGATGAACCCTGGGGTAGTAATTGAAGGAGCGGGATAGCAGTGAACTGGAAGAAAGGACAACTGCTCTGCCTTGTTCATTTTTTTTAGTATTGCACTACAGATCTTTACTACATCATTGTAAAACCACGTTTAAAAATGGAATGAGAGCATGGTTTGGCTTTAGGAAATATTTCTATCGCTATTGTGATTAAGGGCACAAGATCAAAGGAGTCTGTGGTTGACTTATGCCTCACTTACGCATGTGGGGCCTCACTGAACTTGATGGGAACTGCACACATGCAAGCAAGAAGAATTTGCTTGTAATTAGTTTACTGTTGGCTTAAAGAGGCTGGATTTCACAAAGTTTTGCCTTGAACAGTTTTGTCTTCATTTTCTGTTTGAGGCAGAAAATAAATAACAGCAATGAGACCAAATTTTTTTTTGTTTAAAATCTGCTAAACCAGAGTTTGGCTTTTGTAAAATCAGCCTTAGTGGTTTTTTGGTTCTGATAGCTTAAGGAATTTGCTGCTCAGAGGGAAGGACCTTAAACAACCAGGGAGGTAAGTTCCTGCAGGTCCAGAGACTTTTTCTGCACGTGTTAATACGTTCCAGAGCTGTCATTCTGCCTCACAGTTCAAGGTTTCTCCTTGCAGCTGGCAAGGAACAGCTGAATAAACTTCTCTGTGAATTTAGAAAGCTTAAGTAATGGTTAGCTTTTTAATGTAAAGATTTGGATATCTCTGGCTCCTCAAGCAGAGGGGGGTTGGATGCAAATTAAGATCAAACATGGTAGAATTATCAGTGGTGAATTAGTGAGAATATTTTGTTTCAGAATGAGCACTGAAGTGTCTCAGAGGGCTGGAGCAGCCATTAGAGGCCTGTGAGAGCTGCAGACACTGGGCTGGTTGGAAAGTGTGTGCTCTTGGTAGGAGTATTTGCATAAAGCATTAATCTGACATAAAATCTTCCGAAGGCGTTCCAAAACTAATAAACATGCTGTCCTTAATCCATCCCATTGTTTCAGTGTTACACAGCTTTTCAAACACAGAGAGCACTTAATGTTTAAAGTTGGACTGGAGGAGGGATGAGTACAAGGCATGCCCCTGAACTCAGTGACCTCTGCAAAATTGAGTCAAGTTTGTAATTTGCATTTTAATTTTTCAGCCTTTGTCTCAGTACCTATAAAAGGCAAAAAAAAAATCCAGTTCAGTGGAATTAGAAAAACAAGCAATGAATTTTGTCTAGCTAGGTTTCTTCCTTTTCTTTTGCTGACTCACCAAAACAGTAGGGCTTGGTATTTAATTATGTGGTTTCTCGTGGAGGAGTCTGTGAACCCCATCAGATGGAAGTATATGCATCCCTCTCCTGCATGGTTCTGTGCTGCTCCATATCCTCTTCAAGGCTTCCAGCAAACAGATTCTTTATTTTTAGGCATGCAATGCTTTGTATCTGCAGTATTATGCCTCCTGAAAAGGCAGAAAGCCATAATGCACTTCAATTCAGTGAGTCTGAATGTGACCTGAAAGAGAAACCAGGAAAAACAAGCAAATAAACATTTGGCTTTTCTCACATATTAGGATAAACAGCATTTGCCTACAACTACCCAAAGCATTTTCAGTCATTTCAACTCTTTGCAACCTTTCAGCACTTGGAGGGATAAAAAATATCTCAAATTATTTTGTAAGCACTAGCTGTATTATTCATCCTTGGCAAAGTAATAGCTATCAGTGTTACAGAAATTAATGCCTCCTTTGGATGGTAATTATTTTAATCGGTGTTGTAGTAATCTTATATTGTATCTTTTTCCCCATTGTGTTATTTTTCTGGAAAGACAGACATTGTGGAACAGCTGCTCCTGTCTAAGGGGTAATAGTTTGTTTTTTAAGTACCTGGTATTGTACAAACATAGTAACCTGTTCAGGTTAAGCCCTTGTACATCTGATCTCTGTGAGATTTGGGGGTTTTGTCTGCACAGAGACTAAAGGATCAGGCAACATATCTAGTGCACCTGTTAAAAACAAGTTTGTGCTCTGACTAACATTTAGATGCCATAGGAAGTGCCCTACTGAGATCAGAGGCTTTTAGGCTAAACACAGGAAAAATTGCTTCTGAAATATTAGGAGCAGCAGTTCTGTGTGAGGTTTCACTAGAAATACTGCACAGGCTGCTGAGAGAAGAATCTCAGCTCTTATTAAGACATGTTTTTTGTTTTCTTAACCTTCCTGGAGAGCAGGTGTTGCATTGGGCAAAATAAATGTTTGATAGTTTGGATGCCACCAAGCCCCATGGTGAAGGAGAGCGTGGCTGTGTGTTGTTCATGTGCTGTGACAGCTTCCATCCTTCAGGGATGGAGCGTGCAGCGATTTGCATGAGCTGCTGGCCTCTGCTTTAATTCACAGGTGACCCTGCAGGGTGGCAGGGGTCAGGAGGGGAGTTCTTGTCCTTCTCCCAAGGGACAGCTGTAAGTGCAGACCTGCTGGTCTGTGGGAGCAGCAGGTTTGGTGTCTGAGGTCACACACGTGCTCTGCCGCCAGGTGCGGGGTCAGGGATGGCACATCTCCATCCACCATGGATGTGCTGACTGTGCTGTGGAAACCAAGCTGCTCTGCAGTATTCACCAGCCTGGGACAGATACTGTTGACAGTAGCTCCAAAGCAGCTGTGCTCCTTTGCCAGAAGCCAAGCCTATTCAAAGCAGCTTAATTTCTAAAAGTAAAAGAGTAGAAAGTGCTGTGGGCACTTGGTAAAAACACCTGTAGTATTCTCTTGGCCTCTTGCTGTTATGCCTCATTACACGTTCTGGCTGCTCTTCAGCTGAGGAAAAAGTGAGAAAGCCTCTTCAAGCCCTGCTTGCTGTGGAAGGAGCTTGGAATAGCCTGTCCAGCATCTCAATTTGTGTCCCATGGCATTAATAATGTTGTGTCCATAGTGCTGACCATAGCTTCTTGGACAGCAGTACTTTGAAGCTGATATAATTCATGACAGTATCATAACTTCTTATAGGCTTCTGAAGAGCATTGCAAAACCATTTGGAGCTTCAATTTCAGGCTTTTCCTCCCCCCCACCCCAACTTCTTTATGAATCTTTTGCCAGCAGCAGAGGCACTAGAAATGTGTCCTGGCAGGCTCAGGAAAACATCCTTGAAACAAGTTACATTTGATTCATGTCTGAAGATAGTCTTCACAAACACGAGGGTGAGAAACATAGCTAAAAAAAGTTTAATCGTTTCTTAAACCATCACCTTCTACAGAATTTATTCTGTATTCACAAGGGAAAGCCATCTGTACCCACACTGTCAGGGTGGTTGGTTTTTTTTTTCCCCCAAGTCCTGGGCATATTGCATTTATAAAAATAGTCTTCCCTGTAAGCCAGGCTTTGGGAGCCAAACACTGTGAACGTTCAGAGCTACTGTTTTATTCTGAGATTTAATTAGTGCTGGGATGAAGCAAAAGCAGTGCACATTGAGACAGTCTTGCAATAATGTTTCACTTTATGAACCAGCTACGTTCATATCTTTCCTCTTCACAAAGAGGTTACCTGGTTTAGTAAGGGGTATAAACAAACTGAAGAAACACCCCAGGGTTTAGTGTACAATTATAGATGATTTTACTTGCGATCAAAATTCTTTATTATTTCAGAAGATGTACATTTACAAGCACAGTAGGTGAAATTGTGCCTGTGTGTTTGATTTGCAGCTAACAGTTAATGAAGCAGCTGCCCAGCTGTGTGTGAAAGACAACGCCTTGCTGACCAGGAGGGATGAGCTCTTCGCCCTGGCCCGGCAGATCTCTCGGGAGGTCACCTACAAGTACACCTACAGGACCACCAAGTAAGGCTTTCCTTAGCTCAGAGGGTCTGCACTTTTGGGGAACCAAGCAGGCTGATTGCATTTCTTCTGAAGCACTGGACACACTTCCTTCTTGCTCTTCACTTAGCAATGTGCTCTTCTGAGGAAAGAGGGAAAGAAAGGCTGTTTGAGTCCTGAAGCTTATAGACTGATAAGATTCAGTTGTCTTGAATTACCATTTTATTTGCTCTCTAGTTTTGCAAGTATTTTGAGGATAGTGCACATTAAGAGGCATCTGAGAGGCTGGTATTTCAAGCATTTGAAGCATTAGTGTGTTTTGAGGTGAATGTAAATTGGCGTAGTAGCTAGAGATGCTCAATGCATCAATTTCCTTTTTTCCATACACAGATTTGGCTTGTTAGCCAAAAAGATAAGGTCAGGGGGAGTGGCTTACAAGCTTCCTTTAAAGGAACTGAAGCTGAGTCCTAATTTCAGTTGTTACTGTTCTGTCAAATGAACTGTTGTAATGAAATGGTGACAAAGGCTTAACAGCTTTTAAATACAATTAAAACCTTAGCATTAGTAAGTATGATTGAATATCTTGATACTTTCCTTAGATTTTTAAATGCTGATTCCCTTGCTTGTAATGTAATATCCTTTCAAAATACATTTTGCTACCCTTCTAGAAAGTTTTCCTTTGTTCCCCTTTCTTCCATAGAGATTCATATAAATATACAACCATTCTGGATAAGCAGTGCCAAGGGCATTTCTGTAATTCTCTGTGCTTTCCTTTCTTTCTGGAAGGAAGAATCCATGAGTGTTTTGATGCTTCTGAAAACAACACAAAATACTTGTGTACCTCTATACTTGAATGACTTTCATTGCCATGTCAAATTGAACTGGAGGCTTTTTTTGTGCATCTTGTTCTTCCCTGATCTGTTTTTTTTCCCTTGACTCCTTTTCATTATTATTGATAATTGGGGTTAATGTGCTGTTTACTGATCGTGTATGTGTTTTCTCTTGTAGATCTAAATGTGGAGAAAGGGATGAGCTGTCACCAAAGAGAATCAAGATAGAGGTACAGTAATGTGACTTCTGTATTTTGACCTGTGTGTGCTGAAATTCAGTTTTGTTTTGAAGGGATCTGTCTTAAAGAAATTTGTCAGAAAAACATTTGATAGACAGTTGATGGGTATGAGAGAGAGAGGGTGGGAAGACATCACCAGTGTCTCTGTAAATGTAAGTGTTTGATGGAGAAACCTGTAGGAGCAGGGGTAAAGAGTAGGATTTGTTTAATGGTAAAGATACTCTCAGTGTTTTGCACTCAGAGTGAGTAGGAGGGGAGGAATGGGACTGACTGACTTCCTGTGGTGGAATAAGCTCAAGCACTGTAGGAGATGTCTTCCCATAAGGCCTGCTGCTTTTCAGTCAGCATGAGGTGGAGTTTGCCTAATTCACTGGAGTCAGCTGTTAATCATGTCCAAAATACAGAGTTCTGGATAAGGACTGATGGCAGAATATTAGCCATCTCTGACTGAGCCATAAATTGGGACACAGATCATATTGAAAAGTCAAAAACTATCTAAAAGGTGTATATCTAAACACAAAAGCTTGTGCCTGTAGATATTAAATTACAGCTTTTTGTAATGAGTTTTGTGTCAAATGCATGTATGCATGGCTCATGTATACACTTGCACAAGATGTTGCTTAGGGAGGTGATGGGAATTCCTTGTTAAGAGTGCAGGAGCAGCATGTATGTAGTTTACCTTTTTCTTCAGTTACCACTGCTGGAAGGTAAATTTGAGGTCTGTTAAAGTTACTTTTAACAAAAAAATAGAAAAAGTAAACCGTACATATATATACCTATTACCTCATAAGAATAGCAGATCTTTCTTTATAATTTGTATTTTAAACAAATTACTGTTTCACCGTTACGTGGGTATCTAATTCATCTTTAGCATTGTGGGTGTTTTTTATTGTACTATCTACTCAAAAAGGTGTAGGTTAAATGTGTGTTAGAATATGAGCTAGATTTGTATGTGACACAGATAGGTGATGTATTCTCTATCTGTAGAGGAAAATTGCAACACATTCTGAAATGTGTTTCTCATATGCAATACATTCTGTGATAAATGATGCACTGTATGTGGTAAGGCTTTAATTTTTTTTTCAGTACTGCAGTGCTTTCACCTGTACAAAGGCTTTTCCTGTGAGGGAAACTGGTGAGAGCAGTTAGTTTTGAAAAGGTATAGAGAAGTTCATCTTATTGAAGTGAACTTATAGAAAGTTCCATCAGTCCATATACAGTTGTAGTTTAGAGTTTGTGTAGTGCAAAATATACACGTTCAGTGAGGATTCACTGGTAGCTTTGATAAGTCAGCAATGTCTTTTTTGTGGGTCAGGATTTGCTTTTCACCTCTGCTTGTTCCTTGACCCACAAAAAAGAGGAGGGAAAAGCTGCATGAAATGATTTTATCCAGCTTCACCTTTATCAACAGCCTTGACCACCCTGTTGCAGGATGGTTGCTTGGGTCTCCTCTCTTTTGTTCAGTCCAGCCCTAATTTGCAAGAGCTGGTGGGGAGCTGCCACTCCTCTGCTTGAAGTAGTATTTCAATGACTTGGATTTCAGCATTAGAAAGTTTTTCCTTCATTCAGTAATAATTGATGATGAGCAAGTGTCTAAAATGACACACTGCTAGGGAGGTGCTGTTTTTTACAGGATCTTCATTGAAAGAAAGAGTAAAATTAAAACCCTGAAAAATACAAGCTGAAACTCAAGGTTTTCTGGAGAGCAGGATATCTGGACAGCTTTAGGGCATGTGTAGTCTCCTATTTTCTGCATGGTGAAATCTTAAAAGTCTGGAAGGCCTGCTTCTTTTATACCCTTTATAGTTCAATAATTCTGAGAAAGGATATTTACTTGGTTCTTGTTTTATTACCAGTTATATTATAAAATGCTTGTGAAAATTTCATGTCCTAATTGTACAAATGACTATTTCAGAAATAGGTCATTTTGCCAAAATAAGAAATTGAAAATTAAATTGAATTAAATCTTCAATCTGATAGCATAGCATTATTAATTTTGAAATTACTGATATTGTTATCAGTAGAAATGTCTTTTTTCCTCACAACTTTGGGAGTGTTTTAAGGAGGAGAAAAGCATTATTTCAATGCATTTTAGATTTGAGGTACACCATAAATGTTGGGCCTTACTTCAATGAAATGTAAAAAAGATGCAGTGTGACATAGTAGATCACTGCTGGTTTGGGTTCCTAGTGCTTGCATTTAAAAAAAAAAAAAGTAAAAAGTCCTTTTTTTAGTAATATGTTCAGGGATTTTTTTGGTTATGTTTTGGTTTGGTTTTTTTTGGAAAGGTGAAAGTAAAAAGGAAAATGGTAGCAAATGCAGTTCTGGGTAAGAATTCCTTACACTGTTTTTGTAGTTGTAATGCCTCATTGTGGATCTGTTTGCTCGCTATCATGAAAATACAGAAAGGACCTGAACATGGGGTATATTTTTTGTTGTTATAACTAGTTCTTTTCTGGTTTTCTTTTTCCTTTTTTTCTTTTTTTTGAGAAGAGTCATTTTGCCTTTCTGTTTTAAGGCTGAACTCTGTATTTTGATTCACCATTCCTTTAACTATTAGTCATTAATGTCTCCGTGAAGCGTGGCCTAAAATTACTGGGACTTCAGTTTGGAAAGACTTCACAGCCTGTTTGCATAGTGTAAAAGATTACTTAAAAAAAAGATGAGTTAATTTCCTGAAATATAATAACACTTAAAAAAGCCTCCAGAGAGGCTCTGAAGGTCATCCTTGAGCAGAGCCAGCAGAGAGCTGTGTGTGCAAGCTGCAGCTCTGTCAATCTGCAGCCACATTGTAAATTTATCCTTTTCATGAATATGAAACCCGCACAAGCATTACAAAGAAACAATGTGCCATGAATTACATCAAATTACCTGTAAAAGCCTTTCTCTTCCCCTGTGAGCTCTCCCCCTCTTATTCGTTGAGTGGGTGGGTGAGCTGTGGGAGTGAAGTGTAAAGAGGAGAAGGGGAAAAAATTCCAGGCAAATGACAGACTAAAGGTGTGGAGGGAGTGAAAAAAGGAGTGGAGTGAATTGGTATTTGGGAGCAGATTATAAAAAAGGAGTTGTAGTTCCTAAATCTGCTCTGGACAAAAAGCAGGACAGGCAGATAGGGGTGAAAATGGCACATCCTCCTGCAGAGCAAAGATCAATCCTGCTTAGGTGTTGTGTGGCAGGGGCACCCCTTATTTTGTCACCTTCTGTGACTCAGTGCTGGCACCACTCAAAGCAGTGAGCTGTTGTGGCAGCAGCTTAGAAAGCAAAACAAGTCACAGGTACATCAGGCAGAAGTGGAGGAAGAGGCTCCTCATCGCTGTTGGGGTTGACAAAGTTCCCCTTCAGAGTCTGTGTGAACAGCCTAGAGAGGAAAAAAGGAGAATTTAAAAAAAATATTCCTGCTGTCTGTTGTCGGAAGAAATGATTTTGTGTGTCTGTGTCTCCATTCATCTGAACAAGAGGGGTGGGAAGAGCTTTCAAAAACCTCATTTCCCAAAGCTCAGTGGGAGTCAGGGGGCACAGGCAGGGAGACCTGAGCAGAGGCTGCAAGGAAGCATCTTCCCTTGGTGCCAGTATGGGTGGAAGAAGGGGAGAGAAAAGCCCCACCTCCACTGTTTCTGAGAAGGCTGAAAAGAAAACCAAAGTGTGGGATTTGTTTTTTTCACAAAAACAGCAAAAGCAGTAGAAGGTACTGTTTTCATAGGAAAAATGTCATTAGAGGGAGCGAAAAAGCACATGTGGGACTGGGAACATCTGCTGCACAAAACCGCTTGGAAAACAACTGAGCAGCAGCATGGCAAAACAAAAATGCTGCAGTGCATGCAGGAGGACCTCAGGCAACCATGGGGCAGAGCAGCGTGGTGCTTGGTCCAGCATTCTCCTCATCCCTCGGGGCACTGGGGACAGGCAGCAGTGGGAAGGGCTCTGGGAAGGTGATCCAGAAGGTGTTATCCTTCAGGAATTACCTGCCTGGCTGAGGGGGACTGGCACAGCAGCAGGCAGCCAGAGCCCCCTTTGGGAAACAGCCTGGTTGGTTATAGGCAGGTGATCACAAATGTGTTGTGAAGCACTGTGTTACCTTTTGTCCATCTGTTGTCGAAAACGTAATTATTGACATGTATGCGTCTTTGGAATCTACAGGGCAAATCTGTCTAATTTAGTGTGTTTTTGAGACTGAGGTCTGTAGAACCTCAGTGTGTTTTTGAGACTGAGGTCTGTAGAACCTCAGTGATAGATGTCATTGTTCTCAGGTTTGGGTCTGTCTTAAGATCAGTGGCTTCCTCTCACATTTCAACAGAGCTACCTGTACTGTGCTTTTGTAAACATTTCTGGATGTTCCTCTAGTGCACATGAGCTTTCCTTTCGTAACACCAAGAGAGATAAACCCTTCATTTTGAACCTTTGCTTCAGTGATTGTTTTAATGGAGTCTGGCAGGCTTTCACAGGAACTTAATTTGCTTTATTGATACATATGCAAGCAGCAGAAGAGATTTGCATGTCATAAGAATTTCAGACTGGAAGAATTATTGAATCATGCTTTCTCATAGTCTGTAAATTTTCCACTGTACTTCTGAAATGGTGATATTTCATTTTGTGATACAAGTGTAGGTTCTGTGTGAAATATGTTGAATTTCAGGAGGCTTTTCTCAGTTTCACAAGGTTAGTGTATATCCTTGCCTACATGTAAACTTGATTCCTGAAAAGTGACAGAAACCATAGGCCTAAATCTGCCTGTCAAGGCTGAATGTAAACTAGTTTAGTGTGAGTAACAAGGCTAGTCTGGATTCACCTGAAACTTGAGAGAGATGAGATTTTCTGTGCCATTAGCTATATAGCAGTTGCTGTGGTTTATGCACAAACTTAAATGAAGTGGATAGCCCAAACATGTAAATTGCAGTCCGGAATTTTCACAGAAGTTCAGGAATATGATTTTTAAGTTGTGGTTTTCTTCTATGTGTACATAGAAGGTAAAGAAAAAATAATACGTCCCTCTTGGTTTGGTTTCTTTTTATGCTCAATAGGATGGTTATCCTGATTTCCAGGACACAGTCCAGACGCTCTATCAGCAAGACAAAATGCCACTTGCTTTGGCTAAAGGAAAGAGTGAAGACCCAACAGCTCTTAATTCCCAGGTAAACCAACTACACTACGTTGTGAATAATACAGGCTGTGTCTTTGTACATTGGTTTTGATGTCGTTGTTTTGATGACTAAATTAATTCCCATCAGTTTTAAAAGGCTACCTAGCTCAGCTGTGATTGCATCACTCTTAATTTGGGTTTACCTCCCGAAACTGTTCTGTCACAGTACTACAGCTTTGGCCTTGTTAGTTCCAAGGAGGTAAGATGCAGCATAGTAGGCTTGAAAATCTGTGGTTGCCTGTTGGGAGCAAGTAGGGTAGTATTGGTACAGTCTGTGCTGTGTTACTTGCGTTATCCATTGCTATAAATGGAAAGCTCAAGTTTCTGAGGCGAGAGGAATAGAGTAGGCGATCTTGGAGTCCTCTCTGCTGACATGTCTTACAAGAAGAAAGGCCAATGTGTTTAGGAAATAAGGAAACCTCTGGATCTGAGAGGATAAATTGGCTTCCTAAACAGCACCTAGCCTGGTGGAAGTGCAGTGTTCTTGAGCAGACAGAAAGCTTTGTATAAAAGAAGACAGGTTGCCAATTTTTTCTTTGTCTTTTCTGTAGCGTATCCCAGCCTCGAGGCAAAATACCCATCTCCTACTGCCAGTTCTTGCCAAGGAGGGATTTCATGCTAAGTTGCAACAAATTTGTTTTGTATAGATGATTTGGGGCAAATGTAATCACCAAATTTGCACATAAGATTACATTTAGGAGTTACCTTCCTGTTTTCTGAGAATGGATGTGTTACCCTATCATTTACTTCCTTCTATTGCAAAGCAGTGTTAAATCACACAAATCTGGGATACATCAAATGCAGTTACTGCACATGTTCTGATGTCACAGAATAATTACATGAGCTTGTTTTGTATATAAAGTTTTTGTTGGTCGCTGCCACATAACAATGGACTACAGATTTAGTTCAAGCTTAAACATATCTGCAACTCTGTAGGTTTTTTTTTGTGGTGATCAGAAGCATAATTGAAGTTTAAAATTCTGGTTTTATCCCAAGCAAACAACAAAGATGGCATGAATGAGAAATATTTTATTCCTTTTAAAAATTAATGTATAGTTCAAAAGTTGGTAAGAGGAGTGACAGAATAGCAAAGTTAAACCACACTTGCAAGTAAACTGAAAATAGTTTCTCTTTTTACCTTCCTCCCAAGACAGTGCTGGAGCTCTCAGTGTTCTTCTGCAGACCCTGATGAGCTCTGAGCCAGATTATGTAAATGCTGGCCATGCCTTACCCTGCTGTCAGGGTCACCATGGTGCTGGAGAAGCCCAGGGTTTGCTGGGTCTGTTAGGCTGTCATTGTACATGTTCAAATTATTGAACTATGCTGAGCAAGCAGCCTTTTGTGGGAAGTCAGGGCTTTCAGCATCTCCCATGAAAAGTGAAATGCTCTGCAATGAATAGACCTCTGTAGCAGTTGAAACAATTACGGCATTACCTGGAAGGAAAATCAATTTTTCCTATCAATTGTACGTGTTAAGTTTGTGTACTTTCTGTTCTTATGTTCATTGTGGCTCTTCTAAATCAACTTTCTTGACTTGTGATTTTCTTCTTATTTTTGCAAGATGCTTATTTACATTCTCTCAAGAACAAGATTATAGTGAAAGTTAGAATTCTCTTGGCATTAAAGTCAATGACAAACATTCAGACGCCATTTCCTCCCACATTGCGCTGGATTGTTTAGCTCCACTCTCTAGAGGTGTATAGGTCTTGTTCTTCTTCTAGACAGACATTTCACACCTTTATCCCCCACAAACATACTGTCATCCTACACTTTCAGAATGGCAGATTTTTAAGCTTGTGTAGTGCTGTTTCCTAAAATAAAGATTCCAAGATGTCTGGTGAAATCTTGGCATAAGTTTTTAGCAGATGTTGCCATTGCATTTGGAATACTTTCTGGAATACTTTGTGAAGGCATATATTTGAACAGAGCTAACTGGATAATTAAAACATTCTTTTTTGCTTTTCTTGAGATTCTCTTCACGTAACCTGCAGTCCTAAAGTGCAGGAAGTGATTTTTGTGTGTTTTTGAAAAACAGAATTTAATGTTGCATTTCTGGGTAGATGAACTACAACAGCTTGCATTTTAAGTACTCTTGAGTGACTCAGATGTACATTATGAAAATCTCTATGGGTGCAAAAATATTTTGTTTGCTTCATAGTTTTGAAGAAACCGTAAAATACACATCTGTACATATGAGTCAACAAAAACCACTATCCAGGCTGTTAGTCTTTTCATCTGATCCTGTTTTTCCCCCTGTGTTTTGACTTGCTCTATGTATGTCTATAGAGAGAATCTTTTTTTGTTTCAATTGCAGTCGGAAAAGGTGATGGCAAAACAGATGGAGTTTCTCTGCAACCAGGCAGCGTTAGAGAGACGTCTTTCCACAGGGTGTTACAGGCAGAACTCAGAAGAGCACAGCCCCAATGGCATGTCATTAGATAATGCTGATGGACAAGGTATGGTAGCTCCCAGGCACACGCTGCTGCCAGCACAGACATTTGATGTTATGCAACCTCTGTCAGTGCTGGTGTTTATCTCATGCAGAACCCTGAGCACTGAATGGACAAGACAAGATCTCTCTCTGCCCTGAAGTGCTTACTGTGTAAATAATGCAATCAGATGCACACTGGGGTTCTGTTCTGTTCCTGTTGTGCGTCTGGGCAAACTGCTTTCCCCAGGGATAACGTGGGGAGGGCAGGAGGTTGGGTGCACTGCTGTTCCTGACAGCAGGACTTTGCTCTAGCTTTATCCTCAGTTTTGAAAACAGAGCAGAGTGTTGCATTTCATTCGTGTTCTTGCTTTGAGAAATTGGAAATAAAGGAGGTAATATAGTTGGTACCCCTTTTTGTTTACCTGTTTGTGCAGTCTAAGAACAAAACCTGAGGAGCTGGCTATGTAAATTACTTAGCACTAAGCATGTTCTAATGATGTTCTTAGTGGCTTGTTATTCTTCAAAAAGCTTACAGTTCTGTGGTTCTCTTTGATTTACCAACTGGCTATTCCTTGTCTTGAATTAATTTTAGGAGTGTTTGTTTTGCTTGAGCATTTCTGTTTAGATCACTTTTTTTACTGTTGTGAATTGAGACAAAATGTTGCAAACAAGAAATACAACCAGAAGTTCTTGTGTCTGTTTTTTAAATGCTGGTTTTTCTAAGGGGGTTGAAAAGAACAGTAGAGGGACAACTAAGGGAATCAATACAAGCAAGTGTTAAAAACCAGATTTTCATTTGTGTGAATTGGTCAAGAACAAGGTACAGAAGTAATCATGAAGAATAGGTGTGTGGATCCAGCTTTCCTTGGCCCAGCAAGCTTCTTTGTGCCATTTAGCCATTGTGCAGGGAAACTGGAAATTTTTTGGATCTCAGAGGGATTGTGCAGTGGGAGAGGAAAATTTTTGTATCTCAAGAGGATTTTTGAGCAGGATAAAGGGTTTTTAAATTTTTTTTGTTTTTGTCTGGCTGAGTGTCCCTTCCTAGCAGTGCCTGTGAAGTAGTCTGCAAAGCAATATATTTACATAAGCCTCGTTTTGCTAGAAAACTTCTCTGAGCAGCTGGAATCTAGGATGCACTTTTGCTGATAGAATTAACATGTATTTAAGTCTGTTTTTTCATTCTGATTTTCTTTTAATGCATCAATATCTCACTGTGAACAACCTGCAGGTGAGAGACCACTGAACCTGCGGATGTCCAACCTGCCAAGCAGACAGATGCAGCACATTTCACTTGATGGAGAGCAGCACGTTGGGAAATCTCTGTGCAGTGACTTGATCCGGCTTTACCCCAGCGGTGAGGCAAAGTCCCAGTCCTCGGGTTAGTGCTGCCCCTGAGAAATTACCCTCCATTCCTTATTTTCTGTGATCTCTCTGAGGGAAGCAGCCAGGAAGGCAGGCTGGCATGCATTGTGTGTAACCATGCCATCAAGGCTTTGGAGAAATCTCCAAGAGGAGTGTGACTTGCTAATCTAGAGTCAGGTTGAATATTATTTGGGAAAAGTTTAGGAGATGCAGTAGCTGGGATCAGATAATCAAGTCCTGACATGTGTCTGTCCTTGGTATTAACCCAGATTACTGCTATTAAATACTTACACTGCATCACAGTGACAGCAACATGATTATGACATGGCTTCCTTCTGCATAATAGAATCAGGCTTTTTATAAAGAAGATGTCTTTATTTTGATTTATAAGGACCTAGCACTGTTTCTCTGCTGTGAACTGCATGTCATGCAGTAAGTCTTTTCCACCTGGGTTTCTCATTCAGTGACCTCTGCTCACCGCCAGTCTTGTCATTCACCTCTGGCACTGGGAGAAACCCACTCTAAGTTTGATAGAAGAGAGCAAGAATCTCTGTGGGTGGCTTCAGTGTAATACTCAGTGCACTGAGCTAAAGCCAGGAGTTCTTGAGACTCTTACAACTTCAGAAGCAATAATTAAATCCCACCTGAGTTTTAAAGATGCAGTGGCAAAGAGGTTATTTGAAAGACAAGGTGCAAAAATAGATATTTTGAAAACCAGGCAGAATCTTGTCTGTTTCACTTTGGGATACTGCAGTCTTGGTTCACCTCTTCTGCAGATTTGTCCCAGTCCCAGTGCTAATACACTTAGTGAAATCTCTAGTGGGGGATTTTTACCTATTTTCTCTCAAAATGCAAGTGCAGAGTGCATCTCCATTAGCCCCTGCTGCCAGAGGGGTTGAAGTGAATCTGTGATGCTTCTCTGTCATCACTGCAGTGTAACCGAGGTGGTTCTAACCCAGCTGGGTAGGTTAAACACCAGGAGGAGGAGGCAGAATTTATTGTTTCATCTGTTGGTATTTATGTGGTTCTTGGACCTTTTTGTTAATTTAAGAACAAAGCATATTTGCTTCCAAACAGTGTTTCAACTTCTTTCTTTCTTTCTTTTCTCAATGCAGAAGGCCTTGGTATATTAAAGGATTTTCCTCATTCAGCTTTCAACAACATTGAAAGGAAGGTCATAAAAACAGAACCTGAAGACACAAGATAGTCATTCTGCTCTGGAAAACAGTGTCATAGTAAAGAATGAAACTTCACAAGAGAAAAAAAAAACCAGCCTTAATAACCAGTGTTGCCTCATTCAAATAAGAGATTTCAATAGCCAAAGCCTAAGAACTGGTACAGTAATCTGTGGAAACAGGAAAGCAAGAGACACTGCAACTAAAACAGTAATACAGGTGGATAAACATTCCTGTAAAAGTGGTTTTATAATGTGGGAAGATTCACAAATTAATATTGTGGGTCTTCATTATTTAAGAATGTATTATGTATTTGTATAACTTATCACAGTAAATCTAGATGTCGGGACGTGTATTGAGTCCAGTAGATGTGGCTACAGTTCATTTTACTTGAATTTTCAATGTCTACTTTCAGTGTACCTAGCGTAGATATGGTTGTTAAACATTTGAATTAAAAATCATTGGAGAATTAGGAATGCAAACCTCGTGACACAATTAACAGCAAGTTTGCAACAATATTTGTAGAAAAAGGAAAATGCATACAATATTTTCATGGTTTAAAATGTTATGTGGATATAGCATTTGATAGACCTAGACCCTGATTCTGTATCATAGCAGATGTACTTGACACTTAACTATTGCTACATCACTTCCAATGGTTCCAGCAGCCTTTGTGTAAGACTCTCACAGCATAACACCTACACACACAGCTCAGGAGTGTGGGAGACGCCAGTTAGAGGATGGAAGAGTCCACATGATTGGCTCCTATTTCCTCAGGAAAAACTGGGGATTGAGGTACCATATAATTACTAAATTTCATTTGGTAGGAAACTCGAGAGACCAAGTTGTATGGACAGGGCTGCAAAAATTGTCATTCAGACCATTATAACTTCTTGGACTTCTCTGTGGATTTAAAAAAAAAAAAAAGGCATCCCAAGTGTGGCAAAGATGAGAAACGGTGCAGGATTTATGCATCGGTGTAAAAGGTTGCACTTGATATCCAGAAACTATAAGATTTTTTGGAGGAGAAAAAGGAGTTGTCTTCAGCACATAACTCCTTACTAAGTGCTGTCCAGCCCACATGATTCTATGAATATACTGTATACTGCATACAGTATGCCAATACGTTTCTTTATGTATGTGATTAATTAACATCTGTATTCTTTATTTATTTGACTTTTTTTTATTTTTTGTACATGTTCACTTTTGAAGATGTCATTTTATCTAAGGAGGAGTAGTTGGCATATAACTTTGGAATTTACCATGGTGTGTGTGTGTGCATCCATCTTTCCTCTGTGCTGCTCTGCAGTCAGGACAGTTACATGTCTCCAGTTCCGAACACAGTTTGTGCTTACAGTGTGTTCTGGAGAGGAAAGGGAGAGCTGAAGAAAGTGAGTTACCATGTCAGAGGGTAAACTTCCCTATTCAGGTGTGCACTTCATGTCTGCAGTTTACTCTGTGTCCTAGGTGTGTATTAACAAACCAGTCAGTCTCTGTTGTACTGAAACGCTCAGCAAAATGTGAGCTGAAATGTCTACACTGCAGTCTCTTACCACTGTAAACATATCTAATTATTTTATCACTTGATTTGTGGAACAAAGCTTTATAGTAGAAACACCAGTAAAACAACTTTTTATACTATTAAAATGTTTGGTTTTTTTTTAAAAAAAATGTTTCTTGAACTGTATGGTACTGTTTCACTTACTGAAGTATCTTACTTTAAGCAATGGAGTTTGCAGCTTTGCTGTTTAGGCATAAGAGATTGAATGTGTAGTTATATTTCCTCTTTCCTGTTGTGTGAGTTAGTAGCACGGATGTTTCTTCAGTTTGTAACATTAACCAGTGCCCTGGTTAGTACCTGAGTAGTTTTCCTGAGACGTGTATGGAACTTGTTAAAGGACAGTTTAAGGTTTGAACTGTACAGCTTGAGCAATAGAAGGTACCAAGCAGCAAACCTTTAGAGATGCAGGAAACATTTGGTTTTCTCCAACATCTGACACCATCAAAAGTTGTGTGTGGGTCACAGAAGAAGCTCTTAAGCTTGGTGGTCTCTTCAGTTAAAGTGAGAGGAAGGAAAAAGAACTTGCTAAGCAGCACGCTGTTTCAGTTGAGTCCAGAATTTTTTTTGTAAACACTAATGTATTAAATTTGCTATAAATTAAAGTCTATAACAGTTATATTTTTGAGTTGTAAATACAGTACTTGTGTCACGACCAGTTGGTTATCTCCAGAACGATATTTCAGTTTATAGTCCAACAGGCCATTTCAGTCTCAATAAGCTGGAAGCAATTTTTTTTACTGGTTTGCAGCTGTATGATTTTTATTTTTTTTTTTTTATCCTGGGGTGGGGGAGGTGGGAGGTACATTCCAAGATTGCACATACGCTTGGTAATAGCAAATACTCAAGCATTGGTCTTTCCATGACAAAGGTCTTGGTGGACTGCATCCTGGCCAGCCTCTGGAGTCACAGGTAAAGGCTTGCCCTCGTCTGCTCGGGAAGGTTTGCTAGATCCAGGGTACTCTGGATCAAAGGCCAGCCCTGCAAATGATGCCTGTTTTATTCACATGTTTATATTGTTGCTTACAAAATAAAATTCACCGTGAGAACTCTTTAGTTTCCCCAGGGTTTGTCCTTTTTGGTTTTTTTTTAATTGTGTTTTCTAAAAGAAGATGTTAATTTGGAGGGGGATAGGGGAGGAGGGAGTACCTCGAACTGTAGCTCTCAGTGGAGGAAGCCTTTTCCTGCTCTTGTGGTTGAATCCTCATTTAAGGGTGGCCTCATTATGTGCACAGCCTGCAGGGTTCAGTGGGCCCAGGCAGGAGGGAGGAACTAAAACCTGGGCAGGGTCTGCAGCACTAAGTGCTGAGTTCCCTTCCCTCCTTCTGCGCTCCTGCTTTTGCGGGTGCTCCGATTTACACGGGGTTGCAAACAGCACAGAGCTGCTACAATGGGATGGCAGGTGTGTGTGAGTGCTCTTTGGGAATGGGGGAGCCACAGTGATCCACCCTGTCCCAACTTGCTTTCTGAGCGGCAGCCCACAGCTCTGCTGGGAGGTTGTTAGGGTGCAGAAACTGGAGGGGAGATGAGGCACAAAAAGGGAGAAGCAGCAAAAACTTCAAAGAGAAGGCAGGGGGGACAACCCCTCTGTAAACCTTCAAAACATCCAGATTGCTGAGATGGCATGGAAGTCAGGAGTGGTTTGAAGCAGAGATGGGGTCAGAGTAGGTGCAGTCCCCCTGCCTTCTCTCAGTCCAGGGAATAGTAAACATGGAAATTCTGGACCAGTGGCTCAGTGTTTGCTGGCTTTTACCTTGCACTTCAGTGCAGTCTTGCCCTGTTCTAGGAAAGGAGGAAAAGGAGCAGCTACATACTCTTGTGTGGAAGGTACAAGAGGGGGGAACTGCCACTATATTGGTCTGTCAGGCTGCACACAAGTATAACTGGAAAACCTTTAGATGTCTAGTTTTTCTAATTTGCTGTGGGCTGAGCAGCGGCTGCCTGAAATTCAGTAGGAACCCAGTGGTGCTGGAAGGGCACTGTGCTGCTGGAGCCCACACGTTTGCTTCAGGCCTGCCCACAGAGTCAGTGTCTTACCAAGCTGTGACATCCTGGGTTGGAAAGCACTGCTGGATGGGACAACTTACACAAGGGTCATTAATGCTCACTTGAAGCTTCAGGAGGTACAGCCAAAATTTAGGTTTTATTGCGGGCTACCTGCCAAAGCTCTTCCCTTTTCCTAAAGCATTTGATATGAGGGTCAGCCAGGAGGGCCTTTGTCTGTGGCTGAGCCTCCACTCACAGCAATGACTTTGCCCACGATAACAACTGCAGAACTCATTTCCTTCCCATTTTCCTTTCATAATACAGAGAGCTCATACACAGCACCAGTATCAGACCTGATGGAAACATGTCAGCAGCCCCTGGTTAAGGCATGAAGGCTTGGAACTGTGGCAATTGAGATGTGGGAACTGTGGTTTGGATGTGGGCCCCCGAGGCCGTGAGGGGAGCACGGCATGCTCAGTGCACCCTGCTCTGCTCCCTCCCTCGAGTGTGGAGCTATTTTCCAGCTAAACAAGCAGCATCATTCCAGGCACCCTCATGCAGGCATCAGGATGTGGTTTTGGGGTGCCAGCTGGCAGAAGGAGGGGTGTATGCCCCCAACCAGAGCTAGCAGGATTCGTGGTGTTCCCAGCCTGGAGCTGGGGTGCAAGTGGGTCACATTGCGGAGCTTGCTGGCTGTCTCCTTAAGCAGGGAAATGAGGAGAAATGCCGAGAGGCTCTTTTGTGCTGTACAGAAGGGTTGAAAAGATGTTGTGCTGCAGTGATTCAGTGGGGAAAGGATAAATCCCTCACATACACCTACGCACCACCACGAGAAAGAACTCCGTGGGCAGAGAAGGAGCAGAACATGAAATATGAATTTCCTCGAGTTGCTCGGGAGGGATGGCTTCCCAGAGCCCTTCCCCCGGTGGCTCTGGGCTCCCCCTGCCTGGCTGAGCCGGGATGAAGGCCGGCCCCGCAGGGCAGGCCGCAGGTGGGGCTGCTTGCCCTGCCCCTCACTGCACCTGCAGCCCCGGGCGAGGGCGAGGCCCCCTCACAAGTGTGGGGTTTTGGGCTGTGGCTCTCAGCCGAGGACAGGGCTCCAGCTGACTGGCCGTGCCTGGCTGAGCTGGCAGTGCTTCAGGGCTGAGGGGGATGCTGGAGGTGCTTCCCACTGTGGGAAAGCTTGGGAAGCCCTACCAAAACTTTGGGTCATCAGATGGTGTTCCAGACACCTGCTGACTCCAAAACCACCACTCAGCCTGAGTCCTCATGCTCCTGTCTTCCTGTTCTTTGGGTAAGTGTGCAACAAATACTGCTTTTGACCATTAAAAAAAATATTTGGAAGTCGTCAAATCATGTTTGTTTGAGGTGCACACTGCCTGCGATGGGTGCTGGTGAGGCAGGGGCCTTGTGGAGCCTGGGGCACATAGAGTCTCTGGAGGAGCCATGGCAGCAAAGGTAATCACTGCTGGTTTGGGCAGATTTAATTTACATTGCAAGAGGTTTTATTCAATTCTATTTGCTTTCTTAAATATTTTATATTACTTCTCAGTAAATTTGAATTCTTCCTATGTCTATGGAGCGTATGGGGATGCAGTCAATTTCCTATTACCTTGGGGATTTCAGACAGCTTCATTCTCAAAGCTATTTAGAAAATTATTTAATCACCTTGGAAAATCCAAGCCAAAAAATCTTGTGTTTACTTATTACTCGGTTGTAAATTTGTGATGCAAAACATAGCAGTACTGGGTTGTAACACTGCAGATAAGCCTCCATTGAAATCCAGTGCCAAAATTAAAAAAAAAAAAACAACCCTAAAAGCCACACTAACTCTCTGCATGCAGTGACACTAATTTAGATGAATTTTTGCATCATAAGGTTGGGCAGGAATTTCCGAGGTTTCTGTGGAGCCGAGTAACCCGCAGATGCAGGGTAGCTGGTTGTGACACACTGAATTAGGATGTGACCATATTTACGCATTTTGAAACCCCGTAATGACTCATCCCCATGCCGTTAGAAGTCTGCTCTTCGTAAATGTGTGCTTGGCTGCTGTGAAGGGGCCATGTGAACGCCCACGGGACCTGGGGAAGGCAGCCCTTCCTCCCACCGCCTCTGGCGGGCAGGGAATGGAGGCAGGGATGCTGCTTGGCAGTGGGTGCCTGCCTGTGACCTCCGTTCTCCTCCCAGTGGCCACCAAAATGGGATTTGCATGGACACCAAGCCGCTACCAGAGGGAGCCCTTAGGTTCAGCACTGCCATAAGAAGAAGTGTGAGCTGGTCCCACCCTGAATACAGAAATATTGGGGGACACATTCTTGTGTTTGGCAGGGACCTGTGGAAGTCACCCATCTCTGTGCTTGGCACCACAGTTCGTTGGACTTGAGACATGTATAAGAACGGCCTTATTTTTAAAGGACAATATCCAGCTTTCCCCCCTCACTCTGGGTGTCTGGTGAACCAACTGCTGAGCCTGGCAAGGGGCACGGCCCCAGCCTGGGCTTGACGTGGGCTCCCACTGGTTTTGGTGGAGCGGTGTCAGCCCGACGCCCACACGGCAGCCTCAGGATCCGCCCTGCACTCATTCAGGAGCTGCAGCTTCTCCGCCACGCTCACACTGAGCTCAGAGCATCCCTCTCGTATCTCCCCTCCCTGGCTCCCTTCCAGCCTCTCCGTGTGCGCCTGGTTATTACTGTAGCATCCAGCATGTTTTACTTCATATTCATCTCCCTTGCACATACCGGCCCACTCATGTATTAGATCCGAATCCCTTTTTTTTTTGTTCCCTTTTTTTCCGGCTTGTTGCTCGACAGAGCGGTGAGGCACGACACGCTGCGTGTTGTGACACATCCTGACAGGTCCCGGCGGCACGGCGTGCCGGGCTCGGGGCTGCCATCTCCCCGTGTCCTCTTTTCCCACTGGCCAGACCCGCTGCTTCCCAGCAGCAGCCGCCTCCAGGGAAGCAGAGGAGAGTGTTGGATGCTATGGGTGGTGATGGCACCCAAGGTGTCTTGGCTTTTAACGTGCCTCCTTGCCAAAGCAGGGGAAAGGCAAGGAGAAACGCAGCCACTCGATATTCCCAAAGCCTTGCTTGCTCTCTTCTTGGATAATGTTTCATTCTCTCAGGTGGTGGTGGCTGTGTTAGCTGGAGGTGGCTCCATAGGGATGGTTGGGGCCATGCTGGGTTCCCTGATGCACTGGCAGAAGAGAAGTGCCAGAAACAGTGTGAATACAGAGTTTTCAAATTATTTTGGTGTGTTAGGCCTGTGGCCAGTTTTGAAGGGCTTGTCACTGTGCTCCTGAGAAGGATAAGAAAAGCTTTTGAAGCTGGATAGGAGCAAAGAGTTGTGAATGGGAAGGAGAATGGAGTGTATCTTGCCAAGGAGCTGCTGTGACTGCCTGGGGAAGGCAGCACCGGTGCATGGCTGCAGTGGGAGTGGGGAGGGGAACATTTTCTGAAATACTGCTTTTTGATTTGCTGATTTTCCTCCTCTGAAGTGACCTACTCAAAAGGCTAAAACTAATTCTTCTGGTTGGTGGAGTCTGGGTTTTATTTAAATCTGAGGAGGAAAAAAGTCAAAATGATATTCAAAGTGGCCATCTTAAAGTATGCATCCACTGCAGGAGATTCCTGATGTAGCTGTGTATGTTTTAATTATGAGATAGAGGAGAATTAATGTCAGTGCTTGAAACCAAGTTTACATCTCAACCTCACGCAAGCATCTTTCTCTTGGTGGCCAAAGCGATCCCCCGAGTGTTGGTGGACTGGGATCCCATCTTGCTGCCCAAAGTTTCCTTCCTTCAAATAGAGATGAGCTGGCCTGGAGAGCAGCAGACACTCTGCATATTGCTTTGTTGGCCCCCCACTTGTGGCAGCTGTTTCATTTCACCCTTTGCTGTGCCCAGCAGTGGCCAGACAGTGCTGGGTCTCAGGCTGGGCACTTGCTGAGGTGGATTTGTTTGTTTTCTATCCATTTCCATGCCTTTGGAGGCAGTGAAAGGATCAATGTGAACTCCACGCCAAGACAGAGCCAGTGAAGCAGGTGGCAAACTGGCATCGGGTGCAGGGAAGAAAAAATCCTTCAAACCCAACTGAAAGCCTTTTAATTAAAACAAAAGATTAGATCAACAGGGTATTACAACAGGTGGTTAAATCCTGCGGCTAAACAGTCCAGGCTTTGTTCTCCGAGTCTGATGCATGAAGAGAAACCTTCTACAGGGCAAAAAAGGGATGCTGAATGCATGGCATTAAATGTTTATTAAGGTAACACAGCAGAACTGGCCCCTGCGTTTCACAGGGAGAGAGCAGAGACATGCAAATACGCAGCTCACATCGAAGGGCGCTCTCCAATGGTGTCAAAAGTTTGCGTTCCCATGGGATGGCGAGAGGCTGATTTGGTTTGCTGCTTGCTGGGGCTGTGCTGGAGCTCCTGGCAGCCCTGTGCACCCAGGAGGGGGACACTGAGGGACTGGCACTGCCTGGGCTCCTTGTGTCCTGCCCCTGCCTGGCAGGGAGGCTGGCACAGCCATCACTCCCCCACTCTACACCCTCTTTGTTGAATTAATGGGACGTGTTTTGCTCCTCATGGGCTGTGGTATTTGCAAAGCACTTTGGTGTGTGCATTGTTAGGGGTTCTGGGCAGTTCTGCAGCCATGCTGGGGAAGGGGCTGGATGTGTCACCTGCTGCTGACCCTGCTCCCAACCCCATGAGGTGCAACTGAAGGGCCTGCCAGAGGTGCCTTGGTCTTTGTAGATGAGCTACATCTCAACTTTCAGAGCCATTGCACCTTATTTCAGTCTCCTGATCTCGCACACCTAAACCTCAGGACGTGCACCTGATGGAATGGGTTCAGAGGAGAGCCACAAATGTGGTCAAAGGGCTGGGCCACCTCTCCAATGAAGATGGGCTGAGCTAGTTCAGCCTGGAAAAGAGGAGGCTTTGAGGAGCCTTACAGCAGCCTTTCAATACCTAAAGAGGGCCCACAAGAGAGCTAAAGAGGGCTGTTGGCAAGGACAGGTAGTGACAGGACAAAGGGTAACGGCTTCAAGCTGACAGAGGGCAGGTTTAGATTAGTTATTAGGAAGGAACTGTTCCCCATGAGGCTCTGGCACAGGCTGCCCAGAGAAGCTGAGAGTGTCCCATCCCTGGAAGTGTTCAAGGCTGTGCAGGGGATGAGGCCAATGCAATGGGGATGTGCCCTCACTGCAGCTGAGCACTGCACTGAAGACAAGGACTTGGGGAAACAGGTGAGTGTTCTGCCTGCTCTCACAAACACAAATGATACCAGGGAAAGGAAGCCCTATTCAGAATTGTTCGAATTCTCCTTTCAATTAAGGCTGGAGGGGAAAAGAAAAAATGGAAAGAAGAGACCCACCACTGTACTGTTTGGTTGCTTTGCTCTAGTCTGCATTCAACAGAATCTGGGGAAATTACTATCTTCCTGAAAGACAACCTTTAATCAGAAAAAAAGTCCGACCTAAAATCCTCACTGAAGTGCTCCAAAGGGAGGAGGAATTGGATTACCTGTGGCTGTGCACTGGGAGAACCAACGCCAAGCTATCATCTGGTGCTTTTAAAACATCAGCAGGGACACCATTTCCGGAGGCAGGTGAGTGTGGCAGGTCCCAGAGCAGTGATGCAGCTCTCCCACAGAGCGGGCACTGCAGGCACAGGCCCAGCTCCAGCGTCACTGCCAGCGCAGGATCCCTGGGAAGCGGCGCTGTTCCGCGCCTCGGCACCGCCTGCTATTTTCTGCAGAATGAGGAAAACGCTCTTGCCTGACCCAGGGGCTCCTTCCCCCTGGGAGAGCACAGATGGTCTCCTGGTGAAGGTGTGGGCCTGGAAATTGGGAGCTCTGGATGCCTTTCCCGGCTACATCAGAAACTTGCTATGTGGCACCACCTACTTCTACGCCCACGTTTCCTCCTACTCCTTCTCTCTCGCTCGCCGCTTTTTCCAGACCTTTCACCTCGCTGCTCGAATGTGTTTTTCCTTTTGCAGAGTGCTTTTCTCAGACTCCAGAGCCTCCTGGTGTGCTGTCACCAGTACCTGGACCAGACACCCACTCCTGCCCAGGCTTCTTCTGCCTCTTCACCCTTCCCATCAATCTGTCCCTTCCCTTGTAGTGCTGCTGCTGTTTGATGTCTCCTCCTGACACTGCTCATGGCCAGAATTCTCCTTGCTCCTCTCTGGGAGTGTTGTTCTCAGTCTCCCGCAGGCAGAGTGCTCAGAGGCAGAGCTGAGGTGGGTTCTGGGGGCAGAGGCAGCAGCAGGCAGGCTGTAGCCCCTGCTCGGGCAAGCCTGCTGGCAGGAGTGCTGGGAAATCGATGGATGTGACTCACAGCCTGACTCAGCCCATGGGTTTTCTGCTCTGGACTGAATGAAACCCTCAGAGCTGGGACCTGCTCGTTCTCTTGGTTGCATTTGTCCTGAGGCTCTGCGTTTTGCTGTGATTTGTTGCTTCAAGGTGATGCTCCCCATTTTTGGCTGGAAGCGTGTGCTTCATGGAGCAGGCACTGCCTAGCTAATAAGCCTGGGACAGGTTTTTTCTTCCTTAAAGATGACCTGTGTGACTGTGCATCCCCTCCCCAAGGGCTCTTTGCAAAGGCTTTTCTTTCTGTGCTCCATCCAAGCTGGCTGTGAACATCAATTGGTATTGAGTGACTAATCACAACATGCCAGTTATTTATTGTGCCTAAAAAAGATCAGATGTGCACTCCTAAGTCAAAACATCTGCAGGATTTGTAAAGCCAGATCTACTCTGTGCTGCCAGGCATGTGCTGCTGTTCCTGGTCACCCAAGGGCTGGATCAAGGTGGTGAGCCATGGCCAGCAGTGCCCACATGTCAGCAGTGCCAAACCCTTCAGCAGCATCCTCAGCAGCTGCTGTTACAGCTCACTGCTGAGAGCGAGCACCAGGGACAGTGTGGGGCTCACCTGGAGGCACAGCCCTGTTTCTCTGGCGCTCCCACTCGGGATGAGATTTGGGATGAGACTCAGGCTTGCTCCAATCCGTGTTGATGCAGCTTGTGCCCCTTGGAGAGCTCTGTTCCAGCAGTCCCATCCCTCAAAGTCCCCCTTGGTCAGATTTTACCTTGGGCACACACAGCATTGGCTCTGTGACTTCAAATCCCAGCAGGAGCCTCCCCTTGATGGAATGAGAGTGGATCTGTTGGGGCAGGAACCTGGGTAATTAATTGGGTATTTTAGTGGTGGAGTATGGGAACGCAGTGGATGCTCCAGTCCTGGTCTCCAGCCAGGAGTTTGGTGGGCAGACTCATGAAGGAGCAAGCACAATGTCATCTGGATCCAAACGTCCAGGGAGTCTGAGAACACCAGTGGTCCACTCCAAAGAGGAGTGTGCTTAGGAGTGGAGACCAGAGGCATTTCCTCTCTTCAAAACACCAGGGTGAGGAAAACTGGCTCACCTAGTCTGCAGAGAAAAGCTGGGAATGAGGGAAAGAAGCAATGCCAGCAGGATAAGGGGATGCCAGGATACAACCCTCGAACCTACAGTTCACAGCTTTCATTTTTCTGGAGATGTCCCAAAGGTGGGACAAGCCTGGGGGTGCTGGGAGTGAGGTCTGAAGCTGGTGGCATCCCCACACACTGCAGAAGGGCAGGGAGAGAGGAGCAGCTTGGGAATGTGTGGCAAAGCAAAAGGTGAACCACAGGACTGGGTGAAAATATCTCTACTTTTCATAACCCAGCAATCCATCTTGCATGTAAATGAGGAGTCTGGAGTGTTCCCACCACCATCAGCAGGATTTCTATCTGCCTGCAAGAAAGGCAGCTGGGTAGGAACCTTGTGTTACTGAATAATCTTGCAAGGGGAGAAAATACAAGAACTAATTAAATTAAATCTTATTTAATACTTGGCTCAGGGATAGGATGGTAATAAAAGAAGAGAAACTGTTTCCTTGTTGTAATATGGTGGAGCATTAATTAAGGGAAAAAAAGGCCCCAAATGGTTGTGATGCCAAGCTGCATTAACATCCAGCTGTTGTGCTCTGCATCTGCTGGAGTGCCGAGGCAGTCCTTTAAAATATGAGGCTTTGGGTTTGCATAAATAAAAGCAATGATCAAGGCTGAGGGACAGCAAATCAAAGGGAAAGCTGAGGGGTGGGAGACAGAGTTTATTACGGACCACCAGAGGAGAACACAACCCCCTGGTCCTTCAGACCTCTCCTGCTGCCACTGCAGCCTCCAGCAGGGCTTCTGCTCAGTGGAACTGATGGACTTTTCCTTCCCCTACTCAGCAGAAGAGGTGGCCACTAGCTGATGAGAAAAACAAGGGAATATTACTTCATCCCTAAACCTGCAATCTTTTCATCTAGAAATTGAGGATTCAGAAATGTCTTTCGACCTTTTAAAAACCTTATACAATTAACGCACAAATATTTTTATCAAAGTATTTTGACAATTTGTTTTACTATTTTAATTTATAAATGTATTGTAAATTTGAAGAAAAATCTTAGGTTCTCTAGGACCTTCTTGATGAGACAGAAATATGCCTTTGAAATATTTTGGATTTACTAAATCTGATATTTCTTTTTGTCCTTGGAGATCAGCTGGTTCAGAAAGAATTCAGCAAACTTCTGTGATAATACATCACATACTAACCAAATCAGGCTTCAGCAGACATTATGTGAAGATGGTGTTTTATAAACCCAACATATGACAGAGAGATAAAGTTCAGGATTGGATTTCAGGATTCTTATAAAATGCCACAAAAGAAAATAATCTGTAGCTGCTGAATTAGAACAAACCCCAATATTTTCAGTTTTTCATAAACTGGAATTTGGGAAAATCTTTTTCTAATTATTATTTTTTTAATTATTTTAATTTTTTTTTTAATTTTAGAATGCTTGAGGAAAATCCGGTTAGTGTGTGCAGATGTTTTGCCATTCCAACTTCTGTGTCATCCCTGTAAAGGGAGTGCACAGGGATGCCTTACAATTACCTACACATCATAGCATGATGTAAGAGCTTCAGCTATTTTTATTTTTAATTTTTTAATTAAGAGTGGTTTGGCTAGATACTGATTAATCTCCCTTGCCTTTGTTTCTACATCAAAGTGCCTCATGTTCATGTTGTAACGAAACGGTTTGACGACTTCACTGGGGCACAAACAGGAGCCACTTTGATCTAGAACAAAGAAAAGATGTCTTGAACAGCACCAGATAACAGCTGCTCTTTGTGATTGCAATGGCAAGTAAAAGGAGAATATTTCAACTATTATTCCTGTCATAATATGACATGATAGAGGAACTACTTCTGACATGTAATTTAATAGGTAAAAATAATATTATTAGAATGAAACTCCATAAAATAAGATTTTTTTTCTTTTTTTTAATGGAGGAGCCTTCATTTATAAAGTGGCAGCTTTCATCAGTGTGCATGTTTCACCAACAGCTGAATTCTGTTGTGAGTGCCTTTGTGACAGAAAATACTTAGTTTGACCAAAAATTAGGGAACAGCTGTCGTTAGTTTGGGGTCCTCACTGCACAGCCCCTTGGGATGCAGAGATGCTCTGGCAGATGTGCCCTGTACCAGGGGACAGGTCAAGAGCTTTGCCCTGCTGGGACTAGGAGGGGGATGCTGGCCACCACTGAAACGTGGGGAAGCTGCAGGATTTCTTCCAAAACGAAGGGTTTTCTTTGCTCAGGCGTTTTCCAGAGCTGCATGTAAACAGGCCCTGTGGTCTTCTCAGGATGTGACTTTGTGACCTCACCTTGTGGCTCTGACTAATGTCTCTCCCTGGGACACAGAGAACTGCTGTGGGAGGGGAGGTTTCCTCAGCCCACCACAGCTGGGGTCTCGCTGTCCTCACTCCAAAATCAAAGACTCTGCCTCGCTGCCAGCCGTGGTGTCGTGTGGCCATGACCCATTAAACATCCCCGTGTCCCCTGGCAGGTGCCAGGGCAGGCAGGGACCCAGTACAGCCCTTCCCCATGTCCCTGCAGCCTGGCCACCAGCACACCTGGAGGCACAGCCAGGTACAGAGAGGTTTCCTGGGATTTGGGGCCAGGAGGCCCAGTCTGCTCCCAGGCAGCAGGCAAAGTTTGCTGGAACTTCAGGAGCTGTCAGCAGGGCTGCTGGCCAGCCTTAGCCACAGGTGCTGCAGCGAGGAGCAGCAAACAAAACCCAAAACTATTTAGTGTGTGTAAATTGTCTCCTGAAACAGGCGTTTGGCAACCCTAATGGTTTTCTGCATGCCGGGGTGTATCCAGGCACTAAAATAAGTCAGGATGTAGGAGGGATGGGAGGTGGGAGATAGGGAAGACTCTTTTTATATTACTCCCCTTGCTATATTAAGAGGCACTGTTCCCTTTCCTGGCTTGAGAAAAAGCTCTCCCTTGCCTTGCAGTCTGTCTCCCATCCTGGTTTAACTGCTCACAGAGCAGGATTTAGAGATCCTTGTTCCTGGCCCCACCACCTGCATCCCTGTGACCTGCAGGGATGTGAGGAGGCCCTGGCCCAGCCTGGCTGCAAGGGTGAGGCTGTGGCAGTGCTGTTAGCTGACACCAGGCTGCAGGGGTTGCCAGTGTCCTGAGAGAATACAGGTAACTGAGCATTAGAGAGAGGACCTGCTCTTCCCAGAGAAGGGTGGGCTGGCCAAGGGGATTGCTTCTTGCTTCTCTCCTTATTTTTTTTCCCTCCTCTTTCCCCCCACCCGAGGCTCGCAGCTGGGTGTTGCTGGGGGTGAGGCTGACAGGGGGTGGATGTGCATGTTTTAAATCATGGCACTGAGCCCAGAGCTTTTTGCATGGGTGGTGCCTTAGTATTGTAGAAATCCAGGGAAATAAATAACTAATCACTGACTCTGACAAAGTCTCTGCTCATGGCTGGCTACTACAGGTGAACTTCACCTCAACAGTGACAATTTACAAGCACTGCAGGCGCTCTGTAACTCCTGGCCTTGGAAAAGAATCAATGAGGTGTTTAACCAGTGACCTCCCCGTAGCTCTGGAGTTGCACCCGCTCTGCTGACACGACTCTTGCCTCGCTGGCAGCCCGGCACTGCTGGAAGCCGACAGCAGTGAGGAGGAACTGAGAGCAGGCTGTTTTCTTCCCGGCGTCAGTGGGAGTAGGGAGTGGGCGATGCTGCTCCCCCGCTCGTCACAGCTGTTGTTTTCCGCCTGAGCGAGGGGAAGGGATGCAGGCACGGAGAAAGCTGGATCCCACTGAACTGCTGTGCCCCACGCTCCCTCCAAAGCCCAAACCCATCCCAATCCATCCCAGTGCTCCGAGCAGTAATTAATGGGTGTTACAGAGCCCCCGAACAGAGGAGCTCAGGTGAAAAGCAAAGCAGAAACACGGATAGCCCCAGGTGCCCTTGCAGTGCCTGGCAGGTTTGGCATGGCTGGCTGGGAACCGTGGGCTCCTGGCCACAAAGAGGATGGGAGCAGAGGCTGTGCCTGAGGTCAGGGAATGCTGGGTAACACCCCGAGCTGTTTCTCTGAATGTAAAGATTTATTGTTTTTCCATAAACCTAACTACCAGGTTGCAGTGGAGGTGACTGTAGCTTTTAGTTCACCAGGGTTTAGGACGAAAAGCAAGTCAGGGGAGTGATCCCACAGGGACATGTGTGGATTTATTCACCCTGCTTATTGATGTTTGTGGGCTACAGCCTGAGCAGAGCAGCTGAAATTACACTCTTTGTGTAGATATCGCTATTAACATCTACCCTTAATGACAGTGTCATCATTCCTACACTAATTACTCCAACAGACAAAATGCAGAGGGGGGGTCCCTGCAGTCAGAGCATCCTGCTCCCTCCTCCTCCTCACCGCTTGGTGTGTGAGCCAGCTGCTGTGGCAGAGCCACATCCCCCAAATGCTCTCCTTTTCTTCAGCAGTGCAAAGGGAGTAAAATGTGAGGGTTTTACACCTTTCAGGGTGCTCCATGGTTCATCCTCATACTGGGATGCAGTGGAAACAACCCTTGCCTCTGTATTTCTGGCACGTGCAGGGATGTTGTGCTGATGACTGGGCTGTGAGGAGGAGGAGGAGGGAGCAGGATGCTCTGACTGCTACCCACAGGAGTGACAGCTCTTTGCTGGGGCACACCCAGTCCCTGTAAAACTTCCAGGAGTGTAGGAAAGACATTAAGGAGCATATATCAAAACTCAGTAATGACAAATTAACAAATTCCTCCATGATGTCTAGAGATTTCCCCCCGTGCTCTCATCGTGTAAATGCTGATTGACTCAGGAAAACCCAATGCATATTTTAAAGCCTTATATGCCATTGTAATAACTTTGAGTACCAATTCCAGAAATTATCCACTCCCATTGCTGGAACAACACCCCACCAATTTTCCACAGTAAGGACTGTGTTTGCCTTGTGCTTTGTATCAGATCAAGGTGTCCTATAGAGCCTGCAATACCAGGAGACAACTAATACAGTGTTTTTCAACAGGTATGTTTCTAGGGGTAGAATATAAGCCATTTGTTAGCCATTACATCTATGTAAGTGTCATCCTGAATTTTATTCCCTTTTTTCCTTCCTTCTTTCCTCACTCTGTCACTTTTTCTCAAGCTCTCTAGAAACAGCTCCTGGTGCTAAACGGAGCCCCAGTCTGACAGTGTGACTATTGAGTACATCCAAGATTTCTTCCTGCAATATCAGGTGTGCTTTGAGGATTAGACAGCAGAGCCCTCACCAGATGCCTTTGCTATCAAGCTTCATGAAATCTGCTCTGACAGGGGCAGGCGATCCCCGCTCAGAGCCTGCTGACAGGGCTGTCTGCCTTGTGATGCTCAGCTTTATTTTTGGAGCGCTCAGTGTCTTCAATGTGTTAGGTTCTGAGATGCCATTTTGCTTTCTCCAAAAATAAATTCACAGTCTTTGTATTTGAGGGCAAAAATGCCAAGATTGTATTTTTCTTTCCATTGTTTAAGAGAAGACAGAACAATTATCTTCTAAAGTTACTTTTTTAGGTATTTCAAAGAAGGAAGAAAAGGCATGAGGTCCTTTTTGCTCTGCAGATCACATTTGCCATTCCCACACCATCCTCTTGGTCCTTGATGAAAGAAACCAAAATACAGTGACTTTTTACTGCTTGGTTTGTTTGTTTTTTGTTTTTTGTTTTTTTACACTTTGCTCCCCATCTGAAATCAAAGTGTTCCTAGTGCAGCTGGGAGAGGGGCAGCAGCTGACCCCTGTTCCCCAGGGACTGTGCTGTTACATTTCCTCTGGGGAGGATGGGATGCAACCTGTTACTCCTTGGGCTCCCCACTCAGAGTCTTTACTAAAATTTCTCTTCTAAAAAGAAGGCAGAAAGCATATTTAAGCGGATACTACATTTTTACTTGTTTTCTTTTTTGCTGTGCTGAGGACTTCCCTTGGAAAGGATGGAGAAGGGAGGATGTAAGAGGATGGATGTTACCACAGTGCCTTAGTCTTTGGTGATATTAAAAAGCCTCCCTTGTGGTCACTGGAAGTTGGTAGCAGAAGGTAAAGGTGGGTGACACTGGCTTTTGCTTTGCTGTTTGCATGAAATTTGTCTGTGCTGATCTTCAGGTCAGCAGGACATCAGCTCTCCTGTAATGCCAACTCAGGCTCTGTTCATGGCAGAGGGGCTCCCAAAAAAGGGATTTGTTCTCCTGTCCAAGCTGAAAAATCATTTAATTCATTGTGGGCACAGCTGGGTTGTGAATCAGATCAACAGGAGATGTTATGGGTTTCCTTGCTGTTGTAGGTATGTGGTTGTAGGCACACACACAGTTTGTGGTGGTTGGGAGTGGGGCTGGCCCAGCCTCATCCCCAATGGGCACAGCTGTGAGCAGCACTGACAGCAATGAGCCATGGAGTGCCCAGGGGCACTGACCAACACCACAGGGAACAGAGGGCACACAGGTGCCATGCATCAACAGGAGGGGATAAAAGGTTGGGCTAAACAACAAGAAGAGCAGATGCTTGAAGCCTTCTGAAGTGGTAGGTTGCTACTCTGTACATCGTGGCTGGCTCAACTGTGACATTTGCTGCACCAGGTGGGAAATAAAAAGGTATGTGGCACTTAGGGACATGGTTTCATGGTGGATGTGGCAGTGTTAGGTTTATGGTTGGACTCAGTGACTGCAAGTCTTTTTCAATCTAATTGATTCTGTAATTCCAAGGTAAATAAAAATGAACATTTAGATATCAAATATGTTGTTAATATCCCAAATGGTGTACACTGCCAGTGGGATTTGACCTAAAGGACTGACTCTCAGTGTGGCTGTACACAGACAGATTTGAGGTGTTTAACTTGGGAGTGTTTGATCAGGCTTGCTCTAATCAGGTTTACCAGACTTGGCCTTTCTTTTCCCTTCATTTGTTTAGCTATGGGCTGAATTGATTTTTAATTAAATAGACTAGAACCACATACCAAGTGAAATTGACCATTTTCTCAAGCTAAACAAATGTTTGAAAAAGGGTTCAGGCTGGTTAAAGAGTCAGCGGCGGGGGAGGTGCTGGTGCTGGGGGGACAGCCACAAGCCCCATCGCTGTGCCAGGTGTCCGTGGGCTGCCTCCCCTCCACAGCGCGCTGCCGCGGCTCTCGGGGCCCGGGGCTCCCCGCCGAGCGCGGCTTTGCTGCTCGGAATGGCTGCGGCTCCCGCTGCGAGCGGAGCCAGCAGCGCCCGCGCCTTGGCATCCCCGCTGCGAGCGGCTCCCCTGGCGCGGCTCCGGCGCGCTGCACCAGCGTCACTCCCTCCCTGACACGCTGCTCCCTCCCCGCGCCCGAGCGAGAGAACAAATGTTCCCCCACTCAGGCACAGCCAAGGGGCTTTCGGCAGCTCTCAACAGAGAGGGAGGGCTGCTGGGGAGAGCGGCTCAGTGCCAAGATGCTGCAGAGAGGCGAGGCTGAAAATCCGTGCTCAGAGGCCGCTGAGGTGTGAGCCTCCACCAATGGGACAATAAATATCCCATGCCCCACCAATGTGCCCTTTGATCACGGATAAAATTTGCAATGAAAAAATATTTAAACCAAAAAAAATTGAGCGTTGTGCAAGGCCCTGGGAAGGGCCTGAATTGGAGCGTTCACCCTGGCTTGCTCCAAACCTCTGCTCCTACAGGCAAACACCCACCTCTGTGCCTGCCCACACACATGGCTGTCGTGTTCCTCCCACCCCCTGCACCCCAGGATGCAGCAGATGATTAATGCCAGCAGAGTAGGCATGCAAGTAGTATTTGTCTTGATCCTAAATAAATAAGACACGTATGGAAATAACTGAATAAACAACAATATTTTAACTGCGGCTCCTCTGGGGTGTATCATTTAGGGCTGGTGTGTTAGGAATAATAGGGGAAATCAAGCAGTTTCCATGTGGTTTTGTGATTCATTTTGATTCTGCTTATATATTGCATATCCTTTATGGACCTGGAAGACAGAAATTCTCCCTCTAGTGACTTGCTTGCCTTGCTGCTTCCCACTCAGAAGCGCTGCAAGGGTCGGCAAGGGCTGAGTGCCACTTTCTGAGCATGATGCTCAGTGCTGCTGATGGCCATCAACACCCTAAAAATATTTGAGACTGCTGAGACTTCAGTTACCATATAATATCTATTTTCTTAAGACGCTGGGTATAACAGGTTGCCACTCTGGCTATTCAAAAAATGTTATTCATCTTCCAGTGAACGTGTTGAAAATTTGGGTTTGGCCCAAGGCAATATTTTTCAGGCTGGTGAAATGTGCTGTTTTCCCAGACTTGCATGCATCATTCCCATCGAGCATAAAAAAAGCACAGGGAAAGTGCAGTGCAATTCAAATCAAATCACACAATGTTTTTTCTACCCCTTTCTCTCCCTCCTCCCCCAGTTCTCTTGAAAACAAACAAAAACAAAATGAAAGAAAATGAACAAAAACAACCAGGGGAAAAAAGGGAGAAAGGGTTGTTCAGTACTGAAGTACTACATCGTTGTAGGTTTTCCAGAAAAAAAACACCCAGGGAGTGTTAGCCCTTGCTGTGCTCCCTGGATCACTTGGGCTATTTTTGGCACTTTTTGGGGTGTCCAGGAATTGAGTTCAGCCACATTTTGCAGTAAGGGTTGGTCCAGCCTCCTAAAGTTGCTGTTATTCTTGTAAAAAATTACCACATTGAGATTCATGCTTCCCTAGTTCAAGATGTTCCAATTAATGAGCGGCCCCCCTCCCGGCCGGCAGAGCGCTCCCTGTGCCACACCCTGCAGTGCTCTCCAGGAGGAATTGCTGGAAGATAAAGCACTCAGCGCTCCCAGGGAGAGCTGGGACCAGCTGTGCCCGGTGCAGGGGGCGCTCATCTCCACAGACTTGGTTTAAATAAACTCTAGCTCCCAGAGCTCCTTTGCAGCTGGGCTGTGTTTTGCAGGGGGAGATGGATGGCCACAGGTTCCCCCCTCTCCCCTGGTGCCAGGCATGATGGCAGTGCTGAGACCCATTAGGAGGATGGATGGGGAATATAAAAGGGTGAGCCCAAACATCAGCCACTGGGAAGCTTTGAAGATTTGGCTTTCTGTTCCTCATCTGCTGTGCAGAAGGGAGTTAATTGGTCTTATACCCAGGGAGCAAAGGGAAGCAATTTGGCCCTGGGTTTCCCATCTCTAATTGCATTCCTGCAGTCTCTTCTTGCAGGGAGGTGACAGAAGCTTTGCCACAGACTTCAGGAAGCTCAGGTGTAGGCTTCAAGTTTCACATCTTTATTTTTTTTTTTTTCTTAATATTTAGCATTTTAGGCATGTCTGGGAATTATCCTTGTGACAACTCCATGAAACCCATCTGGCTTCTCTTTTTTCTTTTCTTTTTTTGTTTTAATTGTGCTTCAAATGCATCTGTGCAAACCTAAATAAGCCCTTAGTGATATACACCCTCTAAAGTGTGAATTCCGTGTCCTTAGAGCTTGTTATCAAGGAGTGCAAATCCACTGAGCAGGGCGTTGTCAAGGGGGCATCCTGTCCTTGATAATTCAGGTGGTGTTTGCGTAGATAAATCAGGGCACCAAAGCGTTTATTTGCTTTTAGTGACAGGCACCATCTGCTGCTTGCCTGTGAAGCACTCAGGAAGGAATGCTGCCTGCCTGCTGTGTGCAGGGAGGCTGTGGCATGGGAATGATGCTGGTGCCTGCAGCAGCAGGGCTTGAGGAAGGTATGTTTTCAAGGTTGAGTGCTGCCTGTGAGAGGGGAGGGGTAGCTCAGCTGCAGGCTGGCACGGCCTGGCCAACAGCCTCCGGGTGGGAATGAGCACCTCTGACTATCCACCCTCAGCCATGACAGCATCCTCCACAAACCACATAACGGCTGGGAGGGATGGCAGGCTCAGGAATGCTCCCCATGGCCTTTGTGGATCCACCCACAAGTGCTGCATTGATCACCAGGAGACAACACCCGCTAGGAAAGAGTTTGGGTACCCCTGGGGCACATATTGGGATAACGAGGGACCACAAATCTGCCAGACAGTAGGCGTGAAGCCTTGGTGGTAGCCTGGGTGTCATTAGTGCCTTCCCCTGTGACAGGAGCCAAACTGCACTGCCCTGAGGTGTCCAGGACAGATCATGGCCCATGACTTCGTTAAGGTGCTGCCGGTGGCAGGCTGGCTCCTGCCAAAGTGCACTTGGAGCTTTGGCACCACCGTGCTGCCATCTGCAAAGTGAGGAGAGGGTCATAAACTGGGGAAGGTGGGAAAAGACTGAAGAGATTTGGTGGAAAGGGGTTCTGAGCATCACTGTGGCCTTGTATCCCAGAACAATGCTGTCCCCACTACCTAAGCACATGTATATAATTTTTTAAAGTCCAATGAGACTTTTTAATATAAAACAATTGCTCTTCTTTTTGGATAAGTAAGCAGTTCCCTCCTGGAAGAAGTTCCCAGGAGTTTTGTGCTCTCGCACGCCTGTGCGCTTCAGCAGGGTCAGCCCTCTGTGCGAGCCAAATTCATGCAAAACACCGTACATGCAGGCTCTAGTCTACTGGGTTTAGATCAGAGACGGATCAGATGACTCACAGGAATCTATGGAAATAGATCAAAGTAGCAGCACACATTTGAGGGGAGCGGGGCTCTTGGAGCGCGCCTCGGAGCATGAGTCACAGCGTGGGCCGGCGTGGGTGGCGGCGTGGGCGGCCGCAGCTGTGGGTGTCGGGCCGAGACAGACGCACAGAGATGGCTGCAATTAAGTAGTTAGTGAAATGACTGGAATAGTAAAATGAATTTAAAGGCGCAGGTTGCGAGAGCGGCATTTCCCGGAGAGCTGCTCGGGGGCCGGCGGGCGTTTCCCGCTGGGTGCCGTGCTCCTGGAGCCAGTTATCCCTGCTGGTGAGGGAGGTGACTCCAGCAGCTGCTGGTTGGACATGGGCCGGTTTCCAGGTGCCCTGCGCACCTCCATGGTGAATCCGTGCCTGGGGCTGCAGGCGCTGACCTGCAGAGGGAAGGAGAGCTGAGGCGAGGAAAGAATGCCAAGCAGAGACAGCAAGGGAACAAGGAGAGGAGAACAGATCTACATTTACTGGGAATAGTTGCAAAACGCCCACGCACTTCTGTGGGACTAGGATCATGCCCAGAGCTCACAGAAAAGCTTGAGTTGGTGGGATTTTTTTCTTTATGTTGCCCATCACTATCACTTCTAGGGACTGGTGCTAGATCCCAGTTGTGATGTGACCCCAATACTCCAGCCCAGAAAGATCTTGAGTGCTACTGCTGCCTTTGCAGTCAATGCAAATCCCTTGCAACCAAGAGCCTCCAAGGGATGTGGGTTTGGCTCCTTTGCTGTTTGTCTCAATGCCCCTGCAATGGGAGCAGCATCCAAATTCCGCTGTCTGGCTGACTCCATCCCATGGGACCCCACCTCGCTGCAGCCCCGTGTGGCAGATTTCTGGGAGGAGGGTGGAAGTAGAGCGAGACTCTTCCTCGCTTCTATTTTCAGGGATTGCTATTTCATGCCCTGCCAGTCAGGTTTGATGAGTGTGCGTGACGTGAGAGAAATCTGATTAAAATAAATAAATCAATAAAGCTTTCGTTCGGTAAGGGATGAAGGAAACTCAAATCTTGTGGTCAAAAACCTGCATAACCAGTGGAATGGCACCTGCTTTGGGCTCATACCTAGGCTTTTGATGTTCAGGCTTCACTTCTATGCAGCAGCACTGCTGACTTAATTCATAGTATTAATTTACTTGAGTCTGTTAGTAATTTTTAACTGTTTTGAGGTGAAAAAATGTAAAAAGTCATTCTCCAAGGCCAGCTTTGCCATTCTGTTGCAAGATGAGATAAATAATTCCCTATGTTTTGCTGCCACTTTTAATGATGAATTATAATTAGATTTGCTGCCAGCAAGTGCAAGCAGCTCAGGCATCTCGTGTGCCGTGAGGATGCTGTGTGCTGAAGCACAGCTCCCAGAAGAGATGTCCTACAGGTCCTACAAACAGGGCCCTGCACATTTCCAGGTGTACCAGTTCAGGATGGCCTGGATGCTTCAGAAAACCTCTAAGCTTCTGATGGAGAAACAGTGTGTGTGTGTTTTTAGTGGTATTTTGATAAAGTGGCTCTGCTAGAAGACATGTATGCTGGGGATTTCCTTCTCCACACAGATGGCTGTGGAAAGAAGGCTTTATAATTTATTGATACTTTTTTTTTTGTGGTGGTTTTGTGCAATGAGAAGGGTCCAAAGGATTTCTCTTCACTCTGATTGATATGCAGAACAAATTTTAGCAGGGAGAAAGGGTGTTATTTTGAATAATTAAAAAAACCCACCCCAAAAAAACCCAACCTCTTGAAGTAGTAGATGTGTAAAATTAATGTATTTTTAAAAGTCAGTGTAAGTGCTTCTAAATGTGTCCACTGTATCATGCTCTGCCCACGCAGTTGCAGCATTTCCCAGCACGAATGAGCAGCCCTGTCTCTGTTGTCAGAGCTGAGCACGGCCACCATCAGCTCCAGTGCCCAAATCTCACCTGGTTCCTAAACCTCAGAAACTACTCCAGGTCTGCAGCAGGCTGTGGGTGCAACAGTTTGATTTTTGTGGCTGAAGAGGTCACACTGAAACAGCTGCCCGGTGTGGTACCTGCACTGCTGGTTATCCCTGCCAGCAGGGAGGAAAGGTGCCTGGTAGGGACTTGAGAGACTTTGGGCTGGGTGGTGGATGTCCTGTGCAGAGGTGAGGAGCTGTACAAAAGTGAGATGAAACTCTGTCACTTCCAGCCACCTGGTGCTCACCTTACTTGCTGCACTTCCTGGGATGTGGCCTGCAAGCAGTTTCATGGAATATAAGTTACTGGAGATAGTTTAGGTTTGCTTATTAGGTCTTTTTTATTTACAATACTCTCTGGTGGCATCATAATTTACAGAGGTATTACCCATCATCATTTAAAAATACTTACATTTCAAATTATGGATTAGAAAGGGAGAGAAACTTAATTGCAATATGATTTTTTTTGGAGGCACATTTCTATTCCTGCCTGTTCTCAGATTGGGGTGCAATTACAGAGCTCAGGTTTCCTTTGCCCTCTTTGATTGCCAGGCAGTCAGACCCCTGCCTTTCCCCACCCTGTAATTTAGCTGCTGCTCTGCCGTGACACCTGGCTCTGGTTTAATTGGGATGATCACTCAAGGGGGCTGAGGCTGGGTTCTTTGAGCCCCTCCTGCTTGAAGGCTGTTCTGGAGCCAGGGCTGCTTCACAAAGCTGTGCCCAGCAGGCCATGCACCTGGCAGAAGGGCTTTGCATCTCATGGGAGAAGCATTTTAGGCTGAAAACCAGGATCAGGGCACTGCAAAGCTGCCAGATGTGCAGGATGCAGGAAAGCCATTAACCAGCAGCTTTCTGCTTTCTCATTCTGTGTAAAAGCAGGTCTTTGGTGTTTTTTGCTTTTTCCCTGTGGCAATTGGAGCCCATGTGTTCTGCAAGGACCCTCCCTGAGCAGGAGTTCTGTGCCTGCCCACTCCCCAGTCCTGCTCATGGCCCTCACCCCAGCCCACTCACACTGACTCATCCTCCTGCCCCACTGCACCTTCACAGGCTGCTGCTGCTGCCTCGCCACTCCCTCCATCACTGTCTTTTTTCTTTTATTTTTTTAAAAGCCTCTTGAAGAACTTCAAATCAAAACCAATCTTTCTTGCCATTTCCCTTGTCCACTGGGAATAGCAGTGAATGGCAGCCTCTTTCCATGCTTGTTTTTCACCTCATACTCTCTGTGGTTCAGTCAAGATATCAATCAGCTTGTGAACCTGTCCAGGTGCTTCAGGAGACAGTGCAGAGGTCCCTGAGATCCTTAAAACTTTGTTCCCCCTTAGTCTTGAGTCCCACCACCCAGCTGGATGAGCACCTCTCTTGGCTTTGGTTTCCTGGTTGTGGGATACCAGGTAGGAGCACAAGAAGTGTTACTTTTAAGCTGCTTCTGCTAAATATCAGAACTGCACTGTTGTTGAACTTCTTATGTTTTGGGAATTGTTGATGCCAAGCCATCTCTCTCATCTGTTTTTCTGGATCAAAGGGTCTTTTGCTGGGCTTGCCCTGGTGCTGCCCTGTCAGCAGCTGCAGCAGGGCCTGGTGGTGGCAGGGCTGTGTTCCCCCCTCAGGCAAAGGTGCTTTGGGTTAGGGAAAAAACAACTCCAGTTGGAAAGGTTGCAGTGGGAAGGAGCACTGAGATGAAGAAGGGAACAGAGTGGGAGATACTTAATGGATGTAAGGAGATAATTAATTCCCACCACTGGTGTTCCTGCCCCACCAGAGTTCTGACACAATCAGTCAATTTGGCTGTGGCTGCACTGGGCTTGCAGCAGACACTAAGTGTATGAAAAGGATGAAACCGTAAAATAATTTTTTTTTCATGTAAATGTATTAGTGTTTTTTAGTGATGGCAGTTCCCCACCTGTAAGGGAGAAAGGGCTAAGTAATTTAATGTGCAGCAGCCTGGGAGATGTTTCTGGCAGTTTGGACTTGGGTCAGGAAAGACTCTTATGGAAAAAAATCATTGTGACTGTGCTTGTGCTGTGGTCTTTCTGCAAGAGAAGGAAAATTGAGGAGCAAACCACAACTGTGCTCTTCCCAGTGTCTTTTCAGTGTCAGTTCATAAGGATGACAGGGATGGAGTTCACCTGATGGAGCATCTTCCCAGGGTGAGCCTGTCCTGCTGCCCTGGCCCAGCTGGCCCCTTGTCTGCTCCCTTTCCCACCCCTCACCCTCTGAGTAAGAGGAGAGGGGTCCTCCAGGCCCTGGCATTGATGATGCTGCACTTGGTGAAAAAATTTCAATATTCAGCCATAACAAAAATGTGTCAGAGTACAGAGGGACAGTTTTGAGGCAGCACATGCTTTGCTGTTTGGTGTAACGTCAGCCTCTGTTCAAAACCCATTAATGTGCAGTTGAAAGATGACATTTAATTTTCTTCTGATTTTTCCTTTTTCCTCCTTGTTTTCTCAGTTCCAGTTTCTTTTATCTCTGCCCTGTCACAAGGCTTGGCTTTTGCTCCCCAAGGCTGTAATCTCTGAGCAAATATCCTTTGCTGATACACTTTGTGCCAGCTGAGGAGCAGCTCCGTGTGCCTTGGGAGATCCGGTTTGGCCACACGTAGCATTTACAGAGGGAATTTGTTTATTTAAATAAAGTTTTGTATTTTCTCCCTACTTGAACATTGGTGAATGCTTGGGTGCCAGAGCCAGTTATACTCTGGAGAGGGAGATGGGAGCAGCTGGGTTTTTGTTTGCTGCCTGTAGCCACTGGAGCAGCAGTGCATGAGGGCACATTCCCTGCCATGAGTGTCCCAGAGCTCCAGGATGAGTGAGGACTGGAAAATGAAAGCTGGGAACAGGTGGTGGGGAAGTAGAGGGATGGTGAGGTGATGGGAATGATGGGGCCATGCAGCACTCAGGCCACACAAGCACTTCTTTCTGTGTTTTTTTGTCTACTCCTTTCCCTGCTGCATGGGAAGTGCCACCCTGCATCCCTGATGGAGCAGCTCCCTCCTGAGATGATGCCTTCAGTTGTGAGCTTGATTGTTTTCGAGCACGAATGAGTGTGGGTCACTTCAACCCCAGTACTGTGGAGCAGTGCTAGGGCCACAGGTGTTCCTGTGCCACTTGTGCTACTCAGGCTGAGCTGTTTGCTCAAGGCCAGGAAAGCAAATCTCTTACATTTTGCTTTCCTGAGCATGTCTCAGCTGTTGGGTCTGTATTGGTCACCGTTTTCTTTAATTCTTTAGTTTCAAAGCCTTGCTGTAGCATTTAATTTCTGTAAAACTCATGCTTTTCTCGGTCTTTTAAAATTTTATTGCAAGTCCCTTACGAAGGAGGGTGATGGAAGTACATTAGCCATCAGTCCTTACAAATGACTCATCTCTGTTTCAAGGTATTTCAGGTTGGCAGGGGCTGATGGAGCCTGTAAGCAGGAGATGGCCTGAGGGTATTGGAAGCTGTGCAGGGGGATGTCAGACATTTTTACTCCCACACTTTCACAGGGCTGTTGGAAATGGGTTTCTACAAAGCATCCATCCTCCCCTTTGTGTTTGTTCCAGGAGGGGGACAAAATATGGATCCTGGGAAAGATACCCACATTCATGGAAGCATTTAGAAGCAAAACCAAAGCAAGAGAACATGACACGATTCCTGACTTTATGAACCATACTAATCAATGGTTATATTTAATAGTTATAATTGCTTTGATTTGCTCCCCTGCTGGTCCCTCAGCAGCTGAGGCTTTGTGGCCCAGCAGCTGCTTATGTGGAGGGTTCCCCAGGTGATGCCTCCTTTCTGGGTGTGACAGCTGAAGCTCAGGCCTCTCCCTTTGGGCAAAGCAATGGCTGTCACTCCCTCTTAGCAGTGGTCCAGCACAGCCAAAGGCACTCACCCAGGGTGAAATTCCTGTCATCCTTGGGCTGCTATCCATCTGATGGTTTCCCAGCCCATGGGGCACCCAAGGACTCCTTTTGCAGGCTGCCTGTGCAAAGATCTCTGGGTCAGGGGAGCCTGCAGTGCCAGTGGTGGTGGAGGTTTGGGTGAGTTCCTGGTGGGGTGGTTCCATGACAGCTTCCCTCTGGGAGATGGTGCTGGGCTGATCTGTGCAGCTGCTGTGAAGCACTGATGAAGCCCCCGGTGTTTCTGGTGAGCTGATTGAGGAGAGATTTGGGCTCTACAGGATCCCACTAAGTGAAAGCAGTTGTTGAAGTGTTTTTAAAAAATGCCCTATATAGTGTTTACCTCAAGCTCAGAAATTGCTGTGAGATGAGAAATTGCTATTTGCCTGTGTTTTTTCACTTAGCATTCACAACTCACATCTTGGATAGGGATGCTTTGGGAATCCCAATGCTTCTGAAAAGAAACACCACTCAAAGCCTTGCTCTTGCACATCCTGCTAAAATCCCCCATCCCTGCATTTACTCTGGCATCCTGGAGGACCTAGCTGTGACCTCTTGGAGAGGGCAATTCAGGCTGAAGTGGCACAAAACAGTGATATTTCCTGAGGAAAAGGGTTGTGAAGCATCGGTGTTGTTTGTGACCCTAAGGAAGGAGCTGAGGGTCACTTGTCAGGCATCCTTGCTCTGTGTGAGGGTTTTGTGTCCTGTTAGAGAAGTGCCCAGTGAGAGGTGGCTCCTGAAACCCCAGCCAGGTTCCCTGAGGGGCATGTAAGGCATATCTGGGTAATTCTGGTCCTTGTCCAGGTGGAGAACAACTCCATTTATCTCATGTTCCCCAGGCACCTTGATTTGGGGCCAGCTCGTTGCCCCGGGCAGGGGATGCGGTGTCAGCTGGAATGACAACTGACTTCCATGTGACACCTGCTGGCAAGAAAAGGCACGGCTGCCCTTTGCAAACGAGACCTGCTCGTGCCTTTTTGTTTTTCCAGAAAGCGCTCAGTTCCTACACCCCTCCTCTGCGGGGTTTATTTTATTGGTGCTCCTCGTTGGTATTCTCAGCACTCTGACTCATTTTGGCAGGTTGGAAAGTACTTTTTCCAGGGCGCTTATGCATACAGGATGTATCTCTTTAGGTGCTTGATTTTTTTTTTTTATTTTTTTTATTTTTTTTTTTATTCTGCAGAAAATGGGCTTTCAAAAAGCCCCACCCCTAAACTAATTAAACTTCAAATTATTTCAGTGCCAACAGAAGCTGCTCTGAACGTGAGCCAGTACAATGAGCTGACCTGGCCCACAGGGGCTGGCATTACATCCATCCACATTTTATGAGAAAAAAGTAAATATGCTGGCTGTAAAAGAGATACGCTATGTGCAGTCCTTGATAATGTTTGTGGTGAGGGCTGCTCCCTGGTTACAGTGCAAACACTGACTTCCTGAAGGCCTCTCTCTGCTTATGCAAATCCTCCTGAGCTTATCCTGAAATCCAGCATCACCCTGAGAGCTCTGGCAGGCTTCAAACGTGGCCCTGAGTGCTGCTAAGGTTGTGAACCCTTGATTTACAGGTGATTTACAGGTGTCACTATATTCTTTGGCTGGCTGTTTAAGAAGAATATCATTCAACAAACAGTAGTTGAATGCATTCATGTCAAGTGAAATCATTCCTTTAAGAGTTTTAGTTGTCAGGTATTCATTAAAGCAGGTTTCACATCAAAATGATAGTCACTAATCCAGTGAAAACATCTTTTAGAGCTTTCAGGATTTTTATGTTGCATGGTATAAATGCTGGATCTCCACTGGTGTGGAAATGTCTTCCTGGACCTACAAACTGTCTGTGTACCTGTGGTCCCCTTCAGAAGAAAATGAATGTAGTATGTCAGTGTGGTAGGAACAAGGACATTTCCTGGGAGTCCTTTATGTAAATAGGGTGCAATGGATTGTAGCTACAACTTCAGCATAGCATTCCCATCACTTCTGCCAAGCTGTTTTCCACCTTGTAAACACTAAAAATTGGAGTTTGTATTTTATTATTTCTGAAGGTGAAAATTGTCATTCTAACTTCATTTAAAAAAGAAATGGTTCCTGAGTTAAAAAGCAGTTCTGGCTTAAGAAATTGAAAGTAAGTAGCAATTTGGTAACTTCAGACTTTGGGTGCTTTGGAGAATTTCACTCATCTGAGAGACTGCTAAATCACCACTTAGCACAAACCAGTCCCTTTTTGCTTGTCTCAGGCTGGAGAAACCCAGAGGACACTGCTAAGGCTGAAATGGCAGGGGGTCCCAAATTCAGGTTAATGGGAGCTGCAGCAGGCCCAGCTCTTCCTCAAAGTCAGTCAGGTGCCTAAATAGAGATCCAGGCAGCTCACTTCAGACTAGCTATTTTTGAAGCTCCTGGCCCTGGTGTGTGAATTGATGGCATTTCAGTTGCAAAGAGCAGATGGTACTCGCTAGTGATCCAGGACAGCTTTTTTGCATTAGTGTCAAAAATAGATCAAGTGCCAGCTGTAGCTCTTTTGGGTCAGTGGAGGTGAATTCACTCAGTGATGTGCACAATATTGCAGCAGAATAGGGAAAAATCAGGTGTCCCTTTTAGGACCCCAAAGTGCTTTTAAGTGTCTTAAACTGCTGTTTCTCACATGGTTTTGGACACCTCAATCTCAAGTGTATCCCACTCAGCAGTGAACTAAACTGCCTGGTGCTGTAACAGCATTATTCTGTGTAGCTGTAGCTTTCAGGGGGGTGAAAACTTTGGCTTTGCTACTGGTGGGGCACTGCCTGGGGACAGGGTCCCTTCCCAGCCCTGTGAGCTGCTGAACTCGCAGCCTTCCATGGAGCTGGAGGGAAGCAGGAGCTGCCCTGCCTTTTTGTGCCTCCCCAGGAAACCTGGTTTCAGCTGGGAAGGATGCCCGGCTGATCTGCCCAGGAGCAGGCAGTGTAAAGAGGAGTTTGGGAGTGTTTATGTTTATTAGAAACAAGCAGAGGTGATTCTGATTCTCAGCCTACCGCTCCTTTTACGTATTGCTGGAGTTTTGCTGTATTTTAGTGAGAAACTACAGAGAGGTGGTGCAGCATCAGCAAGGATGATCTATTCTTGTTAGTTTAATTGGGTCATGGACTCCTTTTTTTAAAGAAAGCTATGATGCATGAGGAGGAGAGCTTGCATCATTTAAGGCAAAAAAATGAGTTGTGTGCAGGAAAGCTGGTGCACTGGCACACCCCGCTGGCTTGCGGTGGGAGTGCAAAGGAAATGCATGGCTACACATTTTATGAAGAGACTGCATTCCTGTCTTTTTATAACCTAAATTAACTTTTTTTTACCGTGGTGTCTCTCTTGGTTTTCACTTCTGAAAACACGAGCAGTGATGTGTGAGCTGCTAAGGAGGGACCTGCAGAAGTCAGGGAGTTGCCTGGCCAGGAATGCTCCCACAGCAGATTCCAGTACTTTTGTAAACATCGACCAGATCCTTGTGCCTACCAAAACGACTTCATTGTGCAGCTGAAACTGCTGACATCTAAAGTAGGGTGTATAAGACATCTCCATGCCCTAAGAGATGTAAAGAACACGGTGAGCTTGACAGTTGTTGAGATTTTTCTACATGAACAAAATTACCAGAATAGCAAAACAGAAAAAAAACCCTGTTCTTTGATTCTGCTCTGGAATCTCTCCCAGATGCCCATGTGATGATTGCCTCCATATGACTTTCCATCCAAAAGAACAGAATAATAATAATAATAAAGAGAATAAATAATGGTCCCTTTATCCCTGAACAAAATATCTGCAGTGATTCGGAAATAGTTATTCCAGCCAATTTCCGCACGTGGACCTGCTGCAGTTAACAGAGTGACTAAATTACCTGGGAGCAGTAAAGGTCTTCAGATTGGATCTGGCCTTCACAGGGCATGTAGGAAGACTGATATTTTGAAGAGTTGTAGGTGATGGTTGGCCACCCCATTTGAATCCTCTCAAGTGGAGCTAATTTAGAAAAATTGCTGTGCAGCTGAAAGCCAGGCTTTTTTAGAGGTGTCAGCCCTGAAACAAACCTTGTTCATTAGTTCTGGAGTGGCTGAGCACCTGCATTTTTCAAGACACAAATTACAATGTTCATATATTTGGGAGTCAGGAGACTGATGGGGCCAGAGCTGCCTGGGGAGAGGGATTGAAAAGACCCCTCACTTCTGGTGTATGACCCTCAGGGGGGCACAGCTGACTGAGCATTAGCAGCCAGGGCTCTCCTCTTCTCCCCCCACCCCTGATTTGGATAACCCTGAACAACCTGGTATCAGCACAGCCCTGCCCTGCAGACCTCATCCCCTGGCTGTGGGTTATGCTCCAGCTCACTGGACCCACGTATGTTGGTGAGACTGGAAAAAAACATTGCCTGGTGATCAAAGTAATGTCCTGGAGATGCAGAAATACGGAGTTTGGACTATTTCCCTGTGACATTGCTGCAGGAAAGGGGATGGAGGCAGAAGAGGTTGCCAGCAGGGTGAGCAGACTGCATTCACAGCTGCTCAGCAAGCTCCCTGAAGAAAAGGAGCCTTCCCTGGAGGCAACCCACCTTTCCTTTTGCCTTTTCTCCTTTCTGTATCTGGTGTACATAATGCTCTTATGGACTCAAGTGTCTGACTTGTTGGAGAAGGAGGTGATATTACAAATTCAGTGAGTAATTCACTCCAAGGACAGAAGAACTTCGAGGTAAAACCTTTATTAATATGATGATCCAACCTTCATTCAGCGTTTTTCTCAGTACCCAGTGCTTGTGTTTCTGTCAGGTTTGGAATTCCTCTTCCAGCCCCTTGCCCAGGAGGGTTAAGCACAGGCCCTTGCTCTGGAAAGGGAACGCTTGGTTGCTGGCATGGGGATCTGTGGAGCTTTCTGTATCCCTTTGACATCCACCACCGTTTTTACCCTGTCAGGAGGACTTTTCCCTGGTGGACAAGCTGCTTTTCCATGGCGGTGAGCCGCGCTGGCGCCCTCAGCCCGGCTGCAGTATCAGCTTGTACCTGTAGGTTGTGCCTCTGGATAGCTTTTCCCATCAGCTCCGATTGCTCTCCCAGAGCCAGCCCGGAAAATGACGCAGTTTGTGTCTTACTGCTCGCGGATTATCTTAGTTGGGGAAGTTATTAATCACTCGCATTTGCTAGATTACCTTTGCATCTGTATAAACCTATCGTGAGCTTATGAGAAATCAGAGCGAGATAGCTGCTGCACGGTAAAATAACCAACAAATGCAGCAACAGCCTTGGTAATAATAATAATCATCTATGCAGATACTTGCTTGTGTATATTTTGTGATGCTTTCATATGATGCCAGCAGAGCACTTCAAAGCCTTGGGAGACAGATCTTTGCCCCACAGCACTCTTGGAGCAAAAGCAGTTCAGAGGAAGGGCGATGAGGGAGGGCCTTGTCTGGTTGGGATGTTAGAGCAGCAATGTCATTGAGTGATTAATTAACGTCAGTGGCATGATGAAAGTGCTGGGGCTGATGTGTTTTCTATGGTTGAAGACTTTTTTTCTGTTGAGTCCTTTGCTGTTCATGAGGAAATACCTCTGTTGCTGACCGCACCTGATAATGTGCCACTCCTCAAATGTGGTGAAATGCAGTGAAAGTCCTGTGCTGATTTTGCTGTTACAGTATGAAAGGGCTGTGCCTGGTGCTGCTAAATGGAGAAGTAGCTTGGATATGGCAGGCGCAAGAGGAAACAGGCAGCTTGGCTCGGAACAAGTTGAATTTAGTTACAACAGGTTTTATTTTGTTTTGCTTAATGACTTTGTAGAAGAAACAAAAATATCCCTTGTTTCTGCCTATACAGTTTGCATTGTTTTTACAGCATGTTCCTTTCTCAGCTCTCCTCCTCCTCTCACACATAAAAAAAAGATGTTATTTTGGATTAAGCCATCACTGTGGTATGCATGGTGGTACTACTCAAGGAAGTAAACAAAACAAAGTGCACCACAACTCTTTCTCTTGCGCTGCAAACCTGCTGGTCTAAAACATTTTTGTTGTTCTCTGGTAACTTTTCTGATCTCCCCGCCTTCGTTCTGATTGCTGCAGTAGATTTGTAAAATAAGCCATGAAAGCAGCAGTAGACACTACGTGCCCTGCCTGACAGACAAGCCTCCTGTGACACAGTAGCCCTGGTTGTCTACAGCGAGCCACACACTGGTGCACAAATACCTTGGATTATGATGAGATTAAATTCGGGTGGAGCAGTAAATCCCCATTGACTCTGCACATGCCTCAGCACCCATTCAGCAGGGCTCACGTGCTGCTGCTGGAGCGCAGGGTGGCAGACACAGGGAGAGGAGAAAGGATCATGGGGTCCCACAGGGAGAGGCTGTTACGTGCTGTTTTTGCAAAGTGCTCATCCTTCAAAAAGGAAACAAGTCTTGGTAAGGCGATGTTCCACCAGGCAGGTAACAAACAAACTGGGCAGCAGCTGCAAGGTGACAAATTTCAGCTTCTCCCTTCAGCTGACGTGACTTTTTCCAGTGACACTATTCCAACAGAATGCTCTTGGGATTTGAGAAACCACCACATAACTGGTGGCATTTCAGTTTTGAAAAGTGAGTCATCTCCAAGCTGAGGAGCACACAATGATGCCTTTCAATGGCTTTTAAGAGCAGGCTGACTTGCATTTATAGATCCAGTTAGCAGTCTATGAGTAGGGCCGTGGCAGGCATGTAGGAAAATCAACGGGGACACTGCTAATCCTTTATTAAGAAATAATAAATTCTGGTTTTAACTATACCAAAGTAATTGCTCTTGCTTAGGAAGAAGAGGCTGACAGCTAAGGATACTCTTAGCCACTGGCTTGCTAATCCACTGCAGACAGGGCAGCCAAGGATAGCATCATCTCTGTCACTTTATTTCAATAGTTCATTGAATCTGTGCCTGAATCAGCATCTGAGCAATAGCTTTTCTTTATGAAAAGCACATTTTAAGGCAAATCTGTAATCCACTTTACACAGCTGTGAGGTGTTAACTGCTAAGACTCCATGTGTTAGGATGGTTGACGCAGAATATCTTTATCCAGGGCATCACAATTGTGCAGAGCTAGGTTCAAACTTGCATCTCTGCAGCTCCTTTGAAAATTCAGCGCTTGAGATCTGATATAAGCATTATCAGTTCAACCATAAACAAGGTCAGGCTTAAACCTGGCTTCCAGCCTGAGTGTAGTATAAGTATATATACCACAATCTGAACACTTTTTGTCTTCGTTTTGCTTCTCAGGATTGCTAGTGCAGTAACTGAACTGCTTGTCGTCTCCAAACTGCTTTACCCTCCCTGGATTTGAGACAATAGCGGGGTTTTTCTGGCTAAGGGCTCAAAAGGGAGTTAGCTGGGCTGGCATGTTTGTTATTACCGATTCTCTGGTGCCCTTTGTGAGAGGGCTCTTGGGAGGGATGAGTCAGGGCCCAGCCCAGTCTCCTTGGAACTGAAGCCGTTTTTGATGGGGTTTTCGCTATTTTCTGTGGTGCTTACATGACGGTGCTGCCCGGGGATCAGAGATGAGTGGCAGAGCTCTGCCGAGTTAAGCACTGGATGAACATGTGATGAAGAGACAAGTGCTGAAGAGTTTGCAGGCTATTGTTGGTGGGCAAAACTCATGGTACAAACATTACACATTCTCTGAGCTGATTGTTTTTGGGAGGGAGGCGGGGTGGCTTTTTCAAAGGACGAAGTCAGCTGGCATTTAGCAAAGGCAAAAGGAGAATTCTCTTTTCTTCTTTCTGGCTTGGTACAATGGCTTATCAGAGTGCAGGACTATTTTTTTGCACTGAAGACTAAAGACTAAGGGAATAGCTAAGTCCAGCTGAGCCCGAAGCTTTGCCTTATAAGGGAACTGCCCGAAAGCGCAGCTCTCCGGCAAGCCTCTCCTCGGGAGAGAAATCAGCGCCGTGCTGATGTGTCAGAGCGGAGCTTGCAGGGATGGCCGGGAAAACAACGCTCCTTTACACAACCTGCAAAACTTCAGCGTGAAGGAGGCCACCAGCTTCCTTCTGAGGAGCAGTGTGTGCAGTCACACCAAAGGAACAGCAATAAGTTTGCCTGAACAGGAGCCTCCTTTGTGAGAGCCAGTGCAGTCTCCGTTCCAGGCTGGTACTTTAGCTGACTTGACAGCTGGAAGCTATAAACACTTTCTGACTACAGGCACTTTCAGCTGGACGGAGAGAGCTCTTTCCCCTGGTTTAGGAAATGCTCCTGGTTGTCACCCCAGGCAGCAGTGTGAGCTGTCCTCTCTGACTGCTGGGGCAGATAATTCGTACCATGGTCTGTAAAAGCCTCACCTATGTGCAGATGTGCCCAGGCAGCTCGAGGGTTCTGAGAGAGGGAATGGGGCCCATGGATTCTCCTCTCGTGCCTTGGGTCCCCTCCTGAGCTCACCTGCTGTTTGCAAAGACTGCTGGCTCAGCAAAGAAGGTCGTAATTTTTTTAATTAAAAGGCTTAGTGGTTATGAAATGTTCCTGAAGCCGGAATGTAAGTAGACATTGAACCAGTTGTGTTTGAAGCATAATCAATTTAAATAGATCTGCTGGTGTCTGCCACGCAGCCATGTGACTGCCCTGGCTTTGGCATCTCGCAGCCGCCCGCTGCAAGGGGCGGGATGAGGCGCAGCCCTGTGAGAGCACAAGGTCTGCTTTGTGCGGGAGGCAGCCTCCCAAAGCACAGCGCCGTGCTCTGCTTGTGCTGCCTCTGGTGCTGCCGGCCGGGCTGTACAGTCAGACAGAAATGGAATTTGCAAGCCAGCAGATGTGGGGAACTTCCTCATTTTAGAAAGCAAGGGCCAAAACTGGGAAATCCCCAGCAGCTTACTGTGCACAGACTGTCATCCAACGGGAGAGCTTCACCTGATCCCACTCGGTGTTGAGCCCAGCTCTGAGTCCCCAGCACAGGGCTGTGACTGAATTCCAATACTTTGGGAATTCAGTTTGGCCAGCCTCCTGCTTCGGAGGTACATGGCTCCTCCCTGGAGGAGAGGGATACTTCTGAGGAAGCTGATTAGTGCCAAGTGTCAGGGATGCTGAGAGTCTGGTTTTGACTTCTGTGGGAGCAGGTTTTGGTCTAGAATATACCTTGAGGGCAAGTGTTCATGTAACACACAAAACCTGCTTGTGACAGCACCCAAGCGAATCTTCCTCTGCTGTTACTGGATACGGGTGATGCTACTGTCACATAGCTGTAAACCTGGGGTGATTCTAGGTGTAAGTGATGATAAGCTGGTGTTAATTAAAGAAAGCTTCAGGTCCCCTCACTAAAAGATCAACACTAAAAACTGATTAAAAAAAAAAAATATATATATATACAGCTGTGCATGGAAAAAATGTTTGTGCAGAAACATCTGATACCCGAGAGCTCAATTAGGCCTGATGAAGGAGTCTGAAGTTGCACTTCAAGAGCAGCCTTCAGAAGTGCAAGGTTGTTTCCCCACATTAATTGCAAACACACATAAGTGGCTCTGTAGAGGTCTGAAACATCATCTACTGAGAGCAGGTGCAGGAACACAGCACCTTGTCAAAAACTTGGCAGATTTTAGCAAAACACAAAGCCTAAGGACAATTAGGAACAATAAATATTTTTTTCATAGTATTTTTTCTATTAGCGCGGTAAAAATTTGAATTGAAATTAAATCAATCCCTCCTCATCAGCATTTACTGCAGGGTCCTTTCTCCCAGAGGGATCACTTCACTATAGGTTGTATTTTACCTCGTGTGTGGGAGCAAGGCACACCAGAACCTGTCAGATCTAGAAACACAGGGAGGTACCTGTCTCTCAGGGAAGTTAAACCTGTACACTTTCATCTCAGGCTGGAGTTAATAATTGATATCCCTCAGATGTAAGCTACCTGCTTCTGAGGAAATAAAAACCAAACATACATTCCTGCCTCAAACAAACATCCCTGTGCCCGAATTTGAATTGCTAATGAGTAACTTTAGCATCTACTTCAGGAAACAGGTATAAGCTCTTCTGTTTAAAACCCTTCTTGGGTATAACTTTTATCATTGTCTTTGAAAGTACTGCAGCATCTAGCTAGGGGTCCTTGAGCATCTTTTTTCTGATCTGTGCTTTCCCTAACCTCTTTTCCCATTCTGGTGTCTATCCCTAAATGCACAATGTAGCTTTTTGAAGTGGACAGTCACGCAGATGTGTTGTTTCAGGTGTGCAGTATGACTTGTGTTTGACTGAGAGGTTCATCTGAGGCTCTGCTGTTGGTGGCTCTGGAGCAGCCTTGGCAGTTTGCAGCACTTCATTCAGCATTACAGGATGACAGCTTAATGTTGACTTGTATGATTTATTTTCTTTCACTGCAGAAGGAAAATCCCAGCTTCTCTCAAGGCGGTGGTCACCAGAACCTAATGCTGTGGAAAAAACACCACCTCACCCTAACAGAAAAAAAACCTGTGTGGCTATTGCCCTGCTCTTCATGAAAGACAGTATGTTTGAGCACCCATCTCTAGCACTCGTCTGTACAGTCACAGACAGCTCAACCACCATGGCCATCCCTTCTTGCGCCTGGAAAGATGTGTGTTGCATGGTCTATGTGTCATTGTTTTCTCATTACAGCTATCTGCTTATTAACATAATCTTTTAATTGTCATTACATTGAGGAATTACATGCTGGGTGCTGTTGCACACTCCAGGAAGGCGATTTTCCTTCCAGGCATGGCATTTGCTCCTCCAGGATGACTGGCAGGGCTTATCTGAAAGGGATGGAGTCACACCTGGCAAGCTAGGGGTGTCCTGTCTCCCCATAATTCTGTGCTTTCATTTATGGATTCCGTGTCCTTTTCCTGAAACACCATGTCTTCCCTCCGGTGTATGAGTTCTTTTAATTTTTAAGTTTAGCCAAAATTCTGGGAACTCAGACCTGACTTTAGTCTGGTGACTGTAATTTTCCCATTTACTTGACAGGGGTGTGGTTTTGACTGAGCACCTGTTTGATGGAGTGGCACTGTCATATCCTAGTGCTGTCAGGGTGCCAGTCAAGTCTCTGGTTAGGGAGTCAGCTCAGAGGGTGTAGCAGTGCAGGCCCTGAATGAATCCTGTATTACCTTATGGGCCTTACTCCACAGAGCTGTGGAGACCAGGTATCTGTTTTGGTGTTTTGTGAAGATGTCTGTTGCTTCAGCCTGGCTGAGATCTGAACACATTCTGTTATCTAAGCAGAGACTTCAGATAGGTAAATTAGTTGACCTGGATGCAAACCTATATTTTTGATATAGGTAGATGTATTTTGGCTGTGCTGATGCATCATCTGGACAGGTTGTGAGTGGTGTTTGTGTATGAGTCTGGTCTGGTGCTGCCACTCAAGGAGGTGATGGTGACTAACAAGATGGTCAAGCTGCCATCTGTTTTGGTGGCTTTACTGTCTCATGTGTTCTGTAGGGCAACATTGACTCTGGGCAGCGTGCAAGGAGGAGGAACTTCCCTCAGTGCTGCCAAGCCACATGAGTTATGCTGGACACAGGCAGGAGCAGGGTTGACTCACAGGATGATTTGTCAGCTGTGTGACCTTCTGAGCTGGGGCCTGGGGCCAGCTGGAGACCACTGACCAGCTCCCTCCAGATAACTCATGCTTTCTTTGTTGCTGTCATGCAGTCTCTCCAGGGCCATGGTTGCTGTTGTCTGCATGTCCCAAATCAGCTGATGAAGCCCTTGACTGCTTGTCCTCTCAGTCCTCTAGCAGAGCTTGAGTACTGAAATTAATGTGGAGAGGTAGGAGTGGGATTCACCTTCAGATGAATGAAAAGGATCTCTTCCACTTGCCCTGTGTAAGAGCTCCTGGGATGATTTAGTAGATTAAAAATGCAGGTGGTTAAACACACTACCCATATTATTGCAAATGCTTTCCAGACAGAAGACATTGCATTTGTGTGGTTGTATAATACTATGGCTATGGTATTATGGCCTCTTGTATCCCCCACCTTTGTCAGGGCAGGAACAGCTTGCTTTGTGCAGTTGTGGCACTATCAGGTTGCTGAAAGCCCTTGCTTCATTTATCTTCAGCTCCTTGGAAGTGCTGAGGGCCGCCAGCCAGGCTGCGAGGTGAGAGTGATCATGGCAGTCCCCTGCAGCAGCAGCTGGGGAGGATGTTTTTGTGAGCACAGGTACACAGGCCTTGGCTGTGCACAGCTGAGAGCATGGAGAGGAAGATTTGTGTGTGTGTATTTTAATCTCTAGGGTCAAGAGATGAATATGTGCGTGGGCTCACAGTGAGTGTGTCAGCCCTGCACATGGAAGGCTGCCCAGAAGTGTGGAGATGTGCCAGCAACTCTTATTTCAAGTGCTGGGGTAGGTCATGGCTGTGCTGTGACTGCCTGAGCAGTGAGCCTGCTCCCTTGCATATCCTCCCTGTGTCTGATCCACACTGCCCTGGGCATCCAGGAAATCCTTTCCACTGAGTCAGAGGAGGGATCCTGTTGTGTAACAAAGGGCTTGCAATCCATCATGGCTTCAACACAGGATTAGGGCAACATCCACACTTTCCCTAAGCTAATCTGCAAGTATGCTGGCGGGGCTGGGGCAGCCAGCCTCCACAGGGTGTCCCTGACAGTGTAAAGGGAATTAAAGGGACGCTGAAGCCCCTCTTTGCAGGGATGAGCAACAGGCACAGAACTTGCCAGGGAGAGCCAGGTTGCAGCTGCTTCCCATCACTTCCATTTCCTGGATAATAGTGCTCATTTCTTTCCAGATTTGACTTGCCTGGGAACTCAGTAACATCTGTTCCTCCAGGTTTCATCAAAGATGGATTTCATTGTGGCAGAAAAGGCTTTTAGAAGTTGTTTTGTCTTTTTTTTTTTTTTTCCCTGGTTTTGTTCTCAGAGCAGTGACTTCAAGTGAGGTTTATCTCTAAAGGATAGTTATAAAAATGATAAGCTTGCCCTGCATTTGGCTTTCTGCTAAACAGTTTCTGCTCTGACTTGCTCATGATGCCAGCTCTAAAAGCCCCTGTTCTCACTGTACAGGGAGCTCCAAAAGCCCCTGTTCTCACTGTACAGGGAGCTCCAAAAGCCCCTGTTCCCAGTGTTCAGGGAGCTCCAAAAACCCCTGTTCCCAGTGTTCAGGGAGCTCCAAAAACCCCTGTTCCCAGGGTTCAGGGAGCTCCAAAAACCCCTGTTCCCAGGGTTCAGGGAGCTCCAAAAGCCCCTGTTCCCACTGTTCAGGCAGCTCCAAAAGCCCCTGTTCCCACTGTTCAGGCAGCTCCAAAAGCCCCTGTTCCCAGTGTTCAGGGAGCTCCAAAAGCCCCTGTTCCCAGTGTTCAGGGAGCTCCAAAAACCCCTGTTCCCAGTGTTCAGGGAGCTCCAAAAACCCCTGTTCCCAGGGTTCAGGGAGCTCCAAAAACCCCTGTTCCCAGGGTTCAGGGAGCTCCAAAAGCCCCTGTTCCCACTGTTCAGGGCAGCAGTCAGTGCTGGTGGCTGTGTCCATGCCAGGAGCCCTGCTCCCGTGTGCTGCCTCGTGTCACACAGATTCTGGACAGATTGGCAGTGCCACTACAACACACTGTGCTACAGCCAATTCTGCTGAGGATTCACAAAATGCAGAGGTATGTTCAATCTGCTACACTAATAGGAGTTAAAAAAACCAAAAAGCCTCACAACAATGATAAAAAACAGATTATTTTCTCAGTAAAAACCATCTCTTTAAATGGCTGTTTTCACATGTAAGCCTGCACTCAGAGTTCTGGATCTTTTTAGTGGAATGTGGCATAGTTCATCCCTATAGGATCACTTACAGAACTTAGACTTTTTTTAACTAATTTTTTTCTTTTCATAAACCCAAATCTAATTAGCTTTGTTAAGAATGCTTACCTCATGATTGCTTGTAGCATCATTCCTCATTGCTTTTCTCTTCTTGTAATCTCATTATTATAGGGTCAAAAAAGCATGTAATTCTTTAGGAAGGAAAAGTGAAGCAGTTAAAAATAATTTTATTCTCATGCGGCCCAATTCTAAAGCATTTCAAGCACTGAGCTGTTAGCGCCTTCAGTGGACAGCCTTGTGACACCTGTGAGGAAGGCATTTATATAAATGACCTCTCTCTTGGGCCATGGCACGGCCTTTGCACACAGGCAGGCGTGACCCAGTGGACTGGCTGTTCCCAGGAGATCCCTTTCTGCTCCAGGGAGAGTGCCCTGACATCCTTCTGCCCACTCTGCTTCCAGGTAATGTGTAACAGGCTGCCAGACCTTTTGGGAATCATCTTCTCCATCCACTTGCAGCTCTGATCTGAAAGCCTGTGAGAGCTGAAGGTTAAGCAGTTCAAGTTCAGGCTGGAAGATGCTGCTGCCTTTCTATGTGAGCTCTGAAATAGGCACTCAGAGGTTACCCCTGCAGCTCCGTGGCACAGCTGCCTCCTACTCATGCCCTTGAACTGACAAGGCCAGGAGGCAACAGAGACAGGGACAAACCAGCTCTGTCCTGCTATGGGCAGGCTGAAGCCAGTCTGCTCTGCTGCTGCTCTCTTTGGAGCACAGCAGTCCCAATATGGAGTTTCAGTAGTGCTCAATTCAAAACTGCTCTGTGTCTGTCTGTCTGGGTGACAGCCACCTGGTGACTGTACTGCCTATGCCTTCATCTCTTCCAGTTTTTAAGGTGGAGGTCTCAATGTGCCAATAAATGTGCCCTAGACATGAGAAGCAGGCAAGAGACAGAAACAAGCTGGCAGAAGAGCACAGCTGTAATGCTGTTAAAGGTGCTCATTCTTTTTCTCCTGCTTGTGATGTTTACTTGGCAGCTTTGGAGCCAATTCTCTGCAATCTATTTGGGGCTACAGAAAAAGGCTACCAGCCTTTTTTCGGAGCTACTATGTGGGAAGAGCAGTGTTCCTCACAGTTTTCTTTTTCCATACAAGCACTTATCCTGAGCCAGACTCAGTGCCATTCAGGTGGGGTGTGCCAGGCAGCCAGAGCCTGGCCAATCCTCAGGAAGTGATCAGCAGCAGTCCATCACACAGATCCTTCTGCTTGTCCTGAAGTACAGGGTCATTGGGTTGAGCTGGTGGATGTTTCAGCTCATTACCTTCCTAAGTTAATGGTTCTTGTTACTCAAATTAGTACTGAGATGTAAATTAACCTTTTCCCTCTTATCTGTTAAATAAAGGGTATAATCTCTATATTCAGGATGTTTCTAGAAGATTATTACTTACTAGCACGTGGTTTCATTGATTAGTTCCAGTTCTAGCAATCATTAACAACTACTGGTAGTTTAAGAATTACTTCTTATTTCAAAGGGTGGAATTCATTTGGCTTTACACCAAGGCAGGTGCAGTAAACCCTGCTAAGCAGGTACCTTTCTCTTCAATCATACTTCTGTATAAAAAGGCAATACATTCTACTGCTTGTGCCTTTTCAACTCTGAATTTCACCTTTACTGTTAAGAAAACATGTTGACATATCAAACAACGTAACAGGCAAAGAAGAACAAAATGAGTCACTATTTAGGCTATTTTTTTTTTCCTTTTAGACTATGCTTTCCCTGTTAGCATGTATCAATCAAAAGCCAGAAATACAATTTAAAAGGTAGATAACCAGAAGAAAAACTTGCCGAAATGTGCAAGGTGAGATAAACTGGATAGAAGAATTGCATGGAAACACACATAATGAAAGTGCAAGAAATGAAACAAAATGTAACTTCTTGATTAAACATGACTAACAGGGCATGTGTCTTCCTATCTTGGGAGTTTATAACTGCTAAAGTCATGGTACAGTAAGTCAATGCTGGAGAGGAAACAGAAAGGTGGCTGGATGATGTTTTCCTAACCATAATTATGTGAATAATTACACGTATCTGTTCTACATGCCTTCTGGCCCAAAATGCTCAATACAGTCCACTTTTTACTTGTTGTCTTGAAGTATTTTTAGTTGAAAATATCCTCCCTACCACAGCTGGGCTGCTCAACTATGCCACTGTTCCCCAACTCTGTTTTAGCAGAGCCAGTCCTCAAATATCCAATGAGACTTTAGTAGAACACAGCACATATAGCAAACAGCCTGGAAACAAAAGAAAAATTCCTACTGCATGCACCACAGTAGGGGCTTAGATTTGTTCTCAAATTAGGCCCATGATGTCTTGGGTGATTAGTGTGGGTATTACAAGGTTACTCTCTGTGCAACTATATGGCAGAATATGAGGTGTTCTAGTAACTCCAGAATTGGTATTTCCTAAAATCAATATAATCATATTATTCAGATAGGCAACTGGTTTGGCCTTATGCCTTATTATAGGGGTATCTGATTGCCCAAAACTCCATTTGTTGATCAAAGAACCAGATGAAACTTTATCTGACTATCCCAAATATCCAAGCCACGTGGTCATAGTTTAAAAACTGCCTGTGACAGGAAGGCTGTGAAGTCTGTTATCTGCCAACATCCCTTTCCTGCAGTACAAGGCCAAGTGTACAGAGAGAAACAAAATTATCAGCATTTCTTGGCTGCTGCTCTTCCTTTGAGCCCTTCTGCAGCATGCTAATTCAAAACACCTCAAGACGTTTCACAGCCTTATCATGTGAAACTCCTCTTTCTCAAAGCAGAGAATGGTGACCTGTCAGTTTGTAAGGCAGCTTGTTTCACTTCTGTTTTGTAGTTCAATAGCCGTCTCAGGACAGCTGTGGGGGAGTGACAAGCCATGGCACGTGCATGGGAATGAGTGATGTTGCCACCAGCGTTCATGCCATGTTAGAAACACACCAATTTCCACATCACAACCCAGTCAGTTGAGGTAAAAGCCCAAATAATTTGGTCTAATACTGCTATGAAAAGTATGCTGAGGGCTAAAAATACTATTTAAAAGGTAGAGTTTCTTGTCTTGTATGATTTCCCATCAGCTCCTGACTTCTGAGAGTTGTTTCAAGCCCTGTCTGAGAAGATGGAGCATTATGGAGCAGTTAAACATGATGTGAAGAAGTTCTGTGACGGCAGTTAATGTTACTGAAGCACAAATCTTTGGCTTCCACAAGTGTTTCAAGTGCACCAAAAATACCATACAAAATTTTTGAATGTTTTTCTTCTTGGAATCTAGGATGAGCATACACATGTTTAAGCAATAGACTAGTTACTAGCAAAAACATGTACTTAATCCAGATTATTTTAAAGTCTTGATTGCTCTGCCTTTTAAATCTTGGGATTCAGTTTTGCAGATCTTCAGTTTCCTGGCCTACTGTTGTGGAACTGTTCAAAAGTCCTTGGATAAACATTAAATACCCTTGGAGTATGAGGGTACACCATGTACTACTGGAACTGCTGTTGGTCTTTCTTGCTTTCACCTCGCTAAGAAAGTTACATGTTTATAAAGAGAGACTTAGATGTGGGGGGAGGAGGGAAATCTTTCAAGGTTACATCCTTCAAGAACTAAAAAAAACTTGTCTATTTTCTCATTAGTCTTTATGGGACCTTTTGTTTTTAAGTAAACAGGAGACTGAAACACTTGCAGCTTGAGAGGAGACTGGCAACTCACAGCAGTTGCAAAGGAAGGCTGAGGACTCAATCACCTGAAGCATACATTCCTCTTCCCTCAGTGCAGCAAAAGAAATGAGAGGGTGCCAAAAATATCAGGGCAGAAAAGAAGCATGTGGTGTTGCTGATTAATTTGCCATTTCAGAGGCAGTGGGATTGTGTTGATGCTGGCATTATACTCTGTACCCAATCAGAGTGATTTCTCCTCTTCTTCCAGAGGAGCCTTCTGGAAGTGGAAGACTTTGAAACTATTTTGACTACCACTTATGATGAGACAGTTTCCATTACAGTCTGACTGCTTGTTTTGCTTGCTTCATTTTACCTTGTTTTATTTTGCTTCTCTGCTTAAAACTGGATGTTTTGTCCAGCTTAAGCTTCTACACGGCCACAAGTGTTTGTGAAAAAGTAAAACCAGGGCTTTTGCTTCATGGGATAATTTAATTGGATGCACTTCTATGCTTTGGATTGAAAGCTTGCATCTTTCCAAGGGTCTTTTTAATGTGCTGAAATTCAGAGCTGAAAGCAACCAGCTTAGGACAAGGGAAGGATGCAGCACACACGGTCTTCTCCATCACATTAGGGCTGAGGTGGCACATGCAGATCGTGGAATGGATTTGGGTTGGAAGGGACCTTAAAACCCCCTCATTCCAAACCCCTTCCGTGGAGAGGATGATCTTTCACTAGCCCAGGTTGGTCCAAGGCCCATCCTACCTGGCCATGAGCACTTTCAGGGATGTGGCAGCCACAGCTTCTGTGGGCAACCTGTGCCAGGGCCTCATCAGCTCACAAATGAAGAATTTCTTCCCAATATCTGATCTAAACTTGTTCTCTGTCAGTTTGAAGCCCTTCCTCTTGTCCTGGCTCTGTGTTCCCTTGTCAAAAGTCCCTCCCCATCTTTTTTTAAGGCCCTTTAGGGGCCTAATAACTAAGGTGTTAAGTCAGCCAGTGACTGCCCAGTGCTGTGGAGCTCTGTACATGACAAGGCAGCTGGGGCCAGCCCAAGTGCTCTGACCTCTGCCAAATGCAGGCACCAATTTTCCATGTCTGCTCTGAAGAGCAGCAAGGCATGAGCCCATGGGCTGCCCTGAGCTCCCTCATGCATGCTCATCTCAGGCATATGATGGGGCAGGTGGATGATGTTGTCACTTGTTTCTTTTTGCTTGCACAAGATCACCTAGGTGATATTTGAGCACTGGGTATACAAACAGAAGATCCAAATTTGCTCCTGCTCCCTGGCCTGTGTTAATATCAAGACTGCAGTTTGATTTGTTATCAGAATTAAGCATTAAATGTGACTGTGAGTGGAATGCATGGCGTATGTAGCACTGTGATTTAGGTATATTGTAGTGCAAATAACATGCAGTGTGCTGGATGCAGCAGGGAATGCTTTTCTGTTAGCTGCTCAAGGTAGATGTTCTGATTTGTGAAGAATTTTACATCTGAAAAACGCTAAGACTGATAATGAGAATGAGGAACAATGGTGCTGTCTCACCAACCAAGATGAAAGGAAGCAGGTTAACCAACAGAGTAATGGGAAAAAATTGTGCCAGTCTTTGCAGGTCATCCTCAATAACTCTCTTGTGTGATTTGCTTGCTCTTGTTAGGTATGCTAGAACACATCATATGCTGTCTGCTAACCACGCTAGGAATGTCCCAGGCCCTTGTAGTCTTTCTTCGTGTCAGTCTCAGAAAATCCTCCAAATATTCTTCCCTTTGAATTAATTCCTCACTGCCTCTGTTTGCCTGAAATGCGAGTGATATGAACTGAACTATTGACTCATCAATGCACTATGCAGGGAGGGCATTTTTGATTTTATTTTTATTGCTTGTCACTTGAGGTCACTCCCTCAACCATTTCTTTCCAGTTAAATAAATCCTCTGAATGTTTTCCTCCTTGTTGGATTTCTGAGCTATGATGCCCAAACATTTGAACATTCATTTTCTTAGATTAAATAGTAACTATGTACTGCTTATGCTTCCAGGCTCAGAGGAAACTGTTCTGTATCCTCTGTACAATCCAACGGGGAATGTTTGTTGTGACTGAGCACTTTTCCCTTGAATCAATATAAAAATGTTACCCACAGGTGCAGCAAGTTAGCCTCACAAAAGAAAAGTATAGTCTTAGGAACTGCTGCTAGAATGGGTAGAAATACTTGAATAGATAATAGTTGTCTCTGGTCCTTAGTTCACTTTTGGAAAGTATCACCCCACAACAAATGAAATGGAGCCAACATAACAATTTAAAATAGTAAAGTAAACAGTTCATGTCGTAGTCAAGATAATCCTTAATTTCTGCTGCTTATCTGAGATCTGCCCTGCTGATCTGATGGGAGGATTTAACCTTCCTGAAAGCTGTTATCAGTGTATGTGCTTGAACTGGGAAGACCTCTTTGCACCTGCTTTTCAGAGCCCTTTCTCCTAGGAGATTAATGCTGCTATGCCCCTTTTAGAAAGGAAAACCTCTGAAATATGGATTATTTTTAGAGAGCTATACTTGGAATATTTTGCTACAATACAGCTTAAGGGAAATACTTTAAAAAGAATGCCTATTTAAATGATCCTCTTTTTTCTTTCCTGAAGAACCTTGTTGCCTTAAATTCAAATAATTTTTGTCTTACAAAAGAACATATATAGTTGTGGGAATTAAAAAGAGAATAATTGGCTTATGGTTACTGCTGGTTATGTAACCAACTCAAAATAAAAGCTATGGGGAATTTTAATTTCAAATTTCTTTGCTCTGTGTGGAAACCATTTTGTAATTTTCTGTTTCTCTTGGGATACTGTGTGAAACACAGAATGGCAGAGCAGATGGCGTGTCTTCTCTTTCCAGAGAGACAAGCAATATCACTGTGTTCAAAGGAGAAGTCTAAAGGGGGTTTCACAGGGATATGGGAAAGCCCAGTCCAACATCTGGATCAATACAAAAATCAGTGTCAGTTTAACAGGTTTAATGTATAATGCTTTCCCAAGCAAATGGTGGTGGTTTTGATGCTGTTTTTACTACATTTCTTATGGCTTATTTTAAATTGGGGGAAAAAAAAAAATCTGTCTTCAGATTAAGAGTCTCTGGTATACCTGTGCCAGTGGGAGGAGGGGAGAGAATCAGTGGGTGAAATGTCTCAGGCTTAGTCATAGTAGGAGCAAGGAGTGATGGCCTGAATTATGCAGCAAAAGTTCTCAGAATAGTGAATGAGTCACTATTGCCCTTGAACTTTCTGGATCTGAAACTATATTTATCATTTTGCATTGTTCCCAAGCTGTGTAGCTGCAGTCCCACACACAGAGCAACTTGCATTTTCTGCCCTCACCAGCTAAAAACACAGACAGGGGAATTTCCAGGGAGAGAAGTCGAGGATCGATTTCTTTAAGTGAGTTGTAAGAAAAGCTTTAATGAAGAGTACCTGCAGTAGGAGATTACTAATGTAGTAATGTGAAGGCAATACTAAAGGTTAAATACAGGAATAAGGCAATAGTGTACAAAATAATTTACTTTTTTTTTTAAAAAAAGGAAGTGAGTAAAATTAAAGAGTTCCTGTAGGGTCAAGTATCATGGGGTACTGTTTTGAGAGGCAAATATTTTTGTGAATGTAGTAGCATTTTCTTTTCCTTCCTACCACCTTATCTGAAATGTTCTGAACAGAAACCAGAGCACTGAAAGGAAAGATCCAGATCATTACATTTTTCATTCTTCCACTTCTTCTCCCCCTACAGTATAAGAGATGAATTAGACAAGTTTTTGCACCAGGTTGTGGCCAAACAGCTGGCTTAGAAAAGAGTGCAGCTGTCATACTAACAAACCACCTTGGCACTAAAATTCTGAATCTTGTAGTGTCTGCAGAACTGTGTGTTCAATTAGTGACCAAATGCACAGTCTGGAAGAGACAGCACTCAGAGTCTCTGGTCTTAGAACAGCAGACTCTAGAAGAAATGAAAAAGGTGCTTGAGAGACTTCTATCTTTAGAATATTTTACGTAACACAATTTTTAAAATGAGAAATATTATTATTGGTCAGCAGGATAAAAGAGGCAGTATTGGCTTGCCAAAAAGGACTTAGCAAATGGAAATCCAAAATTAGTTCCAGGAAATATAATAGGTAACGTAATAAGTACGTGAGAAATGCAGGTACTTTGCATTTTTGTATGTGAAGTTACTGCAGCACAGGATTACACATCCCACACTGGTATTTCAAGTTTCCTTGATCAGTGGGAAGCAAAACCATTGGTGTGTGGAGGCTCATTTTATAGGCATAGATTATCAGCTATCTTTATATCTTCCTCCAAAAGCCCTCATGGCTGTTGTGACAATTTATTAGCATAGGCAATTCCTGTGGGTATTTGTGCTGCCGGGTAAGTGGAAGCACAAGGCAAGACTACTCTCCATGTCGATTTGTAGTTATCTCAGAGTGCATGAAAAATGGGTAACAGAACCTTCTCTGTTTTATGGGGTCTGTAAGAGGAAGTTACTATGCCTAAACAGCTGAAACTTTCAATCTGGAGGGTGGTGGAAAACAAAATATCAGTATCTTCAGAGTAAAGCATTTCAAATAAAGTGTACAGCAAGATCATTTCAACTCAGAATTGCAGCTTTTCCGCCCCCACCCCTGCCAAACATAATAAACATAGCAGATGAAATAAACCTCAATGCATGGGGAAATTGTTCACAAGGAAATTTAGCAGTAATAAACTCCCAGCTCCACAAGTATTTACATTTTTGCTCCGAAAATTAAGATTCCTAAACTGAGAAGACTAGGGACAATTAAAATCTGGTTTGCATGTTGGCATTACTGAGGAAGTAGGATGATAGGAAATCTTGTCTTCTACTGTTACCCATAATGGATAAAATTTGCTAATATAGATTTGTACTCATCCAGGACAAATTTAGCAGTTGGTGATGTGAGCAAAGTTTCACCAAGTAACTGCAAAATCTGTGACTCCCAAAATGCCATATCCTGACAGCTGTGACAGAAGCTTAAGTGTATATATAAAGAGTGACATTTACACCTTGTGCTGAAGCCCTGCAGTTATTTTCTGCTACTTTTCTCTGCTACATTTTTTCTTTTAGGACTTCACAACCATGGGTCAGTTGCTCCCAAACTGGGACCTGTAGGTGAGCAGCAGCAAAATTTCCACACTCTGATTAAATGTTTGATAATGTGAACATGAAGAATGGCCACACCCAGTTCACCTAGGCAGCCAGGTGGTTGATTTTTGTGGGTTTGTGTTTGTTTATTTATTTTTCTCAAAACCCCAAAAATTTGAGACATTTGACCAAGCCTTACAGCCTCCAGAGTAAGTTTTGGCAATGAGCTATGCAGTTACCCTTTTATTGAAAGTACGTGGAAACCCCTTAGGAGCTCTGCTCCTTGCCAGAAGCGTTTGACCCCAAAAATGTGGGAACAACCATTTCTTCTGAGTGCATTTCCAAGGGGCTCCTGTTCCCTGAGCCTTTTCCTAAGGTGTCTAGTGGGTGATGGATGCAGGCTCTGTGCATTCTTCTCTCTCCTCTGGGCTGAGCGCTGCAGTTGTGTCAGCAGAGGTTTAGGTTGGATATTAGAATGTGTTTCACCCCGAGGATGGTCGGGCATCCCCAGGGAAGTGGTCACAGCCTGGCAAGAGTTCGAGAAGGGTTCGGACAAAGCTCTCAGGCACAGGGTGAGGGTCTTGGGCTGTGCTGTGCAGGGCCAGGAGCTGGATTCCATGATCCTCGTGGGTCCCTTCCAACTCGGCGTATTCTGTGCTCCTGCCGGCACGGCGGAGGCGGTGCCCTTCGTAATCAAAAACATACAGTTTTAAAAAATGGCCATATCCATGGCAACCTGAACCCGACACCGCCGCAGCCCAGCCCGCTCCCAACGCCTTTACACGTCGCAGAGCGAGGGAGGGAAGGAGGAAGGGAGGGAAGGAAGGAGGGAGCAGAGGAATGAGGGAGGGAGGCGGCGCCCCGGGGCCCCCCTCAGCGCTCCGGGTCCGCCCGCTTGGGGCGCTGCTGCTCCCGCCCGCCGGCCGCGCGCGACACCAGCGGCCCCGCGGGAGACTCGGCCCGCGCCGGGGGCGTGGCAATAGCCTTGAGTGACGTCCTCACTGACCAATGGTCGCGCCGCAAGCCTGACAGTTAAGTGGGTTCGGCCAATGGCGCGCAGCGGGGGGCGGGCGCGGCGCGGTGCGAGAGGTGCGGCCGGGCGGCGCGGCGGGCAGTCGGCGCGGTGGCGCAGGATGATGCGGCTGTGGCGCTCGGCGCTGCTGCGGGAGCTGCTGCTGCTCGGCCCGCCGGGGGCGGCCGGCGGCGGGGCCCCGGCCCCGGCACCCGCCGCCGGGACCAGGCGCCTCCAGCCGCCGCTCGCCGCTCTCGGCGCTAGCCCGCCTGCCGCCCGCCGCGGCCCGGCGGCGCTGCCGGCAGCGCGAGGTCTGTGCACCCGCTCCGAGGGAGCCTTGGAGGAGCCGGGGAAGGGGGCGCAGGCGCCGTCGCCGACTCCCGGCGAGCCCCCCGCCGACAGCGGCCACAACAATAACCACGGCGGCGGCAGCAAGGAGATGGCCGTAGGCGGCGGCGGGGAGAAGTGAGTGTGGAGGGGGCGGCGGGCGCGGGGGATGATGCGGAGGCGCCATGTGAGCGCCGCCTCCCCCTCGCACGCGTGGTGCCTGCGGAAGGGGCCGGGCCGCGCCGGGCGGGCGCTTCCCCGGCAGGTGCGGGGACCCCGGGGCTGCCGGGTCCATCGCGGCCGTTCCCCGGGCGGTGCGGGCCCCGCTGCCGGCGGCTCGCAGCGGGAGCGAGGCGGGCAGGCGCACGCGCGTGGCGGGGGCGTGCGCGCCGCTCGGGGCTCCGTTCCCCGCGGCGTGCGGCCCGGGCAGTGCCCCGGCACCCCCGGCCATCCCTCCCGCCTGTGTGCGCGGCTGCCGTCCCTGGGCAGGCCCGGCGCAGGTGGTAGGGTGCCTTCGGTAGCGCTTCCACTTGGCTAAAAATATTTTTCAAGAGGAGCGAAAGCTGTGGCATCTCGCATTAATTATTAGAGGCAGTGTGCACGGTGCGTAGTGCTGCCTCGGAGGTTTTGCAGCAATGTCTTCTTCTCCGTGGGTGCGTCCCTGTGTAACCTGCCCTAGGGTGACCCAGCCTTGGCAGGGGCATTGGGAACTGGGTGATCTGCAGAGGGCCCTTCCAGCCTTAACTATTCTGTGATCTAGTGCAGCCAGGCACAGATCCGTCTGTGGTGAGTACAGATGTTTATAGGTGCTGCAGGATGTGTGCCTGTGCCAAGGTCCTTGCTTGTCCCTTAGAGACAAAGGTATGTGCAGGTAGTACAATGGTAGGGCTGTATATTTCTATGAAGTTAATATTCCTTTAGTCAGAAATGGAAATACTCCTTAAAAAGAAAAACCACCCAAAACCCGTGGGAGACCGGTGTATCAGCTCCAGTTTTTACACCTGGCAATGGATACCAGAGGTTGAGTATAATAATGAGGATAATGGTTTGATAGAACGTTCTTTTCTGTTAGTCTTCAGCATTATGCAAGTCTTGAGTATTCATTTCCTAGCATCCCCTGTCTTGATAGTCTGTACATTGGCTGGTTGAACCTGGGTACATTGAGAATCTCAGAAAACCTTTTACAAGAAGTTTGACCGCTTAACTGCCAGCCCCACGAAGACTTCTCCTTTGTATATGTTTGAAATGTACCCCATGGCATTTCTGTAGGCACCCTGTGCTCTGATTATGGGGTGGCATAATTAAAATTAAACCCAAGCTGCTTTCCCAGGCTTTGCTATGCCTATTACCTGGATGAAGAGAGCAAATGACAGAAGAAACAGGGCTGAGAAGGGAGTACCTTGTTTTGACACTGAGCAAAGTCTCTGTTAGTCTAATGCTAAGAGGAAGTCTGGGGAAGATTCCACAAAGCCAGTCAGGAAGCCTTCAGCCCTTAGCTTGTTAATAGTTCTGCTTTTGAGCTGTGGTTTGTGGGGTTTTTTTTTAGCATGAACTTCAATATGACAGGTGGGGAGAGAGGCTGTGACCTTGTTCTTTCCTGCTTTTTCCCTCCAGATGCATCAGCTACTCAGCCTGGTTCAGTGGGGTACAGCCTGCTTAAAAGGCATCACCAGTTACTTCTGCTGTCAGATGCCTTAAAAAATGCATGCCTGTCAGGTTATGTAACCCTGCAATATAATACACAATCATAACGGGTAGTATTTCTAAATTTATGCCCTTGTTCAACAAATATGAGGTCTCCTCTTTGAATTAGCTCTCTAGATAATGTTTTGGAACAAAAAAAATATCCTTCTGTAGTCGAATAGGTGTGGTTTATAAAGCCTGCACTTCTGTTTTCAAGCAGAAATACAGACATTAAAAACTTTGGAAAAAACCAGCATGCCAGCTGTGATGGGTTTTTGAGGATATTGCAAAGGTGATTTATTGAGGAGGTAACATTTTAAACCAAGCTGTTATTAGCTTCCTACAGCTAGCATCAATTAGGGAAATTCTTTCATTTCTAACATGTGTGGTAAAGCTATGTAGTCACAAACCAGTTAAACAATTTAAATAATTTTTGGCTTTTGACAAAAGGATGTATTTGAAAGTCAGATGTTTGTTCTTTAAATCTTACTGCAAAATGAACAGGGAGAAATTCTATAAAACATCTAGCATGTAGTTACAAACACAGAAAAAGCTAGAAACTTTCTTTTCATTTCAGGTTGTGTAGGAGTTCCTGGTGGCACATCAGTCAGGCTACTAGATACTTTCATTTTTACTTTTCTTGAGGCAGAACTGTGAAAGTCTTCCTTCAAGCATTTGTCAATGGTACATTCCATGTGGAAGTCATTGCTATGTTAAGACAGAGTGCAGGGTTAAGAAGAAAAGTGAGATTCTTCAAAAGACAGGTGTCTGAACTGCACTGACACCTGGGCTAAGTCACTGCAGTCTGTGTCCTGCTGATTCCAGTGCTTTGCCATCCTTAGTGTCTGAACATTTCAGGGGTGTTTGACAAGTGGATTGTGGACCTAACTGGCAATAGACTTTTTCTTTTTTAGTTAGTGTGGGGGGACTTTTTTTTCCTATTTGATTACAAGGTCATGGTTCTGGGATACTGAAATAACCCATGATGTCAAAAGACAGCAGTAAGGTTTTCCTGTTTATTTGCTTTCCTAACACTCCTTGTGTACAGAGTAGGAGTTGCAAGTAAAAGCCTAAAATGTTCTCTGCAAAGATTACACAGAAATTTAGAACAGTTCAATTCCTCATAGTGAGGATAAATGATGAGGTCTGTGGCTGATGAAATAACTAGTATCCCGTTGCATAACCAGATCCTCTGGTGCATTTTTTTCCATAACATCTTCCACCACCTCCTTATCCCTGCTCTCCAGCCTTCACACTGTGTATCCAACTGAAACAATGTATTTTGGACAGGAAAAATAATTGAGCTTAAACTGAGAGTGGTCACAGACCGGTAAATTTAATTAATAGGAATTGTGGATTAAAACACAATAGTATCTATGCTCATGCCTGAGTTATTAAAACACAGTAGCCTAAGACACTCCTCAGTTACAGATGTGTATAATATTTAATACCCTTTGCTTCTGCTTTCAATGTAACTGTTCTTCATTTGTTTTTACTTTCAGTATAAGAGTTCATTTTGTACTAGACAGTAAAGAGATGAAATAGTTTATCTTAGTAGAAGCTATTTCTAAATTAAAAAGGCCTTGATTAAGGTGAGAGGGAAAGCAAAATGTGAGTGACCCTAACTTTTGAAAGCTAAATTGGTCACTTTTTTAGCTAAATTGCAATAGTGCTAGACAGTGGTATATAGAATATCACAAAACAGTTAAACGAAGTGGTTTTGTTTTGTTTTTAATGACCAGGGAGTGGTAGTGCTCTTTTTTTAAGGGCACTGATAAATTCTGTGGATACTTTTAAAAATTAATTTGCTTTTACAGACCAGATAAGAGAGGAATAACAAGTAACCAGGCAGTGTTTCATTTTGCTGATACTTCTGATGGAGTGTGGATACAATACTCAGCCATGTGAGAAACAGAAGTGCACTTTTATTAGACCTTTCATGACTTCTGTAGAGGCCAAGGTTTTGAAGCTAGAGTTTGTTTTGTTTTTTTTTTTTTTTTACCAGAAACACTCTAGCTACTAAACATGTCTATCTTTGATCTAAGTTTATAAATATGTAGTTTGCTCTTGAACAATGGCAGTTCTTGGGTAAACAGCTGCCCGCCTCTCTTACGGGACCAGTGTCTCACTGTAGGAGTGGACAGAGAGCAGTTGCTGAGTGACCTGAGAAGTGATGGGAGATACAACCAAGATATACAGCATCTGTAGTATGGTGACAACTTCTTCACAGTGCCTGTCTTAGGCAGAGTGGCTGCTGACTGTGTCTTGGAGCTTTCATAGAATCCCAGAATCGTTTGGATTGGTGGAGACCATTTAAAGGTCACTTAGTCCAAACCCCTCTGCAATGAGCAGGGACATCTTCAGCAGCCAGATCAGGCTGCTGAGAGGCTCATGCAATCTGACCTTGAATGTTTCCGGGGTGGGGACCTGTTTCCAGGTCTGGACAGCCTGTTCCAGCATTTCACCACTCTCACCATAAAATTTCTTCATTATATATCTAATATAAAGCTGCCCTCTTTTAGTGGAAAACCATTATGCCTCATCCTGTTCTGACAGACCTCTCTAGAAAGCCTGTCCCCATCTCTCTTATAGACTCACTCTAGGTACTGAAAGGCTGCACTGAGGTCTCCCAGGACCCTCCTCTTCTCCAGGCTGAGCAACCCTGATTGCTTGAGCCTTACCTCCTAGGGGGACGTGCTCATCCCTCTGGCCATCTTGGTGGCTTCCTCTGGACCTGCTCCAGTGGGCTGATGTCATTGCTGTGCTGAGGGCCCCAGAGGTGACTGTAGTACTCTGTGTGGGGTCTTGGCAGGGTGGAGGAAAGGGGAAAATCCTCTCCTTGACCTGCTGCCCACATTGCTCTGCATGCAGCCCAGGACATGTTTGGCTCCAGTGCCTGTGCCTGGGTTGTGTCCAGCTTCTCCACCAGCACCCACAGATCCTTCTCAGCAGGGCTGCTCTTGGTCTGTTGTTCCCCTGGGATGTGTTGATTGCAGGAGTTACCGTGGCCCAGGTGTAGGACCCTGCACTTTACCCTGCTGAGCTTCATGAGGTTCGCACCTGGACAAGCTTCTTGAGTGCATCCAGGTCCCTCTGGATACTGGCCCATCCCTCAGGCTTGTCACCTGCACCTCTCAGCTTGGTGTCTTTGGCAAACTTGCTGAGGCTTCATTTGATCCCACTGTCGGTGTCAGTGATGAAGATCTTCAATGGTCCCTGAGGGACAATTGTTGGTGACAGTAATTGTAACCTCATTTTTATGACTGGTATCGTATTTGTTACTAACGCCAGAAACTATTACTAGCAATATCATATCTGTATATCATTTGTTGTTGTGTAAATCCTGTTCTGCATTTTGGCAGTTCTATCCTGAAGTACAGAGTAAGAATCTTCCACATTATTTGAAATTTAATATTGTTTTTATCCTAGAAATTCAGCGTTTGTTAGAATGAAGTCCCCCCTCAGAATCTGGTGTAGAAATTGGACTGATGCAAAAGGAAGATCTGAAAGAAGGACTGCAGAGTCCTTGTGGTTGGAATTCCTATGTTGGCTTTTCTTTGTATTTAAAAAACCAGTCCACCTGTATTGTAGTCCACAGATTAGTATACTACCAAAGAATTCTAGTTGTTCAATAGTCTAGTGCTTTTTTTTTTTTCAAGAAGGTAAAGAAAAACCAAAAGTCATTATTCATGAAATCAGCTAAACTGGAATTTCCACTTAATTTGACTGTGAAAATTGCAAGTTCCCTGACCTGAAAAACAGCTTTTTGCCATGTGTGGAACAGAATTATCTTGCTAAGTGTGTTCACAGTGCCAAAACACATCTTTTAGGTTAAGCAAACATCAGTTACTGACATCACTGATCTGATAAAGTGCAGAGCAAGCCTTTTCACCCCTTTAAACTTTACCAAAAGATGGACTATTTGACAAGGAGCAATTTTCTGTAAATATATTGAATGTCATCCTCTTTGCTTTGGTCGTCTGTGCAGCTCCATTGTTTAATTAGGCTGAGTGACCCAATATTGAACAACAGCAGATGTGAAAGATATGAAAACCACGTTGGGAGGTTTTCTGCTGTGGAAGGTGCACGTCTCTAAAATAGATTAAAATCTTGTGTAGAGGCAGGTAAAATCTTGGTTAAATGGCTGAAGTACTTTTCTGCATCTTTCCAGATAGAAATTCCATACTTGGAACAGCTGTAAAATTGAGTAATTGCTCAGAAATGTGTAATTAAATAGGTTATCAGTTAACATTTCTCAGTGTGTTTGCTGGCTGGTTTTGCCAGGGTGAAATAGGAAAGTTTCCTCTGCCAGACCTTAAGCAGTCCAGAAATCACTTGTGTAGCAGAGACACTGCTTAAAACATGAAATCTCAGCATTTTGGGGAGCTCAGTTGAATGCTTTGTATAAATGATGAATATGTAGGGGTGTAGATGATGTAGCTTAGCATAACTTTTAGAATTAGTTCCCTACAGAATTAGGATGCAGACGTCCTAAAGCTTTCATTGCTGTGTTGGAAGTTCTGGTTCTGTTGGCTTGACTGGACATACAATCCCCAAAGGACTGAAAATGAAACATGCTGCCTGGAAGACCTGAATTTTCTTTAGCAAAAGGGCTGCTCAGTAATTTGCTTGAGGTAGTTGTAAGCGTTTGTCCTGGTTGAATTGCCAGCCTGTCTGTGCATTAGTCAGCCAGCATAATTTAAATTAAAAAAAATAAATTCTAGACTGTAAGACAAGGAAAGTTCTGTTGGCTTACAAAGCTGTCTTCTGTTCTTAGTATGTAATACAGGGTTTTAAATTGGAAAATGAGAGGTGATATTTTTTACTACTGGTTTTCACAGCTAGTTACAAGGAAAGGAGGGAGGCAAGGGCAATCTAGAGGTTGTCTTAAATTTATAAGGGTATTTGGGTACAATCAGATTTTTATTAAAAATAATCATAAATCTGACTTGTGTAAGTATTGGGAGAGGAAAGGATTAAACGTCAGCCAGTAAGATTGCATTGGCCTATCTAGGGTCTGTGCTGAGCTGGAGCATTTTGTTTTTGCACTTGTAACCCTGAGTTCTGTTATTCAGAGAATTACTAATCTCTTCAAAACTTCAGTGACTAGAATTTGGACCCCCTTTTTGTAAACACATGCATAAATGTATAAAAATACATAAATTGCCACTGAGCATTCTAGTTTCAGGCAATGGTTTCTCTATTGCTGTATAGTAACAAAGTATTGCCAGTATTAATAGATTATAAGATAGACCTTTAAAACTGCTGGTTAAAATAATGTAAGACTGCATACTCTACATTTAGTTACTATCTACACATTTATTTCTTTTGGTTTGATGTGTTTTTGTTTGTCCAACATTGGAACATTGGCTTTTTTGTCTGGAAACAAACCTGGGCACTTCAGGTGACCAAAGAATCAGAATCCCTTTGCTGTCACTGCCCCTCAGTCTGGAAGTGCAGTGGGCACTGCTTACAGGGCAAGTGTTAAGACTTGGGCTCCTGCCTGCTGCAGGGTGCTCTGCAATATCAAGGAATATTTTTATATTTTTTACAGGTTAAATCTGTAAACTTCAAAGGGAAGGGAAAGCTGTCAGTACTACAGCTTTCTGTCTTAGAAGGAATCTGAGTGCTTTGTGTGGTAGGTTTCCTTCAGATTTCACATGAAATGGAGATGCAGGTAATGAAAACCTGCAGGCTAGGGAAGCACATCAGAGTGCAATAGGTAACACCTGGGATCCTGGGAGAGGGGTGTGTTTACACTGATAAGCACAGTGACCATTAAAGGTGCATCTACACTGGGTTTACTTAGCTAAGTAGGTGTGATGAGAGTCGCTCCTTCTGCTTCAGGTGCTCGATTATGCTGCAGATGGCTTTGCTTGTCTCATGGTAACTGATGGGGCTTACATAAGCTTCTAGAAGGATAAGGACTTTAGGACTCCGCTGTGGAGTCCTGAAAATGGGATTGTTTTGAAGAAAGTATTACACATTTATCCTCTCCTTCTCTTGCCTGTAGAACAGTTGGGTCGGTATGCTCTACAACTTCATTATGAGGCATATATGTCCTGGAATCTTATAAATAATTTATCCTCTGCAAGTGACATACCTATCCTTGGTAACATCAAAAAGAGGGATATGTGATTAATCTGTTCCCAAGAAAACCTAAATATAATCTTAGTGGTAAATGTGTGACAGTAAAAATATGACTGAGTTGCAGTTAAGAATGTCTGCTGCTGTAAAATCTATGTATGCTGCTTGTAATATTACCATTTTTTTCCTACTTGAAGTCTAAGCTTTGTGTTCACTGATGAAAACGTTCTTTGAAATTAGTGGTAGCACTGAAAATGTATTTGCCTGAGGATAATGCAAAAATGTGTATAAATAAAAAAATAGGCACTAAAATAATAGATTTTTTTCTGTTTTCCAGTAAAATAAAACAAGGTCTCCTTCCCAGCTTAGAAGATCTGCTTTTCTATACTATTGCAGAAGGACAAGAAAAAATACCAGTTCATAAATTCATAACTGTAAGTTTACTGTTCCAAAGTGCTGTATGTATGCTAACTACTGCAAGGTTATTTTAATAATTTAAATGCAAGAATGCAAAGAAAGAATTTCTGTTGTACATGTTTATCTAGAAGGAATGTATTGTTCCCCCCAGTGATGTTTTTGTAATTAAGTAAGAGAATGAGTATATTCATGTTATTATTCACTTCTTTGATGTGCAAAAGAGTATGCTTGAAAGCAGCTGTGCCTGTGGCATAGCTCAGTAGTATTTGTGCTTGTGTAAAATCTAGTTGGACCACTGGATTTCAAATAACATTAATGTTTTGACATAAAATGCAGCCAAAATGGCCAAAGGAAATTGCTAAAGAATCAGTGAAGTGTCACAATGTCTCTGTTGATGATGCAGTGGCAGATCTCTTACAGTGTTAAATGCTGAGCAGTAGATAACTTGATTGTAATAACACATCTTTTCACTTATTAATTGCTGTTTTATTGTAACAGGCACTCAAATCTACAGGATTACGTACATCTGATCCTCGATTGAAAGAGTGCATGGATATGCTGAGACTGACTCTTCAGACTACTTCAGATGGTGTTATGCTGGACAAGGACCTTTTTAAAAAGTAAACTTTCTGTCAATTATGTACCTGTATAATTCTGAATGAATGCTATCTGTGTGTTACTGAGGGTGTCTTAAGGAGAGACATGAGGTATATAAATCGATTAGAAAGGGAGTCACACACACCCTCCTGATGCTCTTTTGATAAAAGTTGTTCTCAGATTTCAGGCAGCAGACAGGCTGTGTGATCTCCACAAGAGCTTAATGTGTCAGTGTTGTTTGCATGTGTGGCTGAGCCCATACTGCAGCTCCTGGTCAGGTGCCAAACAAAATTAATTGATGCAGCATGAAGTGTTTAGTATGATTACATAAAACTGCTCTCTCTGTACTGTCAGTTTTTAATCAGGAGTTCAGGATGCTGCTTCTGTGTGGCAAGATGTTCAGAAGGATGTATGTAATTCTCAAAGTGAGTGTGAGGAAAACAGTGACGTTAAATTTCAGGATAGGTGGGGGTGAGAGGGGTTAGCATTGCTGACATTGGTCTGTTTTGGAAAAGATCTGTGTGCTGTATTTTAGTGATGCTTTTGTTTGGTTATTTTTAGCAAAGTCTGTAGTCAGCTGGAAGTATAAGCACTGTTCACGTTGTCTTCTGCTCATTTCAAGCACCCTTCTTTGCTCCTCTGCTTTACAGCTTTTGTGTGCCAAAAGACTGGAAATGTTGAGCCTCTTAAATTTTGAAATGAAATTTTTAGACTATTTTTCTGTCTGCATTTTTATTCCATTTGCAGAGTAAATCATAATACCTAAAACTTTCTTGCACATACAATTTTCTAAGTACATATATATATATATATAATACATACATTTTATGTACACATAGGTATATAAAATATATACAGTATATGCTTATGCTATACTATGTATTGACATAGCTTATGTAAGCATAAATATAAATATAATTTTTTTGGAAATAGATTGAGAAAAAGTTAATGTCTGGATGTGAAACACAAAAGCCAGTCAACTCATCAGCAAATGGACATCAAACTCCATCAGCAGATGGACCTTTACCTTGCTTTGTTAAGGTCCTGCATGGACTAACTTTACTCCTGTGTTAAGTTCTAGACCAGGTCTTAATTTTTTAATTGTCAGCCGAGTAAGAACTCTAAATTGTTAGATTCAGAAACCTTCCTGGGTGCATGGATGCATTGGAAAGGAAATGCATTTGCTGTTATCTGTTATATTTGTACTAAAAGGCTTATTTGTCACAGTAAAGTGAATTATGTTTTAGGCAAGCGCTCTTCATTTGAAAAAGAATTGATTGCTAATTAGCAGGATTATCTTATGTTCTGTGTCACATCTCTGGGATTTGATCCTCTGTGTGAGCACAGTAGTCATTACTGTAACGATTTGTGGAAAGCTTACATGGTTGCTTCCTGTGTAGGAAGAGTTTTGAATGTGAATCTTGTTTCACATAGCAAGTTTTTCTCTGCAGCAACAGAGATGGTTCCTTTGTCACCTTTTTTTGGTGAATTAAAAACCCCTGAACTTCAGTTACCTGTTTCTTGTAGGGACACTGCATTTATTGTGAAGAGGCTTGCACAGGGTCCCTGTATTTTCTTCTATGAGTGTTTAAGGTGTGAAATATAATAATGTGTCTAGTCAGCTGTACTTACCTCAGGACTTGAAAGCTTCAGTTCCCAAAACATAGAAGTCAGGAGTGTAATTCTCCATTTGAATTTGAATCCAAAGCTGCCAGATCAAATAAAGTATCAAGATTAAGTGATCTGGAGTGGTGGTAGCATAAGTTTGACTAAATCAATCAAGGCCAGTAGAAATTACCTGTAAAATACACCAGCTCATGCACCTGTATTGTCTGTCATTCTGTATGCCTTTTTAGTGGTTCTAAACATTAGGCTGCAGTTCGACTAAAATTGCATTATTTTGAAGGTTTTTTGGCTTTACAGCACTCTCCACATTAGAAAGAATCTCCATATTACAGGCAAAGCAACTTGGAGTTTTAATCTTTCATCTGCAGAATTTCATTAAATGAAGATTTCTAGACTGCACATTTCAGAGAGAGTGTTGATAAATTAATGAATTAGCTGTTAATGTTGCATTTGTGTAGCATAATGTGGTCCTTGCAGGGTGAGACCAGGCTGCTGATGAAAGCAGTGCAACATGCTGCTTAGCTTGCTATCAGAATTTTTTTTCTTTCCTTTTTTTCCTTTTTGGTACTACTTAATATAATAGTACTCTGTTATAATAATAGTACTCAACAAATTCATCTGTTGTTAGATGAAACTTTAGGGCTGCTTTATGTAGGGAAGCAGTAATAAGCAATCTGAGTCAGAACTTGAAAAATAATAGATAAACCTAACAAGGTGGTAAAGGAAACAAAGTGATCCTAACTTTGTGCTAAAGAACGAAGATGCAATTTCCAAAACCCTCAAACTGTTGCTTTCAAAGTTGGTTATACAAGTCACGGACAGTTAATATTGATCATAAGACTTGCAGCCAAATCTTCCTAACCAAAATGTATCGGGAAAATTTATAGTTTGAAATTACATTTTTTAAAGCAGGGCAAGAAATACTTGGATTGGGATTTGGCAAGAGAGTTCTGGGGTTTTTTTCAGGCTGAGATTCTAAAGTTTGTTGAAATGGAAGAATGTAAAGTAGCACTTTTTAGAGTACCTATTCTGATCGCCACTAAACTATGTGAGAGATAAGGGCCAAGTTGTTCACAGTATTTGACTGTGGAAAGGTCTTTATTTATCAGTATAATTATTTACTTAATTATAATTATTTACTTTATTTATCAGTATAATTATTTACTTAAATTCCTCCCTATGATCTCTTCCTATTGCTCCACTTCTTCAGAGCCTGAGGCCAGCCATCTCCATAGAGTTACCTGGAACATAATTAGTTAATTACTTAGGTGGGAGGAGATGTCAGCTGCAGAATTTTAGAGGCTGTCTTAGCTCATGTCCTGCCTGCCTGAAAACTGTCAATCCTGTTTACTGTCCTGTTAAAGGGAGACCCAAGAACTCTGTTATTTTGTCTGTGCTCCTATTGTTCTGAATGCCCATCTAGATAACCTGAACCCTTGTATTTAATTTAGTCTATGAATTCATAGGATTTGTTTGGGTTAAGGTGTACCAGGATAAATACCCAGACAATGACCTTGGCAGAGCCTGGGAAAAATTGGTAACAATAAGTAAATATCCTTCACCAGCACAGCCATTTCTGTAGTGAGTTTTAATCCCTACATTAAAAGGATTGAACTGCTGAAGTGAGCATCATGGCCTTCGTGTAAATTTTAACTATGTAAATGCCCTTCTTGTTTCAGAAACATAATGTCATCTTAAGAGAACTGTATTTCAGTGCACACTGCCTTCTTGTTTTCCAGACTTTGCATAGAGTTGTTCTAAAAGGTTTGGGTGAACTTCAGATATTTGTTTTTTCTTATAGGAGGGCTTAATGCTGCCCAGATAGTACAGACAGTGTAGAAGTGCATCTGAAGTTTGAACCTAGTGCATGTTGTGTTGTTACTCCTTCTGCACACATAGCTGCCATCAGTGTTATTAATTACTTTTGAAAAGGGGTTTTGCACCTGGACTAGGTGACTGTAATTGGAAGCTGTTGGGAACAAAAGCAAACAGCAGTTTTTGCAAGATACAGAAAAAAATGACAGATTGCAACAAAAACAACTCAACTGCAGTTTTCACATAGGCTAAGAAAGCAGCGAGTTACAGCCTGCAGTTTGTAAGGTGACTGTACATCGGAAACTTCAGTTTCTCTTTCACTTTCAGAGAGGAGTGCTTATCAGCATTTGAAATGGATATCAGTGCAATTTAAGATAAAGTCCTCGAAGTAGGAGGAGTTTAAAGGCCTAGAAAAAGAGAGAGGATTCAAAGGGAAGATAATTCGTAGCATGTGCCTAGATGTTCTTTACTTTCCATTTGCCTGCGGTAATAGTATGTGCCTGCTTCTGTCAACAGTGGCAGAAGGCACGGTGTGAAGGTGTTAACTGTTTGTTTGCTGTCAAACCTGCCTTTGTCCTCCTTGCCCTGGATGGGGCTGTTAATGCCTTTTATCAGGTCGTATTTCAACTGACTTGATAATGGCTGCCAATTGCTCTCCTCTCTCACCCACAGCACACCGCTTTGAGCATGTCTCAGTTTGTGTTTTCATCCTTCCTTCTGTTTGTCCTAGATAAGTCTCTTCCTTTTTACCTCATCGTTTTTTCGCTGTCCCAGATGGGCTGACGTTCAGAGGGTGTGGCCGATAGTGTAACTGTGTTTTCTGGGCTAAAAGGCAACAGAGATTCCTTGAGTACTGGGGATTTGAAACAAGAAACTTGCAGTATGGCTCACTATTAACTTTTGCTTAGTGCAGGAGATGTTATCAAGTTTTTCCACAGGGTTTTGTCCTTATTAAGAGTGGAATCACATTCCAGTTCGGTCTGTTGGCAGAGTTCGCACCTCAGTTAGTGGTGAAAGGGTGAAATGAGTGAGAGAAAGCAACCCTGAACCTCCCAAGTCTGATTTGTTAGAACCTTTTTTAGACAAGGACTGGGTTAGATAAACTTCAGATAATTTGATCCCAAGAATTGGGTGCTTTAGATCCCTTTTGCAAGGTGAGGTGCTACTTGAAGGCAGATTGGTAATACCTTGCAGTTGAAACTTCAGAAGAGAGCTTTAAGTAGAAAGGAATAAAAAGGCATGCAGTAAAGCTATTACAACTAATTTTAAAAAATGGAGTGGCAAATTGGAAAAGTAATATAGACTCCTCCTCTTAGGCATGTAGCTTCAAGGGACTGAAGGTCCTAATTAAATTACGTGTAATTGCTTTTTCACGCTACATTGTCCAAGTACTAATAAATGTTTTTAACTTTTTGCAGGTGTGTACAGAGTAATATTGTGTTGCTTACTCAAGCTTTCAGAAGGAAGTTTGTCATTCCAGATTTTATGTCGTTTACTTCCCATATTGATGAGCTATATGAAAGTGCTAAAAAACAATCTGGAGGAAAGGTAATCTCTGTGTAAATTCAACTTCAAACTTCTGTAGATTTTCAGTATTAACCAAATGCATAATTTGTTAAGTAGACAGGTTTTTCTTAACATTTTTTGCAAAATTAAACCGGTAACTTGATGATCGAGTTTTGAAATTCAGTTATGCCTGCACTGTGTAAACTGTGTTAGAAACAAAGTTCACAGCCTCTAAGAATCTTGTAGCATTTTGATGTTGGAATATGAAAAGAGCATTATTCTTTCTTGATATTACATAAACTATAAAGCTGTTGAATAATTTATCAGACTACACTTAGGCTATAGAAAAATTATGCAGCTCTACACATCTGTCTGGATTGTGTAATGAAAATAATTGTTAATACTGCACATTAGTTAGTAAATAAAATTTACTTTCATGCTTATTTTGCATATGATAGTTGAAAAATCCCAGACTGTGTTACAAACTAAAAATTTTATATTACTTGAAAATGATGGACATGCTGTTATACAGAACACAGATACCTCTCTGAATATGCTGAAAATTTTACTTAGAAAAATGTTTTATTTGATAATGATCTAGTGAATATAATAATTTCTAATGAAATTTTAGGTATATCAAGTGATAATTTATAGAATAAATCAGTTGTACCTTTATGTATAGAATAAATCAGTTGTACCTTTATGTATAGAATAAATCAGTTGAACTTTGGTATTTATTTTAATAATTGTAGAGTTAAGTATTTTGGATATTGTAATGTGTGTCTGTTTCACACTGTGATAGGTTGCTGACTATATTCCACAACTGGCCAAGTTCAGCCCCGATTTGTGGGGGGTGTCACTTTGCACCGTGGATGGACAGAGGTATATTTTAACTTCCACATTTTGTAACTTCTGTATTTTGTTCTTGGAGTAGTTGAAGGAAAGATAGAGGCAATGCTTCTGTAGCAGTAATATTTGTAAGTTGAAAAGCTTTGTCTAACAGTACCTGTGCATCAAGCTGTATAACTTTCTGTGTAGGTCACAATGTACTTAAGTGTTAGCTCCTTCTCTGCATTTTAATGTTTTTACTGTAACATTGTTATATAATCTGTGTGTCACTGAAAAAATGCGGATTCATGTTCTTTAAAAAGAAAAAGATGATGTGGGAACTGGACAGAGCTGAATACAATTTTGCTTTTCAGGTTTCTCAAGCTTTCCCCTGTAAGGGTGTCTGTAGATCTTAGATCTGGTCAGAGTGATTTTATTTTTCTCAGTATCAGTAACTCAGAGTAGCAGAGACAGTAAGGAGCCTAGATGCAAAGGGATACCTTGCACCATCTAGCTGAGAAGTAACATGAGCTCTGTGTCTCCCTTTGTGAGTACACAATGCAAGGTGCTCATCAGCTCTGCTGACCTGCAGTTTGCTGTGCTCCTGCTGCAGGTTCTGGAAACTTCAATTTTTAGGTGTGTTGTTTGTGAATGGGGCATTCCTGAGAGCATCAGACTTGCTTCTGGTGACTGTGGCTTGGAGTTCATTTTGGAGTTCATCTTGCCATGATCTGTTGAGATCCATATGTTTGCTTATAATTAGCCATATGTTCTGTAATCTCAGGGGAGGAGCTGTAAAAGTAAGCAGAAGTATTTCTTTTTATCTCCCTGTTAAGGTGTCTGAATTAGAATCTATTAATAGTAAAAAACCTTATACTTTAAATTGACATTTTGCTTTGTTTTGGATATTATGTGCTAATGAAAGTTCTTATAATGCTAATTTTTGTAATGCTTAATGTTGTGTAATGTTAGCTTTTATAATGCCAAAATGGTATTGTGATTTTCACTGAAGCCTTCTAGTGTTTTCTGCAAAGAACAGAAGCAAATCCAAGCCTTTTGCTCTCTAGATGTGGCATATGCTGCTTGCATGAGTCACTCTTTGGTGCAGTCTGACATAGATGCTGAAAGTAAACTTTCCAAAAGATAGCATGTAATAAGTGCTATATCTTTGCCATTATTAAAGGAAATGTAAATATGGCCATTTGATGATTGTTCTCAAATGGCAGAAGCAAGCTATATCTCATCTTTGTTTATATAGACATAAATCAGTATAGTGGCTCTATCTGGGTCAGCTGTACCCTGCTGAATATGTAGGTTGCAGTTGAGTAGGATAAGTGTAAGACTAGAGCTTTGAGGTGATTTTTGCTCTGGTACAAACCCATTTCTGAACTTTGTTTTAATTTTGTTATCTCTGCAGTAGTCAGCAACTGACTTTGTTATTCTTGGCTTATGGAGTCAGTTGCTGACACCTCTAAATCTCATCATTATATTCTTTAAAATCAGACTTAGTAATAATATACTTTGGCTTTTTGGGATGTTTTTGTTAATAGTCCTTGTATGTTGAAGGATAGATGAAGCATTTAACACTCTACTGCCACAGCTGACAAACAGGAAATTTCAAGGCTGTTCATCTGTGTTTTCCCAGGCATTCTGTGGGTGATACCAAAGTTCCATTTTGTCTCCAGTCCTGTGTGAAACCTTTGAAATATGCGATTGCTGTCAATGATCTTGGCACAGAGTATGTGCACAGATATGTTGGTAAAGAGCCCAGTGGATTGAGATTCAACAAATTGTTCCTGAATGAAGATGGTAAGAGATACATTATACTTAATAATGCAAATACTCAGGTTTAGAAAATTAGGAGGCAAGCCTACACAGTTTTTTCAGTCTTTTTGGTTTTACTGTATCCTCTTAAGTATTATATTTATATATTTTGTCTTATTATTAGGCAGTGTCCCAGAATATTTTGCTATCAGCAAGGTATACTTGGTCTCTGTTAGTCACTTTTGCCTCATTTAGAATGCTAGTGAAAGATGTTTTATTGCTTCTGTTCTATTTGCTAGTTACTGAGCTGTAGGAAAACCCAAACAGTGCAGGCATTTGAAATTTGTTTAGTTGAGGTGGTAGCAAGAGTTCTAGGTTTCTGTAAAATGGTGGTGAAAGAATCAAAAATGTTAAATTGATTTTTAAAAAACATATCACTTGTCAGCCTTCTGAGAAGCAGGTGCTGGTGCCAAAGGCCAGCACTGACTAGTTTCCAGAAGGCAAAATCTTCCCACAGTTTATTCTAAATGGAATTTGGCTACTGATTCAAAACAATGTGTTTATTTTTTTCCCTGTGGCAGGATTATTTTAGCAAGAATTTCTCCTACAGCACTTACCTAGATTATTTATTTTTCATATTATATTATTTTTTAAGCATGGAAATGTTTTTTTTTTTTTTTAATTTTATGGGAAAATTTTGATAAAGATGACTCATGTAGCCTTAGAGGAAATACTGGATGTTATCTCTGAAACACAAATGTTCTTCTAGTGGGTCTGTCTCAGTAAAAGAACAGGCAATGTTTCTGTTGCCATGGTATTGCAATTAATATTTAATTACCAGCATAAGGCTTGGATGGCGTTTTTGTCAAGGGCTGTATTGAATTCTGACTTAAATATCTGTAGTATTAATATATTAGTGATACCTAATTATATCTATTATGTTTTAAATAAATGCAAATGATTTATATAAAAATTATTTATTTATACCTTAAAATCCTCTTTCCATACATAAAATTAAAATATGTCTTTGCAATTTATTTCTTCTCTTTTATTATGTTAGTAGGAATACATTGCTAAGAAAGGATTAAGCATTTTGTCAAGTTATGCCATCTTGTTTTTGCTTTCCTATTTTTCCAAATACAGTGTTGTACAGTGTGAAGACTTGTCTTTCATATCCTACAAAAGCTCTACTACAAAAAAAGCTTTGATGGTGCTGAAAATTGCCCCTTAATTCCTTTGAACTAATATAGGTGTTCTATATTTTCTCTTTTTAATAACATGACAAAGTGTAGTAATTATTTTCTTCTTTTATTGCTACTTTTAAAGTTGAACTATTGGAGAAGATGAATTGGGGGGCTGTGATCTTTTCCATTACTGTTATACTTCAAGAGTGTTTATAAGGCTGTTATACATAAGAGGATTTGGACAATTGAAGTTTTGACCAATGAACATGAACTTAATAGAGAAGACTTAATTGACATGATAGAAAATTGTGTTTTTAAGTATGTACTTCTGTGGCTGATTAGAGAAAAAAAATGCTGGAACTGACCTCCTTTACAGATGGCCTCTTTTACAGTCCTTAAGAAAAGACTAAAACAGAAAGTAGAAGTCTAATAAATAGAAACATTTCAGTAATAGTGAGAGAAAGGGAGGTTGAGTTTCTCCAAGTAAAGGAGGAGGAGGGAAGAGAAGGATTTAAAAGGTTAAATCTACACTTGTAGATTTAAACCACTGTATGAACTTCAGATATGCAGAGTATTTGTGAGTTTGAACATCCATAAATACTTTGAAGACGAAATTTGAAAATTAAAAAAAAAAGTATTTAATCTATTTACTTTCTAAATATTCAGACACAGTTAGATTTTATGTTTGTAATCCAGATTTTATGAAGTGATACACAGGTGTTTGAAAACTGTTCATGCATCTGAAGGTGTTTTTTCTATACTAACTATATGGAAGATTGCTAAAACAGGATATTCTTGCATTTCATTGTTTACTAGTATTGAGATTCAAGCTGGAAAGAATGAAGAATATTTTAAGACAGTTATAAATTATAGCTAAAAATGCCAACTTACAACAAAAAGCTGTTGCTGTGTTTTGAGTGTGATCTGTGCTGTGTGATGGAAATTTGGAAGCTTCTGCATGCTTATGAATATTGACTTTTAAAACTTGTTTTTGAAGATTGATAGTCATAGATAGCTAAGTGCCATTGACCATTGTGCAGTTTTTGAATCAGTATTTTTTCAGATTTTGGAGGTAAAAGAACAGCAAATAAAGAGTTCAAACCTGTCATGGTATTAATGTACTGAGAATTGTTTGAAGTTTTCAGATACCACAAGCCCAAAAGTCAACGTCCTAGTTAAAAGGCACATCAAAAATGTTAGTTATAAAAGAGAAGGGTAATATGTGGAAGGTAGATGATATGGGAAAAGTAAGATGGGTGATGAGAGGTTTTTTGAGAAAAAGGAGATACAAAAGCACGTGATTTATTCAGCAGCCAAGAACAACTTGGGAATGCAAAGATACTGTTAATATGGAGATCAGTGAGGAAAAAGGAAAATAGAAGTGTAGCAGGTATGTGCAAGTCAGCTATGAAGTAAGCTAAATTCTTAAATGAGAGGATTTGTAATTTTCAAGAAAAGAAATGATACCAAACCAAAAAAAAAAATATTACTGGATTATTAAGTAGCATAAGGCTGAGTGTGTTCTAAGCTGTAAAATATTGTGCTTATAATGGTAAAATATTGTGTATAGTGTTGGATGACAGTATTTTTAAAAGGTTTAATATTATATAATTGCTATTCTGTAATAGTAGCTTCTCAGTCATACTTAAATCTAGAATAGTTTTTCACTTAGGCACCTCACTGGTTTTGTTTGACAAACATGTCTTGGAATATATTTGTAATTGAAAACTTTATTTCACAGACAGGCCTCATAACCCTATGGTGAATGCTGGAGCAATTGTGATCACATCTTTAATCAAGGTAAAAAGTTAATTTTTAGTTTCTCTCTGAGTATTTTAGTAGAATGTAGAAAAAATGTTTTGTGCACATTATAAACTATATTTGATTTTTGTCTGCAGTATCTGGTGGCACTTTACTCATTGGCAGGTAGACAAACTGATATTTTGGGAATTGTAACGCTTCCAAATGAATGCAATGTTAGAATGGCAGTTTCTAACAAGTATCAGTGCATCTGAAAAACTCTTTTTCCTTGATGGTATTAGATTTGTTTCCTTCTTTAGCTGCACAACACTTGATATTCTCTTGAGAGTGTTGCCTTCTACTTGATAATTGCTGAGGAAGTATATTTCTCAGGAATATACTTTCTAGAACTCAGAAGTACATTTCTGAGTGTCTAAGTGCTCTTAAAGAGCATAAAGTTACAAGAGTATTTCTTGCAGTGCAGAAGAAATGGAAGATGCTGTAATTTGTACAGGAGCAATCTGCTATATCTGAATGTCAGTCTTATGTTGAATTTGTGTGTCATTAACATCCTGCACCACTAAATTATGCTGAGCTTCTATGGTACATAGTTGCTTTTGGGATGTAAGTGTGCTTTCATAAACAAGAGTGTTTGAAAAGAGGAGCTTATTTTGCCAAGCACACCAGGTCTGAATGACTTTACATCTTCAGTCCATAATCTTGATACTTTTGGAAAGCTCTATTTTATGTTTTTCCTAGAACAGCTGTATAAATGTCTCGAAGTTGTTAATGGTATAAACTCCATGTAATGTTAATGCTTGCCTGATACTTGACTTGTATTTTCTGCTGGTTTCAGTAGCCATAGGTAGAAAAAATTATTTTTTTTCCCTAAGGGTACCTGCATAGAGTTCTGGGGAACATGTCAGTTCCCTGGAATTTTTGAGTTGTGAACTTGATACTGTTACTTCAGAGGTCTGAAAGTCTTGTTTACAATCTGTTTCTTGGTTGCATTTCCAAGTCCATTAGCTATAGTGTGTTTCCTACCCCCTATTTCCAAAAGGTTGATTTTAAAATTACTTAGATCATGATTTTCTGTTATTTTATATTTAAAGAAGGTGTAAGAACAACTGCTTAAAGACATTTATCTTTGATAGCTGTAGGTGAAAGAAAATGGCCTTAAGTATGACAGGTAAATTTATTCACATTTAATATTTTTTAAAGGTTGACTGAGCATTGAAATTCACTTGGATAATAGTGAATTTTAAAATCTGACTTAACACATTTGTCTGAAATGTTAAAATGTTAGTCCAACTCCAACTTGCCCTACTGATCATAAGGCAAAACAAAAGCCTGTGCCTCTTGTAGAAGGCACGTAGTTCTTGATAAATGGTGTACTTCTGAATAGATAACATGGATTTGTTTAATGCATGCAACTGTGCTATTTGTTAGAAGGATTGGGGATTGGTTTTGCTGGGTTGTTTTTTTTTAACTTTTATTTGGGTTTTCTCTGTAATGTTTTATAAAGAGTATTGCATTGCACTAACGTTTCTGCATGTGGTGACTGCACGTCTGGACTCGTATCTTACTTATCACACCATTATTTGTTCTCAGTGTGATTAAAATGTAGATTTTCTGTACTGCTTTCACTAAGATCCCATTTATCATTTGAATAACTAACCAAGCTAAATATATTCTGAAGGCAATTATATAGAGGGTCACCAGTACAAAACTACTTATTAGTTGTAATTTTTGTGAAGTAACTTCTTTACAATCTGCAACTTAACATTATTGCTACTAACCAGTGAAATACATAATTCACATTTGTATTTGATCTAATATCAAACTTACCTTTTTTTTCTGAAAAAGGTGGCTTCATTAACTCATGTTTTGCCCTCAATTCCTCTGCATTTATTCATTTTATTTAAGGTGTTACTTACATGTCTTGAAAACAGTGTATGGCTCTTAAAGTACAAGAAAATTTAAATTCACTGTGCATTGCAGATTTATCTAACTATAGCATGTTAATAACCACAGGGAGATTGTTGCTGTATTTCATGGTTAGGAATGCTTTTACCTCCTTTGAGATTCATTATCTCTCTCTGAGAAATGGATCTAAGAACTCTTTCAGTGTTCTCACACATTGTACACATTGAGTTGAGCAGCTATTAGTAGATGTGATCTTGCACCCAGCTGTCCTTGGAGCCTGGCACAGATTATGACTGTGGATGAGGGATGATGCTTGGAGTAATCTCTATCAGAATATATTAACCTGCAATATGTTAACATTTTAGAGTTAAAAAAAGCTCTTGGAATCACATACCCAGCAGTTCTGAGTAGTGTCAGAATTTGTTGTTCCTGCCTTGGAACAGATCAGGGAGCTAAACTATAGTGTTACATTGTCTTTGCAATCCATAATAATAAATAATTAGGGGTATGTGCATGTTAAGTGACAGGTTTGTTTGAGTTGCTTTGGCATGGCTGTGTCCTACTCCTGCCATCTTAAGTGATTTTCCAACTGCCCTGTGTTTGGGACTATGCTGTATTTACATTTTGGTGCCTTAACCCCTGCCCCTGTTCTAATTGTACATCCATTACACTCCACAGACTGTTCCAGCAGTTCAAAGCATGTGTCTACAGTAAAAATGCTTTAGCAAAAGGACATCCTGCAGGTCACTTTTAATGAAATAAAGTTTAAAAAAAACTCGCTGAGAACCTTTTCCCTTGTTGATAATTGTACAGCCATTTGCCTGTATTACTAGTTCTATAAATGACATAGTTACAACAATTTTCAAATAATTTTTATCAGAAGAAAATTGTAGTGACAATTACAGGAGTTTATGGAAAAGTGGTATGAGATAAAACAGTATTTTTTATCATGTCTCCAAGGAAATATAAGTGCTTGAAAGAAGGTGATTCAACTCCTGTATGGATTTAGTACAGATCCAGTGCAGCTTTCTGTACATCACATTGGCTGGGAAAAGTCTTTATTGCCTGTAGTATGGATAGATTTTACTGCTTTGATCTCTTTAAGTTTTCTTAAACCTAAACTCAATTCTCAAAGCTTGTTAACTCCAGGAATATCAGTGGTTTTGTCAGGAACTTCCCACTTCCACATTACCTTTTCTGACTGTCACATTAGAAGCACAGGTGAGAGGAAGAGGAAGGGTTTAGATAGAAATATGTGGAAGAAGGCAGATGGCAGTGGGTGGAATCACCAGAGGACAATGGATTAATATTAAATATTTTTTATTGTATGCTTTAACATTCCATATGTAGATAAAAGTTTTCCTAACCTAACAGCAAAGGTTCAGGCAAATACAGCATCGTTAGATGATCTAAGTGCTGGTAGCCACATGCAGGACCTTTTTTAGGAGTGGAATGCTCATTGAAGGGAGGTGTGCTGTGGTCTTGGATTATATGGGAAGCATTTAGACATGTTGGCAATAGCAAAATTCATAGTTTTTGCAAAAAACTTGGTGTACTAAAAATGAAAAGGCTGATCTTTCTGACCTTTAAAAAACCTTAGTTCAGAGGAAGCTTATTTTATTTTGTATAAAACATGAAGAGGGTTGTGATACATTTAAGAACTTGCTAAATACGCTGATAAATCACAAAGTAAATGAGGCAAAGAGTGGTAGAAAAAACGTGTCTAGCTGTGCCAAGGGTCTGTTTGCTGTCAGGATTCAGGTATTAGGAAACCTATGCAGTTACAGTTCAATACTTGAGATGTGGGAAAATGCATGGTTTATTTGACAATACAATTACAATGAATAGTACTGATTTAGCTTAATTGCTTTATGCTGTCACTGGAGTTATCCTTCCCGAGAGGCTGATGTGTGAATGTGCATACAAACCACTTTACAATGTGTTGGTGTTGTGATCTTCTCTGCCAGATACTTGTCTTCACTTTGGTGACATTCCCTCTCTTCCTAGATTACTGATTTTCTTACGGTAACTATTTGGGATAGAACTTACATCCATGTTCTTCTCCACTTTTTGTTAAAACTCAAGTATATTGGATGTTATCTGACATAGAATATGTAGTGGATTCTGTGAAATAACATGTGTTAAGTGATCACACGTGCACAGAAGTGAAGGATACAAAAAAAAATCTTGCAGGTGTTTGAAATTTTGATAGTGTTGGACTTAGGTCAAATACTGTCTGTCACAGTGTACTCTCAAGTATTTCAGAGCTGAAAATGATGCACTAAACTGCAGACACAGAACAGGACCATCTTAACAAATGAAATATAAAAAGTGTGTAAACAGAGAAAGCTAAAATAAAGACATTAGTAGTTAACTTCATGAAAAATGCAGACGCGTTTTAAAAAAAGTTTTATCGCACTCTGATGTAGAATTATGATTTTTTTTGTTTCTGGATATTTTCATCACAGTATAGTGTTAGATTATAAATTTGGCTTTAAATATTGCAGAAATTAATTTTTAATTTATTTTCTATTATTAGAAGATTATGAACTTCTCATGGTGCAGGTGTATTTATTAGTTTTGCTTAGGTTCAAAATCGAGAAGTTGCTTTAACGAGAGACACGTGGTAAGAGCTTATATGTTCTAATCATAGAAACAGTGTTGATCAGTGAAAAGTGGCTAATATTAACTACTTCTCTAATAAATTTTGCCTAATTCTGTTGTTGCAAGCTCTGGTAAGTATCCATGGGTCTCTCTTTCCTATGTAGACATGTAGCTTTTGCAACTGTTTATATGTTTTAGTAGAAATACAAGTAATACAGTACAAGTACCTTTTTTAGAAAAAAAAAAAGGGAAGATCACTAAAACCTGACACAGTCAAAAAATTCAAATTTATGATTGACAGCCATAGTGTCCATTGGGGTTTTAAGTGTTTACAAAATTGTATTGAGCTGTCTTCTGAAAGTTTGAATTTTCTGCCTATCAAACTGCTTCAGTCTTAACATTGTAAATTTAATTTTGTATTCATTTAGAAGTGTTTTTTCATATGCATATACACACAAGCATGTATAAGTGTGTATATGAACATGTTCCAGTAAATGTACAAAGTGTTTGTGGAGTTTAGTGCATGGAATGTTTTCTTTGGTGTTCTAGACAGGTTGAATTGCATCTGAACCTTAAAAATTCTGTTTAAGAAATGTTGTGCCCCCAAACTCATAGGTTTTTACAGTCAAGCTTAAAATAAGAAACACTTGTGGAAGAACAGAAGTTCCCTTGTCCCTTTATATTTGTTTAAATTATGATGGAAAAGCTGCTCAGTACTCTGAATGTTAGGATTTTATATTTGCAATTGAATTTTAATCATAGAATGTGTGTTGCCACTGTGTCTCTCCAGCTTTTTAGGAGGAGCAGGACACCTCTGTCAGCTGCTGGAAGAGGGGAAATAATCTGTTGGGGTTTTTAGCCATCATGCGTATGGAAGCAGAGTTTCTCACTTCAGTGACGTGTTGTAGTAAATCCCTGCTGAGGTTGTGATCATGTGGTTGCTTCAGCAAATAGTTCAGGTGTATGAGCAGTCTGGTTTCAGTGACAATGCTTTTGTGTGTGATGTGAAATACCTCTACAAGTGCGTGGAACATCAAGGACTAAAAACTCATCATCTGGCTTAGTGTGCAGAAGATTTGCTTCCCAAAATACGAGTTTAGTTGGGAAGTTTAAAAGGAACTTAACTTTTTTTATAAGAAGTCAATGTGGAAAAAGTTTGCATTGAGTCTTTTGCCCACCAATTTTATGTGCTGCTGGTAAAGCCATGTTTTTGTTGAGGGAATATTTTTTCCACTGGGCAGAACAAAAAAGTAAAGTATTATGTATTTATATTTTTGCAGAAAGCATGATCCCTTTCTCCCTCTTTTCTTTTTTTTTTTAACAAAAGAACCTGTTTCAATTTATTATACATGTCTAACCATACAATTATCAATCCAGCATCCCATAACTAATGCTGACCCACTTTCCCAGAAAAAGATGTTCATTGTGCATTTGAAAGGTTAAAAAGGTTTTTGTGGTTTAAATGTTGTTACATATTTTACAGCATTAGGATCTATGGAATATTTTGACAACTGCAACAGTTCAATGAAGTTGGTAATTTCTTCTTTTAATTATTTTTCATTGAACAGATTTGGAGTTAAATTTTTAAGATTTGTGTTCTGGTATATTATACAGGAACATTTTGATAAAATGTGTCATGCATTTTTTATCTAATTGCAAATTAGCTAGAGTTTATTGCCTTTAGGAGTGAGGTTGTTAGCCTTTAAACATAAGGTAACCACTGGCACATAATTTTGAGAGAACAGTGTGGTGCTCCTTTCACCAGTGATTGTACGTGTGTGTCTGCACATCCTCCTGTAGATGAGCTGAAGCATGGGCTTCCAAGATTATCTGCAACACCCTAATCCACATACAGAGTGGGAAATGAGACTGGCTTTATGCATTTAATTAAGTAAAATACTGGTTGATATAAAGCTTCTGTTTTTTCCACTTTCTTCCCCATCCCCACACTAAACACAGTGCAAGTAGCGTCTTGAATTGTTTGAGATTTGTTAGTCTTGTTATTCTAAATAGAATGTCTTTAATATTAAAATCCTGTATTAAAATATCTTCTCCAGATACATTGTTCCACTTGTGTATGTGATGCCATTGGTTTTTAAACTTCCTCCAAAAATTCTACTTGGCTACTTAAAAAAAAATTAAAACTCCCCCCAGTGGACCCCGTGCTATCTTTTACCTCCCAGTCCTCTTTGAATTTCTTTGTATAGGAATTTGTGAAAGGTCACCTATCAGAGACCTCTAAAAATTAATGTCTTTAACTGGCAGCTACTAAATTTGAGAATGTTCTTGAACAAGGAAGGAAAAAAAAATCCTCAAAATAACAACCCCTCATCCTCCCTGAAAAACCCAAATCAAGCCCACCCTAAGAATTAAGTTCCACTGTCATCCTTATTAAGTTGGATTTAGATTTTCCTGTACATTGTTAGCACAATGATGTGCCCTATAATGGAAAATTCTGTTTTTCTAGCTGTTCAACAATTATTAATAGGTAGGACATTATTCAGATATTTTTAAATTATTTGCATTTATTTTCATAGTTAGGGATAACACTTCATTTTAAGTCTTCAGTCTAAATTCTTAGTATGGGCGCTGGCCGTGGAAATATTTTAACTTAAGTAGCCTGAACCTCCCTATGCTCAGCTCTGTTGGTAATTTGAGAATACCTTTGCCTTACTAATCTATAAAAAGTTAGTGTTTTTACTGTAATTATCCTGTTTGTAGTTACTTTTGTATGTTTTTGCTTTAGCTACTGCATTTACTTATGCTAAGCATGTAAAGTTGAATAGAGAGCACTTAAAATAAAGCATACCTTTTCCAATTTAAATTAATCTCCAGCATACAGGTGTTTAAGATGCATAGTATTATTTAAATGATAATTAAAGATTTACTTATCTAACATGTAAATTTTTTCATTAATTTATGAAGTGATTGTAGTACCTTATTCTTAATTAGACTCATACCTTAGTTATTTGCATTAAAATCCTAATACTGTTAAGTGAACTAACTTTGCTCCTTTGTTAACAATTTTTGTAAATTATTTTTCTTTTCTTGCAGCAAGGAGCAAATAACGCAGAAAAATTTGACTACGTAAGTTAACATTTTAACTTCTCCTTTTAAACTAACTTCAGTGATAAAAGTTTCAAGATGGCAAGGGAATTGAAAGTGAAATTTTAGTCATAGCCTGGGCTTTATCTTTGTAGATGTACTTCGTTGCTTAAACATTTAGTTATTTGTATTGCATTTCTAAAATGGTGTTGCAAGATTTAGGGTAAGGCTGGGTTGAAAGTTCATAACCTTTTTGTGTGTAAAAATATTGCTTTTCTTTGTCTTTGTCTCTGCCAGGTGATGCAGTTCATGAATAAAATGGCTGGTAATGAGTATGTTGGATTCAGTAATGCTACGTAAGTATTTTTTATTCACTTAGTAAGGTTAGGTGGAAAGTGGTTCAACTGATAACTGATATTTTGAGCCTATGAGAAATTCAGTTATTTACATTTCAACCAGCATTTCATCCCTTTTATTGGAGAGTGTCTTTCACTTAACAATTTACAACTAAAGTTGTGCATGTCTCTGACATCAGTGTGGCTAAATTTCACCTAAAAGTGTTGGTTACCTCTTTGAAAATGTCATTATTCTGTCTTAGTGCTCTGTTGGTGCTATGGCAATGAGAGCTGTAAGTGCAACTCTTCTCTTCCTGGCATTCATATTAAAAATTAAACTCTGCATGTTGGTGGCTGCATATCAAATATTTAGGAGGTATAGTTGATACAACTGGGACTTCTACTTTTTTATTTTGCATATTTAAATTCTTTTCTCAAACAAACAGTTCCCCTCATAAACTCAGTGTATAGCATTCCAAAAATCTTGAGAGCTTTTTCAGGCAGCACAGGGTAAATTATGAAGATTCCCTTTAGCAGAGTTGTTTCCAGTGCATGTGCAGAGGTGTTTTCCTGAGCTTTATTTCAGTAAAAGGTGTGTACTGCAGGAGGAACCGGGCAGGAGTTCCTCCTTTAGGCTTCATCCTTTGCTCTGTCATCCCAGTGAGGAGTGCAGCCTTTGTCTGAGCTGCTGTGTGATCCTCACATTCCTGTGCTTTGGGCAGGGAATAGTGACCCTTCCAGTGTCCCAGTGTGGGATGGTCCATCCCACTCTGGCCTATCCAGAAATGCTTCCAGGATGAGGATTTTACCTTCCTTTGCCTTCTCTCCAGGTCAGCTTGTGTTGTGTAGGTAACCAGTACTGTGTGTATTTGGACGTCAGTGCTGATTCACTCCAGCTGGGTGAACTGGGATGAGCTGCTGTGGCCACTTCTGTCCCATTAGTAGAATAGTTGTGTTCAGAAGTGATGGATCCTTTACATGGAATTTTACTGAATTACTTTATATATCTTGAGTTCAGCGATTTTGGGGGTTTTTTGGAAAGTCTGACATGTTGCCTTGTCTTTTTTTTTTTTTTTCTTTTTTTCTCTTTTAGGTTCCAGTCTGAAAGAGAGAGCGGAGATAGAAACTTTGCAATTGGCTATTACTTGAAAGAAAAAAAGGTTAATTTTTTTTTATCTTAAGTGTATTTTGAAGATGATTTGCTGAGTTTTATTTGTAATATGTGAAGCCTTTTAATTTATGTACAGTATGGCACAAATTCATACTGGACATGTCTTACCCGTGTTATTCAAATGCTAATGTTTAAAAAGCGTGATATTTATGCCATTCTTATAAAATACCTCTAATATTTTTCTGTAACATAGCCATGGCAATTTGTTTTCTTTGTTGTAGAAAGTGTAATTTGTGCTATAGAGGTGACTTTATAAAACTCCTGGATGCATTTTTCCATTTGCTTATGTAAAGATGTTGAAAACTATACTGGAAAACATTTTATTACCTAGTTTATTGATATTGCTGCACTGTGTTATTTTTAAGTCTGATGTCATTAAGTATTTCTACTTACTACATTTGAATATTTATATTAAAATACACCTAATGCTTAGTATGCTGACAACAGTATAGTTAAAGGTATGTCTATCTAAAAGTGATACTTAAAAAAAAATAATCATTTTCTCTAAAGACTCTTTCTTTTTCTTCCTCAGTGCTTTCCTGAAGGCACGGATATGGTTGCTATACTAGACTTCTATTTTCAGGTAACTGACTTTAAAATTGAGACTCAGCATAGGCTTAGAATTGCTATTATAAGCAGTAGAAGCTGATTTGTGCCTAGACATGGAGGCTTTAATGACATGCAGTTAAATGTCAGCTTCTGTTTAACTCTGGAAATGACAGATGCATGTGTGATGTATCCAGATTTGCTTTTGTTTAGGTGATCTACTCAGGTGTCTTTGTTGCTAATACAAACTAGCAATAGCCTTTAAACCACTTGAAGTTAGAAGCTTGAAATGTCTTGTATTACCTCAGTGAGTTTGACAAAACACTTCCTCTTTGGGTAGCTGCTTCTTACGGTGCTGTGGAGTAGTTTAACCTCTGTGGCTGGAGAGTGCATGCTGAGCTGTAGGCTTGAGGGAGTGCTACAAGGGAAGGAGGGGGAATATCACCTCCTTTTGGTTTCATTCAATGCTTTTGAGTAAGAATATATATATATTTTTCCCTCCCTCCTTTTTTTTTTCTTTTTCACTTTCAGCAAGTTATTTACAGCTGTCACAAAATGAGAACTTGCAAGTGTGAGGTATTTCCTCAGTAAGAGTTTCCTAATGTTCAAATGCTCACAACTCAGCCCTGTTGTGTAGAGTTCTCAAGAGGCAGTTCAAGTTGTGTTACTGATTCACTTCATCTGGGAGAGTTTAAAAAAAGAAATACAGAGTTCTCAAAATCTGTTTTTGACTTGGAGATTCGCTGTTACTTATGCAAATTGTAAGGCATTATTTTCAAAATGCGAATTTTGAGTTTTTTGTGTGGGGATGCACCTGCTCTCTTATGTTTAGATTGGATGAGTGTTTATGAAGTAAGGTATGTGTGATTAGGTGTAGTTGACCTCCTGTTGAGTTAGAAACTAGGTACAAGCTAATGGTCTATTATGAACTTGTGACAGAAGAGAATGTGTAATTTATATGAATTTACTGTATAAAAATGCTTTTTAAATGCCTTGTATCCCACTGCCTGATGTGTTTTCTAAGTGGAAGCTATTCCTAAGTTAAGAAATGCTAAAGCTTACTTTTCTGATGTATTTTAATTTGGCCTCATTTTTGTGCATTCTAATCTCTGATTTAATGACCGTGTGTCATTGTTTCTTTTTTCCCTTGAAAAATCCCCTTTTCACTCCATGCTCAGGAAAAGGGTAGCTCATACACGAGCAGCATTTCTCTTTTCCTGTTAGGGTACAATGCTTACCTTTCCAACACTCAGATTCTACTTAAAAGTCTAGTTGTTTCTTTTCTTTGGGTTTTCTGTAATGCTCCTTCTTCCCTTTTGTGACTGGGAACTTTCTGAGCAGGAATAAACGTACTTGCCTATTATCTCTGTAAAGTGAGGATGGATTATTCTCAGTTTAGACAAAGGAGGTACAGAATGCAGGTGCTTAAACTGAGAACCTAGAAACAATTTTTTTTTTTGAAAGTAGGTGATATTATGTAATACTTCATATGTTTAAAACACAGTTGCCATTTTAGATGCGTCTCTGACAATCTCTTGATTTGCAACTCCAGTTGATTGGACTAGGATGTATTGAGTTTGGCACCCGGAAAATAAGAATTCCAGGTAGTAACTACTCATGCAAACGTGGCTTAGGTAACTTCATGAAGTATCATGTAATGACTGTTTGGCAGAAACAAGGATAGGAGCACTAGTTTGTTTACTTTTTAGAGCAGCATTTCAGCTTCAGGTTGAAACCAACTTATCTTTTGGTTTCTGCAGAATTGAGACAGCATCAGGTGATGGCATCTTATCACATTTCCTGATGTGTCACCAAAGTATGTATAGTCTGTACTGAAGCAGGGATCCTGGGAAAAACTATGGTGTGGTTGTATCATTACTATATAAGAAATTAAATATGAGAAAGGTGAAATAAGGCTGCATCAGCAGGAAGTGCTGGCATTAACACTTGCATGTGCTAGAATTTGCAGCTTTAAATTGTACTTCTAATAATGTGTGGGATCTTCTAAAGCTTTAAAATAAAAAGAACCCACCACACGAAACAAGCTCAAATTGAAAAAAATAAAGACCAGTCATTCTGTGGCTTTGCCATTTAAGCAGATGCAAAATACTTTTTTAGAGATTGTTTTACAGACCTCTTCCTCTCAAAGGAACATAAGGGGGGTGGGGGGAGGAATCAAGCAGAGACACTAACCCACAAAAATACTGTCCCCAGCTTTTAAGAGGGCTTACAAACACTGTCACTGGGATCTTTATAGCAGAAAGATTCAGACTGTAGTAATTGATGCTACTAGTGTAATCTGTAAGAAATGTTATGCTACAGGTGATTCTGAGATGTTATTTTAAGATTTCAGTATTTTGTTGGTCCTGCTGTAGTTGGCCTTACTCTGCTAGAAGTACCAGTGCTTATAATCTCTATTTCTTTTCCATAAGCTTTGCTCAATAGAAGTAACATGTGAGTCAGCAAGTGTGATGGCAGCAACTCTGGCTAATGGTGGCTTTTGCCCAATCACTGGTGAGAGAGTCCTGAGCCCCGAGGCAGTCCGGAATACCTTGAGTTTGATGCATTCCTGTGGCATGTATGACTTTTCAGGGCAGTTTGCCTTCCATGTAAGTACTTCACAGGTTTAAATTACAGCTGACCAGGAAGGTTAATTTCTGCTAGTATTTTCTATGTTCTAAGGCTTGCTTCCTTGTTTTGAGGCAGAAGAGAAGGTGTTACGTGAATTGTTTAGAAATTGAGCGCACAGTAAGGGAAAGTCTCACCAAGGATTCATGGCTCTACTAGTGTCACATACCCTAGAGCACTCTGCCTTTACTTCAGGGAATCCTTTTCATATCAAAAGATAAAAGTGTTCCTTAGGAAGGCTGTTCATGAGAGCAACAGAAGCAACATTTCTTCATGGCTGAAGCAATCCTGCTGTATGGGAGTCAAGGATAGCAGAAAGCCTTTGCAGACAGTTGCTTTTTCTTTAGTAACTCAGGCTCAGAAATTGTCCTTATATGTGTGAAAATGGCTGTCACACATGGCACATGTACTGTGCTCCTGTTTTCTAGCAGTGTGTTCCTTACATGTTTATAATTCAAGATGGAATGTATCTTATGCTTTCAGTTTTCTTTTTCAGCATTTTTAGTTTTTCCTTACTGCATACACATAAAATTGATTATGGTGCATTGTGTGACATAAAAGTTGCTGCTTGGAGAGCCGTGAGGATATGTGACATGTTAGTTCCTAATAAAAAAAGTAATGCCTTTGTTCAGATTGTAATTAAGTAGGTTATTGTATGATTTCATAGATACTTTCCAATTTTCTTGTGGTTTTTTGCTTTTTGTCTTTTCCAGTCAAGATTTTTACAGCTTCATTCTACCACCTTGTTGCAAACTGTTTGTGAGACATACTCTTGTGTAGTACTGCTCAGTTATAATTACTTTAAAAAAAAATTTAAATTATGTTCTTTCACAGCATTATTGACCCACTGTATTCCTGTGAGCAAATAGTTTTATGATTGTGAACCTTGGATTGTCACAAACTGCATCAGGTTATTGTTTATCTAAAAAGAGATAAGTAATAATGCTTTCCCAGCTTGAAGTGCCTTCCAGATACATGTTTTATTAATGCTGCACAATAATCTTCAGGAAGATGCTGATGCATTGTGTTACAATAGTGAGGAACGATTGCAGAGGCCAGTAATTCTCTGATTATTCTGTAGGTTGGTCTTCCTGCCAAGTCTGGCGTTGCTGGTGGGATTCTTCTGGTTGTTCCTAATGTCATGGGCTTGATGTGCTGGTCACCTCCTTTGGACAAGATGGGCAACAGTGTTAAAGGAATTCACTTTTGTCACGTAAGCACCATTGCCCTTGGGGTTTGGGTTTGTTTTCTGGGTTTTTTTTGCTTTTGCAGCTGGTGTTTACTGAGCTTCAGTTGGCATAGCTGAGATCTAAGTGAATTAAATAGTGATTTCTGATTGTTCCCTACATAGCAAGTTTTATCTGGTCCAAGGGTGAAAGTCTAAGAATAGATGTTTGCTTTTTAGTAGTAAATAGCCCTTGATTTCAGTGAGCACTGAAGTATGATGCCAGAAACACTGGAGAAATTGTTGTGAAAAAGCTTTGAGAAGGACCACATCATGGGGAAATGAAAGTGCTGGATTCCAGTATATTGCATTAAAACTGTAGAGCTCTATTTAGAGACTTGTTTCCCTTTCTTGTCATAAAGTGCAGTTCAAACACTGGAAATGCAACTCTTATTTCATTGCAATAAAAGAAAAAGACTGTAATGAAATACTTCCATTTTGATGTATTTTTAAACTGATTATTGTAAACCATCTGACATAAAAGATATCTTCATAGATGATACCCAGATGTTGGGCAAACTCTTCCATGCTTCATGTTGAGCCAGTGAAAGAACTGTGGATAGTCTGCTGATAGGAGCATTAGAAGCAGGAGAGATTTTGGGGAGGACTTTGCAATGATTAATTAAGGTGTTTTGTGGGAGAGGAGAATGTAAAAAATTTCTTCCTTTTTTCTCCCTAAAACTGCCTAGTAATGATGATTGCTTAATTATAAGTGGGAGGTTGAGCAGCAGTTAAAACTTTCCATGCTTCTATTTATCTAATATTTACATAGTTTCAAATTAAGAAGTTACTGATTCTAGTTAAAGCTCTTTAAAGCTTCATATTAAATGGTGTGGTAACGTAATTCTAAATCCTAGAATAGAGGGGTAGGTGAAGGATTTACTGCATCAATTCTGCATTGCAATGAGACCTAAAAACTGATACATGATTGTGGCATACAAGTAACATGAATGTAGCAGTCACTTTTAAAAACAGAACAGCATTGCCAAGTTTTTTAATTATAGTCTTTCATGTTGTAATTCATACTGATTGAGAATCCCTTATGTCACTCATTTCCTTGTTTCACCCTTTTGATTGAAGTTTTTCTGTTCCTGAAGGGTTACATACAGCTCATTTATGCTTTAAATCCCTCCCTTTTTTAATCTAAAACTCCAGACTTTTGATACGTGAGTTTTGCCTAATGGCAGAGTTAGTTTTTTCCTGCCCCTTTTTTTGACCCATCTGGATTTTCATGAGTTTAGGAAGATGCATAAAACAGAGCTGATGTTCTCTGAGAAAGCAAGCTGCTCTTAATTAATTTGTTTAGGTATTGTTAATTTTGCATAAACATTTGAAAAAGCTCTGACTAAACCCTGAATAATCTTCATTTAGCAGAGTATTGTAAAAGGATGGGCTTCCTGTCTTCAAGTAGGAATTTATAAAAATAGATATTTTGCAAATTTGCTCCTTGTTTCATCCTTCTGTAAGAAGGAAGATATTATAAAGGTATTATTTAAAGGTATTATTTCAAGGCATTATTAGAATTTTATCCTGTTGATCTATTATGTTCAAAGTGCCTTGTGGTCATGGGTATTGATTTATTAAATAAACTTCTTACTGTTTAAGTTACTAGGATATGATGCAAAATGTAAGTGGTAGTATTATTATTAAGTGAGAAGCATTTGGCTATCCTATGCAGATAATAATGCATGTTCTCTAAATACTTGCAGGATCTGGTTTCTTTGTGCAATTTCCATAACTACGATAATTTGAGACACTTTGCAAAAAAGCTTGATCCTCGCAGAGAAGGAGGTGATCAGCGGGTAAGTTACTGTCTGTGTGCAGTGAGTACTGCTCATAGACTTCAGGGGAAATATGGCAAGTTCTTCTCTAAATGCCAAACTGCTCAATGACATGTATTGCATCAAAGCTTTCAGATCATCTAGTTAGTGTACATTATTAGTGGGCACTTACCCGGGTGGACCACACTGTCACAGGGTTTTGTGTTAGGAGAATTCATTACTAAATTTGTAACTCCATTTCATGCAGTTCAACCCCCCTGCTAGATTAGGTAGATGGTATCTGATGGAGGTTGCCAAGAATTTTACTGTACTGGTTGCCTTTAATAAAGACTTGACCAGCTTGTGGGCTTAGCCTTTCTGGTGTGTGCTGCAATGCACGAGATCTGTGTGTAGCTGTGTTTTCACAAGGATATCTCTAACAGCACATGACCTGCTGAGAGTTGCACAGGCAGTGAATTCAGGCATGAATAGTGCTGCAGACAAGAGCCTGCTACTTAGGGAGCAGCATAAGCAGTGTCTGGGAATGAACTGAATCCACTCCAGCTGCATTTACAAATGATACAAGCATGAGGGCATTGAGATAAGGAAAACCTCTTCATTTTCATTACCATTAATGTTCTGAACTAAGGCATGAAAATTTCAATACAGTAGAATGATTATTAAAGTGCTTCTATTTGCATGTATACATCTAAAAATCACCCAGTTTTGAGTTTAATTTTTTTATAAGTGGAAAAGTGAAACTAACAGTTTATGTGAAGAGCTGAAACACTTGAGTCTGTTAGCAATGACTGCAAGTATGGATTTTTTTTTTTCCTTCAAGTACACTAATAAATAATGTATGTTGCTTGAACAACTAGCATTCCTTTGGACCAATGGACTATGAGAATCTCCAGCAAGAACTTGCTTTAAAAGAAACAGTATGGAAAAAAGTGTCACCTGAATCAAACGAGGACATCTCCAGAACCGTAGTGTATAGAATGGAAGGTCGGGGAGAGCAGAACTAAACAAATGGGTTCTAGCTCCATTAAATTCTTCATTTTAAAAACCCTCAAGCATCTCTAGATTTAATTTTGATTTGAATATTGTTTACCTGGTGTTTCATTTATATATATTTTTTGTGTAAATTTTGTATGCTATACCAAAAAGATTGTCAAAGTTCAAGGGTGTGTGGGAAAAAGCATGTGCAAACAACCCCAAAGCTGTAAACTGACTTTTGTAGTTACTTAGAACACGTTTAGTTAAAGAAAAAAAGTAAAGGTAAATCTTAGTGTTTTCAAAGATACATACCACTTTTGTGGTGTATCTGTTTATTTTTGTTTATATCTGAGATTTTTAAGATTTTGAGAATGGGCAAAAGCTTGTGTCCACTGAGCAGGGTCAGCATGTAAAGATAGAATATTAATTAAAATATAAAATAGTATTTGGCAAAATACAGCAAATTCCTGAATTTCTAAATAATTGTATATTAAGTGGAGATAGGTTCTGAGTCATATTATTACCATATCAGACTTTCTTTAATATGAGCTTTCAAATTTGAAGAGAAATGGACCTTTTACATATGCATGCTAGTGAAGATCATTTTTTCTTTTTATCAAACCATTAATAATTATTAATGCTAATATTGTAATAAAGGGAGCAAAAATGCCTGGGCAGGAGTGGGAGAAGTGGGGAAGAGGAGGAGGAGGAAAAGAAACCTGTCTTGTTTGCAAGTTTACTAATGCAGCAGAGAGATTTCTGTCCCAGCTATTTGGAGTGTCTCTCTTGCTGCCTGTGCTGCCAGCTGGTAGTTATGACTCAGAAATCTGCCTCACTAATAGTGCTGTGCTCCACCCTGGAAAGGAATGTAAGCAATCTGGGGCTTCGACTGGTAACCAACTGAGCAGTGAGCAGGAAATATGTTCACAGGGAAGCAGATAGGTAGATCTTATTGGGACTGTTTAGAGCTGTTTTTCAAACATAATTCTGTGCATATGTTCATGTATGAGGTTTCGTGTACACAGGAGCAAATTCTTAAGTTATAATTAATTGCTATTTTTTTGAAATGATTTTGGGTTTGCAGCTCTGTCAGCTTACTGAGGAAGAGGACTTGCATTTTTCCACAGCCAGCTGCATCTCTTAAACTGCATAATTTGATAATTTGAGTATCATGAGTAGGGTGTAGCTCCAAATGATATATTTAAGCTTCACATAGGCTCAATAGGCAGTTCTGAACAGAGGTCAACAACTTGCTAAATTCTTAACACTTGCAGGAATTAGATTCTTAATAATGCAGAAAGTCTTAGAAAAGCATTCTCTATAAAGTTTTCTCCTCTATAAATAGGCAAATAATCTGATGTGTGCCATCCCTAGTACACATCACACAGAGTCCTGGTTTATCAAACTGGAGAAACTTGTCCAAGCCATGATAAATAGAATTAGCTGGTAGAGGATTTTAAGAGACAGTGACAAGCAGTTCTGTAGTAACACCTTCACCTCTTCTCTCTGCTTCCTTCTCCAATCCCTCTCCCTTTTTTTTATCTAAAACTCCAAACTGTTGATACGTGAGTTTTGCCTAAAGGCAGAGTTAGTTTTTTCCTGCCATTTTTTGACCCATCTGGATGTTCATGAGTTTAGGAAGATGCATAAAACAGAGCTGATGTTCTCTGAGAAAGCAAGCTGCTCTTAATTAATCTGTTTAGGTATTGTTAATTTTGCATAAACATTTGAGAAAGCTCTGACTAAACCCTGAATAATCTTCATTTAGCAGAGTATTGTAAAAGGATGGGCTTCCTGTCTTTGAAGCCTAGGATGGAAATACTTAAGCAAAACAGTACAGAACATCAATTTTCAGTGAATTTGATGCCCTACTGGGATGAAGAGGTAAATCTGTTGTGCAAATGTCAGTAATAAGTGTCAGTCATGAATTGCTGAATAATAACTATTTTATAATCTTATCTCTAATGATAAGGTTAGGTTTGTTAGTGCTTATCCTCAGAATAAAGGCAAAGTCTTCAATTATAAAAATGTCTTGCCTGTTTGAGGATTTTGCAGTAAACTAGTAGCTACAGAGACATAACAAGTATTCAGATCCTGCAGAACTACTTTACCTGAAATACCCTCAGTTGCAAGAGGGAACATAATGTGTCTGTGCTGCTAATGGAAAGTATTTACAGTGGTGACATGTTGCTGGATGACTTGGTGATTTAATTAAAAATGGAAAAGGCATGATGCAGGATTTGCTTGGTCTGACTCTACCCACCTTGATTTTCAGTACTGTTTGAAGCCACTTCTAAAGATGTGGTTGAAGATGGACAATTTTTCCATATGTGGTAGAGTCAAGTCCTGCATGGGAAATACAAAAATGAGAAAACTACTAGGTCTTTAATATGCATAATAAGAATATTTAGGGTACAGCTTAAACAATCTTTAAATATATATATATAAATATATTACAGTTCTGTAATATATGCTTTTGAAGCCTGCCTCAGAATTGAAGGCAGCTTCCAGCTAGGAAGGGTCGGGAGGAGACTCCTCTGAACCAACTGTTCTGTAACTTGCCCACACTTGTAGTTTCCTGCCCTGGCTGCTGCCACGTGTGCAGATGGCTCCTGGTCCTGCAGGGCACCTGGGGGCCAAGGTCACCACCACGGGCCAGGGCCACCCAGGTTCAGTCATTCCACGTGTGAAGTCTGCAACGGTTCTAGTGTTCACCTGTGCTACAGTAATAGCAATTCTTGATATTCAAGCATTTTAGCTGTTTGTTTGTTTTTCTTTGTCAGCATCATTAACATTTCATTAGAAATGTAAATGCTTTTTAAAGATTTATTTTAGCATTTGTGTTGTACCTTTTGGCTCAGTTGTTAAGTTACCTGTCTCGTTTTCCATTTTTCATTTGCATTGTATGTTATTTATGTATCTTGATTTCCAGCATGCTTATTTTTGTATTGTTTAATAAATTTATTTTAAGCTGATTTTTTTATTGTATTTTTTTTTCTCAATGGAGAACAGATTTATTCAAACACATTTTTTAGATTGAAGTTGAGATAGTGAGTACTCTGTTCGAAAAAAGATTCTGGAAGAGTAGGTGGAATAAGCAGTTTTGGTTAAACCAGTCACTGAAAACCTTCCTAAGATTTTGTAAACATTTTATACAATAATATTTTTCTATTTGAATTGTTATCTTAGGAAGTTGAAGGCAAAAAATCAAGGTAGCAAAACTTTGTCACTATGATTTTTTAATAAAGAAGTCCTGGTGCAGGTGAATTTTAACATCACTGTGCTTTTGTCTGGTTTTGAAGATACTGATTCAGTCACATGGAAAGTGTGTGGTTAATGGTGCCAGTGTAGTAACTGCTGATCCTGAGCATTATGAAGGGAAAAAATACAGCTTGTGTAGCAAGGGAGGTGCTCCAAGCCCCACATTGTTCTGGTAGTGATGCTGGGGCCTGCCTCTACTGAGGATGGTCAGAATTGTTAATTTAGCTTTTCTGCAGACTGGTTTATAGGCTGAAGTTCTTTGTCCTATGGTTGTAAAATGAGCTGTATGTTCATTATACTTAAAAACATCACATATCAAAAGAGTTTATTCTCTAAAAGTCATAAAGATGATGAAAAGAAAAACATTAGTAGGTACACAGAGCCACAGGTGATTTACTGTAGAATTATTTTGGCTCTTATATTTTGGTTTTCAGTATATATTTGTGTCAGAAGACCAATGGGTGGGTAGATGAATAAAAAGGCAATGGATTCTGAGGAGGGAGGGTGGGAGGGGGAGATGGATTATGTTGGTTTTTTTATTGCTCATGTATCTCTTGGTCTTGATACATACATGTCATTGATGCACAGTAATTTGTGAACAAAGGAATTAATTATGAGCATAATTAATGTATGATGTTTTAGTATCGTAAACATTGTTTGTAGGCGTGTACTGTTTTTCTTTTGTTTAAATTTTAAATAATATTTTTGTAGTTTTTTTGAAGGTTCAGAATCAGTTATTGCAGTGAAACAAGAATAAACTTGTTTCAGCAGGTTTCTTATTAGAATGACAAATACACCTAATAATTTGCCTTCAGTGCAGTCTCCTTGAGGATTTGAGTCACGTGTGTCTGTGGTGGTTGGAGGGTTGGCAGGAGGCTTTAAATTGGGTAGAAATCTTAACTAAAGCTATTTTTTTAAATCATGCTGGTACCTTATCTGTTCCACATTTGTCGAGTCTGGAAAGTGCATGACTAACTAATATATGTAAAGACATGGTTGAGTCATGCATAGCTCCACTTTCTTTCAGGAATTCATGTCCTAGTGTGTTGAATAATTAAAGTAGTCTAAATTATTAAACTGCCTGCCTTGAATCAAGCATGGTTTCTGATTTGCTGTTTGCTCCTAGAGTATATTGTGTGCAAAATTAAAAATGCCCTCTTTTCTTTTGGTTTTTTTGCAAGTAGGAGTTAATTTTCTTATGGGCATCTAATCTTGCTTTATGCAGACTTTTTGGTATGACTTGGACATTGAACATTTAAATGTTTTTGCAAGGCTTGAGTGGCAGCACTGTGCACATGGCTCAGCTACTCCTGAAAATGCCACGTGCATTTCTCCTGTGCATAGCAGGGCTGCCTAATGGTCACATCTGAGGCTGCAGCTTAGCTGAAATAAGCCTGGAATGGAGTTCAGTGGCAGAACTGTGGTGGGGGCAAGGTTGTTGGGTATTTGGTTTGTTATTTTGTTTTTTTACCAGTTTAATTTGAGCAGGACTTAACTGAGTCAGTAAAGCTGGCATGGGTGCTTGACTGAGGACAAGGCAGGTGGATGTCTGGAAAATAATGGACACTTTGCACCTCAGCACTAGGACTGGGGAGGAAATGGGGTTGAAGGAAGGACAAGGGGAAAAGGAAGTACTTCCAGAATGTCTTCCTATCCTCAAAAATGTTCCAGCCAACCAGACTTTGATGTATTTAGTGCCGAGCAGGCACGTGAAGCAGTGTATCTGCTGTAAGGTGCTGCTTCCTGTTGGAGCTGCTGCTCTGCTCTGACTCTGACTCAGCTGGCACATAGTTGTGCCTTCATCTGGTTTTACTAGCTCATGTGCACACTGTGAATTGGACATTTATCTTCATATTGTACCTTGCCTTAAAGGTCAGATTTACTCAGCTGGGTGCAGTTACTGTAACCTATCTGAGGTTCAGGGAGCGCTAGTGACTGTCAGCAACCTGAGGAGGAACCCACGAGGTGACAGAGGCTGGGAGGGATCTCTGGAGATCTCAGAGTCCAGCCCCTGCTCAGAGAACCATCTCGTGTCACTTGGACTGTGTTGCTCAAGGGCTTTGCCAGTCAAGTGTTGGAAACCTCCAGTGATGAGGTTTTATCATCTGGCTGGGTGAGTTATCCCAGTGCTTTAATGCTTTGATTAAAGAATTTTTTCCTAACCTACAGTTGGAATTTTCCCTTTCTGTAGTTTTTGATGGTGACTTCTGTGTTTTCACTGAATGTGATGATTTTACCATCATGCTGTAATCTGTTGGCTTTTGGAGAGTCCTAGAAGTGGCATAGGTAAAAGTGGCTTTTGGGCAGCAGTAATTAGTATTTTCACTTCCTGCTGTATTTTTCCTACCAGGTTCTAAGTATTTTTTCATTATGTCATTGGAAATGAAATGATTTAGGGATTTGAACAGGCCATATTCCCTTTATTTTTCTATTGAAGCCCAACAGGCTGAATGCAGACATGGAAGTGTGCTATTTGCTGAGGGATGGCACGGTGCTGTTAGGACCCCTTGTGATCAGAGCACTTGTCAAAACAATGAACTGAGAGCGCAAGTGGAGTGATAGGAAGAGATAATGCTACTGATTTCCTGTTGATGTCATCCACTAGCCCAGCTTTTTCCTTGAGGCAGGCAACTTTATTGTTTGTTCAGGAATTACTCATGCAATAATCAGGGTTTTTTTGGACTCATAGACCTGCTTTTGGTTATATGTGTAGCTTTTACTTTCTGAATGCAAAGTACATTTCACACTTCTTTTCAAGGACCTCTCTTAAAATTCTTCAGCCTGTTATTATTGCAAATCAAATAATTAAAATGTAATCTTGATCTGAGAATGAACTGTTTTGATTAAACATGTTTTAAAAAATCCTCACTCATTGCAGAGCAGGATTAACAATTAGGATTGAGAGTATAGAAAAGCAGGCTAAAACAGCTGAGTATATTTTATTCCATATACCAAGGCTGCTGGGGAGTAATATGACTGTTTGCAGTGTTTAAAGATAAAAGCAGGGAGGAAAAGAATTTATTTAAGGTAATAAATATTTTTAATACAAGGAAAACTTACCTTTCAATACAAGGTATGGAATGCATAGCCTAAAAATAATAAGTTTTATAGAAACTTGATCATAGTATTTAGAGAGAACCTTCTCAGCAAGAGCAGAGTGCAAGCATCTGGTAAGATTTGCCCATTCTGCTTTCAGCCTGTAGGGTGGAGTCAGTCTGTTGGCAGTGCAGGTGCCCTGTGTCCTTCTGGAGCAAAGTCCTTCCTTTTGGCTATAATTCCAGTTCCAAACCTGTATTTAGGAGTAAACTGTCATCCACAAATTGTGAGTGCCTACAGGCTGGGAAGCAGGAGCATTGCCCCGCTCTGCTCTGTTGTGTGGGTATCAATGGTGTCAATAGGTCCTTGAAAAGGCAGACATCCTTTTGTCCTGTCTGCTTAACACAGCTCTGTCACTAAAGCAGCCATCAGCATTCCACTGGATTCATGTGACAGCGTTGATCCCAGTCCTTTGGTCCCAAATCTTGCACTGTTAGTGATGTCTGTATCCATTACTTCAAAGGCTCTTGTTATTTTCCCCTGCATCCAGGATCAATGGCTTAGCATTCATTCCCCCTTTTAAGGTTTCTCTGTATATTCCCAATGCTCTTTGTTGCAGGGGTTTAGTCTTTGAAAAGCAGCCACCAAAGTAGGTATAACATTTCTGCAATAGTTGACTGCAAGAATTGTTTTACTGTTTTTTAACTTCCAGCCATCATTGTTTGCTGGCAAAATGTTTTATTGCTGATGAGAAATACTGAAAATGTTTCACAGTGTGGAGTAAGTTAAACTCTTTAAAAGGGTCATTTTTAAACAAAAATTGGATTCTTTGGACATTGGTGTCATTACTGAAGTATTTTCATCCAAGCTGCTGATGGCAAATGCATGCCACCTAGAAATGAAAATTTGGTCTTCACCTCAAAGGGTGGAAGGCTTCATGCTTTAGATCTTTCACTTGATCTGGTGAACTTTTTGTTGAAAGGATTAATCGACCTGCCATTCCTTTGCCATACTGCTCATGGCCAGCAATGCAGCAGTAACACTTCTGGTCATCCAGGACAGGAGCCAGGCCAGGTTTTTCTATGACTCCCTCTTGTTAATTTGCAGTTCTGTGGAACTGCCTGATCCATTATTATTCGCTACTGCTATTCTAATTTGGTTTTCTTTATTAGGTGTTCAAGAACTTCTCTTGCTGGCACAATTTATGAGATTATGGATGTCCATGAAAGATCTTCTTTAAAAAACCAAACAAAGTGGAATCAGCCAACTTAGCTCTTAAGTCTTGTGAAGGATAATTCAATTCTCACTTGATATTTTGGGTGTCTTTTCAGCGATGTGCTTAATTCTGTTGTTTCCAAAAGCAAAAAGTGTGTTCATTCATTGGTGCCAGAAGACATTGGGAACAGCAGGTGGAGGCTGTAATCTAGTGAAGGCAGCTTTGGTGCTCAGTTTTCTCTCTTCTTCCCAGTATTTGTACCTTCTGAAATCAACGGAATCATCCCCAAAATAAAGGGATGGGATGGATATACCCATACCAATGTGGGTATTAAGCAAAGGATAAGACATAACAAGAAATTGTTAGTGAGTAGCTCTTGAGATCAGCTCCTCTTCTGCCAGGCTCATCTGTTTGTCCAGGCACACATGGAAAGGGGCAGGGGAGCTCTCCAGTCACAACATTGTCATCTGAGCACTGGTGAAGCTTCAGCATTAGGTGCTGTAAGGCCTCCTGTGTTGAAAAATTTAGGATGATCTCTTTTTCAGGGGTGTCTGTGACAGCAGTATTGGCTGGGTCCATCCTAGTACTTGTTCTTGATGCTTCATATCAGGCTTTTTTTTCCTGGAAGTTTCTTCCAACTAAAGAAGCATCTGTTCCTGGGATCCTGTAATCTAATACTGATGGAGTCAATGGCTCTGAATCTTGAGCTCTGATTTCTGTGGAGTTTTTTTTCTGTGTACCCCTTGAACCTAGTTCATTGTTAGTATTGGTTTTATCTGCTAGAAAGGGGAAATACAAACCCAGTCTGCTTCCTACAACATTTCCTGCTGTTTTGTTCCTGATGATGGCGCTGGAAAGGAGAAACTGCCCCATCCACTCAGCCTGGACATTCTTATGATACTATGTAATTTTCTTGTAAAATTGAGTTGGATGCCTTGATTCCTGGGGGAGAGGAATCACCTTGTGTGCACTTTGCTTTGTGTCGCCCACCCTCCACCTCTGGAGATCAGGATTAGGGAATGGTTGTTTCTTCTGCCTCCATCAGGGGAGGCAGAGGTGGGAGTGGGACAGTTCAGGAACGTGGCTGGCCAATGTTCCAGCTTGTCTCACCCTGTGGGGTTTGCACATCTCAGGAGTGGAGTAGATGGGCATGGTCTTTGTGAAGGAATCTCAGTTGCAGAAGGTAAGTAGATGTTTCACTTATTCTAGTAAACATTTTGTTTAATTACTTAACTCTTAATTCATCATGATTAAATAGTCTTATCTGTAATTTAAACAGCATCAGTTTACTAATACTTCAGAATGAATCAATAGTCAGAACTGTAAATAACAAGGCATTACACATTCCCAGTGTGTGTTGCCATGAAACAAGGTTTCTGCTTCCATGGCTTGTCATCATCGAGGGCTGTTCTGTATTTCAGGCTCTTGACTAAAACCAAACACAGCATGAAGCAGCCTATACACTATATTGGAAACACAGATGATTTCAAATTTCATTTACAGGATTCTAAATCCCATTTAAAAATTAGAATAATTAAATGTAATAATCTCTGAGCATGCACTCGTTGAATTAATGGTAAAACTGAGCTCAGTCCTATCTGTGACTCTTTATTCTGTATTAATCAAAGAATATTTTTGGGCAGTTGAAGAACTTGCACCTCCTGCCTGATAGTGTTTAGGGTGATTTCACAGGTAGAGAGATGTTGTTTTGAGGAATATAGGTGTTACAAACTTCTTCCAGAAATTTGTGTCCACTTCATGTCCATCTTATGAGCATGGGGTTGGTGCTGGAAGAGAGGAATTCTGTCTTTCATGGCTCCAAATGTGATTGGAGGAAAAGCACCTTCTGCTCACTGTTACTATTTCCTGTCTCCTTAAGCTTTTTAAATTTTGTGCAAACTAGTACAGTAGCAGAGAAGAAAAAATGGGACAAATTCTTATGGTATTGTGCTCATTTTTAGTAAATGCAATTTTAGATGCTTTTGAATACCTCCATTAATTTAAAGTATTTTGACAAATAAAAGGGCTTCAGGCAGAGATGGATGAAGAAATGCAGTTTACTGTAACATGTGGTTTCAATGCTGTAATTATTTGCAATTTTGGGTGGCATAATCCAGTTCTTATCTCGAAAAGGCTTGAATCAGAGGGAACTGATGAAATCCATTTGATGGATTGAATGATGGAAATCCATTTGATGCCAGTAGATGGAAGAGGGGAGCAAACCACTCCTGCTCAGCCTTCCCTCCAGGAGAGCTGCACTTTTCCTTTAGTGGCCTTTACTGTCTGTTTGCCAGTAAAGCAGACTGACACTTGTTCTTAGGTTGAAGAAAGGGTCCTGGTGTCAGGAGAAACCTTGGATGTGTGTATTTGGTTTAATTATTTCTTACATTCAGCTGCATGCACAGCTTCTGTGACAAGCTCCAAGACTGAGCTGCTGGTTACAGTCTTGTTTCCATGTTCATGAACTGAACCTAGTCAAAACTCCTTGCTCTGTTTTTGGGTTTTAAACAGACTCTTTTAGGACCATTGAAAATTCTTTATTGTCAGTTCTACCAGCTAGGATTTGAAACAAAGTGAGTAGTTGAATTGCAAGAAGATATTTAAATACCTACTGGGATTTTGCCCAGCTTTAAATAAAAGTAATAACTAACCAGTGTGCAGGCTTGCCTGAGGGTTTTGCAACGCTGGCAGCACAGTTGGTTTAGAGCTGCTTTGTGTTTGGATACATGAAAATACAGCCTCTTGTGTGCCTGCAGTCTAGACATCACTCATGGGAGAAGCAGCTTTCAGTATTTCAGTACATGGGTTGTGTTTGAGCAGGGCTGCTGGAAACTGGAGTGAGGAATAAATAAGCTTAGTTTTGTTAGTCTGTTAGTTTGATATCAACAGCACAAACTGTATGAGTAATTGCTGTGCAAATGGCATTTCAAGTTAATTCCACCAGGGAGACTCCAGAAATAAACTCTGTGGTAGCAGCTTTGAAAGTCACTTGTGGCAGCTTTGAGTCCAAAAATAAACACTGCACCCACGGCTGGTGGAACTGAAGGAGCTGGGTGTCGTCCTCTGTCCCCAGCTGTGAACAGGGAGGACCTTGCACCATCTAGAGGAAAAGAAAGGATAGTCAAAGGGTTAGAAAAGGAAGTGGGGGAAAAAACTGACAAAATCTTGTTTCCTTGTGGCAGTTTTAAAACATGGCAGAGCAGATTCTAAAGTTGGTTTTGCACTTTTGTCACATTACATGAGGAAACAAGGATCAGTAGTGCAGAAAATAGCCTGAAGAGGTGGTGGAAGTTATCAAGAAAAAATGTGCAAGTTTTATGGAATTAACCTAGTCTATATTTTCAAATGTATCAATATTTTAATGTGTGAAGGGATATGCATTAATTTATTCACACATCATTTAATTATTTATACTGCAGTGGGAACAAAGGCTCTCCCAGAGAATTCTAAGTTTATAACTTCTTAAGACCCTTGTGTTTGTTTGAGGTCAGGGCAGGAGGCTCTGTCAGAGGCAGTAGGTGTTGCAGAACTCTGTGAGATCATTTGATCACTTACTGAAAGCCTCACTTCTGTGTGCTTCAGGAAGTTATTGAGAGAAATTGCCTGTTCTTGTGGAACTGAATTTTCTGTAGAATAAGGTAATGTTGAGGCTTAATCCAGAGGGTACTTCAAGTGCCTTCAAGGACTGTCCATCCCTAAAAATATTCATGGGCACAACCTCACTAGCAAGCTCTGAGACCACTTCAGAGCCAGTCCTCCCCTGGGTGAGCATCTGAATTATTCTGGGATTCATTTAGTGAATAAAACATGGCACTTAGGCTGGGGGTTGTGTCCTGGCAGGCAGCTGGCACTGCACTGGGGCAGACAGGGCAGGTGAAATGGAGATGGCTGGGCTTGGAGGGCTTAGAGGTTGGTTGGGTAGTTGTCTATATTTCAGTCATAGTTCTGACTCTGTAAAATATGTGCTTTACTTACCCTTAGGTAGTAACTTTGACTTCATTTCATGAGAAACAAAGCAGAAGTTCAATTGCAAAAACAGGCTTTGAGATTTCTTCCCTTATGCAGTACAACTTACCTTCATATTGAACATGGTATTTTAAAGGAGGACTATGGCTGTCTCTTTTAGATCTGGATTTTTTTCCCCAATAATAGCCTTGTATGTGGACACTGGAGAGTAGATTCCAGGTTATTGAAAATTAAATGTAAATGCAAAACTGGCCTATTTGTAAAATAAGTGATCCTATCTAATGTCTGAACATAGAGATACCTGTGTTCTACTTTCAGATCCATCCCTGGTTTATTTTTGTCCTTTTAGGGACTACTTGCATTCTAGTTTCAGAGTTGAAACACCAAAATTCATTTTGTGCAGGTTTGAGGGTGGTTTTTTTCTGTTTTTACTTTATTTTTAAGCCCTCCATGCCAGGAAAAAGCCATCTAAAGGCTGTGCTCCAGCATAGGTGACTTACAAGTTCAGTGTGTAAAAACTGGATGACTAAATGGTTTGCTTTGTGCTCTAGGTTTGCTTTTCATGGTATCTGTAGGTCAGCACTGCTGTTTCAGAGTTTATATTGGCATCCTGGGTTTCAGGGATTGTTTTCCATTAATAAAATAAGCAGCTCTTCCAAAGAGCAGGAGGAAAGATTGCCTTTTGGTGGTGACCCTCATCAGGGCATCAGCTTTAGGGAAAGCAGCTGACCAGTGCTACTGTGAAAGTGAATTCCTGTTGACTTTGGAGCTTTTATGACTTTGTGGAATCACTAGTGACTCATGTAAACTCCTTGCTCCTGCCTTCCCTGTCAGTGCCTGGCCGTTTGCAGAGGATGGGGATAGCAGAGTCCCTGTGTGGAGCATTAATCCCTGTTCCCTGGCCGGGTGCTCACCTTGGGCAGCTTATCAATCTATTTTCTGCCTCCTGAGCTAATGCCGTGCTGAGCCGGATTAGCCTGGCCGTGTGCTGGGAACAATGGAGGGAGCCAGGCGTGTGCAGGGCTCCTGTGTCCCCTGCCAGGCCTCAGTGTGGGACAGCAGAGCCTCCTGGCCTGAGGGAGCAGTGTGCAGCTGGGATGTGCAGTTTGGAGACGCCACCTGATGGGTTTTCAGTCTTGTGTGCTGTGTCACCCTCGGTGCAGGTGGCCCAGGGAGGCAGCCAGGCTGTCACAGGTGCAGATCAGCTGTGCTCAGCACGGTGGGGGTTAGTGGCATGGAGAAGTGTGCCTTGGGGACACTTCCAGACAGGGCTGGGCTGATTGGATATGAGGAAAAAAATTTTAACTGAAAGAATAATAAAATACTGGAGTGCTCTTCCTAGGGAGGTGGTAGAATCACCATCTCTGGATGTGTTTAAAAAAAGACTGGACATGGCTCTTGGTGCTATAGCCTAGGTGAGGTGTTAGGGCCTAGGTTGGACTCGATGATCTTAGAGATCTCTTCCAACCTCATTATTCTGTGATTCCCTGGTGAAGAGCTGCAGGAGTGCATTCCAATTGCTGTGCAGCTCTCCTGGGGCTGGGATCAGGAGCCTGGGGGGACATAACCCAGATCCCTGCTTACCTGGGGGGACATGAGCAGGGGTCCCTGCTTACCTGGGGCCCTTTCCGAGGTCCCAGTGCGTCAGGCCCTGGGGTTGGTGTGACAGCCATGTGTCATTAGGCACTGAAATTTAAATGCCAGTTTATCTCTGCACCTCTGTGCCATGCAGGGGAACATTTAACTTTGTTCTTCAAGCCAGTTGGCCAGAAGGGCAGGGTTCCCTGAGAGGAAGCATTGTGTCCCATTTTAAGCACAAAAATGGGATGTGAGAGAAGAGCGTGGTGCATGTGTTCTCTCAACCAGCTCTGCTCTCTCTTTCTAACTCTTCTTGTTGTATTTGAAAGTCTCCTGTCAGCACACTTGGTCTGGTGCACAGTAAAATTCAGATGCAGCAAACTTCCTGAGAAACAATATCCATTCAAATATTTTTTCCTTAATATTTTGAACATCTCTTCAGAGGGCTAACCTGTGGTTATCCCTAAATATCATGGAAAGAGCATTGGCAAGTTTAGGAGAGTTGTTTATTTATCCTTGTTTGGCTTGCCTTGAGCAGCACTACTAAAAACTATAGAACTTGAGTATACTGCTCAGCCACCTGGAGAAAACTAAAGTTGGAAGTAATACTTTTTGTTCAGAATGTTAATTCTGTAACATTTTCAAAGAAATTATAGGGGGCGGAGCGTTCTCAGGAAGCAGGACACGGTAGGAAATTAAAATCCAGATTCACTGACCTTTTTAGCTAAGAGCTTCTCATGGAACTAATCCAGCTTTGAGCTAAATTAATTTTTCCTGAAGGATTTGCTTTCTGTACGTGCACAGCTGTTTGGCTTTTCTCTCCTGACCCAAGTGCAGTGCGGGGCAGAGGCTCTCCCTGCCGTGCTGGAGGCACTGGAGCCATGGCAGAGCAGGACAGAGCCCTGTGGTGACAGGGACACAGCACAGTGTGCTCAGCTCCTGCTCGAGCTTTGGGTGTTGTGCATTATCAATGAAGGCAGTGGGCAGAAGGTGACAGGCCACTCTCCCTTCACCATGAGACTGTAGCAGTTCATTTCCATCTCTGGGCCTCAGTTTCCCATCTTAGTGCCACTAACAGTGTCAGGGTGCTGTCTCTGAGGTGTTTGGAGAGGTCTTCTGTGGATGGCATTAGAGCCAGGGAGTGTGGACACCCTTGTCTTCAGTTAAAAAAAATATCCTCTGAACTGGTCTCTGTTAAGAGAGGAGTGATTCTGTCTCAGTCTTGTGTGGGCATTTGCTGTTAGTCATTGTGAGATTATTTAAATAAGTCTGGATTTGGGTGTGCAGCTCAGGTAGGAAGTTACAAATACTTTTTTTGTTTTGTTGCAAATACTGCACCAAGGCAATTCCTACATTCCAGCCAAGCCTTTCAGATCAGTTAGATGATGTTGAAATTTCACTTGCAATGAGTAACTTTGGCATATTAATACTTAAGTTAAACTTTTTTGTTTAAAATTTAATTTTTCCAGTTGGAAATTGAAAACTGCGAACTGAGAAATTGAAAACCAGCCCTGAAGCTCTCCTGTCATGCCCAGGTCCTTTGTGCTTGCAGAAAAGGGGAGCACAGCCATGCTCTTGCTGTGTGCTGGGCCACGTGCTCCCCTCTGCAGTTCCTCTGTCCCTGTGCCTCCACTCACGTCAGCACTGCTGCTTGAGGGAGGCTCCTCTGAAGCTGTCACCATAACCAGGCTCTGGAGATGTGCAAAACAACTGATTTAGGAAAGCTTCGGGCTAGGAGTCACTGACACTGAGTTTCACTTTGTAACTGGCCCTGTGGCTCACTCAGTTTGTCCACCTGGGTTTTGGAATGGTGTTTTTGCTCTTTCATTTTTTGCCTTTTTGTCCCCCATGTTTGTCTGAAGTATCTGCTGCAGCGCTGTGACTTCCTGCTGCTCTCAGCTCTGGCTGTTTCCTTGCTTTAGCTTGACCTCAGTGCAGTCCTTGAGCAGCAACACTCTTGATTTTTCTTTCTTGAGCTGCTCACGTGCTGACCCACAGACTCGCAGAGCCATTAATTGGAGAGGTACCTTGGAGACATTGGTCACTTGGCCACCTCTGATGTGAGGCAGGACTTGGCTCATTGATTGCTTTGTCCAGCTGAGTCCAAGACCTCTAGCACCTCCTAACCTGACAGTGATACTGTGTTTCTGATTTCTGCCATTGAGTGACATGAGTGTTTGTGAGGAACATTTCCTTGCTGGTTTCACTGCCTGGATAACGAGGATTGTACCCAGTGCTGAGGCAAGAGTGCTGAACAGAGAGGGTCCCATTGTAGTGAGTGAGCCGTGCTCTGTGCTGTTGGTGTGGTGAGAGGAGAGCTGCCAGGTCCCTCTGATTCAGTGCATGCAGCTTTTCCCTCTTGTTTCACAAAAGGTGCAGCAGTTTCTGCTCTGGTTTGGTCCTGCCATGCAGCTGTATGGCAGTGTCAGATCCATCCAGCTCCTAGAAAGCAAAGGGACTCCATCCCTTCTCCTTCTGTTGCATTTTCAATCAGGGAAGTACATGCAGCAGGAAAAGGTGGTGAAAAACAAACTTTGTGTTTCTAAACATTAGGGAGGCTTGTGTTCACCAGGGCAGTTATCAAAACACCAACACTGAATGTTCATGAACCACTTGTTTAGAGACTCTGCCAGTGAGTTTCTCACCACTTAAATTAGTTGCTTTGTGCCCTACTTAGTTTGAAGGGATGGAGCTCATCTGTCATGTTCACTCTTTTTTTTCTCCCCAAAATCGTGTGTTTGCTGCTGCCACTTCAGAGTTTCTTTTGCCTTTTTGCAATGAACCTGTTATTTCAAACTAGTGCTGTGAGTTTTGGGTAGAGGATTTGAACTTGACTTTGTGGCAGCCTGAGTGGGATTCTGCCCAGATACAAAGCTTATGGCAGCAAGTGCTGTTCACTTAGTAAAGGTTTTCTCACTGTAAATGATAACCTCTTACATAATGATTTAGTATATGTGCTGCTTTGATTAATATTCTCTTCAAAGCTAAGGAAGACCCATAAGATGCTTGTGGAGATGGTATATTCTTACTTTCAGTTCAAAATGTATTTTGTATTTGCAGTTTTCTAAATTTTATTGAATTCACTTTTTACGTGGACTCAGTAAAACTTTTTTTCATGGCTACCTTCCTAGTAGTTTCATTTCATACCTTATGAAGTTTGTTAATTTTTTGGCCTGGTCTATGCTGCTGTCACAGTAGGGTGCAGTTATGGGGTCAAGGTGTGTTTTGTTGGTAGCAAATCCAGCCAAATTCTCCCATAAAATCATTGAAGTCTCTCTTAGAAGCAGGAGGGAGTTGTCCCAAAAGGATTTTTTCAGCTATGATGGCCACGCTTGCCTTCTTTTAATTTGAGTTCACCTTTGACCAGCTTTGGGTAATTACTCTGCTAATAATTGTCCCACTGAATTTGTTGTGTTTCTCCTGCTTTTGTATCCCATTACTTTTAATATTGGACATAGAACAAATTTCCTTCTGAGGTAAACAAGCAGAGATGTTTTTGTCTGGACTTAGATCAAAACAAAAACAAATACATCAAGAAGTTCAGTTTTAAAGTAAAGTAACCTTTGATTCTACTTTATCTTAAGGAAGGAGCAGCTTTGGCCTCTCCCAGACTGCTGAGAGATGTAATCTAAGGTGATTGTGTTACAAAGCCTCAGGAATCTCCAAATTACATTTTATCACATGTTTATAGAAAACAAAAATCACTTTTTAGCAAAATGTTCAGCTGAATCCAGGATTCTGGGTTCTGCCTGCACTTGGAAAGTTGTTTTTTGAAGCAAGGAATGCGTGCTATTTTTATTTTATTACTTTACTATATATTTGCGTTTCCCAGAAACGTCAAGAAGCCCAGCCAAAATGGTCAGTTAGCTCTGAAATGGTTTTTGTGTGAGACAGTGTGTCCTTTGCTCATCCCAGCCCCTGGAAAGGGAGAGTATTCACCACCTGCAGGAACCCTGTGAGTGCCCCAGCCTGGTCTGCCTGCGGGTTGGAATGCCTGACTCATCTCGCTGAAACGCAGAGATTATCCAGCCAAATTCCCCCTCTCACCTGCACTCAGCTGCTGTCTCTGGGACAGCCTTTGGCATTTCAGGCTGGCTGTGGTGCTCCCCATGGAGACCCCAGGGAGGGAGTTTGGGTGGCTGCTGCCCTGAGCTGCCCTGGCTGCTGCAAGTCCGTGTGTCTGTATGTCCGTGTGTCCGTGACCCTGCACGGGCAGAGCCCAGCCCTGGGTGCTCCCAGCAGCTCTTCCCGAGGGGCTGAGCCCTGCACGGAGCTGCCATGGGGTGAGGGCTCAGCTGGCATGGCTGGCTCTGCCTCCCCAGCAGGGCCCCACAGACCTGCCTCAAGTTGTGGTCGCTGCTTTGGCCTGCGGCAGAAACTCTGAACAGAGAGGTCTCTGTGGCAGGAGTGGAATCCCTGCATGCCAGCCCTCTGTAAGGCTGGAGAGGAGGCTGTGGGGTGAGATGTCAGGTTTGCCACAGCTGAGGGTGGTGTGGGGTCAGAGCTGAGGGAGCCTGAGCAGGGCCCAGCCTTTGGGGCCACTCAGGTGTAGGGACAGCCCAGCCCTGAGAGGGGAGGGAATCCTACAGATCTGCATCCCACAGCCCCCATAGTGCCAACTGCAAAGGAGCTGCAGGGTTTGTGGGTGGCTCTGTGTCCCCTTTGCATTTCCATCCTGGCCTTTGTGCCTCCTTCCCCTTGGGTCTCTCTTTGCCTCAGTGCATATTTACACAACAACAAGCAGCTCCACAGCTTTGGTTTAGAAGAGACACAGATGTTGGCTACTCTGTGGCCCTGTGAAAATACACCAGTGTTCTTGCAGAAATCTGTGGGAAGCTTGCTTGTGGGTGGGGATTTCTCATTCTGTTTGTTTCTCCTCCTTGGTGTAGAAGGTCAGTGCATCATCAGCTCCCTCTTTCCTCTCTGTTACTTTGTAGGCTCAAAAAGCAAAGCAGCCTTTAGGAAGTTTGCTGGAAATTACTGGGAAATGGTGCCTAGAAGTGGCTCTGTCAGTTTATGAAAGAAGCTGATGTGGAGACTTAAAACCATCTAGCATGTCATTTTTGGCTCTTGTTAAAACCTGCAGAGTTGTTATAGCCAGGATGTATTAGAAATATGCATGGGACAAGGTTGGTGCACCCTGACAGTATAATTTCTTACTAGAATAATTAATACAGCTGAGAAAAAGCACTTACTTAGCAGAGACTTTACCTGTGTTGTGCTTTAAGCCCATATTTATCTAAAAAGATCCAACTTTATCTGCCTGGAAACCTTGCTTGTTACATAACAGAACTCCTTAAAATGGTTTTTTTGAGCAAAAGTGTGTACATTGGATGTGTGCAAGGATAGTCTGTAATACATAGAAAATAGGGTAACATTTAAATAAATTTATGTCTGCCGACATAGATTTCTCCTGGCATTAGGAATCTTTGCAGTTAATAACAAAAATAATCCTACTTTTCCAGAGGAGTACTTGTGAGGAGTTCATGGTTTTATAAATTGGGCAGAGTGATGCTGTCTGTGCAATTCAATACTTGGGCAACTGAAGAGAGAAACACAGTTTGCCTATAGAGCAAGGTTCATATTTTTTCCCACAACAGAGCAGAAATTAATTTGTTTTAGTTCTTTTACTGTCCTTAAGGACTTCAGCCTTGGAAAGACAGACCTTGCAGTGCTGGTAGCAAAGCAGGCTGTGCTGCAGATTGTGGTCAGGCAAGGGGAGGATGCAATTCACAAGTTCATAAGCACTGGACCAACTGGCCCCACTGGGTTTTCTGTTTGAGGGAAGAAGATCAGTAAACTGGAACTTGATCTCTCTTTGTAGGTGAAGTCTGTGATAAATCTGCTGTTTGCTGCCTACACAGGGGACGTGTCTGCGCTCCGGAGGTAAAAACCAGTGGGGGTTTGGGAATAGGAATTTGGGAAGAGGAATGCTGCTTGTTTGGTTCCTGCTGTTGTTGTTCAATTATGAACATGCACTTTCACTGTGTCTGGGTTGGGGACATTGAGCTGCATGAGCTAGAGATTGAATGTGTTCACCCAAAACCCAACCAAAATCTAACTATCAAAAAGGTACCCTGACACTATCCTGAATCCCACTGTGTTCCATTTCTTTATATCATAGTAAAACAATTTATTTAACCATTTTTTTATAGCAATGGCAGAAAATCCTGTCTATACTCTTACCTGCTCTAATATTCAATTCTGAAAGTGCCACAAAAATTCAGATTGGAAAATGCACATTGTTATTGGACAGGTTAGGGCATCTAGCTTTGCTTTTGAAATCTGGAAGAGAATCTGGTAACATTTAAGGTAATAATGATAGTAGACTAAATAAGCATTAATTTGTCTAGAATATATCTAAATATAATTAGTGGGTGGGAAAATCTATGGTGTATAGTTTAACTCTGCTGTCCCAAGGAATCAGTGTGAAGCAGGAACCCTCCCAATCCCTTAATGCTGCTCAGGATTTTCAGACTTGGGAGACTTCCTGGGATTTTCTCACCTGGTATAAATTTACTTTGCCTTAGGTGGCTTGGCTTGGCCATGGATGATTTTAAATCAGTTGTGTTGACTGTTACGTTTTCTGCAAAGATGTTTTATTTTTATTTATAAGGAACAGAAAGGAAGTTAAGTTACTAAGCTGGTTTTCAAAGCCAAAGCCCTTTTCATTATTAGCAAAGATACAATATGCTCCTGGTGCTGCTTGCAGCCTCTTGTGGCAGGGCAGTGTCCTGCCATGCTGGTTTTGTGATGTGCTCTAAGACTTGCCTCTGCAATCTCCTTTATTGTGTTTTATTTTGTTTTTAAGGTTTGCTCTGTCAGGAATGGATATGGAGCAAAGAGACTACGACTCGCGGACAGCCCTGCATGTGGCAGCTGCAGAAGGTACTGTCTCCTCACACAGCATTTGCTGTCTGTCTGTCTGTCTGTGTGCTTTAGCACATCCTTGCTGTCTCTGCATAGCTGCTTTTATCTGTACATAAATGGATGTATGGAAGTACAGGCACTCACAGAGCTGCTTTTCCTGCAGGACACGTGGATGTTGTCAAGTTTCTGCTGGAAGCGTGCAAAGTGAATCCTTTCCCCAAAGACAGGTGAGTGGTTTTATTGATGGTTTGGAGGGAAGATGCTCCCATAGCACTTCCCTAGTGTCTGTGAGGAGAAATAAGAGTGGAATGTGTTGAGCCAGGCCACTGGAGCAGGGGAATGGGATCCTGCTGGTTCTCTGTAGGTTCTGCAGACTGAGCAGGAATGAAAAATGAGCCACTAAACCCATTATTTCAAAGGTTATGCTCAGCTTAATGAAGTTCCACAGTTACTGTACTGAATGGGGTCTCTGTGCTGAGCCATTAGTGCAGAATGTAAAGAACTGGATTTGTGGTGCTCTAATGTGCTGATCTTAAAAATCCTGTGCTGCTTTTTGTAGGTGGAACAACACTCCTATGGATGAAGCTTTACATTTTGGACACCATGATGTTTTTAAAATTCTTCAAGAGTATCAGACCCAATACACGCCATCAGAGGATAACAACGACGGGAAGGAGAACCGAACGGTTCATAAAAATCTGGATGGCTTGCTATAATCATCTCCAGCTAGACCCTAAGAATCAAATCACTTACCTATTTAATTGTGGTATGCATAAGTAATGAAGAGCGTGTGTGTTTCTATCTGATAGTGGTATATATTTTACAGAAGTCTCTGTTACTTCAGTGTTACGTTACAGGAGTTTCTATACGCACAGGACAAATCCAATCTCTTCAAAAGAAACAAAACCAACTAAGAATCTCCCTCCATAATGTGAGCAATATTACCTCATGCTGCATATAATTGATGTATAAAAATATTTAGCTGTTGTTGGCTTTACTGTGCACTACTTAATTTATTTTTGTGTTCTATGTGAACTCTAGTCTGTGGTCAGGAACTTTTCTGCTGAATTTTTGTTTCTTTAGCCCTCTGTTTCCAGTATGGCCAGGATGAGCCAGAGTACTGTCAGGTGTGAGCGTCAGTGAGGTTTTTTGAAAGCTGAGGATGCTGATGTAGATGTTTGCTGGGTGTGTTAAGTAAGGATCTGCACTTATCTTTGGGAAAAAATAGAAAAAAGAATTCCACACAACCTTGTTTACATAATATAAATATCACAGAGTATATAGGTGACACTTGTCAATGGTCTAGGGTTGTTCTTAGAGATAGTCTTGTCAGGGAACGTGTTTTTAAGGTTTGTTTGACCAAATGGTGTAGGGGAGTGTGACGTGTAGCTGGGTGTGTAGTGGGATTTGTGTCTTGGGAGCGTTTCTCTCAGTTCCTCTGTCTTGCCTCCCTCCTCTCTCTCCACGTTCAGCTGCTAAAGTACTTCCCTGTGGCCAGGGAATGTGGGTGCTTCCACTCCGTGCAGGTGTTCCTTGCAGGTGTATTTGCACTACCCTGGGAGGCTGGCAGGGGCTGCTCCCTCCTGGAGGCTGCACCAGGAGCCAGCCAGGGCATGGAAGTGCTTGAAAGGCAAAGAACCAAACCAAATACAATCTGAGCTCATTGAGGCTTGTGGCAAGGAGCACACGTGGAGTGAAACAGCTTTAAGGAGCACAGAGCCAATCCGAACAGGAGCAGAGCAGGAGATAAGCCAGGTTTTGGGATATGTTCTCTTCTTGCACTGCCATCAAACCAGGGAGCAGGATATTGCATCACTGGGATTCCCCTGGTGTAGGACAGGAGTTCAGCACCAGGAGCACAAGTGAGTAAATGCCTTTTGTGGTGAATGGTGGCATTCATTGTCTTGCCACTGAAGCCAGCACGACACGTGCCCTGTTGTGGAAAACGTAGATGCAGGTATTTGTAGTTCACACAAGTCCAATATTGCCACAGCTCCCTGTCCCAGGTACAATTGCTTCTGCCAGTAGTGTGGCAGAAACCTCAGAAGTGGGCAGTCACTTCAGATACTCACAACACACTATAGTTGTTGGATGTAGGCAAGGATTTTAGCACAAGAGTTTTAGGCAGGAATCATTTAGCACATGGAAAAGGAGATTGTGCTTGAGAGTTGTGTATACGGTGGTATCCTAGCACGTAGTGTACAAGTCATCAGTAGATCTCAGAGGTCAAATTTTCTGTGTTTTGGCACCAAAACCTCCTGGAATCATGCCCAAATTCTTCCTAGAATGCCCAAGCACTTTATAAAGATGATCTGAACCACATTACCCTCCTTTAGCAACGAGGACACTAAGGCTTGGAGAGAAGTCACTTCTCCAGAGCGACCCAGCAGGTCAGTATAGCTGAGAATTAATCCTTTCAAGTTCCTGTACAGTCTCTTGTCCAAATGCCATACTGCCTCCCTGCAGGGAGGACAAGCCACGTGGAAAAGTGCTTGGTACTCATCACAAGCTGTGACTGTCTTCACCATGAACGAGTCTGAAAGTCCAAAGCCCTCAAACAGCATCTCGAAGCTGGCTGGCATGGTTATCAAACACTTTTTCTTAAGAATCCTCCTCTTCTTAAGCTGGTTGGGTTTGTTTTTTCTTTTTGTTTTTTCTTTTTTCTTGTGTTCTTCTGAAGATCAGCTATTTTTCTGAAGGCTTTTAATCCATTCTCTTCACATCCTGTGTCTGGCCACCCCTGTTGTAAACAAGAACTAAATGAAATGGCCTCTGGCTCATTGTTGAGCCACGTCAGTCACTGGGTAGCACAAGGGAACAAAAAATTATGAGCTTCAGTGTAAAGGAATATTTTTAGATGGATCCTAGTTCAAAATGATGGATTTCAGTGCTAATCTTCCCTATCTTGCCCCTGTTACAACACATTCTGCAGCTTCTCAGAAAAATACCTGATGTAGCTTTATTTAACTGACATTGTGTTGTTCAAACTGGCATTTTTAAACATAGGTATGTTATATAGTACACATGATATAAACAAACCAAAACCAAAAGGATTGTAACTGAGCTAACATTGAAGATCTTGGCTGTCCCTAAATTAATGCTTTCATCCCGAGTGCTTTTAGCCAGTCCTAGCTTCAGTGCATTTTTGCTGGTTAGTTTTAGTATTTTCTCATTGTGAGAAGATGGATTATTTTGTAATGTCCAATTCAGCGATGCAGCTACTTAGACATGGCATTATTTATAAATAGAAATATATGCAGTACTGCATTGGTTTGGCTGTTTATCATTCATGACACTGACATGTAGATTTTCCAGTAAATAGCTTTTGGTTATCTTATCCAACGCTGACTTCCTTACGCTCCAAAGAAGATTCCCCCCACTCCTTTGTTTTTATGTCATATATGTTTCTTCTGTATCACAACCTACAATCGTTCAGCTAACTTAATGCTTTGTACTCAGAAATATTGTGGTAGTCTTAGCATTAATTAGCCTTTGTGAACAAACTGTATTGTACCAGATTTTTTTTTGCTTCAGAGCTGGACTATCCGTGACTATACTTACTGGCAGTGTACTTCTGGTCATTGTAACTGACTGGGCTGATCTTGACTTTTAGATTCTGTATTGTGGGGACTAGACAGTGATGAATGTATTTCTAGCAGTTTCCCATGAATGAATCTAAACTTGAGCTGTACTGGTTCTGAAAATGAAAGTTATTTATTTTAAGAAATAAAATCCAGATAGTGTTGCTTTTTACAGCATAATAAATGGAAATACCAAGGTGGTGGTGGTGCTGGTGAGTTTTATTGGTTGTCTGTGAGATTGCCATTGAAATAAGTCTTCATTTGTGGGAAGGCTGTCCTGGAAAACCTACTCTGGTCATTTTTCTTGTTCAAAGTATGCAGGAAATCAGAATGAATTTCTGTAATGCAGTGTTTTCCTGATTTTTTTGGTGTTTATTTTGAAACCTACATTTTTATTTTGAAACCTACATTGTTTATTTTGAAACCTACATTTCCAGAGCTGTGACCTTTCACTGGTGGTTGCTTTTTGTTAATGTTGGAATTCTGACCAGGTACTCTGGACAGGTCGAGCTTTCTCTTGACTTACTCTGTTGTCCTTCATCACACCAACAGTTTCCTGTATTATTTTTGGCTGTACAGTTCATATAAAACCTGACAAGTGTGAGATGAGGGATTTTGTCACTTACTAGCCCCAGAGAAAAGCAGCAGGCTCCAGCTTGGTAGCCCACAAAGATGAGCCATGGATCAGTTATCCTACTGAGGACTCAAATTAGAAATTCAGGTTCAGTTTATTGAAGGTTGTGTGGGGATGGAAACAAATGAATGAAGGGATACAAGCAGTAATAAAAAAAGGTAACAGCCACCTTCTAGTAACTGCAGTGCAGACAGGCCTGCCACAATACAGAGAATTAAAAGCATGGAAACTGCCTCAGGCTTCAGAGCTGTAACTTTAGTTGCACAAGCAAGTTTAAAATGAGATACAGAGTAGTAAAATACAGACTGGCACATCCACTTTATCATAGATGTAGCCAAAACATGAGAGAGGACAAAGTGGCAACTGAGAGTTCCTTTTATTTAAAATATATAAAAGAATATTCCATTGAGGAAAAGTCACTGCTTCTAGAACTACTGGCTATGGAAAGACCAAGCTGTGAATAAGGCCACTGCTTTAAGTCCCACAAAACCGAAGAATAAAATGACTTGTAGAACATGAATACAAAGCATAGCTCAAAAAACAACTTGATTTTTGTATTAGCAACAGATACACATCCAGCTGTTACAGTAAGATAAAAGCATTAAGTCATTTCCTGTAGCACTGTTAATCCCAGTAACTCAGGTCACCAAAAAGAAGTCAGTTTGCAATGCTTTCATTTAAATACACGTGTTACATGCTCTAGGTCCTTTAGTTTTTCTAGGAAGCTTTTTCAGGGGGCACATCAGATGTCTTGGGCACAGCACACCAAACTGAAGCAGCCCTTTTGTTCCCAAGCAGCAGCTGATGGGTGTGGAGGGGCCTCTGCTCAGGCAGGGCCCTGCAGTGTCCCTGTGCCTGGACAGAGGGTGCAGCCCCTCTGCTCAGCTCCTAACAGGGACCCTCGGGGAGACACAGCTGCCTGAGCAGCCTTGCCTCTCAACTGAGAGCTGATCATTGCCTTTAACGTGCTGAGAGACCGACCTGTTCCTCCTCTGGTGGAAGCACAGCTTCATCCTTCAGGTACTGCAGACTGCACACCCTGCAGCCATTGCTCTGGATAAACTTCTTCACTTTCCTGTGCCTTACCCCTAATTACAAAACCACCTCATTATCAAAACCTGTAAAGTATTTTAGCCATTTGAATTAACAGTTAAATAAATGCCCTAGTTCATGATGCATGAGAAAACTGAGTTTCATTCCACCTATTATAACCTACAGGGGCTCTGTACCATTGCAGAAAATGGGGGTGACCAGATCCTCACCTTGGCAGATCAGGCACAGTAAATAAAATCATAATTCAATCCCTTTTGCAGTCCTCTAAGAGGAAATTCTGATTCTGTCTGATGACTGCAGTCTGCAGGGGCTTTAGTCGTGATTATGCACCTTGGGTTCCAAGCTCAGCAAGTGCCAATGCAGCTTGAAGGTGGTGTCCCAAGAAATGCTTTTTTTGAGAAAGACTGTGCTAAACATCCCTACACAAGACTGTGCCTTGTGAAAATGAAATGCAGGTAACATTTTGGGCTTCTGCTCTCTCCATGGGCCATGGCCAGAAGAGCTAAAAGCACAACAAACCAGCAGCACATGGATTTGCTGTGGCATGCTATGTGTAGAGCGTTTTCCTTTTGTGATGCAGACAAAAATTCAAGGTGTAACCTTTCTGAACAGAACCTCTGTAAAAGAACCAGCTTTTCTTTGAAGCCTTCTATGTACAGTTAACTGTTTTAAACTTTTAACTAATTTCTTCAAACAATGAATGCATGTTTCTGCCATCACTGTCATTGAGGTGCTCACAATCTCACCTTCCTCTTCCTCCACTCTGGCACAGTATCTTGCTAATTAAACAAAGATGTGCACGGTATCTTGCTAATTAAACAAAGATATGCTTGTAGGGAGGCTGCTCAGGCTGCTGCTGTTGGTACTGCCATCAGCTGAAACTGCTGCAGGACCTTGAGGGCGAGGAACCAAAGAAGGGAAGCGCTGTCCCCGAGGCACTGAGTGCAGCACGGGAGGCGTGAAGCGGATGGGCCGTGTTAATGACGCAGGGGAAGCTCAGCCAAAGCTCAGAGCTGGATGTGTGTGCACATCTGCCAGGAAAAGGAGAAAAGGAAACCTCATTACACAGCCCCAGCCCTGCTTCTCAAGTCCTTGCTAACCACAGAGCATGACCACCTTGTGTTCCAGCCACACTGATTCATATCAGCATTCAGCTGCTCAGGGTGGGGATCACTTGAATTTGTTTCTTTTTCGGAAGCACACCCTGGCAGGGCAGCACTTCCAAATGCACTGCTGCTGGGGCCCTCCCCACACAGCTCCCACCAGAGGCACCACAGGGATGCTCCTTCCTCCCCTGCCATCTCTCCTCCTCCTACAAGGCCCACACAGAAGCTTTGCTCTCCTGTCCTTCTCCTGCAGACACATGTGAAAAGCAACTGCTGGCAATCCCAGTCTAACTCTGGATCCCAGCTTTTCTTATGCTTGTGGAGAGTTGTGTTCTCTGCCTCAGTATCTGAGGTATGTCTCAGGGAAAAAAAAAAAAAAGGGAAGAGCAAGCTGTGTCTGAGGCCTAGAGCTCCTGGCACATACCACAGTATCGATCTCTGCGGGGCCCACCATGCGAGACACCTCATCAAACTCCTCGGGAGACATGGGCAGCAGGTTTTCTGGAGACTGCAGCCTGGAGGGGTGCCTGAGGGACAAGAGCAGGGATTAAAAGGTGCCTGAGGGACAAGAGCAGGGATTCGCTGTCACCGAAGAAATGAGGCACAGCTGGGCTACTCTGCCTGGCCACTAACCAGGCCTCTTGAGGCAGAGCAGCCTTTGCAAAGCCAGCCTGGCTTTAAATGAAACTCAGACTACTCAGGGGTGCACATCCTAACCAAAGAAGTCCAACAAGTCTTTGAAAATGTGCTTTTCACGAAATTACTTGCCTGTAAAACTCCCTGCAAGTATTTTTACCTAAAAATGGTGTTTTGAACACAGCAGCACATTAATGTGTTGTGATCAGATTCTCAAAGAATCTGGGGCATCTACAGTTTAAACAATATGAAGAGACATGAACTACAGCTAAAATCTTACGATCAGTTCTTAAAAATCCAGCATTTTTGTGAGAACTTACACTTCTGATACAGAGATTAACTCAGTCTTGATGTAGCCAGTTCCCTTGGGACCATCCAAATCCATTGGCTCTGGTGCTTCAAGGAGAGAGAAAAAAAAAAGCTTCTGGGTTTTTTTTCCCAGTAAGTTTACATCACATTTTCACCTTTATTGTACCAAAAATACAGCCTATGACCCAGATAATGTGCAAATCTCTCTGTTATGCATTTTATAGCACTATGGTTAATTTATCCCATTTTTAGTCAGTTTTTCATCTTTTCCTATAGAAAATGGCAAAGAAACCCCTCCCATAACCAGTCATGGTCAGGGCTGTCAGTAGGAGCCTAAATTTCTGGAACAGCTCACGGGCTCACACGACAGCCAGTGACAATTAGGGGTTTCAGTTTTTGGTCTGATTAAGTCTCATGTTGTGCTTGTTTAAAATCAAACCTTTTCTTAACCTATAAACATGGGATGGGCTGCCAAGGCATTCAGGCCAACTGCTCCCTTTCCTTCCATGCCCCAGGAATTGTGCAGTGCCCCAGCAGCTGAGGAGCAGGCAGACAAGCTAAAAGGCACTCACCCTCCTTGGGCCTGGAGTAGTACTTGCCAAAGGCATTGTCCTTGGGGATGTTGGGGTACAGGAACCTCAGGGGGTTCTCGGGGATGTTTTCGGCTGCCATCACTTTGTAGTTGCGGATGATGTCGGGGAAGGTCACGGCAGAGAGCTCCTTCTTGGTGTAGGGCTCCACCGAGTGGAACTGGGGCTCTGCTGAGGAGAGAAGCAGCACTTTGTAAAGCTGCCTTCAAAGTTTATTTCTGAAAGTGTCCAGAAAAGCTGCAGCCACTTCCAACAAATTCAGAGATCACGTGAGCAAAAGCCTTGCATGGACGACACCTACAGTGCTGCAGGGAATATTTAATTCCTGCCAAAGGGAGCACAATTGTTCTGTGGGGTAGGGAGGTGTGGGGGGATAGCACACAGTGAGGGTTCTTGGTGTGTTGTGTACTCAGAATGACTGGTGTGACTTGTCCATGGAAATTAACTGCAATATTTCATTAAGTAATTTAGCTTGTGCTGCCTTTTTAACCTTCTTCCAAATTATGTAATTCAAACTCTGCTGTCTGTTAGGGAGTTTGATCCAAATACACCCCTTGAGGCTTTTATGAATCATCAGGAGAGACATATAAGCCTTCCTGAATGCTGCAAATACTATCAGCCTTCTTTGAACTTTTGGATGTCTCAGGAATGAAGGCAGCCAAGGGAAAGAAGTCACCCTTCAGTACATCAGCAGTTTCTCTTCCACCTGCTGCTGGTTTTGGGCCCATCAAAGTGAAGTATCAACAGCTGCCCCATGCAGGCAGGTGGGGCTGGCAGGGAGTGTGATCAGGGGAGAGCCCTGACTGGGTACAAGGGAGGCTTTAACTTGTGGCTGTGATGCCTCCAGGTTTCCTTAGGAGAGGATGAGAACTAGTCCAGCTCACAGAAGAAGCAAGCTCTTCACTGATCCATTTGGCCAAGGGGAGGAAGGAGAATCACTTGGAAAATGAGTGAGTACATAATTTAGCTAGGGGCAGTGTGGGAAGGAACGAAAGCTGCATTTGGGCTTGGAAGGAGATGCAATTGTGTGTGTACTAAAGGCTGGGAGAGAGCCTAAGGAGGCAAGGAAGACAGTCTGGGCAGTTTTTCCTTTCCAACTTCCAGGCCAGAAGCAGGGCTGGGAGGTGCTGCTTGTCCTAGCTGAGACCTTGATCCATTGATTGTGTGGTTGGAGTTACCCCAAGTGTGGTGTGTCCCTGCTATTGCCTGTGCCCCACTGCTGCCAGGGGTGTTGTGCTGGTCCTCAGGGTGGAGGAGAAGGGCCCAAAGACTTCTTGTTCTGGTGCAAGCAGGTCAGCAAAGGCTCTCTGTTGCTGACTTACCATTCTGAGACTCCTCTACCCAGGTAAAGGTGATTGCTCCCTCCCTGCTGCTTTCACTGAATCTCAATAAAAATGTTCCTGGGCTCTGGTCCTTCAGCAGAGCTCGTTCTCTCTCTTTGCTGATGAAGCCCACAATGCAGCTGTAATGTTGAAAACAAAGAGCTGAGTTACTCCCCAACATAAAAACCAAGCTGTGCTGTGCTAGCTGGGAAAACTAAAAAGCTCTCCCTCACTTAAAAGAGCTGAAGTGCTGGTGGAAGCCTCACAGAAGGCTTTGTCCTGTGGATAGCTGGCAGCAGGACTGGCTGGCTGCAGTCAGGGGGTGATTCATGCCTCGTGGCAGTGTGAATCACCACAGCTTCCCTCAGCACTTCAGCCTGGGGGCTTAGACAAACATCTTTCTGCACTTGGAACAAGAATGATTGTCCATTCTGCTCTCAAAGCTGGGCTGTGGGAGCAGAAGTGACATTACATGTGTGTAACAGGGGCAGACCCCAGCCAGCAGTAAGTCTTGGGTTCAACAATATGTTAAAGGATAGTTGTTTCTCCTTTTTGGCTGATGAAACAAATTTTGCTGGCTGCCAGATTACTCTCTTACAGGTGTGGGGTTTGCTTTGGGCCTTGAGCTTGTTTTCTACAGGAACTGTTAAACCTTTGTGACTTTTTCACTGTACTCAGCAAATGTTCCTGTATGGACTAGGAGGCTGGTGTGGTAATTGTAAGAGACTGATGGATCTGGACAGGTACTGGGGAGGGAGTTGTTCAAGTCAGCACCAGGGTATGACCCTGGCCAAGCCCCAGCTATTTGGTTTGGGTTGCTTTGTTGCTTGGTATTTTGCTTTTGTTGGTGTTTTTTTTTTCCCCCAAAGGTTTTCTCTGTTTCTTATTCCTCAAAATGCTCCATCAATAATGATCTTTTGAGTACTATGGCTGTCTCCTCGAGTGCATTAAGTTAGAGAAAGTGGGGTTTGCGCAAAAACTCCCTAAACAAGCATTATTTTGCTTAAGAGTTTCAGATGCACTGAACTGCCCTGTTTTATGGGGTTTGATTGGTGAGTTTTGTGTTTTGCTTGGTTTAAATGCCATGCTTTAGGTAACAAATGTGTTCAGTAGTTAATATCCTGTGTGTGAGGGAAGTCTTCTGCCTTCCTATCTCTCAAGTATGAAGAAAGGCAAGTGTTCCTGAGGTTGTATTTACTCTTTTGTATACAAGGCGAGTCTCTTGCTCTTCCAGTCTGTCCCAAAATCCACATGTAATCCCAGGCCCAGAACTGCCACTCTGCTTCAGGAATGGTGACAAATATTGCCACTGCACTGCAGCACAGAAAGGGGGAGGTTTGGGGCAGGGAAACCTCCTTGTACTGCACAGGGCTTTGACAGAACTCTTCTGGAGTTGGGGGGCAAAAATGTGAAGGCCACTGCTGAGTGCAGCAAGGCAAAGCAATCCTGCTGCTGCAGAAGTGTGAGACACTAGGATGCTCCACTGTGAGTGTGCTGTTTGATGAGGTTTCATAACGTGGCTAAAATAAAAACCCAGGATTGTGACCTTGGATAAGCCTAGTTTGGGCAGAATTACATCTGAAATCGGAAATCCCAGAATGAAAAGTTTACTAAACCAGTATTAAAAGGGCAAATGGAACTGTGTTCCCATCTGGCAGAGTCCCTCTACTTGGCAATACTCTAAAAAAATCAGTGAAGACTGCCGGGTTCTGGGCACACGGTGCAGGCACAGCGTTCCGAGCCTGGCTGCTGCCACCTCCAGGCAGCTCACGGTAACTCTCCTCGGGCAGGGGGCTGGGTTTGGGGTTTTAAATGGATATCACCAGCACTTACACTTTCTTGTGCTTCAGTGTTTCTTGGCTGTGTTCTAGGATGTAGGAAGAACCGACTAAGAGTGGGAGCAAAGGTAAAACAAAATCTAATCTAACATTCAAAGCCCTGCTCTGTGACTTAAATGGGACAAGTTGGTGATCTGATGTTCTTGCTTTTACCAGTTCCTCTTCAGAGGATTCCTCCCTACTAGAATTCATTTGTTTCAGATTTTTCCAGTTTCAAGATCCACCCTCTGCACAAACAACCTCCCAGCCTGAGTGTGCAATTGCTAGCCTAAAAGTGAAGTCTGAGGCAATGACCACATCTTTAAATTCACTAAGGTCTTACCCATCATTCCAGAGACACAGGAGATGTTTCTTAATAAGCTCCAGGATTCCCTCAATCCACAGCCAAAAGGGGAAATTTTTATCATTTATATTTTCCTGAAATTCAGAATATAGAAAGGCAGGGATGGGAGGGGGTGAACAGGGATAATGAGACATGAGTTAAAATGCCTGTCTGAGCCTCCAGTACCCATAAATGTGTGATCCATCAGCTCTCACATGAGACAACACTGGTCTGAGAGCAGATAAAAGGCTCTTGTGCCAACAGGGATAGCCTGGGTGCTATTGGAGTTGTGGGACATGCCAAACCCATGCCACTGGGGTTTCTGAATGGGTTGGCTAGCAGGAAACCTTAGAGACACTTTCTGTTGAGACCTGGATCTCAATGTCTCATGAGGCATCCATATCAATGGATTAAAGTGCTTGTAGGTCACCAGAGCCTTGCTCTTCCCCTGGAGCCTGCTCCTGGTTGTTGTGATCTTCTATTTATCTACACCAGCTTAGGGTCTAAAGCTGAAAAAAAAAAATGTGAAGAGTCCTCCTGTCTTGCTTCAGCAAGGGTTGTGAAATTCCTGATGTGGCTTTGTCATCATACTGACCCTCTTAGCCACCCCATGTTAATCCTCACCCTGGTCCAATTTCCCCTGGTCTGGGGTATGTCCTTCACTAAAATACAGAAGATCTGTTCATCTTGCTGGCTTTTTGTTTCCATTTTCTGTAATAGCCAAAATGGAGAGCTATTCTATTAATAGCAGCTGCATTAATAATAATGGAGATGCTGTGTTTGAAAGATTTTTTTTTTTTCCTATGGAGTTTACATGGATCAAAAACAGTCTCAAAATCATGTACTCCTTGCCACTGCAAGCTCTTTTTCCTCCTGCTGCTACTTTAACCTCACCACCAAAGCCTCCCATGACCATGTAAGGGCTAGAATAATTAGGGGATGCTACTAGAAAAGTAGGCACCCTGGGGGGGAAATCAAACAAAACCACAAAAAGGTGAGATCCCTCTTCCACCTCAGTTTTTACAATGGTGTGCATACCTTGCAGAATCTTGTCCAAGGAATAAGGCCATCCTGAGATCCTCCAATTGTTGGCCCTGAACACAATAAATTTGAGTTCAGTCATGTTCCAGAAGTTAGTAAGGCTAAAAGTGCTTAGCAAACCAAGTTCAGAGTGTTTGTTTGGAAGGCAGCTGTTGGACTAAGAAAGAAGAGGAAGGGCAGGCTGCTGTGCTTTCACAGATACTGCAGGGGAGATTTCCAAGTTCCTCTCTGGGAGGTTTTACTGTACCCCAACCTGTGTGAGCAGCCCTGGTGTCATGGGAACCAATCCATGCTGACACTTGCTGTGCTGCACCAAACACTTGCCAGCTTCAGAATGTTTCCAGGAAGGAAATTGAATCCTGCACAGTTCTTGCCAGCACAGCAAGAAGGCTGCAGCCCACAAGCTCCTCTGCAGGCTTAGCAGACCCTGCAGCATCTCTCTAAGATTGAGCAGAGCACTTTCTTACCTTGATTCTGGTGATTTGCAGGATTTTGCCCCAGAAACTCTTGACTCCTAGGTCTACCCCAACCACAGACTCATCTTATTCCCGTTGCAATTGTTTCCTTCAGCCTTGTTTGTATGTTCACAGTGTTTCATAACCACATCCAAAGCACAAAGAAAGGTGCTATGCTGGGCCTACAGTAGCTGGGAGCTTTGCAGACCCTGACTAGTCACAGCCAGATTCTTCCCATTAAGGATCATGCTATGGCTTCCCATAAATATGCTTTTCTCTGTCACTTTTCTAAAAATAAACTGGGTTAGGGAGCTTGTTGCTGATACTGCTGGTGTTAAGAGATGAAGATTCTGCCAACTTTCACATTGCAAAAACAGCAGCCAGGTTGTGCCCTGGCACCCTGCTGGTTCTGTCTCCTTGCACTGAGGAATCCTGAATATAGTGTTCAGCAAGCAGGATTTTTTTTCAGCTGGGTAATATTTTTATTTATAGAGATAAGATTTAAGTAGCAACTCTACCAGAGCTCAACAAAGCCCCTGTAGTTCTGAAAAGCAAATTTGCCATAGAAATAGATCACTGGTTGCTTTATGTTGGTTAATTAAAAAAATAAAATTATTCTCCTTGTAGAAATTTGAAAAGAAATCTAATAAATTAACAGCTTTTTGTCAGATGTTATGTATGGGAGAATTAGAGAGTGGAATGCTGCACACTTGCCACTTAGACACACTAATCTCAAATCCTTTTAAATATAAGTTTTTCCCTGAAACTTAAGGTTGATGAAACATACTGAATCAATAGTATTTTTCATCTAGAGTCTACTGTGCAAAATCAGTAGCAGTGTAAAGTGCTCTGCCTATTCAGGCAAACTGCAAGGAGTTTGGAAACAAAACCCATGGCAGATGAGGCTTTTATTAAGGACCCTCATGTGGGAGATAATTCAGTTTGCTGTTCTTTAGCAGTTTCATAGTGTTTGCATGCTGATACTGCAACTGTGTTTATGCAGAGTGAATCCCCACTGTAGCTGGGGGCATGCATGAAGTTAAAATGAATGGAGGTGGATTTAAAAAAAAAACCCCAAGGGATGCCAAGAAACATCCACTTCACAGACTGACTAAACATGAGTGTTACTTCAAAAGGCAGAATTAGGCTCAGTCTGTGGTGCTCTAATGCATAAAACTCCCAAGTTAGAACTGCAGATTTTTTTCATGATATGATCTCATTTACAAACCCTGTCCTACTGAAAAGTGGAAAATGCTTCATTGCTACAAAGTTATATTGTAGGAGGGGGAAAGCTGTGAGAGAAAAGGAAAACTTAAAATGGGTTGCAGGAAAAGATGCAGAATAGCTTCAGTTCAGACAAGCCATCTGTGATGAAAGCAGACCTTACCAAGAAGCTTCTCCCCCAGCATGCTCAGCTGATCTGCATTAAGTCCTCTCTTTGTTACAGAAGAAAACTGCCAGCTCAGAACATCAGAAAGCTTAGACCACTTTGCACAAGGTGGATTCAGAAAGAAGGACAGGTTCTAGAATTGAAGAGAAAAATACAAGCTGTAGTTAACAAACATTAATTTTGGAATGCCACTTCAATTTTTGCAGTGCCCAAACAAGCTCCATGTTTAAGAATGGATGTCAGCTTGAAATAACTTTGCAGAAGTAGGCAGGTATACTTCCAGGCACTCTTTACCAGGAAAAGCAATCTCTGGGGTTCTGGACAGGTCTCCTCCCAGCAGGCAGAATTGCTGGATTACTTAAGTGCACCATAATTGAGTTCTTCAATGTTCATTTGGCTTCTCACTGTGTGCTGTATGCCCTGAATACATGTACACTACCCTTCTGTGGGTTTCAAGCATTGCTCTGTTTAGGTCAGGGAAGTCACTGCCCCCCTCTACACCTGAAACTCATTAAGAGTCACCTGCAGAGCTCAAATGCAGCAGCCACTTGCAAACAATGCTTGAAAGCTAGACATAGTACCTGATAACACATCTTTTTTTTTTTTCTTTCAAATACCTTGGGATCAGTAGACAGCATGTTGAACCACAAGATAGAAGCCCATCCACTGGGAAGCTGGCTCACATTGGAGATCACAACAATGGGAAGGGATGTGGTCTGAAAGGAGCACAAAAGGAAACATGTCTGGTTACCCTGCACCGTTGCCACAACCCTCCTTGAGATTATCCACACACTCATTTCTGTTTTAATTCCCTGCTTGCATAATCTTGACTTTTTCTGTAAAAGTTTGTATGTAGGGGAGAAAGTATGATGAAATACTGGAAAGACTTGGGTGATTTTTGTCTAATAAGAACTTTCATTTACTGTCAGTTATCCCAGTGTCACTATCCCTGATAGTGACAGTAGAGTTCACAGCAGACTGCTTCTGAAATAAATGTAAACTGATAACCAACCCTGTGGTTTCAGCCCTCTAGGTATCAGACATTTTGCAAAGTACATCTATTCATATTTACCCAGAGATCTGACAGAATTCTTTCTGTGTCTATACAGAGTTGTGAAGAGTCATTCCCAGAATTTGAAATAACTGAAAGTACGTGATATCCCAGTACTTAAAAAAAAACAAAAAAAAGAAAAAAAAAAAAAGAGAGAAAAAAGTAAAGATTGTTAGCACAAGTGACACACAGGAACTGAAGTGCATCTGTTTGATCTAAGACTTACCTCTAGGTCTATTACTAAACCAGGCTGGCACAGCTGTGTCTCAAAACTCAGAGAATGAAGCTCTTCTGTCACAATCAGAGGACCCTTGAAAAAAATATAAGAACTTTTCAGGGACTGAAAATTCCTAGGGTAAAGTAATGGGGTTTTATCATGGGGAAAACCTTTGTCTGCCCATGGTCACAGGCTCCAGACCTCAGTAAGAGCTTACAGTCAAAGTCAAGTGACAGTGCTGGCTTCCTAAAACTGCCTATCCTGGCATGATTTTTGGTTTTTTTGTGGCAACTACCTGTAAGTCACAGAAAAATCTGTGCTTGCCAGGAAGCCCTGTTAAAGGCAGATGCCAGTGTGGGACAGTCCCTCACTGCCATTTTGGCAGTAACTCCTTGCAGGCTCTTCCTATATGGATCACTCTGTAGAAACACTGAATTCCTCTCCTATGATCTCTCATCCCACGTGTGTCTTCATGGATCTGAGCAGAGAGCATTGTCTTAAATGAATGCCTTGTTAGTATTCTGCTAGCAAAGCAAAGGTTAGTGCTGCTTACCTCATTTGTTCTGCTCCCTGTGTTTTTCTGTTCTTTCAGTTGCTGCAAACAAACAAAAAACCTGTCACTCATTCATGGCAGCCACAAATGGAAGTGGTAGAGTTCCACTTGCATGTTCCACTTGCTCAACTGTATGCCAACTTGCTGCACTAGTGTCTAATTCTATTTGGCTCCAAACTGTGGGAGCCAAAGGATTAAACTGTAGGTAACTACTACCCTTTAATAAACTGTTCATCTGTGAAAAAAGATATTGCACAGTTATGTTGCAGTGCCTTTATGCAAGAGGCCTTTTAAGAACAGAAGCAGTATGAAATCAGGATCAGATGGAATACTGGTTTATCAAAGTACCCCTCTGAATCAGATGACAAGCTCTAGACAGTCTCAGCTCTGGACAATGAAGGTGGAGTTCCATGTTCCCTGGTTCTGGACTTGCATTTTTCCTGCTGTAGTGATGGAACCAGAGTGTTCCCTCACAATCTGCAGATCAGAAGAGCCCCATAGCCTGCCAAAGGCACTGACTCTCTTGCAGCTGCACACTCTTTGACAATTTTCATCTTCCAGACTCAAAGCTCTGTAAACTATTCCAGACTTCCCTACCTATGGACCTTCCTCTGAAAGAACCAAACCAGCCTTTCTAGGCTTTCTTAACTTCCTTCTCCCAAGAACCCATTTCTGCATAAGCTGTATGGCAGCAAACACTCTTGTTTGCACTTCTGTCCCTTTTTGAGTGACAAGCAATCACATTTTGATTGATTCTGATTTTGAAACAGGCAAAAAATATTTTAAAAAGGACAGAACAAAGAAAAAGGAGAGATAATCACAGTTCCTCTTTACACAAAAAATGAATGACTTCAATAACAAAAGCAATTTGTTTCCTTCCTACAATGCTCTACTGCAAAATTAAGTGGCTGTATCAGTAATAGAAAGAAAAAAACAACCCCCTACCAAGTGCCTGAATTCTGCTGATAGACTTCCATTAGTAGATTCTTCCATGTTCATTACTTTTGTGTTTGTTCCCAAAATATTAAATTTCCTGAACCTACACAAAGAGAGAGAAAATGTAATGAAATCTCTCATTCATTGAAAGAACCTAATGTTAATATATCAAACTCTGATGCCACATACCCTTTGACCGAGTTCTTCTCAGTTACATCTCTGTCAAGAAAAAAAAAGGACAACATAATCATTTAAAGATTCTGCCAAAGACACAGAAAATGTGCATGTTTTAGTAGCTGACAGTGCTGACTGAGAACTGGTAAAATGCTTTTGTGAAAATCTTGTGCAAAAGATGAGGCAATTGGTTAAAGCAGTCAAAATAAATATTGTGCTACACAGCCTGTGTTTTACTGAGGCTTGGTGTTGCTATGAGGGCTTTATAATCAAAAGAAGTACTTTCTTTTACTATAAAGATTTTAATTCTTGCTCTGAGAAAAAAAATATAGTTCTGCCACTCTAAATCTGCATTTAAACTTGTTGGATAAATTGCTGCATCACTTGAATTGGTTTTCCCAGTACTTGGGATTTTACTGATTTGCATTCTATCTAGCACATTTAAAGACTTGCACATAAGAACTCCTTTTTTACTTTTTTACTGCTCTATGCAAGTTTCTGGAACCTAGAGCCATTTCAAGTGAACAAAAATCACTTGGCTGGGAAGACAAAAGCCCACTTGCTTTTTTGAAAGCACAGTCCCTGCCATCATTTTGGACAGCCTGTCACATTTCTTTCCCTGTCCTTGAAGTAAGTGCAAAACTCATCTGAACTCCTTACAAAATACAACAGATTGGTATTAATCTGTTTCAACTGCTGTAATTTTTTTCTCTGATTGAGAACATGACATATGTTACAGGTAGGCAGATTACACCCCTTATTCAAAGGCAGCTTGAGGATAACTATATTCCTTACTAAACTCTACCCAAAAAGGGATTCTAGAGGTGACTGAATTATGTGATGAGGAATGGTGGAGTCCAATTCCACACTGTCACTCATGCTAATCCAGGTGAAACAGCCCAGCAGAGTGGCTGTTGCCCAGGTGTTGCCCTGTGTCTGATTTAGCAGTAGTGAGCTCTTCTCTGTGGAGCTGATGGTGAGAAGCTGAGGCCATCTGCCCTCTGTGACATGTCTCTGGTGGCAGAGAGAGATTTAGAGCAAGGGAATGGGTAAGGAAAGGGGAAGGATGTACCTGCTGCCACAGAGAACCAGCCTGCTGCTGGCCTATCAACACTTCTAACGTGACTGCTTTTGGGTTTCTGACTGTGGGAACTGTTTACCATTACATAAGAGGGATGAAATAAAGGCAACATACTTGTCAAATAAAACTTTCACTTTCAAGTTGTAGTTCAGTTCCTGCAGTCTCACCAGCAATCTGGAAAGAGAAGTATATTTTTAGATAAATATGGGTTCTCTTCTATTGTGCTGCTTACCACAGATATTTCAGCACACTCAGGGGCCACATGCAGGCTCCAAGCTTGCTCCATATCAGACAGCATTTAGAGATAAAACTAAATGGGCAAATGAGTTACTCTTTGGCATGGCAAAGTGCTCTGCATGTCTCTTGCTGTTTGGTTGTGTTTGTGACACACTTGGTACACCCCACTTCTGGGAAAGGGTAAAAGCTGACTGTGAGTCAAGTTCTGGCAGAAGAAAGCCTCTGCCCCTGGCACTTTCCTCCTGCCTCAGCCCCTGGGCTGCAGGGCAGGCTGTGCAATCCTCTGGGCTGCAGGAAGCCAGTGACAGGAAAGCCTTACCACAAAAAAGGAACAGGGAAAGGGGAAAACATACCTCAGCTTCACAGTGAACTGCACTCCTGTCTTCAGGACTAGTGGCCTCTGAGGATGTGTTGGCATGCAAGGCTGCCTCTCTACCACAAAGGAGCTATGGGAAGAACAGGTTAAAGGCACTATGATTTACCTGTACAGTTCTTAAATAAGAAACCATATAAAAGTGAACTTTGAAAGAAAGCTGGTTTACCAGTAATACTATACACTTTATTCCCTCAGCTTCAATCTGCACAGAGGTGTGTGATTCAGTTCCTTTCAATTGTTACCATGGGGCTAGAAATGGTGATTTAAGTGTTGCCTTTTCTGCAATACATTGATGGCTTGAGGAGGGAGATTGCTACATCACACCTCTTTGAAATCAAACAGCAAGGAAACACTGTGCTGCAATTAGCATGGTGCAAGTGAGGAGTGTTGTTTTGTTTGCCATTCCCAGGGCTTCCTGAATTCTTACAGTAACAGCGCTGTGTAACAACACCTGCCCAAGGCATGGATACACTAGCAGGGGATTTGATGAGGGCCAGCTAACTCAATGAAACAAACTTTTGGGGCTAGCCTGTTTTGATACACCCCAGATTTTTGTCTACTGTGTGTTTACAGAATAGGTTTCTGATCTTATGTGAGGCACCAACCAGCTACAGTAACTTGCACCAAAAAGGTGGTACAGAGGCAGGGCTGGCCTCCCCATGCTGTGTCCAGTGACAAAGGACTGGAGAATCTAGTGTGTATCTATCTTGGGCACAGCTTGATGCAGATTGTTTCTTGCCTCTCTTTGCTTGAACTCTGAAGCTTGAAGTGAGAAGTGGACTAACAGACTGAGAATTTGACTCTGTAATCAATAGGTACTGCAGGAAAGCTCCTGCTAACTTCAATAATGACTGAGCATAAACCCTTTCCATAGGCCTGAACCTGTGGAAATCCTAGATGGGGTAAATCTCAAAGCCAGTAATTCAGTTTAATGTTTGACAAACGTAGGAAAATGAAAAGATACTATGTAGGAAATACTGAGGGAATGGTAGGGAAGGTGCTCTTCATCTATTTATTCATGGTAGCACCAAAAGATCTTTATGGTCTATTACCTTTGGATGAGCTGCTGGAAAAGCTTGTGTGTTAGGTCCTGCAGAAATTGTTTATTTTTTGTGATGGGATCAGGGTCATAGGTAAATTTCTGTTCCAGTTCCTCAAGCTTCTTGAGCTGCTGACGAACTTGCTGTAAGCTTTCAGCAACAATGGTGAACCTACAATTGACACAATCTCATTACTTTGAGCACTTTTTAATATTTTACCAGTGCAGAGGCACCAGCCAGGTGAGTGTCCTTGAGGATGTGGCAGTGCCTGGAGTACACTTTGTGGTGAGGTAATAAAATGAATGCAGTTATGCTAAGACAGAATGGAAATAGATCATATAAATAATCAGTATATTTCCTAGATGTGGTGTTCCTTCATGACATGGTTTAAACGTGGTCTTACCAGTTCTGCAGCTGGTCAAGGCAGGCGTTGGGTGGCCCCCCAATGCACGCTGTCTGCTGCCTGTGCTTCCACTCCACCAGCTCTTCATTAATGAGGGCAGCCTGTGTGTGCTCTGTGCTCTGCAGCAGCTGCACTATCTTATTCACCACCTCCTACACAGAATAGGAGATTACCCTGTTTATTAGAAATACTTCACACAGGAGAACTAAGTAATGTTTCAGTTAGTGCTCATCTGTTTTGCAAAACTCTGCAAATATCTCAGTTCAACTGACATATTAAAAAACCTTTCCTACTGCTAATTTATGTCAATTCAATGAAAATGAACATGTGCTTAAGATGAAGAGCTGCTGACTTCTGAAAGAAAACTTGAATGCTACCTTTCTCTTGCGGTCCAGTGATAAGAACATGTGCTGGAGATTCAGCTGCTCTTTCTTGTATTCCTCCTGAGACATACTATTGGACTCATGTTCTGTAAAATAAGTCCAGATTATTGAATGTGAGGCTGAAGGAGTGCTGAAGGAGGGGAGGGGAAAATGCTGAGGTGGGAAGGGGACAAATACAAAAAGGAAGATGCTGGCTTTGTGCTTCCCTTAGTACCTTCTGAACATGTCCCTGTTCTAAGGGAGACTCAGCTCTGCCAAGCTGTGTTAGAAACTAAAGCCTTTTCTGGAACAAAGAATTCAACAACAGAGACAGAGCTGCATAATGAAACCAGTGTGGACTCTGTGGGTTTCCCTTGGTACACAAGAGCCTACAAAACCTAAAGCTGGTTTGGCATTTGTGAAACATCACTAATTAAGTGCATGGTTGAATGGTTACAGAGCCTATAGGGTTTGCTACTTCTAGTGGCAAAGGAATACTGTGTTAACAAGTGGACTCTCTTACTTGGAACAAAAGACTCTTACTTGGAACAAAGGACATGCAGAAATTTAGCTATCAGTGTGAAGCAGAGGTAATCAACAAGGGACATTACCAGTAAGTTTGGCTGTGTTATCATTAGGCCCAGTGCCCTGACACAAAGAGCAGTTTACTCTGACCAACTATACACAATAGGGATGTCTTTGGAAAATGACTTACCTCTGTTCTGCAGGGTTTTACATTTGAAGTCATATTCATCTTGCATATCCTCTAATGTCTTGATGTCCTGCTCCACATCCTGTAATGCACAATTGAGGGTGACCACAATTATTGAATATTTTCAAGTAATGCAAGACTTGATCTGATCAGGAACTGCCTGGTACCAGCCCTGACAGATATGAAGTCCAGTTTTATAGCAATGTCTGTTCCTGGACTAACAGGAAATATTTCTACATTTTATCACCTTCTATTCATCCTTCCTCCTTCTCAACTAACTGAAATCTGTTAATTATAAAGTATGGAAATACCCTTGTGGTCAAGCCATCTAAGTTCACAGAGTTTATGAGAACCTAGGCTACGCAGCATTTTAAACTTTCAAATTCTTACATACTATTTGGAGAAAAGCTTTCTGTTGTGACTGTATTTATTAAGACAAATGTCTATATGCTAAAAAAGTACATTTTCTAGTAAGCAACAAACTGGTCAGTTATGATTTAAGAGGTTTTTTTTTCCCCTCAGTTGCTAGTATTTCAGATGGGTAAAATGCTTTTGTTACTAAAGTTTAGGCACAAGGCACTTCCTATGCTCAGGAAATCCCCAGTTTATAGTCTTGAAAACCCCACCTTACTTTTATTTGTCATTTTATCAAGTCTAATTTTCAGCATCTGCAAATCAACAAACCCTACTGAGAAAAGTTATATAATACTTACTGTAACACTGGTTTTTACAGCCCTAACTTTGGCATCAAGCTCCTTCTGCTTGTCTGGCATCCCAGTTGCAGTGTTTTGTACATTCCCTACTTCCATCTGAGGGAAGAAGCAGAACAAGTCAAAACAGAGTGACCCATAACTTTTTCCATTGCTGGAAATGAGTGGCATTTGTTGACAACAACCTGAGGAAGCATGGCTTGTTCTGATGAATCATACTAAAATTTTGTAGTGGAAAAAAATCAATTTCAGGTGAATTTGAAAGAAACAAAGTATTTATTTTAGTATAGTGCCAGAGGTCCCCCATCACAGATTTAAGTCAAGCTGTATTGGGCTTTGAGCCACCCAGTCTAGTGGAAGGTAGATGGCCTCCAAAGTCCCTCCCAAACCAAACCATTCTGTAATTGCCTTTCCCTTTTTGATACACATCTATTGTGTACTGGAAAGGCAGCAGCAAGTGCTTTATGTCACATGCCAGGACCAAACAGCTGTGCTGCAGCTCCAGGGGCTCTGTCAGAGTCACACTCTTAGAGCAGCTGCTTTGGATACTGCTGCAAAGGGCCCCTTGTTGAAAGCCCCTGCCCAGTGCTCTTCCCAAGCTGCACATCCACACCCTTTCTATGAATTGAGGTATTTCCTTATTGGAAATTAACATGCTTGCTCAGTCATCACTTCATTTGTACATGAGTGGATTACAGCTATCTATAGATTTTGCATGCCTTTCCCAACTGTGGAATTTTTATTGTGAAACAGTTCTTGTAAAGGGAAAAAAAAAAGGTGAGAAGCTGGAGAACAGATGATGAAGGAGAAGATATGGCTTTACCTATAATTTAGAAAAAAGAAAAGGGCTTCACTATAAAACACCCCAAAACACCACCAAAATTAGAAATACTTGAAGAAGGAGAATGCTGCATCATTTTTCCAGAGATAGTCCAAAGAAGTATGCTCAGCTGCTTAATAGAGAGTAAACTGGGGAGTAAAATGCAGAAAAACAAACTTAAAATCTTACTGGATATATGAGTTAAGCACTTATTATTAAAATAAAATCCAATTGGCACATCAGACTACATCGTACTACAAAAGCATTAAAACAACCAGCATAGCTTTTATGTCACTCAAGGAATAAAAATTATTTCCTGCCCATTTATCCTCCAAAGGCTTCATTCAGCAGAAAAAGCCATGCTGTCCAGCCATGCTGGTACAAATTAGCGTTCTCCAGCTGGTACATATCAGTGCTCACTCTTCTCTTTTTTTAAGGAACCTCTTATTGGGCAGAGAGAGGATAGCCTGTTTCCCCTGCCAGTCTTCATCCACTTCCCTTGTCCCAAACAACAGGCAAGGGAAGACAAAAGTGCAGCAGATATTTCAAGACTGTTACCTCATTGCATGCCTGGGCAGAGTTCAGTATTTTCCTCTCTTCTTTCAGACAGTTGTGGATGATCATTGCCATGTGTATTGGGTCTTCTTGGAAGTTATCCTAGCATTAGACACACAGTCTATTGTTAAAGTCCCTACACATAATTTCTTGTCTTTCACTAACTTTCAGATTGGCAAAAAAAATTAGGGTATGACCCCAGTGTGAGCCTCAGGGAACACACTGGTCATAGCCTGCTCCAGGATTACAGCCACAACCAGCTCCAAGAGTGAGTTTCCATTGTAGTTCACTGGCATACAGAGACAGGAAAGGGTCAGAGACATTCCTAGGAGATGAGGGATACCACCCTACAGTCCTAGAGAGAGCTCATCCCTCAAGAGGCACCCTCCCACACCTTGCTATGGCTGCTGGTTTAACACACAGTCCAGGCTGGATGCAAATCCCACCTTACTGTTATACCTGCACACAAAGCTGGAATGGGCTGTGGATTGAGTACTGCCCTGCTCTGCTCAGGATGATGCTACCCTGGGGGGTTTTCTTTTCCCTAGAGTTCTCAGACTGTAACTGAGCTGAAAATTAAACTCTAACTTTCTAACTGTAGCCAATCAAATAAAAAATGGAGCAACACTTGAATTCTGGCTTTTAAATAAGGATTATCACACATCCTCTGTGAAAATCCCTCACAGCAGGGTAGCTGCTTAGAGGCATCCAACTGCACTGAAGGAAATGAAGCACATATATAGATATATAGATAACATACAGATGTGTAGATTGTACAGATAACCCAGGCCTACCTGAAGGTTACGTTTGCTTTTCCTTATGTTGTGCTGCAGCAAAAAGTTGTTTTCTATCAAGAATCTACTGAATTGATCATCAAGCTGTGACAGCAGCTCATGGAATAGGAGTATAGCAAATGATTCATTGTTGGCTGCATGTTCCCTGGAATCATTTAAAGCATGCTAGGGTTAGATACACTTCCAATGCAAGAGCCAAGAAATACATACAGGTGCACTTGATTTTTAACCCCCAACTCCAGCTGTAGAATATGCAAGAACTGAGAATTGCCTTCAATGTAAGCCAGTTTCATTCTCTTAACTGACTTTACTTTCCTGGATACAGAAGTCTTGTTTCTCGATTATTTTTGCCACATTCTGTTCAAATTCATTCACTCAGTCCATGCACACCAGGAACCTCAAAGTGACCCTGATGTGTATGCATGTTGTAGCACCCCTCAAAGAGAAGCCACTCCACAGAAAGCCTGGCAGAAGTTCAGAGCCTTTGGTGAGTGACAGACTGCTGCTACCAAGGTAGTAACTAACTAGTCCTAAAAACAGACCTTTTTGCTCTGGACCACTGACAACATTATGAGCAAGGACACTTACTGCAGGTATCAGCCCCTCCAGAAAGGCCTGAAGAGGGGCAGGAACACAGGCTGGAGCACCCACACAGCTACTGAAGCATCCCACCAGCAAAAGATCACTCAGCAGCTTGCTTGCTTCCCCAGCAATTCTGCTGCTGCAGGTAACTGCCCTTCTGAGGGCACTGCTTATCACACAACCCAAAGCTGAATTAATTCCTGGGCTTACCAATCCTGGTTTTCCAGCCACTGTGCCAGGTACTGCCTGATCTCCATAGGAAAGCTGTCATCATACAGCTGGTGAACTTGCTCCAAAAACTTGGAATCGAGCTGCTGTAGCTGATACCACTGAGACATTCTGAGGAAGGGGTGAAAAAAAGTCAGTGTAAATGTTTGAGTAGTATTTGGACTGAAGTGGTAAAAAATAACTAATTTGAAGTTTTCATGAACATCGACAGAATTGGACAATGTGCTGACCCCAGCACCAAGAGTGTGAGTGAAAAATCAGGGACCCCTCTAAGTGCCCATTTTCAGTTGCTATTTGTGTCCACACTTGCCTGCTCTGAAAATGGACTACATCTCAAGTCACTTTAAATGGAGAAGGACTAGAAAGATGTTTTTTAATATGGGTTTTAGTTCTCATGATCATAGTTTTAGGCTAAATTCAAGTAACTTGTGCAGCAGATACAGGGTGATTAAATGAACTAAGACTGTGCAGAATGCCTTCTCTCAGTCCTAACACTTTTGTGAGAGTAGCTTTAGCTCTGATGTAGGGTCTCTAGAAGCAGATCACTTAGCCTTCTAAGGTACATGTTATCAGCTTGTAATGGAAATGGCATGTAAAATACATCTAAGGAACAGACCAGGCTGAGAATGAGTGGTGAGATGCAAATCCACTCACATCTTTTGTTTTTTTCACGGCTGCTTATAAGACCCATCTAAACAAACAGGGCAGCATCGGGGTGAAGGACTATCTTCTCTGTCTCTTCCTACCAAATCCTTTAGTTTTTAAATGCCAGTGCCCTCAGCTGCTGAGTGTGATGTGTGCTAGGTGTGAGAAGCAAAGGAGTTAAAACTGTTATGTTTAAAGTGAGAGCTTGGATGAGGGCTTCTGATGCGTGCTCTTCAGATTACAGCTAACACAGCATTTGAGTGAGCCCAAATAGCAAGTCCCAGAGAGGGAGACTCCATGACCTCCCTGGGCAACTTGTTCCAGCGCTCTGCCACCCTCAGTGTAAAGTTCTTCCTCATGTTGAGGTGGAACTTCTTGTGTTTTACTTTGTGGCCACTGCCTCTCACCCTGTTGCTGGGCATCACTGGAAAGAGTCTGGCACCATCCTCTTGGCACCTGCCTTTGAGTTATTTATATGTAATGATGAGATTCCCTCTCAGTCTTCTCTACCCCAGAATAAACAGCTCCCGCAGTCTCTCCTTGTAAGAGAGTGCTCCAGATCCCTCATCATCTTTGTGCCCTTTGCTGGACCCTCTCCATCAGTTCCTGGTGGTTTTTGTACCTGGGCACAGCACTCCAGATGTGCCTCACTAGGGCGGAGCAGAGGCGGCTGATCACCGCTCTCGGCGTGCTGGCCACCCGGTGCACCCCAGGGCTCCTTCCTGGCCCTCCTCTACCTCCGTTCCTGCCACTCCCGGGGATCGCGGCCGATGGGGAGCAAAGGGCGCGGGCAGCAGTCCCAGCCCCGGGCCGGCTCCGTGCCCGCGTTCCCCGCGCTGCCGGCCCAGCCCAGCCCCTCGGGCGGGTGTGAGGGAGGGAGAGGGCGGCGCACCTGTCCGGCAGAGGCTGCCCAGCGGTGCTGGAGGCGCGGGATCAGCGGGAGCAGCGTCAGCCGGGCTGGGCACAGGGTCCGCTTCGAGCGCTGCCGGGCAGGGCAGGTCTGGAGAGGGTGAGCTGTGGAGAGCGGCTGCGGCAGCGGAGCGGGGGTGTCCCTGCCAGGAATGAAGGAGGCACCTCCTGTTTCCCCAGGTGCAAGGACACCACAGCGCAAAGCTCGGTGTCGCTTCCTCGCAAAGCTGAGGAAGCTTTAGTGACACCGGGCATTCACCCCGCCATCCCCCGGCCCCTCACGCCCCCTCCGCTCCCCGCTCCTCACCTGGGCTCCGGCTCGGCGCTGTCACGGTGCCGGCTGCGCTCGGGGAGCCGCGCGCCCGCCCCAGTGCGCGTGCGCGGGGGCGGGCCGGGGGCGTTCCCGGGCGGAGGGAGCGTCACGTGACTTCTGGGAAAGGCGGCGAAGGCGAAAGCGAAACCAGCGCGGGGCCCTGAGGGCAGCGGGGCGTCCTGAGGGCGGGGGCGTGCGCGGCTGCCCCGGCTCCTCGCTCGACCACGCCGGCCCGCTTGGCCAGCCCCGGCGCCCATAAACTGCAGGGGCTGAGCCTTCCCTTCCCTTCCCTTCCCTTCCCTTCCCTTCCCTTCCCTTCCCTTCCCTTCCCTTCCCTTCCCTTCCCTTCCCTTCCCTTCCCTTCCCTTCCCTTCCCTTCCCTTCCCTTCCCTTCCCTTCCCTTCCCTTCCCTCAGCGTAGCCTTTTTGGGTTTTGTCTGGTGCTTGAAGCCGACAAAGAGCAGGATGTTGAAGTCCAGGCTTTGCTGTGGGTTTTCAAGTGTAGTCTGTGCCCCTTCCCTCCTCAGGTGGAGGAGGCAGGTCTTCATGAAAAAAATAAAGTAGGTCTGTTTGGTGAATGTCGTGGTGTGAAATACTGGGGACTAGTAGATCTATAAACGTGTCTATGAATAAAAGCAATGGAAGAAGGTAACTGACAGGTTTTATGTTTTTTTTAATTAGGATCTTACAGTGTCACACCAAGACAAAGCACAAAACTGTCACATTTTTTTACTTTGTCATTGCAAAACCCAGAAAAAACACAAGCACAGTTAGTAGAACTCCTTAAAAACAGATTTTTTTTCTGGTTGCATCTCAGCACCCCGTTTTTGTGGTTTTCACTGGAGAGCTGTGTTCTTATTCATCGTGGCATGAGGACAAAATTCTCACTTTTTTAATGGAAGGAGATTTGGACTGTATGTATTCATCCTACAGATAAATTATTCCAGTCTTCCTTTAAAGCAGTGAAATGATTTCAAGGCAGATCTTTTCAACAATATATTAAGGCTAGCCTGTGCAGAAATCTGTTCTGAAGCAATACCAGGAACTGTCATGCCAAACCCTGATCCATGGTGCTGTTCAGATATTCCATTTATACTGAGGTTAATATTTGGGAGTCTTGAAGGGTTGCCTTGCACGGAGAGCAGGAAAGAAAGAAAAAGCAGACTGGTTCTCATGCCATGTCTGATCTTGTCTTACAGTACTTCTCATGAACTTGAGGTGGTCAAAAATAAAAGTATCCCCTATTTTGTTTGTATTAAAATTGTGAGAAGAAGTTAGAATGAAAGGGCATGCAACAGCTGATGTCAGGCAGGTCATGTTTCCTGCTTTGGAATTGTGCTACTGTCTGTAGCTCAGTTTAAGGTCAACCAAAAGGCAGCAAGACTGTTTTTGTTGTGCCTTGGAAAAAATCCACAGAGTCCGTGTATGCAGCCTGAAGCCAAAATCAGATTTTATTCATGCTGGTTATATAAATTACAGATATGACCAAGCTATATACAGAGTTGCTCTTCTTTTTTATTTTCTACATGATGCTTGCTGAACTTACATGCAGCTTACTTTGAATCACTCAGTGTAATGGACAGAGATGTGCCTGTTTCTTTGAAATTCACTTCCATGTATCACAAAAATATTTCATTACTTTGTTTCTGCTCACTCACTTTCAACTAACCTAAATAGCATGGGTGAAAGGAGAAATGAAAGTAAAATCTATGTCTTACTGATTCAAGGAGGTGCTGTTTTCATCACAGAAGTCTCATTTACACCTGCTTGAGAAAGCTGTAAGGTGCAAATGTTCAAGGGTTTGTGTTTTAAGAGCTTTGCATGCAATAACCATGTGTGGGCAAAGCTTGCATTTTGGTCGAGCCTGCATTTGTGAAATACAGGGACCTTGGAGTTGCCTGTTTATTATTCTATTAACAGAGGTTTTAGGGATAACACTGGGGGAAATAAAACCAAAACAACAAAACCAAACAACCCAAACTCAGCAGTAAACACGTCTGAAAGAAAAATGAAGAGAGCAATTTACTGTTTTTACAAAAACTAGTTGTCCTGCTTGTTAAGTAAGCCTGTGACATGTAATATCCTGTCACACAGCACAAGTTTCCAGGTGGTCAGCATATGCTGCAGCTTTTCAGTAAATGTTTTTTAAAACTGTTTCCCTGTTGCCATTGACCAGTTAGCATCCAAACTGTCAGATTGGGTTTTTTTCATTTGTAGACTTTCTGACAGTACTTGCTGGGGTATCTGAGTGCCTCCTGCCCAAACAGATTTACTTCTGCAACTATTTTGTGAGAGGGGAAGTTTTACTAACTCTCTCTTCCAGTGGAGAAATGGAGACAGCCTTTTTAACACCACAAGTTTTATGTCTGCTTCCTTTCTGGAACTCCCTTCTCTCCCCAGCCTCGCCTACCTGTCTTCCACAACTTCTGTTGTGGTGTCAGATAAAAATCTATGCTGATGGCAATTCATCTTTGGAGAAAAGCAATCCCCAGATACCTCTGGAATATTCCAAGTCAGGGGAACAAGAAGCTTTGCTTTGAAATAGTATTTGAATCAGTGGTGTATAAGATTATGAATAAGCAGAAAGTATTAAACATCATAAATCCTAATTTCTCCAAACGCATTGTCTTTAGTTATCTTTATATGCTGTCTTCAAAAGCAAAACATTTTGTTCTCATATTTACAGCAATTCTATGGAAATTAGTTAAATTAGCAAGTAAAATTTATGTCTGCTGGGACCCCACTGAAGTCAAATGATGCCCAAGCCAGAAAGGATTTGGTCTTTTTCAGTGACAACAGCAAATCTGACTTGCAAAAGGCTGTTTGAATCCCTAGGGAGAAAATTCCTTGTTTATGTGTTGTTGAAAGAGGCCTAAGATTAATGTAATGGTTTCCAGAAAAGCTGACTTTCGAGGTGACAGAAAAAAAAATTATGTCTTCTTTAACCCATCCAATGTTCACACAATTACTGATTTTTCCAATATGTGCACTTCAGTCAGTTGAGTAAGGAGAACTCAGCTAGAAGGGGAAAAAGGAAAATATTAGTCTCATGGCACTCACAACTGTTCATTCAAGAGATAATGCAGATGAAAGCTTCTCTAGCTCAAGGTAACTGCAGAGTCACTTTGAAAATGTCATACAAACGGATAAGGATCTGAAAATCCTGTTTCTAGTTGTTTATAAAATAGAGGAATGCTCTTTACAAGACGCTGTGTAGGAAACTGTTGCAGTAAGAATAAGCATGGTATTTATTTTTGTATGAACTTTGTGGTTCTTGAAGCCTGTGGATATGTATAGCAGGGTTCTTCCTGGAGTCTTGTTCTTTTGATGGATAAGGGAAGCTGGACTGGGGGGGAATAGAAGGGAATTCAGCAAGACTGCAGAAAGTATATCTTGCTAAGACTGAGTTGCTCAGTTGTAGGATATTTTGTCCTGCTGCAGATTGCACTCTTGTTTTCTGTATCTCACATAATGCTTTTTTATTGGCATTTCATGGTGAAAAAGTATTGCTTTAATAGTGCAGATTATCTGTTTGCTATACTCAGCCAGCTCTTCAGCAGGGTAGATTGTTGTGTGAGTTTGATAAAGACAAAATCTTCCTATTTTCCTCATTTCCATTTAGCAAGGTAAATTGAATGGAAAAGGGACGGAAGGAATTGTTTAAAAATCTTCTAAAACTATTTTTCTCATGCAATTTCCAGCAGAACTTTCTAATAAGAGCCTACAGAAATATCACTTACCATCTAGCAGCACTGAACCACTCGTCTTGGTACCTTTAAAATTGTATTTAACACTGGCAGTTTGCTGCCAGGCACATTCTTTTTGTCGGGTTCTGACCTTAAACGATGGCCATGGTCACAGCTAATTTTGAAGCTCTGAATAGAGCTGGTTTGAGATTTACTGAGCATGCAAAAAGAAACCAAAAATGTTTGGAGGCTGATGGTAACTGAAAGTGAATCCAACTGTTCTTTACTCTGACGAAAGTTCAGGAAAGCAAATGCGTGCGTTGTTCGCAAGTGCAGCTGGGGAGGTCAGAACTATTTCCACATGTTATAAACCAAAACAGAAATGAGTGGGGACGTGTCCTGGATTGGGTGGGGTAGGTTTTAATGCAGAATTTTAATTCAGGCTGGTTATTTCGTTTTCAGCTAAAGAACTAATTTGTCACAAGTGCTATAGGAGAAAAATGTGAAGAATAAAAAAAAGATATCTTATTCTTGAGTGGAGTTTCAGGTTGCTGTATTAAAGAACTCATCCACTTGTATATAAAGTTTAACTGTACTTCTAATTACTGACAATCAGGATTCTGGTTTAGTTTTGTTCTGTTTGTGGGTAAGGAGAAGTGTTTGCAGAGAGGCATTTGAAGGGGAATTGGCTGGCTTTTAAATACATGACCATTTTAAGATCTTAAATCATTGAACATACACAAAGTTAAGGGCTAATGTTAAAAAGATGATTTTCTTCTAAAGCTGCTAGAGCCAAACCACTGTTGTGTTTGCTGAGAAACATCTGCTGGACAAACTCCCACCTGGCTATATATCAGTGTTCTAAGGACTCTGAGCCATGATGATTCAGAACATCATTTCTAGTCAATAAGGAAAAGAAGAATTAAAAAAAAATATTATGTTCGTGGAGTATTTTCCTAACCTTTCTATATACTAAGATAACATTACTTTGCTGAAAAAGAAAAGTAATATCTATCTTTGTTTTAGTTGACTTTTAATTTTGTACTTTGAAACTTCATGTAAAGTCGTGCAGTGTGAAAAAGTTGTGCAAGTTTGCTGAATTGGAAAATATCATATTCCTTCGGCAGCTCCCCCGAGCAAGTCCAGGCTTTTGTGCTGTCCATAGAATTAGTCTAGGTGGCATGTATTTGTCAGGGTAAAGCCTTCATTTGTGCAGGAACTCTGGGATCTTTGTGTTCTGGCATTCATGATTCATTTCCCAGCATGTCAGGCAATTCCAGTGCTTTCAAGATGCTTGCAGTATCCTGCACCATTTAGAATAAGAAATATCTGCCCCATTGTTTCAGAATGTAATGCAGCAAGTGATGTAAGAGCTCTGATTCACAGTTGTACAAGCAGCCTTTCATGAAGCAGCATCTGTGCTGTATCCTGTTTGCTTAATATTTACTTATGAATGGGAAAGTTCACAACTTACAGCAGTTTCAATGGCTGTGGGACTCAGGTGTTCTCTCAGCACAGCATAAACGCTTGGAGACATTGGAAGAAGATCTGATGGAGAATGTGGTTCTGTAGAGTCATTTAAGCTAAAAAGAAAAAAAAAAGGCAAAAATAATCTGAGAAAAAACTTGAATCCCTCTATGCATATCAGTGGACTATGATGAATGTTTTTTAGGTTTATTAACCCTGTACTCAGGCTTGCTGCTGGCCCTGTAAGCTCATGCAACAATCTGATATACACTTAAAAATGTAGGAGATTGAGTCATGTTTGTCCTCTTTCCTTGCCCCTAACATCAGCTGCTGGGGAAAAAAAAGGAGTCAGTGAAAGGAAAGTAGATCAGAGTATCATAAAATCTGCATTCAATTTTTACAAATGGTTTGCCCCATTAATGGAAAAAGCACTCTGCAGTTGAAGTCCTTTACTTCCCTTTCTTGTCTTTAGCAGTCCTTGCAAAACTATTTCCCAATAGTTTGGGGAAAGGAGGCAGGGGAAACTCAGAAATGGGATGTAAATGAAATAAAAATAACTGGTAAAGTGTAACACACCTGTGAGGATACTTACATTTTGGAGACTGGGATAAATACAGAAGGAACATAACCTTTCCCTCCTCCATCTGAGGGCTTTGAGACTAGAATAAAGAGTAGAGAAATTAAATATTGTCTAGTCATTATCTATTTGAAATAGATTACTTGCTTGAAGTGGTGCGGGCAATAATAAATTGTAAAGTCCCTGCATAAATAAGTAGCCATGAAAGTAAGAGGAATTTCTGAGATTAGTCCTTGAGTTCAGATCTTAGTCACAGAATTGCCTGTGCTCCCTTGATATGAAATGCAATATAATAGTGCAGCTGATGAAAGAGATTTTGTTTGGCCTTGAAAAAAAAATATACAATTCTTTAAGTTTGGTACTCTGAGCCTGCAGATTTCAATTCTGCAAAGGCTTGGAGCTCTGCCTCTACAGATACGGCTTCAGCAATGTGTTCTGAATTGCAATTCTTCTGCACAAAATTAAGCATATATGTAAGATTTTAGATGATTGGAGCATTAGGCAAAGTCCACAGAGTTAAAATGAAGAGGGAGAAAAGTATTGTAGCCTCCAAATATTTTTGAGCTGTGTAGGAATTTGAGTTCAAATGGAATTGTAACCTTTGAAACGGAAAGTCTAGAAGAATGTGTTTTATCTATTAAAAAAAAAGGCTTTGAGGGCTTTCTTTAAGCAAGAATTAATTTTATCTAAAAATGAGCTGACTTGTAACTTGGACATAAAAGAATGTGGGCCTGAACATATTTGGAACCATCCATGTTTGGCCTTTTTGCATTTTCCAGTGCAGTTGCCAGGGGCTTTTGTCTGCCATAACAACTTGGTAATTGTGCAGTATATTGGGAAAAGGTGGTGCAGATAAGCCGCCTTTGTTTTAGGGTTTCATTGTTCCATGAAATGAAACAAAATTGGGCTTCCACGTTTTTTGGGAAATACTGAGTTTTCTTGAAATGCAAGAGACAGCACGCTACAGTGTAACACAATAAGCAAGATGACTTTTCAGTTTCCTCTCTGTTAAACACCCAAGCACTGAATTTTGTGATTCATCAGTCAGAGAAAAAAAATTCCATTTCTTAGCTTCTTTTAAATATTGTCATCACCTGTACTGTAACCTCTAAGACCAGGGATGTATTTGCAAAATGAAGCTGTCTAAATGACAGACACATGTTTAAACAGTTCTCATGAAGATGACTATTACAGGAGGCATCTTAATCTGTTCTCAGTGCTCAAACTGCCTCTTGACTTTGCAGCTGCTGTGCAGGAAGGGTAAATAGAGAAGTGGAGCCTAACCTTCGCTTGGCTGACAGCTGTAGTGTTTGCCAAAGGCTTTATCTTTGGGGATATCTGGGTACAGGTACTTGAGGGGGTTTTCAGGAACGTTGTCTGCCATGATAACTTTGTAGTCGCGCAGTATGTCGGCAAACGGCAGGGCAGATAAGCGACCTTTGTTGTAGGGTTCCACCGAATGAAATGTTACATCTCCTGCAAAAACACAAAGGAAACACAACCTGCAGATGAGCAACTGCAGCTGGAACACGTTTTTGCATTTCTTTTGAGGTTTACACTTGTACAGGCTTTACCTGTTGTTAGCTACATTAGTATCTTTCAACATTTAATTTCTGCATGTTTGGAAACAAATCTAAAGTCTGCAGTTAGCAGGTGCACCTCATAGAGAGTTTTGTTAATATAAAGGGCTCAGAGGTAGAATGTCAGAGTTTTGGTTTGTGTTTGAGAAATTAGGATACTTGTATCCTGTCCAAAACCATACTATGACATGATACATGTGAATTTTACTTTCAAACCAAACCAAACTCGACTCCTGTATTGCAAGTCTATTGCAGAGTTTGGGTTACTTTTGATTTAGTTGTTGGCTTGGTTTTTAAAAAAATTTAATTATACTTACCATTTTCTAGCTGATCCACCCAAGTAAAGGTAATTCCACCCAGATTGCTCTCACTAAACCTTAATAAGAATGTTCCTGGTGTCTTGTCTTTCAGCAGAATTCGTTCCTTTTCTTTGCTTACAAATCCCATTATGTACCTGAGGGTAAAATATAAAATCATGGGTTTACTTTTGGGAAAAAATACAAACTTGGATCTGTGCAATGTGTAGAATCATAGAAGGGCCTGGGTTGGAAGGGACCTTAAAGTTCACCTGGTTCCAAACCCCCTGCCGTGGACAGGGACATCTTTCACCAGACCAGGTTGCTCAGAACAAACCACCTTTATACAGGTGCTCAAAACCTGGTTACAAAGCTTTATAAGGCTTGGGAATTATGACCAAAACTTTGTGTGATTACACACGGAATATGGCATTGAGCTCAAAGTACTATGAAGCCTGGTGAAATTTATCCCAGTACTTGATTGCACAGACAGAACTGAAGAATAGATCTAAACCTGCATTTCTAAGAGTTCCCATGTTGCTTCCCTTTGACAGCAATTTCCAAAAGTTATGAATGGGAGAAGGGAGACAGAAGTGTTAAACTCATTGCAAATACTCCTCTGCATGGCTAAAACTGAGATGAGTAAAGGACAGAGAAAATGTGGAGAGAGATCAATCTACAACAGTTCCCTTGTTGCTCACCCATCAATCCAAAGGGGAAGAATGTGTTTTTTAATCAAGTCCAAGATTGCTTCGAGCCAAACCCAAAAGGTAAAACACTTCCCAGGCAAATGTTCCTAACAGTTAAAAAACAACCACAAAACACAATCAAAACCAACACACCCGAGAGGAGAATCATGAGAGTGATGTTACCCAACGTTCACATGACAGTTTATTCTCAGTTTCCTAAGACTAAGCTACTTTTCTCAAGTGAGAATCACAATTTGAGCTGTGGTTTTGAGTAACATCTCTCTTTCAACCTGACATAAAACCAACTGATTTTTAAGATATGCATTGGAAGCACCTAATTTTTCAAGGAGAATAAAAATCACATCTGTGGTTTCTTCCTAGTTATACATTTATATTTTGAGTGAAAAGAAGATGAGAAAGTTGAACTTCCTTCCAAGGTTCTGCACATGTTTAAATAATGTAGTTAATATGAATTAGAGGAGCTTACCCTTCTTTATCAATACATTCTCTCTTCCTCATCAAAGTTATTGCATATATTGACTGTCTTGAAATAATTTAGGTCAAAACTAAGCTTTTGAAAAATCTTACTTATGCTCTATGAAAAATGTATTGCATGTTTGGTAAGACTTTCAGTTGATCATATACAGAAATATATAAGGCACGCTCTAATGGCAGTTTCTGATATCTGTAGGAATATAATTAAGGAGATCCCCAATCCCAACAGTTTCAAGTGTTCTGAAAACACTTTCAGAAGCTTTGTGCTTCTGAAAGTGTTTTTTTACAAGGGTAAATTTTTACAAGGGATGTGATTATGCTGAGCTGAAAGTCCCACATATGGCAAGTGGGAATCTTATCAGCAGCATCAGAGAAACGAAGATAGGCATGGCTGTGGCTGTTATGAGAAATAAGAGTTTAGTGTTATTTTTGGCACAGTACCTTGCAGAACTTTGCCCAGGATAGTTGATAATCATTGTAACTGACTTGCTGTCCTGAAAGAGGAAAAAAACCCCAAAACCCCAAATGGGGCATGTATTATTCTGAAGTTATGAAATAGATATTGCTTGATATCTGTATAGTTGGGTAGGGGGTGAGGGGAGAAGTACAATCCATCCAGACTTGGGGAGGGAGGGATAGGGGCATGCTAAGGGACTGTAGATCTGGTTTTCTGTATTCTTTTGAAGCAGGTGATAATAGTTTTGGAAATATTTGCCTAAAGTAGCCTGTGACTTGGTTTTTGCAACACTCCATGCTCAGTTTCAGTTTTTAGCCTAAATGTTACTTCTCAGCTTCTCCCAGGGCCTTTCCCTTCTGGGGCACACTTGGGTCTCAGAGCACTCAGTAGTTCATCTTGCTGAGGTTACAGGGCCTCTTTGCTGTGCTGACACCAGTGAAGCATCTCTGGTGAGGCCCCAGAAATGAACAGACCCACAAATATAGGTACTTAAAATGAAAAAACCCCAAACCAAACCTCATAAGCAAGCAAAAATACTTCCTTTTGATTTCAGATGTATGAGATAATTGTTAAGGAGGCAAAATAACATCACAGTTCAGTGTAACTTTGATGCCCTCTTCCTTCAGTTGAGCAGCCTGGAAGTTCGAAAGTTGAATTACTTTGTGATAAGAATAAGCTGATGCCTGCTTTTCTTCAAAGAAAAAAATGTCATTTTGACATTTTTGACATCAGCTCTGGAAATGGAGGTCATGTCTTGCTGGTTTTGGCTGGGGTGGAGTTCATTTTCTTCACAGCAGCCCGTGTGTTTTGGATTTGTGCTGGAAACAGTGTTGGTAATACAGGGATGGTTTAGCTCTTTCTGAGCAGGGCTTACACACAGTGAAAGTCTTTTCTGCCTCTCAACCCTCCCATGAGCAAAGGGGCTGGGAGTGCTGGAAGAGGACACAGCTAGGACAGCTGATCCTAACTGGCCAAAAGGATATTCTGCACCATATGGTGACATGCTCAGCATGTAAACTTAGGGGTAAGGAGGAGGAAGGAGGGGATGTTTGGGGTGATGGCATCTGTCTTCCCAAGTAACTCCTTTGTGTGATGAATCCAGCCGGATTTCCAGGCTGAACACTTGCCTGCAGATGGGAGGTAGTGAATGAATTCCTTGTTTGCCTTGTGTGCACGTGTGGCTTTTGCTTTATGTGCTAAACTGTCTTTAGCTTGACTCATGAGCTGTCTCACTTTACCCTTTTCTCACTGTACCCCTCCAATTCTCTCCCCATCTCACTCTGGGGGAGTAGGTGGCTGTGTGGGGCTTTGTTGTCAGCTGGTGCTAAACCACAACATGTGCCTGAAGTCCCTACCTGTAGCTACCAAATATAAGAACCCCAAAGCAAATAAAATCTGTATATTTCTACACACTTACCTGTAAGTTTCTCTGCCAGCATGTTGAGCTGTTCAGAATTGAGTCCACGACCAACATATGATGAGAATTGCCAGCTCAGGACTTCTAAGAGCTGGCTCAAAGTGGCAGCAGGGGGGTTGTTGAAGAAAGACAGATTCTGCAACAGAATGAATGCTTTGTTTACATAGCAACCATGAAATACATATCAGGCTGTAAGAGGAGGGTGCAAGTGCTTGAGCAGCATCTGGAAGTGTTGAAAGTGAGCTCTGTGTGTGGGGAAGCACTGGGGCAAACATGTGGGCCCTCCCACCTGCAGCACCCAGAAAAGTCCAGTGGAGTGCCTGAGCAGGGTTGTAGGGTGAGACTCCTAGAGAGAGCTAAACTCCCTGTGTGCATCTTTGATGTTAAAATGCCTTGCTATGCCTCTGGTAGTGTCCTGTGTAAAGGCAGTGACAATATGCTCCCATCCTGTCCAAAAAAAATCTAGATGTTATCACTATATTTTAATGTTTAGTGTATGGAAACTTTAAACCATTACATACTGATATGGTGACATGCTGTTGAATCATTTGTCTTATCTTAGTTTTTTCAGTTGTGTTTTTTTTTTTTTTTTTTTTTTTTTTTTTAATTCTACACACAATGGACATACTGAGGACTGTGCAAAAACTCTTTGGAGTATCACAGAGTGATAATGCAGTCCAGCCTGGTGGTCAGCTGGCCTGCCACCATGGCAGACTGTCTGCCCCTTTCCCTGCTCTGAGCATCTGTGTGACTGCACTAATCCCCAGCTGAAAGCCTGAGAGCCACTGACAGCCCTGTTCCACAGCCTGCAAATACAGCAAAAGTGGCTGAATCTAAAATATGTGCTGAGACAGCTGGAGCCTTAGAAAGAATGATTCTGCCTTTGCTCAGGGTTAGAGCCACTAGAAGTTGCTCTTAACATTTATAGTCTTCTCCACAGAAATCACAAGTTGCCATGAAATCCATGGGGAAAAGCAGCATTTAAGTACATTACAGATTCACCTATATGCCTGCTTTCCTGGTCTGGAGTTGTACGGATAGAATTATTTTCTAACAGGTCTAGTTTTAGTCAGCTACATCCGAGAATGATAAACTAAAACTAGTGAAGTCAGAGAAGTTGTCAAGAAGGCCTGTCACCTTTCTTTAGTTTAAGAACTACTGCTTTAGGCTGCAAAAAGAAAAGCTAAGGGTGGAAGTGGTTTTTATAGCTGGGAAGGGAAAGAAAGATAAAGAGAACAACAATAAAGTGTGATGTTGATAACCGTGTACATGACAAAAAGGAGGTCAGTTCAAAAGGGAAATACATTTTTTTTTTACACTTAATGTAAATAATACAAATGTGAAATTGCAATAATAATAACACAAATGTGAAAATGCAGAAAGTCAGTATTTGCATACTGAGGACCTACCTGAGGGTCGTTGGTTGACAGGTTGTACCAAATAATGGAGGCCCATGCGTTGGGCAGTTGGCTGACATTGGAAATCATCACCACAGGCAAAGAGCTGGTCTGGTGGAGAGAATGAATGCCCTGTGTAAATGCTGCTGAGCAAAGTATTAGTGCTGTGCTGTGCTTTGGGTTTTTAGCCTCTCATTCTTCCCAAAGCACCGGCTTCTTTTCCAGAAGCTCTGGAAATCTTGTGTCAGCTTGTGGTTACTGCTGGGGGCCTCACCGAGGACAGGCAGACCTGTGGTGTGGCCCAGCACAGTTGTACTTCTATAAACTGCTGGAAAATGCCTTTTTCTCCTGCCCCAGGTAATCTGTCCCAAATACTCACTTCCAAGTTTATGGTCAATCCATACAGGCAGACCTGTGTCTCAAAGCTGATGGAGTGCAGTTCCTCGGTCACCATGTGAGGGCCCTGAGGGAATAACCAGGTTATAAAGCTGGGAGTGCGCAGCTGGCATTTAACACTGGTTTACTGATCCAGCTGCTGAGGTTACACTTGGAAAAAAACCCTCATATCAAATATATAAGCAGAACAGGAAAAGAAGTGAAGGAAACAATTTGTTCAACTCTGACATTAAATTAGTCCAGAAGTCTGGTATTTTTTCTGATGAATCTAAAAGAACCCTTTAATATTGTTCTAGACGTTTATCTTTTTCTGAAATGGTACTTTTAAACACAATTTGCACACAAGAAGTTAACAGATAATTTTGTGTGTCCGACAAAGGTTGCCTCCAACCTTCCTTTTCCTAAAGTTTCCTGACTGATTGACAATTGGACTTTAAACAGAGATCTTCAACTTCAAGGAGAAACAAACCAGAAACAAAGCAAATAGCCACAGCTTTAATGACAAATGGGCCTTCATCCAGGTTTGCTGTGGGTTCTAGTTGAAGGACTAGAGGCCTAAATCATTAATCTGAAGTAAATCTGGTATTAAAACCTCGTGCTTTTCTTGGATGAAAAACACTAAAATCTGTTTGTCATTGTTGATTAAAGTTTGTAGTATTAGCGTTTGTTTTGATTACAAAGCAGCATAGCTCTGCAAAGATCCACATCTCTGCCTCTTAGGAAACAGATTTCTTGAAATACATTTCCATCCCCAGAACTCAAAGTATAAAAATATATTTGTTCTTTTCCAGTTTTCTTTGTTGTTGGTCTTTTCCCTCCCCATCATGCATTTTTTTTGTCAGACTTTTCTTTTAAAAAAAGAACTAAAAAACTGCAAATCAAAATGCTTTCCCATGATGAAATATCCAGCTCAACCTGTATTTCTGACACAAAGTTGATAAGGATTGGTGAAACAACCCTTCTTCCCCCATTATGATTTTGCAGAATCAGATTTTTCTCATGGAAAAACCATCTAGGCAAAAAGATACATCTGCATGAAAGAACAAATCTAAAATAGAAAAATTCCCCTTTTTTCTTAATGAGGCCAGTTATATTTAACTACACTTTTAGCATACTGAACGCCCTATAACAAACCAAGTTTTGAAAGCATTATAGTTGCTGTTAACAAAGAAAATCCCAACTCTTGTTCTGCTAATAACCATTTTCACAGACAGACTTGGCCAAGGTGAGGCTCTGGTTGAGGAAATCAGCAGTGAAGCAGGTCACAGTCCAGCTGTCCTAATTCTCCACAGCCCTATGATAGCTTTATATAGTTTTAAAGGCACAATGTGTAGAAATGGGAGGAAAATGCTGCTAAAACTGGAGTTGCCAACATTTCTTAACCTACATTTTTGCATTTGCTTGTTGTGGTGTCAGTGATTTTGTAAGCAGCAAAGTAACTGGGAGGTGAGCCTTGAGTTTCAGTCTTGCTAATGGGGTGCTGAGTTGTTCTGTTGAGAAATGTGTGTGAAAGGGGCACACGAATCTTCTGCTTCAGGTTTTGCTCAAATTCCTCATGCTCATTGCACCTTCTGCTTTGTGCTTAAAGAATACTGCAAATAACTCTTGTGCTTGTATAAATACAGCTATTTGGGCTGTGATGTGAATGATTTTATTTTTATATATGTTTTTTAAATATGTTTTTTAACAACTTTACTCTCAGCTATGCTGGATTTAGTGCTGTCATGCCATACACAGAGTCACCACGAGAGGGGAATCTACGACCAGGCTGAGACAAGTGCAAGTAAATTAAACACATTTTTGATCCTGGCTGAGGCAGCAAACCCCTTTGATATAAAGATAATGACACCCTGACTTTAGCTCTGAACCTGACAAGCAGAACATATATTTAAAGGACTTTTCCTGTAGGAAACAATTATTTCAACAACAGAAAAAAAAAACTTTAAAAGCTTATTTGGTTTTGGTTTTTTCTTTTTTTTTTTCAAAGTCTAAATGACCAGAAAGGTAATCTTTGAGTGGAATGCACTCATTTGAATATTACTCTCTACGTTTTATTGTAACTTTTTCAATATACAGACTTCAGGCACACAATTAAAATTTGAGTAATTCCAAAGAGTTCTCATCACACTTATACTCACATAATTATTGGATCCTGTACTTAGTATATATTTCAAAATATAACAACTCTTTGACTTGAATAAAATCAAATCTAAAATACTTGTGAGAGTATGCAAAAACAACATGCAAAATAAATGCACAAACCTCATTTCCTTTGCTTCCAGCACTTGTTTTCATTTCTTTGGGTTGCTGTATAAAGCAAAGCAATATTTATATGTCAGAGATACTATACACAGAAGTACATATAAAGAACATAATTTATAACCAGGATGTTCTTAGTTATAAAAAGATTTTATTTGCAATATGCAAATGAAGTCTAATGAAGACTCTGACACTGCACATTGAAAATTCTATTCAGTGAAGGGTCTTTTGATATTTTTAAAGAATTTTTAGGAAACTAAGTTAATGCAACAAAGCATTAATTAGGGTGCTTGCCAAGTGTATCCCACAAAACAAAAAAAAAAAAAGCTAAAACCATCGATCTCAATCTCCTTTTGCAAAACTACACTGATGCACTGCATCTGTGGTTAAGCCCCAAAATCACCACAGGCAAGAGAATGTTAGTCACAATGCAGGACTCACTGGGCTCTCAGAGAAGTTACACAAACACTGCTCTAGTCTCCCACGAGGCTTTATCACAGGCATTAATTTCCGATAGATTTCAAGCATTCAATTCTATCTCCCCTAGAAAATTGTGGTGTGGTTTAAGGTTTTTTGTTTGTTTGTTCTGTGTGCTTGGTTTTTCTGCTTGGTTTGTTTTTTATTTTTTTGCTGTTGTTGGTTTGGTGTTTGAGGTTTTTTTTAACCAAACTCAGTTTCTGTGAAGCTTTTTAATTCAGCAGGATTACTCTTTCCTTTTCTGGTGGTAATTAGGATTTGCTTTCTCATTTCTGTGAAAATGTATAGTCTTATTTTAGAGAATGGATGTGGTATAGAATGGCATAAAGAGGTTCTAGGAGTAATCTTTTTGTACAAAGAGAAAGAAAATGAGTGTGGCCTTGACAGTAATACAGTTCTCCCTCCAGAGTTTCTAAAGAATCTTTTATTTCTCTACTCTCAACAGTAAAAAAGTACTGTTTTTTACAATAGTAAAAAAGTGTCAAACCTACCAAATGTCGAAATTCTACTGACAAGCTCCCATTTGCAGACTCATCCATGTTCATGGCTTTCACATGTGTTCCACACAGAACAAATCTACGGTTACTGCACAGGACATGACAGTTATGGACTCAAATACCAGTGTATTGGAAAAAATTAATAAATATGATATTTTATTGTCTTACCTTACAGTTGAAACATTCCTAAAAGAGAAGAGGGGTGGGGAAGAGGAAAGGGGTCGTGAATCAGTAAATGTGTAAGACAGAACTTGTACTGAGAAGCATATCTGAGATGGTAGATTTTGCCTGCTCAAAGTTGGTTTGTATTGACCCTACAGCTACAGTTTTTAAACTGAAGAACTGAAATTCATACTGTCCACTTGGACTTTTGCATCTGGCCATATGTAGGTAGTGTATTTTATCTTGCTATTTATTTTAGTGTATTTTATCTTGCCATTTATTTTTAAGTATAAGGCTTCAGAGAGAAACAGCCTTGGCTTCTCTTGCTCCCTCCTCATGGGGTTTTTCCCTTTTTCTTGTGGGCCCACATCTATGTCCATGCAGCCAAGGTGGTTTTTAGGAGCTTGCAGAAGCACAACAAGCAGAAGGAGGGAGGTAGCTGGTACCTAGGGCTGGGGATGTTGCATTGTGAGAGCTCAGAGCTATTTCAAAACTAACTATTCCATAAATGCAATATAGTTTGATTTCAGGCTTTTGTGTAATGCTGCTGTATCAGTCTGCTGAATTTTTTTCTGTCTTGAGACAAATCTTAAATGGACCTCTTGCCTCTAATTTGAAACCAACAATTAGACTTAGCAGCTTTGTTTTTAAAAAAGAAGTCTTCCACATAAAAAGAATTGTTACTATGATCTTTTCACTGGTGGTTTTCAAAATTTTCTTTTCCTTTTCCTTTTAAAAGCAGTTTAAAAATCAGATAGGGTAGCCACTGAAAAAAAAAAACTGCTGTCTCTGTAGGGAGTAAGAGAATAGCTTCACTTTTAAGTTTCTTACTTGTCAATAGTTGCTTTCACTCTGATCTGGTAGTTCAGCTCTGGCAATTTAATTAGCAACCTTCAAAACAGAAAATGAGAGAGTGGATATTAATAAATGTCTTTTATTAATATAGAAAACACTAGACTGGTTGCTCCAGAGTAAAGTATCAGAAATTATTGTCATCTGAAAACAGATTAGGCATCTAGGATTACAATACAATTTACAGGGTTGTATACCCAGAAAGAAGAGCTGGGCTGTTCCAGTGCAGAGGGTGCCCTACCCTCCCTCTATGTGTGTGGAAAAGTTAGCATGTGTTTGAGGGAGTGGCTGGAGTGACACCAAATAATTAGGAAATGGATTTGTATCATCTGTGACTGCATCACAGGTGTGTGTGTGCTTTTCTTCATGTACCTCTTCTCACCACCAGCCTTCCATGAACTTTGTGCTGCAAGGTGGAAATGAAATGAGAGTTCCTCTCCAACCTTTGCTCTTTCACAAACTCAGGGAAGGAGCTTCTGGGAGAGAAAACTTGTCTGTGATTCACCCAAGACCCCCAGAATGCAGCTGTTTCTCTGTCCTCGGTGCAGAAGTGGCTCTGAGTATTCTGATTTTTGGCTTGTATGATAAGGATCATTATTTACTCAGTTTGTAAAGTCATGCATACAAGAATTCGATGCATACAGAACCCTGAAGGTATTGCCTTTAGCCACAATGTGCCTTTCTTCCTTGTGTTTTACTCTTTACTGCCACTTGTTCTGCGTGACAGATTCTGTGGACTTGATATCCCCATTCCAGAAAATTTCCCTGCAGTTGAATGGATCTCTAATGCAGGTTGGCCTGCTTTGCTTTCTAGATTCTCCAAGGATAAAATACTGTACACAAATGAAGGAGTTTATATCAGATTTTTTTCCCTTACCTTAATTTAACAGTGAACTGTATTAAAGTTTTGAGAACCATTGGCCTCTGGGGGTGTGTTGGCATGCAGGGCTGCCTTTCAACCACAAAGGAGCTGTGTGAGAAGAAGTGAAACAAATAGATTTTTAGGAATAGGTATGAACAAACAGATGGGGTTTTTTGTGGGGAGGGAGGAAGGGAAAAGGGCTGCTATCTCCTAAAGACTTATTCTCTGCAGATGCTGAAGTAGGAGCTATGTATTCCAACTCCCAGTTCTCAAACTGATTCAGTGGTCTTACTGTCCCTGAAATTGTTCCCATAAGAAACAGATATTTGAAAGACATTGAAAATTATACCAAATTCTATCATTCTAAAATACAATGATGACAAAAGTCTTGGTCTCACAAAATTTTATCAGAGCCATAAAACAGAGTATGAAAATACACTGAGCATGGCTCCAATGAAATTAAATTATAATAATGAAACAATCATTGTAATTTTTATATATATAGAGAGCAAACAATTGAGCAAACTTCAGAGACTCACTTGCGGTATATCTCTAGTATAGCCTGTACAAAAGGCAAGAGAAATGTTTTATCTACTAATAGAAGTGTGAGTTGAGAGGGCAGCAGGAAGCATAGCTTGGGAGACAGAGGAAGTAAAAGGAACATTAACTTAAAAAAGGTAAATGGTTCTCAGCATTCTTTCTCAGCAGAATGTACATAACTCCTCCTAGAATAAGGGGATTTCTGGCATTTAGTTAAGAGTCAGAATTTGATGACAAACCCTTAAATGCTACCCATGAGAAGCTGCCTGGAAACTTCCGTTTCAATGAATTCTGATGACAGCTGTACATACATCTTGTGTTAGGAACCTGGTGCTTAGAATCCTCAGACATTCAAACTTTTTTTTCCCTTTTCCTTAACAGTGTGTTCTCATTGTTGTACCAGTTGAGGTAAAGTTCTGCACTTTGGCAGTGGCTTACGCACTTGCGGAAAAGGTTGTAGAGCAGAAAGTTGACTTTTTCCAGCAGCTGAGGTCTTTGCACAGGAATAGGGTCCCCATCATAAGTCAGCCTGGTCAGGAGTTCATCCAGTTTTTCTAGTTGCCTTCTGACTTGAAAGAGACTCTCTGCCAACAGTGTAAAGCTACAGCAAGACAAAGAATTAGTTTGCAATCTTTCTTGTAAACAGTTTCTTGGAACACAAGAACTACTGAAGTTCTTGCTTGGGGAAAATCAGAATCTGTATTGAATGGTGCTTTCCAGCTTTGCCCAAACTCCCATCCATCCATCTTTTGTTTACAGGACTATATAAATACATTGGGCAAATCACCTGCTTTATCTTCAAAGATAAATGTTTTCACAACAATGCAACACCGTCTGTGATAATTTGGAAGAAATATATACATGGTCCTAGTGTTGTACATGCAGGGCACTTGTGCCAACATTAATTATTTCCTACACCTCAGGAGTTTTGCAAAATGTATTCTTTAAAAGGACAATATTTATATAGAATGAGCAAGTTAACAAGACTAAAGAAGTGTAAAAGCAGTTAGGAAAAAGAAATCCAAACATACTTGATAACAGTCCAGTAGGATATGTGTGTATAAAATTACAATTTAAAGCTATTTATAGCATGTTCATTGGGGGGAAAAAAAAGTACTCCAGTGAAAAAAAGATAAAACCTACACAGAAAAAAAGCAAATGACCACTTTTTTTTTTTCACTTTTAAAATTTTCTTGATAATTTTCCTTCCTTTTAAACTATTACATTTTACTTCACCTTTTCCATATGAGAGTTTTGATGGGAGAGTAGTGACCATGATGTTGTGGCGACATTTTGTGAGTACACTATATTTTGAATATAATGCTATTTTCTTATTATTTGCAATCACTTCAGAGTTGCCATCACAGAGACTACTGCCATTCAATCCCTACACAGTGTAAAGTCTGGAGGAGTGAGTCAAAGCATAAAGCCTCTACCCGGCTCCTGCCTAGACACAACTCCCACTGCCTTCAATGACAAACTCAGTCAGCACCATTCTTACTCAAGCAAAACTCCCAAGTGGGTATGTCTCATGTATCTGGAAGATACAAACCCAAAAATTAGTGATTGCCACGAGCCAGGCTAGTGTTCATTTAGAATGGCGAATGTTGCTTTTAGTGAGCACCTTTTAGTTATTTACTCTCTTAGCTGCTGGTGAATTTGCTGCTGTTGCAGCTGATCTAAAGGAATGATCATTTCAAGTGCAGCAGACTTCCTGTGGTTTTCGGTGGAAGCACGAGGTCAGGGCAGGTTTACCAGTTCTGGAGCTGGTCGAGCCCCCCGTGGAGGGGCCCCCCGATGCAGGCGATCTGCTGCCGCCTCTTCCAGTCCAGCAGCTCCTCGGTCAGCATGTTGCTCATCAGCACATCGATCTCATGGATCACACGCCCGATCTTACTGAGCACCTCCTGGAAAAGAGCAAAGGTGCCACTAACTGACCACAGGCAACAGCTGCAGAATTCACCAGCCAGCATGAAGCACTTACCATGTTTTTTTTCAATTATTCTGAAAGGAACCGTGTTTAGTTCCTATTGCTTCAGTGACAGGATTCGTCATCCACTGTATATTAATTCTGAATCCCTATGAATTCTTCTTCAGTAATTTTTTTTTTTTTTGGGAGGGTAGGAGGGAAGAGTGTGGCATTATTTGTGAGCATAATATCTCCAAGATTTTGACACTTGCAAGCTCTGTCAAGTTCAGAAAGTTCTGCTGTTGTTTTGCATCATATAAAATGCATTGTGTTTTTGTTTGCTTGATTTAATCATAACCCTGCCCTCATGGACTCAAATTGCTTCACTCTTAAGCTGTGCAGAACCATATCCTTGACTGAGCTGTTACTTAATTGCCAATTTCTTAACTTCTAGTTCAAATCACCCCGACCTGCCCAAACATTTTACAAATTTTTAACTCCAGTGAAATGAGTCTGCTCTTCTGAGATGAAAATTTAAAAAGGCACACATATGCATTTGAGTATTTGGTGCGAGAATAAGGGGAGAAAGCAGATAAACCACAAATGACAAAACATTGTCACTAACCTTTCTCTTGTAGTCTAAAGTATTGAGCATTGCCTGCAACGCCAACATTTCCTGTTTAATGAGGGCGCTGTTTTTGTCATTCTGCTCTGCAGGGGACGAAAAAAAATCAGTATAAATACGTGTGGGTGTGTGTGCCTGTTTATAAGGGGAGATGAGGAAAACAAACCACAACCAGGCTGCAGCAAGAACTAGTGAAAAAATAAACTGTGAACATCAGTAGATTATGCAACAGCCTATTTCATTTGAAAGGACTAGCTTTAGTAAAAGTTTAACACAAGGTTTTATGGATCCTGTCTGTAGATGTGTTTGTGGGGCAGGAAAAGGCAGAAAACATACAGGTGATACCCAGAGTTCTCTAAATTTCTCATCCCTGTGCATACTCCTGTGTATTATGTACATCTGGCTTGGATCAATGATTGATCTGTAAACACAAACAGCTCATGGTGTCAGCAGTTAGGCTAAAGCCCTTTGGACTTGATGTGAATTACAATGTCTGGCTGAGAGGCATTTGCAACAGAGATGAAGTGCTCATCACCAGGGGAATTTCAGCAGCCAGGAGCACTGGTCACTGGGCATTTCCCTCTCTGTCTAGTGTTTGTCCTTCTCTGGGTCAGGCACTAGTTTCAAGAGCCCCCAAGCTCACCCATGCTCTTTCACATGCAGCTCTTTCCCACCCTCACTTTCACCAACCTTTTGCATCTCTAATGCTACATTCAAAAAAGAAATTGGTGCCAACTGTGTGCCTGCTAAGCTCTGGATGGATGCCTTCCTCTTGAGTCAGGGTAGATGTTTCAGTAGAGGCAGACCAGTAACCAGCACCACCTCAGCCACAGCAATTGCTCCCACACACTCTGAGCTGGCTGTGCTGGAGCAGAGCAGTGAAATTTAAGCCCTGAAAGTCATTTATTGTCAGCATGTCTTATGTCAGTCCAGCTTTCAGGTATCTGTGTGGTCAGTAATTATGATTGACCTGATGACTAGAAACTCATTAAGCCATGGCAACTCTTCTGATTGCTGGGTCATATCCAGCCTTCAACATTTAGGACCGATGTGCTTAAGGACTTGGATGTTTTAAGCCCAGCATCTTTGCAGTTTCAAAGGAGGGTAATATAAAGATGTCTGAGCAGACACAAGCAGACCCCAGTTTCTTTTCTGAAAGAGATCATGCAAGGACTGCTCCACATGCAGATCTCAGGCACCACAGGCTGGTCAAACATGCATTCAGAGTGCTTACCAGCTGGTTATCACCACTGTGGTCAAAAAAGAACAGAAAGCCAAGTTAGAGGCAAGAAAAATCAATTCTGCATGACTCTGGGAAATAGGAGTCCCTTCCACATTCTCCCAAAGAAAGGGACATGTAAAAGGTGAGGATATTGAGAAATAGGTTCTTTAAATTAAGAAATTTACTACTTTATATGCCATTAGGTAGCTTATCCATAGGAAATACTTCCTTTACCCTCTTAACCCCAAAAGAGTAATTTTGTTACAGGACTAAAACTTTATATAAACCAAAGATCCATTTTTATGTTTACATATATTAATCAAGTAATGCACACAACCCCCTGATGCTGTAGTCTAGCTGCAGAACCAGCCATTTCCTAGGGAATCTTAAAATGAGTATAAAAACTCTTACCTAAGCTCTGTATTGTTTTGTACCTGAAGTCAAATTCCTCCTGCAAGTCTTCCAAGTATTTCACATCTTGGTCAGTCATCTTTGACAGGAGAGAAATGAACAAACGCATGATGTAGTATTTTCCTTTCTTACCACTTGAAAACCCCTGACCAGTTCTGGGAACTCTTGTTTACTGTCTTGTAAACTTTATAAAGTACGATTGAATAATAAATTTATAGCTACAGATTTCTTTTACTTGTTTAGAAAGTCAAATATCATCCTCTATCCTGCATTTGACAGTGGTTGATTCAGCTTTATCCCTTCTTGTTTACTAGTGCAATGACATAAAAGAAAGTAGGAACAATTGTGTTAGCCTGAGCTAAACTGAAATTGTTATGCCCATAATGCATAACATTGAAACTTTAAAGCAGGGCAAAGGGATAATTTTACATTTACCTAAATGGAAATTTAATAGGGGTGTGCAAAGCCAAAAAAGGTGGAGTCACACAGGAGTAGAGCTCACAGAATTTATTTACAGAATGTCTTAAGAATTTGGATAAAGAAATGAAACATTTTTGCTGCTTTGGCATTTTGCAGCTTTCTTTTCATTTGTGGTATTAAAAATATTAAAGATATTTTCTAGTAAACAATCAATAATAATTCAAAACACCCCATCAAAAGAAGGAAAATAAAACTGTAGGAAATTATCTGCTGTACTTTGAAGGTCTATTTCTGTGCTGTTTATAGGAAGCCTTGATTTTGCCAACAACTCATAAACAATCCTTTTTGGTTTCCTAAGATGTGCACATTAAGAGTCTGAAAATACAGAAACTTGTTTGCTAAAGGAGCCCACACACAATTAGCCATTTTGGCTTACTCTTTATTTTTGGACTCTAAAGTTTTAAATTATAAGTGTAAAGTATGAAATTACATGCACGAGGAGCTGGCTAATTTCTGCGTTCAACTTAATTACCTACTAAAATAACCCAGCCCTGCTATCTAGAAAATGTTCTCATTTTCAGTGGTCCTTCAGGGTGGCTGTGCTTCCCCACACAGGCAGGAGGAGCAGCTTGACAGGCTCCTGCTTTGTCTGCTCTGCAACTCTTTATCTACACATAAAGTTGTAAGATGAGACCTAGTATTACATTCTTCTGAATCTACTTTATCCTTCTAAGGGTTTGATCTCTCTAACCCTTCTTCTCTGTGAAAGAATGATGAGAGAATGCTGCTAGGATCTCTTTCCAGTATACCAGAAGTGTTTCTCTTGAACAACATATGGACAGGTATTTCAAATATAGTTTCTACCCTGAGACTGCTGCAAAGCTGAAAGTGGGGATAGCAAAAAAGCCGTGGGTACTTTGAATCCTTATCCTGCCTTGAACTGAATGGGCATTCTCTGAGCTTTCAAGGTCTCTGGGACATAGCTACAGGTTTGGCTCAGCCCAGCTGTGGCCTGCCATGGCATGAGAAACTCCTGGAGAGTGGTTACCATCAGCTGCCAGTGTTCTTGTCCCCTCATGCCTCCAAACCACGCAATTGTGTCACGTAGCCTTCAGCTCGACAAAGGTCTCGGTGCATGACTCAGAGCTTGGGAAGGTTAAGCTACTGCTGACCCAGCTAAAGGAGGTGAAATTGCAAAAATACATTTTCTGAACTTCTCATCTTTTTAGAGACTGTAGCTATGCTCTTACTGCACTCAGTGGTCTGCCTGCAACTTCCCTGGGGATGAGTGTGGCAGCTTTAAAATAGGGAGCTCTCACACTGAACCCAGACAGCTGCTAATACCCAAGGATCCAGGTGTGTCCTGAGCTGTCAGTCTGGGCAGATGTCCTTGGAATAATGGAAAATGGATGGTGTGTCTGTTGGCAAAAGTTGTTGTGCTACTCAGCCTAAAGATAGCTCAGGTGTGTCTGTATGAAAATCAGGTGGGCAGAGACAGCACACAGGACAAAAAAGGTACCTGAGCGCTGTTCTTGATCGCTGACACTTTGTGTTCTACATTTCTTTGACGTTCTGAAACCACAGAGCTCTGTAGAGACTTTTCCAGTGGCCCCTGGAACACATTGAACAGATAATTGGTGGGTGAGTAATATTAATAATAATAATAATAGGTGATAGAAACTGTACTGCAAGTTCCAGCAGAGAGAGGGAATTCCAAAGCCAGTGTTCAACCATCTGCAGACTGCTGTAAACACACAGACAAGTTTAGTTCTAAACATTTGAAAAACATGAAGCTTTAACTTCGAAATCCAAGAGATTAAAAGGTGTGGGTATACTGCAGGTATTAAATATCAGGTAAATGAAATATAGATTATTCGATATTTTAAAAAATATCCATGGCACAAGACTCATATAGGAATACGTATTACATCCATAAGTGATTAACAAGAACATGTTTGTCTTAAAAATTCTCTCTGGGTTTTCATCATGTAACAATTTCCCAAAATAAGTTTCATATGTAATTTGACTTTTTTTTTTCTCCAAACAACATAAAAATCATCAATAACTCTATAAATCATCCAACTGCATTGGATGGAATGTCTTTTGCATTTCATAGTTAATATGAATTAATGCATTGCATAATTTATAATACACACATCTGTTTTGCAAAGAATAATCTCTTTAAAACCTTTCCTACAGATTAAAGTCTTTGAAGATTAGCTGTGACATGGAAGTCCCTCAGAGCAATGTTTCCAGCAGAAGAGTCACTAATGAAGTTCAAATGTGAGTTTAAAGGGCAACATTTGGCAACCCCGAGTGCACACAAATCACTTCAGTGGAATGAGGGGACAGGATTTGGTTTGAAAAGCATGTGAGCAGATTAACATGGAGCAGATTAGTGAAATGTAATTCATTACCTGTACAGGCATGCTGGCTGCAGCCAATATTCTTCTTTCTTCTCTTAAGCAGTTTGAGATGATCACTGCTATATGCATGGGATTACCATGATATTTGCCCTGAAAGCACAAGTAAATACAACTCAAAAAAATTCCACAATTCAGGATGTCCCTCTGGAAATCACAAGCAACATGATGTATGAGTGTCTATGAGGTGCAGATTGGTGTGGGTGGAAAAGAGTCCCCTTTTCATGTGCTGGTTCAGCCTTTCAGGGCAGCATCAGTTAGTGCCACCATCATAAAATATTCTGAACAATGTTCCACAGAGATTATAAAGATACAATTCTGAGATGTATATAATTTGGAGATCAAATTGCTCCCCTGCTAACACAGCTGTTTTGAAAGGGCTTTCCTGTCAGCCTATTCTGGGCACGATTTTATCACACCTTCGATTTTCAATAGGATGTTGCTGCTTAGCATGTAGCACTTCTGCCAACAAATAAAGTTTGTAAGCATATCAATATGATAATGATGCAAGCAGGAAAGCTTCCTCAGCATAAAGCACAAGACTTTAAAATTTAATGTCTATGAACAATTTTTCTCTTTTAAAAAATAATGTGCCTGAGATGAAGGAATAAGTAATTTTTGAACCAAGCCAAAGAGTGAAAAAAAATCTATATTTTTATACCACCATAAAGTGCTGAATTGCTGACGCGTGACTGAGGACTGGGCACAATTTGAACTAATATTGGTTTATGCTGTATTTATAAAATTGGAATGATCCAGGACTCTCAAGCCGCTTCCTTTATGGTGATATATTCATTCATTGTTTCTCAGTATCCGTCATGCCTTTCATTCAGTATCATTCATTCAGATACCCTTCATTCACTGCTCATAGTGTTTGTCCATTCATCAGAATTAATCCATTTAATTTCTTTTCCTGTACAGTTTCCACTTCTGGACTTACTCTATTTTTTCCTCTTTATCATTAGTCTTTATTTTCATCATATCTCCCTGCCACTCAGAACCTCTTTTATTCTAGCTATCTCTGAATGTGGCACAGTAAGTTTATATACTTTGATACTTTATATTCTTTAATTGATGCCATATCTTCCTTTGATATCTCACACCAATTGTTATGTTAGACACAAGGGTGTGAATGCATCTGACAGAAATGTGAACACATTGCTTCTGTATGCAGCAAGTACTGTGGCATTAAACATACCTTTCTAATGCTTTTCACTAAACACTTCCTGTGAGCTTATGCATAAAATGTGTAATCTGAAATATGTTTTGACTTCAATTGCAAAGTAAAGAAATACCATATTAAAAATGATAGTTTTGATCATGGCAACTTGGTTTGAGTTGCTTGGTATTAAATACCATGTGTACTGTGGTTCCAGGTATGGACTAAGGCAAAAGATACAGGGCTCTTAAAACTAAATAACCAAGGTACCAAATGTTCCCTTCCAAGAAAGCTTTGACTGCCCTGTCATTGTTAGCAATGAAACAAAACTTTGTTTCTATGGTTTCTGAAATCTTTTCAGGACAGGAAAAGTACATGCCCCACAGTGCAGCCAGTGCACACCCAGAGTAGCCCCAGTGCTGTGCCTCCCTTCATGTCCTTAAAAGCAATTCAGGAAGGTACTTTGCTCCAGCAGCCATCTGTATCTGAGGAACAGGAGTTATGAACCTGACTGGTTTTAGGAGCTTCTCTGTAAACAAGAAGTGGTGAGTAATACTACCCAGGACACACTATGCCTCAGATCAAACACCAAGCACTCCCTCCCTGCCTGCTCCTTCCTGGGCAGTGGGAGGAGACTCGATTGAGGATACACTGCTGATTTCCATGTCAAATAACAGTGCCAAAGATCTGTCACTACACATTTCTCCCTGGCAGCTCCATGGCTGTGAGGCCAGTAACTACAATGTCGCTGCACGCTTCCTTCAACACCACTGCACTTCAGGTCCAGTAATGTATTCACAGTCCCCTTCACTGGGCATATTCCCAATCTCTCTCTCTGTAGGGTCAGAATGTAGCTTTGGGAAGGAAATAGAGCCATGTGGGAAATGGCTGTGATCTTCTTGCAAAGGACTGAGTGAGGTGTCGTGTGGAACTGAGGTCCAACAGCCACAGCCAGGGCAAATTAACTGCAGCAGAGAGGGGTTGTGCTCCTGGCTGTGCTCCAACTCAGTGCCTGACTCCTTAGGGAGCCAATCCAGGCTGCTAACTGGCATGGAAATGACTCATGCTTTTTTTACTGACTGGGTTTTCTGCTCCTTGGTGGACTGAAACTGCTCAGCAAAAGATCAGTTTATTATTAGGGATGAGAACAGGTGAAGTTGGGAGAGGGGGAAACAGTCCTGCCTTGTTCCAGCTGTTGTGGCTAAGCCTGTCTCATCCATCTGTACCTTGATTAGAGGGGAAAAAGTCCTGTTACTAATAAGGTTTGGGATGAAAGCTGTGGGGAGAAATCTGCCACTGCTGTAAGACCACTGATGGGCATATTAATTCCTCTGTTAACTTCTGCTTGTGGCTGTTACTTATTTTTGGTAGTAAAACAGGGTTTCACCTTCCCCTAGATGACCAGTAAGTGTTCATGCCATACACTGGTACCTGAAGCTACAAAGCCTGAGGTTCTGTAGCTTACCTTTGAGGCTGTCCTTAGTCCTGGCTTACCCACTGCCCAACAGAATTCCATCACTGCAAGGGCTTAAAGGGATCCAGAAAAACTATTTAACCAAGTCAAGAAGTAAATATCCTCTCTTGGAGCTGGAAAAATGCATTTATGTAGAAGAGGCTCTTAAAAAAAATTGTGACAGTGGGATGTGTTAAAATTCCCCACAAAGGATACCGGTTATTAGGGACTTCCCTAGCATTTCTAGACACGATTCATATGCAAAACTTTCAAAAGCTCTTCCTTCCTCTCCCTTTCTTTGTTTCATTAAGAGAAAAGCATCTGAATCAAAAGGTGCAGTGGAAATTCACTTTTTTTTCCTCCCTTTCTTTCTTGTCTAACTCATAAATCTCTAGAAACAAGCTGGGTTCATAGTGATTCCCATACTTATGCCAGGCTGGTGCTTCTTCAACTTGATTCAGCTTGAGTAGATGCCAAGAAGGTCAATGGAGAGCTGCCACCTGTGCTCCTGGAGCAGCCCCTCTTGCAGTAAGGGAACAGATGGATTGCAACTCATCAGTAATAAATGGATAAGTGAATTGTAACACTAAATATCTCAATAATTGCAACTTATTGAATAACGAATGCTGCTAAAAGCCACAACAGCCATGTTTTTGACTCTGGAAAAATAATAATACTAAAAAACTTCTGCCTGTGTTTTGTACTTCTCAGGTGTAATTACACTTTGGAATGCACAGCTTGGTATTCCCTTATTATTCACCTACTGCCAGCTCTTGTTGCTCTGCACTTCCATTTTGTCTTCAGTTGAGGGCAGAAATTGCCCAACATGACCTTGATTTCTGAATGACTATTGAAAACCATCTCTTAGCAGCAAAGAGTATTTTAAGTTGGAAAATTAAGGAACTTTAACCAAAAATGGCTTGTGAGATGGGGGAATCCTAACTTAGAGTGAGATGAACACTAGCAGCCAGAAGAGGAAGAAGAATGTGGATTCTTTAGATATGCAAACTCGTATTAATAAGTTTAAACATGTAAGGAAAAAAATTATATTTGTCTTTTGACAAATACCAACATAGAGAAATTGACGATTTGCTTTTCTTCTTTCAAATCAAAATATCTGCTAATACTACTGTAATTCTGTTGTTCTTAGAAGTTTTCTTTCTCCTCTCTTCTGTTCCAATGAGGTCTTTCCATGCCATGAGTTACAACAAACAACAAATTATCTTATTTGGACTGAATTCTTCTCAAGAACTACCAGCATGATGCTAAATTTAAGCAAACAGGGGGAACTTGAACTTTCATTCTGAACAGGTGACAATTTTCTGAGAATGCTGATGACATTTCCTTGGAGAAAACCTTCCTACTGCCACCCGGCATGCACTCTTTCCACTCCAGGGACATCTGTTGTGACAGTACCTTACTAGATCATGGAGAAAAACAAAGAGGCATTTCTGCAAAAACAGTCTGTACGTTATAGCATGCAGAGTTTATGCCCTTTAGCTAAATTTTAAAACAGCTTGAACTCTTTGGAGTATGTTAAAGGTGCATGAAACAGTGGCTGGGGAAATGCAAGGTTAGGTTCTGTAAGCTGCAAGGTCATGGAGAAACTTTAAAATACATATTATGACATTTTAAATTACACGTGCTTTCAAAAAGAACACCAAACGGCAATCAGTTTTAGTATCTGCTTACTCTGACAGAAATGAAGAAATCCAGACCAGAGTCTTCTCTTACTCTTCTTTTCTTCCCATTTTTTAAACTTCAACATTTTAGCTGATTTTCCTGTGGGTGGCTCCATCACAAAGTGGATCATTCCCAGCCACACTAACACTGACTGCTTTCCATGTGTCAAAGGGCTCTGTACACACCTATCAGTGAATATTGGATGTGCCCTATGTGAGCAGCTGGCTCTGTTTTCAGTGGGTAAAGCAGGGGATTAGCTGTTGGTCTCGACTTGTGATGTAGAAGGATGTGCTATGAAACTTTTAGAAAGTCAGTTTGCCTGATTATCTCTGTGTTTTCAAGGTGACCTATAAAAGGACTTGAGTAAGTTTTGGTGCTTTCCAATTCTGAAAATTGTCTCAGAATTTGGTCAGGTTTTAGCTCCTTTTCTCCTTTTTCTTTTATTTTTCTTTCTTTCTTTCTTTCTTTCTTTCTTTCTTTCTTTCTTTCTTTCTTTCTTTCTTTCTTTCTTTCTTTCTTTCTTTCTTTCTTTCTTTCTTTCTTTCTTTCTTTCTTTCTTTCTTTCTTTTTTTTTTTTTTTTTTTTTTTTAACTCTCAAAACCATCAGCTGTATTTCTTCTCATTTCTGCTAGAAAAAGCTCTTCTTGAGCCTTTTAATTGTATACAGTAGGAGCTTTACTTGGAGGTGTGGCAGCGTTATTTAGTATGACCATTGAAGTGTTTGTTCATACTGAATGAATATTTAAAGAAGCTGATGGAAGGGAGGAGAGATAGGAAACAGCAAAACAAAGTCAAGTAAAATTACATTTCCTTCCCTATTGCTTACTTGTGATATGATTCTTTTACAAAGTCTGGTACTCAGCATCTTTCTGGAAAAGCAAATATCTCATCTTTCATAAAATCAAAAACAGGGAGAAAAACCCCTTTTGTCTATCATTTCATTTTTTAAAAGAAAGAGAGATTTGGTGTAGCTGTGTATCTCGGATGTGTGGGTGGGAAGGCATAGCTGTACATACATATTTCCCATTTTCACCTTCAAATATGACAAATAACACTTCACCTTGATTTGCTTTCTATCTTTGCTTATGCATCCAGGCAGAAAGTCTAATGAAGACAACAGCTGAATACAAAGAAAGAGTTGGTCCTCGTGTTAGCCTGATAAATACTAAGTGCTTGGGAGTTTTTTGAAAGCTTGTACTTAAACAGGCAGTATTCTTACTAAAAAATCTTCTACTAGAAAGATGCCTCTGTTTTATCTAGGTCTTTAAGAGGAAGTGCCTGTGACACTCTCTGTTTAGACTGCTCTTGTTGTACTTTTATTTTTAGATTTCTCCTTCCCCCTCTCAAAATAGGTGAGAGAACTTAAAGGCAACCTCATTGTTTTAGAAAACTCCTATGATGTGTGGGAAGTCCTAATACAAGCTTTGTAGTCTTGTAGTTTTCTCATAGTGTATGATGCATAACTTCCAGATGATCATAATTGTTTCTGGGGACATGTGCAACTAAATGGCAATAGGCAAAGCTGTAAAAGCACAGTGAATGAGCTGTGAAGGCAGAGGTTTTTTTCTCTACTCCTCAAATTCCACTGCTGGGTCCTTCCCAGCAGACTCTAAAACCACTCAAGGAATAACCTACAGAAACAGCAGATTTCTGTGCAGGTAGGGAGAGATAAAGCTACAGGAAATACATTTCTGTAGAAATCATCATCAGACAATTGAACTGTATAGACAGGGAGGGGTGAATAATGTTGGGTAGTTCTTATTTGATATTTACTTGAGAATAAATAACTTCTTTTTAAAATGAGATTTATCTCGAAGTGGGCAAAAATACCATGTTCCCGATGAAAAAGGGTAAAACATCAGAGGACAGAGAGGCCTGATCTCCACATGCCCCTCCTCCTCTGGGCACAAAGACCTGAGTATTATTAACTAATCTCTCAGGCAGATGTTCAACTGCAACTGGGCTCTTAATTCTTCAGAATGAACAAAGCCCACAAGAGGTTATTTAGCTTGCTTGTATTTTTACTTCTGCCTGCAAGTTAACTCTTTTTCATTCTACAGAAACAAACTGAAAGTTTAATAAACTTTTTTTTGTGTTCTTTAAATAATAACTAGAAACCCCAAAGTATTTTACTTGTAACAAGTAACTTTTTTCAGCCTTGTACCAGTAATTTTTAACAAGCTTTGTTAGCTGCAGTCACCAGGCTGCAGTTGCTAGGAGCAGACACCTAGCTGCTTCAGCAAACAGACTTCTGTGCGGGGTTTCCCATCTGCACGCCAAAATTTTCTGTAAACAGCTTTAATGGTTGTACTGAAAAACTCACTGGGAGCAGTCTAATACATTCTGAATTGTGTTAGGCAGCAGGACATGCTGGTTCAAAACACATCCGACCTTACCGTGTTGAGTTGTTGATCTGGCAGGCTACACGAGTGCTAAATACGTGTAAATAACATTTTGAAATGGATCTTCCGTGGTTTATTAGGAACTTTCTCTATTTTGTTCCATTCTCACTCGTTTGTAAGCTTTAACAGGAAACTGCAACTAAAACATCAATGGCTGTTTCCACTCTTTGCAACTGTTTCTCAGCACAGGGCTTATTAGAATTGTTTGTCGAGCACCAGCTGGAATGTCTTTTTTTGGATCTAATGCTGTTTTGTCCACTTTCTTTGATGTACTGAAATGAATAATCTTAGGATTGTTCCTTGCATTCCTTATGCATGTTCCTTTCTGGTACAGAGGCTTTTGTAAACTGTCACTTGAACAAGAGAACCTTTATTTGTTCACTTAGTTCTATCTGGAGAAGCACAGGGGTGTTCAGTGCCCATTACAGATGGAAACAAACTGGGCAGTATAACCAGGAACATGACACAGAATCAGGAACGCACTGCTGGGTTACTGTTTTAAGCAGCATCATGTAAAGATGGATTTGTAGAAAAAAAGTGCCTTAATATATGTTGTTTCAGATGACAGAAGATACTTTCAGAAGCTATTCCAGACCTTTCCATAAAAACAGCCAGAGCCGTGTAGGATAAAGTAATGTAACTAAAGAACTATTTCCCAGCTACTTACTATAACTTCCAAAAGCTTGATTTTATATAACTGGTGGGTGTGAATCAGCAGCTCTGGTGCTTCTGCCTGACCTCTCCCTTTGTAAACAGACCCTAAGGTGTTAATGGTGTGTGTGCCCACAGACCTGCTCATCCAGGCATAATCCCATTACCCTCCCTCTCCCCATCTCAGGCTCTAGCAGGGCTGGGGAGCTGGTAAAGTTCACCAATACTGGAGAATCTGCTGTGAGAATTAAATGAATTTCATGAATATACATAATTTACAGCAAATTGTTCCCCAGAGCACACACTATACTCATTAACTCAGGCTTCAATGGTAAATGAGCAGAGCAGCCCTTCTTACTCCTGAAATCTGTTATTTCACTTCTATAAAGGAAAATTTATGTAATCAGATTTCACCCTGAATACCATAAATAGAGAAGTGACACAGATGCATGTTGCCATTAATGAGAAGGGATTGCTTTCAGAAGTTATCTTGAGACTAGAGCATAAATAAGGGCTTCAGTTATGAGTAGGATGATTCTGGGAATTTCTGCTTTTGTCCTGATGGGGTTGTCCTGCACCTGTCACAGGGCACAGCACAGACAGAGGCTCCTCCTGAGAGCTCACCTGAACCCACACTTGGGCCAGGCTGCATTTCATGGAGCTAATCCTTGTCTATGAGGAGTGCTCCAGCTTTCCAGCTTGGAGTGTGTGTGGGGAAGGTCATCCCAGAGCTGAACAGGCAGTTGCCATCAGCACCATTCCTAAATGGAGCGGTGGGACATGGGGGCACATCTCGATTCCCAGGCTGCCCTGGGCTCCCTGGCTGCTCTGCAGCCTGCCTGCTCTCTCCCAGCCCAGATTTTGGCATGTGAGCCAGGAATGTGGACAGTGCCCGTCTTTCATGAGAGTCTCTGAGCACTGAATCCACTGGGGGCTTACAGCAGGGACAGGTGAACACTGTCACAAACATTCCTTCTGAACACTGGGATGTAAGCGTCCACAGGCCAAGGTCATGCAGACTCCTACATCTGCAATTTGGTTCCTAGAAGTGCCAGGCAGCTCTTCCAAGCTCAACATCTGCCCTTTACATTTTGTTGTCATAACAACAGCACAAACCACCTCCTTGTGACTAATCTGCTTTGCTTTTCTCCGTTTAGATTTTAAGGAGAAAGAACTGTAAGCGTGGTTTCCCTGCTCTTTCCCCCACTGCCTCTGAACATTTTCTCCCTCTTCCCTTTCCAAGACTGCTGCTGGGGGATGCAGGAGCTCTCTAGGAAGATGGACAGAGAGTTTAACCTTAGAAAGAGACTGTGCTGTTCTGTCTCCCACTGAAGAGCACAGCAACAAAAGGCTGCTCTGCTATAAAAACGAATCCAATTTACTGACTTGAGAAGTAATAATAATGTAGGAAGCAAATATGAAGGATTTTAACCTAAAATGCTGACCCTGATTTTAATACAGTATGTGCTTTTATACTAGATTAATGTCAAGAAGAAGAGATGTTTCAATGAAAGTAAGAAATAGAGAAGCGAATTACAGAGAGCTAGCAATGACCACAGCTGCTTAGCTAAGTTTCTTAACACTATTTTTGAGTGCTTATAACTTTTTCAAATTACATATTTCCTGAAACACTATTCAGTGTTTCTTTTTGCCTGCAGATAATTTTGGAAATGTAAGCAGTCTAAGCAGCAATGCCACACTCCATAGTTATTTCTCTAATGTTGAGAGAATAGGGATGGTCCCTGTGATCTAAAAGCAGGCGTGCCAGGCAGACTCATCTTCCTGCTTGGACTTCTGCTCTTTGCCCTTCACAACCCCCAAGGTAGCCTAAAACTTTGTATTGTAACTGAGGCAGGCAAATTCTCTCTTCTTTCACTACTTCCATTCTTATTTTCACAGAACAGCTAACATATTTATGAAAGGTATTTCAGTAAACAGTCAGAATAGAAGATTTTCTCAATTTTATATCAAAAATCTCAGGGAAATATTTTAGGGGAGGTGTGCTTGGTTGTGGTGCTGGAGACTCCTAGCAATAACACTCTCCAGACTCAGGAACAGCATGGGGAATATTGATCCTAAGGAGTCCTTGTCTGTCTAGAAAACAGCTGCAGAGGCCACTTATGAGGTGTGCATTGCTTCCTTTCAATAACCATCCAGTTGTATTTCTGATTAAATGTTAGTCTCTCCTTTTGTGTTTTGTCAAGAACTGCAGGTAGCTTTTGAATAGCTTTTGTGTGTTCTCTAATTGAATTTTTCTTCATTATTGCTATTGTCATAGCCTTTCCCACAGCTCAACACACTATGCTGTGTACACAGTGATAAGTGCTGGTTTCCAGCACTATCTATTTTGTCAAGTGTTACTCAATAGGGTAACACAATTTGGCTCAAAGCAATGAACAAACATTGCACTCAGATCTTGTATTGTGGTTGGACAGCTTTGTGTGTGTGCACCATGCACAAGGGTCTGTGCATCTGTGTGTGGTTCAGAGGGGAAGGAAGAGGAGGGAGCTGTGAAATTTCAAAGAAGTGCTTGCACTAGAGAGCGAACCAGAGATAAAGGTGGGCTTATGGTAACTAACCTTCAGAGAAAGTCAAACCACCTCTGTTCACAGAGTCACCAGATAGGAAAAAATGTTTACAAAAGCAACTTCCTCCCCTATTTAGGAACCCAGTCTTTCCTTCATCAGTCACTGAAAAACCTCATTAGTTTCACAGCGTAGCATTCCAGCCTCCTGTTCCCTAGGTGGTGTGTTGGGACAAAAAGGACTGTGGCATCCTGCTCTGTACATCAGTCACATTTTTCTGGTGCTGTCTCACAAAGCTGTCACAAACTAGCTCAAACTCCAAGAGTTAGGTATCTGTAAGGGCTTCCAGCTGTGGCTGGGAAGCCAAATGCCCGTTTCCAATCTTCTCACATATTCAGCAATAAAATGCAACCAGCCATGCATTAACAAAAGATTAGACCCATAATTAGATAATTTGTATACTCAGAGTTAAGGACATTACAGAACATACTGTCCATGCTATGTGTTATATTCAGTCCATTAATAACACTTGACAGTTGATAACAAGGATGGGCTGTCAGCTGATTTCAGCTACTGTAGCATTTCTTTACTGATGTACTTACCTAATCAGTGAAGAAATAACTTTAACAGCTGCAGCAGGAGCTGTGCAGCTCTACAGAACATGCAGCCCATACCTTGCCTGAAAATGCATTTATCCTCCATGTCCTATACCTTCTCACTAGTAACACAGTGGTTTACACAAAAGTCAAAAATTCTGCTGTCACAGATTTCTTAAGACAGTATAAATTATTTTTCTTATCCAATAATAGGTTGTTATCAAGCTTTGCAAGAGCCTGGTCCTACTTCAGGCTATTCTAATTCTTTTGGAGATCAGAATATAGGCTGTGGGTGATAGTGTTCAAGACCAGGAAAAGCTCCAACAGTGAAAGTGCCATCCATGTTTACATGTGTATTTTGGAAGTGAATGGACAGCTTTTTTTGTCTAAATTCAGGTTATGTGTTGTCTTAACACAATGAGGAAAGGTCAACATTAATTAGTGATGGGGAGAGCTGCTGTTTTGTTTTTTTTTCCTCACCTAGAAACATTCTACTGCAATATTCAAGATTCTGATCCTGTTTTATAAGCAGTATAAATAATTGCAATATCACACATGTGCTCTCAAGGACTTCATAACACTGTTCATCTGTAATGGGGAGGCCGGAGCATTTTGGCTTGTTCTGGAATTGCGACTCAGACCCTAGCACCTGAGAAACCATTTAATTACAAATCACCTGAAACTCCCCTCCTCTGGCCTTTCTGGAATGACCCTCCTTTGCTTTGTGCTCTTGCTGAAGCACATAATTATACAATTTCCAAACATGACAGGACTTGAAAGAAAGAGTTTTTATTCAGGCCATTTTCATACTGATTATTACATGAACTCAAATGAGTTCGCCCAAGGCCTGATTGCTTGGCTTAGTGTGCCCAATTTGGCAGAGCACACAGAGGTGATGCTTCAAGATTTGGTAAAAAAATTAGAATAAAACAAATGGGGCAGAGAGTAGAAGGAACAACAATGAGAGGCTTTAATTTTGTATAGCTTGTATGTAAATATGTTCTAGTCCTTCTGCCTGTGCACATTGTGATGGTACAACCATAAATGCATTGTCTTTTAAGGCAGGAATACAGTAGTGTAACTGCTTGGCCTCAAATGCTCTTTCCATGGATCTGCTCCTGTAGAAGAATCCTTTATAAGGTGATACAGCTTTGTGGTAAAATGTGCCAAGATCATTACAAAAACAACAGGATTTCTGCAGTTGAGTAAATCTAAATCTAGTGTTTGAAGAGTACTGAAGTTATGAAAAGTGCCACTCCAAAAACCAGAAAAGAAAGAAACAGGAACTTTATTTTTAAATTACAGGAGGCTACTTGCATAGCATAGGATGAAAAAGTGGCAGCAATGGAAATAGTGTAATATTTTTAAGAGGCACCACTAGGGATAATGAGTAGAAAGACACAGCCATGGAGAGAACCAAGTAATTGATGAAATCATGCTAAGATTTTCCAGGCCAGTGTGTATGTATGTACATATGTCTCAAATAAAGAAAATGTTTGGCAAGCAATGTAATTATCGTTTAAGTACTTATGGAAAACACCATCAAAGAAGAGAAAAACCCCCACATTTTCATTGAACTCCATGGCATATCTGCTTTGTGCAGAAGACAGATAGGTGTCAGGAAGTAGGTGACTAATGAAGTGGAACTCTGAGAATCCTTGCCTTAGATACACAATTATTACAGAAACATTCAGCCAATCAAAAGAAATATCATTTTGCAGAAGCCTAACGGTAAATCCTGTACGTAATTCATAACAAATAATCCCAGAAAAGCATAAAGCAGCAAGCATGCTAATGATTTACAGAGGTTCCTTTTTCATGGTGCTGCCTTAAGCCCCAAGCATGTATTTTATTCCTTAGTTAAATATCTGTAGGTGTCTGAGAGGTGGTAATTACATTTGTAATAAACATGAGCATCTATAAGCACTGTATTTGTAAGAGCTCAGTGAAACACAGATACGCACAGAGCTAAGAAGTCACAGCATTTGTATCCAAGCTGCATGCATTGAAACAGGAATTACTGCTCCACAGAAGGACAGTGGAGTTGTTATTTGGAATTATCTTGCGGAAGGCTCAGTTTTCCCAGAGCTGCTCGGAGTCTGCGGCAATCGGGGCAGCTCTGAGCTGGGCACTGGAACAAACTGCACTGCACAGAGCCCGAGCACTGCCTCCAGAGAGCAGGGAGAGTGTGCAGGGCAGTTTGGCCTTGGAAGCAATGACCCACCTGCAGCAGCTTCCTGACTCTCTTCAGGTTGTGGATCAAGAGCAGATTCTTCTCCTGCGAAACCCGGTCCAGCTGTTCGTCCACCTGTATGATCAAATTCTGCAAAAGGATCATTGCCATTGCTTCATTGTTGGCTGCAGCCTCCCTAAAGAGTCAATGAACAACAACAATGCACGTTTTAAATGCTGTATGATGTGTCAGCCTAGCAGTACAGAAAATTATAATCTATTCAGAAATCTAGGCAGCAAAAAAAAGACTTTAAGTATATGGTGACTTGCCTATAGTAAGAGCTTGTGAATATTGATTTTTATGATTTTGTAGGTTTTTTTATTATTCCTATAAATATGCATATAGAGAGGGTGAGGTGTTAGCACAGACAGTAGAGTCAGCCAGAGGAGACAACTAGGGTTTTCTAGCCTCTGGTCCAGTGAATATTTAAATAATTCCAGCTCACTTGTCAGAGGAAATGGGGCTTATGCAAACTGTCCTTCTCACTCAGTCACACAGATATAATTTCTGAGTTTGCTGCCCAGTTTCAGACAAAGTTGGCAACAGGCTTGAAGTCCAAAAGATAGAATTCTTACAAATTTCATGGCAATCTGGCAGGTTGGTAGAAGAAAGGAGTCCAAATTAGCGCCTCCACTGAGGGAAACAGCAGCAATAACTTGCTCCAGGAGGCAACAGCCAGATGGCCAGGCAGAAGAGACATCTCTTCACACCAGGCACCAGCTGAGCCTTCCCCCAGCCAAACTATTTGGGGATACAGGAGGACTCTGAGGCTACTGGTCAAGGGTATGTAGGGGACACAGGACACAGACACATCCAGGCTTTACTGGCTGTGATGATTGTGGTACAGCTTGGTATGTGCAGGGCAATGAGAAAACTGGGGAGGAAAAAATTTGGACAGCATGGCAATCTTGTCCTTGGGATAGCCTCTCTCCTTTCCTCACAAACAGCAGGTGCCTGTTTGAGATATGCCTGCTAACTCCAGGTCTGGCAAAAAGGAGATTTTAATGTTACCCATGTTGCCACAGCCCCATAAAGATGGAGCTACAAACCATAAAGAAAGATTCTATTCCTTAGCAGATTTTTCCCCTCCCTGCACAGTAGTCCTCCAATAGTCCTGTGGAGTTAGCTTGAAAAATTGATATGTCTCTTTCTGATACGACTAATATTTTTTTGTCTTTGCATTTAGTTTTGAATCTTCTTAAGATAACTCTCAAGTGAATTGAATCCAAATTTGGACATAAATGGACCTCCTAGAGAACAGTTCCTGTAAACAGTTGGCTTGTTCCCCAGAATTATCCAACTTTAAATGCAATTCTGGACAAGTGAATAATTTTATGCTGCAAGAGGTAAGTGTTTTAAATTTCCATTTAAAATTAACTTGTATTTTCTTTAAATCAATTTTTATTGGATTTTGTTTAGGAGTAGGTTCCAATGTGAATCTTCACCTCCCAATATTCCCTAAGTTGAAATGGCTAAATCCATTAACTAGTGAAATAGTATTACTGGAGTGTAGATACCTGCACAGTTTGTAAATGAGCACCCTAAAGCCTTCCAGCAAACAAAAGAATTGTTGGTGATTGAAATAAGAATGGATGAAATCCTACCAGTCCTGACTTTCTATCCATTGCGCTAGCAGGTGCCGGATTTCCATGGGGAAGTTATCATCATAGAACTGGTCCACCTGCTCCAAAAACTTTATTTCCAGTTGTTGAACTTGACTCCATTGGGACATGCTACAAAAGAAAGGAATTAATGTTTGCAACTGAAAAATGAACATGAATTACTAATGTAAACTGCAGAAATTGGTTATTTTCATTGTTGCTCTTATATACTTTGACATTTTATTCTGTCTTTCAAAACAGGTGGTACTTGAGTAATTTTAGTCAGTTAAAGGGAAGAGGGAGAAAAGTGAGCAATGCCATTAAAGAAGTTTTGGTTCTTACACTTGAATGGGCACGTCTGTCAATTCCCTTCCTTTATGTAAATTTTTGAGATACTTTATGATGCTTATAACATGACAAAATTTACACACCATCTCTCATCAAGAGAAGAAGTTTAGGATTGTACTCTTCAAACCTAGGTAGAACTATTGTTATTTAAGGGTAGTGGAAAGCAATGATTTTGCTCTCTTAGTGAATTCATACCACTCAAATTTTTCCTAAAGTCATCAGGGTTATGTGTCACTGTGTGTTCCTAAAGCCCCATATTTTCTGTTAGGAGAGTACTGCTTTGCAACCTAAATCTAGTAAATCTCTACCTTAAATTGCCATAGAATTATATTTGATGTGCCCTGGGGTCTGAGTTTAGTGGGCTCTGCCAACATCCTGGTTCCACAGCAGAGGTGTTATTCCATTTCATCTTAACAAAAGACACAAAATACATTCAGGGCTAAAGACTGAAGTGAATCAACAAACTATGGATCTGTTGGAACACTTTTGATAGAAACTTTTCCTGAAGAAAAAGACAAGATTTCATCAAAATGGACATTTTTGTAGAAAGCTGACCTTTTCATATGCAGCTTTTCTATTTCCAGTTCCAAATTTTAGTTGCAGAATGTCAACAGTTTCAAATAAGGACATCATATCTTAATGCTGTAGTCTTTCATTTTGCATTTTTAAAGCCAGAAAAAAAAAAAAAAAAGTAGTATCTGAAGGTTTAATGGAGTCCTGAGCACTTACTCATGCAAAAGTAAAAGTGACAGGTTTTAGTTTCTCAAGAAAGGCTGACAGGATGATTCTGTGTGTGCTATGAAGAACACTGTATATAACGTCAGTGGAAATGTGCCCAGTGACTTTTCCCTCCTCTTTATTACTTCCATTCTGACAGGAAAAAAATATTGCCTGAATATTTACTTTGTTTTGTAAAATTGCTGAGGAGGAGTTAGGCACAGGAGTGTTTCACTGTGTTGCTGTATTGACAGTTAGAAAAAATCCCAAATGTTATTTCTGGTGATACATACAAGGAATCAAATCAGAATGCAATAATAATTTACAGAATAAAATCTGAGAATTGTAAAGGTTTGGAAGGGACCTCCAGGATCACTGAATCTGACTTTAACTTTTTTTTTTTTCCTGAACTCACACTCGGGAAAAAAAAATGAAACAGATTTTAAAGTCTGTTCACTTTCAGTGGGAGTTTTTATTGTAAATGCTAGTGACTTCTGGTGATTATGATATCCTGAGAAGATTAGTGAGGAAATTTAATATTTTTATCTAAAGTTTAGAAAAATAAAAGAAAAAAAAGGCAAGATTTTGTCCAGCCTGCAGCCCCCTTAGGGCTGCCATGTAAGTTGCAGTGATGCTCCCATGCATTTGCAAAGCACACCGGTAGCGTTTGTCCCTGGGATTTTTGTGATGTGCTCCCTTTGCTCAAAAGGTTTTGCAGGGACAGCTGAGAAGGTCGGGCAGTTGTAGCTCTTCGTGAATGCGCCCTGAAGGGAACTGAAAGAAAGTTTTCAGGAAAGATGGGGCAACACTGTCTACAAGAGAGGACGGGGGAATAGTCTCAAAATGAAAGAGAGTAGGTTGCGATTAGGCATTTTAAAAAGTTCTTTACTGCGAGGGTGGGAACAGGCTGGCCAGGGATGTGGACTCCCCATCTCAGGAGGTGCTCGAGGCCAGGTTGGATGGGGCTCTGAGCATCCCGGTCCCTAGTGCAAGCTGTCCCGTCCTAACCACCTGTCACCGTAAGGCGGCCGGCAGGGAGCGGGTGCAGCGGGGATGGAGCCGTGTCCGGTCGCAGACCAGCCCCGCTTTTCGGCTCCCCGGCTGCCGGCTTTGCCCTGAGCCCGCTCCCTCCGCCCCGCCCGTGCCGCGGGTCGGTGCGGGCCCCGTCCCATCCCATCCCATCCCATCCCGTCCCGTCCCGTCCCATCCCATCCCATCCCTCTCGGAGCGCTGCCCCCGCGCCCCGCCGCTCTTGCCTGTGCCGGCTCGGGCCGCTCTCCGCCGCCGCTGCCGCCGCCGTGCCCCGGTGCCTCCCCGCGGGCTTTAAGCGGCCGCGCCCGCCCCCGGCCCGCGGCAGCAGCGGCGCCTTCCTGTGCGTCAGCCCCGCCGGGCCCGGCTAGGCCTGCCCGCCGCCTCTCGCAGCAGCCCTGGGCCCCACAGGGAGCTGGGCAAAGATCGGAGCCTGCAGGGAGCTGCTGGCCTTCAGGAAGCTGATAAATACCGAGATCTTTCCCACTCGTGCTGCCGGGGCAGACGGCTGGGTCCCGCCGCGCCGGGGGACCGATGGCATCCCAAAAGCCCTGGAGGCACCGGTGTCCCCACGGCCCCAGCTCTGCTCAGTGAAAAGGCAAAGGGCAGCTCTTGGACGAGTTGGGCCGCGGAAGAAACTCCCCAAACTCTTGTGACTTAGAATCACAGAGGTTGGACCACACCTCCAAGAGCATCGAGTCTAAAATTTGGTTAAACATCACCACCATATCAACGAAAGACCCACAGTCAATTGTTTTATTCAACACCTCCAGGTGTGGTGGCTCCACCACTGCCCTGGACAGTCCATTCCAATGCTTGGCCACCCTTTCCATGAAAAAATTCTTCCTGATGTTCAACCTGAGCATCCCCTGGTGCAGTTTAAGACTCGATCCTCTGCTCAGACCTGCCCTCTGTCGTTCAGGGTTCAGCAAGCATAGGAGGCTGGTTAGATTGTGTGGACCACGCCAGGACAGCGAATTAGTAATTTGAGGACCACCCAGGAAATATCATTGATTAGCAATGTGATTTTGTGCTGTCAGTAGGGGGAACTGTTGCACTGTATTTCTTTTAAATAAATATTGGTAGCTATTTATTTTTCTTTTTACATTTAGCACTCATTTTCTGAGCATCCTTAAGCAACTGCTGTCTGTAATGATGAGAACACAGGTAGTTCATACCATTTGCAACAAAACAAGATAGTAACAGGTTTTCAATCCCCTTTTTGCTTGCTGTTTCTCTGCTTAACTGAGAAAATAATCTGTATGGTGGAGTGGTTGATATTAAGACAATACAATGTTTCCTATTATCTGATGGAAGTATCTGTTCAGGCTTCCTTCAGGAGGCCATAACCCAGAAGTTCAGCTCGGTGACCTCAAAATCCAGGGTAATCAGAGGTCGTTGTTCATGAGAGGTTTGGAGATCAGTTTCTAGGAAGATAGTTCCTGTGCCCTTCTTCCCTCCTTTCTCCCCCCACTTCTTGGCAGGTAGGGCATGAATGGAGGGCAGTGGCTGGGATGGAGACCAGCTGTGGAGCCAGCTGTTGGGGGTGCAGGATGCTGGATGGGAGCCACTGCTGTGGAGGCAAGAGAACAGGGGCGTGATCCTCACAGCAAGGGGAGCAGGAGAATGGATGGAGTCACTTGTGATGTTACAGTGAGGTGGGGACCTCTGGGGCTTTGCAGAAGCTGGTTGGAGAAAGAGGAAGGGAAGGGCACTTTGTTTGGGGGAGAGGAATAAAGAGGATTGTGGTCCAAGGGCATTAGAGCTGGATTGTCAAAGGCATTGAGGTGTGGCTGGGTGTGAAAAGGCCTGAGGTGTGCAGGGACAGCCTGGTGGGGCTGTTTGGGGACCACGGGTGGGAGAGGAGGGTGGGGAGCAGCAGGGTCAGGGTGGGGAGGGCTGAGGGCTCCCTTCTGAGCCTGAAGCATAGCTCAGCTCTGTGCTCTTGGACAATGGTCAGAGGGTGTGTTAGCACACTGTGAAGGATGTGGTGGTGTTTGGAGGTGTGAGGGAAGCTGCTGAGGAGCAGGACTGAGGTAGGAAAGGATGGCCTAGGTGAGTTCAGGTAAGCTCTAGAGGAGATCTGTGTGGATAGGATCCTGAAAGAGCTGGCTTGAGGGGTGTAGTGGATACTGCTGGTCTAGCACAGGAGGAGGCTGTGAAGGGGCAGTGCCTGGGCTGAAAGGAGAAGTTTAGGGGCAAGGAGTTGTGGCTCACACTCAGTGAGGAGTTCAGTGAGTACAGATAGGGCAGGCCAGGAAAGGTTAAAACCACCATTGGGTTGGATGGGTCAAAGTTAATCTTCACTGTGTAACATTTCATTCCACTTCATAGGTGCTTCAGCCCTGGTCAGAGCAGAGCACAAGAAGCTTCAGCACTGGTCAGAGCAGAGCACAAGAAGCAAGTGTCTACATTGTTTAGGCTGTTTAAGGGAAGAAAAGGTCTCAAGAGATGAAGAAGGAATTCAGGACATAGTAATCTTCTCATCAAAAGTTCACAAAGGTTTTTCTAGGAACACTGAGCCAATTTATTACTTTGATCTCTCTGACCAACCTGTAATCAAGATTACCATCTCTCATGTTTGGCCTCTAGTCATTATACTCCTTGACTAACCTTTAATTAGAGTATGTGTCATCTGTCTTTTACATAAAGGAGACACTCAGCTTGTGCATGCTCTACATGTGTTATGTCTTGTATCTGAACTGTCCATAGCTTTTTTCTGTGCAGCCAGAACATGGACTTCTGGTCTCAGTGAGGCAAGTAAACACTGCAATTGTGAGAAGTTGTCCTGCTGGCAGTGTAGTTTCCTTCTAGTCAGCACAGCATAAACCAGTAGTTTTGTCTGTAGGTCACATCCCTTATTGTTCTCCGTTTGGAGAAAAAAGACAGAAACTGTTGTAGGCACACACAGTTTGTGGTGATTGGGAGTGGGGCTGTGGCCCAGCCTCATCCCCAATGGGCACAGCTGTGCAGGACAGGTGAATGCTATTGAAGGGAACGAGCCGTGGAGTGCCCAGGGGCACTGACCAACCACCACAGGGAACAGAGGGCACACAGGTGCAGGGCATCAACAGGAGGGGATAAAAGGCTGGGCTGAAGAACAAGAAAGAGCTGTGCACACTTGAAGCTCTCTGCAGTGGTATGGTGTTACTCTGGATGGGAAGATGCCTGAAGCTGTCTTTGGTGTTGGTTATGCCTCCACTGTTGTTCCAACAAGGAACAGCAGCATTGAACTAAAGTTAAGTGTTATAATAATCTGTTTATGAATACTGAAAAGAATTCTTATTTCTGTGTTTGTATGTAGCTAAAATAACAGTTGTTATGCCTAGAAAACGAGGGGTTTGGCTGTTTGGTGGTTCTTAACTGCTGAAATAGTTACTGCTTTCCTTCTTCCAGTGGTGAGCGAACTATATGTGTAGATGTTTAATCTATCTAAAGATACATATCTTGCCCAAATTCAATGTGACATCAACTAGAAAAAAGTTGACTTGCTACATGGAGAATAATGAGAAATAAGGAATTATAGAAGCTGAAGTTTTCTCCTGCTGACTTGGGTTCAGGTTTCTGCTTTCAGGGCAATTTGGCCTTTGGATACTGCAGTCTTTGTCCTTTCTTTTTTTGGTAGTTGCAGGTATAGTGGCCGCTCAGCAGTGCACAAGCAGGTCAGAATGAGTGACCTGAAGGGAAATGTCTCCTGTCCTTTTTGCTGCCCGGGCCCTAATGGAGGGTCCATGCCCATCCCTATCACTGGGGAGAGGATCTTCTATACCAGTTCGTAGCAGGTGAGAGGTTCTGTTGAGCTGGGACAGTAGGAATTTTCATCTTGTATTGTCTGCTATCTTTGAACAACAAGTATGTTGTTTTGATGCATGCCTTTTTTATCACTTTACCTCTTGATGTCATATCTTCAATTTTGCACTTGGTGCTTCCATGTGTATCCTGGGAAGACCTGGAGGTGTTTATTCTCAAAAGAAAAGATTTGTATAGTTCTGGTGAGACTTTTTTCTTAAAGAGAAAAAAGCCTGTGCTTCTTTCCAAAATATTGTGGAAATTAAGGCCAGTGCCACTTGGGGTCCTACAGTCACCATACAAAATTCCACACTGACAAAATTAAGGTAGGAAGAAATTACACAAAAGGCCTTAATTCAACCAGAGTGGCAATCTGTCATTGTTTATGGAAAGGACAGGTGCAGAGAAATGTAGGAAACAAGGAAAGAAGTGAGGGTAAAGACAGAAACTTAGAAGAGGCAGAAGGAGAGAAATTCTGGGGATCTTGTATTAATTACCTTGTAGCATAAATGGAATATTGCATATGCAGAACACCACTGAACATAAATTTTGCCTTGTATGTCTGCTGCAGTCATCATTTTTTCAGCAGTTTTCTCTCTTGAAATGTGTGATTTAACCTGTCCACTTCCTGAATGATATAATGCAATTTTGAGTTTTACTGTTCCTGAATTACTCTAGAGTCAGGTTTCCTTTTTTGGTTGTGATTATGTAAATTGTTAGGAATGCTGGTAGTGTTACCTTAACAGGCTTTTTCACTCAGTATCATCTGTGGGGGCTCAGGAAGCTTTTCTCTTACACAACAGCTTCCCTGACAATTGGCAATGATTACTTTTGGTTTGTGCAGATCTTGAAGACTCTAAGATTACTGGTTTCCAAATTAGAATGTGAGAAAGGAATACAAAATCAGTGTTATCTGGTGAATGCTGTGAGGTTTTTATATATATGTACCTGTGAGGTAGAGTTTGGAGGGTAAAATGAAGGCCTTTGCTGCTAGCTTGGTTAGCAAATAGGTTGGCTGGACAAGAGAAAAGAGAATTTTTTCATAGTTAGCTCACTTGGGATTTGTGCTGTCAATAGTTGATTGAGTTCTTACTGCCTTCCTTGCCTGGGATCAACATGACCATGCATAATGGGAATTTCTGAGCCTACTTAGGAATATTTTCATTTTGTAGTCTCTTAGTGGAGACCTTTAGTTTTATTAAGCCTGCTAGTCTATGCTAATTGCAAAAAACAGTTTGATGCCAAGCTATGATTTCCAAGTGCAAAGATCAATAATTTTAGAATTAGTAGTGTGTTGTGGACAGAGAAGACAACTTGGTTAATTAATTTAATACAGTATTTTCATGAAGGGAGCAATTAAACTGAAACCTGATCATCTCTGCTTGGTAATACTTAAAATGTTATATATCAAAGTTACAGGTTTTACCTCTGATGGTACCAAGAGGATTTCTTGATTTGTTATTCTCTGAATATTGGTATTCTTTGTACAACAAAGCACCCATCTTCAGAAATAATGTCAGCTTTTTGCTTGGCTAGGCAATAAGACAGCAACAAATCTGAAGCAGTTGTACAGTTGATCATAATTATATTGTTGGATATCACAAGCAGGATGGCGATGCCACACCTGTTATGGACTAATTGTCTTTCTTTGGGGCTGGACAAGAAGTGGTATTTGATTGGATTATGATGTTGCTTCTGGTCCAGCCTCCTATAAAAAAACCCAGGTCAAATGAGATTTTATGTTATTTTATTACTGTAAACCTGTTTTTTTCTTTCTGGATCTCAGCCTCTCAGCATGCTGTAGATAAGGACCCTTGTGGTGGGAAATTGAGCTGCAAATGGCATATTCCCTGTTCAGTGCAATTCCTACAGCAGCAGGAAAGGAGGAGCATTATTGGATGAGTGTAGCCATCCTTTATTTATTTTGAAAATGTCTGAATTTCCTAGTGGCTTTTTATAGGATGTTTCAAAGTTTTCAGGTGAAGCAATTTTTTAGTCCAATCAGTTCATACCAGAAACAAAAATGGTTCAATTCCTGTTTGTTTGGGATGACAAAAATAACTGAGGCTATATGTAGAATTTTAATGTTGCAAGTTGTTCTGTTGATGCAAGCAATACTCATATTGTTCCTTTGCCTTCCCAAGGAGAAAGAAAAGTGATTTCTAGGGCTGGCTAGCGTGAGGTGAAATTGCCAGTACATAAGAAAGCAGCTTGTGGCTGCAAAAGGACATGAGTAAAACAAAAGCTCGATTCTTTCGTCAGTTTGTGGTTATCAAGTTCTTGTCTTGCACTGCCCCTGAAGCTGCTCTGCTTGTGAGGCTCTTGTAGAGTGGAATGGGTGTTCTTCTATTTCTCTTGAGATTTGAAAGTCAAGGAGGCCATTTGCTTATTCGCTGCTGCCTGGCCACTCAGACAGTCCAGCATCAGAATCCAAGGATCTTGTGCTTAGCAGGAAGAAGTTATGACGTCTGATACAAGCAGAAGGAATCAAAGCCCAGTTATCTTCCCAGTAAAAGCTGAGGGCCTTTGTCTTTGGGCATAATGATGCTTTCATTCCTGGTCTGGGTGAAGTGGCTTAGCTTCAGCTGGGGGAGAAAATACATCCTCCCTCTGCAGTTTCAGGATTGCAGGAATCTGCTGGGAGAGGAAAAGACAGAACATGTCTGGGCTCCTTCAGTCTGGTTGGGAAATTGAGTCCTGCTGAGTGCTTTAAATACTGACTTAATGGTTTATTTGCAATGCAGGACATGAATTTGAAGGGAAGGGTGACGTTTGCAGCAGGAAATCCTCCCTGAGACTGGAGTGTGTCATGTTTTTTGAGATGTGCTCTGGGTTAGAGCATGCTGAGACTCCCAAATTGGAGGGTCCCACATCAGAACAGGGCTGGGGCTGAAGTGGACAGCAGGCTTTGAACAAAGCTGGGTATGGGCAGCACAACTTGAGTGGCATCACTTGAACACCCACAAATTCTGGGTGTGTGAAAGATTGCACAGAAATTCTGGGGATGTGCTCTCCAGCTTGGCTCCTAAATACTGCCTGGATTCCATTTTAAGTGCATTTGGGATCTTGTCTTGAATTAAAAATGGTTTATGTTGCTGTGCTGCCTTGTGGAAGACAGCCAGCCCCTGCTTTTCTGCTGCTCTGTGCATGTGGCTGTGTTGGGTGGATGGGTCACAGGAAGGAACTGCTCGAGTATTTCTGCATCTGTCCTTGTCAGGCCTTTGTGTGCAGGGGAGCATCCCAGCAGGCAGTCTGCTCTTAGATTCCCTCTGGGTAACAGGAATTGAATCAGAACTTTTCCTCTTCCACGCTGTGTCTAGTAATGTAAATGTAACCAAAATATGAAAATGGTGGTACTATGTTAAAATGTTAGCCATAAATCCCTTATTTCCTGATGAGACCTTTGAATCTTTTATAATTTCTAATACTTGATTACATGTATTTATTACAACTCTCAATGCTTGGAACACAGAATAAGTAATTCCTTTTTGTATCATTTGTATAATTGGTTCTAAACCCAACATGAGTGCAAATCTGTGATCTCAATTTTCCTTCTCTCCTCTAGTTCAGAGTCCCCAGCATCCGCCTGGTGAGAATCTGCAAGTGACATTTTCAGACAGACAACCTTGGTGGTGAGGCCATCTAGACCAAGGGTTTTTTTATGGCCTTCTAAACTTCTTGGAAAAAATCTGAGAATTGCCTAACCTCCTTGGGGGAAAAAATGAATCACAAATGCATTGTGGAGTGCTGCCACAGTAGTTATCATTTGCAATCAAAATAATGAGGCAAAGCTTTTGAATTATTATCATTTTTCCAGTGCTGATTTTGTTTAGTTCTTTCCATTCCAAGGAAGATACAGATATCTTCTAAAAACGTCTTACTCTGAGTAGAGTTGTTTTGCAGACTGCTGAGTGAGGGTTTATGACCTACTTGTGACCTGAGAAGTGCTGCACCAACACTACAGGAGTGCAGATAACTCACACCACTAGAACTATCTTTTGTCAAAAAAGAAACCACTGGGTTCTCTGAACTCCTGAGAACTGAGCATGAGGTTCTCAGTTAAACTCTTGTGGTATTTATTTTTTTTTTCAAACTTTGTTTTACAAACCCTCTGTTGCTGTTTTTAAGGTGCTTTTTTACTGAGAAGGAACTAACTTAATGCTGTATTTAAACACGCAGCGCTGGGAGGTGCAGGACGCTGAGAGAGGTGAAAAGGAGAAACATTATTGAAGGCTGAAGTATTTTGTAGCACATGGCCCTGTTTGCAGCTTCTTCCCCTGGTGCCCTAGACATAAAGCAGGCAGCTGAGGGGTTTTGCCCAGCCTGCTGACCACTGCTGGGAGAGGGGGCTGCCCAGGGACTCATGGCTCAGAAGGGACCTGCACAAACCCTCAAGGGAGGGAGGCACAGCTGGGGTCTGTGTGCTGCACTCTTTGAAGGCCACACCTCATAAAGTGCTGTTTCCTTTGTGTACAAGTGTTTTTTCTTTAAATTGATGTTGTTGAAGCCAGGAGTGTAAGTGCACTCCTGTAAGGAGGGGACTGCCCTGCCTATGGAAGCCAGTGATCTCTGCCCCTTGGTGGCTCTGGTGTCACCAGCTACAAGGACAAGCTGTACATAGAAAAAATTTAAAATTTACATTTCTCAGTATTTAGAGAATATTTAGCCACAGGAATTATTCATGCAAACTTAAATGGCCATCCTCAGCTGATGAGAAGGACAATCTTGATGAATACTGTTAAGTTTTGCATGCTTTTGCAGCTAGATTTGAATCTTCTGTCTCGAGCTCACTGCCAGTGTTGTGTAAATCATACCATATGTTAGGCATCTTCAAAAGGAAACTGAACAAACCACACAGTAATTAAAGTGGGTTTTTTGAAAAATCAGACTTTTTTTTTGCTTATTTGAAGATTTGTTGTTTTGCAGTTCTGCTGAGAACAAGTATCTTTACATTGCTACGTGGACTGCATTTTTTTCTCAATGGGGGAATAATTTTTCTGAATAAATGCAGAATCTGTGGTCTTTGTGCTGTGCCCATTAGCATTAAGAGGGGAAACAGCTCTGAAGGGAATCCCTAAATTCAGCATATTATAGCTAGGGGACAGCAAAGCCTGCTGCTGTCTCAAAACTCTTCCTGTTTCATCAGTCTGAAAAGATATGTGTGTTGATAAGTTTAATGAGGCTCTCAAATTGCAGGAGGCTGTGTGCTGATGTGGGACTTGTGTGGTAACTCAGAGGTGGCAGCATTTTTGTGAATGCATTTGTTTTCAAGAAGTGTGGTCGTGTTGCTGAGTTCACCAAGATAAACGCTGTGTTTTCCATGTGGCTTTCTTTACCAAAACCTAGTGTTGGGCAAGGTAACAAGTAATTATATAGCAAGGAGGTGGCTATAAAGAGTTATCCTGATGTAATTACCAAAATTAAAAGAACTGTGTTGCCATTGAAGAAGATCCTGTTGAGAAAGACAGTACCTAAAATTAGGCTCTATCTCATAGTATGGAAAGGAAACAGATACTGAATCACAGAAGGATTTGGTTTGCAAGGGACATTAAAAAGCATCTATCTCCAATACCCTGCCATGGGCAGGGACAACTTGCATGAGACCAGGTTACTCAGAGCTCCAGCCTTGAATATGCCAGGGATGGGGCATCCACAGCTTCTCTAGGCACCCTGATCCAGCGTCTCACTGCCCTCACAGTGAAGAATTTCTTTCAACTATCTCATCTATATCTACCCTCTTTGAGTTTAAAACTGTTACCCCTCATCCTATCACCACATTCCCTGATAAAGAGTCCCTCCCCATCTATTCTGTGGGCCCCCATAAGTGCTGGCAGGCTGCTACAGGCTCTGCCTGGAGCCTTTTCTTCTCTAGGCTAAACAACCCCAACTCTCTTTGTCTCTCCTCATAGGGAAAATGCTCCGGCCCCCTGATCATCTTTGTGGCACTCCTCTGGACCTGTTTGACATAGATTTTTTTCCAAACCAGATTTTCCTTCCATAGCTACTTTGACTTGCCTAAACATTGGCTTGGTTTCATCCCCTGCCAGCTGGGTAGGACATGGAGGATCACTTGAAATGAAGCCAAAGTAACGGGTGTTATGGGGTGTGTTTAATTCCAGCATTTTGTAAAGCAAGTTGTGTCTCGCCCAGAGATTCAGACTATCCAAGGGGTTGTTGCCCATGAAAACACGAGATCAGCATTCTTCCATCAGTTGCAAATAGCCTTTGTGAATATGGAAAATTTGTTAAAGAGAATGCTGCTTGGAAAAGGTGCTTCAAGCAGTCCAGGAGCAAAGGCAAGATTTAAATTGTAGGAGCCCATTTCTTTCATCAGCATTCAGGTTTGTCTGTGTCACAGTATCTGCCAGATCACAGCAGTAAGCATTTCTCCACTGTAATAAAATATTTCAATCATTCTAGTGCTTGCTTTACTTGCTGTTTTGGTATTGTCTGAAAAGGGATTTTTCTAGTTATAGTTCCTTCTTTGTTCTTTTTTAGTGTTTATATCTTAATCTCTAGTAGATACTCTTGTTTGACCTGGAGGAAAAAAAGCATGTTCATAACAAAGGTTCTCCAGAGTGGTGAAGTTGTGCTTAGTTTTGTGAAATAGAAGTATTAGAGCTTTATTTCAGTAAAATTTCCCTCTTGCAGTCATTCTTTCCCATCCATCCTACAGCCAGCCTTGGGACTATTGCCACTCTGATAATGTGTGTGTAGTGATGATCCTTAGAGGCCCTGGCTGCATTTTGTTAAACACTGTATGCATGTCTCAACCTGGGTGTGCAGTTCAATAAACACTAGAAATGCAGAAGGGGGGTAGAAGGTTGAAGCAGAGCAATTTGAAGCAGTAGTCAAGTTGCTCAGCTGAATATCTAACACAAACTTTGAGGCAAAGCCCCTTAGGGTGGAGCTTTTGGCTTTCAGTGGCTCTGTTTCCCTATCTGTAAATTGCATGTAGCTATATCCATCTGGAAAGTGTGTTTCCTGGCAAAGTTCTTGGTTTTGCATAACAATGCCATTGTGATGGCAGTGGCATTATTTTTGCTAATAGGAGCTTATATTATGATTGGAACTGTCTTAGCAAACTTTTTTTCCCCTGAGACTGTGTTATTAAAATCATCATAATAGAAATAAATAAAGATATTTGGATACAGCATAGGAAATTTTGAAGATCACCTCTGCCTTTATCTGTTACCTTGTGTTTCCTTCTTTATTTTATTTGTATTCCTGTTATTCTTTTTGGTTTTCTGGGGAGGTGTGCTGTGGCCCTGACACATGGATCCCAAACAGCCTGGGTTTCTATTGAAATTGACTTTCTGGGATATGATATGTAATAAACAAAGGAAATGATTGTGAGATGACACAAACAAGTAACTATAGGCTTAATTTGGCAGGTTTAGTATTAGAAATGTGTACAAGCATCTTCCAAACTAGGTTATTTATTATTGTTTGTGTTCACAATGTAGTTTCTACTTGGTGATTGTCTCTCATGGATTCCAAGATTTCAAGCCTTAATAAATTAAGACATTCAAATAAGTTACAGATTTGAATCTTGCTAAAATTAGCATTGAAACAAACTCCTTGTGCAGAGTTTTCTTAATCCTTCTGTGCAGTTTTAACAATTCTGTTTTTCATGCTTCCTCTCTATTGACCTTGACTACATGGAAAATATCTTTGAAATATATGTTTGAAACAGGATTTAGAGTCAGGAGCAGACACCCACATATGCTCATCATCTGGAATTTAGTGCTTCCATGACAAAAGAGGGTGCAGCATAAATCTGTTTGGATATAGTACTTTAATTGAGCAAGAGCTGCTTGTAGAGACACCGGTCAGGTTGTGTTGGGGTTTTTTAATAAGGGAAAAGATGATGCAAGTGCAAATTGTTGTAATGCTGAAATACTGTAGGTGTAGTTTCAGTGGAAGAATAATACAGTCAGGGCTAATGCCTCTGATATCTCATCCTGCTGGTTATTTGAGGGTAGTGAAATACCATTTCGTTGCACACGTTAAAACTTGCAACTATATTGTTTAACTGCTATCAGATGAATATTTAATTTAAAGGAAATATTAAAAAACCCCACAGGTTCATTTTTCAGAGCTTTGTCAAACTATACTCACCCAGAAATTGTGCCTGGGTTCCCTTTAAATTCTCTTGAAGCTCAATAAGGGAAAGCTTGTCAGGATTTTGAGGCTTGCTATGTGCTTAGACAGCTCAGCTCACAACTCTGGCTTGGAGGCATCCTGAAGTCCGTTACCTATTTTTGTGCTGCTCCTCAGCACGAATTGATCTAGCCTGGCACCCTGGCAAAGCACAGCTGTCTTTCAGTACTGCACTTGAATGTGCAAGCCTTTTTATGAGCAGGTGGTCTTATTTGCAGTAGAATCACTTTTTACAAAGCCATGTAGTGAAATAACGACGGAGTGACAAATCTGCAGGTATGTCAAAATGAGGGCAGCGGATAGCCCTCTGCTATAGGAGTGTGTGCAGTGTAATATTGAGCTTCTCAGCAGGGACTCCTAAACTGGGAAAACCAACACATACAGTAAGGTATTTATAAATCTAGGCAATGTCAAAGTTCCTGTTGTGGAATGGAAAGTGTGGGATTTGCTAAATCACGTTATTGCTGTGAAGCCTGGTAATGGCTTTTTCTTGTTTCTTTTCTTTCATCACTACACTAAACGCCTTGAGCTATCTGTATAATTATTTCAGGCAGCAATCCACATTGTTAGCTTATTTCCCCTGGGTATGTTTGGTGCATTTTTGAAAGTAGATTTAAAAATTGCATGGATCCATTTGGAAGGAATACAGCAGTTTCATTCAGTTTTGCCTTATGGGGTCTCTAGCAGTCTGAATTACCAGAGGCACACAGCTTCTTGGAAGCCTTCTGTGAAGTAGTAGAGCACAGCCCCACAGGAAAGGTGGTGTTAACACATCATGGCTCTGGTATTTGATGCTCCAGGTGAAGAATTGCAATACCGGGAAAAGAGAATCATGTACAAGTAATACCTGCACTTAGTCACTGAGTCTGTATGGGCAGATGCCTCTGCTTCCACTTGGTGCATCTGCAGGTGATTGAGCAAGGGAATGAGCCAACCTTTGTCACATTTTCAGCTGTTGAATTCACTGAAACTTTAGTTGAGACTGAGCCTCTGATTTTGCTTGCCATTAAATAAAAGCACCCGGAGTTTAGAAAGCTGGGTAAAGCTGATTTACTTATTTTGTATTTTCCAAACCAGAGCCAGTTGAAGTGACCCTTCAAATCTGCAAAGGTCAAGGCTGCACAGTGTGCTGAGTTCTGTAAATGGCAACTGGTGAGCACACTCCTGCACCTCTCTGTGCCCTGCAGTGTGACTGGTAGCTACAAAGATCCTGGACTGTGCCCAGTGGCTTGTGTCTCAGCAACACAGCTCCTTGGCCACATCTCACCCAAAGGCTTGGAGAGAAATTCCCTAATCCTGGGAGCACTTGTGTTCTGCCTTGCTGACTCTTACAACTGCTGAGCTGCCTCCCTCACACCTGCATTTCCTCCTTTCCCAGCTACGAGCTCTGAATCCAAAAATGTGGCATCATTAGAGGCGGTACTGCCAGAACTACTGTCCCTTGAAGCTTTGCCATCTCTAAGGACAAGTCCTGTGCTATTCTGGATTCGGAGAGAGAAGTCCTCTGAACAGCTGCTCTCATCTTACCCATCCTCAAACCCTTCTCCCAGCATTAACTGCTTAGCCAAAAACCTGTTGCTGTTGTGTGCATTTCCATTTCAGATTGCAGCTCCCTGGTGCTTGGTGCTTCTGTCTCATGTCACACCTTGCTAGGGAACAGGTGCTGGTGTTTTTCTTTCCTCTCAGTTACTCAAGTGCTTGTGTCTAAAGGCCACCATGGTGGCACCATTCAGATGCTTTCCTCTCCTTTAAATGTCACTACAGCTGGGGGATGCATTGATCTGCATTTCCACGTCAGGATTTCTAATGGATTTTTCATATCTGTTTGACCATGGCCTCAGCATTTAGCCTGGGTCTTAGCCCTTACTAAAACCAGAAGAACTTTTTTTCATCTTCTTCCAGGGAAGACCATTTGTTAACTTTTCATTTGTTAAAGCTCTTCTTGTGATCACTGTGGAAATGCTCTTATGACTGAGCAGAAAACATAGGTAAATATGTTTGCAGTCCAGACATCTGTGCTCTGTTGTTCTGCTGTTATTCTAGAAAAAACTTGTTTGGATTTTAATTCAACTCCTTGTTTAATTTTAATAGAAAATGTTTTCCTGTGATCTAATTGTTGTAATACAAAATTGCCTCAATCAATAAGCAAGAGGTGGAATTCAGAGGCTCAGCCTACTGTGTGTATTGCAATGTGCTAAATGCAAGAAATTGTCCTCTTTACTGGGTTTACATTTCCTGCAGACACCTGAAGTACAGACCACCTCAGCAGTTTATCCAGGGTAAAGCTGGAGTATCACTGACTTGCCTGAGGAAAGAGATAACAAGACTGCACTTTAAAAATATGTGATGATTACTTAATCTTACAAAAAGAATATAAGCAAGCCTCCTCCTGCTGGCCAAGTGTGAGGAACTCCATAGAAATATTTGATTTGGTTGTGTGTATGGTGTAGATGCTGAAACTGGCATCCAGCTTTCTGCTGAATTTCAGCACAACTCTGAAAAAAGCTGTGCAGGAGCACACAGAGGCAGGGCTAGCAGACTGTGCAATTAAAAACTTTTGTGGATTTGCAGGGTTCTAACTCTTGATCAAGATGCACAACCTGTCAGATAATGCCAGGTGTCTGCTGATTGACTGTCAGATAAACACAGACTTCATAAGGATTATTCCTTGGTTTTCACAGTACTTTGCATGTTTGACAAACATCCAATCTATGGATCTTGGGATGCTCTCAAAATTCACCTCTCTAGTGGTTTGGGTTGACTTTGAACTTCAGAGAAACAAGTTTTCCTTTGTGTGCAGGTGGTTGAAGGGTTTTACTGTTTGGTCCACTCTCAGGCTTGTACATTTAGTGAAAAATTGTAAGATCTTCATTTTTACAAAGGTATCTATTTTTAAGCCATGTGTAGAAACAGGGAAAAATTTGTGGAAGTTTCATTTCATTGCATTGCCACGTTGAGGGAAGACTGACTCATGGGTGATAAAATTTTGGATGTGTTTGTAATTCAGATAGAGTTGTAATCCAGGCTCATATGATCCCATTGGGACAGAGGTGATGTGGTTTCTTTTAGTAAATGAGACATCTAAATGGAGTCCACTTTTAAGGAATACACAGCACCAGAGGATACTGCAGGTGTGAAGCCACACACTCCTGCAGCTCATGCCAAGTAATGCTTCTTAAATGATACACTGGGGCACTATTTTATGTAACTTGCCATCAGATGACATAAATTCTCTGACAACTCCTAGCTACACTGAAGCAAGCATTCTTGGAGTAGGCTGCAGTGCTGGAGCCAAGCAGTTAATCAGGTGTAACATGAGGTTTGGAGTGATTTACTGCCTGCTGGTAGCTTGTACTGGGACTGCATTGTCCTTCTGTATGTACTGTATAATAGTTTTAAGCTCTCCTTAGACAGGACCCTATTGTAAACATGCTGCCTGGCTTAACTGGGATGTCCTGTAAAAATATGTTAATAAAAACTAAAGTAATTTTAAGGGGTCCTATTGCTACTATTTCTGTTTCCCAAACTATTCCCACCAGCAAAGTCCAGGCCATGCTCTTAACTCTTGCTGTGCTGATGCCTGATAGAGCTGTAATTCTTGTTTCAAAGCTGATCAATCATTGAGTACCCTCTCACCTGGCTGCTGCTGTGCCTGAGTTCTCTTCTGCCTTGGCTTGCACAGTGGAGAAAGTACCAGAGAAATAAAGTTTGTGCTTGGGGGGGTCACATAAATTTATTAAGACTTGATTTATCTCATGTCCCTTTTTGTCTCAGCTTACTCAGGTCTATGGAGTGAGTTCTGAGGTAATGCTTTATTTAAGTTAAAGGAGTTTTTAAAACAAGATAACTTGTGTTTGATATCTGTATTTGCCAGGTCCTTGTAACCTGGAGCTAGCAGGTCATGGTACAGCTGTAAACCCTTCATGGGGTGCAATTTTCAGAAGGATATGCTGAAAGCCATCATTCATTTGGACAACTTTCACTAGACTTGCTGCCTGGGGACAGATCCTGAAAATGTGAGTTTTTGCAAAGTGAGGTGCTCCTTTAAACAGAAAGATGCACTCTGGTGGGTTTAGACATGCTGAATTTTTTAAGGAAACAGATGCAGAGAGGTGCATTCTGAGGGGTTTATCAGAGAGATCACTGCATTTTATAGGCAGGGTGAGACATTCAGGAGACACTCAGAGGAGACAGGACCTGCACGAAGGGCTCTTGTTTCCTGACCTGCCTGCAGTTCCTGCAGGACTAACGCCTCAGTTAGAGGGATTGCAAACAGTAGCAGTTAGCAGAGAATGATGCTTTGGAGGGATTTCTGGTTCCTCTCTCTCTTCTTCTCACCCTGGAGCTCTGCAAAGTACAAATCCTCTGGGATATGGCCACCAGGATTTTAGCAGGACCTCAGAGGGACTTGCTGACAGCTCTAGAGGAATGGATCAATCCCAGTTTAAAATACCCCCCAGCCACTTTTTTTTTTAAGAGAAAATTGTGATGTCCTTCCTTTTGTGAATTAATATGTAATTTTGAATATAAAGCAGGCATCAAATGTTTTAGTAAGGATTTGAATTGCCCCCATAGCTGGAAACAATACTTGTGTGTTGGGTGGTGGTTTGGGGAGGGAGGAGGGTTGTGTGTGTGCAGCTGTTGCAGGCCATTAAAAAGTGACCTGAGCCCCCCTGAGAGCAAGCCTGGCATTAACTGTAAATTGATATACTGGCTCTCAAACACTAATTTCAGATTTCTGCATGGCAGGGTTTTGCTAAATGTTCTCATTCTAGGTATTCTGGTTACACTAATCTTTCATGTACTTTTAAAAATAGACTGCACAACGAGTGATCAGCTGTTGGCACAACTTAATAATTGAAGAGTTAATCCTTCAAATCTGAAACAGAAGAATGAATTCCCCTGATGTATTTCCAGCATAGTAGTTAATTTCAAATTTATCTTAAAAAAAAAAGGATATAAAGACAGACAGTTTTGATTTTTATCTTACTAAAGGAAAATTATTTTTCTTGGTTGATTTTTAAATTAAGAAATTTATGTTGTCTTTGCTCTGGTAAATGTTTATCACTGAATGCTACAAGACCTACTATTGTGATTGTGCTGCTTAAAGTTTTAGCAGAACTTGGAAAAAAATTTGGCAGACCAAAAGATGGTGGGTCCTGATTTAGATTTGAAAGAAGCTTGCAAGCAAATGTCCCATGACGCAAACACTGCTTCCTCAGTTCTGGCATCTTTTTCCCTTCCCCTTGATCTGAGTAATTTAAAGTTGCTGTAGCGAACTTTAAAAGATGGGTGTGGTGGGTGTGTTCCAGGCATTGGTAACAAAAGTGAAGTGGCTTGATCAGGATAGGGGAGATGGGAACCTGTGTTAATGTGTTTGCAGGGACACAATTCCCTGTGAAATCCCAGACACGGCGCCTCGATATTGCAGTGAGACGAAGCAGAGGGGTTTGCCTCCCCCAACAGGGGTGGTGTCTGTGTGGGGCTGAGGGGGCAGTGGCAGAGACCCAGCACCAGAGCAATTCATCAGGAAAAATGAACAGTTTTGAGGTGGCAGAGGGCTACAAGGAGCTAGATGCTCTAGACGGCCTGAAGATGGTGGCAGCTGTCTGGCTGGCAGGGCTGGCGCTGGAGCGTGCCTGTGTTTGCAGCTGCCTGAGTGCTGCCATGTGAAAAGGAGCTGCCAGAAAGACTTGGAAGATAAAAAGCCATATTCTTGAGTTCATGGAAGTGCTTATGGTTTTTTTTTTTTTAAGGCCGCGGTTATTATTTCTTTTGATTCCTGTGAGTAGGATAAGTTCCAATGGCTCTGGAAGGAGCTATGCAAGGCAGTGTGCACCTCTTTTCAGTGGGAATATAGAGCTGATGAGTTAGTGGGTACCTTTTGTGTCTGCTTATGAGATGTTTATACTATTACTATTATAAATAATTTTTATTTTTGATGTCTTTTTTTGGCTGTTACCTTAATGAAAACACAAGGAGCAGAACCTAATTTTTACCATCTGTCTTCAAAGCAAGAAAACCAAAAGCAATCACGTAATGATGCATGTAAATAAGCATCAATGAACTTTGAGGTGAAATACAGGTAAATTGCTTGTTTTCAGTAAAAAAGACTCTCCCTTTACTCCTTTTTATTTTTCAGCTCCTGTCTGCAGCAATTTGTATGGGAGTTGCACAACTTATTTCCAGGTAAAGCTGAATGTTTTCCTGTTCTGTAGAAAGGTGATGAACCGTGGCCCTCACAATACCATATATTCACCAAATATGTTGGTCATGGTAGTCATGTCTTGCAAAACCTTTTGCCCTAACTTGTCTCTAAATTTTTCATTGTTGCAGCTCAGATTCATCATTTGTTTCCCTCCCCAAGCCAGTGAGATTTAGGAAGGAGTCATGGCAGAAGGTTAAAACCTGTTGAATAACTTGATGTTTAAGCTGCGTGCCTTTTGCATACAGTAAAAGCATCAGGGATTAATGAAAGCATTTTAATGGATTTCTATGTTCCTGAATCATAGCAGAACCATGAGATCACTGTGGATAGCCTGACTACCAGATTTTTAGGCTGGGTTGTGGTCTTCTATATTTGAGTAGAGTTTTTGGATACATTTGAAAAATTACATGAATGAATGAATTGTGGTTTTATGTTTTCCTTTATTTTTTATACTGTATAAGATGCCAATCAAAAGAAATTTGACAAATGCAGAATTAATCTTACATTTAATTACAGATTCATGTGCTTTCTATACTTTTTCTCAAAAAGTGAAGCCACTCTAAAATGTCATTTCACACCACCTGTACTCTCTGGATTCACATTCATTCCCTACTGATGATAAAAAAGTGCCTATAAATACATTGAAGAAATAACACCAAAGTAAAATAATCATGTGTTTAATTCAAGGTAAGGTCAGAATACCAGTTACATCTGCCTGTGACATGTAGGTTTTCTCTTAGCATGTGGAACAATTGCTCTGTGTGATGGCTGGAGCCAAACTGCTTAGTGCATTGAAAGGTGATGTGGGAAAGGGCTGGAAGGGTAGGACAGAACGTGGGCTTGGCCATGAGCAGTTTGTGGTGCCTCTGCAGCCACTGTGCTTCACTAAAGCAATCTAGACTAGGCTGAATTGGAAATAAGTTAATATTTCCAGTCATTCTTTTCACAGCCTTAATATATTGACCTGATTTATGATCCCCATCGGAGTTCTCTAAGGAGAAACTGTAGGAAGCTTCCTTTACCATGGATCTTGAGGGGTGCAGGGACCATGTTGTAGTCTGGACAAAGGCATTTCTTTTATCCTATATGCCATACCTGTATCTTATCCATGTGGCTTTACACAGCCTGATTATAAAAATGCTGCAGTCTGAATTACCTTTATTCTGCCACCAAATTACCAATGCCAAAGGCTTGGAAGTCAAAGATCCTTACAACTTCCCTGCCACAAGTCCACTGTAGCATTTTGAGTACAGTGGGCATTGATTCTGAACACAAGGCTAGAAACCTGTTGCTTGATGTTGCTAATAAATTTATTGATGAAATGTCATCATAGGGATCACTGTCATGCATGCAAAAAATAAAATCAGTGTGTATGGCTCATAGTTCTCTTTCCCTCTCCCTTCAAGTGCTAGGGGACCCCAACTTCTCCCTTGGTAAGGAGACCCCAACTTCTCCTTTGGTAAGGAGACCCCTTGACTTCATTCTGGCATTGTCCCTGGGCCTTAGGCTGAGTTTCATATGGTTCATTGAAAGTGCTGTGCACTGCTGGAGGGAGCCATAAGGAGTATTTAATGCAGATGTAAATCAGCTGCAGCAGAACACAATAGCTCTCTTCATTGCTCTGTTTATAAAGTCATTAAAAAATGAGAAGAGTGACTTCAAAATAGCAGAATGAGCAGAACGTGTCCAAACTCCATTAGAAACTGGACAAACTGGACAGAAATTCACATTTTCTTATAGAGTGATAATTGTTTGTTATAGGGACCATATGGAGCTTGACAAGAATAGCTGAGATGAGACTAAAAGTTTTAGACATGAGCTTTCTTTAACCAATCATCAAACTGGTTAATGGCTTTTCTCCCCCCACCATAATCAAGATAAAGCAGCTGCAGTGAAACACTGCAGTGGATAATGCTGTGAGAGACTTTGCATGTGGATGTAAGTTTGTCAATTTTGCAATGACAGCAACATTGTTTTGAAGAAAAGCGCAGCACCTGCCTTTAAGCAGACGTTGGTTAGTGGATTGCAATTCTTTGTACAATCTCTGACTGTGTGCAGAAATGCAGGCCTGGAGCACACAAGATTTAATACATAGCATTGCTCCAAAAAGACTGTTTTAGGGAACTGGGGAGAATTCACATCTAATTACTACTATGAGTGTCTTTTTTTCAATTTTCCTGATTTAGTTTCAAAGCATAGAAAACACCATTTTCCCTCTCCTTTGATTGCCCAAGTAATGTTGATTGTTAAAATACATTTTGTATAATTTCTCCACTTAGCCTTACAGTGCCCCCTTTGAGCATCTCTTTTAATTATACTGAATCAAGCTATGATTTTGCTGGCTTAAAATATCCCAGACTGAATGCCAGCAGCAATGTGTTTGGCTACTGCCTTACTCTAGTTCTGCCAAAGCAGAAACTCCCTAGGCTATTCGCTCCTGGTTTTTTAAAAATATTTTTGGGGGGCATTAAACCTTAAAGCAAGAGATGTGTGATTCAGTGTTAGTTTTGATTGACTTTCAGACTCATTTATCAACACATGTTTTTTCCTCTATGCAAAAACTGTACATAGGAGATCCAAAATAATGGAAAAAAGAAGCAGTGCTTGCTTTAGCAGTGAGAAGAGAAGGGGTTGGGATTGGCTCAGCATGGAAATGTAATGGTGGTGAATAGTAAGCCTTACAGATAGTGTTTACAGCTGTAGAGGATGTTTTCTTGTAATCTCATTCTTGCCTTTATAGTTATTACACAGAATGACTTATTCTGTTTGCTCAGGAGACGTCTGTGTTTGGCATCCTGCAGAGTGGGAACACGTAATGCTTTCTTCATTTTCTAGGAAGTGTACACTGAAGGAAGAGAACAAGACAATGTTTAGCACATCCTTTGTGCCAATAAAATGAGCCACCATACATTACTGTTGTGTTAGAAAGCAGCTATAGCTAAGAGATTAACAAGGGAAGAGGCAGGGGAAGGAAATGCTGCTCAAGATTTCTCTTTCAGAGAAAGAAAAGAACAAGCAAATGAGCAAGGTTTTTCTTTTTTAAACAAACAAAAAACCAAATAAGCCTGTTTTTTTGTTTACTTTTTAAGTATCCAAACTGAAAAATGTGATATCTAAGATCAGTTATCAGTCTTAAATATATATATATATATATATATTAAGGCAGGACTATAGCTATATATGGTGCCCCTAGTTAAAATTAAAAACTGTTGTAATATTAAATTAAGTGGGTGATTATGTCTCAATAGACCAACTCTATGGGAACACCTGCAGTGAGGACTAAAAGATGACTTCAGCTCATGGTAGGAGTCCTTGTTATGCCCCATTCCACCCTGACTGTGCTTTTGGCCCTATCAAAGGTGGGTCAGGAGTCAGTCCGGGACTCCCAGCCAGAGTGTCAGCTGCTGTAGCTGGTGTTCTCCTGACATCTGGAAAAAGGGATCCTCTTCCTTTCCTTTCTTTTTTTCAGCCTCAGCTTTATTTCTGTCAATACTTGTAGGCACAGTTTGTGGTGGTTGGGAGTGGGGCTGCAGCCTCATCCCCAATGGGCACAGCTGTGACAGCACTGACAGCAACGAGCCATGGAGTGCTCAGGTGAGCTGATTCACAAAAGGGAACAGAGGGCACACAGGTGCCATGCATGTGGCATGGAGGGTATAAAAGAGGAGAACATGCAGCAATAAAGAAGAGCCTTTGCTTCTGTCTGCCTCGACTGCAACAAATATTATGGGAAAATGCAAGTTGAGAGGAGCAGTTTTCTCAGCTGTGACATGGTCTTCTGCTGAAGAGGACAGAGGAGCTGTGTGTCCTAAAGGAAAAATTTGCTATTTCAGTGATAAGTGGGTGTTCTTTTGTTGATAACAGTGTGGTGGTGAATTTAACCCTGTATGAAGCTGTAGCATGATCCTGCACTTCCTGAGCTTGGGCTTCAGGAAGTTTGCCTTGCTATATGTGTTTTTCTGAAGTACAGAGACAAAGTTGTTCTAAACAGAATGCCCTGAAATGTGTGTCTGTTTTAAAATATCCTTGTAATGTGGACGAGGGATGATTATGGTAACAATGACATGTCCATCACCTCTTTCTGTGATTAGCTTGGACTCTGGACTTTGTGGTGTGTTGTATTTGGAGTGGTGGCAGATAAGAAGAGCGTCAGAAATAAACTCAGGCTTTCCTGAGGAGGTGTTAATGCAGGATCAAGCTAAAAGGTGATGTCCTTCATCCCCTGATACCTGCAGAGCTCCAGGGTAAGTGCATGATTTGCAGAAAGCTATTTATTTGCTGAGTAGGAATTCTACCAAATTTCCTGAACGTTTGTTTGGAGTGAGGACTGAAAAAGCAAGAAGGATGCAGAAGTAGCTTCAGTATCACTGGCAAGTAAGGGTGCACTTGCCCCCTAATTAGTTAAATATTACTTGCAGAGGATAGGATTTGGTTCCTGCAGATTGCTGAACATATTAATTGCTATTTCACACCCCTTTCCACACACGTTTTTCTGTTGCAGCCCTATTTGAAAAGCTTCAAAGATTAAACTGCAGTATTACTGCAAAAGTGAATAATACAGATGCTGAGTGAGCCTGTGCAGTAAGAAAGGATTCTGCCCTGAGGGGAAGAGTGGGAAGCTCCAGTGTAACATATTGAATGCTTTAACAGTGATATGTCCAGGATTAATATGTTCATGAGGGGCTATTGTGTGTGTGTATGGGCACTGAAAAGGACAGTAGGTAAGCATTTGAAAAACTTTCCTTTAGTAGACTGATAATTATGCAGGGCTATTATAATTTCACAAGAGATATTTCACTGGATCAGCTAAACCAATAGATATGAAAAGCATAAGTTCAAAAGGCTTCATAAAAATCTCATGCTAGTAGAAATAGTTTCATTATTAAAAAAAATTGCACAAAAGCCTTTTTATTTTAAATTGAACACCTGTGTGCTTTTTGTAACAATATTGCAGCTGTAGACTCCTGGCATAATCAGAAGACAATAAAATAACTAATCAATGGATTAAAGGAACCTCTATAAATTCACCTCATAAATGAGATGAAGGGACTAGTTTTCTAAAGGGTTTGTTTTTAAAACCAATATTTGGTTTCTGGTTTTCAGTATGGTTTTTAATTTGGAATCCTCTCTCCTAGCATGAACAAGAAACAGCACATCAGTACATCCAGTTGTGTTTGACTTGTTACCTTTGGCATAAAGCTTCAGCATCTCTTTTTAGCTTTTAAATACACAAGCCTATTAGAGTGAGGATGTGCCTTTCTGTTTTCCAATCAGACTCCAGGACAGATTCCTTTAGTCTCTGGATTTACAACGACAGCCCAAAACTCAGCATAGCTGGCTGAGGCAAAATTGCATCAAATCCTGGACATTTTGCAAACTAAAGTCCAGAATTCAAGTCCAGCCACTGCCACTCAGGATAAGCTCATTCCTTCTGGCCTGATCAATGCTTAGCAAATAAAACCTGGCTGTTCAAAAGATTGAGGACATGATAAACTCAGACACTTGCCCATATCACAGTGTGGATGTTTAAAGAGTACTGAGTTGTTCATTAACATTAATAGCCTTAAAAGAAATCCTTCCTTGCATGTGAGCTTGATTAAGGCCTCTTACCTCTCAAACTGCACTGTCTAAGGGTGGGCAACTGTAAAGTAATGAGGATTGATATCCTAGTTTCTGCTCTAGGGGGAAAAAAGGCAATTTTCTTTGTGAGCTTTGAAGTGTCCAAGTGGCAGCAGTTGGTGAGTGTTTGTATGAAATGTGCAGTGGTCTCTGCAGTGCTCCTCCATTCCTCTGGGCTGGAATGTCTCACATGGAGAAGTTATCTCTTCTTTAAACAAGAAAATGTAAATTAATGTCTTTTGTAGGAAACGTGCTGAATAAGGATCTCCTACAGACCTAGTTCTGTATGTAGGCGGAGACAGTTCCTGGATTTGAGCCATGCATTTTTCTCCCTACAGTCAAAAGCATTCATTATAGCCTACGTAGCCTTACTGAAGTCTACCAGCTTTGTTTGCAGTAAAGATTTCAGCCTTTTGGAGACTTTGCTATCCTTTTTGCGGTGCTCTCTTGATATAGATACCAACCTAATTCTTCCAATGAGACAAACTGTGTTTTAGCCATTCTTTCACCAGATCACAGAATCTCCTTTGGTCGATATGGAGCAGTACAGCAAGAATTTTGATCAGTCTGGACTCTTATTATTTTTGTGTTAAGTAAATGGGCTGGGTAAGAGGAGCAGGCACTGTTTCCTCATCAGTTTTCCAATATTTATAACATGAATGGCAGAAACAATCCCTGTGCTCTCAGTACACTGCATCTGACTCACTGGGACAGGTGATGTGCCGGAGGAAATGGTTGGCTTTTATCTCATTCCCTCAGGACCCCCACTGCCTTTATTTTTTAAGGCAAAAAACCTAATTGATCCCTTAAGCAGGCACTTCAGGGCTCATGGACAGATTGTGCAGAAGAACAGGCAGCTTTTAGCTGTTTTCTCTCTCAGCTGTGCTTTCCTAAAGAGAATAATCATAGAAACCATAGGGTCGTGGTTGAGCCCTTTATAGTTGTGTGTGTGTTATATTAAAACAGTAAATCACTTTCATGAATGTGCTTTTTCTGTGTGGAAGCTGTTGGGTAATTTAGTCCAAAGTCAGCTGAACATCTCTAGTTACTTCAGAGATAGCGTGTCCTGCAGATGGTTTCAATTAATACTTGTTCAGGGCTGTCTAAAGAAAATATCCAGTCTGATTGTTTAGTAAGTGTCAGTTAGAAATATCTCTGTATATGCCCATGAAATGTGACCTTCAGACCTGTTGTGGTCTGCTGGGTAATACCCCCAAAATGTCTTTGCATGGGGTTTTAATCTGTGTTGTTCTATCTTCACCTTTTTTAACCCATATTGGAAGTGGGCACATTTTGTAGAATTGTCAGTCCCAAACCTGTGCATCTGTTTGAGGGGAAAAAACCCAGTAATCTATGTTAAGCAGTTATTATGGATTTTACAGAGAATATTTTTCTGTTCAAAGCCTGGCTCAGGCCAATTATTCTGCTTCAAATTAGCATGCATTTAGGAATAGCACTTAAATGTGAACATGGTTTAGGAGCTTCACTGGCTGCAGCCCTCTGAGAATTAGCAGAAGGGCCTTTTTAGTTAAACCAGTATTGGAGGTAAATGTGGTTTATTACTTGCACAATACAGATGTTTTTTAATAATTGAAGATGAAATAAACTGAATATTTTGAAGAAGAGACAGGCTGTAAGGATTAATTGAGGTGATCTATGAAAGCAAATGGTTTGTAATAAATGTGGCAGGACATGCATAGGACCAAACACCATAAATACATAGAATGTGAGAATGATAACCTGTATCACAGAATAGCTAAATCATACACAATCAGTGAATCAATGGAAATGTTCCTATAAATTACACTTTTTACAGAGATAGACTGTTTAATCTGGTGACATTTAATAGAGTATATTCTTGGATTCAAACAGGAACTGGAACAGCTCAGGAGCAGCACTGGTAAGGAAGTTTCATTTCTGTTGCCTTGCTTCTTTCAGCAGAACTGCAGTTGGTTCCAAGTGGCCTGGCTGGGCTGGGTTCAAGGTCCTTGCTTGAAGAAAGCTGTAAATATCTTCTCTTGCAAGCACTGCATTCACCTGTGAAGGAAGCAGACACACACCACATACATATGCTCTTAATTTGCTGCTTCTTGGCAAAAATTTGCACTCCCAAAGAGTTCACTGTGCTATAATAAAGCTGGAGAACAAAGAAATTGCTCTTTGCCCACATATAAGACATGCATAATCCCCAGTGAGAAGTTAACATTTGGGGAACATAGGAAGAGCTCTGGTGCTGGCAACATCTGCCTGGCATGTGCAGTCACATCCTTCACAGCTGGGTTACTTTTCATGGGCATTTCTTGCAATGAAGGTGGAAGAAATAATTGTTCTTATGTGCCCTAGATAAGTTGATCTCTTTTCTTTAGCTGGCAGGCAAAGTGGAAGGCTCTTGGGTTTACAGAATTAGTAAGAAGGAACTTCCAGAAACATCTGATTTTGAAGTTCTTTAGCCATTGATTTTTCCATGCTGTGATTCTTCCTTATTCCTACTGCTTCTATCATTGCTGCCATTTATAGACTTGTGCATAGCCAGCAAAGAGCCTGGCTGAATTTGTCTGCACTGTTGCTTGGACTCAAAAAGGGTTTGGATCCAGAGCTTAAAACTTGCACAGTCAGTTCCCTTTTAAACTCTTCTTTAGGGGAGCCATACATTAAAGAAACCATGTGCATCATAATTTCTTTGTCTGTAAACTGCCTGGACACTGTTCAGTATTAGTATTTAGGACAAGACCTCTTAAAAAGTCATTCTCTTTTCAATTTCTGTAGGCTAAAGTGGTGCAACTGCTTTTCTAACACCACCTTCTGTCAATTACTTATGTAAGGAGTGGGTGTGCCTTTAAAAATTTCTAGTGGAAATTGCAGACCAGTTTTAAGTAGTGTGGAAAATAATAATAAAACATAACTCAATAGAGTTTCACATCTTTTCACAGTACCACACAGGGATGGTCATTCCCAAACATTAGCAACTTTTTACACCTCAGAATGTGGCATGGGAGATGTAGCATTATAAAATATACTTGGGTTTATTCTGAAAGTAAGCTTGTATATACTTACAGTTCAATTTCAATGCCTTTGTGTTGGGTGATTTTGTTTGCAATAAGAGACATTTCCCTGGTGCTGTGTGGATTCAAACTGAGGATTTTTCTCTTGCCATTAAATGTGCTGAGTGATCTGATAAGAACTTTTGGATCTCACAGGACACTGGGCTTTTCCCTTTCCTAATTACAGTTTCTGTGACTTGCTTGAGGGGATACTTGTGAAGGGATGCATGGAACTATGTCTTAAAAATACTTCTTTTGCAGAGGGAGGAAAGATTAATTTGTTCTACTGAGAAAATAGGACTTTCTTCTCTTTTGTAACATCAATGATAAAATCCTTTGTGAGAGTGGGAAATATTACTTAGGAGATCTGCAATTTCAAGACTTACCTCTGATCAGACTTTTCCTTAAACTCTTGAAATATGTTCCAAGTTTCCAGAATTACCAAGATGGCAGTTCAGAAGGTTCTTGCAGCTCAGAAGGTTCTTGCAGCTTTCATGTTTGTAATTCTTTATTTTTTGGTTTTTTCTTAATTTTAATAGGTGTACTTACTTTTGAACTGAAAAGCAGAATTACTAAGTGAACACTGCTTGTCAGATCCTGTACTTCATCCTGTACTTACACAAGGTAAGATCTTTCCTGGGGTGACCTCTTCCCTTAAATTCTGGGTCTAGACCTTCAAGCTGGTCTTTGCTGAAAGGAGAAAAATGCCATGTTATTGGAGGGGTATTGCTGCCTCTGGACAAAAAGCCGAAGTCCCTCCTTGGCAAAATGAGGAGACTTAACAGCAAAATGGAAATCTGATGGTGTTTTTGCCAGGTGGAAATACAAATCCTGTGTAAGCTCCATCTCAGAGGAGGTGGATGATCTGTCTCAGTACTAAATGAATTGATGTTTTCCAAAGCACCTGAAGACAATTCCAGCCGTGGCTGTACAGAGCCACTAATTGTGTGCAGTTTAATTAGCCACAGGTGGGTGAAGGAAGGATGAGCTGTGCTTTCTGGGTTTTTTGACTAAAACCTGGAATTCTCTGGACCACTGGCAGCTTGTTTTTTGAATCATTCACTTGTGTACAGCCAGAGATCAAATCTGTAGCCATTTTCCATGGCAAGGAAGCCAGAGTCTGTTATTGTTAAACCTTCTGCTCAGTCCTAGAGTAAAATCTTCTGTTGTTTTACAAGTACTGGAGGTTTTTTTTGCCTGAAGTAGAAAAGTATTCTAACTGCTGTAAAGTATATTCCCACAACTCCTGGTACACTTAGAACAGAGGTAGAGCTGCCATATTTTATGAACGTGCAGAATTTTCTCACTGATTATAGGAAAAATGGCTGAGCATGCTCTTGTGGCTTAGAAACATTGACATCTAAACTGTCTTCCACTCTATCAAGGAAATGCTGGGTTTGTGGGGATTTTTGGTTGGGTTAATATTGCTGACTCAATTTCTTCATTTATGAATAGGAAAAAATTTGATCTTGCCTAGTTAATCTCACCATATATGGAAATTGTATCTCAAAAAATTAAATAATAAAAACATGGCAATCAGTAAATATCCTTCAGTATGAAAGATTAAGAAAAACAAGGTTGATATAATTTTCTTTTTAGCTATCACAAACTAGTTTTAAGTTACAAATAATAATACCTGTCTTACATACTGATTTGTTAATTCTGGTATTTTAATACATGGTTCAACCAACTCAATGCATTTGAGAAACCTCCCATCCAGTTTTAATTGATACCATCAGGTGTCTCTATTTCTGGTGAGCTATCCTCACCCTAGCACCATCAACTGTGACTAGATTCCTCTCCTGCCTTGTTGCAAATTCTGACCGGCTGTGCAAATTGCAGTTCACAGTAATTTTGCTCTCTGAAGTGGCTGGATCAGCTTTTCTTTGCCTCCCTTTCTTGCAAGGTTGGCTAGGAGGCGCTTCCTCCAGGAGCCCCTGACCAGTGCTCTTCTGATTGCCAGGGACTGTCAGAGGCCACTCCAAGAGCTGTTGTGTATTTAGTTCATGGTTTGTCAGGCTAAACCACACCCTAAATCCCCACAGTTTGTCCCTTTTAGTGTCAGTTTCACAGTGGGTTTTGTACCCAGCTCCTTGCCTTGTGAAGCTGTAGACTGTAAGGCTGCAATCAAGAAACTGTAATACATTCAACTGTAAAACATCCAGAAAAAGAAAAGAAAAAAAATTGAAAGAGCTGCTTATTTATTTGTAAATCAGCAGCTCTTCAACTGCTCTGATGTACATGGATATCTGTCACAGCTTTTGGTAAATTGAGTTGCAGGACCTGCAAAAAGGGATGCAGACACATTCCCATTTTCTTCTCTGAAATGGCTGGAGGCTGTTGGTGAACAAAGCCCCTGTCTGTTCCCCTTCAGAGTGACATCTGTGTGCTGAAGAGAGCATATTTAATGATTCAGTAGTTGGAAATTCCCTTAAATATCCTCCAGGTTATACCTCGTGTTTGAGAGAGAGACCTGAATGTGTGCTGAATACTGATTATCCCTGATCTCTTATATGGCCCAGGAGACATTATTTGCCTTTAAGAAATGAGCCATATTTTACAGAAAATAATTCTTGGTGTCTGACTGATCATCAGTGACCAGGCATGTCTTTTAGTCAGTTTTTGATCTTTTAAATAATTATTATTTACTGCAGAGAGTTTCAGTGGTAATTATGTAGTCCAGTAGATGTAGTAAAATGAAAAAATATTCTAGATTGAATTGGATACTCTTTGCATTGCACTTACTTGCTTTGGGGAAAGAAGACAGGTTTTGGGACTAATGTTTCTTGCTTTGCTTGCCCTACAAAGCAAAGAATGTAAAATACAGTGACAGGCTGCTAATTCACATTTTATAGTGAAATTGGAAAATTGTCTCAGAATAAGGGTGGAAAACAAGATATCTGTCACACAAACCTGAAACAAGGCAGGGAATGGATGCTGGAAGGCTGGGAAAAATTCTAGATAATTTTTGTTTGTTTCCTGGAGGACAAGGCAACTTCATGAAGATGTATTATTATGATATAACACAGATAACATTAATATTATTATAAGACAACAGTGGTCATGGATGGAAGTTCTGTTTACAGGAATCTAAACATCAAATGGGCATGAAGAGAGCCCCTGAGAAGGAACCAGTGTTACCCCTTCTGAAGCACCATGGTAGGACCATGCAAGGAAAGATGCACTGCTTTATTCCCCTGTGATCCTTCTCTTTTGAATCAAATGGAGAATTTTAACCTCAGAGGTAAAAAAACAATTGTATTTCAATGCTATGACAATGGCTTATGATGATTTTAATGTGTTAAGTTGAAATATGTACTTTCTCAGTGAAATGTTTGCAGTCACTGTCTTGGGGTGTTTCTTTTTGTTCTGTGTGTGTTGTAGAAATTAGTGTTGACTGGACAGTAGTTGCTTTCCTTACTGAGACTTGTTTACATTTAGATTTGGAGTAAATGATTTTTTAAAAAAAAATTTCTTAATATTGTTTCCCTTTGTTATTTGGGAAAGAATGCAATAACTGTCTCCCAGAAAGTAAGTTGAGTCATGTGAAAAGCACTTACCTGAAACAAGAAAAAGGTGAAAAGACAGGGTCATGGTGCTGCTCAGGAATAGTTCTTGCCTGTGCCTTTTTCCTAAAGAAAAATTAAGCTAAAAGCTAAATTATCCTCCTGAGAATGCCTGCATCAGTCTGTCACTGTTTCTATACAACTGAGTTTTGACCAAGCCCTCAGTTCTGTAGCAGGAAAAATATTTTGTTGAAGTAGTTTTGACCACTTCTAATGAATGCAGTAATTAATTTCACAGATAAAAAAATAAGGGCAAGAGAAATCTTAGGAGCTAAGTATCTGTGCTGAAAATAATAAAACAGTGATGAATCTGTGAATCAGCAGGGTTTCAAGGCTGAAGTTCCTGGGATTGACCCTGAGAACTCTCTCCAACACTTCTACAGTTACAGATTTGAAAATTGTGTGAGAACACCTTCTCTTTCTATAAACAGAAGGACTACCAAGGAGATATGCATCTGAAAATATAGTATTGACTTTGAATTATCTCCAGTGTTCTAATGAGGAACGGTTTTAGAATGCATTTTGCATCTTCACTGTGCAGTTCTGATTGCATTGAATCTCGTGATGTAAGTTGGATTTCTTCCACATCCTAAAGAGTTCTGGTTGTGTATCTGCAGTTCAGGTCCTCTTCTCACTGCTATCTAGCAAATGTAGGCTTAGCTTGGGGTTGAATGGAAGTTTATCGCTGTTTAAAAACAACCCAGCTTGGGAAAAGCCTGCTCGCAGACACGAGACAGTAACAAAATGTGCTAATTGGTTTCTTAGGAAAAAAGCACCAGCAGTGAAACTTTTCACACGGGGTATTCGCCAGGAAGTGTGTCAGTGTGTCATACAGACCTACGTTCTCCATCTCCTCTGTGAATGGGGAGTTTTCACGGGGGTGGGGAGAAACCTCAGTGCCAGAAACACAATATGAGCCCTTTAGGGCTTTTTATTTTTTGTCCCTCCTTTCTCACAATAGGTCAGTCCCTCTCTATTGTTGGCGGCTCCTGCGCTTATCAGGGGCAGGATTGGGCAGATAAACTGACTTGTTATTGACTATGTTATGTCAAAGCTCGCTGTAAACACTTTCGGGTGCTTACGCTTAGCTCCGAAACCACAGAAAACATTACTGCACAAACCGAACGGGAGATGTTTGCGTTTCACACCAAAACATGCCAATTTCTATTTTCGCTTAGTTTTTGACGGCTTACGGCGAGGGTGAAAGAAATGAACCGGGACAACTGCAGAGCGGGCGGGTCAGAGGCGCGGCAGAGACCAGGTGAGGAGGGCGGCGGGTCGCGGGGGCTCGGGCGCGGCCCCAGGAGCGGGCTCAGCCCCGGCGCTCGGCGCAGCCCGGACCCTGGCGGGGCGCGGTGCCCGCCGGGCGGCGCTGCGGGCCCGGGGCGGGCGGCGGCGCCTCCGCCCCTGTCGGGCGGGCGGGGAGGGGCCGGGGCTGAGCCCCGCTCGCTCGGCTCCGGCTGCTCGGCTGGGCAGCGTCCGCCGGCGGCTCGGGGCGGGAGGCGGCGGGACGGCGGGCAGCGCCCTTCGGCGGCAGAGGTACGGCTCCCCCGGGCTCCCTTTGTTCCGCGGCGCCGGGACGCGCTCGGGGATGATGGGGCAGGGGATGGGGTCGGCGCTGCAGCGGGGGCTGTGGCGGCTCGGCTCTGGCTCTCCCGTGAGGAGGGGGCGGCGGTGCTGGGTGAGGGTCCGGGCACGGCGGCCCCGGCGCCTCCTGGGCGCCCCTTTTCCGCGCAGAACTGCGGCTCCGGGACGCTCTGTGTGCGCTGTGGCCGGATTTGAGCTCTGGCGGACGGCAGCGGGATGGGACGGCTTCATTTAGGCGTGAACGCGGTGCGCACACACGCGGGGACGGTCCGGGGCTCGCTCCCTCAAATATGAGAGAGTGTGTGTGTGTGCGTGCGTGCTCCTTCTGGGAAGGGAGCGTGGCATCTGTTTCTTCTTGTCTAAAATAATTACCCTGTGTGCGCGGCTTCCCTGAATGCAAAAGAACGGGCTGGGCTGTGGGGCTCGGGGGAACCGTGGGAAGAGCGCTGCTAACTTGGAGCGGGATGATGGATTCTGCTGTCGGGTTACGCTTGGAGAGGAGACTTGAGGAAAGGCTTTCCAGGGCAGGGTCATTGTCCCAGAGAACTTCCCTGAGGGGACGGGCTGGTGCAGCCTCGCAAGGAATACCGCCCGTCTGCGCCCATGGATTCGGTGCGGGACATCTGCTGCCGCTGTTTTGGGAAGGGCATCCCTTTGTTCCTCGGAGTGGCCAGACTCCCCGCTGGAAAACAATGGCCTTCCTAGCAGGGCCACAGGGAGCGGGCCACTCACCGAGTGGTCCAGTGCTCGCTTTGCCTACCCACGGTGGCTCTGTGCTCACACGTGCTGTTTGCTTTTTCCACTAATTTCAAGCTTTGAAATTTCAGACCATGTCATTAAATCTGTTGCTATGTATTTAGTCAGAACCACTATTCTAAGGGACAAACGTAACTGTAACGAAATAAAAGCTAGCTACTCTTAAAATGTATGTCAGAGAAACTATTTAAAATATATCCAGATTGGAAATGGCCACTGGCATAAAGGTCAGGTAAAACTCCTGACTTCGCGATTTTTGTGTGGAATCATGAGCCTTCCATATCCGTCTGTCCTATTGTTAATTGTGAATTAAGGCTGGCAACAAGCTGCCCATCCTTCCCTGCATGAATCATCACTTTGTCAAGCCCTGTGTCAAAAACAAGGCTTTCCCCAAAAGTGTGCAGTGTTAGAGAACAGAAATACTGTGACCCATCTGTTAAAGTTCAGTCCTTGGCTGCTTTTAAACACATGAAAGGTAAAGACATTCTTCTCATGTGCTTTTATTTCCAGTTATCCCGGGCTTGAGTTTAAGAATGTCTTCAATTTAGTGCTTAAAGCAATGTGCTGCCTCGGGCTTAATTTTGTGTGAAGGTGTGAGGGTTGGAGCGTTCCCATTCTTCCCAAAGTAACAAAGTGGTCACTGCTTGTGTTGGCTTGTAGCACTTATTGGCGTGTTAGGTTGCCACAAGTTCCTCCATATCCTTAGGATGTTGCTGAAACACCTTTGTGGTGTTGGATATCTAAAAGGCTTCTGGCTCCTTATGAGCGCCACGAACAGATTAAGTGCTCAGCAAAGCGATGGGGAAAGAACTCATGAAAACATCTTAAATACAGAAGCTTGCCTTTTTACTTTTTTTGGCTTGTCTTTTTTTTGGTTTTGGTAGGAGACCTTGTTAAATCACACCTGTGGGGCGGACCTCTTGTGGAAATGATGCCAGGGGCTGGCAGTTTACCTCTGTCGTGTTAGCCCTTTCAGGCATTGTGCAAGACTCGGGGTAATTGCCTTTAGAAGGGCAAATGTACATTGCAAGCCTGCTAGTGCTTCTGGGGGAAGGGAAAATAAAAGTCTGGCGAACGAGGAGAGGAAGTGGGAGAGAGCAATTGGAAACATAAGCAAAGTCATTAATTTTTCCCACTGTGCACTCTTAAGAAACTGCTGGCAACATACTGGAGGTACTCTGCCTCATGGAAGTGTCAGGGACTTGCTTCACATGATTCTGTGAGATCATCTGGTTTCCCTGAGCTCTGTGGGAACAGAAATTCCTCACGCTGGAGCCTGATCTCATCGCCCTTCGGCAGCAGTAGTAGCAGCGGCTTGGGAATTGGAGAGGAAGGTGAAGGAAGTGCCAGTGGGACAGTTTGGAGAAAAGCTCAGTGCTGGTGTAGGCCAGGCTGGACACTCTTCCCTCCTTTCATTTGCCTTGTGTGGTCAGAGCTGGGACAAATGCTGACATGCCCACCAAAGTTCAGTGCCCTTTCAGACTGCTGAGCTTGGTTAGCACAGCGTCCTTTGAATCCTACCCTGTATTTCATTCATCTTTTTTTACTGTACTAATGAGCAGCAAACTGAAATGGAAAGTGGTGACTGGAGTGACTGTATGCATCAAGCTTGGGGAATTTCCTGAGTTTGATGAAAGTCAAAAATAAAGAGGTTTTTCCCTGCCTTATAGCTGTGTAGTTAGTCTGTTAAATTCTCAGAGCCTTCTAAGTAGCCTCTTCTGTTTGTTGTGGGACTACTGGCAAAAAATTTAGGAAGATTGAAGTAGCAATGACCAGCCCTGGAGTCTGTAACTTGATCTACAGCTTTTTCTCTTCAACTGGGAAAGGAAGTAACAGCTCTTGTTACACCCTTATGTAACCTCTCCATTCATAGCCTCCAAAAAAGAAGGAAACCAGAGCTTGATTTCTGGTGTATAAGCTAACATCAAGGCATGCTTTGTCATTAAGAAACAGTAAAGAATAACATTAATTTTCTCCTGTTTTGCAGTTCCCAGAATAGAAAAAAGCCCCAAAATCCACAACCCTACCAAAAGTTAAACATTTTCATTTTGTGCTGATGGGATAGTGGAAATCTCTGCAACTCTTTGTCATATGTGGTGAAGTAGCTGTTATTGAGGATACTGGAACTACAACGAGGGTGTTTTTGTGGGTCTTTTCTGCTGGGTTTGAGCATTAGTCTCAAAACATTCATCCTTTGCACTTGTACCCCAGTTTGCTTGTGGTTTGGGAGAGCTTTGGTCTTTTGGTGTATTATTCCAGATTTGGGTTCTAAACAGTGTGGAGACCAGGGTCTCTTTTTTTGGTTTGGTTTTTTTTCCTGATAGTGGCATATAGCTTTTAGAGAAAACTACATAAAATTAATCTTTTTGCCTCTCCCAACTCCATTCTACTGGGAAATTTCCCATTTGGTATCACCAAGGAAACTTGCATCCATTTCTTGATATATATTTTAAGTTTGATAGCGAAGTCACCGTGGTGATGAGAAAGTTTCAGTGAGAAAGACTAGTGCTTAAAAATACAGTTTCAGAGGCTGAAAAGAATTATCAAGTCCCCTTTCCAGATGCAAACTGGTTGGGGAATTCTATGCAGACAGTAAAGCAAGAGTTATGGACCACAGAGGCCAGAACAACATCTTTTTTACAGTGCTCCAGCTTTTGGGAGGAAAGCAATTGAGAGGTGGTCTCCAGCCTGAGTGACCAGATTTAACACTTCAGCAAACAAGCTGAATGCTCAAGAAGGAATCCAGAGTCCCAAGGAGTAAGGGCCAGAAATGTTTACCTTTGCTATGATTTTCTTTCATTTTCAGGGGTGGGGAGTGGTAACTGCCTTGTCTCTGGCTTTGTGAAGTGCTGCCTTGGAATTGCTTCTTCAGTGTGGATGTACTGGTTAACTTCTCCTTGTTCTCCCTTGGAGAGGCAGAAGCACTTCCAAGGGTCTTTTATTGGCAGAAATCTTTATGTTGTTGGGCAGGAGGACCATGGGAGCAAAAAAAAGTAAGAGCCCATATCAAGGAGAAAAAGAGGAATAGGTGCTGAGTAACAGAAGGGTTGGTGGGTGTTGTACTATCAGAAGTGCTTCTTGTAGATTTCTTTATTTTTTAAATGGAGGCAGCAAGGAAAGACTCATTTTTCCCTACTGTAAGCAGAAACCAGTTTTTAAAAACGTGTGGCCACAGCCTGGTCAGCAGTGGTACAAGTTTCCTGGGCCCACAAATGTGCTTTGTGTGTGAGCTCTCTTGCTGTTTGCTTGATGCTTCTTTTTCTGTAATATTCTATAATTTTCATCGTTTGTACACTCCAAAGTGCTTCTGGGGGTACTTTGAATTGCAATAAGAGTACAAATATACAACTACAAATAAGAATAATTAAACTGTAGGCTTTGCTACAATGGAAAACCCCCAGGTAGTGAAGTTTCTACTCTTTTATATGCATTTTTTTAATGGAGTCTGTTCTCCTTATGTCTACAAGACTATACTGGTGTTTGAAGATGTTTGAAATCCTGGGCCTTAAGGTAACCACCAGTTTTTATGCACAATGGAGCATATACAGTGTCCTGATAAAATCCTTGCCAGTAATCTTTGAGAACCTGCACCTCAGAAATGAGGAAACTGCTGGGGGATGAAGGGTTGAATTCTGTACCTTGGAAAAGAACAAGCAAAGGAACCTTGGGAAAGAACAAGCAAAGGAAGTTACTCTTACTCTCTGTGTTTTAATGCCTTTGTGTTAAAACAATTTGAAGCACAATTAAGGGTATCACTTTAGAGAAGAGGTATCCTTAAATTTCTTATTGCATAAGGGCTCTGTGGATGGCACTGTAGTGAGAAGTCAGCTCTGCTGTTAGGAGAGCTTTCAAAGGGAGTGAGTTGCTGTTAATCCTCTCCACTGTTTCTCTGTGGAAGCAAATAAGCAACTTAACATAGAGACACTGGGGAAGAGATGAAGAGATGCCATTTTTTCTGTGGCTCTGGGAACCAGTTCACTTAATAGCTTGGCTAGAGCTTTGTTTGAGGGCTGAGAAGAAAGCTCCTCCTAGCAGAGCTCATGCCTACCTGATGTGAAAGAAGGGATACCTAGGATGTCCAGCTTCCAGCAAAAGTAACAGCTGCTCTACCTTTTCATCAAGAGATGCTTGGAGACAGGGCAGCAGAAAGACGGCAGAGGTTGAAAGGCAGATTATTTTTGGGAGTAGTTAAGGCTACAAGATAAACACCTGGTTGCTGGAGTGGCTGGAGACCCTTCCTAACTTTTAAGTGTTTGAGTATGTCTGTGAGTGATGGAGCACTTGAGGTTTGTTGTGCAGAGCAAGCAAGGGAGGTGCTAATTCCCTGTGAACCTTTGAGAAGGAAAAGAGTTGTTGAAGGGGTGAAAATGGATCCCTCTCTCTGTGAAGGAATATTCCTGGTAGTGATGAGGGAATATTGCTGCCATGATATACCAGGAATCCTCTGCACACCTTGCTCGGTCAAATGGGCTCAAATGGGAGATGGAGCAGAAAAGGGTGATTGGGATGGTCAAGGAAAAGCCACTGAGAGGGAAATAGGTAATATGGGCTATGCATTACATGGAATGAAGTCAATTGACGTAAACCTTGGTCAATACTTCCCTGTGAGGGAGAAAACGCATTTAAATTTAAAGCCAAAGCCAAACCCCAGCACTGTTAGCAAAAGCAAGAAGTGGCTATTAGCAGACCTGGAATAAATTTAGTCTGTGACTAAGGCACAGCATAAGGACTGTTTCTCATGGAGAAAGCTGAATAATGGCACTCTGGAGCAGTGCAGTGGTTGTGGCTGTAGGATGCTGTGGTCTGGAGCACACAGGGCAGATACAGCTTCAATTACCATTGTTCAGCTCACAGGCTGTCAGTCTGTCAGGCTGCCGGGGCTAAAAGGGCTCTGGAGATCACCTCCAGTGATCAAAGAGTGCAGGGCTCTGTGGAAACAAAGTTCACGCCAGGAGAAACCCTGGAAAATCTTTTGGCAAGCAAGGGCAGAGCTGGAGCTCCTTGTGCCTTGTAACACTTCTGGAACACGGGGAGCTTGCCTGTATCTCGTGTGAATAGAACTTTTTGCTTCCTGTGAGCTGCCAGACGAGAGTTCTCACTGAAACCAGCGAGGGGAAACTCAGGAGCTGTGAGTGTGTGCTGAGTTTGCCTGCCACAGGTCCGGCTGCTTTCCCTCTGTGGAAGGGAGTTGCTTTCTATTGATGTTTTAAGAAGGTGTCCCTCTCTAAAGCTGTGAAGGGTTCTATTTTATTTGGAAAAATCTCTGTTTATCATGCTAGTTGTTAATAAAAACACTGTCTGCTGGCTTTTAACTTCAGGGACACCTGGACAAGAGTGATTACCGTGTGTTGAAAAGCAACTTCATGAACTGCTCCCATTGTGTGAAATATCTCTTGTACAATACACAGGAAGAGCTGGGGATGGCTGGATTTAGAAATTGATGACTTTTATCCTCTAATTCCAGGTGTCTATCTGAAAATTACTGTTGAGGATGAAAATGACAAAACAGTGGATATAGGTCAACTGCTTGAGACGAGCAAACCTGTCTTAGTACACGTAATTTATTTAAGCCTTGCCTTCCCTTAGATTTTTTTAAATCTTAGGTTTGGGCAAATCATGCTTCCTCTTCCCACAACACTTGCATCCAAATTATTTTATTCCCTCCCTTTACTGAAAGATAGTGTCTTGCTGGACAGAAATGGATGCATAGAATAATCAGTGATGGCAAGTGGTGGGGTGAAGCCTTGCACTACTGTTTTACCTTGGCAGCTACCCCTGGGAGAAATGAGACTAGTCATGTCTGACTTCCTGCAGGTTTTTCTCTTGTGATGGATTGACTTGCAAAGAAGTAATAATTTCCACTTGAAGCTTTTTCTGCAGCTAGGGAATTTTGCAGAGCAATTTTTCTGCTCTGTGGTACTTAATGAGGGGTTTGTTCTCCTCTCAGCCCGTGTCTCTGATGGAATGCTTGTGCTCAGATCTCCTCTCCTGCCTGCTTTTGTGTGCAAAATCAGCTGTTCTGTTGTCCTTTACTCTGTCCTTTTGAATGAAATTCAACATTAGATGTGTCTGAGAGAGTAGATGTGTAGACTAAGAGATGTACAGCTGGCATGATTTGTCTTATTTTCATAAAATACTGGGTTGAAAACATTCCAAACCTTATTTACAAATATTTCAAGGACCCCATCAGTGAGGTTTTCAGGAGGGGAAGTTGCAATGGGCTAGACTAAGACCTTTGGGGTGGTGTTTGGGTGACTTCTTTTCCTGCTGTTTTAAATGGAAAAGGACAGGGAAATTTTTGCTTTACCCAGACTTTTACTGCTTGGAAGATGCTATGGGTGCATGGAAACTGTGAAACCTGTGAGTGCCAACTGCTCTAGGGGTTGGGATGTCTGCTCAGTTACTGTGGCTGATTGATGCTGGGCAGACACAGGCACCGATGCCTCCTCTGGGATCTGGATTTCCTGAAGCTCCTGAATAGGTTTGTGCTCACCTGTGCCCGGTTTTAAGCCTGGTCCACTGACTGCTGTGATGACTTTCTGAGGCTGCTTTTCCTTCTGCTCTTGGCAGCTGAGTGCAGTGTGGGTTACCTGGCCTGTTATTTCGTTTTCTGCATATCTTCAGGGCTTATCACCCACTGCTTAACAGGCAACAAAGCATTTCAGCAGAAGATTAGTGTGTGCTCTGGTATTTTAACCCTGTAGGATTAGGACATCTCTGCCTCACCAATGATGTAAATGTGTGTTTGCTCCACCTTGAGCAGCTTTTGCCTCTGTCAGGGATGTGAGGTTCCCGTGCTGGCTGCAGGAAAGCAAGGCTTGCTTTCTGCCCACGTGCTTGTGTGGAATAGAAAATAAAAACACTATTTTGGTCGAAGGTCTTGATTAGAGCTGATTGCTGGATTGCTCCCGAGGGACTGAAACCTCAGGTGAAAGAAATTATCTGACTCTGTGGGGGCTGATTGATTGTAAAAGTGTTCTGTGGGGATCTGGTACTGAGAGCTCTTTTGAACCCAAGTTCTGGTGAGGTGGCAAGCTCTGGTGTGTGACATAGAGCAAACAAAGAAGATCCCCTAATGTAAATAAACACTGCCTTGGTTTTTGTGCCTCTGTTTTGCAAATGTAACCTTTGGATTGGGCAGCATCCCCCAAAATTGGCAGAAAGCTTTAAGCGGCAGCATGAAAGATGAAGATAATCAGTTTAAAAGGGCACCCACTGCTTAGTGGAGTTTGGCTGTCCAGCAGTAAAAGATTTTTTGGTTTCTTCTCTGAAACAGTGAGAGTGTTTTCTATCTGTCCATATCCCTTACTGGCAACTTTTTCAAAGTTGTGTTGTCTAACCACTGTCAGTCTGAAATGTAGTCTTTGGTTTAGGGGGAGAAGGCAGGACCTTTGACAACTTTTGGTTGTCAACTTTGCAGTCACATTTTGTTCCTTATTTTGAAAAAGACTGAAGGAAACCTTAGCAAGGTGTATGTGCAAAAAACTGACTTCCTTTTTTACTGAATGCTTTATCCCTTTCTGTAGATGTGGACCAGGAATGATTATAAAACTCTGTGGCTGGGCAATGACTAAGAAAAGCCTAAATATAAGAAACCACCATGGATCCTGTTTCTGCTGAACTCAGTGGGATTTTAACCAGAATTTTGGACTGTAAATAGCCTTGGTAGTGAAGATCTATTTCTAGATGCATTGAAAACACCCAAGGTGTTATCCCCATTAAACTAATTTAAGAAAAAAAAAAAAAGAAAAAATGGACTCCAGAATAACCATTCGCATGAAATCCCACTTCACACCTATAATCTTTGAAGCCTGTCAATAGAATCCAAAATGTAAAGGAACATTTTAAGGGTAAAAATGGAGCAGCAGACACATTTTGACAGTATTTTCACAGATGCCAAAGAAAGAGTGCCTTAGCAACATTGAAAGACCCAAATGATTTTCCCAAAACCTGGTGTGACTGGATGACTGACCCAGATGAGTTAAAGTAAGGCAGAAAGTTGACTTAGGAAATAGATCAGCCCCAGAGTGCGATTACTGGTGGCAGTTATTGTGCTGTGGTTGCAAAATAATTATCAGAAGTAATTTGAAGACATGTACTGCTGGGACTGTAAAGTAGGAATAATAGAATAGATATACCCCATGGTCTCATAGAGCAGGTAATATCCATGCTAATGTTATTCAAACCACTGGGAAAAAAATAACAGAAAGTAGCCTTAGAGAAATGCAAACACAGCCCCCTCAGGCTGCTGAATTAGTTGGTTTTGGTTTTTTTAAGGAAGAGAAAGAGGGCAAAGCTCTATCTTCTGCGTACGTGGCTCATGTGATTTTGGTTTTGTGGTAAGATACTGTGCACCTTTCTGGTGATACCAGAGTTGTTCATAGTTTCATCATAATATGAACAGAGGCATGAGAGAAACATCTCTCTCACTTTAGGGGAGATTACTGCTTAGTGTGCTTTGTAACCAAGCTGTAAATAAATGTAAAAATAAAAGAGAAAACACCCCCCAACAAAAACACCAAAACAAAAACCCTAAAACCCCCCAACAAGCCCCAAAGAACTTCAGCAACAGCCAAACCTCTCACTTGTGCATTTTTGAAGAACCTGAGTCCTGGTAATGAAGGAAGTTTCATCCACTGTTTACATCCGGAAGAGATGATGTCCCAGCAAACATTTTGTACATGTCCTAATGCAGGCTAATTATCCCACTATCAGTTTTTCTAAACTGCACTTAAGCCTCCATTGTTAAACTATTAAAAGATAATATTGCCTCAGTGGTTGCAGCTGTTTGTTCAACAGTACCTTAAGCGGCCTGATTCTTTCTTGAAAATTACCCAATCTTTAGATAAATGTGTGGTGTTGGGTAGCAGAGGCAAGTGGAGCATTCGTTTCTCCTGTGGAATTCTCTGGTCAGATCTTCTGTCATCTAAATTGCAGTCACTGGTGCGAAACTGCCCTAATCTGATGTTGCTGAAGGGCTGTTCCCATTTAGCTGATGCTGAATGCAAACATTCCTGCGGTCCCGGTACAAAAAACACCCCGTAATGCCGCATTTTACTCTTGTAATTCACCAGGGCTGGTTGTTGTTAAGTGCTCAAGGAACCCGGTACACGTGTGTCATGTTGGGTGCCCACGGAAATTTACGAGAGGTTGCACAAGGATTCAAATAACAGCTCTTGCTTGGTAGGTAAGATGTGAGAAGCATTAGCTAATTCAAAAGCTCCAAATTATAAACTTTTCCAGTTTGGAAAGCACTGATTTGTGCAGTAGGACTCAGAGAAAGGAAGGAATTCAGAAGCTATCCAGACGCTGGCAAAACCAAAAGGAAAGATGGAGAGTCAGAGGAAGCCTTTTAGTTCTTTGAGTGCTTTTACTGATGTTGTGATAGCCATTAACATTCCTTCCTGAAATTCGTCCGTCGCGTTCCTCAAGTCCATTTTCTTGCAGGAAAAACAGCGGGCTGCAACACGGAGGTGTTTTCTGCTCTTTTCCACAGGACATGGATGTGTCAGAGCGACAATTGAGAGCGGTCCCAGCTGGGAAGGAGGGTGCAGGTGTTCCTGGCAGAGCAGATGGGAGGGATCTGGAGGGAAAGCAGGGGTTTCCTCTGGATGATATCAACGCTTTTTCACACATGCTGGTGTAGGGAAATGCAGCTCTGAGTGAAAAGGGCATTGTAGCAGTTCAGCTGCAGAGTCTGCCTCAGTTTGCCTGGTGAACCAGCACAGGGTGTTTCCAATGAACTTCCACCTTTGGGGCATCAGGACAGGATAAATTTAAATCCTGCCTCTTGCTAAATTGGTACTTAAGTTTGTCATGAGCAGCAGCACCAGATGATGGTTGCAGCCCCTTTTGGTTTTGTTTTGTTCAAATAATGACATTGTGTCCCTGGCTGCTTTCTGCAGCAGTGGCCTGTCAATGTCCCCACCTTGTGTGGGTTGATTGCTCCCTGACAGAGAAAACAGGGAAGGGGTGGGCAAGCATAATTACAGCCTGGCAGGGGCTCAGGATCAGGCCTGGAACATGAAATCAGCTTGAACTCCACTATTGAATTACTGATGTTGCACATTGTTCCTGTTAAGAGTTAGAGAAAAGGGGAGCAAGCTGGTTGTGGTGAAACCAAAAGCTTGTGGTGTTTTAATGTTTGGTTTTGTTTTTAAATAATCAGAGCTTGAAGCATATGTGAGTACATCTGTGTTGGTTTTGATGGTAGGGAAATTGTCCTCTTGCTACAATGCCTGGAAAGAAAAAAAAGAGCCAAGCCACCTCTGCAGGCAGTGATAATTCCAGTGCACCAAACTCCTGAGTGTGAGCTAAGGGCTGCACAGCTGTAGGAAGCTGATGACAATTGTTGCTGTTCTGCTGTTGGAGGGTGATGTGGAAAACCTGGGACAATTCCATAAGGTGCTGTATGCCAATAACAGGGCATTACTTCATTTCCCCCCTGGAGAATGTGTGCATTTAATTCTGCAAGGCTTTGGGGGTTTTTGCCTGTTCTCTGCATTCTCTTCTATTTATAGCTGTCATTAGCTCTTTTTCCAGAAAATGGCCAATGATAGGGTTGCTGTGACTGTGGGATGCTGTGATTTTTAATATGCCATCCTTGTGGCCAAGAGAGGCAAGAAGGTTTTAGATTCAACTGAAAATGTAAATTTTATACCAATCCCAGGCACTGCAAGCAGTGGATACAACAGTCTGTGTTTTAAAAGGCTCTGTGTGGCGTGGGAGTGTGAGGATAAAAGCAGTTTAAAGACACAGCCTGCCCAGCACTTCTCCTCCCAAGCATGTTGTCCAACATAAAACAGATCAAACTGTGAAGGATTACTGAATTGACTTTTAAAATATTTTTCTGAGAATGGAAGCATGTTGCAAATGTTCTCACTCCGTTGAATTTAGGGCTTAGATATGAGACCGAGGGGAGGAAGAACAGATTTTTCAACTGCCTACAGAAAAAGGAGATATTTAGGAATGCTGCTGATCTTTCCTTTAGGGACAAGAAGGGTCAATTTGGGAGAAGCCTCGGGTGGTAAATGGATATGGGTGAGATGAGAGAATGTTGAAGGAAGAATCTGATCCTCCTGATGTCTCAGGCACTGGGAGCAGGTTCTGGTCCCATCCCTCTCTTAGATCTGGTTCTTGTAAATGGTTCTTGAGTAGCATTCATCTTTTTAAAGGTGTGTGAATACATCTAAGAGTAGAAGCCACTTGCTTTTATGTTTGCCACTGCTTCCCAAACTGTGGTGAGCACACTGTCAGCAGCACTGATGGGAAATATTAACAGCTGCAAGGCTTCTTTGAGTGTATGGCAAATACTTGGACATGGATTTGGATTGCATTTCTGAGCTTTTTCTGAAGTTTAGCCATGTAATGTTGCAAGGGCTTGATTATTTTTCTGTGAAGTGTGCTGATTTTTGACATTTTTTATAAAGCTAGTTCTAAAATTAGCATTTGGTATTTTGAAAGTGCTATATATTGATCTTCTACTGCATTCTTCTAGTAGATTAATTTCAGTTATTAAGTCCTATTTAATTGATATGTGTTTAAACACTGTTGGTTTCTCTTAGCAGTGCTTTTCCCCCCCCCTCCACTTTTTACCTCAGATATACAACCAAATTATCCCACAGGCTGGATTTTCCTTTGTTAGCTAAACCAGAGCAGGGATTAAGATTGGATTCCACCAAAGCAAAGGCCAACAATGCTGCCATGGCAGAACACTCTTGAATCATACATAAGTGTAGGAGGTAATCTTTAATGGATTTTTGCAAAGGCTAGGCTATTGAAAATGGCTTTGAGCAGTCAGTATTCAATAAGTTGTTTCAGCCTGTTAATTTTCTCATCATTTGGGTTTCTAGTATTTTCTGGCTTGCAAGTTGATGAAAAATATTTTAATCATAGAATGCTGTAAATTATTGTGGAAAAAACCAAGCTGAAAATTAACCTTTGACCATAAAATGGAACTTTTCCAATATATTGATAAGTCAATATCTGTATACAGCTTTTTGATCCAACTTATAAAAATGGATATAGTGTCTTCCTACACCTCTTCTGCAAAACATGGTGCTGAATTTGGGAATTAATGGATGTTTTTGATGGGTTTGGCTGCTCTTGAAATTCCCAAGCAGTGATGCATGAAGTGTGGTAGGTGGTATGTAATTTCACAATGGTAAATGAGGTATTGTACTTAGAACTTAAATTTTAGGTTTAAATTGCCCTTATTAGGATTTTGTGTTGGCTTTTTTTTATATATTTGGCCACAAACCCATTATTTAATAAGTTCCATACTTGAGAAGGGCTTTATTTTTTCAGCCTTCAAAAGTTATTTGAGCATTAGTCGATGTATGGGAAGTAATTAGGTTGCTGAAACAAGATTGGTAGTTTAAAGAATTTTTCTTAATAGGATGCAGAAGTTGAAGTGATACCTCTGAAAAGATTCTACGAATGTTTAAAATTTTTTTTGGTGATTCAGAGAGGTGAACTTTTAAGAATAAAAGTATCTTTCTCTACAAAAATATTTGTCCAGTGTTTCTGTTTAAAATAAATGCTCTTTTGTTTGTTTAGCAGAGTTGACTCAGCTTTGGTTGGTTACCATAGTTCAGCACTGTTTTTGCATTTCCATGTGAATTTCTAGTAATTCCCAGGCTTGGTTCAGGTTTTGGGGATCTTTTTGTATCACTTTGCTAGCTGCCTGTGGAGCTGTGCTTCTCTTCGTTGAATTTGGAAAAACATCAAGCAAGACTTAAGTCTTGATCTAAAATCCTTCAAATGTCACTCGCTGATGAAAAACATCAAATAACCTCTAGTGAAGTTGTGGCTGCAGGGAGAAGGGAGAGATAAAAGACTTTGCTTGTTTTAAATTAGTGATCTCATGGAGAGGTACTGTGGCAAGGTAGCACTGGTTATAGGAGGTAATAGCTGCTCAGTGGCACTTTGGGAAACAAGAAAAAATATTTAGAATTAAAATGCACGGCAGTGGTAGGGGGACCAAGGAGAGCCTGATAGAATTCTGTAGCTGACAGCTGAAGCTGAGCTGCTGTTCTGTGTGGCTGTATCTGTGCAGTGGCTGGGCCTTGGTTTGTGTGGTCGGCAAAGCTGTTCTCTCACCTCTGGCTCCCTGTTTGTGGCCGCCGCTGTGAATCCATCCATTTTCCAGTCTCCCCGTGGAAGCTGAAAGCAGCAACTGTGTGCCCAGAGCTCCCGAGGAGCTCACTAATCTCCAGCGTTTGGATTGGAGGCATAAAAGGCTGGGAGGATCAAATAAGTGCCAAGTTTTGGCCTGACCTTGACTTCTTTGTCTAAATGACTTCCTTTATCAGGCTTGCTTACTTTGTTTTGTTTGATCCTGGTCCCCTGCTCAAGCCCAGCTTCTGGCCTTTGCCACTCCGAGTATATTCGTGCAGTGTCTCCACTTATCAGCTGGATTGTTGCTGCCCAGTGAAAATGTTCTCTCCAGCAACAAAATTACAAGTGAATGAAGTAATTTGGTAGCTTCATGTAGCCAATACCAGCACTACTTTAGAACCCACGGTTCATGAACTAAGATCAAATAGTGTGGTTTTTGTCTCTGAGCGGTTTCACTGAGTTGTTTTCCATTTCAATATTAATGGAGGAGGAAAAATGCAAGTAAGCATGAAAAAGAAACTCAGAGTTATTGACAAACTTGAATTCTAATTTAATTTCTGGAGATTCTGATGAAGCTTTTGATAAAACACAGACTTGCATGCACTTGAATAATGTGTTGAAATCATCCAAATACTCTGGTTTTGATGCCCACTGGAATCTTCACTCCTGTTTCTAGTAGTTTCATGTTTAATGTCAAGTGGACCAGAAGGCATTGTTGACTATTAGAAGCTACATTTTGGAATCATGTGGACTACCTGGGTAGATGCAATGACCTTGAGAATGTTCCTTGGAAACATAATTTTAATGTAGCGTTCTTTCAACTTTTATTCCTGAAGTTGTGTTACTAGATAATGTCTGTGAATAATTAGAGTAACCTTGAGCTAAACTTTGCTGTTTGTTTTATTTTTGGTTTTTTTTTCGTTTTTCTCAGGACAAAATGGCCAAAATGGAGGTCAAGACATCGCTTTTAGACGACATGATTGGGGTGGGAGATATGGTTCTTTTAGAGCCACTTGATGAAGATTCCTTCATCAATAACCTGAAGAAGCGCTTTGATCACAATGAAGTTTATGTGAGTATATGTTAAAAAATAACATCCTATGGGGAGCTATACTGTCATTCTTAAGATATGTGTTTATTTATAAGAATACACACAGACTGAGTGCCTGAACATTATCTATTGTATTAGGGATGTTTTAAACCATACTTGTGCTTTAGCCTTTCCTGTACTACATTCTTTGCATTTGATCTTCCCCATCTGGGATATTTTTCCTTTTTCTGTTTCTCCATTACACGACATGGGAGACCTGTGATTTTCATAAAGAACAGTTCCAGAACTGCTGCTGGCAGTAACTTTGATGCTCCTGTTGTCAGAGGGCACTGCAGTTATAAATAATTCATTTACAGGGAAGGCACTTCCAGGATGTTAGAGCGGGCTGAAGCAGAAACAATACATGCTCAGAATATGCTAAGGGTAACTTAAATATTGCCTGCTATCTTTGATTTGCAAAAAGGGTTGTGTTTATTACAATGGTTGGGTTTTAAACTAAATACAATGAGCTTGGATATATGTGGAAGTAATCAAAGTCTTCAGGCATATTAATCTCTGAGTGATGATCACAGGAGACATGTGAACTGGCAGTTGAAACACAAGGCAGGGAATGAAGAGACAAATGGTGATTCCAGTTAAGCCTTTCATTTCCTGCTTCATCTCTTTGTTCCACTTTTGCTAAAATGTGCACGGTATTGTGTCTGTTTTTTTGCTTAGGGTGTGTGAACTTAATGGTTTGGAGAGACTTTCCAAGGCTGCTGGTGAGCCTAAATATTTAACCAAAGTATATCTGTGATCTGCAAGTAATTGTGTCTGCAGCTTACTCAAATCAAATAGGTGTTCTGAACTTAATTATAATTTACCCTTCCTCCCTTTTTTAAGTTTTGGGGTGATTATATTTTTCATTCTTGCTGAGCATTTGAACCATGATGGTTTCATTATACTGGAGATTGGAAAGAAGGTATGGTAGGATCTGTGCTATTTTTGTTTGCTTCTTCTATCCCTTAGTGATAGTCTGTGCTTTTCTACCCCTGCTATTCACTGTCTGCCATGTCCTTCTTGTCAATTTTCTTGTTCAACCAGGCCTGCTCCCTTTTCTGGACACATTAGGTTGGTAATATACCTATTACTATACTCCTAAATGCTATTGTATGGTCTCCACTGATTGCTCCTTCAGGTTGTACTGGCAATTTAAATTAAACAATAAAATTAGATTAAGAAAAGACTCTCAGTATCCATGAAAAACTTGTTGAAGAAGAAACCAAAATGATCTTTATTTGTGGAGAGATTTTTTTCCTCAATGGTTAAAAAAATGAACCTTTTTGTTTTTACATTTCTGTTATACCTTTGAGAGTTACATTTGTGAAACTTTGCCTTGAATTTTCCTTGTTCCTTGAAAATGGGTTCTGTGCCCTATGGATAACCCTTGGATATTGATACAAACAAGTAGATATCAGACTTTTCTTTTCTGCTCTTTCATCTTGTTTCTGGCAAATCTTTCATTTTCAATAACTGCAGTGGCAGTCTCTTCTGGGATTCAGTTTTTTTTTTCCAGTCAGTGACTTATATGCTTAATATGTTCCACATCAGTTTTAGGGTTAATACTCTATTCCTAGTGCCTGCAGTAACAGTGGGTGATTCTGAATCATCCCATTCCATTCAACTCAAGAAAAAATGAAGGAAAAGAAAAGGAAAGAGCTGTTTGCCTGGAGATTAAAGGAGGCAGCAGCACCCAGCCCAATCTTTGGGTCATATTTGAAAGTTTTATTTAAAGCATTAAAGATGCAAACCTGTTCTGTGAGGGCACCCTGGACTGTGCAGTTTCTTACAAAGGATTGCTATAAATCTTATGCAAGTGGATTTCCCAAAGGGGGTTTTGGTTTCTTTTATTTTTTCCAGTCAACTGCTATGGATTTTGCTGTCAGCTACTATGGATTGCATTTAATTACATGTTTCTGCTTATTTCAGACTAGGTAGTTTTTTTTTTCTTGAAAGAAACTGAATGTTTTAATAGCAAATGGGTTTTCTATTTTGTTGTTATCTGCTGTTATGAGCTAGTTGACAATGTGTGTTCAAACACACATTTCTTTGAGATGGTGACATTGAATTATGTATTTCCCCCAGTTTCTGATTCTGCTGCACCTGGCACTGATGTGCGATTTAATTATCTGTATTATGTGCTTTGGTAGGTGATAGCAGGTGCCACTTTTCCCTAGCAATGTAGGATCCTTTGGCTTGCAGGTGGGAAAGTCTGTTTTTTCAAGGTCTTACAAGCTCTGTGTGTGAATCTAGAATATGAAGGCCAAATGATCTTTGCAAATATTAAAACATTCACTACATACAATGGTGGAAAAAAGAGATGTTCATGCCTGTGCCACATGCTGCTACCAAGTATGCAAGTTACTTGGCTTGTGATGCTGCATGGTTTTATTTACCAAATCACTTGAGGAATATTGTCTCCTCTCCATATCTGCTGGGTTTTGCCACCTTGCAAATTTTTTGCATGTTTTAGAAAATTTGTAAAACAGTAACAGTTGGAATGGTGCTCACTGTAACAACCACATTAATTTTCAAGTACAAACTCTTCTCTATCTTCTCCTTGCTGCTGCCACTCATGGCAACTACACTTTGCATTTCTGGTTTTAGACTCTGATAGGCACAATGGAGCCTCTGTTACACCTGCAAGTAGGGCTTGTTTTACCATGTAAAATCTGTAGTTTGCATCCAGGGGAAACCAAATTGCTCTACTGAAGGTCTGCTGCTGGTGCTTAACCAAGACTGCAGATTTCTGCTGCTCCAACAAGCTGCACAGAGAAATTGACCCCTCAGGATCCTTTCAGAGGGCAGTAGGAATGGATTTGTCCTTTAATGGCTGAGCTGTGGGCTCAAGTTCAGCCCTCGTGTCAGTATTCCACTGCAGGCATTGCCAGAAGTTGTGCTCAAGTTTAAAGAATAAAGTCAAGCTGCAGCAAACCAGGCTTACCCAGCATGGTTTTCTAAGCTGTTTCCTGCAGACTGAAGTCTCTGTCTGTGCTACACATATTAGTTTTTAAGAGGAGTTGCAGTTGTAACCTTCAGAAGGGTTTGTTGTGAGGAATGAGACCTGTAACATGGATAGCTTTGAAGACGCTGTGAGGCTGGCCAGGTGCTGCACGATGGTGTTAGCCAGTCTTGGTAGGTAAACTCACTAAGGAGACTTAGAGAGAGATGGGCACGAGATTTTTTAGTAAAGCCTGCTGTGACAGGATGAGGAATATTGGTTTTAAACTCAGAGGGTAGATTTAGACTAGATAATAAGCCAGACATTTTCTTTATGATGTGGATAGTAAAGCACTGTAATGGGCTGTCCAGAGAGGTGGTAGTTGCCTCATCCCTGGAAACATTCAAGATCACCATGGAGATGGATTCTGAGCAACCTGATCTAGTTGGAGATGTCCCTGCTCATTGCAGAGGGGATTGACTGGACTACAGACCTTTAAATATTCCTTCCAGCCCAAACTCTTCTGTGATTCTATGAAACGTGAGACTCAGATCGAGCCATCAGTGAACAATGCCAAACCTCTCCCCTCCCCATAGCCAAGGATGACAAGATAGTTGGGCTCATTCCACTAGAAGATTTTTTGCCTTTTCTAGTCTCTTTAACAGTTTTTATGTTCAGTGCTGAATATTTGATGTTGGAGATCCTAGTGCCAGCTCCATTTTCCCCTTTGAAACTCTAGATCATCTCCACCAGAGCTCCCTTTGCAGAAGCATTTAGCATTTAGCTCCGATGGCCCTTTTGTATCATCTCAGGCACTGTAAGCCCTTCAAGGACATTGGCAAAGTTTCATGCCATGGTGCAAACATGGCAATGAGCTCCCTCCTTAGAGTGAGGGAGCAGACTGTGGCCTGATTACCTGTTGTTCAATTTTATGTGTATTTGATGGAAAGTTTAATAGACTTGGGTGTTGTGTTACATACTAGAGCACAAAGCTGGAGGCTGTGCCTATAAAAATAAGCATGAAGGCTGGTGGAGCTGGAGTTAGGCCAAATATTCTACTAAAGACCATCAGATTCTGCAGTAATCTCATGCTGAGTGGCTTTGGGAGGGGGAGGGTTTGTTGGGTAACACGCATGTGTTAATTGGAAATGGGAATCTTAGAGTTTAGTCATGTCTGGAAATGTCTGAGGTATGTCTGACCAACAAAAATCTCATTAGAAAGCTGTAATTGTTTATTATATTGTTTTTGCAACTCTTAAACTTTACATTGATAAAATTTGCATTGCTGTTCCACAAAAGCTCTTTTCTGTAACTGTTGGTAACAAAAGCCCGTGGGAGTCTTTCGTTAACTTTACGAAGTAAAATGTGGCTCATGGGCAATGCATTAGCAAGTAGGAAAGAATCCCACAATGTTGATTATTTGAAGGTTTCAGGGAGCAGTTTGTGTGGTTAAAATGTGTGACCTGCAGACCGCATGGAAAACTTTAAATACATTCATAAAATTCAGTTGGTGTGTGATTGATGAATTTTTGACTTGTTCTGTTGAACTCCCTCTCTTAAGGTTTGTTTTTTTTTCTCTAAGTTGGCTGAAATATGCTCGCCCAATCCAATTCAGCAATTATTTTTCCTTTGCAGTTTGGGATGCTGACAAATGGGGAGGGGGCTATATCTGTCTATATATGCATTTGCAGTGACTCATGAATGGTAGAGATTTTGGGTAAAATGTAGTATTTGTATTGGTCTGAAACTTATTTCTATGCTGGGTTTGTTGCTTTGTGAGACACGTGGAAGTGTCAAGGGAGGTGTGAGGAGCCTGGAGGGGAGTGGAGCTGCGTAGGCTCACAGGAGTCAGCCTTTAGAGGTCAGATATGGCTTTATTCTGCTGCCCTGCACATTTTTCCCCACAGTTATGTTGTTTCTTGAAGTCTTCCCAAATTTGCAGAGGTCAACATTTTGTTCCTTACAAGAAAATGTTTGTTTGCTTTTTGTTCTTACAACAAAACAGAATCTTTCTCTGATGTCAGCGTTTAATTTGTATTTTCTGGTGCGTGGAGTTTGTGGGCTGCTTTGAGCAGCAGCAGTCTTATGTTACTGAACATTTGTTGTTTTATCACTGAAACATTAAATATTTGGCATTCCAGGGTAATAACTCTGTTTTATCTGTTTGAGGTACCATCCTTGTGGCTGCCTTCTGCTGGCATGGCTGTTGACATGTGCTTGTTCATAGACTGAGCTCCTTCCTGTTGATCTTAATTGCTTTAATATTTTAGGGTTAGCCTTTTTGGTTTTGACTTTCCAGTGTGTTTGTCTATGCTATGGATTCATCCCATTTTCAGCTACCTTAGATTATTTAGGACTTCACTGAATTGCTATCAAGCACAGTGGCTTTGTTCCTGCTGCACTCGTACCTGGTATTCCAGATGCTACATTTGCAAGAACAGGGTAGGGAACACATTTATGTGAATGAGACCAGTTGTCCTGGTCTGCATCAGCCTTGTGTAGCCATTCCATTGATCCCGTAAAGAAGAGCCTTGTGGGGCTGGGAAACACAGATGCAGCTTGCTGGGAAGGTCTCTGTGGTAGTAGTAACTCAGTGACTGTTGAAGTTCAATTTTATTCTCAGTTTCATTATGCTGATGCCAGCATGATCATGTTCACCTTTAAAATGTTGTTCTTGGGGCCAGGTGGGGTTTTTTGTTGGGTTTTGATGAGGGTCGTTGTCCCCTGTGGATTTTGGGTACGTCATAGCTGCGTGTGTGCTGGCTGGGGGCAGGACTGTGCTTTGCTGCTCCTGCAGCAACACCCCTGAGAGTCTTTCCCCCTGCCAGATCTGACCCTGCTCTCTTGTCCTTTCATGTGTTTACTTGTGTTCATCCAGCAAGTCCATCCTGGGCTGCTGGTCTCCCTTTGGGAGTTTGAGCAGTGGCAGGTGTGGTGGCCATCCAGCTTCTTGAAGGCAGGGTGGTTTGAGAGCTGGATCAGAGCAGCCATCCATCTGCCTGTGATGGGAGCCCAGGGGACCTGAGCTTCCTCCCATCTCCTTCTCTTCCTCCCTTGGGGAATGCCTGTGTCAATTTGAGCAATTTTCCCATCAGTGCCTCAACAGTTTTGCCCTTTGAGGGAAGCTACTGAGTTGTAGTAATAATATTGTTGCAGCTGCCACAGGCTAGGACCTTGAAGCCTGCTGCTTCTTCAGATGTGAAGAAAGGCTTCTGTGCCCAAGGCACATCTTTTCTGTGATAGCTTGTGGCCGAAGAAGTATTCTGCCTCCCTGCAAATCTTGCCTTGCTTTGTTATCTAGATAAAAATCCTGTGGGTCCTCTGGCCCTTCACATCAGCCTGCTACAGCAAAACAAACTTTATAACTTGCCCAGAGTCGGGAGTAAAGATTTTCACAGCAGGTTGGCTGCTTTTTACCTTGAAGGGCTTTGTGGGAGGAGAGTTATTTATCTCAAGGCAGTGCTTTGTTTCCCTTCTTTTTTGTACAGCTCCCACGATGCAGAGCCTCGTGTTTGAGGCACTGCTTGGAGGGCTCCATGCAGCATTTGCATGAGGGAGTAAGAAAACAGTCATAAGGATCAGAGAAAACTGAATGCATTTGGTGGGCTGTGTGTAGGGGTCTTCTCCTCCCCTACACATTCCTTCTTCTTTGCCTCTGATGTGATACTTTGAAAAAAAGAGAGGAGAAAGTGTAGAAAATGCCTCCAGTTACAGTGTTAGCTTTGCCTCAAAATATTGTGTGTTTCTTCCCTAAGGTGATGATGACATCTAGGGCATTTATTGATGGTTTCAGTGCATGTTATATGGAACCAAAACACTGAAAGATTAATGAAGGACTGACCAATGAAGAAATAAAAGCAAAAATGTCCAAGGGCTGTAAAAACATGGCTTTCACCCTGAAGAGCATAGGATAGCCTTGGCTGCAACAGGGCAGAAAGTTCCCCTTCTCTCCCCCCACCTTTCATTCATACAGAAATAATGGAACATTTTGGAATGAGTGCTCTCACTAATGTTTTCACCAGTGGTTTCTTGGCACAGACATATCCAATCTCCAGCTACTGTTTGCTTGTGAAAACAAGTCTTTCTCTTTTGAAAAGTGGGCAAGCACTGATGTTTGGGGGTGCTTAAACACTGTCTTGAAATTCCTCATGTCACCTTTGAGTTGACTTCTTCATTGCTTATTTTCAGGTTTTGCCTGTGTTTGTATCCTGTGTATGGACTCTTGTTTGTATAAATCATTCCCGTGTAGAGAGGAGATGAGCAAAGAGGATTAGCCTGCTTCATTAACAACAGCACTGGAGTCTGTCACGATGATATTGAGGTTAGCAGCAATGCTCACTGAGCAGGGCAGAGATTTCTGTGCCCTCAAGAAGCTCAGCAGTGAAACCCGATCATCTGCGCTCGCGCATCCACTCCGCGTACCCGCTCCGACTTGCAGTGTGGGTGTCTTCTGGCACATGAGCTGCTCTTACTCCAGGGCTTGGATCTCAAACAGCTTGCAGTGCACTTAAGGGCTTGATCCTGGCCACTGCTGGCTGCCCACAGCTTGTCCAGGCTGCTGCTGCTTGCACAGTGGCTTGCAGGATCAAGCCCATATTGAAGAACATTTTAGTAGTGTGGTTATCCTCTTTGACTTAGGTTACCTGTGTTGTCGTTATTTGCTCTGGGATGCAAATGTTGGCTTCTGCCTTTGTGTGACCTCTTTGAGCTTTCTTTCTTGAATCATTATATCAGCCATTAATGTACTTTGTACAGGACTGTTGTCTCCTCACTTTCTTATTTTCCTTGATTGTTTTTCCCTTCTCTTCCCTTCAGGACCTCATCCACTGCTCTTCTGGGTAGGTTTTTTAACAGCCTTTACTGTCCCATGCAGGTTTTACAAGGCTGCTTGTCCTTGTTAATAACTGCATTAAGCACATAGAATAGTTTACCAGGACTGGGTTTTTTTTCCTATTACAACATACAGACTTTGCCCACTGTATTTCTGGGACTAAAATGCTGTTTCTGGGAAGGTGGGCTTGAGCAAGAGGGTTTTCATCATCATGGAGAATAGTCTGTGTTTGTTCAGCAGTCCAGTGATGTATCCAGTGATATATTTCCCTGCTCAAGCTCCCAGCTCACTGAAGCACAAGCAGTGTTGGCCCAGGATTGCCTCAACCTGAAGTGCAGCTGCTCAGCTTGGATCACAGGTGGGGTTTATTTTGTGTGTGCTGCTGTGGAACGGTGCCGGCAAACCCTGGAGTGTTACAGGATGAAATCCACGTCTGTTTGTTTGTTTGTCTTTTTCAAGTACCCTGCCCATCCCTCTCCACCAAGCAATACCATTGCCATACACAGGAATGGAGTAAATCAAAGCCCCAGAAACAGCAATGGGCTCAGGTTCTTTTGCTTTTAGTCTTGATGTTGCTCTCTTCCTTACTCTTTTCAAACATCAACTCTTGCAACTTTGTGCTTACAACCTGAAAAAACACAGTGGACCAGAGGCAAAGTGCATTTAGCTATTTTGTTATGACCAAGCACAATGTAAAACAAATTTGAGCTCACAGCATGATTGTTCAAATAATAGGTGATATTTTAATACATTACTGATCTATCTGGTAATGCTTGTTAAAATGGGAAACTTCGTTATAGAGTAAAGTTGTAGTTTTAAATTTGCCTGGTTCTGTTTGAGATTGAGACAGCTGAAAACACTTAGAACATGTAAGTACAGGCTTCCTCTGCCATCTCCTTGGCCTCAGCTGTTCTGAACATGCAGTGGCACACATGCTTATGAGTTGGCAAGATCCACAACTGCAGTAGGTCAGGCAAATACAAACGAATATGGGTATTACATTAGAAAGATATTTTTCATGTGTCACATTAAAAAAAAAAACACCTGAAAACCAAAACACAGCTGTCCTCCATGCCAATGAAAACAGTGCTGGGCAAGCCTTGGTTTTGGATTAATTCTAATAAAACCTAGTCACACTTTTCTTTGATCTACTTTGTCTCCCATTTCAATGAATCGTTTTGGAGGCAAGATCTGAAACTCTTCAAAGAGCTAGGAACCAAATGATTATTTAAGCATAGCCATTACTAAAGGAATGTGTATTATGTATATCTGGAGTTTTAAAATTGGCCTGCATAAATGGAAGAATCCAAGCTAGCAATCTTATTTTACTAAAATTTCTTTGCTTTCTATTTCTGTGCTCCAAAGTTTAACAAATTAAATAAATAGAGAGAAACCTTGGTGCCCCCTGGGAATTAGTGCAATTGCCAGGTACATTTGCACTTGGGGCATTTTACAGCAGGACTGACTTGTGTGCAGCAGCAATTTCTCTGGGCTGCTACAGGCTACAAGAGGTAAGAAGCAGTGGGTTTGATTTTAGCAGAGCTGACAAAAGGGATGTAGGCTACAATTCCAAAAGGCTTGCCACAAATCCGAGTAGATGTTGAATGATTTTAACCTCTGCAGAAGGTTGCTTTGCAGAGATTGCCACAGATCCAGAAAAGCTTTTAAGGATACAGAGAGGGCTTTTACAGCAGCCCCAGTTGGATGTGCTGTGCTGCTGCCTCAACTGATGTCAGCAGTGTTCCCTGGCTTCTGCAGATGCAATCTCCTCTCTTCTGGCCCTTGGGGCACGGCAAGTCTAACTTTGACAGGAGGAAAAACAGCTTTATTAATATACTGTGTCCCAGGGTGTGAAATATTCTCCGTTAGTTGTACTAGCGCTCTTCCAAAGGATGCCCTTCTTGGGCTGGCCTGCACTGCCTCTATCCTGTGTATCAGATTTCACTGTGACCCTGGCAGCAGAGGTGTTTGGGGACCTTTCACTGGGCTCACTGAAAGGTTTCTGCAGCTTCTCAGCTGGAAATGTCCAGTTTATAGCAATAGCTTTCCCTAACCTTTGACTGGGAAGAGGCTGCTGCCTGTGCATTTCTCACAAGCAGCAAGAGCCTTGTTATCATCTTGCTGTTTGAGGCTTTTTCTTAAGCCACTCTGCTTGGGTGAGGAAGGCTCAGAAGGCCTTGCATGGTCCCTGTAAACTTGGAGTAGCACTGATATCTTCCCCCAAGTGGTTACATTGGCTTCCAGTCCTAGGGGGAGAAAGTGGGACATCAAAGAGTTGTGGTCATTGCATCTGGACCAGTATTTAGAAGTGATGTGTAACAAACATTAGCAGCTTTTCCAGTTGAATTGGAGTTTGGAATTTTCTTCCTGCTTGAGGTGTTAAACCCTTATCTGAAGAGGAATGAGTTGTATGTGTTGTTTTGGTGGAGAATGCAGAGTGTGAAATTTGAATGCTCTGTTCTGAAGCAGTGTTGATGTGCCACATGAGAGATGCACTGAGAAATGATTGAGTGAGGGTCCTTTTGCTTTGTGTTCTGAGCAAAACCTCACAGAATCCATCTCTGTGAGTTTCAATAATGTAGAAATTGTGAGGAAGGAGTATTATCAGGAGTCTAGTTAGCAAAACTCCAGGAGGCAGCAGATCTCATCCAAACCTCCATAAGGAGACCATGTCAAACCAAGAAAGAAATCAAATCTCCTGGCTGTATTCTGTGCATCCATCATCATGAGGCCACTCTTTTTTCATTTTTGACCTTAAGCAGGGAAATTCAAGAATCTCTTTTGTCCCTGGGGTGCTGTGGTATGGTCTCCCACTACTCTTGGGCGTTCTGCTTTCAGCACTGGAATGTTCCTGTGCTTGTCGCTCGCTGGAGGATTTAAGCCATTTATTTTGTTTGTTTATAATAGAGCTCTGGTGGGAAGACAGATGTTATGTGGGAAAGCTATTTTCCGGATCTGCTTATCCCTGTTATGTGCAATCTCACAGACCACCAGGAGCAAGTAGCTATTAGGCATCAGCTTTGAGAGATTGGCATTTTCAGAAGAGGAAATGTATTAGTTCTTGTAAGCAGCTTTGCAACAAACCCAATGACTTCTTGGCACACTTTGGCTTGGTGTTTAAAATGGATTGGAGTATGTCTTTGTTTCAATATAGCCATTTGACCTTTTGAAATATTAGTATTTTAGGAAATGGCCTGTATTTGTTCATATCTGGCAGCAAAGAGCAGACTTGAATTCCCAAAATACATTGTCTAAGCAGCACTTAGCTACGAAGACATGGTTCTAAATAAATCTCATTTAAATGCCCGTGTTCAAAATGAAAAATCAAGGTTTTCACTTTCAGTAATCTTTCTTTATCTTAAAGTCCCAGGGTGCTTCAAGGAACTTAGCAATTAAATTGTATGCTATTATGATAGCAGAATAGGGACAAGCCTTTGTGTTCCAAAGAATTCATGTTTCAAAATATAATGTTTGAGATTTGGCCTTCATCTCTTTTCTGATAGTTTACAGCACTGGTTTCACAACAGGCTGAGCTCACAAATTCCTAAGATTTAAGAGGAAACAATTTATTATTGTTTTATCAGAAAAGAGTCCTAATTGGGCTATCTGTGCACTTGGGAAGACTAGAAAGCTTCTTAGTCTTGGGCATCTGTTAGTCTTGCCAGGAATCTGTAGACTTCCAAATTGCCAAGGCCACATGTATTGAGAGAGAGCAAAGTAAACACTGTAGAAAGGCAATTTTAGCATTTCCATCTTGTTCAGCCAAAGAGATTAGACATAGCTGGAAAATAATTTCTTCCATAGGGGGAGGATGACCCCAAAACTAGAACAATTTTTTTCTTTATTTGAAGAACATTTACATAAGCACACACTGTGGTGTGTGCTTGAAAAGAGCAAAACTCTTAATTTTTTGGCTGCTTCTGATCCATCCCAGGAATAGGAAACAGTAAAGGATGAGATTTGAGAGTCTCTGGAGGCCTCATGCCACTTGTTTCATCACTGCAGTCTGGTTTATGCCACTCAGTTTGGGACAGGAGATGCCATGTGAGTTCACAGCTCGCCTGTGCATATCTGTGCAATGGAAAATGGGAAATATTCCTCTCCTTGCTTTCTGCTTAGGACCAGATTGAGTAGCATTTAGCAGGAAATTGCTTTAGGCATGGAAGTTAGATCTGGAAGGGTTGCAACAATTAATATTTTTCATTTCTTATTTCAGCCCTGGCCATATTTGGGTGCTCTACTGAACATGCTTGCTCAGTAGCTTGGGCTCCTCATGCCTCTTTCCATTTCGAAGTACAAATTACAGTATTTTCTCTAAAAAGTGTTGTGGGGAAAAATCCAAATACTGATTGTCAGGTGCTGAGATATCAGCACAGAAGCCCTTTAGAATCATAGCACATTAAAAAAAACAAAAAACTATTCTTGTTTTTTTTCCCCTTCTGTAGTTCTGCAAATGTAATCCAAGTAATGGGAACCTGTGGCTTTGTGTAGAGCATATACACCTCCCAGGGAGCACTGGTTACTGGAAAAACCATGTTTCATCAGGTGTTGTTTATTTGTTTCACAGCTGTGGAAAGAGATACCAAACACTTGGGGTTTTTATTAATCTTTGGTCAGTACCTGCAGGCAGGGTGGAATGGGGTTTTGGCATTTTTTGCCACTCAGTGTATTTGAGTGCAGCCCTTGGAGCTGGAGGGTGGCACAGAAGGCTGTGGGATATCTGACAGTAGGCTTAAGGATTCAAGGTAATGGTGTCATGAGCAGACATGGGAGTCATGGTGTGCAGAATTGATCTTCCTTGAGCCCACCAGTGCATGGGATCTACAGAGTGGAACAACACATTTCTCCCTTTGCTTCCCAAGGGTGATAGGGAGTACATTTAGAATCTGGAAATAAAAATTGCACTTCACATCTGTTGAGGATCCATGGCAATAACCTGTCCAAGGCTGTTCCCCCTCTGGCTTCTTCTGTGCCTGAGGCTTTGACAAGGTGACATAAGGCTCCTCCTTGGGAAGAGGGGCACAGTCCAGTGCCAGCCTTGCCCTTTGGGGTTTGGCGTGAGTGGCCAAGGGCTGCAGCAAAGCTCGTGTGACATTTGCCATGCAGATGGAGTCAGTTCTTCGTGAACATCTGTGTCCTTCGGCCCTTCCCTCCCCCAGCTGAATTAGTCACAGAAATATAGTATGATTGGGCTTTCTTTTAGAAAATGTTCATAAGAGGCTTTCGGTTATGAGGAAATAGCTACTTGGGACCCAACAGAGAGAGTATCTAAAAGGTGTTTTGGAAAGTATGAACATATTTATTCATTGCTACAATTAGGCCTTTTTCTTTGCTTGTTTCCACAAAATTATGAAGTGGGCAAATCATATGTAAGCAGCAAAAGTATGTCAAAAAGAAAACCCCACAATAATTTTCTCTTTTCCTTTAACAGACATACATTGGCAGCGTGGTAATATCAATAAACCCCTACAGATCTCTCCCCATTTATACTCCAGAGAAAGTGGAAGAATACAGAAACCGAAACTTTTATGAACTCAGTCCTCACATGTAAGTACAGTAAAGAAATTTTAGTTTTCATTCTCTCTGGGAACAGATGGTACCAGCTGTCTCTCTCCTCAAAAGATCTGTTGATTGAAGCAACCAAAATGAAAATCACACCACCACTCCCCCAAAACGAATTTTTATTAGCTCAGCCATATTTTAAAGTGAAGTTAAAATGAGTTTCCCTTTTTCTTTCATGCACTTAGGCCCTGGTATGTGCATTTCAGAGCATTCCTCCCTAACCGTTAGCAGTAGCCAGTATTACAGCACTGTGAAGTAAGAGGTCTGTTTTCAAGGAAATCTGTTTCTTTCAAAGTCCAGATGCCTACTTGGGAAGCCTCGAGGTGTTAAATATGTTTGAATCATATAGTGGTGCTTTTGATATCTGAAACTCTTAATTTATCTTTGTGCAATGCAGAAAAAAAAACCAAACAACCCTCTCATGATGAATGCAGAAACGTGTTGGATGTGTCTGAATGGTAACTGTAGGAAAATTAAAGCTGTGCTGGCTGGAAATGAGCCCATTCACAAAGGACAGCCAGAGCACCCTAAGTGCATAATGCAAACTTTAAGACTAAAATAGGATGAATAATAGGACAAGGTGCTGTTTGCAGGTGTGGGCGAGAGTAAGGTACGTGGTCTTCAAGCTCTGCATGTTGCAGGAATCATTTTACCTTGCCAGTTTTAGAGGTGAGGCTGGAGCCTGCTGTTCCTCCCCTCAGTGTGACACTGGGAAGTGTTTCCAGCTGTTTGTGAGGCTGCACCTGACCCTTCAGCCACAAATCCAGGAGAGTGACTGGGTCAATCAGTGGTCAGATAAGTGTCTAAACAGGGCCATACATTTATACATCTTCCTTCAGTGGTAACTTTTTGATTAAATGAAAATTGTGTGCAAAGTGTTCTGCAAGTTATTTAGTTAACTGATTATTTTTTTGCCTTAACACTTCATCTGTCACTCTCCCAGAAGTGTAGTCTGAAATGCAAACAGCCCAATAATCAGATCAAATAAACTTCTGGTAGTTCTTGGACCTCTTGGTTCTGAACTCTGGCTAAATCCAGGCTTTCTTTCTTCACTGTTTTGTTTAGCAAGCCAAATTGCTTGCTAAATTGACACAGTTCCTTGCTAAAAGAACTTTCTGCTCTGCTAATTTTGCTCAGCTGCATGAAATTTGCTGTCAAATGATGGAGTATTTTAAAAATAAAACCTGTGAGTTAAAGTTTGTATGACATTCTGAAAGTCAGTGTATGTACTTGGTTACACCTTGAATCAAGTACATACTAATATATTGATCTCCACATTTTTCTGTCTCTCTTGAGAAATGGTTTTTCAGAACAGAAATGGTCAAGAGTCATTCTTGTGTGTATTATGAGAGGCTGAACTTGGTAGAAAAGTATTTCATAAACATCATTCACCACTAATGACAATAATTGTATGGTCAGGTTCCCACCTCACAACCAGGACTTCTGGAGCCCAAACACTAGAAATCTACTTTAAGAGCAAGAGACTGAAGTGAGAAAATATTGACTTTTAATTTTTGTCATGAGGTCTCAATTACTTGATAGTAATAGGTTTTCCTTGCAAGTTTGGATAGATTACCTAGTCAAGAAAAGTGTAGGCCTAATTTGTTTTGGACAGATATGATCTCTTCACAAATTTTCTTTGTTTTGTATTGCTTTTGTGTGAGACTTTTGTCTTCTGACACCTAAGTGTCAGAAGTGGACAAAGTATCTTTAAAAATAAAGGATTAGGAAATAATCTTTGTTTCTATTACTGATACATAATTTTCAAACTGTAGAAATATAAAATGATATTTCTTCATGGTGACCTTGCTTCCCTTCCCACCTGTCGCTAGATGCTTATGGGAGTTGCAGAATCAAGAGAGTCTCTTTTGGCCATGCTAAAAATGGTAAAATTCTCACCATCTTCAAGAGATATTTGGGCAGCACTGTAGGTGTATAAAATAAGTGCTATGTAGGCTGCCTTATGGCATCTCTGGCAAGCCTAAACCACTTTTGATCCCCCTTGTGCTGTACCTAAGGATTTGTGCCAGTCCAGTTGTCCACTGTGCAAACATGGAGCTGGTCCTTGGTTGACAGATCCTGAGTGGAGCTGTCAGGGTGGCTTGGAGCAGGCCTGGGCTATTCACTATGCTTGTCACCTGTTGGACAGGACAGACTGAGGGCTGACAGACTTGGGGACGGAGCTGGCATCATCCCACCCTTGGAGCTTGCAGCTAATTCTAGGGTTGGCTGCTCTGGCAGCAGTGGGTCACTGCTAAAAGCAGGGTTCAGGCGTGTCTAGGGAGGCTGCACTTCCTCAGAGGCCTTGCAATCTTCAAGGTGGTTCTTTTTTAGCTGCTCAGGAACTTTAATGAGGAGATGCTGGGAGACAAATTGCAATTTGTGGTGTTTGTTCTGCCATGGGGGTGAAAAACCCCCACTGATTTGTGGAAATGTGCATACTTAGTTTTCTTTGATGTGTAAATCTCTGTTGAGCCATGGACTCTTCTGAAGAATTGATTGTGGGTAAGACCGCTGGGAAATACTTTTGGCCTCTATTGTGATCCTGAGCAAAGCTAAATTCTTGATTGTTTAAAAGGAAACTAATGCATCCAACCTAGAAAGTGTGTCTAGAAATAAAATTAGATATATTGTGTTCCTTATTTCAACATCTTTTTTGTCTAAATAATGTAACTTTGGTACTAATGCTAGCTAGAAAAATGCAAACAATTAATTAAAACAAGATTTCTAGCAGTGGTTTGGTTGGAGATTGCTATAGAAACCAGGTCAGTATGGCACCAGAACTCTTCCATCTCCTGTTGGTGTAACAACTCAAATTCTCCAATGTCTGCTGTTTTGGAGAGAACATTCAGGTTTGGGAGGCCCAGGATTTAAGTGTCAGCATCTCTAGAGCAATCTCCCATGGATGTTCCACAGGGACAGCTCTGTGTGGAAGCTCCTGGAGAACCAAAATAATGTTTTATTGCTTTTCCAGGAGTTTTGTGTGAGCTTCTGTCTGGGCCGGAAGTACCTGTGTGTGCCTCAGTGTGATGGGTAAAAGGAGGGTGTGCTTGAGAATGTCAGCTGTCCCAGGTAAAGAGCAGGCTTGGCCAGCACAGGGAAACAGAAGGAAAAAGAGAAGTATATAATGACAGGAAAGAAATCCATACCTGTGGATTTCCTGCTGTGTGTGATCACTGGAGGAAATACACTTTAGGGGGTGAAAAATCTGTTCAGGTGTTTTGTTAGCCCTAATCTGAGAGAGGAGGGAGGGAACACCTCGTCCTCTGTTCTGTGTTTCCTCAAGAGCGTCTGTGAGAGTGACTGATGCTTTCAGTGACGCCAGTTAACACTTAATTGCAGGGCTTGGACAGGTTTGTTTTTCTGTAGATTTTTTTTTTAAATGATCTCTGGAAACCAGAGCAGGGTCAGAGTCACACTTTGAATGGGCAGCCAAACTGAATTGCTCAGAGAAAGTTTCTGGTCAGGTGATTTTGGATAGCGTTATAGCTGATAAAAATTTGATCCAAGAGGGTTTTGTTTTAATAGTTCATTCCTCCCTGAGTGCACTACTGTTGTTGTGGCACCGTGTAATGGAAGTGTTATTTTTCTAGGTCTCCTGGAATGCTATGTTTTCGCAGTCTGTGGCTATTTGCATAGGTGTATAATAGGAAGTTTACCAAGCTTTTTAATTGCTGGCTTGTTGTTTTTGTTTTAATGTTGTTAATCTTGCTGGTTTTGTCTTTATCTGCAAGGCAGGATCAAACTTGTCTCTGACTTGGCAGGGCAGAGTATGACATTTCAGTGTTCAAACAGTTTGCTGCTTGATTTGTGCAGTTCTTACACTTCTGTTCTGCTCTCTCAGTTGATGTAATTACTCTTTCAGTTGATGTAATTGCTGCTTTGCTTACCTTGTGGCTGAGCTAGTCATGAGAGCAAACCAAGCTGTCTATCCTGGTATTTTACATCGATTTTCCCTGGTGACAAAGGCAGCTGCTGGCATCTTTGAAGTGAATGCAGTGGGAAATCAAATAGATTATCATCCCACATATTTGTAACCACCATGCTCTATCACTTCCCTAACAGTAACAGATTGGCAGTAAGGGGTTGGAGAGTGGGTGCTTTCTTGAATTTTCTGTTTTAACCTTGTCTCCTGGCTACTGGCAGCTCTCTGTCCCTGGCAAGGAAGGTGGCACGTGGCTTTTGGCTCCCCTTTATGGTCTGAGGTGCCCTACCTGCATGTTCTGAAAAAAATACAGATTATTTTAACTTGAGGGACAAAGTAAAAGTGGCAGCTGTATTGCTAATGGCCAGCTGCATTCAAATAAGATTTTGGTCACTCTGCATTTTTTTAGGCTGTGCACTGAAGTGTTTAGAGCGACATTAGAAATCTGGAGGTGGCTTTTATCAGACCCTTACTGAATTCAATGTAGGCAATTTGCAGTATATTTTATTTACTTATTATTGATTCTTTTAAATCAACATTTCTGAATAGTTTTGCATGTAAAACTTTCAAATTAAGACTTAAATTTATGCAGGCAACTCTAGAAAACCTGCTTGCTTTTATATGGGATACAAGCCCAAATACACCAATGTGATACCTGATAAAATGCAATAATGAGGAATGTTTTTATGTTTCTCATTTACATTATTGTCATGTAGATAATTATTGGGATTAATCATTATCCTGTGGATATCTGCAGTTACTCTGACAATGGATACAATTTGCTGTTCGCTTTTCAGCTTTTGAGCTGATGTAAATGCTGAATATAGAAGTTAGATTTTTGCTTCTAGGGCTTGATTTTTTTTGGTTTTTTGGGTTTTTTTTTTTTTTTTTGCTGGTGTTAAAGGATCGGATGTCTTCAGGAACACCAAGACTTCAGAAAAAGACTCTTTTTCTTCTATGATGTAAAGCAAATATTTTTGTCTAGAGGGTGTGATAAAGCTTCAGCCGTGAAGGATAGTTTTTACCTGTATGTAAAAGTAGGCTTTTACCCATAGGTAGCAGAGTGGTAAGATGCATAGTAGCTGTCTTGAAGAAGTTGGTGGTGGGATGGGAGGCTGTGACATAGTTAAGTGTCCTTCATTGCCCCAGTGTTTATTTCAACATTTCTGTTTCAGTTTGTACTTTCCTAATCTTAATTTTCTTTCTTTTTCTTTTTTTTCCTTCTTTTCTAACCACCCCACTGTGGTTTTCCTCACCTTACAGTATCCGATTTTACAGACGTTTTGTTCTTACTCCTAATAATTCCTGACTTCTCCAGAGACTTGGTCTTTGGACTTGTTCATCAGCACAGTTCTGCTCTCAGAAGAGATGTATGGCTGAGGGAAGCTGCTCACTTCAGAGGTTAGCTGCCATAATTGACCACTGGGCAGGGAGGGAACATCTGTGACTGGTGGAAATCATAAATAGCACTTAGAGAGGACTGTGAGTACCTAATTGTTAAACCCATGCTTGGAGGGAATTGAAAGAAGAAGAGGGGGTGGAGTGTACAGAGAGAACCTTGAAGTCTTTTTTTGGTAGGGGTGAGACTTACTATTCTCGTAACCTCTGTAGGGAGGCAGAGCTGGATGTGGTGAGCCCATGAATGTAAGTCCCTCAAGCATAGAGGTGAAAGGGGGATGATGAAACATCAGATGTGCTTCAAGAGCCAGAAGGACTTCATGCCTGAGAAGAGCCTCTTCTATTGCAATGTTCTCTCACACCAGTCATGGCGTGCAGTTTCCTACATTTTACACTTGGCTGGAGACCTCAGAAGTCCTTCTGAGGAAACAAGGGTTTTGAGGAAGGCAGTTGTGATGTGGCCACACTGAAGTGAATGACCTCTGAGGAGGCATTTTGCCAGTTTATAGGCTCAGGGTATAAAGCAGGGTTTCTTCCACATGCAACAACTAATTTATCTTTTCCTGAAATTTGAGCAGGGCTGTTTTAGTGGGTTTGAATAGCTCATATTGCAGCCATCTCGCCCCATGCTCCAGAGTTGCATACAGTCTTATTGACAAGAACAGTATTTGCTTGTTTGCTGCTGATTTTAGATTGCATGAAATTTTCTAATAATGGAGAATAATATAGGAACTGATTTATGGCAGGATGTGCGGTTGTAAGGCAGCTCCAGAAATGCACCCAACACCCAAGGAGTATAAACAGCCTAAAAAAGCAGTGTATATATGAATATTGTGCTCTATTTCAATTTCCAGAATATTCTGGAGTGACATTTAGACTGGATTCCAAAGTTTGGTGGAACGAGCCTTTCTGTTGGCCCTCTAAGTAGCTCAGTCTAAATTAAGAAATGAAAAGGCCCTTTAAATTCTTTTTTGCATGGCCCTGGTGCTGTCATTGTGCTGTTGGTGTCCAGGCCATGGGATGTCCAGGATGGGAACAGACACTGCCATGGAGCAGCAGAGCTCTGTGCAGGTGGGCTGGGGCTGACAGGGCTCCTTGCACACAGCCTGCATGGAGCCAGCCTGGATTTCTGTGCTCTTGTGGCATTTAAACACTTCCCAGCCTAGGAAGGAGTATATATAGAGACCTCAGGGGCTATAAAAAGCATCAAGGCAAAACTGCCTCCCAAAATACCCCAGAAGATGGAGAGTGCTGGCTGCCTGTGGTCCCACCCTCCCTCATCTCCCAGAAGCTGCAGCAGTGTATTCTGCCGTGACAAAAGCATTCAGAAGCACCAGTTCTGCTGGCACACAAACCCTCTGAGTGTCCCCAGCCACAGCAGCTGGCAGTGCTGTCACTCACAGCTCCTGAGTGCCCCTGCCAGAGGCCCCTCTCTGGGCAGGACCCACCTGGCTCCAGGAGAGCCTGCTCGTCCATCAGGGTCTCCTTTGGAGAGCTGTGTGTGCTCCCAGCCAGCCCTCACGTGGGCTCCTTGAGGAAGAGGAATGCAACAATTTGGGTACCTTTAAAACACTGTGAGTGTTCAAGGAAAACACTTAACTTGAGATCTGTTCCAGATGCTTCTGTAGCTCTATAGTTGTTGTCATGGTGTACAAAGGAAAATAATCTTGGAGCATCCCTCATGAATTAACTGCTGGCTTAGAGCCCCAAGAAAATAACTTTGTTTTTGGAACTGTTTTCAAATATTTACTTGTACCCCTGTACACAACATACTTCACATTTGACTTCAGTCATGTTGGGGATGGAGAGTCAAATGTTTTTGGTTATCTGTGGCAATCTCTCCCTCTTCATTTTTTTTTTTCCCTTGCATGTGAGTGTATCTGTAATAGTCTATGTTTATTTGTAAGCACAGAAGAGTTTGGAACTCAGCGAGATTATTAGACCAAAGATAATTAAGAAAAAAGGCAAAAAAAAAAGTGCCTGAATATAAGCTGGGGATGTGTGTAAATGCTTCAGCAGACTAAACTAATGGTAACTTTTTTGCCAGATCCCATTTCTCTCATTTTCCTGGAACTAGATTTTTCTGTCTAGAATTTATATTATGCCATTGATATTTTTGGGACATAAAATACCAAGATATTTTGAAACTAATTCACGTTGTCACATGAAGTAGAATGTTCAATAGCTTCATTTTTCCTTTCATTAGAATGTTGGGACTTTTTGCACAGTGAAAATAATGAGTTATACTTAAAAAAGGAGAAAACTACTGTGTTTCCTTTCTTAAATGCAGTCTGAAAAGTGAGGACAGGTAGAGGCCCTGTCAAAAAGGAGACAAATCCCATTTTATGCACTGTGTATACATGGACCAGAATTTTCATTATGCCTTTCCTGCACTGGCAGCCTGCTACTCTCTTTAAGATCTGGGATTTCAGAGTGCAAGTAAGAACAGCTGTTGTTCTTTCATTGGAAGTGTCTCATTGTGTTTAATGGTTGTCTTTTTTTCTTCTTTTTTTTCTTTCCTTTAAGCAATTTAGAGCCCACTAGAAAATGCCCATCTGCTCTGCTAGGAGCCTTTGTTGTGATTTTTGATACAACATCAACAAGGTTGATGTTTAAAGCCTTAAAGAAACACTAGTAAAATTTCAGGTATTGTACCACTGTTAACAGCAGATCATTGCCCATTCAATCTCTTTTCACCAGGAGCATTATGCAAAAGCCTTTTATTCAGCTCTGGGTACAGCATGGTTAATGTAGTTTGGGTTATTAAGGATAAACTTTTTCATGTTAGGAATCAGGAAATACAGTCTTAATATTTACAGTCTAGCACACTGAATAATCTTGTACTTATGTTTTGAATAGATAAGAGAGCTGGGACTCGGGTTTACAAACAAAGGTCTGAACTACAAAGACAGTGTAATTGTGGTCATTTCAGTGAATTAGTTTAAATCTGCATTTTCCTTCCATACAGTTTCCATTTTACATACTGCAGAAATGATTTTTAGTTGCTAAACCTTGTGGAGTTCAAGCTGCAACTGGTCTTAATTACTCCAAGATGATTTTTAGTGAGGATGTAGTGAGGATGAGAACAAATATGTGCAGTTGACATCCTCCTTGAGCATCAGCATTCCAACCAAGGACGTAGATGCAGTAAATTGTTACTGGAAATAGTCCACATGGGCTGAATTGGAGCCTCATGTTTGATCAGTCTGAAGGAGGCTTTTCACTTCTTGCTCTGACCATTCATAGAAATATAATTTTGGACATATGTCCACAAATCTCATTCACAAACTTGAGCAAATGGCATTTAACAGACTAGATAGACATGTTAGCTCAATGTTGTACCTGAGCTAACAAGCTCTCAGGAGCTCAGATAAGCTCCAGTGCCTACTTTGCCCAGGGGTTCATGGCAGGGATTTTATTTGGAAAAGAGAGCTGGGAGGCAGAAATTAAGTTGTGTAAGCCTTCTTAACTTCTTAACAAACTACTTGGATTGTTAGGAGAACTTAAGAGTTATTTGCAAAATCCAAAAGGATTCAGTAACACCTCTGAGCAGAGTAGCAGCATAACTATGTAATTACATAGTGTTGACATTGCCTTTCAGATGTTTTCCAGATAAGTGAATTACTTTTATTTGCAGTTCTGTCACTGTTGTCTCTGATAAACCTGTGGGCAGCTGCATTCTAGCCTTTGTTACAGACCCTGGATTTCAAATCTGGTGATTGGCAGCTCAGTTTAGGTTACAAACAGCTCTGAGGATGTGGGAATACTCCTACTGCCCCTCTGCATCCAGCTCTGGGCTCCCAGCACAGCAAGGACAGGAACCTGATGGAAAGACTCCAGGTGATCAGAGGGATGGAGCACCTCTGCTGGGAGGAAAGGCTGAGAGATTTGGGATTGTTCAGCCTGAGGAAGAGAAGGCTTTGGGGTGACAGAATTACAGCCTTTCTGAAGGGAGCCCACCGCAAAGGGGGACAGAGGGACTTTGGGCAAGAGCATGAGGTGACTGGCTTCAGGCTGAGGGTAGGTTTGGGTTGGATATCAGGGAGAAATTCTTTACTGAGAGGGTGGTGAGAGACTGGAACTGTTGCCCAGAGAAGCTGTGGCTGCCCCATCCCTGGAAATGTTCAGGACCATGCTGGATGGAGTTTGGAGCAACCTGGTCTAGCAAAGGTATCCCTGCCCATGGCAGGGAGGTTGGAACAAGATGATCTTTAAGGTCCTTTCCAGTCCAGTCCTATGATTCTCTGATTGCATTTCTCCAGTACCATGAGATTAATTTGGTGGAATGCTTGGCATTTTTTCTGCTGGCAAACAGTTGCAGTCCAGTGGAGTGTGTTGCACTAATGCATGGCTGACATCTGTTTACCTGTCTCACCAGTCAGAGCTATGAAGTCACTCAAAATGTATCTTTTGAGATGCTGTAGCTCTCAGGTATGTGCTGCACACTGGAGTTTAATTGTGCTGGATTATTTCTTTGTGAGGTGAGACCTTTTAAAGCATGTCCCTTTCTGTGCAATGAGTATGTGAAGCTGTGCACCTCACTTTGCTGTTTTTCTCTCCTCGAGTCCTGGAACATATTTCTTTACTTTAGAATAAAGGAATGAATTTATTTTTCTCTCTCAAGTTAGCAAAGTACAACAAATTTGTTTGGAAAGCACTGATAGTTCTGCAGTAAAATGATTTGCAGTGAGAAGACCCTGCATGAACACATGGTATCAATAAACCCTGCATGGTTCCAAAACTTGACTTGCTGTATCTCTGCTGTCACTGCATCAGGAGGAAATTACTTATTTCTGCCTTCTGACTTCAGGATGCTTCCTAGGGCTGCAGGAAAAAAAGCAGGATTTTCTATTTGCTAAGCAGGAGAGTGTTTTTTGAGGCAGAGACATGGAACACTATTTGCTGAACATTTTTTCATGTAAAATCATAAGAGCAGCAGTCTGCCCTTCCATGCCCCAGGAAAGCCCCACAACCAGCACAGCCCTGTTGTGGTTTCATTTGTGAGACGAAGAAGTCACTGGAGTTTTGAACAGAGCAAATCAGTGCTCTGCCACTGTCTGGGAACAGCACATTCTGCAAATCCCAAAGATACATCCTATTTATAAATTAAAAAGAAAGGAGAAAAGCAACTCATTGTATATTCCTGTCTGCATAGGACTAAAGTTGTGATGATCATTGTTCCTCTAATAAGATTATAGAGTTTTGTTTTCTAAGTATCCAACTTTACCTGTGGTCTGGGCTTGTTATTTCTGAAATAGCTGTGAATAATTTTAAGGACCCCTTTTGAACCACTATCTGTGTTTTAAAAATGAGGAATAATTGGTTTGCATTGTTTCATTTTGATGGAAAACGTATTTTTTGCAGCCAGCTAAGACAAGATGAACTACAGTTTTTTGGGGCATGTTATTCTCATGGTGTAGCAGCATAACCAAGGGATTTCTTGCTCTGCAGAAAAAGATTTCATTTATGTAAAATTTGATCAAAGCTGAACTGAACATGTGTGTCTTGCAAGTGAACTTGCCTGAGTTTCACACACATTCTGTATTAGGTACAGAAACAAATTCATTTTTCTGTGAAAATATTGAGTGTCTCTATATTTCAGTGCAGAAAAGGAATGACTATTTTCTCCTGCTCCCTTTTTCCTCCCTGTCCCAGCAGCCCTTCATTTCCACACATACGCAAAAGCTCAGAGATGCAATTCAAATCTGCTTCTGAATAGATAAAACAGTGAACTGGGATTTTAAATAATTTTGTGCCCTCCAGTTAAACTCTGACAGAAGCCAGGCATGGCAAATCAGTTTGCTCCTGTCTTCCCTTTTAGTTCAGCTGTCTGACCCCTTGCTGCTCCATTTGAACCAGAAAAGTGGAATAAATCCCAAATTTTACAAGCCCAGCCTCAGGGACTGGGAAGCTTCAGAAGGTCTGTGGAGAAAAATGAGGAGTTTGCCATCAGCATTTCTGCTGTGCTGTGAAGCTGCCTTTCCCCTGGGGTCTGCAGGCTCCTCCAGTGCATTTGGGATGGCAGTTCAGGGAAAAACCTGCAGCTTCTGATGCAGAATTTGGCTACCAGGAAACTTCAGCCTATAGTTTTGCAGTAAGAACACAGAATGTAAGGACTTGGCTGGTTTAGGTAGTCATTAAATCAAGCATGCAATTGCTGATTCATCCTAGCAAATAAACATCTAATTAAATCTGATTTTTGGTGAAACAATAGAAAACACTTCCTGTATTTCCCTTCAAGGATATCATAGCCCAATAGAATTGTTTATTTTGTGAACAGAAATGCCTTTTCCCTGAAGAAACCTGAAATCTTTGCAGTGCAGGTGGCAGCAGACTGACTTGGGGTAGGTGTGTGGGAGGCCTGTCCGTGTCCATGTCCTCCTGTGTGACTGTGTAGGAGCTGTGTCTGCCTGGGGTAACCCAGCCTGGTGGTTGGGGTGACAGACTCATCTGGTTGGTGCTGTGGGACTGGGATCCACTGGTTCCTGCTGGTCTGAACCCACAGAGTGTCAGCATGAGGGAGGAGGTGGCGATGGTTGTGTGCCATCCAGCTGGCTGATGTAATGTCAAGCAAATGGGACTAGTCAAAAGGGAATGCAAGCCAAGCTGGAAAGCAAGGAGGTACTTGCTTCCCTGCCCCACCTCGATTTATGTGCATCTTCACTTCAATGGCATGAACCTGCTCCAAAGAGGAGTTTGCTGTTTTGTTCCCTTCTTTAGATGATGCCAGGAGCGCTGTTGGTGTGCAGCCGCAGGTGGTTACGGTGGCTACAGTGGCACTGGCACACGCCAGCTCAGCTTGGTGTGCCCTGAGCTCCCAGCCCAACCTGCTGCTCCATGGAAAATGGGACAGGGGGACAGGGGATGGGCCTGTGGGCTTGGTTATTTGCAGCACCAGGGCTCTGCCTGCTGCTCCCTGCATTCCTTGGAGGACCCAGCCTTGAGGCCATGCCCAGGCCACTCTCCTCAGTCTCTGCTGGGTGTGTTGCACTGCCAGCTGGCAGCACTGAGCTCTGGGATGGGATGTGGCCATGCTTGTCAGGCTTGCTGAAACTCACAGGGAGACTTGATTTTGTAGTCTGGATTGTGGCATGGCCATCCTCAGCTGCAGAGATCCTGCTTTGCACTGGTTGAAGGAAAATAAGGCAACAGCTGGGTCGCAGGCTCCTGGTAAAAGGCACTTCTTGTTTTCCATCACGTTAATGTGAGCTCTAACAAGATGTCTTAGATGTTGTTGAAATAGGCAGAAAATCAATGGCTGCAGTTTTGGCTGTTCTGTACAGTGCTGGGGAAAAATTACTGGTGGTTTAAAATTTTTTAAAATTTTTATAGAGTAAAAGGAAGTGCCCAAAACTGATAAAACCTCCTTTGGAGTGGAAATATGTGCCATCCTGTGAGAGGGAAAAGGACCAGATTTTGGTGAGCTGGGAGGCTGTGCAGGCACAGTGTTTTGGAAGAAGCATTGTCTGAACCTCTCTGTAGGGAGGTTTTGGAGTTGAAGTTCTTTGAACACACCTTTAGATCTGCCTCAGTCTGAGAAAGACAAGATTTTCAGCAAGAACTTTTTTCTTTTTGTCCAGACCTCAGCTTATTGATCTGAGACAAATCTTCTGCTAAACCTGCAGGGTGTACATGAACATCAGAGGTTATATTATATTCCCAGTCTATCAGAAAATAAATCTCTCTGACTTAATATTAGCCTGTGTACTGAAGTGTCCTACTCATGAAAATTAAGAGGCTTTGTCCTGTTCCCCCCCCCACCTTTTTCTCTGTCCTTTTCCTTCTGTAAAGGATGACTGCTTCTTACAAATCCAATGGGCTGATTTGCACAGCTTTGGGCTTTATTCTGCATCTAATAATGTCCCAGTGGCTCATGTGAATGACAAAGTGGGGAGGCCTGTGCAGGAGGTACCCTTCTGCTGAGTGTGTTACCACACAGTGTTGCTGATAAAACAGGGTCCTGTGCTCACCAGGAAAATAAAAATGGGGGATATGAATAGGAGCAAAGGCTTTCCATCTGTCTTAGCACACCTCTTTATCCTGGTGTTTAAATTTGTTTTATTTTTTCCCCCTGATTGGCATGTTTGAAAGAGCAGCTGCTTGCCTGCCAAGGTCCATCCTAGCTGATGCTCCATCGATTCAGCTGTTACTTTATTCACTCCAGTGGCAGGCTAATCAACCTTTTCTTTTCAAGTGTGTCAAAGCTCTGAACATGAGACAGTTTGTAATTATGGAAAATGGGAGTACACTTTTTATCCTTAGGGCAATTAAATGATTCTGCACTATGAGCTAATGCTATAAATAATCTCTTAGAGTTGTTTTTCCTGAATGGTGAATTTTCCACTGAGCTTCAATGGGTGGGGGAATATATATAGCAAATAGTGATGATTTACAACATAAAGCCTCAAAGCACTTTATAAAATCTGCTTTGACTCTTCCTAGCTCAGGTTGTTAGGGTTTTCATACTGAAACAAAATGTAATTCTGATGCTTTCCCACTGCGTGTCATGAAAGAATGAAATAATTTCTTTGCTGTTACAACAACAATACAAGTGCTGCTATTGAGCACTTGTATGCATTCAGAAAGAGAAGGAAGGAAATTAAATTATGCTTTTAAGTAAACTTGAAGTAATTAAATTATATTTTATGTAAAACTTATATTAAAAGTGCATGCACAATTTATGTATTACTGCTATTCTTTCTAGTCTAGCATGGTATAGAGGTTTTGATAAGCATTGGCCTTTAGCATCCTGCCAGTGTGTTTAGACATGCTTGGGCAGAAATGAGCCCTGGTACCAGGACTCTGCTTCATGAGGGATTGGAACAGTCAAGAAAATAGGTTTTCCTCATTTCCATAGCCAAGATTAAGCCATAGATGTTCTGAAATGGGGAGCCATGATCTCTGAATCAAAGCAACAGCTGGTGAACAAGTGAATTGACTCTATTAGGGCAGGAGAAGAGCAATTTGAGAGAATTTTAAAATAGTGTTAACGAGTTACTTTTAATTGAGAATGCTAAGAAAAATGAAAGGAAGCATGAAAATGATACCACAAATAAGTACCAGTATACTGGCAAATACTGATCCTGGTGAGTTTGGCTTGAAGGAAAAAGGTGGTAGAAAAGCTGTGAAGTGAGTTTCTGACTTATAAGAATGAGATTTTTATGGCTATTATAATTGTGGGTGCAATCTGTAGCGTTCAAATGCTGCACTGGCTGCTTGTTTCAGAGTGAGCAGGGCTCTTCCTGAGCCCAGAGACACAGAGATGTTTAACACAGAGATGCTGTTGGGATGCTGCAAAGTGCCAGAGCCCTTTGGAAGTCTCCCTTGGAGGGCTGTGCTGTTTCCCTTTGTTCAGTTTTTGGGTTAGGACTTTGTGACAGATCTGGCCATCTGGAGCTTGTGGCTAGAAAGAAGCAGAGCCTTCTTACTGAGCCAGGTGTGGGCGGCCTTTCGATTTCAAATTGCTTCTATACTTAAGTCTCAGCTAAAAGAGAGCTCCAGTGAAGATTTCTGTGTTTGTTGTGGTAAGAGGATGTCATCTTCCTCCAGGAAAACCTAAAAATCAAAGGAGAGCTTATTATAAGGTATGGTAACTGACAGTGCTGACGCACTCATCAGCTAATTGGAAACACATGGTTCATAACTGCTTTTTAAACTATTCTGAAATTTTACTTGGGCTCTGTAATTGGGAGGTGGCTCAAAGAGAGGTATGTGGTTTAAATCCATGGTTGCCAGTGTGGCTTCACAGAGCCATGTCTCTTCATGTTGCTAAAAGGAAAAGGCGAGGATTCTTTATGGTCTCTAAACCATTAATATGTGTTAAACTTAAATGACCTTAAATGAAATTATTTTTTAAACAAATAGGCAATAGCATGGAATTCTGTCTTATTTATCAGATAGAGTTTGAACTAAAAGACTCAAAGTTTGTTTTTGTTTGGGTTTTCTGTTACTGAAAAGATTATTAAGGATGTTGATAATAGGAAGGACTGTGAGGTGTAATGTGTCATGAAAGTCAACATGACATCTGAATACATGCATCTTTTTCTTTGAGATAAAGATCTTTGTTCAGACTGACAGAAATGTGCTATTGCTCTTTTGCAGTGCCAGAAAGACAAGTCTTAGCTGTTTAAAAAGACTCTTGGTTAATCCTCCTCCAATTGGATTGTTGGAGCAGTGGTTGAAACATCAGTGATAGATTTTACAACACTTCTACTGGGTCACTTTTGATAAGTATTTATGCAAAACTTCTTTTGAAATGAGTTGACTTATTTTTTCTTTTGTCTATAGTAGATAATATTTGATGCCGTAGTAGGGTATTATTAGGCTTTGTGGGTTGTGCAGATTCAAGAAAATGGCAGGAAAATTCTGACTAGATTGGATTAAACCAGAACTGGATGAAATCCCCCTCTGTCCTCCAACTTCAGAAACCTCATTGCAATATTAGGCTCTCAGTTTTTCTGTGGAGGAAGGAGAAAAAGCATGATTTGGTGTCTTTAAGTATGTAGTGCAGGCAGAGTTAATAAATACATCAAGCAGTAAAATACATTTTGACAGGGGCTGTTGAGAAACTTAAATTCAGTATATTAGAAAAGATGAATGGGTACTAAGCTGATTAACTCATAACTCAGTCTATCAACAGAGAATACTTCCTCTGTGCTTGACACTGATTTCATTTTCCAGTGTGAAACTACTGCCAAGAAAATAGTTTCAAAAGTGAAAAACTAGTTGATGGCCAAGATTGTTTGAAGGACAAGAGGCACAGAATGAGCCATGCGGTCTGTAAATTTGAAAAGCGTCTCAGAGTCTTATCTTCTTGCTGAAAGACAGTTTCCCTCAAGTCAAACCTGTGGAAATCACAGCAGTATTGTTAAAGTTTGTCTCATGTGGCCCATGAATGCTCAGGGAAGTTTATTTCTTTCATCTGCATCCTGTTGCTTTTAATTTTTTTTTTTTTTTTTTTTTTTTTTTTTTTTTTTTTTTTTTTTTTTTTTTTGCAAAAAGGAAGGCAATCTGTGCTGGAATAAGCTTTTCTGAGTGCTGTTGTACTTTTCAAATTGCAAGTATATCTGCAGCAACATTCAACAAATATTATTAATTTCCTAAATATGTCCTGTAACAGAGTCTGGTAAAGTGTTACTGCTACTGTAGTTTGGATTCCAAACAGTGAAATGGGTGCCAGAAATTGTGTCATGGTCTCTCAGCAGCAGCAGAATATTTTATATTTTTCTTGCTAGCTCTCCAGCATGTTGGCCACATCACAATGTGACTTTGTTGTAATGCTAAAACCATTACAGCCTGCTACTCTCTTGTAAACACATTTTCACCTCCAGCTGAACTACTGAGTTCAAATGCTTCAGTCAGCACAGCAGCATTAAGGTTTGGGCACAGATTTCAGCCCTGCTCGGGTTGGATGGGATGTGCATCAAAAGGAGTCAATGACCTTTGATCACGGGCGTTAAGGGGATCGTCCAGCCATCTGTGCAGAGAGGAGAATTGTCATTTAGTGCCTTGGACAAAACGGGCTGGGGAAAAGCAGGGAGAGAGGTGGAGCCCTGGGTGGGTCACTGAGCTGGGCAGGCAGATTGCTGCGGGAGAGAAGATGGGAGGGACACAAAAAGTGGGAAACCATGGCCTGAGCATCCTTGTCAGGCCCTGGAGAGGGAGGAGAGGGTGTCAGTGCTCAGGAGCAAAGGAGCTGGGAGCTGTTTCAGTTCCCCATTTTCCAAATCTTCCAGAATGCCCTCACTTGGTTGCCTGGGTCTCTTGCAGCGGGTGGCTGGGCTGGTAACATGATGTGACCATAAAGCCAAACAGGCAAACAAAACCCAAATAAGCAAATGTGAGGTGAGTCTAATACAGGTGAGGGATGAGGAAGTAGAAAAAATGGTGTTGCACATGCACCTCATGGTAAATTGGAGATAACTTGTCATGCTCTTCATAAACTTTTTGGGAAGGGAAGCCTGAAGCTAAGGGACAGTGGTGGCAATAAGTATTTTATATTTACATTTATATTTATATATAATTTTATATAATATTTATATAATTATTTATATAAATATCAATTATAAATTATATATTCATCTATCATAGTTATATAATTATTATAATATATAATTATTATAATGAAAATTTTATTTTATATAATTTATATATAATTATATTTTATATATTTGTCTTTTTAATATTTATATATAATTAATATATATTTATCTATAAAATATATACAATTAATATATATTTATTATTAATTATTTATATATATTTATACTTATACATATATAAATATAAATATACTTATAAATATATAAATGAATATATTTATACTTATAAATAAGATTTTTTATGACTGATTTTAGTAGATGTAGGTTTAATATTTGAAGCTTTCAAACTGCAGCAGTAGGAGCCTCTAGACAAGGCCCTGAGTGGCTCTCACTGCCTGCATTGTGTTGTTCCTGCTTCCCATCGCTGGTGTCATGACAAAGAGCTTGCTCTTCTATAAAGGAGCCTGTGAAAAAAAGCGCCCTATAGCTGTGCTGTCCAAAACAAACACTTGATCTGTTTGCTGTTATCAGCTGAATGTGAAACTCCTAAACTCTTGTAGAATAAAGAATCAGGTTTCTAAAAAGTGCACTGAACCTGCAATGATTCTGCATCTTATGTTGACCTGAGAGTTCATTTCTGTTTTTCATACATGGTTTGTTTGCTGTAAACAATATCTACTTTTGGAGATATATAAACACTAAATATTTTACTAGATGCAGTAATCTAACAAAGGTCTTGGTCTGTTGAACAGCTGTTTATTTCATGTAAAAATATGCTGTGTTTGGATATAATTTTTTTAATTGGATTATGCATTTGTGCCTTTTTATTTGGATTTTGCTTTTATGTCCTTTCTCAGATACTATTTGTTTAAGTTTTTCTGAGGGGAAAATGCTTAGTTTCAGAGTACTTCATTCCATTAATTGAAAAATGCAGTTGAAAGAAAAAACTTTGTTCTGCCTCAAAATTACTACTAAAGAGAACTAAATATAAGTAAACCATCTGCACTTCTCCAAAGTATATGTTGCTGCATGGCAGCAGAGCACATCTGGATTCAAATTGCAGCCCATGAGTTTCAGGGTCATGATATTCTGAGCCTCCAGGAAAAGGCATTTTTGGTACAGGAAATCTGTTGGTTCTTGTTATATTCTTTAGGCTCCCTACATGGCATCACACTTACTGGGATAAGAACAGAGTTAGTGGGAAATAATTCTGCATATTCATGCACAAGTCCAGCTCTACCCAAAGGCTTAAAATGCTCAGTGTTTTATAAAGTGAGATTTCTTCTTACTGAGTAGAAATTGTGGCTTATGGTGTAATTATTACTCAGGGTTCTCCTCTTTCCTTTATCTTAGAGTCATCTTCAAACAAACCATGCCCTGATGTTGTATTGACATTTTGTCAGTGGAGAATATGACATTTTGTTCAATGAAGAAAGATGGCTGCACTTCCCTAAAACTCTGTTATTTTGTTTTGACTTGGCTCTCTTTAGGAGAACTTCAAGATTATCTTTGCCTATTCCTGAAGGTGGTCTAAGTAATTCTCTGAGAAAAAGTATCCATTTTACTTCTGTGGGTCCTTAAATTCTGAAAAGCGAATGTTTCACTACTTGCGGAACATTAGCACTTGGAAAGTTTTGGGTTTTTGCTTTTGTTTTTTTTTTTCTTCCTGGGTGTGTGAAGGACAGCTTGTAATTATTATCAGTATTTGGTAGTTTGGTGGGTTTTTTTCCTAGTTCTCACTTGGCTCTTTCTTTCTTTGCAGCTTTGCTCTGTCTGATGAAGCCTACAGGTCTTTAAGGGACCAGGACAAAGACCAATGCATCCTTATCACAGGAGAGAGTGGAGCTGGGAAAACAGGTAAGGGGCAGTTAGGATCTGATTAAAAACCATTCAGGGCTGCTAGAGCCTTGCAGAGGGAAGCTGGAGTCAGTGACTGAGTTGAGAGATGTCAGTAATTCTCTGTGTCTGGCCACTGCAGAAAGTGAGTGCTGCCACACTTGTGGCTGCAGCTGTGAATTCACATAAAATAATGTTTTTTCACACTGTCACCACATTGAAATCCCATGTCCTGTTAGAACAGTGTCCTCATCAGTATCCAGAGTTGTACCAAAGTCATGCTGACTTGTCACAGAGTATTGCAAGGGCCAGAAAATGTTTAGGCTGTCCTGGTGGGAAACCTGAAGACATGGAAAACTGAATTCTCTGAGTTTTCTAGACTTAATGCTTCCACTTGTCTCTCAATAAACACATGCCTTTAAAAACTGGATTATACTATTTATCTAAGGAAAAGAAATAACTGTAGCCGATTACTTTAGAAATTTTTTCAGCCCTTTGCACACTGTACTCAGCTGCAGTGCTAAGATTGGCTTGTGTGCCAGAACACTGAGTTTCTTAGGCAAAGCTGAAATTTCCTTGAAAATGACTGCTGGTTATAAACTGGAAGATTAGAAACCAAGAGAGGATTGCATAACTGCAGTACATTTTAGGTAGACCTTAAAAAAGAAAGAAGCCAGTTATTTTCAAAGATAGCAATTTAAAACAGAGGTGACTTGCAAAAGAGACAGTGGGTAGGAAGGCATGCATCTGTTTCCAAGTAATTTGAGAGATTTTTCCTTTGCATCTGAGAATATGTGGGGCTTTAAGTGCCTATTCTTGAGTGCAAGACTCAAAGCAGGTAACAAGAAGTTGCTTTCCAAGACTTTGGAAGCATATAAAAGTATATCAAGTGTAGGCATCATCTTTAGTGCTCTTAGATTAGTGGCCCCCAATTAACAAGTCTTGAAGTCTTGTAATATAATCCTTACTTGCAGTTCAATGACAGGAAAACCTGTTCAGTAGAAGTGTAGTTTAAAAACCCCAATTTCTTATTAATAGGACTCTGAAGTTCTGTCTAGAAGCTCAGACTTTAGCAAAGAGTCCTGGATTTGTGGTGTTACATGTCTTGGTTTCCTCAAAAATTGTGAATTATAATGCACCTCATACAACTGAGGCACACATATTATTGATTTATTCATTTGAAAGGTGAATCAGAGGTTGAGTAGTTGAACTTCTCTATATGTAAATAGTAGATTTAGATTTGTATAAAGATTTGGAGCGTTCTGTAAATTTTATAGCCATATGGGAAGCAATATTAATTATTCCTTTTTTATAAAGTTAAGTACAAGATAGGGAGTGGAGAGGGTAGGAAGTTCCTGGAGTTAAGGAAACAAACTTCTTACTACAGATACACTACATGACTGTGTTTTAAAATTTTGGTAGCCAGAATATTTGACATTTTTGCCCTGGAAGAACTGAAACTGAGCTGTCATCAGTTGAATCTTTTTATTTGCTTCCAATTTTGTCCTTGTTTCTCTGCATGTTTTTAATGTTAACTGAGAGTTACATCGGGCAGGAAAACATGGTGCATCACCAGAATAAGGGGTGTATTTAAATGTTTTGAAATGTTAGGGTGATAACTCCCTTCCTGATGTCTCTTTTGGGGCAAACAGAGTTGCTAATAAGAGAAAAGGCTTTTATTTTCTTTTGCTGATACTCAAAGGCTATATTGAAGTCATTGTGTGTAAACTATTATAATAGCTTTTTTGCTGCTTCAGTGCATGTTTCTCTCAGTGATTGAGTGCCTGTGCTTAAAGATGCCAACTGTTTTAGGAAATATTTCAAATTAAATAATTGGGTAATTCCAAGCTCTGAAGGGAACAGAGTGAAAAATGAGAGCTGGGATTGAGGCACAAATAAAGGAGATGGGAGCCTCCTGAGCTTACCTAAAGTTTGTGCTCCCTGATTGCTTCCTGTGTGGCAGGTTTGCTCATTTTCCTCTACACATGGCATAGTAATATAATGCTAACAAACAAATTTGGTTAAACAGGAAAGATCAAAATCCAAGGGATAACGTCTCATCTGTCAGTTTTTTCCTGAAATGAGACACTTAAATTTGTAACAGATCTCTGAAAATCTGTTCCAAATATAATGATTTTTTTTTTTATGACCACAGTCTGGAATTGATAGGGTTTCCAGCTGTTAGTAATTACATTATATATCAGCCTATATTGCTTGAAATTTCACTATCTTGCATTGTAGTAACCATCACGGACTCTCTGTATAAACCAAATCATTTTCCAGCTGCTTTTCCTGACCAGCAACAACAGAAGGGTTGGATGGATTATCTAATCTTTGTTTCTGTCATGGGTGATTGACACCCATATGAACCCAGCTTTGAAAATCCAAAAATTGTTCCTAACTTTCTTAAAAGCAACTGCAAACTAGTTTTATTGTTTAAATGAATGCTTCACTTTTTCTGTTGGTTTTACTTTCAGACTGCAGCACATTAGGTGATGTTGCAGTTACTCAGCTGCTTGTAGAGCAGAGCTGTAATTACATGTGTATAAGTGTTGTATTTTGCACTTGTTGTGTATTACTGATATAAACTGATTGAATTTTGTGTCTTTAAACTGCCTGGGCCTGTTTATTTTCAGGCTAGATTAAGACATGTCCAATGTGTCAGCAGGGGATAATGTTCTTCCCTTGAAGAATGCCTCTTACTGAGGCTAAAAAGGAGCAGGTAATGTGCTGTATCCAGTGGTGACTTTTTTTTTAAGCTTGGGTAGAGGCTCTAGGTGTTTAAACCAAGAGAATTGCTGATGTAACGGCATGGGTCTCAGAGCAGGGTGTGCTCCTTCTGCATTTCCAGATGGTACAACAGTGCAGGAGAAAACTGAAGTGAATGTGCTCACAGTTCCTGTCTGGCATTGAGAAAATGTGATGGGGATTTAGTCTGTAAAGTCACATCACAGCCTTTTTGCCAATGCTTATCGCTGTTTTATTTGGCTCTCCCCCACAGAGGCAAGCAAACTTGTCATGTCATATGTAGCTGCTGTGTGTGGAAAAGGGGCAGAGGTTAATCAAGTAAAAGAGCAACTTTTGCAGTCAAATCCAGTCCTTGAAGGTAAGAATCTCACTGACTATGTGCCAGCATATTACTTGTGTGTGCATTGGTGTTCCAGCTGAGCTGGTTTGGAAAACTCTGTCTGGTGATGTTTCATTGTTGTTTGGTGTCCAAAACCATAGGAGATGCTTTATGTGAATACATCTGTAGGACTTTATTCAGAAGAAAATGGTTTCCCTCACTTAGGAAGAGCTCAGGAAGTTAGGTCATGCTTCCCAACCTCCTGCTGCTGCTCTCAGAGGGGCTTACCCTTTCTCAACCCTGCCTTGATGATGCTTGTCTGTATCAAAAGACTTGACTTCACTTCAGTCCCTCTGATTCATTTCCTTCCAAATCATATTTTTATAGTCTCTAGTAAACAAACAAGCTCTGTAAGGCATTAGTTCTCTTTTCGTAAAAAAAAAAGGGTGAAGGAATGGATGTTAGGAAAAAACTAAGGCAATCCATATGCATGCCTGTTGTTCCCTGAGACTTATTGTTTCTTGGGTCTGGTGATTGTTGGCCTGCTCTTCCTGACAACTGCCATTCCTGCTCTCCCATGAAGGCTTTTCTTTTTTTAATTAGTGATTTTAATTTAAAGATGTTGGCTGCCAGAAACAGAATTAATTTTTTTTTTTTAAATCCCGGAGATAGGATTTATGATCCTCAAAGCTTGCAGTTCTCTCCCATTGTCTAATAATTGCCTTCAGAAGTTCCTCAGTTGGCACTGACTTATTTAGATCTATTGTGTCCATTCCTGGCTCAGTCTTACCCAGAATTTTCAAAGCTGTTGTGGTGCTGAGACAAAGTCACTTGTCAGAAGATAATTTTGCTTTATGTCCAGATCATATGTGGTATTTGTAAAGACTGTTGAGTGTCAACATTATGTTTATTGCCTTGCTTATAGGTGATGAATTGGAACCTATAGGGGGCAAGGACTCTGCAAGTGAAAACAGAGGGAAAAGTATAAAAAAAAAAAAAAAAGGAAAGGGAATGCATGAAATTGGGCAGAGAGCAGTGGGGAAGTGGATGGTTAAAGCGTGGTCTTTGTACACAAACCAGAAATTGTAAGCAAAGACTTATAAAGAAGGGATGAAATGTTGACATTTAAGAATAATAGAAGTGCTGGATAAGCCTTTCTTTGATGATCAGCTGTGTTCCCCTTCAAGCTGAATGGGGGGATTGCAGCCCTGCATTGTTTTGGGTTCACAGAGAAGAGCTGTGTTGTTTTATCACTGTTCTGGAAGCAGATTTCAGATCCAGACAGAAATGGCATGGTGGGTACTGAGGCTTTTCTTGCCAAAGCTAGATTGTTCCCCAGGGACTGCCAAATGAGTTTGATTTCTTATTGGTTTGTGAAGCTTTGTTTTAATGCAAGAGGAATCAGCTGAGCTTACTGAAGATTGCCTTATCGTTTTATGATGATAAATGATGATTGCCTTATCATTTCAAGGTACTATTTGTTCTACTTGATGGGCTGGTAATGCCTGTTGAGCTTTTTTGGAAGGTTGGACACAGGGTTATTCTGTAAGGAATAAAAACTGAGCAAGCCTGGCTGCTTATGTATGTTTTAGAAAGAAATTAAGCATTTGTGGTGAGATTTATTTTTCTTTGGTTATGTAGTTCTGTTTCAGTCAAACTGCAGTGCAAGAAAATGACATAAATGTTACATATGCATAATTTATCTTATGGGATTATTTTTATTAAACTACAGTTGCTACTGTAAATTAACTTTTAGAAACAATGAACTTTAGGGAAAACCAAGGAATGTGCCTCATGCTTTATAATGGAACATTTGTGCTTGGCTCCATGCAGTTATAAATGACTTTACTGTTCAGCACAGTGTTTAAGAAAATGCAGCTCAGAGATTTGGTTGTTGAAAAGATGATTTATTGCAGGGCATAAAGATTTAAAAACAATTCTTTCACTTATCCTGGCCTTTAGGATCAACAAACTTTTCATTTTGGCTCTAGTTCTTTGGTCAAGAATAAGTCTACTCATGCAAGTGTGTGGAAGCCTTAAGGCATGTCTTTATTTCTGTCCAAAAAACGTTGACTTGACTTGATCTTCGAGTATATATATGCTGTGTAAATAAATACTGGGATAAATAAAGTCTCTTGTTGGAAGCAGGAGTGCTGTACCTAATGATGGAGGGGACACTCCTGCTTGGCTCCATGTGCTTGGACAATGTGGGAGTTTGAGAGCTTGAGTTGTCCTCCTGCCTGAGTTCTTGTCCTGCCCATGCTCTGAGATGGTGGCTGTCCATCTGAATGTCACCCTGGGCAGTCCTTTCTCAGAGAATTTCCATTGTCATTAAACTTGAGCTAAAGAAATTTAAACTAAACTAATCAGAAAGCTAGTTTAGGTCAGGCTGAAGACAAATTTCCATTGTGAACTGATTTCAGCTCAATAGTATTCAGCTTGAGGTAGGATTAATGAGTTGATATGGTGTAAATAAATCCATTTCAAAGCACTGATTAAACTGTCCTATGCAAACAATTTTTAAGTGTCATTCTGTAATTTCCTGACTTCTGGCCTCCAGCTTTTAATGTATTCTGGGACCTAGGATTCATTTTTCTCTGAAATGAAGAAGAAGTATTCCGTCTATTTAAAGTTATTTGGATAATAAAGTTATAAATTTGTTGATTCAAACCCCAAAGATATATACTTAATATGGGTACAGTTTTGTTTTGGAACCATTTCCTCTTGTATATTTTTCTTTAGCTTTTTTAAACAAGGAAGGTGTTGAGACAAAACCTCTTTGGACTTCTGCAGATTTTTGGTATTTGTGATCATGTCTGGCACACTCTGTCCCCAGGGACTGATGCCCATACAATGAGCAGGACATTGTTTCTCAGAAGTCTGTAATTCCTTTAAATATACAAGCAGGCCTAGATATTTTAGCATTTAAATATTTCTTTTTACTGATAGATTTGCTTGTTGTATTTGTTTTCTCTCTTTCTCCAGCTTTTGGAAATGCCAAAACTATGCGGAATGACAACTCCTCTAGATTTGTAAGTATTTCCTTCAGTCCTTTTGAAGGAGCGTGCTTTGCTTTTGGGTATTTCTGTTTTACCATATATCAACCATCAAGGCATCCATAAAGAGGGAAGGAATAATTTTGGGGACTTTCTTGTAGCTGTCTGGAGACTGTTTGAAGAAGGTGAACACCTACAGCAACAGTCAGTATTTAATTTGTACACAGGAGCATGTTCTCCTTCCCCAGTGTGTTAGTAGGGCACTGTTAGTGATGCCTCTTCAAAGATGTTTCACCTCCTGGCCAGAAATCTTGTTGGTTTCTGATATGGGCATAGAGCTCAATTGAATATCAAAGCAGAGGCTAAAAAAGAAAAACAAAATTAGGATGTGGCAGCCTGTGACTGGATGAAAACATAATTACAGAGCAGCTGGGTTCTTTAATTTTCTGGCACTGGTGGCTTTAGTGTCAGAGACCATGTGTCCTGCAACTGGTCTGCTTAGCAAGTAGATATTTCCATGTGATCTTGTTTTCCATTCATATGTATATTTTTGGGGGTTAAAATGACTAGTTTAGGTTCCCATTTGTTTTCTATAACATTTCAAAATGTGTTTGCAACTTTAGTTTTTAATATGAATATTTGTAATGTTGTTTTTTTGCTTAAATTCTTTGTAACCAACTGGTTGAGTTCAACCTTTTTTGGGCACGGAATGGAATGAGAAATTACCAAAACTGACAGTTGAAAAACCAGAAAAGTTGATGCTAGAGTTGAGAGGTTCAGAAGTGTGAGTACTTATCAGAGTTTCTCCTGCTAAAATCAGAAAGCTGAATACAACTCTGTCACTTGCTCGCTTGTGTCCAGAAAAGCAATATTGTGAGATGTGCGAAGCTGACAAGAGAAGGAAAATCGATACACTGGGAGAATGCTGTGTTGTGAATTAAAGAAAATGGATGGAAGTTCTGGACATTGTGAGATTGGAGAGCGGCTTTTTCTTTCCGCTTGGGAGATTTTCTCCCCTTCCCTTCTAATTCTCAAGAGCTGATGATGTTCCACATGGCTGTGAAGGCTCCTTCTGCAGCTCATTGCCTCTGATTGTGAACAGAGCAAGGAGTCTTCATCACAAGGGCAGTGCCAAAATTTGGAGAACCTGTAGGGATTTTAAATTTTTTTTTTAAATAGAAAGGCTAGGAAGACTGCAATTATCAGACATGACACCGCAGAAATAATGAGCAGACAGCCCATAAGTCTTTCCAGGACAAAGTGGAACTAACAACTATTTTGCCTTTCAAGTCCTCGCTTATAAGCACTGAGCTAAAAATACTTTTGGAAACACCCAGCTGTCCCAGTCCTTGGGAAATGAAAATTTAATTATCTGGTTTACTTTCTTTCTCTCTGAAATTCGAATCAGCTCAGAATTAACCTTGAACAATACAGTGTAGGAAATAAAATAGCATTTAAGTAGAGTCAAGTCAATCTTGATGAAATACCCAGTAAATTAGTAAGATTCTTGGAGTAGGTCAGTGTAAAGTGCTTGGCTTTTTATGTTCTGTAATAAAAAGTAAAATGAAAAAAAAACAAAGCCCAATGAATGCAATGAAAAGGAAATATAAATGCAAGGCTTTTCAATGGATTGTTTTTGTCCCAGAATCTTAAGTTTGGGTTGGAAGGGACCTTAAAGACCATCTCATTCCAACCCCCTGCCATGGGCAGGGACACCTTCCACTGGACCAGGCTGCTCAGAGCCCTGTCCAGCCTGGCCTGCTTCTCTGGGCAGCCCATTTCAAGTGCCTCACCCTCCTCACAGTGAGCAATGTCCTCTGCTGAGTGTGTGCCAGAGGGTGGAATTTGGCTGAATCACTACCAGCAGCTTTTATCTTTATAAACTCCCTTGCCAAGGCGAGCAGCACTGCTGTTGCCTTTTCTGCACAGTCTGTCCGTTTTGTCACTGTTAAATGTGGCTGTTACTACATTAAGCACTTGTCAAATAAATTAAAACGATCCAAAGACCGCAGCGATCTTCTGTGATGTGGAAAAGTCAGGCAGGAGTCAAGGAAACGCGGCGGGATTGAAAAGGCTCGTGTGGTGACAGCCCGTTAATTGTTGCCTCTGGTCTCCCAAGTTCCAGGGGAAAGAGTTCAGTGGGAAAGATCCATCACTTGTACAAGGCAGGCACACGCTCACTCGGGGACAGGCGCCCCGCGATCGCTGCCAGCCCCTGCCTGGGGCCAGGCTCGCGGCTCTCCTTCAGCCGCCGCGCTTCGCACTCACACGGCTCCCAGGGAGAAAAGAAGATCATTTCTTCCTGCAAGATCATTTCTTCCTGCGTCGTAATTTCTTCTTGCATCCCTTCAGTAAATAAGCGTGGCCCTGCCTAAATGGCTGCAGGGATTGTTTGGTGTTCTTGGCACTCCGGTGGAAGTTGGTACAATGTGCGTTTTCTTCACAGAACCTTGGGAACCAAACAAGTCACTGGGTTGCTTTACAGACCTGACTAAAGCTGTTTCCAAAGAAGTCCCTGGCTGTGATAACGTCTTAGAAGACTTTGATAATTTTCTCTTTTGCAAAAATCTGACAGGAGATTCAGATCGCTCTTCTAACCTTTGAACCGACTAACTTAATGTCTTGAACTTCTGTTTTTCTTAAACAGAAATTATAATCTTAAAATCTCTTCCTTTCACAGGGAAAATACATGGATATTGAGTTTGATTTCAAGGGTGACCCACTTGGGGGAGTTATAAGCAACTGTGAGTATTACTTTTGGTATTACTTTATTCACAGATTAAATTGTTTTGTATGGAAAGGAAGATGGTTAAATTATTGAAAAGATCACCAGTGTTAGTCTAATAGAATCTCTCTCCATCATGTGATGAATTCTGCTTTTTAATTTTATTGCTGTTGTAAGGTACTGAATAATGTACCTTAGAGGAAGTGAAAACAGACTTGAAGAGGTAAGGATGAATATTGAATTTACTGCATTGTTTCAAAGGTACTGAGTGATGTGTGAGTCTGTATATTGTCTTTGAAGCTAGTGGCAGATGCATATGGATATCTGAGGGGCTTTTTTATTTTTGAATCCCTGGAATCAGATGTGTTACTAGGTTTGGTGGGTCATGTATTTATGGCAGATCCTGTAATTTGCAAGGGTGATAGAGAGTGTGCTGGAGATCACCATGAGACGAGTGTGTTTACTTGGAACCAAAGCTGTCTGTACAAATTTATACACCTCAAAAGTGTAGGAAAAGGTTTGTAATGAGAGAGGATGTACAGCTGTTGAGTTTGGGGAGGCAAAGGTGGCCTTGGAGCTTGTTTTATGACACCTGTAGCAATTCAGAAATTCTGACCAGCTCTCTGTTGGGAAGAAAAAGGCTGAGGACTGAATGGCAGCCCAGAATGCTTTGACTTGCTTTTCTTTTGAGGGTTTAAGTGCAGCTTTTAAAATAAATTCCTCCCCAGTGCTATATAAAGCCATATTTGTTTGGTTTTCTTATTTTTAAAAGGGGAGGAAGAGGGCAGTGAGTGACTATACTAGGTGTCACTGACCCAGCCTTGACCTCTCATTCCACGCAGCCAAATTCATTGCTGCTTCTAAAGATGTGACTTTTGACACCACTGGCATTTTGCTGGTTGTGAAATAATGAGACTCACCCAAGGTGAACTGTACTCTCCATATATAACATAAACATTTTAAAAACACCGTGAGGAATTTTGCACATAAATGTAGGTTTTGGCATTTTTCAGAGGGCACACATTTTTTCTCAACCAGATCACCTTTTGGAACTGTGCCTGAAGAGCCTAATTTTTGTGACAGGGTAGATCTTGAAACTCAAATCAGTCACTATATAAGTGTTTATGGCTATCTATTAGCTTTGACATTTGGCAGTTAACAAAATTAGAGGCCAGACATGATATATTCATAATAATTAAATGGGAGCAAGAGGGTTCTAAAAGGCTGTTATTTGTTTCTTTTTATTTCACATTCAAAATATATACATAAAAATGAGCCCTCCTTTGTAAGAGTGGACATTTAACAGCATGTCTTTGAAAGTACTGCACTGAGTCATGTAATTAAAATATTGTGTCATTTCAAAAGGCAATCCAAATAGTTGCTCTGTAGTTTATCTGCCCCATAAATCTCTGCATGGTGTAATTATAATATTACATGTAATTGTAGTGATGTGATGACATATGTATCAAAGGGCAGACATATTTTTGGATCCATCTAAAATATGCCTGTTTTAGGCATTCTTTCTGTCTTGTCACATGTAATAATTATCTAATAGCAAGGAGATTAATTTCAATGTAAGAATAAAGACCTGATGTGTAAGCAAGCCCTGCTGAGGAAAAGATGTTACTTGTTGAACTATTAAATGCCTCATCCTTGGCAGGGTATGTCACAGGCAAATACTGAGTTCCTGTAGCAGCATGTTAATACAGCTCATCTTTGACTAAGTGTTTGCAAAATTTGCTAGTCCATCCATCTCTCTTTTAAAGATGTTTAAAATTCTCTGCATTTTCAAAGCAAGTTGGTTGTGCTGCCTTAGATCTTTTCCACACATCTGCAGCATCGCATTGCAACACAAAAACTTCTTTTTCTGTGAGGCATCATCATTCTGAAGATATTGGGGACCTACATTCTTTTACACCCCTCAGAATTTACTCTGGTTTAAGTCAAAATCAGGATTTGTCTTCATAATTCATTAGGCTTGAAGTCAAGTAGTGCTGAAGTTTCCTATCCTTAAAAGGGAAAGTATGATTATGAAAATATTCATAAATATTCTTTGATTTCTGACCGTCTGTTGGTTTGGTATTAATATGATGTGAAGATGACATTATAATGCTTTATTTAAACTTTAGGAGTTGTTTCTGGCCAGCCTAATTTCCAAACATCACTTAAGGTAGTGGGCTTTGTGTGGCACAGCCTGAAGATGTATTTCATGGTGTGAGTGGCTCGGAGCAGACACAGCAAACACCTAGGTTGTTTTGGTGGCAAGGATGGTAACCAAGATAAGCTACTGATTTTATCAGACTGGTGTGGAAAAGCAGAGACCCATTGGGCTGAAAGGTCTCTCTTGGAATGGCCTGTTCTGGCCTGCTCTGGAATGCTGTGGAGCTCTGTGGAAGGCTGGTCACTGTTTGTGTGAGCCTTCAAGGAGTGGGTGATGCTGCTGTGACCTGGGGCCATTCTCCTTCAATGAGCTCCTGCTCCTTAATGAGAGGGGTTAACCTGGGAGGAACCTTTCTCAGGATGGAGTTAGAGGGTGGAATTATCATGCCAGAGCACACTGCTGGTCTGCCCTGTCCAGTTTGCAGCCAGGGGGAACGTCCAGCTGACAGATCCAAAACATTTAATGTGCCATGAGCAGAAGGGTGAATCTTCTGAGTGAAATCAGAATGGAAATAATGAAATGGAAGGGATTGGTGGCATCTCTAAATTCAGGGTTGGTATGTACCCGAAGTGAAGATAATGCTGTGTTTGAACAGTGTGAAATCTGTGCAGTCTCATTTCATGTATGGCAGCTCAGATCTTCCAACCGTGCTGGTTTCCAAGGAAATTGATTTACTGTTACATCATTGTGAAGAGTCATGAAAAGAAATTGGGAATGGAAAACTTGAAATTAATGTGGTTTATGCCAACTTTAGGTATTTTACTTCAGTCAGGAATTGTTTCCCCCTTGGACTACAAGGCAGTAAGTGTTGCATTTGTTTGATCCACCACCAGTGGGTGAGTGGGAGGGTGTAGAAGGCTGACTGAGGTGTGCTGTAAGCCCGAATTGTTAGTCCTGGCTTTTTGTTAGCTCTTTCTGTGAAGATCCCAGCTCGTTTTCCTAATGGGTGGGAGATGCTGGAGCCCATGGAAGGTGCCCAGTCCTGGTGCCAGCTGCCAGCCAGCCCATCCTTCCACAGGTGACCTGTTTCATGTGCATGGGGTTAGGAATTCCAGACTGCTCCTTGGGCATTGCTAAACCCAAAACCCTTGCTGTGGTGCCACCTGGGACTGTTCAGCAGCAAACATCAGTCCCTGCTTAAAGGTGTGTTGCTGCTTTAAATGTTTTTTTACATTTACATTTTCTCTCTCTGAGGTGTATCTGCTCTTTCTGCCTTCCTGCTTATTCCTGTTTATAATCACTGCTGTTGCAGTGGACAGTCTTGCCAGCACTTATGCACTCGGCATTTTTTCCACAGCACTTATCAGTAAAGGCAGTGTTGGAGTGTTGCTTTCAGCTAGGTGTAACATTGTGGAAATAAATTACAGAAAAGGTCAATATTATTCTTAGTTTTTCATTTATTATAACTACTTTGTTAGTGAAGATGAGAGAGAGGAGAATGGTAGTTTCTCTTCCACCTCTAATTACACAATAAGACATATATAAAAATAGGTATGTTTGGTTTTGAAATAATAGGTGCTAATTGCAATATTTTTTTTCAGCTCTGAAGTATGACTGTCCACAGATGCTGCATCTGTTTTGTACTGAAGGAAGTGTTTACGTGCACACTTGGTTCATTAGTTTTGCGACTGGTTTTGTGTACACTAAATTTGATGGCTGAAGGGGTTTTGCACAGTACAGCTCAAAATGTTTCACTTTCACAATAGTTTAGGCCTTTTGAAAAGCATGGATCTTACAATATCTTTCCCGGAGTTTTTGCAAGTCTTAAATTTTCGTGTTTCATGTGGAATTTCCTGCTGAAAAATACCTGGCTTTTAGCATTCAGTGATCTTTCCTAATATGCCTAAGCCCTTCAGTGATATAATGATTAACTAGGAGACAACATTGGTGCAGATTGTGACGTAAAGGATTTGCACTGCCTGGTCTGGAAATGCCATTTTTAACCAGCAAAATGTCTTTAGAGTCCGGATAACAAGAGATTAAGAAAGGGCCCTTTTTGTCGTCTTTTCCAAGAACAGCATGAAGGAAATCTATGATGTTTGTTTAAGGCAACAACTTTTTTAAAGTTAGCAAAGTGATAACTTTGCAACTTATTATTTTTTACTTGTTTGTTCATTTTAAAAGTCAGAAGTAATTACCCACTTACTAAGCAATCTAGAACCTAGCTGTTATGTGATTCCTGGTGGAAAGCTCCTTTACTCAGGGAAATATTGCAGAAACTGGACAATTAGACATTTTGGGAAGAGATATCCATTCTTGTTGATTTTCTTTTTGTTTTAAATCTTCACTTGTTGCAACATCTCCCTTGGTCTCCCTCTCAGCACATTTGCCACCGTTTAGGCAATGGCTTTGCCTAAACTAGGAAGAGTTTGAGAAAACAAGCTGCAAAGGATGTTAAACATTTTGATTAGCTCATTTTTAACAGCATTCATCACTTGAGCAAAGAGGATTTAACACTTAAAATGATGCAGTCATTGTCAGTGCACATGCTGCCCATTTAGTAGTTTCTGACTGACACAATTATGGATCAGTTTATCCAAGAGAACATTACTATGAACTTGGTGGGAATAATAGGGAAAAGTTCATGAGGAACTTTTTAATCAGTGGCATTTTTGATGAATGCTAGATAATCAAGGTAGGAAAAGAAAAAATAATGTGGCTGTAGAAATAAGCTGCTGTGACTAGAACAAGTTCTGTAACTTCAGCTGAGCAGCTAAAAGGCTCCTTGTCATGGCCAGCTGAAGAGACAATGACTAAAATAAATGTCACCTGGATGATTTAGGATGTACCAAGGTAGTGTCATTTTTTGGTTTTACTGTTTACTTGCTCCTTTTTTGAATGTTGATTTGATTTCTAGTATATTTAGAGAAATACAAATACCCTAAATTTTTCTGCATCACTTGAGTTCATGGGTCAAGTAACCAAAAAGAAGTGTATGAAGTTGTGCATTAGAGTTTGCAGAAGTATTCAGAATATTTTTTCTTTCTTTCTTTTAAGTAAAAATGTTTAGCAGGGTGCTTACACAGATCTCTTGCATTTAATCAGTGATATCTAGGAATAACAAAAAAATCTTCAGAACCTGAGGCCTGTAGCTGGATTTTGAGTCATCTGAATTGATGGGTATTCATACAAATATGTTTCCAAAGTTAAACTTTTCCAAGGCAAATTAATTTTTAAATTTTAATTTTTTTTTTTTTTTTTTTTGCTTTGGTGCATGCAACAAGTTACACATTCCTGTTGAAGCAGAAGCACTGTTAGATAATGCAGAAATAACCCATAAACGCACCATATGTGTGTGTGTATATGCAAATGTGTGAGTTCTGTATGTGCTCTCCTGATAATTCTGCATCATCCCTACACATAATTCACATAGACCATGTAACAAAATGCAATGTAGAGAGAGTTTTGGGGGTTTTTGCTTCTGTGGATTTTCACATAGATGAGCACCATCTGTCCGCACATTCCACTGTCAACACCATCACCCAGGGGCCACGTGCAACAGTCGGAGGTGCAGCTCTGTCTTCTCTCTTTGGAGTGTTTGATCCACAGAGCTGGCAATTGGGTGGGAGTTAACACAAAAGTTACTGGCAGTGCAGGGGTCGCATCAAGGAAAATGTATGTGGTTGATTTATTAAAATGCTAATTAGGGCAAACAGAGGGAAGAAGTTTTCTGAAGAAGTTGGCAGATGGTCTGGATCTGTCCTACAAGTCTGTTTTCAGTCTGCATGTGAACAGAAAGAAAAGGAAAAAAAACCCAATGAACAAAGATTTGAAAAAGAATTGGCAGCAGCTGCTTTGTTAAGGAAAATACTTGATTTTATGACAGTGACTGCTTTTTTCCTCAATTATGAGGGCTGACAGAATATGGAATGTTAGGCCTTTTGAAAACTGATTGTGAATTGGTTAACTTTGGTGCTTCTAAAAATACATGAATAAGATAAGCTGGTGAAAAAAACAGTTATCCTCCTAAACAAAACTAATTTTACATGCATTCAGGAACCTGTTTTTTAAATCTGCTGAAGGCATGCATGTAATTAGGAGGCTTACATACAATATTTTGCCAGGATGTGTTGCTGGGCTTTTATGACAGCATTTGAGAAAATTTATGGGTAGAATATTTTTAAACCCAAATAAGCCAAACCACATTGCTGCAATATCCTTTGAGAATACAGCCATTTCCTGAAGTGTGTGCAGCCACTGTGGGAGCTGAAGTTGTTTATTTTTTTGAGATTAAATTTGGCTGCGATCTGTTCCAACACTTGCCTGGAGAACCTTCACAGCCAGCACAGCTCCGAGCTGCCTGCTGCTCACCTTGCCTTTCCCAGCCCAGTATTAACACTTGGATGGGGGAACAGCCTGTAAATACTTGAAATTTGTCCTAGTATTAGCCAGTCAGACAATTAATAATGCTGTCTGAATTTTGTCGTTGTTGCCACTGGCCAATTATGGGGTGCAGAACAGTGACAGTGACAGTTCCCTTTGGGGGTTTTCTGCTTGCCCAGGCTTAGAGAGAACTTAGCCCCCAGTCCCAGGAGGTGTGGGGGTGTGTCATTATAGGTGCAGGGAAACTCCTTTGCTGAGGCACTGAATGTCTCTGTCTCCATGTCACCGAATATATCTAACTTAACAGAAACACATGGGAATTGTATGTTTGCTATCTGGAAAAATGTAGTTGTGCTAGTGAGAAAAGAAGGAAAACCCATATGTTTTGTACAGAACCAGCAGGACACACTGGTGCCTGTCCAGATGTTCTCTTGCTGCATTCCTCTTCCTCCTCCTGTGCTGTGAACCACAGCCCTCCAGTGCAGTGTGAACACCCTTTGAGTTGTCACCTCTGTGGCACATAGGATGTTGAGCTGCAGTGGTTGCAAGGTGTTACAAGTCAGTCTGCTCATGCTGCCTGCCAGGATTCCTGCCCTGGTGTGAAATGTGTCTGTCACTGAGAGCAGCCTTCCTGTCCAGCTGCTCCATCAGTGCAGTGATGCTTCCCAAAGTGCTGCTTTTCCATTTCACTTTGAGTATATCAGGATGGAGCTTCTGTCAGCCCCACTGGGAATTATTTCATAGTCTGATACACCTGAGGATCACAAAGTGCTGCATGATTATTCCGTTTAAGTGCTTTCTTTATTTGGTCTCTCCTTTTCATTTACCCATCTTTCATGCACTGGTAACATTTTGCCACTTCAAACTTTCACCCACAGAGTCATCCTCACCAAATCCTAATTTTGTGGTGGTACTGTAAATCAGTTAACGTCTTTTGCCCATTGCCTCCCTGACCTGAATTCTCTCTGCAGCTCACAGACTGAGCCTTTACCAGAGCACTGGGCTTGCCCCTAACTCAAAGAAATATTTGATATCCATGATATGCTATGATAAGGTTCATACTGACATTCTTCTGGATTGCTGATGGTTGATATAAAGCAATGAAGTAGAAAATGATGGAGGGTTATATTAATTTTAAAGGGGTTTCTCCAGCGTCTGTCCCTGACCTGTGAGATTTTTGTTGGTTTATTTGTTTAGATCTGCTAGAGAAGTCTCGTGTCGTGAAGCAGCCAAGGGGTGAAAGAAACTTCCACATTTTCTACCAGATCCTGTCTGGTGCATCAGAAGAGTTTCTCTGTAAGTGTTGTCCTTGTGCCTTGTTCACATGTGAGTTTTCTTTGTATTTAACATGCTATTCCATCACATCATCTTTTGTGGGAAATGTGATATTGATTTGTTTTTCAAATAATTGGTAGTAGTATCATTGGTAATATGTGAAGTCCACATATGCTTTGATATTATCCAGATACATGAGTCAGAATTACTGAATTAGTCAGAATTGCTGGCTTAGCAATGTATTGTAAACAAATTTGAAAGCATGTTCTTATTCAGAAGGCTAATAATTAAAAGATCCTTGAAGAAAATCCAATAACAACAACCTATTCCTGACAGCGCTGATTCTGTGATTAAATTGCTACGAACAAGAATGCTATTACTAATGATGCTTTTATTTGATTTATTAGGCAAGCTCAAGCTGGAGAGGGACTTCAGCAGATACAACTACCTGGGCCTTGATTCGGCCAGAGTGAATGGGGTGGATGATGCTGCAAACTTCAGAACAGTCAGGGTGAGAAGGAGCAGGGGCTGGCTGTGCAGGGCTCCTAGAGCCCTTGATCTCTCTGTCCCTGCAGGGCTGGGCTGGGAGGGACACCTTCTCTGAGTGCTGGCACTCTTCATGCTGGGATAGAGCGTGTTTGCACAGGGAAACATGGATACAGCTGGGAAATGGGATCAAGCTTCTGGAGAATTCTTAGGGGAATACAAAAAGGAAAAAAAAAAAAAAAAACCAAAAAAAAGAATTAAAAAAATAAAAAAAAAAACCAAACAAAACTCGCCCCAAACTAAAAAGAAACAAACAAAAAGAAAACAAAAGAAAGGGGAGAGGGGAAACTCAGATGCCTTGTTCAGATCCTGGGAAAAGTTATATTTTGTAGAGGCTTAGGACAGCAGTGCCTCAGGAACTGGGTGATGCTGACCAGGTTGAAAGAAAAGAGGACTGGGATGATTCTCCAGATGATTTGCTGTCCTGTTTTTGCTTGGTTGTACTCAGGGACAAGATGAATACAGGACCTTGTTAACCAGTGTGTGCAGATATGGATTCTAAAAGTGACAGGTCTGAGAAGACAGGTGGACCTGTTCATCTGACTGGGAAAAATTGGGTTGGGTCACAAACTAAATTAAGTGGCTAAAAAAAGTACAGTGTTTCAGAAACCCAAATTTTGAATGAGTCCTAGAAGTGGACTGGACTGAATGCCAGCTCCATTTTCATGCTTCTTGTGTATTAAAAAACTTACTCATCTTAGCATTGAAATTATACCAGGCACTTTTAGTAGCAGAAGTGTTCATAAACCATTTGTAATTTTGCAGATAAATGGTGAATTTTTCAAGTATGATCTGTTTAAATGTAAATGCTTTTATCTCATAATTTTATTTATCCCCTTTCCAGAATGCAATGCAGATTGTTGGGTTCATGGATCATGAAACACAGTCGGTTTTTGAAGTGGTGGCAGCCGTTCTGAAATTGGGAAATATCGAATTTAAGCCTGAATCTCGTGCAAATGGGCTAGATGAAAGTAAAATCAAAGATAAAAATGGTAAGATGAGATTAGTGATGGGAAGAAAGCCACTAATTTGTCTGAAGTCATTATTAATTTTGTTGTTTCTGCAGACATACAATATCCTTACATGTGAATTAGATTGTTTCCAGAGCTCACCCTCAGGCAGCTATGGGCTGCATTCTGTGCAATTTCAATCATTCTGTTTGAAATGCCAAAAATTATTTTCTCCTTTTCCCCCACTTTATTAGCACTTTATTCTGAAATGTTAAATGGTTCCGTGCCTTTATGTAGCTGCTTGTTTTTTCTGCAGTGGAGGATTTTTGTTCTTTTGCAGTATCTCTACCTTTGGTGTCAGATTCATTTGGTGATATTTTTGCAGCTGATGTATTTTGAAAGTTCATTTTCATCTGAAAGTTTTGCATTATGAAAAGTAGTCTGCTATAAATGGAGAGAAAGTTTTTTTTTCTCAAAAATAAATGGATAAGAAAGTGCTTTTAAAACCAGTTGCTCTGTTTCCTTGCACTGTGAATATTTTTAAAACCTTTGCTTGGCAGGACGATGGGGAGAGAGTGTGAATGGGGAACAATTCTGTTGAAGAGCATTTTGGGAAAATACCACACTTCTTAAAAGCTGGTCGTTTTGGGGAAGGGAAAGCAGTAATAGGAAGGATTGATTGTATTTACACTTTGCTTTTTCTTGCTAGAACTGAAGGAAATCTGTGAGCTGACAGGTATAGACCAGTCTGTATTGGAGAGAGCTTTCAGCTTCCGGACTGTTGAGGCCAAACAGGAGAAAGTTTCAACAACACTAAACGTGGCTCAGGTAAAAAGAGCTCCTGGTTTAAAAAGATCAAAAGATCTTTTTAAATGGCAGTTTTATTCTGCATGATTAAATCATAGCTACCCCAATAAAAACTACAGCTGAAAGGCTGCACTGAATAAATCGCAGGCATAATTATGTGTGTTTTTTGCTCAGTGGTTTCTAAATGTTAAGAGATGCTCCCTGTGCTGGCTTTACTCATTAATAGCACCTTTAGGGACCCCTCAGCAGCAGGAGGATGTTTGGTTAAGCCCAGCATTTATAACATTTTTCTTATTTCTTCTCTTTAGGCTTATTATGCCCGGGATGCTCTGGCTAAGAATTTGTACAGTCGCCTGTTCTCCTGGCTTGTTACCAGGATCAATGAGAGCATTAAGGTATTGTTGCTTTGTGCTTGTAAAAAGAAAAAGAAATCAATAGGAATCCTTCAAATTAAAGTGGACAGTAAAACTGTATTTGCCAATTTCATTTCTCCTGGCTGTACACTGTTACACACAAATAACCTTATCACAGCTTGACAAATTGCTCTCTGCTCTGTTCTTAAGCTTGTAAAAATATTCACATTAAGTGTATTTTGGGAAACCATATGTAACATTTTAGTTTTACAGTATTTGACAGCCTGCTTATGAGATGCATTCATTTTCTTGAATCCCAAGTATGCAGTGTACAGATGACTGACTCAGTGTTTGTTTTTCTTTAAGGCACAAACAAAAGTGAGAAAGAAGGTAATGGGGGTGCTGGACATTTATGGCTTCGAAATTTTTGAGGTAAGACCTTTATAATGGTAACCATTTAGTGAAAAAGCTGTTATTAAAGCTTAACAGAGTTGTTCATGAATTCAAATATGAATATATGTAATTTGACTCAATTGTTTCATGCCTGACCAAAAGAACCCACTAGAAACATAAGCCAAAGAGAGATGTCTTAGCGTGTCTGGCAATTGAAAGAAAAAGTTATGAAAGTTATACTTGTGTTTTTACACCATAGATAAATAAATATTTATGATGGATAAACTAAATATATTTTGTTGCGACATACATTCTGAGCATAGGAGAAACTCTGGCACTGTCATTTCTGCCCTGAGGCATTTTGTGGATGTCTTTGAACAAGCTGTGTATCCTGAGAGGGATAAAAAAAAACCAAAAACCAACCACCCAACAAAAACTATACATTTTTTTTCCTGTCAAAATTAAACAAGGATTTATATTGCATTTCATCTCAATTCACTTAGGTAAATACTCTGTACCTAATCCAAGCTAAAGATCTGTGGCTCACTGCTGTTTGTTTACAATACTATTTTTAGACTGGTGATATTTTGAAACAAAACAATCAATGAGGAGTTTTTAATTGGGTTAGAGAGCACGAGGGACAGGGCATTTTCCATAAATCTTGTTCTGACAGTTTTTGTTAGGAGATTTATAGATCTTGCTTGAAATCTATGTGTGTTTAAACTAGAAACTCGTCTGAGGAGAAAAAAATCAGTAGAAAAAATCCCGACCCACTTCCCTACATCCCTCTTAGAAATCTGGGGAGGGTGTTGAAGCTGTGTGGAAAATGGGAATAATTCCTCATGTGAGGGTGGTGTGAGTTTCATTTCAGAAGCAAAACATCCAACTGTGTGCAAATCAGAGTTCCTCTGAAGAGGAAGAGGAAAGCTGAGAGCTGCCTCAAGGGCTTGCTGAGCGGGGCTGTGTTGTTTGCATTAGACACAAGAACACACCTGTGAAAGTGCAGTGCCCCAGGTCAGGGGGCTGAACGGGGATCCTGGTGCCAGATCTCTTGGGAGCTGCTCCCAGAGGAGCTTTTGGGAGGCTGGCACTGGGGTGGTGCTGCTGGCATCCTCAGGCAGGGCTGTTTCCTCTGGCTGCCCTGTGCGTGGCGCAGGGAGGTGGGACACAGGAGGGTGCACCAGCACACGAGCCAGCTGGGGGATTGTGTTTGTGGCATGGTGCTCCAGAGATGAGGCTGTTTCTCGCCTGGAATTTTCATCTTTTCTGCACTCAGCATCTTAGAAGGTCATAAGTAAGTGGCTGAGTGCGGGAGAAAAATTTAAAAAAAACAAAACCAAGTCTTTGCGCTTACCTGTCATGCTGAATTACAGTGTGGCTTTCTAAAAAGCTGCAAACTCAAAAGCTGTAAAATAATGTGGGTAGTTATTGTTCACTCCTTTAAATGCCAAGGATTGGTTTTCCTGGAAAAGCTGGGGAAGGTTTTGCCTTGTGACTTAAGGACCAAATTCATGAGTACATTCACACAAGGTGTGACTCATGAGTTTAGACCTATGGTGAGAAGAGCAGCCAAGCAACTTGGTTCAGCATCACAGAAATACCTGTATTATTGTTAAAATTTAATTATGTTAAAGCAACTAATCAAGAAATAAAATTTTTGACACTGTGCAGCCACATAAGCCAAGGAAAATTTATTAAGGTATTAAGATTTATAGCATTGGAATTAGGAGCATTTTGCTGTGCGGTATATTTGTAAACCCTACAGTCAAACATTCAAAATATGAGCTGAGGTGTTGTTAATGGCAGTAACATATCCATCTAATTATAAATCAGTTAAAACCTATGACTAAAAATGTGCAGTCACCTCTTGAACCTAACTCTTAAGTCATATTTTGATTTTCACATCTGTTCCTGAAACTTAGAGCTAATGTCAGCTCTACAAAGAATGTTTGTTGGCAAAAGTGCACTTGAAAGGCTTCACCTCTAGATTTGTGCCTTTTAAATGTGGAAGGAGTTTGATGTGCTGAGGGTAGGAAGGCCTTCATTAATCATGTTTCTGCTCAGGAATCAGGTAAGTTTATCATTAGTGCATGGTCTTTGACCTGAAGTGGCCTTTACCCTGGAGACAGAGTGCATCAAAACCCACAGGAGGTGTAGCAGGAGTGTTTTATATACATGCAAAATATTTACACAGGAAGCTCAGTACCACTGGAATAAGCAGCAAGGAATGTGTTTAGTGAAGGGTGGTTTTTACATTTAATTTTTTTCTTTGGTTTTTGATGGTTTTGTTTTGTTTCCTAATGGGCAGGGCACAATATTTCTTTGGCCTTTTTTCTGTTCAGGATGATTCTTTGGATCATCTTAGAGTTCCTTGTGTAAGAATAGTGAATAAAGAAATTCTAATTTACCATTCTGAAAGATCCTACACTTCACCTTCTTGATAACAATAGCAGTCTTGTTCTATTATATGCAAACTGAAGCTTTTAATGAGATTTTTTCATCTATTTTTGAAATATTGATTTTTTTACTGTTCATTGGGGTTTCTGCAATTTTCTGTAATTTAAGCTGAAGTTAATTTACAAGAGTAACTTGTGGTTTCTTGGAAATTAACAGGGAAAAGATATTTGGAGTATAGATACTGCTGGCATATTCTCTTTGGGATTTGGGTTTTGCTAGTATATTTATCAAACACAAACCCCACTTTTCAGACAAACACAAAAGCTGTCCAAGAAAGTAGATATAAGGACTTGGCTGTCTAAAAATTCAGCTTAGGGAATTTAAATCTATCAATAATCCTCAGCCTCTGTGGGCTTGGCAGATGTCAGCAGCAAGCTTGGCTAGGCAACTCACAAAATAGGTGCTGTAAAGCTGTGTTTATTTTCGAACCCTGCCCTGCCTTTTGTGGGAAGCCAAATGCTGGGACTGAACGTTAGCAGAGCGAAACGCTGAAATTTTGGGTGGCTCTGTGTGATTTGTCTGTGGGCAAGGATTTAGGGACTAGGATTAGCCTGGAAATGCAGGCTGGAGGGCTGGGCAGGTTGTGTAACTGGGCAGTGCCTGAAGCCTGACACCAATGGCTCCAAGGGTGTTTATGCACATTTCTGAGCAGCTGCCTGCGTAGCCAGTGTGCAGCCTAGACTGAGATTTGGGATGGGCTCAGGATGGTGCCTGGTTGGCACTGGGAGCTCTAGAATCAGCCTCATTCCAGGCCTCCTGGGGTAGTTTGGGGCTGTTCCCATTTTATCTCATCTTTGATTGGGTGTTTTTAGGCAGAAAGTGGTTTCTGCATCTCTGCAGAAGGGGTGGGTGTGGTGGTGTTCACAGGGGTCTTAGGATGAGGGAAGAAATGAGAATGTTGACTCCGTGTTTCAGAAGGCTTGATTTATTATTTTATGATATATATTATATTAAAACTATACTGAAAGAATAGAAGAAAGGATTTCATCAGAAGGCTAGCTCAGAATAGAAAAGGAATGAAATGATGACAAAAGCTTGTGGCGTGGACAGAGTCTGAGCCAGCTGACTGTGATTGGCCATTAATTAGAAACAACCACATGAGACCAATCCCAGATGCCCCTGTTGCATTCCACAGCAGCAGATAACCATTGCTTACATTTTGTTCCCGAGGCCTCTTGGCTTCTCAGGAGAAGAAAATCCAAAGGAAAGGAATTTTCAGAAAAATATCGTGGCTACAGGGTGGGGTGGTGGGGTTTGTGATGGAGAAGTGAAGGCTGCAGGAGGCAGGTGGTGGGGCCTGGCAGGGCTCAGCAGAGATGAGCAGAAGGCTCTCTCTCCACGTGCTTTGGGTGTTGAGTTTCCTGTTGTGTACATTGCCTGTGGAGACAAGGAGTAGTAAAAATGAATGTCATGAAGTGAGTGTGAGTATTTCATCCTGCCCAGCCCTTTAGAGACACAAATGTCTGTCTGTGCTGCTTGCCTTGAAGGCTTTATTCTGAGTATTCAGGCACCAGTCTGCAGCTGGCCCATATGATGAAGTTAATGATTTGGAGTGCAGTTTTATGGAAGGTAATGCTGCCAAACAAGACTTATTGTTGAAATTTGCCAGGCCTTGAGAAGACAGTTTGAGAGTGTGAATTCCTTCTGCTCAGTCCCTTGGTGGAGCAGTTTGTTCAAGGTATTTTAGCCTGACAAGAAACTGGGATGCACTGGTGATAGAATTGCAGAGAGGGCCTGGTTCCATTTGGTTCACCAGAGGTGATGTGGCTGCCTTGTCTTTGGGGACAGCATCTGAACAACTCCTTTTGCTCCAGGTGGGCAAGAACATGCAAAGACATGGCAAAAAACCCACCAGTAAATAAAAGTATCACAAGTAAACCAGCCAAACAAGCCACCCAGCAGTAAAACCATGTCTATTTCTCACAGTCTGTGATGCATTTTGATATCACTTGTTTTTATTTAAGGCAATTTGCTTGTTTCTTGCGCATGGAAGTCCCTTGAGATAACAGAAAGAAGCTTGGTCCTGCTGCATGTACTGTGTAAGCTGTCATCTAGACAATGATAAAATGATAGTATCTCTGTTGAGGGAATGTGTTAGAAATGTGGAGAATGCATTTTCTTCCTTTTAACAAGCTCATAGCTGTGTTAATTGTCTGTTTTTAGAGGGAGGTAACCAAATAAGGAGCAGTAATCATTGAAAATGTCTTTCTGAGGTGTTTAAGGCATGAAAAAATAGGGGAGCTATTTCCACCTTCACCATAAACCTGTACAACAACTTGGTCCAGTTGCTGCCTGGTTGCTTTGCCTTTTTCTGTCCTGTTGATTGCAAGAAGGATGTTACAGTTTCAGAGCATCCTGAGCTCCAAGAGATTGCTCCTGGATCAGGGTCTTCCCCCCACACCCCAAAGGATTATTTTAGAGAAGGGTCTAATTATTTGCTAAGCAGGATGACATATTTAAAAAAAATCTAAGGTGGAAATTGACTTACCAGGATCTTATTTTATCTTTTCTTTTTTTTTTGTTTTTTAAGAATCTGGGAACCCTTTTTTCATGTCTTCACTTTGGCTTTAACTCATCCATAGATATCTGTTTTGTTAATTGACCTAATCTCCAGACCATAATTTCCAGCTGCTTATTCTAGGCTGTCTAGCTTGCCACAGATTTCCTTTTTGAAATTGTTCAACCCTTTGCTGATGCCCAGAAGTTTATCACACACTGGCAAGCAGCAGTGCCAAAATGTGTGTGCCCAGCCCCGCTGCTTCTGCTGGCAAACCCCAGTCTAGTGGGAAAGAGGAGAACTGAATTTTTAATCTATAATTTGTCAACTTCCTCTGCTGGTGTTATGTGAGAGAGGAGCTTTACAAAGAGGGACTCTTGATTGGACTCTGAGGTGCCAGGGAGTTTTTAAAATACTGTTAAAGCAATAATTTTCCTTGAGGGATGGGATGCTGAAAGCAGAGGTGCATCCCAGGAAGTTAACCACCATTTAATTAATTGTATTACAATGTAAGTATTAGAGAGGCTTATTTTGCAACGTGCAGTTTTATGAAGTAAATCCCACTGGCTGGCTGCTTGCAGCAGAGGAAACACTTGAAATGCTGGAGCAAAAATACACAAATGTTGTGCTTCAGGTTGTGAGAATAATGTTTTGCCCTACAGCAGCTATTTCTGTCTGAGCAGGGGAGTGGTGCTGATCACACAGGAGGTTCTTGCCTGGCTGTAACTCCTGTTGTTCCAGGACTGTAATTACCAGGCTGAGTTTGTTGGAGTGATGGTACCTGGGTTTTCCCATGGATCACACCTGCACTGGGTTCACTGCAGTTTCTCATTTTCTTAAGTCCAAATTTGGTTCAGATCTGTGTGCCTGGACAGCACAGCTGGGAGCAAGACGGGTTTCAGAGTGCCTGGTTCTCTGCCTGGTGCACAAAAAGGGCTGAAGTTGGTTCAGCTACACAAATACGGGAAATTGATAATCCCCAAAGTTTTGGCACGGATCTTTCCTGCTTCCATGAGGTACACTAAGACATGGCTTGATTGTATTTAGTGGAATATTTATAATTAAAAGGTGTGTCTCTCTGGTTCTTTGCATATACGGATATTTACACAAAAGCCCAGTGCAGTCTGGTTTACAAGAAATAACTTTGATTGCTCACATGTTTGTACATGTAAACAGAAAAGAAAGGGATAAATATTGATAACTTGCCTTTACTAAATTTGCAAAAAAATTTGAAAAATTGTTAAAACTGAGTCACGTTATAACTGGTCATTGCTTTCTGAGATTAAAATAGTATCTTTTTTCATTTTCTTTAAATGCAATTTTCCCATTTTGCCGATTTTAACTTCCTAGCATTTATATTCCTTAGTTTCATCTCATAAACTCGTATGCTTGTGTGGTCATACATAAAACCCCCTATCCCCAGACACCACAGTAGCATATAAATTGAATTTGCTGGTTGGTTTCACTCTTCATTCCACCATTCATCTCAGGGAAGTGAGTATGTTGGTCTTTTATCATCATTACTTTTGCCATCTGTCTTTTTCTCTGGAGGCCTGATGGAATTACGTGGGGTCACCTGCTTATGTTGGGAGGCAGACAGAGACTTCTGATGCCTGGAGCTGTGTTGATATTTTAAAAAAAAATTACTTTCTGGGGCTATTTGTGATAGAGCAGAAGTATCAATCTCTGTATGTCTTTTTCCCTTCTCACATTGATGTGAAAGTTCATTTTAATGACATCAGTCCTGTTGATTTCAACAGTCTCATGACTTGAAAAGTTTTGGGTTTTCCTTTAAAAGATGCTTTTCCTTTAAATACATCTCATTTTTTTGAGATTATTTGAGCTGTATGTGCTCACATAATGTATTTCAAAAAATGTTGCTGGGCACCTTTTTGTCAGTGTGGTTGCAGACTGAGCAATGTGTAGATTTTTGAGTTGCCTCTGAACAAGAATGGTGTGATGAAAGATGAAGGGGGAAGAGGAGATCTTGAGAAACACCTACAAAGGTGTGACACTGAGCTGTGAGGTACCTGAGTCTGTAGGTTTGCATCCACATCATCTGCTTAATTTGGGGGAGACAAAAACCACAACACTTAAAGTTAGACTTTGTTGGTCAGGTGGAAGTTAAGAATTGATTCCTGCCTAATGGAAAGGTACCCAGTTTTCAGTTTTAAGCAGGTATCAGTTGCCTTATCATCTTTGGAAATTGTTGGAAACTGGGTGCTCAAAAGTGAATTTGAATTCTGTGTGGGGAGAGAAGGTTAGAAAGTATCTAATGTTGGTAGGAAAATGCCCTGTTTTAGATATTTTTCTCTTCATAAATCTAGTGGAGATCTCTCTGTTTAATGCCAGTAAGAGTTATGCCTTTTTTTTTGTCAGAAATATTTTTTGTCTGTTTCACGTTGGCATTTTACTGGTAGAAAAATGTATAAAGTCAGCAACAAACCATATATATTTTTTTCAGATGATTCCACAATACACATGTGGAATCTTTCAAAGAAGAGGTTAGGTAAAATATTAAGGACGAAAGAATATTTTCTGTAGGGCTTTCAAGCACCTGTATGTAATAGCTGTGGCTCACAGATAGGACTTTAGAGCTAGTTTATATAATCACTTTATTTTTTGCATGGTGAAGAATTTTTTTTAGACTTCAAAACTTGCTATTCATGATGTACCAACCATGAAGGTTGATAAAGAATGAAGCTGTATGACACCATTATTTATGAAGTGAGAACCATGGTGAAGCAGGCTTTGATTTTTGTCAGTGAATTTTTCTAGTCCCCTAAATTTAGTGTTGCATCTGATAAAAGATTCAAAGGATAAGCTGAGGGTGGTTGGTTGAGCTGTATCTATAAATTCAACATTCTTTAAGCCTATCTCAGGTGACATCCTGTTTTCCCAGCACCTTTATTTAATTTGAGAGACTGTGTGGTTTTACATTCCCTGAAGGTTTTACTTTGTATTCCACAGTGCTTTCAAAGGCATAGTTAGAAAGCTGCTATTAAAATGCAGGGATTGAAGAGATGCCCTTGATATTAAAAATATCAGAATTACTGCCTGGAAGAGAAGCTGACACCTTGAGAAGATATGGTCTTAAATTTTGGGGTGTTTTTTTTTTCCCTTTAAAATTTCCTAAGAATATTTGATAGCTTTTCCTCAAATTTTGTGTCTGACTGCTCTGCTTCTGTGTTGGTCAAACCCCTTTGTGTCACTTAATACAAGGGGCCAGCATAAGGAGCAAGTGGTCTCTGATGGCTGTGTCCCTCCATCCCCTGTCTCCTGAGTGGGTTTAGTGATGGACTATCACTGATGTGGGTTATTCTTTGCTGCCTTCTAAAAAATATTGCCAGAAATCCTTTAAATCCCTTCTAATTCTGTTGTATTCGTTTCTGTAACACCTTCATTAAAATATTCACTAATTTGTGAATGTTTTTGTATATGCTTTGTGGAGCCCTCACATAAATCAGATATTCATTAAGGGAGAATAAATGCTCAGCCTCTGTTGCCTTCCTTAGAATTGCTTAGAGATAAGCACTAATTGGTTTTTTTTGGGCATGGTTTTTTAAAACCTTTTCTGAAGTGTATTTCATTTACCAAATGTCTTCTGGTCTGCTCAGAGTGAAGTGTATTGAGAGTTTCAGTAATTTCAAATGTTTTCCCCCATTTTCTTTGCCATAATTAACTGTTTTAGCCTTTTGCTCTGCATTATTCATAAAGAACAACATTGCTGCTGCTCTTCAATAACTTTTTTCCTGGAATAGCAATTTTCAGTGGCTTGGCAATGTCAAATAGAATTTCAAAGCTCAAAGTGAGCGATTTGTGGAGAACTCCGTGGATTTTGGTTTGCCATCTTTTTTTTTTTTTTTTTTGGCAAGCCATAAATATCACAGATACACAGCAAATCAGGAAAACATCTAGCAATTACTTTAATGTATTGTTAATGACCTTTCAGTTAGATGGTTTAGCTGGATTTTCTGTTCAGTTTCCATCCTCTGCTGATGACCAAGCCTGTATAATTTGTGAGTGAATAGTCCTGCAGCCCTTTTAATCAGAATGACCTGGTCTTTTGGAGCAGCAGTCTCTCTGAGTTGGGTGGCATGTGCCTGGCAGGAGGATGCAGAGTGTGTTTTACCCTTTCTCTTTGCCTGGATGATGTGGCAGTTGGGCTCCTTTTGCATCACACTCAATATATCTGAAGTGATGGCCTTATCTGAATGTGTCAAGTAAACTAATACTCATTCTTCCTCTCTATTTCCTTCCACATTCTCCTCTTCTGTTGCACAGGTTTGTCTGCCCAAGGTTATAAATATGGCTTTTAGAGGCAAACATTACCTGGGGATTTGGAGACAGGGCAATGCAAGAATGCTGTTCTGTGTTAGGTTGTCTCAACCTCTTGGTTTATTTGGAAATGTTTAGACAGTGCCTAAAGATAGACTCACCTACAAAGATGTAATGCATAACAGTTATGTAGTACTTTGCATTTTCACTGATACAAAGATTGTTCTACTTATTATGCTAAATAAATGCTAATAGCTATATTCTGTGTTGTTATGCAAGTAGAAGAAGTACTGACTGCAGTTTATGTAATTTCTTTTTCAACAGAATGCAGTAAGTATGGTTTGTTTGCAGTGCTGATTTTGCTGCATGCCAACTTTTAACTCTCTCATCTAGAGCTATGCAAGTTTTGCAATCTCTGAGTGATAATTGCAGTTGGTGAGAGGGGCAGCATTTGTGGCTGAGGAGTTTTTGGTGATCAGCTATGATTTTGCTTCATTTAAAACTAAAATGATACAAGTAATCTGTGCTACCTCCATATTTTCTAATCTGCTTGTGTGTTCTTAATCTCATTTAGCAACCAGATCCTTAATTCAAACATTCAATATGATTGCACTTGCACTTCAGTGATAAAAATTCTATCAGCATAATTTAAGCTTCCCAGGTGTTGTGCAGCAGGTTATTTGGGAGTTTCAAAAGGCAGAGAGGCACGTCCCAGCCTGTGACACTGCCTCCTTCCCATGCCCACCCCTCCTGCTGGGCTCTGCCCCACTCCCTGGTCCCTTCTGCAGAGGGTCACACATCTGCTTGCTCCCTAACCCGGTTTTAGATGAATTGGCCTGCTAGAGGAGTTTTAGTCAATGAAGCTCTTTTGTTTCCCACCATTTCAAGGGGCAGTTTGTTGGCAGGGGGGAGGTGGGTTGACCTCTGGAGCCAATAATCTCTCCACCCAGGCTCAGCTGCAGCTGGAGCCTTGTTCTGTAGGGAAATGGGATGCTTTATTGGCTGCTGAGTGGAAAAGAGCTAATGCTACTGTCATGATTTTATTTCTCAGACCCTGCAGGAGCCTACATTTTACATATGGGGACAGATGAGTGCAGGCAAAACTTTGGTTGTTTATTTCCTGACACCACAAGTGTCCTTATGACTCGTTGAAAGGAATCAGTGTGGAGGCATCAGGAATAAAACCTACAGAGGTTTTTGTCCCTCCCAACAGACAAAGCCTCAGGGAAGGATTTGGTCTAAAATTTCTGAACTAATCATGATCTCAATCAAATATTACTCCAGCCATCACCTCACAAAACTGGAGGGAGTAGTTAATAGAGTGGCTTGTTGACCTGCAGCCGCTGCAGTAACTCGCTCCAGCTGGGTTCCAGGCTGTTTACACAAAGCAAACTCAAACATGTTTCATCTGACAGGACAACAGCTTTGAGCAATTCATTATCAACTACTGTAATGAGAAGTTGCAGCAGATCTTCATTGAACTTACCCTCAAAGAAGAGCAGGAGGAATACATCCGAGAGGTAATACTGGAATGGATCTTCCCTTCCCCTCCTCCTCTTGTCCCTGTAAAGACACACAGGCAGGAAGGCTGGAACCATTTTTCAGGCAGCAGAGGCATTTTTTGACCACAGGGCTGACATGGAGCATGTTTGTGTGGGGCTGTGTGGTAGTCACATTAAACCAAAAATGCTGGTTTGGCATTTGTTTCACATTATGAGTTCTCCAGGTAAAAACCAGACCCAGCTCTGATTCATTCGTTGGCAACCATGACTGGCAGTTGTGAGCAAGGGCTAATTGATTTATTTAGAACACTAATATCACTTTCTGGTATTAGTACCATTACCCTGCAGCCTGTGTTTTGGATTATACAGCAATGTCTGGGATGCACCCAAAACCAGCCACAGCCAGTCCTTCAGTTGGATGGCAAAAATAACAGCACACAACATGAAAGAAACTGCAAATAGAGTTTGGTTCTAGTGTTCTTTCAGGTTTGTATTGAAGGGAGCTGTGTGAGCTTTATGGATAAGTTTGAGATGTTCTGTGGAGCCCAGCCTCTGGTGTTTGATGTTATTCTGTGAGTGAACATCAAGCTGAAGTTCTAATAGGTTTTAGCAGTGCTCCACATGATGCACAGAGCTCAGACAAAATACCAGCTCCCAGCTGTAAAAACTGGCACACACCGCCTGTACTCCAACTGGATGATGCCATTTCGCTGTATAAGCATTTCTAAAAATTACATAAAGTTCCTACCTTACAGCCCTGAGGATAACATGAAATTTTGGCATCTCTTTTTAATTTTGCATTCAGTGGTGAACCATCATTACTGCAATTTGGTTCTTGAATGATATTTCAAATGCTCTGAGAAAAGTAAACTGTAAGACGTAGCACAGAGTGCAAATTAAGAATGAAATTAATATTTTCCTTCTTTCAGTCCTTTGCCCTACCAGTGCTACCTCGTGATGCATTGGCATCTCATCCTGAAATTTTTTTCACTGATGTTCAAAAAGAATTGAGATACTAAGAACATCTGAACAATCATACTCTGGATTTTTTCAAATGGTCTTATCTAAATTTAGCACTCTTTCTTCCTCCCATTAAAAAATAAAATTAAAAAAATCCCAACAAGGAAGAAGTTAGAAATGTTGATCTCAGGAGCTGCAGGGCCATGGGCTGATCTCCTTCTGGCCAGTGGGAGCGTGGGCAGCACGGGAGGAGCCTGGCCTGGAGCCAGGGAGTGCATGGGAAGCTGACATGGGTGGGGGAAAGGAATGGAGAGTGACTTTGGCAGCCACTCAAGGACACTCATTTTGTGCAGATAATGTTAGTAGTAGATGATTGCATTTTTTTTCCCCCTAATAAATGAATTGTTGTTAAGCATGAGGAATTAAATTTGAATGCAGTACCATGGTTAACCGGAATATCATTTTAATTGCTTAGAGGAAAAGCTCCCTCCATTGTTTTCCTGTTCATCCATTTATTTATATTTTCTTGTAGGGGATTGAATGGACCCATATCGAATATTTCAACAATGCTATCATTTGTGACCTAATAGAAAATGTAAGTTGTATTCAGGAACCTCTCTGGATTATTTTTATTGCATGCATTTAATTTAGCTGTAATGTCTGTATGCGTCCTCATGCACTAAACTTTGTGAACATGCCGTTTGTTGTATTATTCATCTTACTTTGTGTAGCAGAAGTTTATTTTACTAAAAAGGGGTTTTCTTTTGTAGAAATATTCAGCAGTACCTACACTAAAACCAAAACAAATCAAACTTCTCTTAAATGTTTACATTTAGGGCTGTTTTCAATAGCAGATATTACATGCTGCATTGTAATTAACATTTCATATGGAAACTAGAAAACTCAATTACATGTTACTGAATGTCTGAGGTATTCAAAGTACTTGTACATACTGAGAAGACTTCCAATGCGAGAAAGATAAAATTCCTTAACAATCAGGAAAGAGCAGTTTTTAGCCAATAACATAAAATACATGGTGATTTTACATAAATTGGATACTTTCAGTTGAGTTGGAGTTGCTACAGTCTGAGTAAATGACATGAAGTTTCAATGTGAATTTTGGGATTCAGATCTCATAGAAAGTCTTTCAAAAATGCACGTGCTAAAAATCAGTTGGAAATGGTCATGATGTAAAAAGAGCCAAACTTTGTGATGGCTCAAAGAATGTTTTCCTGGGTAGCAGAAATAAAAAAAAAGTGAATTATCTCCTTTTTGTGCTGTGGTGGAAACAAGTACTAAAGCTCTTGCTTTGAAACTTCAGAACCAAACTGGAATCCTGGCCATGCTGGATGAAGAGTGCCTGAGACCAGGAACAGTTACTGATGACACCTTTTTGGAAAAGCTGAACCAGGTCTGTGCCACTCACCAGCACTTCGAGAGCAGGATGAGCAAGTGCTCCCGGTTCCTCAACGACACCTCCCTGCCCCACAGCTGCTTCAGGATCCAGCACTATGCTGGCAAGGTACCCGCTGGAGGGAGCACGTCGGGGGATTGGTGTAGCTGACTGAAAAATCCACACCTGTCTTCATCTATTCTGTCCTAAACCTAGAATCTGTCATTTGGGTTGGGAGGGTTTAAGAGATCTTGGAATGGTTTTGGTTGAAATGACCTTAAATATCACCTAGTTCCAAACCCTGCTATGGGCAGGGACACTTTTCACTAGAGCCCCATCCAGCCTGGTCTTGAGCACTTCCAGGGATGGGGCAGCCTGTGCCAGGGCCTCACCCCTCACAGGAAAGGATTTCTTCCTGCTGTTGAACCTGAACCTGCCCTCTGTCAGTCTGAAGCCCCCAGCCCTTGTCCTGCCACTGCATGCCCTTGCTGCTCTGGCTGAAATCAAAGCAGCTCTCCTTTCACCAGAGGAGAAAGGTGCTCCATTAGCTCCCTGGAAATAAATCATTGCTCACAGTGACAAAAATTCACACACATTTGTTGGTAACATATTTTGGAAAACATGCTCTTTGTCACTGAGCTAGCTGCAGTTCTTAGTCACATTGTTGAGAAAATGCAGTTTTCGTACATTTGAAGGAACTGAGTTTGATACTCTGTGTTTAAACAGATGGAAGAGAAAGTTATACAGAGGGCTTGCAAACATTTGCATTTTACAAATGTTTGTATTTGCATTTTTCAACATAAGCAGTTTGAATGAATTCAAGTCTGACAGCTTTCAGTGCGTAATCCACTATGACGTTTTGTTAATGAAAATCAAAATAATTACATTTGTAGACTGAAGACAATCTATTTTTTAAAAATAGAAAGTAAATGTAGGGTCCTCTTGTCTGAATCTGCTGAAGTGATAATGTCACAGAGTAAAGAATATTTGGAAAGTGTTTCATTTCCCTAGGACTGCTTGATGCTTTTGGAAGTTTTCTCAGTCTTACAATTTTGAATGGCTCAATAGTTTTTTCATTCAAAATAGTCCTGGAAATATCAGCCTTTTAGCCTTTCAGGTTTTCATTCACATTCGTTGCCAAGAAGAGTTTGTTACTGCATATAATCTAACAGGGGTTAATACCTAGGTATTTCTTTGGTTGTCAAAAATCTAAGTGAATTGAAAATACCCCAGTGCTGTGAGAAGGACTGTGCACAGATTGTGTCCTAGCAGGCAGTGAGGGTCTTTGATTGTTGCAGGCATTCACTTACCCAGCAGCGTGAATTCCTCCTATTTTGGGAGGAATGTTGTTTTTCCATCCTCAGCTGAGAACATTTTGATCTTGTCACTGGTCAACAAAAGTTTGATCCCCCTTTTAAGAAATATGTGAACAGTTGTTTTGGGTTTTTTGGCTTTTTTTTTTCAGTAGTGGCACTTACTGCACCTGTCAGAACCAGAAACATGTTCTCCAAGGTAAAATGCTGCCTTACTGAGTTCCCAGTAACTTGCTGCTGTGTAAAATATGTGTCAGTACTATTTTCATTCAGTATTCTGTGTACTTAGCACAAATCCATGCAGAACTGAGAAATCATGGATCTGAAGAAGGATCTGTATTACCAGCCAGATGACTTGTCACAATTAATCAAATACCTTTCCTACCCTCAAAAATTAAAGGAGCCAGTAGCAATCTGAAGTCTGCATGAAGTTCCTCTGGCTGCCTCCTGGGTACCCAGCTGCAGGTCAGGGCTTTGTACTCGTGCTTGTTGTTATTGGACTGCTTTCCTGGTAAAAGTCCTTTAAAATAACACTCCCCTGGGGGCTGCGCAGCTTGCTGCTTGCACTCTGATGGCAAGAGGTGATGTTCCATATCTTGCTTTAGTTAGGCAAATAATTTAAGTATTAGTATTTTGAAAGGAAAGGTATTTTTGTTGTTTTGGCTCAAAAGAGAAGGAGAAAAACCTTGTCAGACAGAAAAAAAGATTGTTTTGGAGTCTTGGCAGGTGGTGGTGTGTCAGAGTTATCACTGAAAAAGGGTTTCTTCCACTTGAGAAACCAGAATTGATTGACACAGGCAACTGTTGGCAGCATGAGAAAATGCATCTTTCCCAGGTAGCACGTTCACAGACGTTTTATCCAACAAAAAGCCATCCAAATGTCAGATTTAAAATGAAAGCTGAAATATCCTTCGGTTCTTTTGGACAGTGTGTAAGAAGGAGAAATCAATTTCTTGGGTCAGTTTTGAACTGGTCTGTGTTGTAGTTGAAAACCTGTGCTGATGAGACTCTTGTCTGTTGTTCAGGTGATGTACCAGGTGGAAGGATTTGTTGACAAAAATAATGATCTCCTGTACCGTGACCTCTCCCAGGCCATGTGGAAGGCCAACCACTCCCTTATCAAAGCATTGTTCCCAGAAGGAAACCCTGCTAAGATCAACCTGAAGAGACCACCAACAGCAGGTTCACAGTTCAAGGCTTCAGTTGCTACCCTGATGAAAAATCTCCAGACAAAAAATCCAAACTACATCAGGTACATTCCCCGGTGCCAAAGATTTGGTCAATTTGTTTAATGAGGTTTGTAGTATTTGAGGGGTCCCCAGGATGAAGGAGGAATTGAGAATCTGGCTCCATGTTCTTAGAAGGCTAATTTACTATTTTATGTACTTATATTATATTAAAGGATGCTGTACTAAAACTATAGTAAAGAATAGAGAAAGGATACTTACAGAAGGCTACAAAGACTGATAATGAATCTCGTGACTCTCTCTCCAGAGTCTGACACAGCCTGACTGTGACTGGTCATTAAGTTAGAACAATTCACATGAAACCAATCAAACAACCACCCGTTGGATAAACAGTCTCCAAACCACGTTCCAAAGCAGCAAAACGCAGGAGAAGCAAATGACATAATATTGTTTTCCTTTTTCTCTGAGGCCTCTCAGCTTCCCAGGAGAAGAGTCGTGGGCAAATAAACAATTGAAATATATGGTTTAAACTCACCATCATAGCTGTTGGCATGTGCAAAGAGACGTCCCTTTTGGTTTTCCTGCGCAGGTGCATCAAGCCCAATGACAAGAAGGCTGCCCACATTTTCAACGAGGCGCTGGTGTGCCACCAGATCCGCTACCTGGGGCTGCTGGAGAACGTGCGGGTGCGCAGGGCGGGCTACGCCTTCCGGCAGCCCTACGAGCCCTGCCTGGAGAGGTACAAGATGCTCTGCAAGCAGACCTGGCCCCACTGGAGAGGGCCGGCCAGGTAGGCAAACAGCAGTATTCCCACCTGTCCCAGCTGAAATCCCCATCTTCCACACATCCTGAGCTTTTAGTGGTTGTGCATGCGTTGCAAAAGGAATATAGTGCAGGCCTTACTGAGTTGGGTCTGAGAGAATGGGTGTAAGAGAGAGATACTGCAGTGGATTCAAAATAACTGGGAGGGCTGCAGTGGTCAGGAGGGCACTTAGCTTTAATGACCAGCTTTCAAAGTGTAAGGACACTCATTTTGTTGAAGGCAGCCATACAATCTTCCTCTGCCCTTTCAGGAATAACTTTACATAATGATTGGGGAACAATTATGAGATAATGCCTCTTGCAAATCAGTTATATTAAATAGATACTTTTAAATTGCATAGTATTCACATTTTATCCACATTTTATTTTATACAAATAATACCTGGGATGGGCAAATAAGCTTCTATTATTTCTTTTTACATATGGCCACCAAAAGCAAGATTTAAATATCTTTCATAATTGATTAACATAGCTACAATATAAGTCTTTAGGTTATCAAGAGAATGGTGGCAGTGCAGTATTGGTAACAATAGCATTGCAGTAATCATCACAAAGGTCTGCACAGTTCCACTTCCCTTTTTTCTGTTGGTGTTCATAAAATGCATTTGATGAGAATGGAACACTGCCATTTGTCAAACTTGTCAGTCTTTGTTTCACATTCTGACATTAGTGTGAAGCCTTCCTTTTTCCTTTCTTCTGTTTTTAAGCAAAATAATTATAGATGTAAGAGGAAAAAATAGGCTGTTGCTGATGCTGTAAAATAAAATTTGGTCTTTTTTTCATCAAATTATTCTGAGTCTTTACAGTGATTATTCTTGCCTTTAGTGGAATAAACTACTGAGTAAATGAGTTGGGCTTTCAATCTTCTTATGTCAAGCACTATTTAAAAGTTTAAAATATGCTTTCATATACCTTCCATAAATTAGGCTGTGAATATGTAAACTAAGGTGTTTTAGAGCTGGGGGTCATGTATGTTAAGCTCATTTGCTCCTTCTTAGGGCTGGAGTGGAGGTGCTGTTTAATGAATTGAGAATCCCTGAAGAGGAATTTTCATTCGGTAGATCAAAGATATTCATCCGCAACCCAAGAACAGTAAGTGAAAAATGCCTTCTGCAAAATCAAGCCCTCTCTCATGAGGACAGCATCATTCACTACCTGCTTCCCACAGATTTTTCTCCACGCAGTGCTTTGATGTATTGCTATGACCGTAGCATAAAAAAAAGGGATTTTTAATGTTAGGCCCATTAAAATCAATGTGAATCAAGATTCTACGATAGCTGTCAGCCTTAATTTGATAGAATTTTTGAGCAGTGACTTGTGACATTGTATTTGCTACAAATCTTGTTGGTGTACCTGCCTGTAGCTCTGGAGATGAATAAAACAACGTGTGACTGAGGGGGGACTTGAGTAAAGAGGAGATTTCTCTTACAAGAGCTGTGCTTATGGGTTTTTTTCCTTGTCTCTTCTCTCCTGCTGTTTTTCTTCCAATGTCAAACAAAACCCTGCAAACCCCCACACCCAGCTCTTCAAGCTCGAAGACCTGAGAAAGCAGCGTCTGGAGGACTTGGCCACTCTGATTGGGAAGATTTACAGAGGCTGGAAGTGCCGGACTCACTTCTTGCTAATGAAAAAATGCCAGGTCGTGATCGCGTCCTGGTACAGGAGATACTCAGTAAGATACCATCCTTACTACATGGGGAGGGGTTCTCTTCATTGTTTAATGCATATAACCTTCATGGGATATTTTTCCTCATTATGCACAGGGAGCTGTTGAAAGAATTCAATTTTAATAGTTATGTACCAATAGCAGGAAAAAAGAAAATTTAGTTTAACTGCTTGCACTGTGCTTGTTTTTAAAAAAATTTAAAAGCTCGCCAGAATCCTTTCACTCTGGGAGAGCAGGATTCTCTGGCTCAACTGGGAAGTGTCTTTTTCATTCAGCTAAAATGCTGTGCTTCCCAGCACTTACAGCACTCTCAAAACATATGGTTAATGTGTAAAAAATGTTCAGTAATATACATGTGCAGTTCTGTGGAATTCAGTCATTCCTAAGCCTTTTTGTGGTTTTGCCTTATTTGGAACACTTGCCTTAGACTCAAAAATGCTGCCTGTAGGGGTTTATTTTAATTGTAACTCCTAAAACTCATAATTTGCTATCATTATTGATACAGTTCATCCCAAAGCAATTTCAGTTCTATGTGTGGACTGGGTGTTCTGTGCCACAAACTGAGCAGCACTAATACGCGACTCTTTCATGTTTTCTTGGCAGTTAGTAAATAATACTGACTTACTGACTGATAAAAAAGATTTATTTGTTTTTAAAGCTACTCTTGAACTTCTCAGCTGCATTTTGTTGTTGCTAGAGAACAGCACAAGCATATCAGAAACCTTGATGAAACACAGAAAGTCTTAAACTGCAAGTGGCAAAGTTGACAAATCCCAGTTTTTCAGTTGACAAGCACTTCTGTTTGTCCTTTTGAAAGCCATCAGTGTTTGGTTCACTTCTCTTGGATACTTACAGGGAAGTATAGATAATTTGGAAAAAGTGTGACTGAAGCATTCTTCTTGATTTTAAAAACCCTCTGACTTTGTGTGACTGAAAGCCCCGTTCCTACCAACAGCATAATTACAGAATTGCATTGTGCCCATATGGCTTCATTATGATCTCACACAATCTTAATGAATTTTAAATGGACTTACTGCAGCTGGACTGGCACAGCTTTAAATATAAAGAAATAAAAACAAATAAATGACCAGGAACTGCTGATTTCTTAACTGCAATTGGGCCACTGGTGAAACATGGCAGCAGTTGTTTTTTTGGTGATGATAGAGATCCTCAGCCTCTTCACATGGATGGAAGGCACCATTCTCCTAACCCAACATGACTGGTAGGCACTGTGCTTTGGAAGGTTGCATGGGAAATCCCTGGAATGAATAAAGCTTTTTTGAGTAACTCCTTGTGCTGGAGGCTTGACTGGAGGATTGCAGGCACTTGTCTGTCTGTTGCCTTGCAGGGCATGACAGAGAGCAGCTGTGGCATGAGGGTGGCCCAGAGGGGACTCCCTCAGCTTGCTCACAGATATTTTCACTGTCACTGAGTGGGCTGAATGTCAAGTCTAAAAGCCGTGCTGCAAAGTCTGTCAATTTAGTATTATACTAAACACTGGGCTACTGGAGAACTGAGCTTTTTAGAAGGAAAATGCTCAGCTATCCAGGAAATTTATTGCTCAACCTGGCATACCTAAATAGTACTCCAACATCTTGGCTAGGAATCCATGGTTTTCGGTTTTTTCCTCTTCCTAAGTTATCATCAGCCATAGTAAAGGCACTGTGGGTAATAGGAAGAGCACATGTCTTATGAAAAGGTGGTAAAAAGCTTAGCCTACAAACCTGAGTATGTGTGACAGTTTGTGTGCTACTCTGGTGGTGGGAAAGACAAATAAAGCTCTTACTGTTAGCATTTAATGTGCAATTGTGCTGCTGACCATGAACTTAGTGTTTCTGTAAACAGAGTGACATTGTCCATGCAGCATTGTTGATGTGCTTTGTTTCCCCTCGAGTTGAACACAGAATCTACACTCTGATCTGCTCACTCAGAAATTGTTCACTTTTTACATTTAGTACTTGTCTCCTCAAGCATATTGTCAAATGTTAGTGATGAAAGGTTTATTATGCAGTGTTTAACAGACATAATATTCTGTTCTAAACATCACATACTTATTTCCAACACAGCAACAAAAGAAATACCAGAAGATAAAGAGTTCAACTATCACAGTACAGTCGTACATCAGAGGGTGGAAGGTGAGTTTCCTGTTACTGCAGCTGTCTCAGTTTGGAGAGGTAAGGAGCAGGTCAGAAAACACTTTCCAAGTGCACTGAGCCTCCTGCCTGTCACACCTTCTCTCCTTGGAGCTGTGGCTGTGCCATTGTTAAACACTCATGTTTGCTGCAGAAGAGGTGAGTTCAGGATACCTGGATGTGCTGCCTGGGCTATAAATCCCTGCAAACAGTGCAAGGGGGGACCGCACTAAACCACTGGGTTATCCTTGAGGCATTTTCTGCCAAGGAATTGAGAAGGCCAGCAGCTCCAGAGAAGGATGCTCTGGGGCTCTGCCACTGGCCTTAGGACAACTGTAGTGCTGGACTGACTTGGAAGAAACAAGTTGTGGTTGGCAGTTATTTTATGCTTAATAGGATTCTCAAAGAATTAATCATATTGAAAGCAGGATTTAAATAAAGAGTTTGGGTTGCCTGGGCAATTTATTACTTGGGTTAAATCTTCAATTCTCCTCTGTCTGCTTAGTGGAGGAGTGAAAGTGTACTTGTGTTGAGAAAGTAGTTTATTGCTGTGGGCTTGTACTCTGCCTCAGTTTGCCACAACTTCTTCCCTGAGAGGTTTGTGTTTTGTGAAGGGAAAATCATGCATCCTAGTAGATATTTAAGGAATGATGCTTTAATAGGAGGTAAAAATGACATAGCTCACATGAAAGCAGCCATGATGCTCAAAGCAACTACTGCTGTCCATCTTCAGAAAAAAGTAATCCTGGGCTTCTCTATTTTCTTAGTAGCCTTTCTTCACCCTGCTAAAGGTGGCTTTCCCCTCTAGTTAGAGAAATAGAACTGCCTCTAGTTCTGAAGTCAGTTCCCTTTCTGTCAGACAGGGAAGGAAGGGGCTGCAGTTAGTAGCTATTGGTGTAAATAGTGTCTCCTGTCCAGAAGGTTTTAAAGTTTGCCAGCAATAAGGTAACGTGATTTGATTTTGCTGTTTTTTGGATTTTTACTTTGTCCTTATGATTTTGTTTCAATGAGTTAAAAATATCCTTTCAATGTAACTATTGATGTGCTGTCTTTTCCCATGAGCATTATTTGAAGAAAACTGGGTTAAAAGCATCATCTCGAGTTATGGTTTTCTGTTTGCCATTGGAGAACAAGCTCTTTTGCAGGAGTATTGTGCATGAAAGCCTGGTATGACAGCAGCCTTTAGTGTGACCTAAAGCCAGGCAATTTACTTAGGATTTATTCTTTATTGCACTCTAAATGGATCAGACAGTTACTGTATGGAGAAAAAAATATTGTTGCCATTGTGCAAATAGACATATAGATATCCCAGGTAATGCAGCAAATTGGGAGAAAACTGAGCAGTGAACCAAGATCCCCCAACCTGCCACTCCCAGCCTTGCAGCACAGAATCCTCCTTGGAGCAGCAAATTTTAGGCTGGGCAGCATTTATGAATGTCTTTGCTTGGGGATTTGGAGGCAATATTTGTTTGGTTTTGCCTAGATTTACAAGTTGCAGTGCCCTACTTCAAAAATATTAAGAGCTAGTTAGTCAAAAAGAACATTTTAAATTGTTTGCAGGCTCGGAAACAGCTTCGGGAGCTGAAGCATCTGAAGCGTTGTAATGAGGCTGCCACAGTAATTGCTGCTTACTGGCATGGTACCCAGGTAAGAAAATGGCAAGAAACCCTGCAGCTGTGTGTCCCCACGTGGAATGAAGAAGGATATCCCTCAGGATAGTGATCTGGGAATACTGTCGGTGCCCTAAACTGCTTTGACTGCTTAAACTGGTTTTTTTTTTTGGTTTCTCTTTGCTGCTAACATGTCATAGCTGGTGCAGTCTGGGAAGCTGGGACACGCTTTAATTTTTGCTATTTGTAGTGACTGGTTACTTGCTTTCTTTCTTGCACCAATGGGAACTTGCAGTAACCTTTTCTTTCCTAAGCTTTTCTATATCCCCTTTCCAAATGCATCACAGGCACGAAGGGAACTGAGACGACTGAAAGACGAGGCTAGAAATAAACATGCTATTGCTGTTATTTGGGCTTTCTGGCTTGGATATAAGGTACTTCATGCACATATCACATGTCCCCCCTTCATTGCTCAAAAACATCAGCATTTCATCACTATTTCATAGTGAGAATTAATGACTAATACAATTCACTCTTAAATAATAGAGCATGATCATCGATTCCTTCCATCTCCATTCATGCCACACCTAATCAATCTGATAGCATTGTGTATGCCAGTTTTTTGTAGAGTAGGAAATACTTTGCATGGCAACCAAGTACAGGTTTGCACTAACAAGCCATTAGACTAGATTAAAAATGACTGGACTGCAGTAATCTGAAATTAGGAAATGCATTTAACTACATGTCAATATGCAAAGTGTGGTTTGTGGGGGAGAGAAGGTTGGGGTTTTTTGCTGTGTTCCTCCCCATGCCACCAACAAGTGCTTTCAGTGACACTTAGTGATCCAGTTGAGATTTTCACCACTTATTATAATCTGTACCCTGGGCAGTCTTCATCTACAAGTTCAAACATTATTAAGTTTCATTAAATTCTAGTTATGATTGGTTTAATTGATTCTCCGGCTGTGATTTGCACCAGTAAAAAAAATTCAATGACCACAAGTAAAGCAAAATTTTATGAGCTGATCTTTTAGCAGAAAATGATGTTAGTTTGCAATTCTAAACTTACAGCTCTAGAAAAATCACAGGAATTTCAGCATCAGCTGTTTGTTTTCAGAAGCAAAGTCCCACTGAAAGATTCTTGCTAATCCCCAGCCTGTAGCTGCGGGTTATGTGAACATTTGAAATGCTGTTCACAAGAGGTCAAAAATATATTGGTTTCAATTAATTTATTCCTAATTTAGCTGAAAACCATAAATGCATTAGATTTCAAACATTTTTCAGTTGTTATTTATGGTTTTGGGTGTGTTGTTAGAACACCTTGCCAACTGGATGGAGAAATGTGCTCAAATTACATCTGGAGTATAATGCTGTGTTTGACCTTTGCTATTTTGGTATAAATCTATTAGATTTCCAGCAAAATGGCAGTCCTGGGAATCCAAACAAACATGTAGAGAACTTTCTTAATACTAGGGAGTCTTTGGAACTTTTCAGCTCTAGCTTGATATTTAGGAAATGGTATAATTTCACAGAAACACAGTTTCCTCTACATTTGATTAAACAGAATACATAGAGAATTTATTTTGTTTTTAACCAGAGTTCCTTTCACCAAAATATTGCTCAGTACTGCAGAAGAGATATTTGTTTTCATAGTTTTAAGATAGTCCTTTGAACTAAAAGATAGATCCAGTGGATGCAATACTGTTAACCACGTTAAAATTCCTTATTTAAATGTTTAGTAGATTTGGATAATTTTTAACATACTTTAATAGTTATTTTTATCAACTGGCTCACAGGAATTTAGTGAATAATTGTCTCCTTTTTCCTTAACTATAAATAATCTAAATATAATAATATATATGAATATAAAGATAATAATCTAAATTGAATTAAGATTAGAAGAATAATTACAGTCTCTGATAAGAAAGACAACTTGTTATTGATGTGATCTTTTATCTTTAAATTGGGGAATATTTAGAACAAAAATTTTTAAAGTTATCATCAGAAGTTTCTTGCTTTACCCAAAAAATCCCCACAAACAAACAAAAATGAAACAAGAGTGAGCCTCGAGTACTCAGTTTCCTTCCTTTTCACAAGGTAGACAAATACTTAGCTTTGCATAGCTCTTGCTTTTACACTGCTGTGCAGTAGGAGCTTTTCTGCCAAGCAGATGAGTGAAAACATAATCTCTGAGTCTACATCTACTGCACATTAACCTTTCCAGCTGCACCAGAAGAGCATTACTGGCACAGGCTGGAACTGCTGCTGCACAGGTCTGATAGCTTACAGCTTGACAAGTGCAGATACAGGGCTACAGCTGCTCTGACTGAGCCTGTAATACTGGAACTCTTCCTTGAGTGTTTTCATCAGAAAACTGAACAAAAAATGTGCCGGTATCTCCTAAAATGCGACATTCTGTTAAGTTGCCCACACATGCCTCAAATTGCTTTCCTAAAATGGAATGATTGATGAAAGGTAGGAAGGTACATGAGGAATGCACTAGGTTTGATGGCTTTACCCCTAATTCCACAGACAGACATTTTAACATGGAGATTTTAACATGGCTGGAGATGATTTATTTTTTTTTTAATACATAAAGATCAAAATAAAAAATAACCTGCAGAATAAAAGCCCTTATTACAATGCTGGAAAGTCACCATGACACATAGTTTCAGAGCTGATTCTGTCCTGCCCAGGCACTTGCCAGTGGAAGAAGTGACTAGATAGTGATATTTTAGTAAATCTTGATTTTCACGTGCATCACTTTGATCGTGAAACTGCAGGCCAAGCCCTCCCATCAGAATCAACTCATGGGAGGTGTGCACAGAAGAGCAGAGGCTGGAAGGGCTGACAGTGAATAACAGGGCTGAATAACAAATTCCCACCTGTGCATGCCGCGCCAGCAGCAGCGGAGGCCTTTGGAGCCTCTCCGTGGCTCCGCGCGGCTCCCGTGGCGCGTTGGGCGCCCGAGGCCGAGCGCTGCTCCTCCATCCACCCCTTCCCTGCCGGGTGTGGGAGCGGCGTTGGCGCTGTCTGCTCCGGGCTGTGTCTCTTGTTCACTCTCTGAACCTTTTAGGCTCGGAGGGAGCTGAAGCGCTTGAAGGAGGAGGCTAGGCGTAAGCATGCTGTGGCAGTCATTTGGGCTTACTGGCTTGGACTGAAGGTACTTTCTCCAACACTCCCCTCTGTCAACGTCAACTCAGTGGAGCGTGGCACACCTTACTAACAATTAATAAACGAGCAGTTGTGTGGGCTCACTAGGAGGGATGGTTTTTTTTACACATTGTTTAACTTTGTCATGGACTTGGCTGAAAGTGTCGTAAATGAAATTGCCTCACAGCAACATTGAGGCATTGGGGGATTTTTGTCAGCAGTCACAGGAAGACAAAAGCCAGATAAAAGGGACTCTATTACAGTTGTTGACTTTAAAAACTGACCTACCTTGGCAAAGGTCCTATCTGGAATGATTACAAGGATGTATTTTCTTGTTGTGACCTCTGCTTGTTAGAATGGGAAGTGGGGTGGAAGTGTCTGACTCTCACTGCTGCTCACAGTAGACCCCTGATCCCAGCCTTGAGGAGGGCAGGGTGTAAAGCCAGTGGTCATGTCCTGTTGCATCCAGCAGCCTTTTTGGGGCCTGGCATTGCATTACCTGTGGCTTGTGACAGCCATAGATTCCTAGAAAAATTGAGATGCACAAAAGTGTTTTGTTTTCCGTCCCTTGCTTTCAAGGACTGGTTGGCAAAAGAAAACACATCTGTAATCTGGAAAAATGTAGTTCTGCTCTGTAAATAGACTATGAAAATGGCATCTTCAGATGTTTCAGGTCTGTGCCCAAATGATTTACGTAACACAGTTTTACAGATGCAGTCCTGAAGAACTGCAGAAATCTGAATCTATTTGGTTTGGCTGGGAATGACTTCTGCTAACAGGGATACTGTAGACTGGAGGGGTATGAAAGGAACAATTCACTCGACAATGCAGAGTTCAGGTCTCATATTCTTGTACTTACCCTGACAGTGATGAAATGGGAAAAATAGTTAGAAAACATATAATTATATATAATACATGTTCATTTATAAATGAAAAAAAAATCCATTGCAATGCATACATGGAAACCAGAGCTGGAAAATACAAAGGAGCCATTTTAAGAAGTCATTCTGCAGATCAGAATCACACTTTAGGTACTACTGCCAAAGTAGGTCTGTTTTTATGATTTTAAAACAAGGATATGTCCCTCCTGAGAACTCAGAGGCCGTTTTATATCAAACAGCAGCATTTAAATGCAAGCTGATTTCTCCAAAACCTTTAAGGCACATTACAGCAGGAATACATTTCTGCAGTCTCTGGTTTTCAGTGAGTTTGTTAAATAGTGTAAGCTACATTTCCAATTTCCATCTCACCTGAAATACACAGATTTTTCTGAATAAGACTGTAGTCTGTCATTCCAATATATCACTGTTACCACAAGTAGTTTGAAGGCAAAGTGTTTTCACCCATGACATGTGAGGCTGAAGAATTAAAGTTGATAAAACCAAACTTGTGAGGGTTTTTGTTTTTTTTTTTTTTAATTGTATGCCAAGTAGATTTTAATAGCATTTGTGGTACTTTCCAGATTTAGGCTTTTCTGGAGCAGCTTGCATTTCTCAGTGCTTGCTTTGCAGCCTCCCTGCAGCACCAATAGTATGCGTGGGTGTCTATTAGTCCCTTTCTTCCAAATTAATTTGCACACCTTGCAGCTCGCAAAGAATAATATAAAGCAAGATCATTAAGGAGAATCTATGGTGAGATTTGGGATGATTGTGGTTGGAGTGGCTTTGAGTGTGTTAATTACCATCCCTGAATAATTAATAAAGGATGTACTCTAATTACAGAGCACTAAGCCTTGCAGAAAAAGAGTGAATAAGAACTCTGATATTTTTTTTCTCATAAAGTGTTGAGGAAAAAAATATGCACTGAATGGAATTTGCATGGAATGATGATAGCTGAATGCTGCCGGTTTTGTTGGTGCATCTTAATGTGTAATTAAGCAAAATCTGTTTACCTGTGGGTGTATTTGTCCACAAATGGTGACAGATTTTTGCTTTCCAAGTGCTGGTTTATCTTAAAATGCATGAATTTCTGTGAGGCAGAAAGGGGTAAATTTTTTTTTCTGTAAATTGAAGGGGATTTTATGCTACGGGTTTTCATTTATATTCTGGTTACAGAGAAGCCAGCAACACTTAGTGAGTTAGCTAAAACCACTAAATTTTGCTCTGGGGTAAATTATGCAAAGCCACGATGTTTTCCCTGGGTTTTGCCCAAAACCCATAACAGGTGTGTTGCAGACTGTGCCAGAGTTTGCAAAGAAATTTGAGGGATGTTTCAGCTGACTTGAGGTGAGCCTGGGTGTCACATAAAACTGCAAACCAGTTGGGCTCTCCCTGACTGCCTTTTCTGAGTTTTGGTCTATGCTAATTAGCACTGATAAAATACAAAAGGCAAAACAAGTACTCTAAAATTTGCACTTCCAAGTATGTATTAAAAATTAATATCACCTGCAAAAATTGTTATGATGATTACTTTTTTGATTTTTTTTTAATTTTATTGGTTTTCAAATAAATTTTGGCAGCAAATATCAAGCTTGCTGACATTAAGCAACCTTTGTGTTGATTCTCTGCTCTTACCAAGCACCAAAATCTTATTTTTCTTTTGGAATGAAGACTACTTGTGTGAAAAGAATTTTCTCATGCACAAGTCTGCTCTGCAAAAAAAAAAAACCCTTTTTACAATAGCAAGCTCTGTATATTAAGAATTTTAAAGGAGAAAAATCTGAAAAATTCACCAGTTAACTCTGTAGTTAACATCAAATAAGTGTCACTTCAGGCACAAGAAAATGGTATCATCACTGGTGATGCCTCACTTTTTCCAGTCCAGCTTTATGCAAAAGCCTTTTGAAAATAGATTCATCCTGTGAATTTGACAATATTTAAATAATTTGCCTTTTTGGAGGGAAGCATTTTAAATTCCTTGATAAGTTTGCAAATAATTGCGCTCAGGTCAGCCGAGGTATCTTTCAGACATCGTGGCCCATGGTCTGCTTCACATAATTTAAGTGTAAGCAGATGATGTTCCCATCTCAGGGAACCCTTTGCATGTATGTGTGCTTGTTTTAATGTTTTCTACCATAGAGCTTGTTTAAAAAGTACCTGTGCAAACAAATGCATTCTTTATATTCATTTTGAGGGTTTGTTTAACTTTCCAGGTCCGTAGAGAATACAGGAAATTCTTCAGAGCCAATGCTGGAAGAAAAATTTATGAATTTACCCTTCAGAGAATTGTATGTATATATCTGTAAAAAGTACATGTACATTTCCTGTGTTTTAAGTTTTTATTTTCTATCAAATGTAGCTGTTGTGTTATGATAGTCTTTGTAAAAAAATGTCCAAGCACATGGAAAAGTGACAAATTAATATTCTGGTATTGTAGAGAAAGGATAGCGATAATGTTTGGAGATATAAGAATGGTACTAAGTATTTGCCACTCTTCTGTGATACCTAAATGTGCATTTCTCAATATACCTGCCTTTAAAAATCCATATTGTGGTTTATGAGAGCTGAGAGTTGCAGTTTGGTAACTGTGCTTTTTAATCACAGAGCATCTGCTTTTCCTTGCAAACTTCAATAACTCTGATATTCTAACGTTAATAAAACATCTTGCTTCAATTTTATCACAGATGCAAAAATACTTCTTGGAAATGAAGAATAAGATGCCTTCTTTATCACCAATAGATAAAAACTGGCCAGCGAGGCCTTACCTTTTCTTGGAATCAACTCACAAGGAGCTAAAGAGGATTTTCCATTTGTGGAGGGTAGGACACATTCTGGTCCAGTCTGTGCAGAACTTCTTCCCATGATTTTCAACATATTGTTCACAAAGGGTCTATTTTTAGGATGTGTTTCCTTCGATTTCAGCCAGGATAATTTTATTTCTTTGGAAGGAGTAGGTTTTTTGATCATTGCCTTGGCCTGTAAGGGATATAACTATCCTGGCTGCTCCTTTCTGGGGCTAGGCAGAGAAGTTTGCTTCCTGCCATCAGCCCGTTAATTAATAGCTTGTAATACTTGTGTCCATGGCCAGGACTTAGACCAATGTTGGAAGTGCTGGGTGGAATTTTTTACTTATGAGCTGTGGTTAGCTGAAATTTGTTTTGGATCCTTGGACGGAGAGAACAGCGAGAATCTGTACGAGTGCTGATGGGATGTTTTACTGATCTTGTGGGCCGTGTTTTCTGTGAATTGTCAAGGAACAGTTTTTCTTTCTGAGCCTGCAAAACTCACCCTGTCAGCTGTGTCTTTTTCTTCCTCTGCCTACATAAACTTCCAAAATTGTGGAACTGTATGCATATTTTTGTGAACATTTTTAGCACACTCTTCCGATGAATGGGTCTCATGGATTAGGCTCATGTTCATACTTACAGGAGATGTTTTATATATTCTTTCTGATGTAATTCAAAAGTATCTAGAATGGGTGAGGAGATAAACACCTCCCCTGCTTGTTATCAGTGGCACGTAGGATGGAGCTGAATCACTTCGGAAGCATACAAAGAATGTGCATCTTGAGCAATGAGCAAACATTAGTCTGTGGTGCTGTGAGATTGGGAAAGATGATTTTATGGTTTGTTTAATATATCCTGTTTTGTAGTGTAAAAAGTACAGAGATCAGTTCACAGATCAGCAAAAGCTTATCTATGAAGAAAAACTGGAAGCAAGTGAACTTTTCAAGGACAAGAAGGCTTTATATCCAGCCAGGTAATGACTGATTCTGCTGCTTTTAGTGTACAAGAAATTCAATATCCTTACACAGATTTGGGAAACTAAGCAAGATTTCATCTTGAGCAGGAAAGTGCATTTTCCTTGCTTGACAACTTCCCTCCATCATTTGCCTTTACCATCCTGAAAACTGATCTCAGTTAGAAGCAAACTTAGATGTTGTTACAGCCACCAGTCCTGTGATAGCAAGAACTTCTGCCCAAAATCCATGGTGGCTTGTTGTTCTAACCCTCCTTGACCCACTTGTGCCTTACAAGTTTGGGGAACTTGCAGGTGGGAACAACTTTCACCCTTTCCCCTCATTGCCTTCAGGCTGTTTTCTGCAATAATAAAAGTAGAGTGAGCTGGAAGGCTGTAAGTGACAATGTCACTCACTCCCAGGTGAGCTGTGCTGGGGAGCTCTCCTGTGTTCAAACTTAAAGTAATTTAATAGTTAGATACACCGGTGCATATCTTTTTGCAAAGAAACTTAAAAGAAATTTCTGTTTCCATTTTTAATTTTTTTTCTTTTTTTTTTTTCTTTTAATAATGTGAAATCTCTGCAAATAAGTATTTTGGATTCTCAGATTATTGAGTTCTTTCAAACTGACAGATTCTTGTCATTCCTATCTACAGAGCCAGCATTATTCAAAAAAGTGCAGTAGTATCTAATTTTATTTAAGGAATACACTTCTTTTGCTATGCAGTAAAACTAGCAAAGAGAGATATGATGTCCTTTATATAAGTTGGCTTATACTTTTTGAGTGAATACAAGTTTATAAATTGTGTTTTTTCTTGAAAACAACCATCTTGTCCATCTCGAGGGAGTTTTCTCTTAGAAGCTGTAGTTTGAGCTGAGCAGGAACAAATAGAATGAGAAGCAAGGTTCAGCAGAGGGAGGAACAGGAGTCTGCAAGAGTTTATGGGAACAGTTCCATGCATGGACAAGCTCTGCTTGTTGTTTGTGTGTTTCCTTGGTTTTGTGTCATTTTTTTATTGAGACATTTCCTGTTTTCCTGTAATGGGCTCAGTGTACATTTCTCTTTTTTTCCCCTTCAGTAGATCACTTATTTAATGGCTATATATGCTAGCTTGTGGTTTATTCCTTATTTGCTTTGGGATGTCTTTTTATGCTGCAGGGAAAAGAGAAAGATGGGGCCTTTGGACTTTCCTATGAGCAAGCAGGTTTTCTTAGGTTTTAGTCAGTATGCATCTGCTCAGCATAGAGCTCCTTGGAAAGGAAGGAATTCTCTTTAAGCCCATGGTTTGATACTTTTTACACCAAGGCTGAACAATGAAATAACCTACAGCAAAATACATACACAGATATTTTTAAAAAATTTATATCCATATATATATTTATATATGTATATATATGAGAGTCATTTTTATCCGAGACATTTTTAAGTGGTATATGTGATAAGGGAACTGTTGATTCATTTTAGTTTTAGCTATGACTTGTCATCATTTGGTCAGGGATGAAGTCCACATGGAATCTACTCTTTTGCTGACTATGGTTTCATACTGCTAATTAATAAAAACCAAAAAACCCCAAAGCTCCAACGTGGTGGAAAGCTGGAATGCTTTCCCTGCCCTGCATTCATTTAGAAACATTTCCATCTCTTTTTGTCTGGTATTCAGAGCTGATTAGCTCCTACTGTTGTTTTGTTGGTTTTTTTTAATAGGCCTAAGGGTAGAGAAAATTACTGTATAAAGTTTCTGATTAATTAGTATGATAATGGTTCATAGGATGTGGCTAATTTTCTGTCTGCAGTATAATTATTTAAGGAGAAAGAGGGACTTGTGGGTACTAAAATTCCAGTGTCCTTCCTCCTCTTTCCCATCTCTCTGTGTGCCAGAGATGCAATGGCAAAGGCAGTGGTGTTCCACATAATGCACTGGTTTCTCCTGGGCTCCAGTCTTGGCAAAGCTTTGCATTAATGCTTTGACTGAAGTTAAATCACCATTTTTAAAGTGATTTGCAAATGAAGCAAGCAGTGACAATTCATCAGTTCTTGGTCTGTAGTGAAGCCCTTATTTTAACACCCCGAGGTGTGTAAAGATGGGGGAGTTTGCAAGAGCAGCAGATCAGCAAGGAGCTGCTGCATGTTTCACAAACGCAGCAGATCTTGAAGGCAAGTTCATGTCTGTCACTGAAGTCCTGCCTGTCAGCATCAATAGCGTCTCACTCCTACTGGGGTTTTATTTTCTGCTTTCACAGAGGCTCTCACTGGGTGATTTCAAATTACAGTTGACTGCCCATGTAAGGATGTTCACGTGTCTGATATCCACAGCAATTGGGCCCATTTTGGTGATAACTTTCCCTTCATTCACCATCACTGAAAATGATACTTGGTGCATCTCCTCACGAGGCCTGTGCTGGTGTCAGGTTTGCTTCTTGCCTGGGGTTTGAGTTTAACTCGTGTTCCCTTTGCAGTGTGGGGCAGCCGTTCCAAGGGGCTTACCTGGAGATCAGCGAGAACCCCAAGTACAAAAAGCTCAAAGATGCCGTGGATGAAAAGATCATTATTGCAGAAGTTGTCAATAAGATCAATAGAGCCAATGGGAAGGTAATCACATGCATTTGATTTATCCAGAAGGGTAGATCATTTTTGGCACAAATACATTGAAAGCGAGACTCATAATAGTCTGAGGATTTTTTAAATAATGCATATTTTTAAGGGCAAGACTGGAAATGTTGGTTTTATGTAACCTCTTTTCAATTTACATAATGATTACTAAAATCTTGTTTTGTGGTTTCCAGTGACTTTTCCAAACAAAAAAGGTATCTCATCAGCTGGTAACAGACTGTATTGTGTCACAACTAAATGTAATCTCTGTACTCGGCTAAGATCTTCTATTTGCCAATTAAAGAAAATAAACATTTGGAGAGTATCTTACTCAAGTGTTTAGAAAACTGAATTTTTCAAAGTCCATGCTGTCAGTCAAGCTCTGATTATCAAATTTTATTATCTTTTAAAATTATGAGTGGCATACTCTGCTAGCTTTACCTGTCTTCCAAAGCTCTTTGGAAGGAAGAGGCAAGTTTCTTGTATCATTTGAATAAAGCTGTTAAATATGGGGGGTACCTTTTTATTCTGCCAACATAGAACACATTTTGCATTTAAATTATACTTATTAAAACAGGAAGTATTATTCTGCTTTAGTAAATGTAATTGCTTTCACCGTATCTGTCTGAATATTAGAAGCAGTAGATGTCAGCTTCTCAGATGTAGATGTCATTTGTGCATTTCCAGGAGTGAAATTAGGTTGCCCATTGTTGATGCCAAGTTAATTTTCTGGTTTAGAAGAAACTAATTAAATGAAGACAATATCTTTCCTGTATTTTCATAGGCTACAGCTCTCAAGATTAAAAAAAAAAAATGAGCTATGGTTCTATGTGCTTAAGGCAGCTCCTTCTTAATTTTAATAAAGATTTTATTCTTTTAAAGTTTACAGGAGAAAAATGTGTATGTGGATTAAGTTCTCATTTCTCTTTCTTACTATTTTCTAAGACAAATTTAAGAACACGCATTTTATGCTTTAAAAATATTTGTCTTTTTAAAATAGGAATGCTTATCCTCCTAAAGGGTAATTCCAAGAGATAAAGGGAGGAGAACATAACTCTGAAAAGTACTTAGGCGATTTGTGTTGCTCTGCATCATCGTTTGGTGAATAATGCTCAATGTAGAGACTTAGTGTGTGATGATTTTCCTGGAGATTTAAAGAGCATAAGAAATGAGGTTATCCTGATTTGCATAGTTTCAGAGTTTGACTTTCAGAATTTTACAGCTGTAAGCCAGTAATTAAAGGAACTGTTTATACCTAAGCATATGTGCCAAAATGAGCTAAGCTTCTCAGTCTATAATTAGACACATAAATAAATCTGAGCTGATTTTAACTGATCTGCAGCTTTTACTGAACATCAAATGTTCACATTTGCTAATGTGGGCCAAGCTTTTTAACTCTGTGAACTCCTTGGAGTCTTAGTAGGTGCTCAGTGAAAACCATCTCTTCCTCACGTGGACAATGATCTGCATTTTTGCATTTTCACAGGCTGCATCCAGGATTTTCTTATTAACCAAAAACAACGTTCTGCTCGCGGATCAAAAATCTGGGACTATCAAGTCAGAGGTTCCACTGGGAGATGTTACCAAAGTGTCCATGAGCTCCCAAAATGATGGATTCTTTGCAGTGCACCTCAAGGAGGTTTGTTACCACTCCATCACTAAATAATATGTTTTGTGTGCAGTGATGTGAAACCTGTTTGTTAATTATCTTGTAGCATTAAACCAGAGGGGTTTAGCTTGTAGGCTTAGAAATTTATTGAACTTTGCCATAGCTGAAAAAACCTTTGATTTAAAGCTACTGAAGCCAAATGAGAACAGTTTATTACATTATGAATGATCATTTAACTGTGAAAATCAGACTTCTTGTTTCACTGCAGTCTCTTCAGGATCAGAGTTTTCCACTTGTAATATGGTTCAGGTGCCTTGTGCCAGTGCTTTCCTTACATATACTGGTAGAATATTTCTCTCTTCTTTATGGGATGCCAAGAAGTCTACATTGAGACACAGTTAATTTGTTACTCAGTTCTAAAGAGCTTAGCTCAGTGCTATATTTGCCTCACTACACTGTAACCATTGCTCTGCTAAAATCATTAAGCTGGCATCTGTATTCTAGCCTAAATGAATTTGAAGACTGTTATATACAGTGTCTTTTCATACTCACTGCCATCATCCTAATCCTGGTGTTGGTAATTTGCTTTTGTTCCTTTCCACAAGTATTGGAAGCTTGCTGTGATGTATCCAGACAAGGGATACAGAAACACTACATTTTGTAGGAAAATGAAGATGACCCTCCTTTAGGACCAGAAGGGATTTTTTTTTCACTTTTCTCACCTGATTTGTAGATTATTTGGGTGCAAATGGTATTTTGATCCTATACACTGCACTGCAATCCCTATTTAATTTGCAAGAAAAAAAGATTGATGTTTCCTTAAACTGGGAAGAGAAGACTCCTTATAAACCCTCCTGCTTGGCTGCCATTTAACCACACTCAAGGTTTTGGTAGTCCTAACTGTTTTCCTTCCTGTTTCAGGGTTCAGAAGCTGCCAGCAAAGGAGATTTCCTGCTCAGCAGCGATCACCTTATTGAAATGGCCACTAAACTTTACCGCACTACCCTCAGCCAAACCAAACAGAAGCTCAACATTGAGATATCTGATGAGTATGTTTCTTGTTTGCTTAAGAGTACATTTGCTTCAGTGCAGCATGCTAAAAAGTCAAGTATCTGGTGTCAGAATAACAAAACACTGTTGTGTAGCTAATACTTCTTTTCTCCTGACAGAATACTTGTAAAGAAGGATCCAGTTTTCAGTGCGTGCTCTTTTATAGTATTCATTTTGGCTTTTACGTCCCTGAAAGTCATTACAGAAAATGGGCTTTTGTTAAAGTAGTTTCAAACAGGGCTGTGAAGCACAATTGCTGCTGTAGAAATAATCAAGAGTTACTACATTTGAGAGAACAATTTTGCATGTGACTGAAAAGTTCACAGATTACTGTGAGATATTTATAGATTAGAGTGGACACTAGGTGCCAAGTTCTTCTGAAAACAACCCAGAAAGAATACAAAGCCTGTCCCCAATCCAGTGTAGGTTTATGAAGCTCTGTCTCTCTTGTGAATTTGTAACAACCTATTGTTGGAGGGTTTTGGTTGTAAAAAAGCTTTGTTTAATGAAAAGTCTGCATCTCAAAATAATATTTATTTCTGATTGAGACAGTTTCAGATTTTGGTCCTAAATAAACACTGCGGTGTTTTTAGCTATGGAATAATGGCATTTTTTGTGAGCTCCTAAAGTTTGCTGAGTAAGAGTCTCCCACTTAGTCCACCATTGCCATGTGCCACTTTTGTTCTGTGAAGTGGCCCCTCTTTTCAGTAATGTTGATTAGGTGGATTTATTCACTTTGAATAAAGAAGAAAAATTGGAGCCCTTTAACAATGGTGAAGTAAATTTCCTGTACGCAAAAACTGAACCATTTTTTCTGGCTACACCATGCTGTGTGTGTTCTAGAGTAATGATAGTGGGTACAGTTTGTATCTGTTCAGATTTGAGGATTTATTAAAAGGCTAATTTTGCTCTTTCCTTGAAAATAAAATCTGCCATTTTCCTTTGTTCTGTTACCAGATGTCATTTAATTTCCTCAAGAGTATGTGGTTTTTAGTCTCTAAAAGAGTGTGGCTATCCCCAGTAAGTTTCTAGTTTAAGGGGGGCTACAAAGGCATAAACTACTAAAGCTAAGTTTAAGCATGCATTGCACTAGTCTGGACAGCCTGCTTGCCTTAGGTCTGGAAAACAGCCTGCTTTCAGGGAGTCTTGCTTCTTGGGATGTGGTTTTTGTTTCTTCTCTTGCAGATTAAAAACACTCATGTGTGTACTGCTATTGAGTTTATCCAGACTAAATAATTTTAAGCTGTTCACAGTCCCATCTGTGCTGATGATGAAGTAGGAATCTTCTCCCTGCTAGAGTTTAGACACAAGCACAACTAGGGATTGAGGAGAAGATGTGGCCTTATTTTGACTACTCTGCTTTTTGGGAAGAGAGCTGATGTAAGAGTGCTGTTGATGCAGGGCTCTGTTGAGGAGGAGACACACCATTCACAGGCATAATGTCGGAACAGAGGCTGTAGGAAAATGCAGCATTGCTGACGAGACAATAGCTGTAGGAGCTGCACACATTTTTGGGGTGCAGCTCTTAGTGCTGCACCCCAGAAATGCAGTGCTGAGCAAGCTCTGAGTGCCTGGGCTGTGCAGCAGGAAAGCAGGACCCAAGGGCAGCTCGGCTCAGCAGAGGCCACTTCCTCCCCTGAGCTCTGCCGTCAGCTTGATTTGTGGCTTCCGGCTGCAGAGCAAATTCTTTGAAGTTTTTGGCCTCTGCTGGAGGACTTTTTAAGGATGCTAAAAGGGAAAATCGGCTGTATTACAAAGGACTTTTTAGGTCAGCAAGCACTGCATGTGAGCCAAGAGGCAGCACTGCCTTGCTTATGGCTTTTAATCTCACTATCCAGATCCGTGAGGGGTTTGAGGCTCTGCAGGAGCACGTTGGGTTTTTGTGGTGGTGTTTTTTTTTTAAAAACAATTCTCCACATTCAGTGAAATTTCCCTTCCAGTAAAAAGTGAAGAGTCAAATCCAGATTAATTTGCCCTGAACTGTAGAAAATGTCTAAATTTGGAGATTGCTGGGCAGGAAGTGACTTTTCCCAGTTGCCGAGCAGGGGGCTATAAAAGGCTGACTAAGGATTAGACATATGAGAGCTGCTGAAATACCAGATGTAATAAATTAAGCATAAATCAAGAAGAAGAGAACTCCCAATGTTGCTGCAGAAGTGTTGAGCTTCCATGAAAACAGAGAAGTCCCTTTGGCCAACAGTGAAGTAGTTGGAAATTGTCTTTGCTGCATTTCTGGTACAAGAGAAATTCTGTTTCAAACTGCTTTTTTTCTAAAGGAATAGCAAACTAACTTGTAAAATGTCCACAGTTATAGGCCAATAGCAATCATTAAGAGATACAACCTGAAGGAAATTCTAGCCATACCATAACCTATGGCTTTTTTATCTATCCCCCAACTCTTTATTATTAATACAGAGCTGAAAATGATATCTTTTGGAGTGATGCTTAGAACCAACAGGAAAAGGCTTCCACTCCTCGTGTTTCTTTTTTTTTTTTCTCTCCACACTTAACTGAAGTTTTTACCATTCCCTCTCTTAGGTTCCTGGTCCAGTTCAAACAAGACAAAGTGTGTGTGAAGTTCATACAAGGCAGCCAGAAGAATGGCAACATCCCAACATGCAAGCGAAAAAACAATCGGCTTCTCGAAGTGGCTGTCCCTTAACTGCAGCTGGTGACTCTCCCTTTCATGGACTTGTTTCTTTGTAATAGTGCAATTTTAGTGGTTTGGTTTTGCTATTTTTATCCTTTTCTGGAGCTGTTGATGGCTAATAGCTTTAGAAACCCTTGGCAAAACATTGGATCGATCGACTTTGAAATCTTTTTGTTCATGCCAGAGTTTTAACCCTCAAAACGCAGATTTTTATCCGGTGAGGCATTTTTACCAGCTGGCACATATCTGTCATACAACCAATCATTCTCTTTGTTTAGCAGCCATATTTTAGTGCAGCATATCATAAACCCACATATTAATGGTAACTTACTCGTATTCCTTAGTCTAGAGATCTGTTTAACAGGAATTATACATGGCCTTGATGCTGGGTGGCCATTTGTGCCCAGTGTCCTTTTATCCCAAGCTGTCCAGGTGTCTGTCAGGCTCCTCACGTCCTGCCCCTGTGCAGACCAGCAGAGCAGAGGCTGATAAAACAACTCCTGCAGCTCACACCAGGACCTGTGTAACTCAACCTTCCGGTCAGTGCAGCACAGAGACATCTAATTCTGCAAAATAGAAGGAATAGATGATTGCACAAGCAGCTACATGCATAATTTTATAGTTAAACATGCAGAGATTTTGAAACAGCATTTTTAATTAGGTCAGATGTTTTTAATGACTTTATAAAGTAGAGATCAGCAGAATTAAAGAAGCTTTTTCTTTTTTTCACAAAAGCTATAAAGTTCAAGGCATATTTTCTGTTCTGCAATTCTTCTTTTAAATTATGAGTTAGGATTAGAGCCTGAAGAATGCAATAGTATTCATAACACAAGTAAATGCTAGTTATTTAAACAGTTAGTTATCAAGTGAAAGGTTTGAGCCTTTCTTTTAAATATTGGCATGTACAATGTGCAATAAAACATACGTGACATTTTGTGAGATTATTTATAATACACTTTTGTGTGGAAGAGAGCGGATTGGTGCAGACTGCATAGACAATGTAGGGGTTAAAATAGATCTGTGTTGTTAATTTGCAGTTTATAGAGTGTACACTACAGTTGTCAATTTGGGAAGAATACTTAAAATTAAAAAAAAAGAAAAAAAATCCTTAATTTGGGGGTCTGTATATAAATTGGTATTATGGTAATAAAACTGTTCTAATTCTGTGCTGTTTGGTACTCCTATGTTATAACCATATTTTTGTACTCCAAACTATTTTATATAACTCGCGTGCCTGATGTAAATGCGTGCACAGAAAATACAATCAAGGGCCGCATTATAAACCTTCAGTGTAACTGATTGCACTTAATCTTTTATAAGCCAGAAGCATTAGCTGAAATCCTTGAGAGGAGAGATGCTTTTCCAGAGGGAAGGAACTGCTCACGTGAAGGGTTTGTGGGATGTGACTCTGTGATTTGTGGAGAAAGCGCCTTGTATTTTTGCAGCCTGATATAGGACAGATTAAGACCCTGGCTATCTGATGTGCAGTGCTGGAAGTCCAAGCATAAATAAAAGAAAGAGAAAGAAAAGTTCAGAGTCTCCTTCCTCTCCCGGTGGGGATGTGATGTAGCACTCGTGGTGGTGATGTGACGAAGGCTCCTCTGGATAGTTCAAGGTTAAAACAGTGTTTAATGCAATAGGTGTTCAAGTGCTAATGGTTATTAGTCTGAAAAATACAACTGTTTGGGTTACACCACCCTCTGCTTTGGGATTAAATGGTTTTCCTATGATTTGGGTACAAAGCAGTTGTTTTAACAGGATGCTTCAATGTTGCTGTTAAAAGTCCATATGTGTGACTTTGAAAGGTGGGAACAATCAAAATATGTATTTCCCAAACTGACAAAAAGCTGCCTCTTCCTCATAGTTGTAGTTCAAACCCTTCTTCTGGTAAATGAGTCAGGTTAATAGTTTAATAAAATTTAAATAATTTTATATGTATTGCAATTACAGATGCTTGCGAAGGAGATTTTCAAATTGATTTGTGATGCAAAATTATGGTACTTGAAAGGAATTATTCCATTGCCTTAAGAAGGCAGCACATAATGATGACAATGTGGCATTTAAAACTCCTAAATCCTGTATTAGAATTTCTGCTTGGGGAAGATTGGAGATTTGGTTAAACTGTTCACTCTCTTGGAAACCTTACAGTAAGAACCGCATGAAGAAAATTATAAAAATTAATTCAAAAAATTAAGGAAAACAAACATTTGAAATCGGATGTAATTCTGTAGTTTCTTGCAGGTAAGAAATGGGAGAGTGTGGATTAAGAACATCTGGATATGTGGCCCATGAAACTAGGGTATTACAGGATAGTATTATGATTTTTGTCCCATCCCAGTATGCATCCCTTCTATTTTATTGACCTTTGCAGCAAGTCATAATAGCCATACCTGCAAAAGACTGGAAGAGGGACAAACTCCTCACCTTGGTTTCTCTTGTTTCCTTTCTTTTTCTGGACTCCAACAATTTCTACCTTGCACATTAGCTGGTACTTTGTGACAATTATCTTTTGACTCTTGAATACTTCTCAATGTACAGAGCAAGTTTTGCTGAACATGAGTTATTAGATAATGCTCAGAGAGCCATGGTATCTTGCTGTTTAGATTTAAGTATCTTGGATGTTGAAAATAAAAATGCAAGGTCACTTAACTACCTAGCTTTTATTTTTTTTGTCCCTTTCTTCTGTTTTCTTTTATCACTGTCTGTCAAATGGAGTTGTAAAGAGAAGAGTATTCCTCCTATGGTGCTAACCTTACTTTTGCATCCTTTTACTTTGTAACTGCTATTCTTTCATCTCAAATCTGGGCAAGGATCATTAAGAAAAAAAAATAATGCATGATGCTTTCTAGAATCAAATAAAATTCTGTTCTTAGACCTATATTTTCTCTATATCCGTATCTTTCTTACTGTGAAAAGAGCAGGTGACTGGGTTTTAGATTAATTGTACACAACACTGGTGTGACATGAAGAAAGAAGAAATTTTTATTTTGTATGTGATTCCTTAAGAGGCAGCCTCAGTGATTCACAGTAACATTTTTCAGTCCTTTCCTCATCACAATTTTTGCTGAAAATTCTACAAAATCAACTTTTCTAACATTAGGTTTTAGACCAATTTGCCTGAGAACAATATTATAGCCAGTTAAACCTGGTTTTTAAAAATGGCTTTGTGCCCCAAACCTGTCGTATTCCATGTGTTATGTCTTGTGATCTGTTTCCTCTCCTTTTGTGCTTAACAATTCTATCCTGATTGTTTTTTAATATTTTTGTTCACCATACAAATTATGGAAGAAACTAAAATGTAAAATCAAGAAAAGCATATTCAGTTTTGTGTTCCTTTCCTTTGGCAAAATGAAAGCCTTTTCTATGCATTTCTGGGGGGGGGAAAGGAAGACTGAATTCAAAATTTTTATGTGAAAGGAGAAAATTTTCCCTCAGTCTGTGTAAATGTCACTGTTAATTCTTAAGTTTTTAGATCCTTAATCTTGAAGAACACATAATATTTTCCATATTCTGTAGGAAATGATCATGATTATTTTTAAAGGATTGTCATGTAGTGTGATGGTGACGGGAGATGGGCACACCTGTGCTGCTTTGGGCATTAGAACTTCCCAACAAATGTTTCAAAGACAGAACTGGACAGGAGTCTGGGGATGCCGAGAACTTACACCAATGTGGAGCAATGTGAATTTGAGGGAATCTCTAGTATGACCAACAAATGAGTTCTGACCCTCCTCCTGGCTAACTTCCCTCCTTAGTGTAGTGTTTTTTTGCTTGCACAAACAATGACTATAAGTGTGAGGGTAAAATTGTTTGCCAATTGTTGTAAAACTCCTCAAAGTGATCAAAATTTTCTGGATACTGCTTTGGTATGTCACTGTCCCACAGCCTTCCAGATGAAATGCAGCTGAAGGTTGGTGTCATGCAGTGTGATCTTGCAGCCATTCCAGCCCAGGATTTGGGGGTTTGCACTGCAGACCTGTCTGTCTGCAGTTGTGTGATCTGCTCAGGAGTTTCAGGAGACTTAATTGTGGCAGTGACATCCTCCTCATGTGTCAGTCCCACTTACAGTGACACTTTCCATGTTCTGACTCACTGGAGTGTTTCCTCCTTGACTTGAAGGTAAAGGGAGGTTTAGTACATGGGAAAAAAAAAAAATAATTGGCAGAGGAGAACTTGCTTCTGCTGAAATATTGAGCGGTAGGTGTGAGCAGTGGCTGCTTTAAGCACAGACTGTTCAGACATGGCCAGAACTGCCACGTTCTGTCTCACAGGGTGACTCTGCCCACAGCACTCCCTCAGCAGCACCAGATCTCTCCCTTTCCCTGGGCTTCTGAAGCAGAGTGGAGAGAGGATTGTGGAGAATTTACAGTTGCTGTCAGTAATTGTGGAAATGTGTTTTTATGTAGGTTGGGGCAGATTTGCTTTGGGCAGTCTCAAAAAAAAATAGCTGGAATGCAGAGGAAAAAAGTAATCCTATGAATTTGTTGGTTTTAAGTAAACACATTGCTATTTTATGTTTGGCTGTGTTTGTCTACAGTAAACTAGTGCTATTTAAAGAATTGGGATTCTGATATCTACTTAATCTCATTATCAGCTACAACCAGTTCTGCTCCTGTTCCCTTCCACCCATGGATGGATTGAGTACTCAGACTTTAACTCAAAATGAGAGTGAGGACAGTCTGAGACCATGGAGTTAATTTTGCTTAGAAGCAATTGATGAAACTGAGTCCTGAAACTGTTAAGAAAACAGATTGGCTCTTTCCTTCATTCTAAACCTTTAAACCATTGATATCTGGCTGTGGAGTGATCAGGCAAAATGATGAAGCATGAGGCAAAAAAGGCTTTATATGCGAATGAAAAGAAACCTCAAAGAATCTGGATCTTGTTTCTTAATAATTCAGCTGGTTTCCAAGGTTGCTCCTTACACTCAGCCCAAGGTAATGATATCTTTGCTGTGTCACATTTTGCTGTTTATGGTATCCAATTATTTTAAAGAACACCAAAACCTAAAAAACCCAAAAATAAAAAGAACACCCAAACAGCTAAATATTCTTGTGGCCATGGAATGTTCTTCTCTGGAAACATGGCAAAGTGCTGGGGATCTGCAGGGAGTCATGGAGGAGCCTGGGACTTCACTGGCCACTTTCACCTTCACCCTCTGAAACACTGAATGCCTTTAGGCTCTTCTCTGAAAGTGGCACCTGGTGGGTTTTTCCACAGTGAATGGGGAATTTTACTGCCTGGCAATGTCCTCTCTGCACATTATGAATTCTTTCCCCACCAGTATCTTGATACTGGGTGGTCTTTGAGATGCTGGATGATGTTTCCTGCTCTGGCTCACATCACGTTCTGATTTCCTCCCACCCTGTTCCCTCCTGCCTTTGACGTTCCCTGCAGTGATAAAGGGAGGCAAGTATCTCCAGGATACAGCAACAATGTATTCTTTTAGATTATTCCATTATCTACCACTGCATCTTGGCACCTTGGTTGCAGCTGAACATACAGGAAATGTTTTATTTCCCTTCCAAGAGCTGTTTCTAACGAGAGATGCTCAAGTTACCTTGTTAGCTGTGTGGTATCACCAGTATTTCCCAAAACTCTGACAAAAAGCAAACCTGAAGCCTGAAACATGAAAAGCTGCTGTTGCTGTGTGCTCTGTCTCTTCCTGTTAGAGGAGAGATCTCCTCCCAGTGATGCTGTGATGAGTCTCTGCTGGTTTAATTCACTGCACGAAGCCTTCGAGGTTGCTGTGCGTGCTTCTCCTGGCTGGAAAAAAATGGATCCATCAGAATATCAAACAGGCAGATTCAAACTGTGATGCCAAAAGGAGGGAACTCATTTTTAACTGATGCAAAGGAGCGTTAAATAGCTGTGAATACACTCAGGTATCTCTTTGCTTGCTAGTAGGCTGTATAGCTATGGGAGGGGATCTTGGCATAAGTTTAAACATGGAGACTCAAATTGGAGATGTTCAAAGCAATTCTGTCTGATTGTTTTCCCCATAAGCTATCAATTGTTATTAAAAATAAAGCCCAAAATATGTGGCTGAGCTTGCAGTGGAAGATCCTAAATTTTCATTACATCAAAAACTTCTCAATATCATATGGGGATTGTGGCTTTGTGATGGCAGGTTCCTGAGTTTTCATTAATTGTTCTGGGGATGATTAAAAAAAATAAATTATTTCTGATAAAGAAAAAGGGCATTTGTTCTAAACAAACAGCAAACCTATGGCAACATAAGTGTAGGAATGTTTTGAGCTCATAGTCAGCTCATTACTGGCACAGAGTTGTTCTCCTTAATCCTTTATTTGAACACTATTTAGAAATGTTGTGTTGATGTGTCACCTGCTGTCCTGCATGTGACTGACTCCAGGGATGTGGGGTTTGATTCTACCTGTGTGGTTTTCTTCTGCTGGTGAGGAGGCAGGATTTCTCAGGGTAAAACAAACAAAACAACAAGAGAACAAACTGGAAAAGGAAAACAGGGACTGTGAACCATTCCATGCTTCAAGTTTCAGTCCTGCAGAATCATGGAACAGTCTGAGTTGGAAGGACCATTAAAGATCTCTAGTCCAATCCCTGCTTTGATGAGCAGGACTTGAACTACATGAGATTGCTCAGAGCCCTGTCCAATGTGACCATCTTCAGGTTTTTCTGTACAAAGAGGGTGAGGAAAACCTTTTCAAAGAGAGGAGAGCATCTTTTCCAGCTGTCAGACCCTGAGATGCTGCATCCAGCCAGGGTGGAGCAAAACTAGATTTGATCTCTTTTTGGTTACTGTGCTAGTCCTGATCCATGGTGTTATTTGGAGGCTTCCCTCGTCTTTGTGGCTTTCTCCTAATGTTTTGCACTCCCAGATATTCCCTTCCCTCACATTGCCCCAGTGTGCCCTGCTCAAGAGGTCTGCCTGTTTCTCCAAGGTCTTGGTCGTACTTGTACAGAATTTTCTAGAATCTGATGTAAGGAGGGGCATGAAATTCTCTCAGAAAGAAAAGCAAATCCAAAGCAGGGCATGGGTAAGAGGCACTTGGAAAAGGTGCACGAGCTGCCAGGCATCAGGAGCTTTCTGTGACTCCTGAATTGCAGCACCAGGGTTTAGCTGCTTTGGCTCTTCAGTCTTGAGGACCTGGGCTCCAAAATCCACATATCAGGACTGGTGCCTCACAGGGAGCTCGTGAGGTCTGGCAGGATCTTTTGGAGTAGTGTGTCACTGCTCAGTTTAAAGCCAACAGCAACCTGAATGAGTGGGAAATGTGTTTGGTGGCAGCGCACTGAGGAAATGCTGTCCCTGCAAAAGCAGTTCCAGGGCAACTGCTTTTGGTGTCCTCACTGGAGTGTGTGAACATACATGCTTCAAAGAAATGAAAATGGGGGGGAATGTGGACATCTTCCACCTGGCACATCCACTGGATGTCACTTCTCACCATCTAAGGGATGTTGTCATGTTGTTCCTTGAAGATTGTGTTCTTGTGGAAACCATACTTCAAGTTTCTTTGTTCTTCATTTCTTGGATTGTTGCATTTGCAATATGGCATAGAGGTCACTTGGTTTTAAGGATTCATCTTTTTTCTCATGAAGAAAAGGTAAGTTTACACATTTTTGTTTCTTTTTTGAGTAAACTGGCTACTAATGGAGTTGAAAACCATTCTCAGTCTTTGGGAAAAAAAAAAAAAAAAAGGATCCTAGCAACTAGAAGTAAGACTTGTATTTATAGCTATTTCTTGCCTAGAAATGGCTGGAAATGTAAGATGGAGGCTGTGGTTTCACATTTCAGCATGTGCTGAACCAGCATGTTCCCTGCCACTGCAGCACCATGGTCTGGCCCCTCCTGGACCCTTCAGTGAGCCAGGACTGTGGGCTGCAAGGACTGAGAAGTGACCCTGTGACAGGAGCTCCCTGGGGGACACAGGTCCCTGTGCCAGGTGGGACAGGGGAGAGGACATGGGATCTGTGACTTTGGCTGGGTGTGATGCACAGCCAAGCACTGGGATAGCAGCTGTGCTTTCTGCAGCCATGGCAGGTGTCAGGGACTTCATAAACTCTCTTAGAAGACACTGTGTGTCAAAATCTCAGGTTTTCTGACTTAAGATAGGCACACATCCCAGAATTCTTCCAGCCATTCTTTGAAAACACAGAAAGGAGAGGAAGCGTTGGATACAGATCCCGCTGCAATGTCACCATCTCAAAGCATGGTTCAAAGTCTCTCTGTGCCCTGGTGCTGACTTTGTTACAAACCAGTCCTGGGGTTGCACAGCACTGGCTGGGCAGTGCTGGGAGCAGCAGGGCACACGTGCTAATGAGCCCAGCACTTGGCAGCCACGCAGGGAGGCCAGACGTGCGAGGCAGCAGGCGGGGAGTGCAGCCCACTGTGCCATTGCACCACATCCGCCTGGGTCACTCAGGGAAATTAGGGATGACCATTAAATTAATGGCTGCATGAAACCTTCCCCCTCCCAGACGATGACAAAATTCTCATTGGCTTTGTGGAGGCCAGAACCTCTCCCTGTTCTCATGTAGGTTTGCTGTGCGGACACCGAGCAGCTCATTGCAGAGCTTCCAGCTGGGATCATAATGTCATTTCCTCTGCTATTTCCCTGGATTCCTTTTTCATATGTTCCCATTCCCTCCTCAGGCATGCTGAAGGACTGCTTTGCTAATTTGCAATTTACCTGCCAGACAGCTCTGGTGGAAGGGTTGTTCTGGGTTTCCGAGGAAATCACTGCACTAATCGTTGCGCTGGTGTGTGCAGCTGGCACGGAGCAAAGCACGCACCTCCTTTTCGGCTCTGTGCTTGCAAAATCCAGTGTGCAAGCTTTGGCACGAGCCCTCGGGCTGGCCTGCCTCCAGGCCAAGGATCACATCTCCTGTCCCTAGGGAATGTGGAGTTTAAATCAAAGCAGCTCAGCGATGCAGGGAATGTGCCACCAGCAGTCCCTGCCTGTGCCCTTCTTCAAAGCAGGCGGTGCCCGCTCTCCCCACGTGCTCGTGGCAAACACGGGCAGTGCTGCACTGTCAGGCTCCTCATTTGGCTTCTCCAGCCAGCTTTCTATGCACAGTCTGACAATGGTGTGGAGATGGAAGGAAGGAGAAGAAATGTGGAGCGGCAGCGCAGCCCTGGCACGCTTTGAAAGCTGTCTCCTTAGTTCCAGATGTTCTAAATCACATGTGGAGAAGTGTTTGTGGTCAGATGCTGCTTGAAACTGATTGTTGATAGTCTCCTGAGACAGCCTGTGACAAATTGAATAATAAAAATGCTGAAAATAGCATAGTTATTCCCTGGAAAAGCAAAGTTCCCACAATCCAATAAGCTGGGAAAGTTGTTGAACTTTCTTTGGACACAATGTGCTCTTTTTCTGTGTGTGTACGTTCTTCAACTTTCCACGGGTCTTTGGGCTTTTTCCTTATGACCCTTCCTCTTCTTTTGAGCTGCAGGCAGCCACGCTTCCAGCCTCCCCAGCAGCAGCTGAACTGATCAGCAGCCTCCACCCTGAAGAGCAGCTTCCTTCACTCATGAACCTCATCATTTGCTCCCTGGCATCGTGGGTTGTGGCAGGTTTGTCTTTGTAGGACATTTTTCTTTAACTGCTGGGAAATCTGGCTCACAGGACACCTATTGCTGAAATCCTCACCACAACAGCCCATCCTGGCCAGCAGCAGCGCTCTCCTGGCCTGTGCCATTGTTGATTCCTTTCCCATTAGCCCACTTGTGGCACCACAAGGCACAATCCTGACCTTCCATCCTCAGTGCATGGGCAACCAGGGACAGCCACCATGCCAGGGTTTGGTGTTCTGTGTATTCTCCCTGAAGCAGGAGGCCTGAGGTCAGTGAGTGCCCCAGGAGAGCTTGGTGAGGGCAGGTCCCTCTTGAGAATTTGGTAGTTTAACAAGTGGAAGTGGGATTTTTGGTGGTGAGAGGAGATTTGCTACAGGCTGCTTGTGCTGCAGTAGTGAATTCCATTTCTGGTGGCAGAGGTGATAAAAGCCATGGGTAGTGACAAGATGTGGAAATGTTTGGAGTGTTCGGAGTGAGACTGTGTGTGCTCTGCCAGCCAACAACAGTCCTTATCATTTGATGGATGCTAAATACATACAAGTGACTTGAGTCTGTCTACTACTGGAAAAATGTCACCAAAACTACCCTTCTGTGTGCTGATTTATCTATTTCTCTGGTACTGGAATTAGCTATAGATCCTGTCCTGTTCTAGCATGAATTGCAGATCTGCAGGGACATATAGTTAAAATTTTTCATGCCAATAGATTTAGGGGAAGGTCTTGCAGATATGGGCTCACCTAAGTGATGCATTGTGATGATCTTTTTGTGGGTGATGATTTTTACCATAGCTCAACATAGTAATTTGTTTTATCTGACCATTCATTCTGGAGACTGGCAATGTTTGGACTTCCAGCAGAGCTCATAACTGAGGTCATCAGCATTTTAACATGTGCTCGGTGAAGTCCGGACCCTACATACCAAAGTCTTCTCTGATGCTTTTTGTTCAATGGAATGTTCCACTCACCCACCAACCTGCTCACCCAGACCTCTGCTGCTCCCCTGCTGCCAGGCAGGTCACCAGCTGATGCCCATTTTTGTGTCCTCCCTGACTGCTGTGGGGCTGTGGAGCTTTGTAAGTGAAGCATCTGCAGTGCAACTATTCCTCCCCCACATAAAAATCTGAGGCGGGCAGAAAATTCAGGGGTAGAGTAAAACCAAAGAAATGGAGCAGGGTGCAATGGAAAACACAAATGTTTTAGGAGTGCTATAGCCAAAACATGAGAGGCTCCAGTTTCGCAATGAAATTAAGTTTGTGCTGAGCTGTTGGTCTGAAGTTTAGTTCCTGCATGATGTGTTGAGAATAGCATTTGCAAAAGATTTAATCTGCTGACAGACTGGTGCTCTGTCCCAAAACCACCAGCACAGTTCTCTCCATGACTGTCTCCTACCAGGCACTGCCTGAAATAGCCTAACAAAGGACAGAAAACTGGCTGTGCTTTTTCTGCCATGAAGATGAAATGCAGAAGATGATGGCCGTAGGAAAGGCTACAGTCTCCACTGTAGTTTTCTCCTGGATAGTTTCTCCTGCCATGAGTAATGTCTTGCACTCACATCTTCATAGTTAACCACGCTGCTGAGTCAGAAATTATTGTGTGATCAGCTCAAGAAGTACCAAAGTGCCTGTGCTGCTCACCCAGGCTGGCTGAGCCCTGTGCCACCACTGCTGTCCCACAGGCTGTCCATCTTCCCCCATCCTCCCTTCTTGGGCTTAGGAGCTCTGTCCTTGCCTGTGTCTAGGCCACCCTGGATGCTTCCTTCACCAGCAGTAGCTTTCTTCCACATGGACACGGTGGTTTGTGGATCTGCTCTTTGTTGGGACTCACTTTTGACATTTCTCCCCCTATTTATCTGAACTTGTGTGTTTATTTGAAGACTGGTGTGTTTTTATGTGAAGCTTGCTAGTAGGTGCAACCCTCCCATGGGTCCTTCTTCCAGCAATTCCCTGGCTCCATCAACAGTAAGTAAATAGAGCTCTCGATGTTGGAAAAGATAATTGGCTGTGTAATGCACAGAAAGCAAAACAAAATTGCTTTCCTCAAGATGCATTCATCAATTACAGCTTGCCCCAGATGGTGCAGCTTGAACCATTTTCTGGACAGGGAGAAATATGTCGAATAGAAGGGGAGCTGTTTTTGTAATAAATGACTGAGTGCATATGTGCATGACTACATGGTTTAGCTCTTCCATAATAGGTATCCTATTAACATGCTAATGAACATGCAAACAAGAAGCCAAGGATTATCATTATTTTTGAGACAATAATGTGTATTTTCGGGTTTTTTTCCTTGTAATTAATGAGAATGTTGTCTGGTCTGCTGGTGTCCCCTGGGCTGGTTGTTGCTCAGCCAGGAGGAGGTGGCAGCCCATGTGCTGCACAGATCCTGCCTCCTCTCTTGGCAAACTCCAGTTTGCCTCCACTCACCAAATCCTGCCATGTACTTGTGCAGGAGCTCCAACACCTTACCAACCTTAAGGCTGGCATGCCGAGGTCTGAGGTAGCACCACCAAAGCCAAGCCAGCTGCAGTGAAGGCTTCATATGTATTTTTAATGAAGTTTTTAATGGAAATGCCATGTTTCTCCAGAGAATGTAATGACAGGACAGTGATGTATTCTGATGAAGATTATTATTCAGAGTATTCTGACGAAACGATGCTGCCAGTTACAATTCCAGTGGATTGCTGCAGTTCATGAACAATAAGCAAAGTGACCACGTGGAGGAGGAATGGTCAGGGATTTCTGAAGGGTTTGTCAGGAGGGGCTCAGTTCCCTCAGCTACTATTTATTTTAAAATAGTTTAGGGGGACTTGAGAGCTCTCTTGGTGAGATCCAGCTTCTCTGTAAATATATTCCTGTGAGGGAACAAGGTGTTCTGTGACCCTGCACTGGCCAGGTGACTCTGCTGACACTGTGGCCATTGACCTTGTCTCGTTGTTGGTGTTAAATGGGTCTGCTAAGAGGCATTTAATTAGTTTCCATTTGGTTTTTTTTCCATTTTCCCCTCAAGAATCACTTGTATTGTAAAGCACACTGAGCTGTGCTGCTCAGAAATGCTTCTGTGATTCTCGGTAATGCATGAGGCAAACATTCCTGTGGTGTCTCACTCTCTGTTCCCAGAGAGGACACCTAGAGATTGCACACTCCAAGAGAAGGTTCCCTGCTGTGACCAAGGTGCCTCTCATTTATGAAGTGAGACCTTCTGAGGAACACATGATCAATAGAAATACGACAACTGTACTCAGGATCTGTCCCAATGGGGCCCCTGTGACATTTATAATATAATGAACATCTGCCAGCTGAGAGGAAGAAATAACACCACAAATGTCTTTCAGGGAATCTGCTGGTTGCTGCTGTGGCTGATAATAATGTGAAAAGGAATGAAGGAGCACAGACACCTCACCCACCTTTGTGTGGCTCTTTAACTTCACAGAGAACCCTCTAACAGCCATGCTCAGGCCCCTATGTCATGTTGCCTCCTGTAAGAGCAGAAATATCCAAAATGTAATGAGCAGATGGAGGCGCTGCTTGCTGTCCCACTTTTTAATAGATCTAGAAAATACAGTTATTTATCACCCTTGCAGTCAAACTCATGGAGAAGTGTTTCTCCCTGAAACAAAGAATATTTGTCACTTTGTAGCACAAAAAATTGTGTGTTTGTGGGACCACAGGGTAGTTCCTGCGGGAGGGCAGGCTGGAGATCTCCAGCCCAACGTGCTGCTCAAGGCAGGGCCAACTCTGAGACCAGACCAGGGACTTTGCCCCGTTCCAGGCCCTTGGAAACCTCCAAGGACTGAGATGCCCCAGCTGAGGGCCACCTGTGCCTGTGTTACATCCTGCAAGTGCCTCCTTGGCTCTCCAAAAGGGCTGTTAAATGCAGTTAGGAAATTTGGATCCCTTATTCAGAATGTGGGGAAGAAGCTCCACCCATCTGTGTTTGTAGCCTATTTCATTCATTTACAATATAAAATGAAGTTGATCTGGAAGCAGTTTTGGAGAGGAAACTCATATGTCTTTCCAGACCATCAAGTATTGTTGAATTTATTATTGCTTGAAGACAGAGTCAAGATCTGGCCAGAGGGAGGTTTTGAAATGTAATGTAAAATGAAATCCCTTTGGCCTGAGGTAAGCCCCTTAGCCTGTGCACTGTAACACAAGGAGAATATTTACCACTTGGTGTAAGAGCAAGGATTAATGTGTGCTAGGTGCTGTGAAAATGAAATTATTATTAATAGAAAGTTTCTTGTTTGCAAGGAAAGCTATGTGTGCAAAGACCTGTTCTTTGGTGAGAACCTCTTGTTAGCTTTTTAAAATTATGCTTGATATAACCAAAAGGCTCAGGACAGGAAATTCTCCCTCCATATCTCTTCTGGCAGACAACTAAATGTAGAGACCTGCAGAGACAATGAAAAGAGAGGATGAGGAGATGTTCAGCTGAAGAAGGGTTGACACAAAGTCATGGAGACCCAAACTTGGTGCAGGGGGCTCTAGAACTGAGCCAGGAGGATTCCAGGTCACTGGAGAAAAGGCTGCTGGCACTGAAGGCTGCAATTCTGGAAAGGTTAATATATTCAGGCAGGGCTGAGCTGGCTCAGTTGCCTGTTGGAAGCTTTTCCTCTGCAGGGAGGCTGGGTCACGCAGGTACAGTGCCTGGATAATTGGAGCAGGTCACTGGGAGCCTGGCTTGGCTGCAGGCACTCATGGAGAGCCCTGGGAGAGGCAGCCCTGAGCTGGGGCAGGAGGACGTGAGGTGTTTGATTACCCAGCAGTGTTTTCCCACAATTCATGAATGCGCTTATCTCCAGAGCTGGGTAATGTGTAGACTTTCAAGTAGCTGAGTCCTGAAGCTTATCAGACACATCAGCCATGGCCTAAAATCTTGAAAGCAAATTTTGCTTAGCTGAAAAGGGAGCTTTAATGTCAGTGTGCAGGGAATTACCTCCCTCCCTTTCATTTGCCTGAAATAAAGGCTGTATTTCAGGCAAAGTGATGCAGAATATGGACAATAGGGCAGTGGGAGGAGAGTTATACTAAAGGTCTGGAACATGTCTTTGAAATTTATAATGGTCTTTTAAGATTAAGTGGGTTAAAATTGCTTCAAGATGATCTCAAGAAAACACTAAACACTCTGCTGAATATCCTTTTAAGAGTCCCTCTAACTGATTTCAAGACACATGTCTAAAAATCTGAAAGATCTTCCAGTGAGCCTGTCAGTGACACAGAGCACCATGACAGCCAGCAGGAGGGCTGTGGATGGGGTAATGCTCACACCATGCAAGGAGCCAGGTGCTGGCACAGCACAGAGCTGCCTCATACAGGCCCTGAACATTTCCCTCCTTAACCTTGGAGAAGGATTAAATAACACATAGTTATTTGTGTGGATTGCTTGGTGGTCAGGTCCCCTATGGAAAGTTATTTATTTGGTGCTGGTATGACACAGGACCTTTCATTTCCAGGTTGCACTGCCCAGTATATTCCACACAGCCTGGGCAGGACAGAGTCACACTGCAGATGAGTCTGGTGGGGCTGATCAGGATATTTGGTAAGCCAGTGTGCTTAGAACATGCTTGTTCTGACTCCAAGGGCTGTACCATTAACACAGGGTCTGTGCTTTGTGGCCAGGATAGTGGGGCTCAACTGCCAGCATTCAGGGAAGGGGCACTTCCATCAACTGTGCACCTCCCAGGAAGGTTAAAAAGTTAAAAGTTAAAAATTTCTACCCTCCTGAGGAGGAAATCAGCTTAGGGAAGCATCAAGCTTAGCACATGCAGAGGCCTCTGGAGGGGAGGGATGCTGGCAGAGCCATGAGCTTCTGCCTCATCCTGCTCAAAGCCTCTGCTCCTGCCCTCCTTCAAAACTGATGTCCCACTGGTGCAAATTAGATAAGAATTGGCCCAGGGTCTTTAATTGTGATTTTTATTTTTAATTTGCATAATTAGACGTGTAATGGACTATTTCTGCAGCCCGGGGGCCGCTCTGAGGTCGTTAGTGCTGGCCCTGGGAGATCACCATCTGTCTGCAGAGGGCGAGGGCCGCGGGCAGCCCGGAGCCTCCTGTGGCTCACTCAAACCTCTCCCCACTCGAACCCCAGCTGCTTTCCCAAGCCACCCAAGGGGGTGCAGCCTCACAAAACATCAGTCATCTGTCCCAGCTGGTGTCCTCAACAGATGCAACCATTTAGGAGAACGCGGTGCTGAGGGGAGATTAATAGGGTCTGGATTTTAGAACGATTCCCACTGTGGTAGCTTTGCCTTTAAGGAAAGAAGATTGAGGTGGAGCAAAAGGAGAAGCAGTGCAGCAGAGCCAGGTTTGTGCTTCCCAGGTTGTGGGGAGGTACCTGCAGGCAAGCAAGGCTGGAGGGAGGCAGTAGATGGAGGTGGACAGTTATATGGAGGTCCTGGGGCATGGATTGGGATGAGACTGACAGGGTGGCTGGAGGAGAGTAGAAAAAGAAGAATTGAACCTTGCTGAAAATTTCACTTCCCTGACGTCCACCTCCTTGCTTCCCACGTCCTTTGGACACCTCCCCTTCTTTTCTATCCCCTTCCTGATCCTTCCCAAGCCTGTTTCCACAGTCCTGGACACCCTTTGTATCCCATTACTCTTGGCTGCTGCAAGTTCTATTTTGCAGCTGTGAGAAGAACAAAATAAATCTTCATTCTGGGGGTGGCAAAATTCCCTGTAGCCTGCATGCTGAAAAGCCTTGGGCTGGATCTGCTGCCACATCTTGTTCTACTTAAACTGCTCCTTTTAGTAGACCCAAAATGTTTGTTTTGGGAAAGGTGTTTCCACCTCCCCCAGCAGAGCCACATGCACTGGTTTGTCCAGGTCAGACATGGCCTGGCCCCAGGCTGTGCTGCCAGGCCTGTGCTGGGTCAGCTCACGAGGCACCATCACCATCAAACCACCCAACTGGACATTTCCTCTTAGACTTCAGTCCAGTGGAAGCTGGAGATTGTTTAGAGTGGGTTGAAATGTCTCATGAAAACACATTTCAGATGCCAGCTCCTATGTTTAATTAACCCTTTAAAATGGGCCTTGCCCATAAGGATCCATAGAAGATTTAGGGCGTTGCATATAAGAGTAATTGGTAATTTTTCACATTGAAGCTGGACAGCAGGAGTTAACAAAGTAGTTCTCCTTTATGCTTTTATTAGTTTTCCCTTTCAAGTTTTCAATGGCCAGGGGCATTTCTCATCAAGTATCTTTTGGCATACATTTCAAATATTGCTAGGAATAAATATCTGAAAGATGTTCCATATACGGTGTGGATCTCAAAGCCACACCAAAACTTTTGGCTGGGTAATGCTGTCCAGCTGCCTGCAAAAATCCTAGTGTGATTTTGGGCTGTGAGTGTAACTATGAGCTTGAAATAGTGGCACACAAAAAATGTGACATTTTCTCTGCAGCAGTGATTTGTAGGACCACTGATTCTCCCCTCCTACCTGCTCAAATACAGTTTCGTGGTGAACAAGGCTGAGAAGAAGCCAAGACCCCTGTGAGAGCAGCTGTCCTCCCATAGTCCCTGTTCATTCAGCAGCAGAGGATGGGGAGGAGCAGATTGGGGTGGCTGTGCCAGAGTTTTGATGTTCTAGGGAGCAGGCACCATGATGGGCTGTGCTGCAGCACCTCACCACCCTGCCCTGGCAGCTCTGCATGGCTGCTGTGTCTCCAAACCCAGACTGCAGCAGGCTGCCACTGCTGCTTTGGGATGTGACCACCTCCTGAGAGCACACAGCCTTGCTTTTCAGAGTTCCATCAGCTCCACACACAGGCACCCCTGGGCTTCAAAACAGTCGACAAACCATAGAAATGCTCTTTCATTTATTGCACCAAAGTGCTCTTCCAGAATCTTCAGGAAGGGCCGTGTCCTTCAGATGTCCCCGTTGAGCCAGCGGTTCTTGGCTATCTGCCCCGCGCCGGGCCGGGACGATGGGCTGTACTGCAGCAGCTGGGTGATGAGGGCTTGGCAGGGCTCTGGCAGCGGGGGCAGCCCCTCCGGGTACATCACCCCCTTCTTCTGCAGCTGGGGCATGCTCTGCACATTGCTATCATCAAAGGGAACGTTGCCCACCACCATCATGTAGAGCATCACCCCCAGGCTCCATATGTCGTATTTCTTGGCGTCGTAGGGGATGCCCATGAGCACCTCTGGGGAGGCGAAGGCCGCCGTCCCGCAGAAGGTGGTGCTCAGGTCCGGGTACCCTTTGAGCTCCTTGCTGAAGCCGAAGTCGCTGATCTTGGCGCGGCGGCCGTCGGCAGAGAGCAGCACGTTCTCGCACTTGAGGTCCCGGTGCACCAGGTTGCGGTCGTGCAGGTAGCGCACGGCCCTCACCACCTGCACGAAGATGTCCCGGGCGTTGGGGGCGCAGGGCAGCTTTCCCAGATTCTCCAACATCTGCAGCAGGGTAGTGTCCATGGCCTCCATCACGATGTAGAGCTTCCTGTTACAGACCTCGATGAGCTCGTAGACGCGCACGATGTTGGGGTGCTGGATCCTGCGCACGATGGAGAGCTCCCGGGGCAGGAACTTGAACACGACGGCTCGGGACGCTCGCTGCCGGTCCACCACCTTGACGGCCAGGGGCCCCTTGTGTTTGCTGGAGGTGGCTGCCTTCACCTTGGAGAAGCTGCCCTCCCCTATGGTCTGACCCAGCCTGTAGCCCAGCTCGTTGAGTATCCTCTCACCTCCATCAGGCTTTGCATTGGTCTCTGGTGCCGGTGGGCTCTCCTGGGGCTCTTGCTCTTGGGGCTGGGGCTGGGGCTCGGGCTGGGGCTCCCCAGCATCGGGAGGCTGTATTGTCTGCTGCATGGTAGCTGCTCACCTTTGCACCTTTGCACCAGCGGGTATGACAACCCTTGCTTCCATGCCCCACCCGGGTATTGTGACGGGTGGAATGTTGTGTGTCACAGGAGCTTTGGGAGGTGACGCGAGCGTCTGGTGGGTCCCCGTTGCTCAGGGGTGCCCCTGGCATGCCTGCACAGGGGACAATACAGCTGGGGCTGGATACTTTGGAGCTTTTACCCTTTCAGCCTCTTCATTTGAGTTCTCAGCACAGGGCGGTGTGGATGAAAGTTCGAATGTCAGCTTTCTGGGGTCAGGGACCCATTTGGGGACCTACACCAGTTTTGTGCAGGGTATTAGTTGCATTAAAATCCAAACTACACAGAGTGGTACAAAGGAGTGACTTCTACTGGCACTAACTGTGAATCACCTTGTCTAGCTATAAATATTGACTTCTTTGGTGATGGTGCACAGAGCTGTTACATTACTGGGGGGCTTTCTGATCTTTTTGGGGTGGATGGGGAACTTTAGATGTATCTTTCAGAAAAAACCAGCTTTTCTGTTTCTTGAACTTGGAATTGCTCTTTATCTGTTTTTATCAAAATGATATTTTGGAGACTTACAGAGAAGTGAGACGTGAGATCCTTCTCAGACGTTCTGTAACTTGGATTTTAAAAGGTTATAGTCAGTTTTAGTTGCCATGATGTGGCAGTCAAATTGAGCAGAGGGCAGCTGGGCTGGGCCAGAACACCCACTCCAGAGCAAGGCATCCCTCCCATCACACTCTGTCTATCAGGGCAGTGCCAGCTCCTTCTTCCAGGTGCTGCATCCTTGGCTGTTTTTTTCTGATTTGTGCTGGGTTTTTTAAGCTGCTCAAGTATCCTGCTCTCTCTGTGCTCTCTCACATTTCCTTTCCAGCTATACAAAGAAGCCTAGGACCACAAAACCCCATCCTCCAAAACACCAACCCAAACACTATTTTTAGGTTTTGAATATATATTTCATTCTGCAAGTCAGTTATAAAGACGAATGGTGATCAGCTGAAGATGAAAGAAAATCTTTCTTGTGAGTCCATCTTGCCAGTATTCTGAAGTCACTTTGACGAAATTAAAATGGGTCAACGCTGCAAACATGGGTCTGGATGTGCTGCAGGGGAGCTTTACTCTGAACTAAGAGCAAGTAAAGCAGTCACCATGTCGAGTTTTACCTGCTTAGAGGTTGTGCGTCCAAACCAAACTGCTTTCCTATTGGAAAAAAGTGGCTCCCAATATTACCAGTTAGATTGTGCCTGGGCCAGTCTGACCCTTGCTGCTGGGCCAAAGGCAGCAACTGCGGTGTATCACCCCAGAGATACCTTGGCTTGCTGGTGGTTGCAGCTGGGCACTGAACAAGTCCAGGCTTGTTAGGACCCCGTTTACCTCAAGAGGAATAGCTTCAGGCGATGGTGAAGAGAAAAAGGAGAGGATTCTGCTGGAGGGTTTAATGTCCAGAGGTTTATTCCATGGTTACAGAAGTCTGAACGTGAGGAACTGCTCCAACAGAATCCAGACCGCATGGTCTGATGACCTTTTTAAGCTCAGGGACAGGGGGAGGGGAGGTACAGGTGAGCCACCAACCAGGTGAGAGGGGCAGGGTCTCAGGGGAAGATGACACCCAGACAGCCCAATGACCCCTGGGCATAGGGGCATCCTTTGAACTTGACCAACCACACGACGCCTTGCTGGAATGTTCAGCCTGATTGACAGGACTCACTCAGCATGGGGGCAAGGGGGAAGGGAGAGAGGTATTGGCACACCTGGGAAAGTGACCTGGAAGGCCAAAATGGGACATTGCAGCACACCACAACACTTTCCCACTTCAGGTGTTATTTCTACAGGCCAGTTGGAAGTATGGGAATTTAACATGCCATGGAAATGTGGTTGCCAGCCATGTACCACCAGGAATACCATCAGGCTGTACCACAGCAGGCATGTTTGGGCCTTCAAATAAATCCCCCCAGATTTCTTATGTCTGAAGTGGATCAGCAAGAAGCCATTTCCAGAAGTCCCTGTTCAGAAACTGATGTTACTAAACACACAAAAATCCCACCTAGCAATCAGCAGGCAGATGCAGAAACCCATTTTGCTGGTTACGCATGATTTCCTGACAAGTTTAGCCCTTGAGTCATAACCACAGTGACTTCAGCAGAGGTCTGAGCTGGACTTTTCAGAGGAGCTGGGAACTTTGAGATGGCTAAAAAGAACTGAATCAATGTGGGCATTTTTATGAGGGGAAAGTGCTTAGACCAGGCTTTCCTTCCCCACTTAGTTCCAAAGCACCTCTGGAAAACACCACTACTGCTCCTGGGAATAGAAGGACATGGGCAGATATCTACAGGGGCTTGGCTGATGCTCAGAACGTATTTTAAAGTAGGAATGGGCAGTCACATGACAGGCATGCTCCTAAAACCCACAGGTAAATCCTCACTTATGGGAAGCCCCTTTGAAGCCCCTACAGTAGCATACCCAGAAGAGGGAGTGTCCACACTGATGTGGAAAAACCAAAGTGGCAGCTACAAATCAGGTTGCAATGGTAAGGAGCAATGTAGAGGAGTCCTGTGCTGCTGGTAATTCTTCATCTGCTCGAGGGAGCAGGTCACTTTGGGAAAGTTTTCTGCAAACTTGGCTGAAGTGGGCACTTTCAGTCTCAGTAAGCCCTCCTGGGAGCCCAGAAAAAGCCTTGTGCAGCCAGATGCTGCTGGAGCATCCTGGGGGTGGGAAGACTTGAAGGAGATAGAGAAGCCAGCCCTGGTTTCCCAGGGAGGAAGCAGCTATCGAAGCAAACACTCCCCCTCCTGTATGCTCCGGGCTGCAGCTCTGTGAGCTGCCGAGGCTGCAGGCATCGCTGCTGTGCATCCCCGAGCTCCTGCCCCACGGCCAGCAGCGGGGCTGGCACTGCTGCAAACAGCTCCCAAGGCAGGCAGCAAGAGGCTGGGATGAGAGGGGCTGGATTGGCAGGGCACTGCCAGGCAGAGGAGGAGGAATGACAGCTGAGCTCAGCTTTCTGTGCTGTCCTTAGATCTCAGAGAAACAGATTTTTTGTTTGGTTGGCTGCTGCCTCAACATTTATTGGTGTCAAAATGCACCCAAAAATCTCTTTTGCTTTCAATTCTTGCGCCTCAAGTACTGCTACCTGGTAAAAATACTTAGGTCACACTGATATACTTTGGTAGTGTACTCACTACCAAGATATATAAAAAAATGCTGAGCTTCTGTGCTTTCTAGATAATTTTTTGCATCAAAGCTGTGCTTGTAGAACTCACTTGTTCCATTGCTCTTGTTAATGAGAGCAATCAGAAACCAGGCAGCAATTACTGTGTTGTTAAGCGTGGCATGTGAGCAGGAGGAGCTGGTCTGCAGAGGTACAAATTATTGGAGCTCACTGCCAGGGATTTTGTTATGGGATGGTGGCACCGTTGTGCATCAGCCTGGCATGCAGTTAGTCCCTCTGGCAAGGGGCTGGTGGGCTCCTGAAGGACCACCAGGTAAGCCAGCCTTGCTGGGAAGCTAATGCAGCTGGAGGTCTCTGGCCTTATGCATCGTGTACAGCCACCTTTGATCGGCTGGACAAGAACACACAAGCCATGACTTTAACAGGGGAGGGAGTTTTTTCTTTCTGCATCACCCATATAGATGTTTTTTCACCGATAACGTGCCTGAGTGGTGCCTTTTGGGGGGGCTGCTCTCTTGCTGACTGTCACTGAGGGGGCACTGCCTCAGAGCGATGGCTGAGATCCCAGCTGAGATGCATGTGGGAAACCAGGCAGCTAAGTAGGGCCATTAGATCGTGCATGCTTTGGGAACTTCCCCCCTCCCTGTGAGCCCACTGCCCCTGAGCCCTGGGGGCAGCCTTGTCAGAGCCTCAGATGCCTGCCATTGATCTGAGGACAGACTGACACCTCCAGGGCAGGGATTCCACTTGAGAGAGGACACTGCTGAGTGTAACATGGGTCCTGCTGGCACAAGTGCAGCAAAATAAACCCCTGTGAATGGAGATGTCCAAAAAGCCATGACATACCACATTTTTATACCTTGCGCCATGGGACTGTAAGTTACAACGTGTAACTGCACTTGCACCTCTGCACTTGCACAGAGCCCTTGAGATTTCTTTAAATACCTCTATTTCCATACAATACATACATATTTTGCCCAAGGGCTGCGATGTTCAAGACCTGTCAGGGAATTCCTAGGTGTCCAATTTGTGGCAAGTCCGTGACCAGACATTATTTCTTGGCACCCTGTGAATATGGGAATGGGCAAACTTCTGCACAAGAAGTAAAAACAATATTAATGTTTTTGCTTTACTAAGTCATTATAGATAGCACAAAGGGTAACCACTGTTCTTCCCAGCAGATGCTGAAGTTACCAAGATCTTCTTGCTAGCAATGGGCAAACAAAAGTTTTCTTGTTTATCCTGTATTTGATTTTATTACTTTTAAAGGTATGTTTGTTGTACTTTCATAGAGCCCACTGGCCTGAAAAGAAGCACACTGCTCACAGCATTGTTTTCCATCTATCTGGGTGCTGCAGGTGCAGAAGGCTGATGAAAATTCTGCACATAATTCCTCTGTAGTCCTACAGAGCTGTGCTAAAGCCTCCAGGTATGAGTACCAAGGGAAACAAGCCAAGCTGAGATCAACTTATAAGAGGCACAGCCAGTGAAGAAAATGACACTTGGCAAATATTCTCATTTCAATAGTGATGTTATTTGTGCCTTTATTGCCAAGAACCCCTCAGTGTGGCAAATGATCACTGGTGTGTGATATCTGAGCAGCTGAAAAGTGGGGCAGATCCCATGGAAAGCATACTGAACCCAAGCTGCCTGGGGAGCTGAATTGCTGTCATTGCCCTAAATCTTTTCCTGCAAAATCAAGGTGTCTGGGTGGTTATTTTAGGCACTGGTGTTGAACAGACCTGGGAAGTCAAAGGTACAGCCTTGTCTCTGAATATTTGATGTTGTGTGTCTGCACAATGGCACCCTAAATTTGGCCATGGCGCTGTGGCTCCTCCCAGCAGCAGTGCAGACAGAGGAGAAAACCAAAGTCACAGGTAGTCAGAAAGCTGTGTTGAGCAATGTGCTGGTTTTGCTGCTTCTGTCTTCCCCTCACATTTCAAGGATTGGTGTCTGTTTCAGATATTCAGGCTATGTTGGGATTTTTATCCCTTTGGCAGATAAGGAATTTTGGGACCTCACGTTCCTGGTGTTCAGAAGTGCTGTGACCCTCGCAACTGCTGGCCATCACATCTTGCCCTTACCCACTTTTCAAACAGAATAAACTAGTGAAGCTGTGTGTGGGACTAGTACAAAATCTCCCAGAAATTCAGCAGGATTTCACCTGCAGAATAACACCAAACAGCAAACTCAGTGCATATCCACTTGATTAACCAAGGTTGTTCAGACACTGAAGAGAAACCTGAGGCCAGCACTCACGTGCCAGAAACATCTCTTCATGAAAATTAGAATTTAAACTGTGTGAGGGACATTAAATGGGTTTGTAAGCCATCAGAGGGAACAGATTCATGGCAACAGGCCATACTACCACCTCTTGGAGCAGCTTGTGAGTGCCTCAGTAGGTGCCAAAGGAGAAGAACAGAACGATAGGTGGGCTAATGAGCTGCTCTGCAAAGAGGATTTTGCAGCTGGCATTGTCAGGGCCACACCTGCCAGGAGTCTCAAACCTGAAGGCAAAAAACTCGAGTGGAGAGGGAGACAAAAGGGGCTAAGCAGGCAGTGACAAGTGAGTTGCTGGAGGAGCAGGAGGACTTTCCTGGCAGGGCTGTCTCTGAGAGGCTTTGTACCAAAATTCTTATGGAAAGAGGAAGCAAAGTGAGATCATATGCCTCCATCCTTGCAGTAAGTGGAAAGTCATGCCTGGCTTGTCAGAGCAAAGGAAAACCAGCTACATGGGGAAGCAAGCTTTCCTCTCCAGCGCTGGAATGCCTGCTGGGAGGGGTAGGCATGGCTGCAGAGAGAGGGGAGCCCATGTGCTCCTCAGCCTCAGAGCTCACCACACCCTTTCCTGGCTGGAGGTGTTGATTTCCCTGTGTCTCTGTTGAGAGAGCTCCTTCCTTCCCACCACCTCCCTTCCCAAAGCTGGGCCACTGCTCCTCTCCTGGCCTGTGCTGCCGACGCTTGGCTCGGCCTTCAAGTGGCCGATTCCTGAGGGAGAGCCTCCAAAGGGAAGGGCTGTGCAGTGCCCACAGCCTGCTGGGCCAAGAGAAGCACTAAGCCTGCTCTTCCTGCCCCTCCTCAAGGCTCCTTAAGGCTGCAGAGAGCCCAGCCCGCTTGCTGAGCTCCCCTTTGCTGTCCTGCTGAGGTCCCCTGTCCTGCTAGGGTGACAAGGCCAGGGGTAGGAACTGCGGCTCCACGCTGCACAAACCTGAAAGTGAGGAACATGTCCCTGCTCTTTTTGTTGCCTCAGGATCCACATAAAACCTCTTTTGTAGCTGAAAGATGAAATGCCTCCCAGAGCTGATGACTTGCTCACCTGTGTTTGTGCGCCTGCTGTCTGTCCCCAGGCAGGGTTAGCCAGTGCTCCCTCATGGCTGGCAGTCCAACAGGAGGGAAAGGGCTTCAGGTGAGGATTTAAACAAGGCCAGGCTTTCAAAAGCCACAGCAAGGGCCTCTTGGGTTAGTGGAAATGGAGTTGGAAGTAGGTGGTGTTGTAAACGGGACCAGATTCCCGGTACTAAAGTGATTTCAGCATTTATTATAATAAAAAGAAAAGGCCTAAAGCATGGGGGCTTGTGGGCCGAGCAGGAGCGCTCCCGTCGAAGATGCTGAGGCGCTGGGTCTTCTTCAGCAGCAATGTCCCTTATGTTCCAGGCGGAGCAGCACGGCTTCCCTGGGTCAGAAACCCCTTTTTATCCTGCTTTTTGTCCCTTTGGATTGGTTTCTTTTTGGATCCTTCATTTGCATGAAGTTTTAAGGCACTTGATTGGCCCACAGTTCTGTCCAGGTTGGCTCGTTTTACTTGGGGAGTGATGCACTTGTGTGAAATATGGTACCTATTTCCTATAACTACCCATTTAATCCATTTTGCAGTATAACTAACAGTACATGCTTAGCAATTATCAACTGTTTTACAACAGTTTCTAACCTATTTTTAACAATTGGCAACGAGGGTCGAGAGGAAAGCTTCTGAACTCCCAACTTTTTTCACCACATCAAGTTGTGTCTGTTAAATTCAAATATTATCTAGAAAAACAGGCAAGCATTTTGTGTTTAACTATCCCAAATGAACACCACTTTCCTCTTTACACTAATTTACTTACCTGCCTGTGGAGAGCATGATGTGTTAGAAAGAGATTCAGTTGTCTGGCATCTATTGTAAGTAATTTGTGGCCAGTTAAGGACTGCAGAATTTGGTCTATGATTAGGTTGGAAAGTCGATGGCAAAGTTTTGGAGCTCCAAAGCAGATGTTTAAATGCTTTTAAGTGGTATGGATGTTATCAGTGGCTGATTTCATGAGGTGCTGTGGAGTCATGTGGTAAAACCTTTCCAGAAGGTGCTCCACAAAGCCCTGAAGTGGCTTCTCCCACAGGTCTGGTTAGCCCTGGATGAGCCGGTCGGGGAGGACTGAAGGATGGGACAGGCTAGACATGCAAACCTTCACAAAGAGAGCTGCAAAGCTGTCAAGAGTGATGAGAGAGCTCAGACTGAGATTTGAAGATAGCAAAGCCAGATTCTAAAGGCGCATTCTAAGTGGCAGAAGGAGGTGATCTTGGACCAGGCAGTTGGTGTGCGCACATCAAAGAGAAAGGGAGACAGGCAGGCACTTTGGGAGCAAGGCTGGAGGCAGCTGAAAGGGTCTGGAGGTCTGTTTGCTGAGCAGGCACCATCTGTTTACTCCATCCAGCACCTCACTGCACAGGCCTTTGTGGTATTTGAAGCTGAAACTGCCTGAGAAGTCAAGCAAGAAACTATCCGTGACCCTGGGAGGAAAACTGACAAGGAAACTGAGGCTTATCACACCCAGCTGCAAAGGGATGGTGCCTTGGGTGGGGAGTGAGAACAGCCAAGCTCACACCACCAGCAGCAGCAGATCCTGCATTACCTTGGCTGATTTGCTTTCATTACCTTTAGCTTTGCTTTCCAGCAAACTGGGCTTTTGCTGCTTTCCTGCTTGTGGATTTCCCTGAAAGGGAAGTGAATCCACTGAAGGAAGAAACCAGGTGCTCCCCTTGCCTGCTGGCAGTGGCTGTGGGGCTGGGCTGGGCTGGAGAGATGGCATTGTGTGGGCCATGGGTGCTCCCATGACATATTATTTATATGTATTAATTATATGTTATATTATATATTTATAATCTCCCAGTGCCCGAGCCAGGAGGAATACACAATATCACAGTGCCCTCTTGGGGGCAGGTGTTCCTTGGAAATAGACCTTTGCGATTCGTGTGCTGAGGAACTCCTTGCTTGCCACCGTTGTTTATTCTAGCAGCTCCTGCTGCTTGGCTAAATCATGGAAATTCCCACTCAACAAAACCCCTCCCGGAGAAGAGCTCAGAGTTTGGCCTTGGGTTTTTATTTTATTGCTATTTCTCCGCTGCTGATCTGCACTTTGAATCTAAAGTGACTGGGATGAGGAGTTCCTGAGTGAAGATGGCAGTCTGCCCTCAGAAATGAAACCTGTCTTGTTTAAACGCTGTCAGATCACTTGGTCCCAGCACGAAACAAATTGTTTTAACAATAGATTTAATTAGCTGGTGTTTGTATTCCTTCACAGAGTGCTCCAGTCCTGCTGCTAGACCTGTCTGCAAGCTGTGGCATCTCGGGTACAGGAGTGTGAAGAACGACTGGAGCGTTAAATAAGGACGTGGATAAGTGTGGCAATTCCCTGCTGACTGCCAGAACAGCCTGCAGAGCAGAGACTGAGGCCGGCCTCTCTTCCCCTCCAAGTTTTGCAGTGCCATCTTTTGTCAAAGATGAAAAAGAAACAAAATGTGAATAAAAACACAACTTCCAGCAAATATTTGGGATGATATGGCTCTCAATGCCCTGCTGTTGCCCTTAATGCTCTGAATGTAGGAGTCTCAAGTCCAAATCCTTTGCCTGTGTAGTGGCCACTCTTGACTCACACAAACTGGGCTCTTCTCCCAGGAGCTGGTGGCAGGACAAGGGGAAAGCTCGGCCTCAAACTGCACCAGGGAGGTTCAGGCTGGATATTAGCAAGAATTTCTTCACTGCAAGAGTGGTTAGGCATTGGAACAGGCTCCCCTGGGAAGTGGTGGAGTCACCATCCCTGGGAGGGTTCAAACACTGAGCAGACGTGGCACTTCACAGTGAGGTTTAGTGGCCATGGTGGTATTTGGTCAAAGGTTGGACCTGATGCTCTTGGAGGTCTTTTCCAACTTTAATGATTCCATGGAACAAATGGATTTTTTTTAATTTTTTTTTTTTTTTTTTTTTTTTTTTTTTTTTTTTTTTGTAATGCAGGCCTATAATTTCCCTGATTCCTTAAGTTTGTATGGTTATGAAAGAACGTCTGTTTTAAGGAAGATATGAAATTACAAGCCTTTGCATTTGTGACAGTTTCTCCTGTGTGAGTGGTTTTGGGGGTTGGTTTTGTTTTCTTTTGTTTGATTTTTTTGGAACAAATTTGGCTAAAAGTCTTTTGTGGAGAGGACTCAGTTGAAAAAGATGTGCCACCTGGCAGATGAGTCCATGACCCCAAAAGCTGATATTTCTGCAAAGCCAGACTCCAAGATTGGTGCTGAGAGCTTCCCTAGCTTTTTTTTTTCTTCCCCATTTCTAGATCTAGCTTGCTTCACATCAGAAACAAAGTTTTCCTAAAAGCCAGACCTAAAATCTTGTTCTGGGCTCTGCCAGTCAGTCTTTCATCCCTTTTCCCATGTCATTATGTCTCTGAAGAGAATGCTTCACAAGGCAGCCCATGGGCATCATCCAGCTACACCAGACAGCATGGTCATTTGGAAAAGATGGAGCATGGGGCAAAAAAATCATGGTGTGAACAATGTTTGTCCCACTGGGTGCAGCTGGGAAATGCTGGGACAGATCTCTGCCTGTTTTCCTGGGTCAGCACCCTTTTTTAGCTGGGATGGGGAGAAAACCTTGTGTTTCTGAGCACATCTTGCTGTGAGTGCTGAAGCCTTTTTTTAGCTTGCAAAAATAACTGGCCTCCCCAAATCCCTGCTTTCTTTCTAAGCTCTGGCAAGGTAGGAGACAGCGTCTCTCCTGTGCTGCCTTTGTTTCCTTGGCTCTTGCTTGGCCTCAGCCTGTATAAAAGCTTTGCCTGCTTTTGTTTTTCTGCTCAGCAGCTCTGTTTTAAGGGGACAAGTTGTTTGATTGCCACTTACTGGATCCTGCTCTCAGACTGTTGTAAATTCAGCAAGATTGAACTGGGTGGCCTGAGAGGGCTTGTGCCAGGCAGAACTACACCTGAGTATTTTAGAAAAGCATCTGTGTTTTATGAAAGAAGCAGTGCTTTTGTGGACAAGGGAAGAGAATAGAGGAACCTATTTTTTGAGAGGCTGTGATGGTTTTGCAAGGCAAGGTCTTGGCACCTGGAGGAAGGACAGCTGCTGCCAGGGACATACTTAAATCTGCTTGGTTCTGGCCAGCCTGTGAGCCTTGAGAGTGTGTGGGGAGCAAAGCTGAGCCATGCCCTGCAGGCAGTGGGACTGGGGTGAGCATGGCAGGGTGTCCTCCTGCAGCCGCCAGGGCACTCGGAGAGAAAAGCGGCGATGCCTCTGCCTCCAGCATGCAGGCTCTGCCTCAGGAGCAGGCTTTGAATTTTCAGCACAAAAAAGCCTCCCTTGTGCAACTATCTTCCCACCTCCCAGTTTCGTGATACAGATTTCAGAGAAAACCACTGATTTTTTTCCACTTTTTTTTTTGAGAAGGAAATGTATTCAGCACCCCCCTCCTCCCCTGCCCCCCTTTTGCTGTCCTACCAAGCCCATATCAGCAGGTTGCAATGGTAGCAGGCTAAGCAGAAGTGCAAAGATGACACCTCTGGGCTCTTAGGCACTGCTGGAATTCTGGCAGTGGTGGGAATCAGGCACAGCCTGTTTGTCAAGACAGAAAATGCTTTATTTCTCCCAGATATCCGTCTGGCGGGTAGGTGTGATAGAGAGAGGCAGCTGTGTGATCATTAAGGTGGCATTGTCTCCTGTGTGCTCTTCCTTCTCCAAGTCACTCCAGTGTCCTGAATGCACAGCAGGAGTGATGAGGCAGGATTTCATCAGTAACTGTCAGAGGCAGAAATAAATAACTTCCAGTCATATAACCTCACTCAATTTCTCTCAGCTTGTGCTGGCCATACCTTGTATTTACATGGTACCACCAGAAACTATTTTTAAAAGTTAAAATTTAAATGAGCACATGGTCCTGCAGGCTAAATCTGTTACCAGTGATAACATTTCCACTGCAGTTTGTTTTGTAGTGCCTCAAGAAAAGCAACTGATTGGAGTGATTTATTTCCAATCCTAAGGAAAAAAAATAGCCTTGGAGCCTTTGTCAGCACCAGAGGAAAAGCAACAGCACTGGGCAGGCAGTGTCTGCAGTCACAGAAACAACTGATAACAACTTTCTCATCTTATCACTTCACAGGCTTGTTTTTTTTTTTGCTATACGATGCAGACATGAAAGAGTCTCTAGGGTCCTCCTGCCCTACATGGGAACTGCAGCAACTGTCCTGGCGCAGCTTGAGAAACTGGTTGTCTTAGTCACCGTGTAGGACGTGGCTGATGGATGAGGCTGTAGAGAGGAACAGGGGTGGAGGGAGAACTGCCTGGGGTCTGGCAGGGGTTCTGTGTGGGGTGACTTACACCCACAGCAGGAAGGGTCCCCAGGCACCTGTAGGCACACACAGTCTGTGGTGGTTGGGAGTGGGGCTGGCCCAGCCTCATCCCCAATGGGCACAGCTGTGAGCAGCACTGACAGCAACGAGCCATGGAGTGCCCAGGGGCACTGACCCACCACCACAGGGAACAGAGGGCACACAGGTGCCATGCATCAACATGAGGGTACAAAAGGTTGGGCTAAAGAACAAAAAGGGTGGACCCTTGAAGCTTTCTGAAGAGGTAAGATGTAACTCTGTGTGGATTGAAGCCGCCTGAAATTGTCTGGTGATACTCTGTGCATTGTGGCCATCTCAACTGTGACAGGCAGCCCTGTGTTTCATTTCACCCAGGTAACTCAGCAATTAGTTATTACCCTGTGCACATCTGGGCACAGCCTGTCACTTCTGGGACACTTCTGATTCTGAGTGTGCTCCCCCAGGCTGGCTGGTCCCAAAGGAGATGTGGCAGCAATCATCCAGAGACGCTTCAGGTCTTTGGCATTTACCAGCTCCTCGAGTGGCTTCCCATGCATGCTGCACAGCAGCAATGACAAGATCAGACCACTGTCACAGACAGATTACTTTCCTGTGAGAAATTGGTGTGGCATCAGCTGAGAGAGCCCCTGAGGGCCAGTGATTGAGGAAGCTCCACCACTGACTAAAACCTCACCAAATGATGTGGTCAGGCTGGATTTAAGTGCAACCATCAGAGAGACAACTGGTGGTGGCTCTCTTTCCTTCTAGCATCCATTTTGGTAGGTTTTTTGCATTCCTCAGTGAAATGCAGCATCCCTCTGCAGATTTCACAGCCTCAGCTTCTGAGAAGGAGAATTTGAAGGGGAGTTTCTGGGTCTGAATTGTTGAGAAAAAAAAAAAAAAAGTTTGTTTAGGAGATGAGGACTTTTTGTATTTCTTTTCCTGACTTCTCCCACTAAGAAAATACTCTATACTTTTATAATGAGGGGAATTCCCCATCTAGCTGCCTTGTTTTCAGTTTGGATGTTCTTTTGTCTCCTTACTGGCAAACACAGCCTCTGGCAAGGGAGAAACTGCTGTTTCTCCAGCCCCTCTGAAATTCCTCTTCACCTCTCAGAATACCTAACATATCTGATAGCTCAGGCTTGATTGCAAGATGCTGATCAAGTAGTTTGTCCTCAGGCATGGGGAAAGGCCCTGGATTATGAAATCTTCAATTATTCTGCTGCCAGTTTATGGATTCTCCCAGGTGGGAGATGTCCTCCTGGCAGTGGTCAGGAGAGCACAGCAAGTCAGTGCTGGTGCTTTCCAGGCAGGGCATTTGCTCTCTGTAGCCCTTTTCCCCACTGTCATTTAGGAGCATCTGATTTTAGGCACTCTTGGTGCATCTTCCTAACTCCAAAAATAGGTGTCTCTGTTTAATTAATTATGCTTACTTCTTCTGGGTGCATAATTGCAGGAGCCAGGTGAGAGTGCAGTGTTTTGCTTCCTCATCTCTTACCCAGGACTTCATTAACGACAGCTGATTGTCTGTCCCCTCGCATGCATGATTTATAGCCTCTTACATCACAAATGAGCTTTTTCCTGCTTCTTTCAAGCCTTCTTGTGTTAACCACGGGCAGATGATGGTGGCTGGGCTGGGGTTCCTGAGGCAGAGAGGGAACGGGAGCAGCTCCCTCTCCTGCATCTGCTAAACCAGGAGATCTGCAAGGCAGGGCCCTGGCTGGGCAGAATTACCCTTGTCCTGGGGCCTGCCTCTCCTGCACAGCTCCTAGAGGCATTTCTCACCACAGGGCCATTTCACAAGCCTCCTTGTAGCTATGAACCTCAGATTTTCTTGTTGGAGCAGCCTCAAAGGGCATTTCCCTTCCATGCTTCCTGGCACAGGGCTTGTGCGGGCACATTGGCATTTCCAGCCCTCTGCCATAAGTGTTGGAGGGAGGCTTCAGTTCCTCAAACTCTCAGAGAAAGTGTTTTGGGGAAACTTTGCTGTGTGCTTTCCCAGGCTGTGAGACACATGTGATTTTTGGGGTTGTGTGGAGATCCAGGAGTTGGACTTAATGAATCCTGTGGGTCCCTTTCAACTCAGGATATTCTGTGATTCCATGAGGCTATTGCAAGGGCCAGGGAAGGGCACTGGAAAAATCTCTTGCCAGCCTGTCTTGGATTCATGTTGTGCTGAAAAAAAATCAGCTGCTGGGTGTTGTCATGGTGTTGCCTCCTGCTTTGCATTTCACATTGCTCTGCATGGGCAGATGTCACCTGTTTCATTTCTAAGGTGACTGCTGCCAGTGCTGTGATCCCAGCTAATGCCCGAGACCCCAGTGGTGACACCTGATGTAAAAGCAATTCCCTGCAGCGCTGCCCCTGCCTGGGAAACCACACCTTAGGCAGCCTCTGCTGTGCTGCCTCTGCCCATCACAAACCCCAGTATTCAAGGTCAGAGCCTTTGATTGGAGCCTACCAGGAATGTCTGCTGCCTGCCTGAGCCCTCCCTGAGACCTGCACGCAGCATGGATGGAGCTCTGCAGAGGTCAGTGCACCCACTGCCTCCAGGGCAGCATTTCTCCCTGCACAGGCTCTCCTGCTGGGCAATACTGCTGCAGATTTCCATTTGATTGCCTCTCCAGGGGCTCAGGAGCAGCTTTTCTCTAGTTAGCAATGAGCAGCTTTCCAGTGGAGGACGTCTCAGCTGCTGCAGGATGGGCAGAGGGAGGTCTCATCGCCCTTGGCCACAGAGACAAAAGCTGGCTGGGCTGCGGTGGCAACCAGGGCAGGGAAGGGGCTGTGGAGAAAGGATGTTTCTGGCCATGCTTCATGCTGGCAGGCTGCATGGAGGATTGTCACTTATCACCTGTCTTTCAGAGCCTGCTCTACGCCCTTCCTTTGGGGAATCAGAGCCACTTTGTAATTCACAGGGTTTGGCATTTATAAACTTTATTTTTCTACCAAACTCTTGTAGGAAGGGGGAATCTGGGACAGGTAGGTAGCTTTAGGGAACATCGACCTCTTGAACTGAAAACAAGTTCTCTTTATCTCCTGTTCTAAATCTCTGTAACTTCTCCAGTGACTTCTCTGACATATCCCCAGGAAGCAAAATAAACACGGGGTTTGGACTGGTTAATTCTGCAGAACAACTACTTGCAAAATCAATGGTGGGTTGTTTTTCTTCTCCTTTGCTGGAGCCAGAAATAGGTCAAGCAGCAAACCAGCGTTTCTGAGGCAGCCAGGAGTGACTGGTGTAGGTAGGTGTTTCAGAGGTGGCCTCTCTCCGGGGTTACTGCTCTGCCTAAAATCCCCCATCTCCCCTGTGCTAGAAGGAGGAGGAAGTGCTTGCAGCAGAGAAACGAAACCACTTAAGATTTCCTCGAACAAAGAGGGTGGGTTTTTCAATAGAAAATACATCTTGTTCGTCCTCCTCCAAGGCTGCGTGTCCCTGACGCCCAGCTCTGCCCGCTCTCTCCTGCAGCCGCCGCCCTCCGCTCTGCCCCGCTCTCATTAACACCGCACCTTGCCTGCGGTCAGGCTGTGTCAGGCAGGAAATCTTCTTAATGCAAGCGAATAAAAGCGTCTTGCGTTGTATGAACCTATTCTGCATCACATATGGGGTTGTCAGGTCTATTCAAAGTCACATTTAAGTTAATATGGTCACAGCAAGACGGCAATATTCGCAGTAATTTAGGGCTGCTCTTCAGTAAGGTTGTCCCACTTAATATCCCTTGGAAAATCCTAGTCCTGGTGATTGGCTTTATTTTCTGCAGATCTTTTGGATGTTTGCTTGTCTCTTTTGGATGTCTGGCAGCATTGTCACTGACAGAGGCTGTAACAAGCTGCTGCATGGGCTTTCACAAGCAGTCAGTCACTGCCTTGGAAAAAAACAGGGATCTTTGTTTCCTCGTGTGTCCCCCTGAGTGTGAAATCAACCCTTCAGAACACACAGTGGGGGCATGAGGGTGACAGCCCACAGATTGTTTAGCATTGCTCTTTATTGTTGGGGCAGCAGAGGAACAGTAATTACACACATGCAATGTTCTATTTCCTACCTACACTGTTTTTTTTTATATCAAAGTGGCTTGCTTGAAAGGCAGAGTTCCTAGATCTGAAACCCAGGAGCCATGGGGCTTTGCCACTGATGTGCATGGGCTGAGAACTGCCAAAAGGTCCTCTTATGGGTGCTCATGTGAAATAGCAGAAGTAGTGCGAGGGCTCTCGCCAGCCAAGGTCATAGGAAAGAATTTCATAAAAGCAAACAAACCATCAGCCTGTTTTGGAAAATGCAAATGAGAAACCTGCTTTATCAGTGCATCTGAATGGGAGCTGCTTGCAGAGGAAAGCAAAGAAAGCCAGGGATGGGAAACGACCTTCCAGAGCTTTCACCCTGCTGCCACATGCCTCTATCACCAGGGACTATTTCCTAGCACAGCCACTGTGACAGCCCCTCAGAGTTCTTTCCTTGCCAGCTTCCTCACCAGTTCTTCAGAAGAGATCAGAATAGCCCTGCTCAGATAACACCCAGCGTGCTTGTGCTTCCTTCCACAGGTCTCTTTTAACATCTGCTGTGTTGGCTGCTGCAGCCTCTTCCACTTGAGTATGCAAATAGCTCCCTCCAGTCTACGAAATACACAGCAAAATTAGGTTTTCTCCAGTGTGACCTTGTAATTTCTCCCCTTTTTTGAATTTCTGCATGGCCCAGGTCATGATCAAATACAATGTAAGAGAGAAGCTAATTTCTTAGCTCCTTTTTTGGTAGGGTCAGTGTAACATCACTTCCTTTTTATGGAATACATAGGCTGACTACATGCGAAGAAAAGGCTTTTACCCACTCTTGTTGTTAATGATGGTCATTATGAAAGGCAGAAGGAACAGGCAACAAGACTGAGATCCCATTGTGATGCACAGTGCATGAACACCAAGTGTTACACTGCCCCTGCTTTGTATTAGAGTCTAATTGCAGCCTGTCACAGTCAACAAACCATTTTTTCCATAATGGAAACCACACGCACTCTGTATGACACAGTATGCTAAAAGATATTGTGAGAGCTGGAGAAAAGAGCCCCTCACTTTTCACTTATGATGATTTTTTTGTTAGTGTGTATAATTTATCTATTCAATGAGGAGTAGTTATTCCCCTATTGACCTACAGGATTTTAATAAAGAGTAACTGTGTGGCCTGACAACATTCTTTAAGCACCTACTTAAAAAGTAACAGATGTTAGGCTAGCATGAATAATATTCTGTGAACAGGTTTTTTTTTTTTCATTTTGTGTACCTCCTTAGCCCACCCCAGCAGCGGAGGAGAGCTTCCACTGACATAATTATTAAAATTTGGATGATGGAAGTCCTTGCCCTGCCCAGCCTGTGTCTCGATGCCATGTGACTGCTTTGCTATTCTCTGCCCTCGATGTACAGCTGAGAGCCAGAGTGCTCAGGGACTGGAAAAACAGGGACTGCTAACAAGCCTGGGGAGCTGTGGGTGGTGAGAAACACGTGGTGGTGTTTCGAGCCTGGTCTTTCCCATGAAAACTTCTATATTAAGGGTTCTGCTCCTGTTTGTTGCTGCTAATTTGTTATTTTGTATTGGCACTGCAGTTTGTCCTTTATATCTTGGTATTCTGTAGGGGCAACAAGAAAGGATGCTGCTTGTTTGTGAGCCTAAAGCCTAAGGAAAGAATGTGACAAGAAAGCTTTGATAGCAGTGAAGTGGCTGGGGACAGAGGGAAGGAAATGGGCAAATATTAGCAAGGATACAGATGAGCATGGGGATGCTCCGAAATGCCAAGAATGTGTGAGTTTGGAATTTGTTTGTTAACTGAATTAAGTGACTCTGAAGCACAAACACTTGGGCAAAAGCAGATCAGCAAAGCAGCCTCTGTGTAACAGCAGCTTCCAGCAAAATCCAAACAAAAAAACCCCTGGGAGACTCAGACCTCATGCTCACCTTTCCTGTAGCATCTGCAGCATCAGGGGACACGCTTGTACCTTCATGCACCAAAGAGATTTGTGCTACAGCTCTCTTTCTCAGCCTGTGCTGCACAGCAAGCAGGTCAGTGATCAACCTGCTCTTCCCTTGGGACTTCATCTCCCTGAAGTCAGGGAGAGTCTCTGCACTGCCATCAGCTTCACAGACTTTGGAGCAGGCACTGAAGCTTGTCCTCAGCCAGCTGAACCCTATTCAAGTTCTGAAGCATAACATTTCATGTAGGTTTCTTGTTTCCTGAGGCTGTGGACAGTCTTACATGAAAGAAAGAGCTCAGGGACTTGAGGCCGAGCCTGCTCCCTGGAGAGGGTGGAGGCTCAGAGCAGAGCAGGGCTGCAGGAATGGCAGTGCTGGCTGCAGACATTCCTGCCTGTCCCTCAGCCTGTGCTGCAGCCCTGTGGGGAGCTGGTAAATGAGATCCTGTGAGGCTAAGTGGCTTGGCAGCAGCAGTAGGAGCTGATCATCGCTGTCTCCTCAGGTGTCAGCCCCCAGAACAGGAGTGGGTGAGGGGATGATGCTGTTGGGCTGGAGTGGGCACAGTGCAGAAGGCATGATGAGGGTGTGTAAGTGATGCTCTGCTCCAGCCCCACTACTGCCCCTGTCCTCTAGTTCCAGGTGAGCATTCCCTCCTCTCCCTGCTGGGGAATTGGTGTTAGCTTTATACCTGTGCCTGAATTGGCTTTTAATTCATGTCTTGCAGGAGAGAAAAGAGGATGATGATGTATCACTCCCAAGCACTGGCTGCTCCTGCTTTTTGTACAATTTTATTTTTAAGGCAATAATCATTTTATACAGTGCTAAATCCAGCCAATCAATGTTAAAAGGAAGACAGTATTTAATGCAAATGCACAACCTCTGCAGAAAAGGGAGTAGGTTTAGCTTAGTTATCAGAAATTCTTCCCTGTGAGGGTGCTGAGGCTCTGGCACAGGTTGGCCAGAGAAGATGTGGATGCCCCATCCCTGGAAGTGTTCAAGGCCAGGGCTTGGAGCAAGCTGGTCTAGTGGAAGGTGTCCTGCCCATAACAAGGAGGATGGAACCAGGTGATGTTTAAGGCCCTTTCAACCTAAGCCTTGCTATGGTTCTATCAAAACAAAGAGAGTGCAATGCAAAAGATAGACAAGGGTTGTTCTAGATCAAAACAAAGAGAGTGCAATGCAAAAGATAGACCAGGGTTGTTCTAGATCAGCTTCTTTCTGCCCCGGCCCTAGTGTCAGTCAGCATGCACAGGCTGTTCCCTGGCAATAGCCATGTGAAGTCCAACTGATGGAGGATGATGTGTGAACTCAAACATGTAGTGAGAATGATTTCATCTCTTTGGAGAGGCAGTGTGAAATGGAAGCTGAGGAGTGCGTGGCTCTCACCACCACGGCACTGCTCTCAGCGTGCGCGTTGGTGGCTCGGGTGCTAATTAGTCTTCCACCTAGGCAAAGAAAAGGAGATGATTGTTCTGGGTGGCCTTTAAAAGGAATGGCAGGACTGTTAGGAAGTTAATAGTCATCTCTAAGTCACATCTGATTCAGCTTTGCTGTCACTTGGAAGGAATGCTAGAGAAGAGCATTTCCTCTCCAAGGAAAGCTTGAAAGTTTGAGAGAGCCACTTAGGGAGTCTGAAGTATGGAGCACCTCTCCAATGAGGGCAGGGTAAGAGAGCTGGGATTGCTCAGCATGGGGAAGAGAATACTCTGGGAGGACCTTGCTGCAGCCTTCCAGTATGTAAAAGGAGCCTGTAAGAAGAGTGAGAACAGAAATTTTAGCAGGGCCTGTTGTGACAAGATAAGGGGTTATGGCTCTAAATTAAAGAGGGCAGATTGAACCCCCCTCACCCCAAAATCTTGCCCTAGGTTTCGATGGCAGTGAAATAAATCTTTTCCATTTGCAGCTTTTGCTTTTTTTCAGGTTGCTCTGGTGCCTGCTCCCCATGACAGACAGGTGAAGACATCCTCAGTGTGTTTAGCCCTAGCTTAATGCTTTCTTTGCAGCTGCCTGGGGAGCATATTTACCTCTGATGGGTGGACTTGGTGTATTTACATCAGTGGTACAGGTGTTCTGGAAATGGATATGGTATTTGCTGTTGGATGTAAAATACAAGAGCTACTGACCAGATTCTACCTTTCTGTGCTTTACACTTGCTGTAATATTTATGTTATTTCAGGTACCTTTGAAAGCACAGTATTCTGGTACAGTTCACATTGCAAGATTAATCCATCACTGGAAAACTCCAGCACACACTGCAGCCTGTGAGAACTTTTGTGTGTGTCTGCTTTGGCTCCCTGGCTCTGCATGGAACCAATTCCTGACAGGCAAGTCCCTTCTCTGCAGCCCCAGGCTGCCAGGAGAGGGCAGGCAGCTGCCAGCAGCCCGCTGGAGGATGAGAAACCCTTCACACTGAACTAAGGAAACCACAGATAAAAACAGATAAAATCAGAAAAGCAGAATATCAAGTGACATCACAGCATGTCTAACACCTGTTCATTGAAATTACAGGAGCAGAAAAGTAACAGAAATTTGCTGCATTTCCAGGTGTGGACATGAACTAACAATCAATACCCAAATACTTGCCATGCTTGAGGATTTTTTAAAAGATGAATCCAGCACCACAGCCTCAGCCTCTCTTTAATTGTTTCTAAGTAATATTTATTTTCTGGCTCCTGGAGATGACCTACAGGCTCTCTAGTGTGCACAGGCATCCAAAGACTGATGAGGATAATCAGTTGGAGTGTGGCTTTTTACTCTGACTTCTCAGATGAACACAGGCAGGTGAACTGGTACTTCTTGCAAGTGGCTGAGCAGACTGGGGGTCGGGTTCTGCAGCCCTGGTACTGCTCCCTACAATCAGTCATGTTTCCCTTGCCCAGGTGCAGCCTGCCAGGAAGTCTGCTGCAGCAGAGGTTTGGGAAAGAGCCAGGGAGTCCTTCGTGTCCCTCCTTGAGTTAAGGCTGTGGGGAGCAATATGCTCGGTCAGCCCAGCATGAGTTTTAAGGTATTTTCCAGATTTTCTGCATTCAGACTTCAGGCATATTTTTATCAGGCTGGTTTTTAACCTGCCTGAAGGTGCCCTCAAAGTCTCAGATGAGCAGGTTGGGAATGCTGAGCCCCAAAGCCAGCCCAGAGGTGCTGCAGGTCCCTTTGCTATGGCTCTGCAGTGAACCTTGGTGGCCGTCTGCCTGCCCCCATACGTCTGCGCTAGCATGGATCTGCTGATTGCAGCCTGACATTTACATTCAGGGGAAGACAGCTTTTGTCAAAACCTATCAGTGAATCTCTTTCTGAGGAACTAATACAGCAAATCCTACAAACCCTGTGTTTTCTGCTATTTCTGACATTCTGTAGTGCACTGGCTTATAATTACAGGCAATGTGCTGCTCCAGGGTCCTCTGCTTCACAAGAGGGTGGATGCTAATGGGGCTTCAGTGCTTCCCCTTGCCTGGGGATTCAATCAGAAATAAAGCTGCACCTTACATTAGGTTCAGCTTGGTTAAAAAGCTGGACCCCCTCTCCCTCCACTTGTAGGCACACCGTTTGTGGTGGTTGGGAGTGAGACTGAGCCTCATCCCCAATGGGCACAGCTGTGAGCAGCACTGACAGCAACGAGCCATGGAGTGCCCAGGGGCACTGACCAACACCACAGGGAACAGAGGGCACACAGGTGCCATGCATGTATGATAAGGGTATAAAGGGGTGGGCTAAAGAACAAGAAGGGCAGGTGCTTAAAGCCTTCTGAAGGTGTATGGTGATACTCTGTGTATCGTGGCCATCTCAGCTGTGACAAATGCTGTGGCACATGGTGACCCTGATGTGATTTGGGGCTGGGCTGTAAGGTGAGGTACAGTTGGAGACAGAGCCCAGCATAGCCCTGAGAGCTGCAGGAGAAGCTGTCTGGTCCAGATCACAATGATTTTGACACCTGGGCTACAGGTGAGCTGCTGGGACATAATGGGAAATAACTTATTAAGTGAAGAACAGAGTGTATTTACCCACATGGAAAGCTTAGTTAAAAAAAAAGAAGGCATTAAGGCTACTGACTACGCCCTTTGTAGTGTTTTACTATGGACAAACTTGTAAGATTTTAAGACTGATGCAAGTACTGCTTTTAGTGTTTAGAAAGAAGTTAGGAAAAGACTATGGGAAATGGAAGAAGAATCAGAATAAGAAATTGAAATTAATTTAATTTAAATTAAATAGGGAACTGAGGCAGGCAGGTGCTTGCAGCCTTCTCAAGTGAAATGATGTTACTCTGTATGGGTGGATGCTTGAAGCCTTCTGATGTGGTGTTACTCTGCTTTGAAGCTTTCTGAAGTTGTGTGGTGATACTCTGTGCATCATGGCCATCTCGACTGTGACATTTGCTGCTGCTGCAAGGCAATGACAGTCACCTGGGTGACTCATGTCTTGCTGTGCCTGTGGTTGGGATGAGAGTCCGAGTTTCCAGTGGGCTTGCAGTGACCTCACGTTGTCTCCTTCACAATGGAGCTTTGTGTGCTGTGCTGCAGCCTGAGGTGAGCTTGCTGTGTGGTCAAAGAGTGCATGGCCCCAGTCTGCTGTCCCAGGATTGGTGCCACATTGTGGTGTCCGGGGGCAGAGCAGAGCAAGCTCCCCTGGATCTGCCTGCCAAAGATAACGTGGAAGTAGTGTTGAAGGCAGACACTTCACAGGAGATTGGGCTCCTCACTCTTACATCTCCCTTCCTGTGGGAGTTTGTAGCCCTGAAAGCAGAGGGTGCAGCCTGCCACGAGCTGGGAAGGACAGCAGATGTGGCTATTGGCCACAGGGCACAGAAAGGGCTTTGAGAGGGCCCAGAGCTGTGGCTGTGCTGAACTGTCCTGCTGCCCTAAGGTGGGCACAGCAAGCCCAAACCTGATGAGTCAGCAAATACCCTGCTAAGGAGCACAAGGCAGAAGAAATTAGATGGGGCTTAGGATGAAGCAGGCCATTTTAGGATGTACTATTGGATGGTGGGTTTTTAGGAGCAGCATTGGAAACAGAGGATCTAGCAGAGTGAGTGAGCAGGAATGTAGTGCAAATCAATAATAAAAAAATAATAATACTAAGATATCGTTTTGGTGCTTTGTGATAGAAAAAAATAATTATCTTACTGCACAAACAAATGGAAGATCACAGATGATTAAAATTATAATTAAAGCAAGAGAATGACACTGGCAGCACAGACATCTCTGCACACTATTTGAACAGTGTGTTAAACAAAGTCAATCATTTTTTCATAATAATGGTATTTACAGTAACACAATGGGAATGCAAGGCATTTCACTGCAGGCAGCCCTGGTGTTTAAAAATATACTTACAGCATTGATATCCAGAAAGAATAGCTATGGTCTGTGCTGAAAAAATGGTTAATGCTATAGTTCAGTTTTCAGATGCCAGGCTTTAGCATAATAAGCAGCAGCAAAGGAAATTAAAATGAGGGAGAACGTTGAACAAGGGCTTTAAAAAGAGGATTTGCTATAGAGAGTTTAGAGCAGGATGATTTTGATTATATTACTGTACTAGATAAAATGAAACTGGAGGGATTCATAATTATTAGCATCTCTAATCCGCAAAAAAGAATTTAAAGATAAGATGATAGAATATTATTAGCAACTTCAGGCAAAGCTTTTCTATTTGTGGTCATTATTAATTGCCTTCTTTGGATACAATTTAAAAAAATCCAACAAGACATAGTTCTGGGTGATTTTTTTCTGAAGGAGGCTTCAAAATTTGTCTGCAAATGTGTTAGCAGCCCTGGAAAACTTTAACAGGTACTAGAAAAGAATAAGGAGAGCTATCATGTGCCATACCATGCACTGTGATACTCTGAGGAGATAATCAGGTGCTCCATGTCCCTTCTCTCTTTTGCAGATAAACAGGAGGCAGTGAAAGATTCTAAATCCTACAAGGGTTAACCCAATCAAAAGAATGCTTAGAATTAATTTGTGCAAATCCTTGCCAATAAATTCTACTTTATGTAAGAGGTTGGTATGGTGCAGGAGAGATCATGAAGTGAAGTTCTTAGTCATTGCCCTTGAGTTGTACAAGCCCCATGTGTGTCTGCCTCTGATACATTTAAGAATTGCTTTTTCTGTTTGGTATTTTTCTGGAAGAACCTGTTCCTTTTCTGTTTTGCTTTCTGCACCTGCTTACTTACACTCCCAAGTTGTTAGCCTGCTCTGTGACGCGAGACCCCATACTCCAGTTACCTGGCTGAAAAAACAAACACCATCCAACAGATGAAATTTATCCATCTTTTCATCTGCTTTTCATTCGCAGGTACAGATCCAACTGATAGTGGGGCTGAGCTAGCAAAGCTTCATTGTTTGCCTGGAAAAACCTTGTCTCTGCTGAGACACTGCAGGGCAGAGGTCTGGAATCAGCAGCACCTTCTGCCTTGCATGCCAAGTTATCAGAAAAATACTGGGCAAGGACAAGGCATCTTAAGGAGCTTCCTTACTGCCTGTAAATGTTTTGCTTGTGCCTTCAGAAGGCAGGCTTTCCTTAGGGAAAAGGAAAAACCCATCATAGAATCCAGCTGGTTTGGGTACCCTTGAAATCTTTTGCTTGCAGTTTTTTAAAGGCTAAAGTGATGGAAAAAAAGTAGGAATGGTGGTGTACACAGAAGGTGGGGAAGACAGCATGAACGTGCTGTTTGGAGAGTGTTGCTCTCTGTGGAATAGCAGTGAAAGGAATTACAGGCAGGAGGAATCTTCAATTAAGATAGTATAAGGAAGCAAATATTTGAGGAACCAGTAAATCAACTAGATAAGGGTAGAATAAATGTAATTCAAAGACCAATTTCTTGTTGTAGGATGTTGCAAACATCAGAGCACAGCACTGCATTTGATGATGGACTGTACAGCACAAAGTTGGAAAAGAGGCTGCAGCTCTCTCTAAAGCTCACTGAAAGATAAATAAATCACAAAGGTTATTGTATCATACTGTCAGTGAGGTTTTTAATAAGTAGGTACAATTATTTTAGGCATGAAGAAAATATAAGAACTATCTGCCCCCAAGGCCTGTTATTCTCACAACAAATGTGCTGGCAGAGAAAGTCAAGGAAAGGCATAAATATAATAGGATGGGAAACTATGTGCTGGGGAAAAGGGGACTGTCATCCTGCTAGATGTGCCCAGCACTAAGAAGCACATTCCTGTGGAAGGCTTTTGCAAAGGGGGCAAGGGGGAAATCCCCAGGTTTTACATTTGGCAATGAAAATGTGATATAAGGCATGAAATGAGGCATCAATAAATTAATAACATTTTCAGACTTGGCAGTAGAAATGTCCTTGGGATGATCTCTGCAGTTGATAAGCACTGGGATGGGAAGTGTGAGTCCCACTTGCATAGTAAGGGCCAGTTTAGAAAGACTTTGCTCTTACTGGTGAGCATTTAATGCTCATCTGGGGTGAATAAATTCTCCATCAGTTCAATTTCAGGCCAAGTCTGATGATTCAAAATGAGTTTTTCCCATGTAATGATTCCCCAAATAAGGGGACCATTAGAGACTATCCCAGTCAGTACTTTGAATACCAATAGAAGGCTTGTAGGTTACCAAAGGAAGAATAACATTTATTTCTTTGTCACAGAAAGCAAATGTAAAGCAATGGAGCAATGCTTAAAGCAAATAAGGATAAATGTGTCAGATCAAACTCTCACACTTGGTTCAAAGGGTAGGGCTAAGTGGGAAGGTTAGTTACACATCCAGGTTGAATTGTAAAGCAGTCCCAGGGACTTGGGAGCATGCCACCTACACTCAGTCACTGCACACTGCAGAGGGCAGTCCATGGGTCTGACTTACAGGGTGCACAGCAGGTCCCAGTGTCACATCAAGCTTGTTCCCCACCTTCCAAGGAGAACTTTTAATGCTGTTGGTTATTTGTCCTGGTTCTCTGTCTCTGTACTTACTTCACTTAGGTTTTAATTTGCCATTTTTAAAACCTGGAGGTTTAAAACCTGGAGGGAGGAGATTTGTGGGGGCATTTTTAAAAGATGTTTTTCCCCCCCGCCCAAATCTCTTGTGAGAGCAGTGCTCAGCTCTGTAGCTGTGTACTGAGGATGCCACCAGTGCCCACATAAGAACCAAGCTTTGCTGCTGCTGTCTGGTTCAGGGCTGGTCTGCAGAGCCTGGCAGCAGCAGGCTTCCAAACATGTGAGTTGAGCATTCTTAGTTTGAGTGAAAAAACCTCCCCTGTCTCTCCTTTGGAAAGAAACCCACCGTGGTTACTGTAGTAACCGTGCTCTCATCTGGCCGCAGACACAGGCTGCTGGACTGTCCTGCTGCACTGGGCAAGGAGGCATGATCTAGCAAACAGGGCTTGGACAACGTTTTCTAAGTCATTCAGGCCCAGGGCAGGGCTGGGTTTTGCCCCAGTGCAGGACTGGCTTGCCTTCACCAGGCAGGTTCTTGTCTAACTCTGTGTTTTAAATGAGGAAGGGAGTGTTTTTCCTTGTCACAGCTGTTGCCTGTTTCATAGCCTGCAGGGTGAAAAGGATGGCATTTCCATACAGTTTTTTATATTCACTGGTGCAACTGTAGTTCTTGTCTCTGGTTGTTTGATAGATTGAACTAATGACCAGCCATTTGTGTAGTGATCTTTTTTGCCTCCCTTATAATGTTCTGGGAGTTGGAATATGATCTGGGAAAAGCAGAGCTGTGCTGAAAGTCCTGTGATTTTCTATGGGTGGAGAGCACATGGGCAGACTCAGAATCAGCCTTTTCCTCTCTATTCTTTTGGACTGTATTCCTGATTTATAGATTTGACTTTCTCCCAAGCCTGTAGGTAGTATCAATTGCTCTTCTTTCTGATTCAGTTCCTTCTCTTTTGGATTTTAAATATGCTGTTACCAGGAAATAGTAAATCTATGAAAACACTGGGTTGTGAGAACTTCTAGGTCTTCTAGGAAGAAAGAAATGGCCATGTAAGTAATTGCTGGCCAGAAGGTGTAACATGTTTGTCAGATGAAACAAGTCAGAGGCCATAATGTCCAAAGGAGAAAAGTAGGTGGTTGTTTTAATGGAGTTGATACTGGCAGCATGAGCAGCAGAAATTTCAGAAATAATTTCAGTGTCCTGTGGGAAGTTTTTTTTATGTTTTATTTATCATTTTGAGCTTCTGTGTCCTCCTTTCATGCCCCCTCTGGACAAGGCCTCAGTCCATTGCTCCAAGGAGGCTGGATGCAGATGCCACCCTATCTCGTCCTGCAGCAGTACAGAGGCAAAGAGATTATTTAGCAGCCTCACAGTATGCTTCTATCTCATACTTTGCTCCTTTCAGGTGGTTACAAATGGTTTTACAGACTTTGAACTGGTACTGTATTAATAAAAGGTATAGAGAGTTTACTTTTAAATTTCTTTAGCTCCTAAAGTGTTTGGTTTTGCTGGTTTCCAGTCAGATTTTTCCCAAGTAAGCTCTGTGGTTTTTTTTGTTTGTTTGTTTTTGTTTTGTTTTTTTTTTTTTTTGTTTGTGTTGTTTGTTTGTTTGGTTTTTTTTTTTTTTTTTTTTTTTTTTTTTTTTTTTGCCTGGGCTCTGCTTTCATTCCTTGAAGCACAGCTTTAGAATTTAAAGTGAGCTTTGCTACTTGGTCATAAGGCTTGACTCTCCCCTACCTCCTGCTCCTCTTCCTCTGCTCCAGGTTCTGGATAGAAGTGAGATCAGCTGCAAGGCTTGGTACAATTTCTTGTTTAGCTTCCATGCTGAGTTTAAGATCTTTAATGGTTGCATGTGTTCCACTAAGAGCCCTCATGCCCAGAAATGCTGCTTCTTCTCCCACCCTGCCTATTTCTCCAGTCCTTATTGAAATTTTGTGTCAGAAGCTAAGGTAATTCCTTCTTGAGGGTATGGAATATAATGAGGGTAACTGGGTTTCCTCATGGAGCCACTTGCATCAGCCAAACCAGAAGCAGGAGGTACAGCCCAAGTCAGGCCCCACAGTCCAAAACCAGCAGCCTGGCCAAGAAAATCCAGAACCAGTAAAGACATTTGAGTCCAAAGCCCTTCAGCTTCTCATGGAGCCACTGATCCCACAGACAGCCCTGTTGTGCCTCTGCCCAGCTGGGAAAGAAGGTGGCCAGGGAAAGAGAAGCCTTGGCCAACTGCAGCCTCTGCTCATGCTCTGTGGGCCCTTTGCAAGGAGAGATCCTACCTGTGGCTCTGACTGCCTCAGTTGTTTGGCTACATGACACGATTGCCACGCTTAATTTGATTTTTGACTGGTCAAGATTTGGCTGATTTGATCAGTACAATTCTCCAGAGACAAAAAAGAAAAAGCCATTATTCCCACTTCCTGCTATATTTGACTTCGATACAACAACAGATTAGTTATCACTAAAGTAAAGGCATCAGCTGACCACAGTTTTCAGCTGGAGCATTGTGTATTTAAATGATAACGGGGCTATGTGAGCACAAACACCTTTTTGTTAAAGGTGCCTCCTACCTAATGAAGTGTTAGATGAAAACTAAATTGTCCCCAGGTAGTTTTAGTCTGGAGTACTTGGGTAACACACAGAGCAACAGCTTATTAAAATGGAAGAAGCAAACAAAAATAACAATGATGAAAGGGATCCTTGATTCAAAATGATATTGTGTGTCTCAGAGCATTGACATTTGTGTCAATATCATATTAGCAGTAATCAAATTTCTCATTGTCTGCTGCAATGTAACCAACTCCTCGAGTGTAAAAGTCCATTAATCACGGAGGTGTGCTCTCTGTGCCTGTGTTGGTGGGAAGATAAATTAGGTGGCACTTTGCAGATCTGCTGAGAGAGAGGAGGACATGCATTGAGTATAGATGGAGTAGGATAAGCAAAACCTATTCCTAGATCTTTTCCCTTGACATTTTCCCTGTGCCAAGCCAAATAATGGTTCAGATTGTACTTTTACTAACTATTCTGTATACTTCTCTATCACAGTTTTCATTTTAGACCAAATGAAAGTGCATTTCTGTTGTATTCATATTGTTGTATAATTATATTTCCTGAGTCTCATACCTTCTGGGTGGTTTTCTCACGGCAGATCTTCACAGCAGTGGTGTTGTTGCTTCTCAGTCAGGGCTCCTCTCCAAGCTCTCCCTGATCACCCCACCCCCTTTTATCTCAGTTACCTCCATGGGCTACAGCTGCTGCCCAATCAAGGACATCACAGCTGCAGCCCATTTACAATAACTAGAATCAGGGCAGGGTCACTAATACAATACAGAGATCTTTCACTGCCATACATATATTTACAATACATAAGTTAACTCAGGCCCCTACATTTCCCCCTTTTCTTTTAGCAACTTTACAATTACAATATACATATCTGTCCCAGCTCTCAGGCTGCCACAGCTCTCAGCTGCCTTTTCTTCTATAGTCCCAGCTCTCAGGCTGCCACAGCTCTCAGCTGTCTTTAAACACACACACAAATCCCTAGATGTTCCCAGGCTCTTCTCCTCAAAGGCCATAGTCTTACAGCTCTCTGAAAAGCCATAATCTTATAGCTTTCTGCTGTTACAGCTCCTTGATTCAAAGGCCTTCCTATATTCTAGAGTCCCAGCTCTCAGGCTGCCACAGCTCTCAGCTGTCTAGTCCCAGCTCTCAGGCTGCTACAGCTCTCAGCTGTCTTTTCTTCTATAGTCCCAGCTCTCAGGCTGCCACAGCTCTCGGCTGTCCTATCTTCTGTCCCAGCTCTCTGGCTGCCACAGCTCTCGGCTGTCCAGGGGATTCCATACCTTCTTTCGATGTTCGTTGTGGCTGCAGATCTTTATCACGTCGGGGTCACCAGATGTTGTATTCATATTGTTGTATAATTATATTTCCAGAGTCGCATACCTTCTGGGCAGTTTTCTCACAGCAGATCTTCACAGCAGTGGTGTTGTTGCTTCTCAGTCAGGGCTCCTCTCCAAGGCCCTCCTTGACCACCCCACCCCCTTTAATCTCAGCTACCTCCATGGGCTACAGCTGCTGCCCAATCAAGGACATCACAGCTGCAGCCCATTTACAATAACTAGAATCAGGGCAGGGTCACTAATACAATACAGAGATCTTTCACTGCCATACATATATTTACAATACATAAGTTAACTCAGGCCCCTACACATTTCTGTGCTTGTGGCAAGAGGTTGTGAGAGGTGAGTTTCTGTGACTGCAGACTGTACAGGGATTTTCACCCTTTTAAAATGGGGTAACTACATTTCACAGTTATCTTGGTCCTGACAGAAGCTGCAATGCTTTCAGCAGGCTCGGGAGCCCCAAGTCTGCCATAACTCTGCCACAGACCTCCTGCATGATGTTAGCAGATCATTTTGCTCTACTTGTTTCCCCTACTCTTACTGCAGGCAACAGCACCCCTGCATCCAGAAGGCACAGCTTTAATAGCACCTAGTTAATGTTTGTGAGATAGATCCAAAGAAAGAACTTGTGGGTGTGTTTTCTTCATTCCTGAAACTGTGTGAGGATGGGCTGCACAAGGCAGATGCCAGCTGGATGGATGAGGGAGATCAAAGAGGCTCTGCACCCTGCCCCATCCTCATCATGGCTCTCTCTTGCCGTGTGTAACAGGAGCCCTGTTACGCCTCTGTTTGGCTGGGAAGGACACTCCTCTTCCCAGGGGAATGGGTGCCCAGGGAAACACCAGCCTCAGTGCATGCTGTGGCAGGCCCTTTGCAAAGGAGAGGTCCCACCTGCGGGTCAGGTGTACAGTCAGCTCAGAGCTGCCATTTCTGCAGCCAGGATTACATGCATGGGGAACTTGACCCCATGGATCTTTCCCCTCACTAATTCCCCTGTCATCCTCCAGAACATGCTCTCAATCCCAGTGACTTGCTTCCACACAGTTTGCCCCTGCTGTTGTGTGGGCTGTCTGAAGGGGCTGCATATTTGAGGAGGTGATTTCAGGTGTTAGAGCATTTAAACGGGTGGGGGTTACCTGAGGGATTGGTTTCACCTCATAGTGATGGGAGTCTCTGCATCTTCAGTTGAAAAGTGGGGACAGTATTCCTGACTTTGCACCATGGAGCTCATGGTAACAGCAATGCCAAGTGTTGCTGCAGTGCACAGAGTGTTGGGCTCTGCAGTTTAGAAATCTTTGGTTGTCCATAGCAACCTGCAGGCACTGAAATATCAGCTTGCACACACGTGGGGGGTTTGAAACGCTGCTGTTGCTGGAGGCTCTTAGGAAAAGGCTTGTAGCTCTGCCCCTGTACGGACCTTTTCCCCATTGCCCCTCCCCATCCCACACAGGTTGTGGCTTCTGCCAGCACAGCAATTTTTAGCAGGCTGTAGGTCCTCCCTAGGAGCATTGTGCATGGCCAGAGAAAAACCAGGACTGAGGCAATGTGTGCAGGACAGTCCTACCCAGAGGTAGCCCCCATCCAGCACAGACATCAGGGCTCTGATGTCCACTACTAACAGGAGACCACAGTTCACTGGTGACTAATGCATTGTGAAAGGCAGACTTGCTTGTAGTTGAAATTAGGAAAGAAGCAAAGAAAGGGATCAGAGCCACTCTATCTCACACTCCCAGGCTGTGATCTGGGCAAAATTCCCTGTGTCCCAGCTAATAAGCAGGAGGCAGGGCAGCATCCCAGACTGTAGCCAAGTCCTTGGGCCAAAGCAGGGGCTGTGTGACATGACTCAACGTGGCAGTGTTCCCCCCTGCTGCAAATGTCTCAGATTAACATACTGGGTCACCCTGCACCTGTTTGTGACCGAGGACCCTTGTGTCAGCCAGCTAGTGCACACTCTATTCTATGCAGGGTGTTGTGACAGCCCTGAAAGGGTCACTGCCACCCGTGCTTTGTCACTGCCTCACTCCTTAATACTCCCCTCTGTGGGGAGCCAGAGCCTGGACCAACTGCTCAGCTTCATCAGGCCACTTTTGCACTTTTATGTTACAGTATGAAGACTTTTTGAGCAACTTCTGTGCTTTTGGCAGCCCCCAGTTTCTACTGTAATTAGGCCTGGGTGTCCTCCAAAATGACAAAAACTTTAAAAGCCCCTAGCGTAACCCTGGGTGAATGTAGGTGGGGCTGTGATCTCCAGGAAATGCCATCCTGGGAGGCTTTCAGCTCCAGTGGCTGGTTTACATAATCAAAACCTGACACAGCAAAAGAGAGACTTACAGTCTGATGGCTTCAGTCTTTTAATCCCTATTTCTACCAGTAATCCTTTCTCTGCCAGGAAGAGAAGTCCCCTACTTGTCCAAGTAGTTTTCTTGGCTTCAGCAGAGTGTCTTTGGCCTGCCTGTACTTAATGTAAACTAAGATTACTTTTGGCATCTGTGGAATCCTAAAAAACTAAACCAGCAGAGTACGATTGAGGGCAACAGGCTTTACAGACCCAGGAGGTCACACTGGAGTTTATATTTGCTGCTGGCAATTCCAAGGGTTTGCTACAACAGCCACAGCAGATGAATCTCCTCTCTAACTGCAGAATAAACACAAGGAAAGGAAAGGAAAGGAAAGGAAAGGAAAGGAAAGGAAAGGAAAGGAAAGGAAAGGAAAGGAAAGGAAAGGAAAGGAAAGGAAAGGAAAGGAAAGGAAAGGAAAGGAAAGGAAAGGAAAGGAACATAAAGGATGTCTGTTTACCTCTAGCATACACTGCTTATTGGAGTGTTTTGCAAGTCAAGAGATAAAGCCTTAAATGGGGACAGCCAATGCACAAAGATGAGCGCTCTTCCAGCTTTTCAAGTTTCGGGTAATTGTGGCCACGGCTAATTTTCATACCATGATGGCTTAACAGTTATGTGCCTGTGATTGTGCAGCCCAACTCACATGGGAAATGCTTCTTGGAGCCTAATAAGCACTGAGGTGCACAGCCTGCGTGCTGCCATGGCAACAGCAGGATGCAGGAGAGCTGGGAGGGCTGGCTGCCAGGAGCTGCTGCACTTTGGCAAGAGAACTGCCCTTTGGATGTCCAAATCACTTTAATTACCAGCTGTGGAAAATACCTGGTGTCCAGTGAATGATTCTTCAAACAGGTGATACCCCTGTGAGCAGAATGAACCCTTTGGTTGCTGGGCCAGCACAGCTGTGCAGTGTGGGCCAGGCAGTCCTGGGGACACTGCCATGCACTGCACAGGCTGGCAGTGTTTGTGCAAAACTGTCAGGGCTGATAAGGAAGCCCAGGAAAGTTCCATTGATGGTTTTCTGGCATTCAATGTCAGATTGTGTTGGGGGTTTTGTTTCTACCTTGCTTTCCTGGTCACTGCTGATGCCTGTCCCTTTTGCTGCTGACAGGGCACGTGCAGGGCAGCCTTCACTCCCTGCTGACCTCCTCTGGACAGAGCTGAGTGGGCTTTTGGCAGGAGAGCTGGTACCAACAAGTTTTGTCCCATGGAGAACTGTGGTACTTTGACCCCAGGTGAGGTGTTTTCCTTGCTGAAAAAGATCATGGCTCTGCAATGCTGGGGCTGTGTTTGCCAGGTCAGCCAGCAAGAGAAGTCCCCTGCCTAAGGAGTGGCAGTGTCCATGGGAACTGGTGGCTTGGATACCCTGTGTTCTCAGTTTTCCTCTGTGGCAGAGACTTCCAGCAGGGCAACGACTCCTGGGCTGTGTTGTAGCCAAGGAAACCACATGAGGCCCTGTCACTGGGTGAGGGAGGACAGTGGATGGGAAATTAAAGGGGGGAACATGTAGGAGAACAGGGACATGAAATAATTTAAATGTAGTTCCTATGAAGTACTCTGCCAGCTTGGGTAGGTACCTGTTAATTCCAAGCTGAACCAAAATCAACTGGTTTGGGGAGGATTTTTTATTCCATTTGACAAACTGAAGGAATATTATTAAATTATAATTGACCTGAAACCGTTTTGTTTTGACATATCTCTGCTCAAGCTGTGGTAAAAGTTAGTATTTCCCACTCCTGGGCCTTGACATGAAAGAAATCAAGTGTTTTGCATCAGCCACCACTGTTGATTTCAATTGCAGGATGCACCCTTAGCAGTGGGTTTCCTGCCAATGTTTTGAGTGTTGCTACAGAGCTCAGGGGAGTGATGGCTGATACAAAGCCTGAGTCTTCTGATATGGCTGTTCACCTGGTCTGCAAATCGCAGCCCAGGTACCTCCATGCCAGATCCAGCCCATGAAATTAGAGGGTGTTTATTAAAGGATGCTCTGAGTGTCCCACAGCTCTCTGCTGAGGGGTTGGCTAACCTGGTGAGCTCTCCCAGGAAGAGCCTGCGTGGCTGTAATGCCAGCATGGAGTGGCTTGTGTGACCTGTGCTCCACGTGAATGCCCTGCACCTTCCACAGGTGCATCATTTGGCTGAAAACAGACAACACTCATGGCTAATTATGTGTTGCTTTACTTCCTGCTAATTAAGGAAAGCTGCAAAGCTGAGATCTCTGGGGTAGTGACCACCTGACTGAGTGCAGAGGTGAAGGATAAAAACTTGGGAGAGAAACCTGGAATGGGTAATACGATAGTGCTTGGTTGGGTTTTCATAACATTCATGATTTACTGATATTCTTGTTCAGAAATACAGCAACATGACTGGGATAAAGAAATGTATGTAAAGGTCACAATTCCTAACTCAAGGGAAGGGAACACATTGCAGTAGGAACAGCCACTTGTTATCTGGCTGGAAAAGAAACCCAGCTGTGTTGGCACAGAAGTGTTCTGGAAAATTAAACAGCAGGAAGGGAAATGACGCCGTGGCTCCACAGGTGTGCAGGGAGGCCATCAGAAAGGAGCTCCCTTGCCCTGCAGGCTTCTGAGAAGGCTGAGGGGAGCTGCAGGGGTGGCTCCCACTGCTGGGAATTCAGCTGGGGTTCCTGGGGCTGAGCATCCACGGCAGAGGCAGAGCTGAGAAGGTCTCTGACAGACTAAGCAAACTCTGACCAGCAATGAGCTCTGGGTATTGCTCCATGGTCCTTGGTACCTAGGCTGACAAATGCCATGGGGAGGTTTCCTAATGTAACACATAGACTGAAGAGTCTCATCATAGTTCCAATATAGGGCTGGATTTCAAAACCAGAATGGTGCCATCAAGCTTCTGAAATTAACATCTGGTTAAAGCCTGGCTTATAGGAACTTTTAAAAACTCTTGATATAACACGAGATAAAAATGCGCCTGAATATGGAAAAGCTGTACAAAAATATTCATGATGTGTGTCACTATGTATCTTCTTTTACAGGGCATCTGACACGAATCAGGATGTAACTTAGGGGCTTACTGAACTGTGTTATCGAGGTGTTGATGGCTCTCAGTTCTGCACCACAGCAGCTGAAGCTCTGTCGTAAGGGATGGATGACTAAATGACAAGGCACAGATGATGTGCCTCCTGTGGAAGCATCTATGGAAGATATAAATGGGCTTGAGATACTATTCATTTTATCAGTAATGAAATATCTGCAATACAAAATAACTTTCTTGTGTGCTAAGATTTCCGTATTGTCTGGCTTGCCTGGAGAACATAATGAAACTATGGCACCAACAGATAATACAACTGCAAGCTGAATTAACTGCAGGTTTTGATCCTCTGGCTATATAAGACTTTATTTGTGTTTTCTTGTTAAGCTAAATTGCAATAATTAATTATTCTTTTGCAGAAAATATATGCTAGTTTCTAATACCACTCTGTAGAAAAGATGAGACTCTTAGAAAAGTTTTAAATGTAACCTCATCAAAAAGTATTCTGGGCAGCACCAACATCTTAATGGCTAAAAAGACACAAAAAATTAGTCCATACAAGAACCAAACCTTTAGCTCTCCTTTGTACATATCTAATAGTAACAGGAAGGGAATGGAGTGACTTGCTGCATGAAGACATTACTTGTATTTTACTAGTATTAAAGCCTTTTATTGGTCAGGGAGACCCAGCAGAACAGAAACAATAATTATTTCCTGTAGTACTAGTTTTACAACAGTGGAAATGCACCCAGTTGGCAAACCCCTTTAAATGAAAGCAATGAAGGCATCTGATGGCTTGGGATTAAACATTTCCCCAGCAGTGCCAGTGAGGAATTGTTGTATTTACATTGCTGTACAATTATATTTCCTGAGCCTCGTACCTTCTCTCGATGGTTTTCCCATGGCAGATCTTCCCAGCAGTGGTGTTGCTGCTTCTCGGTCAGGGCTCCTCTCCCAGGCTCTCCCTGACCACCCCGCCCCCTTTTATCTCAGCTCTTTCCATGGGCTACAGCTGCTGCCCAATCAAGGACATCACAGCTGCAGCCCATTTACAATGACTAGAACCAGGGCGGGGTCACTAATACAATAGAGAGATCTTTAACTGCTATACATATACTTACAATACATAAGTTAACTCAGGCCCCCAGATACACATTCACTCAGCCCCCTACATTTCCCCCTTTACTTTTACCAATTTTACAGTTACAATATACATATCTGTCCCAGCTCTCAGGCTGCCACAGCTCGCAGCTGTCTTTACTTCTGTAGTCCCAGCTCTCAGGCTGCCACAGCTCGCAGCTGTCTTTACTTCTGTAGTCCCAGCTCTCAGGCTGCCACAGCTCGCAGCTGTCTTTACTTCTGTAGTCCCAGCTCTCAGGCTGCCACAGCTCGCAGCTGTCTTGAATACATACATAGAATATATACATATCCTCCTCTTTTTTTCTTTTTCTTTTTTTTTTTTTTCTTCTTTTTTTTTTTTTTTCTCTTTTTTTCTCTTTTTTCTTTTTTCTCTCTTTTTTTTCTCTTTTTTTTCTTTTTTCTCTCTTTTTTTTCTTTTTTCTCTTTTCTCTTTTTTTTCCTTTTTTTTTCTCTTTTTTCTCTTTTTTTCTCTTTTTTACTTCTAGCAACTTTATAACTACAATACACATATTTATTTTAGCTCTCAAGCTGCTACAGCTCGCAGCTGTCTTTAAACACACACACAAATCCCTAGATGTTCTATATTTTAGAGTCCCAGCTCTCAGCTGTCCTGAATACATACTTTACAGTCCCAGCTCTCGGCTGTCCTTTCTTCTGGAGTCTCAGCTCTCGGCTGTCCTTTCTTCTGTCCCAGCTCTCTGGCTGCCACAGCTCGCAGCTGTCTTTACTTCTCGAGTCCCAGCTCTCTGCTGTCCTTTCTTCTGTCCCAGCTCTCTGGCTGCCACAGCTCGCAGCTGTCCTATCTTCTGTCCCAGCTCTCTGCTGTCCTATCTTCTGTCCCAGCTCTCTGGCTGCCACAGCTTGCAGCTGTCCGGGGGATTCCATACCTTCTTTCCTTGGCTGCATGTTCGAATCACGTCGGGGTCACCAGAATGTTGTATTTACATTGCTGTACAATTATATTTCCTGAGCCTCGTACCTTCTCTCGATGGTTTTCCCATGGCAGATCTTCCCAGCAGTGGTGTTGCTGCTTCTCGGTCAGGGCTCCTCTCCCAGGCTCTCCCTGACCACCCCGCCCCCTTTTATCTCAGCTCTTTCCATGGGCTACAGCTGCTGCCCAATCAAGGACATCACAGCTGCAGCCCATTTACAATGACTAGAACCAGGGCGGGGTCACTAATACAATAGAGAGATCTTTAACTGCTATACATATACTTACAATACATAAGTTAACTCAGGCCCCCAGATACACATTCACTCAGCCCCCTACAAGGAATCACACTCCTCTTTCCTGAAGTGAACCTGCAGTCATCCAGACAGATTGATTTGGGTGGGTAAAATCCCCTTTCAGTACCTGGTGCCTGCTCCACTGACACTGTTTTCTTGCAGGATCTCCTGGAGACCTAAATGAGGCCTCTAAAGGTTAACCTGTGGGCAGGTGTAGGATGCCAGGAGGGAATGTTCACCCAGCTGCTCTGAGGCTGATGACATGCACAGGTAACCCGAGAGCCTGTTGCACAGCTTTTGTGCCTGGGGTTGCTGTGGGATCCTACAGAGCTGGCTGGCTCTGTCCCTGTGTGTGCCATGCTCTTGATGGCTCTGTGTTCTTCCTTGTCCCTGTGTGTGCCATGCCCACCCCAGCTCTGTCCCTGTGTGTGCCATGCCCAGCTGGCTCTGTCCCTGTTGTGCCATGCCCACATCACCAGGCTGTGCTGCCCCTCCTGAGCACGTGCCTTTCAGCTGTGTTTGAATTCAATGTGCAATGCCTGTTGCCCAGTAACTCTCTGGCTGCACGGTCCTATTCTGTGCTGCCCTGTCTGGATTATTCAGGAATATCTGGGAACCTGTGTCCCTGAACTGTCTGTTATCAGCAAGCCCAAGAGCTGGGAAACTCTTGGAAGCTTTTACTGTACTCTGTTTATTTTTCCATTCCCTCCCACACCTCACACAACATGGGGCAACAGCACAGGATGCAGTCAAATGGTGACCTACAAACATCACTGTGAGTAAGGCCTTTTAAATTCCTTTTAAAAGATCCCAAACTACAACTTGGTCTCAAACAGTACCTTCCCAGGGGTGCTCATTCCAAAGGACCACTTGGAGTACCCATTTTACTTCACATATATTCATGGCTTTCAGATGGAACAACTTCCTTTGTTATCCCACCTGGACAGGAAGGTTGTTGTTATACACGGTCAGAAAATGGGAGTGAAAATACAAAAGCTCTGGTACAAAACCTCTTCTTGTTGACAGTGGCACTTGAAATGTGCTGCATCATCAGGTTTAATGTTCTGAACATATTTTTTTTACTTTTTGGCCCAGGTGGATGATTCTTAGAGCTTTTCCTAATGTCTTTAATAGCAGTGATGATATGCAGCTTATAGAATTCTGCAGCAATTGTTGCTCATTAGTCACTGACACAAAACTTTGCACAGCAGAATCTATCTACAGGTGCCACAGGGAGAAGACAAGAAAGAAAAATGTGTCATACTCTGAGGTAAACAGCTTTATTCCCTATTAGTCTGCCAGAGGCTGAATTAGTAATTGATGAAGCACTTTGCCACGATGAGATTTGTTTAGTCCACTTAGGATTTGTTTTTTGCTGTTAACACAGAGCTAAACAAGCGAGGCTGTGTCTACATGCTCTTGTGCAGATAGGAGCTTGCTCGGTGCCTGGTGCCTGTCAGCTGTGAGGCACATCCCCGGCAGCGCGGCTGCCTTGTTTGCACAGCGCCGAGGGGAGGGCCAATGTTCCCACAGTTACTCATCCATCCCCGCACCAGGTGCTGGAGCTGTCTGTGCCTGGCCAGGCAGGGCAGGCACGCTGTCTGCCGCACAGGAATGCAGCTGTCACACACACGGCGCTGCTGGCAGGCTGGGCAAGGGCTGGGGACAGCCTTGGGCGGGGCGGGGGTCATGGCACCTGCAGCCAGCTCGGTGGCAGTGTGAGCAAAGTGGCTCCTCTGCCTAGGGAACACGCCTGTGGGAAGGTCGGGGCTTTTTCCATCTTTAACACACCCTAATGCTTATTAAGATCTGAGAAAGGCAGAAGCCCATATTGTTAAGGTCACCACCAAATTTTCAGAAAGAAGCTGACACTGCTACAGGAAAAAGAAACAAGAATATAGAAAAGAAACACAAATCTCTATCTCAAAAAGTAAATCCAAACCAAATTAAATTTTCAAAGCCTCCTTCCTGGACACAAATCCCCTATTTTTCTTTTGAAGGTCAGCAATAGATGATGCAAGAACAAGGCTGAACTTCCAGCCCATTAGGCTCGGTGGAGCCAGGCGGCAGACGGGTGATGTGGTGTGTCTGCATACCTCCCCCAGGCACTGGAGAAGAGGTAAGATGCAAAACCCTTCCTGCAGTGCAAGGAGGTACAAGATCCCTCTCATCCTCAAGGGAACACACTGCTGCCACAGGGGTGCCATGGGACAAGCTCATGGACTGCGGGAATCACTCCTAGAAGAGAGAGGGATGGCAAAAGGAGAAGGCATTTGAAAAGCCTTCTGAAATGTTGCCTCCCCTGGCTAAAAGGGCTCACCTTGAAGGCACCTGAAGGGCTTCTGAGCCACTCCAGACAACTTCCCAGCGCTGACTGTCCTGTGTGAAACAAGGAACTCGGCTCAGTCGGGAAGGCAGAGGTTTGTCAGAGCCCAGTGTCCCACTGGAACTGCCCTCATCCTCCAACTTGAAGTGTTTTGTCTCTTCTATCAGCCTTGGCAGTGGGGCAGTTTAAGGGATCACTCCACACTTTTGTTGGCATAAAGCTGGTACCTATTTTCCCTATGGAAGCAGGAGTTACTGAACTGGTTTAGGTGACTGTGACTGGAGTCCTGTGAACAGTGTGGGTTATTCTGGCACAGCTACAGTGGAAAAGTGCTAATCCCCTCATCTGCACTTGTTAAACCTTTTAATTAAAGATCACTTTGATGAAAGTGCAAGGCTGAGAGGTCAGGGTTTTGCTACAGTACTCACCAGAGACTCAAGAAACAGCAGCTGTGAGTGGTAGTGAGCTTTGAGACCTGTCCTTTGGAGCTCTAGTGGAAAAGATGAAGAGGCACCAGCTCCTATGCTCTCCATCTCTATGGGGCAAAGCTAGACCCAGAGGAATTTGGGTCTGACTCACAGCTGAGCAGGAAAGGTGACCTAGAACTGCCCCACATCAGTGATTTCATGTAAGTCATCTGACTGATGTGTGAGGGATTCATCAAAAGAGGGAAATGAATAACTTCCAAAACCACCTTGGAGGACTGGGTTCTCAGATGAAAACGTGCTGAAATGTGTGGAACCCAGGAAGAAAAGGCTACATTAGTGCAGCCACAAGAGCACACGGCTCCTCTGGAAAGAATAAGAATGCTGTGAATTCTGATTGTTTGCTTGCCCTTTTTTTTCGTCCTGTGGTATTTACAGTGCCCTGGTACTCATTCAGCTTTCCTAGCTAACAGCTAGGGAGGTGGATGGAGCTGCCTGGAATCCTGGCATCAGACACCTGACAACAGGCACCTTCCTGCTTCAGGCATCCTGCAGGAGGCAGAAGGGCAGAGGCAGCTTGGCTGTGCTCCTGTGTGGAGAAAAGGACCCCAACAGAGTGGGGATTCCCCAATGCACCTACCCCTCTGACTTCTGGAAGAAGTTCCTCTCAAACCTGTGTTTTTGCCAGGATTCCCAGGCATCACTCCTATTTCCCTGGGGAAATACTGACCCTGATGGCAGAATATGGTGTGTTTGAGATGCTGAAGACACCAAACTACTGTTTGCTGGGGTCTCCAGACTGCCAGGCTGGCTGCCAGCTTGTTAAACACACACTGATGTGCCATTAGGGAGCTGAAGTGTCATCAGTGTTATAAACCTGAACCTGAAGCTTAATTTAGGGGCTTGTCAGACATATGGTAATGGGCTGGTAAGGCTTGGTGAAAGGTGGCGTCTGCAGGCATCTGTAAATTTTTAATCTCTGTATACAATAAAATATTACACATTAGCTTTTGCTCTTGCTGGCAGATTTCTTGTGGGAAGATCTACTTTGGGACTCCAGTAGCACTGAATACTGAGCAAGTGACAGAAATAGGGAGTTTGGAGCAATGTCTCTGCTGGCATAGCTCCATTGCAGCCAGAGGGTGAAATCCCAGCCCTGTTGAGATGCACGGGACTTGTGCCAGGCTTCAACTGCTGAGAACTCTTTTAGCAACTCAACCCTGATTCTGCTTTGGACTGAAACCTCCTGTGGATCTCATCCTAGAAACACTTGCATCTTTCACACAGAAGAAAAATGTTCTGCAGCAAGCGAATGAGCTTGGAAATGATTTAAGGTTCATCAGTGGAACCCTTGCTGTAGGCATTCACTGTGGGCTAAATTTGGGTTGTGTGGTGAGACATTGAGTGGCTCAGAGACACCCAACTCCCTCAGTGATGGAAGGGCTCAAGCCTTGGCTGCAGTCACAGTTTATTGGACATGCTCCCTGTTACTCCTGTGAACAGCAGGAGCAAAGTTTGGGTGCTCTCAGTGTAACTCATTCATGCAGTCAGGGCTCTTCAACGTTTTTTTAAGACCAGGAAGCCTAGATATTGCCAGTGTATCTCTCTCCTCTTTACAGTGTATATTCCTGTCCTGGCATCCCAGCTCCTTTCCCAGTCCTATCCATTGTTCCAGGGTATTTGCTGGAAGCTTTTGAGGATGAAGACACACCTGCATCAAAGCCCCTGAGCTCGTGTTTGTGTGAGACTACAGCCCCAGAAAGGTCAGAGAGTGGTGCTTCCATTACCCACAGCTGTGACTTGATAACCTTACGGTTCTGAGGTCAAAAATTAGGCAGGGAAAGAGGTGCTGAAAAACCAAAATAAATTAATAATAATTCTGGTTTCTTATACATTATAAAGAAGCAGGATGGGGAAAAATGTTTTGCTTTGCAGGTCACCTTCACAGCAAATAGGAATCATTCAGTCACTGCTGGATAATACCAAGGGCACTCTCAGAGGCTGGCAATTGGAATGATTAAAAAAATATGAGCAAGATTTTAAGTGTCTCTTTGAGAAACAAACAGAGCAAAATTGTTCATCAGTGGTGGAACAGACACTGTAAACAATGTATTTAATGAATCTGGAAGGCTCTTTTCAGGGAGCAGATGACCAGCTCTGTCTTTCCAGCACAGTTCCAGTGCCTCACTGAAGGAGCTTGTGACCTTGCCTTCCTATCCCACACATCAAGCTTTCTGCAGCTGTGTCTCTTTTTGCATTTGAGGAAACAGGAAATAGTTCACAGAATCAATGAAATTGGTTGGTGAGCTAGCACAGGTTGCCAAGGCTTGTGTCCAGCTGGGTATTAGGTATCGCCATGGAGTGAGATTCTACCACCTTTCTGCACAACTGACTTGGTTTTGGGCATTCTCACAGTAAAACAAAAAAAAAGTTTTCTGTGTGGTGTTTCAGTGTGAGTTTCTCACCCTGTCAGTGAGCACTACTGAGAACAGCCTGCCTCCCTCTCATTCTCGGCGCTGGGGATGGACCTTGGCAGCACTTGCAGGTGATCTTGGAAAGCCAGGCAGCTTTTCTGGATGCTGTGATCTCCAGGACCATGTCACAAGCAGATCCCCGAAGAGGCCAAGGTCCGCCCTTCAAAGTCAGAGTTGTGGTCTTGCTTTTTGTGCCACTGTTCCCTCTCAGGGAGTTCAGGATCCTGTCTCTCAGGCACTGCACCAAATGCTGACCCACCTTCACATTTCCAAGCAGTTCTTCCTCAATTCTGAGGTCCAGCAGAGCACTCTTGCTTATTAGCTCCTTTATCAGCCACACCAGGGAGTTGTCAGTGTGCTCCTGAACTCGCCTAGATTGCTCGGGCCCCTCCCTGTGCTGTCATTTCTAGCTCAAACCTCTTCCTACCAGCTTCAAAAGAAACCTTGGTATAAAATAAATCCTCCATGCCTGCTGCTGTTCCCTGTGCTCCCACTGCAGGCCTGCTGCAGCATTTCCAGGTGTGCTGGCTGTGAGCCCACATCTGCACCTCTGCAGCTGCTCTGGAGCACCAGCACTTGCCTTCCTTGGGACAGATGTTCACCTGAAACCATGTCACCAGTGACACACCACACAAGTGCTCTTGGTGAAGTGGTTTAGTGTTTTTCAGCTAACCACACTTGTGACTTCCTTTCTGCTCAAGGCTTGCCATAACGTGAATAAACTTAACTTGTTATTTTGGGTAATTTTTTTTCCTTGAAAAATTGAAGGGTTCTCCTCAAATCTATTGTGCTTGAGGCTGAAAACACAGGACACAAAATTATTCTTTCCCTGGGCTCTAAATAGATGCGGCGGACGAAATGAAGGAATGAAGGCAGAAAAACCACCTATGTATGAAAAAAAATGTTCCCAGTTTTAAATAAAGGTTAAAGTATTTTTGTCCAACCTTTGCTAGAGACACTGTCATTCCTAGAGTTTGGCTTGAAATCCTTCCCAAGTGACTAAATTAAAGCCATTCATGTACTGAAATACAGTTGATGACTCTGAAAGTTTTAGCGCTACCGTGTTATAGATCCCACCAGGAGATAGGTCCTGAGGGAGTCTGTCATTTCCCTCATCTGCACTCACTGAAGGATTCAGTACAGAAGTGGATTAAGCTCTTGGGGGCTTTAAGCATACTCTCAGACTCCTGCAGTATATTTCATTCTGAGCCCTGAGTGACACCCAGCAAGGCTCTGCTGCCTGCACACAAATATTGCTCAAAATTCCTTGGGCCAGAGCTCTTGTGTGGCAGAACGTGCGGCCAGGCATTTCACAAGTGCTGTCATCTCTGGATTTCTGCTCACACAAATAGAAAGGGAAAGCTCAGTCAGCTGGGTTTGGCTCTGACACGGAGCAGCAGTGCACACACACTGCTCTGCTGCCCTTCCTGAGGGGGAGGGCTGAATTACAGGTGTTGGGGCTCTTCAGTGGCACAGAGATTCCCTTGGGATCCACCACCAAGGGCGTCACAATGCTTGGGGGGTTCTCCACCACCTCGATGCCTCCTGCCTGGAGCAGCTCCCTTCCCTCATATTTTACACTCTGCATGCAGCCAAGCTCAAGGGAGTAACGCTTCTCCTCAAGAAGCTGCCGGCAGAATTCAGATGCTTTGAGAGCCTTTTTAGTGTTCATCACGGTTTAGGCTCTCATTTTAAGCACAGGAAAACCTAAAGCAGACACAACCCCTGGCTCTCCCTACATGCCTCTAGCATTCGGTCCCAGGGTCAGAATGATATGGTGTAGCCATTCCAAACCCCGAGGTGCCCGCATCCCCGACAATAGCCTTTTCTGCTCGGCGGAAACCAACATCAGATATCTTCCGGAAAACAAGAAACTAACTAACTGACAAATCTTTTATTTCTTTATTTCCCGTGAAGGAGGGCAGAACTGCCGGGAAATCGCCCTCCGGGAAACCTGTGACAACGCTCCTCTCAATGTTACAGTGGGGGCTTAAAATGGCGCGTAAGGGCAGCGAACCGCTCCCTCACTCGGCTGTGCTGCACCGGCCGCTCTCGGGGCGCGGCGGGGCTGCTGCCCGGAGGGAAGTCAGTCGGTGGGCGAGGGGCTGAGGGGAGGCCGAAGGGGTGAGGGGAGGCCGGAGAGCTGACGGAGCACACCCGGCTCAGCAGCCCCGGCTCAGCAGCGGCAGCGCCCCGAGAAGGAGAAGATGGCGGCAGCAGCGTTGGCCAATCAGCACGCGCCGCTGGCTCGCGCCCGCCCGTTACCCAGTCCCGGCGCTCCGCGTGCCCCGGACGGTTCCATTCGCCGCAATCGCCCCCTCCCGGCGCCCGCGTTGGTGGCGCCCGGCCGGTATAAAGCGGAGCGCGGCGCACGTGTGCTCCTCAGTGCCGGCGGGAGAGGGAGGCGGGGTGGTGTCTGTGCTGGTGGTGTCGGTGTCGAGACGGAGCGGTGGGGGTCGGGCGTGCCGCACAGTCACCGCACAGCCCCTCGGTGCTCGTGTCCCCGTCCCCTGTGAGGGTCGCCGGTGCCCCCCTGCCCGGCCCCGCGCTGCTTCTGCTCCCCCGCGGGATGCGGGCTCGGCCCGCCCCGCTAGCCCTCACCCCCGCGCCGGCCGCAGCATGAGCGCGGCGAGCGACACGTATTTCCTTATAAAAGACATAAAACCCGGACTGAAAAACTTAAATGTCATCTTTATTGTGCTGGAGATCGGTAAGTGGCGCCCGGCACGCCCCACCCCCGGGCCGCCCACGCGTGTCACGGCGGGCGGGGGGGCCGGCGGCGCCGTGCCCCCCCTGAGCCGCGCTTCTCCCCGCAGGGCGAGTCACCAAGACCAAGGACGGGCACGAGGTGAGGTCCTGCAAGGTGGCGGACAAGACGGGCAGCATCACCATCTGCGTGTGGGACGAGATCGGCGGCCTCATCCAGCCGGGGGACATCATCCGCCTGACCAAAGGGTGCGTACGGGGCCGGGCCGCGCTGCCCTTTGTCACCCGCGGGGCCCCTCCAGGGCCACGGGGGACACGGCCGCCGCCTCCGACCCGCTCCCTGTGACCGAGCCAGCGCCCTAAGGTCACTTGCCAAATTAAACCCACCTTTCTTTCCCAGGCCGGAACATGCCTAGCGTGAGTGTGCAGGCTAGGAGGGGCTTGGGTTTGTAATAAGGAGGTGGTGGTGGTGAGGAGATTTGTGTTGGCTTTAAAAAGCTCCCGAGGAAAATACTTCAGGGGCAGGGGGGAATGCAACAGTCAGTCCTGGCCTGTAAATCAAGCAGGGGAAGTCCAAAGCATGTTCTTATTTTCGCAGCTAGTTCTTTGCTTTGGCAGTCAGCTCCGTAATGAAAGGTGAGGTTGATTACATATCACGCAGAAAAGTTGCTTTTCATTGGAATGACGTAACAAAAGTGACAGGCAGAGGAGAACCTTTTCAGTTTCACTATAAAAATTCATTCTAGGGCTACACTGTAGAATGTGTTAATTTGTTTCAGTGCAAATAGTTCCTCAGAGGTCATTTAATTAAAAAAAGAAACAAACCCACCCCCCAAACTTAATGTGAGAATGCTAGAGTCAATCTGAAAATCCTCTTGCGTGTCACTTAAATTGTCACTAGCAAAGTCATAGTAAGTTTTCATTTGAGTTCTTCATCATGTCAGTTAGGTTGCACTTTTAGAAATCCATTCCACTGATCCTTTGGCCTACGGCATTCCAGGATCTGCAGTGTGTGTAAGGTCCTGTTAATTTGTTTTTATCAAAAAGTAGGTGAAAGGCAACTCAGGCTGCTAACTGAGCTGCTCTTTAGTTGTTTGAGTGTAATTCTCAGTTCTGGACTGGAATTGCATGACCCTTGCCACCAAAACTACAGCTGCTTCCTCCTATGCAAATGTCCTTTACACGAAATGGGCTGACTCCTCAGCAGAGGTTGTTCTGGGGAAGGCTGCTTGCGTGGAGAGCACGTGGAGCTCAGGGATGGGTGGAACTAAACCAGAGCTCCAGGCCAGCACAAAGCCCCGTGTGTAGATGACATTGAAACAAATTAAGAGCGATACTGTTCAGCTGTATCACTGTACTCCCTTCTGTGGCTGGCTTACTGTAACTGCTCTGGTGTTTCTGTGCAACGAGTCATGGCATCCTTTAATCTAAAAAACTGAGCTTGGCTTGTATGTATTGAATTTATGAGCTGACATCGCTGTTTCTGGTGGGTGGCAAAGTCATGCCTTCATTTACATGAATTGCATGCTCCCTTAGGACTGCGGAGGGAGTGAAATGGCAAAAGCTAAATCCATTCTGGTTGGGCTCTCATCTTCAGAAAACTGGCATACAGGGCTCTCCAAATACAATGTTAAATTTAAATAGAACTGAGTGTGTGCTGTTGCCATTGCAAGGCAGGTACATTTCAGCTCTGTAGGCTAATGTGGCCTCATAGTGCAGGATGTCCTCTGATTCAAGCAGAAAAGCTACACAGGCACCATGAGTGAACATGCTTTTTTTTTTTTTGCCCCTTGCTGAATTTCAGGCTGCACATGCATTCCTCTGCAAAAGCAGACACTGTTGCTTTCTTCTGTAAGTTAGTGAACCCATTTACAGGAAGCTGTTGCACTTAATATTTCTGAATTAAAAATTATTGCTGGAGTTTAGTGCTTTATGGCCAGCTCTTTTTGAGATAAAAACCAGTGCTTGCATACATGGAATAACTTTGTGCTGGAGATTGTTAGTCGCGTGGTTTGCTGGGTCTTTTCCCAGTAAATATATGTTTGACTTACATTTATTGTTTGGTAGCTCTTTTCCTTTGTTTTCTGCCACAAGACTGCCTGCCTAGCTGGTTATTAAAGGTTGAGCAGTGAGGGAGTCTTTAAAGTGAATCTGTGAAGTGCAGAACACTAATCCTTGTTCTGGATGGAAAGCTCCCCAGATGGTATCCGCACTTACAGCGCCTGTGCTTTCCTGCTGAAGTGCAGAGCAGGTTATCACTGCCCTGGCAGTGCTGTCCCCTCCTGCCAGCCTGGCTCCTCCCTGGTGCCTCCTCAGGGCCCTGCCTGTGGCCGGATGTCTCCCAGTCTCAGCAGATAAGGCAAAGGGCAGGAGGAAGGTTTGTTATCTCTGTTCCAGAGATACACTCCAGAGCCGGAGTGAGGAACTTGTCCAGAGTGGTGACTCCTCTGAGTGCAGTTGCTGAGGCTCCCTGTTCCTGTGCTAGAAGACACACACATTCTTTTTAACTGCCCTGCACTGTGCCTGTGTTTCTGGTCCTCGCTGAAGGGAACAATTACACAGAAGGTTTTGTATGGCTCAGATTTCAGTGCTTGAAGTCAAGTGCCACCATAAAGAATAGAGTGCACTCACCCTGTCTTTGTGAGGTAACATTCCTGCAATCAAAAACCTATTTCAGTGTGTTTCTATACATCACTTGAAGTTTGGTGGCCAAACTTGTGCCTTTAAAAAACCCAGTCTGGTAAGGACCTGTATTAAGAATGGAAGCACTTTTGATCATACATATCCAGGAGCAGTAGCTGTTCTCCAGCAAGCAAAGGTGATTCTTCTGGCTCCTGCTGAAAGCAGAACTGAGAGTTGTCACCAAATATAACACAGACACTGCTTTTGGCAAAGTGCCTTTTCTCTGCAGGACAAGTCATAGGGGTTGTTCCAGTCAACCAAAGAGCATTCAATCTCAAAATAATTGGCTGCTTTCCTGGAATTGTCAAAGGAGTCTGCTGAGCTTCCGGTACCTTTTGCTAGAAGTAGTACATGGGGATCTATAAACAATTGCTGTTGGTGACTTTGGGGTCCCTGGGAATTTTTTTGGTCCATGCTGGTGTGTAATACTTGTTAACTTGTGGAAGATAGCATCCTTCCACATCCTCTGTCAGCTCATTCACTAAGAAACTGCTTCACTTCTCCTTTTTCTGGCCAGGTACGCATCTCTGTGGAAAGGATGCCTGACGCTTTACACAGGACGAGGAGGGGAGCTGCATAAAATTGGGGAGTAAGTATTGTGTGTTCATACCTCTCAGCAGAGTGCCATGGTAAGTATGAGACCTGGTAGCTCTTAGGAAATGGAATTCAGGGCAGCAAAAGTGTGTTCTCAGTTGGTGGTGGATGTAATGACCTCTGGCCCTGTCTGGACTGTAGGTACTTTGAGGAAAATCAGCCTCCATCATTGGCACAGGTCTAGGAGGAGGAAATGTATAAATGGCAATCTGCTTTGCTTACCTGGGCCTTATCTTGATTAACCACTTTGTTTTGGTGGGAACCTTTTGTGTGTGTGTCATCGTTGAGGGCCAGGCAGTGCAGAGAAGGAAGAGCAAGGTCACTGCAGTGAATCATATCCAAGCAGAAACAGGCCTCAATAAACCTGTTTTAAACTGCCCACAGACTGGGGCAACAGCTCCTGCCCAAGAGCAAACATGAGTAACATTCTTGAGCAATAGAAAAAATAGCAACCTTTTCTAAGCAGAAGAGAACTTCCTCTGTTGCACAAAGTGCTGTGGGAAACCCTGCAGTCATCTGGGAAGTGGGGCTCTGGGGTTGCTGCATATCCTCCTGTATGGCTCAGAAATGCCTAGTGTTCAGAGGGATTTCCACAAAAAAAATCTACAGATTGTCTTGTACAAAATCCATTACCTCAGAAGTGTTACTCAGCTGACTTGCTCCCCAGCAGGCTGGAGTGATGAGAGTCCTTATCTGAGTTGTACCTCCCAGCAGCAGGTGGGAGCTCCACTTGTGTTTAACCATTCCAAACAGTGTAATGATCCAGATCTTTCTTCCTCTCTGCCATAATTTCCATGTTGTGAGTTGATGGGCCTGTTCTGCCATGGTCCCCTTGAGTGGAAAAGGACAAGAACATCCTTTTCATTCCAGTTTCATTGCCTGTTTTGGGCTCCTCTGTGCTATTATTGTTAATGGGGCCCTGCATAGTATGGGAGTGTGTGGGAGTGAGTTTTCTCTAGAGGTGTAATGCAGTCCCTGTCTGGGAGCAGGCTGGGTGACTCAGTGCCTTGGGTGACCTTGTGAGTGGGTGCTGGACAAGATTATGCAGCTGGAAGAGAGACAAAGGGAGCCCTTTCATCACCTTTTGTTTTATTTAGGCCAGTTTACCTCCTTGATTAAATGAATGCTTGCCTCTGCTTGATTGAAATGCCCTCACCAGGAAGATGTGGCAGCCTCACCACAAGCCTATAAAGGGATCAAAGAGCCTTTTAATACCTACAGATATTTTCTGAACAGTGGGGTTTGGATTAATTGCTTCTAGGTGATGGGATGTCAAAAATATATGCTCTGTGAATTGTGAAGTTGAGAACTCTGTTAAAAAATGGCTTTAGAACTTGCTTATAATCCTAATTTCTTCCCAGGTTCTGCATGGTGTACTCAGAAGTGCCAAACTACAGTGAACCCAACTCGGAGCACGTCGGGCAGAACAAACTGGTATGTTAAACTTGTCTGAGGCTTGTGGCCTGAAGTGCTCTTTGTTCTGAATATTTCACACTAGGTTGTGATCAGATGTGACTCTTCTTGAAAAAGGGACTCGGTGATATATAGCTAGAAATGAGCCAATTGTTGAAGTAGCAGATAAATTCCATGTGGAGCCACTGTAAGATCACAGAGGGGACAAAATCAGCCCCTTTCTGTAAAAAAGTGAATTTTCTTTCTCTGATCCATGTCTTTTTTTTTTTTTTTTTTTTTTTACCTTTCTCTAAAGGCACAGGGTGAACAGAATAATATTTCTGCATCAAGTGGTATGGGTACTTGTACTTTTGGGCCACTGGGTAAGTTTTTTTCAGTTTGTAGAAGTGAAAAAATGAGAAACACTTAATGGGAATAGAAATTTATTTCAAGGGTTCTCCGTTCTTGGTATAAAAAAGTGTACTAGGCTCTAAGAAGTCATTCAGCCCGGGCCCAGAACCTTAAGCATGTAAACATGAACATTTCCTGAAAATGTTTTTAGGATTTCTTCTGTAGGAGAGAGGAGGAGATTAGAATGTTTGGGGTGTCTTTATCACATAAGAGGTCTTGACTAATCTTAAATTGTTGCGATGCTTTTGAAAAGTTTTTGCAGCGCTTGGAATTCTGCTTTTTTAAACTTCTGAGACATTGGCTTTAAAAATTACTTCAGTCTTGCTAGACACCATGGCTTCCCTGCCTGGTTAGCTCACAAAAACAGATGTGGTGGCAATCTGAACTCCAGTATTTGACTTATCCATATCATTTTGTGCTGTATTTAAACATAGAATCTTAAATATGAAAATGCTTCAAGGCTTTGAGCAGGTGTAAACTGAGAGGGAGCCATAGCTACACAATGCCTATGCTCAGTAGCTGGTGTTATGGAGCTGTTGTTGTGACCCCTCTTGCTTTAGTTGAGAAAGGGATGGAGAGAAAGTAGTTTGGGAGGGGAAGATGAGCTGTAATTTGGGATCTTGCAGTGCCAGAGAGGCTTTTCCTTCTGGTGTTCAGGGTTTGGTGTTTACTGCAAATTCCATGTATTCCCTGTTGGTTAAGTTATGTAAGGAATCAGTGATTTCAACCCATGGAACTCGTGATAATGTTTTTTCTGTCTTTTTAGGAAATGGTTTACAAACTGGACCTGAAGCAAGTGGATTTCCATTCACGTATAACCACGGCCACATTTATGCAGGTAGTGGGAGAGGCAATGGACGAGGACCTGTAAATCCAGCACCAGCTAACAGTGTTCAGCCTCTTCCCCCTGCTGTCAGTAACGGGAGGGACCCACGCAGGGCCTTTAAGAGATGACTATGCCAAATGTGGTTGTACAGCTTGCTTAAACTCTACACTCTACTTGAACACTTACTGCACTTTTATTTATAGTTAACTGTGAACCAGTTTGTCCTTTGGTTTGTTTTGGGTTTTTTTTTTTTTACCTTTTGGTGTATGGAGCAAACTTGATGTGATCTATTTCTTGTTTTGCATCAGGGAAGCACAGTGAGTCTTCCCCATACATAAAGGGGGTAGGGGGAGAAGGTGGATATGAGGAAGTAAGGGTCACAGGTGAAAATGTCTCAATTAAAACTCAGTGCCCTTTGCTGAACAGAAGAAAATTTCAGTTACATACATGTATTTCTGTTGGTCAGCCATGTAGCCTTAATAGGTCTACTCTGTCCTGTGCAAGCATGTGTTGACTTCTGTTAGGGATAATGGGAGCTCTTCATATGGGAAGAGAAATGAAGGGAAGAGCACAAGTGCTCTGGTGAGCTGGGTGTCCTGGGAATGAATATGGCTTGTGAAGCAATAAGTGTAAGGAAATGGTGGTGCCAGACCTAGTGGTGTCTCTGGAATCAGAAAATGGATAGCTCGGATCACAGCTGAAGATGTGGTGAGTTTATGAAGCTTGATTCTGATTCCAGAAAGATGTACACTACTTGAAAAATTCTCTCTAAACACCTTATCACTGTCAAGGAAAGTGACACTGATTTTTGCTTTGGATAGAAGCTTGGATATTTGTTCTTGCTTTGCATGAGATAGCAGAATAGGAGGATCTAAATTCAGACAGTGTTGGGGAATATGCTCTTTGTAGCCTTTCCTCGTGTAAAAGCCCAAGGTTACTTTGCAGGAGCCTGAATTTCCAGGAGTGGACTGTTCTCAAATGCTGCATTACCCATCTCTTCGATGAGTCTGCCTACTCCTCCTTCCTTCATTCACTTTTCCAAATAAATTATGTATTAGATGAAGCTGTATATGTGGATTGCAGAGGTACTGGCCAAGCACACAGCTGCACTTGTGATGCTGTTAAGCTTTCCTTCCTCTGTTTTATATGAAACGTGAGTTATCCCTTGAAGAGCCCTCCCCACATCCTGGGGGGCAAATAGCTGGTTTTATTTCTGAGCTCACAAATGCCTTGACTCTAGATGAGAGTCCAGTGCCATATTTCAGATCAGGTTCAAACACAACTTGGAAACTGAGGTGTCATACTGGATTCATCTGTTTAACTCTTCTTAACTGACCTCTCAAATAAAAAAAATTGCACTAACCACATCATCAACAAATCTAACTTTCTTTCTGTCAAGCCATAAAGACTTCATGACAAAAGGCTGTTTCTGAATTGTGAGTTGTCTCTGTGGTCATTCATGTTCTTTGAATCTACCGATGTGTTACTAATGTTTACAAGTTGTTTACATTTGATACTTTTTGCTTTTGGTACTCTATCATGATCTGTTGACAATTGCTTCTAATTGGTGCAAGTTCCCTGTTTGGTGTGAAATGAACTGAGGTTTGTTTGAAATGCAAGCATCAGCAACAACAAAGTGCTGTAGGGAGGTTGAGACCTGTGTGCCCAGACACCTGAGGGCTGTTTGTCTCTACTCTGGTAAAATGCTTTCTTGGTACTTCCAGGTGGAACTAGTGAAACTTGTTTTGAACACAAGAGGGTGGCATGCCTCAGGAGATCCCCTCTGCATGCTGCTGTGGAAGAACACTGGTCATTGGTGAAGGAGAAAGCAGGCATTTCTGGGGAAATGGTGTCAGGAGGAGATGTGTAACTCAGGGACTTTAAATTGCTTACTTGTTTAAATAAATGTGATGTATAGTCGAGATGCATGGACAGCCTTCTTCTGCAGTGTTGCTCTAAGACATTTGATGTGCTTGTGAGAAGGAAGCCAAGAGGACTTCTAAACCCAGGAAGTCTCTGTGACGTGTTCCAGAGGTACAGAGGATGTAAGTATGGTGTGAGAGCCATGCTGCCCCATCAGTAGCAGCTGTAAAGTTGGCTGAGTGAAACAGTGCAGGTGATGGCATGGTGGGTCTTGGTGTTCATTGGAGTATCTCCAGTGTGGATCTCCAGTCCTGATGGTCTTAACTTCTCTGTGGCATAAAGAAGTTAAAATCAAAGGCAACCCTGTGTTAGTGTGTGCTGAGGTGCCTGATGTTTGTAGCTTTATGCATCTGAGCTTTTATTAAGCTAATAAACAATACTTGTTCATAAATTCCAAGTAAAGTGATATGATTAATGCTAGTAAGAGGCATAAGAGTAAAACCCTACAGTCAGGTGGATGATTGATGTGCAGTCAAGAGGAAAAAAGCAAGAGACTGGTCTTCACATTCTCAAGGTTAGTAGCATTCCTGCTTTCCTGTTTCTTACATGAAACTATTGCAGTTTATTAATAAATTTTTACTTCTTTGCAGGGGAAATCTGTGCCCTGAAATGGACATGGAGTTAAATATAATTTTTCAAGGTCCTCTGATCTTCCACTGAACCTGTGACAAAGTTGTTTCCCTCAGAGGTATCAGTGTCAAGATAGTGAGCTCTCAGCTTGCAGAGGAATCTGGGAGCCTTACAGCTGTTGGGATCATACCACCTCAGTTCACAGAGGCACTGACACACACATCTCTGTGCAAACAAGCAGTGTGAATTACTGTGACATGCTAAGGCAGGTCCTCAGTGCTCAGTGATGAGGTCAGGGAGTCTCTTTACAGATACCTTCCTGTTAATGGTTAGGTTGCACTTAGGGTACTCTCATTCTGGATAATACAGATTTCCAAAGGACAAAAGACACACTGGAAGGTGTTCATGTACCCAGACACAAACTGCACAATGCTGAAGTGCTGCTGAGTAGTCCCCATTCACTTGAATCACAAGATGCCTTGTTCTCATCACCTGACAATAGCTCCCCCTCTCCTGCCTGCCCCTGCATGAGGACTGATGGCAGAGTGGAAGGAGTTCTGCTGTATTTCTGCTGCCATCTGTTCTTTCTGTCCATCCTCTGCATGAATCACCTTGATTTGAAAGTGGCAAAGCAGTCCTGTCCTGTGAAATCCTGGCCTATCTTTAGATACAGGGGAAAGTCATACACCCCATGCCCACAGTGAAAATGGGAAGATGCTATAAGAAATAAATGCTGGACCAAAATGCAGGACCTGAAATGGAATCTGCCTTCACAACTTGTTTATTTAGCTCTGGCCTTAACTTGAAACTGGCAGGTTGCAGTCCTGTGCTCTCCAAATAATGCTGCTCTTCAGCATCACAAATCCCAGGAGGGGTGTCTGCAGTGAGTGCTGCTTCTGCAAAGCCATGAGGGGTGAAACAAAACACCTTTTCTACCTCAGTGCAGTGTCTGCACAGCCTTAGCAGCATGCAGGGCTGTCCACCATGTTCTGTGGGGAGTTTTCATGAGATGGGTGCTGTTCCCTGAAACCCCTTTTGTTTTTCATAGACATTGAACCTTGTTTTTCATAATGAACTGGCTGTTATGGCCATCTTCTGCACCTCATGTACACACTCCTAAAACAAGGGATCTTTCCCACCATAAGGCAGTTTTCTTCAGAAGCTCCTGACATGCTTTTACAGGACTAGCAATTAGTAAAAGCAATGGGGTTTGGAGTGTTTCTGGAGAAGTCTCCTGGGCTCCTTCATGGCCCATGTGTTTTCACATGCCAGGTTGTTCCCTTACTTCTCTAATGCTTGCAGATGTGCCCAGTCAGACATGCTCTTTTTCCTGGAGCCCTGAGCCAAGCAGTTATTTGTGCTGCAGGTGTGGTGTCCAGCAGTGCTTTCCCACAGCATCCCGGAGGTGCCCTGCTGGCTCCCTGCAGCCCTGCCTGGCTGGCAGCTGGCTCAGGAGCTGCAGGCAGTGAATCTGAGGAATAGCATGGACCTGTGCATGTTCCTGGGGAGGCTGCAGGGCTGAGCTCTGTTCATGACTGCAGTGGAGCTGCTGCAGGCTGTGCCCCAGCCAGGTCTGCCCTGCACTGTGCAGTGCTGCAGGGTGAGCCTGGCCCTGCTGCTGAGGAGCACAGGGCCCCAGGCATCCCAGGAATTCATTGAGATGCTCTTTCTGTCTTCAGCCTGTCCTACTGAGTCCTTTATTCTTGCTTCCAGAGAATGTCAAATTGTTATGGCTCTTTATGAGGATTCTGCTTTTTAATTTATTCTGTGATGGACATTTTTGTGTGTGTGTAACTGGGATGAGAAGATTCATCCTAAACAAGCTGTTGATTAAACTACTAGAGTTCAAAGGGATTAGGAAAAAAATTTGGAGGTGACTAAGGGGAACTCTTAAGGACTTCATTTAGGTTTTTAATTTCTCTAAGTTGCTGTTGGGTTTTTTTCTCATAAAGAAAACAATGCAGTTCTAAGAACTTCATCTAAAAGTGCCCTCCCACACCACCAGCTGATAAAGACTCTGGATTTGTACATGTCCTAGCAAGAAAGATTAGGGAAGGAAGAAAACATCAGGATATAGCTCAGAGAAGAGAACAGTTGTGCTCTAAAAGTACCTTCAGAACTAAATGTTTCCTTATTATACAAGCATGAATGGCATGGCTTTGGCTGTGTAGAGTAGATTGTAGGGCTGACTGGCTGCTCCAGGTCTAATAAATTTGCATATAAAAGACAAAATTGGCTTAATACACCATCAGCTGTGACTCCATGGAAGCACAGTTGCATGTTGGTTGTAGTGTGTCAGCAGAGCCCTCTACCAAGCTTTCTTTGGGTTCGTGTCCAGAGGATGAAATGGCTTTGCAAATACTGGACAGCTATTTGGGAAATATGGAACCATGCTTGTCCACCCTATGTCCCATTGGGCTCACAGGGAGATCCCACTGACATCAAGGATAGTTTGGAACAGGTCCTATGCAGGCAGTAGTTTCTCAACTGTAAAACTGGGATAAAGTGGTAGTGCAGATCTGTCAGATGCTAAATTGGTAATTTATGGTGTGGAGAAGCGGAAAGCCACAGCCAATATGTAGAGTTCTTTCTAAATCAGGAAACTTTTACAAATATATATTTCTAAGCCTGGATCCTCGGTAATTAGGTAACTGGACTTGCCCTTTTGGGTTTGCTCTTTTTTTTTTTTTCCCAGTGATGCCAAGGGCTGCAGTTCTGTGCCCAAACCTGCAAGTGACCTGTCAGTGCAATTGGGAGGAGCTGCTGGGGCAGGGGTGGGTGGGGAATACCCCAAATCAGGATGGCTGGTGATGCCAAGGCAAGGCCTGGAGCAGGAGGGCTCTGACTGGTGGTTTCTGGTTCCTGTGTGTGGGGGAACTTTTGAAAGGGTTGGACAATAACTGTCAGAGTGGCTTGGGGAAGGGGGGAGTTGGTTCTGGTGTGGGACAAGATGAAGATGCATTAAATGATCTCTAGCTGGCTCCACCATTCTTTTCTATGATTTATACATTAGGTTATTTTTTGTAATTTCCTTCTTCCTAGCTTGATTAATACTAAATTTAATTTTCTATAATCAACTTGAGCATGTAACTTGGAGAGATGAGGTTTAGGCTGATTGCAGTAAAAATCTACCTATCCAGCCTAGCTTGAATAAAGCAAAACTATTTTTATCCCTAAATTATGCAATATTTTCATGGAGCTCTGCAGCTTACTTATTTAACCTTTGAAAGGAGTGCTCTATTTTTTCAGATCACCTAATGCAAACTTTGCAAATGGGTTTTTTAATTATGAGAAACCCACCTGCATGCCATCAACCAAATTATTAGTGAGGCAGAGAAGGATAACCAATAGTGCTGCCAGACTTAGGGTGAATATGAAAAATGTTTAAATGCTGAGAACAGAAGTTGCCAAGAAACAAGTTTAAACACCAGGTGCTGGAGGAACAAATTAATATTACTTTATTTTTAGAAATAGTGAGTTGAGGCCTGATGGAGATAGACATTTCTATGTGCAGCAGCAGCACTTGGCTATGCAATAGGACAAACAAAATCAACACAACCTTCTTTTAGAAGAAAATAAAATATCCATTTTAGTTTAAAAAAGCCTTAGGTAGGGAGAGAAAGAGACCTTCATAAACTCTCTACTATTTTTAAGTCTCTGGTGAGCTATTGTGCTGTTGCTTATCAGAGCTGTCTGTGATGTGGGTTGGGATGACCTTGAAGCAAGAAGCAACTTCTGTGCTAAAGCCATTCTTGCAAGTGTTTCCCTGGAATGCCCAGCCTGGTTTCATTGTGGCTGTGCTTTACTGATGGCAGGGCCCATTGCTAGGGACAGTGAGTCTAAATGTTATTGCTAAGCTTATTTTCCCCAGTAGTATGGGGAATCAGAGGTAATTTCTAGAAGAAGTGGGACCCAAAACATCAGTAAGTCAGTATCACGAAGCCAATTAGAAGGATGTGTCAGCTCAGGAAAATTGCTGCAATTAGATTCCTGTAGTCTTTTTAGCCAGGTGGATTTACAGAAGCTCACTGTGCAATTTCATCAAGGCTGGACCTGAAGGCATGAGTTGCAAAAATCTGGGTTTTTCTAGTAGATGTAAATGTCTGGAAGGCACACTGGAAAAAAGAGGTGCATTGATCCTGGTTGTTCTCTTGGGTGTCTGGTGGCTGGGAAACAAGAACTGATAGTAGATCTGTAATTACCTTGTGGTTTTGGGGATGTGCTTCAGCAGCCTGTTGTCACAGGGTTAATTGTGATTTAGTTTGGGTGGCGTGAACAAATGGCTCCTGCTGTGGCTGTGGCTGCTGTGATGGCCAAAGCTGGGAAGGCTTCTTCAGTCCAGGCGGGCAGGTGGCCCCTGGGGAATTAGCTGAAGGGATTAGCTTCAGGTGCAGCCTGTGACCAGAAGTACCAGCCTGTCACAGGGTCCCAGCTGTCTGCAGGGTGATGCACAGGAGGAGATCTCCACAGGACAGTATTTTTAGGCACCACGGGTTACCTCATCTCCCAGAAATATTTGGTTCACTCAGGATATGATGGCTTTGGGTTTGGGTTTTTTTGTTTGTTTCTTGTAAACTTGAGAGCTGCCTGCTGTGCAGCTCTGTGGTTTCTTTGCCTTCTCTTTTACCTGTCCTGAGAAAACCTTCTCAGAAGAGATGCTCCCCTGCTGTCCTGCCCAGCCTTCCCCTCCTGTTGTTACCTTACCCTGAGAGCACTTGCCCTGCTGCTCCTGCCAGTGCCCGACCTCTTCTCGTTTGTCCCTCAACACGTTACTGCTCCTCGGGTGTTTGGCAGGTCTGCCTCATTATTTCTGCTTGTTCCAGCTCCTTCCTGCATTACCAAAGTAATTTACAGCCCTGCCCAGCTGGAGCCCCTGTTTCCCTCCCCAGCCGGGTGTGACATTGCCTGCTCTCAAGAATAACCATGATCTTCCTGCAATCCCATTAATGGATCCGCTGAGGCTGGAGAAGGCGTTTCATGCATCACTGTAACAAGTTGTTCACAGCTCCCCATGTGCTGGGCTTCAAATTCAGCCTTTCAAAAGACTTTGATAAAGAAGAAAGGACCGTTTTTTTCCCCCTGACTGCTGCAAATGAAAAAGCTTCTCACTTGGGAGTCATGGGTCATATTTATGGAAATGGGAAGAGCAGTTGCAATATTTATGGCAGTTACAGAAGCGCTTGAATCTATATTTTATTGATATGTATTTACATGCCCACAGAAATCTTATTGCATGCTAGTTGAGAGAACTTTATTTAGATTTAGTATTTTGAAGTAATTTTTTAGTGCTTCTTTATTATCCATGGAGTGCGAGGTCCAATATTTCAAGTAGGACTGTCACCAAACAGCCGGAGGTTTTAAAAAGATTTTTATTTTACATAAAGATAAATGTTGAAGCCACATTTTTCAGAGGCACCATCTGTTCCGTGTTGACCTTAATTTTCTGGATGAGTGCTTTTCTTCAAACATTTTAAGTCTTGTCTACATTTCATTTGGTTGGGAGTGTTTAGGTTATTTGTTGAACAGGAAATCAGATATTCAGAATGCAAACACACCATTACGTTGCAAATTATTCCCTTTGTATAATTTAGCAAACTGCTTCTTAAATACTCTGCAGACTTGCTGGGGTAGCTCTGTGTCTCTGGCATCTGGTGGGTTGGCCCTGTGTGGAGCTGGATTTATTTGGAATGTCACCGTCATGCCTTGCACTGGGCAATGGAGTGCAGAACACCGAGGGAAAGCTGCTTTTTAGTGGATGGTTTCTGGGAGTGAGACTTGGCCAAGGATTTGTTGGTTGGCTTCATGGCCTTGGAAGGATTTGCTGTCCAACAAACAACAATACCTGCTCCTACTAAAAGGTGACACTAAAATAGCTGTATGAGTACATATGCATTGTTCCCACAGGGTAACACTCCCATTTCTCCCTTCAAATTCTTCTTGCTTCCTTCTCTTCAGTTGAAATAGGTTTACAGATTATTTTTGCCTTCCCTTGCCTCCAGCCTTGCTCTGTGGCTTGTCTGAACTCCTGTGGATCCAGTGGTTCAGCTGTTTGTTACTCTGCCATTTCCAAGGGCTTTCAGGACCCTGCCTGTCTGTTCCTTCTCTCCTATATCAGCTCCCTGCCTTGCCCTATCCAAAGCTTGTCCCTTGTCATGAGACTTCTTGGCACTGCCTGTCACTGTCCCTTGCAGGGGGCTGCAGCCCCAGCCTGTCCAGCTGGATGTCAGGTGTTCACTATTGTTATGTGCTAGATCTGGGCTAACACTGGCCTGCAGTAGCAACTATTTTAGTGACAAAATGTACTCTTGGCAGAAATACTAATATCTTCGTGGTTTTGGATGGGAGGTGAGACCACAATCCTGCTCTTACATGGTTTTTTAGTTTTTATTTAGCATCTCCTTTTTCCCCTGCAAAATGCAGAGTGATAGTGAGACTTGTTTTTCCTTCAGAGTATGGATTTGGAAGTAAAACTCATGATGTGGTAGAAAAAGTGTTACAATATAAATTTTTTGTGTGCGTGTGCTTCAAGAAACCCCTAGAGGGGAAAGCTGTAAGGACTGCACTCTTTTAAATTAACCAGCTGGTTTCTTTACAGCTCTGCTATATAAGTGCCTAGTAAAGCTCATTTCAATGAGGTGCCAGGATATGGGGGAAAAGAGCCGAACAAACAACAAAATATCTGCTTAAACCAAGGCTGAGCTGTTCTGAATACCAAAGCCTGGAGTCTGTCTCACCAGGCTGGCTGCTTTTGGAAATACCTATTCCTACACCAGTTTTTGAGGCAAGTGATGAACAGGGAGGGGGAAGGAGTGACTGCTGGGCTTGTGACTTGTGCTAGTGGGTGTTTTCCATCCCAAAATCCAGATAGTGCTCTGGTGCAGGATACTTAGAAGGTTTTTAGATGTTCATGTTCATGTGGTTGAGGCCCTGTGGAGAAAGGCAGTGTGTGGCCAGGTCACTTCTGCTCTTCCTCCTCACCATGCCCAGGCCACCAGGCATCTCTGCTGGGAAGTGGGGACGTCAGTCTTATTTCCATTCCACGATCTCTTCCTAATCTGTGCTATAAAATAATTAAATCTAGAATGAGTAAGTTTTGCCTCTTGTGGCTATTCACTATCGGGATTTATATTTTTGTTTGCAAGGACAGAAGTTATTAATACTAGAGGAAACAAACTCTTCTCTCTCTTGACCACGGAAAAAAATGTTTTTCTACTTCTGAAAAAGCACTGAGTCCCAAAAAAGGAAAATGAGAGTGGTTTGGGTCGCTTTGAGGCTGTGCAAATTTGATTTATGTGCAAATTGCACATCTCTAAACAGGTGAAGAGTAACTTTTCCTGAAGAGCTACAGCATCCTGCTGCACCTGAGATGGGCCGTTAGCAAGGCAGGGTATCTGCCAGAAGGTCAGCTCTTAATTATTGCTGTAATTAATCTCAGGTGATCTTTTTTATCTACTCAGCAGAAGGAGCTGTTGCAGAAGCTCATTAAAGGCATGACTCTTGAGCAGGCAGCAGAGTGGGGAGTTGTTCTGGGCTCTCCCAGGGCTGGGTGAGACGTCAGAAAGACCACTCTGGGCTGGCAGCAGCATTTAGGCCCTCAAATGCAACTCCAGGGTAGCTCAGAACATCTGAACTGTCAAAAAGTTGGGCTGTGCATTTGATTGGGAGTTTTAGGCAATCTAGTGGCATCCCAGCGTGCTGCTAACTGCCCTGGCAGCAGTTCCCCCTTCAAGGGGCTTCCTTCTCAAGGGTCACAATCAAAATCTGAATGTTCCAAGACAGAGTCTGGATTTGCAGCTGCTGGAGACCATGGAGAAGTGGGCTAAGTGCATGAGCAACAGCTGTGTTATTTTCATAACAGATCTACATTAAAAACCATAATTTCTATCTCTCCAAACAGAAAAATGTTTAATTTTACAAGACAAAGACCTGGGGTCTTTTTTTCCATGCATCTGACTTTCTATAATTGCTTAAGAAAACACCTAATTTTGTGACAGAATAAATTGTTTGGTGCATGTTCATAATGTTTCTTTTGGTAGTTCCATAGCATGAGGTTTGTGAGGATTTGAACAAATAATTGTTTTGAGCCAAAAAAAATCTAACTTTTGTGTGACTTGAGGAAGGTATTCTGCAAATACTGCCTTTGCTTTGATCTGGTATATGGTCATACCTGGACCACGTGAGTAAGTGTATTTAGAGGTGCCCAAAAGCTCTCTGACCTGCTGGGCAGCAAGTTAAATATGAAGTTACCATAAAACTATTTGGAAGACTACAACTTTGTTTCTAGTTATCCATGGGAACATCAGAGCTGTCACCACCATGTGATTTTAGATATAAAAAAATAAGTGTTTTGAATCTAGGGGGCAATATGCTCTTCATTGGCACATAAGGATAGGTTATTACTTTAAAATAACAAAGGCAGCTCCAGCCACTTCAAATGTGGCCTCACCCTCCCCAGAATCTGTGCTTGCTTTTTACTGCTAGTACTTTTATGTTCTGTGGTGAAATCCAATGCCCTGCTGCCTGTTTAATTTTTGAGAGAGGCTGCTGTGCACCCTTTCTCACAGGGTGAAACTGATGCTGAAAACTCTACCCGGGGAAGCAGGACTGATGTTGCTTTTGTTTGTCAGGGTGAAACAAGGTGTTCAATAATGGGAGCTTTTGTGTATTGCTTGAATTTTGTGTGTATGACTGGGCTCACCCCAACGTGCAGATCAGGAAAATGAACTGACAGGCAGGGAACAGCTGAAGGTTGTCAGTTGAAGGGAGCTTCACAGGGAGGTTATTGAGGGCTGCAGAGAAGGCAAACACAAGCTAATGGGTTTTGAGTCTTTTAGTCTGCAGCAAGAAAAGAAACCTCCACCCAGTCATAGCCCTGCTGCTTGGTTGCAGCACCCTTGATGAGAAAATGAACCCACAATTTGCTGCCCAGGTCTCACCTGTGTGCTATTAAGGCTCTGCCTCAGCAGGTGCCCTGGTCTCTCTCTTGCCTGGGCTGGGGCAGCACAGAACTTCTGGGGCACCCACTACTCAAAAAAAAAAAAAAAACCAAACAAAAAAAGCTTCAGAATGACTACTTCATATTTGGAAGAAACAGCAAGGTTGGCTTCCTGGGCTTCTGAGATATGCTTACATATTCACTTCTCACAGTAAACAATTAAAATTGCTACTGTGTTTGTATCCATAGTTTTTAATAAAGCAGGCTCCTCTTTAAGGAAATTGCCACAAACTCACATGTTCATAAAGCAAGTGTCGTTTTTCCTTATTAGAGCATGCTATTATCCCATGTAATCTCTGAATTATAACTAATGAATGTAGCTGTACCTAATTGCCAAGCTAGCTACAGGTGAGAAGTTTATTTTTAATGAGATTTTTGTCTGATGAAAATGAGTGGATTCTCCAAATAGCATATCCTTACACACAGAGTTTTTTATCTGAGAACTGGGTATTCTAGTGATGTAGGTTGTGGCTTGTTTTGTTGGTTTTTTTTTTCAAATCTAATGCAAAATGTAATGTGTGCTAACATGGCTGACTGCTCAGGAGTAAAGAATGCTTTTTGAGAAGAGGTTTTCAGTGTTATACCAGGATTCCCAAATGTAAGAAACTTGCAGTGCAGACAGTGGTGTAGAGATATTGATGCTTTGATAGCAGTGATGTGGCAATAAAGTCACTGCTTGGAAGCTGGGCATGTGGGAGAGGCACAGCGTCTCTCCAGTGTGGCAGAAACCCCCAGAATGGTGTACAGGTGCAGCTCGTAGGCAGCCCTAAATGATGTCAATTCCTGCACAAGTGATTCTGATCTAAAGCAGGCTGGTCCTGCTGGGCCATAAACCCTTTTCTCCGTGGCCTAGCTGGCACTGGTGCTTGGAAAACTCCAGCCAAAATCTGGGAGAGAAAAGGATGTCCCTTTTGCTGGTCTCAGGGAGACAGAAGAGCAGCACATTCTCACTGTAAAATTGGTGTCACAATTTAGAGCCAATTTTAGCCCTAGACGTTGTTTATGGGTTCATCCAAATGCCGGCAAATAGTTTTCCTACTATTACAAAAATAATTTGTTTACTTGCCATCTGGTTATTATACATGATTTTCTTTCTTTTTTTTTCCCCCAAGATAAAATGAAGATCTTTTGATTAGCGACTACAGTAAAATGTGTCTAATTTATTTGTGAGAGTTGCTGTTTGCCAAGTACATTGCTGCAGCACAAGTACTGTTTGTTATGACATTGTACTGAGTCACTTGTTGATGCTATTTGAGGGAGAAAATTTAGTTAAAGAAACTGGAACAGGATGTCCATTTTATTTCAGTACTTGTAATCCTGAGTCATCTCAGATAGTTGATAAAATGCAGCACCTCACATTTTAGACAGGGCTTCTCTTAACAGAATTTGGGGATGCTGTAATTTGATAGAGGGTGGAAAAATACAGAGGGCTGAATTTATGTGATGAGCTTTATTTTAGTTGTCACTTTCTGTTGAAGCATTCTTAAACCTTGCACACATCTGTGGTGATTTACCAGGTCTTTAAATACTTTGTATTTAGAGTGAATCAGGAAGCAATAGCACACAGCTCTGCAGGTACTGGGATTTTGAGGACTCTGTCTCAAGTATGTGGATTCTGGCTGTGGAGATCAATTAGGTTTATTCTTGATTGGTCATGTTGGCTGCCTCCTGCTTTACTTCCACAAATTCTACTTGCAAAAATAGAACTCCAGAGTCATTTGGTTGAGTGCATGGGAAGCAGGCAACTAATGGGATGGTTGTTTCTCATGGATGAGGTTGAATTAAAATATTTAAGTGAAATTTTAGATATTATTTTATATATGCCTGTATGTGTGTGAGAATTAAGGTCTTTGTGAGAGTAGTATGAGCCATCAAATGTGTATTATTGTTACTCCCTCTATGAATTTGTTAATGATTGTGAGATTCTGAAGTGGAGCATATTTCCCCTTAGGAGCTCAGAGGCTTTTCAAAATAATTTCCATGTATCCCATTAACTTCACTTTAGGGTAGCAGGCAGCAAATCTTTAAAACAGAGTATTTATGGGCAGAAAATAAAGAATATTAACTCTATTTAAAGCTGTGGGAAGAATTAATATTATAATAGAATAATAATAATAGAACTATTACATTTGGAATTTGCCCTGTGAAACACAATACTGCTTTAGGTGAGGGATGCTACTACAGGGTAAACACTGGTTAGAGGATATAAGGGCCTGGTTTCACTTTTAATTTGGATATATGAATGTTCTGTAGCTGCAGAAGCTCAGAAGATAAGGGGCCAATGTGTATTTCCAAACACTGATATCCACATAGCTGTGGAATCAACCAAAGACTGTTGGTAATAACACAGTGTGAGAAAGAAGGGGATGTGGCAGCAGAAGGGGCCTTGTGGGGCAGGGCAGCACCTTCCTGGGACAAACATCCCTTTTCTGGCTCCTGGAGAGAAGCACAGGATTGAGGCTGAGAGGTGGCCATGGGTGTTGGGGGATCGAGACAACCAAAACCCTCTGGCCTGTTTCCAGAAAACTCTGAAAGAACAGACTGTGCATGATAACTAATTTGCACAGAAAATGAGAAACTTTCCAGGGCAGGGAAAGCCTACCTATGAAAATTTACCCCCCACCAAACCCTGGTGTGTGGGTACCCCAAGGACCCTGGACACCCCATCAGCTGCATCCCTGCTGGAACCAGGCCTGGTGATCTCTTTTTCTTCCTTCCTTCCTTCCTTTATTTCTCCTCTCTTTAATTAATCTCTCTTCCCTTTCACCTTACCTCTGTATCCAAACCCCACTGCTGTGTACCTACAAAGAAGCTCAGGGACTATTGTAGCAATTTCCATGCCAAGTGAGTAATTTACTAATAAAACTTGGTAAGCTTTTGCTGACCTTCTGATTTTTGTAATTCTTCTCAACCTCAAGGATCTCTGAATCTTGGGCGCTGCCTTCCCCTTAATGGTGGCACACCACAGTAGTGCAGTTAGTGTTTTGGGAACCAAGGTGACAATCTTGTTGAAAAAGCAAAATGATACCACTCCTCATGCCATGCAGTTGTTGTTTTCCTCCTGGGATCCTGTGGATCTAGGAGAGCCATGTTTGATCTGGCACTGATATGCAGTGTGCCTGTCCAAAGGCTTCTCCTTTCATCCCTTCACCTCCTGACATTTCCAGGAAATCTGTGTGACCAGGCAGCCGAGCAGCTAAGAAAGCTCCTTCATCCCTTAATAGGAAAGAACAATGAATAGAGGTAATGTAGGTAAAACTGTACATTTAAATTATCTGCAGTCAAGAAGTAAAATACATTCATCCCTTCTGGCACTCTCGCTAATTTATATTTAAAGCAATATGAATTTCATGAGCATTTTAAAAAATCATATTTTAAATTCAATCTGCTGTCAAGTCATTTGATGTTTTGTGTAAAGTCATTTCCCGTAAACAGGTTATTGAATATCAAAAGACTTGTCTCATACATAATTTCTGGAAAGAAACAATATTATAATAAAGATGAGAATCTGGCCCTCATGTGAGTTGGTGAGCACTTTCTGGATCACTGCGGCTTCTTGGTGCTTGCTTTATCCCTGTCAAGGGAGTGACCTGGGAAAGGAACATTTGAGAAGGAGTCCATAATAATAATATTTTCTAGGTTACAGTAGGTTATTCTGTAATTAACTAGTGATATATAATAGATGATGAAAGATGGTGTAATTTTTTCTAAATATCAGAAATAGAGTTGGAAAAATATGGATTAAAATACCTCAAACCTGACAGACCTTTCAAGCTGTAGAGCTCATGCAGAGTAATGGACTGGATAATACAAGCAGATATGTTGAAAAGCTAAGACATGTTTGTTCAAAACTGTTGATGAAATAACTGCTGTATTTTCTTGGCATGAGGTTCTTACCTGTGCTTGGAGACTGCTGTCATTTGGCAGATGCTGCACTATGTAAAACTGAGCATCAAAGCTGGGATGTAGCTGAGTCTTTTGCAAAAAGAAATAAATTTGCCTCTGGATGCCACCAGTTCCTCTTCCAGGTGCTGACTAATATGCCCTGGGTTTAAGTGTGTAAAACACACAGATAAGGTGCTTGGGCTCTTAAAGATGTAATGGATCAGGCCAGTAGGGTTAAAATAGCTTTTTATTCAATCACTTATTCATTCATTTGAATAATCTCTGTTTTGAAAAGGGGTTTCTCCTTCTGTCTTTAAAGACTGCCAGAAAAAGTAGTTTCTACATTTTGCATCTCTTGTATTATAGTTTAATGTGATGAATCAGTGTAACAAACACTGAAATAGTCTTGGTTATGTAAAGAGGCAACTGGACATTGTGCTGGGTGGAACTGGGTTGTGCTTCTGCCTTTCTCCAGCAAACTGATTCCTACTTGATACAGGTTTGAAGCAGTTCTATACCTTAACAAGCTTCAGCCTTAAACTTTGAAATCCCAAGCTCCCAAATTTTCCAAGTCAATGTTTTGGGTTTTTTCCCCAGATGTCGATTGTCCTGGAAATTTTGTGTTATTTCAATCGGGAGCAAAATTCCACCTAATTGTTAAGTGCCCAAGTGCTCTAAAACATAGAGCTTCTGAGCTTGAGGCCACTGAAACATTTCTGAAATGGCACCAATCACACCTCAACTCTGAAGCCCCCTGGGTTCAGATAACCTCTGGTTATCTCCGAGGTTTGCTGTGCATGGCTTGTGGCTCTTGGAAATGTGAGGACTCTGGCACAGGACTCGGACAAAAGAGTTGTACATTCTTTCATCTTCCTCATAGCTTCTGGGCTGGCTCCAGATTTGGTACCAGTGGCAGGAGCTTTGTCCTCCTGTGCTGGAGGTTTGGAGCTGGATCCTGCCTGCTGTGAGCCTCCAGGCTGAGCTGGCAGGAGCTGAGCCCACTCAGGCATTTACCCTCCATCAGCCACGTGTGCTTCAGGGTGTTGTTAGTGAGGCTGGAAAGGGCTTGGGAGCCAAAGGGCTCCTTGGCAAGGAGATCAAAGCAGGTCCGTGCTGCAGGGGTGGGAGAGAAGGATGAGTCCTGGAAGGGGCTGAAGGAACCCTCTATTACTGCTGAGGGTGGAGAGTGGTGCACTACCAAAAGGAGCAAACAGAAGGTGGTTTTTGCCCTCTGTGCTGTATATTTTTTCATTGTTGGGCAAATTTTCATCTCCTGTGTATTGCCTCTCTTTCTTTATTCCAGAGGAACTGATGTGACTTAAATTGTGTCTGAGAAAAGGATTTACTATGAGGAGTAGGGAGATGCTGTTCAAATCCTTGGTGTTCATATGTTTTCCCCATGTTCCTTTCATGAACAAGGTGAAATTAAACCCAGAGAGTCATAGACATCTAATGACCTAAATCAAATGCCATCTAAAGACCCAATCTGAAAATGCTGACACCATTGCTTTGATTTAATTCTTGGAAAAGAATTCAGAGCAGGTAGAAACCTGAGCATGGGCCAAGTACATGGGGGGAAAATGGGATAAATAAAACCAGCTTTTCCTAGCAAGCACATGGCTTTGAAGGAGTTAAAGTGTACTGTGCACTGATAACGCTGTAGCCTGCAAGTTAAAATGATTATATGAAGCAAATCCACAATACCCACAGTAGGAAGCTCAGAGCATTACGGTGGAATTAATGTGCCATTTCTGTGGTCAAAACGTGGGGCATGCTGAATAGCAGCTAAATTGTCTGGGAAGAGCCTGGGCAGACACCCTGTATTCCTGTGGAGCTCTTGTTCTGAGGGTGTTTGACTTCTCCCTCCTGGCTCCAAGGAACAGCAAAGGAAAAGCTTCCCAGCTCCTGCACCCTGGGCAGGGCTGGCCTCCATCTCGGTCACACCAGCTCTGTTCTCTGAGAGGCTGCTGTGTTCTCGGGTCACTGAGATCCTCCTCTGCAGAGACCCTGACCTGAGGGCACTGAGGGCTGGTCAGAGGTGAGGAAGAAATAGCATCCTTTGGTGGCTGGCAGGCACTGTGTGGCTATTGTGCTCAGTGCTGTGACTGTATTCAAAGAAGTCACCGCAAATGTCGCCACCTGGGACAGCCTCCCAAAGTATCGGCAGCTTTCTGCTGCACACAGAGCAGAGATGATGCTGGGAGAAAATTTTATATAGTGGAGAATTGCTGATAATAGCAATGTGCCAGTGCCTGCTGTGAAGTGTGCAGGAGAGGCTCAGCAGGGCAGAGGGGCCAGGGATGTCTGTGACCTGCACAAAGGATGGGCACCTCTTCCTTGCAGGGTCAGCGTGGTAAAATGAGTTTGCTATATAGCAGGAATGAATTAAATTGGAGAAGATGTTCATGGAATACATGGGAATGAGAAAAAAAAATGTAATTTCAAGTGGAGGAAGTTCTCTATGGCCAGAGCTCTCTGTGACAATGAATCCAAAACCGCCTGAGCTGGAGGTGGGGAGGCACAGGACATCCTCTGCAAAGCCCAGCTGGTGACAGAGAGGTAGCAGCACACCTCGGCCAGCCTGGGGCCCCCAGATTACCCTCTGCCCCGGGATGGGTGGCAGGGATACAGATTGGCCCTTGCCTGGGGATGGTGGCAGGGATACAGATTGGCCCTGCACGGGGATGGTGGCAGGGATACAGATTAGCCCTGCCTGGGGATGGGTGGCAGGGATACAGATTGGCACCGGGATGGGTGGCAGGGATACAGATTAGCCCCTGCACGGGGATGGGTGGCAGGGATACAGATTAGCCCTGCATGGGGATGGTGGCAGGGATACAGATTAGCCCTGCATGGGGATGGTGGCAGGGATACAGATTGGCACCGGGATGGGTGGCAGGGATACAGATTAGCCCTGCACGGGGATGGGTGGCAGGGATACAGATTAGCCCTGCCTGGGGATGGTGGCAGGGATACAGATTAGCCCTGCATGGGGATGGGCGGCAGGGATACAGATTAGCCCTGCATGGGGATGGTGGCAGGGATACAGATTAGCCCTGCATGGGGATGGTGGCAGGGATACAGATTAGCCCTGCATGGGGATGGTGGCAGGGATACAGATTAGCCCTGCATGGGGATGGTGGCAGGGATACAGATTAGCCCTGGGGATGGTGGCAGGGATACAGATTAGCCCTGCATGGGGATGGTGGCAGGGATACAGTCACATCCGTGCCCCTGCGCCAAGCAGGCGGAGCGCTGCTTTTTGGAGCCATTACAAGGCAGGACGCTGGGAGTGCGGTGATGGTTGGAGCGCTCTCGGATTACTGTGCTTCCTCCTGGCCCCAAACTAGCGGCTCTGCTGTGTCGATAGGTGGTGCAAGTTTGCTACGGCTTCTGGAGAGCTGGATCAGCTTTCCCAAGATTGCAGCACATGTTTAGGCTACAGGGATCGGAGGAGGAAAAGCTGAACCCTGTAAGCAAAAGCAGACCCTTAAATATGGTCCCTCTCAATATCTGGCCAGTAGCAAAGCAGCGATGTCCTGCCACGTGTGCCACTTGCACGGACCTGGGAGGTGGCATTTGGACAGGCTGAGTTAGCCCCAGCCCAATGCCCAGGTCAGGGGGAGCCCCAGCCTTGCTGCAGGAGGGGTGAGCTGTGCTCCCTCCAAATGAACCCTGGAACAAACAGGGAGGACAGCAAAGCCATCAGTCTGTTGGTCTCCATGTTCTGCATGCCATTAACTGGCTATGACGGAAAGTGAAAACCTTGCTGATGCTGAGCAGAAGTGGCAAAGCCCCCTGGTTTCAGCTAAAAGCAGCTGTGACTGCTAAAAATAAAGGAAAAAGATGATTTAAACTAAAGCTGGGTGTCTAACAAGTCACTGCATGCTGAATGTACAATTGCAGAGTTTGTCAATCAGACTGTAAATGTGTCCTGTAAGCTTTGCAGGTGGTTGTGCTGCCAGCTGGGGAAATCTGGTCTAAATCAGAGGCAGAGTTAACTGTGTGCAGGAGCACAAAGCCATCAGGACTTCCACTGCCAGAGGAAGTCTGTCCTGGTGTTTCCAGTGGTTAACTGTAGATTCTAAATTTACTATATGGAAATATTTAGCTTAGCTTTTTATTCAGAAGTGATCCCTATGAATAGCTGTTAGCAAGACCACTCAACATAAGAAATTGATGCTCATGGACACCTCAGTGTAAGGAGACTGTGAAGCTGAGTGAGAAGCTGAAATGGTGCAGTCTGGCTGCAGGAATATTTTCTACAAGGGTTTGTTTCCCAGCCCTGTAGCTGGCAGTCACCCTGTGCCAGCTGTCCAGGGAATGACAATTTCTCTTTGCTGCAGCTTTCAAGGTTTTTAGCTGCGTCTGTTTCACACTGAAACAACAACAAAAAAATCTTTTGGGCTGCTTTCATCAAAGTGGAAACATCTGGCTTGGGTGTAAAAATAGCTGGGTGTGTTCTCAAGGCAGAGCACATTTTGCTTCTGCTTGTCCTGTTCTGCAAGAGCAGCAGGTGTAGGTACCATCTTCCCCCATGGTCACTGAGGCACTGACCTGCTGCAGCCCTGGTTTGTGTGTGTGCCTGCCTGCCCTGCCCAGCCTCTGTGCCTGTTTTCATTGAAAGCACTCTATCTGCAAGCAGAATGCTGTCTGGAAAAGCAGTGTGCTTCAGGAATATGTTACTTGGGGTAAACTGACCTCTAACAGCAAGAACATCACTTGGGATAGGAGCAGTGCAGATCATGGGGTTTGGACAGCTTTTCTACTACACTGCCACTTTGGCATGTTTGTGGTTTAATCAAGGCCTTCCTCAGACAGCTTGGAAGAGAAAAGTTAGGGTAGATCTGACATTTCTGCTGTTTGTTCTCTCCCTTGCCCAGCACAGTGCTGAAGTCAAGGCACAGGAAAGGGTGGCAGTGATCTCCAGGATCTCCCTTGTAGCCAAGGAGAGGCCCTTGCCCTGCTCCCAGCTCCTCTGCTGGCTCTGGCCCAGCACACAGCCTGCCCTGCCAGGCAGGAGGGGTCTCCTCACTCTGTATTGTGGGATTCTCTTGTTGCTGATCGTGGGGATGGTGGCAGTGAAACACAGAGTGCATCCAAGATGGATGGGGAAAACTGCATTAATTTCTCTTGCTAATAATCCTTGATTAATGCACTATACTGTCCTGGTTAAAGGCTGTTGCTGGACAGGATAAAGGAAGAAAGACCTAGGAGAAGCAGGATTGGTTGTGAGTTATCTTCTTGTATCTTTTAATCTCTCATGTGCTACTGCCTGATGTTTTCAAGTCTTCCTTTTGAAATGGCAGATAGAAACATATTACTGCTCTCTAGAACCTTTAATCTTCAAATGAAAATAAGCTTTTCTTGCAGAAGTAGGCTGCTTTTTCAGATGCTTTCAGAAATGCTGATGTTATGCCTTGGTTGATCTGGCTAATTAAAAATGAGCTTGTGTCAATCAAACCTATTACTATAATGGTGATGGCAAAATTGCAAAGTGCAGCTGTAGCAAATCAGTGCTAGAAATGTGCCTTATTTCTTCTGATTCACTTGAGGACAACTGAAATTGTTGTGAGTTTTGATATTCACAGACTTTTCTCTTACAATTTTTACCCTTTTAATTCCTGTTCTCTGCTTAGATGACACAGTGTCTACTCAAAATACTTAATTACTTTCCTAAATATTGTGAAGGCTGTGGCCTCCAGGTTTCTGCTGGGCTGAGTCCAGCTGGGTTTGAGACTCCTTCTCCTCCTCTCCCTTGTACTGACTGTATCCTGTCCCCTGGAGAACACCTCCTTTTAGCACACCCTACATTATGCTCCATGTAAAACTGGGCTGAGCTGAACCCAGTCCCAGGATTTCTATCCTGCTGTCAGTCTCTGAGCTATGCCATTTCCCAGAGTTTGTCTGCTGTCCTAGACGTTCAGAAAACTCACCCTGATGATGCTGAATCCTTCTCTGAAGAGATTCACAGCCCATCTCAGTGGCTGTGACTGAGAAGCGTCCCTGATTAAGCATATACAGAAAAGTATTTTTACAGGAAAGTATTTTTATTCTCTCACATCCTTTGCAGTGTATTTGGCTTTTCAAATTCTATTTCTGCACCAAATAGATGAGTAGTTGCAATGAAAGACATTCTGAGGATGGAGTTTGACTTAGAAGTGCACACATCAAATGCTTCTAAAGACACCTGATTGTCAAGGTTTGGAGGTTATGTGCATGCAGTGTTAGGATGTAGTTAGATCTGCCCCTGGTTTTGTTTTCAGCAAAGACACAAACCAAGGAACCAAAGCAAACCTGCCTTTTAATATTGAATCTCTCAAATGTCAGTACAAAGACTCCAGGTGCCTTAATGATTAATTAGACTCAAAATGGCAAATATGACCACCTAGCAGCAAAACCTAATTATATGCAAAGAGTGAATTAGACTCAACCCAAGGCTACCCAAAAGATCATAAAGCAGCTCAAGGATTAAAAAAAGTATTTTTTATCCATCCCCCTGCCCCCCGCCCACCAAATGCAAGGAGCTTGACCTTCCTCAAAGCAGCCTTGTATAGAAAGACTTTGACTTTCCCTTCTTCTCCTGTATTTGCTGACCCCCAGTATCTCTCTTTGTCACTTAAACTTTCAGTGGTGAAGTCCCCCTGCTTCTGTCTGACCCAAGCTGCTTCCCCTGCTGACTCCTGTTATCTCTGGCTCCACTGTTCCTGTCCCTCCCATCATTTTGGAATAATGCTCTTTTGTTCTGCCTCTGTGCATGTTCTTGCATCCCACAGTCCAGCAGCTCTTCCCTGGTTCCTCAGCTGCTGCCCCATCCCTTCTTTCAATCCTTAGGCATTTCTCCTGCCTGTCTGTGACCCCACTGCAGTGTGAGCTAAAAATCCTCATGCTGGAGGATGTAACTGGGGCAACTTAGCAGCAGCCCTGAATGCATCAGGACGGGCTACCTCAGGTTCAATTCCCTTGCCCAGGTGTCCCTAGTACTTTAACTGCTCTTCAGATTGGGTTTGACACGAGCATGGTGGCTCCAGTTTCCTTCACAAGTCCTGCCTCAGCCTGTCTCAGGGTGGGAGCCCTGGGAGTCAGCAGGGATCTGGGACAAGGAGAGCTGACACAGACCCTGCTCACATTTGCAGCAGAGCCTCTTGCCTTCCCAAGGTGGAGGCCTCAAAGAAAGTATCTGCCAGGGTATCCCAGTGCTCTTACACCCCTAATTACCTTCTCATGACTAAATCATAAGCTGCCTTTTGCTCAGGTCTGCTTGTAACATCTTCCTCTTTCCTGCTTCTGATGCGGGGGCTTTCCCTTTAATGTAGCAGCTGTTCAGGTCCTGTCTGAGTGATGGCATTGAAATGCCTGCAGACAAGCAGAGGATCTTGCAAATTCCTTTTGAAATACACCTGGAAATGCAAATTCAGTTTTTGGATGGAAAGCTGAGCTGCCTGCCACCTGAGGGGAGCAGCCAGGCATGTGCTTACTGCACAAGCAGGCAATGGCAGGGTGGGAAACACAGCCTCTGTTTTTAGAGACCTCTCCCCTTCACAATTCACCCCTGTTCCGTTGCAAGGCAGTCTTGTGATGGTCAGTATTTTCCCAAGGCCCCAAGATTCCAGTCTTGTGATCAGACTGCTTTCATCAAATAAAATTGGCCTGAAAGCATGGGGGTTTTCAACAGGGGTGTGCATCTGGCTTGGAAACCACAAGGCAAAGCTACATAACCCCTCATTATGGAGCTTTTTGACTTTAGAGGCCATGATTTCTTTGGAGGACACCAGAGTGATAATATTGGAGTGCTATTGGCAGCTATTCCCAGCTGTCTTTTCTTTTTAAGGTGGCACATGAAGGAAGGTTTTCCCCTGGATTTACCTCTTGGACATATAGCTCAGGGTGAAAAGGATCATTCTGAAAAGTCTTTTTGTTTTGTATGACTTTTACATTTGAAATACTGGGCTGGTTTAGACTAAAAGACATGGATTTTTAGCCCAGCTGTTTTGGCCATGGCTGTTGACATGGGCACATTGAGAAGAGTTTGTGATGGTGCTCACTGGGGTCTGAGGATGAGGGAAGAGATGAGGATCTGACTCCATGTTGCAGAAAGCTTGATTTATTATTTTATTATGTATACTATATTAAAACTATACTAAAAGAATAGAAGAAAGGATTTCATCAGAAGGCTAGCTAAGAATAGAAAAAGAAAGGGTGAATACAAAAGCTTTTGTCTCAGACAGAGTCTGAGCCTGCTGACTGTGATTGGGCATTAATTAGAAACAACCACATGAGACCAATCACAGATGCACCTGTTGCATTCCACAGCAGCAGATAATCAATGTTTATGTTTTGTCCTGAGGCCTCTCAGCTTCTCAGGACAAAAAATCCTAAAGATAGGATTTTTCATAAAATGTGTCTGTGACAGAGTTCATCTTGGTTAAAGTGCAGGACCAGTGCAGGTGGAGGCAGCCTTTTGTCTTTCTGGTCATGTGTGTGCTGAAATAATTCTTCCTTTGGATGATGTAAACACACAAGGAACAAATTAAAACACAGCATCCTTTGTGCTCTGTTGGGTCCCCCCAAGACTTGATTTTTTTGAGAGTGGGAAAACAGAATGTGTCCAAGAGGGGAAAAAAGAAACCTGTATATAACAGTTTTAAGCTAGGATGAAAAATGCATAGAATAAGCACCCTTTATTTCCCCCAGGTCCTGCAGCAAAGCTGGTTATGATCTGCTTTACCTTCCTAAGGTAAAAATAAGATTTACTGTTAAAAAAAGTTTCACGAGTGTTTAAATTTAAAAAAACCAAACTCATCCGAGTTACAAAACAAATCATGCACTGGTTACCTTTATCATTTATTTAATCAAAACTAAAGGAAATCCGTGGCCAAAGTAAAAGGCTAAGATCTAGCAGAACTCTGGCAATACATTTGGGAGCTCCAAAATCTTGAGAACTGTGTATTTGGATCATGCTTTCATCTAGTGACAAAATCTTGAGAGTCACCTTCTCAACCCTTTGCTGTGTGTGATCCATTTGTCTTTCTAATGCCTATTGTGAATTCACCTGGCTCACATCTCTGCACATATAAACATTCTAATGAGGAGGAATTGCTGCTGCCACCACGGATGTGTCTGGCTGGCTGCCAGGGAGTTCACTGATTGCTGGGGAGATGCCAGCATTTATGAAAAACGAGTATTCTTTCAAATCACAAAATTGTTTGTGATTGGGGCTGAATTATGAATAGCTGCTGTGTCTGCCATGGCCAAATAAGTTTGCTTGGAAATCAGTGCTCGGGGCTCTTATTGGCACATGGCTCTGCAGCCATTGAGGCTTTTGGGCCGAATTTTCTGGTGTGCAGAGAGCTGCCAGTTGGGACTGGGCTTGCACAAAGGGACTCTGGTCCCCAGAGCCCTTTGCTGGTGACTGCCTGCTCCTCTCTGGACTGGCCGATGGCCCTTCCTGAGCTGGCTCCTGCTGCTAGTGAGAAGTGGGGGAAAAACCTTTGGTCTGGGGGATGTGTAGGAACATTGTGTGATTCCTCTAGCTGGTCCTGCCACCGTGTCCCCCTTCCCCGTGTGATGCTGCCCTGGTTTGGCTGCTTTCCCGTGGTCTCTGTAGCTTGGTTGGGCTCGCTTTGCCCTCCTGTGGCTGACAGCAGATATTCAGCAGCTCTGGGCACACTGAGCCTGGCCTCAGGCTGGACTCACCACGAACCCAGCCCTTCTGCTCAAAGCAACTCCTTGGGGATGGTGTTCACTATTTATCAATCTCAAATGTCTTATCATTGCCTCTACTGCTCTGAATGTTTCTGACTGGACTAGCTAATAGATGTGACTGGTGCAGGATTTATTTATTCACCCTGAAATACAAGCAGATTTTTAAGAGGAGAAGCCCACTGCTGGTTGTTCTTTCTCTGAATCCAAATAATTATAACTTTAGATAAAACAACTCATGGTAACAAAAGCTTTCTTGGTAAGAGATGAAGCATTCAAAAATCACTTCTTGAAATATATAATTAATAATTTAAAGTCATGTTCATATTGTTACCCTCCTGCAGAACTGTTGCACCTTCAGATCTGTGGCTGCTCCAGCCTGTTGATGTTGATTCCTCTGTTGGTTTACTTCCAGCTGCCCATTTGTTTCTAGAAGCTACAAAAACATCTATAGAGAGGGGTAAGACTGGGGAAATGTTTGCTGGCTCTGTGTTGTGGCTTTCTCAGACTCTGCAGAGGCAGGTGGTGTCAGCAGGGTGGCCTGGCCAGATGTGTGGCCCCCACACTGCTGGCATTGACTCTCCCCATCTGTCTCACACAGGCATGGGGGGCATCTCCTGTCCCTCTGTCCCTGCCACCAGGGTGGTGTTTGATTTTATCCTGAGGAACTGCAGGTGTCCTGTGTGACAGTGGGAAATGGCTTCCAGGTTTATGGCTGCTGCGCGTTGGGATGATTTACTGAAAGTGTAGGGGACTTTTTCATTGTCAGGTAGGATTTTTAATGTGAAGATGAAAAAAAGTCATGTTCTAATAGTTGTGAGGCAGAAATTACTGAAATAAGGGAAGATGTTGATGTTTGCATCTGATCTAAGAGGGCTCAGTGGGTACTTGAGGGCTGTTTTTCCAGTTTCAGCATGGTTCATGGATATTCTTGGGATATCATGATTTCTAGGTGGAGAAATGAGAGGACAGCACAAGCACACACAAAATAAAGCTTTCTTTAGAAATTGGAGAAATGAGAGGACAGCACAAGCACACACAAAATAAAGCTTTCTTTAGAAATATGTCCTTAGTGTACTATAAATTGATTTGTAATTATCTTGCACTTCATTTAGAATAGGTAAAATCTAAGGAGTTTAGGTCAGGTAAGGGTTCTTATTCTCTGGTACATGTGTGGTTCCCTAAAAACCTCTTCATTGTTTGTGAGGTTTATGAAGAGGAAAGGAGAGCAAACTTGATGCTATATGAATTGCAACCCTCCAAAATAAACCACCTGACATAAATGCAGTAGACTAAGGAAAGCCAGCTGATAATCCAAGGAAAACCAGTCATTAAAGCAAGTGGGAGCTCTTTCTTTCCCTGCTGTGGACATGCTGTTACCCTGGGTAAGCTGCCCAACACATGTGCTCCATAGTAATAGGGTAACATTTTAAGTGGATCCCTTTCTCCTGTTTTTGAGCATTAATTAGTGTTTCAAGCATCTGTTACTGTCTGTGCATCCTCCTGGCTAAATTCCTGAAATGTACTCTTAGAGTTTGGGGAGGATGTACTCTGGGAAAAATTGTGAATTCCAGTTTGAAGCATGCATTTGATGCATTTTGCATCAAAAAGATACAGAGTTTGGGAGTAAAATTGATTTTTCCTGCTTTGCTAGAAGAATAGGTAACCAATTCTTATCCCTCTTAGAGCACAGTTGTTCTATCCCTAAGCTCTCAAAAATCCAGCAGTCTTACAGACAGACAGTAACAAAATCTCTCCATTTGATGCTAGAACAGTGTTCCTTTTTGCACCTCCGTTTATTAAAGAGGCTGTTAAGGGTTCTGCACCAGAAAAAGAGGCTTTTGCAGCCAGAAGTGCAGGTGCAGGAACTGGTGCATTCACATGGTGAGGGATCTGTCCCTTGGGTGTGGCAGGGATGGTTCCACATGGCTTACCTGGAGATGGGTGCTGTGCATTGGAAGATGTGTCCCTGCCTGCAGCCATGGAATTTCCAAAGCAGGACTGGGACCCAAATGTGATTATAATGTGAGCCAGAATGGAATTATGAATGCAAGAGGGGATGTGGGACTGCAAACTCTGTTTGATATGGTAAAATCTTCTTAGTTCTCAGCCTGAAGTTCTGCACCTATTGAAGATTTGTAATGTTAGAGCTTTGGAGTTGCTTTAATGTGAAATATTTACTTTTATGTTACAAAGAAAATAATGACCTAGGGAAAAAAAAAATCTAGGGAAGGTGTTCACAAAACACCAAGATTAGGACTGTGAAAAATTGCATAGAAAACTGCTTTCAGGTTGACACTTCAGAGCCAAAGTGGCACGAGTTCTCAGATGTGACAAGCAATCACCATCTCCTCTTAGACATTCCAGGAGCTGCTGAGTGCTCAGTGTGTGTTTGAAAATGAGGCCACTGATTTAGGCTTCTGTGTGGGGACTTAATGGCCTGATCTGAGGCATCCACTTCAGAAGGTTCTGACTGGATTCACATAAACCCTTCAAGTCAGAGTATACAATTTTGTATTTCCTGTGGCCAGCTGGAGACTTAACTCCAGTTTTGCATTTCATATACTGAGATCATTTATAACCCCAGGAGGGAGGGAGGTATTTTAAGCAGTGCTGTTCAGAGGACTGGTCAGTCTCATAAAACTGCCTTGGTGTTTGCATTCCTGCAGGCAGAGGGTAGCAAACAGCTGGGTGGGTGCTCGGTGGGACCTGGGGAGGGCTGACTCAGCAACGCCCTCGCTTCCACCCTCGCCAGGGAACAGAACTGGAGCCTGGTCCAGCACCTCCAAGTGTGTCATTCCTGGCAGAGCTTTGTCCAACCTGCTTCAACCAGCACTGATGATGGTGGCTCCCCAGCCTACCCGAGCAATCTCACTGGTGCTTCGTGGTGTTAAAGAGCATCCCCTCAGCCCTTCTCTGCTCACTCTAACTCTCACTGCTGACACCGCAGGTCATTGCTTTTCCCCTTCCTTTAGGGAGGTAGTACCCAGAGGATTCCTTCCTAGTTTTGGAAAGTCCTCTACCTGACAGTCAGTTATGTTTTCATTCAGCCTTCACTTTGTGCAGGATGGTTGAAAGAAGGATGACAAATGTGTCATGTCATAGCTTCTGCTCCTTTGACACTCTTGGCTGTCTGACTGGCCTGGAGCTCTGTGAGGGCATTATTTCAGCCAAGGCCTAAGGACTCTTGGCTCTACTGTTATTTTTGCTCCATAGGGATTTCTTACAGATACTGCATTTTATGATCTAAGTATTTTTGCATCAGTATGACTTTGACACATATTAATTTTAAGATTCCTTACAAACATCCCAGAAGAATTCCTGTGCCACTGCCATGCTTTTCTCTGTTTCACACAGGTGCTTATCTTCACTGAATGTAGACCACTGCATTTTTCTTCACTGGGTTACATTTTTTAAACTGTTTGTTCTTCAGCTCTATCAAAATCATGTTCATTCTAGCTCTGTTGTCAAACTTCCTTAAAGCTTTTGTCATCTGCAGGATTAGTAAGCGTGTTCCTTTCCATCATCCAGATGATTCATGAAAGTGTTCAAGTCACCCAAGACAGATCATCATGGAAAAGATCCTTTCCATTTGACAGTGAAGCACTGATACTGCTTTCTGAGAACAGAGTTTCTTCTGCAGTCTAGGTCATGTATCCCTCTTTTTTCAATGATGATGTCTGCAAAGAAAGTCTTCCCAAAGGCAAAATATGTGTCATCCCTCCTACTTAAAAAAAGAAGGGAAGCACGTGATGATCATGGATACTCATGCAAGTTTTGTCCAGTCCTGCTATATGACCCTATTAAAACAGGGACAAACATGACGGGCAGGCCAAGCAGAAAGAAATGGGGGGATTTCCTTAATTACCCAAGCTTAGATAGGAGAAGACTCTGTGGCTCTGTGCTGGGGAGCCTGATCCTGTTGGTTCCTCTGGTGTAACCCTGCTGTGCCCTGGCCAGGCTACCTACACACCCCAGGCAGGGTTGTCCTGGCCGGACATGCCCCGCCCCCTTTGGCATTGGCCCCGCCCTCCTTTGGCATTGCCCCCGCCCCCTTTGATGTTGGCCCCACCCCCTTTGGCGTTTACAATTCTACTCAAAAAGGGGGGCTGGGTGGCAAATTCCCAAAGCCACCATGAAGATTACCAAAACTTTTCACTATTTATATACTTTAGCAAACAAAGGCCTCAATGTTTATTGGCTACAAGTTACCCAGGTCTCTTATTAATTAGTATTATATCTTCCATTGGTTCATTAATCCCTTGCTCCCCATGCTAATTAGTCCATATGCTCAGCCACGCTCTTCTTTTGGGTTGGGGCATTTTTTGGGTGGGTGGCCATGAGTTGGTGGCTGTGATCTGTCCCTGCCAGAACCACCTTTTATGCAGTTGCACCTGATTCAGCACAGTTGCTGTGGTGGCTTTATTGGTTTCATCCTTGTCTTGGGGGTTCTGCCAAATGTCCTTGTGGCCCCTAAATTCTGCTTTCTTTGTGTGCACCATCAAGGGCACATCCTTCTTCCCAAGCCTTGGTAACCTCCAGGCTGACCCAGGTGTGGGAGCTGGGCTCTGCCTACCTGCAAAATGACAAAATGCCTGCATCAAGACTTTGTGCTGCTGGACGTGAAATAAATATTCCTTAAAAAGACACATGCACTGGAAATACCGTAACTTTAGGCACAAGATCTTGTGGAAGGAAAATACAGCCTTTGCATGAACACACACGGTGAGTGACTCATGCAAAATTTTGCGAGTCCAAAGAATTCCTGTCCTGAGGCATTTGCAGCCTGAGCTGTCCTGAGGAGACAGCACTGCCCTGCCCTCAGCTGGGGTGAACTCTGGGTTTCCCAGAGCGTTTCCAACCCGTGTTCCCTGTCGGATAAGCAACCTTGAATATCCATAATGTCAGAGGAAAGGGAAATCCTGTGAACTGAGCCCCACCTACATGGAGAGGAGAAAATGCGTCCGTGTGTCCTTGGATTGTGCCTGTGCTACGCAGCATCCCGCATATATGAGTGATGAGTCACAACTCAGTGACGAACTCCAGCCCTGCCACTGCCTCTCTTCCCTTCCTTATCTCCTGGCTGCTGCCTTGCTTCGTGCTAAGCAGGTCACCAGACCATAATAGTTCAGGGATTCTTGCATAGATGGCTTGAAAGTATGGGCTGGGGAAGGAAAAAAAAAACAGTGCTAAGAATTAAAAGCATGTCATAACTCTAGTGCTGTAATAAGGAGATATTTCATAGCATAAATGTTAGTCACTGCTAATGGGAAGCATCTCATATAAATAACATTCCCATCTGGTTAAATATTTTCCACTGGAAGGTAATTCCCAGCTACACACTTTTTCCTGAAGCAGACAGTGTCTCCTGCTTTGGCCTGGTGCTCAGCCAGCCAGGCATGCAGATATTGGGGAGTGAGGCGTGTTAAGTCTTTATTACCAGAGTCTTGTCTTAATTGATAATTCACAATACCCTAACACTTTGATGGGGAGGGAGAAGAGAAGGCAGAGCTGTGAATTAAAAGCACCTGTGTATGTGAGGCATACAGAGAAATTTGATTTCTCATAGTTTCACCTTGTGAAGTATGATATAAGCTAGGCTGAAGAAAATGCTGGTTGTTTCATCTCCCGAGGCACCTGAGCTACCTTTGTGTTATGGGAGGGCAGATTTTCAGTTGAATTGAAGTGCAATAGTGGAGATGGCAATAATAATAATTCTTACTTTTGTATGGTTTCAGTAAGTGGTGCTAAGGACCTGCTCCTTGGTTCCCTCTCCTGTGCTTTCAGGGTGAGTTAGATGGAGCTGGCATTCACAGCTTGTTAATCACCAGAACCCCAGGTAAAAATAACTGGATACTTTAAGTGCTGTAAGATTTTCAATTGAAATTCAATAGCACCCTGGATGTTTGTCTTAGCTCTTGTACTGTCTGTGCATTGTAGGAGTTTCATCATCACAGCATGAATGCAGCTGTGGCCGCATTGAGATGGAGCAGGAAACAGGGTGGGGGTTTGAAGCTGCCACAGTGGTTTTCTTTTTGTTAAGTTTGGCAATTTAATTTCAAACCATTTTATTGGGCTTATTGTGAGTGGGTAAATACAGTCCTTGAGAGTCGTTCAAGCCATACAAAAAGATGCTGTGCTGCAAGGAACATTATGGACTTCAGAGCATCATACCACTCTTTTTCAGGAAAGGACAAATGACATTGTACATCTTCTGTGTTTACTCTTAGGTTCTGTTCCTGTTTTGACATCAGGGGCACAGTTGCATTCATGTGATGTTTTAATTTTGAATTTGTGTTCTCATACCTGAGAAGAAGGATGTGTTTTGGAAGTGGTGAATTTCAGAGGGTGGATTGTTGTAAATCAAAGGACTACAATGTTGAAGCAGTGGAAGATGGTCTTTACCCTTTTTTTTTTTTTTTCCCTTTAAACATTCTTTTTGCCACTAAAGTAAAAAATTGCATAGTCTGATTTCTGCCATTTGTATTCAGGGTGCTCTTGTCCCTGAACAGAACAAAGCCAAGATAAAATAGCAAGGCTCTGTGTTCTGCCTTCTGGGGAGCAGCTAAGAAATCCCAATGGCTGTGGCAAGTTTCTTCAGTGTTAGCTGGGGTCACAGAGCACTGTTTGTCAGGTGATGTTCTCATTGTCATGGATGTGATAAGCACCTGCCAGAGTCTGGCTGGCTTCCAGCTGCATGGACCCAGCTTAAACAGAGAGGGATTTGGTATTAAATGCTGGCTGGAGTTCCCACCTGGAAATTCAGGACAATTAAACTGAACTACCCGGTGCCTAACAAGTTAATTTTCCACACTTGCAAACATGAATCAATTGCCTCAACAAGCAATCCATTATTAGAGGGAATTAAGTTCCCCTAGCTGGTGCTGCTTTCTGCCCATACTACCCCAGACAGCAGATCTTGTCTTGGGTTTTCCCATAGATGCAGCATTTTTGCTTGCCTGAAGCCCCCAGGGTACCCATAAATGCTGATCCTCCTCTGGTGGGAGATGCTGCTGCCTCAGGTGCTCACCAATATGGGCAGAGGATGCCTGGTCAGAGCCCTGTGTGTCTGAGTTAGGGAAATTCATGATCTCCTGGCCTTTTTTGGGTCTCTAGTGAGGGACCCCTTCCATACTGTATCGCTTCCTATAGACAAATGTTAGGACAGGATTCCTGATGGGAGCCTCCTCTGAGCTCTAAAGCTCTGGGAAACACTGCAGGCCTTGTCCATGCACTGTCTGCTGCACTCCTTGCCTGGATACTGCAGGACATACATTTGTTCCCGGGTCTGCAAACCCTGTGGTTGTGCTGGTTCGAGGTAATGTGTGTATTGCAGGGAGAGGTTTACACCCAGGCAGGTCTTCCAATCACAGAGCACCCCCATATTGATAGTTCCAGATGTGCTGGCCACAGCTGATGTCACAGAGTCCATGGCTAACAAGCCATGGAAAGAAAAACCAGTGTTTTCACAGCCTTGTGATGCCCTGTTTATTTATTGAATGTCATGTAAAGTTTGAATGTGCACTTAGCTTTTCTCAGCTCCCTTGATGTGTCTCCCAGCTGTGGTGGATGGCTTTCTAGCTGCTGCTGCTGCCTCTCTCATCTGCACTTTGGTTCTGCAGGCATTCCTTATCTGCTGGCTGGCTCTGTTTGGCATGTCCAGCTATGAAAGGAGCAGCAGACTGTTGAGAACTTGTGTGATAATACTCCTGCCCCTCCACAGAGGAACTTTCTGCAAGCACAGACTTCCATGTGCATGCAAAGCAGTGTGTTTTAAAACTCTTAGCAGCACCAAACCATTAAATGCCAGGGTTTCCCCAATTCCTTTTGTGTTTGATTTTCAGTGGCCATGAGCTGATGTATCCCTGTTGGTGTCAGTGGAGCTGTATGTGTTTTTAGAGACAAATTCAGGGCTGCACAGCTCCTGGAGCTTTGTGATGATGTGGTTTCACTAGATCTGCTCATGATCATTAATCTTTTTGTCTGTCTGTGTCATAAGGGCTGTCCCTGGAGGCAAAGCCCTGGGTCAGAAGCCCCAGTGGGCAATGTGGGAGCCAGAGCAGTGAGCACAGGCAGAGACTCAGTGTCAGACCCGTGCAGGCTGGGCTGGGTTACAGGCTGTGATGTGCCATGGCAAGATAAAGTTCATCCTGAGCTGTGTGACATGGCCCTGGTGCTGGAAGCACCAAAAGAAACCCCCAAAACTGAGGATACAGAAGTGATATAATTTATGTACAGGTATTAGTATAGACATGGTCAGTACCTAGCTACCTATTAGTATTAACAAAACTAACCAATAGTAAGTGTAGTTCCTGTAAAGGGAGGGAATGATATCATACACTAAAATTTGTAGCTAAAGTCAAATAGGACACCAGAAATTTGAGCCTCTTGTCACTGCAGGGGAAGCTCCTGTATTTTGGGGCTTAATTCTGCACCAGCCCTCTCTCCACAGTGTAGAATCTGTCTTATCTAGGCTCATGCTGTTTTTTAGTACATAAGTTTATTTTGTTGTCTGTGCAAATCACAATAACTTTACAAATTAAAATTACATTAGCAGGCTTAAAATTGGGGTTTTTTGGTCTGCTTCTAGCTCCTTTTGGGAAGCCAGCTACCAATGCTCACTCTACCTGTTTGTCTTCTGACCTGAAAAAGCTGATGTAAAAGAAAGTTTAGCTGGTGTAAAAGAAAATAAGCTTCCTCCTGCTTTCCTGTGGTGTCAATGACAGAAACCTGCTCCTTCAGTGGCAGAAGGCATGGGGTGAGTGTGCTGCTGGAGCTGTGATATACCTAACCAGCTGTTCATCTTCTCTAAGTGAGGGAGAAAATCACCCAGAGGAGCAATGCCTGTCCCTGAGGCAGCAGCTGATGTGGATTTATGAGCCTGTAGCAGACATAATCAACCTATTTCGTTTTCCCAAAGCAGGAAGCAAAGCTCTGCTGTGGGAGCAGACCTTCTGTACCCTTCAGCAAAATCCATCCTGCTTCCTGGGTGATTCTGCTCCACGGGAGCCAGGAGCTGGATGTTGTGCTGCTTCAGCTGCAGGAAGGTTATTTACCTGCTTGTGGAACAAGGTCTGCTGAGGATGCTCGGGGTTTACATCACCTGGCAGCTATCACAGCCTATCCTAAACCTTTGGAAACAGTTTTCTAATGGGATCTTGCCTGCCTGGGGAAAAGTTTGTACTCATCCTTGCTTTTTGCCTGCTTTGGGCTCCAGTTGGAGCCAGTTTTTCTGAAAAAGTTTTGCTTGCCCCTCCTCAGCAATGACCTGTTTGAGCACTTGTGCCTGAGCAGACAGCAGTGTCCAGGTACAGCCAGCACTGCTGAACCTGGGGCTGGTGAGGGAGAAAGAGAGCACATGAAATCTATGGCAAACAGTGCACAAGTGAGCTGTGCTGGCTCCTACTGTGGTATTTTCTCCTTTGAGGGCAGGGCAGGCTGAGCAACAAGGGCAGGGCTGAGCCAGGGCTCAGGGAAGTGTGTGTGCCTGGAAGTGGCTGCTGAGAGGGAAATCTTCTCCTTTTCCTCTCATGAGACTGGGGAGTACAGGAGCTGCTCTGAGAGCAGCACCTCTGATTGTCTGGATGCTCACTTATCACAGCAAGGCTGGATGCAACCCTGCTGGGGGAAACCTGCCTCTGTTCCCACTATTTACTCTGGATGCTGGCAGCATCTGAGAGCCACAGGCAGAGTTCAGAGCCCCCTGTGCAGGGAATTGATCATGAGCAGGGTTGGGGTGCAAGGTGACAGTTCCTCAGGGACTGGCTGAAGTTCAGTGCTTTTCTCAAGTTTTATGGAAAAAAAAAAAAATTGGTTCTTAAAGGAGTGTTGGAGCTGGTGGTATTTATGGCCAACCTGGGCAATACAGACCCTTTCAGCATCTTCCTTCAGAATGTGAGCAGTGGAAGGCTGAGGCTTGGAAAAGGAGTTTGTAAGCCAAATTCCAAAGGCAGTGTTGAATTCTGGTGGCACATTTTGGTGGCAAGTTCTGTCATTTTAGGCAGTACCTGTGTTTTCAGGAAAATTTGAGGTAAAAAAAAAAAACAGGTTTGAGAAGATGTTGAAGTCATCTTCAAGGGGGAAATTGTTTGCTGTCTGTTGGAAGATCTAGTAATAATGTGTTTGAACATTTGCATGGTGCAGGGTAAAGAAGTTGGTAAATACCAACTGTGTGAAAACTTCCACTGTTTTCTGGTAAGTGTGACTTTTTCTTACCCTCCTTTTTCTATTTTATTTTGTTGGCTGACTTTGATTTTGCTTTTCTTTTTTACCTTTTTAATCCAAAGAACTCTCTGGGAATTACTGTAGATCTTCCTCAGAACTCCTTTGTAAGACACTGTATATTTTTGTTTGTCTAATTCATGCTGAGAAGCAGCATAGCCCACAGGAAACATCATTAATTTCAAGGAACCAATCAGCTTTAGTAAGGCTATTAGTTGAGATTATTAGGTGAGAGTTTGTGCAATATTGAAAGTGTCAGGCTATTACCAAATTTTACATTGATTTCTCCAATTGTCATATTTTTTGACAAGTGTTGTAATTGTTTACTGGGAAAGGAAATGAGTATTCATGTTCCTTCTTTTCCTGCCTCTCTGTTTTAGAGAGAGGAGCAATTCATTATCTCAGGGATAGAAAACAATTAAAGTGTTGTTTCCTTAATGACTGCATGATAATGGAGTAACAAAACTCAGACCCGCAGCTCCTACCAGGGTTCCTGGGAGGGAGGCAAGTGCTGTGTGCAGCTGAGCTGGCACCAGGAATGTCTCATTTCTCCTGGGCTGGGGCTGATTGAAATCTCCCTGCAAGCCACTCTGTTAGAGATGCTTATGCACCACTGAAGGAAATGCAGGCAGTGGTAGAAAATACCACTGCAAGCACATCCTGAATGTAGGAATACTTAATTTGTAGGCAGAGCTTCAGTTATGTGGCTGAGAGCCAGTTTTTTATGACACAGGCAGCAGTGTTTGTTTAATGTGTCCCTTATCAAATCCCAGAGCTAATATTTGCCTTAGTCCTCTATGAAGATAAACAGGAACTGTTTGAGTGAGAATTAAGATATTGTGTATCATACTCCTCAGAACTGAATCTGGGTATTTTACCTTGAATCCAAAGAAATGTCTTGCAGATGTGAATTTACACTGCTCAGAGCAGGCTCTCTTTAAAACTAGTTTATGTGGTTAAGGAGGTTATAGCAATGAGGTTTTCATCAAATGCAAAGCATTCTGGAGTTGCTTTGAATCCATCAACACCTTTCAGGTCAAGTTCTTGGTCCTGCAGGTAGTAGAGAGGTGGTATTTTGAAGCAACTTGTAGAAGACTTCTGCATTCCTGCAAACAGGGGTTCTGCAATGCCAGGCTGTTCATGTTCAGCTGTGCTGCACAGCACAGGCAGAACTTAGTTTCCTTGCCTTCTGTGCCTTCATTCCAGAACTGCATTCAAAAGTAGGATTATTCTCCCTCCACAAATTCAGATTTGAAGACAAGCAGCAGTAGCATGAGGGCTCTAACTGTGGCTGGTCAGGATAAAGTAAATAAATGAGTGGTAAAACAAATTATTCCTGGATGCCATTGCTGAGGCTTGTCAGGACCCCGCCTTCCCCATCACCACTCCCTCAAAAAAAACCAAAACAAAACAAAACACAAAACCAGTTCAGCCAGGTGGCTGCAAATTTTAACACAGCTTTGTGAAAACACCAGTGAAAACCAATCTGTTACTGCAAATCATGGTGGTAATGCTTGTGAAATGCAGGGGGGAGAAAAGGTAAGGGACTTAGAAGGCAGAGTCCCAGCAATGCAGCTGGGGAAAGGAACAACAAATGATCACTGCATTACAATAATATCTAGCAGGTTTTCCCTCACCAATCAGTATTTTTGTAGTATTCAAAGCTGAACAGGAAAATCTGAAAACATCATGAAGCTATGAAAAGAGGATTTTTGTGCAAAAGGAAATCTGTAGTAATGAGGAAAAATAGCATCTCATGCTAAGGGCAAACTTTAACTATTGAGATAAGAACAATGGCAGCTGTTAATGCTGATAATCATGAACATTTGAGGTTTTCAGGTTCTTGCCAGGCTCACCACATGCTTTGTCGAGCTAAATGCTGGGAGGAAGCAATGTAGCTGGAACTTGCTGGAGTGCATTAGGTGGAGAAGAGGAAACCTTGTTTCCTGGCACATAACTTTTTCAGCTAATGTTTTTTTTTGCTAGTTTTGGCCAGCTGCACTGTTGAGTGAAAATAATATTTGGTTGAAGAAAGATGGCAGAGCACACTGATAAATATACAACCTTCAAGAATAAATAGTCTCCATCCCAGAGGGGATACAGGAGTAAGCTAAAGTCTCTTTATTATCTACAAAAGGTAATTATTTTGTGCATCTCAGGAATATCAGGAAAGCACCTTTTACTTTCTCCCACCTCAGGGCCCCTGTGTTGATGTGGATGGCACAGCCATGGCAGGAGAATGCTGCTGGTGATGAATGTGCCTGTGAGCTTTGCCCAGGGACCCAGAGGATGGGGCTGTGTGCCACGGAGGGGCAGGCACATGCCTTGCTGCTGAGTCCACTGGCAATATTTCATCTGCCTTTCCCTGGGGGATTTAGACTAGAAGAAAACCCCTGCAGACTTTAGTTGATCCCTCCTCTACTCTCACATTGAGCCTTGTGCAGAGAAAATGAGAGCAGACACCAAGCTCTGTAGTGTAGTGTGATGATCAGGAGCTATAGAACCAAAATAATGTTTCAGGTTGCACCACCAGGATGGCATCAGAAAGGGAGTTTTGCCACACTTTTGGCTATAACAAAAGTGTGTCCTGTTCTAAATTATAGCCTGAGGATTGATTTTGGTTCAGTACTTGGGGTAGATCAGGCACTAACAATGCAATATTAGTGCATTGGAGGAGCAATGTTATTCCATTGTTAGGAGCAACAGTGGATTAACTTCCCCTGCAACTGCATTGTTCCTGCAGGCAGAATCCCTGTCTGCACTGCCTGGCAGGGCTGTGGAGGCAGGGATGATCTCACCCTGTCTGCATTTTGAGCTGACCAGGCACCATATGGATGCAGTTATCCTAATGAGAGACGTGGCATTCTCGCTTGGGGCAGCATCTGACATTTACCATGTCTTCCAGTTGGCTGGAAGCATGGGCACAGTGAGCTGGGGCCTGGCTCAGTGTGAGCACTGCCTCTGCCTCAGCAAGATTGCACAAAACTGGGCGTGCAAGACTCGCAGAGTGATTTTGTGAAACTGTTATAAAGTGAAACACTCTCGGTAATATGAAATTACTTCTATTAGAGCTGCTGCTTGAGTAGGTTATGTGTGATCAAGAAGCACCAGTTCAAGTTCTCTTGTCCCTGATTTTCTGTAAACACTGATTTTGGTAGTCTCCCACTGCTGGCATAGATTTTGACTACTCTCACATCTTGCAAAAGAAAACTGTCTGAAATTGTTTTGTTTTCAGGCTGGATGCTGAATACTCTGGTGGCATAGGCACTTTAAAAAATACCAGAAGGAAAACTTTTGATGAACTTTGTCTTTATTAGTTTATAGAGTGAAGTATAAGTGTGCAGATGTCCTCAAAATCAAGGAGCCTTGGATGCCAAGTATTTTTTTTTAGGGTTCAGCACATTAATCCTTATATTAAATAGCAAAGGATGGATATGAAGGTGAGCATACAGATGTACGTGTGTGATGTATATTACACAGATGTACAGATGAATGAGATACATTTCTACCTCTAAATGCACCTCCCCCTTCCTCTCTTCTATAGAAGATTTTCTTTTCAGGCACTGAAATTTGACAGCAGCAAGCAAATAAGTGAGGAGACATTTTCCACTTAAGGATTCGAACCTCAATCCAGGTTTTTCCTTCTGTTTCTTCCAAAGCTTTTCATCATTTTCTCCCCATGTCTTCTTCTTCTGTGCAGGAAATGATCCAAGTATGGTAATTATGAGAACCCCTGTATCTATTAACCTTGCATCCTGTAAGTCATTAACAAGAATTCATAGTACAGCCTTCCATTTTATGAGAGAGTTATTGAGCAAATGGAGAGTTTCTGAAAAAGTACATTAACAAGAATTAACAAGAATTCATAGTACAGCCTTCCATTTTATGAGAGAGTTATATAACAAATGGAGAGTTTCTGAAAAAGTACAATAAAATGACAGGCAACACGTTATGAGATGTTAGGAGTGGAGCAGGAGAGCTGCTGCTTTATTTTTTGAGGAATGAATGGTGGGAAGGGTTCTTGGGCAGGTCTGTTCTGGAGTTAGAGCAGAACCTGGCTTCCCCTGTGCCAAGTGGCACCACTAAATAAAGAAACTGAGGAAAGCCAGAAGGAACAAGCTGTTTCTCAACAGATCCGTGAGAATGGAGCAACTCCCACGGGAGGCCAGGCACGAAGGAGAGAGAAGTGGCCCAGCCAGCATGGCTGCCTCATATCTTAATATAGCCCAGCTTCTTGGCAAAGCAAGGGGGTGAGGCCCGAGGGAGGAGGAGAGCTGGCTGTGCTTTCCCCAAATCCTGCTTGCAATAGGAGAGAAATCCTGCTGGCTGTGCTGCAGTGACGTGCCAGTGAAATCCAGCTGTTGGAGGTGCGCTCCTCGGTGCTTCCAGCAAACCCTGCCTGCCCCTTGTCTGCAGGAGGCCAGTGGGGAAGGACCTAAGTGTCTGGACAGGAGGAGACCCCATCCTGCTGTTCAAGCACCTCTCCTCTTCCCCTGACCTCTCTCCCCCAAGCCCTGGAAGCAAGCAGACATGGCAAATGTGATCTGGGAGCTTGCGCTGCAGACCTGGCAAGGTGCTGTCACCATAGTGGGTTTCTGCAGGCTCAGATTGAGCTATTTTGGTGTGAAGTGTTGCTTTTGCCTATTCCAGACCAACTTTTGTCAAACAAAAACTCAAAGCAAAATAAAAATGATTGACTACATTGCACAGTAAAAATCACTTCTAGACCTAATCCTGGGCATTGCTTCAGCAATGCATTTTGGCAGGTAGAGAGATGATAAATATTGAGCTCTTTGCTCACTGTTGCTGTCTGTTACATGGCAGCTGTCCCACAGTAATTTCTGATTCCCTACTCCCATTTCCATCTTATTGAGCTGTAGACCCTGTTGACCCTTGTTTTTCCTTTTTCCCGTTTTTGTTGGTGCCTCTTGGTTCTGTCCCAGCCTTTGTTCTGGGCACTCTGCCGGTGTTTCTCGGTAGCCTTTCAGCTCCTTCCTCCAGTTCCCCACCCTTCCTAGTGACTCCTTCCTCACACATTCCCTTCTCTCATGCACTCCCCACTGTTCCACTCCTTATCCACATTTTCCTACTTTTTTTCTCCTCCTACACACTTCTTGTTTAATGCCTCCCTCCACTCCTGGCTGCATGTCAACTATTGTATAATTAAAAATTACTGAGAGCTAATTAAAATAAAAATATCCCTCATGCATTGTTTTTTAGGACTAGATTTGTAGGATCCTACCAGTCTACTTCCCTTTTTAGCAAAAGAATTTACAGCCACTTCAAAATCCATTAAAACCTTTCCAGGTTCTCACCTTATTTGAAGCTGTATGTCACATATATTTCATATCTATTATATAGGTAGTGTTTAATAGGTACAGTATGACATGATTTTGATTCAGTTGAGATCTCTGTGCCTTGAGCCTAGCCTAAGAATGTGTATTTCTGTGTCCTGCAGCTTGCTTTTCCTTTGAAGAGCTGTGCAGTGGCATGCACAGGACACACAGGTGTTGTTCTAAAGAGCCTCAATGTGCCAAAAGAAACCTCCTTCTTTTCAGTTTTACCCAGGACATGTCACCCTTCAGCTTTCAGTCATAACCTGCTCTCTGACTGCCAATCTCCAGCTACTGCCAACAGGAAAATGATGAACCTTGCAGGGAAATGAAGGTTATTTAGAGAAAGTCACACAGCTCTCATAGCTTTCACTGTGGCCATGTGGAAGTGACAACTGACCCTGCAAATGCAGGCAACTTCCCTGTGTTCATAATTTGTTTACCACCAGTCAGATGTTCTCAGTGTCCCTTTTTCCATGTCTCTGGCAGTGCTGCAGTGGATCAGGGAGCAGGCAGGGAGTTAATACAGCTCATGTTGTCACCCTCATGGGGCTCGTTTGCCTACAGGCATGTCAGAAGGAACAAGTAATATAAGGGCATATATAACCATAGCTGGCAGCACTCTGAAAGGATGCTGAAACTCCCTTTAAATGGATAGTGTAGGACATCAGGAGCTAAGTAGCTGAGGAATAAGATAAATTTCCTTGAGCAGTGCTGTGTTTCTGCAGTTGGGCTGTGCCTGGTACTTGATCTAAATGAGGATGTGTGTGTGGTGTGCAGTGCAGTCATCCCTCGTGTGCTGTTTGTTCCTAACACTGCCTTGCACATCTCCAGTATCCACCACAGTTCACATCACCTGCACTTCCACACAGCTCCAGCCTGATGGGAGGGAGCAAAGAAGGCAAAGCCAGAGTCTCCTCACTGCAGGAAATGGCACAGGGGTTACAGTGACTTTCTGCTCCCTACCTTCAGGAGTTTGAAGGTTCAGGGTGTTTTTCCACAAACCTTGAGGGAGGAGAAGGGAAGCCTGCAGTGTGATTGATGCTGTGTTGGTGTTCTGCTCTTTCACGGTGTGCCTGCACAAGCCTGAGCCTGCATGTGCAGCTCCACACTGGAAAGGCCAAGAGGCCACACGTCCCTCTGTTGGTGCAATCTGGGCTTGGTTCAGCTGCTGGGGATCACCCTGCAGAGCAGAGAGAGATGCAAGCTTGTTCTGTCTCTCTGTTTTGGATTATGGCTGTTGCCTGAATGTGTGTGTCCTTGAATTTGCTAATTGTGTTTTTCTAATTATTCTTCAGCAACAGGCACTACAGGTTTTCTGAGCACTTTGCACCAGGACACAGCAGACTGTGTTGTAAGGGAAATGTAGGACAGCCACACACACACACACAAAAAGTCATGTAATCTCTTGTGATGATCCAGTGTGATTATCTGCTGAGATATTCCAGGGAGTTGTACGGACACGTTGTTCCAAGGCCAGATTTTCACTGAAGGGAGTGAAGAGTATCACCATGATTATGGAATTTGGAGGGTGCATTGCAGCTGTGATCTGAGGGAGAGGAAATTTCTGCCAGCCAGTATAACACAGTTCCCAATTTGGATCAATTCCAGCTCTCCAACCCCAATTTACTAACCATGGGGGGGAAGGACACGAGTCTTCCTCTGGAAGGTCAGTATTATTTAAGGTTATTGAAAGTGAGTAAACCTGTTTCACCTTTATGAAGAAAACATTGCTGTGGAGTTTTTAGGAGGCACACAGTTATAATGAATAATGAATGTATGATACTTGGTGTAGTGTTTAGCTCAGCCTGAGAGAGAGAAAATAATGGAAGTCTCTTCTTTCTGCCCGGGTGTTCAAATGAAGGAAAATCAAAGCTGTTATACCAGAGCTATATATCAGCTAACATATTTTAGGAACTGTGGAATGATCATAATTACAAAAAAGTCCTCCAGAGAGAAATTATGAGTCATAGTTTATGTTCTCTTTGGTGTTGCTATGGAAAAAGAGGTTAGTGCCAATGGTCATACAGCAATATTAATCTCTGATCTGAAAGAAAAATAAATAACAATCTCTAGCTTAACCCAAAGCAGATTTATTCCCAGTTACTGCAGCACAGTCCATTAAAGGGGATAACCACATAAGAAAAATTAAAGATGACGTTGATTATCAGTTTTCAACATGCAGCTAGGGAGAGTTCCTTATTTGAATTCAGACTCCCCCAAATGACTCGGTGGAGTGAGAGGAAGGGGGAAAAAGGCAGTTTGATCAAAAGGAGGGCAGGAAAGATCAGCCACCACTGACAGCTGCAAGTATGCTGATTAAAGTTTCTTTATGCGTGCAGTTAGACCCAGTCCTGGGTGGAAGCTGGTTCAGTGCAATTCCTGAAGCAAAACGCTGGCAAGGGGCAGTGTGGGGCGGTGGAAAGCGGCTCCGAGCCTTTTTCCGTTTGTTTGGGTGAGTCAGGGAGCGGTGGATGCCTGGGTGCTGAGTCAGCACCTCCGGGGCTCTGCCATTCTTTCCTGCCCCTCGTTGCCTTGCTGAGGCAAACCCTGACCAGCACCGGGGCCAGGCAGCGGCGGGATTCGCTTTGCTAGGGGGGAATCCTTCTCTTTGCCCCTAGGAAGATGGCCTGACACCTTCCCCTTGACTCCCAGAGTGAGTGTGTCTCAGTGGGTCACAGTAGAATTTTACCTCTGCCTATCTGATGTTTGCAAGAGTTGTAGCTGTGCTCTCTCTGTCACAGGCAGCTCCCGACAGCACAGACCTTGCAGTCAGAACTTTGCTTTAAATTTTGCTCACAGTGCACCCTGCAAAGCAGGGCAGAGCCTTCCTTTCTGCCATGTGCTGATGGCAGGAAAGCTTTTTGTTGGGTTGATGAGCTAAGCAGATTGGACTGGGGAGATACAGGGATCTCATGTCCTGCATCTGTGTACACAGCTTACTGATGATCCCAGGAGCTGTATGTGTGGCCCAAAACCATTGTGTGGCTCAAAGCATCTTTTGAGGCAGCTGAAGGCTTTTCACTAACCTTCAGGGTTGGACTGGCCCCTTGTGAAGAGTCTGACCTCGAACAAATTGCCACTACTTCACTAATTGTTCTGAGCTTACCTCTTCTTTAAGTGTGTGACTATCAGTCATCGCTTGTGCAGCTGTTTGGCATTACAGCCTGCAACAACAAAGGGTTTGCACTGCATCAGTGTTAAGGGCTGCCCAGGTGTATTTTACCTTCTGATCCTTTTCTTCTCCCCTTTCTTCTGTTAAAGAGAACATGCTTCACTCAGGCCTGTGTGATGGCTTTCACTGCACTCCCTTATTTGCCAGTGAAATGGTCCAGAAAACCCCCATCTGTGCCTTTTCACAGAGGAGCTGGCTCATGGGTTAGCACGTGGGGGTCAACATGGGATGCTCTTTGCTCTTTCCCCTAAAAGGGGACAGAAATGTCAGCTGGTTTTGTGTCATTGAAAATGGAAGTATCAGCAGCTGCTGAGTGCTGCTAGTTTAAATATTTATACCATAAGGGCTTTATCACACCCTTTTTCTTTGTGCAGAGCTGCCGCCGATTCCGGTGGAGGTCAGACTCTGAATCTGTGCAGCAGCTCACAGGTCAGGTCCTCCAAGGAATTCTGGTACAAGTGGAGCTCACTGTTACTGAGTTAGGAAGTGTAAACAAGCAGTTTTTTTAAAAAGTAATTATGTAGACAAACCTGTCAGCACCATCTCAGATACTCGTGCACATGCCTGACATCTGCCAGCCTGACGAGATCCAGGCACATGCCTGAGATACTTGAAAGAATGCAGTGCTGCTGGTCCCAGTCTGCAATCCTCTACAATCCCCCCCTCAAACACTAACTTCTGCCGGCTGATATTTCAGTCAGGCCTTGAGAGTGGAAGGCAAGGGGAAAAAACAGCTTGGGGACATCTTGAGAGCCTGAGCTTGCTTCCTCCTCTGGTTTATAAGACAGCACAAAAGCAGACATTCATGAGTTGAGAGACTATTTTTATCTCTTGCAAAGCATGCTTTCTTTTGTTGGTTAGGATTACAGACCCACCTGTCCTTGTACATGTGCAATTGTGACGGAGAAAACATTTAATTCCAGTCCTGCAACTGCTGGCTGTGTGTGTGTGCTGTATTCTGAAGTGGGTATTTGAGTTAATTCCCCCAGATGCTCAGGATCTGCATTTCCAATGGTTTTGCTGGATAGCATTGTAATGCTCTTAGAACACTGTGCATGGGATTCATTTCAGCATCTCTGAAACTGGATAAAGCATGGCCAGGGGTATTGTTTGAATTAAAGCTTAGCAGGACAAACAAACCAGCATATCTGAAAGCACAATGTAAACATGATGTTGGGGCTCCTGGTTAGCACGTCGTGGCTGTGGGAGGTTGACAGCTGCTGCATAAAGGTTAAACGTGCTTTCTTTGGTCTGTCAGTAAAATTAAGCCTGCTAAAGACTATGTGGCACTCCAGAAGACAAGAGTTTATCTGTGTGCATAAACAGAACATAGTCTTCAATATAAATATGCTTTTAGGACTATTTAGGGTATTAGGAGTATTCTGCAGTCCAATAAAAAGATGCAGATTGAGCCAGGAGATTTTGGAAAGTGCCTGAGTATTTTTAGATGGGCTAGAAGTGTCTGGAAAGCAAAGCAGTGGTGTTTGCATTGCTAAATAACAGCACAGGATGAGAAAGAAAATGGTATAGATACAACAGGGACATGAACTGAAGTAATAAATACTTGACCTTTAAATTTCATCTTTGCCAGCTTCTCAGAGCCTGCTTTCTCCCAAAGACTGACATGGCTGTGTTTTATATTATGCTTTTATTTGTCATATTCATAGTTAGTTACAAGTAAAAATTATTGAAATCCACTGTAGTTAATACAAAATAAAAATATAGCTGCACGAGTTATGCCATGATTTTTCTTAGAAACAGTATCTTCTATATAATACCATGCACTTAAGAGCTTAACTCTTAACAGTACTTGCCTACACTAAGCTCTGACTAACTTCCAGTGTGATTTACTGGTTACAGATATTATCCCTGTGGAGTAACACCTGTTAATTATTTCATAATGGTACTTCTGCTGTAGCTTGTATTTCCCCTGTAATGTGTGATTCTAAACACAAAAGGAAGCAACCTTTTAGTGCAATGTTAAGTATCAGTAGAATTTTTATGTATATAAAAAAATAAAAATAACCCACTGCATAAACAACCAAGGATGTAAGGGGACTGTTGTGGGTATTGTGCTTCCCTTTCCTCCCTTGCCCCTTACCTTTAAGTGACAGGAATGAACATTCATAGTGAACAAACTACCTTTCAATTAATTTTGAAAAATTACAGACTAGTAATTTTGAGAGCAGGTGGGTGACTTTGATCAAAGTTACCAGCAGAGAAGCAAATCCTGTGGCTTTGCAGGCTCATACTTAGGTAAACTCATCCCTGCCATGAAGTTCAATCCATAACACATTGTTCCCTTTGGACATGCCTGAAAGAGTATTTCACCTTTTTGAAGAAATTGTCCTTACATCCCTGTAATTATCTAACTTTCCTGTGTAGATATAGTTCTATATATGAAATAATCTGTAAAAAGATAAATTATGCTATTTTCAAAATACTCTGAGATACAAAGTTGTGCAGGTGCAAAATTTGATAGTATATTGCTATAAAGACTATGAATTAATTAGTGTTATCTGAGTATATATACTTTAAGCTGGGAGTATAGATTGAATACTGTGGGGGGTTATTTTTTGCTTTTTTTACATTTCATAGCATTTCATATTTTCTTCAGGATACCTTCATGTTCCTATGAAACACTTTTTTCTTTTCAATTTCTGACCCCTTAAAGGTACAGTAACTGATCACACATTCATGCTTGTCACTAATGTATTTCCATAACTCTGTTAGATTGAAAAATACTTTTTTTTCCCCCCCTCCCCACCTAAACACAGTGATTTTTTTCTAAATGAGTAGCAAGTCACTACTGGCAAAAATCTTTCTCCCACTGAAATGGATGGAACTGGGTTTTCAGCTTTGCCCTACAAGTACTCTGTTCTTTTAGTCCTATGATGCTGTGGAGCAAAGCCCCAAACAAACTGCACGTGTGTGCACAATTACTGAGGCTGTTAATGTTCACAGAGCATGGCAAGGCAACTGAAATCAAACATTGCCATTGGTATTCCTACATTGACATACAAAACTACTCACAGTGCTGGGAAATACTGGGGGGAAGAGAAGAGAGCAGAAATGCTTGGGTCTTGACTACTCTCCACGCATTCCTCTGACCTAACTCTAAGAACGCCAGCTGATCAGCTTGCTTCTACCAGACACCCTCTCCTCCTGCTAGTCCCTGACACCAGCTGGCATCATCTCTAAATTCATGAACACCAGTGACTCTGCCTAAAACAGAGCACGTTGCAGCTTTAGTCATTGACCTTGCCCACTCTGCATGCAATAAATTATCGCTGCAGAGGAAAGGATGGAAGAGTCGCTCCTCCAGCCTGTGCAGGTGAAACCAGTTCCTCCCCTCAGGAACACTGTGTGTGTCTGGCAGGAGAAGCGGGGCTTGGGCTGCCTATGCTGTTTGGTCCACCTGCAGGACGGCTGCTTGGGTCGTTTCTTCATCAGACTGCTCCATCTCCCCGCTAAATGGGTTTCTCTCATCCAACAGTTTCTGGCTAGAAGCTTCTAGAGGCACGTGGTACTCTTCGTCGTCTTCCACGATGGACAGCTCGATGTTGTTGTTCATCGAGGCCTTCCCTTCCCCTGCGGCCTCCTTCTCCGGGGCGTCGCCGGCTGCCTTGCCCTGCTCGGCCAGGGAGGTGCTGGGGGTCATGTCCGAGTGCATGCTGGCGAAGGACACCTCGTCCTCGTTCTCGGCCTGCTCGGTGCTTGCCGTCTCCGAGGGCCTGTCCTCGGCTTCCGCGGGGCTCTCCCCCTCACGGCCTTTCTTCGTGCCGAATCCCACTTTGAAACCCGGGCCCTTGCCAGAGGAGGATTTCTGGTGATGCACAGTGAGTGACTTCTTGATCTTCTCTCTCCGTTCGGGCGACACGATCTTTGTGCTGATCTTGTTCATCTTCTTCTCAATGTTTTGGCGGGAAAACGCTTTCTTCAGGCTGTCCACCTTCTTGAGGCTAGATCTTTTAAGTTTCTCAGCTCTTGATTCTTCTGTTTTCTCCTCTGCGCTGTCATCCAAGTCATCTCCTTCAGGAAACATTTCATCATCTGAACCCAACTCCACTGTGTGCAAGGTTTCTTCCAGTGTTTTGTTCTCATCCATGGGCTCCTCTTTTCCTTCTGTAATGCTGGGAATGGGCTCTTTTGCAAAAACACTGGCAGGGATCTCATTTTCCTCCTGAAAGAATTGACAATATTTGAGTTTCATAGTTCATGGGATACAAATTTAACAAACAAAGCACAACCCTGAGCAATTATTTTCCCCCTCCCCATAATGAGATGAATGCTGAACGTTTATTGGTTTTTTCAATACATTTAACCAGTAACAAACCACTCAAAGCCCATTGAACCATTAGCTGGTAAAGTTTAAGACTTATGAGCTGTCAGCTGTAAGGCTACTCTTTGAAAGTGACTTGGGATTTATGCAGGATGGAAAACCTGTTCTTTTAACTTATATCAGATACTCTTCAGTGAGAGTTTAGCTGTCAAGTTGAACAGCTGTCCCTGGGGAGAAGCGAGGGTATGGTGTGGAGGGAGGTTGTACTGAAGCCCTCCAAAAATCACATAACCCCACAGAGCTCTCAGTTTCTCGACCCACAGACTCAGAATATCCCTGCATAGAGGTGTTGGGTTCAGTGCATCTGGGAAGTATCTCAAATAGCAAATGCAGTTAGCACTTTTGCCATATTCCTGGAAAATATATGTTGCTGTTAGAAATGGATTGTTGATATTGAGAAACCATGAAGTTTATGGTGTTTGGAGTATATCCTGTTTTACAGCTATTCACAGAAAAAGAACCAAAAAACCTAAACTAGTAAATTTTGTTGGTAAACATTAAAATGTGGACAGGACAACTCTTTGAAATGTAAGGATACAAATTTATGGTATACAAAAATAAAAAGACACTATACCACATAGAAAATAGGAGCTTCTAGCCAACAGGGAAAGTATTGCTTTTTAGAAACAAAACCAAGAAAGGACACAGAAAGAAAGAATCTAAATCCAAAAGAGGCTGAGCAAGGGCAGGAGCTGCAGGTCATAATGAGGGATGTCTGTGCCCACCAAGTGCACCAGCTCTGCAACCCCGAGCAGCTCAGAGGCAGCACAATGAGCACTCTGTTCTCTACAGGTTCTGCAGGCATCTACCCATGCAAAGAAAATGAGGCTCTTTGCACACTCCCTTCCCCTCTCAGCACTTGGAGCCTTGGATCTGCATAGTCCCTACTCATTACCTGCTTTATCGCTATCAGACAGAGTGCATGCAATTTCACTTCCTCACATGCATTGCGAGGATTTTCTTTTCCCTCCTCCCTCCACATTTATCTTTAGGTACAAAAAGCAGTAAGTGCTGAGTGAAATGGTTGTAATAGTCTCAGATCTGTCCCCAGTGGGCCTGAGTGTACAGTTAAGGGGGAAAAAGGCCACACACACTTTTCCAAGTTCATGCTCATTATTTCAGGACTGAGCATACAGCTGCGATCACTGCAGAGAATAGTGTCTTGGGTTAAATTTGCTGTCAAGGCTGTTGTACATGGCTGTTGTTTATTCTGGGGATGAGGAGGCTCAGGGGTGAACTTATTGCTCTCTACAACTCCCTGAAAGGAGGTTGTGGCCAGGTGAGGGTCAGGCTCTTCTCCCAGGCAACCAGTGACAGGACAAGAGGACACTTAGCTGTGTGTCACAGAGGATATGTTGGACATTAGGAAGAATTTCTTTACAGAGAGAGTGATTAGACACTGGAATGTGCTGCCCAAGAAGGTGGTGGAGCTGTCTCTGGAGGTGTTTAAGAAAAGACTGAACGTGACATTTGGTATCGTGGTCTGCTTGACAAGGTGGTCTTGGGTCACAGGTTGGACTCAATAATCTCATTTCCAACCTAATTGTTTCTGTTATTCTGTGATCCTATTAAAAACTAGGACTACTTTGGTAGCCCTTCTGGAACCCAAGACTATGCAATAGGCAGACTAATTTTATACCACATTTTTATATATATACACACAGAGTGATTTGAGCGTGCTGGTTAACATCCCATGTGGATATAGAAATGAGAAGTACAAAAGAAATGGAGCTGGTTTGACAGTTTGTATGTGCTTTGTTCCTGTGGGTTCTGCACAGCTCTCTGGGCCAGTGGCCTCAGTCAGATCCCCTGGCACACAGCTGGACAGGCCCTCTGCCTGCAGAGGAACTTCTAATGAAGCCCACACTCTTCTCCCCACACCTATTCTGTTGCTGCAACTGTCAACAACACTGACCAAGATAACAAAACAAACCTGCACCAGCTTTAAGTGAAACCAGCTGTTAACTGCTGCACAAATATTTATATTTTCCCTCCACTGCAGTTAATGAAATGTGGATTACACGAGTGGGTGCAGCGTTGAATTATTCCCCAGAGCACGAGAACTCAGGATAAAACATAATTTTCATGTCTAGTGCATTCTTACCAAACCTAGGTAATCACACGCAGTTTCAGACATCTGAACATTCAGGTGTAAGTGCCTGAGTGGTATAGAAGCTCTGATTTTAATGAGTAGAGAGGTGGGTTGTTACTTTTTAAGTGTTTTATCTGGGAAAGTGGTGTCATATGAGTTTAATCACAGCGCAGTCGAAGCCAGAGATGGGTCTGAAAGGTCCTTCTCAAGGTCAGTTTTGCTCTGTCTACAGTATTCATGTTGAACTGAAGTGCTGCATGCAGTCTCTAGAATAATATGGATACAGGTTTGATTACAATTTTTATCAACTTTTTGACTGAGTAGAAGAAAGAAGAAACATACTACCCATGTTTATAAAGGGAAAAAAAAAAAACCAAAAAGAAATATACTGCATAATAATGGGGTAATGACCGCATTAAAAGCAGATCCTAGGTGGTCCCTGGCTATCGGGCAGTACTGGAATTCAAGTGATCAGCCCTCTGTCTAAGCTTCCTGCATGGCTCTGGAAAACATCAGCTTCTGGGCATCTATTTGTGTGCTTATAAAATGGGAATGACACGCTTCCTACGCCATGCTTCCCAAAGACCTCAGGATTTCAGGAACTATGAAAATGCAAATGAAAATAAATGAAATAAAATCCTTTGAAAACATGAGGGTGCTATAGCAGGAATGTTCTGCGGTAGAACAGACATTTTTGTTTCAAACATGGTTACTGATAACACCTTGTAAGTGGGCTATTGATAACTTTTTGGGCTTACAAGTTTATGTGACAGCTGTATTTTGTTTTTGATACATTTTTAAGCAGGCTGCTATTTCATTTAGGAAGACTAGAACAATACACTAAAAAATGCCAGCTGTTACAAACTGCATAACTATTTTCCATGCCAAAAGAAGTAGAACTTTGATCTTTTCTTCTTGATCTAATCTAAAATTCTAAGAAAGCAATGCATCTTTGTATTTACACCTGAGTTCAAAAACAGCCCTTGCATTTTTTCCTCAGATGGGCTTGACTGTAGGTAGCTAGCTCCTCTGAATTTTATTTTTCCATGTAGCAGATGAATAGAACAGTGGAAGTCTTCTGCATAAAACAACTCTTGCTAACACTAGTAATACTTGCATGGTTAAAATCAGTGCCTTCCTTGTGGCTTTTATCAGCCATCTTTGGGAACTTCCTGCAGGTCAGAATTGCATCCCTATCTTTTACAAAAAGGAGTAAGATCCATAAGAGTCTACTACAAAACTGGGTGGCCTGAGCCAACAGGTGGCTAATTTACACAGCAAGTGCTGATTCTCTGATGCTGCACGAGGGAAATCAATCTGCTTTGGTTTGATTTCTTTTGTTATATTTGCTGTATGAGGCCATGACCTTCAAGGAGGAGAGAAGGCATTTTCCCAGCCCTGCTCCTCTGTATGTTGCTGTTACACGCCTGAATGATCAGTAGCCTAAAACTTGTTTTGCTGCACAAAATAGGTCAAAACATGACAAATCCTCCTGAAACCAGCTCTGGCTATTTTCCTCTGGACAACGCAGCTCTGCAGGCTTGGGTGTCACAGTGGGGAGGGAGCAAAGTGCCACCAGCCCATTTGCACATCCTGGGCAGGCTGGGGTGGTGGCTGCACCATCCTCTGACCTCCCACAGCACAGCTGGGCCAAGTCCAGACAGCTGTGGGAGGTATTTCTGTCATTAATCAACATCAGAGTATTCTCCCTGCAAGGCTCCAGCAGGGAATACAGCATTATCAGCTTGTAGTTCTTGTGGTTCCCTCATTTGTTCATTTGGGAGCTTGTAGTTGCTTTTGCAAAAGATTATTGCAGTGATCCGAACAGGAAGGTACAATAAAATGGCTAATTTTTGGTGTCCTTCTCTTGCTTCATTTTAGGATGAAGGATTTACAACAGCAAAGGTAAAGGACTGAAAAGGACTTGAACATTAGTGTGCTTGACTCCAAGCTGCAATTTTGACTTATTTCATCTGTCCTATTTCCATGACATTTAACCAGTAATCATGACATTTAATTGAAAAATTAAGCATGAGCCTTTTTTTTTTAATCTTCCATTCTGCTTTTGCAGCTAAAAAAGCAAACAAAACCCCCATCAAACCAGAACCAAAAAGCTGGTCATGTGGCAAGAACAAAACAGAGGGGAATAATGCCAAAGCTTAACAAGGATTTTTAAAACAGTCACTTCAGTGTTTTGCTGAATTGCTGTGTCATTTATAATAACTTTTGCATCCTCAAATTCTTGGAATAGAGCTCCCTTAAAATATGCCACCAATTAAAGGAATATATGCAGATGTTCTAGGGAGAGAAAACTAAGAGCATTTTAATGGAAAATATGTAAATAGGTGAACTTTTCCAAACACAGTTCATTCTCAGTGCATATGCAGAGGGAAAGCTGATGCTGGCACGTGGAAGCACAACTTCATAAAACGCAGAGCTGGAGCTCAGTCGTGTGTTTTGGCTATGCTCAGTGCTCCCACCAAGTATCAGGGAGTTTAGGGTATATGTGAATGCAGAACTGAATCACTAATGTGAATTTTTATTTTCATATTGAGCTGTCTGCCTGAGCTGGGGAAGCTGCCTCTAATGAGGAACAGGCTCTGTGAAGTTTGGCATTGTTTTTTTCCAGTGGAAAAGAAGGATCTCCCAGCTGAAGAGGAGTCCCATACATCCAGATTCCCCTTTGTTTTCACAGAGACCTGGCGTCAATATGGCTTCATTATGTGACTTCTCCTTCCTGCAATTGTTTTTCCATGGATTCCAGTGCAAGGCAGGACAGAAACCCAGCCAGCCTGCTGTTTATCCCCTGTGCAGTTATCCTAGCAAGGAGTGGCCCTGCTGACTACCAGACTGTCCCTCCTGCAGCCTGAAAGGAGAGACAGTCCACACTGCCATTGCTCCACTGCCAGGAGCAATTCCCAGCTCAAAGCTGATTTTTTATTTTTTTTTTTAAGCAAGTTTAACTGCAATGTTTCTTTTTTTGAGTATTGTGCTCCTGATCTGCACTGGCTTGGGACTGGTTAAGTTCATCATCCTGCACTGTGGTGACATATTTTCTGGGGAGAGATGGGAACTGAGTCACCTAAATCCCTGTAAAAGCTGTGCAGAGCAGACCTGCTGTCCAAAGGCACCAGCCCAGGGGCAGGCAGAGGATTTTCTTTATCTGCTGTACGGGGACCCAGGCCTGTGCTGTTTGCCATAGGTTTGTGCACTATTAAGGAAAGGTTCAGAGTTTTCAACTGGCCTTAGCTTTACACCTCTATTTAGTGTCAGGAAACGAGCCAGCAGGACGCTGCTTTACCCTCAAACCCTTCCTGGGGATTTTTACTGCTGCTTTCACCCAGTGCCTGCAGATTGCTGCCAGTGCAAGATCCCCACCCAAGCTAACCCCAAATGTCCTGCACACACAGAGCTCTGTTTGTCTTTCCTCTCTGCATTATGTCATCCTAAAATAGTAAATATTGAGTTCTGTGGAGGAAGACGCTGCTTGCAACAGCAAGGCCTTAATTGTCACGCTCAGAGGTATGAGAAATGTTAAAAATTACCTTCCCCCAGGCCTTGCTGATGTACCCACCCCACAGGAAAATGTCTAGGTCTGAACCTGCCAGCTCATTAGCCACTCATTAGCTAACAGGGCCTGGGAGATGGCACGGCCACGGATCCTAAATTACTTGCAGAACTGCAGAGAACATGTGTCTTTTAATTTACCCAGTCTCTGGAATAATTTCCACATTCCTTCTGGGGTGGAAACATGCTGCAGCTCCTCCTCTTCTGGCCTGACAAGCCTGGACTGTAATTTGGGAGAACAATGAGCAGGGAGGTGGGGGCTTCCTTTCTGGGGGAATTGCCTGTGCACTGACCAGGCCTGCCAGCTTTTTACAACCAAGCACCGCTCTCTTATTTTGGGATTGTTTAGGAAAAAGCCCCAACAAGCCAAGGAGCAGAGTTAGTGGCTGACAGAGGTAACACCCAGCTGACAAGCTCAGAATGGTGAGGTGCCCAAGCTGTGACTACCCCAGCCCACTATTTGCTCTCCTGCCCTCCCTCAGTGATTTGTGGAGGGCTGTCTTTATTTTTTTAAATATGTGAAAGTCCTGTCCTGTGTTTAGTTAAACTCACGGCGTGCTCTATCCAGACCATTGCTTAAAAAGGGGAAAATATGCAAACTGCTGCTATCACTGGATGGGCTCCCAGGAAGCTGAGATTTTAAGCTGAATTTTTAGCTCATCCCTGGATGGGGCAGATCAGTCCTGCAGAGTGAAGCAGGGCACGAGGAGACAGGGAGATGCAGCCCTGTCCCTCTCCTGCTTCCAAGGGCAGAGGCAGTGGCAGTTTTTAGGGGCATTTCTACTAAAAGTTTGCAAAATGGGCTCGCAAGAGTTTGGAAAAACGTAAGGGCCCTTCCAGTTTACTTAAACCCCAAAACACACAATAAAACAAACCTTTCCCCAAACATATGCTGGGAGTTAGTAAAACACGGCTTTCCCTTCATTTGCAGAGAAGAGAAGGTGGCAGATTTCTCACTCATGCTAAGAGTTAGCAAAACAAGGTCTCTTTCCTCATGTTTGCTAGGAGTTAGTAAAAGACAGTTTTATCTCCAAGACTGCAAGAGTTAAAGAGAATATTCTATTCTATTCTAGTCTTCACAAAGTTTGCTAAAAGTTGGCCAAAGAAAGGAAAAGAAAACAATGGAATAAAAGAAAGTGTTTTCCTCATATTCGCTAGGAGTTAGTAAAAGACAATTTTATCTCAAAGACTGCAAGAGTTAAAGAGAATATTCTATTCTATTCTAGTCTTCACAAAGTTTGCTAAAAGTTGGCCAAAGAAAGGAAAAGAAAACAAAGAAAAGAAGTGTTTTCCTCAAGTTTGCAAGAGTAAAGAGAGTCAGCTCTTTTCCCAGATTTCCTAAGAGTGAGGAAAATGTGCTTTCTGCACGTCCGCAAAGAGGAAAAGCAGGAGCTTCTCCTGAATTTGCTAAGAGGGTGCATTCCCCAAGTTTAAGGGTTAGCAGAAGACTACTCTTTCCCCAAGTTTGCTAAGTGAAGGGGTTTTCCTTCCGCATTTGCCGAGTTAGCACCAAGCCAGCTGCGGTGTCCGAGTGTGCGCAGGGTTAGCAGGCAGCAGCATCAGGGGGCTGTTCCCGGGCCGGGCTCAGAGCAGGGCTCTCACCTGGAAGATGAGCACCTTGAAGCGGTCTCGGCGGAGCAGCTGGGCGTGGTGCTGCTCCAGCCGCCGCACCTGGTCGCACTGGCGGTCCAGGCGCTCCCGCACGGCGCGGGTGTTCGCGCACACCTTCCGCGACTTCTCCAGCAGCTTCTCCACCGTCTCGCCCGTGGCGCCGTGGCTGCGGCACAGCTTCACCAGGTCCTCCTGGATGCCCCGCACCGTTCTTTCCAGGCCCCGCTGACTCTGCTCCATCTGCCGCTGGTTCCCTTCCACCGCCTCCAGCATGGACACCAGCTTCTCCAGCAGGGCCAGCACGGTCAGCGCGTTCACCTGCCCGCCGCCCGCCTCGGCCGCCGGCAGCGGCGGCACCGCGCTGCCCGCCGCGGCCTCGCCCATGGCTGCACGGCCCGCACCGCACGGCCCGGCCGGGCCGCTATAAGGGCAGCGCCGAGCCCTCCCCCGGGGAGGATTCGGGCAGGGCCCGGCCCCGGCCCGCCCTGGGCAGGGCTGTGACCGCCCCGGCAGCGCCGAGCGTGTGCAGGGCCCGGGCAGGGCCGTGACCGCCCCGGCAGCGCCGAGCTTGGCCCGGGCAGGGCTGTGACCGCCCCGGCAGCGCCGAGCGTGTGCAGGTCCCGGGCAGGGCTGTGACCGCCCCGGGGAGCGCCCAGCCTGCCCCGGCCCGGCCCGCGGTGAATTGAATGAGCTGCCGGCCCTCGGCAGCATCAGTAGATGGCAGGAGATACCGCGGAATGCAGCCCCTCTGAAGGAGGAGAGGGAGAATGTGTTGATGGTGATGGTCCTGGGGAGAGGTTGTGGGTGTAGACCGGAGTTCTGAAGGCCTTAAACTAATAAGAATAATTAAAAATGTTTAAATTATCGCTGTAATCAACAATACGATTATTACAGTAACCGTATGTCGACATGCTTTTAAATAAAGCATGCTTTAAAAAAAAGTAAGTTACTACTGTAATAAATACATCAATTATTACTTTAATCACATATTAATGTGCTCTGACAATATACAATACACAAAATACAAAAATATACAATATACAAAAATATACAATATACAAAAAATATATCAGTACATTTATTCTTATATCAGCATCCTGATGATAGTTTGTAATAATTGTCGTAATAATTAACAAACTTATGAAACATTTACTCATGGTGAATCGAATCTCCCGTAATTCCTTTCATCCTGTGCAACACCAGATAGGGTTTTTGGGATTTTAACAAATAATAATGTAAATATTTTTATCTCCTCTTTGTTTTTTATTATTACAGGGCTTTAAAAATAATTTAGGTGATGATTATTCTATTCTATTCTATTCTATTCTATTCTATTCTATTCTATTCTATTCTATTCTATTCTATTCTATTCTATTCTATTCTATTCTATGTTAGTAAAAAATCTGAAATTAGTGTGGTGCATGGGTGGAGGGAATGCCAGAAGCTTGGATTCCCTGTTTGGGAAGTGGAGATTAGCTGGGCACTCTGGTTGTCCTGCCCAGATTCTCCAGGATTTCTTCAGTAAGGAAGAATCATAAGGTTGAGCGTGGTTGTTTTGGGGGAACAGTGATAAACTGGGTGTGGTGGCAGGGGCACTGTGTTCCCAAAGACCAAAAGGAGCTATTTGGCATGAAGAGATACCAAGCTATTTATTTAGAATAGAGCATAACTTTATCTGTTATCACCAGGGAACATGTTGCAACATTCCATGGACTTGGGTGTTTCATCCTGTACTGATGTTTTCGAGCAGTCAATATCTGTCTTCTCTCCTTTACATTTTCTTGGAAACAGGACTTCTTGCTGCAGCACAGATGTTTCCAGTGCTTGGCTATGTAGGATTCTAATATTTGGGTAGCTAACATATAACATTTTCTAATATTTGGCCAAATATGCTTTATGATTTCCCTACATCCTGCAGGTTAAAAGCATCTATTTGGAGTCCAAATGACCATGATTTCTGTCCTTTACTTTGTATGCAGAAGAAAAGGGAAAAGCATTTTACCATGAAAAGAAATAAATCTAATGACTGAAGAGCTATGCAAATGAGTTTCCCATTTCAAATACTGTGTGCTGAATGTTCTGCAATGTTACCTTTTTCTGGTCCTCGCTTTTTTTTTCTCCCCAGGCTGCAACTTCTATTCTTCAAGTTGTGGGAGCTTGAAAAATGCATTTGTGAGTGAGTTCACTTTGGAAAAAAAATCACCGAGTCTTCCAGAGCTGTCCACAGGGGAAACTATGCTGAGACTGTGAACTATGCAGGCTGAGAGGGGAGTGGACATATTTTAAAGGCACAACCTAAACAAATCCCTTCTGTTTGCAGGAGCTCTCCCTGGCAGCAGCACCTGATCCGCCCTTCCCTAGGAAGGGCGTGTTTGTGTCTCCAGAGGGCTGCCAGTGCCAGCCCCTCGCACACAGCATCCCGCCCATCTCGCTTCCTCTCTCCCTCCCTTCGTTTTGCCTGGGACAAAGAGGAGGAATTTTTGCAGAGAGCCGTAGCTTACCTTGCTCTGGCAGGGAGCAACCTGTGTCCATGCCCAGCTGCAATATCTTTCCTGTGGCAAAATAGCTTTTTAATTTTCCAAATTAATTTTTTTTCCTCCAGTTTTGCTGGGCTGTGGTGAAGCCCTGGCCTGGCTGAGGTCCCAGCTGCTGGCCAAGCTGCCTTCCCAGTCCGTCTCGGGAGCCTGTCTCCTCCAGCCTTTTTGCATCAACCTTCTGCTGCACCTGGCACAGATGGATGATGGAGCAGAGAGCTGCCCTGTCGATGGAATCTAAAGAAACACTCTCCTGACTCCTGCTGTGAGCCTTCTGCGAGTTTTTGAGTGTTTAAAACTCCCAGCCATGTCCGCATCCTACGGAAAAGTTGTCACACCCCAGGAGAACCAGCACCAAACCCAGTTTGGTGGTCAGTCCTCTGACCCAGCCAAGCCAGGGACAGCAGCCCTGATGAGGCTACAAGGGCCATGGACACCCATGGCAGAGGGTTCCTCAGGGTCCCCATGGCTTGGGAAGAGGTGCTGTGCTGTCCCTGTGCTCCCTTCCCAGAATTGCTGCTTGGGCCATCAGCCAGGGCTGTGGGGAAAGGAGGGGTGATGGGAATAGGAGGAAAGGTGGCCCCAAACTGGTACCTGTCCCATTCTGCTGCTAAACTCCAGCTGGGGGCTTTGACACCAGCTGTCAGCTCTGATTACCTGTCACTGTTGTAACAACACTGTCAGGCTGCTGGGCTGCCAGTGCTTGGAGGAATTGGAGAGTTTTTATGCAGGTTTGGGGTTTTTAATTTTATCGATTAATTTGGCAGAGTAGCAGAGGAGGTTTTTTGCCAAGTTTCAATACGGATTTTACTGGTGAGAAACTTTCTGGGGGAAAACATTTTACATTTATTTAGAAAGAAGAAGCATTAAAGAGATTAAATTTATCAGGGTCATCTGATGTAAGTCAAGAGTTCTTTTCATGTAAAATCAATATGCGTGAATTATACGGACAAAAATTGGAGGTTAACTCACTCATTACTCACGTGGTGCTCAGGATAATAAATGTTTGATGCTGGAGCATTACTGATAATTTATTAGGCATGGAGTAATAGGTAAAACAAAATGACAGGAAAGGATGGAGAAGGGAATTAATAGGGGAGGGAAGAACGGCAGGGGCCATACAGGTCATTGTCATCATATTGAATTTCGTGTCCAAGCTACCAGTGACTTAAAGAGATGGTGTGAGGCCATCTAACTGCCAAGGTGAAGGACTGGCTAATGGGAAGAGCTGTGGAAGGTGTGAGAGGAGAGCCCAGCATGGGAGGGCTGGTGCCTTGAGGGGCTGATGTATGCCACGCTTGGACAGGGCAGAAAAGGGGATGTGGATGGGACATGGCTTGGGAAGAGGTGGTGCTGCATCTCATGCACCAGAGCCAGCAGTGTCTGCACCCAGCAAGGGCTGAAGACATGAAACCTGGTTGCCTGCTGCTGAAGGGCTTCTCTGAGGGCTGGGTCACAGTGCCATCTCCCTCCTGTCAGCCTGCTCCATCTGTCACAGTGACGCTTGTCATGCCGCTGGCACCTCTGCTGCTCAGCCAGGGCTGTTGGACACTGGTCAGAGGCTTCTGGGGAAACAGAGGCTGCACTGGCTCATTTGTTAAATGTTAAATGTGTGATGATTGAGTGAGGTTTATGTTATTGGGCAGTGAGACTAACAATGCTGATGGAACTTATTCCAGTGGAAGACATTTCCCCTCTCAGCACAGGTTGTTTCTTCCAGGGACACAGCCCAGAGAAATTGGCCCATGAACCCCTAATGTTGCCTTTTGGTGTTTCTTTTAAAGAAAGTAGTATGTCTGTTATGAGTCAGTCTCACTGGAAGCACCCTGTTTGTGGTGCTCTGAAAACATTAGAGAAGAAATGTAGTGGGTTAGAGAAGCAGGGACTGATGTCCTGCATTGTCTTTGGCGCTTTGGACCAGCACAAAACTCACCCCAGGCTGCTGATGGATGCCAGCAACTGCAGTGCATTGTGGACCAGCTCTCCTTTAGCAGTAGTTTCTAGCCCTTAAATTTTGAGAATTATCAGTATCTCAGATGTGATGTAGTGTTTTGTGTAGAGGAGCAAGCGCTTGAGCTGGGGAGGGGAAACCTCTTACTGCTCCACAGCTCCTGGGGCGAGGGATTCAGCCCAGGAGACTGTATGCAGCCTGGCAGGTTCATGGAATTTTTAGCATGAGGGAAGCCCACCACCCATGGACAAGGTGGATTGGGATCTGGGCAGCACGTGGACTTCTGCTGGAAGAGAGGGAGCTTGGTGGAATTGGGGCTGGAGGAAGAGGATGCAGCAGCATCCTCAGTGCACTGGCAGTGTGAGCCTTTGAGAAGGAGAGAGAGGCTGTGGGTGAGGCAGTGGCTGGAAAAGGCTCCAGGAGGACACCACCCCTCCTGCAGCACTGTTCCTGGGGAGCAGGGCCCTCCCTGCAAGGGCTCTGTGTGTCCCATGGCCACCCAGCCTGCTCCCCACAGAGGGAACCCCAGTGCCTGGCTCCCAGCTGGTGCCTCTGTGCTCACAAGAATAACTGCATTTGGAGAGCCCCTTAGTGAGAATGGGGAATCTCTCTCTGCTAGGAGAAATTTTAATATTTGGGGAAAGAGAGAGATGTGGCTGTCTGGCAGGAAATGTATCAGCATAGAACAACATGAAACTGCAATTTTACTCTCTTCTGCAAATGGTATCCGGTAGAACTTAATATGCAATGAAGAAATCCACTTCCACTTTATCGGCCAGACTAAATCATGTTGTGCACAGGAGACTTCCTTTTGCTGTGTGCCAAGTAGTAATGATTCTATGCAGACTTGCAGACAAAGGAAAAAAATAAGCCACATAAAAATACCATATGTGCCAGGCATTTTCTGTGTATTTCCTCAGACATTCGAGGAGCACAATAATAAACTATGTGTTTGGTTTTTGGTCTTTTTTTCCCTTTGAAAAGCAAATTAAGTTTTGTGAAGGGGGAAAAATAGTTTCCTTAGCTTCAGATAAAAGGGAATATTTCAGCTGCTGGGTTGGACGTTTCTGCAGCTCGGACAAAAGCGAGGTCAGGACACCAGCAGTCACAAATGGAGCAGCATATGGCCGGTCAGCCCGGCCCTGCCAGCGCATTGTACTCCTCCAGCAGATATGTGGGGCACGGAGCAGGGGGAGCAGCTCCACTGAAAAATGATACAGAGGTGATATTAAAAGGCCCTGAAAAATGGCAGGAGCTGCAGGCTGGGCCGTGGTTACCTACAGGGAACGAGCTGTGCCTTTGGAGCAGAGCTCCAGCTCCGTCCTGGACACCTGCTCCCGCAGCCAAGCCTTTGTGTGGCCGGGAGCATCTGCAAGGTCACAGGGACCAGGCAGCTTCAGGGAAGGGGCTTTGCTGTTCCTGGTAAAAGCCCTTTCCAAATGGAGGGTGAGCTTTTAGGGAGTGTGATTGAAATGCTCACCAATGTTATAGCTTCCTTCAGAAGGGCTGTGTTCTTTGGAAGAAAATGCTGTTTGTTTTCCCCAGTTTCAGATATATCAGAAGCTATATATGGAAACAGAGCTACTTTTCCCTTTCACTTTTGGATATTTCTGGAAAAAGGGGATGTAGTTTTCAGTGAAAGGCAGGATAACCTGTGGGGATGTAGTTTTCAGTGAAAAGCAGGATAACCTGTCTGCTTCTTCTTTCCCTCTTCAATAAAAGAGAGTAAAAATTAGAAAGCTTTTAATAACTTGAAGCTGAATACACATGGATGCTTTCTTCTAGGATAATTTTTATTACACTATGTTCTCAATGGTTTATTGTCTTCTGAAATTTCTCGAGGAACGTTTAAGAAATCAGCTGTCTTGGAAAGGACAAGAATAGGCCACTTCTGTGAAGATTCACAGTGTTCTTGTGGAGATTGTTTGAGGTGATGCATCATCATAACAGAGGGGACATTTTAATAAATAGTAAATAAGGGATTATGATGACTATTGTACTTAAAAGGTGCAAGCACACACAGTTTGTGGTGGTTGGGAGTGGGGCTGTGGCCCAGCATCATCCCTAATGGGCTACAGCTGTGAGCAGCAGGTGAAAGCAACGAGCCATGGAGTGCCCAGGGGCACTGACCAACCACCACAGGGAACAGAGGGCACACAGGTGCCGTGCATCAACAATCAGAGGTATTAAAGGTTGGGCTAAAGAACAAGAGGAGCAGATGCTTGCAGCCTTCTGAAGTGGTAGGATGTTACTCTGCATGGGCCAATGCCTGAAGCCTTCTGAAGAGGCAAGGTGTTACTCTGTTTGGGTTGAAGCTTTCTGAAATTGTGTGATGTTGTTCTGTGTATTGTGGCTGTCTCAGCTGTGGTATATGCTGTGACAAAAAGGAATTGTGCCTTTATTGAGAATTTTTATTGTTGTTGTAAAGGTAAAAGAAGAGGTTTTCCTACTTTGCAATCAGGTTGTTTGGACTAGGATGATAATGAAATAACATTTAATGGAAGCAAGTAGGGCATTAATTATGTGAAAAGCATGTGAATGAAGATCTGTTTTCTGCAGATAATTGAGGAGACTTGAGTCACTTTTGGCCTGCAGACACACCATCATTCATATCCTTTGAATCTTTTATTTGAGATGAGCTATAATGGACTTGGAATCTAGAGAGTCTTTCTCTCATTGCTGAGGCATCTGTCATGTTGTGCCGTGCTACTTCATGTTGCTCTGATGACATGGCAGAAGATAACAGCACCATGCAAAGCTGAGCGTGATAAATACAACATGGCATGCCCAAAACAATACTTGCTTTTAGTAGATCAGTTATCCTTTAAAAGCTAGTATTTAGGTTTGTCCTTAGACAATTCAATAGCTCCCATCTCTGGTAGGAATGGTGTCAACCTGAGTTACTGTTTGTGATGAGCAGCGCTGATGGGACGTGATGGCATGAAAAGGATGAAAGAGCAGCAGGCTGCGGGTGCAGGTCCCAGAGCTCACTGCTGAGTACCTGGTCAGGGCCAGGTTCACGGGGCTGGGCATGGCAGCAGTGTGAGAAGGAGTCAAACAGGATCTGTCACAGGCCAGCTGGCCTCCCTGACAGCCTCTGCCCACCACAGCGCTTTGGGTTTAACTTCTCCTTTTACAGAGGTCACCAACAGAGTGCCTGCGTTAAGGCAGTGAAAGAAGAAGGAAAGAAAAAGCAATTCCCCAAAAATATGGAAAAATCATGTGAACTGGTTAAAGGAGAAACTGAAATCAAATTGTTAAAACCCAAAGTTTGATGTAGATCTTGCCCATGCAAACTGCATTGGTGTGATCTGACAGGGCCCCAGGGAGAAGCCAGCTCAGCCCCCTGGGAGAGACAAGGTCAGAGGGCATCCAAAAGTCAAAAGTGGGGTGCATCCTGAACCTCCAGAGTTACTTCCTCTTCACAGAGGAATGTTTTCAAAACTGTTTATTCTTATACATGAAAATCAGAAATCTAGGCTGGAAGAATTTGTGGTATTTGACAGCATTTTTTCTCTTCTCCCTCGCTCTCACTTGCACTCTTCCCTTGCTGGTTTTTATATGCCCTGTGCATACTGCTGTCTGTTCTTCATAGTAATTATTTTCAGTGATTCAAAACACTTATTAACTTAGTTAAAAAAAATTGGCATATTTCTCAGAGCCCCTGTTGAGGTTAGAGGAAGAAAAAGAAGGTTAAATCAGGTACTGAGCATCCACGGTGCACAGTATTAATAGCTTATTTATTACTTCACAGGCATTAAGCATTTTTATTCAGAAGTATTGAATAAGCAGAAAGTAATCTACATAGGAAACAGCTAAAATGTCAGGCTGCAAATTAGTTTGTTTAGGCAGCAAGCACTGAGGGCTGCAGAGTTGCCCTCTCGTGTGCTGTCATGCTCTGTGTCACAGGCAGTGACCCCGCCTTCAAATCACAGCCATGAGCGGGCTGAACTTGGTTTTTAACCCGGGCACGGTTCACCAGGAGTTATTTACATTGCTGGCTGCAGGACTGATCCCGTGGTGCTGCTCAGGGTGTCACATGGCTGCCTGCTGGTGCCCTGCACAGCCTGCAACCCACCCCAGAGCTGTGAGCCTCCTCCTCTGCCATCCCAGAGAATCCCCCTCTGCCTGCACCAGGAGGCTGCTGCAGCCCCCAGATGGGTGCATGCATAGCCTGGTTTTATTTTAGCTCATGGGTCTTTAGCTGCTATAGCCTGACTCTGTCCACAGGCTCCAGACTGTCTTGCCAGGCTTTGTGGTGATATCTCAGACAATTCAGGGTTGCAGCCACATAAAGGTTACTCCTGCTGTGAGAAAGGATGGTGGAGAGGTTGCACTGGGTGCACCCTGCTCCTCCTGATCCCTTGCCAGGATGGTGGAGAGGTTGCACTGGGTGCACTCTGCTCCTCCTGATCCTTTGCCAAAGTCCATTTTGTGTTGCTGTGTCGAGTGTGTTTGAGCAAGCTCGTGGAGAGAGTTCTGTTCTGGGGGTGACAGGGAAGGGGGTAGCCCATCTTCCAGGCTGGCCTCTTGCTGTGCATCCGATCAGCCCTGAGATCTCTGTTTAGGCTGCCAACACAAAGATCAGTTAGTCCCTGCCATGCAGGATACCCTGAGGAGCAGCCCAGTGCCCCACAAACCAGTCTGGCCCTGCAGAGCATTTCCTGTCTGCCACCAAGGAGTCACCAAAGAGATGCCCCTGTCACCAGCACGCAGCTGAGATGGATGTGGAGCCATGACCCAGATGTGTAGGACTCTGTCCCATAATTAGTCCTCCAAACCAAGCAGCTGCTGGGCCATTGCTTTTCACCTGCTCTCACCCTGATCTCACACGGTGCTGCTTGAATCATTTCTCTGAAAATTCCCCGAGTGACGCAGAAATCTGTGGCAACTGTACCTGTCCCTGCATGCTCAGTGCCAGCTGCAGGCAGGCCCCACAGCTTCCCCTCTTCATCTTTTCTGCTCTTCATCACTTAGGAAGGGAGGGCAGGGAGAGCTCGGGGATTTAGGGCACAGGAGGAGTACATGGGGATCTCACATACCTGAGAGATTTCCTCTGTATAGGATTTTGATTTTTAGTAGTGCAAGCCTATTGTAAAGGGACCTCATCCCTCAAAAAAAACCAACCCAAAACAAACACCAAAGTATTTTTTCCCTCTGAATCTTCTGACAGCATTGTAAATTGCTGAAGGAAGGGTTGAGAAAATCAATCTTCATTTGGGAAGGGCTTTTTCTCCTAGCGTGCTTTTTCCACAGAATCTCCCTTTCCAGATTCCTCATTGCTTGCCAGGAGCAGTAGCCACAAATCCAATACTGAATGGGAGCAAGAAAGGCCATAGAAGGGGAAAGTTGTAATTGAAGAAATAGAGCAGCATGTTTTTGTTTCTGTTTTTTTCTCCCCTTAGATAAACTCCCTTTCATAAAACCTATAGGCCCGCAGAAATAAACATTTTTTTCCATTGGAATTTTGCTTTAGCAAAGTTTGTTCTAAAAAGTACAGAAGAACAAAACAAGCCTGTTTCCTTGCTGCTAAACATGTTTGCCCAACCTCAGAGCTTCACTAATAACTCTGTTTCTTAGCACTAGACATCATAGCAGCTATTCTGCAGTGTACAGTGCTGCAGTGGGCTGGTTTGTTTGTTTGTTTCTGAGTGATTTCCAGGCATCTGAGGATACCACGCTGGGTTAAGGCAAGCAAGATGCTTTTAACCTTCATGCACAGATTGAAAAAAGCTGGCTGCTCTAAATGAGCTACATGTAAATCCAAGGACTAATATGAATGGAAATCCTGGCTTCTTTATCTGACTTGAGTTGAAAAATACCATTTAAGGGACTCAGAAAAATATCTTTTCCTCTTGGACAACACCCAGCTGAATGGGAGACACAAGGGAAAGAAAGGCAGGCTAAATTCTGCAATAAAACATAGCACTCTTTCCATCCTCTCTGTTCCTCTTTTCTTTTTAGTGCGGCTAAGTATTTTCCCCCTGTTTATCATCACATCAGTGGAGGGCTTTGTGTAGTGCGACAGCACGTAATTCAAGGAGGCAAGCAGCATTCTTTAAAGCTGTGTGTTTTCCCAGATTCAACATTACTGTGTGCCAGACAGCAGGTCTGCACCTTCTGCTGCTCTAATGAGCTTTGAGAGGAGCGGGCAGACAGAGCAGAGCGTGGCTCTCCACCTGAATCCTCCCTACGTCATTTGCCAGATCCGCGTTTGTGCGAGCCCGGTGTCCATGAGAGCTCTCCATCCTGAGATGTGGGAGTGTGGGTGTTAATAAAAATGAAGGGGTTTAAAAATAAAAGAGAGAGAAAAAAATCCCCCGCTTCTGGCCAAGCTGCACTCTAGGTGTGCGCCGTAGGGATGATGCAGGAGGTTTGCAGTGGTTGTTGGATGGTTTGAGAACTGCAGATCCAGACTAAAGGAAAAAAAATATCAAATTTTCTCCACTTTATACCTTTGGCAAATAATTTCACATCTTCTCCTGTTACTAAATATAGTAATAAAGATTAAGATTTAAAGATTTAAGAGCTGATGGTAGGAGCATATGAAGTAGAATGTTGTGGGAGGTTAAAGAAGTCTTCTGAAGTCCAATTTCCCGGATGACTTTCCTCTCACAAAAACTTGGTTACCTTTTAAATAATCCCCTTCAGGATGTGTTTGCTGATTGCTAGCTGCCATCTCTCGGTGCTCCCGGGGCTGGCAGGCGCCAGTGCTGTGCCTGGTGCCCTGGGGCACTATCCCAGCCCCCTCCCACCCCCTCTCCTGACAGCGGTGCTTCCCCTCCTCTCCTGCTGCTTTAGAAGGACAACCAAGTATTGCAAGGGCTGAAATCCCTATCTCGCTCTGAACTGGCTGATTTCCTTTGCCTTTTGATAATTAATTAATTAGGAAAAGGTTAATTCTGCACCTTCCAGTACTTTTTCTCCAATAGTATTCAGACCATGGTTATTTTTCCTTTCCCCTCTGTCTCTCCTGTAAGAGTGGCTTTTTGGGATTACTCCATTTCTGGTCTTGACATTTTTTTCTGTTGCCTTGCACATCTCTATTTAACAGCATATTACCCATGTCACTTCATGTGAAATCCATGTAATTATTTTTTGGGTTTGAAAGGTTTTTGCTTTCAAAGGGCAAACACTTTTCAGCAGTCTTTCCAGGTGCATTAAGATAGGTGGGAACTTCCAAACACAGTGGGAGGAGAAGTTTCTCCATCAGCGGTGTCTAGAAGTGCTAGCTGGTGTCCCTTGACACTTTCTTTGTGGAAGATGATGGTTGTCTGCAGAGGCTTTTCAGCAGCTAATTTTAAAAGCATCTTAAATAAATCTCTCCTTTAGTTACAAAGAGAGAATACCAGGTAGGGACAAAATGTTTACAATCCATTGTGTGTGCCCTTCTAGAAAAATTCAAGGTAAGAAAACAAAGTTTGAGAAAATGTGAAGGCCTTTTTCAAAATATTTTTTTCTGGATTCAGGGTTTTCTTTCCTCATTAAAAGTATTCATCAAATTCAGCATGATGTCACCAGTTGACCAGATCAGTGTCAGGTGTCACCAAAGGCTATTTGTGTCCCCAGATTCTGCTGGGTGTGGCCCAGCAAAACCAGGGGCAGTGATGTGTCCTTCCTTGGCAAATCCTTGCCCTCTGTGCCAGTGTTATTAATTTTCTCTGTGCCAGCAGCATGGGGAGCAGCGTGGTGCAGGCAGTGAGTGGTGCTCAGTCAGGGCAGGACACCCAATCCTGGCTGGTGGCCAGAGCATCGTTGCAGTCACAAAAGATCTTCTGACAGATCTGCTCTTTGTGAGCAAATATGACTGCAAAACGTGCCACAGACAGGGGGAAAAATCCATGTTTGAGGCTCCTGGTGGGATCAGAGGTTTCACATAGGAGGGCAGGTCTCAGTCTGGTGAGGGGCAGTGCTGTGTAACGCTGTTGGATTTGCTGCTTCTCTCTGCTATGATTGGCATATTTTGTCATCAGGATATGTTGATATGGCCCAGGATAAAACTTCATCTAGGAACACTTAACACGTACATAGAGCAACCAAAGGCATGGGGATGTAGGAGGGCAGGTCAAACCAGTGTGAGGACCGTATGTAGCACTTGTAGGGGCTTTGGGGTTCCAATAACCCACAGGGGGATGAAGTTTCCAGTTGTGTGGGTGAATCTGAAGATGTGGAAGATGTGTAACACAGAGTACCTGTGCAAAATGTGATGTACAAATACATTCTGCATCCATTAGACCAATCTTTAATAATCTCCTGTGTAGAGCACACAACTCTGCCCCAACCCTGCAGTCCCTGGAGCTCACCAGGGTGAGATAAGGACATGGTCAAGAGGTTCCTTCATTTTCTGTCTATTTTTGATAGGAGAGGGTTGGAAGTACTTCAGCTGTGCTGCTGAACTCCTGGGTTTGAGCCTGGTGTTTCTTAGTATTCTGGGGTTTTTTCTTACTTTATCCAAGTAATAATTATGGCAACATCAATATACATCAATTTAACACCAAGCAAACCTGTTCCATTTGTGAAGACCTGGGAGAAAGAGAAAGGAAAGATGAGGTCCCCCTTGCTATTCCTGCCCAAAGCACGGTGAGCCATCCAGTGCAGCATTTGTCCAGCCCAGAGTCCCCAGGCTGCCCTTCCCCAGTGCTGATCCATTGGCATGGATGGAAGAGGCACTGCTGGGAGGGAGCAGCAGTTTGTGTCCATGAGGGCAGCCCTGCTGAGGGACACAGCCTGATCCATTGGTGTGGATGGAAGAGGCACTGCTGGGAGCGAGCAGCAGTTTGTGTCCACAAGGACAGCCCTGTTGAGGGACACAGCGTGCTGAGGGACACAGCCTGATCCATTGGCATGGATGGAAGAGGCACTGCTGGCAGGGAGCAGCAGTTTGTGTCCACCAGGACAGCCCTGTTGAGGGACACAGCCTGATCCATTGGCATGGATGGCAGAGGCACTGGTGGAAGGGAGCAGCAGTTTGTGTCCATCAGGACATCCTTGATGAGGGACACAGCCTTGCTCTGCCTTTCACTGCAGCCAGGGGTGAAGAGCAGGGCTGGCTGCACCTTTGGGGTGCCCTGGTGTGAGGGGCCCTTGGTGTGTTCCTTGTGTGGCCTCTGGCCCAGCAGCTGTGGCTGCCTCAGTAACTGATTGTGCTGGGGTGAGGAAATCTGGCTCCCTGAGGGGGAAATGACATTGATCACTCGCAGCCAGTCTTCTAAGTGGCCCTTGGAACAGCAAATACATTTAAAAACCAGTATTTTTGAAACACCAGCACTGTAGATATTGTATTCTTGCCCTGCCAGGGTCATTTTGAGGAGAGCAGGGCCAAGGCCTCAGGCTGGCCTGCAGGCATGGCTCCATCCCCACATGCTGTCTGTGCAGCACATCCTCAATGTCACTCGCCCTCTTCTGAAGTTACTTTTGCAGTTTTAGGTGTTTTAGGGATTGTTTTTTGACCTTCAGGCTTCCACCTCCAGCACAGGATTTGTCAGCTTCTGAGACATGGGCTGCAGACAGCTCCAGGCTGAAAGGCTGCCCACTTCTCCTTTCTCTCATGCCAGGCTGTCCCTGGGTTGGGGCTGGGCTCCAGCAGCTGCAGCACAGGCAAACCAAGCCATGGCTGGGGCTGGCAGGGACCACAGGGCTCTCCTTGGTGAGCAGGCTCGGTAAGAGCAGCCCTAGAGAAGCCTGAAAGGCAAGGGGACACAACTAACCTCCAGGGGAGTTCATTTATTAAAGTTATTTCCAACCAACTCCACTGCTGCTCTTGCTGAGTGTGGTGCTCCTTCATTAGTGAGTGAATGGCTGGCATTTCATTTTGCCCCTGAACTGGTTTTCCAGACCCCTTCTTGAGAAAGCAGGCAGAATTCAGACAAAAGTGACAGTTTTCTAGATTAAATTACTTCCAACTTCTTCTTTTTTACTTCCTTTAAACCAGAACAGAGTCTCTGAAGGCATCAAAATGGATACTTTTTGCATTTGAAACCATTTGCCCCTATTAACTAACATAAATGTACCTTTAAAAGTCTTGGCTATTACTGATTGAGTATTATCACATATTTCTGGTGAGAATTTGGATTTTGAGTAGGAGAGGGCTTTTTATGCACCCAGAACCTAAAAAATACACACAAACCCCACCACTCAAACTGCGTGTGTTCCTTTGAATATATGTCCCACATTTTCTGCAAGGTCTGTTGTGAGGGCAGCAGTAGCCAGAGATTGGCTTCATGCACCACAAATGCCAGGAAATCAATTTAGGGCAGCCAAATATTTCCTTTTTCCTTGGAAAGTGGACATGTTTTCCTTCCTATCCCTGGAGAGCACAGAGCCAAGAGAGGGTGAGCAAACTGCTGAGCTGGGCTGCAGGGCAGGGGCTGGACCTGCAGTCCTGGGAGCCTGGGGTCTGATGGGATTAGCCTGCTTATCTGCTTTTCTGCCTTTCAGTTGGGATTTAGTTAAGAATTTCCTGCATCTGCATCAGCAAGGAGAAATGGCTGTTCCTGGGATTTGGAAAGGTCAGCAGCAGGCCAAAGATATTTAAGCACGGAGTTTGAGACTTTCAAGGTGTTGGGAGTGCATAGGCTGGAGCCAAATCCTAAAAGTAGATCCTTGGCATGAGGAAAGGGCTGGAGGGCTGTGTCTGGGTGCATGTGTGAGCAGCAGGAGGTGTTCCCACTCCTTTTTGGGCTGGCTGTTCGTCCTTCCACACCAAACCTACAGCAAGGGCTCGGGTCTCACTGGGTGTGTGGAATTTGGGACACCATCCTCCCCCTGCTGCAAAACCCATGAATTTTCCCTGACTTTTCCCACCCCAAAACTCTGCTTTTCCCACCAGCCATCATCTAGAAGGTGCCTGCTTTGGAGAGTTCCTGCTCTGCAGGCAGAAAAAGCTCCTCAGATTAATGGTCTGCCTAAGAGCTGAGGAGAAAAAAAAAAAAAGAGAAATAATTTTAAATATCACATTAAAATTCCACTCCACATCTGAAAGGATCCATTAAAACTTTTATAGAGCTTTTTACATTTGTTTCCCCTCTTTTACATTTTGTTCTGATTCAGGCACTTCTCTCTTATAGTTCTCCTATGCAATAAACATTTTTGCCTTGGTTGGCTCTGCTCTGAGAGGGACTATTTTGGGTGCAGAGGAAAACGTGGCACTTGTGATAGAATAGAGTTTTTATTTCCAAAATCACCATTTGCAGGCATCCAGCCTGGGCAGGAGCCTTGGGCTTGCCCCCTGGAGGTGTTCCTGCATGATTTTTCTTAAAAATGTAATTTTTTTAGGGATTTTGAGAATGCACCCAGGCTTCACCCTCTGGTTCTTCTCTTTGTTAGAAGGAAAGGTTTCTAAGGTCCAGCAGAAATCCCTGAAAATACTTCATGGCCTCTGAGGAGTCTGGTCTAGCTGAGGATGTTCCTGCTAGGGGGAGGAGGGGTCATTACAGGGGGGAGTCATCACCTTGCTGACCTTTAACAGGTCCCTTCCAACTCAAACCTTGCTGTGATTCTGTCATTGGGCTGTGGGCAAAAAAAATAGAACTTTCAGCTGTTTAACCTTTGTCATTACTGTTAAAAATATTTAAATCTGTAAGTGCTGGAGGGGCAAGGACACAGGCCCTGCTGTCTGCAGGGGAAGCCAGGAGCTGCAGGATGTGTCCTGCACCCTGTCCCCTCCATGAGGCTGGGAATGCTCACTCCCCATCCCAGCTGCCTGCTCCTCTCCTGAGCCTGCTCCTCATGCCCAGGGTGCTCAGGAGCTGCTGCTGTCAGTGCTGCTTGGGAAATCATTCTAGAGCCTCACATTCAGACTGAACTCGGGTGTCCCCACAGGGAAATTGTCCCCACAGGGCAAAGCCAGCCCCTTCCCAGGTCAGTCACAAACTACCCAAGGGAGCACAAGTTCTGCCCTTTCCTTGCCTTTTGCTCCTTCTCCTGTGTCCCTGACATTGCAGATCCTGCCAGATGGAATCCCACGGCCTGCTTACCTGTGCTTCCTGACTGGGGGATGTGACAGGCTATCATTTAATCCTTCATCTTGTCCTCTCACACAGATAATGCATTTCTGAACGTTGAGTGCTTGAAGCAAAGCACCCCAGTGCCCTGGGAAGGTGTGGCACCCCTGTGGGCATTTCTCAGGGGCAAGAAGGGTTTGGCCTCAGCCTTGCCAAGCTCCCTGCAGGGCTCCCCTTCTCCCTGTGCTGCCTTGCTGCTGCTTGGGCTTCCCTGCCCCTGCTCTGGCTGCTTGGCACCAGCACACCTGAGCCTTGCAAACCCGGGGCAGACTTCAGGAATGCAAATAATGTTCCCTGTGCATCCAAAGCATGTCTCTAAAAACCTTTCCCTCTTGTTCCTTGTTGCCCTGGAGGATAGTTACTTCAAAGAGCAGCCCTGTTGCCTGGCATTTCAGTTTATCTCATTACCATTGTGTTTGCCAAGCCAGCCAGCTTTGCCAAAAACAGAATCAAGGTTGTTGGCAGCTCTGGCTGGCTCCATCTTCACCCTCTCTGCTGGCAGAGATGCTAATTTCCCCTTGATTGCAAACCCTGCATTCATCTTTTGTGAATAAGCCGTGCCCACAGCCACACCATAATGGCTTTAAAATCCTGCCCTGGGCCCCTGGGCCCCTCTGCTCTGCTCTGCTGCCCAAGGCAGGGCTGATGGAGGCTGCTGGATTATTCACTTGCCACTCCTTTGGCTCAGGGCAGCAGCTGGCTGGCACCCACAGCTGGCAGAGGGCCCAGGGGAGGAGCTGGGGGAGGCACAGCCGTGTGGATGGATGGATGGATGGATGGATGGATGGATGGATGGATGGATGGATGGATGGATGGATGGATGGATGGATGGATGGATGGATGGTGGGTGGTTGCAGGGATGCAGCCACCATTCGAAGGTCGTTTGTCACATCAGGGACTGGTCACAAGAGCAGAGGTGAGAGCTGACACTTTCTGGCTCCAGGGGATTCCCTGGGCTTCAGGAAGACTCAGAACAGCCTCAGGACACCCTCAGGATGGCTCTAATACAATCTGATTTCCCTCTTGCTGTCTTGAGTAGGTTGCAACAAGCTCTGTGTAAATTTTTTAGAAGTCTTGGGTGCAAAATGCTGAGCTGGCAGTGGTGTGGCACAACCTGAGCACTTTGTGCTCCTGCTGGCATTGCCAACATGGTCAGAAAGGGACAGCAGGCTTTGGGATTGCTGCTTAAAGTCAGTTTAATGGCTGAGGATTATTTTATAATTTTTTAACGTCCCTAAAATGAAGCACACCTCAAAAAAAATTAAAATAATTAGCAAATCCTGGATCTATTAACCAGAGGTGAGCAGCACCTGCAGGGATGGGTGAGCTGGGGTGGACAGCCACATCCCTGGGCTTTACACTCCTGTTTAGGATGGGCCTGCCCCAAGTGATGCTCTGGCTGTTGCTAAGCAACAAGTGATGCCTGCTACAGCCAATATTGCCCTGTTGAAGGTGTGTTTGCAAGGAGCAGTCTGCTGTGGGCATGGCATCAGTTTGCAGGTGTATGGATTTGCATTAGTTAGTGGCAATAAACTCTGGCAATGCTTCAGAGTGGAGTTAAAATTGAATACAATGTGGCAGGAGGATCTTGTGCAGCAAAAGCATTCAGCCCTCCCCTTTGTTTAATTGGAACTTAAAGCTGGGATATCTTACTCACCAAGATAAATTAACAGTGAATCAGGTTACAGAATGAATTAACAAATTAAATTGGGTTAGTTGGAAAGTTTAAGAAGGAGGAGCATTTGTGAGCTGCTTGCATTACAAACACAAAGTCTTGAGCTGGAGGGGAAGAAATATATTTCTCACACAGAAATAAATGTGTGACTGTCCCAGAGCTGCTTTGATTCCCAGTCTTAATCAGGAAAACACCGGACCTGCTCTGACCATGAATTAGCACCCACAACAGGGAAGGCTTTTGGCTGCTCATCTTCTTCTGGTTTTGTGACTGGTTGCCAGAGATTTGCAGGGGATAGGGCTCCTCTCATGGGCCACCACAAACTCCCTTTTTCATCTTCCTGAGCTTCTTTTCCTTCCCTTGCTTTGTTCCACCAGCCAGCACCTCACCACCGTGCCAGAGAACTCCCCTGTGCTCCTTCACTCACCCTGGGCTCCTCTGCAGGGCACAGCAAACTCTCATCTGATGGCAGCAGGGAGAAGGGGAACTGGGGCAAAGTATTTTAGCTGTGTTACTTTCAGGTGGTTGCCACATCTTTTCTAATTAAAATAAAATCATCTTAGGACTCCTGAAATGAATATTTGGTATAATGGATTCAGAAAGTGATGAAAATGTTTTCATTAAATAGTGAGAGAGGGAGAGAGACCCTGCAAGGCACAGCATTTTATCTCAACTCTCTAATAACATTAATAAACTCTTTAATCTTTGTCACGTTTATGACTTAATGGCAATCCTTAATGACATGACAGACAAGTTAGGGCTGCCAGGTTCCTTTAACCTATAAGCATTCATATCCTTCCCAGGATTTTGATTAAGTGGAAAATTCCTCTGCGAGGGGCTTTATCCTCCTTGTAGATCCGTGCTCTGAGCTGCCAAGCCCAGGCTTCACTCTGCCCGCCCCAGTGTGTGCCACGAGGTGTGTGTGGTCCCAAGCAGCAGATATGCAGGGGGAAAATAGTATGGATCATGTAATTATGGAGCTGCACAACAAGACAGGCACAGCTGGGGGCTGACTCCAGCCTTGGGATTTTCTTTTTTATTTTTCTCAGCAATCTGGCAGTTTCTAACCATCAAGTTCCTGACTAGAAAAGCTAATTGATATTCCTTTAATGTAAGGTTTCTGCATTTAATACCCTTTATTTATTTTGCTTTGTTTTGTTACTGTTACATCAAAGTGCAGCCTTTCTTCCCTCTGCTGCTGGGGCTTGGACCCAGAACATCCATTTTGGCAGCTGCCACCCCAGTGTTCCCAGCTGGAAGCAGAGGGATGCTCCAGTGGTGGGGTGGGTGCAGAAAAGGGTTGTCAGTGGCAGCTTGGTCCCTCCTGGGGAGCTTTGGCAGGGCTGTGGCAGCTGCATCCCTTCCCCTGAGGCACCTGCAGCGCCCAAACCCAAAGACCTCAATGTGGGACAGGTGTTATTCCATCCAAATTTGGTACACTGTCATCTGCTGCACACACAAGTACCAGCTTGGTGAATTCACTCCTGTAAATGAAAAGCTGGAGCCTCTTTGGTTGCTTCTCAGTCACGTGCCAGCAATAAAATGAAGAATCACCCCTCTTTTATTTGCATAATTTTGATGCTGTCAAAAGGAAGAGACAATACTCATGTAGCATAAGGAGAATTTTTAAATAGAAGCATTACAGTTTAAAACCCTAATAAAGATAAAAGCAAAATAAACACTGGAATTTGAATTTAGAGAATGAGAGAAGAAAGATTAGGCTGAGCTGGTGGAGTAATGAAGGTAGTGGCTGGTAACAATTTTTAATAGCACATTAATGCTGAATTACTTTGAAATTTCTGCAGGAGTCGAGATGACATCCACATAAACACCAAATGAATTCCAAATGATTGGTATTATCATAAAGAGCACCAAATGAATTAATAATGATGGAACACTTAAACTAAAACGTTATCTTCCCTAATCTGTTTTCTCTTTTACGCACTGCGCAATTCATTTTTACCCAACTATGACCCTTTCTTTCATTTGTCTTTTAATTTAAAAACATATATATTTATTTTTGCATGGGTGTTCTGCTCCTGCACTGCTTGAAGTGGGACTTGGACTGGTCCATCGTCACAACAGTTTTGTGTTGGCCTCAGAAAATTTCAGCAATGCATGGGAAGACATCTGGACACGAGCCTTATCGCTGGGAAAATGACTGTGACTAATAAGAACAATAATAATAATAACCATTCCCTCTTGATGGTCCCACATGTGCACAGACCTCAGGGCACCCTCAGCAGCGTTTAATAAGCTAAATGGCTCACTTTACAGAAAGGCAATATGTCTCCCCTCCCATGGAGGAGCCCAGGAGGAGAGGAAGATGAGCTCGCAGCTGAGATCAGTGAGCAGAGGTCTGGGGCTGGTTTTGGGTGTCCCAGAGCCCCAGCCCTGCTGCCTCACACTCTGTGTGTCTCTTTGTGGTGCTCCATGCCCATCCCGTGGGGCTCCTTGGCACAGCCTGGGCAGGCACAGCATCCCAGCATCGCTGCCCGGGGCAGGGCTGGCCCCGGTGCCTCCCCGCGGCCGGGCCGGGTGTGCACGCTGACATATTAGCAGCCAAATGACATTTAGAGAGCACAAGTCTCACTCTCTCCTGCAGGCCAAGTAAATATCATTAGTAATGATATTAAATCTCAAATTGTGCTGCTGCACTATGGCAACCACTCGGCAATTTGCTATTGCAGCTTGTTCCTAACAATTACTTTCATAGACTTTATTTCTTGGAAAACTATTACTGACCATAATCTTCCGCGTGGCATGCTATGAAAAGAAATACTAATAATAATAAATTAATTAAAGGAAAAAAGTCAAGCCAGCTTCCAGAGTGAGGGTGTAATGCTGCCACGAGGCTGGCATGGCAGGTTTTGGATTTTTTAGGAAGTTGGCAGTGCTGGGAGCTGCACAGAGAGCTTGGCAAGGCACAGCTCTTCTGCCTTGTTATTCTTTGTGGCTTTGATGCAGGAAGTGGTGCAGGGAAGTCAGCTGGAGTTATCCATCACACAAATATAATTTTATTTTTCTGTACAAAATGAAGTTTTGGCATGTGCATGTGTATTTATTAGATCTATGAGTATGCAGGCATATCCATGTGTGTGTATAGGGTACGTGTGTGTACACACACACACACACAGGTGCATATATATTTCTCCATAGATGTATTTACACATCCATTTGTACATTTACACATCCCAGGCTCTCCATTTGTACATTTACACACCCCAGGCTGTCCATTTGTCCATTTACACACCCCAGGCTGTCCATACCTGTGTGCACTCACACCCAGAGCCCCTGAGCTCCTGGCAGCTCCTCCCTGCAGCGCTGCTGGCTGTGCCGTGCCCCTGGCAGGCCAATGGCCCCACACACGGGCTGAGCCCCTGTGACAGAAGCAACATATAATTACATTACAAATTAACTTGCAAATGCTGGCGGTGATGTACTCCACAGGAAAAAAATAAAATCATCGGTTTCGTCTTCTCTGGTGTCTTGTAGCCGGTCCCTCCAGCACGCTCTGCATCTGTCAGGATCCCTGCCCTGGGAGCACTAATCATTTTTATTAACCATTAAACAAGAAGATCCTTTTTATTTGAAAATGTAAAACATGCAGGAAGCCCTATCTATAGCCGCTAATTCAGGTCACATTACACGGCAGTGCCTCACCTCTGTGCTCATCCTGCTCCGCCGAAGCAGCGCTGCCGTCGGGGCTGAGCGCCCGCGCCGCATTTCCAGCCCGGATCCCACCCCTAATAATTACACTTTTTTTCCGAGTGACCCCACGTAAACCGAGCCCCTTTTAAAGCTTCTCTTGTGCCAGGTTTATGAGGCGTTCCTGCACTTTCTGAACGTTTTTTGCGGCTTTTCCTCCGGGCAGGGCGGTGATGGCAGCGCGGTCCCGCAGAGCGGGTGGCGCTGGCTCGGTCACCTCCGTGTGCGGGCACTGCGGGGACAGCCCCAGCGCCGGACCGCGGCTCCCGGAGCCCGGAAAATCCAACGGGAGAGGGACTGACCCCAAGATCCCCCCGGGGTGTCCGTGCTCCCCGAACCGAGCGGAACGGGGTCCCGATCTATTGACAAAGCGGCGCTGGCGGTGCCACCTCGTTAGCATTATAGAGCGGATTCCTCTCAAGCTTTTTTTCATTCTGCAGCTTGGCTGCTGCTGCTGTGTGAGACTGCGGAATATTTTACTGCCTTGTGGCTCGCATTCAATACGGCAAATAAAAAGGAAAAAAAAAAAAAAAGCAAAGTTGACAAAAATCCTGCTTTTTTTTTTTCCTTCTTACATGCATCTCTGTTTTTAACAGCCCTCCTGCTGTAACAAAACTGTTAATTAAACTGAAACTAAAATAAATTAAGCTCACCTAATATGACAGGCATTTGAAAGCAAAGCATCAGTGGAAGGGCTGGCAGGGTAGGAGCTGCTGCGTCTGTTCCTTGTGCCCCTTCTTCTTGCAGGTGCCTGCATTGGTGGCACTGTCAGGGTGCAGCATCCCAGGTGCTGTGTGTGTGTGTGGCAAAAAAAAGAGATTTTTGGCTTCCATGTCAGACAGAGCATAGTGTAAGAGGCTCCATCAGCCAGGCCGTGGCCTGTCGAGACCAGAAATACAGCTACAATATTTGTATTATTTATATTTTTAATAATAATAGTTTTAAGTTACTCTAAAAACTTAATGTGTGATTGCCCAGTGTTTCTTCATCTCCCTACAAGTTTAGCTGAGGTTGTTGATTATTCCGGAAAAGCCCCACCAACAACAGCGCTACACCCTCAGCTTGCCTTACAAACCTGTGGGGGCTGCAGCTGCCTGATGAGCAGGGCTGCAGCCTGGCCATGCACCCATAAATTAAAGAAAGGGCCAGGCTGGCCGAGGCACAGCGCTGGCTTTGATGTGCAGTAATGAAGCTCGCTTTTAATTCGGGCTGTAACTTCCACGCCGCCGCAGAAGCGGGAGCTGGGAGAAGCCGCATGCATAATCAGGGGTGAAAGCAAGGATGCGGCTGCGATGTGTCTGATGTTGGATGAGAGGCAAGATAGCCTTTAATCATTTTGTTTTCAAAGAAGCTTTAGAGAGCTCTTTGAAGATGAGGCTTTCTTTGAGGGCTGCTTCTGGAAAAGAGGAGGCGGCGATAGACGGCACGCGCACCCACCTGCCCGCTGGGTTAACCTGGACACGGGACACACCTGGGCATCCCTGCCCTGCACGGCTGGCACAGAGAGCCTCTGCAAAACCAGGGCTGCATGTGCTGGTGACACCCTGATGGAGCAGGAACGCCTCTGTTCTGAGCTCTTAGAACAGGGTGTCCGGCCTCCCTTCATTAATTATAATATTTTTGTAATGATAATGTTCTGTAAATCATGTCGTATTATCTTTGCTGATAATGAACGTCTGATCTGGCTTTAAGGAGAGGCACCATAGTGGTGAGGTGTCCTGTAATGCAGCATTTGGGGTGGGAAAGGAAGGGTGAGGTGTGTGTCACACAGGCCTCCACAACGCCCCAGCACTGCAGGCAGTCAGGATGGTTGCTGCAGGTGAATTCCTTGTGGGCTGGGATCCAGCCCAGCATCCCAAGGCACGAAAGTGTTGTACACATCTGACCACCCCTGGCTGGGGAGGGTGAGAGGCTCTGCTTACAGTATGCTTGGCTTTATTTTGAGGACTGAGGTCGGGATGCTGTTGGGATTAATGCATCATGCACAAAATAAGAACACGGTTTCTTGCTCCAGGAATGTTACAGGCTGTTCCTTAGGGAATGGGTGTGCCAACAGTCCTATTTTTAACTCTTAATTTTACCTTTTATACCTTTCAGTGTGGCTTGTGGTAAAACAACAGCCAGGAAGTAATTGTAGGCTGTTGGGCCATGTGTGTTGCTCCAAAGCCATCACACTGAGTGTGGAATACTGGTATTTTCAGTATTTTTGCACATTTGGTCATTTAGTGTGGTTTTTAAAGTAGATGAATGCTGGTGGTTGAGGTTACTTGCAGTTGTCATTGTGCCATGCAGAGAAAGCCTGTGAAACAGCCCAGACAGATGAATTACTGCCCTCCCCAAGCACTGAGTCTGTCTCCATGGGCATCACAGGCACCTTGCTCTGTGCCCAGGGCTGCTGAAGCGTGCACTGAGAGCAGGACAAACACCACCACATTTTCACCCCTGTGTGTGACTCCAGGTGGAGGAGCTGGGCTCTGCCTGGGTGCATGGCACAATCCTCACAGCCATGGCTTTGCCCATGTGCCCAGCCCACCTCCCTGCATCCTCTGTTCATCTGCACAGACATTGCCACGTCTCGGGTTCTGGTCAGCATGAGGGTCTAACAAACACACATTTTCCAGACCCTTCAGAAAAGTCCACATCTCCAAATTTGCTGTGTTTTGTAGTTTCTGCAAATGTCTTTGGTAGAAATCTCCGTTCCTGTACGTACAACCCCAAGGCACTGTTACTGTCAGACTGTGTGTCCGTGCCAGCGTGCTGAAGGTTAAGTTTGAAAGACCAGAAGAGGTGGGACCTGCCCCATGTGTTAAAAGGAAAATCCCTTTCTCCTCTCTGCCCTCCTGTCTGCATCAGGTATTTGAACACTGGCCTTGCTGGGGAGGTGTGAGGCTTTGTGCCAGCCCTGCAGCTGGGGGTGCAGCTAATGACACCTGGCAAATGCTGTTTGGGGATTAAATGTGCCACTGCTCTGTGAAAGGCAGGCTCATAACGTTGGGAAGTTTGGAGACAGTGTGTCAGACTCCTGTTTGCCCTCCTAAGTGATGCTGTGCTATTTTTGTCCAGGCCAAACTTTGCCTTTTTAAATTAGGTTTATTGCTATAGCTCTATGGCAATGTGTATGTGCTAATGTTGGGTTTTTGTATCTAATGTAAGCAATTGAAATAAACAATCCAGACCTGATATTCCCAGTGTGGGGACTGACACTGACATTTGGAATTGGCTCAAAATACGTGGTTTTGATGCTTGTTAGACTCCAACTCTTTCTCAGGAAGCACAAAGGGAGGGTGTCTGCAGGGTAGGGCTGCGTTTGCCTCTTTCAGCCTGATCCTCAAGCTGCTGCTGAAGTGCTCCTCCTGCAGAGGAGCTTGCTGCCATGGCTCTGTCAGGCTCGGCAACAGAGGGGTCTGAGGAGGGACAGTGTAAAATTCACTTGGGCATGAGTTACAGAGCTTGCAAAGTCTCCGCAGAGGGGGTCCTGTGCCACCAAACCTGTGCTGTGCAGAGCTGCTGTGCCCGGCCTGTGCCCCTTGTCAGACCACCCTGGCTGAGCTGAATGTGGGACACAAAACCCACAAGGACTGGGACAGGGAGGAGCAGTACCCTGCAGTGGGTTTGAGCCTGGAAACGTCCCTGTGGTGCAGCCAGCCAGGTCACATCTGCTCTCAGCCTCTGCTGTGCACTCCTGCCCCACTCTATCACCCTTCCAATCTGAAAACAAGGATCCAGTATTGGAGCTGGGCTGAGGGCTGAGGAGCAGGGGGTGGCTGCATGGCCCCCTCTCCTTCTGCCTTGGCCCAGCCTACAGTTCCAGCGAGCAGAAGGTCCCTGTAGGGCCAGCACCCCAGTGCCAGAGAGCTGCCCTGTGCCATCCTCTGCCCCTCTGCCTGTGCAAGCACCACTCCCACTCCCATCAATCAGCACAGACCAGGTGTCTGGAGGCATCTCTTGCCAATCACCTTTTATTACCTTTAAAAAGCCAAGAAACCCAGAACAAGACAAAAACTGAGACCGTGTGAACATCATGCAATGGATTCACTTTAAAGCAGGCTGGGGTAGGGAGGGGAAGACCAAAGTCATGTTAGAGGAGCAGTACTGCTGCACCCGTGTGTGACGGCCAGGCCGGGTGGGCTGTCACTGCTGGGCTTGGTGGTGGCTGCTGTGAGTGACCAGATGGATGCTGAAGCAGGAAATGGAAACGCACTCATGAGACATCATCCCTGGTAAGCCCAGGTCTGACTCTGACGTGGTGATGGCACTGAGAAATGCTCCTAACTCTTGTCTTGGGCACGTTCTGCCTGGGCAAAGTGTCTCTGGAGAGGAGCAGCACAGTGACTGCTCTTACAGGGCTCCTTAGCTCAGTTCTGCTACTCAGCTCAGGCACTCAGTGCAGAGGATGTTATCCAGCAGCAGTGATGTTACCCCACTCTGCCCTGCAGTCTCACTCTGCTGTATTCAAAATTCACAGCACAAACCAGAGCAGAATTACCTTCTGGAAAGGATGTGCTTTGGAGAGTTTCAGCTATCACAGAAATAACTTTGCATCTTGTCCATCATGTGGATGTGACAAAACACATGCCCTTATTTTCCTGAGGTATAGCCAACATTTGGGTTCATTACATTTAATGGAGTAGGGTCACCCATAAAGTTATTCATAAGGTATTTTCTGAGTGTTTTTCACCTTCTCTTTGAAAAAATAAATTATATCAGCATGTTCACGAGGTGCAAATGGGACTGGCATTTCAGCTGTTATTATGTTATTAACTTTTTTAACCTAATAATTTTCAATCAGGAGTGAGAAGCAATTTTCACTCACTCCAGTGACCAGAGCTGGAGATTCTGCCAAGTGTTCTTGTAGGGTTCACCTTGACAGACACCTAATTCCATCCCAAATGGAAACGTTACCCCCGACACTCTCATTGCGGTTACCGAGAATTTCCATTTCCCCTTCGGTTAGGATTTAATTTAGAAGGCAAAGACTTCCTAAGCTATGGGAGAGTAAAGATAGATGGCATGGGAGAAGAAGGCTGATGAAATGTAGTTGACTCCGGATCTGAAATATTTTATCCCTCCTCAATGTAGGTTAAATTATTCTTCACCTTTCCCACATCCATAATTGTCGCTGATCTTGGACCAACTCAAAACCCTACTACTGAGTTCAGTAGACTCAAAATTGCCACTAGAACTGGAAAAAGAAAAAAAAAGAGACTTGTTAGTGTCCATACACAATATCCCAAGACTATACACAGCTATGAGATACAGCAAATTTAAGAAAGGCAATTTTTTTCTCATCACTGAGTATTTATTATATATAACAAATACATGAAAAAGAAAAAACTATATTGTGTGATATAAATAGTTTATTTACATTACAGAAAAACATCAAGACAATGTATACTATTTCAAATATATCCATACATAATCAAATATAGCTGTAGTACATGTTCTCATTGGTGTAGATTACCACAAATGCAAGGCAACATGTGTAGATCTTGTCTTAATCTTTTGTCTATAATACTGTATTTTGTAGTCCAAGCTCTCTGCAGTTAGTTTTGCCATTGTGGAAACATGCGCTCTTTAAATTAACCTTGTCGATGCTCTTGTTGTGTTGTCTGAACTGTAGTGCCCTGTGTTTTGCTTCTGTCTGTGGATTCTGTTGCTCCTGGGACATTTCCTGGAAAAGAGAGTTGCGAGAATACACAGCTCTTAGCAACACATCTGCTCCAGAGGTGGCGGGGGCAGCAGGGACGCGAGGGCGAGAGCGGCATCCTCCAGCCCTCAATGTGCTTCCTCCTCAGTGAAATGAAACCAGCTGCCACAAAAACCCCCACCACAACCCCCAAACACATACTGTGAACAAAATTATGGCAAGGGAGATGTTTGGATTCCTGAACCCTGGACACTCCTGCTGCATTGCAATGATCCCAAGAGTACCGCATTGTTCAGCTTTAAATAATGGGTTTATTTTGGGCGAGGTGCAGATGGAAGATCCATGGTCCATGGATCCATGGCAAAGATGGTCCCATGCTCACCTGGCCAGCATCCCAGGTCTGTGAAGTGCCTACACAGTGGCTGCAGGGCCTGCCTTTCCAAGCAGCCCCCCTGAGTGTCCCTGGCAATGCTCCATGCTCAGCCCATGAGCCAACAGCCACTGCACTTACAGGTGCCTGCACTGTGCCACGGCTGCTTGGCTTGCTGTGGAAAGCACTTGTGCTGGAAAGCCCCAAGTCTGAAATTCCTTTGGACAGCTGCAGAGGCAAACCCCTCGTGTCTCAGGACCTCCAGTGTTCCTCAGCAAGGGCATGTTTCAACCTTTCACCTGCTGTGGGGATGCTACATTTCTCCCTAATGGAAAGCCAATGGTGTGTTTCTGGTTTTCTCTCATGGAAAGGCACCCTCAGGCAGAAAGCATGGAGAAGTTTAATCCCAGGTGGAGGCCACAGGATGTTCTAATCAGCTGAAAGCCAAAGGTGGTTATGGTAAAAACTGTGGGCAGCTGCACAACAGAGACTGAAACACTCTTGGGGCGCCACGAGAAGAGGCCCCACAAGACTCCAGATGACACTGGCATGGAAAAAAATTCTCTTTGTAGGGGCTGACTTGTTCTTCTGTTATAGGAGGGCTTTCAGCAGCATTAGGTAAAACCCTATGGGTTATGCACTTGGGAGAGCCCACCTCAGGGCAGTGAGAGCTTAAAGCACTTGCCTGCAGCTCTGTGACAATAACTAAGAGCAGAACAGAAATAAAAAAGGTCATTTTTTCCCCCCTGTTGAATGGAATGATGTTATAGTTTTGTGACGTCAACTGAAAGGCTAAACAGGAGCATAAGAACTTAGGAAACATTTTTAAAAATGCTGGAATACAATTATGTAAGTGTCTAGCAAAATATGGGTCAGACTGTCCTGACTTGCTTCACTTCTAAGCCACCAGGACCACCCCCTCATGAGAAGCTGTATGGCTGTGGGCTATATTTTGCCTGGTTCCTTCCTGGGAAGCAGTGAAGTAGGCTGCTCTCATTGCTCCAGGAAAAACCAGGCTGCCTCTCCTGCGCTCTCGGGGGTCAGGGCAGAGCTTTCATTACGGAACTGAGGCAGACTTCAGCCGGTCTGGGATCTCATGACAGACTCATTATTCACTGTGAGCTCCCTGGAAAGGCCATCAGCCTTTGGGAGTGAGTGAGGCAGGGAGCTGCTGTTGGCAAGCACAGGCTGGTTCCCTGAGCATCCCCTGGCCACTGTCCCTGCGCAGCCCCTCCTGCCCAGCCAGGCCTCCTGGGGCTCTGCAGGGACACTTCCACGGGCTGAGACAGCCCCAACAGCACCCAGGGCTCCTCCCTGAGCCCCCAGCATCTGGATTTACAGCCCTGCTTTGCCCCAGCACTCTGCCATTTAATGTAGGGTTAGGGAACCAGGGCACAGTGGGCCCAACCAGACTGATTTTCTATGAAATGTGGAGTGGCCAGGGGGCTGGGGGATGATGAGGATGGTCAGCAATCCCAGGGGATGCAGCTGTGCATGGTGGATATCAACTGCTCCAGCTAGAAGCAAGGAGATGAACATCTCATGGGTACTTTCCCCAAACCAACACTGACAGTATCTATATCGTTGCTTCAAGCTCGAGAGAAATCAATTCAAATGTAGAGATTACTCCAATTAAGATGATGAAAAAGCATCTTTGAACCAAAAATGCCCATGTTTCAATTGTGCATTACCTATGGCTGGGAGCTTGAGAAGGCCCCAGGCTGCTTACACACAATGCTACAGCATTTACAGGTGGGTTGTGTCTGAAGTGCAGCAGGGGTTCTTAAGGGGAACACTGGTGTTTAACCAGCTTTTGAGACTTAATCATCTGCTAAAACCGAGTGATAGGTTTTCCTTGGTTCTTAACTCTTTAATCAAAAGTCCTTTGTAGTGCACTGTGTGGGGGGTACATTCATTTATGAGCACAGCAGTTCCATCGATGTAAACCAAGTACTGGAGCACAGGCTGCCCTCCCTCCCGCCACTGAAGCTTTGCTCCCGAGCTCGAGTTACTCACAATGTGATTCATAGCAGGTAAAACACGTTATGCATTCATTTTTAATCAAGTTATTTCTTCACATAAATAAGCTGCTGTGACTAAACATTAGGGAAGCACTAAAAATGCAAAGCTGTAAAGAAAACTGCTGAGAATCATTATGACACTAGGCCATACCTATATTATTTGCCATCCTCCTTCACTTTAATCACTGCTTCTTATTTTGCTTTATCTCTAAGCTAAAAGTCCTTGGGCAGACTGTGCCTTGCTGTGCCTCTTGGCCTTTGGTTCCCTACTCTTCCACTTCAGAAACTTATTCCCACTGCTGGCACTAGTGATGAGTAGCCAAGCACCAAGTCACTTAAACCCCAGTCATCATCACTTCTGTGGTTGTATTTTCAGCTGAGTCCATCCTCTGACTCTGCTGGTTGTGTGGCTACAGAAATGGTAATGGTGCCAACTTGGAGGGCCAAGTGCCCAGGAGGCAGAGGAAGGGGCAGGGGCAAACCTCAGCTGTCAGCATCCTGTTTATTCAGATTAAAGCGTCTGTGCAACAATAGCCCCAAAAATAGCCAGGACTTGCTGAGAGCCTTCCAGCAACAGTGGACACCCCCAGAGATTTGCACCACTGTACAGGTAAAATTTTAAGAGCAACACCAGTAATGATAGCTGGAAGATTACAGTGGTAGTTTTGAGAGGCTCACATGGATGCAGTGCACCAAACTCGCTTGTTAATTAATTAGCTGAAGTTGCACTGAAATGAGCAGCAAAGAATTTGGCTGCAATGCCCTCTGAGTGAAGTTTCCCTTCTTTCTCCCAGGAGCCTGGCAAGGTGGTTTCAGTACTTTCAAGAATTCAGGGTGTGGAGTTCAAACCAGGACAGTCAGGTTCTCCAAAGCAGAGAACTTCAAAAACTCAATTGCTCATGCATATGCTGCCACAACGCTCTCTTGTCACGTGCATTTCTCTTAGGCCACTTAAGAGCACAGCTCTGCAAATGTATCTCAAATCATTATGCTGGGATGGAGCATGCTCTGCAGTAATTACATGCATTACAGAGAAGAGTCAAAAGATCATAAATTGACTTGGTTACAAAGTGTGGGGGGAAAGGTACTGTCTCTGTATGAAAACAGTGTGACAGATAATTTGCATTACAGTACCAGATCACTCAGAGCTCCCTGTCTTCATTCTTCAATATGAAGTACTTTGCTCACTGCATCAAGGTGACAAAACTAGACTCACTTGACAAAACAATGCACATTTATTCCATTATCAGTTAATACACTACTTTCTTTCTCTCACTACACGCTGTATTTTTGGTTGTTTGAATTACCTCTGTGAACACCACCTCCTGTAATCTACTGCCTCATTTGGTAGTTGCCATTCAGGTGATGAACTCTGGCTAAAAAAGGTTTTGTTTTGTGCCTTTAGGCCAGAGAAGGATTTATGAATTTTTTTTATTCTTTTCTTGGAACAAATGCTCTACACTTGTCTTCCAGCCAGGTAGCGCAACATGGGGACTGAAATAGAGATTTTATTATATATGGAGGTATGATACCTGACTTTTTTTTTAATTTTAAAAAGAAAATAATTTTTAAAAGAGGGAATTTATCAGTGCTGCTAGCTGAATTACTTTAACCTTGTGATTTCTAGGAGAAGCCTGTAGATGTTTGACCTTCAGAACTTACCCCAAACCCTCCCAGAGACAGTAACACAGTCAAGTGGGGGAGTAGAGCAGCACATGGAGGGGAAGGATTGCATTTACCCCTCTCATTCTGAACTACCCTGGGGCTTTTTCCATTCACACAACCCTCTGCTCCTCACTAAAGAAAAAACCCTGAGTACATCATATATGGAAGACCCTAAAACATGTGCAGTGCCTTTGAACATGCACTCAAGCCTAATGAAATCATTTAATCAGTGGGGCTGCAAACAGGCTTAAAAGTCTGTATGCTTTGCCTGATTAGGACTAAGGGAATGGGCCCTTAAGGAAACCAGATGGAGATATGATTAGTTTTATTAAGTGTTGATCCAGCTGCTGTATTTATATTTCCCCTGTTTGTATGAGCAATATTTGTCCAAGCATCTGAATACAAAATAGAGAACTTCACTTGCTGTAGGCACCGTTGCTACCTAAGTTTGATTAAGATGGAAGTAAAAAATCAGTCATAATAACGAAGGAGCATTTGCTGGCTGGACCAGATGATATCTTCTGTTTGTTGGTGAATTAAATAGCATTTGTTATCAGTAGTGTCACTGCAGAAATCAGTATAATCAGCGCACATTGCAGGAAAAACAAATGTATTTTCTCTTTCTACTGTAAAATACCAGAGATACTGACCTTGTAATACAAAGGACTACAACACAGATGATAGCAATCTGGATGGTTCCAATCACAGCTGCTATTAAGACATACTGAAATCGTACTGGACCTGGAACCACATATAAAACGCTGTAGTCCTTTTTTTCACAGTGTTGTCCAGTATAGCCGGCATCACATCTGAAATAAAACATATTTGTTCCTCATTATACCTGCTGCTTTCAAAGAATACTGGAAAAATTGTATGTGGAAAAAAAAATTAGTGGCTGAAGCATAAGCTTATGTGTCGGATTTTTTTTTTTTTTGCAGAATGGACTCCCACAGAGAGAGTATCAGTGAGTGCTCAACCTCTCAGAGGGAAGACTTGTGGTCCGCAGTGTCACCAAGGTCTGTGAGAGTGAACAACACTGTGAGAGTGCCAGGAGGGGCCCAGGGGACCAAGACATGACTGGCTTCAAGTGGAACTACTTGCACGTTGTGATGAGAACCCATTTAGTTCCTTGCACAACATACTTTAGATTTCTCCTTTTCTTTGGGGAGATGGGGGAGGGTGAAAAGCCATCGAGCTGTGGTTCCTTATGCAGATTACCCCTAAGGAGGTGATAAGCAATCATCCAGGCTCCATATGAAATGTGATTAGATGTTCCTGAAAGTGGATACATCATTTACATTTCGTCTGGTTGCTATAAAAAACCCCTTTATTGATGCTGCAGCCATCCACCCCGATGCTGCCTGCTGCACTGCTCACCAGCTCCCCTCCTGCAGCCTGACATCTCCACTCTGCTCTGTGATTTTGCTTTTACAGTTCTAGCTCTTGCCCTGTTTCCCCTTAATTGCCCAAGCAAGATGTGAAAATCCAGGTCAATGGCAGCAGCAACTGTCAGGGACTGAGACAGATGGCTTGGGCTCCTCTCAGGTGTGTTAGTGGAGCACTAACCCTGATGGGTTAAGCCTTGTGCTTCCTTGCTTTTCCTCCCCTGCATTCCCACAGCTGCCAGCACCTTGAGGAAATGACATTTTTCAGCTGAATGGAGCACCTAAAACGCAGAAGCTGCAAAGAGCAAAATGTGTCCTGGCTGTTTGTGTGAGCTGGGAGAAGCTGGTTTGAGGTTCTGCCCCAGGGAGAGTCTGGTGTGTATCTTTGTGCTCCCATTCCAGTGTCCCAGGAAAATGGTGCTTCATGTGTAACAGTCCCTTTCCAGCCACCTGGCCACTGGGTGCACTTGAGAAGCAATATCTGCCCCTGTGCAGGGAGGCATTCACTGCAGGAGCACCACAGTGCTTTCACTATATTCCTCCTCCCTGCCCAAACATCCTCCAAAATGCCCTCCTGCTGAAGCCAGCTGCCCCACGAGCACCACTCCTGCCCCAGCAGGGACACACACTGGTGGCACTCCTCTCCCTCAGGCTCAGGAGGGCCTGTGAGGGCTGAGTGCTCTGTGAAGGGCTGTTAAAAACACATCTAAATATAACTGAAGGTTACTAGATGGCTTTACAGTCAATTAACATTGTTCATAACTCAATACACTTTTGGGACTTTGTTGAATAATTTAAGTCTGATGGATTTAGTAGCACAAAGGGCCATGGTTGCCATTATTTTCCATAGCTGATCCAGATTAAGTGTTTCTGTAAATCAGTATTTCCATGTGTGTAGCCTTCCCTTGCTGGTAGGAGAAGGGTTACCTGCAGGACGGTTCCAGCATGTTTGTGGAGTGCTCACACTTGCCATGCATGCAGAATCCATTGTAATGCTCTGGACAAGGGATGTAGATCCCTCTTGCACTTTCTTCCAGTTTATTTGCATTCTCTGTGAACACAGGTGAAGGAGAAAGTTAACCTGAGCATGTAGGATAAGGTGAAGTGATGGAAAGAACTCAACATATGAGAGGAAGGAAAAGAAAAAAAAGAGAGAGCAAGATGTGAAAGATGTTGTTCACACAAAGCAAGAGCAAGGGTTTGCCCCTTCAAACAGGTTGGCTGATTTTGCCCCTTCAAACAGGTTGGTGAGATTTGCAAGGGTTTATCTCACTCCTTTCTAATTCCTGTTAAGTTACAGCAAACGAGACACCTGAGAAAATAACGTGACTATTCAAAATCTGATGACAGAATAGCACATGCAAAATACCTGATTATTTCTGTTTTACTTTATAGACTGTCTCCTCAAACCGAGACAAGGTTGGGAAAGAGAATCTGGACATTTGCATGTAATACACATTATACATTTCTTAATTCCAGAGAACATGTACAGAAAGACCATTTTATGGCTGAAGCAGAGCAAGAGTCCAGAGCTGAAGTTTATCATCAGTGCTGCACACCCATGCCCTAAAGCCCAGTGGCCTCCTCCACATCCCACAGCACCCAGCACTTTAAACTACTCTGATATTCTGAGCCTACTTCTGCAGCACTTAAAGAGTCACTGAGACTGCAAATCCCGGGAAATCCCTTCATGCAGCCAGGAAAATGAAGGCTTCATTTAGTTTTGAAGCAAGTATGTGTTCAACTTCACAGGCTGGAACACAGAGTGTCACCACCATGAACTCACATGAATTTTGTGGGCCACCAAGGTATTAATTAATCTGGGTAACTTTGCCAAATTCTTCCATTTAACCAATGCTAACATTCCTTTTTCTGTGATAGTGTCTTCTAGCCATGATTAATTAAAAACAGAAGAATAAATCTCATGATGGATGTCTGAGGAAATGTAGCTTGCACGCAAATAAGTTGAAGCCTTTTTATCTTCCAAAGGAAGTCCCTGAGTGTTATAAAACAATTGCAATTTGTGTTCTGCCTCCAAGCCAGTCATGCCAGCAGCAGGCATGCTTAGGTATTATCCCACCTCTGGGAAAAGTGTGTGCAGCAGATCCAGGATCCAGATTTTCATAATGAATTTCTTTTCTGTCGCTGCTGTCCAAGGAGAGTTGTAAGAGTCTCTAACCACTTGCACAAATAAAGTTGGTTATATTGTCCTTATGTGGAAACAGGCAAGGAGCAGCTCCCAGCAAATGCGAATGACAGGCAACCTCTGTGTCCCTGCTGACAGCATTAGCTTCTCTCTCATCCTTAGGATTTTCAGGACCTCTGCACTCTGGACCATAAGTGCATCTCTTCAAAGGCACATATGCTGAACACAAGCCCAGTTCTGTCCTGGAAATCCCCTCAGACAGAATAAATGTGTGTGATGTGTCAGCTATCAAGGGACTTGCCCATGGCACACACAGAGATGTCAATGTGCTCAGGGCTTGTGGGACTCCTTACCCATGTAATGATCACTTATGCACTGTGCCTGTTGGGTTCTGGGTGTGCTTGACCTCTGCTATGGCCCACATTCAATCTATTTCTGTCCAGGAAACTGCAGCATGAACTATGGGATCCTTATTAATACACTTTTATTTTCCATGGTGGAAAACATAATGCCATTTCCTTCAAATCCTCCATTACTAGAGGAAGTTTGCTTCCTCTCTGAAGGAGACTGCTCTGTGTGCACATGCATATTTGTGTGTATCTCTGATTGTTCCTTCTCAGGTATTGAGGTACCTCTGCCATGTCTGTGCACCCCACTCAGTGCACGAATCCCTCCTCTCTCAGATCAGCCAGCAGTGTGATTAAAATGGTATGAAATCCTTTGGTTTAATTTTTGTTTTTAAAAGCTCACTCCAAGATGGGAGGAAATTTTAACTTCCAGGACAGACTCACCTGGGACTTGAAAGGGGGACCAGGACCTATGTGGACGTGCAGATGCCCTCACTGTGTGTAGGCTGTAGGGCTGGCAATCATGAGGGCAGAAATCCACATGTTGTTTTCTTTAACAAGGTCTTTAGCACACTTTAAAGTAAATACAGGATCATGCAGAACTTGTAATTACACCTCTAAACATAATGTTGTGATGGAAAATGCTTTACTGAATCTAAAATGAGATGGCTCAAGCTTTGCTAGCATTTGTAGGATAAACACTTCATAGGGTAAACACTTCATACAGGAACACTTGTCACCTGTCTCAGAAGAGCCCACAAAACTTAGACACAAATTATCTGTATCTCATTTTGACTGATGACTCCTCCAACAGAGTCAGGGATTTATATAAAGGCAGAGAGGGGGGAAAAACACATTTTTAGTTTACTTGACATACAGACCACAATAAAAACATCATTTCGTTCAGACTGAGAATTTTCCTGCCTCAAAACAGGTTATTTTTCTCACTACAAAATCCATTCTTTTTGGAGCCAGTGTAGAGATCCAAACACCCAGGCATGCTCTAAAAGTCCCTTCATGTTAAAACTGACTGCTCCTATTTCTGGGAGGACCTGAGCACTTTTCAGCAATCCAGCTGTTGATGAGATACTAATTCTCATGAATGCATCACAGGGTTTACATCACCATGAACAAGAACTATAAACTGATTCTAAAAAGACAGGATATAAATAAAAACAATGCTGAGGTTATGAAGCAAACAAAAACAGTACATATTTAAAAAAATTAAACCTAAATTAAAGAAATTAAGACTTCCAGCCAGAAAACCTTTGGATTATTTATAAATTCAGTATTGGATGCAATTTGTACAGTATCACTACAATAAGGAGCCCCTCTACTATCCCAACCTCACACCTACAAAGAGCTAAGCTAAATACAAACCCACTTTTTTTTCCAAGCACAGCAGATCTGTATGCATAAAGCAGTAACACAGACCAATTTCAAAGTTACTCAGGTTTCAGTAAAGTTAAATTCAGTAGCTCCTCTTCACACACTACATTTGCTGCCTTGTTATTGGCAACAACGTGGGCAAGTTTTATTTGTGCCAGAAGGACAGACTTGTACCTTTTTGTGATGGCCAGGATTTGAGGCAGAAGCCAGCTGCAAAGACTAAAGATTGGACTGACTGGATCACTCTCTCCTACCTCTGGACAAAAGAAATTCCTGCCACATTTCTCAAAATGCTTGTCCTTTTTATTTCAAAAAAAGAAATACATCCTCCCCCTCCAGATCAATTGTACTCAAGAATCTTTTTCTTGAAGCACTTTTGTGATGGAAAAAGTCACTCTGATGAAGCCAACATCTTTTGCATTTCTGCAGCATTTTTTTCATCTTTAGCCTAACATGACATTTCATATTGTTCCCATCCCTTGTTAGTGCCAGCACATGACATGATAGCCTATCAAATAAGACACACTAGTCAAAACACGTTATTTTTAAGTGCATGGGGGCCAGATGCTACTGTGTGTAGCTTCAAACAGCTTATCATCTCTCACTGGAGAAGTGTCCCAACTGAACCCTTGCTCTCCAACCTCTCTGGATGGCAGGGAGATGCTGAGATGATGAGCTATTTCTCTGGGATAAACTGGATCCTAAAAAGATACCCAGTGTGGCTGACCACCCACTCAGTGATCTTGCTTTCCCTGATGGATTGTCTTCTGAAATGTTCAATAAATTATTTAAAGCTATCTTGTCTAAATTCCTTAATATCTGTGCCTGTGCCTGTCTTTCATCAAGACGGCGCAGAAGAATGATTTCCAATATATTTTGTATCATTTTAATTTCTGGTTTAGCTATATGGCTTTCCTTCAGTCTTTGGAAGTTGGATGTACACCACTCAGATTCCCAGGTAACTATTTCAGTGAAAGCTGAAATTCAAAGGCTGGAGCAGCCTGCCTGGTGGTAGGATGTGACTCTGCAAGTGGTGAAAACCAGGCAGCCACACTCTCCTCTGGGCAGCCCTCAATGGTCCCCAGCTCCCATCTGAGCTAGCATGGACCTTCTGTTCCACAACCAAACATGTGCACTGGTGCTGCTGACAAAGGAATAAATCCATTCGTGCCCTTGATGAGGATTATATGAAGTACTGCCTGGAGTGCCCAGAAAATTCTTTCCACACACAAGGTCCTACAATCCACTTTAGGGAAATTAAAATAAAAATCTAGGCAAAAATAGGATTCTTGTATCCAAGAACTGACTGCCAGGCACTTAACAATTAGTTCTGCAGGGCTGATAAATCTGTCATTCTTCATGTGTGAATCAGTGAGACTTTCTAGGTGATTTCAAGCAAGCAAAGTAGAATATACACAGCCCATAAATTCTGATGTTAGCACTTTGGCTGATGTACAGGAGGTAATGTTGGAGCTTTGGAAATAATATGCCCATATGAGAAAATATTGGCTCACATACAATATTAACATCTAGTGTACAGTCATCCCTGGACCAAGGGAAGGCCTTAAAATACATACAGACACATATATTTAATCAAAAAAGGGATGAGACAGTGAATGATGTGCAGCAGAAGCTATTTTGACACCTATCTCCTTGGAAAAAGTGGTTAAGGAGAATTGACTTACATAATAATTTAATCTTTTAATACTGCTGAGGTCAGTCAAATTTGCAGACGGAAGCTCTTGCTGATATTGAAGTAGTGACTCCTTACACATCACCACATTATCAGAGGACACATGAAGGGAAAAAGGGATTTTTGGGTCAAATGTATGCCTTTAACATTCTCAACCTCTTTTGGAAGCAGATTCCCCTCATACCTGCCTGGCAGGTCCCAAAGAGATGCTGCAGGGCACAGCACTGGGAACCTTCTTAAGAAAGCTCTTCTGCTCTGCATGAAAGAGACTTTGTGTGCAATTCTTGTTTGAAATGAAAACAAACATGCAGAGAATATCCACCTGTGGAGCAAAGGCAGGGATGCTCTGAATTTTGGGAAAGAGCTGCAGGTGATTGACTACAGGTGAGAATCTGAACCTGTGGATGAGCCTAGGCATATTTATGTTACTCATCTTCAGTCTTCACAGAGTCAGCAACTGCTGCTCTTTGGATGTTAAAGGGAACTTTCTCAGGCCAGGAACATCTGCAGGAATGGTTCAGAGGTCCAGGAGAAGGATGGTAACGGTGCTGCTCCCTCTGAAAGCGCAGAATTGCTTTAGCAGGTTTGCTGGTACTTCAATAGCATCCAACAGGAAGTGAGATCCCACAGCAGCTTGGGGATGAAGTCCTTAGGCAGGCTTTCATTTCTGTCATGAAAAATCCCAGCTCAGAGCCAGCTCTGATGAAAGAACAGAGCTTTCTCCTGGGTCTTGGCTGACCAGCTCCAAGGCACGTTGTCCTTGGCAAACCTGCCCTCTGCCAGCTGCTCAGGGCCAGCCCAGGGGGCACCTTCACCCCTCGCCTTCCCTTCTCCTGAAACCTGCCTTTACAATTCCAGAGTGCCTCTTCACAATGAAGGAAATGTGTGCAAGCAAGTCGCCTGAAAATCACTGTTTGGGTGGGCGTTGAGTGAGAATTCCGAAGGAAGTGCTTGCTGCTGCTCAAGAGGGAGCTCACCAGCCCACTCTCCCTGAGAGCAAGAGGAAAATGAGACACCAAATGTCAGCTGAAGACGTCTGGCACCACTATGTTGCAGCCTGAGCCTAAATTCCTCCTGCAGCCACTCCAAGTACAAACTTGAAGCTAGCTTTTCTACATAAACTGCAAAAAAAATACCCTTCCCATATTAGCTGCTTCACCAAGGGGAAAAAAGAAATGGAACATGGTGAAATAAATTACATTCACTTCTTTTCTCAGGCACAAAATAGGCTTGCTGAACACAGTAATTTATTAATTTTAAATGTCCCTATGCAAATCAGTTCCCTGGAATAAGATAAAATCCATTTTCCTTTTTAAAAATAATCTAGGGCTTTTTATGTTTGAGATGATGGCAAGATGTCCTAGTGCACTTCGAAAAAAAATATTGTGCTCTGTCTTTGCAGCAATACATCGTAATTATTCAGCCTGCTGCCATAATTAATAATAGAAACCAATGAATTAAGACACTAATAATCTCCAGATGTTCAAATGGAGAACAGAATACTTTCAGCTTGTCAGCATATATATGGGGGCTATGCTATATATGTTAAAGCTGTTGCTGAACTTTGGAAATCAAGAAGCACTTTTATTTACAACATCTGTGAATGTATCTTCCTTCTTTGAGAAAAGTGATTGAAATCAAGCAACTTGTTAATCATTTTCCTGCATACATAACAAGAACATTTGTCTACTCAAAACTAAACCAGGACTGGTTTTTATTTTTTTTTTACCCTTGTTTTTTGCAGTGTCTGCTGTCCCCTTGAATTCACAGATGCCTTACCCTAGAGATTGTACAGGCCCCTAAACTCCAAGGCTCCTGCATGTAAAAGAAGATTATACCAAGTAATTATTGCAATACAAGGTGCAATACAACCCAAAGTTGCACAGTGATGTGGGTATATGGCAGCAAGCACTGCTCACACCTCTGAACGGGAACACCCAGCAATGTAAGCTATACTGGAAGAGAAAAAACACCACTTGGGCTAATGTGTTGCTCCAAAGCAGCATTTTCTGCATGCCCAGGTGCTCACAGTAGGCTGAGCTTCTCCCTGGGGTGATTGTTTCATTCAGGGAGGCAAGGCAGGCTGCTGCTCACCTTGTCTGACCTCCTCTGCTTCCCTGCCATATTTCAGCCTCTCACCCTGACCAAGGCCACCCCGAAAGCAGCAGTCACTGCTTTTTGATGCTGCACTCCACCCTTGATTCCAGGACACCAGGAGGAGGCTGATCCCCTGAGCTCTCCCTCTCAATCCACACTTGATTCCAGGATGTTCAAGGGAGGCTGATGCACTGAGCTCTCCCTGCAGCAGCTCCACAGAGGACCACTGTGAGGTCCCCAGCTCTCCGTGTCATCTGTGTGTCACCTGTCCCCAAGCCATCTCCCCACATTTTTGTAGATGAAGTATACAGAGCTCTTTAAGGCAGCCACTGCCAGGGCCAATCTTGAGAGCTGCAATCATTGCTAGCTTGTGATTTAATGATGCAGGGCTGTATTGCGGGTTTATCAAAGCCCTAGGTAAAGGGGCCCAGTTTGTGCTGCCTTCTTTTGTGTCAGGATTGAATAAATCTGTGTTAACCCCATTCTTAGAATAGATTAAATCCCCCTTTGTGCTAACTCAGCTACTCTTTGTTTTTGGCAAGCTGCTGACGTTCCCTTCACTCAGATTCTCCTGCCTAAGAGAGATGCCACCAGCCCTGTGGGAGCAGCATCCTCCCCCTTCAGAAACCAGCAGTGTAAAGAAATAAAGTTTATCTCCTTGCACATGATCTCCTTAGGCAGCTCATGACAGAGCCCTTAGAGGATGAGTTAACCTTATTATTATTGTAATTCTGTGTTGAAGAAGAGTTGGTGTCAGTTTAGAGATTTGTGAGGTTCCCTCCAATTAGGCTGCGTGCCTGAAGGCACAGGGGCGAGCGCTGGATCCATCACACGGCACTGCAGGAGCAGAGTGGGTGTCACCCTCTGTGAGAAATTCCTCCCAACAGCTGAGCCCACAGCTTGTTTTCTCTCCCATCCACCTCTCCTCCAGCTACTCATTAGAGCCACTTTTGGAGGGGGACAGGAACAACCAGATCAGGGCTCCTCTCTATGTCCTCTCTGAAGAAGTCTGAGAGTTTCAATTCACTGCTTAATACCAGATTAAACAGAGATGGAAACACCATCCCAGTACGTGGATGTTAGCAGCAGAAGATGCTTCTTTCAATCAAATTGTGTCTCCTTCAGAGAAAGCAGGTGTGGATCTGCAGAGGATGGCTAGGAGGGACGTTACCAGAGGAATATCTACATTTAGCACTGTCTTTTGGGGCACAGCAGACAGACCACCACCCCATCTATGCTGCACAGCCCCAGCAGCACACAGACTTGATTCTCACTAACCAGCAGCTCTTTACAACCCTTCCCAGACTAGCACTGCAGTGACACAGCACTATTAGTTAACTTTGTTATGTGATGATTAAGGAACAAAACTCCCTGAACTTGACCAAGCGGCGTCCTGCTGTTTCTGCTTTGTGTGCTACTATGCAATTTCTATATCAAAGCAGCCCGGCTAGTGCAGCACTCCAGAGCAGCTTATTTATATGTAGATGTGGCTATATGACATTTCCAAATGCCATACATTTGCATATGAAGGTTCCACTTTTTTTCCCCAACTTCAAGTAAACAGTCTGCTGTGATTCCAAAGCAGTGCTTTCCCTCACTTGGAGCTGACTGAGAACCATCCTCCTTAAGCAGCTGAAAAACCCCCTGAAACGATTAATTTTCACAATTCAGCAACCTTAGCTATCAATAGTGTGTCTGGGTGGGTCTTGTGATTTATAGCTGTACCTTTGATACCAAACCGAGCACAGAGAGCAAAACTGCAAGACCTTAAGATTTCATATGAAATGGCTACAGATAATCTGCAATACCAATCAATATTTGCAAATAGGCCTCAGACATATGATGGAAGCTTGTGGTCATCCTAAAAAAGCCTGTGGGTCACATTCATTATAGCTATGAAGATGGTATTGATTTTTGTCACTGATTTTCCACTTGAAAACAAGAGCAGGAGCATGTTGCAGGAGCCACTGAGGAGCTCTGAAACTGCAAACCTAACACAAAAACCACAACCTTATGTAACACCAGGAAAGCCAAGTGGACATTATATATTCAGCTTTCTTGTCGAAGAAGATAAGGCTGAAGCAGATGGTATGTGGGCAAAGTTTCAACCTGAATACATTGCCTTCTAAAAACCAACAGTGCTATGAAAACAGCCCGGTTTTGTGGCATGAGGCCCAAGAACACGTTACCTGCACATGGAAGAGCTCAGGCCTCAAGGTGTGTGCTGTGGAGGCGCTGGAAGAGTTTCCTGTTGGCAATGTGTGCATGGCAAAACACGACTCTCAGCACTTCTCCCGTGCCCCTTGCATGAGCAGTACAAATTATGTGTAACACAGACTGAGCTCCATCCTCGTGCACGCTGCAGCTGGGATGCACAGGCAGGGTGTGTGCTGAGGGAAGCACTCCTTGGGCATCACCAGGTGGTGTGGGAGGGCTGGTGGGCAGTAGAGCCCATGGTGGTCACCAGACATCAGCTGTCCTCCTCTCCCACAGCTCAGCCCTGCTCCCAGCCTGAGCTCCCTGCTGCCTCCACATCCCCTTGGGCTGGGAAACACCTCGGTGGGGATGAGCTGCTCCCGTGAGCCCCGGGGCTCTGCCTGCTCTCAGAAGACCATGACAGGCTCTTTCTGACTGTGACAACAGGCACAACAACTCCCAAGAGTCACCTTGGCTGTGGTCTCAGCTTATGGAGTTTCATCCACCCGCCACTGCATTTCTAGAGCACCTCATCCTCCACTGCCAACTGGTAGATAGCATCAACTATGACAAATGGGATGAGGTGCCAGAAAGCTGATAAATACTTTTGATATGGCTCTAAAAATAGTGAAGGGATATTTGTATCCTTCTGACACTTTTTGAAAAGTAGATGGATATGCATGACCTAAGTTTGAAGACGGGTGTCAGGAATATTGATGTGTGGAAGGAGCAGGATCGTTTGGCTGGCGTTGCCCCGGGGGACAGTCGCATGACTGATGATGGCTCCATCTCCCAGCTGAGGGTGTGCTTGGGGGGAGCTCCAGCAGAAAAATGGGAGGGAGCCCATCCAGAAAAAACCAGGATTCATCCTGCCCACCTAGGACATATAATTTCCTTGATGGGGATGATGAAATTGGAGAAATGGGGTGCAAGTCCTCTCGGAGCAGCGCTGCTGTGCCCTAAGTTATGCCCTTGCAATTCCTGCCACATCAACTCCTGTATCATGTATGATTGAGCCTGGCATGTTCCCAGGAACACACCTGTAAATTTTAGCTGGTATTCCCAAACCTCTTCTAGAAATGTGGAAGACAAATACAGTTTCTTCCTTTTCTCTCCAACGTCTAGACTCCAATTCGCACATCCAACCCCAGATGTCCTGAAGTTTCCCCTTCTTTGGCACTTATGCAGGACTGGTGCAAGTAGCAGCTCTTCCAGATTGTAAGGAGTACACTGATAGAAATTGCTTTTAAGCAATTAAACTGTAGATTAACAAAGCATGCTTCAGTTTGTGTGGAGATGCACTTAGAGCCTGTATCCACCCGATCACACTCAGAGAACAGCACATCTTACATAACAGATTTTCCATCCATCCTCACCCCTTTCAGCTGCCTGCATGGCTTTTACTGACAGAAAGATCAGGCAGGCAATCAATGAAACAAAGCAGGAACTTCCTCTCGAGAAACTGCTGCACATAAAAGCACACCCTAATCCAATTACCAGGCTGCTCCCTAATTTCCAATAGGAACTCCAGGTCTGAATGGATTGTTTTCCACAGAGAAGCGGTGCTTGAAAAGGTCTCTGACTTATATTTAGGTCTGCCAGCATGGTGTTATGAGGCTTTACTTTCTGGTTTCACACTTCAAACAATCTCAAAAAATTACAGTTGAAAGCAAGTATGAATGGCAGAATTGTCAGAGGTTTGATGGAAGGCACAGGTAAGAAAAGGTTACCCAGGTACGTGACAGCGCGGACAAGTAGGTCAGGGATGTCATTCTGGCTACAAGGCGTTTCCTTCAGTCCTTCTGACACTCTGAAGGTTTTACAGTCCTAGTTTTTGCACTGATTTCATATTCAGTTTTGATTACTAAAAGCAGTCCTTTTTTCTTTTTTCCTTTTTTTTTGGGGCACATGTTGGCAAGATGCTGCCAAGCTGAAGTGTAACACCCACTTGGCTCCCTTCCCTCTTTTCTTTTTTTCCAAGGTAGCATCTGTGCTTGTAAAAACATGCTGCCTGAGAGGATTCATCCAGGAAACTAAAGAAAGAGCTGCAGAATTTTGGGGGAAGTGTGTGTGAGAAAATTGGAGACTGAAATAAAAATACTTGACTCCTATATGTGGTATTTTTGTACACTTCCTGGATCACATGCCTGGCAAATCCCTTGTGAATATCCTGGTTATTTTAGTTGCCAGAGCATGACCCTGAATGGCCTGCGACTACTCAGAGATATGTCTGTTGTTGGCTAAAAGCATGGTTTCAGCCATACTTTTATTCAGGCTATTCAGAAAAGTTTTGTTATGCTCAGAAACATTTTATTGGCATGTTGCAAACCCGTGATCACTCCTCCATACAAATCAAACACTTGCTGAGGGATGAATCCTACATGGTTTGATGCTATTTTTACTCACCCCTTTGCCCTGAGTCCTGCATTGTAAAACTGTGATGGCAATGGGTCCACACAGTCTACAACCTTGCTTTTTGTATCAGTCCAGCTGTATTGTTAAAATCTTTTGTGGCTGCCCAGAGGGCTGGCTTTCAGCAGACTGTATGTTTGAAATTCCTGCTTGGTAAACAGGAGCACACCAAGCAGTGTGCATCCTTCCCCATGCCTGGAGCTGGAGAGATATCCCTTACTAGTCCCAATTTTAAGTGTAGGAGAAAATGGATAAAACAATATAAAATGTCACTGCAGCAAAACCTGCTATTTTACCAAAGATACACTCTTTCCCATCTGTCATGAAACCCTGCAATGGAGGGACAGAGCCAAACCTTTGAGTGTTCTTGGGTTTGCCTCAAAAGGCTCTAATGTCACCACACAAATTTAAGCTTTTTGCCAATTACTCCAATACCACAGGTCTATCAGGCAGTAGCTGATCTCTGAGACGCAGAGAGGAGCCCACCCAAGGCTGCAGAACACACTCTGTGCCCATCAGAGCCTGAGGGGCTGCCAGAGACCCCTGCAAGGCACACTGAAGACACGGCTACGGAGCTGTCACCTCCCCTTGTCCCTCACTGCAAACTCTTCCAGTGTCCTCCAGCTCACTTCCCCATGCACCCAGCCCAGACTCTGCCTGCTGAAATGCACCAAACAGCAGAGAGCATCTGGTGGCTTATCTCCCATCAAACCCTTCCATCCAGAGCCCCGGCCATCCCTGAGTGATGGGGCAGAAAGCAAGCACAGAGCTCACCCTGCAATTTCCTTCCATAAAGAGCAGAACAGCTCCAGAGGTCCTGGGATTCATCGCTGGTCACACAGCTCATTTTGAAGCACAGACAGAAAAGCCTATTAAGAACATCTTTTTTAAAATAAATGAATACCTGCATTTGCTATTTTTATACACCTGTTATTATTGTCTTGCAGCAGTGCCACAGAAGTGAGCTGTAAAGATGGCATTTGTGAAAATAAAGGGTTTGGTGTTTTAACTCCGTGCCCAATCCTAGAGCTAATATTGAAAGCAGGAGAAGCTGAATGGAAAAGAAAGGGCAATTCTATGAAATGGAAAATTTACTAAGAATAAAAATAGACAAAAAAGCCATACAGAGAAATCTCAAAGCCATTAAACTAAATGGCCATTCTCCCACTACCTTCACCAAGGCTGGAATTTTACCTACTGCCTCTTTAAATCTTATTGACTCTTATAACAGTATTTTAAACCAAACAGCTGACATCCTTCTGCCCAGCCAAGGCCTTTTAAATCACTGAGATGCAGGATGGAAAAAAAATCTGCAGTGCCAGATGTGTCTAAAAACAGTCACAGTTCTTGTTGAGGCAATCTGCAGAGGAAAATGGTTAGCATTTATCATGCCTGACAAAACACTAATAGTTTATCAGTTTTGATATTATAGACTAATAACAAGCTTTTCCATGGCTACTTCATTTGCAGAGAGCATGGAGACAGGCTGCACTACTGTTACTTGATTTCAGAACAGTGCTTTTTATTTAATCCTTTCCCATCCTAGCTGGATGGAAGCACACTTCCATTATTAAATGAAATTGTAAACTAAATACTCTAGGGAAGGGGTGGTTTTGATGTATACCTGACACAGTTTTAAACCACAGATAAAATAAGAGGGAGATTAAAACCATCGGGAGAGAATTTTAATTTATTTTTCTCCCCTGAAAAATATTTTACCATTATGTAATGCTGTCTAAAATGGCTAAGGCTTGTGGTAACAGCAGTAGGCAAAGCAGTGCATTTTGATTCAGTGCTGATAATATTCTGACATGCACTGGCACAGGCACTCTAATAGCACATTTTGTTTACAGCTGTTGTATTTCCAAGAGGAGAGTTTCACAGTCACTCAACACTCATGGGTACAAGGTAAAATGACAGCCCAAGTGTGTAAGAAGTCACCTTTCTAGGCAGGGGAATATTGCTTTCCAAACCTCAGTTATTAAGAGCACTTCTGCCTGCTCGGTGATACAGAGGTGCTCCTCAAACTGCCAAGGCTGGGTTTATCCTGAATGCACAGGAATGTTTGTATGGACAGAAGCACGGGAGAAGGCACAGCTTATATTCAAACTGCTGCATCTCCCACTGAAATTCATGCTTTCTCTAAATCATTTCCCTTTTCCTTCAGAAACAAGCTTCTGCCACTTGTGGTTTCATACATTAAATGTTAATAAGGAAAGAATAGTTATGTTGCATTGCTTGAAAAATCAGTGCAGGGTGTGGCTTTTAGCAGGTCTGTTCAATGGAGAAGGTAAATGCACCTTTTAGCAGGTGTGCTCAATGGAAAAGGTAAATTCACCTTTTAGCAGGTGTGTTCAATGTAGAAGGTAAATTCACCTTTTAGCAGGTGTGTTCAATGTAAAAGGTAATGCACCTTTTAGCAGGTGTATTCAAGGGAAAGAAGTGGAACCATCAGCCCAGTGAAATTGTTGTGGCAAAATATTTGTCTGTTTTTACTTTCTTTACCCAAATCGATTAAACCAGGCAAAATTTGGCACTTGTCTCCATCTGGTCTAATTCTGAAGGTCTACTAAAAATAAATATACCAGCTCCTTCTTTTCTTCTCCAACTGTATTTCCTTTAATTTCACCAGACGCATTTACACTCCTGAATCCAGGAGAAAAAAGGCTCAGGTTACCACTGCACGTGTCTAAATGATCAAATTATCTCGTGTTTGTATTGCAATTTGATATGATGATACTCCTTCTACAAAAAAGGATGTTTCAGTCAGTTCTAAGTAGCAACTTTCCTTATGGTTACAATTTATTTATTACAACTGTCACATGCTTTCATCTTGTGGTATTTTGATATCTAACATTTCATAAAGAATGCCAAAACATCCCATGAAACAAAATTCTGAGGAAATTCAGTTCTATGAATATTTCAAAATAATTTTTTTTTTACATTTCAGACTAGATCAAACACAAATATTTAAATGTTGATGTTTCCTGAAAACGGATATTCTAGCATCTCATTATAACTTTAACTCTCAAATCCTTGGAAAGGCAAGGATTCCTAACAGCAAATTCACAGAAATTTGGCCTAAAATAGAGCTGCTGGGCATAAAAATACACTGTGGTGCTCCTTACTATCTATCTAACTAATTCAAATTAGTGTAGTGGATGGCAAACAGCTGCTGTGCACCATTTTGAACAGTATCCTTCAAGGATGACTCTTGAGATGATCAAAGTGCCTGGAGCCCAGAGGAAGGATGGAAGGGTGAGGGAAATTCCTCCCCACATTCAGAAAACAGGGTTAATTTCCCAGCCTGTTCCTTGAGGAAGTTTGATAGAATCTGTCTCAGATACCTTTTTTTTTTTTTTTTAACTTTCTTTTCTTGTAGGGGAAGCAGGGGAATTGAGAAAGGAAAGAAGATTCTGTCAAGAGGGAAATGCCTTCAGGGTGTCAAAATGCCAAAACCAGTATCTACCACGCTCCCGGCACGTGGCTGAAGTGCTGGGGTTGCAGAGTGTGAAACCCAGGTACCACAGCAGAGTCCCCCAGAAGTGACATGTGACCCTCCATCACCCTAAGGGTCAGACTGTTGGTCCCACAGAGGAACTGGGCTGCACAGTCCTTCTAGACCCCAAAGGGAGAAGAGCTTCAGCTTCCCTGTGATTTCTGGTGTGCAGCAGGTCTGGGGCTGTCTGCAGTGAATTTAAGTACAGCCACTTCACGGCCTGCATTGTTAGCTGGAGTTCACACAGAACTTTGCTATTTCATGCTGGTCTATCTCAAAGGAGGGGCCTGAAAATGGTGAAGATGCAGTATTAGCTAGGTGCTACAAAGTGATTTAGTCAGATATAAAGAGAACTTTTTGGATAATTGTAAATCCCTTCACAATAGCAGTGGCTACAGCCAGGAATTATGGTGCATATTCCATATATCCATGGCAGCCAAACACTGGCTGTAGATCATGTTGTTTCATTCCCATAAACCTCAGAAAACAAAGGTTAGGAAAGACAAATTTTGGAGTAGCTGTAAGTAGAACATAAAAACTAGCATGACTGCAAACCATAAATGTAATTTTTTGAGGGTGCCTACTCTTGCCATTAGAGGTCATATTTAGGAAGTTGGTATGTGGTTAAAGACAAGTTGAGAAATCAGGCACAAATCAGCTTGTGTTGAGTTTTGGGATCATATTTTTATGTGTAAGCAGGAAGGTGTCTTTTCTGCAAGCTTTACCTTCCTTTCAGCTTGCCCATTCTTCAGATCAAAACACAGATACTGAGCAGAAGTCCAAGAGATCAGCAAGTACTGAAAGGTTCAGGTTTGCTTGTGAAGATGGGCCCCTGTGCTCCAAATAACACCAAATGTCACAGCTGAGATGGCCACAACACACAGAGTATCACCATACAATTTCAGAAGGCTTTAAGCATTCACCCATACACAGTAACACAACACCACATCAGAAGGCTTCAGGGATCTGCCCACAGAGAGAAAGACCACCTCACTTCAGAGGGCTGCAAGCTCTGCTCTTTCTTGTTCTTCAGCCCAACCTTTTGTTCCCCTCATGTTGATGCTCTGCACCTGTGTGCCCTCTGTTCCCTTTGGTGTTGGTCACTCCATGGCTCGTTGCTGTCAATGCTCTCACAGCTGTAACCAATTGGGGATGAGGCTCAGCTCCACTCCCAACCACCACAAACTGTGTGCCTACAACCAAACATATGTAAATGGAACCCTGTGTGCTCCTGGAATGGGACACAAAATGGAAGAATCTGTAGAAATGCCTTCATGAACTCAGGTCTGCTCATCTCTATTGCACATAGAATTTCTGTTTTTATCCATAACCTTTAAGAGAACAAAATGTTACAGAAGACTGTTAACATGATAGCATAAGGGGAAAATCAACAAGTAAGGCACACAGCAAGCAAGTCTTGGGCAAGCAGAAGTGTTTGGAGCAAGCTTCATGAATTTCTCACAGTTCTGATGGAAACCCCACATGAAAAAATATACTCGGATTACAACCTGCACCCTCACCCCACATATCATTTACACCTGAATTCACTTCCAGGAGTTAAATGATTCAGAGATGCTGACAGCAGTAAAAAAGCCTGGTCTGGTTTTGTATTTTTTTAGGCTGCCCATGCTAATACTGGTGTTGCAAGTTGGAATTGTTTTTCCTCTTTGTTTCCTACAGATCAGATTCTTAGCCTGGATTTATTGAATTTTCAGGCTCCCAAGCTTTAATGCAAATCAAATAGCTTTCTTTATAATGTTCACTCACAACAACACTGAATTTGTTTATTATGGGAAAAAAGCAGAAACGAATTCTGCAACTTTTGATTCACATTCATTAGTGACTGAATTAAGGGCTAAGCTTTAGAGGCACAAATGGAAATGTTCTTCCTCCTTGAGCTACATCAGTCTAAGGCAAAGAGATGTCTAGCAGTTCACCTGAGACCTAATTTAAGTTTTAATGCTAACAATTACAGGTTCCACGAGCATGACACTGGGAAATTGTAAGTAATGAAAAGACACAATTTATCTCATTATAAAACCAAAAACCCCCAGAAATCCAAAAGAACAAGGCACATTTTACCAAGCTTAGCGTGTGCAATTCAAAGTTAGAGGAGAACTCCCATAAAAAGTGAGTATTCTCTTGAGGCTGGCAGATTAAATGAGCAATATTTCTCTCTCCCTCTCGCTTGTTTTTAAAATCTCCATAAGGCTGTTTTTATTTTGCATGCTCCTCCAGGAAGAGACTGTTAGGAGTAAGTGCTGTTAAATCACATGGCACAGAGCTCTGGAGTGCTGCAGTTTCCTTCCTGGCAGGGGGCTTGTTTGTGAGGCTATTACGTGACCCCTACGACAGTGTGTCTGTCTCCCATTCCAAAAAAATTATGGAGATTTCAGCAAGATAGAGCCAAGCAGCATCTGAAGGTAAATTTGAGAGGGTTCTACAGAAGAAAAGCACTTGGGGTAGCCTGTGCTGCAGTGCCCATAACCTGGCAACCGCATTATTGACCCAGCCTTTCCTATTTTAGAAATAAAACATCCAGTCTTCCTCACGACTCAGGAAATGCTTGAGTGGGACTTTCCACACTCCACCTTTTACAGCCCTGGAGTTAAATCACAAAAGAAGTAGCTGCAGGTTTTCATTTCAGAAACACCCAGGACAAGTGGAGGTTTGGGGGCCACGAGAGTGGCTGGGACTGACTCTGTTGTCTGCAGACTTGAGTTCACAAGTAGCTGGCAGTGGGATTTACGGACCGAATAGCTGGCATCTATCACTGCCTTTTAGATTTTCCTCTGGATTCCAACAACACTGGAGGAGCTGCAAGGCAACAAAAGGGCTGTAGACTAGGCTCTTGTGTTCGAAAACCCCTCAGAAGAATCTAGACTGGGCTTTTTTCCTGTGTTTTGCAGAGCTCATCTACCACCTTTTGAGGACTTTCACTGCGCATAAAACTTAAGTATATTTTCATAAAACCTTGCAAAAAATGCAAATAGCAATCTGTAAATGCAAACAACAATTCAAGCAACATTAAAAAGCTTCCCATTAAAAAAAAAAAGTATGAAAGTATGAATTGTACCATTGTTGTTCTTTCACAGGTTGGAGTGTGTGTGTCTGTGTGTGTGTGAGCACAGGTGGAGGCTGCAGCTAGACAGCATTCATGCTGCCACACAGCTGTCAAAATATTAAAATCTATTTTTTTTTCAATTTTAGTGATTTGATGGAATAGCAGGAAGGCTTTCTACATAATCTATTTATTTAGTGTGAGAACCTCTGAGTCTGAGGAATCGAAAGGCAAGCAAATCTGCATATGCAAGGATGTAATTTCCCTCACATTTTTACAAAGCTGCAGATGAGAAATATTTTCTCTCTAGCTGTGATGGTTGCACAGTGTTCAGCTTTGTGTCTCACTTGCTAATTCCATTAAGAAGAAAGGAGAGCCTGGTTCACAAAGGCAGAACAAAAATGCACCAGTTTATATCCCATAGCTAAGCTCTGGGGCTTTATTATTCTTCAGCAGTTCAGCAAATGGCTGACACACCAGTAGACACAAAATTTAATTTAAATGGACAATGTCAAGTGGTTTACACTCCAAACTTAACCTACTTTGAAAATGTTATGATCTGGAGAAGGAATCTGGTCTGAAGTTCTCATATTTTAGTCCGGGGCAGGGGAGGGTGAGTTAGAAATTGTCACTATAGAAATTCAGCACTGCTGTTCTGATTCCTGGCTACTCTCCAGGCCTGTTACAGACAATGAAGATAACTGTGACTCAATTGTATTTACTTTGGAGTCCAAGACTCTTGGACTTTTGAAGGGACTCATTGAAGAGTCTGAGACTCTTCTTTATCCTTGTAACGTGCGATGGCTGTCATGGCCTTCATCCCACAGCCCTGCCCCAGCCAAGGGAAGATGATGTGTTGACACAGATGGATTTTGCCCTTTTTGGTGGAGCTGTGAGTTTGCTTGGGCAACACATCCATCTGCTGGATTACTCGCCCGAGCAGCCCCGGGAGTGCCAGGACGGCCCCGGTGCCAGAAGCGCTCTGAAAAAGATCCAAGTCTGTCATGCAGGTTTGAAATCCCACGGGGAGCCGGGAGGGTGAGCAGGGAACAGAGCAGCCATGAGCAGACGTGCAGCATTTTGTGCTCGTTGTCAGTTTTGGGCACAGCAACAGCACTGGCAAGGTGGGCCAAGGCTCTGCCTGCAGGAGAGTCCCAGGACTCCCCAAGAGCCCAGAAGGCACCACCTGAGGCTGCTGCCAAAGGAGAGCGCACTGCCCTCGAGGAACCCAGAAATACAGCTCAGACTGACCACTTGTGAATGCACATTTTTCACCAGAGGAGACTATTTGGGCTGAAAACGCCTCCTTCCCCCTTCCATCAGTTCCTCTGTGCTGCTGGCATTCAGCTGCTGAGACTTGATCTAATCAATGCTCATATGGGGAGGTTTGTCTGGCCTGGAAGATGATATTATGGAATAGGTCTATCAAATTTGTCAGTGTCTTCACCGACAATTTTCATGAATATATAACATTGAAATATGGCACATCCATGCTGACTTATTCCTTATGGTGCTCAAAATGGCTTGAAAAAAACCCCTCTGTAATTTGATAATGAGAAAGGATAAAGTCATTAGGGGGGTAATTGCTAATATCCAGACCTTAAGAAGAGACTATCAATACTGAAGAATACAAATAAATAGGCAAATGGATTAACAAGATGAGAACCCCTTGATTGCCTGGCCTCTGAATTCCAAAATGCCACCAAAACAGCCTTATTTATGCATATAATGGGGAAAGTCAAGAAAACATCCATCATGGGACTTTCAGCTCAGACACTACATTCTAAAACACACATTACACTTCAAATGCTTCAAAATGCTCTTTCATGGAAATTGCAAGATAAAGTGTATTTCTATTGGATTTGAGGGAAAAATCGCACCCATTCATTTATTCAGTAAAACCAAATCTCTCTGCACAAACTTGATCAAGGTCAACAATCTGCCATTTGTTGAGGAGAGTGAAAATCTCCCCAAGTCTAATAAATACGTTGGGGTTTCAGAAAGAGGAGAGGCCATAACTGCACAGAGGCAAAAGTGTACACGAATGGCACAGGCAGCTGTGGCAAGGGTGGAATGGTGAGCTTGGAGAGGCAGGACACAGTCAGAGAAGGGTCTTCTACAGCTCACTTGTCTCAGGTTTGCTTTGTTGTGAAAGGGGGTACCACTTTTTGGGTGATATTGGTCTGGCACTTAAGATGCTGGCATAAATCTTGCCTGTGTAAAGCAAGAGCCCCTAGAAACTGTGGCAATGCAAACCTACAGCGAAGATTTACCCCCCAAAGGAACGAGCACCCTTGGCTTTGCAAACCAAAGATTTGTGTGTTTTTGGTGAGCATCAGCAAGCTGGCAAGAACAGGAGGGAGCAAAGATGCTGATGGAACAGACAGTTTGAATAGTTGGATATGGAAAGACTCAGCTGGGTTTTGGGACTTGTGGCTCTTTGCAGAGCTGCTGCCTTTGGGGGCCCCCATGGTGGGCGTGCGGGGGCGGTTATGGAAAAACCCTCACTGCTCAGTCACCACAGTCCCTGCAAAGAGCATGTGGCTGCATTAGCATAATTGACAACATCAATTATGCCCACTGCTATACTCTCCCCCGGGAACGGCGTCCATACAAGCCAATGTTCTTAAAAGTGTGCGGTGCTCACAGTCTCGGTGATTTTTAGTGCCGTTAAACGGCAGAGAACAAAGGCATTCTGTGGAAAGCTGCAGGCTCGGGGAAATTGCTTCAGAGGCTGAGGAACTGTTGCTTTTTCACACAAAGCTCCCCATGGTTAGGGCAGCATTTCCTGTCTGAGGTGATACAAAGGTGAGAAAAAAGTAGCACATACCACATTCTTATCACAGCCATCACCATCAAATGTTTCTGCAGCTGAAAGAACACGAGGATGGCACAGAGCTTCCTGTCTGGCACACACTGAGGCATGAATGTTCACTGAGCCTCAGTTTTAGACTGCTGCCTTCCTTTTCCCTGATTATTTCTGGAAGGCTGTTGCAGCTTTTTGATACAGCAGTCCTGTTCCCCTAAGGTCTCCTGACAGGGTTATGCCCCGGACATTTGGGGGCACTGGAGGCAAGTGGATTGTCCTGCATAAACTAGCAATTATCACCCTAAATGCTGTTACTGTATGTAAAAATGAAAAATTCAAGCCGGAGGAATAGGTGCCCACAAAATTTAACCTCAGCTAGCACAGGCAATTGTAGCTGAGGTTAAATCAGTGAATAGACCCTGGTGAGACTGCCCAGGGAACACAGCCACCACCCTTGAGAAGCCCACTGGGGCCTGAGCCACACCAGAAGCCCCAAGAAGTGGCTTTCTAAGGAGCAACAATGGTGTCTTCCTGTGTCTGAGGTACCTGCTGGTCTTCACTGCTGATTCAGGATGCCTCCATCACTCCCATGGCTGTGGGGAGGAAGGTGCCATGTGTCCTTTCCACAGGTCTCTGTCATCTCTCACTGGACCATCTGTTCCCAGACTCCTTGTGACCTCCTGGTGCTTGGAGACCATCTCCACTACAGACCTGCTCCTCTGTGCCTTGGCTCTGCCCTGTCAGGTAACCCAGATTCCTCCCTCCTTGGCTCCCAACCCCTGACAACACTTTGCTGCAGTCAATTTTCTTCTATCCACCACCTCTCCTCTTGCATGTAGGCTGAAATATCACCTCTCCTAAGCAAGAGCTTTTCTCTTCCTCCTGCTCACTTGAGCTCAAGGTGCCTTCTGTGCTCCTCCTCCTCCATGACCCATGACATGGCTTTCTATTGTCACCATCGTGATCCCCTCCTCCTCCCTAACCCCCAACCTGCCTTTCCTTCCCTTCTTGTTACAACTCAGGTACTTCCTGCTGTCTCCTCTTGAGCTGATGTGGGTCCCTGCCATCCTAAAGCAAATCCACCAGGCAGCAGCAGTGTAGGACAGGCTGCACACTAAAAAGGGCTCCAGGCCTTCATCTCAGCTTGGGGAAGCCAGTGCTCTCCTCAACTCTCCAGCAAGAAAGAGAAAGGATTTAAGATAACATTACTTGGCCTTTTTTCTAACTTAAAATAAATAATTTTGGCCTACTTGCCTTATCTCCTGTCCCCAGTCCCCACAGGACACAACATTAGCCTTTCCAGCCTTTTAAGAAAACTGACTATATCTCCCACAAAAAGCTGAGGGTAATCAAGAGTTTGGAGCAAAGAGACTGAAGACTTTTTTCTTTGCATGTTCCTGTCTTCCCCAATGGAAGGGCTCCTTGGCAGTAGGAAACACCTGGACCATGGCCCACCCTTGATCTTTTAGAAATTCATTCCAGCATTTTCTTTCCATAGCAACTTCTACCCTCCTGCTTTGTGCTGCAGCAACCCCCAACACCTCGCCCTGCTGTGCCTGACCGAGACATCATTTATTCAGAGCTCTATGTTTTAATCATCACACACTGTTTTAAGCAGGAACAGAACAATCATTTCTAAGGCCGGGTACCCCACTGTCACAGGGATGGCACAGGAGATGACCAGCTGGATTAAATACTGCCTCAGCACTGTCCCAGCAGGAAATGTTCACACCTGTGAAACCATCACCTGGCTTTCACCCGAGCCACGCAGCTCAGGCAAACCCAGCCATCCACACCTACTCTCTCCAAACACTTCAAAACCACAGAAATGTCAGGAAACTGAAGCAATGAGTGCATCACCTGACCCATTTTCACCAGACCTTCCCAGAGGCTTTCGTTCTCAGTGTGAGCTGTGAACATTTGCATGCACGTGCGCGCGCACACGCGTTCAATTTCTAAATCAATCCTCCCAGGCAAAGGGTGTAAAAAATGTCTCCCCAACCTCACCAGTATTTACATGTTTTTAATTTCAAGTGCCATATAGGGCTATTCAGCCATTATATTTTACTATAGCTTCTAAATAAATTAAACCCATTTATCATTAAACCCCCCCACATTTTAAGAACCTTATTAACTTCACAGTTAAATGCCGACAGGTAATATCTATTATGGCAGCGTTTCATGGTATCCCAGCAGTGCTATGAGCTGGATTTTCACTTCCTTAAACCTGTATATCATGACAAAAATATGCATAATCTAGTGCACTGATTCTGTAATTTTCAATAATGTCTGCTAATTCTGGCAAATAATTTACAGTACTTATTTCCTCTGTCAAACAGGTGTTTTATGGCCAGAGTAGCTGTAGGTTGACAAAAACAGAAGAAGCCTATTTATTAAGAAGAGAGTTTGTAGCAAAAGAAAGAGTAATGGAAAGGCAGTGCTTTTTTAAAGTAAACCAGGAAAACAATACTAGAAGATGAGGACACTTCACCTCAGCAAATGAAGGAAAAAAGAGACTTACACAGATCCTGTGAATTGTGATTCTCACAGAAGAGGAACCGTACCTGCATAATCTGTCCTTGCATAATGCCCATCTTCTGATTTTGTAGTTGTTGTAGTATTGTCTGTGTGAAAAGAAATGTGTTGAGTTGCCTGGGGAGCCTGGACTCACTACAGCCCATGCCCCCACCACAGTGCCCAGGCAGAGCTAACTTCCCTTGCACACACATCATCTCTGCTGGCTGCAAGGCTCTCCTGGGCCTGCCAGGTGAAAACAGCAGGATCTTTTTTCTAACAATATGTGATAACAGATTGCAGCTGGGATAAATATATCAGTCTGAAGCAGGAGTTGTCATTTCTGCTCTACTTGAAGTAATTGGGGAGTTTTAATATGTACCCTGAAATGAACTGCCACTTAGGGTGGTTAACTTTAAAGAGACAGGAGTAAACTGGAATGTATTTAATACACCTGTATACTATGGCCTTGTAAGTAGATGTACTGAGGATTTATGGGTCAGAAGCTAAGGAAAAAAGCTATTGAGAGTCTGAGCCTCAGCAGACACTTTATTTACAGGAGCTATTGAAAGGCAAATTCTCTTCATTTCATTTTAGAGAAAAACAGGGTTTTTAAAGTCAGCTGAAGGGTTACAGGTGATGTAGTAGTGATGGGCACAGAGAAGCACTGTATTTATGGAGGAACAGAGAGAGCCTTGAGCCATGATTGGAAAACCTCCTTCTAGGCATATTGGGCATCTTGGGGCTCAGCAAGGATCACCTGAAGAACCAGCCCAAGCACTGTGTTTGGGAGCACCTCCTCAGAGAGCCTCCCAAGACTGCCTCACGCTGCCCCGGGTAATGGAGCACCAGAGGATCCATCCTGGGTGGCAGAATGTATCTGAGGGGCATTCCCACTGTCCTGCTCCAGCTGCTGCCTGGCAGACAGAGCTCTGGGCAAGCTGCTCGGGGCAGGAGACTGGTGACAGGTGCAGGACCCAGTGCAGGGCTGGGCAGTGCCCTGCTGCTGCTGCTCTGGGCAGGGTTAGGAGTGGTGCCCCCCTCTCATGCCTCGCTGTGTCTGCATCATGGGGGGCTCTGCCTCTCACCCACAGCCTGTGCTCTACAGCATCAGCTGCAGCAGTCTAATGGAAATATAACAATTACCCAATAAGAAGCCAGCCCTGGTTCTGTTTCTTTTTTTCTCCCTGAGCAAAAATTGAAAACATTCTTTGAAATGAGTTTTGTTGTGAGAGTTACCTTGACATCGACCCAAAGACATGACTTCAATTTTCTCCTGTTTCTGGCATGATGCCTCTTTGATTTGACATGCATTATCATAAGATTTCCCATCGGAAGCACAAAGAGGATTGAAGTTGGTTTGAGAACAGTCAATGTTGCACACACACCTGAAAAGATATAGAAAGAGAAAAAAAGAAGAGGCTAATATGAGAAACTTTTTTCAAGACATCATAAATATATCTCAGAAATATAAGTGTTTGTATTATCCTGACTGTACAATGCAAATCAACATAATGAAAGCAGAAAGTTCTGTCAAGAGGTCATTTGTATTTCTTGATGGAAATGAGATGCAGGGAGAGGCAAAAGGCACATAAAAGCAAGCAAAAAGAAAGATAAAAGAAGTGTGTTTTACATGGAAAACTGTACCACAGCATTACCACTTGTAATCCCCTGTAAACCAAAGAGATATGCAGATAAAGCAAGCTGCTGAGCCCTCCTGCAAACTGAAGAATCACAAAATTCTCCTCAGTTCAGGTGCCATCCATTGTATGGAATACCATATTGTTGGAATTCAGGACATCCCTCTGGCTGTGCTGGACTGCCAAGACCCCTGCCAGGGGGCTCAGAGACCCTGGCACAGAGCCCAAGACCCTTGTGGTTTTGATTATGACCCATGGAGCAAATTACCAACCTTATATGAAGATCTGCAGAACGATTCTTAAATAGAATGATAGTGAATTTATCACAGGGTGAAAAATAGATTTTTATTTGGTTTTTAGAATGGGGGTTCAGAGGGCAAGATGGAGGAATCTGGGCATGTCCAGCCTTTCTCCTTCTTCTTCTTGGCCTCCATCTTTTGCTGTGATGTTGGCACTTGCAGATTGGTTTAGAGTAGAAGCTCACTGTCTAACATAGGTGATAGGTATTGGAAAGGATTTGTAAATATTGTACACATAGTTTTTAGTATAAAAAGATAACACCACCCTAGAGGTGGGCAGAATACCTCTGACTGTCTTTCTGAGTGGACCTCAGCTGGACAGGAGAAAAAATTTTATGGATAAGATACAATAAACAACCTTGAGACTGACAAATGAAGAGCTCTGACTCCTTCTTCGACTGCCAGGCTGGGAAAAGAGACTTTCTAATGCATCTCGGGGTCACTCTGACCAGCCAGAGATCCCGAGACCATATAGATGTGGGTTTATATTGATTTATGATTTAATTCTGAAAATAATTACAGCACCTAGAGGCACTCTGATTGTAACAGATGTGAAACTGAAGCCTCACTTCACGCACTGGGATAAAACCACCTGCCAAGACTGAGACTGGAGCAGGGATGTGACTGCACTCTGCCTCAGGCTGGTGGGATCTCCCCAGCTCCTGGACACAGAGAGGTAACTCACTATTAAAGCCAGGAGAATGCTGGTTTAGGGAAGACTGTGCACAAGACTTTCTGAAGCACCTGGATAACTCAGCAAGCAAACAGCCATATGCAGGTGTTACCCAGGCAGGTTTTGTGTCCCAGTGTTGTGCCCTGTGAGGGGTGAAGGCTCCCATGTCCAAGAGCACCGTGTGGGCAAAGGCAGGCAGGGCAGTGGTGGCCCCATCCTCAGAATCCTTAGGACCATCTCCAGAGACTCCAGAACCCAGCTTGTGAGCTCCTGGGCTGCCCTGTGATGTGAACCAGAGCACAGGGAGGTATTCCCTTCCACAGTCTGCCCTGGATCTGAACTAACACACTAACACGGACACATCCTGATCCCAGCAAGCCTCACCACTGCTTCCAAGATGGAGAAACCTAATTGTTCCCATTGACAGCAGGCTGCAGACTCTTTCCTTTAGGTTTCTCCTACTTCATTATCATTAGCAACATCAGACAGCCTTGGGCATCGGCAGGGGAAGGGCACACTAATCTTCTGTCCCCAGCTGTGCCATTAACAGGCAGCTCAGCCTCGGCAAGCCCAACGTGATCTTGCTTGGGGACAAGGCCAGAGGTGTGACCTGGCAGCTGCTCCAGCTCTTCTGAGCACGTAATTGTGCACATGCTGCTATCCAAACTCTTACTGGCTCCTTCTGACATTAAGGCAGAGCCATGAGATTGATGCTCTATCTCCAGCCCACTGGTTGTGCTGAACCTGGCAGTGCCAGCTCCACAGCTCTCCCTTTGCAAAGCTAAGTAATGGAAATGTCAAGCCTCCAGCCTCACTGCTTGATTTAAGGAAGTGTTTAAAAGTCAGTCCACCTCCCATTTGCAGCAGACATCTGGACACCTTTGACTACTGGAGGTGTAGAGGGATATACACAAAACTTGGGTGGAAAGAGGAAGAAGGAAATTGCAGAGCTTGGGTCAGATGTCTTCATCACCCCCTTTGGCTTCTGCCTCCAGGAATATGCCCAGGGTGATGGAAAACAGTGGAACCAGCAGCCATCTCTTAGAATTATTTTTTTTTTACACTGGGTAGGTCTATTTACCCCAAATGTTCACTAAATACAGAAAACTCCAGTTTAAAAAGAGGCCAGTGGTGAAAAGCTGTGGTTATAAATTAAATTACATGATTTCATAACTCGAAGAAAAGCGTCTAGCTCCCTGTGTGTAGCAATTTCCCCACACTGATAAACATACAGAATATAAGGAAAAAAATCCAGTGCATTTCCCAAGAATCTCCTTATCAGCAGAATAAGAATGTTCTGCTCCACTGAAATATTAACCATCATCATTTCTTCCTGCAGCCATTTCCAGCTTCCCACCTTAGTCAAACTCACTTCATTAGGAAACATTTACTGCTCAAGTAATAGCAATTCTTTCCACGTAGCTCTACCATTTGCATTTCAGATGGGACACAATCAGCCATATGCTCCTTTTTTTTGTAATAAACCAGCTAAGAAACAGCTTCACTTCTCTACATTTTGCTACAGAAAAATGAGTGAAGGTTAATATATATTATGTTTCCAGTCAAGAGAAAATTAAGCCAATGGGAAAATTACAACAAAAGGGTGCTCTTCAGGGGAAATCTCAGCAACTTTGGATGCAGTTTCAAGAATACCTAGGGGATGCAGGAACCTATGCTCAGAGTTAGACACTTTAGAGACATATTTTTAAAGGTGTTTAAATGCTTAAAGATGCATGCAAACGCTTTGTGTGGGATTTCTGGTATCTCAGAGACCTATTTCCCACTGCTTTCAAAGACTGCTTCAGAGCCCACTAGGCATTTATTTACATCTTCTGATACCTTCCAAAACACAAAGACCCAAAACGACTTTCCTGGCCTCTTTCAGCAAAACTGAGAAGAAAACCAAGGTTTTTCTGTACCCCTTTCTAAAATTTCAACCATGACACCAGCCTTACTTTCCAAGCAAACCTCTGCAAACTTCAGCTGCATGAAGAGGACGTGCCATGTGAGCACCACGAGCCACGTGCTGCTTGTGCTGGGGTCAGATCCCTCTGAAGCAGAAAAGGACTCCCCCAGGATGACACCATATGCTGCAAAGCCTTATAGGAACCCCTATGTGAAGCCTGATTTTCAGAGCCAGCCACTGATGATGCTGAAAAAACACCAAACTTGCTGCCCCAATCTCCTTGCTGCAAGGATCATCCACTCCTTGCACAATTTTAAGCAGACAACTTCTAGCTTGCATCCACAGTTTATTACTGCTTTTGCACTTAGACACTCAAATCCTACTCTAAGGCTGCACAATTAAGTCCACATCAAATATATGTCAGGAAGTGCAAAAGGCAGGACTGCATCAGGAAGATTAATGGGCCTGTGTTGCTGGCTCTTTTTAATTTATAGTGCTCCTCTTATCAGGAAAAATTATGGTATTCCAACATCTTTTTTTCAAACTGGAGGAAGCAAAAGTCTGCCCATTTGGACCATGCAGCCAAATTCCAAAAGGGCAAATTGCAGTGAAAAAGGTGAGGCATGTACTCCAAACGTGTGTGCCCAGGCAAATGCAGCCTCTGAGAATAGCTCAGACTTCAGTGGGATCCACCAGTGAGGTAATAAATGCATAATGAACAGCACTTAATGCATTTCATTGAATGAGAACCTGTGAAGGTGCCTTCACTTCTTGAAGCATTATAAAATGCAAGAGTGGGACTCTCTTGTGTTACACAAGAACCAAAGTGTGAATCCCTGCTTGGCTCAGGGTGTGTGTTTGGTGAGAGTACCAATGGTGATATTTTCTGGGCACAGAGAGTTCCTCCAGCTCTTGTGGGACACAGAAAGGCCCTACCCTGAAGAGAGCCTCCCCCTAACCCTTGTCATGCACAGGGCTGGCAGCACCCATCCCACTGCCAAGGGTTTGTCCCACGGCTGTGTGTCTGCCTGCAGCTTCCCAGTCCCTGAGGCACTCCAGTATGCCTTGAATTTTAAGTAATTGGATCATTTGACCATGTTATAATCCTGCCTATGACTTCTGATTATAGTTCTATCAATAAATCTATTTGCTTTCTGAGTTCCTAAGTGTATCACTGAAGAAAGCCTGGCAATGGAAAGGCTGACTGAGCACTCCTGGTGCTAAAGACACTGTGGGAAGGTCAATGAGGTCTCCTAGGGGGTCACAGAATGAAACTGTACCCAAGAGCACACACAGAATATGTGTGTAAGATTTACCCATGCCTTCTGCAGTCAGAAACACAGCTTTAAAAGCCTCTGTGACAAAGGAGAGCCTCCAAGATGTCAGCAGTTACCCTGCAGCTCCTCTGAGAAAGGAGGGAATGCTGTTCCACAGGCCCTTTGCATCTTCAAGCAATGGGCTCATATGTTAATTGATTAAAATTTGGGCTGCCACCACAAACAATCATTAAACAAGGCTCTTTTTCTTATGTCTTTTCTTCCAGGCCATTGTGATAGTCTCCAATGCATTCCCTTTCTTTTATACTTTATTTTATTCCGTTTCATTTCACATGATGATAATCCTGGAGGAGCTGCACATCCAGCAATCAGTGTGGTTACTTTGGTGCTCATGGAAGCAAAAAACACCAAAGCAAACTAAAAAGACTGCTGAAGGGGCAAACCTGCGCACCTGCTGAGAGGATTTTGGGCTACCTCCCCACGGTGGATCTTGCAACACTGCTTGATGACATTGCTGGATGCTGCCATGAGAATGTCACAGCCAGGGTGAACCAGCAAGTGTCTGCAGGCAGAGGTGCAGCTCTGCAGAGAAGATGCAGGAGAGGCCCAGGAGGGTGCCTGGGGGAGAGCTGAGCTTAGCCTGAGGCAGGTGAGATGCTGGCAGGCACCTCCCTGTGCCTCACTGCTGGCTTGTGGGGTGTGTGCTGCTGCACTCTGCTCTGTGAGCTTTGGCAGCTTCCATCAAGGCAGCAACTGCAAGGAGGGTGCTCAGCAGCACAAGGGAACCCACAGGCAATTTGGGATTTCACCTGTTTATCATGCTTCTTCCCTGCCCAGGGAAATGAGAGAGGAGCACAAACAACTCCTTTCCAGCCTGGATCCTGATCACAAAGAAACGCTGCCCAGCCCTCAGTCTGGTCCATGTGCCAGCAGTGGTGGGGATGTGCTGCACCAGGCTGCTTGGCCAAGCTGGAGCAGCCAACTTGGCTTCCTGTTCAATCAGTCTCCATAAAAATTAATGGGGTCAATAAACCAGGCATGGGTGAGTGCACAGGCTCCTAACACCCCACGCTTCTGCAAATAGCATATGGTATTATTTGCTGGGCACAGAGAGTACCTTTGCCTGCAGAGAGCAAGCCACTGAAGGGAGGATTCATGGCTATGAAGGGCTGTCCCTGGAAGGAGGAGCTGCATTTTAAGGAGGAGTCTCAATAAAATGAGAGAATGGTTCTTTGCCCATGAAGGGTAGGAGAATACTATAATTCTATTTCCTTAGTTCATGAATAGAATATAATCATCAGGGACACAGTGATAACAAAAAGAAACGCACTCCAAGCTTTATATTTACTCCTAAGACAATTATTCAGTCTTTGTTTCCAGCAATTATTTATCCAGCAATTCAGTATTACTGTAAAATAAATTTAAAAAATGACCATGCAGTATCTGCACGAAGCATGAGGAAGGTTTCCTATGTAGCTGTGATAGGCAGCAAGGAGGATAAATGAGACAATGCTTCCAAAGGAGAGGTTTCGCTGGGAACAGATGCAGGCACATTTCTGTCAGAGCGAGATGGCAATGGCAGTCCTTCCCCATTCAGCATCTTTTAATTAGCCCTCTGCTGTCTGGAAACCTGAGAGCATTGTTGGTACTACCTCTGTTTATTAAAGATTCATATTCAGACTTTGCTGGCCATGGGTCATTTGCTTTTTGGAACCAGAGCAACAGAAAATTGTGCCTGAGATATCTGAAAGAGGAGTACTTAATGAAATGACTAACGTCTTCAGCCAAGTGTCTAGTTGATTACAGGGTCTAAACAGCAGAACAGCAATAAATCTGCCACAAAGAGAATTGTCAGTCAAGAAAAAAGGCATAAAACCAAAGAGACAGGGAGGCAAGAGCTAAAAATGTGAACATGCAAATCTAGTGTTATTTTTACTAGTCAGAGCTCTGATATTTGAGCACATATGCTAATTTGGTCAAGTGTGAGATCCCACCATGTCTCAGAGAGCACTATTTTACAGGGAAGGTGAAGTTCCATTCTGCAATAATTTTAAACGTTATCTATTTTCTCTAGGCACCAAAAAAAAAAAAAGCAATGAAAACCCCAACAAAATTTTGCAGCATAAAAAAGCCCAAAGCCCTTTGCCACAAAACAGCATATAAATAATAACACAGTTGTTGTACATTTATGATATTTCAACCAGAGACACTTCTTATCTTCCTCTGCTCTGATCAGAACCCCAAATTTCTGGATGTCAGCACAGAAAGCCCCCTGCCCCTCCCAGGAGGACACTAAATGCCCATTTAAAGCAAACCTGGCAGTATATATACCTGCATAAAGAACCTGGCAATCAGTCCCAAATGCCTTCTCTACCATCAAGGTCTTTCTTTCTGGTACACAGGGCACCTTTGTTGACATTACCAGCAGGCAAGCTGAAATGAAGCCAGGCTTAACATTACCCCTCGACACTGGAACAGGCATTGTAGCACGGCTGTCAGGAGGCTGTGGGAGCTCTCATTTACCCAGGCAGCTTTGGGGGTGTTTCATGTCTCAACACAACATCATGCAGAGACATCTGAATGGGCTCCAGGCAGGGACTGGGCAAGGTGAACCTCTGGGAGCTCAGATAGCTCGCTCAGACACGCAGCCTGTGACAGCCCGTCACTGGGGAGCAGGGACAGCCACCTCTGTACCCAGCTCAGCACATCACCCACCACAAAGCCACCTGCACACACAGGCAGCAAAACTGGATTGCCCCAGGCTGCTTGGACACACCTTAGTTTTGATGTGAGTGTCAAAAGGAGTGCACAGTCTGAGCTTCTGACCCTCAGCCCATCTCCAAGCACACCTATGAGCTTTACAGTGGTCTCAGACAGCCCGGCAGCAGCCATGGGCTGGCACCATCACACCCCTAACAGAAGACAAGGTCCTGACACACTCAGTGCAGTCAACAGGGACCTTTGGTGGTCTGGCCAAACTCAGGTACCCCACAGTGGCCTCTGCAGTCCAAGAGGATGGCACCCAGAACTGCCTGGCATCATTGCCTGCTTTGGCATGCACTGAACATCATATATCCACTGACATACATATACATAAAATATCTTCAGAGTGCACGCTGGCACGCAGTGTTTTACACTTTCTATGAATCATACCCTACAACCTGTCTGTGCTTGCCAGGAGACTGAAATCCTATCACTGCACTCTTAAGAACATCATTAAGAGGCTTAAAGAATAGAGACTCTGCGTGTCTCCTTCAAAACAAATTTTGCTGTAATTTTTGAGGTTGATGCAAAACTTTAGCTGCAGTGCAGAACAATAAACAATACATATTTTATAATGGCAGCACAAAAATAGCATGCAGTATTTCTTTCCTGGGCCTGCTAGTGCTTCTCTTCTGCTTTAAGATCACAAGAGAAGAAAAGCACGGCTCATTTTGAGTGCCTTCCATTCAATGTTTGTTATTTACTTATTTATTTATCTAATTAATTTTTCCTTTTTGTCCTTTGCAGCCCTGCTTCTGCACTAAGGGCTTTAGCATGCCTACTTTGCACGGCGGCTTCCCTGGGATATTTTACTTATTTCAACTGTTCAAATGTTTATCTTCACCAGGAGTAAAAGGAGAAAAGCTTGATTCCCTCAGGGTGATGCAATGTTTCTGCATGGCATTTCAATAGCATCCTGTTATTCAAACAATTAGAAATCACAGAGACCATGCACAGAATTATCAGCATACTGCATGGAGATTTTTATTATTATGTAGTGCATAATGAAAATGATTTGAAGGACCCCAAAGCATCATAACAGAAGGAAGCGCTGAATAATCAGGTGATTTTTTTTTTTTTAACTGCAAGAGCCCAAAATATTGTTTACTGGACATATGTCAAGCTAAAATGCACTAAAGTGGTGAATATATTTACAGATGGCCTTCCTTGCATACCAAATGCAACACACTCTGGGAGTGTAGCTGGAGACAGAGCCAGGAGCTTGGGCTACAGCTGCCACACTGCTGCTGCATAGCAGGGATGGACTGGCAGTGCTCAAAAATACCCATGGCTTTTTCAGAGCGTGCTTGGCATGGCAGCTCATGCAGGATGCTCCAAAACCACGGGCTGCTCCTGGAGACACCCTGCTGTACAGCCTGCAGAGAGTCCCTGGGCACTGGCTGCCTCCCAGAGCTCAGTGAGGAGCTGGGCTCATGCTCCTCCAGCTTTCAAGAAGTCATCCTGGAGACTGCAGCTCATGAAAAAAATCTTTTATCTGCAGTGCAACTTGAGTCCTGATTCCCCTTTAATTTTTGACCTGTAACTTTTTTGCTAAATTTTTGACCAAAAAAATTACAAACTTCACCTTTGCTACCTTTACACAATTCACAGCACCAATTATAGCATGACCTTCACCTGGGTTCCCAATGCCTCTGGTGCCCTCAACAGTACATTGAATTGTAGGCTAACAACTTTAGGGCAAAAGAAATGTGTCCATCTCTTTCTCTCTCTCTCTTTTTTTTTTCTTTTGTCCTTCTAAATATCACTCTTATTTTAAAGATACTAGGTTGTATAAAGCAATCTTTGCTACACTGGATGCTTTAAAGCCAAACACAGAATCACAAGGCTGATGACTGGGTTTGAAGAGTCATGGAAAAGGCCTTGTTCTAGCTGCGTGACCAGAGAAAAAAATTCTTATTCTGTGCACATGCCAATTCAAGTGTCTGCAGGTATCTAATGTGTAAAGTTTATTCAGAACTCACAGAATAAAATAAATACCTCTCTGTGGTTTGCCTGCCCCGGTGTCCTTCACATCTCTGTGGTCTGTGCTAAAACAAAGCTTTGCTGTTTCTCTCTCTGTAAACATCTGAGGCTGTCCTTCATGAACACTTTATTGCTGTGTGCCTCAGACTGCTGATACTGTTCACTCCTATCTTGAAGCCAGCAGAATAATGAAAATCGTTTCCACAAATCCCACAGTTTCACCCTGGATTGAACAGCCAGTGGGAACACTGCAAGATCCAGTGGGAAGCATGGGACAGTATCTAGCTGCAGGTCCTGGCATGGGCCTTGCCAGGCAGGAAGGATCCATCTGCTCACAAAGAACTGCAGCTCTGTCTCAGACCAACCACAAATTTCTGCTGAAACTTCTGCTAACACTAGAAGTTACTTCTGAAAGTGGAAGGTGGACTCTGATTTGACAGTAAAGGGATGATGATGGCCTTTGGCTAGCAGAGACCAGTGTGCTGCCGGCCCAGCCTTTGCTCACATGAGCTATCCACTGCTGGTGGGGAAGGGAGATAGGGACCTTCCTAAAATGAGCAAAAACTCATAAAGGAATTCCTCAATGTGGTAAAGGAATTCCTCAATGTCAAGTCTGCCTCCACATGTGTGAGCCCAGCCCAGCTCTCCCCATAAACCCCTCTGTGTCCTTAAACACGTGTGCCTCCTGCTTCCTCAGGAATTCAGAGCACTCTGAGGTGGAAGAGACCCACAAGGATCACCTCAGGTACAACAGCCCATGCAGGGGTTGGCCCCACAGCCTTGGTGTTATCAGCACCACACCCCAGCCAGGGGTACCTGCTTGAGGCAGCACCATCTGAACCGGCCACACATTCCAGGATACCCTGCTTGGTCAGCTCTCTTCAATTACAAAACAAAATCCAGTCTGCTATTCAATGAAATTTTAGGAGGACACTTCCAGGCTTTCCTTCAGGCATTGTTTGCACCTCCTGCACAGGCAGAAAGGTTGTCTGTGCTCAGGATAACCTCGCATTACCTCAGCCCACAGGTATGAGCCTAGCACCCAAGCAAATCACTGCAGGGGCAAGAAGGAGGGTGCAGTAGCAACCCTCCTTTCCTCAGAGCCTTCAGGGCTGTAGGTAAAAGCTGCTGTACAAAACCAGGCATTCCTGCTGGCTGGGGATCTGCCTCATGATGACCATGGGCTGGCTGCCTTTGGGATCAAGCCCCAAGGGACAGTGCTGCTGCCAGGGAAAGGAAGACAGACAATGACTGCAATGTGCCATCTCAAGGACATGTCCTTGCCAGCAAACTAATGGGATGAGAGTAACCTTCTTAGGGCTGGCACACAGATCAGCAGAATCCACCTGCGACTTCCTGAAAGGAGCAAGTGCTGTGCACTGGCCAGGACGGGCGTCCCTGGGGCACCTGTGCTGCTCCACAGGGGAGAGCTCCATTACCAAATGGGCAGGCTGAGACACAGCAATTAAATCTGTACGTCTGGGGACACCTCACACAGGCTTTTAGCTGCAGCCCACACGTGGGAAGGGACTGGGGCAGGAGCTGGGCTCTGTGAGGAAGGGACACCTGCCACTCTGCAGGGGCTGTGAGAGCTGAGGTCAGCCCTGTGCGTCAGCTCCCACTGAGTTTTCCTCAGGCTCATATTTAATGCATGGGATGTATTTTTAATGGTTTAGATGTGTGAACAAACCGTGGCCTTGATGTTCCTACACGGGTGTGTGAAGGAGCCTCCGACCTTCTGCAATGGATGCAGTTCTATTTTAATAGTTAACATAAAGTGGGATGGAAGAGATGAAGCATTCCATTAAGACATTTGATAATAAATTGGTAAGTGCTTTCCAAGTGTTTTACATAGTTATTCTCTCTGTTGATCTATTTAGCCAACACATGTAATTCCGAGCTACAAAGTTGTATTCCTGCTTTTGTAAACATACTTACATAAAACTCAATAACAACACAGTCTATTTATTGCTAAAACGCTAGTAGGAAATTGGAAAAGGTATAAATACAATTCATTGCTGGTGATCTCCTGCCCCCTGAAGGCACTGTAAGGCTCCAAATCTTGCTCAGTTCACAGCATCATAAAACCAAAGCAATAAATGTCACTCTTTTCTTGATTGCGCATTAGGCCAATCGGCTTTTTATTGCGCCTAAATAGGCCGTCAGGAAGGCACCGCTCTCCTTACTGCTGGGGGATGACTCTGCCTAAATGGGGGGCCAGGGAGGAAGGGAAGCTTACTTTTAAATAACGAGGCTAAGAGAGAACAGGGGGAGAAGAAAGGTGCAAAAGCACGTCGCTCTGCAAGGCCTTTGCACTTGCTCTTTCATGCTGTAATGCCTTGATGTACGCAGACGATTATGTGTCAATGCACATTAATATCTGATGTGCATTACCATATTATCATCCCTTATGTGCACTTTCACAGCCTGGTGAGCCCAGGCTCTCCCAGCCATGGGGTTACATAACCAACATCACTGTGGGGGCACAAAGCAAACCTCACACAGCTCAGGGCAGCACCCGTGCACAGCGCTGCCCTTGCAGGGCACAGAGGGACCCTCCTGTGTCCCTCTCACAAAGCAGCAGGAGCTGGGTGGTCCTCACAACAGCAGGAGCACAAAACAGACTGCCAAAGCCATTCCTCCCAGTGCAGATCAAGGCATGTGCTCAAAAGGCTGGGACACTTTCCTACCCAGGACCGATTACACCGGTCATAGCTGGCGGCAGAGGAGTTAAAAAAATCCCCAAACCGTGGGTTCATTTGCTCCCCTGTTGATCTAGACACATGAAATGGTGACTTTCCACCATGCTGTCATATGTATATGGTGTATCTAGACACTGCCTGAAAAGAGAGAGGGATGCTGTTGCTGCCTCACACAATGCTGAGCCACACACTCAGCCGCACCTTTGTAATGGGTATAGGGGCAGGGCAGTGTTAACACAGTGCCACAGCCACACCACCTGAATGGTGCCAGCCCATCCAGCTGCCCCTGGCACAGCAACCTTTAATTCACCTGCTCACACTGGGTGAGCCATTCCAGCCCCCCAGCAAGGCAGAGGGAATGCAGGAGAGGCCATCCTCCCTTCCCCCCTTGGGTACTGTCCCCAAAACCCTCCCCAAGCTGCCGCCACTGCAGCTCCTCCCCACTCTTCAGCAAACAGCCAGCTGGACTAATTGCAAGTCAGCTTTATATTTCCTCCCTGCTGACCACTCACCTCTCCATGTCTCCCATCCACACACATACAGAGATAGGAAACCTAACAGGAAAATCGGTCTGTGCTGAGCCACACTTTCGAAATTATTTCCGATTTCTTCCCCAACTCTAATGCTGACAGACTACTAATTGCAAAGAGAAATGATGACTGTGCTTCTTACAAGCCTTCCTCCCCTTGAATTTCAGAAGAATTTGTGTTTCGCTCCTACGAGAGCGTGGCATGGTAAGACATGAAAACCCCCCAAAAATCTCAGAAATTATTTTTGGCTTTTCACAAATCAATATTTGCTCTGAAGCAATTGAAGCAGTCAGTAAGGCAAATTCTGCTTTTATCATCACAATTTCCAAGTTGTTCCTTTGCCCTGTAAGACTGACAGAGCATTCACACTCCAACTGAGTTTGTTCTCCCTTCTACCAGCAAAAAGGCTCCACAGGCTACTGAGAAGTTACTCCATAGTTATAAAACTGGGAAAGAACTTTTGTTTCACTGAAGTCAGTGGGATAACTTCCTTTGACTTCCTAAGTTGGAAGTTCACCTTCTGAAAACCAAGTTTGGGTGAGCATCTGAAAAGAGGAGCACAAGGAAAAGAAAGATCTATAAGCTTTATGATTGTGTAGAGTATTATTCCCTGGACACACACAGCAGGTTTTGCTGTAATTGCAAAAGATAAAAAATGTCATTTTTATTACAAAACCAAATGTTAGAGATTCTAGTTTTTGGATAAGAGATGGATGTGTCATATAGGGTCCTTAAAAACCTGCTTGGGTGAGTAGTACAGATGGAATACAATGTGGGCTTGCATTTATCTGAGAACATTTAGAGCCATGATATATAGTCTACACGACAGACTTCCTCGATGTATAGAGAAAATATAGCCAATTTCTTTGTGTAGGCTGAATTATTTACCAGAGTGTTCCAAAGTGTATTGGTAATAAAACACTATGAAGTATAAGTAACTCCAGACAATCTTGGCTTATGTTAAAACAAGTCTTGTTTTTTTTTTTTAAACATGTTATTAAGAAAATAAATCCTGAGAATCTGGAAAGGCAGGACTTACTCAAATGAACACATGCCTCTGAAGGATTGTGTTGACTCAACAGAGAGAAAGGTCAAATTCTCCCAACCATCATCCTAAAGGAGTTGGGAATCAGTCTCACTTCAAAATTAAATAGGCTATTTTGGCACAGGATGAAGGATGCAGAGATGGTAAAGTGATTCTGTGAAACTCACCTGACTGGGAAAAATGGCTGTTTTTAACTAAACCCAGAAAATATATATGTAGAGTACAACAATTTCACCAGCTGGCCAAACAAGCCATCATTTTTCCAAGCAATACCTTTCTAGCCAGGCCACTAGCAGTGCAATCAGTTTAGAAACACAAGGTGCTCATTCCCTCCTCCTCCTCTGGAGAACTAGACCACAGCTTTTCAAAGGGCTGCTGAAGATAAAGACAACTGCTTTTTCCATACCTTTCCTGGCTCTTTCTGCAGACTCCTTCTCAGAAAGAGGAAAGCCACCTATTTTTGGCTTGATTTAGGGTCTTTCTGAAGGCTGTGGGGATCTTTCCCTACATATATTTGGGAACAAAGTCACTTTTACACCTAGGCTAGTTTAGGTTGAAAGTGCCCTCTGAAAGAGTCCTACAGTACCTCAGCAGCTTGCCAGAGAGAAACCTGACAGGAACCATGGCATTCATGCAATGCTCACCTGGGGATCTTATTTTCTGACCCTAACATGATGTCTAGGCATTGGTTTCTAATAAGCCAAATCTTTCACCAAGCTAGAGTTGCTGCAATATTGCTCTTGTTTGTGCTGTGGACAGCAATTCAAGCTACCATTTTGTATTTTGCTAGTTTTCCACCTTTTGTGTCTCATTGGCATTTTTTCCCAAGTCCCAAATAAAGAAGCATGGCTGGGTTCTCTCTTCAGCTCTCATACTCCTGGCAGCAGTATCTGGCTGAGCAGCCTCCTAGAAAAGCCTCCAACCTGGCTCCTTCTTAGAGCTGGCTTTGTAACTAAAATGTAAAATACAGATGGGTAGGCATCATCTTGCTTTTTCTAATACTCCTCACATTTTGCCTTTCATTGCAAGTGCTTCATTGACTAATTTCAGTTGCTTAGGCTAGATTTTTTCCAGTATTGCCGACTCTTAACCCACTGAATGGTGTCCCTACACTTACCTCAACAGTTTCCCTGGAAGTCAGCTGCTTTCCTTTTATTTCAAAATCTTTTAACCACAGAACACACACCACATGAAACATCACCAGGTAACAGAAGTGGGCTAATTCCTGGGCAGGCACTGGAGGTAGCTCTGCTATCAGGTTGGGGCTAAGATAAGTGACATGGGTGTGAGAGGGTGCACCCTGCTTGGTCAGCTTGGTCAGCTGCTGCTGTGCAATGCAGAGATTGTGCTCCAGTGCCTTTAATTCCCTCTGCAAACCCTTGCCTGGACTCTTATTAGACATGACTACTAATCTCCATGTGAAGATTTATGCAGCAGCAGCAGCTTCACTTCATGCCTTAGGTATGATCTCAAGTTAAGCAGAAATTTAAGTTTTTGCAGTATTGTGCATTTTTAATGATTTTATTCCATTCCTGTGCTTATTTGAGCACAAGTCCAACATGTATGTGCAAGTGTTATGCCCAGCTATGAACACAGATCTATATTTTCACTAGAAGAGAAGGAAAAGCAGCAGAAAACAGCAGCATATCTACTGTATAATGCCTGGGACATTGCAGATGTTAAAGCAGCTCGTTGTTTCTGCATCTGGAACAAGTAGGTCACACATAGTTATTATACACACTGCTGAACATGAAGCAGCCAATACCCGTGTAATGTATGTGAGACTTCAAACCACCTTTTAGTACTTGAGAGCAGTACACAGCATCTTGTTTGCAAATGCTCTGCTTGAGAGCAACTGATGGAAGGGGGAAGGGACCCAAAGCTGACTGACCTAATTGCTGTGTGGATGGAGAAGCTGGCAAAATCATTAGTTTCTTTTATGTTTTCTTTCTATACAATAATAAAGATAAATATTGATTGTTGGGGCAGTATTGATTGCAAGGGTCGCTGCAGATGGCAGCTGCATGATTTGCACAGATATCTCCCATTTACAGAGCCTCTTATTTGCATGAGAATGTGGTTTCACCCTCCTCACATGCTTCTGACTGTTTGCTTGCCTTATAGGAGCATTTACCCAAACTAAATGGTCCAGTGACTGGCAGTAAAACATGAAATGAGGGACTGAAAGAGCTCACCTTTGTAATACCTTTTGTGTATGTGCCTGTCTGCTGTGGGTGAGTGGAGTTTATTGTCCCAGTCACGTGGACAGAGGCACAGGACACAGGGACCTGCTGTAATTACCCTGCAGTGTCACCTCCTCACCTGGGAATGCCACTCGGGAATGCCACCCAGGGGCACAGCACACCTGGGACCAGCCCTCCTTCCTTTCCACTGGCCCACACACTGAACAAGCCCAGCTCCTTCCTCCAGGCCTGGATGCCTCCAAGTCCCAGTTTGGGGTCATCAGAGACCCTCAAGAATGGCTTCAGCATCTTCTCCTGAGCTGAACCTGCCCAGTGGGATCCTTGTCCACTTGCAAGGAATGGAAAAGGCTCCTCCATTGTGGGCCAGGCTTGTGAGGAGGGAAGGAAGTTTCCTACCACGAGCACAGTGCCTATTGCAGAGCATGATACTCCACTGCCAGCCAGGGAGAAGTCCTTGGGGTGAGTGGGACCAAGTTGCAGGAAGCAGCAGGGGCATTCAGGCACCTTTTTATCTCTGGTACAAACCCTCCAGTGGCCCATTCCAGGGTCAGGCACCTCCTGCCAGGGAGCTGCTGCCTCTCTCCTCCACCTGCAGCCCCCAGAGGGAGGAAGGAGCAGGCAGAGGAGCACTCTGGAGGAGACCTCCTCCCCTCCTTGGACACTGCCAGGCTGTAGGGGAAGCTCTCCCTGAGCACACCACTGTGTGTCTGCCTTCCAGCTAGCAACCTGCACATTACTGTGGGCATTGCTGCCGGCTGACCTGCTGGTGTTGGAACGCAAAGGGAAAGTATGTATATTTAACCCAAATTCATCATTTTGATTTTGATTAACTCTGCAAGTCAGAGGTTTGCAGGCTTTAATCTCGTTTTAAGAAAATATTCTCATCCTCTCTACTGTCAGCATTTTCCAACTGGAAACTCAACCAAAGGATCTTTCTTATTCTTTATCTCCTTCCACTTTGGACATATTAGTGGACCTCTGAAACAGCTGCCCAGTATTTATCCAAACCATGCCTTGCCCAGTGTAGGGAGTGCTCCTATTTGCTCAGTGGCTCCCAAGGAGGAGATTAATGCTGGAGCCCAGGTTTCTGACGTGGCTCTGCACTGACACTGAGCCACTACAGCAGAGAGCAGGCACTCCATTTGGTGAGCACTATTTATGTACAGTGAGTGTTTCAGAGATGCTTTTTGGAAGAGCTGAGCAATACACCATGGCTCAAAACGTTACGCCTCATTCCTCAATTCCTTTTAAGTATATCTCTCGGGGTGTTATGTTGAGTAGCCCTGTCTTACAAAATCAATTATTCCTTAGCCAGCTCAGAAATAAAACCCAAAGCAAGCAACACCAAATGTCTGATTTACCAATAGATTGCAACCCCGTGCTAAAGAGTGTAGCCACTGCCCTGCTTTAAATATTCATGAAGCCCACTGGTGCAAAATGCATTAAAGGTGGGAATAATGCCAGTAATGCACGATCCTCTTAGTGACAAGAAGCTTTCACATATTAAAGCAGCAAGATGTTAAAGACTTTCAAGTGAACAGTCTTTGTTTTTAACTTAGAGAAAGAGATTCACTAATGGAATGCCAAATTGCATTCACTCTCATGATACTTGACTGCAGAATGGGATAATAACACATGTGTGCTTCGGTATGCCATGGAAAACCTGTTATTACAGAGGTTTCTTTCCTGCCTTTCCTCAGCACTTTCCAGAAAATGTTCACACAAATCTTAGCCCTTCAAGTAATCTTCTGTGTGCCAACCCCCCCATTAGAATCCCAGGAGTCAAGCCATTAACAGATTGGTTTCTCACAAATAAAAAGAATTAAAAATAATGGTGACAGAACACAATAGCACAATTTAGATGAGTGACAACTGGCAATGAATAACCAGAAAAAAAAAAAAAGAAAAAAAAAGAAAGAGTTAAACTGGAGATAACGGTCTGCAAAATATAGACTGTGACAATGCAGAAGAATGTCAATTGTCACTTTAAATCATCAGCAGCCCAACCACATCTGCTATCACACCTGTGCTCTCTTTTCTGATCTACTCTGGCACCCTAGAAATAGTAGGCAAACAGCCAGCCTTGCATCTCCAGCCCTCTGAAGTCTGGCTCTGCTACCATTCCTCTCACCTGGAGCAGATCAGGCACTGGCCCTGCACCCTCAGACTGTTCCTGACTGACAGGGATTCACTGCTGCAGCTGGGACTGACATCCCACAATAGCAGGTCCCAGGACCACCAGGAACTGCTGGCCCCATTTAGATTTTACAAACCTCATCAGTCAGGTGAGAGAGCTAAAGGAGCCCTGCTTACATCTGGTACTTGATCCACATAAAAATAGTGAACAAATAATAAATTGACACTTCTTGGCAAGGGGAGTGGGGCAACATGTGCCTCTGGTGCCAAACATGAACATTCAACTAACATATATTGGAAAGAGGGATCTATAACCTCCATAGTTAGTCCACTAGACTATTAGTCCGCTATTTTTATTCTAGAAATAAAAATAATGAAAAGCTGACAGCCAGAAGGCTGTTTAGGAAGATGCTTATCCAGGACTAATCAGGGAGCAAGGACAGGAAAATAGAGCTCAGTTAGGCATCTGAAGTTGCTTACTTCAAAGCATGCCTTTCACAGGCTTTAGATGGGGTCTGGGTTTTTGGATGGGAATTGGCTTTCCTGCCTCCTAACAGTTTGTCTGGGAGCATCTTCCCAGTGCCAGCCCTGCTTCCTGCCCCCAGAAGCACCTTCCCCTGCAGGAAGAGTGCCTGTCAATAAAGACTGAGCACCTCAGCTCCTGCCATCACTCTGCTGCTCTGTAAAAGCCAACCTGTTTCAAAGGGGAGGAATTAGATTGTGCAAAAGCTGCAGTGGGAACACTGGGGTAAGTTGGATCAGGCAGTTTTACCAAGCTATTTCTGGAAAAAAAATAAACACTGCTACTCAGTGCTTATGATTAATAATGTTATCTTGTAGCTAATTTTATTCCTTGCCCCTCTCTTCTCCTGCCTTCCAATTTGGAAGCACACTTAATTATGAAAACATGAGCACTAGACTGTGAATTTTGATATATTAATTTCACCGTGGTTTTGTTTCTACACTGCACCACCAAAGCTCTCAAGGACAACCAGTCAAGGAGACAATGAAAATCATAACACCTGGGGTAATTTTCTTAAGCAAAGTCAACATTAGGCAATTTCTTACTCACAAATTTCATTACATTACTGAAACCTATAACCATGATGCACCTTGCTCCTGTTTTTCAACACCACAATTCCCTTTGATGACTGAAGCCAGAGCAAGGACTCAGTGTTTTTTTTTTGCTCGAGGTTTTGTTAAGGACTAGAACCAGAGATTACTCAGAGGCTGGCAAGACCAAACCAAAAAGAGCACAAAGGGATAACCATGACCATATTCCTGAGCTCCTTCACTCAACAGCAGAACTGTTCCTACTTTCATGCCTGACCAAGGGTGCACAGATGCCTTGCCTGGGTGGGCTCAGCTGCCCAACACTGGGCCCAGCTATCGTGTTGACCATCGTTTATTGACTCCTCTCTGTCCCACTCTGGTTCTCCCCACTGGAGCTCTGGCCTCAGTGTTTTACTGACACCTCTCTGCCCAGTTTGTGTATGCAGCCTTTAGCCACCACTAGCCCACAGCTTCACAAGCGCCACCCAGACACCAGCTCTGACATTTGCATGGTTATTTTGTTGTCTCTCTAAATCTGTTTTAGTTACTTAGAGAGAAACATGAGGTGGGGCATTAGGGCAGTGTTAGAAATACAGCTCTGTGAATAGTGACCTTTTTGATCTATTGGCTGTTCCAAAATCACAATGAAATTATTAGCTCAGAGTTGGCTTATTGTAAATTTGCATATATCCTAGGCAAAATGAAAAATAAAAGTCTGAGTTGATAGAATTATTTCCCTTCAGCTTTTGTAATTAAGGTTTAAAATAAAAAAAAACGGAATAATTTTGAAACCCCTTTTAAAAAATAAAAATTAAAGCCATTTACATTGAGAAAACATCTAAATGTACACTCTCATTTTTTCAAGCAATTGAGGGCAAGGTTTTCAACTCCAACAAAATAGGAAAAAGTGAGACAGATTTCCCAGCCTTTCTAATGCCACACATGAATTAACATGATGATAATACTAATGATACTTTTTAACTGGAAAAGCTTTAGGTCAATTATTTTTCCCAATTCTATTTTTTACTGAAGTATGAAGCTATAAAACCCCAGATGGAATAACATAAGTTATAATGGCAACAAAATGGATAACTGTGTTTCTAAACTTGGTCTAAATCGTGCATGTTCCAAAATACATTTTTTCAGAGTGATAACCACCTTAGTCACTTAGAGATGAATCTCTGTGTGCAGAAAACAGAGCATCTAACATTTGTAATGCTTTCCAAACCACAGTACCTTTAAATAATACAACATTCATTAAAATAGAAGAGTAGAGCAAATTACTGTACCAAACATCCTCTGCATCTTCATCACACTCTGCCCCAAACTGGCAAATGTCACAGGTCGATGTCTCTTTTTGATTGGTTTCACCTGAGCCTTCATTGACTGTTGGATGGAAAGCAGAAGAATATACATTAGTAAAGACAGCACTGTAGCAAAGCACTTCTCTCTCTCTACAAAAACCTGTTCACTGCATCAGCTTAATGCGCTGCTCGCAAAGCCGATGGCCGGCCAACAGCGCTCCTGAGCGGGCCAGCAACACAGAGATTTCCATGCTGGCCTGTGACAAATCCCCTCAATTACACACTTAAAAGGAAAACCAGAGAAAAACCCTTCCTTTTCCCTCTCCCCTTAATCAATGACCCCTTCAAGCTGCAGCCCAGGAAGGTCGTGTCCCCACTGAGCCTTGCTGCTTTGTTCCCTGGGAAAATAATGGAGGGGCATTGATAGCATCACATGCTGCCTCATGTCCTTTACCCATGAAGGCCTTGAGGTGGCCCCAAGGGGATGCTTTCCTCGAAAATGTTTTGAAATTACCTGCCTTGTGGTGCAATCTAGTCTACTCCAAAGGCAAAACATTTTTCTCTGCAGAAGCACAGCTATGAGCCCCAAGGACTAGTTATCTCTGGCAGGGAAGATTTAGTGCTGTCCAGAGGAGAGGACAATCTCCAGCATAGGTTAAATTTGAAACCAGGGGGAAAGTCAATGCTGATGTCTGCAATTGTGTAAGGTTTGTACTTGCCCTGTAAGCCAAAAACAAGAACGGACTAAAGGGAAAAATCAAAATTTGGTTGTAAGAGGACTGCAAAAAAAAAAAATACTGATGGCTGAGTACTGAAAAACAGAAAGAGACCACTAAGGTAGGCATCAAGAAGAGGGTTTGTTAAAAGATCCAAAAGAAACATTATCCATGTTTCTACTGAAGTGTGTAAACACCCTTTGGTACCTTTTGAAAGATGCCACCCTCCAGCAAGGCACTGTACCCAGTGATATCCTTCTGCCAGCTGCAGAGTTATTAAACCAAGGCAGACTTTAAGCATCAATCAGCTCTGCTCAGACTGATGTTGTTATCTGCACCAACTGTCTCTGCAGTGTCACCTCTCGTGCATTTGGAGTCAGCACCGTGGTGCAGCTTTCTGCACACCTGGGCGCAACCCACGAAAGCTGCAGTGTGTTGGTAGCCCCAGTGACACCCACTGGACAAATCATCTGCCTGATGTGTGTCCAGGTTGTTCCCAGAGGCTTCTGCGTCAGGGGGCTCTGACTTTGAATAAGCTGCTTTTGATATTTACTCAAAAAAGGATGAGAATCCCAGGCTTTCTGAAAGCTGTTTGAGGAGAGAGGGCTTTTGCCCCTAGAAGAGCAAGGGTGACTCCAATGTCTGTTTTTCAATACATTTGCTTCCCTATCCTGGACAAGTTATATAACCTCTGCCATGCTTCCCACTATGTGATAACAGGAATAATATCATTTCCTCCCAACAGAGCATGTGGAAACAAGTATATTAAAATATTGTGATAAGCTTAGATATTACAGTGATAGAAATCACAGAAATACCAAAGGTAGATCTTATCTAAAATGCTTTTTTCCTGAGCCTTAATATAGTCAAAGGAAGTGTTGGTATTTTTAGGTATGGACTATGCTGCATTAATTTTCTATCAGTCATGCTTGAAGTTAGACTATATTAAACTGAAAAAAATTCACCTGTGAAAAGCATTCTGATTATCCTGAAAGGAGAAAAAAAAAAAAAAAAAGGTAGCTTTGCTCTATTTGTACAAATTTGCTCACCTTTATATCCATAAAATTCATGTATGAAAAAACAAAGGGGAAACCAGGAAAAACACACTGGATTTTTGTTCTATTGTGTTATCAGGCTTTACAAGGAAGGGCTGAGCTGTGTTCTTTCTGTTTCCTTAAATGACTGGGAAACTCTGGAGGCTCACATGTTATAAAAGCCAAGGCCTGAGGGTGGACAAGGAGTCCAGGTGCCACATCCTCACACCATTACATCTCCATGTCCTGCCCATGTGATTCTGGCCCCACAGCATCACGAGCTCCTATGAGATCCTCCCCACCTCCCTGCAGCTGCATCCAGGCCTGCAATGTTTCATTTACATTTTAAATAAAGAAATCTCTTTTACTGAGGAGGTAACTCTGACAGCCAACCCAGGCAGGGGATTTCCAGTGGTTAAGATATTAGGCAGGATATGTAATGAGTGACTACGGCACCTATGGGCAGACGTCTTCTTCCAACAGCCAAGCATTCCTCACCTATCAGAAACATGACAATTGCTCCAGTTCAGGAGGGTGAGAATACATACTTTATGGAATGGAGCTTTAATTTCTTTATTTTGTTATTCTGCAAATCACTTCCCTTGCATTTCCTTTTAATTTAAAACATATGCCCTGCTCTCTTCCTCCCTGCAATGTTTCTATTCATCACTGCCCAGTGCGTGGCACTTGGCTGGGGACCTCACACAGCTCTGCATCACAGAGTAAGTGAAATAGCTACTTAAACCATTAAAAAAGGCATTTGAAAGACTGAGCATGTTGAAGAGCAGTAACTGATTTGGAGAAGATCATCCACTCTATGGCACATTGCAGTTCTGAATTTCTATTTGAAAATAATAAGTCACTCCTTTGTATTTTTCCAAAGGAGCCCGGTGACCAGCTTTCCACCATCAATGTGCATGTTGTCATTAAATGTGCAAATGTGCAGCAGTCCTTAATAAAAAAAGACAGCTGTTTATCTCCTGTTTATGCTCTTTCTGTTGTCAGTAATACAGATAGCATTATTCTTTACATTTCTTATAGGTGTGTTTTCTCTCCCTACACAAACATACCCACTGGCATAGGCACCCAGACCCAGAGCTGACACACACAGGGCTTGTTTTCTCCATGCTGTGCAGATAACTGCTTTGATAAATCAGACATCTTACAACAAGTTATTTTCCCAATATTTCCTGCTGCTTTCTAGCTTGAGGACTAGTGGATGCTTATTTTCTAAGGTGACTCTTTTTTCTTTTTTCCCCTTCACTGCACTTGCTGATTTGCACTTCTTTTCTAACCCAACTGGAAAAAATTGTTAGCAAAAAATAATCTAGTTTCTGGATTCCTCTTCTAAAACAGAGAATGAGTCTTCTTCTCATGCATGTTAGGTAGTTTTCATATTAGCAACTATTGAGTTTTTAACACCAAGGCCCGACAGGAACATAGTAGGGCTCCAGGGAGGCTAATCACTGAAGCCCACCACTTATTGCTCACAGAAGTGAGAAATTTTAAGCAAGATTATCAACTCAGAGTCCAAAGAAATGTGCTAACAAGGGTTAGAAGGTCACTAACATTACTTGAAAGTCACTTCAGAGACTATGTCAATCTCCTAAGCAATATAAATTCTCAGCTGTGAAGGCACTACACACAATTTACAGAGGCAATGGACTGTGGGAACCACAACAGCTCCTGTTTTAATCATTTGGTCCTTCTCTGGCTTTCTCACAGTGCTCTGATGAGATAGCTGTGATTTCAAGAATGTCTGTATTGTTTGCAGGTCCCACAAGAAAGAAACCATTTCTGAGGCATTTTACTCTGTCTCCCTAGCTGAAAAAAAACCAGATTGAAAGTATCATCAGTAGATTGGTTTGACCCTGTGCTTATTTCCTGTAACATCAGGAGAAAACTAAAAGCCCCAAAAACGCCCACTGCCACTGTAGCCACCTCTAATTTCTCTCTACATTCAATCTCTTTGAATAAAGTCTTCTGTAGGTACAGACCTACAAAATGGCTGTAGCTACAACCCCAAAAAAATCATGCTAGGACTTTAGCCACACAGCTTCCCAGACTCATGTTCTATTAGGAGCTGGATCGGTGGTTTAGAGGTTTTAAAACATAGATATCAAAATCTCTGTGCTTGAGCTGCTGAATAACCTTTGCTCAGTGTCTTCCCAAGGTGCTTGATGAGTGGCAAAGCCAGGATGGCAGTGAATTCCTGCCAATTTCCAGAAAAGCAGCTCCAGGGGGATAGTGAGGAGCATGCACAGCACCGCGGTCTGGTACACAAAGTGCCACAGGGGACAAGCAGGGGGTACCCTGCCCCACAGACCACACTGTGAGCAGTAAAGGGGTGTGGGGAGAGTAGCTGGGGAGCCATGGGAGTGAGAGACAATCAGGTGGCAACACTGGCTAGACACAGGTCCCTGAACCTCTCTTTGCTAACACGACTCTGAAGGTAGTAGGGCAAACTCAAGAAAGCCTCAGCTCAGGCTTCACGTGGCTTTTTAGGACTATTACAACAATCCTTGTTCAATATATTTCAACTACACAGGAGAACACAACAAAGAAACAATATAAAACATCACCACATGCTTGAATATACAAAATATGACTATAATGAATTATGAATTATGACTACTCTGATGTAGTCTTCCTTTGATCGATGTGATCAGACACGTGCTTATCACAACCCCTGATTCTGACTTGACTCCTCATAGTGGGATATCTTTGCTATTGTTGAAAGAAGAACTTCAAAAAAAGTCTTGCTCTAGCTCATCCGAACAGGATACATGCTTGTTTTCAGCTATAAAATCTAGGTAAAAACACAGATCACGCGGGGATGAAAGTTAGTGGCCATTTTTGTATTGCAGAATGAAAGACAATGTGCAAATTAAAATGTTAGTGGAGGAGGATGACCTTCAGAGCAGCTGAAGTGATCTTGCCACAGGCTTCTGTCCTAACAGGAGTGCTCTGGGCAGGTGAGAAGGTGAGTGGATAAAGTTAGAAAGGTCTAAGCAAGGAGGGCAGAGAAGCCAGCAAGAATTTACTAAATGTGTGAGAACAAGCACTAGCAGACAGCTAACAGCACCACACAAACTGCACCAATAAAAGCCCAGATGCTGCAGGCGACTTCACTCTAATCAATGAGCCTTTTTTCCTGAAAGCATTAGCTCAGTGAAAACCTGCAAAGTGAGAAAAATGAAGGGTGCAAAGCAGGGGGTCAACTCGCCAATGGCTCTGCCCTCAAAGTCTGGCAGAGGCTCAGAACGGCATTACTGTCACAATGAAAGGAAAATGGCCTACAGGATTGGTAATAAATTCAAACTCTGACGTGCCTTGCCCTGCTTTACTCCTGCCAGCTGGCTCCATCTCAATAAATACAAATTTGCCCTCTCTCACACCCATAAACACTCTGGGGAAATCACTTATTGCAGGGGAAAACGGTGCCTGTGCCCAGCTCGGGACCCAACACAGAACTTCTTAATATTGAAATGAAATATTCTCCTTCACACCAACGTGCCTTTGATGGCTTCTTCATAGCACCACAGGTGAGTCCTTGAAACTCCCTCTCTGCTATATGGGCAGGTGATTTAAACAGCACTGGGGCTGTGCCATACCTGAGCTGGCTGCCTGGGAAGTCAGACCCCCTTTGTCAGGGTTTATACTGCCTCAGGTCCCATCCTTGGATACCTCTGCCTTGCCATTCTCAGCCAAGTGCTAGAAAAGGTTAATGGGATGACTTTAGAATGATGTAAATACCTAGCAGGGTTTTGGAGGAGGAACGAGATGCACCCAGCCAGCTCAGATTGCTGATAAAATGTGCTCTTATCTTATTGCTAAAGACCATGCAGATAGAGCCTGGCACTGCTTTGATGCCAGTCAGACTCAATTTGCAGTGTTTTTCAGCTCTTGTGATTCTCAGCTTATGTTTTTTTTTTCTTAAAAATCATAACCAGTGGATTATCTGAACATATAAAGATCTCAGCTTCCATGTATATATTTGTTTTGAAAGGTATGCCTAAGCTTTAGAGCAGTGGAGAAAATGCTTGTGAGTACAACACCAGGACCTCTCATGTTTATAATTTTTAAAAACTGCTTTTGCAGGGCTGATTCATGATTTTTCAGTGCTGAGTTGATGTCAGGAAAGTAGCACTTCTGGAGCAGCTCACCTTGTGCACAGCCCTGTGCTGGGCTCAGCCACACCTTGTGGGTGAAGGCTGTGCTTCTGCTCTGGATATGGAATCTCATAGTGCAAGAAAACTATCTAGGAATGCCCTGAGTTTGGGGAATAACAAGTACAAAAATTATTTCCCACTACTACTAAACACTGCTGCTCTGTCTTTACTTTTTACCTCCTGTCTTCATTTCTGTCATGCCTTCTAATTCTCTTGGGTCTTCTTTCTTTTTCCCACCACTCCCAGTTTTCCAGCAGCATTTTCCCAAACACCTGGAGCAGCTCTGTCAGCCCAGCTGGCCCCTTGCTCTGCCCAGCTCAACATCTCTGGAACCTCAGGAGCCTTTTCCAGCTGTCACCCAGCCTGGGGGCTCCAGGGTCTCCCCTGGCAGCATTCCCACTCTCTAAAGCTTGCTTGTTGTGGCTGAAAGTGGCTGGGATGGGAATGGTTTCCCAGGATCAGCGCTGCTCCTCTGCACCTGCCTGCCTGCTCTCTCCTTCCAGCAGGAGCTCCTGCAGCATCCCTGTGTGAAGCCAGGCCATGACCCTCCACAAACCTCTGCAAGGACTTGTCTGTACTTCTACAACCGTGGCCAGGAGGGAATGGACTCCGTTCTCACTCAGAGTGCATTTATTCTAAACAAACACCACTTGCTTGTTGCTGTCTCATGCATATTCCTGCAGCTCCCACAGTGCATTTGATAAAAAATGAAAAGCGATTAGTCGAGGCCAGTTTCTCCTAGCAAATAACTCTAATGGTGTTACAAAAGGAATGGCTCACTGAATAAAACCCTATTGTAAGCTTTCTGAACGCTGACATGAAACAGCTGTGCTTATTGCACCATTGTGTGGTCCCCCTACAAAATTTGATGTTTGCCTGGTGTCTGTGGGCTGCCAGCACTGCAGATTTGGGTGCCAGCACCTTTATGAAGGTGTACAATGACCAGCACTGACAGTGTTTGCCAGCATGAGGAAGAGTAGGCTCATTTAATTTTGCCAAGAGCTTCCCCTCATAAACAGCTTTGAGTAAAAAGCCAAAATAGCACATGGGGACTATTCATCTCTGCCTTGCATTAATTTAAAGAGAAGCCTCACTTCCTTGGAGGAGAATTTTCAAGAAATAGATACATCTTTTTGGAAAAACATGCCTGCAATTCTGCCAAAGCTTTGGTGGCACCAGTCCCTGCTTTCATGTATTTCAATATACGCAGCAAGATGAACAAAATAACCAAGTGGACACGGCCACAGCTCAGAGGATGCAATGCCACGGGTCACCAATCAAGGCAATTATTAAAGAGCCTGGAAAGAAATTACTGTAGCCCAAATTGCAAGGACCAGAAGATTTTTCAGGATCAAGGAGAAATAAAAAAAGATGATGTCTGATTCCTCCCTCAGGTTGACTTGCCTGGCCACACAGATCATTAACCTCAGCACTGTGTCAGGGCAGGTAGGGAGCTGCAGCCCAGCACAGTGCCCAATGTCTTAACGCTTTTCTTATTTGTCAGAAAATGGCCATCACAGGCTACCCCGAAGCAAAGTCACATGTGAGCTGCTTCTGGCTGGCTGGTCCTGTGTGTCACAAATTCTACAGATGAAATGTATGGACTCCATACCTGCTGGAACAACAGAACCTACAAATCCTGTGAAGAAATACTGCATGAGGTGTGGGCTCAGTTAGAGGAATTTGAGGCAGCGCTGCCTTCTTCTGTAGGAAAAGATGTTACAGTTGGATATAAACCACAGAAATTACCCATCTGTGCTTTCCCTGACCTCTGCCAAGAATTCACATCCCACCTGAGGTTCTGAGCATTTTCATTCATTCTAGGCAGAGAGAAATGCCTATCACTGAATTTACAGTAATTCAGTGAAAAAATTAAAATATCCAAAGCCATGCTTTCACAAAGCCTAAAATAAGCCAGTCCCAAACGGGTGATGTGACTTTCCAGGGCTTTCCACAGTTAAAGGGTGCTTTTGCCAGCTTCCTACCTGGTGGAAAGATTAACAGAAGTCTTAAATGTGAACCCTTACAGCTACTCATCTTTCAAGAAAGAGAATGAAAGGAACAAAGATAAAACCTAAAAGAGCTGTCTGGCATCCACTTGGTGACTACTTCAGTTTTAAGATCTTTGTCACTTTGCTGTTGATTTAAGTCTGTGTATCCTTTTGAATATTAGTATGGCTAGCAAGATAGCAACATCATACATAAAAATGTTCTTTATTCCAGAACAGATGAAACTCCCAGTGGTAAAAGAAGATTTAGGTATCTCTGAAGATTTCTTATCGCTGTGCAACATAACTCTCTAATGGTTCAGTGCCTTGGAGGGTCATCTGAGATCACTTATCACATAAATCAAATAGGTGGCAGGCTATAAGAATGGAAGCCTATAGCAATTTCATGTCTTTGCTTGCAGACATCAAATCTATCTTTTAGGCAGACTATAGAGGAGATAATATTCCACTCCATTTAAGCCAGTGAAGAAGCCCAAATCTGGGTATTAACCAATTTTTGGGAAGCTGCTTCTGGTCTCGACTGCACCACAATTATCTTGGGAAATGACTGGTTTTAAATCCTAAAACATGGACGGCAGACACTGGTCCTGGTTTTAATTTAGACTAAAGCTGCTGTAAAATCACTCTGGCAATGGAAGGGAGTGCCAGAGCAAGTGAAAGTCCAATTTAGCTGATGTCCCATTTACATAACCAGCAGTGTGTAAAGTGGATCCACTGTAAAAATGACTTGGATCTACCTTGGATGCAACAAGAGGAACAGAGTTTTCTTCTCCCTCTCCACTTTTCTTCCATGTAACACTCCTTTCTCTTGATTTCTGTGGTGTTAATGCAGGTTACACACATGTACAGAGAGCTGGAGCTGCCTTGGGGCTCAGGAGCACCAAGCTTGCATGCCAAGCTCATTTCTAGTGGTGGGATCTTCAGTGGGGTGCCAGAACTGACAGTCACAGCCCATTTCAGCCAGGCTGTCACCCCATCACTGGGAGTGTTGAGATGGCTCCTGAGCTGCCTCCTCCTCCATCAGCTCAGTGGATCCCCAATCCCCCTTCACAGCTCCTGCCCCAGAATTTAATACATCTGCAGTAGCACACCCTGATCTGAGCCTCTAAACTGCACAACCAGGGCTCATCCCTGAGTTTGCTCCTTTCCCTGTGAGAACTCCCTCTAAAAACAAAGCCAAAATGCATCTCAGAGCTAGTTGTTAAGACATCCCTCCTGACACATATGAGGGTATTTCTGCCTTCCCAGTGCTGTAGGCAGGGAGTCCTCGTGTCTCTGCTGCAGCTGGGGGTGCACAGCAATGCTGCCCCCTAAAGAACGTGCCAGAAGCTGAGACGAGGGCAGCTGCAAACCCTCCAAGTCTTGCTGGAGGGGGTACAATAATTATGCAACATAGATCATATCTTTTACATAACCCTACCCTTCAATCAACATGAAAACATATGGCATAAGTTAATCGCATGAAAATATTTGGTAGGAAGACAATCTTTCGGGACAAATTGGGAAAAAAAGCCAATCAAGCCATTTTTCCCCTTTTATTCCCATTATTAGTGGGCAGGTTGAAGCAGTGCATGAGTACTTAAAGCACTCCTTGATTTATGGTTTATGCAGTGGAATAATTGTGTCCAGCACAAAATCCATGAGAAACACCAGCAGCACTGCTGATAACCTTGACAGAAAGGCAAGGAGCTCTGGAATGAGTAGCACAGCCACTCCTGCAAGGGTGGCCAGGATTTAGGAGCAGGAGCCTCCATGAACCAGGTCTGTGAATAGACTGGGGATCTAATTTTGTGCTGTCACCCAAAATTTACATGACTGGCAGAAAAAACCTCCCAGACCTCCACTAACAGAACAAACAGGCTGAGTGTGACACTTCAAACTCAGCCTTGAGTTTGAAGCAGCAGAAAAGTGTGGATTTGAATCCATTTACACCAGAACAATGCTGCCCTTCTGAGTATAATTTTACAGACGTGTTTATGATATAGGGGGAGCCACATGGCACAAAAGGTTTAAACATTTAATCTCACTTAGCTTCAATACACTGCATATACAGAAAATTGGAAGCCCAGCAGGAAAATGCCAGATTTCATTCTCACTTAGCTGTGATTAACCTTTATGAGCTCGCTCAGGGTTCTGTCACCTGTGAAGTCACTTGGGGCACGCAGGCTGCAAAAGCCCTGGCTTGCTGCTTTGGCCAGGGGACCACAGCTGCTGAGCTTGAGCTCTGCTGCCCAAAATGGGGCACTCCCCTGCCCCAAACAGCAGCGCACCCTGCCCCTGCATTCCCTCAGTATGGGAAGTGTAAAAGGGATATAGGGATAGGGAATGAATGACCTGCAAGGGACTGTTCCCTTTTTCTTCCTTCAGCGGAGTCTCCTTGGCTGAGCTGGGTCCAGTTGAGAGCAGCCTTAGCCCAGCAGACAGACACAAGGCAAACAGCTGATACATATCACACTTTGCAAATATGCTCTTTCTCATTAATACTGATTCCCACACACAAACACTTTAGCTATATTCACTGATTGCATTACCATTGCAGAAGTGTAATTAACAAATTAAAAGGGAGGATTGTGATTCAGTTTAATTTGGGGGAAATCTTTAAATAAATAAAATAAAAAAAGGAGTCTGATGAGTCTGATGTTTGAGGATCGTTACCCTCTGCTATTTGCTTTAATTCTTTGGACATGCTCTAAGAGAAATGCTTTCCTTGGAACAAACATGCCTGAGTAAGCTGCAGTGGTGGCCACACAGCCTCTTAAAGAAAAAACAATGACAAAAACCTCAGAGAAATTACAGAAATCTTGACGGATGCTAGATCCAGATACCAGATTGCAAATGAAGGTGCATCATCATGGAGAAAGGAAGGGGGGAAATGCCAGCTGCAAGGTGGTCAGACTGATCTGAGACTGACAGCTTATTCACCCAAATTTATGAAAAGCAACACAAAACGTGCACACTGCCTGCCCACGAGTATTTGTGGAAGAAGGGAAAGCAGAAAATCCCCCATACTTGCTGCCCTTCCAGACCCTTGCATGATAAAATAAGCCAGTTCCACTGAGTAAATCAATGTTTGTGAGAGCAGTCAAAACTCCTGAGCTGAAGTTAGACTGAATTTCTCTCCAAACACCAACTGAGCACTCCTGGAAGAATGGCTGCGAAATGATACATACTGCCCCTCACATTTCTGCCAAAAACACCTTTCAGGTGATCTAATATTATGAGAAACCATAATCATTAAGGATTGATCATGCTAATATAATTTTCTGGATGGCTTATTAACCTACTAAGACATGTTTTTCTCTACTTCCCTTCATTAGCAACAGCGATAATTAGGTAAGGACAGAGTAGCAAAATTGATCATATGCTACTGCCAAGGGGGACAGAGAATGTATCATGGACATTCAGTATAATGTTCTCCAAACTTGAGGTGCATTAATTTTAGTTAGTACCATAGCTATTTTCTGCCTTTGATACAAGGAATCTGTTACTGTAGATATTGTACAACAGGAGCTTATTTCTCTCATATGCCAAAACAGCATTTTCTTTTTCCTTTAAAGATCTTAGCACAAAATGAGATGAGACAGGAAAACATCCTGTCTCTGTCACAGAGTATGGCACAGACAAGATGGCCACGATGGACAGAGCAGCACCATACCATTTCAGAAGGCTTTAAGCATTCACCCACATTCAGAGTAACACAGTACCATATCAGAAGGCTTCAGGCATCAGCCCATACAGAGCAACACCATCTCACTTCAGAAGGCTGCAGGCATCTGCCCTTCTTGTTCTTTAGCCCAACCTTTAATACCTCTGATTGTTGATGCACGGCACCTGTGTGCCCTCTGTTCCCTGTGGTGTTGGTCAGTGCCCCTGGGCACTCCATGGCTCGTTGCTGTCAGAGCTGCTCACAGCTGTAACCAACTGGGGATGAGGCTGGGCCAGCCCCACTCCCAACCACCACAAATGTGTGCCTGCACCTCTCAAGCTGTCCTCTCCTTATTTCAGTCTCCCCATGAAAGCAGAGCAGCTGCTTTCCCTGGCTGGGAAGCAAAGGAGTGAGTTATACTGTCCCCTCCTGGGCAAGAACCCCCAGAGCTGCAGCACTGACTTTCCTCCACCATCTCACTGACGCAGCAAGCGCCTCTAAAACCCTTGAGAGACAAAGGCATCGCAGCCATGGTGAACTTTAAAATATTGCTCTAAAAATGTGAGCAACTGGCTTTCCCTGAGCTCTCCCCCATGTGAGCAAGAGGCAGCTTTCTGTAGATAAATGCATTATAGGGAGCTGAAAAGAGTTGACATCACAAACTTGGCACTCTGATGGTGTCCTGTACGAACAGGGAAAGGGAGGATCTGCCAAAGCGAGAGCCAGACTTAATATAAAAAGCATCAACCCAGCATATTGACCTTATTTAAGCTCAAACAGCATAACACTAGAATACTTAATGCAAAAATGTCATAAATATTCTTTATTCTACATGCACATTAATGTTTTCTTTAAATATGCAATTCACTTGATATCTGCAATCCCCCCCTTCTTCAGATGCAAAATCCAAAATAATGATTATATCAGTCATTGCCTAATACATTCAACTGTGGCCCTGATTTTCATGCATGAATGGTCATTTACATATCATTACCCATCATGCCATCCACTCAGATTTTTCTTTCTAAACAGAGTAATACATTTAAAGTTATCATTTTAAAACAAAAATGCTTAAAAAAGGGACTTCCATTTCTCGTTATCTTATCTGTGCTCTTAGCAGCTAATAGAGTGGAATATTAAAATGGAAAATTCTCAGTGTGTGTGACAACTGTCACAGTGAGAAGATCTCAGAGAAGAGGCAATTATCAAGGGATTTTTCTCAAATTTGGAAACACCGATAAATACGAAGAGAAAAGCCGAAGCAAACCGACCAGAAGCAAACCAGTAATTATAGTACATTCTTGCATTTTCCAAACACAAGTCCTTGTTAGGGGCAAAGCAAAATCCATGTTAGCAAAATCACCGTGGACATGAAGTGCAGTTAGAAGATTTGCATGAATAAATTACAATTTTTCAATTAATACTGCCCATGATCACAATAGAGGAATGGTTTCTGCCCCGCCACCCCCACCCCCCCCCCCCCACCCCTCCACTACTTTTAAAGTAATTTTCTGCTATGTTTAATTAGGAAATTTCTCTACAGAAGGCAATGTGATAGAAGATTAATTCTCTATTTTCTCACCCACTGTGTCAGTAGACTCAAGTGGACACTATAAACCCCAGTTAAATACGGCGAGGATGATCGAGCACGGGGCTCCTTTTGAGAGGTCGTGTCCACAGACTGTGGATCTCATTTCAACCCAACAGAAACGAGTCAGGAAATGGTGTCTCTCCGTGGTGCAGAGCCACAGAGGAGCCATTCCAAGAGCTCCATGGTGTGAGGGTTCACCATGCCAGCTGAGAGGGTTTGCAGTCATGGCTAATGACACCGAGCACCACCGGGTGAGAAATGGCACTGCCACAGCTGTCTTGGGTCTGCTGCTCCCCCTCACCACTAATAACTATTCCTCCAGCACTCCCAACCTGTTTTACATCTTTTACGCCAAGTATGAAACAGCAGTTAAACAATAAATAATGAATTATTCGCTGGTGGGGAATATAGTAAAGTTTGGTTTGGTTTTTTGTTTTTGTTTGAAGGGGAGAGACAAAGGGTGCAAACTGTATTTGTTTTTAATGAACAATGAAGGGAACGAGCTATTTACCCGCAGGACATAAAACCCCATGAGTGGTCTCTTGCTGCCAATGCTGATTAAATATCAGGTTAAGGCTTTTTTAAATTGAAATCCAAGGCAGAGTAAGAACAATTACTTAGGGGAAACTCAGACCTACAAGATGCAGAACATGCAAGATATTACCCTTTGATGGAGAGGGCAAGCAATTTTCTCAGAAGTTTTACTAGTGGAGTGACTGAACACCAAAACAAAGAAAGCATGAATGATTTAGAGGAGGAAACACAGACATGTAGCTGAGTAGGGACTGAGAGCTTTGTACATTGATTAACCAGGACCAGATTGTTATAATACAATAGAAGTTGCCAGTACAAACCTCCTGGGGACAGGAAAGGTCAAAACAGGACAAGTGGCAGAGAAAATATGTAATGCAGAAGAAATTTAGAAGCTTCAATTCCAGTTTTATTCTGAGCTTAAAAAAAATAAATCAATATTTTGGCTAGTCTGATGCCTATTTATTCCCCCACATTTTGACACATTTATGAGGCATTCTTATCCCACTCTGCTTGATGCCGCTCTGGTTTCATGTAGAGAAACGCTCCAGCAGAGCATTTAAGAAGGGACAGCCACCTTTGCAGAGTCCAAGGGAGAGCTGCAAGGATGACAAGGTTTAGAAAACACAGTTCCGTGGTGAGCTTAGGGGAATGGAAATTTTTTACTTTGGAAAAAAGAAGACTGAAAGAAGACTGCTCGTCTGATAGAAAAAAGGAATGTAAAAAAGGCTGCTATAAAAAGAAGGATAGTCCATTGTTCTCCACATTCATTATTCCTGAGACAAGAAATAATTGACATAATTTACAGCAAAGGAGATTTAAGTTAGATATTAGGAGATTTTGTCCCCTCAACCTCTAATAATTACCGTGCGCTAGAACAGGCAGCACTGAAATGAAGCTGGTGTGCTCAGAGGTGGCTTCTGAGACTGCTCCATGCAAGGTCTGAGCAAGGGACAGTCTAACTATAGTTGTTCCCATCAGATTGAGGAGGATGGATGAGATGATCAGTTGAAGCGACTTCCAGAACTATGTGCCTATGACTACACCTTTCCTACAAGCCAGGGAATGGCTGGGCTCCACACTGTGCACTACTCAAATCTTGACTTGCACAAATTCCCACTGAAATCATGGCACACTTTTTGGTAACGTAATTAAAGCATCTTCATTTCATTTGAGTATGTGATGAGTGCCCATGTATGGGGCCAGTATAAATTTTTGCATAATCTCTGAAAGTTTCTGACTCCTGCAAATGTGGAGGATTTGGTCACACCTAAGACCTTGTGGTGAAGATTTCAGCTCATCTGATCCTGAAGAGGTAGGGGAGCCTACCTACATCTTCCTCTCTTGGGAGGGAAGTTTATTCCTTAGACACAGTGGTATGAATATATCTGTTCCACTTGACCAAGATTTTGTTCCATTATAATAAAACACCTTTTAGAGAAACGGCATAGCCCTCTTTAAAATGAAGACACTTTAAAAAAATGTTAAATGGACTGCAAAATCTACATTAATACAGAAATACAGGTAATGCATTTCCCAGAGCAGTCAGTGATGAGTTCCCAGTGTTAGCACTCAGCTCGTCACCTTTGTGCCAAAATGATGCTACCTGTGGTGACTGCGCCCTGATGCGGAGATCAGGAGGTGACAGAAGCAGTGAAGCTCCTAATGCCAGCTCCAAATCTGGGGACAGGAAAGCTGTGAACCTCAGGGAGCCCCATTTCCAACCAGAGCAGTGCCTGACCCTGAGTGTGTGTCAGAAGCCTCGGTGGCCCATGCGAGAGCCGCACAGCACAGAGGGCTCACAGCCACCTTTGTTCCCTGTCCCCGGGGCTGCACTTTCTGCACAGCACCTGCCAGAGGCACAGCACAAAGTCTGTCCCCTCTGCTCCTGCTTCCAAGCCCTGAGCAGCCCTTCCACAGCCAAGGCAGCCTCTGGTGATTCCTCTGGTGCCCACTCCATGGAGCTGCTGGGGGCCACACGGGGTGTGCTTTTGTTCCCCTCCTTTTCCTTGGAGAGCAGTCAGGCCCAGGGCAGGATTCCAGCTCATTTGCACAGTGATAACACAGCCTTCCAGAAAGGAAATCCAAGGCAATGGATTGGGTGCAGGCAATCCATCTGTCATCTCCAAAGAGCACACGGGTGCCCTGTGAATGCCTGGTCACTCCTGTAATTACCTGTTAAAGCTGAATGGGCAATTTTTAGCCCGAAGTACATGAAATGTGTGAACATTTTAATGATGCACAAAACAATTAAGAATATTACATGCACGGTTCCTGATCACCTTGAGATTTTCTCTCTGCTTAGCGCTGGGGAATCTCAACCTCTATAACCCTGCTAGAGCAAGAGGGCACAGCTAGAATCAGGAAACAGTGAGCAGAATAAATTGCAGCAAGGCAGGCACTTTTTAAAATGCAACTTTTCCTTCCACAAACTCTTAGATAATGATAGAAAAAAAGTCCACAGTGAATTCTGATGTAAGAAAAGAAAAAAAGAAAGGCCAGAACAATAGGTGTGTCCCATGTGACAGCCAGGAAAAATGAAGGGTCTGATTCAGGTCCTGTTCTAATCAACGGACTCTCTCCATTACCTCTGCTAACAATCCCACTAAACCCTTTATGTCTGGTTGAGTGGATAGAGCACAGAGGTAAGAAGAAAGGAAGCCTAGCCACTGAAATGGCAGCTAAGCATCAGGTAAGGCAGTCAGATTCTCCATGCATAGCCAAGCAATGTAAGCATAGCTCAGCAGTGCAATTTGATGTGTACATACAGATAGGCAGAAAAAAAGGATCTGGCCCAGTGTGCTAGGGAAAAGTCTTCAGTTATCACATTTAAGTATTTGCTAGAGAAGATGCAATGCTGTTCTTGCTCAAGACACAGTGAAAATTTGGCTTCAGGAAAAGCCCTGGGGATAAATTCTACCTGGTATGTGCCTGCTGAAACTGCAGGAACTGCTGTGGCCCCAGACACAGAGCACGATGAGGAAGGAGGGTGTGCCCCCTAGCTCATGGATGGCAGGGCAGCTTTCGGCTGCTCTCCGGTGGGTGCCCACCAGGCTTCAGGGGAGCAGAGCTGCCTCCTAACATGTTGGGGCCAAGCCCTGTGTGTTCACCATGAAAATTTCTTAGTAAAAGCTACTTAGCATATGGGAGATGTGAGTACATTTCTTTTCAAATCCTGTTCAGAGAGAAAGAAGCGTAAACATCATCTAACCCAACCATTGCTTTCAAGTACCTTATTTTCACACTGAGTTGCTATAAACTATCCCCGTAGAATTTTGTTGTAATTACATGCAGTAAAAGGAACAACCAGGTAATTACCTCAGACTCTGCAATAACATTTCTACATTAAAATGTAAGTGCAAGGTGCATAACTTGTATCCATGTCTCAGCCATAGGAAAAACAGAAAACTACTCATTTGAGGGGAAAACCACGCATTAAAAAGCTCTGGCAGCTACCAGCACTGTCCCAGTGCAGGCTGCTCATAACCCCACTGACAGCAGTGCATGGTTTTGAAAACAACCATGTGTGTTTCCAAGGGGTGTTTTATCCTCCTTGGGAGCCTGGCACCCTGAAGCATACACAGGAAAGCTTAAAAGAGTCCATTTATATGTGGAGAGAGGTAGTGGAGAAATCAGCTTTCTGACCCTGGTCCCTGAGCATGCCACGGGCTGGATTAACCGGGGCTGCCAGCTCCTTGCACTGCTCTCAGGCAGCACTCGAAATCACTGGGGGCACAGTGGTGTTGGATTAGCCACATTTCACCTCCACAGGCTTGTCTTCCACGCTGAAGAATTTTCTGTCTTTCATGAGCTTTTGCGCTTCATTTAAGCCCTAAATAAAGCACAAATAGCCTACAGGAGTAAACTTTACTCTCTACCTGTCAGAATAATTTCCTACCTGAATTAACTTGTGAATACACCTTAAAAAAACCAGACACATTCTTCTCTGTAGCCTGATTGTTTGCCTGCCTTATTTTCCAAATGCCTTCTTTAAGCTGCTTTCCTATTTTGGGTGCAAGTGGAATCATGTTAATACACTGACAAAGTGAAGAGCAAACACAGGCTCAGACTTTATGTGCTGTGTGTGATCTGGTTTATACACTGGTTTATAGCCCAGGCATGACCCACCCCTTAAGAGTACTCACATGGGCTCTGTGCCTGCCTAAAGTCCTAGCACCTGAAGGTTTTGAAGACATCCTACTATGAGCTCTCATCATGGGAGTCGAGAATTTTCTCATCCTTTTGCATCAGCAGCAAAAAGCTCCCTCAAAAAGTCTGGCCCGGCTGAGTGGGAGGAGTAACTTAGGGATGCCCCATCACAAATCTCAGGAAGACACTTCAAAGAGCAAAAATGAAAGAAAGGAAGAAAAATCGTTGGTTAAATATCACTACTCGAAATGCCAGCAGCCCCGACGAGCTGCAGCCCTCCAGACAGAGGTGATTCATAAAAGACCCACCATCTGATAAGGCTTTCTTTCAGCTTAACAAAACTTGGTGTCTGCATCCCATCTCTGACTCTGGGATTTCAAACAGGCAGCCCCTGGTGCTGACTCCCCCTGCCCATTCCATGGGGGCTGGCATTGTGGTTCCTGCAGCACTTGAGAAGGTGGTGGCAAAACCCACTGCCCACCACCAGCTCCGGGCAGTGCCGCCTTTCTGATCACACTGCTCCAACAAACCAGAAACAATTACCCGCTTTGATTTCTGCTTCCAGGTTTCTTTTGAATCTGAACACTCATGGAGGACAGCTCAGGCTTTTGCATCACTGCCCAGAGTGTGGACAGGCCAGAAAATCCCAGCTGTCCAAACCAGAGCTGGCAGCCCCTTCTTTCCTAAGACAGCCGTGGTGGTAGGAAGTTCACTGACGGCCTTGCTTTTGAGCAGAGCAGAACTCATCCTCCGCCCTCCAGCCTTTGGTGGGAGCATCAGTGGCACGCCATGGACAGCTGCAGAAGTCAGGGGAGGGCTGGAAGAAGTCAGGGTGGGTAGCAGGAGCCCATCTGAGAGGATCCCAGGCCCACACACAGCCAGCACCAACCAGATGCTCTCCTAGCTCCCAGTTACCACTTTATTAACAAAAACACAGATTCCCTTTTCCGGTGTTACTATCACAGGTAGTTTAATCAAAGAGCTAATGAAGCAAGTGGGAAAAACAAAGCCATGCATTGTGCTGGCTGCAAGAGAGATGCTTGAGAGGAACAGAAACCTCCAGTGACCTGACAGTTGGCGGCTGAGCTGGCTGCAAAGCGGGCGACCCAGCTCTGCCAACACAATGGAGCACTTCCAGGAGCTAAGCCTGCAAAGAGCTCCGAGTGCCCGCCAGCATATCCAAAACCCTGCAGCAGAGCACAAAACACAGTTCTCTCTTATCTCAAAGAACCTGGTATTTATCACTCTTAAATCAGGCACAGCCTTCTTCATCACATCCTTATCTGGATCTGGGCTCACTTGCTTCACTGCTTCCCATCTCAGAGCCCTGGCAAAAGCACCACATCTGCCCCTGTACGGTTTTGGTCTGCACATAAGGAATGGCTCTTCTCAAAGACCCCATTCCAACCTGCAAATTCCCACTTCTTTCTTAGTTCATATATCTAAAATAGGATTATTTTATGGGAATCATCTCCCTAATGTCTGAGCAGCTTCATGGCCTTACACTGTGCCTCTCTGATTCATTAATGCTGTTGTTTTCCTAACAATATTTCCGTGCTAAAATGAAATTCACACACTTTGCATCCCATGAACATTAAAGACTTTTCAGGGAATAAATATAATTGCTCAGCGCATCAAGTATGATTGATCCCTCTGCATTTCCTGGTAATTACCCTCAAGAACAGTGTGCATTAGACACTCTCAGCTATCAGAAGTAGTGCCTAGAGACTTGTGGTCAGGTTTACTAAAATACTCCCTGCAGTATGTGACCTATAAGACATATATGCATATCCTACTTAAGTGGATTCCATTTTGCTCTTGGACCTGCATCCGGCCAAAGGAAAAACATCCATTAAGCTATTCTACCAAACTACCATTATTTGAAACAAAGAAAAAAAAAATGCAATCACTGAATCACAGAATGCTCTGGGTTGGAAGGGACCCACAAGGATCATTGAGTCCAACTCTTAAGTGAATGGCCCATACAGGGATCAATTCCTCAACCCTGGTGTTATTGGCATCATGCTCTGACCATCTGAGCTAATCTCAGTGGCATATACACCATTATGTTTTTCTATCAGCTTCTACATTTTTTTTTCTTACTTATTTCATTCCTGCCCTTTACAAAATACATTTGCAAATAGAAGTTCAAACTTAGACTGGACTTTGGATATTAACATGTACAGATCATCTATATTCCCTCTGGAAGCATAAGATTTTGTGCTGATTTTAGCTGAGGTACAGTTAATTTTCTGCACAGTGACTCATAGAGGGCTGTATTTTGGCTGGTTGGGATTAAGCCACTACTGCTTAATGGGTACTTTTTATTTACAATATAAATAGATTAACAGAAATTATGCAGTATCAGAAACTTCATCTCAGCCTGTAGTCACACATACCTGTGGGAGAGGTACCTGTCTATTCTCCCTGTTCTTTCAGTAAGCACTGATTGTCTCTGCCTCCCTGAAAGGTCAGAATAGGTTCTTCTTGCTCTGAACCAATCCCTGTTGAAACACTGATGCTGAAATACATTTCTACTTACCAAGCAGTACTATAACTTTGGCTTTGAATCATGTTATTTCTCATGCTTCTAAAACAGTGGCAAACCTAAGCATCTGAGTAAATGCTGTCCCAAATAATTTGTGGTCTTTCACCACTGCCAAGGTGAAATGGCACACCTGCTATATGCTTGCTTCTCCAGTATTTGGTTCAGAACCCTTTCAAAGCCAATGAGGACATTAAGCAGTTGAAAAACATTATAGTCAGCTTCAAAAATCCTTGCCAGGGTCATAAACACCTTGTCTTTGTGAGCTACTCTTCTCTCTTGCTACCAGTATCCAAATGGATGGATCTAAATAGTCCAACTAGCTGAGCTCTAAATCACATCAAAGGTATCATTAACAAATGGAAAAAATGATACAGGTCATTCTTGGAGACATTCAATTTCCTGCAGCCTATCTGCATTCCTTCTTCATATTCTTTTGGCTTGAGATCCCTGAGACTTAATCAGAGCTCAATGATTTATTCCCAGGGAGTCTTTGGTAACACTGTTCCCTTTTTTATTTATCTTCTGCAACTGCTCTAGTGCCAGCAGACATTCCCCAGCACCTATATAATGTTTCAGTGCACTCCCCAGCACCTGTGCAATATTTCAGTGGATTCCCCAGCACCCATATAATGTTTCAGTGCATTCCCAGCACCTGTATAATATTTCAGTGGATTCCCCAGCACCTATATAGTGTTTCAGAACACTGTTCCCTGGTGCCTACTTTGCAAAAGGCCAAACCTCCTTGATATTCCTCCCTTCCATGCTGCTCTGGCTGAGCCTGTTTTTCCACACTGTCCAGCTGGCCCATAAACCAGTCCTGAAATCCTGGACAGGCCTCATGACACCAGGGCTTTTTCCTTAATTGCTTCCACAAATTTTGAATGTCACTATTGCCTCTTACTTTGGAGTTAGATGGGAAGGAGGGAAAGAGTTAGATGGGAAGGAGGGAACCATAACCTCTGCTGTCTACTCAGATCATTATATTGTTGCAGATCTGTTTTTTCAAACCTTTTAAGTACACTTGAATTCATAGCAATTTTGCACCCTGCTCTACTGAAAAGGCTGAGGGGTGTGGATAATGCTTTCAGACTATTGCTAATACATTTTTCTTATCTCTAGATAGTCTAGCATCCATCCTCATGCTTTAATTGAGTTTGGGATCTTAGGTGTTGAAATTATTGTTCCTAGGACCATGCAGCGATCTGTAAGCTTCAAAGCTAACCTCTCTGCTACTAGATGAAGAATATTCTAGAAAAATTTTGCTAGAAGAGAAACAAAGATGCCACCTTTTGATCACATGACAGCAAATTCCACCATTAGTATACAAGAGATAAGTGCCACCCAAAAAAACCCCACCAAAGATCTCATCCTGTGATGAGTTGTCCCTTGAGCCTGAGGAGCTTGGTTCTGGTAAGATGATTACAGTAACCAAAATATAGCTTCCACATTCTCATCCACCTGCTCTCAAATCTGTTGAATGCCCCAGAAAAACTCATCAGTATCATCCTGGAAACCCCTACTCCCAGCACATGTTAACCTGCAGGAGCAGCCATGTGAGTCCCGAGCTAGAGAAAAGGGGTGGCTTTGCACAGGAGAACAGTGGTTGCTGGATGCTGAAGGCAACAGAAGTGGACAGGATGGTTTTGATGGCCATTTACAGTGTCTCACTGGTCTTAGTTGCCCTTTTTAGACTCTAGCTTCCTTTTGCAAGGAGTCTGTATCTGCATGGAACATGTCCTAGAGAGAAAACCACTGTCCACATGTCACATGAAGAGACCTAAGCATGGAGGTTGTGCTGAGGCTGCTCATTGTGTGGGCACTGCAGAGCTGTCTGTTCCCACTGCCCAGCCATGGCCGGGCAGATTTGGCCTCATTCTGGGGCCACAACACTGCATTTTCTCTCTTTGCACATGCTGAGGGTAGGAGCTGGGATTATGCACCATATGCCTTCCTTGTGTAGGACCCGAACATGGCCACTCTCAGCACAGTTATAGGGAACAGAGTCTGAGCTCAGCTTGGCAGAAGCCCAGGCTAACATTCTCACTGCCAGTCACTGCTCCTCTGGAAGCATCCCTCTGTGGAGCAGAAGGCTTTGAAGGCTTTGAAGAAGACAGGGCTTGTGGCAATGAAACAGGGTAGACATTCCACAGGCAGGTAAGAAGAAATTACTATGGCAACACCACTCTTTGTTAGAGGTGGAAGAGCTGCTTCCAGTAGAGCAGTGTGTTCCATAAGGGCTGATGTAAACTTGTGTTCACAGCTGGAGAATACCTGAGAAAAATGGCTGGGTATGTAGATAACTAGAAAATCAGCCTGTAGTGCCAGAACACATGGAAAGCATGGAATAAAATGACAAAGAATACCAGGGCTCCCATCACCAGGCTTTGGAGGAGCAATGCTAACTACATCAACATTTGTGCCTTGCCCAGCTAAATAAGACCATACATCTTCAGCTGTTAAAACTGGCAACTCATTAAGTTCAACTATAAAGTTCATATTTCTATGAATTTTGCATTTCTAAGGGAATCCAGACTACCAGCAGCAATTTAATAAATTTATAATAAGCACATTCAGTCCTACTGTAGCAACAATGTCTGGGTAGCAGTTCTGCATGCTCTGAATGCAAGTGGATATTTAGAGAGCCAAGAGCAAGGGTTAATCATGGTATTTAAAAAACAAAACCACCTCTGCCTATGATTCATTTCACAGACTTCAGTGTTTCATGAAGCAAGGCATGTAGATGAGTAAATAATCCTTGTGGGCTCAATTTGAACCATTTGTAGAAATGAAGAAGGGTGGGTACAGTATTTCCTTGGGTAGGGAGGAAAGTCATCACATTAAGGAAGGGGGCTGGCTCTGTGTGAATAAAACCCGGCTGCTACTGAATATATTGAAACATGATCTGAAATCAGATTTGCAGTCGGGCTGCCAGGAGACTGAAGAGGTCAGCTGTTTGTTTTATAAACTGCCAATGTTTTCCCCTCTCCCTGCCTGCTCCAGCCTCACTGGAAAGCAGCATGATGGATGGGAGAAGGTCTCCCTGCTCCCAAAAACCCACTGCAACAGAGGCTGTGGGCAGGCTGTCACCTCTGCCTGCCACTTCCACCAGGACAAGGAACTACAAAATATGCTTGGTGCCAAGGGTCCCTGATTAGCCCCACATTCAGCACAAAGCCATCGTTATCCTCGCTCCTTGGGCCATAATTGTTACACCCATAGCCCTCTAATGACATTTATAAGCTGTGTCTCAGATCACATAACACTGCTTGTTGAGTGGCAATGCTGCACAGGACAGGAGACAGCCCTGGCAGGAAAATGCCCGTCCCTTGTGCAGGCAGCAGCTCTGCTGGGCTCTGTAAGCCCTACAGAAAGTGCTCTGCTCGGACAGATCAAGCACCAGGCAGGTTATCAGCCCATGAACAGGGGCCACAGGCTCCCAGCCGAAAGGGAAAAAAACTTCCCAAGTCTGAGCACATGAAAGCTTGAAAACTTTCAGGCTTTTTGGTTGAAAGGTGGCTTTAAGCATCTCCCCTCTGAAGAGACTGGCAGAATAAAGACACTGTTGGAGCACTTGAGCTTTCTGCTCTCAAACTCGCTGAAGTCCGCAGGGAGCACTGTGTTGCCTTTGGTCAGCATTGGATCAAGCCACAGATGCCAGCAAAAGCCATCCCAAGAGGAGAATTTCCTGTGCTGGTGAGGTCTGCCTGCGTCCCACAGGAAAAAAATCAATGAGAAATAAAGAGAATTATCTGAAGGGAAAATAATCCTGAATTTACACATGGGCAAAGCACAAAGCTTTGTCTTTATTACCTCTCTCCCTAGGCAGATTTTTTATCTCCTCTTTCATGTTCACCCTTGAATTCTCTGCTTGCTTTCTGGGGACATGGGCAGGTTTTGACTCTCAGAGTAGATACCACCAAGAGAACAATAAACAGGTGATTTTCACCTTCAGGTGCCTGAAACCTCCTTTAATGTTTCATTACAAGCACATACAGCGGGCTGGCAGTGCACACAGTGCAACTTGAAAAGAACTGCGGGTCGAAGTATCTCACAGCAGAATATTACTGTGGATTTAGCACTAATTCCAGCTTTATTCCCTTCCTAATTCCTGTATCACATAACCTTATCTACAGAGATAAAGTCCCTTGAAGTGCAATTGCTTTGATGCATGGATGGAAGACTTTTGTCAAAAACATTGTAAGATTTGCTTAGAAAACAATCACCACTGTATTCAAACCACAGTCCACTCCAAACTCCCCTGACAGGTCTCAGTGCAAACAAGCAAAAGCTTCCCTTGGCTGCCTACAAAAGTCCCACTTCAGACAAGCCTGTAGCACACAGGACATTGACCTCACGCAGTGTTGGGAGCGTGGCCATGCTCTCTGAGAGCTGAGACCAGCCCGAGCAGCACAGCACGTGCACACCACGCAGGAAATTCCCCGAGCGCCTCGGAGTATCAGTGTCCCTGAAGGGCACTCTATTGATCCACAGCTAGATTATGTTACTTGCTTGGCTTTGGCATCCTTGCAGCAAAGGGCTGTGTTTAATGCACGCTCTGCCTGGGCTTTCAGGAGCTCTTCAACTCAAATCATAGTGGTGCAAGGCATGGATCTTTTGATGTCAAATCCTGTATGATTTTACAGCTGGCAACAAAGAAAATTTACATTTACAGCTGACAGCAAGTTTCAGCCAGAAGGATTTCAAAGCACTTTAAGAACTATCATTCAAAACAAATAACGCTGAATAAAGATATTTCTGGGTTGAAATATAGAAAATATTGAACAGAACTACTCAGCAGCTTGGGGTAAAAGGTGAAGAATATGCCATCCAACTGAATGAGTGCAATGCAATTTTAGTTAGGCAGGATGCAATTACAAAAGCTGGAATCTGGCCAAGCCACCAAGGTTAACTACTCTACTTTTTCTAAAAGTATCATGGGATTTTTCTAATGATCATAAGTTAATGAAGTTGTGTCTGAAAGTCAGCACCTCTCCCCTTACAGTGGCCTTTACAATCATTTAACAGCAATGGCCCAATATCAGATCCAGTGAGAAAACCCCAAATCACCATTCCTACCATCTCAGAAATGTGCTTATCTTAGAAAATTGGGTTTGGAAGGGACCCAGTGAGACACTAGGTCCAGTTCTCTAGAATCTCAAGAAAAATCACGACAGTGAGTCTAGAAAGTTTGATAAACCTTTTAAGATTTACTTCAAAGTTATGAACACCTTAAACTTAGTACCTATCACAAAAGGAGCACACACGTAACTCAAAGAGGACTATTAGAAAATCAGGCATGATGAGCCAAAGATGGGCACTAACACAACAGAAACTTTATGTTGTTTGAACCAATTTTCCTATCTTCAGATATTGATGTTGGTGTACAGGTCATTGGCTGAAAAAGTTGGCAAATAAATAATACGCAATTTTTAGTTTGCACACATGCCTTTGGATTTATCTTGGTCAATCCATTTCTTTTAAATGAACTTTTAGACCACTCACTCAGTCAGAAGGTAGCCTGTGTTTTCAACTGCCTGCTAGACAAATCATTAAAAATAAAATGCAGAATTTAATTGTGATAACAAATGAAATGGAAAAACTAGAAATAAAAAAGTCCTTTATAATGTTCCATTCAAATCTTGAATATTGCTCATGCAGACTAAACCATCAGGAATCACTAGGTGATGAACATGTACAACATTCTCTTCTACCAGATACCAAACCTGCATGTGTCATAAGCCCTAGGGTATGATCTACCAAAATCAACAGAGGTTTTTAGGTTGGTTTGACCCTCACATAGCAGATTACAACAGCTTACCAGCTGCAGAACAGCATTTGCACAGCTCGTTGGCTCACACCCCTTTGTGGAGTGTTGATCTGATTAGGTAAATGAGATATTATAACTGACCTTCTGAAGTTTTGGCCTATGCTTCTCTTGTGCAGGATAGAAGATAAATCATAACACCCTGTGAGTGCCTGGTCTCAAAAATAATGGTATTCTAAATAAAGCAAAAGAAAAACAAATCCAGCTCAGATTTCTCAGAGAGCAGCTCTGCCAGCCATAAAGATCTCTATTGCCATCAGTGAACTGAGCACCTATCCTAGGAGATCTATATTGTGTACAATCATTAAATTCTAAGCAAACCACACAATAGCTAAGTGTTATTTTCAACACTTAGCCCATTGTACCGCCATTTGCCAACAGTTACTTTTTCTTGATGCTAACAACTAACTTGCAGGCCTAGTGAGAACTTAATGGGACTGAGACTCGCATCAAGTTTGCCAGAAAATTCAGGCTCTGACACATTTTAAGGTTGCTGGTAAACAGTTATTTGAGTTCTCACTTCTTTAATTGTTTACAGGTGAAACAGCAAATCTGATCTTTGCTCTTATACTAGCTGGAAGTGAGCATACATTTGAGAGTATCTGGCGAGAATTTTTCACCTAGGATTTCATTTCCTGTAGATGAAAAAGCTATCTTCTGGTCCTAACACTCTGATCTTTATTTGATTAAAAGGATTCATTCTGATTTCTTTCCCTGTGATATTGCATAATATCATGGTGCCCTGTCTCTTTTGTGAGATGTCTTCAGAGGTCACTGCTTGGCCCTTCTCCGAGTCCCTCACCTCACAAGTACCACTGTAGGCACAGGGCTGATTTTGCTCAGCCTTGAAATATGTGAAGATGTTTAAGTATGCAGGCAATGCAGCCAAGCTATATTCAAAGGTCTCTTCTGTCATCTGAACTGAGAATCTAAAACCTGGTGTTAATATTAATCAAAACCGGTTTATGAACGTAGGCTCCCGCTGAAAACAGAGGGATGTGCATATTCTCTTAGCTTGGATCAAACCTTTGATGGCTGAAATATTTTTCAGCTGGAGACACCAAACAGAAACAAAAAGACATAGAAGAAAACGGCGCTGTTACGCTGCCTTTTCTCTCAGCAAGGAGGGTTTTATAGCTGTGCATTTGGAGAAGGAAAAAACCCAAACCCCACAACGTTTATGTACCTTGGTATGAGTGCAATAACTCAGTAATAACCCAGCCCGTAAAAAAGGAGCACACAAAAGGCTCCAGGTGAAACTCTCTGCTGGGCAGATTGCTTGTCTGCTTTGCTGGGTCACCCTCCAGCTCTCTGCAAGGCCTGGGAGAGGGAAGGGACCTGGCTCAGGCTCTGCCCATTCAAAGCAGCACTGGCAGCTGTCTTCAGACACAGCTCTGTGCTCAAACCCAGACCTGAACACAGCCACCAAAGGCAGCACAGACACAGCTAATGTGCTTCATGGATGGATGGATGGGTGAAAAATGAAACCACCAGAAACTAAATTTCACTGAAAATTTAAGGTTTCTCCAGTAAAAAACGTCCTTAACCCAAATGTAGCATTCAGTGCAGAAGTTTCTGCTTTCAATGAAAACTTTTGGATCTTTTGTGCAAGAACTCAAGCTTATATTCTTATTTTGGTGACTCTAACTGTACATTACACAGGGGTGCAGGCTCACTGCAAACATCTGAGTTTTACAGGGGCTCTTCTTGGGGGCAGCAGACCCTGCCATCCATCCCCAGCTGCTACAACACATTTACTCTGTACTAGGAGCAGGTGAACAGGCATAAGCTGCAATTCACTGGGCATTTTTCTTATATTAGAGACATATGGGATCCAATTCTGTGCTACATATTATCCTAGTGTGGCAATGCCAGTAGGGCTGGTGCTTCTGTATCTCTACAGACTGTGAAGGTGAAGCAGTATTTACTCTCTAAAAAAAAATATAATTATAGATCTGTGAAGAAGAGCAAGGCAGAGGAATAAAAGTCTTTATATTTAAAAACTAAAACTATCTGGGGATAGCTGAAAACCTATGTTCATTAAGAATATTAAATATAAAACCAGGGTTTTTGTGACCAAGCACTGAAATAATTTTTTAAAAGTGAAAACAATACCAAAAGTCCAAGTGTAACTTTACATCTGGAAAATAGTTTTCCCTTTCCCATCTTTTCTTCCTAAGCAATAGACTGACATTTGTGGAAGCCTTGCTTAGCAGAGCTTTCTAAGAATCACAGATTGTTCTGCTTCTGATTGTATCATAAACATTTTTTTTCCTAGTTTTTTTTTTCTCCTTAATTTTGACATGAAAGCAGATGATCTTAACAGTGAAATGGTTTTGGCAGCACAAGGTTTAAACCTCCCAGCAAAGAAAACATTTTTGTCACTGCACCTCCTTTCAGAGGTGGCTGGAATTGATGTGGCCCACGCCCTCACATCCTGAGCAGTCATTCAAAGTGTGTGTACCTTACACTGATGTGTATAAAGTGAGATTAACATGCCAAAATGTCAACTGAGCCACCCTAAACATGAAGAGCATGCAATCAAAAATGGAGCTGTCAGCTGGCTCAACAGTTCTTCAGACACCAACTTAAGGAAAAGCTAAGATTACAAAGAATTTAATAAATCTCAGGGGTGTCTCACTTCCCCAGAGGGAACAAACCAAGCCCAAGCCCACCACTGAGCTCTTGCTGTCTTGCATCATTCAGTGGGGACCTTCCTCCACCTGCCATTTCTTGCTTCTAGAAGTTATCTGCCTTATTTGGGATTTGATCCTTTCCATGCTGTCTTACAGCCTGTCTCACCTTGCAAACACACACAAGACTCTCTGCCTGTAAAAGCATTCTCGGAGCAGTGTTCTGACCAGTCTTTCTCTCTTCAGGAGGGCAGTATTGCTTTAATATTACATCTCCTCCAGCAGCACAACACTTTTCCCTCGCTCCCCCCACTGTGTTTTCATGCCTGGTACCTTCCTGGTGTCCATCCCCTCTCTGTGGCTCTTACAAACCCATACATCCATTGCTTTCTTGCTTTCATAGAAGACCTATAAAGTATATAAACCTTCATGACACCTTCCTGAACATCATTTTCTGCACCATACTTGAAACAGGAAACAAAATCAGCACAAAAGGAAGAGGGAAGTTACTACACTAAGGTGTGACCACAAACAATTTTTACAGCTTTGCTTGCATCCTGTGGTCTTTTTGCAAAACCAGTCTCTACTCACTCACCTTTCTGCTTGAAGAATTTGAACTCTCAGGGTATTCTTTTTCCACCAGGAGGATTTTAACACAGTATGGATATTATAAAAGTAAATAATAAAACAGTCATCTGGACCAGTAGATAAGCCCAGATCTTTTCCAGGAGCTCCTAAAGAGCATTTCTTCTTTAACTCTGGACTGGGGTCTACCAAATAATGCAAGCTCTGATCCACAGACACCACCATTTTAATGGGAGTTTAACAGTCTGGTGCATTATTTGATTTCCAAATGCAGTCAGCGCCAGCCCATCATTAGAATCAAGGCAATCATGTGGCCCCAGGGAACACTTCTCCCCAGGCCCTAGTAATCACCACTGGCCCTTAAATTCATGCCAAAGTGTTAGTTCATTCAACATTTTACTCATTTTTGTTACAGCTTAAAGAGAAGAATGGAGGGTAATTTCATACACAAATGTACAAGAGATTTGGTGCTCATCTGGTGTGAAGAAGGTAATTTAAAAGCTCTTCTATTTAGAAATCTAAATATAAGAAACTTTGGCCTTCATTTATTGAGATTCTGAATCAGGTCTGGAGACCAATAATAGTTCAGCTCACAAACCATAAAGAGATGCAAGCCCCACTAATTTCATGCTCCTTTAATCTGCTTTCATCAACTGTGTGGATTTTGTAAAGCACTCAAAAATTAGATGTTACCATTTAGTGAAAGCATTGACTGATTTCTAAAGGGTTAGCTTGCAGCTACTGAAAACATTCGTGACATGGCAAATAGTCCAGTGCTATGAGCTCCCCTGCACTACATGAGTTTTGCTCTAGCAATGTATATATAACTGTATGAAAGTTATTTCATGGTCTTAATAGAGAGAGAAAAAAAGCTTGGCCTGGACGTTGATCTGATTCCAATGAGGTTATAAATAAACTGTTACTTGTAGTCCCCAAGACAAACAGTTTGGATGTGCTCAAACATCATATTCATTAGCATGGATTGTATTTACACAAATGGAGAAGAAAGTGAGCGAGGCCATTGATTTCATTGTAACGAGCAATGCAAAGCAACTGAATGTTGTTAATCAAGAGTGTGAGCAATATTGCTTTTACCAGCTTTTTAGTAAGTTTTTTCAACATGTATTTTCTTCATTTCTGTGATCATTGTTATAAATAATTGCATTAAGAGTGCTGTTTCATCAAGTTGTCTTACAACTGCAATAACCTTTCATGAAGATTTCTAGGACAACAGTTACTGTGAGTATAGAGAGGGCTGAGTTCTGAGGAAAAAAACCCCAAACAGCTTACTGCAAATTAAAACACATTGTGTATACAGCAGGTCTTGGCACTGTGCTGTGCAGTTACAGAGAGCATTAATGGAGAACAAGCCTGATGCCAACCAGCTCATCAACTATCATCAGTTTCTTGACTAGAAAAACCAACATCATCTCCATCCTTCTACTCCCAGTCAGCAAAATGCTGAAAAAGCTCCTGCGAGCAACAGCCACAGTGCACATCAAAGCACAGGCACTGTTCATGTTATCCATCAGGAAGTACCTGTGACAAAGTGACCCCTCTGCCTGACCTGCATTCCGTGCCTCCTTGGAGAGGAGTGATGCAGAAGACAACTTGCCACGAGCTGAAGTGGTAGATGGGCACTAATAAACTATCTGAGCATAAAAACCTCTCCGGGAAATCAACAGGAAAGTCACTTCCAGCATCAACTTCCAGTGATATCCGAGCATCCAGACTTTGGAGAGAAGTTTAGATGGCAGCAGCAATGACCAGAACTCCTTTGGTCATGAGAAACACGGCAGATACAGCAACACCACAGGGGCAACGAGGCAGTGATGGACAGACCCGAAGATCTGATGCCACCGTGAGAAAGGCAACAAAACCTTAGAGTTTCTGAGGTGACATGTTTTCACCACCAAGGAAGTGCCATTCCTCTTTCTGGAGTGCTGTGCTAAGCTCTAGTGGCCATGCTGAATGAATCCTAATTTCTCAACCTAGTTTCTGTGCATAAAGGGAAATAGGAAAGGTACAGGAGGAGTTTGGAGGAATAGGAAAGGAATTTGGCTTGTTTAGCCTAAGGCAGAGGCTGAGAAGAAGTGCAATGGCTATCACAGGATACTGTTGGTCTGGAGAGAGAGGACACATGTCAGGAAGTGGAAAGAACTGAGATCAATGGACCATTTGGTCTCTGCCACTTCTGTATGTAGCTACTCAGCTGGCTCTCATCAAAGGAAATCTGCACTGTGAACTTGGACAACTTCTTTCCTGATGGAAGATCCACATGCAGGAATTACCATGAGATCCAACTATTCTGTTGGAAGTTATATGTTAAACTTTTCACCTCTATGGAAAAAGGGACAGCATTTTTGTAAGATTTTAAAAATGGGGGGGAAATAAAGCACAAGAGAGAAGGAAATGCACATGGAAATATCATTCCTTACCTAAATCAATGGATACTGTTTTTGATAACATTACACTGCATTTATCATGTCCCCTTCCCTCCTCCCGAATGTGGCCTGTGAAATTCTGACATGAACTCAGCTGAAACCCTGCTTTGATTACTCTATGATCTCTGCAAACCCAGGCTGTGTTAATGTTTTCAAAGGAAATGGAAGGTGTTTAATAACTTTAACTCAAAGGCTTCTGTGAAAATTTAGTAGTATGTTCATTCTGATTACTTTGGTGTTCAGCACAGACAGGCTCGGTGATTTTATCACAGTCCTGGTATGGCTGAAACTCACTGGAAAGAAAAATCACCCATTTCACTGCTCCTTCGAGAATCAATTGGTAAAGCCCTTTATCAACAGAAAGCAGGGGAGGTGAGCTAAAGCACTGCTTGTATTTGTTCAAAGTACAAAACGTGCAAGTCAGATCTAAGGAAAAATTATATGACAACTGGGTTAGAACTACGCAAGGCCAACCTTTTCTGTACTGTCTAGAGATCCCTTGTTCATAACCTCAGGCTACTATCAGCACTGTGATGCTTGCAACAAAGTACTATGTGCACATCAGTACTTGATGAACTGAATGAATAAATGTTAAATCCCAAAGCATGATGTTCCTTGTGATCTCTGTTAAAAGCCTGCAACCCTTTAAAACAAGAGCCTTAACTTCATAATCTCTGTGGCATCTAAATCATCATGAGAAACGAGTTCATTTTCCATACACCGTGTTCTGCCAAGCGAAGTTATTTTTCCAAACACTTATGTAACTGTTCAAGGGGAAAGGCAAGACTGGAGCTCACCCTGAGTGTGCTCCATGCTCAGCTCGGGCTGATGAGATGCCTTCTGCTAACTGGAGCAAGTTCCTCCTCAGGTCCCACCCTCCTCTGGCTCATCATCTCCCTTGTACTCTCTTGTCAAAGTGCTGGCAGAGGCCCTGAGCAATCAGCAGCTCATCCACAGCTCGGGCAGCGCTGGAACAACTGCCTTGTACCGGCAACCTGCAGTTTATTCCCAGAGATCCATTCATGTCAAAGTGCTTTATCAAGGTTCAGACTCAAAGCACAGCAACAGCACATCTGTGTTCGGGGTCTGATCTGCAATTAAAAGATTTCTGTTGAGCTGGGTATTTGGACTGAATCCTGGACCTGCCTCTCCATCCTCTTCTCCACTTTAATCACAGGTTTTCTTTGGGCCTCTTTTGTGCTTTCACTCTTTGTAGCTACGTTGGATGACTGTAAACTGGGTGAACAGGATAAAACACCTTAATACCCAGCACTGTGAAGAGGAGTGAGAAAGCAAAGCAGCATGGCTGCAGAGCAAGGGTTCAGCAAACAAGGACGAGCATTCAGATTGATGAGAGAGGACCCAGGAACCATGAATCCAGCTTAAAAAATACCTTTTATCAAAAATGATCAATCTGAAGCACACCTTTTCCCCCTTTGGTTTCTAGACTGCATTGCCAGCTTGCTTTCTACCACAGAGTGACAAGACAAACTCCTTAAAAGCAATCAAAGAAATCTCAGATCTTCAATAAATCACATGTAGAGGATCCTAAGCTTGTGTATAAATTCAAAAGACCACAGAGCCCATGATGAAACCACAAAACTTGGCAGCAAATGCCACCCCTCGCTATGCACAGTTGGGAAAGGAGCCATCTTTCCAAAGCATTTATTTACAATATTTAGCTATACAGGGAGCCATTAAGCCAATATCAGCATTCCCAATGCTTTTAATGACCTCCAGAGCAGGCCTCTAGAGACAGGCAGTCTGTGAGCCATGGCAGAGAAAACCAGCAGTGTGGAGATGAAGGTTTTCTCAGGCCCCAGGGACAAGATGTGTGGCAGCTCCCAACGGGTTTGATTTCCCTGCTGCACACCCAGAAGGAAGCCTGTACTCAGACTAGACCAGTCAGACTGAAAGCAAGCTCTGATTCTGGCATAAATCAAGAGGAGACAGCACGAGGCCTATGGGGAGCAAAGAAAAGATGGAATCAGGAAACCACAATTCATCATTTATCTTCCCAGTATCCTGCTAACAACGGAAACTTCCAAACTAATGACTATTTGAATGCAGCCTTACATGCAATGCATCATCCCTGAATGGAGTATTGAAACATCAAATAGAGAGTTCTAAGATTAACAGGATGTTTACAAATAATTATTAGGAGGTGATTGCCTAATTTTGGTCTATGGTTTGGTGTATTTACATTCTTATATTCAAACATATCTGTACTTTGTAATATTTACATATCTCTAGTTTGAGGCTTCACACAGTAGTACTATAAAAATGCTGATTTACTACTTATGCAGACACGGTACACATTTGCCAAGCTGTTTCATTCCTCCCTTTGTAGTTGTATGATTAAATATTTTGATTTTTCTCTATTTAGTTTGCTTAATAAACTTTCATGTATTTTGTTTAACAAATATTACAAAGTTTGGCTCTTGCTAAAAAAAAAAATATCATTTCAAAAAGGAAAAAAAATAGGTTTTCCCTATCAGTCTTTAGGTTTACCACTTGACTGAAATATTATCCCATATACAATGAGAATTACTGTGCTGAGCATTCATTTTTGACCAAAGAAGAGCATTAATAAACACCAGTGCTCTCTACTTCACTGTAGGGAATACTTAGAAACCAAGTTCCAGGTACAAAGAATGACATCTCTGAAAGCACCAGTCTGAGGTAGTTATGGATGTTTTCTTACACACGCCCAGTGATCTCTGTTTTCTCTGTTCTTGCATAAATCTTTCTCCATTAGCTGATTTGATCAGATTTATGAGAGATGAACTGGCTCTCTCAAAGCTCCTCCTATGATCTCAGTAAAACTATTATGCTTATTTACATCTCAATTGCTTATTTGTAAAATAACTGTACTCTTCCCAGAGAGGAACACAGCTTCATCACAAGAAGACACACACTGACTGCAAACACTGTAATATTCTTCTTTAAGCTGCAATAATGCTGACACTTCACTAGTGTTTTGTTCTTCCCCCCTCAGAACTGTCAGAGCTAAAACCCAATGCTTCATACCACATACTGAAGTGCCAAGGGAGAGCATGATATAAATATACAGATATGAAACAGCATTTAGAAATGATGAGTTTGATCTTTCAAAAGACAAGTCACTAATCTCTGGCTCTAATAAGATATGGGATGATAAAGGTCACACTGAGTAAAGGACTAAGCTGACGGATCAGTCCAAAAGTTTCCAAACTGATATTGCTATTCTTTTCCCATGGGGGGAAAAAAGCAATCCTTTGTGTGACCTGCAGCAGAGTGTTACAGACACGTTGGAGAGACCCTTTCACTGTGCTTAACACAAGGGCAATTTTAAACTCACCCAAGGATGTGCAGGCTGAAGCGTGGCACAGTGGTATTTTAAATGCCACAAAATTATTCCATTTATTCTTTCAAAAGACACTTTCAGTCTGAAACTGGTAAAAGCTCTTTCACCTCTGCACATCTTTATGAAGATGATTAATGTGATTCAGTAGAAGTTGCCAGGTGAGTGTGAAAGGACCTTTGGTCAACAGTAACTTGAATTAGCTACTGACATGAAAAAGGAATTGCAAAGTTACCCGGCTTTATTCAATTTGGGGCTTAATGTAAATCTGATCCACAACTGCCAGCAAATAAGAACCTCAGCAGAGCACTACCAAAATCCCTGATTTACACCTCACATCCCCAAGAGTGAGCATTTCATGGTTACTCCCATTGGGGTGATAACGGATGTCTGGCACTCTGCAAAGAGTGGAGCTCCATTTCACTGGCTGACTTTTCTTTGATTTCTTTTGCTCAGGTGAACTGGGTGCTGCCTTAAAACCCAGCCCCTGGTTTTTAAACACTAAAACCAGTAAAGATCTGTGGCCTCCACACTAAAAACAGTAAAGATCTGTGGCCTCTCACAGCCACAGAAGCTGATACAAAAAGGCTGGACTTCTCCTCCTGCTTAGTCACCAGTGAACTGGCTGGTCCATTGCTTTAAAGATCTTTGAGGAAAGCTAATGCCCTAACATTAAATAAGCAAAGAGCCTGACAAAACAGACTTTTTCCATTGAAAAGTTTATTCCTCTATGTCCCCAGACGAACAAATGCTGTAAGGTGTAGCTGAAAAAATGGAAAGTTCTCTACTTTCCTTTCAGAAGCCACTTTGCACTTATTCTGGGTAGAATTTGCAACTGTGCACTCAGGTAAAGATCAGGTTGTACTACACTGATCAGGTTCAGCAGACTGTACAGACAAGGAACAAGAGAAGGCAGAGAGGAAGAAGAGGAAAAGAAAATGAGAGTACATTTTTGGGAAAGCTGTGAAATGAGGCAACTTCACTCTTGCGTTTTCTCTGCCACCCAAGTGAGCTCATTAAAGCCTGAAAAATTTGAGGGAGATTGATTAATTGCATAACGGCCCAGAAAGGACATGGTTATTGTCATTAATTCTAAATAAATACAGTATCATACAAATTGCATCTAAGGGGAACAAAAAAAGCTTTTGTCCCTCTCAGCAGTGAGGAAAATACTAAGTAAACAGTGTTAATTATAGAAACAAAAGGATGGAGTCAGTCACAAAGCTTTTAGGTCACTGACTCCATTCATAGAAGGGGGAAAGAAAAGAGGGTAAGGTACAATCTAACCTAATTATAGCTTTGTAAAAATTATTTTCAAGCCATTAACTGAGATTTGGCCTACTTAGATTGCAAAGACTTCTAGGGGCAAAGACTTGCTCTTCTCAGTACTTGCCTGTCTTGCAAAATGCAGACTGTGTCCCTGAGCAGAGCTCCTGCACCCCAGTATATTAATCCCCTAAGCCATGAAGGTGAGCCAGCCTTGGCTGGACACATGCCAGGAGCTGTGCCTGCTGCTGAAGGACTTCTGGAGCTCTCACTCGAAATTAGCAGCTGGCAAAATGTTATGAGCTAGAGTGGAAAGAAGAGAGAAAGGCTGTTCAATCTAACACTCAAGTCTTGCCATCAAAGTCAGAATAGACAACCATCCTCTCCAGTCAATGATCAGCAAGAGCCAGAAGCCAGGCCAGGAGAAGCTTTTCCTGAGAACTCAGGGATATACCTAGAGTCCTCCCTAGAACCTGGAACACTGATCCAGAATCTGGGTCAGTGTAAAAAAGAATTGGAAGAGTTACAGAGTTGAGTGGGAGAGGACCACTCGAGGACTGATCCCAAGTACCTTGCAGGCTGAAAGCACTGTTCACTGAGAATGAGCACATTATTTTTGATTTTCTATTTCTTCCAGGTCAGTGCTGGCATAACCTGCTATCTGCAGAGAACCACCTATTGTCAGGGTTTTGCTGTGATATGTATGATACCTGCTGGTTTTGTTCAGGCCTTGGGTGCTGGAACCAAGAAAAGACAGAAGTGATTCCATGGAGTGTGCAGGAATGTCTGAGGAGATGTCTTGCCCGACTCTATGACTGCAGAGGGAAAAACCCTTGAAAATATAAGTGCACTATTAAAGATCCTGAAACCAAAATGCAATAACAGAACTCAAACATTTTTTTTAAAAAAAGCTGATTTAGAGTCATTCCTGATTTTAAAATGTGCCACGAGGAATGGCACAGTGTAGAAATTCAGTGCTCTTGAATGGCCCACACCTCCCAGCACCCCGGCGATTACTTTTCAATTGCAGGTGAAGAAGTTCCACAGTGTAATTTGTAAGTCACCTCCAATCTGTGGAAAGCTCTGATATATTACAGGTAAAAGTGCTTCGCTTCTTACACGGCAATCAGCAGATGTCAGGAGTACAAGTGCCTGCTTCTCCTGGTATTCAGCCTCATGCATAGGTTTGAAAAACACGTGCAGAAGACCTGGCCAGAAGCATTATTTTTTAATTAAGAGGGAGAAAAAAAATCTTTACAAAGCACCTTAAAGTGACAAGGTGAGGTGTGTGGAATGACCTAAGACAGACAGGCACTGATTGAAAGCCATTGAGGTAATTCCCGAAGTAATTAGATCTTTGGACAACAAAGTGATGAAACAGGACAAATGACCTTTTCTCATTCGCACACCACCAGCTTATTTTTCTGATTTGTTCCACTCTCCAGGAACAGTATTTCTTTTAAATACTATCAGAAGAAAAAAATATGGCTATGGCACTGAGCTAGGATGCAGAGTATCTGGATTCAGCGCCTGGCTCTGCTGCAGATTTCCAATATGACCTTGGGCACATCCATTAATCTCTTGCATCTCAGTTCTTTAGCAGTAAAATGGAAGGAGAGCTACTACTTTTTCCTTGCCCGCTTGCTCGTCTTCTCTGCGGAGCCCGTAAGCGTTTTCAGAGCAGAGTTTCCTGGCATAACCACCTCTATAAATTTAGCAGAGGCCATGAAAGTCAAATGCTGCGCTAAAAGTCAGGCAGAGGGAGGCCAAAGGCAGGATTTGGAAGCGCTCCCTGGTCCCTGCACTACCTGTACCTGTGTCTGGGCTGTATCTGGGACACTCCCAGGCTGCTCCCTGCCCAGCACAGTGCTGCTGGCGTGGGCAGGAGACGAGCCCCTGCTGCCCGCTGACCTGCCCACCACAGGTAACCCAGCAGCCATGCATTTGTGAGGCGGCTCCCTTGACCTCAAAACCCCACTTGAAATACAGAACTTACTTTTAGAGCACAGGAGGAAGACAGATTTAAGCCTAAGCCACATGGAAACTTTTATGTAAGACACTGCATCAGGGAATTACATGTTGGCCGTACAAAGTTATTGTGAAAATCTACCTTGCTTGGCATCTAATCACCTCTTTGCTGCATGTGTGACAGAGCAAGTACATAAATATGCACCCAGGCAATGCCATACAAGTTCTGTCTGCGTATCATATGCAGATACCTATGTGTGTATGAATACACATCATTACACACCCACACATGATCACATTTCATCCCAGAGAGCAATGTCAGAGTTGGTTTACCATCGCAGTAAACATCCAGCTTGACACATTTTTCAAAGACCTCTGTGAATTCTGCATAATTACATTTTTGAGGATGTATTTTGCCAATGTGCCAGATAACGCCAGAAGCACAGCTTTGAGTTGACTGCATTCTTACTCCCACCAGTGTCCTTGCTATGACAGTTTTGATACAAACAGTGTGTATTAGATCATTAGTACAGAGACAACCCTCTCTCTCTGACATGCTTTTGAAGCTCAGGCTGATGAATGGGAACTTGCTACTTTTGTGTGCAGCTTGGCCAATACATCACAAAGCTGCACCCAGGGAACGACACCTAGATTGCCTCTGGCCACGCTGCTGGGGTGTTCCCTATCAGCAGAAACAAACAAACAAAAACACACAACATGCCTGCAATCAATCAAGATATAATTTTCTGTAAGCACACGGAAGGTCACTTATTGACTAATAAGGCAGCCAATTATCCAAGGCCCATTAAGAAGTATGAGCACTCAAACCTTCACCTGCTCTTGAGAGATTTCTCAGTGCCATGTTTGCAGTCCCTCTTAAAAAGGTGAAATAGGTCTAACTTATGGAAATGTGCAATGGATAATAGGTCTAAGATTTCTGTGAATGAACCAGGAACGAGGGTAGGCTTTTTGTGTGTTTGTGTGTGTGTGTGTGTGTGTGTTTGTTTTTAATTTTAAACATAAACTCCCTCAAAAGATGAAACTTGTAAAATTTCTCCCTGACCTGGAAGACCATGAAATGACCGGGAAGAGGTGACAGTAATTACAATCAGAAGTTGCCCACTGATCCAGCCTTACTCTGCATCACCCTTTTGCTAATCAAGTGGCTGTATTGATCCCCTCTCCTTGGATGCTTTCCCTGTTACCCCAGGGCACATGCAGTGCTCTGCTTATGGGCTGCAGCTTGAGCTTTCACAGCTCTGTTATAGCCAGGCATCGACTCTGATTTGGAACAGAGTGGGGCAGCCCTGCACTGCAAATACAAAAATGTTTTAGCTCTTCTATAGTTAAATCTGCCCTCCAGAGATCACATGCCACTTTCCATCACTGCTAGAGAAGCACAATAACTTTTTTGATTTTTCTCTTTCCGTCAGTCTCTGCATGACTCCCACAACTTTTGGATCAGATTTTAAAAGAATACTAATTCCCTACAAGCCTCAGGAGAATAGGCAGCTTCATTCAGATGAGATACCCAGCTGGAGCTCCCACTGATGGAAAGGCTGTGCTAGAAATCATGCTGCATTAAGGACCTTTGGAGGAGAGAGCTGCTGTGAACCCAAACCACAGGAACTGCCTTTATACATTCTTCTGACCATGAAAGCATTCATAAATCTGAATTTTGGCTATTTTTGCAAAAGGCAAAAAAGGAAGGTCTCCTTTACATCCATATTTATGGACTCTGTTATTTTTCATTTGTTATTTTTCATTTTTGTTCAAGATCAAATTCTGGCATAAACCAGCTCTTCTCTGTTGACTTTGCAATTACACACAACGCTCTCACTGGGCTCTGCATTGACCCTGCTGATCCTCCTTGTCATTTCTTCCTGATGTGCTCCTGTACAATCTCTCCTCTGAATACCACAGTGATGATCAGTTACCTCTTAGAATCAGTGGTCTAAAAAGACTTATTCCAACTTTTTCATTAAAAAGACAGTTATTACAGTAATATTTGAAATTTAGCTCTTAAAAAAAACCAAACAAACAAAACAATAAACCAACCAAAAACCCCCACATGCAGTTACTTTGCCTCTATACTAATAAAATGGAAAAATTCTGCTGGAAAATTCTAAAGATAGTGTTGTACACTTAAACTTCAAGACACACTAAGTTTAGAACAAGATAATGTGGAATTTTAATTATGGTTTTTCTATTTATACATTTCCTATGTGGCACAAGCCCCCTTTAATGAAAGCATGTTTTAGAGTAGCTTCAACACCCAGCATTATTACAAGTTTTTGAATGCACCAGAAGCTTATCAGCTAAAATATGCTAATTTCTCTAATAGGGTAATGAAGTCTAAATACTTTCAGGAAGACATTGCTATGATAATGGGTCTACTTAAAACACAACATTAGGAGAACCTTGATTACAGGTTGCTCAGTAGTTTCTGACTTCCTTAGGAACCAGAGTTTGTTCCATTGCTAATTTGCTGCAAGAGCTGCTGGGAAGGAAGCTCATTTCCATTTACTTAGTCAATCACCTTTGACAACAAAACCAGAGCTAGATTCTTAGGAAAACTGCTAATACAACTGCATTGCCAAGGCTTTAAGACTGATTTAGAGCTGCTAAGGCTTTGGTGATGAAGTGAATCCAGGGGAGCAGGTGAATGGGTGTGGTGGTGGAACATAGCTCAGAAGGCAATGAACAGTCAAAATGAAGTGACAGGTTTGATGAGATGAGAAAAAGGCAGGAGAGGGGTGGTGAAGGTGGCAAGCCCACTAAGGAACCACCTGGCTGAGGTCTGTGCCCCTCTCTGGAACAAGCCTCTGCACTTCTACTCATGCAGTGCTTGCTAACTTGGAATGTCCCCCATCAGAGCCTCAAGACACTTGTGTTCCCTGGTATGGGAGCTCCTCTTGGCTTTATAAACCTGGTGACTAACCAAGACTTGAGCCTTATCAACACATGTTTCTTTCACCTTCAACACACACAGGCAGCCCTAGTGCCAGCTCTCAAATTCCCCTGTGTTTCAGACCCATGGGGAACAGGATAACATCACACAACTTGTGACCAGGAAGGTGCAGAGAGCAGAGCTGTGGTATCTGCCTTGCGTCCCCCAGTCAAAAGCACCACCCATCTAAGCCCTGGACACCCCAACTCTGCCCCTGCCTCACTTCAGGGCTGCAGGATGCAATGCTCCCACATCCATGCATTTACTGGAACATTCTCCTGAGGGCTCCCTGGGTTTGCCAGGCTGCCAGCTGCCTGGCCTGGCTACAAACACACACTTCTTTATTTCCCCATGTGTCCTCCCAGCTGCAGGATCAGGCCACTACAGGATCAGCCCAGCCAGCAATGATTTAGCTTCTTGTGGATGGAAGAACAGGCATGTGGTGTGTACCTGGAAGCATCTTGTCAAGCAGCAATCCAAGTATGGGCTTGTTGTACAAGCCAACAAGCCCATACTGAAAAGAAGATAAAAAACTACTAAAAAAAGAGACATTTTTTAACAATCACACCTAATTCTGACCCCAGACATCACATCTGATTTCCATAATAGGAAAATAATGAAAGTTTGACCATGTTGTACAGATAGACTCCTTGAAAGGAAAAGGGCTTGGTATCTGTCTCCATGTGTTCAGCTGGGGCTGTGCTCTCCTCGTTGTGGAAACAAATGGTGCTGTAAATCTAGCAGTATTGAGCTCAGTGTGATCTAAGTGAACTAAATAGTCTAGCTTGATTTCTACATTTCCTTTTTTATCAAAACAAATAGTAATCCACTCATTAAACCCAGTATTTCTGTAATTAATTTGCAGTCATTACAAATCACCTTTAATTGGATTAGCTATAATTACTATAAAATAATTTCCTGAAATCATGTTATATTTGTGGGATTTCATTTTTTTAAATCTTATTTTTAGAGATATGAACTTAGGTGAACCTAATGAGAGACAAGAAACACTTCAGAGGTGAGTATCAGAACTCCCTCTACTCTTTTTTTGCTGAGCTCATCTGCATATCGCTCCTTTTGCCCCCAGTGATCCCATTTTGTACTTGAACTCCACAGACCCCAATTAGCCAAAACAGTGACACACTGCTGCTCCTCTGTCACCCCACTGGCCTCCTCAAGGGTCTGGTGCCCACCAGGACTCTCCTTTTCCATTTCCAATCTGTCCTGGGCATAAATCACCTCCTCCTGATGCAGAGGGATCAAAGCCATGCCCATGCTTTAAAGGCAGACAGGCTTTTTCCTTGGCACAGCATGACATGACTTTAGGGAGCCAATTCCTCTGAAACATCACATTTTCATGGCAACATAAAATATCTCAAGTCAGGGATCCACAAACTATTTACCATGCCGTGCTCTGGGATAATCTCTGTGCTAATAACACATCCTGGGCTGTCTCTGCTGTACGCAGTACCGCAGGTTTGGTGTTCCACTTTTGGGAGGAGCTATTTCCCAGCCAAGATTGCTTCAACTCTTCACCTCTTGGGTTGTGCTCCTCCACTGCTGACCTATGCTAACACAGCTCCAGTGACTTCAGTCAACACTGGCTGAAGATGTGGAGCACACCGCATACAAAAGGGTTGTTCTTGTGCACTGTACATGACTTTACAGCTGCAGAAGGCACCTAGGCTTTCTCTGCTCATATCCTGAGATGAAATCAAATGTTGTGTAAGGAAGAAATCAAACATAAAGGGGGCAACAACCTATGGGCATAGCTGACCCTAGACAAATGGAATAAACTTGCTGGAAATAGAGGGTTCTCATTCAAGACCTTTCATTCTTAAAATAAAATTACATGGCACATTGGCAGGAGTTCTGGCACTGCTCTAACACCAGTCACAATTTCACATTTAATACATGCTGTAAAAATAGCACATTTGATTCACATGAGCATGTCACGTCACATAACTGTAGCACTGTGCTGCAAGTTACATTTTCTACCCCTCCTATGAGTGTGCTGCCTTCCTTTCCCACACTCCAGCTCTCACAGCTCCCTGTGAGCACAAGTCCAGCAAGATTTAATCAGGCTGAGCAATCTCAAAACTCATTTTTTAAATAGGTGGAGTCAAACCAGCTACTACTGCACTAAACAAAGTCCTCTTGGAAAAAGAAAAAAAGAGGGAGTACAACCAGGTGTTATATTAAAACAAAAAACAACAACCAAAACTCATAAATGATGCTCATTTTATACAACCTGACTTTACCTACGGCTCTAGTGTTTCTATTTGAGTAATCCCTTAAACAGAATGCAACTCTGGGGCTTTCAACAGCATCTCCTCTTCCTCTGCTGTTGCTAATACACACATCTCTGGCCTGACATGTCTCCTGCCCCCCATTTTCCACAACAGGCACTTGCTCCTTTTAAAAAGTGAATTCTTCCATAAGAAGAGAGCGGTGGGACTGATAGCAAGGCTCCTTGCTGACCGCTCCAACCATGTAGCATCATGCACTGGTTCACCCTGCCTGGCTCCTCTGCTGAGCCAACAGTGGGCAGAGGACAAAGCCATGGACACAGGAGCTGTTTCCTGCTGGGAGCTGTCCTGAAAGGGGCTGGGAAAAGCGCCAGGCCAGCAAAAGGCAGGGCAGGGCCCCGGCAGCCCCCGGCGAGCCGAGCCGAGACTGCTGCGCTCGGCAAAACAGCCGGATCAATATGGAAAGGAGAAAGAGGGGAGGCAAAGAGCAATTACAAGGAAATGGAACTTTCCTCAGTTTCTCTCCGAGTTCCATGGCATAAATCATGCAGAGCTCATATATTTAGCATCTTTGTTGAAGACACTGCGTGGCCCAAGTAATTTTGCTCACAGTTTATGTACTTCTTGAAAATACAGTCTCTGATTTGATGCTCAGACATTAGGCAGACATTAAGTATGTTAATATTGCAGTTGTAATTACATGTTTTTTTCTTCTAATTTTGGAAGGATAACTCTTTGAAATAATTACATAGAGGGTGAGTTAGGTTCTGGGAAATGGTTGAGTCACCAAGAGTCACATCTGCACTCACGCAGAAAGGCTCAATGAAATCCTAAACATTTTTATCCCTTATAATTATAAGAGCTAGGAAAAGCAAAAAGTTGGTTTATGCCTTTTAGGAGAAACACACAAAGTCTATTTGAGAGATGTTATAGGGATTTCCTCTAACAGAAACGGCGTAGCTGCTATGACCAGTTTCTGCCTTTGGACTTGCTGAGGATTTTCCACTTCACAATTAGAACAGTATTTTATGTTTATCCAGTACCTCCATACTTAAAGAGCACACAGCCAAACTACAAACAACATCTCTCAAATCTTAAAAGATTCCCACACAGAACTCCCACCTAGAGCCAAAGATGAAATGGAAGAGGACATGCAATCCACTGTACACAGACAACTCCAGTTTGTAGTACAGTCACTGCATAATAGGACACTAAAATACTCCCAAAAGGACTGAAGAAGGAAATTACATACAACTGAAACTGCCATTTAAATGTCAGGCTTGCAGAATTCTAACTCTGAAGCTGCTTATTTTGGAGCAACCAAGGACCCGTGGAAAAAAAAAAAAAAAAACAAAACCACAAACGAAAAGCAAATGGAACTTTTCAGTCTTCAAAAATGGGGTTTTAAAACCTGAAGGTCTAACATTTTAACAAATTCATCATCAGCAAAAGTAAGTTCAAGTGGACCTGCTGCACCTTATTATCCTCTTTCCTTGCCCAGCTGTAATGCAGATTTATTTCAGCAGCCCTGGGTCTCTCAGTAGTGTTTGTGTGCTACCCGCAGGTCTGTAGTCCTCTATTCATCCACGTTATTTAAATAATAATACATATGTATAATCCTCCTTCCTTCTGTAACTGTTCTACTTGAAGAACCAATTAATTCCATTTGTTACTTCCTGGTGTATTATTTCTTCTCTACAAGCTGGAATCCCTTTAGGAGTCCTGTCTTGCCCTTGACTACTGATTATTTCCTTGGCTTTTCAATCATCAGAGCCTCTTCCTGTGGATTTTAGAGCATTATTGTGATTGTCAATTTTAATAATGCAGGTTTCCATAGTCTGTGCCTGCTGCAGGCCTTTTAAAAAAAGACAGAAAAAAGGGCAATCCTGCTTTAAAAATAAATTAACCAATCATTTTGATTTTTTTAAAAATGTAAGTAACTCAGTCTTGCTTATTATATGCTCATATATTATGTGATGCATATGCAAACACTGACAGACACACAGCTCTTCTCTCCTTCTGGTCTAAGATATAGCCACAAAATGCCTTCATATTTAGAGAAAGGGAGCTTCCAGAAGAACAAAGCAGGAAAAGGAGCACCCTTTAATTACCCATTTAAATGCCTGTAAGCAGAAGGCACTAAACTCAGACCTTTGAATCCTGATCCCCCTGAGGAATGGCGCAAGCCATTGTATCTGCTGAGGTTACATTGGCTTTTTTTCAAGACATTATAGATGAAAAACATTTAATATATTCTCAGGAATGTATTTGTTTTGTAAGCACCTGACTGAATGATCCTTAAGTGCTTGAATAAATACTTACATGCAGAAAATTCAGAAACAAAGGCATTTCCTGAGGCATCAGGCTTCAGGAAGCAAAGTTTCAGATCACCTGTACTTCCTTCTGCACTGATACATGATTAGGGGAAGCATTAAATGCCTCCACACTGCTGTGGCTGGTTTAATTTAGCTATCAGGCTTCAGGCAGAGCTACACCACCACCAGATTCACTCCTCCAGCTGCAGCCTTGGAAATCAGAAATCTCCAGCCAATGTCACTGGTCATCTCTATTTGCCTGCACCCAGCCTGCTCTGGCATGGAGTGCACAAAGGGTATTAAAACTCTTCCAATTCATCTGCCAAAATGAACAGCACAGTAATGCCTCCAGTTTCAGCAGGGGCTTCTGCTGACGGTTTTAATAATTGAATTAAAACCATAAATAGAAACAACACTCCATCTTAATGCGCTGCTCTGTACTGCTACCACCACCTGAAGTGGTGCTGTGGAGCTGAGAGCAGGAGAGGAGTCAATGGCAAGCTTCTTGGATGCTACCTTGGCCAAGCTCCACAGGATGTGACTCCTGTCCTGCTGCCTGAGAGATGGCAAGGTGCCCACACAGTTATTTTAGAACTCTTCACTGTGGCAGAGCAAAATTAGGCGCAGCTCTGAGCTTCCAGTTACATCTGTCTGTAAATAAACAGCGCATCTGCTCTCTGAGCTGCACAGGCACCGAGAGGCTGATGTTTGTGAGGTTATTCAGGACCAGCTGAGATGCAGCTCTGCCCCAGTTTTGTCCAAATAATGATTTCCAAATTAAACCCACCATAAGGCTGCTGATGAGAGCAAGCCAAAGCTCACAGCCGTACTGTATCTATGAGCTTTCAAATGCTGCCTTCGCATCTTCCTTTTAGTTACTGATCAACATAAGCACAAGCTCATCTGGTTTCAAAGAAGTGCTATGAAAAAATACAACAAACCAGTTATGTCAGGCTGTGGGAACACACCACAGTCAATCACCTAACAATTAGTAACAGTACTCAATAGAGGTATAACTAGTAAAGTCCTACTAGCACAGAAAGCAGTGTGCAAAAAGGACAGGGGGAAATGGACAAGCTGAAATGCTGGGAAAGAAAATGCACTTCCCTCCAAAAACCACCTATCTTTTACCAAGGAGTTAGAGCTAAGAAGAGCAGACAGAGCTAAAAAAGTAAGGGGCAGCATAGAGAAAGGTCCTCAGTGGCCAGAAGGGTCTTGTGTTCAGCTTTCAGAATCCAAGGAAAACAGAACATCCAGTGAAATTGGTTTCATTCCAGCCAAGGGATCACTATTGAGATCATTATCATACTCCCAGACCTCAGCATTTAGGTTTGTTCACAGCTGGTTCTCACACACAAACTCATTTTTTATATGAGACAATTCATGTTCACATTTACACTCCCATCTTGTGGCACAAGCCAAACATTTGTTGGTGGTTTTCAGAGAGCCATTTCCCACTAGGGTAGCTCAAGGATGAAGCTTTCACCTTCTTTGGGAACAGCTGCTCCTGGCGATCTCCAGTGACATGATTTGGAAATACATTGACCCCAGTCTGATTCATGATGAATATGCACATAGAAACATAAAAATTGTGAGTATGCATTTATGCAGAATAATGCACACAAAATATGCATTAGGCTCCCTTGTAGTGCTCATACCTACAAAAGGTTAAATAGCCCTCAGTGAGAGAGACCTATTTAAATGGACTTTTTTATAATGGCAAACAATAATGCATTCTGATTACCTTTTGACATAGCTTACTTCCAGTCAGCATTAAGGAAAATTACTACCTGATTTCAATACATCTTGGTTCAATTTCATGCAAGCTTATTGTCTTCTAATTATCAACACAGCAATTTGATCTGCATCCAGATAAAGGCACTGCCCTGACTTCTAACACCAGAGCAACGCCCGTGGTGGTGTGCTGATTTCTCAAGCAGTAAGCAGTTTGCTGTTGCCTCACATCCCCAAGGCACAAATAAGCAGATGCTGCATTAAAGCTTGTTTTACAAAACTGCTTCAGTTGTGGTATACATTTTTAATATAATATACTGAGTGCAATACAGCAAAAAAATTCCAGGGCCAGTAAAATCCTACAAATTCATTAGCAAAACCAGCTTCTCAGTTAAATCTAGCTGAAGACTAGCTCTAGTTGAAAATGACTGTCCAGGAGAAGCTGAAATGAGTGGAAAGCTTGATTGTGCTTGCTCCATGTGAGCATGGCTCAGTTTACCACCCCTTCTCAATGTCAGGTGGGATTGCTTCTCATCAAGGATAGGCTTCACTAACCTTTCTCTTCTTGTTCTCACAAGGATACTGTGGTTGGCCTAAAAACTCACATTTTTTTTACAACATTACAATTCTGAGTGTAAAAGCAGAGGTACAGCTTTTCATAGTCAGAATGGCTTCTACACAGAAGGCACTAGTAGGGAAATGTGTTGGAGCACGCCGTGACATCCTTTCATTCATGGGTGGGTTTAAAGGATCAGAAATTATTACCCTCTGTTTTTGAAAGAAAAGCCAAAGGAAAAAGCAACATTTTCACTCTCCTTGGCTTATTTGCATTTCTTACCTACATTCCTCTCCCTCAGATGACATTGTGAGCTGCAGGATGACAAGGGAAGAGCACCTCTGGAGTACTCTCTAGCTAATCCTCTGCAATGCCTGTAAACTACCCAGTGAGTTGGTGGTTACAACAGGAGCTCTTCAAAAGCACAGTTTGCTCTTCCTCCAAACAGAGGGAAATCTTTGTTGAGCCCTTTGAAGAAACTCAAGCTAGGAGAGGATTATTATTCTTAAAAGTCTTTTTTTAATGGCAGTGTAATGCAAAATATTCCAAAAATTAGTCTAGCCAGCAGCAGACTAAGGTTAAGATAAATCATCTGGTGGCTGCCTCTGGTAAATGTGACATTTGTCTTGATGGTGTTTATGGCATTACTGGCTGCTATTGCTGAGAGCCACATTCCAGCTCTTGTGTGACCACCTGCCTTAAAGGAAGAGAAGTTCTGTAACACAACCTGCAGGATTACTGTCTTTTATGAAACCCTCTGGCATTAAATCTTTCCAGACAATAACAGTTCAACCACAGCAAGGAGGATGAAATAGCAGAAGAGCTTTCCCTTCCTCACCACTTATTTCTTTAGTGCTTCACTGTGTTCCCTGCCCACCTCTCTTGGATGTATTCAGCCTGTGTCCCAAAGGGCCACAAGGCCAGGCTACTCTTCAGTGTCCCCTCCCACCCCTCTTTATGCACAAACACGACTATGAGAGTGAGCTTAGTTTTGTCTACATGAGATGATGCCACCTTCAGCACCATTTTCCCCCTTATGGGAGGTAATGAAGATGAGGATTGCCAAAACTGTTTATAAGCTCAGCTGAGACATTCAAGCTGAGCCAGTCCAGCCCCTTATGAATAACACTAAAAGTTAATACTAAGCCCTAAAACCAGAAAGAATCTCACTGCCTGCCCCACTCTGAGACACTGCCATTTGACAAGTGACATGACTAAAGGAATGCTCCGTGCCACTAATTTAAGTCTGGAATTTGCAGGGGTTTATGTGGTGACACTTGTATCATACATGCTAGCACCAACTACCACTGCACAGTAATTGGGCACTAATTTAACCTGGCCTTAGCAACTTGTGCAGCCTGACAGCTCCCCGTGCAGCTCACTGCAGTCAGAGCAGGGTCTGCTGGGCATCTTATGCTCCTTCCACATCCCTCCAAATTAATGCCATTTCATCAGCTACTTCTACAGGGCTATTAACACAGAAAATACAGAGATGACAGAGATGGCCCTGATCCTGAAGGCCTTTTATGGGAAGGGAGAAAGCTCAGATTATGTGCACAGCCACCACTGTTGTTTAAAACAAATGGGGGTATGTATTCCTAATTATACAGATTGCACCAGTAATCTCCTCAAGAAAGGAGATACATCTCGTATAATACGATCAAAGATTGATTGCTTGTGCCACCATCTTTCCTGCCCCTAGCAGCTGTTTAATTCCCTAGTTAAGACAAAGCAAAATCTCTCCTTCCTGTGAAGTTGAAAAGCAATCTAGCAGGAAAATCTAGAGATGGAGACAAGAAAACATGGTGAAGTAGCCTGGTGACTTCCCAGGATACTATGTGTAGAAGTTTCTTCCCATTTGTTTGTTAACTTTAAACTCTGTTGTGCTCTGCATTTATAATTGTTTGCAGATGACTGAAAATCTCTAGAAGGTTACTTCAGATATTCTTTCCAATGCATAAATCATTGATAGATTTTCTCAGCATTACTTCCAAATTGAGAGTACTTGTTGGTCCACCCCAGTACTGGCTTGAGACTGTAGCAAGCCATGGATTATTCTCAGTGTAGCTGATCTCTGACCATAACTGCCATGGAAATCAAGAGGTTCTCTTTTAACCAACAAATGTTGTAGCACAGGAGTTGAGATGGAATGGAAGTACCTAAACCTCAGGTACAGGTTAGATGGATAGGCACAAAGGAAAACAGAAAATGCTGTGAAAGACAGCCCAGTACCAGCTCATGCCTGTTAAAACCACTCTTTTCAAGTAAGAATAAATGCCTCAAACCCAAAACTTTTCACTTCCTATGTATTATTGTCAATTCAAAAGTGGCTCATGGTAGCGTTTTCATATAAAAAGGAATCCAAGAAAATCCTCCTGACAATAGAAGGAAAATTTCAGACTAAAAGCAGCTGTTATGCAGCTAAAGGCATCCAGAAAAGAGTTCCTTAGAGCAGAGGTGCTAGTACATGCTGCACCTTTGTATCCCCAGCCCTCAAGTAGCACTAATGGGTTCAGATACAGATTTACTCCACTGGTTTAAAAGAGTTTCTCCCCGTGTAAAATGCTCTCATTTTAACAAAAACCCAAAATTACTGCTGCTGCCTGTAGACACTGCTTAGTCATTTGTCATCCTCACCTTTAGGAGACTGATGAAGCATTGGGATTGAGGGCCTCAGATTTGATGAAGCACATTTTCCAGCATCCCACAGCACAGGAAAGATGCAACCTTTCCCTGCTGACACAAGGGAACCCCCAGCAAGGGACAGTTGCATGGGGGCAGGAGGAGAAAAACCCCAGGAGGAAACTAGAAAGAACACCAACAGCAAGGATGGAGCCAGGCTTGGCATGGGCCCAATCCCTGGAATCTCATGGTGTGACTGTGTAACCTGCTGAGTGCCCCCAGCTCCCCTCTCCTTCTGGGAAATGTGAGGGGTCTGAAAGCAGCTATGGGCAGCGTCCAAGGGAGCTGGGTCAGGAGGGGCTCTTGATGACAAAGGTGCTGGGTGCTGTCACCAAGCCCTCTGCAGAGCCTCTCCAGTGCCTGCAAAGGCTTCACAGGGCACTCAAGGCTGTGAAGCCAGCTTTCAAAGGTCCCCTGCTGCTCTTTCTGGGCCACCTGAGGGATGGCAGGACCCTGCCCCTGAAGTTCTGAGCACTTTGTTGAGCTTTCATTTCCAGCACAGACACACAGGTGCAGCACCACCAATCCTGGGATGAGAGGACACCAGGACACTCCTCACACAAATGGAGAGAAGGGACTCATCCCCAGCCCATGATGTCCTGCACTGTGGGGCTGATGTCCAGCTGAGAGGGGACAGCACTGCTGTGCCATGCCACAGAATGCTGGAGGCAGGAGCCAGGTGACAGCCCCCAAAACTCACCATGGCAGAGCTCACAGTTCTGCAAACACTCAAATGCTCGATTTCTGGGGATTGTTATACAAGGGCAGGGTCTGCACATTGCTCTGCACATTGCTCTGCACATCCCTAGCAAAAGCTTCCAGAGAGCCAAGGAAAAAAGAAAAGACTAACAAAAGCTTTCAAAAATATTTGAGAAAACCTGTGCCAAAATCTCCTTGGATGTGTATCCATGACTAAGCATGAGAAGTGAATTGCTGCTGCTGTGCAGAGGGTGCTGCTTGCTGGTCATGGTCTAAAAGCACTGATGCAGCAATAAGCACAGCTTAATTGCCAAGAAGCTTCCATACTAATAGCAGAATTTTTGGTCAGAGACATGTGAAAGCCTGTAGGTTTTGGAGCAGTAAAATAGAACTGGGGCCGTATGGTGGCAGAACAAAGTCTGCTGAAGAATGTTGTATTTTCTGCCTTTGATAGGGACTTTCCAGAGCTGTCAGCTGTGCTGCAGAATTAGAAACCTGACATTGCAGCAATCAGTTTTTAGATTTCAAGCTGTTCGAATGACTTGTCTCCAGGGAGGAATATGCAGCAGGCAGGAATCAATAGTGGAACAGGTAAAGATGCCAGGGTACAAGGGCAGCCTCCCCAAGCCACACCCCAGCCAGCCAGGCACATCTGCCAAAAAGGAGTCCTGGGAGAGGATGACAGCAAACCTTGCTCTCTCTCTGAATCAGTACCAGAGAGGTGCTGTAGACAATTCACTGCATTTGTGAGATTGCAGCTTGATTATATTTGCTTCCACCTTAGAGACAGATCTTCCACACGCCCTCAGTTCACACCATGCCAGCGCTCCAAGGCACTTGCTGGAGAGATTATAAAAGAGCCTCTTTTATCATAACCTCACCTCTGAATGCATTACAGGTGACACCACTTAATTTTAGCCAATCTGAACAGCTAATTAGATGTAAACAGATTGAAAAATTGTACACACGGGACAACTCATTTTTCAAAAGGCCACTAATCTAAACAAACCTGAGTCCATCAATTCACTTCAACATTTGTCTAAATGAATTACAGCACAGACCTGTCCTGCACTGGCCTTGTGATTCATATAAGAGGCTTCCTCCTCTTTTGATGAAAATTTCAGGCACTGTACAAAAGAAGAAGTTATTTATTTATTTATCAAGGCCCTATTATAACAACTATGAAGATGCCTTTCTGTCTGAGTCTAGTGGACAACGTGTTATGAGCCAAAGCAATTCCAGACTATTCTGGTACTTTATCTCTTGCCTCCCAAACACATCACACACACCACATCAAACACAGGAAGGCTCTCTGCAGCAAGAGATAAAAATCAAATTATATTCAATCATGATCAATACTGGTTGGAACATCAGAGCTCCTTGGGTGTGATCCTCCCCTGGAGAAATGAGAGGGAAAAGAATCCTGGACAGATCCTCCAGAGACATCTGGGGATCCTCCTCCCCTTCTGGACTCCCTCCAAGCACCAGTTGGAACAGAGCAGTGAATACACTGGGAATCAGGGAAGCAGTGCAGGACAGAGAGAAGCTCCAAGGGGTCTGTCACAACTCACATGAGATCAGGAGCTCACAGGAGCTACTGAGGTTATCCAGTACTGGCAACACAGAGAAGTGTTCGGATGCAATGCAGGGTAGTGTGGCCTATTTTTTAATACAGAGCAATTAGCAGAGCATTATGCATGAAGTTTTCCACTTGCTACTAAAGCCCACATTGCTTCCCTACGTGCAGATGTAAATGTACACAGTCAGATGGGAGAGGGCAGGGAGAAACACACTTATGTGGATTCTGAAATGAACAAATATATCCACATAATCAATCCCTTTCTGGACTGCTTAGCACAGCAACCTTGCTGAACAAAATAAGCTATACTCTGCCTAATTCACATGTAAACTAATTTATGGTACCTAGAACTAAAAGCTGCTGAGCATCTGTTGTGATCTTCCATGTGACAGAGGCCCTAGACTTTCAAATTCATCCCCATTTGAACAGAGCAATCCAGACACCCAAGGGTCAAAACCTAAAGCGCTGCAGAATCGTACATAACTTTTAATCACTTAGTTCATTGTGCCATTGCCTTCATTTACAAACACACATATACTTCACTCTGAGTTTGTCTAGCTTTAATTGCCAGCCCAGCATCTCATTAGACCCTTGTCTGTCAGCATAAAGAGCCTGCTGCTCGTTTGTTCTCCCCACACTGGTACTTACTGCTGGTGACCTGAGCAACCCTTTCCTTTCCCCGGCAGAGCCTAAAGCATCCAAGCTTCCAGGGCTGCCTTGGCTTGGCAGCCACGCCCTTGGCTGCACACAGCCTGCTCCCCTGCTCTCGGGGCCTTTGGAGCTGCAGCCAGCTCCTCTGGGGAAGGTGGAGGCAATCTGACATCCTTACTCCTGCTCAAGAGCCTGATTCTTAAACACACCAGCGGCCCTTGGCCCTGCTGTGTGTGCAGAGCACTCTGACACAAGCCCACTACCAAAACTCAGCTTTCTCTGGAGCATCACTGTTTCCAGCAGCGTTTCCCCACTCACTTTCTGCTTTCTTGTCTTTGCTCTGTGGTTGTGGCTTTATTTTTGGCCACACTAAAGAACCTGCTTTGGCACCAGAGTACCACATAAATCAGAGTGGGTTGTGACAGCGAACCACTCCTTTCTTCGTTCCCCGGATATAACTTTTGAGAACCTGATCAGTGAGAATAGTATGTGCCCACCTAGGCCACTGGTAAAACAAACCAACAAATAAATAAAGAGCACAAGGCAGATCCTTTTGCTGTCTATCTAACAATGATAAATCCACTTATAATTACATCCTGAAAGGCAGTTTTTACTCCACTAATTGCGTACCACGTCAATTTTGCACGATTCTTGTTCCTTAATCAGTGTCATGTAGCAGCATGCCAAACGCTTCACTGACATCCACGTACACCACATCAACCAAACTTGGAGCTTCATAAATAACATTTCAATTAGTTGACAGAATCTATTACATCAGCCCATATTGCTCAGCATTAATTCTCATTTATTTCTTTATTGAGCAGGTCCGGGACTGCGTGTCCTGTTCTACCTCAATCAATGTCAGATTGGCAGGCCTATAAATATCTGATTTTTCCCCCTACCTTACCCTTTTCAATACCTACACATCTACATTCTTTCAGACCTTTAAAACTCTCCCACATTGTTAGGTTTATGAAAAACCAACACTAAAATTCCTCAGTCAGCTCTCTTTACACTGCTACATGCAAGATAAGGGGCTGTAGAGGTTAAAAGAGCCCTGCTTTGATATCTGCTTTTTCAATGGACTTAAATAGGCACCATCATGATCTAACTCCCATGCAGCTTGAAGAAATGGTATCAACAAGTCCAAGGCATTAAAAAAATTCATGTAAAATAACATGGAATGGTTTTGACCTCTTCTTCCCCGAGTTGTGATATTTTCAAACTGCAGTTTAGAGATCTCCCTGTTGCTCAACACTTTGGGCTTCTATTCAAGCATTCTCCTGAGCAACAAGCTCTGTGCTTGTTTTAAAGTAGAAATGAAGCATTTTCTATAAAAGCTATTCAAAAACCTGGGCTAGAAGACTCATGGCAACATCTTAAGAACTGGTAGTGCTCTCCCATAAAATTCTAACTTATCTGGATTTGATTATGAATTGCTCTGGATTCCTGGGCTTGAACCACACTCATGAAACTTGTCCTGTGTGTGCATTTACATAAAGGAGGAGGCTGATTCCAGCTTGCTAAGTGTCTAGGAATCAGTTGTGCCCTTCCTGAAGATGAACTCCCACTGACTTCAAATCTAGCAGGCAAAATTTCTGGTTTCATTTCCCAATCTCTGAAAGGAAAGAAAACCTCTTAGACAAAAGGGAATTTAAACATCAAGTGCAGAATACATTAAATTTGGCAGATGCAGCTGAGATCTGAAATGCAAGAGTCGGAGAAAGCGAATACGCGAAGCTTTAGAGAGAGACTTGGCAGTTTTCATCCCATTTGTTCTTTTTAAGATCTCATGAGAGCATCTAACAAAATCCTGTGTCACACCAAAACCTGCTCAAAGCAAGCGCACAGTGAATCAGATTCTTCAACCACTAAACCACAGAATACATAATGGTGAGATGCATGAGGATCTGAAGCAGTTCTGGTCACTCCCAGACTGCCTCAGATCCCACTTGTGCAAGACATCCACATTCAGAGGAGAAATTCAAAAATCAATGGCATTTAGGCATGTGATAAAACCAAAGCATGTGCTTGAACACATGCTCCTGCCCCATGATGGAAGGTGTTTGTAGCAAGCTTGGAAGAGCCATTTGAAAGCTTAAAAACCATTCTTTTCCTCTGTGGAAGAAATCCCTGCACAAAAAAGCAAAACAGTGGGCTAGATTTGCCTCTCACTGTCATCACAGCTAATCTCTAGCGACTCCACAGTTGTCACAAGGAAAATTAATCCAGGTTTACAGAGATGTAACAGACAAATCTAGACCACTACATCTCTCTCTTGCTGTGTTTACAATAACAGTCCAATAAATGAGTATTTGTGATCGGGCACTGCTTTTTTAATCTGTTTGCTGGAGTATCATAGGATTTGTTTGATGATTTGATGACTTAGTTATTAGTGGATTTACAGATTGCATATGATTAGCCAGCATATTTTGGATTTTTTTTTCTCAGTTTCTATGCAGAGAAGCAATTTTGACTTCTAAAGCAAAACCAGGGCATCGTCAGTAGTTTTTAATGTAGGTGAACATCTTCCATTCATAGAATCCCTGTGTAGCTCTGAACTACTTACACAAAGTGCCAAAAACCTAAAGGATTGCATAATGCAGGAAAGAGGCTATGAATGAACGTCATTCATACTTCTTGCCTACACAAGTCTGTGGATCTTCATGGCATCTCCTCCTATTCATTTTCTTCAGTTTTGCATGAATGGCTGAAAACGGGCCACAAATCATTCACTGCCCGTCAAAACTCTTCCCGTGGCATTTCTCAGTGCCTGCTTGATGGGACCAGGAGCACAGCAAGGACTGCTGCCCATCAATAACACAGCAGGCACAGGTAGAAAACACAGCGCTTTTCACTGGGTGTTTATGCCTCCCAGCTTCAGAAGCAGCCACAAGAACACAGGCAAGATCCAGGTAATGAAATCCAAGCCCACCATCTTCCAGGGCTGGTACTTTAAAACCCTGGAGAGCTTCTAGGAGCTATGGGGATTGGCCCAAGCATCTCAGCCTAGCAGGGTTGATGAGCTCAGTACTTAGCTTAAATGAGAGCCTAAGAGGAGTCCAAAAAATGGTATTCCTGTCATCTCCATACTTCCTAGGATTTTCCAAAATGGCTAATGCATCCTACCCAGCACAAAATGCCCTGGCAGGGGTCTAGGAGCCTGGCACTTGTCAACACCCAAGTGCTTCTCTTCTAGTCAACAAAAACATATGGGAACTTCATCCTTTCCCAATTTTTAAAGGCCAAAAAGAGACATGAACTGCCTTTCCCTGACCTAACTCTTATATAGGTCAGATGAGCACCAGCCCTGAACTGGAAGTCACGTAATCATGTTAGGACAACAAAGAGCCTGAGCTAATAAATCTGGCCTTTCCAAGAGCTTATTGGTTTGGGCTCAGTGCCATGCTGAGGTTAACAAGGTAAAAACCCGTTTAACAAAGGAGACATATTTGACCAACCACAGTCAGGTCAATCATTTAAGATTTAAACATTCCCTCCAGAGGTATTTACCCAGTCGCTGCACGTTGCTATAGTTGATTCTGTACCTTCTGATGCTGCTTTAAATTATATCTCCCAAATCAAATTAGAGTAAAAGAAGCTTTCCTATTTCCTTATTGCAGTTGACAATCGCATGTGGGGTCAGCAGAGAGTCTGAATTCACATGAGAGAAGCTTGAATCGCCTATTACACCCAGCAAAAGAATCTGTAGCTCAAAATATGAATTCCCTTTTTTTCCAAGGTTAAACTAGAACAGTCAGAATATTCTCCCCTATATTGAGAACGTGTGTGCATGTGTGTGTTTATCAGCACTGCATTTTATACACTGCTTCGTTCAAACCAATATACACCAGGTTTTATGGTGTATTTTGGCTCAAGTGTGATTGCCAGGACAGTGTTTACAGCAATATTCAGCGTGTTCTGCATAGCCCTGCCCATCAATCAAGACTGTAATAAAGCAGAAAGGGAAATCACTGGAAAAGCAGCAGAGCTGCTGAATTCAAGTAAGCCATTCAAAACTAGTACAGAGAAAATGCAAAGGCAATTGGGTCAAAGTAGCCATTTACCTATTGTTTAAAGGAAAAAAAAGAAGCATATACATGCTGCATTATGGTTTGCCTTAAAAAAATAACATGGGCTGCAAAGTGTTAATTTTTTTCCTGCCTGTTTTCTCTGGGTTAGTGTTTCAAGATGACTGCTGCTCCATATAGATTTATAATATGTATGTGTTTATTCACACATCTCTAAGTCAACAGGAAAGGCAGACCAGAATACCAAATCTATCATTAAATCTACATGTTGGCACCTACAAAAAGCTGCAGGGCTTCATTTTTTTTCTGGCTAAGATTGAAGGGATAAATTGAAAGAATGAACAAACAAACAAGGCATGCTCATCCTTAAAATACACACACAGAGCAAGAGAGGCAGAGAGAGGGGGAAAAGAAGGTGTCTTGTAAGGTTGTTGCCTTTCAGGTTTGTCTAACAGATCAGGAATAAGTTTAGGAGCATTATAATCTCTGATTCTTTCTGGGTGTCACACGGGCTTGCTGACAAACACTGGGGCTACAAAGCCTGGGCTGGCTCTGAAGCAACATGTGCTATTCCCAATTGAAACACTGGAATGTGATGCAGCTCCCAGCCCTTGCCCAACTTGAATATCCAGGCTCTGCTTCACAGTTTTTATTCTCTCCCCTACTGTGAATAACTGCTTCACAGTGTCAGAGTGTACCATCCTGGAATCCTAATCTTAGAATTAGCACCTCTAGATGCTACTGTAAAATAAATGGTGATGATGATATTGATGAATTATCACTCGTTTGGTTGGTTTATTTTTATTTTGCCTTAGTCTAGATCATAAAGAATTAACATAAAAATCAAGCTAGGATAAGATCTGTGTACCCAAGGCCCCACAGAATTCCCACTGAAGTCATTAGGACTTGAATGGAAATTGAAGAAGGCTCTGAAATGGATTCAAGGTAGGTGCTTCTGCACTGCCCTGCTGGGGGTCACAGCAACACCCAGGGTGACAGTCACCTTCAGTGCATCCACCAGACTGTGAATGAAAGCCAATCAACAGAGCTGGGAGTGCAGACAATGCAGGCAGGGCAAAGGAGTGCTCAGTGTGAAAATGAAACCGAGGAGAGATGTTCTTAGCCCATTAAAAGCTATAATGAAATACTGCATCTTGAGTTTGTTGCTGTTAGAAGGAAGCCAGGAAACGAGCAAGAATTCATTATAAAGCTGCTCAAGACCAAAACATGAATCATTGGGTTCTAAAAAAACCCAGTTGTCTAGAGAACGGCATAGATGAAAATGAATGGAATCTCTTTAAATTACTCTCTGTATAAAGTCTTTCACATTCATCCTTTCTGGCTTTCTGATTAGTATCTTTCTGGGATGTGGGTTTTTAAATAATTCCACACCACACTCCCAGCTTCTGCAATCAAAACACTGAAATGGCTCTTGATTCTGCATTTTTCATCTTCATTTACAGGGAAAAATGTCTTCTGCAGTAAGAAATTTGAACACCTACTGTCCTACCCATCTACTGGATATCCCCAAAAGTGTGTGCTGAAGGCTCAGTAATCAAATGTGATTAAGATTCCCTCATCACTTTACAAATAAGGGGACTTTTGTATGTTATTGCTGCATAAAGGAGGATTAAATCACCTCTGGAAAGCCCTCAGGATCGTTTAAGTGCTGAAAAACTGAGACCCCTCTGATCTCAGCATCCATGACAGGAAAGCAAAAAAACCCCAAATCCTACATAGTGAATTGAGAAGACTTCCCTGCAAACCCAGATGGGAACACCTACAGGGAAAATATGGCACCAAAACACAGCCCCTGGCTGTTTTTTTCATGCTCTGACCAATTTCCTGAGAAAAGGAGGCTTGCATGACCACATGGTGTGCTTATCTACATCTGTCCCTCACACCAACCCCTTCCCAGCTATTTCTGAGCCCTCTAGCAATTACACTTCCCATGTGATAACTCCACTGAAGGAGGAGCAGCACTGGGAGCTCAACTGGTGTCAGTCATGGGGGAAAGCACCTCGAAGCTGGAAACTTGCCATGTTCTAAGAACCAGAAAAGCACAAGCTGAGTTCATTTCTTGCTAGATGTACCTCATCAGAGCAAAGAAATCCAACCATGAGATACAAGGCTGTTGAAAATTTTGTTCCCTTATCTCACAGCTGGCTGGCTGGGACCATCCCAATGGCAGGAGTTTTGCTCAAGAAGGATGCTGCACGGTTATTCTGTTAACCAAGACTCCTTGGAGAAGCACAAGAAAGAAAAAACAATTCAAGAAAAATCAGAAACCACAGAAGATTGACTGAGACCTCTGGCTTCTCATAGGAACACGTCCCACTCATGACTGCTGGAGTGGATTTCACAAGACTTACTGTGATGACATCCAAAATTTATTACAGCTTTTACAACAAAACCATGTCTAGTAAAGAGTGATGTAGTGACAACATTTACTTGTCTGGATTTAGCTTCTTTGGGCACATAAATATACTTTTGTACTTCAAGAACAGCCATAGCTGCCTACTAAATCATGAATAATACAAGGCAGCTTTGTAGACCTTTAAACACATGTACCAACTTGGTTCTGTCTCCTTCCTAAATCTGCTTCCTTACTACCTGCACAGTCATCCCAAGGCCCTGCTCTGCTCATTGTCTATCAACCTGAGCTTCTGAAATGGAAGTCTTTGGAAATCATGCCTTTAAACTCCTATGCTTTCTGAGAATGGAATTAATTATTTTCAGACAGTGGCCAACTTTGTTTTCCCATCTCCTCAGTTACAAAACAAACTGAAAACTTTATCTGTCTTCCCTAGTACATGCATGATGAACTTAGTGCAACTTCATTTGAAAAACAAATTTATTGACCATAGGTGTGAAAACCCTATTGTACATATAAATCAAATAGTAGATTTCTAGTAAGCACTGAACATGGTATTTTTCTGGTATAATGGTTTAAAAAGAATCTAAAAGAACGTTAGAGTAAAATAGGAATAGGTGGAAAAACTAGCAGTATTTCACATTGCAGTTTTTGGGGAGCCATATTTGAAGCATCTTGAAGTGCCCTGAGTTCCAGAAAGCAGCCTGAGTGTGATGTCAGAAAATCAGACCCTTGAAGTGCCTCATGCTCATGTTGTTGGACACCTCACAGGTAAAATAATACCTTCCATACACACTGCACTCACTGATTCCTGGTTACCAAAATCAAACAAGGAATAGGGGGTACTTTGCCAAGCAACATGATTGTATTTGAAAAACCTGAATCCATCCAGGAGTAGCCATAAAACCAGGTCTGAGCCCAGCCCTGCTCTCTGTGTCACACCAAAAGCTGGTCCAGCTCCTGGTGGCTGCCCCAGCAGCCTTGCCCCTGATGCTGGCCTTGCCCTTCCCTGCCAGGGGAACTCTCCAGGACAGCCTTCCCCAGCTACCCACACTAGCCCTGACCCCCAGAGAAGGACCTACCAGCCCCAAAATCACACTCCTACCCCAAGGCAGGGCACTACCCAAACCCAACACTTATATTGCCAAGGACTGATGTCAGACAAGCTAATCCATCATGACTGCACCAAGAAATAAGGGGAAAAAACCCAAAATCCAATAAAACAAGCCCCTACTCAAATGCTAGTTTGCCTACATTTTACAGTATCCCCATATGCCACAAAGGGCTCAGGCTATTTTCGCGTTCTGTTTTGCTGTTGCTGTTCTTATCAAAACACATTGTTCTTTCCCTGTGACATTTCTTCATATCTTTGAAAGAATGCTCTCTTCTACCACAAAATATTTGGCTTGAATCCTCCAGTGAGGAGGAGCCAAGGGTTTGGCTCATGTTTTAAAAACAAAAGAAATATTATCCTAAACATAAAACAAATGAGTGCAACTGTAACAGTAGATGGAGATAGAGCTCCTAGCACAACCTATGAATAATTCCAAGTCCTATTAGAAGTAACACAGCTTTCTGAATTTCCCTAGAAAACAGCATGTCATGATTAGGTTCCAGCTTGACTGAAATGCATAATACCACTTTTTTCAAAGACAGAGCTGAACAAAAGACAGTATGTAGTGCAACAACTTAGATTGCAAAGTGTATCCACTTACAATCTGAAATTGTGGAAGACACTGTGTGCACACATAAGAACAAGATAATAAAAGAGGGCTCTTACCTCCGTCCCCAGATCCTGAGCCAGCATCTGAGAAAAGAACAGAAAGGAATTTATATTCATGTGCTCCAGTATGTGCTGGGAGCATGCAAAGCAAGGCTTCAGTGAAGCGCACTACAGTGTACCTTGCCTTTGATGGCATCCCTGGGTAAATTATTGAGATCTAATCTGAATGTAATTCACTCAAGCCATCTTTCTCGTGTCTCTGGTTTTTTTTCTTTAAAGTCTCTCTATCAGATGAAAATAAAATAAGCCACAGAATAATGCAATGCCTTTAGAAGTCTCTACCTCGTTTTCTTGTACTTAGACTGATAAATCTTTGTTCCCAACAGCAGTAAAAAGTTACTCCAGTTGGTCACTACTAAATCCTCACCGGGGAGAAATTTTAAACCCATTTGTAAATTTGTATCATTATCTTTAGGAAACAGGACATCTCATTAAATTCTAACTAGTTGGAATAAATCATTACTTTACTATTATTCAAAGTCTTCAGATAAATTATTAAAGTGCCATTTTTCTCAAGGTTGTTCCTGAGTTTCAAAACTGAGTGCTTTCTTTTTCCTCTACTTGACATTTTGTTGCCTGGAATGATGAGAGTCACAAATTTAGAAAGTGCAACATCACAAAACTGCCAAGCCCAGAGCTGCAGTAAGAAACTTTCTAAGCAAGGCAAAGCACGGAAATGCACGCACACAGGGCTACCAAAAATAATGCCTAGGAGGAGTTTCTTCTGCAGGGAAGGGAGGGAGGCTGCCATCCTATCCTTCCCCTTGGTGGAACAGTCACGCAATTATCAGCATCAAGATGAACAGAAAGAGTTTGGAATAGTTGCTTTGGGATCAAAGCACCCTGGCAACTGTTAGATCTCATTCACTGACAGGGAGGTCTGGTGGATCTGAACTTGCACATGCCATCGCTGCTCAAAACTAAGAAAGAAAAGGAAAATCTTTGCTAAATAACTGGTTGCAAGAATTGCTTCAAATGGTAGATTTATTCAGCAAGGCTGCAAAGGACAGCTGCGAAAGGTGGCTGAAAAAGGGAACAGAAATAACAGTGTTTTCCCAGTGACCATGTCCTAAATTCTCCCGATCTGATCCTTTGTTCCTGATGCTCTTTCCCAAATGAGCTACTGAGGAAAGAGGAAAGAAAGGTGTGCACCACAGTGCCCCCATGGCTCTGGGAAGCTTTGCTTGTCCGGGTGTGCCCCATGTCCCCAGCACACAAAAAGAGAGGAGCAGCTCCTGCCACAGTGAGCTCCCGCGGTACCTGGCTCTCTGCACAAAAGGACTTGGTGTCCCTCCTTCTCCTCTGCCCTGCAGGGCCCACCAGGCAGGGCCAGAAGGGTGCTCACTGACACTTCCCCCAAAGCCCAGGTCCCTGCTGGGGGCTCTTCAGCACCCTCTCTCTCTGCCCCATCCCATTGGGAAAACCTAAGGAAAATGGCTGTTCCCTTCTCCACTGAGCTCCTCCTTGGGAAAAGGAAAAAGAGACCAAAGACCTTGAGCAAGACCTCAGGAAAATATCTTCTCTTCCTTCTCTTCTGTTTCTGAAATCCACAATGTGTTTCAAAGAGAACTGCCAACACAGTCATTGCCAGCAGGCAAATAAGTTTTAGAAAAGTTGTAGTAATGTGCTGAAATTATCTCTTTAATCAAAAAGTTTGAACCAAAAAGACCGGTTGCTGTGCTGAGAGAATTTCCTAAGTTGAACAAATCCTACATCACAGTAGGTTTTGTCAGCCCAAGCTCCATTTAATACCAATTTATGGACAAAAAAATTGCAGCATATGTTTTTTTCTTCTGGAAAATTGTCAGGTAACAGCTTCAGAGAAGAACAACATTTCCAGAGAAAGGAGTTTATTTTCTCTCAGGTGTATGAAACATGAAATTACAGCACTGAAAAAAGTTTGTCTAATGTACTTTTTATTGACTCCTCCATCCTCAGCCAAGAAAAAATTCTGCTTTAAGTTTAAAGAACTCTCTCAAGAACAAAGGCTTACTCCTGCTCTTTTCAAGTTAACTTCACTGCCCACCTCTAACAGATACCGAGCACGAAAGAAAAACATCAAGAACTCCTGCACATAAGCAACTGGGTTTTCCTGGCAGATTTTGCTCATTCACCTTTCTGGCTGTTTTCATACAAGCTGAGATATAAACAGCTCACAAGGCTCAGAGTTGAGCAAAGCTGTCTCACATGCCATTCAGTTTCCTCAAGCCCAGAACAAAACACCTGTGGCACAGACCTGCTCATTATGTGTGCTTTGGACTAAATCCTCAGCTGGTATAAATTGGCAGGACTCATTACAGGCAGTGCTCTGTTGAATCATACCAGCTGAGGATCTGGCCCTACAAGGATAAGGAAAAACCTAAGGAACTGGATTGCAGGCAATAATGCTCCAGCTCTCTCTCTCTCCAGATTATGGAGAGGTTTGTGGTAATCCAGATGCCCATTTATCAGACATCTGCTCACTTAATCTGCTACCAGTTCACTTGTCCTAGCAGCTCAGAAGTGTAGGCAGGGCACAGGATGATCAGGAGCACAAGACACAAATTAAAAAACAAATCTACTTCTCTGCTGAACTCTTCCAAACAGTGCCAGGGGTACAGTGCATCGGGAACTGTGAGCTTATAGTAAGTACTTAAAAGGAAAGGATGGCAGCAAATTTTCACGCCCCCCAAAAAATTAACCAGCAATGAATTCAAAGCAAGAATGCAAATGGTTCTTGCCATTTTCCTGGGGGCATGGCAGGCAGGCTGGGTGAGTTATACCTACCAGTGGCACACGATCCCTCGGACACCAGCAGGATTTCACTCTGCTGCTTGCAGGCAGCCTGTTTCAAGTAGCATTCGTTCTGGTAGGTGTCACCATTGGAGCCGCACACGGGCACGTAGTCATTGTTGCACTGATGGGAAGGGACAGAGAGCAGCAGCGTTAGTCACATGAGCACAGGGGACACAGCACCCATTGGGGTGCCCCCACACACACCCCCTGCTCCCTGCCAGCATTAAAAGCCTGGGAAAACAACAGAGAGGGACACTGACAATCCTCTCTCACCTTTACAGCTACTGGGGAGAGGGAGGGGTACTTAAAAAAAAAACCAAAACAGATTTGAAGAGATTAGGGGAAAGGTAATCTTGAATGGGTGAAGTGTTTAGTAAGTGCCCCAGAGAGGTCTCTGACTGCCAGCAGGAGCAGGGGGCATTCCCAGGGAAGGAATATAGGCAAGGCAAATGACTCCTCACATCTGCAACCACAGCTGCTGTGTTTCCATTGGATGGCTCCAGACAAACAGTAATGAGCAGGCTCTCTCTTCCCCTCCTCCTGCACACACCCCTGCAGTGCTACGGAGGTCTGCACACACAAGTGTGTGTCTGACTGTTCAAGCACTGACTGGCAGAGGGAAATTATTTGAGACACCAACGATCCAAGCCCACCCCTCTTTCTGCACAGACACTTCAGATGCTGGCAGGCTGCAGCTGGGATGCTCCACGAAGGTCCAAGCCCTCCCCACGGTGGCCAGTGGGCAGGAGCAGCAGCCCTGCAGTGAGCCCAGCCAGTGCAGAAGTTTCTCACACCACACACCCCTGCTTTGGCTCAGACACTCCTGCTGAGCTCTGCCTGATTTCCTGTCCCGCTGGAAGACAGTTTTGCCCCTTCTCGTTCATTTAAAAAAGATAATCATTTCATTTGAGACTGAAAATTGGGCAACCTACGGGGTGCAGTTATCACAAGATAATCATGCTTGGAGGCTTAGAAATACTTGGATGTGCCCAGTACATGGCAATTATACCAGGGATATGATTATCTCGTGATTACCCTACTCCTGGTATGCCTCATTGTTTAATTAGAACAAATGGAATGATCACAATTATTATTTACAAATGCTCACCTCTGCCTAAATCCAAGTAAAAATTTAGAAGAAATCATACATCCTATTTAGCTGTATCGTGCCATTATGTGTCTGAGGTGTGTTTGTTGGGCACAATGTAACACGCAGAACTGAAATATCAGGGATATTAACATCAAAAATGCTTTAAACTGAATGACTACAGAAGTGATTAACACAAACAATTGCATAGATTGCATTAATTGCAGGCCTCCACACAGAGCAGCTGCCAAGAAATTATTCATAGTTGGTCAGAGTGACATTTTGATTGGGCCAAAACAAATGACATTTTCCTTTTGCATTGTATTCTCTTCAATCTTCCCAAGATGTTGTCCACCCCCAGCGCCCTCTTCCCACAGCACAAGGAAGAAAAACAGCAGCCACAACAGTAGAAACCCTCTCCTTCTGCTCCTCACGAAGGATTCCTCCATGCAGAGATTTTAAACTGTTGATTAAAAATGTTTCTAGGCTATTTTCACCATTATGTTCCAAATCTGAGCAACGTTTCAAGCCTAAAATGCCAACTTCATCCAGAAGCTCAACAGCAATTGCTAGAGGCTGATCTGGAATACATAACCAGGACAATTAGCACAATCGTGCATATTTTTTAAAGCATGAAGCATCAAATCATGCTTGCCTTAGGTGTAATATCTGCTTGTCACCAAAGGATTTGTGAGGAATTTGGCCTGGAGTATCTCAACAGGCTTTCTTACATGTAAAAACAAGGTTGGATTCTTTGCCCAAGAAACAGAGAGGCAACTTTTCTGCCCGAGAAACACAAAGGCAACTCCTCTGCTGCTTTCACCCAGAGCAAGGGATGATCTTTGACACGGACTCAGCTGCAGATCTGAAAGGGCAGACAGCCCCACATAAATGCTGAGATCCCAATCCACACAGAGGAGTGCTATGAGCTAGGCTGCAACTTCCTCCAAAGGTTGGCCAATTTTAAAATGCATTTAAGAGACATCAGGATCCCAGGAAGCATTAGTCCACTATTCCCACCAGCACCTTTGGAAAACTAGGATTCAGATGGGAAAGGCACAAGGAGCAAAGGGAGAACTATCTTCCATATGGATCCTGCCTTGGCTCTGAGCTGGAAACTGTAATGTAAGTTACCCAGGAAAGAAAACAGGGCCACCAATGAGAGGGCTGTGATGTTGGTCACCAGGCAGTTCCTAACCCACTAGAGCCAGACTCCTGTGTTTGCCCATGCTGAATCCTGTGCTCATAGCTCATCACAATCACAAAATACCTCCTGCTAGTGCTGGAGAATATCACATGTTGAATGTCAGTCTAGTGACATATTTTTGTCACTGGTTTAGAGCTCACTAGATCAGGCCCTAGATGTAGGAATGATCATTCATCCCCAGGTAAGGACTGAGCAAGCCCTCAGGGAAATCCATGTTAAAACTCCCACTAAACCCAGCAGCACAATGCCATACTGTTCACTTCTCTCTCACATGCCAGTTTTTAACATACAGCTGTAGAGCAGGGAAATGGACTCATGCAACTCCATCATGTGCCAGTCAAAGGCTGCCATCCTCAGCATCAGCAGCCTTCAGTGCCCATTGTCACAGCCAGGGACAAACCATCTTTGGGAGCCTTTGGATCACTGCTGTGCACTGAAAGCAGGTGGTTTGTTTCCTAAAGGTAATTGTAACCTGTGGAACTCCTCCTCCTGGTAACACTGTTAAAAGCTTGACCTTCTCCTACTTTCATGGATCAACTACTCCCAAAATGCCGCCCACATCTTGAACCCAGCAGCACAAAAATACATTCTAGAAATATAACAAAGCTGGAAGTTGGACAGGTGATGTCCAACAGGTCATCAGGACAGGTGATGCTGCAGCTCCACAAACACTGAAGCACGTGGAAGACTCGACATGCATGAAAACAGGAGTCCTTCCTCCCATAAAAACCAGTGACTGTCCACTGGCTTGGTGACTCAAGAGGAAAGACACTGATGGAAATATCCAGTATATTTTTGATACTTCCATGAAATGTCAGAGGGAAGAGCCCAGCTGCCAGACCTATGGCTTTGGGCAAACAGGTACAGACCCAACAAGCCATGTCTCCAAGCTCCTGCCTGCTGGCACAGCTCTACAGCCCTTCTGTTGGACCCACTGAGTCTGAGGAAAGGAAGGGTTGGTGGTTTCCCACATGCTCAGCCCTCCTGCAGGAGCCAGCACTGTCCTGGAGCCTTCCCTCCCTGCCAGCACCAAAGTCTGGGCTTGTCCTGCACAGGGACTCTGCATCTCCTGATCAGAGCGGGACACAGTGTTTTTCAATAAAATACATGTCTCACTGAGAGTTGTCACAGTAGGCTGTGACAATGGGAACCAGCCAATATGAACCTCTCTCTCAGTGCTTGCCCGCTGGCTCTCCACGGTTGGAAGCCTAACTTGGATGTTCCAGAGCAGTCTGATCATATTCATCCTTTCAAATAAAAATAAATTCATTTTAACTCCACTTGGGCAGATATGAAGCATCTGTAATTCTGGTTTGAACAAACCTAAACAAAGACTGCAGAAGCCCTGCTCTCCACTTCCATGCTCTCAGCCCCTCAATACACAGGCTGGTCAGCCCAGAACTTTTCATCAGTACTAAGGCAAAATGAGCTCTCTATCCTTGTCTATTCTCTCAAATTCATGAAGAAGACACAAAACACACTTACAGCGATGAGGAGCCTGCTACTGATGTGCTCATTATCACCTCAGAGAGCTGTCACTGAAATGGGAGCCCTGGATTCTGTTTGGGGTCCCCGTTACTTGTGACATAAGTTACCTGGCCAGCTCTGCCTCACTTAGCCAGCCTCAGACACCACACTAGAAATTAATTTTCTACTCCAGTGGCATATCCTTTTGGCTTGTCACAGTGTCCACTGATGTTACAAGAGCAGCTAACATCCCCCCAAGCTCTGCCTGTATCAAAGCGCTGTGTTTCGCTACAGAAGCCCCCGGCACCACAGCCCTTGGCAGCGCTGGCACAGCATCAGCCACAGGTAATCTGCCCTCCAAGGTCACAGTCAGCCTGCAGCTCCACACAGGGCTCACTGCAAACAAAGAGCTCTGAGGTTTACAGGGCCTGATCCAAAGGCCACTGAAACCAAAGACTGCTGTTGATTTCAACCCATTTCCTAGTGATCAGCCCACAATTGCCCAACTCATTATTTTGATGTTATTTACATATTCATATACCAATTGCCTGATTTCCTTAAATCTGTTTCAACTGCCCCCTACAGAACTGCTAAACCCAGGATACTTAGACTGTTCACCTCTCAAAGAGGGGACCACACAGCCTGGAGAAGTTTACCTTCCTCCATTTACCCCAAATCACCAGGCATTAGCACCCTGACTTGGGAAAACAGCGCTCCCAACGCCTTCTTCCCTGCGAATGGCAACATCGGAATTTGCACCCTCCAGGCTATGAGTTCACTGCTTTATTCCAAATGGCAACACCAAACAGGGACCAAAGACAAGACCCAAGCATCCTCAGTGGCTGCTCTAAGCTCCTGATACTCAGTGCACAACATCTGCCCTGGCTCACCAGCAGGCAATGGGACAAGTCACAGACATTTTACTGCCTTACAGATTTTTCTTGGAAAGATAAAACAGACCAGACCACAACCCGTGTATCACTGCATATGCTGAGCCAAGGCAAATGCTCAAAACACCATTCTCACGCTGAATATTTGATTGCATGCAAACTCCAAATGTAATAAAAGACTCCCACAGTCAATATGAATTCCCTTCCAACATGGGAAACACAAGCATTTAAGAACTACTGTCTCGCTCTCATTACAGAAAATTCCTTGCTTGTTTAAAATGAAGGAAGTTATCCCTTGGGTTTTATCTCCAAAGGCACGTTTGTCTATAGAAATATAAACTATAGTTGCGATGCTTTAACATGAATAGTCTATGAAAGCTCAATATTAACATAGTCTTTACAGATGTGCCCAGTTTGAGCTGTGCACTATTTGGCCTGCTCTACTGTAAACACTCAAATCAGCATTGTAAGTTTCACAACTTCACCAATCCACATTAAAATGCAGAAAAACATTGGGGCATAAACACACATACAACCCTGGTCTGGTACATGCTTTAAACTCCTTTAATTTGTGCAGTTTCTATTCAGGTCATTATTTAAAGACCAGCTGTTCTGCGAGTTAGCTAAAACATTAAGTGGAATCCTTCATAATGAAATCATCTGACTTTGAGAAGGGCTGAGGTTTAGATGTAGCTGAGAGAGGAAGAGAGAAGAAATAGAAGGAAAACCCCTTACTACTCAGTAATAGCTCTCCTAAAACTATATAAAACCTAAAGGAAGTTCATCATTTTGGAACAGAGGGATTGCTCCTTAATCTGATCAGCTGGGCAGATAAACAGGCAGAAGCATTGTCACTATGCAGCCCTTCCTGAAAATATTGCATAAGCACATTACAGATCCATTTCTTTAACTAGATCAGAACTCCGAATACAATAAGCCATGATCTGTATCAGAAATGAATTTAGAAAGGACTCTAAATCCTCATTAAAAGGGCAGGGATGAAAAATCAGAAATGCACAACCTGAAACTGCAGACCCAAAGGGACATTTAAAGCCACAGCATCTGCATTTTCCCAGAGAAACTTATGTCTTCTTGACACCAGTTGGTTCTCCTGCCAGCTTTTATACACACAGCCTGGTTTGCCCTCTAACTTCTCTGCACATAGAGAAATAAATTGCCAAGTGATAGGTTATAAAGGCAGATCCTTGATTTGTATTCTCATTAGTGAATTAGAGAACGAAATATCAATCTTCTTACCTTGAACTGACAGACACAAGTCACACTGTCTCCAATCCTTAAACACTCCCCATCAAATTTACAGGTATTGGTGTCGCAGAGAAAGAGATCATTTTCTCTGTCATCGTAACCTCAAATGTAAAGAGAGGAAAAAAGAAGTCAGCTTTGGTCTAGCAAGAAGAACAATATGGGATGATTGCATTTTAGTGCACACAGCACAGTAACCTTGTTGATGAAATTGACAGAGTCCAGATCTCCTTTTGTCCTTCCCTGTCCTCAGCTTTTCACTTTTCCTCTTGTTTCTCCCTCGGTGTTTCTCTCAGTTCTTATTCCCCACTACCTCACACACTTTTTTTTCCCATTTCACGGACTCGGTTTCCTCAAAAGTCACCCGGTAATTATGCTATTTCATGGCTCTGGGTTGGAAATGTCATCAACTTATCCCCATCCGATCACAAATCTGTTGGACAAAAGTCCAAATCGGAATTTCTCCAGCCCATGACACAACAAAGCCCCCAATAATAAAGACAAACAGGCTGTGTGTTTTCTGTGATGGTCTGCCTGATCCCAATGAAGATTGATGACCTCTAAGTTAACAGGAGAAGTGCCAGGTTCCCCACGAGCCGCTGAGTGAACCGAGCTCTTTGCCTTCATATTCTCCAGGAAAAACCAACAGATCTGACTGAACATTCAGTTCACGAATACAAGCATGAATTTCAGATTTCGCTAGCTGACTTCCCACTCCAACAGCGAGTGGCAAGACACTAAGCAAAACAGCTATATCAGACTCCAAACCCATTAAGATCTGAATCCATTGATTTTTTTAAGAAACATCCGACCGCTCTTAACCGTATCGCTATATGTTTAAAACGAAGAGCTCACAGCGCAAATTCCCCCCGATCTAACACGTCATGTGCGATCCACGCAGTACCCCAAATAACGCTCTTCCCCTTAGAAGGCTACCACAGTCTAATTCCCGAATTATTTGCGGTATCGGAGAAGGACCGGCTGCTGACCAGCATAGGAAACCCGTTACAAAGGTCAGCCCGACTTTAAGGCTCGGGCAGCGGGTTCCCGGTGTGGCTGCCCCGATCCGCTCTCCGCTGGGTGCGCACGGCAGCAGCCGCCCGCAGGATGCGCACACGCGGCCCCGGCTCCCGCAGCCGCCGCGAGTGCCCCGTTCCAGCGCGGAGCCGCGCTCGGCGGGGCCGGGGCTCTCTCTCTGTGCCCGGCGAGCCTCCCACACGGGCGGAGGGCGCGGCTGCCGCGCCCGGCACCGCGGAGTGAGGGGCAAGCGGGGCCCCGGGGGCTGCGATCGCACCGGGAGCGGCGGCGAGCCCCGACGCCCGGCACTTTTAGCCTTCGCTGTTCCCGTGCGTTCAACGGGACGCGGCATCACCCTCTGAAGTTGCATCCCCCGGGCTCGTCCGCGCAACTCCGAGCGCCCGGCGGGGCACGGCGGGGCCCGGGCGCGGGGCGCTCCGGTGCTTACCGGAGCAGTTCCAGCCGGTGGGCGTCTGGCAGTCGCTTAAGGAGGTAGGGAAGGCCGCCAGCTTGTCGGGGCGGGCGAGGACGAGCAGCACGGCGGGCAGCAGCAGCCAGCAGCAGCAGTCGCAGAGCGTCCAGCCGCCGCCGCCGCACTGCCGGGGCGGGGAGGGCTCCCAGGGCACCATGACTTCCTAACTCAACTCTCCGGCAGCGGCGTGCCCCCCGGGCGGCGCGGCGGGCGGCAGGGACGGGCGGCGGGGCCGCTGGGCATCCCGGGGCCCCGGCCGGCGGCGGCAGCGGGTCAGCGAGCGGCGGCCGGGCGCTACGCTGGGGCGAGCGGCGGAGCCCGGCGGGGCGGCGCGGGGGTGCGGGCGGCGGCGGGGCGGGGAGCAGCTGCCATAGGGGCCGGGCGGCGGGGAGCGGGGGGAGGGCGCGGAGGGGCCGCCGCCGCGCAGCCGCCGCCGCCGCCGCCTGCCCCGCTCTGCCGCCCGCATCCCTCTGCGCGGGGGAAGCAGCAGGTCCCGGCCCGCCGCGTCACGTGCGCCGCCGCGCCGCCCCCATTGGCCGAGCGGGATGCGGGGCCCGGCGGGCGGGGCCGGCGGAGCCGCTGCGCCCCGCGGCAGCGCCCGGGGCAGGGCAGGGCCGGGCAGCGCCGGCGGCGGCGACAGCGCGGGGACAGCGCGGGCAGCGGGCGGCGCTCCGCACCCCTGCGCCCGGGCCGCCGTCCCGCCGGCTGCGGGGATGCCCCGGCCCCGACGGGGCGCGGGCCGGGCAGCTCCGCGCCTCTCCGCGCCCAGACATGTGCGCGCACCGCCCCGGCCGGCGCCGAGCCGCAGGTGGCAAGCGCGCCCGCGGGCAGGGACATCCGTGACACCCTCCGGGCACACGCACCGCACACGCCCGGGCGCTGCTGAAGTTGCCAACGGCGCGCCCGGGTGTCCGTGTTTAATCACGCGCGGCTGCGACGTTTGATAAATAAAACACCGTCACGGCTGTAGGGTCTGGAGCGGGCACAGGGCCGGAGAGGTGACGAAGGGAAAGAACGAGCACTGCGGGGAAAGCAGGGAGAAGAGAGAGAGGAAAGATCTTGCCCAGCCTCGGCAGGCAGCGGCCAAGGTCTTCTCGGGCTGCGGCACCATCCCACTATCCCCGCGACGGAGCCGGAGGAAAATGCACCATCACTCTAGCACAGAGGGCTGCTCGGGCCCCCACACCTAAGGCACGCAAGCGGAGCGCAGCCCCGGAGCAGCATCCCGCCGCCTCCAGCCGGCGATGTGCCACGGGGCTGCGGGAGCCGCCTCCCCCGCTGCGCCCTGCGCCGCCGATCCTCCTCCCTCCTCCCATCTGGGGCTTCGGTTTTAGCAGCCGGTTGCCAGGACGGTCGGGGGCACTCCGCTCGCTCCCCCGGCGGCGGGAGCACGGCAGCGGTGCTCCCCTCCCCTCACCGTGCTGCGCTGGGAGCCGCCGGCCCCGCCGCAGGGCTCGGGGCTGCCCAACTTGGCCTCCGCCGGCGCTCGGAGCCCGGGCGCAGCCAAGCCGGCAGGCACCCGCCAGGTAAAGCGGACCCCCGGACACCCCCGGACCCCCACCGGCGCTTAACGTGCTGCCGGCGGGATGGAGCGGCAGGAGGCTTGGGCGACAAGGGCGCCTTAGACTGGAGAATAATAAAAAAAGATCGGATCGATTTCTGCAGATGGCAGCAGGGAAGCGCTTTCTAAACACGGGCGCTGGACCCCGTGCCGGTGGGAGCCGCCGGCGGAGCAGCCGGGCCGGGCGGGAGCGGGGCTCTGTGCGGATGCCGGGCGTTCGGCAGGCGGGCTGGGCTGGGCTGGGCTGGGCTGGGCTGGGCTGGGCTGGGCTGGGCTGGGCTGGGCTGGGCTGGCCCTGCCCCTCGTCCGCCCCCTCCTCCGCCCGCATCCCCGAGAGCTCCGGCACCGCACGGGCGCTGCGGGAGCGGGCGCTGCAGGCGGCAGTGGGGTACGGCTCCTCTGGGCCTGAGACCCCCGAGTGTGTGCCAGGAGACCCTGCTGGAAGTTTGCTGTTCCCCAAAGTATGACCTCCTTTTCGACCCCTAAACTGACAGTCCACACAAATCCTTACACCGGTATTACTGCTTGTTATCCCTTCATACAGGGGCACGGTATGCGGGAGCCAAGGAATACTTCACGCTCAGTTAATCCCCATCTAGCTTCTCCCTAAGCTCTAAGGCAGGTTTTCTTCTGGCTCCTTTCTCCCCTGTACATCTGTGTCTGCTCCCTGCTCTGCCCACCTGCTGCTATCTGTATTGACCTCTCCTGCCCACCTGTACTCCAGAAGCCTTTGCTACAATTAAAGGGTATCAATTTGCACATTCCAATATGTTCTAAAGCTCTGATGAAGACCCACACAAATCCGTGCCTACAGTTTCCTATTTACTAATCAAGATCTAAGCAGAAAGAAAATACTAATTTTTTACTGCCTGCTAGTGGTTGTACTGAATCTTATCGTTCATCTTCTGTGGGCTTACAGAGCATCTGCCAGCTGAGCACCTGGTGCCAGATCAATTTTTTTCCTTTCTTTTATCTCTTTTCATGGCTTTTTCATGTCATTCAGTTATTTCACACTCTAGCACGTTCCTTTTATTCCCCCGTCCCCTCTTCCTTTTTGTTTAAACTTTCTTCTTTTTTCCCCCTCCTATTCATTATTGCTTGTTAAAACTCAGCTCTCTGCTTGACATATCACTGAGGTGGTTAAAAATCAAAAATGTCCTGGCTGGCCACAGGTACCACAGTCATACAGCCTCACCAGGGGAATGTCCTCCTCTCCCTCCCTATCTTTTTTGCTCCCCCCTTGTTTCTTCTCCCCACTTCCCTGGTTCTTCTGTGTGGTCTCACTGCTCTCCATTCCCCGGGTTGCAATTAGCAGAGCCTGCAGTTTCTATTCCCTTCTTCTTCCACCCCAACCTGCCTTCATTCCCACATAGCTACAGGTCATAAAGGCACTGCTGGCCTCATCTCTGGACCAGTTTAACCAGACCCCATGGGGAAGGAAACTGCCAGGTCAGTCCTTCCCAGACGAGCAGCCAGAGCCTCTGTGACGTGTCCCTCCTGCCACAGTAACTCACGCTCCAGATGATCCCACAAGTGTACCCGGCGTTCACAGAGTCCCATTAAATCCAGCAGCAGAGCCCGGCTCTGGCCCCTGCTGTCCCCAGAGTGTCGTATAACACCGCAGGCACCGAGCTGCAGGCTCACCGTGTGACTAACAATTACCCTGCTGCGTTTTCAGCCACTCACACAACAGGCACTGCCTGGGGACATGAGGAAGCCCCTCTCTTTGTATACTGGTTCTCAGGCTTTGGGATGTCCAAGTTCCACCAGAGGTCCTGTAATTGCCACAACATGACGAAACTGTGCCCTTCAGACACTTTCGGGTTCAATCTCCTTATGGCACCGTAGAACACTTTTTAATCTGACCAGCACTGGTATCTTCCTTAAAAAGATTTGCTTGTTGATATGAAAACTCTACTTATAAAAACATTTTGTTAAGATAAAAAAATATATCTGTCTGCTCCAAAAGGGATGGCTAGACCCACAAGCCCCTTTTCTCAATTATGCTCTCCAGCAATTTCTTTTGAATTGTAGAGACTGAGATACAATCATTTTTTCATGTAGTTCCTAGCTCCAAAGCATTCTACCCTCTTAATGCGACACTGCACACACAATCTCTCAGCAACACATTATTCCCAGCTATACTTCAACACTTAGGCTAGTTGACATCTACAGTCTTGTACTCCCTGATGTGCCCATCCCATCTCACCACTGCACAAAAGCTACTACTTGTAAACCACGCAGGCAGCGCCAGGCTGGTGTGAGGTACAAATTGCAACCAGCATCTCCTCCCTGGAACACTGAGGTCATGCTACTGAGCCACCAGTGGGGTTCCTTGTGGCTGCATGTTTGACTCTAATGCCAGATGAGCAGCAAAAATAATCACAACCGTCTTGGAAGAGCCCTTCTTGTACATGATGCAGGCAGACTACATCTCAAGTATTAAACCCACCTCTCGTAGAGCTTTTTTGAGGCCTGCACAGTTTTGAGATGCTCATGCTACAAGGAACAGGCTGATGAGTGTGTTCCAGGGTAGCTGATACCGATGCAGATTTATCCAATCCACGTGGCCATGCCATGTGTACCTGTGCTCAGAACAAGCAGCTGTTGGAGGTGTAGCAGGCCCTCAAAGCGAGGGCAGGGTGGCTCCTGGCTGTGCACTGCACTCCTTGAGCTGGGACTGGGCAGCAGCAGCTGGCAGAGGGGGCCTGGGGCCAGACTGCACCTGATCCCAGTCCCACGTAGCCACGTCTGTGAGTAATGCCTTCTGTTGCTGGGCTTGGCCAGCAGACGCTGTACTGGAGAGGAGTTACGCAACCTCAGTTATTCACACTTGTATTATATCTTGGCTCTGCTGCTCTTGGGAGGCTGCAGATTCCAAAAAGTTTCCCAGAACTTGGGAGAAGCCAAATGGTACAGATGAGTGTATCAAAACCTCCTCAGCTACACAAGCTCTGGGTACACAACACCCTTTCTCTTTCCTCTCTGTCTGGGTATGAAGCTATGACTATGAAGCTAACTTCATGGATCCTTATCTTTAAAACACTTTATGTCTCTAAAAATCCTAGGAAGCTAACCTGGGTCAAGAATATCAGTGAAAAAAAGCTTCTTACAGTTCAGCTAATATTCATGAACAATGTTTTCTTTGAGCCTGCCATAGAAGTATGGGCTAACGTTCTACAGCTGCTAAGAACAAATCCCACCAAATTACAAGGGCCATTTGAGTTTGCCTCTTCCCTGTTGCTACCACATCATAGCCTGTTTATGAAACACACATTTACAGAACTGAAAAAACCCCAACCAAACCCCACTCTGCACAATTCTTGAGAGAATGAGAGCTACACGTGTGAGCTACTGCAAGCTACCACCACTTGTCATAGTTCCTAAGGAAAAAAAGGTTACTCTATTTAATTAATCTATTTAACCTAGAAGAGATTTGCCCAAACATGGTCACAGCCAATCCTAAAGAAAATGGAATGTGGGGCTCACCAATTTCCATTGGTAAATCTTCTTCACAAAATGTGGGTCTGATTCAAAAGATCCCACCAGAAAAGGCTTGGAAACCCAGTCGCCAGTGGAAAGACCTAAGGCAGAAGGAAAGGATGTTACCTATTCCAGCAGATGACCAGTGAAGGACACACAACCTGTATGCACTTTCTGTGTATGAAGCTGGAATTTCTCCCCTCACCATGGAAGAACAATGCTTATTTCAGGTCTGTGTATTTTCAGGCCTGGTTTGACCAAAAGTTGGCATACTTAGCCTAGACACGTGTTTCTGTCAGAAGTTTGTGAATCTCTAGCAGATTTTATGATCATCTATTTTTCATGTGTGCAGAAAAAGCACACATGGCTTCACTCAAGTGCACAGGCAGTAGGGAGCTCTTTGCCTACATGCAGTTTTACAGATTTTATACAGCTTTCAGCTAAATCACATATCTCCATGCAAAGTATGCCACTCTTGGATATCACATGGATTTTTAATGCTCTGAGGGATCCTTTGGGTCTATAAACAACAACTAGATTACATTCATCTACATCATGACAGACTTCCCCCCCCTCCTTGCTTGTGAGACAAAATATGGCTCTTGTTCTTCCCTGGAACTAGTATGGAATCCAAGCACAACTCATGTACAGTTATGAGAAAACCCTGCCATATTTTTCATTGTAATTAACTGCTTCGGAGCAAGACTTCTCATGTATAAAGATGAAGAAAGGTCTCAGCTTTGCCTGAAAGACAACTTGCCTTTCAGCAATGTCTCACACTTTGAGTTTTGACTGAAACATTCCACTGCTTTGGTGACCTGTTGTGCCAAAAAAGCTGCCTCGTGTTATGCTTCGCTTTCAGCTGAATTTGCCAGCACATGCCAAGGGACAGAACAAAGTATTGCAATTTACACTGGAACACTATTTTGTGCTGCTCCACACATGAAATTGATGTCAGGAAAAAGTGCACAAAGGGCATGGAAAATGTAAATAAATACTGTGATCCTTTTACCTTCAGTTTTAAATAGATGGATTGAAATGCATGGATCCTAAAGATTTATGAATCCGTTTATAGTCCATTCTGGAGTTTTAACATTTCATGCAGCTTGTAGGAGGGAGTGTATTATTTATAAAAAGTCATGGTTATTCAGCAGTGTTTATTTCTGAAGAGCAACAAAATACCTTCAAGGGGAAGAAGAAATTCATAACTCTGGTTTACTACCAGGGTTAGCCAACTTAAAAGTCTTTTCTCATAACTGATTTACAAAGACCTTTGCTCTTCTGAGCATGTTTGGAACACTGGATATTTTGCTACCAGCAGTAGGAATCACCTCCATCTCTCAGGACAGACAGCACTGCGATGGATTCAGAGAGGTGGTGGTGGGGGAACCTTTACTGCTGGGGAGATACTTGAGCTTTACTTTTGCAGCCCTTTTCCCAGCACAGTATTGAATGGACATTCTGAAGTAGGGCCTGCAGGGAGAAAACCCACAGCAGCTATTCACAGATATCATTTCTGTGTGACACCAGTTTCTTGGCCACGTGAACAATTTATTCCATCTGATGAAATGCAACATCCATCTCTTGTTTTCATTTTCAGTCTTTGGGCTCCTTTGCCCAAAGTTGTTTATAAGACAAAGTGCCTGAAAGGATTATAATGTAAACATAAGTGCAGCCTTAGCATACCTTTGGTCTTTCTATCTACTTTACCTCATTGGAATTGCAGTGATTGCTTTTCTTCCTAGCAGGTAATAAATCAGTTTCAACGAAAAAGAAAAAGAACTCAGACATAAACGACTATTTTCAAATAGCGTTTCTCAGTCTACTTTTATCTTCACCCTCTGTGAAAGCGGAGCTTGCAGAAGTTGCATTCGGCTCACCTCAACTGACCACGCTGTATCCTTCTAGCTATGAAAAATTCCTGCAAGCCACCAAGGGAAGTTCATAGTTTAACTGAACAAATCCCAAGCAGTCTGACCTCTCCCTCCTGTCTCTGCTTGGCAGTACTGTCAACAGAAACACCTGAACTGTGTCTGTGTGTAGAGCAGAGAGCCCAGCCACAGACAGATGCAGCACTGCTCATCATAGGAGCCATTTCTGGCTTGTCTCCAGCAGAGCCTTGAGGACAGGTGGATGGTGCTGCTCAGGGATAAGAGGGAGGCTCTCTGTGGTTAATAGCTCCTGATAGGTTTTATTTCCATGGATTTTCCATGAACCACATGAACATATGGCAGCCAGGAGGACCTGTGGTCACGAGCTTCACGAGCTGTGTGAGAAGATAACTTTCCTAAACTCAGCACCTGCTAACATTCATTTGATACTCCTACTGCATGCATTATGAAACAATAAACAATCATTTTGTATTCAGCACCTTGTGCCAGCCCTTATCTGTTAGCCCTGCTCTGTGTCTTCTGATATATTGCTAAATCATTCTAACAGATAACATCCTGCCCATGCTTACCTTTTGAGCAGGGATGGAGATCTGGCACCTGTGTCCCTGCTCAGGAGAGGCATCAAAGGGCAGTGTCTGACCACTGCATGCACTGCCAGCAGGAGTGTCCCTCCCACAGTCCTGATGTCCCTGCTGCTCTGAGCACATGGCATGGGCACAGCGTGTTCCCAAGGACACTGTTACCTGTTAAACACAAGGCTCTGGGAACTAAAGGGCACCAGGAAAATACTGGGATAAGTTCAACTGCTCTGTCATGGTATCCTGCCAAAGTGGTGACCAGAGTGGTGGTGTGGTGCTGTGTGCTACTCAGTGAGAGCCTGGGGGACAGCCTTCAGCTGGCCTGTCTCAGCTCAGAGAGTGAGGGGTCATGGCAGCATTGCCAGTTCTCCTTGGGAATGGAGCATCAATGAAAATTAGGTGTAACAGAAAAAACACTAAGGCTCTTGAAGGATTTGCATAAAAAGGATTTGCATCTGGATCAGAAGTCAAATTCCTTGGAAATTTTTGCATACACACATACACACTCATATCTGCACACATGCATGAAACATAATGCTTTAGATATTATGAAATCAGATTCCACATCTGAGAAGGGAGAGGCCTGGAAGAGCTACGGTTTTGTAAAACATCATTTGGCACTTTCCATCTCAGGATCTGAAAGGGATGTTTTGGCAATGCTGACATTGTACACAGCAGGCTCCAACAGCAAGCACAGAGATGGTGTTCTAAGGAAAATTAATATTGCTTCCCATTTAATGTATGGCACCAGTACTTAGGAAGAGTTTCTTAGCAAGCCACACTAATCTCCTAACTGATTTGCAAGCTATCACACGTGCATTTAACTTTACCTTAAATGAAACAAAACAGCAATACAGTGAAGTATTGTTGAAACCTGAAAAGAGTTCACTCCACATAATTAAATTTTAATTCAAAATGTCATTGCTTGTGTATGATAGAAACATTTTTTATGATCAGTCAGACAATTTCTACATAATAGTTACCTTTATTTGAAGGCATATTGACTCAAAACAGTAAAAAATGCAAATGAAGATTCTTCACTAGCTAAAATGATGTCAAATTATATATACAAATGGTAACATAAAAGAAAAAAAAAGATTTGTCAAGTACATCAAGTAAAGCTCTGGAATAATACAGAAGTCCTTGCTGCCTTAATCAGAAAGTTTAATAGCTCCCATTTAAAGAAAGAGGAATTAAAGGCAGAGTGCAGTCCTAAATACCACTCCCATCTACTCTGAAAATGGTGGCAGCGTAATTTTTCACGGGTCTGTGATACATGAACAGAAAGCACCCTGTGTATTTGCTGCCTAACACACGAAAAGTGGATTTTGCATCTCATATTGGGACACCCAAACTGAAGGTGAGCAAGATACTCCTGAATTTGTAATATCCACAGAATTGCTCATCCCTGTCCACAACCTCTCAGCTGTGTTTTCCTTTGCTGGTGATCCATGTCTTTGCTGCCCCTGCCCTGTGAGGTTTCCAGGCACAGCACACACCCTGCTGTCCCACACTGCTGGAGAAGTGAGACCCTCTGGCTCAACTTGTCTTGGTTCAGTGCCCACCCTCTCCTGCTGCAGCCCTGCTGGAGGATCTCAATCCCAGATGGGTGAGGCTGTGAGGATAGGACTGGCAAAGGCTTTGGCTTCCTAAGGAAATGGCACATTCTGCCCAGAACACACCTTCACCATTTGTTTTTCCTTTACTTCCTAAAACTTGCCCCAGCTTTGGTGCAAGGCAATCAGCATTAAGCTTCATGCAGAAGAAATACACAGCAATTATGAGACGTTCTCTGCAATCCCCTGCCCTGCATTAGCCACTGCCTCACTGCAGGCAGGGCATGGTGCAAGGAGGACTCAGAGAGATCCCCTGCAGATGTTTGATGAGCTTAGACTGCTCTAAAATGGTTCTTACTTCCATCATCGCAGGAAGATGCAAAGCCTGCTCTGTGCCAGCTCTGCGAGTGAGCAGGGTGTGTGGATGTGCAATATGCTGATAAGAGACGAGGTGCCAGTAGATGGCTCTCAAGATATGAGGCCTATGGCTCTCACAGGGCTGAGCCACCTTCCTGCCTGGGGAGCACTGCTGCTGCATGCCGGGAGCAAAACAGCCCCTCAGACTGCACCTGGGGACAGCACAGGACAGGGGTGCCATGCCACTGTGGCACCTTCTCCCCAGACATGCCTAAAAATAGCAAAGCTCTTAGCTTTGTTAGTTTTGATCATCCAAGGCAAAAATGCACTCCTCACTAAAGCACGCTTGAAATCTCCCTTTAATTCTTTAAATGAGATTTAAGGGCTGTTTAAATAGGCTGGGAAAAGCTGAGATAATGCTTCTGCAGGAGCCCTGGTAGTGTGCAAGCAGAGGTACTGCCAGTCCCAGGGGGGTTATGTAGTTAATAAGTCAGATTTTCTTAACTAAACAGTTGAGCTATGTCTATTTAGAGTTGATTTTCTCAAGCATATATGAACTAACACCCCTAAGGGGAGGGGGTCCAGGAGGGATGCTCACAGTTAGAAATTCTACAGAGGATTGAAATGAATTTTTAGTGCTGTGTAACTACAGCAGATAACATTTAATTGGGAGGAAGAGAGAGAGAAGAGAAGAGAAGAGAAGAGAAGAGAAGAGAAGAGAAGAGAAGAGAAGAGAAGAGAAGAGAAGAGAAGAGAAGAGAAGAGAAGAGAAGAGAAGAGAAGAGAAGAGAAGAGAAGAGAAGAGAAGAGAAGAGAAGAGAAGAGAAGAGAAGAGAAGAGAAGGAAGAGAAGCTCTCATTCTCAGTTTAGACAGCAATTGATATCTCAAGTCTAAATTCAAATGAATGAAATTAAATGAAAATTAAATGAATCAATGAAAGTCAAATGAATTGAGTAAATATAGAGATAACAAAAGCAACCAAATTCTTTTTGCCACCCAGTCATTCTTAAAACAAGGAAGAGGGTTTGTACACCACAACTTTATACAGCCAACTGGTCATTTAGTGGATGTACTAGAAATTCTGCTGGAAATGTTATTAAATTTTTAATTAAATTTGGTTTTATTGTTACTTTAAATGCAATTTTCCACAAAGCATGTCCTGAGGCCTTTGCCAGTCAACTGTGATACATTTTCCTGGTCAGTAACCCCAGCCTATATATATTACACTCCTTCTCTTTCTTGGTTTCATGTCAGGAACAGCTAGAATGAGTGCTGACTAAATAATTAGCAAAGGGAATACCACCTCTGTATGTTTCTGTAGTCATTAGGTTAGCAAGAAAACAAAACTAACTTTCATAATCTCTTTCCCTTTAGGTACCTGGCACTTTCCAGGAGCAAAGTAGGGAGAAAATGTAATTGCTAAAATCTCACACATTCATTATTAGACTAATGATACCTTTTTCTCTCCATCTTGTCCCATAAAGGCATCTATAGAAGTGGAGGTGTAGAGCTGCTGCTTCCCATTATAATAGGAGGGAGAAATGCAGGCTTGAAGTGTTTCAACCCCATCAAGCAATAGTGTAAGTATGTAGAATATTAGAGTATTATGTAATAAGGTAGAATAAGATAATAACATAATACAGCATTATTGGACAGTGTGCCCAAACCATGTCCAGCCACAAGAAAAATAAGGGTGAGGGCAGGGGGCTTGCACTGGCACCAGTGAGGGTGAGGAGTCCTGAGTGAGCTGCCTTCCTTCTGTGCCCTCCAGAGGAACAACATTTCCTAATTTCCAGCTCTGCTCCCCAGTTTATGTATGTTCACGTCGTTCCTCTTGCCTCCTCCTACTCCAATCCAACCACAGGCTACAGAGGGAATTTAAGGAAGGTAGCTGGGTAAGTTTTGTCAGGTAAATTAGGTCTGCCACCTGTTTTGCATGAAGAGTATCTAGTATTTCAGACTATTTATAAAAAAAAAAGGATAAATTTTCACTGAGAAGTTGGGCTGAGTTGAGGTAGGAACAAACTGCTTTACTTGGTTTTCTGAACCCCAACTTTTTACAGAAGATGAATGTCATTTATTCCATGGTACTCTTCCAAGCCTTGCATGGAACTCTGCTCTCAGGTTTGAGAAGGAACTGCTGAACTCAAAGGATTTTAATGTAAGTTACATCACTGAATTGTAGCCTTTCTGGTATTAATAGGGGTACCAGAAGCTGTGTGAGTCATGTAAAAAAAGCTTCCATTCTTATACAAGGTCATCATTTCTCTTTTCCACCCCACCCCAGATTTCTCCCATATGAGGAGTAGAGGCTGGTATTAGCATTGGAAGGAAGTTGGCTGACATTCTGATCCCACAGAAATAAATGTGAGCTAGTTATTTTAGTTAGCCAGGATTTTTTCCCATCAGCTTTCATGACTAATACAGTTAGTCCTTGATTTACATGCTATTATCTCCCTCTGAACTTTAGAGAATCTTGTGCTCATTTCTTTTTATTACAGCACTAGAAACTATTAAAGAAAAGCTCACCTTGAAGTGTAGAAGGAAAGGTGGTGGTTCTGCAAAGGCAGGCTATCTAATGAATTCATGGCTTCCCCTACAGAACTGTTCTCGTGCTGGTGATGGGAATTTTTCAAGATAAATTTGCTAAAATGAATTTCACTTATTATGCTTCTCCTTTTATGGACCTGTGCCCTGATTCAATCTCCCAGTCTGAACATCTGGTATGCCTTAAAAAGATTCTTCCACGTGGAGCCTGGTTCCCGATTTCCTCAGCTATTATTTATTACATCGTTTGGGCTTTAGAAGGGATTGCTGAACCAGTGTGGATAATCTAAAAAATAAACTTAATCTAAAACTAATGCAAACTGTACAGCATAGGAGATTTAGAAAAGCTTACTTAGCAGTCAAGTAAAACCCTTTTATTTATCTTGGTACTTCCTGAATCCACCTCTGAACAGATATGGGACCATGAGGGAAAAAAAAAACCCCAAGTACTTTTTGAGTGACCAGAAGGCAGAAATTCCTCACACACTGGAAACAATTGTCTGAGCAATGCTTAGGGATCAGAGAGGTTTGAACTCCCCCACATTGCCCCCATCTCAGCTGCCAGGTGGCATCAGGAAGTTTCAGCCCTTGTTTTGAGAACAGTGTCTATTACCCACATTTAAGCCAAATCATCTTTTTCAATTTAAATTACGGCTGCCTTAACAGCCTGCTGCCTGAAATGTTCTTTGATACTGAGGCAGAACACTTTCCAACAGTGCACAGTCAAATCTGTGGGGCCTGTTAATGCTGTGTGTTGGCAAAACCCCTATTTGGGACACAGAAAGGTGATTATCACCTTCTAAGCTCTGTCCAAATAGAAAGCTAAAACAATCTGGATTGGATGTGAACACTGCGTACAAAATTCTTTAACATCTCATGTCTCCAGAGTCGAGCTTAGTGCCAATGGCTTCAGCAAATGAAGCAAAATAATCCCATATCCAAGGCCTTCAGGAGTGAGAAAGGCAGAGCTGTTGGTAGCAGCAGTGCTGCTCTCACACAGTTTGTTAAATGTGGTGTGGAAACGTGAGTGCTCAGGAGCTCCTGAACCCAGATGGAGGATTTTTAACGTGTTCTTGCAGGAACAGAGACGAGCTCTACCCAGGGCCAGGTGACGTACTAGGTGTTGTACAAGAGACCTTCTGGCACTCTTGGGGATTTTCCACACCTCAAGCAGCAAGTTTTAGCTAGAAAAGTTTTAGTTTTTTTTCCAGAGAAGAAGGCTTCTCCTTTTTCATGTCAATAATACTTATTTTCAAGCACAGATTATTTGTATATAATTCTTGTCTTTTTTCTCTGGCTTAACCATTGTTAAGGGTTTGTGTTGCCATAACAGCACATTTTTCAGTGATACTGATGGGGCAAATCCAGTTCAAACACCCCTCCCAGTCATAGTCATCTGTTCTGATACACATTTGACATATCTATCATTCTGAAAATGTAAAATTACCCAGAAGATGTGCGGAGTGAGCTCTGGTCAGATCCTCTTTACTATTGTCATAAACACATCTGGGTTATTTTGCTGAATCAAAATTATCTGTTTCTTTGTTTGACCTTCAATAGCAGTTTTAAACACCTTGGCACCTTGAAATATAGAGAAAACAGTTTCTTAAAAGCACCAGTACCTGTACCTTTCTCTCCAATACCTAAAACCAGCACACCAGCCAGCACTTTATTGCAGAAATTTGTTCTGTGCTGGAAAGCAGCCCCGGTATGGACTTAAAAGTCAATGTCTCCTTTCCTTGTTAGCAGAGCTGAGCTGCCCACCACGGCTCCCCCAAGGCACATTTGCTGCTTACAGCTGACCCACAGAGGTGGGGAAGCCGTGGCTGGAGCTAAGCTCGGGAGCACTTCCCAAATCCGATATCAAATGCGTTTCTGCCTTCCTGCTGGGGGAGGAATCGAGCATGTGGCCTGTCCCTCCCTGTGCCAGCAGGTCCTGCAGCAAGCGGGGCGTGAAGGCCACCGGGGCTGGTGCTGGGGCCTGGCCGGGTGCCCGGCCCAGCAGCCAGCAAGGGAAGGTGTGAGCCTGACGAGGAGCCACAGAGCCAAGGCTGCTCATCCAGAGAAGCCCTGCCTGTGAGAGATGGTGCTCCAGAGGCAAATGCTCAGCTGCATTCCGCAAATGATGCCCTTGTTAAAGACTGTCAAATGGCTCAGAAGTAAGGTTTCTGGAAAATGTACAAAATGAAAACAAAATTACAGCACTGCTGTAGATAGTGACAAAGCATGAAGATACATCAGCATTAAATAAATAGCCAGCTTGGGGTTCTCAATTGCAATTACCACATACTCTCTGTGTTTGCAATACCTAGGAGACCCACAGCACATTACAGAATTTTGTTAATTACTTAGTAAGTGAAGAAGGAGAGGGAAAAACACTGTGACTAAAATGTATATTGTGTATTGATTTAGAGAACTGTAATTTAAAATTAATAATTTATCATTCCTTTTAACAGGCTATATTCTATTTTATAAAAAGTAATGAAACCTTTGGAATACAGAGGAAATCACTTCCCACTCTGTCATTTCATCTATGCTGAGAAAGGAGAAGGAGTGGTTTGTCTTGCTCTTGCCACATTTATAAAATGTGCAGTTTGGCAAAGAGTAGATTAGCAAGATTACAGACTTCTCTTTGCTGTTACTAATCATGAAAAACAGTGGACAAAATAGTAACTAGTGTGTGATGCTAAGAGAGTCTCCCCAGGTAATACCCTCAGGAAGCAATCACAGGGGCACTCAGAACAGTGACCGTCATTGCCCCACCAGTTTCAGCACTTCTATCCAGCAGAAGTTGCTTGGCTTATTGAATGATAATGAGATCATCTTCATCTCCCTCTTGCTTGAAAAGCTAAGTCACTCAGATCAGGACTTCCACAAGAAATAGAACACTGCAAGCTATTAATGAAATCACAGTTGGTTCACATCTAACCAGAGGAACAACCAAAACAAAAGTAACTTGTCATGAGAAATTATTTAACCCTGCTGCAGCTGCAACCTTTGTTTTCAGTGTATGTGCCCATTTGGGCTAAATAATTTCCTACAACCACACTGTGAAAACTTTAGGGGGAAAAAGCTTCACAGAGAGCTTCAAACAAACCCAAGTATTAAGTTCTTATGTGTGCTTTCTTTATAGAGGCATTAATAATTTTCAGTTATTGCTCATTTTTAGTGCAGATAGCTCGTGCTACATCCTTGCTGTTAGAGATGTGAAAAGCTTCACAGCATGGTGAGGAGGTCAGGTCCCAGCCTCCTCTCCAGTGGAAACAGGGCTTATGGGATTACATTGATTATGAGCATGCAACTCTTTTCTCCCTCATACATTATTTATTTAATTGGCTGCTTTCAACCAAACTAGAGAATCACAGATTTCTCCAAAGTAATTAAATTCCTACAAGTTTCATTGAAGCAGACAAATAGGAAAAGGACAGAGACCCTAGACATGCTCTGAACTGAGATTCTTTTTAATAGTCACCAAAGAACCTCAAGAGGAGATTCATCTAATGATACCAACTACAAGTAAAATCCATGTGAAGCTCTGACCCCTGTCAAGGGTCTTTAGAGACAAATTAGACACAAATTTAGTGCTGATGAATCTGTGCCAGCTGCCATCAGCTGCTGCATGCACCTTGCATTTGGCCTGCATGCTCAATGTGTTGAAAGTGTAGCCCAAAGTTAGGACACTGTCCTAAAATATGGAGAGACATTACTGCTCTGCCATGCATTTCTGTGTGATTATGGATTAGGATTTGTATGATGGTGCTAAAACAAGGACAATGCCTTTGGTCTTTACAAAGAAAGATGCAACAGTTAGTAAGGCACTCACACAATGTGGGGACACAAAGAAGGAACCTCAAAAACCGTGAAGAAAATTAGGAAATTACCATACAGCCTCTCCTTCTCCCACTTAATGCATAACTTGTCTTCTAGATTTTATTTTTCCATATTTGTTTCTTGTATCTTTTTTTTTTCTGACCAGTTACCCTCTGACACCAGTTGGTTCAAGATATGTAATCAGCCTTGGAAGCACTAGAGGAACAGCTCACAGCTTCAGGAGGAGACCTCCGGAAGAGAATCCAAAGCATGTGAAGAGGCAGCATCCCAGGACAGCTGGGATTTTCACAGAACTACTCTGCCTGCAGTTTGCTTTACATGCCCTGTTGATTGCAATAATATACCCCCAGTAACTTTTCTCTTGAGACTTAATTATAGAATTAACACCCCAAATTTTCAAAATTTCAGCAGGTCTCCAAACAAAACCATTAGAAGTAGGAAAAATGCATATATGAGGCAATCAGCTGTTAAGAGCCACAGACATAGGGAATTGCATCTAATCCACTAATTCCCAACAGCTGGAGAAAAGTCATTGCTTGTAGGCAAGGAAAGCCCCCATGCCCTTTCAGAGCCACACTCGCTTTTCGTGCACTCTTTCTGCAGGGATGGGATACAACAGCAAAACAGAGGTAGCTGTTCTGATGGGGCACACACATTACAAACTTATGTCTTCATATGTATAGTGTACAGGTTTTTTTTCTAATTTCCCCTCCCAATTAATTAATTTTTCTTTAAAGCTCAGTATTTTCAATTGGTGGAAGTTCTGTTCTACTTAGGATCGTTTCACTTTCTCTTCATTTTTTTGCAATTCTCAAAGCATCTCCCTTTCTGGGGAAAAAAATACACCAAAAGCAACAACCATAAAACCAAAACTCCCAAATCTGATACGTCAAATGCTAAAGTAAGGTTACTTCTATTTATCTAGATGAAAAGAGAATCACCCATTTCATATACAGTAGGCACTCCAGGACAAAACCAGAAACTACGTGGTTTATCTTTATGTCTAGTCCTGGGTCATCTTACTGTTGGGCAGAGAAAAATGAAAGATAACAAAGGCACTCTCATACTGCCAGATCATTTGGCTTCTGTTTAAATGCATCCTTAAAGATACAACTACCCCAAATCTCATCCCCAAGCAGGTCTACAGAATACAGAGATGGCAAATATCTAAGTGGCTCTTAGAAGAATGTCCCTGGTGTTATCCCTGGGCAACATTGTCTACTACACTGCCAAACTAATGAGGACCAAACCAGCAAAAAATTCTGAGTGACAAAAACAAAGTATATCTCCTAGCTCTGGATGGGCCACTGAATGATCATTCCTCTGCTCACAAAGTTTGGTTCCAATTACACCTCTGAATTGCTCATTCCTTGAAGACATCTGGTGTAAATTGCTTTCTGAAAAGTAGCCACAAATTTCACAAAGTTATGCAGATACAACAGCTGTTGTATATATGCTCACCCAAAAGCGAGAAGTGGCATTCTGCTTCTTCCCCATCTTGGAACATAAACTCACTTCTTTGCATCTACTGTGCAAGCAGAATTTGGGTTTTTTGTTGTTGGATTTGGGGTTTTTTTTGCTTTGTTTTGTTCTATTTTGTTGGTTTTGTTATTTCCCCCCCCACACTTTCCTGCTGGCTCCATTCCTTCCCCATAAACCTATGCCTGCAAATTACAATTGCTGTGTTGCTAAATTCTGGCTTTATACCTAGAAAGTGCTGCAAAATCCTGGCTGAGGTTGTGCTGAGTGCTCGGCGGCTGTTTTGGTGGCAGCTGTTTTCTCTGAGTCACCTGGAAACCAGCTGTTCTTTAGCTGCCTTCTCCTTGGTTAGAGGATGCTCACTGGAGGCAACTTCTGGGATTTGTGATTCATTTGCAGGAGATTGCTGGACAGATCCTGCTTTTCCCATATGCTGGAAGGCCACCTTTGCAAACAGCTGTGCCATTTGGAAAGGTGTGACAATGCTCTTGCTTTTGAGGGTTTGATTAATCAATACAACGTGAATTTTGTTCAAAACTGTATGTGTCCAACCTAAATTTCAGTTATCAACAGGATAACTCTGCACACTTCACTGAGCTTCGAGTTAGATTGTGCTAAATTCAGCATCTCTGTTTTCCCAGCAGATGATGGTTGGAAACAAAATTCATGTGTGTGCAGAGAGATCAGAAAAACAAAATCTATACCACACTCAAGCAATGAATAAACTATATCTGAGTTAGGGATGTGGTTTGATTCATCTGTCATTTAGACTGGCTTGGTGTCAGTATCTTCTGACCTCAGCCAAATGATTCTGGCAGTCCCCTGAAGAACAGGGACAAAACAAAGCTCCAGTATCTTGAAATAGCATAACATGAGTTATTGTGATGGAGCTTTTAATAATATACAAGAGACATACAGTATCCAGGTTTGGAGTAAAATAAGGATGGCATTTACTCTAAAATGAATGGCTGACTTGGATCCTGGCTCTACAATAGTGAATGGCAAAAAAATCTTCAACAAAACAACTCCACTCATATTTTTTTAAACTAAAATTTTAACAGGATTCTTTTTCCTGTGAGAGATATGAAGAGGTATCTTTGCTTACATTATTTTAAGACCTGTTTAATAAATCCACATGAATTGTCAGTATATTTATCTGATTTGATTTGATTTTATATGATGGGAAAAGGGGAAATAAATGTGTTTAACAGAGAAAACCAAACAGGCATCTAAAATAGTGAGATTTTTCCCAGCATTTGCTGTGATCATCTGATTCTGCATCCCCCTGCCCTCACTCTTGTGTTTCTGTGCCTCTGTTCTTTCTAGATTTTATCTGACTCTGAGGCTCAGCTCCTGTCTCTGGAACAGAGATAGCACACCTAGGTTACTGCAGTCTAAGTAATGAAAAATGGCCATTAGTAGGATTGCAGGAAAAGAAAATTTTGAAATGTTCTAGCTATATAATAACTGCCACAGAGTGCTACACACAACACAAATTACGCCTAGAAATGGACAAACCTCCATGGACCTTTCCAGTTTTTCCCAGTTTCTTGGGGTGTTTTTTTTTCTTTTTGTTGTTTTCCTTTAAACTTCATCAGTCCATATCACAGAAGAGATATATGCTGTCTAAATAATACAATAAGCTGTCTAAATATTTCTAGTACCAGGGGATAAGGAGACATTTTAAACACTTAATTGCAGTAAGAAGCTGAATACAGGAGCCAACACAGGTACCATTCCTCAATCCCCCTGGGTTAAGGAGAGGGACAAATATTAATATAATGAAAAGCAAGCACAACCCCTACAAAAGCTGGATCAACCCTTCTCCCAGGGCACTGCAATCAGCAATTCCTGATGAAAGATGTTAAACAGGAAAATATTTCCACATGGCCTTGTGGACAGGTCTGCCCCTTCCCTGGGCTCAGTTCCACAAGTGAGGAATGGGCTGGTGTCCTGCTGTCCCTGCCCGCCTGCCCTCCCTGCTGTGGGGCACTTCAAAACACTGCTCCTGGCAAGGAGATGAGGCAAAGGACGTGAGAGTGGAAGGGAAAGCTTGTTCTTAAGGGAAAAGGATTCTTCCAGTGGTAGAAACCAAATGTCACAGATGGGTACATGCTCAGCTCCTGCCTGCTTTCAGAATGGTTTCTGCTCTCCAACACCTCCTGTTGCTTTTTTCCTCTACATCATCAGCAAGGACCGACTGTCTGTAACAGGGATTTATTCTGGAGAAAAGGCAGAAGCTGAAGGCCTTGCAGAAAACATCAGAACTACTTCTGAATAAATTGCCACTGTGACCACAGTCTGATACCACACAAACACAGAACTAACACTGCTTCTGTTAAGGTTGCGGGATTTGTCTTGTCTTTGTTGAACCTTAGGCTGCTGTTTCATATTCTAATAGAAATTAAAGAGCTAATTACATACAATTTAGACTACACATGAGGGACACAGGCTCAGCTTCCAGCTGAGCTGGGAAAATTTTAATTGTTTAGTTAGAAAAGCAATCTATTTGGAGATGTGCGAAACAACTTCTGATTCTAGGTTAAAAGTCATCAGAGCAATTTATGATCTTACAACTATTAATTTCCGAATTTAGATCAAGGAATAGCAACTGTAAAAGGCAGTGACTGTGTAGATTAAATCATTAGACCCACAGTCAGCAGAACTAATGTCCATTAACCCAAGTGGCAGCATTAACACCCTTCTTCCTGGCACGGACCCACGGCCTCCCCCTAATCTGCTTTTCTGGAAGAACACCTGGCTACAACAGAGTGAGGCAATTCCAGGAAAAAACAACCAAACAAACTAAGCAGAAAGGCAGCATCCATCTTATTTGGCTATGGGATTTTCCACAGTGATATGGAGTCCATCAGTGATGGGCACAAGGGGAGAGTGTCCCCTCCTTCCCACCAGACTGCTCAGGACACTAAGGATCGCAAAACCACTTTATTGGGAAATGACTGTGGGAAACTGCAGGGCAGAAGGAAGGAAAAGCACTAGTTTTCTGGCCAGCGTCAATGTCACCTGTCTCTTCTCTCCTGCCTGGTCAAGTCACCCAAAAACCTGACAGACAGCTTCCAGCAGAGACTGGCTGTAGTGCCACTGGCAACCATAGGACATTATTACACTGAAGAAAAAAAAAAAAAGAAGAAGCAGAGAAATCTCAAAGGCATTTTATTTTTATCATGATGAAAAAGTGTCCTCATGTTCCAGTAATGAATGTGAACACACACATTTTAGGGATCTTTTAATAATATTTACTCCTTAGCTATTCTCATTTCCCAAAAGCTCCCCTTTCTGGGTCTGCTACCATCAGTTCTGTACAGTCCACAGTCAGCAAGGAATGTCATTTAAAAACTGCTAATGTGTAAGATTTAAGCAGCATTTATGTGGCTGACAGATTCTGTCTTACTGTGCAGAAGGGATAAGTAACAAAAACCAACAATAAATTAGAAACTTGCAACAACAGTGAGATTTAACGAGAGCGCATTCACAGAGAGCTGCCGAGGGCAAATTAAACGAACCAGGATGGATTGCCATCTGTTTTGGGCAGTGGCACTTGGCAAGGACCTAAGGCCAGAAGGGACTGGTGTTATCTTTGCTGTCTAGGTCACCACACCATGCTGCCTAGGGTAGGCTCAAGCCAGGGATTCAAACAAAATAGTTGCCTTCAACTTCTCCTCATGCCAGAGCAGCACAAAGCAAATACATTTTGCATAACCCTTGACAAGTTATCTGCCATATTAATCTGGTGATTTGCTCAGTTGAGTCTCCAGATTTATCTGTTCTCTTTTAATTGTGGCCATGATTCAGTCATCGCATCCATTTTTGCTGATATCACTGAAAGTGTACCTCATTTGTTCAGTAATATGCTCATTTTATTAAAAAGATAAGGAAGCAAATATAAAATGAAAGACATTAATAAACATTGGACTGACTTAGTACATCAAACCACCACATGAGCACTCATAATTTAAGAAAAATAACCACGTCAGTCACTGAATTAATAATACAACTAAAGATCTGGGCTCTATTTTCTAGGGTCTATATAAATCTGTTATAAAAAAAGAAATATGCAGCCTCTGTTTTGAGGCAAAAACATTGGGTAACTCTTTCAACACCAATCACTAAAGAGATTGCCTGATATATCGGCAGAAAATTCAAAGTTTCAGGTCCAAGAACATCATAATACAGAATAAAACACTGCTCCCCTTCAACCCTTCCACAGCCCTGACTGAACTGCCACTGAGCTTCACTGCTAGGGCGAAGATCTGTTTGGTGAGAAGGGGCTGGGCACGTCTAGAGCAATGTGCTTTTGCCACTGTGCAGAAAACTGCTGGAGGACATGAAGGTAAAGCACTCTGTGTCCCCTGTCCACCTGAATGACACGGGTTCATGCTGCATTTTAGCTGCAAGTGCAGTCTGTGGATTAATGGTACTGCTCAGACAGGGCAGTGGTGACTCTGGTCCCTCTGTTCTGTGGTGGGATAGTAAAGCTGGATCTTTCTGAGTTTTTTTTTTTCCTGAGTTCAGGTGCAAGGAATACTCCTTGCCTAGAGTTTTCTATTTCCTACCCATCACAAAGAGGGCAGAGACATGGAAATCTTCAGGGTGATGTTCCATGACCTCTGAGGTCATGTTAGAATCTATCAACAGCTCTCTTTGGAGATAAACTGCTGGAGCTCTTGACAGCACTACTTAATATGTACTCATACAGTCCACTGACAAAGACCTGTCAGGGCAATAAAAGAAGAATTCTGTCTTCAGTCTTTCCAGTTTCCCCAGCATAAGTGTCATAACACCATATTCCTCCTTCTCTCTTAAATAGCAGCAAAGCTGTTCAATGTGTCAGAGCTTTTGTTTCTTACCAGAGAAAGAAAATTATTGTATTGGGGTGGATTCTTTCAGTTCTTGTTACTATAGAGTTCAGATACTGCCATGGGAAGGGAATACTGCTACTGGGAATATTATTTTTCTGGCCTCTTCTGGGCTCAAAAGTAAACATGAAGCCTTTACTAGATGCATATTTTCAAAGGACATTTATGTGGTACTTTAGATCACATAGATACTGAGGTGAGAGGTGACTCTGCACAGAAGAGTGAATCCTATCTAACTCCAGCATGTTTGGATGTGAGTCTTGATTTTGCTCTTTGTAGATGCAGAAAACAGCCCCTTCACCCAGCTTTACTGACCTCCAGCTCTAAACCACGTGTCACATTGCCTAAAACCACAAGGCTGATCAAACCCCAAGATATCAATAAGCAGAGAATTGCACCCTTGCTGCCTTCTGAGCCTCTGGAGAACATTTAAGTTATTTTGCAAACTTTTCTTCATATTCAAACAAAAGTTCACAGAAATACTTCCTTTAAACAAAAACAGCTTTTCACATAATCCTTAGATTCCTGAGCTCTGTCTAGAAAAACACATCCAAATACCACAGGAGTCTGAAGAAAAGAAAATATGAGGAGTCAGAGCCAGCAACACTAGCATTTTAAATGAGAACATGAATTTCTCCGACATGTGGGGAGAGTCAAAGAAAGGAGAAGGTGAGAACTGTGATCAGGGCAGACAAGGGCATTGCTGGAAAGGAAGATGGACAAAGAATTTGGCAGAATTCAACTCACAGTCTGCCTCAGCTGAAGAAGATAAAACTTGCCTTTTTCTTAGAGACCTGTTGTTATGGTTTTAAAACTTTTATTTTTTCCCCCGTCCAGCCTCCTGCCTGTCTTTCTACTGCAGATTTAAAGAAATAGGAGGCAGGTGCATTGTGAGATGAAGGACTGAAAAAAATAGCAAAAAGCAGCAGCCCTTATCATTGTCTGCTCTCTTTCCCAAATCTATGAAGCAGGCTGCGAAGGAGCCGCTCTTCAGCCATCCACAGGGAAGCTCCTGCTGCAGCCCGAGCCGTGCCTGGCGCCTCGCAGGGAGCGGGGTCCTGCTGCCCCATTGCACGGGGCACGCTGGGCAGCACGCCCCTCCTCAGGCTCTGTGGCATGGCGGGAAGGGGGGAAGGCTGGCAAGGGAGCCAGGGAACAGAGTGCCAAGAGCAGGAAAAAGGAAGCAGGAAAACTACCAAGACAGACAGAGTGGAGGAGGCTGGATGAGAATTCAAACAGTCGCAGCCAAAACGCGAAGCTGAAGCAGAACACTATATTTAACAGAACTGCTCAGTTGAATGCTGCTGGAGAGCTCAAGTTTTGAAGGATCACAGAATTAGGGAGTAACTTTTAGGTTTAGTGCTCCTTATCTCCTCTGTGATGACCTTCACTGCTCACATCCCATTCAAACGTAGGTAGGAACTTCCCCAGATGGCATCTTTGCACCTGTCATTTCCTGGAGCGGTCATACATACCTAATAAACCTTTTCAAATATTATGTCTTGCTTAATTTAACACCATTGTCCTGATGTAAGTGCACACTATGGAACACATTTTAAAAACTACATCAAATTTGGCTTCAATAAGCTTGGGGAGCACTGAGGGTTTAGCAGCAATCTAAGCTCACTTTTAAGGCACTGCTTGCAGAATCAAGGAGGATGGAGAAAGAACTTGAAGAAAAGTTAGGAAAGGGGAGTTATGTGGAATTCCACTACTTCTCACAGTTTTCTGATTGATGATCCTTTCCAACAATTGCAAAATAAGAGACATAATTAATATTACAACATGGACTGTTACAACTATGAATATATTCTGGTGGAGTTGCATGTAACTTCAGAAAACTACTCCATGTTACCAGCTTCAGCTTTAGATTCAATAGCAAAACAATGATCAAGCCGTATTTGATACCAAGATACTGATTGTCCTGGTGGAATTTATCTTGTTGAATTTATCTTGTTGAATATACCTCTGCTTGGTCAAGTTAGATCACATATCAGACAATACTAAAATTTCTGACACAGTTTTGCTGCACAAGATTGCAGCAAAAGCCATCAAAATAAAGCAACATGATAGGAAATACAGCAGTTTAAACAAGGGTTCAATATTTAATACTGTATTCAATTTTGTATTTTGAGAGGCTGGCAAGGATTAACCTTGAAGAATTGAAATAATTTATTTCATAGGTCCTTATTCAATCCACACAGTAAAAACCACTGTCCATCGTGGCCTCAAAACCATGACACAGATGAATTGCTTCATTCTGTTTCCACACAAGGAATTGGATATTGTTTAATTAGGGAGAGATATTTTAAGATGCCATGAGATTGACTGGAATATTTCTGAGACCTTTCTACTTTGCTGTTAGGACTGAAACACAATTGTGAGTGTAATGAGAACAGAACCTGTTTCTTCCCTGGGAATTTGCCATCATGAAAATTAGTCCATGTTACAGAACAATGTTCTTGTAGTTACATGGCCTAACTAGAGTCCACTGAAGCTGGCATGTTTGGGGGTAGATTTGACCTGCTTAAACATCAGAACACTGGGGCATGTGCATCACCTTGTCCTGCTTGCTTTGAGGGAGCTGAGCCAGCTCAAACACAGCCTGGTCCATCCCAGGCAGCAGGGCTGAGTGCTCCGAGCACAGACATAACCAGCACTGTCTGACACACGGTGCAACTGGAACTAACGATTATCTTCAGGACTTAATCACACTTAATGCTCTCCTGAGATGGAGTGAGGTGGCAAAAGGGGCTCCCATACCTGTTTGTCCACAGAAACACCAGAGCTAATAACAGTAGCCTCTAATAAATTCCATCTTGAACTTCAGAATATGACCAGCTGTCCTCTCCTGTCCCTGCCAGGAGACAGGGACAAGCTGAGGAGCCTGAACGCCCACTATTAATTATTGGACAAGGAAGTTGCCATGACACAATTGTTACCCCCCTTATGTCAGTTTTTACCACGGTTTCCAGAATACCAGGATCTGATTTTCCCCACAGTGACATAGGTATAGACTCTTTCCAGACCCTGCAGTAGCCACAACCCTACTGCTGAGCTGCAGGATACCACACTGGCTACACACACATTTCAGCATGTGTGCACAAGAGAGAGAGGGTGTGCACAGAGTTTAACTCATGCTGCTTGGTTTCCATCCTGAAACACAAGGAAATGTGTTTGGGATTAATTCCTCTGTCACTTAATGGAATGCCAGACCTAATTTCCTCTTTGAACAGCAAAATGAAACAAAGCCCTCCACTTAATATTGGAAAATACAAAAGGTTTAGATTTTAAAGCTGGGCAAGGCTCCCTTATTTGCAAATTCCACTGCATAGTCAAGAATAAAGCTGTTCTGAAATACCACAGAAAACAAGAGCTTAAGATCTGCTTTATGTGTGATAATCACCAAACCCCTCAGGCCCACCCAGAACAGTGGCAGTGACATCCTAAAGACTATTGGGGTGCCAAAACATGAGGGCTGTAGAAATGGCAGGAACTCATTCTTCAAGCATGTGTTTCAGTGTGAAACAGTATGCATTTTTTGGAATGGAAAAGCATTCATTTAAAGGAAAGATATAGTTACCTGAGGGTTTGTGGTAACTGAATATAAACATGGGCAAAAACTAATAGAGGGAGACAATGTCTGAGAGCTTGTCTGACCTTCTCCCCCTCAAACAGCACCCTCAGCTCTTATCTGAACCTTGTCTTGAGCTGTTACCTGTTCCCAGAATTGAAGGGGTTATAGCACTTTACCGAGTCTCATTTTACCAAGTGAACCCTGACCCAACCCTAACCTTAACCATCCTTAGCCTGTTTCTCCTGACATGGGGAAGAGAGCTACCTTTGGTCCTCATGCTAAAACGATAAAAGGAAGGAGAGCACCGCAGAGCTGTCACCACAACTCAGCTTAGCTCAGCTAAGCCTGTGTTTTTGGCACAGTGGCTCAAAGAGGTGACAGCAACACCCAGAGGTGGGAGATTTCCTGGCACTTCCTACCACTGAACAGCAGACAGTACCTGAACTCCCCAGTGTAGAAGACTGGAGCCCCTAACATGCAAACCCACAGAAAGATACTCAAGCTGGAGGTGACTAGCACTTCTTACAAGAGAAGTCAGAAATCACAGACTTCCAGAGGCTGCAGGCTGTGCGCTCCACATGCAGAGGGAAGAGAGAAATGCAGTACCAATAATTTTCCTACTGCTTTTTTAGGAGTATCTGCACAAGTGCTAAAAAAACTGCCTTCCCCATTCCAGTTAAATAAGACTAGCATTTTCTTCCAGTAATTTCTAGTAGGGTACACATTTGGTTTCCTGTAAACTATAAATTCACAAAGACAAGCCCCACAAACCAGTGTGAGTAGAATCATCCCAAGATTTATGTGCGTGTGACATTTTCAAAAAATTCCCACAAATCATTTATATGGCAGGATGTGAGCAAGTAATCAGGAAACAGCATTTCACATCCCTGGGCTGGCACTTGAGGTGGAGCCTGGAATACAGCTGGGTGGAGAAAAGGGAATTTATACATCTTGTAAATGCAGCAGAGCCCTCCATGTAAGGCTAGACAGCAGAGTCATGGGGGAAACAAGCCTTGCCCACGGATTTGTTGGGATGTGAGCAAGAGCTGCTGCATCTGCTGAGATTTCTCTCCAGGAACCTGCCTGGGTCTGTTCAGTTATGAGCTGTGCCAGCAAGGAAGGAGCAAGCTGGACTTACAGCATATCCTCAGCGTTCTCCTGCTGACATTTCTGGGCTGCATTTCTGGACCCCCTTACTCACAGATTCTCTGCTTACTCCTCATTGCTCTCTCACAGTAACTAGTTACACACCCCTTGCAGTGTGTAAGAAAAGTACAGCTACTGCTGGAAGCCACAAACACCTGAATGCTTCAGGATGCTCAAATACCACCAGGAGAACTGAGATTTGAAGGGAATCCTCATAGTGGTGTCACGTTTCACAAGAGCAAGCACAGCTCCTGGCTCCTCCTCTGAACAGCAGGTTGACTGTGAATTCATGATTTTGTCATTTCAGGAAATTGTCATCACCTACTCAAAATCTGCAAAACTTTAAATGCATTTTTAGTAGGCTCAGAGAGAATTAAACCTAATTCTGTGTCAAGAGTAACTAAAAGCTCACTATCAACCAGGTTTTACTATTAGCGGAAGGAGTCAGAAGCATAAAACCAGCCATCAGTCTGCAGTGAGTCTACTGAGAAAGGATGAGAAAATATTCCTCCTTTTGCCAGAGTAAACCAGATTTCAAAATCAACCTAAGTAAAGAAAATCTTCAGCCACAGTGGAAAAACATAGCTGATAAGCCAACAATTAGCCCAAAGTGAAAAGGCTGTTTCTGCCTAGGGTTGCAAATTCACATTTTTAAACTCAAGGGGCTTTGCACCCACCTCACAACAGCCTAATCAGTGGTGTCAAGGTGGCCACAGTGGCCATGACTTAAACCCAGGATTTAAAAAAACAAAAATCAACTTCTCCAAGCACAGGGACTGCCTGATCTCTTTCAAGCTTGGATGAATAATACAGATATGTTTAAATTTGAAATACTCTTCCTGTGAGCTTTATCTTCCAGCAGCAAATTCCTATCCTCTTTCCCCAGCTGAGCCAAGATATTCCTAAATATTTTATAACTAAAAATCTTTTTCTCTTTGCCCTCCTATGTAGATTCTCACACCCTGCAGCCCAGCATGACAAGTTCTTCTCTTTGAAATATTGAGCCACTTTCAGTGGGTCTTGTCAATCCTTTACACCTATTTTAATTGAATATTTCAAAGTGGAGAGAGATCAGAGCACTCTGCCTGGGTGGGCACTGGCTGATGGTGTCAGGCTCTCTCTGCTCATCTCCAGCTGAAGTGATCAGATCCCTTGCCTCTTTGGGCCAAGGGGATGATGGATGTCACAGCCTAATGGGTGCAAAGTGGTGATGAGGGAGCTTGAAAAAGAGTAGATAAAGCATGCTAAATTTAGAAGCTGTTTGTTTTCAAGAATGGGTTTGAACTTGAACTCACACAAAAATTATGCCTCGCAATTCCACTCTTCCGTGACATCTTTGTTCCTCAGCTAGGGCCACAAAATACAATATTCCTCTATTATTAATAGCAAGGCTGTTGTTGGTTTTTTCCCTCCACCTCTCCAAGTGTGGATGCCTGGATCATAGAGGCAGATGCAGCACCCAGGTCTGCTCTAGATGCAATGTAGCAGCTGCATCCAGCCCAAGTTCTTCCAAAGAAAATTAATGGGAAAACTGGAGGCTTGGTGTTATTCATACCAGAGTCAAACCAAAGGATATGTAAGCTTCCTTTCTGGTATAATATTTAAATCTTAAATAGAATCTGAACAACTACTAAATGACTATTAAGTTTCTCAAGAAGCTTATTCTTCTGGATAAATTAAAAGGCAGCATAAAATGGGATCTTCTGTACTTCAATGACATTTCTTTGCTTACATGAAAAGCAGCCTTTTCACATGGAAGGACTGCAGAAGAAATGGCCGTCTGCACCCAAAAACTCTTGCCAAGACATTCTGAATATTGGGGACCATGAGTTCCATTAGCATCAGGCCACAGGTAGAGAACCAGAGGCTACAATGAGAAAAAGTCCTGAAACTGGGTACAAGCCAAAAGGGAAAAGGAGGTCAGTATTTTATTGAAAGCAAGACAGTTAAGGAAATACTGGTAAGACATTTTGATGTGAGAATTACTTTTGCTTCTTTTTTTTTCTTTAAATCATCTGTTTGTTTCAGCAGGCAATGATACTGTGAAATTAATTATTTTTATTTGTTGTCCCAGGCAGAATCCCCTGCAATTCCTTGACAAACTCCTATCTCATGCTCATGTCTTCATCAATTTAGAGTCTTTCCTTCCCATTAGAATTAGTGGCTTACGGTTGACAAATATTATCTGTATTTTCCTTGCTAAAATGATCATGGGGATAAAACTTCCATTTTTATATTCACAAATAAAGCTGAACAATTATATGGCTTTTGGCATAAACAGGAGCATAACAAGATTTCTTTTCAAATATTTTTCCTCCCTTAAATTCTCTATTGTGGTATTTTGGATCCAATGCCCGAACATTCAGCATAATTAATTAAGCTTTTTATTCTCAAGAGTAATTTAGTGGGATTTGCCAGGAAATGTTTGGGAAATGGCTATGCATTTAATAATACGTGCACTGACTACTGTTCCAGCACTCTGTAGGAGTGGATAACCACAATAAGCATAAAAACTTAGTTATGACTGGGAACTGTGTCCCTGTTAGGTAAACACAGCTTAAAACCAGAAGATGAATTTTGCATTATTCCAAATTATTAGTACCATATCAGAGTGAGAACCCAGTTACAGGTGAAATTTGCCCAGATTGCCAAGGGTAGAGAGAGACATTTTGGTCATCAAAAGGTTGGGGCAAAGGATGGAAAAGCAAAGAGTAAAGGTGTGGTGGAGCCAACTGAGGAAGCCTGAGCACTGAAAGAACAAGCTTCTGAGAGCAGAACAGCAAACCAAAACATGTCCTCTGCTGAAATAGCCTCCAGCAGGTCTCCACTGTTCACAATCATCTGGGCACAACCTCTGTCTCACAAACTCTTACAGTCACTTTTGCATTTGTTTTCTTCCTTACATGTTAATTCCACTGCCACAGTCACTGGAAATTAGGCTGATGAAAAAGGCATCAAACCCAAAGAGGAAATGCAAGGTGGCTTCACACTCTGGCCACTAAATATGACCACTTTTGGTACTCAGGGTACCTTGGTTAGAGCTTACTCAGGAGTCTGAGTCCTGCAACTCAAAAAGCTTTTGCTCATCATCACTATGAACTGAGTCTGTCTCCCAAAATCTGTTTGCATTGGAGCTGTTTTGTTGTAGCTTTACTGCCTAACTCCATGTCAACAGCAATGGAAAAATAATAAATCTGCTCATTGTGCTTGCAGAGGTTTCCAGTCAATGAAGACATCTGGGTTACTGGTTTAGCAGCCCTTGAGCCTGTTTAAGGTTTCATTTCCTGGGCCCCAGCAGAGAAGAAATCAGCACTACTAATGCAATACAAGAGCATTGTCTGAAGTTGCTTTGAAAGGAAAACCAAGATGCACACAGCCCTGACCACAACTTTTCCACTTTTCCCTCTGCTACTTATAAGGCATGACGAACTAATAATTAAAAATCTGAAATCCTTCAAGTACCATATGTGTATTTTCAAACAGCTTCACTTTATATAATTCTTTAGTCAAACGTGCAGGAAAGGAGCACAATGAAGGCTGACATATATTTCAGCAGTAATAAAGGGGGATCATATTGAGTTTTGATGCAAGCATATGCAGCCCTTGCAGACTGCAGCCTGACACTGATAATTGTTTTGCCCCGTGAGTTTGGAACTGTTGGGAAGACTCCACTAGCAAGATACCCTACAAAATATGGGCCTGACCCAGTGCTTACTGGAGTTAATTGGATTTTTTTCTATGACACTGGCAGAGATGATTTTAAGCCCCTAGAGCAGAAATTGGCTCGCAATTGTCCATTTTCTCTCGTTATTCACAAAGAAGAAATTCTACTGTGCCTTTTCAAAGATGATAGCTGAGTGTTAAATTCATGCTTTTATTTTGCTTAAGGAGAATGAATTTCTTTCAAATAAAATGTCATTTTTCGTTCTTTTTAGCAGAGTTCTGGCACATGTTTTCAGGGTCAAGATCTAATAATAGCCCTTACAAAACCTCCACAGTTGTGACATTCACTCTTTGGTGCAGCAAACAATGAGACTGTAATGATGATGATAATTGTGTTTATTTTTGATTCTGGACAAATGTCATCTATTCTCCATCCAGACCCATTGTGAAAAGACCTGAGCCATGACCTCCAGCAGGATCAGCTGACACAGTTCCACTTGGCCCAAATTTGTGACAATCTGCTGAAAATGGCAATCTTATTTTTTTTCCTATGCTTTTCTCACTGCTGAGGAGACCTCCAGTAAGAAACACTACCTTTAATTTACGTTAAAATATTTCAGCTAAAGTTAAGCCAAAATAATGAGTGCTAATGATGCACTTAAGATCCTCACACAGCAGATGACCTCCTGGTGTCTCTTACAGAAGTCCTTCACCTACTCAATGGAGATTTGCCTTCAAAAAATAAACACACCTGTTTGCCAGCACCCTCCTCTCCTCTACCTGCACTACTGCTCCATTTTAAGGGAGACCATCTGCATTTAGGGTCTAAAGAGGCGACTGTAGCTTCTTCTGGAATGTATTTCTCTGTTGCCACTAAGCTGATGTGTACTGCACTCTGGGGATGAAGGTAAAAGGAAGGACAAGAGTAAGAGGGAGAAAGGGAAATAGGGGAGAGAAAGGAGGGACTTACAGACATCTTAGGTATGGGAGAGATTTCTTCCAAGTAATTCTGAATTTGTAAAAAACCAAACTATTTGAATATCTTTTGATTGATAGTTCAATATAGTTTAAATAGATAGTGGAACATATTTTTTGAATACTGAGGTCATAAGAAAAATAAAGGATTACCAACTGCCTTGGAAGTGTATTATTAGAAGTAAATATTTGAATAGTTTAAAGTATTGCTTTGTAGCTCAGCCGTCCAGCAGAGCCCTTCTTTATAGCAGTCCTATTCTATGTGTGTTTACTTAAGAGAATTGAAGTGATTCTCTTCCTTGCCTAATTTCTTGTTTTCCCCTCCTTCTTTCATTAACAGACTTTGATTCAATAGTTTCCACTGGAGACATACTTCATCATCGTTCCAAAGATGGTAGCATCCAGCAATTTATCTGTCAACCTCTCCTCAATACACCAGCAATTTTTCATAGAAGAGAGGAACTTACTGGAGCAGTGGTCTATTCTTATGGCATATGGACCTATTAGAGTAGTAAATTTATCATTATCCATGACATAAAAGATGCATTACCATCCATTAAGTTCAGGTGGAAGCAAACCATTGGATGCCTACCCCTGGATCTCTCCCACACCACAATATCCTTTCCAGTAATGCCTGTGTGGTCTTTGAGGAGAGTTTCCCTTCTAAATGGTACCCTACAATTAAACGTGCAGGGCTTTCAAATGTAGCCAGCTGTAAGATATTGGCATCAACATTTACTGCTGTGTAATGAGGTGCACCCAGTTAAAAGTGCATCAATTATTACTTGTTTCATATGGGCAGGAAGCCTGATTTTGCATTTATCTTCTGCTACACCTTCCACACCCCTCAGATATAAACTGAAAAAAGGCTCATTATCTTTTTTTCCCCTTTGTGTTTTAATGCAGCAGTCCCAGGTAAGGAGGGGAAATCTGCACAGTCCTGTGCTTTACAGCAGAGGAACAGGACCCCCAGGCAAAAAGCCACCACGCCCCAGAAGCACAAGGGGAGCCCCAGAGCTTTCCTTATAGCCTCAAACCCCCTCTATTTTCAATTAAATGATCTAAATATCAAAATTGTTTTGTTCTGTCACAAACAATGTTGCTGCCCTAAGAGAAGCATGATTTAATCTAAGCTTACACCTGCAGCTGACTAGTTACAGGAAGACAATTTGTCTATTGAGTTTTGCCTGTTTTCATTCTAATGATGCTCTTTGGCAAACCTAGATGTCTTTTTCTCTTTTTTTCATTCTGTCTCCAAGAAGTAAAGCCCAAGACAGGATTGGAAAGGTCATTCTCCTTTTTCCTTTCTCTTCTCCTCCACAGTGAGAAATGTTCCAAGATAAACACACCCCTCCACCCATTGTAGTCGGCCTCAATTCACCCATTGAGATCTGATGGGGTTTCACACTAAAACTTAAAAAAGAACAGGAAACTCGGAGAAGTGAAGAACATTTTCATTTAAAGGGTGATAAAATTCATCACAAATTCTCAAGATTGATCTATAAAGATTGAGAGCTTTCAAATAGTTTGTACTGCTGGGTCACTTTACAGATATTGCCACTACCGTAAAAAGGAAAAAAAACCCCAAAACAAACCCAAAAACAACAAGAGAGAAAAAAAACCCCAAAGAAGAGGTAGAAGAGGACTAATTTTACAGGGTGATGAAATTGAGGACACCAAGAACAAGCACAGAAATCTTAGTGTTTGATCAAACTTCTGCATGCCTCCTTCCCTCCTCAGGAAAAAAAAAAAAAAGGTAATTTTACTCCACACTGATAATGATGGAATGATAGTAAAGTCCCAGGAAGTAGCACATCAGCAGTGGGTAGTTTTCTTTAATTATTTGTTGCATGCAAAGGCAAAAATTATTATTAGATACATTGCTTCAGCGTTGACTACTTGAGAAAAAGCTTTTACTGAGCAAGGTAAGAAAGCAAAGAGGGAGAAAGATATTGTTTAAAACAATCACATTGAGAAAAAATGGAGTTTGGTGTACTTTTACACTTGAAAAATCATTGAAAAAAAAACCCACCTTCCAATAATATTAACAATTAAGAATCAATTGTCAATCCCTCAGTCAGTGCAGAAGAGATGCACAGACCAAACACACTAAGTGTGGGCTCACATCACACACCTGCAGTGCTGCAGCCAAAGTTTTTTCGGGCTCTTTCAGCCTGAGCAGAGCACACGCAGAGGGGTGCCTTGGAAGAGTGCTGGAAGCTGCCCCGGGTGTGCTCAAAATCGGTAAAGGAGGTCCCATGGAGTGATCACTTAGCAGAGAAACACATAACAGCCCTCTCACAGTGTTTGCCCTGTTGGCAACCATTACAAACCAATTATTTCCTTTGCTCTCTTAAAAGGGATGGGAATATAGGCTTCCTAAGGACTGCCATCACCCCGGAACGGCATCACATCAGTGCTTCAAAGGGAGCTGGGCTGAACACGGAGGCACTGTCTGACCTACCCTCCCACCACTGAGCGAGCCCACCAGCTATGGCTGCAGGAATGAAAAGTGCTCCCCAGGTGCCTTGTCTTATAAACCAGTAAAGGCTGGGGGAAAGTCTCTGAAATCTCAAAGACTTCAATTCTAATGTGCTTGCAGAAGCATCTTTTTATCTATCAAATGCTTTTGGACTCCAATTAAGCAAAGTACAGAAAGGGCTGGAATGGCCCTGAATAACCTTTGCACAAGATGATGCTTGCATGCCGAGTGCACAAAAAGCCATACAAGTTATTTAAACCTATATTTTTTTGTCCATTTGCAGTAACAGCTACCACTGCATGCTGTGTATCAGTGGGCTGACTTGTCAGGGGCTGAAGCCTGCTATTAGCCAACGAGTAAACATGGCTTCACGCCCTCAGACCTTGGGAAGGATTAGCTTTTGCTGTGAAACACAGACATACTGGCAATGTTTGAGATGCATTCTGAAACATTACTGGAACAATCTGGTACACTTCAAAAATTCTTTACATTTTCCCACAGTGGCAGGCCCTGCAGGGAATATTTAGCATTAAGTGTAATTATTTTGTTTTATGCAGAGAATATTTAGCATTAAGTGTAATTACTTCATTTTATGGAGCCTGTCTCAGGCTCTAGATGTCTGTACATTGTTTCTGTCTTAGGATAAATACATACAGATTCCAGTAGGTATTGATCTACACTCAAGTACCAAAGTACTGTCACTCCAGACAAAATTTCCAAACCATCCTTCTCCCAGTCAGCATCTCTTCTGGGGAGGACCAAGTTTTAAGCCTGCTGTACCAAATTTCACCTGAATAATAGAGGGAGTAACTAGAGAGCATTTCAGAATAAGGATAACTGAACACTAGGATGCCAATTTGCCTTTCTTGCTCATCTCACTGCTGTGGGATCAGTTTCTTGGGCTACTGTGGCAAGTCCCTTCAGCACAGGTCCTACCATCCTTCTCCCCAGCTTAGTACATTCCAGTATTAGAGGTGTGACCAGAAACACTTGGATTTTCAGCTCCACACCTTTGACTAAACTCAATAACTTGTAAATTATCTACCTGCAATTTGTAGCACAGCCTGCTCTAAATACATTTGAGTAAAAATGCTCTTCCTTCCCATTCTCCATTTCATTTTTCAGCTGCACGTTGAGAAAAGCATTGTCCTTAAGCAGGGCACATGAGAAGCATTTGGGTACAGCAGCAGGAAGGTTGGCAAGAGGTGCCCAGGAACCCTACAGAGGACACAATGCAATGATCTCAAGCCAGAGGGCTGTGTACATTTTTGTAATTACTGTATTTTACCTCTAGTCCTGTGAAGAGTCTTAGAAAGCAGAACCCGGTACTTGTTTCCAGACTGTGTCTAACCTAAAGCACTCTGGACTGAAACCTCATTTTAAAAAAAACAAACAAAACACTTGGAATTCAACATCATGTATTACTCCAAATAAGAAACCAAATGAGTGCTCTGCACCTCGCAAGGAAGGAGGGCCAGAGGGACACTCATCCATTTCTTTAGAGTGCTAAATATCAGAGTTAAGGATTTATGATTGGGCCCATCACAGTCAGTTTCCTCTGGTAGTTTTTTAATTTGCTTGACCAAGAAGAGCCAGCTATTGTAACAAGGATTGCCCCTGTCAGCACTGCTCAAGGCAGTTAAACATACGATGTTATCACTGGGGAAGAAAAGCTGGCCCTTTATTTTTATGGATGGCAGAAGCAGCTTGTTACCATAGCAATGTTGCATTTTCACATGTGGAGGCTGCAGTTGAAAGGGGCAAGCAACCTCTAAACTTTAGCAGTGATGACTGTGGGACAAAATAGAGGGCGAAATATTTGCTTTTCTGTTGAAATAATATTTGCAATTTGGGGGAAAATATGATTAAGATATCTTGTGTGTGGTTACACCATTGTTTTTCCTCACTCTTGCCAGCATAAACCTCATGTTGATCTTGATTGGATAGAAATTTTAGTGCTGCTCTATCACCTGTCTTCATTATCCACAATGTTAAGTGGACATGGGTGAGAAAACAAACATGCAAAACTTATTACTGCCAAATAATTAGCAGAGGCTTTTACGTTTATTTAAATATAGATATTTAAAAGCTTCCCTCTGGGAGAAAGGAAAACATTCCCCAGAGTGGGCTTGCATTTTAAAATCTAAAAAGCAGTATGCACTCGTGCATGTGTGCAGATATTGAACATGTACACGAGAAATCCTCATCAGCTCCATGGGCATTTAAGCACCAGGTGAGGCACTGTCATTTGGGAAGGCTCATTTGGCCAATTACAAGAGGGAATTTTGCCCAGTAAAATGAGGGGGGCATCAGCAAGCATGCTAAGGTAGAATCCTTTTAGCCAGAAAGGATTCTAGATAGCTACTGTAACTCAGTACAGGGAATTGTACCAAAATCACCAGCACTCTGCTTTCACTGTCTGCTAAACACAAGCAGGAATCTGACAAAAACAGGAGGGTGGGCACCCAGGAGCATTAACTCAGAACTTGTTGCTTGGCAAACAGAATAACACTTAACACTGTGTCCTGGAGCAATGCATTTGAGACTGCTGCTCATAATGAGCAGGCTCAGTTTGTCCAAAGTGGGAAAACTCAGAATATGTTGGTATGGAGTTTGGTGATTGAGAATGCAAGCTGGACAACAGCCACTGGTGGAAGAAAGAGGAAGGGAAGAGAGAAGTAAGGATGATACAAGAAGTTCTTTCACTGTAGTCTAAGAAAGAGCTTATACCACAAAGACACAGATGTCTTTTAAAGCTTTCTATTTTGAAAAAGTATTTAAAATGTTATTAATACTTCAACCACTTTCATGGTTTTTATTAAATTTCTAGCTAGAATGAAATCATGTGGCACTGAGTTTCACAGCATAGCACACATCTTATGAAAGACTCATTGCCATCCAACCTTTAGTTGCCACTTTCTAGTTTAACTGAATTTAACAAAGACTCCTGTGTTCTCTCAGTCACTTAAGGAGATGGGGGGTAAAATTCCTCAGGCAGCTTTTTTCTTTGCTTCCTCTCTTTACTCTCTATCCAAAAGAAATCAAAACTTCCAGATACAAAAAATTATGGTTTTTTTGAACTCTTTTTAAAGAAAGCTGGTCCAAGGCAAACAGCATTGCTTGAAATGTTGGTCATGAAAATCTCTTGCATAGTGAATTACCCATCTGCGAGCTTGGAACAGAAACAATGCAGGCTTCGCACTTGGACTCCTGTTGGTATTTAATGCTCTTTCCAATATATCATTCATAAAACCCATGGATAAAGATGCTTCCAGTTATTCTGTTTCTTTTAGCACATCTGTCTTGGGAAGTCTGTCCCACATCTTTACCAAGAGGTGTGCAGAAGGGGAGGGATGGACCTACAGCGAGCTGAGGCCCACGCTCTTTTCTGCAGCTATCACACTGCAGCAAACAGCCAATTATGCAATTGCTGACAGAGCGTTTGATGATTTTCCATTTCTCTTCATCTCCAAAACATGCATCCTGAGAAAACAGACAGCACTGTGGGCTCAGCATTCCTTCTCATGCCTTTGCAGGAAGTGGGAGCCAGGCCACTGATTTCAGCAAGAACAGAGATGGATCCAAAGGCAGAGCTGGATGAGACTGATCTCCCCCATTTCTGTGGGCTCTAGTTTCTAGCTGTTCTCTCATCGTTGCTTTCCCCTTTATCCACCCTCACTTGCCCTCATTGCTCCTCCTAGAGACAAGGTAACTGAGCTTTTGCCAGAAAGATCTAAAAAGAGCAAGGCTGCTTTAATTGCGATTTTTAAAAAGAGACTGTTCCCTGTTTTTAGGGAAAATGTCCAACTAATGGCTGTTCCTCTTCACCTTCAAGTAAACAGAAGCCAATACGTTTCTAACATGCTTCCACTAAAAAAAATATCTGAGAGGGAAAATTTAGGAGGGTGCTTGAATAGCTGCAGGAAAGGACAGGTCTCAAGTAATTTCCAAGATCATGCATCTCAGCATGTCCATAACATGAGAAATAACCTTAAAGGTGCACAGGGCACCTAAGTAGTACTGGGCAAATTTTTCTTTCTGATGCCTTGGGTAAATTTTGTATGAAACACTATTATGTTTCTGTGCCTACATCCTCTGAACTTATTTCGTCTTGGGACCATCAGTGGTTTACTGAAGAGAAGCTGAAGACCCTGAGTCACATCTGAAAAGCCACAGTACACCTGTAAGGGAGCAGCTGTACTGTCACTGTCAGGTATCCCCTTGCCTCTCCATCACTTCCACTGCGTTAGGTAACAGCTTATTTAAGAACATCACACTGTGCACCAATTAATCTGAAACAAAGGAAGATGGCATTGAAATCAAGTTGGCAGAAAATTTAATTTCTCCGCTTTCCTTGGAGCCTAAAATAAATGGGTTGTATGACAGACATGGATGGATAAATGGGAGATGAGAAGAATGTATTGGTAGTGTTCCTTGATCCAGTTTTGAAAAGGCAGTTTTGCCACACTTCTGCTGGAGGAAGATAAAGGACCTTCTCACAAATAAAGTCCTGGAGGCTATTCCATTGCCCTCCCACACAGTACACCTGCTTTTCACCACATAGCCCATCAGATAGTTCTCATTGCTTAGACTGTTTTGCATTTCCATATGTCTTCAGAATTCTTCTCTGCTACTTAAAAAACAAACAACAGCTGTAACAAAGCCATCAAGAGTTTTGCTATTTGTCATGCCATATTCTTCACACACATGCACAAAGACTCAAACCCTTTCTCCTCCCCTTAAAGCACAGCAGATTAATTTAGTTTGCCTCCATATCTGCAGAAGAGCATTGCCATGACAAAAATTTAAATGTCAGGAAGAATTCAGTACTGTATTAAAAAATGAGACATCTGCTATGGTAGGCTCTGGCAAGGAGTGATGCTCTCTAATTGAAATGCCCAACCTCTAGTGGGTTTCCACTCAATAAACATCCCCATTGTTGGTAAAATTGTTACAGACAGAAGCTTCCAAGTTAGAGAAGCCAGCAATAAGCCTTGCTTCTCTACACACTGAAAAAATCTGTCCCTCATACATATAAGTTCATAGGATGAGGACAATGAGGGAGACAAGAAAAGATAACTGTATTTGTACAGAGAGAATGGATGAACTTCATTCCTCTCCTGAAAACTATTTCCATTTCCAGTGTGGATGCTGGCTGTAGCAACATCATAGAAGTGTGCTGTAGCATCTGGTTGCAGCTATGCACAGCTACTTGAGGTTTGTAATTCTGTTTCCATCACCAAGACTATAGTACCTTTTGGTTGCAAATCTAATCCTTGGCAATGATATTCTTCAGTGACCTAAAATCTAAAATACAGTTTTTCCTCTAAAATACAGGTCCACAACTTTTACATTTGATATGTTGTCAGTAGGAAAGTCTACTGCTGGTTTCACTGAAGTACCTAAGCAAACTTGTGGCTTTTTTCTTTTCTATATTATGCTTGGTTATTTCTAATTTTAAAAAGTGTTACCTGTCTTATTCTTCCTTTTACAATAAACGCAGTGTCATGCCAAATAAAGTCTTATTTAAGAATGATGTGGAATCATGGAAAACTAAAATTAGAGAAAAGTTGAAAAGTTGACTCTCTCATCCAGCAGCAAATACACGAGCTGCAGCATATTGCAAGTGAAGCAGAAATGCAAAAAAAAAAAAAAAAAAAAAAAGGCAATGTGGGAATGGCACAAAGAATCCACTGAAGTAGCAGACAAAACTACAGAACTGCTCTGTGTACACCAAGGTTTGCACTTGCACAATTCACAGGTGAAACAAAAAGCGTGTTGGGATGCAGCAGTTCAGAGATGTGACTGGGGAGCGCCCAGGGCTAATTCCAACAGGAAGGCTGCAGATGGAGGGAGAGCAAAGCACTCGCTCTTTGACAGAGATCACGTCACTGGTTCCAATGAAATAGAGTAAACCTTACCTGACATCAAACGCCTCCTTCTGATCAAAACTCACCCGTGGAAGGAGGCAACAGCAGTGGAACGAGTTATTCTCCATATGCACTTTAAAAAGGGAGATGAACCAAAAGGGGAAAGTCACTTTACATAAAAATGCAGTTTTACCACTCCACTTAAAAAGAGCAGCAGCAGAATTGGATCATACTTTGTCATCACTGACACTTCAAATATCCTTTTATTTCTTTGTAATCTCTTTCCCAATCATGTTCTGCTCATGCAGACTGACAAGAAGGGAAACTTGCTCCTGCATTCTGAGTACTTAAAGAGCCGTTTCCCTTAAAAGAGAGGAAGTGCTTTGTGAGTACAAGCTGAGAGATACAGATCTCAGATTAGAGAACCTATTTGTTACTCTGATATAAACTTGTTTCTCAGCAGTTTTATGCTCCTAATATCACCTTATGTTCAGTTTAATGATCTTTTTATTCACTCAGCTGTTTTGTTTTACTACTTAATTTGCACTTAATCACACATCATTTTATGATTAGCAATATTACTGCAAGAAGAATGCTTCACGTTTCTGTGGCTCTGCTAACTCTGGAATGGTTTAAAAAACCCCATGAACACCCACTCCGTGTGACCCAGATTTTTGCTGATGAAGCAACTAACGCACAAAAGAGTAGAAAAGGAAAAAAAGAAAATTTGAGTTTCTGGCTATGAGTGGTGTGATTACCACAGGATTATTCTGACTTCGTTGTCCTGTCTTGCATTGTCTTGTCTTGAAGCATCTATGAATACATTTAATTTGCAATCATGTTCTGGTTGAGGGTAAGGGCTTAGGGCTTACAATAGAAAAAAGAAAACTCAGAAATACCTTTAACTGAAGTTGTTTCACATGGAATTTCACAAGCAGTTCACACCATTTTTTTAGGTACTACATTTTAATGGCCAGATATGTCCCTCTGATTTAACTTAAGGGGAGATACACGAGGTGACAGTAATGCTTCCAACACACTGCCTGTACAAAAGACCCTGTTAAGCAATTGCCCATCACTGAGGAAGCTTTGACAAGGTGAGTGCCCCTCCACAACCTTAAACAGCACAGTTTTAAAAATCCCTTCTATTTTGCAAGATCCTTTTACAACCCATGGCAGGTACTCAAATTCAGAACGAAAGAGAAGCAGCACATTGATATAAATTATCAAATACTTGAAACAGTGTATTTTAGAGAACGAACAAGGATGTTGAACTGAGGGGGCACAAAGAACTTTAGCAATTCCAAACAAATTAGACCCTAACTTTGTCATCTTTAAGTTCTTCAAACACCACCTTTTAAATTACAGTCGGTATGAGACCACAGTGGACTTGGGGACCCTCAAAGCTGCCATAGCCCATGATCTGCACGCAGTAATGAGAAATCTAAATTACTGATGCATTCATAAATCCAAAGAGCAAAGTTCAGCATCCAGACCAACTGTTCCCTGGCCTTCAGAAATTCTTCATTTAAGGATAACCTCGGCTTTCTGGTTATTTTGCAGTTAATATCTTGGTTTTATCTAGCTACCATCAGAAAATGGGCAGAACTTCCTTTAACTTCATGGTATCCACAAAGGGGCACAATGTGAGACTTACGAGGCTACCTACTTCTGCTTCTATGGTTTGCCTTAAAATAAAACAATTTAAAAAATCTTCGTGTGTATAGTGAGGTACATAGCAATTATATTAAGATATGGGCACATGCAGAGGAGAACAGGTAGAAAGAGATGGTGAAAATAAGAGGTGTGCTTGGAGGTGAGAACTGCAGAATCTAACATGAATATAAAATGTAAGCATGGGGATAATAGAAAAAAATATCAAGACCTATAGAGACATCTTGGTAAATGTCAGTGCAGAATTTGACCTTTTGGTATCTATCATACATTCACCTGTCTTTGTTTGGGGCTGGTATCTCCAATGTCATTTTGCATTGCCTTGCAAATCCTCTGATGCTTGTTCAGAAATGCTGTGCAGGGAGGATCCAAGAAGTAAGACAGACAACTTCAGAAACTACAGGGACAAAAGTCACATCTTCAAGTGTCTCAAAACTTAAAAATTGGTGTCCTTCTGCATCTAAGGTGTTGTGTGTGCATTAGCCACAATTATAATTCCCAGTTTTGAACACGGGGATCCACATTGCCTGGATTCAGGTGGAAAGGAATATGCTTACTTAGCCATGGCACCTGTAAACTTCCCTTTTCTTCATCTGATTTCATTGTCTGAACTGACATGTTTTTGGCAAAAGTAAGTTGCTGTCAGCTACTTCAAAAAATTCCCCTTTTTTTTTTTTTTTTTTTTTTTTTTTTTTTAACTAGCAGTACACTGATAGTGATCCTAAGGCAAACTTGTGGACTGAACCCTGCTCCTGGCCTCTATCCTCTGTCACCCTGCCCATTAAAACCACAACCTACAGACACCAGTGAGGGCCCAGCATGGAAAAGGATGATTCATTAGCCTTGGCTTTCCACCTGGTAACAGGAGGAAGAGAATGTGGGAAGAAGATTAAAGGTGAAGAGAAGTTATATTATTAAAAGATAGGACCCAGAGGACCTGGATGCGCCCCAAGGTTGTTGTGACAGAATACTGAAACACTGGAGTCACCAAAATGCAGCCAGATCCCTGTGAGAGAGCAGATGATGCTGTTCAGACAAGCACTCAGATGGCACCATGTTCTCACCCAAAATTACCAAGCTCATCCCAACCAATGGAGGGTGAGGCCCACATCCAAGGCATGTATTTAGGACTCTGTGACAATCCAAGTGAGTATTCCAGAGAGCTCTGATGCTCTGCAAGGCACCAGAGCTGCAGCCCAGCTGTGCTTCTGGACTGAAAGGATTTTTTCATCCTGTTTTTTGCTTTGGCACTGAGTTTTATAGGGGCATACTGAATTGTATAACAAAGCACCACTGAATGGTGTTGTTTCACAAAGTAGATTTTTTTTTTTAATTGAGTTATTAAAAACTCCTCGCCCCTTTTTTAAATTAAGAGAAAAGTGCATGGCCTTCTGACACAGACGAACAGCATACACAAAGGCACTGTTGATTGCCCCATCTGCAAGCAGGTCCTATACAAACAGCAGGGTAACATTTCCAGAGAAGCCCAAATCCATTTTCCACAGGGGAATAAAAACACATTCTTTTTGTTTTCTGTTCAAGGGAGGGAAGAAAGCTCTGAAGGAGGCAGAAGCTGCTACAGATACGATCAGCTGAAGCTAATCTTGTCTCCAACGAGTAAGCTGCCTGATCAGTGCTCTAAGTGCTCAGTTATTGATGCTGAAAGAGGCACCACTCCTGGAAATCAAGCAGTGCTGCAGCACTTCACAGCCCTTCACAGCAGGGCCTCGGGGTACACCTTCCTGAAACCCTCTGGAGTGTGTGGGTTTAATATTTGGGGGTTCAGTTGGCTTTGGTATGTTTGCTTTTGCTTTATTTTGTTGCTTTGGTTTTATGGTTTTTTTTCATTTCCCTACCTCTAAAACAAGATATTCTTCCTATAGGGTCTGTAGGTGGAAAGTGGAAGTCTTTTCTCTTGTTGAAACATCTTTAATTCAGATTAATATTTGCAATTTGAATTTTCCATTTAGTTAAGATCAAACAATGAAGAGATGCCAAGAAAAGCTACCAGTTATAAATTACAGCACCTCAATAGCAAAACCACTGCAATATTGAAACGTAATAAATTTATTTCCTTTCACTTCAACAAATCCCAGGATTTTCATTTTGAAAATAACCTTGTAAGAAAATGAATGCAAACCTCCCATAAAATTTCAAAGATCAGCAGACATGAGAAATATGGAGAGAAAAAAACACTGAACAGACAGCATGGTTTGTCTTGTTCTGTCTGCCCAACATCTGCAGCCCTTACTCCTTTTTGGTTTCCACTAACTTTGCCCAGTTTAGTTCCTTTGCTCAATTTTCCCTTTCTCTGCAGCCTGAATGCGTTTTCCCTTTCTCAACAGATGATTTCCACAGGCTGGGGCTTAAACCCCATGGCTGGCTGCCAGTGTCACCCTCTTGCCCCTCAGGACTACAACTATTGATTTATCCACTACGGAAAGCCGGTAAAAAACAAATCCGCTTTATTCAAACACTCTGGAAAAAAAAAAATCTAAACACCCATATACTGAGGAACCTGAGGAAAGAGTGGAAGGGGATGATCAAACACGCCAACTTCTTTTTTGGCAGTTAATAAATTTGGTCAGCTCCAGCTGCTGCAAGAGAACCATTTTTTGACTGAGAGCTTCTCCCTCCTGCAGCAATCCATCTGCAATCGATGGATTACCTGACAGCAGGCACCCCTGGGATGCACTGCTCAATACACATGTGCAAGGAGGGGTTTCTCTCTGAGCTAACTGGGGATAAATTCCTGTTGTCCACATCCACCTCTGCACCCTCTAACAACTGCCCCTTATTCAGAGCTCCCAGGCCTGACACCAATCCTCCACCCCCCAGAAAGAACTCACATGTGCTCAGCTTGTATCACTTGGAGATAAACCATTAATTCAGAGAAAATAAAATGCCTTCACATACATTTGGGTTATTTTTCAACCTGTAAAAACAAGTGGGATGTATTCACTCTTCAAAACTATTCCTATTTAGAAATTTCCCCCCTACCTAGAGGGATGGAACAGTTCACTCTGTATATTGTGCATCCTCATACCAACATTTGGACTAAAAACTACTTGTGGTCTAGTACTTGAAAACTACCTTTCACTAGATAGAATTTTATATTATTTTATGGGAAACAGGTGATATGTTAGGATAAAGAAAATCTGAAAAAGCTCCAAAAGGAGTAATAAAAAGACTCAGGCTGCCAGAGATCTCCTGATGGTAATTAGTCAAACAAAAAGAGCAAATTCTTGTTTCCTGATGCCCAGCCCAAGGCCACCCTCCCCCAGACTCAGAGACTCTCTCTGTCAGAAGGGGCATTTCAGAGTGTTGTGCACAGATCAGAGCACTTGCTTCCCTGACTCCCTCTGATTTCTCCCCTCTGTCCCTCCCTTCCCTGTGCTGCAAGGCAGAGAAAAGCATCTGCCTCTGGGATAGCTCGGGACCTAACAGTAGCCCCATTCTTGCCTTGCTGGCAAGGAAGGAGAGTTAGGTGCTTAACAACATGTCATGCATGGGGAGTGGGAGGAGGAAGGGATGAAAGAAGGCAGTGATTTCTGACAATATGTGCCATTTGGGTGCCTGTCTAACACCAGTTTCAAGATAGAATGATAAAAATTTACCACTAACACAATTTATTATCTGTTTGCATTTCAGGATCTTAAAAATAGAGCAGACAGATCATAATACATGATGTCCCCAGTGATTTCTATTCCCTAATTGCACAGATAACTTGCTTGATTAGTGCTGTGCTTTGTACAACAGGACTAGCTGGAACACAACAAGTCTATTTACTTCAGAATGCTCTGGATATGATTAGCAGGAGTGCATAAATGTACATTAGTGTATATTAATGCAGCAACTAATCTACACTGTGGACAGAAACAATACATATTGTATTTTTCCACCCACTATGTTTCTATTTGAAAATTCCTTACACAACAAGTGCCTCTGAGGTACTTACTTTAATTTTCCTAGTGCAATTTGTAATTACCTTAGATTGATACGTCTGTTTTTCTAAATAAATTGCTTTACTGGCAAAAATATGCCCTCTTTGTAAGCAGATTATATCTAGTGCCATGCAGCACAGTTAACTTCTTTCTCATTGGGAAAGGAGGGTTTGAACTCCTTGCTGTGAGGAGTTTTTTTATTGTGTTTTTAAATACATCAAGGACATTTTCTGTCCAGAAACAAAGCTGCCCTGTAAATGATGGGGATGGTTCTGACATCCATCTTCTAACTAAGAATATTTGCATTTCTGGGACTTCCACTGTGCTCTCTGCAGCAGTGGGAAGTAGCTGTTGTACACAAAAACTGGCACCAGAAGAAAGAGATGGTTTATAACTCTGTTGTCAAATCATACATTTGCTGTGACCTTTCCTATGACGTACATGCGGATTACTCACCATGACAAATATTTACCAAGTAAGATGGGAAATACAATAAGTAATATTTCTGATACAATGAGAAAGTCATTAAAAACCAGAAAATGGAGAGGAAGTTCAGCCCTTTTGTCTGTGGTGCCTTCAGGCCCCTGCACAGCACTACAGCTGAACTACAATCTACAGGATACCCACCAGCACTTGGCAGAAGAGGGACACCCCTCAGCAGGACAGATGAATTCATGCTCCTGAGCCACAGACAGCATGATTCTTTCAAGAGAGATGAAAACTAAACCTCTCCCCAGGACCAGAACTTGCAGAGATAGATGGATTTCAGTGTCATGTTTCACTTTACACTTGAAATTGCACCACATCCCTCAAGCCTTTGGAGGTCCTGCCCTCTTCCCCATATTCCTTTCACCCTTATCCATTGTCAAGAGAAGATCAATTATTATTTTAAAGTTATCTTTTGCATGTAAGTCACTGTGTTTCCATGTTTCTCCTAGTGTCCAGAGAGCTCCTGGCTATGCTATTGTGACATTCAGTGATTAATAGTTAGCATCAGGATTACCTCCACTAGAACTTTCTATATAAACATACAGGACTTGAACAATATTCCGTTCAAAAAGCAAAAAAAAAATTACTTAAACCCTCAAACATAAATCTCAAGAAGAGGACAAGATGTACTTGGTAGTTGCTGACTGTACAAACTAGACAGGCAAGTTTTCTCTTCCCTCCTGTCTCAGAAGGAATGTGCTTACCCTCCTTATGCTGGCATCACAGAATATCCTGGGTTGGAAGGGACTCAACTAAGATCCAAGCCCAGCTCCTTATTCTGAACAGAACGGCCCCAAAAATCCACCACTTGCCCAAGAATGTTCAAATGCTCTGTGAGCTCTGGCAAGGTTGGGACCCTGAGCACGTCCCTGGGGAGCCTGTCCCAGTGCCCAACCACCCTATGGTGAAGAACCTCTTCCTAATACCCAGGCTTAACCTTCCTGACACAACTCCAGGACATATCCTCGGGTCCTGCCACTGGTCACCTCCAGGCCATTCCCTCAGTCCTGTCATTGGTCACCTCCAGGCCATTCCCTCAGTCCTGTCATTGGTCACCTCCAGGCCATTCCCTCGGTCCTGTCACTGGTCACCTCCAGGCCATTCCCTTGGGTCCTGTCACTGGTCACCTCCAGGCCATTCCCTCAGTCCTGTCACTGGTCACCTCCAGGCCATTCCCTCGGTCCTGTCATTGGTCACCTCCAGGCCGTTCCCTTGGGTCCTGTCATTGGTCACCTCCAGGCCATTCCCTCAGTCCTGTCATTGGTCACCTCCAGGCCATTCCCTCGGTCCTGTCATTGGTCACCTCCAGGCCATTCCCTTGGGTCCTGTCACAGGTCACCTCCAGGCCATTCCCTTGGGTCCTGTCATTGGTCACCTCCAGGCCATTCCCTTGGGTCCTGTCATTGGTCACCTCCAGGCCATTCCCTTGGTCCTGTCATTGGTCACCTCCAGGCCATTCCCTTGGGTCCTGTCACAGGTCACCTCCAGGCCATTCCCTCAGTCCTGTCATTGGTCACCTCCAGGCCATTCCCTCAGTCCTGTCACTGGCCACTACAGAGAAGAGCTCAGAGCCTGCCCCTCTGCTTTCCCTGGTGAGGAAACTGGGATAAGAGAGAGTTGTAAAAAGCACAAACTTAGCAAAACCACTGCATTCCTCCTAACCTGGCTTCAGCGAGTCACGTTGTGCTGTAAATTCTCAGATATATTCTCCTTGTCTCTTGCTAACCAAGTTTCACTGCTGGTGGCCGGATGGATGATGCCCAGATTTCATGAAATGTGGAGCCTGGCAGATTCCTGCTCTGGAATCTGGGTACCTGACCATGTCAGTCTGCAGCCTTGCCAACACTCAGCTGAGCAGTTTCACAAAGTAAAGGCCAATACCAGATCTCCAGAAGGTGACTGATCACAAAAACTGTTCATCATGTATCAAGGTGTGGTGCTAAGACAGCAGGGGGAGGAATGGTCACAACAGCTGAGAGGAAGGAGGAGCCTGTGGAATGGGATTGTCTCTAGAACAAAAACAAACACTCGGCACTTTGTTTAACTCTAACCAGATGAAAATGTCTCACCCTCTGCCTACAGAACTGAGTAGTTAGACACTAGAAAACTGCATAGATTTTCTGATGGGATGCTACTCTGCAGCCTCTATCATTTTGTTCTCAATTTCTTTCCAAGAGTTATGGGTCAATGGCTGGAGTCAAATATAACCACTTCCTCATGCTTATGGTAATTACTAACTCCCACTTCATCACAGTGCCTTTTATCTGAAGTATCCCAAAGCCTTTTACAAATTCAGCAACACATCAATGTTGGACCTGATCCAAAGCGCATTAGGGTTAATGAAGTTAATATACAATGTATTATATGCATGTAAACATTTCATAAATTGCTTGCAATAGCATAATTACAGTTGAGGCCATCCAAACAGCCTTAACTGTGCCCTATAGTGATGGAAACAATAAAAAAGAACAACTGGATGAGTCTTCCAAAGACAGGCTGCCTTTTTTTTGCAGCTAATTCAAACTAAGACTATATTTGAATACTTAAATAATAATTAATGTGTACTATTGGCAAAGGACTGGGTTTAGGTTATATGTGCCACTTAGCTGAACATTCTCATTCTTGAGATTTTTACTATCAGGCTGAGAGTTTAACTATCAGGCTGAATTTCCTAGATTGAATGCAATTTATCAGATAAACTTCGAAAAAAAATATTAGGGTAGAAGAGATGACAAACACTAGCTCAATTTTAACACCGTATTTATCTAACTAGTGATCAAAATGAGCTAGGCACATCAGTGTACCATCTTGACACCTTCTAGAACACTTGCTAATGCATACTGCCCCAGGGAGTCTTTAAATTGCAGGTGTACTAGGAAAAATATGAGCCTTGGCTTCACACCTTTTTTAATACTATTTCCTTAAGTAGCCTCAAATGCCCACAGTTTGAAATAAGACAAGCTGGATGGGCACTTCACCCCACCTAGTGCAGCAACAGCACTGGGAATATCACATTTTAAAACAAACACTCTGGGCTTCACACTAAAGCTTTTAAAGTGTTCAAGCCAGCAAACCTATAGATCCATTTCAGTCATCCTTACATCTTCATATACCCTAACAAAGATCCACAGTGAAACACCTCACATCTACCCTACAGCTGGGCTGGTGTTTTAAATGTGGGCACTGGTATTTTAAAGTTGCTATAAATAGTAATTGCAATTTGAAGCTTGAATAGTTTGAAGTCCATCATTATGAGCAGTTATCTGCTATTTGGAATTTGGCTCCCCATCTCTCAGTGACGTTGCTGGACTTCTGCTGTGTAAATGACCTACCAAATATTGTCCAGCCTGGACTTGTGTTTACCTCAGCCCTAGAAGGAAGAGAAGATTGAGAAGAACTTAAAGAGCTGAGGGATAAATGACATTTAATAAACCAAAGCACTCCCTTAAGTCTGCTCTGGGAGACAAAGGGACAGCACTTTAGAACACTGTGTTATGATCAGTGCAGGAGTCATTCCCCACACTCGGTATCTGCTCCTAAAGTGCTTCCACTAGAACAACACAATTCCCATCCTTCTTCCCAGTAATTCACTCAGAGTGTGCCTCAATTCACATGGGAGGGATTACAGGGAAATTGCAGTGCTTGTGAGGTTGGGTTGGCAGCCTTGGACGCCAGTGCAGACGGCATTCAGCAGAGACTCTCAAAACAGGTATAAAACAATGCAAGCAGATGTCATTTCCTCTACAGAAAGAGCTCAGCCTGGGAAAAGCTTTCCTTCTGCCTTGGATCAGGCTCCCCAGGGACAGCACAGCTTTTCTGCCAACTGAAGCACAAACTGATGCTGTCTAACCCAGAGTGCTTTCTGTGATAACTAGACTTGGAGCATCTACACTGCACAGTGACAAGTGCCATCAGCAGCAGCAACCTTCAGCCTCTCAGATGTCTGTTCTGAAGATACAGAACACTATCTTTTTACAGAACAATATATTAAAACATTTTGTTTGTCTGGAAAACATCACAGCTCTTTAGTTTAGAATGGAAGATATTTTTGCAACAAAACTCTCTTCTGTGTCAAAGCACAAAGTTTGTACAAAACCTTTTCTGTTCAGATTTGCATTGATTTAATAACTGTATGTTGTCCCATCACTTTCTAACATTTTTAAAGTAACAACCTAGGCCAGCTTAATAAAAACGATGAAAAATTCCCTTAACTTCAAATGCTGCAGATGTTTGTAAAAACTGCGAAGGTGAAAGGGATAATAGAAGCCTTTTCACCATGAAGACAGAGAAGGGGGACCCAGACAGGCTGTGCAGTTTCCACACTTGAAAGTTTTCAAGGTCTGCCTGGTTAATGCCCTGAGCAGCCTTGTTTCACATCTAACACTGCTTGGAGAAGGTTGGAGTAGGGGTCCCTTTGAACCTGAATTATCCCACGATCCTGTGGAAGTAATTGTCTGACATAAATACAAGACAAAATAACTTCAAAGTTAGTATGGGATTATCAAAGTATTTGATAACAAGTACATTTGAGTTGGAAAAAAATCTCCCTCTGCTTTTCAAGTGTGCAAGGCCAAAGACCTGACCAGTAAGGGCAAAAATAATGATACAAGCTAGCCTTTTACCATGGGATTATCTCAACTCAAATGTTCACAACATAAAGATCTTTATAATGGACACATTAATGAACTACACAATTCCTTTCTAAATTTAAAGACTTAACAGTTGTACAGCTTCTAGCAGATATAGGCACCATCAGCAAACCAGATTTGAGTGAGTGGGGTGCTGAAGGGATCAGGTTTGGTGCAGTTAAATAACGAGGCACATATAGCTGGAAACACTTGTGAAAGTGCTGAGGGCACAAAGATTATTTCAGCAGTAAGATGAAAAAGTGAGTAGGTAAACTGGTGACAGTGCAGTGCCCTGATAAACTGGCAAAATAATCTGAGAATATGTTTAACACAACCATATGGAAAAAAAATTACCCTGGCTGGAACTGTGAAATGAGTTAGAGAGTGTTTAAGGATCAGAGTTAAGTTGTTCAAGAGCAGCTCTTGGCTGACATTAAATTAGTGGGGCTAATGTCACCTTGAGTTGCACACCAAGGGAAATGTATTTATAAATATTGCATTCCAATTTAGGAACCCCTACTTCAGGAATGTGGAAATAACAGTAAGTCATAAAAGTAAGTGACCAAAAAAAGAAAAAGAAAAAAATGACAGTGTGATTTTAACTACATTGCCCAGTTATTTAACTAATTCATGTAAATTTTAGTGGTAACATTTTAGAATTTTTATGTTTACTGTTCATAAATGCCACAAATAAAGAGCTCTCAAAGCATACCACAGAGGAAGGGTCTTCCAGCCATGTAGACAAAGAAGTAACAGGAGGCAGTGACTGGCCTTACAGCAGCTTCAATTCCCAGAAACCACATTACAACAAAAACCTCCAAGTCCCTCGAACACTCTAAAACCAGACACATAAAACAGTGGCTGTCACTTTGCACCGATGCTCATTCAAAAATAATTTTGTAAGAGGCACCTGGTGCAATTCTGAATGCAGATACCACAGGTGTGCATGTTTAGAGCTCACTACAGTTGTGCACCCACCATGCCAAGAACCAGCAACTCTCAAACATAAGGGATCCCTATTAGTAGTCTTCAACTGGCAGCCGAACTCTGCTTTACCTTCCTCTATTTGTGATTCTAAACATCTAAAATATTCAGAAGCTATAACCTCATCTGAACATTTCCACTCTTACTTCAATGGGGCTGTGACATACAGCACATAGGATATAAGTGTTAGGAGCAGGCATTTAATTGACTCTGCCAAAGGCAGGAAAAATTTGGATTGCCTTGAATAGCTGGCATTGTGAGTGTGCACAAACCTGAAAGAGCATAATTAAGATGAACATTGGCCTGTTAAGTCTTTTCTTAAATGGTGCTAGTCATGGAGGGGAAAAAAAGAACCGCAGAATAAAAAAGTGATTAGAAGCATTAAATCTGGTCACTTGGCTCAAATCCCACCCTGAGTCACAGTCTAGTAGGAAATACAGACACTTGATCTCTTCTTCCTCCCCTGTCCTTTCCTTTCCCAGTGAACTAAGTGTTATGCCACCCTCTGTCACCCTTCCTGTTGTGCCACTTTTCAGCAGACCTGCTTTTTCTACTCCGGTTATGTCACTATCTGCATTTTAGACCACATTATCATGACCACCCCAAAAATTTCTATTTAACAAGGGTGGGACACTTTGCATAAGCATTTTGAGCAGATGATTTTATAGCCACCTTCCTTGCTGCATTACAGTTTCCCAAAGCTCAGGAACGTGTTTCCATTTTTCAACTAATTAGAGCCATCAGATGTAAAACAGTTTTAGAAAGTGATCTGCAGACTATTTGGTGGAGTTTTTATTTTTTGGGTTGTTTGGGAGTGGTTATATTTTGGGGGGGGGGGGGGTGTTGTTTTAAAATGGAGCTGTTTGTCAGTGTTCCCACTGTAAACTTCTCAAAACCAAACCTCTCCTTTAAGATAAAAAGTGTTAACAATGCAGCCTAGCCAAGATTACAGCTCAAAATATCTATTCAGGTAATAAATTCACCTATTTAACTTTTTCCCAAACCCTCAAGCCTTCAGAGCATTGTTAACAATCCAAACTTTGTGGCGCATCCTTCCACTTTCAGTGGCACTAGAGACAAAAAAATAGAAAAATTTAGAAAAATTAAACATTGACCTGTCCTTGCGAAATGGACACCAGAAATCTCCACAGCAGTTGTGGTGTGGGAAATGGGGCTGTGGAGAAGCAATATGATATTTTAGCATTGCCACTGAGTGAGAGCACTTTTTTGCCAACAGCTTGGTCAAAACAACCCACAAGGAATGGCGTAAGGTCCTAAACGTTATAGTTCTGCCAATTTACACCAGCAGGACCCAAATACAGAGCACTGCAGGAAAGAATCCCTTCCTGGCCACGCCACTTGACAGCTGCTTACAAGGAGTACAAATGTCCTGTATTTGAGGCAGGTGGTGCCAGTCCATCTTTGTGGGCTGCGGTGTGACCTGGCCATGCCCTCCCTGGCATGCCAGGGGAGGGAGATCCATCTCACCCTCTCCCAGGTGTCACTCAGGCTGAGCAGTTCAGCAGGTGTTTTTGCTCACATTAAAGGCTCGCAAATGGCGCTGCTAATTGAATTACAAATTAACTCATTATCGGATACAGTAAGTAATTTCTTTAAATTAAGTGGAGATTAATTAGAATAGCTGGGCAGAACAACTGAAGCAAAATGGTCCCACCCCCGCCATTAACAGCTAAACCTGTCAAATTATTCTAATCTGACCAAAATTGATTTGGGATTATCAAGCACATCTGTCAAACTAGCATTAAAATACTTCAAAACTTAAGTGATTCCCCTAATATTAAAAGTTAGGTATTTGACACCTATAACCCTTGAGAATGTCCTCATAAATAAGGAGTTATTTAGCTATGTTTCTTGAGAGAATGAGTTCAAATTTTCAGGTGCTTATGAAGGGCACACTTGATAGTTGCTTAGCAGATTAAAAATCCCAATAGAGAACAGCCCCTATTATCCTTTGAAACTTTATTATTTCTGAAATAGTTAATAGTACCAGAGTAATACCCCCTGATAGCTAATAATTGCAGTGAGCTTTCCTCAGGTTGTACAAACACAGTCATGGTCACCAGTGACACTGCAGCTCTCAAGTTTATCCTTCAGAGCACGACATTGTGTCTATGTGTAGAAAAGAACAAGACAATAAAAGTGCTGAAAAAAATCCCAAACCCAATATTTTTTTGGAACAGAACATTCAAATACAGCAATTTTTAAAATCTGTTTCTAAAGGAGGAGAAAATGGTCAAGCATTATAAATCATTATTAGCAACTGTAACATTAAGGACAAAGCCAATTTAGAAATAATCCATCAACTGATCAAGAATTTTCTTTCCCCTCCCCTATGTATAAGCAGTGCCACATGAAATCACCCAAAGCCTTACAAATAGCATTTCCACCTGCTGAAAAATAATCCATTAAAGTCTTTTCATGTGAGTCACAATAAAGTACAGCATGATAAACTGTATTTTAATTGGAGACTAGGAGAAGGAAATTAATTTCACCAATAACCTTCTGTGATAAGGAGACACAAGAGTAATTTGATGCCAGCTTGGTCTTCTAACTCGAACTTCCCAAGGAAAAGTGGGATTCAAAACATCCTCATTTATAATCCAATAATAAGGAAGGGACTAGTTAGGGTGGGCCTGAGAACCATTTAACAAGCATGTAAAACATTAATTAACACCTCAAAATACCACCTCTCCAGAAATGAACAATAACACAAAGGACTGTGAGGGACAAAAGGGCGGTAAAAGGCAACAGCCCTGTCCGGAAGGACTCAAATTTCTTTACAGTGACCAGTATAGAGCTGACAAGAGAACAGACACCATCAAATACTGTTGGGAAAAAAAAATAAATCCAGAATGTTCCATGGCAAGTGCTGAGCACCCAAAGTGGTTATTTGGAGAAAATACAGGGAAAGGAAAGCAGGTCAGGATTCTGATAACCCCCAGAGTCTCGTGCCAGGCTATGAAATAACTAACTCAAAAAGGCAGATCCAGAAGCTGCAAAAACACTTAAATCACATCTTAGATTAAACAATCATCATGGCAGAACAAATGTGACTGAAGAGTTGTGGTGATAAATGATGACAAATTTTTTCCTTTCCCTTTCAATTCAAACTAAAACGGCATAGAAACGTGAGGACTGTTTTGATGCAGCCACAACTTGGCAAGTCCTCTATGGCCTCTTTATCATTATGGAACTGGAAACATTTAAGGAAGACATTAGCCATCACTCTGACAAACCTGCTGATTCCCATCCCCACATCTAAATCATGGGTGTGCTACGATGCAGGAGTAGTAAGGATAAAGCAGATAAATTGGAGTCAAACAGGAGTCCTCCCTTCTGGAAAGGAATCAGGGAAGAAGGGGGTTAGAAGAGAGTTAAAACTGCTAACTGTAAGGCAATTAAAATTCTCTGTAAAACTATCTGTGGTACCATATTGGAAAGCAGACCATTTCCACAGCAACTAGAAGAGGTACCATAAATTAACCAAATGACACACTAAAAAGCTTAGACTTAAAATCCGCTAATCCCCTTAGACTCAGCCTCTAACAATTTTGCAACAGGAACTGCAGCTCCTTTTGACAGAAACAGTAAATCATCCCCTCAAGCAGCATATCTTACTGCAAAATAGGTATGTAAGAAACTATATCTGTCCCAGTCGGTTCAGAGCAGTGTTTTAGAGCAGCTTGTGATTATATTTTAGAAGAACTTTTTCCCCATTTAAAAATTACATCAGTTTTAACATTAAATCCAGAGATAAATTGGGCACTTAGAGATATTAGAGGCTTTTTCAGTAGATGTTCTAGACATTTTGCTACCTTTCATGTTATTCTAGAGGCTAGTTAAGCTCATTGTTTGAAGTCCAAAAGCTTTTGGAAATTGATGTCTAGGGCTAAGCTTAAATCTTTAAACACTTTTCAAAAGCAAGACTCATTCAGAGAGCCAAACAGTCTTAGCAGTCAGCCTTTTCAACAGGGCCTATTTGCAAAGATGGATCTAAAATAGATTACTTTATCTGCCTGTTCCAAAGAAAGTCATTTTCGGAAAGAAATTCTCCAATACATCAGTCTGTTGTATTCACAGAAAGTAGCAGTTTCTAATTTGTCCTTCATACAGCTGCAAGTGCAGTGAAGATCTTAAATTCTTTATCTCAGTGGGGTGAAGGGCAAAGAAGGGAAATGCAGATGTAAAATACTGAACTCATTTATTTGGACAGTGGATGAAGCAACCGTGATACGTTTATTGATTTGCTGCTCCACTAATTAACATAGTGCTTTCAGTCTTCAAGCTTTCATCAAAAGATTGAGCTGTTTAAGACAGTGTTTTCAAAGTCACTTCTCAGAGATGCCACCTTAAACCAGAGCAAAACCTCTGTAATTTCTGGTTTTAATTGGCAATGAACAGGCCAATTCTCTGAAGATTCCAATCCATGTACTCTGACACGCAGGCTTGTGCACAACAATGTGAAAAGCAAGCCAAAACGAAATGTTGCATGTTTATTTCTAAGTAGCAAACACATTGCAGCAGGATACCAGTGTGGAAAACAATTCCCATTATAAACATGGAAACATGAGACCTGCATCCCTCACCAGACATCTCCCTCTCCCTCCTCTATGATGCATGACTAGCAAGTTAACAAATACTTCCTCAGCAAGTATAAGAGAGGAAGCAAAAAACGGGGTCCCAGAAATTAAAAACATATTTCCATTGCATTCTACCATGCTTAACAAGGCAGCAGCTCATTAATTTCCTGAGATCTGCTCACTCATAGCCACAACAAACAACTACAGCTTGAACAGCAGGAATGGAGAGACAATGCTCTTCATCGTATTTTCATGTCTCCTGGCATCAAGGAGATGTTTATTAACACAAGCTTTTTTTTTTAATGACCTTTACACAAGCAGCATCTCAGAAGACAGAAGAGGAGTTTTTAGGGTCTTTATGAGTCTGAAGTCCAGCTTGTTTTCTTAACTCCTGACTTTTCTCAGCAATTACTTAGAAATTTCTCTTTCATTCAGAATATCAGCACACATCCCTGACCTTTGTTCCTTGCTACATACAGATAATTAACCCACCAAAACAGTACTTTCACACCATGAAAGAAGGAAACAAGACCACTGCCTGGGAATTAATCTACTCCCTGGATGGTAGAACACACAGTCTCAGTTAACAGCCCCAAAAAGGCTTCTAATAATATTGTCTCATTGGCAGCATTAAGTCATGATGGAGGTCTTGCCCTCATAAACACATCTACAGAAACAAGGCTCAGGGCCCTTGCAAAACTTGGAGGGTGAGAACAAAGGCAAAGAGCTTGTTTTTCCCTTCCCCCTGTTCCAAGGAAATAAAGGGGCAACAAGGGTAATAAATCCACAAGGCTCTGAGGAATGTGCTGCCTGTGAAATGGTGTGAAGTCGAGGGATTTCCAAATTTGACACCTGCTTAAAGGACGTGTATCACTGCTCTTAAACAAACAGCCCTGGCACGGGCCCTCAGCTCACTGCAGGGTGTAGGGGTGGTCCCCATGTGCAGAACTCTTCCTCTGGTTTCTGTCTCTTCTTTCTTATTTTTGCCATTATTTCTGGCAACTGGGAGAGCTAGAGGACCTGGACATAGAGAGATACTTAAACACTTCAGTGGATACCCACCCAGTACTGCTGTTTGGGTACAAAACTGAGGAGCAACCCTGGGCTACATAACAATTTGCTTCAAAAGACACTGCAGAAAATAATTAGGAGTCATATGTTTAGGGGTACATATTTTAAATTCCAGGTAAGCATCTTCCACAGAAATGTGGAACTGCTATTCATGCCCAATACAGTTTAAATCAACTATACAAGTTTGGTTTTTTTCTCCCCCCGCTGAATTCTAATAATATTTTCCTTATATTAACAGCAAAATGAAAGCCTTTCCTTGTGTGCCAAGAAGCCCATTTGCAACTAATTAATTCTCAGGGTTTTTATGCTGGTCTTTCTACTTACAATTTTACAGTTCAAAAGAATAAAATGCAATCTCTTTGATTAAAACAATACGCAGAGCCTTTTCACTGAAAATGATGTTGTGACAAGATGGACTATGAGGGTGTTTAATAAAGTTGCAACCTCAGGTAGGATGAATATTATAAGAAGTGTATCAATATTATAAGAAGAACATGCAGAAAAAGGTATGTGGGAGAAAAAAAATCACAGGGATAAAACAAAATAGTTGTGGCCACACATTGGGATTGTACAAAAATCTCAAATACAGCAATCACGTGGGAACTGGTCAACAAAATGATCACCTCTTCCATTTATGTGCAAGTACACTGTAATCAGAAAGAAAATATTGCAAATCTTATTTAGAACGAACTAAAGGAACTCCTTTCTCCCTCATACTGTTGGATATTTCCAAGGAATGGATGGGGGAGGAAGATGCAACTGCTCTTATAACCATCAAGATTTCTTAATAGATGAGCAGTGACAAGTGGATTTCTCCTCTGTTCATTTCACTTTGCAGACAGCAGAGTCCAAAATGGCACAAAAAAAAAAAATCTCCAGACACTTGAGCATTACAGAGCCTGGTCCAGCCTCTGAATGCTCTGCTTTAGGAAGAGATGTCTGCAAGCAGCAGCTTCAGTGTAACACAACTGAAGATCTTGGTGGCTGCAGAGGAGCAGTGTCTTGGTGCTAGCTCAGGAACCAAAGCTTTGCTTGGTCTACCAAGACTTCAGTAAACACACATCTGAATTTAGACCCTGGGACAAACTGATTGTGACCCATCTCCACTTTGGATCAACTTCATCCACAAAGTAGCCAACTGTGTCCAAAAGGCCACTCACCAAAACCTTCAAAGATGCTAGAGGATGAATTGTTCTGCAGGGAGGGAATCTTCTGCCCTGGGTGCCTCAGAGTTTTTTGCCTCAATGACCAAACATCTCACACTGGAACCCACCAGAATTTTTAGGTAAGGGATTTCCTTCCCCTGAAGCACTGCAGGAATGTGATCATGCCTATCCACAGAATACTCACCAAACAGAAGCTGTCCAACAACCCCGGGCTGTGAAACAGCTTTAAATTAAACAACTGAAAGAACTTCCTTTTGCTGGGGAATTAGGGAAAAACTCCATCCTACAGCCACCCAGACACAGGTACCTATAGAAGCTGCTAAGAACATTCCCAGCTGCCTAATGCAAAAGGATTTATTTTCCTGACTAGCAGCACAGCTCTTTTTCAGGCTATGACTGTGTGAAGATGTCAACTATTTGTTTGTCTGTCCAGCACACGTGTTCCTCAAGTGTAAATGTACTTGTGGCCATGCCAAAAAGAAAAATTATTTTCCCCCTTCCCAAGTCCTGTTAGTTTTACAGGGCCAAGACAACAGCAGGCAAGGCAGATTTGAGTCCCCTCACACAACAAGGTTTGCTAGGCTGTATTTTGTCACACCTGCACAAGCACACTGAAAAGGCAGGTGTAAACAGAAGCTGTAATTTGTCCTGCTGGTGCTGATGCATGGGGAGGCAAAAAGCCCAGCTTGAGTCAGAGCCCCAGTTGAATGCACAAGGCTGCCAGGTAGAAAAACAAAAGCATCTTTTCAGTCCCAACCTGCATGTATTTTATATGAAAATCACCAAGGCACAATAAATATGGAACCCCACAAAGAACTTTTTTTACAGTCAATTTTTCAGAGGAGAGCTGCAATTTCTATAATGAACATGTATTAAGCCCTTCATAAAAAAAGTTAATTAAGAAAATGAGTTTGTTTTTTCTACTCAAAATAAGTATTTTGCTGTTTAAAAATACAGTACGTACAGTAAATATGGTTTGGCAGGAAAGGTTTGTTGCAGAGCTCTACTGATATAGATAACAGAGTTCTTTTCCAGTGCAACTTATAACAAATTTAGACACTCTATGCATGGAAATAAAATATGAAAAAAAAAAAAGCAGCACATGAAACACCACAAGATCATAAAAAAAGCAGAACAGAGACGTGCAGAAATGGCACAAAACCCTTGGGAAAAAGAAAGTTCAGATATTTGCTATTAAAATGGATAACTCAGGTGAATTCTTTCCCCCATCTCACATTGCAGCTAGTTTCAGTAGAAGCAGAAGACCCCACAATTTTTCCACCAGCACTTTGAAAAAAAAAGTCTTTAAAAAACAGAAGGTTTCCTTTTTCAGTCACATAGATCAAAGGGAAGACTTCTGAAACCACATTCAAACAATTCTGTATTGATAGTTTCCAAATTTTCTCTACCTTATAAAAAAAAAGAAATAATGACAGTGCCCTGAAACAGAAGGCAGTAAATAAGGCTATCACAGAGGTGGCAAAGAAAATACTGAAGTAGGTTGAGAGAAAAATGTGTATGGCTTGACATAGAGACAACTTTTATGGAAGAAGAACTACAGATTAAAAGGGTCTTAGTTGCAAGGAGAGAAACAACAGGAGGAAGAATTCAAAGAAAAAGAAATCTATTTGTATCATTAAGAGAGGAGAAATATAGAGTAAACCTCTAAAGGGAAAAAATCTTAAGCTTTACAGCAGTACATAGTTAGAAATGAAAGTATAAGTTTTGCCAAAGAGAACAGAAAAAACCCATCAGGTTTCTGGATACTTGGTGCCAAGCCAAGAGGAGGAAAGGGAGCCACAGCCCATCACTGAGGCGGCTGGTGACCAGCAGGAGTGGATAACTTCCCAAGGGATGGCTCAGAATCACCTCACCCTGGGCAGCCAGCACTCCTGCTCTGCAGCACAAGCAGTGAGATCCTCAGTGGCAGCTGCAATGGTTGGGACAGCCTCCTTAGCAATACCTCATCCCTCAGCTGCAAATTAAACTGATTTCCAGCCTACCCAGCAGCTAAAGATTAGGCTTTTCTCATGTATGGTAATGGTGGAGTGGATTCACCAGGACAGAAGTTTGTTGGCACCAAAATTCTGTTTCCCAAACTATTTTTTTTCTTTTTAAGACCACTTGAGGAAGCAAAATGAGCCAACAGCCAGCAAACATGATAAACTAAGAGTGTGGAAAGACACTTTTCATCACACCCAGAAAATGAGACATCCTCAGCTGTAGCTCAAGGAGCCCCTGTTACTGACACCTTCAGACAGGCACCACAGCAATGACCAAACCCCAGCCTGCTGCCTGAGACCACAACACACACCATGCTCACAGAGCACATCACAGAGAACCCTGAAGAGCAGACCAGAGCAAACCCCTCTGACAGGGCTCCTGAACTGCAGAGCTCACCCTTTACACCACAAGTACCATCTCCTCCAAAAGCCCACCATGCAGGCAGCACACAGATACCCACCAGCCCCTTTTCCCTTGGGTTTATTGTGTGACTCTCCAAAGAAATGAGAGTGAACAGAGAGGGACCTCAGCTAACACCAGGCAGGGAGATACACACACACTCCCCCCTAAACTGGAAAGATCAGTGTAACTTGTTTTAGCTGTATCATTTTACAAAGCACAAAGTTTCTTACCTGTTGGCAGGTGGTGAAGAAGGAGCTCCTGTTTGCTCTAACTCAATGTCCTTTTCTTCCACAGGCAAGAAACCAGGTTTGCCTGCTACTTCCTGGGCCCACCCAGCCCACCTGAGGCTAATTTAGAGTCTTGACCATGGCACAAAGCTACTGGGGCAGGTGGATGTTGTGTGGGTAACGCAGCTCCAAAAGGACTTGGTAGGCGAAACCCTCATTGCTCATTTCAGAAATGGAGAAGGGGACATTAATTCCCTCTTAATTTAGCTGTTTTCCTTCCCTTACCATAACTCATTCCTTTACAACTTTATCTCTTAACATTCTCTTCTTTTTACATCAAGCATTTATATAGTTTCAATCTCCTAGAGAGGAATAAGCTTACATGAAAACCTAAAGTCACATTTTAGACCTAAGTGAAAAATGCATGCTTTCCTCTGGTAAATTAAAGCCCATATGCAGGAATTGTTGGCATCTTATCAACTGTCTTTCACAAAATATTGGCTGAAATGAACACTTGCTCCTGAGCTAATGGGAAAAGCTTCTCATCAGTGTGCTCTACCTAACGAGTCACGGCAGTTCCTGCTGGACCAGAGCAGGAATCCAACTTGGCCAGATCACCAGTCTTGCTCAGTGGCAGGCTTTGGGGAACTACAACACATGAAAATACCTTTCCCTCTGCAGAGATTGCAATCCTTACCTGTTAGAAGAGCTTGTTCCATGGTGTTGGTCTCACAGAGTGTTTTAGGATGTTTGTGGGAGCCTTTGGATGCCAGGGCTTCTCCAGATGTGTGTCTATTTGAGTTTTACACATGTTAAGGTCCTAACAGAAATATCTCTGCCAACAAGATAGTTCTTATGAAAATGTTCAGAGCAAGTCATAAATAATATAAATTTGATTTAAAAAGAAATTACTGTGTTCTGGTCTTTCTGCCTGCAGTTGCTTTGTAAGTGCAGGCTGACTGACTCCCCTGCAGAGAAGCACCTGAAGCACCACTGAATTCTTCTCTAGAAAAATTAAAAGAACAGGAAAAACTTGGGCTGATTTCTGAAGCAGCAAGTTCAGTCCACAGATGGAGGTGCACGTGAAGCCTTCCCACTAGAGCTCTTTCCTCTCACACATGCCTGATCTCAGTGCTGAGGTAATTAATTCTTGTGTCCTCTCAACACATCTCCCCCCTCATTACCAAGACTGTGATGATACTGGAAGGTGTCTTGTCTACTCTATTAAAATGCAGATTACATGACAAAAAGACCTTCAGCATCCAGAACTGTCGGCCCAGCACATTTCAGCTCCCGCTGGTGCTGGCTGGAGTCTCCCATACGTAGGGAGCTGAATATCTGAGCAGGGATCTGTGGATCAGGACATTGTATTCCTTAGTCACTGCTGGCACACAAGCAAACAGAGAGACATTTTTCTTCAGTCTGTTCTGTGGTATCCTGAAGACAAAGCACCTTTACTCTCTTCTCAAGAAACTCACCATGCACTTCACTGGAGTAAAAAAGTGAGGAATAATTAAAGAAGACATGTGCTGTCTGAACTTGTGACAGAAGCTTCTTTGATAAATAATTCATCTTAAAAATCTTGAGAGGTATGAATGAGACGGCAAACGAGGTGCTCCTCACAAGCACACAGGCCTTCCTGGGTGACCTCCCCTGGCACATGCAGTTCATGACACCCTGGAGGGGGCACAAAGAGAAAAGAGTTTTAACAAATTTGTCAATGAAGCTGTCAAGTACAGGCATATGCTATAATCAGGTACTTGAATATATCACAGCAGACCCTACAGTGCAATTCATAAAGTATCAGATAGCTTCTCACAAGGAATTCCAGGAAGACAAGGGAAAACATCAGACTCAACTCTCACCATCAGCACTGAAAAGCAATGCTACACATTAACAAGGGTTTGCACAGTGTGTGTCCTTCATGCAGGATTGCAGAGACAAATGCCCATGCAGTTACAAACGACATGACATTACACCACTTAGACCTCAGGGAGCATCCTGCCAATTTTCTGTCCATCATTTATTTTCAGATCTGCTGGTGTGCATAGTTTGAGTGCTCTTAGCCGAAGGTCACATCCAGTGAAGCTTCAGCAACAAACCATTTTCCATCTCTGGTTTTGAATTGTTTGATTTTAAATAGTTTGTTATACTTCTGTTCAAGGCATGTGTCCATAATAATCAGAAAGGACCTGAGTCTTCCACAATGCTATTGTTTAGCATTTACACTTATATACATGAACTGAAACATCTGCAATATAAATTTTGCTCTTTTAACCTTGCATCATTCTTCCTTGTATCTCCTGATCCCTGTGCTAGAGATGTTTATGACAAATGTATAAAAACCTACCTTATCACTTCTTGCATTTAACAAGTAGCAATGAATAGTCTTCCTAATGGTAAAACATACAACTAACATTTTAACAGAACCAATCTTTATAAACCAGGGGTCTTAACTGAAGGGCAGCTCTGGATAAGGATATACAGATCAAAAAGGTACATGTAAAATACAGAGAAATTATATATACATATATATAATTTTATATATATAGAATTTTATATATATAAATTAATAAATATTAATATATATTAACTAATATATATAATATCTAAAAATATATATTAACTATATTATTAATATATATATATAATATCTATATATATACTAGTCCTAATTAGTTTGGACTAGTTAGCCTATGTGAAAATTCGTAAGGAGAGAGGAGCAGTGAAAAGGTACATTTCTTTGTTTAAGGTATGTGAGTTGATCTCATGTAAAAAAAGTATTTCAAAGAGGTATTGTTATGTGACAGGCACTGCATTAATGTGAGGCTCAGCTCTGTGCAAAGTAGGGGCTCCCACATGGTTTGAATCTGACAAATTCAAAACAGCAGCAGGGTGGTTCATCAAGAAATGTGAGATGGATGAGAAGAAAAAGTATCTGAGCATGGCCTGCAGCGAACAACTCCATGCTCCTATTTTGAGATCTTGAAAAAGTTTTCATAGTTTTTCTTTTTTTCTCCTCATTTGTATGTTATATAGGTCAATTACTTTAAACTTTGCATATTTCCTATCTACTTGCCAACCACCGTTTACTTTGCATAAATATTGATTTTTATTTCTTTTTGTCTCAGGTTATCAGAGATCATCTGTCAGACTGTTAAGATGTCTACCTGACCCTGCCAAAGGAAAGCTCCATGCAGACCCTGTCAGATTGCCATTACTTTACTGAGGGGGAAATATCTTTATATCTGATTTTACCTTCTTTCCACATCAGTCACAAGCTGAATAAAGCTTACCTGAATGCTACAGAAACAGGAGCAAGGGTGTGCAAGATTACTCACAACCAGACTTAACTAGCACCCATTTTGGATAACAAAACTGAATTAAAAGAAGGGAGAAAGGAGAAAATCCAACCCTTACTCAGTTCCACACAGAAGATGTAACATACGTGAGTATGTATCAAAGTTACTCTAAGGACTATTTTTGACTTGGAAATAGAGGTTGCTTAATAGAGACTTTACAGTGCAGGAAAAAAACCCCCCAAACATGTAAAGACGCTCACAGACATTTTCTTGTGTCATGTTTGTGCACTTCTGTTATATGAGGAAACAAGCATGACATTTGGGCTGCAGAAGTATTTAACCCTTTACACGTTGCTAAGAGGGAAAAAAGTTTTACAAGTTCCTTTGTAAGAGCCTCCAGCAGCACAGCTGCTCTTGTCTCCCTTCAGTAAGATCCCAAGAATCCTGTTTCAATGAGTGGTAAGCTTGGGAAATCCTAAGGTGCACCTGGACAGTAACCATTCTCCTGCTGCTTTCAACTCCTTTTGAAACCATGTAGTGCACCTTATCCTTAAAAGTCTAAACACAACTGTGAAATCTGATAGAAGGCCACAGTCCAGTTCCAATTTACTTTTATTTATTGCCTGGCCTGGCCCATCGGTGAGGTCACATTCGACAGAGATGAGCCCCCTGCTAAATAGGAGGTGATTGCACAGAGTCAGTGATCAAAGCTAATGTTAAGGAAAAGTTCAAGGTTATTAACAAAGAGGCCACAACTAAGAAGCCTTTTATTGAGCACCTTCTAATATTCTTAATATTCTGAGGATTTTTTTTAAAATGAGACCAGATAACTAAACTTATGAGGGCACTACAAAACTATTACTGGGTGCCATTTAAATCTTGTCATTTTGCTGACACCTGTTGTTAGAGGAAAAAAGTAAGGTCAATTCTGGTCCGATAAAACAAAAGCAAGTATTTGTTTGCAAGTCAATCCACAGAACACCTGAAGAAAAGAATTAAAAAAAATAAAATTAAAAAATGGAATGTCACAGATACTCTCCTACAAAAGTAACTCATGCAATTTATGGTATCACAATATGAAGTTGTATCTGTGATTCAGACAGAGTGAAATCTAATTTATGTGGACATCCACATCTTAAAAATAACAATCTTGAAAATAACCAGGAAATGCATTTTCTCAAACTAAATTAAGTGGAAAAAGTCCACTTCTCTTATGACAATGATTAGATTGCTTTTGCACAGTTTATGTAGGTTTTTTGTTTAGTGAAAGAGGATATTCTAAACTAAACCACAATTATTTTACAAAGAAACACACCCTTGTGCCCTTACAAGAATGTACCATTGAATGAGGAGCTGAATGCAATAGACATTATTGAGCAAATAATTGTTTCCTCCAGAGAATGTCAGATTACGTGTCCTATACAATGCAGTACAACTCATTTCACAATGCATTTTCACAGAAACACCTGGCTATTCACACAAGTTATGTAATACCAAAGCATCCTATTGTGGAGTGCTTCCATGAGAGGGAAGTGGTATGAATGCAGGCAGATAAAAACTGAGCTACAAAACTTTGTGTGTCAGCACTGAGGCTACTGGGCTCAAGCTGGGAGCTGGCAATGAATAGAAACTCTTCTACTGCAGACAGCACGAGGAATCTAAACTTTCCCAGTGCATTTCCAAAGTGGATGTGAGGAGCCTGGCAGGGTGAGGGGGAACTACTGCAAACAGCAGAGAGGGGAGAGAGAATCACACAATCACTTGGGCTGGAAGAGACTTGCAGGATCACTGAGTCCAGCCTGTGACCCAACACCACCTTCTCAAGCAGACCAGCCCTCTGAGTGCTGCATCCAGCTGTTTACTGAACTCCTCCAGGGAGGGTGTCCCCAGCACCAACCTGGGCAACCCATTTTGAGGCTTGAAAACCCTTTCCAAGAAGAAATTCTTCCTGATGTCCAGCCTGAATCTCCCCTAGCACAACTTAGAGCACTCCTCTCCTCCTGTCACTGGTTGCCTGGCAGAAGAACCTCACCCCGACCCGGCTTCAACCTCCTTTCAGGCTACAACATCCTTTCAGGGAGTTGTAGAGAGTGATAAGGTTCCCTCTAAGCCTCTTTTTCTCTAAATACCCCCAGCTCCCTCAACTGCTCCTCAAAGGACTTAATTTAAATGGTCACTGCACCCATCAATACCAGGAGCACAAAAAATTACAAAAATATTAATTCCACTCCACCACTGCAATGGTAATGGCAATGATGCTTCTGGTTCTTGCACAGAATTGGTCTGGAACTTAGGATGGATTTCTGTTGTTGTTGTTGTGGATTTTTGGTTTTTTTTTTCTTCTGAACTAAAATAAAAGCAAAATTTCCTGAAAAAATGAAGCTCTGACTTTTGTCCATCTCAAGAGAGTGTTAAGGCTCAAGAATCAATTGCAGGAGCTAAGGCACGGCACAATATCAGCAGCTCAGAGGAGCAGGGTGTGCAGTTTTATGGCTGATTGTGAAGCAAGGGACACTCACTGATTTGCTGTTGCCTCCAGAATTGTTCTAAAGACAAATGAAGTGAAATAGCACATCACACCATGATTGCATGTTGATGCCATTTCCTGAAGTGATGTGATGACACTGTGGTAGGAGCATTAACCCATCTGTCACTTCCTGCATTTGTCTCAATCAAACTGACAGGAGCATTGTGTAAATATGACTTTGGGCAAGGCAAACCCAGTGTTATGGACCTGACATAGGAAAAGGCAGCTGGCATTCAGAGGAGGGACTGACACAACACAGACGTATGTTTGAAAGTAGGACCCTTGCTAGAGGACATTTAAATAAAAGATTTGTCATTCCTCTCAAGCAATTTGAGATTATTGCTAAGGCACCCTAAAGATCGCTGTGACTTTTTGACAATCTGCCTGCACATATTATACAGAGCAGCACACTGAGCATCAGGAAAAGCAAATTGCTCTGAGGAACAGAGACATGCATTTAACAGCAGGCACACCTGGAAATACTGCTGCTGCACTGGTAGGTTTAGAAATACTCTTCAGGACTATTAGGAACAATGTTTTGATAATACTGTTGCCCATCTCTTGGCCAAAATTTCCATTTCCACTAGCAGAAATTCTGGTGGACTGAGGATTCTAAGGCCTGGCTTGAACATGGCCATACAGATCAGAACCAGTCTTCCCTTTCATATTTATTTAAAAAGATAGAAGTATCATCTATATGTGTTTTCTCTTTTCTTTATGACATGATACATCTTTACCACGTAACTGAATCTCCAAAAATGCAACAAGTGCTATTGTAACATTATCTTTTTTTCTTAGCTAAATAAAGATATAAATATTCAATTCCTGTGTACAGATTACTGTAGTAAAATGAAATAATAAAATATATGTCTGCAAAATTTTCTCCTTCTTTCCTTCCCTTTTATCCTAGTGCTCATGGAGCACAATTTTTCTGCTGCCTTCTAACAGATTTTGGTCCGTTAAAGTGTCATCCATCTTGTGATGTAAATAATGAATAAGTACAGAACAGCTTCTAGAAGTGAAGAAACACAGAGAATATTTTCTGGAGTCTCAAAAAAATCTACAGAACATCTGCTAGAACACTGACATTTAGAACTAGTACATAGAAATAGATAAAAATGAAAACTAGTATTTAAAGGACCTGAGGACTAATGACAGACTTAAGACTGAAAACCAATAGAAATCATACTGCAATGCACTCAGTGAGAATTGCTCTGCTTTGCTAATATTGTTTCACTACTAAAAGGAATAGAAGTGTTAAATTCTAGAACATTTCAGGATAGAGCAGATGAAAAAGCCAGCAGTTGTTTAATAATTACTAACTTAGAGGCTAGAAATAGGAACTAAAAGTCACAGAGTCCACAGTGATACTGCCTTGGGGACATATTTTCCCCCCAGCCTCTAATGTCCCTCAGTGTCCCAAAGTTACTTCTCTACCTGGGAAAAAACCCCAAACAACTACAAATTTTTCTATTTCCTGCTACTCATTTTTTATTCCCAACACCAGAGCTCTTTATTTGTTGATTTTGTTGCCCCAGTATCATTTGATGAGGATCAGTTCTGTGACCCTGGTGACAATGAGGCCACCCCAAGCACCGTGGCCAGCAAGGAGGGATCAGCAGCTGAGGCCATCCCCAATGCCACTCCCAGCTCTGCTGGAATATTCATTTCCAGATCCAGACAGCTGCCTTGTCACGGCTGAGGGAACAGGGCAAAGGGGGATCAAGCTACTCAAGTAGGAGCAAATGGAAGCGCCTGGGCAGAGGGAATCTCCCGCTAGCACTGACACCAAAAATAAACTTCAGCCAGGGCCTTCGGTGCTGCTTCTCCCAGAAGCGCAATCCGAGCGGAAAGAACAAATCGAGAAGGTCTTGTGAAAGCTCACCTGTTTTCCTACTATACCAATTCCCTTCTAAAATTATTACCTCCCCCAAAAGCCTTGTCTAGCAAATAATACGTTCTATCTGCCAAGTTGTCTTTTCTTTTTTTTTAAATGCCTCAATCATGCAGGGATAAAGAAGCCGCAACAGTATTTATTGTATCTCCCTAAGTGTAATCTCTCTCCCCAGCAGATGTGACAATTTACTGCCAAAGTAAGTTCATCACACAATTAGTGGTGTGAAAGGAAAGCCTATTGTGTACCATAATGGTTTTTCTCGCCATTAGCAGTCAATAATTACCGACACCGGCTGCAGGGCAGGCGCTGCATCCCCATCTCTGCAGCTCCGGCAGCGCTGTTCTGCAAGCCTCAGGGACACGGCAAGGAGAAGGAGCTTCCCGGTGGGTCCCGGTAAAAGGCAGGGGTTTATTTCCTCCGATCCGTGAGCTCAGGTGCCCCGCACGGCTGTGCCCCTGCTGTCACCAGCCCCCTGAAGTCACTTGACTCACCTGATGAAGGCACATTTCCTCCCCACTGGCGGTGTTTGGGATGAGATGGTGCTTTATGGTTACAGTTATGACTTTCCTATAAACTTTTATCACATTCTATAATAACATTTCATAAATATTACTAGCACAATACTTAGTACAACATTTTATTTGAAAGCCCATAAAGTAATAATAAAGATTGTCAAAACTGGACCTTTAAACTACACAACACATTTTCATACAAATCACATTCTGAGAACTGACCCTGCCTCACTCTTTTGGTGCATTCAGCATTTCCTGTGACAGGTACATTGTGTCCCCAGTGAACAACTGTCTCTGTTACCATTGCTAACTTCTCTGCCTTTTAAAATATGTTTCTATTTTGAAGTGGCTGGGTTTTTGGGTTTGTTGTTTGGCTTTTTTTGGAATGGGTTTGAGGGTTACTTTTTTCCCTGAGAAATCACAGAGATTGTTGTTTTCTGGTAAAACTACAACAAAGAGCTAAAATAAACCCAAGAGAACTCCCAAAAGAGTCAATACATCAGAAATTTATGAAGAGCCAGCTAAGAGTGTAAAGTTAATGAGCATATATCGAAGCCTGTTAAACCACCATGTACAGGCTTCTCATCTGGGAGTAAGGCAGCCTTCAAACTACATTAACCTAAGAGTACTTTGCCCCAAACAAAGGCATGCACACGGTACTTTAAAGGCTTTTATTTATGCCCATTAACTTTACTTGAGCTGCTTGCATTCTCCTGCTTTTCTCTAGGCAAGTTCTCAGATTGCTGCTTCTCTAAACCATCTTCCATCCTGAGCACCAGTTTCCTAACCAGCTATCCCTAAACCCTATCCATTATTCACTCCACCTCTCCATCAGTGATTTCAACAGGGGATGGGGCAGTCACCCTGGGGAGCCTGCAACATCCAGGTCCCTCTTCTGAGTTCTGCTGGAATGGGTGCTCCCTTTCTGATTGTTGCAGTGAGAAATAAGACACATGATTTTGGTATCTGATTCAGATGCATGAGGTGGGTGTTCAAACAGCACATCCTAACTTTTGGGACATGCTGGGGGGCCAGAAGGAAAAGAAAACACTAATGAGATTATTCAATGAGATGGGTTGAGTGCCTTGATTGATGCCTCAGTATAGCTGATAAAGAACCCTACCTCACCCAATTTAGAATTGAGTAATATTCAGAAAGCATTATTGACACAGCAGGAAATTATTACTGTTTTTCAAATGCTTGAAAATACATGCTCAGTGTGAGCCAGATGCTGGCTACAAAGGCATCTGAACTCACAACAAGCAGCTTGTCACAGCCACATAACTGGCAAATCTCCGAGCAGCTTTCACTCCTCTCACAGATGCCCCATTTCTCAGACTAAGTTTGGCTACATCATAGTCAAATCTGAACTTCTTGGATGGTTTTTTGCTGCTCCTGATTGGTGCCTCCACTCCTTGCTGGACTTTCAGCCTAGATGTCTACATGTCACTTTCCTTGGGAATGTGGTTGCAGAGCTCAATTCTGTCCCTCTTACCATGAACCAGCAATCCCACCAAGTACATCTGGCCAGCTTATCCAGCTCTTATCCCTGCACCTGGGCCCTGCTGGGACCCTGGATTGCCCTGACAGCTGGGGGGAGGCAGTGCATGAGCAACGTGGTCCAAATGTGCACGTGCATTTTTGCCCATCCCAGGCCTAAACCCTCACTGCCAGCAAAGGAAAGGCTTTTCCTTTGAGAACATTTTGTGATCTGCCAAGAGAGACGACAGAGAAAGTTCATAAAATTGCTGTATTAGCTGTCATTATAATGGGATTCTGTGATATCACAGGTGACTGATCATTTTCCTCTGATCAAGATAACTGTTGTGCTGAGTGGATATGAGAAAAGTGCCTCCCAAATTGTGTCCACCTTTCATCCATCCTCTCTGTGTGCTCAGAAAGTGCATTGCAGTTAGTGAGCAGGGAACAGCTAATCCTCTCACTTTGTAGTGGTTCAGACCAAATCCACTCTCTTGCCCTGTATCACCTCCCCTCAAGCAGCTGCACCCACACCAGAGCTGTCTTCACCAGATGTTCTCTCTGGTCCCTGTGCTTTGCCTGCCAAGCTGGTAATACACCGTGTTCACAAAAAAAGCTGGGAGATATGGAGCAGGATTGAGGAATAACATTTCACCAAGAAGATTCATTCATCCTAGGCTATTTAGGATCTGAAATTGGCACCAGTGATTCCTCAAAAGATAGATTGCAGAGCTGCAGACAACAGGGTGAAAAAAAATTTGAGAGGTCATCTAATCCCATCCCATCTCCAAAGGGCCATCTGTGGCACATTTGTCTGACCTGTTCTCAAAAGCCTTCAAAGACCAAGTGCCTGTGATCGATCTCTCAGGGAGCTTGCAGAGTGACAGTCCCCAGGACGTGGAAAGAGGCATCTGTGGCTCCTTGCTGGCAGCGCAGCTGCACTGCACAGCTCCCACTCGTGTCTCCACAGGCTGCCAAGCGCTATCTGGCACTGCGGGGAAGCTGGCTGCTACATTTCCCAATGCCAGCTTCGTACAAAAGCAAAGAATCCCCTTTGGAACAAATCCTCTCACACAGACAAGCGCTCTGAAGACTTTTTTTCTGGCTCCCAAGAGAGTTGCTGCTGAGCCTGGAGCATATTGTAGCATGTGGGAGGATTTCGCCCCATCCTAAGCTTCCTCATAATTTCTGTGTCAATTTCAATACATCAAATTAGGGATTTCTAGCAAAGCTGGGTGGAAGAAAAAGCACTAATTCACACTTTCCTGAACAAAGAGTTACTGGCCAAGAGTTATGCATTAAGTATCATCTTTTTAAAATTTCATTTTGTAGGTTCTTCCTCCCTCACATCAACCCACCAGTGCCTGAAGAAGGAACGTCCGTATTTTTTCCAGTCTTTGCACACCGTCTTATTATCTGTATAATTCCATTTGGATATTGAAAAACAAGGCTGCAGCCACTTCCAGCTGATTTTTCCATAAAAGCAAATTGCTGTTTAATGTTTTCAGTCTTCTTGCTCTGCAGTGTATCAGATGATGACTAGGCTGCTTTTTGCTAATCTGAGCAACTAAACTTAATTGTCACTCAGAAGTAAATTCTTCTGTAACACTTCCTTCCCCTTCTGTCATCCTAGGTTTCTCATCAAACTGAAATAGCTTGCACATGGTGATTTGTTTCCTTTTAAATGATGCTGATTAAAACAAAATCCCAGTCTGGTACATACAACTTGGCAATGGCAAACTAAGAGTAGCTGCGTTCTTCCGAACATGGACTATAAGAGGAGTGAGGAACAGAAGCATTTTTACCCTTTATTGCTCTCAGCTGCATTTTTTGGTTAATTTTATACATATATATTTAAACACACAAACATATATACATATGTAAAAGGTTGCACACTTCTTTCATAGCTTCTTCCCTTTTAAAGCAGCAGAGTCAATCTTGCAGATTCACCACTATTAATTGTTTATAATGCATGTATCTGAAGGAAACACAATGGTATCTCAGCAAACATTTCATATTATTTATATCAGTAAGTGCTCTAGGAAGTTTGTATGAGCTGTTCCCTCATGGCTGAAATAAGCCTACTTCATACTTACCAATACTCTACTGCCTTGGGACTCAGGGCAGTAGAAATACATTTTAAAGTTACATAAAATCAATTTTTTATGCCATTGAAGGGGATTAGTTTTGTAATTAAATTTATTTTCAGTTGTCTTTTTTAATTGTTAATCTAGAATGCTACTTAGCTAGCATTTGCATCTGGAAGTTGAGGCATTACAGGGTATCATAATACGGTATGTGGGAGCTATGTTAAAATATATTTTCTAAGAAAACTAAACACTCATAATTTATGGATAATTACAAAAAACTATTTTATAATCAAAAGGGCTCAAGAGAAGAGGAATTCTCTGTCTCCCAAATTTTTATCTGTTGATGGAAAGAGAATTCATTAAGGTAGAAATAATATCCATCAGTAAGGAATAGATATGTCTCTATCTCTTCTGAGTGTGAGCACTGAATATCATATGAACTCAGTAATATTAAAAGAACAGAAGATGTGATGGCTACATTATGCATGAACCTGGTGTAGTTTGCTCCTTTAGACTTAGTCAGCTTACTTGTGCTTTTTCATTCCTCTTACTGCAGAGATCAGAGAGCAAAAGATTCCCTTGGCAGAGAAGCTAAATTGGATAATAATATATTAAGGGTAATAGGAAAGTAGAAGGAAAGAGGGAGGGTTTTCACCCAGCAGCCTCCAAAGATCATTAATGGGAAGTTAACACTGCAAATGCCAGTTGGCTTTCCCAATTCTATTTTCTAAGTGTGCCAATGGAGCAAACAACACAAGAAAATCTCTGGGGTCAATGAATTGATTTCCCTGCCAGGTAGGAATCATTCCCAAGAAAATGTTTGCTACTATCATATTTTGTTAGCTTAGAAAGTCCCAAGAAATATTTCCCTTGAAATAGCAAAAACCATATTCTGCTCTGATGAAATGTATCTTTTTAATATTTATATCTCCCCGAGTGATGATCTCCCCACATCAGGGACAGGATGGTAGGTACATATACTGCTGCCAGCTCCTTTCCTTTCCTATTCAGGAAAGCATTCTTATTCAGAGCAGCACTTAAGTAAATGTTTAAGTGCTTTGTTGAATTTGAACCAAAATTGTCACTCTCTAGGTGATATATATTTGGCTTTTTAAAACTCTGTATTCTTTTGCTGTTCTTCCAGTTTGGTTTTTTTTTTTGTTTTTTTTTTTTTTTTTTTTTTTGTTTTCCATGTTGCCCATCTCTAAGGCTTCTCTTTTTTTTTTTTTTTTTTTTGGTTATCAGCATTCTGGTGAATGTGTTTCAAGAACCAGAAGAATTGTGGTCACCACGCTCATATCCACCCACTTAATTAAAACAGTTCAAAGTTTAATTAGGTCACTTCTTGCTTTCAGCCAAAAATTAAGCCAGTAAAAGCATGACTTTGAAGCATCTCTTATTGATACATTCCACCCTCTAAGAGTTATGTCGAGACATGGAGAGCTAAAGCAAAAACAACTTTTACAAGCCTTCTCCTTGGTTATTTAGAGTTCAGAAATTCTGACTTTTTTTGCATCCAAGCAACTTTTCTAAAGCGGTTCCTTGGCAGAAGTGAGAATCTCAAAACCATCCGTCATTCTGAAGCTATAATTTACAAAGACACAGTATTAGATCCTCAAAAGGAGGCAGTCAGCTGTACATTGAATGCTTTGGAAACCTGTCTCGAGCATGACAATTAGCAGGCTAATGCTGCACTGTTCACTGTCAAAGTGGAGCCAGGCTCCACGTGTGTCTCCAGCTCCAATGTTTGCAGTGCTGGAAAGAACTGTGTAATTGCAGTGCAGATGTATCCTCAATAACATGGATTATTCACCAGCCTCCAACACACAGCTTCTACAACAGTATGTGGAAATTGTTAAGGATTATATATAAAGATATAAAAATCACTAACAACACCTGCTGAGGTCCTATGACAAAGCCCCACTTGCAACAAGGTTTTCAGAAAGGTTTCACCCTCTAATTACACACAGGCTTCTGTATGTAAGCAGCAATCCTTGCTGGGAAAAGGAGATGAGGATTCTCTGTTGGCTTCCTATCTGCTGTTCCCAGAGCTGAGCAGGTTTGCAGCAACATACCCCAAAGTTTTCTATTCAACAGAGAATCCACGTGAAATTAATATAGCACACAAAAATAACCTGAACTATCCCTTCAGAAAGAAAACCTTGGAAATGAGAACTGGACACTTCAAATCAATTTGACCTGCACAAATAAGTGTCTTTTTAGACAGTAATAGGGTGCCTAGACTCTCATTTCAGCTGTGGAAACTCCGGGGAGCAGAGAGCTCATAAATCTGTAATGCACATGCAGGCTGCATTCAAAGTTTCATCGGGAGAAAGAAAATGAGACCAGATTGTGAATTTTTTTGTTTTAAACAAAGCCAAAGCACAGATGTGCTGTGCATGCCCGCATGGAGAGGGGTGCCTGGGCATCACACACCAGGTAAGAGAAGAACATAGTGGCTGTAATGTGTTTAACCAAGTTGCCCAATAAATTGCTTGTAACTGACATAAAAGAAAGCAGTCTGAAGGATTTTCTGTGTGTAAGTAAAGATAGTGGCTCAGAGTAGGATCCACTCCTGACTGGTAAGAACCATAAGCTTTTCAGCCTTTCTGACTGGAAAATTTGTTAAAATAATGGCACACAATTCCTAGTGACAATGATTATAAAAAAAAAAAAATAATAAATCCTATTCGGCAAAAAAGTCAGGGTACTCTGTTTTTGAGATACAATTTAGTCTAGTGAATAAGAAAAGTGATCTTGTGTTTCTAACAACTTTTTGGAAATAAAATGGATTTTAATTAGAAAAGAAGTATGATGAAATTAAAGCTAAACGAAGAACAAAGCCTTAATAAAACCAGCCAAAGCATTTTTTTAAAAAGTGTTTTCACTTTTTAATTGGAAATTGAATTAAAGAGCCTATAGTTATTATATAAAGAAGATAATGACAGTAAAATATACAGCTGGAGAAGTGCTTTAGGACTCAGCTCGGATATATTCTTACAGCCTGTGGAGCAGAAACATCTCTTACTAGAAAGAAGGAAGATTTCTTGCTGATACACAATTTATAGAACCACAGAAAGGCCTGGGTTGGAAGGGACGTGAAATATCAGCTAGTTCCAACCCTCAATCATTCCCCTTCTGTGTCACTTCTCCCCCTTCCACAAAAAATTGTAGCTGGAAAATATTTTCCAGCTGGCCATCAGACCTCCTCTTTCACAGCTTCCTTACTTTCATAAGCCACAAAAGCAGGTTCTCTATTGTCTTAATTCACAAAGGTTTTAACAAGTCAGGGAGGGCATCATCTTGGGCTTACCAAGCTGCAGTCTGCTCACTCATCCTTCCCCAATTCCATGCTGCTCTCTATCTGATAAACTTTGTTTAGGGAAGGCCATAAGAAAATCAGATAAATCTCTCAGAAGAGAGGCTGAGCACACTTTGTGTCTTTTGCAGGCACCAGCTTGTAAGTATTCACACTCCAAGCCTAAATATTTGCTTCTCCATAATGGCATCTTAGCCAGATTTACAAAGCCAGGGGAGCAGCTCCTGTTTCATTAAACACTGTGTCCTTCCCTTTCTCACAATAATCTCTCCAGACTGTATTGATTCAGACAACACAATTAGTGCTGACTCAGATTAAATACAGTCTCAAAAACCACTTTTTTTTTTTCTCATGGCAAAAAAGCAAACTGAAGACCCTTATGATTTGTACTGTAGCAACATAAAAACAGAAAAGAAGATTCTGCAAATGCATATGGAACCTTTACAGTTTATGTGAATCAAATATGAACCTGAAGTAAAGTCCTTTGGGCATCTGATAATGTGTACAGTAATTTCCAGAAATATAGAAATAATTGATTAATGTTGCTTTAGAGAAGGGTCCTTGGAGCAAGGACCATTTACCCTTAGGGGTTCAGAACTGCTTAGTCAGACAAGCAAGTGGAAGCAGAAGTCACATTTAAACTCTGTACCCAGCAATTAAAATGAGCTACATTTTCTTGCACCTTTTGACTTCTTGGGAATAAAAACCCCCACAACAACAAAAACCCCAAACTCAGGGAAAAAACCCAACAAATGCAACAAAGTACAAAACCAAAGAAAAAAAAAAAAAAGGACCACACATCCCCAAACCCCTCCAGAGCTAGAAGTCTATTGTCTCACTTGCATGGATGGAAGCTCCCCTCCTCAGGGATTTACTGACTTTAATATCTTACCACAAACGCCTATTGAAAAATAATAGGCCTTTTTCTGAGGGCTCTGTCCTGTTCCCTGTTTTTCTGCTGCCATCCTGACAGGATTATCTGTGCCCTTTAGCTTTGTTTCTGCTAAAATATAAAGACCTCATGAGAGCAGGGCTCTCCTGGAAGCTGCAGTCACTGTCGGTTGTCGCGTTCTCGCTTGGATGATTTCTGCCACCGAGCACAAACACTGGCCAAAAGCAGCCTCCACAAAAAGGAACACTAGCCACAAAAATGACACCTTCTAGCAGGAATGACATGTACTTAGGACTGCAGCCTGCCCTGCCAAGCCTCTGGTGCTGGGAGCTCAGCTAGCAGGTCTCCCTGTGCTACCAGCACGGGCATTTTTCCTGTCAGGATTTCACGGCTTTCCCAGCTGAAGGGTACGAATGGTTTTCTGCTTCTCCTTCTCTCCACTGCAAATCAGCCTATTTTAATTTGTGCAATTCTGATTTTTTGTCAGTGACTTGTCGTCACGTTGTCTTTAGAATATTTGAGAAACATTAATGAAACACAAAAATGCACCAATTTGTGAAAATAATAAGCATTTCACTTAGAAGGAAGGGAGTACGTTTATACTGGTAGAGATGCAGACAGACATCAGTCATTATCCTAGCTACCACTTCACCCAAACTGTGGTCTCCTTGCATAAAAAGAACGTGGAAGATTCACCATCAGATTCATTATAACATGTTCAAAGATGTATTTTAATCTCCTCTAAAAGGCCTTTTTCCATTTAACTTCTTGTTCAGCCGTTCAGGAAGAAGCAGTAGTGCAACCTTGCAGAGTTTGTCAGTTATGGGGCAAGGACATCAGTGTGCTGTGTATGTCCAAAGAAATTGCTGGAGAACATTTAAATGTTGTTCTAGCTAAATTACAGCTCAATTGAAAAAAAAATGCACAGAGAAAGGAAGGAAAAGGCTGTACCAACTACCCAGACAGGGTAGCAGATGGGAAAGAACAGAGTCTCTACAAGGTCACACAGAGCAGGTGGCTGCTTGTTTATAGACTCCTATTTTCAGGAGAATATGTATTTTGCAGTGTGAATTATGAAATATCCCCTATTTATTATAAAGGAGGACTAGAACATCTCATCTCCCCAATAATGTTTCATAGAGGAACCTGTGCTTAGGTTTCAGATAGGAAATGAGTCTTTCAATTTCTGTATTCCTCAAAAGAATCTTAAAAGAAAGGCCCAAGCCTGCAAATCTCCCATATCTTGAGAGATTTTCTCACCACTGTGCTGTTGGCCTTCCCCATGTCTCAAACCCACACACATCCACTGCCAGAAACCAAGCTATTACAAACAGGAGATTCATGAACCTGAAGCCAAAGTCTTTTAATCAGACTTGAAAATTCATCAAATATACAGATTAATTCCTTATTAGTGTTAAAATCAGTACAGCACTAATGACTCGAGCAGAACAACTTGTATTGCCACTAGTTTAAATTTTTATCATTTTGAGGCCAAAACAAACCAACATGTAGGTGTGTTTACCTCTTCCATTACGTGGCTAGTTGAAGTGCCCCCAGGAATCCCCCACCAGGGATAAATCCAGCAGAATGTATTTCAGTGCATCTTGAAAAACTGCTTCATGAAAGTTAAAGCAACCCAATCACAGTGATCAATCCACATCCAGCTCAAATGCCAACTGTTTTGACACAGACCAATCTTTTTTGTCTGAGAGCCAGCACAGAAGCTTTAAATGTTGCAGTATTTGCAGTATTTGTTATATATAACAAGAGAATTATTGCACAAGTAATGTCCATGATGAACAAAAACAGAACGTAGCTGCCATATCACTGGATTTCTCTAACACACATTGATGGAACAATCAATAGGTTATTTTTCAATTTTCCTAATAAAATATTTAATGCACTAGCAATATAGAAAAAATTTAAACTCAACACTAAACTGAGCTGCCAAATGGAAAGAAAACCACTGGACATGTGCTACATGATTGTACGTGTGCTGCTGCTGCTGTTCACAGAATGGAGCTCCACTATCTGAACACAGCAGTCCTCCCTTGTCCTTCACTGACTTAGAGCCAAGAGTCTGGTTCTCAAAATATTCATTATTCAAAGGCGTCCATAGCCAAATACTGTTGAGAAAATTAAGACAGCAAGATTGCAAAAGCAGGATTTATTCCACTCAGGTCCAAGCTGTGTAGAGGAGCAGAGAGTTCCTCATACCCACTATCAAAGAGAGCCTTCTTCCCTTTCATCAGCCCATTTTTCACTTCTCACCACCCCCAAACTGGCATTTCCTATCCACAGGCATGGATACAGAGACTGCTTTACCTTCTCATTCATTTTGTCTTAAAGGGATGCTCTTTAAGATTATCACTCATCTCTGGCTCCCTTTAAGGATAAATCCTCCCAGCTGACATAAACCCACACAACTTCACTGAAATCAGAGAGCCTTAATCAGTTAAAGCAGATGAGGAACTTACACTTTCTGCCTGCTTCTTCTGCTTTGTCCAGTGAATTCATGCCTTTTAAAGGGATAGATCCACCCTGTTTTCTTTCATTCTATTTCTTAAGGAGCTTCCCGGTTCTTCTTGTCACTGTTAGTTTTTCATTTATCTCAAAATGTCTTCTCTAAAGTCTGTTCATTTAATTCAATCTTCTATTCTACCGATATTAAAAAAAAATTAGGAATTCTGAATTATGCAATCAATTTCTCTATTTTTAAATTTTGCTATATTAATAAATTATCATAAACACACTGTAGGAATTATATGTATAAAATTACCTCTTAAACAAAACAGAATATAGCCTGTATTGAATGTTTCCTTTTAGAGGTATTGGAGGAAGCAGAAAGGCTGCTTCTTTCTTAATGTGGGTGGTAGAACTGAAAGAAAATTAGAACTTCTCCAATCTGGAAGAAAAACTTGTTTGCCATCCTGAATGAACACTCATGCTACCAGCAGTTATTTTTACCTAGCCCATCGCTTTGTGGCTGGGAGAGGCTAACAAAATCTCCTGAGAATTTGGGATTTGGGAGACAGGGGCTCCATGCTGAAACATTTCAATACCCTGCCTCTTACAGAACGGAATATAAATTGTACTCCCTTCTGTGCCTCTGTCAGAGGTAGAGCGGCAGCCTGTCAAGCCAGCACACTGCAGAACACTTTTACAACCAGGAGCAAGTGTAGTTGCACATGCTGGTGCACCCCGGGCGGGGAGCCAGGGGAGCGTTCCTTGGTACACACACGTTGGGAAGCGCGGCATTGACGCGCGGCTCAGCGCTCATCTGGAAACGCGCCCCAGCAACTCCTGCTGGGCACCAGCGCTCAAACACTTTTAGAAGTAGTTTCTGGAAATGCTGTTGTTTCAGTAAATAGTGTGAACTGAGCGCTGTTATTTCCTAAACCACAGGAAACGGTGCCTTTTTAAGGCTTGGAGCTTAAGCTGGCACAACTACTTTATGTAAAGATAACATTTTTAAGGATGGGGGCTTTTTGCCCAAATTTTTTCAAGGCACAGCAAGTTTTTAATTATGATGGAAGGGTCTCTGTATCAGGAACCACACAATCATAAAAAGTAAAACCTCTGAAAGTTATTTCAGTACACTGTGCTCTTCAGCTGATGCCAAACGTTTGCAGACTGTGGATTTAGAATTTGACCTCCCAGAAAAACCAGCAGAGGTCAAAGCTGTTATTCAGAGCCCCAGTGACCAGTGGCTAGCACAGCAAGGCAAGTCAGGCAGGGATAAGGATAAAAAGCAGTTCTCTCTCTCTTCTCTATCTGCCTGGAGGGAACGAAGACACCTACTTTTGCAGCTCCAATGTTCAAATCCTTTTTGCTTTCATGTGGTTACTGTGAATGCTCTCTGGAGTATTAAATAAGAGGAAGGCATTACAGTTTTTAACTTTGATGCTCTATTAAGATGAATATGTACCTAATGAGCTGAGAAATTACCATTGCTGCTTTTTCTTGTGTGCTGCTGTACAAGAGTAGCTAATCAGGACAGGGGCATGCTCTTTGTGTTCCTAACCCAACAGCAATGAAAGTTAGAAGATCATATTCAAACATATGTTTAATGCAGCAAAAACAAAGGCAATAATAGCTTCTGCTATGAAAGGAGGACTGAAAGGGCATTTCTTTTTTATTTTACTTTTTTAAAAATTATTTTAAGAGCTACAGTAACTATCTCTTGCAGTTCAGATGTTGTTTGGCATAAAACTTGAGGGATATTATTTATAAACCAGCTATGCCAATCAAAATTGTAAACATTTAAATGTCCTAAGACAAACAGCAACAAAAATAACCGTCACAACTGAATTCACTGATTATTCTGGGAGAAAAAAAAAAAGTTTTAAGTTAATAGCAGCATTTGAACTCTATTGAAGCTCCTTAATACAGTGAGTTAATCCTGTTGGAATTTGAAATATGTCCTTATTTCTCAGGTCAGGCCCCCTAAGAAGGAAGCTGTATCTAATGACAACATGAGAAGATAAAGCCAATTATATTCCACTATTATTGACTAATATTTCCTACTTGTCAACTGAAGTGTGGCAAGCCTTATTCATACTGTGATATGTGATCATGGATATGAATCTCTGTTTCCCCCTAAGGGAAATCTTGCAACAAACAGTTGACAGAGCAACAAACAATTTCCAAAGTAACAAATTAAAAACCTAATAAATATGATGCAAAGAAAGAATGTGAGAATTTAGGCATTTTTTTTTAGTGCCTAAAATAAAACACAACTTCTCCTTCTTGCCAAAGATACCTTGGTGGAAAGCTAATGCTGAAGTAATGAAGAGAGCACCACCACCCTGACATCTTGCCAAGGCTCATGTCCTGGAAGGTTTCAGTCCCCTGTGAGTCCCACAAATGTTTTACCACGTAACTCAGGTGGTGAAAAGGCCTGAACTCAGTAACAGCTCTGAAGTCCTTGCACAGCTGAAAAGCAGAAGTTTGAGTAATTGCAGCTCCTTTGGCAGGCACAACGGGCCAGGAGCTCTCTGAACCAAACCTTTATAATGGTCACACTACATTCCTGTAAATAAACCACAGGGAAGTACGCTCCCTCTTCTCTCTGCTCCTGCAAGCATTCATTTCCAGTGCTTCCAAAAGGCAAGATGGTGTTTGCTTGGGAGTTCTTCTGTGTTTTAGTAAAGAAGATGTTGCTCTTCTTATGTGCCACATTTAGCCTATGGCAGAGGTGACATAAGAAAAAATTTCCTAAAGTCTTCTTTTAAAAAAATCAAAGTCCCAGAAGATCTGGTAACATTATAGAAAAAATAACAGCAAGGATGATTCATCCCTGGTTCTCTTTGATGCTGTTTTGCTTGTAGAAGATGCACTCCAACATTTTGCACGAGTATTTTCCCTTTGATAGAAGTATTACTGCAAAATGTGGTCCAGAGGATTATGTTTTTAGGTCATGCTAGGCCCTCAGTTCTTCAGCGACATTTGTGCCAGCCCTGTAATTGTAGTTTGAATTTTGGCCACCCTCAGTAATGACTCTGGCCTGGGACTACCCTGCTCTACACGTAGCCACAGCACAGCCTCGTGGTGGGGTTGCCTGGGGAGAGACTTCAAAGGACACTATTTTAACCCAGGCGCTTGGAAACAGAGCACCCTGAGCTCTCCTTCCACACAGTGAAGGAGCAAAGCAAGCTCTGCTCATTTTGGGCTCCTGAATTCCCCTCACACCGACTTATGCTGCTACAGCAGCACTCAAAAGGAATCCCACAGGGAATCCGAACAGAGGGAACAATTTTCTAAAGAGAAAATGTCACACAGAAGGAACAAGCGAGGAGGAAGTGTCATTTTAGGGTTGTATTTAAGCTGTGATTCCACTTTGAAGGCAAGACCTGGTAGAATCTCACTTTCCCACAAGTAATTTGCATCCTCCGTGCACTCAGTCACATCAACTGGCTGCACAGAAAAATTAAGTGTGATTACTACTTAATTATCATGAGATCTGTGCAGCCAGGGATCAGCAATAATCCCACCTGATGCATCAAAAATACCTATTAGGATTGAAGGGTCAGGAATGATTTTTAAGGGGAATAATAATAATAATTAAAAATGAAAGAGGCGCATTTCAGATAATAAAAATCTTATTTTTTGTGATTAAATCGCCTCTCTTCCTTTCCCCAGTTAATGACAAAGTAGAGCAAAGCCAGAAGTAACAGAAAAAGGAAAGAGAATCCAAAGTCTGAGGCTGTTCAGGATGTACTTAGAGGCAGCAAGGTTCAAGTGAAACACGGGGAATTTTCACATTTTATCTTTTGTCTAAGCACACATTATTTTAATATAGCGTTTCAGTGAGCATAAATTTAGGTTCCAGCATGCATGGCTGCTGAGGAGCATGACACAGTCACAGCTATAATCTGCTTCATAGAGGTATTGCTACAGGTGGCAGAGGAAAAGAGAGCAAAACTATTTTACCTCAATTTACTGGCCTAGCGTGGAGGAGGAGAATGGGAAAAGAGGCACTTTATTCAGATAATAAGCAAAATACCTGTGAAAGTCACAATATAAGCAGAAAAGCTCTACATCAACCACTTCCAATTCTTCTGAGTTGTAGCATGCTTTATAAGTCAGCTAAAGACTTACTAAAGTTGTTTAAGACTGGAAAAGAAGAAACAACAGGCTTTGAGGAAGATTGAATTATTTTACATCGTCAGTGTTACCAACTCAGGAGGGCTGGTTGGTTGCTGGGGATTTAAGAAAATCTTCTTTGTAGCAGTCAGCACGGGGAAATTGAGCAAGCACAATATAATAAACAAATGCAGTGGAACACAAGTGTTGTGCCACCATCCTGCTCCACCAGGACGAGCCAGAAGGTCGGGTTCCCTTCCGTGGCTTTGTAGCAGACGTGAGATCAGAATTGCGGCTGCGCGCACCCCTGATAATGCGGGTGAAAATACCTGTGAAAGTCACAAGATAAGCTCTACATCAACCACTTCCAAACCCTTTCTTCTGAGTTGTAGCATGCTTTATAAGTCAGCTAAAGACTTACTAAAGTTGTTTGAGAATACGGAAGAAGAAACAACAGGCTTTGAGGAAGATTGAATTATTTTACATCATCAGTGTTACCAACTCAGGAGGGCTGGTTGGTTGCTGGGGATTTATGAAAACCTTCTTTGTAGCAGTCAGCACAGGGAAATTGAGCAAGCACAATATAATAAACAAATGCAGTGGAACACAAGTGTTGTGCCACCATCCTGCTCCACCAGGACGAGCCAGAAGGTCGGGTTCCCTTCCGTGGCTTTGTAGCAGACGTGAGATCAGAATTGCGGCTGCGCGCATCCGCGATAATGCCGTGATTCCCTAAGTGCCTCGCTGAGAGAGGCCTTCAGGGGCCACCAGCACTCTGCTCTCCCCAGTGGCTCACTACAAACCATCTCCTGCCCCATAGCACAGGGCTGGAAGCTAAAATAAAATAAAAAAATGAATACAGCAGTAATTTCTTTCCAACAGTGATTTGACACCCAGCTGATGGAAGGAACTAAACCCTGTAACCTCTACACCTTGGGTTCTGCTGGAAGAGATTCTCTCAAAGCACCCACGGGGTTATGGATTCCTGCTAATAGCAGCAATAGGATGGATGATAAAATTATGGCGGTGTAGAAATGCTCTCTCAATTAATTTCCCATCATGTTAAGGCCATTATCAGTGGATGTCATCTGGTGAAATGGAAAAGAAAAACACAAACCCAGAAGACTTCAATACCTCTGAAAGTTTCACTCACTTAGCACATGATATAATTGCAGGGTAGAGCAGCCTCTTGAAATAGTTTACCTTCAAATAGAGCTGTAATGGTATTGATTTAAAGCATTGACAGGCAGAGCTGCTTAAAACATAAGCATAGATAGAATTAAAAAAGAAACAAGTACACAGCCCAGAAGGAAAGCAGGCAGAGATTCATCTCTCACCCTCCAAAAAATGGGCTGATTCAAGATTTCTAGATGTCAACCAGAGTCTTCTTGCACCAGCTTTCAACATAAAGCTCACAGACCACTGTTTTCCAGATCTTTATAATATACCATATTACATAATGCAGCTATTTCTCTACAGGAGCTGTTTCTAACTACAGGTGCCCTTAGCTATTATCTGCAGTTTTTCAGGGGGAATATGAGAGTTTTAGAAAGGTATGGATAGGAAGAAATACAATGTAACCTCTGTGGAAGGGCTCTCAGACATTCACACACAGATATAGGCACACACATATTAATATATATGAAGGAACATATGCATTTATGTGTGCATATATAGAAATGCACAGCCATATATGGTAATTAACTAGTACCTATTCTTATTTTGTCAAAATGAAGACTCTACAAGAGAATAAAACAGGCAGGCTTTGCTCTCTTTTCTTCACAAGCTTTCTGTCTCCTCTTTGCTCACAACCTGCCAGTTTTGTCACTCCTTCCCAATGCAGACATGGATGTGTATCAGCATGGAGCTGAGATTTTGGGATGCTGTGGGGACAGCTGAGCCAAACGTGTAAGAAAAGATCACTGGTGCATGGAAGGTTCCTTCTGTGTGTAGATCTGGAGACACGATTTCCCCTACTATAATTAAGGTACAAGACATATGATTAAGAATTAAAACTCAGCCTAAGAGAAAGTGTGTGTGCCAGGAAGAAGTGAGCAGAAGAACATTTACAGTAAGACAGGCAGCAAGAAAGCAATGAGCCAAAGCCAGCTGGAAGGGTTAGAGACTTTCTTTAACATACCCAAAGAAAAATGTACATCCATAAGCGAGAAAGAGGACAGAATCCTCTGGGCTGTATTTTTGTCTCTCCACTTTTGAAAATGTACAGGATATATCAGGGAGACATTTGCATTTACAATACAATTGCAACAGTCTTCTGGATATGCACATGCAACTACTCATTGGAACAAAGAATCCATGGCAATTCTTATAATAAAAGTCAAAATTCCTTTTGGCTGTAAGAGGAACTGCTAAAGCCTTAACATACAAGGGAAAACTTCTAGGCTGATGCACATAAACATGTCTCACAGGGTGCCTCAGACTGTGGTCCCAAGGCTTGGTTTCAGCTGAATAGCACCAAGAGTGCTCTGTGATCCGGCAGAGAGATGCCTGCCTTTAACCACACATCATCACCCCACAGAGTTTACAGCCTGCTGGGATTGTTACTGCTCCCCTCCCCTTCCCACACTGGCTCAGCAATCTGGATGGCACTGATACTCGAGACAGGAGCTAGTAAAAACTAAAAAAAAAAAACCAAACCGAAGCAGTCAGACATAGTCACGTTAGGCAATCACCACACAGGCAGATCCAACAGGGAAGGACACAGCTTGGTGACATTCTGAGCATGAGGACGACTTCCAGCATGGCTCAGAAAGCATTACCAAAGATGACTGGACTCTGATTCCAGATTTCATAGCTCTGAGTAAAAACAGGTGCTCAAATGAAAGAATGCCCTTTAGCAGTGGTTACTGCTGCAAATAAGTAATAAACTGAATCCTATATCAAAATTCAGTACATTGATTTACCTTTTCCCCCCTCCAACATTATAATAAACAGCTTAAGCACAGCTGGCATCTTGAGAATCTGGCAGAGAAAAGCATTGCTCTGTTTGTAGAGATCAACAAATAACCTAAAAATCAGGAAAAAAATACTTTTGGAAAGAAGAGCTTCTCAGCTTGCTGAGGTAGCAATAGTTGCAATTACTGACAGCTCAGAAACATGGGATACAATTTGCTCTTTTAGGTCTGATTCCATTCCCCAAAACGAAGCAACTGGGACAGGGCTTTGACTGACACCCCTGAGACTTGGGCTCCTTTTGCCCAGTGTGGTTCTGGCCTGGCCCTGCCACTGCACTTGCCTCATTCCAGTTTTTGCCTGCCTGAAGGAATTACTCAATGGCAGTAAAATAGAACTTAACCTCATTCCATGGGCAGCTTCCTTGCTTCAGCTGCCAGCATCTATAGTGCCACTGCATTAAGGACTATCTGTTCTAATTTAAATGGGCTGCTTTACAGAGCAAAATGGAGAAATGTAGACTTCATGTCTACATCAGGGGCATCTTCAGCTTTGAAGACTGTGTAAGTCTTTTAAGCATCTCTGGATGTCAGCCATGTGAGATGTAAGTGGACATCTAGGGCATGTTAATATAGTTTTACTTTTAAAAATGTAACCTGTAACAATAAAGCACCTTTTTCTTAAATGAAAGCTAGAAGAGCAAAGGCATTCAGCAACAGATTCAACTTAGAATCACTGATAGTAGGGGAGGGGAGCCCCACACATTCACCTTGAAAACCCCCTCTAGCCATCATGTCAAGCAGAAAGATGATGCAGTCAAATTTTCCCAGCAGTAGTGGATCATCATTGTGTTTCTTGCCATAGCAATTGATGTTTAATTCCAGCTTTTTGAAAGTTAGATCACTGAAAATGCCTGGAGCTGCTCTGTATCTGCTCCACTTCAATGCCTATCTGGTTTGGGAACCAGCCTTTGTAGCTGGTTATGTAACTTCATTTCAATCCTCATTAAAAACAACGCACAACACTGAACTCCTCCCTGCCCCAGTGACTTGCATCTCTTTGTTTCATGGGGCAATTTCAGCCACTTCCAACAGCCTCACTTTTGACTGATATTCTTCCTCTATCTAGATTCTGTGAAGAAAGTGATGCCATTGACTTTTTGACTCAGCAGGGCTTTGGCTTGAGACACAGCTGCAAGGACCACTCACGTGAGTGAGTGGCTTCCCTGAGCTCTGCTGCAGCCACAGGATCTGGAGAACATTGGTCTATGCTGTTACTATAACAAAACACCCCACGATTTCTGTTAAACTAAAAGTAGAAGCTTTTGACATTTCATCCCAATTCTGAGTGTACAGTTTCTGAAAACTCAGAATGTAATAGAATCAGAATTTGGTGCTCAAGCCAAAACACGTGACATCATTTCAATTTAGCCTTCACTGAGTGGTCAAAGCCAGACAAAATAGGAAAAAAAAAAAGCTAAAGGTACAATAAGAATTTTAATAAGAGCAGACTCCAGCCTGCTCAGTCCCTGCTGTGGAACTGGCAGCTTTTTACATCCTCATGAGATGGGTGAGGCACAGAATTATACAAATTCCTTATAGGGTTTGACAAGTCCATTACACCTATGATGTCTTTAACCTTGTACTACTTTATTGTACTGAACTTACGTCAAAGCAAATATTCCAGAATAATTGCCTGATAGTGTTTGACTGCTGTGGCAACGCTGCAGAAGACACAGAGCTCAGCTGTTCCTCCAGCTCCTGGAAAACAGAACTCAGCTCAGCCATTAGGAGGAGATCGAGCAGCCAAATTAAGTAGAAGCTGATGGTGATGTTTTCCCAAAACTAAACTGAAAATATTTTATAGTGACTAATAGCTGAAATGACTTTTGATCTGCTAATTTTAGTTATTGCTTGCTTCTGTTTGCCAGTCCTGATAGCAAATGGAAACAAAGAATGTAAAATAGCTGGAAGCATTACCTCTATTTCTGCTTTCATTAGGGACAGAAATTACTGAAATTTTCCAGACACCTTCTAATGCCCCCTTTTCAACTTCCTGGACAAAAAAGGGTTTCATTTGTGGAGCAGTTGTATTCAGTTGCTGCACAGTGCCTTTCACCCAGGGTGGCAGACTGGGTGGTTCCATGGGTTTGGATGGCACTGCCATCACAAACACCATCTGGGTATGATAAGAGTAACAAAGCCCTGAGAAAGATAAGAGGAGCAGCAGCTACTGTGGTGTTTGCCAAGAGCTGCTAAAAGGTGGATCTGTGGGAGGGCTGTTTAAAAAGCAAGAGGCATAGGCAGGTAGTTATAAAGTGAGCTGTCTGCTACCACAGATGAATCCCTAATCATCAGGAGTCACTGCCATGCACTGCAGATTGCTTGTTTTAAACAGCAGGAAGAGTTACTCATTCTCTACAAGTCTTTAATTTCTTTAATTAGCAGGAGGATAACCAAGAAGATGCCAAACTTGAGTCCCTGGCATACCAAACTTGAGTCCTTAGATGATCTCTTTTTTCTCCCTAATATCCTGAATAATTGAAATGGGATAAACCTAACCACAAGCCCACAGACAGGCCCTGAATAAACACCATAACACACACAATGTACAAATAAGATCACATATTCTATGTTACATAAATATTCATGGTTAAAATACTTAAAATGGTAAAACATGATGACAAATTCCCTGAAAAAGACAGAGCCAATAAAAATTGGTACCAAATAGGGAACCTTACTTGAAGAAATTAAATTAAATTGAAGAGAAGTGATGGAATATTTCAGCCCTAATTATTTTTCTGAGATCTTGGTACACTGTTTTATAATGATATTGTCATTCAAATCTAAAGATCTCAAAGGCTTATGTGCACCACAGAAATACAGGATTTGAAAGACCTGTATTGTTTTGAGGCAGGGAAGTATTAAAATAGTCTACATTCAAAAGGTAACACCACAGAAAGATAGAAGAGAGAAGACAAAATCCAAGCTGGAGTCTAACTTTCCTATGTGTTTCCTAGAAATCCCATGTCCAGTCCCACATGATTAGTTCAAATCAAAGGAAGAGGCGCAAAGAGCAAGCAGAGAGTCCTCCTGAATCCCAGGCCTCTGCTCTAATTATTGACCCATGCTCTCCTTCAGCACCACTTTGCTCTCACACAGTTTAATCCATTTTTAAGCCTTGACTAAAAAAAAAAAATAAAATAAAATAATACAAAATCTTTAAACCATTCATCCCCAGCCTTCATATATTACATCTAACACACGTCAAGACAGAACATGGTTATTTTGTGTTTTCTGAATGTACAGTGGTGCTTTCACATGTCTCAGACTGTGCCATTGTTGAATTCAACTTTCTGTATAAAAATCAGAGCCAAAGGCAAGCAACCAGTACTGCACTTACCCATCCTAGATCTCAAAAACCTTAAATAATTTGCCTGGCAATGCTGAAGTGTATAGAAAAAGGATTTAGTGCAGGGACAAGACATGAAATAAACATCTGTATTCAGTCTTGAAATGCTTCAATTTGCCATACATCTCCCAGTTTCCAAGCACACACCCTGCCAAGGGCCTTTCTGATTAATAGCCTGGAATCTCCTTCCATGGCTCCAGGGAAAGGGGAGTGGATGTACTAATCTGTTATCCACCTGTCTTTGTATTATGTAATACAACACTTATTTTATCCAGGAAGATTCATCACTATTGACACCATAATAATCACAGCTTAAATTGCATACCAATGAACTCTCGATGCTAGCCCCATCTCAGCCTGGTAACTAGAATTGAATCATGTTTGTCTGTCAAAAGCTAACTAGGAAATCTCTAATTATTTCCTAAATAAAAAAAATGATTAGTTCATAGTGAAGCTAAACAGTTAGACTAAAAATAACCAGCTAAAAAGAAAAAAAAAATCTTCTGCTATGCAACTGAGCACAGTAAATACAAATAAACAAAATGTATTCATCCTTCACAAAAAAATGCACTTTCATATAAACTAATAATATGTCTGTTTTTAATAAGACATGACTGGAAGATTAGTCCTGCTTATATTGGTGCAGAATCAGATCTGCCCCGAGTCCAGTGAAAGATGATGTTAAAGAATAATAATTGAGACCAGGGCTACATATCAAGGACCAGGTAGGGTTTGAATTAGAGCAAGCCTAGACTCTGGGATGTGTTAGATTGTATAAAAGACTCCAAAAACCTCTTTGTTGTATGGGAACGAGGGGGAGGTTATTTCACAGCACCTCAGATCACTTTGTCCACTCCCAAAGGGAGAAGAAATCTCTGCAGTTGTGAGGTCCTTTCTGTTATAAAGAGAAGCCTTTGAAGAAGTGACTTCTAGTGACACACATTTCAGGACTGAAAAGTCTTAGACTCAGGTGCCTTTCATTCATTTGTGGGTAAGCTCTGGCTGCCTTTGGTTTCTGAAAGGAAATATGGACTGATGACTGCAATATTTCCTGTTATTTTAAACACTTTACTTTAAAGTAAAAGACTTTTGCATATTTAGAAGAATATTTATGCCACAACCAGTTTCCACTGCTGCAGGAACATATCTGTTCATGTTCAAATCATGCATAATTGGCAGCTTTTGACCATTTTTTACCCAAGAAAAATTCCCCTAATACACACGTGGGCTAGGGAGAAAGTATCCCATCTGCTGACTGGCTCTGCAGGCATCTGGTGAATCCTGTCTTTTCCTGTTCTTAACGAGCTGCAGAAGCTGGCATGGCCATCACCATGCAAGATAATGTTAGTGTTCAAAGAAATCCTCCTTTGTTCTTGCTCAGTCACTTCAGCACAGGCAACGAGAGCACCCCTATCCTGCAGCCCTGTCACCAGAGGTCACTTCTCTCCAGCTGGGGATTCTGTCTACAAGTTCAGTTTGGCAAAAAGGGCATCCTGACTTCATTCAAACATACATTACAAGTCCTGAACAACAGCAATCTACCAAGGAAGGCTGCAAAGAGTGCTGAGTTCTTTCTGATCAGTTTGGAAGCTTTGGGATAATTTAACCTTCTCCGTCTTTATTGAGCACCACCACCACTGATGAAGATATCAAAACTGCATTATTTAGAGGGAGCTCCACTTTAGAGTGATCTTCCAGACTAAACACCAGCAGCAGCCCACTGTACATTTGAGAAAGAATATGTGGAACTTGCACTTCAAGAGATGAACTTGTTTCCTGGAGTTTGACCTTGATAATTGATGAGAACTAAGAGATTGTCAGAAGTCCTGGGCCCAGTTTTGTACTTGGAGGCAGCAGGTGCAACTTCCCACTGAAATGAGAGACCTGACTTCAACAGTAAAATTATTTTCATGACTCTGAAATAAGCCTTCTTCCTTGGTCCACTAAACCTACTTTTCAGCTGTTGCATAAAAATTGAGCACTAAAACCACTTGCTGCAAATTTTTATCAGGTTTTTGTAGTGTGAAACTGAATACTTTTTAGGTGGTATCTCAGGCTAGGGAAAAAGTGATTTAAAGCTTCATTAGGTAAAAGATATACCATCATATCAATGATATTTTGACAAATTTTAGATATTCTGGATACTCTTTAGATTCTGGAAAACATTCAATGCTCAGGAGACAAGTGAAATAAATTGAGCTAATCAATAAGTAGACAGAAGATGTCTCAGTGTGGTATGAGCAGAAAATATTCCAGCATTTTCTATGTCCCTGATTACCAGTGGGCTAAAAAAGGGCTAAAAATATCTCAATATCAGATTCCTTCAGTAGGACTACACACATCCACTGGCATCTGACATTCAAATTCCTGGTGAAGACCAAATGTGTTTCTACTCGCAAGCATCCCATTCCTTAAAGTGATATTTATATCCATGCCTGAGTTTGCTCTGGCATTAAAAAATAATAAAATAGTGCCAAAAATACTGTTTCCTCTCTCCCTCTACCCCAGCCTAGCCAGCACATAAACATGGTGCAAGCTTCATACCACCATGTATTGATGCTGCTGTTCCTGAGCACACAGGATTTCTTGCTTCTGAACTACACACAAGTGACTGTCCTGGACCACATTGCTTCAGGTAGTCCCACACAAAGGTGAAAAAGATCACTGCTCCCAAAACATATGGTGTTCTTCCTTGTACGGACAGAAATCACTGTATCTGTGATAAAAACTGTTGGGGGAATGAGGGAAGAAGTCACAAGAGAGATATTTTTGCTCTAAAAGTAAAATTTCTGGTTTGTAGTAATATTCCACTAATAAAATGCATGAAAATTTGGATTGTGAATTATTATTTACTGTCCTGATATTTGTCTTCCTTCTAGACCACTAAATTAACATTAATAATGTACACATGTCCTTGTGACTTTATGCCCAAAATGGCACTGTAGGAGTTATTCTGATGCTTTTGTCTATAGATATCTGTATTTGTAGTACAGCAATGTCATCATTATGGCAAATTATGTCATACTGAGAACAAATAATGGAATCTGAACCAGGAGAACCTTCATTTGTTTTACAGCACTTGCGGACAGAGGAACTTTCTCCCAAAGTAACAACAGTTCAGCAAAAGCCCACTCAATGACAAGGCAGAGGTCTAAATTCATCTTTTCTCTGAGATGGACCAAAGGTTTGAACCTGTTCCTCATTAATCTACCAAATATCCCAGGCAAAAGGCTCCCTAAAGCAGGTCTGCTTCTGCATGGTGTTGACTTTAACTAAAGCTAGAAAGGAATACTGCATTGTCAAAACCCCATGGTTGGAGCCATTTCCCATCCCATTCTCTTTTCATAGGGACAATGGCAGGGTGGCCCTACGAGTTAACTCAAAGCTAATACGTGTTACCTACAGTTATATCCAGTGTATACTCATAAATTAACTCCCTAGTAAGAGGCATTTCCTTTACCTGAAGACATCACTTTGCCTATCACAGCTCAAATGATTACTTCTGATTACATTTTCAGCAATAACCTGAAAAAAAATGTTACATTTTCTATGCAGGGTATGGTGTAGTTACTTGCCTTCAATCTATTTTTTTTTTAAGATCACAGAAGTAATTAGAGCAATTAGAGAGGTTATTTGATGTGTTTCTGTTAGAGGCTGTCAAGTCTAGCCCTTTCTAGCAGAAAGAAAACATTCCCTGAATCCATAAAACATACAAATATCTGTGTTCTGGTTGAGTTTTTAAAAGTCTGTTCCTGAGTGCAGTTTATGATCTCTCAACTCATATTAGTCACCTGGGCCTGAAGAAACATTTTGCAGTATTTTATCATCAAGTCCAAGACAAAACTGTCAACAGGACATACTGCTTGTTCTGTACAGTCAGATCACACTTGAGTTTTAGCATTACAGCAGTAGAATATCCTGTTTGCTTGACAACAGGGATCCTACAAATTCATTTTGAATGTTGCAGCTCCACCTAAGTAGAGCAGCATCACTTGATGTGGAACATTATTGCCAGTTATGTTAAAGGAGCTGAGCAAATGCCCTGAGAATGAAAGTGCATGCTACTGCCTCTCATGAAACATTTATCAGCAAATGTGGATACTGATACCTGCAGGGAGGCTGCTCAGATACCACTTGCCTTTTTGGACATGCTTCCCAGAAAACAGCACAGTGCACAAAAGTATTTCCTCAGAGCTTTCCATGTGAGGGGTTTGATTACATCCTCCTGCAGCAAAGCACATGGCTGTGCCACTGGTGTTCTCCTCACCCTGGACCCTTCCCCAGTGCCACCCCAAGGGGGATGGACATTTGCTCTCTGTGGAACGCTGCTCATTTCAGAGAGAGCAGATCCTGGCACAAATCAGACCACCACTGCAAGGGAGGGTGGATTTTTTGTCATCTAATGAGAAGCTGCAGCACAAGGCTGTAAGATCTTTTAGTGAGAAAGGTGCAGTCTTTATTTAGGGTGAAGCTAAGAACTGTCAAATGAGCTCAAAGTCCTCTCCCACCTTCCAAATAGAAACTTCCTCAATTTTCTCTTTTCAGAGCTTCCTGCTCACAGTTAAGTTTGCCAGTCCCTTTCCTTTGTTCACTGCTGCCCTGAAGGTTGATAAAGTCTTGTCTGCCACTCTGCAAAAACTCAGATTGGGAAAAATAATGCCAGGATTAGGACCATAGGTTTGCTGAGAAGCAGCAGCATTAGCCTAATGAGATTTCTTGGGAGTTTTCCTTCTAACCTTCAAATAGTTCTAGACATGTGCCAGGATGTAGACAAGGACTTGTAAGTTATTTTTTCTCGGTGTCCTTAACTGGTCTGTTTAGCTGGCAAATGCTACAGCGTTAATTACACAGCATGGGGATTTTTGTCTGCAGAATTAGCAAGGCTTTTCACACGCATTTCACCTGTAGCCTCAAAGGCTGGAAACCTGATATTAATAAAATTAAAATAAAACAATTTCTAAGGGATTTGTGATGCAGGCTCCTCAGCTCCAGGTCAGCCCTTGCCTGGGGCTTTTTTTTTGAGTTTGCTGTTCTATTGTTCTGTTTTGACCATTGCTGCTGGGCTCTCCTGCTTCATCTGAGCACAGAGTAGCCCAATCAAAGAGCTGCTGCCCTGTTTGTCAACCTGCCCTCTGCCCAGCCCTCCAGGCCTCCAAAAAACTCACACTCAGCACACTGAGTTATATCTGCTAGCTCAAACACTCTCCAACCTTTTAAGCATTGTGCAAGAACGATGCCCCAACTCTTCTATTTTCATCAGAAATATGACCCTCATCTTCACTGTCTGGAAGAGCTGAAGTGTCTTCAAACATTTCTTCCTACACAATCGCCCTTCAGTGAGGGGAAAGTAATAATGTACTAAAGAGCCTAATCTGTTTTTGTCTGCTACAGGTGAGTACCTTCTCTTCCCCAGAGCCTGCTTTTTCAGATCTGCCCTTTTCCAGAGGCGTGTTTAACCTAAATAAAATTAAGGGCTCCTCTTCTGCCATGAACAATATTTTCACTTAAAAAGATAAAGCAAAATACATGCCATCAGGGAAAGATTTAATCAAAGAGGGAAAAAATATAAATTACTTTCTATTTCAGAAAGCGATTCTTGGAAGCTGTCAAATCTAAATTGGTTTTATTTGGCTTTTGACCTTTCCTGCATCAAAGCACCTGAATTCAGAGGCCAGATCAGTATCATGTGTACAAGTGGAAATGTTGACATGTGTACCCTCCAATCACTTCACAATCAACTCTTGTGATCTCCAGAGAACAAAATAGGCACGAGATGCAGATTACAACACCAGTTAGAAAACCCAAACCAGAACTGAAGCCTTACATCTGACAGACGTTTTTAAAGGCTATAAAGAGGACTAAGTGGCACCAAAGATTTGGAAGAGTGTGTGGATTTTTTTTTGCTCTAGAGAACTGTGGGAAGCTGTGTACATCAGATTACTGGCAAGACCTTTACACTCAGAGCTCCTCAGACGGTTGGGACCGTGCTTATGCCAAGCTCTAGATAATATCAATGCTCTGGAAAATTCATGGCACGTTATGGGAAGAGATCCTGCACCTCATGCAAACAGCATTATGTTTGATGCCAAGCACTTCAGAGCATCTCAAACTGAGGCACAGGGAGGTAGGAGAGAGCATCCACAGCCACATGCACACTGCTGAAATTCTGATGTTACAAGATATTCCACACTCAGAATATTCTGCAGTTTCAGTAATTCAGGACAGTATCTCTTTTATGCAGGGTCATTTAAGTCTGTTTCATTAATGAAAGAAGATGGTTACAAATCTAATTATTTCAGTTAAAATCTTTGGCTAGTCCTTTAGAAGCAGGTCCCTGACCTCTTTTAAACTGTGAAATGGTAAATTTCAATGCATGTATATACATAGATATATGTACACATATAAATTCATATATCTGTGACCTAAGTGCTGAAATTACTAATCTCTTCATATTTGCATGGAAATAAAATATATTAGAATACTGCAGGTTCCACAGATTTGTCTAAATTCTGATACATTTCTTAGAAAAGAAAAAGAAATACAGGAAAGAATCCTTACTCCACTGAACTGACTATAGATGCAGAGCCAGAACCTCTAAGCATAAATCAGCATAAATCTGTTGCAGATAGTGCTAATGGAAATAGTGATTTATACCAGCTGAAGTACCACCCCATCTCATTTAGAATTGTTTGCAAAGACTTTCTGTGTCAAACACTGCCTACATTTATTTGCTGAAGCAGTCCTACTAACTTTAATTGAATCAATTCCTTAAATCGAGCAGAGTTTAGCCTGTCTTCTTGTATAACTTATGTATAATGATACAAATGTTCTGCAAATACACCAAATAACAAAATAAACACTGATCAATGTGAACAGAAACATGTATTTGTTGAATTCTGGAGCCAGGTAGTTTGCAGTTTTTATTACCTGCACTTTGTAGTTTATATGATAGCACTTTTGTATATACAAGCTTTTGCTAATGTCTGAGAGAGTACTTTGGGTGATTTAGGAAAGAGAATATTTAAAAATGCAAACATCCACAACTTTTCTTCATTTCTACACATTTTCTTTTGAAATGATTCACACTTCCTCTTCTAAATGAAACTGTTTATGCACACTTCTTTAGCAACAACACTGAGTTCCTATAGCTACATTGTTTCTGAAGTTTTACATGCCTATTTCAGAAAAAGGCTCATTAGCCGCACAGAAAAACATGCTACTCAGAGCTTGTTTCCCAACAGCATCCACAGTTACAGGGCAATAACTTAAATAATCTTTTAAACACCACTGTTCCTGTCTTTCAGCTCCTTTCAAATTTGAGTTGTGTTGTGCATTTTTATTCTTAGGATATTAACCTTGAATTGTACTCCTGAACCAAAACAGAGGCACCTAAAAAGTCTTCTTCCTTTTCTTTAGACTATGATAGTCCACAAGAAATTGGAATTTAGTTGCCAGCTCCAAGCAGCATAGATCAGAACCTGCACATTTGCCCTGGGCACAGGTTAGATGCAGCTTTCACACCACATTTGTGCTGAACAAAACTCAAGGACCTTCAAATCCCACTTCTCCCACCCAAACATCTGGAGTTGTGCATGCATTTGGCAGTTATCCTCTAAACAGGAAAACCCTTTTGGATCAGGTTTGTCACATGTAGTTTGGATGGTCAGCAGGAATGCACTCAGGATCACTGTATCTGTTACAATTTTAAGTGAGTACTGTAGGAATAGGTGGAGGTTTTTAATAAGAAAATACGCTTACATCTAGACAGTCACAAAAGATGGCTTTGGCTATTCATAAAACTATGTCTCAAAAGTTACAGCAAATTTATGAACCCAAATTGACACCTTAATACTATTATTATTTGTTCAACATAATAATAAACCAGACTGACTTAAACTCATATGAACAAAACTAATAGAAGACAGACAAGCCAGAAACAGACATATTTATACACACATTGGGATTTACTTTCAAAATCAATTTTTAAAAGCATCCCCAAAAGACTTATTTTTCAGTGTATCACTGTTAGCCTCAATCTCTTTTCCTACCTATTAGAACTGGAGCAGAGAACAACTAAAATACTCTCTTCAATCACTCTGTTATCTCTTTTGGGGAGCATCCACATCTATACAGCATGATAGCTGCAACCATGACCCCCAATAGTAATATATATTCTCTTTGTTAAATTCTTGTTTCTGGCCTTTATTGACAGTCCTTTGGAGACTGAGTTTCTCAAGCAGCTGCTATGGTGGCACAAAAGCTGGGATGATAGCACTTTATTACCTTAAAGAGGAAATACTTAATAAAAATTATAATGCAAACTTTCTTCTCACTGTCTTAGCACAGCACCACTTTAACTCCATTAATATTCTCAAAATTATTCTCTTGATATACTTTAGCAAACCCCAAGAATTTCCACTTACATTGCTGGGTGATCAAACAATGAAATAGATGGATACCCTGGATAAGGAAGGTGATCTGTCCTCAAAGTTGTAGCTGACCTTTTTGGTGACCTGAGAAAGGTCATTCCATTGCTTTCATCACTTTCTGATCCTGCTTTTTTCTGTCTGTCTCTTACCCTGCTTTTATACAGTGTTGGTTGCACTGGTGTTTCTGTTTACTAGACATTAAAAAAAAAAAAAAAAAAATTCAAGCCCATTTAAAAACTAGAAGAGATACAAAGCTGACCTTTTCATTGCTTCATCCAGCTCGTGTGCAGCACCCTGGACTACATGGTTGTGATTTATCCGTGTACATTAGTCTTACAATCAAATATCCCAATTTCATACACACCAGAGCCGTGGGCTCAGAAATAGCCCATCGATCAGGCCCTATTGTAAATATAATATGACACACAGTGCAGATCAATATTCTGCTGTGCCTGCTACTACAATGCAGAGTGCAAGCAAATCATTATTTTTAGCTCTTAATAACTAGGGGAGCTTAATTTCATCATTTTAAAGGTGAAGAGAGGTGTTTGAAAAACAACCCCATTAGTGGCCACTGTGTGAGCCCCAATCAGTGTGGGGATGGAGCAGAAAACAGCCACACACAGGCACTGCACGAGCCCATTTTCTGTTCATGAGCCCAAGGCATGGCCACTGTTCTGCTCCCCCTGTGCAGCCACTCTCTGCAAAGGCAGAAGTGCCTTTTCTGCCAAGATTTCCAGAGCCTCAGGATGTTTGGGGAAGGCTGAATGCAGGTTTGCACTTGCACCCCTGCTGGGCAGGCTGGGTGCAGTCCCTGCCCTAATGTGTTGCATTCCATACACAGAGCCTGGATGAATTTCTTCTTTATGGAGCTGCAGACAAGATGACACAGGAGCAGCTCAGTAAAGAGACCCAAATTTGCTCCAAACAATTCCCTGCTTTTTCTCGTAACATCTCCCATTTTCATCCTCTCTTTCCCAAAACTGAGAAAACCCAAATAAATTGTCAGGGACTCAGTGAACTGAGTTTTCCCCTCAAGGACAACAAACCCAAGAAATGAACAAACCAGCAATTTATGAAACAGAGAAAACAAAAAAGCAAACCAGTAAGATAACCAAGATTAAAAAAAAAGTCAAATCAACAACTTCAGTAACACTTACAAAACCTTTCCTAATGAACAACTACTAGGACAAGTTTATTCCCTTTGATGATGTTACCTCCCTTGAAATCTGAGAATGCCAAGGTCTAGGACTCCTGGTCAACTTTCTGAGGCTGACCACCAAGGCGTTACCCACACTGCATTGAAACCCAACTGGCCAAGCTGCCAGTAGTTCAGTCAAAAATTCATGAACACATGAATGATTACCTGTAAATGTCCTTTTAGAGGTAGATGCCACTGATTTTATTTAGTTAAAACTGGCCTCAGGTGATTGTCTTTTCTGTTTTCCTAAACAATAATTTCTGGTGTTTGAACTTCATTTCCTATGTTCTAACTTCAGTAATTGCTGCTTTAATCTTTTGCAGCTTCACATGTTCTTGGTAATAGAGAATAATAAATGTAAATGTAACATTTAGGCCATCAGTAATTCATCCTGGGAGAGCAGTTCAAAGGGAGCATCAGCTTGAAACTATTGGTTCGTTTGTGAAGTTTGAGGCAGGAGACCCAAGTGTCATTTGACTTCAAGGAGCCTTTGTACGGGACTAATTATAAGACAAAGCCACTGGACTCGTACTGATTAGTTATTTACATTTTTGATGAAGTTATCTGCAGTTATTTTTTGATCTCTAATTAGAGGTGACCTCCAAAGCATGGATTTGCTTCATTTTCTGGAAGAGCAGCTCAGGAATCATTCTATCACTCACTTAAAATAAATACCACGGTGATCTCAACACTCCCTAGAGCTGATTCTTAGTTAACAAGAGAAGAAAAACATCTGATTAAGTTCCCAGAGCTGGCTCTCTGAGTGGCCGAGGACTTTTTTAAAATATGTCACACAGATGGAAAATGTTTTCTAGTAATATCTACAGCGAGCCACGACACTCTCTTTTAGATCCTTCATAATTTGTGAGACAGAATTAACAGCTGTTTTTAAAGTAAAATATAACCCATGGGAAATAGGAGGAGAGGATGAATCCTGATGCTTCACTTTCTGACATTCTCAGGCCAGGAAAGGAAAGGTTTCATTTTTGTCATTTAAATGCTAATATAATTTCATGACCACCTGCCACACCATAAAATGTTTTCCGTTGCCTTAATCACATTCTGCTCTCCTCAGCAGAAAATCAGCTGATGCTAAAATACCAAAAGATTATTAGGAAACTTTTACTTTTATGGGTAGATCGTTTGGTATATAAGAATGATCTACTTGGGGCAATCTCTTAATTAAATGCTGATGTGTGCAGCAGTCACTTTCCAATACGGGGGAGAACAAACTGATGTGCTCGATGGCCTCGAGGTGCACTGGGGGAGTTTTAGATTAGATATTAGGAAAAATTTCTTCAGAGAAAGTATTGTCAGTCATTGGAACAGGCTGCCCAAGGAAGTGGCGGAATCATCATGCTTGGAAGCATTGAAAGAATGTGTGAATGTAGGGTGTGAGGACATGGTGAACATGGTGGTGGCACTGGGTTAACAGTTGGACTTCAGGGTCTTGGAGGGATTTTCCAACCTTAACGATTCCATGGCCTGCACCAAGAGTGAATCTACAGCTCTCCATCCCTAACTTCTGCTACTTTCATCCACATCCATGGGACAGAACAATATTCCTTTGCTGCAATGGATGAGATGACTCTGACTCCCTCCTGTAGAAGCTTCCCCAGAAGTGAAGCACCTTTCTTGTATTTTAGGGACACAACAGACACAAACTGCCTTCTCTATGTCTTTCTTCTGATTATAAATATAGTGTATTTTCAGCTGTTTTGACTAGACACTGTTTTCAAGTAATTAAGTTGAAAAAAATCAAGGTGCCTGGCAATATCTTTTCAAAAAATAGGAAATAGCAAAGACACTAAAATATTCCTGGAAGGAAGCAAGGGATGAAAAACTGGAAGGAGCAGTCCAACAGATATAGAACAGCTCTGCTTTTAGAATACAGCAGAAAGGTTTGGTCTGATAAACCCTGATAAGTGGTTTCAGCCACAGAGGTTCACGAATATGAGCAAAACTGCTGTGCTATGCCTTATTACTTCCCTGATTTCTTCCCATCTGAGTACCTTATTCAAGGAAATATTTGCTACCAAATCTTTGTTTATAGTAACTGTTAATAAAATCCTCCAGCAACATACGTTTTTGCAACTGCAGAAAATTCTGGATATTGTTTCCTATTCTTCTTATGTGAGGATATAGCATAAAATACTTTTACCTTCATCATCTTAGGAGATAACATACTCTACTTAGTATGGTAGGAAAATTATAAAATATCATCATTATTTTTAGCAGAAATAATGACGCATTCAAATTTAGTATTGTAAACAGAAATTTAGTCATATTCTCCCAGTGAGCTCACTAGCTGGACAGGCCAAATATAACTAAATGGATTAAGTAAATGCTGTTAAATTTATTTTATCATTGAGACTAACCATATAATAACAACATGATTAACTTTAACCTATTAACACATAACAAATGCTATTTTCCTAATGTATACTAATAACAATGGTTTTTTTAACCTCATGCCTTAGCATCATCTAAGATGATGCTCTTTCCTGTAGCAGAGGAACTCAAAGACTGAAAATCTAGCTCTCAGGTTCTCATCCTCCTCTTTTATTCTTCCTACAAGTCTTAGCTAAGAACGAGTCTTCAGTCTCCCACAGAGGTTTTTCTGCAGACCCAAGTGACATTAAACAATCTCTATCAACCACAACAGACTTCCCCAAATTCCTCCTAACTCTATTACTGTCCTTAATGGAACAGCACAGCTCGAGCAGTTATGACTGCAGCCCGCACAGGCACTACTCTGGTCTGGGATTTGATCTCTAACAATTTGATGACCTGGCCTTATTACCAATTCAACAAATTCTAGCTCTTTTTAATCTCAAGCCTACTCCATTACAGTTGAGTTAGTTATTAATTTCTCATATAAACTGAAAATTAAAAAAACAAGGCCTTCAGAAAGACTGGATTTTTAAAGTTTTTTCTAAATTCCTACTCCAGTGCTGAAAGATGCAAATTGTTCCCAGATATTTCTGAACAGGCCCACAGTTTTAACTGTAACTGGTTATTAGGAGTACATTTAAAAATGGCTTGTAATTTTTCATTATGTTTCAGAGGAACCATGCACCCAAAATGCAAAAAAATAAGGTAATTTTCCAGGCTCCCTCATTACTATTGATTTGTCTCCATCACTGCTACAATGAATATGAATTTTTCAATGGAAACTACCCTTTCAAACCATAGCTAACTATTTCTAACAAAAAGCCCTGATTATGCAAGATAGATGGAGTTTTTGTGTTTTGGTGGAGTTTTTTCAGCATGTTGCAAATCTTACATTATAACATTATTAGAAAAAGCTAACGGCTCAAATATTTCAATCTAATTGAACTGTGTGCTTGAACAAGGCTACATGATTGTTGCCATAGGAGCCACACTGACTTTGGAGTTAATATTTGTTTTGAAGCCAATGTGACAGCATTTTGACAGTCCCTTTGACACATTGCATTTTTTTCATTCTAAGAGCTCCAAACAAAACACAAGAAACCACTGAGTGGTGCAGAAACTTGCACTTTCAGCAAATGCTGCAGACAGTTTCTTGGGTGTCTTTCACACCAGTAGGAAACAAACAAAGCCTCATCCATTGGTAAAGCAAAGGTAAGTTAGATTTCATGGGTACATGGGAACTTCTGGATCCTTTGGCAAAGATTCTGCAAGTCTAAGATGAAGATAGTATGGTACTAGTTGTATGACAACAAATCTTCCCAAGTGATAACACAGTGTTTTTCACAATGTGTAACTTCTCAGTATCAGGGTGATCGTTCCACTTCGTTATTTACGTTTGTTGCAGCACTTCCAATCCTTGGGAATGAGCTGGTAGCAACAGAACCTGCACATAAATCACCCAGGTGTCACAGTGGTAGATATTAAAAAGTCAAGGCTTGCCACAGCACTGGAATAGTTATGTCCTATTTTTAAAATACTGGTGCCAGTCTTCTCCCTTATGTGACTGCTGAAGTGTAACCTTCAGCAATTCTGGACCATAACTGTAATTGTAAATTTTAAAAAAAATTATTCAGTATACTTTGAGCAGGTATTTATTATGCAGACCACACACACTTCTATATGTGATGGTGTTGCACATGAAGTATTCATAACTGGGAGTGTCTGATGGCTGCAATATGTAAAGTCACTCTGTTGTACATTATATGCAAAAAAAAAAAAGAACATAACCTCTTATATAATAATCTTAAACAACTTTTCCTTCCCTAAAAAAGAAGATACAGGACACTGTCCAGCCTTTAAGCCTCAGAGCTAGTACTTGATTGCACCAAGGCCTCTGCCACTTCCCTTTTTACAGTACCAAGCAGAAAAAACTTGTCAAAACAAGCCAGAACAGGGCATGTGATTAGAGACATACTGTCGCCTAATTTTTCTCCATCCAAATGGCAATCTGAGGACAGCACGGTTTTAGTATTTGCATACTAAACAGATGTTGGTATTAATTATTTGGTGAATCCTGAGAGACATCAGCAGCATACAAAGAAATCAACATATTTACACTGTCAGAAACAGCTCTGAAAGAAAAGACAGTAAACGCAGATTAAATTAATCTGAGAGGTCCATCCACGGTAGGCAAATACAACTGACAATTGGAATGGGGATACCTAACTGAGCAGTATCAAACAATCCATGCTTGCATATAATTTTTTAAAGACCATCATATACACCAGTGTTGGCAGATTTACAAAAGCAGTGCTAGGCCACGAGACTGCGACAACCACCTGGATGATCAAGGAAGAGGAATCAGGGTTCAAAGCTTCTGTCACAGTTTGGGGTTGGATTTCCTGAGGTACCTTTTCCAAGCTGAATCTTTTGCTAAAGCTTCGCTGCAAGGTCCAGCAGACTTCTAATTGAGGCTGTGAGAAGTTTTTCCTGGGTTGGCAATTAAAATCGCATTAATTAAAACCAAGTTCAAAGTTTGAGAAAGAAGAACGAAATAGATATTTGTTTCACGTGATCTACAATAAGGGTTTGTATTTTGCCTCCTCACTGAAGACACTGGTATTTTTTAATTGGTTTGACTGATCATCAGAGAAGTAGCCAAGTTTGGAAATTGTGAGCAAGGCCTACTCTAAAATGTGGAAAACCCCCCAAACATGTGAAACAGTTCCAGATCAAAGGTCCAACTAGCACAGGCAATTCTGACAGTATCCAAAAGTGGATACCAAGGGCACAGGGAAAAGCACACACCATCTCCTTTGCTCCAGCATCCAAACATTTCCTGCTCAGGGGATTTTTTAGTCAGGTATAGTTTCTATACTATTGTATAGTACTGAGTAATTATCTATGGGTTTATTTTCCCCTGAACTGTCCTGAAGCCATGCAAACTTCTGGCATTCCTGGTATCCCTTTTGTGGCTTCCTAAACTCAGATGCATTTAACAGAAAGAATAGTCTTCATCTGGTCTGAGCACAGCTGCAGGATCACTGAGGGGCTCCAATTTTGTATTGGAAGTGGGAATGCTATCCTGCTTCTCCAAATAGCTCACCACTCTACAAACTTCCTTCACTTCCCCAGTTGTTTCCTTTTCCAGACTGAGATTTGCCCGATCAATCATTCTTTAGAAGGCAGCCTCATGTCCCCAGAAAAGTGACTCCCTTTTGATGTGCAAAGAAAGATCAGAGGACCGATCTTCCTGTTCTAAATTCCTCAGAAAAACCAGTCTGGATCATTATATCCTGAACTGCTTGTCTGCCATGAGGCACTGGCTTAACAACCTTTGCTTTTCTATGACTCAAAGCACTCAGTCCTAACACCTGGCCAGGCCATTTCACCCTGCTGAAACCAGGAGGGACTGACTCCCACAGAACTCCCATTTGCACTGGCAGAAATGATTTACAAACCGTCCCTGTTTGCTGTATTGCCAAGCTGTGACAAACATTTTTTTCTACCTCATTGCAGACTGTATTTCTATATTCCAGAGAGCTGAATGTTTCTGCACCAGGACCTTCAGCCATGGAGCACCAGCCACAGCACATTCACACAAGTTTTTCTGCTGCCCTCTGTGCTTCTCCACAGTTGTACTGCCAGTGGAACTCCCTGCTCTGATTTTGCCTCTGTCCACAGCAGACTCAGGCAATGGAGATGAACCCAGAGCTGCTGCTGGGGTTTGGTGGAGAGGGAAGTCACTACACTTGACCCACAGGTCTGCACTCTAAAGTGTGCTGGGACACAGACGCGAGCTGTGTTTGCCTGCTGCCCTCCCCAGTGACAGAACCAATAATGGGGCATTTGGAACAAGGCTATGTATTGACTATAAATATTCCAGGTGATGCAATTTTCTTGAAGTTGCCAAATTCTTGTTCTGAACTCAGAAACGCCATTCTGCATCTGCAACAGGCAGCTCTACATGGAAAAAAAAGCTTCCAGTGGAAAATACCTTGGATTCATTAGAGCATCTGCATGGGAAGGCATTAAAGCATCACGTTCCTCACACGTGGAATTCTACAATTCCAGCTGTTAATTAAATCACTATATTCTCAATTTAAGCTATCTTAGCATAACTGACTCACACTTTTAGTGTGCAAAGAAAGATCAGAGGACAGATTGCCTACTCTAAATTCCTTTGAAAAACTAATTCAAATCATAATATCCTAGACTGCTTCTCTCCTGTGAGGCACTCACCTAACAATCTATTCTTTTACATAAGTCAAAGAGCAATTCAATTTCAAAATCACAGACCTTGAAATTTTACAACCAGCCCAATTATCATTTTAAAAACTGATGATTTAACCATTAAAGTATACCTAATTAGAAGTGTCATATGTGCCTAATTTATATAAATGCTACTTAAATTACAATGAAATGGATTAGTTTTCAAGATAATCATATGTAAAATATAACTTAATAATTTCAAATACTGAAGTTTATCCCTATAACTCTCTCTATTTGTCCTCCTTTCCTGGGATGGAGTATCAGTTGGTCATATTTCACCAATGACAGGGTTGAAGTGTAGTATTAATGGAACCTTAACCCAAAATTTCTGAAACACAGAAATGGGAAGATGCTCTGAAGCATATCTGTCCCAAACAACAGGCACTGCTTATCACCATATCCAATACCTTGTCAATATTGGTTTTCTCAGAGAAACAGAGGGCAAAGAGACACCATTTCCAGGACACACAGCGAGGACAGACTCACAGAAATCTATTAATTTTATTTCCTTTACAGTAAAAGAAGCTGCCTGTTTTTTTCTCTGTATTCAACTGACTACATTGATAGCTTCAGTTTGTAGGTACTGAATGCTAAAATATTCTACATCATTTTGCTGCCTTTAGAATAGCATTTATTACAGATAACATTGAAAAACATTTTATATTTTCATGAACAAAAGTGTTAAGATGCCTTCACAATTACTGTGTAATAACATAGCATTTATTCTGCTCTGGGTGATGAATTTGTTCTTTCATGTAATGAGCTGTCATGATTTTCTTTATTGTTTTTTTTTACTGAGCAAGAAGTTGCAATCAAGTAGGTGCCTAGGCTAGCTTGTCCCCAGAGCAGTATTTGATATGCAAAATACAACTTATTAGTTTTCAATTTGCCACTAGCTTAGTTAAAAGATGCAGTTAAAATTCCTCAGCAGCAGGTAACACTTCAGCATTATAAAACGGTGTTGCAAGTGATGCGTAAAGAAAAAACACAGTGCAAATTCAGCTTCATCAGCTTTCACCCAACTTGCATTTTATATCACTCATGAAAGACAGTAGGAACAATGCAATTTACCTGCAACTCCAACACCAAACTGAAAAGGCCAGGACAGTTTATTGTCAGCACATTTAACTGGTTCCAAGGTGTGCAGGGGCAGCTAATCAAAAGATGAATTTGTGGTACATCGGTTCTTTCTTACTGGACAGTAATTAAGAGGGAGAGGTGAGGATGGTTGCTAAGACAATGAAGATTCAGAAGTGGAGGCATGTCCATTACAACCTGAACAGACAGTATTTAATGTACTGCATGAAATAAAATTCCTGGGAATGAAAATCAGAGGTTCAAAGATTTAATGTGAGAAATCTGAGAGAAAAGAGATTAAGGCAGAGGAAGGGATCATCCAGTGGGTGAACAAACTTGCAGCACTCCAGAACAGGGAGGGAAAATGAAGCTCAGCCTTTAAGCACTCAGAAAGTTTTCTTCTATAAGATGTGGGGGGGTCCATCAATTAAAAATTATAGAACAAAGGGAAGAAAAGATAGCAGAATATACACAAACACAATGACCCTCAAAACCCATGTGAATTCACTCCTGAAATTATTTTGTCAAGATGTTTCTGATGGACGTAAAGTAGTATTACCATACTGGATAAAATACTCTCTGTCATCCTAGAATAGATAAATGCAAACTGGGGGAAAACCAGAAGAGTTTTCATGACAAATGAAGAGGCTATTTAATGAGAACAGATTAAAAGAGCTTGCTGAGAACAGTTGAAAGGAATTTGCCTTGTTTAGCCAAGCAGAAAGCTCAGAATGCTAGAGTTGGTCTCTCAGAATATGATGAAAATGCTAAAACCAAGAGAGCAAGAGGAATTATTGAATCTTGAAATACAATGGCAGTTGGAGAACAAATTTTTAAAACAGACCCCGAAGAATCTTCAATTAGAAATTAATGATAAAGGACCATCACCAAAGTATGGTTTTGATAGAGGATATGGCAGCAAACTTAAAGTGGCTGGGGTTTTGATACAGGGGGTCCTGTCTGGATTTAGTTCTTTCACCTTTAAAGGAAGAGATACAGCTCAGCTGAAGTCCCGAGAATTTTCTTGAAAAAAAAGCATGATTTGATTTTCTTTGATGCTAACAGTTCAATAACCTTCATGAGACAAAACCTTTCTATAATTACGTGGTTTTCTATCCTCAAAACTATTAAAATACCAATAAAAGCACACCAAAACCATCTTTGGTGTAACCAAGCTCATATACCAAGATTTGGCATAACCCATAACCTCTGCCAAGAAGGGGACAGACTGGCATGTTGATCCAGCCATGCTGTTTGGTTTTGCAGAGCAAAATGCTGATTCTCCCCATGCCCAGGTGCTACCAGGAGCAACTTGACAACATCAATGTCCTAAATGTCACAGAATCACAGAATATTCTGAGTTAGAAGGGACCATTGAGTCCAGCTCTTAAGTGAATGGTCTGTACAGGGATCAAGCCCACAACCCTGGCATTATTAGCACCAACTAAGCTGATCTCAGTGGCAGCTATCTTGAGGTCAGTGACTATTCCTAGCATGCAAAATACTTCCAGAGCCTTTGAGATTATGCCCAATACACCTGCTGGTCACAGATATACCCTGACCTGTGGGGCTGACTCCATGTGCAGGTATACAGCACGACTTTTGTTTAAATGATGACACAATAAGACAATGATGGTAAGATGAAATGATGCCAAACGTTCCATAAAGTCAATAGGCTTGAAAGTGGAAAAAATATGACTGGAGTGAATGACTGTAAGGCACAGTAAATACATTCCTTTTATTAGTTGTTTACAGTCGTGGCAATAACATGGGTATGCTATAATGGTGTATGTGTTTATTTGCTGCATGGAAGATGTATTGCCACAAGCTATTTGCAGCTGACAGTCCCAGCAAAACAACATTTGTAATGCAAAATCAGCATGTAAGGGGCTTATCCTCATTAAGTATGCAACAAGGCATGACAACTCAATAAAATCTAGGGATGCTCTCAGCAAATGTCAGATCTGTCTGCCTCTTGACTGATTATGATCTCTACTCTTACATGCTTGTGCACCTGTACTGGGTTATTTTTTTTAATGGTTTCAGTCTCTGACTCATGTTTTGCAGGTGATTTGGTTCAGAGGGTTAGTCCCAGGAAGAGGAGAAAGGACATTCTAAGGACTATTAACTGACTGTTTTATTTCTTCTTTGCCATACTGTGCAAGAGACTTTATTCTGAAGTGCATCAAACTAAATTTCATGCATCAAACTAAACAATTAAATGAACAACACAGATCTTTCCTCTAATACAACAATGTGCTACTTATTAGGTGCTTTCTACCTCACTCTATAATCTCTAGACCTAGGTGAAGAGTGAATTATTTGCACTAAGTGATTCAGTAAGTCGGTGCTGGAACCAGATGGAGGATAAGACAATCATCATTAATAAGTCACAATTACAATCACTACACACCAGATACCTAACAGGAACATTTTACAGTTTGCGCAATGAAGACAGTAGGCCTAAATTCTAAGCTTGCTATGGTGGAAATTCTTGGACAGTCCGACCCTAAAAGGAGTAGTCACATATTTGGAGCACCAGGGACAGAACTGTTCAAAAAAATACTGGTGCTGAATAATTTGCTTGATTTCAGGTCATTCTTCTCATCAGCCACATGATCAGTTTCTGTGATTTATAATAATCTATAGATGTTTTCAGTAGCACTTGTATTGCAGGTCTTACTTTCCATCTGTCTTAAAACTGAGTATCACAACTACAATGCACATTGGGAGAGAGTGTGGAAAGAGAGCAGGGGACACAGATATGGCCTTTCTCCTGAGGGTTTCCCAGCACAGTTACCCTTGGGTTTCCAAATAAAAGCACAGATGACCTCTGACCTGACCAGACTCCATTCTTATTACTGCATCTATTTTTCTGAGGGAAATTTAAGTTAAAACTAATTTCTCACAGAGTAAATCGGCTTTTTCATTTTGTATATCCCATTTTCATTGAACTTTTCTGCCTTGCCTAAGCTCTGCCTTAAGCTCATCATTACTCATAACTTCAGCTATTTAACCTTTCATTTGCTTCCTAAGGACATAAAAACTTAGCACTGGAAGTTGTGGCTTTGCTATAAAAGCCTGACACCTGAAATTTGAGGAAGTATTGTCGTATATTCCTACACATGGAAAATCTGGCAGAGGACAACAGACACTTGGCAATCTTCCCTCTAATCCGCTCACTGAGGAGTAAAGCAGCATGCTTAGCCTTGGAGCCATCAAATTGGTGATGGCCATTCCTTCATGTTTAGAGTCCCTAAATAACTCCAGGCAGCAAAAAGCTCCAATAAAATGGATGTCCTCACAAGGATAAATTGTCCCAAGCAATTTCCAGACATACATATAAGGCTTTCAACTGCTTAGATCAAAAAAGAAAAAAATACTAAAGAATGGATTCAATGATATGGTAGAGCTCTCTTGATCCCAGGGTCTTTATTCACTGGACAAGAATAACAAGAACCAATTTATTGGCAAAAATCCCACTTCACAGTACTATTGGAAGGGGCTTGAAGGAATAGCAGAAATATCTTGTTAGAAACTATTAGACCAGATATATTCTCCAGCTGATCCTGGAGACTGTCCAGAAGAAGGGCTCTGACAACAAATATCTGATTCTAGAAATCAGATGCACAACGTTCATCACATAAAACAGCCAGCATGTGCTTGGAGTGATAAAACATGGAATTAGTTTTAACTACTACTTCACAATTTTTGGTCCCTGAATAGCTGATGGAATCATCTTTGAATAATCACGTTATACAAGTCATTTAGAATGGAAGATTTTGCTGAAAAACTACAAGCCTTCCAAAGCTGACCAAGATATTTTAATTTTACTTAGACACACTTGTGAGATTGAAGGGAGCAGTCTCATGCCTTGTTGTTAATTATTTTTATTATGTACCATATACTTTAGAGCATTTTCTGATTGACTTTTCTTTATAAGAGATGTAGTTCATAGAACACAGGTTTTTTTTTAATCTCACTGCAATTCCCTTTTAATTATTAGCACTGGGAACTCTATGTAATATCCTGGCATTTATTATTTTTCATTTTTGTATGGGAAATTAAATTGTATATGAGATCACATAAAAGCAAATGTGAATTTTAGAAATAAGAGTGCTGCAATGACATGACTACACACAAAGTTGCATGTAGTTAATTAGGTAACTGGAACTATCTTACTGATTTAGACGTGCACTGGAATATGCCTCTTCCATGGCACAACCTAATTATCAGTGGCAATACAAAGTGGAGGAGAAAGGAAAGAAAAGGTTGTTTCCTTTTGACTTAGGTTTTGATTGCAGGTTTTTTTCCTTAAAAGCTAAGACAATGCTTCCTTCTTACCTTACTAAGGATAAAACAGTTTTAAGAGCTTACAATGGATGTTAAATACCAAAATTCTCCAGAAAACTGAGTCAGGAATCAATCTGTGTTACTCTATTCAAGCAAAGAACAGAGTGTGAAGGATTGAACACATGAGTTACACCCTATTTTAAATAAATTTGATATTTTTATTGTCATATCTTTCAATTAAAATGGTACCTTTCCATAAGGAATTAGATGTACTAGCAATTTGGCTTGTGATCTTATTTCTTACCCTCTTTCTTCTGCTTTTGCTATCAGCTGCTGTACTGATAAGTATTACACTTATAAAATTATATGACATGGATCCTACCATTCCATTCCTTCAGCGGAACAGAACCTGAGCCAGCCCTCTCACGGCCAAAAGTAAGAAGAAATGGCTTTCACATTAAATTCATTAAACTGGTGTGACAAGCACCTATTTAACCAACTGTGGTGGCTGGCTGCAGTGGAGAAGCTTTTAGAATAGATAAGCTGGATGAGTTATATTTTTAATAGACTGCTGCACGGCTAAAATGATCTGTAACACAGAATTGGGGAAATTCTATACTCCACTGCATTGGCACTAATTTGAAAGGCCCTCCTAGCTAACACTCCAGATTTGTGTCTCTGAATATGTGTGAATGCTGACACACGAAAATGAGTTCAGGTTAGGTTCATTTTTGCATAAGGGCTCCTAGCAGGGCTTCATCCCATGGAGAAGAGACCCATGAGCAGCCCCACACCAGGGCTGCTCTCAAACAGCCATTATCTATGGCTCCCACATTAAAAAGACTGGCAAGGATCACAAATTGGGACTAAAAGCATTTCAGTCACACTTCCTGGCTTTTAAAATTGCAGTTAAGAAAATGCCAGTGGGATGGCATTTCCATGTATGAGAGTCTTATCCAGGCTCTCCTCACCCTGGAGGGTCAAAATGCACGGCTGGTCTTACCTTTTCGTGGGCTAGGACACAGCTTCACTCTGCCACCTGAATAAGAGATAAGGTTTGAAAGGCTCTTGCTGTTTGCCACACCAAACCACTCATTTTTGGCTGTATGGAACAGCTGAGATAATCTGCAATAATTTCACTATTTTTCAGCTTCACTGCAACACAAGGTGTGAAATGACCCATGTTAAAAAAAAACAAACCCTAAACAACAAAAATCCACCCACACATAAAAAAATGTCAAACCGTCAAACAACACATTGTTTTTAACTTTTACCTGCCACTTCACCAGCTGTTAAATTGTAACATACACACCCCACTGCCCAGCAGTCTCAAGAGTTTTAACCTGAACCAGAAAGATGCCTGTCCTTTACATAAAAGACAATAAGCAAGAATGTTTCACGGAAACTGCCTAAAAACCCATTAGCTGCCTTCTCTTCTACTTTTGCAGCAGCTAATTACTTGCACAGTCAATAGTCCTCACAACTACGTTAGCACCCTGTTTACAGAGTCACTAATTGAGGAGAAGGCAGCGAGCAATCAGCCGTTCTGTAAAACTACATTTATGGGGGAGCAGCAAGGGACTAGCAGCACTCCCAGGGATACCTGCACACTCCCCCAGTCCCAGAGCAGACAGCTGGGGCTACAAAGGGGGCAAGTGAAGCTTGGGTCACCAAACTTCAGCTTTGACCTTGATCCTGCATGAATGAATTTGATGTTCTGCTCTCAACACTTGCATTCTTTAGGGAATCTCCAACTAAAACATTTGAAATCTGCAGAGGAACTCAAGCCAGAATGACAGACAGGTATTAAAACATGAACACACTAATTTCTGCATTTGCTAAAGTTATGGATTAAGTGATTTGATACAGTGGATAAAACAATCCTTACATTTCCCAAAGACCTAGGAAGAGTTTGCATTGAAATATATCTGTGGAGCACTAACTTCTACTGATGCTTGAGAAAGACGCTGAGATCAACAAATCCTCATGATACTTTTTCATGACTTCACAGTGAGTACTGATACTCCCAGATGTGCCAGGAATAAGCATCAAGTCAAGACACTTAAAGTTTATAGTTTTATCTTGAGCTGCACGAAAAGACAACTTCTGATACAGAGAATATATGTCACTGGAAAGACAAAGTGTAAATCTGCTTTGCCGGTTTTTAAGAATCTTTTCATAGCCTGTGGAATTCTAGCCATTGGAGAAGTCCAGGTGCTCATTTTAAGTCACTGCAGCCAGACATCCCTTACTTTGAGCTTCAAAAACTGTTATGGCCACAGACCTGCTGTGATTGCTTGCTTGAGGGTGCACTATCCAAGCAGGAGCCTCAAACAGTGCACAAATCCCCATTATTCTGTTTGCCTGCATGTCAGCAAGAGAGAAGCAGGAGATGACACCACGTTACTCAGGAGAAATGGCTTCTGTAATGATCAGCAGTATTGCTGGGAGTGCCTAGGGATGCTTGAAAGGGAGAAAAAAAGGAAAAGAAAACTGCAGTGTAGAGACCATCATCCCACACGGGTCAAAGGAAACAATACTGAACTGATTGAAATCTTCCAACACAGTGACACAGTCTCATGGGACACAGAAACATAAGAGGAGTCTGATGGAAAAAACCCAGCAGAATAGGAAAGGGTGGAGATGAGGAAAACCTAAAGTCCACAGGGAGTTGATCAGGGGAATGAAAGAGAGAACCAAGACCTCAGGCTGTTGCACATTTTTGAGAGATAAAGAAAAAAAAAAAAAACAGTGATGTGCAAGGGGTTCAGTGAGATGCAGAAACAGAGCCAAGAAAGCAGAGAAATACAGGTGTGAAAGACAGAGCATGGGTTTGTGTGAGAAATGGGAAGGGGGGGGGGAAACAAGGAGAAATAAAAAAAGAAAGCCAAAGACTCTCAAAGGATTAAGGAGGCATTATTAAAACATAAGGTGGCAGGAAGGGGGAAATAAGGAAAAGCCCTACTAAATCATCCAGAACAACAACAGAAGAGGTGCAGCTATCACAAACAAACTGTGCTGGGAAGAAGCAAGGTGGCTCTCTAGTTTGCTGTATCAGATTTTCTACTTTTTGCTCAAACTGTAACCACCTTACATAATTTCTCAACTCTTTCTGCTTGAAAATAAGCTTTTAAAGTAAATACATGCTTATAATTCAACTTGAGAAACTCACTTTTTAAAGTACCATAAATTATTTCCATAGAATATTTCGGTATTTTGCCAAATGAAATACTGTTTCTACAGCAATCCATAGGCAGAATTTAAGAGTCATTGCAGACACTTAGCTGTGCTGTATGGAGCATTGCCTGCACTTTCAGTGCTGGAGGAGAAGGGACATCTCTGCGGCTGCCAGTACTGGTGCTACAGTAAATTATGCTGGCTCACATGTGACTCTAAGGCCAGGCTTTGCTGAAAGAAATTAATGATAAACAGCAGTTTTCAATTCTCACCTTAGCCTGTGAGAAAGAATACATGAATTGCCAGTAAGCCAGCAAAGAAGGAAGTGAGAACAAGGAGGTGATGCCACAGCTACAAAAAGCTCAAAATGAAGAAATCATAAAAAATTTCGTGAATTGAGGATTCATATTGGAAGATGCCAAAATTTAAAGAGAAGAAGCAGAGAGGGAGAGGATAAAAGCTGTAGGAGAAGAATTAGCCCCTTCCAGGACCCCACAGGTTCCACTGGCCCTTGCCACTGGGTGGAAGACTGTGGCCAGCAGGGACTCACCTGATGATGGCATCTAAAGTGTGATCATATTTAATGCCCTGCTGAACAACCTGTCTGATTCAGGCCACAGATCTGTGCTGTAGATTAATAGTTGTGTGTTCAAAGTTTTTGTGTCCATATGACCTTGCTCTGAATTGTCCAAGCCTGGTAGAAGATTCCCTAATAGAGTGAGATGAAGATTTGAGGGCTAACTTATGGGAGCCATGCACCAATCTGTGCTTTACTCGATTTTTTTTTATTATTTTAAAAACATAGCTTTTTTTTTTTTTGTATGATAGGTGAAAACTTGATGTTTTAAAATTCAATTGAATATTGTTTAAAAGATCCCTTTGTAGCTGACAATAAAAACTAAACTTGGACAAGAGAAATTGTGTCCGAAACTTTAAGGAATAAAGGCTTATTTCTCTTTTAAACTTTTTCCTTATGTTTAGCTGAAAATATTCAGCAGACAGAGCAAATTTTTAAATAACTAGTCCTTGAATTGAAGATCATTGCTGTATTCCCATATGTATGCACCCTTCCTTACACACCAGTGCAATTTAATTCTCCTTCCTTTCAGCACCTATTCTATATCCAACCTATGCCTGTCATAGCCTAGCAATCTAAAGACATTTTAATTCCCAGATGGACCCAGTAGGGCAACAGATTTTGTTGCCTCCTGTTCTCCTGTGCAATCACATAAATGGTAGCTGGAGCCCAAGAAACATAACTGCCAACTGCACACTTGGCTGTGGAATTCCAAGAAGCACTTACACATTTGGTAAATAGCTCAAGTTTGAAGAAAAAAGCTAGAATAGAATTCCCTCCCTGGAGATTTTGGCCTTATGCTTGTATAAGGATAGGCAGAAAATGTTTCAGCACTATTTTGTAGTAATAAAATACAATAAAACCATTTTGCTTTTCACTTAAATATTTACATGTATGAATAGTGCCTGAGAAGCTTTTTGAATTTTTATCAGGAATGCAACACTTACAACATACAACATCATTGAGCTGGATGTGCTTTCGTAATCCATGAGCAAACCAAGTTATGAGGCTGCAAATAAGGATCTTCTTAAAGCCCTTGCCAGTGCTTTTCTTACTAAGCAGAGAATTGTGCACTCAGAAAGAGGGAAGAGCAGAAAAGAGCAATGTGTACTGTGTTGGGTTTTCAAAGAAAAAGTTTGAAATCTACAGAGGTCACAAACTTAAATAAATATCAAAATAAAGGAGATTTTTAAAAGTTCCAAGTGGTCAAGGAGTTAAAGTGCATCGCGACAGATGTCTTTTGGTCCCACAACTCACACAAAAGCATGCTCATAAATACTAGGTGGAAGGCCAATAGTCTGCCAGCATTACACTCACCCTTCTTTGTAATATGTTTCTCAGGTACTCTGAAAGCTTTTTGAGCTATTGTCCTTTTTAAATTTTTTTCCCTTTTCCATTTTTATAATCCACCCTCAGACCAGACCATGAAATATTTTGGTTTTACATTTTTACAGCCTCCTTGTAATAAGGTATTATTGAACTTAATCCCCAAACCTGGCTGCCCAAACAACATCATTGAAGAACAGTTGGAGTGAGATAACCTGGCCCAACACAAAGAGGTGTAACAGTACCGGGATTATGTTGCCCAGCACCTTTTTAAAAAGTGGAGGTACAATATGGCAAAGACTGATACTCTGCCCATGAAAGTTTTGGGAGGATTTCAAATGGAAACATGGCCACAAGTGTGTAACTTCACTGTGCTCACTGGCACATTGTTAGGTAAGAAATAGAACTGCTGAGAAGAAGTGGATTGCTCCATCTCTGACAACAGTGACCTCAATAGGAGAGACTGGCTTTAGCAAACTAGAGGAAATCTGAACCTATTCATACTCTAAGAACTTTTCATTCTTGGTTAATCTATCAGTTACACTACAGAACCATAAAAATGAGTGACAGAAACTCGTGATTCCCATTAACTGAGATCTTGAACTGAAGCTGATAGGAGAACTGAGAAAAAACCAGCAAATTAGAAGGAAAAGCCAATGAAGAACTCCAAGAAATATCCATGAATGCAGCAAGTCACTGAAACAGGTTCAAGCAAGAATTTCATACTTATATATCTAAGCAATAGGAAACTGAGCTGCTGAAATGAAAGATGAGGAAAAAAGATACCAGTTTATTTTAATCTTACAAGTTAGTGGCACTGACTTTGAGCAATTTCTATTTTAAAAGCTAAGTGAGGAACACCGATTCACTTATCAGATGAAGACTAAGTTATCAGTTACAGAAATTTATAGAATTTTACACACTCCTAAAAATAATACATCTCTTGGAAATTATCTGCTTCATATGAACAACCAAGAACAAGAAGATTTAATAGATTTCATTATGCTGAGGCAAACATGTTGTTTGAAATAATTTGTGGAATTACTCTCCAAGGCCAGATGGCAAAGGGGATCACAGACTCCTAACTGAAAAAGAGCCCCAGACAGCTTAAACTTATAGAAAGCTATTAAAATGTGAAAAAGACAGAATGAATCTGGAGCAGATTGACAGTTTTGAAAATGAAACAACAGAATGTAACATTAGTCTGGGTTAGGAGGGAAAAAATTAAGAAGAAATCTGCATAATTAAACCAGACTAAATTTGAGGCAAGACCAATAGAAACAGATGAAGACCAAAGCAATGTCCTGTCTTCAGAAACTTCCTGTAGCTCAAGCAGCAACTCAGTTTTGCCAAAACCTACAGGAGAAGTAGTACTTTTTATAGAGTAAAGGATTTATGCCTGCTCTGTGCAGTGAAAAGGACTTTCTTCCATTGGCTCTGAAGCCTGTTGTGATATTTCTGCTCCCTGCTCCTAACAGTTTCCAAACCTTTGGATTCATTGCAGATGTGCTCCTCTCTCTCCTACTTTAACTCCTAGTCTGGAAAAACCTCTCCTGGCTGAGCTTTTCCTTTGCTGAAAGCAACTGAGCACTCCCTGCAGAAGGTCTGCACGACCCAGTGTGGCAGCCAGAACCAGGCTAACAGTTGGCTTCCTCCTTGGCTGTGCAGTCACACATTTAAAAAAAAATAACAGACTGTAGCACACAGCAGATAGTGAGCAAGAAGAACATGTGCACCATCCATGAGAATAACAAAAAGGGTAAGAGCCAGGTCCCCAAGGAGTTAACATATCTTATAGAAGTAATTATTTTTTCTGATATGTGTATGGAGTCAGTACTGAGAACAAGGATTATGACTAGAGCGCGATACTGTGCTTTAAAACACAGTTGAAGAAACTTCAGCTTGAAGAGCCCCAAAAGAATGCAGGTTTGTTTTTATATCCTAGAAAATGAGGTAAATATTGGTTCCAAATTACCAGTTCCAATCTCTATTGCAACTTTATTAGATAATAGTTATTGAACATTTAATTTCAGAAATAAAATCCTCTCTTTGCAAGATGCCATGTGCCAGTTAAGAGACTGTCAGACAATATCATAATTTGCCTGTTAAGATTGTAAAACATTAGCAAGAGAACACGATTTTTAGTTTATCTTAAGTTCATGGCATCCACAGTGCTCCAGCCTATGGAAAATAGTGGTCAAAATTGGTTTAAAAACTTGTTGATTTTCACTTAAAAACAATGACGAATGTCTACGCAACTTGGCTATAAATGAGAACATCACTGTCAGAACCAGAACTGTCAGATGTGAAAAGTTGTTTAATAGCAAATTTAGAATTTTGAACTCAGTAATTGGGTGTTTTGCTCAACTATAAGGCAACTGAGGCAAACACAGCAGTCTTGAAATGTCTTTAAATTCCTTACAAAAGTCAAACCCACATCTTGATACACCAGCCTTACAGCCTGTGATAATTTATCTCCAATTGCAGAAAAAGGGGTGTAACAGATACATTACCATAGCTGTTTTATTGACATGACTGTTAATCAAAGACATCCCTGTAAAATAAAGAGATATCTTTTTTTTCCACTTTTGAGAAATAAAAACCTGAGAAATATTCTGAACTTCCAAGGTCCAATACAAAACAGAGGTTGAAAAGCAAGTACATTGGAAAATACCAAGGGAATGAAGCAATGCAGGAGGAACTTGAAAAGCCTGACAGCTTTTGATACATGTGTGTATTGTCAGGGGGCTGATTTTTTTTTCCTCCCATGAGGAAGAGAGAATTACTGGCCTTTCAGGAAGCCTGCAATCTCCCTTGCACAGTCTAGTTCAAACCAGTTGCTATGGAGTAGTGCTGTTGTAAAGGGAAGACAGAACTCCCCATTCCCACATACTTTCCTTTTAGGGGTTGTTATCCTCCTTGTTGTGTGAAAGGCTCAATCTCTCACTAATAGCTCCACATTTACACTGTGATGACTGAAGAAGGCACTACACCTTCCAGCCAGAGAAATAAAAATACCTTTGTGCAGGACAGCACTAATAAAACCAGATTTCCCTCAAGGCAGAATGGAGGGTGACTTTAACCTCCTCAGAATATAAAGAGTAATAGAAATATTTATATTTTCATATAAATAAAACATCTGAACACTCTATACTGCTCCTGGTTTTAGTAACTAACCTTTTGATTGCCTGAGTTGTTCTTGACCATAAATGAGTAATTTACTTCAGGTTGACAGTCTTAGTCAATTTAGAGGTAAAATTTATTTACTTGGATTTATGTTTTAAGCAGATTTTTGAGTGTTGCCATAGCTAATGATGAGCAACACTCTGGAAGAGTGATAACACTCCTGTACCAGGATTTTCACTGAACTGTAGCAAAAGTGATCAGGATGAGGTAGGTATGAGGTGTGCATCCTTCTGGGATTTAGCGGAAGCTGCCCACTGCTGAATGGCAGTTCTTACGGTCACAGCTCTCTACAAAAATAACTATGGCTGAACAAGAGTTCATTCTCAAGTAAAGGGCAATAAACATGCTGAAAATTATTCTTCAGATTTGGGATTTATCTATACAGTATGAATACAAATAAAGCTGGGTTTTTTCCAGATCTTTCTTAATGCACCTATAATCTGGGGACTTTTAACAATGGGTTTCCAAAATTTTAGAACTTATTTTCACATTTATATTAAATCTTCCTCAGTAGGTGATAATGGTTTGGCTACACAGTACAGTATTAATTTTAGTTTTTAACAGCTTCCTAGTTTTAGAAGATTTACAGTTCCCTTTTCTTTCTTTGCAAGCACCTTTTCTCCTGTCTTTCAAATAGTTCTTTATTGTTTTGAAGTCTGGTCTTTCTGCTCCTTCTCTCCCATTTCCTCCTCATTTTTAAAATTTGTTTTTTAATAGTGACAACGAGGTTAACATTTAATTAGGGTTTCAAAGAGAGAAAAGAATCCCAATGACTTGACTTGAACTTAGCCAAAACCTACTCATTTGCTCAAAAGTATTACAGGAAAGCAACCCTTTTAAAGTAAATCAGGGTCTTCTGAACGGAGGAGTGGAGGGAACCAGTGTTACTTTCCTTTAGGACTCCTAATGTAACCTCTTGAAATGTTTACTATAATTTCAGTTTCCATAGGCAACTAATTCTTCAGGAATGTCAACCAAATCATACATCTGAAATTATCACCAGAGCTTCTTGATTCACGTAAATTACTCCAAAATCACACAAAAGAATAGTTTATTAATTTAAGAGTAATTTCTGCCACAGATTGTCAGCAAAAGCTGAAACACGAAATTGAAATGTTTTCTCCTTAAGCCTTTAAGCATTTTTAGTATGTGACATGAAAATGTACGTCAACAGATGTACATTTGGTACAGGAGCAAACCTCCTGGTGCTGCACCTGGCCCAGGTCTCCAGACTTGGTTACACATGGAGTCTGCCAGTACTCCACCACATCCTATTTCCAATAGTTTATTACAACTTAAATACCCATTCTATACCCCCAGCACCAGCCAGAAAACATTCCTAGTATCCTTGATAACTGACCCCTGGGAAAAGCATGGCTCATGTAAGAGCTTTGTTTCAGAGCTTTTGTGTCCCAGCTTCCATTATTTCACTGCCGGTATTGTCATCATCACTAAGAGATAGAGACCTTTTTAAAACAATCTGAATGACCTCTGTCTCCAATTCTTCTTTAGAACACAATGTATTAATCTCATTTTTTAACATCTTTTCAGTTTTTAGCTAAGTATTCATTTAAATTGTGTGTACTGTCTGGAATTAAATTAAAGAGAGAAAAGGGCATTTAGAGATGATTGAAAATGTACCTCTCAAGCTGTTTCTTTTTCTATTTCCCAGCTAATCTTGCTGAAAAGGTGCTTAGAAGATCTTATTTTATAGGCAAACACTATTTTTTCTATTTCAGTACAGTTCTTTGTGTGTCTATCATGCTACACTTGGAAAGCTTGAGGAAATTCAGAGCTGCACTTAAACGCAGGTGATCTGGGTGTGCAATGGACAGAATTTTCTGTATTTTTATTTGTATTTTTCTAATTGTTCTATAGCAGGTGCAGATTGTACTGTAGCAGTGGCTGCAGTTAACAAAGCAGCTTTTCCTGTGGAGAACATGAGCAGGATTCCTAAGGGGGAAAGCCAAGCCAGTGTTCCAGTCCCTGGTGGGATCAGGAGAACAGACCAGGCAGGACCTCAAACTACTTATTAGGAGACCCTCAGAATGAAACTGATGTGACTCAATATCTGTGCATTGCAGGGATTGTTATTCTGGAATTAACCTAATCTAAACTAGGGCTGTCTATGGGGCCTGGCACAACCACTGAGTTTGGTTGGAAGTCCAAAGCTGGCTGTGTTTCTCAGTAATTTTCTAATCCTTCTCTACTATATCCTTGCTTTTCCACCTGCAAACAAGACCTAATCTTCTGGACATGTATGTCATGAAGCTGCTCCCCCAGAGACCTCATCTTTGCTCCAGAATTACTTGGGAGCTTTACACTTTTGCAGCATTGTTGAACAAAATATTAGCATCAGGACAGGCTGGGTGCAGGACAGCATTGGAACAAAGTCAGTGTAGTAAATAGGACTAAAAGGAGAGATTTAATTTGCCTACAGATGTAAAGCACTATTTCTGCTGTAGTGAGGCAGCAAAGCAAGCAGTACTCCCGAGGCACCACTCCATGACACGTTTGGAAAGCTTTTGCTGAAATATCCTACACCATCAAAGTTAAAATATTTTCACTCCCATAAATCTCTTCACAAAAGTTAATACCAATAAGGCTTGCTTGACTTGCAGCAATCCAGGATGACACATCATGCCCTAGATCAGGCAAGAATTTCAACATCTCCCAGAGCTCAAGTCAAAATCTAAGTCTCCAGGTTATAATCACACATACCATGACTTCTATTCTTCCTGAGCACTGTTCTTCACCTGGAAATACTGTCAGCTTCAGCAGGCTCTAGAGATAAGCCAGTTCTATCGAGTAGGGACTGACATCTCAGGAATACCCTAATTATAACAAGGTTTTGCATGTTATATTCAAGAGACATTTTTGTATAATCATTTACTAGTTAAGACAATAAGGAATATAATTAATAGCTATATGGCAAGATTTCTGCAATTTGTAATTCCCTAATTGCTATTTTGGATTTCTAACTGAACATCAAAATGTCATAATCTAGTGCCACCAAACACAGAACACTTAAAATGTCAGTGAGCAAAGAAAATGACTTCAGAGAATGGGGTTCAAGAAGTACAGATCGGTGTTTTAAAATGTACAGTTCCTGATGGCATGAATTACATTATGCAGAAACAGCTCTTCTCAGTGCTGTATACTCAAGATTAGAGACTGCAAAATGCCCTTTTCAGAATCACAGCTCTCCACTTCCCCTGCTGAGATGTCAGATAGACTTGGGCTAAATTTGACAGCAAGTGTTCCAGGTCCCGTCTGTCAGGTTCTCCCATGTTTAATGAGCAGCACGCTAATGAAAATACCATGTAAACAATGAAACAGCACATCAAAGAGGTGTAAATGAACTTGCTTCTGTAGGATTTTCAGTCAGAGCAGGGTTTGGGACTTCTAGGCAGGCCTGCAAAGCCCTGCTGTGTCCCTAGAACATAATTGGCTCCTGAGAGCAATGCATATATGAGGCACAGTAAAGCAGTTTAGGAAGGTCTTTCAATAAACTTTCTATAAATGCAACTCATTCATTTTAATATGAAGCCTGTGGTTCCAGTGGGTGGGCTGTAAGAAAGAGCTGTCTAAAGCCTTGCTCACTTGGTTTCCTGTAAGTAACGCCATCACTGCTGGTAGGGCACTCAAGTGCTTTGGACTAAAGAACTCACAAAGACCATCAAATATTCTTTTGTGCATGGATGTATAGCTGTCTCCTAAATCTCCATTCTCCAAAATCACCACTCAGAAGGATAGGTGCAGCACAAAGGCTCCCAAGCAGCGAAGAAGGGACCCCCACACCTCTTGCAGAGATTATATTTTCAAGAATGCTGACAGGTTGATCAGCTCCTAGAATGCCTGGGCCACCCTTCCAGGCTTCAGTGACTTAGTGCACCTAATGAGTTATGGATTTTAAGTTATTTTGCAGCTTTACAGTGGCTGGCTTAGTCCATGGCTTCCCAGTTGAGGCTACAATCAACACAAAATAATGGCAATTTGTGATCCAGGCAGGCAGTGCTCATTTGTGCTCCCCCCAGCACCCATGCATGCGCTGTACCAGGGAGCCTTCACAGGTACCACTGTTTATATCCAGGGCCTCAAGTCACACTCTTTATTGTGCTGAAGTAGGTTTTAATTGACACTACTACAGCACAAATCACTTTTCCATTACTATAGCTATTTATATTAGTCCAGGAGAGAGATCACTGAGTTTGCTTTATGATATGTACAGTGTAGTGCATGATTTCACTGCTGAGGAGGCTCACCATACAGTTCAGTAAGTTGTCCTCTAGATTACTAAGGAATAGGCCAATGCAGTGCCCAGATTAACTGCCTAAAAAATAGTGTTCAAATAGGAGCTACAAGGAAAAACAAAAGGACATTTACTTTGGGAAAACAAAAGAAAAAAGAGTAAACACCACAGATTTATTTCTAGCTAATGTCTTTAGTTAAATTAGCATTGACATTAGAACCATGGATAAATAGCAAAAAGATTTAAGCTCTGGAATGACAGATCAGTCAATCAAAATTAACTGAAAAGAAAACAAAACTTTCTTAGTAAATAAACACATCACCTAGGAGAGTATGCTACCACTTCAAAGATTACAGATGTTTCTAGCAAGACAATTAGCCCAGCTGTTTTTCTGTTCAGATCACTGCCTTTTCTATGACTGTAAACACTGCAAGTGGTCAGAGAGGAATCCCAGGGCACCTGCTCTGCAGCTATTTTTGCATTGTTTCAGCCTCATCCATAAGAAGGAAAATTGGTCTCATCATAGTCCTTTTCTGTTTGAAAGGATCGTCTTTCACTGTGGGGAAAAATCTCTCTTGTTGAATAAGAGCATCCATCATAGTTTAAACAGAATTTCAGGAATGACAGGTACCTTATTTAGATAAGGTGACACATTACTGCTTCCTCTTTCTTCCTTTTTCTTATACAGTAAGATCTATATGGAGAGTAAATTACTCTATCACACCAAGTAAGTATCAAAGTCAAGCTCCATTTTCTGAGTTTCCTATTCCACATCCCCTTGAATTGCTCATCTAGCTGTTTGAAGGACATCTGAAGTGGATTTCTGGTTCCACTGCTCTCAGTATCAAATATTTCTGTTGGCTATGCTGAGTGATAAAGCTTACTGAAATCCTTTTTCCTAGGAGAAGGTTACTGGCAGGAACTGGATTGCTACTGAATTGCTGTTACTGCCTGTTAAGAATGGAGACTTCAAAAAAAATGAAACAGCTATAAATATCACCAATTTAAAATACTTTTTACACGCCTTCCAGATTGCTTTAAATTGTTTTCTTTAAAACTGAAAAAGATGAATGCACTGAACAGAAATTAAAGCATTTAGATTACTTTGAAGCCCTTACTGGCATGACCAGTGCACTGTGAGGCAAAGGCCACCCCAGCCACGGGATTTAGCCCCAAAGTAGGGCAGTGCAGCACCAGCTGCAGAACCTCCTTCTTCTCAAACCTGACACCTGTTTGTCATCTCTCTACTTTTACAGCTGTTTTGGAGGTGAAACTTCTGAACACAACCTAGATGGGCAATACTGGAAATCACAGAAGGAGAGGCTTTCACTGACTGCAGGAACACAAACTGTTAAATGGGGCCAATGATATGGCCATCCTTTTCCCATCCTTTTGTATGGGAAAGCTGAGAATTACCTGGATCCTGATGGGAAAGGCCTGACCTGACAGGTTTCACAGACAATGTTTGACATCCCCTGGGTAACTTGGCTCCTATTTGCTACAATGGGTACTACTAAAGTGTGACTTGGAAATGGAAACAGGAAAAGCGTAGTGAAATGAACTTTACCAGGAAATGGACTCAGCATTATATGCAATGAAATATCTGAACAGTTACACTCATTGTCCCTCTATAAAAGTCAAAGTTATTACCCTATGAAAAGGGTGGACTGAAACAGAAATACATCTGTTCCATAAAGCTTTGATGAAAGACTCACTCATGATCCCTGGAGGTGATTTATGGAGGATACATGGGGATGGGGACAAGACTGAGAGTTAAACACTACCTCAAACAAGGATTTAGCTGCAGACTGAGCACACCTGAAGTAAGTGCCATGCCAGCTTAGAGAAGTAACACACTGATGTAAAGCCCCTTGGCCCCTATTATTGGAGTCCACTGCACCTTCTCATCTGGCTTATCTTCAGCAAACCTATAGGAAAGCCTTAAGAGCTATGACAAACACCTCTCAATGGTCCTTGGGTGCTTTCCACAAAAATTTTTCATACATCCTGTAGGAACAATTCCTTTCATCCAAGAACAATTTACTCACAGAACAAAAATCAATTTTTATCAGTACTTTGCAAAGGGGCACATGGACTGGAAAGGAGATAATACAGATACATGGCAGATTCAGGGAAGCAGAGGTAGGAGAAACATTTAGATGAAAAATAAAGGCTTTGCATCTCATTGGCAGTGCCTAAAGTACAAAGGCAGGGAGCACAGTCACACTGAATGCACATGCCATTATGGAAAAGGAGCAGACACTCATCATGTGCAGGATGGAAAGCACATGGATCCAAAATGCTGGATTGACAGAGAGCCCAAGTCAGCAAGTTTCAGAGAAGGAAAGATGTGGTACCCGAGTCACAATTTCAGCTGTGGAATGAATCATGACCTGCAATAAAGAATCTGATGGACTGAGTGAGCTTGCAAGAGCTCAGGGAGGGAGCAGAGGTAGGCATCTGTTTTGTTGGTTTTCCAGCTGCCAAAATGATTTTCTCATATGCCTGTTGTGATCATCTTGAATCCATGTCCTTGCAAGGATGACCAACATGTATGTGAATGTCTAAGGCCTGGGGATGGAAACATTAGAAGCTGTATTTAAATAGAAGGAAATAAGCAAAATATGGGCCTCTGTACCTTTTGCAAGCATATGCATACATTTTTTTCTGCTTATATGTGCACTGCAGGCTTTACTGGAATGGGTCCTAAACCAGCCTAAATTGTCTTGTCATGGTTTAGTTTCGGCCTCAGAAAGTAGGAAATGAATAATGCAGGACATGTCAGGAGCTCCCTGAGCCTTTGGCCACAGCAGGATGCACTGGGTGGAATTGGGAACATTTGGCAGCGGGGGGAACCAGAAGTGACTTGATAGCAAAGGAAAGAAGGATATCAATGGATACAGAAGTACAAATTTTCTCAGGAAGCCTTTAGCATGTCAATTATAGCTGACAATTAACACCCCTACTCAGCCAGCCAACCTACAGGGATTTCACAAGCTGCCCCCATTTGTGGCAGGATAAAAGGAAGAGACAAATAAAGGAATAGGCAGTGAATTATTTTTGCACCCATTGCTGTTGGACTTTTGCACAGTTCATCATCAATCTTAACAGAGAAAGAGAGGTTGCTGTAAGAATCCTAATTCCAACAAATGTTTTAAATTATTTACTAAAATAATTTTAATTCATGTTCATCATGCTTCCTGGCTGGAAAGGTATGAGGGCTGTCCTCACAACAACTCAAAAATGAAGTCTAAGACTTTTCTATAAATGACATTTCTATAAATCCAGCTCAAGAGCAGAGAGAGGTAATAAACAGTTAAGGAGTCTGGCTCACAGGGCTTCTTCTGTGTTTCATTCCCCAAAAATACTCACCATTAAAATGTTTTAGCTGAGATTTTCAAAGCAGTGTGGGCAAATTCTCTGCACATCTCACATTAATTAACAGCAAGTGTGTGGGTAATTCCCTGTAGTACTTTGATAATGTCAGCTTTTTTTTTTATACCCATTTAGCATATCCACGTGGAATAGGATGGAGGAAATGTGTACAGTGGTTCCAAACTGCACCTCAATAAAAATTGCCATTTTGTTCTGACCTTATGAGCCTCTGATCTGTTCCAACAGAGGGAATCTGAGCATCTATTTTGGGCAGACCCAAAACCAGGAAATAAATGTTCTCCATTATCATGGTGATCTGAGCCTAGTCAAGTATCTCATAAAAATATTTTTCTATTTAGAGGGCTAGGGGGAAGGTGAGGGGAGTAAACCTTTCTGTTTACTCTTAGCTTTGGAAAAATCCACTGGGAAGGACTGCACAATTAACATATTAATGAAGGCTGGCCTCAGATGTGATGCCTGAAAGCAATTATGGGCAAATTAAGAATATAAATGCAAGATAACAAACTTGTGCCTGTTTGGGACAGAAGGAACAGAAGCTGCTCAGCACTGAAACAAGACTACACATTTTTCCTTTTCCATGGGGAAGGAATCCTATCTTACCTTGCTTGGAAAAGGCAGCATTGATAATGTTCTCCATACCAACTGCAAAAGACCAATATTACTGTGATACCTCTGCTGGTTTGTACAATGATTGCTGAGCTGGATGTTAAAGTTCAGACACTTAAAACCTGGTAGTGTGTAGTGTGGAAAGCTTGAAAGTCTCTACTCAGCTAAAGTGAAGGAAATAGGTAATTTTCCCATATTGATCTCTGTACATGATTGAATCGAATCGTATGGTCATAATTTTTCTGTGTGGTTTTTTGGGTTTTGTTTTGTTTTTCTATTGAGGGGGGGATATCAATCACAAACAATAAGAAGTTTTTGCATTAAGTCTTAAATGCATTAATGGTGATAAAATTCAAACTAGTATTACAGAATATCAAACTGAAGAGGGTGTAATTGCCTCCACCACAAGAGACTCTGATTTTCTATTCCTCATTAGCACCAGGTGAAGGCGACAAAAGAACTGGCTGGAAAGCAGGATTTCCATTCATGGCTGATTTTGTTTCACTCTTCTAGGTTACAGTCCAATTCAGGCCAAAAACTAACATGTGCTGAATTCCCCAGGCCCTGCAACCACTTAGTGATATTGATGTTCCTGTCAGCTTTCATGACCAGAGCAAAGATGACAATTTTGCTGAGGAGCAACAGGAAATGATGGCTCTCAGGCTCCAGCAGCAGAAGACTGACCAAAGTCTGAAGCCCTGGCAGCTCCCTGCATCCATACCCCTTAAGACAAACCTTCAGAAACCCAGGCACTCTTCACCTGGCACCCTGCTCCAGGCTTGGCAAGGGCTTTCACCATGGACATTACGAATGAAATACATAGGGCTTAACAAAAAAGCATTTTTATATGAAAGTATTCAGCCAGCTCTGTTATCAAAAGCCTTTACAACTAAAAACAAAGCCAAATAAAATAAAAAAAAAAAATGGAGGCAGGGAAAGCACATTTTTGAACACTTAGACTTTTCTCCAAAACATTTCAACACACATGAATGAAAGCCATCAAACAGCACCACAGGAGATGCATTTTTAGAAAGCAAAGGCAGTGGAAAGCTGTTTTCCCAGCCCAGAAAAACATAAGAAGGTAGAGTTAAATTAACTAACTTAGTTATTAACAGCATCACTAATATTTCCCTGACTAGATGTAGAACAGCTAGTTCTACTGTTGCTTATTCTTATTGCTTATAGTTGTCTATTCTCATTGCTTTCTGCTGAAAAAGACAAGGAGCAAGCTTGCAGAAGCCTCCTTCCTTGAGATCGGTTCTTGTAAAGCTATCTAAAAGATGAGTGTCTAGATTAATGTGGTTTTTTTTATTATTTCTCTATTTTAAACTCCCATAAACAGCGTACCTTAAAGGCCAGGTAACTGTGGTATCTATTGCCCCTTCATGTCTTTTGCCAAAGCTAAACCTTCAAGCCCAGAAATTCCTTTGCTGAGCTTTGACAAACCTTGGCCCTATTCCTCAAACAGTCCTTTGGAAAATCACCAGATGCTTGGCCATCTATGGAATGCATCCCCAGCAGGGGCTTCTGGGTCAGCCCCAAACCTGCCTGTTAACAACGCCCTGCTTAGCTCCCACACCTTTGTCTGTATCTTATTACAGCTAACAACAGACAACACTCTCAGCATTTTTGCCAGTAAAGGCTTAATGTTTTCTTTGCCAATGTCCCTACCTGTGATTTTTCACTGAGACACAAAATCTTGTTTTTCAATATACCTGCTATTGACACTAGCAAGTCAAATATATTCTCTTCTGTGCAAGGTTACTGAGATACCTTTAAGTTACTACATCTTATTTTTGCCAGCAGAGATTCCAGCGTTTCTCTTCCTGCTGCCATGCAGCCTGTGAATCAGAATTGCCAACAGGGTCTCTGCTCCCTACTGGTTTGCTCAAAGATCTCCACAGCCAGGAGAAACCCCCTGATGCTGAAATAGTTTTCTATGTAAGTGTAACACAGCCTCCCACTGGATGGCTACTGGGGAGCCTGGCAGCACAGCATCAAGGAGCCAAAGCATGTATCTAACTTGGAGATCCAGAGGCAGACAGCTCACTCAAAAATCTTATTGCCTCTGACAGGCTGCAGAACTATTTGATTCATTTGTTTGGAGTTTATGGCATGTGCTGCATGTTCTGCCTTCAGGTATAAAAAGGTGCAGCCAGGCAATAGGGAGGAATCTGCCTGTTCACCTCAGATGCTCTGGGTCAGGCAGTGTCTTCCAGAGGGAGGAGAGACTGTCTATCCTGAGAGCAACACATGAACACAGTGGGAAAACACAGGCAGGGATGAGCCAAGTGACTCGAAAAATGGGATTGCACTGAGGGAAGGAAAAACATGCCAAAAAATTCCTGAGAAGCAAGAGGGAGACCCTTTCTTAGCATGCAGGAATCTGTAACCTTCCCTGCAGGGGCTCAGCTTCGTGTGAAGCAACCCACAACTTGCATAACCTGGGCTCAAACTTCCCAGGAACCAGCTGTTGTAAAGTATGCAGACAAAAGCCATTAAAAGGTCAGCCAGGAAGAGGTAAAACTTCAAGCAGAGATTAGATTGTTGAGACAGGGATGGATTGTAGTTCAAGACAGAAAAGCACTGATGTGAACAATTATGAAGTCCTATAGAAAAAAAAAAAAACAGTTGAAGGATGGTAATTTATTGATCCTGAAGACCGGTTCCTCGAAGGGAGCCACAGATTTTTACAATTTGTAGCCTGACAACTGCATGACAATAAAGACATCAAAGGTGGTGAGCAAATTAAGGCCCACTTTTTAGTTATCTGTTACATATATCAGTTTATATTACCTGTTTCTTCTGTGGTTTTAGCCACTACATTGCCTACCTTTGCCCATGGTAAAAGGTACCTAGAGTGATTCAAAGTCTTAGAGAGTTGTTTGGCCAGAAAACAGAACTGGAGGCAAGGACATGACCAGCCATGACACAATGAGGAAAGAACATGTTCCTTGTTAAAATTTATTTCATCTGCAGAGCAAAGTATCTGATTTTTCTCTATATAAACATCCTCTTTAAATATATTGTTCAGGGGTTTTTTGTTCTACTGAGACTCCATTTTATTAATTGGAGGCATCTGATGTCTTTTAGTTTTCTCCCTGCAAGAAAAAGGAGGTGGGATCATTTCACCTCAAGGCTCTGGCAACATCAAGTTCTGTAGCACAGCTGCCAAGTTTTTGCCTTTCCCCCCGCCCTTGTACGTGAATGTAAAGACTTAATGCTTCTCACAGGTCTGCTGCTACTTAGTTTTGTGATAACCCCCCAGTTAAAGAAAAATATGGTGCCAGGGTAGAATCTGACTGGCTCAAATCACTTCATGTCCACTGGCAGCTTCCTGTGAAATTCTACGCTTTAGCAGAGTAGGATTAGAGCTGTCTGTAAGTTTTTCATACTGAAAATACTCCTATATATCAAATATATCACTGGAGTTATGAAAGAAAACCAAGAATATATTTGCAATGACAGGTAATATATATTTATATAAATGAAGCAGAAAAATAGAAACAACCTTAGCAAGCAGCTATATTCCATGGTTGTGTACAAAGCATTGTATACTCAGGCTTCGGAGCTGAGAAAAAAGTGGTTTGTATCAAAAGTTTCTACAATTATGGATCATAATTGTGCATGATAATATGAGTTACTAGCATCAGCCAACAAGGTTTCTGTTCCCTTTTTTTCTTACATCAGGTGGAAATGAACAACTGCTTTATTTGTTACCAATTTAGGAACGGTAGGTAAGTAATTATGTCTCAGCAGCCTATTGATTCACCCTTTGGGGACATACAGGGAAGACTCTGGGCCTGGCATCTGTCAGAGGGAGCTTCCAAGGGAATGGGAGAAGGCAGCGCTGGAACCTCTTTTTGCCAGGAACCCCAGGACGCGACACAACACATCCCTCCCTGTCCCCTTTCTGTCACCTCCCTTGTGTCAACAGCATGTTCACAGAGCTCCAGGGAGAGGAGCTGCCTCTGCTCCTGTGGGACTGCCCCTCAGCTGTGGCTGTCTTCACACGCTCAGCATGGGAACTGAGGGATCTGCTTCTCCCTTGGGCACCCTGTGTTCCTACTGACACTGACTTGCTAAACCCCTTCCTCAAACCCATCTCATCCCTTTTCCTCCTCCTGTTGCAGCACAGTCTGACAGGGGAACCAGCCTGTAAAGGGATGTACCCCTCACCTCTTGCTCACACAGTGCTTGTTTGTGAAGAAGACTGAAGAAAAAGTAAAATTTGATTTAAAAATTTCCCAAACTTTTCCTAGCATATGCCTATAGGCCATGGGAGTCCAAAGCCACTGATGTAGTTCCCAGAAGCAATAATTTTGGAGTAGGTCAGTAAGGCTTAGAGATAAACTCCTTGCCTGTTGTAAGATATATATATGTTTATTAAAAAATACAATATACTGTCAATCTTTATACTGAAATAAGTTATAAAGCATTTTAAGTACCTCCATACTGAAATCCAGTGTGACAAAAGGCATTGCTGGGGTTAGTCCTGCTCCTATCAAGTCTTACACAACACTGAGAAGTTTGAGAAATCACATGTTGATCTGAAGCCCTGCCAATCCCAGCAGTTGTTCTAACAGATGGGCCATAAGCCATGGTTCCAGGAAGAGCTCTGGGACTGTCAGATACAGAACATTTCAACTCCAGAGTGCCCTGTAGCTCTCAGTGCCTCAATGTCCCCAGCTTCCCAAAGAAATCTAGTCACTGAATTGTGCAGCGAATTAAAATATTTCAATGACATAATTCTCTCTCTCTAAAAGTGGCCATTTATCACAGTTTACAAATACAAACTTCCAAAACCTAGCAAGTTCTTAGAGCATTAAACATAAAAATTATAAAGAATAAGCTCACTGACATTAGTATTTTCTTATCCTTATACATTTCCCCCCAGCACAAATCTTTTAGAAGGTAAATAACAGCAAAGGTGTTTGCAGTAAAATAAAATATATATATATAAGAGTGATACAGATACTAAACTACTGGATCAAGCAAAACTACAGTTCATTTTAAAGCAACTTTCATCCAAAAGTGATGACAAGTCTAGAGTTAGAGGATTTACACACTTAATTTAAAATATATTTTTCATCTTCAATTTTTGTATAAAAACTATTGAATTACTTTATATTTGGTGTGGATTAAAGTTACTTCACATTTGTATTTTAACTTGCAGCTGATGGCAGTACTTTCAGTGGAAAAACACAAAGAAAACACAAAGGGTTGTTGATGAAAAAGGTGACTGCATGAATTACACCCTTCATGAGAAGGCTGAAGAGATCTGGCCTGTCTGTAGCTTCTTGGTACAAGTAAGAGACAGAAGAAGAGTGTAAGAATGCATGTTCCCAACTGTCTGTCATCTGGATTTACTTCCAGTGGTGAAGAAAACAAATTGTCTTTGTGCTTTGGGGCATCATTTGTCATGGGCTGTTATCTAAAGAAACATTTCCTGCTTCAGAAACACCTTAATACAGAGTAAAGGTCTTTAAAAAAATAAAAAAACAAATTGAGAGAAATGTCTGTGATTGAACAAACTGAAACAAAAAGAAAACCTAAACTCTTGTTCGCATTATTAAAAATCTCTGAAAAACCCTCCCACAACGCAAGCTTGATATTGGCTGTAATTGCCAAACCCCATAAATTTGAAAAACTGCATGAAAGGACATGAGTTCCTAACACACATTTGGTGCTCCTTACATGATTTGTTATGTTGTTACTTAAACCATTCATGACAGAGTTATCAATATGCAGCTTCTCAAATGGAGCTGGGACATGTGAAACACAGGAACTCCCCATAATAATGATGAGCAAATACTGACATCACTCATCTTCTGCCACTTTTCAAAGGTATGTCAAGATGTACAATGATGGGGGGAAAGCAAACTTCATTTGGTTCCTGGAGTAGCTGGTTAATGGAGAAGGAGGATGGGTTCTTCTCCTGTGAGGGAGCATGAACTGAGCTCAGGGAACACCGGGAACTCAAAGGGCAGTGCCAGTGCTAAATTCACTTCCTCTCTGCAGAATCCTTCAGAATCTGCCAGTAGCCCCAGATTCTCCATCCAACTTAAAGTCATCCCAGATCAGGGTGAAAAGGTGGAAAATGTAATTAGAGCACAAGAGACATGCTCACTTTTGTTTCCAGTTCTGCTCAGTGAAGTGGGAAGTGATCACAATCTTCTGCAAGCTCCCATGTGGAAAGGTGTTGACTTGTCCCTTGGCAGGTCTGTATCTTTTTCGAAGGTAAATCACTTTTCATGGTGATTTTGGATCTGAAGGTGCAGATTGCTTTGGGAATGACTTGTGGCCATGGAGACCAGTCAATTAACTTGCTTGCACATCTCAATGAACTGAGAATGCATAAGAAAACCAAACTGAAATCTACCCTTTTAAATATTTGTGACAAGTGTTAAAGGCAGTGCAATTTATAAATCACAAAGGAAACAGGGAAAAATGCCAAATACTACATCCCTCCTTAAAAAGAAATTTAAAGTTCATCCCTACACAAAACTACTGATTGTGATGTACGAGATATGTACACATGAATATTTGGGGACTGAATTTAATTGATACTATACTGACAGTGAAAAAATCAGAGTTTGATCAGGGGTCCAATTTTCACAAAGACATTTTGCCACCTGGCTTCACAAGAGAGGGAAAAAAGCTTTTGATAGAACTGTCAGGTGATGATGAACTCAAGTTCAAATCCAACAAAGCGTAGCTTAGCAACTTTCTGTGATGAAGGAATGAATTTAGTCTGGTGTCTGACTGAACCCTTACGCTCCACATTTCTCTGCAACAGTGGCTTTCTCTGCCTTATTCACCACTGAAAATAAGTAAACCAGACTTTTAACTGAAGCTTACCAATATCTCCAATGACAAAAAGGAACTGTGGAGCAAGTGCATGCTTCCTGCCAGTGCCAGCCTTTGATTTCCCCAGGTGCTACTTTAAATTATAGCTTTTCTCTTCATTTGAATTTTGTCAAGAGTGAGCAAGGTGAACTTTGGTGTCTGCTCACCAATACTACACTGAAGAATGGGCAGGAAGCTCAAGACAAATTAAATAATTTGAAAAGGCAAATCATTGTTGCAGCTCAGCAGCATAGTGCAAAAGAGCAAGTCATTTATAGCATTTTGATTGTTTCTTATAATTTAAAGTAACTTGGAAAGCATTAATAATAATGCTTGCTTCATTGAGATTCCCTTTGATATATTGTCTTGTACCTGCAATGTTTAATAAGGATGTTATAAATTGAACAGTTTAGGCTTTCTCTGGCACTTATTTTCGTAGAGAGCATGGAAGCACAAGTCTGATAAAGGCATAAAAGTGAAAGGAAATAAGAGAAGTTTCAAGGAGACAGACAAAGCAAGAAAGTTTGGGAGCTGCTCCTTTAGAAGACATTCCTTATCCTTTATGACTCATTCCAGCTCTTTCATTTCACATTTAATACTAGAATGGGAAAAGGCAGAATACCTAATTTTGTCTTGTATTTCGAACAGGGTCTGGCTGAAAGAGCTGGCTTCTAATTCTTTACGTACACAAGAGGTGTCAAAACAGTCAGATGCTTAGGTAACAAGGAATATGCAGCTAATTATACCTGCAAAGTGGAACCCCCATGCCAGCCCCTCTGGAAAACTGCCTTAAGGGAGGACACATGCAGGTGTTGGTGCTGCAGGACAGGTGGCAGCTGCCATCCCACCACTTGGACTGAGCACAGAGCAGGAGCTGCAACGCAAGCTCAGAGCTCAGTTCAGAGAGGGACAGCTGGGGTACAGGCTACAGTGCCTTCCTTGAGGGAGCTGTTCTAAAACACTATGGAATAACATTATGGGATTAAAATGGCTACCTGCTGGCAGGTACAGCAAGGAATGCTGCAGAGGTAACTGAAATGATCTCTTCTTACAGGTTTTACTATGCGGAGTTGGGATAAATCTTCTTCCTTGGGCTTTTAAAGAAATTTCATATCTAAAGAGAGACACCAGGGAGGAACAAACCAGAATTGGATTTTCATTTAGGTTTGGTGTCCAGTTTGACCAGACAGTGTTTCAAATTAGGAAACAGTGAATAGGAAAAAGTAGGATCATGAAAACAGGAAGATATTAAGTTTTTTGTGCTGGAAAAATGTCTGTTGGCTGTCGAAGAGGTAAGGAAGCCCTTTAAAAGTAGGTCTGCCAAAACAAAAGTTCAGCCCAGAACACTGTAAGGAAAATTTCTCTTGGGAAAATAGGAAGGAAAAAAAAAGACAGGAAAGACTTAATTAAAAGTGAAGGTCTTGCAGTAAATAAATGATTAAACTTGCTTCAAATGTGTGTAGAAACATGATTCTCTAAGAAGAATGCTAGAGTTACAGTGTAGGAAAAATCCCCCACAAAATTTTTAAATTTTTTTTGTTTTTTAATGGAGAGTAGTAGCAAAATCCTACTGTTTTATAAACAGAGCATTAAAACACAGAGATGCCTGCCTAATCAGTTACATTAGAATCCCTATGGCTTTCAGGAGACACCTATATTAGTTTGAATTAAAAAAAATCCAATGAAAATAAGTTTATTATTTCCATTTTGGAGCTATCTTCTCTCTCTACAGTAAGAAAACTGCATCGCTTTCATTTCAGAAGTAATTTTACATGCAAACCACACTATTGAATCAGTATCATATTAAAACACATGAATAAAGGTACCAGTGGGAAACCAAATTAAGCCAGCACTTAAATGCTTTCTTAAATTATATTCCCTATTGCAATTTCCCTACTCCACTAAGTTGACTTGAAAGTTCTGAACAAGCATTTATTCTGTAGGGTACCCAGCTAGGCTGAATAGAAACCCCAAGTATATTGAGTTCCCTCTTGAGAAAACTTAAGACTGACAGGAAAAAATATGGAGTGGGAGGCTACAAAAATACAATTTCAAGAACACATCAAAGAAAAAAAAAGGCACAGATGAAAATGTAAATTAATACGTAGGCATCTTAAGAAAATAGCTACAATTAGGTAAGGAAGAAGGAGCAGAGGAACCAAGTTTTTTGTTTCATTTTGTGGATTTTTGAAGGCTTATAATGATATGAAAAGCATAGTTGATATTTAATGAGTCGCAACCGGTTGCATTATTTTAATTAGTTTATGGCGATAAGGATGAATCCAAAGCAGACAGCTGTGGAGATTTGTTATTTTAATTAGCTAAGCAGACAGGAAAATCAAGAAGAGTCTTGATCCACCACAGCAGACTCTGTTCAGCAGGGCCATGAGGGAAAAGAACCTCAGCAGCAACACACCACGACTTCTGTACTATAAAAGGGGCTTGTTGGATGTTTTAGACAGGGAAAACACTCCCAGTAAATAGCATCCACTTCACATGAGCAAAGCATTTCTGAGAGGCCAAAAAAATAAGCGTGACAAAGAACTGCAAAGAACTGCAAAGATCAGAGTTATCAAGATTATTACAGCCCAGTACTAGTTGGACATGCTTGCACAGTGTGTTATTTACAGATTTACAACATAAATATAGAGTATAATTACTTAAAAATTAAAGCTTTACCCAATTTGTTTTGGGGCTTAGGGATAAAATAGGTACTCTTCAGTAAAAAAAGTTTAGGGCTTCTAAGAAGTAAATTGGATTAAGGGTAGGAATTACCAGCTCCTTTTAAAAAGCTGCTGAGTATTTCCAAACCAGTCATATGGATAGAGCAATTAATGAAACAAATTTATATCAGAATTCTCTTACAAAAATGTTGTAAGCAAGAATGCAGTTGTTGGTATCTCTGGAAACTAAATTAGACATGAGAAAAGGTTTCTTTTGCATCCTTGATCACCTTGTCTTTGTTCTTGACTGGATCTGCTGGGAGAAACACACCTGGATTTATCTTACCCTGACCAATAACCTCAAAATTTGTTCAGTAGCAGCTGCTGGGCCACTTGTACCAGTCTGAGTGACTTTGTGACTGGCACAGTGACCTTCAGGTAGGCAAAAGTCTGACCTCTCAAGCTAAGGCCAGGTTTACATCTCGTCCCTGAGTTTGAAAATAACCATTTTATTTCTGAGTCTGTTCACATTCTCCACATACATTTTCAATCATACTTAAAGATAAGTTATTACTATACACAAATTACAACACATAGAGTTATGAGTTAATAATTTACTTGTCTAGCTGGGGAATTTTCCTTTTAGTGCATTATAGATGAACCACAGACAAATTCAGTACTTTCTTGAATTAAGCTCATCTAGCCAATCTAATTCTGAATATATCAAGCAGTGCTGTTCTCTGTGGGGACAATTTAGAATGAAGTGTGCTTCGCTATAAGGAAGATTGTCAAGTATTACCCAAGACTGAAGAGAAATCTATAAAAGATGCCAACACCAACAGCAGCACAGTTTAGATTACTAATCTCTGCTTTTTTACAACAAATATTATTGGGTTGTTTGGCCAAAGCATTTTCGGGTTTTTTTGGCAGCCACAAAAAGATCATTGGTCCTTCACAGAAATTAAGGAGGATCTGTAACGTGAAAATGTTTAAATAAGAGTCAACACAGGCAACTTTAAACTAAGCCATTCTTTCCTTATATTCAGGGATTAGTCAATCAACAATTAGATGACTTAAGACTGACAATGGCACACAAACACTTTCCTTCCTGGAGGGTGTTAATCTTAACAATGCATAATTTTAGGCACAGGGCAGCCTTGCTAATGTGCTCTGTATCTGCTATGTTCTCCACCTTCAGAAGTAAAGGAACTTCTTCCATTGAGGACATCTAGACTTAAACAGTTTAATACAGCTAGTTCCAAGAGGTTGGGGTACCAATAAAGCCTACAGGGAATACTGGGTAGATTTTGAATTAGCCATCAAACTGGTAAGAGACAAATTACACAGGGCACTAGACTCTCCCTATGACACTGGCAGCAAATATCACTAGAAAAATATAGAAGCTTATAAAGTAATTTTCCCTCATCCTGGTTGAGGATTCTGAATTTGGCACTTAAAAGCTAGGGAATATGAAGAGTCAGGCCCACAGTGTGCTTCCCCTCTGAATAGAGCATCCTTTGTACTCTTTTTAGCCTGATGTCACTTATGTCTCCCCTTCCTTTTTGAATCTGAGCAATGCTGAATCCATTTATTGTTGCTAATTGTCCTTCATTAGTTACCTTGCAGTTTTGATTGGTTTGACTCTTCACCCTAATTGATTTGCTACTGTAATTGACTTTCCCCTCCACTGATTTGCCTTGTGTGTTTTATTATTTTAAAATGTAGAAGAAACACAGAATGGAATTAAATTCCCAGTAATTGCTTATTACCATATTGTGGTGCTTTCATTTCCCACCCCTAAAACAACTACACATAGCTTCAAATTTGTGTGCTGTGCCATTTTATTTACCAGCATCCATTATGTTTCTGAAATACCAGTCTGTCTTCGATCTTCATCCTTTTCTTTTGCTCTTCACTCCTGACACTGAGATCTTACTGTAGCTCCTCACCACTCCCTGAAGCCCATCCTAAATTCATTAATATCCATAACCCTTTGCTCTACCTCTTCTACTTGGCCTCTTTTATTGTGGAAGCAATGAGGGTTTCACAGGGTACATAATAATCCACACATGTAAAAACCCTGCCAAGTTTAAATTCTCTGCAGCACAAATAGACTGTGGATTCTCAAGCTATAAATCAACAGAACTTTCCCACATGCTTGTTGCAATATTTTGATAGGGTGAAGAGAGGAGCCTCTCTTCTTCTGGCATGACATCTTTAATTCTGTAACCATGTGTTTCTGTTTCCAGAACAGAAATACACTAAAGAGAGACTAAATTATACCCGACTTGAAGGAAAGATAAATAGTGTCATTAGGTGAGGCACCCATCTGGTCTCACCCATTCCAGAACCAATGCACCACTAGAGCTGGGTGGGCACAGCGTTTCCCTGAGTCTTATGAAAAGAAGAGCAAGGGGAATCATTCAATGCACTGTTCTTAGTCCCATTTCATCACCTTCTCTTGCTTCTCCTCTAAAATCCTTTCTGTCCAATTCTTGCAATATTTCATCCTCGCTCCAACTCTTTGCATGACTGCTTTTCATCCTCACTCACAGCTTTGATGCCTTCTTTAACTGCAGCTTTAACACTTCCCCTTCACTTTCTTCCCTTCTTTGCTTCCACCTCCAGTTCAGAAGTGTCTCACTTTCCTGCCTGCAGACTCCTTAAATCTGCTCCCTTGCTCCCAAGCTCTCTTAACCTCCTACCAACCCTCTCTTCCTCCTCACCCTTAGCTGATCTGGGTGTTTGCATCTATACTTGCTACAAAACAACTATATTCTCTTACATTTTTTTTCCTACCTTAATGTAGGCAATCTTGTTCCCTCCCTCTCCTTTCACTGCCTTCTTCTGTGATCATAGAATTGCTTTATTTTCATGTAGTTGTGGACTCTAAAATGCCTTCTGAAGATGCAGAGGCAACACTCCTGCTCCCAAAACAACAGTGAATTCATTTTACTAATGTTCCTCCTACTGAGCTATATCACTGCTTAGTAAATGGTGCAAAACTTACATATACAGCCATACAGATGTATATATAAAAATAAAAGAACTAAAACCTATCTGAGCACAGCCACAGCCATGGGTACCAATGAACGGAAAAAAAGGGGGCATGCTGTTAGCTATGAAGGGACTGCCTTAGCTCAATGTAAGTTAAATTGTGCATGGAGAGAAGGGAGCAGAGTGAGTGAACAGCTCAAGAAAATACTGATTCAGACTAGACCTGGTCAGAAACAGCTCTCTCGAGCTATAAAAATTTCCGTTTATAAAATAATCTATTCTGACATGCACTGGGACACACCCAAACTTCTTTAAAAGCTTTTTCTTGGACACGGAAGAATTGGTTGTAACTTTTTAACCCTCTCTTCTCTAATGAAGAAAAGGTTACAAAGTTCTTCATTAGTGTAATTACTCATTTTGTGTATTCTGGGGAAATCCCCCCTTTGCAGCAGAAGTAATTTTTGCTGTCCTGTTAATACCTGAATGACAATACACCTGAGTTAGTGGGCAGCTGTTAGGGCAGTTGTTAGTTAAGGCACTTTATTAACTGAGGGCATTCAACCCATAGAACTTCTCTAACATAATGATTTTTACTGAAATAGGAGCATCTACAAGGAAAAGACCCAGGGAAATGGGTCCTAAAATAAACACAAAGTGATGAATAGTACGTTAAGGAGGTACACTGAGTTCCAGGCTTCTTATCCAATTCAAAAAGCATACAGGTCTCCCCTTGTGGAGATGGCATTTCTCAACTGCCTCTTGCAGGAAGTCTTGGATGGAGAGATCCTAAAAACATTTTTGGACCTCTGTAGTTTTCAATTTACAAAATAATTTTTTTAAAAATTGAGAACACCTCCTCTTCACACTCTCAACTGGCAAAATCCCAGCATTTTGATCTAGGTCAGTGTGTACTGCTCAAAGATTCCACGAAAGCTTACAAATCTTCTCTCTTAAAAAATGTTCTTTCATACAAAATGGTCTGAATTAATTTATTGCTTTGGCCAATTTATATCCAGTCTCTCTCTGCTGAATTGGATATCAGTTTATACTGGATATCAGCAAGCTTGGTAAGCACATTGAATTAATAAAAAATTATATGCCATGAAACAGAGAAAATACCACAGATTCTTTTTCAATTAATTGCATAGAGCTATTATCTTATAGAGCCCACAAATAGTTACTTGGCCAGTTTCTTATTTTTATTACAAGTTCATACATGAGTTTTAGAATCCCTTTCTTGTATGCTGTATTTTTGGATCTTCATTTACATTGTTTTGCTATATTATAGAACTGTGCATATTATTTGAAAAGCAAAAATTACAATTTATGGAGAGTCTCAATTTTAACTGCATTTTTTTCCTTTTTTCTTTTTCTTAATTAGAACGCTTGTTAATTGAGAGTTTTCAAAAGGAGAGCCAAGACATTTTTACAGTATTCAATATCTCCTAACAAACATTTCACTCTATTTATGCTGTGGACTTATGAAAACAGCAAAACAGTAATAAGAAATATACTTCAGTTTATAGTAAATTGATGTTTTCAGTAAAACATAATTAGAGTTACTATGCAAAATGGGAAAAATAAGTCATTCTGGTACTTACAGTACACAGCATAACATATTTGCATCTTGTACACATGGGAAACAAATCTGTAGGGCACCTTAGTGGGTACTTTTGCCCCAGCTGCTCTGCACAGTACCTGTATTTCCCAAAGAAAATTTTATTTTAGATACTCATGCTTACTTTTCTTCATAGCTACTCTTCATTTGTTTCACAGTCACCATGGAATTAGGTAACAGCAGTGGGAAACGTTTTTAAAAATTCTCGAACTAGATAATTTTCTCAGGAGAAACATGGATTTGGGCTATTTTTTCTGCAGAGCCCAAGAATGTCTGCAGATTAATTTTGCATGAGATCTAGCCTGTACACTACAGCACATGGCAGATTTTGCTGCAGCATGATTAATATGAAGCTCTGTGCTAAGCACTTGTTAGGCATTAAACGCTTTCCAGAGTCCACATCAGTCTCTCTGCTGGATTGTTTGGAACCTGACCCAGAGCCAGGTCATTACAACAGGGATTCCTTGCCCTGAAAACTAAAGGACACTGCACAAGATCCTTGTGTGTGTGGACTGAGATAGACAGACAGATACACCTGTGTATCTAGATACAGATACGCACAGTCATGAGATCTTGACACTGGTATTCCCTTAAAAACCAAACTGGCTCTCTGGATTCCATCCCAGGACATGTCAGATGCAAAGGCCAAATGCAAAGTGCCTCAGCTTTCAGCATGTAAACAAGATACATGACAATTTCTCCAGGTAGCTTAACTATTTCTATGGCTTGAACTCAATTCCATCCTTGGTGGCTTGGGCTGGTTTCTGCTTTATGAAGACCTCATCTCTGGATGCAAGACCTGGAAGCTCCAACATTATGCAAGGTGCTTGAGAGGAGGCAGATGGGCTGCAGAGCCACAGGCCACTCTTGCCTCCCAGCTGGCTTTTGAAAAAGGCTCTATTTGGACACATAAGCCTGACCTCATTGACTGCTTGCAAAGCCTGCTGGTAATTTCATGCTGCTGAGAACTGCATTCTGCAATGACAGCTCATGACAGGGTCTGTCAAAAGGAAACAGCAAAGAGACTGAAAACCATTAGGGAAATAGCCTAACAAATATCAATGGAGGACCATACTAAAGGAGCACTACAAAGAGAGAGGAAGGAAAAATAAACAGCAGGAGACGTTTCAACAGAAACTTTTCATTTAACAGTGTAGTAACTTCCCAAATGTATCTCTCCGATAAACTACCACAGCTCAATTTTTACCCGCGTGTGTTGTGTAAATAACTGCTGACATTGCTCGTGTGCTATGCAGTCCACAGGATTTTTGTATCCAAAAGGATTGCATTTAAATGCTTTCATTTAAATTAAAGGTGTCATCAATGCTGGCCTTTCACAACTCATCAAAGTTTTGACTTGACCTTGCACATAAAGCAGAATAAATGTTTGGAGACTAAGTCCAGCCTGGAAATGTACAGATCAAAAATTTTTTAACCTAAAAACAGATGGGTGCTTGGGAAATGGCCAGCATTCTGACAATGTTCACACCAGATTATCAGTGTCAGCCTAATCCTGAATGGTTACAAGCCTTCTACCCCATGATGATGATCATTATTCACTTGAACTGCAGCCCGGCTCACACAACTGATTTCATGCAGTCTGTTAAATACAGAGAGAAAATCCGCTCCAGTGGGAAGCTTTGCTCTATAGCAGCATAAAAGACTAATGTGTTGCCTTGCTTTGACCCAGATGGGATTGCTTACAAGCAAACAGCAAATCCTTGATGTTGGATTAATTTCTTTTTCAATCTCTGATGAGGGAATCTTCCCCTCCACCGCCCCACTACACTTCTTATGGGAAGTTTCATATTTTCAAACACTTTGGTTCTTTACTTGCTTGTGTTGCTATTGCAGTATTACATGACTGCTACAAGTGAGAGCTGAATAATTTTTATGCATATTTTTTCCTACCTGAAGATAATGGCACAGGGCCTGCAGAGATGGCAATCAAACATATCGGGCACACGATCAAGGCCACTTTACAACACTCATCTTCTCTCATGAATTTCACATTTCCACTCACCCTCTCAATCAATCTGTTGTTATTCTATTTGCCTTATGTTCTAACTCAACATGTCATCAGTGTTCAAAATACATCACTTCTACCCTGGCACACTACTTTTGCCTGTCAGCTGTCATGGAGAACTTGTGACCAATCCGTATTTTGCTTTTCCTTCTAGGGACCACTTAAAACATTCTCAATCACTTACCAACAGACAAATTTTGTCTCTTGTCAAAGTAAGTCACTACATTAGCTACCTGGGTTTTCATGTGCCATCTATGAGCCTTAATCAGAGTTACAGAGTAGGATTTACTAAGGGTGAAAATCAGAAGGGTTCTGTACGCTGGTTACACAAACTTTGTGTGAACTAAACACCAACCTGCATGACTAAAAGACAGAATTTGATAAAAACAGAGTGCTGGCAACATCTGCTGCACTAACTAGCAGCCACCTATTCTGAAATACACAGTTGGTGCATACAATCCATAGAATATGCTGGGTATGGAATCCATAAAATAAGTGTTGCATTCAAAATGAGGCATCAGTAATAGCATTTGTGCCCTGGCTATAAAATTTTGTAGGATTAAGAGATCCTTAAGAAAATATCTACTTCAACCTCTTCATGAAAGCATGGCCAGTTAAAGAAGGTTGCCAGACCCTTGTTTATATTATTATTTCCAACCAGTGCTCCTTAAGTATTGTCACTCTTCTGCCTTGGTAAAGAAAAGTTAAGTAACAATTCTGTTGTAACTTCGGGTCCTCTGATGGAGATTTCACAACACACACAGATGATGCATTGCAAGGCTTCACTGTCATCACAAACCTCCTTAGTACCAGGAATTTTTAGCACTGCCTCTCTTAGGCCTGGATTTCTCTCCTGTATCTCATTAACATTTCATACCTTTACAGAAGGAATGCCAGAGCTACTGTCTTGTGGCTCCTGTGTTTACTTGCAAGTAGAGTCAGCTGCACTATCCAAGGGATAGGACACTGAGTGATGGCAGGTAATTGGTGTACTGCTGAGCTGGGCTCCAGCCAGCTCAGAAGCCTCTCCCCTTGCTCACTGCTCTGGGAGAGTTTATTTGCAGAGGCACCAGAGCACGTCCTGGTGCACATCCAGGAAGGCTGGCACCAAGCTGAAGCCAATGAGCCCTGTTGAACTTGGCCAAGCTCTGCTGAGGGGCCGACTCTCCATCTTTCCACTCTGCTCCCCTCACTCCTGGTTCTGGGAACGCTGCCCAGACCCACCTGAGCAGGCTCTGTGCACTGCCAGGCTTGGTTGGGAAAACAAGCAGCCTGCTTCTGGGCCTCAGTTGGATCTGAAAGCCACTTAACCATATTTGTATTATGTTGCACCTGCCAGACCCAGACTGGAGGGTGAGCCAATACAAAACCCACCCAGCTGGCTGCGTCCATGGCACTGCTCACACAACAGGGATCCTGTGCCTATGGAAAACAGCCTGCTATTTATAATGGTTTGTTACAGAGCACATTTGTCCTTAAAACAATAATGAGCTCACAACTCTAAAAGAAATCAATCAAAATATCCCTAGTTTACATTACCTGATTACAAACATAATAGTGAGCTTTACTCATTTGTCTGACATGGACATGCTGCAGAACATAATGTAGCTCTTTTCTAGTTTCATTAATATTGTGAAATGCACAGAAAGATGCTCTGACCTGTCCAAATTAACATTAACAATGTTTCCCTTTCTGTGTTGATCAAGCACATCTAAATGATGGCTAAGAGTTGACCAACAAAAGGTAATTGATTTTTCTGACATTTATTTGCTTACATCCAATAACCTCATTCCTCAAAGTAAGTTCATCAGTATGCTGAAAAACAAGCTCTAACTTCTGGTATTTGAAAGCTTGAATGGCTGCTGCTCCATCTCATAAAGCTGGAAAAAGCTAGAAATAGAAGTATTCTGCATGAAGGAGAAGGATAGGAATGACTGCCCAGCACAGCAGCAGATACAGAGAATTCAATCACTTACACCCCCACCATCTTCATTAAACATCAATTTTCAATTTGCTGGAGCTTCAGCTTATTAAGTGCTTTTCACATTTAAAAGGGGTTAAGTTTGAAGAATCAAACTATTGACATATTTGTACAATTTACCATGCAGTACATCTGTAATACAGTGGCAATGTCCTGCATCATCTGACTATCACTGCTAGGAGAGACTGCACTCACCTGCTACACACTGCCCCTGTATTCCAGCACAGATTTTAAACAAACCAGTTTGCTCTTTGGAAATATCCCCTTTAGGGCACCCAAGTGTATCCAAAATAGAAATGAGCTCAGATGATTCAAATTATTAAAATAATGGCAAACACACAGGCTTTGCCAGGGAGATATACAAAGCACTGGGAAGCCACAGCACTGCAGTCTTTTTACATTAGTGGCTGTTTCTTGTCTACCTTCCAAGTTGGGTAAAAATGCTCACAGATATCACAAGATAATCACTCGTAAAAATAATTTGTTTTAATACAGGAAATTAGGCTAAAAGCACTGGAAGGCATGGATCAAACACCTTCAAAAACTTGCTGAATGACAAGGTAGCAAATTCATTTGATGGAAGGTACAATTTGAGACTTCTCTTTAACTCAAGTGTAACAGATTTATGCACAATTCAGACATCAAATTCCAGGGCCATTTATTTGCTTTTCATGCAGGTTGTTTAGTTTCATGTCCATCATTCTTTGGACACAGCTATAAGCCTCATTATTAATTTCTAGCAATCAAGGCAGCCTCAAAGCCTGATTTTTGCAGGTTGTTGTTTCTATGTCTCCCAATGATTTATAGAAAAAAATGTTTGTATTTTTACGATGGGAACTTCTCTCTGAAAAAAAGGCTTTTCAGCTATTTTGCACTGATCATTTACAAGGTTTTTCCACTTACAAGCAGCAAAGGTGTCATCACCTTATTCATCAGTCATAAAAATATGAAAAAGTATTTACTGTTGATAAACTCTGGATTTTAAGGATCTTCCTGCAGCAGGTCAGGAACAAGGCCAGCTACGGGAGTGAAATGTTTTTTGACATACATTTTTTGCATAAATATGGACTCCAGAAAGCAACTGGTTAGCTTGCAGGCCATAAGGACACAGTATGCCAATTTGAGATGTTCATTACAAGCTTGTAGTTTAGAAAATACTGGATAAATCTCAGCAATTTACTCTGTATTTAGCCTAAGTGACTTCATACCCAGAGTAATTACATCGAGCATGCTCTTCCAGACAGGAATGTTGGGATGCTCTGCATAACAGGGCTGGAACTGAGTTTCTTTCTACCTAAGCCATAATAAACTAGCCACAATTTTAGTAGAATCCTTTAGTTGCCTGAAACAAAACATATTATTCATCCTTTACCAGAGGAGGCTAAGAGTGTTCCTCTTCTCACTCCATTATGTGGTTTTTTGTTTAGACAAATTTGAAGCCTAGGAATGACAATCTCTCAATATTTGTAAAGTAAAAATGCATGTGACTCTATATAAATGCAGAAGGTGTGTTATCCTCAAATGAAACCTTTGATTCAACAATTCTAAACACTCTGGCACTTGCAAAGTTGTAGAGATTAATTCACATGGCTGTGAATTGATTTATCTCTTACTGATTTGGCTACATTGATTATTCTGATGCCTTCTTAACTGGCTTAACTTTGGATGTCATTTTTAGTATATGTGCTTACTATACTCTTCTCATTTGATTAAATTAGAGCTGTGAATCAATTCTCTCTGCCATGCAACTGAATTTTCAGATATGGTTTCATTTCATTTTATATGAGGTTATTTAGCTTCCCCCACCTCAGACTGTTTCAATAAATGTGTATTCATTCTACAGGGTTGCAAATGGAAACAGTATTTTACTTTTACTAATTTTAATAGTGAGGCTCATGGGTAAATCTCCCTCAGCATCACAGAAGGGATACATTTGCTAACCTACAATATCTTTCCAACAAACTTCCCAGCTTCTTTTTGGAATGAAATCCCTGCAAATTGAGGCAAATTTCTCATCAGTGATTCTGGAAACTAGTGGATACTTGACAAGATGTGAATACAAAAAACAGTGCAGTGGCTTCTCCTCATGTTTATATTTACCCTCAACTCCTCCTTTCCTAGTATTTTTTTTCCTTTATGTTTGTTTCGTACCCCACAGCAAGAAGAGTAAAGAGATTTTTAGATGTCAACAATTGAAAAAAACCCACACCACTAAAAGATTTTGGCAAGCAAGAGGAACAGTCTTTGTAAAATAGCCCTAAGACTGGTTTTGCACCATGGTACATATTCACGGTAGAGGATACAGAGTCCCATGAATGGACACATAATACTGTAAGCTACAGGGTAGCTGCAGATGCAGCCCTATTCAGGATAAATGCCACTTTCTGGAATCTCTATACATCCTAAAACCCAACTCTTCCTTTTAGCACAGTCTCAATTGCAGGTTTTAAGCAATTATTTTATAATATTTTTGAAGTGTAAAACTTTTCTGTACAATCTTTTATTCGAGACCCAGTAAAAGTGATGAGGGTTGTGCAAAAGAGTGCAGCATAGAGTGCTTTCATTTTATGAGAAACTTCCATGAGGAAACACTCATGTCCAAGTGATTCATTACTATACAAGGGATGCTTTTTCTCTGCTTGAGGAAGAGGAATTTGACAGAAACTAGATCTTAGAATTATGTACCTGTATATACTGCTGCTCTTGACTGAATAATTCAATAAATTCTTCTCACCTTTATGTCCATTTCTAGAGCTCTTTTGAGGGAACACTTCCTCTGACTCCATCACAACATAAACCCAAAGGTATGAGCATTTTTTATATAATGCTCAATAAATTGATCCTCTACGATTAGGCTCTATGTTTGTGTCAAAGATGGTTTGAACCTTTACAGAAAAGGAAACAGAGTTCATTGCCTTCTGTTAATCAAGTCTGCTATTTTTCTTCTGTAAGTCTCCCTCCTTCACTGTTACTCTAGAGTTTTACATAGTTCCATGCATGATCATTATGGAAGGAAGTGGTTTAGAGTTCCAGAGAGGTACAGTACAAAGGCAGTTATAGCAAGATGAAGACACTTAACAAGATGTTTTACCTTGCACAATACCAAAAGCCATGAGTTTTAAGGTCTTGACTGAACTTTGCCATAACCCTCAACTTTTATTCCACATTCTACCTTCTTCCCAAGCACTGTCCCTTACAGCTTCTGCAGTCAGAAGCTCCTCTGTGCTGTCAGCCTTTGCTCTGATTGAGACTGAGAGCAGTAAGGCACACATATATGTTGACAGAGAAGCCTGAGAGTAGCTTCTAAACTCAAAACACATCATCTTCACATCAGCAAAACTTCCTCAAATTCATTTACAGCCACCTTAGACATGATCACAACACAGCCACCCTTTACCTGGGCTTTCTTTGTAAGTACACAGCCCTCTGTCATTCTGATCAATGAAGGGAAATATTTCAATACACTTGCAATGCATTCACTTTCATTCCTCATATTAAATCTAATTTACTATTTTCACAAGCTATCTGGTGCTAATTACACCATAGACAATAGGAATTACACAACAGACAATAGGAATTATGGTAAGCAAGAGTTATCGCTTTTTAAGAATACAGTTTGATAGCCAGAAACAAAATTCTGCTCTGATAGCACAATGCCACTGTGTTTTTTTGTTTGTTTTGGGAAGACTGTAAAACACCTAACACCTCTGACCTCAATACATTTCTTGCTATCACAAATTCAGACCTTAATATAGTTCTTAAGGAAATTAATTGCATTTTCAGTGCCTCTTCTCCCCACACACACCTCCTTCAATTCTCCTTCTGTCCTTAGTCTGCAGTGAAAGGTCTGAAATAAGTAGGTATTGGGGGGACTCACTGGGATCAATGGTGTCCTTAATGTTTTTTAACTGGCAGGAATGCTCCTGCAGCATTAAAGCCAATGTGCAGGCACAGTGTGTTCATGGTGCTTATTTACATCTCATTCTTTCCCAGCCCCGCTGCCCAGAGCCAGGCTCTGTGCTGGCAGCTGTGCTCACTGCCTGTGCAGCATGGCAAGGGAATGAGCCTGGCTCTGCTGGGATTAAAAGGGTTCTGGCAGGGACAGGTCCCTCTGCCACCAAACCCAGAGCCACACCAGCCCTTGCCCCAGGCTGCAACGTGTGGCTTGGGACACACTGATCTCCATGGCTAAGGACTGCACAGGGACAGCTCTCACAGCTGGCCATCCTCTGCTTTGGCAGGTATCCTGAGCCCTGTTCCCTCTGGGCATCTTGGATTTACCATTCTGAGAGCTCTAACCTCAACCTAAATCCCTTGGAGAGTGTCGCAGGGGCTCAGCTCAGCTCCTGACTGATGATGAGGAGTGAATTCCACTAGCAGCCCCCGTACCTCTGTGCCCTCCCCCTTAAACCACACTCTTAGTACATGACTAAGCTACAGCTTTCTCCTTTGAACAGGAACAGACACTGAGATGCTTTCCCATCTAGGAGTCCTGGTGCCAAATCACACAAATTCTGGTTGTGTACTTTCACTTTTCCCTATCTCAGTTAACCAATCTGCTGTTAATCGAGTTAAGCAGCCCTATGCTAAGAATCTGTTCACAGCTACTCAGAGAAAATGTTAACTGCACATGTTTACTGCAAACTGGAGCACTCAAACCACCCTGACAATCCATGCTCAGGGCAGGTGACAGCAACAGAGTGAGATGTAGACACAGTCCTCACGGCAGAGGCCAAGGAATTAGGATTTCCAAATACACTGTGATGTGAACTTGCTCTGTGTTTCACATGAACTGCCAGGGCACAATAACTCTAAGCTCACCTTGGCTGATGTTATGGTAGTTGTGAGCTGTTACAAAAAAAGCAAGAGAACTACTGGCCATGAAGACACCTGAACACAGCTTAAAGAATACAATTCCTACAGTACAGCCACGACAAAGACAATGTCCTCTGCAAATACATTTATACACTTCCAGGGAAGCTGTGGATGCCTCCTTGCCAGAGATTTTCAAGGTGAGGCTGGATGGGGATTTGAGTGACCTGGTGGAGTGTAATGCATCACTGCCCATGGCAGATGACTAGGGGATCTTTAATGTCCTTCAAACCCAAACCACTCCATCATTCCATGAACTCGGAGCAAATACTGCCCTCAAGATGATGCCATTCAGGCAACAGATGCTGCTACTTGAGGTGCTGAGCTCTAAAACCTAGAGGAAGAATTAAACCTGTTGGAAACTTTCTCTTTCAACTATATGATGTCCATATTCTACATGATAAATAAACAGAGCTGGAACAAAGGTGACATATTACTACATATTTATGATTAATCAACATTTTAATGAATTTCCTGTGTTTTCTCTTGTACCTGCCATCATTATGCTGTGCTATAGAGCACATGGATGTGTTTTTACCATCAGGCAGATAATCTTCAGGAGCTGCCTTTGCTTCATTTGTCAGAAGTAATGCTTTGCACACCTCTGCTGGGAATGCTGAGCTGGCTGCTGAACACAGAGCCAAGAGGTCTAGATATTGACTTCCTTCCTTTTAATTATCGTCTCACATGTAAAGGAGACTGTTTTATCTTTCAGAGCACAAGGGTCATATAAATAGTCTTTAGTACAGAAAAGAGCTAGACAGTTTCATGGTTATAATTTAGAATGTAGTTCCACTTCAGTTATTTAGTCTTGAAGCCAAATGAAGCAGAGAAATGTGAGTTTTTATGATATTATCTCTTTCAAAAATATTGTTTTGATCTTATTCAAATCTTTCTTCCTGATAAGCCAAAGACACTTTGTTGAGATTAGCATTTTTTTATAAAAGTGAAAATGAAACATTTCAGCAACTTCACATGCCCAGATGGAAAGAAATAAGGCCATGTGTTTTCTGTTCACTTGTTTCCCCTCCCTGAAAGCTACATTAAAAAACAAATTCATCAAAAAGTTCAGCTACAGTGTAAGCATCTTCATTTAAACACACGCCATCACTGTTTGAACATAACCTTGATTGACTCTTTTGTTTTAGATTATATTCATTTGAGGAATTTCACTAGGTAGATGTATTATAGACTTTTCTGAGTCCCTTGACTGAGCATACCATGACATTCTGATTGAAAGATTAGGACTGTGCTGTATCAGTAGAACACATTTTAAATGGATTAGGAACCAATGACTGGACAGATCTCAAAACAGCAAGTTACTATTCAGAGACATAAGGGGATTTCTTAAACCAGAGAACTGCAAAATTGAGCTAAGACTCATAGTCAGAGACCTGCACAGAATTCTTTGTTGCTCTGCACTTTGAAACAGAAAAAGCTGGAAAAATACGTAAATTGCATCTAGTTCTCATAAAAACAGCCAGGTGAGCCTCAACACAAGACACTACCTGCATGAAACACCAAGAAGATGATTCTCTTTAAAGTGCTTCCATTCTTGTGTGACAGGGCAGAGAGAGCATCACCATTTCATGAACACCAGCCATTACAAGAGCAGAAACATCAGCTCTGCCAGCATTTCAGCAATGACTACATTTACCATGTCTGCCTCAAATAGGCCTGCTTTATAAAACAGTCAGTCTGATCCCACTGTGGTCTCCAGAACTCTGCAAAGACCTTCCTGAAAATGAGCCAGGACATTCAGGAATGATTCCCAGTTTGTATCCACCATCACTAAACCCTGCAGGACTATGAGCCCAATTGTAGCTGTGCAAGCTGCTCCTGCTTGCACTACTGACAAATGGGGGGTGATAACTTGCCTGAGCACTCACAAGTCAGGGAATTCCCCTCTCCCACTTCAGAGGGGTGCAGCTACAAGACACATGTTTTTAAACAACTGATGCATGGCTCTCAGCAAAGCTTTGAAATACCATCGGAGCTGAAATATCATGGCTCATAACATGGTACTCTCCCAGCCAACAAAGAAAAACACAGGTCTTAAAACATCCTTCATTAGTTTTCAGAGGGTAAAGGAAAGAAACCCTGGAGTAGTCATGCTTATGAATCTTGATTTGTAAAGAGCCTGGATTAAGCAGGGTCAAAGAGGAGGGTTAAAAGAGAAAGATAAAGCAGATTTCTCACCTCAGGTGAGGCTGAGTAAGGGAGGAAGGAATCTACAGCATGTGCCTAAGCAGAACCTTAAAACTTATAGACCTTTTTGCTGTGTGTGTAACAAGGCTTTAACCAAGTTCTCTTCTTTAGATAAGATTCTGTGAACCATCTTCAAGCAAGTACCTTGCAATTTTTGAAGGCAGCTTAGAAGTTTTTGGCACTTAATTGTGAAGAAAAGTCTTTAAAAAATTCTCGGGGCCTAGAAGAACTCTGCTACTTTTGATTCTAAACAAAAAACCCACTTCCTTGCCTTTAAATGTGCAGGGACATGGGATCACTACTCCCACCAAACCAGGCATGATGGTAAATGACACAGGGGACAATGAGGAGAACAGCAGAGGCACTTGGCCTTTCCAGCAGCTGGAAATGAGGAAATTGCCACAGACTGGAATCTCCCTCCACTGCATTTCCTCTGTTTTCAAAGGGAGGGAAGAAGAGAGGCTGGAGGTCACCAATACATTTCCCACCTCCCTTTCTACAGGAAGGTGACTAGAGTACATTACACTTCATGATATTAGACTATTTTTGCTTCACAAAGTATGAAATTTAGAGAAAAGAGCTGTCTACTTAATTAAATACAACTAATCCCCTAATAATGCCACCACCAAAAATTATTTGTCTCTTGGCAAACACATTTTCCTATCCTGATAAAACTTATCAAAATAATGTGGATCTGCTTCTGTCTTCTTCTCTGTATGTGCAGTCAGGTAAATAAATACACACCAAGGCATTGAGACAATCCACCTTGGTTATCCTTTTGGGTACTATTTTTGTTTTCCCTCCATCATTACTCATGTTCTTTCTGCAGCATACTGTCACTTGTAAGCACACGTCTGCAAAACCAAAAGAATTCTTTGTCTTCTTCATCCCCCAACCATGTTTGATTTATCTTAGCACCAGCTATCAAACCTGAAATATAAACATTTTTTCCCTGACACAAGGAATTATCATAGAGTCATAGAATATCCTGAATTGAATGGGACCCACAAAGAATAATAGGATTTATAGCTGTTCTTGGTTGGGGGGAAAATAAAATCACAGGATTCACTTCTTAGGTGACTATATCTCATGGATGCAAAAATCACATGACCAAATCCCCCCCGCTCCCCAACTATTTAGTTTGCTGACACGTACTGTAAAGTGATTTATGTTTGATCATGCAATAGTCTAATGAATCAATCAAAATCAGCCTTTCAGTCCAGGCAGCGCAGAGCATAATAATCAAAATTACCAACAGAACCATTGCATTGATTTTTGTTAATCTAATCTCTCCCTTAGCACCAGCCCATCATTAGATCCTTACACCTCCCCAACTCCAGCCTGGCAGCAGTGACAGCTGGGGCTGGAGCTGTATTGACAGCATTCTCATTAAATAAAGCCAGCCATTATCAAAGTACACCCATCAAAAAGTGTGACAGCTGCCACTCCTGACTCAAGGACTGTATAACCATAATGCAACTCTCCTTCTAATACTGCCATAAAATAGTAAATAAGAGCTCTGCATAAAGCAGGGAGATACTTATTAACTTCACTTTTTGTACCACTTATTATACCATTGTTTTAATTGTGTTCATTTGTTATATCTCTGCTCTACAGAAAGCTGCTGGAGTGGTTTGTAAATCCCATTGTGTCAAAAGACAAACAACTGACTCAGCCTGCAGTGCAGGAATAGGCAACAGAAAATCACTTAATCCCCAGGTGGTTTAGTTCTACCCCACTGACTGTGATAAAGGTGTAGACACAGGAAAGCAGATTTAGTAAAAATATCAAAAGCAAGGCTCAAATCCCAGGTCCCAATTGGCCTCTTAGTGTTCCTCTGAAATTCAAGGGCTGGGATAAGAAGGCTGCTTCAAACAGTCAACAAGTATTTCCTTCCATATAAACCAGCCCTTTATTAGGCTAGGAAAATAGTGGCCACAGCATTACTCATAACAGGCTCCTGACCCTAAAGGACATAATAAAGTCAAAAAGTGTGCTCAGAGCTGCACCACTTTCTAATTAATGCTCTCATCCACAAGTAATACATGGAATTCTACATAACATTCTGTTATTCCAGAAAAGGAAAACAGCGTTGCTCCAGTTTGCCTTCTGGAGGATCCTCTCTTTCATCATTATCAGGATTGTAAATAAATTAACTTCCTTATTTAGTGCCTAATGTTTAGTGATGTGAAAACTTCTACATGTCACTGAGTAAAATGGACAAGAAGAAAACTGAGCATCTTTCAGGAACACAACTAAAGGGAAGTTCTTTGGCAAAAAGGGATTTTTAAATTTAAAAAACAAACCCAAAAACAAAACAAACAACCAAAACACAACAAAGCCAAACAACCAAACAAAAAAACCCCAAGATTCAAACTACAACAAAAATGGTCAGTTCCACAAATTATTTGAGCTCTGGTTGCCTCGCATGAAAAATCTACTCTAGCTCTTCAGTCTTGTGTTCTCTATGCTGCATACATAATTAAAGCCTACCATTTTTTATTACAGAGAACAAGTGGCTAGATTTTTACCGGCAATATAAAAATAACATGACATTTGCTTTGGAACGCTAGTAAAAATTTCGTGATCAAAAGCAAGGTGTTTTATGGAAGCTTCCTTTCTCTATCATTATCTGTCATTTTCAGTCAAAACACAGCTAATATTGGACATCTGGGAGAAAGGCTGCTTTTGCAGGCTTTGCTTCATGAGCAGAATATGGCAAATAACAGAATATTTTAAACTTTTTCCCCTTTGTGGTCAGAAATAAAAAGCATAATAAACGTGTTAAAAAGGGCTAATGAGTCCCAAGCAGCAAGATCTTCATCTTTCAAAGACTTTTATGAACCATAATTATCTAATTGCTGTTAATTAGTTGAGTGGGATGAGGGAGTACTATGGGTGTAGGAGGGCATGCATTGTGCTGCACACTCGGAACTTATCCTGGCACCACTGGGTGTAATACACAACTTGTTCAGGAAAAACAACAATTTACATGAAAACTTTTTTGATTGAATTTGCAGTTTTCATCTGTGGTTTAAAAACTGTTGCTGATTCTTCATGCCCTGTGCATGCTAAGTTAGAAGAGTTGACTGGCTCCCTCCCATACCCATAAGATCTAATAGAATAAACATTTTTATATAGAATAAACATTTTTAATCTATTTTTTTACAAAAACACCTTCACTCTAAAAATTGCACGCTGCAGCCCTGAAGTAACCCTGAAGCAAATAATTTTTTGCATCCTGAATCCCAGACACACAAAGGGCTAATTCTAAGGCAATATGCCAAAATGGATTCTGTGAACCCTTCATGAAGGCTTACAAAATTTGTTAAAATAGGAGTTTTGGCTCATGGTAGTGCCACTCTGTTTTTGTACCTATGATTTTAATTATCCCTAGAACACTGCTAAACGGTCAACACCAGTCAGGATTGTGGTTTGCTGTCTCAAGGATTAACCCCTCTTCAAGCAGTTTAATGGGGTGAAATGATCGGAAAAGCACAGGTTAAGCACAATAATACAGTTTTTGATACTCAACTTTGTGCCAGAACACTTCTGCAGGTATCATTATTAAAATCTCATCTAAGCTCTATGCAACATGAAGAGCAAAATTATGTGCTTCACTAATTGCTACTCTGATCTAGCAGAACTTTGAAGGAGGGGCCATGTGGTGAAGAGGGCTGTGGAGAATCAAGCCTTTTTCTCCAGAAATGTAGAACAAAACTAACTCACAATCCTAGACAACTGCAATACCTGAACTAATATCTTGATCTTTGGTCAAATGCTTTCCTCTTCTGAGAAAACAGAATGTGAGTATTTTCAGATTTCTGATGCATTGTGAAAAGAAATGGAAGGGAAAACAAATGGGAGCACCAGTGTCTGGCACACATCATTACCTGCTCACCCGGGTGGGCAAGGCACAAACTGAGCCTAATAGCCCTCCTTTGTCTTCCAAAGCACAGCCCAGGGCCCTAAACACATTACTTACTGTCCAGAAATCAGTGTTTCATTAAACAGCCACTTTGCTTATTAACACCTACTGCAGTCACAGTTCTGTGGTGACAGTGCACACAGACAGCAGCATCACTGTCACTACAAGATGAACAGGCATGTCAGAGTTTGAAGAGCAGCCCAGACCTGTTGAATCAGGGAAGGATAGACACATCATTGCTGCCTGCTCCTCATATCTCAAGTAATTGAGCCAGTAAAGTGCTGTCCCTGAGAGGCTGGAAATGCACTGGCTCCTTTAGCAATGGGTGCCTCTGCCCAGTTAGCAAAATGCTGGCAAGGAGGAGCAGAAGTCTTTGCTAAAAAAAGATAGCAAGGTACGCTTTGGTGTGGAGGAGCTCTGTGAGGAGAGTGAGGCCTCTCACTGAGAGAAATGTGAAGGGTAATCTGAAAACAGAAGAAATATTGCTGTCTGCACTTACATCACACTTATATTTTGCAACCCACTGTAGTTGTGAAAATAGCCACTGCTTTTATTCTGTTTACTTTCCTAGAAAAACTGAGATTAAGTGCCCTTTGGAAGATCATTTCCACTTAACTACAAAAACACTGCTCTCACTATATTACTATTACTGCACTACTTGATGCTCTACATTTCAGACAAAATGCTATGCCCAAAATAGTTACTCTCATATTTTGTTCTGCAATATTTTTTGCCCAAAATTTCTGCTAGAGGCTGGCTGTGCTTCCAATGAAAGAAAAACTCCCATGTGCAACTGGAGCAGAGATGCTAAACAATGTGTTATGGGTCCAGAGCCTCAGCAGTGCTTATCAGAAGGTTGAGATTCAAATTGTGCATATCCTTCATAGCCTGGGCTTGATCAAACAACTCTGACTCTTCTGTGGCCAGGAGAGGCTATTCCAGGATCCACAAGAGCACACAGCCAGCTGTAACTTCTGGTTACCCAGCCTCAGCCTCTTTTAGTGTTGGAGTGGAGGAACGTCGAGTGATGACTTGGGGATTTTGCTCAGCAACATAATAAACTCCCATCGTTCCAATGTTGTTTAGAAACAGTAACGACAACTTCAAAAGTAGCTCAAATAGCACTTAAATTTGTGTTCTAAACTTTCACTATCAGTCTCACACCATAATAGCCCAGCATTCTATAGTGAAGAGCACAGACATACAATTGCAAGCTGTACAAACTGTTCTACTTCCTCCATATCTTGTAAAAGCTTGGCCTGAATTTTTCAATAAATTGAACACTTGTTCTCATTCTATGTACCAACCTAAACAAATCTGTGAGAATTTCATGATCTTTCTACTCTTTTCTTTGCCATCTCAATGTTGACACCAGATTTATCACAAGACTTTCTAACCATCCATGATTAATTTTGTAAGCAGCACTATAGGACGATCAACAACACATTCTCTTAATTTTACATCTGATCATCCAGCAAACATCATTTTCTCCTGAAGTGTTTTCCACAAAGAAATTTAGAAGTAGGAATTAATGTGGTCTTGAATTAATTTCCCTCATCAACCAGATGGTTTAATTACTGGAAATGAAGGAGCCAAGAAGGAAGAGTCCTTGTACCAAATTCAAAGGGCTGTAGAATGCAGCATCCCTTGTTTATTTCTCAGTCAAACTCAGAGTATTTAAACACGTGTGGAGAAATTTCACTTAAAATCACAACACTTTTTCTGCTCTCTTTCAAAGTGAAGCCTATTAAATCAAAAAGTCTTTTTAAAAATTAGTTCTTTTCTACAGTGTGAATACAATTGACTGTACAGACTTCTTCCAATGCAAGCTTTAAGTGGGAGAGCAATGATAAAAGATAATGTAAATATCACTCCAGTGCCCCTTTCCATCTGTGACTCACACTGTTATGTGCTTATGAGCTCCACATCTTGATAACCTGGGAAGCCTGCAGGTATTCTTCATATTTTATACATCTGAGGAGTCAAACTGTGGTTTTCTTTTTTTTTCTTTTCCCTATTTCTTCTTCTTTTTTCTTTTTCTTTTTTTTTTTAATTAAATAAGTTTTTAAATAAGCAAAGGTTTGATGTTCAAAAATGAAATTAGGATTTTTGACACGTCTGTTGACAATATTCCAGCCCTTTGTGGTCCACTGAAATGCACCACAGCTGCACAATCTTTTCTGGGTAGCACTGCAAGACTACAATAATGCACGCTTACATAAAAGTGTGATAATAAAAATGTAAGTTAAAAATACTACCTGCAACTTTACCTTTTTCTTCTAGTGGGTTTGAAATCACAAATACATATTTGTTTTAATCTCTGTGACTTTTTGACACGTTAAAGCACAGGAAAAGGATCACAAGTCAACTCGGTTACTAAGGCACCGTCTGAATTTCAGTGAACAAACGAATCCTTGTCTACCTTGCCTTCTTGCTACTTCCTATTTTGGTCTTTTGGTCTGACCAGATCTTACCTGGACTATGTGGGAAGGGTGGCCCCCTGCCCAGTGGTGGCTGTGGTCTAACTGCTCTGACAATTGTGCTGTTGTCCCTTTTTGGAGTAAAGCAAAAACATTTTCAGTCTTAGTCTCTGTATCCCATTTTCTGGATGATGCACCTCAGTGTGCTGGGAGTTTTGATTAACATGTAGAGCTCGGAGACTCTTTACCAAAGGCAGCAGGGCAGAACACTGTTTTTCAAATTGCATTGCAGGGGGAAGCTCATTAGACCTGCAATAAAGCTACCTGATCATCAAAGGCAACAGCTCCCATTGGCTTCTGTGGATTGAGTTGTAGCCCTGAACAAGCACAATCTCATTTATTAAGTCCTTGTTCATGGCCTCATAGTATTTCTCTCTGGCTAGTGATTTGCTCTGGTTCTTCTTCTGATATGCTCCTTAGCAGAAACATTCTCACAGAGATACAACATATTACCTCCCCACATGAAAACATTCCAGAGAAGTCATCATTTATGGCTATGACTTGAGAGGAAATGTTTCATGATTCTGAGGTCATTTACATTTGGATTAATCTCCAAAAGCTCTGCTGAACCTTCCTGCACTAATAAAGTCGCCTACAACTTTCCCATTATAAATTAGGTTACAGTACTATCCTTCCACTTTTAGGGTGTACCCTATTCAGAAATAGCAGACATGGCTTAAATCTTTCAGAGGGAAGTTCATCTGGACATTTCAAGGATAATATATTCAATGAAGTTAAATGTTTCCCCTCAGATATCCCTGGAGGAATGGGCTAAAAGCTTTCTTGATATTCAGAAGATTCCTATTTCTCAGAACTAACATTGCTTTAACTGAGTGTGAAGATTCATCTACTGGGTGAAGAAACAGTGACATGGAAACCACCAAGAGAACAAGTCCAAAGTGTAGCAACCAGAATCACCAGTTCCATCTGGAGGCTGGTCCCTGTTGTGCTCCAGAGACTGATAGTGAGGCCAAATTAACATCTCCACTGGTGCTGTGGATGATGGGACAGCAAATACCCTCAGTAAATGTTCAAGAATCTACTCTGAGGAGTGACTGATGCAGACTGATGAGGTCTGATCTCAACAGACTAAAGAAATGAGCAGGAAGGAATATAATGGAGTTCAATGGAAAATGCAAAGCCCCACATCTGGGAAGGAATAACCCCAAGCAGAACTACAGTCTTGACACCAACTGTCCAGAAAGCAGCTTTGCAGAAAAAGCCCTAGAGATCCTGGTGGTCAGCAAGCTGAGCAGAGCCAGTGACTGACACACCTTTGTGACAGTGAAGGTTGAGACCGTCCGAGGCTGAATTAGGAAGAGCACTGCCAGCAGATCAAGGTGGGGGGATCCTTTCCCTCTACTCTGCCTTGGTGAGACACATCTGAGTGTGTGTCCAGTTCTGGCCTTCCCAGTGTGAGGCAGACAGGAGCATGTGCTGCAGGGAGCCAAATAAAAGAACACAAAGGTGATGGGATCAGAGCACCTGGCACATAAGGGATGGCTGACACTACTGGATTGATCATCCTGGAGAAGAGAGGGCTCAGGGAAGATCTCACTCACATCTATAAGTACCCAGGAGAGCAAAGATGATGAAGTCAGACCCTTCTGAGAGCTATCCAATATCAGAAAGACAAGTAATAGACATATAAAATTAAAAGACATGGCATTGAAACAGTATGAAAAAAACACTTATTGACTGTGAGGGTGGTTAAAGGATGGTGCAGATTTACCACAGAGGCTCTGGAGTCTCCATCCTTGAGAATGTTCAACACCCAGATACTGAGCAATCTGCCCCAGCTGACCTTCCTTGAACACTAGGTTGTACTAAACCATCTCCAGAGGTTTCTGATCACCTCTTTTTGTAAGCCTGTGACACAATTTGTTTTGGTTTCCATCACACAATATTAATAAACACAGTAATTCCTTCTGTTGCAACAAATGTGCTTAATTTAAAAGATTAAAATGATTTATATTCTAATCTCTAAATCATAATTTTCTTTGCAAAACAGAAGAAACTGAAGATTAGAATGACTCCCCAAGTAAAGCCTATGTACTTCCACAAAGATGAAAGAATATTTGCTACTAAATTTTACTGCAACATGTCACTGCCTGGGTAAAGACAGAATGGATTTGCTATCTCTGAATGTTAAGGAACAAGGAGAAAAAAAAAACCCCAACAGCCAAAATTGTTTTTTTATTCCTTCTCTTTGTGTTTTTTCCTCTGAAAATGTTAATCCACACACTCGTTTTGTGTTCATAACTCCATCCCACTCTCTCTCCTCTAATCTTTTATTTGCTTTCTTTCCTGAAAAATCTTTGTTAGGACATACCTAGACTGATGGGCAAGAAGCAAATCAGGACACTTTATCTCTGAGCTCTGGCATTCACTTGAGTTAATTGAAATCTTTCAGGTCCAGCAAATCCACTTTTATTTCTCAAACTAGCTAGGAGAGAGTCACAAAAGCATCATTGCACAATAAAAAGAAAAGAGCTAAGTGTTATTTCTGACAGGATTTGGAGTGAACTTTTACAAAAAGAAAAAAATCTGTGAAGAAGTTTATAGTAGCCTCCAAATATGAATGCACCATACTCTTAGCCCAACAAATACTTACTGCTATTTTGTACAAATACATTGTCCTGGAGAGATGGAACCCTCCTTTATTATGCTGGGAAGGTGTAGCTAAACCTCACACCTTCCATGGCAATAGACAGTTATCACTACAGCAATATCCTTCTGTCACAAAGAAGCTTTCTACTGTCCTGCAAGATTCTCTGAATTAGCACTTATGACTCTGAATTAGTTTATCTCAATTAGTTTATCTCTTTATTAGCTTATCTCTAGTTTACAAAGGTTCTCACAGAACTTCATCCTTGGTGCATCATCTTTTTAGCAGAACAACTTCTAAGCTTTGGCTACTCTGGTCTACCTCCATTTGGAGACATGGAAATTGAGGATATCAACCACAAAAAGAGGTAGAAAATTGCCATGCTAAAATTCAAACTTTCACCTACTTATTTCAAATTTCTGCCTGACCAAACACTTCTGTAAAATAAACTGGAATCTTTGCTACAATAAAAATAAATAATTTTTAAAAAGTTAAAACATTAAGCTTTATCGCATTATGAGATTCAGGTTGCTGAAACAATTAATAGCCAGTCAACCAGTAAACTATAACAAACCTTTGGCATGCAAGAGGCAATGGTTGCCTCTTTGAAGTAACTCAGAGCTCAGGAATTCACTATTCTTACCACACTACCCTCTCTCCCCTCCAGCAGAACAGCTTTTGGGTGCCTTCTCTTTTCTTCCATAGGGGAAGGAAAAGGATTTTCTCCTTTGCTAGGAGAACTGTGTCAATGAAATTGTACTTTTTAGCTCAACTTTCAGGTTTCTACCAAGCAAATGAAACTGAGCTTCCCATTGAACAAGTGGACAGAGAGAAAGATACTAACAATTTTACTGCAGTTAACTAAAGACAAACAAGTGAGATTTAACCTGTTCTTATCTATGGCAATGAGCAGCATTCAATAATTTTTTCCCCTACTAAGTAGTGCTGTTGTAATAAGTCTTGGACTTCTGCACTTATGGCTTTTTCAACCACTGACTTTCTTCTAATCACTTTGCTACCAACTATTAAAATTTTGAGAGTCATAATGTCTGAAAGTTTCTCTCCTAGGGTTCCTACACTTGTATAAGCCCTAGGTTTCTTTCTCTAAAAAGTGGAAATTTAGTTGCAGAGAGAACTCTGAAAAAATAACTTGAAAAAAATCTAAAAGAATAATTAGAAAAATGTGTCACAAGGGAGTTACTTTAAAATCACTATTTTTAAGCAAGTCTCAGCATTTTGAATGTCTGGCTTTAACAATATTGCTTAGCTGCACAGCATAAGAAAATTGTATTTCTGTAGGACCAACTCAATAGTTCATGTTTCAACACATCTTAATAATTAACTAGCACAGTTTGGGAACAGAGGTCAGCCAGGCTTCTCATTCCTTTTGAGCAAAAATAACATATCCGAGGTTGTGATATGCCTAATATAAAAATAAAGTCTTGTCCCTATGCAGTAATTATTTCAGCAAGTTTTTGGCTGAAGCAGCAAGAATCTGTGTGACTGCTGAACACGCACACCCACCCGTTTAAGAGTGCAGAATTCCCTCTGTGCCCGCCCTTTCGGGCACATGAAGGAAGGGACAGCCACGGCCCCGGCTGCGGCTCTGGGCGCTGTTCGTGGTGCTGAAATAGAGACTCCGGGGCACGGGCACCGGCCCGAGCTGCACCTGCAACTGTAAATTGCACTTGCAGGTTGCATTTGAATGACATCAAACAGACTTCTAAACACATTTGCTCAGGAGACATTGCTTTAAAAATAACTGTTCCATGACACAAGTGTGCAGATCTAAAACTAACGGATGTATATTCATGGATCACCCTTGGATGACTCCATGCTATTGCAACTTTTTGTTCTGATGAATAGACACAGGGCTTTGTTTCTTGTAGATGACTGGCTGAATAATGTGACTAACTGAACACATACAAGTGCTATCAGGATTGTGGACTTCCTGCACACCTAAGAACCAAGTGACAGTTTTCTGACACCACTGATGGTATTTAAGTTCACTTCCTGCAATTTCTGTAAATACAGAGCACCAATCAGCTTGCTGAATGAAGGGTTCTGGTTTCTGAGCCTTTTCAGCATGAAAGTTCTTTTCTTTCGTGCAAGAAAAAAATCACAAAAAATGTGAATTTTGTTTTTGGTTGGTTGTTTGAAAACCCTTGATGTTGTGCTCTTTTTTGTTAGGAAAACTGTCAAGCAAACTGGAACGATGCAAGAGTTCAGAATCTTAGGAACACTATCATGAACAGAGACTCAAAAATTTCTGCAAAATTGCATACCTAACAATAAAAAAGCTGATACAAATATTTTATTAAAAGGAGATTTTCCTTCTGATAGCCCGTAGCCATAAACATCCAGCATAGCTACAGATAAGGGTGTATTTTGGTTTCACAGCTCTAAAATTTAGAAATACAAATATCAGAATTTTATATGATCCCCGGGGAGAGAAAGCTCTTTAAAAGCCACTCCCTCTGAGCATTCTGTCTATTGCTCTACCTGCCCCAATATTCACTAAGCTTCAAATGAAATAGCATTTCTGTTTACAGAGGGGGCCTCTTATTAAATTCCTTCTTGTCAGAGCATCTTTGTGAGAAGATGGAATCAGAAGCCCAGTGGGAAGTCACTGCCTTCCACAGGTGTTTTTACTACCTGTTTTGACTTTGTTTTTTTCAAGCACAGAATTCAAAATTGAGTTCTTCCCTGTGTTGCACCATGCCCTAGGCAGATGAGGTCCGTCTGTCAGACTCCAAGACATCCTCTATCAGCAGGCATATTTGAGCTGACAAAAGGGTCAAGGCTCATGGGCAGAGTGCTGCTCACTGAGGGACTGTGGCTTGGAATTTGCAGGCACACTCAAGGGAAAGTTCTGGTGTCAAAGTCTTGTATTGCTGTCCCTGTGGGAAATAGGCCAAACTAATGAGGAAAAATATTGAAAGATATTCCATTCTCCAGGCTCTCCTAGGCATCCAGTTTTCTCTATTTCAGCTTATTAGTCTTCATTCTGTGTCTCCTGCAGCAGCCTTTGTCAGCACATGAATAATTAATGTTAATAGTCTCATCAACTTCAGGGCATAGTGCAAGACTCATTGAGCAAATGTTGGTTGGGCTTGTCCTGCCTCACTCATAAGAGATCCCACAGAAGAAAAGATGTGTTCTCCTTCTTTGGTGTTCCTTGAATAGGCAAATATACCAATAAGAATTACATGTAGTATTTCCTGCTACATAGATGTAGCCAGATTTTCTAATAAATGAGAACATTCAGTGAATATCTAACACAACACTGGTGGAAAAAAAGCTGGTTTTACTTTAATCTCTTTAAATCCAGCCACAAGATTATTTTTGTTGTTTTAGCATCACATGGTCTTATAATATCATGGTTACATTGTGTTACCCGGGATTACTTCATAAATTTTAAATGAAAAAATAAAAAAAGGCAGTGGAACTGTTTCAGTCACAAACTGTTTCCCACACACTCCTCAAATGAGTTTGTCCACTGGAGGTGTCAGCACAAAACAGATGAGCAAGGAGAACCTGAGAGATCTGTTATGGCTCACTACTCCTGCAAGTAGTGATACAGCCTCTCACTATTGCCCTGTATTTTCCCTATTTTTAATCCCTTCTCAAATCCATAATGGGAAATTGGAATTACAATGAGTCTTCCCTTTTTGGCTGTGACTATAAATGGGGCATGGATAAAGTAAGCACCAAATCCTACCTGTGATAAACAGATTGCCAAGTAAGGTTGCAAGAAGCAAATACTACAAATAAGAGGTTCAGTGAGATGCATCTGGTTTCTAAATCAGCATGCTTTCTTTCAGGGTGGAATACAATTGTTGTAAGCAGGAACACCTGAGGTTCCATTTAAGATACATTTTATGAAAATGTGAGAAAATGTTGAATATCACTACAGTGGAATAAAATGCCATCCCGTTAACCAAACCACTGCAAATTATGCCCATTTATGTCATTAGAAAAAAAAAAGGACAAAGAAAACGTCAAAATAGACCATCAGGGGTTTCAAAGAGTCGGACTCACATAAAATAACCCCTCAAAAGAAATCTCTTTTTAAAGCTGCCAAGAAACAGTAAAGCCATTCTTGACCACAGTAAGAATGCACAGATAATAAATTGCCCAAGTCTCCAGAACCTGAAAATGCAAGTAAATTAATTTTAAAAACACAGATGTTTTAGAAAAAACACATATAATATGAATGTATTTATGAAATGTATTTAATATTGTATTATCATTTTTTAATTTTAGCATAAGCAAACCAACATGACCTCTAGGTGTTAGAACCCCAGTAGAAATGTTTCCCCAGTAGAAAAAAAATGTGTTTTAAAAGCAATCTATATTACTGGCAGTGCTTTTGAAGTATAAGTACATTTTTCACTGTTGAGTGGGTCAAGAAAATCTCTGGTGCTTATTTGAATTTAGTCTAAACTCAGAGAAAAATACCAAAACGATCTGATCAGATGGCTATTGGCTGTAGTAAAAAGAAGGGAATTCAGCAGAACTGGAGAAAACAGCACATTAGGACTGTTTTTATAGTAAACTAGAGCATACCTTGCAGTAAGACACACAACCATCAGTCTGGGCATGTGCTTCCATCTGCTCCTGAGCTTTAGACCTTAGTCAAGGTCTTTGTTGGAATGTTGTGAACATTCAGGCAGGGGAAGAAGGAGACAGAGCCAGCCAGCTTCTGGGCAGCATGGCTGTGTGAAACAGCCTCATGCTGGCTGCAACAGCTCCCAGAGGTGTTTGGCTCCTGTCAGCGTCCCCTGAACAGGACAACCACCCAAGCTCCCACTTCCCAAGTGCTACAATTCACTTATTGACAGTCTGCTGTCCAACCTTGACAAGTGTTTTGCTGGTTTGAATTGCTTCTTTCCTCCATCCCAGTACATAAATAAAAAACAGTCCATTGTATAGCTCTCCACACATTTTGGTAACTTGCTTTTCTGGTATGTTTTAATTGAGTAAACTTGAGTTGACTTAAAAGTACAAAAAAAACCCGAGAGGCAGACCAGCAAATATATTGAAATTCACTTTGCCTGCTTAGTATATAATGAACGATGACAGCACTGGCTTTAAGGAGATAATTATTTTCATAGTCCATAAGAGTGAATATTTACTGGAGACACTTAGAAGAATTTCTTTGCATGAGTGAACTAATAAATTTTAATGAAGACAAATGCGATATTTGGGGTTATACAATTAAAAGCAAACATATAACATATTTAGCAAATTGAAAACTTACTAGCTGCATGTATAAAATACACATTTGTTTTAGCAGTATTTTGTAATTTTTAAAAACTATGCACTCACATCTACTTTTAATTAAAGTTCTAAACTTTTTTCTATGCTTAATACCAGTACCCATAGGACCCAAAAATGTAGATACTACAAATATGAAGCAATTTATTAAATAGCCGAAATAAATTGCAATTTAGAAATGAACTCAAGCCTTGTCCAGAAAAAAACTTTAACACAAAACCAAACCCCAACCATTCACAATCCAATATCCCATTAAACAAAAGGCAACACTGAAAGTTAAAATAGAAGAACTTCAAAGCAGGGAGGCAAGAGGAATGGTGGCTTGTGGACTGGGCCATGAAAATAAAGTGGTTGTTTAATATTTTAAATGTAACAACTAAAATCTGTGGTCATACATTCAGCTGCTTGCATCTGCTTGTAGGAGATATGAGATCTTTATTTCTTGTTGCTACTTATGACACCCACTGCACTGTGATCTAGTGAACTCTGCCAGTCTCACACAGTGACTTTGAAAATGTCTAAGCAAACAGATGACTCTCCACTCTGACTCCTAGAACAATATGTTTGCTTTAACACTCCTGCAAACACACAGGCTCTGAAAACTAATAAAATGAGTCTTAAAAAGGTCGTAAAACAGAGAACATTGGCACCACACTGGTCCTGCAGCTTCCCTTGTGTTTTCCCACAGCAGCCAAGCACAGGGTATAATACCCATCTTCACTACACAGATGGTTTCTGCAGCCCAGCAGACCCTTTGCCAGCCCAAAGCTGCCCCACAAACTGCAGTCATTTCCCTTTCATTTCCTGGCATTACAAAGTAAGTGCGAGACTGTCAAGAGTCCCCCTCTAAAAAGAGGATTTTCCTCTGAAATCCCATTTATTTAGATAAGCAGTAAGAGTGACATGGCAGCAGAAAGAGAAGAAAAATGATGCTGATTGGGAAAGTGGAAAAACTGCCACACTGAGAACTAGGACTTCATTATCCCAGAGCACTTCTTGGGTGTCAAAAGATACTGTGCAGTATTCAAACACAACATGATGACAGTCCAGGCAGGTCTGGGAGAAAGGCAGAGGAACAGCCAAGGAGGGAATAGCACAGTTAGACAAATCCAGAGCAGATGGATAACACAAGCAGCAAAAGGAAGATATAGAAAGAAAATGCCAGACATAGAAAGAAAATACTGTATCATCCTAATACTTTACAAGTGCAAACCTCTTGTCTGTGCCCTGTCAGAACACTTACAGCATTCCAGTACAAATTTCCTAAAACACTGTTGTAAGTGTTGCCACTTCTCCCCCATATTAAACTGTCTCATGCTACCTACTTCTGCAAGCCCACATATACCTGCTCCAGTCTGGAAGAGATACAGCTATCTCAGGAGAAATCTCTAGTTTAATTTAATTCAGCAAGGTTATCAATAATTCTAAAGTCCTCTGTGGTAATTTTGCATAGAATTGAAAGTGATTCCATGTCAGGCATGTGGGGTTTTAAGCAGTTTGCCTGAAAGCATTCGATATTTCCTCATGAAAAGTCAGTCAAGCTATGTTGATTTTGGGCTTATACTTTGTGCCATGTAATGAGCAAAATGCTTCAAACCCCATGTAACAGCATGGCTGTTGTGGGTTATTCATTGTGATATTTTTCATAAACCACCAATTGTGTCTGCCCAGATAATGCTAAGCCCCGTATGCTCTTTTTTGGCAAGCCAACTGCATTCAACCTACCAGATTAATGACACTTATAAATAAATAAAAGCCTACAATTTACTGTTAATAGAAGACCAGCTGGCATCCTACAGCGGAGCTGAAGGTGCAGCATGCACTGACAGAGATTGGTGAGAGGTTGCTGACTCATTTTTCATTTATTTTATGGGTGTTTTTCAGCACAAGGAGCTTCTAAGCTATGATGCAGCTATCTCTGGCCAAGTTCTATCTCGACCTCATAACAGAAATCAGTAATTAAAGTTTAATATGCAGCATTGAGACTGTCTGCATCTCTCAAGGGGCCACTAGAAGGAAATTAGCAAAGAACGATGCAAGTTCGTAGAAAGATTTGATAGCCAATTTTAAATTCATGTGCTTTGATTGGAAAATGGAAAATGCACCTCTGGGGCACCAGTTGTGTCCTTCCTGCAAGTTTCATGTCTAAATAAACACAGCACATGGCAAACTTTGAACCAGCCCCATGTAAAGCCCTGCAATTGCCATGGGTTTGTGCTGCAGAAGCTCCCTAATCTATCCTGATAACCCAAACTCCCCCAGCTTAAAGCACTGTCACGCAGAGCTGCGCGGAAGGAGAGCAGACAGACAACTGAAATTAGATGCTGATGAGATGCCAAGAGAAGATTGCTTCTAATGCTGTGCCACACCAGCAACTGAATAAGATGAAGCCTTTTTAGCTGGAACAAGAATCAGCTTGTAGCACCTTTAGTTGTTTGTGCAAGAGAAAGGGTTTTTTGAAAGGTTATTCAAAAGGTTCAAGTGTTTTGAAAGGTTGTGGGCTTCTAGAAAGCTCATAAGTTTGAAGAATACTTTACCACTCTGAGTTCTCACTCAGTTCAAGTGAAAGCAGTTCCTTACCTGCCTTATTTATGCTTTGTACTCCCACCAAGCCCTCCTTCTTTATGCAAACCAAGCCCTGCCAGCAAATTCTCTCTGTGCCCAAGATGACTTCTTCCCACATTTTGCAGGGCTCTCTTCCCACATTTTGCAGAGAGTAATCAAAGGGAATTATTTCTACATCCTGGATTATAGAATAGGTACTTCAAGATGTATTTCACAGAAGATTTTCTGGCCTGGTTAGCAAAAGAACAGAAAGGCTTGTTTAGCCTGCTCTACACTTCCATTTCTTTTAGATCAGCCTCTATTACAACTCTGCTGTGCATGGCTGCAAGTGGCCATATCCTAGCAAAAGCCTCCTATGTATAATTTCAAAATCAGCTTTTTGGCATGACATCAAAGGGAGGCAGCACAGGATCTTTAGGCTGGAAACTTTCACTGAGTTTTCTTCTCTGCAAGGAGGTTTACATATAAGATTTCTGTTCCTGCTTCCCTGTATTTCAAGAAAGAAAGAAATCCAGCTATACTGATTTCAAGCATGCTGCAATGATATGGAGCAAATGGAATATGGAGCAAAAAGCTGCAGTAAAAGAGTCCAAGACAGATTTAAGACACGGGACTGATGTGCAGTGTCCAGCAGGCATTGCTCTCTCGTGAATCAGCTTATGGGAAAGAAACTTTCCTGCTGCTGCCCAGAGCAGTAGTTGAAGGATTGCCTGGTTTGGAAAGGAGCCTGTGCATGTTGAGATGCAGATCCCTGGCTATGAGAAAACAATTGCTAGCTTGAGTCAAGTAGCTCAGATAAAGAAGTGTCAGGTATCAGCTGCTAATCTGGGCAAATCAATGTCATTTTGATGAGTGCAACAGGAATTTGAAGAAAAATTGCCACGTTCACGAATTCCCTTTTCTTTTGAAAGTCCCCATGTGTACAAGCTTATGTAAGCTTAATTGAAGCCAACAAAGTGCAACTTTTAAAAAACAATTTAAGTGCCTTTTATAGGTGTCTAATTAATGATTATAGTCACCAGGGCAAGTTGTCCAAAAAAAAAAGTGAAAGACAGAGAGGCTTATGCCTTTTTTTAGAGTTATGAAAAACAAGTAGAGAGAACAACCCAGAGAGAAAGCTTTATTTTTTTATTTGACACATGAAACTTCTATTGAATATAGCAGTTTGGACTCTATTAGAGTCACTAATTTTCATTTCAAATATTAAAGGCTTATGGCAACATTATTAAGATTAAACATCCCAGAGAAGTAGAAGAACAAGATTTTATTTCTTCTTTTTTTTTTTTTTTTTTAATAAGGATAAAAGCATGCTGATTTTCTTTTCCTTGTTCTGGAAAATGTTTCCCTTTTTCCAAAGTAGTCTGTCTGTAATACAATTTGATACAAAGGAAGGAAGAGAGGAACAGGACAAATTCAAAGACAGAGGACTTTTCTCTGGTGAAGGACTCCTGTAAAAAGTGTCTGAACTTCAACAGAGTTTAAAAGAAGTAATTTTCTTGCAAACCCATGGCTTATTTTGATGAAGAAGGTGCTGCCTACCAGAAGCAAAGTGCAAGGAATGCATCACACTGATCTGATTCCATTTGTCTAATCAAGTTAGCCCATGTGAAACTAATCAGTGAAACTCAAGTGCTCCTAGTGTTTGCTCAAGGAAAAAAGTCTTCCCCTACAGTGCCAGGCTGCAGGATTGTCCAGAGGCCCTAAGAATCCTCATCAACATCCTTAAAGCATCAACAGCCATGATGGCAGCTGTAAATAAACACATGAAGAGTTCCAAAAAACAAGCTTAGCTTATCTTCTGTCCAGACCTTCATATCTCCCCGTCTCACTGGTGGGGTTTTATTAATTTTTACAGCATAGAAAAAGTCTTCCAGCTATACAAATGTCTTCCACAAAAAAATCACAAAAGGAAATTGCGACTTCTTTTTCCCCTTGGACCTTCACTTGACAGGAACATATTTAGGACACCTCTCACATTCTCTACCTTCTCTCTTATATCTGCATAATAATTTTTAATCTGACTCTCTGTTAACCCGACATAACAAAAAGTTTGCATAACATTGCTCTTTCCTTTCATTGTCTAAATGCTCTAGCAATGATAGCATGATGCATTGCTAAGCCCTAATGTGTTTGCAAGCTGACAGAGCTAAGTGGCACCCTGAGAGGGATGGCAAACTTCACCAAACCTGCTTGGGTACCCAGTGGTCTGACCATGGTCTGGCATTTGTCCTGCTTGCAGCTGGCAGACACATTTCATAGTTTTCTGTCTAAATATTTGGATCTCTCAGATGAATTTTTCTTCCCCCTCCCCACCAGCTTAACACAATATTTTGAACAGATGATGCACCAGAAATTATGCATGTTTGCTTCTTATAAATAATTTTGTTTAAAAATATTAGTCTCATTGCTCTGAGAACCCAGCTAATCATTACACAGATTTATTTACACTGTGAGCCTTCAAGCTACTGTAATTGTCTCATCCTCCACATTTGTATCAGGGCACCACTGAAGGCAATAAAAGAGCATGCAATAAGTGTCTTTTGCGTAACTTTTTTTTTAACTTGTATTGTCAAAATATTACAGTGTCTATGAGGGGGTAATTTTGTTGCTACCTGATTCAAGGACGACTTTATAAAGGTGAAAATCTCCACATCCAGAAGAGTTCCCCAAAAGTGCAGACACACTATTTAAACAGCAACATTATAATGATCCAAAGCTTGCCATTTCATATTTTTACTTAATGTTTGTCGATATAAGCTAGTAAAGATTAGTGTAAAGTTGTTTTGTAATGAGCAAGAGCACCCTTTGTGTTTATAGCTGATCAATAACAACTTGAGATGAGAACTGTGATGCTAAAACTGTCTTATTTCCTGCTAATTTAATGGGAACAAGGAGGGGCTGTACCACTGAACAAATAAGCTTAATGCTATTATTAATAGTGTTTGAAATCGAACCCTGAAAGTTTGTCCTGAAGTCTTGCTTAAGTAAAGCTGAAGTTACAACATAAAGTCACCTGAAGCTGACATAAGCACATACAGATTAAAAAAGCAATAATTTTTTTAAAACTGAGCACAGATGGAATTTCATAGTGGTTGCTTTGTCGTGTTTTTAGACTCATAGCAAGAAGCTCTCCATGTGTCCACCAGTAGCTGAAGACACAGAGAACCAAATTCTCTTCTATTTACAGCACTACATGCATCAGGCCACACTAATCTGGTTATGACAATGCAGAGCCATCAGCAAGCAAGATCATACAAGAGACCCAACTCACTGCCGCTGATATCATGGACAGTTCTGGTGCAGCATCATTACGCTGCTGCCCAATTGCTTCCCCCTGCAGCGACCTGCGGGTCCTTCAAGAAAAGCAACCAGCCCTGCTGCTACAGGAGACTGCTGAATTCTGCACAGAGCTCAAAGTCAGGTTCACTGCCTAATAAAACAAGCAGCTTAGTCTCAGAGCATGCAAAAGCCTTTTCTGCACCAACAGGGAAATAAAGCCTTTGCAAGCCTCCTGCTGCCGGGCACCATTTTGCGGAGATGGCAACATCTGAGGCGTTGGAATAGCGAGGGCCTGGCAGAAGGGCTGACAATGAGCCACCATACTGTGGGTGTCAGGAGCCTCACGTCAGCAAAACAGCATTCACCAGCTGGAGGCCCACAAGTGCCAGTTTTAATTATAAACTTTATTTTCAAATAGAGCTCACAGTTTGTTCAGGGTACACTTCATGCCATCAGAGCATTTGAGCACTGCACCAGCCAAATTGGTGGCTTGCTATGTTCTTAGATAAAGAACTGTAGACCTAAAATACTTGTGTTCATTCAGAGGAACAATAATCTTTTGCAGTCAGTTTGTCAAGGATTGTGTTATCCAAATGTACAAGTAAAATACCTAATGATTTCAGTACACAGAACTATTACCCTCTGCTCTACTTTCCCCTTTAGACTCATGATTATTCCCTTTATATTTTTATTTCCTACGAAGTCAATGTTCTCAATTCTACAAATTTAGCACATGTACATTCACCTAAATGTTGATTTAAATGTTTGTTTTGTGTTTGCCAAGGAGATTGTTGCTCAGTTTTGCATACCTTGATTCCATTGTACTCATGCCACAACTCAGGAGGCAGAAAATATGCACATGAAAAGAACTGGTCAGTCAGTTTGTGATTTCACCTGTGCTTTCCAATGTTCATTTGGCACAAATGTAACATCTCACTGCTGCTCTAGACTTCATTCTTCATTCTTCTGTTTTATAACCGTCCCTCTTTTCCCAACCATTGCTGTAGTACATTTAATTATGGATTCCATTCTAAACTTTCTGTATTAACATTAGGAACATCTTAAAATGTTCCTTTCTTCATAGACTTACACAGTGCTTTATATGTATATATACCTAGATATGCATACATACATAACATTCATACATTCTTTCGAATAATCTTGGTATCATGGTAATAGAACTTTAGAAACAATAAATATAAGTTTTAAAGGTATAATTTTTCCAGTGTATTCCAAATAATTGTGACCCACCAGAAAAATATCAGCCCAATTTTTGTGGTCACAAATGATATTCATTCCTCCTTGCTACTCTAATCTAGTTTGAAACAGGTTTCAGGTAAGGAATTCTACTAACAAAAGCTGCTTCATAATACTTTTAGAAACTAGAATATGATGTAAAAAATGTTGCACCTGGTTTATTCCATAAGCTGAAAAATGATGCAGTGTTGATTGCCTATGGTGAACAGATCTCATGCATTAATTAACTGCTTCTTAAACTGTCCATTTAGATTAATGGAGAAAATTCTACTAGAGATGAAAACTGTCTCACTACAAAATAAAGCATCTGAGTGACAGACTGGTAATCTGCATTAAAAAAAAATGGAGGAGATATGAATGAAAGGACAGAGACATATCAGATATATGCTGTCAAAAATCTCTTCTAGAACTTGCTTCACTTAATTCCTTTATACCACACTGACAGGGATGATGTATCATTTAGTACTTTAAAAGATTCTCCAGTAAGCCAGAAAAGTGATGAGCAGCTCTTGTGACCCTGGCACCCAGAATAATTATGATTATCTGCACTATTTAGCCTGAAAGGAAATGGACAGTGTTCACGGTCTGTTAGCTCAGCTATGATGTTTGATAATCTATACACACAAGTCATTGGAGGTCACTCAACCTTAGAGTACTTCAAGCACACTTAGTTACCCTTTACTGAATGGTGAAGTGCAAGTGCCCCATTTCTATTGCTATGACACTATTGGAAGACTGCAACTGCTGAAGGATGAAAATAATTTCACTTTATGTCTGCTATGTAGAAAAATTTGAATACACTCAGTTGTTTGGTTGGACTGTAAATATGAAAAGCCTGCTAGCATGTCAAGAGAAGTGAAAACCAAGCAGATGGAAAATGAAGCTGAAGAAAATTAAGCTGATTCTGGGCAACTAGTTAGAAGTGTTACCAGAATATTCTTCACCCAAACACAGACAAAATCCCTGACTGTAAAAGCATTCTTTAGCTACAAGTTAGCCCGAATTGAATAACAAAAGCATAACAATGGTTCTGTATATTTGTTTTCCAAAAAATAAACACAAAAGTAGCTGCTTGGTTGCATGATTAATGTTTTTATATTAAATTGAAGTCACATTGGAATTTTACCGACTTATTAGAATTTGAAGAGGTGTTATTAAAAGCAACTGTAATATAAAAAAATGGACCATCAAACTACTAGCTTTTCCTTAAACATAAAATCATTTAAATTTTAGAAACAAGGGGGGTTACTGAATGCATGGACTTTTGGCCTCAAGGGAGCAGCCATAGCATCACATAGGACCAAAAAAAAAAAAAAAAAGGTATGTCAAAAGATGTCTTTTCCAATGAGAGAGAGCTATTTAATAGGTCTATGTTCACTGAAAACCATGCTGCATTTTCTAGCCACTTTGGGGAGCAGATCCACTTGATCTTTCAGAGATAATGCCTTTTTCACTGTTTCATGCATACAGAAAGCATCAGATGGAGTGGGCACAATAATATTTTTCCAAGACTAATTTTACATTCTAGATTTGAAAAAATACAATTCAGAACAAAAGTTAAAAGATTACATATAGGTATCCAGCTGCTACAGAAAGTTTTCCAACTTTTCCAGAGATCAATATTCTCACACTGATACAAAATTAAGAGTGTGGAGATTTGGCCCTCAGTATTGATTAAAGACATCTCTATGACTTGATTGTGTTTGTAAGAGTAAAATCTTCCCAATGTATACTCTCTTTACAAGGGCATTATAACCCTTTAGGACAGTGTATTCTGTGATAGTCTTCACTATTGCAAATTCTACTTTTGTGGCAAAAAAAACCCCTTCAAATCAAACAACCAAAGCCCCAAAACCAGAGTAGTAAAGCTGCAGACTGTATGTGATGCTGTGACACCTCCCTAAATCCCTTGGTTACTTTTCTGATGCTGCAATTTCCTATTTTATTTCTTCTTTATTTATTTCTTTTTGGATTTCTTCTTCTTCACAATTAATCTTTACTATGTGCAATTTTTTTTACCCTCACAAGCTGTGTGAACCAATGCTGAGAGGAGAACAAGGCTCTTTGTACCCCTCATGGGTCATCTCTCACTGCTTTGCTTACCGAGAGCTAACTACAGAGCCCAAGCCAGGGACAGCAAAAATTTCACAAAAACTCATTCTGGGTAAGCTGGAAATGCCTCTATAAACAGTCTGAAGATGATTTTCCTTCTCTCCAAAACCTAAAACCACCAGCAGTTTGATATTTGTCTGTTTTATGTTTCCTCCTCACCACCCTTCATATGTTATGTTTATAAGAATCTTTTGTCTTAGCACAAAAGCCTGAGCTAACTTTTTTTTTCTAAATTTCCTTCCTGAAATAACCTCATTCTCAATATTTGTTGTAAAATTATTACTTATAAATAACCAAACTAAACACACACACACAATTCTGCTGAAGCTTTATGGTGGCAAGATGGTGTATTTAAATCAGAGGCTGAAAAAAGATCAATACACAATTATTTTTAAATACATCTATGTTATTCTGTTTTTCTTTAGATTTCTCTATTAATCTTGAATTAATTTTCTTTTTGCAATAGTTATAATGCCATTATTGAGTTTTGTATCTAAAATATTTTAAAATAGAAAGAGCGTCAAGTATTTTAATATATTATAAGGGAATCTATATCCAGGTAACAGATCAAAGCTGTATATTTCATTTTTACAACCAAATAAAATCGCATATTCCTTAGTTTAGCACAAATAATTCATGCTGTGGCAAAGAATGGTATAAAGAGCTGTCAGATAAGGATGCAGGTATTCCTTTTTTTGTTCTATTTAAAGCAGTACATTTTCTGTTCTAGCAACTACCTGTGATCACTAAGGAAAATATTAATACCTCAACATTTATCCCACAGTGGCCATGCTCACTGTGCCTGCATTTCTATTAATGAAAACCTTTTCACTGAGCTCAACATCAGTAGTAGAGCCTGCTTTTCTAAGTTCCAGCCTAGATACATACCCAGGACTACTTCCCAGTCAACAACCCCAGAATAGTGTTGGAAAAAGAGGTTATGCACCTTCATCTAGCTCTCCTTTTCATCACACAAGCCAGCTTGTTGTTTTTGTTTGATTTTTTTTTCCCCCATGGTAGAATAAAGAAGGAAAAGGTTTGCCAGCAACTACTTTTCAAGAATTGGTCTCTTCTCACTACTGGCCATAATACAGCTCCAGTGTTTAGTGAATAGCTCATGAACATACTGAGTTTTCTTATATTGGGGTTTTTCTTGATTTTGAAGGGTTTCTAATCTGGCATAGAAATTTGATTGTTTCATCCCAAGTTTCAGTGATTGCAAACTGAGAATTTAAACAGGCTTTTAGCCCTTGAGCGCATTACATTCTTCCTAAACTTAGAATGAAGAAAGTATGACAAAAGTAATTTCAAGTATTTCAGTCCTTAGATAAAGCTTCTTTCCCCTCAGTCTTCCTCATTAACTCTCTCCCATAAAGTTTATTTAAGTCAAGGAATGATCAAAAGTCAAATGTAAGATATTAAAAACTAAAGTGCACCTCAATACAAAGACGATTCAACTACCCTTGTACTGATCAAAATTCAAATCAGGCTGAGATTCAAGCAGTGTCACTTTCTCATTCTTACCTTCCCCTCACATTATATTATCCTGGTTCATCAAGTACCCCTCCCATTTTTCAGTGGTGTAGACAAAAATTGTTATTTCCCATAGGTCTTAGAAGCTCCCTCTACGGTACCAGGAAGCAGAGCTGGCTAACAGCAAGCTTGCTCAGCATCTTTCTCTTCCACTACCCTCAAAAGATCAGTAAAAGGGTGCAGAAAGAAGTTATGGCAGCCAGAGAAAATAGGGTGATATTTATCATTCAAGGGAGCAGGAGACAATTTTGCTTAATCATAGCTTTGTTTAAGTAGCATCAAACTCTTCATGCAATGCTATAAACCTCTAATTGCTGCATTGCCTCACTTTCCAAGGAAACTTCAGCTTGAGTATCACCAACAACTCCAGTTGTTGACAAAGAAATGAGAGTAATTAGGAACATTAAGTTAACTATGAGGGGGAAAAGTAAATCAGAAATTGAGTCACTGCCGATGCTAATAGAGCTGTCGGCAGTAGAGACGAAAAACCCCAGAGTCTAACCCAAAGGAAACAGCTCAGAGCTGTAAAGCTTTGGTGCAACAGATACTATGAAAGAATTCAGATTCATGGAGAGAACTTGATTTACAATCACAAATGGATAAGGTCTATGGGCACAATGGAGAACAAAGATACTGGACAAAACATGGACATCTTTAGTTCAGGTTCCAGGCCATTCGGTTATCCATTCTATAGAGTATAATTTTTTATGATTTAGGGTATGTTTTTTCTTGTTACTGTGATGGTCTAATTGAGGCAGATTTTTTAAAATAAAAATCAGATAACATATTATAATCTAAGGAATAACCCAAGCAGCTTTTGGACACAAGCCTTCTAACTTCCTACATAATCAATCATAATTCTAAAACATATGACCCTCCAAGCAAAAAAGCATCAATACTCTTCTTCAAGAGTGACAAAACTGGCAAAAAAGCAGCTTTTGATATATTTGCTATTTCACCCACATAAGAGCAAATCTCAGTTTATTTCTATCTTACTGCTTATATCCTTGTCAGCTGTTACTGGTCATTAGCATCTTAGCTCATTCAAATAACTCTGCCATTCAATCCCTTCCTCATCCTTCACAACAATACTTCATATGGCTTGTTACTGGAACTAATGACCACTTTTTAAAAAAGAATTTGGCAATTACTTGTGACTTTTGAGCTTTAACTAGGCAGCCAACAAGCAACAAGGCTGAACTCAGACTTTCAGGCAGTTACATATTTATCATTAAATTTTGCAGAATACCAGGTTGGGAGGGACCTGAAGGATCATCTGGTCCAACTTTCTTATCAAAAGCACAGTCTAGACAAGATGGCTAAGCATCCTGTCCAGAATCTTGAAAGTATCCAATGCTGTGGAATGTACCACTTTCCTGGGAAGATGATTCCAATGGCTGAATGCTGTTAGAAGTTTTCCTCTTGCATCTAACTGGAGTATCCCCTGAAGCCTGATTTATCAAGACTTACTCTGATCTGGGAAATCTGCTACTGGTCCTGTGTTCAGACATCTTAGACAGCTTTTTAGGCAATAACAATAGCCAATAAATAGCATAACAGAGGATCCTATATATGTTTGAGGTCCATGACAGATAATCCTCCTCTTCCTTGGCTTCTTTTCCTTGATTACCAATGATGCCAGAAAAATTCAAAATCTTGATCTAGCCTTACCCTGCAACAATTTGTCACCCACAAACAGGCATTTCACTATCAGAAATCACTATCACTTGGTACATTTTCCATTATTCTCTCAAATCCAAGGCAGGATATCCTGTGGTTTTAAGGCAAAACCACTTTCAGCTGGCATTTGTGGCTAACAAAAGACTATCTCTGTGCACAGTACCACAGAAAACTTGTTTTGCTTTTGCCCTGCAGAAGTGTTAGCTACGAACCCTGTCAACAAAAATTGCCTGCTTTTTGCTAGCAGCACAGCCAGGCTCGGGTTTCACTGTGCTCAGGGATTTGCCACATTCCAGCAGAACTGTAATGGGGCTTGTTTGTGCCGGCAGGGGAAGGAGGTCTGCCACACCACATGGCACTCGGAGCTGCTGCCACACACAATGAGCCAGTCACATTCTGCTTGTGAGCTTCCAAGTTGAACTGTGTTTCACTGCAAACATAGAGCTTTGGGTTTTTTCTGCATCTAGCACAGATTACAGCAGACACCTCACAACCAAAACCCAGTCACTGTAATGATACAGAGCCCTTGAGCAAAGTTGCAATGCCACAGGGGCAAGAGCTTGCATTTAACCCCAGAGAGAAGCATGCTTTGGAGCGTTACTTCAGGCAGAAAACACATGGACTATGCTCCAAATATCTTCTGTGTGATATGGAAGTAAGGAGGCATCTTTCAAAGCTTTTATCATCATCTGGATAAACCAGTACTTCGAAATTCTTGCAGATGCCCAATGAAAACTCCTACCAGCATTTCCTGATTGCAATAATAATAATAACAATAATATTGTTAAGACCCACTCACCTACTGTAAATGTCATTTTGGTAATTGGTGATACATAAGAAATCTCATCAACCAATACATGGGTATTATTTACCACCTATTGAGTAATCCCAGTTTGCAAGTTAGCTCAGCATTACTGAAATCCTCCCCAAGATGTGGAGAATGAAGTAGCACAGATCACATGACAATAATAATTTACAATCATTATCATGTTCACTGGAGTTTGTATTATATCCCAAATGCTTTATTTTTCACATGCATGCGTCACACACTTGCTACATTAAAGGGAAAAACCCAACAAAACAAAGCAAAAAAACAAATGCTAAAAATCTTTCAGGGAGGAGGACTTGTTTCCTGAACTTTGCCCCAAACCCATGAACTGCTGGCCTTTTAAACCCAGCTGTGCCAAGAGACATGAGCAGATGAGCCACCACACATTTCCATCCTTACAGACACGTTGTCTAACACTTAAAACAGGGTTTCAGTCCCTTACTATTGGCTTTTGTGACTTAGAAAATTTGGGTCCTTCTCTTGATGGATCCTATGCAGAACAAGCACAGCAAAGCATAGTCAGGCATGTTTGTGCTATGGCAGTGTGGCAGCCATGCCATTTTTCTCACAGCAGCACAAACCTGAATATTTTTAAGCCCCTGATGGCTGCAGAAGGTGTATGGAAGATTCCCCTGCTTTCTCTTGCAGAAATAATAAGAGCTTAAAATGAACAAAAGCTTTGGGAAAAAAAAAAGTTCTATATATTTCTAGGTTGATTAATCAATATTTAATTATTTAGAAGCTCTAAATGGCTATCTTTGTCTGGCATGGGTACAAAACATGTTATCATCTGTCAATAGAGGCCAGGAAATCAGATCTTAGGCATGTAGCAGGGCACTGCTCAGCAGAGAAAGTGTTTACTCCATTTGCTGCACTTTACCATTTCATTTCATCAAAGGTGTTTATGTCACACTTAATGAGATAAGGGACAGCAGAGGCCTCAATTGCAGGTCTTAGCACTGTCTGATAACTGCAGCAATCTGGGAATAAACACTGCTTCGCAGAAAAGATTTTTTAGAGCCCTAATAAAGTAATCGTAGGCCTTAGTAGAAATTGGTTAATTGGATCATCTATGTTTTGTTCTGGGAGTAAATGTGTATTACTATGATTAATTCATTAGAGAGTGTTCTTACTGGAGTTAATTTGATAGTTCTGAACCAAAGCATCACACTGTTGAGTGGCTATTGTGCTTCTGCAGAATTTATGCACTAAAGCCTCAAAATATTTCTGCCTTGCTAAAGGTGCCAGAATTTTTCTGATCCTCTGGATATAATGAGGTTCTCCTTGATTCAGCTTGTGGCCAGCACAGCCACTGCTCCCCAGAGCTCAGAGTTAATTCACAGCAGTTCTGTGAATGTGAACAAATGGGAGCACCCAGTGTATCCAAAATGGCCTGCCAATTTTTTACAGTTCTTTTTACACCTCCCCAGGCAGTGGATAAGCTTTCTTCTATATTCACCACATCCTGAAAGGCTCAGAGAAATGGTGGCACTGGCCTCCATCTAGTCAGTAGCTACTAAAGGGGATGTGCCCCACAACTGCTTGACAAGCTCAGATAGTTGACAATGTCCAGAAGTTTGTGAGCTCTTTTGGGTGCAGATTTTTAGAGACCGATCTGCCCTGACAGTCTCAGCTACTAGTGAACCCCTCTACAGTCTCACATATGTATTTCTACTCTTAACAGATCTACCTTCAGCAAATACTGGTGAAGTGCCCGTGTATGAGAAATTAGCTACTTATCAGCTGTGAGGATGCCTATAGACAGTAGGGAATTGTCATACAAACAAGAGGGAGCTTGAAATTACATTCCACTGAGGCAAATAAGTCTTTTACTGCCCATCTCAAACAAGATTATGATGCCCTTTCAAGAAAGAAGCCTCAAACCTTTATTTGGAACCTTCTGATAACTCAAGGTAAACGTCACTAAATATTGATATTAGTTATAATGTAATATTACTCAAAGACTCTTGCAGTACACAGCTAGAAAATAATTTTTTGCCTGGAATAATGGTCTGTAGACTGGGCTGCTGGGAAATCAACACACACAAATAAGAAGGATCAAGCAATCTTAGTGACTTCTCTCATCATGGCTATTCTAGCTTTAACATGTTCCATCTAAGCCATAAATCTTTAACCCTATAAAATAGTGAGAAGCAAGGACTAAACTGAATTATTTAATAATCCTTAAGTCTAATTAGAATATTCTACATATCTTCCATTCTTCGGATTTGACGTGTTTTGAGCAAGGAAAAGTTCTCTTTTACAGACAGGAAAACTTTCCACTGCTCTCAAAGTTTATGTGCTTGTTAAATAGGCTGTAATAATTAAATGCATACACATGCTTGAATGATAAATTTTAGTAATAAGTGCACTGGGACTTACCATGACCTTATCAAGTGGGGCTAGCCAGTCATTAATTCAGATAACGCAATTTATTATCATAATCTTTCGCTTATACTATTGTAGGGCATATGATTTATCCTAATTTGCATATGCAGATTGAGATGCAATCATTTCATTAATTTTAATGCTTTTCCTTAATCCCATCAAGATTAACACTTTGTCTAAAAGTTCTGTACAGCATACTTGTAACTGCCCATTAATGTGTTATCCTAATATTAGTATGGGTGAATTATAATGAACAAAGTACTTTAATTTGAATGTGCTAGTTCCAGATGAGAAACTGCCCCAATAGGGCACATACATAATCATCTTTTTTTTTTTTTACATATAGGTAGTGAATTGTTGGGAACACTGCAGATCCTGTACACATTGTGGGCATTGCTTCAGGCAGGAATTTGGGGTCCATCTCTGACCCCACTGCTGTCAGAGATACCGTGTGGCATCTTACACATCACCAACAAATATTTGACTTTCGTGTTTTTCAGTAAGACTCACAGCGGCAGAGTCAGCCACTCATTAATACTTGAGAAGTGAAGAATCAGATAAAGTAGATGCTTGAATTTTTGTTTACTAATTACAGATTAAGAACAGACGCATCATGTTAACTCATGTGTAATGATCAATGCAATCACAATCTTTATTCTAATATTTGCATTGATTCAACCTAATGACATGTCCATTTTATACACACTCAGTGTGTATCGGAGTGTAAAAATGTACTTATTCGAATGCAGGGCAAGTAACTACATTTCACTTACAAAATCAAAAATGAAGGTGCAGTAAGCAGATTTTTTAATTGCTGACAGTGAAACTCCGATCATGTTCATTTGCTAAAACTGCTGAACAGACATTAGGTAGGAATTTCAGTCATCAGTGATATCAACAGATACCAGTAAAATCAAAGCAAAGGTTAAATTGAATTTATCATTTTATTGGAAAGGCAGTTTGATTTTTAAGCTTATTGGCAGAAGAGAACATAAAACTAAAGACTTTCAGACAAATGTCTAGAGATGCTGCCTTATATTATTTTGTTTAATTAAGAAAATAAGTGTCAGAATGTATCGCTTGTTCTCCTACATTGCCATAGATTAGAATAAGAAGCTCAAATAAAGTGCTCCATTGTACTTTTATATTTTTAACCAGATTCAAGGTTTGACCCATTTAAGCACATGCAAGAGGAAATACATCAAGCATTGAGATACATTAGGCATCCTAATTAGGCAGTGAGGATTCTTTCAGTGATGAGTAGGTTTTCCTCAAGCAAGTAAATATACATTATGTCCCTAGTTCTATTGAAGTTGCTTAAGGTAATAGATTTGGGCCAACATGTTTTATTCATGACTTAAAGCTGGTGTTATTTTCCAATGGGAAAAAGCAGTTCTAAGTTTGAGTAATTACTATATTACTCTAACCTTTTGCTGTTATTAGCCAGCTGGGATAATATTGAGAATTTTACCTTCATTCAGGCCTCTGCTGAGTTTAAAGACTCTTTCTGCTCTCCTCATTCCTTCCCAGGCTGTTTCTAAAACTTGCCAATGCTTTCTAGCTAGGCCTAATCAGAATTTCAGTCAGCCAGGGGAACAGAGGGTGTGCAGATCACTTTGACATGGATCTGAAGTACCACTGTCTGCAATTCTCACCCAAATGCAGTTTTGCTTCTTTCATCAGCAGCATTTGTTTTTCATTCCAAGTTAGCATTATCCCAAAATTATTTATTTATTAACTAAGCAACCTACTGATACTGCATCCACTTCAAAGGCACACTAAGCAGACAGTGTGGTTGTGAGGTTCTGAGGAATGCATACCAGGGGCAGGTTCATTCTCACTATAATTTTGATATACATTTACATTATTGTATAGAAGCAAAAAACTAGAAAAAAATCAGTATGGTATTACAGAACACCTATATTTTGCAGGTACAGGACTGTGTACAAATTTTTAAAAAATCTTCATTAAAAATGTCTTGTGACATCTGGAAGGAGCTTTCAAGTATACGGGTATAATTTTACGTATTTCTTGCTTACTAAGAACATTCTAATGAGAGCACACAGATTTGTCTGTCAGCTTTGGTATGGGAGAACTGAATTTCACACAGATTTCGCACCACATATAGTTAACCTTGAGTTAAGCCCTGGCTCCCTTCATTCTCTTCCATCTTTATTTTTATGAACACCAAGTACTCAAAACGATTCTTGTGCATGCAGTTCAACCCCCTGGACATTCCAGGCACCAGCAAACAAGTCTCCTACTAACCCCACGCCGGTAGGGGTAGGGCAGAGGCAGTGCAGACACACGAGTCACGGGCTCCTGCCCTAAGCCCGGTGCCAGCCTGCGCTCAGCAGCACCAGCTCCCCCTGAGCCACCAGAGGAAGGCAGCTCAATGCTCCCTCCTGCTGGACCCTGCCAGCAGCCACCCAAGTGATGCCCAGCATCCCGGCACTGGCATCCTTCCGGCGCTCACACCGGCTCAACTACCCGCTGACATCCCATAATAAGGCTTCGTTTGCATACAAACGGCACGAAAACCCTTCCCACTGAGCATAAAAGTATAGCATGTAGCATATAAACGGGATTTTAAAAGGTGGAGGAATAGTCTTTGATCAGAACACACGCAAGATCCCATTGATTAGCATCTTTTAGCACAAGATACAAAAAAGAAAATTGAGAACACCAAGATATAGATCAAACTCTGCCATACTGAAAGAGTATGAAGAGAACACATTTTTTTACTGTAGAGTATTGATCTTTTTTATGTTAACTACAAGAGTTAATTAAAATTTCAGGTACTAATATCATGCCACATAATTAAGAAGAAAAAACACTACTTGAGTTTAGAGAAGATACAAGTTTTATGGCTTGTTTCTTTGTTTTTAAGTAATAGCAGGGAAACCCCTTACAAGTGAAAGAATATTTCCAACCACTGGGAGTGTTAGGATGTTATCCAAAAAAACCCTAAATTTGTTCCATAACATCCAGGGTGTTAAATTCCCTTAGCTTTATGTCAGACTGACTGCAAGGAATCCAATCTTTACTTTCATTCTCTCAGACAGACATGGTTATAAATGTTAGTTTTTTCCTTGTGCATCCTCAGAAGCTTACACTATCACCATGCAGTATGTTTTATTTTTATGGCCTGACTATGGATTTTCTCACTGTTTCTTTTTTGCTAAAAAGGAGGGGGGTGGAATCTGATTCTTTCCTCTGGATTCCTATGTTAGCATGAGAAAGTTCATCTGTATCTCCTCACATCTTCCATAGGAAATAAGTCAACAGCAAACACGGAGCTTTAGTGTTAGACTCTGTCACTAGCAATTAGGAGATGCTTACATCCCCTTTCTGTTTTGCATTACTCAGACAAGTTCAATTTATTTCTCAATATACTTACAACATAAATTTGCCCCTCAGCACCCATTCAGTGATCAGAAGGGTGCTAACTGGGAGTACAATAATCAAAACTTCCTGAGAGTGCTTTGGTCACAAAAGAACTTTAAGTCAGAAATGCAAAAACAGCTCATGATTCTGAGGTGATTTTCCCGTGGTCGCTTCTGGACAATCTCCATCAAGCCAGTATCTTAAATGAAAAGCAGATTTTCCTCCACAATATTTTCATTCAAGACTAGTGCTTATTTCATTTTCACTCTTTAATAGAGTTCTTTTTTCCAATAATTCCTTAGTTGTATGCATTTTCTCTTCCCAAAGCTGAGGGACCTGATTTTTTTGAGCCAATACTGTTATTCTAGTCTCCTTTGCATGGAGATGCTGGAATACAATTTTGTGAGTTTCTTGCAGATACTGCTATTATTAATAATCTCAACAAAAATAGCAAATTTTACCAAGCAACTCAGCAGAAGAAACTGTTGCCCAGTTGAAGTGCCAATTAAAACCTGTTCAACCAACAGGGAGAGATGGTTACTGATAAGGGGATTTTCTCTGAAAGTCCCTACTGAGTCTTTTCCCTGTGCATCATTTTCCATGTGCATACCCTGATAAACATGAGATAGCTCCTCTGTGCCATGACTTGCATCACCCCATAATATGGTTACAAACAAACCTTTATAACCACAGGCATATGATGCACTTCACAGCAGTTTGAGAAATACATGCACTGGAACTTGCAGATTTCAATGATTATGTGATCCACGAGCACACAATCAGGGAAAACATGATGATCACATGTTGTAGATAAGCTATTCTAACAATTGTTTCATTACAATTGCAGCATCTTCAAACAGATGGAATGATAAGGAGTAGTAAGTGAATTTTGTATCAATTCATAGAGCTGAACTTCAGAGATAAGCTGCCAGCAAGTTTGAAAATACTTTAAAGACCCTAAAGGTTTGGATATTACTTTAAAAATTCCCTCTTAAAACCAGAAACAAAAGTTTAATTTTTTCTTTTGATCTGCAAAGATATTCATTTCTCTTTAATTCAAATGGTCTCTTTTCAACTCTGAAGGATATGCTAGTGCATGTATATATACAGAACATATAAAATATATATTAGCTTGTCTGAAGCCTTCAAAAAGAGCTTTAATTTGCTGCTGTTTCAAAAGACTGAGGGGATTGCCTTCAGTAGGATGAGAAGAGTGGCAAATGTGACAGCTGCAGGGCTCTGCAAGACATTGTAGAGGAAAATAAATGGACATGGGATTGGGCTGCTGAAGCCAGTCATGTTCCCTTTCCCTCAAGCCCTGGCCAGTGCAGTGACTGGGAGGATGCTGTCTGCAGTCTGCTACAGCAAAGAGTCAGATCAAACCTTCGCCGTGACAGGAGGTCTTCCTTACACTGCTGTGTCAGCTCATTGCTCAGACACCCCTGCTGACCACATTTTGGTGCCTATTTCTACTTGAAGCCAGCAGGCAGAGCAAGGTGCCCCAGCCCTGCAGGCAGAGCAGGGCACAAAGGACCTCACCAGCTCCTTTCCCCTCGGGCAGACACTGAGCCCCACCACAATCCCTGCTCTGAATGGGAAAGAGCAGGCTGGAGACAGGACCTAGCACAGGGAACTAGACTGCACACTTCCTTCTTCACTAAATGAGCTCAGGTGTACAACTGGAGGGTGACCGGTATTGACTCACTCTTACTCAAATCACACAATTTTATTAAGAAGTTATTTCAGGACTGTAAGCTCTGTGTTAGCAGGAATCAAACTCCAGCCACTAAATGCCACCATTGTGTTACATCATTGCTAGTTTCAAAAGCACAGAAAGAAAGTTCTCTGCAAACTTTGTATTGCCAAGGTCATACATTCAACATTAGTAATTATGGTTCACTATGGGATGAAATTGGATTATGTCAATATTTCTAACTTTTTTTCCCCTCTCTGCAGCACAAAGATTTACTCAATTATTTCACTGGTCATTAACGATAGGTGCTCTTCAAATTAAAAGAAAAGCCCACAGACCTATATAACCTATTGTGTTCCAGAGACACTGGGTAAATCATTATCTCCTGTACAAGACCATTATCATTGTGTGCCATATCAATCAGATTAATGAGGTTTTCCTCTTGCCTCCTCTCTTGACTGCCACCAGCAATGTTTTCTGTTTACCAAGTTTCTCTATACTGATTGTGTGTTGAAATTACAATCCATCCTTTTCCCAGAGAACACTGTTTATCTCAGCAGCTGAAAAGTAGAGAAAAGGCATTTCCATGCTAAAGGCACAAGGAACATCTTGGGTATTCCAGGTTTAAAAAAGTTTGGTGCCCTGGCTTGGCAAAATCATTAAAAGTTTTGGTATGTCCTGGGACATTTTAAGGGCTCGGAGTCGTCATGCAAACCAGGAACCCTCAGAGATGAACCAGGACCTTCCCCATCCATTTAAGATCCCATCTATGTCAGATGTTCCTCTCAGTATGATGTTTCCTCTAATAGATTCATCTTTCATTAAAACATTCTGAAAAAAGGACAGCCTCACTATTTTCATCACAACAATAACTGACCACTGTAAACTGTTATTCTTTCCTGAACTTCTACAGGAACTGCACACTTACCCCACAAGAATAGGTAGGTGAACCATTTCCTGGATTTTAGTCATGTGGTCTTGCACCTTAAGAGCCTCATGTTCAAGCAAGTCCAACATCCCAAAGCAACACTTGAGACATTATCATTATGTCACTGACTTAAATCAGTGCCGGCTGGACCAGGACGAGGCCTCCCAGGGCCCCTTTTGAGCTCCATGAACTGAGTGAACTGCAGTTTGCAGTAAAATACAAATAAGCTCAAGAGCCTTTATATTTCCCAAGAAAAAAAAAAAAAGTTAGCATTTTAGTAATAAGATGAACTTTAAAAAATACCCATGACAGGATGCAATCTGAAATGCAAATACAAAGCCTGTCTTCTCTCAGAGTTTAAATATCAAGAATGACCTCAACATTTACAGTGGTTCCCTGGAAGATATTAAGTTTATTGTTATATTAAAATTAATTGGTTGAGATCTGAGTGTCAGGAATGGGATTTTCAAAAATTAAGCATGGTATAGGTGAATTTCATTTTCTAAAGCTGGCTTTTGTTAGAACAGAAGATGCTTAACTTGAACAAACCAAGGCAAACTGATGGGCAGCATGTGAAAAAAGATGCCAACCCAAATCTTCCCTTTGCTCTCTATGCCCTTTTAAAGCATATCCCAATTTAAATCAAGACTTGTTTTTAACACAACAGCAGGTAGGGACTTTGTGCTGCAAGGAAACCTAAAATATGTTGTCCTCCCACACAGTAAAGTACAAATGTCCACCCCAAAACTCAGCTCTCATCCTCGGACATCCAACTAAGGGTTAACAGGGGTGGGATGCTTTTGGGTTTGTCCATGGCTTTTTGGTTTATTTAAAAAACAACTCCCTCCTTTCTGGTTAGATTTGCATGACTGCACACTTCCTTCTATGTGCTTGAACAAAGAGTTAATTTAATATATTTAGGATGTATTTTTGACATCTTTCAAACCATACAGCACTAGTTCATTTAGATACTGTTGTGTGGACAGACAGTAATGTAAGAGCATGAGGACTTCTTCCACAGCCCTCAGTATAATGCCAAATTCTGCTACCAACAAGTAAACATATGTAATTTTGATGAATTACACAGATGATTCTATGTAATTTCTATTTTACCCTGACTTGCATAAACAAGATTTCTATTTTTCAGTATTATGACAGATAAGTTGCATCATCTAGTGCTAATAATACTGAATAAATTGATTTAATATCTGAAAGTTCAATAAAAAAGCCCCAACCAAACAAAAAAGCCCCCACTTACTGAGGATTAAATTTGAGGTTCATGAAAACAAATAGTTTTCATTTGCTCAATTTTGAGCCAGAAGTTTATATGCAGCATAATTTCAAATTTGTTTAAAGGTACATTAATGTGAAAGGAGAACTTTTTCTTCTGATGCTATGAGGCTGACCAGTGAAGGTGTCTGAAATGAGCTTGGGTTCAAGAGCTGGGAAGGAATCACCTCTCACAGAAAGATCTGAAACCATGATGCTTTGAGTTGCACAGAAATCCATGCTCAGAAACATGAGGCTGCCAGGCAGGTGAGAGTTAAGGTCAGTAGGTTAAACAAATGCACAAAGTGACTGTGCTAGAGGGTTTTACAGCCTTTCTGCTCCACACAAGGGATAAATAAGGTGTGGAATTGTTTCTAAAATTACTTTGGCTCAACAGTCTGTCCATTGTCTCTCCTCTGGGTAATCTTGAAGCCTTGCCAGGATGTTATGTTCTTTGGTACAGAACATTTGTCATGATGAATAGCATTATGTAAAAGTTGTGTTTTCCCCTTCTGTCTTTTGATTTGTAATATGAGAGATCATAACATGGATTTAATGTTAAGAGGTCTGAGTACTTTAAATCTTTAAAATACCTGAACAATTGAGAGCTTCATATTTACAGTGTCAAAAATGCCCTTTTGAATTCCTTATATTCATACAAAGCTCTCATGATCTGATTTACAAATACAGTTTAAAAAGAAACAAAGCATTTTTCCTCACAGCAAGAAACATTTTCCCCTCAATAAATAAAAATTCCTAAACACAAAACTTCAAACATTTTTTTATCTTGATTTCCCAGTCCTTCCACAGCGCTTGTACCTAACGCTGGTTGCAATGTATTAAACCTTTGACATTCCCCTCTTTTTTTGCCCATTCCCTTCAGGTTCATGCTTATGTAGATCTCTAACACCGAGTACTAGAGCAGCTCTCCTTGCTCCTCTTTCAGTAGATATGCAGGTAGGCTGATGAAGAGCACGAGATAGAATCGCGCTGTCATTTACCACTTAGGCTGATCAAACCACAATCACCAGCAGCAGCCCTCGAGTGATAACTCGCAGCACTGCTCTGCGTAAGCAGGGATCACAGGCTGCGGCCAGAACAATCACACTGCTCTGGCAGCCAGGCACAGGCCTCTTGATCTCCAAGCTCCCTTTGTTCCCTCAGACTCCGTACAGAAGTCAATTACACATTTACTGATAACGTGGCTTACCCTGCCAGAAGGGTACTTCCATTAATATTACAACTAGGATCAGAATAAATGCAGAATAAAGGCAATTCTGTGGTTAAAACCCATGATATCTTGATGGCCACTTTCTGAAAACAAGGGTAAAATGTACCTATAGCAATAACGAGGTACAGAACCACATGACAGTTCTTCAGAGAAAGCCAAAGTGCTTTGAAAAAGATCAATTACCACAAAATCATAGTGCACTGCTGTCAATCTTCTACCTTCCTTTATAGTGAGAAATGAAATATAAATAGCCTTTGGGTTGGAGTACTCCTCTATTAAGGGGAGAGTTTGCAGTGAAGTCTAAGGCCAATTCCGCTGACTTCCATGAGCTGTGCAATGTCCTATACTCCATTTTGCAAGGCAGGGATAAATAGTCATCACAACTCTGCTGCTTCCAGATGCCACTAACACTTCTTCAGTCAGCTCTGATGAGAAATGAACTCTCCATAGTCCAAATTGTTGAGGGTGCCCACGAGAAAATTCTATGAGGAAGCCGTTTTTGACAGCCATTTACAAAGGGAAGACTTTTTAAAGTAATCAGAAGAGCAGGAAAAGGAAGCATTCTCCTGTTTCCTTACAGTGCCCACAAAGAGCATGCAAAAGTAACAGAAGTCTGAGAAAGAAGAAAAAGGTCATTGAACCACTAGTGCCTAAGAAAGAGATGTCTCATTTCTATTAATGTCAACTCAGAGAGGCCCAAGTGTGTCAGGCTCCGCAAATGTCACCGGTGTTATTACCTCGTTGTCGAGTATTATCGGTGTGCTAAAGGTACATATTCTTCTAGATGGCTTTATGCTGATCTGGCAGAATAAGGCCAATGAAGCATGAATAATGTGTGAATTTATACCATAATGAAAAGTGCTCATAACTACTTCTCTCCCTTGACATCTTCATAAAAAAATATTTCGTTACAGGACACGGAAGATACTTTTCCAACTGAAACTCAGCTGCAAAGTAGAATATGGATTTTGTTGTGAGCAGTTTTAAGCAGCAGAACGGAAGGTAAATTGTGTGCAACACTGGGATAAAGTGCTGTTAACTGGAGTCACCAGTCTGAGAGATGAGAGCCCATCTTCCGGGCTGGGTTAACCGTCAGAAAGCAGAGCTGTCAGAGCTGCAATTCAGCAGCAGGGCCACAGCAGCTTAAGAGAACAGGGCAAGCACCATAACCTGCCACCTCTGTATTCCCATGTGTTTGAACAAGGAGAGCACAGACATGTCTAACACTATCCATCCCTGGGTTTGTACAATTTATACTCCTTGTTCATCTCCACCTGAATGCCTTTTTCCAGTTTTATTTATAAAGCAATAATAAACTTGTATGCTGAGCAGAACACAAAATAAGCATGGGTGATCTCTTTAGGGTGCCAAAAACTGCTTGAGACAGACACTATGAACTAACTTTGATTTTAACCTCCTTGTCCTCTTCAGAATTAGTTCAGAATCTCAGCAATTCTAGAAAGAATATTACAGACTGAGCACAAAGTACTACATTTCACAACAGTAAGGCACATTAAGAAATAAATGTAATTTTTCTCTTAAACTATCAAAGTAATTTAAAACCCTTAGTGAGTACCTTAATAGACAAGAGCACTCTAGCTTCAAATGGGTTTTAATGGGAGGGTAACCACAAGAATAAAATCAATTAATGAGTACTATAAATAGATTTGTGAAAACTCTCAGCTCTTTTTCAAACATCCTCCTATCCCACCACCCATGGAACTACTTCCAGAATAATATGATAAAACAGCCCACATAAGAAATAAAATACTGTTACCATTTGGAGTTCTTTACACTGAATTTTCTGGAAAGTTTATGCAAGTTTATATTTCAAGAAAACTGGAGTGTTGTAACTACACTAACAATACATGCACATGGAAACAGAGATACCAACATTTTTGATGTATTTTGGCTGCATTCAAAATGTCAGAAATAAGATGCCTTGAAAGTTAAGCTTTTTAGGAAACTTGGTCTATTTGATGAGATGAGCCATTTATAAGTTTTGCCAAGCTACATCCTCTAAGAGCAGTAAAGACTTTTGAAACACTTAGCCATAAGGTGTCAGTTGCAATAAAACTCAGGTAAATACTAACAACCACAAAAGCGACTCTTGTATCTTTTGGTAAAAACAGAGAAAATGCTTGATGTGTGCATTCAGAAGTGAAAGAACATACTTTCTGCTTCTCTAACATTTAAAGCTTGAACAAAATGCTAACAGAGGTGTAAATTCCACTGTTAACAGACAGTGTGATACAAACAATCAGGCGGTGATTTGCTGTGGAACAATGTAGAATCACTAACCAGTAACTGGGTGTTGAATCCATGTGAATGGTATTCCAAAGTCCTTCCATCATTATAAAGCATGGCACAAAGATAGATCTGACCTCCTTTTATTGATGGGATTGTAATTACAGAGTGTCATCTGAAAACCAGCCAAAGGTCTTTCTTGGAGTACTTAACCAATGAGCCACAGCTGTATTTCCCTTTCACAGCCTGTCAAGTGTGTTGGAGAAATCTGTAACCACACTCAATATACCAGGGGCTGCAACAGGAGAATGGAATGTGACAAAGGACAAGAGTGGTGTTGAGAGCGTGTGCATGGTCAAGAGTATCAGACATGGGGCTGTTATCTTCTGCTGAGCCCACACAAAACTCCCATTCATAAGAAGCAGATACGGTGGAATTCAATAAATGAGCAACCATAACAAAGCTGTTCTCAGCAAGAATGAAACAGAAGCAAGAATTAAACACCTCTTCCTGCATGCTGTTTAGGTAGGGATTTGCTTTTCCAGCATCTATGTGACAGTAAAGTAACCATGGAAATAGCCTATGAATGTTTATACATAGAGGTTCTCTGATTATGCATCATAGCTGCTTCATTTGTAGCTTTTAAAGAATGTGAATTAAGTTGTCCAATAAGTCCATGTTTGTTCTTTTAATTGCTTCTGTTCTGCTGCATCCTCAGTGACGCAATTTGTGCCCTCTGATGTCACAAGGGGTGATGCCAGACATATAAAACCACTGACAGCGGAAAGTTCACTAGAGATTTCCATGGAACAGATTTATTCACTATGGCTGTGAAGGGTGGGAGACCTCATACAGACCTCACTGATCTACACCAGGTCAAGCTAAGATTAGATAAAGTCATTTACAGAATTGGCTGACTTTTCTCCATGTCTCTACCAGACAAACACATTCACACATTGACAATTTATAGCTCTTATCAGGAGGCTTGAGTAATAAATAATTTATCAATTTCAGCAATACAATTTTTCCATAAGACTTATGATAGAGAATTAGAAATCAGTTATCTTCTGAGAAGGGATTTAGGCATTGCCATGATAACTTGAATGTATGTAACCTGACAAATTCTTTGTTTCATGGACTCCCACTCCAACAGAGCAACTCTGTGACTGTACCTCCTCTCCACTGTGATTGTTTTGGAACAAATCTGACTCATGTATGCAATGGTCATTCATTGCCATTTCACTTTGATTCACCCCAAGGGATTGATTAACCAGAACCTCAGTTATGCTGCCTCAGAAGTCCTGACACCATCTTCCCCAGCAGAATGCCCCAGGCCCTTCAGGAATCCAGATGCTGACCAATGTGGGGCTCTGAAGAGGGAATGTCAGATTTGAAATAGCAGATGTGCCCACAGAGAAAACTGAGATCACCAAGCTTTTGGTAATGTCTAAGTATTAAACTATTGATCCAAGAGCAAGACACCTAAATTCTGGTTAGATTTAGAAAAGACAGGACAAGAGTGCACACACCCACTGCTCCACAGGAAACTTCATAATGAAATGTTTCCAAGACAATAGAGATGAGATTCTATTGAGGTGCACCTCCACTCCCATTTCTTGCAGAAGAGATGTGAATGACATTGGAAACATTTCCACCTGCAATGAATTCTTTGTTCTGAATACATCAGGGTAGGCAGAACAGCTTCAAGCAAGCATACAGGATATGGCAGACAAAATAAGTTAAATGCTCCCAATTCAAGATCAAAATGAGGAAATAAGTTCAAAAGAAGAACCTGTTTGAAAGGCTCTTGCAAATCAGACTTAATAGCAAGCACTAAGAAGTATTTGGATTTTTAAAATCATATTGAAGCATGAAGGACCACCTTCAGGAGTCTTTTGGAAAGCAAGAAATAAAAGTCTGAGCAGGTGCTTGGTCTTCCTCTTAGTCACACAGTCAAGACAAAGCAAAGGGTAATTAGCAAGAAGTTCACAGACCATAGTACATGTTCAAATGAGCCAGTATTCATTCAGGTGAGTACAAATATATTTCATTTCTGTGTTCTTTAGAGTAGCTAAAGATTACTCAAGGCATCCAGTACCTGTTTGTCTCTATATTCCATAGACAAACAAAAATTAAAAATCTTGCAACAACTGAGAAAACAAACACTTGGAATGAATTAAGATTGAAGTCTGACTTAACAAGATTGTTTTGTCACACTGTCTGCCTAAATCACTGAGGAAAACACCAATTCACTCCTTCAATGTCTGTGTAACTATCCTTGGCTTACAGAGGATGAACTCCCAGTCAAACAGAATATGACAATGACAGAAAAAGCAGAAGTATCGTATTAGTAATGTGATTAGTCCCACAAAAGCTGTAACCACATCCTTACAGTTAATCATAGCTAAGTGCTCTTCCTAGCTCAGGTCCTAAACCAGCAGCTTAGTACAGAATTACACTTGCATAAGGACACAACCCATTGTCTGTATTAAGACATTCCAGATGCACCTCTTTTCATCTGTCAAGGGCACACATTTGTACCTCTCATGTTTGTGTTTAAAGCTATTGTTCATGTATCAGGCATTCTAATTTTAAAAGGTCTAGATGTATGACTACATACTAGAATGCAAACAAAAATACTCAGAATCCATATTTATGTGGATTTGGGACTCTCTGTTGAAAAAAGACTTTACAGGAGTTAATTCATAATCACTACTCACAAATTTTTATGAAGTGTAACATACACAAATGTATATAAAGACATATCAAAATATATGCAGAGGCAGCAAGATGAAGTACTGGAATGATCAGTTTAGCTCAAATACACAGATATAACCTGGGAAAAAAAGCACCCCTTACTGTATTAGGAGCTGCAAAGGTTGGATGTGAGGGGGTTGGTGTTTTTATTTCAGGGGTGGGGGTGGGAGAGGGAGAGGACCTCTAATAAAAAAAAATAGAGAAAAAACCCTAAAATATTGTTTTGAACACAGCCTGAACCCCATCTCCCACACAGGTCAGGCTGGACCCCCACCTATGACCTAATGACAGGCTGCCCTCCACTCCAGCAGAAACATTTGTCTGACAGCTGGCTGAACCCTCTGGGCGCCCCTCATGGATCATTATTCCAATTACATTGACGCCTGCGCCACAAGCTTCAACCAAATCCATTGTGAAACCTGTGTCCAGAGGCCTGGACTATTTCCTGTTCCTTATCAGGGGCAGGTAGTCACAGGGTTATTATACAGTCTGTTTATGTGGAGTAAAGATTAGCATTACACCATAGAAAGGCTGACAAACACAGCACACCTGGACTCCTTATGTAGCTGCATTTTGCTGAGCACAGGAAACAGTTTTTATTACGTGCCAGGAAAATAACTGTAAGAACAAATGAGGCTTCAAAACTGAGAATCAACTGTACAGAAGCCAAAAGCAGTGCCAGTCTGGGACAGGTGTACAGTAAGGGAGCAGGTGGAAGATAAATCCCATTGTGGGTAGCTCAAGGATGCGTATCTCACCACAAAGAAGGCATGTGTCTCTGGTACTGGCTCAGTTTTTTACTGTCTGCTTCTACTGGGACTGAGTTTCTGCTCAGGAACACACCACAAGAAAACAGAAGATCCCAAAAGCAGGCTTGAAACCCTCCCCAGCTTTTCAAATTAATGACTATTTCTGAAGCAGAGCTGTCCCTCCCTTCCTAATGAGCTAAAGTAGTTCATTAGATTTCTGATCAAAAGTAGCTCCAAAAGTTAAATTAAAAAGAGTATAAATTGTGCCCTTGAGCCGGTAGAAAAACATATTTAGTGATATTAGGTTGAAATAAAGATATTGCTCACTCTGACCAGAGCCAGTAAAGGAGAATCAAAGCCTGGAAACCCCAGGGTGGTCATCAGGGGTTTGCTTGGTCTAGGGTTGTGCTCCCTCCTCTAGGAATGCATCAAATGCACATGCCACAGGGACAATCTCTGACATCATTTCTCCAAACCTGCAGTATTACACAGACAACAGAGGACTTGCTGAACACAAAGGACCAAGTAATTTCAGTTTTATAGCCTCTGTGCTTAGGTTGGAGTTCTGACTTTCAGTCAGCATTTTTAGCTGTCACGTTTTGGGGAGGAAAGAACAAAAGCAAAGAAGCACCAAGTAAAATAATGGCAGTATGTAGCATCACAGTTAAAAGGAGCAGTTACATTCCAAGCTCTTTCAACACCTAGAATTCTCAGAAAGGGTAGAGTTGAACACAAAATATTCCATAAAATAGTCAAAAGAAGATACATAATTTTTTCCTACATTCAGTGTAGGCAAACAGTGAACTCCACAACACAGCCAGTCACTGCAATCAGTTTTGAACCACATATCAAGAATATGTGCCTTTGAAGGCCCACATAGAAAGAGGTAGCAGCAAGATGGAAATGCAGCCTGCACCCAAAGTTGCTCACTGAGGTTAGACTGCATTCCCACTTTACTGAAGTCAGGTGCAAATCTCCTACAAAAGGAGTCCTCAGCAAAAGGCTGCTTTCCTTAAAATTCTTGTGCTTTCCAATAAATATCACAAATACAAACCTTCAGCACAGCAGTGGTCGTATTTTTTTCTTTTCTTGAAATCAATCACTAATAGATTAATTATACAAGATTTTTCTTTTAGTGTAGATTTGTCTCAAGCAGAGATGAGCCATGAATTAAAGTGTAATCACCTTGATAGCAATTATATATGTAAGTTTCACCTCCATTGCACTTAGACATTTAATTAATTAAGGAAATTTTCACTCTGCTATGCTAAATGTAGCAACGCAGAAGTCTGGATTCCAGCTGCTCAGGACAGATGAACATTCTGCAAGATTCTTGCCTGTCTCTCACCCACCACAGTGCCTGGCCCAGAGTCTCTCATTTAGAGTCCAGAAGCACACCTAGCCTGTAAAGTGACCTGTTGCAGCAAGAAGATGATCATCCTTGCCCATGTCCATGCAATTCTTGGCCTTCCAACAGATGTCAAGTGAGTTCCAGTTCAAGATAAACATGCAGGAATGTCTGACACTGCAGGAGGGGCCCCCACACAATTGAGCAGCAGTGGGTCCTGTGCAGTACAAAGTGTCTTTCTCACCTTGGCAGGCAGCACTGCCAGGAAGCCACCAGCTCAATACAACTCAGCCTGAATTAGCTATTACTTGGTAAAAGCAGGACTGGACACATAAAAACAGCAGCAATGCAAGATTATTTACTGAGTTTGAGTTTCAGGGCTGTTTAATGTCATTATAAGAAAGTGCTAGCAGCTACTTTCCTTGAGAAAACTGTGGCTGTCTAGAAACAAATAATGAGGGAAATGCTGCCAGTTTTCAACATTTTACAGTAATAAAACCTCAGAAAGCCCTGAAAAACCAAAATGCCTTCTGAGTAAAAAGCCCTTTACAAAGTTTGGCCTCATGAAGTAGAGATTAACTCAAGGCTCAGAGGTCAGTACAGTGTTCCCAGGGAATGCTACTAAATGTTTTGAATCAGGCTTTTAAAAACTTTCAGCTCCTGAGTAGTAGTCAAAAATTCACATGAACTATTATTTTCTCCTGTTTATCAATTCTGGCAGAAACAGCATGATGCATGTGATTGGAAGTCTCATATAAAAATTCTTAAATTATGTTCTCTCTCTTTTAAAATGCTAGTTTATGAACTTAAAGCAGAAGATTTGTTTTGAAAAGCTGAACAAGCTGGTGCAAGAACAGGTTTGGTTTTTTTTTTTTTTTTGGTCTTGGAGCTGAAAATGAGGATATTTGGAAGATGCAGCAATAGTACGAGCTCTTTGACCCATTGGGTATCACTGGCAACATATTATTAATATCAACCAAAATGGAAGAGGTGTTTCATAAAGATTCCTATGGGAATTACTTCTGTGCACACACATTTCTCATTAGATATGTTAAATAGACTGCAGAAAGATCAACTCTCATATAATAAAACCATAACAGTTTAGGGATTTTTACTGCTCTTTTTCACATATTTGGAAATAAGAGTTGACAAGGAAGAAGAGGGAGAAAGGAAAAGGGGCTAAGTCACCCTGATTATGAATATTTGTGTAGTACCTTTTGAATAGGCTCCAAATGGTTCCTCAGGCCAAGCAGGGTGTATTAAAGCCTTTATATACAAACTTCAAAGCCAGTTGCACTGTATTGCTCACTAGTGCTACAATCTCTTGAAAAAACACATGGAGGATATCAACCCAAATCTAATGTTCTTTCATCTATTTCTTCACCATTCTAAGAAGCATTTACCAAATTTGCCGTTGATATATTTAGACAACAAAATGAGGGCTGAGTGCTTGCAACTGCTTTTTTTGTATGCGCAGAAATTCTAGAATCTCACTCGGAGACCTGCTTGCTTTAAGTTTCCATGAAACAGAGGCATTGTTCTTCAAAAACATGTCACAGGGGTTCCTCATAAGCAATTTTTAAAAATGTCATTTTCTTATCCATACAAATGTAAGTCAAATAAAATTACTCCACAGCTGCTGGGTTTCTAGCTTTTCTAATTGTATTTATTCACAGATTTCCTTGGCATTTCAAAGTGGAACTAGAAACAAAAGCAAACAAAAAAAATCCAACCCAACAAACACAATGCATACATTGATGAAACCTCCTGAGTGCTTTAACATAATCCAAGGCAATTTTCTCCAAGAAACAAAATGAATGAAATTTGCTTATGGACCCCTAAGCTTAGCAAACCCTTCAACTAGAACAAGAGAAATATGTGGCTGGAAGCCAATCGGCAGCCAAATGTGTTAGATGTGTTCCATTTATTATTAATGTGACAACATTCTATATAGCAGCAACAGGGTAGGCAAGTAAAGGGTTGCCATGGAGATAAGTTACTCAAGATGCAGCTAAAAATACTCCCTTCTTCCCTTACTGTAATAAATATTGCATTATGTGAAGGCTAACAATGATGATATCAAATGCCATCTCACAAAGGCTTCCAGCTGTGAGCATTCTGGCTAGCTAATGGATTGCCCGATGGACACGCAGCACTTCTTGCCTCTGGATGTCAAAGGAGCCTATTTTTGCCCTCATTACATGGTTAAATGTTAGATGGCAGCTGTTGACATCATTAGAACAAAATATTGCTCCCTGCTCAGGGTAGATTTCTTACACCATTGTGACTTTGGGGGATTACAGTCATGTTCTGGGAGGAGATGCAACTGAAACTGGAAAACAAACATATGGAAATGTCCTTTGAACAAGATCACAGGAGGTTATTAGACCTTGTCTCTGAGGACCATGGTCACATATTTCACCTTTTTGCTGCTCACCAGGTGCCTTAAGACCACCAAAGATTCTAACAGTACCTATTAATCAGACAAAAAAACAAATTCAAAAAAATCAAGCTCTTCAGAAGGACTCTTTCCCACCTTCAGCTTTCTTGTAGTTTAGATATGTCGAAACAGCAGTAGAGTTTTTATAGAGTTGGAAAAAATATATGTTGTAACATTCTTTGCCCTCCACAGGAAGTCTTGACAAGCACAAAGCCTCCATTTTTCAGTTTTCCATTTTCTTCTTCAGGAAAACTTTTGAATGACTCTGATATGAAGTGAATCTTAATCAACCAATTTAGCCAAGAGATTAAAATATTTAATACCAGAGCAAAACATAATTCAGGTCTTTGCTAATGCCATAACTGTTCTTACATTTTTTTTTGCTTCTGGTCTTTAAAAGACAGAATTCACATTTATTTCTTAGTTTACCACCTAATTGAACAAAGGAATTACTTTCATAGAATCCCAGACTATACAGGTGGGAAAAGATCTCATCAATCATCCAAGCTGTGTCCTTGTTAAAGTCTGCTACAGAGTAGTAGATCATGCCTGGCTTTTTTTCAGTCAGAAACTCACCTTCAGCACTGTAACAATACAGTTTTCTTGCCAATACACATGATCATATATAAAATTCTCATATTTCCAACTCAGTTTAAATCTTTTTGTTTTGCTTAGGGTGATAGTATGCTTATTGTTCAGTAGAATAAGCTATATCTTAAAAAATAGGATTAATTATTATACTTGAAAAACCCAGGAATTGTTCTGGAGAAGCATAAGGCAGGGTGGAAGTTTTAATTCTGCCGTTTCTCAAAGTGCAAGATTGTATCTGCTGTTAACAAAGGCAGCAAAAAGCACAACTGGGAAATGCAACCAGGGAATTTAAGAAAATGGGGTAACACTACACAAAACTTCTGCCAGTGTGTCCCAGGAGCACAGAGCTCTGTGATCAGCAACACATCCCCTGCAGTGGCACACTTTATCCCTTGGCTGAGAGCAGGAACCTCCCCTTGACAACACACACAGCCACTTCCTTCGGCAACACTGCTTTTAACTATCATTTTTCCCTCTTTTTCTGTGTGTACTCTGTTCTTACCCTTGATGGCACAAAAATGAGCTCTCTAACACTACCCTCCCGAGCACACTCAGCTGCTGGCTGAGTAAACACAGGAGCAAGTCTGTCCTGAACAGCAGGTGAGCCTACAGCCACAGAAATGTCTGGGTACTTACTCAAAAGAAAAAGCACTCTTCAAAACAGGCCTCCCTGCCACGCATAATTCCTGCTTCTCCCCTTTACCTAAAGAGGTTCCTTCATTTTAAATGCTCACCTGGGCTCAACCCCACAGAGCCTGTAAGCATGGGCTTTGTGGTTTGTTTGCTGGCTCTAAAGGACTTAACACACTTCTGGCACAGTATTCATGATATCCCTACTACCATTTCATGGATAATAATTTGACTCAGATGAGCCTGTAGCTTTGTAAGCTCCCTCTACTTGACTCTCCATCACCTTCCACTACAGTGGGTTGCTTAAAGCCTCATCCAACCTGTCCTCAAGTACCAGCAAGGACAGGGCATCCACAGATTCTCCAGACAACGTGCTCCAAGAGGGATTTATCCCCTTAAATAGCCTGTTACAGTTTCCTGTGTCTCCCTGAAATAATAGCATAGAGCAATTTCTCTCTATTTCAAGAGGACGGTTGATAATTCATTGCAAAGGGACATTTTATTTGGCTTTTTATTTCTCCACTGCTGTTATGTACATTTACCCTGCACCAGTCTTGTTTTTCCTGTTGTTCCAAGCAAGGTGTTATCCTGCTTTTTACAAACACCCCAGCTCTCCTATGAGCCTCCAGCCTCCTTCCAAAGGCTCAGTGCCAGGCAGCTCCATGCAGGTGCAATCACAGTGACCTTGGATGATACATTTGCTGGACAAGCCTCCAGAGAATTGCATTATTTCTGGAGCGAGGCTTCCTGTCAGATGTTGTAATACATGGCATAGATGCCTGTTCCTAACAGACACTTCATCTGGAAAAAGCATTCTCTCGTTTTTCACATCCATTACATAGAGGAGAGGCAAGAAAAAGAAAACCTGCTTTTAAGCATGACCAGACTGTGTTTGCTCCCACCAAATCTTCCACCTTTTTTTTTTTTATTTTTGGCAAATCTTATGGTTTATGTATGCCAATTATAATAGCATAGATAATAAAACCAACAAAAACCCCCAACCCAAATATCAGATATATGGGAACACTGGGGAATGGTGCTTTTAGGAAAGGATTGATTTGTACAGGACTATGATTACACTGCATAAATATACTCAGTGTAAGAACACTTCAGTAGTTGGAGATGTCAAACTACAGCAGAAGGAGCTCTCAGAAGGACAATGTTTATCTTGTCTGCTTTAGAATCCTTGTTAGCTGAGCATAGGGACACCAGGACAACACTGACTACATTTTTAAAACAGTGAGAGAAACCTCTTCAAAAGGGAAAAAAACCCCAAAAATAAAAAGAAGAGTTGCTGGGGAGTTCTAGGTGTTTTGTGTATTTCTGTTTCATTGGGTTTTTTGTTGTCATTTATTGCTTGGGAAAGGATGTGCATTTAAAAACAACTAAAGATGAGTAAGGTTTAGATGCCAAAACCTCAAGCTGTAGAAAATCCAGGTGGATGACCATTTCTTATCGATGAGAGCAATTAATCATCACAGCACACTCTTAAGCAAAATGGTAGATAATATACCTTGAAGACTTGATGCCTTTCAGGTAGGAATGTTCTAGCTAACCACAAGTTCTGCCTTAAAGAAAAGTTACATAGATGTAAAAAGATTCATTAAATCTCATCATACAGGTACTAGTTTAAAATTAACAATCCCTTCCAATTTTAAATGCAAACTGTAAAATACCCTTCATACAGTTTATGTAACTTATGATAACACAGCCATTTTCACCTGAAATATCTCTAACTCTAAAAGAAAAAAATAAAAATGAAAAAGAAAAAAAGCTCTGTTATACACAGGGCCATACTGCTCACATAGATCAAAAATTTATGAATTACTTCAGATGTGACATGAAGTAAACCAATGACAGCACAGAGTCCATGCTACAGATTAAACATCTATTTGAGAAGTATTGAACAGACAACTTGAAGACCCTTTCCACAGTCCCCTGAGAAGAGTCTCCTTCAAGAGCAAGAGCACTGAGCTTAGAGGCTTTTGTTGGTTCCAGGTCACTGCTCTCCTGTTCTTGCTCTGAATATGAAGTCCTGCATTAGTCCTCCATTATCACACTTCTCTGATGCCTTTGCAGATATTTCCACTCAGAAAACATATTGGGCTCATGTATCTTAGAGCTAAAGTGTCCTATTTGGTTGCTACCTCACATGGTCCTGCATTCTAAGGACACACAGACTCAGGCCAAACATACAGAAACAATTCATTAAATAATAGGTTAAATTTAATGTAGTTATAACTTGAAAGGGTGTCATTTATGTCAAAATTACATATAAGCAATGACAAATTCCACCTTTGATATCCATTGATATATTTTGGTCTTAGCTTCTTTTCTCTCTTCCATATTTGAATATTTTCTAAAAACATCCATTACATCTTCAGTAATTAATCAACAAATGTCATTTTCCATTAAAGCATATTTAATCATCACAAAAATTAGGAACAACTAACAACCAAAACCAGTATAATTACTTCTAATGCAAATGTGCTAATTTAAATTGTGGCATACTTCTTTAAGAGAAGTCTGTGTTAATTGGGGTCTGCTCATGAAAGCAAGCTGCTAATTGAGCTGGCATGTGCCAGATAGACTAGTCCAACTGAAAGAAAGACAATATTTGCAATGTAACACTGATTTTAAAAGTTAACATTTTAATGAAAAAAGCTGCTATCAGGCTCATGCCAGTTCAATTAGTCACTCCTTCCCATGAGCAGACCCCAATTAACACACTTTTCCGAAAGAAATATCCCACTGTTCAATTAAAACATGGAAGCATAGATGATTACACAAGTCTATTTTGATAATTAGCCTTACTTGATCTGTCTCAAATGCGTTGTTTCTGAACTGCCGCATCATCAAAACTTGTGGATTATTTTTGAGCAAATGCTTTTTATCTGCATTAAGCAGGCACTGTCTGTGCAACAGAACCAAAGCAGCTCCACAATCCAGCAGTGGCAAGGTAACACCTTGGTGCCTGTTGGTAACAGCAAAGATAAAAGATAAATAGCAAAGATGGTTTTGATCAGTTGGAGAAATCAGGCGAACAGGATTTCTGTTCCCAGTGAGCTCTTGTACAACCCTACGGCAAACACGAGTAAATAAAGGCAGGCATGGGTTGATCCAAGGCCTGGGGTCAATGAGAATCTGTCTTCAGTGACTGTTGGATTAGGTCCCCATGTTCCATGGGACAAGAGGAATTATTGCAGTGCATCAAGCAGTGGGAGCTGGCAACTGGAGAAATATTGATTTGGTATCCTAACTGCTATAATATTGATTTTAAACACAACTTGAATATACATTTATCAACCATTCTGCAGCACTGTGTCAATGTGCAATAACGACAGCCTTTGATGGCTCAGTAAAGTAACAACAGTGAGGAAGAATGAAGGAAGAGTCATGATCACTGCAAATGTTCCCTCAGAAGTATCATGATACACATACCTGGGGAGCTTGTCACCTAACTGAGCTATTGAAAGGTTTGGTAAGTTGTGTCTAATTAGCCAAGAGTGACGTTAATCAATAAAGTCACATAGAATTCAGGATTTTCCCCTGTATTTCGGACTGCAGCATAAAATACAGTGGTTTCCTGTGGACGGAATTGATCTTGCCTACTAGTAAGTTAAAACAATGCTTCTCACCATCGATTCCTTCAAATCAATATTAGGCTTTTTGCTTGATACGATGGAGCAGGCAATTCTGAACTCAGAAGTACAGATGGAGTGGAGGCAGACATGCCATCACTAAAGCAAGCAATGTGCAATTACAGTGCCCCTGCAGTCCACTAGCAGTAACCCTGGCTTCAGCATGAGTCTTTCATTGCATGCTTGGACCAAACTTCTGTTATTACTACTTGTCAAAAGCAGTTATCACTATGATTCCCTGAGGAGACATGCTTACTGATCTAAAGTGTCTTTAGAGAGTGCAACACAATCATCCAGTCTGAAGGAGAACATACAAATCTATTTGCCTTAGGATATTACATGCTTGCTAACTTATCGCTGCTGCATCTAATGCCATTACCTAATGCATTATGCAGGTATTCCTGTCACCCAGAATTTACATTAAAGACAAATCCTGCCCCCCCCAAAAAAACCAAAAAACAAACAAACAAAAAAACCCAACAAAACAAAAACCATAATCATGCTTTGGAAAATTATTGTGATCAAACAGAACAGATTGTTAGGTATCCATCTCCAAAATACTGAGGGGATAGGGCAGAAAGATTCAATGGCATATGGTCTTTAACTCACATATTTACTTTCCTTGAGATAGTTGCTGTAAAACTACCACCCACATTCTCAGCATTCAGAAATAATACCACATGTGAAATGCAAAAGAAGTTTATTCACTAAAATATTTTCATTTTGAAGGAGAGACTGCACTTCCTGTTGGAAGCTGGTTAATTTCTATAACCCCAGAGCACCAGGATAACCCCAGAGGCTTGACTTGAAATGAGTAACTGCACCAGACTGGTGGATTTGCCAAAGGATCCCAGAAGCTTTGCTGCATAAGCACCTCCCCTAGGCAACAGGCTTGAATAAAGGCTGTAGGGAGATGGTGCAGGAAAATGCAGGACAAAAGCTACAGCTGGGAGACTGCAGCCAGCACCTGGTCTGGTAGGCCCTGATCTTTTCAAGTATGCACAGCTACTCTGAAACCTCCCTGCAGAAATTTGGCAAGAAAAAACCAAAAAGTAGGGGTAAGTGAAATCGAATAAGAAAAACTTGCCTTTCAGAGGTGCTTTGCTCTTCTGCTCAGAATCCATCAGTATGCTCCTATACACAACAGACTCCTCTGTTCCTACCCCTAATATTGCTACAGTTACAGCTGCCCCCTCTTTTTCCAAGCTGTTTAGTTTTCTTCTTTTTGATTATGGCACATTCAGTATCACATACATTTTCATGCTATCTCAAAGTTTAAGTATTTGGCCTCTAGCAGCACAAAACATCTTTTATTTTATTCAGAATGTCCCCATTCTCAGTTTGGTCACAAACCACCAGAAACCGCACATTTCAATTTAGGAATTCAAATCCTTGCAATAAACTTTACATTGAATGAGTTAACACAAACATACAATTTTTTTTTTCCCCCACAGGCTGGAGATAAAGGCCATGTAAAATCAAACCAAAGTATTTCTGTTTTAATCAAGCATTCAAAATCCAAAAATAAATATCCTCAGTTTCAAGTATTGGGGAATCTTTTCAGTGGACTAAAAGTTTCAACAACTTCTCCAAATCTGGGCAGGGGGAACCCCACATTAAAACACCAATACTTACATTTCAAACCTTTTTATCTCCTGAGATAGTAGAAAGAGAATTTAATGTACTCCCACAGAAATTCAGGGCCTACTTGAACCAGTAGCTCATAATAAACATTTTGAACTAAGTCTTCATTTAGGTTATCAAACAGAAAATAAGTGGTTTGTGCTTTTCAAGCACTTCAACATAAACTTCATTTCAGGCTGAGAAAGAATACAAAGTCGAACACTCTGCATCACATGTATGAGCTAAGGATGCAAAATAAAGGCAGCCTGGAACTGCTCTAGTCAAAGAGGAACAAAAACATTTGTCTTTAACTTCAAGATACCATGAGAGGGGTTTTTTAACCAAAAAAAGGGAAGGAAAACAAAGACAAAAGGAGATCCCTATGACCCAGCTGCAGAAGTAAAAGCAAAGTGCAGAATACAGCAATAGCAGATCTAAGAAGACACTGTTTCTAAGAAAACTGAAGGAAGGGACTCAGCAGGGAGAGGGAAACATGTTCTCCATTTTGATGTTGGCATCTCTCAGGCTCCTTGCCAGAGGCTACAGGCATCCCCAGGGCCCACCCAAACCCACTCAGGAGACTCTGCTCTATTACAGAAAGCTTCACTTAAGCAATGCAAGTATGTCCCCATATTTTGTAAGAAGTCTTACAGCCATCAATATACAAGTGACATTTTTTGCAACTCTGTTCCCAAGAAAACCAAGGTCTGCTTCTACTGATCTAGACTTGTTAGGCATTAACTTGAAGCTCAAGCAAATTACTCAGGTACAGGAGCAAACTTAGGGCAATGGGTGGTGGAAAATAAACAAGTTTTGCAAGGCACTACTGGCCCTGCATACACTGACAGTTCTTAGCACCCCAGAAATGCTTTAAGATACATGATGCACATATTTATTTGGTCAGGCTTTGCACAGCACTAGACTTTTTCAGGTACACTCAGAAAATTCACTACTCAAACACAGAGGCAGAGAAATTGGGTACATCTTAAGAAGACCAACCCTCTCAAAGACTGCAGCTTACATGCCTATCTTACATAATCAGCAAATCTACCTCCTCAACACCTCATGTTCCAGAAACCCTAAAACAGCCAGAACAACTCACGTCATCCTTACGTTTTCCAATCTTTCATCTCCTTAAGTCCCTGACTCAGGAGCGTCAGAGTCCCTTGATCTAATATACATTACAGGAAAAGCCAGGTAATTCCATCAGCAGTGACTCACCCTCACAGCCTCCGCCTGGGGCACGTAGCTCCACAAAGGATGGCTCCAGCTTTGCGTGTATCTCCTTCTCCCTGAGCCAGCACCTCTCTGAGAGAGGGAACAGCTGGGAGCAGTGTGGAACTAGAAGGTTCCAGCCAGGCTGCCTCATCAGCACAGATTGGGAACAGCTGAGATGGCCCCACCGTTAACCACACACAGGTGCAGCTCATTAGCTCGTTCCCTCCTCTCCTCCAAGACCCACTCAGGTGCAGCAAATCCCTGGGCTTGGCTGGACAGGGTGAGGCCATTCCCAGTGCCCTGCCTGCAGAATGGGCAGTGACACGGCCTTCTTCACTCTCTCCTTTCCACCAGCGGCAGTAACCACTGAGCTACTCCATGGCATCAGAAATGCAAACCGAGAGAGCTGATTGTTACAGTTACTAACTGTCCTTTCCACAGCAAGGGCAAACAAGAACTTTCAGAGCTTTCATGGGAAATCAAGAGAGCTGCCAGACCGCAAAGGACAGTGGCCAACTTGGAACCTCCCAGGGGACAGAAAACCCACAGTGTCCCACCTCTGCCTTTGATGGCTTGCTAAAAGGCCACCTTGTTAGCATGGGCAGGCAGGCACTGTGTGCTGAGACTTTCACCTCTGTCAAAAAGAGAGGAGCCTAAGCCCTGACCCCTTTCCCAAGGTGCTTTCAGGCTGTGCCTCCTGCACTGTCACAACAGATTGGGCTGTGACAGGTTGGTCAAGAAAACCAGAAATGTTTCACATTTTCTGCTTGACTTGCAGTCCTTTTACCAGACTAAGGCTTGGGACAGTTTTTCCACTGATATTTTTTATTATGCTTTAGGAGAAAAACAGGTCTGAGGTTGACACTCAGCATTACAATTTCAGTACTATGCACATAAATTTAACTACTTAATTCCACTGAGCATTGGGTAAGTGGGGCAGCTAAACCCAGTATATTGCATGGAACATTTATCACTAACTACAGTATACAATTCCCTTTGCCATTTAGGCTTACACATTTTACAGCATTTACAATCATGCTGAATTATTGCTGAAATTCCCATTTCAAAGGATTTCATGAATGTATTGCTTGAATGGTGCCAACCCCCCTTTTTTTTTTTTTTTTTTTTTTCTTTTTTTTTTTTTCTTTTTTTTTGTTCATGCAGACTTTAAGAGGAAGTGAGGTCCTGTGAGGCTGCTTATGCACTGCTGGATCCCAAGTACTGTTGGGATGTCTGGATTTCACTGAGAAGTTGCTGGACTAAAAAGTTAGTGGGATCTGACTGAAAGCTACAAAGAGAAAACTGATGTAGTTTTTAATCCAGTGCACCATAACTATTAGGGAATGTTGATTTCTTACAGGCATCTAATTGATAACAGCCTTTATCAGCTTTTTATGATTAGGGAAGGTCAATAGGGTCCCTCAGACTGAGACCCCACCTCTGTACCAGAGCAGAGTGACCCAGCTTCATGCCCCAAAGAGGGGGCTCACAGGGCCTCAGGGGTGTCTGACTCAGTGTCATGAGAGGGTGGCAGAAATCAGCTCTTGCCTTCAAGTGAACTCTCCCTCCTCTCAGAGCAGCTCAGCCAGCCAGGGAGCCCCACTGTTACCTTTCATGAGGCAAAATGTACTTGTTGGCTCGCAGCCATCCTCTCCTTGAAAATCTCCCAGTTTTTTTTCACAGTTTAAACCTGGCTTTCTCTGGGCTGGGAAAACAAAAGCAAGCTCTGAAACCCCCTAATTCTCACAAGACAAACTTCCCCCTTGTACAGGGGGCACACCTGCCCTGCAATTCAATTACTTCTACCTACTAATTTGGTAGTGCAAATTTTTGCATATGTAGAACAATTTCAACAGCAATCCTGGCTTGTGAGAAGTGCAGAAATACTATGCTAGGTCCCCTTAAATAGATGGCAAAATGAATCCAGATTTTCCTACCTCTCCTATGCAAATCCTGCCTATGATCTTTCAAACTTCCTTTACGTATCTTAAACCCTGAAGGTTTAAGAGTAATATTTCTGTAAGTCAGATACTATTAGGTATTTTTAAAACTCTTCCTTTTCTTCTTTCAAAAAAAAAAATAGAATCAATTAAAAGAAATGTCTTCTCAATCTGACTTCAGCTGTACTATAAAACTGTTATTAAAACTATGGTGGATGTGACAGAAATAAAGGAGGTGATGAGAAGATATTTATGATGTACAGAAAATGTCCAGGGAGTATGTCTAATGATGTGATCAGGATTTTTTAGGCCCTTAATACAGTGATTATTAATGCAAGTCTGCTTCCATGCTTATGCAAATAGGCCTGGGACATAACAAGAAATTTCCAGTCATGTTGCTTGAGAAGGCTGTGTGGGGATGTGAGGCTGTCTGAAGCCTGAAGAGACTTTCTTAATGGAGTCCAACAAGATTAGTTGCCTTTCCCCACTACATGACTCTGTAAAAAAAGCAAATAAATCACTAACAGTCTCCTAATAGACTTAGCTCTCTCCTGTCCTGAATGAATATTGCTTGGAATAAGCTCTGCAATGGCTAACTCTGATATTGCCACAGTAACTTGTTTTTTTTTTTTCAAGGCTGTGTAAAAGATTTCCAAGTTTTTAAAAATGTTGTCCCTTATCCTGTATGCAGGAGTGTAAAAAGGCTTTATGCTGGTAGGCTGGAGCCCAGTTACTGGAATGGTTTTCACCTGATCATGTTCTCCAGCTGGATCTCTGAGGTGAAAGGAGTGACTTAAATTCCCTCTTTTCCTGTGAGTAACCCAATACATGCCTGCTCCAAGCCCGTTGTGTCAATGGATTTATTATGAACTGTGTGATATATATATTGCTGCCTCACCCAAGACTCAGCTCTGTCTAGTGGTGCAGACTGATTCTGACTAGCCTGGCTGCATCAATGCACAGAGCAGGGATTATTACCCCTTTTTCTTGGATTATCACATTTTATTAACCTTTTCTACTTTTTTTTTTTTTTTTTTTTTTTTTTTACATTTATGTTATTATTTCTATTTTATATTATCCTTCTGGATTTTTTTTAATTATTTTTGTCTCTTCTGTACAAGCTCAATTTTAAGTATGTTACAAGATGCTGCTCCATTCCTTTGTTAGTGATCAGTGATCACATCAATTCAGTATGTGATCTGAGATGGAAAAAGTCCAAATAGTCCCATGATGTGGGAGAATAAAATTGATCAGGTAGTTGAAATGGCCATGTTTCAGAAGTTAGGAGAGAGGGACACAGATTGGAAAGGACTAGGGCTGAAGCTCTGGCACAGGCGTGTCTCATGCCCAGGCAAGGGAATTGAGACACTTGCTGAAACAACAAAGAGGGAAAAACCCACAAACCAAAGGAAACCATAGGAAAAATGATTCCAGATAAGAAGTCAGCTCAGGATGGCAAGCCCAGCTCACTGAGGCTGGACCTGATAAGCTCCTCTTTTCCAGTAATTGTGTCTGACCTGATTCACTCCCACCTTTTTTGCAAATCTGGGTGCCACAGGGCATTTCTGCCATGCAGGTGATGGAATTGAGAAGCCAGTTCCTCTTCCCATGTTGAACCCCCACAAGACACCAGAGCTGTGTGCAGTGTCAGGTCTGGCCCTGCCTCTCACCGAAGGTGTGCAGCCCCAGGGCTGAGGATCTCCTCCTCTCCTGCAGAGCAGGCTGCCTGCTGGGACCCACATCACTTTATAGAAAATCAGGAATTAACTAAAAGCAAGGATGACTCTTTCATGAGAGCAATTTCCTTTCAAAGGTCTCATTCTGCAGCGAGGGTTAGCCCATTAGACAGCCCTGTTTGTTCCCACTTAGTAACCCATCATACTCTCAATCTGCATTTGGAGCAATCACCTAGAATTTCAGAAGTTTTGTTAACTAGCACTTTGACAGACCCTTCCTTGATATTTTGTATGCAAGCAACACATTTTTGAAATGGTGGGTACCCTTTTGCATATATCTGTTTATTACAGTAGATTGATAAAATGCTGAAGTAATAGAAATCAAAGCTTTTGATTATGTTATAGATTGGTTTGTTCTTTACAGGAGGAACTGTAGACCTTTATTAATGCAAGTATGAAAGACCAAAATTTGCCCTAGTTTTCCTCAAAGAATTGTGGAGGGAGGGTGGTGTAGGGCCTACCAAGTTGCTGTTTTGTGCGCTTATCCAAAGAAACTACTAAATAAAAATTATTGCTATTTTGATAGAAGTAACACTGCAATTGACAATCAATGACTGACTTCAGAAGTTTTATGCCTCACTCAGCTGAATCAGAGCAGGTGTTTGTGATATTATTATATCTTCTTTTTTTTTTTAACAGAAAATCTCCTTGCAAGGCAAAAAACTTAATACAACTGTAGCAGAAGTTAAAGCTGGAAAAGTACCACGGATTTGCTACTGACTTTTGTTTTGATAAAGAGTATTTTATGTTCAGAATTCAGAACTCTGTACTTCTAAAGTGGCTTGAGACATGCTTTATGCTTCAGGGGAAACTATTTCAATCAATCCCAAAGCTAGAAAGGACTCACTCTAAATTCCCTTGTTAAAATAATGTCAAAGTATTATTAGCTAAAGCCTTGTTACAATTGGATTAAGAGCACCCTGTTCTCAATCCATGTTCTCAAGTTTGACTTAGTTTATTTACAGATGGTTATCTAACAATGCTAAAAAAAAACAAATCAAAGGCTCCTCTTCTCCTCACACAATACTTCACTTCTCAAAAACTGCTATTTCCTTTTTCATATGGAAATAGAAGATTTTGTTCCTAACCTGTTAACAGTAAATAATGATATTGGAAAAATCTCAGAATACAAAATAAATTTGGATACTATACAAATGTTTGGAAAATGCAAACATACTTCACGGGGAATATGTGACAGTTGGAGCTTCAGCTGGAAACAAAATGTTGCAGATTATTAGAAATATCTATTCTCACTGCAAGAGAGCACTCACACAAGTCTACTTCAGTCCAATCAGTAGGAAATTTAGATTGATAGGATAAATTGATAGTACATAGACTGACCAATCTGTATCCTTAACCTATCCAGCAAATGTAACACAGCAAAATGGGGTTCTCACAATTCAGAGGGCTGAATTAAGACACCTCCAGAGACCTGCTCCAGTAGATTTGTTTTAATTTTAGGAGAGTTAATAAAATTTTGAAAGAGCTTCTAAAACACAGCAAGGGACTACTTTTATGAAACACCCAGCTGCCTCTGTCTCCTCAGCACTCAACAATGCTATAAATCAAATATAATCACCAGGTTTGGGATGTAAACCCTGGGAGTGCAGATCATGAGAAAGCAGATGTCTGCTGAGGATCCATCCCTTCCTAATGAGAAGCTGAAATATTTCTGTTTGGATTGCCCCCTGCAGTGTTCAATACCAGCTGTATTGGACATTGCAGGGAACTGAAGACACAATCAATGGAGATAGGTTTGGGAAGTGACTGCATTAAGTATTACCTGCTACTGCTCTGTCTGCCCAGGATGGTTCCTCCCACACTTGCTTCTAGAAACTTAATTATCAATTCATTAATTTACTTAACCGGACCATCTAGAGCATATATACAGATATACAACAGCACACAACTAAAACTCCTGCCAAAAACTTGCTAATCAACATCTCTCAGACATGGTTACTAATATTTTCATTGTCCCTAAACATTATGTGGATTATAGCACACTGAATAGGAATAAACAGTATAGCAACTCTGAAATTACAGAGTTTGGGTATGGAAATGTTAAGTGTAGATTCTAGGGAAAAACCCCAGGTTTTTCTTCTTAAAGAGAAGCAGAAGTTCTTAGAGATTTCTTTAATTAGACCAGATTTCCATTTAGTAAAACAAGAATCAAATAATCAGCAGCTTTATTCTTAAGCAGCTTTATGTACACATGTATATAAAGTGCCTGTAATACCTTCAAGTTTATTAAAGTCACAAGTGAATTTGTAAAAATCTGATAATGATTACAGTAGTACTATTAATTACCTTTGTTATCATCAGCATAGAACTTCAGAACCTGCATGGTGCATTTGAATGACTGAGCTTTCAGTCATTTCTTGCTGAGAGTCTAGAGGGAAAAAAAGCTATTTCCTCACCAAAGGGAATGTCAGTTTTGGGACACCAAGTTCCACTCATATCCCATTTGGATGGAAACATGGATATTTAAGGGAAGAAAAACCAAACAGAAACTGATCTATATAAAATACATCAGCTCTACAACAGCCATTTATTTTATTTTGTGCAAAACAATGACATTTTCTCCCTACCTTCTCAGCCCAATCTGTACAATGTAATAGGAAAGATATTTTACTTGGGTGATGTTTTGATTCTGGTTTATGTAACAACTTTAGATGAAAATTTAAGCACATCCTCACAATTCTGTAAAGGTAACATTGGTGTAGAAGAATTATATGACAATTTTTATCTTACATATTGGTTTTAGGCTTTATAGTACATGGAAAAAGAAAGGGGAAAATTATCTTTACATGCATGGATTATTAAAGATGTCTAGAAGTCTGAACATTGCTTGCAATACATTTATTCAAATTCAAGTGTTTTACAATTCTGACTGTAGAACAACAAGATTTATATCAACTTTCCATAATGATAGCGTTAGGGTTGTACTAAGGGAGAAAAGAAATCTTAATATGCTTGGTTTGTAGCATTCTCAGGAAGCAGTTAATGCTAATAGTCCATCAGGCTGGAAGTTGGAACATTATAAATTCCATCCTGGGCTCCAGATTGCAGAGGCAAATTTTGAATTGACTTACACTTTTTGAAGTGATATTTCTTAAAATTGATATATCCAAATCAGTTGGTTTAAATGCAATCAATATGATCAGTATAATCAAAACAAACTTATGCCCTTCACTGGGAAATATCTGTTGATAAACAAGAGAGGCTTCCTGGAAAAGAGCAGAAGAATTTTTGTCTGGTTTTGCACTGTCTTTTACCTTTAATTGGAACATGGGTTGTAGTGAGCACAGTCCATCACATATTTATAAATAGTGTATATAGCTCCATTACAATACATTTTCCTTCCAAACTCAGATGCATTATTCAGTTTATCACAGCCTTACACCCTCCATGCAGTGCTGGCATGGTAAGCTAAGCAGTCTCTGTCACTGCAATGATGTGGCTTTTACACCCAAAACCAAGATGCCCAAAGATACTTTTGGAGAAGGAGTTTATAGCTAAAGCTCTGTGATCATAAAATACCATTGTCAGCAGCAGTTGCTAAGTGACAGCAATTGCTTTGTGACACAAATAATGTCCTAAAAAATTTACAGTGCCTCTTTAGTGCTTTATTTTTTACCTTGAAAGAGATGATCTTACTAACGGTGACATGCCAAGGGCTAAGGACTTGTATCTGAATTGTAGACTGCAGAGCCATGTAATGATGCTGCTGAGTTAGACTGAGACTAGCTGGGGATATGGTAATGGAGCTGGCATTTGGGGGAGCTCCTGGGCTCTCAACTGTGCAGGGAAGCATTAGTCAAACAAGGGCGAGGTCTAGAAGGCATTTTTGTATCCCTTCAACAAATAGTTGGAAGCAAGTCTGCCACATGAAAATCTCTGATGACAATGGTATACTTTAATGAGGATAAAATTATGAGCAAAGGCAAAAATGAGAATGCACTTTGGAAGATTAACACTAGGAAGGGAAATAAAAAATGTTTTAGAAAGTCTCAGTTTTGCTTATAGGCTTTAGGCAAAGACATTTGCTGGCCTACAGCCTCAGAGGTCACGCGCTCATATTTTTTTCTGCAAAATTACCAGTCATTTTACATTCCCTTGTGCCAACTTATTTTCTGCAATTGTCTCCAGCCCATCAAAAAACCTTATTGTTAGAGCTGCATGAGAAAATCAAATTATATTCAAAAAGTGAGGAATAGCAACAGTCTTTGGCGAGATGCAATGATTTTTAAGCCAAAGGTGAGATCATGCCTGCATGAGTTCACAATGGGGAGATTAGTTTTACAACACTAAAAAGGGATTTCAGAAATTTTTAAGTGCCACAAAACCTGCATTTGAGACTTACTTTACATCTTCATTACATCACTTGGACATTAAAGGAAGCCTGTGCAAAATTCTGAGAAGCCAATTGCACTTCCAGTTAATAACGACAGGAACCAGTCCAAGGACAAACATCTAAATCATGTCGCAGCAAATTATACAGGGAGATCCTTTGGTGTCTGAGGTGTGCACACACACCTGAGGGCTAGGGCACATTCTCTATCCTCATTTCTGCCACTCCATGGATGCTCACACAGAGTCACTGCCATGGCCCTGCTCGTCCCCACCCCACATGCCCTCTCAGCTGCTGTGGCTCTTTCTCCCTCCCTGTCCTTGAGCTTTGGAGGTACAAAAGGAGAGCCAGCCCTGAGGAGACTCCCCCTCACAAGTGTGTCTCTGGGATCACAAATCCCTAAGGATGATCAGTGAGTGGGGAGAACTCCCAATGCTGACCCTTCACAGATGCACAGACTGAGAGCAATTCTGACCTACACCTGCTGCCTTTCTTCCCAAGCCCTTACACACCTCAGAAAGCTGTACTGAGAACACACATAACAGCTCCAAAACCTACACACAGCATTGTATTTTGTGTTTCACTATTTTAGAGAGCATAATCCACATGAGCAACTTGGAGCTAAGACTATGAAAAGCCCTCTCCACCACGACTAACATTTTCCCTCTCAGTGACAGTTTTGTGAAGGCCAGGCCATAGTGAGATCTCTGTATTTATGTCAGTTGTCTCCATCACAGATCAAATCTTTGTCCCATATAATTTTACACCATATGAAAAAGACGGATTTAAAAACTCCTGAACCCATCATGATGACTTCACATTGATGATCTTTTAATAAGTCACTTTCTGACATTGTCCCTTTACTGGAATAACACTTATCTTTTTATGAGGTGACTTAAGATCTGTGAATTTATATTATGCACATGAGGCCGACTCATCAATCTTAGAAGCAGTATGAGAGTGGCTGTAGGCAAGGCAAGAGAGTTATCTTTGCCCAAAAACAAGGTAAACAGGAAAAAAAAAACCTTTCGACAGATGGGTGTCACTCTTTGCTGAAGCTTTCTAGAAGACTGAACACCACAAGTCTCCTGAAGAATGTTTCCATTTTCGTCTTAGTGAATTGCTTTTTTAATTATGAAAAAAAAAGGTTTAGTCTTATTTTTCTTATGTTTGTGCCAGAAGTATTTCAAAGAACCAAAAAAAAAGATGTCCCTGTGGATAGTGGGGAGGCTGCCATGGGCAAGCCAGGCTATGGAGCACTGACCTTGGCTTTCCACCTGTGCCTAGAGACAGGATGACTTGCAAGGGTCCCCCCAGGCCTGGAGCAAAGACTGGGAATTTGCTGGCATACACCAGTCTTGACTTGCTTGGAGGTGGGGGAGTAAAAATAAACCTTTGTTCAGAGAGAAACAATTCAATGCAATAAATCATGATACTTGATTTTTTTAAATTTTTTTTGAGAAAAACATTCAGAGTTGTTAATTTTCTCAAACCATATAATTTGGATTTATTATGGTTATTCACACCTAGAATTAATAACATATATACTCTTAAGCAGTACTTTTAACCTTTAAGTTTCGGAAATAAAAACATGCCTGCAGAGAACAGCTGAATAGTCATGATAAAGAATTTTACATTTCAGGTTTAGGTCTGTCCAGAAATCCCTAAATATACCTTTTACAACTATATGTTTCCTTTTTTCAAATTGTCAAAACCCAAAAGAGCTGAAAAATCTCCTTATCCACTACAATTGAAATATTATGAAAATCAAGTTGCTTCTGTCCTGGCATTCTTTCTAATAACAATGTAAGCTGATTCATCTTTAAGGCTAAAGTACTATTCTCGAGAAGTTTCATCTAGTATGTTCCGGAAGAAAAAAGTAAAAACTGAAACCTAAGATTCAATATTTTTTGCATAAAAAGCAAGCAGTAATAGCGATGAAACCGTGTTGGCTGAAAGATATGAAAAGAAATGAGAATATTTTTTACAATAAAATGTTAATTTCAGCAGTGATGAAGCATTTTGAGAAACTGATATCCATAATCAGCTGCAGAATATAAGCATTGAAGCTCTAGCTGACCTGATTCAGAGAATTCAACACACAGCACACGGAATTATCCAGACTGCTGCCCATTTTTCTCTTTTGCACAGATATATGGGGTGGTTTAGCTGAGTAATAGGCAAGGAAGGATGTGTTCTTCTAAAAATGGAAATTTCAAAATAATTATTTCCACTTAATAATGCAGGCAGGCAGAGCACTACACAGAGCAGAAAGCTGGTGGGCACTTTCAAAAGCTCTTGGCCTGCTGATCACTCCTATTTTGAGAAGACAATATGTCCCTGTAGAGTAACACCCAGCAATGACCTCCAGTGCTTTTAAAAATGTAAGGCGGATGGCAATTATAGTACTGTCCTGATTTGTCTTTATTTTGTAGCTGTATGACATAGTAAAGACAAAGCTTGCAGGTACAGATAATATCCCTTGTAGTATTAGTTCGTATAACTGTAAGAAAAAGGTGAATTTTCAGCCAATACAGAAAAATACAGTATTACAGAAAAAAAAAAAAATTAGGAGTAATCATCATTTGCCCAAAAATATTATTTTCAGATGGCCCTAAAAATAAACAGTAGGAATTAAAGATTTTCAAGTAATTCTTCAGAAATTGAAGAATTTTCTCATAATTATTTATGACTGATATGCCCCAGAGTATTCCAAATGTCATCTTTTACCAACTATCAAGAATGTGAACATTATTATATAAGCCTCTGTTCTTCTCAGCCACATCTGTTGCAGTTTGCATATGAAGCAATATTTTTTAAGATTATACTTTAATGGTGATATTCAACATTATTCCATCAGAAATTAAAACAAAGGGATAAAGTATATTTTAAATAATGTATTATATTTCATTAGATTAAAATCTATGTTTTACTTCAAGCAATATGTGTCCTGTTCATAATAAATATCAAAATTTTATTTCATCTCCGTCAGTTAGTTGGATATTCAGAATGTGCAAGGAGCAGGAAAGGGACAGGGGGTTTTTTTGGCTTTTTTTTCATTAAAAAAGAAAATGACCAAATTTATTGCCCAAAAGAAATAGTACAGCAAGCTAATAAATACAGCCTTCTGCTTCTGCTAAATACTAAAACATGCATTTAATTTCTTTGGTAATTGAATAGATTAAATGGAAATAAAATTGTGGTAGGTTACCAAGTAGAAATTTTCAGTGAAAAATAGCATTTCCACTGAAATCAAGAAGAGATTTTCCAGTGTAATGAATGTGGCAAAGTAACCTACTCAGCTACAGGGATATGCTGACAGATTTCCCAGAGTCACTTTTCTTTCTGGGCCACAAGTCCAGTGAAACTATTTTCTTATTCAGTACCTGCCTGCATGTACTTAGCTCATGCTCACTCCCCAGTCAGATTTCATTTCCGAGAGTTCAATATGTTTTTAAGGTACGTAGTGAAAAGGCAAAGATATGTGTTGTGAAATCAAGATGCTCGAAGCTGGCTGTGGGCCTGGCCTTTTGAATACATCATGTATGTATTAAGAGCTTTCACTGTAATTCAGGGTAAATAACAGTGTCAGAAAGAATGAGATGGAATCAGCCACAGTGGGCATAAACTCTAGAAATAGCTTCAGCTTATTCATTACTCTTTCATATCACATCCCAATCCAGATATACTTCCATTTAGCTTTGGTCAGAGCAGCATTTTTTCCACAGTCTTGATGGAATCTGGTTTATTACAGCACTTGACCTCTCTGCCTTCTCAGGAGATGCTTAATTCTTGATATAAGGATGGAAATGCTTACCCACTTGGGGCACACAAAACTGACTTCTATTACAAAATGTGATTTATAAAATGAGAACCCTGGTTAAATGGGAGTTTTTAGGGGCAGGGTGTAGTCAGGTGAAGTTTGGATGTGGCAAAGCTATTAAAGCAGTGTCAGCAACAGCATGCCCCACCAAAAAACCCAACAGATTGAAAGATTGTACACTGAGTGTGATCTTTCATGAATACATTCAGATGTGTGCTTCTGCTGCAAATTCACTATAAAATACATTTAAGCAGCATGTTTTATATGCAATTCTGAATGCTTTTCTAAATTAGGGCTTTTTTATTTCCCAGTTTCCTAAGATGGTATTTAATTATGTGAAATGTTTCCCATTTATTTACTAAAAGCTCATAGCTGCAGTGGGATGGTGGGATTTGCTACTGCTCCCAATCCAATTGTGCATTCAGCTCACTGAGAGCCAGATTCTGCCTGCCACTCACACAGGAGTGGGATGGAGGGAGGAGATGTGAGCAGAGAAAAGAGGGCTGCCCAATCAGACTTACTTTGTAGGAACAAGAAACTTAAAGATAGGAAGAAAGCACTTATTTCTGCTCCCCAAATTCTTAGGTCAATGAAATGGGTGGTAGCTGAGGAGAGGCCAGCTCACCATGGCTGAGCAGCAGCAGGCAAATCAAAAGCTTTGAGAAGGAAGCTGGGCAAGGTGACCACTACAGATCTCTTCCATCCTGAATAATCTTTCTGTTCAACACCCCTCTATATTTTCCTGGGAGGGCTCAGTTACAAACTTTTTTTTTTTTCATGAAAACACACCAAGTTCTGCAACGCACAACAATGTGGGAATAACACCTGCTCCTCCCTCCAGCAGATGTGGCCCTATACATAATTTGCACTGTGTGTTTATCCCACTCTTTCAGTTATAGGGATACCCAAAGGATATCAAGTAGGTAAGCAGCCCCAACACCTACTACTGGCACCCTGTGATTGCTTGTGTTCCGCCACTGCTTAAGATTTGCAGCCACTGCAGATACTCTATTAACATACTCTCTTCCCTTATAAGAAAATAATACTTGGATCTGAAAAAGAAAGAAAAGCATGCTCATTAAATTTGTCCTTCCTTGCATTTGGTGTGGCAGAATTACACTGGAAGATCAATTTCACCTTTAATTTTAGTGATCTTCTGACTGGTTCCTGCACATTCTCCATGCACAGAACACATCAAGGGAATGTTTACACCACTGCGGAACCTGCAGCAAGCTGACAGTGCATATACAAACTACTGACACTTCAATAAAAATATTAGTTGGCAAAACAGACAGAATAAAGAGAAAAAGAGCTGCCCTTAACAACAATTAGCCTCAGCAGAAATATGCACAATTAGAATGAATTCAAAATGAATGATCAGGTCAATTTGGTGCCTATGATCCATTACATGACCTCACAATCTTACGTGTCCTGTAGCCAAAGCTTAAGATCTTCATTTTGCTGCTATAATTTACAAGCAGCAAATATTGGTGTTATTATTTACAAGCAGCAAATATTGGTGTCTATGCATTAGATCACTGGAAGCATGGTGTGCCTCAGGGATGGTTGTGTGAAGCTCTCAGGCAGGGCAGATATTGACAGCACCTCCCATGATTAAGAGCCAGGGAAGAGATATCATTTACCATGTTGGCACATTTAAAGCTCACTTACTGTCAGCCTTAAAACTTCAAATGATTTTATTAAGCTTTCCTCTTTGCAAAAAATATTTTTACTTGTGGGATTAAAGGAGCACTATCTCCTTTACATGACATTCTTACAGCTTAAAGTTGTCCTTCGTGTGTCTTTAATTGTGTTCAGCCTCCCACAAAAGAGATGCTTGTACACTGCTCCACATCCTGATCTATCCAATATCCAAGTACAACCCAACCCAATTCAGGATGGGCTCAGCATCTCTGTCACAGCTGCACTGGGCTCACCTGTGGGTTCTGCTACACAAAACCCACACCCCTGAGAGAGCTAGTCCTACCCAGGGATTCAAGCCTATAGACACAATTAGTGCATTGAAATTTGGATTTGCAAATTTCTGCAAGGGGAAAACATTGCCTTTAATTGTTCCCAGTGTGTCTGGCTAAAGAATGATTATCTCTTTTTCTTTTGGTTGGGCATTTGTTTTAGCTGAAGATGGTGAAAGTCACTACAGCAGTTAATTGTTAAACAAAGATAGGCACAGGCCCTGCACTGGGCTGAGCAGCACACAATATTCAGCACTTCCTGCACTGCATCAGGAGCACAGCAGAAAGAAATTAGAAAAAATTCAGTCAGTAGTGAAAAAAAGAGATTTCAAAGTTGGTGAAACCAGAAAATGTGGGGTTTGAAAGAAAAGACATACTACAATATGAAGGCAACTTTGTATCCAATGGCCTGTCTTGTAGCCAAGCTCAAAATTGCATGAGGAAAGAAAGGCAGTGATCTTGAAGGTTATTATTTTCAACACAATACAAAAGAAAGCCACAAATAATACTTAGAGCACTTAGAATTATTGTCAGCTTTGGAAACCAGAGCCTAAATCCATAGGATGGACTGTCTGAACTTTAAAAAATCAAACATATAAGACAGACACAATTTCTTCCAAGTGAAAAAAAAAAGTCATTGTAAACATCCTCATTATGCTCAATGAAAACTTTCCCCAAAATCTCTTATCCTAAATAAACTGAGTGTTATTACCATTATTATTGAAGAATTACTAAAAGCAGAAATAAAATCAAATCATATGCTTAAATCTGTAAGACGTGTATATTGCACATTCCTGGTATCTTTATTTTTCATGAACATTATAAATGCTGTTTGTTATTTCATTTCTTCAAGTTAATTAACTGACTAAATCTCTCTGTGCTTTGGTCAGGCTACATAAAATACTAAAGAACTGGAGCTTCACAAAGGGAACTGGATGAATCACCAATTCAGCCTTGTTTACTGCAATACAGATGAATTTTGGCCATACTCATAAAAAGCGGCTCTTTCAGAGAGACAGAAAATCTTCAGTGATAGAAGCCTGCTATGAATAAATACTTTTTCTTTTAACTGTTGCCTGAGTATTTTGTATGAATGTGGTATTAATTTTATTAATGTATATGGAAAAAAACAACCAGTGACCATTTATCATTTAGTTTCTCAATTAGTGCAACACAAAGGAAGAAAATGCTGTAAACACACTGCACCTAAAGCTTCTCTGCAGTTTGAGGGTGCAGTATAGCAGGGAAGCCTGGATCATAAGGAAGGACTGAAAAAACAACACCTATTAGACAATTTGCAGTAATTCAGTGAAGAGAGTGAATTTCCCAAAATTTTAGAAGAGCATGTCACAAGCAAGAACTGTTCATAAAGAAGCACAAAACCTTTTACACTTGTTCCTTGCCCCACCTCCCTCATCTGAATAATGTCAGAGATTTCAAACCCCGTTGCTGTGGGTTGTTTGAATTGTTTCCTTGTTCCAGTGTAGACATCAAGAAGAGAAAATCACAATGTACCATTCCAGCTAATATCTCAATTTGGGTCACAGTCAGAAACTTCAAAAAGCGTTTGTGTGTCTTTGCACCATAAAACCCCATTATAAGGGCTCCCAGGTCATCCACATGCTTTTACAAACCCCTCGGGTGAAATCTTAGTAACTCTGTTATTGACTGCAACGTGAACAGGATTCCACTCCTTGTTTTACGGTGTCAGTTTTATCTTTTCTGTTTTCATCCATAGCTTGACTGAAAAATGTCAATATCCACCAAATTCTGACAGCTTCTCACTGACACTTCTATTGAACCTAAAGCTTTTTGAGTCTGAGCACCTAAACTGCCAAATGAAGGGGAAAAAAAACCAAAACAAAAAACCAGAAAAAAAGGGCTTTTATTCAATAGGAGAAAATAGTTGGCTTTGTTCAAAAACTGAAGACCAACACAGATCAGAGGATTCTTCTTTCTTCTGCTTTATCTCATTTTACAACAATATGGTTTCAGATAAAAGATATAGATTGTTTGGCCAGATGTGAAGAGGAAGAAAAGATATCTTTGGAAACAATAACCTCATACTTGATAGGAGTAAGAAAAGCATATTTTACCTACAACGAAGAGCTGGAACTGATACATTCCAATATATGAAAGATTTCAGGGCACATTAAGTTCTCAGACTTAAAAGACTGATGTTATAGTATTGGAGATAAAACTGAATCAGGACAAATCCAGCATTTCATCTAAGTTCACTCACACCTGTTTGGACTTGTGGGCCTCTTTTGGTCTCTCATAAATCTCTCAGAGACAGGCATTCAGTGTGATGCTTTTTAGAACAGATCCATCTGGAACATTAGGCTGACATAGCATGGTTATGAGCAGAAAAGACCAAAGAAACGACTGGTCAAAAGGAATGATTTAACTTCAACAACAGACAACCTCCCTTCCTAGGCAAGCTCTTGAAGTCCCAGGTCAGAGTCTTAGGGAAAGACCTCTATTTCACTTCAGTGCTAGGAGAGGAGTGGCTTTTCTTTGTTAAAATATTTCTTCTCATTACACTTAAGAAAAGAGGAGAACAAGAAAAGAAAGGAAATAAGGTTGTTGACCTTGGACTTTCCAATTATTTTTTAAGAACTCAAGAAAACTCAGAGACTTGAGGGTAACACCTTCTTTTAGTCTTCCTTCAGCAGAGACAGATAAAAGCATGCACACATTTATGAATATTTGGAGAAGAGAATTTGATTTGTAACTTGGTTGCATTTCTGTAAGAAGGCAAATCTGTTGCATCCCTGCCTGTTCAGAACAGCTCAGAAGGGCATATAATTTTCAACAGTGTAATTGCTTAGATAAAGTGGTCTTCCCATGAAATAAATCAGGGGGAGACAGTTTGGTCCATAAACAACTCAGCAATGAGAGCCGCTCTTGCAGAGGATGTGGTGTGGAAGAATCCTTTCCTGGAAGGAACAGGGTTTATCAGCATTAGCAAAGGAGTTTACAAGCTTCCATACCTCAGAGTGAGATGAAATTAACAGTCCCCCTCATGATTATGACAGTCTGTTTTACAAGACTAGTAAAATATGGTCATGTACTCCAACAGATCAAATGTCAGGCATTTGTTTTCTTTTTCAATAGCCAAGAAAGAAAATTCATCGTTTTCAAAGGGGAGTTATAAAATACAGACATATAGACATAAAATTGATTCAGAACCATTGTTTCAGAACCTGGATCAGCTTAATGCCACTGTACTGGTATTTTTAGCCAGGAAAATCAGATTTCTTTTTTTAATCCTTCCTAGGAATTTGTGAGTTAAAATTAGGCCTCCTCCCACTTTTATACCAACAACTTACAGAGAGCCAGAAATTAAACAATGTTTCTTCCAGGGACTGTAATAAAAGATAAAATATTTCAATGCCATGTTTTCTCATGCACAGTACCCTCCATCTCTGATATCCTCAAGTTTCTTTAAAACCCTGCTTCATGAAATAGCTCTGAGAGAACACCCAACCTTACACAGCTCACATGCTCAGACAACCTTCTCAGAATCAGGAGCAGAGCACGTGTAAGGCACAGCTGATTTTGGAAGAGAGGAGACATTCAGTGTTGGAATTGGAAAAAAAGTATTGAGAGAATGAAGTATAAGGAAAAGATTTACTGAGGGAACTCCTGATGTGGAGACTCTTTTTTGAAAGTCTCTTTTTCTTACTTGCACATGTGAATAACTCACATGGCTGTTATCGCTGAACATCTCTTTCAAATCAATGAAAACTCAGAAAACCCCCTTGCTTTTCTTATGTTCACATTCCTGTTTACAGAAGGAGGTAAGTATTCAGCTGGTTCACATATTTAGAGCCCCAAAGCCGAAATACTTTAAATTTTGTTGCTCTCTAGCACAGAGGCTCTTCACTAAAATGTGTGGAATTTCTGTTTGTTTTTTTTTTTTTTTCTTTTAATTTGAGGAAATATATAACAGAGCTGCTGGCCTCACACCTGTTCTATGATTTGCTGTGTTTCTGGTGTCCATAAGCATGTTTGAGCTTATAAAAGTCCTCTGTCACTACAACCCCTGATTCTTGCTGAGCATCTGAAAAGATGGTACAAGGTTGCAACATGTAAGAGTAATTTCAAAACCTGACTGTAAAGCCAAATCCCATTTCCAGGAGCAGTTTGAACTGAAATCCCAATAAGCAGCAACAGATACAGGTGCTGACAATAACCATAGCTGCAGCAAGCTGCTCATTAAAGCTCCTGACTCAAATAAACAGACCCCACAGGGCCTCATGGAAATCACTGAATTCTGCCTCCATTTGCTCATTAGGCTCATCCTCAGCTTGCTCAGGCTTGCTGTCACTTTGCAGAACAGCTCCTCTCTCCATGACACTGCAAAGGCTGTCAATCCCCCTTCCAATCCCCATTCCAAGCTCCAAGCACCGCTGCCTGTCTTGAAAACAGATTTGGGGTCTTGGAAGCTCACACTAGGAAGGGTGTGTCTGTGTAAATTTTTCATATTCCCCCAGCTGGCCCCAGTGCTATTGCAAAACAAGCACTTTGGAGTGCAAGGACAGGGATTTCCATTTACCTCTCTTCTGTTGATTCTTTTGGCAAGGATCAGTGCAGCAGCAAAATGATAAAAATTCTGCTTCAAAGATAACGAACCAGTACATGAAGCAAAATGCAAAGGGAGGCAGTTTCCCTGTTTATTACTCAGGATATGAAATAACCAAGAGGAATAACAAGTTCCCTCGATTTGTATGGCAGGAAAGCTAAAAAATTTGGACCAAAATTTCCTGTCTGTGAGGAAATGCATTTGTGAGTATGTTTGATCTGAGACCAATGCACTGAGCTTGATCCAGAGCACTCTGAAATCAGCAGAAATTGAACCAATTCTGTGGCACACACTGAACTTTGGTCCAAGTTTTTATGATCCACATTTTCTCTCCTCTGCAAAGTCAAAGTGACCCCTGTTCCAGGACATGCTTCAAAGCCCATTAAAACTGCAGATTTAATTTGACTGAACAATTCTGAGAGCATAAAAGCATCCACCTTTGCCTGAGCCACCCTTCTAATGTAGGTACCACACTTAGTACCTTGCAAAGCACTTCGTGGAGCCACAATAGCAGATGATAATCCTGGGGCCCTGCACATCATCCAGATAAAACTGGTGAATAATGCATGAATATTTTGGGTATTCATTTGTATGCTTGATGGATATCTCAATTTAGCTGTCAGATATGATAATTTAAGCTACAATTCTAGCCAAAAGACTAAGTCCATTCTTTTTTTCATTATCAAACCAGAAATATAGACACATATAGGAGTTAATATTGTAGTAGAGAAAACCTACAGACACAAAGAAGTAACACTCTAGAAAATAAACTTTCCATATAGGTTGTATGACAAGTATTTGCAACCAATAGTCAATCTTAAGCTCCAAATAAGTCATCTGAAGTGACTTCATAAACTCTGTATTTACTGTACTTTAAAAGTACAATTCATATTGTAATAATGTGTTGCATTTGATACACATGTTTATAGATCTGTTACTGAATGGAAAGTAGATAAAATACAAAATCAAAAAGTAAAAATAAAAAATAAAAACCAAAATGGCTTCTCTTCTGTCAGTTTTCTCAGATACATTTCAACATGGGTTTTTTTTGCCTTTGTATGCTTAATTGGCTCCATTTATGCAATTTACAACTTTAAAATCAAATTTTCCTTACATAGTCACATGTCTAAAAAAAATAATGAAATAAAATGAGAATCACAGGGGACTTGTTCTGGTTTAATCTTTTTACTCCTGCACTGTCGCATGTCCTTACCTTACTGAGGGTTTTCACTGTTGCATTTCTGCCTACACCCATGCAATCATACTCACAGAGATTTGTAGGCAAGCAGACACAAGGGTTCTAATCTTCTAGATTAGAAACGCAGTTTTTAAAATTAAGCCCTAAACCTACCATCGTGCAGATTTCTCTGCAGTCTTTAGGAACAGCTACAGCAATCCAAAGTTCCTGTTCTTCCTAATTCATGGTGACACCATTTTTATCTTTGATCTTAGAATAGAAGAATTCTAGGTTGGTCTAATCAGAATTATTATTTTTTAAATATATATTATTTTCTCACTATATTATATACATTTTATATTTACTTCCGCACATGCATATTTTGCCCATGAAGGTTGGGCTTTTTTTACTTGAGCTTTTTGCAGTTAAATGTTACAAATGCACAGAATACTTTGCATTTCAGGAACAGGAGAGAAAATAAACACCTCCCTGTTTTGTTCTTGCAAGGCACCTTAATAGATTTACTGAGAAGGACAAGGCAGTCCATCTTGAAGGCTATAATGCTATTTCACTTTGACATCTGTTCTAAGGTAATGGTATCTATCATTAACAATGTCATTAGTGACCACTCTCAGTCCATTGTTCTCAGTGTCTCAGCTGGCTATAAAGATCTCATTTTAGACACTTGGCTCTGTGCATATGCCCTTTCATGACATGGTTCTCTGGGAAAAAATTGCTTTATGACTAGTCATACTATAATAATTCATTTCCATTTAAAAATACACCATGTGGGATTTCAAATGAGGGAGAATGATAAAAAAATTACAAGTTTTCTGACAATTCAATGATATAATACTCAGCATTTTATAATTAAGCTGTAGTGGCCAAGCATTAGATGTACAAAAGAGGAAATCAAAGGGAATAGCTGAAAAAGTGTAAGCTGTTTTAAGTGAAGCTCTGTGATTATCCTTCTGTGTTAACTGTTTATAAACATGCCTAAGGTGTATTCACTAAAAATTAAAATCTTGGGTTATGTACACCACACCCTCCAAATATGCATCATCAGATCTATATCATCACCCAGGTTTTGCAGATGTTACACTTTTATGAGTCTTACATGACTTAATAACCAACTTCTGCTGCATTACCTGTGTGAATATATCCAAATAAGCCTTTACAATCATTAGCAAAGCTTCCTGTCCTCACAGAGATTTAAAGTAGAATCATCAGAGACAATGCTTCTTAGTATTTCACCTCCACCTGGAATTCTGAGACTAACCTAACTGAATATTCTGGAATGAAACCTATGTACCTTGATTCTTAGTGCTGGGTTTTTGATCTGGTCCCATCCTTTCTCTCCCTGACACTGCAGAGGCAAACCAAGTCACTCCCTGCAAGACCCTGAAGGCAAAAGTATCCTGCCTTATAGGATATCTCAAATTATTCTATCAGCAGCTCAAAGTCCAGATGCCAGAGGAATTTCCACCTGTCTCCTGGATGCTGCTATTTTGTGAGCATAGAACCTCCCCTTCCCATTCATTTCATTACAATAATGTTGGGAAATGCTTTCAAAACAGTTTGCAAGAAGTTCTTTTTTTGTTATTCCTCCCTCCTGATGAAAGGTGGAGAGCCAAAGGTGGTCAGCCAAATTTGAAAGAGAAGATGAACGACACAGATGATGTGAGATCACCACAAACAAATGAGGCATCAGCTGGAACACCTTACACTAAGAGCTGCTGATGACATTGAGCCAAAATGAACATTTTGTATATTTATATTTTGACAGAGAAAATTTAGAAGTGGAGCAAAGGCTAATGAAAAAAATAAGCTGACTTGGCATGCAAGTCAGCTTCTTTTGCACAGATTACTGGAAATTTTAGAGCATACTTAGTCAAAACAGGAATAGTACCATATATCTAAAAACTAATAAAAAATGACAGCAAGTGTGATGATATTTGTATGCCAACATAGAATAATGTCCTTGATATTCTGAGCTCAAGGGATTTCCATAAAACATAAAAGCCATGAGGATGAACTCCAGGCTGCATCAGTAGAGGTTTTGCTTTAGGTTCAATGGGAGTTGATTTTAGCCTGACAACATGAATTTAAAATGATGGAACCAGAAAATTACTGACACAAACCCATACACTTATCCTGGCAGTCACTTGGCCTGTTAGACACTGGTGGCCCAGTGAAGCTCTAATTTTGCTACGCCTTTATGCCTTTAAGTACGTCCATTCTGCTATGGGCCTAAACTGGGGCTTATTAAAGCTTAATGGGACCTCTGCACTGGCTTCATTGAACTTTGGACAAGGCACATTAAATAGGAAATCTGAGTCAGCAACAGAATTTGAACAAAGACCAAAAAACTGGTTGCTTTTAGGAGACAAAAACCACTGCTATATTTTGCCTGTGTGCAGTCAAAACAGTTGGGTTGATCTTCTCTGCATCTCTTATCTTCAGTTTCTGATACTTGATTGTTGAAACCAGCTTGTGTGGGTACATAAAGAAACATTTTTTGTTTTCTTGCATTAATATTGCTGCCAAATAATTTTAAACAAATAATCGTTGTAAAAATGAGCATTTCAGAAATTATTCATGAAAAATAATATAAATAATCCAGTATTTTTTTGCTAATTTTGGTACTCTTCCTTCCAAAATCTACTTCATTCTGAACCATCAGTTTGTTAATATCAGTTGTTCCTACAGCAGAAGAGAGCAATCCTGCAGATGGGATGTAAAGTAAGCAAAGAGAGGAAATTCATTATCTGCTGTGGTTTGCAGGTGTTCAGCTTTGAACAAGCACTGAGTTAATTTTGATGGATAAATGGGCCAGACAGCACTGACCAGATGGCTATTCAGAGATTTTGAGTGCATCTTGCTGTATCTTTTCTTTACAGTAAGCACAGCAAGAACCCAACGGGGCTTTAAATTCTACATCAGTGTTTTATCAGAGCACAAATTATAACACAGAAACAGAAAAAAATGGGGTGAGGTAAATTAAGATAAAAGCCTGTGTCAAAAAAAATTCTTTGCCCTGATGTGGGTAAAGAATGGCCCATCCTTGATACTCTGTTTTTCACTCAGCATCTTAGACTGACTTTCTGGATTGCAACAAGTTCTGCAAAATTCCCTCTGGGTCTTTAAGAGGGATTTTATTTTTTCTGTCACCTCTGAGGCCAGCTAAATACCTGTGCCTTATTTTTCTCAGTGGTCTCCTTGCCACTTTTCACTGTCCTTTAGCTGCTCTCTGCTTTTCTGCTTATTCCTGTAAGCTTTCCAGGCACCCAAAGTTGCATCTGGCAAACAAGAATGTACCCAACATCAGACAGCTCCAGGTGTTAACATGACTCTTGCAACATGAAACTCTCTGCAAAGGCTCAACTCTTAGGATTTAAAATGGAACTTACCACATGCTTCATTCAGCAGCAATGGGTTTGGAGAAGGAAAGTCGAAAATTTCCACTGAATTGGGCTGGAGCAGTTGTTTTTTGTTAGCTTGAACTCACACTAAAATGAAAAGAATAACAAATTTGTAAAGACAGAAAGTATAGATTATGTTTCCAGATCCTCCTTGCAATCTCACTGCTGGGGACAGGCAGGCACGGGAGAAGAATCTGCTCTGGGGTTTCAAGATGAGCACAATCCCAGCAGCACCTGTGGCACACACAGCTGGTCCTGGCCTCATCCAGGCACAATGTGCTGCTGGAGCAGACACGAGAGCAGCCTCCATGGCCAGCCTTCATCAGGGCCATTAATAGAGCAAAATTCATTCCTTTCCACTCACCAATCTGTAAACCCCTCATTTTTAAGAATTTCAGAAGAGAGGAGTAGGTGGAATACCCTGACCTTTTGCCCACCAGTTATGCCTGATTTCTGACAGCTGATGGTTCATTAATTAGAAATTTAGGACCTGCTCACCTAAAGCATCACAAAGTAAGGCAGTCATGCTAATAAGTGCATGTGGCTGAGGAGCCCTGCACCCTCACACAGACACATCAACACAAACGTGGTAGCATTTTTGTTGCTCTAGTTTTGATCCATTTGGGAGCAGAAATTATCATAAAAGTACAGGAAAGTTGTGTTTCAGCTGAATAGTTTCAAAGTTTGGATAGACTACAGCTGAATAGTCTCAAAGTTAGCGTAGAACAGATAATACTGTTGACATGTTCAGCTGCTTATTCAAACTTTTTGTTGGTTATCCAAGTTTTCCCTCTGAACCAGTACTGATTGCATACTTCAAAATGATGTTTGCAAACATTCTTCAGCATTCTGAGCAGCTGCTCCATTCATTCATGTTTTTGCTGCTTTTTATTTACTATTCATGAACATCTGGACTATTAAGATTCTGTTTGCAAAAATGGCTGAAGAATTGCTGCTCCCTATATTATTACCTGTATAGCTCTCACGAAGAGTTAAGCTTTCACAGAAAAACTAAGTTTATAAGTATTTGGTGTAGTGATGGGATTTTTTTTTTCCTGAATATTTTATTTGTCCAACTGGAAAGCAAAAACAAAAGTGCATGGCAGAAGTGGCAAATAGGAAATAATGAATGTTTCGTGGATATCACATAGGCTAAAGCTTATTAGTACAAGGTTTTTAACAAATACTAACTAAGAAAAAAAATAACCATTCTAAGAAAGAGCAGAAAAAGAGTTAAATCTTGGGACTGTTCATTCATGGGAAGTATATTTCATATTTCTGTAATAAACTTTTGAGGTCTGCCTACTGCTAGCTAGCTGTGAACTTGGTGTCTTTGAAGTATTGATAACTTCCCTCTGGGATTTATTTGTGTCTGCTCCAGGGTTTACATCCTGATGGGTGCCAGATGACAGACTCCTCCGCATTTCAGTAGGTACTTTGAGAATAAGATGTCTTTTACTACTTCTTTTTCTTTTCTCCCCGACTCATCATTTTCCACCCTGCCTCTAAGCAGCTGTCATATGTTCCTCCCAGCTTTGTAAGCAATAAGGAGGAACGTGGGCGAGTTTACAAGATTTGCACACTCATAACTTTCAGGTTCTTCTACCTAATGTCTTCTGTTTTCCTGGGGTTTTAAAATTATTTTTCTGTACTTTTTCTGTACTTTCCCCTCCTGTACCATGAAAATACACAAAACCTGAAGCTTCTATATTGCTTTTCAAAACTGGGGACATTTAAACTGTTCTTAACATATGGCGGACACTCCTGGTATATTTAGCTATGTCTTACATATGGTTCATGAAAAAAGGTGAATAATAAAACTGCTTAAGGGGAACATGCCCATAAATCTAAGGATTTAACCTCAACTTTATCCAGCTGAAGCAAATATCTGTATCACTGACCTATAGTCAATGTCCTTTTTCTGATAATATTAACATTTTTAATATTATTTTTAAAAAACCTCCAAAAGTCTTATCCAGAATATACAACTGAGGGAGAAAGCGACAGAGAAAGGAGTCTGAGCCATCTTCCTTCCATCCAAACAATTTAATGCTGAGAATTGCAATTAAACCCCTTCCCAGAAAGGGGATGGCCAGACTGAGGTTGGAGTTGAATTTGTCAGACTCAGCACACTCATCCCAACAGACAGAAACTCCACAGCAGAGCCTGATTCAATCACTGGAGAGGCCAGGAGATTTATCTCTTGGGACCTGTGGCCGAACACCTGGTCACACACAAGCCACCAGTGCCTACACACAGCACCTGGGAATCTCTGAAAAATGAGGGTTGTGGGGCCTCTGCTAAGTTTTTCTGAAGCTAAATATTTAATGAAGTTACTGTGAGAGTCATTTCCAGCACAGTGCTGTGCTGAGAGGTTTGTTGTGCTGCCCAGAGCCATGGTAACCAGGTACTTTAATGTACAGCGAGAACTTGTTTATGAAATTAAACATTCAAACTCTCCTAGCATTACTGTGTGCAGATTTTTTGGCATCAGCCTCCCATTACTCTTGGGACAATATTATTTTCAGAAGAGACCCTCAAGCATAGTTCTGATTGGGAACTGGAGTTAGAAAAATAAAAAAATTGGAATTACTAAATTTATACCTCTACCTAAATGTGCTGTTGATTCAACTCCTGTTCATTCAGCAATATGCAGCTTAATCTGAAATAATTATTTTCTAACACTATGAAAAATGTAATTGAGAGAGAAAGAAGAATCCAAGTCTTGCAGATAATAATAACAACAGTAATAACTAAAATACTAAAGAAATGCTTTGTACATGAACATTTTTATATCTTAATCTCTGTTTTGCAAGCTGTAGGTTTTTGTATTTAGTAAACATTCAGATTCTATATTCAGGATCTTAACATTAAGATCCTTTGAAACATTTCTTTTGACAGCAAATTTTAACAGATTTTATGCTAGGTTATACTTATAGCATATCTGGTTATTGCATTTTAGAACCTATAGAGCCATAATGCATATAGTTACAGCCTCTGTAGACAAATTGTATTCACAAATTCAGATAAGTTTAGGTTCAAATTGTCTACATTTCTTACTTGGTTTTGGAGGAAAATGTAACTTAAGATGAGTTTGTTTTTATATCACAAGAGGAAACAATAAAAGGAACTGGTGGTAGATAAAAGCTTCCAGTGGTGCTTCACCTTAACAATATTAATCAAAGACATCCTAATGTCATGGTAGCTCTAGATATCTCTCTTTATGATTTATCACATCGCCTGCAATATTTGATGGATGCATTCCAATTAATGACCAGATGTGATGAAGACTAGAAAAAATATGCATTTTTAAATGTAACTGTTAAAACATTTGAGATGACATGCTGCTATGGCTTTCTTATATTTTACTTGTATCTCCTTGAACTTAAATATAGCAATTTCAAAATCATACTGAATTTTCCAAATAGTTCCACAAAGATATTTGTTCTTGTTATACAACTAATATTAATTTGTTACTATGAAGTGTGAAATAGGTCAAAGAGATGGAAACAACCTGTACTTTAATTTTCTGTTAATAAGCATTAGTTTCTTTCCAATTAATTTTTTAATGTTATTTTTAACTATCATAGTTTAGGAGACAAATGTTGACAGCTACTCTGCTGTCTACTCAAAGCTAGGGAAATTGCTAATCAAACCTGCAGCTGCAATGTGCACCGTTAATATTTGTGCTGATGATAAGTTTAGGAAGGAACTGCTCTTTGGAGAAACCAGAATACCTCTGAAACACTAACACAGGCAAGATCAATAGACTTCATAGTTCAGTATAATATTTACTATATTGTTGTTGTGTGCACTGAGCTTGCTTACTGTACCTGCAGTGCAATACAACGTGTTCAGCAGGAAAATAGAGGAATTTTGGAGCAGGAGGAGATGCTGGAGCAGCTCCTGAGGAGCAGGCTCTGGGGAGGGAGCACAGGGGGTGAGTGAGGAGGCTCTGAGCTGCCGGTGCAGAGTGAGTGCTCCCTCTCCCTTACAGCACAGCCCTGCTGTGCCTGGAGCCCGTGGCCAAACTCCTCCTGCACTCAGTAGGAGCAGGAAACTTCCCTCAATCTTTGTCCATCATGAGGACAGACATCATGAACGGGCTGCACTCCTGGCTCTGCTCTGACTTTATTCAGGCTGCACTCTAATAGGCAGTGCCTATTAGAGCCATTAAGGTCAGATCTCTGTAGGTACCCCCAGCTCCTATTTAGTTTAATTTCTGTAGCAGCGGTAAAAAAGTGCTGCAGTTCCACCAAAGATTTGCTCACTTGCACCTTTGCCCCATTTGCAATAAGGTATTTTTTTCCTGAGAGAAGTTCTCAGGGGTTTCTGTAAAAAAGTGTTTTTTCAGTCTCTTGATTATTTTTGTTGTCTCATCTAACACAAAGAGCTAAGCATTGACAATAAAACAATAACCAGCCTTACTTTAAATATGTTTTCAATATAACTGTAAATTTTTCTCTTAAGGCCACTTACTTCCTTGATAATTAATTTCTGACAATTCATTGTTCTTTGCTTTCACACAAAGAAAGCACAAATATATAGATAGCAAAGATAGTAAGAAATGCTTAGTTTATCTAATCCATTTCTTGAATGTAATTTTCAAGATAATATATTTATTAGAAATATACAGATAAGAGATACAAATGCCCATTTTCCATTAAGGCTTTTGCAGTATTTTTCCATGAGCTAATCATGCACTACCAAAAATTATTTCCTGGTATAAATATAAATTATTATTTTCTTGATTTCATTCTATCATTCCCCACTTTTCAGATGGATATATTCCTATTTTTTTTTCTTTCTGATATTTAAATGTCACATTTCAAATCTTACAAATAATTAACTTCAGTGAAAATAAAGCATACAGAAAAACATACTAAATGTACACATACTTTTAAGAAAAAAACCGTCAGGATCTGCATCATTCTCTTTCCAGGTAACAGTGCCTTGCAACATCAGAAGTGGTTTTGTTGCTTGCTGGTACCTACAGGCTTATTAGAGCTGACAACCCACATATGGGTGACCTGGTGATTCACTTCACTTCTTCTATTAGGTGTGGAAAAGGCAAGGAAGCAGTGCTGAATGGAGAACATGTGAATAATGATGCTGGGAAAACGTGGTATTTTACTTGAATGTCAAGTGTTGTATCCTCAAGCATGTTCATATTTTTTAACGAATTAAGAGTGCATGTTTTAGAGGAATGATGAATGTACATTATAAATTGGACAAAGGAAGAAGGATGTAAAGTTTGCAATTAATTACTCAAATGTGAAATTAAAAAATTTATCTTTTCACTGGGACTTTGTTATATAAATTTCAGCATAAACACAGCATTCCTTTCTACCCTGCAACAAATGCTTTTCCTTAATAAAACTTGACTTTGGCAAGGATCAGTTGACTAATTTGTTCTCCAGCATCCCTGGCTTGAAATCAGAAGAAGACTAATGATGCAGTCAGTAGATACTTCTCAGTTTGTACAGGTTTACCCAAGGCATTGGACATCTGTTTATGAGAGATCATGCTGAGAAAATGCCTACATAGTGTCATCTTTCATCTTAACAAGTGGTGGAAATAACAATTAACATCCTTGATTTATGGATTTCTCTTTCTCAGATTTTTGTGCAGTCTGTCAGCTATTATTTTCTATATTATCCAGAAAGGATACTGTTCACTGTTAATTATCTTTGCTCTTGTGCTTTGAATTTGTAGCTTATTCTGACTTGTATGACAGTGTTGTAGTACAGCTAACTAGAAGCACTGCTCAATGAAAAACTAAAATGTTTTCATACACAACTGCTAAAAAAAAGGACTTGGACAAAAATCTGCAAAATTTTATGGTCTAAATTGTTTTCTGAAATTGGCTTACAGCTTCCTTAGGTCAAAGATTTTGTGGCTTTTGGTTTGTATATTTGACATTTCTTTGACAGATGAAGTTGGCCGAGAACTGAGAAAACAAAATGCTGGAAAACCATATGGCTGTTGTGAACTTTATCTTTGTTGATGCAAAAGTAGCTCAATAGGAAATGAGAACTTGCATTTTGCTTTCCATTCAGTTCCTAAGAGTTTCTAAACCACTCATCGATTATCTGTAAAATATAACAATGACAATGTCAGTATTCATCATTATTCTGCTAATGATGAAGAGTTTTTTGTGTATTTATGAGGTATTTTGGGAAAGCACATGTGTTTCAGCCATCAATAGCTATTGTATGCTTTCTTCTTGCAAAAAAAGATAAATGTTCCTACATGTAGTCTGAATGTCTAAATCTTTGCCTCCTGCTTTCATTAATACAGATATTTTATATTTCCCACAAGAAAGCACAATTTGGGCCCTTTTGGCATACTCTGGATGGGGTTCCACTGTTTCATTCTTTCAAAATGCATGATTTCAAAATATTTAACTCACAGTCCATTGGAGATTCTCCTTGGTTTTTGGTTGCCAGATATTAAAACAGATAATAATTGCAGTCCGATAGGGCAATAAATAATTAAATTTTGTCACACAATAAGATTATTTCACTGAAAGTAATAGGATCTAACAGTGTATTTGAAAAAAATTTACTGACAGTCACAAGGAGGAAGAAGAAAATTATGGACTTAATATTTGCATAGATAAATGTTCACTTATGGGTGGAAAAAAAAAATAGACTACATGAGTACAGGAAATACAGACTAAAGGAAGGCCTTAATTCTGTGAGTGAAAAGGAGAACATAAAACCAGCCTGCAGCCTGTAACTGCTTTAGTCCCTACTTTTGCATCTTTACGTGAATATTTCAGCAACTATGTCAACATCTTAGTTTTCCTTCCCTCCTGAAAAAATGTTAAGCAAACTGTTCTGAATATGTAAAGCCAAGGATGACGGATTGCAAGTCTTACAAAACATGGCATAGCTCAACTGTCTCATTTTTCATTAGTTTATTTTTTATCCTCAGTGCACAGTTTACCTGTTTCCCCTACAAAACTGCATTGTACCACTCTCTGGGTCTTAGAGACACACACCATTAAATAACTTTTATTTTAAAAAAACTACATAGCTTTCAGCATGAGTAACACTGTCTGTGCTTGTTTCTCAACAAATATTTATTTATTTATTTAAGTCTAAGAGACTAGATTTCTAAATACAGGCTTCAATGCCAAAATTACTGCATATGACTCACTTAATGTACACAGATTTTCCCAGTGATCTTATATTCATATATATATTTGCAGAAGGAACAGATGACATATGCCAAAATAAATAAAATAGAAGAAACATTAAATGTATGGATGAAAAATAATGCGTTACTATTTCAGCACAATAGCATAAAATAATAAGGGAAAAATATACTAATTCAATGGATTTTTTTTTAATATAACTGCATTCCTAGACAGTTATGTCATACAATGACAGGTATGGTGAGAGGATTGTTAGCTGTAGAGAAAAGGGGACCTTATCTCTGAGAAACCAGATGGTACAAAAATCTCACCAGTATCACAAGAAACTTGCAGATTTAAATAGGAGACAATCTAAACCAGTAAACTATTTCCACAATATTAGTTTAGTGTGCCTTTCAATGATAAACATTGTACATAAGTCAGTGAAAGGATCTTGTGTCCAGCAAGATCCAAACCTACTCAGACAAGGTACCTTTAGCTCACAATTGTGAAACGCCTGAAGGGAATTAATTATACTGTATTTTAATTTCTTGCTAAATTCTGGGCGTTGTTTAAGCAAGTCTTTTAATTTCCTTGAAATTTTAATTTCTGATTGCAAATAACTTCTTACATTCTCTTTTGTTTCACCATCTTTTAATTTCTTAGAAAATAAATCAAGCTCGGATTGCAAATCATGTTATCAGCTAGCATAAATTCTTAGATTCTTATGACTGTACAGATTATGTTAGCCACACCAAAACCACCACATCGGAAAACAGCAATAATCTCCATGTGCACAGGTGAAGCAGAAGTCAATGCAACAGCTCCCACAAGGAATTGCTCCAACTCCTGTTATTACTAAGGTTTTTAAAGAGCAGTTTTCAGTGGCTAAAAATCTCTCTGTGCCCGCTTTTAAAGAGGAGACTGATTTTCAAAGGCTGAAAATCTCTCTGTGCCTGAGGTGTTCATGTGTGGAGCCAAACACTCAAAGCCTCAGTCCCACATGTAACTGGCAGCAGATATTTTTACCCCTGTACTGCACACAGGCCTGAGTGTTTTGTGATCTGACTCCTCTGCAGCAGCACCACCACAAATCTTTGGGCTTGCAGAGCTAAAATGCTCTTATGGTGCCAATAAAAACATGGACAGAGACTGAATAACTAGATTTCCTGGTTTATTCACATTATCTATTTCTTGCAAATATAAGCCAACCTACAAAGATTTTTGTCTTCTCACTGAACCTCACATTTTTCTTTTTCTTTTATTGTCTTTTTAGATTCACTAACCTTTTCCTCACAGCATAGCTCATATTCAGACATGGGAATTTTATAGCCAGGCCCTAGTTTTAATTTAAAAATGTTGCTTTTTACACAAGCTGCTAAAATTACTTTTTCAGTGACCTGTTCAATTTATGAAATCCCTCAAATACCCTAAATTTTGGCTGTAGAGAAATGTCACAACCCAAAGAGTTCATCTTTCCTTTCTTCCCTCATATCTCCTCAGACACAAGGATTGCATTCTCAGACATGACCACCATGTGTGTAATAAGTTCTCCCTTCCTTTCCTACAACCTCTGAGATTTTTTTATAGTCTGTTTCACATTTCTTATCTTTGGCCAGTCTCAGGTAATCTCTAAAAGTATCTACTGGTGTTTAGAGTTTAATCTTTGATCTTACTTACTTCCACTCTTATTTTTGCGCTCTGTCTCAATCAGTATGCTGTTGCTACAAGTTAATCTCCCATTGCAGCCCTCTTCAGATTGGCATTATGCTGTAAATCACAGAAGGCTCCCTGGCACTTGAGCTGGGACATGACTGCAATTGAGCTAAACTTGCTGAAGCTCAGTTAATAGCAAACACAGCACCAGAGATGCTGCCTCTGTGCCTGGCAGGCCACAGGCAGGACCGAACAGGGAGAAGTCACACAAATAACTGTATTTACCTTGGCACGAGGCACTCCCAGGAAAGGGTGTTGGGGTGGATCAGTGACAGGATCGAGGTTCAGATCTTGCTTGCTACAGCGCTGGCTTTGACTTCCCCAGACCCCGGTGACCCTGCAGGAGAGAGGTAATTGATGACAGCCTGCTACCAAGAACAGGTCATAATGCTCCTCTGGTCCAGCCACACAGGCAGCCTAATTTCCTCCTGGGTCTAGAAACAGCTCACCTCAAACACCTGGGTTCAGAGATCAGTGTTGTATGTGGGCTTTTTGGACACAATGATGTTCTATACTCCTAGCATGTCAATATCAAGCATAAAGGGTGTTATTACTATTATTATTATTACAGTATTGACTGTACAGCTTTGGCAGTGCAGGAAGATTATCTCAATAGTCCCCTTTCTATAGTTTATTTCTAAACAATTTTCCAATAATGCTGTAATGCTAAGCCAGTTATGAATTACGGTATGAAAAATAAATTAGCTTTTTTCCTGATATTATGCATGAGTGAGATCCGGTAATACTTATACATTAGCCAGATGTATAATGATTTAGTTGGGCATTTTTTATCTCATTTCTTTTAGGGATGCCAATATACATTGTCCTTACTACTTTTAAAAATCTGTTCTATAATTCTGCCCTTTCTTTTCCATTTCTCTTTTTAATGTCAGGCACTGTTTCCCTCTTCTTGAAGTTTCTCCTCTCAATTATTTTTATTGTTCTAATCACTCTTATAATGTTGTTACACATTTCTAGAACTAAGTATAAAGAACTAGTTCGGAAAAAAGAGTTTGTCTTACCATGTTTGCTTGTTTGTGGATAATCTGGCCAAAATTCTTGGAATGCATTCATTACTTTGAAATGTTTAGAAATTAGATCAGCTCAATGTATTTTTGGTTATAAGCTACCTGTATTTCTTAAGACTTTACCAAAATAAGAGACCATTGCCAAGAGAGGATTTTATAGGACATATGAGGAAAGGTAGGGGTGGACCTTGCTGCGTTTGGACATTGAGAGACAGCAGTTTCAGCTCTCTAAGGGGTCTGTAAGAACCTGCAAAGCAAATGCATTCCATGCTGTGTCAGCATGGGCAGCACATACCCAGTTAGCAGTGGCTGCCCTGCACTTGTGCTTCATTAAACTGTGAAGAACATTTTGGAACAGTCCCATGTAAATGTGCACATGGGCAACAAAGGCATCTTCAAGAACAGCAGATCCCCAATAGCTAATAAAGAACTGAATATGCACCAACAGAAAAAAATAATTCTATTCCCAAATCTATTACAGTCCCAAAGTTGTGCCTTTCAACCTAATATTAACATAAATATTTATACTAAAGTATTTATTTTATGTTAGCACTTTACTCAAGGCATACTGTCCTGTCTATTTGTCTCGGTTTCTCATTGGAATTAGAAAACTCTCCCATTGATCTTTGGTAATAGAGTGTTTCTATCCCCTAAACAGCAACTGTGAATTTTTTACTCATATTGAAACAGGTAAGAGAGGTAATAGAAAATACATTAAATAATACACTACCTAATAAACTAATACAACAGGATCACATGACCCTGTGTCTGTGCATGCAAATTGAAATGCTGGAAAGCTCAAAAAGCAAATAAAAATCTAATCCTGTCTTGCAATGGAGGCTGCAATGGAGGTCTCTATTACATGTATTTGTAAAACAGATATTTTTCCCCCTCAGGATTATGATCTGTTGGGGGTTTGTGGGGAAAGAATCCATAGAGAAATAGAGACTTTACACTGAGTAACAGTGTTTTTGAGAACTAAACTTCACAAACTCCAATTGCATAAGTAATCCTTTCTAAAGATTTCCAGATGCTGTCTGGGAATAATTAGGCTGAACGTGGCACTTAGAAAAGTAGACTTGGTATAATTTATCTGTCCATGTGATCACTCCTTGCCATACCCCTTTTGACAATCTGGACCATCCTTGTGCATTTCAAGCACACATATAACCAAAGGGGACTGAGCAAAATATCCCTCACTGATGCCCCCACACAATTTTCCCAAAAGCTGACAGAAATACCAGGCTTAATTCTGGTATCATCTGGACCTTGACACGAGATCCAGCAGAGGTTTCTCCCAGGTTGCTGCGCTCAGCACTTTGCATTGATGTGCCCATGCAGCTGAGAAAGGCTGAGCAGAACCTGTCCACTGAAACACAACCAGGTGCATGAGACCTTTATCTCTCTCCCTGCTCCCCAAAAAGCCCTCAGAGGAGGATGAATGATAATCAGAACTAGCTGAATGTGCTGAATAAAAACTTCAGGGACTCATGGGAAACTGGCTTTATTATTAATGGCAGTGTCAGGAAATCAATGAAGATTGCATGTTTCACCCGATAATATCCTGGACTACATTCCTGACTGGCAGTTTTACATGTTACTCAATGCAACTGGCCTCTACTTGGGTACCATGCCAGCAAAACCAGCAAAACCCTTCAACGCCACAAAAGAACATATTAACAGATGCATCATGCCCTGCCATAGTCTAGAGGGGTTGAAAAAGCAGCATTCATTTTATGTGACACCCTGCCAGCTCCCACATACACTCATGAATACCCCAGAAAACAATCCAAGACGTTTCTTCCTCTTTCCTTTTTTTTTTTTTTTTTTAATTGATGGATTAGCCACCAATAAATTGGAGGAAGAAAATCTGCCTTTCTCATTTTCTTCCCACATGCACTTGTTACTTTAGATTAAAAAAGGAAATGAGCAATAACAAGACGTTTATCTACTGGCTGTATATAATTAATACAGGGAAATTCCTCGACAATGTAATTGCTATAATGAGAAATATCAGAGTAGGATTACATGTTGACATTGGTTCTTGAATGCACCAGTTTGTGATACTCTTGCTCACCAATATACAGAAGGTTTGACAGAAATGCCTGGCCTATTAACTCACCCTTGGAGGGAAGTGTCTTACACTTCCCATCCTGCTTGTCAAGAGGCATTTGCAAGTCTTACAATGCGTTTAATGAATTCTCTAGTGCTTGCACATTCAATTTCCATCCTTTCTTTTTAATCTTTAGTGATTTTAGCAGTAATGTCCTGGGAACCATTTTGGTACAAAAACTCTAATAAGGAAAAAAGCAGGGTGACATTTAATTAACAAAATTAATTAGTGCTAAATAGTGAAAGAGCATTCTCTAGCCATTTATGAGACAACAGCTGAGAATGGAGGAATGCTGGGGATGACAGCTGGAAATTGCACTCAATTAAAAATTTAAACACATTCTGAGACTATGAAGGGAAAAAATAACTTCCACACTCAAATTTTTCATGATCTAAAATTTCTGTGATCCTGATATCATAATGGAGATTATCAACTCTTTCTGGAGTGCCGCCCTGACATTTTTCCACTGCAGACATGACACCCTATATAGAGAATTTAAGGTTGCTAATAATAATCTTACTTTTGTTTTTGTGGCCCTGTAGAATATATCTGCAGCACCTCCCCTCCACCAAGGGTTTTTTGGAATGGGTTTTGATATTCTCATAATGTAATTGAATATGAAGTTCAATGAATGTAAGAGCCAAAAAGAATCAGTTACATCCTCCATTCCCACTAATTAAATATTGTGTAGTTCTTGACCATTTTAGTTTTATGAGCCAACAAAAAATATGTTCTTAAATGGTAAAATATGTTTTATAGTAGAGATTTTTTTATTGTTATTTTTAACTCACTCCTGTTTATTGCTCTAAACTCTCTGTGACATAAAATCAGGGAATAAATCCCAGCTATTTAATCTTAGCTTATTTTTCTTTTTTATATTTTTAGCTCTGATGTCTAGTACTTAACAATCTAAAGCCAATGTATTGTAAATTAAGATAAAACTGCAGTCAAACAATATATTGCCTGTAGGAAGTGGTGATAAATGATCCTAACATACATACCAGGTTCTTCAAAGGCAAAGGGCTACAAAGCTGTAGGTGGAGTCTCTGCTCATGCCAAACTGTTTGTGCCTGTTTCTGGAAACCAGGCAAGGCAGGTTACTCAGCTGCCCTTGAGCATTCATACAGTTCATACAGGCTTATCTCTTTCGAGGCAGACTCTCATTTTCTCCAAAAGATTTTCTCTTTCACAGGAAGGGATGTCCTGTCTGGCTGCATTTTATCCCTCTGAAACAGAGGTCTCTGAGCTCTTGTCCTTGGGAGGTAAAGCTGCACACAGCCTGGACAGTCAGTCTGTTCTTGAGAACTGACATATTCTTGATGTGTCCTACCAATTATTCCATAACTTAAACCCCAATTTTCATCAGTTTGCTTCGCCTGCTTCTGTTCAGAAAAGTCCACGTCACCATGGAGCTCCTCCTCAAAACACCTGCATCCAAAACTGCCATGCAAATTCTTGAGTATGCCTTTTACTTTTTTCTATAATCAAGATGGATAATTATTTTAAAACTCACAATCTAATTATTTTTAATTTTTTAAGCTCTGTTCTACAAAAAGTCTTTTTAAATAATACTGATTTTAGTTGAGGCCTGAAGGAATTATGAATATATTCTCTAAAGAGAGGGCACACAGTAGAACATCTAAACAAAACTCCAGTGTATTAGTAGTTGGCAAAACTATTTACAAAAGGATTACTGAATTTATAAACCAAGGGAAAAAACACAGAGATGAGGAGTTGAAGATTTCAGTTAGTCATGTGAAATACACATGCAATATTCCCAAGTGTGAGCTCTCACCTGTTGCTGATGTGCTTTCCACAGGACAAAAGAATCAGGGATGGGGTGCACTCAAGTTAATGGAGAGTAACATTCCAAAAGGAAAATACATGTAGTTTATGATCCAGATGACATGGAAAAATCATGGTCCAGACTAAAAGAAAGGTAATCTGAAGATTCTGAGCCCAATAGTTTAAATCACATCATACTAGCTGCCTTATTTTTTCCCCCCTTTTTAAAAATTCTTCTTTAATGTAGGATTTAAAAATATGTTCAGGACTTATATTTCTTTTACGACTGAAATGTTGTACTTGAATTTGCACAAATTTATAAACCTGCAAAACCAGATACTTTTAGTGCAGTTGAATAATTTTACTGTTTGCAGGACAAGCTCTGCATGTACATTTAGATTCTTAGGGAGAGAAGTTCACCCTGTGACTTTCTTTGTCTTCAGTGGAAAGTATCCCAAACTGAAAATATTAGTACAGCTTAAATAATTGTCAAAGTCAATAAAATTATATTATGCAAGTACATATGTTCTATGTCTATACTCTTTTACAACTCTGAGTTGTTCAAATCCTCTAAGGGGACATAAAGTCAAAATCAAATAATTACTGAAATCATTGGGGGTCTTTCCACTGCCCTCAGGAATGGACACAAAATTCAGAACACAGGAACAGTTCTTTTGATTTGTCTTCAGATGAATAGCCTTTACTAATGTTAATAGTACACTACTTGGATTCCTTCACAGATACTCTCACTTTTCAAATGTCTTCTGTTCTGATACTGAGAAATTACATAAAAGCTATTTTCCAGCAAAAAGAAAATAATGTGAGTAGCTGCTCAGTTATCTACTGAACAGTGAATCTCAGTGTTGCTACACATTCTCTGGAGAGCATTTCTTCAGAAAACAGAAGGGAAATTTTCTTAGTAAATGCCCATTTGTTATTAAGTCCACACTGGAAGACTCATTAATGAATATTTGAGAAATGTTAATAATGTATCTTCCATACCTCTTTTATCTGGAAAGAATATTTTCTTTTATCTGGAAAGAAATGTTTTCTAATTAGCTATATGAGCCACCATATAGTCTCCAAAGTGCTATCAAAATAATTTGGGATTTAATGAATTTTCAAAGACATAAGAGTACTGTTTCTAAGGAAAAAAAAAAAAAGAAACAACCAAACAAAAACAAACAAACAAAAACCAAAACAAAACCAAAAAAAACCCAAAAAACACCAAAAACCTCAAAAGATCAAGACCTGTGCTAAGGATGTGCTTGTGATTGCCTTGAGCACTGTGCTAAGGGAGGGATTTGTTCACCACCCAGGGCTGGTTTATGAGTGCAGCTGATTAAACTATTTCATATAGGTACCTGGAAACCCTCATGGAGCAGAGCAATCCCACTGGGAATGCAGCAGTAGGGTAGTAAAAGAATATTCATTCTTTGAATTGTAGACTAGATTCTACATGTTTAAGGCTGATAAGGAAGACTGCCATCAAGCAGTATATGAACATGTTTAGTTCATGAACATTCCTAGGAATGATATCACACTTGAACAATGGGTAAAAAGGTTAAGCACTTGTGTTTAAACTTAAAAGTAGCAATCAATTTACCATACAATAAACTATTCCCATAAAAACAACAGAAATAAATAAGTCCTGTCCCAGACTTAGATCAAATACCTAAATTCATACAAATCTTAATGAAAATGTAGTTTGTCTGAGAAATACTGAAATTTAAAGTCACCAAAATCGTATATGTACCCATCAGTCTTTGCCTGCAAGATGGTAAACCCCTGTCATGACAAATCTCGATTGAAAATGATATATAATTCTGCTTGGCTTCCCCACCAGAGATGTGAGATGGAGAAATGTGACATAAAATAAGGTCTTGGGCTTACTTTCTTTTTTCAAACATAAGAAACAACATTTTGTGGGGTACCCTCTGTAAGATCCTGACATGTACTTAGTCAGACATTTCATGACAATAATGAATTGGTTTCCATTGCTGAAAATAAATGGCAATGGGACTTACACCCCAAAGGGCCTTGTCTTCCTCTCCACAGTAACCAAAGTGTTTTAAAGTCTGACTCCAGCAGACTGCTTTTTTAATGAATCCTAAGTCAGCCATCTCTAATTCAGAGTTATTAGAGCTGGAAGTATTAACCTGATTTCTCCTGAATTACCAATCAGTAAGTGACTGAATACCCATTTAGCAGCTGTGTCTCTCGGCGCCCATCAAAGGGTTCAAAGTCGCTTTGATGGTGTCATCTCTGCAGCCTGCACCTTTATCAGACAGGTTTGCAGTGGGCACAGTCTGCCACCAAAACGTATTAACCCTACCTTCTTAACCACTTAATTACACTGGCTTAAGGCTACCTCTTGATTCTTTTGTCAAAGCTAAATTTAGCAAAATTTGGAATGTGAATATACTTTACTTTTGTTCTGTTTATTTGAATAACTCTGACTGCTCCCTTAGAGACTTATCTGAGAAGCTTTCCATCCTTCTCTGCCTTTGATCAAAGGCTGTCAGAATTTGCTTCATTTACATTTCAGACCCCCTGATTAAACCATGTCCTTTGGGTTACAAAGTATTGATGGATGACAGAACTAAGACAAACTGTTCTTAACTTCCTCATTGCATTGTCTTACTTCAAGATTTTCATCACACTGTTATTATGCCTCTCCTGTATCTGCATGCCTGTCTGGCAAAGGAGTTCTCTTGCTGCAGAAGTACAGATAATCTCTGGGTTTTAGGCCAATAAATGACTCTCAGTCCTATGGATATCATTACTGTTAAGAATATTAGTGTAAAGATAACCTTCTGACTACCGGGAGCATAATTCTTTTCCCAATGTTCTTCTTTGTGCACAGTATCCTATGAACAGCACACACCACCAATGACAGGTTTAATTTAGAAGGGATCAGCTCTCTGCAATTGATAGCTACAATGCCATTCAGACTAAATAAAATCAGTAACAAGAAGATTTCTTTGCTTGGTCCTACAGCATGTTCTTTGTTTCATGCTGTTAACAATGAGCAAGGTTCATGACATGACATTTCATCAACTAAATCTGTGTCCCTTGATAACCTCTTAAAATCCTGGGCTTTCAACAGAATTCCCTTTCTCTGAGAAGGATTCAGTTAAGCTCTTATTAAACTCATACAGTGTCACAGACCACTGACAGAATAAACCTCTGAAGCCTAATTTGGCTTTGTTCTTTTCCTTTCTCTGTCTTCTGGAGCAAGTGCCTTCCACTAAGAGCCTTACACTTTTGCTGGCTTTGACAACCAATACCTTGGTACAAGATAAGCACAAGGGTGGGAAAAACACCTAAGTGCAGGCTGTTCTACAGCACTGGGCACACCAACTGGACTGTGGAGTGCTTGGCTAGTGTTTCATGGATTTGCTAGAAAAAAACAGGCATGAAATTTTGCTGCCATGACTTCTGGTGCCATGCACTGTAACTTGGTTTCTAAGACTGACTTTTTCAGGGGTCACTTAGGCACTTCATTTCTTTGTTTTCCTTCTGCCTCTGCATGAAGTTTAAGGTTACTGCAGCCAGAAAACTGACCTGCTTCTTTTTTGCCTATTGTCAAAATCTGCTCAAGGATAAATATTTACAAAGAGGAATGAGACTCAGATCTCTCTGATACCAGCATGTTGTATATTTTTCTGGTCTTTTTTTTGTGTGTGTGTGTGTGTGTGTGTGTGAATTTTTTCCCTTCTAGATTTTTTTATCTTCCTGCTAGTAGTCATTTTTGATAGTAAAATTTTAAATGGTTTACTTCATGTATGGAAAGGGAATACTGAAACAGTTTTTTAAGTTAAGAGAAAATAATCCTTTCAATCACATGTCAAGAGACAGTGACTGATTGTCAGATTACTGTTGATTTTTCAAGACTTTTTAATGCTTTTAGCTCTTAAATAATGCTTATAAAAGTCATTAGGGTTCTCCATAATGCACACTGCAGGTGCAGATATAAGCAACTGAATACAACTTTTGATTTTGCTTTTCTTGGTACTTACAAAGAGGAGAAAATGTGAAAATGCTTTTACTACCTTTTTTGTTTAGTTTGTTGATTTTTGGGAAGAGTTCTATGCTTTGGAGCCATTGAAAGGCCATGTTTTTCATTCCTTCTTTACTTAAAATTTGTGCTTCTAAATTAGATATGAGCAAAAGAAGCACATAAATAAATATATAATCATAATGACTATGGATAAACCATTCTGGGATAATATTTTCATAATGATTTAAGAATTCATAAGGAAGACAATGCAAAATATTATACTATGAGGCTAAGGTGCTGTCTCCAATAAGATATGCACAATTATATACCTAACTAGTTACATCATTAGCATCATCTGATACTTACAAGGACAGGGGGCTGTTAACAATGAATGCAAATGAGGAATGAAAATAATTATATAATTATTGCACTGTAGGCTCTACACAGATTAGTTTTGTTTAAATTTATTGAGCAGTAAAGTAGAATGCACTAATAAAGTTGCACTAAAGATGTAATGTAGCCATGTCATGCTAACAGCATGCATGTATTTGTCTCAGAACCCTATGGCATAAATCACTGTTCAGCTTCCAAAAGTGAGGAAAGGCTCCTCTCAAGTTCAGAGGCAAAGACAGTGGCTCTGTTCAGAGATCATCGTGGGTACTCTCTGTGCTGAACAGAGGTTTGGACCCTTTCGTGTGGGAGAGCATTTCATAATTCTTGCTCCTTCCATTTCACTTCCATATTCACCTGGAATATTTCACTCCAATACACAGATACTTACATTATTATGGTTCCTAGAAGAAATTATAAAAGAGGGCTCTGCACAAAACTGTAAGTACATGTGTATGAACGTTAATGATACCACCTCATCCTTTCTTCATAGGCAGGGGAACAATGAACAAGGTGAAAAAAAACACCCAAGAGTAAGAAATAACAGCAGCTCACAAAATGGATAAAAGCTCAGTTAACTGAGAACATTTAAGCAGCAATGAATGCTATCATAAAACGCTACCAGACTAACATGCTTAAAATTGGCACCCAAACTGCAGACAGAGTGCAGAGGATCCTGTCAGAAGTGACCTGGATTTGGTGAGAAAGCCTCACTGCTTTTTCTCCTGAATGGGTCAGGTGGATGTGTCAAGTACAAGCAGCAGGGTATGAGGATAGCTGGTTGCACATTTTGATCATAGACAGTGAACCATTAATAATTTTTCCATTATTTTCATCTAAATTCATTTGAAAAATGACCAATGGAGTATGTCCACAGTACAGAACAGTACACAGAAATGGACTATAACAAAGCAGTGAAAAGATAGATGCACTCTAATTTATAGATTAGACCACTAAATGAGATAAATATTTACACAGCATGAGCTGGCATTCTGTCTCAGTGCATACAAGTACAAAGTAAAAGGATGTCACTACTGGAATACAGACAGATAATTTCATTTCTTGTAGTCTCACAGCTTCACTGACCAATCAAAATTAAAATTATACTTCATAGCCAATAATGCACAGTAACACTGACATGTAAAAAATATGTTTCTCACTTTCATTTAAAACCCTTTTTCATTTTTCTTGCTATTATATTGAAAAGAAATTTAGTTAAAGTTAAATCCCTGAGAACAACAATATGCTCTCTGTCTTAGAGATATCAGTTGGAAAGGGTGAGGGTCTCTTGTGACTGAGTAAAGAAATGGCATTTTTTGCCTACTTCCTCACCCTGAGAATAAATTCTTATTGTTTTAAAGTGTTACAGAGTTTGTCTGCTTTAAAATAGCTGCTTTAAGCAGGTGATGTGTGTCAGTTCAGGAAGAAGCAAGTGAACCAAAAATCCCTGGGCACTGCAGACATTCAAGAACATGAGTAACAAACTCAATTCACATAAGCTGTGTTAAACAGAAGGAAAGGTTTCTTGAGTTTAAAGATCTTTTCCAAAACTCTTTTTCTTCTATTTTTCAGAAAATGATCCCCTTCTCCTTTTAATATGGTAACTAAAAAATGTAATTTTGTTTAGATTATTTAAACTGTCCTTGAGTGCCAATACAGCTCAAGCAGTTACCAGAACATTCCAAAGAACTTCAAAGACTTCCAAGAGCCTTGCTCAATTTTCTCCTAGTAAGCCTTAAGGCACAACAAAGAGTAGGGAGAATTCAAGAAAAGGATGGCATTCCTGCTATCCTGCAGATCTAGGATACTGATCTAGACCTAGGGAACAGATCTCTGTTCCCTCTATTTGAGGACCAGGTTGACATTCACATGCACTTGTGCATCCTTTAGGTGCAGAGCAGACTCCTTTTGGGTGAAGACAGTGATAGTGGGGATGAGAAGGAGAGGAAATTACATTAGCCTCTCTGGAACCAGAATGGTCAAAGTTGTCACAAAATAAAAGGTTTCTCCTTCTGATGAAGTTTCCTTGGCAATAGCTGAACAATTTTTTTTTCTTCATTGTGTGGACTGAATGAAGTAAAGGTACTCCTACACCTGAAGTTCTACGATGGTTAAGGATTAATTCTCAGCAGTAATTAACACATTCCCTTAGGTTTTGGGAACAAGGAGAGACACTTGGAGAATCTCTATCTGCATCTATCATCTGCATCTATCATCTACTTAGAGATCTTAGTTCCTGATTAGACTGATGGCTTTTGGCAACCCCAGTTATGAACTGCATGGCAAGAGTCTTGTACCCACGCGTTCAACATGATGTATGATGCAGAAACTACTTGAGAAAACAAAGTTCTGGCTTGCAAACCTGTCACTGTTTCACATATTGCTGGAATTAAATAAATGACTTCTCCTGGGATTTCCTTAATGTGCTATAAACTCCTTCCTTCAAAGAAGTTGGCAAAATAATTTTAATGGCAACTTTTGAAGATTATTTTTAATGTTAAGACTAGAAAAAGTAGGCCATCTTTTATTCTGTAAAAAATTAGCAGTGTACCTCAAGTGCAAATACACCTGGTTATATGATTTAATTTCTAGTAATACTTTCTTCAGTCTCACTTGTTCAAGAACAAACACACTATTTACAATTGAGCTGTAATGGTGAAGAGATGTGCCCACCATGCCTTCCGATGTACACACATGTTATAAAAATAAGATTCTAACCTTAAGCTGATAACAATTAGAATGAAAGCAATTTGCTTTAAAAATGTGTGAAAAAAATAATGCAGTGAATATAGATAAAAGAATCAGTAATAATATATTTGCTTCTATTATAAATTATTTTTCTTCAGGACATTTGAAAAGTGCTCTCCATTAAATCCCTCTATTACAGAATTTTCTCAAATTTTCATTTTGTTTGCAATGCACCCTGGTAGACTGGATGTTTGGCTTTTTTTTTCCACAGTAAGGTACATGGAGGATTGCCTCAGCTCTTAGCAAAGCTTGCTCCAAGAATCCAGTGAGGCAGAGGAATGTTTTCTTTGTTAGCAGGTCCTTACTTACAGCATTTTTTGTCTGTGAGGAGAGGTTTGCGTTGAATGAGAGGAAATTTGGAAAATTGGTTTGTTCAGTCTTGAAAATAAAAATAAAGACACATATGTAATCACACTCATAAAAGGTTACTCAGACAAAAATGGTTATAAATTGCCTCCTATATTCACTGGGAAATAAAATGAAAGGGATGTGCATAAAATACAGCAATGGAGGTAGGTTTAACCTAGATGTTATGAAAGACTTAGCACTGAAAGAAGGAATTAAAAAAGTGTAGGAACACAGATTTTTAAGGGTTGGTTAGGATAATATCAGTCAAAAATTGTTCAGCTATAACTGTTCTTGTTGTAAGGGAAATACAGTAAAAGACAAGATAGGGTGCTTTCAGCCTTATTCTCTTACAGTCTTCCTGAAATCAAAATATTTTCATTTGAACATTTGTTAGGTTCAATGTGTTAGAAAAATATAAATAAAACATTTTATTTTTTTGAGAGAGATTTCAAAATAATCAGATAGCCACATAAAAGAACCCTAATCAAGCTTTCAGCAAAGGTTTTTGGTGTGGATGAACCCTCATTTTTCACACAAACAATTTTGGTTTCAGCTAGATCTGAAACCAAGTTAACTGCTCATTAATTCTTTCCCAGACAGTTTCTAAAGTCTGCATGACAAGTTTCCTTGGTAACAGCAGCCAGCAAATTCCATGACACCTAGCCATTAAACCAGACAAAAGCACGGATCCTGAACCTGCTGCCTCCATCCTGGAGAATAAGGAGAGGCTCAAGGCAAACACAATCCCTGGCCTGTACATGATCCCAACCAAGCACACAGCTCGTGCAGCTGATGTGTCCTACAACACCCTGGACACGTGTACAGCAGCTCTTGGATCACCTGACACTTGCCACTGCATTTTCTCCTTGCTATGAATTTACAGAAAATTGTTTTGGAATACTGGACAAACAGCTGTAACTTCTGAAGTAAAAAGTTTGCCCCAACTGCTTTGCACTCCTGCAAACTATTAATCCAGCCAGAATTTATAAGATAAAAATGCTTTACTGTTTTTATTTTTAAACTCGATGATCCCATTGTTATTTTTGATTAAGGAACAACCCAAATATTTCAGCCATAGCAACTGCATTGTGCTAAATGGTGTTTAACAGAGATCCAAGAACAGAGACAATCTAACTGTATTCACTTCAATCCCAGATCTGGTTCTCCATTTGCTTCATCCACTCACAGTGAGAACTGACTTATTTCTTACTCAACTAAACCACTGTAACAGGTATTCATGACCTGTTAGTAGAGACCACAGCTAGAAACAGATGGAAATCAGTTTCCTGAAAGTGAAGGAATTCAATACCCACCATGCTGAGAAATTTTCTGAGAAAGAGTGCTGAATCAGCACACCCCTGCAGCTGAAGGTGATTCTCAGGTGATGGGCAAGGGCAATGCCCTCATCAATTTTAGGTAAGAACATCAGGGTGATGTAGCACAGCAAGAACAATGGAAGCTGAACTCTGCTTAACAATAAGGGCAGTCTTTATTATTGATAAACAGCTATATCAGCTGAGAGAACCAACTGCCTCTGTAAGTTCGTCCCAGAGTTAATCAAAGAAATGCAAATACTCTCTTCCCAAGATAGTAGGACCAATACTGGGAAGTATCTCAGCTCAGTGAAAGGGTATGAAAACTGAAAAAGGAACCAATAAATATATTTTGCATTATACATTTAACTCTCCTCATGGAAAATATCGAAAAGAACATGGTCAGAGTGCACTGGACTCAGAATGAGAGAAGGTCATCTTACCATGAAAGCATGGTGACCTGAAAATGAAAGAAACTTACTCAGCTTGTTCTTCTTGCCCTGCTTATGGAGCTGTGGAAATATTCGATATCAGACATCAACTCCTCTACCACACGGCTAAAAAGTTCTTGTTAAATATTGCTAAAACTGAAATCTTGCTGGTTTTTCTACAGAAATGTTAATTCTTAGGCAAATCTGCCCCTCTAAGACTCTTTTTTGCTATGAAGCAGAACATCCTGGGATATGAAGAATGGTGTCTCCTTACTCTGATTCTTTCTGCCCTACTAATTTCAACAGTGATGTGCATGTCATTTCAACACTGTGCTTGGCAATGAAGCCAAGAAAGATTAAAAGGAATTTTCCTGATCTCCAATTACCTATATTTAAATATACACTTGACACAGTGTATTAACAGGCAAATACCTGGAATTGTCAACAGCTGAAAAGCCTGATCATCAGAAAAATGCATTTCAAATTTCTTTTATGCATTTTCTGTGGGCAAAATCAGACTTCAAAGAGCAAATGAGAACTGGTGCTGGATTTTATCTCTTTTTTTTTTTTTTCTCAGATTCTTTTCACAGATATGGCCTCTTTCATATTCAAGTTTGCACAATGAATAGCAATTTTGACTCATTATTATCTCAGTTGCTGGGGCCCATATTATTCCTTAACTTCAAAATTATATTACCTTCTTTTCAATGCCTTTCCTAACCATGGAGACAGAATATGTCAAACTGATTTATGCCTGGACACTTACCTCAAGAGTGAGTTATTTTCCCAAGCAAACATGCCAGTATAACATGCAATCTTTTAAAATGTAGAAGCAAAAATAAAATTATATAATTGAAATTTTTTATGGTGTAAATAACATATGTTTCATATTCACATACATCCCCTAATTATGTGATCTTCACCAATATCCTCAAAGATGAAAGAGTATCAAAGAAACGCCAAAGTCAGAAGGTTGGTTTTTAAATTGCATCAAACTAATAGTAGAGGCAAACATTACTCAAATTACACCAGTAATCCTGTACAAAAATGGGTTTACTCTCTGTGCTTAATTGACAAGAGATCCACGGAGAGGTATTACTGATGAGAAATAAAAACAAAGATCTTAGGAGAGAAGAACTAAGGAAGACTGGAGACAGAGTGTGTTCCCTGAAAAGGGGAATTAGGAGTGGATGCAGTGAAAGAAAGGGACCTTTGCCTTTCTTGTCACAACTGGTGACATTCTTGTCACATTCCAGGACTAAAGGCATGGAAGGATCGTTGTGCTCATGAGAAAACAGGGAAGAAAACCATTCCTCAGTTTGCTTGGTTAGCAGGAGGGGGTGGCTGCCTCCAGGAAGATATCAAACTTTGCCCTCCCTACTTCCCCTGGAGTAAAACTAGTCCCCAGTCACACCGATCACCCCTCCTGCCCTTGCTTTGCACCTTCACCAGTAGCTGTCCAGAAAATAATATAATATAAACCTGACATAGGATATTCAACAATATTTTTTGGACCAGTCTTGTCGAGCTTAGAATTAAGACCTGAGAAGAAACTTAGCACAAAAATTAGCACAGGAGAAATCAACACTTTGGGGTAATGCCTACCAGCTTAGTTACTAATGTAGCATTTTGTTTTGTTGCAAAGTGTATTTAAGGTAAAACTCTCATAAAGAATTCCTCTTAAAAGGGATTTTAAAATACTGGTGGGTAGGTGAGGGCAGCTGTCAGATATGACAGGACAAGGAAGGTCTGCACTTCTATTTGCAGGTGTGGAAAAGAGGTACTGCTGTTTAAACAATCAATTATGGTGGCCTTTTTTGATGCCTTCAAAATTAATGTACTGCAGCTGGCAGGAGACAGCTCCCTGCACTATGAAAATGGCAGATGTGAAGTTTTCAGAAGAAGCAATGTCCTTGACATTGAATTACTCTGAAGTTATCCAAACTGTGAAAAGGCCTAGGAGGAATGAACAGAAAGCTCAGCTAGCTGACAAAACTGTCTAAAATTCTTTTCTCTTTGTGAAGAACTAGGAGGTGGGAACATGGCAACTGTCTAACCATGTATTTTATTTTTGCTTCAACAGCAAAATGGTACTAACTTGGTCAGACCTTAAGCAAAGATTCACCTCCTGCAGTGACAGGGAGAGCCTATGCAAGAAGTGGAATTTATTGTCTGCTTCTGTCCATCTCATCGTGAGGGTCCTGAGGAAGTCTATGAGTGCTAGAAAATTGCTGCCTTTGTGGCAGCATATCATTGTATATTACAGACATGTTGGCTAATGTCTGGAATTGTTTCTGACATTTAAACAGATAGGTAACTAGTTCAATAAGCAGATAAACCCCAGGCTGTGCTTTATCCTGTAGTTATTATTTTATGAAAGCACCTTATTTATATGGTCTTCCATACTTGCTGATGGGAAGTGTGCAATGACTGGAGGAAGACGATGGACAAAACAAACCCGAGTGCCCTCGTGTCACTGTGAGACTCACAGGATACAGAGACATCCATCAGCACTGATTGAAAGCAGCAATGCAGTGATTTGAAATAATTATGAAAGTCCATGAAAGGGAACTCTTGAACCACCTGGAAAGAAGGGACTGAGGGCATTGGGAAGTACAAGGCAGCGCTATTCACAATGGAAGAAGAGAGTTACTGTTTTCCCAGCGCACCCTGTCAGAGCTTTCCAGAAGAGATGAAGTGGTGTGTCCAGCATGGAATGACAGCACTAGTTAAAGAACCACAAAGACAGCACTAGTTAAGGAACCATTAAAAAAAAAAAAAAAAAAAAAAAAAAATTGAGAGAAACCATGCAAGCAACTGATGGGAGTTTCTAGCATTGCAAGCAAGCCAGTTTCAGTCATTGTCCAACACAGATAAAAAAAGGAAAGAAGAACAAAATTCTTGGATAAACCAATGGAGTTAAGGGGTCTATACATGTTAATAATTATATTAGGGGAGATTTTTGATTTCATTTATGTAACATTTAATCTATTTAGTATTTATGTGAAACAAGTAGGTATGAAATTCCATTATTCTGCGTTTATAGAAGTACCATTTACAGCATTTACTACATTTCAGTGTCCCTTAGGTTTGTCTTTGTGTCCTGAAAAATTATAACAGGAAGATTAGTTACATATGCATGGTTTGATAATGAATCTGAATGTGTTAAGTTTTATGATCTCTACCCTTTCACCATTAGCAGCTGTGTTTTCTGCAGCTAGATTATGTTCCCCACTATGCTGCAATGGTAATCATACAACACACCTTTTCATACAATTTCATACCATAAAAGTTTTCATTTTCATTTGTTTCCATCTGCTCATCTACTTTCCCTGAAACTCCCCAGAATCCCAAAGCTCAAAATATCATTCAGGTGAATTCATCCTGCCCTCCAGCTGGCAGTGCCACTATGACTATTTATATTAAAGTACATTGAGTAGATAGAGGTTCTGCCCAGATATTTTCTGCTTTTGTAACTCACATTTGCTGTCTCGCTTGCTTACTCATGACAATAAAATTGCAATACACTTCTTCACTGAATTTACATCAGGTTTAAGCCATCTCCTCTTCCCCCAATGAAGAAGCTTCTAAATGTAAATGTCTCCTTTAAATCACAGTTTATTGATCCACATCTATCTTTGGGCACAAATATGTAATAATATCTGAAGTAAATGTTTTTGTTTGGACCAGTTAAAACCTCACAGCAATCTCTTTTGTCTCTACAGTCTCTCTCCTACAGCAATCTCTTTTTGTCCTACAGTTTGTACAAAGTAAAAGGGCACCTAGTCACAGATTTGAACTGACTACAGGCATAGTAGTTAATGACTAATATTCCTACTTGCCACAGATATACCGGATGACTATTACCCTTCCTTTTCACTCCACTATTAATGGCCTGATTAGGAATGCAAATCAATGTCCACTATGTAAAATGGAAAACACAAAAATCAATTCATGTCCTGTTGCATATGGCACAGATGTAGACTTTTTCTTCATAGTGTCACAGGTCCAAACCAAACCTTGAATACTAAATTAACTTTAGATGTTTAGCTTTCTTATATGTTTTTCCTGTTTATTTTCTATATTCAATTCTAGTGTATTTTTGTTTTAAAAGTACAGACCAGAATGAAAATAATAGGTCTGTAAAAGAGGCTCATAATTGCTATTTGTAACTACAGAGAACACCATTCAGAAGCAAATCAAGGGCTAGGCTGTAGAAAAAACATGATGATCCTGGTTTTTAATTTATTATTTCAGTCAAAATTATAAGCCCATGTGCAAAATTCTAAAGCTACTTTGTTTTTCCTGTTGATTCATCAGGATCAAATTCGCTGTTGTGTCCACTGACACTTGCAGTCACTGGAGAACTGCTTTTATTTCTCATAAATGGTCCTGAGACCTTTGCAGTTGTAACTCTTCCAGAACAGGTCCCTTTTATTTTCTTTCATACATTTTTTTAATCACTGGGAATCACTTGAGATTAGAACCCCTTAGTAAATGATCCATAATCAAAGGGGCTAAAAATACTGAACTAAACTAATGGTCAAGATAGAGAGCTCATATCTTCTTCCAGACTTCTTTTAGAGAATTATATTTTTCCATATTTTATCAGCTTTTCCTTTCTTTATTTTTTTTCAGATAAAAGTCCTTGGATTTTTATATAACCATAAAATCCTTGCTGAAAATTAACTGCAATATAAATTGCATATAAATCTATAAATATATGTAAATATGTGTAAATATGTGTATGTATGTTTTGCTCCCATTTATTTTGATCCTAAATAGTATAGAGAACTCTTAGGGCTAAATAAAGCCTTATCCATGAGTAAAATGGGGTGGCAGCTGAAATGTGGAAGTGCAAGTTATCACAACATTGATCTTTTTATTTCGTTTTCTTACTGGTAGTGTAAAGGAGAAAAAGAGAGAAGAGACACAAGAACAGACAAAGAGAGAAAAATGGAAGAAATTACGAAGTCTCTGTGAATTACCCTGTTACACTGTGCAATCATTTATGGCAGTAAAATCACAGAGGAAGTCTAAGCCACAGCTATGGAATATATCCTGTGTACCTAATGCATCCATTGCTTACCCATAGCAGTATCATTTAACAGCATACAAAATGAGGGGTTTAAAGTATGGATTTCTGATATAAGTATTCAATTCCCTTTTGCCTTAATTTTAATAAAATCATCAGTATTATCAGTCAAAAAAGCCAAATCACTGGTAGATCTTGGTGGATATTTTATGAAGATCTGAATAAAGGATCAATCACCAAATCCAGTAGGAAAGAAATTTCATAACTGCTCTTTACTGAATAGTTAAACAAAAGAAAGCCTAATATTTAAACACAGCAAGGACGGAATGATTGCAGTCTTCACATGAACATGGGAGTTGCTTTCTCACACTTGCAGATTGACAGGAGCTGCTCCTTTGGATCATATTTTAGAGATGGCAGCTGGATCACATTTTTCTCCTTTTCTCATTCTTCCCTACATGTACCATTTTTCATTTCCCTTTTGCTTACTTTTCTGATAGCCGAGTGTGTATTGATACAATCGCTACTTCACATATTAGTTTTTCAGTTGTGGAAAAAGTATTGTACATTACTGTTTATTTTGCTTGAATAGCTTGTTCCTGGCAGTCTCACAGCCAACCAAAAAAGATATAGAGAATTCCTTCCTAACTACTTGGAGATCAGGGGAAATTCCAGTGGGAATCATACTGTATTTAGGAACAAACAAAATTTGCAAAGGCTTTTTACTAGCTTAGCTTCATTCAGTTGCTGAAAGTAGAGTCATTCCTGGCTCCCCACTGCAAGAGGAAAATTATGTCACTTGTCTAAATTCTTGGTTCCTAAAAATTAGCATTCAGGTTCTCTGTATAAGCTGTTGAGTGTACTGCAACACAACCCCTTTATTTCATGGGCTATAAAGCTTAGGAAATACAGACATCCACAAGCTATGAAACAAAGGCTCATAAAAATGCCATGAAATGTGCAATTATCCACTAGGATGAGTCTTCAAACTATGCCTGGAATGAACTGAACTGGGGGATTTAGTTGAAAAGCCAAACTCTTCACAGATCACATTGACAGTAGACAAAAATGAAAAGATACATGAAAATCAGAGTCAGCAGAGCTCTCTGAATTTAATAAAGTAACTATACACACTCAAGTAATTCCACGCAACTGCCTTTGAAAAAAGTAGTTATCTTGAAACTTTCTGCTGCGTGCCAATGACTCCATAAACAATGGATTTAATTAACAAAAATTACCCCTACCAAAAATGTGAAAATAGTTGCTTGTCACTTCTAGCACTCCCTGATTTCCTCCCTAAAGCTAACCAAAAATATTGCTTGGAGGACATGAATGCAGTACACAATGACCTGTAAGATCATTTTCTTTTGTGTCAGAGAGCAGGTATATCATCACTGCATGTTCAAAGAGTAGGAGCTACTCATTAACTTTAAACTTTTCACAGCACTAAGACACATAGTTTTAGTATTTTTTATTACTATTCAACTGCATATTTAACAAAAGTAGTAAAGCTTGCTTTTAAGGATTTCAATCCCCAATAGAATTTCTGTCTCTTCTACTCCATTCACCTTAATGTTCTCCCACTGTACTGTTAACTAAATAGATCCCAAACACATGACTGTCTAGAAATTTATCTTCTTTTATCTACTCTGGATAGACCTGTCAGAATTTATCTCCACACTATTACCTATTTCTAAATTTCTCTTGGAAATAATGACTATACAAACTTCTCTGACATTACATTATTCTGTCAGTATGTCCCTTTATATCTCACACCTTGGAAACCTCCTGTTCAACTGGAAGTAGTATATGAATGTCTCACAGAATTTCTTACATACAGTTTTCATGTCCTCTTCATATTTTCAAGGCTGTTCCTGAAGGCTCATCTAATTAGAGGCATATAAAGCAGCATTGATAAAAGCTCTATCAGGCAACTCTGTATCCAACTGGTAACAATGAACAGAATTTTCAGTCTTTAACAAGTGATAAAATTTCTAGAGCTGAGCAGCAGGTAGTGGGTGCCCTGTTTTCTTTTATGATAGCAATTAGTAACTCAGAATATGTATCTAAAGCACAAAGTTCAGAATTACTTTTGAATGTAACATAGTGAAATGTCCTAGGAAACACGAGCTGGCTAAATGAGGTAAACTTTACTCCCTCACTGACCTACATTAGTTATCCCATCAGAAAATCTAATACTACAGAAGGTATAGTCCAAAATGTACCTTACAGTGCAAAGTGGCAGTTTTTCTATGCACATATTTGTCTGAGTAGTACAGGTGCCTTATAAATAAATATGGAATTCTGTGTCCATCCAAGTCCTTGTGCAGTTTGGTCTGCAACACAAGATTCTCCATGAGTGGGAATTTATGTTAATTAGACTGTTCTGATAAATATTCCCACCTGCATATTTTACCAGAGGCTCTCACAATGACAACAGTGATGTACTGAAGTAATTGATTCATGCAGCCCAGTGCCAGCCTCATTGCCTTACCTCCACATTCTCACCTTATTACCAGCAAGCACTGCCAGCTGTTAAAAAAATGTGGATTTTATAGCACAGCAGATAATAGTGAGAGAGAACAGGACCTGTGTAAAATTCACAGAAATCAGGAAACACAAATGTACAGTTCTAGTTAACCTAAATCACATAACACAGAGCTCAGAAGCACAGCCAATGCTGCATACAACTCATACTACCAGTGTCTGACTGTGACTTCAGCTCAAGGACAATGACAAAACTGAGCAGGTCTTTTTGTGGGAACACACAGGACCACATCCATGCATAGGGACAGACAGCTCCAGCCTAAGTGCCTTCCCCTCAAAAGAAAGTGGATGCATCTCCTGGATTAAAGGCAATCACAGATGCAAAATAAGATAACCCAGCACATCATGTCACTCCAATTCCTGTCCAATGGAGCATAATCTGATTTGCAGTATTTTAAACTACATCCTGATTGGATTACTAATGAAGGCTGGCAATTCTGAGGAGTTTACCAATTGCTGACAGTTTCTGTGAAGCAGCTGGGCAACTACTTTTAAATTGAGAAAGACTGTAAAATATATTTACAGCCTTTCTACAAAGATGGGCCAGATGGTCCCATAGAAATTGGAAAATGAAGGAAGCATTAATGAATCATCCAAGAAACCAGAAATCTTTTAGTGGGTGGTACAGTCCATTAAAAAGAAAAATCACCCCAAACCCAACACTACCCAACTCCTCATAAAGTGCTGTTTTGCTTACCGTAATTTAAATGCATTTATAGGCATATTGCATTTCTAAATAATTGCAGTGAAGCATGATTTTATAACAAATGAAGTTTGCTTTTGTCATGTTAATAGCATATTCCATTACCAAATGAGATTTAAAGTTGAACATTTTTTTAAAGCCAGGGAAGTCTGAAAGGGAGAGAGATTCTCAAACAGAGAGAGGTTTCTAGAAAGAGTTCTGGACTTAGTAGAAACCCTTTCTGATAATAACTAAAAGACTTCTTAGTTGTCACTGAGATACAAGCAAACCAGTATTCAAAGTTCTTTTAAACTGAATGGCAGAGAAAAATCTCTTGTGATTTCCTAGTCCATGCAGCTCAATAATGCATGTTTGCTTTCTTAAAGGATCTTCTTATCCAGGACATTTTTCAAGAACTGATCCTTCTAGTGCAAAGTGAAATCTCTGTAATACTTCACTGCTGCACAACTAATTGTAGCTTGTTATTCATTTCTCCATTCTTAATTGTTTTCCATCCTTTTGTTTTTCCTTTCACTCCAGGGAAAAGGATGAAATGCCTCTTTTAATTTATTAAGCTATCAATAAACCAGCTTGACAAAAGCAGCATCCTATTGAATAAGAATTGTACAAGTTTGAAAACAAGCTAATGAAATGAGCAGTTACCCTTGATAACACACTTACCATTACTGAAGCTCGTGATGTCTCCTTAAACTAAGTGCTAATGATCAAGCCCTATGGTGCTGTTGGATTTGGTAAAAATCAAACACAAACAATTCCTATACTTGCAGATTACAGGAGTAAAGGCTATCGCTTGTAGAGCTGTAATTGCAGTTCACATGCTATTAGAATGATACAATTGTCATGCCTGTTTGAGACACAGCCTTAGTTTGATATTTAACTGTTGAAAGAAAGTTGATCTGTTGCTTCATGTCTAAGGGAAAAGATGGAGAGCTTTTATTTGTTCGGGTTTTCCATCTGGGGGCTTCGATTATGCGTCAAATGAGCTTTTGAGCTGAATCCAGCCTTCAGGTACAACTCAGCACAGCTCATTCCTGGACATCTGTACAACACCTTCACAGGAAACCTCTAAGTGGCCACAGCTGAGACAGGGAGTGTGTGATCCTTCCTAGCTCTGTGCCATTTTGTGCCATGACTGCCTCTTCCATCCATCTGGAACACCTGCCCTTTGCTCTAACTCTTATACCCCATCTAAGACCAAAATTGTTCAAGGCTCATTTTAAATAACCACTAAGCCATTGTTTGATGCTCCTTTCCATTTGTTGCCAAATGGAAATATTACTTTTTTTTAATGTGTGTTAGATCAACAGCTAATTTTTGGAACAGAATAAGGTCTGAATATCATATTAGTTTCACTATTTTTATTCCAATTACAGATATGTGTTTTGGAATGTGTACTGCATAGTCTTTATAGAAAGATATTTGTTTTGGTCTCTTTAAAAGTATTTTTGTTTTGATGCATAATGTATTTTTTACAGAGCTCATTGTGCCCTTTAAATTTTAGCATCTCTATGACATTATTTAAAATTTTAGTATATCTTATTTTCCTTTTTTTTTTCTTTAATAGTGCTTAAGAATCTGATATTAATTTCTAAACAAATGAATATTGTTATAGATGAAGAAGTAGAAAAAACCTAGTAGCTGTTTTTTTTTTTAAGAAACTCAGTTGATGAGAAACTGTTTTCAGGCTCTGTTAGTGAAAAAGGCAACCTTCCTAACAATGGAAAGATTTTTTTCAGGATTGACAGAACCGCATGATGGATCCCTCAGATGATTGTAGAAGTTGGTCTTTATTGATAAGGTGAGCTTAATCTGTAATCAATATTCTGCATGCATTGATTCCATCTGTATTGTGGAAACCTAATGCTCACACTCCATATTTTGAACATATTTCTGAACTGCCTTATCCCTGGAATATTTTCAAGAGTAGTTTTATTATATTCATTTTTTTCCCCCAAGTTGTTTATGTTTTTCTTTCTCTCGAGTTGCCAGTCATCATCTCGAGAGTCTAGGTTTTCTACTTGAAATATGCAGCGTATGAAATGTGAAAACAGGACATGTCATATTGCATCCTAATTAGAAATGGTGAGTCCTGGAGAAAAACAACCTAAGCACGAGCCTTTATTTGAATTTTGAAATTAATTTAGACTGATTTTACCCCTTGTGCTCCCTTTCCATTAATATTCCTGCAAAGGAATTTAGTGGCAGGTATAAGTGCTTAAACAGCTAAAGTTTAAGTGAACATTGAGGTTTACACAAAGAAAATTTGAAATTTATAACAACAGCCTCAGATTTTTTTTTTCCTAGTAATGGCTGTGGAGCATCATGGTAGAGCCTTTGTGTCTGGAGGGGACACCCAAGCTATCAAGAAGTGAGATCTCACAGCAGAGTCAGAGCTGGCAGCTGCCTTTTACAGTGGTGTGGAGTTTCTAGCCCTGTATATTCTGTTTTGCAGAAGTTTTAGGGTAAAAAAACTGTTTCTGCCATAAAATGAAGCATGAACACAGGTTGCATTTAGGTCAAGAGAAGCTTTACCTCTGACACTTCAGGAAAATTGGGTGGGATGAAATTCTGACTAACTCCATTTTCTTTAGTAGTAATGGAAGAAATCTATATATTATATTATATTAATCAAATGAGTATACATGCATTTGAGACCCCATGATGAGTGTAGTCATTCAGATTTCAATAAAAATATATTACCTGTAATTAGTCTACTTCATCATTGTTGGATGCATTAAAAATGTCCCCTGTTTTAAAGGAAATTATTATTCATTGAATTTCAAAGGAAATTGAACAGCAAACAATATCTAGTGTGATTTGTCTCATAATTAATACACTTATTCACTGTGAAATACAGCTATATTGCCTGTTATGTTTAAATAAAGCATAATATACTGAATCTAAAGGCACTGGGCTATTACCCAGAACAAAATATTTCTAGCAGATCAGAGTGACATTTAGCTTTAGCACTCTAAGTACCTGCCCTGGGTAAATAAAGAAAACAATTTTTGAACAAAATTGAGCATTTATTTGGCAGCAGAAAATCATAAATACATTTCATAGCCAACAAGCCTCAAACTATTCTTACTGCACTTAGGTAAAGGGTATGGATGCATAAAGAAAATTCATCTCAACAATATGCTTTCAGGCATGGAGAAATCTTGCCTCTTGTCTCAACCCAGTGCTTGCCCTCCTTTCCCAGTGGATTTTTTTATTTTGTAACACCAGTGCTAAAAAAATTTCTTAGTTTATGTCTTATGCTGTTATTGCTTTGCTTTTAGTTTGCTTGCCCTCCCTTTCCCCCCACCCCCTTGCTTTCCCCCCCACCCCCCCGTTTCTGTTTCATAAGCTTTTACTGGAACACATCTCCCTTCTCTGTCACTTTCTCTCCCTGTCAAATCTTTCCTCACCATCACTCTGCAGGATTTGTGGTGCTCTGCTTCCTACTCGGAGTCCCTGTGCCAGCACCTCACCTGGTACTGTGGCACTGGGAGGGGGCTGAGGAGCTGGGCAGGGGTGGTTCCAGGCACTGTCACCTGTGTCACAGCCCCTTTGCTCCTCCACCACTGCCTTTCATCCCCTGTGTTTTCTCTTCCATTAACTCCTGACCTTGTTTGTCTCCCCCCCACACAAAAATCTGGGCTCGCACACTCTCCCAAATCCGCAGGCAGGGGCAGCCTGGCAGTGCTGAGCTGGAGCTGCTCCTGCCAGGGGCCTGACCTCAGGAGAGCACAGGCCCTCCAGGCTGGCAACTGGCCCCTGCAGCTCCTTCTGTCTGGCATAATTATACCTGGGAGGAACAACTTTGCCTGAGGAACTTTCTGCAAGGAATTTGTGGTGATTACTGGCACAAAAGTATGCAGAAGAAAACTTTATTTTTTTTTTAAACTGTAGTATCTTTCCCAGAATTTTAAATGTCTGAAAGTCTATCAACTTATACTCTCTATCACAACAAATTCCTGTTGCCCTCCATTTTTTTCATGTACATAGGGTAATGGCATTTTATGCTAAGAACTCCTTCAGTAACTTTAGCACTTGAAAATGTGCATTTAAAATGCATTTGGAATAAAGTAGGAGTTGCCATTCTGTATCACATTTAACAGGTTGAGAAAAGGAAAATGCAGAACTAGGATTAAATTCTGCATTAGCAGTTGAATGCTGCGAGCTGCACTTATCAGAAGCTGAAAAAACCAGGCATTTGGGCTTTCCTTTGCTTTGAATCACAGGGCACCCATGACTTTTCCCTCTTGTATTGTCTATCATAAACCCATAAAACACAGTTTCTTTAAAAATTACTGAAAAATAATAAATTAAGCTTATACAGTGCCCAGGCAGTACAATATATACTGATATCAGCAGCTCAAACATTTACAAATGCAATAGTCTTGCATCCAGCACTGTAATGTGTTTGTCACTTGTGGAATAAAGCAGAATACACAACAGGAAAGAATTCCTGCCACAACATATCTCAGGCATTTTCCCATATTTTTGAAATGCCAAGACGGCACATTTTGCAACTTTAAGTAATTTGAGAAGAAAGAATAGTGACTGACTTCCCCATTTCAAACTGATAAAAATTAAGGTGCTTCCCATGCATCCTCTGGTCACTACAAATTATTTGAATAATTGACCTCACCTGTTTTGGGGACAATTAGAAAGATGCAGGTCTCCAAGCAACGGAGTTCCTTAGCATCTATAAACAAAAAGAATAAAAATATTGAAATCCTCAGTGCCAGACAGCCTCCAGAAGAAAACAATATTATATTCAGGTGTTTGCATTTGCATGAGGCTGTCATTCATATTTGTCCCAGGTCAATGGGACTGAAATTTCTTGCAATTGCTTGACCACTTACTGACTGAGGTGATGTCAGGGCAGCTCTCAATAGAGAAATGACCCTAAAAAAGACCCCTGACACCCCTGTCACATACTGTCACAAACAAGCCAAAGGGGAAAGTCATGGCCACTCACTGTCCTACAAAGAGAGGACTGGACACTTCAGAAGTACTGATTCAGCTCTGTGGAGGAGAAACAGTGACAAAACCTCTGTGGCCCTGAATGAATTTTTGACTGAAATGAGCAATATCAGCCTCCTTTAATCCACCACCTGGGCAAGGCAGGCTCAGCAGGGCAAAACACACCGTGTCCCTCTCGATTAGCAGCAAACAGCCATTCCACTTTGCTCTGCCCACTGCCAACACAGGTATTTTTAACCTGCAATTTATTTCTGTCTGTCAAAGGTGAAAAGCATTAAGCAATTAATTATTTGAAGTGATTTAAGAGACAGCTGGAAGCCAGGGAGACTTCAAAAAGTAGCCGATTATTATTAATTCATGTGGTATTCATTAGTGTGTCATTAATGATGCTGCTTTCATTGATATTTGATATAGAATGCAACACTATTGGAATTTCTCTGCAATTTAACAACTGCTTAAGAATATTTCCTGAAATATGAGAGTAGTACTGATGATTTCAAGCTAGCATTTAACACTTTATGCAATGTCAGGGGTATTCTGCACCAGAGTACTCAGCACACATGGAAAAATCCAGTCTCCAGCTTTGACCTGACAAAAGGCTTCCCTACCCTGTACAACAAAATATCAAATACTACATCACAAACCAAAGGCTTTGCCTATAAAACTCAGATCAGGAAACACCCTTCTGTTCCAGCCCATAAAACTTGTGGATGCTGACATCCAACATACCAACAAATTCCCTGGGCAAGCAAACGGTGATCCCAAGAGGATCCTTCAGCTGCAGATGTCTACAATAAAGGTACTATTACCTTCCTGCACTATACACTGTCAGCATTAACTTTGCATCTCAGGCTTTTGTAAGATATTTATGCATCCACTTCATGTTGGAGCCTTTTAACAATTCACTCTTCACAGTCCCACAGGCATACATTTACTGTATAATCTGCAATCCCCTTCCCACCAATATATTCTGTTCAACGAAGTTGAAGTTCATATACTCACTAATAGAAACCAGATTTTTTAATCTAAATACCATGAATACATAGTACAATTCCTGGCAGAATCTTAAAACATTAGAGAAATACAGCTCTATTTTAAAATGAAAGATAATTTCCTGCTCTGGTGTCTGATCCTGTGAAAGGCACCATACCAGACCTGAAAGCTCTCAGTCCCTCCCAGTATCAGGTTATTGTTGACTGGCCCAAACAGAGAGTTCTGCAGGCAGCACCCACAACACGTCCATGGAGAGAAGCTGTTGTCCAACGTGCCTGCCTGACCACAGAGTATTGGGCACTGATAAACAGCACCTCATTATCATAGACCACATTATCAGACCAAGCAATGGATAAAGAGCTCCTCCAGGACAAAGGACACACAGTTACACATCATAGGGGAGTTCACAGTTTGAAGTGCACAGGAGCTTTATTTTTCCTGGAAAGGAAACAAAAGTTGAATAAAAAGCACCGTCTAAGAGAAAAGTGCTGCATTATGGCAGAGTGGGATCATCTGAAAATAATAAGTCTCTTGATTTTCAAAGGCCCTAAATAGACTCCAAAATGCTCCCCCAATGTAACTTGGACCTATCCTTGCCAAAGAAATTACAAAGATGCCTGCAGAAATCTCCCACACATCCTCACCAAAGTGAAAAACCCTCTGCAGTCTCTCTACATTTCCCAGCTGATTATGGAGAACAGAAGCATCCAAGATCAGAGATCACATTCCTGATGTATTTCTAGCTAATCAAACCCCCAAAGTTCTTGGGAATCACACAAGCACATTACATTCCACTTTAAAATATTTAGACCAGTTGAAAAGTTCCCATTCCCTATCTGCCTTCCTATTGCCTGCAGACCGAAGAGGAACTGGTTTAAGTACAGTGTAAGATGCACCTTTGAGAACACCACCACATTTCTTCTGAAATGCATTAATACCCTCACCAGTCCAACTGTATGAAAGACTTTGTGGAATTTTTTTCTTTTTTTGGGGTAGAGGGGGGGAAATAGCTGGTTGACAACTTGTGAAATGACAGGATCAACAAAATATTTAACAAAATACTTTTCGTGTCCAAAGTGGAGTTTTTGAGTGGTATTTTTAGAAAGCGACCTACCAAGCCCATATTTAAGTCTCACAATAAAATTAGGATGAGTAAAAATTATTTATAGAAGTAAAATAAGCAGGTTTTTTTTGAGTCTGTTGTGTCTTTCATTATACTAGTGGCTTCCATTTGAAAACCTGCTGGATGAACTTAGAAATCTTAAGATCAAATATGTTTTTCTTTTTCACATTCCAAATAGTTTTAGAGAGAAAATAATTTTTCCACTTCCAATCATTAAGTGAAGCATTAAAGAAGAAGAGGATACAGGTGTACAAAATTATCACTAGTACCATTCTTATTCAAACTTATTTTCTCTGGCTCACAGATCACAGAACTGTATCAATGCAGGCCCTGATCCTTCTCCCAAAGGTCTTGCTATTGAATTTCAACTAGGACAAAACTAAGCAGAGGGTGGAAGAAAGCAGAAATGGGAGTAGAAAGAAGATAGGCAGCAACTGCGGTAGAGATAAGAATAGACGGTCACAGGCTAACATGGTGCATAATTTAATGGCTTTCTTGAAATGCTGAATTCCTTTTGGGGGCACATCAAGTACCTGCATAATAACTTTCTGTGATGTTGGAAGTGACAAGCACCTTAAAATATGTATGGAATATTGGAAGAATGAAGAAAAAGGGGGAAAAAAGTGAGTCTGCTTATTATGCCTCAGTAGTTTTTCTTTTATTTCAAGCAGACTGTATCTGACTGAATTCTTACAGTCTGAAGGCAAAAGGAATAGTCCCACCCTGACCACATTTCACTTTTAGTACCACTAGATCTGGGTAGCCTAAATCTTAAGGCTTCACAAACATTTCAGATTGTACATATTACCTGTGGTACAGTTCATAAAGCACAAAAATCACTGGTGGTGTGCTACAGTACGTCAGATTTTTTTCCATGACACAAATATGGTGCACTGCTTAACCAAGATTAAGGAGCATGTAGTTAAATGCCCACTCATCAGGTCTGCTGTTCCAAATGCTTGCCTTACTTAGACAAAGGGGTTTTTTTGCCTCTTTGAAATTAGTTAATTTTTGATCATTTCCTCCCATGAATAAATCAGTCCCCTGTAGTTCTAAAATGTGTGCTACAAAATCTAACTCTGAAGGCAGATGAGGACCTACAAAATTTTACCCAGCAGATTATGAGGCTTTAAAATATAAGGCATCAATTAAATCTGGATCAGTCCTCCAGACCTAAATTAAATCATGTCTGCTGCCCTTATATTCCCTCTTAAACAACCCTCCACAACAAGAGGGCACACAGTTTGGCAAGTGTTCAGAAATGGCATGGTAAGCACTCTATGAATGGCCAAAGGAAATTTTTTAGTCCTTAGGATATAGCCCAAACTGTGCAGTGGGACCTCAGTCTGATGAAGGACCTGAGAGTATGTCTATGTGTGGGTTTGTATTTGTTTTTTGGATAAAAGAGAGTCACATGCTTCAAAATATTGGAACACATGCCTAAGTAATGCAGAATAGAAACCTCAATAGTTCTATACTTATATTGTCTCTACATGAACTGGCATTGCTTTTGAAAATCATCTCTCAGTCTTCTGTGCTGCACTGTCATGGTTTAGTCCTTCAAACTCATTACTCTGCTGTTTTCTTTAGGATATAATTTTGAGATCCTCATATAGCCCTGAAGCATATTAATATGATATAAAGTTGCTTATAATAACTGCAGACCATCCTATTTCATTCCCAGAATGGTAAAACAGAAGGAAGCTCAAATTGTATCAAAGGTTAATAGATTGGAAATTCAGAGAAAATAAAATGCTTGTCGTTTTATCTCATGGAATATCTTTCCAGGAACATTTTTTGGCAGCTTAAGTACTCTTAAGTCCATTATTATTTACCATTGTATTATAAATTAGCATGGTGGGATGCTCAACAGATACCTGCACAGAGAGGTAGCTGGGATTTCATATCACTAAATAAAGTTTATTAAATAAAGAACTAAAATATGGGCATCCACCTGCTTCACTGCGGCCCTGCACAGGCTGCAGGGGCACAGCTGCCCCACCGTGGTCTGCACACTGGGCTGCACCAGTGCCTGTGCAAATTCCACCTAAAGCATTTCTGCTTTCCAAATATGTGAAATGCTTAATAGCAGAAACTCTTAATTAGGAGACAAATGTTTACTTTACCCTCAGAAGTGGATTTGCTCCTCTGTGACCTGCCAAGTCCTTCTTTAATGTGCAAAGCATGTGAGGGATTATTTTGTGAACTGCATGCACTGAGTGTTCTTTTCTCTTCGACCCCACTATGACCCCACTTTCCCCTTACAGTGGAATATATTTCTTTGTTCAAATTCCAGATTAAGAATTACCAGTACAATAACAGATAAACTCAGACTATCAATGGAGTTATGTTGGAGTGCAGAGGTAAAATCAAAATCTGTCCTATTTTCTGAACCCATATAGTATAATCATTTATCTTGTCTTTGTGTAATCAGGTTGCTAGTGGGTACAGTATCGTAAAGCAGATGGGTAATAAAACAGTCCACAGTGTCCCTCTGGAATTTCCTATTTGCGTTTGGAAAAGGGAATTCTTTAACCTGCCACTTCAAGCTTGGGAGAAAAGCTCTTTTTCAGTTCCAAGTATTGAGGATTGTATTTACCACCTGGGACTTTTCAGTTCCAATGCTGTCACAGAATTCTGGGTGGGAGGAATGCTAGTGGTGGAGCTTCGTCTAAAAAAATGGACCTTACAGTGTTGATGGATGAAATTTAAACTTTTAACTTTCAGTTCTGGTTTTATACTGCCTGTTTTGAAGATAATACAAATCTTCCTGCCCTTAGTCCTTTAGGATCCCATCCTTCATACTCATAGCCATGCATGCTGCAGCATTTCAGTCTTATGAAAGAAGTGCTAATGGAGAATTTTCCCACCTTCCCATTTATTGCAATTTTAACAGGAAAAACAACCAATGTCAAGTAACAAGTGAAGGGATGAGAGGAAAAGGCCTAAAGCTGTGCCAAGGGAAGTTTTACATTGGGTAGTAGAAAAAATTATTTTGCTGAAGGGGTTGTCACTGAAACAGGCTGCCCAGGGCAGCAGTGCAGTCACTGTGGCTGGAGGAATTAAAGAGATGTGCATGTGGCACTTAGGGACAGGTTTAGTGGTGGACTTACTCAGAGAAGCTGGGCAAACAGTCAGACTCAATGATCTTAAGGGTCTTTTCCAACCAAAGTGATTCTGTACTTCTATGATCAAGTTTTGCCAAGATCTGCAATTTTTCCTGAGATATTTTTCCCCCTGCGTGGTATTGAGGCTCATTTCATTTTTGCAAAGAAGGCCTCAGGCTCCTTACCTTGGCTGGTGGGTGATGGCAAGCCCAGAAGATAAATTAGCCACCACTAAGGAGACAGTGCCAGGATCCTTCAGGGACATGAAGGGGAACAGCCCCTGGCCCTGGCAAAACAAACACCTGCAATAAGAAATGGCTCTTGACAAAATTGTTCATGCACTGAAGAAAAGAGAAGAAATATCTTTTTATCTTTGAGTTTGGCAGAAGGGAAGTAAGTAACCACTCCTAGAGGGTAAGGGGCCCTGGGGAGCTGCTCCAGTAGCCTGGGAGGAAGGTGATACTGGCCTTGAGCTTAGGTTGTTTGCCATAGCATTTATAAAATCTCCTGGCAAATGTTAGTGGAGTGCTGACTTTGCTGTAATGCCTTTGGCTTCTTGGTCTCACAAACAGTCTAAATGGTCTGGGGTTTATGACAAGACATACTTATTAAACAAACAGGATAAAGATGTGTGTGTTTCCTCTCATTTGAATTACTAGGAATTTCCATGAAAACATTTCTGGTTTAGTGTCTGTTTTCTGTTTAGCAGTTCTTAGTGACACTATAAATGTGTGTTTAATGCATCTGTATAACATGCTAGAAGTTTCCATCAGCCTTGGAGCACCCTTTCAACCCTTTCTGCAACTATGTATTTTCAGAATATTTCCAATGCCTTCTAAACAAAAACTTACTTCTTACCTGTGTATTACACAAAATCTAATGTATTATGGACAAATTCTTAGCCATAACGACTGACTATTCTCATCCCCAAAAATGGAATAATGATAATTTATTACAGCTTAAGATGAGACAATGAATTTTGGATGTATGCTTGAATTTTAGGTGTACATAATAGGCGTAGTTTTACAATAAATTTTGAATGTCATCTGTATGTAGGAGTCTCAAAATATATAGGAAGGTTTGGAATAGGATGAACACTTAAGAATATTTTCATTTGAGATCTACTGATTGAGAAACTGCCTGTTATTTGCCTGGCTATTTATACAGAACTTGAAGGGGAAGTGAAATTACTTTTGGATAGCTGAAACATCTCTGCAAACCCTTCTGCTGAAAAATTCTGGTTTAATTTTGTAAGAAAAGAAATGTCACCTTTTTCATTACCCAGACCTGTATAGATGGGTTAGAGATACTCAAAATACAAAGTCACCACCCTGATCTTCCCTGGACAAGGCAAATTAGAGCAGATTGCTGTCACCCACTGGAACAGATGTTTGCAGCAACTGAGTCTGAAGATGCAGACAGACCAGCCCTGCTCCAAGATTTTGTGAGGCAGTCAAAGGTACTGCTGCTGCTTTGAGACCTCTTTGGTTCTTTTGTAGTCTCTCTAAGCTGTTTCAGCAGTCATACCTTATCAAATCAAGTAATTCCTTGCTTTCAAAGCCTTCCTGGTTACCTTGGAGGAAATTCTTTATGATTTTAACCTGATTCTTTGGTGCCTTATGCAGTATATTTCCTGGGAGCATGTTCCAGACAGATGACAGACTTGCCAGATAGGATTCTGGAGAATTTGATAATTTGCATTGACTTGTACCAAGAATTCTGAAGTTCAAAGAGGCAATATCTTTTACTGTGCTAATACTGCATCTGTGCATACTAACAGGATATTTTCTAGGACACAAACAGATGAACAGGTCAGGCAGATTTAGGCTAATGAAAACCAAATTGTTCTAAAATGTGCCAAGTCTTTGCCTAAAGGTTTATTTCTTGAATAAAAATTTCAGACTTTCAGTGGTTCTCATGATTCTGAGATTTTTTTGTCATTTGTGATAAATTTCGTTATTTTAGTTTCTTTATTTTTATTTTGATGTAATTGTTCAGAAGTTAATCCCTTACTAACTACTGTCTGAAATAATTTAATGTTTCTTAGATAAATCTCTTTTTTTCTTAATTCCATCAGTATGAAAACTATTTGTTTCTGCTTGGCCCTTCCCAAGGCAGAAAACCTGATAAGCCCAGATAACCAATCATTGACAAACAGCAAATATTAAATAAATGCTTACTCAGTTGCCTTATCACAGTAATTCCTTAATAGTGATGATATTTCTTATTGCTTTAGTGGATCATATAATTGTTTAATGATATGGGATTTATCCCTTGTTCATTATCCCTTATTTATTTACTATGAATTTTTTACTACTCTAGAAAATGCTTTCACTGAGAACTGAAGAGACTGTCTGGGCTAGAAAGGATATGAAGACAATCTCCTGAACCCCAGGCCAGACAAACACAGCTGATGGAGTGGCTGCAGGGGAACAAAGCTAAGAGGAAGAGGAGATGTCCCACCACAGAAGAAAGTGGAGCAGTGCAAAGGTGATGAGCTACATGGAACTAATGAGGATGAGCTCAGCAGCACCAAACAGAGGCAGCTGAATGGCAATGGCACTGCCTGAAGGGAGCTCTGGAGCAGAGGGAGGTGGCTTAGGAAAAAGAGAGAGAAAAACCTGCGGTGCAAATAAGAGGGGATAAAAGGTGCATTTTAGACCTGTGATGGGGGAAAATGGAAAAGACAGACGTGGGTGTGGCCTGATCACAGACTGAGGCCATCAGCTGGCAAGGGTGTGGAGAAATGCCTGTGAGACAGGTGACAGAGTCACTCTTGGGACAAATGAGTAGGTCAAATGTAGCTACTAACACCCACCATGTCCTGCTTTCCTGTCTGTTCCCTCCTGACAGAAACTTAAACACAAGGCAAGAGGCACTCAGTGTTTGCTGAGAAATGGATGAAAACAGAAATGTCTGGTTTTCCAATCAATTATTTGCTTGCATTGTGTGGATTTCCTAGTGTATAATTATTAATAAACTTATAATTATTAATAAACTTAAGTTATTTGAAACTTAAGAAAAGCTCCAAATTTTCACAAGGAAAGTTTTTTTTAAGATTGAGAAAAAGCCTGAAAAAAGTATTTCAGACAGTTTGAAAGACAATGAGGAATAGGTACAGAAACACAAGAGTCACATAGTTCTTCAGAGCAATTTTGCTGCTTTCTTTGGCACTGGCAAGAGGAGGGTTTTCACCCCTGACTGAAACATTTTTAAATTGATTTTTCCCAAGGAGGAGAGTAGGAAGAGTTCCCTGGCATGTACTCAGCTGACAACATTTAAATGGCTCACATGGGTCTTGGAGTCCTGTAAGCAATTCTCATCCTTTTGACTCTTCACAGCCTTAAATTCCCAATTTTAACCTACTTCCTGGGGGCTCCAGATTAGGAAATCTTGGAGGGAATTTTGTTCTGGTTACACTATCCCACTTTGTCTTTTGTGATCAGATGTGACCATCATTCAGAAGACAATACATCAGGATTTCACCTCTACTCAACCGCAGTAAATCCTATTTCTGATGTCAGGTACAGCTTGCATAACAATAGCACAGAATTATCCACTATCGTTTCTATTGCCTGACTTCAAATACAAAGAAACATTTTTCCCAGATTTTTTTATTTTCAGTTTACAGTCATTTGCAGCTTAGTTATTCATGCTAGGCGAGACTGAATTATTTACCTTTTTCCAGGATTTCCTCTTTTTTTTTTTTTTTTTTTTTATTAGTCTCACCTGAAATAATTAGAAAATAGCATAGGAGAATTGTAAAAACAGTATTTAAAATTAGGTGAATTCAATTTATGCCCTGTTCTAGAATAGTGTGTATTATTGTAACGTGCAATTATATTGGTTAAAAAGGACCTCAACTCCCCCCAGGTTACAGATTGATTTCATGGTTGTTTTGTAAGCTATTGCTCTGCTTCCTGGGGTATCTCTCAGGCTCCCTTCAGCACGGAATCCATTATAAACTACACATTCAGATAGATGAAAGGTATTATAGCAAGCTTAACTTTGCTGCTATTGAGTGAATAACGATTTATAATTATTCCTTTTATGATGTTGAAGGTAGCTGGGCATGTGCCTACCAACCCATTTCCTTTTGTTCCTGGAGGTGTTGCTTTTTAGCAGCAGTGGTTCCTGACATCTCTCAGACAGTAGATTTAAATGAAAGCTGCAAGCACACCCTTGCTGGTCACAGCTCTCATCTACAGATTTTTACATATGATTTACAGTCTGTTGTACTCTATTCATTGCCTGAGTTAAAGTGAAATCATCAACACAAAGAGACAGTCACAAGTTACTCTCTATTCCTTGCTGGGGCGCTCAAATGAGAATGAAGAACAAAGAAAAGGAAAGCAGTGTAAAGGTGAGAAATGCATAGAAATAAACTAGAAAGTTAAAATAAAAAACACAAGAAACATAAAGAAAATAAACAAGAAGTCTAAAGAAAAATAAAAAGAAATGAACATAAAAGTTACTCATTATCTTCCTTTTTTTTCAATATTACTGAATCACTTTACAGTTTAAAAGACAGATCCCCAGCAGATGTGAAGCAGCATTGCCTTTTATCTCTAGAACATCACCTGGTCCATTCTAAGTGATGGGAAGTAAAAGATATATGAGCACAAACAAATATGCAGACAGTGGCAGAACTTTGGTGAGCTTTAGCAAAGGCTTCTCCCTGATCTCTGGCTTTCCTTGTTTCACCTCTCCCCTACCTTCTGTGAATCATTGTCCAATTTCTCTCTAAAGTATTTTTATCTCTTGTCAGTAGTAATTTCTGCAATTGTCAGAGACTTGCTATTCCTCTCTTCCTTCTGTTCTTGGTGTTCCTCAAAATGTCTTTCCACATGTCTGCTTTTCTGCTGGGTGTACATCAGTTTGGTCCCTGCAGGAGAAAGGTTTTGCCATAGGACACATGGTCCTGGCCTTACTAAGAAGTCATCTATTTTATTTTTTTCTTGCTTCCATTAATAATGAGTGGAGAAAAATTAATGAACAGCCATAGATGGGCAAGATTATATTTTCATGAAAACGCTGATATAATTACACAGAGATTTCAGACTGAAAACAGTGACTTTGTGCAGTTCTCAGCTGCTACTAATACAAAGCCAAACTGCTTTCTTCAGGAAACAAAGGTCATAACTTCATCAAGCAAAAGCAGAGTTTAATGATAAATTCAGGATTATTATTTCTTGCTCTGGAATCCTGGCTCCATCTAGTCTGAGCTCTTCCTGAAAGCCTTTTTAAAGACGAGAAGATATCTAAGAATAGCTCCCCTCATGAGAGACAATACCCTAAAATTATGCTGAGTTTTCAAGGTATACTCCACATTGTGGAAATAATGAGGGGGGGGAGAATAGTGATGAAAAGATGGGAAGAATATTCCTAAAAATCTTCCACTCAAGAAATTAATATTATTCTACAGTGGAGGGAAGTATTGTAACTTACGAAGCAACGAGGCAGAGAGGTGAGCCCCTCTCTCCACACAACCCAACACAGCAAAAGAGCTCTGGAGTGTGAAAGGCAGAGTGTGCTGCTGGAGCCACGACTGCATTTCCATGCTGGGAGTAGCAAACCCCTCTCTGAGGCGAGGGTGAGCTAATAGTGTGTGAGGAGGAAAAGCCCTGGTGACTCAGAGTGGATGTGACTGCTCCTCTGTGCATTCCTGTTAAAGTGCCAGTTGTTTGTTTTGACTGTGCTTTCTTATTTCAAACAAAGGATATCAACAGTTTTAGATTCCAAAGCTTTGCCCTGCTTTGTGAACAAATAAATTGTACTACACTTAGCACATTGAAAATTCATAGAATTTGTGAAGGCAAAGGCTTAAGGCATGCTTGCCATTACTCACTGCATATTTATGCAAGTTCTCTAAGCCTGGTTACAGCCGCTGGCTGCACTCAGGTCAACAGCATCACATAATAATGTTGAACTGTATTAACTGCATAAATAAGAGATTTTAACAGTGGGCTCCATTTGAAGAAGGGGTCAGCAGCGTTAAGCTAAGGGCAAAATTATTCTCAGACCTTCACTGTACATCTACATTTCTGTAATCCGGCTTCCTAATGTACTAAGAGAAAAACAAAAGTGCTGTGCTGATATGAAACAAGTAATGAACAAATCTACCTTGAAAATAGATCTGATTAATTTTTCCTTCCCAGAGAAAACAAAATCTTTTCTTTTTGAGAAAAACTGAATTTCAACTCATGTTTTTTGTTCTAAATCCATTCTCCTGTGCTGATAATATTGTATGCATTATTAATTCTGAGTGAGATACTCCAGGCAGTCTAGAATGACATGAAATAACAGCTGTGAAGCTATAACTGAATTATAGCTATTCTAAGACAAATGTCCAACTATTTTTATTCATCCCACCAAGAATGCTGATTTAGAAGTAAGGCCCTTTTAAGGCCCTGGAAACACCTTTAAGCACAACTCTTTCAAGCTATTTTTTCTGTACTGAGAAACCTTCTCGTTTCAAAGTGGAACGTGGCACATTTTTATTCACTGCCTAGTGGTTTCAAGAAAGAAATAATAATTGATAATATTACCTCAAATATTGTGCGCACAGTCAGCCTGAGAATTTCTATCCAAATAATTCATAATATAAAAGATTATGGAGATGTTGGAAAAAAAGAGAAGTGCTCCTAAAATCAGAATCTCTGAGATTAATGGCATGATTCTGACTAAGATGAAATAAACTGGTTCCACTGACTTTTGAAGAAGGGCAGAGCCTTCTTCAAATGACAAGTGGAAAAAAAGACAAAGACAAGAGAAAAAAAAATAGTGACACAAGTAGACATCTGATGAGATTCTTCAATTCAATACTGGCTCTGATTATAATCAGTCTTTTGATTGCAGAACTCAGCTGCTTACTCTAAGGTGATATACAAAAATAGCAAGCAACACTTTGTGGTCTATATCCTATTTATTCACAATTATTTTAACATTAAATTATGGTGCTTGGATATAAAATACAGGTAAAACAGTCCAAATTCTCTCTCTCTCATTCTTCTTTGTCAGTGTTTAGCCTCTCTGAAACCAAATCTAGTGTGTCAGTGAACTACATAGAAGAGATCCTTCCCTTGATTTTGCTCTCTGGAGACTGAGAAACAAGTTCCTTACATTTTTGAAAATACTTCTTCAGCAAGGTGAGCATGGTCTGAGGAATCACTCGACTGAGCGAGGCTGACTGTCATGTCCCAGGAGAGCCCCTCAGAAGGAAGGAAAGAGACAGGTGTTTTCCATCTTCAGTGAGTGTTAGCTTAACACTTTCCCCTTCACAGGCTGCAAGCTGCAGCCCTTCCTTGCCTCCCTGTGTTCTGGGTAGGAATTTTAGGAGGCAGATGTAGCAGCCTGTTTGTTTGCATTACTGCACTTCCACCCTGCAGCTGTGGGCTCTGAGCTGTGCCCCTGGCACGTGAGGGATTCTTCATGAAGGATGAGCTGGGTGAGTGAGAAATATGTCGGGCTTTGCCAAAGCCACACATCAGCTGTGGCTGAGAGACAAGAATGGATGTGAAGTTTCATTTGTCAGTGCTGCCGAAACTGAGAAACAGCAAGATCTTTTGTATCAAGGGATGGCATGGAAGAAAGTACAAAGTATGTACAAAGTATGCAAGTAATTCCCCTTCCTTAAGGGGTGGGAGGTCATTAACAGCTATTTCCAAGCCTGTAATAAAGCTGTTTATGTTCACCCTCTGGCTAGCACTGCTCTGGAACTACCCTCAATCCCTCATCATTAGACATTATCCAATTCTTTAATGAATGATGCTCTCACACCTAGGAAGGTAAGGTATCATGGGCAAGGCACAGGCTGACACAGTTCATACCAAATTGAGTTAAAAGAGACCTGTGAAAACATATTTTATCTTTACAACTGAGCACAATCTGCTGAAGCAAGGGATACCCTTTTAACAGGTATTAATGTGCTAATCTGCTATTGAAATTACATCCACAGTCTCTTCAGAAATTAGGACCTCTTGCTTGTGTTAGAATACATATCTGCTGAAGATATAAAACATATGTTTAGTGATGGGGTGTAAAAACCTCTTGATTTTCAAGCTGTATGAACAGGACTCAGATTATTTACACTTTCACAGGCATGATTTTGTACTGGAGTTAATAGTAGGTTAAAATGGCATTAGTTAACCACCGATTTCTCCAATTTGCTCACGCAGAAAAACACATGGTGAAATTTTATAAATATACAATCGTTAATAGTAAATTAGAACCCTTTGAAAAATTCTGGTCCAAACCCATGTTTTACTACTAGTAATTTAGTAATTCACAAAGCTATACACTTTCAAACCACTAATTTGTTTTATAGATCAAGCATAAATAAGGTTCCTTGAGCAGGCCTTTAAATATCAGACTGGAGACACACTTTAAAAGGTCAGAAAATAACTCTCCTAACAGCACTGATCCTGTTTGGAAAGGCAGGTTATTTCCCCTCTCCAATGACCAAGAAGTAGTTTCATGGTAATTTACAGTGTTTCAGGAAGATAGGAAGTAAGGGGAGCCCAAAGGAAAAATTACATCCCTGTGCCCTACTGTTCATCAGCTCCATAACAAGGGGACACTGGCTAAAAGAAGAGAGCTGAATATGTGGCAGCTACTTAATGGAGAAGGATGAAGTTGCCATTTCCTTGCTGTCCCTTTCCATGGCATTAATCACTTGCCTTTGCGGGAATACCATCTCTGGGATTGCTGAGGGCAAGTACATTAGGCAAGGTTTGCTAATTAGAAAGATACTTTTGGTCTGAACTCTTAAAATACTTCCACATCCATGAACGATTTTTCTACATTTGGAAGAGTACCCTCAAATAAAATTTTTAGGTATTTTTGCAGAATTCAGAGGAATATAATTGCTGAAGTAAATACTGAATACAGAAATTGTTTCCCTTATGATTTATTGAAAAGTATGGACACTGAGTTTATTGAGGTCACAGAAGTTTTTTGATAAAGTTGAGCCATATAATGAAGCTTAACTAGGTTTTGCTTTTGTATTATGGGCTTAGCTAACAACTACTAAAGTTCTCCAGATTGGGAGAAGAAGAGGAAAATCCAGGCTGAGACTGTATGCACACAATTCATAATTACAGCTCACATTAATGAAAATCAGAAAAGAGAAGTGGAAAACAGTACAAAGAATTCAGGCAGACTAATCAGTGGCAGAACAGGAAAATTAGCGAGCAGGGAAATGCATGTATATATTTATTTACAAACAATAATAAAGAAATAGAAAATTAATTTAAACTAAGTTTAACTATAAATAAAGTGTGATTATCTACAAACAGTGTTAAGTCACCTTTTAATATTTTTTGTGGAGATTATCTCTAAGATTATTCAAACGCATGGGAGTTTTCAGATTTGGATTTAGATTTAGACCTAATCAGAGACAATGAAAAATCTGTGTAGAGGAAATAAAAATGCATCTTCTCTGGAAGATGGAAAATGCTGACTTTTGAAATCTGCTTTGGTTTCATAAAGTCTCTGCTCTCTGCCAACACCCCCTTGCCATGTCCTCATGCCCTCAAAATCCACACAGCAAATAAAACACTTAGAGGCAGGATAACCCTGTCTAAGCTTTATCTCCAGAGCTGGACTTGTGCTGCCTGGGGCTGTTGGTGCCATGCAGTAGTGATGATTTTGGCCTGGAACGTGGTCCTGGGCCTCCAGTTCTCCTGACAGACATCAGTTTTCTGAGCTCAGCAAACTCCATATCAAGGCGAGTTCCAACACAGAATTTTTAAAATTGCCTCTTAATTACTGTAGTTATGCTAAGAACAGAGAAGAGCAGCAAAACATCACTGCTAATGAAAAGTCATTGAACTAGCAAGACAGATAGATGCTTTTAATTCAATGACTTGAGATGCCAGAAGATTTTCTCATCTAGGCATCTGGGAATTAAAACCTTACCGAGCATAATTAAAGTGTTTGTCTGCCCTAACCTATAAAAGGTTTATCCACAATGCCAGTTACCATCTAATGAGAAAGGATATCTGCCAAAGAGAACAGCAGTCTATTTTTCTCCTGTATCTCTGCAAAGATGATCATCACAAGTAGTTGGAACAAATGCAAATAATCAACCTCCTATTATTATAATTGTTTGTATAAAAGGGTTGCAGTTAAAGACTTATGATATAAATCAGCAGTCTATTTATGCTGTTAGTTATCAGGTGTGCAATTACGCACATTTATTCCCCTGAGTAATTGACCTTAGCCTTAAGTGGATGCCCTCTCCATCATGTTTACTCTGCTGTTCTTTCCCATCCTCTAAACAAAATAACAGATCTATAAATCAGAGACATTAAAATAGCTCCAGAAAGACGCCAGGCTGTTTGTCAGCCTTCCTGCTCTGCAGACTGCCCGGTTACAGACTGCAGGGTGACGCCTCGAGGGCTATTTATTTACTCCCTTTTGTCTTTGCTGTGCCACCTTCTTTAATTGTTGGGGATGGGCGATTTTTAGGATTAGCTGGCCAAGTCCCAGATGCAGTTTCTACAACAGGAGATGTAACAGACCTGCTGTGATTATCTAAACCAAGAGAGCTCTATGATATACAGGCAGATCAGCTTTAATACAGCTCAAGTGTCAGCATAGGCTTGCAGTCATTTTACCAACCATTTAAATGGGAAGGCCAGGGTTTGGATAAGTAAGAAAGAATTCATGCTACTTCTTTAACATAGCTTTCATGAGAAATTGAAACTAGAATCCTGTTATAATAACTCTATTTTCCTCATTTATGTAATATTTATATAAATGTTTATTTATGATATCAGCTTGGGAATCCTATTTTCTGGTATTCTCTACGCACCAGACAACTTACTTTACAAACTCCTGCTTCCTACCAGTGCTAAAGCATTCCCTTCCTGGTTTCTATTGCATCTGTTGAATTACTCTCTTGAGAAAAGCCACAGAAGAATAAAGCAGAAGAACGAAGCATATTCAGCAGATGTGAGATGAGTCTATCCAGGTTGAAAGGATTCACTTCAAAGCCTTAAAAAAATAAAATTTGCCCCATAAACTAGCGAAGCCTGACCTTAGAAAGCTGATCTTAGCTTAGAAAACATTAAGAAAGGAAAGGAGAAAGAAGAGGAAAAGAAAATACCAGAACTTTTAAAGACCTCATTTCCCATTTTAGGCATAAGCCCCCAAATGAAACAGATTTATCTATTTTCCAGTCTGACAAAAGTTACCCCTCCTAAACCAAAGGTTTATTTCCTACTCAGCACTGTTCTTCATGAGCACCTAAATTACAAGAGCCACTACATTTCTACAATTTGCTTTTTTGGGCAAGGCTCTTTCAGTCTTTACAGCAATTATGTACATCCCCAGCAGTCCCTTGATCCATTTTCTACTGGGGCTCATAATCCCATCTATCAACACCAACCACCTGCACTTGGAAAACAACAGCCCTTGCTTCAGCAGTGGCCTGGCCACTCCTTGTTCTCCTCAACTGCAGCCAGGAAAAGGTAAGATCAGCAGGGCTGCCAAAGACGTGTTGATAATAAACAGTTATGTGCTTCCCACAGAGAGTCCATAAGCTTTTGATCTGCCAGAGCCGAAGCAGCCCTGTGCTTCTCTTGCAGCTATTTCACTGCTTTGAGGGTACTATGATTGCAAGAACATCTGTCAAATGAAGTCATGACACAGGACTGTGTTTTATAGCTAATGCCTTCAGGAACAAGCAAACTGACATGGCTGAAACTGAGTTAGACATCTAAAAGTTCCAGTTGTTCCATGTTGAGATTAAAACATAATAAAGACCCACCCAAAATCAAACACAACACTTTGGGGTCAAGTCCAAAAGCTGTGAACCATGCAGGGCTGGCTGTGGAGGGAGCCAGGCCTCACCTTCAATGTTCAGTATTAGCAGTACCTACGTGCACATCATCCTGCTCATGAGATCTGAGCAGAAGCTCCTCAGTCTGAAAGGTCATAGAGGAGCTCAGATCCATCTTCGGTTTCACCCCATCCAATCTGAAGATGTTTTTTTTTCAAGGCTAAACCCTCCTAGGGGTCAGACCTCAGGGAATATTCCTGTATAAAGTTGCCATATGAAACTTTGCCAAGCTTAGTTTAGAGAAAATACAAGCTTGTCTGGGTTTGTGTCATGAGGAAACAACTGGAAATTCCTGCTCTCATTTTGTTCTTGCAGTGCATCTAATAGGGTGCCTGTGGGACATAAGTATAATGATTTAATGGCATCAAACCAGGCAGACTGTCTCTTAGTTACCTTGCAACTCCCTCTGAATGTCTATTTTTATGTTATCTTGTGTATTTTACATTTATTAGTTACAGCATACACGTGACACTCCTATTTTATTATTCCGTAGCTCATGTAAAGATCAGATAAGTAACTTCCTAACAGTAGTTACAGCTATACAACAATAGTAACAGCTATAGTGACTACTCCTACCATCTGATTTACTGGGTACTCCAGTGCTGGCATGTCCATCGTCCCATTGCATAGCTAGGCATAACTTTAGCTTCATACAATTTTTCTAGGCTGAAGAACATTTAGTTTACTCCTTCAAACTGTTCTTCTAAGCCTCATCTCCTCAAGTCACTCCTACTTTGCATCACTTCCCAATTTAATACATTCAAATGCCTTGATTATTATAAAAGTTTTGTCCTTCAGAAAGTCAGATGGGTTTGGTAATGTTGTTTTACAGAGTGATGCCAAATCCCAAGGGTTCAAGCTTGACTTCTTCAAGGGACAAGGTAATGATGTTGAAAATGATTCCATTGTGCCATCTAAGTATTACCCTTATTAATCAATCCTCAAAGCATGTTAGGAATGCTAAAATCTGCTAATACTTATTCTTTAATTAACATTACTGAATTCATGCATTGCTTTCAAACTAAAATAAATCCAAAGCTTCTCTAATATTGTGGGATTTTTTTGGTTTGAAAATAGTCAGCCCAAAGTAATATTTGCAAATGCACATATTGCTTCATCAAAGATATTATTAATGTCTTTTAAAAGTAAGAATGATACATGACCTCTGTGTATGCCCTGCTTGATGTGAGCATTTCCACTGACATCTGTGGGCACTAGGTAAATCTCTGGCCATTCTGTAAATGTTAATTTTGCATTAAGCAAAAATTAGCACAACTGTTATGTTCCAAAGAGGAGAAACTGATGCTCCCTAAACAAGGCAAAAGTCCAGCTCACAGCACAGGCTGAGTGTCCTTCCCAAGTAAAAAACTACTATATTTTCATCACATCAGAAGTTAAGGCCTTTTCTCTGTCATTGTCAGAAATTGATAGATCATTTTAATGGGAGGGGAAAATAAATACAAAAGAAATGTCCTCAAATAGAATTTGGGAATATAAAATTTCAGTACAAATGATTAATATTTTGCAAAATAATTAGCAAGTGAATCATCATCTTATCATCAGGTGTGTCAGGCAGTCTTAATAGTAACCTGTCAAAACAGCAGTAAAAAATAAGTGAAAAATGAGATCATATTGAAGTTGTTCAGAGAGGGATGCATTACAAAGTCATTATAGTCATCCTAGAAGCTCGTGCTTGCAACTCCAAGATTTCAACACTCAGTTAAAAGAAGAGACTACATATGGAAAGAGTCACTCTCTGTGGCATATGATGTCCACAAAAGGACAAGTATTTTAATCACACGCACAAGTAACAGCAGATCTATGCTGGTTAAAGTATGCCTTAAGAGATCTTGAAATTTCTCTCCACTCTTTCAGCATCATACCCAGACATGATAGATATACCCTGGAACTGAATATTTGAAGCTGTTCCTCTACATTTCTCCTCACTACTGAAGTTGAAAAAAATCTCTCAGTGCCTTGCAACTTCAAGAAAACAACATTCCCATTACCACTGTGGAAAGTACCCCAGGACTCCTGTTTTTTCAGGAAATTTAGGCATCTGAGAATCACAGAATGAAATCTTCCATGCAAAATCCTTTAGCTCCCCAAACTAAACAATGCCCCTAAGCCAAAGTTCATCACAGGCAATTTTCTGTGGAGTTTAGCTCTAGTAGAGGTGAATTCAATATTGGAATGAAAGTGGAAGGTATTTTCATTAAAAGGTCAGTCTGGAGTTAACACTTGTCCTTCTGTACATGTGAACAGCTATAATTAAGAATACTTTATTATGTAGCTGTATAACTGTACCCACATATGAGAGATCTCATCGTCCCAGAGACAATAATTGCATCCATATGTATATGTAGCTGCAATCTTCCAGTCAAATTGTGGCCTGCCTAAAATTCATCCCTGGTGAAAATGCAGCAGGCAACTGCCTTCCCTGCTGGGAAAATATTCCTCACCAAAAAGATTTTGTCAAAAAGAAATTATTGTTATGTAAGAATTACTAAAGTCTTTGAGCAGCATCCTGGGGAGGCCACAGGACACAGTGCTGCATTTAAAGTAATTCCTACATAAATACATCCTCTATTATAAACAATTAGGAACCTGTCATTAGTCACACCAGAGGTGTTCTTGCTTCCTGGCTATTGGTTAATGGCTTCAAAGTAGAGCACCTTCTACAGCTCCAGGGAGATTATTCCATGCTATATTGATACACCTTAAAATAGACCAGTTCCTCTAAAGACAGGTGCATGAAAAAGAACTTTGTGGGCTTTTATACTTTTAGAGGCCAGGAAAAAGTTACCTAAGTGTTCCATGTGCTAACACAAGCCCTCTGCAAACTCTGCTACCAGGCTTCCCATTCTCCTCTTAAAAGGACAATTTCTGCCAGCCAAAATAAATGATAAAAAATACAACACATATTTGGACATATTAATATTATTACCCAAACCATACTACTGAATAAGACTCAATGAGTTTCTGACTTTTTTCTACCATTTCCACATTGCTTTAGGCTGATTATCAAAGTATACATGCATAAGGATGCTTGCTTTCATTTCCAGGTCTTCCACCCATCAAACAGGTGCAAGGGAAGAAGCAAAGTTTTAACACCTGTCCCACCATTCAGGGCCTAAGTATATGAATGCAACAGCACTTCTGATTCTTCAGGACTAAGACTAATGTTCCTCTTCTTTTCTCTGGATTCTGAAATACACCTTTTACACAAAGAAAGTCAGCCCACAGTGAGACGTGGTAAGCAATTGCTGATCTGGAAAACAGCCACTCAAAATGACTCTGCTGCTACCCACTGGCTGAGTCACTGAGGTGGGCGACTCAATGTAATTTCGAAAACATGGATTATGTTGTGGGCTCGCCATGAACATTTATTTTCCTGCTTTTATGGAATTAGGACACATTTCAGGGACAAAATGTCTCACCGTGTCTAGGAGAAAAAAGAGAAAGTGAGAGAAATCCACAAGTTTTGTAAGACAGAACTGTGAAAATAAACAATTGGAGTCTGAAATAGAAAGTATCCCTTTAGATTATAACATAATAATAATGCTTATGGTAAGCCATTACAGATAAAGCAATATTTCCTGAAATAACTGAATAAGAAGAAACAAGAAAAGGTGCTTGTGAAAGGTATGGGGAAAGTCGTAACAGTACCCACTTATTTACCTAATTCTGCTGCAATTTTTCAAAGGAATTTCAAGTGGAGAGAAGGAACATTTCCATCTCTTATCTGAGCACTCCTGTGCGTGTGCTCATGCACTTTATACAGAGATATTCAGTATGTTTCCAATTTTAAAGAAAAAGAATAAATCTGATTGAAAATATCTGCAGGAAATGAAAAAAGGGCTGTATTTCTGATTTAATTGAACACAAAAATGCATTTTTATATTTTTTCAGAAATTCTGCAGTTTTCCACCAACCAGGATTTGGTTCCAAACCACTACAATAGATCAAATATCAACTACATAAATACATAAGCAACAGTAACATAAAATATTTCCTCTGATTTCATTTCCAAGTATCTGATATCTTTGATCAGAATGTTGCCTTCATGCAGCCTATATTTGTTGACTATGTATCTAGTAGGTAATGATTTGCCCAAGCTTCTGAAGGATAAAAGCAAAAAATGTTGTTTCAGCTTAATTTTAGATAAACTTATAATGATGGAACCAATTCCCTGATGAATTCACTTTCATCCTTGACATTATGATCCAGGTTACCTCAGCCCAGCCATATACAGGGCAAAGCAAATCTTTGACCCTTTTGTGAGATGCTGTAATAATTACAGATATGATGGTATTTCATCTTTGTGAGACTTAATTTGCACCTCAATCTTTCTTGATAGTAGATACTACAAATCCAGGAAACACACACAAGATTTTTCTCAACAAATAATGGGACATATCACCCACTTCTGTGAAAGAAAGGGAAAAAAAAGTCTGAAAATAAAAACACTATCAGCTATATGCTGGACAGTATCCAAGGAAACTATATCAAGCTCTTTGTGTGAGTAAGGAAAAAGTCATGCATTAAGGGTCTGGTTTCTTTCATCATTCTCCTCTATTACCCCTCTAACTGCTGATTCACACACAAGCACCTGACTCACAATTAGGAGACAATACAGCTGTGTTTGGAATGGGGCTGAGAATCAAACATAATGGTCACTAGCAGAGATCACAACTGTGTAACAATTACTGAGATCTAGCTTATTTCTCAGGTTGTACGTCTCAAAGCTGATTTACCAAGCATTTCAGACAATAAAAATACAGAATTGGCTTTGTACACTCTTCACAAGTTGGGAATTTCAGGAAAGAGATTACATAAAAGATGGAGGAGTCAAAGCTGGGGTCTCTCACTTCACAGACATTGGATGATATCAAGGTGAAAGAGTTATTTATTTAATTTGGAGGTGTTGATTTAGGTTTTCTTAATGTATTTTCATGCAGCTACATAACACCTGAAAAAATCTGAAGTTCCAAAGCCTGTCAGTTTTATACTAGTGCTGTATTTTGTCACATTGTCAATCTGCAAGTATATTGTAATTGTCAAAATGACATTGTTGAACCTGCCGTGTGACACAATAACCTTGGGTTTTGCATATGCTGCTGTCAGTTCAGGAGTGAAGCAGCTGAGCTGATCTGGCTTTAATAAACTTCCAAAGCTCCCACAATTTACTGTTACTCAGCAGCCAGTCCTGCAGGAAGTAATAATCCAGTGACTGAACCCATTCATCTATGAACCTTCCCGTGACAGAGCTCATAATTTATATCCATAAGGTGTCCTTCAAAATGGATAAAGATTGATGGTAGAACAAGAACCATGCTTTAACAGCCATTGCATTAAAGACTCCCTCTTTAGGCAAATCCAGGCTCTGATCTCAATTGGGCAGAGGCGATGCAAATCCCCCTCAGCACAAGCACTCACAGATGCAGGAGCTGGGACACTGAACCATGAGTGCCATGGCCAGGCTGGGTTAGGCTCACAGAGGAGGCTGAGAGCAGCTCATGCACTGCATATCCTCGGGGACAGCCCAACTGCCCAGGAATGATTCCTTGTTTCCCTGAAGTTCTGACTTCCACAGGATTTTAAAATATGGTTTTGAACCTATCAACTTAACTTTGGTGAATGGTAAAATCTATTAATTTCTCCCAGATAACCATCACTAAGGGCAAAAATGCTCTTACTGTACCAATGGCTGCTCAGGGCTAACTGTTTCGGAGGAGTTTATTTTACATCATTGATTTGGAACTAAGGCCATATCCTGGTAGGTAAAAAAGAGTAAACATTAGCTCAATTTTCCATTTCTTTCCTGGGGTCCCAATAATTCTTTGCACTTACTTGCAATTCTTCTACACTTACAAGATGGCATGTCCCCCAACACAGTTATCTCCAGGGCCTGAATCACACAAACACTAAAATGATCACTGATTTAGTCTGAAAATTCAGTATAGAAACTGATTCAGAGTGAATTGTTTGCAAAAACATCTCTCCACACAGGACAACTGGGCGTTTTCTATTTTATTTTAGACTCTTTCAAGTTAAGGATTGAGAATAATTATAATTATTTCAAATTTGCCAACGGGACAATGAACCACAAAGATGAAGCAATTTGCTTGGGCTCATTTCTGAGCCATCATCTGAAGTACTAGGAATTTAACTTCCACTTCTTGATGAGCTGGGTTGTAGCCTATAAAACTTGATCATGGCAGGGGACAGTTTCTTATTCTTGAGAGCATTTTCTTATCTGTTTTGACAATTTTTAATATGCAATCTCTCACAACAAAGTTGGGAAGAATGCATTTTTCCAAATCACAGGTGCCTGAGGATTAGCAACCTTTATCTCAGAATGATATTCACAATGTTTGGAATATCTTCAGACTGAGTACTGAAAAACACTCCTTTTGGAGTAGCCTGGAACATTCACCTGAGAGCCCAGAAGCTGTAAAACCACCTGATGGCAACATCACCAAAAACATGCAAAATTATTTTTGCACTTTAATGATGCCCTGTTAATAAAAAAAAAAAAAAAAATTAGGACATGGAAGGGCACACTTGCAGAGGTGCATGTGTTTCCGTTTTCACTTTTTTGATCTTCCTTTCTACCTTAAACATTTTAGGTGTATGTGAAAACAGGAAAGAATAAAACTGGAAGCCCTGGTAATATTGTCAGGCCTTGCAGTAGAAAGGATGATGGTCAGCTCTTGATTCCTCTGAGCTAATGCTTTGCTGCTCACACAAATCTTGAGTTGAAGTTTCTGAGTGACTCAAGTCCCCTCTTTCTCCATGGGGTTTCATTAAATGGGTAAAAATATGACAGAAAAAATGTAAGTGCCATTAAGCAAGATTCACTGGAGCTGTTCTTTATATGTGGGCTGGTTTTTGGGTACAGTGGCATTTCAGGTAAGCTACTAAAAGAGCCTACAAGTGTAATTGTATGTATGTACCACAGTGGGCACTGAAAAACATCTACAATGCACAATATCCTTCCCTCCTCTTTGCTGTGCCAGCTGACATCTAAACAGGTCTCACAGGGAAAGAGGAGAACTGAGGGCTCCAGAAAGAGCTGTCCTACCTGAAGCACAGCTTCACTGAGAAGCACTCACTTTCATGGTCATCTGCAGGGAAGTAAATTGAATGTTAATGTGACTGATTATAGTCCATGCTTCACTTAAAAAATGGGGCCAGGTCTCAGTTGGGAGAATTTAATTAAAGCAGCCTTCCAGCAAGATAATTATACACCTTTTTTTTTCCACTGGGCCTTTCTAGTCCTTAAACTTCAGTTAATAATAGCACAATAAACAAAGATTTCTACATTTTTGGTGAACTAGCAACATGGTGAACTTGAAGAGTATTTGGATGACTTTTCTGACTACTGAAGCTTTCAAAACCTGAAATCAACTTTACTGTTAGATTCATTCCTCATATTGAAAATGAGTTCTACTCCTAGCTGAACTATCATACTACCACCAGTACAATAACTGCTCGCTCTTCTGATGCTTTCACCCACAGGTCTGATTATTTCTTTATCTTTTTGACGAAGGATGCAAGTAAAATTACTGCAATTTACCAAGGTAAAAACAACTGCATGAAAATCAAGGAAGAAGGAAGACTAGTCTTTAATAGGGACAGATATAGTTGGAGTCTTCCATTTTCATTCAATATTCTAGGCTGTATATTACTTATCCATGAATTTTGGATATGCAACCTGAAATGTTTTGACTTAATGGGGGACCAAAGTTGGTGGGATATGTTTACATGTGAAATATTAGGGTGGCTTATTCTCTTACTTAGTAGAGGATTTCATTAACCACCTAATAAAAGTCAGATTTGTCACCACCTCACTTAGACATTAAAATTTCACTAGAGATTTTTTTTCAATTATAAAAAACAAACAGAAAATTATATCTGTACATATATTAATAGGGTAATAATTAGCTTTTTATTTTTTTTTTTGTGCATCAGATACCTTATGGAATCCATTCCTAATTCATGAAAATGGTTTTGGGAAGGCATAACTAGTCCAGATACCACAGAGAGATATATATCTAATCTAATATCACAGATGTGAGTTCCAAAATATGTCTTAAGAGAATAAATTTCATAATGCCCTTGAGCACAAGACTGTTATTGTCAGAATTATCTCCTATACCAGAGGAAGAGCAATAATGACAGAGTGGTTTAAGACTTGCCTTTATCAGACATGAAGATATACAAATTAGGATTGGCTGGATCTCTAATAAATAAATTATTGCTTGGGGCAATCAACCTTCAATCATCCACACAATCATGAGCATTTCATTTAAACTAAAAAACAACATCAAAGTTCCTCAGGGAAACGATTGCTTTTCTCTGTGGCTGGGCTGCAAACTGTAATGATACCAGAGATAAAACTCACATTTTTCTCTAGTACAGTCATTACTTACCATTTGAGGGAGAAAACCCCACAATGTGTCTGTCCTGTCATCTCTTCAGACTGCTTGGATTCCCATTTTTCTGCTGCTTTGTTTTAGTGGAGTTCTCATCAACAACAGCAACCATCACAGACCTCACCTTGTGAACTATTCCTCCTTCAGCTTTTTATGGATGTTTGTGAGACTAGTGACATTTGAGGATAACTAAGGGCACCACATAGTTGAGAGGGAAAAGTACAAAATAAGACAACTTAGACTACTGCACTAACACAGAGCTACTTGCAAAAGCACAGAAATAATAGCAGGGTGTGCACCCAACTTTGTGCACCCTGCATTCAACAGCCTGTATTCAACAGCTTGCCTTCTTTCTCTTTTCAATCAGATACCATGTCTGCATCAGGAAATGGTGTTGAAATAATCTTCAGATGTTTTATGTGTCACAACACAATGTTTCTCTTGAAACACACAATTTCCTTATCAAAAAGCATAAAAATCCTCACTGGTTTTCAGGAAGTATATTATAAAATCTTATTTGATGTGCATTGTTCTATAAACTACAAATGGCTGCTGCTTAAATTACTTTAAAAATATCAAAAAAGAAGATTATAGTACCTGTTAGCCTTACATAAATAGTATTTCTGTTCTTTGTGACACATGAAGGCAATGAAAGAAAAAAAAAGATTCATTTTCTAGGCATTCTGTTTTCTTCCTACCATAATGAGCCACAGCACATATTTTTACTAACAGAGGACTCGGGTTGTTTCTTAGCATAGCTGTTAGGTTTGGAACCCATTATCCTGATTTTTCTGTGCTGGTTTATAAAAACTTAGCTGTCACTAACCTGGGAATATGTAGCAAATATGTCAACAAAGTTTGGCATGTTGTGAGACAGCTCAGGACACTACAGGCTCTTTTACCATAAATCACAGCTGACACAAAAGACTGGAAATATTGGAAATTGCTTTTCTTCCTATTTGCAATTTTAGGTGAATTTTCATTTCCTTAAAATTTGTAGATACCCTAAGTTAACATAATGGGATTCAGGACTTTTCATGCATCAGGGAGAAAAAACAGTAGATTCACTGCTATTTTGAACCACATGTTTTAATATTCTTTGACACTGGCATCTACAATTTAGTGGTCATTACCACTCAGGAACACAAAGGATAAATTTATATGTGTAAGTATTCCTAAGTCCTGTTCTTTGAGTCTTTTACTGATCAGATCAAATTTTTGACCTTGTTAACTGTACCTCAAAACTGCAGGTAAAAAAATCAGAGATGAGAGTGACCTTACAAGAGGACACTTGCCATGGGCTGTACATATCCTAAGTGGAACCTATTAACAGCTTGGTAAGGGCCAACAATCATCATCAATGATTTAGGGGGACTGATTTAATAGGGTTGCTATCAACATTGAAGCAGACTAATTTTAAGAACATTTTAAAAAATTATGTGAACACCAAAATAGTGCTCATTGATATACATGTTTTTTGTAAAATTAAATCAATGATAATCATGATAAAAATACAGCTTTATAAAATATGCAGTAACATTTAAAATAGCTTTCAAAAGTAAATTTTACTGACAGTCAGTGGTCAATCTGGTAAATAACTTTTCCATCCTTGCACTAAGTGCAGAACAGATTTTACATTTCCTGAGGAGATTTTTCTCTCAGGCCAAAAATAGAGGAATGAGAATTTGGGATTCACTATTTTGAAACAGACACTCCAGAGCAGAGAGAGTTTCATGAAAGGCAAATGAAATATTAAAATAATCTAAAAGCATACTAGATTAGAACAGCAAGAAACCTCAGAGCTGGTTAGGACCACGCAGCTGAGGCTTGTAAAAACAATTTCGTTCCTGTAGATAGAACATGAGTATAGATATTCTTTCAACATGATTACATAATTATCATCATGATTTTTTTTACTGTGGTAATTTTTCTTGTTCTTTGACAGATGTGAGACCTTAGTGCTCCATAAACTCAAATGTAGTTTTCTCTGCTGCATCAGTTGCACTGCAGATAATTTTATTTAAATAACGAGCCATGCTTTAAATCTGATATGCTTCTACATTGCCTATGAGTCAGCCATTCTGATTTAGACATTTTCCCCGGGATTTTCAGAGCTATCTCAGTCTCTTCCAGAGGGACACACACTGCCCACAGCAACCTTATCTTCTGATCTTGACAACCACACAGAATACTTCTCTAACTTGTTCACACCTTCCTCATGCCAGTGAAAGTCGTTCCCTGCTGTACCAGCCTCTCCCAACCCAGCTAGAAATTCAATAAAGGAGGTCTCCCACTGCAGGTTTTGAAACCTGAGTGACCACAGAATAACTTACATGGGAAGAAGCCCCTGAAGGAAATCTTGCTCAGCCCATCACTTAAGGCAAGCCAGACTATCAAGGGCAGCAAACAAGAAAAGAAAGCCTGCAGGACACAGGAGTTTGAATACACACAGAAAATTCCCATAACTCCTGCAATGTTACAAATCCAGTTAAATATAAGTGTCCATGTACTGCTCTTTACCCCAAGAAATGTGACAGGAGATGCAGTAAGAGTACTTAGGAGCCATGCATTTGTCTGCCCTTGCAATAAATATTCTCTCTTGAAAGACATGAAGCCCTGTTTGTGGCTGTCTGCAGCCTCCATGGCTCCTGCTCATCAAGGGCCAGAGATACCCAAACCCTACTGCTTTTTATTTTCTCTAAACACTGTGTTAAGGTAAAAAAGGTGGGAAACAAATGTAATACAAGATGTTTAATGCATGGTATGTGTTGGCAACCCTGAAGGCAAAGGTTTATTTGCATCTCCTAAGCCATCTCTTACCATAGCACTTTTCCAAAAGTCTCACGCAAGTTCTTCTGCACAACACTTTCCTGTTCCCATCCATGGATATTTCCCATATGGATTATCAACCCTTCTCCTTGGAGCAGGTTTGCATAGACATCCCTCGAAGCTCCACAGCCTTTTCAAAAATTACTCCCATGGCTTTCACATGTGCCATTAGAGCAGCAACAAAATCCCCATGCTACAGAAGTTTGAAGGCTTTGCATAAAAACTTTCAAGGTGACTAATACCCAGGCTTCGCTACCCACAGAGAAAGCCTTCGCTTGAAAATTACAGCTGAATTAAGCACACCCAGTTTAGAAGCAATTAAAACAAAAAAATCTCAGAAATCATATGAGAAAAACCTGAAGGGCTGCACTTCACAAACTATTTCTCCTGACAGGGTGGATCAGGCTGGACTAACAGCTGGTTTTTGAACTTTTCCGCTCGCTGCGTTTCCCGCCCACAGGGCCCCTCAGGCCGCCATGGTGCCCAGGCCTCACCGGCGCGGCTCTCCTCAGGTGCCGTCTGCTCCCCGACCCTTCCAGCTCCCTGTGCCCACGGACTCCATGGCTTCCCCACTGCTCCATCCTCGCTCCAGCATCCTCCCAGGAGCACAGTGCCAGGACTGCACCCTAATTCCCCACACTGTCCTCCCCAGGGTCCCCGCAGGCGGGAGCGGTGACCGCTGTCCTGCGCTCGGCCCTGAGCTGACCCCTGCTCACCCATGCCCTGGCACTCCCACACCCGCCTTCTACTTGCTGCAAATAAAAGAAATAAAATAAACAGCCAAATTCATTCTTTTCTCATCCCTTCTTGCTACTTAAGAAGAGACAGAACAGACAACAAAATCCTTCAAATGGAAAATAATATACTTCTTATTCCCTGAATTTACCAAAGGCTGGTTTTTTAAACTCCATCCTCCAACATTAAAACTCCTTTAAATTTCTTTCTTATTATTTCAATTATGTTAAGGTATTTCTTAGAGAAGTATGGGGTTTATTGCATTATTGCCTTAAAAGTAATAAAAACATTCATCTATTACCTGTTCTGGACAATCACAATTTTATTTTTGGTACAAAATTGGCTTTATTAGGTACATTATGAGGTAAATAGTTTCCTTTTCCTTATTTTCCCTCTTATGAATTACTTTTCCATCTACAGGTTCAAGAGGTTCAAGAATGATAAATTCCATGTATCTACCAATCCAATAATCTGCAATGCAATCTATTTCAATTAAAAAATATGTCTAAAATCTAAACAATTTTCTCCAATCCAGATGAGCTAACATTACTTAGATCCTTTATTCAGATTCCTGTTATTCCAACAATGAGAAGAAAATCTCTATAAGAACAGAATGAGTTAGCCACGCAGTTAAGAGAGAGTCTTATTTTGCTTTCACTGCCAATCTTGCTGCTTCATGCTAAAGTTACAGTTTTAAGATTGCATTTGCTTATGTGAAAAAAAATCTTTCTTGCTATGATTTTAAAAAACAGAGCAAGTATTTTGGGAAAACATAGCTGTGTTCATTAGACCTGGCCATTCGCTTTGGATGTCTGACAATTTACTGGTAACCAGATTTATCTGTGCATAAAGATCTATATCTTACATGACTATACTTATCTGCTAAATGACAAACACTGAAAATGTAGTAAAAAATTATGAATATGCAACATAATTTTGAGTAATGCAAAATAAATAAGTGCATAACATAAATTTCCTATAATTATACTTCTTTCATTTTTATTTGTGTTTCTAAGCATATTTTTCCCAATTGGAATCAAAACAGTTATGCTTCAATTGAACAAACTTTTAAGTAAAATAGGGGGGAAAATAAAAACTCAGAAATCTAATATGCCACATGCAGTATCTTTAATTAAACAAATACAAATAAATTATGAAAGCCAGGTAACAATTCTTACTTGATTTTAGGATTGCTTAACTAAATGCAGTACTGAAAGTCAGCAATTAATTAGCGTTTCATATGTCATATTTGGAATTTTCATAATTCTTAATTTTCTTTCCTTCCTTTTTTCCTTTTGCAGACTTTTACTTACAATCATCCTGCAACCTTTCAAGGCTGTGTTGTCAGATTCCTGCTGAGTCCACAAGGATTTTTATTGGACCTGGAGTACTTGCAGGATGCTTAAATGTCTGTTTGCCTTCTCCTACCCTGCAGATGATGGCTGCAACTCCATTAAAGCCTGGTCAATACAGCTCTGCAAATGTCTCTGGGTTGCTCTGAAGTCTTGTTTTCCTAAACTGGCACCTGCTGATCCTTGGAAAGGGCTGTTCATGGAGGTAAAACAGTGCAGGGGAACCCTCTCCTGCTACATCACAGGAAACAGGTCCTACCCTCAATCTGTATATTATAAAATTATGGCAAATAAGCTAAACCAGTTTCAACGGGTAATTGTGTGATTTCCACATAAAAGCACTACAGTTTCTCTCTGAATCAACCTCTCTGCTGCTGCAATGTTTTTAACCCTTTCCACTGCACTGGAGGGAAAGGAAAGCTGGTCTGCAGTGCTGTTAAGGCCATACTACCATGGATATCTATATTTAGTGCTCATCAAAAACAAAGAGCTCATTAAAAGGTTTTTTAATTAAGTAAGAAATCTATTAGAATTTCTACATAAATCCTTGATTAGATATTGTCTTCCTTTGTCTTTATTACTCTCAAAGACGACCAATATTCTGTCTAGAGCACTTTAGTCCCAGGAGGAATGTTCCCACACCTCTTGCTTGTATCAGCACATGACATATTGGAAAGGTATTGTTGAGGATAAAATTAAATAGTAGGGTAGTAAAAAGGTTTTATCTCTTGCTAATGAGTTCATTCATTTTTTTTTTGCAATGACAGCAGATTAAGACTAGTGTGTTTAAATAACATTAAAACATCCATAACTTTTATAGGTTTTGAATAGCAAAGACATCAGCAGGCATAAAAAAGTGAACATTTCAGAGGATGACTTGCAGGCTGTTATTTTTCAAGTCATCTGTCACAGGCTTATTTCAAGGTTGTGCTGTCAATCAAAACTTACAAGACTTGTTTGAATTAGTTATGGGGTTACAGGTAGATGTTGGAGGATGTGCTATTCTGTCACAGGTACACAAGAGTCCTTTGTCACAGGTACACAAGAGATTAAATTCTAATTAATGCCCTGTTAACAGTTATCTCCAGTTTCCTTAATCCTTCATGAAGATTTGCACCTACACTTGAATGTACTTGCATCATGTGCACATAAAGATTTATCTCCCTGTTGCTTTTCTTTTCCATTCAGTCTCACCAATTTTTTAAATTACTTCCTGATGGAATGCAAGTACAGGAAATACCATTTTTTATTTAAATCCCTGTAAGTAGATAAATTTACACTGAATATCTCATGTTGCTTTGTTGCAACCATCAGACATACTTGTAGAAACAAAAGTGAACGACTTGGAAAAAAGTAGTTAGGAATAATAAAGAACTGAAACATTTTCAAAGTCTGTGTGAAACTTTGAGTCAAAACTTTTCCCATTTGCTAACAATCCCAGTAAGAGCTCCAGTAGACCTGAAGATAACTATTAGACTATAGGCAGAGAGTAGATATTGGTATTAAATGTACCTGAGATGTTGCTGCTAAAAAGACAAAAGGATTTTTACTGAATTCTTATCAATAAAAGACTGCTTGATACAACTCTGTCAAAACATAGAAGCTCTGATTTTTCCCAGCTCCACCCTGAGGGAGGAAGAAAATTATTATCTCTTACGAGAATAATGAGAAAAGAAGATTAGTATCTCTGTTCTGAGAGTCCTCAAGGAAGATTTTTCCTTCACACAGGACATCTTCATAAATGAACAAAGCACACAGAGATCTGGACAAAGACAGCATGATACTTCTTCCCTCCTCACTCCCATCAGTCAACAAATGTAATGAAGTTAGAAACTACGTTTCCAAGTGCCTTCCTCTCTCTTTTGTCCTTTTTCATGTGACTTTCTCCACTGATGGATTTTCAAGGGCTGAGAAAGGCCTGATGGCTTGGGCTATAGGCAAGGAGTATGAGATAACAATGGCTTCAGCATCTCAGAGTGGGAATGTGGGAAAACACTGGGGCCTTCTGATGAAACCATGGACTGGAAAATTGGGCTTTAGCTTTTGAGCACTGAGCTACCAGGGTAAATCAAATTCTTGCCTTTGTTTGAAAGCCTGTAAAGAAAATTCTCCCTGATGTATTTCCTTCCCATGCAGCATTGATACACAACCTCCATCCAGAAAAAAAAAATAAAATTATTAGGTTTAAGCACTTGTAGAGAAATAGTTTCTTCTTACCGACATAAAAAGAAATGCAAGTTGAGTGGCTTCATATTTTTTAAGCAGTGTTGCCCTTGCTGGAAACCACAAACATTCAATTTGTTTGGCACCTGCTGGAACAGCTGAACATTTGGAGGCTATCCAGTCACTAGGCAGCTCTGGAAATTACATGTCCAAATTGGACAGTCATTCACAAAGACACAAGGGCACCATTTTGATGTGCATTACCTATGGGCTGTGGCAGTTCTTGTAGCACCAGGAGACATCTAGCCAGTGAAAGAAATGCTGTACAGAAAGATTTTACTTCCTAATGCCATGCAAACACCTGGCATGCCAGAAGAGCCTCAAGCTGCAATTTATGTCTGTCCAGATGTCATTAATAATGTGTAGATATATATGCACCTTTCTCCCAGACAGTCCAAGCAAGTGTCCAAATGCCATCTAATATTCTGTGCTCACAAAATAAAAACTCTATACATCCACAGCACAAAGTTACTCATTCCTTGAGATGCTAATTCAAAGAAAGAATGCATCTGTTTCTTTAAAAAAAAAAAAAACAACTAAAATTACAAGTGGAACCTTTCCAAAGATTCAAAACTTAAAGGCAGTGTTATAGTAAGAGGGACAGTATTCAAATTTAACAGCAGACGTTTCACCATTAATTAATGACTTTAAAAATTACCCTAGAACAGCACAACATGATACTTATGCACCCTTCCTACTCATTAAAAAAAAATCAAAACAAAACTAATTTCCAAGTATTTGTAACACATGCAAAACTTAGATTGCTAGAATTAGGTTCTCTAATCAAAACAACCCCAAAACTTCCATGAGCAGGGACAGGAAGCTCATACTGATGGCAAATATATAATTGCCTCCCCTCCAAAAGGCTTCTTGTGCCCTATTATGAAAATAACAGCTTGATAAAAAAGACTTTCAAACCTTGCTCTCCTCAAAGGAAATGGACAGACTCTTGGAAAAATCACAAAGAGTGATTCTCCTACTGTACATTGCAGGTCTAAACAGACCATCACACACTGGAACATGAATGCTTGTCTAGAAACACTTCCTAGAGAGGCAATTCCCAGCCAGCAAACAGCCAAGTGAAACCAATCCTTGCTCTTTGGGATACACAGAACACTCAAAACATATATAACTCCTATTTTTAATCGACATTTTTCACCCTCTGTAAGCCTCAAAATCACAAATCATTCTTGCAAACTAAAGAAAATTACCCTGATCTTGTTATGAGCCAGAACAGTATGCCAGAGGAACTAAACTGAAATTCTGAAAGCAAGTTTCTAAAGGTACTTGCACTCATTTTCCATGAACATCGGCATGATGGCTCCTCCCATGGGGATTTAAAGAAGCAAAGCAAATCCCAGTAACTTCAAAGGAAAGGCCTCAGAGGTGGTGTGTCTCAGGTGCCATCCCACATGACAGGAATTGACTGCTCAAACAGAAAGAAATCAAATGAAACAAGGCAGGATGTGATCACCTTTCATATTCAAATCATAGATGCCACACAGACAAGGTTTCTTGTAACAAATAAATAAAAATATAGCCTTTCTTATCCTCAGTAGAAAATGAAATGTGATTTAAGAGAACTGGGTGCTAACACACATTTTTTTTTTCCTTGGCAGCCCAGCAGCAGAGGGCTCAGGCTGATCCAGCTACAGATGAGAGTCCTTGAAGAAATAATAATAATTCCTACTGCTTTTTTGGATTTTGAGACAGTAAACACACATTTTGTTTCTATCTGTTCTAGTCAATTAAATTAACCAACTAGCAAAATATGAATTTATATATAATGAATGCATCATCTAGATAGGAATTATAAGTAGAAATATGTAAATGTTCTATAACTGTTGCATTAACCTAATTTTGTTATAGTGATGTAAATAACATTTTTTGAATGAAAATTTCCTTTAAATACTGATTTCTTAGAAAAACCCAGGGAAAAGAAAATACTTAGGTTCTGAACCACTATAGGAAACTAATAATGTCAGCTTAATCCATCCATCATTATTGAATCTTCTCTATAATATCATCATTAAAACATATATTTTTAAATAGTTTTCTGTTATTTTCAAGATGAAAAGGGAGAGGGAGCAATTTCAGAGCATAAATAAATTGGATTTTTCCATTCTTCTGAAGAAGAATGTATAAACACATACTGATAAATAAATACAGCTAGTGGCAAATTTGTAATAGAGCTCTTCTAATAGATTGCAGTGAGAGTTCAGGTCGTACATACCCCCATACCCACTAACATGTACTGAATCTGTCTGCAAAGGGAACAGCAGAGAACATGATCTCAGGCTTTGAGCATGGATAGAAAACTCTGGATTTCCAGTGGGATGCATTTCAGGCACTCAGAAAAAATGAAGTTATTATGGAGTCACCGGTATGAATATAATGAATAGGTCATTGCTGCCTACTGATGAACAGGGTACAGATAAAGGGCTGCAGATACATAAAAAATCCCTAACAAACAGCAAAACAAAAAAAATCCCAAACACAAAAATCAAATCAACCCCAAACCCATCACCTAAAAAACCCCCATACATATGCTTACATCCATCCATAAGAAATATGCCAATCATGCTACATAAAGAAAAGCAGGGACTAATTTCAATTCATCTTCTCCCTCCTGGGAATTGTACATAGTTTTTCTATGGTCATTTGCCCCATTCTGTAAGGGGAGAATGCAGCTGTCTGCACAAATTGTCTAGAACAGCAAGAGAGGAAGACTGTTAAGGTACAAGCTCCTGAAATAAGCTTTCAATCCAGAACACAGGAGGTGACATGCCATATCTGTTTTTAGTTTGTCTTTGTTACTCTATATGAAGATTCTCCAGTCCTTGCAGTATTCTGAAAACAATTATTTTTTTAAAAATTAGTATAATGGTAGATACAGAACCTTAAAAAGAATCACATTAGATTTGTATTAAGAATTAATAAAACAGAGAGCAATGAAATAAGTTGAGTAGAGAAAGTGTTTCTAGAGCAGTTCATAAATCACAGCAGCTGCTGTGGAAAGCCTGAAAGGCCCATCATGCAGTGTAGGGTACAAACCCACACTCAGCAATCCCTCTGACACTTCCCACCTGGAAAAATGGCCTTTGGCTCAGTGGATACAAAGAACGCTGCTCAAACCTGTTTTGAAGCCACAGTCTGAAGGCAAAAATGGTAGGCTGGGTCTTGGGATGTGGTTTTGAGGGGCTTTTTATGGCTGGCACTGCCTTCAGCCTAATGTTCTCTGACTGGCACTCTACTACAGCACATGAACATAAGTCTCTGGCACCAGCATCTCAATTTGCTAATGTTGAGAAATGTGTTGCTTTAAAAATTGCTGGGATTACAATGAAATGTGCAACAAAATTACAAAATCTGCAAGGAAGTGAGTGGTTGGCTATCATAATTCATTACTGTATTTTCCCAGAGTATCCCTGAGAATGTGTTTGTTGTCAAACATGTAAAGGGATGTGTTGCTGACAAGCGCCAGTCAGAAATTTACATCATCGATCTTGGATTTTACTGGATCAATACCGTTTGTCTTTGTTGTGTGCCGCAAGCAATTCTGTGTCAAGCTATGTTTTTGGAGCTCTTAAAATTGGCAGAGAATATGCCTTGGGAAGAAGGAAGAAAGGGACAAATGGTAAAAATATACACACATGTATACATTTACACACATAAGAGTGATTCACACTGCCTACATTTGTCAAGATCAAATACATTTTTGAAAACATGTCTGATTGAAAACAAAGCATTGATCCATATTTTTAAACTCTACTCTCTGCTGCAGTGAAGTTGATTCCAGTTTACAACCCAAGGATACAGTAATGTTACCTACTGAATTTAATATTTGCAGTGCCTGACTTTGGATATAGAAACATCACTCCATAACAACAGAGGGAAATGTGTACTGTAACTCACAGATATTTATAAAATTGTTAACTCAAATCAGGAGATCTGTGTGCTCATTATCTAAAATCCTAATCAAACCCAAACTACTAATTTTCAAAGGCTCTGACAGATTGACTTTCCTACAAAACAATATTTTTCACGTGTGTGCCCTTAACCTCACAATCTCCCCAACAAGTCCTCACGTAGCAGGGTTCAGTACTTGTTCTCACAGCTTTGCTAACCTTGCAGAAAATACTGTGCACCATGCAGCAGCAGAGACAACTTCCAATTCTAATAAAGCAAAGGTTCAAACATTTGCAAATTTTATACAAATGATCTGCAACCAGATTTACATCTTTGGCCAGGATGGATTTCATTTGCATAAATGACAGAAGGTGACTCAATATCAGGACTCAACACCAGGATGTATACTGCATTGCACCCACTGATGAACTTTTTTTATTCTCTTCTATTTGCTTGGCTCCACCTCCAAGGCAGGAGATCTGTGATGTCTCTTCTCCAAGAGGGACAGCACCCGCCTGACCTGGACATGCAGGACGAGCAGGAAGGCAAAGCCATTGCCTCTATAAATTTTGAGCTGCAGCAAGAGGTAACTCCCATGAGAACTGTGACTTTTCTCAAAGGCTCTTGAGTGCTACACTCTCCCAGAGACATGGTTCTCTCTTGCACCCACCTATGCTTAAACTCTGATCTTCTAAGAAACCACTACACTGCAACAGCATGGAATCTCAATGCAGCTGGTTTTTCTCCTGCAGTTTCCTTCCATTTTGCAGATTCAAATCTTGCAAATGCAAGTAGATTGTGAATCTCACACATTAACAACACATCTTAGAAGCTAATTAAAACCATCTATGTTTTAAGAATACCTTTTTAATGTGTCAAATGTGCTGTCACTTCACGCAGAGATGTGCAAAGATGCTTTCCTAGTGGTAAATCTGACTCACTGTCTTGATAAGTAAGCAGCACTGTGAGTATATGTGATAGGCATATGCTGCATAAACACATCTCACAGAGATTTCAGCCCCCTTTAGATATGCTGAAAATGACAGCTCATCCATTCTTCTCCCCACCTCCTTCCACATTAAATTGTAGTTCCCTCACAAAGCAAGAGACAAATTTATAAACTTCCAATTTGGGGCAAAGACCAAGCTGCCACTTAATGTTAGAACTGAGCTCTGATTTAGAAATAAAAAGCTCTAAGGAATGACATTCTCCTTCAGGAACAGTTTACTGTTGCAGAAGACACTCACAGTCTTATATTTATAATTCATCCAAAACCAAAGTAAAATAGTGACCTATTTTTGGGTCACTAAAAGCAGAGCATAAAATTGTCTTTTTTGTTGCTTGCTTTCCACCTAATTTCATTCAAAAATATTACATATCTTCATATTGTTTAGAAGATTTATCCTTTCATTAACATGTTAAACTTGTTTTGTCTCTTGGCAATTTTATTCCAACTTGTCTTTGATGATTTCAATTAGTGATTTGTGATTTATAAAATCTATGTGAGGGTAGAATCCTTCCTCTGAAGAAAAAATGAGCAAGACATGAATTTTACTGCATCTCCCAATGATCAGCAAATAGTCAGGTGCATATATCTGTCAAAACAAAATAGTTACTAAAGAAGAAAGGCAAAAGTATGTATTTTTCTTCCTATTTCCTGTCAACCACACATTTCAAAAAAGTGATGACAGTCACTCTCTCTGATGCAACAGACAGTTTGACATATATTTCTTTAGTCCTTATTTCATCTGAGACCATTACTTCTTGTTCTAGAAAACAACCTCTGATTTCAGGAAGGACATTTTGATTACAAAGCACTGCTTAATAAAGGAAAAAACCTTTGATGAAAATGTTGAAGCTCTTTAATGGTAATGTCTGCACACAACCTTGGAGAGTTATTCTCCTTTTTCATTTGAGCCATGCTGATTATTTGACTGGCTGGTGATATTAATTCAGTGGTGACTCAGAAAAAGGAGAATATGACAAAGATCAGGGTAGAAGCCTGGCCTCTAGGGTCCTGCCATGAGGTCAAAAGATAACGACAGCCATGAAAAGCTACTGCAATCCCTTTCTTATTTAATTAAGCCAGAGATCTCAATCTTCTTACCTAGGCTCAAAGTTAAACCCATAATTTTTCCCCCTGTTGTCAGCTTTGTACTGCAGAGTTTTCTGTAGCAGAAATCCTGCACTGGCTACACAGTGCTTGTGACAGAGAACATCCCTGCTCCTCGAGGCAGACAGCACCAGGTGTAAGGAGCAGCTCCAGGAGACTTGGAGTTAATTAACTGTCCTGATGGGAAATCCCACATGCAGGATGTGGAAAGGGCTTACAAGAATTTACAATTACAGAACATGCTCCGCCTATTGGGATAGTTTTAGGATTACTGGGGTTTGGAAGTGTGTACTGGCTGAGCTGCTAAGCCCAGCTACAAGGAAAACTCAAAAGAGGCAGAAGCAGCAGTTGCATAAAATGTTTTTCTACTGAAAGGAATCAGATAAAACAATGCCTGAAAATGGGGGCAGAGCTGCTTGCAAGAGTCAGACAAATGTGCAACATACTCCACATGCCCCAAACACTGGAAGACTCCCCCTGTGGAGCCCTTGTCTTTTAGCTTATTGGTCTATAGGTACAGCACCTTACTTATTTTTTGTTGTTGTTGTTGTTTTGTTTGCTTGTTTGTTTTCTTTATTGTATTTCTTTCCCTGCCACAGTACAGATGCCCTTATTAGCTCATAAACTCTTTACCCAGTGGCTGCAAGTCCTGAAAGGCAAGACTTGACTGCCAAGTCAGACAGGTAAGAAAGACCCACCCAGAAATGAAGCATTTCACTGGACCTGGACATAACGGGCGCATTTAGGGACAGGAATTCGCCTGAAAAATGAAGATGAAAAGACTAAGGTGCCATAGAAAGGATGGAAACCAGCCACCAAATAGGGCTATCACCTCTGAAAAGTCTTTCGTGATTTAGAACACGTTCTCCAGAACAGATGTTAGGATGGAGATTGCTCTGAATGATACAATCAATGAATAAGTGATAAAACGTTTCTCGTTTGTGGCAGTGATCTGAAATAATAACAAAGAGATAGTGATTTTAGTCTGAGTTTTGCTTATGTCATTAAAATTTAAACATGATTAAAATGAGCCAGTCTGGTTTTATAACCTGTCAGTATGACAAAGGGACTTTGACACATTTGTCTTCTGGCATATTATGGGGATTTACATTTTGCACCATACAATTATATCGGTATTAAAATGACTGAGCACACTGAACATGAAAAGAGTGATTCATAATAATGGCATTAAAAGTAATAAAGAGTTAAGGACACTGGGAAGGAAATTAAGCAGGAAGGTAAAAGAGGTTTTATATAAAGCAGAGTAGAAAGGAAAGACATATCTCCTCGCTCTTACCTCTATTATTAGTCTAAATAAAAAAGAATGTAAATGGAAAGAGTTTCTGCCTAAAGAATCAATACAGAAAGAAAAAAGCCTCCTAGAAATAGTTTTCAATCCCTTAATCTCATTTTGCACTAAACACTGCATCCTGGGGTTGATGTACATTGGAGTTTGAATTCCACGTATGCCCATAATTTCTCCTATGAGTTTGGCTTTCTGAAGGGACTTTGATCTTGAAGTCAATAGAGAAAATAGGGGTGTATAAGTAATTATTTTCATCTTCTGCAAGTGTTTTTGTCTTACTAGGGCACTTTTGACTCCAAACAAATGAAAAAAAAAATCTCAGAAGAATTTAATGAAATTAATTTAAATAGAAATTATAAGTTCAATCAAAACAAGTGGTAGTTAATAATAATGGCCTCATTTATTTCAGGCATTATGTTGTTGATTTTTTGTTTTGCTATAGATAACCATTAGGCAAAATACTGTTTTTAACATCAAAATATCATATCTCTAAAATCAGTATTTTCTTTTTAAAATGTCAAAGGTTTGTTGGGGTTTTTTTCAGACTTTGGAAAATTAAGGATTGAGTGTAAGAATCTCCCAAACATTTTTATTTGATTCCGTAACAGAAACAATTTCCTGCAAAAATGTATTGGTTGTATGGAGGTTTTTTGTTTTCCTTTGTTAATACAAAATATTTCTTTTTTAATTAAGAATAGTTTGGTTTGTGAAACAACAGAGTACAGAAAAAACTGTACCAGGAGCTGAGCATGTTCCTATACAATGCTGTTATTGAGTCAAATACTACCAAAACCAGAGCTTTGGTTCACATTTTGGCAAACCACTAGAGCTGCAACAACCAATACTTGTTGTGAATCTGTCCACCTAATCACCAACCTCAGCAAAAAATTAATGCTATCAGATTTTGCCTATTAAAACCTGTAGTGACATTAAATCTTTAGTTTTGTCATGCCTCTGTAAGATAACAACTTAAATGTTTGTGTTTCTTTGTGTTGACATTGAGCTTACTCCTAAAACAACTGTATGTTTTATTAAGAAGTAAAGCCAAAGCCAACACAGCTAGAAGTTAAATAAAATCATAAGTATTTCTAATAACATTTGCATGGCATTTTAAATTTAAAGTCGATGGTTTATGATTTTTCTTTTTATAAACTCAGTAGTTGAAGATAACCAACTGGATGTAATCTGAAGAAGAGTCCATTGGTCAGGAAATCACAGAGCCAGCACACTCTCAGAGACACATGTTTCATAAAACACAACAAAGTGAAGGGAGCTATAAATAAGAAAATAAAGCTATAGTCTGCAGTTAAAATCCTTGCTGCTTGCAGTACATCATTCTGCTCCTAAGTGTCTGTTGCTGGGCTAGAGTTTCTAAAATTAACATTGCAATAGCCTACACAGGCCCCAAAACACACACAAGAAAACACTGCTGAACTGGTTATTATAAGTGCTAACATATGTTTGTTATTTTCCCAACGTGTTTCTGTCCCTTGAAAATATTTATCAGGACAAAATTTTGAATTGGCTCTTTGAACATTCAATATACAAATGTAAAGACAGAAGTGTGTGCAGTTTTTAGTGAAAACTGAAGTATACTGATGAATTTTAACAGTTTCATAGTATTTATAGACATCATTTTTACACTTGCTAGGGTCAGCATCATTTAAAAATTAAAAGAGATTAATGCCCATGCATCTGATAAGAATATTAGGAAAGCTTAATTGGTTTATAACCCTATGAATTTAGAAGTGAAAAAATGAAATCCCATTTTTTACTGAACACAGAAATTAAAAAGAAAATGTTGATATAATATATAAAAAGCCTTAGTGGTGTATATACATACAAATAAATATATAAAGCTTCAGTATTATGTCTACAAAAAATATATAGATAAAGATTCAGTGTTTGATGCACTCATGGCTGTCCACTAAATGCTACCTTTCTGTATGGCAACTCTATATCCACGTAAATATGTGAGGAGGGTAAGGTTTGGTCCCTGGCTGATTGGGAAAGGATAAGTGGCTTCCATTGGAAACAAACCATGGAATAGCAGGCAATATGACCAAGAAACAGGACAACCACCTCTCAGAGCACAGCAAGCAGCAGCAGGATCCATGGTCTTCCCTGTTAGAAGCCTTTCATGGAGCTCTCTCCACTCACACTTTGTCGCTCCACACCAGACATCTGAGGGACATCAGGAATTTTAGCGAGCACAGCTAAAACTCCTTGGGAACGACACAAACAGAAGCCAGCCCGATGTCTGCTGGCTCTGATCTGTCCAGCAAGTTTTGGAAAACATGCCACACTCAGCTGTTACAATGGAGAGAAGGAAACTGGCTTGGAACAAAGTGGCGCTGAACTTTCATTTTCATGGCAACCCACACAGGAGGGATCCCGACTATGCTCCTTCCCTGTGAAGTCCATGTGCACTCCTCTCAAATGACAGCTGAGCCAACAGATATGGAATTACTTGGCTGAGCTATTCCTGTAGCTTTAGACTATTTTCCTCGGCACCTTTTTGTACTGGCTTTTAAATAAGAGATTGCGCCGCAGCAGAGTATTCGGGAATGCACACATTTGTTTCACAGACACAGTAAAAAGGCCGGTTAAGCCATATTTCACTCATTCTATTCTGCATATACACACAGAAACAAAAGAATACTTTTCACCTGATCACCTGAGCATATTCAGACTCATCTACATATTGAAGAACATTAAAAAATTAAAAGAGTCAACACGCTCAGTTTAAATTAAAAAAAAAAAAACAAAAAAAACAAAAAAAAGTTTTGAGTAGGAATTGCTGGATTTGCAATGAAAACACATTGCAATGAAGGGAGCTTGTAGCCCTGGAAAAATACAGTATGTGAAAGAATCAATAATTATTAGCATACCCTAAACAAATTTGTCAACTTATCACAGAAATGAAATTTCATAGGACAAAGTAATCACCTACATTTCTTGTTTCTGGTGGAAATGGTAAAAAATATACTTAATATACTTCCATCAAAAGTACTCAGCTCAGAGTATGTCATACTTCCATCACTTTTTAATCTGTAAGTTCATTATATGTTGAAGTGCTATACCTTAACTGGATTTTTTTTTTTGAGATGTTTGTGCTGACTATTGCTCTAATCTTACAAGAGAGATGTAACCCTGACTGCATAATACAACTCTTTTGGGCTGCATTTGGTAGAATCCAGCCATAACATGGGGTGGGGAGTCTGATGCAAAGACCAGACCAGACACACAGTTTGGCTCACTCACCACTCTCTGCATGCCAGAAGACTTAAAAGAGTAAAAGCAGATGTGAGAGCACCTTAAGGAAAAAGAAAAATGCAATAGCTGTGCTTAAAGCAAGTTCTATATATTTCACCTTACGTACAAAACAAGAGCAGCTGGCAGGCCACAGTCTGGAATCAAAGCTATCTGCTTGTAGTTTGCTCAGTATTTTCTGGGCAGTTCTCAGTGCCTGCGTACTGGCATGCATTAGGACATCTTATTTTATCCAATATCTGAGACACTGCTCTTTCAGAGATAACATTTGACTTGTTGTGACCTTCCCAAAGCATAATAGCACTCCTTCTTTTCTTGTTGGAAGCATCAGATTGAATGTTAGATTGCAGTTGCATACCTCCTGGCACCCCAGTAACTACAAAACCCCTTGTACTAGTCCTGTGCAATGCCTTCTATCACAACCTCCTGGCTCTTCCTGGGCTATGACTGATCTTATTCTGCCTTTTAACAAGCTACTCTCTTTACATGACTTTCGGAATATTTAGAAGCCTCTTCAACCAGGAGATGTTATAGCCTCCAGGAAAAGAGTGTAGCTCTTTCAGACCTGTCTCTGGGTGCCTTCCAGAGCTCTGAGGCAGATATGCTTCCCTCCCTGACACTTCAGGGCTGTCTTCTGCTCCATTCAGTCAGCAGATGTAACACGTCTTCATACTATTTCCAAAGCCCTCACACTTCCCAAGCCACATCTCAAACCCTGTTCACTGCTGAAAGAAATCAAATACTGACACCTCATAATTTGCTCATTATTTCATGGACATGTTTATGAGGAAGATGCAGCTAAGAAGCCATAGAGAACATTAGCTTTTGAGCACTCCTGAATTAGTTTGGGTCTTCCCATTTTTCCAGAAACCTTACAAATTCAGCTGAAAAAGCAGAAGCTGCTACCCAGCTAACAGGAAATGTTGTAGTTGCTGGGAGATGAATTTTCTGGAAGCCAGAAAAGACATTATTATCATTAGGAAAATGGGCACTTATCCTCCCCACAGGAGTTCTAACTGTGGCTATGGTCCAGTTTATAAGAGCCATGCTGAGCGTGATAAAAACGTGTAAATGAAAGGATGGAAAGCAGATCTCGGGTTTTATTACTACAAAATCAAGGATCATAAAGAGACCTCTCAAACTGGAAACTTCAAACTGGAAGGTACTTTTTTTTTGTCTACAGAACTACCTTATAAGGGAATTAGCAAAACCATCTCTATTTTGCACAGTAGTTTTTGTGTAACCTATTTAATATGGAAAAGCACGAGGATGCAGATCACTTTTGACCTTGTTGAGTACATAAGAAATTAATAACTCTATGGTAACTTTGCTATTTCATATTTTACAAATATTCACAAGTCTGGGAAGACTAAGCTTTTTGCTCTATTATATTTATTTTCATACATAATACAGAAACACCCAGAGGCTCTCTATAGAAGCCTATATATATATATATATATATAAAATAAAGCCCTGATCCTGAAAAACTTACAGTCTAATATGAGCAATCTAGATAAACACCATGAGAAGACAGATAATACCATGCTGCAGATGGGAGAAATGATGGGTGGAAGCACAGAGGAAGCTGCACTGCTCAACAGCTGAGTAATTTCCTTTGTGGCCCATCTGTGCCATCCCAGTTCTGGTCAAGCCTAACCACAAAGAGCATCCTGGGACACTGGGGTATGCCAGAATATGGGACTGCTGGCATTTCAGATCAGCACTGCTGGCAGGAAGCTCCCTGTGGAGAGACAAATTGAAACCCAGCACTTTCCCTGGCCAGACAGTGGCTAATGCCATGGCTGCTCCAGGGAGTCTGATGGACTTTCTTGGGAGAAGCTGAACACCTGGAGGAAGTGGTTACTCACAGCTGCTGCCCCACTCCTGTTTTCAAGAACGAGGTGATTGATTATGCTCCCCTCAGAAAATGATGCCTGGGAGCCAAACCCTCCCTTTTCTGCAAGTACAGGTTTTCTGCACAAGCAACTAACTGAACTCAGAGATCATAACCTGCAGCTGGGAAAAAGAAGGGACTGATTTCCATCACCCCAGTGAAGAGACTTCATTGTAGAGAAAACATTTTGACCAGTGAAAGGGGGCATAAGGGCAAACATAAATCTGTAATTCAAGGTTTAGTCTCACGTCTGGGAAGATCTTGTTTTTTTATTCAATGTCATTCTGTGAGTGTTTCATGTGAAAAGCAAAGGCAGAAGCTGGGGATCTGTGCTTCCAGCTTTGTCCCAGCTGTACAACACAGTGCTCAAACCAGGCCATTCTATTGTGACTTTGAAAGTCATCAGTTCAAATCTCTCAGGACCTGACAGCTTTATACAAAGAGTGTTTGCCAAGGTATACAGGCAGGGGAAGATGTAGGCTCAAGCAGATACACTACAAATATATTAAATTTCTAAATCTGAGAAGCTGTATCAATATCCACTACCCGTAAAAGCCCTGACACTTCCCTGTCAGGCAATGGCTGAATGCAAGTTTTCAGAGCTGCAATTCAGTGCCTTCTCCCCAGTGACATGTCCAAGGTCTCCCAAGACACAACCTTCTGCCTAAATCCTGCCTTTTCACTTATTTCACTAATTCTCCTTCCTTAAAAAGCTGGAAATCAGCTTACTGATTTAAAACAAACACCAGAAACCCTCCATCAGGTGTGTAAACTGATGGGTTAATTTTCAAACAGCCACAATAACCACAGGGGTTCCATGGACCTGCTCAAGCCCCTCTCTGGTTGACTCTTCTGAGGAAGCTGTCAGTGGGGCTGGAGCAGGATTTGGACGCTGTGAATGTGCATGCACATTGCCCCTTGCCCTAGAGGAGGCTCTGAGGGACAGCCAAGGGGGCAGGGGAAGGAGCAGAGGGGCTGGCTGGCCCTTGCTGCCAGGCACTCACTCCCCAAGACACCATTGGTGTCAGGGCTTGGGGCTCCTGCCACCAGAGTCCCAGCAATGAGGACAGGAAAGAGGATTCACCACAGGAGACACAGGGCCATGGTAGCTGGGAGAGAGGCTCAGGGGTGACAGGCACAGGACAGCTGCCAAGGGCAGGGCATCCACCTTGCGCAGATAGATGACAGCACTCATGGCACCAAAGCCCATGGGTTTGGGAACAGAGATAAACCAAGTGCCAAGCCTGTTGTCTTGAGAATGTGGTAGAAAAATTCATTTCTGATCTTCTGCCACCCACAGGATATGCTTAGGAAAAAAGTCAGCTTCTACCAGATTACAGTTCTTCGAAACAGTGAATTAAACTTGTCCAAGCAGAGACCCTGAATTTCACAGCCCTTGATTTTTCTAAACGGCATATGCTGCTAAAAGAGAAACCAAATGAGCAAGCACAAAATGCCTGACTTTGTACAGTGCATTGTAGATATTTTCTAGCATATGCTATTGTTGTGACACTGTGCCTTGTTGTGCCAGACATCAGCCAGGTCACAGCAGGCAAGGAGAGAAGTCTGAGAGGAGCCTGCTCACAGAGTCCTTAGGGGCACAGTGAAACACAAACTTTCCAAGCAGCAGGGAACACTCCTCATCTTTGGGCTAAACAAGGCTGGAAAGCTGATTTTTTCCTAATTTTGTCAGTATAGGCAGTGCTAAGTATCATGAGACCCTGGAGCTGAGAGAGCAGGGCTTAAAGAAGTTTGTATAACTTCACAGAGTGATTATTTCCTTCAGTAATGAAACTGTAATTTTTACACATAAACAACTATTACCTTAACCTACAATTTTCCTTCTCTGAAAACAATGCAAACTTATACAAAAATCACCTCAATCATAAAGAAAGAAAATAAATTTTTAAAACCTTAAAGTGTATTGCACTTACACTAGATGGAAAATTAGGCCTTCTGTCATTTTCTCCCTATTTTTGACAACTGGAAGCTTATTTGTCTATCTTTAAAGACTGTTCTATGCTCTGATAAATATTTCACTATCAGACATCAAATGAAACTTAATTTTCTCCTCTATTAAATGTACTTAGTATAAATGCAGATTCAATATTTTTGTGTGTGTGTAAAATTTTAATTGCTCTAATATTTATGCAAGGTCAAATTCAAGTGGCACATGTTGAAAAACGTTATGGATTATTATGACAGCCTGTAACAACAGAGATGGAACTGGTTTAAATTTTTTTTTTTTAATGCCACTGCTTCAGCTAGACAGCTAATTATTCTTCAAGTATGTCAATTTATCCTAATTCCCCGCCACCACAGATGAGCACCAATGAGGATTTGCCAAAGAACTGCTGGAGTGTTTGTGCCAATTTTCATCTACAACAGCCTCACACAGAGAGCAGCACCCAACAATGGTCAAGTGATTATCTAGATATAAGGAGATATTATTTCCCTGCTGTTGGCATTGCTACAACAAATCAAATTGCTAGAATGGTGCAAATTTTCATAGCCATACTTCTAAAAATAATGCCAAACATATAAGAAACAGAGTTAAGGTAAGAAATTACTAAAGGCATCTGCAGGAACAACATCTTCAAATGTGCAGAAGAGGCATGTGATTATATTTGGTAATTGCCTTACAGCCTGCTTAAATTACTGGCTATTTACAAATTACCTCATCATTTTTCTTACATACAAAGGAGGGCTGTTGCAGTTTTTTCTAAACAAGAGAATAACCCTCCATTTAGCTTTTCAAGAAATGGAAATTGACACTCCTGATCCTTTCTTGACGCTTTTGGAAAGTGTTTTTTGTTAGGCACCTTCTGATAGAAACCCCTGTCATACACTTGAGTCATTGTACCTCATAAGGATGAGATAAACAGCTCTTTTGAAAGAATTAGTAATTTCTGAACTAGTCTCCTAAACAATTCAGTCAAATAGATTTCTAAGAGGCAAATCAAACTAAGAGAAAGAAATTAATATAAAAATCTGAGATTTTGTTTGTTCTTCCTAAAAGGACAGAAAAAAAAAAAAACCCGCCAGAAAACCCCAAACAAACCAAAACCCAAACCAAACAAACACAAAAATCCCCCAAAACCAAAACAAAATGAAACATTCCTAGCCCACAGACTCATTTATAAGTAGAAAGAGCTCTTATTAATGTTTGTACAGTTTGTGTGATGCATCTGTTTGTCACGTTGCCTGCTTGCCAGAAAGATATCTAGGTGTGCTCACATTGTCTCATTTCTTCCCCAGAAATGATTACCTTCCATTGCCTCCCCCTTTCTATAGCTTTCACATAGTCACATGAAGAATCTGAAACAAAGAACTGAGGTTTAGCTTGCTTTCTTTCACCCTTCTCTATAAGGCAAGAATAAAAGCAGGATTTTAAGCTATGAGGATTTGAAATGGGGAAGAAATCATTGCTTACATCCTAAGGTGCTAGCTGAGAAGATGAAATTGACAGCAAACACCATATGAAATGTACATGTGCCCACTCCCATAGTAGAGGAAAAAAAAAAAGAAAAGATTACAACAGTTTATTTCTGTCATAACATACAAGCTGTTAGCAAATTCAGACAATTCTTCCTGTTCAGTATCTCCAAGTCCAACCGTTTTTCTCACCACCCCTAGTGCTAAACCCTGTCATCTCACACACCAAATGTGGTACCCTGCTGGTCCCTTGGCTTCTCACAGCTACACCTTCCTCTCCTTCTGGTTTGCTGACATATGAAATGCCTTGCTGTCAGAATAACTTTCCTCACTTGTTGTTGATTTTACTCCCTTTTCCAAAGCCCTTCACTTCATACCCCAGCGCCTTCCACGTCAAAGGTTTTAATTTTAGCAACTGCATTGTTTTTCAGATTAGGCTGCACACACCTGAAATAGTAACTCTGCCACTGGCACCAGGAAAACACCATCCCTGTGAGCACCAATAGCAACTCCTCATAATAAACAAGGTCTGTGCAGACTGTGGAGGCTGACACAGACTGCAGAACAGAGAATTCTGAGGAGGCACCACAGAGACAACTGTAGGCAAAAGGCTGCAAAAAGATGCACACGTGCAGAACAGCTCCCTGAAATAAAGAGCTGGCGCATTTGCCAAAACAGGGACTCCTCTTGTGCTAATATTGTGCATGTGATCCTTGATGCAAATATTTAAAGACAGATAGTTTGAAATCAAATTACTCATTTGGGAGGAAGAGACGTTTTCTCCAAAAGCAGACTGTGCTTGATTACAATATTAGGAAGAACACAATAGACCCTCTCTCATTTTTACAAATTCAGCTTGCTTAGAAAGAGGTGTATTTTTATTTGACACAGATAAAAATAATGACTTCAAATACATGACATTATCTTTCATCTTCTGTAAGGGATGTCCTACACCCTTTGGCAAATATTGGTGACATTGGTAAAAGAAGACTGAGTAGCTTAAATCCTATTTCTCAAAGGTTAAAAGGTGGATTATCAGAAATTTTTATACTCAGAATATCTCTGTCCCATAAAGTAGAAAGTGATGCTAGAATTTTCAGTGAATTTGTGCAGAAAAATGTAACTCCTCCAAGAAAGGCCATAAGCCTATTGCTATTTACTGGTATTACTGATGATCCTTTAAACACACTTGTGAATTATTCCAAAAACATGAAGGAATTATGCATGCATTTTTTAGCCACTGCAATAAAGCATATGGGACTCAGGGCATTGTGGGAGAAGCAACAGAAACCATGAGTTTTGCTGGCATCTCATAAGGAGAGGAGAGCACTTTGCCACACGGGCTGTTGGTCTGGCCTAAACTGGATGTCAAGTATTTCTCCCAAAACACATCACATCTGCTTTCAGTCATGAAAAGGAGGAATTTAGGGTAAAGAACATTATTACTCTCAGACATTTTAGTATGTCGTTGAAAAACTACTGCTGATTTCCAAAGCTGAATGAAAAATACTTTTGCAACGTATAAAAAACTCTGGACTGAATATATGTAGGCTTGTATGCAGAAAGGCTTCATTTCCTCTTTAGACTTCCAGGCCTGGATTTGGTCACTTTTCTTTGGGATGTTTTGGAAACAGCATTGGAAATGTCCTTTCTATTTTGTACATCTGAGCACAGCTCTCCTGATTGGAGTTCTCTCTTCCCAAGCAGTGTGTGGGAAGTCCACACGTGATTCCCAACCAGCTGAACACAGCCCCAGCACTTTGCACGCTGCATCCTTACAGTGTAGGGGATGCTTTCCTTCCCATGGGAGTGGAGGAGGTGGATTTTTCATTTATTGAGCGTGAAGAAAAAGAGGAAGAAGCCAGAACATCCGATGATGTGTTGTGTGAGGCTGCAGTTTCAGACTTGGAACTCACTCTGCTCTCTCTCACCGCCACCATCTGCTCTTCCAGCCTCCCCATCTGCCTCCCCCGCCACTGCTGAGCACTCTCGTGACATTCTGCAAGCACTCAGCATTCCCTGCTCTCTGCTTCTCCCACCTCTGCACCAGAGAGAGTTTTCCAAGGCTCCTTCCAGTGTCTCTTGGTCATTGTTGTTGAACTGGACTTCTCCAAAGCACCACCATCCATCCAAACTCCTTCCACTGTCCCCGGGAACACTGGAACTCCAGCTGTCCTACCACAGCCACTCAGCTCTTCCTCAAGCTAGAACTTCTGCAGAATCTCAGCATGTCTGTCATCATTATTCAGCCTGGGTGATTTTCTAGCCTCCCGTTGACTTATTTCATAGGTTTAGAGACCTACTGGTCCTTTGGGCTGTTTCTAATCCTCCTTTGTATTTTTTTTTTATTTTCAGCCTTGAGAAGGGTCACTCCCTGACCCTTATCACCCTGCTAGCTAGAACAGGTTTGCCTACACAACAGACAGGAGTGTAAGACTTCATTTTTATTTTAATTTTTCAATTCAAATTAGGCCACAACTTTGTTTTCCAAAACCTTTCCCCCCCTCAATTTATAATCAAGTTTAAATATTATTTTTAAGTCAACAGGGATACTGCAAATAGTTTATTTATGCTATTACTTGAAAAACAATCATAGAACAATTTTGGTTGGAAAAGACTTTTAAGATGATGAAGTCCAACCCAATAACATTATAGTACTAGTAGTGTTTTCTGTGAGCTGCAAAACCATGAATGCTGCAACATCACAAATGTGAATGGGTCTCAGTAACATCACAAGGATAGATATTAGATTAAAATTTATGCCATATTTTAACTCTCCTCATATCAGTACATTGTTCACAAGACTTTCACTGGATAAAATACACACAGAGAAAGCTGTCACTGTCAACCATTTATCTTGAAGCCTTTTAGTTTTCTCCCCAAAATGCCTTATTTTCTTAAGAATAAGCTGCTGATTTACATTTCTGTGAATAGCTTATTTCAAGGTCTCTTAGTGCTATTTGTGTTACTGGGATGCACCAGCTTTGATTTTACTATTAAATCAGACAGAATATCTCAGTTATGGGGGTCTAAGAAGAAAGGGCACTTAGAGAATACAGAAAGTGAGAAATAGCAAAGCCTGGCTTCTCTTAGCATAATTCACATTGGCCACTGTGTTTTGGGACAGAATTGTCCTGAAAACCAGGGGGCAGCTCCTATGGAAGTGCTCCTGGATCAAGTATAGTTGGGAGGGCAGCCCATGGTGCCATCCACTTTTGCATTAATGCTAGAAAACCTCTACAGCTCAGAGACAATGAGATGCTGTGACATTTGTGGCAAGTTTTCATTTGGGATTTAAACTGTCCTGGAAACTCAGAACAGAGACACTCAAAACTGTAAACAAGGATTGCAACTAAGGGAGTCAGAGAGGTGATGAGACACTCATAGCAGGGACATGATTTCATCATGAGCTCAAACATCTCAGCAATTGATTTAAGGATTAATATTAATTTATAAAATTACAAAGCACAGATTATTTAAAGGCTACATCTTTTTACTTCTAAATTTCCTCTCACCACCATTAACTTCTGATCCCTAGGCATAAAACTGACCTACTGGAGCAATTTCTCTCCAAGTTCCTAACATCTGAAAATTTATCTCTGTGAGGTGGGGCAGCAAGAGGCTTAGTCAGCTCTTGGATTTCATTAAGGGCTGGTCTCCACCACAGTAAACAGGGCACTGCAGTCAGCGAGGCCTCAATCCTGCCTTAAACAAGCTGGTTTGGAAACAAAACTGAGCCATGACATAAAACAGCTTGAAACAACTGGGACCCTTTGCATTTTACAGCTTGTACATTGTGGCAGCAGCAGAATTCTGAGTGACCAAGGCAGCTGGTCAGTGCCTAACAGGGACATGCAGCCACAGACTGCTGCTCAATGGCTCCTTGGAGCTCTGTCCTGATGGATGCACTCACCTTCTACATCCTCTGCCTACACCGAGGTGATTTCTGCCCGAGGAACACACCTTACTTCTGAACCAGACTGATAGAACTGATGTTTTTGACATGTTTGGCTCTAACATATTCAGGACAATACTTTCTTCCAGTAAAATGATAACTGATGTAAAGCTTTGGAGCTATGTGTTGGCAGTAATTACTAGTGTTTTGACTGCATGGATTTCGGGGGAAAAAAAGGCAAAAAAAAAAAAAAAAAAAAAAGAAGCGTAAGAAACAATAAAACTATGAAAGAGACCTGATTTTCTATTCATGAAATTTAGATTTTTTGTATGGCTAGAATGCTTAAAGCTTCCTAGAAACCAGAGGAAGTGGTTTAAGAACTCTGAGCAGCAACAAATTGTTTATTCCCTTGCAAGTCAGACTGCTGGAGAACATGTTTAACTTACGTCATTCCCAGAGTTATCCTTTGCATCAAAGAGATGATTATTTATGCAACAAGACATAACTGGGGAAACAGTTTTTCTGAGATAATCACACCCCTGGGACACTGCATGGCTCAGGGTTCATTACTGTTGAGAGGAAAAGCGTGTTTTGTTCTGGAGTTTTTAATTCCAGCCTGCAGTTTCAGCCAAGCAGCCTGTTTCAGGTGGATTCAAGTGTCCCTTCAGGAAGCTCACCTCGCCTGCCAATCACACTATCTCACCCAACCTAAATAAAACTCTTAACCCCTTCTTTACCACAAAGGGGTTGCCAAAAGGTAATACCTTTTGAAAAGGAGTTTGTTGTTTTAGTTTTAATGACAGGAGATGAGCAGAAGATACCCAAAGGGTATGCTGGTGTTAGTACAGAAGAAATTTGTCTGCAGGAAGTGCAAACTCAATACTGAATTAACAATGTGACAAGTTTGCATATGTAACTCAATTGTTTAATAAAATGAACACTGATAAGTACCAGTAGTTAAAGCCAATCACCTGAATTACAAAATGAATTATGCACACCTTCTTAGGAACAAAGCACTTTTATAACTTGAAGGTACCCCTTGAACACCCAGTGTGAAACAGCCATTTCCAGCACACAGCCTCCTCCAGGCTGCAAGCAGAGGATGCCACTTAATGCTCAATGGAAGTGAAATGCAATGAGAAACTCACATGGAAAACTTTTTATGCCCTACTGTGTAGTCTTAGGAGTAAGATGACAGAGGCCTGTTTAACTAATCCTCTTGAGAAACAGCTCCACTGACTGATGGTTTTGATAAGCTGGATCTCTTGCAGTTTGAAGCATGAATCAAAATCAACAAAGAAAATAAATGTTAAGAACCTAATGCAATACTTCAGACAGAAAGAAAATGTAACTTTCTCCCCTATTTGTTGAAATAGAAAGTGAAATAAATCTTATCAGCTGTCTACATGGATGCTCGTTCTACCCAGAGGTAACAGATGAGAGTTCTCTATGGAAGTGACATCTAATGACTATGCACACACTTATCTTTCTCCCAGTGGGATAATTGCTTCTACTCCAGACTCTCCACACTTTCTCCTTTTTGTATTTTACAGACACAGCTTCCATCTGCCCCATAACCCAAATTTCATTTAAAGCATACAGAGTGACTAGGAATTTCACTTTTCTCCTCTTCCTGAAGAAACCGTTTGAAGCCATCACCTCTCTGGTCTGTCTGCTTCTGCAGTATGCTTGGCCATTGGCCTAGGGCAGCATTTTGCTTTCATAAATATTCTTATGTTTTAGATATGCAGAGCTTCTTTTAGTTTAATTTTTTTTAAAGTTAAGCTACTCATTCAATAACTTTGTGCTTTCATTTCTCTCTTCTTCTCTTACCTGTTTCCAGCTCACCAATTTAGCTCTGGAAGAGGATTTCTTTCTTTTTAATTTTTTTTTCACCTGTGCCACAAAGCAATTATCATCTCTCAAATACAAGATTTGAAGGCATCTTGTAACACCCACTATGATGAATTTTATTCAAAAGTAAGTTATTAAAAAGAAGATATAATTTCTGCATGTTATATCTCTGGGTTAGTCAATTTTAAGCCTCTATATTCTTTTGCTACCATAATTAACATACTCCTTCAAAGACACAAAAGGACAAATGATCCATGGAAGCCAGAACGGAGCATGAGAATTCCAGTAAGATATTTTATCTCTTGGAGTCCAAGTGTATTAATTCTAGTACTAAAGAAACTGTCTGTTCTTAAAATAATTGCCAAAGATAGAACAACAGAATGAATATCCTTAACAGCAACATGCTGTGCTCTCCATGCCTCCAGAAGCAGATTCATTTATTGCATCAATTAATGTATTTGTTGCCTTTGAAATATGCTGAGGTCTATGGGACAAGCTATTCAACTTTGCACTAGTTCACTATCAAATTCCCTCCTCAGATTATTAAAATACTTTGTACCCTTTAACCACCAGTTTTTTAAAAATTATTTTCCTGCTGCTTATCAAGGCAAGAGGAACAGAACTAACATCTGGTAGAAATCAGGAAAAATGTTGGTCTTGTGGCACAAAAACCATCCTCTTTATGAATCGTCAAAAAAATTTAAAAATGGTCTACAGTCTTTTCTGGAGTCAAAACAAGATTACTCAGCTTCTGCATCCCAGCCCCTCAAATGGCAAGTAGCTGGATTTAACAGCCAATCCAAATGCTTTCAAATTGTCTTATACAGCTACAGTTTTTCACAATACAAGGAAATAAAAAGGCAATACAGAGGAATTGTTCCAAGTAAATTATTTATCAACCTATTTCCAAAGGAGTTACAGACTTCAGGAGAGCTGGCCCTTCTCACTGGAAAAAAAAAACCAAAACAAAACAACACATACACAACATGTCCAAAGGGAAGACAATCTTATTGCTATTAGCATTAGACTTCAAGCTCTTGAGCAGGAAGAATCTATTTCATTTTATGGGTTTATAAAGCAGAGCACAGAGGGGTCCAGTGTAGAAATCTTGCCTGTGTTTCTCTTTCCATAGTTGTGCATATGTTGTGTCTCTTTTTACTGAGTGTTAAAAACAGGTTGTTTATAATTAAGACAATGCTGGCAGTTTATAAGAAGTTATGAAAATGTGAAAAAAACCCATCAATAATTGATTTGGAGAATGCTTCCAGATAGAAATAAAATCAGGAGAATAAACATTGAGTGCATCTCTCTAGGCCTTTGAATGAGCGATATAAAAACATGTCTGGTTTAGCAGCCTGTACTGCTTGCTGTCATCTGATTTTAAACATATTCTCCCTGTTGCCCTACTGAGTAATCAATAAATTCATTTTCTTCATCAGTGGTTGGTTTTCTCTTTTTCCCAGCTGTCATAGCACAAGAACTCCTCTAAGCAGGACTACTTGGTTATTAGATTTCACCCAACTGAGCCACATAATGCTTTTTTACAGATTGGCAATCAAGGAAATTCTCTTTATATGTAGATAATTTTGAACAAATAAAGTTGACAGAAAGCAGGTACTTGTGCTTCTATTTTCTTCTCTCATTTAAAAAGAAATAGTATGTACTAAGTTAATCTATTACTTCAAGGGTTCTAAAATTTAGTCTATCTGATGGTATAACAACTAGCAGTTAGTCTCCAAAGCCAAGTACAACAAAAGATTTTGGTGACTGATAACACTTTTAAAGAAATTAGCTTAAATCTGCAGAAGCCAAAGCACAGAAACAGGGGGTTTACTTCACAGTTCCTGTCAAGTGCACATGTGAGTTACCTCAGATGGTCACTACTTAAGGATGGGCAGATTTGATTATAAAGGAAAAAGACCCAAGAACTTTCTCCTTCCAAACAGCAGGAATGCAGCCTCACCAGATTTTTGAGCCTAACCAAACAACTGCACAGAGCTCCTGGTACTGGCATGAGAGCAAAAAAGATCCTGTTGTAAAGCAGGAGAAAATGCACCACTGAGCTGCATATATTAACAGTGTGGTCACCAAGGCAGCTGGATCCATGACAGGCTTAAAAACATGTAAATTACCTCCAGATGAAAATACAAACACAAAAAATTATATTCACATTTCTATCTTTCAGAAGGAAAAATATTTGAATCTAACTCCTAATTCTTGGGGTAAAATTAATTGTAGCAAGCCAAAATCTCTTTTTCTGGGTCAGCAAACCTACTTGTAGCATTATAAAATTCTTAACCTGAGTTGGAGTTGTTGGGCTTTTCTATTTTTTTGAATTATATTTTTGGTAGTAATAAAAAGAAACCCATTGGAACTCATTTTCAAGGCAAAGTCAGAGATTGGAGCAACTACATACTCTTCTGGGATTTGTGGTTTTAATTAGGCTTAAAAATTCTGAAATTAAATTCTCAGTTATTTCTTTTTTGAGGAATGTTTATCATATAGAAACACAGATATTAGACATAGATATGGTTGAAAGAGCTGTCACATAGAAGCCCTGCTGTTTCTGTAAGTTATAGACTGGCACAGCCACACTGGCCAAGCCCTGAAATGTTCAGTTCTTGTCTCTGTGCAGGAAAATTCTTTCTAAAATAAATGAGAATTTATTTCTACGTGTTTACTAGAAAATACCACCTGTTCATATTTGACATTGCTTCCTGCTTTCCTATTAAGAGGAATAAACAAATAACTTTATATAAATCTTTCCTGTACAACTCTTAGCTAGTAAATTGAAGTTACTCACTGGTTCTGTTGATGGGAGCAGGAGTAAACAGACTCTATAACATTTCAACAGCATATTTAAGTAATTAGCTGCAATGAATCCATTCAATAATACCCTAAAAATACAAGATTTAAGTAGTAGAAATGTGTCATATTAAACTGGGCTGTTTTCAGTGAACATGTATTTAACAAAAGAGAACATATTGATTTGGTATGCCTCTCAAGTTAGGGCAGATAACACGAACAATTTGTTTAATTGCTAAACTAACAGTAAAGCCTGCAGTGTGCGGGACAACTGCTTGATCATCTGGGAGTCATTGCTGTGTCTCATTTGCCTGCAGACTGACAGGACTCTACCTGCTTGTTTTACAGCACAGCCAGTCCCACATCCAAGGAAAGACACTGAAGGAAGAGTTGTATTGATACTGAAAATATCTCCAGTTTTCTTAAAGCTGATATAAAAGCAAATCACAAAAATAATAAAAATACCCCAATAGGGTGGTTTATCTGAAAATTGACTGGGCATTCAAACAAGAATAATACAATGAAAGGCATGCAGGGGTTTCTTTCTTAGTTGAAAGCAGCAAGGTAAGGATCTGCATCTGATCTGGTGTCACAGGTCAATAAAAAGTTGAATGAATTGAAGATATTTTAAGCATTAGAAACAACAAAACTGTCTTTGAAACTATCAGCTGCATACAGGGCAGAATGCCATCCTGCAATATGCCATTGATGGCTGGAGGACATAAATAAAACTGTTAAGATTTAAATGAAAGACCACTGACCACTGAAAACGGAGCTAAATATGTTCTGCTACTCAGTGGAAAAAAAAAGTGCAGTAGATTTGGGTGGAATGAGTTATGTAGTATATTAAAAAAAAGAAGAAATATGGACAGTTAAAGGTGTGCAGAAGCTGAGTGTATCAGCAACATAGAGAATTAGCTGAAACTGAAAGTCTCAACTTCAGGGCCACTCCAATCATCCCTTCAGTGGGCTTTAGATTCAACATTTCTATGTCTATATTCTGCCAATACAGAGAACTGCATGTGGTTCATTTTCTTTAGACTGCTGTGCCTGAGCAAAGCTTTTCGTTTTATTTCATAGTCTATGATATAGTTCATAACTTTAATAACTATACTACCTCAATCAGTGGATATAGCTGTCAAATTACTGTTGAAAAAGAGCTAGGAGAAAAGAATAAAGTAATTTATACCCTCAGGTGTGGCTCATTTATATCCTCTGGAATTGCTGGGCATTCTGTGGGTAGATTTTGTAACTTTCTCTTTGGTTTTACTCTTGTTAGTCACAGTATAGTAAAAGTTTCTGGCAAGGCACAAAGAGCAGGATCCAGTAATTTTCCTTCTGCTAAAGACTGCTTTGCTCAAGTAGCAAGAAGAAGCAGGGTATAAAAAAAAATAATCTGTAGATTGTGAAAATGATTGATGACAAGTGTGCTGAGCACAGAAACACCTTTATTCAGCAGGGTGCCACACTCAGAAATCCCCTTGCTGTTGAATAACAGCTCATGGCTGCTACAAGAAAGCCTCTCCCTGCTGGGAAATTTTGAAGCAAGGCAGAAAAGTTCTGTGTCTCTCTACAGAGAAAATTTATATCTAAAATGACAGCTATGACTACACCTTTGAGACAGCTTTCAGGGAAGGAAAGAGAGTGCACCTGGGTGTCAGTGCATGAAATAGCATGAGAAATGGAAAGTTATTAATACAAGGCCCTAAATACTTTAATGGCAAGGAAAAAATTACCATCCGTAGATGCTTGTTTCACTTTATTAAAAGCTTTATTGCTTCAAGGATGGAGGGAAACTGCCATTGCTGTGTGTTTCAGAGGTGGTTCTCATTGTTCAGCAAGCCCATACCCAAACAGAAAGGAAACTGCCTGCTGTTCAGTTAGATAGTTGACATTTTCATCATCTTCTAAATTACAAATAAGTCCAGGGTAGGAACTACAGGAGCAGCTCCTTGCCTGAGCACGGCCTTTTGATCATGTTTCACTCTAAAAAGACATTTCCTACATGAGGTTTTAACTGACATGACAATAATTTTGGCTAAACTATATGTGAAAAACGTTAATTCAACAAGGAACTCTCATTTTAGCCCATCTCAGAACTTGCACAGAAAGGAAAAAGAACACAGAGCTGGAGAAAAAGACCTTTATAAATGTGTGTGGATAATAAAATCCATGGCTAGCTTAAAGGAAAAGATGTGAGTAAAGGAAGACAGAGATGCTAAACTGGATCACATGGAACACTTCAAAAGGTACATTCTGAGGAATGTGTTCTGCCACGTAAGTTGGAGAATGCACTAAATTCATCAAACAACTATAAAAATCTTCAGTGAATTATAAAAATCTACCAGATGGAAAAAGGCTAAACAAGAAAGGTCTGAGCTGCTCAAGAGCATAAAGACTTCAAAGGAAGGAATGGCAGAAGTTGAGTTAAAATTTTAAAATAAAATACCTTCTGAAGACAAGAAGATGGACTTTCATTCAGAATCAGACAAAAAAAAAAAAGGAAAGGCATTACCATGCTCATAACTTCAGAGACAAAACTAAAATAAACCCCCATTTATGCAGACATGAAGGAAGGAAATTATTCTCCCTGCCAGATGGCCAATAAAAGGTCTGTGTCTCTTCACATCCTAGAGACGAGATAAAATGTGTGTGGGCCTTGCAACACCTATCATGAGCAGAGTCAGACAGCACCGAGCCTGCTGCCTTGCAGTGACTCAGAATGCCGTGGCACAGCCCTGAACACAAGTGGGTTTTTAGCAAATCTCTTTGACCCAGACTAAATTCTCCTGGCAAACAGCAGAGGGTGGGAACAGCCACGTGTGGGCCCAGCTCTGAACGCAGCCCTCACACTTGGGCTTGCTGTTCATTAATGGCATTTTCCACTGAGGGATTGTCTCCAACAGCGCTTTCACTCCTATTTTTGGGGTGGTGAAAGTTTCTCTAGAGCCCTGCTGGAGCTCTATGAGGTGTTTGCTCCAGCCTGGCCATTTATGGAGCACATTGATGGAAAGCAGCGCATCAAAAGCCGAGCCCCAGCACTGCAGCGCTTTGTCTTTGAGTGGCAACGACATCCACTGGGAAGCTGTGGGGGATGGATGGGGCTCAAGAGGAAGCTGGAGCATTTCCCTTTGTGCATCTCTCAGGATCAGGAGCTTCCCTACTTTGCAGCAGCATGAAATGGCTTTTTCCCAAATGCACATCAGATAAAAGTATAAAGGTCACTCTTTGATGCGACTTCACAACAGCAATAGAAAAGAGGATAACACTGAGGGCACATAGCTTCCTTCTACTTATTTCCAACAGCACACCTGTACTTAGCAAAACCAGCCTGTTTTCCTTAACCATAGGAACACCCATATTTGTCAATTAGCTGTACACTTTGAACAGAAAACAACAACAAAAAAAACCCTGCAAGACCCATGTGGATTTCAAACCACACAACGTAGGGAAAGAAAAAATAACAAAGATATGCATCCAATGCTTGAAAATTTTTGTCTGAAAAATATACAATGCTCTACATGAGAAATATAGATTAATTAGACTGTTTACATTCAAACAGCTTATTTTAAATTCAGTATATTAGGATTTTCAAATATTACAGGCAATAACAAAGCGTATATTTACCATATATTCTACACTTACCATATATACCGTATATTTACCTATATTTGTCACGTAAGGTGTTTTATATTGTAAACTCTTTGAGATTGGAGCTTTTGGATGGAAAATAGCCCTTAAGTCACTGCTCAGAAGGCAACAGCAATAATTTCCACTGATAATGACAGTGTTGTTAAAAGTCTGCACCCTTTTGCAATCCCTTTCACCATTTCATTACCAATCTCTCGTCCCTTATGGCTGTTGAATGCAGCTGCTCTTACAGCCCACTACACATGACTGTGAAGTCCTTTCCAAGAGGGACAATCCAATCTCTGCCCTGCTCTGTGGTTTGGTTTCCTGTCTGCAGCCCTGAGCGCCCTGCAGGGTCATTTTCCTGTTCCACTTACTGGGGAAAGCTTGGCAGGACAGGTGAGTCTTGCACACCAACCTGATTGTGGCAGGGCTTTTACATTTTTTTTCCCCATCCTCTTTGGGAGGGGGGATCCTTGAACATTAATGGTAGGTGGCTCTACCACAAGTATCTTTTGAAACACAATTCCCTCCATGTCTGGTAGCTCCATTAAGAATTGAAAAGCAATTTTTAATTTATATTTTGTCTTCCATTAACCACCAGTTCTTTCACAAGTTACATACTCCAAGTCATCTGAAATCTCAGAGATCTCCTAAATGTGAATGAGGACATAATTTGGCCTCTTCTTTTTAATACACTGTATCTTTAACTACAGAAAACTCAGCTTTCAGACTACCAGCCTCAACATCACAAGGTGAATTAAATTTGTGTGCAGGCCAGTATGCACCAGTCAGAGAGAAATCACTGCATTGCATTGTGCTAGTGAAAACGCAGTGCCTAGGCAGAAATGTATTTCAACTTTACGTATTTAGCAAAAAATGAAACTCCAAACCCAATTATTTTCTTACAGATTTACTACAGAGTCCATTCTTTGAAGTATCAAGAGCAGAACCTTGCAGAAATGACAGGTACATTATGTCAAGGTAAATAAATTGTTTGAATTAAAGTGAAAAGAACTGAAAGAAGCTTCGAGGCAAACAAGTTTGCTTTAGAAACAATTTCTACAAGCTTAGAGATGGATTGGAACTATTAAAACCAATACAAAATTTTAAAGAGACAAAAATGAAAACAGTGAGTTTACTTTGATTATTTTAAAACTGGAATCATAAATTATGTGCCACAGTCCTCAGCCACAGAACCCAAGAGCAGAAAGCTCAAGAAATTGAGGACAATTCTCTAGTTTGATAATTCACTGAAAGTCAATTAAAAAGAATGAAAAGAGTAGGTAGTTAGAAACCCACAGGAAAAGAAATTTATGCAGTATTATTGAATATTTCCATCTCTCTTCTTACATACAATGGTAGTTTATTGATGGCTTTTTATAGTGTCAAATTCCAGTACTCACAAATTTACTGTCTTCTATTTTAAGTTTAAGCCTATTAAGATCTTGAGTCTTTCATCCAGTTTTTCCACAAGATTTTGGTGTCTTTCAAATGCAAATCTGATTCAAATTAATCACAAGTCAGCATCATTTATTTTGTCAATTGATATCCACTACTCAATGTATTGCTGAAGAGAAAGGAACAGCTGCAGGGATCAGAATCAAGACACTATCAACCCCTCAATTGTTGTCAAGTTAGGATTGTGCACACATTTTTTTCCTATGGATATTTTTCATCTGGTTTTGGGGATATTTTTTTTCCATTTAGATATTTAAGGAGTTACATTATACATTAACAATGGCTAAATACTGTAAGCCGTCTTGTATTGCATGCTAGAGAAAACATCAGAAATCTTGTCCCAGTGCTCCCATATATTTTAATGTGAAATCAATGCATCAGGTTGTTTGACAGTGCACAAACCTGGCAACACTTTGTTGGTGCCAACACAAACATTGTGGCACTTGATATTAAGAAGTTCTCCTTGACTTGCATCTTACCTAGCACCAGTAACACAGGAGGTTCAGGGTACAAGGTACCCATAATGCTGTGATATTTCCAACTTCCATTAAGAGGACTAGTTTGGTACAACTACAAATTTGCAAAATAAATAGCTGAATGGAATTAGAGGGAAAAAATATTTGATGCAATTTTGACACACAGAATAAGGGAAAACCTGAAACACATCAACATTTCTGCAGCCTTATTCACAGTGTTTAGAAGATCTCTGTAGGCTCACTGAAAAAAAATCAAGGTTTGTCTGCTTGCTCTAAGCCCTCACCCAAGCACCTTCCTGAGAAATCCCACCTCCTCTCTCTGATTCCTTCCCAGGGGGGAAAGATGGCTTGGTCTCAGGAAGACAAGTTCACCTGCTTCCTTGTTTTTTGTTTTCACAGGCATCAGCTAAGGCTCCCAAATGTGCAATAGACCTCACTTACACTTATTTCACTTTCCTTTCCCTCCCTTCCAACACACTATTCTCACAGCTCAATACAAATGGCAGTAAAAGACATGTCTGTCTGCAGCCTGAGCAGCCAGACTCGTAAGCAAACAGATAATCAGAAACTGGTCTCCCACTCTAATGAAAATTAGAGATACTGGAGGTGGATGGAAATGCTCCAGCTTGGCTGAGAGAGCAGAGCCCCTGAGCTTCCCAAGACCTTCACGGAACACCAAATGCAGGCAGGAACCGGTGGGGAAGCAACCGAGCACAGACATATGAAGCTGCCAATGTGTCAGATCAGACATTTTCCTTACTGAAAAATAAAACAGGGAGAGTGCTACAAGCAGGGATCCTGCAAGACAGATTAATCATTCTGTCTGGAACAACTGTTAACACCATTCCTGAGCAAAAGCTTTCCATGAGGCGGCCCAGCAGGGAGGAAAGCACGGACCCCGATGGCAGCGAGCTGCAGAGGAACATCAAAGAGTGTCCTTGCAATTACAGGCTGGCAACTGAGGGGCTGCTGAATGTGAAAACATCACCAGAACAGGTACACTAAATGGAGCTGGCCCACAGAAGAAATCTGCTTGTTATTCAGCTCCATTATCACTCACAGAGTAATAAGTAAAATCAAATTCCATTCCGATTCATTTGGCACTCATTCCTGTCTGGGTTTGAATAGCTGAAGTGGTCTCTGCACTGCTCTGTTATCTCCATCACTGCAATTTCAGACTGTTTAAACATGCCCTAAACTTTAGGTACCCATAAGCTGTCTGCCTTAAGACAAATTGCTGAAAGCCCTGAGCAGCTGCCACCCACTAGAAAGGCTTCAGAATGCCCAAGGTGTTATAAAAATCACCATGGCCTCTCTTTGGAAATGTAGGCTTGTTTGGTACCGTCTCCAATTTCTATACCTCACCTGAATGATACAGTGTTAGAAAGGATTATTATTTTAATTAATAGAAAGAACACATACAGATGTAAATGGCTGGTCACCAAGCTGTGATCTAGATAAGTATGCATAAAAACTTTTACTGGATGTAAATTGGTTTTGATTTATTTTTACTATATTACCACAGATTTATAACATACTGAATACTCTGGTTTCTGAGGTAGAAATCAGTAAGTCTACAGTGAAAGATATAAAAAGGTGACTATGGTGAATTCCACATCAACATATAGCCAAATAGATAGGGACTAGCAAAAGTTCAATAAAGTAATTTTAAACCTTCCACGTAAGTTCAATGGTTTTATTTTATAGACATTTAGTATATGACATTTAACTTTCTGCCTTTAATAAAACAGGTGAAAAATCTTTTAAGAAATTACATGGGGAAAATGCAGCTAAATATGTGAGAAAAATTATAATTGGTTAAAGATGACTGCAGTGCCCACAAGCGTTGACTGCAAGGCTGCCCCTGACCAAATGGGAGCTGCTCATGCCATTTTCCTGCTTGTCTGTAGGAGAGCCCCAGCCTGGCATCACAGGACTGACCAGCACAAAGCCCAGAGTCACAGCAGTGTGCTAAAGCCTCAGAGGGTGACCCCTCCTGAAAATCCATAGACATCAGTAAGCTGCAGCTCTTCAGGGAAATGAAGAGCCAGACAACAGCTCTGTTATCCCTGGCCCTACCACACGCCCAGAGACTCAACCAGCTGTGGGATTGAGACATCTTACCTTTATGAACAGCAGTCAATATGGATTTAAAGTTCAACTTCTGAATTCAACTAAATATAGTTGGAGCATTTACAGTAAATACAGTCTTTATTTCTAAAGAAGGGCATCAGAGCTGGCCTCTCTGGTGTTCTGCTCATGCCCTCTTCTAACTGCTACATCCTAAATCCTGGTATTAAGATCCTTAAATTACCTCAGGATGAAGACTCCTAATCCCAGACTTTATGTACCACAGATGCAGTTTTTCCACTTGTGGGATTGTTGGAGGTGTGAGTTTCTGCAGAAAATATGCACCCAATAAAACAAGGTGGAGAAGAAAACTAAACTTTGAAGAATGCTTTTCAAAATCAAAGCTTCATAAAAACTTTGTACTGCATATGAACTAACTAACATATGAACTAATCACCAACCTTTCACTTTTCTCCCTTCCCACGTACAAAGCCATCCTTCCATAAACTGTCTCCTGCTCACACTGGCCACAAGAGTATGTCAGTGAGGCTGCAGGCTTCTGCCTCTGCAAACAAAGATTCCTCTCTGCTGAAAACTTCTTGTGTTCATCCATCCACAATAAGTCTCTCTCTCACACACACTTTTCAGTTTAAAGCACAATATTCCAGATAGTGTATTGCTCCATAAAATGACATGAAAAGCACATTCCTATGAATGAGACCCATGAGTTCCCGAGAAATGGCCTGAAGAGCTTCAGGGAAACCAACCAGCAGTGTGTTTGCACAACACAGAATTCTTTCTGGCTTAATTTGTATTAGAGCATCCTAAGGAGAAAGCCTGATCATCGTTCATTACTGCTCAGCACCTGTCATTTAAGTATCAACTTCAAACAGTAAAAACACAAACAACAAAGGAGAATATTTTTTACAAATACATTAAGCAGTATTACATTTTTAATTGCCATTACCCTATTTAAGTTCTTAAACATTAAAGCAGAAGGATATCAACACTTTTATCAACACACAGACATTTGTGATGCATACGCAAACAACTGCAAAAAAAAAAGGTCCTAAACAAAAGTTAAACAATATAGTAACTGAAAGACAGCTTGTTGCATCTCATTTGTTTGAAGGTGGGGAAGCACAGAGAGGAGGCAAGGTGATATTTTAGATTAGAAGTACTTTTTTTTTTTGCAAAAGCCTTGATTTTAAACTTGCATAGTACCTGACATTGCAGGGAACTTGAAGTTCAATAAAGGAAAATGCATGCACATGGGAACATTTTCTTAATTGGACTCTTGAGCTGAAAACTCGGATGTATTTCTAGTAGATGAAATGCTTCATATTAAATGTCAAGATGTATTGAAGAAGTGACACTTAAAATGAACTGAAGAAAGAAATAAAACGGAAGAAATTTAAGACAGCGTTTATTAGCTGAAGATATTCTATGCATAGAGCAACTCACATTTTAAAACTAATTTCTGTCTATCTGGGATAATGATTGCGTGCCAGGAGTCAGGAATACAATGCAAAACCAGTATCAGAGGGAAGAAAGGAACTTCTATGGAAATAATCTGAAAACACATAACACAGCTCAGAGAAAGACTACTGTCTCCAGCAGGTCTAATTAACACCAATTGTGCTCCATTTCTTGTCCATAAATACACCCTAGGGATTTTTTTTTTTTTAATAGATCTCTAGAGCCTTATTCAAGTTGCAGTCACTGTCTGGTCCAAGCACACAGCCTGCAAAGCCACAGTTGCCTTTCCCTGTGCTCCTGCCCCCTGCTCCCAGCTCTCTGCCTGCCACCACTGCAGGACCTTTGGGTCCAGCTTGCAGTCCAGCTTTAGGGCCCCTCAGACCCCAGCCTCTCCTCTTGGTTCCTTCTCCATCCTTCCATGCCACTTGATGGCTTCTGGCTCCTCTCACCCTTTGCTCTGCATTTTCAGTCTTACTAAGAGCCTTCATTTTCTACAGTGACCCTGGAAGGTCAGGTATTCTGACCTCACTTTTACATCCCTTTTAAAAATTTCTTCCAAAATTTCCATCCATTCAGGGTACCATTACTCTTGCGCTCCAAATCTCTTTCACTCTTCAATTATTTCCTTTTGCTCATCACCTATTTCAATTCAGCCTCACCAGCTTTCTCTTTTCACCCTGTCAGACACTTTTCACATCCATCTTTCCAGCCCTCCCTCCCTTTGTAAATGATAGAGTTTGTCCTATCACCCCTGACAAGCTGTCCCCTCAGTTATTGACATCACGGCACCGTCACAGCCAAGCTCCAGTTCTCCTCCTGCTCCTGCTCTCACGCTGCTGAAGCAGGCGTGAGAAAGGGCTCAGATTTTGCTGCCTTGCTGTGCCTCACATTGATTCTCCTCTTTCTCATCTTTGCCCTTTATCTTTTGGAACAGCTCAGATTGATCCTTCTGCTGTCAGCCCTCGTTACCACCACGGCTGCCTCTTACCCGCTACCACAATCTCTGCTCTTCAGACTCTTGCTAACATTTCACCTGAAAAACCAGCAATCTTCTCAACATGCCTTTCTTGATCTGTGAATTCCCTGAGGAATCCACAACTGCTTTTTAAAGCCTTGCCAATGTCAATTTGAAAAAAATCCTCAAATTTATAATTTACTCACATAGCCTACATTTCTTTGTCTTTAATGTTCTTCTTATATCTGGTCATCAGAACTGATGCAGCTAAATAGGTATAGGTCCTTTTTGCCAGTCCCTGATATATTTTTGTTTCTTCCTATTTTGAATATCTTCAGCATCTGAGGAGTGAAACTAGTCTTTTTAGTTCTTTAGTTAGAAGAAATTAGTTCTTCTCAACTAACCAGTGCTCAGGAAAGTCAAAGAAAGTCAAAACTAGAACTCTCACTGCTACTTAACAAAAGACTTTTATATTACTACAGATTTACACTCCCTTTGCTGGAAATGACAAGTGCAGAAAAAGAGAGTAAGTATAAAGAAAGCAAGGAAATACAAGCCAAACTGTAGGCTGCACCAAGATCAGGGGTGGCTTTGGAGATCCAGAACCTGCAATTCCACTGACAGTCTTGCAGTCTTTTTCTCAAGGCTGCAAAGTGTCTCTATGGTTTTACCTATCACTGGGTTCTGGGGATGGCATATCCCAAATATCCCTCTCCCATTTTCCTTCTTCATTCCAGTATATCACACTTTAAAGAAGATTGAAACAGGCTCAATGGTAGCTCAGGATTACCTGAACTTCCAAACAGATTACTTTTATATAGAAAAATGAAGCCACAAATTATGCTGATATTATTTTAATAGCATCCATCCCAAGCAGAGGGAAGTAAAACCACTGGAAGGGGGGGGGTTACCAAGATCAGTGCTCCATGAGGATATTTGGCATTATTTATACCTGATATAGGTGTATATTAATGATGTATTGGCCAACTATCAGATTTTGAGGTAAGGATTTATACAATGCTCTTACATAGAAAGATTCAGAAGAAAAAACTAAATTTAAAAAACTAAATTCTCTCTCCTGTTCATATTTATTCTCCAACTCCATGCTGGAAGAGCCACTGAAAATCTGATGTTCACAGGAACTCTTTTAGGACTCATCGCTGGACCTAACACAAGAAGATACCTACAACAGGATTTTCAGGCTCTGTGTTTTATCTTCAAGACAAATTGAAATTCTTTTGCTAGAAGTGAAACTGGTTTGTGCACAGGAGGACACCAAAAATTCCCATAAATGTCAGTTGTGACATACCTTAGACATAATCGTAACAAGAACAGTGAATCTGCTTCTGGGTCAGTTTTGCTCTAAATATGTGATTTCAAAAGGAAATCTGAACTCAAAAGGAACTTTCACTCTCTTCCAAAACTCTCCCTTAACTACAAGCTTTAAAAAAAAGGTTAAGGACTTAGCAAAATTCTAGGCAAAAATGCTGGGTTTGGAAAACCAAGGGACTGTCACTGACAGGAAAATAGGAGAGCTCTTGTTTCGCAGGACACAGGTCTCAAAGTCAGTCTGAAAATGAAAGAATTCTCTGTCAAATGCTAATCAGCCAGGATCATGTAGCACCTTACTGAAATGATTTAATTTTGTGTTTAACAGGTTTTATCAGTGCCAGAGCACACTGGGACTACAAAACAACTTAGCTCTTGGGAGCATTCCCCACACCTGGCTGCTCCAAGGCTGCACATCCAAGGGCAAGACCTGGGGTGGGATACAGCTCTGAACCTGGCTGGCGTGGCAATCCCACTCTGCTGTACAAAGCACTCATCTATTTCTCTGACTTCGTATAAATATCCTGTTTTAAAACTCCTTTGTTTTTCCTTATAGTTATTTCCTTTATATAGGAAAGTTCCTATATAAAGTTCCTATACAAAGTTCTCTTTATAATTCTTTCCAAGAATTTTTTTTCCAATCTGCAATAAATACTGGTCTTTGTTTTTTATTTTAAACTTAACAATGTTTAAACAGAAATAATTAAAAATCTGATACACAAAGTTACAATTCTAACTGTAATAACATCTCACTTCTAAGCATATTATTTCCCAAAAGCCACTCATGTAAGAACAAAATGTGCTTATATTCCATAATATTTAAAAAAGAATTAAAATGTGGAATTTAGGTGGAAAGTTAACCATAATCAGTCTATACCCATGGCAAGGCACTGTGCTTTGCCCAAAATGCTGTGTGCCCTATAAAGAGACATGTGATGTGAGGAGGAATTTTTTTCCAGCTCCATCCTTGTTCTGTTGTGCATCAGCAGCCATGCCTATGCCATTTGTATGTGTAGGTAGCATGGGAGCTGTCATTATAATTGCATTTTTCAGAGAGAGCCACGATGATTATTTGCATTTTCACCTGCAAGACAATCCAGGTAGGGAGGCCTGCCTTTGGAGAGAGCACAGGAGGAGGGTGTGCTCCTGCCTGGAGGATGAGAGCAGAGGTGAGGACAGAAGTGCCCCTGTGCCATTCTGTGGCTGCCACCTGCAGCAGCCAGGGGGACCAGCAAACCCCCAGGCTCTGCTGCCTGGCTGAGGTTCAGGGGTGTGAGATCAATGCTGCCTTCAGCCAACAACACACTGGCAATTTCAGAGGCTGAGGATTCCTCCTACACCGTTGGCATCACAGGGATTTCTGAACTTTGATGCAGAGACCTTGTTTGGCTGCTTCTTCAAAAGCAAAAGGCTCACAGTCCTTTTCCTCTTCCCTTGCACATGGCTCAGAGCCTTGTGTGAGAGAAAAACCTAATTAGCTCCTTCTGCAACACTTTATAATTGAGATCTTTTCTGAGATGATCCTTGAGACTGCCCAATCATATTTCATTCCTATTTATCAGTAACATGTTTGCTAATGCATTACATGGCACCATTAGCATCTATATACTCTGAGATTAGTCAGTGTTTCCATTAGGGAATTATAACTCATCCTTACAATTTGATTCCAGACAGAATTGTAGCTTTCAGCATCAGAGCCCAGAGTGATTTAAATAATGGAATTGGGCTATAAAATCTGTTTAGTTTCCAGTGTATATTTTATATTTGAAACCAAATGCAAAAATATTGAAAGACTTAAAATTGGGCTATTGCAAAGCACATTTGGGATGCAGTTTTACTGATATCAAAGATTGCTACTTTTGTGCATTTATCTTTTTTTTAAATAATGGTACTCTTATGTTGAGCATTCTACAAATACTTTTCTCAAAATGAAATTTCACAAGAATACTTACTATATGGGCTTGCACATCCATCTAACACTCTACAGATAACTAATGCCATTTACATGGGTGGTTGATAAAAGAATATTTTGAACATTTAATGGCTGTGAAATTCTGAAGAATGCATAAGGAGCTCTGATATTTTTCAGTCAACAGAACTAAAGCATCACATTACATCAAAGACAGCATTCTACATTCAGGAAACAGCTTTTTAAAGAAGAAAGATGGGAGTGCCAGAAAACTCATTTAATAAATGAACAGCAATCTTTGACTGAGGTTTTCCAAATTGTATCCTTAAATACAGGTTTTAAATGCCCAGATAGGCTTCATTCTTTCTACACATGATGGGAAAGGCATGATGCTTGGAGTCCCAGGGAGAATCCCAGATGTTTCTGCTGCTCTTTAAAGTAAATGTTGGAATCCACAGATAAACTCTCCTTTGATTTATAATTAACCCTGATTCTATTACCTACTTAAAACAATGTACATAACACACCCTTTCCCAATTGGGGTCATTCTTTTATTCTGTCTTCAATCAAGTTTTCTAAAATTATTGGTTTATTACATCATTGAACTCAGCAAATTTCATATATCTATCACAGAATCACAGAGACTGGAAGGGCCTGCAGAAGTCATTTAGTCCAACCTGATGTTCCAAGCAGGGCCACTTGGATGAGGCTGCTCTGGGATGCATCCAGGCAATTGAACCCTTAAGAGTTAAACTCACTCCCACCACCTCTGTGAAAAGCATCTTCCAGTACCCGGGGCCTCTCATACTGACAATATTTTTTTAAAATCTAATCAGAATTTCTTATCTCCATTATATTTTTTCCCTCTCACAGAGCACTTCTGGGAAGAGCCTGTCTCTGTTCTCTGGAGTGCCCTGGTAGGGAGCTGAAAACAGAAGTGTGTCCTCCCTGATGTTCCTAAAGCTGACCAAGGCTCTCCTCAAGCATGGCATTTTTCAGATCCCTGACTGCACTGATACCCTCAGCTGGGCTCACTCACTTATATCAAAGCCCTGCTTATACTGGGCAGTCCAAAACTGGACACAGGCCAATGGGGCTCCCAAGGGGAGTCATGGCCTATATGTGGAAAAAACGTTACTGTGAATTCACTTTTCATTTTACAGATTGACTGTATTATATTTGTAATGTACTATTTTAAATTTATGCTTATAGTTACAATATTTATACTACTACTATTACCACTATTTATACTACTATAAAATATTTATAGTAGTATTTTTTAAAATAGAGCTTGTATTATGATTTTTCTAAATGCAACACATTGATTAAAACAGTTAAATATTTGCTATACACCCCTAGGAATACAAGCAAACAACATGACTGAACTATCTTCCAAGGGGAAGTAAATGTGGCATTTTTACTACTAAACAATTTTAATTTAGCATTAAAAACTTTTATGCTTTAACTTTAGAAAGCAGCACTAAAGAACGTGTCCACTGAACTAGTCAAGAGAAGAAAAAAGATTAAAATTAAATTTTTATTAATTTCTTTTAGAAGTTGCTAATATTACAGTTGAGAAAGTCACAACACTTAATTTGTTTATATTTCAAAAAATCTGTTACTCATTTGCCTTACAGAGCTAATCTTGTTATAAAATTTATGATGTTTTATGAGGATGGTCAGGTTGCAGGAGTCATACACAAACAACAAAACTGCAGAGACAGAAATTATTACCCAAGTACCACAACAATTATCACCATCTGAACACAAAGATGACAACCACATTATGCTGCAGGGATTATTCCTCAGCACAGGATGAGAAAGTCCCCAAGACTATTATGACAAAGCAAAGGATGAGATGCAAACATTAAAAGATGTGTTATTTCCATTTGACAAAAGTAGGAGACAGGATGCCAAGCACTGAAATAAACCGCCTAAGGCAGCACGTGAAGATCCACGTGCTGAAACCAAATCTTCTGAAGCCCAGACTTGGATTTTACGGTCATTCAAGAGCTCTGGTTTCAGTTTGTGTGCATTAATGCACACAATTAATTAATGCACACAATTAATTACACATTCCTTAGTACAGCTTTCTATATCCTGAAACTAGGAACAGATAAAGTAAAACACAATTACTCCTTTTTTAATGTTTATAGTGAGAAAGATGGAAAATTGGGAAAAAAAACCCCCAAAATAATCAAAGACACAGATTTCAATCTGAGTATGTACAGGAGTAGTTTCTATTTAGACTTCAATGTCCTATTACAGAAGTTAGGTTGTTGCAGAAGGAAGCCCTGCAGACCACTTTTGTACCAAGTATGAAAGGAGAGGTAAAAAACAATTGCAATGAACAAAAGCAGCATGATGACAGCCATTAGTGCATCTGCTGTTCCACTGCTGCATGTGCCATATAGCCAAGCTCACACACAAAAACCCATGAAGTATTAGGTGGAATAGCACTGGCGGCAAATTTTACCCCTAATCTGGCATGTCTTTAAAACTAAAGTTATTATTACACCCCAATGGTCTGATGCTATAATTTGGGCGTTGCAGGTAAGTCACAAAATCAGCTTTCATCTACAGTTAAATCACAAAATCAGCCTTCTACCGTTCTTATCATGGCCTTGGTACCATGTACACAATCCCAATTGTTGCTCATTTCAGTAGCAGCAGTGGTTGTAAAATACTGAAAGACATAATGCAATTGATTTTAAGCTGATTAAAGGGAAAATACAGCATGAGTTCATTCCTTGTTTTATCTTCTCTTTGTGTTCTCATTTGAACACAAATGGAGAAAATATAATGTTTTCTCTACCCACAGTAATGAAACATTCCTACTCTGCTTGTGGAAAAAACGAGTACAATGTTTGCATTAGATACAGTGTTATTTTCACTCATAAATGGATTTAATTTTACTGAGTGATTTGTTAAATTTTTAACCTGGAGGAGGCTGCTGCCATTCACAAGCTGCATTACACGAGGCAGCATCTCTTTTTTATGCCTCATTCAGTGACCTGGAACACTGTGGCATTTCCAAAAGCTGATGCTGCGACAGGAGCTGAAGCATCCAGTGGGATTGCAAACGTGCTGAGGTGGGCAGAGCTGAGCAGCACTGAGCTGGGGAGAGACAGAGCTGGCAAACAAAGGCACTCTGCTCTCTCTGCCCACTCCCTTTCTTCCCTGTGCCTGGCATTTGTGCATGCAGCCCATGAGAAGAGGGGTTCCCAAGGAGCTCCTTGATGCCTGGCTCCATGCCTTTGGAATGCCATGGGGCTCCTGAGGCAGCCAGGCCACAGAGCAGCTACTGCACAGCTCCAGGGATGAGCAGCTGACACCTTCCATCCACTGGAATTCCAACAGCTTTGGGCTGCTGCAGCCTCCTTTCTCACATAATTATGTCCCACAGCCATCCCCACAGGAGCAGAATTCAGTGCTAGGAGCAGCAATAGCAACACATGGCAAATAAAATGCAAGTACTTTTTTTCCCTCTTTAATAATGTTATACATAAAGTAATAGCATCAATCCTGTTTCTCATTTGAGGAATGTAGGTTGCCTCACCTTTGACAGTGGTAAACAGCCATCTCAGCCTTTTCAATTAACATTATGATACCCACTACCTAAAATGACTCTGGATACAAACAGAATAAGAACTGGACAAGAACTAGCAGCAATTAACAAAGTAAAATATCATATATAAAAGAAAAAGTTAAACTGTGATTGTATTAGTAAAGACAATTATCAGTGTGTATAACAGATGCTTAATTTTGCACAGTAAACCAGTGATAGATATTGTAATTATTGTGCAAAAATTACTTTATCAATTATATTCCCAGAAGTCTGAATATATGATGCATAGCAAGATATTACTGATGCTGAAAGCAAAACAGATTCTACAAGGAGGTCCTAAAAGAGTAGGCACATCCACATATGCTTTTACTCCACTTACAATTGAAGTGGAGAGATGAGACCTTTCATATTTCCAGACAAAATGACCCTGAAATATTCTGCTAGATGGTAGAGTCCTCTGCATTTCAAAGGTGAGGTGAGCAAACCCCCAAACCAGTCAGCTCCTGCACCACATGGCTCACACTGAGGTTGCTCCATGGCACCAAACACAAACACGTCAGTCACAAGATCCACGGCAAGACCAATTTTAAGATGTTCAGGGTTCAAGTGCCTTAGGTATTCTGAGATGCAAAAATGTTCACTCAATCAGAAACTGTGTCTCGAAAAACAACCCGCCAAAGAACTGAGAATTAAAAGCCTTCCTGTCCCTTGTGCTGACCTAATGCCACCTGCAGCACAACACCCAGGGTTTTTTGGTGACACCTTCTTGCTTGGGCTCTCCCTACTGTCCACCTCAGTTGCCCCTTCCTTGAGAGGTAGTGAGAATTAATTACACAGTGAGAACTAATTACATACTAGCTGAAGACAGCCCAGAACATGGAAATGAGCATTAGGTGAGATTACATTAAAAATATTAGTTATAAATCATGTAGTAGTCTGTGCAGGGCACTGAGCAGGATTGAAACATGAGGCTACTTAGAACCAGAGGAATAACAGGCTTTGAACTGAATGCTCAGTAAATATTTCTAGTCAAGAGGGACTGGTACAACAGGCCTGTACAGGCCAGGACAGAGACTCCATAATTTGGTATACCCACCAGAGAATTCAAAAGACTAAGAACACCTGCAGTATTTCTAAGTGGCTTCCTGTGTTTGGCTCGACCCATTTACAATGAAGATAAAAGCAACTGAAATTATTAGTTTTGTTTGCATTCAAGTTGATAAACAAAAGTTCTATTTGTATTTGAATAAATCATACATCATGAATTATGAAATTATACAACGTTGAAATGATGAAAACCATTGATTTCTGTCTCTGCCTAAGGGCAGACAGAAAGAACAGAAAAATGAGATTTAGAGTGTATTCACTAGGAATACTTCAAAAACGATGTACATTTTTCCTGTGAGAGCAGATCAATACAGTAATTTTATTTTTAAGCTAAGACATGGGTAGAGCTAGAACAGCCTTATCTCTTATCTGTCTAGTCTCACACATATGCAATGATATTCACATAATGTCTACACCAGCAAGATACAGTTTTTGAAAATATAACACTTCACTGAGCTCCTGGCAGCACAGATCACATTTCTGCACTACATCTTGCACTTAACACGAGCATCCTGGGGCAAAGTGACATTTGCCTTCTTCACTCTACAAAAGAAAATGCTACTTTACTTCAAACAATTAACGGCATGTTGTGAAGGACTGATTGAAAAACATACATTTTCAATTTTATACGCAATATGGAATAAGATGGAAAAGTACTCCTAAAAGGGTCTAAGCTCTTCCCTAGGAGGAAAAGGTGCAGCAAAATCAATGTGTTGGGGGTTTTTGGTATGGCTTTTTTAATGGCTAATAAGCAGGCCAGCAGGAGAGCCTGCCAGTAGGTCAGTCTGTCTGTCTGTGCCCAGTCCTGGGGAACACACCCCTCCTAGCATCACATTGATTTTGGACACCACATTCAAATGGGGCACACACATATCCCCCCTGGGATTTGCAAGGCTTCAGTGGGGAAGCATGCAGCATTAAGGCTAATATGGCATGAATTGGAGCTGGGAATTTGAGCCGCACATGGTCAGTGTCTCAGGAGAGGCACGAGAAGAACCTGCCAACTTCCCCGCTGGGCAGGGGATGTGTCTAATCTTATTGATAACGTTCCTGCAGCCATCACAGCCTCAGGACAGGATTGAGCCAGAGTCTGCAGGGGAAGGGAATATCTTCCCTTAGATCAGCAAATGCAGCTGAAGAGTAGACAAGCTGTCAGATACACAAGAATTTTTCTGCACCTGTTGGAAACCAAACTCAAGGACTCAGGAGTGATATTATTCTTACGGACATTTATAATCTCACCTGGTTTGGTCCTTTCCCCACAATCCCTTCAACATTCCTTAGGAGATAACTTATCTGTTTTCTCTCCTGTACAAACAATTGCTTTCCCTGTAACTCCACTTTCCTTCCCTTAATTATTCAGTTAGAAGCACTTTTTTTCTCTCTACCACATCCACTTAAACTCACATGTAATTTGTCATCAACTACCATTAGCTACAAAGCTTAATGCTATTCTTTCATAAGAGCAGGGTGTGCCTGAAAGGTCATCCACGTTTTCCCAGGCATCCCAGACTCCAAGAGGGAAAACAGCTGCAGAGTCTGGAGATGCTTTTGCTGTTCATCCTTCTTTCCTGAGAGAAACTGATTTTGCAAGGCACAGATGCAGTAATGTTGCAGAGAGTAAATGAAATTTTATGGTCAGGAAGTTCCTATGTAAAGTCCATACATTGTTAATCATTAATTGGCTGTTTAGGGGCATTTACCAGTTGCTAGAAATTCTTCTTTAAAAATATCATGTGGGTCCTCAAATAGAATTTATAAATAGAACAAGCAATTAAACATATACACAGAAACTATGCCTACATTGTCTTTGAAGTCAAGGCTGCTTGGTGGACACAGAGACTTTAATTGACTGTATTTAGGAAAGAAGGCAACATTGCTAATTAAGCACTGTGATTCACCATTATCTTTAGTATTTACAGTCCCACAGCCAATAAAAAAATTGTGCATGATTTACTATTGATGGACATAGAGATAGAATCTCATTTTTCATGTCAGTTCAGAACCATCTGAACAAAATACAAAACACATGCTTTCACAAAATACACTGAAAAAAGTTCACTTATTTCAGCAGGATAAATATCAGATGTTATTTGTATTTTACATGGAACTACACATAAAAATAGGCCACTCTCTTTTGGAAGTTTTGAGGACAGCAGTTACAATCTGTAATATATCACACTGCTCTCAGTTCTACAAAGTTAAAACCTTAGTTCAGCAAAAGAACAATCCTTACATAAGTTTTTAATGTTTCCAATTTAAAATGAAAGAATAAATTATGTGCATTATCACATTAATAATTCTAGCAGGTATTTTGAGTTTTGAATTTCAGACTAAAATGGGATTCAAGTAATCACAGGACTTGCTCAGAATGATTAACACAATATGAAACTCCTCCTTTGAAGAACAAAAAATATGCTGCATGTACCTTTCATATCCCTACAGCACTGTATTTTCCACATGGCTACATTATCACACTATATACAACAGATTGTACACAATACTGTAGCACAGGAATGGTTGGAGAGCCAAGGAAGAAGCCAATTCAAAGAAATTCTAGAGCCAGATGAAAGAACTAGAAAGGTGTGTCTGTGCAGAGTCCTGGCCTGCCACTGCCAGGGAAGGGACAGGATGAGCCTCACTGACCCCTCTCGCTGCCTTTGGGACAGGAACCTTTCCAGACACGTGGAAGAAGAGTTACAGGCTTTGCTTTCCAGGATGGAATAAGCCATCAGCTTGCATTGAGCTTGAGCAGCCACCCAATCCGAGCTTTCTAAATATTTCCAAGGGATGCGCTCAGGTGGTTGCATACTCCAGCACAAAGGCACTGCATTGGCAGGACTCAGCTGGTGCCACTGACCAACCTGGGCTTTTTAGAACACAGTAAAAACAGCCAAAATAGCTGTGGGGGAAAAGGAAGCAACTCCATGCATTTCCTACTATATCCTTCCCACTTTATGATTCCAGGTTCCAGGTAATCTTTCCAAGTGCAGAAAGTGGAGTGAAAACCACATAGAATCTTTGTTATAACTGCAGACATGACAGAAGTCAGCAGGAGTATTCCAAAAATGAATGAAGCTCGGCCTATTCCAGTACAAGCATTTTATAAATGTGGATGACAGATCATTATGTATTATAGCATCTCAAAGGTAATAACAGCAATAAGAAATAATTTATAACTAGTGCCCCGTTTATGGCCTCATAATAGTAAGACTTAAAGGCTGCACAGACCTTGGAGTGGCCCTCAAAGAGTGAAAAGTTTTATCTTTATGAACCTTGCATGATGGCTGTTTTATCTGAAGCAGTAAGCTGGTTAAAGTCTGGGAGCAGGACATTTCCCCCAGGTGTCCCTCTTGCTGTATGACTGATGTGCCCTTTTGGTTTCTACTGCATGAAAATCCACTGGGAAGTTTAGGGGGTTTTATGGCAGAAACCCATCAGATCTTATTGCCCTTCTAGGCTGATGAGTGGTAGGTTGTTTCTCACTGGTCTCCTCTCTTCTCTCTCATTTTACTCCTCCTTCAGCTGCCTTGGTGAGGTTTATGACGCTAAATCTTATTTCAAAGGAAGATGTAGCTTGGTTTCTATAGCCTGATGTCTGTGTCACAAAGAATTACACAAGGCGTCCTTAAAAGTGACAAAACTGGTTGCATTGGACCTCTCTTTTCAGTTCATAAACTTCATTGATTTCTTTTTCAAATACAAATATGCCATTAAATTCAGAGTCAAAAGCGTCTAGATATTACAAGTCTTCCATGGAAACAAATGTTCAGATTTTTGGATGTCTTCCAGACACTTTCTTATGCTAGATTGGTAGAAAGCAGGCTTAAAACTGGTGATGCCTGCCAGGATCAATGCAGGATTTGTCTAAAACAACTGTAAGGAAGGTGTGTGAAAGCTACAGGCACTTTGGTAGTGCCACCCTGAACAAAACCCAGAGAAAACCTCACCCTTCCACTTGCTAGCCAGACAAGAGTTGAATATTTTACACCACCATGATACAGTGTGGGACTGAAATTTTTCCACAGTTGTTGTTCTTAGAGACAAAGGAACAGGACAAAGGCAAAGTCACTAACAGACAGAGAGGGACTCATGTGATACCTCACAGTAACCCACCCCAATCTCAATTTCAGTCAGCTTCAGAGCAGCCTAATACTGGAACGAACTTTTTTGCTTATCCATATATTCTGTGAAAAAAAAAAAGAATTACTTCTTTATTCCTCTGAATTCACAGGATAGGACATGTGGGGGATGGAATTTCACAAAACTCAAGGTCTAAAGCTCCTTGCTCTGTAGTCCATACCTTAATCAGAAATGTAACTCCTACCATGACCAGTTTGAGTGCAAATGGTCTCTTCTGGTAACATGCATTATATTAGCTGGATGAAAACCTTTAAGATAAATTATTTGCTTAAAAAATGAAAGATGTCTCGCACTCCAAGGATGCAGCTTAAGCTTGGCACAGCTTTTTGTGGTTAAAAAAAACAAAAAAAGATAAGAGAATTCAAAATATTTAACTATTTTTAAATGGAAATATTCTGTTTTCTTGTGTTTGAGAGTACACTTAGCCCCAATAATTTTTGAAAAAGATCAAAGCAAAGAATATTTCATTTCAGATCAGGCCAATTTTTCACATTATTATTTAGCATTCAAACACCAATACAAATGACAGATTTTTCCCACGTATCTGCAGTTATTCTGACCTGCTTTATGCAAATGCATTGTTGTGTTGTACGTTCATTCACCATTCATCTCTCACAGCCTTTCCTTCTAACAAACCTTGTTCAATTCATAAAGAGAACATAAACAATTAGCACAAGCAGTAAAGTTCAGCAACACCTGAAATGTCTTCTAGCACCCCATATTAATTTAAAAGTAATAACAACGAGAATGTCAACACATCTTAAAAAGAAGTTATTGCTGCTTGCTATGTGCAGCACTCTATGATTCATTGGTTGACACAAAGAAAATCTTTTGCTGAAACACTAAGCAGGTTATAAAACACCATTTGTGTGTTACTTTCACAGTGGCTTTCATCTGTCATTATAAAACCATCCAATTAGGACAACAAAAAGGAGGGCTATATTTTTTAAGTGCTGTTTCTTCCCAAATTAACTGCTTCATTTTGACATAGAACACTTTTGCCTTGTAATTTTTCTGAAGCATTACGTTTGATTTTTATGTCAAAGAATTGCACAACATATTTTATTTTTGTTTTAAATGGGAGCAATGGGAAATCTGCCTTGATTTACTTGGAACTTGTACATTTGCACTATGATAATATAGAATTTTCAAGCAAAGGCAACACATCAACCTCTATCAGCTACAGCAGAAAATCACAAACAGAGCATGGTAGGTTCATTCCCTCTGCAATTCCATGTAGTTTGAATTCAGGCTTTTTATGGGCTTCTGTTAGACCAGTCATAATTTTATTAAATTTTATAAAGTATAAAGAAAGGAAATCTTGGTCTGTAACTCTGAGACAAACACTTGCTTTCATAGTAAAGTGCCTTTTACTTGTGCACTTGCATCAGGCAGAATCTTGCTTTAGCTTTGGAATGACAGAAAGAGCAACAGTTCTCCAAATCTGCATCCAGCTCCTGGTTTGAATTATAAATACATTCTTTCAGTAAGCAGGTCAAGGCTTTTTTCATCCCAGTGACAAACAGAGGACCACTCAACCAACCACACTTTCTCATTCAGGAGTTGCTTTGTGCATTTCTGAGATGCCAATATATGAGTACAGTATTTATTTGGTATAATATTTGTTCTTTTGTTCCAAATTAAATTTAAAAATATTTTAGACATTTGCATGTTTCCCTATGTCACACTTTTGCCAATTCTGTAAGGTTTTCCCTTTATAATGCTTCAGGACTAACTATGAATAAACCAAGACCTCTCTCCAAGATTCCTTGGAGATGGTCTCCTGCTATAAAGTATTTCTTGGGGCACTGAAAAAACCATGTGCATATTTAAAATGCATGGCATATCTAATGAGGTAAGTTGGGGTTTTGCTATAGCTACATATTTTTAGCAGGATCCTGCTCCTCACCTTGTAACAGTGAAGTTTTTTTCCAGTGCTCTCAACACTTCCTCTCCTTCTTATCTCAAGTCTCTACCTTAATTATCAGAAACTTGAGAATAAAACTAAAAAGGTAAGAAATCAAGGTCCAAAATGAGGAGTACACATTCTTTTCACATGAGAACACTTATGGAGTCTATTTAAGCTAAGGTACACCATAGCAACAAAACATGCAAGAACCAAATCAGTCTAAAATGGCACAGCACATCCCTGTACAGATCCCTGGACTTGATGCATAAACATGCAAAACATTTTCAGCTCTTTTCTCTGCCTAACATTTTGTTGTGCTCTTCCAAGTTTATAACTGTCCTGACCACCTGGTACATGGTATGGAACTGCCTTATCCAGGAGAACACAGCTTAATTAGCCCCTACATGGTATTTATCCTGCTTATTTCTCTGCCAGAGAGAACAGAAATCATCTGACAGAAATGTCCCAAATGTGTTTCAGTCTAAATTCTGATTTTGCCTCTTTCTTGCACACACTTCAGAAAGAGTCCCTCTCTTGCACAAAGCTCTTCTGCTGTCAATCTTATTCACAGCACAAGAAATGGTAAACTACTGAGTTCTCTGTAATGAGGAATTACAGGCACACATTCCATTGTTCTCTTTTTCTTTCTTTATTCCTCATTAATGTTGTTGGATCTCTTCATTGTCCTGCAAGAGTGTTTATGCTTCAAAGTCAGAATTTTTTTGGCCAGCTGGTCCACAAGAGCTTTTTGAGGTAACACAGCAATGCTCTAATCCTCAGGAAGTTATGACAAGCTACGTTTAAAGGATTTATGTGCCTGACTGATAACAAATTAATTAAAATCAAACTAGCAGCAATATTCTTTGTGCCTTCACATAATGTCTGGCACTCTATTAATGAAAGAAAAAAATTCTTAGAGAATAAAAGTTAAGTGTCAATACTGGATCCTCTGGGATTCAGGAGCAGAAGGGTGAACTCTTTCATTACTATCAATGGATTTCTTTCAGGGAATGAATATGCAGTGTTTCTGGACCAAAATGTTGCTCTCCTGTCAGGATATTATATAGTGAAAATAGTAGAAGCTACCCTTTTTCCTTGCTCTAAAACTCTTTGAGCTAATTTTTTTAAAATATATTTGTTTTCTGTGTGATTTTCATTACTATTTCAAAACTAAAACTACCTAAAGAATTTATAATGTCACAGAAAAAGCCTTATGGAAATCTGTATGTTACAGTCCAATGCCCTATGTAAGAAGGTTCAGAATAAAGCACACATAAAAGGTTTGAGGCAGTGGAATAATTTCAAAACACTTTTCAGAGTCAAAAGCAATTTAAAATGTTTATAGCACCTTTATATTTTTGCTGTGAGTGCTCCAATTTGGTTATCAGTCAAGCTGAATGCTCACAGCACAGAGTAGGGCAAACTTAACTTATTTGCAAATATAACCATGAAAAAGGAAAATAAAAAGATAGGTCAAGAAGGCCAGCTGGGGGAGAATAACACCCCAAAAATAAAAACAGTTTTGACTGCATAAAACCCACCAGAATTCCTACAGTCAGCTATGGATATAGAGAGAGAGAAAAATAAAAGTGAGAGGCTCTTGCCATGAAAATAAAAAGAAAGAAATGAAGCTATAAAATCTCAGCAATAGCTGGATATTTAACTCCAGACAGTAATGTTCTTGCTCCAGAATCATTTCTCATGTGCACATGTCTGCATACACTTTTTTTTCTCTTCATACAGCAACATGGCTATGGCAAAACGTTTTGAAGGGGGCTCCTCTTATTCTGCAGACAGCTAAGGGAAAAGGAGGCGTCTGGCACACCCACTCCAAGCCCACCTTCCCCTGCAGTCAGCCAGGGCCCCTGTCCAGCACAGGAATTTGGGTATATCCCAAGCCAGGCAGCAAGGGGAGGGCAAACCAAGCTGCTGCCTCCAAGACTTCAATACATTTACCCCCTCTGCCCATTTCCCACTTGTACATCCATCCAAGAGCTCTGTTCTTCAGCACCCTGACACTCTCAGCTGCTCAGTTTGTCTCTCCAAGCACACCACCTCACCCTCCAGCTCCAGACAGTGAATTTTATTGAATCTTCATGGTAAATGGCCACCCAGCCCACTTGCCTGGTAGGTCTGCACAGCCAAAAATGCTCCTGCCCATTGGAAGAGTTACTAATGTGCCTCACCAGTCATTAATTTGTGTTTATACCTTTAGGCCAATAACTAAGTGGTTTATACATAGAGTTACTTGCTTGGCTGTAATTTAGTAAAAAAAGCAGACGCACTTGTGGCCAGCAGCAGCACTTAAGCTATGCTGCTCTGATCCCCACAACAGTATCTTGGCAAACACAACTTTTTCAATGTGTTGCTTCTTATTGTAGTTTTGTTATGGGTGGGTTTTATTTTTTTTTCTTTTTTTTTTTTTTTTTTTTGTTATTACTGTAGTTTTTGGGCTTGTTTGGGGTTTTTTTTTTGTGTATATGTGGGTTTTTTGTTTGGGGCTTTTTTTTTGGGGGGGGGGTTGTTGTTTTGTTGCAGTTCTGTTTGTTTGTTTGGGGTTTTTTGTATGCAATATGCAACCTCTAAGCAATATCATAAAGTTAAAAACCCCCAATGATAAAAGACACCATCTACTTTATAAAGCCAGTTACAAAAGAATTAGCCTACTTTAACTAACTGCAGCAATGGAAGATGGCACTGATGACATTTTCATTCATGCTGACTTCAGCATGACGATAACAATTCATCTTCCAACCTGACCACAAGGAGGTAGAGCTCTAGCTCTCTTACCTGAGCAAAGTTTGTCACTTCAGCAACAACCTCTCACAAAGCAAAAAAAAAAAATAAAAAAAGGAAGGCGCATTTAGGAATATGTAAGAATACAATATATAAAATAAAAGGGCGCAGAATCATAAGGTTGGAAGAAATCTTCAAGATCATCAAGTCCAACTTGTTCCCTGACACCTCAGCTAAACCATGGCACTGAGTGCCACATCCAGGCTTTTTTTAAACACATCCAGGGATGGTGACTCCACCACCTCCCTGGGCAGACCATTCCAGAACTTTAGGAATTCAGGAAAGCATTTTAGAATGTGAGCACGAAGGAGTAACAAAACCAGCAAGAAAAAACAAAACTTCAGAAGGGGTGTTGTCCTTCTGTATCTCCTCAACAGCCAAATCAGCTCTACCACAAAGCCTGGGCACAGAGCTCACACATCACCTACATCCCAGCTGATGAAATCCTATTTTCAGGGCTCACATCAGGCTTCCTGCTGGCAGCAGGGTGAGCCTCACTCCCACCAGCAGCTGCACACTCCCGACCTGCACACCTTCCCCTCTGCACTGCACCAACACAACGTGCCCAGGCTTCGCTGGGAAACAATGGAAATGCCACTCAACAACCTGGAGTGTATTTCTGTACTCTACCATTCACTTCTGCAACCCTGTTTGGTTACCTAAGAAACAGTCCCTGGGTAAAATTTGACTGATTATGTTGTCAGGTTGATTGTCACTGCCGTGGGTAGAGTTTCATGGGGTATGTGCACATGTGGGATGCACAAAAAATTAAAATAAACACTCGACAATTTTAGTTCCTTTTTAGTAGTATTATGGAAAAAAATATGAAAACTGTTGGAAATTACACTTTTAAGAAGTTTATTAGGATCTGCATTATATTTTGAGGTTAACTTAGCCAAAGGAAAAAAAAGAGAATAGGCCTTCATGCAGAAAAGAAGGATATTTTTAGAAAAGCAATCTGTATTGGAAGGTTAATAACACAGTAACTTTACAAACTCTACAAGATTGTAATAAGTACTGAACTTATTTTCAAATAACAGCAGTGCTCATTGCTTTCATTTATCATTGCCTTACACAAAATATTGAAGCATAACAGCCTTATTTAGTGAATTTCCAATGTTAAAATCTCTAAATGACTGATTATTTGGGCACTGGAGATTTGTGCCATTTTACTTGCAGCCCACATTACTTAGATTCAAAGAACTTGCTAAACAAAAAACAAATAGCTGGTTGAGAGATGAAAACCTTGTTGTTAACCACATGTAATACAGATTTTCTATGACCACTCTTTTCTCTCTCATATAAACAAAGAAGCAGTCATATCTAATAGAGCTATTTCTGAAAATATGGCGGTGAGGAATATAAAAAAGAGGGGAAAAAAGAAAGAACATCACTTTAATTACCACAGACCTGATAAAACAGAATGTTATCAGGGTTCTGATAATATTGCAGAGATTTCTGAGAAGCATCATTTCTGAAAGCTTTCTAAGTCAGGATAAATGTGGGCACCAGAGAACAGGTTTTTGTCTGCAATCTAAACACATTTTCCCTCATTATGACCTCCCAGCATTTCTTACAAATGTTGTTTCATTCTCTTTGTTATGGTTCTAACTACAACGGGGGATTTGCCGAGCAAAGTTGTGACATATAACCCCTTTTCCTCCCGTGGTCTGAGACTGCTGCCACTGCATCTGAAATCTCAAAGGATGCTGACAGCAACACATGCTTCTGTGATAAGTAATATTGATAAAATATGGCTTTGGGTGAAGGAGGATTGTTTCCAAGCATTTCAGCATCGGTTTTCCCAGCATAGGTGCAGAATGTTTCGACCAAGGCCAGAAGTGCACACAGCAAAACCAGAAATCTCTGGGGTACAAGTCACTGGTGCCTCTGTAACAGCGGGGAAGAACAAGCAGCCTTGTTCACTTGTCCTAAGCATGGCACACTTGCTCCTAAAGCGCTCTTCTGGCTGGCAATTAGCCAAAGGCTCCTGGAGCAAGTCCCCACAAGGTCAGTTGTTTTTTCCCTCACTCTGCAGTAATGTCAGAAGCACTGTAGCATGGTGGCTCGACAGCCCGGTGCGTCCTGCTTAGAGCTCTGGCCTTCTGCTCCCAAGCACCAGCTGGGGATCACCGTGCACAGCAAAACCTCCGTGCATTTCCAGGTCTGCTGCACTGGAACACAGAAGGGTCTTTGGGTTTTGATATTATGAAGACATTTTGCTTTTGGGAAGGTAAACAGACCATATGTTTGGAGAGATGACTGACTTCTGCAGGGATTTGAAAGAGCACAGATCTATTTTGTTGATTATTTCTATAATGAGGATAGAGTGAATAAACACATTACCAAAAATTCAATGTACTGCAAGAGTGCTCCAAATGAGAGTGTAACTCTATGGTGTACAGCATTTATTGCTTGACATGATGTATTAATGGACAAGCTACCTGAAAATAATCCTATTTTTCAAAACACATTAACATTCCAACATTATTTCCTCCTATTCTGCAACACAATTCTTTTTTCTGTTTTTATTTTTTTTTTCCAATTTGTCTCAGGGGAGACAGAGCTTGGGGAAGAAGATTTTTAAAAAATGAACTATAGCCAAACCCTTGTAGTCGTTCAGTAAGCCCAGCGACTTGTGAAGTCACCCAGTCACCCGCAAGGCAGGAGATAAACACAAGCTCACCCTCTATAAAGAAGGAGAATAAACCTGGTTTCCTCTCTCCATCTTCCAGGAAGTTTCAGAGTTTTAGGCTACAGAACTGGCCCTGGGTTTGTCCTGTGCAGGGCCAGGAGCTGGACTTAAAGATCCTTGTGGGTCTCTTCCCATTCAGGATATTCTATGATTGTATTACATTTTCCTTCATCCATTTAATCAAGATTGAATCAACTTTATTAAGCAGAGCAGAAATTTTGCAAAACTGAGTCTATGTCTGAAAAAAAAAATAGGGTTTAAATCTGATTTCTTGGTTCAGTGAAAGAAAATTGCTTAAAAAACCAAACTCTTAGGAAAAGCACTGGGACAAAAGGGAAATATGAGGAGATGGAATCCAGCATTTACGGAAGATCAAAAGATTACAGACTATATTTTGATATCTTCTTCTGTCATAAAGTATCCAGAAGATTCCTGCACTTATGAAAAGCTGATTTTCTGGCTGTAAGAAGGGCCTAGCTCTCCTTGGCTGCTGTTCCAGGGCAGGAGGAGATCTCTGTTGCAGGGCTCTGGAGCAGACTGGCAGCCAGAAAAAGACTGCCATAAGTGAAAGAGCTGTTGGGGTGCATTAAACCATTTACTTCAAGGATTGTCACAATCAAAGCCTGCATTTCTCCAAGCCACTTCACAGCAGAACATGGATTTCACTGTCCAAGACACAACCCTTTATATTTATATTCCTCTACCACTGCAGGACAGGCCATGACCTTGGTTTATACTGACTGCAAATTATGTTTACAGTACACTGAACAAACAACAATTCACAGTGCTCTTTTAGCACAATTAGCTGCATCACTATGTTATTCAAAATAACTTCAGAGCTGCAGTGAATGGCTTCAAACAGAGCAAGGCTGCATCTTTGGAGGAGTTACCATTTTCCCCTCTGTTCTACATCAAGGTGTGCTCTTTATGGGCAGAGTTTCCAGGCAGGTGTTTCCCAAAATTTTTGGCTCTCAAAAAGAGGACCTTACAACCCCTCCAACAAGGATGGAAGGGGGAGCTGGGTTAAAAATGTCTGTACAGTGCTGGGGACAGGTCTATTTTCTACTGCTGTTTTATTTCTACAGCTGATGATTAAATAACCCACCGTGCAGTTGCCTTATGGCAGTCAGTGCAAAATTAAATATTTCCCCATGCAGAGTTCATTAGACATCAGAGTTTCCTAGTTAATTCGTTAGGCCTCTATGAATTCCCAGGGAATATTATAAAATTATAATTTTGGTCTATTCTCCTCCAACCTATTACAGAATACATTTCATTTTCCCATATCTAAAGCATAGTGAATGAAACTGTTAGAGGAGAAAACACATCTGGATCTCATTTACATTTCTTTTCATGCAGATCAACATAACAGGATGAATTCAGTCCTTCAATATTCCTTATTCAGAGAAGCAAAAAATCAAAATGAAAGAAATACTAGATTGCTCCTCCTACTACATAGCCTTAATGATTTTTTTTTCCTCCCCACTTCGCTCTTTGCAGCTTTCAAGGCAAGAGTCCTATTTCAAATTCCACAGCACCTCCTGGAGAAGGGAAAGAGCATCTGGAGGAATGCAGAAGCCGCCAAGTCAGATTCACATCTCGAAGCCCCATTCATGCTCCTCAACACTGCCTGTGTGCAACTGCCTGAACTCAGCCCTGCAAATGCTTTCCACATGAGGAGTGATATTTTCACCCACACGCTGTAAAAAGGTCCCAGCTTAGACATGGCAAGCTGGCTCATGGGGACAACATCCAGAGCAGGCAAATAAGAGAAGAGGAACCCTTATAACCCTAAGGGACATGGTCAAGTCCAGAAAAAAAAAATTTCCACACACAGTAGAACACCCAATTTTTAGGTTATTTCTCATCTTGTAACCAACTCCAACCCATGTAGGAGAGGTAGAGGTGGGAGAATGGGCTGAAGGAGAGCCCATGGAGCTCTATAAACATTCCCCCATCATGTTCCAGGTGCCTGTGGGGAAGGAGCAGTTGAGGAAGGGCAGGACTTAATGAACTCATAGCAGCTGTCAGGTTGCAAGGGGAGAATAAGGAGGATAAATGGTCTTTCTTTCCTGAGCAGTTAACTATCTACAGTAACTCTGGCACCTCCAACACAACCTGGTTTATTGGACCCTGTACACCCTCCTCCTCACCTCAGGGAAATATAAAAAGGAGATAATTTGGTCAAAACTGCTGTTTAAAAAAAAAATTGAGTTCAAACAGAACCTATAAAGTGTCATGGCAATAAAGTGCTCCCCAGCAGATCTGATAATGTGGGGAAAGGCTCCACTTGGCTTTAATGGGGGTAAGATCTCAAAGGAGATTTACCTGAGAGCAGCACACACCCGGCCTTCACACAGATATTTTAGATGTCTGAACAGCTTCATAGCACATCTTGTGCAAAATACTGAGCCTCCATAAATATCAGTCTTTTTTCATTCAGATACAAGGTCCTAAAGCAATGAACATCATTCTCGTCTCACCAGCAGCTGCGCCACCACTTGGCCCTCCTGAACTGCTCTACCACCAGTTATGAACCTGAACCTCTGATCAGCTCCATTCCCCAAAACCACACAGCATATTTTCATCAACACAGATATAGTTAGATACAGTTTCATCAACACAGATATAGTTTCTTGAACATGGATATATTTGCTGAAGTCAAAATTTTCTTTTTGCCCATACTAAATATGGGCTTAAACCTTATAACTAGTGCTACACTGAGGTAAGTGGCTTCTCTCATAACTACCAGTTTGACTAAATCTCAAGTGTTGATCGCACATTTTACCCTGAATTGTCACATATGTAAGTGAAGCTACACACACAGAAGCAAACATTTATACAAGACATGTCCATTTCTTTGGTTCTGTGTGTATTTCTCCGTCATGCTTACTCTTTTAGGTGTGTGTCTGTGGACAAGTATAAAACAAAAGCCAATTCCAATACAGGAAATCAAAAAACATCCAAGTTTTCCAGAGCAGTGGATAAAAGAATTAATCTTTAAGGCTTACAGAGCTCTCAGTAATCAGATTTAGATTAACTCAGACAATACAGTTGCTTAGTGTTTCATTTAACTTCAGCAGTCTTCAGTATAAATAAAAGTAACGTACCACACACTCGTGCACCTTCTTTGTGCTGAGCTCTCTGTAACACTGCTCACCCCAGTCTACAGCAGGATAAAACCTGCAGCTGTACAGTTTCCACATTTCCAAAAGCAAGGCTACTCAGTGGAGCAGGATCCTGGCCATTAGTGCTGGGCTTTGGTTTCCCAATTGCCATTGCCCTGTTCACACTCCAGGTACCATTGGCTGATGACAATATTAGCACAGGTGACCTTATACAACGACAGAGTGAAACACAGAAGGGGATAAAAAGTAATTTCTTTCAACTATAAGGTGCCAAATACTTTCTGACCTCAGCATGGATGTGTGAGAAACATGAAATATGGTGTGCAAATTCCCTTTTTTTCCCATGTCAGAAAAGGGCTCGTGCGAAATTTCTACTTCCTAAAAAATAGTGTAAAGTGTGAAGAGGATCACCAAGCCCACTTCATGATGCACAACAAAGCCATGGGGGTTCCACAGAACTGTGGGCTCATTCCTCATCATCTTGACAACTGACCACTGCAGTTAATGATACAGAAAGCTGTTTTACAGAGCATCCCTGTAGGAAAGAGTAACAGGATCCCCACACACAAATGCAGGTCCAGGCATGGGAAGATGTGATAGCCCCAGTTCCTCACTGCGTGGAGAGCCCTGGCTCTCCAGAGCAGATTTCACAACCCACTGCAACACCTCTGAAGGGAACAAAGTGCTGTGCTTATGTTTCTCTGCTCTTCCTCTCGAAATCCTGTTTGGCACACACCTGAGATACTGACAAGAAAATATGCACTGTTTTGTCTTCAGTATCTGATCTTGATATATTTATAACAATCTCAATTAGAAGATTTTGATGGCTCTGTTATGAAATGATCTCTTTGTAGCATCCCTCAAATTTATGCACTTCATCACTCGTGACTTCTATGCCTTTTGTTCTTCTTTTGTTACAAAGAGAACAATAACTGTGGAGTATACTGACACAAATTAGAACAGCTTATTCTCATTAACTTCTCCAAGAAAGACAGCAGAGACTGAGCAGTATCCACAGCAGCTCTCTCCAATGCTGATTTATGTTACAGAACTGCAGTTGATGACAAATGCGCGTGTGAGACTGCTTGCACAGGAGCAAACACAAGCAACTGGCTGGCTGAAACCTGCTTTAATACTTTAATACTAAGAGCCTAGGAACACTTAAATTCTTGCTGCCATACCTTGTGCCCCTCTAAACCCAGCCTCCTCCTTTTCTTCTTGACACAGGGACACCTCTGCTCAGTGCTCGTGTGCTTTGTGTGCTGCACCACCACTGCCAGCACAGGGCTGGGGGTTTGTTTTAGCAAGAACACACATGCAGTGGAAATGGCTGGGTTTACAGGGGCCTGCTGTCCCTCTAAGTGCTTCATGGGGCACAATCAAATCTCCTCCTTGGCCTGCATTTGCGGCTGCCACACGGTGGGACCCTGAAACCTGCCCAGGTCACGAACGTTTCCAATGCTCGCAGCCAAACAAAGAAGTTAATTCGCAAGGATTTGTTTCCAGGTTTCCTTGCCTTTCCCATAAACAACTGTTGACAGGTCTCTAAAATCCATTCACACTGAATTGCTTTGATAATTTGCATATGCAAATAGAAGCAATTCAAAGTTAAGTGTCAATTTCCATAAACATTACAATATCTGGCTTGTAAATATACACGTACACGTGAAATACTAAGCCTAATTAGACCTCAAGAGTATACATAAATAACTTTTATTGTTTTTTCTTCATTTTGAACCTAAGCTTTCAGGCACATGAACTCCAAAAACAAGGGTTTATTGGTTGCATCGTGAGATACATTCTGCATCTGATCCTTTAACTCTGGGAGCTGCAGAATGATGCTAATTTAAACTAATTTACAGAATGAAATAGTTTCCCAGGAGCTCCTTTTTCTGCAGGTCATTTTTGTTACTTGGGACTGGATAAGAATAATATATCAATGCTAAATAAGTCTTCTGCTAACAATTTCAGGTCTACACAGTGATATTGAATGAATAGGGCTCATATTTTACTTCAGGCAAATATATGCTAGATTTCCAAGCAGCAAGATACCTCTGGCTTTAATAATGAGAACTTTTTGTCAATCACACACCAGCTTTTGTTACAGGTAGATAAAAATATGAAAAGAAAACAAAGAAGCATAGATCTGGTTTCACAGTATAGATAATATTTCTGTGCTTATTAGCTATCATTATGGCTCTCACCTCAAAGTTTATATCAGATTCAACTCTACTGAAATCAAAGTTAAGAGTCATGTAATGTTTGATGCATCTCAAACAAAGCTTATTCCCACTCTCAGAAATACTTCTCTTTTTTCTCTCAAGGCTTTAAGTGAAAACACCAAAACCTGATCACACAAATCCACCATTCTTAGCATTTTAAGAAATATGAATTTTCTTCAAATCAAGAAGAAAAAGGCACATACAGACATACGTAAAAACAAAAGGTAGTCGATGACAGATGTGTGCAGGATTGGTCATTTACCAATATTTATTTAATGTTTACATCTCTCTTGTTTCTACTGACATATTTAAGAAGAGAGTAAGTAAATAGCATTGTAAAAAATTCATATCCAGTCACACATTAAGAACTAAGCTTAAAATTGAATCTTAAACTTACACATATAATCAGTTCCTACATAAAAAACCACACCTGACTTCATAAAATCTTCAGGCCAGGACTACCCCTTTGTTTTACAAAATAACTTATGCAATGGGATATTGACAATGGCCACACACCTTTAGGTTTTATTGCTCTTGACAGGCCAATTTCTAGTTGTAGCCAAACAAGAAAACCTTAACTACTGTGTATACAAACAACAGCGTTAAATAAATCAACCAACACCTAATATTCTAGAATATTTACAGTATCTATGGACAATTTTTTTTCCATAAAGTCTCCTTGTACACATTTATGAAGAAAAAAAGAATAATGACAAGAAAAAGATTTGGAGACACATTTTGGATATATTTTAGAAATAAAGGGGAGAAGATAAAAAGGTAAAATACAGTATGAGTGTTAGAGATGCTGCACGGTCTAATGCTAGTAAAAAGTTGGTGAAGGCACACGTGGAGTGGAGACCCACTGAGAGAAAGAAAGAAGGCACAGGAAGGCAGGGAAGGAAAATAAAAATCAGTGTTTCTAGAAAGCCAACGTGGTCCTTGCGGTATTTGCGACAGAACTGCTGGAGTCGTATTGTTATCGTTATTTCAAAGAAAGATAAAAAGAACACTGTTTCCTGTCTGTAGCAGCTCTCCCATGAGACTATCAGGGATACATTTGCAAAATCCTTGGACTTCTCATTTTAATCAGGGCCCAGTAGGAAATGAGGCTGTTCCATTTCTTCTGAGGCATTATGCTGCCACATCCATCCACAGAGCTCTAACGCACACATGTTTCACAACACATCAGAGTTCAGCTCACCTGACAGAAGGCAAATATGACAAGTTTCAAAAATAGCAGCACAGCTAAACTGCAATTTTCCCCTCTAACCAGCATGTCCTAATCTCTCAGCTTTGATCTCCTCTTCATCTGGGAAACCTGACACTAAACACTGCAGGCAAATTTGTTTCACCTAGCTGCAAGCGCTTCCTTCGGGACAAGGCATGAGCGAAACTGGGGTTTATCTGTCTCCCATGCCTAAGTTTAAACTTGTACTGCAGAAGGGCACCCATTCCACAACCTGGGAGCTTTTTAAGATAAATCCCAGTGGAGATGACACAAAAAGCAACTAAACATTCACAGTTCCAGCTAGCTTATAGTAATTAATGACTATACCTGTCAGCTGTACCTTCCTCTGATTCCCGGTTTAGCTGTGGAGAGTTTGGCCACCCAGCCCTGGATGAGTATGGCTAAGGCACCCTCTGATCACTGGCCACAGCTTCCAAGAGCTCTTTGGGGATGTTTTACATGTAACAGAGCAGCTTTCTAAACAGACCAGGAGTGATAAAATAGGGACAAACACCACCACAACCCAGTGCTTTAAAGTCACTGGCTACTCCAGGCAATAATTGCAGCCACATTACCGGGCATGCACCTCCTTCAAGAATACACCAGCACAAATTAAAAACAGCTTCTCAAAGAGACAAAATCTCAGTACTACAATTCTCATCTTTATCAAACATACTAAATACAACTGAAATTAAACACTAGGCATGTCACATAGGTCTGCCTGTCAGATGCACTCTACACTCAAGCACCTGGGTGGTCTGCATGTTCAAAGGCCTTGAAAAACACCTTTTTTTCCAGAAAACTCACATAATTTTCTTCCTTTTCTATGAATTGGGAATGGTGGATCCTCAGAAGCCATGCAGCACCTACACATTTTGCAAATGCTCCCTGAAATCCATGACTGTTTTACAATCATCTCCTCAGAGGGCAAGCTAGAAGTCTATTCATGAAGTATGAAACTTGGTTAGTCCCCAGTGGAATCCCCACTTTGAGACAGAGATAAATATTTGACTAGCTAATGGCTAATTAAGGAATAACGTGCTAATTAGTGTTATAATGGATTTTTTAAACACTTACAGAAATAATTAGACCAGGTATCAAGATACAGCGAGCACAGACATGACTTACACATTGAGGATAAAATCTGAATCAACCCTTTCTTGAAGTTACCTACATTTAACAGCTTGGCACGACTTCTATCAATGGCTCTGCTTTTTCAAAAGTTATTTTTGAATCATCTCTGAAAGTGAGGCAGGTACTCTTTGGGTTCTAAGTAATGCCATACTGGTACATTTTAAATCCACCAGGCACTGCATTCCACCCAAGGAGAGAAGAGCTTACCCTACAGAAGTGCTCTGATACATCAAAACAAAAGAAACCAAACATAAAGGCAGAAATACATTACAGATAGACTGCTTTTGGACAGTGCATTCCAAATTACGGAATTGCATAACCTTGGAAATTAAAAACCTTGAATACATGAAATTAAGGGGAAGTTTATATGAGGATTTTCAGGGTTATATCATCTTTTAGTTCAAAAAGTTGGGGGTCTCCTCTTTCTAGCATCCCTCTCCCAGCACTTTGTGTTCTGCTCTGAAATCTCTGTATGGCCATGCTGAGCTACATATTGTTTACTTATGCCCAGATTATCAAGAGCTCTAAATCAAACCGTTCCCTTCATTATTTTCTCTCAAATCATCTGCCCAATTACAATATTAATTCTGTGATATTTTCCAGGTCACTGAGCAAAGCTGTAAAAATTCATTCTTGAAATCACATTATAAGGACCTTACTGGAAACATCCTCTTTTGTAATGAACACTAATGAATTAATCAGGTTTTATTTCTTTTGGTGATTAGGTGGTCATTTTGCATATTCTGACTTTTTCAGGTTTCATAAAACTCAGACCAAAGCTAAATGGCACTTCAGAAATTCAATTCCATGTCCTCTATTTATTTTTTAATCTGACTCAAAGTATTTGTTGCAGGAGAAAGAATGATACAGTATTTTGCTTGTTTGAGCATTCAACAAGGAAAATCTCTTATCCCTTTGTTTCCACCTCCATATTTGCAATCCCAATGAGCAATGCAGGGCTGGCTACCATAAAATCACCAGGGTCATTCTGCTTGCACAATATGGAAAAATTGTTTCTGCTGATGCCTTCAGGCTCACTAAAAGCCATCACAGTGGCCTGGAGAGATCCTAATTCAGCTCCTTCAAAACTCTTCAATACATCTCAATGAAAACTACTGCTCCCAACACTTAATGCGCAGATTTGTTCAACATTTTCTTTAAGTACTACATGAATGAAAAGTATGTTATATTCATAGAAGTACTCCCAAGATGCAAAAAAGAAATAATTAGAGGAACAGCTATTGTTCCTCACCTAATAGTAAAAACACACTGCCAGATTTTTCTTCCCAATAATCCCAGGCTTTTATTGCACTGTGACAACCACAGATTTCTCCCTGTACTGTTTGGTTTTTACTGTCAAATTATTATAATCACCCACTTCTGGTTTCAAATCCTTCTTTTTGCCTTGTGTACTATTTTATAATAGATATAATAAATCCAAATGTGAATTTTATTTCTTAGAATTCTTATAGCTTCCTCTGTATTTATTTTACACCTATGTGTGTAGATATTTGTTGATCATACCCATCTACCCAAACCCAGGGTAGATGGGTATGATCAACAAATATAATGAGTAAAATTTTGCACTTCTAGAGTCCTTTGCTGCTAAGCTTGGTTTTTTAAGATGTGCTTAAGCCTGCTTGTTGACTTGTCTCCATGGAATTAACAAGGAATTTAGAACAGAACCATGAAACAGCTTGACGAGATGATGGGGGAAAATGTGTTTTTCTAGGTACTGCTGAATTTCATGCTTTAAAATTAAATTAGAATATAAATTCACAGCTTTCAGCATCCAATATATTTAGATGTATTTTAAAATATTAAGTCCAATTATGAGTAATTTGAGGCTAGATGGTCTCCTTGTTATTACTCTGAAAGCTTTCTTTGTCTTTCATAACCTGTGGTGACGAGGCAGAAAAAAGCAATTTTTATGAGCTAGTAGCAGACACTTTTTCTGTTCTAATTAAAAGTCATAATTACATTTTTGATTAACCCAGAATGAACAATAAAACAGATTAGTTATCAGCTTGCTACATTTTGTGAAACAATATCGAAGCTTAGAAAATTTCAAGTTCTCTGACACTTTTAGCATAACTAGATAAAGCAAAAACATAAATGCAATTTATGTTCAACAATGTCCAATTTTGACATCTTATTTGAAAAATGAGCAGAATTACCAATTCAGACAAACGTCTATTCCTGCAGATTTTGGTTGGTTCATAAACCAAGTGTTTTGCTTGCATTGTTTTAAACAATTTAATTGCGCAATAAGTGGTGGGTTTTGGTTTGGGTTTTTTTCAACAGCAAAAGTCAGTGTTTGAGTTTTTGAATGTCAATAATGTCAATGAAATATCTCAGAAGGTTGATTTGATGCTTTTAAAGAGAGTCAATATTGAATGTTTTGGTTTGTTTTTTTTTAATTGATAGAAGGTGTCAGGCCATGCAGGAGAAGTCAGAAAGGCAGACTCCACCTCAATATGCTGCTGAACCATAATAAAATAACCCACAGAGTGCTGCCCCCTCCCCAAAATACAGATTCCCTAACTCCCCTCCTGTCTGCAGCACCTTCCATAAAGGGAAACTGGAGTGTTTGCAGTACCTGGGCATGTAAATGGTTCTACTCTTCTCCAGAAATAATGGTTTCCAATCACTTCTGGCACACACACAGCTCCTAGCATGGCAAAGAATAACATCCAGGTTATTTCCAAAGAATGCTAATGCTTCTCTTGGGGTAAAACTGCAATTCAACAGCAAATGTTAAAGCTGGTATTACACAGCTGTGCATAGGTGGAAACTTCAGACATGAGTGGAAACTTCCTTCAAATGGCACAATTGGGTTTTAGCCACAAAAGCTATTTTAGATTTAAAGTTTTAGAAATATTATAAACAATAGGAAAGAATCAAATATAAAAAAAATTCTCAACATGAAGATGATAAGGAGGTATCTAGGGCAGTGATGGTGCAAGTTCCTGCAATATTCCCTGGGTCAAACACTGCCAGAAGACTCAGCACAGATCCCTCTGCAGCAGAACACTTATCTGAGAAACTTCAGCTGTGGAAAGGTGTGTAGGGCATTTTAATAACTAAAATCATGCCATGCACTTATAACTACATACATAAACAAACAGATAATTATCATTCATGCAAACTAAGATGGCCTTAACATCTCAATTAAACTTCAGGAGCTGAATCAAGACTGAAACCTAATTCAAACTCTCAGATCAGGCTGATATCTGAAATTGCCATTTCCAATTGGTGTCACATTCTAAGAATATCAGAATTCTTTATCAAGAGAGATTTGGGGGTGGGGATTTCTGGAGGTTCATTTCTACAACCTTGTGAAATGTTAGAGGTTGAGCTGGGGAATGTCAGAAACTCCTGAAAAGCAATGATCTATTGGGCAAAACTTATTTTAGGGTTGGGGAAACGTACAAGTCTCAATTCACAAAGTAAATCACTTTTGTGCAGAGGACATGAAAGGCTCAGGGTTCTTGAGGTTTGACTTTGACAAAATTGAGCTTATCAGAGAGACCATACCTGGATGGATACTCTCACCACCTCTTTCCACTTCTAGCATCTGACTAAAATTTGCCTCTAGCATGCTTTCATTTCAAGTATTGTAACAGGCAGCAACAAAAAATAAAATTTTCTCATTTAAAAAACTTTTAAAATGTACCAGACAAATGTACATTTGTCTCTTCATGCTGGGAAATTCACACATTAATTTTTGAACAAATGTTTAGAGATTCATAAACATTTACATGAACAAGCAATTTTGCACATTGACTTAATTTGAAACTTGATTCTACTTGTGCATTGGGATAAAAAAGAAGATGAATATTAATCTATTATGAGTCTGCTAGCAGAACTCAGTGTATTTGGGAGTTTAAAGTAATAGTTTTAAATTTGATCAAGTAAAGGCCAGATGCACCTCTAATTACTTTAGATGTCTTATAAAATTCTATTAATGTTGTCATGAAACAAAGTATCTATATCTGGAATTCCTAGAGGACAATTAGCAGAAAATCTACATAAGGTTTAACAGGTTATAGAGAAATTATCAACTATTGAGATCACATGTGATAGTTATATGCTATAATCTTATATGTTGTAATCTTGGTTTTAAAAGCAAGCTTCTAAAATTCAGTGTTAGAAAATGCTGTCTTAGGGCTCTCCACATTTCTTATTTCCTCAATTAAAAGCATCTAAAATAGTAGCTAATAGTATTTTTGTTGGTGTATGAGGCAGCAGTCTAACATAACAGAAGAAGAAATGCATATGCATGAACAAATCCAGCTTGTATTAACTACAGACTGCTAATTACAGAGCTAAGAAATAGCAGAGTCCTTCATCTTCCCCCCATAAATTTTCCACCTTTAAGAAAATACTCTAGATTTTTAAAATTCCTTAGCAATTCACTGGGAAAACAGATTGTGTTCTCCAAAGACAGAAATACATATAGACAAATGGCAAGAAGAGGTGGCACTTTTCCTGTTCAGCAACCTGAAACTTGATCCAACTTATTGAAGAGGAGATCAGAAAGAGGCAAATTTTGCTGGATCACAAAGAGAAGGGCAAAGGAAGAGTTGCTCTGGGAACCTCTAAGTCTCCTAAAAAACCAAATGTCTCATGTTGGTGCAATGGATCAACAAAGGCCAATCTGCTCTCTGTGCCCATAATTAAGAAATCAATCTTTCTTTTTCTTCCAATACTGGCAGTTTCTTTGACAATTTTTATCTACACAGTTTGTTAGCATATGTAAAAAATAAGTGAATCTGAACTAAAGATGCACACCAGTTTAAGTGTGTGGAGAGTGTTGCCCAGGCATGTCAATTCTCCAAACAAAATGCCCTGTGTGACAAATCACTGAAGAATTTTTTAAGAATTCTCCTTAAAATTCATTGTTCTTACTTGGTAACTGAAATTTCTTAGTAAAACACACTCTTCATCAATTTTTTAAAGATATTTGTATTCATGCATTAGGTAACACAGGAAAAAAACATGGCTGTAAAATAGTTACTACAATTAACTAATAACCTCCATTTCCATGGTGAAATCTGAAGATGCACCACTCCTGCTTTGAACTAACGTGAAAGGAAAATGAGCATCATCAGTAGTTGTGTAACACATGAGATGTGAAAAAAGTTCTATTAAAAATCAACAATGCCTCCCAAAGTATTCATCTTGCATGGTGACTCACCCTGAAAACAGTGCTACAGTTCTTCCTACAAGATTAATTTATATCTCTAGTAACAATATATTTTTCTTATAATTTTGTACTCAATTTTTTATCTTTTTACAGGAACTCAACAGCTGCTGTATTTCCTTCTATAAGTACCAAGATGAGCTAATACAAAGAGTTTCAAAACCTACAATATCTAGTGACAGAACCTACCCCCATGCCCAGCCCTCACAAATACTCATGGATATCACAGAAAAGTAGTGCTTATAAAAGTAATACTTATCCCCCACTTTCTCCATGGCCATGGCACTTATACAAGCACAGAAGACCTTAATTTCATAACAAATATAACTAATATACATTAAAAATTTACATTTAACCAATCTCCAATTGCAGTTGCTGGTCAGCTCACAAAAGGACCCCAAAACCAATAACACAATCTCAAGCTAAATAGAGTGAGGGAAATGTCACACTGTAAAAGCACACACAGTATTGACCAAGAAGAAATCACTTTTGGAGCTCCAAACTGATTCTTTTAGAGTTTAGAAGAAAGCAGGGGGTCACTTAGAATTAGAAATCAAACATATTTAATTGCACCCTCTTGATGAGTGCACTGGCATAGCAAACTGCAGGCCAATCTCAGTTTTCCATGAGTTCCAAGGAAATCCAATTGCATTCTGCACCAGCTCATCAAAGCTCCAGGCTCATGCACCTCAGAGCAAACCACCATTGCTTGTTCTTGGCAAATTTCCACAGGGCCAGAGACAACAGAGATATGTTCAAGAGCATCTCCACCACAGGATTTCCAGCCTAGGTCAGCAATAGCTAGGAGATTTTTTCATTCCATGCTAAATAATGCAACTCTTTCCCTCTCCATCCATTCACTGTTTCACCTTTATTCTGTACCTCCCAAGTTTTTTGTTTGCCTAGCTTTTTCTGTGCTTTGTAATACCATGTGAGGCACCTAGAAAGTCATCAAGCTTGCAAACTTGATTAACTAATTCTCTTATAATACACCTTTGCTGTGGAAGGAAGAAAGCTTTTACTGCACCAGCCAAGCCTTTTCAAGTAGGAGCTGTTCACACTGTCCCCAGTTCTTTAGGGAAATTAGGAATAGTTTGTACAGTTGGCAAACAAATGAGGATATTGTAACTTGCCATTATGCAGAAATAGAATGAACATTTAGAAAAGTGGTGTTCAAATGAAAGAAAGTTTAAAAGTTTTCAAATTTTTGCTTTACAAACATGAAGAATAAAGCTGAGGAATCAATATTCAGAGTCATTTAAGTTTTACAATATGTAGAAAGCACAAGTATTGCTTCAATAAAACAAAAAAAAGGAATTTATCATCCAGAAAGTATGATTTTGAAGCCTTTGCATTCTAGCAATATAATTAATGACAAAACTCTCAGAAAACAATTTTGTAAATTAAGGGTTCCTCACCTACCATTTCCTTAGCTCCCAATTACCTCCTTGTTCAATGTATTCATTTAAGGAAAACAGCAGTAGGTGGACCAAAATAAAATCATACAGTGAATTAATTTTCTCCAAAGTGCTGCCTGAATTCAGGTTGAACTCCTCTCATTACAGTGGGTCAGGTACTTAGAGAGTAAGTTAACATTCTGCTTCCTTTCTGAAATGCTGTTTTTATTACAGTATTCTGTTCACTGCTGTGCTCTCCTTATCATACTCAGGGAAATATGATATTTATCACATTTTATTTGAAAGTGACTTGCAAAGTGGCCCAGTTTTATACACATCTTATATGAGATGTTCAAAAGTGATTTTTCTCTTAGAAGACTAGAAGGTTCTGCTTGAACTGTGCTCTGCAGTGGCCCCTGATGGTTAAATTACTCACTAATTCCTACTTTGCAGAGTTTCTCAGGTTCAGTTAATTTCCCCTGCTCTTCTTCCCACTTGTCTCTCTGCTCAACTCCTTCAAGTGAGCCAGAAGTGTTTTGAGCCATGGTTGGAGGTGAATTGAAAAAAAAAACCATAATCAAACACAACTTTAAACATGAAAAGTAACATATGAAATGGAGATTTTATAATTATTATGGTAGGTTATGGACCAAAACAATACGAGAAACTCTGGTAAAAGGGAATGATTTTAGTATTTTTCCATTTCATTCGAACAATGATCTTATTTAAAAAATGAGTGGGGTAAATTTAGGGCAAATTTCAAGTAGACATATAGTTATTAACAATGCTGTCATTCATAGACACAGAAATAATTACAGATTAAAAGCTTAATTTATATAAAACATTTTTTACCTCTCACTGCAGCTTCATACATTTGCCTTTCACAGCTTCATTTCCAACTTGAGGCAAGATAAAATCAGCCTGTCATCCTTGCTTCCATCATGTCCTTCAAACCTTCTTCAAAGTGGTCATAGCAGCTGCATTTGTTTGCCATTTTCTGCTCTAGCACAGCAGCAGTGCCCAAAACAAAACAGCAAATAAGCCCCAAAGTCCAGCAGAGCATCATTAACTGCTGAATTCAAGGCTGCACTGAATCAGGACATGGGAACACAAAGTGCTAAGACCAGAAATCAGAACATGGGAACACAAAGTGCTGAGAAGACCAGAAGACCGGAATATAAGAACACAGAATGATTTAGGCTGGCAAGGACCTTTAAGATCAAGTCTAACCAATAACTTAATACTGCCAAGGCCAGTTATTTTGCTTTGTTTGTTGTATTTTGCAATATTCCCCTAAGCACTACATTTTTAAGTACCAGCAGTGAAGTATTTAAAATACATGGAGAACTATAATTGCTCAGTTTAAAACTCTTTTTGTTTATTTAGTCTTCTTTTAAATTTATGATCATGGCATAGTGGCTGCAAAATGGAAAAGCCAGTGGAGCCCATTGCCATCACCTTGTGAACCTGGCTCTGCCACATTTAAAGCCACCAAATATGACTGGAAAGGCTATTCTAACTTAAATTCCAAAAGCAGAGATATTTTTGGACTGAGTATTGCTGAAAACCTCCAGAAGATGCAACAGAGATATGTCAGCCCCTTCCACTTTTTTCAAACAACAAAGATTTGCTACAACAGAGCAGAGATCCCATGCCCAAATGGCTTGGAAGAGATTTTCCAATTCCAACTCCCCTGCCATGGGCAGGGACACCTTCCACGAGAACAGAACACCCAGAGTTCCAACAGCCTGCTAAAACTCTTCTAGGAATGGGGCAGCAACATCTCTGGGCAACCTGTGCCAGTGTTTCAAAATAAAAACATGTTTTCCTTACAGAAAATCTTGCATCTTCTAGTTTAAAGCCATTCATGACTGGATCAATCATTAAAATATTAAAAATCACCTTTAAAAGACAAACATTCTGTCTGACAGGAGCTTAAAAAGTAAGAATAATGTGTCACACCAGGACAAGTAAAAAAGCTTCATAGAGTCTGTGTTTTTCAAGGAAGAATTCTAAATGAGAATCACACACTCGTTTATCTCTGCTCAACACTTTGCAGTGTGCTAGAAGGCTTCTCATGGGAGATATTTGCTGATATCATAGAAGGCTTTTCTGAAGATTTCCAGCATTCTTATGAGGATTCTAAAGTTCAGCAGAGCTTTAGCAAAGTCAGTCTGTAAATTCCAAGGTTTCTGGGATAAATAAGGGCTTCTGAGGTCTGGAGAGCAGTGCAACTCATGGGAGAAACCAATAAAACTGACAGAATGCCTTATGATCTTTTTATTCCTTGCACAAATGTCTTGCCTTATTTTAGATAAGTCAGAATGGGAGCTGGCAGAACACAGGCTTAGCATAACTGCAAATCACATGTGAATAAAGTGAGGGCTAGGAGGGATGCAATTCGTGACAGCATAGTTTCTCATAAACAGAATCTCTTTGGCTTTGTAAAAGTTGCTGACTCAAAACTTCAATCCAAAAATATTAATAGAGGTTTTTGTCAAACAGACATAAGTGAAAGGTTATCACATCTCATCAGAGAAAAGAAGAAAGGAAAAATCCATCTCCCCTCCAGCAGTCCCTCAACTTGTGAGCTTCCAAGTGAATGCTTATTTCACTGAAAAAATTAAAAAGGTTCTTCCAAGTGTTTCTCTAAAGAATTTATCACCTCAATTAAAAATTTTCCTCACATATACATATATAAATTTATTTTTTTAACATACAAATAAGTAATCTAGCAACTCATTATCTGACCACTACATAAGACTTCACTTAAGCCCAGTGTACTCTGTACTCTGGAGCCAGGACTGCCCGTGTTCATATAAAGACACCACTTAAATGAGGAGTTGGATGGAGGATCTCCAGTAAGAGATGAGCTCTTGATCCAATTATTGAATATAAAATTCTGGCACTCTCCAAGGAACCACTATCAGTACAACAGAGACATCTTTCTGCTGGATTCCATAAAACAAATGGAATATGGCACCAATTCACCCACTACAGCTTATGTTGCTCCTGATATCCCCAGCAAGTCTAACATGCACCTCGTGAACTCAAAACACTGCATTTATCCTCAGAACAGGTAATCTTGCTAAAAAACAAAATACAACAAACAAAGCAAAATAACACCCTAGCTGTTACACATCTACAGTGGATAAATATTAGAAAAGCCTACATATTTGTTTCGCTTATGTAGGATTTCCTATTTGGTAATGTCACAACACCTTTGTCAAAATGAATTATGCTGGAATTGAAGAAAAAAAATCTGAAAAATCATTTTGGATTCTAACTGACATTTGCATAGTCTGAAATGTGAATTCACATGAGTTAATCTTCTAAAGAACAGTGTGTTTCAGATGAAGGCTATGACAAATGTGAAACAACTTCATAGAGTCTACTCAAATGCAATACCAGACTCCAAAATGAGTTTGATCAAACTGAAATCAGGTCTATATCATACAGTTCTGCTGGTGCAGGGATACTAACAGATTAAAAAGAAAATCCCTTAAAAAAAATCACAATCTAAAGGACATACCAGTATGTTTTCCTCTGCATTTCCAAAGCACATAAAGAAACAGTTTTCACAGACTGCAATGAACTTTTGAAAGCAAATAAAAGAAGTAGTACAGGGGTAGAGCTGGAGCACATGTTACTTCTCTAAAACTGCTCTGAGGGGTAGCACAATGGTGGCTACACCTAGTAAATATTCTATTCAGTGTCATAATTCAAGCTAAATAAAGTGGAAGTCACCTACCACTGATAAATGCAGTCACTTCTGCAATCTCTTGGCAGTAAGAAGAGCAGATGCACTTTTGTGGTACCCAAATTAGTGCTTGCTGTGGATTTATGAAACTTGCAGCTTACTTGCCTATCAAAACAGTGACAGCATTATTCTGGACACGGGGAAAATTTGAATTTGATCTGGCCACGGGCCAAATCATAGGAGGTGCATGCTGAAACCCAGTTAATGAGTAGCCAGAAGAAGTGGCCAGTAATTGGCAGCTCAGCTTCTGTTGTAACAAAGGCTCATTAGGAAGGCAGGCTGACTACTTGGCTTCTTCATTTATTCAATTTTTGACCGCAATTTAAATATTCTGAACTGTTCTGTTTTAAAATACAGGACAAGGCTGTATGATCTCACAAATGGAGGTGGCAGTTCCCAAAATATTTACACGTGAAGCAGCCAGTTAATGCACTTTGCCATGCATGGCAATTATATCTGACACTAAATAAACAACAGTGATAAATAGTGACAGGGAGGTACCTGTTCCAGAGAATGTATGAGCTCAAGCAAATTTTGTCCATCTCCTAAAATGTGCCTGGGAATATTTTTTTGTTCAAAAAGGGGTGTTGGGAGCAGCGTGCTCCCTAGGGTACAGCTGTTGGGCATTGTTTGTGCCCAGAGATCAAGGAAATGCAGCTCAAGGCAGATGTGTGCTGGTGTGTTTACAACAAGCCAGATGCAGTCACACCCTTTACCAGCCAAGAGAATTGCTGAAACTAATGGGCAGTTTGACAGGAACTTGTATCAGCTGGCATTTGGAAAATAAAATTCAGTCAAAAAACAAGCAGATAATGAAGAAAGATGTCATCCACTCAACAGATAACAAAATCAGACAATTTGAAAAGTGGGAGACAGGCCTCTTCTTGCTTTTAGACAAAACAGAAAATCTAACCCCACAGCTGATGGTGCTGCTGAGAAGAATGACAGCAATTTCTATAACACAGTTCTGTGCCAGGACCCATTAAGTGCTGAAAATGGATTTGGAATCAGCTGGTAGGAAAGCAAAGTATGCAAGTTCCATGATCCAAAATTAAATAGCTGAAAAAGAGTAATTCAATTAAATTCTCTAAAACTTTCAGTGATAAATCACATGCATATATCACTCGCATAGATTACTTGCCTGTGTGGGCCCATCAATAAAAGTTCTGTCGAGGAGTCCTTCCCACAGCTTTCATCCAAAAGTGTCCCCAAAAGCATTCCTGAGACTGCTCTGGACAAGCTGCTCTCCTAAAAACTGTTGACACACGAGCTGCAGCCTAGAAGTGACCCCTGTCAGTAAACAGAGAGTGAGTTTGGAGCCCAAACATATGCCAGGCTGCTCCAGCAGCACCATACAGGCTGCACTTCATTGCTCACTGCCTGAACCTCACCATGGTGTGAAATGTAGCTCAAAGAGCTGCAGATGGACTGTACTCAAATGTCTGAGTTTCTGATGCTTTCCATGAGCTGCTCACATCCGTGGGCTGCCATCCAACAGGTTTAGCCAAGCGCAAAGCATGAAAAATTGCATCAAGAGACTGTTTCTGCAGTCACTTCAGCCGAGCTACTTGAATGCCATGTTCATCACTGCAGGAAAAAACCCCAAACATCACAAAGGCCTGGGATCTGCTCTGCTGAGCTACCCAGCTGCTGTGACCACACCACAGCCCAGCAGGGCCATCAGGAGACAGAGAGGCTGCAGAACATCACACCAGACATGTCACTCTGACATCCACCCACCCATCTTCAGATTTGTGAAATCTTGGTCAAACTGTTCATGCCAATGTGCTTAAATCCAAGCTCTCTGAAAGCTTGTTATTCCAATTCAGCCAGAGGAGGGAGAATGACAGCCAATCCCAAACACACACTGGTGGCACAGGGTGACCTGTGCAAGCAAAAGCAGCCTGTGTCAGTCATCTGCTTGTGAGGAAAACTCACAAACGTTAATGAAGCAAATTAAGGTCAATTTAAAGGGGGTACAGCTCCTTAAAAAAAAAAAACAATCTCTACAAGCAGATAAATATTGACTTCCTAAGATTACTGTGGGCCCTCAAGCAGCCATCAACAGAGAGTACATTAAAGCTCCATACTCTAAAAATATAAGAACCGTATGACTCCCTCACCATTAACAGGCTAACCTATATTTCAGTAGGAGAATTAATGCTAGAATGAGTAACCAAGGTCTTCCCTCCAGGACTCAAGCTTACATCCACACGTTATCAACAAATCACCAATATGCAATAAATCCAACAAGCAGAGTATTAAGTTAACCTGACAGAGGAGCACCCATTAAGATTAAAATGTGTAAAAGGAGCTGGGCAAACCTGTCAAGGCCCAACTGTTTACCAAAACCATGGTGATTAGTGATTAGGCAGACACAATCTGTATGCAAGAACTTGTTTTGTTGCTGTTTTTAATAAACAGCCCAAAGAATTATCAGTACTGATTTAAACAGGCATACACCAACCCAGCCCTTCTTCAGTCATCTTACTCTGTGTACAAACCCAGCAGCTGCTCTTGGAAGAGCTCTTTGTTCCTAAACTGCTGTTCAGAGGGGCAGCATAATCCTTCTGGGAAGGCACCTTTCTTTGCAAGGATAAGCTGAAGCACCACAAATCTTCAAGGATAGCTACAGCACTTACAAAATTTGCCCAGGCTCTTTGAAATTGAACAAAGTGAATAGTTGATTCAAAGCAAAATAAACAGGTCACTGAGTATATAATACGTAAATAAACACAAGACAGTAATTATAGTATTGTATATAACACTAAATACTGCAATGAGAGAATGAGAGTAAGAGATGTAAAATAACATTTGTGGTTAAAAGAAAGCCTTGACAACCAAGGACAAACACCTGCCACTGTTTTTGCACCTACTTAGCTAAAAGAGTAGCTGAATGTGTTTTTCTTATCTGTAGACCTAATAGTTACAAATACCAATTAAACACAGAAAACCCTCCCAGTGAAACACACTTTAGGCACAGATCTACCTGTGCAACCAGTTGTCTTTTCAGACTAAAGTTAGTCACAAACAAAAACATCTTTTGCTTTTGTGCAACTCAACTTTTTTTCCCTTGCCTGGGGACATCAGAATATTAGATTCCAATGACTTACTTGTAGTAATTTAAAAAAAAAATCCAATGATGTTTTCATCATCAGAAACAGAACAAACTCATTTTGATGGCACTGATACTATGTCTTTTTTAGGAAGGAAAAAAGAATTAAAACATTTAATATTGACCTTTTATATTAAAAGGGACATTGAAAAATACAAACTACTTTCACCTTTACTTATCACTGGTCAGTGCTCTAACTCTGGCAGGAGTACAAATAACTAAAAAAATCAAGGTGCTTCAGATATTTACACATGAAATATAAATGTATATGATTACATATCTCCCTTATTTTGATCTGTAAACTATATTAACATCATACTTTCAGATGCAGAACTGTCAGGCCAAAGGAACGCCCTTTTCACTATATGAATGTTTTACTACAAACACAAGTGCAGGCTTCTCTCCATTTTCCCATCACTACCCTGTTATCCACAGTTGCAAATGCCCACAGACAAGGAGATAATTTAATTAGCATGCACAATTAAACCAAATGATGGTATCTGGGCCCTTATGTTCTTACTTTCATTATTAAAGCTCATTTTGTAATGACAGTCATCAATTATTTTTCAGATTTTGAAGCACAGTCACAAAATAAGAAAACGTTTCCCAAAAATTACTATCGAGGGTTTAAAGTTTGTATTTCTTGTGGCTGCACTATCAAAATGAATTCACAAAAAATGAGGTCAACAAGCACAGTTGCTGAAAGGTAGGACAGCAAAATCATTTAGACCACATCCGCAACAGAAAATTTTGCCTGAAAAGCATCATGCAAAAAACAGGAGCGGGTTGAGAAATAGGACATATTTTCATATATCCAAGAACATTTCGTACCTATAACTTTTCTATGTCTGCTTCAGGAAAATTTGCTTTTTAGGAATCTATCTGGATTTTATTTAAGAGCTTTGAAACTCTACATACTAGGAGTCAAAATGTTTCCTAAAGTGTCATCATTTTAGTTTTTTTGACAGCACTTTACATTTCAGTAGTGAGATTACCACAAACGCAACACCTCGGTGTATTTAACACAGGAGGTTTGCAGTGGGAGCCAACAGAAACAATGGAAGTGATTTCTCCCAGCAACACCCACCTTAAAAAGCACCTTTGTAATTAAGGGTTTGCCATTCCTGCATGATATTAACTTTCTGACACTGCTCATTCATTTTCAGCTTTTTGTTTGCACATGGAAGACTGCTGTGCCCTGAGGAATTGCTGTAGACAAAGGGGGGATTTTTACCTCAGCAACTACTCATATTTTGTACTTTTATTTAGAAATGCACATGATTTAGGGGGGGGAAAATTCAAGGTATATTTTCTCACCTGAACTCTTATGCTGTCATGAACATGATCTCATTTTTTTAATCAAATGATAAATAAAGCCAAAGCTCTGACTCTCTAGTGTTATTAACACAAAAGATTCTTCCAAACTGCAAACTAGCTTTGTACTAAAACCTTCCCTTACTCTGGTACGTGCAAATCATTTTTATATCCATGCACTTTTGTTGTTTTTCTTTTTTTTAAATTCATAGGTGATGACATAGGCTTTATACATAGAAATTATATGGAAATATGGTTGCTTTGAAAGATGATTTGCACGCATATCTAGAGCAATTCCTAGTGCAAATTAATGTATTTACATTACTTTACATTTACATTCTCACTTATTGTTTCTATAGTCTCAGCTTGTTGTTGCTATTTTGCTAAGGGCCAGGTATGCAAAAATTACCATATTATAAACTTTCTTCCCAAAAGAAAGCTTCCATGTTTTAAAATCATTATGTTTTTGTGATATTTAGCTGTTATTTCCTGGTGAACTTCAAAAATATTTCAGCCTAACAAATTCAAATCCCTTCAGTAAACACTCCTTGCTGCCTGTCCACACCTTCCTACAAATTTTATACACATTTAAGAACTTTGTCCTTTGTTGTACCTTCCTAACTCTTTCCTGAAAATATTCCTAAATCATACAAAACCAGTATTAATTCAGGAGGTCTTGGCACATTATTTTGGGGATTTTCAGCCTGGATTTCTGTTAGATGCTCAATCATATTCAAATGTCAGGGTCCACATCAGCTGAAGTTCAGGTTATAAATGCAATGAATAAAACTGTTCTGACTATGGGTAGGAATGACTGTGAATAATCTCAAATTTATACAGTACACCATAAGTCACTGCCACCTTTTATTCGTGTGAGCAAGTACACGTTATATTTGTTTATGGAAAACAGTTCTTTAAAAAAATTCTCATAATGTTGCAGCATATGCTACACAGGGAAGTTGTCCCTTTGATCTGTAGAAACCTACATGTTCAAGACATCTTCAATCTAAAAAACTTTCTCCACTATCACCTGTGGAGAGTTTTTAATTAAAAAGTTGAGTTACTAGAACAAAATTAATCTGAGTGAGGAAGATGTGTGCATTTAAGAAATTTGGGAAAAAGCGCTTCCACAATTTTCTTCAAAATAAGCATAAATTGATAGTGTGGTGTAATTATGAACACACTTGAGAATAGTTAAGCTAATGAGTATTTTCCCTAACTGTTACAAATACTAACAATAATTGACTAATAAATATTCACTGGAATAATTAAAGTAAATTTTAAAATAATTTTGAAAAGACCATAAGGATTTCTAAAAACAATATAAATGCATTCTTTTGGAGCAGTAGTAAAGCCACTCTTGAAATTCCATTAATTTAGCAGACACAACTTTTTCTAAACAGGAATATAAGACAACACATATTATATTCACCATACCTGCATTTTTATTTTGCTACCCTATCAGTAAATTTTTTATTTTGCCCATTGCAAAGCAAATACTCAGCAGTCACAGAGCAGCTTTACTGAAAAGCATCTGAAGTTACCAAAGGTCACTCTCAGGAGGATGTATTACTCAGTGCCTGCAAATAAGATTTCCACTTAATGTTTCTCTGCATGAATTTGATCCTAAGAACTTTAGTCACGATTCAGCAAAACCTCTAAAGAACAGGCATTATCCCCCTGCCCTTGATGGGGGCTGAGAGGTTACTGGACCCCTTTGAGTAAATCTGGTTCTTTCCTTCAGCCTGAGAGCTGAGGTAATCCTGGAGGAACTGCCTCAAACACAAGGACATGAAAAATAAGCTGGATGACTACACATGTTGTCAAAAACACCACTGAGAACAGAAACTTTCTTGAGCTGGATCCAGCAAGATGGAGGAATAAGTAGCATAACATTTATTTTTTCAATGTTATTTAAAAAAAACAATCATCAGCTTCCATTGCCTTTTAGCTTCTGGACCCAGACCTCTTATTTGCACTGGTAACACTCTCAGGTTTTTTTCTGCAACCAGAGGAGTCAGGAGTTCTCATTCATGAGTGGCAACTGACTCTCTTGGGTAACCATTTGAAAGTCCAGAGCTCAAGAGAAATTATTGATGTCACAAGATCCATCATAACAAAAATTAGCAGAGTTAGAAACAGGTATTTACTGAGGGTCATATCAGCATTCAGCCCTAATCAAATGGTATCAAATATTCAAATGCAGTACAAATCCACTTAAAGAATGTTTCTTTAATCAATGGATTGACAAGGCCCCAAGGAAGCTGCAGAAGGCAATCAGCATATGCTGGCAGGGAACTGGAAATGTAATTACAATCCAGGGAAAGGAAAGTTTCACTGTGCCCTTCTAAACGATGCAAACTCTTGTCGTTTGCATGATGTCCCTCCTACCAAAGAGAGACAGAACCCCCTTCCCACATATTTTCATGTTAGCCATTTAGTACATCCACAAACTTGTAAAATCAGGAAAGAAAGGAAAATGAGTTTTGAATAAAGATGTGCTTGACTCGAAGCTAAATTTCGCAGTCCACAATCCATCTCCCACAGTACCCGGGAATTTCTGCCACAAAACCTGACACACAATAAGGCCCTGCTTAATTGTGCCACAGCTTTCAATGATACAACATGAAAATTAAGATAAAGCTTGCTCATGCTGATGCAATTCCAGTAACTCAGGTCCTCTGTATGAAAACAAAATTTTTCTCTTTTTATTCCTGATTATTGTATGGCTCATTAAAGGAATAAACCCCAGCATGACATGAAAAATCACTTTAGTCTGATAAAATGAAATAAAGCTCTATTCAGCAGCAGAAGTAGCTTAGCTTGACACTAAGAGAGAAGCTGAACAATAATTAATTTTATTTATTACAGAACTTATTTTATGATTTTAATGTTTTCAAAAATTACGCTTCTGAACAAGAGGTATTCTTTCCTACTGAGGGGAAATCTTTTTCTTTATTTAGAATTTCTCTGCGTGCACACATTGCATAAATTTGAGGGCAACTAAAGCTTCAATTTACTTCATGTTTAAGTCTAGTTAAAATAAGTTGCAAACTGAAAATAGTTAAAGACTGAAACAGCAAACAAAGCAAGCAAAGACAAGGGAGAAGGAAAAATACTTTCTACCGAGTTGCTTACATGACTTCATTTATATTTCTGAAGTTATCTAGGCAGATTGATCATTACAACTTTTACTGAAAAGTCACTGAAAAAGTCTGCATGAAAAACATTGAGATTTAAGTTTCAGGAAATAATGGAGGATAAACATCAGATACTTAGTGTGCAGAGAGCACTGGGGATGGCTTAAAGCAAAATATTTTATGCCAAAATTGTCTGCTTCAATAAAGCCACAAAAGCTGGCCTCAAGATAGAAGATAGCTAGTCTTTCTCAACAGATCAGCCACCAAGTTTTTTCTCCAGTAACTACTAGGATGATTTCACCTTTCAGCAAACACAACACAGTTATCACTCTCTCCCTCTCCCAATACATTTTCAGTTCTCCTGCTGCTGCATATAGGAGTCACCTCGTTAAAGCTCCAACTCAAATCTCTCCCTAACCACCACGACATGACAGACAGGCTGTTCCTGGTCCAAGCCACCCAATTTCTGTGAGAAATTCCTGTCACAACCCATGAGACCTCCCTTGAGCTAAAGTGAACCAAAACAAGGATCTCTCCTGGGAAGGCACAGAGGGGAGCTGGGAAGCCCTGAGGGGTGACACTCCAAGCCTTCACAGATGGCTTCTGGAGAAGCTTGAAAGGCAACTACTGATGGAAATACCAATTATGGACAGCTTCCCTCAAAGTAATAACAAGTTTTGTTTGCAATAGCCAGAAAGGAAAACTCTTGATTTTAAAATACCCTTGTGTTGTTTCACAACAAATGTGATTTTTGTGTGAGTTAAGTGGTGGTGAGCAAAGAAGCATTTAATTTCCTCAATCCCCCATTTGATGCAAACTTTGTAGTTTTACTTCTTTGTTTAATAAAAGCTAAAACTTTGTAGTTTTACTTCTTTCTTTTATAAAAAAATTATAAAATAAGAACACCTCCCTCCCTGCATACACACACACACACTTTAATAGCAACAAGCAGATTTTGGAACTTGGTTCCACATTTGTTACCAGGGAAACCGCACAGACTTGGAGAGATTCACATGCAAATTATTTCCTAATCTGCTCTGTCATAAAATCACAATCTAGCTCTCAACTAGCAATATGCATTAAAATGCAAAGCCCAGGATTATCAGCGAGCTCAGCCTTAATTTTGACTGTTTGGTTCTTACACCCAATGCTTATATCCTTGCTATGAAACTGCTGCTAAACCACTCTGATTTGGTGAAAAAAAGTCTTCTACCTACACAGTGTAATGAAGACAGTAAGGAGCAAGACTTTTAAGCATAGAAAAGATTCTGCTGCCTTCTGAGTCAGGCTGGGCAGTGCATCCAGCCCTGGTGTCCCTGCACTGTATCACCAGCCCTGCTAACACACCTTACTCAATTGGCATCTGAACCTGCTGCTGCAAAGGTCACTACTCTATTAGCCCCAACACCTGGGTTTGCTCCAGTGAGAACACACACTGTCACCGTGCACAACACTGGGAGAAACAGAAATTAAAGTTCTACAAGCCCGACATCAGCAGTGCTATTTAGAACACTCCACTGAAGGAGAACTGGCTTCGCTCAGACTCGTGTGTGTTCAGGCATTCCCACACTGCCTCAAATTAGTTAATCCGTGTATTTCCAGCACCAGTGGAGCTGCACAGCCAGAGCCTGCAGCTGCTGGCAGGGGCCAGAAAAACCTGGAATTTTCTTGCAGCTCTGTTGGGTCCCAGCTGCAGCAGCCTTGACTCTGTCTCAAGCCCAAGCACAGCAAGGTGTGGGCCCTGCCAGAGGCACAAGCATGTATATCTTCAGGGAATGTGATCTTTACATTAGAGAACAATAAAGGGAGCTTATTTCCTGTCGCAAAAACATCACAGAAACCTGTCTGCTCCTCACTCCTTCCGCTGGCTTGAGAGAGGATGTGTTACCAGCCTCAATCCCTGGGTAAGTGATACCCCAACTCTGCTGTGATAGGAGCTCATCAGAACCTGACAATGTGCATTTAAGCATTTGATTACATCACCCATTGGTCATTAAGGAAACCACAGTTGCATCTTCCTGTTACAGCCTATTTGATTAAGTTATATGATACATCCTCCAGCATTATTCATGCCCCTGTGCACCAGCAGCTAATTTCCTTTGCTGCATGTCATCCGGTTTTTATTAATGTCTCCTCCAAAATGAACTTCTCCAGTTATATTTTTCCTCTTCACATACCTCAGTCTAGTTCTCACAGACATATTTAATTAATTTACCTGAAGAAAATACCATTATTTAGGTATACTATTAAATTTTATTTCATACCTTCTTATAAGTAGTTCTAGTCTGGGTTTAACTGCTGGTTTTCCTTTTTTGGGGGGTTATTTGATTCAAAAGTACTTATTCTGAGCAAATTAAGCTCTGATCCATAAATGACTGATGCAACTTTTACAACATTCTAATTTGCATAAGTGTAACTGCTGATACTAGAACAGGAAAGATTAGCCAACAGTTTAGAGCGCTGACTAAATGTGAATTTTGTCTTTGTGGCGTGCACAAGCTGTGGAAAAATAGAACCAGGGCAGTGCCTTCTCTCTAACTCTTGACAGTTTTAAAACATAAAACTCATACAAAGATGGAAAGCTGGTTATTTCCAAATAAATCAATCTAGTTACCATGTATTTAAATGCACCTGAAAATGTTCAAAACCCTGAAACTGCATCTTCTATAGCCAGAATTGAAGCATGGCACTAAAAAACAGGTACCTCAAAGCCCAGTATTTACTTGTCTTGCAGTTTTATCCAATTCCTAGTACAGATCTGCTGTTGAAAGGATCCCTTCCCCAGGAGATGATGGATGCAAGAGTTTTACCATGTTCATGGAAAACCCTGTATCCCACAGGTTGAATCTCGCCTGATTCGCCCTTGAGAAGTTGAGTGAGCGTTTTGCTCTGGAGGTGGCAGGATTATCTCATCCCTCTCTGCTTGCAAGGTGTCCTCACCCATGCACAAAGCCACTGAGGGTATACAAAAACACAGGGAGAGCATCAGATCCATTTTTTCATACTTGCCCAAACATACATGGCATTAAAAGTGCCTGCAAACTTCGTGTTCTATCTGTACATGAACATTTCTCTTAAACTTTGTCTCTCAAGTTTAGATTTGGAGCAGGCTCCCTCCACTAAACTCAATAATCTGATCTCCAGATTTTTTCTTTCCACAAAAATGGCAGAAGAGGAGCTGTCAGGAAACACAGAATATATGGTAAAAAATTCAAAAACTTCACAGAGAAGCTGATGCATGATGTGCATTATGGTAGAAGTGAAGAGGAAAACCAAGGGGAACTCAGAAGGTTCTTGAAAAGGAACTTAATAAAAGATAAAAAATGCTTTGAAGTGATTTAAGTATTTCAGGATTATTTAAACATCGTCCTGGATGTGAGCAAGGCTCAATTTAGTCTTCCTTCCATAAATATGCACTTGCCTTTCTAACAGAGATCTTCTTAATCCCTTTTCTATCCTGTTATTTTGGCTAATTCCAAGTGTATCAAATACACATACAAATTCTACTCCTATTTGCCAGTGAAGTTATCTTTAACATGTGCTACAACAATAAGTGCCAGAGGGCAAAAAAAACCTCATCAAGTTTATATTATTGATTATATATACTCTTTTGTAATGAATTTCACTAAATCCTGCAATACTGTGCTGTTTAAGACCCACTACAAGGTTTGCAAAGTAATTTGTTTGACAACAATGAAGAACTACTCTGACAGAACTGTGAGGGAATTCAGCCCTCAGTGATGAACACAGCCTGAACTACGTCCTCTCATTAGTGTGGAATTAATTAGGCTTTATTTATTCATATGACATTAATGATTATATAGAGTCTATAACTGTCAAAGTTTCAGAAATTCTTGGTGTACTCTGATGGGGGGAGAAGTTCTATAGCCCTGTAAGAGATAATAATCCAAAGTTTGCATTCTCACTTGAAGATACCATTTTAATTTTTATTTTCGTCCTGAACTTTTAAGATTCATAAAAGCTTCAGCCTAATTTTTCCCCTTACAGTCACAGAACATTTCAGTTTTGAAGTACAAAAAGCACATCCATAATTAAAGGCTTCCATAAGAATTATGCTGCATGATTCATTTTGTTCAAAACCAACAGCAGATATTATGAGGATACCATTTATTATATGATTACTATTGTTGAATTCTTGGTATTTCATCTTCATGCATTTAATAGTCTACTTTTTATTTCGCTTATTTCTACAGAAATACTGCTTGCATATTATGATGAAAAAGGAAGAAAAAGGGGAGGAACAAGATGAATATTTTTTGGGAATGTGTGCTATTATTTTGATTTGTGAATACATACGAGTTTAAAAAAAAAAATACAAAAAAACCCAAAAACCAGAACTTGATGTACATTAGCCTGCTGGGTCTACATGCAGTAGACTTCATCCTAAAGAAGGAAATGAAAAATAAAATATAAAAGTTAGATAAGCTTTCAGAAAGGCTTAATTTAGAAAATATTAGTGAATTATATTTGATACAATGTAAAATATCCTTGCAAGATGTTTAAATGTCAGCAAATTCCTGAGAGGAATATTAGTATTAAATTCTTACGGTTTAAACAAAACAGAGAAAAGCAAAACAGTTTTATGCATTTACATGTCAGCACACCTGAATATTTTCCTCAATTGCACTGAAAGAGATGCTTACAGCCTGCAAAGCTCTGTTGGGTAGGGGAGCAGAGCCAGTAGCAGTGGGGATGTGTTCCAGGAAGGGATTAATGGAATTCTAGCAGTAAAAACAAGGAACCCAGCAGCGATCCTGTCTCAGTCCCAGCACTCAGAACTGCACAGCACCAGGATCACCCCACTTGTCACTTCATTACATTTCTACTTTGGTCCCTGGAGGGGTGTGTGGGACAGCAAGCTGGCCAAGTGGCATAAACTTTTTAATAAAATCTCAAGTGTCAATCACATCAGACAGCAAACAGTAAAAGATATTTAATTACACACAGAGGCACAAGACAGCACCCAGCATCACAGAGGCTCCAAGGATGAGCAGGAGCTGATGCTCCCAGTCATGCAAAAGCCCTTCTTTCTACTTCTGCTTCCTCAGAGTTTCTTGTTTCTTTGGGGTTTGTCTTGTTTCATTTTCAGTTTGGTTGGGTTTGTTTTGTTTTTTTTTTAGTAATTGGAAGAAGTGAAATGCAGAATGGATGTTATCACCTGCACAGACATCCAACACAAGGCAAAACTACTGACTCTTACAATAATCTGTCCTGAAATTCCAACAAAAACATGAAAGATAACAACCTAAAGCCCCTCCTTGTTCCTCTGGCAAGTGCTGCACACAAAACAAAGCAGGTGAATGGAACAACAAATTTAATTATTCCCATAAACCCTCTGGGCAATGTTATGTTACGTGTTACCTATCACTACATTACCATAAATCAGCAAGGTTACACACACACACAGAGCTCTGATAACATTCCTTAATGGCTTTTCATAATGAAACAACAATGTATGAAAACAAGACAATGAAGCTGCTTTTTCACTGCTTTGTCCTGATTCAGAGGAAAAATAAATTATATTGGAAGCATTTTTCAAGTAAATACTTTATCAATTAATTCCCATCTAATAATTTAAATATTTCAATTAGCTTTACATTTTTCTTAGATTAGCTTACATTCAAAAATACGACCGTAAAAAACAAACTTCTCAAACAATAAGTAATTTTCACTTAAAGCATCAAATACAATGCTGACCACCCAATAATTTGAAAACTGAAGAAAACATTATTAAAATTTATCTTTAGACAGAGAATTGGAAGCTTTCTGAAAAAATGATTCCCCAAGTCCCAGCCAGCTTAGAGCAAAACAAAACACACCATAAGGAGTGAACTGTAAAAGTGTGTCTTGTCAGTTTTAGAGGACAGGAGCAGGCAAGAAGCAGCAGCGCATAGAAGGTGCTGTGTGACAAGATTTATGCAGAAAGCTATGGATTATTTTCTCAAAGTAATGATGAAATTGAAAAGTCTCCACTCAAGGTAGTCTGACTGAGTTCCTGTTAGAATAATTAATTCAGCACTGTGGGGATGGAATTGTTATTGATGTGTTGAGGCACCAGGAGACTTGGACAGGCACTCTTTAATTATTTATAATCTAAGCAAATAAATATAATTAAGCAATATGTATCTTTATGAAATTCAAATTGAATCTCAGAGGTATAGAAGATCACCTTTGCTTACAAACCAATGACTTAGACAAACTTTCAAAGATCTACCACTGTTGTGTTGAAGCTAAAAAGTCTTTAGTAGTAGGAACTGGGAAATGCTATGACAATGTTTTGATCAGCATAAAATCCCAATTTTGTCAAGAGAAAATCAGGCAAGTTGTGTGACAAAGACGACAGAAACAATAAAGGAGAGACAGAGAAAGTTAAAAATCTGGGGATTGCATTGTACATGTAAAACACATTCAATTTCCTCTTCTCAAAGTTTTTGGGCATATTTTAGCACCAAGTGAAGAGATGACTTCACCCAGACTAAAGTGCTTATGCAAATGTATTTATCATTGCAGAGAAGCAGAGATGGTTGCAAGCTGGAAAAGGATGGCTGTCCATACATCATGAAAAGAAACAGCCTAGAGAATGTACACAGAAACACATGCATGGCCAGGCAATTTCTATCCTTTTCCAGAATGAAAGATAAACTTTCACTATCCTGAGTCTGCTTCTGCAAAGGATGGAAGATTGACTTCAGCATTATTTTTTCCCCCATTTGTTTAATGGTTTGGGCTTTTTTTAATCTGTTCACATATGCATGCTCCTTTGAGCGTTCTCAAGAGAAATCAACTATTTTTTAAATTACAACTGAAATTCTTGTACTATTCTGACTCCAGGACATGAAGCATTCTAAGATTAAGTATTGTGAGATCTAAGATGAGTTGCCAAAACACTGCAAATCTTGAAGGTTTCTTCATACACAGTTAGCTAAACAGCTAGAAACAGTATAGTAGAAAGTAAAGGGAAGTCCTTAACTGTAGATGCCAACAAACAGCCCACCAAGATCAGAACAAAGCTCTCCTTCAGCTTCTGGAGAATTGGAGTCCAGATTCTATGGAGGTCATGGAAAGAGATTTGAAATACAATCCATAAAAATTATTCCTCATATATATATGAGGAATAATGCTTCCTCATATATATATGTATGAGGAATACTTCCTCATCTTTCTTACCACTTTTGTTTTGCTGTGAGCTGCCTTCCCCCTGACTTTTCATGCATCATCACTGACAGAGGAATCAAAGAAAGGGCCCGTTTACACAGTTTCAGTGGTGGTAATGTGCATCCTCTCAAGCCAATGCAATAGGATAACAACTAAACACTGAAATATGCTTTCCAAAAGGGTTTTGGGATGAGCTGAAGAAAAATGAACAGTAGAAAGACCAAACTGCAGAGGGAATTACGGGGGGAAAAAAAATCACTCTTAAGAAATCAATCACATTAACAGCACTGGAGACAGTCTAATTAATGGCATTCAGCCATTCATGTGGCATTTAGTGGGAATCCCATCCAACTGACTCATTCAGCAACAGGCCACCCCATGGAGTTGCAGCTGCCTTCCTCATCCTTCCTCAGGGCACAGGGATTGTTCTGATTTCCCTGTCCCCAGCCCCTCCTTTGCTCAGGGTAACTGGGAGAGGCCTGCCCTGCACAGCCAGGGAGGCAGGGACAGTGACAAACAAATCTGTAACGGTGACAACCACGGTGGGAGAGTGCCATAGATGCTAAAGAGAGTGATGAGAGTTCATGGAGAAATAAACTGAGATCTATAATGGTGTGAAGTGAGGCATCCCTGGGAAAATAAAGGAAAATGAAGTGATTTGAGCACACTGCTGGGTTTGTGGATGCAGGGACGTGTGCTGAAGGAGCTGCTGGAGAGATGCAGGGTCTAGAGGCACCTCTTGCTTGCTTACCAAAAGCACCATGTACAGATGGAGTCACTAATTTATGCTGATATTTTCTTTGAGCAGCCAACCAACAGGGTAGAAAGAGCTTCCTACCTTGGGGTTAAGAACACAGAAAATTCTTTCTACTGCACACTCTTCAAGTTGTGATAGAACCTACAAGTGTGTTTCAGGGGCGTTCTGCCAATCAATACTCTGTTTTAAAGTTTTGGCAGCCCAGTGGATGACATTTCACTTTCAAGCATTTTAGCCTCACCAGAAAGAAGGAAAACTTTACATTTCTCTCTTAGATACTCCATTTTTAGTTACAAAAACGCGGTATTGCAAAATTGATTTACAGGGCTGGATCTTCAAATCCAGCTCAGAATCAAAAATTAAGGGCCCTGTCCTGATCCTGTGGTTCCATCTTGTTTACTGCTACAGCACAGGGACATGTTCTTAGCTCCCATCCACTGGGAGCCATGTGCAAGTGTGAAAGTTGCAAAACTCTTTTACCTCTATTACTATTGAGGGCCATTTTGTGTGATAAAAAGGTTAAGCAATGGTTCTGAGCCATTATTGTCTCTTTTTCTTTCCTTGTACAAGAAACAGCGTAAAAACGCATCATTGTTCTGTCCCTTCTGAGCTTCTCCTTTTCCACTTCTATCTGTATTTTCAGTGCTTTTCTGTATTATGCACCTTATCTTGAGAAAGTTGCTGATCAAGTTTTCCAAACTTTGGCAGATGTGGCACCAACACCACACCTGGGCAAGCCCAGGATGCTCAGCAGGGCCCTCAGACCCAGCAGCCAAACAGGAGGAGCTGTCAGCTCTGCTACCTTGGTGCCTTCGTGCCACTGTACCAGCAAAACCTTTTATAAAGATTCTCTTTGATGTGTAACCACAGGAGAGCACAGGTCCCAAGTTCAGCTAAGCGTGTTGTGAACATTAGCAGGTTTGCTCCAGAAGGCAAAACAAGTGACAGCCTATAAGTCAAGGTATTATTTTGGAAGAGTTGCTGCAAGAAACATACTGAGATGGAGAAAGAGTGGCTATTGTGGATTTTTCAAGTGAATATTGGAATTCCTGAAAATCACCACTACCCAAAGCTTTGATTATAATAGGAAAGGTGCTTTACAGTGCCACTTTACCTGTCCCAGACACAAAGGAAAAATCAGAGAGAGGGGATCATTCAATTTTCCTTAGTACCAATAAACAATGCTGAACAACATCTTCTACTCACAGAATGCAGTCTGCACTTCCAGTATGGAATAAAACCCTCCACACTCTTAGCACTCCACCTTCCTCAGCCCTGGTACAAAAAACCTCATATGCCACTCAGGAGGGTAACAGTGTCCTCCAGACCCAGCTCCCTGGAGAACACTGGTCAACCAGGGTGAGCAAATTGGTTTAAGCTGTGGTTGCCAGTTAAGCCTAAATTAATCCTCTCCATGGGTCAGCATCTTGCAAATAAATTAATGAGCACACTACCTGGCAGACAGTATAGTCTTTTTCTACCTCATTAAAGAATTCCTCCCTTAAGCAAGATATTAGTCATTCTGAAATTTGTGGGTCCTCCCCTTTCAAATTTTCAAAAGGAGTTTTGAACTCAGTCTGTGAAGGATTAATACATGGTTTGTAGTCCAACTAGGGCTTCTTAGGTCTGTGGAAAGAACAGCAGCACAGAGCAATCACTGTTGCTTTTGATTGAAATGCCTCATTTACTCCTTCCACGTGAAATGCTATTAAATAAAATTATGCTTAACTAATGACTTAACACTAAAGGAATTCCACTTTTGCTCAGAGGTAGACTGTTGTACACTGTCCCCAAAGCAACCATTTTCTACAACTGGATCTCTGTCAGTACAGTCAATGTATCAAGAAATACACAAAATGAAATAAAAACACACTATCACAAATTTAGAAAAAAGGAAACATGAACAATTTCCACTGCTTAAAAAAAAAATAGATCAGTATAAAGTCATTGCACATTAATTGTGGGTGAAGTAAAATTTGATTGTATTACTTTGGTTTTAATTGTTGGCAGAAATGTGTATTTTTAATATAGGGAGAATAAAAAACAACTATACTATGAATAAAGCTATATTGCAACAGGTGTATTGCAATGAAAACTTCTGTGTTGTTCAAACCTGTATTTTTATATGTACACCACCTTACATAGCTCATATTCTACAGAACCAACAGGATGCTTTTCACACACATTTCACACACAAAGTACTGACTGCCATTACCCCAAAAATGCCCTGGACATTGAGATCAAAAGCAAAGGGAGCCACCTGCTCCTCCTTATTCTTAGCTGATATTTGCTCAGTCTGTCAAGCAAGAACACCTTTTTGCTTCAAAACACTTTCTTTTTTCCATTCACAGCTTGTCTTATGAGCCTGAAACACAGAAAAAACCCCAAATTTTCTTCCTCTTTTCAACAGCCTTTCACAACACTGAGAACAGTTACACTGCCTCCCCATGATTTTCTTCTAAAGATAATCCAAACTGCAGTTCTTTCAATCACCATGTTCTGGGTTGTTCTTCCTCAATAAATCTAAATCCTTCTTGAAGGAAAATCATTGTATTTTTACATGGGATCACTTGTTGCATTTTCTGCACTGTTTATAGAGCCTAATAAGGTATTTACCCTTCTCTTAGCAGTGTAACTCTGCTGGCTCACACTCTGCTTGGAGAGGAGGAAGGGCAGCTCTGCTCCTGCACTGATGCTCAGGGTGCTGGGTTGAGAGACTGGAAGCTCTAAACCAAGGCTTTCCCAGGGGTCTGGTTTTAAATTCAGCCTCTGACAGAAGAAAGAACAATACCTTACAAATAGAGAAGGAACAGAAGACAGTACATGGCAAAGGCAGACCGATACAGAAGTTATCAGAGTTATCAGAGCCCTGGTAACTCCTGGGTTTCCAGTCAGTTAATTTCTTTCAATCTCAACTCATCACAAACTGGAACAACTCTTTCCTAGGACTGTGGGCACAAGTGATGCTGTTTTAGCAAGGCAGAATTCCCAAGTGATCTCAGAGTGTTCCTGTACATGAAACTGTAACAGGGGAGGCAAAACTACAATTAAGCTCAACTTGTCATTTTTGGGAGCAAAAAATAAATCTGGTAGAAAATTCATTGGCATAAAATTTTGTATTCATGCAAATACACATTTTCAGAAAGAGCAGAGAAATAAAAAGGTGCCCTCAAGGTGGTACCAGTTGTCAGAGGGAATTATATGATTTATAGAAGCTCTCATAGCTGGGGCAGGTGGCACAAAGATATTTATAGCCATCTTCCCAGCAGAACAGGTGTGCTTTGTGAGTAAAGTTAATTTCACACAGTTTCATTAGGCAAATTTTCACAGATAAGGTCATGATTCATCAGATCACTTTTTCTATGATTGTATGCATTTAAATCCTTTACTGAATCAGGTTGCTGCAGTCAAGCTCAAGTCTGCAGTCAATGGCAACTCTGTCATTGTCTTCAATGAGAAAGAATTTCACATGATTTCTTCCAAGATCTATTCAAACCTTGTCTCAATGCACAGGCACATCTGTTCACACTCTGGTCCTGAAAGAATAAGCATTTTGCATTTTGACTCTGGCATTTTATCCATCACGTGCAATGACTAAACTAAATGTTAGGTACAGGATTAGATATTTAATCTTAAAATATTCCTAGAGGATTTTTTCCAACTTCTTAGTTACGTAAAAACAATGGAGAAACCATTTTTCCCTACCTATTTCCACCTTCTCACTCATCAGAACAATCTTAAATCAGTCCTGACACTTGGTTAATCTCTGTGTGCAGAGAGCTGATATTATAAAGAACAGCTCAATATATGTCCCTTTGAAATTATTCTTACTTCTGACGGGCTGCAGAAAACTGGAAAAATTGTTCTATAAGATACTGGACTAATCTATGTCACACAGAGATAAATTCAGGTATTTTACACAGAGGTAAAACGAGATCTGAGATATCACCACCACAAGGCTCGACCACCATGGCTGCATTACAAGAGAATTCACAACAGAAAAAAGCTGACAAGAAGCTGCTCCACGTTGATCCCAACACTAGATCCCCCTTTTCCACACCCATGGGCTCTGTAGAGTTCCCCCAGCCCTGATTTGTAAGGCAGCTCCTCATGGTGAGACTGCACCCACAGGCTCCTTGCCTTTGGATATGGAGCTGCACTGCCACTCCCAAACCCTGGTTTATACACCTTCATTGCTCACCTTCTTTCTGACAGGCTGTGCTGCACATTTAACCCCTTAAAATACAGTATACAAAGCCCATTACACAATTTTCTTCTTAGGAGTACAGATAAGAACAACCTATGAACATGATCAGGCACGCCTCAGTTTAATCAAGCTTGATGTGAGGCTCCTCCATCTCTTCTCAGACACATTCCTCACTCAGAACATTTTTTTCTTTTTATTCTTTCAGGCAGATGTATCTTTGCCATTATTTAAAATTCCATCCTTTTTCTCCACCAGGAACAAGATAAATGGTTCAGCAAGCCAGCAAGTTGTGGAGAGATAATCAGCACTTAGGATTCTCAGATATAGTGAAAGCTGGGGCTACATTCTGACATTAGTGTCACCACAAATAGCAGAGTTTTACAGCTCAGAGGTGGCACGTGGTTTCATTTACAGCTCCAAGACAAGCATGTTCCACCAACAGTCTGACATTTGACAAGAAGTCAAGTGCACTGCATGGGATCCCAATCAAGTTTATGGTTACAAATTATCAAATACAAAATTTAAGAGTCTTTTCCATTGTTCAGTTAATACAGACTTCAATTATTTCCGCGGGAATACAGATTTTGCTAAACCGGTATCTCAAAAGGATTTAGGAACAAGTTAAATAATTTTCTTATTTAAACAAAGAGAAAAGTGATACAGTCACACAGCTAATGGAAGAACCACAAAAAAAAAAAAATCTGCCTGCCTCCCTCCCTCTCCATATATATTATATATTCCAAGATTTGGATACCTCAGAAACCTGCTAAAACACACTGCAGACTTTTAAACTCAATAATTCCCCCGACATACAGGTATACTTTTGAGACTACTTCTGAAGATACTGCCAGTTTTCCTGATAAATCAAACTTCTAAAGATGAGAGGTCAGGGATGGTTCACAAGATATATCTCTACAATATATAAAATTTGGACAGGGATACAGCTAAGGTGGGAAAAGTTTGAGTAATTTTAAAAAAGGTAAATGACTATCAAATGCATAAAACAAGCAAAACCCCACCAATGGCTGCAGAAATAATGTTCCCAGAGCTTTTGTGCAGTAGCAAATGAACACAATCTAAATGAAGGCATGAAACCAAATTGCCAAATTTTTTTAGTTTATATAAAGCAAGAGCAACATAACTGATCAAATTATAAGCTTCTAAACTTCTTGTTTTATTGCAAATTTTATTTGACATACATGTGTTCTCATTAATATTCAAGTGCTTAATCACCTCTGCATGAGCAGGTTGGTGCTCTTTCATTGATGGCAGGTGTTTTACAAGGAGCACACATTACAGGTGGATACAGCACAAGATAATCAGAGTATTTTGTCTTTTCAGGCAAGGATGGCCCAAGTGTCTTTTCACCATGCAGTATGAATGAACAGAGAAATTTCATCCCAAGCCTTCAGTTATTGCCATCAAAAGGCAGTTTTTGCAAGTGAAAAATTGCCCTTGTCTACTGAAAGCCTATTTCTCACTCACTCTGCAGATGAAGGTCAGAGCTGAGATGTGTCCTGCTGTGTAATGAAGACATAATAAAACTGTGAAGCCCCAAAAGAGGAGGAGGTGATTACAGCACTGTAATGGATGCCCTGTTTACTCTGCAGATTGCATTCCACCATGCAAAGCCAGGCTCTGATGGGTGCCACTGCTCCTTGCAGCAGCTCCTTTGGACATCTCCCGGGAAATGAGACACCTTCAAACACATTATATTTATCAACAACATGGTGCCAAGACGGGCTGCTGGCCTGAAAAAGCCCCTCACGGTGTTAAACACAAAATTGTTCTCTCTGTTACCATGAAAGGATTTGATGGAAGCAACTTACAGTGCAAATCAGGCAAAGGCTTATAGGCAGTCTATATCTTTGTAGCTTGCTATAGGAGAAAAAGGACAGTACTGTGGTCTCAGTGAAAATGGAATGTTAACAGAAAAGGAAAATAAAGGCAGTAGTACTCATGTGAAACTGATGGGTTGGAGCACAGAGGAACAGAGCCTTGGGCAAAAGAAGGTCAAAAAAATTACTGAATTTCATCAAAGTTATAATAGGTTTAAACTACCAAAGTTGTGTTGGAGTGGGATGCATTTTTCAACCATTTTTATGTTTATCTTCAGGTGCAGGAAATTATGTACCTTTGTTAGTGCTTTCAGTCAACATGGGAAAATTGAATGCAGATTTGTAGAAATGTAAGAGTCTTCAGTTCCATAGAACAACCATGCACTCCAAGCCTTAGAGACACCCCACGCACAACAGTTTTTAACGTCCTCAAAGGGGGCTGAATGCCATTTCAGTATGAAAAAACCCCAAACAACTGGACTCAGATTCCGCATATCAACAAGTTTTTTTGTCAAGTAGAGCAAGTAGAGAAGACATCTGAAAAAAGGATAATTGCACAGCACAGCCTGAGATTTTTCATCTCTCCTTACTGGTTTTGACTTCACACCATTCATGCTTTGACCTCTTCCCCGATCTGCCTGCTCTATGGAGTGTTTATTTTATACAAACATGCAGGTAGTCAGTCAATTCTCAGAGCTGATTCTATTGACTGGAATTGCTTGGGCAGTGGGAAATTTCAGCAGCGAGGCATCCCTGAGGTAATTTTTTTGGTAGTGGTTTCATTGTATGCAAGCAGGTGCCTAAGATTTGGCTTCTGTTCCATCAGCAGGACACTAACACTAGAGTGTTAACATTTCATGCACAACTTTGACTTTCAAATAGGAAATAAAATGTGTTCACACAGTGATATTTGACTTCGTGGTCTTGCTTAATCTTCTTGCCTCCTTGCCAAAAATTTAAAAACAAACAAAAAAAAACTCCCCAACCACCAAAGGAAGAGGAAAGAGGACACACAAAGACAAATATGAAGGATTTGTGGCTGGACAAAATAAAGGGTTGTCCACCCTGATGTGACTCCCTTGACCCACTGTGTGGGCATTCAATCCAGCAAGAGATTCCCACCAGCTGCCCCAGCCTATGCACAGGCTCGGGAGCTTTGTTTAAGGTTTAGCTTAAATAATAACATGACCATCTCCACTAAAAATCATGTTATGACAGACGCTATCTTTCTCCCAGCTTCAGAACCAGGCTCAATTCCCCCCAGAGTCCCTGCTGTGAGAGTGACAGGGAATTGCAGAGCTCCCTGCCAGCCCTGTGGCTGTTTGCAGTCAGGTGGAAGCCTTGGCAGCCACTCTGCCATTTCCCACTGGAGTTCCTCTCAGGTTAATGTGCCACCTGACCTGGGGAGCTACTGACAGCTAATACATCTGTTTATTTTGGTGAATATCCTAGCTGTGTATTTACACAACCCCTTGGGTCCATCTGACCTCCACCCTGTTTACTAGAAAGCGTGCCTCAGGGGCACAAACACCTCTGATGTCCTCAGACAGCAGCAAAAGGAATTAACTGAACGTCTCTGTAATGGCTTTCTAATTCCAGAGTCCTTCCTTACAGTTTGGTCATTAAGTGGTCCCACTTATGCCCTACCTGACTTCCAGCTTTTGATTTAAGAACTTTTGACTAGAAGCTCGAGCACCCTTTGCAAGTTTTTAATCCTCTATTTCCCGTCTCCATTTGACCTGTCGTGATTTATGGCTTTTCTAGTTCTCATTTGGACAAGCTTTGTACTTTTTAAAGAAATTTTTTAAGCCTCCCCCTATGACAGCCTCCTTGCAGTCGTGCTCCCAGGAGCTGGGGCCCTTTGATGGCTTTCCTGAGTTTGGCTTGCCTTTTTTTTTTCCTTCTATAAATGCGGCAATTTACCTGTGCTTCTAATAAAACACTTTCCAAGACTGGAGAACATTTTTTAGGCCTCTTACTTTACACACAATTATTTTACTAATTGTAAACATACAATTTTAAATTATACTTTTAAATATATATACAGGTGCATATGCATACTTCTGCTTCTTTACATTAATTATTTGTCTACTGGATTTATTCAGCTTGCTACATAAAACAACTCAGTGCAACATAAAACAATTCTAATTAGGAACACTTCTATGGATGGGTCTTTAATTCACCTTGAAGCAGACCTTGTGAATAACCTAAGACAAAGCTCAGAATAGCTTCTTATTTTTTTCCTCTTAGGTCCTGACACTACAGTTCACTCCAAAAATTTTATCTTTATACCTCATTTAGGTGAAAGATTCACTGTACACATCTGTACATAGCTGTGCTATGATCAAGTGTGCACAACTTAGATTTCACTCTATATTCCCTAATCAGTGTGATGGTCCTGAATAAGAGCTTGCAGTCCATTCCTAGTTATTTTGACTTTTGGCAGAAATGCTGTGCAAGCAAGGCCTCCACAGAGTTTCTTGCCTTTGTCAGTACTTCTGTTGTTACACTTTCCATGTTGTGGGACTCTGCTGCTGCACATGTGATGCTCTCACCCTTGCAGAGCTGGCAGCCTGGCAGCTCTGTGCCCCACTGATCACTCTGCTCCTGCCACAGCTGGGATGTGTTATCACAGCCAGCTGCCATCAGACACCCTGCATTCCTTCTATCCAGCTTCCCAGGCCCCCAGCACTGGCACAGAGTGCTTGCTGGTTGTTCCCTTCCCCTGCTGCTCAGGGTCTCACCTGGCAGCTCACTGAGGGCCTGTCCCAGCAGTGCTGCTTTGTTTATTCCTCCCCCGCTGCCTCTTGGCCCTTCCAGACTCACACTGCTGTCAACCCCCACCCTGAAGCATGTATCAGCAGAGCAAAGGTTTGGACCTCTCCAAGCTCATTTCCTTGGTGTGTTTATCTAGGACATCCCAGCCAGGAAAACACATCTTGACCAACTGTCTTAGGCTGCAAGATGTGGTTGGGGGTGTGTATTCTACTGCCATCTGTCAGAGATGGGGCAGTCACCTTCTGTTCATTGGGCAGTTTTCTTTATCTATTCCACAACCAATCCTCCCTCCAGGAAATACCTTCTGCTCATGGGCTATTGAGTGTCCCTGCATGGCTGATCAAATTCCATCATCCATTGGGAGATGCTCTGCCCAGGGGGAGGAGCCAAGCATTCCTACCTGGATACAATCTGCGGTTTGGAACACCACAGCAGGCTTTTCCACTGGATTCCCAGGGGAAGATCAGGCCCAACTATACCACCACTGGACCTTCAGAGGAAAATTCCACCTTTCTACAGGATCCCTGCTCCAGCAGAACCACACCTGGCACTGCAGGAGGGCTGAGCCACCATTTAGTGGGACTGCTGCCACCACCCTGATCCATAGGGTGTCAGGCGCTATTCTGACTCTGTCAGTGTTGTTCTGCATTACTGCACTTTATTTTTATCTGTTTTTTTTTTTCTCCTAATAAAGAACTGTTATTCTTATTCTCATATCTTTGCCTGGGAGCCCCCTTAATTTCAAAATTACAATTTGGAGGGAGAATTTCACATTTTCCATTTCAGGAGGGGCTCCTGCCTTCCTTAGCAGACACCTGTCTTTTCAAACCGAGCCACCAACACAGCAGAGATCCACCAGTTTTCCCTGCACTTCCCAGTAAGCTCTGTAGGGTCTGCTCCCATTACACTTGCCAGGGCTTATTCAAGATTAATCATTGTGTGTGCCTTTTTGCAACACCCTGGCATTTTACACTCACGTTTTTCGTCGCATGCCATAACCCACCAGCTGAGTATCTTTTTATGATTATTTTATCATCTTAAAAACACTAAAAAAAATGACATGCACTACCTATAAGTGAATATCATTAGCATTTGCTTTCAAGTATGCCACTGACAGAAAAAGTAGCATTCTCATCTTCTCACATTTTTTTTTCTTCCAGACTCTTACTTCATACTTTGTAACTATTAGAACTTAAAAATAAAGTTAAAGGCACTGCATGCTTACCAGTACTGCTAGTACTTGAGCTACTTTCACCATCACTCTTCCTGAATTTTGTATTTCAATCATCATTATACAGGCTTTGTTGATTCAATATTGTCTTTTATGCACTACGTTCATAAAGCCTTATTAAAGTTTAATGAAGACAGAATCAGATAATATTTGCATGTAAAATAAAGCTGTAGTCTAAGCCATACAAAGTATCTATAATCATCAAAACAAATCACTCAGCACAAGAGACAATAAAAAGAGAATGGAAGCCAGGGAAAGAATTTATACAGAATCTCTTCCTAGAAATCAGCTACCAAAGGTTCACTAGACACAGTAATTTAGCACACAAAGCTTTGTTTATCAAGCAGAATTGCAATTTCTGTAGTGGTTTTTTTAACCTTTAAAATCCCAAATATCTGTAAAACCTCAAATGCAGTAAGTAGTTGTCCTAATTTTGAATTATTTTTAAGGATACAACTGCAGAATGAATCAGTGAAGGATAAACTATGATGTATGTGGGCTAAGTGACAGATGAAAGAACCCTTTACTGAAATGCTACCTGTTATATGGGATAACAGAAAGGAAAGAATCAGTTTCAATATACCTCAAAAAATTTAAAAAGGTAATGAAAATCAAGATGAAGGTGCATATTCTTTGCTCTCATACTATCTGCAAAAGATCTAAGCAATTTGAGACCTAATTTATTCTAAGATCAAAGTTGTCCTAGTTCAAGTTTCTCTGCTGGCAGAAATGATTTTACATTAGCAAATTATTTTACTGTTTTTGTAGTGATTCTCAGATGTGTTTTTATGTTCTCTGGCTGCTGTAGGTGATTACTGAAGACCAGGGAAATATTTTGGCTGAGTCAAAGCTAGATCAGAAGCCTGCTTCACCTCAAACAGAGGTGAAACAGCACTGGTTGTTATTAACCATTATAAACACAAATGATGCTTCCAGCAGCTAAGACAACAGGAGAAGACAACAGCCCCCAATGAACTGCCACTGAATTGAACCAATGCTGCAAAATCTTATCTATGAATATTTATTGGAATTTTAAAGCACGTTTGCTTTCACTTCAATTTTGTATCCTTTTTGTATTTGCTTTTGGCATGTTTTAGTAAATTAATTACTAGCAGAAATGCCTGCTGAAACTGTGGATTTTCAGCAAATACTACAAAATATTTATTGAAACTGCCCTATAAATTTACAGTTGTGGTTGTAGCCAGCAGAAACCTGATTTTGGAGGTTAATTTAGGCCTGTCAATGGAGAATAAAACAGCAGGTAACCCCATCTTGAAATTTCTTCTATTAAAATCAGCAAGAACCAATTCATGAGCCATAGTGACTTAATTGCATAGCTACAATAAACAATTTTGGATAATAAATACTTCACATCACGTAAAGTATTCCAGAATTGTACTCCAAGGGAAAAAACCTTTGTGTCACTGCAGAAATGATGCACCAGGCTTGACAACAGCCCTGCTTAGGGAGCTGCCTCTCTAAAATATTAGATTCTTCAGATCCCCATTTCTGCCGCAGCCATCAAATGTTCTGACCTGGCAACATGATTATTGTCAAAGCAGGGAGCAAATCCTGCAGGTCTTTAGGAGAGGGTCAGGTTTGAATTGAGTCAGCCTCAAACACTGCCAGCTCTAAAAAAGCATTTTTCAGAAACCATAGCATCACCACCTTCTCCAATTAAAGAAAACCAGTTTGCACTGAAGTATCCATGAAATGAAAGAAGAAATAACCTCTGTAGACTCACTCTTTGATCAACACAAGGCAGTATGAGAAGCAGGCACTTGCAACAGACAAAGAATGAGTAATTATATCAATCTCCTAGAAACTGGATGACTTTGGGAATGGGCAGATATTAAAAAAATAAAACAGCAGAGACTCCCCCCAGAAAAACATCCAGACTTGTAAGGAAATGGTTGGAAAATAAAAACATATTTGTCTTAACTATTTCTCCAGTAAAGGTGGTTAGAATTTTGAAATATTGAAGGACATTCAGCTGAGAAGTTCATCATAGAGAAAGGGGTTTGCCATATCTCTATGCAGGACCATATAACACTGAAGAAAAACCATGAAGCAAATAATGAAACTTCTTGAGACTATATGTGAAATTATTTTTACATTTCAGGTTACAGCACTTCAGTTTTTGGCTTCCCTTGTCTAAAGCTATTTTATGACTCTAAATGAAAATTTATATTTTTATCAGGATGGTTACACAAGCAAGAAATTAAACTCTCTTCAACTTTGGCAAATAAGCCTCAGAGGAACTCTTCAAAATCTTAAGGATTTCTGTCTACCAGAAGATTTTGACAAATAACACTTCAAACAGAGTAACTGAAAAAGTAATAAAGATAGTTCCAAAAAAAGCCCCAACCATCTTCCTGAATAATACCTGGCTCCAGTATTTACAGGTAATATACAAACAAAACTGTAAAGGTACAGGATTTGCTAACATCTGCTCACCTTCCCCATCTAATTTCCCAACTCAAAGTAAACACTAACTGGATAAATATACACAATGCTTAGTAAATAGTTTGGCTCAAGCAGTTGTGTTTTGCTTTCAGAATTCCATTATGAAAATAATCCAAAAACCCCAGCGCCACCATAAGAAAAATACATGAAGTGAGAACCTGCAATTTTTGAATAAAACCCTGAAGGATTGGCTTGTTCTCTAAACATACACGATAATGCTAAAAACTGCTGTGGACATTATTTCAAGTTGAATGTACACTCAATTCTTTACAACTGCAAAAGAGATTTTGTTTACAAGATCTAAGATGTTAACAAAGATGGTACAATCAGTCATACAATGGAAACAGTATAAAGCCTAAGGTTTGGAAAAAAACAGGACTTGGTCTTCCATTTTTGCAAAAGAGTGAAACCAAGTTCAAATACAAACAACCCCCCACTCACTGGATATTTAAAGTGAAGATCCTCAAGTATTGACATATTCCTTAAAAATGGCTAACTTGTCACAACATTTCCTTTGAAACATATGGAAAACCGCACTTGCTTTTTTTCCTGCTAAAATTAAAGTGCCTGCTCCAGTAGGGGAGCACAAAGAATCACTGTGGAAAGCCCACGCAGGAGGAGGGACTGTCTGGGCAAGACATGAAAAGATATGAAGTGTATTAATTACTCCCTGGAGCAAGCCTTGCTAGGAGGTGCAGTCACGAGGAAGATGGAGAAAAAATATAAAGAAGCTGAAATTTCAATTATTCCTTACTAACAGGAAAGTATCAACAGGTCTTGAAATTGGTCAGGACACCAGGGCCTGGAGGATGCTCTCAGTGTAGGCTTGACTTAGCAGAGTTGGAGGTACCAGTTATTAGTATCAAGCACCAACACCCATCCCTTAGGTGGGTGCAGAATTTCCCTTCCAGAGTTTCTCTGGTTCCATTTAATCCTCACTATCTCATTAAAAAAATTTCTGAAGATATGGGAGCAGGCCTGTATCACACAGTAGTGTTTGGCCAAGAGGTTGTTTCCTTGAAGAGAGATAAATATAAATGTCTTTTTCATTAACAAGGAATGAAATCATTCTTTGATAAAAATAATACTGTCAAAGAAAAAGGCAAAGGCAATTACTGCACCAATTAATGTCCATTATGCTCAGTGTTTGAGAATGTCCATGACATTCAGCTACAGCAATTCTTCAGCACAAAACAAACAAAAACCACAAAGCCAACAAACAACAACAACAAAAAAATTGAACGAAGAAAAAAACCAGCTAAAAATCCCCACCCAACCAATGAAAAATTGCTCAGATAAACACCGCTAGAAATAAAAACAAAAGTCTCTGAATATTGCTATTCACTTTTAAAAAAATACATTTTTGCAAACCAAAATTATAGATGAAGAATTGCTACAAATAAAAAAGCTAATTATTGCTAACCAGAATGACAAAATTCTTAGTCTGCACTCTGATGTATGCATGTGCAAATATTTATAAACTAAGAAAATCCACAGTAAATGTGGAAAAGATGTGGCAGGATATTGGGTGAAGTGCATATTTCCTTTAGAATGTATTTCCATGCAGACAGACATTATGATTGAAGCTTCAGCTATGCAAGATGTAGGAAAAAACCTGCTGCAAATAAACCAGAATTTTCCAATTTTTTGTTCCATTTTTAATACTTAATAATCAAACATAAGTCAGAGGTACCTTCCCAAATCTACTTTAATTTCCCTGAGCGTAGTCAGGTACAATCTCAGAGGAGACATAAAACTGAGAAAAGGGAAACTGAGTGTATTCTGAAACAGAAAACTCTCTATGTCAGCAAATGCCAGGCTAGAGTTATAGTACCATGACCATGCAAGATTAATAGGAAGAAATCCAACACTGAGATTAAAACACCCTACCTTAGCAAACAAAAATGTCTTCTACTTCATGCTTACATTTTTTTTCACTTTTTTTTTCCCTTTTCAAATATCCACAAAATCAAAAACCATAGGTGAAGATAATCCATTACCATTGGAGAGCAGCATAGCTTTAGCACACAATACTCTTTCAGTTTTCAGTGTTTTGTTGGGCTTTTATCTTTGGGTTGTTTTGGGGGGTTTTGTTATTTGTTTATTTAAAAAAAAAAAAAAAACACCAAAACTTTCCAAATGGATTCACACCTGCAAAGGAAGTACTTTCTACACCCCTTGTGTCTGGTTTGTCTTACACAGATATTACAATATAATGCTTTGTAGTAATACCTCCCTCTTCATCAAAACTATACACTATTATCAAATCTTATATGTCTCCCAAGTTCAGCTGCTTCTCCTCACAGACTTTCTAAAGAACAATATTTTACAATATAACACAATTCTGACATTGTAGAGTTTACTTCTGCCTCTTAGCTGATAATTCCCCTCATTACAGCACCACTGCAAACCAAATAACCCCAACAGGGAGCAATGCACTGCTCCTGCTCAAGCTCTTAATGTGAATAATAGAGCTCATTTTTGTGATATTATTCATCACAATCAGAACACATCTTTATCCCTATAGTTAGAAATACAGATTCACCACAAAATTTTATCAGATATCAGAGACAAGTGTATCAATTTACAGATTTCACCTATCAGATCACACCTCTGTTAGGAAAACAAAAGAAAATTACCAATAAGTAGTAAGGAAATTAAAATATCCCACTGGAAGACAGAAATTACATAAAATTCTGGGTTTTTTCATCTGAAAAAGAAGGATCCTCACATTGTCTGACCATGTTGTCACCACAGCTGTCTAAGCCACATCAATATCAGAATGAGACACTTCTCCAAAGCTGATTCAAAATACATGAACTACAGCACACTTATTTTCTCCTCACAGTTTAGGCTGACTGCTGAAGTGCTGTTTATGCAAAGAATAAGCTATTGGTGCTCTAAATTAAACTGCAGGTTGTCCCCCTCTACTGACTGACTGCATACAGGACCTAGAGACACTCCGATTCCCTGCTATTCCATTTTTTTCTTGGCCACAGCACGGGTAAAGTGCTCATCTACTAAAGAAAACTCTTTCCAATGATTCATTTTTCATTTGCGTGAATGTGGAACATATGCATAAAAATAATAATAAAAAAGGGCAACAAAATAAAATATTACAAAGGTGATGCAATTACCACCTTGGGAGTAGGAGGGGGAAGAAGCCAGACACAACAGATGTGAGCTGCATCAGTGAGTGTCTAGCTGCCAGGCTCCTGGATGCTGAAGTGGTGAAAGAAGCCTAACAGAATATGACTGGAAAGGTAATGGAAAGCAGACACAAACCTTTGATTGATGGTTAGCTACAGCACTAAACATAGACTTCAGAAAGGATGAAGAATATTTAATTCTTCATTAAAATGGTGCTTGAAAGAATGGTGTCAAACTCAATTCGCAGTTAGTATTTTAGCTAATTACAATCACACATTTAAAATTACTACAACTGTGGGGGGAAAATTGAAATTAAATTTGTGTAGGGAAGCATAGCAGTTAAACAGTGATTATCAAGGAAAATTATGTGGCTTCTGGGAAGAACTGAAAGCACTGATCCCAAAGATCTTACCATTCATGGGTAAGAGACTATGCACATTTTATAGTTCCGTGGAGTATTACTTTGTCTTCAGTGAGGGGAGAGGAACTCCAGAGCAAAGCCCACACAGCAAATCACCGAGAGTGAATGCCACAGCAGCTTCAGCCTGCTCTGCAGCAGACTGTGCTTTATGCTAAACTATTCAGAGTGACTCCTACAACCTCTGCTGAGACAAGTGCCATCTCCTTTCCCTGTTCTGCTGCAAGTGGCTGTGTCTGCACAGGCAGGCACAGGAGGAGCAGGGCTGCAGAAAGACACTCGCTGCTAAGGACTCAATTCTGACATGACATGCATTCTTTAAGTTCTCTGCTTCATACATCTCAGATGCACAAGACAGACTCTTGGAATAGTTTTCCTAATTTGAGCTTATTTGCATTTAAGTCCAGGTCAGAAGAGAGTCTGCCAGCTGCCACCTCTCACTGTGCTTCAGCTCACCCTACATCTTTTATGGGATGTAAAGAGTGGATGTTAAACTCAATTTAAACTAAACATTCAGTCCAGGGGGTATCTGATGAGCCCCAAACACCAACAGCTACTCAGGGCAGGACTCTTAAGTGCTATAAAAGAAACTACGAAATCAAGACAAGAACTGAACTGCAATAAACAGTGTTTCTGGATGAAAAGCTGCTCCTGCAGATCTCATCCACTCTGATGTTTGAAGTAATATTATGCAACATGCAAGAAAGACAGCCTGTGGCAAACAATGTCGACATGATTAGCAGCTTTTTGAAAAAAAAAAAAAAAAACAAAACAAAACAAACTTTTTTTAGTTAATTATTTCTGGAGTAGAAAACGGACATTTTCTCAGCTGCACTGTTTAATTGCAGAATCAACTTGATGGCAAAGGTTTTCAAGGGAAAACATAATTAGAACTGATTCAAAAGGCAAATAACTTCTGTTTCACTCCCACCAAGTAGGCAATGGTTTTAAAGCTATATTTAGGCTTTAATAAAGCCACTTCCCAATCTGAATTTTATAGTGAAAAAAACAACCAGTGTTTAAGTTAGGAAATAATGTGTTCTTGATCACAAGCTGGAACTCTGACTGACTCTAACAAGTTCCTGCCAACTGATGTTCAATTGTCTTTTCACAGTGGACATTCTGCAAGTTCTTTCCTGACTTCCATCTTTTCCAAATCTCTAATAAATTTGTGAGAAGAGAGATATAACCCTCCCATCAGGCTAATGGCACCTGTGAGTTCTTCAAGAATCTTTCTACTATTAAGCTTCCACTCCCATTTCTAGTCATCACTTGTGAATTAATAGCAATAAACTCAACCAAAGGCACCTCCCTTTTTTCTTTTTCAGCAAGATCTGTATTATTAATTAATATTTTAGTGTGAAAACCTAATCATGTTGGACAAAACAGCTGTCATATCTTCTCCCCCAATGTTTAATAGCTTTGTCAATGATCTGGACAGAGGAATCACTGAGCAATAGAGGCTGCATCTTGTGTGCTGTGCCCAGCTCTGGGCCCTTCACTTCACAAAGACATTGAGGTGCTGGAGTGAGTCCAGAGAAGGGCAACAGAGCTGATGTAGGGTCTGGAGTGCAAATCTGATGAGGAGGAAGCAACTGAGCCACCATGCCTGGAGATATTTAGAAGACGTGTAGATGTGGCACCCAAACGTAGTTTTGTGGTGGACTCGGCAGTGTCACCTTAAGGGTTGAACTCAAGGATCATAAACTTGTCTTTTCCAACCTAAATGATTCCATTTTTTGTGTGATATCCAAGTAAACAGCAGAGGCAAAGGTCTCCCACAGGTGAAACAGCAATGCTGTAATTACTGCCAGCCACAATTCCAAGGTTGTATTCAGATTCCCAAGCCAAAGTGGAGACACAACCACTGACTACTTAGAATTCAGTCTTTCTGAACAGTCTCACACAGTAATTGAAGTTATCTACTTCAGAACATTCATCCTAATTCTTCCTCTGCTCAGGTATTCAAGAAATGCCTGGGCATTTGAATACTCTCAAGAATATATTGATAAAAGGAGTATATTGATACAAATGAGAAGCTCTTGATGACCAAAACAAATTATTACAAAGCACCAAAACCAACTATTAATTCTTTTAGTACCTTTCGTCTCTACTCCCATCCTAATGCTGGCAAATGATAAAGCATGACCTTTATCAGTAGATAAAGTAGATACAACAGTCATGGTTTTAAAGAAATACTTATTGGGAAAAGTAAGTCCTTCAGGAGAACATATGTTTTCAATTTTTCAGTAAAATGCAGGAACAGAAAGACTTCTGTTCTGTTTGTTTGCTGTTATTCTGGTTGGGTTTTTATTTGGGATATTTTTTTCTTTTTTTTTTTTTCTTGCTTTAGTTCAAATATCACTGATTAATTTTTGGCAGGCAGTGCAAGCACATTTCTACTGACATTCTGAATTACTTAAGGGAAAATTTCAAACATCCATAATTCAGAAACCTCAATTCCCTAGACATCCATTTCAACATCAAAATATTTACCCTATGTTATTTTAAAATAACTTTCAAACTTCATTTTCATCAATAATCTATTTTTCTCTAAAGATTGCACAAAAGCCACTTTTTTAAATGAACTTTGTAACTAGGAGAATACAGAATAATGCAAGCTCATGGAAAGACTGGCGTTATTCAGAGTCTTTGGCAATTTGGAAGTTCTTACTTTCAAGATAGATGTTCTGGTTTTAGAAAAAACAAGATTCTACAGTTGCCTGTCCCCTGGCAACTTGTAACTATAACTGGACTGAGCAAATTAAGTTTGACCACCAGTGAGCAACGATGTGGAGCTTTTAATTAGATGGCATGGGGGTGATGGCTACAGGCCTTGTGGATAGAACACAGTTATTGTGCCATTCAGCCTTCAGAATATTGAACAGAGCTGTGAAATGGAAAAGGGCCTAAAAATCACCTCACCACTAGAAAAGGCATTTTATCCTAAAGGTTTCTGTAGTGTTAAAGGGACTTCACAGTGGAAGTGAATAATCATCTGAAAAGAAGAGAACCGGTGGACTCATCAAAATGCAAACAACAAATGAGAGGAAAGTACAAAATAAGGCATTTCAGTTTCCACATTTCCTGAAACTGTACCAGATGGCCCAGTGCTTGCCTTTCATTAACTAGTGTGCTGGGATAAAGCTGTGTTAATTAAATCACTAAACTACCTCTAATTCTCTGTTATTTACTAATTCAACAAATTTAATTTTTTTTTTTTTGTTTCGTTCAATACAGCAAATTCTAATTAAGTCTTGTAAAGTTGAAAGGATCAATAATTAAATAAAATAGACGAATAATGACAGGTGGTTGTCTGTTACAACATTAGCCATAAAATACAAGTTCAAGGCACAAGCCAGCTCACATGGAAGGAATATTTCGCACTAAAGAGACCCCATGGAACAAAATATTGAAGGAAGAACTTTCTACTATAGACTAATATAACTTGCTAGAGCATTACAGATGCTGCCAGCACTCTAATCGAGATGCAGGCTGCTTGGCAGTGCAGCTTTTCCCTGAGATAACCTGAGATCAGGACCTGCCTTTGGGGCCAGCAAGGCGCAGAGCTGCAGAGGACCAGGCAGAGGTAGCACGCAGCACCTGAGCTGCACTGAGCAGGTCCTGCCTCTGCTCAGCTTCCCTTCAATGTGATCTTTTGGGAAAAAAGCCATTTGAGTGCACCAGAAGAAGCCACCAGCTGTCCCTAACTACTTCTAGCAGGACTGGCAATTCCAGGCCTTATTTGAGCGTTTCCCTCCATTTTGCTCTCCACTTAGAACAAGCAGTCCCGGGGGATTTTTAGGAGCTTCTCCTTTACTCAACCACAATCAGTTAAGAAGTTCTTTCTTTTTTAAGATGCTAAAATTTGAGAGCCAGGAGAAAATAAAATAAACAGATCCGTTGATTCCCATGCAAGGACTCAGGTGGGTTTTTGGGTCCCTGCTGAGGAGGTGCAGCAGCACCAGGAAAACACAGCCCAACCCCAGCAGGCATAAAAAACCCTGGAGTCTAGGGAGTGAAGAGCAGGAAGCAGAGGAGGGCTCCTATACCAGCAGGGCTGGCTTATTTTGCTTAAAGAATAACACAGGGTCAGTAAAGAATAAGCTCAGAGTCCATGTTTATCCAATATTCTCAAATTGCTCAAACAAACAAAAACCTTCTTTCCACAATTTTAATTCCACAATTTTAGCGCCTCCCAAAATCTCCAGCTTTCACTGATTATCTTAGGAAAAATTCTGGTTAAAGGTGAAGTTATCAGTCCATTAAGCATACTGCTAACCAGGAATTTAAGAGAGAGATACTCATGGCTACATATCTAAGGATGTTTTCAAGACTGCTCTTCCCATCTTTCTATTAGCCTAACATATTGTCTAATATAGAAACTGTTTGCCTAACATATTGTCTAATATAGAAATTATTCGCCTAACATTGTCTAATATAGAAATCCCACAAGCTTCCTACCTTAGATCACCAAATGCTCCACAACTATGGTGAAGTGACATGGGAAGATTTCTTTACGAATTTTAGTGGCTTTGAAGGATATGTTTACTACATCCCTAGTAAGATGTTAATGTCATCTCCCATTCTTTGTATACCTGAATAATAAAGACTCATATAATCCTCTCAACAACAGGAGAAATCACAGAAATTACCAAAATGCTTCAAAGCTTTCTCTGCAAAATCTAAACCACAAAAGTGGAACAACAATAAACTTAGATCAGAAACCTATAAGTTAAATTCTGTGTTGAATTGTGCATTTGGGTGCACATGAAGCTCAGGTGCCAGCCCACTTCATAAGCAAATGCAAACTCCTCATAAAATATTTGTGAAATCACAAGAAATATTGGGATTTTTTTGTAATTCTACATGTTTTGGAAGTGAGAATTGTGCAGAGAACTGACACTTCAAGGAAAAAATCCCCACAGAATCAAAACAATGATTACAACTGACACTCAGTGTTTCCATTCCAACTCCATCCATAGCCTGTTCTTATTCTACTATACAAGGGGAAGCACCTTGCCACAAAAATGTATTTAGACTGTCTAATACATGAAACCAGTCTAAATTTACCCACCAATACAGGAGAATCTTCTGCCAGGAGACAGAAAACATTGTTAAGCAAGAATTTCTGCTGAAATATTGTTTTCCTAAAAGACAGGACTGCATTGGATACTGTTGAGTGGACAGTGGAAACAGCACCCAGGGTTAATTAGCAATGTTTCTCTAGAGAAGAAAATATTATCAGCGGCACAGAGAATAGATAACTACTGCCTTTGGTAGCAGCTGTGGCACTAATGCTCTTAGAAGGTTGGCAAACCACCCTCCATCAAATATTGATGCCAAATGCTCATCTGTGTGCATGACAGGTGTAACTAACCTGTCCAGCTTCTAATTCCTGCCATATTTGCATTTATGATTCTCAATTATGTAGTTCCTTGAAACACTCCCCTGTGAATTCAGCCAGTGCCAAAGAATTGGAAGATAGTCACATTCTCTCGCACTGCAATAACAAATTATTATTTGAGTCCTAAGAAATTGTGAGATCCTAGAGGTATTTTGGTCATTAAGAAAAGCCCCAGTAACAGATATAGGGTATACATGTATAGGACACATTCACACCATTCTTCTGCTGAGGCATTAGAGACAAGAAATGCAAGAGTAAGCACCTGAATTACACAAAAGGATGATAGGTACAGGCTAAGAATGGCTCATGGCTGAAACACTGATTAAATCTCTAATGTAATCCCCCCTTTTGCCTTTGAGGGCAGCACATCAGCCTGTCCTTCCCTCTGAGCCCGAGTCCATCTCCAGATCACCCTCCTGTCAGTAGTACCAGGGCTGAGCAGGTCACTGGGGCTCACTGCTGACAAAACTCACAGAGCTACCTAACAGCTCCTTTTTGGCTGCACCCTGGGCTGATAAAAACATTGCAGAGCATCCCTTCGCAGAGCTGATGCATAAATCTCTTTTTAACACACAGATATTTTCAGAATGATTAAGAGGCAAATAGACCATGAAGCAGGAAATCCTAACAGCTTTTATGTTGGATTTAACTGAGATAAATAAAAGTTGTAGCCAATTTCAGTTATATCAACTTGTTCTTCTTAGGTCTGGGTTTGTTTTTTTTTTCATATTTACCTAATTAAGCATAAAGTCTTCATCAGAAATCTTTGTTTGGTTGGGATTTTTTATTCATTCCTTTTTAGAAAGGATTGTTTAGCAAATGCATACAGGCAAAGCAAGAAGTCCAGTGGTCAAACTTCATTCACAGTCAGATAGTTCTTGGTTTAAGAGAGCAGAGCTGATGTTGTGGCTGATGCAGAGATGACACATGGATGTGTAGGATATACACAGAAGCAGAAAATCTTAACTGCATTCAACTCAGAGCACCCAAAGCAAGAGCAATTTAAATGTGCTGCTTTTCCATCAGCCAGCTCACAGTGACAAAACAAGGCTGACTCCGTTGCTTTCTGACTGGTAACATTTCTGCCCTGTGGAAAATGACCAGCCTGAGTGGGTTCCTCTTGGGAAGAAATCATGGAAGGAAGTGCAAGACCTATAATTATACTTTCTTCTAATTGTTTATGATGCTCAAGCCAAACTGCACCTCTTAACAAAGGAACTTCAGAGAGTCACAGTCTTTGAGGGATTACACTCTACTGAATATTGAATAGGAAGCCTAAAATTTTCTTCACCTGTTCGAGGGCCACAGCAGCAAAGTTTAAAAAGTCTCAAAACTTATTTACGAAACAGGGTTTTCTTTGCAGGTGGTTGTCTAGAGTTTTTTTTCACCTGTTTATCTTTGAGATTTTCTTTATGCAAGAAAAGAGAGGAGTATATTTGGTGTGTTTCCTTCTGGAACTGAGAATATCAAGAAACTATGCTTGAGTGATTGGAGAATATCTGCAACAAGTTTAGTCTGGGAAAAAAAGTAATTTGTTCTTGTACAAATAAATATAGGTCACTTGAAAAGCACTTCAGAAGAACAGCAGCAGGCATTTGGAAAAGCACTTTACATTTCTTGTATAAGATACATGGAAAGGTAGAATGAAAAAGTACACAAATGTTACTATTATTGACATGCTCTGACAGAAGGAAAAACAAGTCAGAGATACAATGAAATCAATCAAAAAATAATTCAATTATTGAGAAAATAATTGCATTGAACTGGCTTGGTATGCACTCAAGATGCCATATTACAAAGGCCAACACATGCCTGGGTAAATTAAATGGTCATCGCACATCATACATCTGCTTTTAAAATCTTGAGCATATTTGAAATTCTTTTAAATCTAAATCCTTTAAATTTACAGTAACTCATCTGGAGATTGTTACACTATCTGTTACTGCACCAGTTAATTAACATATATTACCAGGTATCAAATTTCATCTGTGCAAATCACAGAATTAAGTTTTTCCTTCAAAGCATGCTTTTTGTGAACACTTTTCCCACAATTATTAATAGAACTCAATAATTTCTTCTATTAACAACCTCCACAATTATTAATAGAACTAAAATGCATTTTAACCCTAAATTGCCTGATTTTAAAGAATTTCTACTGGCTCATTTCTACAGGACAGATAAACAAATTAAAAGCCTAAGTAAATGATTTCAATCCTACAGTTTAAATGTCCAAACCCTGCAGCTTATCAGGGTATATAAAGCAATAATGAATAAATCTGCCTTAATCACAAAGTAGTCTATTCTTACTTAGCTTGGCATTTCCTGCTTTTTTGCCATGTGAATTTTGAAAGGAATAATTATGCTTCTGTACTACCAGAAAACTGGCACTATGTAAAATTTCCTTCTATGCACCAGAGTCCAGGAGTGTCACAGGCACAAAGCACTGTGGGCACCCAAACTGTCCTTGTGTTCCATGTCTCATTTAGAAACCTAAGTTTCAATTAAAAGCGAGGTATTTTCTACCCTGGAACAATCTGCTTCATTAATCTTTGACCCTGTACACCCAAACTGTCAGTTGCTAAGTGAGCTGCCTGCAGTACCATTCCAATCAGAACTTAATTCCTATGGTGGCTATTGGCTCCTTTGCAGTCTCAAATAGTTGCTCTGATTTGGTTTTCCAAACAACAAGTGTAATTTTGAACATTAGATGTCTTGCTAATAGACATGTAAATCTCATTCATAGCCCAGAAATAATATGTTATATTCATTAAAATATCCAATTGTTTCACAATAAGTTTAAACATTACGTACAACACACTAAGCAGCAAGTAAAACTTCAAATCTAAAGGCTGAACCCACCTTTGCTACCTTGTGCTTATCCAGTTACAATTCTCACTCATAAATTACCTCCTACCTTCAAATATTAAATGAATGTACACAACCTTCTCCTACATTTCTTTCTAGTTTATCAATAGCCACTGGTGCTATTTAGAGACCAAGAGAGAAACTAAATCCATAGCCATGCTCCAGTAATTCTGCCACAACAAAGCAGATGAGAAACAGATTCTAAGAGCACTGCACACAGTAAATTAAGATGTTATTTTCAGCAGATTCATTTTAAAGATGGATCTCACCCAAACACAAAAAATGGGTATCTCAGGATATGCAACATGCAGTGGAAAGTTGACTTTTCATAAATTCTCCATTTCCTAAGTCCGTCAAATTTGTAACTGGAAATCTACTTTCCTTGAGAAATTCTAAGTTCCCAAAAATGAAGAAACTTCCCAGACTAATAAAAAATTTTACCTGCTCTCCCCATCCCTAATTGCGTGTAAGGATTACAGAAGATATTTGGGGTTGCTGATGTTTCATACAATAATATGTAATAAAAAACTAATTATATTTTCAGAGATAAATGCAACACAATCTTGTGCTAAAAGCACAGTTCTGCAAACAACAGCAAAAATTAACAGTAGATGTTAGAGAACAGATTCTTTTTTTTCTTCTAAATAAAAATGTTATAGCACAAAAATTTAAAAGTCTAATGCAAGTCTAAATCCAAAACTCTAACCTAAGCTATTTTATTATAGCTTCTAATTAAACTATCCCCTCGTGAACCTACTAGTACAAAGAATTTTTAATGCCAAAATGCTGATTTCAAGAAAAAAAATTATTGTTTATATTTCTTCTTCACAGGTGGAGCCAAGCACTGAAGTGCGCTGCTAGCTGTTTATAAACAGCTTTTGTTCAAACAAGCTAGTGCTGCAAATATTTTAATCACAGGTTGTAAAAGCAGGGAGAAAAAACAAGTTTTGTGGTGAACAAAGCAGCCTGTCACACTATTGTGCCCCAAAGGCAAACAGAATGCTAGATGCTTTATCAAATAAAATAAAAACAGCTTGTACCTTTTTTACATTAATTGGCTCATGACTGAACTTTAATAAACCCACCAACTCTCTTTACAAAGTTCCCTTCCAATTTTTAAGTGTTATCTTTTTATTTCAAATTTCCTTAGTTAAATGAATTCCAGAACCAACTCTGAGCAGTTGCAGGCTTTTATTGCCTTTCAGTGCTTTATTCTATTTCAAAGCATTTCAAGCCAGCATGCACACTCTTGCTCAAAATATTTTGTTATAATTTTCCTCATGCTTCTTATTTATCTTTTCAACTTGCTCTTAGGTATGTTTTTACTTTCACAGCTAGCTCATCCAAAGGTGTATTATTTAAATGTCCTCTAAGACAGGACTAACTATTTTGAACACAATGCAAAAGGAAAACAAGAAAGCAGTGCAAAGTACACATTTAAAATCAAGCTTGCTCCAAAATTGCCTTTTTCTTGTCAACAGCTGGCACATTCAGACAAGCAAAGTTATCCAGTACATAAACTTCTAAAGCTACATCAGTTAAAATGCCTAATTTCTGTTCAGCTTCAGATTCATCTATTACGAGGAAAAAAATAAAATTCCCTTATCTGCCTCTCACTGTAAGTCAATTTCCTGAACTAAACAGCTGGGAAATAAAAACACAGGTAGTCAAAACAGAGCCAGTAACAGAAATTAACTTCCACGTGAACTCTAGAAAAGCAATAAGCTTATTCAGCATGGTCATAATTAGTGAAATGGCTGAGGAAAGGAGGAGTTTTGCAAAAACTCACACTTGTGAAATATGATACTCTATCACCTGTGTATAATAAAAGCTATACTGCATTAACACTACTAAATCATCAATTCAGTGTACAGAGAAATTTTATGGAGCTTCCAATTCAATCCTATCACTGTTGACAAGACAAACCACCACAATTACAATGTCTCTAAGTTAAACTATTAAAAATCATTTAGTCACTGGAAGACCAGGTAAAATTCCATCTCCTATGTGAGGAAATGCATGTTTGCTGCCATAATATTTTCTTTCTTTTGCAGAATTTCACAAGAGTAACGGAGTGAGGAAGGTTTATAGAAGAGTCTGGGAACTGCTTTCCTCAAGCCTCACAAGGTTCCATATCCAAGCCTGTTTTTTTGTGCTGGGTAATATTTGTCTGGCTTCCACATATCTTCCCTACTACTCATTTTATGAGGCACTTGGCAGTTGTGTGAATTATCCCTTTATTTTTACAGTTCTGGTATGTACTTAGCAAAATTAGATGCCATTAGGTTTATAACAGCACAATATACTTAGTCTGCAGATGGTAACTCTTACTATTGATGTCAATGAACAAGGAAATCAAGATTCCTTGGAGGCCCAGGACTTTATTTCCTTATCTCAAAACTCCTATAAGTCTACCAGAAACCAAGTCATTTTTTAAAAGTAGATGTGATGGTCTGAATTTGAAATCCTGTCTCAGAAATTCCCAGGTCCCTGTGTTAGGATGTGTGGCTATTGCAGAATTAAACCCAGCAAGTTCATACAGCCCTGGATTATTTTAAGATCAAGATAATGAGACAATAAAAGAACTTTTTTATGCTGTTTGTTGAACAGGCCTTTAAGATCAGGTAAGATTGGCACCATATGGGTCAATAGCAATGTTTCCTCCCCATCTGAGTCCTGATTTTTCTGTGCAGAGCATGAAGCTATTGCGCTCCCATGGCTTAATATGGGGAAAAAATAGGCACTTTTGGACCAACATAATTATTATTTCTTATGCATCTTCCTCACACTTTGAAGGAAAAAAAGACATTTCCTGAAGGCAGCATTTAATGTCAGTAATCAGCAACCACTCATGGTTCCAAGACTAGCAATTCAAATTCTGCAGAAATAAACAAAACAGCTCTGTCACAGAAAGACTTAAAATAGCTTTTCCTCTAATTTTTAACCAATGCAAGCCTAACATGGGTGTGAGTTTGGATCATCACAATGGGAACATATTCATCTGCACTCCACAATTATGCATCAGACAACCAAAGTAAATATATAACAAGTTGAGTAAATTGACAAAAACTTAATCACAAAAAGTAAAACAACTGCTTTTCAAACACCACCTTGCGTAAAAACAGTCTGCACTTTCATATATTTGTTTTTGCTCTAAAATTTATGCAATAACAATATTCCACTCTAAACCCATTGCAGCCAACAAAGGAACTGTCAATGTATCACAATGACCACTGAGGAATTACTTGTTGGTTAATCCCAAACTGATGGTGGTAAGTTTATAAAAAATCCTGTCCCAAATAATTTTTAAATAACAGTCACAACACAGCTGGCCATATGTTAAGCTGTGCTTATTCTCCATTTTATATTTGATCCCTCACTTTTATTTGAATTTCTCTGTTAATCCCCAGCTCAATGGTGGCTGAAGGATCTAGAGTCCAGAGTTTGAAGAACCAATTTATAAGGTGATATAACTTACTAATTTCTGCAGTTTTGGCTTATGACTATAACTGCTATATGGAGGATTTTTTTTTCCTGCATAAAAACATTTCCATGCTTATTCTCTCTAATGAAGTTTATGTCATCTTGTTCATAAAATGACTCTCATGTCAATAGGCTTGCTGGCATTAGTTAATTTTTCTTCCATTAAAATTGCTTCCAAACTTCATTAGAGTGATATTTGTTGTGCACATCAACAGCAAATTATTTTAATAATTCAGTTAGGATTTTGCATTGTCTATTTAAATTCTTCAATACTTCCTCAATATTAAAGAAAAAAAGACTCAATGCTGTCATTACTATGTCTGTCCCAGAATAGTTGGCACTCAAATGCTTTGTCAGCCCAGAGACAGATTTACTGAATTTGGCTAAACTGGAGGCTATTAAATCCCCAAACATTAATCCTCTTTATTCAACAAGGGGTTTAGAATGAAACACAAATACTCTTGTTCAAAAATAGTGTATTGAGTCCAAGTATGACAGAGCACATCACAGACCATTAGAGTAATTATTTAAAAGGCAAAAAATCAAAGTTAAATGGTGAAGCTTTATCTGCCTGGGCCCTGCACAGCACAGCAGCACAGAATGGTTCAGGTTAAGAGAGATGTGCAGTGGTTTCTAGGGTAAGGTCCAGCTAGAGCAGACTGCCAGGGATGCTGCCCAGTGCACATCCTGCAAGGATGGATATTAAGCACCTCTCTGGGGAGTTCGTTCCAGAGCTGATCACTCTTGAGGTGAAAAGAACTGTCAGCATATTCTGGTGGGATTTCCCTTTTTTTTTTTTTTTTTTGATGTATGGGAGTTGCCTGTAAGATCCTGGCTCGGTTTTCTCTCTATCCTCCAATGCTTGTCTTTCTCAGTGTCAGCAAACTGCTCCAACCTCCAGACATTCCAAAGCCCTTCCAAGAACACAATCCACCTCTCAGCACTCTCAGGTGGCTCTAACTCAGCCTTGCCATCCCTGCATCTCTTGGTAAACCCCTGGCTCTTCTTTGGGCAGCAGGCACAGCTGCACTGCCCAAAGAGTCTGTATCCATCCATGGCAGCACGAGCTCCTTATTTTTGTGATCAGAGCTCTGCAACTCTGCACAGCTCCCAGTTCCCTTGGCTTCCTCAAGGGAAGCCCCACAAGCTCCCCCTCAGGCTGTCTCCCAGCTGTGTCTCCTCTCCTAGCATGCCAGTGGCATGGCTGACTTTATTCTGGTCTCTAAATCTGCAAGTTTGATTCTTTTTTCTTTCCAAGACGTATAAGGCTTCTAAATTAATGAGTTGTATGAGGTACTCTAGAGGAGAGTGCTAAAGAAGCAGAAAGTCAGGGATATTTCATCTGTAAATGCCTACTTAATGTTAATATTGGACTACATTTCCACCACCCTAAAGTATCTGTAACAAACTGTCCCAGTATTTCCAGACTGAAGTAACAGAGTTCTTGGTCACGTGTCAATGCAGAAATACTGCAGAACTAATTCATTAGTCAGACAAAGAATATGGCAGTATGTTTAAGCTATTCAGTAAAGAGTTATCAAAAAAAAGGGCAACCGGTTCATTAACATGCAAAACCATGAGAAAATGGAAGTATATCCTTGACTCAGAGAGTCAAGTGCTAGTCAAGTTACACTTCACCTGTAGTGATTCACACCCACACACATATAGAGGAAAAAATAATCTGAGAAAGGAGGAAAACGGTTTAGCAAATTGACTGATTTCAGCTATTGCTGATAAATCTCTATCTGCAACTGATGGAAAAGCTGTTCAATATCACTGAAGCCAGTGGAGCTCTGCTGATATATCCCTCCGAAAGGTCAGATTTTCCCACTGCCATCCACCCCTCACCAAGATGCTGCTTTCTTTTGCCATCATGCCTGGAAATGATTCAGTTCCCTTAATTACCTATCTGAACCCGACAAGAATCATTTAAAGAGCTTGTTTAACAACTGAACCCAGAGTCTCCAATATTTATTAACAGAACCAGAGCACAGTCTTATTCTGTCCAATCAATAACAGTTGGAAATAATTAGAGCTCAATGAACCACAGCACCACATACCTTGCTTACTACTATACTGTAGACTGGAAAATCTTAAATATCGTGTTTGATGCATTTTAAGCATATATTAAACATATATGTTCTGTTAACTTTTAGGTGTCTGGATGGCACATTAAAAAAATTAAAATAAATAAAGCTCATTGATCAAAAGCCAATTGTAACCACTCTCTCTTAATGCTAACATCCCACCAAAGATAAATCCTTTTTCTGAACATGACTACTCAAATTATAAGCACTAAAAAGATTAAACAGTGAAAACCTTATCTAGTGTCACCCAAAGAAAAAGTCCATTAGAAACTGAACCATCTTATGCAGCTGAAAGGTTCACAGCCAAGACAAATTCAGCTTCCCAAAATGCAAGTTTGTTGCTGCTGGTAAAGATAGTTGACAGTCACATGAAGTTTGGAAATTCAGAGACATTTTGCTCCTTGAAGCAGTTTATCAGTTACTCTATTTGTTCCAAAACACAATACATTACTGGATTACATTGCTGCATTTCCCCTCCAACTCTCTGGGGGAAAAGCCAGGCCCTTTTGAAATGGAGATGAGAGCCACAGCGAAGAGCTGCTACAAGAATATTTTGCTAAGTGACATCCCTGATGCTTACTAGAGTGGTGTGCAACTTTATTGTGCAACCACAGCATTAATGAGATGTGACCAAGGCCTGGGAGCATTTGGTTATGAATATATATTATCAAAGTTTCGAGGCAGAATGATTCTTATATCCTATTTTATACTCCCAGCAGTTCTTGATAGTAGAAACGAAGTTGAATCGTCTTAGCATTGGTAAGGAACTTGAAATACGTAAGAAATAACCCATCTAAAACTAAAATGCAATTTATTAAAAAAAAATAATTAAGAATGGATGACCACTAGAACTGAATATAGTGGGACCATGGCACCTTAAATCCTGAACTTGAAAACTTTGCAGCCCTTGTTAGTCAAGAAGACTGATTTTTCCCTCCTTGCTGTACAACTGTGGCTCTGCAGTCAGTGAGGAAGATATTTGTATGGGTGGATGAAACACTCTTAAATATTTGTGTTTCTCTCAAGAGTATCTCAGGGTTTAGTTATAAAGAGTAACAGGGGAAAGAAACAATTAAGTTGTTGTAGGTCTGCCATTAATTTCATGATTTCCCAGGGCAAACTAGTGCAAATTTGGTCATATATATCACCACCACACAATGGTGGAATGAAAAACAGTGAGACAGAAAGAGCTGGCCACACTGAAAATACACAAGGTAGAAAACCTTTTATGCATAGGAGGTAAAATTTGAACTAAATATAATGGAAGCTTATAAAAATACAACATAATGCTTCACAGGACTATACACAGATCTTTACCTGTGGTCCACTTGCCTAAAATTTCAATTTGATTTGTGGCATACATTCACAAGCCGAAATAACAATTTATCCATTTGGTAAACCCAGTAAAAATAAAGTTATTTTTAGAAACATGATTTTTGAATGCTCTTCTTCGTCCAGCTCCTTGACTCCTTTCCAACTTGCTGTTCAGATATGAGCTTCCATTCCCTAATTCCTAGGTGAGAATCTGGGGTTTTTCTCCTCTCTTCCCCTCCTGAACTCTGACTATGTTTTGCAGATGTTATGGTATTACCATTGGTTGAAAATTAATAAAATAAATATAAAATTAATATGCTGCTTACAAGAGACAGCTAACAGTACCAGAAACCAAACCTGGAGCAAGTGAGCAATATCTGCACTGCTATCTGTGCCAGCTGTCTTTTGAAGCCTGTTTGGGATTTATGAATTGTTTTCTATCTACTCTCTGAGGTTTTCCTGGATGCTGCACTCTGTGCTTTATTCCACAGATGGAACCTATTAACTTCAAAGGTATGTCAAGTGAGCAATCCTGCAAACTAGTGAAAATGCTTGTGCATCTGAAAATTCACATATAGAAATCCTTTATTTCATCTTCTGAGATTCTTAGTAAAACATCCAGTTGCAGGCAATAGATTTTATTTTTTCTTATCTCAGCATTTCTAGCAAATTGGGACACCAGCTCCATTTCCACAGGAAACACCAAAACATTGGCACCTACTTTTCTGCAATATATCTGAATCTAAAAAGCTGCTTCTGTAGGATTCGAGGAGAAAAGTTTCCTCTACTATTCAGCTATTGTTTCCTGTTGAGCAACTGCTGCTTTCAGAATTTATCAACCCTAGAAATAACTCCTGTGCAGCCTTCCATTGTCATGCCTTCATTCCATTTAATCACCAGCTCCCTGGCTTTATCCCGTTAGGATTTGGGGGATATTTCCAAAACCAAATGTGATTAGTTTCCCTTCTTCGAATAGGCACAGCATCAAGAGATGGGGAGACAGCAGATTAAGGCAGAAAGGGGCACATTTATTAGAACTGGAGGTTTACCAACCATTGCCAGCCATTGTGCAAGAATGGGAAGCTCTGACTTGCCCCCAGAAAGGGCCATTTTGGAGCAGCCTGGTGACAGTGACTTGCTGAATCACAAGCATTTGCTCCTCGCTCACTTTTTTGAGGGAAATATAAACTCAACACCAAGCACCTGCTTATCTGTAACTTCCACTCTTTTTACTCAGCATCCCCCCTCCCCTACATCCTTCGTTTCCCACAATATTTTTCCTAAAATGTCTCACATCCATTTCTCCTACATCTACCATGACAATTTTCATTTGTCACTTTTGCTGTCACATCACCACACAACCCTTCTGCTCACATTTTTAAAGAAAAATAAGGTATGATCCAGGCTGTCCTTAAGACAAGCTGCAGGAATTTTCTTGCCTGGCTTATTTGTGACTATCACACAATAGCTATGCACAGCAGGATGCAGTGTCTCTGAAGAACAGGTATAAAAATAAATGATTGCTCCTCCTTAGCAAAGCTACTTAGAGAAATCTCAGGCTTGAATCCCAACGTCTGAGATTTCTTCTCTTTTGATTCTATTTCTGTTACTGCTAACAGTCTATTTTATGGAAATACACGGTGTTAAAGAACAAAAGCAACTGGTCAAACAGACAAAATCCTGTGATGGTTTGACTAATAAGTCAAGAAATCTGCTATTCATCTAGTTTGAAATGAGGAATTGGTGACTGGCAGTGCACATCCAGGTGAGGAGGCTGCAGCCAGGCAGATGCTTATTTTCCAGCCCTGGGTAAAAAAAGAAGGCAGCAGGAGAGCTTTGCTTCCCAAAGGAAAGTGCCTCCATGGAAAAAAGGAAGAAGTCTAAAAAGGAAAACAGGGACTCCCTGAGGCAATGAATGGGTGAGTAACCTGGGCATGTTTGACAGGAAAAGAGTATTCTCTCAGGTGGAGATGACAGTGAAGGATGAAATCTCAATGGGGCTGAACCCAAAGCAAAAATCATGAAAAATAAGAACTGATCAGGCATCAGACCAAACCCCAAGTATTTACCAGCCCTTGATGAGCACGTGTGAGCCAGCCCTTGGTGAGCACAAGTGGCCAGCAAGCTCACACACCCAGAAATGCAGCACACCACAAGGCACTAAAGTGCAGTAGGAGGTGGCAAAGCCACCCATGCAGCAGTTGCTCAGAAACTGTACACGACAGGACACAAAAATAGTGCTGTATGCTATGAAATGCAAGCAAGCAAGCTTTTAACACAACATTAAAAGGACGAATAGAAGTATGACAATAAATGGCACAGCTCAGAAACCTTTCACGTTAAGAGAGACATTGTCATCTGGAGGCAAGGTGATCAGGCACAAAAAAACCCCAAAACCTAGCCAGGCTCTGGCTATGTGATTTTATTTTTTGTAAATCAGAGAACTGCAACTATCAGTGTTGTCATGCCTCATTAAAAAAATACAGTCTGTGATGCATGAAAGCAAGACAATGATATCTGCAGTCTGAAGGAATCTTTCAAGCCACTCCTTGTGGGCAAGAAAGCTGTGAGACTGTTGGAACCAGAACAAGCACAGCTACCAAGTGAAATGGCTGTAGCTGCTGGAATTGCAGCAGCTATATTCACTAAAGCCAGGAGAAAAAGAAAATCAAAAAAGAGTAAGGAAAAAAAAAATCACAGTAAGTTATAATACCATTATTAAAGCAGGAGTCTTACTAATGACAATTCCAAGCATTTATTTTTTTTTATTAGCAGTTAATAGAAGAGTGCTTTGGTCAGACACATTCTCCAGGACATTGCTTTGATCACTTTTTAGGGGTGTGCTGATCTGTGGCACTGATAGCAGGATCAGTGAAAAGCCTTTTTTATAATGATAATGGCAATGAAAAGCAGCTTCATTTACTTTATCCCACATCAATCTCCATTACTGGGAGCAACATAAGTCATGACAATACTGGCACTAAGTAGCCAAGCAAAAGCATGAGCCATTTTCTATGAAACCTATTAAGAAAGCAAAATTAATAAGACCACATCTCAATACCACGGTACTCACTCTTTTCTGCAGCTATATAAAATACCCATATCAGCTTCTGCACGCCTGTGTTAGTAAAGAAGCTGCAGGTTTAACCTGGATACCCCTATCTCTGCTCACATCTGCAGTGCTGCTCTTCTTCCCCCGCTGCTTTCTCTTAAAGGATGCCAAGAAAGCAGCACTTAAGTCTTTTGTCTTCTCTTTTGCAAACCCTGCCTGTTATCAGTTCCCGAGCAGAGAGAGTTTCCTGCCAGGCACCATGCCACCATTTCTTGGCAGTCAGAAAGGTTTTAACTCATTCCAGGGCAGACCTGAGCACTCTGCACTGAGCAGAAACGAGACTGGCCACAGACTCAAGCAACTCGAGAAGTTCAGAACCTACTGAAATAAATCTCAAGCTGCCGCTTTCAACAGCCTCCTCTACTGATTTCACCTCTCATCATGGAAATTCTCATTTTTCCCCATAGCACTGTCTGAGCCTTTGGTACTCCAGCTTCCAGGGGAACCAGGGCAACACCTCTGGGTACCTTTTGATCACTCATCTCCTCCTGCACGGCCTCAGGCAGCCCAAGCAGGGCTCAGATGCCTCCTCACTCCGTCCTTTCAGGGCTCCACGCCCTGTGTTGGCTTTTGTGCTGTGACAGAGCACGGCCTTGTCACTGCCAGATGTGACAGTGCCTGGCCACAGCCAGTCCACCCCTTCCAATTAAACCCTGCATTGCTGGGCCCCCTTGGATAATTCAGCCACAATTTCCAGCAGCTCTGAATTACCACAGACTCTGAAACAGGCGTTTAGCTAAGGCTTTAATGGTTTTCCAGGAAAAAAAAAAAAAGTAAAACAAACATACAATGTGGATTCAGATTAAAATGGTGTAAATAGAAGTTAATGAATATTATTACTTGAGTTATTAGAACTTTCTGCTTGAAAAAATTTAATCTAATATTCCCATTTTTAGTATTGCCAACAGCACTGGGGCATGCAGTTCAATAGTTCAAAGTTACCAGCTTTATAATTGCTTTCTACAGACCTTAAAAAAGGCATTTAAGTTTCAGGGTGTAGCAGAATGGAATGAATTACCCATAGTCACTTCAAAAGCAAGGAAAAAATTATTACTGCGCTTAGGTATTTACATGGTATTTTCCTTTGAGAAACACGAGGAAGAACTAAAAAGCATGGGAAACAAATGAGAGAAAATTGTGTAATCAGAGAATTAGGAAGCTTTAGGCATTTCCAGCTCAACCAGCCTTGAGCATTTCAGCTCAACCAGTATTTTTAAAGAGTTGAAATTTTAGGTAATACCACTGTTTTTCTTCAATATACAATATTTTAAAGACTGAATTGCACTTTATTTACTCTTATCTGTGCTTTGTGCACTCAAGAATATGAGCTGGATTAAAAATAAATTGGATTCATCTCATAATGCAGCTCACTCAAAAAAGGTGTTGCTAGCATGTTATCTTCAGGTTAAATGTTGTTACAGTTTGTTAACAAATGTGGTTTAACATCATAGCTTCAGGTTAAATGACGTTACAGTTTGTTGACAAATGTGTTTTAACATCACCAGTTCATGCTGCATGAGGAGACCATGGAAAGAGGAATTCCTTTGTCCTGGTACTGACACCTGCCTTGGTGACAATGCCATCACATTTACCATTCCAGTGGCAGCAATACTTGAGTGGCCAGCTGTAGGAAGGACACATTGTTTTCTGAACCACTCTAATGATTACATGAGATTTAAATATTTAAAAATACAATTAAAACAGACACAAATATCAGTAATAGGAGGAAAAGCCCCTAGGAATCTAGCCTAAGAAGTAGTATTTCAAATATCATACATGCTTTTCCAGTCTGGATTACTCACCATTTCACACTTTCTCTGATTCTTTAATCTATCCAATAGTTATACCTTGAATATGTAGGAGCAGATTGTCATAGTAATTTGTGTCAATCAGTCCAAGTTTTTTCAAAGGCCTTGTTTCAGGCAGAGTAATTTGGCCCCCAAATCCTAAAGGTTTTTTGAGATTTATGGAATTCCTAGGAGATGGGAGTAGATAAGACATGAAAGATGATCCTTATCTTAATACTGCTTTGGATGTTCTTACTTGACTCACCCACATCCATAGTGAAATCTCCATTTATAAAAGGAAAACCTCGTGATTTTCACTAAGGCTATTACTGAGACAATTACCTGATAACTCTGTGTTCAAATTCCATGATCAAAGGCTCCACGAGCTTTTACAAAGGAGGAGAAATAGTTCCAGAGATAGCAAGCCTTTCTTTGCTGCATCTGCCATTAAAAAAACCAAACCCTGAATTGAAGGACTTGTGCAATTTGTAAAGTTCTGAAGTAGAACAGGGACCACAGGCTGAGGTTCCCATGGAGTTCCAGGCTTGTATGTTAAATATAACACAAGAGAATATTATTCAGTGCAGCCCCAGCACTGTTGGCTTTTCAAATTCAATGTGCTTCTGTGCAACACAGCAGAAATGTCAAGCCCAGCTAAGCTTGAACTAAATGTTTAACCTGCAAGTCTTCCTCACTGTACAGCCAATAAAACTTGCAATGGGCACCTGAACCAAAGAGCCCTTTTCAAATTATCTGTGATGAAGAGCTCAGATTGTTTTCAAGTTAACTCCAAGATCTGAAACAAAATAACATTTAGGAGGCACATAACTTCTTTCTGTGGTTTTGAAGGCTCACTAGTAGAGATCAACAGGATCAACACTCAGAGATTGTGAGCCATTCCTGAGAAAATGCTTTGTTCATAGTGAAATATCCAAGTATTACTGCTTTCCTTTTAGGCCATTGTGCATCAGGAAAGAACCTGACGTCTGCCTTTCTGTCAAGAGACCCGAGATCAGAAAAGTCCACAAAATTCCTTTTGTTTGGGCACATTTCTGACATCAGCAGGTGAGATCTTGCCTGAGACATCAAAACCCAGACAAGTGATACAAGTGTAAGACGTAATAGCATGCTCAATATTCACCGAGTGCTCAGTTTGAATAGCAAAGCCTTCCAGGAACTGGTCTGTTTTTTCATTTCACTAATACAGGGGCAAAGCTCAAGTATGTTCTGTGATTCTTTTTTTTTTGTTTCTAAGTTGCACAGATGCTACTGAAGCAAATGTAGCTGAATGCTTCTGAGACAGTGCACTTGAGTAGGGCCAGTGCACACAGTCTGGTCACATCCATAGGCAGGGTGCTCTTTCAGGAGCATCTAAGTGCCCAACATCCTTAGAAACTTTTAAACATCTTCTACCCAATTTCCACATAAAAATAAAGATATATGTTTTGTAAAACCTAAGAAAAAACTACTTATTTAAAAAAACTGTCATACTTCATATATTCTAACACAGAAATTTCACTTTTTTAATCTTTGCATTACAAGGCCTCTGCAAAGTAATTTTGGCCAACTTCCACATATTTCAACAGATTTTATTATTTGTGTGATGGAAGCACAGGAGCATAGATCACCACTTGATATGTTAAAACACTCCTGCACCAGAGAATTCCTGAGGGCACAATGATGAAAGAAGCATTTGATTCTAACAGATTGAACCACAGCACCTGGAGGAAGGCTGGGGGCTGCCCAAACTGCACTTTTAGAAAGGTTTGGCACAGACCTGGAATGCTCCTACACCTGGAAGTTTCCAGTGCAGAAGTGAACTCCAGAACCACCAAGGGACGAGGCAGTGCTGCAAACTCCAGGCTCCTGAATCCTGAGAGCTGGATTAATGTTGGAGGGGGTGAAATTCTCCTATGTCACACAGCACAGTATCGGTGTCAGAAATGCCTCGGGCTGAGCTTCCCCAGGGAGAGAGCTCAAAAGTGAACAGACTGGGAAAGAATGTAATCCTAAATAAGCTTCCTGTTGCCTTCTTCTAAGGAGAAGCGCTGAGGGGCTTGGTTTGGGTTTTGTTCGTTTGGGGTTTACCCTGGGTTATTGATTTAGTTTGTTTGGTCCTTTGTAATTAACAAGGGAGACAGAAATACAAAACCTTTTGTACTTTCCTATAATGTTGACAAAGAAATGTGAAAGAGAGTAACAAAGCTTAAACTTTCAAGAGAACTAAAATAATTCTACAGTCAAATACAGATGCTTTTGGATCTCTGTATTCTAATGAGGAATTTCTCATAAATTCTTTTCACAGCAATCTCAAAAAAGGATTGACATTCACACTGAACTTCCATGTTATCCTCTTTCCCTCCAAATGGTCTGCAGAATAAAAAAATAAATATACAGAGATGACTGGTTTAAGTCAGCTCAAGGGACAAAGTCCAGTAAGGAGGAACATAAAGTTTGAGTTAATCATCATTTAAACGTGAAAACCCAGGAAACATACAACTGACAGCCCCTTCCAAAATAAGTAGGATTTATTGCTTTTTCAACATAATTCCATATTTTGTGTTTTCCCCCTTGCTGTACAAACTGTCATCACAGTCACCCTGCTAAAGGACTGATCTTTTCCCAAGAAACTTCATTTCAGGAGCATGAAATGTCTACAAGGGATTCAGACAGCCTGGCAAGTTGGAATTTCATCTCCAGCAAGATGATATCTATGACAAAATAAACAGAGCAAATTCATAAACACATTTTATTAGAAAAGCGCAGGATAGTTTCTGTGAGGGAAAACCCTGCTAAGTCCTGAAAAGTCTATAGCAGTGTCTAACAGCATGTGAGTGAAGGGATTCCATGGACACAGCACAGCTGCAACTTCAAATGTTATTAAAAAAAGGAAGGTTCCACTAGACTGGAGCAAACAGCCACTTCTGGACTGAGTGCTAACCCGAGGAACAAAAGCAAATAATAATGCTTAACCCCTGCTGTGCAGGGTGAGGCCCAGTCAGAGACATCCCCTAAGTACTGGTTTCTGTCAACATCTTCCTCCATTACCTCAAAAAGGAAATTGGGAAAGGATTTCAAGCCTTTCCAAATCAAATGCTGCAGCTAAACAAGAAGTTCAGAATAACCCCACCCCAAAGCTGAAAAAGCAGACAAATAGATGACAAAGAAGCCTCAGTGGAAATAACGTATATTAGTGTTCCTAGGCACCATAACATCATTCTGCCCACTGCAACTATAGAAAATTCCATATTTAAAAGTAAATTTTAATTATCATCAACATGAGGTTACAATACAGCTTAGATATCCTAGGTGTTTTCTTATAGTAGCTCTTTCACAGAAGAAAAAAAAAAAAATCACCACAAGGCAAAATAAGTCCCTCCACTATGCATTTGAATTTCAACAAAATAAAAGCTAAAGCAGAAAATAAATGTTAGAAGACAGTGACAAATCAAGCTTTTAATTTAACAAAATACCTATAAACACTTCTCACATTAAAATAAAACCTGCAAGTATGTTAACTTTAATAACTACTGAACAAACGACAAAACAATTGGACTAAGCTATCCTATCAACTTCATTTTATGGTACTTTGAGGAAATTCTGATCTAAGCAGAGAAGTAAAACACTGCTAAAATCACTGAGGAAAATGTACAAGCGACCTGTGTTAAAATGACACTCCCTATTCCTCTCCAAGAAATTTAATTTGCAACAGAAAACCTGTATTGTAATTGCACCTGGTCCCTTTGATATTTTTATATTCTTTTCAAAAAACACTGAACTCTACTTTTGGTGGTTGCAAATTCATACAGCTGCACTCTGAGGGATAAGCACCAAGGGAGGAAAAATACCTATGCAATGAAATAAACAATATTCTCCACATTTTAAATGCAGGCAGAGAATGTGATAACAAATAGGTTTGTGCCTCAGGATGGTTTGTGGGCCTTACAGAACAAAAGCAGTGCTGAACTGTCGGTGCCATTGAGTGAAGGTGAATGAAACAAATGGTGTTTAGCACATCCAGGGTGTTAAGAAAAAACCACAAACTACTGTGTGTAAAGGCTATTGAGAACCCAGGATAAAACTAAAGTCTACATTGGAAGGAAGAAACGACTGACAAAACCAAATCTTAATGCTTAGGAATACTTCAAGTGTTAAACATCTGGAGCAAGCCTGGTTGCAGCATCACAGTAGTTTAACTCTTCTGTATTTGCTCTCAAGTCACTTTGGTGGGTTTTGCTTTTAAGGAAAGGAGAAAAGAGAAGCTGAAAAAGCTGAAAGCTAACAGAGCTCTCTACAAGAAACTGAAATTGAGCTGCAGGGTGAGTTCCTCATCCATAAGAGATGAAGTTTTTATTAATGTCTTAACTAAATATACACTTGTTATTTATCTGTTTGATTCCATATAAATGACAGGGGTGAGGTGATGGAACCAATGAGGAGCAATGACCCCAGAACAAAAATAAGTACTTGCCATCATTCAGGTTAAGAGAAGATGGCAAAGAGCACATTTACTCTAGTCATTCTAAGAATAGAAGCTCATAATCTATCTTAACTGCTAGATATTTTCATGGCCTGCAGAATATCTCTAGCTACGTAGAACAGAAGCCTTAAAGGAAATGAAATTCTCAGGGAAAAATATGATCTAATTAAAGCATCTACAAACACGTTTCAGAAATGGGAAAGAATATTTAATTTTGTCAGCAACATCTGCAAAATGTTTTAATATGAGATATCTATAACCCTCCTGACTTCCAGATTTTCAGAGTATGTCAGAATGTTTTACGAAACGCATTAATTGGTACAGCAGTGGTTTGAAGCAGTGCACACCATTTCACTGGGAAAAGACTGCCAAGAAACTGTGGCTGGTTTTATTTCACATCCCTGTCTCTGAACTATGCCTCAAGCTCCTCTGTCATGTCCCAATGGTACTAATATTTGTAATTATAAAGATATCAGAAATTGTAAAGATGTTGTAAGATATCCAAGGTATACAAGATCTGATATCTTATATAAGGTTATAAGATATCAGATTTTCAAATTAAATTTTGGCAGCTTCACTTTCAGCAGCAGTCTCTTGCATTTGTGATTTGTTCTAAGTTTTTTTCCTCTTCAGTGAAAGAAATTTGTTTTGCTTGAGACCTTCCCTGCTATTTCATATTCTTTTTCCTGAGGGCAGGAATTTCATATTTTTTGCTGGGCTACAAGTGTACGTGTAGTTGAACCCTCTCCCTTTTTCATTATTAATTGCTCTAACTTTGGAGAAAACCAGAGGTAGCAAAACATAACACAAACATGCAGCTCCACATTGGCAATGCAAAACAGGGAAAGAAGTTTTATTGTCCAGTGCAGATCCACACCAAGCACATTCTGAAAGATGTGAGTGCTTTACCTACAAGCAGAATTTTGTTCAGATCATTTTCCCCAAGCCTTCATTCTGGAAACAAGTAAAACACTAGTTTTATCACCTGTGTTTAGTTTTCCAGAGTCCAACAGCAGTTCAGGACACTGTTGTGACAGGGGACATGGGATCTGGGTGAGGACAACCACAGTGCCTGCAGGGGCAGCCAACATTCCTACAGCAGCAAATGGAAAAGGTCCTGGGATGTTAAGGGAACACTGAATTCATGGACAGCTGAGCAACCCACAGTGTCCTTTGGGGAGCCAAACAGATGGACCAGAATTCTGACACAGCCACACAGCTCTTTGGGCAACTCTGCTGCAATCCCTCCACCTACACATGGCAGGATTTTAAGGGAAAGCATTGGTTTGTGCTCAGAGTACAAGAGGATTCAGCATTACAGGACTGTCATTAATTTCTTCAGCAAATTTTCATTTGCTAACAGCCCAAGTTCATTTAGAAGCTTATTCCACTAATTATCTTCTCTTCATACGCCTGTAATTCAAGATATTTTATATTGACTCATTCTCATACTTGGTATTGCTGTATCTTCTTGTTTCCAAGCACTTAGAATAAGGAAAATGTTTAGCTAACTAATCAAACACTTCTCACTTACTGTGGAAGTCACTGACCTCTTATTTTGCCCTGGCTGTTTGAGAAAAATTATGATTTCTGAAGCTACCAACAAAGCTGCATGTCAGTCCTAAATCACTGTGAAATCTATCAGATTAATCTAGAACAATTGAGAGACCAGAACACAAAATTTGAACACTGTGCCTGAAAACAATGGCTCAAAACTAAACCAGTTGAATATCATCAACATGCACAGAAGCATCCATGAGATGGGTTAATATGACTATTTTCTAATTCCAATAAGCAAAAGAGAACAGAAAGGCAGATCAATAGTGCATTCTTGGTTAGTAATAAGAGAAATCAGAGAAGAAAAAAACCTGGGGAGGAAAATTAATTCCCACAGATGGGATCTTCTCCACTTTGCAAGTGAGGAACATTAAGACACTTGATAAACAGAAGTGTTTTGTTTTCAGAGCTGTCAGCCTGGTTTCCTCTACAATCATTGCATGAACTTCCATTTCACATTCAAAAGGAAAAAAAAAATGTAGTCACCAGGAATTAATAGAAGTAAAATGTAAATTTATCCTGCTTCCTGCAAGGTGACCACTTGTCACACAGCCTATTGAGATTCCCTACAGGCCCGAAAATAAACTTCCCGAGCCTGAAAGTAAACTTCAGCTGTGTGTAAGGCTGAGAGCTTAATGTGTGAGCATCTGTTCCTGCAGCTATTCCATTTAAAGTGCACTGTCATTTCCAAACTGCAGTACAGGTGTCCTGTGCCACCAGCCTTAACCAGAAGCTTCCTATGTATAGAAACATTTTCTTCCTCCTGTTACTTGCAATTGCATCAAGTGGAATTACACTGAATAAAATATTGACTTGTAAGATTTATGTAGCTTAAGCAATAATGCAGTTGGTAACACCTCTTACTCTATTTTCTCTCATGCTCTATATGGCAATTTTCTAGGCTTAAACACGTTAGCTGCTGGCATATGGCATGTTAATACACATGTTGTGGGAGCAATGCTCTCAATTTATCTACCAATAGTTGGCACTGTTCACTCAGTTCTCTGCAGCATGACAGCAATTCCAGAGGGTTGCAAAAGCGACACACTGTCTGGGCCAGGGTTATGTGCTAAACTTCAATGTTTTATCTGGACACATGACATCATTCCATGAAAATTAATTTTTAGTTTAAAAACCTGCAAGGATATCAAAGTTCCATTCTGCTTCCTTATCTTTGTAATGGTTCAGACTTAAGACATTATTTTGTATTCAGCTCAAGAACACCTCAGTACTCCTGGTAGTATCCTTTTCTTCCATATTTTTCCTTTTCTCTTTACTATTCTTCCTAATTTAGATTCTCATTAATACCCTACCTCCAAAATATAAAAAGGTAGCAGTGATAACCTAGACCGCTTGCCTTATTCTACCCTGATTTTATTGGATTTGCCCTGAAGAAGCCTGTGGAGAACCTCCCACTCCAATACTGGAATCACCGAAGGCTTTATCATCACAGTTTGTGTGATTTTAAACAAACAGCTTTTCTGTCATTCTGAATCCATGAAGACAACATATAGATATTCTCAAGGACAAAGATCACTTGGCACTAGTCAGTCTTGGAAAAAAGTCAGCCCTCAAAGTCTTCCCTGTCAGCAGATGGCTTTGTTACAAGCTTCACTTCACATCTTCCTTCCCTCATTGCTTTGCAGAAATACATGCATCTATATATTTGTGCTGCTATATAAATACGTTTTTTTTTTGCATTTCATTCTTTTGGCTAAATATATAATTCTGTATTTCTCTCCACTTGCTAATTTTACTTTGACAAGGCTTGACAGATGACAAGAAATCTTCTCTTGTGGCTTTCCCACATTCCTTCGGGCCTGATTGCATATCCACAAACAAAGCTGTCAGTGAAGCCACCTGCTTACTGACAAAGCAATGTGTAAAACAGAAAGCTACATGGCTTTTCAAATTGCACCCAAAGAACAACAGACAACCCAGAGCCACGAACCAGGACTTGCTTCAAACCAGAGATGTGCCAACTTTGTTACCAAATGTGTGGACTCACACATCACTCAACAAGTCTTTTTTTGCCTTTTTTTTTCCCCTCAAATCAGGACACAGGGAAAAGGAAAGAGGAGATGTCTCCATTCTAACCACTCTGCAAAATTCTTTCCCATGACACAAGTAAAATTCTCCAGATTGATGTCTGCTGCATGAGCACAGGAAGCTGAATCAGATGACATGGTGCTGGTCCCACCACAAGGATAAAACAGGAAACACCTCCAAAATATGATGGTTTGTACCAATTAGCAAAACCAATCAACGGGACAGGCTGGGGACTGACTGGCTGTGAGCCTAAAGGGCTACAGACAGTTCAATATCAAAATGGACAAGAGAAAGTAGACAAAGGAAGGACTGTTTGCATTTACACAATCATACATCAGCTATTCTGTAATATTTCTCACATACTATTGTATTTCCTCATCTTTTAATATTAGGATAGAAATATGTGGTCGACTATATCTTCCCTTTCATTTCCTTACAGCTTCTCTAGAGACACGTACCCAATGCATTTCTCTTTTATAACAGATGCTGAAGTTGCAAATAGTGTGAGGACATCTCCATTCCCTGCTCCTTTTCCATTGTCTACTAGATACACATTTTTATTAACACTACAGTTTTACGTTTGCCAACACTTCTGAAGGAGTGAGAAGAAATACTCTGATTGTAGATCAAGCTAAGACATTCCAACCTATAGACTGCTCTAGTTTGGCCCAGGGCACCAGCTGAAGCCAAATGTGTTTCTGCTTGTCACTGAGGTATAAAACACAGACAAGTGCCCAGTTTTACCCCCAGACATCTCTTAATCAGTGATTCAGATAACTGCCCCTTCTTGCTCTGCTTGCCTCAAGATGGGGCCCATCAAGAGCAGATATGAAAGCATTTTTACAGGGAGCCCAGCCTGCCTCTGAGCTTCAGGGCAGGCATCTCTGCAGTCCCTGCCTGCCAAACACCCAGACAGGGACACCCCAGGTTTCCAGCCCCCAGCCAGCACAGCCTTCCTTGCACAGAAAAACAAAGGGAGGAGCTGAAAATCAGCACATTCACATTTAGTTGGAAGGTGCACAGGAAGAGATACTCATACTTCTGCAGTGGAGATACCTGTTGCCTGTAATTGCTCCCTGTTGGGTGGTTTTGTAACAATGACAACTTCATCCACAAAATTTGGAAGGCTTACAAAACATACCTGCATTTGTCCCTAATATTACCCTACATTAGAGCACTTTCTCCTGAAAGCATACCTCTAACAATGCATATTTTTAAGATACACAATCAAAGCCCTCTAGCATTCTTTACCTGATCAAATAAAAGTTTTTCTTTTCACATTGTATCATCACAAGCTGATTCCCAAATAATTTTCTCTAGAACTGTAACTAAACTGGCCATTGATTTCAAAGCTTATGATGTACAGCAAAGGAAAAATCTAAACTGGTAACATTCTTATAATTGAGGGCATAAGTTATTTTAAACATCTGTAAAGATCCATCACAAGGGGTCATGGGAACAGTAAATAGGTCATACTGTACCTATAAAAAATCATTAAGGGTTTGACACCATAAACCACTAGCAATGACAATGAGCCTTCACCTGTAACAGTCTGCACTAAAATTTAATTGTAACTATAAGGAGGGGCATTGTTTGAAAAGCGAGAAAGTTTGCAGTAGACATAGGACTGATAAGCACTTTATATGAGATTTTGTAGACTTTTTTCAACACTAGTTCAGGAGAAAAAACATTAAAATTTGTTTTATTTTGTCATATAAATTTTTCTGCATAGACTCCTCACAGACATATAATCAAGAACTTTTATATAAAGCTTTTATTTTTGTTTCTGCTCTCAGTTATGCAGTGTGACAAATTTAACAAAAACAAAAAAAAATCCCAAGGTGATTTTGTCAAGAAGAGTCACAAATATAAAATACAAGAAATCTAAATTAGTTACTTGGCACATGCAAATTGTGGCCCTTCTCAGACGCCAAATGAATGAGAGGTGACTTCCAGTAACCTGGTCTGTAGCCACATTCAGGCTTAATAAACCAGCTAGAATTTTAAAATGTTGGTTCAGGTAGGAATAAGAGAAAAATTGAACTGTTCATTCAAACATAAAAGAGTCATGAAAATATTTCTACTCAGGAACTTAGAACAGTGTTCCTGTTACAATTCAATAGTCCATCATCCTGGATTTGAAGAGGCAGAAATCTTGCAGTTAAAACCAGGAGGTTTTTTCTAAAAAACAGAGGTACTGAGTTTGGGTTCAATAATCATTGAATAAGCACAGAGGGATGTACATTTTCTCATAGTTCTGTTTCTGAAGGCATTTGGTAGCAAATGAGTGCTTCAAATTGGACTCATCATTACTCAGTTTTACAAGACAAGTATTGCACTGAGCTAATTGTGCATAGCCACCCAGCTTTACCTTTAAGCACAAGTTCCCTCATTACTTCCTTGGGATTTTAATAGATTTGCTGTCTCTAAACAAGAGCTGCACAGATAAACAATCACATTAGAGGTATGTAAGGGGAAAGCCTGAAGTTTGGTCATGGCCTTGTGCTGCAGGTCAAGAGGTGTGACTGGAGGCAGCACAGGGGGCTGAGAGGGCTCAGAGCACAAGGGACAGACAAGGAGAACAAGGGAGAGCAGTCAGTGGAGGTCCCTGAGCACTTCCCCGGGCACCTTGAGTGCTGCAGTGAGCAGCAAATGCCAAGGGACACGATGGATGCCCTGAGCTATGGGCAGAGCTGCATCATCAGCTCTGGATATTCACACACAACAGTGGAGTTATGCAGGCCAAGGCAGGGGAGAATTCACATCTCTCTTACTTAAGGAGATACCTCTGCTTCAGCATAGGACCCAGGTAATTTCTCACTACAGACCACCTTCCCTCTCCAGCGGGGGGATCTGCCCACTCTGACTTATCCACAGCTTTTTCTCCTTCCTCAAGAGTATCTGGCATTTATGAAGCCCTCAAGAAGATAACAACATGCAATTACATGGAGTATAAACATCTGAGTAGCCAAAGGGAAAACCCCCTCATCCCTATTAGGACACAGACAACAGATATTAACATACCTCCACCTCATCCAACAGATCCTGGTTATTCCACTTCATGTGTTTTACTTCAGAAGCGAGTTAGCCCTTACATCTCTGCAAAAGCTATTTAAAATTACCTGCATCTGAAGCGTTAAACAGATGGGAGGTTTTTTCCTTTCACTCTAAACTATTATGGCACTTCAGTTTGGGTTCTCATTCCCTACTGAATCTACACCAACTTCACAAGAAACATTTATGCTTTAGATCCCTCTGAAACATCTGGGAGTTGTCTTGGTTCACAATTAATGACATTCAGTCAGGTGAGTGCAAAACATGTAGCAAGTTCATAATGGACTCCAAGGACAAAGTGTATTTAAGCCAAGAGTCACATTTGGACTGAGCAAGTTAAGCAATCACTAGGACATCTTAGCTGTTAATGGCAGGTAGGCTATTCTCTAAATTATGGATATTAGTGGTTTTCACCTCCATCTTCATTTACTTCAAGAATATGAACTGCATTAAACACATCTGAGCCCAAAGTTTTGCTGTCTTTTACATATCACTGCAGTAACTTCCTTCTACACAAATAAGACAGAAAAACAATGTCACTTGACAGACAAAAAATGGTGCAGCTCTGACAGCTCAGTAAAAGACATCTTCTGCTTTAAGGGAGAAATTGGCTAGCAGAAAAAAAAAGTTTTAGTGACAACATTGCAGAGTCAAGAGATCTGGGTCTGAATGAATATTTACATCTTGGACATTTAAGGTGTTATATACAGTTCATATCATCCATGATATGAACTTTTAAATGAGTAAGCACTTTTCTGTGTAATGCCATAATACTTTCATTCAGCTAAAACTACCCCTGGCCCTTGAAAGCCCACACAAACAGTATCTAAAGGAATTCTGAAGCCATGTTCTTCAGCCTGCATGAGAGCACAGATCATTGTTGCAGTAAGTGAGCTGTGCTCTGTGTGTTTGCAGGGGCACTGCACTAGCCCCAACCCATGTAATAACCGAGGGGATTTCAGCAATGTTACCAAACTTACAGAGCTCTGCAGCACCTCAGGCACCAGTCACCCACAAAGTTGCTGTAAAGACTCTAACAAGACCTTGCAGCAGTAACTTCAGTTCAGAAGTCCCAGAAGAGGGTGAGGACATACAAGCCCAGCAGAGTGAGCTGAGTCTCCATTCCAACAGCACTGAAGGAGAGGTGCACCCTGGTGCATTCCAGGGGACAACACCTCCTGTGTGTCAGGGGTTAAAAGCAAGTACATGCATTGACTTTCCCCTCTAACACCATGTATCACGTACTTTAGACCATCTGGTGCAAAACAACTCTTACTTATCACACAGTTTAAATGCACAGAAGAGGCACAACCACCAAATCATTGTTAGAACTATAAATAACTAGCATGTTGTCATTCTTTATGCAAGACTATTCACTCACACACTTTCAAGTCCATTACTCTCTCCTGTCCTCAAAATATGGTGTTGCCTTCCCTAAAGAGAAATTTTCTCTCAGAATTCAGGGTTGGCTATTCAGCATGTTTCCTAAATCCGGTATACTTGTGTTCCTAAATCTGTGTGAGCAATACGAAACTAGCTGTTAAGAGACTCCTTTTCCTTATTCCTTCTTTAGAAAGGGAAAAGGTGTGGAGAAGTATGGAAATCTCACACAAGTACTCAGACTAACCCCAGACCTACTCCCCTTCCAGGGAAGGAAAGGATCTCACTTGAAGGCAAAGAACATCTGTTCTTCACCATCTTCTGCAGACAGAAAATCACCAGAAATAGAGCAGTGGTGCCATCCACTCTACCATAAAACAACACCACCAGAGAGGGGTTGAGTAGCATTTGATGCAGAGAAGTGCAGCAAACCTGCGCGGTCAACAGAAGCACAGCCAGTTCTTCAAGGCAAACAATTGTTCCTCTTTGCTCCAGTCAGTCTGTCTGTACCTACTGCAGCCATTAGTGTGCCCTCCAGAACTAGCAAATTAATGGTAGCAATAAAGTGAAAATAGTCAGTGCAGAAGTCCCTTAAAAAGATACTTGGCTTGCTAGATTTGGAAAAAGTATTTATATATAATATAAATATATATATTTATATATAATTATATATAAAATATATGTTTTTCTAAGTCCAGAAAACCAATATATATTTATATATAAATACATAAAAATTATATCAAATACATATTTATATATAAATGTATATTTTATATACCTTTATATATTTAAATATACTCATATATATTACATATGTATATTATATACATATATGCACACACATATATGTAAGTTTTGTGAGGGAGCTAGCAGTAGCTCTCCAGTAATATCCAGTACTGAGGGGCTGACAAGATGGCCAAGTCTGCCATGATGCACAACAGGAGAATGAGAGACAGCAGGCGCTAATTGAGAAAAATTACTCAGCTGGTACAAGGGGAAAAGAGTCACTACAAAAATAATTAAGCAGAGAAACAGAGGCCCAAAGAGGTTGTGCAGCCTCCATCCTGGGCAGCTTTCGGAGCCCAACTGGCCACAGCTCAGATGATGCTAAGAGCTGACCTACTTGGAGCAGGATGTTGGTAGGTCCCTTCCAGCCCCAATGACTTTGTGACTCTCCTCTCAGCTGTCCCTTTAGCCAGAAGCTTACAAAGCCAATTTAGCACCTCAAGTCACCAGTTGTCTTGCTATTCAGTAATACTGAGCTCTGTGAAATTCAAAATATAGTATCATTCCAATTGGACATTCCTTATTGTATTTAGATTTCTGACAATATGCAAATTTCTGCAGAAAATGTTAGCAACAAACAAGACTCGTGAAAGAAAAGTAAGAAATACAATCAAATACTAAGTGTCCAGGCCTGAGTTTTCACTTTTAAATTTAAATCTTAAACCTCTTCAAAGAACTTAAAACACATAGATGTTTTAAAGTTTTGTGGAGGGAAGGGGTATTGTAGTTCTAGTTCTCAGTAAGTTTTTTTAATCTACTTATCTTAGTGCATTTTGCCACAGCACTCTACTCTCCCTGAAATAACAAAGTACTCTGTTCCTCCTAGGCTGAGCAGTAGCCTGGCCACTACCTAAAAGACCAATCAGCAGTATTCCTCTCTTGTCACAGACCCAGGTGTCATTGCCCAGGAAAGTAGATTTCTGTTCTTCCTTTGCTAGCTTTGACCCTTGGAAAAAGAGTATTTCATTGCTTTATCTGTAAAATTGGAAGTTATACAGAGCAACACCAGAAATATTTCATCTTTTGCCAACAGACGTGTTAATAAAGAGCTAATCCTCTCATGTTTATATCAAAGCTGAGGCAATCCACAGCACTAATGCAAAATCCCTCACTCATCTCCTTCCATTTATGCTCTGTTAATCATATAACATTATTACAAACAATACAGTAAACTAATTACTGTTCAGTCACTTCTTTCTTCCACACTATAAACTAAATTACTGACTCACGGACGCATTCTCTCTCTGCAGATGAACTCTTTGTTTGTTCTCCTTCCTTCCAGTCTGTTTATTGCCACTTCCATTTGCAGACAGCAAAACCTTAAGGATGCCTCCCCACATAACTGGGGCAGGGGCTCTTGGGCTGTGATGGTTTCTGGGTTTGGGCTGGGGCTTTGTTTTTTGAGTGGTTTGGTTTGTTGGGTTTCTTTGGGTTTTTTGTTGGTTTTTTTCATTTGGATTTTTTTTTTTTTTTTTTTTTTTTTGGTGGGGAGGAGGGAGAGAGCAGCAATTGGAGGAAGGAGTACATGTTACAATGGCTTCAATGAATTTTCTCCTTGACTGTCAGAGCCACTTTTGAATGCTGTGGGTAAAACATTCTACAAAACCTGGAAAAGTCCATCTGACTCATTACCCTGCAGCCTTGTGAGATTAAATTTGGTGCAGAGCTCAGTAACAGCAAGCACAAAGCAAATTGCACCTATTGCTTCCTCACATTCCTTACAAATACCTCTGGCATGTCAGAATTCTGCTGAACTATTGCAACCAAAGTATCGTGAACCCTGTATATTTGAGGCACAGTATGAAGAGGAAGGTTTTAGCCTATGAAAACAAAGACTTTCAGGGAAATCTTTAAAACAATCCTCTAAAGAAAAATAAGAAAATTGAATCAACCTAAGCTTCTGAAGCAGACAGCTGGGCAAAACCATGCCAGCATCATATGGTTTGGATTACTGAATATTGAGTTCAGGATATTAGAATAAATACTGAATACATTTCAAAACATTACTGTGCTGGAGAAGCTGCATATACTCACCATATTCAATGCTATTTATGAAAGCAAATCCAAATTTGTTCTGAAAATGGTTACATTCTGAAACTGAACCAGAAGAGATGTATTAATGCATTATTCTTCTCCTATTCGACAGGGAAGTACGAAAGGCATTAATATATGAATCAGTGTACCACTATCATTCTTCATAGCATGATAACAAATCTTGCCATCCATTTTTGAGAACAATGAAAAGCTTTTTCACTCGCAAGGTAAGAAACGTAGCATGGAATCCATTTCAAGCTTCTAAGGTCATTTGAAACAAACCATGTTTTGAAACACAACTATTTTGCATAAATGAAAAATTCTCTTGGTACTGTAAAGAGCATTGCAAGTCTACTCTGTTGATTTATGAGTAAAAATATGCCACAAACACAACTATGTCATATTTGTGAGTACAACTCATGCTTCAATGAAACACTACAGACAGTTTCAGCAGAGAAAGCAAGAGACACTTTAAAGGCAGCAACAAAATTACTTCACCTCAGATAGGTTTCATTTGCTCCAATGAAACCCAACAAGACTTAAAAAAATTCAAAGTCTAGGGAAGAAAGCCCTCAATATTGAATTATGGATCACAAGCAAGATGGGTAGATGGCACAAAAATCTGTGACAGGACTTGTCTGGTGTTTCTAGCATATTTCTCTCATTTGGTGTATCCAAATTCATCTTCCACACAGAAGTCATATGGCCAGCCCTTAAAATAATTTGCACTTCAGACTAAGTCTGCATTGCTTAATTAGGGATAAACTGCTTTCCAGCTTTCAGCTTGCTTGGAAATACCAAGACAGTACTTTGCCATTTCTTTGTGCCAAATAAGTACTACATGTCACTTCACATTACATTTTACACCAATTGAGAAAAGTGCATTGTGCACTTTGGAAGCACTAAAGGCTTATCTCCTTCTACTACCAATGATTTACTCTTTCCCTCATCTGGAAAATGAGGCTCAGCTTTGAGTTATGGTTTCTACATCTGGATATTCACCTCTTGTTTTCCTCCTAAGCCTTTGTAGAAATGGCTTTTTGTGAATGCCCCTTAAGAACTCTGCTTCTCAAAACCCAGGAGCACTTGTCCTACTGTGGTCACGTTCTGGTGCTCAAAAAGTGCTGCCCTCTCTGACATGTGCACAAGGCAAACTGCTTATTAAAGAACTGAGGTGCTTTCTAACAGTATTAGACTAAACAGAAAAAAATATTGGTTTTAAACATATGCTTCAAATACTGCACAGTCCGCCTTGGACAGCCCTTCAAGAAATCATTGAAGGTCTCAATTTTTTATGTTTTTGTACCAAATATTTGGTCCTGAATAATCAAGTGAAATCCAATTTCCTTCAAGATATTATGCACAAAAATAGCTCAAAAGGCACAGAAACCATCCACAATGAACTTGTCCCTAGATAAGTGAAATCAGTAAATCTCTTATCACTGTCAATGCAAAGCACTCTCTGATTTAAATTTCCTTTATTAAGGTCTCGTTATTATTCTACTTATTTCTATTTTTTTCCCCATCAGCAGACTGCATTGCAATAAATATTTGTATATGTATTTGAGAGATACTAAGTGGTATTAACTGTTAGAATAACTGGGATAAATTAAGGGAATTGTGTTCAGTCAATAAGCTTTCTCTGGCCACTGTCACAGGACATACCACTAGTCTCAAAAGCACAGGAACCGATTTTCCACGTAGCAGACATGTCCAGCAGGTCATGTTTCAAATAATCCACGACTGCTTTCCTTCCACCTTACTTTACTTGCTGCTCCCTCCCTTCATTAAGCACTTAGTTACACTAATAAGTGATTACTCAATTTTCATTTCCTCATTCAACAAGTACCATAATATTGCCATATGATATTTTATTCAAATAAAATTTTTGAGTTTTTAATCAGTGCAGCAAGGGTCTCCCACATCACATTCCTTCCTCACCTTCTGCTAGATACTAAGCCAACAGCATGAAAAATCTAATTAAAACTGAAAATATGGACCATAGGCATATATGGCAAGCATTGAATCGTGATTTTTTTTTCCCTACTATGATTAATTGCAAGACTTGAGCTCTATTTTTTTTTACTTTTTCTTCAAGAAGATCAAGCCAAAATAAAATACTTGGCTGTTTATTCATGTTGCAACTATTAAGAGCTCCATTTCCTTTTGCTACTTTAGCACTGTACTCTTGTCTACCAGGGGAAATAACCATAAGGGTTTTGTTTGGTTTTATGCTAATAACTCAGTCATAAATGCCACATACAGCCTTGAAGTTTAAAATTATGTTGATTCTGCAAAGTAGTCATCACCTCTCTATATTTGGGCCTGATGACTTTTTCCCCAAAGTGCTAAGTTGCTATTTCAGGTGAAAAAAAAAAAAGTTTGAAAAAGGCTGGTTACTCTGACAGCCACACCATTAGCAGCAAAAAAAAAAAAAAAAAAAAAAATTTACAAATCCTACCGAAGCTTCATATTTTAAAGGCGTAAAACATCAACTTTTTCAAGGTGCTGCCTAGAGTTATGAATCCCTGAAACATTAACTCATTCTGTGTCCTATTCCTAAAGTCAAGGTGGGCTGATCTACCCCACCAACATCCCTGAACACAGGGCCCAGTGGCAAGGTTCTCTCAAACCCCCTCACCCCATCAAGCTGGCACAGTCCACAGTTACCAGCCTTCGGGGCATGCTGCAGGGTTTATCTATTTATTCAGGCTTTGCCTGAGGGAGGGCTGCAGAAGCAAAGGGAAGGTTGGCAAGTTCTCTTTATTTGCAACGAGGTCAATTTTATGTATTAATTTATGTACATGTGCCTGGAGATTATGATAGGCACATTTCATACAATAGCAAACAACTTTAGCCATAACCTAATTAACTTTGACTAAGGAAGAAAAGAATTCTGCAGGTCTCCATTAGAGATAAATTCTTGTAAAAACTTGCTGTGATCACAGATGCTACAAAATAAGAGTCTGTCTAAGCCAAAACTATAAGGGGAAAAAAATATGCCTTTTCACATACTGAGGCACACACATGAAAACCAAAAGCCAATTTATAAGTTGCATGTAAGTTTTGATACTGTCTGAGCCTTTCCTTCAATACCCTTTGACTTACTGTTGAGTAGCGAAAGAAAAATTCTTCCTTCTCAGTATAACTCTGGTCATGATTTTGCAAGTGTTCAAAAGTTGTAGAAATACTGTAGTTCATGAGACTTGGGAAAAAATAAAAGGAGCTGCTAAGAATAAGAGAGTCCCCTGAAAAGGAGCACAAAGTGGTAGTAGATTCATGGTACACTGAAATAATACAATCAATACAAGAAATCAACTGCAAAGTGAAACTGATTGCTGAATACTTTCTGACAAATCTAAAGAGACTTTCCTGCAGGTGTTGGTTTGACCTATTCCCTGAAGAAACAAGATAAGCATCTTAGATTGACAAGTTCAGGGTACAGCTTAGATATAGCACTGTTTTAAGGGAAAGAAAAAAAACCCACCACGTTTTTAAGGTGACATCAGTTCTAGAAATGGACTTGAAAAAAATGCAGGGAGTCTTATGACACCTGCTCTGTTGTTGTTGAATTATTTAGAATTTAGCTGTTATGTTACTTAGCAGTGCCAAGGATCAGAAAACAACATGTTGCTTCAGTGACAAACTCAGCCTACACTGGGACAAGGCATGTCCCAGACCAATGTATTAAGCTACAACAGCGCTCAGCTGAGCCAATAAAAGGCTCCATGAAGATTTTTAGAGAGGCTAAGAGAAGCTGCAACCCTGTCAAGTGCCTGTTCTGCATTTGCAGATCATCAGGAGGTGCTGAAATGAGTCACTGTGGTTTGGGTGGACGGATAGACGAGTTTAAGAATTGTTTTGCCATATGTAAATGCCAAATGACACAAACTGAGGATTCCACTAAAAGCTATAAAGTGACCAAGTACAAAGGGGTTATAAAAAGGTTAAGAGAACCTGGATTTGCAAAAGAAACTCATATGGTGTTTAGAGACTTATTCAAACCAACAGAGTAACTCCTCTCCAACTGATGCTCTTACCAAAGGGAATGCATGGCAGAAATGAGACAGAGTGAGTGTGAAAAATCAGAAATTCCAAGTATGAAACCATACATATGTCTCAATGATGAGCACATTCCAAATACCTTTGAGAATTATTCGTGGCCCGTGAACAGAAAACAGTGTGCACTAAGAATATGGCAAGTAGAGCAGACTTCAGGAACAGAGCTCATTTTACCAGGAGAAGTAGATACTGCATTGTCACAAACACAAATGTAAGGTGAAAGGGGATAACATGCTCAGCAGGTCACACTTGAACTTTCTCTTCCAATAGCTAAATTACAGTGACATTGCTAACGACCCATCTTTTTAAAAAAGGGTATTGTAAATACCATGGGATCTTTATATTTAATTAACAAATGAAAGTTTTTAAGCTTTACTAATCTGCGGCTGGCTGCCAAATCTGTGGTTTATGCCATAATATCAAACATATGTTTTATACAACATGCAACCCATTCAGTAATTTCCACCAGTTCCAGGCATTCACTTCCCTTCCCCTGATACATGAAATGCATTCAGAAGCAGCGGAGTAATCAGAACTGGGAACTGGAAGATTTAGAGTGCAAACCCGTGGGGATTTTCCCATTTGTCACCCCTGGGCTCTGGCAATGACTTACAGAGAATGTCACATTTATCTACAGACTGTAAAATGAAGTTGTTAAGCACAAACAAACTCCGGATGAAAAGTACAAAAATGACTTAAAAATTCAAATCTATCTTCCACCTCCCTGGTGAGATAAAGCTGCACAACCTGCCCTGTGCCTGATTCCCAGTGCAAGTAGGGAAACATTCAGATTAAAATTGCATTTCTGCCTTGGCTACAAGTCCCATGGAAATGCCATGTAATACTTCCTAACCCGAGCAATCATCCCATCAGACATGGGATCAACTGCCCTGTAAGTAATGTAATGATTCTGAGGAGTAAGATGATGTTAATGATGCAAACTCAACCTTCCAAAATAAACCCAAAAACTTGCCACAGCAATTTCAAAGTACATAAATTTTTCTTTTTGACAAATGAAAACTTTGTTTTTAACACTAACCAAAGACTTAGCAGTATTTGTTTACAGTGTTAAAAGCTTTCTTTAGCACTAACAAAAGACTAAAATGCAAAACCCCCAGGAGAATCATTTGCATTAATAACAAAATATTTTTTCAGACAGTAATTGGACAGTACACCCGCTCCTGCATGTAACTGGTAACAACTCTAAAGCCATAAAGCTGATTGAGAAGAGTTGTTTACTGTGAAAACTCTCGTGCTTCACTTCAGCCAGAAAAGTCACTAAATCACAAAGACTTGAACTATGAGTATCTAATATCATGAGGTTGTGGGGTTTTGATCATCACACATTTTATTTACTCAGAACTTCTGACATAATTGTCACGACTACTGAAATGTTAAAAGTGATTGTGTTATCCAGCCAACACGTTTGGAATGGAAAGAAAGGAAAAAGCTGTTTTTTCCAAGGTTTAAGAACATCAAGTCCTTAATCTGTCTACTTGTTTATCATGAGACCACTCTGTCTTTGTCGGGTATGGATACCAAACATAACAGATGGTCCGCCAAAACCCTATCACGTTTGCTTCAATTATTTGTGAAAGACTGCAGAGGGGGAGGAAAGAACTAGGATGATACATAAAATCTAAAAGAAACACAAAGCCAGGTACTAAACAATAGAAAGAATGGCATGCTGAAGAAAATAAGTGTTCGTGCACAAGTTGCCCTGAAACAGCTCCAGGATACTTCACTTCAACAGAAACAAAGCAAGTATAGAGTCAAACAAATATGGTGTCAAAAAATAAGATGGTTTCATGGTTAATTCTGCCTACTTAATTGTTTCAGCACTCCAAGGGGACATGCAGCTGATTCTGCATAGTATTTCCACAGAATTACTAACTTAGTATTAAGAGAACACATGTAAAAGATAAAGATACACCACTATGTGCAACAATTAACTCTGACTGCAAAAGGGCAAACTTGTAATGTGAAAGGAGACCAAACGACCTTTTAAATACAAGACTAAGCTCAGCAGACAGTAATGTGCTTTTTGATTCTCCTAAGCCCTTCAGAATGCTCTTTCATGGGCCAAGGTGTTTAAAAGACATATATTTATGTTATTTAAGAGATCTAGTTTAGTGATGGAACTTTTAGGGTAATGACTGAGCTCAATCTTTTGCAACCTAAATGATTCCATGCAGGAGAATGTGTAGAACCCTCATGTGTTTCTATGTGTAGAACCTTCTACGTGTAGAACCCTCTATGTGTTTCTGTTTCTGTTGAATTTGCCACCAGCACTCCACCAAAACACAAATACCAACACTGCAGTATGAAGTCAAGCATGCAAATACTAAAGACAAAGGAAATAGATTAGAAAAAATTATGGCAGAGACTTCTAAAAACAAGTTTGAACATGATTTTATTTTTTTTTCCTGAGCTATAAGTGTTTCACCTCAGAGCTGCAGAAATTTAGGGCATTGAAATGGGATAATTTCATCATATAATTTGATTTCCTGTGTATTGCCCACCACTGCACTTTTACTTAGCCACTCCTCCCTCCAGTAAATTACATCTATCAAGATCATCTTCCTCAAGATGCCAGTACTTCTTGAGAAGACACATCAAAACCAGAAAAACAACTAATTACTTTTGACAGTATGTTCCAAAGATTATACTCTCAGTTATGGATAAAGTCCAAACACTGATTTTTAGGTTTTTGCTTGTCACTGTCCCACAGCAAATGCTCCTCTTACAAAATTGTTCAATACTGAGTGCTTTCCTTGTCAGAACAATAGATGACATTGGAAAATCAGTTGATTTGTCGTATACTAAGTAAGCTACATACACAAAATTACAACTATATTAGATAAATAGGTATGTAACAGGTAACCTACAAAAGCTATTCTGAGAAAAATTTTATATTCAAGTGACGCAATTTTTGTGACATTTACACTATCAACACAGATTTGCAGTCTTATGGGAATCAGAGAAAAAGGCTAAATACTTTTCATTATACTGCAGTACAAACAATTAACAAAACCGAGTCCCCACATTTACTGGGGTAAACAGAAAAAAAACAATTATTTTTTTGTCTCCTCCCCTACCTTTATGTATAGCTACTATCCTGAACAATTCTTTTCAAACACAAAGGAGATAATAAATTACATGACTAAAAAATGTTACTAGACAAAACTGTAGTGTTTATTACTAGATTTCTCTGATAACTAAACTATGTTCTTGGAGGTTATTCTAGATAGTTGAGTCCTTCCTAAGTGAACTAGAAGTTCTGCCTGAAGCCTTAAAGCCCTGTTTTGAAATAACTAGATCTTGCATTTTAGGGTAAAGCACACCTGAAACCTGAAGTTCCCATTGACAATTCACCCTCCAAGGATGAAGGGTTATAAGTACTGACACATCTCAGAAGTTACTACCAGGTGCTGCACTCCTGCACTGCACTGTGGGGCTCAGACAAATGAAGCTTCCATCTCTGCTGGTGAAAAGGGTGGTGTAAAACCCGGCTACAAAATGGAGACCTCCCTCACAGCATGTGCTCCATCAGCCAAACAACATCACCCTGAACAAATCACAGCTTCCAGGTTCTGAAACAAAGGTTGACATCCGTGGGAGGCTTGAGAGTCCCCTTCCCTGTCCAGCACACACCTGTAGACTTGCTGTGACGTGGACCACTCATCACTCCAACACTCCTCAGCCTGAGGTGACCCATCATGGGCTGAGTGCTCCAGGAGCACACGCCAATTGTCACCACCCTGACACCCCTCCAAACCTAATCATCACTTCAGGGTCCATCACCTCTACTACAACCTGCCCAGATCTGACTTTCCCCCAGAAGACACATGAAGACAACTTGAGTTTTACTGATATTTTTAAATAAGAATAAAGGGGATGAAGCTACAGTAGATGTAGAGTTCCCTACAAATGACACTGGAAAGCACTGGTACAAAGCAGTGTGGGAATTAGAAACTGCGATGAAAATTATTTAAACCGTCATATAATAATGAGTAATCCAAATTCCACACCTCTTAAACAGTGAGAGAAAGGTGGGAAACTGCATCTTTTACCAACACATGCATGTTGGGCGTGAGCTCAGATGTCAGGAGCTGTCATGGAATGTTTCACCCTGCTCATTTGCCTGGCAGTGCAATCCCTGACCATTAACAAGCAGTTCCTTTGCAAGAGCCAGAAGCAGCTCAGCTCAGCAACCATCTAATCTCTTAATAAAGGAGAATAAGTCATGGTTACCTGTGAAGAGGATGAAGCCATTGTCTCTGCAATTTACAATTGTCACAATTGCCACTCTTACAAAACCAGTCTTTTCAGTGTGCAGCTCAAAACAAATACCTTTTCTCACATGTGTCATTGCAGATAACTGCAATTCAATCCTATTTTTGAGTCCTTATTGTAGGAGGGAAACAAAAGAGCATCTGCACTTTTGTTATTTTTTACTTGGTATATGTGAAAAGATAACTGCAAGGAGCTTCAGTGCTCAAGTTTATGTTAATCATGTCTATGTCCAATACTCCACAAAAGGGAGCATTCAGCATTTTCCACTCCATTTCAAAATAAAAGGAATAAAAGTAAACACAAGAGCCATGTAACATCAGAATTCTTTACAGCTGCCCTATTTCAGTTGTATATGTGCACTATTCTTGTCTGTCTAGCCTTACAGAGGCTGTGTCTACTTTATAAACAGTATGAAATTCAGAAATTTGAAAGAAAATTTTACTATAACAGCAGCACAAGCCATTATGTTCCAACAGTGCATCATTTTTAGAGAAAAAAAATGCATTTTCTTCACAATGAGCAATTTATGGATTCAGATAGTACATCTGGGATTTCTATTTCAAGTCTATTATTTCACAAAAAAATAGTTCTAGTAAGGGTAAGGCTAGATAAATATTAGAAGAGATTGACATTTCTCATGTAGATTATTTCTAAGATCTGAAAATAATTTGGTAAGCATTGTACCAAACATTGAAGAGAAAAATCTGCAGCTCATAACTCAATGTATTAATTTGAAATAAAGGATACATTCCCAAGGGTGAAAAGACAAAGAAGCACCTCAGCCCAAATAACTGTGAAATTATAATTTTTTTGCACCATTTGCTTACACACACCCTGGGCAGCCCTGCAGCCAGGGAAGGCCTGGCCCAAAGCTATCCCAGCCCATCACAGGGAAGGCAGGAGGTCTGAGGAAAGGCTCTCACAGCTCCTTTAAAGCCAGCTCCAGTGGCTCCATACTGGCCACACCATTAGCGAGAGACCTGAACTAAGAAATTTCCTCCCAAGACAGGTTGTTGGGGTTTCTTGTATTCTTTTTTTGTTATTCCAGCACTCCCTTACCAATTAAAGGAGGTGTTGTGGGTTGATTTGGCTGAGCTAAAAGAAATTTTAACATTATTTCATGTTTTAAAAATATTGTAATTTCTAAGCACTTTGCCACTAATTAACCAATTCAAGCAGAAAACAGACCTCTCTTCACTCCACAACTTCCTTTCATTCTGGAAGCAGATTGCGGGGGTTTTTTATTTTTTGGAAGATATTAGGATGCTGCAAAAAGATACCCAAGCAAATCTAACTATTTATAGGAAACAATAGATGACATGTTGTCACCAGAATCACAGTATCTTGTTAGACTGTGAATGTATAAAGCCCAAAACTATGGGTGCAAAGAGCTGGTTTTTTGTGGTTTGTTGGTTTATTTTTAAATGTAACCCATCCTTTATTAGAGTATGAAATTAGGTTCACTTAATTCCAACACTATGTTATACTAACCATGGTAAGTATATGCCAAATTAAAAAATAACATTCATATGGATCTAAGTAAGTAGTAATGGTGGGTTTGCTCAAATGGGTTCAAACTAAGTCTAATTATGTCTTCAGTGTGCCAACCTATATTTCCTTATTCTATGAAATAATTTATGTATTTTTAAAATTATAAGAATCAAATAATTCAAGAATAATGTACTTGTAAGCAGGTGTTTTCAGGTGTCATTGATTCTATGCCTATGGATAATTAAAGCTTTTTAAATGGGGAAAAAAACAAGAGGAAACCAATCTGCATGTTCCTTCAATATTCTTCCTCCCTCCTGATACACAACCTCACCTCTCCAAACATTGCCTCTAGATGCAAACAATGAAATAAATATCAGTGGTTCAGTTTTCCTTTCCTCCCCACTTTCAGGAAAACGGCTTTTGGCTCTCACACAGACCTAGAGATGAGAAGTTACTCATCCCCACACCAAGCACACCTCTAAATGAAGATCAGCAAAACAACTTTGCATATCCATATCAGCTGCCCAGTGTTAGATGTGCAGTAGCACTGGTTTATTCAAAGTCACAATCCACTTCAGAGCAGGAACCAATTCCCTTTTCTATACAGGTATAACATCAGGGAGTTTACATTGGCAGGGGTCTACATCCAGGCTGTTTATAGCATGCAAAGGATGCAGTGGAATATTAAAATTTCACACACATGTGCTTTTGGCTCTATTATAATTTCATTAACAATATATAGTAGAGAACTGTGTCAGTCACTCTTGAACAACACTGGGATGCATGATGACAACACTAGATGACAACTAGAGGCCATCCACTCAATGACAAAATCCAAAATATCTTTGAAGGCTTCAGGTTAAAAACTCCCAGTTACCAATGAAGTTCTATTAAACTCTTCTTCCCCAATTTAGAGTCAAGTAACATGGTGGATTTCGCCTCAATTCTTACAGTTGTTTAAGGATGTAGCAAGCTTGAATTCTGTAATTGAGACATGGATTTGAGACTATTTTTATGCTTATATTCAAGTACAAATATTGTTTAGGATCTTTGTTCTTATTTCTCCTCAGTAGAGGACAACCACAGGGAAAAAAACCCCAAACAATAAACCAGCAGTTGTTTTCCTTTGTTCTTCATTACACTTAATCATTTTGTTGTCCATAAGCATTTGGGCATTTCAGTTTTTTATCCTGTTGGGTTTTTCACAGCTCTTGTATGATCTCACTACATGATCTTTCACTGTATTACTTACAAAGCCATTTGGCTACAGGTCAGACAGCAAAGCTTCGAGGTACCTCTCTGCATAAATAACAGGAAAGGGGAAGAGGGCTGAACATAATTTATTATGGGTTTAATTTTCTATTTCCTTAATAATTGGTTGATAAAGGAAAAAAGGGAACATTTTATTGATATCCAATCTTTTCATCCTTCTATTAAACAGTAACTGAAAAGTTTTACATTAAAAAACCCTCAGGAGTGTGCTACTACTTCTATCAACAAAATATTGAAGGAAAATTGCAAGTTTCACTTCCACTTGACTGTTCTTGGGCCACTATAACACATGGTAAAGAACTACAGCGAACCAAATTAAGTTTCCCTAAAGGCTAAGGAATGAGTACATTTTTAAAAATTATTCTTCTGAAGTTTTTTGATTAGGTGGTTATGCTTGAAAACCTTGTACTTTATTCAGGAATAAAACATTAAAAGATTATTGTTAAAACTATTTTTTAAAAATAAATATTTGTTTTGGCCACAGAATTTGCTGTTAAATGCAGCTTTTAGCTAACCAATAGCTGAGCTTGATTGGACCAGCTATCAACAACAAAAGCAGCAAAAATTCTGGAATAAGGAAGCCAAAGCTACCTAATTCCTAGACAGACGGCAATAGGAACTTGGTGAATGGGTATAAATTTTTAGGATTACAATATTGGCAATGCAGGGGAAGCCTCCTAAGCCCAAGTGCATGCAGCACACATCCCCTAAGCTTGGCCTGTCAGGCAAAGCAGGGCACATGGGCTACAAATAAAAGCAAACTTGTGGCTCACTTGCACCCTCCCAAGCAGCAGAGCAAACAGAACCATTGCCAAGGCTTTCCTCTCTCAGTTCCAGGCACGTGCAGCTGGCACCAGTGTGCTCCTCTCATGCACCAAAGGCAGCAGATGGAATGAATTACATATTTCAACAGCCTTTGACACCATATCAAACACCTTGGCTTTGAGTTTGAGAAGAGTAACTCCTGGGATTTTTTTTCCTGCTTTCACCATCCAAATAAAAGTCACACACAGTTATTTCCTTCTTTATAGGACAATACAGCCATGCCATATGCTGCAGACCTGTGAGTCTTGCATAGTGAAACACTCAACAATAGCAAAATAAAATGATCTGAGTTTGGCTTTGTGGTTAAGGCATCACTGAGCAATGAGTTACAGATAATGAACAAAGCTTCAGATCACAGGACAGGGCAGTTTGAGTTGGAAAAGGCCTTAAAAATCACCCGTCTCCTCCTCTACCTTCCCCACCACAGACAAGAACATCTACCAATGCCCACTGCATTGCAGAAATTATGGGGTGTTCAGTGCTTTTCTAAACCAAAGAGAAGTTAAGCCTCTACACCTTGGCAAAACTGATCAGCTGTATTTAAGAAACATCATCAACTGATTTTAGTTTGTTAAATTTCCTAGTTGTAGCTACCTTGTGTACGTGCACCACCCAAGGAGGTGGGGACCTGTCCTGATGGTCAGTGACAGTGCTGCTGGGAACAGCACAGCTAAACATGCCCCACAGGGTATTGCTTTCATCCAGGAAAAGAAAAACCCCCTCCAGGCACCACATTCAGCTGGAAGCCTGTTCCTGAACTGCATCAGAGGAAGTCTGGCTGCTCACATCTCTGACTAAGTCCAAGGAGAGGCTGGACCACAAGCCTGTTCCAGCACCTGAACCTCCGTCACTTGCTTGCTTTCCTCTCTCCCAGAGCAGCTGTCAGACAGACCTACACACATGTCTGAAACATCTTCCCCTGTGCCTTTCCTCCTCCCCAGCCTAAAAAACAGCCTCCCCTGTTCCTCTTCCTGACTCAGAGACCATCCAGAGGCTGCTTCAGCAGAGGGCAGAGCGAGAGTCCATCCTGAGGAGGGCCAAGCTGGAAGGCACCATGGCTGCACAGAGCCAGGACATCACCTCGCCTCATTCCTCTGAAGACCTCAAAGTTTTATCAAACTGATAAAAGTTCTCCTATCCTTAGATGCTTACAGGTCTTGTGTTTTCCTGGAGCAAGCTACCAAGAGCCTCTTGGCTTTTATGTTAACCATCATTTCTTCCAGTCTCAGGTTTCGAGCAGATCAAGTGAATGCACCTTGTTCTGACCTTGGTTCCTTCCCCTTCTGCTGAAGTGGGATCAATGCTGGCTATTCTGCCTCTTTCAGATAACAAAGGTTATTCTGCCTTTTTCAGGCTCTATCAGACTCATATCCTCCCATAACTTCTTAGCTGGAAACTCTGCATGTACAAGTGACTTTGATCCTGGCCAGCTCAATACTTCTTTGAAATACATTACCTGGTAGCACCAATAGTGATGAAAATCTCTTTAGCCCTGGTAATATATGAAATGAGGAGAGAGAAAACCAAGTATGATATCCTCACTCTCCTGCTCCTCCCATTAGTTTACTCATATTCAATAATTTTAATAACTCTCAAATTGAGCTTAACAATCCTTTTTTATTTAATCCCAGTTTGACAAAGAGAAACATTCAAGCTACAATACTTACCTTCCTCTTCTCTGCACATTTATCCTCCAAAACCAGTTTTTGTTATTTCTATTGGGGAAGAACATTCTTATCAACGGAAAAACGTTTGACATATCCCTAAGAATTTTCTCTCTGAAAATCTGCTGTCTTAATGGAGTCAGTGAATTGATACTGCTGCAGTTCCATGTGGAATTAGGAGCTTCTATGTACCTAATTCATTCCAAAGGGTGCCCTTTTATTCCAGCTTTGTTAAAAACACTGTCTCATTTTGCTTCTTCCTAATTATTGTATGCCTCTGAAATACACCTCCCTCCCCAGTTTCTCCTCTTTCTTGCAAGAGGGACAGCTGAGAGACAGGGGTTTTCTGACAAAGATGAACTGCTTCAATTCATCTCAGTTGTCTGCTATCCTAATCTCTCAATTTCCTTAAATCAGCCACTCAAAGTGAAGAGACTAAAATGCTTACAGATACAGAATAAGGAAGAAAAGAGCCCAGCACACATAACAATGGTACAAAGAAAATAGATTGCTAAAATAAAGCATCAACTCAGCCTATAGAGCCAGGCATAAATGAACAAAATGTATTTCAGAACCGAAATGACAACAAGGCAGAGCAAGATGTGGTTCTCAATCTGTACATTCAAAGCAGTTTTACCTAAATAAAAGGAAAGTAGTTATTGGTAGTTTGTCATCACCACTGTGTCAAAATAAACTGATCTTAACCTTCACATTCAGCACCACATTAATCTAATTTATTTGCTAATTTCTGTGTAGTACATAACACAAGATGCAGTTTAGGATGTCATTGAAAGAGAAAACACAACTGCCACACAGTTTTTAATTTAAACTGTGGATGTGGCTGTGTATCCTGTTCCTTTCCTGAGAGTCAAACGCAGAGATGCACTTTTTTCTTTGCTGTTGATCAATTAAAATCACCAGCTGTTTATGCAGAAATGCTGGCAACCTTGGAAGTGTCATTTCTCTTCCTAAGCCTCATGAACTTAATTCACCCATTTGTTTAAAGGTACAACAAGCTAACAATGGGAATGTTTTAGTTATAAGTACATAAAAACACTCAAGGAACAGTCCCTGCTCATGCAAAGCTTCAACTGCAAAGAATGACACCTGCTAAAGAGCACTGCATCAAGCTCTACAAGTATAAATTCATGTGAAAGTCTTTAATTGCCAGAACAATCTAAACCTTTCAGCTTGCTAATTAGTTCAACTCATACTTTCTAAGGCATAACACCTGGGGCTTGTTACAGGCAAATAGGCAAATTTTAAAGGTGTATCAAGTCTGTACAGGTGTGCAAACAAACCATAAACTTGTGCTGCTTTCCTCCACACATAGGAAGTAACTTTTTTAGCACATTTTGTTGTTATCCACATTTGATCATTAACTTAAAATGGTTGCCCTTGCTCTTAGCTGCAGCTTTCCAGTGATGCTGAGGTCATTGTCAGGTGTATAAAGCACTCTGATTCTTAGGTTAAAAAACTATCATTAACCCAGTCTTTTAAATAATATTGACAGAAAAGGGAGAAGCACAGTGTGATGGAGGTCAGAAATCAATGCAGACCAGTGAACTCATACACAACACTGCATATTTTAATTTTTTATATTTATGACAAGAACACATTAGTGATTTAGAAGCCTCATCCTTCTTTCATGGGCAAAACTCTGATTCTAAATGAATTGTCCATGATTGTACTCCTTTTTCTTTTCCTAACCTTTCATTAGAAATATATGCACAGTTTTAAGGGTATCTTTCAGAAAGTTACAGAAGAATGACTATCCCATTTACTTATGCCCTGAGATCCTCACTACTACTCAGAATATTTAAGGTAATCATAAAAGATTGTTTAAAAGCTCCTAAAAGTTGTTATAATTGGCAGTCCTGGTCAGGCACAGCCAAGCAATACCATCAATTCATTCACACCATACATACTCTCATATGCAACAACCTGTGCCACAGGCATCACAGTTACTACTTCCCCATTACTATGGGGAGTATTTATCTCATTTTTGAAATGCACAGCAACTTAGTTTTCCAAAAATCATCCACTGTGTTCCATTGCCTTTTGGTAACAGTTCACTGTCAAGTCATAGACATTGAAACTTTTAAACTGTGCCCATGCTGGCTGCACATTTGCTGTTTACTGCCAGGTGCTATCTGGAAGGCAGCTCTGCTCCATCCAACACAGACAGGCTCAGCCTAACACCTCCCCTTGCCATGCACAGCCCTCGCTAGGAGCAGTTGTTCAGATCAAACCTGCCAGGAAAATAATCTACAAACACCAGAGGTTTATGTCCAAAAGAGACAGAAGAGTCCTTTGACTTTATTCCAATAAAGGGAGAGGTCACAGGGCATTCCCCTGGGATCTCTCAGATTTTTCGAGGACACAGCCTCCTTTCCATCCCAATTTCCCAGCTGCATTTCCCTTCTCTCTTGCCATTGGCTGAGGTACTTGAGAGGTACAGATTATTACCCTCATGTATAATACCTCATGTATTACCCCCCCTTTTATTTCTTAATTCTTACAGAATTTAGGGGTTTTTCTTCCCCATTGTTTCTTCCATCTTGCAATGTCTAATTTCATTTATCAGCAAACCTAAAGTTTATTTGTAAAAGCAAATATCTTTTTCCATTCATCAATCAGTGGAATCCTTCCCACTGTTTTTTTATCTCCCAGCGCTAGATTTATCTACCAGCAGACACACAGCTTGTTTGTAAAGACAAATCCTCTATTCCTCTCAAACCTGGCAGCCTGGCCAGATGAATTTGATCTACACACCAAGCTCCAAACCCTCCTCCTTCATGGGGCTGTGCCACTGCCAGGGATGCCTGTAACACACCTCCAGGGAGGCACTGGAGCAGCCAGGATCCCTGTCTCACAGCTGCACGGAGGCAGCAGGAGGACACATTGCACCCGGAGTGGAGCGCATGGTGCCTGTCTTTCTCAAAGCTGATTATTCTGATGTGCTCTGACAGGAGCTCCAGCAAAGCCATACCCTTTTCAAAGGCTCCCTTGCTGAGTGCAAGTCAGCAGATGTGGCAGTGGAACAGCATTTGGAAGGACGGAGAGGCCAGGCATGGGGACTGTTCTCTCCCTGCTCCTACACAAACACACAGTAGGCACCAAGTGGAACCTCCTCCTCTAAGCCCAGCTCTTTGGGGAAAGAGTTGGGCAGCAGGGAAAGCCAGAACGATAAATTCCTGCCACTCCCCTTCTGTCTGTAAAATAAACTGGGAAGGAAGCTCACGGCAGTGCCAGCAACCTATCATGAACTAGGTGATGGAAAACAGACACCAGCAGGAAAAGATGGCACTTTAAAGACACTTTCAAAGATAATTTACAGTTACAATAGTGATCCACAGCACTGAGCAATTATACCTGTCAGATGACTAATTGGTGATGAGCACCACATGATGGAGTGAAGCTGTTTGACAATAACTGTCAGCATGATCACAAACAAAAAGCACCAGCTACATCCACAACAATCCCATCCAGCATTTTAATGAGGGAGCTGGGACAAGCCTTCAAAATATTCTGCAAGACTGAGGTCAAGTGACAAGTGATTTCATTTCAGGCTAAAAACCTTTGTAATAATTTATTAGCTGGTACTTTTTTGTTGCACTCAGATAGAAAACAAATCAGTTTCTTGCTAAGAAAAGCAATCTAATCTAACCATATGCAGCACTTTGGTCTGAACTTGGACAAATACTCTCCTCCTCAGATCATAAAGGAAAATAATTTCTACCTATCTAGGATAAAGGGGTTTTTTTTGGCCTTAACCTCAAAGTCCTCTTTATAAACCTACTTTTATAATTTTAATCAAATTCTTTCACCCCCACATACTGCAACATGAATCTAATCACTTGCTTTGCAAGTTTAGTACCCAGAGACAGTACAGCAGTTTTAACAGCTGTTGGAAAAACATTGCAGCCTCTGACTTTTTTTACTGGAGTTACTGCAGCCAAAGTTTGCTGTAAATTGATGATGAAGCTGGATTAGATGTTAATATGCAGCTTGATATATTATTCATGAGAATGAGTCACAGACCTAATTAGAAACATGACAAGAAAAGCTTTTGAATCCACAATCTGGATTCTCCCTGGCATGAAAGATTTGACATGTGAATACATTTTCACTTACTGAGAGAAGAGAGACAAATGACCTTTCACATCTAAGCACAAAAACGTCATGCTGGAGATGCAGAACTTGCCTTTCTGAGAGTTTGGAGGAAAAAAACAGGAACCAATTTGATATCAAAGAAGGCCTTCAAAAATGTGATTTATCCTTTGATGGAGCATCTATGTGCTTACAAAACATCCATTCCATGTACCTTCCCAGTCACAGACATTAAATAGAGGCTTTAGAACCCTCTGCCAGGTGATCACATCTGGGGCTCCAATAAGGTGACACAGGACATGTCCCATGAAGGCATTTAGGCCTGGTAAGTGGAATTTAGAGAGCAATTACCGCTGTTACTTTTTTTTTTTGTACATTTGGGTAAATTACTCCTTATCTCATTACCCAAAAATTGTATGATTTAATTTCTACATCTATTTAAATCTTACAGTCATATTCCAAGCCTAGAAGAGACCACATTTCAGATATAAAAAGATGAAGGTATCTCTGGATAAATTTGAAATAAATATGGTCTGGCAGGCAGAGAAGGAATATTATGGGAAACATTTTCTTCAGCTTACAAAACAAGCCACCACAATATACTAATGAGCTGTCAGGATGAAAGAAAGTACTTTACACAAACTATTTTAACTTAGATGGCAATTAGTGTGACCCTTACAGTACACATGGAAAAATTGAAAGACTCACATTCCTACCCAATATTGATCTGCCCCTGGTAAAACCAAAGGTTACCCCAATGTAAAGAAGGCTGCCAAGGAAAACAAACTCAAGTGGCACATAAGCTACTGGGAGTTTTTCCAGACTTTACAACAGTGGGCAAGAAAAGTCATTACTAATAAGCAGCCAACAGCTTTGCACTCAGATGTCTGTGTATGAGGGCATCACTGAAGGAGACAGAAAGGAAGAGGTCAGGATGTACTCACTTCTAAAATTAAAAATTCATTAAAAATTTCACTTGAGAGAGATGTTCCAAAAAAAAAAAAAAAACCATCCAACCAAAAAAACCAACAACAACTTAAGAGAGTGCAACACCTCAGAATCAATGTTGTCCACGTCCGTACTTGTGAGCTCTGAGCTCTCTGTAAAACACACAATCACAAGGAGATTTCACTCACCCAAGCTGCTTTTGTCTCCTGTAAGCCAAGAAAACATGAGCCCTGCAATAAGGATAAGCAGCTATTTCCTTCTGAGATATTTTTAAGCAGCATTATTTGTCAGCAGGTCAAAATCATCTACTGGTAGTGCCAGTCATCCCACCTGAAGGCACCAAGGAGCAAACAAGGGCTAATTGTATAAAAGCTACAAATAATTAACCATTGCCTCAAACAACAATTGTGATACCTGGCCTTGGAATATTTTTAACAGTTTCAAACTAAAAAATTAATTACAACCTTTCATAGTCTGTCATTGTTCAGGGACATGCTAATTTCCATTCTTAGTGAAAACAGGCTTGTTTAATTCAATGAAATTTGTATTTTAGAGGAAAATGTGGAAGATATTAAAGAACACATTTTTTGAGTTTGTAAATGAAGACATTGTACATCTCCAGCCACTGCTCCTGAGATCACTGGTATGTTCATGCTCCAGAGGTAGATTATGAACAAATTGAAAACCCATAGTTTAATGATAAAAGCCTCAACTAAAGAAAAATCATGAAACAAGAGAGATAAAAACCCCACAAAACGAATCAGAAAAGTATATCAAGACTTGACAACTTAAACCCTATGAGCTCAGTTTCAAAGTCTTCGTCATCAAGCTGTAACATCCACCAAACACAACTCCCCCAACGGATGTAACTCTTCACAGGGCTTATTGAAGATGAAAGCAGCAGCTCACGCCCTTGACATGGCCAGGAACAGAAAACAAACCTCAGTCTGCCGCTGCTCAGAGACCCATTCAGTCTAGAGAGGGAGCTCTTGAAACACTGCCTCTTTATATTCTTCTCAGCTCACTTGAGATTCCAGTAGTTAACAAGCACAGAAAAAAAAAAAAATAAACAACGCACAACATCCTAGGAAAGGGATTTTTACAAGTTTGCTTTGCTAGTATGTTTACACAGAATTTACTTCAAAGGCTCATAAGATCAAAGTTTCAAAGAAGCAGTGTTCTGCTCAGGAGGTTGTTTGTTATGGGCACTTTCAAACTAAATAACAAAAACCCTACTAGCTGATGGCCATGTGCTAGAAGTTACACTAGACAAATGTGGCAAAGCTGTTGCAGAGTCTGGTGCTCCTCATTTCTTTCACCAAGCAGTCCATCATTTCCCCTCCTTTACTGACTGCCTCAAGAGATTGAAGAAGGGCACACAGACAACACAATGAGTCTGTTGTATCTTAAACCAAAAAAGGTTTAAAACTCTTCTCCCTCTGTTCCTATCCAATTGCTTCCTTTATTTTTTTTTTATCTCCACCCCTACACTCATTTCTGGGCTTGAATGGTACAAAGGAGTCAAATCCCAAGAGGGAATATTGGCACAAGAGCATCCACAAGAGGCACATTTCAGATTCTGCGCCTACAGTACTCAAACAAGAATTCCTGCTTCTCCCAAGAGAAGGGTGAACAACAAGAACTTGGGGAGTTCTTACGCTAAGGGGGGTTTGTGTTTTTTTGACATTTGTGTTGGGTTTGGGTTGTTTTTTTTTTTGCTACTAACAACAGCGAGGTAATTTCAAGGGAAGAACCCTAAAACATTCTTAGATTTATCAAGCTACTGGAATAGTAAGCACCAGTACAACAGCTCTGACTTGCTTGAGTATGGAAGTGTATTAGAATGTCTAAGTGAACATGAACCTCAATTTATTCATAACTATGTTCTTAACTTGTCCCCCCTTCCCCAGAAAACATTCCAGTCTATTTTTACCCTCAGAAAGGCAGAAAAAATGAAGTTAGATAATTGTACAAGTACTACCTCACAGGTTCTTGAGCACAAAGGAGTGTGTACAGCATAAACCATTGGTGTTTTGCTTGAATTAAATAGAGGAATTCTTTTTACTAGAGCTCATAAAGATATGTTTGAGGAAAGAAACAAGAACAGGACAAACAAACAGGCAGTAGGAATGTAACTGCCTTACACTTTCTTGATTTAAATAATGGATAGACCTAAACCCAAAGCACCAGGACTGATACAATCAAACATAGCACGACAACAGACTTTAAAACAAAATGTAAATTTTCCCTGTAATGGACAGGATGGCAAAACTAAGCAGGAGTGTTTCCCACTTGTTTAGTCTGTGGGTAGTCCATCACACCAGTTTCTCCAGCTGCAAACCCCCACCCAGTGAAGTATTTCAGAGCTAGCTCACCCGACCTCTATGGGCAGCTTCATCCAAGCTCCACTTTGCTCCCCTCTGTTTGGATTTCACAGTGACTCTGTTTCCCAAACTGGCCATGTACTCAGGTCAGGGGGACTCCTCATACCCCAAGAGAGCCTGGACTGATGTAAAGCACCCTTTCATTAAACAAGGAGAAGTTCTCAGTGCAGCAATCAGTTCTAATGGAGACACATGAACTGAAATTAACAGTGAAAGGAGAAACAGCTACAAACAACTGAGCATTCACAGCAACGAAAATTATATTTACAAAACAAACAAAACAGCAACAGAGCTTGACGTCTGACTAAAAATGAAATATATAAATGTTTTGATTGAAGTGATCTCTTTGAAACAGTGATATTGACAGAGATAGCCCTAAACTGTGAAACTTTCTACTTCTCAGTTTCTGGTAACTGCTCATGCTTATTTCTAAGTCAGTTACTCACTGGAAGAAAAATCCCAACATGGAAAGCAACCCCCGTGTAAGGAAAAGTCATTAAAGACCTTCTCTTCCCTCACACCCCAACCTTCTGGCAATGAGGAAGCACATATAAATACAGATAAGAATTAGTGATGCATCTAATCCAACAGATCAATCCAGAGCGTTTGGCAAAGAAGTTAGAGATTAGAAATCATACTTTGACCATGCTGCATAGGAAATTCAGACTTTTAGAAGTAGTCTCAATATCAAGCCTCTCTGATAATGCATTCTGTCCCAAAGTAAGCTATTTAAATAAATGAATGGCAATTTCAGCTCTTATAAATTTCCATTGCGCTTAAATTATAAGATTAAACAAACATAATCTTCTTTAAGAGTTTAGTGAGAAAAGTTTCTACATCAAATCATTCTAATCCTCTTGTTAATACAGTTTGGTTATATTTAGAGACACCATTTTCCTGATTATCAGATATAACCAAGATTCACAGAAGTGCTTAATCGAGAAAATTCGCCTAGAATTATCAGTCAGCATCACCGTATCTGCTTCAGAACACATTCTAGGCCGTTCAATATACATCATCCCAGACTGCACTTGCCCTAATTTATTTAAATCAGCTTAATCCCAAATGTTTTACATAGCAGAAGCAAAAAGTGTCTCCTCACATGTGGCTAAATCACTATTATACTTGACTGCTACATAAACACTTGTACATGACAATGCATCTGGCTTGCATTTGTGATCATTTTCTTTTCATGTTAACATTTCTTTCAATGTAAGCAGCATTTATGTATGGCCAAGGTCCCACAAAGCAGAGCTTGGCAGCAGCTGGGGCTACTACAGTGCAGTCACAGCCACCTGCCAGTGCAGCTGGCCAAAAGCAAAACAAACAAATGGGAGCAAAAACAAACCACCCCAAACATAATTAAAAAAACCAACCAAACAAACAAACAACAAAAAAAACCCCAAACACTAAGGGTGACTGACCCATTGGCCTGGTTACTACTAATATAAGAGGAAAAAAACTATTAAAGATGACACCTGGGACACAAGGTGGCCAGAGCCAATTCCTAGCTATCCCATAACTTGCCTTCCTGCGCAAACACAGAGGTTTCAATTGCCCACCTTTCAGAGACTGGAGCTTGCCAGACCAGGTTGAACATTCAGCAATGTCTACTTGAATTACCTAAAGCTTCCAACCCAGAAGCCCAAGCTTATGAAGTGTGAGTATCCATTTAATTTCCCATATTCAAAATTGAATTTTCAGATCTACTCATGAGACAGTTCTCAAGATCTGTTGAGGACATGGAATGGTTTGGAAAGCAAACTAAGGAACAAGGCAGAAAAATTTTACAGGACCAGGGAGAAAACGCTAAGGGGGGGGGAGGGAAAAAGGCAATTGTGTTTTTATTGCACTGTTAGTAGCTGTAATTTGTAATTGCTGTGGGGCAGTTATAGTTTATTCAGGCTGACAACTCAAGTCAAAAGTCCATTATTTCATTCCTGAAGCTGCACACTCAAAATTCTTCAAGTTCTTACATCCCAGGTGAACCCTGTATGCAAAATACTTGAAAACAGATCCTTTATCAGAAAGAAAAATAGATTTAAGCATAGTTGCAAGCATTTTGCATATTCATAGAATTCTTAAACTACTAGGTTAATTCCTGAGACTATTTTTATCTTTTGCTCTTGTGCTTACTGTTGTCTTATTTCATATTCTGTTACTACTTGTAACCTACATTAATCCTATCTCATGGCAGTGCAATAATAAAGCAAATAATTACCTAAAGGATGAAAAGAGTGTATTCCTCACTATCTTGCATAAGGATGAAAATGGAACATTTCAGGGACTTCAACAACTCATTTCTCTTAATAGGACCAAAAACCAAAAAAAAAAAAAAAAGAACGGAAGTTTCTTTAAACACTCCACAAATTCATTCCAGCTCAACTAAGAAGCTCACAAAGGGCACTAAGCCAGGGACACACGTGCACACTATCACCTCATCTCACAAAAATGAACCTGTTTCTCACTACCAGCCAGTCCATAGACCCAAACTCCTTCCCCAGCCCCGTGTGAAAGCAGTGCCAAGGCACAGGAACCGGGAAGTGTCCCAGGATGCAGGGATAATGCTGCCAGCAGCACTGGCTCAAACGCACTGAAGTTCAGCTGTTGCTGTACAGCAGTTTCTCCAGACTGCTAAAAAATTCATGGTCCTGGCTGCATTTTTCACAACAGCCACTTCAGCACAGGACCTGGTACAGTGAAAAGTTCTCGAGTTCTGTTTCCTCTCTTGTAAATTCCTGTTTCTCTTCTTAACACACCCCCAACTTGAGACACCTCAGGAGGCAACATTTAATTGCAACCAGCTCCCAAAGTGAGCTTGTAAATTAAGCTCTATGTCTACATTATGTACTACTGTAATTTCAAGACTAAAACTCCAAACTGTGTTTTTCCAGTTAAAAAACATCTGTCAATTACAAAGCTTAAACTTAGCCAGCTTTAACTACAGAGAACACTCTGTCCCAGATCACCATCCAAACCCACTCTTGCTTGTATACAGCTCTTATAACTTTTGGGTATCTTGGCTACACATTTAAAACATCCAAGAACGAACACTTACGTTAACAACTAGAAGTAATTAGGAAGGTTTTTTGTTTTTTTTTTTTTTTTTTTTTAATTTTAGAGGAAGAATTAACACAGCAGTGACAGAAATCACCTTTCTAGAGAAGCAGCTCTCAGAGCTAGCACCACTTCAGACTGCACCACAAGTAGTTACTAGGTGTGAAATCCAGTTGTTACATGCATGTGGATCTGCTATAGTAAAAAACCACAGACACATTTTCCTCTCTTTTACCTTCAGTTCCAAAGACAGTCATAAAACCTGGCTGGCTCCCTGGGTAGCTATGTTAACACTAAAAACACTGACCAGCAGAAATGATTGCAATCACACCACTACAATCTTCCACAGAGGAGGGCAATCATACAGATCAGTGTATGGCCAAATTGCCCCCTAATTCTCATAAAGTCCATCTACTCTGGATACCCTTACTTTGTATTTCTGTTTCTCAGTCATCACAGAGCTGAGAACTGCAAAAAAAAAAGAGAAACACGAATAGTCCTTGGGTAAGAGCAATACTGGACTGTCAGGAACTAAAAATAGTTGATAGCATCTGTATGAGGCATTTTTTTTACTCTCTACCAGCATCCATTTCAGGCATCCTGTTAGTGTGATTGAGGATTTTGCAGCCAAATACTATGAAGTGCAACTTGAGAGGTCTACAAGAAAAAAACCTTATCAGACATCCCCCCAAAAGAGACAGGTGCAAATTACAAAATGAAAGAGTCTAGAGAAAGTATTAAGCCTAACTCTAAAAAAATACAGTATTAGCATCAGATTCCAAGGGGATAGAGGTACAAGAGCAGCAAGGAAATGGTCCCAGAAATGTTTTCTAGCCTGAAGAGACAAGCCAGGAACAGGAGAGAGATGCTTTCTTCACAATGTGTACTTTACTGAATGCAAGAGCTTTGCCCTTTCAGCTTCTGTTTTGAACAAAAATACATTAACTTGCGTATGTGAAGACTATAATTGCACTTGAATGTTTTTGAGACAATTTCTGAGCACAATACAAAGAAACCACATTACGTGTCAGTAAATGCAGCATTTAGAGTAGTAACTAAAAAGTCCTACCTCATATAGTTAAATGTTCATTTCTTCATAAATTCTTCATTTCTTCATAAAGTAATGATCAAGTCCATTAACTGCAGTATGTAAAACAGGTAAATGCAACTTACAGCTACTTGTGTAACTAGTATTTTCCACTCAGCTCCCTAGCCCTTCTCTCACCCACAGTCCTCAAGCCCTCAGCCAGGCACCAGCCAACTTCTCACCTTGCTATCAGTGATTACCGAGCACCTGTTGGTAATTACCTGAGCACCTGCCCCACCCACAGCAGCCGTACAGGTCCCTGACTGCTCGGAGAACAGGGCTGAAGTGCAGACCCGACCCCCCCCTCCAAAAAAAAAAAAAACACCAAAAACTTACAACTTTGCTAAATAACTTGAGACTAGTAAATGATACATCAGGACATTGAAAGACTTGTTTCTTCCCTTTAGGCCAATCAAGAAAAAGTTTATATCCTTCTTTGTGAAGGGAAGACAGGGTTTTTGTTGAAGTAGAAGCATGTTTTATTAGGCCAGTGTCCTTCCACGTTTTTCCTTGCTCCCCAGGAGACCACTCACCAGGCATATATATATATATATATATATAAATATCTATGTCTGAAACCACAGCTACATGAGTGCATGACTTGCACTGGAGCAGTTTAAGGCATAGTTTTTATTGCACAAAACCACAGAAATAAGAAGAGACCATACCTTTTAATTGTAACATGCTGAAGGGAAATTGCAAGTACTTCCATATTTGAGCTCACCACCCTGACTCACACGCCTTGTCCACATTATCATTATTTCAATAAGATTTGCTTCCTGGACCAGCTGCCATGTCTCCAGTACCAGTCCCACCTCCCTTCCAGCAGGTGAAAATAGACCAGGCATTGCCTTTTACACCATAAGCATTTAAGACAGCCACAGAGCTTCAAGGGAAAAGGCCACACTGAGTGCCCAAGACAAAGAGATTTTAAGAAACTGGAAGAAGAACACATTGATTGAGGGTCCCAGTTATGTTGAGGTTTAACCTTTCAAATGTTCATTTCTTTGCTACTGAACACAGCAGGTAAGAAAGCCTAGGCAGAAAAGGGAGGTAGAAGCCATGTAAAGAAGCCCATAGTTACACACAAGGACAGAAGCAGATTCCATCTTCACCAGCCTGAAGAGAGTGGTTTAATTATTAGAAAAAAACAAAAGCAAAAAACACCAACATGTATGTTCTCTCACTACGTGTAGACATTACAACAATAAAAATGCACTATAACACCACTGCAGTAAATTAGCGAGTTGGAAAAAATAAGCAGGGCACAGGCTGATAATACCCATATCTATCTTGGGAAAGACACGCAATTACAACCTGCACCCCAGCTCATGCTCAGTATTTACTATAATCTCAAATAACAATAAAGTCAAACACAACAGATGACTGGTGTTTCTACCTTCTGCTCTCCCAACACAGCCAAGGCTGGCAGCAGTCACAGCTCCGTTCCCTGGAGCCCACACCAGCACGGGACCGGCCGCAGGGGCACAGCCCGGGCCTGAGCCGGGCACCAAAGCGATTTTCCTGTAGGTAATGGTAGCCCTGCACTCTTCTACAACTTCTCCACCTCCTGGAGGAGCGAAACAAGCCCCACCTCAGCTACAAAACCCAGTGCTCAGTAAAGTTTTCCCTTACCAGCTTCGAAGAGCCAACTCCAGCAGACTTCGCAGGGCATCCGTCCTGGAGCGCCAGCCACAGCTACCCCTGCTCTCCTGTCATCAGACCCAGGCGACACACCCGCGTCCTTTTAAAAGGGTCATTGCAGCCCGAGAGCCAGTCGGGTCTCAGGAGTGGTAAGTGATGATGATTACAATCACCGGAGGGACAGCTGGGGTGGCAGCTCGCTGCTCTGGCCAGCCCCGTTGGGTGTCCCTGAGCAGTGGGGCAGGCCCTGACCCATCTCCCTGGTTTGGCCAGGCCCGTTGGGTGTCCCTGTGCAGTGGGGCAGGCCCTGACCCATCTCCCTGCTCTGGCCAGGCCCGTTGGGTGTCCCTGTGCAGTGGGGCAGGCCCTGACTCATCTCCCTGCTCTGGCCCGGCCCGTTGGGTGTCCCTGTGCAGTGGGGCAGGCCCTGACTCATCTCCCTGGTTTGGCCAGGCCCGTTGGGTGTCCCTGAGCAGTGGGGCAGTCCCGGCGCTGGCAGGGCTGGAGGGCAGCCGGGAGCCTTTCCCAGTACACGGCAGCTCTGGCAGCTGTGCACGTCGTGTGCCTGCTGGAAACCTGGCACCACAGGGGGATCCTGGGGCTGGCATCTCGGGGTTTTTTGCCGTTCGTTTGTCTTAGGTCTGAGAGCAACAAAAGGGCTTTTTATCGCCGCTGCCAGTATAGCAGAAACTGCTCAGGCCACTTATCCCTGCGATCCTGCCCTGCCCAGACACCTGCCAGATCTGTAATTATTGCTCGAAGCACCCTCATTAGCATTTTCTATTGACATTTCCATAGAAGTAGGACTGGGTTCGGTTGTTTTCCTACAAGTTTATGTGCCTAACAGAGATTTCTCTCTAAATTCTTCGCTAAAATTGTGAAGTAATTCAGGAGAAGTTCACCCACGTTCACCTCCAAGACATGACCCCTGCCCACTTCGGTGATGACCATGAACAGAGCAAAAAGCTTCATAAAATGTAGTCTCAGCTGCGCAGGATGACTGGCCAAGCACACTTCCAACTGCTTGAAGCCTCTGCCCTTGAGTCTCTGCATTTGTCACACGGGACAGGACGCTCACTCACGATGTAAATGTTTCTCTTCCACCAGCTCAGCTTCTGCTCTACCCACACCTTTAAAATGACATTTCTTGCCACAAGACACAGAACTACGCCCAAGCAACTCCCAAATACCAAGGTTAAAACGGAGAGGAAGGCAAATCCCCCATGAAGGTCCCTGATGAGCTAGACACTATTGAAGGCCATCAAAAATGCATCTGATGCCTCTTCCTGTAGATGCTATGGTTAAAGACAACAGAGACACAAACAGATACATGCATGGTATATACATGGAGATTTGTTTATTGTCTGTTTTAGATTTTTTCATTTCTGAACTGAAAAGCAGTAATAAATCAACACTTTTGTTCAGGATGCAGAAAGACTGGGTGGATTGGAGAGGCATTTATAAAGATAGTTTATTGCAAAATCAGTCTCATGTATGTTCGAGGCCTAGGCAGCCTTTTATGCTTGCATTTCCCTAAACTTTCAAACAGCTAAGTGAAAAAATCTTTTGTTAGTTCACAAAAAAAAAAAAAATAATAGTGCTGCAACAAAGCAAGAACGTACAGGCCAGGAGTATATCCATCTATTTGTAATATTGCTGGATTAAGGCACACTTTTCTAAATACCTACTGGCTTTCATAACCACAGAAGGTATCATAGATTGGGCTGTACCATGGTTTCCTCATCTTTCTGTTGCACAGAAATCTTGGATTATTTAGAGTGCACATCTGTAATTCTGACATTTTCTGAAATGAAAGAGAAGAAATGGGATAAATTCAGATACCTGAAGATACATACTAAAAAATGGCAGCAGGAGGTAAATAAGTTACCTCTAGTGCTGAAGGGCAATGGATTTAATTTGTCCCTAAGTTGGAATGGATGTCATTCTGTGATAAGGTAAATAAACAAATTGCAGGTGAAATAATTGTACACACATCCATGTTGAGACAATCTGACTGGCGAGGTGTCTGGATGTTGTGTGCATAAGAATCTCTAAGCAAATAATGAATTCTCATTGACTTTCACAAGTCAATTCATACTGGATTTCACAAAGGCAGTTGTCAATGCTCTGTGGTTGAGCAGCTTATTGAATTAGGAGAAAGTCATTCACTATTCTGAGCAAACTGCTTTCTGAAAGTACAGGTGAAACAGCTAAAAAATCCCATCAAATATGAGTTAGCAGGGAAAGGATGTATAAAAATTCCATTGTAAATAGCAGCATATTGTTCTGATTTTACTTTCATTGTTCTGTAAAATTAGGATGACTTTCATAAATAATGAACAAATGAATTTCTGTTTATTGAACATAAGAAATGATTTTTTCTTTACAAATGGCTGCATAGATAAAATACTATTTATATATTTCAGAAAGCTGTGGGAGAGCTGTGGAGAGTTCTGTTTAAATCACCCCAAGTGATTTATAAATCACTTCTAAATTGTTTAAATCATCTTCAGCTCATAAGACAGGAAACTCTTTTTGTTAGAGAAGCACCTAACTATGTCTTTTCATACTTGAAATATCTGATGCTTTGAACAATACATGACATTTGAATGCTTATTTTGCACTTGGGATTCAGATCATCTACTAATCTTTAGGGATATTGGGACTTGACATCCAGCTCAGCAGCTTGCTTTTATGCAGTAACCAGCTCCAAGCAAGTTAAAGACCATCAGCTCTGAGGGTCACTTCTAAATCTTCCTGTCTCCAAAGTTAAATAATTTAAACAAATCCTATAGATTTGCAATAAGACGAAATATGTATGTTTAAGGAAGCTTTCAGAAATGGCTTAGTGAGATGTAAATTGACTGTGATTGATGGAAATGAAACTAGGTGCTGTGATGGTACCTTTTTGCTATGGAAGTGTGAGCCTGTTGTTACTTAGGAGTGACAGACTTTATTGTCAGGAAAAAAAGAGATTCCATAGAGCAAGGAGTTTCTAACAGTGCAAACCAGCACCATTCATTTTGCAAGTCAGCACAGCCTTCAGTCATGTTTCTGAGTTTCATATCGGATGCTCTCATTACTGTTTTCTTTTCACTGACTCATCTGGCAAATGTGGAGATCCTGAGCAGTTTATAGCAACTAATCCCTCGGGCTAGGAAATACAGCACAAAACAATGCATATCACAGACCCCCTTAATCCTTTTATGACATCCATCTTTAATATGCATCATTATGGCACACAAGAAACCTGACTGCAGAGTAGTCATGCATACAGAGCACATGTCATCAGTTGCTCAAAAGTGGGCCTGTGGGTGTTTCAGGCTGAGTGGGTGGCTGTTTTATTTATCTCATGGATATGACAACTCTCTTCATGTAGTAGGTGAATGCAGTAACTGCTGTTCCACCACTAACATTTGTTTAATGTAGTCAAATAAAAAAAGGTTTTTTGCATTCTTTGTTTTTATGTATCACAATGGATTCTGAAAGCCATGGTGCCTTTTTCAACTGTTTTCTTTGAAGAGGTCTAATAGCACGGTTAACACAGTTGAATTATTTCAGCATGTAAGAAATTTCACTCTGTTTTCTGCTTTCCAAATTCATTCCATTTATTTTCATCAGGTAGCAGCTTGCTGTCCAGCAAACCAATCTCATTCCATATTGAGTTGTGATGAGGCAACAGGGCAAAAGAAAGCAAAAAGAATAGGAAAAAAAGTAGCCAAAAAATGAGAAGCTCTTGACCTCTTTCCTTTATGTGGCAGCCTGGTTTGGCTGAAAGGTGAGTGTTGTAATATAGATGAAAATAATTCCTCTAATACAAGGAATATAAATTTATTTCTAGCTCTTCTCAGTGTGGAATTTGTTTTCCAGATTTGGATAACAATCAAAGTTAACAAAATAAAGATGATGCGTTGTGACAGGAGTCATGATTCTGCAGAGAAAATATTTTCTAGTTGAAAAACCCGTGTGACGAATAACTGGTGAAAACCAAACACAAGCAGAAGGTTTGTTTGCCCACCCTCTCTCAAGTGCCTCACTCCTGATACGCTCAGGCTCCAACATTGAGCCCTTGCCTCTGTTCAGAATGGTTTGAGCCTGTGCTGTGCCTGTTCACACAGTTAGTACAACACTCACACTCTCCCAAGGCTGAGCGATTTTCAGCACTGCTGATACTGAAATGCTCTTCAAAGGAAAGGTTCTGATGGTCACAGCTACTGAGGACAGCTGTGTTACACCATGTCAGAAACATGTCCAACACACTCGAGGGCTTGAAACATGCACATTGGGATTGATGTAAGTTGGTAATGTGGTAACAAATCACTATCTTATGAGAACCAAAATTGCCAGATAACCTTGCTATAATTGCAAGCAGTTTATGTGCAGAAAGTCTAATGTGGAAGGCAAAAGATCATTCAGAAGAAAGATGTTTGGAACAGTTAGTTCTTTACTTTTCATCTTCTGATGCATGTGCTTCCATCTGTCTTATCATGGAATGCTGTCCATCAAAACAGTTTTCTGAACAGGACTTCCTAAGATGTTGATTTATAAATCAGATACAAATTTGCACAAGATCACTCTGACTCAGCTTTGAATCTGACCTAAAAGTATTTCTTGTCATATGGAAGCAAATTATGGTGGAGCAATAAAACAAGAGAAACATTGCTGAGAAACAAACATTGGTGCTATTCTTGGCACTGGGGTGCTGCTGAATGTCACAAACAACTGACAGATCAGAAACTCGTGTCTAAAAGAAAATAGGAAACCAGTAGCTTAGATTGTCTGTATTTATTAAGATATACTCTGCCTGGTTTGTAAAAAAACAGGGTAGTTTTGGCCATCTTTTTTTTCCCACAGAAGCATGACCACTCCTACAAACCCTGCCATCTTCAAAGCATGGCAGGTACTAAGACCTACCAAATGAAGTTGCTTTAGCATGTCATGATCTAATTTTCAAAGTGAGATTTAGAAGTTAATATTCCCTTCCATTCAAATAGTCACCTGGAAATCTGAGGGGTTATTTTCTACTTTTATGTACACTCTGTTCGTTTTTACTCTCCATAGAAGGAGAGACAAGAAAGGTGAAGGATGGGTGTGAGGACATCAGCCTAGAATTGGAAATGCTTTGCATTATCTGGTAATCTCATATGCATTATATGCAAACACATAGCAATCCATCAATGCTGAAAGATCTGCAAACAGTTCAAAGATGACAACTTTAATTCCAACACAAAGTATATTCCCAAATGCAGCTCATGTCCAGAAGATATAAAGAAGATAGGTGTTGTGGTTTGTCTTTGGGGTATTTTTTTAAAATTGCATTACATTATTCATAGACCAGAATAATGGTTGTTTGGGGAGGAGATGGTTGAGGTTTTTTTCCCTCAGGGACTGAATAAGACCTCTGAGGATGGCCAAAAAAAAAAAAAAAAAAAAAAAACCTAATAACAATTAATCTGAAGTGATTCAAACTCTGGAGAATACTTTTTCCTTCCTACATCCTCTCCCCTTTGGTACAGCTGCTGGCAGAGAAGGTTAAAAGTTTTTTTGCTAGGGATACAGTAGTGTGAAAGTCCTGGAACATTAACATGCTAAGTGTACTAATCTTCCTATGTATGAAGTAGGAATCTTGAGAAAGATGGACTTGCTGGAGAAAAAAGAGAAAAGGAACTGTTATTTTACAGTTTTCTACCCTCTTTATCAAGCAAAGCCCCAAAACCTCTGTCACTGACCAGTACATCAGGACAAATCCGATAGCAAATATGTGATGCTCTCGCTCTTGAAACTGGAATTCCAGAATACAAAGAGTGCCTTTCAGATAAACTGGCCTAGTTCACCTGTACAAAGAAAATAAATTTATTACATTCACATTACACCTTCTGGAATTCTCAGAGCACCATCTGTTTTTAAGCAAACAATTGCAACTCATAAAGTAATATAGCTACAGTGATTTACAGAGAACAGTTCAGACCTTTATCCCCAAGTACGATGACAGAAAATTACATACTTTTCTGAATCGATGCTTCCTAGAGAGTCAGGATCAATGCAGATGTCATTTTCATTCCTTAGTATTGTACCTATTACTAAATTGGATTAGATTAAATAACATTAGATTGATAGATAATACCACGCATATCTTTTATCTCAATTTGACTAAACACCATTTGCAATGGTCCTAAAGCAATGTTTTTTCATTTGAATCTTTTTGTACACAGCTGGAGATTCAACTGAATTTCTGTTTCCTCTTAGTCCTGCTACTGTGTTTGATGAAATTTATATGGATGCATGCAAATGGACGACTCCGACATGGAATTAATACAGACCAAAATTAGGAAGAAAAGTGGGAAATAACATATTAAGTGTCTCCAACAACCCTTTCTCCTCTAGGTACATAGAAAGGAAAAAACTTTGGGGCACAGAAAGTAAAAGACAGTTCTTTACTGATAACTGCACTCACCCCTAAGGAATCAGGATGGTATCAACCTTTCATCAGGTCCCTTCTAGTTTAGCTTTCAGGGCCTCTCTGGTATAGCTTAGATACTGCTGGTATAATGACAAGCTTCAGTGTAGAAACAGTCCTCCTTTCTTCATGCATGGTAACCTAAAGCCAAAAGATGTTGTGTTCTGACTGGGCGTCCTTCTATTTAATTACTTTAAAAAATAATCTGCCTCAGTTTTTTCCATCAGCAACAGATGCCTCAGATCCCAGAGATTTTTGTATTGTACCTGATGGAAGAAATAACCAAACAGATGGTTTGGTTGTATTCTGCAGTGGCAGTCAGCAGTTACATTACCCCTGCTACTATTGTTGTAAGAGATTCTGAAAGACAGAATACCTGAAGATGAGGTTCTGAATTAAAAATGTTGATCTAAAGCTATTGTGAAATTAATTTGAACTTGTATCTCAGTTCTGTTAATTTCTGAGAGAATGGTTATGTGCAAATACTTGTGATATTTCAGAAGCTACACAGATACTTTGCCAGTTATAAATCTGAAAATGATTGGATTTCAGGGGGAGGAAATTGTGTGTTAAGGTGAGTTAAGTAGCAGTTTCATTTATGGTGTAGTTAAGCTGAGATGTCAGGATTTATGAATGTTGTTGGAAGGGTCTGAATAGTTTTCATAGGAACTGTGTAATATTGGTATGCATTTAAAGTTCAGGCCACTCTCAATTCTTCACTTCTCTTTTTTTTAATCCAATATTCCAGCCTTTCATTTTTATGACAACTGCCACCAAAATCAAAATCAATTATTTAGGGCCAAACACTTGGTGTGGTTGTGACTGGAGAAAGAATTTTTAAAAAAATCAAATCCATCACAGGTTGCCAATATGACTTGAGGGAAGAAGGGAAAAACCATGAAAGGCAAAAAAGTCTGTGAATCTTTTTCCATATGGCTCTCTCCAGTGCAAGTCTAACAAGCCTGAGATCCAATGGTTTGGGAGGATTATGCCATGGTCAGAAATATGGTTTCAGACACACTGATTTAGTTCTTTTCTCTGCATTTCTCTGTGGATATCTAAATTACAGAGCCATACAAAGAACTGGACAAATGGTCACAGGGAGCTTGGGGCTGGATCCAGAGCTCTGGCAGAAGTGATCCTTAATTCCATCTTACTCTGAACACCTAATTCTTCTGTGCCCTCTAACAAACAGGAGTTACCCCCCAGCAAGATTTTTGGTTATTCCCTTGATTCCAGGCTTTGGAATACCCCAGCCATTGCTTTCTCTTCTGCAGTAAGATTTCTTCCACAAATTGCTGGGGAAGTTGTAAAGTGCTGTTATTTCTCTACGTTTTCTCAATACTAACCTACAAAAGAGGATGCACCATTAACTGACCAAATGGAACTTAATATCCTTTCAGGCTACTAGGATAAATTTTTAACCCTGGACACTAAAACTTGGCTATAAATGTAGCAATATAATTTAAAATACCTTTTTGATATTTGCAACTTAGGCAGGATAGTTTAGTGGCAGTTTTAGATGATAATTGCAAAGTTATAGCCAAGGTAAAAATTACTACAAGAACAGATGTCCTAAGGGCATAACAGACTTTTCATTCAGGTGTGATCCAAAAAAGGTGAAGATGTGAAACTAAAAGGCACCTGGAGAAGTTTGAGAAGGAAAACAGGGAAGCAATCACCAATCTTTGCAGAACCTGTTAAGCAGTAATTAGCAGGGGTTCAAATAACATGCTCTCCCGAGTGATGTGTTCATTCATGGCCACAGAGATTTAAAACTGATACCCACAATTGCTGCCAGCATGCTCAGCATGTACTTTTCAATAGTGTTTTAGTACTGGCATATTTCTAATATCAGTTGACAAGCAGATTCATGTGAGACAGAGTTGGAAAGAGCATCTTTTCCTTGCTGAAGATTTCAGCACTTTTATATGTAACTGCTTAAAGCTGAGAGGTAAAGAGTAGCTAAGGTTATTGAAGAAATCTGCTGCCTTTTTTCCCACAGGGTAACATTCAAGCATGGCAACTAGAGCATCAGCCTCTAGTTCAAATCTTTTGTGGAGTGGCATTTGCTCAAAACATGAAGGAATAGAGAATAATGACAAAAAAAAATTAAATTTTTATGCAATGTGGCAACTAAAACTCAAAAGATTCATAACTTAAAAAATGAAATATTCTAATACATGCACCTACTACAGTTAAAATACTTGGAGCAATTTGACAGATACATTTAGATTCCATCTATCTGACTTGTTTCTTATCATCAATGATAGAATACTTAATAAAAAAAAAACCCAAAACAAACAGACACCCATTCAGTTCTGTGTTGGGTTTCCTACTGTTGGGTTGGGAACACCTGTGGCTGCATTTCAAAGTTGTGTATGAGATTATGAACAAATTCTGAGTGCTGAAAAATATGATGTTAAATGTGCTGCTCACAGGCACTGATTTGAGAAATAAAACAAGAATTTAGATTTCAAAGCAAGCAAGGACTCAAAATATTAAAAATGTATATTATTTCATCCGGCTTTCACCATTATGTGTGGTATAATGTGTAGAAGACCCAGATTAACGTTAATTATACATCCTAAGACGCTGAGTTTCTTCCCTCACCAAAGTATAAACACATTTTGCACAGAGCTAAAATTTTATATTTACCTGTGTCTTTTAATTAGAGAGAAACTTATTTAATTACATTGACTTCTTTGGTCATGTGTTTGGGCTTTTTTATTTATTTGGGGTTTTTTTGTGGCAACATATCTTCTCTCCAATATTTGCAAACCATGCCAAGGTTTTCTGAGGAAGCATAGAATTATGCTGATCCTGGTTTAGAAGACCTTTTCATAAAGGCACGAAGCAGTAGCAGTAAACAGTTTTACAAAACTACATTTACAGGAAACGTTTTATAGGATTCTAAAATTAAACTTGATTGAGGGCTTTTGTTAAAGAGCTAAACAAATTACAAGAACTTAATAGAATATTTTAAGCACTTTAAAAGGAAGAAACCAGATCTTTCCCCTTGTACAGTTATCTTGAAAAGCCTTTTAAATAAATAACGCTATGACATTTGATATAATTAGTTTCAAAACCTATCATGAAATGGTATCCATTTAAGGGTTTCTATTTAGCAAACTATCAGGGCTTTGGATTAGGGGAAGAGAATTCTGATGAACGATTAAACAAATGTCATCTCTTTACTCAATCCACTTTTATTTGTTTAGTGAAGAAAACATTAATGGAAATACAGATACATTAGGACATTATGATAACTAGTACATTAATAATGCAAATAGCTTAAGAAGGTTAATTACTTCTTAAATGAGTAGTTACTGTGTAATGTTCTTCCTTTGCAAAATGCACCAACTCATTCAAAGATAAAAGCAATTCCTTTTTTTTTGTTGTCTTTTTTTTTTTTTGGCTGCAGCTACTCTTGAAATATACATAAGCATTTTGACCTGTTGGGATTGAAAACAATTATCAGTCAACAATTATAGGCTGAAGTCCAGCATTCAAAGATCAGGAATGCATTATCAGTGAAAAATCTTCAGTCTTTATACAGCATCAAAAGCAGACAGTTATTTCTGTGACTGCTAAAACGTGCCTTTCCCCAAAAGGCCAAAACATAAGCACCACATTTGAATTTCAGATGATAATTGCTACTCTTGAAGACAATTAAACCACAATAACTGCTCCCTTGGTTTGCATGATTGCATTCTCTCAGTTGTTGTAACATTGTTTGAGATCCAACGTATGAAGTCAACTGTCTCTGTTAGATTCAGACAAATAATTGAGCTGATTTTTCTGGTTTAACTTAAAGTACAACGGTTTGATAACTGGGATTTCAGCATATCTACTCTTTCACTAATTACTGACAATAAGAAAAAAGTTCCAGTGCATCCTGCCACAGAGCAGAGCAAAAGTCAAGTTCTGTTGCAGTGAGATCAGCGTTTGATGGAACAAGTCATACAATGAAATGCAAGTTTCTGAAGGAAGCTCACTTTCAGAATAATTATTTACTCTTAGGTTTGCAATCACTGCTTTTGGCTTCAACCTCTTACAAATTTTTTAAGATTTCCTGAGCCACAAGCAGAAAGAAGCCATCCAGTACTTCAAACAAGAGGGAAGGTGAATTCTGTGAAGCGTTGTGGTAGGAACCAAGGTCACACTGCTCCTTGCAGTTATTAATCAAACGTGGGATGGAGAAGCTGTCTGTTGGCCTTTTGCAGAGGCTGTTCTTGCAAATTAGTGTTCTTTCTGTAGTCCTCACTGTATATTCCTAGTTATTTTCTCCACGGGAAGCTCAGTTCTCCTTATTTTGGTCCTCAGTTTGCCAGCAGTGCCACTGAAGTGACACATTTAAGTGTTTTCCTGACACAGTCTCATGCTCCCGTAAACAGGTACAGGGTGGGCTCTTGATGAGCACTGAGCTCTTCAACCTCCACAAGACCTTTCACCACACAGGGCTGGTGACAGCAGTGAATGAACAAACTCTCCACTCAGATGTGCAACCCAGCACTACAGAAGGTGAAACCTAGCTCTGAAACACTTCCTAGTAATTATAAACACTGCATTACCTCAACTTGGAGGTTAGGCTCTTTGTTAAAATACACATAATTATTGACATCTCCACAGGGCTGGGAATGCTCTGCATGCTGGTTCAGTACCTTGGAAAACAGGGGCTTGGTTCCCTTCAACACTTCAGAAAAACATGCACAGTGAATGTCAATATTTAGTACCAAGAACAGCAAAAATTAGCCCTGAGCATTGGTGTACTTAATAGCAGCTTTTAACAACCTTCATGGATCAGTTCAAATTACACATTCTTAAACATTTTTCTATTCAGATTTTTTCCATGCTTTTTAATTGTGGATCCTAAGATTTCCTCCATTCTGCTAACAATATGCATTTTGGGCATTTTCCTAATGTTGACATACCTAAATCTGACTTCTTATGGCTCAAATGATTTTAAAAGTCCCATATTTTCAGCTATAATGTCAAATGTCTATAATTATCCCCTTCATTTTTCATACCAGGTCTTACTGTCATGTCTTCATTCCTTTTTTCAGAGAATTTCAGTCCCTGTGTTTGAATATTGCATTAAGAAGACATTTTTGCAATTTGCTAATGAATTATTATGGCATAACAGAATCCATTAGTTCTCCCTGAGTCTCCCTAAGTCTGAGCTGTTGGCTGCTCTTTTCTTGCTGTCAAATATCAGCAAGTTCCTACATATAGGGAAAAATGCAAAGTTTGAGAAATTACTATGCTTGCAAAGTGAAGTTTCCTGTTTAGTTTCTCTAGCTACAAAGTGGTAAAACCATACTGTAAAGATTAGATAACAATGACTCACCTAAGAGAAAGATCCTTTTTTCATTCTTCTTGTGGAAAAAAAATGCTGTGAAAGCACTCTCTCCGAAGTAAAAAATATGCTTGCATTTCCTGTAACATAAAGTTTTCACAATGTTGGGTCATTTAATTTTCATTTTAGGGTTAGGTTGTACATTAAGACCAGAATTGTAATCACTAGGTATAGTTAAACAGCAGGATTTTGTGATACTGATATGGAATGTGGACATGGCTCCCTCTTTCTCTGACCATGTCTCCATTTAGGACATTCTAATCACTATAGAACATTACAAAACTTACCATGTTCCATTTCAGATTTGTAGCTTTTCAACAGAAAAAAAAACACAGTGTAGTAATGCTGGTAACTATTTTTGGGTACAGCTCAGAGACATTTTTAATAGGTGTAAATTCTACTCATACTTTCTTGTGGGTTTTAAATATTAAATGAAAGAAAAACGGTCATTATTAACACGACACGTTGGAAAGAAAATGAGTTCATAAATATTTTTGCTATTACTTAGTTATAGCATTCTATTTCTATTCCCTGTGGAAGCAGTGTTAACATGGAGCATAATTTTTGAGGCACAGACCATATGCAGCAGAGATAAGGCTGCAGTCCCAGGAGCTGCTGCACAGCTCCCCCGTACATCACCCTGATGAATCCTAACCATTCATATCCTGCTTTTTACCAGTTCCTGTAAGCAGGACCAGCTGGTTTGGCCTTACTGGAACTGGGCAACAGACCCATCTCTCATAATATAGATTAACCTGCCTCACAGTCCTGTGATAAATGTGCTGCAATTGCTTGGTACATTATTTATTTAGTTTGTTGCTACTCGCTAGATGTAAAAATTTGCTGTTAAATTTCTAAAATTTTCTCATCGAATTTATGTACGTGTATCTACCAGGAGAGGGGAGATAACACTTGAAAAGTCTGTTGTTGATGAAAAATTAAAAGCTTTTTGCATTTTGCTTTCTCACAACAGGAAAAATATTAAAGAAGCAAACAACATACCTTGAAAAGTCACACTTTTTCATTAACAATAAATTTTTAATAAAGAAACCCAAGTTTTTTTTTTAATAGATAATTTCTTGAAAAGGTGGTTTATTCAAATCTGCCTTAGGTCACAGGAAGCTCAGGAACTATTGATTGGATCAGCTATTGCCTTCATTGTTCACTGTTCAAAATGAGCTCTTCATTGCCTGAGGTTGGTCACCAAGGTCATCTGATGCCATTTGTAAACCTACCAGTAGAACACCCACAGTTTCAGAGGTTTTGTGCATTTCTGCAATGAAAACTCATTTGAAATCTACACAAAGTTGCCTAATTTCTCTTCCCAATTCTAAGCATTTGGATCCTGTTTTAAACACTTATTGTATTTAATTAAAATTCTCCACTGATTCCAGTGAGATTGTATCGAGTCAAAACTGGTTACCATTTAAAAGCACCAAGGCTCAGAGGAGGAAAAAGGAGGGACTCACAAGTATTTTCAAAGTGATTTAAAAAACCAAAGTCTCAATTAGGCAATTGTATTCATCCATTCCCAATCCCCAGCTCACCAAGGAATTCCAGTTTATCAGCTGCAGCATACAGGAATGTATGCCTGTGCCTCCATCAGCACAACCCACTCCTCATTCCATTCACACTTCCCAATAAGAGGGGTACTCATCCTTTTAATGCACAGGCCTGGAAGGAGCAGAATTCAGCTTTGGGGGAGTAGAAATTACAGAGGAGCTCCAAGGCTTGTATTTTAAAAAGAGTTTGTGCTTATGGTCTCATACCCATCGAGCCTGCTTTTTACCTGAGCCTGCCAGCAGCACCACTGGAACCAAGGGCCAGCCAGCAAGTCTATTGTAAAGGAGGCTTTTGAGAGTCTACATGTAAGAATTCACCCCGAGATGAAATTTGGCATCAAAGGCCCTGGCATAAAACTGGCTGAAAATGACACGAGTGCAGAAGAAAATAATTTCAGATCTAATTCAATATTTCAATGGGGAACTGCAGAAAGTGTTCAAATCTGCTGAAAATCTGGCTTTTATAATATTGTCTCCAGGAAGGTGTCTGATAGAAAAGTTTCAGTGCCAAGCAAGAACACAATTATCTTCCATTTAGAAGGAAGTAAATACATCATTTCTCTCTGACCTCCAAAGAGGAAGGACTATTCTCTCCACACAGTGGTGAAATGTAATAAAAAGAATGATACCCTTGGGATCCCTTCTACCAACAAAAAGCTACTGAGCACACTAACAGCATAGATAATCAAGGTAGTTGCATGAAAAATGAGAAATTTAAAGGATTGCTGGGAATGGGACTCTGGCCAGTAAGAAAAAAAAGGCTTACGGACTAGCTAGGGGCAGTGAGTATAATTTAATGTATTTCTGGCAGAAAACAAATAAGAAAGTACTCATCTGCAATTACTGGAGATGTCATCTCTTTTGAACTGGAGTTTGCAGAATCTATTTGTAAATACTGCTGTATTTTCTCCTCTCCTCCACCCCTATAGCAGCACAAAGCCTTTGCTCTACCCTGGCATTAGTAATATATACACTAAAAAGTTCAGGAAAGATTAATACACTTTCAAACAGGGTAATATTTCACATTTCCACTACACTGCACATTGTTTGCGGTTTCATTCAGAAAGATATGGATAAAATAAGCATTTGGAATTTTGAGGTCAATGGGGTTTTTCACAGTGCTGTGCAAGAGAATCATGGTTTTGCTCCATGAAAACCCTGCTGGCTGTGGTTTCCAGGCTCTCCCTGCCCTTGGAAGGGAGACATGTGGACAGTTGAAACGTGCATTCTGAAGGACAGCATCCATCTTTGTGCCAGCCCAGTAGGCCTGACCTGTCTCTGGGGATTGTTAGAAAGACAAGTGGTGTGTGTGAAACACGGAGAATTTTCACCTGAGCCCCTCTCTGTCACACTGTGAGCATTTGGGCACTGCCTGGTCACCAGCACTAGGTGCTCCTCTGCACACCATGTGTGCTCTACAGGATTGCACCCTGGGTTTGGTGTTCATAGCAGGTCTGCTCCTGCCTCAAACCCTTCTCTGAGTGTTTTGCTAGGAAAACAGAATTCCTGGCTTCAGTGATCCCAGCTGCTGATTTCAGTGGGGTCTGCCTGAGCAGGGCAAATTCTGCTTACCACATTTATATCACGGGGAAAGATTCTGCTAATTTCTCCTAAAAGCGTTTACCTGTCCCCACCAGTGCTTTCACATCCTGTTTGTTAACACAAGACTCTGTGTTCCTTAGTCTGTGCTATTACATCCTGTGGTAGGTGTTCCCTGGGTGAGCTAATGCTTTAGCAAGTCATTATTCAGCATCAAAGTTTTCTCACTATTATAACCAAAAGATTAAGCATGTAAACTCCAGTGTAAAGCACTGATATATTAAATTAATATCTCGGATTAACAATGCCATTGAACATCGGTGTGGTATCAAAATCCTTAACATAAGTAGGCCAGTTGCCATGGAGATGGCAAAGTTTCAGAATGATTTTGTAGTAATGACAACAACTTTAGAACCTAAGTGTTCCCAAATAGTCTATGAAGCTGCAAAAGGAGGGGCAAAATGGGAATTGCCATTCTTGAAGCAAGTTACAAGATACAAGTTCAGGATACCTGATATTCTAAGCAGGTGTTTCAAGAAGAAAACAAGTATTAGCAGTTTCTTTACAAATACCAATGGTGTATTTTTTTTTACAGAGCCCCAGGTTTTGTAGTGAGCAGCATAGTCCATATTGCTTTGAATTCAGGGTGCTCAATAACTATAATATCTGGGGGTTTTGCAATTTTCTCTGTTCTACTTATGCACTTTTCTTCATTAAGGACAAAAAAGAGCAATCAACAAACGGTTTACCCTGCAGTATGAGTAAAAAACTTACTTAGTAGCTCATGATGCTTAAAACTCTACCTAAGGCGTGTTCCTGTTTGACCAAACATTAACTTGGTCCTTTTAGAGGAAGAAAATAATGTGTTCAGTAAGGTTGTTGTCTTCTGTGGATCAGGCTGAAGGTGTTGATTGCAATCAGTGATAATTTGAGGGAATTTTTGAGAGGCTAACATAGCATTTCTCTGACTGGCTGGAGATTAGCTTATGTCCGTTCATCCATATTTTGTATCTTTGAAAAGCAAGTGACATAAGTGATTTCATTGCCAATTACAGCCAGATCCACTGAATTTGCTAGACCTGTGCAACAGGAACTCTGACATGAGTGGGGAACTGATCCCCCTGTACCTTTCTGATTTTATCAACAGTGATTTCTTTTCTATCACCAGGGGAAAAAAAAAAAAAATGAAAAAGGAAAAAGGAGGAACAGAGAACAAATTCTCTCAATATAATCCCTAGTTTGATTTTATATTATGGAATACACTGATATTAAGCAGAATTTAATAGAGAATCTTACAGGGGGCAGTTTGACTGCAACACCATCCAAGATACACAACAACCAAAAGGCTGAATTGTGGATGCACATTTTAATGGACAGAGATCCACAGCAATTACTCTTTATCTATGAGTGCATTATTATTCTATGTAAATATTAGTGAAAAAAAAGATAATAGGTGAGCCAGTTCCTGCTTTCCTTAGTAAGAGACTGACACAATAATTAGTTACATTAATATGAGCTCTTCAGTGACACTTGAGGAAGTGCAGGATGGAGAAACCTCATGGTTGGTCTCAGCATAATGGACTCAAAGGAAGTTTAACCTTCAGGGCTTTAGAAAAGCAATGGCCTAACAGTACCAGAAGCTTAAATTCAGTGTCATTTTTGGGGGGTGGAAAGCACCTATTAATCTCCATCTATTCCAGAATTAAATTGTAACTTTTGTAGAGCCTATTTATGTTTTCACAACTTCTGTGAAAGCAAAAGCAATCCACAGCTTCATGGAAGAAATATCACACCCATCTTTTGTGAAAGGAGTTGATATTGAGATCTGAGATACATTTGTTTGGGGAGAACACAATTGCAGGAAACAAATTCAGAAATGAAACACTAAAACATCTCATTTCACCAGAGAAAGCCAAATCAGAAGGGAATATTTCTGACACAAGTTGATGCCATTGTTAGTAGAAATAACCTGTGCATTTTAGCAGTCACATATGCCTTGTCTATGGGGATTTTTCCAGTTACATGTGGGGGTTTTGCCCCTGTGTCTGTCAGATAAATCAAAGAGCCAAATGAAAGTTGAGTACTCAGGAGCACTATTATATTATGGCACACCCCCTGGAGGGCTGCAGTTTTGTAATGAAATGAATAAATGACAAGGAAGCAGTATGATATCCTGAAAGTTCTACCCATCCTTTAGGACAAGCATGTCATGACAAATTCCATTTAATTACACTGAGCACAAGCTTAAAAAAAAAAAAAAAAAAAAAAAAAGAGAGAGAGAGAAAAAAGAGAAAAAATAAAATTCAAGCATGATTTTTTTGTCTGAGGCTCCACATGTGTAATTGTGAATTGACCTCATTTACTGCTGCTCTACTTCATTACGACTCCACAAAATGGATTTCAAACACAAAACTAAAACTAGAGCAACAGTGTTTAACTAGGCCCACATCTCAATATTTCAAAATGGGCCATGGACAAAACTAGCTCAGTGTTGATTATTATATTAATTCAAACTCCAGCAGTTGCTGAGGTTTTTGCTCCTGCATGTACAGCCCTCTACAGAAACAAAAGCATTCAACAGTTCCCCATAACTGGTAGTTTGAAATTTTGAAACAATTAACACAGCAGGAGAATGCACACAATACCCAAGTGTTTTTCACATGTTAAAATTCCCATAAAGTACACAATGCCTATAACTTCCTGTTATTTTTTACAGGTAGTATTTCAAATCAAATGCCAAGAAAATATATGGTATATCTTGTTTTAATTTAGCCTGAGGCTTGCAATGGAGTTACTTCATTGGCTTTGCTGAATTTCTTGACAATTAATATCTGTGTTTAGGAAAAAATGTTTGCTTTTCCAAATGTGGGCTTTGTTCAGAGTTTTGTGTCAGGAATGTGGGAAGTTACCCCATCCCTCCTTTTCAAACAGTGCTACAACTGCTGGTAACTTAACAAAGGGGCAGAGACAGATACAAAATATATGCTGTAACATAAATTCTTCATAGTGTTACAAAATACTCAAACAACACCAGCCAAGTGTGCTATTCTAAACAACAACAACAAAAAAATCATGCCATGTCATCTTCAGCACCATTTCTGGGCTGTGTAACGTCAAAGCCCAGCCATTGATAGCTTTATAGCAAACATTACAAATAAAATCAGCTCTCAACAGGCTGACGTGTGTAGGAACCTGCCATTCACACCACCCACAGGCAGCTTCCAGGGAAGGAGCTTCCAGGCTCCTTATATTTAGATTTAAGCAGTTCCCACTGAAATCAGCAGTGAGATAACAACTGACTTCAGCAGAATCCAGTTAGAGCCATCAGTGTTCTGCTTTGTGCCCTATCCTAATAAAAAAAAGGACTTTGGGGGAAGTTAGTTTTTGCCATTAAAAAAAAAAAAAAAAAAAAAAAGAAAAAAAAAGAAAAAAAAGAAAAGAGGCACTGTAAAACCACTTACATTGCTTACAGGAACTGGGGTGTTTCCACTGAGGAAGAAGAGAACTGAAAGGACCAAGAAAACATTTTGAATACTGCATCTCTATGGTTTCAGCTTGCCTAGCTTGATTGTAGAGCCACCTTCTGGTTTCAAATAACAATTTCATACTCACTGACAGTAAGAACGTGTGTGTGTGTACTTTAGTTACGCATTTGGAAGTGTTTAAATTCACTGCTTTAAGCCACATTAGGAAAATTACACAGAAACACTGTGGATTCTGCTTTGTTCTGAATCCAAGCAGCCCAGTGACATATTTGGATATCAAACAAACTCTACCTTGGGCTCTTAGGACCATTTATGATTGTACAAGAAACTGAAACTGCAAACATGAACCCTGGGAAGTGGTGAAATCACAGTGGTAAGAGTAGACACAGGATGGGAACAGTTCTGGAGAGATCCTGGGAACACTCTCTTTCCACAGTGCATTTGCTTGCTGGTTTGACTTCTAATGTTACTTTTTGAAGAACAGAACCACCTCATTAATTCAATTTTCTTGATGTCTGACCATTCTCTGGTTTTGGGTTGATTGCTGCAAGTTTTAGCTAATACAGCATGACATTCTGAACTGATTATAGTGCAAGAGGTGTCTGCCAAATGATTACAGTCCAGAGAGAAAACTAATCATACAGCATCTCAGGCAGAGCATGAGTGTTACAGTGTCACTCTAGTTTGTTTCCTACAGCTGTGTGATTAGAGATGGCTGATCTGATCCCAAAATAGGCCTCACCTCATGTATTTCAGACAGACCAGGGATTACAAAGGAAAGGAGTGAGCAGGTTCTCAGTGGCATCATTATGAGACATGGGAGGGAAATGCTAGCTAACAAAAAATGTTATAGCAAAACCCCTCTTTGTTTTCCAGTTTGAAATGAGGAGGCATGGGGAAGGGGTTGATCAGCATCCCAGAGCATCAGAGATCCTATGGCTGTGGCTCAGAGGAGGAAAGGAGCCCCTCACACTGACAGCTTAATCTGTGCCTTCCACATTCCAGATAACTGCTCTAATCACAGACCACCTCATTTATCTTGGAGCTGTTCCAGGCTCTATAAGCAATTTCATTCCCATTAGAGCAATGATGTGAACTTTCATCTGCCACCTACATGTCAGGCAAGATTCCTTACCACAGGGCCCTCAGATTCTTTCCCTTTTATTCAGAATGCAGCATTATTTATAGAAACTTGAACAAGTCCAACAGGAGCAAGTGCAAGGACAAGATGAACTCCTCAGCCCCCAGACAGCAGATTAGAGCTTTTCCATACATGTATGCCAAGCACTGTACAAAGCACTTGGCATGGAAGCCTCTTTCTCCCAAACAGAAATTGAAATTTCAATAGTGGTTAAAGGCATTCATTATTAAAATTAGCATTTTGAAAGTTCTTTTTTTGTTGGTAAGCTGGCAAAAATCCCATTTACTCCTGAAATGTGAGGTTTGCTGTAGGTGAGGTCAGTGGTGTGACACAAGACAGGACAAATGCATGCAGGAAGGCAGCTCCCACATTCCCAACTCAGAATCCCTCAGGTTCAGTGGCTGATCCTCAGGCAGTTCGTATCATAAAGTCAAATGCTTCTTCCTTAGCAACTCTGCAGCCATCAGGGAATTAAAGTTATTAAAATCTGAATTTTATGAAAGACGTAAATCTCAAATTCAATAGTACCTAAGCCAGGTGCTATTGAAATCAATGCTGGAACTTGCTCTGATTTTGCAAGGCTAAATTCTAACAGCCATAAAACATACATTGGTTGCATTATCAGTGTTCCTGTTCTTTACCTTATATACACACAGACACATGAGTTTATAAGGATGCAAATGTTTAAAAAAAAAAAGCTTTGAAATATTTTTGGTACCTGATAAAGAACCGATCACTTTTCATAATTATTTTTAAATTTCTGTATTGTTTTGATGTTTAGCTGCTGCTGTGAGGCAGCTTTACAAACCTTCTGCTTTTATGTTCACAGGAGCACAGTTGAACTATTTAGTTCACATTACATTGATTGCTGCTGAATAGAAGACTTTTGAAGTATCACTTTAAATCTGTTTGATATTAAAAAAAACCAAAGTCCTGTGTGTGCTATCTCTATAGTAGAGACTTTGAAATTATTTCCTGAGAATAATTAAAACAAGTTAAATTATTTATGACTACAAAACCAAAACAAAACACATTCTGTTAGGTCTTTCAGATCAGTATCTAACAGGAATGTTTTGTTCTCTGAACGTGTCCTTCACACTGCTTGCTCTTAGAGAGCCGAATGAATAATATTTATGAATAAAAATAAGGTTTTATTTAATGCTCCCAAATTCTTTACCTGTATTTCTGCTTGGGAGGGAAATCTACAACCTGTACCAAGAGAGAGAACAACAAAGCATTTCTTGAAGACACACAGGTATGTGAGCATGCAGGGTTTATATGTGTACAGTAACAGCCCTGCTTTTGGTTAGAGAACAGGTATTTTCCAAAAGGCAGCACAAAAGTCATCAAAAGTTCAATTAAAATGAGTTGGGAAATGCTGGAGTACCATATAGAAGATCTTAATTATTTTCCTCTGAAATCCATTGGGTAATACATTACTGAAAAATACTTCAAAGTAACTTTTTTGGATGCTTAGCCCATGCTACTCTAAAACTGTTTGGAAAGGAACCAGTAGAAGTTTAGTTTCTTACCTATTTTAGTTGGTTTCCCAAAACTTCAAGTGGAAAATAATGCAAAGGGGAGAAAAAAACAAGGGAAAAGGGGAAAAGAGGGAAAAAGAGGAAAAAAAGGGGAAAAAAAAAAGGGGGAAAAGAGGAAAAAAGGGGAAAAAGAGGAAAAAAGGGAAAAAGAGAGAAAAAAAGGGAAAAAGAGATTCTCCAATAATAATGTCAGATATGTGCAAAAAAAGATTCTACACTTGCAAATATAAATGTAAAGAAAGAAAATAAGATCAAAAGCACCTTTATAGTTACAGAGCAACAGGGTTTTTTGGCTCTTCTATATAAAAGCAATATTTCCACACATTTCGAATCAGTAAATAGTGTCTTTTTACAAGCAGAGTATTTACTGCAAATTAAAGTGGTCAATATTCATAATATTTATTTTATTTTATGCTAGGTTGACTATTAATTTCAGGGGTTTTTTCTCCTCAGAGGTTTTTCCTCTCTCATTTTTACTTGGAGAATCAGAGAAGTGGAATAAGAGCGGATGAATCTATGAGAATCTATGAGATAGATGAGTGAATTAGACAGAATAATTTGTCAAGACACAGAAATATCACTTCTTCCAGGGAATGATATACAAATTATTGTAAGTTATAGTGGCCTGAGAGAATATACTTCATGACTTTTCCTCTGATGTGATTTGTTCTGTGATGTGATTTGAAAAGAAAATAAATTATCAGTCTCTTGAAAGAAAAACAACTCTGATTGGGGGCATGTTTTTGATTACTAGGTGCTTTATTCATTTAAGCAATAGTCCTCTAAAATGTTTTTACAGGAAGGAAAACTTGAGGAAACAGAGTTACAGGAGAAAGGCCTGAGAGAAGAAGGGGTGAGGAGAGCACTGTGACATCCCTTGTTCGTGGCAATAATGAGCCCTGGAAAAGACCTGCACTTGGAGCTCATTGCTATGGACTTGTTAAAATTGCTAAATTGCTACTGGCAGCGTGCCATGCAAAGGTTTATTTTTGTGTGGTGCTCTGAGACTAGAGACAGGATATTTCCTCCATGGATATGGCCACAAACAAGCCATTCTCACAGTCTTTGGCGCTGATTCCTGAATGTCATACATGTCTTAGGTTTCCTTCTATCCTTTCAGAGGTATTTCATTTGACAAATAATAGCAAACACTTTTTTCCCCAAACTTGACACCTCACTGTGCCTGTCTAGACCCACAGATTTTGAGTAAGAGCTATAGTCAAAACTCATGACCAACTACAGTGAAGATGTGTGGAAATAAAAGATGTAATAGAAGCAGAAAAAGAGAAACAAAGGATTTGCCCATTTGTACAGAGGTGTAAATTACTTGCTCTGAAATACACTAATATGGAACTTCTGCAAAGTTTATTTCCTCTTATTTTCAGCTTGCTAAAACTTCTTTTTAAAAAAGGGATAATAAAATGTTGTAACACTGCAAGCAAGGGGTTAAAACACCTGCCCTAACCAAAGAGTTTCCCAGAAAGGTGGAAATGAAATACCATGGATAACTTTCTTGTACAGGCAATCAATGTTAATTCAAGACAAAATAAAATGCTCTTAAAGTTATCCTCGCTTGGGAAAACCTTACTAAAAAAATCATTGTAAGTTTGCACATATATTTCAATATTATATTTAATTTGCCTTTAAGCCCACATTTCAACTGAAGCATATGTTTAAATGCATTGTGTCAATAAAGATAGACTTAAATATATGCTTAAGTGCTTTTCTGAAATAGGATTTATGCCACAAATTATGCCTTAGATTATTGCATTGAAACAAGTCTCTAATTATAATGTATTACCAGTTCTGTTGTCTATTTTCCTGCTCCATTTAATCAGTCTGGAAAGAAAGCTATTGTGGTAATTTCATCTTTTGTTGTAGATGGATGGGAATTAGAACAGAGGCCATAAGCAGCTGTACAGTGGGGAATTCAGGATTCAGATCCAGGAGCATTTCCTGTAGGTCTTCCAGATTTTTTCACTTCTTGTAATATCTGGTTCCAGCAATTACATAACCATCAAATCATACTGGTCACTTCTGGATGTCATCATCCTCATTCCCTTGTTTTTGGAACAACACTGCAACCCTTATATGATGGTGTTTTCCTCTTTTCCTGCTTCTTTAATGACACGTGTGCCCGTAGATCTTTGCCATAATAACACTGGAGCCTTCCTTGTACTTTGGTTTTAACCAGCCAAGTTATTTACTCTGAACTGTTAATGCAAAGAAACAAAAGGAAATTACACTGCATGGATGATAACCTTGAAATTAAGGGCTGGGAGTAAACAAAGCCTTCAAATGAAAACCTCAGCCATTTCTCCTTAATGCACAATGAATTAAGGGCACTGGGTAAATGCCATCAATCTAATTAGGAAGCATTAAGTGATCTTCCTCATTAATCAGCTCTTTAGTGATTTTCTATGAAATTAGTATTGAATTTTGTGTAAAAGCAGTCTTTTTCTTCAAATTTTTCCCACCTGCCTTCACAGTGAGCAAGATGAATCATCTGCTCACATGCCTGTACATCCAAACATATGCACACACCTACTTTATCATAGCTGAATAAATCAAAACAGAGAGGCAAAAGGAGATGGATTGTGTGGCTGACCCATGTCACAGAAAGAAACCACGGCATGAGATAGAACACGTGTCCTTTGCCATAAATAGCCGCTGGATCCCAAATCTGGAGTGGTTCCCAAAGGAAAATAAGTCAGGTTGGAACAACTCCTTCCAGCAGCTCACTGAGTCAGAGGAGTGGAGGGGGTGAGGTGTGATTTTCTGAGAGATTCATCTGGGTCTGGATTTGGTCTAGGATGGCTCCCCGTGCTGCACCTCAGAAAGCATTAGGCAGAGGTGAGGCACAAACAAACATGCTCTTATAATTTTGGAAAAAAGCAATTTCTCTATTCATTTCTGAGTAAAAATTTCAATAGTTCTCCTCTACTGTTGTCAAGTTTTTAAAGCTTACTTCATTATCTATGTTCACGGAATCTTTTTTCCAAAATGTACATTCCCAGTTAAGCCAGATCCTTTAGGTGGTAAATGAATCCTGTCACAGATCATTGCAGTTCATCAGCTTATGCACATGGCTAAATACCCCAATAAATTAGATAGATATCACAATCTGTAAATGCCTTTTTTGTCTCTCCCTCAGTGTTTCCATATAATGTCTGTAAAAAGCTACTTCATTTCAGCTAGATCTAAAAATCACAGGATAAAGCTAATCAAAGATTCCAACTAAACAGCAAAACACAGTTTCACCAACTTCCGGTATCAGATTATTGTTATTTATCTCTGAATCTTAGAAAATTCTTCTCAGAAAAATATTAAAGAATTTTTTTAGCTTTCTTAATTTGACTTGTTGCTTTATGTATTTTCTCTCAGGTATCCATCAACAACATTTTAACAGGAAAACAATAAACCAGGATTTAACACTAGAGTTTAATAAACATGATACATCACATGATGGGATTTAACCATAAGTTATTTTTTCTCAATACTACATAGGAATAATCAGTATTCATATTTTTCTTATCTACATAGGCCTATGTAGCTTTTCACCAAACTTCAGTTTAATTGCATTTAAGCAAATCCTGTATTTGGACTGGCAGAGAAATTCTGCCATTTCAACATTGGTTTCCATCTGGATTGCAATCAGAGTTTAAAGGAGAGAAAAAAAAAAGTCAGAGAAATATTTTATAGGGATGTCAATACAACTTTTTAAAACTGAGAAGTTCCAGTATGGAACAGCTATTTGCTAGAGGATTTTAGAAAAATGGCCTTCCTAGTTTGGGAAGGAAGGAAGAAAGGAACTGACACTAACTCCCATATACTTGATAATGATTAGATTTTTCAGCATCTACAAAATGGTTAACTGCCTGAATCCAATTATCTTTCTCATTGGAATGAACTGGGACAATAACATCATGGACAGGAGGTCACACTGGGGCCCAACAGTCCCCACACAATGCATTTTACATAGGAAAAGGTTCACACTGGCTGTCCTTGTGCAGCTGGAAGGAGCAGTCAGCACAACTGCACATGTGTGAAACCCACAAATGCTGAATGGAAACAATCAGCTGGGCCAATCAGCTGGTCAAACCCTGCTTTGCCTCTGGGGTGAAAACAAATCCAAAGAACCAAACCAAATGGCTGGTGGTGTTTGGAACAGGCAGGGGCTGTGCAGCACGTCCCAGGGAGCAGAACGTGTGCCTGAGAGCTGCCTGCCCCTGCAAGTTTCCATGACCAACACACCAATGTGCACTAACAGCAGCACAGTGGGAAGCACCAGCCCCAGGGCAGCAGAGTGGAGCTGGCCCTGGATGCACAGGTGTGAATGCACACTCACCTGTGTGTGTGGGGAGGGAGAGGCTGCTGGGCTCAGCAGACAACAGCAGCATGTCAGGCACCTGGCTGAAGGCCTCAGACACAAATCACCACCTCAGGTGAGACTATCATGGCAGGAAGTGCTTTGAGATTTATCAGCACAGCCACTCAATTATCCTGAACCAAATCCTAGAGCATGAAGAGTCCCAAGAGCAATGGCAATGAGTGTTTCCTCCTCTCTCACTTCCCATGGCTCATATCGGCTTTCTCATTAGCAGTTGCATATTTTCATTTTCAAGTTGAAATGCTGGAAAAGTAGATTTGTGTATGCACATAGAGAAAATGCAGCATTAACATACCACTGGGGTCCAAAACCACAAGTCTTGAACTGAAGGGGAGTGGCTTTTCTGTCCCTGGGATTTCAGGCTAATGAGAGAAGCTTCAGTGCACTTTGCTGTAAGCTGATACCTGACCCAGGAGATTTGAATGAATGATTCAAGGCAGGTCAGATTTGGGGCGCTGAACTCTGTGTAATCTGTTGGATAGCAAAATAAACACAAATGTGGAAACGCCATCAATAACTTGCAGAAATATATATTTTGCCTTTAATGAAAGAAGTACGTACAATAGTTTTAATTTGCTTTTCGCTTGAGCCAAATTCATTTGTGCCAACAGTATGGAGAATTGCTTTCATTTAAGTCTTCTGCTGAAAAAGCACATTCATTTTTTTTCCCAAAAGAAGTTTTTTCACCCTTAACAAGCCAGTAATTCTAGAAAAAACCTGTAGCTTGTCAGTTTGACATGGTTTAATTTGCAACAAACGGTAAACAGAGAATAGAAAATGGAAACTCTATTAGAGACAGGCAGAGACAAACCATATTTTTTGTCAATAGAAAAATCTGCGTGGCAAAAAAATGAATCACATATATTTGCATTTGTCCCCATGACATAATGTTAATTACTTATGTGTGAAGCATTCCATTAGAAGGTATGCACCTAAAATAAATAAATGTTAGTTTAGTTAATTGCAGCCTAAATTCTAGTCAGTGACTGAGTATTCAGTACCCATTCATAGATGCTTCCAATTTACATCTTTCAGAAAACGTATTATGCTCCCATTTGCTTAAATGTCAAATAACAGAACGATCCTGATAAATACCATTTAAAACCAAGAAATACTCAGAAACACCCCCAAGTGTAGCTCTACAATTTTTTTGAATCAAAATGCCTAAGTCAATATGTACGAGGAAAGCTTCATCTCGTTTAAATTTCCGCTGAGGAGCTGGCCCTAAATTTTAATTACACGTGTTAGTGCTTCTTCTTCAGCACAGCATTTCTTGTAGCACCCAGTCCTTCCAATTACTCTGCATCAAATGATTTGCTAACCACAGCCAGCCATGAGGGAAGTTGTGTGCCCATATTCCCTCAAGCAAGAAGCTTGCTGGAGGAGGAGCATTCCTGTTTGTCCTAAATTCTTTTAACATTTCCATGTGTTTTTAACATTAGCTTTCTCTACTTGAGCTTGCTTTGACAAGCATATAATCTGGGTGAGAATGATGTGAATACAATACTTGAGGCCACTGAAAAGCCTGGAAAAAAGATCATACTACCAAAATTATTTCAGTAACAGAGCCACTGATCATGAATACAAATAAAATGTAACGGATCCCCTGGGCAATTGTACGCAGAAGTGTACATTTAAATATTTATCTATTCATATCCAAAGTATTAAGAGTAAAGATCCTGAGCTACAGTTGGACATGAGATAAAATCATGAAATGGATCCTTGGTCATTTCCAATGCTCAGCCTTACAAAGAACTTTGAGTGACATCTCATGATGATACTGAGGCCCCAGAGGGTTTTAAAGATGTGAGATAGACAAATGCAACAGTAAGATGTCCAAACAGGTAATGATGACACCTCTGCTGGGAACTTATTCAGAATCTTATCACACTACTGAGACATACCACAAAAATGCATCCAAGCTCTATGTTGTGTATATTCCTTGGGAATCTTGAATATGGGTTTTGTTTTTCCTTTTGCCTTTGCTTCCCCTGCATTTACCTTCACCAAGAGAGTTTTGTGACATCAAGCTGCTAACATGCAATGTGCTAGATGTAAACTGTACTGCCATTCATATTTCTCTTTCCCCCTCAGTGTAAATTTCACCTGGCAACTTTTCCACTGTTGGAAATAAACCATTTGTGGCAAACAGAAATGAAGTTAATTTGGAGTACATAACAGAGTCATTGTTATCCCAATTGTTCAAGTAAATTAACAAGTTTAAGGATGCTGTATCAGGTAGTGACTCAACACATGGTTAAGCTGGGTTTAAATAAGTGCTGTGCTAACTGTTTTCTAATTGGGGCCATTAAGAATAAATAAAACCAAAGGTAATAGGCAAGTGAAGACTACTAAGGGAAAGCAAGATGAGGACAAAAGGAACTTGTTAATAACATACTGAAAACTGAAGAAAAACACTTGTAGAATGGAAACAATAACTATTAAGTAGAAAACAAAGAAGCAAATATAAAATACTTCAGTCAGGTACAAAAAGAAGCAAGCTTAAAAACGGACAAAATGCAGAGCAGAATCAAAATCAAACCATACATTTGTAATTACTGACAGTTTTTATTTAATCCAGCCAATTATCTAAAATGTGATTCAAGCACACTTGACTTCAGTGAATTGCCTTCTATAACACTTTTATGTGTATCATTCTCAAAAGTCAAATGTGCACTGATTGCACTTCAGACAATCAGCTACATTTCTAGAAAATGTAGAGAGAGGAAAAAAGCCCCACACATTTAAACCATCCATTTAGCATCAAGTTACCTGGACTTTGGGTGTGTCTGCCCTGCTCACAGCTGGATGCACCAGGCTGGAGCTCAGGGCATCCACATGTGGCACAGGCCAGCCAGGGCTGCTGAGCTCAAGGCCATCTCCTCTGCTGGTGTCAGTCACTGTGAAGAGTTGGAAGCAAGAGCTGGCCCAAATTTTCCCTTAGGAGCTGCTTTTAAGCTACCCTGCCCCAGCAGTCTGTCTGTGATCCTGACCCAGGGCTGCCACCACACCTGGCTCCTCGCTAGAGAGGCCACAGCTGCCACCTGCCAGAGCCACACTTGGCTCCTGGCTCCCTGTCCCTTGCAGAGCGGCCACCCTTGCTGCACCCTGTCAGCAAGGAGGCATTTTGCATAAAAGCACTGTGTGTCATGCTGGTGGCCTGCAAAGTTTCCAGAGTGATGTTGGTCCATAGGTCCTGACTGCCATTAACCCTGGGCTCATCCTCTTCTGACCTTGCAGGCACAAACGATCACCCTGGTTACTGCCACAAGGGCAACAGCCAGAGTTACACTCATGAATTACTCTCCCTTTTTGGCCAGGTCACAAACTGGAGGCTTTGTGAGGTGAATACTCAATCTGACAAACTGTTGTTTTGATGCCAGTCTTAAAATGCCATCAAATCAAGGCATGAACACCCATCAGGGAGCTCCCTCCAGCCTGCTGCTTTGAGTGCTTGGGCAAAAGGCACTTTTCCTTTGCTGAGAGGGGAACAGAGCACATAACCATCAGGCTTGTGAGCTGGGACAGCATTTCCCAGAGCACAGCCAGCATGTCACACGGTTTAAACTGAGCATAGAAAAAAGTGCTTGTTATATCATGTGGATAAAAAACTGATGAAGTGTCAAAGCCATTGAGAACAGAAATCTGAGGATTAAACTGAGACACACTGGAGTACCTCTATTGTTACATCAGCAAGATTTCCTCCACCTTTAGGATTTTAGTGAGGAGGACCTGGAAGAGCTGCCCATTTCCCTAAAGGCCATGTTTCAGTCGTTGTTGCGAAGCTATCAATGCAAATAGGGCTGTGCTTTCATGCCAGCTGGTTTCGCCTCTGAAGGCGCTGCAGGTGGCGATGCTTTGTGTCCTTTGAAGAGGGAACAGACACTGGCAGGTGTCCTGTGGCTCCCACTCCCAGGAGGAGCACAAAACCAGCGACCAGCCCGCGCCTGTTTGCGCAGAGCGTTTGAGGAGCGGCTGCCAGCAGACACATTTTGATCAGACACATTTTGATCAGACACAATGAGGGAGCACTTCCTAAGGCATTTTTCTTTGGGGATCCATGAAGGAAATCGTCAAACACGGATGGATTTCCCACAAAGCCGCTTGTGCTTCTTTTCTCCCTCCCCCACAGCTGGTATTCCTACAGGAGAGCCCAGGGGTGGGAACGGAGCGTGCATGTAATCAGCTCTGTAGATAATCGATAGACGGACGGTATCAGGAAATTAAACTAATATTTCTAGCGAGGCAAATGACAACAGGAATTCAGCATTTGGGTTTGAGAGATTGATGTAAACTTCAATAAGGTAACAGGCAGGATTTTTCTTAGTGACTTTGCATCCTTCAAGTTTGAGGGCCTGATTCCAGAGATATTAAGGCATTTGTTTTTCAAAAAAACCCCCAGAAATCAAACTCCTGCAGATTGAATCCAAAAATATGATATTTCAGTATATTAATCTGAAAATAACATCCCAGGACTGCTGGGACTTTTCCCCATAAGTTTCACATTTTCACATGGGTGACCTATGGATGCTTGGATGTTTAGCCTTATAAGGCTATGCCACATTTTTCTTTCAAGTGACTTTACTTTCTCTTCTATTTCTGGGATAAAACATTCCATCATTTTTACTATTTTAGTTTAATTTAGGTCAGAAGCATCTTTCTGGCACCTAATTCTAATTTCAAAATGTCAATGATTTTTTCAGACAGATGGGAGTTTTTTTCCATACTGTGATCACCGTTTCTTGGGTGAAATTGTTAACAATATCATCTCTAACAATTAGGAGATTTATTTTTATGTCTCTCTGGCAGGAAAATCGAACTTCAGGTACTAAGATAGATGTCAAGATCAAGTGATTATGTTGAGGATTTAATTCACTTTCTCTAGGTCACTTTTTGAACACTGTGTGCAAAGTCTTGGTTTCAGAGTTACATTTTCTGAATTCTTACATTTTTGTTCCTGTGCTCAAGATGTATTTGAAATCATATCCTAGGACAAGCATTCTTCAGCCAAAAGCCCCTGTAAACCTAAATATATTACCAGGAAGGAGGAACAAATTTTCCTCCCCAGAATATAATTTTTTCATTAATAATTCTATATTGGGGAAGTTAGAATTCTTCTTTAATTCTAGTATTCACCAAATTATTTCTACTGAACCAAAAATGACAGCTATGGAAAACTTATAATAAAAGTCTGCTTCTGCGTGAATATTTTTCTCCCTGAAATGAAAACAATCTAATGTCAAACTTGGTGTCACAAGGTGAGCAGGGAGTGTGTATTTCTGGATTATTTGACTATCTTTCATGCAAGATATATGCTTAAATTCCACTAATTCACCCAGTGTTGTTTGTCACAGACCATGGTGACATGAAGTGCTATACAGACCTTGGACTTTTAAACAAGAATGTTTTGCTGGTCCAACCTAGAACAGTCCTAGCACTCAAGAAAAAAGGTAAAATAACTCACTTGATTTTGCAAGCCTGCAGCAGTGGAAAAAAATTCATCCTGAATCACAGGATGTTCAAGAGTGCCTGAAGCACACTAGGAGGCACAAACCCAATAAACCAATAATGTCTAAAACCAGAATGCTCGAAGCTGTGGAAGGAGGACAGGGAGATTTGCCTTGCCACCAGCTCCCAAAATGTGCTGTGGGTTCCAGCAGCCCAATTTACAACCCCCTTGGGAAGGATGAGAGAGACACAGAGCAGTTAGCAGGGCTGAGACCTGCTGGAGAGGACACGAGCTCCCACCTGAAAACCACATGCAAGTTCCTGCCAACTTTTATAAGTTTACTCTGGACAAGCAGAGAAGAATTTAGTGTTAACAGGTAGGAGTTTAATTCTAGCGTCCCCTTTCCTATTCCCTCTGCTCTAACAGAGGATGGTTACTTTTTCTCCTGCAAACACAGTAAGGAGCCTTTTATTTCCCCCTCTCCTGAGGGATGAGATATTATCCCCCTCCCAGCACTTAGTTGGCTGATAAAGCAGATGCTGTATAAAAGAATCAGCTGATGTGACACATTGAAAACAGGAGTCAAAGAAACACAGAGAGTATTTTTCAATAGTACCAGCTCAGGATAAATTTCATTTTCGCATGAGTTCCTCCCATTCAGAGCTGAAACTGAGAAAACAATCTGCCAGTGGAGAGGTCCCAGCTGTGTAAAGGTTCAGTAACAACTAGAAGTCATGACTGGCCATGCCTCTACAGATGTGTCTCTGGGGTTTGCAGGATAGCAATGAGATCAGAAAATTATAAAAAGGACCCACCAGAAACTGCTGCAGCCTGCAAATGCCTCAGGCATTTGTTGGGGACAGAGCAGCTCCTGTCACCCATGGCTTTTTGGTTGCAAATTTTCTCATGGCTGTCACCTGTGTGGTACAGGTTCTTTTATTTATGCATTCATTTGTGTTAAAACAGCAATAGCAGTGCAAAAAGTTTTACTAGTAATGCCAATAGAAATAACATTAAACACCCCAAAAGAAAACATTAAACAAGAACAGCCTTACCAGGTAATGTTCAAGCCAATTCACAAACCTTCTCTAATAGTGGAAAAGTGAAAGGTTTGTTGTGAAAAATCTTTCTACACTGTTGAAAATATCAATACCACATGCTGGGGTTGGAAGTCTCCAAGAAACAAATATTGATTTCCCTCTTTCCTGATGTACAAATGGCAGACAATGACTGAACGAACTCTGATTCTTTTAATTGTTTTAAGGTTGACAGATTCTGTTAGTATTGAATTTTTATTGTTTCATTGTTCTCCTGTTTTCTGCTGCCACCCCCACCCCCTCTGAAACCTTTTGGGGGGGGGTACTTGGCTTTTTTTCCTTTTTTGTGTTACAAAGACAAGCAAAGGAGTAGATGAAATTAATGTAGTGTTCCCTCTACTGCAGTTCACTGTCAGGTCTGATTCACCTAATTTTAGTATTACCATCAGGAACATTGTAGCAATTTCTTGGGAACACAAGGTACTGGTGATGATATAACATTCTTATTCAAAAAAACAACATACATTCCAGAAAATCATGCTATAAAATAAGTGTTTGCTGTATAATAGCAAACTGTGGACATTCCATTTAAGTTCAAATGCTACAAACAGAAATCCTGCTTCAGAATCTGTAATTTCACCAATTTTGCAAGAAACATGAATGGCAAAATTGAAAGAGGAATACACAGGCACATGTGTTTCTAATAATCCAAATGCTAAGCGAAATTTGGAGCAAAATGAAAAGGATTAGAGCAGAGTAATTTTTTTTCCTTTAATTTCATTTCATGGAATAAGCACTATTCTTCAATACTAGGTATATGTCATGTAAAGCTTAAAAAGTAGTTATTCATTGTCCTGAAGGTCACCCAGACACAGTAAGTTCATTTCATTTTCTTGGCAAGAGATCCAGGCTTGTTATGTACTCTATGAAACACGACAGCGAGGGACTGGCCCTCCAATCCATTTCAGGCAAATGTGATTTTTCCCTCTGGGGAAAGGGGAGAGAGAGGAGGTGGCTGAACCTGATCCTGCTCTACCTGTGCTCGGCCAGGGACAGCAGCTGGAGGGACAGCACTGCAGAAGTGTCCCCACGAGTAAGAAATGAGTCAGAGTGTGCCAGTGCCTGCGCCTGGCCATGCCAGCAGGTTGGGCAAGTGCCAGGCTGTCCCCAGGGGTTGTGCTGGCACCCACAGGCTGAAATCCCCTTCTCCCTCAAACACAAAAAGGGAAAGCATGATCCTGTGCTTTACTGTGATGCCAATAGCTTACAATATATATTAGGAATAAAATATTTTGTTATTTCATTTGAATGCCATAGTTACTTATTCTCCTTTCATGCAACGTCTTTGCTAATCTTATTTCTTTTCTTATGCCACTTTCATCCAAGTCAAATTACCCGTGATCCTTTTCATTTATCTGGACATGTCACCCTCTATTCTGCATGGATTTGAAAATGTATGTTGTCAGGGATTTTTTTTTTGGTCACAAATTTTTAATTACTGTCTACCTATCTTATTGCACACAACAGAATTAGATCCTTGGAAGCAGGAATGCAACTCCCATTTGGGAATTGCACATATGCAGACTGACAGGGTGAGACAGGCACAGTACAGGGGCTTTTAGCATCTTTTCTAGCACTTGTGCTTGTAATGGGATGCAGATGAAGCAGGCAGGTCCTTTCAGAACAGAAAATCTCCCAAAGCACCATGTTGAGATATGGGCAAAAGCAGCAATTAAATGGGGTGTCAAGCATGTGTGCTAAGGATAAACAAACAGGCAAAACTAATTAGTTAAAATTTGTCTGGGAATTGGTGAATAATAAGAGCTGTGAATTATGAGACAGCTGTTTTGTGTTGCCAAATTTTCTCCTGTCCTTTTGGCAGTGAAAATTTATGAAGACACTGAACTATAGTTTATAATTTATCCATTATGATGTTTCAGAATGGAAATACTAAAGAAATGTAAAAAACTTTTTACTGATGGTAAAGGGCAATCTTGTGTATATAAACATGGTTCTATAGACAATCTTTTTTATAATATTAATAATTATTTCTATAGTATAAATATAGTGATAGATTTGAGGTGTCAAGTGGCAGACAGTATGTTCAATACTGTTCCTGAAAGGATTGTTGTAACCTCTCCAGAGTCAATGAGCCTCTCATTGTTTATTACTCAAGCTGCTTGACCTGCCTGGTTCCATGCTGATGATCCTGCAGCACATGGGGTATCTTGCCTAAAACACAGACAACTGAGTTTTGAAACTTCTGGGTACTTAAAATTCAGTGTTGATATTTTGCCTAAGTGTATTTTGTACTAAAGGAAATTAAGAACATTTTAAATTATCAAATCAATTATAGAGGGATTTCATATTCAAGTGAAATTCAGTTTTGGTGTTCAACTTAAGGACACTTAGTAAGTAAACCAGTTAAGTTCATTGATAAATGAATTAGAAAAAAAACAGGACCAAGACAAAGTTTTTAATATTAATGCATGGCCTTGTATTAAATTCTGTGATATTTTACTTTTTTAAAAATTAAATGTTATGGACTCCCAGTGAAATCCTACTCTAAGTCTGATTTTTAAATGGGAAGAAAATGTTTTCTGGGAACAAGACCAGTGCCTATGGATTTATATTTTGGTAAAATTCTTCAAATTTGGCTGTCAAGTACTAGTTGGTTTTTTTTCAAGCCAGTAATTTTTTACTTCTTTTTCTCCCTTATTTTGAAAACCCTGGAACTTTAATGTCATTTTCATGGAAGCTCCTTGCAAAATCATTAGAATTGTGTGATCAATTTGCATGAATTGTTCTAATATGATGCATCAAATAGAAGTTAGGTTAAGAAATTGTGAAAACTTGCATGAATAATTGCAGTAATTTTTTCTTGGCAAAGTCTGGGAGAGCTGCCAAGAAAAATTTCTCTCCCTGACAAAAGTTCCTAAGCACTACATTTACAAAAAGTGTAAATATGTAAATATTACTGCCAGGAATAAGTCTTAAAAAGAACATGTTTATACTGTAAGAAAAGGTTATTATTGAAACTGATTTTGCTCCCCCAGCACTGTGATCACCAATAAATGCTAAGTTTACTGTAACATTTTAACAAGATGTGTATGTGTTCACTCAGAACCAGACTGGTTTTAGAAACATAGTGCAGGATGAGGAATGACCAACAAAAAGTATTGCTGACTGTCACCAACCTGGCCAAAATCCAACATATGACATTTCCACAAGAAGGAAAAGTACAAAGAAAAGTCTGCTATAATTAAGAGCAATGAGCAACCCATTTGAGAAAATCTTATTAGAATCTGGCTTGGCTAGAAACTGGTTCTCTCCTAAGCACTTATCATCCAAATGATCCTGGAATAAAAACTGTGCTAAGTGCAAACAAGGGGTGAAACTGGATAGAGAGGAATCTGATAGGTACAGGCTACATCAGGTCTGAGCTTTCATCCGTGTTTAAATTCAGATTTTCAGTTGCTAGTCCGAGTCCTTGCCTCCCGGTCACAATTTGCCTTGAGGAGGAGGATATCATGCACAGCAGGTTTGTAGAAATCAGTGAACGTACAACAATTTGCACAGCTAAGGACCTGCTCCTTTATCTTTCAAAAGCACCGACTGCAGAAACCTAATTTACTGCTCTTGATCATAGCCAGAAACATCTGGCTGCTGAAGCTGGAGTTTCCCAGGAGTATTCATGCCTCAGAAGGGAGCTGGGATTACAATTGAGATGTGGATACTATCTCTGGTATCACTCGGCAATTTCAGACAACTTACAGTGCATTACCACACTTTCCTGCAATTTGGTGCTGGGATGTCATAAATTACATTGACACACCATTAACATAGGTAAGTAGAGTAAATAATTGATCTCTCCAGAGAAACATTAGAACCCACTGTAATAACAGATCGGCAACAATCACTATTAGAAACATACAGACCTCAACAGTTTTTCTTTTTTCCTACCTTCAGCTAAGCCCAAATTGCTTTCCTTTTAGTGTCTTACTTTTGGGCTGCTATTCCTGCACTAATACCAGGATAGGCCTTTAAAGTGTGAAGTGAGAAAAAGAGATTACCAAAATTAGATTGTTAGATATATCCATATTATTAGAGATCTTCATGAAATGGCATGTGTGGGTTTTTTCAAAGAAAGGAAAAAAACTAGGGTATTAGTCTGTGCTAATAGCAAATTTTCTTAGTGAAAGGGCACAAATGAACCATTAAAGTGGACAGCAGAACAAGAGAGGGGGAGAACAGGAAAAAGGTAGAAGAGCAGGAGAAAATTAAAAAAAAAAAAGTGAGAAAATGTGAGAAGATGAGTGAGAAAGCAAGAAGAAGAAAGCAGGAAACAATTCACTTTGAACATGCAAATAAAAAGATGAGCACGAGAATTCTAGGCACAGATGGATTCCCATTTTGGAAATTCTGACAGGATTCACAGACTTATGAGAGGATGTTACTCTTCATCAGATGAATGATACTGATGTGACAAGCAATATATACAAAGGTTAGAAGTAATTCTATTAAAAGAAAGAAAGGAAGACTGGCCACTGAAAGCTGAAAGTACAGTTTGCATTTATGCTTTTCATTCCTTGTTAAAAATATGCTGGTGACATGCATGTTTAAAGAACAGAAATTCTTTTCAAAACTGGGTTATTAAACCTTCTCTTAGACTCAGCACAAGTGATGAAAGGTAGCCATGTGTTCAGATAGCTGAGGTATGAATCATTTTAGGGCTACTAAGTTGTCCCAGATATTCACAAACCATCTGTTAAGTGAAAGAACATTAGATGTACACCATATTAATAATTCTTACATTTAATAATTATATTCAGCATGACACATCATTGGGAACAGCAGAAAAGTACTTCTGGATACCCACAAAATCCTCTCACAAATTTAAAAATAGTAGGTGAGGGTATGTTTGAGTGGGCAGTGGTAAGTAAGAGCATCTTTGTACAGAAAGGGAACTGCTTTGAGAACATGCCTCTTCTATTTTCTCAAAAATACCAAACATTGATTTTTTTCTTCACTGCTGGTCACAAGACTCTCAGAAATTAAAGATGTAAATCAGAATGGATAAAACTCTAACATTTTCACAGGCTAAGTGTGATTTAATTCCTGGTTCATGTATGATATTCCATTATAAATTCTAGTGCATAAATTCTGGATCAGATATCCTCAGCCTTGACTTTGGCACAGCACTGAGTAAACAATACCCTCATGGCCCCAACACAGTCTCCCCCTGCCTTGACCAGGAGAAAGTGTGTTACCTTTATCCTCAATTTCCTGAAACACTTCAAAAGCAGTTTGTAGACTGTTTAGTTTATGAAGCAAAATGACCTGATCCTAGTGAGAATCACAAGCAGAAATTCTAATACATTTAAGCATTGCAGTCAGCATTGGAATTGTCAGTGTGTTTGAGTTATGTATTTGACTTTCCTAGGCAGAACCTAAGCTGTGACTTGCTAAACTGACCGTTCAGTTCATATTTACCCAACACTAACCATCATCACCTCTCTATTTTCTTGCTTCTATGTTGCAATACATTTTTTTCTTATATTTCTGGGAAACTTGAAAAGCCTTTAGGGAAGCCAAAGATGTTTTACAATAAAAGGAGCTCTTGATTTGTATCAGTCCAGTAGTTACTATATTGTACTTGTGTGCTGAGGTGTAGAGTATAAAACCTTAGCAACCTAATATTTTTCCTTTCTATGACAAAATAAACTAGTTGACTCTCAAAATTATTTCTTCTGAACTTTGGAAAACTCAGAATATCTAAAGATGAAGTGAACTTTTTACCCCAGACTTAGCTAAACAGGCAGTTTTAATTCTTCTCTCCCATTCCCCTCTCTTCTCAAAAGTACAAACAGAAGGCTCAGGAATAAATATTAGAAAATGGAAACTTTCAGCCATAAATCACTCTTCATATCTTGCTGAGGTCAGGGCTAAGGCACTCATTCCTGAAAAATGTTTGCAGTCCCTTGTGACCTCCTGAAGCCAGTGGATCTCAACTACTTCATGCCAGTGAAGATTTGCGACTTTACAAATTCCCTTCTCAGTTCTTTATTCGCCCACTCCATCCCCAAAGCCGCCTCCCTGAGGAGTCCCACTGCCGAAGAGCCTGAGTTCACAGACAGAGAGAGCTATCCTCACAGGAAGCACTCCTTTATTAGGGATGAAGTCATTCTAATGCATTATGGTATGGGAATAATGTGGCCAGGAGGAAAGCAAGACAGGGATGAGGGAAGGCTGCACATGGTTCTGGCCACTGTTCTGTGCTTGGGGAGCTGAAGGGTGGAAACAACATCCCATCCTGCCCTTGCTGGGTTGTGTTTTTCAGTGCAAGAGAAATTAGTGTTTCAGTCCCCCCCCGCCTCTTGATTTAAACTGCAAGCTAAAATCTCACGAGATCAAAAATTATATAGGCAAGAGCAAAGGACTTGTCTCATTCTGTGTGTTTTGTGGAAATTAAATCAGGCAAAGCGCAGTAAAAACAAAATGCAGTCTGACTTTCCTCCTAACACAGGAAAGACTTTGGTTTAATTCTGTTCAGGTGTCAAAGCTCAAGTTTTTGCTTACTTTTGTCCCTTTTATAGTTGTTGTACACAAAAGCGAGGTGTTATTCTTATGAACTCACATAATTCACCAGAATGGTGCTATAAATACTTCCAAAGTGTTATTATTTAGTACCAGAATAATGCAACATTCATTATACTAAATTTAGAATTTATGCTTTTAATTTATTAATTTGTATCTTTTAGAGAGGAAGAGGTGCTTGGAAATAAGTATTTTGATAATTAAAAGTGCTACAAACCCAAGAAAATAAGGAAAATAACTGACCAGTGCTTTGTTGAGCGAAAGATGAAGAAAATCATACACAAGAAGAAAAGTTGCATTTCTGTGAAATGTACTCTTCTAACACAACATTTCCACTGACTTTGATGGCAATATTTATCTGAAAGGAATATTTTTGGATACTAACTGGTGATAAGTGCTGAGATACAACTTGCTTGGCTTGGGCTTCTAACATGAAAGGTGTATATCACGAACATGGTTAAAATGCACACAGATGTGCAGAGTGTGTGGAGCACACTGATGCCTCCCAGTTTGATGCTCTCTCTGTTCAGTAGGTGGTGTAACTGTCTCCTGGATTTTTTTTTTCCCTACTCCATGATACTTGAATTGCCCTTCCTAGTGGCACTGTCTCCCAGGAGGAATGGAGAATAATTCCTTAGAGCCATGCACTATGACTAAAAAGCTAGCTTATTCCTCGAAAATGAAATTTCAATCTCTTGAGTCCAGAAAGAGCAAATTTGGTTCCCTTTCTATCTAAAAGCACAAAGATATTGCTTAAAGCCACCTCACACCTCTCTGCTTTGGAATCCAGGCATGAAAATCTGGCAGCTAGAAGGCTTTCAGACTCTCTAAATTTTGCTTCTCATTAGATATTACATACTTACTGGAGAAATATGCTGTACATAGGCATTAAATATCCCATCGTGTCCTACACAAATTGGTGTTAATATTTCCTAATCCTAGACCTGCAGCTGGAAGGAACTCTTACAATATCACAGCCCATATTGTTAAATACTTTCTCATTTAGCTTATAGAACGTAGGTTTAATGAGAATTTGAACTGTGATCTTTTAATGTGATCACTTAGTTCATTAAAACACAGTTTCACCTACACAAATCTCTTGCTCGTGAAGTTCACTGCAATGAATCAGAGCCCAGCACACATGAGTAACTGCAAAGTGAGACTGAGCCTTCCTGTAGCTCTCTGCTGCAGTCCCCCATTGGTTTCTCACAGTGAGCGCTTTCCAGAGACTGCTGTTCTGAAATAATAATGAGAAAACCCATTAAAAAAGATCCATTTTTATTTTTAAAGAATGGAACATAAAGTGATTCATTGCACTATGGCATGTGAAGTCTGTCATCCTGCTTTCAAGCCCTTGTTCATCCAACCGTGCAAACAACTAACAAAAACCACTGTTTTTGGTTGAAGTATGACTTCCTAAGATTTTCCTATTGCCTAAAAGAGGATAGAAAGTAAAAAGATGGGAAAGCAGACATCAAAAGATAAAAAGAAAACTTATTGAAATAGAACTGGATCCTTCTATGACCTTCCAGGAACAGACCGTGGTTTACACAATGGTTGAGTATTTGAAAACAAATAGTTTTACTGTTCTGCAAGAATTTCCATACTGGCTTTTCCTTTTTATTTTTTTGTTGTTTTTCAGTAGTCTCTCTGAATTTCTTGTTGGCCCATTAATTCAGCCACTTGTTAAATGGAGGACAAGCATCCTGAGAATGTAATGGGGGCAGGACAAATTTGTTTATCATTCATATGGACAAATCACCCTGACATTGAAAAGATTCAGAGCTTTTTCCTCCAATCTTTGTAACCTTTGCTGTCAGGGTCTGTTGCCTGCTTCATCACCCCAGTGGTGCTGGGAAAAACCTGGCAGCAAAAAACTGCTAAATTCCTTATTCCTGGTCCTCCATTTCTGCCAGGAGTGTACCAGGCCTGACAGCCTGGAAGGGACCCATGGGATCTCCCAGACACACAAAGCTGAACATTCTCCCGCACGCTTGGATGACAAAGCCTAGAAGAAAACAGGCTACAATCCAGAAGATCCCAGGTTTAATGCCTGCTGCTTCACTGATTCACTTGTATTACATCACCTCAACTCCCATCAAGTTGCCATGACCTGACTAACAACTACCTAGATACTTTCTAATTTTGTGGAAGAGTGTTTTCTTACACTAACAGGAAATTCATAGATTTTAAAAAACAATTTTCTTACCAATGAAAATTAGTATTTCTTCCCTTTCAAAACAATAATTTTGACTAAAAATAAATATAAAAATTAGTGAGAGTGCTCCTTCATTTCTGGTAAGAGCCAGACAATTTTAGCAGCAAACTACAGATATTTGAAAGAAAAATATGTATGCACATATGCACAAAATGCATAGAAGTACAGAAAGATGGTTATTTCTTTAATAAGGTTGCTTTGCCCTTCACATAAAAGCTAAATCTAACTCCATTTTGCACTTAGAACTCATGCTTCTTTCCCTGACTGTACAGCTCCTACCAAAGGCCTAAAGTGCCCAGGGGTAGAGAATGCAGTGAAGAGACCCTGCCCAGGATAAACACAGCCCATCATATATGGCTGTCCAATTTATCACCCAGACAGCACCAAGCAGGGAGGGTTCATAAATTATATTAACCTAATTTAAATCCCTCTATCCCAAAATAATTGAACAAGAGAGCTGCTGTTTACAAATATGTGATCCAGCCATGAAAGCCATTCTGATGTTTTATAGAAGCTGGGTTGTGCCCCCCAACATGCAGATGAGGCACCACTCTGGGTGATTGAATATGACAGAATCCTTCCTGGAGAAGTATCAGTTTATATAAGCTCTTCAAGAAAGTGTTGAATATATTTACCTGGACAGTGTCAGGTTGTGCTGCACCATCATTATAAAATTGACAAGGGAAGTGCTAGAGGTAAACAGCAGATGATGGAAAAGGGCAGGGAAAACCAGCAGCCAACAAGACATAAGGAAAAAAAAACGGAAAGGATGTTGATGGAGAGTCTTTTGTATGCTAAATCACTTCAATGGACACAGCCAGGGAAAAAAGAAATTATTTTTTAACATAGGATTGTTAAACCTATTCCCCTAAGTCACAGTGCACTGAAAGAAACATTTTAAAATCTGATAATCAGAGGTAGAAAGAATGCAGTAACAGAAGAAACTATGTCCCAGAAAAATGACTTTTACAAAGAGAGCCAGGATCCTGATCTACCCTGCAAATAGAAGTTTCTGATTAAACTGAGCTGGGAGCCTCTGGGAAAAATAAAGAAAAAACTAAATTTTTCAAAATAGCTTAAATGACAATAAATTTTAAAAACCATTTATCCTGAAATAAATGACTAATTTATTCCCAGAATTCTTCATCATTTCTGAATAATATACGTGATGAAGTGTGAGAATGATGCTTGATTAAATGAGGTCCCTGGAGTGCATTAGAGGAGATGTAGTCTGGAAAACAGCATCTGCTGTCTCTTTCTTTCCTTCTCTCAATGCTGTGTTGTTTCCACGTATTACAGCATATTACCCTCTTTCATTTTTAACAGAATAGGACAATATTTATTCAGATTTTTTGTGGTGACCATACAATGGGTCTTTCAGTGTGAAGGGCTGAAAAATATTGCTGAATACTTATTTTATTTTTCCTGCCAGGAATAGTAATTACCTTCTCTTAGTCACTCACAGGTCATACAAATCTAAGTCATTATCTGATATAATAAGGCCAGTAAATTTAATTCAACTGGCTTTTTCCAATACTATTTTTTGGTCATATTTCTGTTCTTACCAATGCAGCCAATGTTGATGATCATGGCTGTGATACAGCACTAATGAGAGCTAAAGAGATCTGTCAATGATCAACAGCTGGGTACAGCAGCACTGCTGTCCTTTGCCATTGCCACCAGTTTGGTGATGATGAAAGGCCTGGGCACTGCCCAGTGCAGCTGTGCTGGACACATCCAGCCTCTCCCAGCTCCAGGAGCTGAGCACAAGCAGAGAGAGCTCATCTGCAAGGCTGCTCAAAGGCCAGGTTATTGGAGCTCAGGTGTAAACACTCACTGTGAATTTTGAAACCTTTGTACAGATCACAGCTGTCCTTTAAGATGCCAAATTCTGGCACCAGCCTGCAGCAGCATCACAGCCCACATCTGAGCAGGATTTTCATCCCACTTTCTCTTGCTGTACTCAGACCATCTGCCTACCAGCCACAGTGATATGGGAACACTCAGTACCTGCCATACCAGTAACTTGGGGGGAAAATTCTATTGTAACAGTGTACTTATTCAGCATCAGAAATAAATGCCAGAACATGACTGGTGTGTAGGTGGCCAGATGCTTGTCCACAAATATCTTCAGACTAATAATGGCTCCAGTGGGTGGATTTGATTTGTTGTTATTTTTTTCTAGTTGAAAGCTGTGCTGCTCAAACATTTTCCGGTATGCTCTGCTTCTTCATTAACACACATTCCTTCCCCACCATGTGCTACATTTGATTAGAAAGACAACCATTTTTACAAGATGATATTATGTCAATATTAACTAGTGACAGAGATAATATCAAAGATAAAACTGCCATCAAGTTATTAAGAGACTGTAATTTGCTTGAACATTTTCATGAAATTATAAAATTGGGTATCATATCTATATCTGATTATGAGCGGCAACATATCTCTGAATTAATAATTACAATCTTGTTTTTACTTGTTGACAGTCTATGACTAATTGCTGTCTGAAGAGAATTTAAACAGATCAATTTAAAAATCAGCCATCTAAAAGAAAGGTAACACACTTAACACGTATTCAGATGGGACTGCAAAGTTCCTGTATTCTATTTGGATATCTCTATTACATGGCAGATCCTTAGTAGGGAAAAAAACCCCAAAGTGCATTAAATAAAAGTAATAAATTTAATAACTTAAAATGTGTGACTTAGTTGTTCCTGGATGCTCAGATTGGAAAGTTTCCTTAACAGTTTCTTAGAACTTTGGATGACTCTGATCTGGTCTCGTCTCTTTTGGAGCTGGAATGCATTGGGCATTCTCTTAGGGTGTATGTTCCAGTTCTGTTTCAGCTGAAAAGAACCCGGGTCACACTCAGTGTTCCATAATGTGGACCTGGGAACAGTAAGTGTGGGTGATGCAGAGGTTTGCTCCAAAAGCTGGACCATCATCTGTTAAGTCAAAAATGACATTTCCTTGTGGTGTTGCACGGGGCTTAGAAGCTGCAATACTGAAACCTGGCTGGTTACCTGGGTAAACAGCAATGACACAATCTTCCCTTAAACCTCTTATCATTCAGCTTTCAGAAGTAATAGCTCCATTTAAAGAATAAGGATCTTGATCACATCAGAAGGCTGTTACTTCTAATTTGGAATATAATTTAAACTGAGTCTGAGTTCTTTCTCAAGCAGGTAGGATCACTGTAAAGTGAACTTTCTGAAAGTCCCAAATATCATGTGAAACATGGCTACATCATTTTTCTTCCTATCAACTTGTTTATCTTCATTAAAATTCTTTTAGATATAATACTTAAGCTGTAGCTAGTAGCTGAGATACAGTAGGCAAGCATACCATCCACTTTAGAGAAATGTAGTTCTGCCTGAAAAGCATTATGAGATTCCCTGTTTGATAACATACATTACTGGGTGAGAAAACTGTTCCTTTGTGTTTATCCAATGTTGCAGGCTCTGTTCAAAAGCTGAGGAAAACCCTAATTCTCAGTTACTGTTACACTGCTGCTTGTGGTTGCAAAGACTCATACAAAAGGGATCTAACACAGAACCAATAAACACAGATATATGCAAAAGCAGCACAGTGAAATAGTTATTTCCCCATTATTCTTCATTTTGATTAAAAATTCTAGAGCCTAAGATTTGAGGAGATGCCCAGCAATATTCTGGTCTGCATTCTGAAGAGCACTGCCAGAAGGTCAGGGCAGGTGAGCCTTGCCTGCCTGGGCAGTGCTGAGACACCCCTGGACCCAAGTATCAGCTCCCAGCTATGAGAGAGACAAGGACCAAGCCCAGCAAAGGGCGGCAAAGATGCTCAAGGGATGGAAACATCTGACCAAGAAGAAAAGCCTGAGAAAGCCAGGACTCATCAGACTTGAGAAGAAAAGGTTTGGGGCAATCTCAGTGTGCCTAAATAACAGGAAAAGGAGACCAAAATGAAGCATTTCAAATTCCATTAAAAAAATGGGATTTTTTTGACTTTGCGATCAAATAATAGCACAACTTGCCCAGAAATACTGGGGTCCCCATCCTTGGAGATACTCAAAACCCATCTGGACACAGTCCTGAGCTACACCTGCTTAGAGTAGGGGGACTAGACCATGTCCAAAGACCCCTGCCAACATCAACAACCCATAAAAGTTAGCACTAGAGACTGACCCTGAATTTCCTGCTTGCAACATCTCGGCAATTCGACAAGGCCCTTATATTCTAACACTTTCAATCATAATATCAGATTCATTTCTCTGGTATCAATGAGGTTTAGTAGCAGATTGATTTTAAACATTTTGCTAGGAAACATTAAATATATTTAAATAACTGTCTAATCTCTTCAAATTAACAAAAAGGACCTAATATCAAGAGAGATTGGAAAGGATTTAGTAAATTAGTGTATGAAGTGACAGGTTAATTGCTCTGTGGATCATTAAGCAACACATTTATTTAGCAACCAATAATTTAACCAATGAATTCAGCCTGTTAACAAGGGAAAAATATTTTTTGAGGCATTTGCTCATATTTTGATGAATAAATTTATTTAGTGGACTTTTCCACCAGCAGTTTGTTTTCAGCTCTCATTCAATATTTATTACTCACAACTCAAGCAAGTGACGAGTCCCTGTAAATGCATTTTAACTATCTGTTTCTTCAGATGACTGCAACCTCAGCTGTTTTCTCTTGTGGGAAGGTGGGGGAGTTTTTTGGGTTTTGTTTGTTTTTCCCCACCTCTCTGTAGGTAGGTCAAAGAGCTATGAAGATGAAGTATATATCAATATGCAGCTGAAGAACTATCTCAAAAATAATTCTGAAGAACAGTGCTAGTCATTCTCCCCTAATAAAAAAGGATTCTTCAAAACACTGAACTGAAAAGGGCTGCAAACCTGGGAACCCCCAGGGCTTCTGCCTGAGGGGGGCTTCATAATGTAACATTCAACCCCCAATATTAGTCACATTTTAAAAATGTATTTATCTGATTCCATGCATATTTAATGCACACGAAAGTAATGGAGATAAATGTGTGCCATTATTAGCAGACACTATTTCAGCTCATTTACTCCCTTTCCCACCACTTCTACTGAAAGCACAAGAAAATAGAAATGAGCATTCAATCTTCAGGAGAGGAAAAAGGGTAGAGACATGTATGGGCAAAATTCAATCTTAGGCAGGCAGACCTTCCAGAAGGGCTCTGATTAACCTGGCAGAGAAACTCCACCACCACCAAGTACCCTGCAGACAACCTGCAGATCCTCTTCCAGCTCTTGTGCGATACAAGGGCTTCTCTTGGGGGCCAAGGAACACAAGCAAAAAAATCATTGTTATGCTGGGATAGCATTCATTTCAGATGTCAAAGCAGGCAACCAAAGACCTCTTATCCTCTCTTCCCAAGGCACTGTGATAAATCTTAGTGGATTTCTTAGCACACACAGAGACCAAGCATGCGGTAGCTTTTAAAGGAAAGAATAGGAAAATTCCTGGTGCTTTAATAGTAAAATTCCTGGTGCTTTAATATCATTGGCAAAGCTCAAGATGTTACATATTCCACTGAGAGGTGTTGGGCTTTTTTAGACATTACAGCTCTTAACAAAACTTGTGGAAATCCATTTGGCTCCCCACATATACATAATTCCCACAATTTCAATAAATATTGATCTTTGTTTGGGTATCTATTGAGATTAATTGAGTCAAGAACTAAGTATTGACCAAAACAAAGATGAGGTCAATACTTGCATTGAAGGAAAATATGCATTCATCTTTGCTGAAAACATGAAGCCCAGAGGCCAAATATTTGCCCTAAATTATTTATGCTTTATGACTCCTGGAGATTCCACTGGTGAAGATGAGCATTAAAAAAACTTCAGAACTCACATAGGTTATATAATTAGTTAATTGCCCACCCTAGTGTAACACATGATCTCAGTGTTAATCTTGAAAGTGCTACAAATGAGGAGGTCTAGTTCAGGAATAAAATAAAGACCTGCTCCCTCCTGATGTGCAGATTCTCTTTCAGTGAAACAGGTTGTTGAAGAGATGACCTAATATTAAGTTTCCAACAGGTAAATTGTGTAAAATGGATTGGATGACCTATAGACATCCCTTCCAAACTATATTATTCTACAAGTGCTTAAAGGATGGCATAACCAAAATCCTATATAGTTCAGTGTCCAATAGCTGAGTAAAGACTCATTCAAAGACTCCATAACAAGAATTAATTTAAATCAGAACAAAATGCAATAGATTTTTTTCCCTTTTGCAGATTCTTCCTGTATTGAAAAGCTTTCTTAGTCAGGAACAGAAGTCTAATTTGGTGTAGAATAAACACAATACTTTCTGATATTTGAGTCACAAAATAGTCTGAGAAAGATCATTGAGTCCAACTCAAGCTGTTATTTTCCTTGCTATTTCATCTGACCTAAATATGTAGTCTACAATGACAAAGCCATTATAAGTGAGCAATAGGTGGCATTTTTATCACATCTGATATGAAACATTTTATCATCATCTGTTCTAGGTACTATATATACTAAATACACATTAATTTAGTATATTGCACTGCAAAAACTCATGTGGTGTGTTTAAAAGGCAACCTTTAACATATCAATATGCCTAAAATACATTTCCCAGGGAGATAATCTTGGCTGAAAAGAAGCAGACACTGCATAGTAGGGGAAAACAAGCTAGAGTTTGTCAGAATCTTTTTAATTTTATTCATTAGAAATCAAAGTGTTCATACACTATTAGACTGCTGAAGCAGTGGAAAAAACATGTAGCTTTTAATGAAAATGCTAATAAAATAGGAAAAACATAATTTATACAGAATGGCAAAGATTAAACCCCTGGCTTTTCAGACATGATTTGATTGTGGTCATAGTATGAACATATGGATTTCTCATGCAAAGGATTCAATTTCAGATAACAGACTTTATCTTTTATTTTCATCTTTGTGCAATGAAGAAACATGTCAGCTTCTTTGTTTTAATATTTACATTTTGGTCAAGGGAAGTGGTCATACTGTCCTGGACAAAGCCCACTACAGCATATTCCCCTGCTTCTCAGGGGAAAAAGCCCACCAAGAAAAAGGCATCTAAACCTCACACTCTGTTTACAGAAATCTCATCTTGTAAGCTTTTTTCCCCTCTTTGTTTCACTAAAAAGTCCCTTACATATTTCATCTGGATTATGGTTAGCACTTCATCTCTGTCATTTTTGTGGGGGGAAGAGGAAAAGGACTGCAGACATTGACATTTTAATTTCTATCTGTCAAGAATGAAATCTTTGAATGAGCACACACTCTAACAGGACTGGGAGAACGTGGCTGAGATCTTCACACCAGAGTAAAGTAAGAAAATAGGAACTGGAAAATGTCTTAAGTGATCCACACTGAGAAAACTATTTTAATCTGTTTAGCTGAACATCTTATTTTTGCCTAAAATTAGTACATTCAAAAGAGAATGAGAACAAAATTAATTACTGTGTTACTTAAAACTGATCATAGCAGAATCAGGGCAGGTTCTCAATATCAGATCATTTTTTTTCCTCCATAGATCTCTAATAACTCTCCTCCAAAGTACTTTAAAAATGTTTTTATTCACAAGGTCAAGCTATAAGTCAAGGTGAGACATCTTGCTGTTTTTACCTGGAGTGAGAAGGTATATTTAGACTGTAATTCAGGTATTCAGAACCTCTTATGACTGTGGAAAAAGAATGAGGATATTAACATCCATATGCCAGTAGCATCTTTTATCAACACCTGTCTCTCTTTGGGGATTTGTTGAACTCTTAATAAAACTTATTTCTTATTTGAATTATTTTTTTTACAATAAAAGCAGGATAAAAATAAAACCATGATTTCTTTATTTCATAAAAACTGGAGAGAGTAGAAAAACTGCCATTGGTCCTTTTAGAAACTGATTGGGTAAAACATGGAGAAAAAAAGTGGTGACAGGCATTTGCAGAAGTGCTAAGAAAATAGCTAGGGAATTTCAGTGCTGAAATTAATCAAGAAAGTGCACTATAACACAGTAATCAGACTTCTTAAAAGCCTAACTATTCAGATTACTTAGTCCATTAAAAAATGCTAAAAAACCTCTAGATTTTCAGATTTGCTGGATAGTAGTCCAAATTACACCTATCATTGTGATTAAGTAGGATGATTTAAAAATCAAAAAAAACGATTGCCCTGTCTCATGAAAGTAATACTTGTGAGCCAATAATTAGCTCCAAATAGTCTGGCTCTATGTTTGACATGGTTCCATCACAGCTCCTGAACAGGTGGAACCAGTAAAAAATCCTGTGCATACAGACACTAGGCTAAGATGTGATTACTACATTTCATGAACAAGAAAACATATAATTTTAAAATAATTAGGATTACCAGTGTCAGCAATGAGTTGATGAGAAATGCCTTATGGCAGGGATAATCAGGAAAGTCCCATTTTGATACATCTGTTGCTTATATATCACTTTAGCAAATGCTTTAGAGAAAACTTGGCACAGGGAAGAAATCCTTAAACCTAGTAATAGTCAATCTAGCATGTTTTGATTACTCACAATCTGTAACAAGTACTAGGAACAATAAAACTTCATTGTAAATGCTGTGAAAACAACACTTTCCTCAGCTTAAGTCTGAAGATTTCTGGAAGTACAATAGTCAGTGCATCTTAAAGAGAAGTTGCTGCAATTTTGATTCTTTATGGATAAGAAAGAAGTGCTCAAGTCAGTTATTTCTGGAGGTGTTAGTAATGACATAAGGCAGCAATATAATCACAAATACACTGCTGTATATTCTTGCATAAAAATTATGCTATTTATTCTACATTTATAAATCAAGTGCAGTCTGCCTGTGATCTATTTCAACACTGGGAAATAGAGGAGATTTTATATTTGCTAAACTTTTCCAATTAACTATTTGGATATAACCAGGTTGAAAATTCAGTGATTTGGTGGTTGCTTATTGATGAAGACATGAACAGACAGACAATCACTCATTCCTCCAAAATGAAAGGCTTCCAAATCTTTGGCTAAATTGCATTTCTTTATGCAATTACCAGGGGAGAGAGAGGAGTTACGGCCATGGCTCCAGCTCTGTAATCATAAAGTCAATTTTAACTGAATGAGTGTGGAAGTGAACAGTCCAGGACTCTTGCTGTCACTGGCAGAAGTGCCAAAATAAGACTCCCTCCACCGAGGGCCACCAGGCTTCAGCACTTTATTTCTCTACACTGGCAGAGAAATTGGCAGAGCTTCACTGACCTCTGTTTGCAGAGAAATGTAATTTCAACACAGTGAAGGGAAAAGTGCCTAAAACTCTTCTGTGAAGCAGCTTTAAAGAAAAGAACTATAGTTATTTGAAGAATATTAACAAGTCCCAATATTTTTCCAAATTAAACAGAGCCTTTAAGACTCTGCGACTTTTTAAAGACACAGAAAATCCTGCATCCAACAAAAGTGAGTAAACCATATACTGTATTAAAGGGTGTAAGATCTTCAAATCAAGATAAACTAATAATCACTCCTGTTTCATTTAGTGCTTGATATTTACTCCAGTAACATTGATTAGGATGGTAACTTCCCTAGGACACCACTATGTGCTTAGTCAGCTAATCCATTGTGTATCCCTTGTAGGTAATTGCTACAAGGTGTCCAAAAGCCACAGATTTTTGATATTTCTGCAAGCAGCTGCACAGTTTGGCAGGAGATGTACGCAGTGGCTTGCAAACAAATTTACAAATAAAGCTTCATAAAGCAATTAACATTCCTCAATTAGGTCTCTGCCAACCCCAGCATCTCAAATCAAAACTGTGTCTCAGGGTAGGAAATCAAGCCTGAAGTGACAGAAGTATGTGGACTGAAGGTAACTTAGTAGCAGCTTACCTTCTCTACAGTCTTAGAGAGGGAGATGATGAATAATCGAGATCAAAAACTGAATTTAGCTGTTCTGAGTAGCCTTGCATGCTCTCTAGGGCAGGGTAGACTTCCAAATATCTCACTTTAGTGCGTCTCACCATTTCACTTCCAGAAGCAGGGTGATAGCAGTCAAATATTTAGTCATGTTCTCTGGATTCACGCAATATCTTTACACTTAGTAGAGCTTTATCATGTATATTGTTCTAAAATCTCAAAAATGACCAAGGTAAAGTCACATGGACAAACTGATCACTCCATACATCTCAAAGGAGATAAGCCACATATTCCCCCCATTGGTACTCAAGTGATTCAAAATCCACCTTTTATACAAAATAACACATGCAACTCAGTCCCTATGAACACCAGTAATATACACCTAAATTAAAAGGGTAACCATACAAAAAAAGACTGCCAGGGTAGAGTTTCAGCATTCCTCACAAAGAAGAACTTTTTCTTAGGTTAAGAGTATTCATGGAGCTGCTGTGTTAAAGTTTATGGAATTACACCAGAAATTAATTTGAGCTTCATTGCTTGGAGTGTAAACAACAGCATTATTATTTAGTTCAGACCTTTCTGGTCTTAATGAACTGATCAGATTATTCCATTCAGAGGTTTCACAATGATGAGGATCATTATGTGTTGTCAAAAGATTCAGCACATAACATTCATAACACCAAAGCTTTGCAGCAGCATAGCATTGTAATGTTAAAGGTTGATAAATTAAGCAGCCTTGAAATTCTAATTAAGTTTGTCAAGCTGAATTGTCAGGTATTTTGCCTTAGCTAATGGCTTGGACAACCAACAGTCATTCACAACCAAGGCCATGGTTATCTTATTTAGGTAACTGAATAAGTGTTCACAAAGGTGTCAAGCAGTAAAAAGCTGTTACGGTTTGAAGCAGGCTGCTCCAGATTACAGAATACTTCTAAAAGAAAGTTTCTTCCATCTACTTATAAAGAGACAGAGATAGCAAAGTTGAAAAGTATTTTGTATGATTAGGACAAAGGTGAATTTAATTCATTCTTGATCTAAGTGTGATTCACATTGTTTATTTTCTCCTGCTTTCAGATACTGAACCCAGACCTGAAAACTCCACTACAGATTTATCATACCTGGTAAACATTTAGCATCCCCACACATCATCTACATTTCCCATTTTTCATGCAAAGCCAATCATCCTTCCTGTCTGCTTTTAATGCTTCCCCTTAATTTTAATTTTCATCCTCCTCTTTTGAAAAGGTATTTGCAGTTCACAATTCCCACTTCCATACACAACAGAAGTAATTAAAAGACTAAAGATACAGAAAGAGCTATAACAGCATGGCTGCTCTCTGGCCTCCTTAGAAAAGGCCTAAACCACCTCCCAGCCCTGCTAAGCCCCCTCCAAGACACCCAGTCTGGTTTTATCAAGAACAGTTAAGAGACTGATAACTCATCTTTAACCCTCACTGTTAATGAAGCTGAAGAGAGTCTTAATATTCATAATTATTTATCTGTGCACCATCACAGTTTTAAGCCTTATAAGCCTCTCTCAGTGCATTTAATGATATTACTAGCAGTTTGAAACAGGTACTATTGTAACTCATATTCATAGATGCTGAAAGCTGTTATACCATTCTAAGTGACAATCCTTTGAAGAACCCTTCTACAAAAATCTAAGTAACATTTTTTAAGGCATCCACAAAACGAGGAAAAGTACTGCAGCATTCATGACAAGTTTGGGGATTTTTTTTTCTCCTATATATATGACTTTTCCCTGTAGCAATTGTGACAAGAATTCAGTTGTGGAACAGTGTAAATCATCAATTGCCAGACTAACCTGAGCTCTTTAATTACACACATCCACCACCACACACTTAGAGGTGCAAGGAAGGACTTCCTTCTGCTACAGTAATTTCATTTTAACTTGTACTCTGAAACCAATAAAACCAAAAAATTGTTCTGTTTGTATTTTTGGTGGATTGACAGTGTGCACACAAGGTACAGAAGGACTTTTCCATGCAAGTTCTGCGATTATTATTCTGTCTCACATTTCAGCAGTTGAAATGAACTCCCTCCTTCCTTATTGCTCCATTACAACCTTATACTGCATTTTGACAGCCCACGACATCAACAAGTACGTAAATACTCGTGTTCATCACGTGATTAAAAACAGATGGGAATTTTCTTTCAAAGTTTTTCACTGTAGATTTCCAAACTCCATGGGCAGGTCTGACTTTCCTCCTTGTATTGTTGTACCCTGCCTTAAAGGTAACACAATATGTGCTTTGGAACTGGGGTGTGTTGAGTCTCTGATGCATTTTCTGGGCACTCCAGGACTGTTTAGTCAGCGCAGTGACTCAAGGAACCATGGCAATTTTGTAACAGATGTGGTCTGCAAGTGTATTAATATTCAGATGAATGAACAGGAGTCCCTTCTTTCCAGTGTTCCTCAAGGGCAGTTTTTCTGTAAGATGGTGTGGAGACTCTCTCTGGCTCTAAACTACAACCAAGCTTTTCAAAAGCTTTTCCTGAACTAGACAAGCACTGGGACTTGACAATCTAGAATGGAACAGAACACATCCTTTGGAAAATAATTTCTTTCCCCTCAGCAGACACATAAATGTTTTTCAAAAGAAAAATACCACAAAGCAATTCACTAAGACACAAAATTCCTGCAATGCAGTCTAGTTCATGGACTCGTTCATGGGATTTGAGAATAATTAAAAAACATCATTGCCAGTGACAATTATTTTCAACTTTATTAAATCTTATGATGAACCCATCCCTATCATAGGAGTGCTGGGAGGAATCGCTCAGTGCAATACCTTCAAGCTCTCATCTCAGGAGCACTGCAGACTGTCCCCATGGTGACCTTAGAGACATTTATAAAAAAATTAAATTCACTGTACATGAAATGTAGATTTTTCTGGCTAATGGCACAATTTTACGCATCTTTTAACATCTTAAACAGTTACAGTGCTGAGGATGTCCTGCATGAGCCTTTTCCTGTGGCACAGGTACCTCTGCCGAGTGTTACGATTCAACCCACAGAAAACTAAAGTTTTGCAGGAATAGACTGGAGGTGCCTCAAGCTGCAGGGACAGGACTCCCTTCCAAGGCTTTCAGTTGTATTCTGGCCTGAACTCTGAAAACATTTCAATATTTAGCTCAAATTCTGACCGAGGTTCTTCCTGAATTATACACTGCCAGTGTGCAAAAACATGCTGAAACCAACAACAACAAAAAAAATAAATCTCAAAACCAACCAAACAAAAAATTAAACAAACACAAGGGAAAAAACCAAAACAAGAATACCCCCAAAACCCCCCTCAATAACTTCTTGAGAAGTACCCCCAAATGCCTGTCTTTGCCATTAGTAGCAAAAACGCACTGTACAGTGATAGTAGGCCAACTTGAAACTTTTTGAACTACAGCAACATCTTAAAATTGCACTTAAATTGAAATAATCAAATGCATTTTTTTGCAAAATAATAAACAGATTTTTCACCTGTGTGCCTAAAATGCGACTTCTAATTTTTGTAAAAATCCACTCAAAATTTCTTGCTGTTTCAAGAAACTGATCCAAGCTATTCATTATTTCACAGAGATATCTTTAAGTGTAAATTATGAAATAGAGCAGGCATTCTTCTTTCATCTTCTTTAACCAACATCATCCCCTAATATTCACATCACTTGGGAATAGGCAACTTCAAAATAAGAAAGACGTTGTTTAAGGATTAAGTGCATTTCCTGATTACACTGCACTTCAAGATTTGGATGAGTACCAAATATTAAGACCTTTGTCTTCAGGACGGATTTGTGAAATCTCAGTGAGTTCCTAAATGTGCAGATAAACCTTGTAGGGACTACAAATAAGCTAGAGGACAAGCTAGGAATTCAAATTATCTTGACAAGTAGGCAAGCAGCTGAAAAACAAAGGATATTTATTCAGTGGGGACAAAGGCAAGGTTCTGTACCTCAGCATGAATAATTATCTATGCAAATGTAGCACGTGGATCAAGCAGTTAGCAGTTTTACAGGAAAATATATGAGTTTGTCATGCATCAGTGATGAACACGAGTCAACAGTGTTACAGTGTTGAGTAAAAGCCAAATACCCCCATCAGACAGCTGGAAATGAGAGTCAAGATGCATCAGGCAATCTTTTCCCTCTAGGCAGGGCCAATAAAGCTTCAGCTGGAGCATGCCATGCAGCTCCTCACTTTGATTTCCAGGAAATATAGACTAACTGGGGAGAGGGAAACAGGGCACTCAGCCAGGGTTCATTACCTATGACAAAAGACAGAAGTGTTTGGAACTGTTTAGATGAAAGAACAGAATATGGGAAAAGTGACGATAGCCTATAAGTATGCAAAAGTTTTTTGTCAGACAGAAGTGATGAACACATCTGTAGCCATAGTGAACTAGGGAAGAAAAAATTGCAGTTGCAATAATAAAGATTCCATTTGCTCCCCAGAAAATTTGCCTCTATTCCAGCTCTTCACCCTCCCTTCCAACACAAGTGAAATGGACACCATCTCTAAGCTGGTATTTTTAACAGGTAAAAGAAATGGCTGTTAGAAATAAAGAAGGTATAATAGAGGCTCCTAAAGTACTTCTGAAAGTTCCTTCTAGTATTATTTCTGTTAAAAACCTGCATGTAGACATTCATACAGAAACTGAGACCCAGAGAGGAAGGGCAACAAAAGTACAAGGAGAAATTGCCTCTCCTGTAACTTTTCTCCAGTTTTCCTTAACTGTGGTACAAGCACACAGGAGGGAGAGAACCAACTCAAGCTTCTAACTATTATTTGATATTAACAGACGAACATGTGCCTAGCTTCTCCAGTTTGGGCTGGCAGTTGGGTTTTCCACCTTCAGAAAACCACTGGAAAAATCATATCTGACAACTAATTCAAAGCAGTAACCCAACATTGCTCATTCTCACCATCAGCTAGTGTTTTATTCCCAACTAATGACTTACATCCTTTTGAATTTGGCAGTCATGTGCCTTTGGAGTACAGGCAGAAGAGGGGAGTACTCCTCTACTAAGAGAACACAGTCATTGTCATTTCAGAAATTAGCAGAGACATAGGAAAGCCTTGGCTAAAACTCTGCAATTACTCCAAACTAACAAAAAGGATGAGGCTGGGTCAGAAAAGGGTTCCTCCAGCTTTGCTTTACAAAGAACACATTCTCTGAGTTTCCTGTTTGGAAGTCTGGCATTTTTAAAGGTGGGGAGGATACGCAGGGATGTGTGTGCATTTGAAGGGTTTTAAACCAACAACATGTCTTGGGTTGATTTTACATAAAACAATGTACTGCCCAAGCTTTTTACACCCATCACACTGCCTAATTCAGAGGATTAAATTACAAATCAGATATTCTGATGCAGGGCTGAAACACTGCATGGATGGTGGAAGACAGTGAAATATGGGAATAAACAGTAGAGTTTTGCCATTACATTTCAAGAAAATGTAATTCCTAGGACTATTGCAAGTATTTAATGAAAAAGCCAGAAGGACACAATATTAGAAAATATTTAAAATCCAGACACCTGGGTCTTTTTTACAGTATATGAGCCATCTAGGGAAGGGTTTTCAGTGCCTCATGGAAAGCTCATTCCAGAGCAGAAATCATGTCAGAAGTAAATGTGGTAACTGACAGGTGAAATTGAACAGAAACAAACCTTGAGAGTTAACATCAAAGGAGACTTGGAGTTGTATTTAAAAGCCAGAAATACACAGCAAGGAATTGTTGTGCACATATGGTCTGTGGTGCTGCAGCAGTATCTATATTTGCTATCACAGTCTTTAAAAAAACAGACACCAAAACCAGCTACGTTATTGCTTTGAATCTAATGGTTCCCATCATCTAAATTCTATTCCTTGATGTAAACATACTGAGGATATTTTGAGAAGAAAAATCACCACCCAAATTGGTCAAAGGCCTCATACAGCAAATGGGACAAGAAAATGAAAATATATCTACAACTCAAGTAAAAATAATGCCAGGCAGCAGATCTCCATATAATATTTGCTAGGCTGTAATGTTTTGTAAATTAAATTTCTGAAGGGAGTTTATATGTATAAACACAGCAAGCAGTACTTAGTTAATCCATAAATGTATTGGCTCAAGGAACAGTTTTACCACATGGTGTTATTTAGAAATCTGTGAGGCTTCTAGAAATTCAAAATTTTACTCTGCAGAAGAGCTTTCATTCCTGTTGCCCTGAATTTTCACAGTATCAAGTTTCAGAATACCCATTAACAAAAATAACAACATTGATTGAGATAAAATGCAATTTATTGTAGAGAAAACAGCTAGACAGATTAAACTTTAGGACATATTCTCCTCTTGATATATCTGCTTAATTCCTCTCAGCACTAAAGGGTATTATTTGCATGTTTCAGAACAGACTATATGCCTTTCAACTTCACTGTAATATGCAGGTTCCATTTCAAAAATGAGTGGGTGTTAAATACAAGAGCATACCACACAGCACTCAAGATTATTTAATGATACAAATAACATGACTGCACCATGCCAGGAGGGTTCAAAGAGTGGCTGAAGGAGATTTAAGTTAGCAGCCCTCTCCATCAGATAATTTCTAAGGCCACCAAAATATTTGCTTTCACTTATTTGTGCTTGCTGTGTTCAGCTAAGAGACAACCCTTTTATCCCATGTATCCAGACAAGTGAAACTCCTGCAATAGGGCTTGCCAAAAATCCCACAGTAGAAAGAAACAAATTCCATCAGTTACACCTCCATGCTTTAAAATGCCTATATAATTGTGTTAAATATATAAAGTATTTACAATTTGCTTTGAAAAATTAAATTAGGGCCAGAAGCCAGGTTTTTTACATTATTTCTTCATGTTTTTTTCTCTAGTTTACAGAGCCTTGGAGAAGTAACACAACATTTATGTCACAGTTAACAGTTGGACTCCATCTTTCAGGTATTTTCCAACCTTAATGATTCTACCATCTCTGATGGAAGTGAGGTTTAACTGGAGATTGTTCACTATTTGGCCAGATCAGTAGGGAACAACCCAAAAATGCAAAGTATTTTCTTAGGCAATACAAATGAAATAAAGAGTAGATACAAAGTGGTGCCAGCATTAAACATGAGGTCAAGCGCTTGCAGTAGCAGTCAGGAATAAACAGAGGAATGAAAGAAAATTTCAGCTATCTGAATACATTTTCAAGACACTCATCTGTTTTGACTTCAACACTGACTGTTGGACAGAGTCTAGCAATATACTTTACTAACTTAAGAAAATAAATAGTGAGATGCAGCCCCAAGTACTTTTATACTCCAGCACTGATCAACAGAGATTTCTTAGAAAGCAACGTATAGCATCTGAAGCCAACAAACAACAAACTGCAATTTAACTACATTCAGCTGCTTTGGCACCAAGCAAACAATCAAACTTCTGAAGAGGTCAGCTTAAAGCAAATTGAAAAAAACCAAACAAAAAACAAACACAATGAACGAGCAAACTTCCAGCCTCCTCATCCTTTACTATAGTAACAATGAAGCAATAGGTTAGATATATCAGAATTATATTATCAAAATTGTAATAAGCTGGTCCATAAGTAATAAAAATTTAGAGTAACATGAAGCATTTGATAAGGTTGCATTTTTCTCAATTCTCTAAATTGACTAACACACATCAGGTAGAGCAAAAGATAAAGTCAAGTTAAAACCCTCTCTGAGTATTTTAAAGATATCCTGATATGATAACAGAGAAACTACTACCAATCTAGTTTTATATTCCATTTACATGGAGCTACAAATAGTACAAAAGAAAACCCAAAACACCTCAAGTGATAGGAATAATATTTCTGCAGTGTAAAAGAGTTTCACAACAATACCTCAGAGACACAGTATACAGACTTTGAGTTTTTTCTTCTTAAGGATAAGAGAAAGCTTGCTTCAAAACTTATGAGAAATGGAAGAAAACAAAAGAATCCTTAAAGAAAAGAATCCTCAAAAGCATTTGTTGCACTCAAGGGGGAATATTAGCTCCTTCTGTGAGAGATGCCCAAGTCATATTTGCCCACCTAGGGTGCTGGCAGAGCCAAGGCAAACACATCCCTTTGACTCTTGAGCAAACCCACTAATATTTTTGGTCTTGCCAATTAAGATAGAGTTGGACAGCAAGGATCGCAGATGAAGTTTCAAATACCTGTCTCACCCCTTTACCCCAAGCTCTACTCCCCCTTCTCATTCCCAGGTCCCCTCCTGCCCTGGCCAGCACCCAGCAGTACCTGCCTGCAGCTCCTTCCTCTTTGGGCTCTGCTCCAGCATCAGCTTCTCCCCACAGGGCACATCTCCCAGGGGATAAAGCTGCTCCTGACTCTGCTCCACCTCCCCAAGCAGAGGCCATGCTGTAACCTCCCCTATTTATCCCCACCGGGCACTCCCAGGTGCTTCTCTGCTCTCGTCACAGCCTGAGGGGTGGGACGCAAACAGGTGCACCTGGGGCACCATGGCTGAGGGCTGGCTGTGCTCTGGGGGCAGCTGCAACTGGTTGGAACTAGCTGTAACAGATTGGAACCGGCTGGAACTGGTTGGAGCCAGCTGGAACAGGCTGGAAGAGGTTGGAACAGTCTGGATGTGGCCAGAGCAGCCGCAGTGCTGACGCCCCTCAGGCAGGCCCAGCTGCGGCCCCTCAGCGCACAGCCCCCATGAGGGCCACGTCCCAGGCCAACCTGGGAACTCCCATCCCACCTGTAACTTCACACTTTTATTTTTAATCCTTGCACTCATCTGAGTGAGAGGTACTGGGGAATTCCACACTGGCCAATACACAAGTCATTTTCCAAGCTGTCCACAGAAGGCAGGAGATTGCCTCTCCCTTTCTCTCCACACCAACACGCAGCCCCTCAACCCAACCCTCGTTTGACAGAAGTTGCTGTGTAGGTAAACTGTGGTGTTATTAACACTTCCATCAGAGTGTTTCTCCAGCTCTCGCTGGCCACCACCATGCTCAGAGGATGAAGAAACCATGGAAGTCGATGTCCCAAGCTTCAAGGGCGGGTGGGTGAGTGCCATCCATGATTTTCCAACATGCAGTCTCGCTCCATTTTTTACTCCAAAGATTCAATGCCCCTTTGATGCCTAACCAAACTAGCAATTAGTTGTCAAGGCGCAGCTGAAATGTCAAAATAAAACCAGTAGATTTAATCAACATTTCCATGGTAGCTGAAATTATGCTGCTTAATGGCTGAAATGGGTTGCAATAAAAGTGAGTTGACTGTGTATCCCTGAAAATTGATTCCTGGAAGAACAGTCAAACACAATTGCTTCAGGAAAGAACATTAAAAAATATTAAACCATGGGTCTCTCAATTGCCTTAAAACATGGGCATAAAATCTAAATCTCTTTAGGAGTATACCAAATTTAGCCGTAGATTTAGCTGGAGAAAATAAATTTAGAAAGGGAGATTTTGTTTGGAATAAATCTTCAGAACAGCCTAGCTGATTGCCTTTTCATAAAGACTTCATCTTCTGGGGGGAAAAACATGTTAACTAACTCTCCCTGGTGCTTTGGATATTTGAAGTTTTTTGGTGAAATATCTCATTGTTTTCATTCTACAGCCACTGACAACAGTGCTCTCTCACCAGGACAATGTATATAAAAAAGGAAAAAAAACCTTTATTTGAAAATGGTGGGGTTGACCCATGAGCTCAAAAATGGAAACATCATTCTATATGTGACGCTTAAATTGGACAAATATCTAAAAATATCCAACAAACATTTTAAAGATAATATTATTTTATAAACAAGACCATTGTTGATATTACCAGAGGCACAAATTTTGCAACATCTCAAGCAGCATGTGCAGACCATGTTTACAACTTTTTTGAGGTGAAAAAAAGCTACTCATGTTCATTCTTAAGGATTTATTTGCAGTTGGACAATTAAGCTTTCTATGTCTAAATACATTGTGGTTTTATACAAGATATTTGGGAAAAAAATATATGGAAATTGGTATTCTTTTTGCAGTTCTGCTTCTGGATAATAGCACAGAAAATACTTCCATCATGCAAATTAATCTTGTGGAGAAATGACAGACTGATGTTGACTATCTTGCTGTCAAATTTTTAAGCAGTATCTCCTTTTTCTTTAACTTCTTAAGTACCTAAATCTATCAATGTGTTTTAAAAAGCAAAGTAAATGGGTAAAGAAACTTTATTAACTCTGCCTACATGTCCATTTTATGTTGATAATGTCTGGGGTTCAAAAGCTGAAGCTCTAGGAAAGGGTAACAATTTCATATTTTGTCATTGCATGATAAGAAAGGACAAGTGCAATAACAATGCAGCAGATATGAGGATTTTCACAGTTAGCAGCCTGCCTGTCACACCCCTCATTATCTGGCATGCAGATGGCTTTTACAATATTTTTCCCAAGTATCCTGCAGTACTGAAATGAATTGTATAAAATGATCTGCCATATGTTTATAAATACTATGTACATTGTGATTACACCTAGGCTGAAAGAGAGGGCCATTTGCATATGGAAGCTGTCAGATATCTCACTAATGGGCAATATTATTTATACATGCACCTTACAATTAATTACAGATGAAGATTACTACTGGGAGAAGAATTAAAGAGAGTTGGTTTAGCACAGTCTGACAGGTTTCATATAGATGCACTGAATTGCCTAAACACAATTTGAAAAGTCAGGAAAGCTTGTGTGGAACCTAATTTTGCTGCTGCAAATAAATACCCAGCCACTTATCTCTTTCATCCCAAATGGATGTTTTGGGAATAGGACAAACACTGTGACAGTTACTGTGAACCAAACATTGATATCAAAAGAGCAAAAATTAGATAAATATTCCAGCAAATGCCAGGTCTAAGGGCTGCAATGACAAGAACTTTAGGAAATATTGGAAATAGCTGCTCATTCAGAGAATTGTTCTTACAGGGGTGCTCAGTGAAAGATGTGTGTAGAGTGACCTGAGAGATGCACCATTTCTAATGAACAAATTAACTGTAAAGCCATTGTAGTACTGAGCAGCTCCCAAACACCCAGGGCAGGAGCAATGAGAGGAGAGGAACAGACTGATGGGCGAGCTAGGGCCAAGTGCACAGAGTGGTCTGAGAGGGAGGGAGCAGGGAGATGCAGGGCAGGCAATTCCATCCCACCCCCTGCCTTGGCTGCCACGTGATCTCTGTGACTCACAGAATATCCTGCAGCTGAATTACCTGCTTTTGCCTGCCAACCTGGCCAAGGCTTGATACACCTGTTGTTTCTTTGCATTTTCATATCATTGTTTGTCATTACTGTTGCATTAACTGCTGGCTCCCTCAAGAAATGTGCATAGTTAAATCTGTAATTTTTCTACTCTGAAAACCTTCTTGCTCTTCTTTTGGGTAAATTTGCAAATCTGAGTTAGAAGTATCCTCATTAGCAACCTGTTTACACTTATATTTTATGTATTCTAAATGATTAAAAGAACTGTCCAAAACAGCAGTGGACCTTGGTCTCTTTGCTGCTGCTTCATCCAGTGTTTAATTACCTTCAGCTAAATATCCCTAAAACTGCTGAATATGAATTTGTTTTTATCTTTGGTTGTAGTTCTTCCCCTTCATGCTAACTCACAGAATTTTCTATTGCAGACAACCTTTGTTTTGATCTCTGCTTAGATAACTTTTTTTGTATAAAGGGCCTTTTTTCCTTTCAATCTACAAATGATGGTGACTTTCCATGCAACTTCTTGTTTTCTTTCACTGTGTGTGTTCTGTGGTAGCTGTTAGCTCTGCACTGAGAGAATGGAAGTGCTGAATTACAAATGCACATGTGGCCATTCAGAAAATGTACCCTATGAATCTCAGATAGCCTCTAATTTGACATTATGGCCTATTCAGCATGCACAATATCCACATAACAATCACAGTCCACAGTCATGTTGTGCTAAGAATCATACAATCACTTTGTTAGACTCACTTGCAGAAAGGCTGCTTTTCCAGTCCAACACATAAGCTTGAAAGTAAATTCATTGTGCTGGAAATTTCTCAGTAATTATAAATCCTCTGGAAATAAACGAATTTGTATGTCATTTAAGAAACAACACTCCTTTTGGTTGCTGCATGTATCTAGTCATGGAGTTATTGGAATGATTACAGCTGTGTTCATGTAATATGGAAATGCAAATACAATGTAACCATCTTTCAGCAATAGATCGGGACATGTTTTGAAAACTGTTTCAGGGGAATTCCTGCCAGAGACGTGTGCACTGAAAGTCGTTACAGCAACCACTGTTGATCAGTCTTTAAAAAACAAACAAAAAAAAGACATTCCCAGACAGTTTGTGGTCAGCACAAGAAGTTGGAAATTCCTGGAGAACCTATTCAAAGTTCTCAGTTACTCCCCTACATGTGCTCTGCAGAAACTTCCATTACATTTCAGGTGAGAAAGGACAGTGACTCTATTCCTACTTCTAAGAAATGGCTTGGACAAAGATGTTACAGCCTATATGTACTAAAATGCATGGGTACAGGCTCTGCACTTGTAAGGATAAAAAAAGCAGGAGGAACCCCCACTTACTTCATTAAAAAATAGAACATCTCACTAATGCAGCATCACTTTCAGTTTTTTCTGTCTAATTCAGCAGCTACAGAAATTATCATGCCCTAAACTGACTCCTCTGAACATCAGACTTCTCACTGTGTGGAGTGATCTGACATTAAAATACATTCATTGACTGGCTGCAGAGCTGAGACTCCAGCACTATTCCCCATGTATCTTTGTTTAGTGGCTCTGCACAACAGATGGAATTTTATGTCATGCAGCATTAGGCTACTGTTAAATTTTAATTTCAATTAATGGTCTTTATACTCTTTCTTTATGCACACCAGGGATACTTTAGGCATCCATTTCCCTTCTAATTAGCTTTTATTGCTGAATTCATTCTGAATCTCTGGAAGTCATTAGATTCTCTAGGATTCACAGCTGAATTTACTTACTCTCTAATAAAATTAATTAGTCCCTCAAAAAAAGAAAAAAGTAGGCTGAATTTGGTCTCCTTTTATGCATATAGGTAAATATTAAAAGTCTGAAGTGTCTACACATCCCTTTCTGCTAGAGTTTGCTTGTTAATACTGACTTTTATCCTGGTTATTGACATCAGTGTTTCTCAGGTTGGTGCTTTGCCTACTTCATTTAAAATGAAAGCTGTTTCCAGGGCCATGTTTCCTGGTTTATGGCACAACATCACTTGTACACCACACTGTGTCAAAGAGCAGGTTTGTATTGTGAGTTCCCCTAGAATATTGTGCTCACTGTAAAACTGAGCCTAAGGCACAGGTAATTTTCACAAGCACTGCTTGAGGAACTCAAATGATCTACTCAAAAATTGTATTAAGTATAAAAACTTTTATTGGTCTGTTGGAAAACAGAGAAACAACCAAGGTAGTGCAAGAAAGCAAAGAGTCAGTATCACACCAGTGTGACTGCTTTCTGCGTTTTTAACATTTGGACAGTTGTTTATAAAAATTCTTGGCTGGCTTAGTGGCACAACAACATTAAGCTCTAATTTATCACTGTGCTATATCTCTGAAAATTGAATAATATACCTTCAGGGGAGAGGCAGTGAAAGATCTCTTATTGTATATATTACAATAGAATATTTATGACACTAGTTAAGAGTCTGTGACAGCTTTTGTGGTAACCTCACATTTAGAGAAGCATAAATTTTATGTGGTTATTATATGGCCACAACATAGGTAATTAGCAAAATATTGCAATATTTATAAGACTCAGACTTGAACTTGGTACATAAATTTCTTTTATTTATGCTTTTTACAATATCAACACATACTGCATTACATTTGGAACCTGGTCATGAACATGCTATAGCCATTTCTATCTGTTCAGGTGTGTAAATAAAAAGGTACATTTATACAAGAGTCACCATGTGTGACATCTACATGGTTCTTACAGGCAAGTGCATCTCATAAAATAATTCATTTTATTCAACTCCATTGTTTGGAAGACCTGGCTTCACAGAGGTGACACCCTCACAGACAAAAGACATTTCTATAGCAGACAAGCAGCAAAAGGTGTGCGAGTTGACAGCCAAGGGTGCAAACACTGCTCTGAAACAAACTTGCAACACAAAGTAAACACTGTCACTGGAAGCATAAGAGCTGTGGCAGCAAGGGCAGTGGTTATTTCATTTCCTTGTCCAGCTTGGCATTTCCATACTTGGGATAACCTCACAAAAATAGCTGCACATTTCCTGTTTAATAGAAGAGATAAAGAAAAAAAATTTGACAAGAAAAAGTTACTTCAGAATTGCAGACTAATTTAACATTTCCCTGGCTTGCTCCTGTAGTAATAGCTGATATTTTTCCATTCAGATTTTTTTTTTTTTTCCAATTCCACATTCTACACCCAAGAGCAGTAATACTTGGCTTTATTTTAGTATATTCCACCTCAGCTCTTCACTCTTTGCCAAGTGCATGCTCTTACAAAGCCCAAGCCTCCTCCATCTCTGCAGCGGGCACAAGTGGCATGAACAAAAGAACAAAGCTGGCTGGTGGGCTCCTGAAAAAGTACATAGAAGCAATGAGAGCTCAAAAATGTACCAAGCAAACAGAGACATGCAAGAGGAATGCTTTACACAGTGTCATGGTTCAGGTGCTCAAGGTAAATCTACAATCCTCTACCTACCATGTTGATGCTCCTTAGCTTGCAGGGAGAAAGGGACCACAGGAGACCTCTGGAGAGGGATCAGCTGTTCACAGCAGCTCCAAAAGGACACTGAATATTTCAGAGGATTTTTTTTCCTAATTGGATAAAGTTCCCATCAGATAAAAGGCATCTTGTTCAGGCATTGCCTCAGCAAGGTGCCATCAGTCTCATCCTCATAAACACAAACTAGATAAATAGTGGAAAAGATTGAAAAAAACCCTTCAAAATTCACTTGATCATGAACTTTTTTTCCCTCATGTATAATAATGTAGCTCAACGTAAAAAGTGAGTAAAGTAGAAGCTTAGAGAATTAGGTCACTCAAGGAAATTGAAAGGCCAAATCTGCTTTGCCTTTGTGGAACAAATGGCAAAAACAAAAGCAAGAATTATCCCAAATATTATTTTCTTAAGCTTCTTCATTATAATTTCCAGGCAGTGCTTTTTCACAAGATTAAAACAAAAATAAGTAACTTTATTTATAGAAAATGTTTAAATATTCATGGTCATGAAGCATGGTGCAACCTCATTTCATGTTATTCAGACTCCTAAAATGTGAAATAAAATTATATTTTCCCCCAATTCAACCTTTTTTAAAAGAAAATGCTGACTAAAACAAAAGAATCATGCAAAACAGATGATCAGAACAAAAGAATGATCTGAAGTATAGATGTTAACTGAAAGGCTTTCATTTTTGCTCAAGAGCTATTGTATGTTTTCATCTAGAGTCTCTGGGTTTGTGATATTTTTTGCATAAATAAGTTTAAACAATGAGTAATACATATTTATCTATGAATTTGTTAGTCTGGAATTTTAAATAGTCTCAAGAATTCAAGCTGGTCAAAAATGAAGTAATAAAATCTAAGCCACCTGCTCCAATTAACATACCTAATTTCTTTTCTGCTTTAGGTAGCTATTTTTCCCATGAGCCCATTCCACATGCAAAATTTGGAACACCAGTGTACTTCCTTGGGTTTATGTTTTCAATATTATTTGGATTAACAAATCTTCAATTTTCACTTAATCCTCATTCAAGTAAATTTATTTTTTAACTTGTAAAGATAATTGATATTTACTGATTAGTAAAGTTTGGTTTAGGGTTTTTTTGTCTTACAAAAAAAAAAAAAAAGAAAAGCTGATGCACACCCCTGATGTGCAATTTTTGCTTTAAAGCATTGAGTTAAGAGTTCTCTGAAATTTTTGAGCACTTGTCTTCGAAGTATCATGTGTGGCATCACTTCTCTTTGAAACATTCCAAGCTGTTTCTCCCAGTCTGTGCTGTGCAGCCTCTCCACCACAGACACCCAGGAGCTGTGCCTGCGAGTCCTTGCCACCCTTCCAAGGGTAGCTTATTTCCTTCTGCAGCTTTTGTCTGGGATCAGTTTATTGTGTCACTGACTAACAGGCCCCCTTGGATTGTCATCCTTTATTGCCTACTCCTGACAGCTGCAAAAATACTGGCTTCCTTTTTTAATCATGAAATGCATTGTTGCAGGAATGGGGAATGCTACGGTTTCCTCCATATATCGTTCTTCAATCAGAAAATTGTAATTTCTCAGATGCATTAGCACAATATACTAGGAAACAGCTGCATAATTTAACTTAATTGTTAAGCAATACCTCATTATAGCCAGACAGTAAATTCAGCAGTTCACATTTTTTGTGTGCCTCATCTTTTCAGAGCTCACATCATGTTCTCTTTTTCATCTGCCTTTTTTCTCCCAAAGGTGCTGGAAAAGAACCATATTTGCAATAAAAATGAATTTAATCTTCTTTAAGAACCAGTTTAAATTCATGGTAGATGCTTAAGATTCAAATTGATAGGAAAGTAAGCCTTTCTCAATACCCCTGGAAAGTCTGATAGCAGATACTCATCTATTTTTTTTAAACAATAAAAACCTCCATCCAAAATCCAAGAGCAAGTAATAATTTTGTTTTGAAATACATCTTAACTTCTAAAGGCCTATGATAACAATAAATGTTGTTCAACAGAGTAGAGGTGGAGAGCCTCAAAAAGAATTCAATTCAATGCCAGTGCTGAGTACCTAATATACAACTTGTTTTTAGATACTAGAAGACACAAAACTATTTGCATTCCCCACTAGCTCATCTAAGAAAATGTAATTTATGGTATGAAATTGATAGTGTCAGCCAACATTGCCCTATCTCTTCTCCAGACATTCAGTAAATCTAGTTTCTTTCTTTCTCTGGTTCTCTTTCCCTTTCCTTTCCTCCTAAGCCAGTTAATTTTAAATCTTCTTTACTTCTAAGGTTTTTTTCTTAATTTATTACTTTCTGAGTCAATTTGGACTTATTTGTTCAAATTACTTTTGAGTTCAATGGCCAGACTTGGCTATTTGCATAGTGTATTCACATTATATGTCCATGTGCTGATTCCTAACTCCCATGCAAGTTATTAATTTACTGGAATACCTAGGCTAACAAAGGAAAAAATTCCATTCAGTTTCTATATTAGATATATTTTATGTTTTAAGTAATGCTCCAAACACATCAGTTATATTGCTGCCATTGTCTAATCACATGATCAGGTCCTCTAAAATATTTCTATTTATACTGCATCATTAAATAACAACTGAAGCTGCCAGTAACTGCTGCTGGTTTCTGCCTCTTTGGCCCAGCAGCTTCCCTGTATTCTGGATATAAATTGATACTGCCTACCTCAATGAGTGACAGAGCTTATTCTGGTTTTAGTGGTTCTAAATCCCCTTCCTATGTTCCTATCCAATACAACGTGGGAGAAGGAAAAAGTTTCGTCATCACAAAGGTGACACTGATCCTCTCACCTCCTGGAACAGATTGTCTGCCCTCTCCAGTGCTGAAAATAGAGGACACAGCATCTTCATTTGTAAGTCTACTTCCAGCCATGTAAAAAGCAGACAGAACTAATTTTGAGTAAGGTCAGAACAGTAAACATTAAGAACAACCACTCACATTCCCTGCTGTAAATTAGGACTATTATAGAGAAACACTCAAGAGAGAGTAGGAAAACTTCAATGACCTTTCTTCTCGCCAGTTCTATGTACTATGAGCAATCAGTAATTACAGGTGTTCTATATCTGGAGCCAAACATTAAAAAAATGAAACAAATCCTCAAAACCCTCCCAGGAAGGCATAAGGTTTATTTGTTATTTGGTTTTGTTCCCTTTTTTGTTCACAGAAATTAGAATAAAATCACTTGAATACAAGCAACAGTAACACCATGAATCTGAAAGTGTTTAGTCAGACCATGTAACTACTGATCCCAATCAATTATCCCTGTAGCTTCTGATCTGTGTAATTCCCCACCCACTGACAATCAACTAGTTTCTAATAATCCTTTCATTAATAAAAAAATAAAGTTTTTTTGCATATTTATAACCCTTTCACAATTAAATGCTGGGTTTCATGGGTTTTTTTTTACTATTACTGCACATCTTAAAACAGCCTGACTTAATTAGATCAATTGAAGAAGTTCACAGTGCTGTAGACTGGTTTTCCTGCTAAACAGTATCTCCTGATTTCACTGCTATCTATCCAGCTTGTTTCCCACCTTGTGGATTAATACACAATCCTTGCTCTTTCTCCCTCACGAGGAAACAAAAAGGTCCTGATCAGTACACCTGGACATTTTATAAACAGGATGTGGAAGTTCACAATCTGACAAAACATGGTGAAAATACCTAGCTGTGCATTAGTATGCAATTACACAATGAAATTTGCCTGTAGTTAGACTAAAGGGGATGCCTAATTGGCTTCCTAACATGGTCATCTAATTAGAGTAAGCAGAACTCCAGTCATTATATTTAGTTTTTAGGAGAGCCAGTTTTTGTTGAGAATTACAGAAAAACCATAGAGAAACAGGCTTACCAGTGTTTCCATAAGGGAAGGAATATTTCACTTCCAAATTAGGCAAGGGAAAGGAAAAGATGATTATAAATATGTGGTGACATTTAAGTGTATGGTTTACACCAACACTATTTTCTTGCCTCATCAAAATAAGCACTGTTTTATTTAGAACAGGTATTAAAATAAGTGCAAACCTGGGAGAAGTGAACACCTGCTATGAAATATGCTACATTGCCAAGATACAAAAACCCAACAAACCCACACTGCTTGACTTTAAAATATCCACAGCTATAGAATGAATGTTTCCAATGTCCAGTTAACCTGTGTGTTACCAACAGCAGCTGGCCTCAATGGTAGGAAGTAAGCAAAGTGCTCCCTGTGGCAGAAGCAGTTTCTTGCCCTCTGCTTCCAACCTGTTGGAACACACACCACGGATGTGGGGATTTCGTCCAAGTGCAGGGTTATACACTGCCTATTCTGTCACTCCATTTCATACATATATCCTAATCACAGACTCCTCACATATTTGATGTAGTGTGAAGACTCTGATCATGTCGTGGACAATTTTTGTTTGCCTGTTCCAAGCAGCAAGGTGGTTTTGACCAATTAAGAGTATTTTGACCTATTACGAGTATTTCTCAGTGTGGTTTAGAATGTCTGAACATTATCTAATAAATCTGATTATGAGTTCACTGTTCCTAGTTAGCTTATTCAAGAGTAGCTTAGATGAAGAAATTAAACTTTTTAACCAGGTCTGCTGATGAAAAGATCAGAAAAGGACAGTAACTTAACAAATTGAAAAATGCTGAAGAGTGACAGCTATTTGTTCTTTAAACGAAATCTCCCTGGAAAAGTTTGTCAATCTGCTGTTGTAAGAATATTTACAAAATGTTCTAATAAAATCTGTGGGTCTGTTTGCAACACAGAAAAAAAATGAAGTCCTTCTATGGTCAGTGGAGCAGCTATGAAAACAACATAAAACAAAAAATAAATCCAAAATGCAAAACCTAAAAACAATTACCCAAACAAGTAACTTGCCTAATGTGCTAAGGTAAACAATAATTTATTAGCATATTTTGCAGTTCCCTGATAGCCAACCATACTTATCCACAAGGACCTGGGTCTCTGTTCTGCATGAATTAACCTTCATTGTTATCTCTCAGAGTTTTTGAATGGCAAACACTGTAACAATGATTGAGATTAAAATGTTAGCCTGCAGTCAGATACCTGATACAATGGATGAATCTCTAATTCACTTTTAAATTGCTTAAATAATGTTACATTCAAAATTTTCTGCATGAATGAACATTAATTCAGCTAAGAAAAAAATGTTGCCATGTTTAATTCAATAGTTTTAAAAATTTAGTTATTAAAAGATTCTAGTTTAGCATTTCCTTTGGTATTCTGTTCATTGCAATTCATTTTAAGATGCATCACTAGGCCATGAAAAAGAGATTAAACAAAGCTCTAAAATGCTGCCCAAACTGAATATTTGTTTTTTATGACATAGCTTTTTTACACAGACAACTATGAGAAAAATAAATTACACCATTTGATAGCAGATTAACACAATCATGGCCTCCATTCCTACAGCAGTTCACTGATGAGTAGGTAACAACTAATAAAGATTCTTGAAGCCTAGTGGCTTTAATTGTCTTTGGCATTTAGACAGATGTTGTTCCTTGAAAACCTCTAGAAGGTTGACCTTTGATAAGAAAGTGCTGATCAAAAGTCTTCTAAATCACAATCTGAAAGTGTCAATTCTGATAAGTGATTCTTAAAAACTCACTTATTTTGAAACTAGAGAATTTCTAAAATGCCCTAAAGTTCTTAAAATATTCTGTTCAATGAACTGTCAAGTGAATGGTTCAATGAAATAAAATAAATCAGCATTAATCTGATTTAATAGGATATTTATTAAGAGAAAAATATAGGAAAACTTACACATTATGAGTAGAAACTTACCACTGTTACCACAGAACTTCTAGTTTTATTTCTCAGACAAATTCTTAAAAGTAAAGCATTTGTGTTCTGTAAGAGATTGTATAATTGGCAGCAATAGATCCTTCAATAAGAAATCAGGGAACCCTACACTGTTATTTCTTCTATCATTCCATAATCTTCACATTCACTAGAACAGAGCAGCTCTCCCCGCCCCTGCTGCAGCCCCAGAAGTCTCAAAGGGGGTCCAGCAGCAATACAAACTGAGTGGGGTGTTGGGGAATAGGCTATCCCAAAACGGTTTGGGTAGGTAGGAGGAAAAGGCTTCCAATGAAGTTCAAAAATGACTTCCTCAGGTTCAAATTGAGATATGCAATTTTAATCATTAATGTGTCCTTGCTGCTCTGCCAGTCTGGATTCAGTATCTGGATTCAGCTGTCAGGACAGCTCTCAGCTGAGCTTTAGGAATCTTGTATCAAACACAGCTTTTGAAGTTGGAAATTACAAAGAGCATTTGGCAATAAGGCTGCCACAGGCCAGGTCCCAGATCTGCTTTTGTCCCAGACACCTTTTTGGCAAAAAAGAACACATTTATCAATCAGCACCAGGAAATCACCATTTGAACAGAGTATTTCAGGCCATTCAGAGCACTGGGTCATTTCCTTTCTGGACAGAGCTTTTTTGAGCGCCACCTGTTAAAAGAACACTTCCATTTGGTGTTAGCTGGCACTCAGCATCCATTGTTCTTATTTAATTCTCATAATTTTTTTGACCACGAGGCAAAAATAAATTTGTGAGGAGACAAAGATTCATTGGGGCCTTCAGCTCACAGCTGTTTGCCCTGGCTGCTTCCAATTGCTGACTGTCTGCTGGGTCACACTGAGACCACAATCCCTCTGTTGCTGAGCATCTAGCTCTAAGGCAGCTTTTGTGTTAGGTTTACCCAGATAAGCCACAATAAGATAGAAAACCGCAAGACATACAGCTTTTCTGTAGGTAATCATCCACACAGAAATCCAGGGTATGCCTGAGGAATGGCAGCAGTTTGTGCACCAGGGTGTGTTTGTCTTGCAGCCTGAGGTGAGAAGTTAAGGAAAAGGTAAATATCCTAAATACTCCACGCAGTATTTTCCCACTCTCAGGTTGTCCTACACACTGTCACAAAGCTGACTGTGAAACAGCATTGGGAATATCTGTGTCAATGCTTGTGTGCCCACAATTCAATCCTGTAACCTCAAGACCATCATCACCATTTGTCTTCTTCCTGGAGTGCTCAGCAAGCTCAAAATGTATCTATTTGATATTTAACTTGGCCATAGGTTCATGTTCACATGGAAATGTCTTTATATATATCTCCCTGTAAATGAAAACTCTGCCCTCACATTTTGAAAAAGGCTTCTCGGGGCAGGCGTAGTGTGAAGCAGGCACACCTTAAAGACATCAGCAGAGCTTCATTACACCATAAAAATAAATGTGCTCATTCCATGTTAACTGGGACTCTTTTACCCCACTGTGGAGTGTGGAGGCACATTCACAGCTGCAAACAGGCTGCCCTGCTCAGTGTTCACAGGCCAGGGCACTGCCTGCTGCCATTTAGCTGTGACACTGCTGAACAGCAGTAGGGACTCTCTGAGGAGAAATGAACAGGCAACCCTAAACTCAGGAAGATACATTAAATGGGCTTTCATCAAAATTTTGAAATATTCCAGCTGACAGAGACAGCAATCCTCAATTTCCATTTTCCTAATTGCAAAATCAAGTTAAGGAATTGTAGTGTCTTACAAAACAAGGGGGAAAAATTACCATGTTTCTCAGTAGGTACTGCACTTCCTCTCACCTTTGAGTAAATGCAGTTTGTAAGTACACAGTCACTCACTACAGTATGTACCATACTTCCTCTCACCTTTGAGTAAATGCAGTTTGTAAGTACACAGTCACTCACCACAGTATGTACCATACTTCCTCTCACCTTTGAGTAAATGCAGTTTGTAAGCACACAGTCACTCACCACACACACAGAACATGATCTGTTGTCAACTTATTGCAGGGGTTCCATACTGTGGTCTCCAACAGTAAACATTCCATACCTTCTTGGTGTTTTCTCATGGGCAGCTCTCAGAGCACTGTCTTTCCTCTTCTCAGAGTGACCAGCAAACCCCAGTTCCCTTCCCAACCAGCCACCCCACTCTTTTATAGCACTCTGCTTCTCATTGCTTACACCTGTGGGCATGTTAAAGTCAGGCCTGTTCCTAATGTTTGATAATTGGTCCAGCTGCAACTCCTTAGGGGTAAGATTACTTTCTACACTATCTTTATTTTCTTATATTCTCTCCCCCTACAATCATTGTGAAGGAAAGGGCCCTCCTTGGAATAATTGCTGTTGTTGCTATATCTTGTTGCATTATTTCATGTTACACAACTCCCTACATGGTATGTCACAGGCAAGAACATCATCTCTGCTGTCCTGGACAGGAGGCAGTGAGAAAACCTGCCTCACCTGCTGGGCATGTCCTGGGGTGATGGAGCCAGGCTGCAAGAAAAACTTAATCTCAAAGACATTGTCTCAAAAATATTCTAGGCATAACACACGAAACTTAACTTGGTGCTTAACTTGGCTACTTTTTTTCTTTTTTTTTTCTTTTTTTTTTTTTTTTTTTTAATGTAAGTTAAGCCTAGCAAAATGTTTTTAAATAATGCAGGGAAAACCTTGATAAGTACTGAATATTTTAATTAACACTGATTTTATGACTGGACAAGGAGAATTAAGACATTCTTTTATTAGCATCTTTCTGTAACACAGCAATTTAGCTGAGAGAAAGAACAGTGCAGATGCATTATGTTAAGACCCTATGAAGTATCTGTCAGACCTCAGGAAACAATAACTGCATTAAAAATATTGATGCTGTAAAAGTTAAAAAAGCAAACCTCAAATTGTTTACTGACCTGAAACATTGAGGAAAATTAACCAGCAGAAGCAAGATCAGCTTGTTGTACCATTTACATAATTCACCCAGCTGAGCTGAAGTCTTCTAAGTTATAAATAAAATAAAAGGATATGCTGGATACTTAGCCTGGTTTTCTAAATGGCTCATCCACATAGTGTGCAGGTTCAATTTGTATGCTGGTGCACACTCACCCCAAGACCCTGGATAATCTCAGGTCATGGAAGTGTATTCTTGGCTGTAATTTTTGTATTACTTGCTTGAAAAGTTGTGAGTGACAAATGGTAGGGGAAAAGAAGGAATGAAGAAAAAATACTTGCATCAGACAAGACAGTCTTGAAAATGCCCTCTTCTGTGCCTAAACCTGAGGGTAATAGGGGTGGGAGAGAAAAACCCAGGGAAGGCAAAGAAAATCCCACTTTTATCTATGTGTGAGGAAGCACGTTAAGCCAAAGGAGATGATCTTCAAGTGACGTGTTGAAAATGATGCATTTTGTTGCAACAAATGTTACTGAGAACATGGACAAAGTACAATGTCTTCAAGTCTTCACTATTTTAAACATTCCAGTTTACTGAATGTTTCTTCTGTTTTGGGTTTCTTTTTCACACTTTACTAGCAGTTCTAGCAGGAACATTTAAATGTTAATCTGACATTAAAAGCTAGAATATCTGTTTAAATAGTGTAAATAGAAGCTGTAGGTGTACACTGTATGTTCTGAGGCTGTCGTTTCTCAGTGGCACGGCCCAGAGGGTGGATGTGAAGCACAGCCCTGGGTCCCCTCTCTAGGACAAAGCCTTTCTGCTCCACTGCAGCTCAGTGCACATCAAAGGTTTGTGCCAAGTCATGCATTGGAGTGCTGCATGTACTTGATATGAAGGCAGCTGAGGGAGAAGCCTCTGACAGCAGCCATGATTTGTTTTTCACAGTTAGGTATCTCTTTAGTCTTTGAATGGTAGAAATATGTCACCATTGAAGAAGGAAACACTGTTTAATAGGAAAAAAATCTGACTGCATCTTTGTGTATGCTAAAACTGTCTCTTTGGGAAATAATTCCCTTTCAGAGTAAGGGGAGTGACTTGTCACCTCCTCACTTTTATCCTCTGCCCTTTCATTGTGGCTTGTGATGAGAATGTAGCCCTCTCAGTGGTACAGGCATTCATGGAGGAATGGAGAGTGTGCCCTAAAACTCACAGAAAATTACTCTGACAAACCCATGTTTCAGAGCCTTTCATTTCTGAATATCCTCACTCCTCACTTAAAAAGTCTCCTTTGGCTCCATCACCTCTCTGTCTGCACCTTGTTACTCACAGAATCATTTAGGGTAGTTTTGCTAATGTTGCTATCAAGGTGAAATATCTTCCTTGGAGGTGTTTAATATGCTTCAGGTTCATCTGCATTTCTCATCTAGGAGTCTAAGGCTTCCATGGTTTGCTGTGAAACCAGCCTGGGTTTTTTTTTTTTTTCTTTCTTTATTTTACTTGTCATTCTATAAAATACACAATTTTTCTATTTGAACAATCTTTCCTATACTGAAGTGTTATTCTTCCAAATTCCTTTTCAGACTCGAACAAGGTGTAGGTCAGTAGATTTCCAGGTGGGTAACAAACACTTTATTGCTGAACAACACTTGTGTTCCTGATACCATCATTGTGTCCCTGTTATTGACCTAGAATTAATAGTTTGTCCCATTCATCAGCAATTTTACCTCATCCAATCTGAGACACAAGTTTCTTGAAGTAGTGCTCAATCTTTTCAGTTACTTTTTTTATTGACCACATTTGGATTCACAGCCTTGAAAATTCATTACTGCTCAAGATTTTGAGTTATCCTTCTCATAAAACTGTAACAGAAGGGTAACCCAGGGTAGGAGAAGCAGAGAGAATTTCTTCTGCTGAACCATGACTTTGGAACCAGGGACAAGATGCTAATCTCATCACTCAACAAAAAGTGAAAGATCCCTCCCTTTGACTTTTAGTACAGGAACACAGAATAATCTGAAGTGTCAATATACACTCCTTCCTTTCAAGGCTACAGAAGATCAGAGCCAATTGGATTACAGGGAGTACCAACTCGGTTTAGGATAATGCTTTAAGCACATAGTGATAAGCAGGATAAATAGGACAGCATTTCCACTGGGACACCAACGTAAGATGTTTGCACAGACTGCAGGATATAGGGCAGAATAATGCACCGTCCCCTTGGTACCTAACACAATAGCTGTGCTCCCAAGGCTAACTCCTGAACTGGACTTTTGGAACTCCAGGGACAACCACCTTAAACAAAAGGCATTTTATGTTCTTTCTTTGAGTTCTCCTGTACTTCAGGCCTGCAAGAACCAAAGAGGTTGCATTTGAGTTTGCCACAGTGACTATTATGCAATGGAGGCTATATATATGATTCTTGGAATGGAAAGGCAAGGTCTCACTTTGATCAAATCCAGGATGTGTTTATTTTGATCTCAGAAATATCCTGAACTGAACTATTCATCTGCAAGGCATTTTTATCTCTGAGACTCATTACTCCAATAGGATTGATTTATATTCTGCATCCAGAAAAACTGAAGGCCTGATTAGGCCTTAAGAACAGCAATTTAATCAATGGCCTAGCGAGCGAGCCCATGTGTGCAATTTCTGCACAATGAACTTAGTGCATCGTTTCAAGTGAAAACCATCTAACTGGATTATTTACAACCAACATTTACAAATTAGATGGCTGCAACTAAAATATATGAGTGGTTTCCTCTTTAGACCAAATTATACATGTGTTAAGTAAAAGTTTTTACGGTTTCTTTGTTTTGTTTTGTTTAGGTTTTTTGTTTGCTTGTTTGTTTTGTTTTGGCTTGGTTTTTTTTTTTCTGCAGGAAAGATACTGGTCTCCAAATAGCTGTAATTAAGGATGTAAGCAATATGCAGACTGAGAATGATTTACAGCACATCAGCTTTGTTCTGAAGCAAATGCAGAAAACAATGACGTGTCAGTGAGAAATTGATGCCTTTAGAACAATTAATTATTGGGCCACACATGCCAATTACAGTGGAATAATTCATATAAGAAAATAGAATCACAGAAATATAGAATATCCTCAGCTGTAAAATAAATCTATGAATTGTTAAATGACACAGTAAAAAGCTGATTATAATACAGCGCAGCATAACAAGTGTTTGGCCTCAAGAAGGGCCTCTCCAGCCCTCCACTACACACTTGGGTAAGACTCAGAGACTTTGGGTGGTCATAGAGTGACTCCAGGGGGTTTGACTAAATCATCTTCAAAGGAACCTTTCAACTCCAAGTTCTGGTGATGATGTGACAAAACCACTGAGAGTGTTGACAAGATGAGAAAAAGCATCCAGGTATGACAGGTTCTGCAGTTTGCAGCTCCTTCTTCATACTTCCACCCCTCTTCCCAACAGAAAGGAACCTCCAAGATGTCTTTTCTGGACAGAAACTATAAAAATAAAAAAATTGAGGAAACTGTGGCCCATAACCTGCAAGATCAAGGCCCTGTGCACAGAGAAATTGAGAGATGCACACCCAGGAGGTATTTTGTATCAGCTTCTCACTTTCTTTTATAAAATGAAATGGAGGAAACGCGTCTGAAGAGAATTATTGTGCCCTAACTTTGAAAAACAAGACCATCCAACAGTCAGGGCAATTGTAAACACTAACACATAATTCAATGGCTTTTGCACAGCTGGACAAAATCAGTTACCAAGAATCAATAGTTTAACCTAGAGCAACATCATCTAGACCAAAACTGTTTCCATACTCATGCAAAATGGAAACTCCAAACAAGTTGGGTTTGTTTGTTATTTGTTTGGGGGTTTTTATTCTGTATTTCCACAGACCTCCCTCTCAAAGTCAGCTTCTGGGAAAAAAAAAAAAAAAAAAAAAAAAAAAAAAAAAAAAAAAAAAAAAAAAAAAAAAAAAGAAAAGGCCAGAATTCAGCAAAACAAAGGGAGGAGAAAGTACAACACAAGCAGAGGTTTGTCTTGAAACCACCAGGAAGAGGGCAACTAGAAGCTAAATAGCTTTTCTATTTTTCAGAATAAGACCAGCTTTCCAGGTGCTACAAGCTTGCTGCAATGAATGTGGTCTAAGTATGAAAAATGACAGGCTGACTTAATTCACATCATATTCAAGTAGATTAAGTGCTTGAACACTGCATAGCTCTAAGAGCTTCCTCACTTCAAAAGCATTAAACTTTCCCTATAAAGGAGCCAGGATGTGTGTTACTCTTAAAATCCTCCCTTTGAATTCATTCCTTTAGCAGATAGGACTTGGCCGGAATGAACCTGAGTGTGAGAGTTTTAATGTATTAATACATATAAAGCAATTTCAAGTGAAAAGGAAAAAAAAAATATTTCTTCAAAGGAAAAGAAAATTATGGCCAGAAAAATGTTTTTAGAAATGCAAATGGAAACTTGGCACTTTATGTTTCCATATGTTTCCTGCAGCCAGCATGAATTTCACCAAGTTGTCTTGGATTCCTGAAGAACAAAGAGAAAAGTAAAAAAAGTCCTAAGTCAAATTAAGCAGGAGCAAAATATTCCTGTACTGAAAGTATAGAGAAAATTTCAGAAGCATCATAAAGCCTGCAGCAGTATGAATTAATTGTGAAAATGGAAAAATGTTGAAAAAAGTCAGCATAGTTCCTGAAAATGACAGAAAGCTTCTGAAATTTCCTTTACTGAGACTCATTTCAAAGCTATCAAAAAAAGCTATGAGACATTTTCCATATTTTGATATTAGGTAAGTTGATCTGGAGACATTTTGTTCTGTATTTCAAATGCTTTTAACACAGTTGAAACAAAAGTGAGAGAAGATTCAGTAACCCAGAAATTTCATCTTTTGCTGCTCACAGACTCTAATTTCCTTCAGTACTTTCAAGTTTTGCACCCAATAATAGATGTTGGATGAGCAAGCATTATACTTGTCAGTACGGTAACACAAGCCACATCTACCCTTCATGGATTCAAAAGGAGTTTCTTGAGAAAAAACCAAAATAACTGCAGAGCTCTTCAGAAAATGTCTTCCAAAAGTGGATCCATTTAGTATGGTACAGATGTAACTACTGTTCTTCTAAAACTGCTTTTATACACTTAGGACCAAATCAAGCAGGGGGAAGGTTTTAAGCTGAGCAAAGCAACCAATGGTTTATATTTGGTAGGATTTTAATATAAAATTCAAAATGTTCAATTAATTTGCCTGATTTTCCAATATATTCCCAGGTATAAGATAATCTTAAATTAAATTCTTTTTAATGATTTTCAAATTCCTTTTATCATTCCTATTTCTACATATTCACCCTCAAAGGCTTTTGGTGCTTGCTATAATTGCACAAATCTACTGATATTTTTCTTAAACCAGATTAAGTGAATGAGAAATGTTCTGCTGAAAGAGCTTCTCTAAAAGACCAAAATCTACCAATATTCTCACCAACATGAATTTCATCAACTATATCTTTTCTTTTAGCCTCTTTCACTCTTCAATTTTTCAAGCATCACCAATAGCAAAAGTACCTTTCTTCCAACTCTGTTTTTATTCTTTAGATGCTTTATTTTCATCTTTTGAAATCAAAAATATTGAAATAGCTACAACAGACTCAAGATTTAATATAAATCACAAGGATGTAAAAAGGGTAAAATGCTTTAGATGTGCTAACTGAGAATTTTAGAAAGGGTGAACCAATAAATTCCTGAAAACCTCCCCTTTAGGGCAAACCACCAAATTTCTTCTTATTTATGAAGACTTTAGCTAAAGTCTTTATAAATAGAGAATAGCAGAGAATGCTTAGCATTTATTCAGTTATTATATCCCAACATAGAATTTGCCATATTCCAAAGTTATTCCTGGCAGGTTACTTCTGAGTCTCAAGCCTTTCCAGCCTGGCACTGCATAACTTGATAAATACTTTAGCACTTGGTCTCCCAACCCAACATCCTCAATCCACCTTCACCTGCTGCAAGCTCAGTAGCTCAGAAGGAGGCCAGGGGTTCCCAACAGCACAACCAATTAATTGCAAGGAAAGAGGACAGGGCTGACCAGTGCAAGGAATAGCTGAGCACTGAAAAGGTCAAAGCAGTCTGATTTACAGCACTGCCATGTTGTGTGGGATGCATGAGGCATTTCAGTGCTCATTTCACATTCTACAGTGACAATGTCTGTAATGAATAGGAAATGACATATTATGAATTCATTCTTGTGATGATAATTGTAATGAGAATAGTGAATGGTACAACAAATCTAATCCATCTTCATGACAATTTAAAAACTGTAATCTGATTGCCATCCTGGGTTATTCTTCAGACACTTTCTAGAAGAAAAATAAATATGATAAAGAGGCAAAAAATATTGTCTTTCCTGGATATGTTAAAACCATATTTCTTGGGAAGGTGTGTGATCTGTGTAAAACTTACACAAAAACCCCCCTTCCTTTAACTACATGGAAACTTTGATTTTCCTTTTATTTCAGCACAGAATGTTGTAACTTTATTAACAGAATCTTAAAGGTCATCAACCCTAAATCATGCATTAACAGAGGATAAAGAAAAGAATTGAAAAACCTTGAGTTATTCCAATAATAATCAGATGTTCTGTATGTAATATAATAAGACACACTGATGCATTGCATTTAATAAACCTGAGTGTATAGGAAAATCAAACTCTACATAAAGCTTAGTTACCTCACAGATTTCACAACTGTTTTCTTGGCAGGGAGAAAACAATACTGTAGTGAAAGATACAGCAGTGCACTCACTGAAACTTCAAAAGCAATAATTTCTGTCCCCACAGTTTCACTGGAACTAGGAACCACAATATTAGCTTATGCCAAGCTATTAAAAAGGTAAGCCCTCCGTCTCCCAAGCATGCTACCATCTGATTTCAATGCTCTGAATGAAATATTGGCTCCACAGCAGGCCCTTACAAAAATGAGACTGTGACCCTGCTGGGGCCAGGACATCAGCATTGCTTGCTCAGGGGCTCTGTCATCCCCTCTGTCTACCACTGATGACACTCAGAAACCCAGCTGGTCTAAACTACCCCAAACCACCCCCAAAAATCTGAAATTAAGTCTAAGAAATGTTTCTCCAAGGTATCCTTCCTCCTATTCCCCATTACACCAACATTATTTTCTGTTTTAATTGTATTGTTTTCTTAGAGTCTGGGTAATTGAATCAAGTGTGGGTCATAGCATTGCTCCTAACCCAGGCTTGAAATAATTTAGAGGAGGGCTCATTTAATGGATCATTGCTTGCTAACTTGATATAGCATTGCTTGCATTGCAAACCAGTTGTGTATCTTGTTACACAGCTGATGGTCTTGTAACCATGCTGCTGTATCAACTGAAATTTATGGCTCTGCTTAAGATTTACTTTGGGAGTGATTTATTTTGTTTTCAAGAGTAATTTGTATTCTAAGAGGGCCTGTTCTAGTTGAAGCTGAAATAGTTCTCCAAGAAGTTTACATAAGCAAAAATAAAAATTATAATGACAGTCTGTAATTTTCATGGATGAACTTTTAATAGAAGTGCTCTGGTAAACAGCGACAATTTGTGTTTGCTTGTAGAATTAAATCACTTGATATGTTGATTGTATTGAATTAGTCACCTGTATAAGTCATGGGTCTTGACTATTGAATTTTTTTAAAAGGTCTTTATTGATTTTTAAGGAGAAAATGTATTTAAAAGGTGGCCCACTGTTGTAATTCTACTCATTATAAAGTGCTAAATAGCTGAAGGGGACAAAAATAGTATTTGGGAAAAGAGAATCTATTTTTAACTAATTAGCTTTGAATCATTTGTCTAGCTAATCCATGTTCTCAATCTATGGCAGTTTTTGGAAGGTAATTGAAAACCAGTTTTCTAATAAATGTGGTGACTGCCCTAAGTAGAAGAGATTTCAGTGCTCAGGAAAGAGAACAAAACCAGCTGCAAACAGCAACTGCAGGACTGGGGCACAACCGGTGTCCGAGCAGTCACTGAGATATCAGTGTGTGCACACCAGATTAGTGCACACACACCTTGAACTGAAATATACACTTGGTCAATATGGGAACAAAAATCCCCTCCCCAACCAAATATTTGTTCTCATTTGAATTAGTATTTATCCTGTTCAGTGTTCGTAATTGGAAGATTTCTTTCATGATCTAAGTGTTAGTGGAGTTTCAACACTTAAATGCCTTCTTTAGTTTGCCTATATAATTAAGCTGTGTAAGAGCAGGCAGATGAGATTCCTGGTTGTGTCAGGGGGGGTTGTTGGGTTTTTTGTTTGGGTTTTTTGTTTGGTTTGCGTTTTTTTTAAATTTTTTGTTTTTAATTTAATGACAATCAATATTGGGATCCTGGGACAGGACGAATAACGTATGGCTCTTAGAAATAGTGCGGTACAGAGAACACCATAAGATGCACAAACTAGCACTGAACAAATGTTGCAAGCAAACAGACAACATAAAGCCTTTTATCAAGATAAAGCAGCAATGTTCAGAAAAAGAAGTTATTTAGCAGAGAGCAGAGAATTAGATAGAAATTTAGAAAAAATACCATGCTCTGCCAAATTGCACTTCAGTCAAAACAGAAAGAGCTAAGGAGATGAGGCAAACCTACCTGCAAACAAGACTCTGGAAGAACCCAGCATTTTTCTTTCAAGTTTTATCTTATCAAACTACTTTTTTTTTTTTTTTTTTTTTTTTTTTTAAATTCCTGAACTCTTCCTGTATCATTCCTTTGTTCCTTGGAAATCCTTAAAAATTTCTTGTTATAGTAGATTTTTTAAAATAAGAATCTGGTGAGTTATTGGTTTCTAACATGACTTTCAAACCCATACCGAATGTGCTTGGAAACTGAGACTGTTGTAAATTGCAATGTGTAATTTCTTGAGGACTGTGCAATTTCTACAGTCACATTTCACCACCTCTTAGACTTCTGTCATCTGAAACCTTGTCTTGATGAACCCACCATGTCTGGTGTGTTTCTGAAAAGCCACGGCTGAGCAGTGGTTTGTTTTCAGCACCAAGGGATACAGCCTGCAAAGATAATATCCAAATGCACTGGGCCCACCTCGTGTAGAAAAATCTGTCTCTCACTCTGCATTCCTTTGTTCAATGTATGTGCAGTCTCTTAATGCTTTAAAAAAAAGCAGGAACATAACAGCAATTAGTTTTGGAGCTTTGGATCTTGTAATTGTTGTTGGAATCTCCACAAAAACTGCTGTGCAATTTCCTTATTAGAAGCACTCTGTAAAAGATTGTAATTGTTGTTTTCTCCCACAGAGAAAAAGAAAACTGAGAGGATATACTTTTACTTATCTGCTAAGACAAAGCAAATGTTTTTGAGAAAGAGTATCAAATCAACTCCACATTAACATCAGAACACACAAAACAAATAAGTAGCATTTACTTAATTTTATTTGTATTTTTATACATCATGCAGACTGGTCAGTCATATTATAGCACCTCACTTAACATAAATGTACAATGCCTGTAAATAATTCCTTAAGTTCCACAAGCCCATTAAAATATAGCTGTACAGCAGTAAATGAAACAAAGTAAACAACTCCAAGACTTTGGTTCTATCTCTACTACTCCATTAAAATTGCCACCCCAATTTTTAAATAGGAGAATTTTAATGTTTTTGCATCCCTTACTTTTATCTACTGCTCTGCTAGTTCTTCAGAACTACAGATTTCTATAGAACTATACATATATTACACCACTGAATTAAAGAGAAGTCAGAACCACAAAGAAAGGAGTAGCAATACTTAAATACTTTTTGTCTCCTTCCTGTAACTTTCCCCCAAATAAATATTTGCCTTCCTTGTCCTTTGAAAGATGCTGATGCTTGGAAAATTAGCTCCTACAATCTAAGCTGCTATGAACAAGATTGAAAAATCCACACTGGTCATGATCTATTTTGATCAAGCCCCACTGAAGTTAATGGAATTATGCTTATTAGGGTATTTCAATGAAAAATGTTTCACCAGATACCCTGAATGCAAAACTACTTTTTTTTTGCAAGGTATTAGTGTTGATATATTCAGCCAATCTATTTTTCTTGGAGTGAAGTGACTATTATTACATTATTCTGTGTATTCCCCAGGGACACTAAAGTTTTTCCTTTTAGGTCCTGAGGGATCCATTCATGTACAAAAAAAAAAAAAAATAAGCAGCAGTAGGGCTTTAAATTTAAGTCTAAAGTAATTGGGTTGTGAGCACAACCTGCCAAAGAGAGGCTGTATGGAGATTTTCTCCTTTGGGCATGCTCCTGCCACAATTCTGGTTTTCCCCCGGGAGTTATTTCTACTCCAACACCTGCAAGGACATAGCAGGGCTAAAGAATGATGCAGTGCTTCTGAAGATCATATGTTCTGTGAAATTCTTCCAGTTGAAGTTCTCTCAAGTTCTCTCTTTGGGAGCAGAAAATAAGACATGTTAGTGTCTTAGGAACTTCCAAGATAGGGCTAGACAGTTCTTGTTCCATGTTCAAGTTCAAATGCATAATCTGCCTTTTCTTTCTGCCTCCATGGTGAAATTGCTCCTAGTGAGAGCTTTGGTTTTAAGTTTGGGATTTGTTTTGTTATTTTTAATTTTTTTGAGGGGTTGTTAATTATTTAATTATTATTTGGTTGGTTGGTTTGTTCTCTGGTCTGGTTTTTTGTTTGTTTTATTCAGAAAACACTGTCAATCATTAGCCCTGTGATTCAGGAGCCACTTGAATAATAAGAGATTGTATTGTTTTGGCATTTTTATTGAGCAGGATCTCTCAGCACGCAGCAGGTAGATTGATGTCACTGGCCATCATTTAAGTACTCATGCCCTCTTTGATTCATTCCCTGAAGTTGTAGAATTGATATTAACTTTTAAGAACTGGACAGTAAGATAAATGATTTTGGTTTTGTTTTACCTTGAAATAAGAAAAAGGTCAGAAATAATTTATCTTGGCATGACAGAATCTGACCAGGCAAACAGAACTTCCTGACAATTTGCTTAGGAAAAACTCTCATTGCCTCCAAGCTAAAACACCTGGATGTTGACCCTTGAAGCTCTCTCCCCAGCTCTGCTTCTTTTTAAATTCTCTTTGGTGTGCACTGATTTAGAGGGAGTAAAAGGTGACTGAGCACAACACTATTTTTGACAGAGGCAGAGACATTGGCTATTTCCCTCTGGTTCAGTCTTCTCATCCTTTGCAGTGTGGAGAGAACTTGGATCTGCTCTGATGTTTGGACTTACTGGACAAACTACAAAGCAGCACCACAACACTCTGTGCACTGTAGGATCACCCTCTCCAGATCTCCCATCCTGTGTTCAAAAATGACTGTCTATTTCCTTTTGGATTTTTTTTCTTTTGTTTTTCCATAAAAATTCGCCAGAAAATTGTTATGAATGAGTCTGGTTTTGTGAGAAGAGTCACAGCACACTCCCAACTTTTTAATGATTTTGATTATTTACTAGAACTGGGGGAAAACCTGACAGCCTGTCACAGACAATGCTAGCGAAGTTGTTTAAATCATCTCTAGGCATGTTCTAATTTAGCTCATTATTAATTTCCTGCCAGGAAATCACTGCCCTAAACCTCTCTAATTCAGACATAAGTCATTCTAAACTCTCACACAGACAGCTGATTGAACCCAAGACTTTTGTCTCATTACAAAGCCCAGACGCTTTCAGGCAGAAGACTGTTCTAGGCATTTAATATTTTGAAACAAAATGTACTGTATAATTAATTGAGTATGAAATGCGTCGTTCATCACAGAATTAGTTTATCTTTTCAAGAGTTTTCTGGCTGTATGCAATCATTCACATTTCACAAACTGCTGTAGGTTTATGAATTTTCACTTTTCATACAATTGAGTTCTAACTGTGTTTGCAAAATGAATACAGAATGTTATCTAGAGGCAAACTGAGTGAAACCCCTCTTGTTCTATCTGGTAAAATAGAATGTTAGGTCATTAATCACCTTCTTCTTCATCATTTCTCATTTTTTCCTGCCAATTATTTGTATTCCAGCCATGTGGGGGATACTAGCAGAGAACAAATAAATCTGAACTGACAAAGCAGGAAATATTTCCTAATTATTTAGACTGCTGAAGAGAGCTAGAAAACAGAGACAAAGAAAACCCACAAAAGGATTACTTTGTGAATCATTTTGTTTGCTGGGCATGAGATATGCCTGTCATGCTAACTTCAGTTATCAACTTTCTCCAAAAGACAAGGAAATGGAGACAGAGGTGCCACTAAAGGGAAGGTACCCAAGTGCCCACTCATTGCACTTGAGAAAAGTGAGCTCTGCCTGCCCAGTGTCACGATGTTTGCTTTGGCCTCATTTGAAATAGAAGGAAATTTGGTCAAATTTTCACCCATTTTCTGCTTTCTTGTATTGGCCAAATAATAGACTGAGAAAACACTGCTGTGTGACACTGCTCTCTGTTTCACCCCTCTTTTTGAATTGCTGGACAACAACTGACCACAGCTAGAACTGGATTATGGTTTCCAGGCTTCATCCTGTCTTACCAGACCATCTAGATGTGTGGGGGATTTAGACACCTTTTTTCCCTTTACCTAATACCCCCTTTACTGAAACCTGTGCCCCCTCATCAATACCAAAAGAGTAAATGATACCCAAAACTGTAACAGCAGTCCCCTCATGAGGACTGAATTCCTGTATTCCTGTATTCCTGTATTCCTGTACCTTACTTTTATCTACTGTTCTGCTAGTTCTTCAGAACTAGAGATTTCTACAGAGCTATACATTTTTTTATACCACCAAATTAGACAGAAGTCAGGATCAGAGGACTTGGGATCACGTGTAATAAAAAATACCATGTGCCAGCTACTGAGGTACAATGACAATATGAATTTGTCTCTGCTGTTACTTTGCACAAGAAATACTGAAGAACTTTCTTTAACCAGGACTTACATGCCCTAGAGAAATTGTGTGCTCTTCTTTCAGACAGAGCCTTTGTTAGAAAAGGAGTGACGGCTGTAGGGAAAAAGCCTGCAGAATAAATAACATTTTATACTCCACTAGGTGCTATAATAACACCCTATAGTCTTTGAGGAGATCTTGCTGGTGGATTTGTGCTATTTTGATGATAGCTGTCGATTCACAGTTCCTCAGACCAATTGACAATAGGGCTCCTACTGTGTTATATAAAGCATGCACTTTAGCTTTAAAAGCTCAAACCTTTAATCAAATTCGAAATGCCAGAGCAGAAATTTCAAATCACTGTCAGTATAACTTCGCTCACATCTTCAAGTCTGGCAGTCTCAAAAATGCTTTCTCAACTATATGGTATCAAATGGAATTTGCTTAAACACAGTGGTGAGAATTTTTAATGAGGGACAATTTGTGTTGCTTTATTTCTCTATTCACATGGAGAGCAGTATGTTGAGCCATGTTTTCACTGGTTTTGCTTCTTCCAGTTAAAGCCTTAAACTGTCTTAAGCTTCACCATTCTGTTTTCACTGTCAGAACAGCTTTTTAAAGGATTTTTTAAAATTAAATAGACTGGCTGATAAAACGATACTAAAAAATCCTGAAAACTGCTATCTGATGTTCAGCTTTTGAGTTACTCATGACTAACACTGTATTGTATGAGAAAATCTTTAATGGCCAATCTTTAACACTTTTCCCCAACAAAACAGCCTTCATCAAGCAAAAAACCAGATTTCCAAATTCCACACTTCTACTTTTCATTCAGAACCCAAACCCCATATGATAATCAAGGTTCCTATCATCATTATCAATCAGAGAAATTCAACTAGCACTGAGCCAATGGATACTGGTGTTTAGAGGTCATTTTGTTTGCACTGCTGTTGCAGTATCCCTCTGCCAGAGCAGAGGACATCATGCATATGGCAATAAGTTCTCCTGCAAGTGTTACCAATTTCTGAGAAACAGCCATAAAATCATTATCCTGAAAATATGATGGAACCACTATGGCCCCAGACCTGGAATAACTAGGTTTGTAGCTCAGCCTGATTTCAGGATTAGCCCCAAATCTTTATCAAGACTTACTTTTCCCTCAGCATTCCAGTTCCCATGACAAAATCAGGGACCTCTGAGAGATGTAATGAGATCAGCTAAAAGGACCAACAACCAGTTCAGGTGCAATTGCCAGTCTCAGAGGCTTCCCATTGAAATCCATATGGTCATTAATTGGTATTCCTCAATGTGCCTGGGATAAGTGACTCATCCCATTCTTTACATCCATGCAAAAGAGCAAACTCCCAAGCTGAAACTCCTAGCTGGCTTCAGCACTAGATTTTTGCAGTCAGGATAGGGTGTTATATTACAGCTGCCAGAGCCCAGCTACGGTGGCTCCTCTAAAATACAGTTTCAAGAAAAAAACTTAAATCCACTGCTCACCTAAAGTACAAACCTCTCATAACAGCATTATATAACAAACATAAACCTCTCAGTGCGCCAATGTGGTATTAAATTAAAAATTCTAAACACTATGAGGGTAGAGACAACACAACAGAGTACCCAAGATTAAAATTTTCAGAAAATAATTAAAGGAAGAACATCAAAGAATGCAAAGAAACCATAAGAGGAAAGAAACTGGAAGATGAAGATCCAAGATGTGATATTGAAAGATAGAAAGGAATAATATATGCAGACATTAATTAATGATGTAGCTAGAAAAAAACCCCAAAAGGTGCTTGATACACCTTTTAAGGTGCAAAAGAGGCAAAACAATGATATGGAAATGCCATGATGAAATCCTGTTTTCTGAAGTTACAAAACAGAGTTTCAAAAAAAGGTATTTACATAAAAAACACTGAAAGAACCACAACAAGGGATTCACCAAAAAAGACTAAAGAAAGCAATTACCAAGTAACAGTACAGCAACAACCCACAAAAAACGTCCAAGAAGCTAATGCAAGGAAAAACAATTACTTACTGCGTTACACAAAAATTAATGAAATAAAACCAGAATCAGCCTTCAGGGAAGGCTGAATTTTAGGAAACAACTCTGAAAGTGAGTTTACTAGAAAGCTTAGCAATGCTGCAAAGGGCACATTGAAATCAGCCCATCAACTGGGACTTAAATGTGAAATATACACGTCAGTGGCGTTTCCAGTACATTACTGAATCTATTTTGAGAGCTATATGGAAATATCTGGTGAACAAGTGAATCTATATCCCATTTAATGAATTTTATCTTTAAGTGAATAGTCAAGGATCAATTATTTCTGAACAATTTGTAGGTAAAGATAACTTAATGAATATGCATGCAAATACAGAGTGGCAAATACTCTGATGAATATGCAAAACACATGAAGTGTTCACAAGTATTCCCTGAAAACTTTTAATTAGGTACTCCTCCAATCAAAGAACAGAAACACCACTTAATTATGTGATCCCAAACTGCAAATTAAAATCACAATATGGAATAATCCCTGCACTCCTTCTGTAGGCTAAAATAAAATAATTCAAGGAAAAGTAACACCAAATTAAGATCCATTTACAGATAACTCTGGAATTTGATAGATTGATGATTTCCAAAAAATTTGTTTGCTTTTTGGTCTTTACTGGCAAAAATACCCCTCCTTTTTCTTTGTGTCAAAGCTCCTTAGCATTTCTGTACCTCAGCAGAAAGCCATGCAGACCAGGTGTTGGCTGGCATTTCTGAGCCCAGGAAACACCAGCCCAAAGCTCTCCTGCAGCAGCACTCAGGAGACAGCACGTATGCAGGGGCTCAGCCAGGTCCTGCTCTGGCTGCCACTCCAGTAAATTTGAGACAGATTATGTCACTTGCTCTGTTATTGAAGAGCACAATCAACTCCAAACGTTTATTTCAGGGGACAAACTAATAAATCACAGTAGCTTCAGATGACCATTAAGCTTGTCAAGATTTCACTTTCTGACTTACATTTCTTGTGACTTGGCTCCACACAGGAATTATAATGATGGCCACATAATGTAATGCTAGGCTGACCTTTCCAGTCAGGAAAGGCTCCCCAGTAAACATTGAGATGACCTAACCTCTAAAGAGGACAACAAAACCAAAAGGAATATGAGCTCAGGGAAGGTGTGGAACAGGATCCAGGCAATGCTGTGTGCACTGCCCATGCTGGGGATCTGACTGAAAGCTGGCACTGCAGTTTATTGCCATTTTCCATAAAATTACATGGTTTACACATGCTGCATCCTGACATGGGTTCAGAGGGCTGGCAGAGGAGCAGTGAGATAACCTTTTAATGAGCAACACAACCATCAGGAAAAGAATGACAAACTGATCTTCTAATTGCTGGTTTCATGGTGTATAAGATATGAATTAGAGATTAGAAGGATAACAGCAAGCTTGATGTAAACAATAGCATTCCCAAGGACAACAAGCTCACCAAACCTTTAGGAAACAAGACCCCCCCCTCTCTGGGACTTTGGTGGAACAGCTCCACAGAAGGTGAACTCACACTTCAGCTCCCAAACCATGGTGGGACAATGATGAGAAACAGAGAAGGTGACAATGCTCCCATGGCATGGCTGGGCCAGCCCCTCCTCGGCAGCTCCTGGGGGACCCCTCCCTTTCCTGGGAAGAGCAGAGCCAGGCAGACTCTCTCCAGGACAGGGAATGTACTGGGACTCAGGGCAAGCCTTGTCCAGGTAAAATACAGCCACTAGATGTGTTCCAGGAAATGCTAAATTGGCCATTTGTCAGAGATTTCTTGTCTGAATAGGTGAATTTCATTGTATGACAGTGATGAGTGAGGAAAGGAATGCCATGTTCTTTCTGAGGGGGGATTTAAGGTCAGTCCTGCTACACTGCATTCAGTGATATGTGCTTGTAAGTCTTATAAAGTAAGAGCAAAAATGAAGTCATGTAACATCCAAAGCCATCCTGCACCATGCAATCTCTGCTTTGCTCCCTCCATCCCTCCTTCCACACCCTGACCCAGGAAAGGCAGCACACAGCCACCAAAATCCTCAAATGGAACAGGGACAGGGAAAACTAATTTTCCTCATGAACCCCAGGCCTTCCCATGGCTTCCATGAAACAGGAATAAATCAGAAATGTTTTTTTCACTCTTACATAGAAAAATAATTACCTTAAAGAATATTGTGTTGTGCATTTATATTATAACCATCTTTGACTATCACTTAATGATCTTTCTGTTGTCTGAAAAAACCCTGGTGATTGAGTTTGGGTTCGTCTGGTTTTTGTTTCTATTTACATAGTAAAAAGCAGTTGCCAAGCAGAACATAATAAATCGAAATTCTGACATAATAAATAGATAATGTATTGTAATTGGATTATTTGTAGGCTGTCTCAGCAGAAATTTGCATAACACTCAGAAAGATTGCTGCAAATACCAAAAATAAGCAGCAGAGCTAATTAAGGGGTTTGTTTACATGTATCTTCCTGAAAACACAGTCAAGAAGGAATTAAAAGTATATTCTCTATTTAGTTTTCAGGGGAGATTGCCACAAGGTTAAAGAATTGATGGCTCTCATAACTACTCTTTTCTATCAAAACCAAAATTTAAACCTCCATCACTTGCATGGAAAGGATAATGCACCCAATTCCAGCAGCAAGGACTGAAACTTATTGTAGTGGATAGACATGTATCAACAGATCAATAGACATCTGTGTTCATGCAGATAATCACTGAATTAAACCAGGGAAGTCTATTCAGTTGTCATCCTGGCACATACCAAAGAGGGATTGGTTTTTGGGCCTTCAAATGCTTGTGGTCTGTAACCTAAAGTGTGATTTCTGATACCATTTTTTCTTGTCTGGATGTCTGGTTTCACAGATGAACACTGCAATAAATGTGCAGGAATAATTAGACCTGAGAAAGGCCTCAAGATACCACTGTAACACTTGTAGGCCTTTAAAGAAAACAAAATGTTGACTCTAGTTTGGGGTATTTTTGTCTTTCAAAACCAGAATGAAATACAATGAAACAAACTAAAAATATTAGTGATGATGTAATTAGTCATAAACCTTGACCCAGAACGCCAGATTTCCCAAAGAAGGAGTCTTCTGGCATTTTGGAGTTTGTCTTTGGGCTAAGTTGGGAAATAATTATACATAACTCCTAATCAAAACAGCATTGATGATCACACTGGTGTCTGATCTGACTGGTTCTTCAGACTTTCAGGGAGAATTAAAGTGTAGACACATCTTAAAAAAGATTCACTGACTTAAAGGTGTTTAGTTTTGATGCATTATAGAGCTGGCTTCTGTCTGCAGCTGTGGGCACTTACCTAGAGAGTTTTTGTAGGGGAGGTTTCTCAGTTTTGTGCCAGGGAAGGTTTAGGAAAAAATTCTTCAGTGAAAGGATGGTAAAGCCTTGAAAGAGACTATGTAGGGCAGATGTGGTGTCACTATTTTTGGGGATAAATGCAAAAATGTGGCCCTTGGGACATGGTTTAGAAGTGGGTTTGACAGTGCTGGGTCAATGCTTGGACTTGATGACCTTAAAGGTCTTTTTCAACCTAAAGAATTCTATGATTCTGTGATTCTATCTCTCATCAAAATTGTGTCCCACAAGTATCCAGTTTCACCATAGTCTCTAGAGGGGAAAATGGTGTTAAACAGGATTAAAAGTTAATGAAATATTTTATGACAATATTTTACCATAGCAACAGAAAGTTAGATCTAAGCATTGTATAAATATTAATATAACTCTCCTCATCTCAGTCATTGAAGGACTTGGGGAAACTGTGTGGAGGGGGAAGAATCTCATTTTTATGGTTCTAAAATTCAAATGTGAAAGAGGAAGAGAGATTAGGTTATAAAAATAAGGTGCTGCTAACTTGCCTAATGGCCTGTAATCTGCTGGAAGTACAGCTGCACTGGGCTTTTAAACAGGTGCTCTGATTATAGAGCATAACAAACATGTTAGGCTTTGTAGTGCATTTAATACCTTATAAACAGCCAGGCTAATTTAGGCAAGGCTAATGGCTCAGCTCAGATGGTACTCATGTAAAAGGTGTGTGATTATATCTGTGTACATTAAAGTGACAATTTCGGTGCTCTGAGCTCCCACCTTGCACATCTCAGAGCAGAGGCTGCAGCAAATTCCCACTCAGTGCAGTGGGAGATCCAGCTGCTCCTGCCTCTGATCACTGCGTTTATTTTGTGATCCTGTGGCTGTGCAATCTACCAGACAGGAAAAAACTTGAAAATGAGCTTGATGTCTTGAGAGAGTCTGCTGTCATTTATATTTGCTCCCTCTCCAGAAACCTGTGACTGTGGTTTTTCCAAGTGCAAACCTAGCAAGTGTGATATCCCAACTGCCCCTGTGCCTTTTCTGAGGTTCACTTTATCAGGATGCTGCAAGCCTCTGCTAACTTGAGACTAGGAGGTTATACTCCCAAACAGGAAATAAACATCTAAAAAGGTGAATGAAGACTAATTCTACTGTGATATAGATGGATTTCAAAGTTAGGACTAATGGGGGGAAACAATCAGGATATTTTTGTGTGTGTAAAAAAAAACCAGAATCAAGAACTCAGTGCAATGTTCCCAGCAGCACTAGTCTTGTTTGGGGTGCAGATCCTTGGGTTGTTCACACCTCCAACACTGACCAGATGCTCAGTCTGAGGCATCAGTACCCATCTCTGCCCCTGGAGCACATCTGGGAAAGACAGCCTGCATGTGGATCCACTCATCTGGCCCTGCTTTGTGCTGTCCAAGTAACACTTTATGCCTGTGGCTACAGCCGTGCTCCCTGCGGGCATAAAAATGAGGTGTTTAAATATTTTATTAACTAGATCATAAAGCCAGCATCCAAGGCGGTGATCCTACCTGAGGCACTGAGATCACTGCCCTGCTCTCCTCTGGAGCTGCTCCTGAGCTAATTAATCCTTCTGAGGGGTCAGCACAGCCACAGGAGAGAGGAGGGGTTGGTTAGGGCAGATCATAAGGCAAGAGCAGATTTGTGGGTACAGAGGGGAGAGGGCAGGAGAGGTAAATGTTCCATAGGAGTTACAGTGAATAATTCCCAAACTGCAGCTGGGGCCCCACGATTGCTGCAGTGCCTGTGGGTACCCGTATGGTGCACAGTTGTAGCTTTGGGATTTGTAAATAACTATATACTTTAAAATTTGCTTTTTAAATGAGATTTTATTTTTAATCACTGTTGGATTTTTTTTTTTTTTGTCATAATGAATCTGTAGACCATAGATGAAATTCAATTTAAATGTAATAATAACTTTCAGTGTACTTTTTCAAGTTCATAACACAGTCAGAAAAGTTTAAGTGACTCAGATATTTTTTCAGGGTCTGGAAGTTTTTTGAACAACAGACAGATTTAAGTTTTAATATTTATGCTCAGTTAAATTTTGACACCTTCAATATGCAAAAGTGATGTGACATTTTAGGCTTTCTGTTTTGTTTTTATATGAATTGCTGCTGTTCTTTCGAGCATCTGTTTGGTGGCATACTGTGGAGGAACACTTATTATTAGATTGTTTATTTTAAAAATAATGATATAACAGATATGCCATTGTTAGTGGAAAAGCAAAATATCAAAAAATAGCATAAAACCTGGCAGCTCAAATACATCTTTGTGGGAGGCATCTTAATGAATCCATTCCTTACTCCACTTGCTCCACTAAAGAAGAAAAGTAGGAGTTTTTTATAGCTGCACTAATGCCACATGAGCCAATCTGATTAAAAAAATTAGTGTTTCAGATCTGATGCCGACATCCAAAAGAACAGTAAAATTAAAATATGCCACATCTTCAGTGTGGCATTTCCCATTTAATGAGGAATACTGTAAAAGAAAGAGATTAACCCTCTCATGGTGTAAAAATTCAAAGGTTAAGCCCAAAGCTTTTAGAGCAAGCACACACACGGTGGCTTAATCCAGAAAACATTTCCTCATGGAGAATCCCAGAGTTGCAAAGACTCTATCTCAGCCCAATTAAGTTCCTTGAACTCTGGCTGTCTGTGGATGTATATAAATCTCCCTAAAATCCTATAGTAAACCAAGAGCAGGGTATCTGCTATTCTAATGACTGAATGATTTAAGTTGTGTGTCTTCCCACCTAGCACAGTGCAACACTCATTCCCAGGGCTGTATCACTCTGTAGCATATTCCATCGTGGATGCACCACTCAGGATCACTTTAGATTTTATGTGTGCTTCATTATGCAATCCTAAAAGCCTAAAATGTGATATAATGGAACATTTAGCTCAAAGATAAGGAAAACAGCATGCTGCACTTTGCAGCCATTTGATATCCTGACAGGAAAGGGAACTGACACATGATAAAGGAAGAAATAGTGCTAGCAGTGAGTTATGGCTTGTGGGGATTCAGTCATGCATTATTAAACTGCTATCACGACACAGTTCACTCTGCAATTGGCCAGGCCACCATTTTGCATTCCTTCAAACAGACTGGTTTCCTGTGCAAGGAACTGAGGGGAGCCAATGAAATGAAAATACATGTGCAAATGGTAGTCAAGGGGATGAAATAACAAACCCAAGGGCAAATGTGCACATCCTGTCAATTCCCAGACCATAAGGAAAATAAAATATTCAAGCATTATGGTGATTCATAATGTATAGAAGGCAGATAATGTAAACCAGTTGTGGTGATCCTCTATCACACAGGACATAGAACTGCCCCAAATTATGTTTTCTTTCTTTCAAGACTTCTATGAAAAACAATTTTTAAAACGCACATTGAGGGAAAATCCAATGCTGTCTATGATAAATCACATTCTGGTTAGTTATCCTCACTGTCATGACCATAATTCTGTAACAGGCTCTTTGATTAACAAAACTGCTTGAGTGCCTGGGTTCCTTCTGATAAATATATTTTCTATTTCTTCCACTGTTCCCATAGCTACAAAACTCCCTTCAATTTATTAACACCCAAAAGTTCAGACAAAGCAATAAGCTGATTAATGACATGCAAAGGGGAAACTCAAGAACATGAATCCAGGAGGTGCAAAGAAAGGCTCTACCATAGGCTCGGGGCTTCAGAGCAAAAATCAGAGGGGAAAAGAAAAAAAAAAAAAAAAGCAAAAAATGTTTAGCTAACACCTGTTCAAAATGCAGAACACTAATAATAGGAAACTCTTTTCTTGATTAATTTGTCAAGCAGGCACCTTTGCACAGACTATCTGAGGTTTTGTAGCATTAATCTGAGTTGCTGCTGATAAAATGAGAATATGTGAGGTTTCACAACAAGAACATAAATTCTAATTATCAACTAAAGAGAAGAAAGAATTAATTCAGTAGGTTATATACACCAGAAGAATGTTGCAGTTGTGGAAGATGTTGAAGTAATAAATATTATAAATATTTCTTACGTTTTCATAGTCTCCACATGCCTGTAGCTAAACAAGGTTGAGAAAGAAGAATCAATATTAAATTACACTCTTTGCAAGCATTAATAAATATTTTTGTTACTTCTACAGCCCCTATATGAGAACCCAGACTAATAAATCAAAGCTTGTTCCATTTTTCCTTTTGGCTCTCACCCAGACAAAAGCAGGTAGAGACATTAAAATGGGTGGTTGGGAAGTTTCCTTTCCATTTAGTTATCTGTCCTTTCATTGTTTCCCTGACAGTGCTGCTATTTTCATTTTGATACACAACATATTAGTCCAGTTGGAGTTGTGTCACTTATAGAGTACTAGCTCTGGAAACAGAGCACAACTACATGTGGCAGTGACTCCTCAGGATAAACAAGTTAAAAATGGAAATACTCCCAGCTGGAGGGCTTCATCCAGGGCCGAAATTGTGTCTGTGATAGGGTATGTGCAGTTAATTCCAGACAAATCCACAGGAGGTCCTGGTGCTCTTCAAGGTACATGAAGGAAGGAGAAGAAGTATTGGGAAGAGGCTGGAAAGAATTCTCAAATTTGATTGTATTTTATGGGGAAGTTTTCTTAGATGAAATAAGGAAAGAAAATGATATTGTTTATACTATATTATAGCTATGTTCAAAAATATCAAGTCAGATATATATAAAATGATATTAAATCAGAAAATTAGGAATATTTGGACCCCATTCTATCATGTATTAGTGTTTGTGGAGGCCAGAAACTCAGGACCAGCTTTTGAATTTGATGTGAATTATTATTTTTCTAACACAATACTCTCTTTAAGAAGAAAGAGGAAGAGAGTGGGTGGGTGGGTAGGGAAAGGATGAGATGAAAGAGTTTTTCTTTGTTGCTGTGTTAATTATCTTGATCTTCTAGCAGGTTGTCTGGCAGAGAAAAATAAGTTTTCTAGTATATTTATTATATTTTTCACCCATTGTTGCAGCAGGAAATAATTTTCAGCTTGAAGGGTTAAAGAGGAACCCTTTTCACTCCTGCTTAAATAGCTGAATGATGCTAATGGCAAAAAATCATTCCATCTGCTGCATAGCAGCCCATGTATTGCACACCTTTTTTCCCAGATAATGGGACAAACAAATATTAGTGCTTGTATTCCCCCATAACAGCAAACCTTTTCTCATGCTCCAGCCTGTTTGTTTTCTTACAGTCCTTGGAGGGGGAAAGGAGAGGGGAAGATTTGAAGAAATAAAACCTGAAATCTCATTGTTCTTCAGAACATAAACATTATGTGGGATATGTGAATGTGTGAAGAGGCAGTTAATATTGTGGTTCTTTGCAACAAATACTGTGCTTAAAGGTCATTCCTGACAGGGGCTTTGAGAGCATCTGTTGCTAGGAACACACAGGCTGAATCTCATTACTGAAAACTATTTGAGTGACAATCATCTCAATCCTTCATTATTCATTATCTTCTCTGCCTTGCAAGAGATCTGTACCCTCTCTCCCTCATTCCCGTTACCCAACAAATATGCCAGACGTTTTTCAGTTTGACAATGGTGACCTCAAAATCACCTATTTCAGGGATTATTTTATTTCTGTTTTGCACTGCCAAGTGGAATACTTGTTATCTTGAAGCAAATTATTAAGGAGATATTCCCCATGAATATTCTAGCCACTGAGCCTAATGAAGAGGTGATGTAGTTCAAACATTCTGACCAAATAGTTTCATTTAAGCAAACTACAGTTTGAATGCTTCCTCAGTGTCTTGAGAATGACAACATTAACTACATTTGCACCTTCCCTTGAAGTTGGCTTCCCATTCAGTTTAGAAATCCCCATGCAGTACAGAATGGTAATACTGGCTATGGGGAAGAAAGCTGTATGAGCCCTCTCAAAGGTCTATTTGCCTTAATTTGTAGGAAGAAAGAATTAAGTATTTTTAAAATCTGATTGAAGAGAAAATTTTACAAAGAAAAGGTTTTTAAAAATCAGGGACCGATTCACATTTTTTCATTTATTAATTATGCAGGCTTATCTTTTATGGCAAACGTATGTTTTAATTCTTTAACCTATTTAGTAATATTTATATTAATTTAAAAGCCTTTAAATTCTCCATACCACATTACAGCTTCCAGAAAAATGTGATGCAATATCATCAGCATACATCTCTCTTGGTGTTTTGGATTTTGCCAGTTCTGCTTCTATTCTTCCCTTAGAAGTACTGGAAACATCACCTCTTCATCCAACAATGAAAATTGGCTAAAAATTCTGGCTAAAAATTTTCACTTCTTCTGGAACATAAGGGCCAATCAGTTCTGCCATTAGCTTGGAAATTTTAAGTCTAGGAATGACTGTATTAAACATTCAGGCGGACATGAGAAAAAATAATGCCTGTGAGCTGCCCCTGCAATGGCACTGACCCTTAAAGCTGGTCCTGTGCAGGAGCTCTTTGCAGCACCTGAACACACAGCATGGTCAACAGGAGTTATCAATCCCTGAGCAGGATTTTGGAAATCTGGCTCCTCTCATGGGAACTTGAAGTTCTCTTGGGGTACAAAGGCAGTGAATGTATTAAAACATAAATTTTGTGAACCACAAAAACACACCCTGAGATGTAGAACAGATTTAAATGCTGGTGTCTTGCAATCTACACCTCAAACCAGATTACCAATAGACTGCACAAATCTGGCTTGACACTTACACATCTGTCTTGCTTTATTTTTGTTGGTTTTGTGTCATATTTTGTGCTGTTTGTACCAGTGCAGGGATGACATTTAATAACTTAAATTTGCTGCATCTAAAATGGTAGTCTGAGTTTCTAGCAGCTAACATATAGGAAATATTGGGACTTTAAATATTCTGATATTTGTTATAAAAAACCAAAATGGTATACCTAATAGAGATTTTTCTTCTCCCATAAACACTTAAGCACTTTAAAAAAACCCAGGATAAGAGTCCAGTAGTGTCAGTAGTATTGCTTATCTATTAATCTACTGACTGTCATAGAATATACATTGCAAAACTTTGTTACTTCAGTGTTCATAACTCTTAGTTTTCTGCCACATTGCCTCCATAGATCACTGAAAATTTGCTGATTTTTACTGACAAGGGCAGCAAACAGAGTTTTCCTATTTTGTTTATGATATGTGTATATGGGAACAGGATAGCCATCCTGAATTATTTAGTTTCTCAGTATATGGCATATTTGTGCAAACAGCAATCAGCACATGGCAACAGAGATTTGTTCAATAATGTAATGGTTTCTCTTACATGTGCATAAAGTGTCTTCCCTAAATATTATTCTGTCCAAAGGGAAAAACATGAGAGCTCAAAACCTAAACTGCCTAACAGTGCAGACATAAATCCCTGTGGGCATATTCCCCATTGTCTTCCTACCTGTGTCATCCTTCATCCTTTTGTAAAGTGGGTACACAGTACAAGCAGGTCTGAAAAGCAGATGATTTATTCCTCTTTTCACAATGGTAAATGATGATACAAGATGCAGAACAGCAAGAAATTTGATCCTTGGTCCTTTCTAAGCCTCTTTTGTTTGCTCTGAAGTAGCAGCTGTACTTCAGGTCAGAGATTAAAGTGTATTGCAGCAGCTAGAGCAGTTGCCATAAAATGCTTTCATTTCCCAGTAGTCACTAAAGTGATCATCTATTACCAAGTATTTATGCTGTCCCTAGGAAATATCTAACATCTGAAACAAAGCAGCTGGCAAATACTGATCCTTTACTTTGGGAAAGTTGCATATGCACACTACTTCCCACTTATAAATACAATCTGTATTATGCTCTTCATTACTGGCAGAAGGTACTGTCTCAGAGCTGGTCACCACTAAATTTCTGAATGCATGAAATTCACAATTAAGCCTAGATTTTTCAAGAGTACTTGGTGCATCCAGAGCTCTCTTGGAAATACAGTGGTTTTTCAAGTGAGCTACTTCACATCTGCCAGAAACAAACATAACAGGAGTAGCAATATCCAGTGAAGTGGAAAAACTAACTTGAACTTGCACAGTCCTTCACTTCTTTAATCTTCAGAGTGATTACTTTACCTGTTTGTATTCCATCCAGTAATATGATCATCTTAAATTACTGTGGAGTAGTTATTGAAGGTACTACTTTGCAGAAAATGTTATCATCTGAAGATATCATGTGCTATTTGTGAAGGTGGCAATGGTGTCTGAGCTGTTTATAACCTGTGGTCCTCACAATGCTGAGTCCTTGGCTGTTATCCAAGCTGCATCTGATTCCTTTTATTTGTGGTTTCTGCACACAGAAATATTTGCTTCCGTATCCAGTGAAGATTATGTGCCACTCACACATATCCTCCTTCTGCTGTCACTGTTGACAAATGTCCTTTGTGGAGGCTCCTCTCCTTCACAGGCTAAGTTCTTTTAGCTGGCTTCAAGTCTTTCTGATTTGGAAAGTAGCGTAGGAAAGGGAAAATAATTTATAAAAAAAAAAGAAAAATACCAAAACTAAACAACTATCTTACCTTTGATTAAATTCTTTCAAAATCCTTTAAAAATCTTCTTCTTTTGCTTCTGCTTTGAACTGCACAAACCCAACAGTTTTTAGTTGGGACAATACACATCCAAGATCAAAAAAAGACAGATTCTTTCCAGACTGCTTCTGGGAATAAGTTTGTGTAATCATTCTCTATGAAATTAAGGTAAGGGGTTTTGATTCTAAAACATTATAACTGAGAGTTTTTCAGGAAATGCCTCATTTTTCACAAACTGCCTGGCACAGAGAAGGAAATCACATTACTGATTAAAACCAGCAAATGTAATGAGAATCTAGCTTTCATAGAAATAATACAAGCTGTGAGAGCAGAATGAGAGAATAATATTTTTATTTGTGACTGTAGCTACACATTAATATATTAAATATTAATAAGGACTATAATAGTTATCATATTTCATATTTTTTCTAGATTTTTGCCATATCACTCTAGTTCAAATAAATACCAATGAGCTGCATAAAAACTAAATTGTAAATAAATAGAACAGCATATACCTTTTTCTTGGAATTACTTTACTTAAAAAGATTACTACTATTTCCACATGTTCCACTTTGATTTCTGCAAATAGTGTCATTGTTAAAGAGTCAAAGACATAATCAATAAAGACATATGAATTGGCCTAGAAAACATGAAAGAGCTGATTTTACACAGACAAGAGCAGAGCATTTTGCTGCCCAGCTCATAAACACAACAGAGTGCCAGAAAAGGAGACTTGGAAAAAGAAATCATAAACAGCCAAAGGTGTTTTTTTTCACTCCTGGTGGTTTTTTTGGTGGTTTCTTGTTCTTACTTTATTACTGAACTCTTGGCTGAGACTCTTCACTTGTGAAAAGGCAAAGAAAGGCCTTAAGAAAAGGCTTTGTTTGACTCAAGGTGAGATTTACCAGCAGCAGCCAGAACCTTGCACTTGCCTGAACCTTTCCTTTCACCTCTGCACAGATTCCCACCAGGGTTCAGCTGACAAACAGCTGCAAAGGAGCAGGAATTTATTGGATGCAAGGCAAGGTTTCTGCATCAGCTGCAAATACCAAGTAGCAGGTGCAGGAAAAGCTTTGTGTATGGACCCGCAGTGTGCGACACATGCAGATTCACAGCGATGCAGGTAAAGAGGAGTGGCCTTCCTGGCTGCTCTGTGTGCTGGCTGTACAAAGCCCTGTGGGCTGCATTTTGCTTTAGCTACAACACCCACATCTCACTTCTGTTCTTCCTTGCTGAATGGAGAACCCCACTGGATGTACAAAGAAGCAAAAGCTGTCAAAATACCAGTGAATGCTTGTGCTCTGAGCTGGACTGCACCTCCTCTGTCTTAAACATGGACAAGGCAACTTTATTAACAGAGGTGCAGTATTTGACAGCACCTTGGAACACAGAATCAGAGAATTTATTTGGGTTAGAAGAGACCTCCCTGATTATTGAGTCCAACTGTTTACCCAGCACTGCCAAGCCCACCACTAAACCTGTCCCTAAGGGCCACATCTACACGTCTTTTAAATACCTTCAGGGATGATGACTCTACCACTTCTCTGGGCAGATTGTTCCAGTGCACAGGAAGAAAAATACACATTTCATCAATTATTTATTTTTCATTTCAATTGATCTCCATCTCCTGCACATTTATTTCTGTAAATGTGCTACCTTATTTTGTAAAGCACTTTAGGGATTAAGTGTCAGGAAAGACAAAAAAGAGAAAAATATATATCTTGATTTAGAGATTTAGATGTTATAGAGAGAGATAATTATTATCATCACCTGTTACATTGTTCTAAAATTACTTCCAGAGCCCAAAGAATGAATTAGTTACAGGAAATTAGAGTCCATTAAATAGTCTTGTTCACAAAGTAATCAGTAACCAACAGCCATCCTGCAATTTAAAAGCCCATCTTCCTAATGGCCAATGTAGCGCTGGCTTCAGGTTAAAAGAGCACGTGTTCCTAGTTTGTCTGTCTCAGCAGAAGATGATGGTGTGTTTGCACTACACTGACACTCCTCCTTATCTGCCTGCACTCCTGTACTTGGAGAAAATCACTAGCAGTGGAGATAAGCAGGTGCCTGAACCCAGAGCTGACAGATTGTTGCCTTTTACAAGGTGAATCATATTTCTTAAAACACACAGCAGAGGAATTTTACCCTGTGAAAAGGGAAGCGTCAGGTTTAGAGTTCCGTATCAGTGGTGGAAAGCTAAGAAGTTGCACTGACCAAAACTATCACTTTAGTGTGACTAATAGGAAATATTTCCATATTGTTATGGGACCTTGTAAAACAAGGATCCAAATGATGGATTAATAAATAAATTAATTTTCTTTCTTCTCTCGCCTTCTTCACTCTCAGCAGTTGCCTCTGGAGGGACTCACCATGTCCAGTTGTTCCTTGGTCTGTAAGATGTGTGCTTGCATGTATGTACAAACATATATATGCAATTATATATGCATATAGATAGATATTTAGATAAATAAGATATATAGATAAGTATAAGTATACAGCATAAATATAATATATAAATATATAATTATATATGCATATAGATAAATGAACCAGTTATAGACTGGCTATGGAATGACTGGACTGCAAGATTAAGTACAAGTAGGCTGCAGCAAAGAAGATTTCTTTCTGCTTAAAATAAGATGGACTCGCTGCACAAATTATGCTGTGTTTGGGGTAGTACTTAATGTGTTCATGTACCCATTGTTGACACCAGTGGAATGGCAAGGCACTTATAATCATCAATTCTAGCTGTGGGATGGATAGAAAATGTCACCACATTTGTCTCCAGGAGTCACTCTGAGTTCTTCAGAGATTGATAAGAGAATGCACACTGATGATATTTATTTTGATACCTCAGATCTGAATGTAGCACAGAATGAAGGGTGGCTGGGAACTCAGCACTCTGGACATGCAAAAAAGAAGAAGACCCCAGATCATTAAAATACAAACTGTGAAAAATTCAGCAGCAAATATAATAATATTAAAAGCAATAAGCATATCAAAAAATAACGAGTTGAAAGCATTAAAAAAAAGGTGCTATGACTGACTATACTGCATCTGCTGTTGAACAAGGATTAATTGTTCCCATTGCAGCTGTGAACAAGATAAAAATGAAACACCACCTTCCTTATGGATGGAGGAACAGACAATAGAGAGCCAATAAAAGGAAAATAAAAGCACACCTCTGTATAATGAATCTAGTCTCTACCTGTGGCTATTTGTGCAGGAGTGTCAGTGTGGGGAGAAACCTGCACTGCTGAGCTGTATATTTTATTTCTCCCTATATCCTCTAGTTCCACGGCTTGGATTTGCACCAGCAGTGAAAAGGTGCAGCAGAAATCTCCATTTAGCTCTATTTTCTGACCAAACAGTGCATTTACTCCAGCTGAACACTCTTTATCAGGATTTGGCCCTTTTTATAAAGGTGAATGCTTTTTTGGCTGTGATCCCAGTGGGGTGTTTGATAACTTTGTCAGAAGGAATCAAGAGAACATAATGACTAAACAAATAATGGGCTGTCAAGGAGACTTGAGTTACAGGAACTGAAAGATAGTCCAAAATGCTTTGCTCTTCAAAGAAACTAGAAAAACTTTGTCTTAATTTGGCCTTCAGAACTTTGACATCAGCCTTCGCTTGTCTGCAAGCATCAACTCAAACATGGACATTTCTATGGATAGTTAGTCCTCATGAGAGATTCCTGGCAGGCTGCTTTCCCTCAGGTCAGTTGTGTACCATGTACAAAAACTACCACAACTGCTTTTTCACCTCCATTGCTTCAAAAAATGTCTTACAGATTGTACTAGAAAAAAATTCCCCTTTAAGTTTTTTTTTTTTTTTTTAGAATCAGCTGAACAAGGAATTATGCCTCTTACAGAAAATTACAAATGCACAGAAAAGCTACATATTTCAATGGAGTTTCAATATATTTTTAGTACCACTCCTGAAGCACACTTCAATCAGCAAATTTATCAATACCAAAGTCAATGGATATTCGTACAGAAATAATCCATATTTTTTGCTTTATAGGCAGATATACAGCACAGAGGCAAATAGAATAAAGTTCAATTCTCAATATATTTAGCCAACTTTTCCCTTTGAAGACCAGGAAATAATCCCTCCAAGCCCTGGAGGCCTGGCCCTCACCTTCCCCAAGCCAGCCAGGAGATGTTAGGGGAGGGCAGTGGGGTAGTTATGCTTGCCTTTGGAGAACTGGGAATGCTCTTTTGGAGCTGCAGCACCCCTTGGCTTGGACACAAAGCCTTGATGCTGCAGCAATGGACAGCCAGAGGCTGAGAGCTGTTCAGTAAAGTGATTATTTGCCACTCACAGCAGTAATCAAATGAGGCCCAGCTTTGAGCTGATGGTTGGCCCAGTTGACCTCCAGAGGTTCCTTCTGTGACTTCAGAATTCTGAGTACTCTGGAAGAATTTCTGCATTCCCCAAAGCTCTGCAACTGCACAAAGATTCCTCCAGGGGAAGAGGAAACGGGGATTTTGTTTGCCTTTCTTTGTGCTGTAGCCATCATCTCAGCCAGCCTGAGCCACTGACCCAGAGGCTTACCCACAATATCCCACTCTATCTGCCCGTTGAGGCTGTCACAAAAATGCAGAGTTTTGCTTGCCCAGGGAAATGAGAAGACACTGGTTATTGGGGCAGGTCTGTAGCCAGTTAACTGCTCTGCAATGGTGGATCCATCAGTCCCATCTTCAGGGATGAAATTATGAAATACAAGAAGAATCCTTGGTTGGTGGCAACAGCACTTCTTACAGCCACAAAAAAAATCCACTCCAAAATGAAGTTTTGTCAGTTAAAAAAAGGAAACTTTATTTACAGAATATTTTTTTTGAGGTATTTTCAGCCTTCACACCTACTGCTTGCTTGGGAAGTTAAGCTGTGTTTATTTTAAAGAAAGCTGTCAGTGCATCTTTGAATGTTTAACCTTTTCACATCATTGGGTCTCCCCTATGGAAACCATATCCTCTCTTTATATTCTGATTCAACTCAGCTCAAAAAGTTAAATATGCAAAGGCATGACACAGGCATGTCTCCCATTTCCCATTCAACACAACAAACAAATGGAGAACAGGAACAACGTGGGGCACGAAGATTAAGTTGAATTTCTGTTCAGGTCTTTTTCCTCGCTACTTAAGGCAATAAATCATTTCAATTAGACATAATTAAAACAGTTTGCATTTGAAACGTGAACTAAAATTGAAATCAGTATTATCCAGTTTCCCCCTTGCACATTCATCTCAGCTATCAGGAGGATATTGCATATCTATCTACTCTTGGCATAGATTAAGTCATAATTTACTTTTTTTTTTTAAATAATCTCTGGTTGTAATCAAGCACTGGTATATGGACTTTTATCATCAGTAGAACAGTTAGACTGTCTTTTCCAAGTTCCTGTCCAGATACCTCTGGGCTTTAAATCCCTTATTGTCTTTTCTAATTTTCCCTTTTCATCTAAAATTAATTAGAGTACAGACTGTCTTGTCTTTTTGGTATTCCATTCAGCTTTCAGGGTGTTTTTGTTCTCCAGCTAAACAGCAGTTTTCAAAGATTTAATACACTGGCCTAATGTCTATGGGTGTGAATTCAACAAAAAGAATGCCACAATAGATGTGGGCCAAAAAATAAGTAAAGAGAAATAAAGAAATCTTTTGTAGCCTGTTATAAAAAAAGACAACATTATGATATTAGAGTGCAGAGCACTGGACTGATTAATTAAGATAATAAAACTGATATAATTAAACATGACTTGAATTCTGTTTATTAGCCCTTCTGTTGTCAACTAAACCTTTCAAACCCTGTAAATAAGCAAGCTGAATGACAGGTGTAATTGGTATGCAGGGGATTCAAGTTACTTAATGTTGTAATTTTTTCCTGGTTTTCACTCTTTTAGAGCATCAGGTCCAATGCCTGAAATAAACACATTGATTTGATTATATTGTCAGTGGGTCACTAATCAGAGAAATTATTGATTAGACAGTAATCTGTCAATTAAGTCTGACATTGTCTCTGGTACCTTGGCAATGGGGGGGCTGCATTCTTTAAACTGAGACATTGACCTTGCTGTTTTCACCGTCTGGAGACTGAAATGAGGATTCACAGTGAAGACAATGCTCTTATCCTTCATTTTATTCCTTTGTCATTTTGGGTTTTGTTTTTATTGTTTGTTTGTTTGGTTGGTTTTTGGTTTTTTTCCTGGGTGGGTTGTTTGGTTGGGTTTTTTCCTCAGCTCAGATCTGATTGTCATGTGTTTTTCTGCATTTCTCTCTTTTTAAAATGAACACATGCCGTTCTTGCACATAGGTGACATTTTGACAGGATGTTAAAGCACTTTAACAATTTCCTCTCCACCATTTCCTGAAAACTGATTTTCAGGATTCATTAATTCAAATGATGAAGTAACAGTTTGTAAAACTTCATTTTTGGGGGGGGGCCATCCTGATTGCCTGTTGAAGAACTCAGGGCATCGCTTGCTGGCAAGTCTGATTGTGTGTCAATATTTCAGAGCTCCTCCAGCCCATGGGCTCAGCTCATCCACTGTGTACCAGCAGCATTCATGGAGAAAGCGAAGTGAAATGTGATGTTAATCTCCCTGGATACTTCCAGAATGAGTAATTCTTCCAATCTAGCAATAAGACACAATGTTAGCCTTGAAATTAGACACTTGGGCTCCAGTTCATCATTAATCAGAAAGGCACTTGAGCATGTCTATACCTTTAGGCATGTGCTTAAGTGTTTTGCTGCAGTGGGGCAGGCTAAAGTAAATGCTGAAATGATTTGTTGAGCTTGTGTTCCAACATGTTGTTGTTAGCATTTGTGTAGAGCAGCAGGAATGCACGTTGTTTTCTACAGCAGACTGAAGGCAGTTATCAGACTCTCATCTCCATGAATTAAATCAACATCACTTGGAATTAGTTCAGTTACATGAAGCTGTCAGGGCTGTCTTAAGAAAAGATCCATTGCACTCTGTGATCCGGGGGAAGTCTATGACACCCTATCAACTCACAAGAAACAAGATTTCACTTTGTACCACAGGATGCTCATCACCACTCATTCTCAGTGTGTGTATGTACTTCAGATCTATTTTCAGTTGTTTTATTTATATCTTAGAAACACAAATGGAAGAAAGAATCAAGTAGCCAGATTTCAGAAGGCATTTACTTTTACCTTAGAACAAAGATGTTGATAAGAGAAAATGAAAATCAGCACTCGAGTACTATTTTTATTTTTCCTGTCTCATAGGTTTTATTTTTCCTGTCTCATAGGTTTTCATGATAACATGGTGGTACCTCATTATATACTGAGGGACCTGAAACCCAAAGGTAGAATATGGAGTTAAACTGGTATTTGAGGTGACATTTCAGGGGGTTTAGTCTTTATTCTCTCCCTTTTTCTGTCTTAAAATTTTTTTCCCATTTAAAAAAGCCTAAGAATCTAAAAAAAATTTGGAAAAGAAGAAAATGTATAGGCATGTAGAAAATATACTCAGCTGCACAGACCAGTGCTTAACTTAGAAAATCTTTTGATATTAGTAGAGTGAGAATTTAATAAAATAGTACTTATCTACTAAGAAGCCTGTAGAAACATTAATCAGGCTGTGTGAAGGGTGTTCCCACTTGGTTAGTTCTGTCTGCAGGTTTTCCCTGTGAAAAGGGGATGCCTGGGAGAACAGGAGATGGCTGTTTCTGTGCAAAACAGTTCAGCACAGGGGGGTCCTGCCAAAGGCTTCAGGCTGGGGCAGGAGCTGAGGGAGTCACAGGAGGACAGTGTGCCCTCAGGAAGCCAAGTGTCCCTTGATTACCGAGAGAGGAGCCCTAGTGCTTTGTTAATGACACCAGGCTGTGGAGGCAATGACTCAAGGCTGCTCTGGGCAGCTCACTTTCAGATGGAGATCTAGGCAGATCCACCTTGACTGGCTGATTGATTTGTCTCCTCTGACAACTGATGTGCATGCTGAAGTAGGGCTGATTTTCCACACCAGGAAATAAACCAAGTCAGCACAGGATTATTGCTTAAATTCAGGGAATTTGCTCCAATTTATTAAAATACAGGGCAGAATCTTGGCACCTATTCAGTTGCTTCACTGCTCTTTGTTATTAATGGAAGCCTGTCTATACAGAGCAAAATATTTGTATCCAAAAAGAATATGTATGCTTGTTCATTATTGTAAAAACAAACAAACAACAAAAAAATCTTTCTTTAAAAGATCCCTACCTTTTGTTTTCCTCCTTTTCTTTTCTGTTCTCTCTCCACTCCTCCCAGCCAGCATCCTATTGAAATTGTTTACAGCACTGACACCAGAACACTGATCTGATGGAGAGCTCTGAAGTGCTTTGGTACACATTTCTCCAGTGGGGAAAAAGCTGTATCCAACATATTGTGCTTACTTAATCTCCCTTTGAGCAGCTGTCCCTCAATGGAAAGCCATCAGATTTCTGTTCTTTCTCTTCAATGAGATGTTAGTGGCCTTCACAGCATTTCTACCTCCTACAATGAGTATCTGATAACAGAAATGTAACACATTCAGCACTATCAATTTCAAACACAATACACAAGAGTAATAGATGTTAAAAATTGCCTTGGCCACACAGTATATTGTTAAAAAAATAGATTTCTTAGAGCAAACTCTGGGTTTAAAGGAAAGGTGACATTGTTAACGAATGTTGTCAGAGTGATAAAGTGATAGATGCCTGGCCATTCCTCTCCATGGGCCTTCCTCAAAAGAGGCTGTATGAAAGAAAAGGATATTTGTCAAGGAAAGCTGGATGGAAAACTAAGGTTTTATGACATTTATTGTCCTTTCCTCAGCTCCTGACTGCTATAGTAGAATATCTAAATATTTGTATAACTTCATATTTTGTTTAATTTTGAAGGTGATAGTGATGAAAGGTAGAAGCGCAACTTGGAAAGCTCCTTCTCAGATTCATTTCACCTATATTGCCCTGTCTCTGTCAGTGAAATGAGAAAAATTAAACACATATTTGGGAGGGCTGCATTACCTAAGGCAATGGCATATAGAAAAATAAAATAGAGATTAAAAATATCTGTTCTCCCCCAGTCCCTTCCTTTGTGGAAGGAAACAAAGTTTTCATGCAAAAAGATGTTTTCCAGAAAGCAGTGTTTACCATGGAGTAATTTAAAGAAGTCATTATCTTAATGCACACCTTATATCAAATCCTGGTTATGAGGTAACTGATAATAATACAATGGGGAAATTAAAAAGTGTTTCATTCGGTGCACTTTTATGCAAATATTTGCCTCTCTGCCTAGAGCTTTGAGGACAGAACTTGACAAAAATCACCATTTATCTCTCAAAGAAAGCCAGATACCCCTTCCCTGAGTCACCCTTCTTGTAGCAGTGCTGGGACTCACCTGTACTTCTGTCCGGCTAGTTTTGACCAATATCCCTTTTAAAAAAGAGAAACCAAAAAAAATCCCCAATCACTCTCTTGGGTTGTACAAGCTCTCAGAGATCTGCTCCTAAATATCAGACTATTTGGATAAAGGCAATAGTTCCACACTGTTTTTCCCTGTACTGTGATTACAGTAAAATTACGGGAGAAATGTTATTTGCAGAAATATGCAAACTAGGAACACTCATCTGTAATATTCTGGCAAATACTCACTTATTTGCTACATGCAGTCATCTTGATATCATTGGTTCTTCCAATTCATGAGCCAAAACGCTTAAAATTCCAATTGACAGGTCTTTGTCATTATTATTCATTATGCTTTGTTAGAGCCATTAAATCATGAGCAGGCCCTACAAAGGATTTCTTCCTCTTTCTCTTTTAAACAAACATGCTTTTGAAGGTAAGCTTGCATAGCAAATAACTGATCCAATAGAAATAATTACAGACAGCAACAGGGAAAAAAATCTAATCTGCTGGGAATTGTTCTTTGCTTTCATTGTCCTGCAGCACCATTTTACCAGAAAGTGCTCTGAATAATTTAGGGTTGCTAATATGATTGCAGGGTCTTCCCATGTTCATCACAACTGCTTGAGTTCAGTGTCCTGTCTGGTTATATTTGATGCTCCAGGAAGAAGAGGAAGCTCTGAAACTGAAGGCAGCTTGTCAGCTAGAAAGATCACTCCAGCTGGATTTTGTAGGTCACGTAAGGTGGACAGTAGGAAGCAACAAATATTGAGGTGATACTCAGAAACACGATGGATTCAAAGGTTTATTTCAGCAAAAACTCAAAATGAGAAAGCCGATTATTATATTGCTCCTTCCCATATTTCATGTTAGTAGACAATGAGTTGTTGCTTAAGACAATAAAGAGAAAGCATTAGGAACACTGAGTTAGCAAACCATCCTCTCCTCACTAAGAAATTAGCACTGCACAGCCAAAGATAGCTGAACTAGGACCTTTCAGGTCTCATCCTCCCTCAAAGTGAATTTACAATGAAAAAATCACCCCACCTGTGCCTTGTAGCTGTCCTTTAATGAGGGCTCTAATTATCACCAGGTGAGTGCAATCACTGCTAACCCTGGCCTGGGTTATTTCAGAGGTTCCTGGGCACACAGCTGTTTTTGGAGCCTCAGCTCTGGTTGGTGCCTGTGCTGCTGGGCTGCATCTGTGGTGGGTCTCTGGGTAGAAATCTGGTTGTGAGGGGGTGCTGGGATCTGTTTAAAATGGGGTAAGATGCTTGAGCTCTAGTGTGAGGGAGGATGCTGAAAGAAATAAAATAATAATTTTTAAAAGTAGTGTGATGACTAAGGCTTGAGAAGAATCTGTAGTACAGGTTTCCACTTTCTTCTCTTTCCTCACAGGCTGTGGAGGGCTCTGTAACATAGCAGGGAGCTGTGTCCCACGGAGAGAAGCCCAACATGAAGCAAGAGAAAATGAGGAGCAAGGGGCTGCAGAGAGGTACTGCTGTGTTTTTACTCTCATCTCAATGTCACTGCACCACTTGGGGTGGGAGAGGAGATGGAAATGAGGGAGTTTAATGGAACTTGGAAAGACAGGAATGGAGGGCAAGTGTTTTATATCTTCTGTTTCATTTTTCTGCTGTCCAACTCTATCTTAATTGTCAAAAAGTGAGACAAATTTTCTTTAAATTGAATGCGTTTACCCCTGATGGTAGCTAATAGCCAAACTCCCTGATATTCTCATGAGCTTTTGTTAATCCTGTTGTTCCTGGGGAAGGAGGAGTGAGAGATGGGCTGGAGGGGGGTCTGGCAGCCAGCCAAGGTCAACCCACCACAGACAGAAATCAGTCAGCTCAAAAGTGCATACTTCAGAGACACCTTTGCATTGTTGGGCTCCTGTTCACTGCATTCAGTGTCCAGACTGAAAAGTCAAAAAGGCCTATTTTTGCTATTCCTGGTTTTCTATAGATAAGAACCAATGGATTTAATGCCACTTAGTTAAAGACAAGTGAGAATGTTGGAGGAAGTTTCAAAAAGTGAGTCCCCTCTAACTTTCAGGATGTTTGTAGGATAATTTTGATTGCTTGGATCAATTATGACTGAAGAAAAGCATGGGAGAAAACCTGTCCCTGCTGCGTTCACCTGCATGCTGGGAAAGCTCTCATGCAGAGTGAGAGCAAAGTGAATGTGATAACTTCTCTCTTAGATGCTGTAGGCTGTCTGTAAACCAACCAAACGAAAATTGGAACATGCAATTTAATAATTGCCTCAAGTGACTGATGTGCTGACAGGAATTAGAGCTGTAAATGCAGTCAGAGACTGTCTAGAAGGGAATGAATGATATTCCATGTGTCACGATATGTTCAGAGGTAGCAGCCGGTCCTGAGTCCTGGATGTTGGTATCTTGGAGCTGTACAAGAGTGAAATTCAAGTCTTCCTTGTCTTTCTAGACTTATCCCTACAGGTTGATATGTGTGATGTTGGAGACGTGGAGTAAAAAGCTTCCTTTAATATTGCTGGGATTTCTTATAAGGACTTCTCTGACTACAAATTACTTTATTGTTGGTTTTTATTTGATAGAATGATCCAGAATGTTGTAGTAGGGACTTCAAGTCATCCAAAACATCAAGAGATCTTCAAATATTAAGTAGCAATACTTCCAACACATTCTTGCAGATAAATTAATCCACTCTGTGCCAAATCTTCACAGGTTATTTTGCCTTTAGAGTTTTTTCTTTCATAACATCTATATATTAAAAAAGGAGGTTTGAGCTATGAATCCAAAGCCCTACAAAGTCAGGTGCAGGAGATGGTTATGGCCCTAACAACAAAACCTGAACCTAACAAAAACATTGCAATGCACAATTTAACACTGCCATCAAATGGCCAAATATATTTCTTGTTCTGCAATGGCACCTGAGCTGCCTGTTATGAGCACTTCTTACTCTAAACAGCCCAGCTGAGTCACAGGGACTTAAAGCAAAACAACACTGGTTTCTGTTTTCATGTTGTGATGGAATATATGCCTGACTCTGCAGCCAGCTTTGGTGGGAGGGGTCCTGCCTTAGGAGGTGCTTTTACAGAAGTGCTTTTATACTGGGCTGTACACACTGGGGGAGGGAGAGTCATCACTGACAGACATCACAGGCCAGGTGAAACCTACCTGATGGGTGTGATCAAGCTTCTGGTTGCTGGCATACACTGGGGAAGAGGTTTCAATAAACTAATGCATTAGAAGTACATCTTTCTCTATCTTTTTACTTCTGTATGTCATGTGGAATTAACATGAACTCCTTCAGTTTATGCAGGTCTATATATTTCTTTTATTGCATACAATGAGCCTTAACAACCCCTCAATATTGTTGTTAATTTGAATTCACTGCAAGAAGCAGTCTTTGAACTTCTTGTGGATGATTTGATCTCATGCATTCTCCTTTGTAACATTTATAGTAATCTTATAGTCTTCAGCTAAAACTGTGTTCAATATTGAAATTCCCCACTTAAATTTCCAACACATTTTTTGCTGCTTTAATTCAGTTCTGAAAGGCTTCTTCCTGGTCAGATGCTCTCACAATCACAATTCCTTTTTTTAGCTAGCCTTGGAGAATTCTTTCACACAGAATTCATATGAATATAGTGCAGATATAGACATTTTTCACTGCATTTCTCCAGCTGCTCTAGAGAAGTCTTTCCGAATCTTTGCTTTCAATATATACCAAGGCTGAGAGAAAAAAACCCACCTGTTTCAGATCTGTCTACCACGTGGATTTCATCAAAGACTTAATGGATTATGTCCAGCTAAACTGTGCACTCCCATATTTTTAAATGCAACTGTTTATGCCCAGGAAATAGGCTTAGTTGTTTTTTGGTTGTGAGTTTGTGTTTTTTTTTTTTTTTTTTTTTTTTTTTTTTGTTTGGCTTTGGCTTTTTGTTTCGCTGGCTTTGTTTGGTTGGGGGTTTTGGGTTTTTTTGTAATTTCTGTGTTCTATATTCTATTCCATCCTCTTACCATTCAGAAAGAAATGGGCATCTGCCCAATGTTTGATGTTACCTAATGCATTTGTACTATTAGTTTTATATTTGTTATTGTAGCATCTGATCTCCATGTTGTTTTCAGTTAGTTACCCAAGCTGTGAAGGACTTGTATTGCACATCTGTTAGACATTTCTGTGTTTGGACATCTTTGTGTGGTAGTGCACCATGCTGGTTTTGGTTTGAGCTCCTTTTCTCTGCAGTAGCTGCCATGGGGCTGTGATTTAGATTTGTGCTGGGAACAGAGTGGGTAACACAGGGATGTTCTGGTTAGTGCTGTGCGGAGTCAAAGCCTTTTCTGCTTTTTCCCCCTCCTCTGGCCACTGGGGAAGCTGCAAAAGAAGTGATGTGGAGATACACAGCTGGGACAGCTGACCAAAGGGATATTCCATGTTGTGTGGTAACAGCTCAGCCCACGGTGCTGGGGAAAGGAGGAAGAAGTAGAGGATGCTGGAGGGATGACCTTCATCTTCCCAGCAACCATTAAATTTTCTCCAAAGTGCATTATGGTACACACAACTTGTATTTTCAGCTATAGCTAGCTTCATGGATTTAGATCCTTCAGTACTTTGTAGTATTAATCTCACAGGTCAAAATGCCACTGGTAAGGTGCATGCCCTAAAACTAATCCAGCTGTCAGTATGAGGAAACAACTGTCTTGTGCTTTTAGTCCATAATGATACTCTTTATTTACTGTAAGTTAGGAGTATTACTGACTCACCTCTTTCTTCCAGTTGATTTTCAGTGCTAGTTTCAGTAAAAACGCACTTCGGTTTGGTGCCCCAACTCAGCTTAACACTTCTGATTAAAATTAAACAAAAAGGAAAATAATGTTTATGTATCTTTTCCTGTACTCTCTAATTGAAAGAGAATCCAAATTTCATGTAGAAATTGGTGACATTTCCTCAGGTTTTTAAGAAATCACATCAGCCCACTTTAGCTGCTATATATCTTTAGCTCCTGAGGTTTTAAGTCATCACCTTGTACACTGCGCTCAGCTCATGAGAAACAAAATTAATTAGCTTTGTCCATCTTTGTCCTTGTCATCTATTTCAGAAAATGATGGCAGGTCCTCTGAGGAGCTAGAAAAGTGTAGATTAATCTGTGGGCTGAGACTGCCCAATACATTATAGTTCTGTCTTTAAGGTCTCTCTACTCCTGATTTACAATAATAAAACAAACCAAAAGTCATAGGAAAGTCTTCCTGATATTCCATAAAGGAGTGGTTAACTGGTTTTATCTTTATGATTTATATGCTGTTGAGGGAGTAACCTTTCCCTGCACATCCCGAATTTCTCCTCTGCCTGCACTATCGTGCCCTTTGTTCAAATACTGACTGTTCAGGTAATTCATTTTTACTTTCCACTCTTCTGGCTACTGACAAGTGAAATGATCTTCAGGAATAATTGCAATGAATAGTCCTGTATTGCTCATAATAGGTAAAACATGCCATGTCTTTAAAGCTGCAATAGGCAAATCCCATAAATATATAAAGGTGTCTGAAAGGCTGCTATATAGAAGTCAAAGGGGCTGGGAAAGGCCAGAGCAATGCTGCCACTGGCTTGTTCTGTCAGAGGGAAGGGGAGCAGATCCTCAGCTAGTTCAGGGCAGCCTTATTCCATGAAAAGCAATAGTGCTGCTCCCCTCTTGTGTTAGCAGAGCACATTTTATTCCCCCTCCTGCTTGGTGCACTTCAGTCTGCCTTCTTCCCAGGCTATGGATGTGAGAAAAGAGACACTCCTTGCCCTGATGGAGTGGAGCCCTTCCCTGAGGACTCAAGTGCCTTTCAGGAGCTGGACCTTCAGACCCAAACACCGCAGCACCTGAGCCCCGACTCAGCACCCAGGGGGCTCATTTGTTGGTAATGCTGCCCCATCGATTCCGCCGTGTTACAGGAGCTGAACGAGGCCCATTATGCCCTGCTCAAGTGACAGAGCAAACTGCAGCTGTAACTCAGATTTCCCCGAGCCATTCCAACCACTTAACTGCCCTGGCTTCCAGACACGTGCCTTCCTGCTCTCCCAGCAGCACAGAAAGGTGCAAGGCTGTTCTCTCCGTAAATGAGAACTACAGCTTGCATCTGTATGGGGAGTACACATTACATATCCAAGCACAGAGAAACACAACAGAGCACCCATGAGAGCCGAGAATGGCTTCAGAAAACAATCTATAAATCTCTGGCGTTATCTTTCTGACAGCCTCCTAATCTCTGCAGGTTGTTGTTAAGAGCTGCTTTAAACTAGCCTGTCATTGATCCCAGCTCTCACTGCTTCTCCAAGAGATGCACTTCCTGTGATCAATTAGGAAAAGAGACAACAGCTTCTTAAAAGCATCTTTACAACAGGACCTTGCAATAACATATCTTCCCAAAATGTGTCTCTCTGACATTTACATCATACTTTGTCAAAGTGCAGCCAGCATCTGCACCAGCAATGTTATTCAGTCTGAGATAAGTGAAAACCTTAGGTTCTTCACGTTGAATCATCATTTTTGCCTCCAACTTCACCCCAAGTAAAAACACTTAGGTTAAAAAATGTGTTTGCAGTTTCTTATTATTTAATTAATTTTTAGTCAGGCTTAGATTAGCTCTGAATAGTAACTGCCTTACTCTCAATGCCTTCTTAGGGGGAAGCAGGCTGTGAACCTGCTTTCTTGTTAAAACTTTGAGAAGCAGCCTGCTTATTGCCCCAATGTGGCACAGAAACTTAGTACTGGTAAGAAAAATACTCAAAAAAAAAAAAAGTATATTACTATTAGCAATGAGGGCTTGGTATTGGATTTCTGCTATGTAAATTGTGTTTCTCCTGGCTTGTGCACTAGGTGGAAAAGGTAAAGGTCATTTTTACCCCCATTCTAGCCAAGGTAAAGTCTCATTGTTTTGATGAACTTAATTAATTTAATGTATTTATCTTTAGGAGGTTACTGTCCAAGTATTAGAAAATGATTGGGTCCCTGGTTTCTGTAAAGCCTGAATGTAGGGTAGACAAAATCATGTAGAGAAGGACAAAGTAATGCTGTATCCTGGTATGGTGGCTTTTATACTGGTCTATTTAATTCCAGAATAACTTTTATCACGCATATCAACACTGGGCTTTCCTGTGCCACTCCTCCTGCATGTATTTTTAAAGTGTATTTAAGCTTAAAAGTAAGAAAAGATTGGCCTTTCAACTGCTGTGCTTTTTTAGTACTTGGAGCAGTCTGTCACCTCAACAAGGGAATAGAGTGGAAAAGAAAGATAATCTTTTGAATTTGGAATACATACTCTCTGGACTCATATTTTCTGGACTACAGCGAGATGAAGTAGCACAAATGCTGCTGGACTAGTTTTCCATTTCACATCTTTGTAGCCACTGACAAAGAAAGCTAATTGTGTGTCTTGGCCTTCAGGAATTCCAAGATGAGCTGTTCTAAAATCGCAGCAAAGGATGGCTCTGTTTCTGTGTGCACTGGCAACACTCCGTGTAATTAGCAGGCTGAGCAGGAGAGCTGAATTTAGCTCACTAGCTCTTAAATGCAGTTGCTTTCATTTGTTTACTGAATGTCTCTACCCACTAAAGGCTAATGAACTGGTAATGGATCTGTCAGAAAAGGGAAAAGACAAATACCTCTAAATGTTGCTATTGTAGCCTAAGAATGTGGCTATTATTGCTCCTCTAACTCATCTTCATAAGAGGGAAGGTGGTGGGAGGTTTGGTATTCAATGGATGTAAGGAAGCACAAACATAATTTATGAACTGATGGAGTGGAAGGGAGGAAAGGAACAACCCTCAGGAAACAATAAAATAAGCAGGCATATTCTTCTTGCATATTTCGGTGATGGCTTTTTCATCTACGTCCCCCTGCTCCTGTGTAAAGTTTATTAATCTTCCCAATTTTTATTTGTGCTAGATAAAACCTTAAGAAGTGAAGCACTGCTTGAAGTTGGTCAGTTATAAGAAAGGGCCAGTCAGGTTATCAACTTTCAGGTGTGATGGGGAAATGCAGTGGTCAGAGTAATGCCCAAATAATAAATTCAGCCTGATTTTACAAAGGATATTTCTCTCTAAAGAATGTGAAGAAAGCACGTGGTCACCACTTGCCTGAAAATTACACTTACTATGTTTTGTAGCTTCAAGCATATTTTTTTGTGAACTAAAATTCCAGTCTTCTAAATCTGCATTACTCAATTTGGCCCAAAATATTCTCTGAATGCAAACAGCTAAAAAAGCTCTGGGCAGGCTGCCTTTGCAGTTGAGTAGATGTAATATTAAGCGCAATCACTGAGACATCAAAGCTTTTTTGCATAAGATTGCTATGCTAGTGCAAGCAGACCAATGTTTATGCATTGAGTAAACTGCACTAGTAATGCTTTAACAATAAAATCAATTTCTGCCTTTAAGAAATAATAATTCAATTTCATAACATTCAGATATTGGAAGGGTTCTTCTGTCTGATTTTTAACAGCTCTGACTTTTGGAAGCAAAATATGTACATAGGTCAAACTTTTTTTAATGTAGTATAGTTTTGGGGGTTTTCCCCTATAGTCTGTTGTCACTCCTTCTACATAGTTATATAGTTTAATTTTTTGTCTTCAGTCTCCTCTGGTGGTATTATTCAGCACTTGTTAAAAATTTATGAGAGGACTGTGTTTATGACCCATGTTACATTTTATCTGGTGTTGTTTCATTCCTTCTGCATCTGGAGGCTGGGACAGGGTCAGACTGTGCCTTGTGTCAGAGTTTGACTCTGGACAAGTGTGGAGGAAGCAGAAAAGACTCCTGACTCTCAGCTCAGACCTTTGCCTAGAATCAGAGTTGTTTCTTTGCTCTTACCTAGCAAAAACAGTTTGAATTTTGAAATGATTCATGGCTACAGGAATAGATTGGTTCCATCACTGCTGCTGTTTGCTGAAGCAAGGGCACAGAGTTGCATCATCTGCATTAATTCTTTATTCCTCTCCAGTAGGAGATATTTCTGCTGACCATCTGAAGACACTTTTCAGGTTCCTTACATATGTTCACAGTAATAGATAATATAGTTATGGGATGTAGATTAGCACGACAGTTTTTAGGGGCACAGACAATTGCAGCCTAAATTTTTGCAAATAAGGGGTAAATAACCTCATCAGTTTTTAGGTGTGACATGGCCATTAGAAAAATTTCAAAGATTTAAAGACTCAAAAAGAGGTAAACTTACCTTGCTTCTGTGGGGTGGGGGGAGCCCAAAAAGCCAAATAAAATTTCTGTTGAAATCAAGCTATTGGAAGGAGAGTCACTCCTGAAGAACATATGATTGAAGGAAAAAAATATGGTATTTCTACTTTCTCAGAAAACACTAATATACCCTATGCAGTTATGATTGCTCTCCATCCAAATATGTGCCCTGACTGATTAACAATCAGGATGATATCTAGGTGCTGTTGTGAAAACAAAATGTATTTTAGTTCCTCAGCAGACTGTCATGACTTATTCAAAACTTAGCCCAGTATTTTCTGTAACAACTTTGTAGCATTTCTTAAAAGTGATTTTAGCAACAGTCCTTTCTGAAGCCCTTGTTATTTTTAACATCACAGGTGTAGGTTTGACAGGAATTAAATGGCATTACACATCCCTGTGAGGCGTCTCCCAAACACTGAGTGCCCTGGTCGTGGCACAGTGAGGTGTGCAACCCCCAGCTTGTGAGAAATGTTCTAGCACAGCTCCTTGCCAGCACTGACACAGCGCTGCACACGTCTCGGTCAAGGAATTTTGTGCCTCCATTCCACTCTCCCACAGGACTGTGGCACCTCTGGGCTCTTGGGGACCGCAGTGTCACCTTCTCCTGGGCTCCTGTTTGCACACTGTCCCTACAGCAACCAAACACAGCTGCTAATTTGGAGAGGCAATGTTAGGAAATATTAATACCTTTGACAGTTTACTCCTTTTGGAAAACCACCTTACTTTTATCGTGCCTTGCTTTTCATTTCTTCCCCTCTGCCATCTGTTCCTATTGAAAACAAAGTAGATGGTGTGATGAGTCAAACGCAATCCATGCACCAGTGGGACAGACAATGACAGCAGACCTCCACCCCAAATTTGACTTGGAATTCTGTGATCAGTCCTAGCCTTACCAAAGCCTTACCTAGTCCTGACCTTGACCAAATCTTCCTTTCATCTGAAAGGAATATAGGAAAAGGGGTTTCCTGCAATCTGGAAGAATTGTCTTTATAGTATGTGACTTCTTTTTTGTTCAGATTTAGTAACATTGTTCTGTGTTTATAAAGGATCCTAGCTGTTGAAAAGTGGAAATGTATAGTTTTTGTTGAAGAATGCATACTGTAAAAGACTAAAGTGCCTTTCTAGATCATTAGATCAGCATAGATGCCCAGAAAGATGCTGTCTCTACACTAACATGGAACTTGTCAATAGATGTCACTTTTTTGTAGACATTGCTTGTAAAATTAAAAATTACACTGCAGTAATACATTTAATTTTAGATGCATGCAAATGCCTTGTTAGACTACTTAGCCTATTTAGCTTATGTCTTATTTAGCATATAACATTGCATTTTTAAATAAATGAAATTACATATATAGTATAGACATTTATAACTCAAATTATTTCCAGAGTAACATCATTAACCAGAGAAATATCCAACCTGTCTTGCAATAGCTTTGCAAAATCATTGCTGTCACTTCATAAGGACTTGTTGAAGAACACCTGTGTTAAAGAATCATAAAAAATGGAAAATAAAGTTCTTCTTTCTGGAGATGTCCTCACAGTTGTGCATTATGAGGTTTCTATCATAAACAGGCTGTTGTTTTCATAGCATGTTTTGGCGTTTAGTAAATAGCAGATTCCTGCCACTAGGTTTACATGAAGAGTTTCCAGAGAGAATTGCTGGTAGCACAAGAAAGTGCTGCCTTTACAGTGACAGCTGTATTTACTTTGTACCTCACCAAACAGCCTGGGATTGATGTGGCAGGGTGTGTTTGTGTCAGGGATCACTCTGGAAGGCACTGGCAGCATGTGTGCTCCTGTGCTTGTGTAATTCCAATAAAATTCATATTGCTGTTCAGGTCAGGCAGGTTACAGCCACAGCTCAGAATGATTCTGCTCGTAAATTTACCTCTGTTCCTCCTACCCATATCTTGGTTTCAAAATCCCTCAGTCTCAGCCCATAAAACTTGGATGGCTGCAGAACTTCAGGGATATTCAGCAGAGCTGCAGCAGTTGCGTACCCAGTGACCACCTTCATTGTGTTACAAGCAAACTGCAGGCTTCCTTTGCTTGTGTAACTTCATTTTGTAAAGCACGATTTAGGTTGTGGCTGTTATGCATGCACAATTCTTTCAGTGAGGACTGGAGAATAATTGAAATTGTGTAGTGTTTTAAATACTTTGCTTGGAAGTGAGAGCATACATGGAGTTTTAATAGTTTCTGTCCATAAAATTCATTGCATTTATTAATGGAAAATACAAGGCGTTTCATTACTGAGTTTACAAGAGTATTTGTGATACAATCTGCATTTGTTATCAGAATTTTTAAAATGCCTCTCTGGCCTATGAAGTTGTTAAAAATTTTCAGGAAAATACCGAGGAAGAAACATTCATTGTGTATGTGGACAAAGCCTTAAATACTATAGAAAGTGAGTGTATTCTGCAGACATTTCCTTATTTCAAAATGGAGGTTTTAATTTTTAATCATTCTTCAGTACTTTTAGTTAGTGATTTCTTGTCATGTTAGTTCTAATAACTTTTTCTTCCTTTTACCTACATGGATACAATGAAATTTTCATTTTTATGTACTAGGAAGAATGGATTTCTTGAGTCACTTAAAAGCCATAGATAGGTAGTTAGATATTTCTGAAGGTTTTGGATGTTTTTTTAGTAACAATTAGGTTGTGCTATATTCCAGCAAGTATTTTAAAGGCCAGTTCAAACACGAACTTTAGCTAAGGCTTGTAAAACAAAGATAAGTGTCTCCATAATATCCCAGTTCAAAGTGCTGCCCTTTTGAGGATGTAGTGGCAGACCATGAGGAGGTTGGATGTGCCAGATCGAGCACTTGGGTGGCAGGGCAGAACCAAGATAGCTCAAATTGTGAAAACAGATGTCCCTGTACTTCCAAGGCTCTGTTATGAGAGTTCTGGCATTTAGGAGCTGGAAAGGAAATGTAGGTGAGGTCAACAAGGTCAATGCACATGGCAGTCAGACAGAAGCTGGCATTGGGAATGTATCTCACCATGGCCATAGACATTAATTAAAGAAGGATATGTAATGACAGAAACCACAGATACATGATGACAGGTTGCACACACAGCATGAAATGAGTGAAATCAAAATTAGGAAAGGAAGTGGAAACAAAAAAGCATTATAGAATCACAGATTTTACTTGGGTGTTTAGTATGTCTCTCCGGGGCAGTATAGATTTTGACAGCATAGCAAGGCTAAGAGAAGCCAACTGGTCCTGAAATCCTTTATTTCCAATACAAAGAGTATATTTTTTCAATGTGGTGCTCAGATTAAAAAGCTCTGGTTAACCAGAAATGTCTCTGTTTGCTGTGTCTGTTTCCTCTTCTCATTAAGTCTTGGCAGTAGTATAGACAAAATTCAGAATTTCTCTGAAATCTAAATCCTTAGCATGATTATGTTCTCAGCAATCATATATACTCTCATCCACCTAGGCCTAATAATTTTAATGAAATGTAAAAAAAATTAATCCTTCTAGCACTAGAGTAAAATTGTAGTTTGGAGTGACCAGAATAGCAAGCCTTAAACTAAATGGTGAATTTGAATAGTAGGTATCTTTTGTGACTAAGTTGCATATACTTCCAGATAAGACTTGGAAGCTCTGAATTTCCCCTTTTAAGATGGTCCAGCATAGATCAATTTTGTCTTGAATATCTGATGGAGTTGGAGGCTTTGTGCTTTTCTTAGTCACCATCATCTCCAGGAATATACAAAAGAGTTCTGAAGAAAACCATGTTGTAACACCCTTTCCTAACCTTCCTAAATGCAGGGGTAGCAAAGAGGAAAAAGCTCCAAGTTGTCCTCCTAAAATATTACCTGAATTTGGACATGCTGTAACAAACTATTGTCAAGGATTGGAGAAGGGCACAGGTGAGAGCTGCGCAGAGATTATCCCAGTTTGTGCCAAGGACTAAACAATCCCTGATTAGCTCCTGGATTAACTGGAGCTTCATAAAAACATTGTACAATTATCTTTTCTCCCTGCTTGAGCTCTGCACAAGAGCTTTACAGCCAGAGCCAAGGATTTTACAAGGATAGAAAATGCTGTGATTAAAACCTTGTGGGGTGGTTATTTTTGTGGTTTTTTTGTGTTTTTTTTTTTTTTTTTTTTTTAATAACAGGCAGGCAGCAATTTCTATCAAACTGCTCTGTACATGAAAATCTGTCTTGCCAAAGCTGGAGTTGACTAATCACATGATGCTAGTTAATAATGATAACATGTCCCAAACTTGCCTCAGACAACTACCAATTTGTTTTTCAGATACAAATAATGTCATTTTCTCTAGAAACCCCTCTTTCCTATAAGCTTCTGTGATACTGGTGCGCCAGTACCCATATTTCATCAGCATATGGAGCAATAATAAACAGCTATGTTGTCTCCCCTTTTGGAGCTTGATTGCAAAGAGCCATTTTCTGTCAGGCACTGGGAGCTTGTTTAAATATTGTGCTCTGCATCATCGTATCTTCCCAAGAAGCTGTTTAATTTTGTCTAAACATTTTAATTGCAATCCTAAGGGAAGGGAAGTCATTGCCCATATTAAACATGAATCCCATTATACTAAAACGTTTATGTTTCTCAAAGGCTATTTATAGATGCTTTCCTAGTGTATGAAAATGTAAAAAGCCAGAGCTGAACAATCATCTCCTGGCTGTGCTTGCCAGGCTGAGCCTTGGCTTGTTTATTCCAGTGGTCAGGCAAGGCACATGGACAGGGCTCCTTCCAGCATTCCTGGAATTCCTGGGAACAGGGATGAGTGGCTTGTGGAGCCAAGGTAGGTGCCAGGGCAAGGGTGTGCTCAGCAAGGAGAACAGAGCTTGGGGGCCTTGCAGATGTACAAGGGAGAACAGAGTGTGGGTGTAAGTCCCAGAGGGGCAAAACCAAACTGGAATTGAATAAATGGTAATTCTGCCACACATCTGTAGTGAACAGGAATGGAGACGTGTTGCCATATTCTTGTCAGAAGTATGGTGCACATCTTCTTCAAGGTGGAGTGGGTTTGTTTACATGCTTGATTCAAAATACCCTGAACCAGTGTGAACCACTGGTCATAGAGAGCCTACTCTGTCTGCAGGGTTAGAAGATTTCAGATGATCTCTGCAGATTTAGATGATTTCTCACTCATGGCAGCAACCATCTGTTCCTCCCCACAAGTGGCCAGAGTCTCTACTGCTAGTAACTCATACAGCACACAGATGTGGTTTATAGATGCAAATATCTTTGCATTTTGCACTAAATAGAGATTGCATGTAGCTGTGGAGCTGTTCCATAGCTTCTCACTTCTCAGGAGTTCATGAAGCCAGTGAAAGCCCAGCTTCCTGTACAGGAAAACAAATCTGGGCAACTGGCAACACTATAATCAAGGGAATGTGGGGATTTAACACCCAGTACAATTGCTGTTGCCTTAGATATGTCATCAGGAGAATGTGATTTCTTCCAGATTATTAGTGAATCTCATCCTTAATATGAGCAAACATGGTTTTTAACATTTCATAGAAAGTATCACCAATAACAACACAGCACTCCTGGCAATACCAATAGCACAAAACCCCATTATTTTCCTGCAAACTACTGCAAGTGCAGCTTAACTTCTTTCAAAGGCAAAACATCTAAGAAAGAGAAAGCCATTATATATTTCTCAGTACTCAGCGTAGTCTCATATGGTTTTTGTGTTATTGACAAGAATGAGCTTTCCTTCAAATAACATTTTCAATAAAGAAAATAAAGTTTCTGGGAAAACAACCTGGTATTCATAAAAAACATTAGAATTCCTGAAAAACAATTTAATTTGGATTCAAAGACAGAGAAATCTGAAAAATATAAATAGAGAAGGTTTCATTTTCTTTTTTTCCCTCAAAGATACTTATTTTTTAACTACTATATTATAGAACAGCATTCACTGGACATTTTCTCCTCCCTGGAAGAAGTTCCCCCTGTCCCCAGTATATTGAGACTGGCTGTAAGTAGCTCACTGAGCTAGCTGGCTGTAGACTGAAATTTCTTTCTGTCCATATATCATTACCTAGGAATAAACTATAATAAAAATGAAAGAGCAGTAGAAAGTGCCAGTGAGAGGCAAGCTGTATCACCAAAACTTGCTCTTCTTTTCCTGTCCTTTCTCCTCCTTGACAGTATTTAATAGACCACCTGACCCTGCTGACAACAAAACTGTGAAACTGCGTTTTCTAATATCCACAGCATCACAGGGAGCATCCATTTCTAGGAACCCCAGTGTGCTGAGCTAATATTGCAGGCTTATTTGGTCCTACATAATTAGTTATAATGACAAAAAGGACTAGCAGAACATAAAGCCTTTCCAGCAGGCACTGTCATTTCTGGGTGGTGTTTTATATTGTCTAGACTGTAGCACTGTAGCTTTCCAGCTCTGATGGAGCCTCAATTAATGTGCAACATAAAGGAGGGTGAAACATTTTGATTACTTGGAGTGTGGAGAGAAGAAATGATGCTAGCAATGTATTTTAGCATATTAATCTTGCCCTTTTTAAAAATAACATTGCAATTATTTTTTTCTTGATGTTAAGAGGAAATTAGTGTCTTGCAAAGCTTATACATCAAATGAAACAGGAAGAAGACAGACATATATTGTGTTTACTATGTTTGTATCCCAAGTAACTACATATGTCTGTGTGAATTTGTGTATGTTCATGCACACATGAATAATATAGTCAGCTAAATAATAACAGGATTGAAGCTCAAATTGGACATTGTTTCAAGGGACATTTCTAAGTGCTATCAGTACTTGGAGCTATGTCTATATAGCAAAATTACAACAGGCAGAACTTAACACCTTTAATTTAAATGGTGCTAAACTTGCCTATTCTGTGGCTTTCTAGTTAGTAGTATGGAACACTTTTCTCACTGTCAACAGATGTGTAGATTTTATCATCTTGGGCCTGTCTAGAGTCATTAATTTGCCAAGTTTAAGATCACGAAGAGGCAGTCATTTAATGACATCAGAAAATGCCTGAGTGGTAGACTAGTCTGAATGTCTGCAGGGAGTGGTCAGGCAAATCTTTGCATTGGCAGTCAGATGTATTTCTTTTGGTTAGTACTGTGGATATTTCATTTTTCATGCTAAAAGTTAGCCAGACATGCAGAAAAGAGCTTTTGGAGAAAAACAGATAATGGAAGAGTGACTAAATACCATATATATACACCACAGTACAAATGATACCTACTGAGAAGCAGTCAATACAGAGTGCAGAAACCCAGCATTCCTTTGTTAAATTTGCTTTAAACTGCAGGTTTAATTTGATGTGGACTCCTGTGCCACATAGCCTTCCTCAGTGCCCAATTCAGAGACATGGCTCAGGCAGGTTCTGTTTCCCATGCCATATCCCAACAGAGGGCAAGGCTGAAGAGAAAACTTCCAGTTTCAAATACAGACTGTTGGCCAAGACGTGCATCCATGTAGAGGAGACACTTTGAGGTTGCACAGTTTTAATTCAAATTTCTGATTAAAGAGGGTCTGAGGCTTTTCATTTCTCATTCCAAATTACACCTGAGAATTTAGAAGTAACAGCAGAACACATTGCCAAACATTCACTGAGTTTCTGCCTCTCTTTTTCCTCCATATTAATATTAAAGAAGCCTTTTGCTATCTGTAGATATTTCGTGGACTGACTTTATAATCCTATATCTATATTGAGTAATTATATTCATGTGTCTTCACTGTAAGCTGCAAGTTAATACTTTGTCCTTCAGAAAAATCTGGCAAAATTAGGGAGAAGGAGAGAATCTTTCCTTCTAAACCTCTGCAAATATGTACCCATTTCCAGTTGTGATACTGTGATAATGTAGTGCTTATCACATACCCTTCGCTTTTCTCAGTTGTGTTTTTGTGATTATTATAAGACTGGTCTAAAACTGTGCTGTCCCCGGCCAATTTGTCATTTTTATGACAGAAGCAAATGTCAGACTTGAGCAGTGACGCAATGTTATGACTTTTTTGAATATTATTTAGCAGTGTAAATTTTGAGCAGTTCACATTTGGCTGGCACTTTTGTTTGTACCCAGTGAAACCTGCTCTGTGCTTAGATCAAAAGGAATCATCATTCTGATTCACTGAGCATAAGGAGTCATAAAGATATTCTTATAACACTCTGGCAAGGGCAAAAAAAAATAGCTTGGCACTAAACCATGTATAGGGCTGTGATTATAACATAATGGCAGATGATGAAAATGAAATCCAATCCTAGAACATGACTGTAAAGATTTATCTAACTATATTGTGTGAGAGGTAATTTGCTGGCTCTGGTTTGGCAGCAGGACCCAGGGGTGCAGAACCAGGCAGAAGGGTGAGTAATGTCTCAGAGGGACTTGCAGAAGGGTTCAGCTGCTGTTTCACCGTTTTAAGCCTTTGTGCCACAGATGCTCCTCTGTTTTTCAGAGCAAAGCCTGGGATCTGTAGACTCAAAGAGCAGTAAAAGGCACTGGCATAACCTAACATAGGGGTGGTCCTGACATTTAAAATTAAGAAACTTTGTCTAGGCACCTAAGTCTTCTTTGGTTTTTGATAGAGAAAGTTTCCTTTGTACTTCTCCTGAGAAAACTGTGAATTAGAAATATGCATGTGACTTACAGACAATTTTGCCAGAACCCTTAACATTTCAGTTATGCATTTATTTGTAGACTGTTATTAAAAAAAACCAGAGGAGAGTAACCTCCTTTGCCTTTATTTCTGTACCTGTGGTAGCTGACTGTAGCCTGTAAAAATCACGTGTGCCTCAGGTCACACTGTCAGTGAGGACAACACCAGCTGATTTTCCTCTTCCCTGGTGGCTTTACAGAGGACAAGATTTTTGCAGCTCCATGAGTTGAGCCAGGACAGAGAAGGAAAAGCAAATTATGAGAGAGACAGAAACTGCTTATTTGCTGGCAGATTATTTCCTAATTCAAATGTACTTATTCTTAGAGATGGTCAACCTGAATTAACATTTTCCCGAGCCATGTCATATTTGATCCAGAGAAGTATAGTTTCAGCAAAAGTCATAGTTTCAGGAGAAAAAAGGATTTTGCATTTGGAATGTGGAAGCCAGCTCATTGTCTAGGAAATGGGCCTCTGGGATCTCAACCTATCATCACTGAAGTGTGAAGTTCTAATTGTATTGCTTTTCATAATGTATCTGCTACATAAATATTATTCAATACCTGCAAATTTGCACTAGTGGGAAATGGAGAGGTTATAATGCAGGGAAGATTGATGCCAGCTAGATGCTGGGCTGTCATGATTAAAAATTTTCCACCCATTATGTGAATCCTATTGATCATTGCAGGAAGCAGAAAATTGTGCTGTTCATTGATTTTGCGTGGCTGCAGAATGCATTAGGCCTGATGCATTTGATGGGTAGCCGGGTTTTCAAAGGAAGTTCAGTTAAGCTAATCTTAGTTCAGAGGAATATGCACAATGGAATAAGAACCCTTGTAATTGCAAGAGCAAATAGAAGAGTCAGAGGACTATATTATGAGCCATATCAGCAAAAGAATTAGACATGAGCCTTCCCAAGACACAAGAGTAAAACGCATCAAGGCTTTGATGCTGCTTTTCATGAACGTAGCAATTACTGGATGAATTGGGTTTTAGTTTCTCACCCATCAGCCAAGATAGTGAACAAAAAGCAATTAGTTCTTCTGCCTCAGCAAAGGGGGGTTATCAGGTTTTCATCGACTCCTTAAAATAATATGGTGAAGAAATGAGTTTGAATCTAAAAGTAGAGCAGGAAGGGTACAAGGGCAAAGGGGAGAGAAAAAGAAAATTTGCAGGCAGAGGAATTTTACCTTTGAAATTTGTTTCTACCGATTCGGTCTTTATTATCTCTCTTTTTATTAGCTTATGATAATGCTTAGTGTCATCTCTGTATCATAAGCTGCATTTCCTATGAACAAAGGCTTTGAGCAAATTTAATCCCCAAAATAAATTCTGTCAGTATCTAATGCAGGGATTAATTCCAATCTTAGAAATAAAAAGAAGAAAATATTATTTTGCATCCCAGCTGGATGCTGTCTTACTGGCATGTTAATACAATGTAACGAGTTACATCTCTGTGATAAAGGAAATACTAAAATTGCATGTATCTTTGGGTAGTACATTAACTCTTCCTGGAAGTCCAAACTTACAGATCATTCAATATCTGAGTCACTTCTAGTAGTGACACCCAAGCCACTTGGATCCTGCAAAACCTTTGAAGGGTACATGCCCTTAAGCATAAGAACATATTTAGTTCAGATTTTTGTTCTTTACTTGCTAGTTGTAGTCATTTTATCAAGAGAAATGTGTCCTGAAATTACTACCTTTAGAGTATGTTCATACTTTTTTATTAAAAATCCCGAAAATGCTACCAGCAATATGAAGTAGTATTTTTAAATTATATATATATATATATATATATATATATATATGTATGTATGTATATGTGTGTTTACTCACATGATAGATTAGGTGAAAAAACCCATATGGGTTTTATTCCATTCTTATTGGTTTATGTCTTACATCAGATTTTCAAAACCGTTTCTGCAGCAATGACAAATGTAAAAGCACAGCTACTTTAACTTTCACATATCATTAGGTGAACAAAAATTGTATTTGACCTTCTCTGCATAAAACTTGTAACAAGTGAGATTGGAGAGTTCTGTTTATGTGTTTCCTGGTGGTTAATAACCCTGAGGGGGAAATGGAAGGTTTTGTCTTAGTACTGAAAAGATGCCATAACTGTAAACATGAGTGTGAACACTTCAAATAAAGTGACACTGATCATCATAAAAATCTATGGAAAGTTTTCACTCTTTTCTTCTCCATTAAAGGCACAGATCATAGTGAGCATTTAATCTTGCCAGCAGACTAAGAAAATTTCAGTTAAAGTTTATCTGTGACTAAATCCTACAAGCATTTAAAGAGTAACTCTGAAATCCTGCAAAGATGTATCCCACATATGAAGCTTTGGAGAACTGAAATCCTAATCTGTAATGAAGCAGCAAAGCCCTGTACAGTAGTTTAGTTATTGCACTGCTTTCTAAATATAGCCACGTCTGGGGGATTAAAGCAACAGCAACGAAAACAGTGCTGTAACATAAAACGTCAGGAATTGAAAGAATGGGGAATGACATAAGGAACAAGGATCACAGCTCTGCACTGAGGTCTTTAGCTGTGCAACCCAGAGGATAGATTTGCTCTTGTCTGGAAGCCAGCCCAGCTCAATTTAAAAGACCAGGTTCAGGAATTACTCAGACACAGCATGTCTGACTAGACTGGAGCAATTGAAATATTTGCCCACACAGTTGCTTATCAGACAATGTATTCTCCTTTTGACAGATCTTTCATCAATGTTATTTAACAGTTGTTTACTCCTAGAACATGCAATTACCAATTAAATGTTATTAAAAGCATTGCATCACTTTTCACTGATTTAATTCTGCTGTTTCCTCAAGATGATGTCACGGACCACAGGCTTTAACTTTTTCCAGCAGGCAAATCTGAACTGTAATTCTGTACTGTGCATCAAACTGCATGCCTATAAATAATGAGGGGTGACAAATGAGCACATCCAGAAACCCTGGGGTAAAACAAAAAAAAATGCTGATAGATAAACCACCTGCTAGCTTGAGGTTCTCTGCTGCAAACCAGAGATTTTCCTCTCTAATTTTGCACAGTATTTCATGGTGGCAGCCTCTGAGATTTTAGGTCTGTAAAAGCCACTGTACTGCCCATATTCCCTGTATTCACAGTAGTTGTCAAAAAATCATCGCAAGGTAATTATGGTTAGTACCAAGACAAAGAAAATGAGATAAAATGCAAATGAAGGGTGATGATTCTGAAGCTGTGGGGTCTGATCTCAGTGACCTCCTGTGGGGCTGTGAAAAGGCACAGAAATGAGCTATATAGTCTTGCTGTTTCATAATTTTTGCCATAAGATTTATTTTGCTGAATTCGAAAAGCATAACTTGCAGGAATTAGATGTTCATAAGTCACTTTACTCCTACTCTGGAGGGCATATAGGAAATTTGGGAGGGGAAGGGAGAGAAGTAGCTCTGAAACTTGAAGTTAACACACATTTTCGTTTTGTGTTGTTAAAGACAGAATTTTTGTTTCTTGTGAACCCTGTGAATGGAAGCTATCAAATATCATAGCCAAATCAGTAACAGACTTAGACCACTGTGGCTGTCAACAAAAAGAAGTAAAAAAAACATAGGAGTTGGCTTTTAAACCATGTGACTGGAATATATTTGTTTATCTAAAACTTAGGGCTTCTGCTATGGAGTCAGGCTCATCTGCAAAAGGTGACCTGCATCCCATCTGGAAATTAATAGCCCTTCATCTATCATGACTTCATAAAGGAATGGTGTTTTGGATAAAAAACCAAACAAAGGTCAATACTGCTTTCAAGAGGAGTAAAGTACTAGTTTGTTGTTTTGCTTGGTTTGTTTTGGGGTTTTCTTTACAGGGATTTTTGAATAGGAAAGAGAACCAGAAAAACACAAAATCATGTGCAAGACCGTGAAAAATTCACATAGAAAAAAAATGAAGACTTTTGATGAGCTGTGTAGAATCCATTTAAGGGTCCAAGATCATGGTCATTATTATAGTTCACAAAATTTGGGTAGTTTTACAGTGTCCAGCCTCCAGTAATGGGATGTCTCATATGAGTCTTCTAGCAGGGAGGGAATCTTACCAGTTTGTCTAAGACAGGTGAAGCAGCAAATATTGTCATTATGATGGGAAAAGAGAGTTTAGCATAGTTTAAACTGAAATGAACCATTTCAGTCCTTCTCACAGAATTTGTTCTCTGAGCACTGAGGTGCTCCACTCACTCTGGATGGGGTCTTGTCACTGTGCCATGAGAAAATTCTTGTGTTTCTGCAGCCCTGGTGAAAACTCTGATGATATTTCTTGGTAGATTTTTTTTTTTCCAGTATAGCTTTCTCCTTTTCTTTCCTGAAATCTTATCTCTCTCTGGCCACCCTGCCCCCCGTACCCCATCCCATTGCCTGGAGATTTGTTAGCTGTATCCAACACATCTATTCAGAGCATGCACCAAGGCACAGCTGCTGGGGCTCCTAGGAGACAGAAGAATTAAAAGCTTTTTTGGCAGAGTCCCTGAAACACAGGTAGAATGAGTTCTTGAGGAATCCCAAACAGCTCGAGTGTTAAAACAGCTCATATCTATTTCTGGGACTTTGCTGTCAGTTCACATATTTATAATCTGTGGTGTTTCCTGACCTTCAGCTTTGCATCGTGGCTGCCTCCTGCAATCCTAGAAATGCCTTTTGGTCACCAAACACTCTTTGTTATAAAACTCCTGAAGTTTTTAGTTGCGTAGGCTCACTTTTCTTCCAAATGCCATGGTCCATCACAGTGTTTTAAAGTATTGCTCATTTAGACAGCTACATCCTGATAAGCACAGAAAAGCAGGTTATCATATTCTTCATGGCAGGTCATGCAAGACTTTTATGCCTTATTTGTGTCCCACATAATTTTGATCATTCCACAAAACATCCTATTAAGCATTTGCTATTTAATGATACAAATATATCTGAAACTGGTTTTCCTCCCTTTTGATGGAAATTGAGGTTGTTTTTCAATTTCCATTAGATCTCTTTTTTAATTATAAACCATGCTTTCTTTTATTTCAGACTGCTAAATGCAGTGGAACAAAACTGATTTCAGAGAATTAAGTTCCATTTCGATTCATTTTAATTTTATTACCACTTTGCCCATAGGGGTTGCCTTCTGTGTGTGTGCTTGGTAAGAGAAAACTATTTTTTAAAATAAAATATCATAAAAAATACATACTAGAAAACAATAAAAGGTGTGCATGGATGGGGAGGTGGAGGACAGAAATTCATAAATACCAGTTGCTAGAGATGCTAAAATTAAGTACTAGCTATTTGCTTACCCCAAAATTAGGCAAGCTATGAACTGATGAGAGCTGAGCATGAATTCCATGCCATGTTTTCTGTATCATGTGTCCATCTGGCTTATTATAAATCTGCTCTGGTGAAGGTGCCTTCAGCGCCCTGGGGAGTGTCATGCTCCATGCTCTGCCTTTTGCCCATCTGAATGCCTGCATCCCTGGGCAGCTCCGTTTACCTGAGCAATGGCTTTGGGCTGTCCTGGCCAGCTCACCCCCAGCTGCAGCTGCAGGGCCTTGGCAGGAGCTGCCTCTCCAAGCCCTGGGCTGCACAGCTCGGGGTGACCCTCAAGGAAACGTGAGCACAGCCAGGGAACTCATTGACCTTGTGTTCCCGGTGGTTCTTCACTGAAGATTTTAACTACTGTGTTTGACCTTAATTTACTTAGAGCATTTAAAATGAGCTAAGGTTTAATACCTGCTTTTGTCCTTTCCTGAAGTGCAGCCACCATGAACTGCTTAATTAACTCATTAGGGCCCCAAGCCAAGCAGGTATCTAAGCCAACCTTGCCTTTAAGACCAATCGTGAAAGGGCTGGAACTATCCAAGCCTAAACCCACAACATGTTCTTTTCTATGCTTGAAAACCTCAGGCAACACAATGTGAAGTCAGAGTTAAAGTGTATTTGAAGCCAATTTGACACACTATTTTTCTTCATTTAAAAAATGCACGTAGATCTCCACTTCTTTGCAAAAAGAATTGTCGCTTCAGTTCGTTCTTGATTTTTATTAGAAATTATTTGCAGCCTTCTAACCTCATGTTCCCTTATTTTCTTTAGGATTTCAGGTTGCCTCAGTTTACCTTGTTATCCAGATTCCTTCCACTTAGCCAGAAGCAATATTAAAGGGGGGCAGCAAATGTAATAGAGCTCTGTTACTTCTCTTGTCTTTTGCTGTAAAAACTTTCTCTGGAGTACAGGTTTTTACTGTTTTGTTGTTTTACTTTTTACTGGCTTCCTTTTTTATTAGTAAGTGATAATTAAATTGGAAAGTGGCAGCAGAAAGCATTACTCACAGTGGAAAGTTATCCTTTAAAGTAAGGTTTCTTAGAGTTTTCTAAGGAAAGGACAAGCAGTAAGACAGGGAAGCAGATCTGTCATCTGAATTAGATACAAATAGGAAGTAAAATGCAGAAACCAAAATAACAAATGGTATGTTGTAAATCACATCCTGCTTTATCCTGATGGCACAAAAAGGAACTTAGGAGTATGCTTTGTTTGTGATAGAAATTTTCTTAGCAATTTTAAGAGTTCTGTAAGTTGCTTCTGCACCCTATACTATGTGGCAATTTTCTCAGTTAATTACATCCTAAATTCCAAATTCTGTGGAATAAATCTGCTCTTTCATGCAAGTAAGCTCCAATGGGTTAGAAGAATATAGGAAGAGTAAAAGATGTTGGCTGGAGAGCAAAACCCCATTGTGTTTCCCACCATGGAGAAAGTGAGATTCCATAATGTACTGTTCCATTTTTTGTTTTTATGGAGGAAAAAAATACTGTGTTTCCCTTCAATGAGAATTGTTAAGCATTCTCTTGCTTATCCCCCAGAATAAAAATATTGGTTAAATATTTTAATCAGAATTATAAATAAATTATTAAATTATAACTGGTATTTTATATTTCTGAGGCTTGAATACAAATATTTCATTATCATGATTTAGATTCGTTTTAGTGCTTTTATTGTTATAGATTTTGTTAGCATACAGACCAGTATTTCTTTGTGCAAAGTTAGTTATATTTTATTCAACCAACAGAAAGATCTCTTCATCACACAAATTTAGGTTTTTCTACCATAAGCTGACTTCCCTGCGATCTGCATGTCAGCCTAACCCATTCTTTCTGTGAAATGATAGAAGTGGGGGAAAAAAAAAAAAAAGAGGAAATAATGCTTTTTAATTCTATGATATAGTGACTGTATGGGAGGATAAATGCAGACCTTTTTCCATGAGCAACAGGTGGCCATAAAGCTGGAGGCAGCAGCACTCCCTGTTCTCCTGGTGGTACCTACACCTGACCTACTCATTCATACTCAAGGCAGCTACTGGCCTTTATAAAGGAAAGAAAAAAGCTAAATCCTTTTTTATCAATACATTCACAAAGTTTAGAAATCAGTCCAGATGAGGGAGGCAGTATTTCTCAAATATACCACTAACCATCACTTAAAAAATACTGAAAAAAGCAGAAGCATGCTGATTATTTTGGAGTAAATCTCATTGCCAGCTAAGTAAATTGTGCACTCTTAGAAAAATTTTCCTGCTAGAAATATATGTATCTCAAAGAAGTAGTCTATTGGACTGAGAAAAATCAATCAACAGTGTTTCCTTAGGAATTCTATGAGTCATTTCTTTAAGAGCCTTCCCCCATGTGGTCATTTCTGTAAAGTTTTACCACATGTGGTCAATGCAAGAGCAGTGCACACACCCTCCAGCAGCCATGGAGCCATCATATCCTGCTTTTAGATGTGTAATTTATGTACTGTTTAAGAAAACCTATGTAAATATGGACTGAATATTCCTTGTGCTTCCACTTCAGTATGCTGCAGAGAAATCTGTTTGCGTATTTTAGAAAGCTATTTCTGAAATTTTTTGTTCTCTGGTTCAATTGCTTCAGAAGCCAAAATTCAAGAGGTACATGCAAATGGTTGAGTTGGTTGTCTGACTGAGCACATCTGAAGGGTTATCTCCTTTTTCTCTGAGAACTTCAAGCTCATTTTTCTGTATCCAGTAGCCTTCTCAAAATGTAGCATTTGAAGTCAGTGACAGGACAGATACAACAGCAAATTGGAAGGGCCATAGGAAGGATCTTGCAGCACAGTAATAACTTCACCTTTTTAGTGTAAGAAATCTTTAAACAGCAGTACGGAATTACTCCATTTGGTGATAAATCTCTGGGCCATAGCACCTTGAATGCCTGCATCTAGATGAGCCAGGTAATTTTATGGACTGACTGGAAATTCCAGATGACAATTAAAACCATGTAAAAATTACATGCACTAGGAAGCCAATCTAGTCTTATCAGCTTTCAAGGACTTGCAAGACAGATTGCTTCCTCTCATTTTTCTCATACTTGTTCTTTTTTTCATTCTCTGCGAGGAGATAAAGCATTAAATTAATTTTGAAGATACTCTAATGGCTTACCACAGTAACATTTACCTGCTCCATGTACAGAGGTTTTCAAGAGCATTTAAAAAGGAACACAGCACAATCTATTTTTCTCCATTCACTGGAAAATTTAGAGCCAAGTTTTGTGACAGGTAAAAAACAGTAAAATCTTGAAAGTCTTCTAGCTTGGGCTGAAGAATGTGGGAAGAAGGGGGTTAACAGAGAAAGCACTGCAACTGCACTTTGGAGATCAGTAATTGTGAAGTGAAAACCCCTGCATCATCACAACCAAATTTAGATAAATTTTGTTTTCAGATGATAAAGGTTCATCATTGACCTGTTCTTCTGTTGCATTATTTGTGCAGCTGCTTGTGTTCCTATTAGTGGTTAGAGTATTTACAGCCTATCTACCTGATTGTAGAACAGCTTTTATAAAATTCCCTGCAGAAATCTTGCAGAATAGGTGAAATTTCAGAATGTATTTTTAGAAAGATATAAACTCTATTACATGGTGATTATCATGATGACTCTATAACATAATTTTTTTAATAATTAAACTGCTCAGATTAGTTTTACCCTCTGCTTGATTGCTGTATGGGTAGCTGTAATTAACCTCTACTGATGTTAATTATGCACAAAGTGGGATCTTGGAGCTGCTGACCGTGCAATTTGTTAAACAACTCAGGGGGTACTATGGCTTGCATAGTGTTTCTATGCGCTCTTTCAACTTATGGCACAATGAGAAGTCAAAGTGGTGAGAGTTGTGCTTGGAAAAAAGTTGCAGAATTCGCTCAGTAAAGTCATTGAAGTTCATTTGTCTTGGAGTCAAAATGAGTAGAGGTGTCACTAAGATATTTCTGTAAATGTCCTGCTGTGAAAGACTTGTAGAAATTGATCAAGCCAAATTAGATGTGATTAAATTGCTCAAAGGACTTGTTTGATGAAGGCCCAGTTACAGGAACACCATTCCATGTAGTCCCTCTGCACAGGCTTTACAGATGCTGGCTGGAGCCTCACAAAAGACACAACAGTGACAACATAGGTATAATCTCTTTTGTGTTGTAAAGATGTTGGTATTTCAATAGAAAGCTGCTCAGGGAGTTATCCTATGTAAAGATGAAATTTTATAGGTCAGTTTGTAAGATTTGTACGAAAAATTCTCACTCCATTGCCCTACACAGGATTAACTTCTGTTCCACAGGGATCAAATCAGTTTATCAGCGCACAGCTTCTCCAAGCTGCAAGCAATGCTAGAATTAGAATTGCAAATAATTCTACAAACAGACTTTAGCAATTAGATTGAAGCAGCCCATTTTCTGTTAAAATGAAGAAAGCTTAACTGGTTAAAATGTGTGTTTAAATGTGTGTTAAAACAAAACATCAAGCTTGTGATTTGTTTGTAAACAAGTGCAGCAAAGAACCCAGGATAAAAGTTCTCCAGTAGCAACTGGGAGCTCAAGGATCAGTCTCTATCACTAGGACTGGAGCCAGTGGGGCCTCTGAAAAGATCTATTATTTGATAATCACTTTATGGAAATATGGTCTTTATCTTCCAGTTCTGTTGGATAGGAGGAATAGCTAGGAGTAAAAATGTTCTGTTTAAGATGATGGTCTTCTGCCAAATTCTTATGGTCCACATGGCCATTTAGATTTATAGAGTTCCTCAGTGCAAGGAAAGCTTTCTAGAGTTAGTCCCTCACTTGTGCACTTTCTTGCCATAGAAAATATCTAGCAATAACTTGATAGTTTGGTATTCTTTGCATACTGACTAAATTGCTTCAATATCAGCATAAAAATAAATATCAGTACATTATTGTCATTTCTTCATATTACCAAATTTAATTTTACTGATGTTTTTGTGTAACTTGAATTAAAATGCACAATATAATTGTAGGACTAAGCCAATATAATAGGAAAACTTATTCAGAAAAATATCACTGTAATTGTAATTTTTTTTTTAAATATTTGGGAAGCAAAAAGTTAAAGATTGAGACAATGTTTCTTTACATGAACTAAAATCGGGACATCTTTATGGTTGAAGAAGCTTCAAAAAGTTACTTTTCTTAAACCTAATCTGTCCTACATAAATTGCAGTGTGTGAGTGTTATAGTGTTGCAGAGCAGTGTCATTTTACGTGACACAACAATAGAGTTTAGCAATAAGATGTAAAACAATACCACAAACTAGAACCAGTGAAAGAATTTTCCCCTCAGTTCTCCACCGTCAAGACTCAGGAGCAGCAGGCTGGGTGCTCCACCTGCTTCTCCCCTCAGTCCCTGCCAGGTGGGACACGTGGGGGATCCGTGGCCTGCACCTTCTGACCAAGCCCTTGTCACCTGCTCCTCCCGGCTGGGATGGCCCTGGCAGGAGGCTTTCCTTGGATTGCCTCAATCTGGCCTCTGACCATGGCTCCATTACTCTCTCTTCCAGCTCTTCTTCAAGCCCTGAAGGAAGAAGAGAGGCCATCCTGCACCAGCATCCTGCTTCAGCTGACCTTTCAAAGAAGATCTGCAGAACTTTGTTCCTCAGCTGAATCAGATATACCGGCGCCAGAGCAGGATGGACCAGCTGGAGCTCCAGGCACAGCTCTTGGTTCACAGGGCTGAGCCTGTGGAAGCTCCAGCAGTTCCTGCCATCTGTCTCCCTGTTGGCAGCTCCCTCCCTGCAACCCTCAGGCCCTGCCTTTTTTACCTCTCAGCTCATCCCTTTGCTTCCCTTTCCCTTAATAAGCAGTTTGGTTTTTTCCAAAACCGTAAGGTGGGAACACCCGCAGAGCAGGATGGACCAGCTGGAGCTCCAGGCACAGCCCTTGGTTCACAGAGCTGAGCCTGTGGAAGCTCCAGCAGCTCCTGCCATCTCTCTCCCTGTTGGCAGCTCTCTCCCTGCAACCCTCAGGCCCTGCCCATCCCCTCTTTACCTCCCAGCTCACCCCTTCCCTTCGCTTTCCCTTAATAAACAGTTTGGGTTTTTCACGTGACCCGCGTCTCCGTGGAGCTGAAGTGGCACAAAACCTGAGCCCGGGGACACGCAGGGCCCTGCTGCCGATCTCCTCCGTGCTGCGTTCTGGGCACAGACAGAGAGGAACAAGGGCAGCTGTGGCTGCAAAGCTCCCTGTCCTGCTGCTCCAGCTGCACAGCAGCGTGGAGTTAAAGGTCCTGCTGAGCATGCTGAGGGGGGACAAGGACCCTGGGTTTTAGAAGAGCCAACTGGAGTGTGCTGTGAAGCCAGCTGTTTCCATTTCAGCACGTGCTATCAGCTTTCTGTATTGTTGGGCTCCCCATAAGGCAATCTTCCTCCTTTTTCCACCAAGCCTCTTGAATCTGCAGACAGTTGCCCAGAAATAAGTGTAAAATTCTCTCTTTCTTCAATTCTATGGTTTCAGTCAATTCTTACAAATGCTTCCTATTAGAAGGAATCCTAATCACTGTCCTTCTGCTCTCCTGTTATCATTCTTTTCCTGGGAAGTTGCACTCACTGCATAAAAGAAGAGGCATTCCATGGGAAGGGATAGTCTTTCTCTTTGTCAGCTAAAACTAACAGGCCAATGTTAGGACTGGTGGTTAAGTGTTCTGCATTTCCAACTACTGCTTCTTAATATGTTGCTGGTTTTTTATATATACATCACATACAGAATGCATATGGATTTGAAGAATTGCATAAACTGCGTTCACAAAGTGTTAGAGCAGACAAATGATTTCCCCAAGGCACCTGTCTGAGGTTTCTGAGCAGAATTTTAATTTACCTTCTGTATCTTTGAGCTTGTTTTCAGATAGTTTGCAATATGTAATAAATTTGCTAGGACTACTGTGAAGGCTCTTGGTAAACACCTTGGTCAGGGAAAACTTGGGAATCCACCATCTGCCTTTAGGGCAAGACCTAGATACTGGAATCTTTTCTTTCTCTCTCTATGTCACCTTTACAAAGATGACTAAGTCTCATCTTAAAAGCCCTTCCTATGGAAAGAACTCCAATGGAAATACACCTTCCTTCAGGAACTCCCTCTGTCAGCAAGTAGACCAAGTGCTGGGGTGCCAGAAGCTGTGTACATCCAGGGTTAAATACTCCATTTTTCACTTGCATTAGGTAGGAAGGCCAGATGCAGCATTGCATCAGCAAGCCTGACCATATCTACTTCCAGAACTACTTCGGGTGTCTCCACAAATCAGTGTCAAGCATAGCACAGCCCAGCTCTGTGCTTCAAAGACAGAGCAGTTGGTTTTAATCTACAAGTAAAATAATATTAATAAAGAAAGAAAATAAAAAAAAGATAGCTTTTCTTCCAGCTCCTTAAACTGTATTTCAGGCTTCTATAGCCAGGAAAATTAGTTTTCTTACATCATATCCAGGAATGTAAACATTTCTTTATGCAGGGTCTTATATGTGAAATATGCTATTAGATCACTGTCTAGGGCATTTAATTGTCTTTCCAACAGAGTTTTGGAGAGGAGTTTTAGTTTCAGCAGCTTAAAGGTCGGAAATCCTCCGCAGACCTGGCTGAATTTTGTCCCTGGGGGAAAAAGAGGCCAGTATTTCACCTTGATCTTTTGGTAAGTAGTTTACAAAGTTTAATATATTACCTAAAGTTGATTTATTTGATGATTAATTTAATACTTCCAGTTCATGTTAGCTTTGAATGTAAATTTATGTTTCAAGTTTCTGAAGCGCTTTTGACCAAAAAAATTCACTGTTTTTAATAGTCATCTCTCATGGTTCCAAATCCAATCCATATTTGGCTAGAAACCTTTACTTTGTCAATACAATTCTAAGTGAGCATAAAAAACAGAAATTGAAAATCTCTATCAGCAATACCTGTACCAAGATGGGTCACCAGTTTATTCCAGTCTGCCATAATATGAAATGAGAACTGAACAAATTGTTTTACAAGGAAACTTCAAAATAGTCCACATACAAATAAAGAAAACAGCAGGTGGTAATTGCAGGTGTTTACGACATACCAAACTGGTCCTTGTTTTTCAGGTATTTTCAACATGAGAATGTACTTTCTGTAACTTTTTCATTTATGTTGCCTCTTCCTGCTACACAGCTGACAAGTTCATCAAACAAAACATGCTGCAGCTTTTCTTATCTGTATTGTTAAATATATCACTTATTTGAGTAGAATCCAAATTTAAGCCTAACCAATTTTAGTAATTTTCGATTGTCAACAAATTTATTAGAAGTATAAGAAACTTTTTTAGCTTACCATGCAATTTAAGGAAAATAATTAAGTCCATTACAATAAATTATTCTATTTACTTGGGAGATGCTCAGGCAGCTTTGTGTCTTTGCTGCTCTCACAACCCTGAGTTCACATGGGTGTAAATGCCAATGCTCCATGTTTGCACTGAGAAACATTCTCTATGTGTATGAATATTGGATGGAAAGGAAATAAAAACAAATATTAGGCTGAGTTGTTGTCTAGAAAAGAAATAAAATTAAATGAAGCTATCCCCAAAGCCCATAATTTCATCTTGAAACAGAAAGTCAAGCTACCCGATTATTAAAAGGAAGCTTCTTCTGAAAAAATTGTACGCATGTTTTAATATTTATAAGTATTTATGAATAGGTGATGTAAGAGACATAAATATTGCAAAGAAACTGAGTCCACCTCTCAAAGTAACAGCTATTTTGCTACCATTTAAAAAAATATTTTATTGCTTTGCTATCAGACCAGTCTGTGTTTCTTTACTTCAAAATGCCTCTTCTATCAATTCATAGTACTTAATCTCTTAATAAACTTTTCAAAAATCACTGATGGCTATTAATTTGCTGCCAAAACCCTGTCCTCTAATTTTAACAGACATGAAGGTGAATTAGTCTTGGCCCTTTCCCAAAGTGTGAACCTGCCACTTTAATGATAGAAAAGGGAGAGCAGAATTTTTTGTCTTCCAGTATGGCATGCTCATGTCAGGCATATCCAGTCCAAATTAACATGATTTTAATGATATTATTTTTGTGTCACTGCATATCCTGATTGCTCTGTGGTTGTCAAAATAACAGAAGTGGAAATCTATTAAACAATATACTATATTTGGGGGAGGTGGGGGAAATCCCAAACAGATAGAGTTAAATGTCTACATTTGCATGAAATCACACAGTTCAAGTAGAAACAGTTTTGCACCTCCTTAATGTTGTTAGAGACCTTAAGAGATGGGAATACTTTAATATATGATGCCCATGTTGTACTGACTGGAGACATTATTTGTGGTTTATTTAAATATGGATTAAAAATATTCAGAAGGAAGACTTAAAAATAGATAATATATCTGCAAGAAAGAGCAGAACCTGCTGGGGATACAGCAGCACCCTGAAACAAATGTGTGGTCAGCTTCTTCCATACTAAAATGAACAGGAACTAAATCAGCAGCTTTAGAGTGTTTAAGATGTATATCCTGCCTGCCAGGGCTTAGCTGCTGAATTAAATCTATTGCTGGGGTGTCCAGTGTGTCTATATACTATGCTAATTATAAAATAGCAACCTGGATTTTCAAGGGAACCTCAGTGTGACTCTGTAACTGTGGTCACAGCTTTAAGCAGGTAAATATCATTGACATTAATAAAGGGGATGTCCCCACTGCTCATTAGAGCCAGCTCTGGCCCCAGACCGGAGACCTGTGCTCATCTGGGGCCCCTTCAGCTGCCCTGAAGGTTGAGCTCAGCAACTTCTCCTCAGTGTTGCTACTTTCTGAACACTGATTTCTTCTATGGTTTTTGGGACTGTCAGTACTATAAAGCTTGTGCAGAGATGAAGGTTGTTGATGAAAACGATAAATTTTGAGAAAAACCGGTTTTGTCATTTCTATTAAAGATGATTAGAAATGTTTTGACAGAATCTGATCAGATTAATTAAATTCAAAATTAAGCTGAATACAGTAAAAATAAGCAGTTGGTCTCATTTTGACCAAAGCTGAACAAAAAATACAAATTCCCAGGAGACTGGAAGGTGTGTTTCCAAAATCCACTGATGGGTTTTGTCCAGAAAGCCTCACAGATCCATTTAAGCTCTCTGCAGGCTGTGCCTGCTCTAAAAATTAGGATTAATCAGTCTCACTACAAATCAGGTACATACAGTTGGCTAGCCAAAAACAATAGAAGAAAAAAAAAATAACCCATCCATAATCAGCTCACAGTTTAGGAAAAAAAAATTGTAGGCTTATTTCAGTAGTAAGGTTTAAGAGGTGAATGTTCTGCCAGTACACATATGATACTGAAATAATGGCATTAAAAGCAACAGTGCCCAAACCCTTGGCACACTTCTGTCAATACATCTCCACCAATTCAGAGCTTCTGATGGTTGGGCTTGGCATTTTAATCTAGCCATTGTCAATTCCACTTCTGTTTTTATTAATCATACCAGCGATGTCTGAATAACTAACTGCAGAGAAATTGGGTTTAAGGGTTGGTATTAAAGAATAGAATGTACAAGTACAGAACTGACGAGCAGGAAGATATATATTGGTTCTCCTTTGGTGACATGTATTGCTGCATACACCTTCAAGGTATCTGTGAGCAATTTAAGTGTGTTTTCTGGCAGCTGTCACTGGCATCATCCATCAGAACAAGAGCCCTGGCCAGTGACACTTTGCTGAGGTGCTGAAGGGATATGGATTTTAATTCTGAGCAGCTTCAAATGACAGATAGTGGGACAAATGAATGCCAGAAAAAAAGGAACCATGATAAGGTTTGCACAATTATAAATAATTAAGCCATTTTTCTTGTAAAAGCAGCAGCTGGACTGTTGCTTTAGTTACTGCACAGAATTCTTCCCAAGTTCAGCGTACTTTTACCACCTCTCTTCAAGCAAATCACCATGGGTGTCATTGAGAGGGGATTCAGGGATTACAAACACTGCACTTCTGCTGGGATCTGGGATGTGTTGGAACACCTTTTTGCTTTGCTTCCTCTTGGCCTCCTTTTTTATTACATACAATGAAGCACCTTCATTGCTCAAGGAATGCTCAAGAAACCATACTTGTATCATCAGAAATGTGCACTGAGGATGCAGGGGAGGGGAGAACTACAATGATTTGCCTGAAAACATCCATAATTTCCTGAAGAAGGGAAGGATTAATTTTGGCAGACCTGGCAGCATCCACCTTTGACACAGGTATCTACCCCTGTGTTAAATGCAGAGCTTAAGGTCCTTCATCTTTAGCTGCCTGACATTTTTTCCTTCCTCTGGATATTGTACTTTGTCCTCTCATGCAGCTCTTTGGATGCCAGGTTCAAAATTAAACAGATTTACTTAGGAATTTAATAAATAGATCTTTGTTAACCACATTTACCTTGACTTGATTATAGTAAACTCTAAACTCCACAGCAGATTAAAGAACATCCATCTGACCAACCTGATAGGCTGGAGGAAGCACTGGTGATAACATATGACTGTGAGGACATTTTAATTTGCATCAGCACGAGGAAAAAACATCACCAGCAGAAAGAAGGAATGAAGGACACTGTGCTTCAGCATCTCCTCCCAGGCTCCAGTTTCAAACCAGGGGTGTTGGTGCTGTTGCTGACCATGCCCTGTGTGATCCCACGAGGAATGTGGTTGTTTTCATAGCCATGGGATGTTTTAACTGAGTGGTGCAGACACAGACTGGACTTTCACCCAGAAAGGGAAGCTTTTAACACAACTGGAGATTCTCTGCAACTACATCTCCAAAAAGAAATAATTGAAGCCATCACTGGTCTGGTGTCAGCTGGAGTACAGCATGGATAGGAGCCTCAGGCTTGGTTTGCTATACTTAGAACTTAAAACTAGAAAATTCTGAGCTTCAGACTGTACCATCACCTAAAGGCTTCCTCTGCTCCAGTATGAGGCAGTTTGGGGATTATTGGTGGCCTTTGCCAGGGAACGCAGCACAGGGGACCCCTCTCTAGCACTAGAAATCTGAGAAGTTTACAAGATTCTGACACACATGGAATTTTATTTGAAGCCTGTACCAGGCTGGTAAGACTGTTTTTCCTACCCCACAAGTGTGGAGGGATAGAATGTAAGAGAATAGTGCAGAAGGCAGTCTCACACCTGAGGAGTTGCAGCTGTGCTAATCACCAAAGATAGGAAAAGGCTGCCCTTAACAGGCCACAGCTGTGTCCAATAAAAAGAAGAGTGCTATGACAGAGTTGGGGTTTGTTGGCTGTGCTGTGAAGAAGAAGAAGAAGTTGTCAGTGCTGCAAGGAGTTGTCCACGAGAAATCACCAAGAAGGTATGGGAACCTTTGCAATAAGATGACAACACGTGGGTCTTTGATAAGATATCACAATTGGAATGTTACACGCTATGGCACTGTATTAGACATGCAGCTTTTTAGTTTATTCCTAGAGGTACTCAGTAGAGAAAGATGCCTTGAATAAAAGCAAGTATTTCACCTTGAAAATAAGACAAATTGCTAAAAATAGTGGGGGGGAAGAGAGAAAAGAGGAGGGGCAGGCTTAATTTCAGCTCTCCTGTTAAAGGAGGACTAATTTTTAAGAATTCTGAGAAAACAGCCACTGAGTCTGAAAATCATAACTTGCCATATAAATTTAGCAATTTCCTCATGAGTATTGGATGCAGAATTTATTATGATGGTTTTTTGCTTTTAACATAATAAACAATTGGAATTGTTGCTTGTTGAAAGCATTCTGTTTCTCTCCTAAACTAAATTTAGATTATTGGCACTCTTATAAGGAAAGCTGTAAGAGAAATTGATTAAAACAAAAGGAAAAGCATTTTTAAAATCGGGTGCTAGAGTCTTCCTTTGAAATCATGTATATTTTAATAAAAAAAAAATCAATGTGTGTTTAAAATACCCAATGTGCTGATTTATTCCACGCAGAAAATATGCTGTAGCATATTCTGAATTATTTTAAGTAGGTAAAAACTGGAATTTCTGTCAGGTTAGAAGCTGCATTTTCTGATTTTCATTCTGAATTTAAATAGTAAAAATAGCAGGAAAGAAATTCTTTCCATAGAACAGAGAAATCCATTTGAGATATCCACAGTCTGTAGGTCTGCACAAATGAAGCTGCCTCCCTTTATGACAGAGTGATAAAAAGGATGTGCTTTTAGGCTGGTTTGTTCCAGTTTGTGCCCAAGGACTCTGTGTGCCCTTTAAGTTGACTTCTGAGAGGGGGTGAGGGCAAGAGGGAAAGGCCTGGACAGTGTGGCTGCAGTAGAGGGAAGGGAGCAGCTTCCATCTGGTGATGTGTCCAGCATGGAAAGGTGTTGGGGGTGTGAGGATATGAGAATTGCAGAGCAAAGAGGAGGAGCAGGAGCAAAAGTCTCAAGGGGGCAGGAGGAGGGAGCCTTTGCTTTGGGTTTCTGTGGGCTTCTATAAAACCCAGGAAGCTGCAGGGAGCTGCTGAACTAGAAAATAATACTGGAGGGATTAACTTACCTTTCAAGGGCAGAAGCAAGAGGAGGTTTTCCAACCTTTTTAATATATCTTTCCACTACATTTCCTATTTAATCTGACACCTTGTTATAGTTTATTATTTTAGTGTTCTGATAAATATGTTTTGATATCCTTTGGCACGTTTGCTTAAAAAAGTGGGGAAAAAAAAGTGTGAACAGTTGGTGGTTGAACAGGTGGCCAGAAAAAAACTCTTTTTCCTGAGACTTGCTGAGTTTTTATCCTCATCACCCTCTGAGACATTGTGGCAAATAACACCAGCGCCAAGTAATGCTCAAGTCACCTAAGCTAAAAAGTAATAATGGCTATAAAACTCTGAATTGGAACTTTCTCCTCCTCAAACTCAATAAATTAAGGTTTTTCTGTATGAGACTCTGAAGTACATTCAATGCAATCCTTCCTCTTTCCCAGCTGTCTTCCCTTTGTTCCCTCCTTTCTCTGTTGCTCAAACACCGTACTGTACATGGTGTGTTCCCATTCCTTCCTGCTGAATGTCCTGGTAGGACTGCAGTGGTTGTCCCTTGGAAACAGCTCCAGGTCCTCCCTTTGGGATACCAGGTACCCATTCTTAGCAACCCCATGAAAGGTGGCTTGGTAAGAGCCCACCTCACCTTTGAGAGCACCCCAAGTGTATGATTGTTCTTGTTAAGAGTGGTTTCAACGCTCTTTCTATACCTTTGGAAATGGAGGAACGGAAAAATAATTTATTTTTGAAAGATAGGACTACCATAAGGAGACCAGCTTATCTACTTGATGTATAGTAGCCTGAAAAGTCTGTACAAAGAAAACAAGAACCTGGTAAACAGAAGAGACGCCTCAAGGTTGTGCGTTTATGGTTCCCTTGTGCTCAGGTACAAGTGAATGTATAGGGGAATTTAGCCTGGCAGAGAAAACCACCTTCCCAAACTATGCTTTAGGCTGGATCTCAGCGTCTGTGACCTCTCCTATGTCCTTTGCACCCTTTAAAGATTCAGGATGGACAGTCTTCCATGAGAATTAGTAAGCAGTTCCTGTGATGAGGCAGCCCCCTACATAAGAGCAGCTCAGCAGAGTGATATCACAGGAGTGCAAAAACCCTCTTAATTTGTGCCACTGATGCAAGAGCAGTGGGAGGACCCCATTTGGCAGCAGAGAGGTCAGCAAGGTGTTTTGTTGTATTCTTTCCCCTGTTACTTAGACTCTCTCTCTGTCTGAGTAACAGAGAGTGCAGCTGTCAGAAACACGGTCTGTGCCCTAGCAATAAACGCCACTGAGAGGCATTTATCCCATTTATTCCATTTATTGCCATCTTCCCAACAAAGTGACAGGCTTAGGAGTAGCAGCAGCCATGATGCCTGTGCATCCCAACAATGCTATTTGATTAATAAATTCATAAGCTAATTTATATCTCCTAGCAATTTTTTGGTGGGGTTTCTTTTGCAACATTGTCACTCATTTACAGGAACTGAAAGAAATTATTTGACAAGTGTTATGAAGTGGTAATATTTGTATGGTTGAATGGCTCAGAACACAAACTGAGTTACTGAATATCCTTTGATACTGATGTACCTTGAAGGGCAGTTTGCATCCATGACTTTTACAGATCATGTATCATTTTACTGATCACCACAAGTAAAACCAGACAGAACACAGTCACCGAAAAATTCACTTGGATGTTATGAAGAAATGAAAGTCAATTAATGAACTGCTCATTAAATAAATGGATTTTTTTCTGGTCATAAAAAGGATGTAAATAATCAGTCCCTCTATGTCAGAGTTTTAGTGGGAGAGACTTCTTTTCAAAGATAAGTTGGTTTTTGTCTAAGTACGTCCTAAAATACAGCCAGAAAATGATGTTGAGTTTACTGACAGTTTGAGAACCATTTCCACTTGGGAGGAAGAGGAGTGTTTGGGCCATTTGGGTTGTATAACTTTCCCCAGCCTTACCAAGGTCACACTCACAACGTGGTGTACAGTATCTCTGGAGTTTTCCTTCTTTTCTTCTGAAAGGAGGCTTTAAGTTTCTTAGAGGAAGAAAACACCTTATCTGTTCTTTTCATGGCACTAAGTAGCTTGTTGCTTTCTTTTTGTTCTCAGATGTTGACCATTTTATCTTTATTGCAAGAAAAAATAAGGAAATGCCACTCTCTTGTTTTCAGAAGTGAAAGGCAGGAGGGGGCATTCAGCAGGGTATGGCAGGACAGCACTGGCCCCCAGTGGCTCAGGATGCTCTTGGCTCAGCACCCTTCTCTCTACATGCTTTGCTAATATGGATTTAAAAGCCACTTTTTAGGACCTTGTAATTTATCAATTACTCGTGCTTCCAAGCAGGTCCATAAGTATATTTCTTGGGAATTAGAAGTTTATGAGAAATGAGAAGGTGATTTCCAGGAGAAAATACTATTCTTTTAAAAAAGATTTCTTCATGGCCAGGCAGAGAAAAGAAGGTGCTGCCTGTGCCAGTGGCTGCCTTTGGAAACCTCCTCCTGGTTCTGTTCTTGTCCTGCACAGTGCCTGTATCAGCACTCGATGTGTCTTCTCCACAGTCCCCAGGAGACAGACAGATGCAGTTAAACTTTTATAAACCAATTGGCAAAGGTTAAGAAGGCTAAGCCAGGCTTGCTGTTGCATCTTGGTCAAGAGTATTGCTTTTCCCATAGGTCAGCTGCTACGAAAATAAATACCTGGGTTTTCCAATGACCAAGATTCCCTTTTTATTTATGCTTTTTACTTTTCCCTTCCTGTGATCTTCACCAGCAGTATTTGAACCCCCTGGTATGCAGCATTTTCCTCACAGGAGAGCCATCACTGCCCACTGGGATGCTCTTGTTACAGCCTTCCCAACCCTCCCTGGCATTGTACAGATTGAATTCTGCTCATCCAGTCTGACCACAGATTTAAATAGGAGCAGAAGTAATGGCATCAAAAGGCATCCTTACACTTGGGCCAGCCAGTCCAGCCCTTAAAATGACAAGCTTTACCAAATCAATTTTTCAGAAGGGTGTGGGATCAGAGCTTTTAACCTCTGGCACACAGATTCTGAAGACTAAGTTGACTATGGAGCCCAAAGTTCACTAAAGCTGAATGACAGCTCATACTTACTGTATGTACTTTCCCAGGAAAATAATTAAGAAAACTCAAATGAAAATAAAACCTGAAAACTGCTGGTGCAAGATAATATTTCCATGTTTGCTTAAGATCTGCTGATCTGACAGGAAATTTTCTGCACTTGGAGCCTTTTGTAATAGAACAAAAGCAAAAATTGTGCCATTTGATCATTATTTCTATGCTTTCTCTCTTCCCCCCAGTGTTTTCTGAGTAAGGGTCTGCTGCCCCATGGCGTTTTATCCAGTTTATTTTTCATAAGTGTCTCAGGTCATTGTAGACCCCTATTCAGTCATTAAAAACATTTTCAGAACGGTGTTTATTGGTGACATTAGTGTGAAACATGAGAGTTACCTGGGATCACCCGTAGTGTGTGGCTCCTTGACTCCAGCCCAGGGGACAGCACCACGTGCTCCTGGATGATTTGGGGAAAGGCAAAGCTGCAGAAGGAGCCCTGAAGGAGCATTGTGCTCTCCTCCTGCAGATCCACCAGCTCTTGGGAAGCCTCCACCTTGCACAGGTGCTTCTCCACTTGGGAAGGCAAGAACTGGGACTGGAAAAGTCACAAAATACAGCTACTTATCTCCTAAATGTAATTAGAACATAAAAATCGATATTGTAATTTTCAGGCAACAGTGAAAGAGATGTTCCACTTTTTGCAGGGATAGCCACAGAGCTGTTATCTGATGTGATGCACAGAAGGCTCATATCTTTAATTTGGACTTAATTTTCCTTCCAGGAAATGAGTGGGATTATAATTCTGTAATTGTTGGTCAGCGTGCAACTGAAGTTTCTGTGCTTCAGCAGCCACTGAGCATTGGTTTTTATTACAACTTGTCATACTTCCATTCCTCTGGAAAAATTTCACAGATCGATAAGCTGATGTCATAAAAGCAGGATTCCCTGGACATCTGTAAGGATCTCTTCACAATCTGTGGAACCATCTCCATCACAGAGATCACTTCTGGAGAATTTCACTTCAGCTGTGCAGAGAATTTTCAGTCTTTGTGCTAGAGCTCTGCTAATTGTTTGCACAGTTAATTAAACTATGGGTGAGGTGTTTGGTTAAATATCCATGTGTAATGCACATATTGACTGTTTCAAGGTGAATACTTTTCTAAATCATGAGCTATTGAATGTTGACTCACTGTGGTCCATTTTCTCTAATTGGCTTGAAGCTCCTCTCTATTGCCTGTTATGATAGAAGGTGTTTTCACCCCCCACTGAAACATTACTGTCTCTAAAGATGAACATTAGGGGGTGTGTTGTGAATCCCTGCACAGGAAGGAGGCTGTCCTGGGCACACATTTGGGTTGGGAATTGGCTGGGGTGCACCTCAGCACAGGGTCTGTCTCTCTCATGATCTCCAGGTGTTTCTTTCTTCCAGGACCCTGACTATGTAGGCAGAGGGCTTAGAAAGGTTTTTTTCTGGATGAAATGGCAACCAAATTATACTTTTTTTTTTTTTGTAAACCTCTGCAAGATTCCTTACTGTGTAGCAGTAGTTCAGTAAGTTATCCTGGCTTCATGGGAGGTGATAAATGTACAGTGATTCCTCAACACTTGCAAAACCTGTCATTCCACTCAAAGCCATCATTCAAAATACCCTGCATATCATAATGTGCATTCAAAGAGGGATTGATGAGGAAAACTAGCCCTCAGATGATATATCCTAAGTCAGCAAAAGTTCAGGAGGAATCATGTATTTGTAAAAATTAATTCAATTCTGTAGCTTAGTAAATCTCTTGATACATCAGGTCATGGCTTGAGCTACAGTTTTAAAGGAAGTCAGGGAATTTTTTGCTCCATGATGGAGGTCTGGGTATTTTTGTGTGACTCTGCATTGGTCAGCATCAGGCAAAGGATGATATATGGGACACACATTTTTAGCTGAAACAATTAAAAAAGAGACCTTTAACTTTGAGGGATTTAATCTTAATTTGTAGTAAGAGAAGTAGTGAGAGTCAAACCACAACAGCAATTCAAGAGATATAACACTATAAAAAGTGATTCCACATTATTTCCATGGCTTTTTTTTTACCCACCAGCATGAAAGAAAGTTTTCCTCTGTGGATTTAAGTAGCATTTAGATCATTTAAACCTATCTATTTAATGATAATTGCTGCATTCAAAATTCATGCTCCCTTCATCAGACATTAGCAGTAAGATGAGGAAGAAAAGTGTTTGGAGAAGAGCAGACACTGCTGGGTACCTCTGCACTGAGGTGGAGCAGATGGCAGAATCTGTTACTGAGACGTGGAGTGCAGGGGAAAGCAAAACACTCTCCATGGCTTCCCAGTGTCTGTTTTAATAAGAAACTCAACTTCTGCTCTCAGGAAAGCAATGCTGGAGTTACAGAGAGAGAAAAGCAGCAGTCTCTGTCTCTGCTTTCCTTTTTTGCCCTAGAACTCCAAGTGCTGAAGAGATTGCTTTGTGAAACCTGTCGGTCAAACATCTTTGGAGCAGTCATCAAATTCCAGAGTCAATTCTTAAAGGCAGGCATGGTAGAATTGCCCAGGCAAAAAAATTAAAATAAAAAAATCAATCTGCAAAGCGCTCTGCTTGTTAGGCAAAAAATTAAATTCCCTTCAGGCTATTCTGGGAGATGGGAAAAACTCTGCAGAGAATGAAAAGCAGATTCTCTTTCTTTGACTGCTGCAGGAGGGGAAGGTTACACCTTCACAGGCCTCATCTCCATTTTTGCTTCTAAAGAGAACCATCATTAGTGATATGAACTCCTGTTGTTTTTCAGCTGCTCTCAGAAGTATGTTTGGACTTGGTAATCAAGTAGGGAGGTGTGGAAATGGCTGTGCAGAGATAACAGCTAATAAGCATAGACAAAGATCAAAACCAACCCAGAAACGCACAATTTCTGACCACAGTGATGAAAAGTTAAATTGTGTTTTTGTCATAGTCTTTACTTATTAGCTGGTAGCTAATCCTGCTCATTATTTTCCAGAGTGAGTAAGTGTAAAGTTTTATTTTATCTGTCAATGAACTAAACTTTTAATTAACTTTCATATTTGTCTTAACTTAAGACTAATGACTCTCAAAGGAATTGCCTAAAATCCTTAAACTTTTGAACAAAGGGACCAGAAAAAAAGCACTAAGCTTCCTTTGAAAACCAACCTTTCTATTATAGAACAAAGTCAAAAAATAAGCAACTTGAAACTGGGAAACTCAGAGTATTAATATTCATCATGAAAACAAACTGTAAGAAAATCTAAATCTGTGTTAAACCCAGAGGACTTTTGTTACTGGTTTCACACACTGGCAAATTACACAAATGATTTCAGTATTTTGTTTCTAACTGGAAGATAGTTATTGGTGTTTAAATTAAGACTTTATCTGAACTCTGACACACTTTGTTTAATGTTACTTACTTGTTTTAGTACAGACAAATGATTGTTGACACTGACTTTAACAGAACAATATCAGTTTCTGCAATTTTTTTCCTTCCTCCACATCATCATATATATCATATATTGTGGGTGTCAGGATGGTTTGCAGGATCAGGATACTCTGGGTAGAAAAATAACAGGTGAGACAAACAGGTAGAAGGGCCAGAAACAATACTAGGATGTATAGTGGTATTACCCAAGTAAATTTTGAATAAAGAAAATTTATTCCAGCTTTAATACATACATTATTACTGCAAGAATAATTTTGGCAGTTGTCAATACATAAATTTTAAGTGAAAAAAAGAAGGCTGCAATAGAATTGAGAAGCAAAAGTCTTAAAAAAGCAGATGATGTAGTAATAAATCCTCCAAGGTTTTGGGTAGTCTGCACCAGGGCAGAATTAGAAATTTATTTTTGAAGGGTGAACTAACACCCTCCATTTTTCAGCTGCTCAGAGGAGAGAGATCCTTGTTTTAGCCTGAATCCTCATTATGATGGTGTGTGAACTGGCATTCAAAACAAGATGTGGAAGCAAACAAGCAAAGGGCCTGGTAGCATGTGTTTGACAAAATCTGGCTGCAGCTCAGTTGTTATTTTTTTAAGCCCAGTACTAGACTTTTTCCTTCTTTCTTTCTGGCTCTTCTGATAGCACGGGTGCTTTCCTGCTCTGCTATTGACTTTGTTGCAAGCCATCCTGTGAGCAGAATTGATTCGTGATACACTTTGCAGCCATCCAGACAGCTCCCAGTGAAGTGACAAAGAAGTTCTGCTTCTGCACCCACCTGATCAATGAAACCCAAAGAAAGACCAGACAAAACAGAACCCCCACATGGTTTGGCTACAGGGTGCCAAACATCAGGCACACAAGTTCACAAAATCCACAGAAGTGACATGCAGTGGTTTTACTTGTCATATAATATACCATATATAATATACCATATATAATATACCTTTTTAGGCATATTATATAGACATACATAATAGGCATACATATAATATGCCTTATTTTTATTTGCTAGATAAGATTCTTCCTGTTTAACAGAGTAAAAGAAAGGCACATATATAACCACATAAATATGGTTGGAAATGGACTCTAAGTTTAGCAAATGGAACAAAAAACCTATAGGATGCTCATGAACAGAATAAGAAATGCTTAGCTGTTTTGTCCATCTCTAGAAGAAAATATATTTTACAGCTGAAATGTTAAAGGTATTTAAATAGTTAACCAGGAATGGTTTGATGTTGCAAAGGGCTGTACAATGTCATTCTGATCCAAAAATTTTCTGAAGTGTTTATTTAATTGGATTTTGAACCAACTCCAGTCCTTGGGCCAACCATGTAATTGGCATCAATAAATGTTCTGTCAGATTGAGGCTGAATGTCCTCCTCTGGCAGAATCTGGGCACCCAAGAGACTGAAGGCACTCTACCAGGTCCTGGTCACCCAGATACCTTCATGAGGATGACAGAACCACACAATCACTTAGGTTTGACAATACCTTAAAGTCCAGCCATTAAGCTGACCCTGCCAAGGCCATGAATAAACCATGTCCCTAAGTGCCACACCTTCACCTCTTTTAAACACCTCCAGGGATGGTGGCTCCACCACTGCCATGGGCAGCCTGTTCCAGGCTTGACATCCCTTTCACTGAAGAAGGTTCTCCTGATGTCTGATCTAAACCTCCCCAGGCACAGCTTGAGGCCACTTCCTCTCATACCTTCACTTGTGTACCTGAGAGAAGTCACTGATCCTCACTCCTTCCAGCCTCCTTCCAGGTAATTGTAAGGAGCAATAAGGTCTCCCCGAGCCTCCTTTTCTCCAGAGTTAACACTCAGTTCCCTAAGCCTCTCCTCATCAGATTTCTCTGATTTCTCACCATCTTCACAGCCCTTCTGTCAGTTCATGGATGATTTTTTGGAAAAAGTTGTGCCAATGTACAATTTAATGCTCAAAACTTCTTACAGTTTTAACCTGAAGTTGACACACTGTGAAAACTAGACACCCTGCTTTCTTTATGCCTGAAAAAATGTAGAAACTTGTTCCATGTCCCTGGATGTTTTGGGGTTTTTACCATAATTCAGCTGTGCTAACCTTGGCTTCCCTTTGCCTGTGCAGTGAGGGACCATCTTGATGTAAGGCCATTGCATGTGGAGTTTACAGAGCAAATCACTGTGTGAGGTGAAGGCATGAGAAAATTAGGTTCCAAGACAGCATGCCATAAATCTTGCTTTATAGGACAGGATGCTCTGGGTCACTAGAATTATCTTGTTACAAAGGCAATGAGATAGAAAAGCAAATAGTGGCTCAGTTTTGAAGCACTCCAGTCCCTTGGACAGGTGAAAGACATTTCTCTCAAGTCTCTCAGCCAAAATGCATTGCTCTGTGCCCGCAGGTTCATCCCCATGCACATGTTTCACACACACACATTTCCCATGTGCAGGAGCACTTGATGCTCTGCCATGTCACTGGGGTGAGTGCGCTCTGCTCCTCCTTCCTCTCTAATGAGATTCTGCCCCGTGACAGACCTTGTCAGAGGCTAATTATAACAAATGTTTGGAAATATTTGCTCCAGAATAACCTTTGGCTCTGAGATGGATCACTTGTGTGAGGTAGGTCCCCTGGCAGAGCCCTGGAGATCAAGTTCTGCTGCAGAACAATGTCTGAGATTCAATAACGGCGCTGTGTACTCGCCCGACCAACTTTGGCGGTTTCTGATTGATTTCTTTTCCTCTTCAAGCCTTGCCTGTCACCATCAGCTAATTAAAAGTGCAGTAATCTGATATAATCTCTTTCCCAGTTGGTGTGGCAGTTGGCTCTCTAACAGAAATAATTGATTTGTAAACTGCCGAAGCTCAGACATTTAGACTTGCATTGTCTCCTCTAAACCATGTCTAACAGGCAAAATTTGTCTCCTGATACATCAAATGACCCACTCAACAAAATTAATTTAGCCTTCACTGCTATGGAGAATCAATAGAATAGAAATAGATAAATTTTAAAATGTAATAAAAGTCTGGAGGAAAAGCAAATAAACATGGATACAGCCTGTGTGTGCAAAGTCAGCAGTGTGTCGCCATTTGGCTTCCCTCAGTTTTTCCACTGCTGTTATTGAAGAAGAGATAGTTACCTTCCCAATGTGATTGGCTTTACACTTCAAATCACACTTTTTTTTCTTTTTTACCTTTTTAAAATATAGCTCACACCTCATGTGACATGTGTGGCACTCAGTGGCTGCTGACCCAAACAATAGAATCCTTCTGCCAAGGAACAACATTGTTAATTTTTTTCCTACATTATGGATTCTTTCTTAATATTAAGGTTAGGATATCTTTACTTAAGTATCCTTAATGTAGACCAATACCTCATTTTTTTTAGGGTACAGATATCTGAGGGGTGAAAGTCATAAAAACAACAGCACTGGAATAGGTACTGAAACTTCTATACCACAGAATTTTCTAGCAGAGGTATCTGCTGCCTCCTGAAGTTCAGTTCTTAATCTTCCTACCTGAAGAGTAAAAATGTCTGTTTTCCTCTGAGTTTGTGAATGAAGAAAAAGTAACCCAGTTATGGAAGTGTTTAATGGATCAGACTATCAGAGTTCTTAGAAAGCCATCTGCTTTTACAACCATCTTCAACCATACCTGAAGCAGTCAGTTTTTGAGGAATAAAGCTGTGATTTTCACCTGTGAGAGGAAATGCACTAGAAAACATGTCACTGTACAGCAGGAGCATGTGTGTAATAAATCTGCTTCTTTGGGAGGTTTGCCCTTTTTTGTTCACTGCAAAATGTTTGCTTTGACATTTTTTGTTCCAGTAGTAAAATCAGCATTTAGAGCCTGGTTTACCCGGGATTGAAAAGGCCTCTTATCCCTCTGCCCTGTCACCCAGGGCAGCCCCAGACGGTCATTCCTGCAGCACCTCAGGGCAAAGTATATAAAATATGTGTAGATATAACTATCAAACTCTGTCAAACTATGTATACATTTATGTATTTCCACATGAGTGAATATATCCAGTACATATCTATTGGAGTATATTACAGTATAGCAGTTATTATGTCTATTTCTGTATATTACAAACATATTGGTGTTATGTATGCACATACACACTGAATTTCCACCATGTTGCTATTAAAGCCTCTGGATTCTGTGCACAGAAGTTGATTTTTTGCCTCTTCATCTTGCATGCTTTTGTTTTCCATGAGTAGTCTCTAGCTTTGTTTGTGATTTCAGTTAAAGTACTGCAAATAGTACTTTAAGTGTAAATAAATTTTACAACTGAAATGGTTCACCTCCTAAGGGATTTGAATCTGAAATTCACACCATTAAAGGATTTAACTCTGATCTAGTAGCTTTGAATGTCCAGCTAGCTCTTAAATGCACTAAAATGAGGGTAGCTGAAGCCTATGGCTGAGTTTAAGATATTCAGATGCACAAAGCATGTTTAATTAGATATATGTTCTATTCTGCATGTAAATTCAATTCAAGAAAATACTTTTTGTGGTAAATATCAAAGAAATCTCTAAGAAATCCTCTTGCCCTTCATTTGCCCACCACAGTCGCAGTCTTCCCACTTCAGCCCAAAGCACAGGCAGAGCAAGTTCTCAGGGATGGTTTGGATTTGGAGAACTTAAGTGGAGCTCGAAGTGCACCAGGCATACAGATGTGTGCAAGTAGGAATGGATGAGAGCAGGACATCAAAGCTCAGCCAGAATAATTGACAGTATTCATCAATACAGTAATTTGCCCATTTTTATATGTAGGACAGAATGGTTTTTTATGGTGTACAAAAGTGATTTTTTTTTTAAGTGGAAATATTGACTTATAAACTCCCCTCCTGTACTCAGATTTCTCTCTATTCTATATCTGTGACTAGAGGTATATTAATCTTCTGTACCAAATAAATTAGCACTTTACCCCACCCTGAGAAATGTAAAATGAACAATATTTCCATGTCATCCCATAGTCAAAAGTTTTAAAAATCAATTTCTCTGTATGTACCTGTGCAATAAAGTATCAAAATCTGATTCATGTTTTAAAAAAATGAAAATCTATCATTACCTCTAAAATGAAAGGGCATAAATTATCCCTAATTGTCACATATCCTTCTCACCTACAATGAGGAGGACAACATTATTTCCAGCATAGCCTAAATCATGTTCCTGAGTCAAGCCAAATGACATGGAGGAATTAATTACTGAGGCATTCAAAGTGACTACACAAAGATTTCCTGAAAGACTGGTATGGATTAATCATGACATCTCAAGGTGTTACCCTTAATAGGATTTCCAAAGATTTGATCTATGAGTAAATTTTGAGCTCCTGAATACCACGTGAATCTGGGTGCATTTTCCCATTCCAGCTGGAGAAACAGGCACTTGCCTGGTTTTCAGATTGTTAGTGAGTATGAATGTCTGCTGGTAATTTTAAAGACCTACCATTTATTGAATAAATAGTGAAGTTTTTCACCCTGAAAGCTGAAATTACACTACCTGGAGATTTCTATATAGATATGAGCCATATATAGTAGGACACGCTTTTCTGAGTGAAAGAACTGAATTGTGTGAAGATTTAGTGCTCTGGAAAATTAATGTCTCTAACATTGGCTATCAGGTTGTTTGTTATGCAGCTACACATCTATTTGATCAAGATAGTTCCAATAAATAATCAGTGGGATATGTAATCTGTGGGGATTCATTGAGCCCCATGATAGAAATGAAAAAGAGAGATTTTGGAAACTTTGGCTTGGCTTCCTTTAGAGAAAGAGTATTCTGCTACAAAATAAAAATGTTTTTCACATACAGGTGTTACTGTGAAATTGACTTTACTTCAAGGAAGAACCTAAGAGTTTTAAGGGAAATTTTCACTGATCAAAAGATACTGTGGTCAATTTGAAATCTAGTTCTACATCAAAAAATGATAAACTATTAATCTAAATGAACACATTAAAAGACAAAATAAAGAGGGGCAGAATATGGTGTTTTGTCCACTCTTTGGACATTGGTTTTAAAGTAATTAAATTTTCACAAATAATTTTTAGATCTTTTCATCATTGGCACATATACACAATATGACTTGAGCATGATGTATAGATTTGACTGTGATAATTGTATTTTTACTGGGACAAAGGCCTCAGTCTTGCAAACATGATTTACTTTCAGAGCAAATAAAATGCTCATCTTCATAAATCAAAGCCTATAAAAATAAACATTTATTTCAAGTCACTTGAGACATAGTTTCAGTTTTCTGTGAGGTTCTTTTATCCCAAGTTTTTTTTTTACAGCTCTTTCTGTAAAGTGCTGATGTCCCACATTGCTCCAGGCATGTTTCAGCACCTGATAGCAGAATGGCCTTATCTGAATTACTGATTCCTTGGTTTGGCAGCCACACTGCTCATAATATCCATCAACTTTGGACAGAATGAGGATCCATTTTTAAGGCTCTGCTCTTTCTGTGAGCCCAGAGTGTTCTAAAACTGGGGATCATCAAGGTGTGTGCCTGACCCCTGGATGTATGACATCAAATGCCAGCGGGGTTGAGGTTTTTGAGGTTTGGCCTCTGCATCTCTGTTAATGTGGCTCTCAGATTAACAGTTAATCCTCAATTAATCCTTAGATTTACTTACATCTGTCACCTTTACTGACTGTGACCAGAACTTTAAATTAAAGGTGCTCATCCCTGGTTTTAGTTGCAAAGATGAGCATTAGAAATCGGCAAAAATGATGTATCATTAGAAAAAAAAAAATAATCAGGGTGAGAAATACACATTATCAATTTATGCAAATCAGAAGCTTCAACTTCTGGAGTCTGCAATGAGTTGGGTTTTGTGAGGGAATTGGCAATTTTGGAGGCACAGTCATGAAATCTGTCAGACAGTTGATCTGAATTAATAGAATTCCACTGAAAATAACATAGTAAAGATACTTTGTAATATTTGAGGGTCTAGGAACCTAGATGTAAATGTTCTCCTTTTGGATAAGAAGAATTAAAGGGATAAAGAGTTAAATATTTTGCATATTTACAGATTTGTGTACATGAAGATATAGACAGATCAAAACAGATTGTAGAAGCAAGTGTATATTCCCACTATTAGAAAATAGCTAGAAGTCAGTGTTTTAACATCCTGTATATTCCCACTACTAGAAAATAGCTAGAAGTTAGTGTTTTAACATCCTGTCTTTTTTGATTCATACTTCCAACACCAAGTCTTACACTCTGTAAAAGTTAAAAAAAAAAAAAAATTGTCTCATAAAGGCATTACTTTAAAATCTATCAATAAGTTTAGAAAGAGCAGCTTTGAACCATGCTGCTTTGGTTTTTCTTTCATCAGGCACTGGGGAAAGTGTCAAAACAAATAAGCATTACTCTTTTATAAAATACATAATAACACAGTGAGTGTAATTGCACACACCCTAACCCAGTGCAGCATTCACATGGCCCTTCTTCAGAAAGGATATAAAAAAGGGCTGATAAGTACAGGGAAAAAAAACCCCACCAGTGTCATTCTACAACTAAAACAAAACCCCCTCTTGCCTCCCCAGACATTTCCAAGTGGCAGAGAATAAAAAGCTCTCCCTGCACAGGGTGGTGCTTTCCTGCAGTGAACAGCCCTGCTTGCAAGAATTCCCCCAGGATTTCTTGCAGCAGCCCCAAAGGCATCTCAGTTTCTCTGAAACAGGCAGCAGAGAGTGTGTTTGTTTGTCCGTGGGCACTCAGGTGCTTTCCCACATCCTCACCGCGCAGCCTGGGCTGGGCCAGCATCCCCAGGCGGCTGGAATGAGCAATGAGCATCCCTTCTGCACAGCCTGTCAGTGCCCCGCCTGAGAATCGCTGCTGCTGGTGTTTCTGGCTATGACAGTGCGAAAATCGAGCCCATCCTGAGGTGGGCAATGCTGTTCCTGCTCTCTGTCCCACCCTCCAAGCTGGAGCTGGCCACACACAGCCGAGGGACAGGGACAGCCCCAGTGTGACCCAGCCCTTTGCCAGCACAGGGTACCCTGAGCCCCTTGGATTGCTTCAGGCACCATCAGTGCTCAAATGAAGATTAAAAAGAGATTCAGAGATTCCTCCTCTGAATCCTGTGGTCTGGAGTCTGATTACATATACCTAATATTAAATAGTGAGAAAAAAGCTTTCTCCCTGAGTTCACCCTCATATTTAAATTACACAGTTTTGAGAAGGTGTTGAAGAGGTGCTAATCTGAGTAATTATTGTTTATTGCAGACTATTGTTAAATCAAGCACTGCAGAGAAGCAAAACACTACCTAGTTATTCCCTATTCCTTTAACTCTTTCTTGTTAAAAATCTCATTTAAATTTTGAATACTATGAGCACAGACTATTTTCTATTTATTATAATAATTTATTTTGGTATTTTTTTGCTATATTTCAGGATGTTATTTCTACACTATTGGCTGTTTCAGTAATGTCAGGTTTCAGTGAATGGGAGAGATCAGGCTCAGGTGTGGCATGTGGGCAAGGTCCTGGGATAGGACTCCAGCCTTAAACAAGTATAAATAATTTTCTAGAGCAGAAGAGGATTCTCTGGTGGTTATGGTATATAAAGGAAGTGAAATATAATAGTTTATGTGCTTAAGGTGGGGAGGAGGTTTGCTAGTAGTGAGCTCCTGTATGGCACACATTATAGCTGAGGATCTGGTAGGATTTGCTTCCTTCAAAAGCTTTGATGTGACCCCATACTGCTGGGCCGGATCATTTGATTAATTGGCAGGATTTAACCTGCAGCAGACCCAGTGATGACCACGAGGAACACCTGGGGCTGATGGTAATGAGAAACACCTGGGGGTGATGGCAATGAGAAACACCTAGGGGTGATGGCAACGAGGAACACCTGGGGGTGATGGCAATGAGAAACACCTGGGGGTGATGGCAACGAGGAACACCTGGGGGTGATGGCAACGAGGAACACCTGGGGGTGATGGTAATGAGAAACACCTAGGGGTGATGGCAATGAGGAACACCTGGGGGTGATGGCAATGAGAAACACCTGGGGGTGATGGCAATGAGAAACACCTGGGGGTGATGGCAATGAGAAACACCTGGGGTGGGAGGGCTGGGCCAGCCTATATCTGCAGGAGCTGCTGCAGCTTGTGGTTCATTTTGGGTGGTGCTGCTGGAGATGGAGGTAGGGCTGAGTTTTTGGAAGGGAGAAGGAAAAGGGAGTTGTTGGAAGTGGGGTTGGGGGGAGATGTGAAGGGGTTTTAGCAGGTCTAATTGTGAGGCAGGCCTTAGCTATGAGGATGTGTGATTTACTGATAGTCTCATGAGAAGCAATAGTTTAATGTAGCTAATGTTGTATCTTAATGGTGTTTCAAGAGCTGTGGGAGAAGTTCTGGAAATGTGAGGAGGCAGGTGTCTGAAAGATCTGTGGTCTGTCCTTTTGCAGCTACAGGGAGGATTGTTGGGCTTGGATTGTTTGCTTGTTGTCCCACCAGAGTGAACTGTACTCAAACTACAACAAGTATAGCTTTAGGCTTTCTTTGCCTGTTGAGAGCAAAAGATGGTCTTCCTCTTGTTATCTAAGCTATTATTTTGGTTAATTGCTCAAATGAGGTCTTGTAACAAAACTAGCTTGTGAAAACTTGGTCACATTGATTCTGTAAGCTTATGTGGGCAAACCCAGCAAAATTATATAGAGAAAAATTTCAATGAACTGCAATGAGCAGAAGTTTTGATTATGTTTGTGGAATTTGTGTGGTTTAATGCTTTATTGGCTCCTTTGCCTTGGAGAAGTGGCCATCAATGAAAGGTTAGCACTGGGGTATCTCAGGAATGATCTCTAGGCAATTAACTTCACCTGGGAAAAAGCAAACAATGAACAGCTTTAATTAAGGCACTTTATTTGAAAAGAGATTTATTGATGGTTTGTCTCAACTATGTATTTCATCATCTAAATCCTGTAGCTAAGCCTTTATTTAGGGAATTCTGCAGGATCTGTTGGCTGAGTGTAATAATGATAGCTGACATAGCTCTTGTGTTTTCCACCCCGTACTCCTGTAATGAACCCCTGGACTGTTCCAGTATTTGAGTAAGTATCTACTGAAAGAATAAATATTGTGTATGGCCTGCTTTTAAAGTTTTGTTATGTGTATTTGCCACTTAAATGTCTAAAGTAACAGTCATTGCTATTCATTCTTCTCGTCCATAGCTGGATGAGGTTAACAAATTGAAATTCTTCTGTGCACTGCTGCTTGAAGATCTGAATTTCTGTAGCAGAGTGTGTTAATGTTGCTTCATTTTAGCAGGTGTTGATAGGAAAAACTGGCCTATTTCACATCTGCATATGTAGGCAGGATGCCACCAGAGTGGTTCTTCCCTAGATGGAGTTTATAGAGACCCCTGATTTTCAGAAATCATTTAAAACTTTATGGAGATTCATTTCCCTTTTCCAAGATTGTAATGGAGTTGGAAATCTATGGTTTTGGGGCATTGTGGAAATATGTTTAAAGCAGAAATTTATTTGATTCCAGCTGTGCTGAGTGTGTCCAGTGAAGCTGCTCCACACAGTGCCCTTGAGGTGGTGGGCAGGTTGTCACAATTACCTGGAGGATTTTTCCCTCTGGCATGGTACAGCACCCTGCTTGTTCTGTGAGCCAAGAGCCAGCACAACTTGAGTGCTTAGCCCTGTCCTTTGGTCTGGAGAATGCATTCCAAGAAAAGTGTTTTAATTCGGTGTATCTGCTGCTGTTGTCAGACACTCCCCATGTGCATGTCCTGCTGGACCACAAAGATGTTGGCTTGGTGTTGCCTTCAGTGAGGTCTGATCTAGTTATGCCTGTGCTGAGGTATCCCTTACTCAGTTTTTCAATGAGTTGTTACATTTTTCAATTTAAAAAGCCTGAAAGTATTTCAGTTTCCTCAATAGAAATTGCGTAGAAATAGAATGCATTCTGTAAGTAGCATAACTAGAAAAATAAAGTTAGCTTGTTAGAATCTCTGCTAAAGCAAAATGGTGTTAACAAAGCAGAACTTTGTGACAGCTCGAGGGCAATGTAACCTTGTGGAGGGCTAAACAGGAAAGAAAAAACTGTAAAATTCCTGTTTTAATACATTATGGTGATTCAAGGTCAAACTATTTTGATTTGGGTCATTTGTTAAAGCAGCACCAACAATGATGATTTACTTTTTACCTTTCAGAATTCTATAGTACTGAAATGCATTTCTTTACATAAATCTTTGCAAATAAAAGGTGAAACAAGTCTCAAATATCAGTGCCTTGTGGTTTTCAGCTTAGTGTGTGAAGGGGAAGAATTCACCCCAGGAGTGAGTTTGTCCAAACAAAGGATGTTGCTTTTGTTGTTGTGTTTTAAATCTATGGGAAATAATTCTGCCTGTGATATGACTTTTTGAAATTGCCTGTATGGTGCAGAATATCCTTTTCTCTTTTCTGCATTTTTTTTTTCCCTGAAGGAGATAAGTTTTTGTTCTATGCTCAAAGTTATCTTTCTGAATTATAAATGTCTATTGTTTACATAGTTCTTTCTTGCTAAAACACTGATCTGCTGCTGGAATGTTCTAAAATAAACTTCTCCCAACTTCTGTGTTAAATCAGCTTTTCTTCACAATAGGACATTTAGCAATATCACCTAAAAGTTTCAGACAAGCTTTTACACTAAAAATCTCCTGTTCTGAACTACTAATTAGTAATTTTAATGTTTTGTTTGATTTTTTTTTTACCTTATATAGTCTGTTTGTGGTAGTCTAACATGATATTGAACATAATTATGCACTTCGGAATGTTTTAAGAACAGGAAAAAAAAACTGTATAGCTACTGTTAAGAAAATAATTATTTTATTTACATATTTGGATCCCTTTGGGCAAATGGGGTCCAAGTATTTCCCAGAAAGCTTGCCCATGGGCCAAGCAGTAAGGTTAGTATCATTCTCATCCCTGGGATCTAGCTGTATGCACATTTTTAATTAATATGAAATTATTTAAAGTCATGTTCTCAATATGACTTATATGTGCTCAATTATGATCAGGCAAGAAAGGGAAAAATATTGAAATTTAAGGGAGCAGCCTTACTACAATGAAATGAAAGCATCTGATTAAAAGGAGAGTAAAGGTGTGACTCAAAGCTGATTTCCACTATTCAAGCTGCTTCCTATCTCATCTCCTGTTTAATTTAATTGTAATTGTGACTTTCTAATACAATGCCCAAAGAGGCACAAATGTAGACCCAAGTGATCCTAGACTGGAATGCTCTGGATTCCTTCATTATGTCATTGTTGACTACATATATTTTAGGAAATCTGAGTTTCTTTAGCATTGTGTGAGTAGTGCAGAAACATGCCTACCTGTAAATTATTTCTCTCTGATTCCTGATGCATTCAGTCTACGTAAATTTATCTAAACCTCACATTTTAAGCAATGTTAAGTAAAGTGTTGGCCCCTGCTTATCTTGGTGGTGTTGTTTGATGTGTGTGTGTAAATTCTCAGCTGAGGCTTCTATCTGGATTTTTGCTGAAGTTTATCAGAAGGGATAGAAGGAAGGTTCTAGCTTTAGATTTATTTGGAATAGGGGACAGAAGGCAGAGAGAAAATAGCTGCAGCTAATAATTTTCCTTCAGAAGGGCTTAATTTTGGTCTGGGAACATGACTTAATCTCATTCTTGATATCATTGCTCCTGGGAATTCAAAACTTGATGAGAAAGGCATTATCCATAGCTCTCTGGGCCAGAAAGAGGAAAATCTCAGACTCCATCAAAAGGCAATTCTAACATTGTAAAGGAAAGTGCTGTAACAAAAGCAAACTTTGAGGATTAAATTTATATAATTATGGAGTGTAACAATGCAGAACACAGTAATTTCTTTAGCTGCTGACTGTATTGTCTGAGTCTTTGTCATACCAAAGTCCTTTTTTTTCCACCTAGCAAAGAGCCATTCATGGCAGACATTGAACAAATTGCTGCTTTCACCAGCTTAAAACTTGTGAACTCATTATGTGAAGAAAGTTCTTACTAGAAGAACATGTAAAATTGCTATGTGTATGATTGAGATATATAGTACTTTTAATTTTATAAGTTAGGATTATATTGAATGTTAATTTTGGCTGATGTACAAAGAGTTAATTTGTTGAAAGAAAAAGCAGCTCTTCAGTCCTGGAGTGTTTATCTTTGGGTGTCATTATCTCAAGGCTGAGAGTGCCCATCATAAGGATTTCACAAATGGCCACTGCCACTTGGTAGCTAAGCATACCATTAATTGTTTAAATGTAATGGCTGAAAATACCTTAAAAATGTAGTGGGAAAATGTACAGTTGTGCTTTAAGTGGAAAAAACATTTTGTTAAGTTTTCTTTTGGTTTTTCTTTTTGTTGAATCACAGAAGGGTTTAATATGCTCCCAAGTTTCAATCCTCTCAAAACATTAACAAGCAAAACCACTCCAGAATAAATTTGATCAATTCATAAGGAAATTTTGGTTGTGGTTCCAGTTTATCACTTGGGGGTGGAGCTCTTGAGTGGCTCCTAGGTTTTTAGACTGTGAGTAATTGTGCTTTTCATCTATATTTTCAATGGAAAGGACACCAGAATCAACAACTTTATTGAATCAGAGTTGGATTTTTTCCTGGGCAGTGCCCGTCGAGGTGCCAGCAAACTCTTCCTGAGATAAGCTATTGATTTGCAACGTGTTTTAGTTTAACAAGACTTGTATTAGCTAGGAATTCTTAAACCTTGTTTTCTTTCTTCAGAGAAATAAAAAATAAAACTGGGGACAGTTTGTGTAATTATCTCCAGAATTTGAGTTTGTACCATTTTATACCACTGCAACAGAAGTTAAAACTAATTTTTTCTGGAAGGTGGGGGGCAGAAGGCATTTTCAGTGTCCAGCCTTACTTTGTGTCTTAATGAGGGGTGGAGTGCTTCCAGTGCAAGTGATTTTTGTAAACCAATTAGCTGCATTTTATCTTCCTGGTGAAAAACCAGCTTGGTGTCACAATGATGGCATGCATGAATTTCCCATGTGAATAATAGGCATCATTTTAAAAAGTCACAAAACACACTCGTCTCTCAATGTGAAGCAAGCAAACAAGCTCCTAATCACAGAAGGGGCTAAACAGTAATAAAAGTCTGACATTGTGTTGTTGGCTGTCTGCATTATTTTTGCTCAGACATGCTGTAATGATCTTTCACATGGCTTTGTTTTCATGCTATAACTGTTTCATTTATATAATCCTTGCCCCTGTTCTTATCTTCCAGGCAATACTGTGATTTCAGTTAATAGTACATTCAGTTAATAGTAATTTATTTATTTTACTCACATGCCATCTCACAATGTCTAAAGATACTTTGTGCATATTCACAGTGAATTCCCTGAAAAAAAATCTTTATTGACTATGAAGAAGAGCTTTCTTTTGTCTAAATAGCAAGCTTCAATCCAGGCTTTGAACTGAAGTTACTGTGAAATTACCATTGACTGCTCAAACTTGTAATTTTCCCTCAGAAGTTTTGTGAAAGAACTGATACAGGGCTAGAAGCACCTCAGTCCTATTTATTACTGTGTACTGACTTCCAGCTGCTTTTTCCTGTGCTGCTGGTTTATTCATTTTCACAACTGCCTTAAGAGCCCATGCAGCCACGTAGATGCTTGAACTTGGCTCAGCCTGATGTGACCTTTGTGCATTATTCTGTGTTTTGCATGGAATTCTTTGTTTCTTCGCTCTTAAAGTCTGGAGACCCCTTATATGCCTTCAGACCTTTTCTGTTGTTTACCTCACAATTCTACATTTCAGGCCTGAGTAGCAATTTTAATCACAGAATTATAGAATGGCTTGGGCTGGAAGGGACTTTAGAATCATCTAATTCCAACCCCCTGCCATGGGGCAGTAATTAATCTGCTGAGGTTTTCTGTACCAGACTTTTTGCATTGGGAGTGACCTTAAGGAGAATTTCTTCTTTCTGCTCGTTCCTTTTGAATTTCATCCTCTACATTTTTCAGAATATCAGTGACCTGATAACTGAGAGGTAGCAGGAATTACTAATTTTATTTTGTAACTGTTTTCAACACTTTTCTGTTGTCAATTTGTCTGTGACAAACTTATTACTACATGATCCCATTGTCTTGGTCCTTTACCATTGTTCTGATTTTTTTTTTTTTTTTTTTTTGTTGGGTGAGGCTTTTTTTTTTTTGGGGTTTTTTGGTTCATTATTTTTAAGCTTCCCCCCAATGTCCTGTATGCACCCCTAGGAACATTGCCTTGATATGTTTAATAAGATGTGACACCATGGAGCATGAGACAGAACTGGCTCTACAGTAGATAATGGGTAAAAATGAAAGAAAGATGTGGTTTTATAGCTGGTTATGAGGAAGTGAATCTGTTTGTGAGGCTGTGCAGAGAATGTGAGTGCTGTGACAATGCCAGCACCACTGTGCATGAAGATGATGTGAGTCATGCTGCCCTGTTGAAAAGCAGGAATTCAGGCTCTGAAGAAAGAACTGAAATTTGTAAGCATGGTGGGTTTGCCAAATGAGGAGATGAGAATAAGATGTCAGCTTTCCTATCCCATTCATAGCAACAGCATCACTTGCTCCTGAATTTAAGGTTTTCCCCTTTCAAACGACCACTGAAATGTACTAGCACATTATATTCAAAGTTCAGTCTTGATTTTGATCCTGATCAAAGGGATACACTTCAAGTGTTTTGACATCTAATCCTTCTGCCTGACTTTGATCATTTTAGACTGAGGTACAAGTAACCACTTCCACTACCTGTGTTAGCCAAGAATGAAAAGCATCTTATCTGCAGATAATGGAAGCTGCTGCTGCTGCTTGGAGCTTCATTCCCATGGTATTTTAGTGTAAAAGATGTCTGTCTCTCTCTCCTTTTGCCAACATTTGTCAGCACCGCTGTGCTGTGTCATGAGGGGGGGAAAAAGTACTAAAACAGAAAAATCTATTAAATAATAATATGGGGAAAACAGATATGAAGCCATCAGGGGGTGCATTTGAATTCTAGGCAGTACAATGGGAATTAGTCCCTTGAGAGTAATAGACAGTTGAAACAAACAGCACTTTATTGTTGTAGTATAAAATTTCTGATGAGGTGGTATCATTAGACAGATCATTGCAAACTTTTCCTTGTGTCATAAAACAGAGCTGGTGTTTACTGGGGCTGATGTATTCACAATAAACTGTGAAAGAGGAATTTATGGAGGCAGCAGAAGACACTTAAATGTTGTTTTGTGGTGTTGGGTGCTCTAGACAGACTCCAGAAATGGGCAAGAAGAGGTCTCACCAGGGTTCCAGAGGAGCCAAGAGGGTTCTAAACCACCTGTGCTGTTGTCACTAGGTTATTTGAGAAGAAACTTCTTGTAGCTATGCCAGTATGCTGGCCCCAAAGCAGTAAGGGCTAAGCTGTTACTCAAAATACTTATCACTTCATAAGTTTAGGGGCAATAAATGCTGGCAAAAGCATTTTTTTATATTTATTACATTTCCTAGCTTTGTTTCTCCATTTTTAGTGTGTCTTTGAAAATTCAGAACTGATTTATACACAGTTCTGCTAAGGAATGTGGTTTGTAGGATTAAATACATTAAAATAGTACTGTTTTTTAGCCATCAAATCACACCTGTTTCATCAGAATTTTTGTTATCTTGCCCTGCATTTCTTCACCTTCCTTGGGCAACATTAAGCTTTGTCAGAAATGATGGTCACTTTTAAAAATTCAAAGGTTTATTAAACCTTAACAAAAATACAACAAAAGACTGAATAAGGAAATATCACAGCACTGGGAAACTCTGTGACCAGCATCCATGTGCTTGTCCATTTTATGCTCTCCTTTTCACACTCTTGGCCTCTCCCAAAGTCTTGTCAGGCAATGCCTCTGCTGTCCCTTGGTGGAGATCACAAGAGTACTATGGGGAGAACATATAAAAGTAACATACTATACATCTATAAAGCTTCTCTTAACATACACGTAATATTCCTCTCTTAATTGTAAGACCCCACCATCACATTACTCATTTATAACAAATTTCTATTAAGAAGCAACTCCTTGAGTAAGGAGCTTTTATTTTTTTCAAAGAGATGTAGTGAAGTGTGGAGACAGATTAGTGACAAATTAAGGAATCCCCCACTATTCAAGTTTCAATCACTATAAGCAATTGCCTTCAGCTGCTCATCTCTCTGTTTTTGAGGTTGTTGGCCTTCCTCATGTGCATTTTTCCTTTGCCTGCCATCAGCTTTTCCTGCCCACTGCCCTCACTTGGTTTCTCTTTTCCCTGATGCAGTCCTGTTCTTCCTTCTGAGCTGGATCTCTCGGGAGGGATGTGCTAAGGAGAAAACTTCCTTGCTTACAGTCTAGCTAAAGTGTGTCATTTTAGCTGTTAGGAGGGACAGTAGGGGGAATGAATCACTGTCCATGCAGATGGAAAGTGCCTGGCAAGGCTGGAATAGCTGCCTGGTGCCTGTGCCCCTCTCGTGGTTCACATCTCAGTCCTGCTTCAGCCCACGATGGGAGCTGGAAGAGCCCCCAGTGGCTTTGTGGAGCAAATAAGGCTGTGCATGATGCACATAATGCTGTTGAGAGTTCTGTGGGACTGGGGCTGTTCTTTTTGTGCTTTATGCGTGGCAGGACTGAAAAAGAAACAAGTGCCAGCAGGTAGTTTTGTTTCCCAAACAGTCCAAGTGTGAAATGTGTGGGCTCCATTTATCATTTCACCCGAGTCTCTATGGAGACTGACCTGCTCATATTTGCCCATTTTGATTTCTTTGTTTGTTTTCCTTGACTAAATGTTGCCTGCTGGAACAAACATTGGTGAATCTGAATTTCTAAGCATGCAAAATGATAGATTGCTTTATTTGTTTAAGAAACTGTTTTGTAGGAATGTTTTAATTGTAATTAATATGGGGAGGGAAAGGAGGGCTATAATTTGTTGCAGACATCCTTTGTAAGCAAAAATTGCACTGATGCCAACCATGAAGGCAATATATGTGAAAAACAACTTTGTAATTTTGGAGGATAGCGATTATCTGTTTTATTTTTATGTACAGCTGTATTAGAAGTCCATCCTTTGTGTTTTAGAGGATCTTTGTTTTCCAAGCTCTAAATCCTGAGATGACTTACCTCACCTACACCTATCACTAGCTAGGTGTAGGAAAGACACAATGTTTGGTAGTTTGAGGACTCCTCAGTGCTTTGGCAGATCAGGTGATATGTGGATATCTGGTGATATCTGGACTTTCTGGTCACCCTTTACTGAGCAGTTGCCTGGGGGGTTCTTGGCCACGTTGGGATTTCCTTTGCTCCAACCTCCTTGGTGTCACTTCAGCCACCACCATACAGCTGCTTCTTAAATGGAGGCAGAGAACAGCACTTCAATAACTTCCTTTCATGTGATTACTCCTTTTCTTTGAGAGACATTGGAGAGAAAGCAGAGCAGACAATGCTTTCCTTCAACTCTGATTTTTTTGGTATTTGTTATCTGCCTTCAGTAGCAATACAAACCTGAATGAGCCTGCCTTTGGAAAGGTATCTTGGTGAATACTAAAATTTTTTTCTAGATGCTTTCAGGAGGTAACTAATTCTTTAATTTGTCTCAAATGAAAATTTGAGTGCTTTGTTTCTCTGTTTAAACCTATGTGACCATCTGCTAGATTTCATATGTTAGACAAGCTGGATGATAGCTGAAGCTGTTACCTGACACTACAGTGGAATTTCAGTATCCTTAAAATAGCCCAGGGAAGGAGATGCTTTAATTCCTTTTACCTGCAGCATTTTAGTGGCATTTTCTGTTTTGCAGGAGCACTGATCCATTCCTTCAAAGCTGTCTGTGGCAACTTGTGCATGCAAGGGTGAATGGGCTGTGATGAGTGCCATGAAACTGAGGGCAGCAGAGAGAGATGCCTGGAAAATTCAAAGTGCTTGATTAACCCCCCTTTCCATAATTTCTGTGAGGGAAGGAAAGGCAGCTCTTTCAGGCTTGGCTAGGCTTAGAATTAGCTGCTGGCTTCCTTTCATTGCCTGCACACCTTCATGGTACTGCTGCTGGCTTTTAGGGGCTGCAGGTCCTGAGCAGCCAGGCTGTTCCTGTGTGCAGAGGGCCATCCTTTCATCTCACCTTTACACATATATTTCTTTGACTTTGGCAGCTGGAGGAAAGTCTCAATGTTGCCTCCAATTAGTAATTTTTGTTGTTGTTCTTGTTTTCTCTAGTAAAACTTGTTTAATATCATCTATAATTTGCTTTGAATACCTCCATGTTGCTGCTGAAGAGTTGAAAGTTGGAGGGAGATGTGTGTTTGTTTCTTGTAAATTTTATTTTGCTTGTATAAACAAGAAATTTATGAAAAAAAAAATCTTTGTCTTATTCTCAATGTATATGAGAAAACCTTAAGCTTTTGGAAGATCTGACTCTTACCTATCTAAACATAGTGAGGATGTAGCTTGGGAGGCTGAAGGTTTAAGTATTTTTATAAGCATGTCTCAGTTTTGCATAAGAGCAGTAAAATAAGCTTATTTAAGTTGGTGTATGAAGCATTTGATCACCTTTATTCATAATAACACCAGGAGATATTTCAATGCACTTGGCATTTCAGTGTTTCTGGAGGAAGTGGGGCATGTTCTAAAATACTCTTGAGGAATGTGCAGTAAAAAAAAAAAATCCTTTCCCAACTCTTGTATAGCTATCAAAATTTTCAGTTTAAGGATGATGACTTGGACACTTGGATCCCTCCTGAAAAGAGGAAGGGAACCTATTAAGGTCCACAAGCTGTTGCTAACCTCCACCTGTTATGTTCCATTCCCTTTCCCACAAAGTGAAATTGCTCCATAAAATGCAGAGTTTTGCTGCCAGAGGTGCTCAGATATCAGCTCAGTGAGGCTCTCGCACACAGGTGATGGTTATTCCCTGAGCTCTGTGATGGTCTCTTTCTGCCAGAATGCACTGCAAGCACAAATTCTGCCCTGCTCCTGCACCTTGAACTCATGGGCATCACTGCTTTACCAGCAGTAGCTTTGTACAGAGGATAAAATCCTGGTTTTGCTGACTGAAGTCAGAGTTACATGCTCAACATCTAGTGGAAGGGATAAATTTTGTGTTTTAAGCCCCCTCATTTTGGGTTTCACTATGGCAAAAAGATTTGCTCATCACTTGTTCTCCATTTACAGCTCGCATCCTTTGTATTACAAAATGAGTCAACAATTTTCTGCATCTTTTGGAACAACATCAAGACAGGTTGTAAAGAAAAATTTCTGTTAATGAAAGCAGACTTAAAAATCTCTCAAAGTGTTTATTTCTGTGATACTTAGCTTGTCCTGAATTGCAGAAAGCAGGAACCTTTTTTAAAGTTTATAACCCTGAATATTTCTGTTAATAAAATAAGTATCTAAACCCATAAGCAATATTATAGTTATGGCAAGCTTTTTAAAGGTATGTCTTGCTAAATATGCTGAAGGGAATGGCTCAGGTTCCCTTCTGTCCATTTTACTGGAGTGCTGGCTGCTGTTTGAGGAGGTAACGTGAAGTTACAGATTTGAAGGCAGGAGATGGAAGCAAGGGACAAGAACACAGCCCCAGCTGTGCCATCTATGCAGTATTCCTCAGTGTTCTTGGGTAGATGCCTGCAAGTCCAGCCTGTTGCACATAACTGTGGTGAAATGGGCCGATGAAATAACATTTCAGTAGGAGTAAAGACCACGTTGTGTGCTCAGGTTTGTGCATGTGCTGCTCAGGTTTGTGCATTTCCCATGGGAGCACACAGGGGCGAGTGTCCTGATGAAAAAAGGGAATTGGCAACGTCGCCATGCTCAGTGTTCTCCTGTTAGGTGCTCACAAGAGAAGCAGTGTTTCCCAGAGTGGCATGTCACACCCAGATCTGTAACTTGTAGCTTAAACTTGTTAATTATGGATCCTGTGACACATTACAGCTGCTGCAGTCAGTTTTTGCTGTTGTCTGCTTTGCATTGCTGGGAAAAGTTTTTTGCCCTTTCACACAGAGCTGGCTGTTGGTTTTGCATACAAAGCACTTACCTACTTCAACAGGAAACCTGCTTCTCTTAAATTACTCTTCCTGCCATTACAACAGATCTTGAACGGTATTAGGCTCAATCCCAAATATAACTTCATGTTTGCTTTAAAGTCAGGAAAGATCTAAAGGAATAATGTTAGATGTTCTATTTAGGTGGGTTAAGGATCTTCATCTCTTCCAAAAACACCATACTGATCCCTTTATCTTGCTTTTATGTTTTTTGATGGCTTATACTTTAATATTGCTGTGCTCTAACTGAAAAGATTGAGAACTTAAAATGTCAAGGAATTGATGAAATATTCTTAAAAATAATTTTTAGAATGGTATTTGACCACTTCTGCTGTTCTAAGGAGAGATGTTGGAAAAAACTATTCTAGGACTGAGCAAAGCAAAAGACTGTAAATTTTCTTGTGTAGATTGTCACCTGTTAGTGTGTCTGGCTGCATGCAATGTGTTGTTAATTCACATGGGGTTTTTCAGTGGGGCTAGGCTTTTTGGTTTTTTTGCCAAGTGCTTCCTGACCTATCACTCAGTAATTTACTGAAGCTGGGCTATTTTGAAAGAGAAATCACTTTGTTTTAGCTGGACTTTTTTTTCTTTTTTCCTTCTATTAGTGGTTGATGTGGTAGTTCACAGGGAATATGAGGACCTGAGCTCTGTATTGATTAGAAATGTTGATAAATAATTCCTTCACCAGCTGAGTGAACTTCAGGGAGGTATTTCAGGAAAGCTGCTACTGGTACAGGTAGAAGCTGCAGTTAGATCTCTTGGCAATGCCGGTGAAAACGTAAATTGGAAAAGAAGGATGATAAGGAAAGAATATGATGCCATTTTTTTCTCTAGAATTAAAACACACTCGCCGGAACATCAATATTTTCCAATGGTTTTTCACCATTGCCACCAGTGGGAGATTTGCTGCTGGGTCCACAAAGTTCAGATTTGTGTCTGTTTTGGATTTTGATTTGGTGGGTTTTTTTCCACTTGTACTTTGAGACAGAGATGTCACTGGAAAGGGACCCATTTATGATCTCCCTTCAGAGGAGCTGAGGTCCAGCAGTGCTGCTGCACTGAGGTTTCACAGGTGCAGAACACGCTGTCCTGAGCCGAAGCACCTCATGGGCTGCACAGCTGCACTGAGCCTGGCTCTGTCCTCTCCTGCCCAAGAGCCATTGCTCTACAGCTGACTAAATAAGTGCTTTTTTCCTAGCTTGGCCAGATAAAGCCAGTTCCCTTCCATTTTGAATGCAAGAATTTGACTGCTTCCTCAAGCTGGCAAATATTTCTGTACTTTACCACAGAGCTGTCAAGGTGGAAGGAAGGCATTTTGTTGTTATGGTTTGATAGTCTGCATTCTGTCCCTGGTGTAGGAAAGAAGGGCTGCTGGAGGTCAGAGGCAACTGAATTATCAAGAGATGCTAAAATGGCATTGAAAACAAAATAAAAATATGCTGTCTTGTGGCATAATTTCAGTCAGTCCAGATTTTACAGGGTTCAAAGAAATGTTATTAGAGATCAGTGACTTCTTTCTCTTAAAGTAATTATTTTCAGCAATATTGAGAGACCTTGTAGTCCTGACATGATTGGGGAAAAAAATAATTATCTGAATACTGAGGAAATACACCAGCATCTTCTAGCACACCCCTACAAGATTTTGCTCAATTATAATAAGGTAAAATCCTCAGGTCAAGAATAGCTTTGCAAAGCATTAAGCTAAACACATATGTATTTGCCTGGTTTTGACTGGAGGATTAGTGATTTCTTTCTTTGTGAAACTCTACACTGAGCTCTTAATTAAGCTTACCAGGCACAAGTGCACTTCAGGTGATCCAGAGGACCTTTAAAGGGCCTGCAGCAGATGGTGCAAAGTCTGTATTCCGTGCAGTATTCTGCTGTTTTGTCTGTTAAATAAGTATCTAATTACTCCCAGGCTTATCGTATTTCAGCACAGTGTCACTGAATGCCTTACATGGCTGTGGGTGAGGTAATCCGCTGCCAATCCGATAAGCTTGCAGCTTGACTTTTGGGCAAGTAAACTTGCACCTGATGAGAATTTTCTTTCAAGCACGCCACAAGAGCATCTTCCAGTATTTTCCAGAGGCTCTTAACAAGATCAGTCACTGTCTTTCCCACCTAGCTTTTCTTTAGCTGCTCTAAATAAATTACTGTAACAAATTTGGAGTGGTTTTCTTCTTAAAGTTTCTTTCTCGGGGGCCAAAAGGTTTTTTATTTGTGGTGTTTTGCTTTGTGATGGGCAAGGAGAGGCAAGCACTTCTGAAATCAAAGCACCAACTCTGCATTTGTGGGCACTACACCATTAGTCTGGTATTTTTTTGAGCTGCACATAGGCAGGTGGTTGATGCAATTTCTCCTTCAATATTGTCTTGGTGAGATCTAAGGTGTGAAAATAGGCAGGTTATTTCTGGAGACAGTGTATAGATTTTTTTTCCCCTCATTATGACTTTCAGTCTTGCTAATTCTGAGGTGGTGTGTGAAAAGCTTGGCAATATTGGGGAGGCTTTCCCTCATCTCAGCCTTCCTGTAATCATCCTCTCTGCCTGGCAGCACACCTGCAGAGGAGGGATGAGCGCCACTGAAGAAAAAAAAAAATAAATGCATTGCTCACACGCAGTTATGTGTTGAAAAAAGGGGAGATGTCCTGTGATTAAAAACTCCACAGTTTCTGGTCTCCAAATAGAATTTTTCTGTCTAGTTCTGTCTTCAAAATATATTCTGGCTGTCACTGTCCTGAGTCCCTGTGCCAGGCTGCTTGTCCTGCAGGACTCAGTGGAGCTGTGCAGGCAAGGGTTACGCTGAGCTCAGGGCAGGATGAGGCTCTGGGAAACTACCCACACACCTTTACCTCAATGGCTTTTCTCCAGTATTGAGTGGAAAAGATATTTGGGAGAAGCATATCAGTCTCAGTACTCAATGGGTGGTTTATGTTTTGTATAATTAATATGCTTCATAATTGCAAGATACAAGCTGGTTTGATATTGATTAGTCAGCAGGTCTTAAGGCCAGTAAACATTGATTTTTATTTTCAGCTTTGCTGTCTTTTTTTATTTTTGAATGAATGAACTGATTTCAACAGAAACTGCCATTCAATTAAAATGGTGTGAAAGGCACTGGATTCAGGGAAAAGTCAGGATGAGCTCTGGCAGACACACTGGGCTGAGCATCACTGCAGCTCTTGCTCTTCTGGGCACTCCCCCTCTGCTTCTGCACAGCAGAGTCATTTCTCCCATGATTTCCACCCTGAGCAGCAGGAGATGATGTGTTTTGTTTGAATGAAGGTTCAGGTTCAGACCAGTGCTCTCTAGGTTGTGTTTGAGAGCATGTCAAATGAGATAATGCAATGCTGCCTTTTCTCCTTGAAACTATATGGATGGAGCCAGTGAAGGGAAATGTCTCCTGTTCCTGTAGTTTTAGTCATTGTCCTTAATCAAATTCTCAGAACAAAACACAGGAAAAGCCAAGCTCACAGGCAGCCTCACAACCTCTTTGACTTTAGTCTCTGAGTTCCCATAAATAGTTTACAAACTAATTGTCTTTAAAAGAGCAAACCCTATTACTAAGGGCAAGATGTTGGATGTGTTTCTGGTAAATATGCAATTTAATCTAATAGCACTGTTGCTAGCTGTTAATATCCATGGATGACCTGTTTGGCAGGAGCTTCTGAGAGCAGAGCTGTCCTATTAACCTGCCAGGATATCTGCTAGACTCATTTTGAGAGCCATTTGGAGGAGCTTGAAGGAGATGACTGTAAACATCATAGTAGGATGCCAGGGAAGTATTACCAGGAGCAAATGTGCTATTTTTATTTCACGATCAATTGTTAAAAAGGTCATTTATGTTTTTGCATTAGAAATCATACCAAGCTAAATAGCAACATTTTGCCTCCCAGTTGGTAATTTCTGCAAAGCTGGATAAAAGCTTCAGCTGCAGACCTTGAGCTTTATCTCATTCTGTGAGTTGAAAATCCTGAAGTATTTTCTTTTTCTCCCCTAAAATATTGTCCTTTCCTGACTTTCAGTGTGTCTGCTGTGGCTCTCCATCTCCTGGGTCACCCTTTTTCATATAATTTTGTCCTTGTACTTTATCTATCACACTCAATATCAGACAGAGATATTTCTCTCATTCCCTCTCCTACCTTGCTGAAGTTGACCTGTTTTTAATACCTGTGAAATAATTAGATCCTATTGTTCAAAGAGATGTTATGCTGTTGTATACAGAGATAATTTTCAGAGCTTGAACTGTAGAAAATGTATAATTTAATTTTCTGTTTAGGATTGCCACTACAGGGTGTTAAATTGCTGCTGCTGAAAGTGGAGCTGCACCAAACGCAGTAATGAATTTAACAGCCATATATGCGCTACAGTAAACCATAACAAGTCAATTTGGGATTTTGTCTCAGGAAGCCCTGAGTGGTTTTATTAAAAAGCATTCACAATTCACAGCTGCAAAATATCCTGTCTTTATGTATGAATCCAAGAATTAGCTAAGTGCTTATCCGTGAGTTTAAGGACTTATTGGCAACTGCAAGAATTTGCTCTTTTATTTGTACAGTAAAACTTCAGAGCAAAGGAGTATAAGTAAGCTCTTTTTGCTCTGAAATATTTTCCAACTGTGGAAGTAGCATGACTTCAAAATATCACTTGCTCAGGTGTTTTTTTAGGCAATGCATACTGGAATGATCCTCATGTACATTTGTCAATGGGCCTTTCTTTTATTTAGTTTTAATTTTTTTTCCTAGTTCTCTCAGGCTTTGAACAAAAGTTAGAATATAAGAGTACTTAACTCATTGTTCATGTTTTTTCTGAAAATCACTAAACTGAAAGGAGAAATGTGCATGAATTGAAATTTGGAGGGTCTCTATGAGCCTAAAAAGAAGTCCATCATGAATTGAAAGCTGTGGGGAAAGCCTAGTTCTTCTTAGCAGAAGCAATATTTTGGACTTCCAGATGATTTTTTTTTTTTAGATCAAGTTTTGTATTCACAATTCTTGTGTTAGACAATCTTGATACTTTTATATATCTGAACTCTTTTCCAGTGATCACATAGTGATTATTTACTAAATGAACTGAAATATACTTGTAGACACATCCAAATCATAACCTCAGTAAAACTATCAGTGTCCATGTCACAGGGTAAGAAAGGAGATATCCTTTAAATAGTGTGTTTCTAGGATGACACAGGGAATTTATAATTTGGGGATAAAAATCAAAATTTGTGTTTTCCACCTCAAACCAAGCCTTCATTTTCCAGCTCCCTGATAAACTCAAACAAAAGGTAAGGGAGCAGTATCAGAATTTTTACAGAAGAATCTTTGTGACTCTTGATTTGGACCTATGGTTTATGCTATGCATGCACAACTATGGTTTTTGCACTGTGCTTTTCACCCTTGTTGTGCAGAAAGGAGCAGCTCAAATGTGCTCAGGAGAGAATTTCCAGGTGCAAATCCCATTTGTCTGCCACTCCTGTTTCTACTGTTCACAACAATCAGAGTTACTGTGGTGTTAACTCTTTTAAGAGGAGAAGGTGTCATGTATTCTCTTTCTAGTGATGACTTCATAACCCATGTGAAAATCTTGTTCTGCAGAGTGAGGGAAATGAAAATGCTTTTATAGCAATGAAAAATGTTTTTATAGCTTTCCCAAATTAAACTGCTCTTAGGTAATGCCAAGTAATCCTTGCTGACAATGGCAGGCCACTTTAGCAAAAAGATGTGGAGGTTACCTGCATAGCATCAAAATAATTATTGCAAGATATTCCTATGTTAGACACCCAATCAACATTTTGGCCAAATAAATCATCCAGGTTCTAGTGGAAAACATGTTCTATGACAACCACAAGGGTAGAGGTCTAGATTTCCTTCTGAGATCTGAGATAACTCCTCTGGTTTACACTGGGTACAAATACTGCAGCAGCTCAGAGCAGCAGCAGAATGCAACAAGGTCCAGGCAAAATTTATCAAATATTTGGGTGACTCTCTTTATGCCTGGGGCACTTTTTAATCTAGATCGTGTTCCTTAGGGAGACTGAACACTCAGAAGGCTCACCAGGGAGAAAAAGCTGAGACATCATGCAGGCTTTCATGGTTTTATTAATTGTTTTCCATACCTGTGGTCACCTTTCGCTCCTCTCCCACCTTTGAGCTGCCTGTGTGCTTTTGGGGCACTGTCAGGAGTGTTCAAGAGTAACAGGCTGTCCTCTGAAAATGAGAATAGGAGGAGGGTGGTCAGTGAGGGAACGTGAGTGAGTTAATTTGAAAGGTGCTTCTTCACTGGTGTTAAGCTGTGCATTTGCTCTTAAATTGATTTCTTCCTTATCTTGGCTCCATGGATGAAGCCATCTTAGTTAAAACTTTAAAGAGTTTCCCATCAAGGTGTCACTTAACAGGCTGCTTTTCAGAGAGGAGAAAAACAGTTCCTGTCTGTCCTTTACTCTGAATATTTGCAGAGGAAAGATTAATGTGCTTTACATGTTCAGTCATGACAGGGAAAATGGTTGTTTGCTATTTCTTGATAACTCAGCTCATGGCTCTTCCCCACTCAATCCTGAGATATTTGTTTACAGCAGGCAGGAGAGAGATATAAGAATTTTGTAAATATTCGTTAATAGTTGCATGGCAGTGCCTAATTTGTGGTGGAGTTGCAATGTTTTTTTCAGTGTTAAAAGTTATTTTCCACATATTTTCCAAGTGTGCAAAAAGAGATGCTCTGGTACTGCCTGTACCTTGCAGTCCTCAATTGAAAAAACCAGAGTTAGAATCTGTAAGTTACACAGGAACATTCTTATGGAAATGATGGCTCTGGATGTGACTGCAACTCAGTACTGAAATACTCCTGCAAAAAGCAATTTAATTATAAAATCTTTTTCATCTAAGTGCCTTATAGAGGTCACCCTCACCCAAAAGCTGTTCACATCCCCTTTGCTCATGACCACATGGATCTTTTGTTAGCTTGTGTTTGTACACAGCAGTTGTACAAACCTGAACCATAAAGGCAGTGTTTGGTCCAGCAGCTGTAGCTGCTCTCAGTCACCACCCACCTCCTCTAAGCTGCTGTGTGTTTTTACAGGAATCATAAAATAAAACAGTTGAGGTGAAAAGGTCGTGTGATAAAGGGCAGCCCACGCAGCAGGTGAGGGAAGCAGCAGAATCTACTTGAAAGGAGGAAAGATGGTGCACCAGGAAATACTTTGTTCGTGCACTTTCATGATTATTTCATTTGAACTTTTTCTGAGTGGCTTTAAGTGCTCAGTGGTTTTCACCTTTCCTTTTAATAATTTCTCCTGAAATATGAGATTGAAATTTTTCTTCCAAATTAAAGGGAATGGACATAGGAAATACTGTGGCATATGACACTCCATTTTATCTGGTGCACCTCTAAAATACATATGTTCATGCACAAACGGGCCTACACACTATTCTGGCATTAAAATATTCTGCTCTGTAACGGATTAATGTATTTCCATTTGTGTGCCAGGTTTGTCTGAGCAGTTTGTGACAAGGAAAGTGTGACCATGGACAAGAGTTTAGGGGAAATCTGTTGATAGTCACTCTCAGAGAAGAGTAGCAATGCAGACTTCAATAAGTACTGGAGAACTCCACTATTCTCCCAAGTGCTTACAGACTGTGGGGCACAATTAACAAATTTAAACACATTTTTGCTTAATGTGCTACTTAGAATCTGTAGGCCATACTTATTTTCAAAAGAATGTTGAGCCCTTTAGGGAATGTTTTTGGGACCTGCAGCTCATTTCTCTGAAAAAAAAATACTTTCCATGGAAAAGCAGCTCAGTGGTGATGTTAGGAGGGATCTATCACAATCAGTTAAATTATTATGCCAAAGAAATTTGAGGAGCTGTGCCCTCCATGCAATGCTGAGTACAAGACATGAAGCTGTAAAAAGGGAGTGGAGGGGTACCAGTCACCACCCTTTTCTCTTGGGCAGTAATAGCAAGCATGGCCTCTGGGGCTGCATGCAGGGACTCTGTGGGCAGGTTTTGGGTTGTCTTGGATGCTTTGCAGCTGTGGAAACCTTCCAAATTCTTCAATTAGACTCTGCATTTTCCTGTGTCACTGATCCTTGTGTCTCCTGCTACAAGTACTGCCACCTTCCTCTCTGTACAGCAGTCTTTGCTAGAATGCCACTTTGGTGATGTTAGACCCTTTTGGGGAATGTTTTCCTTCATCATTTACACCCTGGCCACTTGTTCTCTTTCTTTTTGTGCGCTGGTCAAATGATTTTTAGCTTGGGCAGAGTCTGTTATGGACATATGAGCTGCTCTGTGCATCACAGCCTCTGAAAGCCTACAGAATGTTCAGAAAATGTGGCTTTGGAGGCAGGCAGAAACAAAGGGGTCATTAAGTGCAGAAATAGGGCTTTCTCCACCTCAGCAGCAGACCCAAGCCTTGTGGCAGTGCTGTGGGGGCAGCAGATGGCAGAGTGCGAGCAGCACGGGAAGGCCCTGGGAAGTGACTTCCATGGCAAAGGAGGGGACATTGCTGCCAGCACAGAGAGCAAGGCAATCATCTGTGCAGCCACAAAATAACCTTCACCTTTCCTGCCCGGCCTGACACTGCAGCAAGCAAGCTCAAACTGGGAAAGGCACATGGTAAATGTTGCAGATGAAGTCGTAAAAGTCTGGCAGCCAGAGCAGTTCATGTCTTTCATAAAATCTGTGAAGAGGCAAATGGGAAGACGGGGACTGGCCAGAGCATCAGTGCAAATCAATCTGCTTTTCACCATCTCAGGGAAAAAAGCAGACTTGAAAAACCTGCTGAGCAGATCTCTTCTCCAAGATAATGTGCTGCCACATGTTAGTGGAACTTGCAAAGCAAGATGGGGTCTAAAGAGCTTAAGTGACTCAGGGCTGGTAGAGGGATAGAATTTTTATTCTTTTTCAATTTAGGGTTTTCAGCAAGACTGGGATAATTCAGTGATCTGATCTCTGTAACTCTTCAGTGCTCTGTTTAGGCCTGGTGTGCACACACTGAAACAGCTTGCTGTGGTTTGTGCTGCTGCCTGGGTCTGTTTTATTTTACCAAAACTTGTGGAGGAATCACTAGTAGTAGCCTTTTTACACTGATTAAGAGGAGATATTTCCTTTGCTGTGGAGCTTTTAAGGGATCTTAAATTGAGTTAGAAATGATTTTTCTTGCCATGAGACAAATACCAGTTTTGCTGGTTAGTTCTTCATTGGAGGCTCTCTGAGCCAGTCTTCCAATGGACTTTTGGGAAAACTTCACAGTGGCTGCCTGGAAATGTATGGTTCAGATGGTTTTGAAGCAGAATTAACATGTCTTTGATGCTTGAGATTGGACTCCCTCTGTTTCTTTCTCGTGGCTTTTTACTTGCACACGGCTCCCCTGTGCCAGGCTTTGCAGTGGGTTTGAATGAGCTGGAAGGTGTCTGTGGTTGTCAGGGTAAGGACAGTGTGACCTGGGCTGGCAGGATGAGAGGAGAGCCACCCTCCTCACAGCTGTAAGAAGTTATTTGATGAAACCACATATTTGTCAGCTGTGCTCTGGTTCTGGTTTTAACTTCTATTTTCCTGAAAATCTAGGGGGAAACTTATTAAGCTTGCCTCTGCAAAGAAAAAAAAAAAAAAGAGGAGATTTTTTTTTTTTTTTCTGTGGTTTTCTAGTCTGTCATCTGCTCTGTAGGATTAGCAATCCACCACAGACTTCTCCAGTCCTGGGCTGCTGATAGTGCAAAACTTTAGTGCTTCTCTTAGGCAGGAATGGGTGTTTGTGTCACCTTCCCAAGGCTCAGTTTCTGCACAGGGAGATGAAACCTCACCTCTCTGGGTGAGCTCACCCTGCTTGTTCAGTGACCCTGTGGGGGAAGAGCTGCTGAGCAATTTGTTGGGAGCAAAGACAGAACCTCCCAATTAACTTTCAGAGGATCATGTTTTTTGGCTCTTGGCCACAAATGCTTAATAGCAAGTCAAGCTTGGCAGAGCAGCTTTTCTGCCCAGAGCTGAACTGGTGAGTCAAATTCACTACTCTGTGACAACTTAATTTTGACTTCAGGCTTGGGGACAAATCGCAAAGGAACACGAGTAGCTGTGCAACAGCTGTCACAGGAGGAGGGGGAAAGGAAAATAAAAAAAAGGAGACCAGTGTGTAAGTCATGGCATGCTACTTTGGGAAGCATAAAACTTGCAAAAGTGTCCCTGGAGCAGAATTGCTCATATTTCTGAGTTTTCCTTCATAAAAGCAAATCCAGCTAGTTGTTGAACTAGACAGCTACTCCACAGATGTTAGCTTGGTTACAGCTCTAACACAGTTCTGGATGAAAGGGAACGCATCATGTGTGCTGTGTATGCAACTCAAATCACATGTTTAACTTGTCAAGAAAATGGATTTTGAGCACGAGGCAAAAGCAGTAAAATGGTTCTTCTGGGACATTTCTGGTGGTAAAGTTTTCATTAAAAAAATATATAGGCTTTTGCATTTCTGGATTTGGAGATGAGAGAGAAATGTGACACTGAGTTTGCAGAGCTGCTTGTTCTCAGGCTGAAGTGTGCAGACATGAATGTGCTTTCAAAACAAGCAGGAGAAGTGAGGCTGTGCTGCCAGTGGAGAGACAGAAGTGACTTGTGTGAGTTAAAAGAGCATTTGCTGTGGTAGCTGGCAGGGAACTGCAGGAAGAAGAGAACACAGAAGTTGAACTAGAAATACAAACTGTTAGAAATAGAAGGCTGAAGGATCAGATTGCATCAGTGCTTACCAAATGTCTCAAATTGAGAGTTGGAAAGGAAAAAAGAAAGCAAAGATACAAACCTTCCTGCTCCTCTCAATCAACTCTTCACTTTTTGAGGACATCGTCTTCATTCAGAACTTTTTGCTCTCTTGAATAACAGTTTATCCAGGATGACTTACTGTGCTTTTGAAGACCTCTGCCTCTAGTTGTTTAGCTGTTAAATACGCTGAGAGTTGGGTAATTTTATTTATTTGGAAGCCCAGTTCAGAAAACACCACTCACAGATTCTAGCAGACCATCACCACTGAAGGAAGAGAAGCAAAAGGAGAAGCCAAGTTAATGAATGAAGAATTGTGATGATGCTGGAAATGGTAGACTTAGTCACAGATGGATGTGAAATTATTTTCCTCTCATCTTTGTGCAGGGAAATTCATTTTTGCCTACATACAGCAGAGCAGCTTTGAAGCAGCTTTTCACATGTTACATAAATATGTATGAAAAAATGTTTATGACAAGATTAATCCCTTCTTGAATCTCAGTCTTGCAGGCAGCCTCAGAATGGATTTCAAATGCCAATCAGAATGCCAATGCCTCTACTTGAGCCTGTTGTAAGATGCCCTCACCAAAGGGAGAGGGAAGATAGGGTTCAGATCAAACCACTGCTAAATGTGTCCTGCCTGCTCTTACAGCAGTGTGAGCAATGGACAGGAGCTTGGAAAGTTTTCCAGGAGTTTTTAATTTCTTTGACTTTCTCTAGTCTCTGCAGTAGGTGATACTGACCCACATCTCTTATTCAATCAATCCTTTTCCCCAAATTAGTGGACAGTTATAGCTCTTCTCCCTGGCTGTGCTTACATTCTTGTTTTCCAAGTTTGTTTGAACTAATTCCCAGAGAGCTTTCGGATGTGCTAACTGTACAGAATACATTACTTTGCCATCTGGTTCAGGAAAGACTTTTCCCATTCCATTCCTATCCTGTAATTATTGAAACTCCACAGTGAACTCTGCAAAGCACAGGTATTTATAGCCTTGTAAGCATGCTTTCTTTTGTTTCAGCAAGTATACACAAGGAAAAAAAAATGTTCGACTTTTGCAAGTTTCTTTTTGTTAGTACCCTGAGACAGATATTTACATGATAGTCTAATAATAAATTTCATTCTCTTGCATGAGCATCATTACTTATATGTGGAGGGTCCAAGTAAGATATTTGATTTGAGATTCAGCTCTTGTCATAGAAAAAATTGATTTGGGGTTCAGGTTGTGTGTAAAATATGTGCTAGTCCAAGTCAGCCCATTTCCAGTGGAACCCCAGGTTCTGCTAAATGCACCTTTCATTCCCCAGCTGAGCTGTAGTCTGGACTTCTGAATGGGCTGCACCAAGTATCTAATTGAGAGAAACAACTGCAAACAACTGTTTTAATTAACCATTTTAAAATGCTGCTTTCCTGTTCTGTGTTTTAACCTTGACATTTTTTTAAGCTTCCATGGATTGCCGTAGAGCAAGAGAAAATGGCAGCAAGGAATCACCAGGCATGTAAAAAACTCATGGGTTCTTTTATTAACTGCTCTCAGATTTAGATGCAAGTAATTTTTTAGGGTTTTTTGTTTCTGTTGCTGGAGAAGAAGGCTTGGAAGTGGATTCTAGATTTTTTAAAGTGTGGGCAGAGAAGTTATTGGTGACTGCGCTGAGGGTCCTGTAGGAGCTAGAGGTGCTGTGGCCAGGTGAGCTCGGTGTCCCTGGGTGCTTTGGTGCAAGTTCTGCCAGTCTCTGCTGCAGCCTGTGGGTTTCTGGGCTGATCCAGAGCTCAGGCTGTGCAGCTGTGTGGTGGTGGAAAGGTGCTGGCAGACCCTTTTCCAGCACAATCCAAAGCGCTCAGGTCTAAAAGAAATCAATGAAGCCTCCAGAGTGAGGCACGCAGGCAGCTTGTCACAGCCAGGGCTGCTGTGCTCTGCCACTGAAACACATTTGTGGGCATGTCCTCAGTGATCAATGGCAGCAAGGACGCTTCCACGAAATCACTCTTTTCTGGGATGTCAGACCTTGATTTTCTGTGGTTGACGTGAGGAATATGGGTGTGGGTTAAAGCAGAAAAGCAAAAACAAAGGTGTATGTTCTGTCCTCAGGGCTGTTCCTCTCCCCTTTCTGGCAACCACAGTCATGTAAGGCCCCTGGTGTTGGTGCAAGCTGGAAATGTGCTCCTAAAAGTAAAATATGAAATACATAAAACCTGACTTTGGGTAACAAGACATGCCTGAACCAGATCAGCTCCTCCAGAAATTTCTCAAAGCGCAAACACCACTGCAAAAACAACTGAATCAAAATGCTTTGTTATGTAGCAGCCGTCCCAGAGTACACTAAACACTTCCTTAGTGGAAAAATTATTTGTTTTCAACTCTTTTGGAGCTGTTTTGGCAATATTCACTGTGAGGTTTAAGGTGTTTATAGCACACCTGCTGACACGAATCCAATAATGGATTCATAGGCGCAATCTAGCCTTGTTATTTTTAAGGTAGAGTGCTTAATAAGCATGAAGTAATACAGGAAATTTGCCTGGTAAAATAAACTGTGAATACTTTAATCCATTTACCCTAATGCTTAATTTTAACAAAGAGTTACCTAGTGTGTTGATTAGAGCTTTTCACAAAGAAGAAACTAGTTCTAAATAAGGATTTTATTTTTTTTTAATATGGTGCATCTACCTGAATGCCAAGTGTGGAGTCTCCTTGGAGAATTCTACTCCATTTGTTTGGGGTTTTTTTCCCCTTTGATGTAAAATAATTTGATTTTGGTTCAATGTGGGTACAAAATGAGTCCTTATTTATTGACCAGAGGTATTGGGTCTGCAGCCTATGTGCAACCAGAGGAAATTCTAGGTGGGAAGAGACTGCTAGAGACTTGTCCAGACTTGTTTTAAAAAAAAGATCCTGAGCAAAATTGTTTAGGGTGCTGTCAGGTCATGTCCAAAGCAATGCCATGAAGGGATATGGAAAATCAAATGCTAAGGAAGAGGTTAGGATTTTCTCTCAAATTATGTTCCTGGAAAATCTTTTTTGATTTCTGCATCCTTTGGAAGTGTTTTCAAGTATATCCTTTACATGGTCTGTAGACAGCAAGTTAAATAATTTTAATTTTTTTTTTGTTTTGAGTGTTATATTGAGAAAATAACAGAAATTGGTTGGCTTGAACTTTTATTGAAAAAGGTGGCTTTTGGCTTGAGGACAGTTTGCTCAATACCTGGATTATTTGCTCTTTCACAAACTACTGCAAGTTGCCTTCAGAGCAGAAATATTTATATGTGCTGCAAAAGGTGGGAAAGTCTGGAGTTTGAGTGACTCTGAAATAAGTGAAGGTCTTAAGAAAAGTTCAGTTTAGGCTTTTTTCCCAAATAAATTTTGTAATTATAAAGATCTTTATTGCTTTCTTCCCATGTTTGCCACAGTTAAGAGAAAATTAATGATTTCAAGCATACCTTTTACAACAGGAGGTATTTTTCAGTATTTTCATGTTTTAGAGTTTTCTGTCTGAAATATATAATTTATAGTTCAGAGATTTCCTCTTTGATATAGATAGTCAAAGAAAAAGAGACTCTTTTCCCCTGATCATGAGAAAAATAATCTTAGGGGGTTTTCATGTTGAATTTATCTTAAAATGTTTGGGGATTTTTTTCCCACTGTGTATGTATCAGGGGAAATTTATGAGGGTTTTTTAGGTCAATTCATTTCTATTAACTGAAGGCTTGTGCATCTACTTAAGATTATTTTGGTAGGAAGTAACAATACCCCACATATTGGGAATATTAACAACTTTGTGATGGGAGGGAGTTAAAAAGGCATTCCGTGTAAAAATGTTACTCTAACAAAGCAACCAGTTCCACTTGATTGTTTAAATCCTCAACAAATGACTGAAATCAGTTGAATCAGTACTTTATTTATTGATAAATCAGTTGAATCAGTGTTTTATTTATTGATCAACACTTCCAAATACAGTTTTGCACAGAGAGTTAGAGCCACCAACCAGCATTTCCCTGAGTGTAAGTGTTGCAAATTCCCTGCAGGAGTTATATCTCTTGAGAAGACTACCCCCTCAGAATTGGTTTTTTAACTTTTCTTTTGAAATTTAAAGGTAGAAAGAGGGCATTTATTGAGAAGAGTTAGTTATTTCTTGTAAATATTTTGGTTTGACTCAGATCACTGAAAGGACCCCTCTGTGCAAGGCTGCATCTTTCTGGGGGCAGCTTTCAGCATGGCATCAGGCTGATGTGCAGTGTGAATTTAATCAGGTACTGACATGACATTAAAAATCAAAAGAAATTAAAGACATTGTAGAATGAAGGACAGCAGGAGATTTTTGTAAGACAATTTTGCTTTGACCAAGAGTGAGGTGTAAGAGGTGCGTTTTTCTCTCCTCTCATTGTGTTCCCCATTCTTTTGAAATGAATTTCACTGATATTATGTCAGTTGTAGGGGAAAAAAAAAAAATCCTCTACATGCATTTCCAGTTTATTGATCAAGTAATTTTATCTGATTTCTTCTTGAGACTTTAGAAGACAATGCATTGAGGAGGAGTATAAACAGCATGAATAAGAGCCATCTACTCCTGTCCCAGCTGCATTAAAGATTCTGAGCTGGAGTGAGCCTCTCTTGCTGTGTGCATTACCAGGGCACCCCCTGGCTTCCAGAGCTCCTCAGCAGGAAGGAGACAAATCTCCATCAATTTCACAGCAGAACCATGCTTTTCCTTTTTTTTTTTTTTTAGCTGTAGCAATGCTGTATTATTTGTGGTCGGCTTTAAAAATAAAAAAACAGCTTGTAGAGCTTTTATTGCACCATTTGTGTTTTAATAGGTGCTTTAATAGGGTTTTTAATAGGAAAGGAAATTACCCAAATATTGTAGTCAATGTAACTGAGTAGTGCCATTCTTTTATTGTTGTTTTCCCTTATGTTTTCTCTTATGCTGCAGGTCACACAATTTGTTTTATAAATGGTTTTATGTCCATCACAGAGGTCCAAACCCATGTTTACAGCTTTTTCCATCAAAGCTTATAATTCAATCTGTGCATTCCCTGAAGTGGCCATTGGGGTTTTCCTTGGCTGGTTTTCATTCACCAGTTTGAAGGAAGGATAAGCAGCACTAGAGAAGTTTCCAGAGGGAGACATAACAGCCTGGAAGAAAATAATCTGGCTTCATACTTGCACTTCAGTACTGGCAGCAGGCTTAAAAACCCACCATGAATCCATGGCATTATTTGCTAGTTTTGTCATATATAATCCAGATTAATTGATACTATAAATGTCATTTTGCAGGTGAGTTGAGCAATCTAAACATGCCTGTAGGTATGAAACATGAGTTAATTAATGAATTAAGTTATTTCTGGTAGTGTAGTAGCTTTACATCCTCCATGTAGCATCAGTCATGGTACCAAAGTTTGCACTGAATTTCCTAGGTATTTCTGCAAGGGGAGAGCCAGGAAGATCACCTAATCCATCCCTGGTCTTTGGGTGATGGGAATTAAATGTTCCCTGGTGCTTCTGATAGAAATGTACTTTGAAGAAAACGGATATGAACTCCACAAGTCTCTGCAAATAACTGAAGTGTGTTAATTTCCTCCCATGTTGGCACATTCCTGATGTTTTAAGTGAATCTCTTTTGTCCAAATTGAGCTAATGAATCCATTCTTCAAGTGGAACTGGTAAACTTGACTGATGTCCTCTTAGCACTCTTTTGTATTTTGTCTTGCAAGACCACATGTCGTTCTACTTTGCCTCTCTTACAGAAAACTGCTTTCCTTCAGCTGTTCTTGAAATGGTGTTTTCTAGCCCTTGATGTCTCTTTCACCTTCTCTGAATCCACCAGGAAAGATATTTAAAAACTTGTGCCAAAAAAACGGGCTCAGCTTTCTGTGCCTTTTAGAAGACTCTCTTCCCAGTTGGTCACAGAATTTATGATCAATGCCAACAATTCAGCCCTCTTGGGCAGGATTGCAGTTTTCCATTTAATATCTGTGTGTAGACCTTTTATTTCCTAAGCATGCCTTCATCTATCTTCTCTTTTGGTTTTGAACCCTTTCCTTCAATTTGTCAAAATCAGTTTGAAGTCTGAGCTTCTCCTTGAAAGTTCTTGCAGCCACTCCCAGTATTTTGATCCTTCTAAGTGTTATAGTTTCTTGATTTTATTATGTTAGCCAATAAAGAAATAAAGAATATTTAAAAATAATAAAGAAATTTATAAATAAGTTGTTGAAGGTAGTTGGGCCTGAGGCTGAACTCTTTTCAAGACCAAATTTAAGTCTTATAAGTTGACAGCAAACTACAGATGACACTTTTAAAGTACAATTTTTCTGGGAGCTGTGCCCTGTTTCATGAGCTTGCTTAGGAAGCTGTCACCTGAGGCAGTGCCAGAAAACCCTCTTGAATTCAGGACACATCACAACTGCTGCTGTCCCACGTCTGCCAGGCCAGTTACCCTGCCAAGGAAACCAAAATAGCTCAGCACTGCCTGTTTTCAGCAGTTTTATTGCTGCTTTATTGCCTTGCTATTTGCCAGGTGCTTATAAACTGTTTAGCAAACAGCCTTTTTTAGGGATTTCTGGGCCACTGTGGCTTTACAGCTCTGCTGATGGTGCTGAACAACAAATGAGTTGTTGAGAGGGGCTCAAAGGGGGGCTCCTGTGGCTGACTGGGGATGTGGGTAGGGGGTGTGACACTGCTCTCAGTTTATTTGAATTTTATGTGAATTTATATGTGCATTGGTGCTCTTCTGTGCTGCTCTGCACAGCTCTGTAATAACCTCCCGTGCAGTGGGAGCTCCTCTGCTGGGGCTGCCTTTTCCTTTGGTCAAAACCTGGCTTTGATTCCACAACAGCTTTGCATTTTAGTATTTGGAATTTAAGTAGTATTTTTAAAAGGACACTTGTTTTAGCTTTGCTACTGACTGAAAAATTCTGGAGCCTGCCTTTTGTAATGCTGGCAGCATGGATGGCTTTCCTTGGTCTTAAATTTTTGAATGCTCAGCTTTCTGTCAGCTAAGAGGGAAATCCCTAACAGAAATTTTTTGTTCTACTTCTTGAGAATAAGACTTGGTTCCTCCCCAACATGAAGGACTGACAACACCTGAAACATCTCTATCTGAACTTCTGCAAGTAATTCAGCAATGGAAAGTATTCTTATAATTGCATTTCCCAGTCTGAAGCAAGATCATCTTATTTGGAATGCATTCTCAGAAACTTTCAAACCTTTTCTGCTATGCCAAGAGTATCTTAGAAATGGGAATTGTTGAAATGTGAATTAAATTCCAGATAAGAAAATTTCATGTTATGCAAAGCAAATTCCATTTTGGCTCTTAACTTATCTGTTACATCCCAGTTAAACAGCAAATACTGTTTATGTTCCATTTCTCTTGTCAAGGATTTTTTATTTATTATTTTTATAAATACAGCATCCATCTTGTATTAGTTTACAGTCTTCTTTTTCTTCTTGAGCTCACATGGAGTTGTAATTGAGTTTTTTTTTACATGTGAAAGTATACATGTGAGCCAGACAGCACTCTAGATAATAGCTAAAACCAATTAGTTTTTCTAATGAGGAAAAATATCTTTGAGTTTGTTTTTTTTAGGGATGTGTGTATATAGAAACAAAGTTAAAACCTTGATATTTGATGAAGAGAAGTGCCTGTGTTTTTTCTTAGCAGACTAAAAGACAGGACAACCATGGAATGTAAAATATTCCTCATCTCAGTGCTGCCACCAGTTTTATCTTGCCTGTGCCAGAGTCCAAGTTCTAACATTACAACTGAAATGTGCATCTCTTTATATCATGGAAGGTGATTAAGAAGCTGCTTTTCCTTAGTCCGCTTTGTCCATATGTCACTGCATGCAAGTGATATCATATTGTCACCCTGAGAAGAGCAGATGGGCTGGTTCCTTCTGGACAACAATAATTCACTGTGTTTTTCACTTTTCCCCTACGAAATTTGTACTAAAAATGTTGTCCTGGAGTAATAAACCTGGAGCCAGATGGAGCTACCATTTGAACTGCACAACCTTCCACCAAAATAAATTCTGGCCAATATTACAGGAGTGTGTTATTTTTAGAGGTAGCAAATTGGGGATTTCAAACTAGCAAAAAAATGATGGTATCAAGCTGTATTCCATGCTTATAGATTTATTGCAGTTTCCATTACAAATTCATTTTTAATGAAAAAAAATTTTGAAAAAATCAATGCTGTCTACATCAGAAACAGATGCAGGCTCTTTCTTTAAAGCCCTGCTGTGATGGCAGGTGCTTGTGAGAGAATCAGGGGAAGGAGGAGCAGGGTCTCTGCTTAGGGCAGGCTTGACTTTGTGTCCTTGGGAAGAAAGGTGAGTCCCCATCTGGGAGGCTGGATCCTGGCCAGAGACAGGGCTGGGAACTGAGGGGCTGTCCCCCACTTTAGGTGCTCTGAGCCACACTGAAACACCAGCGCTGGAGGCATCTCTTGGCTTCTGTTACCTTTTCAAATTGCCTTTGAAAGAGACTTTTAGCCTCTGAGACAACGATTTATCCTTCCAACATGGCACACAAGAAGATAACAAGTTATTTTCCCTGCTTTAAGCTTTTCTTTAAGGTTTCCTCTAATGGTACAGATGTCTTTGAGTTATCCTGAACCCTGTTTATCTGGCATTAATGAACACCAGGAAAACAACTTGGTGGGTCAGGCTTGTGAGTTCCTGTGACCAAGGCCAGCTTTGGAAATCCTGGTGGCTCGCTCCTGTTGCTGTGTCAGTGTCACCTCTGGGGCTGACAGCAGTTTGTCACACACCAGATGCCTTGGAGAATGGTCAGGGCAGCCTGTACCTGTGGCAGGAGCTTCTGCTCAGCCTCCTGGTCCTGTGGAAAGTGTTCCCTTGTGCTCCTGTGTGTGTGCATAAATAACTGGATATCAGTTCAGTTTGTAGTGTAGCTTTCTTGGGAATCTTCCAATGGAAATCTTTTACTTGGAAAATTGGTTTTCAAAGGCCAGGTTTAAAGAAAATAATATTCAACTAAAACATGTATGAGAGAGGGAAGTTTTAGATTAAACCAGACATCTGGGATACAGGAGATTTGAAGTCAAGATTTTGCTATGCAGGTTTTCCCCTGCCCTCCTGTGAGAGTCCTGGAAGTATTTGCCTGTTTAGAAGTATGTCTGCCACATCTTTAATTGTCTCTCCTTTTTTTTTTTTCTTCCCAGTTCTAAAAGGGAGAATAGGATCTAGATTGTTTTTCCAGTTTTTCGTTGAACGTTTGTAGTTTACAGTTCTAGATAAAAGTAAATTTCTCTAGAATGTCAGGGAATACTTATTTTAATTTTTCTATTCTCTATTGCATTTTGCTAAGGACTGTTGAAGGAAAAAAATATTTTCTATGTTTTTGTTTTCCTCCGAAATCAGAATGTTGTTAAAGGCCTTCCTGTGTTTGTGCAGGTGCACATGTATGCAAGTTTTTTTTTCCCTGCTTGTAAATCACCTTTCTCTAGCAATGCTTTGGGGAATATGGAGCCTGTGCTCATCTCTTGCTTTCCAATGCAGCCTGAGCTGGAGCTCAGTATGAACACAAACAATTGTCTTTACCAACCTGGGGACAAAGAGTGCTGGAAAATGTGTCCAGCCAGAAATGCTCCCATGTAGCACAAAAGACTGAGTTTTTTTCTATTCTTGGATATTTTAGGCTCAATGATGCCTTTTTAATTATTTTTTTCCCAAGTATTTGAATAGTTGGTTTATTCCATAGAACATTTTATCACCATCAGAAATAGCTGATATGGAGTTGAAAGCCATCATTTTGACGTGAAGCTTTCTATTTCTCTTGTGAACGATTAACTTGATTAAACACATTCAATCTCACTTTATTTCCCATTTATCACAATTATGCAGAACATATTTTTAATTAGAAAGGAATCCTTTCTTGCTTAGATTGCAACAACCCTATGAAATAATGTACAGGGGTGGGAGCTCTGGTTTTTCATCCTGTTAGAATGCTGTTGCAGTAAGTTTCAAATCCTTCTCCCCAGCTGGCAATTCCCTTTCACAGATAAGGTTGTAAATGTCTCAGTTCTGTTGATTTTCAGAATCAAAAACCACTATGTGTTAGCCCTTTACAGGCATCTTTAACATGCATTTGAAAGGCAGCCAAAATGCAAGAGTTTGATTTGGAATTAAATGATTCTTGAAAGAAGTGACACATGCACAGGATCAGTCAATTGTGTTGCCTTCCAAATGTGTATTCTTTTTGCTTCCAGATCACTGTTGGCCAAAATATTTTCTTTTGAGCAGATCCAAGAGCTTAGAGCTTTACTAGGAATTAAGTCTCATTTGAATTTATCTCACTTTTCCAACCAGTAGCCTTTTTTTCATGCAGGAAAACTCACCTATTGGTCAACAGTCTTACACTTTCTTACCCTGACAAACTAAAGAGTTTTGTGAGGAAGGAAATTTGTGCCAGTCCCAAGAAGTCATTGTGATTCTTTGTGTTTTGGAGTTTGCTGACAGAAAAATGCTTTCCTGATGTCAGGTGATGCTCTCAATGCTGAGGCTGCAGAGATAATGTTGAATTTTCAGGGCACTGCTTGTGGTGTTCTACTCTTTTCTCTATTCCTGCCCTTGCCAGGTGAAATCCTTGCACCTTAACCCTGCTCCCATCCTGCTCTGTGGAGCTCACTGGGAGCTGTCTGGCTGCTCACATTGTGGGTGAGGAGCCCTGTGCTTCTTTGGGATGCTGCCCTGAAGGTTTTCCAGTCTTAACTGGGCTCCAGTTAAACACCTGACTTAGAGTACAGCAGTTCAAAGGAAACTTTGTGAAGAGGGGCAGCTGAGCAGGCTGAGGGGCGTTTTCTTTGCCTTGTGATCAATGAAGATTTCAAAATAGCCCCTTCTGGTGAGGACTAGCAGAAAAGATGTATACATCCTCTTCTCACATTGAGCAAAGAAATGCAGGAAACAAAATACATGCAATAGGCAGGGTAGGAGAATATCATGTAGAGACAAACCAGTGAGGGCCGCTTCAATCTGAACAATTTCAGTCTGCTGGGGCCATCTACAGGAACCTGATATTGCAATTTAACCCTGTTAAAAATGCTGAGTAACTTTGGGAATGCATGAAGTGACCACGTGAGCTCCATGCCCTGTTCACACTGTCCTGACCAGCCCACCCAAAGCACTGGGCAGTGCACAAAGCTGCAGCTTTGGAGGCCCGTTAGTGTGATGTGTGCTGGCTTTTAAGGAGGGGGAAGATGGGTCAGCGAGCAGAAAGCATCTGGAAATATTTTTTATTTCTTCTCTCAAAACTAAGTGCAGTATATCAAGGACAAACTCTGGTACAGAAGCATCTCAAAGTCCCAAACCCTGCTCTGTGGTTCGTTATAACTCATCTCCATAGACAGAAAGCAAGCACAAAATCACACTTGGATCTAGTGGTTGCTCTGTACTTCCAGAAGGAAGTGCTGAGACAAGGGTGGTTCATAGCTGCAGGTTCTGCAGTGAGGGAAGGACAGAAAGAGAAGCAGAGAGCTGCTAACCACTGTGGCATTCCCCAGAAGGCTGCTTTGGTCAGTTAAATCTAATTAATATTGCCTGTTTGTGCAGTTGTGTAAATCAGACTGCTCCCACCCACCAGAGTTGTGCATAGAACCTTTGGTGTGCCCAGCAACCTTTCTTCCCACTCAGTGGAAAGAGAAGAGTGTTCTCCAACACAGAGACCCTGTTTCTGCAGGCTCTGTGGAGCTGTCTAAAGGATAAATAAATTGCAATAAATGAGTTAGCACAGATAGGATATGAGCAGTATAGTCACATTACAGTGGCATTCTGCCCAGTTGAACATCTTGGAGAAATGGCATTGTGGGATGCTGGGTGAAAATAAGTGTACAACACAGTTCAGAGCTCTCTGTGCTGAACCTCTGCAGACCTTTACTGCAGCCTGTTCAAATATTTCCTGTGTCTTGGAAGAGTTGTGCCACCAGCAAGCCCTGTCTGGGGTTGAGCTGTAATGAGTCAGTCCCTAAATCAGGATCATCACTGGAAAATGAAAATAGGATCCCCAAACTATTTCAAAATGGACAAATCTGGTTTGGGCTTTTACTTAATCCAATTGTGCCATTATGCCTTTGTCAAATACCTCATGATTGTTAAGATGTGGATAACTTTTTAACTTGAGAGATGTTCCTTTATTGTAGGGTAATTTTAAAGCTGTGCATACATCACGTTTGAACTATGTTCTCAGCTGTCATTGCTGAGCAGTCCAAATGCTTTATTACAACCATGTTATATAATTAGGTGAATAATTACATTATTCTGAGTGCCATCATGGTCTGAGAAATGAAACAAACAACTGTAAAATCACCTGTAATTATATAGTTCCAGCATGATTGAATCTAATGCATTCTGTAAATGTAGAGTGCTGGCCTTTGTGAAATGGCTGAGTTATTAATTCAAAACTGCCTGTATTATCTTAAAGGAGCATGTATGGAGCTCTCCTAGCAACTCTACAACAGGGACCTTAGGTGTCATATTAATTGTGTTTACTTTAAGATGGATCCAATGACAATTTTTACCTAAGGGATATTCAATAGCTGAAATTCACCTTAACTGTTAAGATAATTGCTATATGCTCACTATAGCATTAAAACACTGAGTGTATTTCATAAATGAATAGTTATGTTGCAGATTCTTATTGATATGTTTCTGCTTAATGGTGCTGTGGTGTGAGTACTGTAATTATTAGCTATTCATTTCCCATTATTCCCATTATTTCCTTGGGATTTTTTTTTTCATTTACTAATGTTCTATAATATTATGCTTGTTGAATTAATGTTTTCCAGTTTAATGTTTCCCCCACTGAATATGTACTTATAGTGTACTACCAAAAGATTTATGGTTAATGAAAAATATATTAAAAATTAGTTGTTCCTATTGAGGGATCTCAAATGATATTTTCCTGAAACAAGTACCTGTAAGTCTAAAATGAATTAATGCAAAGAAAAGTGCTCAACTTAAAGATAAAATGCAGATAATTTTAAATGTGACTGAAGGAAATCAAGCATCATCTCAGTAAAATGAAGTCCTCTCTCTTTCGATGGCATTAATATCATGTGTTCCTGTAATATCTGGGGAGGTGGGCTTGGGCCAGGCAGGGCTCTCTGCAGCTCCTAAATTCAGCTTGACAAGATTGTGCTTCACTGCAGGGGAGGCACGTTTATTGGTTCTGACTGGTTACAAAAGCTCTGTGTAATTTCAAAGAATGTAAAGGAGGACTTACAGGAAAAACCCCAGAATGTGTAATGGCATTGTCACTAAACAATAAATAACAGGAGAGAGGCCTTTGTTCAGTATTTTAAGCAGAGTGGGATGGCACCTAAGTGTAACATTTTTTTCACATAAAAAGGACTGGCACAAACCTTATACAGCTGCTGGCAGGAGAGTTTGGATTTCTTCTGGAAGGTCCTTAGATGCAATGATATAAAACTGCAATTGTAAAAGCAGGGGTCTCAAATAAGCACCCAAAAATAGATGGGATAATGCTGATTTTAGATGGGATAATGCTGGTTTTACAGACTAAAATAGCAGAAGCTCTGCAAGTTACACCTAAGCCCTACTCTTGTAAGGAGCTGGCATTAAAGCTGAAATGGGGGCCAGATAAAAACAAAATAAAAATCTAACTAGTGTTCTCAGAGCTTTCAAAAAGTCATGATTTTCCTAGGAGTGATGAAATTTAGAGATTCTATCTCTAGGTCTTTGTTAATATTTTCCCAATTTTCAAGTATTAGGGGAAAGAGTCCTACTATTTCTTTATGTAAGGTAGCACCAAATGCAGAACAGCTTTGTTCTCACACCTGAAGGGGGTACATGTTGATTTCTGTCCACCAGTGCAACCTCTTAAATCACATTTATTTTTGTTATCCTTTGTGTTACTCCTGCAGTTTTATCACAGAGGTTTGACCATGATTGCAGTGGGTGTCAGATGTGACATTGCTTACAAAATCACATGGCCTCTGTGGCAGAACTGATGCAAAGGGAATTATCTTCATGTTAAAGGGAGGGGGGCTCTTTGTGCTCTGCCTTTGGGATGTTAATGGTGAGTTCAGGTCTCCAGAAAGGGAAGAAGAACAGGAGCTGTGTGTTACACAAAGGGTGGCAGAACTTCTGAGCTAGTCTAACCTGGTGAATCCCTCTGAGCATTCTCAGATGCTGCAGTCAAAGAAGGGAGTTATTGCACAAGAAGTTTAAAAAAGCTGCTTCATCCTGGGCAGTCTTGTCAGAGCTGTCAGGAGAGTTTGACATAATTCTCTTTGCAGTGTCTTTCCAGCTGGATCTGCTCAGAATGTCAGCTAGAGATAAAGTGGCATTTTTAATTGATTTCTCAGAATTTTTTTTTTTTTTTTTTGCCTAGTGTTTTGTGTTTGGGCTGAATCCTGGGGTGTTTTAGGCAGTGTCTGATAATATCTTTGAGAGCAGACATGTTTATCAGCCTCACAGAAGATGAATGGGGTGCAGGGAAGAGGTAAGGCACTTAAAGTGCTACTGCTGTGTGCATGACTGATTTCACAGGTCTGCTGGCAGCTTCAAAATAAAAATAACTGCATTCAACATAAGCATTATTCTGGGATTGAACAAAACATTTCTTCAGTTATATAAGGGGCTGGTATGAACACGTATGGAAAACATCCTCCTTTCACATATCTCTCTCCTGTGAAAGCAGTGCTCAAACACCTGGGATGCTATTTCAGAAAGTGAATGTCAAAAATGTAAAATACAAGAGCATTTAAAATCTGAAAAGACAAGACTGGAGGGTTGTCCCTAAGGGTAGAATGAGGAGGCTTCCTTGTAAGCTTTGTCAGAGAACAGAGAGCCACCCACATTTAAAATTGGTGAAACAGAAGACTTTAACAATGATGATTGTTTAGCATGTATTTGTGACAGCAGTACCTTCCTGCCACTGTTGTGAGCTCAGTGCAGTCCTAGTCAAAATCTTCTCCCCTAATCACTTTATGAAGTCATGCTAATAGTGTTTGCCCTACGTATTTATAGCATTACAAAAGATACATGGGGCATGGCTTATTCCCCTAGAGTATCAGACACTTGTTTATAGACTGGTGTTTTAAGAAGGAAAAGCCTAAACAATAAATAAATAAATGGGATGTAACCGATGCTTTTATTTAGGTTTTATCTCAAAAGTTTACTTAAGTGCTGTTATTACCTTATTCATTTTGATGGCAGCATAATTATTTCAAGAAATTCCTGTAGAATAATATCACAGTCACCAAATCTTACAGCTTCCCTTGCTACAGTAACTTGTGCAGCACTATCCAATTTAATGAATAGGTTTATATTCTGCCCTCATTAGTAGATATGCAATCGCTAAAGTTCTGTTAAAATACATTGCTGCCATTCCCAACTTTTATGTCTTCCTAAGGTTTAGGAATAAAACCAAAGCCACTAGAGCCCTTTGCACAATTCCAAGTGGTTTTGCCCTCAGCATTGTGCAACGTGGCAGAGTTCTTTCATGGAAGATTCTCTGAATTAAAATTGATACTCCTAAGTCTGTTTGAATGAAAGAATCATTAAGATTTTATCTGTGTGATGATTCAGGAAGGCTTAAAACAAATCAAACCAAATTAGCATCCTATGTAGGCTTCTCATATAGAAATAAAGTGACCTTAGCTCACCCTCCTGCTTTTCCCCTGGCTTATCCTGTAGTGCTATGTCCCTGCTCCTCTGAGGAAGACCCTCCAAGATGAAGCTATTTATTTTTCATGGCATTTCTAGCACTTTGGATAGTTAGCTAATGTACTATAATTTTAGCTTATGCTCTTTCAATTAGAAAGACAAATTTCTTGTATTGCTCATTTGCTGGCTGTTTCCATGCTGCATTCATTATCTGTCCTGTTCCACAGGAACAGGCTTTTAAATTGGGAATGGGTCAGGAGAGCACACTCAAAATGACTCCTGACAAGCAGCTGACATTTTTCTGCACCTGAGATGTTCTAATCTTCATGTTAATAAGGAGTTTTATTCTCACAGAGTTTAATAATTGTTGATGGCTTTAGAAATAAAGAAGAGGTGCTTAAGTCACGAACACTGAGTGCTGCTGCAGGGTGTGGGCTCAGTGGAGTAGCACACAGCTCTTGTAAAACTGGAGACCAGGCATGTCTTTAATGGAAAATGCTAATAAAAGAGGAAAAAAAGTCTTTCAGTACTTTTTATTGCTGTTTTTGAATAGAATTTATTTTTATTCATTGGGAAGTATATTAAGCAATGAGAACGGTAAGTAATTTTTAATTGTGGAAATAAGATCAAACAGGCATTTCTGTGATATTAAACCTTTACATGTGAAGTGACATTTTAGGAGAGTTTGAGGAGGAATGCAAGCAGTAATAATATTAGATCACATCACTAGGATGCCACATTTAGATTTCCAGCATTAAAGCCTGATCTAATAATTGTAATGGATATTGTGTGGTTCCTCAGTAACGAGATGATTTAGTGAAGCCTATTTATGTGCAAAGGCTTAGAGTTTTGCTCTTTTTTGATTTTGCTGAAGGTGACAGAAAAGGAAAAATAAGCCTCTTGTTTAGAACGCACTGTCTGAAGTGGTCATTTTGGTGGAGGGGGAATGTGGAAAAAGAATTGGAGCTGGAAACCTGTATTGCTGTTAAATTAAATTTACAGCTTAAGAGTTTTAGACTGAATCAGTGTCTTGCAAGGATAATGTTTTTGGGTCTTTTAGCCAAATTTGACCATCTTCATACATGTTCATGCAGCTAAAGCCAGTGGTGCCTTCTGCCTTTCTCCTGGTGATGCACAGCTCCCACAAATTCCTTTGTGCATCAACAGTGAGATCTAGAGTGCTTACAAACCAAATTGATGTTCTATTGCACTAAATTGACACCAAACACTAGTGTGTTCCAAATAAATAATTCAATCCAGGCTTGAATGCAAACTTTTGTGTGTGGGGGTGATGTATGAATGTGGACTTTTAATTTTCAACAAAGAGGAAATATCATTGTCAAGAACTACACAATTATTCACTATGACTTTTTGAATGAATGATTTATGTTCTATCTTCACACAATAGAGATGTAATTTCAATGGAGAAGCCATGATGGGTGCCCTCTGTGTGTATTACACCAAATTGGTGTCTATCAAGGTTGAATGGTTGGCACACAACATTGCAGATTGCAGGGAGACATAAAAGGGAGCAAGGAAGCAGAAAAAGCCCTCAGATCTGCATGAGCATGCAAATGTGGCTGGTGGAGAGACTCACAATCACAGCAGTGCTTTGGGGAAGACCTGGGATCATCTATCAGCTCTAAAGATAACAGAATTAGAGAAGATGGGTGCAAGGGAGAATTGATCTGGGATAATAGGAATGCTTGTTAAAATTTTTACCTGTGTTCTATGCATTAGAAAAAGGGGTTTTTTTGGTCCAGAGAAGATGTAGCTGGTAGACAAGCAAATAGCAGAGCAACTGTATGTCAGGCTCAGCCAGCATTCCTTTGAATGTTTGCTCCTAAATAAAGAACAAACATTTTCAGAGCAATGATATTTCTTTCTCAGTAGAAATAGGCCAGATTAAATGGCAATAAATCAGCAAGGTGCCTTTTGTAGTCTTGTTTTTGTACAGCTCTAAACTATAAAATACTTGTCTGTTTTTAAGCTTTTGACTTAGGAGCTGCAGCTTCAGTGCCCATACTCTGTGCATCCACTGGAGTTTGGACAAGGAGTCCTTTACCCCCGATCCAGGGGAAAAAAGCTTGGGAATTGCAAGTGAGATGTTCCAGTGGTGTTTGTGGGCCAGGGTCTGGTGAGACAGTGCAAGTCCACTGATGTTGCTCTTCCAGTTATTTCCAAGGGAAAAAGTTTCCATCCTGTTGCTTGGAAAATCAGCACAGCTCATCTGTAATAGCTGTAGTGGCCTCTAAGGCTGTGCACCAAATGATGAATTGTGTAGTTTGCCATGATTTCACCTAAATGGAAAGGTGCTGTGTGAAAATATCAAAGCTATGAAAACTGAACTTTACAAATTGGTTTTTATTGCACTTTTGGCACCCTGAGTTAGACTCACATGGATAGCCATATAGTAGACTTGCATTTTAAGATGCTCCATTTAGGAATAGGGCAAAAAAGAAAAAGCTTCGAAGGTCACAATGGGAAACAAGATTGGATAAAGTGGAAACATTTTATTTTAAAAAATATAAAATCTACAAGGGTAATAAGTTATGAGACTTCTGTGAGGAGCAGGCAGTCACCCTTGTTATGCAGCTCACCTAAAAGACAAAAAGAGTTCCCAGTGTCATTCTTTATTAAAGAATTGCATGCAAAACTACCTAGAACCAGAATGGAAGTAGAGATGAAGGTATATGTCCTGTTATCAGTGTCCTTTCTGGGAGCTGTGCCTCAGTTGCTGCACTGGAGATAGATGTGTTAGCTGAAATGACATTCACATCTGAAACAAATAAAAATCCCCTGTTATTCTAAAACATTAGAGTGGTGTAGGTGCAGTTTTCTAATGAATGCATCTCAGCAGTGAACAGTGGCTGGGGGAAAGGAGAATAAGCCAATTTCATCTGAGATAATAAAAACACAGTTTCCTGTATGTCTCTGTCTATCAGAGAATGGAGACTTGGAGCATTTTTAGCAATATTTAGAGCTCATTTCTCTCTTCTTTTACAGCACTGTAATTAGATTAAATGAAGTAATTCCTTATCTGCTCCCATGTAGGCAGGAGGCAGGTTTCTAGGGCTGGCATGGCACAGTTTTTAATTTAACAGCACTAATTCACCAGCGGGTAGTGTTATTAATTTCAAGTAATTCTGTGAACTATTGTGAGTTGTGATTTTAAAATTATTAAATGTTGAAGTGTTGTAGCACTAGTGGAAAAAAAAAATCTTTGAAGAGGGTCTTATTATTTTACTCAACAGAAAAGAGTAAATATTATATGTAAGTGGAAATAGTTGGCAAACTTCATAAAAAAAAAAAAAAGATAAAAACCCCCAGTATTTTTCTTTTGACTTTATAGTCCTAAGAAATTATGAAAAAAACTTTCTGGAGCCTGTTTGTTGTTTAAAGTGAAAATATAAGCTTTCTTTCAAAGCATAGTTTTTGAAGGAGAGCTTTCAATGGGCTCAGCCTGACAGAGCAGCAAACCAAATATAAACACAAATTTCACTGCATTTGAGCTGCTCTTGCTGGGCACTGCTGGGGGACAGGGCCTTTCCTCAAGCGACCAGCCTTCCAAGCTTTCCCTAAACTTCACTTTTCCTCTGATGAACTTACTTGTTTTGGCTGTAAGAGTATTGCTGCCATGAGAATGAGACAATTTTCCCACAATTACTGTTCTCTATGATAAGGGAGTTGCTGTGCTTTGGCTCCTGCTCACCGTGGTGCTGTCCTGGCTCACTGCTGAGGTCTTTGTTAGGAAACAGCACAAGAAAATGGCAAGGGGCTTTTCTTACAGAGCCAGAGAGATCTGAACATATTGGTGACAACATCAACTTATGGAATGTCATTTATGTGAGCTTTAGATCAGTGATATTTTAATGTTATTCTTCAAATCACCTTTTCTCAAGCACTAAAAATGTTAAAGAACAAATATACAACTCCCCTCCCAAACATTTCCCTGTTATAAAAGTATTTATTCTGTAATGCAGAGCAACTGACAAGTAGATTAAGTTAATTTACTGTACAGAATAAATACCTGCACAGAAAAGGACTTTTATCTAGACAGTCTGCACAGATCTTTGATGACAATGTAAATTACTAGTGTGTAATACAAAATATAGAATGTCACAAAAATATTTCTGGCTAAGGAAGGATCCATTTCTAAATGTTCCTTTCAATTTTAGCTCTTAAATGAGAAAGCTTCACTTCCTCAGGTGCTAATTAGATGCTCCATTTGGCCTTGATTATCACTAAATAGTTTAGCCACTTATTTAGCCTGAAAAATGTATGTCTCTTCAAATGCACTGTAGAAACCAAATATGCCCACAAACACCAGTAAAAACAACAACAAAAGAAGCAAATAGGAACATGTGAATGAAGTATTGCTTTCTCATGCTGAGACCTGGCGTACTGCAAAGAAGTTGCTAATTAGCAAATGCATTGGTATGCGTGTTATTGCAGCTGATTTATATGGCAATGGCAGTATAAATCTCAGGACAAAATTCACATGTCAGCTTTGGTCTTTTGAAGGCCTTTTGCAAATCTCTTTATGCACTTTTTGTACAGCTTTGCATGAATGTAGACAAACCTTATAAACTTTATGATTCTAGGTTTCAGTATAGATAACTTTTTAGTTGTCTTTAAAAGTTTAAGTTACTGCATACCTTGGCAAGGTGCATTTGTGTGAGACAGCCTAGAAATTCTCATATACAACAATATATCATCAGATAGAGATCTGTCAAAACAAAACCTTCTTTAAAACATAACTTCACAGCTGCTTTCATACAGAAACATCCCCCTTAACAAGTAGTGATCTTAACTGGTAAACAAAAGTTGTCTGATTTTCATTCCTGATGACATGTAATAGCTTTATGCTGAATCTCCAGGACAGAAGAAGCCCTTGTTGCCATCATACTCAGCATAAGCTGACAAAACATTGCTTGCATTGGAGAGCCTCATATCAAATATGAAAAAAAAACCCAATAATTCTATTTTTAAGGTTTTTTTCATTGCAGCTATGCACGGGGAAGGGGAAGAGCTGTTCTGCCAGGCAGTGTAGCTCCATTATTTTATCTCCAGTTAAGAACGGTGAAGTCTCCCTTTCAAAAGAGGTACCATTGCCTTCCCACAAATTCTGAAATATGTTCTAAATAAAAACAAACCTATTATGTCCCACCCAGCAGAATTCTTGCACTGAATAGACAGCAAAGCGGAGGAAAGCAGCTGTTGGGAAGGTGTGCTGTGTTGACAGACAATGCATTTTGAGCAATGTAATTTACTCCTGTTCAGCTTTACTGACCTTTTGAAAGATTAAAATAAAAATATTATTCTCTGTGGTCTGAGTGATTTCAGCTGTTTCAGCTGCTGTACCTAACCACACAAAGGGCTCATATGAAAGAAGCCCCAAGGGGATACAGGGTTGAAGAAATTTCTAATAGTTTCAGATCTGATTGTTATAACCCTGAGTTTAACATTATGTGAGGGTGCAGAAGCAAGAGAGTTGTTTATTTTGTCCAAGTGGCAAATTTTTATTGTGGTTTTGTGAACACAAAAAATAAGTTTCTTGGTTTCAAAGCCTTGTCCTGAGAAATGAAACCTGTGAATCAAAACTGGGAAAAGGATGTTGTTTTTGCCCAAGATTTAAAGGGATTTTCCTGCAGGATCAGTACTGCAAGTGTGATGTGGAGGGAAGCAATTTTTCCATGCTGTGAGCTGTCCCATGGGATATGGTGTCCCCTGCTCCCACAGCTGGGGCTGCACAGCTGGAATGGGGATGGAAGGCATCCAGAGGTGGGCAGGCATCCTGTTTGCCTTGGAGAAAGGATGGAAGGAAACTTTGGTTACCTGGATTGATTTTTGTCAGTTTGCTTCTTTGTTTTAGCCACATTCTTTGGAGGTTTTTCAGCTCTCCCTGGGATGATGTGCTGACCAGGCAGCACATGGCACTGATAAATATGTTTTTGGCCTTCAATGGCAAATGCAGCTGGCTTTTCACATAGATGTCTGTAGGAACAGACACTTTAATAGCCAAGGAACATAGTAACATGTCTCATAATAATCATAGCATTTGATATTAATAATAATAATATCTGATCCATGATGCCCTACCATGAAAAGCTGCTTTGGAAAGGCCCAGCCCTGTCCTTCCCCACCCTAGCAGAGCACTGCCACACCTCTGCCACATCCCCCTGCTGTCTGTGCATTCACATGGCCCAGGGGAGCATGAAAAATAATCAGCCACAATAAACTCTGTGTCCCAGTCCAATTTATCAGGCTGTTGTACAAACAGTTTTTAGAGATCCTGGGCTACGAAGGATAAAGTTCGAATTCCCAGAAAATTACACAGACAAATTGAGAATCTACATGAGCTGCTAATCATGTGACAAATCAGAAAATGAGAAAATATTAACAACTGCCCTAGTATTTTTCATTTTTAATATAGATATCTTAATATTATTTTAATGTGCTTTTCTTTGAAGATCAAAGTTTGTTAGCATTCTTCCCTGACAAAATCATGCCATCATTTAACTAGGACTAACAGGAGCTTTGCTGCTTACCATTGTGAACAAGATGGTTTTTGAGTTAAATCCTCAGTGCTGAAAAAGGGCGAAGGAGATGAAATGAAGAAATTGCTGTGCTAAAGCAGAACAGAAATCAATCTAATTTAATATCTTTCTCTGCCACTGGCCAGTGCTGGTAACTTTAGGAGAAGATATGAGAAACACTGTGGTAATTGCTTTCACAGGAAATATTTCTTTCTGCCACTTCTCTTATAGTTGTGGCTACCATATCTTGTGACACAATGCATTAAATCCTTTCCAAAACTTTACTTTTTTAATCTTTTTATAGCATCTCTAGAAGTTCTTTTCATTGAAACCTTTCATGTGTTTCCTTTTAAAGAATTGGGCTGATTTTTTTCTTCTCTCAATGATACTCATTCCATAAGATCTCGTAGGCTTATTATTCTTTGAATGGTGACATATTTACCTTCATGGGTTTTTAAAATTACTGTCTTCCAGCTTCACAGAACAGATGACAAGAGAAGCAGAGAGAAGTTCCCATTATAACTTCTCTATTGCTTAATGTTCCATATAAATTATCGTGTCATAGTTGTGTGGTGATGTACTTAAAAGGATTATATTTTCCGGAATCTGAGATTTCTTTTAAAAAAAAATGTCTCAAAGAACTGGAAAATGTGTGTGAGGAGAAGGAAATCAGTATTTTGTGTAAAGGGGTCCACTAGAAGAACCTTGCCTTACTGAGCATCTGCCACAGTGTCAGTTTGGGCTTAGGCACCATTTTAGGTATGTCTTAAGTTGAGCAGGATGAAGTTTAAGATAAACTGAACATTCTTTTCTCTGAAAAACAAATTTCCTTTGAAAGCTCTGTGTGAATTGTAATGTGTGTTTCAAGAAAAACAGCTTCCTCACGTGGATTTTAGCATCTTGTAACTGGGATTTGCTGGGGATGGTTGTGCTTTGTAGTTTGAGGTGTGCCCAGACAAGAGTGGCAGTGATGCCCAACAAAGCAGGCATTTGATGTGCCTGTGCAAACACAGCCAGGTGCTGAGGTGGCTGTGATGCCCTGGGTCACCTGGAGAAGGGTTAGCCAAGAAATCTGGGAGCACATCAGCTGTCAGGCGGCTGTTACACCACTGAACTCTGGAATTTTTGTCTCAAGGAATCCAAGCCAGTTTCTCAGTCAACTGAGGATCTATTTTTTATGTTCTTTTCTTGCAACATTACAATAGAACAGTAAATATAGAAAATTGGCAAAATATGCTGTATTTTTCTTATTTCAGAGGCAGTGGTGATAGCTGGGTGCCTGAAGAGCTCAATGCTGCATTTTGCCTGCATGCTTTAGTTGCTCTCTAACACTTCATTTTCAAACTGAAGGACCAGATTTGTTCTCACAGCCAGGACATGAAGACAAACTATCAACTCATCCTGCTGTATATAGTTGTGAAAACATAAATTAACCTCAGGCACAGTTATTTGACTGCATTTTATGACCCTTTTTTAAAACATTAATGAATGTTTAAAGTCCTCTTCCCATGTGGCTAACACTCTGTTAGTTCAGTGCTAGATAAGACGCCAGAGTTTTGCTTTATCACTTGGAAAAACATTGAGGCAGAATCCCAGCTGATTCTCAGGAGATGACAGCCTTCTACATTCATGCCAAGAAGATTAAGACTAGCGTGTTTGTGATGGCTAAATATAGAGTTTTGGACAGGCTTTTCCAAAGGAAAGGTGCATGATGAAATATTTGCTGGAGAGCTCTATAAATGCACAAACAATTGTGGTTTTGTCTAGGTGAAAAGACAATGACTTCACAACTCAAACATGTGGAGCAGTTGTTGGTGTATGATTAAGAAGCTTGCAGGCTGCAGTTGCATGCATTTATCTATTTGGTTTGAAGGTAAAAAGGTTTGACTTTTTTCTTACTATTATTGTGGTGTGTAAGAAATAGAAGTGTAGGAAAGGAGCCTTTATATTTCTCGGTATATTTCCTTCACTACAATGTCTATCATTCTTTGCAATTTAAATGCTACATTGCAAACAGTGGGGGAAAGCATCACAGTTCTGTTTAACACAGGAATGCTGTTTTGAGGGTTTTATTTATACAACTATTTAGAATAGCAAGTTTAAAAAAAGACATTAAAAAGTCAGCATAGGCTGATTCCCACACAGTGATGTCAAACACATTTTTTCCTCTGTGATGGACAGTATTCTGCAAGTCAGATTATAACTACAGTCAAATTCCATGTGTTTTGTTGTTTAAGTGTATATGAGGTGCCATGCAGCATCATGTATAGGAAAACTATAAGAGATGTGGGTTAGAAAAGTGTTCATGAGCAAAGCACAAACCATCTGATCCTCTTGGTCTGCCTTCCCTTGTAAGGAAGGAAGGCAAAAGTCCAGCTGCTGGTGAGATTGTCCTACTGATGCTCCAGGCCCTGGGGTTGATGTGTTCAGGTTCAAGCTCAGTACATTACGTGTGTTTTCCTTTGCTAATTTTCCAAAGCTGCTGTACAGAGAGTTTTAGATAGTGTGCAGAATAACAGGCAAATTTTAAGTGATTCGTGCTAAAAGATTTGTGTGGTGGGTGTGTGGGATGAAAGCAGAGGTTTGCTCTTTGTAACGGGGTCCTTTATTTAAATTCTTCCATCGCAGTGCTGCAGTGCTGTGTGGAGGCACCCGGGCAGCAGCGTGTTTGCCAGCTTGGCTGTGGCAGCACCTGGGTCCCTCCTCAGCAGGCAGCACACAGGGATGGGGCAGATCCTGACCCTTGAGACCTCTTCTTTGCAGTGGGCAACAGAGAGAAGGTGTTTTTTACAACAGTTCTGAGAGAAGCTATGCTAACAGCTGTTTTGGAGACTAATGATGGCAGGTCCAGTTTGACAACGTTTGTACTGTAGTGGGTTCATGTGCGCCTCTGTTCTTCCAAAAGGTGTTGAAAATGAGGGGCTGGATGCAGATGATTATGTGAACATGAGGATTGCTCTTTACCATTTAGTGAGAGAAGTTCAGCAGGACCCTGTGGATGTTACTGCAGAGCTTGCTGGGTGACCTGTAGGCTTGGCTGAATCACATTCTCAAAGCTGAGAGCAATGGAGACAGGAAACACTTTGTCTTGTGGCATAAATCTGAGTGCAGGATTTGAAATGAGTTTTGGTACCTTCTCTCCCCTGACACTGTTTTCTAGAGACGCTGAAAGAGAGATAAGCTTTATCTGTATACTGCAGATATGAATCTAGGTGGGAAATAAAAATTATGAAATAAGCTACAGGCAACCTATTCTTGCTGTCACGACGGTTTCTTTTCCTTTTCATGTTTTGCCTTCTACTTCATGATCTCTTTTATCCTCATATTTTCTACTTTTAATCACATATTCAACTCCTCAGCCAATACTGGAATCAATGGTTTGTGGTGATGCTGGCCAAGGTTTGACTCAAGATGCTCTGCAGCCATAGATCACATACAGGTGACACGTTGGCTCTCTCTGGATTTTCATTGGTGGAATGGACTTTTGTTTTAGGAGTTTTATCTCCTTCCTATTTTCTGTGCCCACCCTCTGTCAAAGTCCTGGTTGTCAGGACAGATGCCAGACTCATTTCTGCAGTACCATGACACCACAGGCCTTGCTCTTCATGGCACTGCATTAGCAGGCTGCTGTTCTGCTCTGTGGGAGACACAACTTCTCACTATAAAATTATCTTCACACCTACATTCTATTTTTGCCACGTTTCATGGGTGGGGGTGGTGAACGTTTTGTCTTCCTTTGGGTTTTCTTTATGGATATTTGAAAGAAACCTGAAAAGTGATTTTTCTAGGGGTAAAACTTGAAAGCATATCTGCTATCAGAAGAGCAGCTTGTGTAGTTGTAGACTTATGCAAGTTGTGCCAGGAGTTGCTTTGACATGGCTGGCAATGGTTTCATTCTGAAAGGATGTGCCTCAATGAAGGATCAAAATCTCCACGGAGGGAGCAGAGAAATCCCCAAATCTTGTGGGTATCTTTTGCTGTGGATACCGGGGTCTGATTATACGAACACTGCAATTTGAAAATGGCTCATAGTTACTACTACATGTAGATACCTTTGTGTGTGAGAAGCTGGGTCACAGTAAAAGAGAACTTTTATAAAAGAAGAGGTGCACATCTGCCTCTATGTTTCCAATTCAAACTTGGGATCTGGCTTTTAACCTCAGTGTCTTTTAGTCTCATTTCTATATTTTGCTGTTCTTGCAGGATTTAAGCTAGAACATAGCCAGGGAAGGCTCGTTACAGCCAAGTGAATGAGCCTTTCACTTGAGGAATTAACCACAGGATAGGAGTCAAGTGCCACTGAACTTGCTTGCCAGCTGTTAAGGGCCAAGTACAAATACAAAATATATATGCCATGGATGTGGAAATAGGGAAAAAAAAGGATTTATGATTTGCATGTCTGACCAAAGTAATATGATACGACATAACCTATAGTTAGTTCTTATAACTTATAGCTATTGCCATGGCAGGCACAAAATGTAAAACACAGGGTTGTCAGCCAATTAGCTGTGAGTGAATAGAAATCCACTGAAGTGTCAGAGGCAAAAACCCCCACTAAAATGTTTTAAATAAGAGTATGATATATTTATACATGCTTCCCATCATGTGATCTGTGCCTCTCCAGTGTGTATTTCAGCCTCTGCTATGTGAATGCTGGTTTTCCTGTGACATCACTTGATTTCTCCTTCCCATTTTCTGTTATCTGATGGAACCCATTAATCCTGAACCCTCCAAACTGTGCTGTTTTATCCTCACTGCTCCCAGAATTCTTGCTTCTGTCTAAATGATGAGAGGCATAAATTTCCTCCTGTGAACTTCTATGTGTTAAATCCTTGAAGAGGGATTATAACACAATGGGATAATACTTTTTTCCCCCCTTTTCATAGCTATGAATGATGACTTTCAATCTAAAATAAACAGGTGGGGACATCTGAAGTATGTTTTCATAGGCCCTTTTAACCATTACTTGTATGTGTTTAATGCCCTGGTCTGGCTGTTTTGAAAGCAACGCAAGCTGTTGCATTTGACAGTGGGAATTTTTGAAGTGGGTGAAGTAGTAAGCAGACCAATTCCTCTGTCTCAAAGAGGGAATCACCATTAGGACTTCTTAGACAATTTCAATATTATTAAGAATGTGCTATTAAAGAATGGTTTCAGCTTATAAATGTAAGTGAAGTGTTAGTGGTATATTAAGGCAGATAATAAAACACAGAGAGTTCAGGAGCCCTCTGCCCCTTGGCAAGCTGGAACTAAACCTTGCCCCCAGGGTCCCTGCTGATGGTGCAGCCTGCTGCTGTTGAAGACATTCCACCATGGATTGGTGACAGGATGAAGCAAATCTTCAGCAACAGCCGTTCTGGGACATGAGGTCCCCTCCCTCCACCCTAAGTGTAGCTATGAGAAAACAGGACTGAACAGAAAGTTCAAATTTCTGTTGACATCTGTAAAATTTGCTGGTGTTGTGAACCCTCTGCGTCTTCTGTTGTTAAAATGCCACATTGTCTACAACTAGAGAAAGAAAAATAATCTTGTACATCTCCAAAATCTAATTTCCAGTAAATGCCATTAGCTGTAGATTTCCCCTGACACTTCTTTCTGTTGTAGCCAAGGGGAAGAAGAAATTTTTTTGATCCTTTGGGTTTGTCACCAGGGATGTTGGTAAATGAATGGGATCTCTTCAAGAAATGCTGTGGTCAGGAATTATGTTCACATGCAGCAGACAGGAAAGAAAACAAAAGCAGTGGCAGGTCATTATTACCAATACTCTTGTTCTTTCCCAGCATACCCCCCAGGAAGTGATGGCAATAATGAGACTTGTTTAAAGATAATAACTCACCATGATGACAAGAAAACCCCTAAGCCTCATTTAACATCTGACTTTATTGGCCTGCTACCTTCACCATTTACTATAGAGCAAAAAACTTGGAAGACAGCCCAAAAAGCAAAGTCACGGTTGCACTTCCAAAGCAGCAGAAACATGAGCTGAGTGCTTTGATATTCACCAGCCAGTGAAACACAACTAAAGAAAATTGGTCATTAGAAGGCCAGTGCTGCTGCACACCAAAATGTCCCGTGGAGGCTCTTTGGAGTGAGGAGCAGAAGGAAAAGTAAAGTTTTGAGAAAGCCCTTCTGCCCACAAACTGCTTTTCCTGAGTGGAGAGCACTCCCTGGTGTGGCTGCACCGCTGTTCTGGTTGAAATCACACGGGAGGGCACCAACCAGAGGCATCCAGATTTCCTCTGGCATTGCTCTTGTACCTACACAGCAGTGAAAAATCCCTGTGGAGATACCTCAGCTGGCTCTGGGAAGAGAGCAGGACTTTTCAGAGCGCCATGTTCTCAGTCAGAGCAGCAGTGCAGCCGTTTCCAGCCTGCTCTGGGTAGTTCATCGCTCTTGGGCTCCTGTGCTTTTATTCTGGCTCCTGTGCTTTTATTTGTGGCTGGTGTACGTGCTGTGGTCTGAAGACCGTTCCACCTTCTCAGGGCTTCAGGGATTTTGGTGAGAAGGTGGGGCTCTTTGTGCTGCTGGCATGGGATGTGTAGAACAGCCTTGCCTTCCCAGGAAGCCAAAGCATTGAGTGCAATGTTATGGCCTTGTAGGTTTTACAACGCATAAAATAGGCACAAGACAGAAACCTGCTAAGTGCTGGCTGCCATGAAAGAATGATTCAGTTTAGGCAACAATTTACTTTTTGCTGATTTGTGGAGAGGTTATTTTTAATGTTTTCCTTGTGGAAGAGGTCAATCCCTGGTAACTTTTCCTGATGATTTTACTCAGCCCTAAACACTCTGCAGGGAATCTCACAAAAGAGTTTGCCACTGCAGCAGGATGTTCGTGCATGTTATCAGCAAGAACTGATAAATCTGTGCTCAGGGAGAGCATCTTGTGTATAGGGAAATGTCTTGCTATTTTTCAAGTGTTTCTATAAGGAGGGATCAATGGTTTGCTTAAATACTGCAGAAAAAAAAACCTGTTAAACTGTGGTGCTCTTTTTGTGAGCAAGTTTTTGTGTTCTTCTTTCTTTTTGTGTTCTTCTTTCCATCCTCAGAAAACCCCAGTGCCACAGGGTTTATGTGCAGCAGGGAGATGGGATTCCACCCTGCAAAAGCTGCTGTAAATAGGAATTATGTGAGTGAATTATGCAGGAGGTAAAACTGAGGAAATAGAACAAAGTAGTAATTGTCCTTTGGAAGGGTTTTATTATCTTTAGACAGCAAAAATATTTGTTTCTAGAGTTTATGGCTCAAGCTGAGCCAAATCCCTTTTGCGCCATTTGACCAAAGTGGAAGAAAAGAGAAAATGAGACCTAGTATAGCCTCTAAAGGCTTTTGTTTTGCATGTAGTTGTGAAAGAATATATAAGTCACTAACAATACTTAAGAAAATACAACATGTGAATTAATTTCCCTAAAAATAAACTGGATGTATTGACATATTTATTCCCAAATCATTTAGTTAAGCATTACTGCTTCATCAAAAAAATTAAGTCCTCTATACTACATAAAGAGTAAAAACCTCACGTATAGAACAACTGAAAGTAAAACTCCATCCTAGTCCACCATAATGACCAATGCATATGTGTGCCCAGAAAGTGATAGATTAAACTCTACTAAAATTTGCAGTTTCTTCTGATGAAGTTTGAACTTATCCAGATCTTATTAATCACTTCCACATACTCCTCTAGGCCATAAATTACTGCTTCACATGAAGACGTGACTGCAAAATTCATGTAGACATTCTAACACTCCCAAGATGAATGCAGAAGCAGCGATGTCATAAAATATATTCATTACTTATATTTGTTGGTGGTTATTACTGGGAAGTGGTAATCTAATGTTTACTAGTTTTTTTGCAACTCCACATATAACTTGAGGCAAAAGTCCGACTTTTTTTTTTTTTCATTGGGGATGGGAATTTTTAGCAAGAAAATATTCACAGACCTGCATGTGTGTATTTTAAATTTATTCTATTGAGAAAGTGGCATGCATTGGAAATTAGAATTATTTTGCAGCTAGGTGAAGGAAAAATTACTTTCTCAAGCTCAGAGAGCCTGAGTGAAGAACTTGTTCATGACTTTTGGTCTGTATTGTCTGGTCATGGGTAAAGACAGACTTGAGGAGGGGAGAGATAGAGCTCAGGTATCTTCAATTTAAAAAAATTTGACTGCTTCCTCTGGTGACTAAATATCAGCACAAAAAATCAAGGGGAGGTGAGAAATAATAGAAGCTTATTAAATTATTTCCTGTTGTTGTGTAAATCTGTGATGGTGTTGTGTGTAAGCTGTTCATGGTACAGCAGATTCTGAGCTCACACAGCACGTGTGCAGCATCTCACACAGAGACTGAAGACCTGAAATTAAATTTTAACCTGTCTCTTTATTTTTTTTGCATCTGAAATACTTCAGAGCCCAGTCTTCATCAGCACAGCAGCCACAGCTGCACTCAGACAAGCAGTGCTTTCCTGGCTGCTTGCAGGTGCTGCTCTGGCAGAAGCACTGGCATTGCACAGCCCCTGGGTGAGAGGTGCTGTGCCCCAGCTCCCACGGTCTGGGGAGGACAAGCAGGGAGAGGCTGGCTGAGAATGGCCAGAATATTCCCAAAAGGACTTTGGACCTCACATTTTTTTTGCAGAAAGATGAAGAATCGTGCTCACAGTTAGGGCAGTTGTGAGAATTTCTCATGTCATCTAATTACATTTCTTAGGGACCTCAGATAGGTAATTCCTTCAGGCCAAGACAGTGGTCTAAGACCTTTGTGGTCTCATCAAATTATTTTTACTAATATTTTAAAACCTTACTGAATGTAGGTCTCCAGTAGCAAACACAGACTTACCAACTAAACCTTTTGCTCCTCTTTATTCTAGCTATCTTCAATAGAGGAGGAGGTGCACCAAGTTGACTAGTGGGATGGAGCACTTCTCCTCTGAGGAAAGGCTGAGAGAACTGGGACTGTTCAGCCTGGAAAAGAGAAGGCTCCAGGGTGACCTGATTGGGTATCTGAAGGGAGCCTACAAGAAATGTGGAGAGAGATTATTGACAAGTCTGTAATCACAGGACAGGGGGAATGGCTTCTGACTGACAGAGTGTAGGTGTACATTAGATATTAGGAAAATATCCTTTACTCTGAGAGTGGTGGGACACTGGAAGAGGCTGTCCAGAGATGTGGACTCCCCATCCCTGAGAGTGTTCAAGAATCATTTCTTTGGCTGAATTTGTGTTAAACCTTTTCATGGAGGAACAAATTCTTTACAGGCAGGACTGTTCTAATTTCAGTGTTCCTGAGTGCATCACACTTGAATCAGAGCCCTCTTCTCATCCAAAATGAGGTAGGGAATAGGTACAGACAGGCTTTTATTTATCTGAGAGCTGAAGTGCCATAGCTGAGGATTTGAGTGAGAAGCCAGTGGAAAAGGTGTTTTGTGTCTCTGGCAACACTTCTTGAAATCCTTTCCAAAACTCCTTGAAGTAATGACTTCACCTTACTCTGCTTTGTTCCAATGTCATTTAGCACTTAGTTTTTTCACAAGCCATTGGTTCTCTAGCCCACTGCTGTAGACATGAAACTGCCACTTTTGTCATAGGAGTCCAACAGTTTTTGCATTCAGAAACTGTTTTAACACAAGTAGTTCTCCCTGAATACAGTGGCAAAGGAAGAACTTTGTTTGCCGTGGCTCAGAGCAAACTGAGAAATTAATACTGGGGAAAAAAGGGAACTGGTTTAGGGCTTTCATGGAAATGAAAAAGAGGTGTGGGAAGATGTCAGCAGAACAGAAATGGCATCACTTACTGCTTAATGTAGGTCTGTCTTAACAAAATAATCTGATTTTTATCAAGTTGACCTATCTCCTTGAGAACAATCCACACTCTAAGTTAAGGTTGTCATGGGTAAGAATATCTGTGAAAGATCCAAGGCAGAACTTGTGATTCATATCCTTATGTCAAAGCAAACAGCAGCTTTTAGCTCAGCATACAAAGTTATTTCCTCTGGATTTCAGACCCTGTTGGTTGAGTCTGAGAGCACAGAATCCCTGGGGTGTGCAGGGGACACCAGACCACATCCAGCCCCTCCTTGGGGACAGGGACAGCCCTAACAGGGAGCAAACCCAGCCTTGCTCTCTACTCACACCAGATCTGTGCTTTCTGGCCCAACCATTTTGGTAGCCTCTATAGTTTCAGAACAAATTAAAGTCCAACACAGACATTTCTCTGTTGATTTCCTACAGATACTTTGAATAATCTAAGTTTCACCTATGTTTTAAACTTCTATTCAACATTTAGGAGTGCACTTCTGTCACTGAACTTCTGATTCTTTAAAATTAAATTACCTATTCTTGGTGAACCAAATTAAAAAAAAAAAAAAAAAAAAAAAAACCAAAACATTTTAAAGCAGAATAATCTTTTGTTGCCTTGGTTTTCCTGGTTAAACACTGTTAGGATGGATGTCTTTCCTTGTGGGAATTATTTCCTTGATGGACTGACCTTCAGTTATTTCTAAAAGCTACAAAGGGATTTTTTTAGTGTTTGTGTGTTTCAGAGTTTGTAAACGATTATTTCAAACACAACCAGAGCCCTGCCCCTAAACTTATCAAAGCTTTTCCTCACATAAACAAATCTGAAAATGTATATTATGTTATAGTTCAGGCACTTAGCACAACCTGAGTGACAGTTAACTATTAGGCCATTTTCCTTTCAGGAGGATGGATGTAACAAGTGGTTGCTAATTGCTATTGATAGTAAATCTACTAATAATCCCTGAGGCTCTCCAGTTTTATCAGTGAGGACACTGTGTTAGAGTGAGGACAAAAGGCAGGTAGCACTCAGAACCCTTCGGTAGCACTGGAACTGTACATGGCAGGATAAATCTAGAATTTTTACTAATTAAAAACTGTGGCTTAACCTCCCTCCGGCAGTGCCTAGCTTGGGATCTCTGAACTGCAATTATCCTCCCTCTTTGTGGAAACTTTCAGGTAGAAAGCTCTCTTCTATATTTCTATTAATATAAAAAATATGTATAGCTAGAGCTTTCTACCTCACTCTTAAAAACTTTAATACCTGGTAGGCATCAATGGCTACAGCAGGGATGAGGATTTTATATATTGAACCTGAACATGGGGCTTGCACAGAAAGGCAGGAGGGGAAAAGAGAAACAGGAGTTCCAGAGTTTACACAGATCCAGGAGTAGCAGCTTATGAGCTAGAGGTAAGAAACCCCACAGTTATAATGGTAAATATTAAAACACTAAACATGACTTATGGAAGAAAACAAGATTTTTCTTGCTCTAGGGTATGAGTTATGACTACTGGATGTTCTGAGAAAAAAAAGGCAAGAGGACCATATTCTGGAAAAATAAATTTTTTTCCTTTTTGCCCAAAGCTGATTCAGTGAGACCATTGCTGCCTCTCCCAAGGAGTGGGCTTGCTGTGCTGTGCAGTTCCAAACCCAGCGCAGGTTTTCCTTGGCAACATGCTGCTGAACAGGGAGTGTAGCTAAAGGAATTAAAAGGAACACAAAATCTTTATTCCCATCAGGCCAAGAGCTTTTATAAACTCTAATTGTGTTTTGCGATATATCCAAGTAATTCTTGGCATGCTCCAGGTTCTGCACTAATGTACACAATGTACAAAGTAACATGGCTATGAATAGATAAGGACTTTTCTTCTTATTTCAAAAGTGCTATTTCAAAACCAGCCTGACGCAGTATCTTGTGAACTAAATCCAGATGTAATAATTTGGAGTCTTTTAGGAAGTAGTTTCCCAACTGAAGTGTGATTCTAGGTCCAAGTCACAGTAAGATGTGCTGTTTAAAGACAATTGTAGTTCTGCAAGTTGATGCTGTGATTTCTCCGGTGCTTCAGCCAGTGCTCACAGCCTGCTTTGGCCAAAGAACATCTAATTGTTGAGACAAACAGAAATCAATGGCAAGAGCAACCTCCACCTTCCAGAAATGGATTAATGTGCAATGAGGAAAAGCCTCCTTTCCCTGGAACTTGACTGACTCCAAGATCCATTTTCTGTGTCTGCCTTCTGTCCCACTGCCTGTGCAAAAACCAATAACCAGCTTTGACATTATCTCCACCACTTATGTGTCTCTAAAATTACATTCTGCTTCTGGGTGTTTTTTCCCAGACTTTATCAATTAGGTTGTTCTTTTAACCTTTCATTCCTCCTTCCCTTCTGTCCTCTCTGATTCCATTTGGTGTATCACAGTGTCTTTGCTGATCATTTCCTAATAAAATAGGTCTGTGATTTTTAAATTTATAGAGAGAGACTGCAGACCTTACTCAGAATATAGTACCTGCTAGGTGTCTGGGGATTATGTTTATACATTGAATGTGGAATGTTTGTTACTTTTTGTATTAATATGGGAAAGGATTGACCAGAAACCTTCATTTTTACTTCTATCAATTTTATCTCCCCCAGAAATCACCAGACAATTAAACCAAGAATTTAGGATAGCTGAAAAATTTCATTTACCTGAGGTAAAAACATCTTTTCTTCCTTAGATGAATATAGATAAGAAAATTTGTTATTCTGAAAGCAATGATCTCCATAGTGATAGGAAAGACACTTTGGAAAGACTATTTTATTTATTTCCAGATTAATTCATTTTTGCAAAAATGAGAGGGAAATTATTTACATAGAAAAAAGATTCTGAAAAGATCTTAAATGCAAAATTACCAGCTTAGAGTTATTGTAATTAGTGCTTCCCACACTATATTCATGCCATCCTGTCATGGCCACTTGACAAATGCTGCTGATTTGGAAGCCTGGATAAGAAATATTGCTTTAGACTTTTAAAGTAGGAGTTTAGAGTTGTATCATCCCACATTTCTCAGGAATCCATTTATAATCTAAATACAATATAAGACATGCAAAGCGCTGTTTTTACCATTTCTAAGAATGTTCTTTCCAAGTAATTAAATGCTCTATGGTGCAATAGGGATCAGCTACTTAATCACTGAAAGGTCAGAGAGGTCCAGAAACAATAGTTAATGATTCATTAATGTTGGAAAGGTAGGCAGAGATGGAAATGCTCATTCATCTTTTAAGAGTGGATGGATGAGTCTGCTGTAGGTACCCAGGCTCCTGTTGGTTGGTTTATTTGGTTGTTTATTTGTTTGTTTGGACTAAGCAGAATTCATGAGGGTTGGAGTTTAGTGTTGCTCTCCTCTTTCTTGTGGTCCCTCTTGCTGTGTCCCCCTCCCTCGTACAGCAGCAGCTTCAGGGTGTCCAATTTGTATTTACAGTTCATACATCAGAGAGGGACAACTGAGCTCCTGAGATTTTTTTTTTTTTTTTTACTCTGAGTGTTAAGGGCTGGCTGAGAAAATCTTCATTTGCCTACATGTGTTTTCTCCTCACATTCTCTTTGTGTGTGTTGCTGGGAATTAGGAAAGCAAAACGATATTCCTGTTATGAACAAAATGCACCATAAACTCTTATGTCCCTCTAAGCAAAGACCTCACCAGATTATGGTGAAAAGAGAGCAAAAGAAAAGACTTGGATCCCAACTGTGCTTTTGCACATTTAAGGCTGTGTATGGATAGCTCATGGAAGAAATGAGGGAATATTTCACTTATTTAAATATGTTTATATACCTTAATATATATGTTATACATAAAATAGCTGAATCTTTTTCTCATCAGAAAGACAGAAGGTAAATATTTGGAAATAGACTCTTGGGAGAGATAGGGTCCCAGAATGCCTTGAATTCAGAAGGTCTATATTCAGTTCTTGTTTTCTTTTTCTTACAAAGAGACTTACTTAAATGAACTGTCTTTTTAGCTAATTCATGACAAATTAGCTCTGAACGTTTTTTTGAAGTTTCTGAGTGAAATTTTATGGAATGATGATGGAATAAATGAGAAAGGAAAATGATTCCTTTGAAGGTGCTGGTAAACATGGCTTATGAAAGTGAATTATCTGTTATAAATTAATAGAAAGGAATTCCAAATTGGACTAAAGAAGTTTTGATTATCTTCTTAAAGTGTCTATTAGTAGAAATTGATTTGAGATACTAACTCAGCTCTTATTACCTTGCTTGCTGTAAAGTATATTTTTCTGGCCTTAATTGTGTCTTGCCATGTTTGATATTGACATAGCCAAGGCTGGACTTGGTCAATAATCACAGCTGATTATCATCACTAAAAATAACTTTGCATTGTTAATTAATTGAGTCTATTAACCACCCAGCAGTGTCCTGGTGGAAATTTATTAGAATGTCAAATGAAGTTATTAGATTAAATAAGAAAGGTTCTATAAATTAACATCATAATAATCAGTTTGCATTATCTTACTGAAAGATGACATAGACATATCAGACATATATGTATAATATGACATAGACATATATTATAGACATATAGACATATGTTAGACATATAATATACATATATTTCCGTATTCAATGTTGCAGCAGTTTAACTCCACTTTCTGTATCAACAAACAGGAATTACTACAGCAGCCATGTTTTGATTTTCTGCCTCTCAAAGAGCTCTTGGTCTAAATAAACCGTGTCAATAAGCTGAGGAAAAATGTAGTGGGAAAAAACCCAACTCACAACCCAAATTAAGTGCTGAAAGTTGTTCACAGGGACTGTGGGGTCTCCCTCCTTGGAGATACTCAAAACTCTCCAGACAAGGTCCGGAGAAAAGAGCTTTAGGTGAGAGCTTTGCGTGTCTCTCCTATAGCAAGGAGACTGGATGAGATGACCTCCAGAGGTCCCTTTTAATTTCAACCATTTTATGATTTGGTGAAATTGAAATATTCTTTATGTTGTGTGATAGTTCAGAAACTCTCTCTCACCAGGAAGGTTTACTCTACCTGTCTCAAATAATTCTGCTGCAAGACCTGGCACACCAATTAATATCTTCATGTAACAACCCACAGCAGCTCTTTTAGTTAAACAGATGACACTTTTAGGAGCTTTTTAGGGATAAAGGGAAGAACCAAACCCAAACAAAGAAAAAAAAGTTTTAAGAATTTTCCAGGGAAATCAAGGCTTTGTCATATGTTACACTTAGACGCATGACCTCCAATGCTATTTATCGATGTAGTGTTCAGTCTGGGATAAAGGTGTTTATGCTTTTATGTAGAGGCATTGAACCTTGAACTATGAGAATTAGAGCACAAGGACAATTTGCTTTGGTACTTTCATTTCCTATTTGAATTAATTCTTAGAGAACAAACTGTTCTTTATGATTTATACAGTCGGTTTGATCTGAGTTTCCTGAAAGAATTGATAATTCATAAACTGTTTTCCTTCTTATGTGGATTATGTTTAATCTTTGTAAGAGTTGTACTCACATTAGTCCATTCCTTTTCTGCTCAAAAGCAGACCTGTAAAACTTTAAATAGTTACCCCAGTTAGCACAATACTGACACTGCAATGAGAAGGATCTGAAAGACAACATTAATTTGCATTCATATTTTTATTTTAATTTTTTTGAGTTTGCTTTTCTCATCCATCTCTAGATATCCCAACTGCAGATATTCAATGTACCTCTTCAAGAACTCACTGCTCAGGTCACTGCTGTGTGATTTGTTATGTAGTCTCTTCATTAAACACGTTTTCCTTCCTCCCATGCTGTGTTGAGGGCTTGGGTGGGGTTCTTTGGTTTGTTTTTATTTCATTACTTGATATGACACTATCAATCACAGAATTGCAAAGCTGAAACAAACATGAAGTTGAACTCAAAGCCAAACTGTGCCAAGAGCTGACTTTCATACTCAAAGTGACAAGCCATCATATTCAAGTTACCACAGAGCACATCTGTAGTACTGATTGCGATCCACACTCTGCGCAGTCCTGTCCAGGAATAGATTCTGACACTGCCCACACTATTTCAGGCATGTTGGCAGATGATGATAGGATTTATATGTCCAAACAGAACTTCCTTTTTTGTTTTTTAATTCCAGCATTTCAGCCAACACTCGGATCAGGCTTCGTTTTAAACTTGTTTGTATTAGGTGGACGCATTATTGCATTATTGCTTCCCTTTCCTGAATATAATTATTTGCCATAAATGAATCTTGTCTTGAAAGACAAAACGATTTGGGTAATATAGCTTGGGGAGAGTGCCTACTTAGGTTTTCCGTGTGCCATTACTAAAGATGTGATATTCATTTAAAAAGGGGGAAAAAAATGCCTTCATACCCTGAGGAAGCTCAAGAATCAGATTAAGGGATAATGGATCATTATCAGGACTATATAAACATCTTTTGTATTGATTAATCCATGTTACAACTCTTTGAAAGAGCTAATAATTTTAGTGCCAAATAAAGAAGAGATTGCAGGTTCCAGTGAGGAAATGGCTGTAATTGCCATTTGGGTGGTGGATAAGGGATGGTGATTGGACACCATCCATCACTGAGATCCAGCAGTGGAGCTGCTGACCACAGAGGCCATCATTAAACAGACAAACACTGAATTGCACAGCACGTGCTGCTCTCTGGTACCCACTCAATGTGCTAAAATAACAATAAGGAAAGGGATTGCTATTCAGTGTGCGTTTCAGCATGAAGCTGCCAATTTCTGGGGATTCTCCTTGTCTCTGGACCATCTCTCGTCACAACACACATAAACTAAGCAGGGATATTATTTCAGAATATTCTAATTATGGTGTGACCTGGCATCCAATCACATAGAAAATGCAGTACTTGATAATGCAAGGCTTTTTTCCAAAATAAAAATGTAGAGAAATAAAGGCTAAAATTTTCTCTCACTGGCACATGTTCTACAATCACTTCTGGGGCAATTTAAAACTTTATTTCTGTAAAACTCATTTTCTTTTGAAAGACAGATTTTGCTTGGCATATTTGTAGGTCCCTGTCTTCATCAGACACAAAATGTTACTGGTGTCCCGAAGAAGAAGAAGAAGAAGGGAGCTTTCTTATTTAGAAATAATTAGAATTATTACTCCATGTTTGAGACCTATGTAACACCTTCCACTATAACTGGGAGTTAATAACAAAAAACCTCTATTTTATCTGCAACTAAGAAAAGGGAATCAGAATCTGGAAAAAAGTTAATTTTGAATAAAGTTCCACATTGATAGCTCAAATCCTTTGAATTCATTAGTCTTCTTTCAAAAGAGTAAAATAAAAAAGTATGTATCTGCAATAGCTTTTAATTTTTAACATTTAAGTTTTACTAGTACTAATAGAATTGTCCCATTTTTTTCATTCAAACACATATGTGAAATGCAGTTTGAAAGGTGTTTTGTGTTAAGCCATGAGTCATCCATTTGAAACTGAATTCCTTATGGTAAATGGTGGCATTAGTGCAATTATTGGCAATTCACAGTTATTCACAGCTAAAAGCATTCTCAAGTGGATCTAGCCAGTTCAGAGGTGATGGCTTCTTAAGGCAGCAAAAGGCCACTTGCTTCATCTTTATCTTTTTTTGTAGTCTTGCTCACTGCTTTCTAGAGAACATTTTAAATGCCCCATAACTTTGAATTAAATTATTTTAAAATTGTTTTTCACAAGCTTCCATAAGGGTTCCATTCCAGGTTAGCAATAATGAGGACTCACAATGAGCAGTTACCTGTAAAACACTTCCAGCTGGGCCCTGCCTCTCTGTAGCTGATCTTGACTGAAATTTTTTTGCCAGTATTAGCTGTCCTATATCAGCCTACAGCATTCTTTATAATATTTATATCAATGCAGGATTACAGTGATAAGATTTTTAAAGATTGTTCCACAGCTTCCAGAACAACTCATTGAAGTAAAAGCAATTATGTGTATGAAGTATTTATTTATGAAGTAAAAGCATCTAGATAATGTTGATCAGAATAACTCTAAATAAGATGTGCTTGTACAATGGCTTATAACAAAATGACCAACATAGAAGTGGTTAAAATTTCTATTCCATTAAAAAATACATCAACTTACTCTTCTTTTTTCACAACTTTTCCTTAACCTCCTTTGCAATTGAGCAATTAGATATTTTGAGAGAATCAGAAAACAAGATTGGAGTTTAAACCTGAAAAATAACCTTTTACAATCCATACAGTACTTTCTAATATAAAGCTTATTTTACATTGTGCCTGTGTTAGATTGCAAATTGCAAATGTTTTGGGGGTTTTTATTCCCAGAGAGGCTTGTAAAAAGTATGTTTTCAAAAATATCACCACAATGTAAAGCTTTACAATCCACTATTGACTTATGGTATTAAAATAAAAGTAGAGCTAAGTTTTCAGTCACAAAACAGGTACAGATGCAAGTTAGTATATTGATAATGTCCCTTAGAGGGAATTTTTCATTCTACGTTCTTTTCAGATCTACTTTTCCAGGCTTTGCTGCTGTAGGCTTTCTAGGACTCTTCCTTCCACCAGATTATTGCCTGAGTGAGACCACTCTGGCATTTTTCCCCCCAGCATTCTCTCAGAATTTCTTTTACTTGGGTTTTTCTCATTCCTCCTAGATTCAGCTGATTTAAATACTTCATTGACCTCCTTTCTATCTTATACTCTCTGAGGACTGCTATTGAAAAGTTACCCTATCATTATAACCCCTGAATTATTGCTGTGTGCAGCTCTGTGTTCACTAGTTCTTTTAATATTTCATTAGAAGTAAAAACGTTGGTCACCTCTGTTACTCTGCTCTGAACTCAAACATTTCATTTATTTCTTTCTGAAATGTTAATCCCAGAACTTAGTGTTATTTTTAATGCACATTTCCACCAAACTAGATTATGAATTCATTAGTAAAACCACTTGAAATCACTTCAGTTGCAGAAGCACTGGGCTGAGCATTCACTGAAGGCAAAGCCAAATCCTTGCAGTCTGAAGTCTGTAACATCAAGCCAATGTCCATAATGTAAAAAAAAAGAAGGCTGAGGCATGCAAGGGAGGATTGACTTGAATACTTATGATTTGATATGTAGTTTTTGGTCTTTTAGCATTTAAAACTTTTGAGATGTATAAAATTCAGAGTGACAACTCAAACAGAAACAGCAGGAAAGTTTGAAGATGCAGACTTTTGGAGGGCAGTGGTCTGTTACATATTTTTCTTCCAGATAAATTATCACATAAAGTGAGTAGAATTTGTATTCCAACAGAAAAAACCCACAGGTGGAGAATTTTCTGTTATCACAAAAGCAAGTTGGGTTCTGACTTTAATGTTATTCTGACTTAAACGTGACAAATGCTTCATTTGAAAACTGTCAGCCGTGTACAGCATCTTCCAGCTGGAAATGAAAGGCGAGAAAGAAGCAACACCAGTCCTCTTTGTTACGCTATTCTAGCAAAAATGAAATGGCAGACAGTCATAAAAGTGGAAGAAAACACATTGGTGATGTTTGTACCCAGTCAAGAGCAGCTCTCCTTTCATCTGGATAATGAATCATTCACACATTCGCAGGCAAGTTTTCACTTTCTCTGACATGTAGGTTTTAATCAACAGATTGACATTGTCTACAGAAAATTGCCTGTGATTAGGGCAGTCCTCAGCTGGGGAGAAGTACAGCTGCAGAAATGTGTGGGTTTGCAGGGTTCCCTGCTAGTTTTGGTGAGGAGTAACCTTTCAGGCTCCTTCTCCCGCCATAATGCTGGCATATTTTACCTTCTTTATCTTGCTGCACAGGTCAGATAGCTACACTCAGTCTACAGATGGGATTGTTTATCATTTGCCTGGCAAGTCCTGCTAGTTTGCCAGTAGCCCATGGCCTTGATAAACTCTGGAGGGACACAGGATTTGCTCATTGTTTTCTTCTTGTACTCCATCAGCACTCATGAACATGACCCACTTGCAAACATCCTTCAGCTGCCACGTGGGCTTGACCTCGAGCTGACTTTGACACAATAATTGCTAGAAAAGAGGCAGACTTGACACAGTGATTTACTTAAGTGTATGCCCATTTTACTGTGTGCTGTATAAACCAGCACACTGCACTGTTTACAGCGCTTCACTAATATATTTGGAAAAGTAATTGGATAGTTGTAACTATGTAAAATTGCTTATATGAGTGTGACAATGTGGTGCACTGCTGCTAAGAAGGTTTTAATCAACTCAACATTGGGTTCATTTGGTTACTAATCTCAGATGTCTAGGCTTCATTTTTATATTATGGGCAGGAAGTTTCCATAAATATTGAAGACAGGCTAAGTAAAAGTAATTATTTAGGGCTTAGCAGGGAGTGTAAGCAATAGAATGTAAAGCCATGTGAGCTGAAGTAGAGATGATTATTTTTTTTATATATAAAGTAATTCTTTGAGTATAAGCTAGATTTACAAGAAAACTGTGGATCATCAACATCATATGAAAGCAATACAGTAAACTTGTTTACATGGAATATACATGTGCTTCAAGTGTCACCTTGTACAGAAAAGATGAGATTTAATTACAATAAAACATCTGTTCCTCTTACAAAATGGAAGCCAGCTCCTAAAAAATAGTGGCTTTTTCCCTCCTGCATTCTTTCCCTATGCTTACAGCTTTACAAATTTGTGGTGTCTGAAAATGTTTCCGAAAACTTTACTGGCACAATCAATCTCCTCTGTGGGGTCAGTTTGTGACAGGGATTTGCTGGCTGGTACCCTGGGCTTTGGGGAGCCTGGCATCTCGGATTGCAGGGCTGGGATCCTGAGCTTTGGGGTTCCTTGCAGCTCTGGGATTGCAGGGCTGGGATCCTGAGCTTTGGGGTTCTTGCAGCTCTGGGATTGCAGGGCTGGGATCCGGGGCTTGGGGGAGCCTCGCAGCCTTTGGATTGCAGCACTGGGATTTTGCTCTTTGGGGATCCTAGCATCTCTGGGATTGCAGAGCTGGGATCCTGGGCTTTAGGGACTCTTGCAGCCCTGGGATTGCCAGGTTTGAATCATGGCTGTGCTCCTGTAGGTGCTTTTGTTCGTGATTCTCCTCAGCTTCTTGATGAGGTCACATGGCTCTGCTGGGCTGCTGTGGGTGTCCTCCGGTTCCACAGCAGTAGGTGCTGCTGAACATCAGACTTGTGAGCAGCCCCAGGCTGCCCAGTCAGCTCTGTGTTTGCCACAGCTCTGCCCCTGCACTTGTTGTGCCAGGACTCAGCCCAGGCTCAGCCTTCCCCATGGAGGTGCCTGTGGATTGCGCCCTGAGCTGCCTTGCCCAGGTGTGCAGGGCCAGACCCTGCCCTGCTGCCACACCGTGGCACCTCTCCCTCCATCCCTCAGCTCACCACTGCTGCACCTTCCTTGGCCTTCCCAAAACACAGCCTTAAGGTCTTGTCCAAGTTAAAAGCAAAATGGAAACTTCAGGAGAGGGAGTGAGAAACAAAACTGAGGAGTTTTTTCCACTTTGTGCGCAGAAAAATTTTATGCTGCTCTGATCAGTAACAGCAAAGGCATTTGCAGCCCCAGTTTGTTTTAATGCAAGAAGAAAGTTTAATTTAGCATGACCTTATTGTTGGGGTTTGTTTTGTTTGCTCCTCAGGGTGCTTTCCTGCAGCCAGGGGGATGCAGTGCTTCGTTCCTGTCCCGAGCATCCTGAGGCAGAGGCTGATCTCCCACAGGGTGAGTCATGGCTCACACAGCCTTTCCTGGGGAATTTTCTTCCCTTCTGGGGGCTCTGCTGCCACTTTGACAGTTTTGCTGCCTTTGCCTTTTGCTGTGTTCTTGTCTTGAGGTTTTTTTCATCTGGCATTGTGGTAATTAAAGACAAGTGAGTCAAGCCTCACCTTGGATGAGGGAAGATGAGAGCAGAGGAAAAGGAGGCTCAGACATAACTCTTTTCTTTGTTCTCATCTATCAAAGAAGAACTTGCCATATATTTTCTACTCTTTTGCTGTTTGTTACATCGTAAATTTGACACCTATTAATTACATGTTACATTATAAAAGTTTTTCAGTTTTTAAAGTGATTAATATTTTCTTCCATGTCTTCTATGCAATGTTACTTTTTTGATTTTGCAATTGCAGATTTGGATTTTTTAATGTTTTTATGTGAAATCTGGCATGAATATTTTTTACCCGAAAGGTATATAGGAGACATATCATACATGACAAGTATATTAACTATATTTGATCCCAGTAATGGAAGTTGATGTTTCTCCATTAAAGTTAATGGGAATGTAATGATTTATGCCAGCTGTGAAGATCTCTTTGGTTATACTTGCTATAGGAAATCCATTTGTTTGGTGGGATGACAGGGTTCTTTTTTCCCAATAATTTAAAAATATTTATTTGACTGGTTATTAATTCTCAATCTGTAAGAGTTTATATTTGGGGGATTATTTGCAGTGAGGCTCCTTTGTGGCTACAGAGAGTGCTGTTCCTAGAGGCCGACAGCTTTTATGGCTCTGCAGGGTTTAGACCTACAGTTACTGCAGTGTTGGTCCAGTTTATTGAGAGGTGATGGACAGAGGCTCAGGGTCCATCATTTTTCTGTGTGCTCAGGGAGTTGTGGTGATGGAAAAGAGCCACAGAATGTTGGGTTTGGTTTGGTCCCAAGCACGAGCCTGCTTTTCCATATGTCTTGCTGCAGGGCAGCTGTTGTTTGTTGTGTTTGCTGTTTGTTAGCTGTGTTGTTGATGGAGGCTTGACCTTTGGCTGGGAATTCCAAGCTGGAGCTGCCATGCAGGCCTGTGAAGAGCAGCCTGAGCTGCACAAAGCAGCCCTTGCTGTGCTGGGTGTTGCACCTGGCCATGGGCTCCTCCTCACAGCTTAAAGGCTTCCAGGTGAAAGCGTTTGCCTTCTTTATTACTCTTCTTCCATAGTTAAACCCATTACTGCTAAAATTTCACAAAACAGCCCTTCTGTGCAGGGTTCTGCCCTGTACAAAGGAGCAGTGTGTGTTTTGCTGTCCGTGCTGTTTTAGCAGTTGATCTTTCATTTCTGCCTTTATAGCACGGTGTGACCTCTCGCCTGTGCTATATTGTGTCTGTCCTTGTGGGCTCCTTTCACTTTGGTGATATTTCACTTTAATTTCTTCTCAGACCATATCTGGTCTACTGCTTATTTCTAGTGGAATTCAGGTTTCTTATCTGCAGGCCAAGCACGATTCAAACTACAAATTTCATTTCTTTCAGTATTTTCTGCTAAGCTACCGCATTTTGAGAATTACTTTCTGCTCTGACTTCCCAGAGTTTTCATTTTTATCCTTTTGAAGGAATGATCTCAATGTTCAGACAGGTAAATTGCTAAGCATTTTCAGGCTTCAATTTAATCTATTGTAATTAACCTCATTATTTGATAAAACTGAGTTAGAAAAGTAGATTCCCTCAAGTGTGGAGTATACAAACCCCATCTTTATTTATGTATGGAACAAAATTACTGGCTGTTCAGAAAACTTAAAGAATTTTAAAACTGCTTCTCTAGTTCTTTAACAATGATTCTGCTAGTGCTCTCTATTTCCTCTCAAGTAGTTTTTTGTTTTTCCTTTTTTTTTTTCTTAAGCACAGAATATTTATTTCATTATCAGATAGGCATTGTATGTGAGAGAATTGAATACTACTTTCCTTAGGATTATTTTGCTTAACAATTTTTGTACCTTGATATCAAAAATCATATCTCAATCTCATAATTTGGTTGTAATTTAAAATTTAAGAAAACCTGTGCAAAAGGGGTCATCTTTTGAGGCTGAACTAATCTTAAAAGTTAGTAAAATTGCACTGTAGGCATTATAAAATAATGTAATTATTGGAGAAATTGTGACACTTTAGGGAATCTAGTAAAGCTTAGGCTTTATTAATGTGTAACTACCAGTGGAGGATTTGACATGAGGGTGAATTTGCTTTTTTAATACACATGAAGAGACGTGGTGGTGAGAAAGCGTCACTGATGTGTGTTTATACAGGTATGAATGTTCTCTTCACAACACAATAGAATGAAGAGTTTCAATAGAATGTATGTCATTATATCTTGAACAGGTGTTCTGTCAATTGCTTTAAAAAAATTAATTGTCCACTGAAGTCTAGAGCTAGAAATCTGCAGTTACGAGTATGAGTATTTATATGTATATGTTAGTACATGCACACAAAAGTACCTACAAAGTCAATTCCATATGGAAATTGGAAAGGAAAAATTTATTTTGGCAGTCAAAAATATTGTTCCACTGAGATTTACACGTGGAGTGAAAAATCCATGCTGCTAAATGTGAACACTTCTTTGATTTTACGTTTACTCACCACCTTAGGCTTCCTCTGATAGTCCCATTTTTGCCTTGAATGAATCGATTGTCAGTAATCTTTCCACACTCTTTTTTCTCTGCAGAGGCAAGTGATCTGTTTTATATTGCTTTGGGATTAAATAATTGCTTGTGTAATATTCAAAATACTCCATAGGAATTTTTACACTTAGACATTTTTGATTCTGATTCACTAAGTGAACAGGCTTAGGAGAGAAACTTAGCAGTGCTCTTGTATTGGTAGTTGCTTTTCTAGCTAAAGCACGTGAGCAGAAGAATGTAATAAATTTCATGGTACTTTTTGCTTTTCACTCTGTGAATTCTTGATTTCCCCTTCTTGTTCAAGGAACAACCAAGGGTGGGGAGGTTACAAATTACTTTTTTTTTGAAAAGCATTTCAGATCCCTAAATAATGGCTTAGGGAAATCTGTATGACCAGGATGCTTTGTGGCAGAGTCTGCTGTGTAATCTGTTTGGTGTGTCTCACACATGCACTTTAGCCAAGATATGGGATTTAAATTCAAACAGATGTAATATTTCAGAATGCAAATATTATGAATCCTGCATGAGACATGGTTTGATTTTATAGTGATGGCATTGACTATAAGGCCTTTGAAATTATACCTATTTCTTTAGACTAAACATCTTACATTCAAACCTGAGATGTTGCTCCTTCCAAATAGTGGCATTTCAATTGATTGGCTTAGGGGTGTCTATGAAAGTGAGATCCTACAGGGTAAAGTCAATTAAAAAAAGAAGTGTCTTCTGTTTTCTCAGTGGTCAGTGTGCTAGTGCACAAAGAAAAGCTCTTTGTAAATTAATCTGGCTGCAGAGCTTTGTCTGTGATAGCCCAGGAGAAGATCCTGAGCATCTCCATCCTCAGCAAGGCCACAGTGCCTGTGCAGCTCCCAGCAGGGTCTCTGGCCTCAGAAGAACACCAGGTTAAAAACTCTGATGTAACCCAATGCTCATCAGTCTGCAGGACTTAAATCTGCTCAGAGGCTTCAAACCCTGACCACTCATTGTGGAGCCTCGGGAGATGGGGGTGATCCTTGGATCCAGCTGAGCTGCTGGGAGGTGCTCAGTGCTGTCCTCAGAGGTTGCAGGGTGCACCTGTCTGAACTGGTTTTCAGGAAATAACTTAATTTTGTGATCGGCCCAATTCCCTTCCTTTTCCACAAAAAGCCTTAGGAAGGCTTTGAGCCCTTCCTTACAAATCAGTGCAAACCAAATGAGTCAATTAGAACCAATTGTTTTTCTTTGGGTGTTTAGAACTTTGTATGCCTAAAATTAAGCATAATATCTTTTAAAACAGCCTTTTCTTCACTCTAAGCACGTGTCTTAGTGAAAATAGCTGATACTTTTAAAGAAAGGACTCAGGATGTTAAACACCTATGAAGCATTGATTAGATTTATCTTAGCTGCGTGTTCAACCAGAATGCATTGTTTTTTCCCTCACTAGTGACTCAGATTTGCACAAAGTGAGCTATAGTTCTTAGCTTGCACTGCCAGCTCACTTTTCATTGCATTTGTGAGACATTGCACATGAAATCATTTTTTAAATATTGATTTGCTCAGGACTGATTGCTGGTTGTGCTGCTAATCATTACAGTATTCTTTTTTTGTTGTTGTTGTTCTGTTAAAGATTTAAGTATTCCATTATAAGGCAGCTTACAAGAAGGAATGTTAGGCAATGATGAACTATTCAAAACTATTCCAGAATCAATTGAATTGGTCATTGGGTAACTCCACTCATCTTTCCACCAGCAGATGCTGGTCCTGAGACCAGCAGACTCAAGGAGGAACAAGATGTAGATGCTGGAAAGCAGAGCTGGTGAGGTTGTTGGGCCATTTCATGTAAAACCCTGATTAATGACAGAAGAACATTAATTTTACAGATGAAAGAAACTTTGGGGTGAGGACTATGAAGTTACCTCTTTGGAATCCCCCCATATTCTGAATATATTCCAGTGGCTACATATGAAAAGAGTTAATTGCAATGGTCAGAGTGGGTCTAAATATTCATGGGTAGGCATTTACTAATTAGCTCCTGGGCATGAGCTTAACTAAAATGTGTATGTGTGCATATGCTGTTAGCACACAGCAAATGTGATATTGAATATATTCACCTAAGAGGTTTAAATGAATTCATCTTACCTCACATTTCATAATGCATGAGTTCATACAAAGCTTGTTACTTGGGCTTAGCTTGTTCAGCTGCAGTAGCATGGCCATATTTCTCATCCTCAGTGTGTCAATATCAAGATTTAATGCTGTTTAATGAATGCACTTTAAACTGATACCTCTTGTTAATTTGGATTAATTTACAAGGTGTCCCTATGACAAATGTGGAGAATATGATAATATTTTTTTTACTTTTTTCTAAGCTAGCAGGAACCATTATGCCTTCACCTTACTGTTGCCTAAAAGCATCATTTGCAGGCATTATTTTCATGGCCACACAGCCTCTTGTGAACCATACAAAGCACTGTTAACTGCTGTGCTTTATACAGGCAAACATATATTTGGGAGATCGATGAGTATCATGTCTCCTGAGTACCCATCTACATTTTTATGCAGGCATCATTTTCCATTTGGAACAGCATTTTTATTAGGTTAGTAATAGCTGTATTTACAAAATCATTAATGTTTTGTAAGACACAAATGTGTAGGGCATAGAGATTATGGAGAAATAATTAAATGCTTAAGTCAATTTTACCTTTGGTTCTGAAGTTTCTAGCTTAAATTTTTTTGAGGACACAATAATTTGAAATTGCAGGAGTTGGTAATAAAAGGTGGAAATCGTTTTTCTGCATTAATAGGTACATACAACTGGTAACAAAATCATCATTACATTTGAAAATGAGTGCTTTAAACCCTGTATGATACGTATGTTAGTGCAGGGATTTTGGGGTACATTTTCACATGCACTGATTCCATTTAAGAAGCTGTGGGAATGCTCAGATGCTCTTTTATTTACCCAATTCATGGAACCTACTGAGGCTTTAATCAGCTCATCCTGAAACCTTGCACCAGAGGCACGAGTCCTCATTAATACAGCCAGTTTCTCTCCCACAGAAAGAGATTTAAGAAATATTTCACAAAACTGTAGCAAAAATACTCCTCCTTCTCCCAACATTTGCAGTCATTCTATTGCCATTAATGTGTTTTTCCACCTAGATGTGTCTGTGAAACTCCCCTTGAAAGACAAATGCTTTGAACATTCTAGGTAGTTTCTTGCTCTAAAGGAAATATTTACAATGGAGTGAAAACCTTTTTCTTTCTTTTCTTTTTTTTTTTTTTTTTTTTTTTTTAAGAAGCAGACCATTGTGAGAAAAGTTTGCTGTTGGAGCTGATCAAAGGAACAAGACTTTTTCAGCTCTTAAGCTGGCTGAAACTCGCCAGTGTTACATGACAGTTGTTTTTTATTCTTGCTGGTCCTAATGAACTCACTGGGCTTGTTCAGGAAAGCAAATAAACACAGAAAATGTGTGCTGAGGTCCTGACACGTGGGCTTCAGAGGATGATCCACAGTTAAACCTGTGAAGGGTGCAGCTCAGCACGGAGTCAGCCTGGTGTGATTTAATGAGGGCCCTGCTGAAGGCAGGGATGGGCAGTGTGAGCACCAGAGCAGGGACAGGCACGGAAAATAACAACAAGGACAGGGGGAAAGTGAAGCAGGGGGCCTGATTGCAAAATATAGCCATGGTTTAAAAACCTGATTTTGGCACACAAAGTATAGAAGCAAAGGAAAAGAAGACACATGGTGATTATTTGATCTCTCTTTTGCGAAGTTCGTGATCACATTGTGTAGCCAGTGAGGTTTTTTAACAACAGCAATATCCCCAGCTACTTCTCTGGCCATTTTTATAAAGGCAATGCCACAATTTAAAAAGTTTCCATAATTTCCTCAATCATCTCCTTCTAAGCAAAAGGAAATGCTGGTCACATTTAATTCACTCTAATAGATAAACCAGTCCTAAATGAAGATGGAGGTGTGAAATTTCCAGCTGTGCTGGAAAGAAAATTAAATCATCAATAAAATATTTCCTTATAGGCATCTTTTCCATAATGACTGTGAAGCATTAGGTTTAAAATAGGTTTATTTTACATAATTGCAACAGCATTCTTCTCTGCAAAGGATGAAAAAACTCCAAAGTGCCACTATTCTTAGAATTTTATTTATTAATGGCCAGGACTTCAAGCCTCATGAATTTGTCGAGAAGACTAAAGAGAACATCTAAAACTATGGCAGCGTTTTTATGCCACTGGAGAAAATCAGTATTTCTCTGATAAACCTGTCTTTCTGCTCAATGATCCATGAACGAGGAAGGATTTCCAAATATGCCTCTGGATGCTTCAAAGGAGCTTTTTGTCCCTTGTGTCAACAGACACATCTGAAATAATGTTGCAATTTTTAATGTGACACATCATATTGAGCTGCATAATTTCTGTGGCAAACCTGAAGTCAGCGTGATCTTTTACAAGGGTAGCATAAGCAAGATCTTATTTTATCCTCTGGCTGACCAACAGCTTCATCTGCCCAGCTTAAAATGTAACAGCAAAGCTCAAAGTTAAATTAGAGAGACTTTTGCAGGATTGATCTAAGATTTTAAAGAAAGTAAGGATGTTATAATACGAACCCAGGCCTCTATACAAAATTACTTGGTAAATTTTATCTTCAGCGTGAACAATTGTGGATCTTTAATTTTGATTTTAAAAAAAAATTGAATTAAAATGTGTAGCACCTGTCCAATATATACCTATGTGGTATAAAATACATCCTGTATCTATAACCTTTTAGAACCTCATGTCTGTGAGAGGACCATGGCATCTTGTAGCTGGGGCTGTTCTTATCTGTGGTGTGTGACACTGGCCAATTTGGTGCTCCTGATAAACTTTTCTAGCTATTCTAATGGCTCCAAAACTGTTGAAACAAAATAAGTCACTATCTTCAAGATCTGTGCAATAAGATCCATGTTTTGATAGGTGTGTTTACTGGGTGTGATTTACCAAGCTTCTAAAAAGAGAGAAAAAAAAAAGGAATTGCAACCAACACCTCCATCCCCCCTCTGAATGAAAACCATGAAGAGTCAGCTATACTTTTCCAATTCTCCCATTTTCCAATGTGTTTTTCTTAGCAGCAGCAGCTCTTTTGGGAAATGTAACCATGGAAATTAGAAATTACTATCCTAACAGCAATTTGAGAGTCATTTATTGAAAAGGGTGCTCTCTTTGAGGGAAAGATTGGAGGGGCAGAGGGAATAAGTTGTATGAATTCACATTAATGACCAGGGCTTGAAATACTGAAGAGCTGAACTACTATTTAATGACTGAAAATGGATACAAATTGTATCAGTGATAATGAACCAAAGAGAAAGTGAAATGTATTAGGGTAAAAATAGTGTGAATCCCCCAGTTTTGAAAACCTTTTCTGCCTTCACAATCCTTGCTATTCATAAAAGTACTTGATGGTTCTAATTGTTTTAACATCTCATCAAGGCTTCCTATATCAATGGCAATGTTCTCTCTTCCTAGATATGATTTAATGATTTAATCACTGTGGTTTCTTACTGTGAGCCCTGCTAATAGGGATCCTACATAGATTAGGTAAATTGTATTCAGTCAAGGACTGTAAATAGTGAAGCACTTAATTCTACTACTTTTTTTTCCTCCTCAATTTAATTGAAATGGAACAATTTAAATAGAGCAATTACAGAGCTCTCTGGCAGCCCAGGAATAGTTAAGATTATCCTACTTTATTATGATTGCTTTCAGATCATTAATGTAAACAGCTAGTTTGGAGCTATATCTTAGATTATGTTGGTTCTCAGGCTACGTAAAATGCATGTACACAGGCATGAAGTGCATTTCTCACCAATTCCACTCTGTGCCTCGTCCTGTGGCTGACATTTTCCATGAGATGGGTCACTTGAGGCAGGTTGGCTGTGTGGGGAAATAGGCAGATTCCACCCTGCCACCTTGCCTGCCTTTCCTCCTGCAGCTGTTTATGATAATTCCATCTGAGTACTCAGAACACGTGCGCGGTGTTGCTGCTGTCACACAGACTGCTGGCCATGAAGGCTTCTTCTGATCCTCTCCTCCTGCTAATGGGCTATTTCAGATGCCGTGGAGTCACATTTAATAGCATTTGAGGCTAAGCTTGCAAGAAGAGAGCTTGCTGTATTTTCTAAAAATTTACTGTAAGGGAAGCACGTGAGCATTGTGGTTGTGTTTATTTGCAGTTAATTTCTCTCAGAAATTAGAAAGATAGGACAAAGGATGAGTTGTATTACACCAAGAATTTAGTATCTCTGTTCTTCACCTCAACATCTATTCTGTTGGGCTGGTGCCAGAGAGCAGACCATTAAAATCAGCAGCCTGACAGACACAAAGGGCTGTTTGCACCTCACAGTAAAGGTGGCAAAAAAGGGCAAAGGGTCTGAATTTATCATAGCTTAAATTTGAACTAAACACTTCTTGAACGGAAGATAGTGTTGCCACATAAACCCCATAACTAAAATGAGGGCCATGTAGGACGTCTTGAGTCATCAAGAAAATGGAGGATTTGAGCTGTTCATCCAGGCTTAGTCTTACCTAACAAAGAGTTGTATGAATTATCTGAGCATTGCTGAGCACCCAGTCCCTCAGGGAGAGGTTGGTGCAAACACTCATTTCTGACCTGACAATAACTTCTGCCCATGTGCTGCAGCAGGTCGTGTTCTCTGCCTTCATTCTGTTTTCATTTCATTTTATCGGTCAGGTTCCCTGACTGCACCTTTTTCTTTCATGCCCAACATGCTGGATGAGGAAAGTTAATGTTTTAAATTTTGATTCCTGGTGAGGATCAGGTTCTCAAGCAGATTAAGTGAACTTTTTTTTGTTCACTTAATTGTTAAGAGTTTTTTTTTTTTGTTCCCCTTTAGTAGCATCTGCTTTTTGTCCTCTGCTCCGGGTTGGTTATGTCATCGGGAATATTTCTGGAAAGATTCCTGAATATTTTAAAGTAGATATCTCTCAAATTCAGAGTTCTTGCAATTTATTAAAATTAAAGGCCATTCCCTTTTAGGCTGGAGCACCTCAACACTGCTCCTTCACAAGAAGGTCCCAATCCCCACAGTGTGTCCCTCCCTTCCTTCTCCAGCCTTCCAAGCACAGAAAATATGCAAGCTCATCCTTAGCAGAGCTCTTATATACCAACCATTTACAGAATAAGACTTTTTTTGCATTCTTTTTGCTGTAGCACATTCAGGCTATATCCATGCTGAAGTGCTTTATATGAGAATTTAAATAGGTAACAGCAGGACAATCTATTTAGGTCCTTTCATGTCCATCACCATAGCAATAATGGCAGGTAACTACTGCTGATGACTGAAATATGACTAAAAGATGAGGGAATTTTCTTTTGAGTTGTTTTTCATTGTAAAGTTGAAAGAAAGAAGGTTCTTTCCACATCAGAAAGTGAAAAATGTGATTTGGAAAGAGGTTAGGTTTAAAAATAGACGTGAGACCTTAAGGAAAGGGGAGTGCTCCTTCTGTAACCTAGAAACTGAAATCCCTAAAGAAATATCCAATACAGCAACCTGAAAAGGAGGAGAATTTTAAAAATTCAGTGAAATAAGCAGAAAAAGAATTCCTAAAAATAAAGGAGAGAGAGAATGCAAATAAAGTGGTAATCACAGGTTTATAGCTCTTACTCATGTGGTCCTTTGTCCATCACCTTAACAACTGTCTCTGAGAAATGTGGGAAAGAGGATTTATAGAAGCTTAACACATGACTAAATTGGTTGTGTACCTGTATTTTGTGGTAGGAATTGTGACTGAGTGGTTCTGGGGCTTTCTATATGTTAGAAAATAGGTCATGGTGCTCCCGTTCTTTATTTAGAAATGTGGCAGGGGCCACGAAATTTTTAGTTAGCAATGTACAAATCAGTGCTGCCGGTGATGCCAAAGGGAGCTCAGTATGTACAGCTTGTCAGTGAAATCTGGCTGGAGTTTCTGGCACTTGCCAGGAGGTGCAGCAGGGTAACAGAGTGAGGAAAGCCTCCTCTCCCTTGCACAGCACGTGGGGTGGCCAGCTCAGAGCTGCAATCTGTGCACTGCTGCTGAGGGAATGAAGGCTGTTGACAGAAGATGCTAAGGAAATGTTCAGTGCCCTGAACAATTTTATTTTTTTTTCCTTTTTTTTTTTTTTTTTTGTTTTGCATCAACCTTTACAAAAAAGTAAACTGAGCAGAGGAAATCTCAACCAAAGAGCCTTTCAGTCTTGGTAAAGGAAAGAACAAAACTCAGAATCCTTAAGTGCTCTTAAATCTGGTGAGCCTGATGAGTTTTGAATTTTGTCTGTGGATACTTGAGGTCTGCGGTTGTCACTTTTGAGGACATGTGGAGGACTGGCAAGGGATCAGGAAAATGAAAGATATATCTGTGATGCCTGCCTCTGACCAGGAAAAGGAGGCTGGAGTGGTTGTGTGCTGCTCAGTTTAATTTCAGACTGCACACTTCAGGAAAAGCCTGGATTCTTGGATTAAAGGCAAACCTGAAGGGAGAGACCTACCTTGTAAAGACACAAAGGACTTAGGAGAGATTTGTTTCAAGCCTCTTCTTTTAAGCTTTCTCCCTCTCAAGGGTTACGTTGTTCCAGGCAATAATGGTAACAACAAAACCCCCTTAGAGTAGAAATTGGAAATAATTTTCCTGATGGCAGGCTCTCTTTAATGAAAAGCAATATAGCCTGACCTGAAGACTCTAATTTTGGCTTGGGGCCACTTCACACCAACACTAAAGGCCTTTACAGGCAGGAAGAATAAGTGTCTTTCTGGAACAATATAAATACATTTAATCCTGTGCTGGGGCAGGGAAAGAGCCAACAAGAATTCTTGATGCTCTTTCAGTGACTCTTTCCAGTGGTGCTGTGCTAAAGTAGGCCTGGTGTTCCTTTAAAATCAAATAGATTTACTATGAATCTCAGACATTGCACACTTACAGTAAGTTGAATAACAACTCAAAGGCAATGGATGAATTGTTCTTATCTGCAAGCAATAATGCAATGATAAACAGATTGAAATTACTGGGAAATGCATGGGTTGTCATTAGATCAGTGTCACAAAATGTGTGTTCATGTGCTGAATATACAATTTTGCCATGAAAAAATGCTGTAAGTAACTGCTGTGTTACTGAAACAAGAAGTTATTGCATATCTTTATTTACAGGTAAGCATTATTCCAGCTGACTTGCATTCAGCAACCAAATTACAGGAAGGAGGTAACAGCTGAAACTGTATGGACAGCCTTTAATAGGAAGTGAAGAAATTAGTTAGACCAAAAATTTATCTTGCAATATCAGGCCTCATTGTTGCCAGTAAGGTTTTTTGTTAAGCCTCATAATGTGAGTTATTTTTTCTGTGCTAGTCCAATACATGGAGTTACTTTGAAAGTAGAATGAAATACAGTCTTTCATTTTTTCTTTATATTTCCTGTGAATTTATTTATAATTTCTGTTAAGTTTCCGGTAGTCATGTTGTCAATCTGTCAGTATTCAGCAAAACAGCTCCCAAGCCAGGCAATAATTCATGTTATTCCTTCCATACCTAGGATAATCTATAAACGTATATAGATGTATAATATCAATATATATAGCTATTTCTAAAGATTCTCTCAAAGTTTTGATTTTTGTGTACTTGATGACCAAGACTTTCTTCATAGCAGATAATAGTTGAGGTATGTTTTGATTCCATTCAGAAAATATATCTCTATTCTGCTCATTGAAATCAGTGCTCTGATTTGAAGGCTATTGTGATATTGGCTTGGTTTTGACATTGAGAAATTTCTGAAGATTTAATTGTGACTAAAAGGCTTTTTTGTTTGGTCTTCTAGAAATATATTCTTTAGTGTCTCTTTTTCATAATAAGTTATTTAAGTTCTGTAACAATTAACAGTTGGGAAAACTGCTTGGACTTACAGCTTAAGGCACTGAGTAAAGGAAGATTATGATGCAGTTGAGTTTTAGACATTCAGCTTTTATTCCCTTAAATTTTCATTCCTCCTTCCATGAAAATATGCTGCCTCAAAGTTTCTGCATTAAACCCGTAACTATAACAAAAATCATGTTCTCTACTACTATAACTTTGCCTAAAAACCTCAATATATGCTTTGTGTTCACCATAATTTCTAAATTGCTCTACTTCCTTTTTCTACATTTAGCTTTTTATTGTCAGTTCTAAGTTACAAAACGAGGTCATATTGTTGTATAACTTTTCCTAGCAAGGTGGGCTCTAGGTATTTATTGTAGCAAGCTACAAAGGGTTCTGTTTTCACTGGTTTTTGCTGGACTTCTTTATTTAGCTTTGTTCCCAGCAAGAAATATTCTATAAGATAAAAATCAAGGAATTAAAATTATGCTGTTCACGTGAGATGATTGCACAGCTCTATGCCACAGTAATGGAACAATTCCTCAGGGGCAGATTCTCTTGGTAAAGAATAAGAAAAACTTTAGACTATGCCAAATTTCACAGTCTGAAAAGTGCATTAAAAAAGGCATTAAAGTAAGCCAAAATCCCCCAACCTCCCCCTGTCCACCCCTGTCCCAAAAATACCACAAAAGCATTCTGATTTTTTGTCAGAGTTGTAGTTGCCTGAAGTTGCATGTTGGTTATCCTGCATTTCCACAAAACACAACTGCGGGGCACAACAATAAATAGCAAGATTAAAAGAAGTACAGCTTGCCAGCACTTCTTCCTGAAATTCAGCTCACTTTCATTTGCTTTCCTTGTGGGGTAAGTGCAGAACCCTTGTCAAACACACCCCACCTCTGCAGGTCAATGGAGATATAGAAATAAATGCAGGCAAATGGGAGATGCTGATTTTTACATCAAGGTAGCAGAAGTCTGGATTCAGGTTCTGTTTAAATGACGTTTATCCAATAATGAAGAGCAGGCAGAATGATGAATGTGCTTCAGTGTGTCTGTGCTGAAATAGGTTTATAAACAAGCACCTGCCATAAATCACAAAACCAGCTTTGTCAAAAGTAACTAGGGACCAGATGCATCTTTATAATTACCTGTGACACCCATTGTCCTGCTTTCATATCCTCTGTTCCTCACTTAGGTAATCTGCTTTATTTTGCTTGTGGTTTCAGTGATTTGCATTCTCTTTTGAAATGTGGGCTTACGTCTGGGGAGCTTCTCATGGAAGTCTCTGCCAGTTGCATCAGGGGCAGTAAAATGTGCAATGTTCAGTGGCTAAATGCTACAAATCATTTATTCCAGAGAAAGGCAAAACTAGTCACTCATCTTCCAAAAGAACTTTGCCATGTTTTCCCAGTTCAAGTATTTTTGTTTGCTTGGTTTCTGGAGTTTGGTCTTCAGGTGGAAGAAACTTCATAATTGTTTTCCTTGGCTACATCTCATATTCAGGGTTATGCTGATGGTCTCAACTCATAAAGCTATTTTTCATTTGCAAAACTGTAGAACTCATGAAGGTTTTTGGTCCTCATTTCATTTTGAATTTATCTTGCAATTTGAGAGTAACTGGCTGTTTATGGTTCCAGATAAATGGTTATTTCTGGTTTAATTTAAAGGGGGTTAGGATAGGAGTTCTGTCTCCCTCTTTACTAATTTTTCTACCTTATTGTATTATCAGGCATTTAGAAACAGCATTAATGCAAACAAAGTTAGGCTTAAAGCAGGCATCATGCAGGAATAGAGATTAAAAGAAAAGGGAATATAAAAGCTTGGAGGTAAAACCTGATTGAATTTGACTTTTAAAAATGTTTTTGTATTTCCTACTGTGGCTACTGTGCTTAGCTGATGCACAATCACAGTGATGTGTTCCTTCATATTGGTTTACAAAAGGGCTTTGCAATAATCATGGAATAGAAAGTACAGAACTAGACAATAAATGCCTCTGCTCTTAGGTCAGCCTATTTAATTTCCCTTTCAAATCCAATTGTTCACCTGCTGTGGTTATTAAATATAAGCACAGTCTGTATTTGAATACCCTGTCTGTGCCACTCCAGCACTCTATACCTGTTGCTTTGCCATTACTGATGCAAGTTGCCTCCGAGGATGTTTGTAAGAATATGAATATATTATATTATGTCTTTTACTTACACTACAGCCCAGAGCTCTTTTTTCTTCCCCTTTTGATTTTTTTTACTGCAACCGTGTCCACCAGGCCCTTTAATCTGATGGGTTTACATTTTAGATGTAGGATCAACCTCACAGACCTGATCACCCATCAGATAGTCAACTAGATTTTAATGAAGTTTTTTTATAGCATGTACCCCTTTTGGTTATTATCTATAGAAATATAGGAATATAAAAGCATGAAAATAACACTTAATAAAATGTGTGAGGAAAAGAGAGAAAAAGAAAGAATGATGGTAGAAAGAGATCAGCATGCATGGAGCCAATGACAAGTGCTGATTGTTGGAATTAAGATTTATTGGTGTGATAAAAAGTATTACCCTAGCTTGCAGGATCTGCTTGTTGGCCTCTTCCCTTACCTGGCTTGTAGCCTCTGGTGGTGGCTACAAACTCTTGAATTTTGCCTGAGAAGGCATTGCCTCATTCCCCTGCCTCTGACTGAAGTCAGAACAAGAGACACCAAGGCAGAAGAGATATGCAGAAGGCTGTCATGTATTTCCTAAAATTTTTGGGATGGGCTTTGTTCTTGGTAACATCATGCTCACGTGACAAGCTTAGTAATGGCAAGATTTAAACAAAAAATGTTTCAAATATTTGAGTTGAAAAATTTCAGTTCATGTCTTTCAGTGTACATGCAGAAGCCTGGGACAATAATTTCTCCCACAGGAAAGCTCCTCTGAATCCTGCGCTACATAGGCTTTACTTTAGCAGATATTTTCTGTTCAGAGTGCTCTTGGACTCCAAGAAAATGTCTCTGGGGTTCAGCATAGTTCACTAATATTTTCTTCATCCCATTCATCTTCATTAAGTATTACTCTATTATGAGCAGAAGGTCTGACTAAAGCCCCAGCTTTCCCCCGCTCAGTCTTCCATATTTTAAACACACAGGTTGGATTTTGTTACTGTTTGCACCTTTTTAGCTTCTATTTTACCTGTGTTTCAAAGTTTATTCTGAAGTGGGAAAGAATGCCAATTAAGGATTTTCTTCTTGATCACAAAGGAAATAAAGAGCATTTCTTTCCTAGCTTAGTTGCAAGCATTCCACCAGAATTTCCAAGTAGCCTTTGAGCAACTGTCAGCCATTCACCTGTGAGGAAAGATTTCAAGTTTTGTCATGCAATTAGTGAGTCTTTAAAAGGCCACAGCATTCACCGGCTGAGCTCTGGCATGGAAGTCTCTGCACACAAAATTCTCTTTTTTCCTAAGCATATCTGCAAACAGTCCACCTAAGAGAGGAGGAGTCAATTAAATTAGAGAGGAGACACAACAATAAAAATGCTACTTCAAGGGGAGTAGTCAATGCTGTGAATTAGGAACTCACATAAACACCTGAATAATGGACTTAGTTTTAAAACACAGCCTCAGTTTCATGGGAATGTTCCTGAGCCATACATAGAACACACAGGCACTCACAAATATTTATTTTGGTATCAAATTTTCATCGCTGTCTAAATATACATCTGATTCAGCTCCTTAATGAGGAAAGGTGTTCTTCCCTGAATGTAGATTGCTGTGTAAAGTTGTGGTTCTATTCTTGTCTCATTGAAACTTCATTTTTCCATTATCTGAGCAACAGAACTCCATGCTGGTAGCACTCTAAATGACTGCCATTTAGCAGGTACCTGATAATATGCCAGTCCAGGCTTATGTGTTGCCTTTAAATTCTTCTTTAAAATTAAAGATCCTTGTTTAGTAATGATATGTGCATCAGCATCTGCTACCTAATTTTCCCATGAAAAGTAAATTCCGAGACAAATGCAGCAAAGTTTGGAGAAGATTTTTTTGGCTGGTAAATTCCTGATCTTTGGTGTTCTGGTAAAATACTGTCCCCAGTCATAAGCAAATAGGATCATCAGTTGCAGCAGAAGCATTCTAGAAATTAATAGAGAGAAGGCAAAATTATTGTTTACTAAGAGTATGAACGTTGTGTTCAGACATGAAAGCAATAGATAGCTAAGGTTTCATGCCTGTGCTCTATAGCATTACTTTAAAAAAAAAAACTCCTATATTTCAGGATTTTTTTTTAACCTTTTAAGACATTTTTTCATTAATATATGTCTACTTAAAACTGGCTTATTTCTTGGTACTGCATTATTTGGTTCATAAATTAAGGCTATCTGTCCTTCTTCTCTGGATCTTCAAGAGCGGTATATTACCTTTCTGATAATCATCAGAACTCTGTGGTTCATAATAAATTTTTCTCCTTGAAGAATTTGTTAATTAAGCCATTTAATTATCTTACATAACAGAGAGAGAATTTGGTATTGGTTTCCAGGCTGGTGTATCTTTCAGTCATAGTCTAGATATAAATTCCCTATCCTCTGTGTACTCTTTAAGAGCCAGGTACATTCATACAAACACAGGCATTTCTCCACATCCCCATGGCATGATGCATAAATAACACTTTTCTCTAACTTTCAAGGAATTTAAGGCATTTAATTTCCATAAATTGCAGATTTTTAGAGCTGATTATAATAAGGGGAAAAACAACATGAGAAGACTTTGGGTTTTATTATGTCAAATAAATGAATGAGAGGATTTATGTGATTAATTCTTGTTATCACTAATGGCCATTTTAATTATTATATGTTTCAAAGAGATAAAATGCAAATTTGCAGCTGAGGTATCTGTGATCTCCCAGTGAGTTACCTATATGCAAATTGCTAAACGATTTTTAATTGGTGCACCTCATCATTCAGTTATTTTAACAAGTCTGGTAGCTAATTTTCCTACCGTCCTGCTGCTGCTGTTTATCTCTCCCTTCAGTAAGGAGCAGTTCATTGACACCAGCATCCTGAATCCTATTTATCATAAATAGCTGCAAATCAAGATTAATTCCCCTGGTAACCTGCAATTTAATTTTACTGTTTGACTATGAATGCATTCATTGTGCATCTGTGAAGAACCTAATTCTGATTAGAAACTCCTCATTGCACTTTGTCTGTACCATGCTCAGAACTGAGATCATTTAAATGTACTGTGGAGTTCATGTTTTGTTGAATAACAATAATGACAAAAGATGCTGTAAATTCAGCACAATCTTTTTAAACCGTGCAAGATCAAATCAAAAATCCTCAGGTTGCAAGACAATTGCATATATTGTAACCAAGCACTGTCTAGAATGATATTTATTTATTTTCTACCATCAGCAGCAGACACCCAAGAAGAAATCACAGTTGGCATCAAAAAGTAAAAGCACATTGTTCTTAATTTTAAAGTTGCAACAGATTATTACAACTTCTGTCCCAGTCCTCCAGTTACAGGACAGAAGAGAGCATGTTCTCTCTGCAGAAAGGGCTTTGTGTGGTTTGAGTGGCAAAGTCTCATGGGCTTGGCCTTGGTTTGGGTTATGAATCCATGTCAGTATCTAGGGAGGTACTAAGGCAGGCAGCATTCCCAAAAATCACAGCTTACACGTGGGAATGGAGAGGATCTGAGTTTTCTATTCAACTTTTCAGCTCCTGTTTGGAAGGTTTGATAGGCAATGAAGAGAAACACCTTCCATATTTGACTATACAGTGCACAGGGCTTTATGAAGATTTGGATTTCTTTCTGTGGTTTTTGGTTCAGAAATGAGGCTTCAATTCCTGTCAGGACTGAGGGGCTCAGCTTTGTTCATCATTATCAAACAAAGCAGGATAACAACTACGAATTATTAAGATTGATGGTAGAACATTTCCAAGATGTAAACTTATAAGTTCTTTGCCTTTACAACTTTTAATTAATTTTGAAACCTGAAAGCATTTCACTTGGGGTTTTTTTATGTCTCAGTTTCTTCTTCCAAAGGCCTTGAAGGCTCTATGGTCTAAAAGCCTAGGATCAGAATTTCAAGGCCATAATGAGCCATCACCTATGGTCAAACTTGACCTAATTCAGCTACAAGCTCCCTTGAGCAACTCTGTTCTTAGTCAGAAAAAAATGTAGTTCCTCTTTTTAAAAAGAGCCTTTTCTGAATAAATATAATATAGTATTTAAAGTAATAGAAACTTGAGAAAATTACCTAGATAACAAAATTATTTTCCTTTCCCCCCCTTTAAATATTTAACCATGATGATGTTTCTAATGTATTTATTATATGTTACAATTGTCAAACTAGAAAAACAACCCTAACAAACAAATTCAAGCAACCAAAACAAATCCCAATCCTGAACTGAAATAAATAAGGTAGTCCATAACTCAGGCTTCTGTCTGCAAAGGAAACAGATAACATTACAAATTTTATATGCAGATCACCTGAGGACAAAGATAATTAAGAAATATGTAAATTGAGAAAAAATCATATTTTCATATTAATGCTTGTAGAGTTGAAAATCTAAAACAACTATGTAGTATTTAGATTATATTGGTTCTGCCCTTTAAACCTTTCCTCATTCTTTCCAGAGCATTGTTAAGCAATTAAAGTTTTTGTGTTCTGTTCCAATTGGAAATTAAAATGAGAACCTGGGCTGTAGAAGGCACAATATTGTTACAGTATGGTTATTTTTATTTAATCTTTCTTTCATTTCTTAAAGGAGTCATTGTGACAGGAAGAATTACCTGTTGGCTGTCATTTCCTCAGAGATAAAAATGCAGACACCTTTATTAGAGTGCCTGTTCCTTGGGGAACTTGCGCATCACAAGGCAGGTTCAGAGAGGGTGGCAGCAGTTTGTGCCTTGGCTCTGTGTCGGGGGGGCTTGGTGGGCTCAGAATCCAGGAGCTATGGATAAAGGAACAGCAGAGCTCCAGGCTGCAGAGATGATGGGATTACAGCAAAAGGAGATACAGCAGGGGCACCCTTTGGCCACCACCGGGGCACAGGAAAAGAGCAGAATTGTTTACTAAGAAACCATAATTAAATTCATTAGGGATGACTCCCCTCGACTGAGTCAGACTTTTTTTGCAAGGCTTCTGCCCCTGGAGGTCATAAATCAAAAGGAGTAGACCTAAAATTGAGCCTAACTAGAGGAGATTGTGAAAGTGATGGATTGCACAGCTCCTTAACATCCTGCCTTTGGTCCAGGACTTTCACATCTTTCTCTGCCTTTTTTTTTTCCTTTTTTTTTGACAACAGCATGACAAGAAGTCTTAAAAATAAAGACTTTGTAAAATTGTGTTTGTAATAAAATTGTTTTGCATTAAATCAAAGCCGCTTGTTCCAGATTCATGCCCAGGATGAGTGTAGGAACCACTCTACCAGGTCAGTCACTGTCCATTGAGCTACAGACATGCTCATCCATCCATCCATCCCACTTGCCAGGTTTGCGTTCTCTTGCTGGCAATGGTAATCTGGGGCTAGATTAGATAAAGGTAGTCTAGAAATCACAACTGAATATAAATATAGATGATACTCATCTCTGTTCTATTGGTTCTGCTGCACATTTTGCAAATATTTTTTCTTTCTGTGAATGCATTGAGGGCAGGCAAAGGTGAATGAATTTGAGAAGCTCTAATTTTAAAGTATGACATCACATTTTTCCTATTGCTTCATCTTTAAAACTTTAGACATGCTGTTAAAATTCAAGTAACACCATTTTCATTATTATTAGTATTGCTAGTATTTTTATGATGACAGTAGCAACCAAAGCATCATTAGGCTGGACCTACTTCTCAAAAGAGAAGACAGTCCAATTCAAATCTAATATAAAGGAAAAAGAATCATTTTTGAAAATAATCACCAATTATTCCTGTTGTATAACCTTAGACCTCTTCTGATCCTTTTTGAAGCCTGAACCATGGTTAGAAAATGTATTTCATAAGCTATCCCTGGAAGTGTTCATGACCAGATTGGACAGGGCTCTGGGCATCCTGGTCTGGTTGGAAGGTGACCCTGCCATGGCAGGAGTTTGGGACTGGATGATCATTAATGTCCCTTCCAACCCAGCCTGAAATTGTCTCACTTCATGCCAGTACTGCTGCAATTCCTGTGAGAGTGGACAAACAAGGATGTAAGGATCTCTGCTCCAAGTAATTATTGTGTATTGCCAACAAGGAACTAAAAATAATAGAATTTTGTGGAGAAGTAATGCAAAGGAGAGGCAAGCAAAAGTTTAAGAAAGAATTGAACTAAACACATACAAAATGGTTTTTGTGGTATTAACCCAGCTCTGTGCTCTGAAGCCTTCAATCAAATCAAAGAATTGCCTTAAATTGGTTTAACCTAAGACTTAGATTAATATCAAACCGACACTGCAGCTGACCTAGGCAAAACACTCCCAGCACAGATTATTTTAACAAAGCTGTGCTTTACAATGTAAAATTAATTCCATCTGTTCCCTTCAAACTTCCAAGGAGTAAAAGAAGCAGGAAATGTAGCTACAGGGTTTTCCTGCCCCCAGAATTATGTCACAGAGAGAGCACACCCTCTTGGAGCTCTGACTTGGAGAACCGAAGTTTGTATTGCAGATGTCAGTTGAGGGTTCCCCAGTAATTCTACCACTGAACTTCTCAAGAATTGTTAATTCTTTCTCAAGAAAATGTTTTAAAGTAGCTTCAAAGGAATAGGTAATTTGCAGCATTCAAATGGAAAATACTTCTTTTTGAGAGCATACAAAAGCTTTCCACTAGGTTTTCTGTCTTTTGATTCTGCAAATCCGTCTTCTCTTCTTTGTCTTTGTAAGAGACCTTCCCATGCTGCCCATAATTTGCCCAATGGGACCACTATAAATAATAAATTGTTACACCAAGCCCAGCTTAGAGATCTCATAACAAGCTTTTCCACAGTGTTAAGGCCTCTGGATACATTTTTTTTCTGCTTAAAGCAGAACTTTAAGAAGCTGTTCCTTGTTGTGTGTGCTAGGGGCTACATGCAGAGTATGAGAGAAAAATATTCCTGAGATGTTATGCTACAGAGGAATGTAGGGAACTCTGTTATTTTGGTTTGCCTATTCCCCAATACACAGAAAATTAATATTCATAGATATTATTTGGGACAGAATTAACAATGTTTTGAAGTAGAAGAAACTCAGTGCATCCCTGCGTGTTTTGCTCTGCAGCAAAGCCCAAGTTTTTGGGAAATAGAAACTATTGGATGTGAAGGAACTACCTGATAGAAATGGCTACACAATCTTACTCTTTCTCTCATTGTTCTCATTTTCTTGAAGTTTCTTTTGTTCCAACTTTCATAATAACTAGGGCCCAGCAATAGGAATGAGAAGTTTTTCTATTTCTGTTGCGCCATTTTCACAGACTTTAACACTGTAGAAAACTTCAGTGTGTACTTCCATGCACTTGGAATACATGTACAGATTTGGTCCTTCCAAGGTACAGTAATTAAAGTAATATATTCTCCTCAGGATAATATCTGCTCTAGACAAAGCACAGAGAAATTAATCTATGTTTATGCTTTGGAGTAAGCACATACATGTGTAAAAATGAATAGTAACATACTTCTAACCATAGCAGATACAGATTACAATACCTGTGCCTTTTTCTAAATTAGTCTGTTGTAATTGCTTGAAGCCATACAGAACACAGTTCCAATTACTAATGCCACCTCTTATTCTTTTTTCTGCCCATTAGTTATTACTAAAAAACTTTATTTTTTAATTGCCTGACTAGCCCTGTTTACCAGGTAACTAAACACAAGTTCATACAGGAAAATCACTTTGAGAAATGCATTTTGGAAATGTCTGCAAGTGACCTAAAATTAGTTTCCAAATGTAAAAGTATTTAGCTTCAACCTATCTATAAAAGACCAGGAATAAGTGCTTGCTTTTAAAGGTTTTCTAATGACATACTTTCCCTTTTCCAGTAAGGTACTATGAGATTAAATTAATACTTAGGATCTCAGGACTGTGAATAATATGCTTTTAAGTAGAAGGAGGGAACAGTTATTTGCCTTTTTTCAGCTAGAAAATGGTGAATACTTATAAGTTTATAAAACTGAGGTGTTAGACTGGTGGATAGAATTTATTTGGTATATGATAAATACTTCTTACTGTTCAAGGTGAATGGCATCTTCTACGTTGTTCTCTATTACAAGATCATTGGTGCAAATACATTCTGGGGAAGAAAATATGTTGGTGCCTTGCTAGACTTGCTTTGAACCAGAGAAATTGCTCTAAATGCTTAGAACCAAACTGTAGCCAGAATAAAATCTTCATTCCTTTAAACTTCTGGGAATAAATACTCTGTTGTGAAGGAAAGACTTAAAGCACTTTCTCCTTTAGCCCTTCTGTTTTAAATTGTACTTGATTCTGTAGTTTCTGCTGGTTATCTTGGTAGTCCAAATAAGCACTCAGATGAAAAAGGCAATGATAGCAGCAGTAATGCATAACAGGTAACATACATAATAGAAAAATTAGGGATTAGCAAACAATCCCTTAATATTTACAGCCTAATCCTGTAAGAGCCTGCCAAACTCACACTTCATCTCCATTTTCCTGATATCACTCAATTTTTACCCTTAGGCCTCCATCTCCATTCATTTCCTATAGTTCTCCTCCATTAAGTAGATCACCCTGAAATAGCCATTCCATTTGTCAGGCTCTGTCCTGGTTCTAGGGTAATGTTTCTTGTGCCCTTCTTCCTTCTGTGTCTACAGTGAAGTTTATTATTCTGTGTTTCACACTGCTCCAGAATGAGATGTGTGAGTAAAGAGTAAAATGTAACTGGTTCTGAGCACTAAATCAGACTGCTTGCTTCATTGTCCTTTCTGGACTAGTTTGGGAAGTTTATTCATCCCAGCCAGAATTTTGCTTACAGAACAATCTCATTTGTCTTTTGTAGCATAGTACATATTGTTTTTATTTTTAGCTGAAATGTGAAGGATTAGACCTGAGGGACCCAAGTACTGTGTTGTTTAATATAAAACTTTGAGGCTCCCAAGTAAAATTTAATCCAAGAATCCTAGAACTCTGGGAACATTGGGATTACATTTTATTTTGAGAACAAAGCTGGGAAGAACACTGGAGAAGTGGGAAGTTGCTGTTTTTCCCTTCTGAAATGTGTCCAGAGAAAGCATTGCTGCTGCTGAGCTTTTGTACAATAAATTATTGGCTGGGCACTTCCCCAGGATGCAGAATTTATTTACCACTTGTCTTTGGGAAGAATCACTGTCAATTCTTCACCTGTAGCAGGACTTTGTAAAGTGCAGCTAATTCCAGGCTCTAGGGAAAAGAGCTGTGCTCTCTGGGAGTTCTGGACTCTCAGGGAAAGTTCTCAGACAGCCACAATTTATTGCCTGGTGATCTGTGAGCAAGAGAAAGTCCCAGGTTCTGCTCTCTCCTTATTTTGGACACACATAGTCACTGGATAAAATATAGAAATAACATCTCGGACTATGGGTACCCTGTTGCTGTCATATTTTCTGGAAAATTCTCTTTGCCCAGGATTTTCTCCTGGGAAGCTGAGAATCCTCAGCTTCTCCTGTGTCTGTTGCCCTGCAATGTGGTCTGGAGATTGTTTATCCAAACATGTGAATTGTTTTAACTTAATGGCCAATCACAGCCAGCTGTGTTGATGTTCTGAGGAGTCAAGTTTTTATTATTCATTCTTGTTAGGCCTTCAGTCTGTATCCTTTCTCTTTCTTTAGTATAGTTTTAGTATAGCACAATATCTCATATCTCACATCATGTCTCATATATCTCATATCGTATAATAATATATCAGCCTTCCGAGAACATGGAGTCAGATTCTCATCTCTCACCTTGTCCTGGGGACCCTCACAAACTCAACAGTCCCCATAGAGAGAGTTTCCAAATCTCTGATCCTCAGCTACCCTTCGGAAGATGCCTGGTTTTATTTAGGATATGCATACTGGTCCTTTATGGAAGACAAACGAGTTTTGACTATTTTGTTGCCATTTAATTTGTCCTTTAGCCAGCCTGCTGAGGAAGGATGTGCAGCTAATGGAACACTGAGGTGGAACTATCTCTTCCAGAGCAGCTCCCTGGGCTCCTTTGGGCTGGGAGACCGAGGAGCAGCCTGCTATGACAGCAATGAATTTGCACTATTCTGCTTCACTGATCCACCCTTTGTAGAACACTTCTCTAGGGCTCTCTTAAAAGCCATCACACGTGTTCCTGCATCTCCATTACATCCTGAATGATATGCTGCAAATCAGCCCCGCTGCAGCATATCCCATTAAAGAAGTAATTCAAAACGTGGAGACTTAAATGAGAATTCGTTGTCTGAGTTACTGGGGAGGCTCTGACACACCTGAAATGTATCATTCAATTATAATTACTTTGTTAGCCACATTAGATTTCATTAGAATTAGTTCTGGAAAAGGAAAGGGAGAATAATTATTTGTTAAAATTGTCCTTTTTCTTTTCCTGGAGAATGAAGGGAGAGATTTCCATGGGTAGATTTATGTTTTTTCTATATTTGATTTTTCATGCACCTACAGTGACACTATAGGAGTTATTCAATGCAATTACTTAGGGACAGGAAAAAATGTACATTCTCCAACTGTGCCTGTATTAGCAATAAGAACTCCCAGGAATGTAAACATAACGTTAACTACTGTGAATTCATAGATAATTTTAATATAATTATATATTTTAGATAATATTCATAGATAATTTTAATATAATTATAAATCAGAACTAATCGCACATTCTTGGCGTGCCAGTGGCCTTGTGAGTTTTTCAAAATCCTGCTAGCTGCTGAGAGGTCAGCTCACCAGGAAACCAGCCAGAGCCAGCATAACTCTGAGAGCAGGTTTCCTTACTCAGCTCCCCTTCAAAGAGAGGGGAGTGCAAGGCAGAGCCCTGCCAGGGAGTGAGGTGCTGGCTGTGTGGCTGTGTCCCCACTTAGAGGGGACAGCTGTCCCCCAGCACCCATGAGAAATACAGTATTTGATCTCAAGGTAAGCTGAGGGGCAGGGGCATTTCCCAGCTCCTGAGCTGAAGCTGGTGATGCACATGTACCAGGTCATTTTAAATCCCTCCTTGAGGCAGGATACAGATGCACAATTGATGTTCCACCGGGGCAAAGCACAAGGAGAGCAGTCCCACAGATGGTGATGGACTTTAAGACAGGTCTCACTCTCCTCGGCTCCAGCTACGTTTGCTAGGGCTGCATTACATGAACAAGACGTTGCTTCTTTTACCCCAGCTGCTGGTGCTGCTGTTTTGTTTGCTCAGAATATCCTGGGAAAACAGCATGTTCAAGTATGACTGGTGTAAGTGATACTTTAAGCACTATTAAGCACTATTGTACAAAATACATAATTTACACTCGTTGTGCTCTCTCTTTTCTATTCTATTATGCAAAAGTATAAAATGCTAAAGGACTAATGTCACAGCTTTGCTTTTACAACAGTGAAAGACATTAATCCTGAAACAATGATGAATGGTGCAGTCAGTTCAATTCATTCTAATTCACACCAGTTTAACTAGGATGGGAATTTGGAATATATTCTGTAGTTGTTGATACACTAATTGCAAGAAGCCAGTGATTTACAGGTGTGTTTATTCAGATGAGCACAGCATACTGATGGCTGTAATACAGATCAGGGTCTAATCCTGGCCAAAATAATGCTCTGGTGTGAGATTAAAACATAAAGTGATATTAAGGAGGTTTATTGTTTCCAAAGGACAAAATGCCATCTTATAGCAACCCATTGGTAAGGGAAGATCTTAAAAATTGTGAAGGGCTAGAAAAAGAATAACACTGGGCATGCATGAGAAACTTATCTATCTTATAAGGAATAAGCTCTCTATTATTTATTTACCAAAACAGTCTGAAGTAATTAAAATGCAGATCAAAACTGGAAGCCAGGTGTGAAGTGACAGATATTTGTGAATGGTATAAGTGCACTTAAGGCTGTCATCTTTGCAATCACAAGGGCTGACAGGGAACATTTAGAAATGATTCAGAACTATTAAAAGGTTTAAAAATATATTAAAAATCTCTTTCCTACCAAAATACTGGCAACAAAGCACAAAGTAATAACTAAACAAGTAACTTCACAGAAAACATCATAATATTGCTCCAGCAAAAGCATTTTTGTCGAGGAGGTTACTGACTTTTGTGTCAGCTGGTTCAGAGAGGTTAAACGTGACAAAGTGCTTATAAATGTGTGTATGTGGGGGTCCTGTTGTTTGTTTTGTTGGGTGATTTTTTTAATTTGTATTTTTGTTTGCTGGGAAATTTTGTTATCTTCAGCTTGTTGGTAGTTATGACCACATTGAAACTTTGTGAACTCAGAGTTAAGAAAGCCCAAAGGTTGGGCTGGGATTAGTGAGCTATGTGTTACAAGGAAAGCTATTTCTGGCATGATGTCCTGGACTTGTAAATATGTTCTTGTAAAAAATAGGGCTGCTGTTCCTGTTATCATTTTTCTTTGTGCAATCCGGCCACGTAAATCTCCTTGAACAGAATGCTTTAGTGGATTGGATCCCAGAGCACAAAAGGCACAAAGGGAACAGCAATAATCACAGTGACACCTCACAGCAGTACCAGAAACACTTCTCTCAGCAGCAACAGGATAAGTTGGGAAAAAATGAGATGTTATTAGTGAAATTGAGAGGATATATCATCAGAGCCATCTTTTATTCCTCTCACCCACATCACTGGAAGAAGAGGATGTATTTTTCATGCTCTAATAAAACTGGATTCACATCCTGGAGAGGGGATAAGGGGAGGATCCTTTTATAATGGAAAACCCAAATGCATCAGTAAAACATTGTGAAGTATTAAAAATAGTTAATGGTGCAGTTTACAGTTCTTCTGAATTTCCTCATCCAGCTAAGATAGCTGCTTTCTCGTGCCCTTGAGAAACCTTGCAGCTCCCCAGAGCACTGCATTCCCTTGAAGAGGAAAAGATCACAGCTGAAATAGTGAGCAAAGCTCTGGTTACACATAGCAGCAGCAGACTACTACAGGTTTTCTAACTTGTCAGCATCAGCCATGAGTGCCCCTGGCAGCCCCTCCCTGGGCATCCCTTGCTGTGCCCTTGGACCCGCCAGACCCATTCCACTTCAGCCTGGGGCCAGGCTTTCCAAATTTTATCAGAAGACCTCTCCTTTTCCCTTTTTTCTCCTTCTGTGGTGGCTTCAGTCAGTGGAAACTAAAGCATTCTGAACATTCTTGAAAATCCCATGTTGAACAACTGCCTGCTTCTGGAGGAGGCCTGCTAATAGGCTCTGGCTACTACAGGATGGTCATAATTAAAAATTAGAGTTATCTATTGTCAATGCTGTGCCTTTTTATTGCCTTTCAGCAGGACTTCCTGCCTTTGAGGTTTTTATTGTGGCATTCCAAAAAGCATCCATGCAAAGTGGAAACTGATACAGACAGAGGGAAAGTAATTTAATAAAGTGATTGAAAAGAGTAAATTCAAAACTGAATAGAAATAGAAATGCCCTAGTTCTGTGTTCTGAAGAGAAAATTTCATTAAATTGCATTAGTTCTCAAAAATTTCTTAGCATTTTTATGAAGAAATCTTTCCTTGCATGAAATCAACTGCTAAAGCTTCCACTAGGTTAAAGAAACCAACAGGACCTGAGCAAAATGTTGGGTAATTCCCTTATTAATCCTGTGTTTCTGTTTCTCTCTTTGGTTCAGCTCTTGTTTTCACTCTGCTTTTCTGCTGAGTGACAAGAACATAAGGGCAAAGAAGCAACATGCCATGCAGGTCTATATCTTTATTATTCAGTGCAGTGCAAGCGTACTCTGTTGCTTAGCTAAAGAATTGCAAATTTCTGTATTCTCCATCTTTTCCATCTTGTTCTCGGAATAAGAAATACAGGCATCCTCTTCCTTGAAGTCATTAAGTTGAAATTATTAGCAACACCATCCTGCTATTATTGAAAATAAGGTGGAGAGTTTCAGGAAATCAATGATGCAATCCTCCCCAAATTAATTTCAGCAATAAGAACACTGGCAGATTTAACTTGTGATTTTAAATTTCCTCTGATTGAAATTTCTATCTCTTTTCTTCTGCTACTGAGATAGGAAAAAGCACTTTTCTAAAATGTTGTCTATAGTTTTATTTCTTGCCTGATGTGTTAGGAAGATTATTCCACTTTTCCTTAGCAGCAGTTTATATATATAATGATGGGGTTTTTTCCCCCATAAGTACAAATTTCTAGGCTGCTGATCACTTCTCATTACTCCCTTCTGAACTTGCATTTTGATACATGTCTCTAAATTGGAGTGTTCCACATCAGCCAGAGCATTCCAGCTGGGATCCTCTTGGTGCTGTCTCATGCACTGAAATGCTTTTCATGGGATCCTCCTTTCCAGAGCACTGCTGAAACCACATTGAAATGTTCTTTTTGGATAAGATGAAGATGGTGACAGCTCATGAAACAGAACAGCTGAATGTATCACCTAACATTATGCCAAAATGTTAAAAGAATCAGTTCCCTGCTTCAGGCATGCTTCTCAGAGAAGCAGTCCCATCTCTGTGAGAGTTTCTGTGGTACCAGCAATAAAATAAAAGCCTCTATTTTCCCACAGTATTAATGTCATCCTTCCCAGGCCTCTGCAGTCAAGCCCATTGAAATCCAATTCTGTTATATCAAATGCAGCCTCAGTGGTTATGGGTGTGTCCCTTTCCATGGAGTTTTCAAGTGCTCAATGGCTTTGTGCATTTTGCAGCAGAGGTCTACTAAACACTTCTGTGTTCCTGGTAAAAAATTATTAAGTTTATAAACATAAAACCCCCCAGTGCTCAAAGAGCCTGAGAACAAATACCACACAGCTGCTTGGTAGGGCTTCCGTTGTGACAAAATAAAGGAGTTGATCTTATTTCAGTTTTAATGAAAACTTGTCTTCTAACGTGGCAGCACAAAGAGCAAGCAGTGAATGGTCAGAGAGAACAGCTCCCAGATGGCTCGGGGTGCTCAGGCAGTTTGTCTGGCTCTGTGTGTCAAAAGGAAAACCAGACTGAAGTCACAGTTTTGTAGACAAATGTCTGGCAGTATTTAGAAAGAATCTGAACTGACTGTTGAACCCTTTCTACTCAGTGGGATCCTCTGTATCAAAGACAGGGATGGCTGCCTTCATCTCTCAGAAATCATATGGTGGATGTCACAAAAAAGAAATTTCTTTTAGAAGGGTTCAAATAGAGGGCTTACCACATCAATTAGGAGAATTTTGGAGCTTGAGACAATATCTGGGCTTGTCTGATACTCTGAATCCTACTGCAAAGGCATACACGGCCTGCTGGATTTAGTGTTCTCCTGAACAGTGAATAGGAATGGAAGGGAACCTGGCAAACTGAGGAACAAACTCTTTCCAGATAAGAAGCAGAGGTCTTTTTCTCTTTTCATTTACCAAGGCAAGGAACTGGCAAGGGAACTAAACAAGTTGTTCTAGTGGAAAAAGTCTAATGTTTTTTTCTTCCTATGTATTTTGAGATCTAAAAATTAGGCTGAAGTAATTGATGTTACTCAAATTACTACAGAGATGTTAATTGAATGATTTAGTTTTACTTTTTGCCTTAAGATTAATGTCTCACAGCACTCTTCTATACAAAACTTCACCCATGAAAGTCCTTTCATTAACTTCCATGTCCAGCTGATAAAGTTGCTCTCATCTCAAGAAAATAAAAAGTTGAGACTATAAAAAGGTTTAAATCACAACTTTAATATTGCTTTTGGTAGAATTTCCCAGCTTATATTTAAGTTCCTTCTCCATCTCTCTCAATCTCTTTAACCTCAGCTGTATCAGCAAAATGATGTGCTGGCATTTTGAACTTTTTAGTAATTATGTGGCTGTCTTGCTTGGTTGGTTTCTTCAGCATCAGCTGAAGGCTGGATCCAGCCTTTACCACCCCTAATGCAGTCCCTGGGACTGTGCTAGGTTTGATATGTAGAGAAGTTAAGCTGTGAAGGAAAGTGTGCATCAGATAAAGCCATCAAGCATTTTGCCTGCTCTTAGAGACTCTGTGTCTCTTTGAAGAATTGTACAGATAATTGAGATTCAAATAGATAAATACAAGAACTACCCTGAGATTACCCAGTAGTTTGGCTGTTGGATATACATGCTATGTAGCTTGCAATCTAATTAATCTGCTTTTCTATAATTTTGTTTTGCTGCAAATAAAGTCACATACAATTGCAAAGCCACCAACATTCACATTCTTACCTGAAGCTACAAGAGCACAATAGCAGAAAACTCTGAGTTGTCAAAATATGTCTTTAAGGTACTGCAGAAATAAGCTTGACTTTAACTCTATTGTTTTTTTAATTTGTCAATGTCAGCATAAAATGTGTATTTCTTTTCTTTCTGACATTCCTGGAAAGGACATACAATTCAGCAGAAAACATTTTCTAGTTTTTCTACATTTCTGCTCCCCAAATACTGTCATACTAAAGTGCAAGATACTCATATGTGAGTTCCAGGTCTACTTTTCTTTCCTAATATACAAAAAGCTAGAGTACTTAAAGAGTCTTAGTGAGTTAAAATCAATATATCCTGCAGTTTTTAATGAATTTATGCTAATGCACACTAGCAGAGAATGTTCTAAATCTCACAAGAGCAAATGTTCCCTTTGATGGCATTTTGCTGTGAGGTGTTAGCATTGTTCCACCCTGATGTGATCATTGCCTATTGCTCTTTCCAGATGCATATTTTCCCTTTAGGGTAAGCAATCATTTCATGGTGTCAAGTGTTCTTGCCTGTGGAAGTCCTTTTAAAGCCACTTCTGAAATCACTTTTGTTCAATAGGGCATGAGAGCATACAAAGGATATAAAGAAATTGCAAGGTTGCAGTAAATGATTTTGGGTTTTTAACATCTTGGAGTTGGGCTGAGTCTCTGTGAGTCCATGCCAGGCTTGATAGGGCCATGAAAACATCCTGCAGTCATACTGGGAGCAAGAGCTGGGGCTGAGTGTTGAACACCAGAGGACAGCAATTCCTTTTCAGTGCTGGTTGAAAATGTCTCAGCAAACAACAATGGCAAAAATAAAGCTACAGCGAACTCCTCAGCAGAGCTAACAAGGTCCCAGAGGCTCACATCCCTGTACTTTAGGGATGTTACAGCAACCAGGGCAGCAAAACAATTTTGTTGCATGGCATGAAATGAACTGCTTCCACCAGCTTGTAAACAAGGAAAAGGTGAGGCAGGAGGGTGCTGTGCTGAATGTGGTGCAGAACATGTGTGGGAGAAAGAGGAAAATAAACCAAATTTTAGTGCCAGATCCTCTGCAGAAAGCTGCACCTTGCTTGCTGATGTAACACTCAAGTCAGCCTCTGTTATCCTGAACTAATCTTTCTTCTGCATTGATCCTAAAGCACCTGAAGCCTGCCCATTGATGTAATTTGCAGTGGCCTCAGGTTTGTGTCTCACTGCAGCCTAGATGACAAGAAATCATTGACTGACAGCAATATCTGGGTGTTTCTGCTGTTTTTTGCCCTTGGTACACTCTCTAAAAATGGGCTTAAATGCTGGTTGTTAAAGGGAGAATCCTGTGTCCTTACTTCAAAATCTTTGTGCAAGCCAAGTTCCATCATGCCTGCCTATTTTCTCAGAGGTGTAGAAGGAAAGGAAAGACTATTCAACATAATTCAACATAATGTTTCAAACTTCATGTTCAAAAAAGTCTGCAAGAAAGGAAGGGAGAAAAGAGGAAAAAAAGCTGGAGTAAAGCTACAGAATGGTATATAGGGCATGTGTTTTTAGAGGATGAAGGAATAAGGATCTGAAAAGTAGAATAGACATTTTCTTGAAATATGAGAGCATGTAATCCTAACATTTTCCAATTCAATAACTGGATGTAGAAGCTTATTTAGAGCTGTTATCCTTCTCCTAGAGTTAATACTGCAGACCCAGTTTGCTTCAGCTGCTTTTCAGAACAAAAAATTGTAAAAAAGCCAACAAAAACCCTAACAATAAAGTGGAAGAACTTAATAATACACTCAATAAATAAATAACATCACCTAATAACCTCACTTTCTTAGGTGTCCCTGACTTCTGTATGCAGAGTTGTCACCCACCACTGGAATGACCTGACAGGGAGTGAAACCATTCCAAATTGAAATCCCAAGGATTTTTACACAATGTAAAGGCAATCATCTTCACTGGAATTTGGCCAGAACACAGAGGCTATTAGACCATCATTTCACAACTGCTGTGGGATTGTCAGTGGCAGAAGAAACTCTTTTTCTGCATCATCCAAAGGCTGACACTGTTAGTAGAGCAGGGACTCGAATCTGTCATGTTCTCTTATTTAAGCAGAGACCTGGCTTGACCTCTTTTAGTGCAGGAGAATGTGACAGGCTCACAGCCTCAGGTGAACTACCCTGGCTGTGGGCTTGCTGCCAGACAGGAGACACTGAGCCTGGGAAAGAAATCTATCCGGAATAATTGCGAGTCAAACTTTTCATGGAGAGTTATTGCGGCGGATTTCGGTCTGCATTTAAGCAGTTTGGTCAGATCAGCATTCCTGAAAAAAAAAAAAAAGACAAGGAAATATAGTTATATACACAACAGGCCTATTGTGGAGTTCTCCAGGTGACTTTTCCTTTTTCTTTCAAGCCTGTATTCCCTACTCACAACAGCCCTTCAGACAATCCTAAGTAATGCCGATCTTTTCTTTATTTACCATTTCTTTTCCTAGAATGTTTGTAAATGAGAATCAAATGTCCTTATTCGGTTTCCTGTGCTATAGATGGTAAAATCAGTTTTGAAACTTAGCCTACTAATGAATTTTTCTGGTCTTAGGGTATTTATGAACTTACTATCATTTCCTGAAACTGCAAAGCTCAGATGAAATTCTACCACATAGATTCATCAGATGGCCATGAAATAGGGGCAGCTTTTCCCTGTTAGCAATGGTAATTGGGGAAGAGCCCTTAAGAGAATAATAATAATAGTAATAATAATAACAGTAATAATAGTAATAATAATGATAATAACAATATGTAGTTAAAGAAGATAAATGAGAAAAACATGCTAAAGCTTCTTCTTTAAAAGGACAGTCATTCACTGTCCTTTAATTGATTGATTTCACTCATAAAATAAAATTGTTCAACTTGGAATATATTGACCATTTTAAAACTGCGCTGTGCATTGTAGCAAGCACACCAAGCAGATGGTTGTGTGGCAGTTGACTTCCAAACAGATAAAGATTTAACTGTGTTCTTAAATCTCAGCATGTTAGAAATCCTACTGAAGCTGGGAGGGATTATTCACCTACTTAAATTCTGTTTATGAGTTTTGCTGAATTAGAGCCAACAAGATATTAAATTCATTGTGAAACATTCACAAATGCTTTCAGGAAACATGTAGCATATGTATTCAAGCAACAAGGAGAACTTGTGGAATGCAGCATTGCTGTATTAGCTAATATGACTGATGGATTTATAATTTTAGGGTGTGACCCAGCACAATTGAAATCAGAATTTCTTTTTTTACACTAGCAAATTTAAGCCAGGCTTTAGCTGAACCACGAACAATTACATTCAATAAATTTAAGTAGTTATTAAACAATCTTTGAAACAAGGACTTTGATTATTACTTGAATGTTAGTATAGTGACTTTAGTTTTGGTAATGGTTCCAGCTTCTATTAGTATTGTTAATGAAATATGAATTATTGACACGGAAGTATAGTTTGTATGAGTGGAATAGCAGCATTGCCAGGTTTCAGCCCTCACTAGTAAAAATTGGGAAATTTGTTTAGCATCAGCTCAATAGAGAAATGTGCTTTATTAACTGCATTCTTCCATAATTTTGTGTCATCTTCTGATCCATGTTAGCCATTTCTTAGACTGATAGGCTTGGGCCCAGTGGGCTGCAAATGATTTGGTGCCAGTAGGTCTGTGCAGTGAAAATGGCGCAACAGTGGCCATTTAAACGTGCACTACAGCATGGCCAGCTGGAATGTCTTTCAAAGAGAAAAATGTACAGTAACATAAAAGAAATATCATATTCAATCATTTATGAAGAATAAACAGGGCAACATTTCCTCTCTGCTCTCCAGTGTGTTCTCAGCATGCTCTTGTGAGTTGCAGCATAGCATTTTATTTGCAAAGAATGAAGTGAAATATCAATAATTGTTTGTCTTCTTTGGATGGCCTCAAAGTGTGCTGGCTGTGTTTTGAAAACCCTGCACTTCCCAGGAGAAGGGAGCAATTGAGTAAGAGATTTCAACAGGATGTAAAGCAGCAGAACAATTTGTCTAGGTGCAATGTGATCCCTGCCTGCAGTGCATGTAATGGTAATGCATCAGTGAGTGCTGGCATTCAGCATCCCCTGCATTTACTGTGGCTCCTTGCCTTGGCTGTTTGATGGAGTCAGCAGTCTGCTCTGGTCCTCCTGAACTCATGGGGCTGTGAGGGGCACTGTGCTTGGGTGGTTTTCCTATTTGAAAAGTCAGGTGAATAAAATGAAGGCAGGTTCACAGCTTATAATAAAGGAAATAAGGATCTTAGCTTGTCCTCACAGTGAATCCCCACCAGTGTTTGCCAAGGCTTGAGGCAGTCAGGTAAAATTCCTATTGCTTTTTTATTCCTTTCTCACTCAAAACTCACTTCATTCTTCAAATTTACCACCCCAGTCTTAACAAGGATAGTGATGAGAAGCAGTTCTTATGATTTCTCAACTTCAATTGGAACAGCAAATAGGGAAAATCTGCCTCTCCTTCAAGAAAATGCAATGCTCCCTGTATTGAAGTGTAATGTGCTAAAAGTTACATCACGGAACTGTTTTCTTAAGGAATTATGTTAATTTTATAAATTATACACATCAAATTATTACCACACAACATGATAACATTGATCCACAGTTACTTTGGAGTAACCGAACTACAGCAAGTGTTGCACTGAAATTTAGGAAGTATCACTTCTTGCAGCTGCAATCATTAGCTTAGTAGATTTCTAGGCTTCAGTCCTCACTGTATGTTTTAATCCCGACTAAAGCAGAGTGTGTGCTGAAGACAGGTGCTGTGTGGAGAGGCTGTGACTTAATTAACTCAGCTATTGGCTTGGAAAGAGAGGAGGCTGTGTCAATCTTTAACTTTTCATAATCTTCTTTGGGCAGGGTGTACCTCACCTGACAAGACTACTGGGTCTGAGGTATGAAGGTTCACAATGCCTTTGCAGTGGCCTTGAAGCAATTTTTCCTGCAGATTTTGCTTTGTCTGTTTACCAGCAGGTCTGGCAAGGTCAGTGCAGACATGAATTTGTGGAGCTGTGGTTGTGACTTCCCAACACATCTCTAGAAAGAATGTTCATGTCAAACAGCTGACCAGGTTTTCAAAAATTCTGCCTACCCTTAGCTCTGAGTACTTGCATAAAAACAGCCACACATGAATACTCCAGGTTAATGTTAGTACTCCAAAAAAATGAGATCATGTTTTATCATTTAATTTGCCTTCAGTCAACAAATAATATCTCAATTAAACTCAGTCTTTCTAACCTGCAAACAACTCCATATGCAAAGAGCTTTCACATGCAGTAGTGTAAACCTCAGTTTGCATTAAGCCAAAGTTAAATTAGGTCAACTGTTCCTTTTTTAAATAGTTCCATATTGCTAGCAAGTCTCTCTAAGCTATTAAATGAAAGCTATAATGTAGTTAATGGTTATTATTTTGTAGATAAGTCTTTATTAGACAACTGAGTCTGACCTAAGGAAGGCTGAGATACTTCTGGAAGGATTGTAGCATATACCAGTTAAAGTTATAACAGGGAACTTCCAGTGACTCTCAGATTAATTTGTGACAAAATAAGTTCATTTTTTTTCCTTCTGCTGTTAGGGTAAGAAGATGTTTTGTTCTTGTCTGAAACAGTTATGACAGAAGAAAGCCACAATTATGTCCCTTGCACTGTGACTTCAGCAGTTCAGTTTCCTTTGCCCCTGGGAAGTGATTATAATATATTCACTGTTTGTATGGCTACTTCCAAACAAATATTATTCTTACCATGGCAAAAATAAGGGATGGGGAAAAATAGAAGGACCAACAGGAAAACCAGAGCTGCAAAATCAAAACTACTTTGTGTTACCACACCACATTTTAATTAAATCCTGATTCCAACTGGCACCAGAAATGTATACAGTGTTTGAAATTGGTTCCATTTCAATTGAAAAATAATTTATTTTTTATTTAAAATAATGCTTATTTAAACTCCTTTTTAGAAAAAATTACACATTTTGATGGATTTAAACTGGTTTTAAAGTTTGGATTTTCTTTCATTTTCTATTGCAATTTTAACATCAAATAATTTTGTTAAATTGAAGCAAACCTAAGAGTTTATATTTGGATGAGGTCCTGGTCTAAAGAATCACACAAACCTTAGAAAGTTTTAGATTTCTTCTGTCATCTTCAGTGTTTTGTGCGAGCCTACAGACAAGACAGAAAATTCTGGGCATGTGATTCATTCTGTTTTCATACATACTGATTTTCCATGAAAGCAATTTCACTGGTGCCATAAACTAAAAGGAAAAAAATACTTTAGTTTTTGCAGTGAAAAATGGTTTATCCACAGTAACCTAGCAAAAGTAGTATTAGGTGAGTTTTGTGTTTTTACATAGGAAAATTCCATCTGAAATGAACTTAGATCTTTGGTTTCAATGAGACCTTTGGCTTCAGTGAACCCAGATTTCATTCCAAGCTCCCTTGGCAGTATGTGTTCATTTCTGTACAGTGGTTTGCTCATCTCTTGGCTCAGTATCCATGGATTGGATCTCCAGCTATGGAATGTGCTCTCAATGGTTTTAATCACCTGAAGAGGCAATTAGTGTTGATGCACAAGAGCCCCATTCTAGAGAGAGTCACCCACAATTTATCTCTACTAAAGGAACCTTCAGCACAGGCCCACTTTAAATTCCCTTGGTCCTTGAGTTCTAACCTCCCTAAATTCCTGTTCCCTGCTGTTAGAGGAGAGGAAGTGAAGTCCCATTGCTGTTCCTTTGGTCTAAGGTAACCTTGAAAGGTCTGCCCATAAAGAGGGTCACCAATATTGTACTTTGTTTGAGCTGATATTGTGCTTGGTAATGTTTGCTGTGAGGTATCCCACAGCTACTGGCCCCGGGATAAGCAACCTGTTTCAGGAATTCCTTTAAAATGAGGATTTACAGGTGATGGACTAATATGGACCTCAATATATGCAAAAGGTTCACAGCCCATCACAAAGTCTGATCAGGACCAGAGGTAGCTCTTACATTTGTGAAATTAAAAAATTAAAACATGCTGAGATTTCAGAGAATAATAGTTGTGGACATTTATGGCCAGTAAACAAAACCTCTGAAAATAAACTAGAGCTGAGCATCAGGCAGCTTCAGCTGATACAAACACAAATTTCTACTGCTCATTCTGAAACGCAAATTTCTATTGCTCATTCTGAAACACAAATTTCTGTTGCTCCTTCTGAAACAGGAGGTTTCTGCTTCCTCTCCTCATCAGACTTGCACAAAGCAGTTGCCTCTCTATGCAACATAAATCGAGATGGATCTCTAAGGGATCCCAGGTCAGTAATGCCAAGGTTCAGCAGTTAAAAGAGAGCATAAATCTGATGGAAATTAATGCAAGAGACACTGTAGCCTTCACCCACTGTAAAACTCAGTCTGGTGTGGGTCAGATTGCAGTTGAGTCTTTTCCTCTTCGGTAAACTGGGCATGGTTGGGTGTCTTTTCAGGGCCTTTGAACCCTCTGTGCAAAAGCTGTTTCCAACTGTCTTTCATATTTAAAAAGCATCACTTAGCAAATTGATCATTGATTATTTAATAATCCTTCTTGGTCAAGCCTTTGGTTGTATAACTTATTCAAAGTTGGATTGTTATAAGCATGCTTTAGTTTTGTCTTTGATATTTTAGGAATTGGAGTTACATTCCTGAGTTACATTCACCAGTGACTCTTTGACAGGATAACTCCTGGAAAGTGGCAGTCTTACTTGCTTTCTCTCCATTATTTTATTTATTCCTTATTTGTTCATATTCATGTTCATTTGTTCAAAATTTTACTCCGTTACCATACTTCTGGCTTCTCCAGACTAGCCCTTGCATGGAGAGACATGCTGGAGTGAAAGCATTTTATCATGTTTTTTAACAGGAAATTACCTTCCACTTATACAAATTACCCAAATCAAGTAGATAAATGCAAGTGTGAGCAACAAGGAAGAATTATTTGGGACTCATTTGTACTCAGGTTATCACATTCATCATCCTCAGTCTTAGTCTGTGGTCCATTGGAGCTCCTAATAGTGTTTGACTATTTCCTTCATTTTCTGTTTCCTGTTATTTATCTTATCTTTGTTGTTTTATCTTTGTTACTGTCACTCACCCTGACAATAATGTATCTAAAATCATTAAACAAACAAATAGTTGTAAGGCCATCTCTTGGCTGATAACTAGCAAAGAGAGGTTGTCTCTTTCTACAATTGATGTTTTTTACTGAGAGTAAAATTCACCGTAACTTCACAGTTCCTAGCTAGGAGAAAAATTGAGAAAGAATGGCTGAGGCAGGAGAGGGGTTTGTTTGTGTCAGACTGGTGAAAGGTTTTTCTGACTCTTATCAGGGCCATGGTCTAGCAGTTTATCCCAGGATTCAGGTACTCCCAGCAGAGATACATGTGGGACTGTGCTGCTATGTGGAACTTCAGTAGGGGCCTGGGGCATCCCAATTCTTCATTCTGAAAGTTAAAAACAAGCCTAGAAATATCATAGCAGCAGCTGAAATTAGCTCATCACGATGAGCTTCTGTTTGTGTACTCATGTTTTTAAGCAACAAAATCTATTGGATAATCTTACAGCTGCCACAGTGGAGATGCACATTCCCAGTCAGACATATGCAGCCACTCCAAGGCCCATATGTCCTTAAAACTGTCAGGATTCTTTGGAAAAAGCCACCTTGGCACTGTCACCCTTTTAACATTGTGCAGTGACTCCATAAAGTGAGACGTGTTAGCAAACAGAGTTCATGCAGAGTCTGTAGAAATTATGAATGTAGAAATGCTTTGGATCGTTACATCTGCCAAAGATTTTAAGAAACCCCAAAATGCTTTGAGAACAAAACAAAAATGGTAATAAGTTTGTCCAAGGGAAACTCTTAGTGCACTATCGTTCACAGAGTTGTATGGGCAAGGTTTGGAAAACAAATGGCTGCAGTATGAGCAATTGTGTTAAACAGACACAGAAAGGAGCTGAATAATCACCACCAGAACGACCCCCAGGCTCTGAACCCCAAAGCTCTGTGGCTGCCTGTGCCCACCCTTCAAGCTGTGGATGTGTGGGGCTTGAAGGATGTGCATGGATTCACCTGCTGCCGCTGAATTTACCACTTAATTTCATCAAAGGATCAGAACACTTTACACTAAAAAAAACTTTTCCACCCTCAGAAGTCACCCAGATATTACCAGGAGAGGAGAGACAGTATGTCCAAGTTTTAGCTCCCAAAGTTCTCTTTTAGCAGCAGCAGAGCCATCTCTCAGCCAGAGAGGAAATCCCAATTTTGTGGTATTTCCTACAATTGTAATTTACCACGTCCCTAGCCCGTGGGTTGGAGTCTCCAGTGTGGAAATGAGGGCACAGGGGAAGGGAGCTGAGACACAAAGGGGTGTGGGCAGAAATGAGCCTGAGCTTGAGCGCTTAGGAGTCATCTGGGGTCACTTGAGCCTTCTTGTAACTGGGGATCCTTTGAGCAAAATCTGAACAAGTGTGTCAGCTGAGTTACTAAACCTTCTGTTGAAACCCTTCTCTTCATTTGAAATTCTCGTCTTCTCCCTTTAGAATGTGTAGATGAAAAAGGGCAAATTTAATCTCCTATTTTAGTAATTCTGGAAGACTTCAGACTCGAACAGACACCCATACCTGTAAATATGCCGTAAACATTCTGCTAAGCTCTCAAAAACATCCTTTTGGAGGCCAGAATTGGGAAAATGGTTTAAAACTGTTGTGTCTCCAGCTGCCTCCAGATCAGATCCATGATATCTGTTGTTCCTCTGCTTATAGAGGCAGAAAAGAAAATTTATGTTCAGTTGGAGCAAATTAATTGTTCCATGTTTTTCTAAAGGTTGAGTTAAAGAAATAAATAATTTATCAGATGTAGGTGGAACTGATTTTTAAGGGAATTCAGGAGCACAGCTGCACAGCAGTGAGACAGGGATGTTGGTTACTGTTGTTTTCACCAGGAAACAACTCAATTCAGTGTGTAAGTGCCTAAGCAGGCACTGACTGTAATGGACTGTAGTTACTGGGGGCCAAACCTTGTGGTTACCACAGAGACCCCTTTGCTGTGGTAAATTTACATTCCCTAAGGCAGGAGTGCATCACAGAGTGTGTTATGACCAGTGCTGCTGTTCTTCCCTTCCTGCATTATCATTTCTTAGATGGATCAGTAGACAGACACAGTTCAAGGTTCACAGGAGGGCTGGGCAGCTGTACCAAGTTATCACATTAATTATCAATATTCTGCTCAGCAGCACTCTCCCATGGGTACTTCAGCCTTTAGTTGGCACCTCAGGTGATGCTGGTCCTGGGGTTCTGTTACTGTGGGGTGAGTGGGCAGCACAATAAAAACCTGCTGAAAGAAACCTGGAAACTGAATTTATGAAATAACAATCCAGGCTGCTTCCATGGAATCAGTGAACCAACCTGACAGAAATCACCATGCACAATGCACTCAGAATTAGGGACACATTCCCACAAAAGTATTTGAGTTTGATTCGTTTCATTGGTCTTATGAGGCATGGCTTTGGTCTGTAAATTCACCCTATTTGTGGTTAATGCTGTACATGAAGTGAAAAACCCAGTAGAGATTTTAGGAACACACAACTGAGCTAAGCATTAAAAGAATACGATTAAAACCACGTGAACTTATCACAATAAATTTTATGAAAAGGAGAAATTAATTTACAATTGAGATTGTCAGAAGATCCTCCCAACTTGAAAAGAAAAACACCAAAAATAAAAAAAATACACCAAAAAAACCCAGAAGAAAATTATACTCTATTTTTGTGACTACAGGTGTGAGCACGTGTTGCAGTTATTATGTCAGGCCACATACAAAAATATTTCAGAGAGTGTAAACAGAAGCTCACATGCACTACAGCTCTGGGTTTGTTACTGCATTGTGTGACATTAAAAGGTGAAACACACACTCAGGAGAAAAATGTGATAAGTGTTATGGTTTTCCCAGTGTGCAGAGCTGAGAAAATATGTCAAGTGTGCTGCATTCTGCACATTCTGCCTGGCTTCTGTTTCACAATGCCACCTTACACTGGCTGGGATGGGATAATGAATGCAGTATATTCAGACTACTTTAAAATTTTGGTTTTATTTTTTTCTGTTCAATTTCTTGCATGGCTACAAGTATAAGCCTGTTTCTCTTATGCTGTGAATGCACCATGAGCCCCCTGGGGACAGACAGGGACCAGAGTTAATGCTGAATGTCCCAAGCACCTCCTGTACCAAGAGACCTTTCCCTTCAGCATTGTTTGCCACATACCTCACACAGGTGTAAATAGCTACAAAATGCATTGGAACATTACAGACCAACAGAGAGCAAAAGGAGGAATAAGTCTGGGGAGGAAAATACTTGGAGAAAAAAAAAGGAGATGGAGGAAAACCATGGTTCTGAAAGGTAGTGAGGAGATTTAGCTGTGACACTGCACCGGTCTCTACTTTGATGGCAGGGAAACATCTTTCTGAGGATGAGGAGTATTTTGTTTGAGCCAGGCTTGTTCCCAAGCTGTGCTGACACATTGTCGCTTGGTTACTCTGCTGCACTTTCTGTCCAGGAGATTCTGGATGTGCACAGCTGTCAGCATTAGGTAGCAGTAGTGGTTTGTAACCAAAACTACAACAAACACTTGGAAAATTTGAAGTAAGAAGCCACTCTGAAAAGTCTGCCCAGGACCTGTGCCTCTCCTCTTGATCCCCAGGCAAGCAGGGAGGCTGGGTGGACAATGGGACCCTCAAGAGTAAATGAAAGTTTATAGTTTTATAATCCATGTTTTGGAACTGTGTCCCTTAAAGCAGTGCCTGTGTTGCTATTTTCTTTTTCTGCCAGGTGCTAAAATTCAATTACTTCTACACTGTTTAATTAAAAAGTATAATATAAAAATCAATATAGATCATATTAATATAAATTTTTGAATGTTGCAGTGTAGGTCAGAAGGACAAATTTATTCCAGTTCAGAAATAATCTTTGATTTCTTTCCCTACTTTCCAAGAAAGAGAAATATTTGGGTTTACATTGAATTTGTTCAGTAAACAGTTTTATATGATAACCATGTAAATCTGTTGTGCTCTTTAAGAAGGAGTGAATTAATTCTTTTGTTGCTTTTGCAACCAGAAGCAGCATTTTTCTGAAATGCCTGCCTAAGACCACACTGAATTTGAGTCTGAATTTTGACACATATATGTCTTGAAAAAGTTATAGTGGTCTTTAAGTAAGATAAATCATTCCAATTCTTTTGCTTTCTGAAGAAATTCCCTGTCATTGGACTGCTGAAAATTTTGTAGTGCCTCCAGAGCTTTTGGTCACCATTTCCTGCAGACAATCTCTCTGATTTCACCCTGAGAGTGGCTCTTAGTGACACACACCTGGTCAGCTGCTCTTTCTGTCTGTGTATAATGCCAGGCCTTGGAAATTCAGGTTCAGCAGAAGTGCTGCCTTTAGCAACACAGCACTTTCAGCATCTGCTGCTCAGTGACTCAGAAACAGCACTGACAACAGCTGGACTCGGAGATTTTGCCTTTTTGCTTCAAAGAAAACCGCTGCAGTAGATGCAACACAAAGAGGAGGAAGATTTCAGTCTTTGCAGCTTTATTTAGTCAGGGTGTGCCATGTTCTTCAGTTCCTTCCACTTGAGAGGGTTTGGTGGGGAGACACAGATTAACATGGCTGCTTATTTTTATGTCTATTTACTTGTAGATTTTCCTACAGAGAGGGTAGGGATGATAGCCTACAGCAAACTCTGTTCTCATGAAACAGACATTATTCTACCTTAGCAGCAGGAGATCAAATTCCAGCCATCAGTAGCAAGGGATTTTTATTTTAGTTTTGTCAGGGAGAATGGGAAATTAAAAATCCTTTTTCTTCCTTAGATGATAATGTATCTTTTAGTAATTTTTGTAGGCTTTAGGATAATAGGTGCAGAACAATGTTCTTTTATGGAGCCTTATCTCCTTGTAACCTTTTAGTTAAATGCAAGGTGGTTTTTGGCTTCCCCTTCTTAAACTTTTTGACTAAACATTTCCTAAACCTCCAGTGCCTGTCTCAGCACCACACTGCCTGTATATCTGTAAAACCAGCTCATAAAGACAAGGAACATCCCAAAAGAATTTGTTTGGTTCATTTTAGTTTGTTTGGCTCATTTTAGTCTGTTTACATTTGGAATACGTTAAGTTCAGTAGTGTAATTCACAGTAATTCAAAAACGAATGAGGAAATATCATTTGTGCTTTCCCTGTGTGCGTGTCCAGTAGAAAGCAACCTCTGTAAACTGCTCTTATTAATCCACAATTTATCAAATCAAAATTGATAAAGGTGAAAATGTGAAAGATTAAAGATGTAAAGATGTGAAAAATTAAACATTGGCAATGTGCTATTGGTACCTAGTTTGGGTTTTACTTTTTGGTAATTTAGATCCCAATCCTTCACAGCTCCTACTGGAGTCCTTTCAGTTCTGGCCATGGGTTAGCTGCTTCTGAAAACTAAAATTTTGATGAAATGTTCACAGCCAGTGAATTGGGATTTGCAATTGTATTTTCAAAACACAAATATAGAAATAAGCCTGCAAACACTGGCAAAATTAAAAATTACTTCGTTTGTCCAACAGAGCACAAGCAACCAAATGTGTTTAAACTTGTAGAGGATTGTTTGTTTTCATTTTCACAAGTCTCACTTGTTTTCATGTAGGATCAAAATGAACTACCAAATAATAACTGCTCCCACAAGAAACAGAAACAAAAGAGGAACAAATCCTTCCTCAACATAAAACACAGCTCCCCCTCCTCTGTCTCTTGACTCTGGCACACCTCAATATTTTGTTTCAACCAGTGAATAAAATGCCTTCTGAGTATGTTTATTGTACCTATGTAGAGAGTGTCTGTATGTGTAATTATATTTATACAAACATATATGATTAGTTGTACATGTAGGCATGAGTGTGTGGATAAATCTAATATTTCAGAATTACAACCTAACTGGGTGTCAGTTTCAGTAGTAGGCAGCTTAATATCTGAGAGCTTTGAGAGGTAACATTTTTCACCTTTTTTTACCATTATTATTTTGCCCTGATTTACTGGGCAAGTTGCACGAGTGGTGAAATGGGTCATGGGGATTTATTGTTTGAAAATAGAAGTTCAGTGTGTCTGAGATTGGATTCAGGCATGGATTGAAACCAAAACATCCTGAAAGGTGATGATTCAGAATTCTGTCCTGGTCTTGGTTCCTTCTATCTGAAACTCAGGAACAAAGTCTGCCCGACCTCTAGCAGCTTCAGTCACACACATATTTCTCACAGCTGTATTTGCAATGGACCAAAACCTCCGGTGTGGCAAGGGAAAGCTTCCTAAACCCCAGAATAGACAAAAATGCTACTGCAGCATATCCCATGGGATTTTCCACAGAGTCTTCCTGTATTCACAAGCAACCATCTGATGATGTTTTGGAAAAAACCAGACTGGAAATTCTCCTTTGTGAAGAGAGGAAGGTGTGAATATCACCAGGGGAATGGGGAGGGAGGAGACTGGAACTGCTGCAGTGGCCTTTTCCTGTCCCCCCTTCCCACTGTCAGCGCTTTGCTGGAGAAGGAGTCACAGTGCCTGAGAAATTTAGGTAATAATGAGGATAATATGGAAAAGCATCCAGACTTGTAAAAGGTTGAGAAGCAGGTGAACAGCAGCTTTGGAGAATAGCTGTGTGACAGTGAAAACTTAATGCTGTTCTAAGAAATAGTATCTGGCATGCACTGCTTGGGACTTGAAAATTGTGAGAACATTTGAGATTTTCATATAAAAATTGGTTGGGTTTTTTTGGACTGTTTTTTTGTTGTTGTTGTTGTTTGGTTGGTTTTTTGGGTTTTTTTTTTTGTTTTTTGGGTTTTTTTTGTTTTTTTTTTTTTTGTTTTGTTTTTTTTTTTTTTGTTTTTTTTTTTTTTTTTTTTTGTTTTTTGTTTTTTAGATAAGGAAGCTTAAAAAGAAAAAATTAAAAAAAAAATCGCATAGAAAATTATCCTGCGCCCATCTGGAGCATAAGTGGGAGAGGAAGCAGTGAGGTGGGTAAGATGGAGAGTAGTGTGGTGGGTTTGGCATTTTTCTGAAGCAAAGCAGATTCTTAAATGTCAAGAGCCAAGATTATTAAGTGTTCAGGAAGCTGTTGAAGAAGAGAGCTGTGAGAGCTATATGAAGAGTGTGTGGTGAATTGCATGAAAAGATGAGTTTTAAAGAGCAAATCTTCTGGGAGACTGTTACAATTAAAATAGAGGACAAGGTGTTGGCTGAAATGTGTACTCTCCTTTTTTTCCTTGTGTAACACATTATTGCTGATTCCTGTGGAATGTTGCAAGGTGTGAGAAAATAATTCCAGGTTTTTCAGTCCATATGTGGTCACAGTCCTGTTCCTAAGGGACATTTTCATGGTATGATACACATATCATTCCATACCATATCATTCTTCTACATATTTCTTACACTGTAGAAGAATTCAGACTTATACTGGCTTCAAGATATTCACACTAATTTGTTTGAGTGAGGGTATGGATTTAAAATGTTGTCCCTCCCTTGATGTCTCCAGTCACATTGGTCACCTTCTTGCTAAATTCTGTATCACTTTTCTAAACTTCAGTGCTGCACAACATTGGAACTGCTGTTCTGTCTTGCTCCATCTGTCCTTTCACTCCATCTGAGACATTTGACTTCAGTGCACGGAGGATTTGGCTTCTCACCACCTGCCAGCTTTTCCCCAGGAGCCATAGGTGCTTTGCTCTTGCCTGCTGCTTCTATGCTCCACAGAAAAGCACAGCTTTTGAGGCAGCCTTTGCCTCAATGGCCATGTTGGAAACGTCCCTCTGTGAAGCATGAAAGACACGAGAGAGCACCAGGGCAGCCCCAAGAGACAGATGGAATAGAAGCTGACTTTGTGGAAATCGGGAGCTGTGAGCTGGCCCACCTTACCCAAGCAACTCCACCTGGCCACAAAAACAGCTCAGAGAAGCTCCCAAGCTTGAAATCTCATTGCTCAGCTGGGAGGGAGGAGCAGCTGGAGCTCCCTGGGAAGCCAAGCAGAGCCTGTTGGAGCATTAGGAACAATTTCCCTCCCACCTGTGTGCCAGGAGGAGATTCACAGCTGGGGCTGACTCATGCCCATTGTCTGTGGATGTGCCACCCTTCTGCACACCAAATCATCTGACTCTGATGGGATAAGACAAATCTCTCATGTCTTTACTAATATTAGTGCCAGAGAGTAGTTACAAGATTTCCCAACACTCTGTTTGGCTGATATAACCATACTTAATGGATTTGGGCCTTTTTGTGATCACTTGTCAATTGGATGAGCTTAAAACCCACCAAAGTACAAAACAAAAAGAGGCCATCTTATTGATATTGAAATATCTTGTTCTGTTTGCTTTGGTTAGTAGTCAGATCAGAACTTTGGCCAGTGGAATGGCCTTTTTGAAACAGAAATCTCTATTCAAATCAGTAAATTGTAACAAGAGTACTTTCCAACTTCTCATATTCCAGTATTTTTTACAACTCTTAAATTCAGTTGCCTGTGTCCACAGTAATGTGTTTTTATTGCTTATACAATTCAAAGTGTGTGTCACCTTAGTTCAGAAAATGCTATGGACTCCTCACTAAAAAAAATGAATTAGTAAGAAGCAGAAGCTGCTTCTTCCTTTTCTTCATTTTCTTCTTTTTCTTCCTTCCCTTTCTTCCTTCCCTTTCTTCCTTCCCTTCCTTCCTTCCTTCCCTTCCTTCCTTCCCTTCCTTCCTTCCCTTCCTTCCTTCCCTTTCTTCCTTCCCTTTCTTCCTTCCCTTTCTTCCTTCCCTTTCTTCTTTCCCTTTCTTCCTTCCCTTCCTTCCTTCCCTTTCTTTCTTCTCGTTTCTTTCTATTCTAACCAAACTTAAAGTACTGCCCAGAGGAAAACAAAATTTTTAAAAGGAATAGCAAAATAATTGGTTGATGTAGAAGGCCTTTATTTCCATTTCATGCATGAAAAGCATGATAAATACTTCTAGCATAATGTTTTGTAGCACAGTCATTTGTTGTCTTCATGGACTCTCATTCTACTCCTTTGGTTCTATCTTTCAGAACACCTTGAGACTAATTACTATAAGTAAATATTACAAAATGTGAATTTCTTCTGTAATAGAGGATTTCTATAAGTTTTCACACTGGCTGCAGCACAATAAATGCATTTTTAAAATGCTATGGAGAAATGAGGTCAGCTGTCAATATCTTAAGAAAAGAGTGAATTATATGCACAGATCTTACTGCATTAATTAAGATAACCCAGGGATATGATTGTAAACTCCTTAGATACATGCTGCCTTCTATCAGCTTGTCATCTACTGATTGGTAGATTATTCTAAACATAATGCCAAGGTTTTTAATCAAAACATTTTCCCTATTCAGAAGAAAATAATATAATGGCATTAGCAAAAGTATTTGAATTATATCTGTAGATAGAAGGATGTTGTTGAGAAGGGTTGGGAAAAAGGTAATAACAGGCCTAGCAAGTGGAGGTACAGGACTGGCAAGGAGCAATGGATTAAATTATAGCATAGAAGGAAAGCTATTCTCTTTAATCAGTAGTGGGTGAACTTGTGTAAAACCTCCTGTATCCAGTACAATCTAAAACTCAGAAACTACCTCGTGTCTCTGAGACTTTCCCTGTGGAGAGAAAAAACATATTCTTGGATATCACAATAACAAACTCAGCAGGCTGGTGAGTGTGGCTCTGCAGGATGCCAGGGAGTCAGGGGGTGCCTTGCCCATGAGAGCTGGAGGGAGAGGCTGGGGAAACATGGGGCAGAGTGCTCAATGGACATGTCAGAGCCAGACTCATAAAGGTGGAGATGTTTATGCAAAATAAAAGGGATTCCTGGAACTGCAAACATGCTGGAAGCAGCGTGTGTTAACTCCTGGCTGGCTCAGTGCTGGTTCCTGAAGAGTGGTGGAAAGGATTCCAGACTTTGAGACCTTTGATCTGTCTCAGTCTCTGGGGACTGACTTGTACTAGCTCCCTGCAGAGAGCAAGAGGCTGAAAGCCTGGGTTGTGTGTCCGGCAGCAGATGGAGGCTATAAATGTCTTCTCTACCTCTAGGAAGGAGTGTTCCTCTGCTTTGTGCAAATGCAATGGATAGAAAGTTCCCACGGGTTCTCTCTCACTGGACAGAACTGCAAACTTTCATCCCAGCATGTTCATGCAGCCTGATATTTTATTTTATTTTATTTTATTTTATTTTATTTTATTTTATTTTATTTTATTTTATTTTATTTTATTTTATTTTATTTTATTTTATTTTATTTTATTTTATTTTATTTTATTTTATTTTTTTGCTGTGATCACTGCTGTCAGTAGCCGCATTCAGGACTGGCTTTATGATTTCTGACTTAGGATCCTAACTAAGTTTCCAAAATTGGAAGTGTTCAAATCACGTCTCCTCTAGCCCATGCACAGAGGGAAAGGAGCCTAGTGTGTCCTGCCCACAGTACAATTTTAAACAGAAATCCTTTTCTCCTTGGACAGTATGGAGTCCCAGAGCAGGTATTGTAAGCTCATGCTTGCTGGGGTTAGCCTGAGCATTTGCACAGGAAGGAATAAATTGCCAAGTGGTTTGTGAAAAGCCCTCCAGAACATGGTGAGGTTGTTCTGCTGTCCTTGTGCTAAGACTTTTGTATTCCAGGCATAGGAATTGTCATTTTGGCTTACTGGAAACACAAGACAGTGGCTCATGGAATGTGAGTGGCTGTTTAGCAATGCAGTAATCGCTGCAGGTCTCAGCAGTAATTACTGCTGAAATCACTTCAGGTTGCTCTTCCACTCTCTGCTCTCTCTTGTCGTACCAAATCCTGCCCAGGGAACGTGCACCAACACTCAGATGCTGTTTGGGGGTGTCTGGTGCTCCAGTCTTTCAGCTGCGGTCAGTGCTTGGTAGGAGACACAAACCCTGGGGGCTCAGAGAGACACTCAGCTTGTCCCCAGGTGACTGTGGAAAAGAATATTTCTAGGAAAAGGTCAAGATGGAGAGGAAACATTTCTGTCAGCTCTTTCCATGCCCCAAGGAAGCCACATGTCCCCCTTCTTCCATCCTGCAAGCAAGGAGAAAAGAGGCAAAGACTTACAAGATAACCAAACTGGTTTAACTGCTGGATGAGAAGGAGATAGATAAGACACACTATCATTTCTATTTTAAAAAGTTTGAAGCATTTGCAAAGTTAGGGTATGGGATGACACCTGGAAAAAAAAATCGTGATCCCTTCTGTTCTTCCCATAGCAAAAATCACTTAGGTGACTGGAAATGGTCAGCACCACTGAGGTTGTCATATTCCATATAGCAATAATTGAAAATTTCATTTAAATCTGAAACTGGTTCAGAATGTTTAATATGAGAAAGTGTGCTTTGTTGTCAGTTATATTATTTTAGTGCTTTATACATAAACAACTTCCTTAGTTTTAAAATAAGCTTGCCCAGATACCCAAAATGTTGTCCTGTGCTATGTGAGGATGCACTTCCTGTTAAAAATTCAGCTCCAGGCAGGAAAGCTTTTACAGCCATCTGACATGGCACACATCTCCCCTTCTATAAGATTTATCATAAAAAAAAAAAAAAAAAACAAAACCTCCAAGAAAGCTCTGGAGGGATTTATTACTGAATAATAAGGGTTTCTTAAGAGAGGGAGTGGAGGTATAATCAGAAGTGGAAACACTTGAAGCAAGATCCCTAGAATGTACTGTTTCCCACTGTAATCTCACTTAGGAAAGCATCTGAAGTGTGTGCTTGAATCCTAGTAACTACAAAAGCAGTAAATACATTTTCTAAGAGAGAAGGATTGGCTCATGTACTTAAAATGTGGTGAATATTTTGAAAAACCATGTTCTATATTAGACCAGTGATAGAAATTATGATAATATGACAAGTCTCTTTTACAGACTCTTTCTTTTCCTGTCAATGACTTTCATTATGCTATCTTTTTGTGTTTCACCTGTTTCTTCAAATTGCATGGATTACCCCTAGGACATAGGAGAACCTTATTAGGCATGGAGAAAAGCCTTGTCACAAAGAAAAATTTGCTGCTCTTTTAAAACATTAGTCTAGAAAAAGATGATAGAGACTGATGGAATGATTTTCTTAGCTCTCCATTGTCTTATTTATGCATACATTATTTTTATATATATTGTTTGTTGGCTCCTTAAGTTACAGTAATTGCTTTAAGACATTCCTTAAGATGGATGTAGTCTGAAATGTATATAAAATGGTTTTCCAAAGTGGGTAGCAAAATGTCCAAATGTTGTTTCAAATAGGCAGTAAAATATCTAAAGCCACACCATAAATGCTGCATTATAAGTGAGCTTTCTTCGAACCTTTTGGTATAACACCATCCCAACATCCTGCCAGGAAAAAAATGGAATAATTAAACCTGATTTGAAGCATCATAGGAGACAGACCTGGGAACTGGGTTGAAATTCTCTGTCCAACTGATTTCCTGTAATTCCACAAGACAATTATGTGTGACAAAAAGGATTATTGCCTGGACCAGGGGTATTTGGTAACGTATGGGAGGTCTGAATACCTGCCATAAAATTGCTGCTTTTGGATAGTTTCTATTACAGTAAATACTCCCAAATCTGGAATATCTAAAAGATTGAAGGTGCTTTCTAATTTCCCCAATGACTCCTGGTGTTGGTTAGCACACCAGCCTTGCTAGATGTTTGCTTGGTTTTAATGAGAAGATTCTCCAGGAACTTTGCTGTGAAAGCTACTGGTTGTTTTCTTTCTTCTGGTTTGTTCTTTCTCCTGTAGATAAGAAAGAAGCAGTATTTCTGTGTGTCTTCAAATAAGTTGGTGGGCAGAGTGGGCATTTAGAGCCACACAGGAATCCTAGAGTTGCGTACAAGAACACGTGTGACAACCGTATGTTAGCATGACATCTTTATTTTCACATGATCTGCTTTCCCTTCCTGTGCGAGCTGCAGTCTTCACTGTGTTTGCTTTTTTCCTTTGTTCTGAATGTCACCACGTACCATGGGCCCTCCTTGGGTGTCACTCTGCAGGGGTCATGCAATTAAACTGTAATTGAGCAGCTGCAAATCCATGGGAGGCTGTAGGGGCACTCTCTGAAAACGGCTCAGAGCAAACCAATGGATAATGTTTCCCTTGATTGGAAATTGCTTTGTATTGATTTGAGCAATAATCCATGCCATGACACACATCAAGGACATTGGAGCTGATGCCAGTCATTAACAAGCTCCAGATTCCTGGTAGGATTATTTTATATACCTTCCGAGACTACAGAGAAGTAATATTAGACTACTTTTTGTTAAAATTTCCTATGAAAATCAGACCATTCTTCTTCTTTGCCTGGGGTTTTTTTAAGAAGGATGACTATCTTTGTAAAAAAAATATTATTTTCCCCACATCTAAAACTAGTTTCAGTGGAAAGTTTTCAATTATCAGTACACTTGAATGGTGTTACACTGATTTGCATGGATTTAAATGAAATCAGAGACCTTTCAAAACAGCAACTCATCAACCTTGATCTCAGCACTTGCTTTAAATATGTTGACAGTGGCCTGTAGGAAGGTAAAGAATCATAGTTAAATTAATAATGTCATGATAACTTTTCATATCCTCTTCATTACTTTTAATAATCTGAAAAAAAATTTTGGGTGTTTTGTGAGTTTAATTTTACTAATTTGATTAAGCTTAATCCAAATTAAGCGTAAACTACGCTTAATCCAAATTTATAGAAATAAGCACAGTTACTTCAACAAATTAACAGTAAATAAGTTTGTACTGTTAGCAGCAAATCCAGCCTTGTGAAGCAAAATGTTGCTCCAGGACAACTCCAGGTGACCATAATCAGTGGCAAACTTGTTTTGGTGTTTGAGAAACCAACATCTCAATCATTCAAGTATTTGTCAAGTATAGCTCAATACAGAAACTCAACATAGAGATAAAAAGTCCTTGCATTGAAGTTTTTGCTCCGAGAATAGTTTACTCATTGCTGAATGTTTTCATTTCTAAATGTAGCAAGTTAGCTAAAAAAACCCCAACCATAATAATACAGTACAAATGGAGATTTTTTTTGTTCTCCATTGAAAAATTGCATTTGCACATAATGACAATCAACACCTGACCAAAAAATCTGGATGGTTTAGGATGAATTGGGTAAAATCAACTAGCGATGGAAATATCTTATGAATTTCCTGGGAGGGGAAAAAAGTAGTTTTACTTTGATAAAATGAAGGCAATCTGAATTTCAGGCTCCACTTCTTCCAGCTACCCCAGGCTCTCATTGCAGGGCCTATCAGTTGAAGGGGAATGGTGTTTTCCTAGGACCAGATATTTTCTCTGCAAGTGTGTCTGCAGAGATGGAGAAGCAATCCTAGGCTCTACTTCCATGGCTGTGTCAATTAACCATGAGAACAAACCATTACCAGGAGGAATTGCTAAGGCTTGCTACTTCATTACTGCAGGCACCCACAGCACTGGTAATGCAGGGCAGGACACCTGGAATACACTGATCCCTGCAACACAGAGCCACTCTCACAGGAAAACAGCTCCAGTGAACAAGGACAAGTGGAAGGAAGGGCTTGACAATCCTGACCTACCAATCTCAGAAAGAATCAACCTAATTTTGCACTACAGCACGCAAAATTGGCACAAACATCAGCTCGTGTCTTTAAAAAGTATTCACAACATGCAAATCACAATTAGTCCTCACTGAGAAAAAGGCAAAGCTGAAATGTATTTGCCTACATTTATTATTATTATTATTATTCCATTTACAAAACTTATGCTGTCCAGCATATATTTCCTGTGAAATGTGCAGATTACATGCACTCACTGATGGAGGATTTTCCCCAAGGAATTATATAAAGTTGTATTGTCTGGAAAAAAATGTAGATATCTCTTACACTACTGAGTAGTTCCAAATGAGCAAGCAAAACAATTAGGTGACTTTTCAGCCCCTTAGCACAGGTACAGGAAAGGGTCACATCTCTGGAATCATGGATCACACCAGCACATAATTTCACTTCCTAAAAACCTGAAGCAAGTAAATAACCAGTGTTATTCAAACCTTAGTAACAACAATGTTGAAAACACTTTGGCAGGACTCTACTTCAAAATATTTCCAACATATTTCTGCCTAGAATAGCTTCCTCTGTCCCATTTATTTGTTTAACACCCTCTGCTCATTTCTTTCTCATCAGATCCTGAGAAGCTTTTCCCATTCCTGTGGTATCAGGATCTGGACATCAGCTTCCATGCAGCTCTAAGATTTTAATAACAATAATAGTATGTAATATAATATTATTATTATATTGTAATAGTATGCATTTAAAAAAAATAATAGTCTGTCCTTTTCTGCAGACCTACCTTGTACTACCTTTGGTGCCTAGTTAGCAAAACATTATCTGTTATCAGCCCATCTTCTTGTTTTAATTAAACTTGCAGGGAGGTTTTATTCCTCTGCCTGTGATGATCTTTGGTGCCCTAAATTTAATTTCTTTTCATAATCCCTACAGTAGCAAGTGGCACAGAGGAGTTTTAACTAATAAAAAAGTGTTGGAACCTTGGAAGCAACAAGAGCTTGGCAGAAACACACACATGGCATAAGATAAATTATAGTATTTAAAAACAAACAAGCAGGCACTGTAAACCTTAGTAGGGCTGTGAGCAGGGCTGAGGCTTGCTGGCTTTTAGAAGAGGGATGAGGGGTGGAAAGGCAGAAGTAAAAGCCACGTGGTTGCTTCTGTCTGTTCTCTTTCTTCCTTCTCAGCAATCCAAGGCACCAGGTGTTGCAGACCCCACTGCAGCCAGCCCCTCCTGCAGGGACAGGTAGAGGCAAGCAGGATGCTGCTTTTTCTTTTATTTTATTATTCTTCCTTTATTCAGGCTCAAAATTCTGAGTGCTGGAGCCCTGAACTAGCCTGTAGAACCAAGTGGTCAGGGAAGAGACAAGGGAGATGCATCCCAGTTTCTGATTTCAAACTTGATTCTTTCATCTGCAAGGCAGGATGGAATATAATTTCAAAATACAGAAAGCTGTTGCTTTGGAATGATGTCTTCACATCTGCATTTGGATGGGAAACTTAGTACATAAATCTGAAAGCAGAACTGAAAAATGGGAGTCCCTAATTCAAGCACTCTTAGCTTTGTTGCTGTACTTCAGCAGTGCAAAACACTTAGAAAATATGGCTTATAAATGTGGCTTGTTGCACTTAGAAACATGGCTTATACAGTGTGAATTTTGTCCTGGTGTTCAGGGTCACAACAATGAATTTTACTTAAATATTTCAGTTACTGTTGTATCCTTCTTCCTTTACCCAAAGGCATTCATTGAACCAAGGTGGTGTCACATTTTTAGCATTGCCCTTTAGAAGCTGAATGAACTTTAAAAGTAGCTTTTTTATTTTCTCACTGAAACTAAATAGGCTACATCCTGAAATTTTAGACAACCTAAAATTGGCTCATAGATAAACCTTTTGTTTATTACTTGTATATTAGTTATTTATATTGTATAGTACAACTGTGTGAGTATGACTTTAGGAAAAAACTGTATTCCTATCATAGACTTATTTCTCAAGCTCAGAAAAAGACTCACAGCAGGAGAAAGCTTTAGTGTTTACCAGGTAACACATCCAAATTTAAAAGCAAACATCAGTTTCTCTAGAAGGGAGGTGCACGACTGCCTTTGAGAGAAGGATCATCCTACACTCACAGCAAGGTGTTCTTTTTTTTTTTGGTAATTGACAGTGAAAACAAATGCTGGAGTAGCTGGTGGCATGAAATAAAGGGGCTGACATTGGGAGGAGGGAGCAGTGCTTGTTTACTGGGGCTGGGAACGCTCCTAGGAGGTGCAAACCTCATCTAACAGTGGGAATAGTGGCTACATTAACAAGATTTACTGACAGACTCCATCTGTGCCTTCCCACCAAACAAGGTCACTCAGTGAGATCCTAAGAAGCCTAACGAGCAAGGCTGCCAACTCTCTGGGGTGATAATGGAGGTTTGCTCTGACTTACGCCTCAGGCACTTGCAATATTTTTAGTACTGCAAAATAAAATAGGGTAGAGGAAAAAAGGTCATAATTTTTATCAAACCAGTCCACCTTGAGAAATATCAGTGTGTGTGCCTGTGCATGAACATACCTGGGTATTTTTTCTTTCTTTTCCCGGTGATTTGCAGTTTACTTTACTCTTGAGGCACTCCAGTGCCTTCATCTTGGCCATTCATCTCACATCTGCACCTTGGTCATGGAAACATCACTGTGGCAGCACCGTGGTCCTTCCTTACAAAAGGCTCTACACCAGCATGTGTGGTGGTTCCAGAGCTCAGGGAGAGGCCTTAGCCATGGATTTTTGATGTCCATCAGTTTTCTGTCTGGAGTTTCTGTGATACAGTCTGGTCAACTTACAGGAAATATTGTGGTAAGAGACAAAAATAAATTTAAGAGCATTGGACAGGGCCCCCAAAAAAACCTCTGCTAAGAACTTTTAGTTTTCACACCTGATTTTTTCCTATAGACAAGCTGATAGTTAAACCAAAACCACTGAACCCCAAGTACCCCAAACCCCTTGTTTGATCTAGGATCTGTTCATGTTTATCTGTTTTTGATAGGAATATCTGGTCCAAAGAACGTTTCTATAGTATGTTTATAATTCATCTATACATTCTAGTGTATATTTATAATTCATCTTTTGCACTGCCTGCTCAAAACTAGCCCTTTATTTGACTTCTCAGTGAGTAAAAGAATTCTTGTCTAAATCTGTGAGATGGGATTAAGGAGACCAAAACCAACATGTTAAAACAATGGAATAAAAGGAGAAATTTAGAGGGACCATCAGTGAAGTTTCTCAGTGCCATCCTTTAGTGCAGGATGGAATGTTTCTGGAATGAAATAGTGCTTCTTCTAGAGTGCAGGATGTGTTGCAATGTGTGGCTATCAGAGTCACTGCATGGAGATGTGGAGTAGAAATAGCCCTACCATGCAGAATATTCTGTGTCACCTTCTGACAGGATTCTGTTCTGCCCCATAGTTAGTATAAACTAAGGTCCTGGCATCTCACACACAGAACTCTTCTTCACAGGATGGGGAGGCACATTTTCTCTTGTGTGCCTTCACACTCAATGTATACCACGGGACATTACCAAATTGCACACCTGGTGATCAGAATAGAGGTTAATTTAAAAGTTCTAGGGGATAAGCTTGCAGGAAAATGCATGTGGACAAGTGAATATTTCAATATTCTGGAGGAAAATGTCTACAATTGTCAAGGGACTCTGCACAGTGACACTGGCACTCAGCTGCCTTGTAAAACACAATTGTAAGAGATGTCTTTCTGCAGCGATATAACATCACTGACTGTGGTAGAAGTAGAAGATCTACAAGTGGAAAAGATATAAAATTTTTAATTCTGTTTGAATACACAAAGATTATAAATTACATTTTTATTTATTACTTAATTTATGAAGATGCTGTAGTTCAGGCTCTGCAAATGTCCATTCAGCAGCAGTGAGTGCAGGCTGGAAATCCAGAGCTTGGTGTTCAGCCCAAGGCTCTTTGGGATCTCTGTCCAAACTTCCAGTGCAGGATGTCCTGGATTGCCCACAGCTTTCAAATGGCAGCTGAAGTTTGCTGTAAACAGTGCCAAGGCTTTTTTAGCAATACTCATACTTCTAAATTCCCACTTCCAAGTGGTGGGTAGTTAGCTGATCAATATGAACTATATGGAGGTAGGAATTGATGGTTTTCCCCTTATTCTCTGTTGTTCCCCACCATCTCACAAACTTAGAAAATGACAGCTCTGCCCATATATTCAAGCCTAAGCCCTGGCTTATCTCTTGCTCCACTGCCAAAACAAGGCAAGAACTGTGTGGGAAATGGATTTGTAAAGAATTCTCAAAGCCTGACAGAAAGCTCACGCAGTCTTGTACATCTGTGTGCAAACACTGAGTTAAGGTGTGCTGATGTAGGAAGGACATATTTTATAAATTAAAATGCTTATAAACATTTTTCAGCCTATTAGCTGTACCACACAATGTCACTATTATTTCTAACACCAATCACCCATATTTTTTCCCCAGGTGATCCTACTACAATCCATCTTTCACAGCTCTAATTCTCTAAAATATCTAGTCTTGTTCCAAGGCCATATTTTAAAACTTATTAAAACTTATTTCTTGTTCAATCTCTCTGTCAACAATGTCATCTCTATTCTGGAGCCTTCCTAAATCAACATACCTTATCTCAGTGTTTACATACAGATGCGCAGGACTATGTGAACTTTCTATCAGGTTTTGAAAATTCTTTAAAAATCCATTTCCCACAGAACTGCACCTTTAGTGTGGGATTCCAGGCACTTCCCATAGCTGTCTCACCAGGACTGGCTATCTGGGCTTAAAAAACACCAGTTTATTGGTTCTTACTGGAAAATGGGTGATATTTTGAAAAACTGTTAGCTCTGGGTTTCTCTAAAACATCATTTGTGTTGGATTTCCCTTTATTTTGCAGTTTTCTTTAGCTTTTATAATTTTGCATGGCAAAAAAAAAAAATATTATCTCAGATAGCTGCTCTGACCCTGAATGGGAGAGCAAGTCATTTTTCTATAACATATATTTCATGCAGCTCCTCTCCTGACCAATATTGTTCAGTTATTCATTGAAGCTAAAGGACTGTGTGTGCTTTTTCTTTGTTGTTGTTTGGGTGTTTTTAAGGAAAAAACCAAAATATTTGATAATTATAATCAAAATTAAATTCAATTTAATTTATAATCGAAAACATATTTAAACTGAAAGGAAAATGAGTGCTTCAAAAAAAAGAGTTAAAAATATGTTTTGCTATAGAACCTCTTTACAACAGAAGTGTTGACTTGTAAGAAATTATATGTGTAATCAACAACAAACCTTTTATGTACATCTTACAATGCAAAACAAAACCACTTACAGAGATCCCCAGATGAAGCTATTATGAAGCATGGATGCAGATGTTATATTGAGTAGCCTTGCACAAATAAAAGGAAGCAAGGCTTACAAGAAGCTTTAAGCACTCACTGTGAATAAATTGCACATAGAAAGACTTGCAACTGGGTAACACAAACCCATATGACATAAGTATAAAGAGAGATCAACCTTTTCTTTGGGGTCTTTCCATGTCCCTCATTTAACCTTTCAGTTAAAGATGTTGTAAGCTTTAAATGCAACATTAATATGTGAAAGAAATAGGATGGAACATTTCAGAGCTCTTGCAGAGGCAGTAATTTGTTGGCTGCTCCCTCTCAGGTTTTCATGGTCCGGTGCCCAGGTGTCCTGTCCTGAGACCTCCCTGCCATACTCACTAAGGGGGGCTGAGTTTTATGACAGCCTGAATCACTTGTAATTCTTGGTGAGTTTCAGCCAGGCATGCCCAAGGAACTGTAGAAAAGGATGTGGAAGAGTCAGGGAAAGGCAAAGACTTCTGTACAAAAATGTTAGTCATAGATGATTATTTCATTTCAAGGGAGTTGTTCTGATTCAGCCCTGCTAAGGACTAAACAGAGGATGCTTAATGTTCAATTAGTTACAATTTACCTTTTCTAGCAATTTGTGTACACCTCACATGGTGATTGACACCATCTCAGGGTCTGAGACTGGATTCCCATGAAAGATACTGGAGCACTCACCCCCATCACCACCCCCAGCACCTCTTTGCTTGTTGCATCTTGGTTTGGAAAATCACCTTAATAAAGAAATGCTCTTCTCTTTGCCAGCTGGGCTCCAGAGGGTTTAACCAACCAGCAATAGGACCCCCCAATCAATCTGCTGATTTTTTACTCATTTATGGTCCTGCCTCCCACCACAAACAGAAATGGAAACCTCTACTGAGACTACTCCACTCGTGCCACTCAAAAAGGCACTGACAATTCTAGTGCCTCAAACAGTGTCCCATTCTGTGTTTCCATGCAGGGAAAAGCTAATAATTATAGCAGTGACTTGTGACTCTTTCTGTGGCTGGATAGTATGTACAGGGCTTATGATCCATTTCTCTTAAAGTAAAAAAAAAAAAAGGCACTTTTATATGGCAGCATCTGCAGTGAAACTGATTTTTAACAAGTACTTCAGGGATTCCAGATGTCCCTTGACAAGTTGAACAAAAGTGCTAGCTCTTCCATCAGTCTCTGTAACAAGTAATCATCTAACAGTTGCAAGATTACTCAAATGGCTCTAAGATTATTCTTGCAGCCAATTTCAGTCCACGGAATTGTGGAAATAGTCCCTCAGGCATGTGAGAACTTTTGTGGCTGTTATCTATCTATATAAAGGAATATATAAAGAAATTACAGCCCATCTATAAGTAGTATTGATTAAAAATATCTCTCTGGGAAAAAAAAAAAAAAAAAAAAAAACACCACCAAACAAAAACCCCAAACCAAAATGACTGCTTTAGAAACCTCGCTGGTTTTGGTTTGGTTTTTGGTTTATTTTTCCCAACTGTACTTATTTAAATTATGTCAGCTTTACTTAGAAGTGAACCTTTGCTCTGTGCAGCCTGCCTTAACACAGTATCAGGCCCTGTCTTCTCATGAATAGATGATAAATGAAAGAAATTGGTGAGAAAGTGTCAAAGAGAATCAAAAATATTTCTCACCTGCTATATTTTACTTAGGGGCATAAGCTCTTTGGGATAGATTTCTGTGTTCTTCTGTTTCCCTAGTCTATTTCTGAATGGAGAGATTTCAAAATAATTTTTTTTCTCAGAGGAAAAGACTACTATAATGTTAAGTTGTGTGACCTAAGTGACAGCCTAAACTATGTGCCATAAAGCCTGAAAATGGTGCCTTCCCTGAAGTCTCAGGATGTCAAACAATAAATTCCAAGAGCTTCTCTTTTCACACAAAAACAACATGGAAAAGACAAAAAAAAAAAAATAAAACCTTTTTGTGCTTTCTGATGGTGCCAGCTAACAGAGCTACAAAGCCTCCTGCCAGCTGAGGTCCAAGCCCTCCGTGGGCAGGGTGAGAGCAGGAGCTAAGAGCAAATATTTGCAGGCAGGAAAAGCCTCCAAGGCCTTGAGAAGAGCTGTCTTTTGTTTTAAATGGTGGAATTTTTAAGCTGTCAGAAAGTGAAAACAGTACACCTTCATGTAGGATTTAAGAATATAAGCAGAGATGGCACTGACATTGCAGCTGGCTCCTGGTTTGGAGGAGTACAAACCTGGGCGGGAAGCAGTCCCCACCCAGCATGGGTGCAATCTGAAGCCCACAGACTCCTTTCTAGATTTTTTTCTGACAATTTAAAACATCTTGGAGCTGTGGAGGGATGTCAGCCATCAAAATTATTTTCATTTTAGTGTGACTGTCAAATGAACATAGGTCCACTTGTGACAGAAAAGTGTTTAAGGGTAGACAAATGAGAATGGAAAGATTGCATGGTTGCTGAACAAGCTGCTTGGCTTTTATTTTGTTTGACAGGAGCCCTAAAAGTGCTTGAAAACCAAATCTTTCCAAAGTTAGAAGTGTTCACCTGTGTAAGGATTGTTTGTCATTAATGGATGGGTCCTTTTAGTAAAAGTTATTGTAGTTCTGGAACAACAACCCTCAGAGCTCAAAATTTTGTTAGGTTTGTTTTGAACTGGAATCTTATTTCAGTTCTAGAACACACTTAAGCTTGAAAATCAAATTTCTCCTATAATTTAGTTCTCTGTCTTTCCACAGCAATTAAAATAATTACACTCTGTCAAGCTCCATCTTTTCCCCCTGATTAAAGACATAGCTGTATTGAGCAAACACATCAACCAGGCTGTTGACAGGTGAAAGAAGGATGCAGAACATGTCTGAAATCACACTGATAACTTCACATTTAGTAGTACACAGGCAGAAAAATTCATCCTGTATGCTTCTTCTAGAAAAGAAATACTTTATTAAGAAAATTATTTATTCTGTATATGCTTAAACCCAGATAGTTTTACTTATAAATCAAAGCTAATGATTTGGATCCTGTCTCAAAATTAATTATTGGTGCATTCTCTTAAACCCGGCTGTATTTGAAAGTAAGTATCTAAAATCACAGGGAATTAAATTAGATGAAAAAAAAATCTTTGATCATTAAAAGTATATACAGTTATGTTTAAGTTATTAGTGCAGATGATTTGGTTGTTTACAACATAATTACTGATTTGACTATGAAAAAAAAAAGAATTGCAAATTGTTTCATGTCAATTAGCAGTACATAAATTATTCCACTGTGCATAAATTTTTTACTGTTGAAAACTAGCACATAACTTTTTATGGCGCTCTTAAAACAGGTCTAATGCAAAGCTAATAACACACAAAAAACCCTCTGTCTGCTGGGGAGGGGGAGGAAGGCAACTCTCACAAAGAGGACAAGAAATGGAGTTGCACCAAAACCTGCTCAGAGACTGATAATTGCTAATAATATGTGCAGTGAAACATTGCAAAACTGCATGGCATTACAATGCAGCAACAGAGATAAAAGAGAATGAGGATTATGATACAGTGAAAAAAAAAAAAAAAAAAAACAGAAAATGGTGACATTGTAAAGTTTTTATTAAAATTAAAAACAAAAAAGTCAGAATAATAGTCAAGGAACACTTGCTAGCAATAATTAATTTTGATTACTATAATATAAGAAATACTATTTTAGAAAGATCAGGAAACAATTGAAATGTGAAATCAGTGCCATCCAAACAACTCAATTGAGTTTGACCAAGAGCTACCTTTGATTTGCAGACAATTGGAAAATATGTGGGTTTATTTCTCAGTTTCTCTTCAATGGCAAGCTGAGACCCACAAGCTGTCATCCCAAACAAGCAACTACCTCTCAAAAAATTCATCCAAATATTTTAACCATTTTCATCGCTGACATTTAAGTATAAAGGTTGTTCTTTGTTTGCCACACTGATCTTGGAACAGAATGATCAATACACTTCCTTAACCTTGATTAAATAATTTTTGCATACCTGTCATAAATTCGCACCAGGAATTTCAAAATTCAGAACAGCTATTTAGGCAAAAAGAAAGAAAAATAAATAGAGCAATATTCAGGGTGTTGCTTTAAGTGTCAGTGAAAGGGAAGAAAAAAATATTAGGATGTAGCAAAAAAGGAACCACCTTTATATATAAGAGACCATCTTTATATATAATGCCAGTGATGAAAATGGCTGAAATAAAGATCTTTTCTTGGGATGACACACTGATTTCTGAGCTACTTGTTTCAAAGACAGGACAGAGGCAGTGAGATAAAAAAACTGATGTTAACAAATACTCAATTCAGGGTGAGTTTTGGGCTATTTCAAACATGGCAGAATGGGAATGCTGAGATATTTGTAAGAATTGCATATTGCAGAGCATCTATACCTCTATTTAAATTTTACTACTACAGAAGAAGAAGAGGGTGTTCAAAAATATTTAAATGCAACAGATTTAAAATGGATGAAGGCATTCTTGCAAAACTTATCATTAACCTTTGGAACTTGTTGCCATATGGTATCACTGGGGTCAGGAGTGTAGCAGGATTTAGAAAGAGTGGACACTTTTATGTGCAATCAGAAGGTACCTCGTTACATTAGAGAGCATAAAGTGCTTTTATGGAGGACATAAAGTCCAGTGCTCTGGGCCAGGAGGCAGCCACTAACTCAGGGGGTTAGGAAGGGAGTGTTTTCAGCTGGCAGGTTGTTCTGTATGGCCCTGCAGGGCTCCTTGGAGCTGCAGCCCAGGGGAGGCGGGGCTGGCTGCCAGTCCATCACTGCATCACAGCTCTGCCTGCTTCATCCCTGCCCCTACTGCTGCTTCCAGTTTTACTCATTCATTTATTTCAGTGCTGTTTTGCTAGCTGTTTGTATCACAGGCAAAGCCAGCCTGGCAATCTTGTGTGTGCTTCTGCTCAGCAAAGAGAAATAGCTGTGATTTCCTGTGCAACATATCTGCTGCATGCTCCCCTTTTTGAAGCAAACAAGCTGCTAATCCAAGGCAGATGTTGCAGTATTTGTTTCACTCTTTGCCAAAGGAGCCAGCAGATCTCCTTTTAGTGAAAAGCTTTCAACTCTTTCTTCTATTAATTCTTGGTAACTGAGTGTAAGAATTCTGTTAGTAAAATTAATACTTCAGGGCTGCCCTGCAAGGGATATTTTTACCATGCAGCAGCAGAGCCCGTGTCTCTCGTCACTGGTGTCATCCTGTCACTGTGCAGCCTTCACACACAGGCAGGCTGCTGCTAATGAGCTCACCACTCCATGCTCCTCCAACATGAAGTTCACTACTAATGAGAAAAATTCCCAGACTCTACTCACACTCTAAATCAATTTGGCAAGATTGATCAAAATATTCATTAAAGCAGTTTGTTCTTCAGCTCAGCCTGAGCCCTGCAGGCATAGCTCTCCTGTTTCTGGGTGGGTTTGTGTGTGTGTCTGCGTGCACACATGTGAGTGTGTAAAATTAAAACCAGGCACCTGCTTTCCTCCTCATAGCGTTCAAGCAGCACTTTCAGAAGGAAAAAAAAAAATAAATAAAGAAATGCTGAATTCTCATTACTCTTTTCTCCTTGAAAAGTGCCCAGGAGTCCAGAGAGGCTAAGAAAAATATTCTGCACTCCTCTTCTCATGTTCCTGTCATCAGGAGGCCTGAGAATGACCAAAGTGAAGAAGCAAATTGCCGTCAAAAGGGCAACAAGCAAAATAACAAATGACGATCTGTCAGAGAGAGAGAGACATCACTGGCCACACAACCCTGGCAATTTAATATATCTTCTGTCTGTCATCTGCATGCTAAATTTCCATGTCCTCCTTCAACAGAATTTTCTCTTGCTTTGTCAGCCTTGATAAGTATAGGTTAGCTCACACTGTCTACTTTTTCACACGCATTTCAAGATAAAACACAGTCCAGAGAGGCAGGATGACATTACCTGACTAATGCTCGGTGAGCTGGACCCTGCTCAGAAGGCTCTAGACAGAAAACCAGAGCAGCACAAATTGCAGGGAGAGATGAGCAGGGGATAGATTTAAAAATCTCAGCTATCATGTTATCTATCCCTCCAAAGGGACAAGAATAATTCTTGTTGGTACCAGTTTAAAAGCCAGACACCCTGACTAGTCATATGTTATATACCTCTGGTTCATTTCAGCAATAGGGAATGTTGCTGTTGGTCATCTGACTTCACTACTCATTGCTTAGACACCAGGAGCTTTTTCCAAAGGACTAAGAGGAAAACTTAAGCCAGACATGGTTTTAAAATATGTCATGTGGTACCGTTCACAACATTGCAAACCCCTTTAGTTTAAAATGTTAATGAATTCCCAACAGCCCATTTCTTAGATGTACGATGTGCTATAAAATGAGATCTTGTTTTCCAAGAAGACTTCAGTGAGGTTATGAATGCAATCACTCAGGAACTCCAGAACAGGCTGCCCAGACAGTGTCCTGCTGGGCTGAAGCAGCAGGCTGCTGGTGGGGCTCCCAGGCAGAAAGGATTCCTCCCAAAATTGGCAGTGGCACACGAAGGCTGTGATCCACATTTCTTTAGTATGCCATTTCCACAGCTTTGTATCCAAAAGGTGCCAAATTAAAAATGGCTCTGCAACTGACCAGGACCCAGGCAGCTCTTTGACCACATGCAGAGTGGTATGAGATGTCCTTCCCATTTAGACACTGCTGGCAGTTCAGAAACCTTTGCAGTGTCCTGCAGGCTGAGGGGAGTGATGCTGAGCACCCCTGAATTCCCAGAGCAGTGTGCCAGCAAGGCTCCAGGCAGCAGGTGCCCATCCAGGCTGGTTGAGTCTGCCTGGAGGAGCAAGAACTCCTGAAATAAAACCACTTCTTATGATGCCAACCTTCCCCATAAGAGTAGTCCAAGCTGTGCCAATGCAGAAAACTCTTCCTTTTTCCTTTAAAACAGAAAATGACACTGCTACAAAGTAAAAAAAAAAAAAAATCTGCAATCATATTGTCCAGACAGGTTCTCTGGAGATGAGATAAGGTGCTATTAAGCAAATGCTCGTTTACAGGCATATCATCTGCCATAGAAAGCGAGGATCAGCTCTTATCACTTTCCTTTCACAGTGCAAGATGCTGCTTCTAATGTGCTTCCTGCTTGCCCACTTTTATCTGGCTGGTGAGGTTTATTTCTCTTGACAGAAGCTGTCCCCAGGCATCTATTTCCACAAATGGAGGCAAAAGCAGATACTGGAACTGTTTGACTGTTCTGTGGATAGACTCTACTGAAGGCCACCGAAATTTTCATTAAAGGAGAAGTTTTAGGGAACCCAAACATAATTTTAAAATAATTTTTTTCTATTAATGCAAGACAATAGCTTTTAGGAATGAGTTAAAATTTTATTTATTCAGTTATTCAAACAATTTCTGCTTAAATTTTAAATAAAAAGTAAAAAAAATTTAAAAATTCAAAACATGATGTTGTCTAATAATAGAATATTGTCTATTAATTCAAAACATAGTGTTGTCTAAAGGTGTGTGTCTCAGGTTTTGTGAAGATTTTATTTTCTGCACTGGATTAATAACTGCAGAGATAGCAGAGAAAGTTAAGCACACAGCTCCTCCTTTCCCTTGTGTGATCTCAGTAGACTGACTCATTCATTTTCAAATCATGCAGGAAAAATATTAATGAAAGCCATCTATTCAGAAGAGTGAGACCTTTGATTTACAAGAGACTTCTGAATCACTCCATATTCCTTGTATATCTTGTTTTAAATTGCCATGTTTCTTTTTCTGTAACTTTGCAGCATCTCAGACATTTTCAGCACAAGTTGGAGATTACTTTGCTTAGCACAGGTTTTTTATTTATACATTTTCCCCACAGATTCTTGGGCAGTAGGTACAAAAGGAGGTGGAGAAGTTTGGTTCAGTGGCAGAAAATGCTTTGGCTTACTCTGTCTTGCAATGTTCTTTCTGATTTTCCCCCTCACTTCCCACCAGTGCCAGACTTGTAGGAGAGCTGCTGCAGCCCATGGCTGAAGGAAAATGTCTCATCCCCTCCCCAAGGAAAGAAAGGAAGAAAGGCATTGTAGCATGTGGTGTATTTTCAGCTGCTTTCATCTCAAGTGGTGTGTATGAACTGAAATAAGGCAGGTACTCTTTTTGGAGCTCCAGCAGAAGCTTCCAATGCACAAAATGCCACAGCCAGATAATTATGTTCATGTATAGCAGAGAAGGTGGATCAGGTTTAAATTTTGGTGATCAGGTTGGTTTGGAAAATCCTAAAAATTCCTCATACCAAGACCAGTAAATGATATCCTGGTTGCTTCTTACATTTCATTCTTTCTTCTGAGTGGCGATGTGTGCTGCTCTGACCTGATGTTGGGGAATGTTTTTGGCATTGGGAACTGTTTGGGAATGCTTTTCTTTCCTCTACGTGTGAGAGAGAAATCCAAGGACATCAGTACATGTACAACATCATTGCATTGGTCAAAAAATTATAGTGACACAGCTTAAAAATTCCTCCTAGGACCTTAAATAATCTGTGTGCCCTAAGGCACACATCCAGTTAATCCAATTTCTGGATTAACTATGCACCCCTGGGCTAGGCAGAGGTTTTCTTCTCTTAACACTCCTTTTGAGCAAGAAAACAAGAGTCACATTCTTTTCCAAGAGTGTGCTCTGTAGTTTGTTCCATCCATGACATATTTGGGATCTTCCAAGACCAAGTTTTCCCACAGTCTGAGACACTGCTGCTCCTCACAGCTGTCATGGCATTATGACTGTGCTTGTAACTTGGTGATGTACTGATGTACAGTTGTAAAAATAATTATTAACAGCAGCTCTAGCCCATCACACATTTTTGTTCTTGGTTTTATTTCAAGCAGAATCTTCCTTTCCAGCAGCTTTCCAATAGAGTAGGCTTAAGAAATCCTCCTCTCAATATTTAGGTTGAACTACCACAGGCAAGCTTGTTTGTTAGGTAAATATAACACTTTCAGTTGGATGCTTTTTTATGTGGACCCCAGTAGAGGTAAGAAAGAATATTCGGTTTGAATGACAGTGATGAATAATATTAATATTTACTTGCTATTGCAATCTGGAGCTGCTTCAATGAGCTACAGAGTCTTAAAATCTTAATTAAAGGTTAATGAAAGAAAATATTGAAAAAATCTACACAAGGAACAAGAAGTGGGTAAACAGGGTGTTTTCTCTCATCCACAATACTGCCATTCTCCAGCACAGAAATTGCAGGAATAAGGCTTCCATAAGACACTGTGTGTAGCTTGGAATTCACCTTTTGGCTTTCAGACATTCTGGGCTGTAGGTACGGTCCTACATTCAGTTTTATTTTTTTTGCAAAAACCATCCTTCTGTTAAAGGCAAAGATGGGTTTGCAATACATTAATGTATCTCCCTCTGAGTTCAGTTAGAAAATACTACTGAGACTTATGAGAAAGACTGGCAGCATTTTGATCAGATCTACAAAACAAAATATTCAAGAAGTATGGATTCTCTTCCTTTTGAACTCTTCAGAAAATTTGGACAAATTTCACACCATAGAGTGATGAAATGATATAATTGGTTTAAAGTCAGAGACTGCATCTTCATTACATTCCTAATGTATGATATATGATACTTATTATGTATTAATAACACCTTATTATCTCTTGTCAGGTATAATAAATAAAGTATCTGAATATTAATTTTGTACTTTCTGCCAGCTCATGAGGTTTGAAAATAGAAGCTCTTTTTTCTTGCACAGCTCAGATGTTCTTACAGGCTGAGACACTGCTCTTAGGGAATGGCAAATTTATAGACTTTGGTGTGTGTAAGCTTGGACATATATAGAAATATTGAATGGTTTACAGTTAAAACTGAATTTATCATGAAGCTTATGTGCTTATGTTTGTGCAAATATTAGAGGAATGTACATTTACTCCTTTGGTTTGTGTTGGACCCTCAGCTTGATTGGTGTTGATGCATTTGCAATATTTCAAGAGTAATCCCCTTTGAATCTGCAGAAATACATTAATGCTGCAAAAGTAAAGCACTCAGGAACTTCATCCTTATGACTACACATTTTCCCTGTGGCTCCTGTATCATGACTAGTCAGAGGCAAAGAGTGTGTCATTATCAATTCAGTATTGTGCATGAATACATGCACAGCAAAACTGCCCAGTAAAATTAGGTGTCACTGCTTCTTCTCACCTTGTGGATTTCTCAAGAGGCTCAGGTACTTCATATTTTAGCACCTTGCTAGTTGTGATATCTACCCTGCAGTCACATGGGGGTCAGGACTTTTTAAAAAAGGAGTAATAATTAATAGTACTTCTTTGGATGCTTAATTTAATAATCTTTATATAGCCAGAGTTAAGCATTTACTATCTGATCTCCCTAAATTTTCTTGAAAGCACAAACTCTACTTTACCAGTCAGTTTGGAAGACCTTGGTTTATGCCCTGATTGTGGAAGGTGTGATGCCATCAATATTAATGTCAGTAAACATTAAATTATTAACTTAGGTATATCTGAAAGACAAAGGTCAGGGGAAATTTATGTTGACAAAACATAAATGTATGTGATTAAAAATTATTCTGTAGAGGGTAGTGATTCAACATACCTTCACCATCCTGTTCTTAGTGTCTAGTGTTATTCCCAATGTTCCCTGTTGTATTAGGAATGTATCTGTGAGTCAAATCTTCAAATTTCTTGTAGGTAAGTAATATAATTTTTTTCAGACGCGCATATTTTATAAGGTCACTTATGAAAAAAAATGAGCTATGCAATATGCTATGGTATCCAGCACTAATACTTAGGCAAAGTTGATCTCATGGATATAACTACTGGCAAACAAAAAGTAACTCAACCACCATTGGTTCCTTCTCTTTCTCTTAAAAAAAATCACTGGAGTTCATAAAAGATGCATGTCCCAGTTTTATTCTGAAAACTGTTTTTATCTGAAGAACAGCCCAATGGAAACTCAATCTGTTCGGGTAAGAATTACTTAATTAGTTGAGAACTTGATTGTAAAGGCATTAATCTAATTAGCCAAATTATTTAATACTATACATATCATAGGCAAAGAGCTTGACCTAAGGCAGTCATGGTCAGATTTGGCACACCTGGTTGCCATCAAGTGTTACTACCCATTCAAAGTTGTGGTTGTATTGCAGAGTTCTTTACTGATGTTTCTTGGATATTGCACCAGAGGCTGTTTTGATCATGACACACAATTTATTAAAAGATTCTCACCAGGTCTACTGGTTTTAAAATGTGATATGAGGTGAGAAGCAAGGTGTGAACTGCTGCCAAAGGCAAAGAGCATCTTCAGATGATCTCAGTAATGTTCACTACCTGGCCATAACACCAAGCAAATGCTTCTACCCCTGTAATAATTCTTCAGTGGAGACAAACCTCACAGATCCTCTCTGACATATTAGCTGGCTTTTAAATCCCTGACTCACCTGTGACAAAATCTTTCTCTATTTCAACACAAGTAGCCTGAAAATAGCATGTTATATACTTTAGGGAATGACCTCTGTTTCTAATAAATCCTGGATATCCCTGAACCTTGCTGGCCAGACACAAGTCAGGAATACGATGGGATAAACAGCCTGTCAAGTGACTCATTGGTTGGATGACCTCAATGGACTGTGAAGATTCTGATTTCTTCTGCTGAATTTAGTAGAATTTTTTAAATTGTTCTGTATGATGTTTCTGTTTAAAGGGTTGTATGGATTACAGAGATAGTCTTAATTTCTTTAACTTTTTTATAAGAAATGAAACTGAATTTCAGCCTCGCGGTAAAAAGCTGTGTGACCTTAAATCTTAACAAATTAAGACAAAAACTACAAAGCATTTGTTTCTTTTATTATAGTCAATAAAAAATATTAGAATAGAATGAGATCAGACCTTGACACACACAAAAAAAAGAAAATAACACTATGGATATTGTTGAGAACCATTCAACTTTTCAATTTGGAAATCCCTGAAACAGGGTGAAACTGCAAATTGGAGATGACCCATTATATGATTGTGTAGAAAGTGACAGCTTTACATTTGAGGTACATAAATAACAAAGCTATCCTCACCATGTGAGCAGCATAGGCTGATGGCATATAACAAACTCAGCCTCTAGCACTGAACTTCTAATTTGAGCTGCCCAGTTTCTGTTCTTTAACAATTTGCTTTCCAGTTAGAAGGTAACAGAAAAATCAGCTGGAATTCAGAGAAGGTAGTAGTAATACAATAATGGCAGAAATGCATTTTAAATTTAGCAACACATTTCCCTGTTAACTGTTTTCTAATGGGTTGCTAGTTGTTAGCAATGTATTTTTATTTGTGAAATCCCATCCTGATCTTGAAATAGGAAACCGAAAACTCAGAACCCTTCCAAAGCAGATACAGAATATTTCAGAATTTTTTGGTAGTATTAAAAGTAACAACAACAACAAAAATGCATTTTCTAACATCTCTGTAAGCTTCCACCTATGGTATACCTAAATCATTATGATTAGCTTGTAATTAATATGTTAAATCTGTGCAACTTAATTATATTCTCCTGTTATCCTGAAGCATCCTTTTCTGCTTGTTCCAGAACTAAGCTAATCCCAGTACCATTGGAATATTCTTGCTGTTGGAGATTTATATTTACCAAGATTTTACAGCAGACTTCATGCAAAGTTCTGGTTCACCCCATCCTATTTGAGGAGCAAACTAAGAAATAATCTCCCAAATCAAACCTTTGTGACTTTTTTTGGTAAAAAATGCTCAACAATCCAACAAAGTGAAGTAGTCAGGGCCCTAGAAAAGCATTTCTACACCCTCCTAGGGTAATTCTAAATCTTTCTATATATATTAATAACTTTTTTCCTTTTTTTTTTTTTTTTTTGCTATGTGCCTAACTAGTGTGGAAATTAAAAACCTACTTAACAATACAATTACATTTCCCTGAAAAATAATCTGAGGAGATTTTAATTGTGATTTTATCATTGACTTATGTTCTTAAGTTTCCATCAGTAAGTACTAGCACTATATATAATTTCTCATAAATTGGTTACCACCACATATCTTTGTAGATAGAAGAGACTTTTTTGTTCATCCAATTCCCTCATATATCCCATCAGATAAATATAGTTCTGCATACATTTAGCAAACTTAAAAAACCCATCTTATGCAAATTCATTTTTCATTTTCTTAGCATTATCAGACATTTATTTAAAAGCAACTTGCTATGAAAACAAGATCTATGTATGCTGCTGTATCCTAAATTAGTTTCTGAGAGATCCATTATAATACAACTATTCATTGAAAAGGACTCTGATAAATGTCCACTTTGATCTGCAGGGCTGGTGTGATACTCTAAATGGAAATGTGAATCTATTGGAGGGAGCCTGATTGAACCAGATACACCAGAAGGAAATTAAGATGCAAGAGACGTGGTTTAATCAGGCTGCAATTGTACTAATTTAACTCATCTGGGAAGTGAAGGGCCATAACTTGGACAGTGCAGATCATGATTATTTCTTTAATCACTGCCACGTGGTAGGAGGTAATGACTCCCTGCCCTCTGTGCCAGGTCCTGTGCCTGTTTGCAGAAGAGCAATTTAGGCTGTAGGACTGTGTGCTCCTCTCAAAGGCATGGGCAGGCAAAGGGCATGACCTCCCCTGGACAAGGCTTGTGTCAGATCAGTGCCCAAGAGCATCCCAGGGACAGCACAGGGTGGTACAGGAGTGCAAAATAGGAACCTTCTAAGCCACCATGCTAAAGGCACAACATGGAAAAGGGAACACCAGCTTGCTCATGCAGCTTAGCTCCCTGTCCTCTTGAAGGTGGGCCTCCCACCAGGGCTAATTTCAAGCATGATTTATCAGGGGCCCAAAACCCACTGGGGTGAAGAACTCCACTGGGTACCTGACATCTGCCAGCTGCAGCAGCATGAGCCCAACTCTGCTCCAATAACTCTCTAAAATGCTGCAGTCCCATAACCCTCTAAAATTCCTTGGTTAAAAAAAAACCCAAACAACCACTTTGCCCTTGTCAGTGTTATTTTAAAAGATTTCTGATATTTTATAAAACAGCTCTTTCAAAAAAACCTGATGTCATATTAGTTTTAGGGCTGGAATACTGAGAATTGTTAGTCTAAGTGTGAGGGGACTCACACTTCAGGATTAATGATTCATTATACTTAACTTATATATGCAAGCTATATGAGTCAGTGATTTACACATAAATTATTCTTCTCTCTGTACTTTAAAGTATGTCTCCATTAAAAAATCTACTTAAATATTCTCTATCTCCTCCAGTATCTTAGAATCTCTGTTTGTTCCTGCCTCTGAGTGACACTGTGCTGCAACACCACCACAAAACTGAGGGAAAGTGAATGATGACATGGGTCAAAACTGGGATAGGACCTGGATGTCATCTTTTTTGTGGGAAAAATATACATCTTTGCAACTCCAGACTCAATTTTTTCTGTAGTTTAGAGTACCTATTAATGTATTTTCCACATCAGTCCCACTGAACAACCCCCCACCAGTTTTGTGCTGATGGGAAGTGCACTGTGTGCGTCAGTCCTGCATCTTTTCCCTTCTCATTTCTGACAGGGAATAATTAATTGTCCCACTGATGGAGGACTATTCCTTATCCACATCACAGCAGGGCTATTGTTCATAGACTTTTTCCTCTGTGCAAAAGGAAATATGTGCATACAGAAAGAAAGATGTTATAAATACAATATTGTTGTTTTATGAAATAAGGGAAGAAGGAACAACATACTGAAATCTACTTTCCATAAATCTGTCAGTTTTCTGGAATTAGTTCAGGGACGTGCTGAAGCCAGTAGCAAAGGTCCCAGGATACTTTGGAATGCACGGCAATTGAAAATGAACATGCCTCTGTATAAATGTTTCATTTCATTTGACACAGATCTCATTTCAAGTGGCAAGCCTGTGCCTATGAAATTTCCTGTGTGTAAAGGTGTTTGTGTGGCAAAGTTTTGGCAGAGGGTGCACCACAGGGCTGGCTTCTGTGAGAAGCTGCCTGGAGCTTCCCCCATGTGTGATGGAGCCTGTGCCAGGTGGCTTCAGGATGGACCCACATCTGGCCAGGCTGAGCCCATCAGCGAGGGTGAATATGGTGTTTGGGTTATCCCCAGATGGAGGAAGGAATGATGAATCTGACTCCGTGTTCTCAGAAGGCTAATTTATTATTTTATGATACTGTATTTTATTAAAGAATGCTATACTAAAGTATACTAAAGAATACAGAAAGGATACAGACAGAAGGCTAAAAAGATAATAATGAAAACTCTTGACTCTCTCCAGAGTCCCAAGACACCTTGGCCCTGACTGACAAAGAGTGAAAACACTCACACCAGAAACCAATGAAACAATCACCGGTTGGATAAACAATCTCCAAACACATCCCACATGAGCAAAACAGAGGAGAAGCAAATGAGATAGGAATTGTTTTCATTTTTTTCAGAGGCTTCTCAGCTTCCTGGGGAAAAATCCTGGGCGAAGGGATTTTTCAGAGAATGTGAATGCCACAGGTGAGAGCCCCTCTGGGCTAGCAGGGGGAGAACCCAGGTCAGCTGCAGCCAGGGGAGACAACAGTGAGGATGAGAGACACAAACAGCTCTCCTCAAGGCCATTCTGCGCATTCTGTGGCAGTAGTGCTGAGGGATCTCTCCCCGCCCTTATCCCAGCCCAGCAGGCTGTGGTTATATTTCCTCTCCCTGTCCACATGAGGAGGGGAGGAGTGGAGTGGCTTTGGTGGGCAGCATCCAGCTAGGACAACCCACCACAGCGCCTTTTAAGTTTACAATACCAAAGAAATCTGAAATTTAACTGCAGCAAGAGTTAAGGCATCCTTGACTCCCAGTCTCTCCCCATAAATATCTATCATCTTTCACCAGAGTCTAGGATTAGCAATTTATTTGATATGAATTCAAGAAAAACTTACTCTTTAAAGCTTTATCCTCTGCTATGTGATGTCAATGGGATTTTTGTCATTGACTTTAAAGGAAGTGGGGTCAAAATCCTAATTAATAGTGTCAGCTCCATCTATCAATCAAAAGTGTGCTATTCATAATGAAATATAATTACCAGAGCAGGTTAAAATGCCAGTATTAAATATAAATGCAAAATCTAAGTATTAAAGGAATAAGTGCATATGAAGTGTAAAACCTACACCTTTGAGGTGCTGCATATCTTCTGATGCTCCATGTCTTTTGGTTATTTAGGGTTTTTTCATCCTGGTGAGGTTTCCTAGGCTTCTGTAGAGAAGGTGTTTGTAAGTTCACATCCCTGGGTAGCTCTGAAATCAGGTCCCAAGCACTGCCCTCAATTCCCTTGAGGCTCTGCTCTGTACTGCCCTTGTGATAATGCCTTTAGAGGGGTCCTTTTTGGGTTGTCTGTGTGACTCTGTACTGAAAGTTCCCAGTGAATAAGTAAACCAGACTTCTCCCTCCCTGCTCATTCAGCCCTGCCTGCTTGGAGAGGCTGTGCAGATTCCTCCTTGTAGCTATGAGGAGTTTGCTCCGTTAAAAAGGTGAATAAAAAATGAGCAAACGCAGTGGAAAGAATTTGCAGTAGAATAGGGCATGCTGTGTGAAATGTATTTAGGTGAAATCATAAGAAATTTGGACTGGAAATAGCCTGTTTTGCATTGCATTTTGGTTGTCTCCCTAGAGTTTGGAGTGCCTGCATACCCACTGTCTGACTGCAAAAACTATTAGTTTATCTATTTCATACAGCCCAATTTTCTTTTATTTTACATATGATCACTGTTTGAATTGGTTTGATTTGTAGTATCTTAACTTATCCTGGAAAGATTCAGGATGTGAAAAAGAGGAATAAAATGCCAGGTATATAATCTCCCTATAAAAATCTGAGCTTAGATCCTCAAAACTTTATGTACAACTAAATAAGCAAAGGAATCCCAACATGGCTTTTAGGATTATTTAGGAACTGGTAGGAGCATTAAACAAAAGCCATAGTAGATAATCCTAACAAGTGTAAAAAACCCCTCTTTGGACCTTGCAGTACAAAATCTTGCACAGGAATTTGCTTGAGGCATTATCAGCTCTAAATGGATGAGGTGTACTACAGCAGATCAGGGCACGCAGGAGGTCTGCAGAACATTCCTTCTGAATAGGTGTTTCCAGCATACATATTCTCAAGCAATTAAGTGAAAACCTGATATTTAAGACTGAAAATAGGCAAACCTGTGGGAATAATATTTTATAGCTAACAAGAAAGGTCTGGCCTTACATTTCATTTAAAAGAGATTAACCTCTATAGACCAGTAGCTGTCAGCATCATTTGCTTTCCTTGTCTCTACATATGGTGAAGGGAATCTTTAAAATTCACAGGAAAAAAACTGAAAATAAAATATTTTGTGTAAACAATTATGCTTCTGAATAGCAGCCAAGAGAAAATGGGTGTCTGGTTCAGTATAAATCACACTCTATTACCAAAAATCTCTGGCAAACAAACTACATCAGGAGGGTGTTTGAAATAGCCTATCTGAATCAGGATTCCGTGTCTCACTGAAAACCAAGCAGAGGAAACAGCACCCTGGGGCCACACAGGTTTCTTTCCAAGGGCCAGCTGTCTGCAGGCTGCTTGTCTTTGGGAATTGCAGGGAGGAGAGGGGGCAGCCAGGCTCCCAGGGCAGGCACAGTGCCCAGCTGGCCATCCCTTGCACCTCTGCACCTCCCTGGCAGGGCTGTCCAGGGGTTTTGTCACCAGGACAGGCTGAGCAGCAGGCAGGGAAAGCTTACACTGCTTTCTGCAGCCGGAGAAGGGATCTGACTGAGCCCCAGTGTCTGCCCATGAGCCTTGTAACCATCACTGGGAAACTGTTCTTCCTAGAAAAATGCCTCCTCCCAACACAAAGTTTTGTAGCTTTTTACCCTAGCCCATTGTAAACCCTGATGATACAACCCCCAGCCCCCAAAACCCTAAATTAAACACATGTAAAAATGCTAACATTTCCTGGCAATTTTGGCTTTCCTTTTTCTTCTTCAAGAATGCATTTTCCGAAAATTTAATTAATTGGTGATTAACTTTTACAAAAAAATAGTCTGGTTCAGCTGAAGCTTCAGAGGTCTTTATGGAAGGGAAAAAGGTTTTGGTTTCACAGAGCCAGAAGCTTAAAATTACTTAGGAAATGTAGAAGAAAAATAAATTTAAAATTCCTAACTGGTTTATGAGGAGCCCATTAAATTGAGATACTGCCCATTGAAGACCTAAGACAGCAGCAATGGCATTTGCCAGAACAGTTAAGCAGCATTGCTTTAATAATATATTAGACTAAAATTCTAATTATGATTTATTATGTCTCATAATAATGTACTTGGGAAAGCAAATCCAGCCTCCTGAGTATTTAGCATTTGAATGCTAAACAGATGCTGAACATTTATAAGGTAATTTTAAAAAATAACATTTCTGATGCACAAAACTGAAATGCATTGAAAATCTCTTAATAATGTTAATGCATCAACAAGGAAAAACAAAAGCAACATTTTATAAAAGCAAATCAGATGTAGTAAAAATCTATGCAATAAAACTAATTAAAGTAAGATTTACTGTACAATGCTAATTTATGAAAACTAATAGTTATGTTAGTAGAGGTAAAAAAATGCTTGGAAATGTAACCAAATTCCAAATAATAGCTAGGTGTCTCCCAGTCTGATAGCTTTTTAAATGGTACTAGAGTTCCTGGTGGAAGTCCTTCAAAAACCACATTGGTTTCTAGGACTTATTTCTGTATATTCATCATTTGACACGAGCTCTAGAGATGAGTGAGAAACATCTGAAAGCAGCCTTTGCCCAATGTTTCTTCTGAGACAGTGAAGATCCTGAAGAGAATAAGCCAAGATTTTGAGGATTGTGGTTCTGGACTTCAACACCTAAATCCCACCCATGCCACACTTTGAGTGCCAATAGTTTTTGAAGATAATTACTTAAATAAAGCAGAAGTCATCAAATTAACCTTGCATCTTTAAAGCCTTGCATTAGTACAGCCACCATAGGCCCACCCTTCCCCTTTGTGTAAATCTGATAAATATATGTTTAAACATAGACCACTCTAAAAATTATTCCCGATATATAGAAGTGTTGCAGGTAAAATAAAATATGTCAGTTCCTTCCCTTAGAAAACAGCCTTTTTTAACAGTGGAGGCAGAGCCAGTGTTGCCTAGGGCAATGGCAAAACGAGTTAACACTCCTAGCAAGAAACTATCTTCATTAAGGTGTATTATTTAATATAAGGCTTGTGCAAATTAGGCCAGACCATGTATAGAGAAAGGAAAGATGGCTAATTTCTGCTTTTAAAGGGAAAAAATTGACATTTTAATTCAGAACCCTTATGTTTCTGAGAGTCCTTGACTCCTAATGATAGGCTGCATTTTGAATAAATCAATTGCAGTGTTCTCCACTTGGAATATATAATCTGTTTCAAATTTCAGATTTCACTGCATACCACTAGTATATTCATGTCTTCTCTACAATTGCAATTATTTAAGGAAAATGGAAGAATCAAAAGTAACTCCATTTGCAGGATCATATTTGAAGGTGTAAAATAACTATTCAAAGAAGTCATTTTACAGAATTGAAGACTTTGGACACTACTCATGAGCAAATATCTTGGAATTTTTCCTATATTTTGTCTACCCGTGGTTCATTTTAGTTCTGTTTCATAGCTGTCCTGTGTGCATTCAGCCTAAAACTCTCTTTCATTTATAGGCAAGGCAAATAAATTTCTCCCAATCTGCTTGACATGATGAGTTGAGACTGACCTGAGGATTAAGAGATGAGGAATGACTAAAATGGCAGGAATTAGCTTTTGCTGGGTCATTACTTTGTAACAATTGGAATAGGAAAAAAAATTTGATCCCCTTTTTTGCTCAGGAAATTCTTCACTGGATCCCAGGAGCCAAATTCAAAGTTTAGAGTAGTGCACTGGGTGTAGAGCAGAACACGTTTGTTTGTAAGTCATCTTCCTTTTGGCATCACAGCAGAAAAAAAAAAAAAAGAAAACCAACAAAAAAAAACAAAATGGAAGAAGCACTTATCTCACTCTGTCCAGTGAAAGTCTGGTATCTGCTTTTCTCACTGATAAGCTGGGGGTTTGTGAGGGGAGGTTTGAAGTCAGTTTAACACATTACTGTTAGGCTAGTTTTCAGGGTCTATTTTATTCAGATAACTTTTGCATTTCTGCTGGCTAATCTCACATAAAAAGTCTCTTGTGTGATTTTTTTTAAATTTTTTCCCCCCTTCCTGGCTTGAGAAGCAGATTTACATCAACTGAAAAGAAGAAAATATAACTGAGTGATATTTCTTTTCAGTTTTTTTCTCAAGTTCTGAATTTCTCATGCCTCTTGTTTTTGTGTTCAGTCCCTCGTTGTTTCTTGCTTTTTTCCTGGTGATCTGTATTTCATAGAAGCTATAGAAGTGGAGTAAATGTCAGATCTTCATGCAGGCTTTACAGTGGCAGCTGAACTTCTGGAGTGATCTCTTTTCCCAACACTACCTCTGGGTCAGCCAGACCCACTATCACTCCCTATCAGCTTTTGCAAACTGCATCTAATTTACTAAATCACACAGAAGAAACAAAACCTGTTCACCTTTCTCGGGCACACTTTCAACATGCAGTCAGTGCACAATTTTACCAACAGCAAGCTCTTTTCATTCATGGCCTGCTTCTCTCTTGTGCTTTCAGTGCTAGGCTCTCGAAACACCTTGCAAAAAGCAAGGACTGGATTTTGACACACTTCTGTGTTAATGCCCAGAAGGAAGGCTGGCAGAATGACCTGGGCACAGCCCCATGAAGGCTGGCCATGGCACCTTGACATGGCATGGCACTTGGCTGGGCATGGCACACACACATGGAGCTGATGGTGGGAAGTTTCTCCCTCCCACAAGTCAGAGAGAAGCCCAGCCTGGTCCAGCAGGTCCCTGTGCTCACAGGAGCCCTCCTGGCAGGCCCCTTTCCTGCCTGCAGCCTCACATCAGCGGGACAAAAAGGCACTGACTGGGCACCCCTGGCTCATGTTACATTCAGGATGGGATACAGTGCAAAGCAGAGCGAGAATTTGAGAATTAGTTCAGCATGAAGCCTTGATTGCCAAGACAGGAACGTTGACTCCATTATAAGTTAGTAAAAGCATTTGAAAACATTTCAAAAATATCCACACAGACCTCTGTAAATTGTGCTCAAAGGTGATAATGATCTGCAGAGGTCCTTCCTCTCACACATTTGTGACACAGGAAAATGGTAGCACCTTTCCAAAGAGGAAAATTTCGTTCATCTGACCAAGTACTGCATCTGAATGCTTATGTTGGAGAGTGTTCCAAATCTCATCCAAAGTGTCCTGATAGCTAGGAGTCTAATGGAGCTTTATAAATCCATGTTAATCACTCTGTAGCAATGCCTCTAGGTGTAAAAATGGCTCAGAACCACTGCACTGTGGAAACTTCTGGAAGAGAGGTTTCCTGGAAGGATCTCTGACTCCCTCCCCTGCTGCCTTGATGAGCGGGGCAGGGCAGGAGGAACAACTCTCATTGCTGAGATCAGGTCCAGCTCCCCTTCCAGCTCCTTCAATTTGAATATTTTCTATTCAAATCAAATAGCAGTGTCTTACTTTGAAAGGGGGAAATGGATATGTGGAATCAGTGCTCTAAAGACATGTCAATAGAGGAGTTTTGTACTCTCTTCAGCTACAGCAAACAAATCTGCTTGAACACAGGTCCCTGCTTGTGAATTCCTGTCAGCACTGGAACATGGCAAGGCATGTCTTGTCTGGCTTTGGATCTGAACTGCACTAATTGCTTTCACCTCCTCCCAAGCAGAGACAGATAGAGCACTGTGTTCACTGAAAAATGTCACTTCCAGCATGTGGCTGGCATAATGTCATAAAATTTACTTTAAAAATGTGTTTCTGACCAGAAACAGAACACTAAAATACCTAAAGTGTCTCTCCGTGCCCTCTCTGTGATTCATTCTTGCACTTAGAGATTTGAAGCTATTTTAGATAAATAGGATAAAAAGAACCTACCAGATCAGGATGATTTCATGTATGGATGTTTGTACATTAATACATTCCCAGTCTGACTCTGTGGTGTGAGCAGATCCATTAACTTCAAAGGGAACTGCAGCTGTAACTATATTTATAGGAATATAATATTAATTTAAAATTCTCATGTGCTATGGGATAGTTTGTGTAAATGAATCCTTTCCACTTCTCCAACTTTTTTCCTGACAGTTATGAACTCTATGCTAAATGCTTAAGAAGTTTGGACAAAAATGCATTGAAGCAATCTCTTCATTGCAAGCTAAAGCATGCATAGCAAATGTACTGCACTTTTGCCTCCAGTAATTGCAGATCACAGTCCTTAGAGAGATCTATTTCACTTGATCAGGTAATCACATAAATCAGACCATGTTTGCAGGTCATTGTGAGACTAATTATGAAAATATATGAACCATGATGCATTTTTTTTTCCCTTTGAATCTTTATATAAGACCTTGACACTGACTTTATTTGTAGAAGAAAAAAGCCATTAGATTATGAGATACTGCTGTTTATTACTTGTATTACAGTGGCACCAGGCTGCCTCACATTAGATGACATTTCCATTATATAACGAATTAGGAACTTTGTGTACGTTACAGTCCAAAGTAGAAAGACAAATCAGGGAATTGCTCAGAGCCCCTCATTTCCAGTGACAAGGAAAAAAATAATAATTTAAAAAAAAAAACTGGCTGATAATGTGATCTTCTGAACTGAAGTGATATAATTAACACAGGCACAGAAACAGTCCCCTTCCTGCTCTGAAAGACAAAGGCATTAGTTTAATGTTAAGCACATTTTACCCCCTTTGAATAAACAAGGACATATTTTTAAGATTAAATAGGATTCTCCAGGGCTTTCTTAACAGGCAATCACAATGACTTGTACACAGTCACAAAGGGAATCTATTACATACAGGATATAGGACTTGTTAAATCACAGGGAAGTTTATCAGCTCTGAGATTTCACTATCTTCCACAAAAACAACTGAAAAATAATTTCTTTAGATATTAGATACTCTTGTAATTCCTGTAACAATTAAGTACCTAGTTACATGTAAAACAGTATCTAATCTAATCCCTTCCATTTTGCTTGCTACCACCAGACAGAAGTTATATTTTCCAGAATCCAGTAACCCAAAAATAAATAGCTGAGAATTTCTGAGAGGGTGCCTAGAGCTGAGAATCCTACAGCTTGGCTGGGACATGAAAGATGACAGCCAAGGCAGCAGAGGAAAAGATGGTGTTTGCTGTTAGTTTGATAATAAGAGGGTGAGTGCTCCAAAGTTGGCTCACAATTCTCCAGTATCTTGCAATAACTAAAAAGTCTTTTCACAGCAATACAATAACACATTTTATATAAAAGTTACAATTTGGTAACCTTTCACAATTTCACTGCCTCCATGATGGGGTCCCTTTTAAATGCTGAGAGATAAGAGATTGATAAAAGAAGGAAAGTATGAGACGGAGAAAAAGGTAAAAGGTTTCTGCTCAGGGTTCTAAATTAATACATTATTGATCAAAACTTGAATCAGAAAAGTTCAATGATTTGGTCACCACTAGCCTTTATTCCTTCCATCAATTCATATGCAGTCAATATCCTATTATATTGCTGCTTTGAAAGGATGTCTAGAGGAATAATGTGCTGGAACAATGCATTCCAGTGAACCTACCTGACTGTAACTATGGGATTCATTTTTCTCCCAGTTATACAAGAAATAAATAGGATCTATAAAACACACAAATGGCACAGGTACTACTGCAACAGTTTGGGCACTAATATGTAGCTGACACTGGTGAAATCTGTACCAATCTCCATCTTAAAGCATGAAGAAATGATTTGATCTTCTTTATACATATATATATATATATATATATATATATACATATAAAATTTATGCATCTCCTTGAGTAAATGCTTCTGCTTCTTATTGATTCCCCAGGAAATAGATCTTCCAAGAACCTTAAGCCAGCGTTAACATTCTATGTCACTTCATTCACCGTATCGTGTCGAAATTAGCATTAGGTGATTATAGCTCAATGTAATTAGCTGCGTATATTAGAAGAGCAGAAATGCACCCTGCAGTTGATTACCCTAATTTTCAGCCAGCAGTGGCAGACACAGATTTCCCCAGTGCTCAGGGCAGCAATATGGGCTGAGCTGTCTGTGTCCATGGTGCTCCTGCTCCAGGGCAGGTGGTGCTGAGGGGGCACAGCACCCTGCAGGCCATGGGCGCCTTGCAGGCACAGCACCCTGCAGGCCATGGGCACCTTGTTCAGTGCCCTGGAGCTTCCACATCCATCACTGGGGCTCTGAGGTCCCCCCCTGCATCCCTGCCAGTGCAGGTCATAGCATGCTCCAGGGTTCAGGGTGGTTTGCCCAATAGCACAAAAAACAATAGCTATAAAAAGACAGTATGGTAATACAACGAAAAATAAAGAAAGCTACTTTAAAAAATAAAACAGGGACTTTTCAGTTAGAAAGCAGTTATTGTAAAGAATAGTTAATAAGGATAACATAGAAAAACCTACATACCCATGGTGGTGGTTAATAGCATAACAGTGAGTGTTAGATGTGTTGTTTTTCTGCTCAGTTACAAGGAAAGTACATTTAATCTTTTGATTCCTTGGAAAATGCTTACTTGAAGACAGCTGGACTGGGAACAAAGAACCAGAAAAACTATTTCATTTTGCTTTTTTGTATGAGCAATTAAATTAAAAAGATACCAGTTCTGTTGATTAGCTAGAGCTGTGCAACACCTTCTGCTAACTTGCAGCAGATCTGGCTCTAGAGAGAAATGAAAGAGTTCAGAGAAACAGATTTGCCTTTGCTTTTCCCTTTTCCCAATATTCTCTATTTTACACTTCCTTTCTTTCTCATTTCCTTTTTTCTTTTGCTCTTTTTGTTATCTTCTCTCTTTTTTGTAGCCAGAAAAGCCAGAGAAGCTGCAAGACAATGAGGCCCTTACCAAATAAGAGGGTGGCAGGGAATTTGCGGCTTGCAAATTCCCATCACCTTTGCTAGGCACATTAAACACCACAAAAGTGTTAATGTGATGGGAGAGGTATGAGCAAGCAGTCCAGCTCTCTCCTTCCCTCCCTCTGATTCCCTAAAGGGAAGGGAAAGGAGTACCTGCCTGCCTGGAAGCTCTGTAGGGTTGGGGATGTGATAGGGATGAGATTGCCTCACCTTCGTTTCCACAGAGGAGAAATCCGTGTTCTCAGGGCCCTTAAGCCTGGCTTGTGAAGGCTGGCATGGTTGGCTGTGTTACACTAATTGCCATTTAAATTACCTCTTGCCATCTACTGCGTGGATGACAACTTTCTGCTGCAGTGCCAGGCTCTCAAAGGCTGACACCCTGACTTTCTTCCCCCACCCTTAGGCTGAGAGAGGCGAGTATGAGGGTTAGTGAACATGGAACTGGATCTGCTGCCTGCTCTAGCAATAAAGACATTAGAAATTCAGTTTACAGCCTGACTTCTGTTGTCTGAGGAGGTTCTAAAGAACTTTTTACCAGTTTGGTTTTGTAACTTGCTAGTGCTTGTGTGTGTGTATTACCATGACTTCCAGTAAAATGATATATTAATCTTCCACCTTCAGAATGTTCTACTGGAGAACCACTGGGGTATCAGGAAAAATGAATTATAAAAATCAATAGTGAACAGAAAAAAGGGACTAATAAAAATGGAAGATTTTAATTGACCGCTTCAGCCTTCTTCAGAACTTTGGTTTGGTTCAAGGCAAAATCAGTAAGAAATAGCTGATTCCTAAAATGAGAGGTATGCTATACATTGATTAATAGCTACAAAGAATTTCTCTGTACATTTGCTTATCTGGTTCCAGTGGTAAATCATTAAGTGTGAATCCTTTCTTTTGCTGCTGTTTTTGTAATCAAAGATAATAATTCAGATTACAACATGTTCCTTTGTGCAAAGATTAGAGCAACAGCTATGGAAGGCAAGACTAAGCAGGGTCTAGCCATTTAGTGTCACACAGTGTGTTTTACAGCAGTTGCATTGTTGTTATCAAAACTTGTTCTAAACTGACCCATGTTTTGTCAAACAGCTGGGCTGTCTTTTATGCAATTTCATTGTTAATTTCTTTGCAGTGGACCATCCTAAGGCTTCAGCCATGGGCATGTTCACAGGGAAAAAGGGCAGAAATATATCTGGGGTTTTATTTGCTGCTGTTTGTTACTTATTGCTCATGACTAAACTGCTGCTAGGAAAATGCATCACTTTTGGTGTCTATATTATTCTGCACATGCAAGAGGACGCCATTCATTTCACCCACACTGCAAAGGATTTTAAGACAGAAATTTAATCTTGCATTCAACCTGAAGTTTGAAAGAAATTGTTTCTTTGAATTCATGGCCACTACAAATCTCTTTGTCCAAGTCAGAATTTTATCTGACTGCTTGCCCATAGGCCAAAGAAAATAATCAGCAAACCTAAGAGTATGTTCTATAGAGTGTCTTATAAGATAAGGAAGTAGGGCACAGATTCCAATCTTCAGTAGTCAAACCATGTGGAAATGTGAGAACTCCTTCAACTATGTAAGATGAACTATCTAGCTCTCAGTCTGTCAACACAAGACTTATGCACTGAAATTATTTGAAAACAATGAAGATCATTTAAATAAAAGCTGTGAGGCTTCAGAAGCTCAGTGGAAAAGACCACAATGTTTCCCACTGTCAATAAACTCAAATACCAGATCATCACACACACTGGGGCATATTGTGAGTTGGAACAGACTGCAAGCAGGATGACAGGAGAGGCAGAGCAGGGCCCTGCTTGTAAGGCTGCTGTGACAAGAATGATGGTGGCTGACTTTGTGTTTCATGCAGATAGGCTCTGAAACCTTACTGGTTTCCCAGTTCAAAAGAATCCCTTTGGGGTGTAGTTTGGACAGGCTGCCTCTCTCACTGCTGCCCCAGGGGCTTGTGCAGCTCTTACAGGCAGCAGCAGCAGCGACATGTGCAGGTGGCGTGGCAGTGGGGTGAGTGGTGTCCCCACACACCATGTCTTCTGTAGGGGCAGTGACCTGCTCCCTCACTTGGACAGCTGCCATCCTCCCCCTCCCCAGACACAGCTCCAAATATCCTCGCTGTTCCCCTGTGTGTGCCCAGCTGCACTCCCTGCCCCACTCCCTGTGGAAGAGCTTCTCCACATGCCACCTTTTCTCCTACCGTACCCTGATTTGCCTCTTCTCTGGTCCTGAGGAGGAAATCAATATTCTGGCACCGGTGGGTTCTGAACAGATCACTTGGAAACATTGATCTGGGAACATTTTCTGGGGAGAAAAGCTTTGTACACCTGTGTTAAAAGCTCTGCCAAACAGAAAACACTGGGCAGAAAACACATCAGTGCCTCTTACAGAAAGCCTAAAATGTCAGAGGGAAAAGGGAAAGTAATAGTCAATAAGAGTTGGAAAGTGACTTTGATACCCAATTTCCAGGGAAATAGAGTCCTTTCTTTTTCAGGATGGATTGGTTTACATCTGAACTTTTCCTTTTAAAATGGTTGCATACTTGAATTTATTTTCATTAATTTATTTCCAAGCCAATGTTTCCGTTGATATCTAACGTTATTGATGGTGTAAATATTGCTGTTTTAAATATGGTAAATTAGTACATATAACTAATAGGAGCAGGTCCATTATCTTTGCACCTAAGAGGGGTCAAATATATATGCAGAGATGTCCTTCAAACACATTTTGAAGTCTTTACTAAAATACAACTAAAAGGTCCTGTATGAAGCAATATGCCCCATTAAAATGTCATCATATACTCTTGCTATGGACATCTTCCCTTCCTAGCACAAAATTTAGAAATATCTGGAATCACTTGCATCTTTTTCTCTGCAAAACAATTCAGAAATCCAAGGACAGATATGATGGAATTATTCTGGTTCTCATTGCAGCTGAAAAAAATCTCCTCTGTTCTTATTAAAAATAATCATTATTATTTCATCAGGTAATGTCAGTGGCAAACCTACAGAATTATGTTCTGTTTCCTTTCAATGTGTTTAGAACAGAAAAATAGCTCCTTTTCCTCAGATATTTCAAAATAAGTGTCCTCTGGAAATCTGGATTTCCCTAGAGATTTGAAAGTAAATGTCCTCTGGAAATCTGGCAAGATAAAAGAGCTTCAGACAATACCAAATTAAAGCCCAGCAGACACAGTTCTTACATTGCTGCAGTGAAGCAAATCCTGCACTTCAAAGCATTAAAATTTTCAAGGTGAAACTGAGGATCTAGTTGCATTTTCCTGTGCACTTCAATGACTAAAAATGCATTTCAACCCACTTGTAGCCTCAAAACTGTCAATGAGGGCTTTCCCAAGGAAAAATCCAAAGTGGTCTGACAACAGAACAAAGCAGGTGTCAGTGGCTTCAGGAGCCCTTACACACTGCATATTAACTTCAGGGGCTACTCCACCCTTGAGGAGACAAAGTTGTGCACATGTCTCTTTAGCACAGACATATATTAACCCAATTGCTTCTTTTTTACTTTTTCCCTACTTAAAACGAAAGAGTCTAAAGGCCAACAAGCTGAAGGGAAGTGTTTCTGGTTACCTAGCTACTGGAAAAACACACTCATCTGTAACACTAAGAAATCTCTTTGGACAGAGCTGTTCTCCTTCAGCTATTTCCAACCATACCATTGATCAGCAGTGGAAAGGTTGTTTTAAAACTATAGATAGAACAGGTGTTCTCTAATGCATTTGTAGATCTTAATCTCCTGAAAATTGTCTTTAAGAAAAAAAAATGTTACGTCTAATTTTGTTTTAAGACCCAACCATATATTTTACCTTCCACTGTCTCTACTGTAAGGAAGTGCTATAGTGCTCTACTATTGTCAGTACTTGTAGGATTTATTCTGACATGCTGGTGTTCCTCTGCCTGAGAATTAATATAAGACAATCCACTTGTGTTTCCTCAAAAAAACAGCCTCTTTTATTGTCCAGAGCTTTCTTTTATTATCAGTTCAAAACTCAGCTTGCAATGCAACAGTATTCTTTCCTTGACCAACATAAATTACCTCTTCTTCGCTAGAATGTCATTCCTTCCCCTGAATCCCTTTCCACGTGTCCCTTTGGGCACCCAGGCCCCCTACAAACATGAGCTGATATTTTGCAGCCATGCCCCAGAGAGATGGGAAGGGTCCCCTGCCTCTGATCTAGCTTGCTTGGGTTTCTGACTGGCTCTGAGGCAGGGGCTGCCATTCCTCCCTTGCTCGTGGGGAGAGCAGAGCCGCAGGAACCGCACCCAGCGTGCAGGCCCTGCCTGACAGCGCTGCCATTCCTCGCTCGTGGGGAGAGCAGAGCCGCAGGAACCGCACCCAGTGTGCAGGCCTGGCCTGACAGCGCTGCCATTCCTCACTCGTGGGGAGAGCAGAGCCGCAGGAACCGCACCCAGCGTGCAGGCCCGGCCTGACAGCGCTGCCATTCCTCCCTTGCTCATGGGGAGAGCAGAGCCGCAGGAACCGCACCCAGCGTGCAGGCCTGGCCTGACAGCGCTGCCATTCCTCACTCGTGGGGAGAGCAGAGCCGCAGGAACCGCACCCAGCGTGCAGGCCCTGCCTGACAGCACTGCCATTCCTCACTCGTGGGGAGAGCAGAGCCGCAGGAACCGCACCCAGCGTGCAGGCCCGGCCTGACAGCGCTGCCATTCCTCGCTCCCTCGTGGGGAGAGCAGAGCCGCAGGAACCGCACCCAGCGTGCAGGCCCGGCCTGACAGCGCTGCGGCCGCTGGGATGGTCGCGCCTCCGAGTCTCAGCCACTCCTGGCTGCTGCTGCTGATCCGTTTGCTTTTAGGCACACCCAAAGCTCTCAGCTGGGCCACGGTGGTCTCTGGTTCTGCCCTCTTCCTGTCCCTGTGTAGGGATGGGGCATTGCTGTGCTTTCAGGCTGCTGTCCTGGGGCAGATGTGGGCCCTATGGACAGCCTGAGTAATCCGCCCACCATGCCCCTCTCTGGCTTTGCCATCCACTGTCAAGAAAGTGGCCTCGGGAAACCTCAGAATCAACAAGTCCTGGTGCCAGATGTTGTTTCTGTGGTTTGCTTGCTTAGACTTTTGTTAACATGAGAAGTGGACTTTGGCCCTTGAAGTCTTTAAAGCTTTTGTGAGATTCATCTGTTTACTGTGCTGAACATGCAAGGTGATATCTCAAATTTTTTTCAAGTGTCTTTAATCACCTTCAACATTGAATTTCTACCCTCTGCTCAAAGGCTGAATAATTCCAGGGTATTGCTAAGAGGGGAAACAGCGGTGTTAAGAGAATCCTTTTGTTGCCTAGCTAGTCAGTTTCCCAGCAACTGAGAATCCACAAAAAGTAAAAGCATAAATACAAAGTACTTTCCTGCCTTTCTGGGACACTCTGGTCCAGAATCCATCCTTCACTTGATCTATACACTTATTTTTATTACCATGATTTTCTTTTTTTTGAGTATTATTAATTTTCCATGGACAGCGGTGTCCATTTTATACCTGTTTGTATATTATGTCTACTTTAAAAAATGGCAAAAATAAAAAAATCTAAATGTTTTATGAATGCCTGAAGGCCCCCTATTAATATCCACATTGTGGCGTAGAGCAGTGCTGCCAAATAAACTTATACCATTAGCATCTATTGAGTTGTCTTGGCAACAGAAGAAGGAATCTCGCCTCGCAGCATGACCACGCTCAATGTCCTGTTTGTGACTGATTACAGTTAGTTATCTGCTACCATATATGAGATGCGTGGTGATTTCAGGATGGGATTTTCATTCTGGGTATGTTGGATTTGCAGTCTTCAGTCTTATGGAATCGTTATGCATAAACTGATTTGCTTTGCTGGACTCTGGCTGTGCTCAGCTGTCTTTTGAAGTTTTACCATTGGTGGTTTCTCAAGAATTTTACTAGAGTAAATCCTCTCAGAGGCCTCTCAGAGCCATTTTCATATTTTCCCCTTTCTATATTTCATGTAATTTTCCTTTGTGTAGAATGCAAATGCACACTGCAAACAAAATGTTCAGTGCAGCTAAACATGCAGTGATCAAATACATATTTTTTTCCTAGCTTCTCCTTCCCTGTTAAGATTATTAAAGCTGCTCTGAGTCTTAGCTTTATACAGAGTATTTTAAAAATTATTGGGTAAGATAGAATATGTAAACTTAGAGAGAGTGAGATCAATTTGTCTCTGAATAGTTTCTTGCAGCAGTGGCAGCTCTTTGAACAGTAGTGTTACACTATCTAAGAGTACTTCTCATCTTGTTGTATTGCCCTTTCTTGCAGTTGGTTTTTCAAAATTGATCATAAAATCATAGAATATCCTGCATTGGAAGGGGTGCACAGGACAGCCCCAAGAAACACACCATGTGCCTTACAGCATATCACTCCTTGAACTCTGGCACGTTTGATGCTGTGACCACTTCCTGTCCTTTTTATCTTCTTTTCCATGGTCCCAGGTGTCCAGTGTTCTATTGAATAAAGAATCTGATAAATAAACATAAGCAAATTATGGAGGTCCTTGGAACAACAGGCCTCACTTCCTTCATTCCTTTAAAAAAAATAAATCTTACCTTCCCCCGCATTATATCCACTTTTGACAGAGGTAAGGCTCATGGGTAGAAGCAATGATAGCTTTTGGATAGCAATAGCAAGAACAAAATGCATCCTTCAAAAACATGGGCCAATATCATAACATCAGTCCCTCTCCTGGCATAGTCTAAAAGACTGTAGTCCAGAAGTCAAAATTTCACTCACTCTGAATGTTAACATGAAGGAACAATATCCTCAGAGCTCCGCAGTACTGAAGGGTCACTACTCTGAGGTAAAGATCACAGAAATTCTCAACTATGACTTATGACTTTGTCAAAAAGAGAGGATGTGTAGTGAGAATTTTTGCAAGTTCTCCAGACTTCGTCCCTACGGAGTTTCCAGGGTAAAGATGCACATCAGAAATACAAATCAGTTCCCAGTTGTGGTATTCCCTGGCTGTAATGAGATTTCAGGATTCTTGGAAATACTTTTGCAAACAACTGACTCACTATAAACTCTATTGGAGGTCTGTACTTTTGACTGATTCTGATTCTGAACCCTAAGAAACCTTACTCGTTTTAAGTCCTACAGAAGACTAACTTTGCTTTCTGAGCAACACCCCGAAGGCTTTATGTCTTGTACACCATGCTAAATTAATGAGCTGCCTGAAAAAAATGGTATCTCTTGTGCATGTTTCTACTTTCTACAGAAATGACACTTTCTGGAAAAAAAAAAAAAAGGCGTTTGAGGAACTGATTCATCAGCATCTTTAATATCCATGACAACTTCAAATAAAAAAGCTCAAAAGGAGAACTTGATATTTGGTGCTTTACAACGTCTTTTTTCACTCCTTTAAAGAGGTCTCAGTGCAAATACTTTCAGATCAATGCTCAGGACAGCCTCTTAAAATGTGCTAGCATTAGAGCACTGCTGTTCAGATACAATCTTACGGTCAAAGAGATGAAAATACAGTTTCTCACCCGTTGTAGAACATACAAAATAAAGGAACTGATGATTTACCTTATAGTCGGCAACTTGCTGCCTTTAGGACATGTAGCATGTTTAGAATAATAGATCTTTTCTTATTTCTTTTCTTATCTCTAAGGAGGACTAAAATTTTTTTGTTGTTGTTACAATAAAAAGCAGCAGTCAGTATAGTGTATCCAATCCAGATCTTTCCTCCAGTCCCTTTCTGTCGCTTCCCTGAGCCTGAGGTCAGAAGTCACTTTTTAATTTGTGGTTGGCTTTTTTTTTCTCCCTATTTATCTGGAACTCCCTTTTTCTTTATTCACCCCAAGACAATAAATCACCTTTCTTTTAATCTCTCTCCACAAAATATTCACTTTTCTCCTTAACTTATAATTGGCTCTCTTGCTGTATGGCTCACTGTGATACTTATCTAAGAAAAGTTATATAATGAAGAGCATGGGAAAGACATCCTTACTTCTTAAAAACTTTTCTGAACCTGGAGCTGTCTTGGCAGTATGTCAGAAAAATTACTCTTGTGTTTATGTTTCCAAAACAGTGTCAGGAAGAAGAAATCAGTCATCTCATATCTGAATTGTTTAAAAGGTCTGCTGCTGTTCCTGGCTGCTATGCTATCCACCCATGTCATGAAGATGGTCATTAGAAGAGTTCCTATGGAAAAAGAGTCTCTCATGCTCATTGTTTGAGTTTCACACAAGAAACCAATAAATCACCATTCTGGCAACGGTGTTCACAGGAAGCAAGGAAACACAGCCAGTTCCATTTGCTGCAGATATGTTCTTTCCTCACAGTTATGTCACCTATTCCTTGGACACTTGGAGAGCTCATTTGTAGTGTTTCAGGTATGGCTGGTTGGTTTCCTTGATGATGAATTATCTGCATCATATTTTGTTCTTTTCATACACACTGAGCCGTAGCAGGATTTCAGAAGACTGCACAAAGGGGTGTGGCAGTGGCATGTGTTTGATTTGTGTCTCACTTTGGTGGCAAAAGCCATCAATCACTTATTTTCACCCATATGTTGTGCCTTTAAGAGTGGTGTTGTGAAGTAGATCAAGAGGTACTTGTGGCTGAAAAATCATTTTGAAAGAGAAGGTTTTCTCTGTAGCTGGATTAGTTCCCATGACTATATGAATGCTTTTGCTGTGAGGGTTCCAGAAAGCCTATATGAGTATGAGAGGCAGTGAGGCAGGTCTTTCATGGATCATAGAATGGTTTGGGTTGGAAGGGACCTTGAAGATCATCTCATTCCAAAACTCCTGCCATGGGCAGGGCCACCTTCCACTGGACCAGGTTGCTCAGAGCTCCAAGCAGCCTGGCCTTGAACACTTCCAGGGATGGAGCTTCCATATCTTCTCTGGGCAACCTGTGCCAGTGCTCACCACCCTCACGGGAAAGAATTTCTCCCCCATATCCAATCTAAACCTTCCCTCACTCAGTCTGAAGCCATTCCCCTTCATCCTATCTCTGCATGCTCCTGAAGGCAGTTTAGGCAGTCTAATCCAGAGTGTCCTGCAACCTGGCATGGTAGTAGGGATCTCTACATCCTTGCAGAGGTCATTACAGGGCTTTATTAATCAATGCCTAGGTAATACTGACTGCAATTTTTTTTCCTTCACAGTGTTTTCTGGTTTAGTGCATCTACAGATGGGAACTGAAATTGTCGGTGCATTAACTCACAGGTTCTCATCAATCTCTAGCCTGTATATCCATGGCTATCCCTCAGATGTACCTATATTCCAAGTATTTATTTACAGCTGCCTTTCAGAGTGGCAAATGGTAGGGGATGTGACCCACACAAAGCATCCCAGAGGATGTTTCCAGTCACACATCTGTGTGTCCCTCAGTGCAGTGTGGTGCCAGATCTGTGAAAGACTGCTGGTGTTAATGGGCAGGGCCCAGGAGTTTATAAGGCTGATAATTATTACTCAGAGCCAGAGTAAGCTGTAAAAGTTGATCTCCTTTACATGAGGGTGAATTAATTCCTTTAGGCAGAGGAGAGCATTCCCTGTGCTGCACTGCAGCACACCTTAATTACACTTTCTCTGCACTGCCTGTTGCCTACCAACAATAAATAGCAACAGCAAATTTGCAGTATATTCACACAGTCTGGGGTCTGGGAAGGTCAAAACACCTAAAGCCATTATCAAACCCTGAAGCACCTCTGCAGATCCTGTGTGTTATTTTGGAAGTTTTGAAGAAATCCTGAAGCCTCTTTCCTTCTCATGTAACGAACAGCAACAATGGAAAATCTATGCAAAATCTTTGCAAATTTTCCATAGAAAATATTTGCCCATTTTAATTTTGACACAAGGTTATGTGCTTTTGACCAGGAGGACAATATACTTCTAGACTCCCTGCAGTCCAGTTTCTTACACTCACATCGGACTCATACTAATTTAATGTAAGGGGATATAATATAAGGAAATAAAGATAGTGTAGAAAGTAATCTCACCCCTAAGGAGTTGCAGCTGGGCCAATTATCAAACATTAGGAACAGGCCTGACTTTACCAGGCCACAGCTGTAAGCAATGAGAAGCAGAGTGCTATAAAAGAGTGGGGTGGCTGGGTGAGAGGGGAGCTGGAGTCGGTTGGCTGCTTTGTGAAGAAGAAGGAGTCAGTGCTTGGAGGAGAAAACACCAAGAAGGTATGACATTTTTGCAATAAGGAGACAACAGTATGGAACCCCTGCAATAAGATGGCAACAATTTACAGTGGAAAAGAATGCTTTATTCGTATGTAATATGTACTAAAGACAATCCTCACATTCGGAGTTCTTATGATGTCTGCATATATTTGATATAATTCTATTTTCTGTCATCTTCTGCCTTCTTTTATAAGACCAAAGGGCAAAAGGGGCCGTGGTTATCACCTGTGTGTAGCATGGTCAAAACCGTATGCAATGTCAATGAGCTGCACTTTACTGGCTTTCACTGTGCAAGTGAAATGTTGCCTCGTAAGGGACACATTTGGTCTGCAAGGACAGGACGTTCTCAGAGTGTAAATGGCTTATTTTTCACCTCATTGGCACTATTTCTACGTGGTCACTGTCACTCAGAAACTAGACAGCTAAACAAAAGAGTGTCAAAACGAGTGAAGATCATGTGATTGCTGGAAGCCAGGAAATGCCCTAGGACGGGGGTTTGCACAATATCATCATTAGCAAGAAATTCTATGTAAAGAAAAGTCAACTTAAAATTGAAAAAAATAGCAAAGCTTGTTACAAAAGATAAACTTTCAGTTTATGTTCTGGCATGTGTTTTTAATGCTTGTAACTCAGCTTGAGCTGAAGGGCTGTAAGTTAAGTGTCACAGAAATAGAGTTTTAGACAGTTCTGATACTACTGTTCTTCCTCTGCTTAGTATGTTTCCCATTCTACAATAATAATGTTGTAGATGGACTTGCAGATTCTATGTGCATTTTCAAGTATTATATACAACAGACTCATGATATCTTCCTCACCTGTAAATATATTTTGTGAGCTGAATCATCTGCACAGACCACAAGTTGTTCCCTATCTTAGGGAGTCAAAGGCATGCAATCAATCAATTAATTTCCACATCTTGTCTAAAATTACCTCTTCCCTCCTAGCTCCCCATGTTCATTTGCTCTGAAAAAAACCCAAAAGTGAGCTCATCTAACTGTCCTAATCAGAAATCTTTTCTGAAGTCTCTCAGGGGCCAACTCTTCATTCAGAACAATTCTGCATGGGGCAAAGAAACTAGAAATGGGTGGAAAAAACAACCCCAAAGAGTGGCTGGGGTCAGTTCATGCCTACACAGCTGAACAAGATGTTTTCTCTCCCTTCTTTCTGAAATAGTTGTGGAAGTTTTAAGAATCCTCCTCCTATGTTCAGTCTTTATACTAGAGAGTGATGGAGTTGATGACCAACCTCATTTTAGCCATCTGCACTTTGTTCAAGTTGTTTTGTCAAACTTTCCATCCATTTCTCCTTCTGAAGGATTTCTATAAGACAATGTGGGGCTTTTTCATCCAACAGCTGCAAAATGGGAGGACAGAAGGAAAGTTCAGTTCCACAAAGATTGTGAGATTATTATGGTAAATAATTTTCAAGTCTCTGTATGCTCTAGAGTTCAAAATGATCTGAATACTAATTATATTCCTGTTACAAGTGAGAAGGAGCAATATTTGTCTTCATGGTGTTTGAGAAAGTAAATATAAAAAGCTCTCTTCCCAGAGCCAACGAGCCAAGTACCTCAAGTACTGTGTGTGAAACAAGAATGTGGTTTCATGCATTTAAAAAACCCAAGAAACAGGGATGTAAAGAGAAATATATTTCTTTCTGGTTTTTGACTAGTTTAATGCTTATACATAAATATTGCATATGTCCCCTCAAGTTCTCTTTTTTGTTTATCATAACTTTATTCATGTTGCATTTGTATAACTCTTCTCCAGCAGAGGGCTTAATACAGTCGGTTTGAGAAATGTAATTTCAACATCAGTAGAACATATTTCTATTATAAGCTTTCTACTCAAAGCACAATGTAACATTTGTGAATTGGAAAGAAAAAAAAAGCTAATGTTTATTCACTGCATGATATTTTCTGGATGTTCTGGAATTCAGTAATCGAGTGTCTCCTTAGGTGTATGATAAGCATAACAACAAAATCATTGTTGCAGCATTCAGTTTCTTCTTCACAATAACTCTCTTATTGCTAATTGAATTTTTTCTTAGCCCAATACTTAGTAATACATGCAGAAAGGTACCAACAGGGCACAGAAAGACTTCTATGTGGGCAGACAAGTGTGTGCACCAAGATTAGTGCAATCAGGGAAAATACATGATTGTGTGTGTATCTAAGTACACTCATACATGTATATACACATGTAGGTATTATTAAATACAAGAGAATTGATGTTTAGTTATAGTTTTTTTCAAATAATCACTTTTATTTACAAAGCTTTGTTATTCTTTAAGGAGGCACCATATTTTTGTTGTTCTATATAGTACTTGAAGCATTTTTAATGTTAATTAGCTACAATAATATGGTGTTAAGTAACACTGGGTTTTGTGTGCTAGCATGCACCACTGTTTGGGACTGCATGCACCATTTCCTTCTACTTTGGCTTCGGATTATTTAGTAAAATATTTTAGTTGCTTGCTTACAAACCAATGGAATAAGCTAAAGAAGGTTATTTTACTGTTTACCATGGAACTAATAGTTCGAGGAAGATGTAAATGTGACATTCAGTATTGAGCCACTTTTATCTAGTATGATTACCTCTTAGGCAAAATAAATATCACGCTCAAAATCAAGATGACTTTAGACTAAGAAGAAACTAGAGATATCAAAAATACCTTCAAAGTCAGATCTTTGATTGTTTGCTCTCTTAATTAGCTCCTTTCGGATTTATTTTTTGTAGCAGATCCTGTAGATAGTATCCAATACCTAATCATGTTACTCATCCACTTAAACATTTGTGACTTTCTGAGCTGTTCACCTTCTATTCAGCAAGCTGAGAATGTGCCCTAGTGCAGCCCCAGAGGGATCTGCAGACTCCTGCTGCTGGTATTTAGCACAAAATCTACTCCTTTCTGCTTCCCCTTTCAGACATTTGTGGATATCCCCAAGTTCAGTTGTGTTTGCAGGGCCAAGGCATTATTCACTTTTCAGATTAGGCTTTCTGTTTTACAAGAAATGAAAAATAATTTAATACAGATCAGCATCAGATATCAATGGGTATCTTGCTCAAGTTTGGGACTAGTATATCATGTGGTTGTTACTGCCCTATTTTATAACCAGATACAAACTCTGATCTGTCTGACTTAAATTTTGCAACAATTTCTTACAGTAGCTTGTCACCAATAAACTCTTGTACTGCTTCGAATATAAATCAAAACGCATTAAAACAAAAAAAGTGATAAGTTTGATATAGCAATGGTCTACACTAATGAATCCAAACAAGCAATGACAAAAATTTGTCAATGAGTCAATGCTCTGCAGTGCAAGACCAATAGAAACAAGGCATTAGCAGCAATCAAGTGTGATTAACAGATGCAGAATTAGCTTCCAATCAAATAACCAGCAGCTAAATAATTATTCACTTTGTGCAATATCCTTCAACTCTTTCCAGAAGTAGGATAGATTATTTCTCTTCCTTAGCAACGAGTCTGGTCATTGATTTTTTCTTTTATTTTTTTATTTATTTTAATAATAAAAATAGAGAGCTGATTGCCAATTACAGTTTTCAGTTTGTGGTACAAATAATCTTGATCTTAAATGAACAATTGGCGAAAATGCTGACACTGCCCAGGACAGTGGGAGAAATGCTGCTGGTGTCAGCAAGTCAGGTTCTCACACACCCCTTTGCAAAGGGTGAAGTGGTGCAGAGAGCACCATGATTTTACAGACAGGATTTGGTAGGTTCAACTTTCTTACGAAACTGTGTTTCAAACTTCCTGTGTGAGGCATTATGAGTATATAATTCATTCTCTGGTTTCCAGAATAGTCACTCAGGGTTTTTTTTATTCAGCAAATAAACACTAGCTAATAGCTGTACTTCCTCCTAAGCTGTACAGCTCAGGTTATCAAAGATATATGACTTGGATTAAAACTACAGTGTCAAATATTCAGAATTCAGCAGGAGAAGACATATTTAAAAGTAATATGTATTGTGCTTATTTAGGGGAAAAAAGGAGATTACATCTGCTGCTGCTCTTCACATGTTTAGAGAATTCTTAGTGTTGAAACAAAAATAAGTGATGCATTATGAATAAAGAAGGCATTAAATGATTTTCATGGTATCAAAGTAAAGGCAATAAAAGAAAATAGGCTTGGAGCAAATTAAAGAACAAATCTTTTCATGCAGTATACAGATAAACTCTGGAGCTTGCTATCATAAATTACAGAGTCCAAAAATGTCTCCAAAAAGGAAAATTGGACAAATTCATGGAGGACAGTCCTGTTGATGTCTGTTTCAGCTGATGATCCAGACAGAAGTTTATCATAAACTGCTGATTTCTGTGCTGTTAAGAGAAAAACAATAAATGCCATTGCTCCATCACTCAATATACTTTACGTTCTTGGGGCAAAGCTAACATCAATCAATTATTTTCCATGCATAATAATTAAGACAATTTATTTAGGGAAAATAAACCAGTTTCTAGAAATGCAGAAAGAGCAAACCTTGAGCTCTTTGGATGCTTCCAAAGTAGAGCTAAGTAGCATAATTCATGATTTTATAATTAAGGCATCTTCCTGTGATAAATATGCAGCAGTTTTGACTTCAGGGATAAAACCTGCAGGGATATGTTCAGATGTACAACAGCAAAAGGATTTACAGCAATGAGAAAGTGTAGGAAAAAGTATCAAGTTCTTGATAACTTGTGTAATTAAAAGATCTTCAAAATGTTCTTTCAAATATCTAAGAAGAAAGAACCATTGTTAGGTCTAGTTTCTTTTAGCTGGTGGAAATTTCAGCAGAATATTCTACAGGAGGTGTTTATGTGTTGGAGAGCAATATTGTACAAAACAAGTGTAGGTTATTCACCATCAGGATAATGTGGGGAAAAACAGGAAAAGCTTTGTCATTGCCTTTTAAGGGGGCTCATAACTGTGTCCCACACATTCTCAGTGTTCAGCCCAAGCTTCTGCATGTCCACCTCTGAACTTGGAGCAGAGTCAGCTCTGGGGATTCATGTGCAGGCAGCTGTGCCAGCGCTCTGTCAAGCATCAGTACAAAGATGCTGTGGGAAGGTTTGGGTGTTTATTATGCTGCATTTGATTTTCACTACATGCCAGTATGACAACAGAAGAACAAAGACAGATTTTAGGGAGTTGGGCACCTCCCTGTGGAGAGGTGTTCCCAGGTGGAGCAGTGCCCTGAAGGAGGCCTCACTCCTGAGCATCCCCTCAGCTCACAAAACAAACTGTGGTGTCAGATTAAGTTTCTAATGGCACTGACAGATAAACAGGCACAAAATAGACTGAATTCAGCCTCCTGCTTTGAGAGAGCATGAAATTATGATTCCCAAACCTCATCAGCACAAAGCACTTCTTCGGCCAATAAGGAAAATAAAACATATGAGCTGAATTTCTCAGTGTCAAAAAGAGCTCCCAGCCAAAAATACTGTAAAGATAACCCTCTCTATCATGGCCTCTGCGTCAGGGGCATTATTTTGTGGAGTGGATACTAAAATCAAAAATATGACTAAGCCTTTGCTAGAGATTTTTTATTCTTTCTCCATTTGCTAACAACATGCCAATAAAAAAAAGCAGAGCACAACAAAATGTAGATGGAAGTCAGTTTGAGATGAAAATATACAGCAAGATAAAACAAGAATTGATCTGAGCCACAAAATACAGAGGACAGCTTGAATCACTCCGAGTTTAAAAATACGTCTCTCTTCAATATCTGTCTCTTCCCTTTTTCACATCATCAGAGGCTGGATGTGAAAATAAAATACACTTGTACAGCATAAAAATCTCTTCTTGATATCCTTCCAAACTCCCCTTAAAAATTCTTTAAAATGCTTAACCTTATGTTTGACACAGGTTCCATTGATGGCCTCAGTGAGGAGCACCTGAATGGCACAGGTGCTCAGCAGAGGAAACCCTCTGAAGAAAAGATCTCTGAGGGAGCCCAGCTCAGGAGAGGGAGTCACATCAGCTGCTGCCTTGGAAAGCCCTGGACCGTAAGTGCCTCAGAAAACATCCTTTGTAAACTTCTTTCTTATTCAAGCAGTCTGGGACAAGCTGAGCTCTGTATGGAGGGATGCCATGATATTCTAGATTAGTTGCTTTCTTAGTTTTGGGGGGTTTCTGGTTTACCTTGCTACCTTCTAATGCAAGTGGAACAATTCTGTTTTGTGAAAAGAAAACAAAAAACAACCCCGTTCTGTCAATTTAGTTTCACAGATGTTTCCATTTCCAAACAGAAGCCCTTGATGGTGCTGAAAGTTACTCAGCATTGTTGCAATTTGCATAACATTAGCTACGATGTTTTTATTTTGAAAAGTTGAAATGTTTGCAGCTCATCATAACACAGCCCTAATGGTGTTCAGTACATCTGCTTAAAAAAAAGTCATGCCTAGGCAATGCTCTACCCCACAAACGTTTTTTATGACTTTTACTGACTTTCAAGGTTTTCAGTAGAAATAGAAGTAAAGTCTCTGCTTTATGCACACACAAATTAGGAAATAATGAGTGGGTAACAAAGCCAAGTTGTGTGCTCTATACTGCAGCTGTATCCTTGCATCTGCCACTAGAGCTTCCTGCTTATGCAGACACTGCATGGATTTTGTTTGGATACACTCATGAAATTAATGTCTTTTTCTGTAGGTGGCAAAGTCAGCTAAACAGGTGTAACAGGAAATTAAAATAGGCAGTAGAAGCAATGATGGCAAGTAAAATGCATCAGTAAAGGAATTGTTGCTCCAAGTCTTTATTCTTTCTCTTTCCACCACTTAACATCCCTGCAAATAGTAACTACTCTTGATTTGATGTTGAACTGGATCCTAGTTAAAAGCAGCAAGAAAATAACACACATTTCAGAGATAAGCTTTGGTTAGCAGAGATGGAATATGATGTTCATCTGCAGCTTTCTTCCCTGGCTTGGTTTTGCTCTTCTTTCAAAGTTGAGACCTCCCAAATGAAACTTAAGTCCTCTATATCTGTCTAGGTGTATCAGGCTGCCTTTTAAATTAGCAGAAAATTTATAATAAAGGAGTCCATTTCTGTGAACAAGCAGAAAGTTCAAGACTTGAGATCAGAGTTTTTCCTGACAAAAGTCTTCGACACTTGTTCTCAAAATCTTGATGAACTTCTTCCCATCTTAATTGCTACTCTTATTTATTCCAAAGTTTCATTTTTTTTTCCCAGCTGACTTTTTAAAATTGCTTTCTTCAAGTGCCCTGCACTTGCTGTAGCAACTTCCTTAGGGCTTCCTCAAACACTTCAAAGACCCTTTCTCTTCACATCTGCCACAGTCCAAGTTCCTACTCAAGCACACAGCACCAGCTTCTTTAGTCTGTAACTGTTTCCAGTTACGTTTGGTTATGAGCTCCTGAGGCAGAGAATTACTGTATGCTGGCAAAGCACACACTGCATGTACCACACAGGGAAAACTCAAAAATAAACTTATCTGCCTCCTTAAAATCTGCCACATCTAGATGGGTTTGAAAGACAGTAATCAGGAGGGCATCAGTGAAGTGTTTGTGCACACATCTTTATGCTCTTGATGAAATTATTAAATAAATAACACATGATTAAACCAAGCCAAGTGTGAATCAGGGCGTTCAAAATTTAAAATCACTGCCATTAACCTAGGAGAATTTCATTCACAGCCCCTCTCAAATGAGAAGTGAATAAAAAAAAGGAACTGTTTCAACTTCTTGTTATATCAGCCATATATTTTACTAATCTGTAGGTTTCCAGGCATTCCATAGCACTGAGAGTACAAGCAGTTATACAGAAAAGCAGTTGTATGTTTTTAATGATGTCATTTGCTTGCAGTGTGATACCAATTAGGCACTTCTTGGCCATTCAAACCCCAGCTAACTGTCAAGGAAGTGCTGGCTTACCATCCAGCAGTCTAAAACAAAGATCTTTCATAAAGAATATAAAAAGAGAAAATAAGGTTCAAGGCAATACTGAATGTATAACTCAGCAGCTTTAACTGTTCCTCAGGATGTGCTTTCTAATAACATGCTAACAACCAAGTGTGAGTTTGTAGGCAGCTGAATCAAGGACTTCCTACACAGGTAACCAAAACCTGTGTGAAAAAGCCAATTGAAAAGAAGTAGATGAGGTGGAATTGTTGCTGGTTTAATGCATTCATTACAGTAAATGTGCAAGGGAAGGGGGTTGGCAGGTAAATATTGAAGCAACCATGTGAAAGAAGTGTTTGCTCAGAACATCTCATGCTAAGGATCTTTTTTCCTTGTGTTTCCTTTCTCTCCCATGATGGGGAGAACATGCAGCACTTTTTGGTGTGCAAATATTAATGCACTGCTCAGCAGGCCCACAGGAGTCATGCTAAATTCAGCTGGAATCCAGTCGTCACAAACTACATGGCTGCAGCTAGTGAAGGGCTTTAGCACCTTCTAAGAGTAAATATTGTCCCAAGGACAATACTTGAAAGGATATCGAATTGCCTGGCCCTTTTTTTTTTTTTTTACAAATGTAACCACTTTATGCCAAATATTGTTGTCCGGTGGCTGGAGCTTGTAGTATCTCCAAGATAAAAAAATTCTCCTTTTTGCCTTCTGAAGCATTTTTATGTCATACTTGGTAAATAAGAATTACTGTGCGAAACATGAGTTAAACAAAAAAATAACACTGTCCAACAATGTTGGCTATGATGAGAAAAATGTGTCACTCAGTGAATAGTTTCATTTCCTTTGGATTTGTGTTATATTTTTTTCTCTGAAGGCACAAGACTTTCAGGATCTCTCGCCAACTTGAATTAATTCACTCATCCTGAGTAAAAGTACTAATAGGTTCTGGCTACTCTATTTTCATTAGACTAATCACAATTTTATATGCTTGAAAATACTCTCACTTTGCCAAATTTTGCTGGAATTATCCAAGTAGTTTAAAAGTTATTAAGGCAGAACACACAATATGCAAATGTTTAAAAAAAAAAAGTCCAGAGTCACAGTAAGTTGTCTAGAAAATCTCTTTGGTGATTTGTATCAATGAAATGGAAAATTTAACTGTTCTGCAAATATCCTGATCTAGTCAGGAAAGTGAAAGCAAATAGCACAGAAATAGAAAACCAACTAATGATGCCATAATATTTGCAATTAAACAGGAGTAGATGTCCAAGCTGAGGGAGACAAGGAGGGACACCATGGTTACACAGTCCATGGAGAACAAACTCCCACCACTTCAGATTAAAAATCAACTAAATCCTAAGAATTTAAACCTGACATGTTTTGATGAGGTATGCTATTTATAAAGAATGCAAAGTGTATGATTCACAGAAGGCACTTGGTTACCAAGCTGACCACACAGCAATGCCTAGGAAAAATCACTGTTTTTCAGTGGGCCACTTTTTAGAGAGGTTTGTTTTTCACCCGGAGCCATTCATTATTGCCTAGCTGCTGACAGGGTCCTGTTTGTTAGAAAGATGGGGAGGAAGAAATGGTGGCTTAGTAAACATTTGAAAAATATATCAGAGAACTGTGAAAACCTCCTGCTTATGCGTATTTGGGGTTTTTTAAGTCGAGTTGGTTTTCAAGTCACAGATTTCATTCTGAGAAAACATATTTTAGTGGGTGAAGATTAATTTCTTTCCATCCTGCTGTGTCTGCCAGCACCAGCACTAGAAAAAAGCAAAGGAAAGGTAAAGAAGCAACAGATGGGAGTGAGAGAATAGAAGGGTCATCTTTTGTTTGAAGGTTCCATTCCTGTGTTTTTCTTCACTTTGAGCAGGGACAGGTTTATTCTGCTGAGCAGCACAACCCATAAGAGTGGGAGCATGGCACTGCCATCCGTTTGTCCCCTCTGTCCCAGGGTCTCATGCATCCACAACCACACACATAAGCAGTAAAGAAACACAGGTCACTGTTTTCTCCCATGCTGAAGCACTAGCAGCCCATGGGATACTGGGGATTTACTTGCCCAGATGTGTGCCAATTAAAAAAGCAACCATTAGGAGGAGGTGTACAAAAATTGCTGGATTTAGAAGCTCTGTCCCTCTTATTAAAGTTCAGGTCTCTTGCCTTGAGTGAAACTCGGGGGAAAATATAGCCCCATTCTCCCCTGATGAGGATTTTTTTTTCTCCTTTCCATATTTCTTCCTCTACTGAGGATCCATTCTCTCTCCCTCAGGCTTAGCACCTCTATTTTCATTTCCTGAAAGCTTGTGCCTGCCCAGTTTTTGCACCATGCATTGAACTGCACTCCAGCAACCCTTGGTGACTGACTGTATTTGCACAGGCAGCATGACCCAGGCAAAGGAGAAGACCCAATGCCCCGAGTCTGACCAAGGAATAAAACAGCACCTGAACATCCACCTGTTGTGCTCTCTAAATTTGCCCTATGACACGTTGGGGAGTTCTACATTTAGCATAGTAACTTTGTAATGCACCAGGAGCCAAGTTTTTTGCCACAACTCAGGCTTGTCAAACATGGTGAGGAGTTACCTGTGGTCTTTGCAGCGTGCTGGTAGTGGTTCAGATTGCAGGAGCTGATCAGCCCTGGAATCTGTTCAGCAGAATGCCTGAGATTTTATGAATTCATTTGGCTTCTCTCCTGTCAGGCTGGCATCAGCTTTTATTTTAAACAGAAATCTCCCTAACAGGAGGAAATACAGGACAGGATACCAAAGGACATGTCAGGTAATTAAAGATAAAAACACTGTATTGCTTATATTAGAAGATAACTCAGGCTAGCCTGCACAGCTGGTTGAAGCTGAGGAGGAAGCCTCCAATAAGTGAGCATAAACCCAGAAACTTTAGTGCACAGGGAAATGTGGTGTAGAAATGCATAAGGTGCAGCTAAACACTTCCTGCCCTTCCTGAGGGAATTGCTGGCTCCAGCCTTCCCTGCTAAAACACTGGAACCCCACAGGAGCGTTTGTGTCTTTCTGGAACCATGTCCCACACAAAGCCAGGTTGGAGAAGGGTTGTTTGGTGAACCTGAATTCCCACAGTGACTGCATTCTCATCCATTTTTAACCTAAATCTGAATTTATCCTCTTGTTTGCTGAACTTCAGGGGAGGGAGGTTTATCTTCTTTGCCTTATAGGAAGGCACCAACCTTCCCAAAGGATCTGAACCTCCAGAGTCTCCCAATGTAATCCCTCAGGACAAAGCCAGTCTGCCACAGACAGGAGTGATAAACCTCACCCATGGACTTGGGAAATCCCATCTCCAGACTGATCTAAAGAGGCTTTCACTGCTCCACTGATGGCCAGCACAGCCAAGGAGCTGCTGTTTGGATAGAAGTCCCTACAAGTGAAAAGATGACTAAGGAAAGATTTATTCAGCTCAGTGAAGAGCTTAGCAAGATGATTTGTAACAGTAGAGAGCAGCTTAGAGAAAATTAAAAATGGCAAAAGAATAGGAAAGGAATACAAAGCTAGAAGCTAAGCCTGTGTAAAAACCTGAATAGGAAGGAAAGTAGAAAAAGTGCATAAATACAGCAGAGGAAATACAAAAGACAAGCAACAAGGAGAATGTGAGCCGCATAAGCAGCCAAGATCCAGGCCCACATCAGTGAGAACAGGGGGCCAAAAGGTCATGAAAACCACATTAATGACAGAGATAAGGTTGATATCCCTGGAAGCCTGGGTTCATCTCCTTGTTTCAGACTTCATGGAAGAAGCTGAGGGGGTCATGAGTCAGGGACAGATTACTAGAGGGGCTGGTGCCAGGGACAGGGAGTGAAATGAAGAGACAGTGTTAAAAAGCTTTGAAATGACCCCTGAGTAGATAAACTGTTAAAGAAAGAATTGCAATTCACCTCATGCCAGTGCCTTTATGACAGAATAGTTAAGTGGGACTAGCAAGATAAACTAGTAAGGAAAATAAAATTAAATGTTCACTGTGAGCCTGGAAAGGAAGAGGGGGTGTATAACCCAAAAGGAGTCAGGAAGCTACAGAATCAAAACTTCCTTTGTGACTGATGCTATTTGGGAATGAAGTTAATAGCCCATTCATAAACTGGCATGAGATCGCTAAGCTAGTCTGAGCCATCAGAATTATCAAGAAATCACATTCACTTGTAAAAGTGCAGAATATTAAAGTAGGATGTTCTAAGTATTTCAGCATTGCAACCAAAAGTAATAAATCAGTGTAAATTGTTTTAGAAAGTCTAAATATCAGAAACCTATAGTAACAATGTCAGGCCAGTGTGAAGTGTTCCTGAAAATCCTACCACTCACACATATTAATGAATAATGCATTAGATCACAAAATAAAATTCAGAAAAATGCGTGGCAGAACTTCCTCTTGTTTGGAGTGAAATGGGAGAAAATAGCTTTTAAAATCAAGCCTTTAAGTAGAAAAAAATCAACCCTAATTTCTGTCAACAAACAAGAAATTCCCAAAGAAACAGCTATTTTTTTTAATCACCAGTGAAAACATAAGAGTAAATCTAAGAAATGCCAAAAGTTGGTTTCATATAGAGAGTCTGCCATGTGCTAAAGCAGAACAAGATAGATGTAGAGATGAGGGCAGGTAATCAACATTTGCTGTGGCCCAATTCTACCTTGGGTTTGCTGGAGGTCCTCAGGGATAATATCCACATACACAGAATCCCTATTAGGATTCTGCTAAGTGAAAGGTTTTGGTGATAAAATTCCTCTGTTGCTAGAAAAGAAACATGATAATGCAAGTTCACTTATCATTGGACCTGCAGGTACATTTAAATATTCCTAGCATATATTAATTTTTCTATCATTACTTGCAGGTTCTCAGATAGCTTAACAAACAGAACCAACCCATAAAGTTCCATTTGAAAGCAATAATAATCTTCTCTTCAGAAAAATAACAGAAACTGAATGGGTGGAATATTTTGTGTGTCAAATATAAAGGAGGAACGTTACCTCCAAGTCTCAAATCCAAGATTATTTCAGGAAAAGAAGTCTGTTGGTGGGTACAAACACAAGTTCAGGTTCTTTGTATCTATTCTCAGCTATCCTTTGACTCCAGGTGTGACCTCTGACAAATGATTTCAAGGGAGACTGCAAAGCAGAAGGAAAGGGATTGCTCACACTGTGATGAAGAACAGATCAATGCCCCACCTGACACAGGAGTGGCCATCCTGGCCCATCTGGCCCCCTACCTCTTCTTTAAAGTGGACCTAAAAAAGAATCTGTGGGGGTCTCAAGAAGGCCAAAAGAGCACCTTAAGTATATAGTGCACTTTTCTGAATCCTCTGCAGCTTCCTGAAATCTGCAGTTTAGGAATTTCCTGCACCTGCTATATTGGATTGCATCCCTCGGGAAAACAATAGTTGTGTGCAAGTAACAGTAGAATCAAAAACAGCCTGCTAAGTTTATTTGGAAATCTGTGGGAATTCATTTCCCCTGCTGACAGTGTGGCTCTGAGCTCCCTTGCTTAGCATTAGTTCAGGTTAGTTCTAATACTGAAACCTGGCTATGGTGCAGAAAAAGGGACAAAAGGTGCATTGAAGCATTAGGGACTGTTTGGGGGTTTTGTTGGGATTTTTGGTTCATTGTTTTCTTTTGTTTGTTTGTTTTCTGTGGGGTAGATGCTAAAGAGGGATTCTAGGTGCAGCCTTTTTTGGATTCAGAACATTCATTAAATCAGTTTGATCTGCAGCACTTAATGAGACTTTCCTCTCTGACTAGGGTCATTGTGAGGTCCCAGTGCAGCAGAATCTTATTTCTGCACACTCCTCCTCAGCCTCTCACCCCATCCCACCATGGGTGACAGTGGGATGGACAAGGTCCATCTCTTGCTGCTCTAGGGACACCTCATTCATTGTGGGCTAGCCTTTTTAGAGCAGTTGTACACAATGCTGGCCTTCTACCTGAAAAAAACAGGGCCAGAAAAAACATGCAGATGTCTTGTTCAGTCCAATTAGGAGAGCAATAGATCTTGAGTTCTGTTTTGTGATAAGACAGGGACACCCATCTGCTGCCCTGTGGGTGCTGGAGTTGGTAACAGAAATAAGAAATTGCCTGCTGTGATCCCCAAGATCCTGAGGAATAATAAAAAAAAAGAAACCTAGCAAGCTTTTCACCTAGCTGTGTTGATGTCAGTGAGAAAACCACATCTCAAAACAAATTCCATCCACTCTTGATTCACAGAAAGTTAACAGTATTGAAACCCACAACATTTTTCCTATTTGAACTGCCTGTTGGGCCTCAAAGAAGTGCACTTCCATTACTTTCTGTGAAGGATGGCTCTGTACCACAAAGAAACTTGCACCTACTCCTGTTAGGTAATTAGCACTGAAAGTCATTGTTTTGGAGAGCCATTCAGAGAAAAATAAGATGAAGTCCATTTTTCACTCATCCCTGGCTATTAATGGCAATTTTAGCAAAATGTATGAAGAGTATATCTGATCTCTGCTGTCACACAGCAGACAGATTTTAACTCAATTACTCTCCTCTCACCTTATCTGAATGCATTTTCCTGGATGAAATTAGATCAGCTGTTATCTCTGAGCACACACCCCATGAATTGTAGGTGGAAATATCCACAAGGAAAAACAGATGCTCTTGTGATTGACAGAAACCCCTGAAACACTGTCTGCTCCACAGAAACAAAGGCAGAGATGTCACAGGGATGATTTACTAGCCTCTATTACCCTGGCAGAGAGACATTTTTGTATGACTAAAGGTCTGGTCTTGTTGCAGGATAAATAAATATACTTGCCTCAAATTCTATATAATCTAGATATAATATATATATTATATATATATTACTATATAATTCTATATAATCTATATAGTTTGCTGCAAGAAAATAAAAATATTAGTATAGAAACTCTTAAATCAGGTGATTTAAAAAACAGTCTAATGTGGAATGAAAAAAATATCATAGGAGGAAAACCCATAACTGCATGTTTTGGATAAAATCAGTGAGAGAAATAAAGCTAAGTAACACCTAGGTGCAACCAGTGGAGAGAGATGATATTTTGCTGTATGTAGAGATTAGTCTAAACCCTGCATTTGTGTGTATTTCCTCTCAAGTCTTAATATCAGTGTTGTAAAGCACATATAGTGCCACCAGAAAGGGCTGCCACATTCCAGCATTACAATTTTCATTTTCTTAAAAAGACAAATAAAAGACCCCAAAGGCTTTAGGAAACTATGGATTTTTTTTACATAAATCAATAGCATTTTGATCCTAGTTGTAGTGAGTACTAATGAAACTCTTGTCTTTTAATACTGGCCTGTGGCACATGACTTTGTGATAGCAATGCCTGCACCGTGGGGTCTGATCATGTGTGGTGAATTCCCAGTTACTTGCATCCTAAAAGGTCACATTTCCTATCAGTTCATTGGCAGTTCTATGCAAAAAGAGATATGAGCTGTGTGTTACAGTGACATAAAATGAATGGGGAAGTCTTGCAGTTTGTGGACAATTTATTTTACTTTGGAGACCTGCTGCTTCTCCAGGGAATCTTGCAAGGCAGGGATGGCACCAAGAAGGCAAGAGGCTGGGAACCTGTAAGAAACAATTCAACAGCAGCAAAAGAAGCATCTCAGCAGGCTGGAGCAAGGAAAGAGATGTCTAAGATTTGGGTTTCGATTCATTCTCTCTGTCTCATGTCCCCAAAACTTGTGCCTGGAAACTACAAGGTGTTCTCTCAGCAGAGGTTTTGTCAGTGCCCCTTCCATGACATGAAGTTTCCCCATTCTGCACTTAGTCTGCTCCACTCTCTTGTCATTTATCTAGAAATTTTCTGGAGCATGTGTCAAATAAAAAGCCAAGGTGCTTCTCTTCAGTTGTTTGATAGCAGACAAGACATCTGCACTCTGATTTTTACAAGGGCAGAAGCTCATCAGTAAATCCTAAAATAAAACCATGCCAAAGTGTGTTGGCAGGAGTGTCTTGGAAATCACCTGCAAAGTCTGAAGGAAAAGAATTGCTTGATCATACAGCTTTATGTAAAGAGCAGTGTTTTCATTGCACTGGATTATTCTCAAAAGCCTTTTCATCAAACGACTTTACAGATTTGATCATTTGCATAAATGTATCCAAAGCTGTCTGGCCTGAGCCAGCCCACAACAAGAACTGAACATCACATCATGGAAAAGGAACAGCAGAACAGTTTTGGGAAAGGGGCTTCCTTCAGAGTGTCAAATTTGTAAAGTGGTTCCTCTGTCCCTCTGAAATGATATACTATGCACCAAGTATATCACTAGAAGGAAAAAGTCAGATTTATAAAGCAGGCTGATTTCATTGCTGAAAAAACCCCAGAAATTGGAAAAGACAGGAAAATACACAAAGCTGATAGATTCATTACTTAGTTGTACAGTGCCAGGTAGACCAAGAAACTTTGCCCAGCCACATAAATTGTAATAATTCTCCCTGGTGTTATGATAAATAACCCAACCTGTGCACAGGCTGTACACTTACAAGCTGGCATAACCCACTTGGCAGGTGATTGGAGACCAAGCTCAAGCTATTTAAATGACTCTTGTTCTCAAGTTTCATGTAAGAATTAATGACAAGAACTATGAGGCTGAGAAAAACATATACTGTGTCTATTGAGATTTTATCATTTGATATATGAATGGCCATTTTTGAGATTGAGTGATGAAGTTAATTTTGTTTTAAAGGCCTAGTGAAAATGAAAAGCATATACATAGAAAATGACTTTTTAATGTCCTTGGTCATGTTGGAATTACTGAAATTAACGCAGGGTGTTTTAAAAACAAAGTGATACCATCACCTTACAGGCACTGGATAGAAGATGCAACAGCATGCAGAGTGCCTCTTTCATTGTAACTCCAACATCTTGTCAGAAACCATTTAGTCAAGTCAAATTGCTGAGTTGTATTTAGTTGGATACATCAAATAAATGGAGCTGCAGATGTAGTGTTTTCTTTTAGCAAGCAGAACTCATTAATTTAATTCTAGAAGAAGTCCGCAAAGAAACTCCAGGAAATTACACTGTGGGGACAAAATGTGTTTTAACTGATGAGGTGTAAAGACTGATAGTAAAATGACTGATAATGCAATTGTTGAGCAGTTGTAGCAAAGTCTGATCTAGCAGTAATCAAAAACATTTGTCTTGATAAGCATGTGGAGCAAAAACAAGAAATGGTACTATTGCAGGGTTTCTTAATGAGAATTTAACAAAGGGAAAGGAACCTATTTCTAAGAGAGCACCTCTTGGTATGTTATAGCCCATGAACTTGGGAATTTTTATTCTCCTTTTTCCTGGCAGCACAAGCTTGTTTGGAAATGAGTTTGCATGGCCTGGAAGCTTAGTGGACAAGTGACAGCACTGCTTGTAGAACTTGTAAATTTGAGAAACTTAAGGCTTACAATTGAAGGATAATTTATTTTTCAAAGAGAAATTTGGCATTACAAATCAAAGAACACTCTTGTGACATAGTAAGACAAAGAATCAGCACAGAAAAATGGATACTTTATGTGATTACACCCATAATTCACCAGTGCTCAGCTTTTAGTAAGTAATATAAACTCCCTTACCAGCCTACTAGAAATTATAGGAAAAAAAAGAAAAAAAAAACTAAACAAAAAACCCAAAGTACCCACAATAAAGAGATCCATCCCTACAGATTCTGAAAGCTTTCTAAAAAGCTTTTTAAGAATATGCTTTCCTGAATGTCTCCATTTGCATTAGAAATACATAGATTGGGTTGGAGTGAATAATAAAGCACCTTTAGTCATTCTTTTTGTTCAGTCATGGTGAAATGCAGCAGCTCCAGGTCACACACTGTGACTTTCAGAGGAATAGAATAAGGAGCCTTTCAACACACGTGCCCATTTATGAGAATTAGGATCCCTAGAGGAAGAAACTTTTCCTGCTTTCTGACCTGATGGCACTAATTTGTTCCCACATACTTCTGTGTTGTGACCAGATAACAGAATAAGCATTTTTAAAGATTTAAACAGTGGTAAATATTTTTGTCAGGACAGAGTGTCTTAGATCTGTTACTTCACCTGAGCAATGAGGATTCAAAAAGAAGAGCACAGGCGACATAAGGAAAACAGAAAGAGTAAGTTCAGACCCACAAAGCTGCATTTTTAAATTCATTCATTATTTTCTTAAGCTTCATACTTTTTAAATCTGTGTTCTTAATGAGGTACAGAGGCAATAAATTGGCAAATAACTTTTCATCCATGATGAATTCTACCCATTTCATTTCTTTGGATATTGTAGCTTAAGCATTCCCTACAGGGTATATGAAGAAGTAAATCTCTTAAAACCACTTCCATGCAAGTAGTTGTTGGCCACGTTCTGTGTTTTAGGACTCAGAAAACAATGATCACAGTGATAAGAATACAACTTAGCCTTTCATGATCTTTATTATTTACACAAAGTTCAGATCTAAATTGCCTGCATAGTTTTTATGTCCTGACTTTATGCCAGAGGAAGTACAAGCTGGAATGTTTGGCAATAAATGGGCAAAAATCCCATATGCAGTGACATACCTGATGAAAATCTCACTGAAAGCAGGGAGGAAAAGAGTGAGGGGATTAAAAATGCCTGTTGTGGAGGCAAAATGGACCTGTCTGACAGTTCAATAGTATGCTCTGTGAAAAGCCTGGACAACCTCTATTAGCACTGCTGATGAGATAAAGGTGGTGTTTTTCCTGAGTGCAATGGGGGCAAAAAACCTACAACTTGCTGTGCAGACTGAAAGCCTTTGTTAAACCAGGAGACAAAACATTTACTGATAACATAGGGGGAAAAAAACCCTCTACATTCACTGTGATTTGAAGAGCATTTCAGTTTTGATAAGCAGAATAAAAGGAAGTCAAACATTTCTGAGTTTGAGGTTGAATTAAGAAAATTAACAGAGCTTTGCCAACTTGACAAGTGTGTAAAGCATGGAGAGCCTCAGCAGTGTGTTGTATGCAGAAAGAAGCAATCCAAAAATATCTGTTTGCTGGGGCTTTTTGTACCCTAAAGTGTCCCCTAGAATTTTATATTTAATTCATATCACACTGTACTTAAACATTATATGATCACCTTAGCAAATTAACCAGAAGTTGAGCCAAAAGTAAAATACAGGCACCATTTAAATTGTCCGTGCTTTGCTTTGGAGATGCAGAAATTTGTGAAAATAATATTTTCTTAGGAAATTTTTCTTGAAGTACACTTGTATGGGAATTTCTCTCCCCAACAGAATAAAATCCAGCCACTCCAAATTAACCAGCAGTTTCATTAACCAACTGTTAATTTTATTTTAACTTAAAACTGTTTTTCCTTCGTGCTGATACTTGCTAAGAGCCAGATCATTCTATCTGGGGATAAACAATTGATTAAATTTGTATCTGTGCATCTGCAAGGCCTCAGCCAGTAAACTCTATCTGAACAAGTGTACTGGGCCTCCTGTATGCAGCAGAGCCAGAGGCAGGTCCAAATGAAGGTGTAAGCTGGTGTTGATATAATGAGTAACAAAATTCAGCTTTTCACCAGCTTCTGGTGTTCTTGCAATGTTTCATTAGTACATTGTTAAAGAATTGCCAGCTTGGTTTGATTATCAGAGCATCTTCTATTAATTAATTGCATCAAATCAGAGGGAGGGTGATGGTGAGAAGGAACAAACACACAGGGCAGGAGGAGGAGGAGGAGGAGTTGTATTTTAAAAAACCCCCTGAAGTTAATCTTCTTAAATTTTTTTTCCACAGCAAGGTTGGGTGCAAAGGTCTGAATTTTCAGTCCAGTGCTCTGACAATATCTCAGCAAGGAAGCTGGAAAGTCTCCATGTTTGTGATTGTGTGCTTTCCATGGAGCTGTGTCCCAGGGACCAATCAGTCCCTCCCAATCAGGCCTCATTTATCTGTATTTGTATTCTGAGAGCTTCCTGCAGGTGTGTACCTGCCCTTCCCACCCCTACCATCCTGAGGGCTCATGAAATTCCCTCTGCTCCATTCCAGCATCAACCAGGGAAGTGCAGGAGTTGAATTCTGAGGGTCTGTGTGCTCTGCTTCTGGTACCACCTTGTGTTTTAGATGTCTGCCATGGCTGTACAGAGTTACACAGAGAGAATGGATATAAAAATAGGCTAAACTGTAACCACAGATGAAGAATAATTCACCTCCTCAGCCCTTCTAGTAACAATTTTTGCATTACTTTATTACCTAACATTCTGCTTGTCATTTACTTTTACATTTAGTTTTCTACTTAGTTCTGCTTCTGATTAATTTTCTTATAGATGCAGAAATGACAAGCTTTTCAAATGTTTGGGGTTTTTTTAACAGAATTTATTTGCCAGATTGGCCTTCTTCCACAAAGTCTAACAACTCCAATGCTCAGAGATTGTAAGGACTGATTCTTTTCTAACAATATCCATGCATTCAGGGCTGTGATTAATTCTCCTAGGAAAAAAAATCCATGCAGTTGATAGCTTTAAAAAATGTATAACATGGATAAGTGTCACACTGCTGGCTATGAAAAGAGAAGGATATTAATCACAACATTTAGATTAGATTATAGATGCAATTGAACCTTTTTCTCCCTTGCTGCAAACATTATGCTTACAACAGTCACTGCTCTGCAATTCTAGCGGGGAGAAAAACATGTTTAATTTACACAGCTGAAAAGGCTTGGCCTTACTTTCAAGATCAGCTCATGAATTTGATAAACCTGAATCAGGGAAGAATATAGGCTTGAAGAAAAGAATAACCCTTTGTTTAAGATTCAGCAAACCTCCAGAAGAAGAAAAATCTTGGAGGTGAAAGACAGCAAACATGTTTGATGGAGGCAACTGTACTGTGATAATTAAAACCTCAGACTGCCTTTATTTAGCATGGAATCTGTGACCCTTGGAAGCATCACTGTGAAGCTGGTGCTTAGTTTTGTCTCAGGCTACCCCTGCTCCCTTAGCAGACAAAGGGAACACTTCTGATGCCTCCAAAAGAGATCAGAGCAATCCCATATTTCTGGCATTTTTTTTTAATTTCTTATTTCTTAATTTCATATTTCTGGATTTCATTTCTTTTGGTTCTCCACCTCTAACATCCTGTCAGCCTATATGAAGAAGGGCAACAGGTTTTATTTTTGTTGTGGTTTAAACAGCTGTTTGCTCACACATGCTTGGGGTGCGGAGAGAATCAGAAAAAAGGGAACACCCAGGGACTGAGATTAAGGCATCTCATTAGAACAAAAATAATTCTAATGGGAAAAAAATATACAAAGTGAGGAATGTGCAATCAGTTGCTCATCACCTGCTGACTGATGTGCAGCCAGTCCTGAGCTGTGGGCTGCACCCCCAGCCAACTTCCCTGACTCTGTATGCAGAGCATGGCACCATGTGGAACAGGAAATCCTTTTGTCCAGTTGGGTCCAGCTGTCCTGGCTCTGACTCTGCCCCCTCCCAGCTTCTGGTGCCCTCCAGCCCTGCTGCTGCCAGGGCTGAAAAGCCCTTGATTTAGTGTGAGCTCTGCTCAGCAACATCTAAGCCATCAGTGTGTTACCAAGCTCATTCTCATTCCAAATCCAAAACACAGCACTGCAATAGCCAGTAGGGAAAAAAGGAACAGCTCAAACCAGAACACTTTTCCAGCTGGCTGCTGGATTGTTGTGAGTTCTTCCCAAAACAAGCCCATGTTTATATTGAATCTGAGGACAGGCTTTCATAGCTCTCTTACTCAGTAGCAGGGAATGGCACCTTCAGCAGAGGTTGTTGGGGTGGCTTTTCAGGCGTTTTTAACCTGATTTGCTACAATGGCCATTGGCTTAAACGAAACTAAATGAAACAGGAGGTAGAAACCAGTGTAAGAAGCTCATAAGTGAAACACTTGGGATGCACAGCAAAGGTGCAGCAGTGCAGAAGCTGCTGCAGTGCTTTACACACCAAGCCATCCATCCCAGGCTGCACAGCAGCCACTGCTGTCACACAGGGCACCATTCCTCACAGGGGGAATGGCTTCTCCTGGCTGTGGGAAACAGCAGATCCAATTCACAGACACCTGCTCCTCCCTATTTTCTTTTTCCTCATAAAACTCTCAAGAGATTGATTTCCTTAGGAAGCATAAAAGCAGTCATTGATAATAAGCAGGAGAATTTTCTAAGTCAAAACCCCCAATTTAATTCCTAAGTCTCTTCCTCTAAGCCATCACAGATGCAGGCAAAATTTTTGCTGTGGAATTATGCCCCTGAGGTAGAGCAAGCTTGTCAACACAGAGTTCTTCAGGGGATTTCCGCATCCCTCAGCAAAGTCAGGACATTTCTATCACTGCAATCAGCTTGTTTAGCTGTACAATTTTGTGCTGCCCTAAGAAAGAATGAAAAGAAATGCTTGGGGAACAGCCACATGTCTTTGGGCTAACTGCAGATGTAAAAGCTGCAGGTTTCTCCTGAAAGCATCTTCAAAATGATTCCAGGTGAGTTCTGATTGTAAACTTCTGTTTTACTGAATGGGCTGAGCCATGTCAGAAACCTCCAATTCCTTTTAACCAACTGTTTCTGTTTAGATTTCATCATGTATTTATGTTAAATAGTCTTAAAGACACAACAGGTTGGTAGAGGGAATAAACCAGTCTAAAGTCTCTAACTCTCATTCCAGTCACAGTACTGCAGTTTTGCAGTCTCTGGGATGATTTTAGTTTGATAAAAATTAGTTTTTGAGGGCTGCATCTTATACTTTTCTTTTGAAATGTGTTAGAGCATTTAAAGTGTTTGAAATGTAAGTGTTAGGTAATGACCAGAAAAGGCAAATGAATATACTTAAAGCCATTTTATTCAAAATGTAGCTCGGTATTAAACCATCATTTCAACTTGAATGTAGCAAATTACTTTTCCCCAACTGTAGCCACCATTTTTTTTCCTGAAGATTTTTGTCATATAATCCCTACTTCACTAGTGAGCACATGTTATTTGCTCCCCACTAGCTGTCTTAATGGCCACCCAATGGAGTCATATATCACCTTATTTATTACATCTGCATCTGGTCAAACTGTTCCTTAAAAAAATCATTTCTTGAAATAATTTAGCCTTTTTTTCCAGCTCTGGAAAAATATCCATAAGAAGAATATGACTTTTATTACTTCATTCCTTATTCATAAGTGTTTGTCAGATCACTTATGTGAACAAATTATTGCCTGTGGAATTTTCTCAAATCTTCCAATCATTCCTTGCCATCTGGTCAACAAGGCTGGCTTCATTAGTCACACAGTCTTATTTATATCCTTTGATATGCAATAACCATCCTCCTGGAGCCCAAACTGGGATGTCCAAGTTAAAAGCAGAATTCATTCCAGCCTGGGCTGCCTCGCAGTGGATCTGCAGTGGACTCTCAGGAGCACGCAGAGTAACAAATATCTACTGAGGGAAAACTCAAATAAACTGAGTTTAGAGAAACTGCCGAGAATTTACTTGGAAATGTTCTAAAATATCTTTTTTCTTGTTTGTTTGTCTGCTTTTTTTACCCCCCACACAAGGAAATAGATCTGTTTTCCTGTGTGCACTGAGTTTTTTGTGCTCAGGCCACTCCTGAAAGGAACAGCAAGATCTGCTGGTTGTCTGGAATGCATCTGCTTTCCTTTACATGTCATACACATGGAGATGTGTTTGTGTCCTGCTGTGTGTTATGTCACAAGTGCACACTGGATCATGAATTCATTGTATTTCTCATCTGGTTTGTGTAGCAGCTGAGGCAGTAAGCCTCTAGCCAGGAATGCTCATAAAAATACACGGATATATGTTATATATGAATATATGTTATATATTTATATATATACCTCTGAACACCTTTCACACAGCGTCTGTGTGGAGACACAGCTTCACATTTCTCCCAGAGGTCTCCAGTTAAGCCCTCTGGTCTCTCCTGTGGCCCCACCTCTCGTGGGTCTCTGTGATGAGCCCTGGTGGGAGGGGAGGGAGCAGGAGCTGCCTCAGCTCTCCTGCCCATGAAGGTCTGTCTGTCTGTCCCACTGGGGATGCAGGGCTGTATCCTTGCTTTTCCTTGGCCAGCTCTGGCCCTGTTCAGCTGCTGCTGCTTTATTCACTGCCCTGTCCATCATTCAGATGGATTCTGACTTACACATCCTCCTGGCTCAGCTTGCCAAAGGAAATGTCACTTTGGCTGAGATTTTAAAGCATTTCCACCACCCAGTTCTCTCAACACTATTAATAGATGATGATTTCTTTTTATATATCTTTTTCTATTAAACATTTCATTTAGCACTCACACCTGGAGGTTTTCATTTACTTTTCTAATGGCTCATTAAAAAGCAGATATCGTGGCTAAGGAAATGGTTTGGGAATATAATATGTCATGTGAGCTAGGTGCAGCTGATAATTACCATGTGTTAATGCTTGGAGGGCCTGGCTGCTTTCTGGGCAAGCCAAATCACTGGAGACATATCCCAATTTCCTCCCCTGTGTTTGTGCTGTCTCTGAGGTGTGAGCAGGGTGCCTGGAGGTCCTGCACTGGTGGTAAAAGCAGATTACCTCCAGGCAAGAGACTCAGGCTACAGAGACAGGAACTGTCCCTCAGTTAGTTCTTCTGGAAAAAAAAAGACAAATGGCAGCAGTATTTAGCAAATAGCAGCAAATAGTGTTTAGTAAATAGTAGATAGTAGTTAGTAAAGAACAGTACTTCTCAGCAAAAATCTAAATGTTGTACATATGAATGAGAGAGCCTGGGTTAGAACTCTGTGCTTTTGTACTCTTCCCTTGGGCTGCTGTGCTCTTCATGGACTCTGGGATTCCAAAAGGAGGGATTCAGCACTCGGATCTTTGGAAGGGAAGGGCTGGGCTGTGACATTGCTTGAATTCCAGGGTAACCTTGGGACACATCTCCTTGGTGTCCCCCAGGCTGAGCTTGGCAAGCACTGCCTGTGAGCTCCTCACAGGGCTCAGCCAGGGCTGCTGCTCTGAAACATCTGTCACCCCCACCACCCTTTGGTAGGTCTGTCCTTTCTGTTCTACACATTTTGCATTTTTCATACTGAACACCCTAAAAACCAGCATCTTCTACTGGTTTTATTTTGGATGCTCTTGGTACACATGTAATAGCTGTTTGTTAGTTTCAGAGAGGAATATTGTTTGAAATATCATTTCAAATTAATACATTTTGTTACTCAACAACAAATTAAAGCATGCTGGGGGCCTGGTTTGGTTGGGAAATGAAAGATGTCAGTGGGACAGAGCAAGGCCTGAGAGGGGATAAGAAAGAAGAGCATGAAACTCTAACAATGCAATAGATGGATTCCTGACCAGAGGCTTAACAACCAGTGGTCCAAATCCAATAAATTTTATCCACAGGGTTAGCAGAAAACTATTGCCAGTGAAAAACCATTGACTCTGCCTCAGGGCAAAAAGACAAAAAAACCTCATCACACACAGAGCTTCAACACAGGACTCCAAAGATTCTTCTGTCACAGCTGAGCTGAAGGCTTTGATGTATCACCCAGTGCTGCAACCCCTGTCCTAATGAATTAATAATTAAAAAACTTATAATGGGAATACTGAGACAGTTATCAGGTTACCAGAAGGATTAGGAGGAGCCTGATTAATATAATCTTGGAAACAGTCAGAGAAGTTCAATGTGTGTTCATTCCCTGTGTGGTCCTTCCCATCCTTTCAGAGATTTCTGTTCCTGTATAATCAGGTCACATCAGCTCTCCCAGAGCAGTCCCAACCTAACTTTCTCATTTATTCATTACATCCTGAACTGGTTAATTCATTTAACTGCTTTCTGGAAATTATTAAAGCTGTTGTTGGTTTTTGTTTTCGTGGGTAACATCTTATTGAAATAATTTTTAATATTGTTTTCTACTTCTGCAGTTAGGTTAACATACGCTGTTAAATTGAAATAGAGATGCATTCAGTACTCTTGGATGTTCACCACAGCTCTCTGCTCCACATGAAGCTCAGGGAGTGTCTTGTTGCCAGTGTGGGACCAGGACAGTGCTCAGCCTTTAGGGAACATCTAATGTTGAAAACTTCTGGAGGTTTAATAGGATATTAACTATGAAAAAAACTTAATAGGATCATTTTCATGTTTATATAATTTCTCACCTTGGTCCTCTTTTCAAAAGAAAACTCAAACACACTGTGAGGTAAGATTTTCCCTCTGTCTCCTCCTTTGCAAGACAATGCCATGAATATTACACAAGAAGCTAATTCTGCCAAAGATATGCATGTCCACGGAAGCAGGAAAACTAACACAAATACTGCTCTGTAAAGAAACTCAGGTTTTGGGGTTGTTTTGTGGTTGTTGTGACTTGTTTTTTTGTTTAGTTCATTTTGGTTTGGGGTCTTTGGTTGCTTGCTTGCTTGCTTGCTTTTTGTTTTGTTTTTAAGTCCTGGCTTTTGTTTTTCATAACTTGGAAATTGGGGAGTTATTTTTCAGTGGGACATTTTGTTTCAGTGGGACATTAGCTCTAGAACTGACACATTTTATATAGTGCTGGATAGAAGAGTTAAAATGACAACTGCCAGAGAAACACCAGAACAGTGGTTTAGACATAAGGTTAACAGGTTAACCTTCTATGGAACTGCATAAGTTTTAACCTTGACAGTGTTGTTTTTATTTTATTTTATTTGTATTTCTTTAAACAATTTTCTTCTTTGTTTCATTTTCTAATGTGACATGAGAAAAGCTCTGGCAAGCAACTGAATCTGTAGATGGAACTAGAATTACATGAAATATTAACTGTATATTTTCAAGAGGACCAGAAATTACATAAACAAAACTAACAAGGTGCACCATGAGGTAGCAGCCAGTTGGTACCATTTACTTATCTAGATTTTATAAAATATTTCTCTAGTGTTAAAAATCCTTTCTTGTTAAGGAGAGGTCAGATAGATGAAGCCAAGTTGGATGATATGAATTCTTTCCAAGCTTGAAGGCTGAATTGATTATAGTATATCAGTCTAAAAGAGATAATTGAATTAATTTCATTTCTTCTTTTTAAAAAATACAGATGGATACAGGAGGGAGGATAAAATAATTCTGCCCTAATTCAGTCCTATGGTTAGAAAACGTTTCTTGGGATTCACAGAAATGGCCCCATTTTACAGCCAAACATGAGATCCACTGTGTAATTCCTCATATCACATATGGGGTAAAAAGTGTATGATCAGGTTGTGGAGTTGGTGTGCTTGTGCTTTTTTTATTATTTTGTTTGATATTGATATGTATTTATAAAAATGTATTTTTAAATGTGATCCGGTCATTTTGAGCTAGCTCTAGAGAGCTCCTAGCTCTTCAAACTCCTCAAAGCTTCAAAGAATATATATATGGCAAATGTACACACATAAAATCAGTTATTTTTCTGAAAAATTAATTGTCAATTCTTATTCTTTAAAGATATTTGGAAAAATAACCAATTGCTGTCCACCTCTGCAATTTTATCAAAACCACTATTTCATGGACTGAATAAATGAATTTGGCCATATACCTGACAAAAGTGCTACTAAAAATTCTCCCTAAAGTTTTCAGCTGAAGGAAATATAAATGACTGAGCTATAAATGTCTACATAAGAGGGTCTGGAGAAAATGCTGACAGGCCCCTCTCTCAGTGATGCTGCCAGGTGCTGTTATAATTAGTGCTTTGGAAGCAAGGAATTGTTCATTTCTGCAAGCAGAGTATAACCTTGTCTGCAGCCCATGTCTGTTAATTTGAGACTGAGCCTTATTTCTGCACTTGGACTACTTAAGAAGAAGAAAAAGCTTTTGATAGAGGACTTTGGTGCTGAATAAACATCCTCAGGTCTAGATTTTTAGTTGCCTGACTCAGCAGAAAGTGGAAGGGGTAAGAAAGATGTGAGTGTTTTCAGCTCATTTACCATGTAGTTTATGAAATAAACCGATGGGCAGACATTTAAATGAGCAAACTGCTGAGGAAAAATGGTTTCTCATTCAGCATTTTGGCTGACAGGTTGTTAGAGTCAGTCAGAAAATCACTCCTTTTTCCTTTTTAAAGAGAGAAATACATGTAGCAAAAAAAAAAAAAAAAAAATAGTCCAACACTGGACAAGGCAGCATTGAAAAAAGGGAAGAGCACAAGATCTCTCTTAATATGAAGATTCACTAATGTTTTGTAAGAAGATGCAATTCAGTCAATACAAAAAAGCCAGAGTATGCAGGTTTTCCACCACAGCAAGAAATGGGTTTAGTGTTCTTGTACTGCCTCTGCTAGTTTCACTCTCTTTGCAAGCTAGACCCTCATTCAATGAAACACATATGCAAATATTTTTGACACCTCAGGGTGTATTAGGAGGCTGAATGAGTGCTATTCATCACTGTCCACAAACTGGAGTATATATTCTCTTTTTTAGACTTCCTGAGAAGTAAAAGGTCTAAATGTAACTGCAGTATAAATGAAGAAAGACATTAGGGCTGGTAGAGTTGAGTTATTCTAAAAAAAGAAATAATAACATATACTTTTGTGCTTGGGGCAAAATTTTCCATATGTCCTATAGGCTGAGACACTGTTCTTAAATTAGCTGTTGCCAGTGTGTCCTACAGAAAATCAGGGGAAAAACTCACCTTATAAATAATCCACAGTGGAGAGGTTAGATGTATAATTATAGAGACAGATATTGGAAGAAAAGCAAAAAGTTAAATTTGATGGTTAGACAATAGCTGCAGCTATGAAACTCAGCATCTCATTTTAATGGTTGCACATTAGCCTCCACTAAAACCTGCACATTATTAACTGTACATCACTGCTGTAAAGAACATCCTCTTTGTCTCACTAAAATGGGTTTTCTCTGACCAACAGACAGCCTCAAGGACATGTTGTGTCCAACACTAAGGAATTCTAAACGAAGTTGTAATGTCTCATGGGGCAGGGCACTTCACTTGGCTGGTGTATAATCCAAATCAGGCTGTTGTGCTAGTGAAGAGTTTAAGTTTCTGCAGCTGCAAAGGCTGAAGACACCTCAGCTGTGCACTCATGGCCATCATGGCCCTCAGATATCTCACCAGTTCCTACCTCCCGAGAGCCAGGTGGAACAGCAGCTCTGAACATCTACATCAAAAATTCGTTGCTGAATTTTAGCCCCACCAAATCAGGGCTCTTGTGCACTGTGAGTGATCTGAGAGCAACAAATGGAAATTTACATTTGGAACCCATTGCCCTCAGTGCTAATCTGGAGCAGAAGGTGGAACACAAACTGGGGAGCTGGCTGTAACAAATGTCCTGAACAGAAAAATGTGGAGATAAGGCTGATAGCTGTCCAGCTCTTGTAGTCCACAGGCAATCATCCCAATGTTGCAATAACATCTTTCTACCTTCATGCAGATGAAATAGCTAAAAGCCAACCAAACAACACATTTCTTAATGGAAGGAGGTGAAACTGTGACCCACAGGCCATCTCTGGTTATGGAGCTATCACTGTGAAGTGCCATCTCCCCTTCCCAAATGCACAGGTGACCATTTACCTTGCTCACTCCCTTCTTTGCTGGTTCCTCTGGTTGGGCAATGCAAATCAGCAAATCAGCTGTGCCTCCTCATTTCATCTGGGCAATGCAAATCACCTGGGCTCCTCATTTCATCTGAAGTTCACTGTCTACAGCTGCTGCCAATGAGCCAAACCTTCCCATGGTCTCTCAGCTGAAGGATTTCACAAAGCACACCCAAACTATAAAAGAACCAGCAACAACACAGCTATGCTGCTTAGTCTTTTGGGTTTCTGTGGTGGAAGGAGCATCTGGTGTCTTCTAAAGGTGTTGGTGTACTGTGGTTTTCTGTACCTGCTGGTTTTTTTATGTGCTGTTTTCTGTATTGTGGGGGGTTTTTTTTATCTGGTTTTGAGTTCAGTACTGCTGCTTCATAAATTAGTTGTTTTATAATTTCTAGGTTTTGTGTTATAATGCCAAAAATATGAAAGCATTGTTTTGCATTTTAAGAAAAATGGGGGAGTTTATTGTCCTTGTCCAATTGTTTATATTTTGAATTGTGATTTAGAGGAGCTACATGGTGTGACTTATACACCCTGGAGTCTAGCCTAGCTCCAGCCTGACTTTTGAGTGAATTAAAGAGAATTGTAGAGCAACTTTATGCTCATTTTAGGGTTTCCTGTCTGCCTTATAAAGTTATATATTACCTCTGTACTGGTAGTTCCTAGGCTGCTTCTTTTTTTGCTTCTGTGGCTGTGCCACCCCTCCCAAGGTCAGTGGTGAGAAGCAAATGTGTATTATAGAGCAGAGTGTGCGGGGAGAGCTCCTCAGATGGGTTCTGTGGTCCCTAGGTCCACCTGGCCTCTGGGGGAAGGGGAGGTCATAGTGATCCCTTGAATTTTAGGTTTCACATTTTCCAGATCCTGTACTGCATTAGTATACAACTCTGAGCTTCATATAAAGTGTGAGCAAGTTCTCCTCACAGTTTAGTCAGACAAAAGAATCCTTCTCTAGCCTGAGAACCAAGGACACCATTGCAGCTTCAGGCCCAAAAAGTGTAAATAACAGTGAGCTGAGGAGAGCAGTCTGGGAGGATGGGACTGCATACCTGAAGCTGTAATTGGACGATTAACCCCAATATGGAAATGGACCAAAACTTATAGAATTGTGAAAACTCATGACCAGTTGTTCATCTTGGGTGTTGCCTCAGCCAGGCTCTTGTACTGCCCAAGGTGTATCCTTTGAAAACCCTTTAATAAATCCCTGCTTTATTCCTTTAGCACTGCCTGGCCTCTGTTCCAGGTGCCTCTTAAAGCATCAATAGCAGAGCTCTGGAAGTTCTGTTTTATTCAGCTTTGAAGGTGCAATTGAGGCTCAAATCTAGGAGGTAGAGGGGAGATAAAATCTTCAAAGATTATAACCAGACAGTAAAATTGATACAATTCTTGTGTCTGCTCCTTTCTGGTGGAATGCTTTACCTCATGGCTGTTCATGTGAATGGAATCCTTACCTGCTTAATGAATCTGTTGGGATTTGCTTGGCTGTTTTCCCCCTACTCTTGTCTGCATATAAATCACTCAGGGGATACTGCTGACAGATCCTGTGGCTATATTTAATAATAAAAGCATGTGTTTTCTTAAGCTAATTATCTTTGCCACCCTTGAAATTGAGATTAAGTTTCTGCTTCTGAAAAAGGTGTTTTAAACTTCACACTTTGGGGCTTGTTGTTATTGTCTTTGGGTCCTGTTTCTTTTTTCTCATGTAGAAACATAAGGATATTTTCTTTGTAAGGTAAAAGCAAGGCCTGTGGTGATTATATCCAGTCAAATAGCAGGACTGTAGGTGGAAATATATGTTATATACAAGTGTGCTGGGAGGCACTGAGAGACTGTTGTAAACAAAGCTGCCAATATGTTGCATCTTGAACACTTCAACAATTATGTTGATTGGTTTTTTCCCTTCTCTTTGTATGACAGCACTCACAAGGGTTCATGATTTTTCACTGATAAAGCTCCTGAAACTTTCTTTTCATTTTTGTGGAAATACAGAATAAAGGCACATTTAAGACAGCATTTCAGAGAGCAGATGAGCTCCCAAGGGGCTTAGTTTCTTAGGGCTGGCAGATGATAAAGGAAGAAGCTTGTTTTGATGAAAGAGATTGGAGAATCTGAATGAATAATGACAACTACTACATATAGAAGCAGGAATGTTTTTCTCTGGCTTTTGACCATGGATGAATATCTTAAAGCTTGTCATCAAGATAAGTAGTTTGAAACTGTATTAATGATTGAAGTGAAAGGAGACTGTGGGAGGCAGAAGAGTAAGAAAAAGGGAATTCATACAGTGCTGTGGGTGGCTTTTTTCTTTTCAAGAGCTTCATAAAGCATAAAGGTGATAAATACTGGGTAAGGATGGTACAGTTGAAAGATTCTGGTGGAAAGAAGAAAATATGGTTTGGCATTAACAGAACATCCACAGAGCTGGGCTGAAGAGTAGGAGTATGCAGCACATCTGAATGGCAAGAGCAACAATCTACCTTAATTTGAGCCTTTAGGCATGTGAAATCACATGAAAAATTGTGTTCCAAATATTGGGATAAATGGAGCAATAACTGAAAGAAAGCTGATAGGAAGAAGCAGATAGTGAAGGCAGCTAAGAATGGGAGCTGTAAAGTAACAAGAAAGGGTGGTGGAGGCAGATAATTGGCAAGCTGGAAATGGAGAAGTAAAAAAGTGTTTCATAAAGTATTCTTTTGTCATTAATTTTTTGTCACAGGGTGAATCATTAAGGGGCAGTATTTTTTTCTTCATGCCACTTGGCATTAGTAGAACTGGAGTGAACAACTCTGCTTTTCCACCAGTCCCACCAGGGAGAGAATCCAGCCTGACATAAGTGATCTATTTGGTTTTCATGTATCCTGTTCTCCCAGTGGACTTTCTTTGTGGAGTTGAACAAAACTAAGAGAAAAGTAAAGTGTACTACTGTCAGGATTGTGTTGGAAGAAGTAGAAAGCAGTTTTGAGCTATTTCTGTGAGTCATTGTGTAGAAGGCAGCACTGTGTTTGGCTTATTGTAATGCTGTGGGTTTTTAATGCTAACTGTGTGTGACTTTTCCAATTTACTGTGATATTTTTTTTTCCCCTCTTCTTTCATGTTTAGGCTTTCCTGTGCATTGTTCCCAAAGTTCTTTTCTTTCTTGCTGAGTAAAACTCTCCCAGTTTGTATTGGTGGTTAAAGAGTATAATAAGCTACAGATCATATTTAACCTTCTTTTCTATCCTGAAGTGTAATTTCAACAATTAATGTATTTGTGCAATGGGAAGGAAGTAATGCAGCTGAAGTGACATTAAGAGGGAAAACTGCTGTTATTAAAGCTGCTATCAGGTTAAATTAGTATCTTCACAAATAACTGCTTTCATCTTTTGAGCCTCCTCATGTTGGAGTGAACTCTGACCACTCCCATATGTCAGAAATCTTTTCATTAACTCTTTTGGGGAGCATCAGCAAGCACACTGGAGCTTTTCCTTTAGCAATATGGTACAGAGGATTATCTACCAGGCATGAGAGTCTTCTCTGCATGCAGTTAAACTAAAAGCATATGCTAGTGTGAAAACCACAAGCAGGAGTTTGTTAATGATCTTTTATGGATGTGTTCAGAAAAATCCTGCTATAATAAGGTCAGGTTCTAGCTCTGTTTTGTATGTAAAAGGCTGTGAGGGAAGCTTGCTGGCTACATTTGAAATCTTAAACCTGGTGAAAAACAACATGTTCCATGGGCACTCATGAGTTTAGAGATGACACTGGATTTGAGATCAGGAGGGACTATGAATATCAGTATATTGAATGAATATCAGCTGCTTGGGCTTTCTGCTTTATATAAACCATACAAATCTCACCCAGCAATTCCTGTGTGAGCCCCATCACTTCTAGTTAAACTGGGATGCAATCTTTACATGGTTACGTGGATTCAAAACTTAATGTGATGAAGGATGAAGATCAAGCCTTGTTAAATTTAATGGGAAAGATAATATACCTGGATAACAAAGGCAGTATTCGTTTGTTTAAGTTTGACATATGATGCTTCAGCCTTCAACAATCTGAAGTGTTAGAGCAGCCTGTTTGCCTGAACAGTTCTAGTTTAATATGGCAATATTTACATGTTTACAGTGCTGTGCATCATCTGGGTTCAGTGCTCATGAGGGATCTCCCAGCTCTGCCTCAGAGCTACACCCTTTGAAGGTGATCTCTTTGTTCATGGAGGCTGCATCATCCCCAGCCTCAGCAAAACCTTCCTGGGCTTGTTTGAAGGTGATTTTGTCTGTAGCTGGAGGCAGTAAAACACAGCTTTCAGCAGAGCCTCTTGTACTCCCTGTTTCGAAAGTCAGCTCTGTAGGTGCTCCAGGTGGATCAGACAGTTTGCTCATTTTCCCTTCCTAGGCAGGCTGCCTTTCAGCATGCTGAACTTTAGCTCTGTGTTTGCTGAGATTGTCCTTGATCCATTATCATCACAATATGAATGTTGACAATCCTATTATTTCATAGGCTTCCAAACAAATATTCTGGGATTTCTAATTTTTTTTCAGTCTTTAAAACTTGTCTTGGCTTATCCTGAACAGCAAAATCACAAAAGTTAGCAAAATTCTATCCAAGTGGAGGCATGAAAACCTTGGGGCATTGTACCTAACATTGCTTCCTGAGAGGTGATTCTGTGTGGCATAGTTGTGTGCAGCAGAATTTTAGGTGAAGTAATGACACATCTGGACTTGAGGTGCACAGTAGGCATTTGAATCTCTAGCTGATGTCTCTATGTGACTGTGAAGTTCGTACATTTAACTATCAAAAGGGATTTGTTTAAAGACTTTTTGTCAGGGACTGCTCAATGTTACTGTGATGGAAGGAGAGTTCAGAACTCCATTGATTTTATGCAGCAGCTTTTAAACTCCCTTGATCATTATAACTACCCTGGAGGATCAGTAATGCTTGGTTTGTTGTGTAATTCTTCACATTTGGCATCATCCACTGAAGCTTTTTAGCTTGCAGTCATAGTAAACTACACCTGTGGACTCATGAAAAATATTAAATTCAAAATATGGTTTTGGCATAAAGGGTTGAAAAATGAGAATCAGCTAAAAAGTGAAAGGAAGCATTATAACAAGACTTGAAGTCATTTAAAATCTGCATCAAAATCTTTTCTCCAAGTGAACTTGAGAGTGTCAAACTGAAGCAAGTTTAATTCTAGGTGTGAAAATGGAGCATGAAGCATTCAGAAGGGAGCAGGTTCTGCTGACTTGAGAAGGCTCCTGGAGTCCCCATATTTACAAAAGTTTTGCTTTGCAGGGAATTGCAGGTACCCAATGGTAACTATCTGATAAAAAATTGTCTATATGGCATGTATGGTTTTTATCTAAACAGTTCTGTTATATTTCAAACTTGGAAATGAATTATATTTATTGATAAAGAACATCTTTTTGAGTGGGAGTACTCCATGTTCTGTGTTTGGGGGTTTTTTCTTACTCTCATTTCTTTTTACTTAGCAGGGTAGGGGGTGCTAATGTTACTGCTGAGTTTGTTAATTTAATAGAAGTTAGAGGCACAGTCACTCAGGCAACAACACATCATAAACAGCAAGACTGTAATAAACATATTGCGGTGTTAGGCATACATGGAAGAAAATGTGCAAATAACAATGCAGTGGGTGTATCCCTCTCAGGCTGATGAGTTTTCTGTCAGAGCTCTAACTGTTAATTAGCAGGAGGACGGGGAAAGATAGCAGACTAGAGAAGTGATAAAGACATAAATAAAGGTGTGTTTCCCCCTTTTCTTGGTTTGGGACATTTATTCCTAAGGATCTGTATCATTAGCAGTATCTGAGAACAGAGCACTTGATGCTGACAAACACAATCTTCCAGTGGGTCCTGAGGAATAGCAATCCTTGGTAATCCAGTTTGCTCCAAAGCTCTTGATTCATGGAAGGTGTTTTGTGCTCCTTGTGAGCTCTGGCCTCCCACCTTCCTAAGAGGGAAAAAATGCTGTAGGTGTACAGTGAGAACAGGAGAGAGATGTCTGATTGCTAGGGATCTAATATAAACGTCTAATTGATAGGAAAAGACTTTGTGCGTTTTCATAGTCTTAATGATTGAGAGTGAAGGTATTTTAGTCTGAATAGAATATTTTTCAGCACCACCTATTCCCACATTTTACTTTTGGAGTGCTGAGCAAATGGAGCTAATGCTTAATGGAGAATCACTTTTCTTATTTTTGGCCTGTAAAGGGAAGTCTGTCTTGTCACTATCTGTTAGCGGCTTGATTAAGCTATTTACTGTTTTGCTATATAATCTTGTATCGATCCAATGCTGGCACTGAGGAGATGGTTTGTAGTGACATGGGTGACTCAGGCATAAAAATCCAGTGTCATTCCAGAGCCCCTTGCTGGCTGAGGAGCAATTGTGAGCTTTGCTGTCAGAAAGGCTCATTAGGGTTTTGCCCTTAGGATGCTGTACACATGGAATGTGTCCAGTGCAGCAGGGAATGTGGTGACCACCACACCACAGCAATAACTTCCTCCAAGCTGCTGCACCTGGCTTCCAGCTATGAGAGCACCTTGCCTGTTTCCCCCTGAGCTGGTTGAGCAGCAGTGAGTGAGTTTGTACTGCAAAGCCTTGGCCCTGTAGCTGATCCCATCACAGATACCCTGGGCTGTCCCTGCTGGAGCTGCACAGCCCACCAGGTTTGTCAGCCCCTGCTGAGGAAATGTGGAAATGCTCTATCTATTGCTGCTAATCAGAGCTCTCTTTGGAGGTTTTCAGTGTTTGAAGGATGTGGTGATAAAGGAAACTTGCTACAAGAGAAAGATTGTAAGGAAAATGATGCCACCACTGTAACAATATGAATTCTGTGATAGGTTGCACCAGTGTAGTTCTTGATGTACTCGGTCTCAAATGTGGCTGAGTTTCTGCTGTGCTCCCATGGGAGGAACAGAAAAAACCAAACAAAATGTTATTTTAAACCACCAGGCGTCTAATTTGAGTGAAAAAGGAAAACTGAGGTCAACTCTCCCTGCTGCCTCAGAGCAGGGATGTGTGTGAGAGACAGCCCCGTGCCAGGCACTGAGCCCTGCTGGCCTGGGATGTGGTGTAACTACAAATGAGTGCAGGATCAGACCTGCAGCAGAGAGCCTGTCTCAAATCTGTGCTGTCACTTCAGACAGATAACCAGGAGATCTGTTCCTTTTTACATAGCACTCATTTGGCATGCCCCACCAATAAAATCACATTGTCTGGTATTCAGTTAGGATGTATTTCTGTTTATTTCAATTTGATAAATGTATTTCAATTACTGGTTCTAAGCAGCTCTGGAAAGATGTCCAGATCCTCAAAATACTTAGAGATTTAACTCCCATTTTACCTGGAGGCTTCTTAAAAGTTTACTGTGGGAAATAAAAGCTGGAGGTACAGAACAACTTGGATTATTTTTGGTCCCAGTGTTTGCAGAATTGTAAACTGTGTGAAAAATAGAAAGTATTGGCTAAAGAAGAGGCAGCAGGAAACAAAACACCCTTTCAAACATCCTCACTATGTTATTCTAACAATAATAAAGAAGGGAAAATAAAGCAAAACTGGTGTTTGAGTAAAGTTGTTTGGTGGTTTTCCCTTTTTTTTTTTTTTTTTTTTAATGGGTGTGAGTACTTGCCTTGTACTGACCCAGCAGTTCAAGGGGATCCAGTATGCTGTGACCCAGCCAGCAGTGCACCAGTTAAAGCCTTTGGGTTTTTCTGGGTAAACATAAATGTGATTCTTCCATCAAAGTAGATAATGTGTGTGTCATCCATACAAATAGCACAAATGCATCTTTGCTAAGCAACACTTAACAAGTTTCCTGTGTCATCCTCCTTTTATTTAGTGCCTCTTACATTTGTTTTTCTTTCATCTCTGAAAGCACAGATCATTATATGCTATTTCTTAGATGTTGATGTGAGAGCATCACTGTTGCTTGAAATTTATATCTTAGAATCAGTGAAATACTTTGCCATCCAAACACATCCATGTTTTTCTTACTGGTGCTGATCTTCTGAGTTTTTGTGTGGCTTCCTGAGGAAGGTGACTTTTAATGTTCCTGGCAGTGTTAGACTGACAATTTCAGCTGAAAGAATTGCCTATCATATTATCTGTTGAGGAAGTGCACAGGTTTGAGAGGAGCAGAAAAACCTGCTGACCAGGCCATGAAGCTATCTCTTGCAAACAGGGTATGTCTTTCATTATTAATAAAGGGGGAATTTATTTCTTGTCCTCCTCTATAGTATCTAGTCTTACTTAAGCAAGTACAACTATCAAACACCTAAAGCACTGAAAAAAAGAATTTGCTTTTCTGGTTGTAACTTAGAATTTTGTGAGTTAATGTTAATTCAATAGAAATTTCAAGGGCTTTGTTCTAACATTTAGCATAAATTATTTTACCAATCTACTAGTGTGTGTATATACTTGTGTTAGTTCTACAGATCTTGACATGCAAGGCATGGTTAAATTTAATGTCATTATACTCAGTAACTTCAGAAAAGCACAGTAATTGTTAAAGGGAAGCATGTTGTTAGTAAGGCATATTTTGAAGATGTTACATAGGGAAATACTTTGCTCATCAGTCACTTAATATTTCAGGTGTATCTTGGAATATGGTTTTTCAAGAAATTAGTCCTACAAAGTTAGCTCTGACAAATATTTCTCTCTTTTTCAAAGGCTATGTAAAAAAAATTTCAGTTCTATCAGTAGTTTTACTTTAATTTGGCTCTACCACAGACTTGCAGATATGCTGTCTAATGATGTGAAAGGTTTCCAAGAAAGTTTAAAAGATTCTGCCCAATAATATGGCAGCTTTTTTGTCTAGAGACCTACTATAAATTATTTTAATTTTTTATGATGCAGAAGCACTTTTCTTTGTTAAAACACATTTTAGTTTATGTTAAAATGTTAAGGAAATTAATTACTTTCCAGCCCAGGTCACTTAGTAATGTTCTCAACCTTCTTATGGCTGGAAGATCTAAATAAAAAAATCATTTATCTTTCAGCATGGAGCAAGTTGGTTTTCTCCTGAAGTATTTTGAAACCTGTCAGAGGCTGGAGGGTGCCCATTGCTGGGTGGCAGCAGTGCCCAAACCTCCTCTGGCTCCCAAACAGGGAAGGAGGCACTGACTCTCACTTCGGAGACAAAATCTGAGCTCTCACTGGTGTTTCCTTCAGCCACCGCTGCTCTTGCTTTCTCCTGCTAAAAGGCAAAATTTGTCATCTTAATTAGGCAAGCCATGCTTCAGGGTCTTCCTTGTTAGCCCACTGCTTTCTGTTCTGATGCCTCTGTGCTTTGGAAGAGCTGGGAATGTTCCATTTCAGCTTGAAGAAATATTAACATAAGCCCAATTCTGAGATCTAAGTCTTCTAAGTCTTTAAATGCTGTGCTAGGTTAATTTGTCCTCTTCCAGGGGCACAACTATTCCTCTGCCTGGGCAGGAAAGCTGGGGCATTTCTGCCCAAGGAAAAAGAACTTTGGTGCTCCCTGTGACAGCTCTTGTTGGCTCTTGGGCTCTGCTGCATCCCTTTCTTTACTATCCAGATACAAAATCTACCTGCAGGAGAGGGCACAATCTGAGGAATCCTCTTCTCCAGCCCAGTAATAAGTGTGGAGGTTCCCACTGCCTTGTTTTGAAGATCTGTTATGGGTTTTGTTGAGGGCTTTTTCCCTTTTAAGAGCTGGAAACCCTGCTTATAATTCAAGTTGCTGGTACATCTGACAAAAGATGGATATGAAACCCTATTACCAATCTATATACAATTAACTAACAATTTATTGTGACACTCTGGCATTCTGTCTGCATTACCTGCTGTTAGATATTAATTCAGAATGAAGGAAAGCAACATGGAAAAATGAAAACAAGCAGATTTGGTGCAAACACATTGGTAGATTTAACAAAACCCAATTTACTGAAGCAGAGCCCATGTCTCCTATGCATGTAACAATAATAAGGATCAATTTTTCTCAAGAATCTCACATTAGACTTATTTAGAAGGGAAAACAATTAATGGGATTCTAATAATTTGTGATGTTACTTAAAATAAGCTATTACCTTATCACTACAAAACCTATTTTTTCTTCACACACATTAACCCTCTTTCCAATAACTAGAATTACACTTCCAATAATGTTTACCTGAAACCTTTAAAAGCATGAAGGTTATGTTCAGGAGGAAGACAGTTCAAAACAAAAGCAGCTTTCATCTGTTTTGTTTCTGTCATCTGAGAGCAGCGTGGCAGTGGGTGGCTGGCACAGATGCATCTGCTGGTGTAGGAGCCACCAGGTTCCTTTGTGCCCAAAGTCATTTGCTCTCAACTGCTCAGCACTTACAGGAGCCCTGACAGTCCTTTATCCCCCCTTCATTGTGGTAGGATGAGAATAATAACCCAACCTCTCTGTTGAACAGGGGACCTGAGAACCTAAAAACTGCTCTAAAAACCTTTGTCACTGCATTAATAAATTCCTGATGTTAATGTGGCCTAGGCTTGTCATTCAGCTGTGTCCTTCTTCTCCCATGGACACCCTGTGGTCTGAGTAAGGCCTTCCTCCCCAGCAGCCAGGTCAATCCCATGGGCCAAGCCCTAAATGAAGCTGTTTATGGTACCACAGGAATTTGGAACCACAATTGCCATCACTAGCTCTGCTCCAAAGAAAGGCATAACTGCTCCAGTCCCATCTAATACTGAGGAGTGTGATCTATTTAAAGCGCAGCCTGTGATGTTCTTCCCTGGGTGTGAAGGTCTGGGACAGCTCTCCAGCTGGTGGGAGCTGGCACTGCCTCACTTGCTCAGGCAGGGGTGTGCAGATTTGCTGCAGCTGAGGAGGAAAACAGCTCTGCGCTTGGAATGTGCTTTCTCATGTACAGAAATAGCTGATTCTAGTCCCAAGTTATGAGTGAAAGCTGAAGCGTGGAAAGATGTTTCTTTTCTCCTTTTGACAAGGTTTCTTGCATGTTTAGAGCAGAATAAAATGGCTTTGTTGTCTTATTTCAGTAAGTGCTCTGGTATGTTCATGCAACCCAGCCTAGGTGGGGAGGGGTTGGTTGGAGCTCTCCAGTGTGGCTGCTAAACCTTGCCTGGCTATCTCCAGGCAGAAAATTTCTAAGCTGAGCACAACGACCAGCGTAAGATAAATTAAATGGCCCAGTTCTTAAACACTAAAAGGAGGACAACAGAAAGCAGTTTATTTTTTTGTGCTGTATGCACCTCAAAATTTATCACTTAAAGATATAATGAGGAGAGTGGGCTGGGGAAGGTTATCCCCTCCCTGCAGGCAGGTGCGGGATGATTTGATGTGTGGCACTCTGTTCTCCAGACCCCCTGCAGCAAATTGATTGCTTCTTGGCTGTTCACTGGTTTTCCACCTTGTCACCTTCCTTAGGTTTTCATCTGCTGTGCTGTCAGTGGCAGCCTCCTTCCATGATTTACTGGGAGCAGGGAAGGTGGGAACTTTCACACCCAATACATCTTAGCTATCTTCCTGAGAATCGCTTGCACCTGTCTTGTCTGTAATGGAAGCCACCAGTCGTCTTCTGAAATGCTCAAAGCTTCTTTATTTGTACAAGTCTGCCCTTTATTGATAAATAGCCAAGTTGTAAATAACAATTTAAGCATTGTTTTCCCTTCACTTTTATTGCTCCTGGCGACTTGTATACCCTGCAGCAGATGTGCTAGTCCTGAATGGTACTAGAGAGTAGTTAAATTTTTGGCTAATGGAAAACCAAAGTAAATAGCACACTAGTAAAATTAATTATATTTTTCTCATAATCCAAAGGAATCCAGCAATATCGCTGTCCAGGGCCTGACTTAATGTCTAGCTGAAACTGTTTGTGCTGGGTTTTTCATGGAGTTATTATGGCTTAACTACACTCCAAAGTCTTTGACATTGCTTGAGAGACAGGAAATAAAAAGGCTCATTAACAATGAAGACCTTCAGGAAAGCAAAAAGTTAGCATGAAATCTATAATCTAGAAGGCAATTTTTCAGGTTGAGAAATAAGGAAAAAGGTAAAAGAGGGAGAGGGTGTAACTTTGAAACTATACTAAGATTCAGGTGGCACTTTGTTTAGCTTTAGAGATGCACATGTTGTGAAATAAGGAACTTAGGAGCAGCTGTTGTATCTGAACTGGTGTTGGCTACAATACAACTTGAGCATCATTAAATGGATTGTTGAGCCCTCTTTCTTTCATGGGGTTTAATATTGTATCTTAGTGGTGAAAGACAGTTAAAAAGCCTCATATGCAGGTATTAGGGAGCACTGCAAGCAGAAACACTTGCAGAATATAATTTCCAGCATCCTGATTCAGTAATCTCTCAGTAAGGTTTATTCAGCCCCCATGTCCTGCCTTGCAAGCAGAAGTGTTGTTTGACTCCCAAAGCAGTGTATCAGCTTGGTCCTGCCAAGACATACAGGCACTGGGTGTTTTATTTAGTTTTTCTTCTTCATCTCTTCCCTCTCTTCTCTTTGGAGGGAAAGCAAGTTAGTGTCTCTCACCCTTATTCACAACCTCTCAGAAATGTTCATAATTCACATCCTGCTTGAAATCCATTGCTGCTACAACTAGACAGTATCTCCCATTGCTTCCTCTTCCCTGTATGCAGGCCACCTGTGCTGTTCCCAGATCTTCCCATACGCATTCCTGTGATTTGTTGTCTATAGTTCTACATCATTCAGAAGCATTGCCCAAGGTACACTCTTTGCAGGAAGCTTTCTGTGTCCTTTGGGTGTGGTTTGGGGTTCAGCTCTGAGCTCAGAGCAGGCTGGGAAGGAAGGTGTTGCTCTGGTACAAAAGTACAGGAAGGCAAAGCTGGACGTGTCCTAGGGTGACCCTGGCATGTGCATGCCCAGCTGGGTTTCAGTGAATTCCCAGAAGCTCTAGAGGGGCTCCCAGGAGCACCTGTGGGAGAAATAAATACCAGATGACTCTTTAGGATGAAATTTTGAAATACCTATGATTTGGTGCTGGCTATGGTATGTGTTTGAGGGCTGTCCAAAGAACCCTTGAGCCTTTGGTAGTTCTCTAGCACCTGAGCCCTCTGTGACTGTGTGTTACTTTCTGGCGCAGAGAGGAGAAGAAAACTGGGCATTTTGCTACCATTGGAAACACCCAGTAAGCCATTTACCAGGGAGATGCAGACCCTGAGCCTCTCCTGAAAGCAATTTTCACTTGATGCTGTTCCCAGCATTAGAAATGCAAAGGTCTGTTCTGTGTATTTTATGCAAAGCAGATTGAAATCAACATCGCACTTCATTTGGCTCCCAGCAGTTGAAGGGAGAAAACACATAGAAATATAAACATATTTATTTTTGAGTATTTTTCAACAGGGAAAATCAAGGACCTGAGGAAAGAAGTGGCTTTGGGCACTGGACACATTTAGGATAAGAAGTTACTACGTATTCCAAACTGCAATTTTTGCAGATTTGCGATAGGCAGTTACACACACACAAAATCTTCAATACCTCTGGGGGTTGAAAAGACAATGCAGTTTACTCCTAACCCATAAAGGGGTTACCATAGAGATGTTGTCACCCAAACTTCTACACTGCAAATTCCCTGCTTCTCTTCACAGACAGAAAGGAGGATTTTCTGTCACATGCTCAGTAGTAAAGTACTTGCAGGAATTTCACAGGTCTGTGCTAGTGAAAACCTCACTGGCAATGTATTTGAAGGTGTTTGCTAATGATTTCTGTTAATTGTTACAAGAGCTTCAAGTTCTAAAAATGGGCACTAATGATTTGCAGCCTGTGAAACTCCATTTCATAAGAAAATGGCATTTCCCTTGTAAAGAGCTGAGAGCTCCTTCTCTGGGTGTTTCTGCTAAATCCAAATTGTACTGTTTGTGGGATTTTCGCCAGTGTTAAGTATGTAATAGCCTAAAAGATTTGTCTCTGCTGCCTGCAGAGACGAAGCTGAGCAGTCTTCTGCTCACCCATTGCTAACAGTTTCCCAGTCTTGCTCATCAGGGAGGAATTCTCTTTGGTCTTTTTTTTCTGGCTGTGATACTGTAGAAGATCCTGTTGGTCTTTGCATCCCTTGTCAGGCTCAGCTCCAGCTGTGCCTTGGCCTTCCTCACCTTTCCTGACGTTCCTCAGTAAAGTCACAAGAGGCACCTTCCTTCTGAAAAACATCTGTCATTGAGCTCTGTCCTTTTCATTTTCTCTGCTCCCCCTGGCAGGTTCTGTTTTCTTGGTGAAATGTGTATTATTTCTGATAGCCCCTGTAATCATGGTGATTTCATCTGTCCTAAAATGTCTTGCAGAGACAAATGGCACTGGCTGTGTGCAAGTCCTGTCACCTCTTGCCTTCCTGCATTGTGTGGCTGTTGAGGTAGTGCATGTGCAGAGTGCACTGTGGGTTGGTGTGTGCTGCTCCTATCCCCAAGCACAGAACAAACACTGACTGCAGTGGGCAGGTGCCAGGCTGCTGCTGTCTAATTTCACAGTCTGGTTTTTGTGTTGCATGACAAATTTCATCTTTGGGTTTTTATAGCTGTTAAGAGGCTTAGGTAATCAAAAGCAATTGTTGAGCAGAACTTGTTTGATTCAAATAGAAGATCCTTGGGAAAGCCATCTATCATATACATCTGTATTTGTATGAAGAGTACAGCATGGCTGTCCTCTGCTGGCTCCATTCTCTGTGCCAGGTTCCTCTAGCCAGGGAAAGTGTTGCCGCACCTCAGTTTTCTGAGATACAGCCAGCTTCTACCAAACCACATCCTTGGCTAAACCTCCCATCTGCAGGGCAAAAATCCCTCAGCAGAGAGCAAACACCTCTGCTTTAAAGCACAGAGCAGATGCTGACCATTCTGTCAAGTACAGGTTTAGCCATTCAGGTGTGTTTTGGCTCTTGTAGGACCACAGCAGTAGCCACCAGCAGTGCTTGCTTAAAGCTGTGGGGATGGTTAAAGTCTTTTTTATTTTTTCTGTTTTGCTCCCCTCAGTGCTCTGTCACAACATCTCAGTCCCACCCTCTCGCACATCTGGCAGATAATAGCAACAACCGTGGTGCCAAATTGAAATCATAATGCTTTCCTCCTCTCTTGACTGCTTCAACTAAGCCACAATCTCCCAGGCTAAGTCACTTCCTACCTCCAGCTTGTCAGCACACGATGGTGCCTCACCAGCCAATCATTTTAACACAAAACAATCTTTGCAAATGGGACCTGTAGATTAATTATCCTTGCTAATGATTTTCACTGTGAAAATAACTAAGACTGTGGTGATGAATAGTGCTGCACTACTGATCAGTGTAATAAAGAACAGAAGCCACTAATTACAGATAGCAAGCCTTGAAGCCAAGGAGAAATTTAATTTAACGTTGCTACACAGACTCCACACAGTCTAATGTAAGTTTGCAATTATCATAATACAGTCTTGCCACAGATGATGCTTCTGGGAGCATTCCAGGAACAAGGATGTGTGTCCATCAGAATAAAAGGGTTTGTGATCTGTCAATTACAGCACCCTGAGAGAACGCATTAAAACTCCTGTATCTGACCAGGTGCTTGGCTTTTGTGGCCCCCAGATGGGTGCATGACTGGGATCTGTTCCCATGAGCTCCAAAGGTCTCAGTATCTGTGCTGAGATGTTGTCAGAGATGTTAGATGCACACTTTCTATTTAGAAACAGAAAGCATTTCAAAAGGTCTGCTTCACCATGTCAAGCACTCTTTTCACTTGGCACGTGCCACAGTTCACATGAAAATGATAGTCCTGGGCACCACAGAGGGATGGGAACCAAGCTCATGATCCCCACGTGCAAATACAGCAAACTGTGTCTGACACGGGCTGTGCAGCAGCCTTCAGCTGCAGCTGGGTGTTGCATTTCAGGCCCTGGAAGGGGCTGCATGAATTAAATGTGTGTGTTAGTCACCAAAGCAATGGGCTGCTTCCACAATGAAGGCAAACCACATCTCCTGTCAGCTCTCCAGCCTCCCTTTCATATGCACTCGAGTAGCACACTGGGGGAAGAAGGAAGCAATGGGGGTTGTTGGTTTTGCATCTATTTGATCACAGGTTTTGAAAGCTTTTTAAGCCCCCTGCACATTATCTTTGATTACAGAATGCAGTGATTATGAATGCTGAATTCATAGCTCTGAATGTGTGCTGTCTTGTGTACAGATTAGCTTCACTTAAGGAACTGCAGGATTTGGAGCTACATGAGCTGAGTGGAGGTGGAATAAGCAGGATTTTCTATAGCATAGCTGGTTTTTAACAGGAGTATTGAGCCCTCTGCTGTAATGCCCTCCAGTAAGGTAAAAACATCTTAAAGGAGATGGGGAGAATAAGGTACAATAATCCTTAAAGCACTTAAAGGCTGGATAAAATGAGGTGTGTAACAGTGTTCTCCATGTCCAGTCTGTAATGGATGAGCATTACTGTTTTGTTACAATGACTGGAGGAAAGCTCTATATCTGAAAGGTGCTCAGAGGGTCATTTCAATAGCCAAGAGTTCACAAGGCTTTTTGAGGAGTCTTAAAATAAGGTGGGCAAATTCCTGTCAGCAGTTGTGTGGATTAAAACCCTACAGCCTTGAGGTACAGGAAGGGACCATGTGGATTTGATGCCCCTTTTAGGTCCATTCTGTATATTTTCCTGTAATTATTGTTCAGATGAGCAATAACTCTTTTTGCACCTGTTATGTAAAGCTCCAGCATGTTTCAGGATTTCCATTTCTGCATTCTCTAAGTTTGCTGGAAGTAAATATAACCCTGAAGCAGGGTGGGGTGACATATCTGGAAGTACAGGCTGAAGCAAAACTGGGGTAAATTAGATTAAAAGAAAAGCCTGTGAAAGCTTACCCAGTCAAATAGACATGGGGAATTGAGCTGAATTCTGTCCAGGTGCTGTGTGACCCTTGTGCTACTTCTGAGTGCTCTGTTTGCACTGAACATTTTGCATGTGATTTTATGCACTCCAATGCAGAGACTGGTAGTGGAGGCTCAGGAGCTGTCTGTTACTGTGCGGGGTTTTTTTTTTTTCCAGAGCTGTGTACAGAGGAACTAAACCTTTAATGGCCCTACCTGAGGATCAGGTATATACTCAGGGTCAAGACAGAGCCTCACCCCTTGGGTTTGCTTCCTTATTTAATCCATACAACAAGTCAGCAGTCCTGCCCAAATGGGTGTGGGGAAGGAGAGAGTGCAGTGTTTGCATAACTCATCCCAGTTCTGTGCTTTCAGCAGGATCTCCCCGGGCTGGGAGTGAACACAGAGAAATTCCCCCAATCTTCACCTTTTTTGTTATTCTGAAAAAATTATTTCTACAGATTCTTGCATGCAGTGACACTTTTTGGATGGCAGTTTTGGGAGTGAATCTATAGGAGAAATAAAAATAGAACTCTAATAATGATCTCTGTCTAAAAACTGATAATTTAATTAACTCCCAGAGTTCATTTGAATGGGAAAGAATGTGTGGCTAGTCAAGAAAAGGTACAGCCTGATTAAACTATTACCATTGACATCATGTGGCATTAAGGTAATAATACAAATGAGTTTAGCCCTCATTAGAACATGAAGAGAGCAAAAAAGGTTGTGGTCTATGTCTGTAGAGATGTATCATGATCGAAGGGAGAGCTACAATGCAAAAGGAGGTTAGTCCTCTGCTGAATCTCAGATGTCAGCATGGGCCTTTACTTAAAACTATTAGGAGTACTTCAAATTACTTAGGGGTATTTGTTACTTGTGCAGTAAAAGAGCTACAGGTGAAGCCTTGAGAAGTAACATTGCCATAATGAAAATACAGAAGGGATCATGACTCCTGTTTTGTTACTAATAATGGTATAAAAATAATAATTGCAGCCCAAAATGTCTCTTTTGTCGGTAAAGATTTGTATGAGTTTTACTTTTCCCTTATCTGTAGCGATGTGAAGGAGGGAACTGAGATCTCTTTAAATACTCAATTTATTTAGAACAGGTAATTAGGCTCACTCAGCTAAAAATAATCCTCCTTTCAGAAACTTGTTTTGAGATATTTAATGCTGCTGGAATGAGCTGGATTAATTGTAGCAAATTGTCAATCAAGTTTTCTCTGAAGTAAAAATAACCTGTAGACTTCAGTCACTTCTGTTCTTTTTCAATGGAGATTTTAACACCTGCCTTCAAAATCTGAATGATAGTGAAATATGTGGGTTTAGATGAAGAGTACTTAGATATTTCTGCCTGTAGAGGAAAAGCCCAGAGAAAGTGTTTGGTGTGGATGATGGCAGAGGCATTGACCCAGGAACTTCTGAACTGACACGCAGAAAATCATCAGAAGTTCTAAATTTAATTATATTGGCAAACTTGCACAATGTAGAAAGGAATGCAGGGTGAAATTATAAATTGACATCTTCCCTTATGCTTAATAGTATCCATTACCAAATAAAATGCATATCCCAATATAATCCTAGCAGAAGAGCACAGGTTATAAGGGATCAGAGCAGAGATGAAATTCACCAAAGGTGCATGTTGCAATGAATTTTCTTATTTATGAAAGAAGATAATGCCTAAATTTACCTCAAAGTGAAATATGCTCTGGCTAAATCTTAGTTTTCATTATGTCTTAGAGCAAGATTTTTAGTAAGGAGTGTGCAGGAGAGAAAGCTAAGAAAATAAAACATTCAGGTAAATTCTGAGCAATGTTCTATGTGTGATGTCGTTTCCTTGAACATTTAAGAGCTGTTAAAAACAGTGTCTGGACTTTAAAATGAACCTGTTTCTAGCAGGTTCTTCTAACAGCCAAGGGGTTAAATTCCCAAAACATTTCCTTTTTAAGGAGACAGGACTTCTTTATTTGGAAGAGATGTTCTAGGGTCATACACCTCCATGGTTTGGGAAGGGTGGAAAGGTAATAGTTTTCATGGTAACTGGTTATGATTTTATGAATATTTCATGGTCCTTTCTGGGTATTGATCAAGGTGCATAGTTAAGGAATCATAAAAACTATGACAAAGGTGGTGGGGTGAAAATATGAGACTACACAGATATGTTTTTATGGGGTAAGCCACATCATTTCAACTCCTCAGGAAGAAAATTTAAAAATGGGCACAGGAAGAGTGGTCTGGTCCAGAGAGAACTCCCAAACCCTGAGACTTGTGCCACCATCAGTAGCTCACACTTTGTTTGATGTGGCAAATTGGGGCAGGGAAAATGAACTGCTTTTTGTCTTGCATGAGTAGATTATCCCTAGCACATAATCAGGAAGCAGAAACATGCAGTCCTTCCTCAACAAACATCCAGCAGAGTCACAAGGAAATGTGTAGATGTTACGTTGCTAGTACAGATGGATGCAAATAACAAAGCCTGGTTTAAAATAAATAGGAAAATACATTCATGCAAGACAGGGATATTGTGATTGAGTGGACCAATCTGTGCTCACAATACTTTCAGCAGCACCCTTCAAGCCCTGAGAGTGGAATGGAGGAAGGCAGCAAGTATAAATACAATTGTGTCAATCATCTTTATTATCAGAATGTCATTTGAGATAATTCACTGAGAGATGTGGAAGAATTCCTCAAGTTCAAATATGAAATGGTTTCAAATAACACATATCTGTGAAAATGTGTGTTAGGTTTTCAGCTATACCTAGCATCTGCTGTTGACTTGAAAAAACCCCCACAGAGCATAATGGGAAGTATATGAAATAAAGTATTATTTTTCCCTGGCACCTTGTTATTTACCAAAAAGTGTTTCACTAAATTCAGGTGAATAGATAATTGAATTGCTGTATCTCTGGAGATTCTATGTTGTTTCAAAGAAAATCTAGATTATGGTTTTCTATTTTATTTTCTCTGTTTCCTTGAAAGAACTTTTAAAAGTGGGAAATATTATGGGGTTTGAGCTATGGGTTTAAATTGCAATTAGATTCCAGCTGGAGACTGCAAAACACAGCAGAACCCTTACAGGGAGAGAAGTTGCTTTGGCTTCTATTTTGAGACTCCTTAGCAGTATCACCTTGTCACGACAGCTGTTCTGAGAGCTGGGATTGGTGTGAATTTCTCCTCCACTGCCTGGCAAGCTTTAAAGCTGTAATACATTTTTCAGTTCATTTTAGGTTCAGGTACTGCTAGGAGCAATCTGCATGTTCGTCAAAGAGAGAGATGCAAAGATTGCAGAGCAGGGATTCAGGAACTTATGCAAACTGCTCTCAGTTGGAAGCCTCAACTGGGACTTTAATGCAAAAGCACCAGGTAGGGAGAAGATCAGTTGCTAAATCTGCCAGAAGAAATGTTAAGAGGGACAAAACTGCTGCCAAGTCTCTCCTTTTGCAGGCTGGGTAAGCTGGCAGCAGGCCTGGGGAAAGGTCTGAGTACACAAGAAGCAATCCAGTACCTGAATCTTTGCTGGGATTTGTTAATCCATGAGTACACAAGAAACAATCCAGTACCTGAATCTTTGCTGGGATTTGTTAATCCATGGTCTCCTTTGGCAGCAAAGCTTCTTGAAACTGCCAGGCCTTTAGCTGTGCTCTTGGGAGGATGATGTCCTCAGTTCAGAATGGAAAGCCACAGCAAATTTCTGGGCTGAGTAGGTAGAAAAGGTTTCTTCTGAACCTGAAATCACTGGTGTGGTGAATAACAGGGACATTTGAGATGATGTTTCTAATAATGTTGCTTAAACCCTTCTGCCACTGTTGGCTGGTCCTTGCTCTCCCTTTGCCATTTGGTTGACTTAACCAGGGATTATTTTGATCCAGGTTGTTCTTTCAGGTGTTAATCTTAACCATAACCTTTAGAGGCTTTCTCAATTTCACAGATGAAAGCTTAAAATCCAGCAAAAATATTTTTAGTGTCCTTGTTGGGAGCAGTCTGCCCAACCACGGAGATTCTTGAGGAGAATGGGTCAAGTGTTGGTGCCATTTTGGGAAACTCTTCTGTCCTCTGCCCCTCAGTGCTGGCTCGGGGTGCAGGAGGTGACAGCAGCTGCCAAGTGCCAAGGGTGGCTGTGAGCTGCTCAGCTCCTGGGTGAAGGCCATGAGTGAGAGCCTGAGATGGAGGCTTTCCAGCAAAACACAAGATGGTTTAGAAATATAGTAATCCTAGCTCAAAAAGATGATAATAGAAAATCTACATTTCAGTTACAGACTCCTTTGCTTCTGAAGATGCCTGATTTTCAGGCACTGCTTTCTGAAAATGCAAACATTTCCCTGCTCAGAGTGTAGATGTCTATTTTGAGTCCAAGTTTCCTGCTCTGAGCATCCTTCCTCAGGCCTATCACAGTCTCATAACAAACAGCAGGGTACCTTGGGACCTTCATGCCATGATTAATTCACTCAGCTCTGCAGCCTGCCTGGTGCAGGGTTCAGATGGAATATCAGTGTGACTCTAAGAGGAAAGGGAACATGCTTTCATCCTGCTTGCCAGCTTTGGCATCAATTGTTTTATTCCTGTAAATATTTGCAGATTTTACAGGACAAATCCCTGATGTCCTGGTACCCACACACCTTTTATCACTTTCTCTGAGTGTCTCAGTATCCCACAAAAACCCTGCTTGGGAAGGAGAGAATGTCATTGCATTACTGATACAGTAAATCCCAGAGTCACCAACTTTACAAGAAAGTTGGGATTTCATTTATTGCTGCCTGACACAGGGGCAAACAGAGAATCAGAAATAGATCTGAGCTGTAGTCTGCATTTGTTTTCACCTTAGACTTTCTTTGGCGGGTCTGTAACACGAGCCAAGTCAGTGTAGCCTGTGATTTAAAACAGAAGTTGTGACTGTGCATGTATCCAAGCCTGGTTTTGGAGAACAACCAGGTAGCACTGTTAAGAGTATGTAAATATCCATTATTCATATGAGCAAAATCTGTTAGATTTGTTATCATTAGCATTTCTGTTGGTATTGCTGTAAGAGTGAAGCAGTTTGAACAGAAGGACAAACCTGTTTCTGAAAAGTGGGACTGAACAGTTGTGGTCAGAGGAAAACCAGATTTGCATCTTTGCTGTTTTGCAGGTTATGTCTTTTCAAAAACTTCCAGCTCCAAAACTATTAGGGAACTAGACAACTTTTCCAAATATCTTAGCAGGGATAGCATTGAAAATAATTATACCAGGAAGAAAGCTTTTGTAAGCTGAAAGAGATCCAATCAATACCATTATTTCTATTTATGAGCAAAAAAGGAGTTCATAATCTTTCTGCAGATCTACAAGAATCTCTGGGACTCCTCTGCCTCTCTGCATGGGGACAGCTGGTTGTGGTGCCATTTTCAAGCTGAGATGAGGTTTCCTCTCTGGGGCCAGGCCTGGAGGCAGAGAGCCCCTTGTCTCGCCCTGGTCAGCAGGGAGCTCTGTCCATGGCGCTGCAGCTGCTCTGCTCCTCAGTGCTGGCAGGGATGCTGGGCTGGAAGAGGAACATGCTGCCACAGGCTCCCTCCAGCCCTTCCCTCAACTTTTCTGCTTAAACCTGCTAATGTGGAAGGTTGAAAGGCAAGTGCTTGCAAAAGGCACATCTATGGGCCATGGTCCCTGCTAGAGCAGCCGGGCCTGTGCTGAAAGCAAGGGGCAACAGGAAAATGGTGACAAAGACAATTAAAGCCAGTGCTGGGATCATCTCTCAGTCTGCAGAGTTCACACCCACAGGAAAGAGCTTTGATAGCAAGGGAAGCTGCTCGTTTCCAAGTGTGAGCACAAAGCTGAAAGGAACTTGCATCTCCTATATTAATATTCTAGTTAGTGCTGGAACTCTGTAGCTTAGTTTGGCAAATCATTTATCTTTTCTCATTAGTGATTAAGTGTATCTGTGCAAATATTTTTTCTCTGTAGCTTTTGTGGGATTTTTCTTCTTTCTTTGTTCTCTAGGGAGAAAAAAAAAATAGATTTTCTGACCATATGGCTGTTGCAAAGTGGTTTCCCTGGCAACTGTAACCTACAGAACTTCTCAAAACTTTTTCCCTCTGTAGATATCTTTTTTTTTTTTTCTTTTTTTACTGGTTTGATTTCAGAATCTTCTCATCTTCTCCAACATCATTACAGCAGGTGGAACAGAGGTTAACCATGAATGCCCTGGTGTGTCTTAAAGAGTTGGGATTCATTGGCTCAGATTTGCTCAAGTCCCTTTAGCTCTGCAGATGTTTGGCTCAATTTTTTAGGGCATATTTAATAAATTCCTCTTGGAATTAGTGTGGGATTCTTTACATAAAGAGTGGTTTCAGTGACAAATCAAAAATCTGCCCCTAACCACTGTGTAAGAGACCATTTCTCAAAATAAATACAACCTTATCCTAAATACCCATGTGCACATGAACAGAATCCCTACTTTCAAATACTTCCTGTGAATTACAGTTCCCACCTAGTTCTTCTGTGGATTTAGAATTCACTATAGTTTTTTCCTAGACAAGAATAGAAAAGATGCTTCAGGATTCCTGTCCCAAAGAAATCAAATTGCAAAATCAGATTATAGGCAACTTGGAGAAATGAAATTAAAGGAGGTTAATTTGGAAACCACCTGAATTAATCAATAAATTGTAAAAAACCTGTAAGTATTTTCATTAAAATATTAATAATGTTTTTAAATTTCCTATTTACTTTAAGTGAAAGAAACAAAAGAAAACAAACAAAAATAAATCCAGAAAGTCCTGCTGTAAAAAAAATCCCCCAGGTTCTCATCATTAGCCAGCAAAACTCACAGGACAGCAGATGCTGGATTTGAATTTTTCCAGGGTAATAAATGCATTCAGTGTCCCCAAGAAGATGATTTTAAAGCACATTTTCTTCAGCCAGCTAAATAATTCATTCTCAAACCCTCTGTTTTACATACAGTATTAGAAGGGAAAACACAGAAGAATGCTGAAATAAATAGTCATGATATGCTACTAAAGTAGGGACAGCATTTTAGGAATAACCAAACTCAGTGTTTAGAGCAATTATACAGGAATAGGAATCATTGCTTCAGTGTTTAACCCTTTGTATCTTCTGCTCAGAGTGCTGCTGGGGGCAACAGATGATTTAGTCTAGAAAACCTCAAAAGCATTCATATGAGGCATTTAGGGATGGACTTTTTTGTATTGTTTGGATATTTGCTCAATTATTTGGGGAGCCTTTCTCTTTCAGTCAAAAGCTGTTACTTCTGGAGCCTGGACCAGCTTTTGCACTTGTTCTGTCCTTTTGGGATGCTATCCATTTACCTCTTCCTCATATCTCACCATCCAGTCTGATGTGATCCATCTGTGGATCATGATTTCCATCTTTATTGCCATGGACATGGATACAGAAGTCAGAACCAACTCTGCCTGCTTTACCCTGCTGCTCCCTTGTATCATTACACTGTCCTGAAGGGACAATTCCCTTCAGGTGCCAGATGCAGTTGTCATCCCCCCTTTGGCTACTGAGCTAATGTAGATTGCTGCTGTTCTGCAGGAAATTTACTGGAATATCCCAAGAGCTATAAAGGAACAGCCATTTGATTTAACTCAACTTATTTACCATGGAAAAAAATCTAATCTTGGGGTATAGTTTAATATTGGATTGACTTTCAGCCAACATAAGAAACCACCTACAGAGACAGGAAGAACAGGATCCTGTCAGCCCATATGTTTTTACAAGATGCACCTCACTGTGCACTCAAGGAGTTAATTAATTATTCAGGCAGCTTCAAACACAACACCAGGCAACTTTTCAGAGCTCACAAGAAGTGAAACTTCTGGACAAGATTTTGGCAATAATCTGTTGATGACAACTGGGTCAGAGCAGGGACTTGATAAATCCTTGGTCGCCTGAGAGTGCCTGGTACTGTAGAGCGGCTCTGGGACAAGGCCACAGGGCATGAGCTGAGGGTGGGAGGAGCACCAACTCTGCTCAGCTCTCCTGCAATTTCTCTCCAGGGAAAGGCAAGAGGAGAGTGAAAAAAATGCTACTTCTCCTTGATATTCAGAGCATTTTTGTGTTTATGATGTATGTGGCCATTATCTTGTGAGATTAGGGTTTTTTGTTGTTTTTTTTTTTTTTAATCAGGATATCTTAGGAGCAATACTTGTTTGTGTGTTAACAGCTCCTAGATGAGATTCACAAACAGTAAAATATTTGATGTTAAATTGTTTAGGAAGGAAAAAGTAAAATCTAAGCTACTTTCAGGAGCTGTCAGGTTTGTTGAATGATGTAGTCAACAGAGGCTTTCTAGAAAGTGGGTTGAGGTATTAGCCTGGAAGCTTTGCTTGTTTATGGCCAGTTACAAAGGGATTTTTGGAGAAGACAGTATTTCTCACCTGTAGGGGTGTTCCTGTGAAGAAAGGTGACAAATATGTTGCAACATTTCAAGGGTATACTTAAACCTTCTGCAGAAAGAACAGCTTAGATATTCAATACCAAATTCTTCTTGGTTACTTAGTGCTGGCTGCAGAGCACATATTTTTATTATTAATTCAAAGGCTTTTCTGGAGCAAATTCATTTTCAGGTTCCATTAGTGCACGATCATCTCAGATGTACAAAACACTTTGTTTTCTTGTATTTAACAAGCACTGTCTTATTCCCTCTTTTGCCATTGTTTGTGGGCCCTGGGCTGGACCCTGTCCCTGCTGGCACTTGCCAGGAGAGGGATGCAGCTCTCCTGACAGAGTTCTGCCCACCAGAGCTAACTGCCTGTTATAGATATGTGGTTCAGTTTCCACAGACAAAAGTTTTGTCTTGTTCATAACCTGCAAGACAAGACAGGCAAGTCACAAAAGGTTTGGCAGATGTAGGGCAAGATCCTCACATGGCAGCAGCTCCAGTCTCTCCTTTGTTTTCATTACCCTGTAAGAACTATTCCTGACATCTATAACCAGCAGAATTTGAGATACCTCAAAGGTTTTTAGTGAAAGGGTTTCAGGTGTTCTTGACATTCCTTCCATGCAAATTGACTTGCTGCTTTCACAAAAATTTGTATTTTATTATAATGCAAATAACAAACTCCTTCAGATATTCATCTCTTCCCACTCACACACTTCTTTTTCAACACTGTCAATGATTTCTTTTTTGGTGTGGTTTTTTTTTTCAATTGATTTTTGATTCTCTGATAAAGAACATCAAAGGTCTAGTAATGTGTCAGTGCCTGATTATTATGTCAAATTACGATTTTTAGAGTAAGTCTGTAGAAATGGAACTTTTTTGAAACACATAATGTATTCTACAGCTTTAAAGGCACTGCAGTTACTTAAGTGCTTTTAGCATTTTCTATTGGAAAACTAATATTTTATTGGAATAATTTGTGTACAAGCATGAAAATGTTCTTGTAGCTGATAAAGTAGCTGAAGATTTAATAATTTCATTAAGTCTTTATGTACTTCTTCAATGAAATGTGTCTGAACCTGAAACAGGAGCACTGTCAAGGTTTGGGTTGCTCCGCAAGGGCAGCACAGAGTTCTGTTGTGGGTGCTAGGGGGAAGAAAACTCTTTTTCTTGTCTTTCCTCTCTATCCATTCCAGATTGTATCAACAAAATGTCACATTTCCCACTGTGTTTCGTAAAGGGTGCTATACCATGGGACTTGCATAATCTGGAAAGTCTTTACCTCTTGAGGGATGATTATCTGGGAGCAAATAAGGTGCTCAGATTCAGGCTAAATTAACTGTATCTCCAGGGAGAAGTCATCTTGGAGTTAAGTCACATGCTGCACCTCATTTTCAGTTATATTATTTGTTCTACTTGTAGTACTTTCCTTATAGATATTAACCAAAGAATTATGAACACAAGCTCCAACCTGGAAGCAGAAACAAAACCACCCCAGATAATCTGAGATCTGAAGCTTCTGGAGTAAGATTAGGATGGCATTTCAGCAGACTTGGTCTTCAGGATTGAAGAATTTAAACCACAGAATTTTAAAAATATTTATTTTCTAATGAGTTTCTTCCACCATTTTGTGGAATCAGTGCTCAGCAGTATCCATTCCTTTAAGCTTTGTGCTCAGGGATTAAGTCAATATTAAGAATATGGTGACTATCAGAGATAAATTTTTGTATTTAACTGTGATGGTGCAATCAAGCTTTTCAAAAAAATTGTAAATGGCCCTTAACTAAATGAGGCTTATTCAACTGGATGAAATTTAATTTTTGTGTCAGTTGGCAGGATATTAACTAGCTTGAAGCCTTTTCTAATTCAGCAATTTTTGGCAGAGGAGTGCTGCTGAAAAGAAGGATTAAGTGCTCCAGCCTCTGCATATGGTGCTGAAGTTGAGTTTTACCTTAAAGCAGTTCAGTAGCTTGTAAACTCTCCTTGTAGGAGAGGTCTGCAAGAGAGGTGGGGGGATATGGCTCTCCCTCTCGTCAACATTGAATTATGTGGGGCGAGCATCCTTACTGCAGAAAAGTTAGAATTTAGTGAGTGAGGGCATGTCCCTGGCTGGAGTGACAGAGTGGGGAATGTTTGTTCCCTGGGTGCAGGGAACAGCTCCCACTTTTTACAGGCTGGTCCTGTGACTCTGTCAGTGACACAAAGCCACCTCTGCAAGAAAAACCTGGGTCCTGTGGCACAAAAAAGTACATTGATTTACCCAAATTGAGATGGAAGCCTTTTACACCAGTATTAACAATATTTTTTTATACACATAGTGGCCAGGCTGTGGCGAGTTGTACCACAGCACCAGGCAACTCTCTAACCTTCAACTTTTTTTTTTTTTTTTGTGACAGGAAACAACTTGATTGTAGTATAATTAATACAGGAATTCCGTTTCTCCTCTATCCTTTACTTCTACAGAGTTTTGGCATCATAACAATCTACAAGATAATCTGTATATTGAGATTTTTTTCTGTGGCAAGTTTAAAATGTGATTGAAAATAGGATAAAAAGCTGAGAGGTAATACAAAGTGGAATAAGGAAAGATAAATAATAAGAAAAAGAATTATTTCCCATCTCACCATCCATTTTATTAGCTGCCAGCGTCTTTGTCAGTTTGTCATCACAGATTTTCTCCTCTCCTGCTCACTCTTATATTTAAATTGATCAATATTTGTATTGTGCTCGCTGGCATCATCTTATCATTTGTGCATTTGTGTAAGTCCCATTTCTGTACATTGATACAGAAAAGCAGATACAAGTTGTTGTGCCTGCCAAGGCTGACCTTTAGTGCAATTTAAATATCAACTCTGAGCACAGAGAGCAGGAGGTGTTTTAGTGTCTGCACATTTCAGAGAAATGCCACTGTCCCACTGTGGAAGAGGCAGCATGGTGCAGAGGGGATGGAGAAGCTCTGCTACAGGAAATGAGAGCCTCCCCTCCACACCAGCCCTTGCTTCCAGCATGCACATGGCATTTATTCTGATTGAAAGCTTCCCATGAGAAACAAGCCCAGCATTCCTGACAAGTCCTGCCAATCCTCCTTGCTGTTTTCTTCTCCCCCTTGTGTTCTGCTTTAGACTGTTCATTGTCGTGTGGGCTTTTTTCCCTACTGTGCAATGCATTAAAAGTTGTCCACAGACTGTGATACACAGTTTGTACTAATTTTTTTTCCCTTTTATTGATTAAGTTTGTCACACAGTCCTGCTATGCTAAGTCAGTTCAATTTCTGTGCTTGCCTTTGACCTGGAGACCTCACTTATAACATCCTTTTTGGAATACAATTTATCTAAATATGTAGATTTTACTTAGTGTAATTTAGGATCATTAAAGAAATAATAATGTGTTCTCTGTGATGCATTTTTTACCTGAAGATTTCTTTGACTCCACTGTCCCCTGTGTTTTCTCTACTGAAAGCATTCAGAAATACCTCTGAAAAATGAAAATAGGTGAGGTACAGTCTCTCCCTGTTTTGCTTGTTCCAGCAAACATTCACTTAGCCGAGTTAACGAAGAGCTCAGCAGCCACACAAGGCTTGTTTATGTTGTTATGGGCTGTCTGTGTAATCACATCCAGAGCCAACAGAAACCTAAAGGAAAAAATTGCCAAGCTGCAGCTGGAGGACTGCAAACAATCCATGACATTTGGTGAAAGTTTAAATTAACATATGTTACAGCAGACAACAAGCAAACAGCTGGGAATACGACAGCTGTTATCCATAAATAATGTTATGTTCTCAGCACCTATATTTATATGAAATTTTACTGGGTAAAGATGCAAATCAGCATTTCATTACTTGACAACGTGACTGCACAGTAGGAAGAGCTCTGGCTGGCTCCAGTGTGTGCCACGTGCTGCACAATCAGCTTCAGGTCCTCCCAAGCTGCCACCTGAAACCCAAGGTCTGGGCTCTTAAGCAGTGAAGAGTTTCCAGGTTTTCATAAATATTTTCTCTGTATTGATAGAAAAGAGCTGAAATTCCAGTTTTTATTCTTCAGCATTTGTGTTGTGTTGATTGATGTGTGGCTAGTTTTTGTTGTTTTTGTATCGCCTTTCAAAATTGGGCAGGGGACATCTTTTTAGACAGAGTATTGTCTAGTTATTTCATCTTAATTTTTGTCATTCTCTCTCTCTCATACAGAAAGATACAGACTTGGCAGCTGTGTTCAAAATATCTCTTAAATATACACCAGAAAACTCACTCCTGACATAATTCTGTTAGCCAGCTGGGAAAAGGGGCTTCTCTGTGCTTCAGAATTGAATCTCTCTGGTTCAGAGTTCATGTTAAAATAATCACAAGATATAAGATTAAGGATTTGGCTGTTCAGCTCCTTACAGACCTGTAATAAATGAGCTTAACTGTTAATTATAGATGCTTACAGAATATGATGTGGTTTTATAGTCAACATTAATACAAAGGTTTCATATTAATGTCTTCCAAGTTTTCTAGCTAACATCTGTTCATTTAAAAATTCTCCTGGGCAACTATATGAATTATAACTGATATTTTCAAAAAGTGACCAGACCTGTACAAGTAGTTCAAAGGAAACTTCTGTCACATCACTTGTCCAGTTGGGTGTTTTTCATTAGAGTGGGGAGAAATGTGCCTTTTACTATCTAAGGAGAATTGACAATCTTGCTCAGGAAAACAGTAGTTTCTTTGTAAAGCTAGATAGCAATTTATGTATTTTAAGTACAAAGGCTCCTATTGGCAGCTGATTATGCTAAGGAAAATATTCACAGGGAATATGTGGAGCTTAAAAGCAAACAGATGAATGAAAAATGGTCTTTTTATCATTAGCACCCTTGGCATATTTCTTTTAAATAGCTCTAATACAGATAGAAGATACATTAAGGAAGCTATTTAATTCAGGCACTTTGCCAAGAGTAGGCAATGATGTTGTTTACAGTTTATTAATACTGAATAGAGTGAAATTATATTCAGTTTTAGTATCTGGAGAAAAAATGGCTTACTGAAAGATCAGACAATTGAAAGGCTGCCCAGATTGTACAAAATGCAGGAGCTGAGGGTGTGATCTGGAGAAGCACAGTAAAAGTACCAGAAGAGAATCAAGCTGAAAGGAACCTGATCTGCAATGTTCATCCTCTCTAATTGCTGTATCACATTCCTTGCAATGCAGATTATTCTATATGCTGACTCTCTTTAAGCTGAGCAAAGGCTATGTGAGAGTAAGCGGAAACTGGAAAAAATAATTGCAACTCCAGCCTGAAAATTGGTGTACCTGACCCAAAACTACTTAGAGGCAATTTGCCATGCCTGGCTTTAACAAAAGTGAGGACCCATTTAAAGCAACCAATTCACAGCAGCAATGACAGGGATTTGCAAAGCTGTACCAAGTTGCCACGGCTACTGGAGAGGAACAAATTGGATCATTTGTCATTGAAGAGTGTTGGGGTTTTTTCCTGCTTGTGATATTTCTTTTCCCTGCACCCTGTGAAAACCTGTTACCATCCATCCTCACAGTCTTCAAATGTGCCCTGGAAAAGCTGGCAGGTTCAGTAAGTCTATCTGGGATACAAAACATGCAGAATAATCCATCACTCCTCCCTTGGTTTTGGTATTTCATTTTTTCCCCCCTTAAGTTGTCCTTTGGTGTCCTGGTAGCTAAGAGTGATAAACTCTAGTTAAGTAACATCATTTAGTGACAGAGAAGGCTCTTCATACTGCTTTGTCCTAGAGACAAATGGAGAAGTGTTTTTTTTCCCATCTAATGGAAAAAAAACCCCAAAAACTCCTTCAACTGGATGGTTTCTGAGGGAAGTAGAAGAAGATGACACACACCACACTGTGTTGCAAGTTTCACCCATATGGGAGAAAAAGGAATGATGTGTGAGGATTGTGAAATTGAAATCAACACGAATGTTTATAAATACATGTGGTATTAGTAATGCTAATTTAACCTCTGCCAATACTGCCCATTAAAGTATTCTGAACCAAAGACTCAAACTATCCTGCTCTTATCTGGCGAGCAATCTTTGTAGCCAAAAGATAGTCTCATATGGGATATAATTTCTTGACTCAAACATCATGGATTGAAATTCTTGAGATAGATCTTAGCTTCAACCCACACTGACGCCAAACTCTTCTTGCCTCAGTTATTTGCATGCACAGTTTGCAGTAGGAACCTGATGGGAAAATGTCTTTGCTTTCCTCACTCTCAGGACTAATTAATGGCTGCAATGAGTCTGTTCTGGGGAAAAAATGATATTGCTGTAGGGTCATAGGAGCACCCACTAGTAAGGCTGGGGGGTACTGTTATTTTTTGACTATGCATCCCAAAAAAATAAAAAAAAAACTGTTAAAAAAAAACTTTAATAGCCTAAAAGTCTCTATGTCACACAAATTTTCATAATTCCATGTGTACTGTAGATACCTGTACAGCCTGAAAAAATGGAGTCCTTTCCATACCTATCTGTGTTTCTGTCCTTCCTTTGATTTCTCTTACTTAATCTGTGTCCTTTCATGTTCTGATTTTCAGTCTGGGATAATGACAGTGAATTAAAGGCCACATAAAATGGTCTGTATTTATGTTCAAATGAGAAAAAATGGTGTGCTTGTTTCTGATTTCCACAGTAATAAGAAGGATGTGTCTTGATGATAATTAACCTGACTGAGAATGCAAAGTAGCACTTAGATTGTTCCTTCAGCTATTATGTATAACATGAGTGGTCTTCTAGACAGACAAAAAATAAAGGGCATAGTTTATATATCTAGCAGCACCTTGTGAAAGCTCACTACTCTGATATCCTCAGATGTCTCAGAAGCCAAGTTGTCATTTCAGTGCATGGAAGTGTGAAAACAGAGTGAACATTTAGGATGGTGCAAAAGGATATAATGAACTAAACCTGGACAAATATGAGTGAATGTGACCTCAGATGTGTTTAGCTTTAAGATCCTTGGCTGGAGGTTTGTATTCAATGTGCAGGAAACTGAGAATGTGTTGGGTTTCATCATGTGCAGGGTGACAAGGAGGTGTGTTCAGTGAAAAGGAGGATGCCACTGGTCAGAAACACTGGTTAATAGGAAATAGCCACCAAAAGTGAGCGCTCCTGCCCTGTGTGAGAGGAGAGGCCATGTGAAAGAGCAGTAACTGCATATCTGCCAGGAAAAATCCTCCCCACAAGGTTAGGAATGCAGACTGGGAAGGTGCAAGTTACCAGGGAACGTGCTTTTGCTGCTGCTCACAGCTTCTGTCTCCTGCAGGCAGCAGAATGAGGAGCAGGAAGATTTAGATAGAATACACTGATGCATGCAAAGGAAAGCCAGCAATGGGCTGGGAAATTAGAGGCCATCTACAACCATTTAACTTTATTAATCAGAGGTGTCAAGCACTGAGGAAGAAATTGTGTACTACAATAATATGGTTGATGGTAACCACTATTACAATTATAAAACTCTTAGAATCATGATAAATATGAACAAATACTATAACAATTTCCTTCTCTCAAAGTGAGTTACTGTGTGATTAAGTGGAGTTGTGTTTTAAATTTGAAAGAAATAAATAACTGCAAGCCAATAGGGAATAAAAATACTTCTTTTACAAAGAAAATTAATTTCAGCAGGCCTCTAAAAATGACTAATCATGTGAGCTGTGCAGTCAAGAGCAAGGGTTTTTTTGCACTGCTGTTACCTGTAGGTAGTGAAATCTCTACTCTGAAGGTTGTTACTGGTCACTAATTCACAGTGCTCAATCTGCTGCCCTTTTATTCTTTGGTCTGGCTAGATTGTTACAGCATCTACAAAGAGCATGGTTTTTCAACACACTTTGAATAAAAACTGAGAGACCCAAGAATCCAAGCAAATTAAGTCTTAACCTCCTTTACAACTCTTTGACAAATGAGAACCTCATGTGGTGTGGCCTTGGACAGACACTTGGCAAATGCACCCTTGAATATTGTCTCTCCAACTTGAGTATTTGTAGACAAGAAGTGCTACTGTTCACTCACACATATTCCAGGGGCAGCATACATCTTGCATTTAATGTATTATTAAATACCAGGATGTTCTCATAATTGCTGTTCCACAGGTCTGTGTCCTGCAAGTAGATATTTAAAAATAACATGATGGCAGCTCTCTAGCCATACTTTATTTGCTTATGCATCTATTACCATACATAGTTCATCTAATGGCACTAATTAAGTAGCTAGCTAATCAGAACAGTATAGGTTTCCAAAAAAACCCCAAACCCAGACCTGCCAGCCCTTCTGCCCCATAGACCAATGGAAGGAGGTGGGAGCTGCCCTGGTACATCACTGGGGAATCCTCCTGTACAACTCTGATTCATTTATATTGCCTGAGGATCTTACCTTCAAGACATGTGCTTTTCCCTTTGGCAAGCTGACAAATTCCCCCATCTTCCTTGTTTTAAATTTTAAGTCAGAAGGGAATGAACTTGGAGAATAATGAGGAGAAAGGAGGCCCAAAGAGTAGAAAAGATAGTAAGGATGATATCTTAACCAAAATATCCTCTATTGTATATTTTGGCTAGTTGTTTGTATTACCCTAAGAGTGTACTAGAAATAACCCTGACAAGATGGATATCAGTGGAAAGGTGGAAAGTTTTCCCCATCCTGAAACTTCTCTAGCTTTTTTACTTCTCCAGGGGAGTACTGCCATGTTTTCTTAGAGGGGATAATTTTCTACAAGTATTTGCACAGGTTGTGCTTAGTGTTCTGACAAGGAGACTAACAAATTTTTTCTCATAATTAGGCCCTTCTAGATATATTAATGCATCTTCTCTTTGCTAGTGTTGCTGGTGTGACTTTGGATCTCAGAATTTCTTTGGTTTCTGGTGTTCCTTTCCTTAGAGAATGAGGACCATTTAAAGTGTTAATAAAGAAACAGCATCAGGTAGCCCAAGCTGCCATTTTGTGCTGTGAAACAGATTCCAGATCAAGGATTCAGTGTGTAAATAACCTTGCTGCTGGCCTTTGGGATAAAAGTCATTAAAGAGAGTGCAAAGAGATGCCCTGAGCATTACTGCTGCCATCCTGTGCCCCTATACTCACCTACTGCTCAGTTTGTAGACACAAACTTCACACCATTGTGTGGTTACTTTAGTAGAGCAATCTCTCATCCCCACACTCTACTTTGAAATAGTCCTTTCATAGACTCTGCAAATGAAACTTTGATGAAATTCCAGATTTCTGTGAGCACTTCACCTTGCTGGACAACATTCTCTAAGCTGTTTGTGGTGAGGATCCTCCTCACTTGGTGCAAGTAGTGTGGCTGAAAAACAAAATGCTGCTGGCATCCTTGGAGACTGAGGAGGCCTTAGGGTTAGATCCATCTCATCCACTTTCAATTCAACTCAAAACTTCATCCCATCTCAAAGTAAATTTGTTTACAAGGAGAAAAGGTGATAAGGAGACCTGGCTTATTTTACTGTGGAGAGAGCTTGTTAAAATGTTGTTTGGAAAGAGCTGGCCTTTGTGGAGGGCACATGCATCTTTGTGAATCAAACCTTCAGCTTTGAAATTTGGAGAGGGAGGGCAGCCCAGGATGACATAGGAGGTTGTGTGAGAATATCATTTTTGCTGATGTAGTTTATCAAGGCTGTTGAAGTGAGGGGAGAACGACCATCCTGTGATGCATCGAACTTAATTTATTGATCGATCAGTCAGCTTAAATAATAGTGTTAACGAACTTCATGCATATTCTGTAATACAGGTTTATGATAGGCTAACAGAGAAAACTCTAACCACACCTTTTGTTTTACTACACCGTTGATTGTTTACACAAAACAAAACCAGTGTTCTCACTGTGATGCGAACGATTCCCAAAACTTCCACATCTGTTCTCAGGGTGCCATCTTTTCCCAAAGAGAGTGTTACACTTGTTATGAGAAGACTGCCTGAGAACTTTATTGTTTATACAATGATGCCTGAAAGAGTCTAATTGTTTATAGAAGTCAGGCTGAGAACTGCTTCACAGCTACCTGTTACTTTTCTCTCAATTGTATAGCTTCATAGCCTTTTTCTTTAAGCCATGTTCATGGCCTTTTTCTTTAAGCCATGCTTGAACTAAACTCCCGACACAAGGCTATTAAGTAGCTTGCATTTTTTAAAATCAACAGTTACACATAGGCATTTTGAATTATTTCTATTTTTTTACATTATTCTAAATATACTCTTTGCTTTGGTAGCAATTTGTTTAATAACAACTTTTATTAATTATTGAGCTTCTCAACTGTGGCAAAAACAGACCAAAAGAAAAGAATAACTGATATTTCCTTCAACAGTCATCATTCATCTCGATGGTCTATTCAGTTTTTCTCATTTCCTCCTCCCCTTTAAGGATGTAGCTCCTAGAAGTCAGACTTTGATATGGGATCTTGTCTTCAAGATTTTGTTCTATAGGGTGACTACTGGATGATTTCCAGTGTGTAAGAATTATGTTATTGAAGGATAAAACCAAATGAGTAGAAAATATTATGCGGAGTAAATATAAAAGATGTCTAATCTGGGTTTTTTATTTGAGGCATGTGTGACTACAATACTGTATTTGTTCACAACATAACAAGGTATTATTTAATTACATTTGATCAGATGTATTCTGGCCGAGTTACAGTTGTGATTTTCCCCTCTGCATATGAAATAATTTTCCTTTAAGCAAACCTGGTATCAGTGTGGAAGAGCAGGAATTATTCAAATTGAGTTGGAGCACCAAAGCTGGTGAGTGTGTCACAGAACGAAGGAAGGTGCAAGCAGAGCGTGTTTCTCTTTGATGCCAGCACACACAGGTCTGAAATGTGAGGATGATCTTACTGCCCAGGCAGCTCTGATGAGCTCCTCTTTCAGTTATTTTGTGTCTGAGGGCTGCTGCATCTGTGCTGCTCTCTGAGTGTGTGACTCTTCCCCAGTACTCTTGCATAAATGTGAGGTTTGTTTCCTGGGACAGGAAGGGCCCCTGATCGTAAGGAGGAGGGAGGGAGCACATTGAAGTGTCCAAGTGTGTCAAACACTCAGCATGTTCTCCTGCTAAGCTGAGTTTATCCCTCTGCAGGCTGCAGTGCCAGTGGCTCACAAACACGGTGCCAGTGAGATTGTTTTTGACTGGGCAATCCCTTTTGTGACTTTCCAGGTCACAATGTCAATTAGTTAGACTGTTTGGACCGGGCACAGAAGCTTTTTCTGCTAGAAATGGGACCTCCACTCTGTCTTTTATGTTTGGAACCCTGAATTAAGGTTCTGCTTTCTTAGAATTAAATGTTAGAAATAATCTCACTCACATCTAAGGTTAAAAAAAAGATGATGCCCAGTTTTTTATTGTGCCATTAAATACATGTTAACTGCTATCCATTCCCCCAGGTGACTAAATGAGAAGTGGAATGACTGAAATTGTAGGTAATCATAATTTGAACTTTGATTCCTTTTCTATGTATATAAGCAATAATTTTCTCTTTAGCTTTCCTCATCTCTGCTTTGTCTAATTACTGTGTCATTAGTATCCATTCTTCTTAGTTTCAAACCCCCTCTTACTAAATTTTTCATGGTATTTCTTTAAGAACGCAATTTCCCATGTCTTTTAGAATTATCAGCTGAAACTGTTGTCAGTAATTAACAGATTACAAGAGCACAGTGACCTGCATGTGATACTGCAAGTATTGTGGCAACTGCTACTGATATTCAGGATGTTTATTAATTTCCAGGACTACTTGTCTTTTCCCAGCCACTACATTTCCTTACTGAAGGCTGTGTGACCAAAAAGGACAGAATGTGAGACGCATGGCCCCTAAACTTTCTTCCCAAGTGTCTTTTCTTTTCCTGTCCTATTCTGGAGGTCTTTTCTCTTTCTCCCCAAGTGGGATTTGCTCCTGGAGAAGATTTTTTCCATTTTACTTAGGAAGAAAAGAGGTTAAAGTGCTTCTGTTTGTCCTCTGCCATGATAAGAATTACACCAGAAAAATGTTGGCTGTTGTAGGAAGCCAAGAATTGCCTTCTCCAAGAGGTGTTCTGGAGAGAAGCAAACCTAAACTATGGGAAAATGGCAATGAACAACATCTGTCTTTATTTAATAGGAACTGCTCCCTGACCTGATTTTCAACCAGCCAGACCACCCCTGATCCTCTGCACGGTCTGGGAGCATCTCTCCATGATGAGGAGTGGGTTTTGAGTTAGGCTTTGATACAATTTGAGATGCAAGATAACAGAGGTTTTACATGACTTTGGCACTGGCTATTTATTTCTCATGGAAGAGAAACACAAGAAAGGATTCTGGGCCTATGTTTCAGGTCCAAGCTAAGAAGAAAATAAGCTTTGGAATAGATAAGTTTTGAAGTGAGGCAAATAATGTGAGTTTTAAAAGGATGACATTTTAGAAAAGACCAAATTTCAGCTCCTGATAACGAATGCAGCTCCAGCTGCAGAAAGATAGCAGGTAAATAATGGGTTTATGTGCTTTCAGGTGCTGCATGTGCATGGGCCTTAACTGCTCTGAAACCCCCTTGGTGCTGATCACTTGGGCAGGTGACATAAATGTGTAGGATAGCTTTGTTTCTGACAACATTCACTGTGATGAGAGGGGAGGGGTTTCCAATCAAATTAACAAAAAATGAAAAGAAATTAAAATGCAAGAATTGGCAGCATGTTATGTAGAGACCCACGCAAACTAAGGCCATGCGCCTCAGCCTTGTGACTGCAGCTGTGCCAAAGGAGAAATGGCATTTCAGTGGTTCATCCTCTGTTTCACTGGCTGTAATGGACAGGAGACAATGCATGTTTAACCCATGGTTTCTTCCTCTCCCAAAGTGTTCCTAGCGGTTCTCTTCAGCTGTCCTTCTCCACAGCTCCCAGGGTCAGTCCTCTCCTGTGCTGTAAGAGCCCCTGGAAGTGTCCACACTTTCTTGTGGAGGAGTTTGCATTTAGTTCTTTGCTAGCCCAGTACAAGTGGCAGATTTATTAGGAAACAGTCTTTGCTGTCAGGCAGAGCCATGGGCTACCTTAATTCACTGAATGTGTCAAGAATTCAAATTGAGAGCTCTTTCTCCTGACATATTCTGAATACATGGTTCTGAGTAGTGAATTCCCACATCCTGCACATCACAGTATGGTGCGAAGGCAGGTATTCTGCTGTTTCTTTTAAACACTGACTCACACCTTAAACTTAAAAGTATTTTAAAGTGGAGATCATAAAGAGATGAACTAATGTACTGCAGTCTATTATTTTAAAGAAAAATAATTTTGTGTGCAGAACCTGGTTTTAAAAATGGTTCTTTCCAGGATTTTTTACCTTATATTCCCTAATATCTTACTGCCAGTTACAACCAGTTTCTTCTGGTTCTTTCATTATTCCCTGACAATCTCCCCCTTGCAGCAAGCCTATCTGCCTGCAGCATCCCCAGTTCATTTGGCTGGACAAATTGCTGTGGCTCGTTCAGAGCACATGGGTGCTGATTTGCTGGCTCTTATCTCTGAGAATGGGAAAAGATCTTTTCCCTCAGCTGAGGCAATAATTTGGATCCCTTTTCAACAGTCAACTGTTTTCATTATATTTGCAGTGGTTTCACACCTCTAAAAGCTATGCCTTTTTAAAAGTGGCCAGGAAGTTCAAGGATTATTAAAGGAGACAGCCATAGGGAGAGACTGCACAGATTTCCCCTTGTCAGGAAAGTGGACAAAATTACATGACTAAAAATGAATTTTGGGGCAGGGGAGAAGTGCTAATGCTAATCTAAAAAGTTTGTTGTTGTGCTTTCAAAATCAAAACTTTCAGAATTGCATGTGGATTTATAATTCTTGTAGTGATTCATTGATGAGAATAAAGGTACAGTCTTTGCGAGAACTGTCAAAACTAATTTGAGTGAATAACAAGAATTTTTTCACTTTGTATTTCTGAACATTAAGTAGTGGCTCTTTGATGCATATTTTATTTGCCAGTGGTATAGGGGAAAATTTATTTTTTAAAACTCCTAAAAAATGAGGATCACTCTTGGAGAAAGGGGTTTTGGCAATATAAATGTATTGGTATAGTACAATGTCTTAAACTGTGCCAAGGGGTTTTATATTCCAAACTGTCTATCTGCAAGAGAAATATTAATATCAGGGGAAGATACAATATTTCAGTGCTGAGAAATAGGAAACCTCAACCTTTATGACTTTCTGAAAAACAAAGCAGTGATTCACAACTCCAGAGATTAGGGCAGGAAACAGACACTGGTGCTTTTTAACGTCCTTCCAGAGCACTTGCTGGATGTAATTTCCAATAGGGGCTGATGGGTGAACCCATACAAGAAGAGCATGACTCAAAATAAAAATTTCCAAGCAGATAAAACAACTGGCAATGCCCCACAATCCCATTAGCTCCAGGGACAGCAGTCAAAATCCTTTCAAGAAAAAATGTCTATTGCCACAAAATATTATCAAATGGAATGGATCCCCCTTATTACACAGAAAAGACGAAGTAACCTTCTGAATATACTGTATTAAACAAAAAAAGGTTGAAATTCATAAAGTGAAAAATTATGAGCTTGGGTTTTTATAAGATTTGAAAGGTCAGGAGGGTAAGCAGATGGCTAGCTGTAGAATTTATTACGCTTTTAGCAATTGTTTTGATGTTCCAGGTGAAACCTTGCAAGCTTATGAGGCTGTAAAATTCTATGACCCTGCATTAAAGTGAGGATTATGCTCATAATATGCATGTGATTTTAGAGATCAATCTATCACACATTTATTGTCTGCCAAAAACTCACGGGATTCAGTGTGATTAATATCTTGAGCTACAATTTTTACTATTCTGCAATAGTGCATCCCTTTTTCTGTCCATTTTGTATTTTCTTTTTCTTTATGAAAGTAATACAACCTAGCTTATGATAATGAAATGATACTCTGGTAGTGCTGTATGACTTTCCAGCAACCTTTCAGTGCTCAAAAATGCCCTGATTTTACAAGGCATGTAAAAAGTTCAGTGTTCAGTGATGGTTGTTACACAGAATTTCTCAGGTACACCAAGCTATGCTTAGCAGTATTAATAATGAAAAAATTGTAAAAATTTCCTGGTTTCCTATCTGAGTTTAAAAGCATAAATGCTTTGTTTTTGCCTGGAAGAAGTTGTTAATTTTTTTTCTAAGACAGTTAATGTGGTTTAATTTCCTATGATAATAAAGACAGGGAAATTATCACTGACTTCCAACTAATGCAGCTCACTGTTGGGTTCAGGCTCCTTTCAGGAGAATACTGACCAAGAACAGTAGGTGGGACAAAAAGGGAGATCAGAATTTTCAATATTTTATTAAACCTGGGAAAGAGGATACTGTTTCAGGATTCCCCAACTCTTGAAAGAAATGGCAAGAGCTGCTTTTTTTCCTCAGTTGAAAAGGCATGCAAGTTTCACATGCCAGTAGCTCCTTTTATGCACATACCCACCTACAAATCTGTGGAGAAGCCCTACTGCCCTGTTTATGAATTCAGCCAGCAGCTGGATTAATTCCTTTTGCTGCCAGGATGATCTTTAATTTTTTGTTGATCTTTATTTTGTTTGTTGTGGTTTTGGGCACTGATTGCTGAGCTCAGTTTTGGGCTGTACTGGTAGGACCCTGTTAATGCACAGCCACTAGCAGGGCTCTGCCTTGGGCCCAGTGCTCTTCAACATCCCATGAACAACCTGCATGCAGGACTTGAAGGCATATTAAGCAAGTTTGCAGATGATACAAGACTGGGAGGAGCTGTTGGCTCTCCCAAAGGCAGATGAGGCCGTGCAGAGAGGCCTCAACACACAAGAGCGGTGCGGAATCACCAACCATGTCGAGTGTAGCAGAGGAAAGTGATGGATTCTGCCCCTGGAATGGGACAGGCCTGGATGTACAGGCAGACAGAGGAATGAGAGGCTGGAGAGCAGATGGGAAAAGGGACCTGGAGATCCTCATCTGTGTCAAGTTGAACCACAGTGCCCTGGCAGCCAGGAGGGCCAAGTGTATCCCAAGGCCATCAGGCACTGCACGGCCAGGCAGGCGAGGAGGGATTGTCCCGCTCTGCTCTGAGCTGGGGCGGCCTCTCCTCAAATGAGGCCTGGCAGTTTTGGGTGCCGCAACATAATAAAGATTTTAAACTCCTAGAGAGCATCCACAGGAGTGGCATGAGGGCATGAGGATGGTGAAGAGCCCTGATGGGAAGACATGTGAGGAGCAGCTGAGGTCACTTGGTCTGTTCAGCCTGGCTGAGGCTGAGGGGAAACCCCACTGCTGTTAAAACTTCCTCCTGAGAGGAAAAGGAGCAGCTGGCACTGATCTCTGCTCTGTGGTGACGGTGACAGGGCCCAGGGGGATGGCCTGGAGCTGTGCCAGGGAGGTTTAGGCTGGATGTTAGAGAACGGTTCCTCACCCAGAGGGTGGCTGGGCACTGGAACAGGCTCCCCGGGGAAGCTGTCAAAGCACCAAGCCTGGCAGAGCTCAAGAAGCATTTGGACAATGCTCTCAGGCACAGAATGTGACTCTTGGACCTGTCCTGCCTCCAGGGCCAGCAGCTGGATCCTGATGATCCTTATTGGTCCCTTCCAAATCAGCCTCTTCTGTTATTCCTTGATAGTAATTTCAAGTTTGTTACCTAAGGTGAGTTATCAGTAATAACTAGATTTCTACACATATATTTATTGTTTTCATCTGTATGGCTTCAGAATCAGTATCCAAGCACTGAATCCAAAGGGTTGCTATTTAAATAATTCCACCCTGCCAGAATTTTCCACAGGCAGAATCTCTCTGTCTTCAGTTCAGCACCTTTGTGTTGGCTGGAGTTGCTGCACAGTTTCTGCACAAAAATGAGCAGTTAACTAAATGCTAATTAAAAGCAGCATGTCAGTTTATTGTGCTCAGTAGGAGCAGTCACAAAAGAACGTGAACCTGAATTAATTTTTTTATCCCTTTTTTTTTCCTTTAGACCCCAGGAGGCTTGAGGGGGAAAGCCTATTAAGATAACTCAAATGAGAATTTGAGATGGGCCTAAGAAGCTTCCAACCTTGTGAAATACTTCCCTAGAGCCTTCCCATACCTACACAGTAGCTCCTCTGCCTGTCAGATCTGAAACCCAAAATCTGTCTCAGGCTCCCCTTGGTCCTGGTGCCACCAACCAGCTCTGGGCATGGTCCTGTGGGGTTTGTTGGTGCTCCTGAGCCCTGCAGGCACTGGGCAGCTCACAGTAGGGATCCATTTCTCCATGCTGAATAATCCTACAGCCCTGATCCAAAGTCTGCTGCGTTCAATGAGGGTTTACATTTCAGTTTGATAAGCTTTATGTTGAGCTTTAAGATATGGGATAGGAGCAGATAACAAGAACAGGATGAAAGGTAGAGGAGTGTGAAAAGACCTAAAATATGAGAAGTTCATCTCACACACAGACCAAATTCAGTTGGTTTCTCTTGGGCTGCCTTGTAATGCCTTGGGTGCCAAGCTCCACAATTAAAGCAAAGAAAAATCTGGTTATTGCTGACAGCATTTAAAAATGAATCCATGAATCACAAACAGACCTTCAGTGGCTCATTGGAGCCATACCCATTTGCTGCCACAGAAATTGAGGGTTCACATAATCATAGATGCATTATTTTTAATGCTTCCAGCACCAGAGAAGAGGAAGGATTTTCCTGTGGTTTTAAGTATAAAAGAAATATTCTTTTAAATATTTAGTAAGTGCTGAATGTTTGCTGCCTCCTCTGTTTCAGTGAAGCATTTTAAATCCAGCTGCATTCCTTGAGGCATTTTGTTAGCCCCTGGTAACTGAGGTGTGCATGGTTGAGCTGATTGACCATGGTGTAGTACATGACTTTCATGAAGCCTTCCACTCTGTAAGTCTTTCCCATCACACTCTTGATTTGGGCCCTTCCTTGGTTGTTCAGGTTGTGTAGCCTTATTAATGTCTGATGACCACCTTCCAAATTAGCAGAAAATTAACTTTATGCTGGGATCCAGCATAGTGTCAGTGAGAAACTTTTTCATCAGCTTTCTCCTAACTTCTTTACCCCCTACTTTGGCATCAGGATGATGGGGTAGAAGAGCCCTTACTTCAAAGAAAATACTGGAGAACATACTGAAAACATCAGTTACCCAGAGGATGCAGAAATATTTCTTATAAGCAGTAATAACTTTACTAAAAAGTCTTTAGGCAACAAAAGAACGTTGAGAGACATATTTACTACAGGGGTCAATCTCTCTACATTTTATTTTTTTGTAAACATGTGGTTCGTTTCTCTGTCCCTCTAGTCCTGTAAAGAGTATAAGGCAGAAAGCAAAAGTTTAAGCTCAGTTTTGGCTCAAGGAAAGTCCCTAACATGCCAGATTGGTAATCTCTCTAAGAGAGCTTTAGGCTGAGGTAGTCTGGAAGGCTGGAAAGCTCAGTTTCACCACAACACAAGGGAATTCCAGGCATTTTCCACATCTTTGTAGTAAATTACAAATGGGGTGCTAGGGCATGTGTCAGTGTTCAAGGGGAAAGCTGACAAGGCTGGAAATCAATAGAAAATATACAAGCATAATGCTTTGCCACACATCCATTACCACACAACCATTACATCGTGCTGTACCAGGCTTTTGTCAGATCATTTGGCTCTCTTTCCATTGTTCTTTCTTCCAGCTCTTCATTTCATCTGCCAAGAAGAAAAAAATGAGACATTCATGAGAGGCCATGCTATCTTTGGCTTTACCAGCTTCAAGAAAAATTTTTAGTCTTTTGATAATCTAATTGTGTAAGGCTAACTGTTTTTAATTGTCTCAGTTATTTTCTTCTAAAGCCTCAGAAAAGTTACCATGTTTTCATGCTTTACTCAAAGCTCATAAGAAGCATGAAGTCCCTCAACACCAGCTAAGGAAGCTACTCCCTGTGCTCCAAATCCATCCTTCCAGCCTCTGGGACTTTTTGAATGGGATTATCTTCTAAAAGCTTCTGAGCCAGTTTCCTTCTCTAACATTCAGAATGCCCCCTCACTTTGCTTGTGCAAGTGAAGTTAAGGTTCCCATGACATTCATGTTCTTTCCATCCAACTTATACTTGATCCCTTCCCCAGCAAAGTACTTTAATATACTAAGAATGCAATGGTTACACTCAATTAAACCACTGGCTTGGTTCATCCCTCAATATCTTAGGCTGTGTGTAAGCTGTTACTGAATGCATAAAATATTATCCATTGAATTACTACTGGTCACCTGTGGTGTTTTAGTGCATAAAAGGATCTCTTCAGCTGCACGAGCTGTTGTTGTAGCAGGCTGAGAAAAATCAATGGGCTCATTCCCATCAGATAGCCCAAATCCCTTCCTGATAAATGCAGCTTCTCACAGAATGCCAGCAATCTGCAATGATTCAGGACCATGTGAACAGAAATGAGCTTAGCCACAAGTCTGTGACAGAGGCTTGAAAAGGCATGTCATGAACTTTTGCTCTGAAATTGTAAATCTCTTTCAACTGTAGGAGATTCCCCGCCACCTATCATTTCTTATTTCTTTTTTGTTAGATGGTCCTGACAAGGAGAGAAGCACAGGCCTGACTTTATTGCACGACCATGCCAAGCCCTCTGGGATCTCCCATTATTGAGGAAGGTTTTTTAATATAGGTAGGAAATTAGCTTTCTAATTGTTCCTTTTAAAATACATGCTAGACAGTGACCAATACAGCTCTTCAAGAGGTCAACATATATAAATGAGTTTGAGAAAATAATCTCAAAAAAAGGTGTCCATAAGGCCTCTATAGCATCTGTGTGTGCACTGTGCCGAGCAGACCACACTCCCTGGTGCTGCCAGGAAGCCTCTTCTGCCTGTGTGTACCAGGGCCCTCTTTTCCACCCAACTGCTCTTATCTCCAAAACTCTCCAGGCATCTCAATGCACATTCCATATCCCCCGTGGGACAGGAACTGACAGCTGGAAATGTCTGGAGTGGTTTCAGTTGGGTGGAAATGAAGTGTGAAAACATGAAGCAAGCCCGTGTTGTTGTTCGCGTGAATTGATTTTCTGTATTTGATATTAGCGACTTGCCTCTTATGTTTGTAGTGAGTTTTCTATTGAAAATTACAAATGCTGTTAACTGGTGAAATCATCTCATGAAACCTAAAATATTATTAATTCTTAATAGAATTTTTAATTCTTAGTAGGAGCATATATAGTCACATTAATATCTCACGTTGTGGCACTTGTTAAGTTTGTTTTCACTGCTCATTTGGAGTACGTGTAGCTTGATTATTAGACAAAATATGAAACTTTCCTGATTTCTCTAGAATTAGGCTTTAGTGGACTCCAAATGTGAGATGGCCAAGTACAGATTAGATAAGTTATCTCAGCTTTTAACTCCTTGACACTTTTGGTAGTATTGCTCAAATCAGTAACAGAAGTATGTTAGGATCATGCCTAAACTGAACTAATAAATAACTCTCCAAGCTGTTATGGTTTCTCAGTATCCACAGTTTTAGCAGCACATACAAATTTTAAGCTCTTCTGTCCTAAGAGTAACTGAAAAGAAATTTATCTGTCTGTGCAGTAATACAGCTCCATCATAAAACCTGATCTGTGTCCCTTAAACTTCATTATATAATCCTTATGTTGTAAGTTAATACCTTGAGCAGGCAGGAGCTCATACTCGCCTTTCAAGAAGGTCTGTTTAGCTCTGTCAGTCTTCATAAACAGCCACAAGGCTTCCGTTTGTGTTGTTAAGTTTGATTTCATTGAGGACTCTCTGAAAGATTAAAAAAAATTGGAATTTTTTGATTTCTCAAGGAATAAACAATAAGATTGTTTTCTAAAAAATGGACTGGGATCAATTTAGTTTTTAAAATTTTAATACTTATTTTAATGCCTTATCAAATACTTTAATAAATAGCCAAAATATTAGCATTAATATGGAGTTTATTCTTGTGAAACTTCCTTGGAACTTATTTGAGACAAGGTACAATAACTGTACTAGACTTTAATCCCACAGACTTTTACCACAGGTCACTCCTTGAGCATTGTGTGTGTTCTTTTGTAAAGCAATCTGGTTTAGATATATTGTCAACATTTATATAAAAGTGTTAGTGGAGATAAGGGACATTATTGATGATAAAGTGGTTTTCCTATATTGTTCAGTAAAATTACTTGAGGCTATCCTTGCAAAGATGCACCTTAGAGCCTTTCTGTGATTCTCTCCTCACAAAAAGGGCCATGATGAGAAAACAGGAAAAAAGATCAAAATATCATCCAATATTAGAAGATCAGTATTAAAATTAGTAACAGTTCTCCTCAAGCCAAGCATGTAATGGCACATCTGGAGAGTGCAAAGGGCTTTCAGAGGCTGTCTAATCGTATCTTCAATGGTCTGATTGATGCTGCCTGCAGACACGATGTCGAGGGCTATGAAAGGAGTAATTGCAGAGTTTCTATTTGTCACAATATTCCTTGATGGGATTTCTGATGTTAGTAATTTGTCACAGTGGTTCATTGTCTTGCTGGATGTCAAACAAAATGGAGATGCCAGAGAGCTGATGATTTGCTTTCAGAGTGTCGGTGTCAGGACTGTGGGAGCAGAGCTGTGATGAATATTGGGGTGGCTGGGAAAGGGCAGTGTGTGGCAGGGCTCTGGCTGTAGGGAGAGGAAATGGGTGGCTCAGGAGAGAATTAATGGATGCTGGCTTTCTGTTGTAACTACAACACCCCTATTCAGGCTCCTATTCCCCCTGAGATTTCACTTCCCAAGTACTTGAGGGTGATGCTCTTTCCAGCTAAATAGCACACATTATGAATCTGCTCAATGTCTGCCTGGGAGTGTGATTTACAGTCTTGTCGTGGTGTTTTCCCCTCAGCTTACACACTGTGGGGAAAGGTGTCTGAGACATTTCACCACAACACTGTATCACTCAAAAAAAAAAGTCTTTTCAGGCTGGTGCCTTCCTATGATGGAGTAAAACTAATATAATCTCTGGAAGCTGTAGAAAGGGCTGACCTTAGTGGTGGGGACTTCAAGGTGCCCAGGACAAGTCTTCTCTGCCACCAAAACCCCTTAAAATTTGTCATGTGCTACCTGGTCTTTCCCTCTGCCTTGCCCAGTGAGGGGTATAGTGGGGATAATATTATTTTCTTCCTTGCTTTGTCTTTGTATATCCTATTTTTGTTACAAACTCTTTAAGCCAAATTCTTACTGTACAAATATGTATTGCCTATTATAGACAGAACATAACCTTGATGGGAGGGATTTTAACCTTCGTGGAAGTTAAGATTCATTGATGAAAATAATAATAGTGTTTTTTTTTTTCTTTGGGTGATATTCTGTATGGATTTAACACAATGTAAAAATATAGAGGAGAATCTATGAACAGTGCTGGAAGCAAAATCCTGGCATTTCTCAGAAACTGTTTTGTTAGGTTTATTTTATTGTTATTCTTGAACAGATCATCCATAAATGAATGATAGGAAGAGTCAGTGATCTGCTCTGGAGAAAGACAACTCTGCCTCCTGTCGTATCAGAGCATGGAAAAACAACCTAGAGATTAGACATGTCATTGATGGCAAGTTCCAGGCATAAGCTGCTCTAATCACTCTAGGAGAAAAACAAACCAACACAAATGGACACAGCAGAGAGAGCTGACTGTCAAGACACATCTCAGTAAAGTGCCTATGCAGGCTCAGGGAGTGTAAATAAATAGGCAGAAAGGAAAATAGTGCAGTGGTAAAAATAAACACAGTACAAAAAGTTCATGTTATTAGTTGAGCAGCATTTTGGTCTCCTGCTAGAAGAGTTGGAAGCTGAAAAGTTTGGCTACTGACTCAGCTAATTGCCAAATAGAATGGACCACATGAGCAAAGGTGTGGTTAAATCACTATTTCAGATTGATTCAGGTTTTCTGACCGTAAAAAGGTAAATACATGAAGACTGAGGATGAAGCCTGAAACAAAGGTCGTTGCTATCTGGATAAGTTTGGTACACCATGTGTAACATACATGATTTTATTCTTGGGGATATCTATTTTTGTTCTCAGGTTGCACATTAGTCACTGGGGAGACTTTATGGTGCTGTGGCTTGGTGTCTGAGGAATGGCTCCTGCTCTGCCTTCACAGCCCCCACTGCTGCAGAGGGGCTGAGACAGGAGTGCAGAGGGGGCTCCCAGCTCAATCCTGGGGGTGCATCTGCAGGGGGATTATCTCAGAAACACATTGCTGTGTCAGGCAAAACAGAGCATGTGTCTGTAGCTCACAGGCAAGAAGAGGGCACTGTGGGCAGGTGTGCTATAAGACAAATGGCTAAACTGATTTTCCAGACCCCTCTGGCTCCCAGCCATACATACCAGGGCCCCTACTCCTCCTCCCTCAGGGATGCTCTGCCTGCAGCCTTTCTGCAGCTCACGTGTGAATGTTGCATAAAAATACCCAGGGACATGTGGAGCTAGACAGGTGTGGAGAAGGGAAAGTGAAGGGAAGATTGATAAGTTGTGAAAAAGACAACAAGGATTTTGAGAGAAGCTTCTGAAATAAGAAATGAGATAGAAAAGGAGAGCAAAGCAAGCTAAACAACACTGCAGAGACAAAATAAAAAGTTAAGATCGTGGTAGAGCCAGAGAGAAACAAGAGAGGCATACACAGGAGGAAATTTGTGACTCAGGAGTGAGCCATGGTCTGTCACAGGCATGTAAAGGCAAGAGCAAATGCATGAGGGGAAAATACCAAGATGATAAGAGTGAGTAGGACATGGTGAGCAGGGGTGTTCTGACTACCCAGCAACTGTGTTATTTCATTGCTAAGTGGGTTCTATCAGGGTCAGTACTTTCTTTCAAATCCATTTTTTGGCCAAATTTGATTAGCTCTTAGAATGTACAGAAATATAAATGCCTGAATGTGCCAGGAAAGTGAGGGTGACAGTTTAAAAACATTACAGACTATTTCTTTCTATTGTTCGTACAGCTCAAAGTACTAATTTCTGAAAAAGACACATTTCAGTTATTCATTAGAAAGCTGGATACTGATATTACGTCCTCATTCTACTGTTTTCTAATTCAGGAAGTATGGCCAGACTTTTCCATTGGGTAGAAGTATATATGAGGCCAATGCTCTTTTTTCTAAGATCTCTGTAGAACCTTTTCTAGAGGCTTCCTCCTTACAAGGCACAGATCCTGCAGTACCTTCAATGTTCCCCATGGACCTTTGACACTCACTGGGGTTATATTCATGCTTAATTGAAAACAAACTTCAATGTCTTAAAAGGAATTTCACCCACAAAGTTAATGCTTATTATTTTTTTTATCAAATTACTTATTTAATTATTTTCAAATCTGAGTCTTTAAGGAGATATGAAATACTTGCATACAACAACAAATACCATTTCTGAGCTTGCCTTCTCTCTCAGAGATAATTAACTCAGGAAGAAAGGTGAAATCTTTTGTGTGTGTGTTCATGGTGCAGCTCCTCATTATTCCAGCCTCTCCACATGCCCTGAATTATGTCAGACATCTTTGTCCAAATGCATTTCTGAGTTTCATAACAGGCAGATAGAAGTAGTTAATGATATCACTATAATGGATCATTATTTTTTAGTGCTAAGCGCCTAAAATGCTACATTTTCTGTCTTTCACACCTGTAATCTAGAAGGGGGGAAAAAAGGGGTTGGATTAACCTAGAGGGTGAGAGAAAATTTTGTGCCAGGCTGTCACATACTGCAGCGCCATCTAACCAGACAGTGATAAAACTGAATAGCCTTATCTATAAATCACAATAAAGCTTGACACAATTCACCTCTGCCTTCAAAGCCTTAGGAGTGGGTAGATTTTCCTATTAGAAACAAGCCCAAAATGTGTTTATCAGAAACATCTGTGGTCTGGGAGAAGTAGAAATGTATCATCAGAGGAGTTTTTGCTGGAATACAGGAAAAACATCTATCTCTGATTCTTACCTTGTAATAACAGAAACAAAAGCAAAACTGGGGGGGTTTTGTGGAGCCATGGATTTCTAATGGAGCAGGTTCCCACCACTCCCAGTGACTCCTGCCCAGAGCAGCCAAGATGGGAAACGTGGTCTGGTGTTAGAACTGCCTCCCATTCTAGAGGTCCTGGGAGCCTCCTTTGTGTGCCAGGGTGACTCTCCAGGAGGTGAGGGCAGACTGAAGGAACAGCCACCAACAAATCCAGACTGTGCAACAACAACCCCAGGGTAAAGTAAGGAAACAATTCCTCAAAAGCTAGGTTGAGAAATTGCCCGTGGATTTGTGTTTCCAGCAATGAAAGCTAGAGATTTCAACATCAATCTGCCTCAGAAACCTGTGAAATTCTTTATCTCTGAGGAAGTTATAATTTTTTGGCACCATTTCCCCTGTGCATCCCTGGATGCCTGTCCTCTGTGCTCCTCTCCTTTGTGCCCACTTCCTGCTCTCCTGCTGGCTGCATCCCAGCTCAAGGACATGGTAAGCAGCCTGTGCTTCTCCCCTGGTGTGTCCCAGGCCTGGCTGAGGATTGGCAGCAGCACTGACCAGAAAAAGGGAGAGATTATTGTAGAAGAAAGGGTGGATAACTTTGAAGATCTTTCTACTGAGCTGCAGTGCAGGGTTTTTTTGCTGTGAGAGGTTTTTTGCCATGAGCAGGGAACAGCAATTGAAGGCAGGACAAGCTGATCAGAGCAGGATCTTATGGGATGAAACCCTAAAAAGAGACAAGTTAAATGTGAGGTAGACTGAGGGAGATTTTTATCAATAGAGACACTGCACGATACCCTGTGGGGGGTTCATCTGCAGCACTTCTTCTGAAAGTGGAAGGATTTCTTATCAGAAAAGGGCTTCAGCCTGCCAGTGAAAGGCCTAATAGGGAATGTAATTTAATTTTTTTGTGTTAAAAATATCAGGCGCTCGCAGAACCTTCTCATGGAGAGGTAACACAAGCAAGAGGCAAGCCACAAACTCAGACTGGGAATTAGAAAAGCATCTCCACAACAAGAACAGGTCTGAACCGCCTCCTACATGGACTAATGTGGCAAACAATAGAGTTGGTGTGGACCATGGTACATTTATGAATGTACTGACAGGAGGAGAAGGTTTTCTGAATAAGCAGAAATGCAGTTCTGTTGAGTAAAGGAAACTCTGCTTTGTCTGGAGCCCTACAAGCAGAAGCTGTTGGGTCAAATATCTCAGCAGTATACTGAACATCACAGAGTTTGTACCTCAGGCCAAGACCTTTCTCAGTTTTTATTATCTCTAAATGCTGAGGTTTCCTTCCTGCCTGATGATGTGCTTCTATTTGCCAGTATATGCTGACAGGTAGTTTGGCCTGTTAGTTCATTATTTTTTCAAAGGTTAAATATTCTCTAGTCTTAGCATATGATATTCTTGCAAGATTGTGCTTAAGGAAAATGGAGAAACAATCCTCCACATTCAAAGAAAGTGTCTCTGTTTGTTTGGTAATTGACTGTATTTCATCTTGAGCAGTGATATATCGATTTTCATGTGAAGTGAGCTTTCAGGTTGCCATTTAGAAAGATGGGTTTTGGCAAGGCTCCATTAGACTTCTTTGTATTATTGCTTATCCCTCAGCTGGGAGAGCAGGCAGCCTTATTCCCAAGCACAGGCAGCCTGAATCATCTCATACAGCCCCAATTCCTTTGTTCCATTTTCTTTCAGTGTGGTCCAAAGAGTAATTATTTTGCTGGCTCAGTTAGGTGCTGACTAATGAGAGGTAGTTTACCCAGCATTCCCAATCTCTTCCTTTGGCTTTTCATTTTTCCTTATAAACTATATCTACAGGCTTTACCAACTGCATTGCAGGCTGCAAAAATATTGCATATATTGCACTGGGTCTGTGAGTGACACTGCATCCTTAGAGTTCCTGCTTTCCTGGGGAGAATACATTAATTTGCAAAGTGTAGCCAGAGTAAAAAATTTATATATCAGGACAACATCCCTGTGATGTTTGTGTTGTTTCTGTCATTAGCAGTTCTTTAATTTAATGAGAATTATGGAGGATCTTTTCTAAAGCTTGTGTTATAGGACAACAACCAGTAAGCTATCATGTAAATGTTTGTTTTAAATTATTTTTCAATCTAAAACATCAAGATTTTGCTAATTTCTCTTTAGCAGCCATGAAACATACATTGATTTTAGACAGTAACAATAACAACAGATAGTCCATGTCTTAGACTAGATTGTGCTCTTTTTTTTTTTTTTTTTGAATATTGTGTACAGTTAAAATTTATTGCCCTGGGTGAAAAGTGGGAGTTTAGGGTGAGTGAGTACTCCTACTAGTGTTTTTTAATATTGCTCTGGAAAAAGTGGCATGATTGCTGTCCTGTACACACATAAATTTCAATAGTTTATACCATCTTAGCAGATAAAAAAGTAGCTTGACTGTCAAATGATACAGAAAATACAAGTGAGACAGTGCCTTGAGAAGGTGGTGGAAAAAAGCCAAGATTAGAGACAATGAGCAAGTCATGGACAAGTGTCTGTTCATGGTAGGGATTAGTAATTTCACTTAAATAGGGCAGACTGAAAGAGGGAAAAAGGCAAGTTATGAAATGCAGAGTCAATCTTTTGTTTATCCCAATAAAACAATTTCAGCTCCTAATTACTGATGGTATTCAAGCTCCAGATAAAGGTCAGATTTGGAAAAGTGTTACAACATGCTCTGATTTTAGATGGAAATGTGATAAAGGGCATTGCCAAGAAGAAACAACAAATAAATGCTTGCAAAAATAAAGCACTGAAGCAAATTTTGAGTTTGTATTAGAAAATGCTTAACAGAGAAAAATATCTAATTCAGAATGGGGGTGTCAACAGAGTCAAAGACAGTAACTCTCAACTGCAGTGGCTTATGCAGGCTAGGGATGACAGAACCACCTCTGAAAAAATCACTCTTCTCAGGCTTGTCCCTGGGCCAGTGAAGGAGATGGAAAATAAACAGAGTATTAGGCAAGACTTGAAGCTCATGTGGGAAAATAAAAGTAACAAGACAAGATCTCTTTACAGAAGAGATGGGCAAAGAAATTTTCCTAGGCAGAAACTGAGCAGTTCACCCTTGGCTGAGAGCAAGAATGTCTGTCAGCATGAAGCATTAGCTGGACACTGCCAGCAGTGGGACTCTTTAGTAACAGCAGCAGGAGTCCATAGGAAATGTTTCAGTGAATTCCCAAATATCCTCAGGAGCAGAGCCAGCTGAACGTGTGATTAAGGCTGACTCATCAATGACTTGGCAGGACACTTGTTCACCAGACACAGATGATCCCTGACACAAACACAGCACTGGAGCAAAATGCTCAGTGTACCTCACTGTGCCCACAATGCATTCCCAGGTTTTGGTATCTTCCCCCCTTTTGAGTGTTAGAAACCACTGCTTGTTATCAAACGTAGCATTGAATGTGCCATGTATTAAATTGTGCAAATGGTTTTCACATCTTTTTTTCTGCCAGTCACAGACCAGACTATGTGCCCAATAAATTCACAGGCTGTCAGAGATGCCAGTGAGTGACTGATACATTACTAAGATTACATGAATCTGCTTTAAAAAACTGCATGAGACCACCTGCAGAAGATGTGAAGGGAAAGAATGTCCTCTTTTAGCAAGGTAGTAAAAGTGATGAAAGGTTGTTCCAGAAAAGAAATAATCAGGAGTGTGAAGGTCTAGTGTCAAAAGGAAAATTAAAAAGGGCCGATATGGGTGGTGGTTTAATAAATAAGAGTATGTGGCTTAAAAAGATAAAATAGTCTCATCAGAGGCATGCAACGAGCTGATAGGAGCGTTCGGAACATGTTGAACAGATCAAGTCCCAGAATTTATTCCTCTCAATTTTCCAGGGCTTCATATTGTGAATGGGTAGGATTTGAGGGAGGATTGCTTTTTCTTTGGCTCAAGGGGTATTTTGAGAAGTACTTTAGCAGTACTTTAAGAGCAGTGGTACAGTCAAACGTGCTCCCCATGCAGGGCTGATTTGTGTCATCTGCTAAATGCATTTTGCTTTAATAGCACTGTAATTGCTCAGTGCTTGGGGCAAGGACTGTCGTGGTACTCATAGGTACTGCTACAGAGCAAATAAATCATGGAAATTATGTCTTTGCTCCTTATTCTGTACATTCTAAATGTATTTAGTCTCCAGTCCCTAATTTTGGCAGATATTTTCGTTATTATTTTAAATTGATCACTTTGGGGATTTGGCAGTGACTTGAAATGGTCAATAATTGCAAATACCTTTCTCATGAAAAATTACATTTTGGAACTCAATTAGCGTCATGGTGTGGTACATGTTTAAATTAGCACCTACATTCTCAAAGCTGTTTCTTTTGGAGGAATTTCTGAGGAACTAGGTCTGAAATTGGAATGAATAACTAAAAGGACAACTAAACTCATTGCTGGGTTTTCATGCAGAGAAACATCTACTGACATATATGTGAGCAGTATCCTAAAGAGATACTTTCAGTATCATTTGAAAGGATGTGAAAACTGTAAAAGACCTGTATTTTGCTTGGTTTTTGTGTTTGCTTTTCTGAAAGTCAGGAGATTAATATTTTGGCCATACCTGCTTGAGCAGTGATGGGTAAGGGCAAATACCTGTGGCAAAGCTGCCTGTGCTGTGGTAGCAATTAGGTAATTCCTACCTGGGTTACAAAAGTATTCTACCAGTTCAACCTGACCAAGCAGCTGAGTAATTATAGACTACTTGGTAAATTCTTTTCATTATGTGTAGTAAAATGTTTAGGCCAGAAAGTGTCTCTGTTCTTTAGCCACCTGGCACAAATCACAACCCTATTTATTGATTAAGTCATACTCCATTCCAGAGCATGATGATAATATAAATATTTATTGGTTTAATTTATATCAACATTGATTTAGACCATGGTAGTAACTTGACTGTTGCACAAATTCATTTATGAAGTCACTACTGATTTAGAGCAATGTGGCAATCTCCAAAACCTGTAAATGTCCAATTATTTAATATTTATATCCAGAACTTAAAATGAAGTCAGTTTTGCATCATCCAAACTTGTGAAAAAGGGATTTCTCTCACACACAGGCTGTATGAATCACATATAGCCCTGAAAATAACTTTTTGCTGTCGTGGTAATAAAACTCCTCAAAATCCTGGTTCTGCAGGGTAAGTGCTGATACAAGCCTTGCTGCAGAGATACAAATGGCAATGCTGGAATAATCATTCTTGCTCATTTCCCACCCAATGGATGCAGCAGGGAGCTGAAGTGCTGGCTTGAGTGCTGCCTCCCCAAAAAAGGCCAGCTCCTTCTGTAACCCGTGAATCTCCTATTCGGATAATTTTGTAAGCTGATGTCTTGTACAGGTTTCACATTGTTAGGATCATGGTTATATTCTGAACCCCCTGCAGGATGCAACACTTTGAGTGGACTAAAGCAGCTTCCAATCTTTGTCTTCCCTATCAAATTGTCTTTCCAAGAGAGGTAAAGCTCTGCTCTTTGCCCTTTTCAGTATGTTTACCAGCTTGAGTCTTTATTGAAAACATTTTATTCCAGACAGTTTAAGACTCCTTTTAGGGGAGATTGTATTTCCTCCACCTTTTTTCCTTCTTAAGCAAGATTATACATTCTTCAATGGGTCTATTTTTACTTCAAGTTTATTCCTTCAAAGATTGAGCTGAGGGCAACCCTTTCTTAGAAATTACAGGCTATCAGATGCATGGAGCAGTCACTTACATGGTGCTTCTGTAATCTCTTTTCCTAATCAGTTTTGGAGATGATGGCAGACAGAGCTATTCTACTATAATTGACTTGGGGGAATAAATGGAAATGCAGATGTTGTCTTGTTGACAATTTTATGAGCAAGCTGAGTGCAGGCGCTGAGAGAGAATGCAAGTGTGACAAACAAAACATTTTTAGAGCTTTGTAATGAAAACATTTCTATGTCTACCTTTTGGCCTCTTCTTGAAGGATCTCTTCCCAGTGCTAGAGGATGCCTGGAGCCAGAGGATCCTGGCTCTCAGCAGCAGTGAGGCTGGCACTTGACCATGGCCAGTTCTTGCAGACATGAATAGCTGCACTAACAAGTGAAGGAGAAATATTTACAGGAATACATGGGGAATGAGATGGGACAGGCTGGCTGCTATCTCCTTCTCACAAGTGTTAGCATTTGCTGCTGATTCTCTCATTATAAAGGACCCCAAACCATGACAGAAATATCCTCTAGCTGGGATATTAATATTCTTTCTGCCAGTCACTAGAGAATGGTATTTAATATGTGAAGCTCCAGTTCTACAGTAAGGGAATGTGGCAAGATGGAAGGGAATCTTTATTTTTTCATTTTTTAGTGAGCAGATTGTATGGCCTAGGTCACTTGCAGCTACTCATTCTTACATTTGGTAACATTGCCATCTGACAGCACTTTGCTTGTGAAAAAGAGGTCTAGGAAAACAAGTCTGTTCCTACAAAGTATATTTTAATTTTTGTGGCTACTGCTAATTTCAGTTTTTCAATATTTGAATAGCTGTATTAATTCCTTGGGAGGAAAAAAAATTGCTCAAGGAAAAACTGTTTATTCTTTGCAGTTAGTTCTTCCCCAGCACTATGGGGTTAGATAATCCATCAACTACAAATAATTTGCCATCTGCATATCTGTATCTCTAGATTCTGAGCCCTGCTTTGAATAGATTCATTTGGGGTTTTAGAAAATAATCAACTTCTCAGCAATTCTTAGAAGTTATTATTTCTTTCTCTTTTTAGTGAATTTGCATTAGATAAGAAATGAGTGATACAAGTCAATAAAGTATCTGCCTCTTCATGTTTATATATGAGGGACTTTCTTTGAGAATTTTGGCAGAGCAGAGCAAACTGAATGCAAAGTGAAAACCTGCACTGTTCCATGCTCTGAGCACAGGAGAAGCAATAGCCCCTTGCCTTCAGGGAAAAACAAATACATCTCACAACCTGCCTGGTCAAACATGTTTTGGCCAGTAAACAAGAGCAGTAAACAAATCCTGCAGTCTGGATTACCAGAATATAATGGTCTGCTATTATTGCTTGTTTATAAAAGATAATACCCAAGCACAGACAGTTATTTCACACACACACACAAAACCCCAATGAGTTGCCCATATTTTTGAATACACAGTCTTTCAGAAAATGAAAAAAACTGCAGTTACAGCACACATCTCTAGGCACAGGGATGCTATGCACTGATGTGATTGTGATTGAATTTACCATCCTAGTTCAATAACAGTCCATTTCTGATGTTCACAAATTGACTCAGTTTGTCATGCTTTGAATGGCTACAGAAAAGTGCAAATCCTGCACCCTTCTGAGCTGTCAGGGATCTTCCCTGGTTGATGTGATTTCATGATACAGATGAAGCAGAAAGTATGGCTTCAGGATGTGGCTGAGATTTCATGTCAGAGACTGGTCATTTAATTCCCTTATTTTATGAAATAGAAAAGAAAGGGATTGTCTAATAGATATTACCTTACAGTTACTCAAAATAGAATTTATTTTAGGATGGTTGTTAAGCAGCTAATCATTAAAATTGTTCTTTTTGGTATTAAAATGTTCAAAAGACTATTTTGATCACAGATACTGACAAGTAAAAAGTAAGTTGCTAAGTAAAACTTATTTGCAAAAGAAGCAACAATTAATGAAATATTTTTTATTGACCGAACTATTGTCTGCAAGCATAGGATCCCAAATACATGTAGGATTTCTGGTGAAATAAATGCTTTCTGCCACTAGAAATATACCAAGTAAATTTCAACAAACAATTTTCTTCTGAATTTGATCAGATCACACTGTTCATCCCTCTCACTAAAGTGATCCTTCTCACCAAGAAAAGGCTTTCTATCAAACAGAACACTCTCCCTGACCTAATTATTTTTTGGTCAGGATTTTTTTTCCTGTCCTATTTAACAATTCCAAACTGAGAATTTAAGTGAATGTATTTTAAAGGCAAATGTTTACGCTAGCTTTTCAGCTTTAGCAATTTTAACCTAAACTAATACGCCTAACTTGACAAGTGCATGCAATTTATCTGCATCCTCAAACAGACAAGTGCTGCTGTAACTGTTTTCCTTGTGTTTTGTGGAGAAGTGAAGAAAGAACCTTAAGATAAGATCTCTCTTCTGTGGGAATTTAAATTCCTGGAGGAAAAGTGACTCTGCTTCATAGACTCTTTCTGCTAGCTGACAGCACACAAAGACTAATGACTTCTCTCTTGCTCCATGAAAATCTAACTGTGATGCGTTAATGGCCTTCATTAGATGTGTCACCCACCGTCCCCTTGTGTGCTTATTGTCCTCCCCTCCCACTGAGATGTTTTATCACTCCTCTAACGATGTGAGGGGAGGCAGGATCCTTCAGCAGCAGCAGCACCAACACGTCTGCAGAGGGATGATGAAATGGCCTGTCATTGCCAGGTCCTGTGCAGCCACCCTGACTGCCGGTCTTCCCAGTTCCCTCAAACTGCTCTGTGTTCTGGGAGAACTCACAAGAAGTGCCTGTTGAAAAGCTTGCTTTCCTGCTTGAACTATTTAGCACGTTTAAAACTGTAGAATTGTTTACATTAGAAGAAATCTTTAAGAGCATTGAGTCCAAGCATTAACCCAGCACCGCCAACCCCACCACTAAACCATGTCCCCAAGTGCCACATCTCCAGGGATGGTGGCCTGGGCAGCCCCTTCCCATGTGGGACAGCCCTAGTTCTGCTGGCACACTATTCTTGGTAAGCCAGGAAGCCACTGGTCTCCTTGGCCACCTGGGCCCAGGCTGGCTCATGTTTAGCTGGCTGTCCATCAGCACCATGGGGTTTGTTTCCCCTGGAATATTCTCCAGGCACTCTGGCCCCAGCCTGCAGCCCTGTGCCCCAGCACTTTGCCTTGTTGAACCTCACACCACTGTCCTCAGACCATCAAGCCAGGCTGGCCAGAGCTTTCAGCAGAGCCCTTCAGCCCTCCAGGAGGTCCATGCTCCCACCCAGCTCAGTGTCTACTGTGACCTGACTGACCATGCGCTTAATTTAGCATCTTACTAGTAAACACAGAGCCAAAGGCACCGCTAAGCACTTTGGTCTTTTTCCCTCATCCTTTGTTACTGTTTCCCCCAGACCCTATGAAGGCTGGAAATCCTCCTTAGACCCTCTTTTGTTGCTGGTGTGTTTATAGAGGCATTTTTAGAGCTGGCAGGGCTTCAGCACCCACCCTGCTGTGCCATGCCCTGCTTTTACTGCACAAGGGGCTGCTTCTATTCACCTTGGGGGTTTGGCTGCTATTGCTCCTGGCCCCATCAGCTGCAGGATCCTGCTGGCTCTCTTTACTTCTCCTTAGTTTCCCCTAGTTTGGGAATCCCCCCCTGTGAGAGCTCAGCTACACAGATCATGCTGGCACCAGAGCCACTTGCCTTAGCAATTAATGCTTAATGAGTTCATTATCCTATTTAACATTTCATGGATAATTTGCAATTACTTAAAAATAAACATGTATATTCAAGGTCTGGCTTCATGGGGAGAAAAAAAGTAAGTGCTGACATCTATACGTGTTGATAGGGTAGGTAATTGCTTAGAACAGGAAAAATCCCTTCCTCTGCTCCCACACATATCCTAAATATATAAATAGCTAGGTAGATACATGCACATACATAGAGACACATATGTATTTATGTATTTTGAATCACTTTATGCTTTCTTTAAAGGGCAATGCTAAGATAGCTCTTCCTGCTGCGAGGAAATGGTGTATTCAAAGCAGGTCACTCTCACGTGTTTGCAGAAACAGTGAGAGCTCACTAGCTGGTCAAGCTGGAGGTGTTTTCACTTAAGTATTTTGGTCATTTTCCCTCATAAGTACATAGGGAAATGCAGAATATAAAAAGTAAAACTGGGATTTATTTGCATGTGTTTTGTTTGAAGAGTTTGTTTGAAACTATGGATCCTGCTTATGGGGAGGGCTGCATGAGAAATGAATTGAAGTATTTTGGAATTATCTCTTGATCGCCTACAAGGCATTGCCTGTGACAACTTTTCTCCTCTTCCACTGCTGCTTTCGTTCCTGGTGTGTTGCTGTTTCTTTTGCTGTCCTCCTTTGCCTCAAAAGTGATGACATCCACAGCACAGGGGGCACACCTGATAGCATTATCTCCTGGTAGATGTCACATGCCAAGCACAGGGATTTCTGTTTAGCATACAGCACCTGAAAGCAATGTCCTGCCTCCACTTGACAATATCCCTTAGATTACGGTTTCTTGGCTTGTTTAATGTGGCTTAATGCTAGCCGAGACTTGTGAATCAGAAACTGTTATAAGATATTTGTGTCTAAATCAAAAATAATATTCACCTTAGATGAAATCCCAGTCCCCTGCAGAAGCCAAGGAAATTTTGCCTTCGACTTTGCTGTGACCAGAATTTCAATCAGAGTCATTGCACAGAAAAGCAATTGAATAGCTTTGGTTGTTATCATTTCAGTCAGAATCTCCTGCATTTTTATTAAATTAGTCCCCAATAGCAATAACTTCTGAGAGTGTTAGAGGACAAGAGAAGAACAAAGGAGGAAAAGAATGCTTGAGAGGTAAATACTCTTCTTAGAGAGGCACATGCTTGTCTTTAACAATGGATGTAGATACACCCTGTCTGTGGAAACCTCAAGAGGAACAAATAATTAGTCTGTTATAATCTGTATAAAAGCAAAATTAATGGTAGCCTTGGGGGTTACATATGTCTGGGTAATTTTTGATAGTGAGAATTTATTGGAAATACACTCTGGAACCTGCCCAGGAATAGATTAGTCCATTATAGGGACAGACAAAAGCATCCTTATCATTCTGTTCTAGCAGTGGATCACAGCTTACAGTCTGTGGAATTCTATTTTTTTGTGCAGCTGGAATGAAAAAAGAATAGACCACATGCCTGTGGTGAATGGTCATGGCAACATAGAACTCTTTGGCAACAAGAACAAAAACACATGGCAACACTTTTCTCTGGCAGAAAACCCAGAGAAAGGAATCATATTTGAAAAGCAGTTTTGAATGCTGCTTTGTTCTCAGGGGAGAACTGTATAAAAAATTATGGTTTTGTCCTATCACTTGAGACAGCTCTGCTGGGCTAATGCAGGTACTGGAGCAAAGTTCGCAAATCATGAAAAGGTATTTAAGGTGTAAGTTTTGAATATTTATGGGAACCAGGAAAAAAGTCTATGTTGAACTTGCGTGTCGAGTTTGCAATTATAGGCTCAAACACTTAGCAACAGCATAAATCTCTATTTTTACTAAATGAACTCAATAAAGCTGCAAAAGAAGGCCACGAGAGCAGTCTAGTTTCAGATATAGTATTTCTGTTCTTTCATTACTACTTTAACTGTTATAGGCTAGGTTAACCCTGACTTACTGCATTTTCTATTTATATTCATTTTTTTGAAAGAAGATGACAATTCCCTGTTCTCTGTCATCAGCATGTTACTAAAAGGTGTTTTGCAGTAGGAAGTAGAACCCAAATAGATTTGATTGAGAACAACTTGCAAGGCAAAACTCACAAAGCAAATAAAAACTGGGCTATCCTCATTTTTATCCTGCAGGTTTTCCTATAGTGCCATACAAAGAAGGAAGGGAATTCAGCCCTTGCTTCAGTCCAAGCAGGCAGTGAGTGTTCATCTGCCCAAAAAAAAAGTCATAAGAAATAAAATGCAGAATTTCAATTCTTCTAGTAAATAAGGGAAATCGGGGAGACAATTAGCGCGAAGAAGTATTTAAAAACCCCACCACCATTAGTGCTTTTCTGAATTCCTCAGCTCTTGCACCTCTGGCTAAGGGTAAGAGAACTGAGCAACACCAGAAATGTTTTTCTTTCTAGTTCTCGTTACATTTACAATTGAAATATAGACTTATTTGACAAGACTGAGCTAAAACCTTTCGGGTTCTTGTAATGTATTTGAGTTAGAAATGCAGGAAGGTTGTATCATCTTACAGCTAGAGTATAAAATCATGGGAAGAAGAGAACATTTAAACTAGATTTATCCCCTGTGGAGAACTTTGTACGGAAATTAGAAGATGATCAAATCTCTGAATGGTAATTTAATAGCTAATTTAAAAGCCTCTCTCACTAAAATTATCAAGCAACCACAAGATACACAGTTATATATTACACAATGCATATTATAGTATAGGCATACACTGGTGAAAAAAGAACTCTGAAAAACCAGTTTGAGTTTCATATTAATTTAAATATATAAGATTACATAAAATGTCAGGTGCATTTAATCATTTTTAAAGCAGAAATTAGCAAAAAGGAACCTATTGTTCTGGCTTCAGGCAGATTCTACCTAACTCAATACACCACTCTGGGAAGTAATTCCTCATTCAACACCCTGTCTGTTAAATTCACCTGCAAATAAATGAGTGTTGCGCTGCAGCCAGAGACTTGGGAAATTTATCCAATTTGTGACTGAAATTTCTCAACCTTCACCTCCATCTCTTTAATATCGAGGGCTGTGGCTTTAATGCCTCCAGTAATCTGAAATGCAGCATGAGCTGAGCCCTAATCACTCACGTAGGAAAGTGTCAGGCCACCTGTAGATCTGCACTAACACTGGTGCCTCACATGCAGGCTCACACTGCCTCTTACCTTTTTTTGTCTCTAATATTACCCTTAGAATTTTTTTATTATATTTCCTTTTATAACAATGTTCCTCGTGCAGAGAGGTCAAGAAATATCAGAACCATTAAACTGATTGTACCAAGCACAATAGAATTAAGTAGCACCCAATTAAAATCCTGCAGGAAGAATACATTTCCAGGTGCTCCCTGCCACATTAAAAAAGTAATTTCCTATTATTTATTAAATAATCACTGGCCATTTCTAAACCATCTCTTCTTAAAGGTGTAGGCTTAAAGGTGTAGTCATGAAAATGGGGAGGGGCTTTTGATAGTACAGCTGCACAGGGAGAATGGATTTTTTTTTAATGGGTGATGATGTACAGTTTTACTTTATCTTCTGGTCAGGTGGATGAGCCATGAAAAAATTTATCCCTTCACTGAAATTCTCAGAGGGAACCTTAAAGTCCAGTGTCATTCTCTCTCCCAACAACTCTGCCTTTTATTTAGGAAGCTATGAAGGATGTATTTTCTTTTCCTGCTTAGAAAAAAGGGAAAAACAAACCAAAAAACTAAAAAAACTAAAGAGTAGTTCTTTAGCTTTACTTCTTTTCCAACTAAATAAGCCTAAAACACACATAGGTTTCCCCACAGGGGAAGCTTCTGACTGATATGTTGAGTCAAGACAGCATCAAACTCTTCCAGCTGTCACAGCATTGCAGAAGTGCAGGTCCATCTGCCAAGAGCCTGGAGGTTACTGTGGCTGCCTCCTCCAAAAAGTGTAGGAGCCATGGCTTGCTGATTAATTCAGTCCAGGGGCTTCTGAGATGACTTCCTTGGAAATGCCTGGCTCACATTTGTGCATTGACCCTCTGCTTCTGTGCTCTGGGGGAGAATATTCCAGAAGTGTCTCAGAGCTGCTGCTCTGTCAGGGACACGAGGGCATCAGTGAGCCTGGCTTGGAGCTCTCCCTGGAGGACAGAAGTGCTGGGATATTGCCAAGTGATGTGGATGAGTTCTCATTCAGGGCCAGAAAAGCACATGGCACAGGAGGCACTGCAGGTCCCAGCCAGCCAGGACCAGGGATGCTCCTTTCAGGATGGCCTGGCAATATTAATCTGCTTGCAACACCTCAAGGCAGCTGCGTGACCACTCACAGGAATCTCTTACCCCCTTCAGCAGGAGTCTCCATCAAAAAAAACCTAAGCACAACAAACCAATCTCTTCTGTAACTTCATACTCTAAGCTAAAAGTATTTGGGGTCAGAACAATATTCAGAATCAGATCCATCTCCTAGGCTGATCTGGTGAACAGTTCATCACCAATCCTGCCAGATTTGGATCGAAAGTCATGATTTGACTTAAACAACAAAAAGGTGTGGAAGTTGTGTTTGCTTCCAAAAAGAAGAAAATTATTTTGACGAAAGAAAAAGGGAAACTAGGCTTTTAGGGACTACAAAAGTAAAAATTTGAAAGAATAAAGGGACCAAAAATAATTTCCCTCTAAATTTCACAAAGCTTTTAAAGTTAAAAACAGCATTCAAGCTGCATGCAGTAACTACCTAATTGTGGTGGCTTGTCAATAAGAAGCACAGAAGAATAATAAATGTCTGTATTTTCCTCTAAAAAAAACATATATCTCACTGTTTTAGGAGGCAATTTCTCAATTGCAGTTAAAATCTAAAATTATCTGTTTGATCAATGGTCTAGGTAGCTAAAAAATCTGGTCAACTCATTAAATAAGAAAGTTAATAAGAAGGGAGAACCATCTCACAGTTCATGAAATAGTACAGCAAAGTATAATTTTTCAAGTCCTAGTAATTATGTTGGCTATCGCACCATTACTCATATAATGTGAAGCTAATAAGCCAAGTAATTAGAATGCACTAGGTCAGAGTTTTCACCTTAATATGCGAAGGGTAACTGAGAATGAGGCATTCTAATATTTAGCATATGGCTAAAACGGTGCAAAAAGTAATAGAACTGAAATGTTACTTTTTAGAGGGAAAATGTTCATCAAGTTGAAAGTTGTTTGTAGTGACTTACATACTGGGCCTAATGGAGGTCATTATGGAGATTTAATTGTGTTACAGATGCACCAGAGAGGTCTGGCTGAGTTCCTTCTCTCTGAATGACTTGCTGCATCCTGCTGCTGCTGCCCAAGCTGAATTGCCTTTCTCACTCACAAGCCACTTACACATTGAATGTGGCACTACTCAAGGCTGTCTACACAAAAGACCCAAATTAACCCACACCTCAAAAAACAGAAATCCCCCCTGAAAAGCAGGGGGGAAATACTTCCATTCCTAATGTTTCAACTCATAACATTGCCAGACCAAGTTCTTTTATTTTATGTTTATCCTACTCAACTGTTTTTGAAAGCAAGCTGAGCCCAGGCCCCTCAGAGTCCATAAGCTCACCAGAAAATAGGGAGATGCTCTTCTCCGTACCAGGGTCATTCACTCTCAGCAGTTTACAGGCACAAAATACCTGAGTCCCTTTCTCCCCAGTCACAAAGATAGGAAACAGTGGACATACAGTTTCAAAAGATGCTTTGCTTTCAGTTCTTCAGGAAACAGTGACAAATTCCAAATAAATATGTTAAAGGTAGAGATTAAAAAGCACAGGTTATTAAAAGAACAAACTGAGAGGTGGTCTCAGTTTTGTAGTGGTAATTATGCAAGACAAACTATCCTACTGCACCACATTTTACCTCGAGGGTGCTAAAAGAGAAAATGAAGCCTTTTGTTGCATGTGTTATGGGGCATGATGATGAGTCATGTTTGACTGTGACACCTTGGGCTGCAAATGTGAGGAAATAGAAATGCCATGTGACAGAGAGTTGAAACCTTCTCTTGACTCTGCTTTGCAGTGAAGCCTCTCTTTTTCATCTCCTTTTGTCAGTATCAAAGGAAAATGTAGATCAGGAAATCAGTCTGCAGCAAATGTATGGAAAAGTTCAAGGAGCGAATGAAAGAAGTCAGTGGGAGAAGTCATTTGACTTCTTCTGGCAAAGCTGCAGAGAAAAAATACTGCCTCACAGAAGATTCTGAATTAAGAAGGTTTCTCTTCAGCCTGCACATTGTTTTAGCACTGCTTGTTGTTGTAAGCAATATACAGTGTTGAAATATTATGGAATGCACATCCCTCTTGAGGGGTAGATATGTAAAGTCCTGAAAAGTCACTTCAGAAGCTGAAAGAGAAAATGAAACTTAAAATTAAACTTAAACTTCACACTTGAAAGAGCATACTGAAAATGTAGGTACTGTCACAGATAAACAATAAGGGTCTCTATTTTAGGATTTGATCCTGATGAGAATGGGAGTGAAAGTTTGTCTTCACCCCACACCCTTCTTAACAACAATTGTGCATAAAATGTCAATATAGCAATGGGTTTATCCTTGGCAAGAAAATAACTTTAACAAGTGTCCTTCTGGTCTAGCCATAAGAGAAATTATATTTTAGATGGCAATTGGGACATTTACAGCAAACAGATAATAATGAAAGAGTTAAAACAACTGCTTCATCTTGTCTGAGGAACTGGTATAAAATAACTACATCAGTAACTGCAAGGCAGATATTTATATTGGGTATAAAACATAACGTAAATAAGAATTATTCTAACCTTGACACGTCTCATAGACTGAAATTCCCCTATTCAGATTTTAGGTAAATGAACTACATGAGGCAGAATCTCATGGAAGGGGATGAAGTCCTTGACATCAACCTCATTCACACTGCTTTTACCTAGCTGATATGTAGAGAAATTTTAGGGAATCAAGCCTGACCTGACTTCTGCAGCCTTTACTACATGGGATTTCTAGAAGCAGGAGTGGCTGCTAGAGGATGTGAGAATTCACTGTTTTCCAAACCTCAGAGGAAGACATTTTAAAGAAAAGGCATAGTCTTCTCATGGCAGCAGCACTACCATCCTCTGCACTGTTCTGCTCACAGTCTGCCCAAGGGAAGAGGTTTGCTGAGACAGGGAATGAGGACAGAAAAGGGCACACTCAGGATTTGGAGGTTGGGCTAGAGTGGTTGAGCCCTCGGTCTTGCAGCAGGGTCTGTGCCTCATCAGTGCTCTGCAAGGGGAATGTGCCATGTCCCCAGAAAAATCCTTAGTGACCTTGCTCAGGGGCCACTTGATCCTTCTTTGCTTCTACTTGTTTATATCCTGCTAAATAAAATGTCAATGAAGTGAATATAAATGAGCATAAAAGTGACTTATCATTGCCAGACTATGCTCTCAAATTATGCTTCCTCAATAATTGCTTGACTGATGCATTTCAGCATATATCTTTCATATCCGTACTAATTAATGAATTGGCACCTCAAGAGATTCAAAATATGCTTTTTCCTTCCCTGGAAATGATGTGTAAGACTCCAGAGTATTTCCATGTAATATTCCATCTAATATTTATATTTCATTAAAATACACTTTTTACTTTGGTAGCCATCCTTTATCTCCCCGAGGTCTTGACTGTGTTCACAAAAGGGCCTGAATAATTCACAGCTCATTTACACAGCAATGTCAGCCTTGTTTCTTTTGCATGCCCTGCTCACCAGGGCCTGGACTTCTAAGATTCCCTTCTTCCCAGCCCAAGCTTGGCAACTTTCAGTGAGCAGTGCTCAGCCTGTAAGGAAGAGACTGAGGGAGACTCAGGGAGGAAATAATTTTTTTTCCTAATTGTTTCAGGAGGTAGCAGAGGGACTTGGGTGTTTGGATGATGGAGATGAAGGAACTTTTTTCTTCCTATTGCTTCTCCAAAGAATTTCATGACAACATGTTCAGGCATCCATTTTCTACTTTTTTTTTCGGTTAGTGATTTGCTTCAAGCTGATAAAGGACTGAAAAGTGTTCAGATTTCATCTATTCATCCACTCTTTTTCCTCCTGCTAACTGTGACCTGTGTAAAGGAGAAAAGTGATGCAGAATATGATACTGGAGCTGGTTAAAAACTTGCCCTTCTAGCCTAGAGTAAAGTTAATTTTCATCAAATTACAGGTCTCTGTCACAGATGCAGGTGTGAATGTCACCAGAAGACATGCATTGTCGGGTTTTATTTCATCATGCACTGAAATCAGAAGGCAATTATTCATGTTTAATATCTGCACTTTAAATAGCTTTAAAGGTGTTGAAGTAAGTGTCCATTTAAATAAAAAAGGGGAAATAAAGTTTAAAATTCCAGAAGGTTTCAGAGGATGAGGGGAAATATCACTTTAATAAAGACCTGCCATAAAATGGAAAAGTAATATTTGGTTTTAAATCTCTTCAGGTTTTCAGCAGAACTCACCTCTGCTTAGTTCTTTCACAGAATTACGATTAAGGCTTAAACCACAGTGAAGATTGCTGCCTAAATCAAAGAGTTGTGTGTTGTTTTAAGACAATAAATGATCACCAGTACCCAGTTTTAATTTCCAAGGAGATGGGCAATTTATAATTGCAAAAAGCAAAAGGACTAAGTAGATCTCCTTTATTTCGTGTTGTGTGAGGACACACTGTTTTTAAAAATTAGAACATTGCAGTTCTCCAATGGGATAAAAATCAGACCTATTAATATTACTTTGGGGGTACTTTTTGGGGGGGTTTGATGTGCTGGGGGGATTTTAAGTGAGTGCAACAGGTTCCTTTTCTGATGGAATGTAGCAGGGATGGAGCTCTAGAGGACCATGAGCTCACTTCCCTGTGGTTGAAGTTACTTTTTTGATGCTTCTCTGAACCCCTCAAGACTCCCAAGTCAGAGCACAAATCTCCTAGGGCAAGCCTTCCTGCAGGAAGATTGTTTTTCAAGTCCTGAGGGAAGCTGAGAACAAAATCTTCAGTAAAGGGTTGTCTGAAGCACTACCAACATTGACTCTGGGATGTTGTGGCCCCCAGTTCCAGTCAGTGTGTTCTTCTTGTTGGGAGCAGGGACTTGGGCACCCTTTATAATGCTGCCGCTTTGCTCTGGGACCTGGATCAATGGGGAGGGCACTAAGCAGGTCAGGATGGAGCTGGCTCCCTCCCTGCTCTGGAAATCACTAAGGGAAATGTTCCTGCACTAAGAAAAAATGTCAAAACCATCTACAGTTAATTGAGAAAAGTCTTATTCCTACCACTAACTTTTATTTAAAATTTTATTGCCACAGCTCAGACAAAAGCTAGAAGCTTGACATGTGCAGGACATAAACCCCTGTCAGGTGATTGTCAGCTGAGCTTAAACCACAACTTTTAAAATTACAGGTGGGGAGAGGCTTAAAAATCTTGACCTGTCTTAAGCACATCAGCATGTGCCACCAGCTGCAGATGAATAAATACCCTGTGCTGGGAGCCCATGCAAGGGGCTGTTCAAGTCTGAGGAGCTGCCATATGGCAGAGCCAGTGCACCTGCAGAGCTGCAAGGAATGATGGATGGCGTGCTGGAGCACTTAAATGGTGTCATCTGTTATGTGCATGGCAGTGGGTGGGACCAAGGGGAGAGATTGGGAACACATCTCCTCCAGAGGTTTAAATAGTACCCCTAGATTTGGAGAGTCCTGCTGAGGAGCTGACCCCTCTCTGGGGATGATGCAGAGCTGCATGGTGGGCTCAGGGCAGGCAGGAGCAGCAGGCTCCCAAACTGAGAGGGGTAAAGGCTGCACTGCATGGAGCAGCCGTGGGAGGAGGGAGCTGCTGCAGGCTTGTCCCTCCCAGGATGGGGTCAGAATAGATCCCAGGCAGGAATAGATGGTGCCAGTGTCTGTAGTGTGGGTGAGGGAGCCCCCATTTCCATCCTGGTGAAATACTCTCTGGAGACGGTCTGGAATATTTCAGGGCGTGGGTCAGTTTTGGTAATGCCATATGACCCCAAATTCCATTAGAGAGCTAAAAGACTGAGAAGGATGTCATATCAATTTAGATTTATCAGGAGAGGGAGGGGGCAACTTGCCTCTACCTGGGCTGATCTCCAGCCCAGAGTGTCAGGTGGGTACCTCAGCTGGAAGATGTGTCTTGGAGTGGATGTGCTAAATAATCCCTCTGCTGAAGTTGCTGGAGAGCTGTTCTTTGGTGCAGAGTTTCTGGGAGCAGACCTCACTGCCTGACTGGGAAACTGCTCACCAAAAATGAAATTAGGTTTTAGCTGTGAGATGTTGAAATGCAGAAGTAAGTCATAAGTAGTGCATAAGTTGCTGTGGATCAACAGATAAATGGACGCTACTTTAAAAAAACCCAAAACAAAACCACACACACCTGCACTACTGACTGCATTTTAATAGCTCACTACTGTATTTTTGGTTTAGACCACACAAGATATGTGAAATTCCCCAGTACCATGTATTCAAATTCTGTTTCCTGATAAAAGCACAGATTTTCAGTGTTTTTATGCATGCAGAATGCTCTTTCCTGAATAAGCTGTTTTGTAGCATGAGTAAGAGCAAGTAGCAGAATCTGTCTCTGTTTGATTTTCCTTAGCCAGAATACACAAGAGAAACAAATGGAAAACAACACAGAGCAAAAGACCTTTAAAACAGGTCCTACTTTGTATGGAGAGCATTCACATGAAATTACAGAGAGGGAGAAACTGAGTGAGCAGCGTTGTCAGGTAGAATGATTCCATAATTGAAGAAAAATGTGAGTGAAATCGGTACAAAGTAAAAGTTCAGCAAATAGCAAAAACAGGCAGGAGCATCGCAGGTGGGTGACAGCAAGCTGAGCCCACTGCTGCAGGTGATCTGGGCAGAGGAGAGGGTGTGTCTGCATGTCAGGAGAGATTCACTGCTCTGGGCTCTGTGCAGCTGGGGATGTTTATTGAGAGCTGCCAAAGTACAGCACAAAATAAGCCAGTGTGAGCAAAGCTTCCTGGGTGACTTTGTATGTCAGTAAAGTCCTGAGAAATAGAGCACAGTGACACTCAGGGAGGCAGGCACAGGTTTCTGGGGCAGCAAGGTTCTGCCCACACACACATGCACTAAGCAGCAGTGGGGAATCATCATGAATCCCAAAAGAAGTACAGCACAGCCACGTAGGGAAGCAGCAACTTCTTTGGAAATGGCTAACAAAAAACCCATTGAGACATGGCTGACCTCACTGGGATGTGTTCATCAACAGGCTAGGAAGCCAGGAAAGTTTCGAGAGGGAAAATGGATTTTCCATCTCCTCTTTGCTCCACGGGCAGAGGAATAACTGAACAGGGGCTTTCTGGCAGGCCTGACCTCTGCCTCTGTGCATAGTGGGAAGGTTGTGTAGTGGGAAGTAGATGTGGCTGGAATGACACCAAATTGCAGAGAAGGCAGAGGCCACAGAGGTGTGCACCTCAGGGCTGCCTCCAGAGGGTTTGTCCTTAGCAGGAATAAAGAGGTACTGGGGACAGCATGAGCAATTTTAAACTTCACTCTCATTCTCTGTCTTCATCCCTCTGACTTGACAATTGTCCCCTTTTTACATGGTCTGAAGGCTTCTGCTCCATGGAGATGACAGACTTTGGACTCTTAGTCACAGCCATTAGAGGATGGATTTGTCCTTCAGTCCTTGATAGGAAAAAATGCTTCTTTTGAATTGAAAAACACATTGTCCACTGATAATTTTCTCGGCAAACAGCAAGTAAAGGGTTGGCACAAGTCACCCTGAGGGCTGTAATTGCCTGAGGCATTGCATTTGGGTTCTCCTCCCCCTTCTCCAGATTTTCTTCTCTCCTTTTGTGTTGTGGAAGACCCAAAAACATAGCAGGGGAAACTGAGCAACCATTGGTTTTCATGGCAAAGCTACTGAACAGAGGTGCTGTCAGATCATAAAGGGAAAAGTAGGGCATATTCCCCTTCATCTTTTATAGCTATAAGCTGAATTATGAATAAGAATGATCAGTAAAACAACTGTGATTTTTAAATCAGTCCTAACAGTAATAGGATTTATTTTCCTCCTTTCATGTGGGTGAATTTTTATTCTGATAACCTTAGAAGCATGAGACTGTAAGCTTGCTCCTGGTTCTTGCTCACTCTGCTGAGGCAGGAGGGGTGAGGAGAGGAGTGGACTGGAGCAGGGGCCTGTGCCAGTCCAGAAACACCTTCTCACATCACAGCAGCTCTCTGAGGCATCCAAAAGATGTCCTGCACAAAGTCAGGATTGGCAATTAAAACTCTGTGAAGCTCTTTTTGTGAGATCTCACCCATCTCAGATTAGATAATAGTTAAAATGTTCACCTGGGAGATTCACATTGAAGTTTCCTTTTAGAAGCAAAATGGAGACTTGAATAGAGTGGGGATGATTCCCAGGTGCCCTGAAAACACCTGAACAATCAATTATCCTTTCTTTTCTTCTGATCAGAAACTTTGTTTCAGATCCAAGAAAAGCCATCCTTAAAACTGATGTGTGTTTTCCCAGGTGAATTTCTGGTGGTAAGGAATTAACATTTTCTGAAGACACCCAGCCACTTGTGCACATTCTGGATGAAGTGGTTGTTTTCTATCAGGACAAGCATTTTATAGGGTTTGTGTTTGTGGTGCACAGGCTGACATTTTCTCCTTATTATCCATTGTCTGACTGATTTCACCCATTCATTTCTTATTTTGTTTTAGAATAGAGAAAAAAAAAGAGGAGATGTTCTAAATTTCTGCATTTTTACATCACTCCAAGCAATGCTTGATCTAAATGGTGTTTACTATTTTTACTATTTTAAGTATGCCAGGTAAAGTTGTAATATTTCCAGAATTTTTTTAAGCATTAAGATATTTTTTTTTTGTGGATTGTCATATTCAGAATATTCAGTTTAATTATCAGAAAAATTAAGATGCCTTGAGTAGTTACTTGTTTAGCAAAGATTAGTTCTTTAAATTAACATGGAGATTTAGCCAGACTCTTCTCATCCCTAAGAGTAAGAAATGCACTACTCATTATTTTGCTGGTGCCTAAAATGTAATGCTATCTGCATTCAAGAATTAAATACAGATTATTTATTGTTAAGTAATAAAAGATATGTTATTTTAGAAATGGAGTTTTATCAATACATGTCAAATGTCAAAGGATTTGTCAAATATAAGTGTTGAAACTACACAAGTTAAAATAGTTGCTTTTTTAACAAAATAAGGCTTTAGCTAGAGGAATTGTAATTTCCTAATACTGACAACTTTGATACTTTTCCTTGTGGAAACCTTGTGGGAAGACTTTCAGGCCATTTAGTAACAACAGCACTGTTTTCAATATTGCTCTAAAATTTCCTTCTCCCTTGGAGAGCCCAAACCTCACTAATATTTCCTTTTGTTTTCTCCTCAACTTTCCAAACTTTACATTGGCAGCCTTTAAAACCTAGTGAGAAACCAAGCCTTCTCCACGTTGCCATTCCCAGATTTGAGCTCCAAGGCCAGATCCATGCACGGATCCATGGATCCGCCAGTGGCACTGGGATCTTGCAAACCAAAGGGGGAGCAAATATAGCCCACAGGGGAAATATTTTCTAATGGTCATGGCAAACCATTTGGGCAGGATCCTATGGCAGTAGGTTTGGTGGCCCAGCCCCTCCTGAACACAACTGCACCCACACAGTCCCTCCCTGGGTCCCGTCCAGCCTCAGCTGTCACACCCTTGCACATTTCTGCTGCAAGGACAGTAACCAAATGGAATGTTTTCTCTAGAAGCACTTCAGTGACTGCCAACTGCCTTTCAGATTTCAAGTCCTTAAACTTGCAGGTGCTTGCTCAGCACAGGTGCTGAAACAAAGGGCTGGAAATAGCACAGGGACAAAGCAGAAGCAGCTCCCGGTGTGTGAGCTTTGGGCAGGCTCTGTTGACAAGTCTCCAGAAAGTCTGACACCAGGGAAGAGGTGCCAAACCCAAGCTTCTCCAGCTACTCAAGCTCCTGGCACATGTATGTCCTCACAGCCCTATAATCCCACCCTTGATGAGTCCAGCTTTGGATCAAGACTGTTAGGAGGAATTGTAGTAATCAGGTGTATAAAATAAGATGCAATGAACAGCAAAGGGGCAGTAGCATGCACATTCACAAGTGTACACAGAAAGTAGGGGCTTTTAGTGTGACTCAAATAGTTTGGCACCAGGGTCAAGAAACAAATGAGAGCTGAGAACACCAAATGCCATGTAATGGCTTTGGTATCGAGGCTGTTTAAGCCACTCTTCTCAGGATCATTAAAGAACAAAAGTAAATGTATTCATGCCATTCTATCTTGCATAGTCTATCACTTTCATATTTAAACAGTGATTTCCATATATGTGTTTGTGTTTACTAGGAACAGAGGTGACTAGCAGAAACCTGATAGTCTTTTTTTATTATTAGGGCTTCTTGAAGTTTAAGCTTCTAATCATATGCAAAAAATATTAAAATAATACTATCAAAGGCTCTGTCTTTCGGAGATTCAGTTCATAAATATGCACTTTGATGGAGGAAATGCAGACCCTTTTATGCAGTATGAATGTCATCAAGGAGATATTCTCATGCTAATTATTACAGACAATTCATGGCTGAACAGCTCTCAGATAATGTAAGAAATGGCAGGGGCTTATTTCCACATTCTTCTATTCTTCTCCTAAAGCTCCTCTTAACCACTTTTTCACTATCTCTGCTATTTCATTTGCAACTTGCCATCTCTGGGGAGAGAGAGTCTGTAGTTTGGAAATAGTTGTTTGGGATGTTGGCAATGGCCCAGAGCAGACACAGGTGGCACCTGTCCATACCCAGCCTGGGCCAGAGCCCCGCTTTGGCCCAGCCCAGGGTGCTCAGCCCTTCCCCAGCTGCCCTGGGGTGCTGCAGGGCTTCCTGCAGAGCCCCTTGTGTGTGCTGCTGTCTTGCAAGGGACAGGAGTGTGTCCTGTGTCCCTGCACTTAGCCCAGGTGACAACAGAGCGATCCATCTCACCCTGTGGTGACCCCACTGTAAGCAGCAGCTGCTGCTGGCAAGGGCATGAAATGTCCCTCAGGTGTTGGCATGAGATGGACACAAGGAATGCATGATTAAAATGAGGCTTTCGATTGTGATCACCCAGCTTATTTCCATGACCTTTCCTATTGGCGCCTCTACACCATTAATGAGATAACATCCCAACAGCCTCCAGACAAACTGGAAAAACCATCAGGCCCTTGTTGAAAGCTGAATTTTACGCTTGGAGCAGTAGTTGTGAGCATATCAGCCTGGGAGAGATGGAAAAAATAAACAAGCGAGGGAAAAACCGCTTAAGGCAGAACAAGTTTAATATGTTTTTTCCTTTTACACTGGGGTGAAGGGGGAGAAGTTTGTGCCAAATTTGGAGTTGACTGCCCATGGCCATTACTTATGTAAGTGAGTTTGGCTTGCCTGCCCAGTGCACAGGGCTGACTGACCTTGGCAGCCATGTGTCGGAATTATTCTCCTACAAATCCAGTGTTCTCAGGCACTTTCTGCAGTGCTCTGAACACAGGCAGGCTTGTCAGCTTGGAGAGAACCTACTTCCTATTTTATCCCCCTTTCTTTCAAGAAGCAAGGGAAAACTCATGCTGGAGCCTGGGTTTTTTTTAATACACCCAGTATTCTTCCCCTGTTAAAGCAGGGGGGAATCTTTCAGTTTGCTGTCCTGGGCAGTAGTGGAGCTGGGTAGCCTATAGAAAATGCTGTTCAGGAAAGCAAGCATTTGAAGTGGATGCTGGAATAAATTTGTTGAGGTAGTATAGGGGGAATAACTGAGACTGACCATCCTGACAAGGCTGTGTTGTTTGCATTTCCTCTGGGTGGGTGCAGCCTCTCCTGTCTGTGCCATTTTCCTGTCAGTACAGATTCCAGAGAGGACTCAAGGGGGAGAGCTGAAATGTGCATAAGTGTGAACCAGAAAATGTCAGGTTTCCAGGTCAGGGAACTTGCACAAAATTAAAAGAGGGGTGAGGGTGGGGAGGAAGTCCCCTTTTATCTGCAGAAGAGCATCTGCAGAAACTGGCAGCCTTAATCCCTTAACCAAGGATTAATTATAGCAGCACCACATGGAATGATGGTGAGATCTGTCAGGATTTTACCACCCTGGGTGTGAAGCACAACCAAACTGGTAAAATCCCATTTTTTGGATCAAATCACAGTTGGGTTTCATTTGGGAAACCTGCATCCTAGGACACAGTTGCCTCCCATAGCCCATACAAATGATCTGGGTTTGCTGCAGCTGTTCAGAGATAGGATTCACACAGATGTGCTCTAGATTTGTTTTTTTTACAGGCATGAATCACAAAGCAGAAAATAAGTAGGGTAACCTAAAAAGCTCAGGTGGAGATTTGTCAGATTGATTTCCAGAGATTGTTACAAGTGATCTTGGAAAGGTGCATGAGACACCTTGGGGTGGCCGTGTCCCAGCAGTTGGCACAGCAATGCCATGGGAGCATCTAAAGGTGAATGGGACAGCGTTGGGGTGGCTGTGTCCCAGCAGTGAGCACAGCAATGCCATGGGAGCATCTAAAGGTGAATGGGACAGCTTTGGGATGGCCGTGTCCCAGCAGTGAGCACAGCAATGCCATGGGAACATCTAAAGGTGCATGAGACACCTTGGGGTGGCCGTGTCCCCGCAGTTAGCACAGCAATGCCATGGGAACATCTAAAGGTGCATGAGACACCTTGGGGTGGCCGTGTCCCAGCAGTTGGCACAGCAATGCCATGGGAACCTCTCCCTCCTGACACCTGAGGCAGCTGGCTGCCATCTCACCCTGGGCAGCCTCCTGGGTCAGGGCCTGCAGCTCTTCCTGCAAACAAACCCCATTTGCCCACTCATTCCCTTTAGCCTGAGTGCAGATCACTTTCAGCTACATCAGTAAAGTCTGGGTCTAAGGCACTCATACTGAGTAGCCCTCTATTCCTGTTTGTGTCTGAGTTATGCTTTGTGCATCCAAATAAAAAGGGAAGTTTGTATGAGTTTTCCCAACCTTGCTCTTTCCATCTGCTGCCAGGGTCCTTGAGGATGGTGTGGCTGAGTCGCACAACAGACAGGCAGGGTACAAGGGGATTGGGGGTGTATATGTAGGTAAAATTTTAAACAGACTCCCTGTTTAAAGGGAAGGAAAACTTATTCATGCTCAAATGTATGTGATTGCAGCTGTACTCCAGGCATGAACAAGATTTTTTATTATTTAAAGGAGATTAATTTAATTTAAATGTGGATAAAATCTTTCTATTCTATACTTTCATCTTTTCAGAAAAGATATGTTTTAACCACCCCTTTTTCTATGTCCAGTAGTGGCTCAAGCATCTAATTCTGTACGGATAGAATTTTAATTTCAAGTGTGATCCTGCTATCATTGCAAGTTCATCCATCCCTTAGGCATCTTGGATGTACCCATGTGAAGGATCTGACCTACCCTTTGTAAGCTAATCTGGCAGGCTGTTAGTCTGACATGCTACTGTCGTGCGTATATCCAGGACTTTCCAAATATAAACACCCTAAAACCAAAGTGGTACCATCAGTTCTCTTGTAAGCCTTTCAGCTGTCAGCCCTTCTTTGTCATAAGAAAACCTTTACAACAGACCTCTCCTGAGACACAAATCAGACTTAACTGGTTTTGCTACTCATATGAATATTTAGGGTTTGGATTTGATTTAATATTTTGCTTTTTTTTTCTGCTGGTGGAATGGGCTCTGATTTTGCTTTTTCACCCAGCTGTAGTGTCAGTTCTAGGAGAAGAAGGCAAGACATGATAGTAAAGGAGAATTTTAGGTCCATGTCCTTCCATACTCTGATCTTTGTCAGCAGGTCCCCAGGGAGAGATTTTCCAGCAGCACTCTGGGGGAGGAAGGGTTTGCTGAGACCTCCCAGTAGAATTAGGGCAGCAGGGCTTGACCCCACTATCTGAGCAGAAGCAGCTAAGGGAGAGCAAACGCACTTGCTCAAAATCAGAAGTAATTCTCTGCATTTGTGTGACAGTCATAAGGGGGTGCCACATGAGAGGGTGATACAAGCTTCTTTTTAAACTAAAACTTTTTAATTTTCCTTAAAAAAAAAAAAAAAAAAGATATGTGCTTTTCATTCAGCATTCTATAAGCTTCTACCTCTTTTGTATCTTAATAAAGAAAGCAAAGCTGAGCTGAAGTTTTTAATATATTAAATCAGAAACCTAGACTGGAATGAAAGATAAGAATCCAATAACACCAAAAAGACACACAGAATAGAATCAGTTATAAAAGATTTATGCACCAGGATTAGGAGGTTAAAAAGGCAAAAACTTTAATGTTCACTCATGCAAGAATGTCAAGTCAGTGGTCTAAATAAGGAATATGACAGTAATAAGATTTTAAAAGTGGGTATTTTCAGGTAGTGCTATCTGCTGTAATAAATAGAGGTCATAAAACTTTGATCTAAGTATATTCCTTGGACACTCGTGGCTAAGGTGGCCCCTATCTGGACTTTGAAAATGTGTTTTATAACCTCTTTTAATAAGCAGCTATTAACACAAGGCATATTTATATGCCTTGCTAAGGCTTCCTAGGCTTGCTTTTCCTTATCTGTATCTCTGCAGTCCTCGTGCGATGGCAGACGGTGCCAGTTTTCTGAAGGATTTGCTGCAGGGATAAACCTCATTTACTTTCCACCTAGGGTGAAAAGCATGCAATTGCCTGAAAGTTCCACGAGGGAGGAATTTCTGAGTGCTGATGAAGCACACCTGTCCCTGAGTTGCTTGGGATGGAACTTTTCATTCAGGATAGCACTTGGGATACGTCAGGAAAGCAGTTATTTAACTTGCCAGAAAATGAAGTCTTCTCCCCGCTAGCATACATTTACATTTATTTTGAACACCGAAGTGCTGAACAACATCCTGCCTAGGTCTAGGTAGGTCAGAAATAGTACTGAGGATCCTGCCCTTCCAACTACATCTAGCTGCTGAATCAGAAGGTTGCAGATGAGACTAAAAACTGCACTAGAGTAAGCAGGGCATGACAGCTACGTTAGACCACTGCTTAAAATCCCTTGTTAATGTTTCTAAAAATGTCAGGTCAGGCTATAAATCTGAAGAGAACAACTCTATCATTTTCTCTCCAGCCTCTCAGAGAAGTGTCTGGGGCTTGGTGGTTTCTTCAGAGAAGGTGGGATGAAGCAGCCGCAGGTTAGGAGCTGCAGAAATGCACCCGCAGCGGCATCGGGCGCGGCTCAGCCCTGCCCGGTGGCACCGGCTGTGACAGCGACGGGAAAGGGACCAGGGCGACGGGCAAGCACTTGAGGGAGGGCAGTGGCCACATCCCAGCCCTTCTGGCCGGTCGGACGGATGAGCCCGGCGCCGCCTTTGCGTGGGGCCGCAGTGACATCTCACGGCTGCGAGCCCGCACTGCACCGGCCCGGGCCACCGGGGCCGCCTCCGCCCCTCCCGCTCCTTCTCAGACTTACTCACACGAAGGTAATTTGTTTTGTAAGAGCCCCCCCTTCAGAGAGCGGTGACACGGTGCTTGTCACCCCGGCAGCGGTGCAGCATCCCACCTGCATCCCACCTGCATCCCGCCGCATCCCACCCGCAGCATCCCCGGCGGCGCTCCGGGTACCAGGCATGACCCACACCGTGCCCTCCACCCTGCATTTCTCCAGCTCCGTCAGCTGTTTATTGCTCTAACTGCACAGGAGCAGCGTTTCTCCTCGCTAGCAGCTGGAAGGAGGCAGGGGGGCTGTACCACAGGGCTCTAACTAAAACGCTCCTCACTGGCATGTACGGAGAGTTAAGAGAAAGAGAGATAAAAATAGTGATTTCTGTTTGAAAAATGTTCAAAGCTCAAGGTTTTTTACAAAAGCCCGAGAAAGTCTGCCGAGAGTACAAGCTAGTTAGTCATTAAATTGGTAGTTTACTTCTTTCTGAGAGAGAGAGGAGAGAGGGGGGAGCAGCCGGGGAACACGTAGGAGTTGAAAGAGCACTCGTGTTGTTCACCATGCAGCCAGGAGCAGAAAATAGAGAGGCAATTAGAAGGTCAGAACCAATAATAATGCACTGGCAACCTGCAGAAGCTGTAGAGCCTGTGTTTGTTCTCCTGGTATTTTTACTGCAAACCATCATTAAAGCTGTGTGACACCACCAGTTCTCACACCACAATTACTTGCATGCAATTTCGATGTCTTCAGTGGGAAGACAGATTATATCTTTGTTAATTTGGTCCACAGCAAATTGTCACAATTTCCTTAAGAAAACACTGCTTTTTCATGAGGAAATTGAGTGCCAACTGAGGGGTTTTTTTCAAGAATTTAGCCCAGACAAGCAGACAGAATCATGCTTTTATTATTTACTTCCACAGTATAATCAGCTTTTCATTGAAGATGACAGCTTTCAGCCAAGAACATCCAATATGGTTTTTTTTCTCAGGGAAACAAACAAGGAAGCAAAAAATGTTGAGCCTTTCGGGGGCTGAAAAAAGCTGTTGGTTTTTGCTCTTCCCCCTGTGAATATGCAAAAATGTACTCACATATATGCACTGCAAGCATTCATGCAGGGAGCTGTGGCCTCACTGAGAGCAAAACCCTGTGCACTGTTACAAAGCAGGTCTAAAGCAATGATCAGAAAATGATGACTTGAAATGGAAACACAGGATGGATGGAAGCAGAATAGCTGTTGGTTTTATGCCTTATTATGCAGGTGCTGTGATCCTCTGAGCCCTCCTTCTCAGGCTTGAAATGAAGGCGGCACGTGGGGAAGGAGCTGTGCTGTATTATTTAAGCCTTTCCCCTGTTTGGGGTGTCTGCAGCAGCATCAGGCAGCCCCAGCAGAGCTGCGTGCTCCGGGCTCCACAGAGGTGAGGGGGTTTGGGCACAGGCAGGGGCTGTGTGTGGCAGCCAGGGCATGTGAACCCTTGCCCTGTAAAGCTTCAAAAGCAGCAGAGTGCCTCTGGTTTGGGGCTTTCAGGGTGGCCAGCACAAGGCACCTTTTCCTGCAAAACAGGCAAGCTTGTAATTCCTGTGTATTGTGTTGAGGAAGTCTGTGCTTTGCTTAGGTTTGGAGCTGAGGCTTGTGGCTCAGGATCATGGTTAAACACATAGCTGTGATGGATTGTTCAAGGACAGGTTCCTAAACCAGCCCTTCCTCACAAATATTGCCCTGCAACAAAATGTGTCTCTTTCCAAGAGCTGATATGGAATAGCCTTTGCTTTCCCTTCCTTTCTGTGGCCTCAGGGTTTTCCCATGTGCTAATTATAAATGACTTTTCTTGCTGCACCTGGGAAGTGAGTGCTCCTTTCACAAAGCTTATGCCTCACAGCTCTCCTCCACCTGCCCAAAAATCAGAATCCTCTGTTTCTCATGCTTCAGTCTTCCATAGGGCACCCAAATTTTAAGCCCCACTGGATTGAGCCCCAAGTTGGAAATCTGTGGCCTTTGTCTGAGGCCATGGGAAGTGTTGGTGTCAGTGAGAATCAGCTGCTGAGAGCCTCTGGCTCATGTCTCCTGCCTCTCTCCAGATCCTTTGTGTTCTTTTTTATCAAACCAGACAGGAAGGATCGATCTTGCATGTACACTTTAAAGGGAAGATGGAAAAATATTAATGTTTCTTTGTCTTCATGTTTGAAAGTAGAACCTTTTAAAGAAATGAGTACTCACCAAGAAGAGGAGAAATGTTTTTTTTAACTGCATAGCAACAAGCTATATCTGCAATTATTTATATCAAGTCTGAAATTCCCTCAGTGCTTCATTTATTCAAAGCTGTATTTTTACTCGGTTTTGTTTTCACAGATGGCTAAGCTAAGATGCTGTCTTGGGCTTAAATATCTACACAAACTTTTGGCAGTCCCCACCAACAAACAAAGATAGATGAAAAAAAAAGCAAAGCAGAAAAATTGCAGTTCAACTTGCAAAGCCCTCCATAGAGCACAGCAATATTTTTAACTAATTTAAAACTGTGATTATCTACTGAGGAATTTCATGTAATTGTGTCATTGCAATATGGTATTACAACAGCCTCCATGGGAACCACTGGTTGTCAAATGAATATTATGAGTGGAATTTTTTTATTTCCTTTTTATAATTCCTTCACAAAAGGCACAGGTTTCTGATTTGATTCCAGTACTACTTCTATGTTTTACTCAAGGAAAGTTTATTACTATTCAAGTAAAAGCAAGTTGAGTGCTTGCAACCAAAATTTAAATGCTCAACCAACAGTGTGATTCAATTCCAATGTTTTCTCTCGTCCTCTTTCAGGGTGAAAAGTTGTGGTTTGCTTTTGTTGTTGGTTCTGTTTCATCTTTTGCCTAGATCCAAAAAGCAGTGTTGATGGGGATGTGCTGCCCTCACATGGGAGTGCTGAGTGTGGGCACATATTCCATTTCCATGCTCACCAGGAAATCACTGCTGTCATACCCAGCCCTAATTAGAGCCCATTCATTTCTTGCTATATTTGCTATTTACTGTGTTCACTTTAAAAGTAACTGCATCTGCCAGGTATTTCCAAAGGGTGGTTTTTGTTTCGTTGTCCTTTTGCATTTGAGGACCATAATTTAGCCAACCTTCTTCCCTCCAGAACAAGAATCACCCTCTTAGGTGAACAGCCCTGCGTTGTTTCAGCAGCAATGTTTTCTCCTCGTGCTTTTTTCACCCTGTGTGGGTTATTTGGATGTTGGGCACTGCTTCAGCTGCCTACAGACACCCTTTTTCTCAGGCAAACCCAGCTGGCTACCAGTGGGCAGGGTTGTTTAAGAGCAATGACTAAACAGGACAGGTTTGCCCCACCCCAGAGATTTCAGAGCAGAAGTACAGGGTCATGGTCATTTACTGTCTCTGTAGGGCATTTTGATACTGAGGAGGTTTTCATCAGATGAAGTGCTCCTTCCTCACCTGCTCCTATCACCAACCTTCATTTTTAATGCACATATATTTGAGCCCTGGAACATTGGCATGAACAAGCAGAGTCTCCTGATGTACCAAGTGTGAGTGTGACAGACACTTCCTGTGATGTGTGGGTCACTTTGGCTACCTAAAGGTACTGAGAAACCTGCTTTAGGTACTGAGAAATCTGCTTTTCCCCTCTCTGTCTCAGTTTCCTGAGCTGTAATATTGGACTGGTGCTCCTTAAAAATTTGCCAAAGGTGTGAAGATGACTTCTGTGAACGAAGCAGTAGAAAATTACCAACTCAAAACCATGTTCACCATTTAAAATAAAACACTGGGGATGCTTTACCTTCCATGAAGGTCTCACAAATGAGTTTCCATCCTGCCTAGCACAACCTCTGTGCCAGTGCTGTAGCACTCATCAGTCAGCACAAGAGTGGCTGCCACAATCAGAAACAATTACTCACTCTATTGCAGCTCCAAACACAGAGAATAATGAATACTTTTCACCAGCTTCTGCCACTTTATGTTTTCATATCAACCAGTCAATCAGACTGTATAAAACAGCATGTCTGTTCATTAGGAAGAGAAAAAGTTGATTGGTACCAGAAGATGACTGCAGAGTGATTTAATTGTAGCCTTTTGGCACATCTGTGTTAGATATATTAGGCACTTAGACACTCCGCACTGACAGCAACAATGGGAGTTATATTGGAATAATATGATTTTTAAAGCTGAACTTGCACACACACACACACAAAAACCAATCCCAAACCAACCTTTTTGATCTCTGTGATTAAGCATTTCAGGTAATTTCACATCATCAGTTAGTCTTTCTTCTAAATCACGCTGAAAGTTGTTGACTCCCCTCTGCAGCACAAGCCAGCTGATCTATAAATAAGGAAGACGTTCTTACAAAGAGAGTGTTCCTATTGATTGGTGAGATGTATTGTCACCATTTCATTACACTTGATCATTATATGCTCCTCTCCTGCCAGAATTTTTTATTCATTGCCAAGTTAGAGACTTGCAAAATTTGCAAAGACATCCCTGCCCAGTCCATGGCTGGAGGAATGTTGTCTCCTGCCAGAAGCAAGGTACACCTGAGGGGAATTACTGGCAGTGAGCCCTCATTTTATTGTTAGAGTCTGTCATCTGAGAGACACCCTGGAATTTCTTAACTCTTTCTCAGAGTATTTTCACCATTCCTGTCTACTGGAAAGTGTGAAAGGATAGCCCAGAGAGGAAAATTTTCTGGAAAGATAAGTCATGGACTGCCATTTCTTAAGGAATTATAGTCAACAGTCGCATATTCAAACAGAAAAGAAAGAGAACCGCTGCTGAGGAAGAATGATTCATGATCTTCTTAATGGCATTTTAGCTATTTAAATCCCAGAGACAGCCCACCTGGGAAGCAGCTGCAGAGTGGCAGCTCTGCAAAGGGCAGAAGCTCAGGAGTGTGCTCTGGAGGTGCCTCAGCACTGGGCAGTGCAGCTCTGGTGCCCTGCAGCTCAGCCTTCAGCCAGCACTGCTTCTTGCCAGCATGGCCCCTAAATCTGGCTGCTTCCACACTGACTGAAGGCTTCTGAATCCATAGGGTCTCTGCTGAAACCCAGCACTCCTGACAGATGGGGGCATCTCAGTTGTCATTTTAAGAAGAAATCCCCCATTTCTCTAATGCTAAAAATCAAACAAAGATAATACAGCACTTCCTGTATTTTAAAAATATAAATTTATAATGCAGTTTCGGGATTATTGAAACTTCCTGATGACTGTCCACTTTTTCCCTTATTAGCAAAGTTGAAAGCCAGACCAAATTGGGGTGCTGGAAACACTCAGCAAGACACATGAGATTTGTCCAGCCCTCTCTCCCTAAGAACCAGGGGCAGCCCTGGTCCCAGGGCAGAGGGCAGCTCCTTCCACACACCTGCCCAGGTGCTGCATGGAGAACCCAGCCCCATCCCTGCTGTGGGTCAGATGCCCACATACTGCAGCATTTTTGTCTGTGAGCGGAGGGCTTGGGGAGCATAAACCCTGGGGGACTGTGAAGTGCTACAACCCTTAGAGCAAGAGCACAGGTACAATTTTACCAAGGCTACCCTGGGAAGCCAGCTGGCTTCCTGCCATCCCCAAAGCAGGCCACAGTGTCTGGCTGTCTGTGAGCGTTGAGCCATCTGTGTTAAGGAGCCAGGAAGCTTTCAAATCCTGTCCTAACAATCCCAAAAGTCTCATTATGGGAACAGCATCGCCGAGTCTCTTTTATTGTTTCCGTTTCAAATGTATTCTGCACTAAAACATTTTTGTGGGGCTGGAAATTCTTTTCAGAACCTGCTAATTATTTTTACAATCCACAGTCTGCTCTTACGTTCCTAATTGTGACTATTAATCCTCACTCATCTCCATGTCCTAGATGTGTGCAAGGCAATAAGGCATATTATGCTCAGCAGCACCCTGCCTCTTGACTCATTTGTCAAAAGGATTATTGTACACTCGGTGCTGAATGTGAGGAATTAGCTGCATAAACCTGGTCATTAAAAAGACTGTCTGTGTATTACCTGTGCTGGGCATTGGGATGGAGACAGTAATTCCCTTCTCAGATATGCAAAGGTAGATCGCTAGTTTCAGTTAGATTCATACATGCTGCAAACAATTTGGAAGTGATTTGAATGCAATTTCTCCTTTGTGTCAAGTCAAATGGTGTTATAATCATAATTAATAAGGACTGGACTGGACTTCAGTCTCTTGACTTGTATTTGATTTCCCAAGGAAATTTTTTAATCCACTTTAAAACATGGTAAGTACAGAACATGCTCTGTTGTTTCCAAAATGTGATCAGGTGGCTACCTGCAAACATTAACACCAAAGGTCTGACAGATAGATATAATTGCCACTTGCCAACACAGCCTAGAGCAGGCAGCAGCCCTGCTGCTGTGTTCAAAGGCAGGGAAGAGAAGTCAGGCCAGAGCAGTATCTGTTTTCCTTCAGCTGTGCAGGAATGATGTGCTTTCCAGCTCACCCTTCTAAAAAAGAAGTTCCTTTTTTTTTGTCTAATGAATGTTGTATATCCAGGCATCTTTGGACAGCTTTCAGTGAGTGCTGTTTGATGGTGAAATCCATTATTCTCTGCCTTATCCGAATGGCAGCTGGCACTGCCCCTACCCTTACTGCCAGAGACAGCAGCCAAATATTTTCTGCTAGCAAAGTATGGAGTCTACTTGAGCATTCTAAAATTTGGCCCATTATTTTCATGGACAGCCTTCAAGCTGCACAAAGGTCTGTTCACTTCTTGGCTTATGGTTATTCATATTCATCAAAAGCACTCTACAAGGCGACCACTGGGAGAAAAATGACAGAGAGACACTTTACTGGTTATGTCCTGTTAGTCCCAGCTGTGTCATGGCCAGACAAAGCCAGGGCCTGTGTGCCTCATCCCTGATGTGTGGTTGGGGTTCAGAGATTTATCTTCTCCAGTCCCACCACAGCCTCTGCTCTGGGCTCTTGCACAAATCCAACATCTCCTCCCAGAGCTGGCATTTATCCCTGAGGCTCAGTGAGACCAGCAGATCACACCTCTCACCCATCCCTTCACCAGCAGCCTGCTTTCCCCAGGGTTTTCCCTTGTACAGTGTGCCCTTCATTTCTCCTGCCAAGTCCCAGCCTCCTCTGGCAGGCAGGGAGGATTCACCCCCTGTGCCCTGTGCATGCAGCCTGCTGCTAGCCCCATGGTCAGGGCAAACTCAGTCCTTGTTTCAGATCTTCAGGGGATGCTTCGGGGGTCAGTCTGTCCAACTCACTCCTTTCCAGTGGTCCTTTCTGGCTGTGTGGGCTCAGGGAACAGTCCCACCAGGTAAGGGATCCTGTGGGAGGATGTACAGAGGCACATGCATCAGTTCTCTTGAAATATTTGTAGCACTTGAAGTGATTTGTGTTGGTGTGGTACATCATGGTTCAACTCAGTTGCACCATTGCAAAATCTCTTCCCAGACTTTGTAGCTGCTTTAACTTTGGAAGCACAAAATCCTTCCCTTCTCCTTTATCTGGGACCAGCTTTCATAGATGATTACACTTCTCCTGCTAGAGCCTGAAGATCCATCAGTCTGAAGATCAGTATGTGTCCAGGTAATCTGGGGAACATGTTCTAAAGGGAAATGCTTAATTGGAAGAAGATTTCTGCAGGAGAGCAGAACACAGGCATTTCCTGCAGTAAGTCAGCTCTAGCAAGCGGAGCATGTGTTTTCCCCATCACCTGCTGACAGGCAGGAGGCCCTCAGACAGAGGCTGGCATTGTTCTGGCCGACAGGGATGACTCAGCTGGAATCTGGAATCCAGGCTGGCTTTGCAGAACTGCTTCTCTGCTCTACATCTGCTTTCCTGTCTCACCCAAGCCTTTTAGCTGCTTGCTTTCTATTTCAAAAGGTGGTGTTTATTCTGATTCTTTGTTCACATTCACTCCATTAAGCTTCCGCTTTCAATCATGAGCTGCTGAAGCACTTGGCTGTGCTGCCAAGCAAGCCTCTGCATCTGCCTCCTGCTGGAACAGGCTGTGCCCTTATTTATCACTTTGCTGATGCTGGACTGATAAAACTTGTCTTCTCTGGAGCCTGGTGCAGGGGAGGGGCCTGTAAAACAAAATGAAATTTTCAGTGTGTGAAGATAGTGCTGTTCCAGGAAAGAGGAATTGAGTGGCTTTTGCCTAGTGTGGTGTGTGGCCTTAGCCTGGGGCCAGCACACAAGGGCTTCTGGGGAAAAGCTGCTGAAGTGTGTCAGAAACAGTGCTTTCTGCTCCTTCACATTCATTTATTTTTCATTCCAAAGTTTTCAGCAAGCGTGCCAAGAACGCTGGAGCAGAAGAGCACTTATCTGTGTGGGAAATGGGAAATGCATTTCTGGAGTGAGGGGAAAGAAAAGTGCCTTCTGCAAGAAATTGTAACAAGTTAAATATGAAACACACAAAACCCAGTAGAAATTAGATTAAAAAAAAATTAAAAAAGGAAAGTGCTTAACACAGGTGAGCCAGATACAGACTCACTTGGGAATTGGCTCCCCAGATGATGCTTCTTTAGAAAACTGGCAAAGGCCAAAAAAGAAATACCTGCACCTGTGGGCAAGCCACTGCTGCTGGTTTGCAAGGAGAAGGGAAACCAGGTGCAAAAGATGAGTATGTGAACGATGAGGGCTATAAAGGAGAGTCCCACAGGCCAGAAAGGGCTGATAGGATGGAAGATGGAGACTTTTTGCTGGATTGGCTCTTCCTGACTGAAGGTCTCTGCCTTTTCCTGTGAGTTTTGTCTTTACAGCTTAGTAGTAGCCTAAAGCATAAGTGTCTAGAAGATTGGCTTTTCTCTGTCCGTTTTTTCCTGGGTTTGGATGTTCTTCTCATGTTCATGAACCAATTAAATTGCTGTGTTAATCTTTCCTCCTTTAGAAAAGAATTAAACCCCCACAAAACTCTTTTAAGTGTTGTTTATCAAGGGTAGTAGTGCTTTCTATCTTCATTTAAGACTTTCTGGGTTAAAGGTTTTAGGCGTTCTCTGAATCCAAAGAGCAAAAGAGCTTCTAATGTGGGAAGGTATAAGGTTTCAATTTTCTTGGAATACTTAAAGTAGATGGATGTCCTAGAAAAGTATTATGTAGATTGTCTCAATTGTCCCAATACAGCTGCATGGGCTACTAGAAGAGGAATCCTATGGAATCATAATTGAAGAAAAATCCTTTTTCCAGTGATAGTTTTGAAGATTTTTGGTCTCTGCTCAATATGTAAAAGATCAAGTGGTACATCTGTTCAGAAGGTGAAACAAAAAGCTGCAGACAGAGGCCATGATATAACTGATTTTCTCATTATTATTTTTGTGTCACACCTAAATCAGAACAGGAGCAGCATTGCAGCTTGTTTTTTCCTGTTGCCAGTTTTACTGTTTGTACTGAGGCAGGTGGGTGCTCAGGAAGCTGTCATATTAAATTTTTATATGGCCTCTAGGAGAGCGAGGCATTTGTTCCCTCTCTTGTCAGGGAGGAAGAAATGTTGTAAATTTGCAACTGATTAAACTGATCGGATTAAATATTAAGCATGAACGATGTGAGTTTTTCAAACCCTTCTTGATTGGCCAGTGGTTATCTCAGGTTCTTCACTGTAGGCTAAGTATTAAAGAGGAATAAAAACTATTTTATTTTCTGAAACAAAGTGGAGATTTCCTCATCCTGGTCTTGGCTAGACACAGACTGGCAGACAGGTCACATCTCCCTATTTATGTGACAGAAATAAGTTACAGGGGGAAGTTTTGGAGTCATTGTGAAAATCAGAAGAAACCTCAGCATGTTACTTCCTGAAACTGCACTTGTTTTTCCCCTTTTTTGGGGTGAGAGAAAGGCTTTAATAATATCAATGTGTTCAAGAAACTGCATACTTACATATTTTTCAAATGTAACACAGTAACGTCTCTTTTGGGAGAGAGGATTATGCTTCTCAAAGTTGACATTTTTCTCTTTATTTTTAATTTTTATGTAGATTATGTCTCAATTGTATTTTGAAATATTCCATACCAAAATCTTTTTTCAAAGCTCCTTCCCTTTTTCTGTCTTCTGCTGCAGAAGTGTAAAAATAAATCAAAAGCCAGGATTTGTGGTACTTAGACTGTAATGAGTTTCACTCCTTTCCTCTGTCTCTGACTTGCTGTGAAAGTGTTGCTGAGGGATCTAAGTTGTAGGACACTTTCTGTAAGATAAGAGCAAGAGAAGAATTGAAATCATGAGATAAGAGCTGGATGTTTTGCCAAGTGCATTTTCCCTGTGGGATGGGATAAGTTAGCAAATGAGGACCTTTGGGATGGCCACGCAGAGTTCAGAAAAGCAACATTGCATCCCAGTGTGCCATGCCTGCACTGTGGATGGGATTTGTGTGGAGTCTCAAATTATTCTACTGGGTATATTTCTTTAGTCTCTCAAAAGTAATATGACATTTGTAAAATATCTTTCTGTGTCTCTTAAAAGCTATTGTGGATGTCTTGAGAAATTTGTGTTTAAATGCAATAAGTTTCTGAGTGTATATGGGTAGCTTAAGATGAAGTAAATGGGAAGCAGTTTAATTTGCAATTTCAATTCATGCTGTGGAAAAGCTGGATGTTTATTCCAGCTGATCTGAAAGTGAGGAGCAGCAGTGAAGCCAACAGAACAAAAAAAATATTTTCCATTCTTTGATGCTTGTTGCCACACAGGTTTGAATATCCATCTTGGAATGATATTTCATACTTTGAAATATGACAAAGTCCAGAGCCATTGGTTCTGATTTTTTAGTGAAAAGCTAAAAAATTGACGTTTGGTAGGTGGTGGGTCTTTGTTAGCCAAAATAATTCAAGCCAAAAATCACTGCTTAGCTGAAGTATCCTTGGAAAAGCTAGCAATGCTTTCAGCAACAGTGCTGGGAAAGTGGGTTTGACAACTCCTTTACAATTAGTAAGAAACCAAAAAGATTACAAGAGAAGTCCCTGAGCTTTTTGAAACAGCTATGGGAGGCTTATATGTAATTTTGCCATATAGTTTCTTCTGCCTTTCCAAAAAGAGAAAAAAACATAGACTCATTTCCAGAACAAGGTACCACTGCAAGGATTTTAAGTGCCTGGTCTAAAAATGTAGAACATGCAACTTACAGCTTGATAAATCAGCAGTCTCACAGGCACATCTAAACTCCATTATACTGAAATGGAGTTGGGAATGAAAGTGAATCATAGTAGCACCTTTGAGTCAGAAAAATATAAATTACTCTTGCAGGATTAACTTTTTTTAATAAAGTAAATTAAGTTAACAATAGTTCATTCTCTTCTCTTAATGCTGTTAAGCTTCTTAAAATGTCTTTCTTCTGAAGAAACCAAATGTTTAGTTTTATTAAAGGGGACTTCAATTTCTGTATTCTATCAGCAGGAATATTAGTTTTTGTAATGTTTTCCAATTGTTTCATTATGTATTTATACAAGTCACATATTTTAATTTCTGAACATCCTTTATCTGTTGCTGCATGGGAGAGTTTATCTGAAGCTGGGAGGATACAAAGATTTAGCTTTTTGTAATGAAGAAAAATATGTGTAATTCTTTTCAAAGAAGAAAAAGAAAAGAAATTAAAGAAAATTAGGAGGTAATTTTTTTCAGTGAATCAGTTTGTGGAAGTAATGTTTTCTGCATTCCCCCTTTGTCCTGCAAATAGAGCACTTCTGGGATTTGGTGCAAAGTGAGTCTGTAGTGCTGTGATTATGCGCACCTAAGGGGTTTTGCCTGACACCAGGTTGCTGTTCTTAATCCAGTGGGTCTGAGACACCAAATTTCCTGACTCCCTTCAGTCTGAGTCAAACAAATTGGTGAAATAATCCTAATTAGATGATCTGAAGGGTGTCAGCACAAGTGGCAGGGGCTGTCAGTGCTCAGGTCTGGAGAGGTGGGTGCTGCTGTAGGGAAACAGGGGAGACAGGCACACAATGATCCATCACCCCACAGGGCAGCCATAAGTACACAAACATCCTGAATATTTTTTTCCCTGGCTCTTTATTCCTTTCTACACTGAACCTGCCCTGCTTCTTCACCACTTTGCAAGCAAAAAGTGCTGCAGCTGATATTTCAGTGCTACTATATCCAAAGTACCAGACAGGGTACCTTTTTCTGCTGTACGATGCTTGTTTATGACTATTCAGTCTTGCATTCTTCCAAGCATTCAGCAGGGAAAGAGCTGCTCTGAATGCCAGAAAGCTCATGTATCCAGCAGATGAGAAGGAAATGTACTGGCTGGCTATGATATATTGACCTGCATTAAGGAAATCAGCAATGTCATAGGCAGAGCTTTCATCTCCAGTGTGCAGTCATGTGCCATCAGATCAGGGGCCCAGGAGAAGATGTTCTGCCATTAACCCAAAGTGCTTGAAGGTGCAGAGGTAAGCAGCTGTGCTCTCAGTTGGTTGTGGTGCAAAATCAAAGCAGAGCATTGGTTTAGGAAGTTTAGGAAGGACATTGACATATCTGAGCATGTCCAGAGGAGGACACCAAGGCTGGTGAAGGGCTTGGAACACAAGCCCTGTGAGGAGCAACTGAGGGAGCTCAGATTGTTTAGCCTGGAGAAAAGGGGGCTCAGAGGTGACCTTATCACTGTCTACAACTCCCTGGAAGGTGGTTGTAGCCAGGTGTGGTCGGTCTCTTTCTCCAGGCAGCACTGACAGAACCATAGGACACACTCTCAAGCTGTGCCAAGGGAAATATAGGTTGGACATTAGGAAAATATTTTTTACAGAAAGGGTGATAAAGTACTGGAATGGTCTACCTGGGGGGAGGTGGTGGAGTCACCATCCCTGGATGTGTTAATAAAAGCCTGGCTGTGGCACTCAGTGCATGGTTTAGTTGAGGTGTTGGGAATGGGTTGGACTTTATGATCTTGAAGGTCTCTTCCAACCTGGTCATTCTGTGAATGCTGGTTTGAAATGTGCCAGAACATTTGATGGCTGTGGGTTCTCAGCCACCCACAGGTGTGCTTTGAGCAGTCCTGCACTGGCACTTCTACCTTGTATTGTGTTCACAGTGATGCTTCCTCTTAGGGGATTTACATCCCATTTCAAACCTGCCTTGGCACGGATCTGTGACTGACGTTCCCGGAAGTGTAAGGAGCTTCCCAGCTCCCATCAGCCCTTTCCATGCCATGGCTGTTCCCCAGAAACACTGTCACTATTGGAAGTTCTCAGTGCAGTTCAGGTTTCAATAACATCCCTTGCTAGGCTGTGCTTGCCTTCACCAAAGTTTTGTCTTCTGTGTTGGAGAACTTAATTATGTTATATAGAAACAACAAAGATTGTATTTCATAGAGCAGAGGCAGAAAACTCCTACCAAAAAAATCAGGCATTTAAAATCACATTAGAAAGACTCCACCAGTCTTTGCTTAGTATTGCTGCTGTCAATGTGTCTATCACTGAACCACACACAAAATGGGCATCCTTCATCTTTTATGGCTTTCAGTCATGTCATTAGCATTTTAATGATTTGCCATGTTCTCTGTTCAATCTTAATTTGGTCATTAATGTGCTGTTGGAAGTAAAGCTTTGGAATAAACCCTTTCCCATCTTTTAGTTTTTTACTGTGCTTGCATTCAGCAGAGAGCTGGGAGCAGGAGGCAGTCCTGTGCTTCTCTTGCTGCCACTCAGATACCCACAGCTGCCCTTGACATGAGAAACTTGCTCGTGCTCTGACTTAAAGACGGGATGTCAGTGTGTTCAGAGGGACAGACACCCAGGGACAAGGACATTTGCTCCCCTGGCACAGGCAGTGACCACTTTCCTTGCTGTGCAGTTTAGCAGGCACACATCTGAGCAGGAAGGGCAGAGAGGAGAGACCCTGCTGCACACCAGCTGCTGGGATGCTTTGGGATGCAGCACAGAACCCAGAGCTGCTTTATGCTCTGCCTTTTAAATCCAAACTTCCCAAAGGTACAGGGATCATTTCACTTGGAAAAAGAATGGAGTGTTCCTGTAAAAGCAGTGATGCATGTGGCTGCCCCAGTAACTCCTCAGGGTGGCTGTAGGAGCAAGATTTCTGCTTGGCCAGCTGGGATCATCTCTGCTCCTTCAAGCTGTGATACAGAACACACACCTGTCACCTGGCAAGGGACAGAGAACCACCAGCCTTATTGACTGTGGGAAAACCACAGAGGCTCAGTCTCCATGAATAGTGTGGGACCTTTCTGCAGCTACTGCAACAAACATCATCAACTGCTGCCTCACTTGCACAGCATATGGGCTGTCTTTTGATAAAATAAGAAGTGGTTTCCAGCTGATGGTGAAATTCCAGAAACCAGGAAGGGCACAAGTTCCCCAAAATGCAGTAGAGATGGAAGGACTGAGAGGATGAGTCCTCTGGTCGGAACAAATACCCAAAAATTCCTACTACACTGAAACAATTGATGAAAGCAAGATGGCAGGTGAAAGCCCTAAAACTAATTTGCAAACAGGTGAAAATGTGTGACTGATGTCTGACACTGACACTCAGGAGAGCTGGAAGAAGGATGTCTTGGAAATGATTTCAAGTTGTATGAAGGAGGTCATAGAAGAGGTGCAGGTGATTGGAGAGGTGTGCAAAGATAATATACAGAAATCACAGTGATTGCTTTTATGTGTCAGCCAATGCATGCCTCTCTTTTTTTTTTAATTAAAGTAGATCAAAAGCTAATCTATGGAAAATTATCTGCATTGAAAAAGTGAACAAGGGAAACAATATCTTCATGAATCTGAGAGAAATGGGGGAAGCCCATTTGCTTGTCTCTATGACATTGTTAAGCCTTTTTCTATTACATTTCTTTGTGTAATAGCTGTTCTTTTTGAACACAATGGTGTTTTTCATCTAATCAGATGATGATTCAAAGCATTTTTGCATCCTACCTATAATATGCACCACAGTTCTTTCAGCACAGGGTTCACATTTAAGATTAGACTGCTGTGATTTTCATTGCTGCTCTGGTTGAAGGTCATTTACTTCGGCAAATGGAGAGGGCAGTTGCCAAAAGATAATCTCCTTTCATTTTACCTGGCAGTTGCCTGTCAAGTTCAAATGATGGCATTCAAAAACCACTATTACAGCCTGTCTATAGTCTAGCTTAAAAAAAAAAAAAAAAAGATTTGTAGCTGAGATGCAATGCAGTGGTTTCTCAGTGAATTTGAATTTCAGATTCTCCAGAATTTTGCTTGGCTAATGTGGTCTTGCAGGGCAGGTCTGACTGAGTGCTTGCTTCAAATGCAGTGTCCAATTTGTCACCCCATGTTACGATTATGCAATTTATTATTTGCTGGGTCACATTATGTCATGGCAATTATTCTTTCTTTTGCTTTTTCTCCCTCAAACCCACAAATTCTTGGTATTATTTCAGAATGAAGCTATTTTTTCCAAGTTCATCACACTATGAGTAGTGGAATTGTGATTAAAAATCTCAAATCATCAGCTCGTCAAGTTAGCCATTGTATAAATTCACCAGAGCTTTGATCCTCTAGTTCAGAGAAGAATGACAATGTGTCAGGTCGTCCTAATTGTTTTCACACATTATTTTCAAATCCATTTGAGCATTATGTTTCTCTTTAAGCAAGATGGAGAAATCAAGCTCATTGTTAGTGGCTACAAACTGCAGCTGAAAATGCTACAAGTGAAAATTTGTTTAAAGGTCAGATCACTTTGTGAAAGGCAGAATACCTAGGTAGTTCCATGCTCAGTGCCTCAACCTGTTTTCTTCTGTGCAACAGCATCCAGATGTAACAGGCAATGCTGTTACATTTCAGAGTCTGTGTATGGCATGTGTGTTTGTTTTACAAGAACACCACTGCTAGGGGAATGAAAATGTGACCTCCCCTTCAAAACAAGCTGTCTCTAAAAGAATTCTGCAGTATAGAGTGACATCGATATCACATGCGCGGAGTGAAGCCCAACGGGATTGAACGCTCCCACTTTGCCATCAGGCTTTCCCAAATGTCTTCTGCTATCCCTGCTCAGCATATTTTAAGAAAAGCCTGGGAGCATTAAACCGAGCTTAGTGAGAAAGGGCCAACATATGGCCCTCTCGGCATGGTGCCTGCTGAGAGAGCGACATAAAAGCTGCACGAAGGAGAGGCAGCATTCCCTGATTGCCCTGTGTGGATGTGGGGACCACAGCAGGTGACTTCATTGGGAGGGACCAAAGAAGTCTGGAGGGCAGGAAATGCTGGAGATGCTGAGCCTCCCTTTAGGAAGCTGAATAGCAAGTTCAAGAGTGGGTAGAAATTTCTGTTCGCTGATGAGCGTTTTGAGCTTAAGCAGAAGGTAACTGGGAGCTTGGCTCTGTGTTGTTTCATACTAATTTTAGCTGCAAAGGGAATGATGCTCTATCCCAAGGCTTTGCATTTCCCTAGATTGCAAGACTAAGAAGGACAGCTGGCTTTTGGCTTGCAAACAGAAAATTCCCTCCTGCTCCTTAGCGGTTAAAAGCCAGCAGCCAAAATCCATAGCTTAGGATTTTGACAGATTTTCTTGTTGCTTTCTAAAGAATCTTTCCTATTTCTTTTTACTCTGTGAAGGTTTAAAAATCAGAAGTGTGATATACCAGTGTGAATAACATATCCACATAGCCATGAAGAAGTGTTTAAATGTGGTCTTTAATGAAGAGCTGCTAAATTGCTTTTGCATGTGTGTACCTTGGGGGTTGGCATACCTTGTGTTCAGGGTCACTGCTTACAAAGTGAAACATTTTGTCTATTGAAGGATATTTGAAGGAAAACTGATTTACCTCCAAGAAGAGGGACATGAAAGACCATTTCACTTTACCAAATGTGTGCTTACCTTTCCAGGTGGTTCTGGGGACTCTAAGAAACACAACTCTTACCCTATTTTGCATGGTAACAAACATTTATAAACACCTTCTTGCTTTTTCCTGGAGAAGCTGAGTTTAGGCTTTTTTTCTGAATCTGAAAGAGAAGCTAAAATATCTACTGGCCTTCTGTCACCCTTTTTCTCTCATGTGTTTCAACTTTCAGAGAGTGCAAGGTGACTGTAGATGAATTGTTTTCCACAAGAGTATTTTCTAAAGCCTTTTTGTTCACCTGATTTAAGGAAAATAGGTGTAGTTCAAAAACGTGGCTTCTAGCCCCACATTTTCGCTTAGGGAATAAATAAAGCTGAAACCTTTGAGATGCATTAAAGTTTGGTTTCTTTTTTCCCTCTGCTGTGAGCCTCTAGTATGGCCTTGCTGGTGCTCCTTCCATGGGTCTAGTAATGATTGTTTTATGAATAAATACAGAATAAAATGACATTGATATACCTGGGTAGGAATAAAAGAAGCTGTCTGAATCTAAAATATTTATATTCATCAGGAAACTGTTTATGTAAGTTATTTACCAAATGTGGATAGTTAGAAACAGACTCTGGAGGTTTGGGGAAGAACAAAGAAAATTCTTGACAAGCTGTCGAAGTAAAATTTTGAAAACCACTATTTTAATTTAAGTCTAAAAGTAGAAATACAAAGACCCCTCTGAAATAGGATTTCAACTTTGATTTTTAGCCTGGCAAAAATCAAAGAAATTTTTGAAAAAAGAAATTCAAGATCCAGCTGATTTTATTAATAATTTCCCTCAATCTTGCAAAACAAAAACTGTCAATTGATACAAACAGAGCTTGACAAAGTCACAAAAAATGATTAGCTGACTTTGTTTAATTTGGTCCTGTTGCTCTTTAATTAACAATTCACTGCCAGTGTTGCACAGTTTTCTGGCAATCCACACAGGATTCCTCTTCATTGTCTTTGGCCAACATGCAAATTACATTATTTAAAACCCTAAAGACACTATGGGGCATTTTCTTGTTTGGTTTTATTTGAGTTGAACAGTTAACTGGAGTGAGCTGGAGCTGAGTACTGGAAGGGCTGGGAATCCCTGATGTCCCAAGCCTTGAGCAGATATATTTTAGAAGAGCATTTTCCAGTCAATGTTGTGTGTCCTCCAAGGGTGGTACTTGCTGTGTGGTGTCTCCCTCAGAGGAAGCAGGAGGTTCCTGGAGCTTTCCATGCCTTTCCCTCCTCTCTTTCTGTACTGTATGCTAGATACTTTATTTAAAGTAATATTTCCTGTGAGGTAAAATTTCAAAGCAGTCACCACCAGTCAATGAAATATTTTCTTTTTATCAATATCCCTTTTGGAACCAAAATTTACATCTGAAGAAAAAGTAATTTATCCTGGTTTTTGCATTCTGTATTTCTTCAGGGTCTGAAATGAAAGTCAATATATTATTTTTATTGCAGCTGAGACACAGTAACAGAAATCAAGGCCAGAAAAACAACCTGCAAAGTTGTGTGTATACCTCTAGCGGATGGCCTCCAGCAACTGGAGCCTTTAGAATTTTCCTTTTAATTAAATCTTTGTTTGGCTGGAGGAGAGATGCTTCCAGTCTGGTGCTCACAGTGGGGGCAATAGGAGCTTAGTGCCAGCGTGCTTAACTCATCCACTGGGAGCCCCTGGAATGGTCCCAAAAATGTTCAGTGGGGCTGAGTGTGCGACCAAGCAGAGGGGAATGTGCTGGAGGCGTGTGAGAGCCTCCATCCCTGCCCAGGTCTGGAAGGAGCAATCAGGGAAGGGGAGTCCTGCTCCAGTCCTGGGCGTTTCTCGCTCCAGGATGGGCTGGGAACAGCTGTGCTGCTGCTGGCACCCACAGAGGGGGCCTGGCAGTCTCACCTGGGCACTGCAGGGCTGGGCAAGGCTGGCTCTGGAGGCAGGAGAACTTTCCTTCACTGCTGCTTTTGGATCAGGGCAGTGCTTGTGAAGGAACCGTGGGATCGCTGCCTCCCGTCTCAGGCAGGGCTGCACCCCCAGGTGCCTTTGGGGGAATGCTGGCCTGGGAGGGCTCCTGAAGCCCTCCCACCCCTGAAGGGCATTCATCCACATCCAAGGTCTGGATAAGCCCAGCAGAAAGGCACAACCCAAACCTAAATGAGCTGTTTCCCTCCATGGACCCTTTGCTCCTGCACTACAGCATTTGCAAGGGTAGATAGGCCTGTATCTCTTAAGGACAGAAAAAATGGTCATTGCCAGCATATTGTTTGTTGCCTGGCAATTATCTGCATGGTTCTGTGATGAAAGGCTACATTTCCAGCATTGATTCCTTTTATGACCTTGCCAGAAAGCATTTATCCCACTTTAAATTCTGGCTATCAGCTGTACATTGTAATAGTCTTGTAGAACATTGTATTATTTTTTGTAAGCCATTGGTAAACAGACCTGAGTTCATTACTCTGTGTATCTAAGCAGGTGTTTTACCCTGTTTAAATGTCCATTGAAATTGCCTCTTTACATCTGAATGTTTACAAAGGTGTTGCTGGCAATTGTTGCAAATTCAAAGACACTTTTAGGAAAAAGTGCAATCAGCAAACAAAATTAGAACAACTTGACACCATAATAAATCAGAGCAACAAGAAAATTGTAAAAATCATTTGTAATGACATATTTTGTTGCTGTTCTTGTTTGTTAGATTAGATTTCTGTTAAAGGTAATTGAAGAAAAAATTGTTCTGGTTAGAGGGATAAAATACATTAAAATTAAATGAGCTTCTTGAATTCTGCTTAGGCTTTAAGATATCATATCAAGGAATGAAAACACATTGAAGAGGCATGATAGATATTTTGTGTGGCTGACCACAAAGCAGTTGTGGTCCAGCATTTCTGTCACAGCCCAGGCAAGGTCCCTTGGGTGAGGGCTGTGGTATTTGAGCAAATTGAGAGCATGGGATCTTTGTTCTGCTCTCCACCTGAATTCCAGGGCTCCCTGTATGTCTTGCTCAATGATTTGGTGCCAGGGCAGGCAGGAGCTGCAGGGTGCTGGTGGGAGCATCCTGGATCTGCAGATCACCCTTGGCTGCTGGTACCTGCTGTGGGATTCTGCTGGCACTTGAAGTTCAGGCTTTCCTTTTATAGGGTTTCCTTAAAGGAACATAAAACCAAACAGCCTGTCTTCTGGGCAGCATTTTCATGCCTCTTTCAAACACTAGCTAAATATAAATAGGTGGAAAAATAATTCCTCAGAAAACAATTATTGAACAACTACAAATATCAGTGATTATCAAATGGGAAACTGACCTTAAAAAACTCACTTTCTCCACTTTCTGGTTTCAAAACACAATACTTGTAAAAAAAAATGGTTAAATATTTCTCCTGGCCAAATATGGAAGTGGCATACACTTTGTTTTCTTACTTTTTAATTTAGTTCATATTCTGCTATTAAATATACCCCACTGCCCCTGTTTTTAGGGAGTTTTTATACTTCTTTCCACTTCTGTCTGTCCTTCCTCACTCCCTTCCTGTTCTCCCCAGAAAAGCTCAGTCCTCAAAGCTAACAGTCTGAGGATTGTGGGAGTTTTTTAAAGAAAAATAAAAAGAAAAAAGAACAATCAAAACCCAGTCATGGATGGCAGTTCCCTCTGCAACTGGTATGGGGGGAAAAGCAATAACATTTTTTTTAAACCATCTTTACACATCTATAGAAAAGCAGTTAGGATTTTTTCTTTCTCTTTTATTGTTTACTAAATCAAAGCAAATGCATCTGAGGCTTATAGTGATGATAGCAAAAATTACAAAGACCTTTCATATGCAAAAAGACATTTTTGTATGACTGAAGATTCAAAATGCATTATGCCAATCTTGTATTCAAAGACCAGCTTTGCAGGGTTTAAGTTCTATTATGTGTTTTTCTGGAGGCTTTTTGTTTCTTGGGTATTTTCTCTTTTTTCCTTCATTTTCATGAGGTTTGTATTATTAGTACTTTGTAACATTTTCACAGGGTCTTTCCTTTGAACCCTGCGCATGAAATGAATGAGGAGTCTGGGTTTTGCTTTATGAATCAGCCTCTCTAATATGTCATCAAGCTCTGGAAATATCCCCAGAATTCAGAAGGCTATCAAACAAATCTTCATCAGCACTTTAGAGCTGGTTGCATGCTGCAGCTCACAGCTTTGATATTTGAAAGATCTTTGTATTTCACTCTTCTGCATCTTGAAGAGATATGTTATCTCACTGTCAGGGGATTTGGAGGAGGAGAATGGAACACTCATAAGAACTAAAACCACAAAATATTTTTATGATTGAATACCATGCTTTTAATGGCAATTGTCAGCCTCTTCCAGTTCAAGGTTGCTGTTTTGCTGTTGCTGTGAGGAGCATTGTCTGTCTGTAGTGATCCATCAGCTGCTCAAGACTTTCAGAGAGAAAGCCGGAGTCAGGTTTCCTGGGCTCAGACCCATTAAGTGGCTCATCCCAACAAGTCTGGCTTCTCTTTGCCTCATCTCCTGGCTGTGCTGTGGGTATGTGCCTGCCTGTTAATGACACCAGGCAGTTTCTACAGTCTGGGGTGCAATACTGGCCCCCAAAACTTCTGTGGCATCATGGTTTCCAGTTCTACTACTCATTTTTCTGCCTTGGTGCCTCATTTTCATTTTTATTGAATTAAATGGCATTTATGGCAACTCTGAAGGTCCCCTCCCCTGCTTCCTTACAACTGTGAAATGCCACCATGGCAATAACAATTGGAGATAGGTAGGAACTGAGAGGCAAGAATATATGGAATGAAGTTGTCATCAACGTGTGTAGAAATTCATGCAGCACAATAAGCAAAATATTTAGATTTAATCATGCCCCAAATGCCAAAAAAAGCAGCTGTTCAAACCCCTGTTCTCTCTCCTCATGCCTTCCCCTGCATTGGCACATGTGAGCTGGGTAAGGCTTTGGGAACTCCATCTCTTCCAAGTCCAGGGACTCTGCTCTCAACTGCAAAACCCAGGCAGGAATGGGTGCTGTGCTACCAAAGCAGGCCCAAAGAGAGGCACGGCTGCCACCAGCCAGCTCTGCCCTTGGAGGTGGGCAGGACTGCCAGCAGAGCCCCCAGGGTGCTCCTGAGGTGCTCTGGCAGCCGCAGCCTCCTCTGCAGTCAGGCTTGCCGCAGCTCAGCCGTGTCTGGGGTGCGCGTCCCGTTCTGTGACAGCCTCTGGGGCCACCACAACAAGCAAGCCACAGGAAATTAATGATTTAGTCTCTCAGTCATTTGCAGACTCTCTGTGGCCTAAGGCAGCCAAGAGCTCCTCTACTCTCAGCTACTGCAAATTACCTCGAGCAGAAGGGGCTGGCTGGCTGGCTCAGAAATAAAACTGGTGGGTATAAGCAGCTGGGTGAAGAAATAATGACTGCAGCCACTACCCTGGGCATGTGTTAGCAAGCTTGAGAGCAGCAAATAGGCAGCATGGGGTAAAAGTCATTGATTTTGAAATGAAACTGATTCAGAAGGTTAAGGCCAGATATCCTCTTGGCACTGCCAAAAACAGCAGCTACCAAAATGGAAATTAAGAAAGATGTGTCCTGGGAGCTCTTGAGTTTACAAGTTACAGCTATATTTTAAATTGAGGGCAACAGGGATCAGTCACCTATTTAGAAGCGTTTGTGACTTCTACCTACCAGCAGTTCCTGTGCTAAATGAGAAAGATACAATTACAAGAGCTCAGGAAGCAGGTTTTTTTCTCTGGATGGCATATTTGGATACATACAAATGAGAGGTAGCCTGGGGCAGTCAAACACCTCAGAGTCCTTTTCATAAACAATCCCAAAACTGCCCTGCAAAGCAATATCTATCCACCTTGCTGACAGATTCAGAACAAATTGTGCTAGATGAGATTTAATTTTTTAATAGACAAAAAAATATTGCACAGCCATGCAGATGTGCCAGCCACTTGGCTTGCAGTAATCAAACATGGTGAAGGAATTCTTAAGTGCATTTCAAGTCTATAGTATGTCAGTTCTGTAGCAAGTCTGTTGGAAAATGCATTCAGCAGAGCAAAATGGTGCTGCTGCTAATATTAATAATCATACTTAGCACTTCAACTGAATCTCATATTTTCCAAGTGCTGTACAAATGCTAATTAATTAGGCTGTGAAGCTGAATGCCAAATAGAGAAAAAGTCTTGTGTCACTGCTTGTAGAACAAGTTATCTTGATTATTGCACTTTTAGTGTTTTCTTTGGGAAAAAACACAAGTAACAATTCAATTGCACAGAGCACAGCAGAGGTTGGGAGGGGACAACTGCCAAGTTGCCAAATCCAAGGATGTGCTGATCCCAAAGCTGAGACAACCTCTTGTGGCTTTAGTGTTTGGAATGAAGGAAGGTGTCTTTATTCCAGGGTTAGGCTTTTACTTAAGTGACAGAAGTGGAGCAATATATTTTCCATTCTGCACAAAATCTGAGTTTGTTTGAGGTTTGATGGTTTTTTTCTAATTTCCCCTAAGTTATCAGTTTTACAAGCTTTTCATCCCTTCTTAAATGTAAAATATTCAATACCCTGCTGGTAAAAAACCCAAAACAACTTTCCCACTGCTTTGAGAGTGATCTATGCAGCTACTTTGTATCTGGCCAATAAATCAAGCAGTTTTTGGAACAAGAGTGAGTGTCCAAGACCACTGTCAGGCCAGAGGGACAGGGAGGCTCAGCTCACAGCCAGAGGCTGATCAGGGCAGGATGGGAGGAGAGGAAGCTGAATCTGCCCAATTCCCTTCTCAGGAGCTCTCGTGTTGGCTGGAGCAGGCTGGCTGTCCCCAGAGGGCTGGGCCACATGCTGAAAGGTACACAGAGGCTTCATTTCCAGCCCCTTGCAGGGGTTGGTAAGGCTGTTTGCCTGTTCATACACAGCTGTTTTCTGCACACAGCTGATGCTTGCTAAGTGTTTGCACATAAAGCTGGTTTGTGTGAGAATTTGTCCCGGTAAGCTCTGAGTTAGCAGGGAGGAAAGCAAATCAGGTCCAGCATCTCCTGGGTATCAGCAAGTGCTGCAGCATTCCCTGGAGCCCAGCCTGCAGTTCAGTGTGTTTCCTTTGCCACAGCTGCCTTCTGATGCAAACAGGCTGGGAGATCATCCATAAAGGACATCAGAGGGAAAATTACCCAGACTTAAGTTAGGAAGGTGCTTCTAATGATGCTCCCCTGACAATTTTTCTGTGTGAAAGAGCATCCTGAGATGGTTGCACAGAATGTGTTTTCCCAGGCTCCCATACTAAGTCATCCTTTGGCACATCCACACCCTAGGGAGAGTGTGAGAAGGAATCAGGCTATTTAGGAAAATTTATTCACCTTTGAAAGGGACTTTAAATCTGTCATAATCAAAATGGAGATAGAAATAAAGGTAGAATAGTAGCCCTTCATTCTCCTTCTCTCCCAAAGTTAATGAAATATTTGTAATGGCTTGTGAAAGAAATAGACTTTTATCCTGAAAATGTCTTGAAATTACTATACTGTGTTACTGTCTGAAAAATACAGAAACAGGCTACTATTTTGGAATCAGCAGGTCAGGAATTTTCTTTGCCTGTACTGATTTTTATCAGTATGTATTTTTTCAAATTTTCACTATAATTACGGTGATGAAACAGCAGCTAATTTTTGGTTTGCCCATCAGGCCTTTGTTAAAGAATTCATCTTTGGTTTGATGAAAGCAGTGTGCCTGGCATCCTATTTTCAATTTGCCTCTTGAAATTATCTTGTTTTCTCTATAATACACAGAAATCACTGTTATTATATTTTTGTGCAATTTGCATGTGACCATCTCCTTTCCTCTATTGAAATACAAATTCAAGGTGCTTTTATAACTTTGCTGATGGTATGTTATGATGATTATTTCTCATATAGCACTTCTCAAAAATATATACATTGATGCACTGAGTTTTCTAGACTCCTTTTAAGAGGCAGGAGATTAAGGGGTACAATTGGTGAAATTAATTTTCATGAACAAATTTCCCAGCCAGTTTATTTCATTTTGTGGTTGGGAAATCATTTTGAAACTGACTGTGGTTTCTACATTGGAATACTTTGCTCATATGTAATTCCCTAAAATTACTGGCCCCAGAGTTCAGACTGCCAGGAATTTGGATTTCTCCTGGATTATCCAGACTAATGTACAGAGTAGGATTGCCCAAAGAAGTCTCAGGAATTTTCTTAGCAGATCATTCAACTGTAGCCAGGGAAATAGGAGAGCAGTGATGCTTGCAATCAATGAATTATCTCAGCAAGGGTGTCTTCCCAAGCACCAGAATGTTGAGGAGGAACCCATGTACCAAATGTTTGAAACTAAAAACCAAGGGATACTAGTAATGACATGCATTTAGCAGCACTGTTTAATTCCCTTTTTGTTTTGGAAATACCATGTTAGCAGTTTTTAAGCCCATGGTGTTGGGCACCACAGCCTGCCATAGCCCCCCAAAGAGCAGTGAGCTGGGAGGATTCACAGCTCCTTCTGCTCCTCACTGCACTCTGACAGACAATTCCCTCCGTGGCAGGAGGCAAAAGCGCTCCCAAATCAAAATCTAATTGAAAAGTTGTGAAAGGTATTACAGAACCCCCCAACTCTATGCAGGGACGGATGATTGAGTACTAATCAATTCAGAATAAATTTCTTTTAGGACCAGCACTTACTGGCAAGTAATTATTCTCTATAAGACAGACATCATAATGGATTGTGCTTCCCAAGAACAAAGGCTTGGACTATAACTCCAAGAACAGCACAGACCAAAAGGGGCATCACATTTTCCCAGTGAAGATGGCTGCATTTTGGTTGTATTGGTGCTGCTGGACCAATTAGGTGAAGCTGCTCATTCCAATGAGGATTTCTAGGCAGTAACTCTATTAATGCTCCCAGGCAGTGGCTCCTGTGCCAGAGCCTTTTATTTACATGCTTGTAATGGACAGCCATAAGGTGCCCCTGCCCTCCCAGGAGCATCACTCACATTGGTGTTAGGATCTCCTAACACACTTACCAGGCATCAAAAGTAATCTAATTTCTCATTGCTCAGTGCAGGGTGCAGGAGTCTACATGTAAGTAGCACTCAGAGTCAGGTGTGTTTATTTACTTACTAGCAAAGAGCTGGTCTGGCTTTAATGAATGGTATGGTATCTATATATTCATGCTGAGTTTGCTACAGGATTTGCTTTTCTGTAGCATTTAGGAAAAGGCAAATTAGCAAATGTTGTAGCACAGCATATCCTATTGCTAAAAATATATGCCTTGATTTACATATTCTTCTATGTATGTGTACATAAATACAGATTTATCCAGCAGATACACACACACAGAGACTTTGCATTTGATATTCTGATTGAGGCTTAATAGATAAGACATTACCTTGGGGCCTTCTCTTCTCATGCCTCTCTGCTTCTCTCTGCCCAGTTACAAGCTGGGTTAGCTCCTATTTTAGCTCAATTAAAAGTGTGCTCATTACTCAACATTTTAAGCTCTAACTTACCTAAAAATAATAGCAAATCTTCTGCACTGGTGCTATGTATAAAAATCTTTTTGCTTCCCATATATTCAGTTTTCCTCTCATTTTTTGAGGATATAGTCAGTACATCTGCACTGAGAATGTACAGTGGGAAAAGCAAAACCAAAATCTCACTCATACAATATAAATGACTTTTATATCTGAAGAAGTAATTATGCGGTGTCATAAGAAAAGCAATAATAATTTCCTGATTCTTCTTCCAAGTGACGTGGGAAGCATCAGAAAGTCTGAATCTGTTCTGAAAAATGCAGGAGGTGTTAATGAAAATTAAAACTGAATTAGTGGACATACCAATGCAATCATGTCAAAAAGCAACAGATATGCCAGATTATAATTGCAAACACTGTTTTGTGGCTTGTTCTCTCATGTGGAAGCAAAAATAACCTTATTCTCCAGTACCTTTTCAGTCATTTTTATGAATGTTGCATTTTGTCCTTTTTCCCCACTGTACAAGCCAGGTGTTCTTTTTTCCTGCAAAACAACAATACATCATTTAAGTGAAGTTCATTTTTTGAAGCTCAGCGAGTTGAGGCTTTCTCCATTTCCCTGGCCATATCCAATCAGCTACTGGAGGCACTGGCATGTATCATAAATTTTGCTGCAAATATGGGCCAGCTGAAACATATACCAATTCAGAGATCACATCTCCTCAGCATCCCACTAGGCAGGAAAGGAAATGAAATGTGTTTGCTGTGTTCTGCTGAAGCAAAAGAATGGAGCAGGAGCTGAAAAAAATTCTGAATTCTTAGCAGGAAAGAAAACCTCTTTGAAAAGAAAACCTTGAGAAAAATTAACCCCCAGATCACTGCCTGCATTTTTCTCCAAGAGTCTTTTCTTGAGCAGTCTCTGCCTCCTGCTGACCAAGTGGTTGACCAAGGTTTTCGTTTCTGTTGTCCCACCATTGTCTGGAGAGCAGGGTGAGAATGAAAGATGCCATTATTAACTGAGTGTTGTGATGAGTAAGAAAGTTTACTCTGCTCTCCAGCATCGTGTGTATCCCAGACTCACCCCTCCTCTTGTCTCTTCTGTGAGGTTTCTAGAGGTGCTTGTTGTGTTCATGGAATGGTTTTCTCCCTTTTTAAGTCTGAAGCATTAGTAATTTTCTCAGCAGTCATGCAGGCTGTCAAGGTCACAAGACTTTATCCGTGTACTTGATGCTATGGCAGGCTGACTGTCCCATTCCTGAATTAAAAAAGAAACAGTAATTCACAGAGGATAGAGAAGGGCTTTGTCTCACAGGAGGTGTGGCTTTGTTGATTCAGCCCTCTGCCTGCTCTAGGATGGCTACACCCAACCTTGAGGGTGGAATTTCACACCTGGGAAGTAGGAAATGTAGGAAATTTGGCTTTTGGTTATCCAGTGGAAGTCAGTCCTGACTTGTTTGACCTGGGACTGTGGGTTGTGGGGTCATTCTGCAGTGATTCCTGGTTTCTGTGTTATTCCATGTTCTCCTGACATCTCTCACTCCTTTTTGAGAAGCAGAGGTCAGGGCAAAGACACTTATCTGAAGGAGAGTTTTCTCTTATTCTTGGGGATTAAATGTTCTCCCAAGATTACTCTCTGGTCTCTACTATTGGGGAAATGAGCAGTCTGAACCCTGAATGGTCTGAGCAAATAAAGGCACTACTGAATCCCTTAAAATCACTATGGCATACAGGGGAATCAGTTCCTTATGTATTTATGAAATTCCATGAATGCCATGAATTTTGTGCAAACCATTACATGCTCTCAGGTAGTATGTAGCAAAAGGGCAGGGAAGCAGGGGAGAACAGAGCTTATAAGGATTTAGCAATGCTTGGTCACTCTCTGGATTATTTACTTTTGTTTGCTTCAGGCTTTTTCTCCTAACTGTGCATCAAGGCTATGTATTGACTTGGCTGAATTATTGAAGGGAGTTGCAAATGATGCATGAAATGAAAAATCCTTCTTCACCCTCTGCACAAACTGCCAACAGACAATTCTGTGCAATCACTGCTGAGCTGCACCATGGTATCAGGTGTACCTAGATATCCACAAGAATTGCTGGAATTGATGATAATGGGAGCTTCTGTTCTTAATGTTTCCCTTATTCTTTCAACTCTCAGTCTCAGAAGAATGTGACATTCTGCCAGGGCAGTTGGCACCACTGAAAGCACTTGCACCCACTATAACCTTATATTTGTATAACTGGGGCCAGCATTTGGGACCAAGTCAAAGGAAATAGCCATCCTTCTGGTGTATTGTAGGAATCTGTCCCTTCATCTTCTCTCAGATTTATGAGCTGTGCCTGTTAAGGGAATCTCAGTTTTGAAAAGCTGCATTTCCACATAGCTCCAAAAAGTCACAGCAGATGTTGAATTAAGCAGTACACTCAGATGGCAACCAGATCTGGAATTACAAGAGTTTGTCAGCAACTATGTGCTTCTTGTTTAAGTGGTGGTAATTTTAGCAAACCATCCCTTACTCAGAGGCCCCCAACCCAAAGCAATGTATTTGCTTGACATAATTTGAAAATCTTCTGCAAATATATGTTATAAGAGTAAGTGATAATGTTAGGGTTTGGAGTTTCATCATGATTGTGCTGCACAGCTGCTAACACCAGCCTCTTTAGAATTTATGTGCTCATCTAGGTTTTTCAGGAAAATTTAATTTGAGGAAGTTGTGTTTATCAACTTCCTGGCTTACTGTCAACAGCATGATGCTTTCTTTTTAATATGAGGTGCTAATTATGTTTTTCTCAGACTTCAATATAAATGAAATGTATTTGGCAGTTGTCAACAGTTTTGCAGAGTATGATAACACCATCACATAAACTTTGAGGTTCTCTGAGCATGGGTTTATGCTTCTGGGTTGTCCATCTTGCAATTATATTTCACACAGTGGAAAAGATCACCTGACCTGTTTTGTAGATGTTTTGGAGAGCACAGAAGCTGTCAGGAAGTAGAATAGCACTGAACTCTAGAAATTTGTGTTCTTTGTGAAGAAGGAGCACAACAGAGCTGGTCTTTAGTGAAAATCTTAACAGCATTAACAGAGCTTGAATCAAATTAAGAAGTGCACCTGTTAAATTTCTTCTTCATCCTGAAAGGAGATCTAGGCAAGAGTAAGCCTTTGGGAAGTGGGAGGGGCTTCCTCTTTTTTTCAAGAACATACAATAATCTGTGTGCTACCAGTCCCCACACCAGAAAAATTAACACTTGGTCTGCAGTGGAAGGAGTTCACAGAAAACTTTCTAGAAGGAGTCTGATCTCCAGACCCTCCTCTCCCTGAACCTCCTCTGGGCACAATGGAGGAGGCAGATGACCCCAGAATCCCTCTTCCCTTTGCCTACATAGTTCAGGCAGTGAGGCGTTGAGTGGATCCCACTAGGAGGTCCTCTCAGACATGAGCTGCTGAAGTAACTGTTGGAGGTCTTCAGTTAGGGATTAATTAAGAAATATTCAGCCTCTTCAGGTCCCACAACAGAAGAAAGCAGTTACAGGACAGAAAGGAAGGAGTTGATAAAGGCTTGATGCAGTTTGGATATCAGAGGATGGAGGCAACCTTTTTCCCCGGCCATCACGTTAGGGCCAGAATCACATTTGTGCAGGGCCATCCTGCCATTTCCTTTGATGCTGGCAGTCCCAATAGTTGTGTTCAGAAGCTAAATAACCTGTGCACTGCTGTGCACGAGCCAGGATGATGAGGTATTGATTGCATTTTAGTCAGCAAGAGGAGAGTGAAAGGGATCAGTCTATTTATATTGTCTGCTTACCACCACAGATGCAGCAAGACATGGGAAAGGTGGGAAACCTTTGTTTTGATCAGAGGAGGTAATTTCACTGAAGCCTCCATAGTATTTGCAAACATGCCACTGATATCAAAACTGGAGGATGGGCCAGAAAGGTGATGTAGGAAGATATATTTTGAAATTAAAAAGTCTATTTAGGATTAAAAGATTGCTAGGGTTTCTTTAATTTTGATTATCCTTTATATTCTTAGAAATGAAATCTTCTTTCAATTATATTGCACTTAAGCCTTATGCTCTTAAACAAAACTTCCTCTCAGCTTATTTTTAGAAAATCTTGAAATGGGAGAGGCTTTTAAACATTTTTTTTTAAGGTGAAGTCAGGTTTTTAAGAATCACTTTCGCAAAATAGGGTTTTACACCTTCCATGCTGATATAGGTATAATCTTTTTTCCTTATAATCTTTTTTCCCTAATTAAAAAGTACTTTTTGGGCATTTCTGCCTCTTCTTTTTCTGTTAAATACCCCTTTAGAAGAAGCACTGAAACTTGCACTTTTCCTCCTGCTGTACCACCACCCCTATTGCAGGGCTGGTGCGTTTCTCTTCAGCACTGCTGCTTCGTGACTGTTCCCTGCCAAAAGTCGTGCTGCTTGCATCTTGCTGGCAGAAGCAGCTCTGGGTCCTGTGAGTGGTGGTGAGAGATCATTTACAAAGTTCCCTCCCTCAGAAGCAGCTCTGGGTCCTTTGTGTGATGGTGAGAGATCATTCACAAAGCTCCCCTCCCTCTGAACAGCATCTTTCACCGAGCCACTCGTGCTCGTGTTCACCAGCTGCTCTCCTGAGGATGCACAGGAGTGCAACACCCCTGGGGACTCCTAAAATGCCAGCCAGGCAACAAGGAGAACATCTTTTCCTTCCCCCAGGAGCCACTAACCACGCACAGGCAGAAGAAATGAATACATATTTCTTTGGACTGCAAGGAAAGAAAGATGATTCAGATCCCCAAGGAGATTTGGGATATGAAAACGTGTTCTTTCTCCCTAGCCAAATGAAAGTAAATTGACTTCTCTAGTCAATTTGATTTAGGTCAGCGTGCCAAACACAACAAGTGTTGCCCTTAAGAGGGACAGATTCCTTAGCAATGAAGATGTGTCCACTGTAAATGTTCTTGCTGGTATCCCACTGGCTTGTCCCTCATGATCTTAGACCATGACATCATCTACTGCAATTTCCATTGCTTCTCTTCTTCTAAGCACGGTAACTGATAATTTTCCTCCTGCTTTCTCTAAGAGTATATTCATTATTTATTCAGGTGAATAATACTTTCTATGTTTGAATCAGGGATAGTCTCTCTCAACCTTTCCTCCATCACACTGGCTGCTCCTGGTGTCCCCAAACCAGCCCTGAGTCCAGGCACAGTCCAGGCTCTGAGGGTTTGGCAGGTGACAGCTCTCCAGCTGCATGAAATGAGGTCCCTGGCTGCTCTGGGTACAGCTGCAGTGACCTTCCTGCTGGCACTTTTGTGTCCTTGCTGATGCTTTGCCATGGCAGAAGTGGGAAAGCTGCTCTGAAGGGCACAATATTGGAGTGAAAAGATAAGAGAGGACGTGGGAAACCACTTGCTCAGCATGTATTTGAAGTCAAAGTATATCTGGAACTCTTCTGCAAGGAAAGACATTTTGTTAGTGAAAATATTTGCCTTCATCCATGAAGCATTGAAAACAGCATCTTGAGGGTAATTTGCTGCTAGTGGAACATTTTTAAAAAAGTGGTACATTTAAAAAGCAGCCCTGCAAGGTAGGAAAGCCCCCAGGATGGCTTGAGGAAGAAAGTTTGAGTTCAGCCAGCAGAAGTTTGGGGAATCCTCCACAGCAACATCAGAACTCACTGACGAGTATTCCAGGTGCATGCTTAACTGTGAGCACAGGAATAACAGAGCAGGGCAATGAAAGGCCAGCCTGGCCTCAGACCCAAAGGGAAGGAGCCCCCAAGCTCATGGTGACCCTTGCAGACCTTGGGAAGGGCACAGGGCTGCCAGCTCTGCCCTTTCCTTCTGCTCTGCCCTCTGCCAGGCTGGGCACTGCTTGCACCACCCTCCCCAACAGCCCACTCTGACATTTTTTTCTCAGTTTAAAATTTGCTTGTATGATGTCTATGTGCAGAAAAATTTGGCACAGCTATATTCAGTCCCTGCCAAAACGTGTGCCTTGTTCATCTCTTTGTTTTTCCCAACGTAATCACCTTAATTTAATTTTCCACAATTAAAAAGAAAAACAAAAAAAACACTCAGATTTTAAATACTGATTTTTTTTCCAATACATGAACAGCCTAGAGCAAAACACCAATATGCCACTTTTAACAGAGTATTTATACACTTGAAATCACTTGCCATTTCTTTCTGTAAAAATGAATTTGATCTAATTTCTAGGAATATCATTAATTTGTTTTAGTTAATTCAGTCTTCTTCAGAGTTTAATTTTTCCCCTTTATTTGTGTGTCTTACAGTCTCTGCATCCAATTTCACGATTGCTTCAAAGCTCTGACTCACATTTATGTCATAAGATACAGAATGGAGAGAAACTTGTGAGCTTCATTTACTTTGACTCAAGATATGTTTCTGATTCTCAGTGTCAAAAGTGCAGCAGAACCTGTCATTTCTGCTCAAGACATGAGAAATATTAATAAACTAAATAAAGGAGACCACATTGAAAAATGTGAATTCCAAAAAAAAAAAAAAATCAAAATGAAAAGCTGAAACAGTCCATGAAAATGAAAGGAAAGAATCCTGAATTTTTTATCAGAACTGTATTTGGTCTGCATATTTGAATGTATTTGTCATGCCTTATATACACAAAGAACAAACATAAATCAGGTGATTTTCATTATTTTTTTCAGATTAAGGGAAGAAACAAACAAAAAAGTAGACATAAACAGCTCATTTTTTTCTTTATTACTGTGTAGTTTTTGACTTTGATGGAGTGACTTCAAAGACTTTACATTTTTTTTCCAGTACGAGAGTAACATCAGACTCAAATTCTTCACATACAAAAGAACTCTGGTTGAGTCACAAAAACATTTTCCATCTTGAACTTTTTACTTTGTAGAACAAAACCTAAAGTTTCTTCCCCTGAAACTCATCATGACTTTCAATATTTTTCATTTAAAATAAAGAAAAATCCATGTGCAAACGGAGGTCAAAGGATGGAAATTCTGTAGGACGGTTAAAGTGAGAAAAGCAATCAGAAAATTTTAGCAAATCCTCTTACAAATGAAAAATTAAGATTTCTTTCTCAGATTTGGGGTGGTTTGTAGTTTTTTCAAAAGAATCTCTGAGGGAAAAACTGCCTCAGTCCCAGTAGTTGGGCTCTGGACTGAGCATTACCCAGCTGTTCCCAGAAGTCCTCACTGCATCAATTTTGCTTTGGAGTCAAATCACTCAGTCACACAATTTGCTACTTTTCAGATTAAAATGGTTCCGCTGAGATGCCCATCTTCTTTTCTGAGAAGTCATTTGGTTTCCTTTCATAAGCGTAGTGCTGGGATTTTGCAGTGGTGATTGTCATTGGATTTTCTGTGAGGTTTTTTGATTAGGAAAGACAAACTGCATCAGTTTTAACTTCTGCTTAAGTCTGCTCACTGCTTAAAATAACTTATTATGCAAACCTTAACTTATGTTAGAGATACAGACAAAAGCAGTATGACACCATAATTTTAACCAGAGTTTCCGTGATCTGTACATAGTGATAAATGCTCTTAAATGCAGTTGACTGTTTTGCAGAGAACAATTTCTACTAATTTGTCTTCGTTCAGTCAGTAATTAAAGCAAAAGAGGTGGTTTCAGCATTGACATAGTTTATTAACTATACATCTAATTCTGTGTTTTGAATACTAGGTGGTCTTCAAAAAGGCATAAATTGTGATTCTACATCCTGGCGTTGGAGGGGAGGGGAGAGTAAGCTTTGGCTAATTCTGTTAGTATAACTCTGTAAAACAGTTATTCATGTGAAATATTTTCATCAGGAATGGGCCACCCTAGTATTCAGGCAGCAAATTCATATTTGATAGTCTTTGAAGTAAATAATAGAAATTTCCTGTTGGACCAAGTATGTCACTGTTTGGTTTTTTTTTTTTTGTTTTCTTTGGGAGGGAGGAGGAGCGTTCTGAACAAGCAGAATAAGGAGGAAAACATATATCAAGCACCTGATAAATGTCTCTTGTTTGCCCTGATTTCTAGAAAGAGGCCCACTTGCAAGCAGGGAAGAGGTAAATTATTTATGCCACTGTTTCTGCAGATGCAAAACATAAAGGGTGAATGTGGATTATGGGACAGCAGACAGATAGAAAAACCAGTCCATGGGACATCTAGAGTCTGCCAAACAGAGATTCCAATCCATCCAGTATTGACTTCAAAATGCTCTTACCCTAGCCTGGGTCTGTCAGACCTAGTGCAGAATCTGAAGTTTCAGCAGGGTCTACAGCACCATTGAGCAGCACTTGTTCGCTGAGGAAGATTGGCACTTGAATGTGGTGACAGCTCTTTATAAATTGCAGTGGTGGGTGGCAGAGCACTCCTCAGGAAAATTAAGAGTTTTTATTTTTAGGAAGGTGGAATAGCAGTGTGCTAAGAGACAAATCACGAAGCAAACAGAAGTGGGCTGGAAGAATACAGGAGATAAACAAGCTATGCAGGACAAGTAGATAAAATTAGAGAACTAGAGCAGCATTTCTGACTCAGGTGTGAATCCAGAAGTGTGATTCTAAATGGTTTTTATCTATCCAGAACAACTAAGAAAGACTACATAGATTTGCTAAAGGAAAGAAAAATCAAACTTCTGTCACTGGAAGCCCTTTAAATCTCTGTGTGTTTGGGTTTCTGGTGCTTTCTGGCAAGCAGAGCATGACTGGGACTTACGGCTGCCAACTCCACATCTGAGCCTTAGCAGCATTTCCTCATTAGAGCCTGAGAAATGGCCATGCATGGGGAGGTGAGGGGAGAGGCTAGGTCTCGGGGCACCAAAGCAGCTTTGTGTAGGAGAGCCCACCCCAAAGAAGCAGCTTTCTGTAGGAAAAACCTGCCCCTACAACAAGGTGCAGCCAGCCATGTCCCAGCGTGGTTTTTTTCCTGTCCCCTCTTCTTTCCATTTCGCAAAGCACAATGATGCCAAAACAATGTGCAGGTGAGTCAGAAATAAAGAACAAAAAAGGAACTAAAACACCTCGCAGGCCACGAGATGTGTCCATTTATCACAAGCATGGCACCAGGCAGACCTGCCTTTCACCCCGGCAGAGGCGCTGTCCTACCTTTCTCTGTGCTACAGCTCTCTTGTGTCACCTTGGCTTGTCAGGAGCACTCAGCCCCCTGGGAGGTGTCCCATGAGTGTGCTCAGGGTTGGAGCTGCAGTCCTCAGTCTTGCGTAAAGATTACTGTAATTGTGGTGTCTTTGGGCTGTAAGAGGATCATTAGCACCCCAGCGATCCTAAATATTTATCGTTCTCATTTCCATTGATTTCCCAAGCCCAGGTTGCCCTGAACTGGAGCTTAGTGTGTCTCTGAGGAGCTGGATACTCAGTTTTTCCTTCTGTCACCAGGCAAGAGGAAATGCTTGGTCAATGGGAGCTGCTGGAGGAAAGGTGACTGTGATGCTTTCTTGTATTGTGAAACTCTCCCTTTTTAATTCTGTCATAACAGCTTGAATGAGAATGGTGGGAATTTTTCCTGCATTTCCCACAGATGCAAAATGTCCTCTGCACTGCTGATTCCTCATACCTCTGTAACTTTCTCATTACTTCTTAGCAGAGCTCTTGCCAGATGCATAAATCAAAAGTGTCTCAGACAGCTTTTAAGTGCTCTGGGACTTTCTGCATTTTTCATGCTTTTTCTTAACCTCTTTCTTTCACTCCACATTTCTAAGTGCAGCTCACTGATATGTGCCCATCAATGGCTTTTGTCTTTTACAGAAAACAATATGATTCCATTGGAATCATAAAAATTAAATAATGGTTTTATAAATTTTCAGAGACAGGGAAAAACACAAGAAACATATAAAATTTAGCAGTTTGGGAATAGATGAAGCAGGAATTTCCAGTCTGAGTTCTTTTGGCTTTGGGGAAAGGTCATTTGGAAAAGATTCCTTAATAGAAAAACCAGTTAAACAGAGATATGTGTTTTTCAGTTCAGAATTTATATGACATTTTACTCAAAACTCTTGATGTCATCTGCCCTCCTCTCCACCCTTACACTTTCTGATCTTCTCCCCGTGGAAACTGCTGGACTTCATTTGCCACAGGGAGAGGAATCTTTGTCTTCCCTAATTAACATCAATTTGTGTAGAGACTAATTTTTGGCTTTTGTTAGATGATACAATATTAAACTTCAATGGAAAGTGTTGGCCAGCCAACCTCCTTATTTCCTTGGATTCATACTGGTCTTGACTGTAAAGTCAGGAAATTGTCTTCAGAAGATGTCATCTTGCCTAATATGTTAGGGAAAATGGATATTTGGATAAACTTTTCCAGCTTAGCATGGGTAACCCAGTAAAGAATGGTATCAGAAAAGTCAGCTGACTCTGCTAAATTGTTCCAGAGCAGGTTTTACATTCTAAGTACAACAAGTAAACATGTAGAATGGTTAGAGGTTATGAAATAAAACCTTGTATGATAATACCACAATTTATTCCCTGAAACAGTTTGTATGGATTTGATTTAGGAGTATTTACTAGTTTAAAACCTCCTGAAAAGGGGAAATACCTTTGAAATCAGTGTTTTAATTTTCTGTGCTTTCTTCTGAATGATTTTTATTTAATAAACTACATTTGTAACAACTTTAGTGAGTTTAACTTGTAAGCCTATATACTTACTTTAGTCAGACAAATAAAATAACCTCCAACCAGCAATAGCCTATTATGTCTGAGAGGATTTTCTCCTGTTAATTGAAAATGAACTGGAACTAAGCTAAATTGCTTGAATGTTTAATCTTTCCTTGCTACACTAGGGTTACTAGCAGGTGCAAGCACAGGCACATTTCTAAACAGAAATAACAAGCTATTTAGTGTTTCAGCTCTGGCAAGTGCTGAGAAGGGCAGTGACCTGTAATACCAGTAAGAGTATGAGCATTTCCAAGTCCCAGGCATTTCTGCTAAAAGACAGCTCCTCAAAGCTTACATTTGTTTGTAGCCCAGGGAAATGTTAAAGAAACGTCTTGCAGGAAAACTGATTTCCTTCGTCATTAATGTAGAGAGAATTTAATCTTCAGGAAATGGAACTAGCTTGCAAGCAGGAAAATATAGAGGTTGCTTTAAGGATCAAGCAGCGGGATAGACTGGATGCCCTGTCCTGAGGGAAAATTGCAGTAGTTGCAGCTCCCTGTTCTCTAGGCATGTGCTCCCTGTATGGTCAGGGATTTGCAGCATGTTCAGGCTGGTCCTGCAGATCATTTATGTGGGGGCAATTGCCCTGCATCCCTAGGGAACCTCTCAGCCCAGAGGAGGCAGGAGAGGGGTTTCAGAGGAGGAAAGGTGTGTCTGGCAGTGGATGGTGATTAGGCCCTGCTCTCAGGAGCTGTGTCCTGCAGAAGCTGCTGGCCAGTGAGGAGGAGAGCTGGGGAGGAGCAGATATCTCCATGTCAGTGAGGAAGGATATACATGTCCACTGGACACATTCACTAAAATCAACATTGCACTTACACAGAGATGAGACGGCAGCTCTTTAAACATTCCCTAAAAAACACCCCAAACACACCTCCTAGTCTCCTCATTATTTTCACTGACAGGCAGTTCCTCCTGGCTTGCAGCACTTCTCAGCCCCTTTTTAACATTCCCTTTTCTATGCTTTACATACAGGTGCTGTTTTGCTCCACTGCCACAATTAAAATCACCTAGACAGAGGCAGTACAAAGGTGCTCTTTGCTCTCTTGTTCCTCAAAGCATGGACATCAAGAACTGGATCCCAGCCCACTGACATCAATGGGAGCCCTTCCATTCACCTCATGAAGTCTGTGCCAGGTCAAGGAGGAACACAGATGAGAGAAGGCAATTTGGCTGTCACATTTTCCTTTCATCAAGAGCTTTACACAGAAAAAACTCTTTTTAATGTAACTTCTGCTGCTGAGTTGGAGATTTTTGTCCCTGTGAAGTGAATTTCCACTAATAACTACAGAGGTTTTCAGGATGGGTCTGAGAATGGAGCAAAGAACTAGAGTTACATGGGACATCTGAGGTAATGGATGTTTTTATTACTTTTTTTCCTTCATTTGACAGCTGAACTGGAGGGAGACAAGTAAAACCAGTTTGGAGAACAGCAAGTGGAAAATGAAAGCAGTGTTAACAGGGTGATTTAACTCCAAGGAGCATCCCTGCACCCTGGCACACAGCAATGGGGCTGGACTGGGCAGAGGGCTGAGGGATGGCATTCAGGTGGCAGCTAAAGCACCAGTGCCACTGGTGATGCCACCAGTGAGCATCATTTTAGTGGCCTGGGTGGGACAGGAGAGAGGATGCAGCTTTCAGTCCCCAGTCTAGGATGGGATGTGTAGAAGTGGCTGCACTCATCACAACTGCCTCATTCCCAGCCACTCTGGGGTGTCAGAAGGGAGAGATCATGCTGGCAGAAAGAGAACATAGCAGAGCTGGAGACTTTGGGTAAGGGTGTAGATAGGGTCTTCTGTAGGCACACACAGTTTGTGGTGGTTGGGAGTGGGGCTGGCCCAGCCTCATCCCCAATGGGCACAGCTGTGAGCAGCACTGACAGCAACGAGCCATGGAGTGCCCAGGGGCACTGACCCACCACCACAGGGAACAGAGGGCACACAGGTGCAGGGCATCAACATGAGGGGATGAAAGGCTGGGCTAAAGAGCAAGAAGGGTAGATGCTTGAAGCCTTCTGAAGAGGTAAGGTGTTACTCTGTGTGGGTTGAAGCTTTCTGAAGTTGTCTGGTGACACCCTGTGCATTTTGGCCATCTCAACAGTGACAGTCTTTTCAAGCAGCTATAGAGTTTTCACTTAGAAGATGTTATATTTTAAAAAACATGAATTTCTCTTTAAATATCAAAGAGTATTTCAAAGTAATGGATTTGTACTTTCTTCATTGGAACAGGAGCCAAAACATGGTTCTAAGGGCATGACTCTGGAGCTATCAGCTTTCTAAGGAGGAAATGTACTGAGTGACAGGTAAGATAAAAAAATAATGATTTGTCTCCTTCCTTTAACCGGATGTCAGCATGGCAAGGGTTGGAAATTCAGGTGAAAGGCTCACATTAAATAAACTTTCTGCCTTCTCCTCCAGTAGCACCTCAGATATCTTAACATTTGGAGTGTCATCCAGAAGTCAACTTTATTTTGACAAGGCCTGGGATGTTTGGGATCACAGTCAGCCTGTAACAGCTTAAGGCATTGTCAGAGAGGTGTGTGAGTGATGGCCAGAGAGCCATCTGCTCCCTGGGGTGACCTCCAGAGTCAGAGAGAATGGAGAAAGAAAGCCATGCCCACTTCCCACACACCAGCCTGACCGAAAGCTAGTGATGAAATGGAGGTCTTCTTTTTTATGAATGTACAGTCAGGATACCAATCACAAAATAAACGTGGGGTTTTTTACTGAGTATGCCTGGCAACCAAACCATGGATATTTAACTCCCTCAGGTTATTGTCTCAGTGGAGGTAAGAGCTAATTTATGCCTCTGAGGCATCCACTGATTCTATCAAAGTTCAGAAAATTTCTTTGAAAAATTCTAGAGCCTAAGAGAAAAACAAAGAAATATAAAGTTAATTTAGATGGAAATTAATAAACTGTACTTAGCCCTTTTTAGCTTAACTTGCAAAAATTATACCTTGCTGTAGGTCTACTGTAAGTTGCATGTTCTGCCTGTCAAAAATCTTAGGAAACTGATTGCCTAAATGTTGGATGCTGAGCCCTGCTGCCCACTGGACAGCAGGGAGTGATACCAGCCCAGAGGCTGTGGAACAGGGCACAGGTTGGATCTGCAGCAACAGGTTTTTCTATGCTCTATTGCCCCCAAATCCCATGAAATTCTGGATGTGTCCATATGGCTATTCAAGTACACAGAAGCTAATGGAAAGATATTGTTATGTGTCACTGGCATATTTTATGAAAATCCTTTTGCTAGGATTTTTCTCCTGAGAAGCTGAGAGGCCTCAGAAATTAAATATAAACAATTATCTGATTGCTTGGAATGAGATTTAGAGGTTGTTTACCAACAGGTGTGTCTTTGATTGGTTCCATGTAGATTGGTCATCAAGTAGAAACAATCACGGTCCAGCTGTGTTGAGGCTGTGAGGAGTCATGGGTTTTTATTATTCATTCCTTTTTAGCTTTCTGATGTTTTCTTTCTCTTTCTTTAGTATAGTTCCAATATATCATTTTCTTTTACTATACTATATATAATAAAATAATAAATCAGCCTACTGAAACATAGAGTCAAGATTTTCACCTCTTCCTCATCCTGGAGACCCTCAAACACCACCACAATTATGTTTTCCCTCTTTCATTTTCCATACCAATAATGGCTGCTTCTCAGTCAAGTTACTGTTGGCAGAGCACCATTTTGGTTTTTACCCTTAGACTGAAAAACAGTAGCAGTGCTTGATGGCACCTCAAATTTTAAAGCTAATCTTTTTTTTTTTTTTTTTGGAAGCCAGCATGGTGTTAAATCCAGTATTTGCAAGTGCTTTTTTTGTTGTAATATCTGAGGTTTTTAGCTCATAGTCCCAAGTCATAATTGCATCAGCTCCCATTGCTGATAGGCTGAAGATAACGAACCCTCAGTTTGGCATACAGGTTGTCACTAAACAAAATATCTGTTTAGCAAACCATCAGAATTTGTGGATGAGAGGAAGCAGATGTATCATTAAGCACTAAATGGGAATATCATTTACAGTGGATGTCATGTTTCATTTTGATAAACTGCAAAAAAACCCACATGGAAGATGCAGCCCTGTGTATCTGCTGCTGAAAGCAGTGTTTTGAAAGGTAACATTATGATACTCTGCTGGGCTGCCAAAGCTAAGATTTATTAGAGAATATGATAGATGGCCCAAGCATTACCATAAAAGATAATGAAATGTGATCTATGAGCTGGTATCCCATATAAAACACTCAGAGAAAAGAATCTTCACTTTGTAGAAAAGGCACACATGGAGAGCAGGGGCTTGACTGGGACTATCCAATTGTCATCAGCTATTTGTGGACTTTGGGATGCTGTAGCCCAGTCTTCCTTCATAAACACTGACTGTCCTTGTATCTGAAGAACATTGTTACTGTCATTTTTCATAGGCTGTAATGATCAAATACACATTAATTTAAATAAGAAGAGACAGTGAAACATTCTTGAAGTGGTTTTGTCGCTGGGGAAAAAAATCCTTCTATTTACCTCTCATAGTCCTGTCACTGTCTCTTGAGTGACAGTGGACTGTTTTTAATGCATGCACCTCTTGCACCTTTCCCTCATTTTGAACATTTTCTCTCCTTCCAATTTAATCTCATTTCTAATGCCAGTCTGCATAGGATGCTCATCTTTTAAATCACAACTTAGTTGAAAGGAAATTCTTGGAAATGACATGCTTCTTGAGGCTGTTTTAATTCCTCTTTCTGCAGTCAGTTTTGTTAAGACTGTTTGGTTCAGATTTGAAAAAAATATTTCTCAACAACTATATTTTTCTTTCTCTTTCTGGAATCCTTGTCTTGATATTATAGCCTATTATGCCTTTTCTTTGGGTATTTACACTGTTCCCCTTATTATCCATCTGAAATATGTAATATGTATGAAGCAAGTGCAAATCATACTACATTACCATCATAATGAGTAGTAAAACTCCTTCTGCAGTGACTGATGATCTTCTGCTGGAAAGGCACAGAAAGACACCACTAAAGTGTGATACAGGGATGGGTTATGGTTTGCCAGTGTGATTTTGTGTGAATCATCTGTCCCATTTACTACTCCATTGAAATGGGGTGAATACAGGCAAGAGCAGGGGATCTTCTGAAATATTAGACTCTTTATTAAGACCAGAGCAAATATTTATGATTTGCCATTGTAACTCTGGAAAAAACAAGGATTTATATGAGAATACCAAGTACCAGGAAGTTGTTACTTTAGGGAAGAGGCCATATTCTCCATCCGCTGTAATAGAGCAGTGCAGTGTCAGAAAGCAAAGTGCCAGGCATGGAAGCAGGAGACTGTCTCTTCTCTGATTATACAAAGGGGACTCCAGGAGGAAAACAAGGGCATTGAAACGAGGTGGTTTTGTTCACCAGAGATGGATTTTTTTTTTATGGAAGACTATTAGCAGAGTGAGGGGAAGTGGCAACTGTACATACAGCCACATAGTATGGGCAGGTTTCTAGATCAGTCACACCTTCCCAATAGGGAATCAGCCTTGAGGAGAAAAGGCAGTGATCAGTGCAACAACTATACCATCCCCAACTTCCTGGGGTAGTGAGTGTCATCTGAAGCTGTTGGGATTCACCAACCTGCCTGTGGAGCTGAGAGAGGGACTTGCTGTGCTGATGCTGCGACCATGCAGCAGAGGCTGAGCAGAGGAGAGCGTGCTGGCTCATTGCTGCCCTGAACTGCCCCTGCAAGCCAGCCACAGCCCCTGGCTGGCAACTCCTCTGTATGAAAAGAGAAAATGGTGATTTTTTCAGTGCCTAATGGGCCTAACTGATAAAAACCACTGCCACAGTGACACAGAAGACAGTGGTGAGGACAAGCATGGCTGTTATGGGTGTTTCATACATGCAGAATGAGAGAGGTGGCTCACTCTTACTCATTATGTCAAAAACTGCTCAGTCCAGTCTGTGAGCCAACTTCCTTTGTGCTCTCAATCCTCTCTGAAGCTCAGCACAATTAATGATAAATGAACAGCTATGGAATTGATTTCATGAAAGCAATCAGAGATCAATAGCAATACAGTGCAAGTGTTAAACAGTTAACTGCACGTGACTAATTGTGCTCAAAAGATGGGCTGGTTTTGTTCTGCTGACATTTATAAATGGCTAAGCCTTCATTTTCATAGTTTATGATGTCAGATGAATCCTTTGGGAAAGTATTTTCCTTCCAAATGATGTCTATAATTCTGTGCTGAGTGCAATTTACCAACAATTGTAGTGCTTTAAAGCATACAGTAGGCTTGCTTATTTCTGTATCAAGCAACTTGACATTTAAGATAATTTGTTAACTGTAGGAAAAATATATAAACAAGGTAATTTTCTTGTAAACAGTTGCCATGTACGACAAGCAGCATAATTGGTAACCTCTGTCGAAAGCAGGAACAATGAGAGAGACTTGTGAATGTGGGTGTACGAAATGAAAAGCACTACCTTAGGCTGCCTCTGCACTGGGTCTGCTCAGCTGGAAAAGTAAAACAAGCTACAAAGCCTGCTGCTGGAAAAGGTGGTGTTTAGAGAGGAAAAAAATCCCACATTTTTCCTAAGGCTTGTTCATATTCCTTCTGCCAGGATGTGGCTGAAGCTGCTGAGCCTGTTGGGCACGTGTCCCTGTCAGGTGGTGATGGCAGCCCTGCTGGGGCTCTGCAGTGCAGCTTTTAGGGACTCATACCTCTGCTTCCATGGGAAATATGGGTGCAAAACAGCCATTTCTGAATATCAAAATAACACTGTGCACTACAGCTGGCCAGTGTCACAGCGATGGAGGCCAGCAGAGCTCGGGTCCTGTTTCCCAGGATGTCAGCGTGGAGGACCCTTTGTTAAATTCTCAGCAGCTCAGCCTGCTTTTTATGTGCATTTGTGCTGTTGGAGGAGATAGACCCCCCCCTTGTTTCTGGTGACCAAATGTACAAGGATACAACCCTGTGCATCTCAGTGGAGCTGTTCTCACAAGCATGCTGAGACCTGTACTGGACCCCAACTCACAAAAGCTTTGGTCAATAAAAAGAAAATATGTGATCACTAAAAGCAACACAGTCAAATAATTTGCTTAGAGATACACAGTGATAGGATTCTTCCTTAGTAAGAGTTTGGAGGATTAATCATAGTTTAAAAAAATTGCTGGATGCTTCATAGGCACATACTCATTAACTCACTGCAATCATTAGTGCTCTGTGGGCTCTGGTTCCTGAGTAAGCTGCTGAGAGAGGAGAAAGAGGATTTATTCCTGGAGGCACATTGTTCTGAGCACATCCTTCATCTGGCCAGTGAAAAGATTCATTTTCCTCTCCTATTCACTTTGCTTTCTTGCAGGAGTGCCTTTTGTGGCACACCTCTCTGTGCAGACCCAGGCCTCTCCTGGCTGCCAAAAGCCTTCCCCATCCACGTGCCCTCCCTTATTACAGCAGCTCCCCTTTGTGGATGCTATTGTCCTCTTTTCTTCTGTTTCTCTGGACTCAAAATCAAATGCTCTGTTTCTCCCAATTCATAGTGGTGGAAACATGCCTTTCACAGAAAAGATCTGTATCTCTGGTTCCTCTGTTATCTGCTTCCGTGCCACGGTCATCATTCTGAGTTTATATTATGAATCCTGCCTCTATGCCTCTATTCAGATTGTGCTTACAGTATATTTAGAGGTACGTGAAACATTTGCCAGCACCTTATCTTTATTTTAAAAGAAAATAAAATTTTATTCCCTCCTCAAACACGGTCTTTTAGGGGAATAAGGTTTTATGTACTCCCTGTGCATAGTAACAGTGTTGCTAGGGGGCTGTATTTCTGCAGGATCTCCTTCAGCTGAGGGCTCATCTTAACATTTGTCAATGTGTTCAGTGAGAAAAAAGCAGAGCATTGGAAGAAAAACCAAACCTCCCTCCCACCCCCATTATTCACATCACTTTAAACTTTCTGTAGATTCAAGGATAATGGTAACAAGGCTTTGCTCTCCTCTCACTTAGGGTGCACACCAGCTTTGTGGTGAAGTAAATTAAAACAGACCACTATTTTGTCCTAAAAATATGTGCAAATGATGTTTTTGTCTTCATGATCAAGCTTAATGACCAGGTAGAAAATGTTTGTTCAGCACAGAGAGTGATAATGAAATCGTTGGTTTTGAATGATAAAAGTTGGAGGTGTTTGGATTTATTTTCCTTCTGTCAGAGCTGAGATTTTGTAGAAATTGGGGAGATTTCCCCACAAGTGACCAAGATACACCATGGGAGGCCCCATCTAACCAATCACCGCTCCACAGACTTGAATATGTGCTCACTTTCAAATGCCCAAGGATCTGTGTAAAAACAAACTTCTACGTGTTCAACATACTCAGACCCTACCATCAGGGACAAACAAGTGATTGCATTGGTAGTTTTACTTACAAAGTTATTCAGATTTAGTTTCTTTTTTAATCTCCTGAGAAATATGATGGCTACTCTTTTAAACAAACTCTGGTCTTCAGGCGTGTAAAATGAGTATGGGAATCAGACACTGGCTAGGGCCAGCTATTTACAGCAAAGAGAGGGAAGGATGGGAAACCTGCATCCTCACTTTGGTTCTTGAAGGCCATGTGATGCTCCTGTGGCAGGAGCCTTACCTGCTTAAGCTGAAAAACATCTGTGTTGTTTTCAGCAAAATCCTGACTGCATCTCAATAGAGATACAATCTAGTTCAACCAAGGTAATTTTCAGAATAGAGTCACAACATAGGATTTACTCTTTAATTGGTTTAGTAGAAGATAAGATGTTGTTGTTCATTGCTGTTTTGTTTTTCTTTAAAAATCCATTAACTTCTATGCAGGTCTTTAAATATTTATAAGATTTAAATAATCTCTTAAAGCATCCTCAGAGAAGACATTGACTCTTTTAGTTAAATAGTTTTTATTTTTCTGGTAGGGGAATTGTTTAAGTACTCAGCCAACTAATTCCCCAATTTAATCACAATATTTTTATACTCAAATGTCTGTTTTGTGTAAGCAAAGAGAAATACAAGAGAAAAAGTTGTTATATTTATGTGTAAACTGATTCATTCCATGAAGGGGATATTATGCAGTGATTCTGGAGCTGCCTGTAAATTGAAGTTGCTTTTAAATAAACACCTCAGGAACTCATACCCCTCTAAATATTTATATTGTAAGGAAAGTTTTTGCCACAAAGTATTTCTCCTCTTCTTTTTCCCTTAGAGCCATCTGAAGTGTTCAGGCTATTTACAATATGGATGCTGGAGAATAAGCAAAATCACCCATGAAAGGAGCCATGAAGTTTGTGGTGAAAGCCATAATTAGAGCCAATCCCAGAGATGAGCAATATTCCCACCTTGGTTCACAGCTCTCGTGCTGCAAGCATGGTCTACAAAAGCAAAGGTATGCATTGCCAATAATTCACATTTTGTGGACACTGCCTTAGGCCTGACTTCTTGCAGTGGCAGGAGACACTTCTCCACAGAATATATTTTCTTTCCAGAGGTCCCTTGCACAGCCAAAATCTGGGAGGGGAATGGGGGGATGTCCAGCTGTCTGTCTGCCTCAGATGCTTCTATACCTGGGCCTGCTTAGGACAGGCTAAGTGTGTGTGAACAGAGGCTCACGGGCTGCATTTTTCCTTTAGTTGGCTCGTGGTTGGCTTTATTTGGTTTGCTCTTTTGCAAAATGGTTTTGGTTTCTTTGCTTTGTGCTAACAGCAGAAGTGCTAGGTCTCTGTAGAGTGAAATTAAATGCCAGGTTTAGGATGTGTCTTCAGAGCAATTAATCATTCTTCAGAGATATGGCAACGGCAGTCTCCAGGACTGTGCGAGCTCAACACAGCTTTCCTGCACACTAGGCTTGTGTGGAGCCCCTCAGCTGAAACCAGCATTTCTTGCTGCCAAGCAAATCTGCCTTTTGCAGTTGAGCCTTGTTTTCCCTGCCCACTGTATTGCCCCTGGCAGCCACAGCAATCAGGCACCAGCAGAAATCTCCTCAAAGTGGGGAAAATAATTAACGAGAACAAGCAGAACCATCCATGCACATGGCTGCACCCTAAGAAGATGCTCACAAAGGTGATTCACAGTAATGTTCTTAAAACAAAACAGGCACTCTAGCAGTAGCCAAAACCAGTGTAAGCACAGGATACTTTCCAGCATTAGCCTAACCCTCTGGTGATAGTGATAAACGATGCTCCATGTTTTTAATCAAGAGACAATATTCTTGCTGGCTGATTGAAGTGTTTTTATTGGAAATAGCTTCCAAAAAGAACCTGTCTTGTTAGTACTGTAAATTCTGCAGGCTAAAATCCTTTGATTCTCATTAAATTAACTAATTACTGTCTCACTGGATCAATGGATTTAGGAGCACTGACATAATCTTGCTAGGAAAGGAAAGCTGCCAAATTCCATGACTTTGCTTAAACCTATTACCCTGGTATCTGTGCACTGAAAGAAATTTATCACCATGTAATTAATGGTCTTAGTTGGTTGATTGTCATATCAAAAGGAGGCAAAGATTTAAGGTTTAAGCTAAGCAAACGAAAAAAGGGGTTTTTTTTCTTTCCCAGAAGAACTGCATATGCAGTTTGCTTATTTCAGTTGCTGTTTTTACAAATATGAGAAAAATACTGATGGGGAGCAAACAACCTACATAGGGTTCTGGAGGCACTGGAAGGCAGAGGCTGTTCAGTGTGCTCAGCAGCCCTGTTGAGCTGGCTGTGGGCAGCAAAGGCTCTGGGTGGGAGCTGCTGGGGTGTGGGTGCTGGCTGGCACCCCCCAGCTCTGGAGAGAAGGATCTGCACACTTGGCACTATCCTAGGGATGCCTCTGCTTGGCACAGCCAGGCCCATGTCTGGCTGAGGACCCAGGACAGGGCTTGGCCAGCGCTTGGGACCTTCAGCCCCACAGCTGCTGCTTGTGGCACGATTAAAATAACATCTATGTGCTTTTTTGCCTAGCTTTGCAATGGACTATTTAGGCTCCTGTCCTATGTGAGAAATAAAAAATAGGATTTTATGGTATTAGCAAGCCAATTAATCTCTAAAACAGTTGATCCATAAGGTAGGAGGACTAAATTTTACAAAGTTAATGGTGCAAATAGGCAAAGCCCTTTCTCAGCTGCAAGCACTGCATTCTATCCTGCTCCTAGCTTAGCTGTCCAAGTGGGTTTATTATGTTTGCTCAGCTATAATCTATACATGTTTTAACATACTCTAAGCTGTTTTTAATTTTAAACTAAGAAACCCTGGCAAATCTCTTTCAATATAATTAGAATTTTCCCTTTAGTTTGCTGTTTAGCCATTATTTTCTTATTTCCGCTTTATTTTCTGGTAGATAAATCCTCTTATTCATTTGTTTCAATGAAGCTTGAGTAAAGGTCATTTAAATTGATTCACCTTTCTTATCTCCCTTGCATTTATTCTATAATCCTGCTTTCCATTGTGTGGAGGAGAATAGCTTTCTTTTCTCTGATTGTTTCTGCTAGAAGAAAAATGGTAACCCTTTATTAAATAAATCTGGGAGAGCTGTGCTCCAAATCCATATTATCACTAGCTTGGGGAAACAAATTATTTCACAAACTTTAAAAAAAGAAAACATGCAGCACTTTTAGCAGTTTGCTGTTAGATGGCCTGAGCTTTTTGCCTCAAGCCTCCTAAGTGAGTGAGGGTAACACTTTGGTACAATTTGCAAAAGGAAAATCTCAGGCAGCCAATTTCAATTGAGAAGCCCTGTGGAGGTGCAGAGGACCAGGGACCTGGGTGGTGCTGGGGCACAGAGCCACCCAACCTTTTCCCATTTGTCCCAGATATTTCCATGTTTAGCAGCACTGTCCAGACTCACCAGCTTGTCTCTTAGCACACAGCTCACACAGATAGCTCTTCTGGAGCTACATGAGGCTTCAGCTTTGAAGGGAATGCTCCTCTTTTGATTCCTACCCTGAAATGCATACCTCTGCAGGGGATAGGTATGAAAATATTATATAAGATGTGAAAAGAAAAATGAGTGACTACTCAGTTTGCCTTGAAAACTCACCTGAGTGCATACTGTTATTTTCTGTTTGTAGTCAGTTGAAAATAGTGTCTGTAGGCACCTGCACCATTTTCTGACTCTGTTCCAGAGGGATGTGTTTGGTTTTTTCCCTGATCAGGTGATGTTTTGTAATGTAGGACAAATTTTAGATGAATAAAATGTGGTATTTTCTAATACTGGAATGTTTAAGAAAGGCATACAATTAGGAAAATAGGAACATAAACCAATCTGTTAACAATATGTTCACATATGTAAGGGTGTATGTTCCCCATTTTAAACAACTAAATCAGAATTGCTTTTTATTTTGTTGCCAAGGTTACTGAATTTTGAATAGTCTCTAGAGAGTGGTGGCTTTAACTCGTTGAATGGCATCATTGTTTAATATTAAGAATATTCTGATGAAAGCTATCTGAGCTGTGGAAAATCACTTCTTCCTTCAAAACCACCTAAAATTAAGGCTGGTAGGGATGGCCCAGATGCAGTTCAGCTAAGCCTGCAGTGAGCGGGTCAGTGCCTGGGATGGGTTCAAGGCCAAGGGCAGCCGTGTCAGACTCAGTCACTTGGCACAGTCAAGAGCAGGGAAGGAGATGTCCAAAGGAGAAGAAACAATCTTCCAGATCAGTGTCACAGGAAGAAGTTAGGGAAGGTACAGAAACTGTCTCCAGGACCACAGCAGTGACAGGGATACGATAAAATCTTACCTTGAAATCGCTGAGATAAATGTGGGCGACCCTGACTGCAGTACAGAGGCAGCCAATCCCACAGAGCAGAGAAGATAAAAGCTGACAAGAAAGAGAGGAGAAAACAATCAGGACCCAGACTTGATCCTCCATTCCAAAATGAGAGCTAGATACCAACGTGGGGCAGGATTCCTCCAGAAGCTGCCAAGTCCTGGAAAGGCAGTGGGAATGAGATCTCCACTCACACACTAGTAGCCCCAGACTGCATACAAGGGACTCACTGACTTTTTTTCCCCCTTTTCACTTGCTTCTGTAGTTACCTGCAGGAAAATGTATTGCAGCATTAGATGTTCCTTCTGTTGAGGCACCAATATGTGAGAATGGGAGGAAATGGCCTTCTCTGTGCTGGGGGATAGGAATGCTCTCCTTTGTCTCACCATGTTGTTCTTTGACTCTCAAACATTCATGGACACTTGAATCTAATGAGTCAAACTAATGCTTTGGCAAAAGAATTGATAAGAAATTAATACTCAGTTTGTGGTATTGAAATACACTGGTCATGCTTTTACTGCCACCCTCTCATCCAAACACACCTACAGTTATATAGATTAATATTGATATAAGTAAGGATAAAGTAATTTGAATCAAATGCTTAATTGAAATATTTTAAAGTATGCCTGTTTGAATGCTAGAAACATTTTATGTAGCATATATTAGTCTTTAAGTAATCTGCATATGGTTTTACTATCATGAAGCTATAAATCACTTGAAAAATTGTTTTATATGCACTGAGTACAAATATAGGGATGTGAGGCAGGGAACTGAAAGGTAGCTGGGTTTTTTGGGTATTTCAGAAGTGTCATTTACAGGAGGGATGCTGTAATGTTGCATTTGGGGTCAGCAGACAGGATTGGGGTAACCCCAGTACCTGCAGAGTTCCTTCAAGCTCAGGTGGCCTGAGGGGGTCTCCAGGAGCTTCCTCTAAACTCTCAGCTCTGTGCCTAATTGTTACTCAAAGCTCATTTGACCGCTAGTTTTTCTTAAGCCAAATTTTTTTTGGTATCATCAAGTTTGTTAGTAACATCTGGAGTGGTCACAGACCACAGCTGCAGGAGAACAAACCTGATCCTTGCACTCTTCTTCAGCCCACTCTTCTCTGATATTTGGTGACCAGGCTCTTTGGATCCATGAGATTTGTCCCACTGTCTCTACTTGCCCTGTGCAGCACTCCTCTGGCAGTTGAGGAATGCAGGTATGCAGCACCTGCCAGAGCACTCTCTAGGCAAAATGCCTTTTAAAAATCTCTAGGAAGACAGACACAAATAAGTTCAAAAGCTCTTTTTCCCCTGGTAGCCCAATAATGTAGGTGAAAACTTTTTTGGTTTCATTAGGTTTCAGACTATTGCTTTCTCCTGCCTGCTGAGCTTCTGTGGGTTTGGCTGTTGAGCGCCGAGCGCCGCTGCTCTAAACTGGAGCCACACTACTGGGTGCTGCTATAATGACCTTTCTCATGAATATGTATTGCCAGATAAGTGAAGCAGAATAAAAGATTAGAAACTTTTAACACTCAAGACTCTCCAGAGCTTCAGCCCTGGAGATTGGAAAAGTATTCTGCTTCTTCAGGAGCAAAGCAGTGAGGGAGCTTGGGGAATCTTTGTGGTCCATTGTTGTGGTTTCTTGGCCTCTAACAAAAAAGGTAGAATAGAGGATCCATTTGTTGCTCTGTTAAATATTTTCCATACAAAAAGCAGTAATGTAAAATGCAATGAGAGTTTTGTACAAAATTTATGAAATTAACCATCAAGGACTCATGGACTAATTACCAAGAAAAATCTGATTTCAGGATGCACCTGGGTATTAGGAGTTTGAATTAATTTCAGAATTAGATCAAATTTAATTCTGCACAAAATGGATAGTACTTGATATAATCATAATGAACATTATTATATACTGTGCAGTGAGGGAACTCAGCTGAGCTTGCCAAAATTCACTCCTGAAATCTCCGCCAACACACAAAAAATAGCTTCCCCCCACAGGCACAATATTGAGGACTTTTAAAAATACTTCAGGGTGATTTTAGAGTTATGCTTCAAAAGTACCTATTTCAGTTTGGGAAACTATGCCATGTTACTCATTGTCTGGACCAGAGTCCTTTCCAGGATCTCTGATGTTATGACTTTGTGTGGTCATTCAGTGACCATCTGTCACTTTTCTTGTTTGGCTCCAAATGCCCTCTGCTCTGCTCATCATCAGTTTTATTTTATTCTTTTCCAAAAAGAAAATCATAAAATAAATGTAGCAATTACTGCATTCAGGTCAGGGGGAAAAAAAGCCTTTTGTTGCTGTCAAGTGTTTATGTTTTTCTAAACTGTTGGTTAGAAGCAGCCAACAAAAGGAGAAATCATTTTATAGGTGCCCTTTCACACTGGGATCATTAAATTCAAGTCCACAGTTTCATTATCAGCTTCTATTTTCAGAGAGGTAAAAGTCATCTGCAAAAATTTCCATGTAAAGTTTTAGTACCACAGAGAAGGGTTGACTTTGCTGCCTCAAGTTCCTCGACCTTTCTGAGCTCCCTTTGTCTGTTTTGTGGTTCTCACAAAACCTGCACATTTCTCCTAAAAACCACATTGTCAGCAAGTCAGCTGCTCTTCTCTCCCTTTCAAGGCTGCCTTAATCCCCTCTCATGGCCCACATCCCAGGATTTGGGCTCCCAGTCCCATCCCAGGGCTCTCAAGGAGTGCGCCCCAACCCCTGCCCCAGGCTCTGTGCATGGCCCCACGCTAGGCTGATCAAACAGTCTGTTTGCCATACTACTTCTCCTTGTATTCCAGCCAAATAAAGAATTTGGAGCAATACAGTGTTAAAAATGGCAGCCCTGAATTTTCATCCACTGTTTGACTAAAAGCAATACCCTCAAATACCTTGTAAAACCACCTTGAGCATAAGATTTACTTTTACCTCATTCAGTAAATTTCAGGCATAGAAATGTTGCTGTTCATTAACAGCACAGCTACCTCTTGAATAAATTACATTTAGCATGGTATTAGCATTTCATCAGTAATCAATAATTCCCTTCATCAAGCTAGTTGTAAATCTGTGAGGAAATTTACCTTTGTGCGGTTGCTTTCATCTTAAAATGATTGTACTAAATCCTACCCTGAGGCAAAAAGTCTCAATAAATACCCTAGGTGCAGTGTGTCTTCACCTTGGGGAAATCAGGAACTGACATCTGTCTCAGTGAGATTTTTGAGATGTTGCCCTCAATATTGTGACACCTAAGATCCATAAAAGTGAGATTTGTACTTTGCTTTCCCCACACGTTGCAGAGGGAGGAACCTGTTAATATACAAAGAGATTTGTTCAAGGCCAGGTTGGATGGGAGCCTGAGTCTAGAGGGTGGCATCCCTGCCCATGGCAGGAGCTAGAATTAGATGGAATTAGATGCCCTTTAAGGTCCCTTCCAACCCAGGTAATTCTGGGATTCTGTGTTTTGCAACATTCAGGACCATGTGCAGAGGACTGGATTTGGAAAGCAACATCAAGGGCACTTATGCTATGTTAACAGCTATCTGATCCACAAAGTATTTTACTATACCACCTGCTTTTATTTTTTTCAGCTTTTGTGTGCTAATGGATGTAGTAGCTCCAAGCACTCCTAAACTGCTGTGGAAAAAATCTTAACTTCATTTTGGTTTTGCAAAATTATCCAGAGACCCTCTATCTTAGGAAAATATCTTCCTCAGATAGAGGGATAATGCATGCAAAAATTACATCTACAGAATCTAGCTTTTTTTTTTTTTTTTTTTTTTTTTGCCCCTTTAAAGCCCCCATACCATTAGTATTGTGATCCTACTTATTTTTCAAAGGACGCCTGTATTTTCTGATGGCTTTATATTATCATTTCAAAGATTCCAAAACACCCAATTAGTACCCTAGCTGAACTAGTTCTTTTGAATCCATTATTTCTCTAAGAAAACAGAATTATTTCTTGGGTGATGTGTATGAAGTTTTACTGTGAGGGTAGTTAGAAGAATCTAAGGGTGCATCTTGTGTGAAGTATGCTGCTTTTCCTCTACTATTCCTGAATGTCATTGTGCTTAACTGTGAAAGCAGGCTTGGAGGAGATAACCCTATCAGTTGTGGGAACTTATGAAAAATAAATGCTCTCTGGCAATGCTTTTTGCAATATTTATGATTTCCCAAACTAGTACCTTCTGTGTTGCTGACTGCAAGGTTGCTGACCTTGAAAATCTTGCTGTTGCACAAGGCCGCACACCAATTGAGGAAAAAATGGGGCCTGGCCATTTTTCTTCCAAAAGTCACTAATCAAAGGGCTTTCCTCCAGCCCCCTGCAGACTGTTCTTTAGACTAGGTCTCTCATATTTTCAGATACCATCTTCTCACTGCTGACTGGCCACATGTACACATACTTTGCTTTAAGCCATACCAAAGGCTTAAAACCCAAGAGATAGTCAACTTTGTTCTAACAGCTGTCTCACTGAGAAACAGACCCTGTCTCAGTGCACTTCTGTGACTTTTCCTGATTTTGCTCAAGACAAAACCTTGCTCAGGTCTTCTGCAATTACCTTTGTGTGAAATGAGTCAGCAGCTGCAGGATTTCCTTTATTTGTCACCCAAACTCTTGAACTCCCAGACAGCTGCTACTGAGACTGCTTGGGTGGTGACTCCCCAAAGGAGGTTGATTTTTTTAAAAGAAAAATTAGATGCCCAGGTTTACAACTGTGAAGTAATGTGGTAATGGAAGTCTTTATTGGTTTTCTATTGGTAGCACTTTGAAATGTTTTGCTTGAAACATAATTTTAAAGCATTTTCCTTTCTCTTCATTTATCTCTGCTCTGCCAGCTTTAAAATGTTCTCTCTCAGACTTCTGGGAATTATAGCTTAGTGTGGTTTGTTTCTTTTTTTCCCTGAGTGAAGGTTTGCACTAAGACTGCTATTTGCTTTCCAATATTAGAATGTGTTGAATCCCTAATTACAGCAATCGGACTTGCACCTTGTTACACAGTAAAAGATAAAAACAGCCTTGTGTGAGGCTTCCCTGGTATCCATGCAGTCAAAACCTCATTAAGAGAAATGTTGTTCTGTCTACACCATCTCTCCCAAGCAGTTCTGGACAGGGAACGTCATAGGAGACATTTTAATGTCTCAAATTAATTTGAGCTGCAGCTTTTCACATGAAAATCTCCACTGCTCCTAAACTACATGGATTTTGAAGCACATGTACATTTACTTGATTGTTTCCTATTAAGAATAATTTCTTGGAAAACACAGAGTACAGGTACAAATTCTGAGCAGGAATCCTTAATTTGGAAACATTTTCTGATTTAAAAATAGCAAAATGTGTTGAGGCTTCCAATCACCACAGAAAAATAATTAATTGCATGCTAGAAGTTTGAGGCTAGAGTTCTTCCAATGATTCTTGTTGTTTGTGGGAATAAGAAACTATTTATAAATGTGAATTTTGTGTGTCAGCTATGTCCTTGCATTTAATAGAAATTTATATTAAAGCAATCAACAATAATCAAGAACATTCCTACAAACACACTGAGACTAATACCAAATCTAAGAGTATAAACTACAGTACTATTGGTTTTTACATCAGAATTATTATAAGAGTTATTGTCTTTGAAGGTAATTTAGCAAGAAGGTAGTTTGGTTTTGGATTTGTGCTGTTAGATAGATATGATAGCTTTCAGCTGGCACATTGCTCTAACAACAGTGACTTGGGTTCTTAGTACCTACTGCTTTTGTACACTCCTTAATGTAGGGTCTTCTAAGATGCCAGGTGTGCATATTTTGCTAGTTTTCTTTAGTAATACTATAATCATTTTTCCTTTATTTAAATACCTTGCTAATTCCAGTCCTAGCAGTGAAAGCAAGTTCTTACTCATGGCTTACACAGATGAGGTGTACTCAGGTTCATAATTTGGTATTTATATTTAAAATATATTCAGTGTACTTGATGCCAATACTAGTAGTTTGGGGAAACACAAAATTAATAAATGAGAGGTTAAACACTCCACTATCTCTTCTTCAATATATTCAATATCATCTCTGGGCCTGATTCTTACCTAATTTGGGGTAATTTAATGTTGGTTAAGCTTAACTGACAGGAGGGGAGTTATTTTTCATTTACTAGAAATAACGTGGCACCAGAGATTCATTTTTATATAACATGTCTTTACATTTCCTAATACAGGCTAATGAAGCTGAGCACCTGCTCAGAAAGTGATTGCTCCTTGTGATGATTCCCATCATGTTAAACTATCACCTGGGAAAAAAAAAGTCATTGTTTCCTTTTAATATGCAAGTTTAGGAAGAAAATGTCTGCTAAAATGTGCCTTTAATCTTTGTTACATAAACAGGCATGAGGCTTTATGAAACCAAGCTTGTATCTGCAAGGATGAGCAGAGTTTACCAGGAATAGCTGCACAGGGTCTGCAGTGACCAGCCCTTTCCCCTCTCCTTTTCTTAGGCCTTCACTCATTCTCATGCAATGAGACAGAATGGAATTGGAGAATGCTAATGCATTCACCTCCTTAGGTTGGATAATAAACCCCACATCCAAGTTTTTTAAAAGTTACCATCAGCAGAGAGGAAGCAGAAATGAAAATGCAGACTCTACCTGCTTATCACACCAAGTCTCTGATGGGTGCTCTCAGTTTCAAGATCTGTGGGTGTTGAAAGCTTGATCCTGCTGTTATTCTGTAAGACTGAAAGGACAAGATAAAAAATTCAGTATATTCACAGTATATACTGATAGTAATATTTTTCATAACCTTCATGAGCTTTGTAGAGAAAATAACATTTTTAAAGTGGAAAACAAGAGGATTATGTGGGAAATAAGGGAATCAAGAAAAATGAAGTAATAATCGCAGGTTTGGCACGCTACCCAACGGTTCAGTATGGGCATGACTTGCCTCATTGTGTAGTTTATATATGGCTTCATTACAAGCAAAAGTACAATTTACTGTAGAATCATTTTCTGGAAGGCCTGTTTTATGCATCATGTACTTTCCTGGCACTTTACAACCATGCTTAACCTGTATAAAATTAACTATATTTATAGGTGGTATCTGAACGAGCCAAACATGATTTTTTTTTTCTTCAGCTCATTTCCTAAATCAGATACAGTAGCTTAACTCAGAATAGAAGAAACATGATGAATTTCAGCTTTGGTGAGATGTCTGCAGCCCAGCTAGATTTCTCTCTTGTAATAAGATAGATTACCCACAGAAATTTCCTTTGGACTTGAAAGTGAGCCCTATGGCTCAGCTGGGATGAGGCCTATGCCTCAGACTGAAAAGCTTTTGTATGAGAGGAGAGTAGAAGGACAAATAGCTTTTACTTATAAACAAAGAAAGAGTGGGTAATTTTGAGGGTATTTTACCTCCACTGGAACTACCTTTCTGTTTAATGCAGAAGATGAATGATAATAATCAAACAAGTAATGTTATTGTAAAGTGGTAAGGTGGGGAGAGTTTTCTGCTGTGTGGGAAATCAGAAATCTTATCTGTTGTCAAAGTCCATGTGCATTCATCTTGTAGAATTATGCCTTCAGGTGGTAGCTAACCATCCCAGTGCTCAGTAATTACTCTTTGGCTTATTTATCAGAATGATTGTGTTACTGCCAGCATTTGAAGAGTTCTGTGTAAAAGAAATTCACATGTAGCTCACCTTCAGTCCTCTATGCCATCTATTAGCTGGCATTTCTGAACACCACAGAGTCTCTTCTTCAGAACACATATTGCCCTGAAGAATAAGTAAATAGGTAATTTAATTTTTTCTTTGAGGATAAATATTTATCCTGAAATAGAAGCTATTTTACCTACATCAAATAATGAAAAACTTCAGTCAATATACAATACAGGGCCCTGGCTCACCAAGATTGACTTTAATTTTCATTTCAGATCAAGTCAGGCATCTTATTCACTAAGTAGCCATTTACACTTAGAAAGGGAGACATGGGGTACACGAAGTTTTCAATTAGAGGCCATTATACACAGCTTAGAACAACCATATTTTGTTGTTCTTTCGGATTATTATGTAATATATTTTAGGGGAAAAAAGCAACAAAACTGTTTCTCTCTTAAATGCCTTTTACCCAGATAGTATTCATACAGGGTGTTTGTTAAAAAGTAAAGAAAATTTTGAGGATGTGGGAAGGACAGTATCTCAAAAAAAAAATAAAGAGGAAGATGTGAGAGTTTAAATGCCACCCTTCTCAGTGAAGTCAGCACTAGAAAGTCACAGGGAGAAGATTCAGTGTTGCAGTCCATTGTGCGATAAGGACGCGGCACGGCTGATAGCGGGAAGGTTCCCTGGCTGCCCATGCTCACAGGCCACAGCCCCTCACTGCAATGCTGCCCCAGCCTCTCCCTGCAGACCCCTGGTGATGGCACTGCAGTCTGAGAGAGCTGCTGGGCTCCAGCTCAGGAGAAGAAAAGCTGGTAATTCATTACCATTTAATGACCTTCCAGAGTGGGAGCTCATCTCAATAGCATATTAAAGCAATCCATTCAGGTATAACAGAATGGATAGGCCAAACTAGATCAAAAATCCCTGAGCCATACACTATTTATTGCCAGCTGAAAGATAAGCTTCACAGGAGGAGCTACTGTATATTTGCCTTCTGGTGTAAAACTATTTTTAAATCTCCAAAGATATATTTAAAAACCCATTCAAAGCTACCTATCAGTCTAAGGTCTGTGGGAAGAATGGCCTTCTGGCTCAAATCTTCAATGTGGACAGCATTAGTTCTCAGTGTAACATTTCAGGATTTAATATATTAAATTCATATATATGTGTGTATATATACATATAAGACATATATGTATATCTATACATATAAGATAGATAGATATAGACATTGTCATAGCAAGAGAACTCGTTGATAATAAAATTAAGAAAATTGGGGAACATTTCCCAAAGCAACAAGTAAACAATTCTGCACCTTATTTATGAGTATGGTTTGCTCATAAATAGACCCGAGACATTTTTTTACATATACCAGATTACTATTACCACCTTGGGAAAGCAATAGTTAAATTTAGGACCTGAATCTATGCTCAAAGGTGAGCAATAAGTCAGGGACAAATAGGTATGTGTTAATATAATCCCAATATATATTAAAAAAAAAATAAAAGAAAAGCATTTGTGCCGTCTCCTGCAGCAAGAGAAAGAACAAATTGCAGAGCAGTGCTAGTGGCTGTGCTTATTCACTTGCACACAGCTCTATGCAAACCAACCTTCACCTTTGTTCAGAAAAATGATGTATCTGCAAAACACTGGCTAGAACTCTCCTGTGTTCCTTCAGCTGAGCCTGCTGCTGGAGATGAGTCACAGAATCTAAAACCAGCTTTTGCATATCCAGTCACTATAAAGAGAACTAGAGAGCACTGTTTGAATTTGTTTTTTACTGAAACAAAACAGAGCTTTCTCTCTCATTATATTTAAAAAAAAAACCAATTCCACAGGTCTTGTAAAATGTCTTTAGAATTTGAGCACTAAATGACTGGGTGGCATAGAGAAGAACAGGTTGATTAAATGCAGAAATGTGTAGGAATGAATGTCGAAATCCATATTTGTTGCAGCTTATATTTTGGGAGACATCCTGCAATTTGCCCATATTGTGTTTGAATGAATAGTCTTAAGGTATAGCATAAATTTCAGGAATATGTAGTAGAAAGCTTTCTTCTTAGAAATCCCCAGCACTTTTAGGCAACACTGCTATCTACTGGGACACTTGTTCAAACCACACTAAGCCTTTAGAAATGGCAGGGAATAAAAATGTGGTGGCAGCAAATTTGGCAACAAGTCCAAGACAATGCCTGGATGGCTGAGAGCCTGACCCCACAGAGGGCTGTGTACCAGAGCCCCCACTGATAAATTGTGTAAAAAAAATAACTCTGCACTTGTAGCCAGCCAACAGCTAAAAAACTGCTTGGAGGCAGTGGGAACAAATACTTTGAAGGAAGGAGGTTCCCCATGTTCTCCCAACAGTGATAGGTGTTTGGACCAGCACAAGGGCACAATCAGTGATAAAAGTTGCAAAACTTGTCTGAACTGAAGAACCAATATGCTCATGGGTTTGGAGTGAAATGAAATAATTTTAACATCAGAGCCACATTTGGGATATCTAGGAGGTAATTCAGTCTTTCTAGGAAGTAATTTTTTCTGCGAGCCCAAACTTGCTCAAGATACCTGTGGTGGGATTATTTTGTAAAAATCATAGTCACCTGCAGAAACAAATCCGCTGTTATGAAAAGCTGGACATCTTTTCAACGTACCATCTAACAAGTGCTTTCAGAATAATGTTATTCACTTTATAGAAAATCACAAAAGCTGGAAGTGTTAAAAGTAGGACCCTTTAAAGAGAATATTGATTTAAATGAAAGCTACAAGTTCTGTAGAGTATGCTGGACATGCTTAAAAGCTCTTTAAATTGCAAACCTAATCTAACTTACAGAGAGGGAGACCTTGTTCCCTTTCATTTGGGGCTGGGAAGCAGAGTGGGCTTGAGCAGCAGAGCTTGTACATACATTTTCAATGACTCTAGTGAGTAAACATTAGTACCAGACCGCCTGTATCAAACCAGCTGCACAACAGTGGCTACAGAAGCTGCATTCTCTTGCCTAGATGATTTTACCTGTTAACACAAAAACTTGTTTGATGCATACGTGAAGAATTCCAGCGGTTGTCTTTTTGATGTTGAGTATGAAAGGGAATACACCTCATTAAAGGCACATCAAAAGGATGAAAATGCAATCATTAATCTATGTTTTATGACATTCTCCTAACAATGTGCTGTAGAAATCTATGTTGCATCAAAAAGCAGAAAGGTCCTGAAAAATTCCTGGAGTGATAGAAGGACTCTTATACTCTTCCTTTTTCTTTCTTTTAAATTTCCTGAGCCCTCCATTTTTTACCTGAAGGATAGCCATACTCAACCTCTTCTCACTGGTGCAATTTTAAAGTCTGCACAACAGAGGCAAGGTTAGAGGTGTAAAACATAAACACGTATCCACTGTGCTTAAATCCTGCATCTTGGCAATAAATTGCTGCATTTAATCTACTTGACTCTGAGCATAGTGAGCTGTTGGTGCAGTGTGCATACCCAGCCCTAAATTAAAGCAGGCTAATTTCTTCTCTGGCTCACCCAACTCCTCCCTCTAATGTACTGAGGAACGTCTCTCTGCCTGGTGACACCACCCCAGTGTCAGATTTAAATTGCATTAGATATTGTTTCTAATCAGGGAGGAAATCCATAGCTGGCAAGTAGGGCAGATCTTCATCCTCACTAGCAAGAGAGAAATGAGCTGGAGCTTTGGGTCAAGATCTCCAGTCCTGACTTGAGCAAGAAATTATGTAGTTGTGGGTAATTTACCTGACAGGACTAAGCCTGTAGCACTCAGCTGAGCATCTCTGCTGCTTGTGGAAAGCAAAAGAAGTTATCTGAAGCTTGAACGTATTTGGAAAAAATCTGCCAAAACAGGAAAAAATTCCCCCAGGTAACACCAATGCAGGCAGTTAAACTCTGAGTAAATGAGGTGCTGGATCCCTCCCCTGCTTTCCTTGCTCCTCCTTTGTGTCAGGTCCAGATGAGACACTGGGGGATGTCACTCCCTGTGCCAGCCTGCTGTATGTGCCCACAGATCTCCTCTGCAGCATCTGAGCACTGCAGTGCCTGGAGAACAGCAGCTTAGGTGGGGGTTGTTTTTAAGGAAATCCGCTATTCATTGAGGAATTGCTCTTTAAAGTTCAGAAGTAGGATTTTATTTTCATATGATTAGATGCACTAGAGCAAATAAAACTTCCTGAATATTTTATTGACAAGTTTTCTGGCAAGGATTTTCACTTAAACAGAAGCTGAAAACAAATGTTGCAGGAAGTTCACAGAAGATTGCTCCTTCTCTAACCTGTAAATGAGAATATTAAGACTGGAAATACACTTCCACAGTATAACATTTATCATGTAACAATAATGTTATGTTTTTGCTATTAAAACCAATAAATATAGTTGTAAATAATCATATAGATGTTCATTAGAGTAGATACTCTTCTGAAAATATTTTCTTTCTAGCTACTGAAATTAAATACAAATGACGAAAAATGAGACTTAAATATGTGCTGCCATATGGGAATTAGGAGAATTTAAGATTTCAGGCTGCAGGAATTGTCAAAGCAAATTTTTTCATTTAGAAATACTCCTGTATTACCTACTTACAGGGACATACATCATTCAGTCATGAAACAAAAGTGATATCATGTGATTTAACAGGATAATTAGCTATCCATACATCCATTACCAGATGCTAAGAATAATCATGCAATATTTCTGAGATACCTGTCCTAGTTGAAAACTTAACAAGAAAAATGTTAGTAATTCTGAATGAAGGATAAATTCAACATTTCTTTAGTCTTTGCATGAGCTTTTGAAGAAGCAAAACACAGTCTTCTATGTAATATATCCTCTTGTTAGTAATCATTTACATATTGTTACTACAAACCCAAAAGTAGAGGACTTCAAGGTCTTTCCAGCTCCATGTGGGCTCCTCCTGGTGAGTCTGGGGTTCCTTGCCACTGAAGTGTCCCTGAGACACAGAGATTCCTTTCTCTCATGCTTTCAAGGTTTTGCTACCCTGCAGGTTACTATAATCTTGCTTTCTGTATTGAATTTGGCACAAAGCAGAGCCCTGTGCTGTGGTTAAACCTGCAGCTGGCTGCACACCCCCACAGAGCACAGGGGTGGCAGGAGGCATGTCTAGAAAAGAGGAAAGACTTGCACTGTCAAGGATCCAGAGGCTTTTGTGATTAAAAAAGTGCAAAGATAAGGGAGGTCCTCAAAATGATGGACTTTTGTAGGAAATGAAATCCTGTTGCAACAACTCGAGAATACACTTTGAGTTCTATCAGTGCTTGGTCTCCTGGCCAAAGGTTCAACTATTTTGAGAACCTCAAAGTGTTAATTGTATTAATTGGTTGTGGGGAAATAACACAAGTGGGTTTTGCTTCCTTGCTAGGCTGGCAGTGAGAGGTGACTTCCTGCCTGCTGTTTTCAATCAGACAGGGCACAGGCAGAGGTGTCTGTCCCAGGGCTGTCCTCAGATACGCTTCACACACAGGCACCTCAGGAAGCTTGCTCTAGCAGTCAACAAGTCAGAAAAGCATCAGCACATTGGCTTTGGCCAGGGCAATGGACATGGCTTCAGGTCTGAGCTGTTTTCCACACCAGCCTCAGTGCTCTGCGGAACAGACCCTCACTCCTCATGCAGAAGAATGAGTAGAATTAAACCCTGACATATGTACATGTAATGGCAACTGTGCTTGTTAAACTCGAGCTGAATTCATCCTACCCTGCTTCAGCAGAGCGGCTGATGTTAAATCACATGTGCAGGCTTGCAGCAGCTCCTGTTTGAGCCCACTGCTGTGGTGTGAGCTATTTCTCCCTTCACTCTCACAGCAAACATGAGCCACCAATTGCCGGGTGCCTTGAGCCGTGTCCAGCCCTTGCAGCTTGCTCAGCTTTGCTCCTGCTGCACCCTCCAGCACTGTTTATTTGCATTCCAAAGCCATACACATCAGATCATGCACTAAAACATGCTTTGGCTCAACTAAGACCTGTTCGAAAGCCTAAGAGGGGTGAGAAGGAGGTTCTTTCCAGTAGCACTTCACAGGCAGGGAAGGATAAGGTTTAATATTCTCTGCCTAGGCTTCACAAAGGTGAGATTTTGTGTGTCATCATCATAAACTGCTTCCAATCTTTATCTCTCCCCCACACAGGAAATAGCACAAACAGTAATATAGCTGTCAACAAACCAGCTGAATCAAAACAGAATTTTTCTGAGTCACTTCTTAAATAATGGTAATTGAAGAGAAAAGAGTACTTCAAAGTTTGTGCTCAGACTTTTCAGCATTCAGCTAGGAAAACATCTCTGAACATCCCCCTTTTCTCTCAGGTTTTTCTCCCTTTACTCTGAAGGTCAAAGGTTTAATTTGTATGCTCGTCGCTCTCTTTCACTTTCCAACATATCCCTAATTGAAATTTGACACATATACCCATTAGCTGAATTTATTCTTTTTCCATGCTTCATTAACAATGCTCTTTGCTATATTACAACACTAATGCTCATCATAAAATGCTCTCCTATGCGATGTGACTTACAAAGGATGGTGATTGATGGTATCACAGGTAACATGGAATAACTTTAGGTGCTGAAATTGCAAGCTGTGGCAGGAATCTCAACAGCTATGGATGGATCCTGACTTTGCAAAGTCTATTAGAGGTGTAAAATGTCAGTAACTTCTCTGATGCTGCAGCATAAACCCGGCTAAAGCAAAATCCATGCACACCTCTGTTCTCTGAACCTGAGTCTGCCACCAGCAACTTCTGGCTGAACTAGATTGTAATCTACATTATTCACCTGAAATGTTGAATATAATTTTTACTACTAAATTGTCTACAATTGGGTCTTGTAACTAGAGAATGAAACTCAGAACCATAAATGCAAATGAGCTTTTCACTTAAAACTGCAATTTCCTTTCTGATGTACTGTACCTCTTGTCCATGAAGTTCTGTCTTTTTTGGAAAATGATATTTTCCTACGGTGTATAAGTTTCATTGGGTTGTCATGGAAACTGGCTCTCTCTTTTTCTTTCTTTCTCTCTGTCTCCAAGTCTTTCACCTTGAGAGTAAAATGGTTGTCATTTACAGCACATAATTTTGCAGGTTAAACTTTCTATGATCACTCAGATAGTGATGAGATACCACCCCAGAGCTCAGGGAGAGGGGAAATGGGGAGAGTTCTCAAGTGTTTCCAAAGGGGATAGTCCAATCCCGACCCCATTTCAGGGACAAAGGGTGCCACAGGCTCCGTGCTTTGTGTTCACAGGAGTGGCAAACAGGCACTGGCTGCGCCTGCTCCAACAGGGGATGTGCTGGCTACACCTGCCCCAGGAGCCTGCCTTGGTGGCCCTCAGCAAAGCCACATGTCCCCCCAGAAGTCCCCCCACGTGCGAGGTTGGCTGAGGGAGGAAAAGGTGACTGCTGGCCACAGTGACCCTGAGGGCTGAGAAAAACAAAGAGCCTCAGAGAGCAGAGAAATGCCTTTTAGCTCAGGAAACTGGGCTCAGTTTTACTTCATGGTGGCTGAGGTGAAAGCAAAATCTTGTAAGGCAAGGAGAGAATGTCACCTCAGGAAACAAAACGTGGTTTGGAATGATTTTCTGGATATTCAGTCCAGCCAAAGGAACGTACTGGAGGAAATGGGGGCTGGAGAGGCTCAGGGCTGGTTCTTTAGTTCAAATCTTTAGAACCTCCCCTTGCCTAAGACTGGTTTGGTTCAGTACCCATGCAGGGCTCCTGTGTCACAAGCTGTATCCTGCAAGGAAAATATCCGTAAGCCCAGGACCAGCACTGAGTGATGCTTTTGCAGTGGCTGCACTCAGGGGATTAGGATCTCGTGGCAGTGTGCACACCCATGGGTGCCTTGCCATGGCCACGTCACAGAGCTGCATAAAGAAGTCCAGAACATGATGCCCTAAACCCAGGGCCCAAAGCCATTCCCAATTAAAGGTAGATTCTTCACCCATATAATCTGAAATGTATGAAGGAAGCATTTGTCTATATAAAAAGAGTCTTAAGGAAAACTGGAAGGCAGCAGCTCGACAAAAGTCTTGCTGGTTTTTGTGGCCAACCTGAAACAATAAAAAATGGCAACCCTCACTGAGCTTTTAGCCAGAGGAGGCTGAGTTTGGGTAAATTTTGGATAATCATCTGAATCTCTGAATGTTGCCAGCATTATCTGAGGTTTACCAACCACTTGCTTTAACCCCTGCAAACCAATTAGCTAATGTGTTTGAATGCTTGAGGAGTGATTAGTCAGGTGGAGTCATTATAGCAGCACATATTTGGCAGGATGAAAAATGGATGCTAGAAAGGAGGTTATTTAGCAAATTAGTGCTTGAAAGCTAAAAGTAGCAGAAAAAAGGTTCATTGGGTGTTTTCTTTTTCTTTTTTGCACTACCAATTTCACCTATGGGCATCTTATGTTCTGTGTTGGAATATTGAGGCCAATAAAGGAATTTTTTTCAGCTTTTAATGAATAGCACTGCTGTGTGATGCATGATGTGAAAAGAAGGGGTTTGAAAAAAGCTTTGCAGGAGCACTACTTTGCACTTTTACCTGAAGAAGCACGTGAAAGGTTTTCCAGCTGTTTCCTGCAGATGTTGTACATATGCTTAAAGGTCAGTGTTCTTTTGAGAGCATTCATAGCCCCACTCACATTTAGATAACAAACAAACACATTGTGCCAGGAAAAAGTGTTTTAAATAAATAACATTACAAAAAAAGTCTAATCAGCAGATGAGGAATGAAAATCAGACCTCTGAAGGAAAACCTGACTAGTATTTTGGCTGCTGTCTCAGATTTAGAATGCTGGGACTGGTTCCACAGGAAAAGACCTTGGAGATGGCACATTAGGAGCAGGAGAAGCTGCACTGCCACATGGTTCTTGCTGCTCCAGCCACCCTGTCACTGACAAAGTTACCTAAATGTGTTGTCCTGCCAAGGGTGAATGCCTGGCCCCACTCAGCAAGAAAACAATCAGCCTTGTAAGTTACCATGAAATGGGAAAAAAATCACTCTCTCAGAAGAATATTGAGACTTTGAGACATCAAATTTTAAGATTGTATGATCTTGGGGGAGGTGGGGTGGGAGGGGAGTGGAGATGAAGAAAACAAATCAGATTGGGATCATTATTGAATTTCTGAGAAACCTAGAATGCAAAAGGTGCTCGATTCAGTGCTGGTTCCTTTAGGAGACAGGGAGGAGAAATACAGCATAGTCTGGCTCTAAAATGCTGTCTGCTCTGAGAATTGATGCAGATGATTACAAGTTATAGGTTTCACTAGGTCAGATTCTATTTATTTATGAAATTTCTCCTCTAATTGATAGCAGTGTCTTTTAAAACATAATCATGTAAAACTGAATAGTAAGACTTTCACATTTAGATGTTTGAGTTAGCAACAAATAGTTCTTCAGGCTGGCCTCTAAATGACCTCCAAGAAAATTGGTGATGAAGGTTATAGTTGTAGTAGTCTCAGATTAATTACTGAAAACTAAATTGCAACTCACAGGGTTTTACCTTGGCATATTTGGTCTTCATATTCTGGTGCAGCCTATGTAAACTCCCATCATGAAACTAAGTGCAGTTTTCCTTGAGCCTGTGTGATCCGTGCCTGTGATCTCTGATCAGGTCACCTGCAGGCCTGCTCAGGAACAACTTGTACAAAGACAGACCTGAGCAAGTTAAATACTCCTTCTCCACCCAGCAGTTTATGAGAGGTTTCATCAATGTATTTACTTCAGGTATTTATTCAAATACTAGGGGTACATTAGCAAGCTGTTCAGTACTTAAAGGTATCTATCAGCTGCATATAAGGGAAGTGCACATAATTACCATTTCTTTCTTTATGGTGTCTTATTACAAGAAAGTAGCACAAATTGTCCTGAGTTCTGTTGCAGAATATAAATTCTTCTCAATATCCTGGTGAATTTGTCAGAAACATTTTATAAGTCCAGTCTCTTGGTGTGCCCATTAAACATTTTCCAGAATGTTTTTCTTCCCTAATGAAGATATCTCGTTCCCTTTAACGGCTCCTGCTCTTTAGATTAAGCACATTCATTTTCTGCCCAAATTTGTCCACATATGCACAGACTTGTCTGACCATCACATCTAGGTTATGCTCATAGCCTGCCTTCTACAGGCTCAGGGTGACTTTGTGTTTGTCCCTTCATCTTTCCCTCTCTCACCCAGAGACTCAGGTTGTCCAGGCTTCTTGCCACTCATGAGGTGTCACTTTATTGTATTTGTAATACAACTTTCCATTTCTGGATGCGTTGGTACAGAAAAATGAGGCCATACTCTTAGTTGTGATTCCTCAGAACTCTTAGGATATCAAGAGAGGAACAAACTGCAGTGTATTAGTGTATTGCTCCAAGGGGGGCTAATTGACAAGACTTCTGCATTTGAATTCTGGTGCTCCCTCAAACGAGGCTGTGTTGTTTTGTTTTGCCTTTCAAAACAACAACAACAGTGACAACAAACCACAGGCAAGCTCCCTTCCCCCAAAGGAACAACAAGCTGCATTTGTGTATCAGTGGAGTTTTCTGGAGTCCCCCTTTCCCTGTGCTCAAGGATGAGGGCATGGGAAGATGTAGGTGCATCCTATCAGCCCAGAGAGACCACTCATGTTGCTGATCTGCTGCTGCCCCAGCAGGGCTCCATCCATTGATAAAAGTGAATGGAAAGCCATTTCACACAATTACCATGAGCTGAAAAAGAAGGGATCTTAGACTGGGAGTGAAGTGATAAAATGTCTGAACCTTCTAGTAGTCATAAAGAAAAGCAGCTAAATGCAGTGAGCCAAGAGTAGATAGTATAAAGGACTCTGAATGTCATGCAAAAGCCTGTGGCTTTGCAATATATCTCACATGGAGAAGCATTCTTTCAATTTTTAAGACAAGATAATTTAGGGAAAAGTAAAATTTCCTATTAAATTCTGCCTTTAAATTAGGTATTCACAAGAACAGGGAATATTCATTGGACAGAGGAAATCTTCATAGCTACTTCTGGGTCATCATTTCTCAGAGAAATCCAGCAAGAAGAGTTTTGGACATTGGTGTTCTAGTGCAGTACCTGCTACTAGCTCTTTGGTACCCTGAGGCAAAGTGGAGCTTCAGTCTGCCTGAAGAATGAATGCAAGGTGCTGCGGCAGCAGAGCTGCTTTTGTCTGCTGCTGATTCTGAGCCTGCATCAGGGGAAAGGAAATTGAGTAGGCCATTCCTTCAGGCTACCTGCAGACAATACGAATCAGTCTCATTCACATGAAGCACACTAAATATTGTGATAATTGCCAAAGTCACTGCTCTGGTTTCTGCTGTTCTTCCATACTGAGCTGCAACATCCCAAGATGAAAGGATAAATGAATGGAGACATTAGCTCTGCTCCAGCTATCAACCCCATGTACAAGGTGATTAAATTTTCAATGAGAAGGCACTGTCCATTTGCAAAATTACCTTCATTTGTATTTTAAAAATGCACTCTAGTGGCACAGTTGTAATTCTTGGTGGCTTTCCCTTCAAAAGCACCTCTCTGTGGGCATGGTGAGTTAATAAACCATAAAACAAAGGTTTAATTACAGGGAAAAAAATAAAAGTTGGCTGTGATTGGGAGGCTTATATACCTAAAGTGTTCATTTTGGTGTTGTCCATGTACTATTGATCCTAAAACTCTCTCCACCTTAATTCAGTTGTGTTTGTAGATTTAGGCAGTGATGCCCAGGCCAATGGGTTTATCTTCACTCCAAATCAAACCCAAATCCATTTCCAGTTTTGGTCACTGTAAATTGATGCTGGAGGCTCCCTCTTTCTCTTCTCAATATTTTATCCATACCAGTATTATTGTGATCATGACTCTCTCTATCTGTAGGTGGGTAAAATTGAATATACCCATTGCCATTCCATAAATAATAGTAAATGTTCATTTTCCCTGAGTTTTTAGAATGCTTTTGGAAGTTTGTTGTTTACTGCCTTCAAAAACACTTTGAATATGGCAAGAAGTGACTATCTTGGCAAGAATATTTCCAAGCCTCAAAGTTCCTTCTAAATACTCAGTGCAGGGATAAAACAATGACTGAAATCATGATTATTTGCTTAACTCTAGCTCCATTTTTAGGGTTATACAGCAGTTGAGCAGAAGTGTTCCCCTTCTGCTAATAAACAGTTAAGACATTTGCTTGGGTGACCTTTGGGACTCATCTGAGGATGAGGCAAGGCACAAGTCTAAGCCACAGCAGCAGGGAGCTGACAAGCCAGGGCTGTACATCCTTAAACAAGTTTGACTTATTAGAAGAAAAATGTAAGCTCCTTTCCTGTGGCTTGCACTGCACAGAGAGAGCCCTGTGACTACATGGTGTGCCGGTGTACCCTAATCTCCTGCAGCAAAAGGGAGCGGGTCAGCAGAACAAGTGGCACCAAGGCAGTGTGCAGCCTCCTCAGCTGGAATTCCTCACGTCAGCTTCAGGCACAGGGAGGACAGGCTCTCACCACAGTGTAAGGAAAGGTGGATCTGAGATACTTCCCAGCAAAATTCCAAGCTACTGCCTGCCAGTTTGCTGCATTTTAGTGACTGTGACATTCTTGACTATTGCTCACAAAGGAAAACAACTTGTTCTTTTTTCACTAGCCGTAGCCCATAGTTATGGCAATGAAGTGTAAGGGCATGGCTATGGAGATATTTATTTGGCCTTCATCTCCAATTAGCTAACAAATATTTGACTTTTCTTACACTCCTGCTTTTAATACTCAAAGGAAATCACATATGTAGTGTATAATAGACAAGGAGAAAGCCAGTGGATTTTCTTGTATTGAAGATATGACAGTTGAGAATCCACAGGAGTGCAAGTATGGAGTGAGGACATGAAAGCAGGAAATAAAAGGAAGGTACAAACTAGCAGATAGAGGAAAAATAGATTGCTCAATAGCTAAAAGACAGCTAAGATATGATAATTTGAGTGGAAAAGGAGATTTTGATGATCTCTTACTTTTATAAAATGATTTTTCTTTAGTTGGCAAAAACTGATAAGGGAGAAAAGGGGAAAAGGAAATTTTAAAAGTTCTATTTAGACTTTTGTTGCAAATTTCTTTGTATATGTAGGTATAATCTTCCTAATCCTCCTCTTCTAACTGCTTACAGGGTAATCATGACAACTAAAGGTCCCTATCTCTGATAGTCTTGAGATAAGGAAACCAATCACATTTAGTTGGATCTGTCTTCTGTCAAGCAAATAGCCCAGCAGAAATGTAGGTGCTTTCTGGATGGCCCCTCCCACTAAAGGCAGAATATTAAATGTTTTAGTGACTTTTGTTATGCTGAAAGAGTTCATGGTTGCTGTCAAATGGATCTTCACACAGAAGCAGAGTTGGCTGAGGCTGATGAGCATACTGGCTGCCTGTCAGCCATGCTAAAATAGAAAAGGCCATTCTGCTCCTAGAATGGCTCTGCCAGGTTAGACAAAAGGAGCTCCTCACCAAGGTATGAGGCCTCTGCAGACAATGACTCAGGGTTTGGAGAGCTGGGTGCTCCCAACCACATGAGGAGAACAGGGTCCATTTTTCTTGTCTGAACTAGTTTCTGCTGTAGGGGGCTGACAATCACTCTTGTGAAAGGCGCAGCTGAGGGGTGCTTCTGTGTGCAGCCCTGAGAAGGGGCACACACCCTTTGAGATGAGTGGGCTGCAGTGAGCACCAGCCAGGCCCTGGAGGCTGGAGCTGCACAGGAGGGAAAGCCAGGGTTACTGCTGCACTATTGGTGTACTCCTGACAGAGACCATCTGAAAAGCTTTGGAAAAGGGAGGCATAAAGGGAGGCTATGTCGGAAATAATAATGAGAAGAAATATAAAATAGGGGATAGTGAAAATGTGTGAGCAGAGAAAACAAGTGGGATTATCAGAGTAAAAGGAGACCAACGAGAACTTTCCTTTGGTAGCTGTCAACTTATGATGTCCTTATACCCTTCAATGACAAAGTGGAGTCCAGCTGCTTAATTATCTCTTATGATCTGGATGCAAACCATTCCTAATCCTTTCCTATTTGACCTGGCACCTTTATTACTTCTCTATTATTACTATTGCTATTACTGTTGCTATTACTATTGCTATTACTATTACTATTATTCAGTTATTAGTTATTGTTATTTATTCTTGTTATTTATTATTATTATACCAAAACTTTAAATTCCTTGCAATGAAAGGGAAATATTTGCCACCACCCAGAAAGGCTTCCTTACCTTGCAGAATTAGTCCCTCTGTTAATTGCTAAGAGGCAGAAGGTTGCAGAAGTTAACTACTAATGCTTTCTCAGTCTGCTTAATCAGGAAAGGGTCATATTACAGCCAAAATAAGATGTCCTTCTCATTAAGGCAATAAATTTCAGACTCAGATTAAACTATTGATCCAGGGACAGATTTGTCACAGAGGGCAAATCAATTAAAATTTTTGTTACCCACCAGAAGATGAGATAATTATTTGTTCTCCAGACCTTCCTGTATTTGCCAATTAACCCATGTTTATTTAGCCTACAAACTCTTGAGGAGAATGCCTGTGCTTAGGCTGAGCACATCTAGGATGATGGGGCCTTTGTGACATTCAAGATTAAACCATAGTTAATGCTTTTAGAATGTGCCAGACAGCAGCAGAATATTTGAGCAAAATTAATGTCCTCAGCTATTCCTCATTATATTTCTAACAGCCAAAGAACAGAAATCAGGCTAATTACAGGGAAAAGCAAATCAGAAATAAAGGTAATATTCTACTGATGACTCATGTCAGTGCTCTAGATTATAACTGCAACTATAACGGACAGTACATGAAAAGAACAGAAACCAATTAATTTTTAATCTGTTTCATCTTAAATTGTTAAACTGTTTCATAAAAGCAGATTTCATTATTGAATTAGAGCAGGAAAAGGATAATGACAAGATAAAACAAATACAGAGTCTCTAATTTGACTTCAATAATCTGACATCATCTGAGTAGAAGAAACATGGAAGAGTTTTTAAAAAGGATGACACAAAACTACTGTGTTTAGTACAGAAGGCAAAATCTTTCACTGTAGATCCAGGTTCTGTGACAAAGCTGAAAGAACGTAAATTCTCCTAATCAAAGGTAAAAAATTGATCTAATTAATTTTATCATTAACCTTCATAATTGAAAGGAAAAAGGGTCACCTTCACTGAGTTTGTTCAGTGTTTAGTTTCAGACTCTAAGCAAACTCATTCCTGTTAATAAAGCTACTACTCCCAAATGTTGATGCAATAATGTAGAAATTAATTAGCACATGCAAATGAAGATTACTTTTATTATAATGTACTACAGTTCCTAATTTATTATTCCAAAACATACAGCTGTTTTATTATTAATTTTTGAAAATTCTGTGTCTTAGTCACATGCAAGAAGTAGACTTGTATGAGCAAGACTGAATAAGGAAATTTCTAATAAGATTAGTATTTGCTTGGAATGTGTTTCATACTAAATTAGGGGTACCCTATTTTTATTTGTCAAAGCTGTGAATAATTATTACTCAAAACACACTATAGAATATAGTTTGGCTTTGCTGAAAGGTGGGAGGCAATTTCAGCTTTTGTGCTAAACCCACTGGAATAGGAAAGTTGGCACCTTGCCTGTTAAAATCCTTAAACCCCAAAGGTGGTAGCTTATTTACTTTATCAGCAAAATTGTATTCACAACACCTCAATGTCACTCACCTGGGTAAAGTTCTCTCAGCTAGTAACACCCTGGGAGTTGGAAGTTAGGTTTTATTCCTAAGATTGCATAATACTGTTTTGACTTCCTACAATAACGAGTTTCACACAAAGACCTCAAAGTCTCTGAGCAACCTTTAATGTAGATAAATACAACTGTACCTATAAAGTAGAAGCTCAGAGGGATTTGCTCAACACACAGGGAGAACTTGCCTGTGATCACATAAAATGTATTTTATCATTATGATGGCCAGCTGCAGCAGAGCACCTTTACAGGCTCTATAAACCAGGGAGGTTTTACTATTTCCTGGGACTGTAACTAAACAGATTCTATATATTTTTTTCCTTCACACCCTGTGTACCAATTACAATACCCACACAGAATTCATTACATTTTCTTTAATTCTCCAGTACAAGGGATCCCAGAGAAAAGCTATATCAAATCTGGTAGTATTGTGTCAAGGACCTGTGCAATTTTCTTGGTTAGACTGCTCAGAGAATTATCTTGGCTTGTGCTATAGAAATTTGGAATTATCCTCTACCTTTTTCAAAAATACTTCAAAATTATCTACCTACAGCCAACAGCTGCTTCCCAATGTGCCTGCCAGTTTCAATGAAGAATCTCTTCAACCGCCTGCAGAACCCATTTCTGGTATCACTGCATCCAGCTTTACTGAAGCAAATACAATAGTTTTAAGATCTATGTCTGTTCATCACTGAAGGCTCATGGAAGGAGAAAAGAGAAAGTACAGTGCCTTCTACCCCGTGCACAACAGCAATACCTATCCTATGAGAAATGTGGAGACCTGCTCCTTACTTCAATTTATGGTGTATTTTAGCTCTTCCTCTGTTACCTTTGACAGAAAAGAAATTAAAGCTCATTATTATCTGTAATAGTGAGAAACTTTACAAGTCACAAACCCCATCCTTTAAAAACTGACTGCCGTATTCTTTCCAATGACTCCTTCCCAAAACTCTTGGCAAACTCAGTCCCTTCAGGCACCATCTGGGGCTCAGCCCAGGGTGCGGGAGCAGAGCACAGGCTCCTGGTGTGGCAGCCATGGCTGGCCAGGAGCTGTTCTTCCCAAAACTCTTCAAACTCAGTCCCTTCAGGCACCATCTGGGGCTCAGCCCAGGGTGCGGGAGCAGAGCACAGGCTCCTGGTGTGGCAGCCATGGCTGGCGAGGAGCTGTCTGCAGCCTGGGTCTGCCCCAGCAGCACAGCTGGGAAGGAGGCACAACCACCCTGACTTATTCACTGGCAGAGTAACAAGTCACAGCAAGTAAAATTCCCCAAAAGAAGCAGAAGCTTAGAAGGGTTTAATGCTGTTTTACTTTATTTCTACTTTATTTCACTCCTTTGCATGATCCTTATTTTGCTCTTGGTTTAGCAAGGAGCTGGTGGGGCCAACTGTGCTGTGTTCTCTTTGACAGGGGCTCATGATGACCACAGGGATCACCTCTGAGGGAGCCAATCCTTTCAGCTTTCATATGATGGGCTGCTGCAGAACTGGTATGACTTCTGTGTTCAAAATTACCCTGAGAAATGGCTTAAAATATGGCTTAAAATGGCTTAAATCATGTCACAGAAATTATTGGATCACACTCATTAAGTAACAGTTGCAGATTACTGAGGAAGCAGAATTAATGAAAATAGGAAGCTGGTTCTTTTATTTATCACACAAGAGTGAGAAGTAAATGTTTTAACTCTGTACAGAAGCATAATATGGTGATATATAAAAAGGAAAGCAGAAAGACAGAAAGCAGTCTGTTCACAAAACAGCTTTGTATGAAAGACTAAAATTTGAATATTTCCAAAGACTTATTTTTTTTATCTTCTGGGGTAGTATGTAGGCTTCTCATCAGCTTCCCCAAGATTTATTTTGAAATAAATTAAAATATTCCTGATGGAAAACCCAATATTGGTGAACAAAATTTTCCTAAGTGACTTGAAAACACCCGCCAAAAATGTTGTACAATATCCAGCCTCTTGTAATCAGAACATGTAGGGTTTTTCAGCCTCTCTGTTTATGTTATGCATTCATTTGAGGAAATTGTTATGAGCTTGAGAAATCCTTAGAAATTTATTATTCTTTGATCCAGGTCAGCCTGTGTTTTTTGGAGTTTAAATTATACATGTACCTAATTAAAGCACACAGAAAGTCAAGGAAATACAAGAACATGCTTCAAGAATAATGGTCAAAAATACAAACAAATACCAAAGATGGGAGCCACTGATCAACCTACTCTTATATTTAGCTGTAGAATTGAATACTGTGCTCTTTAGATTTAGGGCATGAAAAGTTTATTTACAGATTCCTGCCAGATTTTTGTAAAGCATTGTTTCATCCAAGACTGGCTGTGTGTCCCACTAAGGAGGAGCAGCAGATTTGATTTGCACTGATGAATGGAAATGGAAAGCTGGAATAGGTGCACTGTGTTAGGAATGGGATTGCTCTTCTTTACCACAAATCCCACTCTGAAGGAAAGGGAGCAGAACTTCAGTAAATCTGCACCTGGGACTTGCTGTGTTCCAGAGGACAGTGTCACTGCATGGGACTGGGACTGGCTTCTGCAACCCATTTGTAAGTTAAAATCCTCTGCCAGACCGGTTGCTTCATTTGGAACTAAGCCACAGGATTGCAATGTCAACACAATTCATGAGTTGAGATTGAAATACTATAAAAATACATTAATTTATTACTATCTCTTAATTACTTAACAAAAATCTCTAGGATATTTGCAAACATTTTCTTTTAATAAAAATAACTTTTTAAGTGTAGGAAAACTGGAGGATGCAACGGGAGATGAATGGGAGAATGTGACAACTTTTACAAAATGTTTGCATCAAGAATACATTTTTAATTGAAGAAACATGGCTCATCTATAGGAGATGTATCTGCACAAATATTGATATATTTTATCTATATATCATAGGAATTGCCTAGAGGCAAAATTATATAAATCATCATTTATAGAAAACTCTAGAAGGAATTACTTCCTGTTTTTTAAAATTCATCTCAAGAGCAAAGAAATGCCATAAGAAAATTGCCCAAGATTTTCTCTCCTGTACATGTGCAAATATTGATACACTCATTTGTCTCCCTTTACTTGACATTTACTTTGTTCACATCCACAATATGGCCCTTCCTTCTCTGTTGGAGAGGGGGGACAAGAAGCCCAACAAGTTAACAGTTTATGTTCCTAATCTGTAGTTCTTTCATCTTTTTCCATTTACGATCAGTGTTTATATTTACATGGGAAGGAAATAGAAGGAAGTAATACCAATAATCCTAAATCTTTCAAAACAATTGTTTTGGCTTTTCTCTTCCTTTGGGCAAACAGAGGGAGCACAAGCTCTGGGTGTGGGTCAGTCTCCTTTTGCAGAGTTTGGGTCTTTACTGCTAAACAATCATGTCCCTAGCTGAGAACCATCCAGAAAAGTACTGGGAAATAAAAATTCCCAACTTTAAAAGGCAGCCTTACACCCATGAGTGTAAAGAGTGCCCCAGCTTGTTATTATCTCCCCCAACATCAGCTTTCACTCCAGAGAGTTAGTGCAAGTCTTGAAGGCAGCCAACAGGATAACAAAGTGTTTTGGGTCCAGGCAGTAAAAAGGAAATGCTGCCCCAATTCTATCTCATGTAATTTTGCACACACTCAGAAGTACCACACACCCCCTACAAATCCCTTCAAGTGGCTCATGATCTTCATAACACACTGGTTAGGAGAGGCAAACTTTTCAATACTTGATGAATTGGTATTTAAATACCAATTTCAACACCTGCAAAGGTGTTTAGAACAGAATTTGAATTTCTATTTTAAGATAAATGCAAATTTATGACACAGTAAAAGGCAGCAGTAGTGTCTTCAGAAGCAGTACATGTGGGTAAGTATCCAGGATTTAAATGAGATTGCATGCTTATGCAACTTAAAACAACTACCAAACTGTGATGGAAGTACAGCCCATGTAGATAATGTGGTTTTGCTATTCCCCTACCTGCATCTTGTATAAAAATGGTGTGATGGCAGTGCCAATGGCAGTGGCTGGGTTCCTTACTAGCCAGCTGCTGAGGGAAGGGGAGCATCTTTGTTTGCATGCAGACACAGACACCCCCATCCAGCCCAGCACACCCTCAGCACTGGGCAGCACCATCCCTCCAAAGCAGCACATTCATGCAGGGTTCAAAAGGAGGAGAAAACCCCCACCATGCTTCCCTGTCTCCTTTTTCACTGTCTTTCACAGCACAGGCAGGCAGAAGTCCCTGGTTAAAAGCATACTTTTAGCATATGTGTAAAAGTCCTTCCAAGAATTGTGATTTTTTGTTCACAGTTGAAAAGAAAATGGAGAGCAACTGAAGGGAAATAGGAGATATATTGTGGATTGAAGCTGCATCAGACACAATTCACTGCAGGAGGCTGGAGGCTATGCCAAGCACCAGCAATGGAACAGAGAATTTTTTCCGATGAGCTGTAGCAAAATACTCTTTAAAAAAATAAAAAAGACCTGAAAGTGAATAGGTAGAGAACTGATGTAAAAACCTGATTCACTAAGGGCACAGGCTCAGAAGCAGCACTTTGGTTTATATTCCCACCACTTGCTGGTGACAAAGAGCAGGGAACATACAACACAATGACTGATAACTGAGCTCATGAAAAGGAATGCAGGAACTGGATGTTGTTAAGGGATTGCTTTAGCAAAATGGCTGACCCAAGGGCTCACAGCTGCCAATGTGCCTTTTTTACTTGCAGGTTGGTCTCTCCAATGCCAGCAGATGAAAGGACATTCAGTTCTGCTCTGAGCAGCATTTTCATTTCCCCTGGGTCTTGTGGAGCTCCTGCCACTGACTGACTCACTCACTCTGCAGCCATGCCTCCTCATCTTTTGGCATCTCAGACACCCACAGGTCAGTGGATTATGGAATATTCTTTAAAACAAGTTGTTGTTGGTATTCTATCATACAGCAGCCTTTTTCCTAGATGGGTGGGATTAGAGCATTCCTTACCTTCCCTTTAGGGTCTGTGAAATGGGACTCAAAGAGTGCTACTGTAGGCAAGGAGTAAAATGCATAGCAGCTACTGCAGCCATCCCATAGTATTTTACACCACCACTTCACAAAAATTCCCTGCTGTCTTTGGCATGATAGAGCAATGAACCCTATGGTGTTTCAGAGACCTTTTAGGACATTTGCCAGGCAAGGCAGACCTCCACTGAGTCAGTTTTGAATGGCCTGGTTCTTTGTATTGGGGAGGGCAGCAGAGGTGCTATTCTCCCCTTTGGTAACATTCTTTTTCTGAGATCATGTCAGAGTTACTTGGAAATACAATTGCACATTACCAGAAAACATGCCATCACTCCTTTTTTCCTTGGGTACAGAAAAGGAAACACATTAACACTACACAAAGTCACGGGCTCTGAGCAGTGCTTCCCATCTGATTACAAAAGCCAGTTTTGTTACTTCCAAGACTGATAAATGGTCAATTGGGAATTGACTTTTTCTGATAGAAGAAGCTGGTGCCAAACTAAAGGCTTTTGAGTTTCCTTATCATTAGAATCAGAGCTACCTCAGTTGCTATTTTGCTTGCAACCTTTATCATTATACTAGGCAGATCAAGATAGCCTGAACTCTGTAGAACCTAAGCTCCAAGCCCAAATCCAAATATCACAGCTTCTGCCTGTCTGTTTCTTGTGAGTTTGAAGTCATCAGCATTTGAGATAATTTTTCATGGCAGAGGCAAAGTGAAGCATCAGAGCTGGCCTTTGCAGGAAAGCAGAACAGATCTGACTGGAGCCAGTGGAGACTGGCAGAAGTGCTAAGGAGAGCCTGTCACAACTCACAGTGTCTGCTGGGACAGATAAAGCAAACCCACTTGCATGAAAACGTGGGGAGGGAGGCAGGAAGACATAAGAAAAGGATTTAAAAACTAAGCAGAAGTATATTTATACATATAAGAATAATGCTGGTGTGTGCAATGCACATATGAAAGCTAACAGTACTGTGTTTAATCATTGTGTTAAAAGCTTTGAGGAGGTCAACTCAGGTCACAGAGCAGAGATATTGTGAGCACAGAATAGAGAAGAAAAGTCTGTAGGAAAGGGAAACGAGAAAGTCAAGTGAAAAGAGGGCATTTAACTTTTGGGGGAGGAAGCCTTAAAAGAGATGGATAAGATAAGGAAACTAATGCAACCTGACTTCTTCATTTCTTATTAATGTGGAGCAAAAAGTATAATGAGGATATGTGAGAGATTACAACAAACATATTGCAGGGGCACCAAGGAGAGAGAGAAAATCCCTGAATCACTTGCCAAGTAGATAAGGAGGCTTTGATATAAAAATAGCAATGACTATCAGCGGCAGATTCTTAGTACCTTTGTTCCTTTACCAAAGAAAAGCCCATCAAGTGAGAGTTGGTATTTCCAGTTTCATTTCTGATAACAGATCTACCTCAAAATGAGACCTCAGGCTCTGGGGCACAGCTCACTGTACAGGATTTTTCCAGCACTCCCAGCCTTCATTTTAATACCCTACACTTTAACAACTGCAGAATAAAATAAAAGCCTATCAAATGGAAAGTTAAAAAAAAACAAAAACAACTGAGGTCAAAAACTCTGGTTTGGCAATATACTTCAGCAATGGCCACATGCCAAAAGGAGTAATCCCTGGGATGCTGTGCCCTGTGCTGGGGTGGCACTGCTTGGCAGGAGCAGAGGGTAGAGCAGGACTGCTCTGTTTCTGACAGCCTGGGACAGCCAGGGCTCCATCCCAGCTCAGAGGGAAACCCAGCACAGACCAAGAGAGAAATTGCCAGCAGTCAGAAAAAGAAAGCTGTCTGAGGTTTTTTCAGTAGCAGCAATCTCCTCTGGACTGTCCCAGGGCGCACTCTGACCTCCAGCTTTCCCCACATTTAGCTGTGCCAGCCTGTCCCCTCCAGGAATCTCCATGGCTGAGCAGGAGGAGGTAGGGCAGGGTGCTCCGGCAGCCCTGTGGTGTCTCTGACCTCTCTGACAGCCAACACTGCAGAATTTCATTTTCCCCATTGTGCTGTCATGTCAGAATGAGAGGGAGTCATGTGTGGAACTGCTCTGCAGCCACATTACCCTGGCAAAAGTCAAAAAGAAGCTGCTTCTGGCTTCAGCACAACAGTGTTGAGCCTTAAGATCATAAGTAATATGGTATTAACTTTTCCATGATACATTTTCAGAACTTTCACTTTAATAAAACAACATGTTCCCCAGAGCACAAGACAACAGTTTTTTAGCCAGATAGAATTAATGAGGCTGGGTGATGTTTGCATCTTTTAATATTCTCAATCCTGTGAGCAGATATGTTTATGGTCAGCAATCTGAATAGTACAGAAAACATTCATTTTTACCATATCACTTCAGCTGAGCTTGAGTTAAAGACTAAAAAATGTAGTGCTTTGCTTTATTATAACTAATATTACAGCTGGAAAAGAATTTTGGTTTCCTGTTCCCAGTTTCTTCATTTGTGTGCACTTTTAAACACATATACATGTGCCAGCATATTTCACAGGCCTTTTGATGTTTTATTATCTCTGTATGTGGGCGGTTTGTTTCCAGCTATAGTTTGAAGTGCAAATTTCCCTCTCGGTTTTTCTATGTGAAGGTTAAAAATACAGTCAGGAAATATCTGCCACGTGTTTTCTTTCCTGGGTTTCTGAAGCAGAAATCTAAAACCAGGTACTTCTCTTCAAATATTTGCATTATTTAAAAAAATGCTCCAACAAATAATTAAATAACAATCAGCTGTTAAACATACAGATATTCAAAGCACACTGTCCCTAGATATTTCTCCATATCCCTGAAGAATTAACTGTAATGCCTGCCCTGATAAAAATCTCTTGGGAGCAACAAGCATAGCAGCAAAAGGAATCACAACGGGTTGGAGATTAACTCAGCATCTGCTGTTTGCAGCCCACTGTGTGCTTCTGGGGCTTTGCATCTTATTGTGACTCATATGGAAATGAGGAGATGGATCCCAAACAGAGCTTTGCTTTCAAAATCAGACATAAAAATCATCTATTTCTTAAATGAGTCTTTCCCTCTGACATACTGAAAATGAACATGAAAGTGTTAGCTATGAGTTATTATTCATTTTTTATTCTGTGTTCTTGCAAAGCAGGACAGCATTTTCCCAAATCTGTTGGTTCATTGGTCAATGGCAGAAGCAAAACATTATAACATTGGAATTTTGATGTCTAGGGGACATTTTAAATCATATCAGCTGTTCTGTTCATGCCAGTGAAGAAAGGAGGAGGGAGCAGGTTAAGTATTTTGCTCTCTGTGTCTGAAAAACAGGAGTGTTTTCTATGGAAATTAATGTGTAAAAGTTATCCCAGTGCCCTCAAGTTTTAAGTGCTGTCTCAAAGATTACTAAAGGGCCAAAGGGAGCTTGCTGACTTTTGAAATTAGCACTTTTTCAAAAGACAAGAAGTTTCATGAGGGTCTTTGCAGCAAGCAGGTGTGAGCAGGGTGGTGCTGCCCCTGGGCCAGCCAGGCTGAACCAGCTCAGGGCAGCCTGGCAAACATTCTGTGACCACTTCTGCCTAGCAAAGGGCAGCAGGGACAAAAGTGGGGTTTGCTCAGTCACATTTTCTGCCTGTAACAATCTCGAGGCACTTTGTGCCCTTTATTGCTGCAGCAGCCTTGTGAAGGAGTTGTACCTCCTCACTGAAACAGTCAGACATTGAGAGAAAACAACTAAAAGGTAGATTTTCATTCCCAACTTCTTTAACTTCACAACTATGAAGGTGATCCCTGTTAAGTTTCATGAGAACAGACAGAAATGTGACTTTCAGGTTGTAAATGCTCCTTTTAATGATGCCAGCAGAGCAGAGCTGAGGCAGCAGCTGCAGAGGGGTGGTTCTGAGTACCTGACCCAGACTCCTGATGTGCTGCTCCTTCTCCAGGAGGTGGCTGCTCTGCTGCTGCCAAGCAAAAGCACTATAGGTGCAACACTGATGATGACAAGGTGGGGTTTTTAAATCCATGCTGGCCAATGGTATAGGATTCTTAATCCAGCAAATGCTATGATGATAGAAGTGAATTCAATCTGAAGATTGGTCTTTCCTCTATATCTTTGGATTCCTTTTGCTTTGTTAATATTCTTAACACTTTCCCCACAGACAGACTCTTTTCCAGTTTTGTGACTGCTTCTCCTTTCCTTACCTGTGACTTTCAATATCCTTTAGCCACTCTTGTGTAGCTAATTTATTGACATCTCTTTTCTCTCTCCCTTCTCTACCCTCTCTTTCAGCATGATGTGAACTGTGCATGTTCCACCTAGGCCAGACTGTAAGAGTGTGTCTTTTCATTTGTGGGAGATACGAAATATTAAAACAAACATTTCCCTGCTTCACTCTCTGTAAGAGCTTAAAGGAGCTATTACAAGGATTATTTTTCCTCTACTTACTGGAAAACAAAGATAAAAATGTAGCTTTCAAGTAGGTCATTTAATCTTGGAACATTTAATTGTGAGGTTGCCAGCCATGATTTGATTTCTCATCTTCTATTATTCCAAGGTTACAAACCTTCCAATTCATTTATATTTATAAACAATGTTCCCACTATATTACATGCATGGATTATTAGGAACACCTCCCAGTGGAGTACTGTCAACTTTTTGTACATAATTAATTAGAAGCCTCAAAGCTACCTTTTATCAAACTTTCACAGAGGTTTAGCATATCAGAAATCTCAAAATGAAAGAACTCTGTTTAGACCAAAGTGCTATCCAGCTTATCCAAGTAAGGAAATACTTTATATTTCGTGGGATTTAAAAAAAATTAAAATAATTAAAGCCAAAGTGGAAATCACGTAGGGAAGAATGTGGTTGCAGTGATAACAGAATTATATTTCACAGTAAAGGAAGCCAAACCCTGGCTCCAATTAACGGTCCAGTTCTGATAAAATAAGTCAAAGGAGAAAACAGCCTGACCAAAACGATGATCCTACCTGCAAAAGAATTGAGATGGGAGAGTAAGAGCTGACCCCTAACAGTTAAACTGCTTATAAATCATCCACAAGGGGGGAAAAGACAGCACATGCAGGTCTCTGCCTGCTTGCATGGCTTCTGATTTTCACAGTAGCTCCTCAGAAGCAAATTGAGCCTTTCAGCTTCAAATTTACTTGCAAAACCTTGGCTGAGAGGCCAGGCCAACCTCACCCAGGCCCCATGCCCATGGGAGCCCACACATTATCATCCTCATTTGGTACTTGCCACATGCAGCACGTGTGAGCAGCTCTGGGATAGCTCTGCAGCACCAGGGCTGAGCTGGCTAAAGGGAGAAACTCTCATTTTTCTTTGCATGCCTGTTTCCTTGCCATCCTACCACATTCTGGATCTCTAACTGTGAGCTCCCTGCCAGGGAAAGTGCCATGGTGAGCATGATTTATAGGCAGCAAACATCCCTTTGATTCAGACCATCACTGGCATGTAAAAATCAAATGCAAATTTCTCAAATTTCTCAAGAGCCAGTTCTAATTAGCATTTTCCTGGGAATTTTGGGGCAGGACTTGTCACCTGTAAGAGCAGTTATTACTTTGCATAAATTTTGCTATGAAAGATGAAATATCTGTAGAACTTAAAGACTTTTTCATCTTCTTTCCCTTACCACAAATTACCCTGGGAGATACTGCTCATGGCTTCACAAATTAGTGGCCTGGGCCCTTTCACAGAGCTGGATTATCTGGAATACAACCAATGGTTGCATTCCTGCCATTCACTCTGATGGCCAGGAGATAACATGAGCTCTGTATGCGAGACAAGCAAATCTTTCAGCCACACTGAAAAATCATAATTATATAATATAATTGTTCACAGCAGATTGGAACCATTTCTCAGGATCAACAGCTTTGTGTTTTTCAAATGCTATATAAAGCATCTTGGCAGTAAGGCTAAGGGCTGCGTTTTTATCCTTCTACTGATAGGTCACTGCTGATGCAGCAGCCCTTGAACTGAACAGACAGTTCCTCTCTAGAGAAAATTGTATATTTAGTGTCCCAAATGGTAAGTTAGATGTCAGATTTAATTTGAAACCTGAGATATTGTAATTCCAGAGAAACTGTTGGCAAAATGTTTGTGTTCAAACAAGAGGACATCATTTTAATCGAGTTCTCTTGTTCTTCTTGGTATTAATTATACTCAATGAGTAATGATTTACCTAAAAAAAAAAATAAATTAAGAAGTCAAAGACTAGCAGGCTGAAGAGAAAGTTCCCTGTGGTACTAGAAGACAGTAAAATTCAAAGATCCTGTTGATAGAATCTTTATTCTCATCTGTCCTCTTAACACTGCCCAGGGTACCATTACACTGTCTACAACAAAGAAAACTTCCTCTTCCCAGGGACTGAAACTAGGATTTTCATTTAATAAGATAGGAATGCAAACAACATACCTTGCAGCATTCTGAATGAGTAATTTACTACATGAACCTTGGACACAGTGATGCATTTTATATTGTACTTATCCTGAAATGCATCTCTGCCTCTCTTCTACACACAAAAGACAAAATCCACATGACTGTTCTAACAGAAATATCTTGGCCAGCTTAGAATCTAATACTTGTGGATAAGCTATATACATCAGTGAATAAGCTCTCCATATTTCATGCATTCCCATTATATATTTGTACAATAGGGTCCTCATCCTGGGCTTCACTTATATTCAGTGGAGATCTAGTAAATGAGTCTGGAACACAGCTAAAATCCTCTAACTGTCAGTGATCTATAGCCTTCCATCAAAGCAGGGAAAATTTTATATCTGTGTAAGTAGCAGAAGTAGCTAGAAAAGGCTTGGACATTGCCAACTTCTTTAATAATTTTCATAAAACATTGAGATTGTCTGAATTGCAGTAAACAAAGACACTGCCACTTCAAGGCTTCTAGCTGAAAGCAGAGGACATTGCTGTCTTTGTCCTGTGTAATGACTTGCAGAAATTCTGTAAACCCATTTTCTTTAAGAAAAAAAAACATCCTTGCCATTACTGTCTTTTGGGACAGCTCCTATAAATAGTTAAAATTGCCCTGCTTTACTCAGTTTAATTATTTATTTGGAGAATAATTACTTTAGATGTTAGTTCCATTATCATGGAAGTTGTAAATGATCCTGAAACTGAAACAAATACTGTCTTCTTGAGATCAGTAACCTTAGATTACAGACACTATTTTAATTGTTGTTTCATTGCAGAACCCATATATAATATGAATGAATGTGACTCTCAGACTGTCCTAAGATTTATTTTAGAAGAGTTAACAAAACCTACAGATAACAAGAGGTAAAGGATTTCCCATTGAAGATGCTTGTCTGTGTCTTTCAAAATCTTGTAGAAAATAATGTATTCCTCAGCAGCAGTGGAAAAGGTAAAAGAAATAGCATAAATGGGCAGTCAGCATAAAATGTGAATATTATGATAGAATATTGTTATTGAGGCTAGAGTCAGTGAGTTTGAATTAATTTCTTTCCATCAAAACCTCATATGCCCTCCTACATATGTGTGCAAAGTACATGCCTACCAAAACCAACACTGAAAATGCTCCTATTCATTAAAGAAAAGTAAATTTCTTCATTAAATTTATTATATACTCTATTGATTTCCTAAGGGATTGCACATATCTGCCCAGTTCTGTGAAACATCAACCTTGCCCACCTCCCAGAAGGACACCAAAGTTTTCACGAGACATATTGTTGCTGCTAAGGACTTTCACAGCATTCTTCTCCTGTCACTGGACAGGAGAAAATGTGGACTGGGTCAGACCAGAATCTGTGCAAGCCAGCAGCCAATCTCCAGCAGCAGCTGAAGGCAGATGGCCAGGGGGGAAATGAGGACCATGGCACAAAGTCTGACACTTTCCTCACGGTCCCTCAGCTGCCAACCATGCACAGCCCAGGGGCTGCTGTAGCTGGGCGCGCTCTTTGCTCTCAATCACATCCACAGGACATCCCACAATGGGCTGAGTCTCCCCTCCAAGCCAAGGAAATATTCAGCTCTCAGGTCTTTTAGCCCAAGACATTCCAGGTAGACCCATCCTCTCCAGCCTCTCCAGTAACTGTGTTCTGTCCAGGCAGATTTTCCAGCTGTGCCTTTTTAACCATTGAAGTCTTCATTTCTAATTCTTCCTTGTCACCTCCTCCTCCATGCACAGCATATTTGCACTCCAAATTTATGCTTTATTATTCAGTGTTCTCTGGTTTTTTATTTGGGTGCTTATGAACTCAGAGCAACTCTTTATTCCTGGAATACTCATTCAAAACTGCTGAATTGAAAGTGTCCAGGTGTAAAACTGATTTGTTCTATAGGCTAAAGCAGGTATTTCCCTTTACCCAGCAAATCAACATTGTCACCATCTTAACATTATTCCTCAAAAGATCTTTCCATATCCCAGAGAGGATACTTTTGGGTAGAGACTAAGGGATTTATTTTGTTACTCAGCAAAGAGCCTTCTATCTGCCCTCACTTATGTAAGGTTCACTTCCACACCTACCCTGAGTATCTTTAGCTCAGTTTGGCAGATTAAAATATTTAAGGCCAAGTTTTGTGCTATTTCTGTCAGAAGCCAACTTTCTAATTTCTCAACACATGAAGTGTTGTTTTTCCAACCATGTTTCAAGACTTACTATATTGGATTTGAAATCTTCTCTACTCATTTACTATATGCCATTTTTCTTTTATTGCAACCACAATACCATCTGTGCTGAGATTTGTTACATGAGGTTTTTAGCTTTGGATATCAACTATTTCTATAAAATATCACTTGAAATCAATTAGTCACTTTGGACATAAAGATAAACTAAGCAAACAGTTCCATCTATCTTCCTATGCTTTTTTTTTTCCTTTAGCTTTATGGTATTTTGAGAAGCACCAGATTTGCTTGATGAATGGTTGCCTATTTAATGATAAAAGACAAAAATTCTGTAACAGCAGTTGGGGGGAAAAAATACAGGGGAAAAATAGATGGCTTTGCTCATCATTGTGCCAAATGAAGGAAAATATCCTGCAGCCTGGACTAGTGCCTGGGAGTCAGCTCTGCATCTGTCTGTGAGGGTGCTGAGAGCCACAGGACAATGACTGATGGCGATCCCATCCCATTCGGTGAGCTGGTCTGGGGAGCAGGTCAGATCCCAGCCAGGAGGAACTGCTGGGGCAGGGATGAGAGCACCAAGTTACAGACACAGCTGAGCCAAGGGGGAGAACTGGGGACGTAGCTCAGGGTCTGCATTTGTGTTCAGGCAGGAATACAAATTACAGAGGACAAAGACAAGCCTTTTCCTTAAATCAAGTTAAAGATTGTCTTTTCTCTCTGCTACCAAGCTAAATGTTCAAAAATCATAAATCAGGACCCCAGGCATGACAAGTCTGACTTCAAAAAGTGGGAACTCAAAAGTATTGACCATCTTTGGCCCTGAACACCATCACAATAAGGTTTCTGAGGCCCTCAGGAACATCAGCATTACATGTCTGAACTCCTAGAGCTGCAACAGCTAGAGATTTCACTGGAATTCATTTGGGCTTTTTTCTACGCTCATGTTATTGGACATCTCCACAAAGTGGGCCTTTAATATCACACAATGCCTTGACACCAGACTCCCAGGGACCCCAGTGACATTAGATAGCCATTCTAGGGCCTGTGGGCTGCTCTGAACTTCACTGGGCTACAAAATTAGCCCAGAAACACTCCTCCCTCTGCTCCTGCCAAAACTTCTCCATGAACTCCCTGTTAGTATTTACTCTGGGTTGGATACTGTCTGTATGTGAATTGAGAGTTGCACCTGTGTACTCACAATCAGATTAATCTCATTTAGGCACAGATAGCTGCACTAGGAAGGGAGCTCCAACCTGCCAAGTCCTGGCCAGTGTGCAGAGCAGACATTGTGACTGCAGAGGAAGCTGGGCCAGGGAAGTGGGCTGGTTGAAAAAGTGACCTGACACAATATTCCCAGATCATTTACAGCAGTGGCTCCATGAGGTGGCTCCCAGTACAATCCTTCAGCCATTAATGCCAGCACAAAGGAGAGCTCAGGGACACAGAGACGTCCCTTTAGTCTGCACTCAGATGCAGTTAAATTGCAGTCATGGAAACAAACATAAATTCCCTGCGGTCATTTTACAGTCCTGCAAGTTTTTCTGCCATGGTTAGAGCTCAAGCTGTTTTTTAAAGAGGCCACAAATATGGGATGAGGAAATATGGATATTATACTTTTTTCTTTTGTGTTTTTTCAGTTAGATCTTCAGATTGCAAAACCTTCAGAGCAGGGCTCACCCATCTTCCTGCCTCTTCAGAAAGAGCCTTACTTGGCCTTTCAAATAAACACATTGGGTAACATGAAAAACAGAGAGGATGTTGTAGCTGTCATGTCTGGCAGAGGTCCAAATTTGCCCCTCTTATCATAATGAATAACTGCATTTTGCACAAATGGGAGCTAGAAAAGGCCTTTCTTAATCCATGGACAATTATACAAAATGAGTCCAAAGCCACACCTATTAGCAATCATGAAGGAGCCTTCCTGACTAAATCAGCTTAATCTCACTGTCCCCTGACAGAAATATGTTGTAGCCTGCAGGTCACCTCCATGATAGTTCTTCTTCTTTCTCCCTGAGTACCTGCAGTTTAGTTCACTGATATGAACTTTACAGGACTGTGGATTTTGGGGCATACCACTAAAAATGAAGGATTTGGGAAGTAAAAGAACAAGCTGTTAGAGTATAACAGTTTACATCTACCTATTAATTCTCAAAAATCACAAACTATTGCCCTGAGAAGGTAGAGTCCCAAACCAAGCACACTCTGTGGACTAGCATTTACTAAACGCTGGGAAAACAAAGATGTAGTTTTCAGCAACTTGGTGCATGTAATGAAACAGAACCTAACCTTAAAGGGGTTTGGGGTTGGTTTTGCCTGATATCTGACAGAAGATGTTGAGAAAGATTTTTAATGAGAGAGCCTCAATCTGGGGTTTCCCCAGTAGGGTTTTTTAAGCCACTAAGTATGAATGAAAAGAAATTTCAGCCTCAGCTGGGTCCCCCTTGGTGATCCCAAATTCCCCAGGCAGGGCCAGAGTGGGGGTGCTCACAGGGGGCTCACAGCCATGGTGCACCTTGGCTGTCCACAGGTACATCAGGTACACCTTTCCTTGAGGCATGGACCTGGAGGTGTATTTCAGGATCAAAGCAAATCAGCAGAGGTCTCTGGGTGTCAGTTAAATGATACCAACATAATCACCAAGCCTGTGTTAGTTACTTTTTACTATATATATATCTTACATAAATGAAGATTAAAACTTCTTATAGACCCTTGAATCTTAGGTCTTCATTTGAGACCAGCACAATGTCATATTTTGCAAAATAATTCAATATTTTAAGATTAATCCAATGGTTAGAAGTAACTTAGCAGGTATTTTTCTTGAGAAATCTTACCAAGTGGCATCTACTCACAAAGCAGCACAAGGCAATGTAACCACATATTTAATTTGCTGCTACTACTGAGCAGGTTGGCTTGCCCTGTGCTTTTATTTTACAGTAGCTTTGATTACACTTTTCTCTATAAAGTCTGCATCTGACAGCATGGAACACATTTATCTGAAGTATGGAAAGAAATAACAGTAATAGGATCTCCTGCTTATATGTGAGAGAGCAGATGACAACATAACAAACTCACCTATGCCATTACCTCTCTGAAAAAAAGTCAGAATTTCAGCTGCAGTGACCTTGTGGTCACAAAGATCACAAATTGCAGGACAGAAGATGTGGAAAGGAAGGGGCTGCACTTAGACAGGTGTACATTGTTACACTACATCCTGCAGTTGTTATATATCCAAAACTAGTTCTCTGAAGACAGAAATCAGGCTTCCCCTCATGTTGTTCAATAGTTTACAAAATACAACTGACAATAATTCACACTGTGAATGTGTTGCTCAATGGCAGTAAAGGAAATATCTCTTCATTTAAAGACCTAGACCCCAGGAAGAAAATAAAGAAAGTGCCAAAAATGCAGACATTACCAACTTGCCCAGATGAATTTGGCCCAGCCCTGCACAATATAAAAGAAAAGCCTTTTTTAAAGGAGTTGCAGTTGAAGCCTAACAGAATTTAGTAAAATTGACAGGAATGTTATGGTAAACTTGATAGTAAGAAAAATCAAGAGTCTAGTATATGTAGAGAAATATGCTTTGTGAACTAAACTAATAGAAATGTTCCTATATAACAAATTAGTAAAACATCCAATTTTGTTTGCTTTTGTCATTATAAACCAAGTTATGCCCTGTCTAGACTGAGCTGTGGGACTCCTAAGAGAGATCCCTGTCTTGTAGGGATTCCTAAGCTCCAAAATAGATCGCCATCACATTTAGGTTCTTTCCAGGCTGCAAAGGCACAGATATTTTCCCACAGTTTTGAAACTCACAGCTCAGACCTCCAGCTCATGGAATGCCACATAGTCATCAACAACAGAAGAACTAAAAAATATATATCACTCTGAACACCAGAATCTGTGCTGCTCTTCACATCTAACTTTTCAAGCCACCTTGTTAAGGACTATGTGAGTCTATAATGTAATTTAGAAGAGCTTTTCTGTTCATAAAGCTATGGCATCTCTTGAGGAGTTAATATTTGTTCTGAGGATCAACAGGCACTATAACTGAAATTAAAGATGACTTTTTCATCTAAAAAATCCTTTCTAAGCCTCATTGACTTAGTGCCCTATTCACAGTCTAGAGTTTGGAGCTAAAACAGAGAACACAGAGCCATGGTTCTGCTGACAGGAAAAGACAGTTATTGGAGGGTTTTATCCAATTTGATCCTACTCACAGTATATCTCAATTTCTCACCATGTTTTAATCAAAGTAAGATTTTATGAATATCCACTACTACTTACCCCAATAGATCCCAGGACTGGAAACCCTCATGCTCAGAAGTAGGATCTAGGTATTAAAATAATTCTCATTAAGCAAAATAAAATTCAGAGAAACATATTTCAAGGCCCACTGAGTTAAAAGAACTAGGACACAGTAGCAGTGGTTAGGTATTTATTAATTTCCCTTAGGTTACAGCAGTCACTTTCACAAACAGGTTCCAAAGAACACCATTGTGCAGAACCAGATCAGGCTGTATGGGATTCAGCCACTTAGGCACCAGAAGTGCCATGGACAGTGTAAAAACTGACACCAAAGTGGGAGAGCATCAGCCATCTTCATGCTGTGCCCTGCCCCTGCCAGGAACAGTTTTTGAGCTTGGCTATTTTGAATGGTGAATTTTTCCAAAGCCTGCAGATCCCACTGCTGTGTTTCATTTCCCTGAGAACATTAGACTGAGGGAAAATCCAGAACCCAGGACTACTTATTAAACTTGCCTTTATGCAACTTCATATTTCAAAGAATTAATAAACAATGCCAAAATCTCTATTATAAGGATGAAGAAAGTATCTCAGGAAGTCTTTTTCCTTTGCAAAGCTAATCGATACAATGTTTTAGGTATGGTACCCAGACCACAATCCCATATTATGCTGAAAGGAAAGAAAGAAGTATAAGAGATAGAATGGTGTTTTCATTACAGTTTAACTGTTTCAAACAGTTTAACTGTTTAACTTTCTTTTTATTTTAATATGGCCTGTAGTCCAAATCTGATAAATGAAAATATAATTAGATAGTGAGGAATCGACACTACAAACCCAGCCAACAGGACAGTTCTTTCAGGGATTATTTCTCAGCAAATGGTCAAAATCCTAGACCCATTAAATTAGGAGAAAAATTCATTGTGTGAAAGTGAGGAGGGCTGGATTTGTCTGGCCCATACAATACTGCAAACACGACCACAAGCAATGAGTGCCTGCCTTGGGATAAAAAAAGACATTGAGCTTACAAAAGCCATCTATCTCCCTGTGAAAACAAATACCAAAAGGCTGTTCCAGTCCATGGTTCACTGTTGAATGTTTTGATTCAGGTGGGCTCTGGCTCTCTGATGTCACTCCTTCACACACGTGCTTCATTTGACACACAGAGCCAAAGACTAGCTCCACTGAAGTCCTGGGACTTGCTTAGTGCTAGGATGAAAAAACCCCCACTGGCTTCAAGTGTGAAAGATCAGAGACTGAAGGATCAAACTTTATAGCAAGTAGGGTCAAGCAGCAAGTTCCCAGCCCACAATATGAGCACTGGTTTTTATTATCTATCACTGCCCTGCTCTGAAGGACTCTTTCCAGGTGACAGTCCCTCGTTTTTTCTGAATGGCTGTTATCAGATCACAGCTTCACACTAGAGCTGTTTATAAATGCTCCTTATGACATTGCTTTTTTTTTTTTTTTCTATTTTTTATCAAGCCATTTTTCCACCATGAAACAGGACGTTTATTGTTCATATATAAGAGGCAATGAACCTGCAAAAGCAGCGTTCATAAAACCTGGAAACCTCCTCAACAAGCAAAATGACTAACTGTGACGGACGGACATTCATAAATCACTCCATATCTTTCATCATAATTCCTGCAGTTTCATTAATTCCTAGAGGAAGACATAAATCTAATGTGCATCTCAAGGAGCCAGCAGGCTGCCTGGCTCTCCAGGCATAAAATAAATATGAAGCTCCCTTCCCTACTGAGGAGATGCAGGTTTTGCATGTGTGCACAGCAGGAAATCCATGTCACTCAAAGTGTGGGGATATCCTGGGCAGCACTACAGGCATCACTTTTGTTTTCAGAATGTGCAAATGCTCCATCCTAATCTTGCCCCCACTGAACTCAGTGGATCCTTTTCCCTATAAAGCTCAGGCAGAACTGTATGGATAAAGTCTTTAATCTATCTCTGCTTTTGAACAATCAGGTGAAGAGTGCAGATTTTATTTCCAGAACTGAGGGGCCACCCTCAGTGCCTGGGCCAGTGCTGCAGGTGTCCTCTTGGAAGGGTTCTGGGCACCTGCAAAGGGTCTGGCTAACCTGCAACAGCTTGGAGGATCACAGAGAATACGTACATCCAGCAGAATCCATAAAAAAAAAAAGGACAAGCTGTGATAAGCAGAAAAAGAAATAACGCTTTCACAGTGAAGCCTGGTGCTATGCAAATTGCTCCCTGGAAATGCTAAAGCAAGTTTGACATCGTGTGGCCAGAGTCAGCATGGGAATAACTCACTCTTCAAACCCTGGGCTTGCTCACTCAGGAGAGGATCCTGCTCCTGAGGGCACATGTTTTTGTTTGAGGCGGGTATGACAGTCTTGTGAGTGAGTATCCTGGGGGAAAGAATATAAATGTGCACGCTAAATATTTCTGTCAGGGGATGATTAGGGGCTGAAAGAGAGTAATAGCACTTGAAAGCTCACATGACATCAGAGGGTAAACACAGGATGGCTCCCAGAAAGTCTTTGGGGCCCCTCTGCTTGAGGTTATCCTCTGCCCTAAAAGAGGAATACAAATAAAAATGGGGGACCAGAGACAGAGGGAAGAAAAACAACAAAAAAAAAATAATGGAAAGACTAATTTCTCCTAAGAAAAACAGGTGCAGGCTGAAATGGAAATATCTCTGAAAAGATAATTAAGTCATAATCATAAGGTCTGTTTAAAAGTCTGCTGCTTCTTTTTCCCACCCACATTTTCCAAAAGAAAGGAAAGCTGTCTTTAAAATATCTGTGATAATTGTTATGAAACAATCACATGTAGCAATCTTGGCTTATTGGTGCACATCCAACGCACCACATCAATCTCCGTAAACCTTTCCAAAGGTTTGTGCCTGCAGTTGGGAAGAACTGATTGTACAGCAAAGATAACGAGGCAATTCATTAGAACTTAATTTGTAACAAATTATTTCTGTGGAAAGAGCAAATGATAACAAAAGGATAACTCTAGATTTATGGAATTGAGGTAAGACCCAGCATTCCAGCTGCACAATATCTTGGGATAAGTCGTGTCTGCACAATTTTTAGAAGATTGGCTTTGAACTGTCAAAATCATCGGCATACTTTTAAACAGAATAGATTTATTGATAGGTTTATTAAGATGGAATGATTATTTATTTACTCTTGTTTTCTTTTCCAGAGCAAACAAAATTCATAAAAGATAGCCAATATATAGTATATGCTCAAGCTTTTCAGTTACACAAACAGCCTTTGAATCAAGTACAAAATGGTTATGTAGATAAAATAACCCATATTCTCATAATCTTCAAAATATTCACCCACTGTGAGCTGCTTTCTATTGTCTTTGCTGGGAGCAGATATAAACCTCCTACCATTTTTAAATGGTAGTGATTTTGAATTTACAATGTAAATATTTTTATTTTTCAACAACCATTATTTCAACCTTTTAAGAACCACTCTATTTTACTCTACTTTAGAATATTCGGAAGAAGGCTGAAAATGAGAGACAAATTCCAATACTGAGGACACCAAGCAGTGAAGCACTTTGAGGACTGGACTACTTCATAATGTAAGTAGGTCTAACATTGGAGTTGTTGGTTTGTTTGTTTGTTGTGGTTTTTCCCAGTTGGTTTCAGAATATCATGGGTCTGTTCATCTTGTCCTTACCGCTCTCTCCAGCTTCCTGAAAGGTGGGTCTCAGTCTCCTCTCTCAGGACTAACAACAGGACAAGATGAAACGGCCTCAAACTCTGCTAGAGGAGGTTCAGGCTGGACATCAGGAAAGGGTGGTCAGGGATTAGGATGGGCTGGACAGGGGGCTGGTGGAATCACCGTCCCTGGAAGGGTTCGAGTAACAGCTCAGTGTGGCGCTTGGTGGTGTGATTTAGTTGACAAGCTGCTGTTTGGTCAAAAGTTGGACAGGATGATCTTGGAGGTCTTGTCCAACCCTAATGATTCAGATGTTCAGCCCAAAGTAAATTCCTAATTGGAAGTTTTAAATGTCAGAAGAAAAAATCATTAAGGATAGGGAAGAACCTGCCCAACTCTATTGCAGCCCCAGCATAAAATAAAGAGGCTTTAACTCCTCACAAGGAAGAGAGAACTGCACAACTATTTGTGCTTAATTTACTCATTGAAATAATATATTAAATAGGGAATTAATCTACACAAAACCATGTAATGTATGTTAACTAGAGACAGAGAGATGCTCCAGATGCAGCAACACTTGTGAAAACAATATCTGCCTCTTTGTAAGGTTTTTAACTTATTTTATTTTTAACAAAATTTTTAGTTATTACACATTAGAAAATTATTATGTGCACTAAATGTAATCTTTACCATTATCCCTACAGTTGAAAATGTGGATTGGGAAAATCAGTGGAGACAGGTGAGTCTTGTTCTACCCAGCAAGGCTCAGTCACTGCTGCTCCAGCCTGTGCAATGATGAATTATTTAGACCCTAGTAGTTAAGTAGGGCTTCAGCTGTGCAGTTGATAATCAGACCACTGTCAGAGCCTGGGTTTCTTTATCAGGTGTGCAACCACACAGGCACATGCTCTTCACTTTGCAAAGGTAGTCAGTGGCAATTGCAATCAGAGGGGGTTGCTGTGCCACTCCAAATTTGCGAGTTGTTCTCCATCAATACTTGCACTAGGAAACATTGGATTATTCTGCAAGATGCTGAATTTTCCTGTTGATTGAAACTGTTTAAGGGTGTCAAATCAAGGCTTTTCTCTCTGCTGTACCACACCTGTTCAATTTCTCTTTCATTGTTATCACAACTGACACAAAATAAGCACATCATGTACAAAAGGCCCCACTAACGCTTTCAAAGATGAGAATTCAGTTTGCAAACTGCTCCTTGATTTCTGGAGTAAAAATCTCAAGGGTACTTATATGTAACTTTCAAACAGCACCTTAGAACCACCTTGGACAGCTGAACAGCAACTTAGAACCAAATTTTGATAGTGTTTAGACAAAATTTTAGATAAAGTGAGACCTTTAAGAAGTATCTTGCATCAAATACATATTGTTCAAATATGTGACCTTAGAAGCCACATGTCCTAAAAGTACACAATCCTATTGCATGCCATTGTCCTTTCTGCTCGCATTCACATTCCCTCTAGAGTATTGCCCATGCTGAGCACGTCTCTGCCACAGAGCACACACACTGGCAGGTGCCTTGCTCATTCTGCACCTTTCTTCAGGACAAAAAATGTATGAGCAGCAACTGTTGGAGAAGCCAGCTAGCAAAACTGGGTGTGAGGGAAGAGGGGTGGGCTGAGGGGTCTCTTTTGGAGGGCAATCCCCTTGCAGCTGTAGTGGTTATGGTTTAAGTATCTTCTGTAGGAGTACAGAGATCTTTGAGGGCACAATCCAGCCTGTGCCCATTTTGAGAGGCCTGGCTTTATCTATGCAAGGAGCACACTGTGCAAATAGATGTTCAGCTTGTGAGAGACTATTTCTGCTCCCTGGCTGGGTGACTGAAGTTCTATAACTACACTGGTGATCACATGCAGTATAAACAACAAATACCTCTCCAGATGCATAACTGGGGCCCTGCATGCATTTATGCAATCAAAACACAACATTGAGGCAAAAAAAAAATCAATAAAAGCTTAGGAACAATGAAAAACCTGGGCTACAAATAAAGACAACCATTGCTGTACTAATAGATATTTTCCAGGAGGTGGGATCTTGCTATTATATCATACCCAAAGTACAGCAGGGATTGTTTCACGGCTGACATCTGGCTGTAACAGCACAACCTCTGATACCATGCAGGACATAACCTCAGGGCAGGCTCAGAAGAAATTAGGAACGTGACTTCACAGAAAATAGGAGTAATATTCATTGACTTATGGAATGGGAGTGAAGGGTGATTTAAATGCAGATTCAAAATATTAGCAGTGAAATCTTGGTGTATTTAGAGTTGGCCTATTTAGCTATTTAACTGACAGCTGGTGATTAATGTCGATATAAAACTTTGAATGTCTTTCCCTTGGAATACAAAGTTGATAGTGGTTTATGCTTCAGTTTTTTGGTTGCTTTCTCAATTGAATTTCTAGAACTGAACACCATGAATGGGAATGCTGAAATACAGCAGTTTTTAAGGCTTTCAGAATAGTCATGATGAGAAGTTGTTTTAGACTTTAATTGAATTGATAGTAATAGTGAGGAACAATTATTTTGATTTGTTATTCACCAGATTTTGGACAACTTCTGTAACTGAATGACAGATTTGAGTGCATTTTTAAAAGTTAATTACCTGTTATCTCCTGTTATGGTGCTGCATTTTTTTTTATTTCATTTTATTTCTTTTTATTCAATTTTATTTTTCCAGCACATACTACAGTTTTCTAATTGAACCACTGGGTCTCTTATTCAAATCACTATTTTTTAATTATTGACACATTAAAAAATCAAGTATGATGTCCCTCAACAATAAATTAGCATCATGTTAAAGGGAAATAATCTGAACATATTCACTGATGTTGTTAGCTGATGAGTTACTAACATGACTTCAATCCGCACCATTATGGCTGTTCAAATAACCAATCCAGGTTTTCCAGCAGTTTGCAGGCCAGTTCAACGACAAAGAAAGGTGACCAGGATCCAGTCCAATGCTCACTTTGGCAAGAGGGAACTTCATTCGTACCTCCACAGGCATTGGGTCAGGGCCTTACTAAGAGACTTAGAGAGACCATCCTTTTCTTGGCCACTGAGAGAACTTCCAGTGGAGGACAATAAGGATGATGGCATTGTTTAAATCTGTGATAAGTTGCATGATAAACTGAAAATAAAGCAAAGGTACTAGGCTGACCAGAGTGCATCCTTTTGAACCTTGCCCCAAAATGTCAGCATTAGGGGTTAATCTCCCCACTGATAAACATGCAGAGCCAGGATACTGACAGGTCTGCCCTAGACACGCACACAACTTTTAGGGCAGGCTACCTGCACAGCTTTGAAAATACTGACCATTCTTTTCTAGAGAAATGAAGGTGATATAAAAGAATTAGGAGATGGGCAGACAGGCTCTGACCTCAGGGGAGCAGACACAGCAGCAGAGCCCAGCTAGGCTGGAATAAAAGGGGGAAATGGGCTGGGGTATTTCAATGTTGCAGGTACCAACAAGCACAAGCTGCTGCTGTACACCAGCAGTGAGGCTGACACACAGCACTCTGCACAGGGTCGAGGCCTTTGTCTGCTTGCTAAGACAAAACCCTTGAAAGGCATTTGCGGTGTGTGATAACACAATCCAAGATTGTGTGCTGTCTCATATTACAGCCCCACTCTCAGAAAGATGATACATCAGAGCTTTCTATACAGGGACTTCCACTGAAAATGAGTCCTCATGAAATATGCAGGTCTTTGCTGTGCGTTTTGTTCTTCATGCCTTCTATTCCCTCTCCACCCTCCTTCCGTTCGTGGGGATGTGAAATGCAGAGATTTCCTGTTTAGCACAGAGCCACCCACCTTGGCAGGGTGTCATGCCTGGCAGCTGTATGCCAGGACACTCCCTGATCTGCCAAGACCCTGATACCACTGCAGTCTTGGTAGGTCAACACTTAGAGCACTGTGAGAGGGAAGTTTTAATCTGCTTGTTCCAACTCAAATGTTAATGTTTTCTCCCCACGCTTTTCAATCATAAACAATTATCTATGAAAAACAAATTAGGCATGAGATTTCTCTCACCCTTCTACAGTGTTTTGAAATTCCTTCTGCATTGTCTTTTGGTTTTCTGCTCCATCTTCTGCTCTTCCAACTACTGCTTGGCAACACGGATTGCTGTGCAAAATATGAGCTCCTGAACATTGCTCACTTCAATAAAATTTTAACCAGAGGCAAGCATGCAAAGTAATTGAACTGCAGTGTTTCAATGGCATAATTGTGGGTTTGGTTTGTTTTTTTGGTTTTTTTTTGTTGTGACTGAAAGATTCTGTCTTATTAAGACAACACAGCTTCTGCCCAAGTGGACTAAGTCAGGCATGTGCATGCCAGGTGAAAGCCTTGTTGGTCTGGAGACTGTTGTGACATCTCCATTGCAAAAGGGCACCATTCACTGTTTGCCTTGCACACTGCCTCCTAAATCCCATCCTGCATGGCGTGGCATGAACTAATTCACACTGTTTAATACTGAGTATTAGGGGATGTAGAGGACTTCAGTCACTAGCTAAAAATCAGGATACATGACCAGTCCTCTGCAATACTCCTGGCAATTTAATTTGGCCTGGGGAAATTTTTGTCACCATTAGAGAGCACAGAATGTGTTGGTCTCTCAGAGTCATCACTACTCCTTCTGTGATAGAAGGTTTTTCCCTTTGCATGATCAGCTTCTTTTTATTTTTTTCCCCTAAGAAATCAGTTTTTCATTCCACCCAATGAATTACTTTCCAGAAAAAAAACTGGGTTTTCCCGTATTTTCATTATATAACTTGCCTTTCAGATAGAGCTGGCATTAAAAAATAATCAAGCTTCATACGGGATAAAATAGCTGAGAAGTTTTTCCTTAGATTTTTACATTTTTTTTCTCTACATATTCTCATATAGTCATTCCTCATTTTGTTGGGGTTTTTTTTCAGACTTTATTTTCCACATTCTCAATTACCTTATGTCTTCCTTCTGACATTTTTGTATTGTTGCCCTGAGCTGTACAATACAGTGTGTGCTAACAGGCCCCAAGTAGGTGAACTGTACTTTCCAGGCTGGAGTTATGAGAGGTTCTAGCAGTCTCTCTCCCTCTCTTGCCTCTCTCTCTCTTTTTATTAATCTTTGATAACCCTCTTTTTGATCTACACACTACACCCTTCTAATTTACGGATGCTTTTAAACCTCAGGCATGGGATTACTTCATTTGATTCATGGAAGACCATGAGCAGTTCAAATTAACCTTTTGCTTCCTTGAGGGGAAAAAAAATTTACTTTGGGGATTTGGTTCACCTGTTGAGAAAGAAGCTGTCTGTTCTTATTTACTGAGATTGCCTCAGCACCACAGAGATGACTCATGCATACCCTGAAGGGTTTAGGTGGCACCATAAATTCACTGCTGGACACCACAGACCCTGTCCAGAGCAAACGGAGGTCAAAAAAATCATTCCTGTTGACTCCAGTGCCAAAGCTACATTCCACTGAGTGCACTTTGTTCCCAAGGAAATTAATGGAAGATGGTGTTGGGTTTATCAAGCAGCCATCAGGAGGTGACACCTTAGTGGTTTGTCTACAGAAAAACAACAACATAAAGTGACATCATCACACCAGTGACAATTGTATCCTCTGACTTTTCCATATCTGTTTACCATCATTTTTTTCAAAAAGATGTCCAGAAAGAGATGAGATCCATGTCTAAAAGATGTGTTAAGCCCTGCTTTTCTACCAGCCCACTAAGCAGGCAGAAAATGTACTGCAGCAAAATGAGGAAAAGGATAACTCCCTAATGGAAAAAGGCACAGAGACCTCTTGAAAGGAAAGCCTACCCAGGAAGGTTAAGGTCTGCAGGATTGATCTTCTGTTTCCCACTTACTTTTAAGAGTGCAAGGGACTACTTTGTTGGGGTCCGCAGAAAAGAGCTGAAGAAAGCATTCACACAAATATTACTCAAAGGCTGGAAGAGTTTGCCCAAGAGCAAAACCAATATGATGACTCCATTTCCTGACATTATCAGAGTGGATATCAGCCTGCAAGCTCTCAAGCACTGGCTGTGGTTGCTGTGTTTCAGAAGCAGCTAAATGGCAGGGTTTTTATCCCTGTCTCTCTCTGTCACACCATAGTGCTGACAAAATAAAACGAGGCAAGGGGTGAAAGAAGAGCAAACACTGAATTTTGTTTCTGCTTTTCTAAGCATTTTACAACAAGAACATGGCAATTAGAAAATGAAGCCAGAAACTGGGTTAGTATTAGCTTAATGCTATTTCTTTCTTCATGAGTTTCTCCTCTGTTCCTTTTCACATTCAGAGACAAATCTGATTCTTCAAATCTGGTCCAGATCCCTGGCCTAATAGCTTGACTGCAAACTATTTTACATTGCTTGATTGTATTGTTCAAAAACTATCCCTGTGCATAACTTTTTACAAGCCTGCAAAAAAGCCAGAGACCTAGGAGGGCAACAGCACTTTGTAAGGGTTTAATACAATGCCCCATTGTGTGCACCCAGCAGGGCAGATCAGGGCCATAGCAGAAGCTCTTTCTTTCACAGCTTTTCCACTCAGACCATCCATTTTCTGCCTCCAACAGCAGAGGTTGCCACTACATAAAAAAAAAAAAAAAAAACCAGAAAGCATGAGAAATGTCAGGATGAATGTTGTCTTTTCATCTTCACAGAAGTTGCTTCCTGGCATTAAATTTGAGTGCTGTCCCCTACATGGCTTTTCCTACTTCGTTGCTGTAGCCTACCTGCCTCTGCCTCTTAATGAATCAGGACTCAATAAATCCTGGCTCAGTCCATTGTACTTGTTCACTTGTAGCTGATGATAATACACAGGGAATACCTTCACCAGGGGCTTATTGTGCCAAGTCACAGTGCAGAGCAGTAGTTCATCCAAGACTATATAAGATATTCAGGTTTTCTCATTTGAGTGCTATTCTCTTGCACACCCAGGGTGTGGGTGTTTTGCAGCAGGAGGTGCTGGTCTGTTAAGGTGCTTGCAGTAAGAGGTGCAGGCAGTAAGAAATTCTCTGAGGTTTTGTGGAGGACAATGCCATTTATTAGAGCTGGCATTACAAGGAGAGATTAGCATAGAAAATCTTGTGTCCTTCTAGACAGCAGGAACAGTGAGCAGTTAAGCACCCATGGGGCTTGTGCTGTGTGTGCAGCACACCATGTCCATAAGAGATTCAACCCTTTGTCATTCAACTTTGTCTGACTTTCCTCCACAAAAATGACTCTGTTCATCCCTTCCACTGTCAAACAGCAGGGGTGCTCACATGCCAACTCCTTGCTGCACCCCTGGATACAGGCAAGGTGCCACGGAGGGGAGGCAGTGGTGGAACAGAGCAGGACCTGCCCCAGTCTCCTCTGCTCACTGAGCTGGGCGTGTTTACCCTGGGCTGAGAGGTTTGTGCAGCACAGCACAGGCCTGAAGGTCACAGTGAGTGTGCAGCACAGCAATACTGGCTATCCACAGGCTGGAATTGCATTGGTTCTCTCCCATTCAGAGCTGCCTGGGACACAGATTCAAGCCTCTTCCTCCCTTGCTTCGTTCTGTTTTGCCTCTCTGCAGAAGCCAAATGCCCTCATAAATCAGTCTCTTGAAGTTCTTCAGGAAATGATTCAAATTGCTAAAGGGACTGAGGAAATAGCAGCACCTAGTGACACCAAAAGCCATACCTGGACCTGCACTAGCAGCAAAACGTGCAAGATTTATGGACATTACTGAGGCAATGCAGAAAACACAGCTGAAGTCATCAGCCCAGGGTGAAGCAAACTTACTGTGCTGTGGTGCTGGTGGAAGATTTTTCTTCAAGGTCTTGTGATACCAGAGGTTCCAGAGTTTTTGGAAGAAGAAGAAAATGTCTGTAACATATATGCACAGTCCTAGTTTTATGCTGCTCTTCTTTATCTCCCTTCCAGCCTAGTGAGAATAACTAGTGTGTTGAGACACATGAATGGATTATACACAGCCTTAAACTGACAAACACTTGACTGCAATGGAAAGCATAAAATTTCAGCACGGTGTAGAATGGATGCATGGAGAAAAAGAAAAAGGAGGGGAAAGAATGAGGTATCAGGATGGCTCATTCTCTTCTGCACAATTTGAGTGGCTGCAGAAGAAGACAATGTGTCCTACTGTCACCCTTGCTACCTACATTAGCTCTTTAGGTTTCACATGCATCCCAGCCAGCAAAATCAAAATCAAGGCCAGTGCAGTTAAAGAAGTGGAATCACCTCCCCAGAGCTGGGATCACCTCCATATTCACAGTCAGATACAATAAAGATACACAAAGTTCATTTGTTCCTAGCAAAAGTGGAACCCAGCAGATGTCTGGTATAAAAGTGTTTAGTTGTGGCTGACCTTCCTCACAAAATACTACACAGGTATGGTTTATGTGATAGCTGTGGTTCAACCTTGTGAGTCATGATTTCATTCATTTTTGATGAACAACTTCTGTCTTTTCAAAAAGTTATTTCAGGAAATGGAAGAACACCATCTCTCTTATTATGATCAGAAAGCAGACAGTAGTAGCAGTCACATGTAGCCTTATTTTACAGTAAATAGACCAGAAAATAGGAAATAATAACATGAATGTTGCCATATGCAAACACAGAAAATTTCTTTTTTTCAGAATTGTGCAACATTACTGGAGAAATCAAGGCCAGAATCATATAAATCCTCAAAATCTCTGGTAATTCAATATTACCACTTTCTTACAACAGTATGCCATTATATACAGGTGTCCCAGCAGGAGAGACAAAGCAGCCAGACAAGGAAGCTGCTGGTGAGCAGAACTGCCTTTATCATCCACTTAAATGACATTTAGCAATGAACAAGTCAAATTGCCTCTGTTTGACCTCACTGGCAGCGTGCTTCAGTGCAAACACCAGCACAAGCTGAACAAGAAATGGACTCTCTTGCAGTATTTACAGCTCTTAGCACAGGCTGCTTTGCATGAGCACTTATTAATTACCTGCACAATCAGGGGAATATGTTCTGTGTGTGTCAGCTCAGCATATATTGTACATAATTGCACATTTGAGCCACACAGTTGTTTATGTCACTTTGTAATCACACTAATAATTACCAAACAACCAAGTAATTCAATGAACAGTAAATGTAACATTTAATTACTTTATTAATTTCCACATAACGTGGAAGAAGGAAAATAGCCAGCTCAATCTATAATTTCACTGTGCTCACAAACCCTATCTTTATGCAGATATATGGGAGAAATTATCAAAACACAACACAGGAGATGCACAAACATAACTCAGCGTTTGTTTGATGTTTTTCATGTTGGCATCTCTCCTGCATGGAGCTTTGAAAATTTATCCTATAACGTCAGGAAACTTCAAGGCATCTTGAACTTTGAAAATTAAAAGAAAAAAAAAAAATCTGTGCTGAGATACAAATTCCACCTTCTGTCAGGAACTTACTGATTAAAAAACTCTTTATAGGTTAAGCCAACCATTACATTTTTATGTTGCTATATATTTCACAACATAAAAAATAAAATATTTTCTCCATAAAACCTTTCAAAACCGTAAATACTAGCACACTCCACAGCTCCAGACGAAGTTGCAATTTATTATTTATCTGTTTTTATATTCTGCTATGGTATCTTTTCCTTTTATAAGCCTGGCAAGTTTCCCACTGAAGTTTCTTTGTCAGCAGTTATTTTAAACTATAGCCCTTCATACACCATGCTACTCTTGTGCTGAACTGTCCTCAAGAACTAAGTGGTTTTTAGGGGCAATGTGTCTTGGTTTGGGGAGACACAACAAACTCTCTCAGTTAATGAGCACCAAGCTTTCTGAAATTCAGGTGCACCATTCTGAACCATACTTAAATTCATGCTGAGCCTGATTTTTTCACAACTGTTTCTTCATTCACACTGCATTTGGTAAATAGGCACAAGACAAAGCTCAAGTTTTCGGGGGCAAATTTTGCCAGACAGTTGCATCCACTCTCAGAGGAGAGCATAAAATCCTGGAGTCAAGGTTCTCTACCTGGAGTCTCTCTCATCTACAAGACGAGCCAAAGAATGGCCTGTGACACCAGGAGTGCATTGAAATCTCTGTAACATGGAAACACAGAGGCAGCCCCTAATGTCCTTAAGGCTGTTTCTCCTGGAAAGAATGATGGCCTTCGATGTACCTGAGCCCTGCCAGAACAGGTAGTTTGTCCTGGTGAGTGATGGCTGCCTGTCTCAAATCAGTCACCACATCCAATAATTTATGTGTTTGACTGTCATTGACAGTGGCAAAAGGCCCAGGCCAGCTCTTACAGAAGATAGAATTAGAAAATAGGCTGTGATGGTCAAAAGAGTGAACTAAAACTCTCCTTTGTCCTGGCCTGGAAGGATCAGGAAAGTACTGATTAATTGTGCTTTCTGGAAATTGCACACTGATGATCCTAAAAATGTAATCTTTTATTGAGGTGGATATTTAATAACAGGGGAATTGGGAAGGGGTTAGCACGTCTTAAACTACAGCCTAGACCTACTGTGAAAATGATACACCCCAAATCAGAGCTGAGGCCCACCTGGGCCCACACCAGAAAAGTTACTGCAGACAAGCCTAGAAGCTGTCTCTTCTCAAAATTCATTTTTAGCTTATCTGTTCATATATTAAAAAAGATTTGTATTTGGTTTATATTTTTGCTGAACTTTCAGACATTCATTGACAATTGACCAGCTGGATACTTGTAGGCGCACAGTTTGTGGTGGTTGGGAGCAGGGCTGTGGCCCAGCCTCATCCCCACTGACAGCAACGAGCCATGGAGTGCCCAGGGGCACTGACCAACACCACAGGGAACAGAGGGCACACAGGTGCAGGGCATCAACAGGAGGGGATAAAAGGTTGGGCTGAAGAACAAGAAGGGCAGATGCTTGCAGCTTTCTGAAGAGGTAAGGTGCTATGAGGCTGTATGGGGTGAAGCCTTCTGAAGTTGTATGATGATATTTTGTGTGTCTTGGCCTTCTCAGCTGTGACAGATACTTGAGCAGTAGTTGGAATAAGAAAGTAGGGTTTTGAACATGAAAAACGTGAATGCTCAGATTTTCTTGATATTTAGTCCTCATACCTCTCAATTTGTCCAGTGTGTTTATTAGATCTCCATATTATCCCTCACCATTGCTTTGACAGTAAAAACCTCTTGTTCATCAACAGGTATGACTTTGTGCTAGGTATCGAATAGCACTCATGCTGCAGTTGCATGAATTGCCATGGGACTTGGAGCTGGAGAAACTGCTTCTGAGAGAAGAATCTGAGGATTTTGTGCTGTTACCAATAGCCATTGCCCTGACTTTAGGTTTTAAGAGCTAGTTTTCAAAGTTCTTTGGTTGTGTATATAAAAATACTTTACTGCTGATCTAAAATCAAGGCTGAAACAAAAATCCTACTAATTTCCTGAAAGAGAGACCAAGAAGGGTCTCTAGAACTGAGACAGTTAATAATAAGTACTGCTACTCTTGAAAAAGAAAAAGTAATGAAAAGATAATAATTTGACTAAGACAGAGTGTTGAAATGTTGATAGAAATCTAACTTACATAATACAAAGACAAATGCAAAGGATTAAAATACCATATAATTTTGAAACCATTACAGTATGCCTGAGTGATTCTTTATTAGGGAGCCTCAAAAAAGCATGTAATTTCTTTTTCTACAAAAGCTGTAATCTCTCTGCTGGGTGTGTTAAAAATGACATTTCAACCTCCCCTGTGAAAGTCTTTGATTTTGTGAGTTTCTGTCAGGCTGGTCTCATTACTTTAATGCATTTTGTGTATATTGTAATAACATAAATGTTTTAATGCATTTCTTCTCAGATCAATCTGGGCAGTTATCTTTAAATCAATCTTGTGTAACGTTAGGTAAAGAAGTTATAATTGGATCAAGGGGAGCTATTGGCAATGAAGAAGCATTTAAACTTTATTTTGTTCATTTCCCTGTAGAAGAACTTGCAGTAATAGACTTCTGAAAACTACTCCTAGTTATATTTTTTAGTTCTTGACTTTTAGAAAACACTTATGTGAGATAAATTAATTTGGAAATGAGCATGAAGTGCAAGCTATAATGCACATCTCCCTCACAAATCACTTGCAAACCATTTTTATAAAATGCAATTAGCCATGTACAATGATGGCAAGAGACATACTTTTGAACAACTGGAAGCCATCATACTCTACCTGTCAAGAAATAGCCTCCAGAGAGCATGGAGCTGCAGAAGAGAAACCTCACTGCTCTTTAAAAAGTGAGGCTGATTCCCTAGAATTATTAGAATGAGGAATTTTGTTTGACAGGTGGCATCACCACCCTTTGTACAAAATTTCTAACTCAGTATGAAGGAATGGAATATAGTTAGAAAGATAAAACTCTGTGAGGTCTCGGGAAGCCTCAAACCTGCAGTTTTTTTGTCATCAAAGTCTGGTCCCCTTCACTGAGGTTGCTAAAATATGTCACTGAGTACCAGAGCACAGTGTTGCCAGCATGAGTTGGGTCTTGAAAACAACTCATCCAGCACAATGGCCATTAGCACTGTTTGGAAGGAAATATCCCCACTAAAAAGGTCTCTCCAATTTATATATACTCTATATATAAAGGTGATGACAGCCTGATAATATTTAACCTCTTATCTTGAGCGTATAATTGAAGGAATAATAATAAATTACTGAATATGAGAGGGATATCTTGAAGTGCCATTATAACCACTCACATGCCATTTTATTGCCATGTGAAAACTCTGCCCCTGTAAGCCTAGCATCACTCTAATGAAGTAAATAGCTTATTCATTAGAGAAGAATAAAAGCTTGAAGCTTTTAGAATTCAGCTGGGCATAATTTACTGATGGTAGCAAAAAAAAACTAGAAAAAGGTCAAATTTTCTACTTAAGCAGAACCATCAGCCAATTACTTAGTGGTACATCAAACAATAGCACCACCATTGTCTCCAGAAACAGAAAGGTTTACAAGTTGTGTATATTAGCTAAAGCCCTTAAATTGGGTTGAAGATGTGTGAAAACAGAGTTATGGGTTTGACCCTTGGTTGTTCCTGAAGCTCCTTATTCCGATGGCCACTAATTTCAGTGCTGTACTTAACTATTATCTAAATTGAATACTCAACCCCAAATTTAGACCCCCGGGTGCTTGATGCTCACACACAGCAAGTTCCTTTTTGTGGATTTTTGCCAATCATTTATGTAACCCCTTGAGTGCACCCTGAAGGGTTCTTGGACAAATGCTGATCAATAACCATAAAAGGATCTTTAAAGCAATAACTTAACACCAGCACTGTCTCAGAGCTGGCAGAGAAAGCCAACACACATCAAGGCCAGTGCTGAACCTGATCTAACCACAGTAATTGGACACTTCAGCTGTGAGCCTCATGCCTGTGGCCTCCTGCTCAGTAAGGACAAGTTTAGCCTTTGGCTTAACCTCTGGCTAAAACCAATCTGAGAACTGTCATTTAATTCCACAGATTCATATTTCCTATCCTTGGGGATATGCTGTATAATTTACAAGAAGTATCACTTGCTGAATCTCTGGTTTTTTGACTTTAGGAGCTTTCTATTGTTGCCAGATAATTCTTCCTTTGTCTGAAGGCTGGCAATAGGTTATCAAACAAGAGGTCTTTTGGATCCACTGTTTAGCTCTGATGATTTGGCCTTTTACACCATTTATTAGGACAAGGAACTGGGTTTTCCTTTACCTGGAATTGGTTTATCTGAGTGTGAAATTGTACTATGGGTGCAAATGAACTCCTGCCCAGTTCTGTTGGGCTAAATGTACCAATCCTAATTGGGAAAAATTATTTGGAGATGCCTGTGGAGCCAAAGAAGAAGAAAACTCTCAGAAACCATAATTCAATATCAATGAGACAAAATCAAGAAAAAAAATTTAGTGTGTTTGTGGCATTTATTGCTATTGTAAAATGAAAGATATCAGGCTTGCAATGGCAAACCTCAGACTCAGCTCAAGGGGCCCAGTGTTTAAACTGCCAGGAGAGTCTAGGAGATGCCCAAGTACAGGCAGATGTGCAGGGAATTAGGTACCTTTAATACACAATTTAAATAACTGAGATGGGCAGCAGAAAATTATTTTAAAGACTAGGTAAAATATGTTAAAAAAATTAAGGGAGGGGAAAGAAGAAGGGGGCTAAAATACACAGTCTGCTTCTTATCTCTTTATTTAAGGCAAGAGTGCCAGGTAAAAACTACAGAAATTGTCTGGGTCAGATGTGCAGAGGTGTCTGCTCAGCTGCAGTGCAGGAAGCAGCTCTGTGTGTGGTGCTCAGAGCTGGGCAAGTGTGACTGACTCTTCTGCATCTGCTGGAGTCAGCACCTCCTCTGCTGGGGGCCTTTCTGAAGCACCTTTTCCAAATTGCCGCATATTTATGCATCTGGCCACTTTTTGACTCTGAACTGCCTAAAACTTTTGAGAATAGAGGCCAACTCCTAAAACATTGGGCATCCTTGAGTGAGCAAATTTTTACTTTCCTATTGCTGAACACAAAGTACTGATGGGTTTGCCTTTGTAGTGTGGCCACTACGTCCATAGGTTCTCTGCCCAAAATCAAGCTAAAATTCCTGCTAGTCAAGATGCTTTTTCTTCTTGTAGTATCTTACACTTAGCCAAGATTATGACTCCTTTATATATGTGCTTTTATTTGTACAGCTGCTGGCATAGCAGGGAATCTATAGGCACTGCTGGTTTGTTGGTACATTTTCATGTACGTTGCAACAATTTCATGTTCATGCAACAATCCACAGGGGAGAAGGTAATGGTTTTGGAGTTACATCACTTCTCCCTTCCATTTCTAATATGAATTGAAGAGAATTCATTGGAGAGAAACTGGGCTCAGTGCAATAAGTTATGGATCAGCAGAGCCAAGGGCCTAAAAGCAGCAGATCACTGGGGACAGTTGCCCATATAGAAGTTTTTATTTTCTTTTCTAAGCTAGAGCATTCCCTGGATCTCCCTGGGTGGCAGCAATGCTGGAGGTTAAGAGGAAGAGAAGAAAGACCTTAGCAGATCCCTTAAACTCTCCATGAGACTGGTCTTGATTTTGCTGAATGCTTAAGAGGCAAAGATGTGATTGAGCACAGGAGGAAACATCACAGATTCTTTGTGTGCATTTCCACAAGAAAGTGGATGCATACATAGGTGAGAGAATTTATTTTAATGTTTACATCAATTAATAAAAAGAGCACCTTGGGTTCTACCAGCTTGAGAGGCAAAAGATTTTTCCTTTTGCCATATATTAAACCATAGCTTTACAGACCTAGGGATTTTTTTCATTTTGCTGTATTTCACAAACAGTTCAAGAGTAAGCACACACTGCTATCCTTTCAGAGTAAAGATTGTAATCACAAGAAATTTAAAGAGTCCTACTTGACCTTTAAAAACTGCATGCTTAACAGACATATTTATGACTGCAGACACATCAAAAATTTTACACTTTGCAGGTATTTATGAAAACTGTGATCACACCAAAAATCTTTTCTTTCTGTTTGCTCTAAACAGGGACAATGCTTAAGTATGTGGGTGAGCATTGCACAGATATGAGAACTTTGTCTGGTTTCTTTTCAAGTGTCCATGTATCCTGCTACTGGAACATAAGTGACTGGGACTATGAGTATGTAAGGCAGCAGTTAGAGCTAGTTAAAAGAGAGAGGTGGGAGGTTGGATAGATTTTGCTAATTTTCTCAGCCAACAAAGGCTTTCCTGTGGAGAAAGTGTGAAAAAAAAAAACCTGTGTCAATTCCCTGAGCATAAGCTCATTTAGTACATGATCTTCCTTTTCCATATGAACAAATCACTAACTCTGACTCCTGGGACAAAGTCTTGGGCCTTGGCAAGGTCCAATCCTTGGCAAAATGCATCATTCAAGCAGAACTTTGGGGCACAGAGCTGCAGAGAGCCACTGCAGTTCTGTGCACTGTCACTCCTGTGAGTGTGCATTCTCAGTCTTCTTGGGAATACAGAGGATTTTCTTCATACTTTGAAATGCTGACATTGGCATAAATCCAGGATGAAAATTGCAGCACAAAAGGGAGATGTTTCATAAAGCTATAAGTGATTGAAAACAGGGAATTACAATGCTAACTACTTTTGGAGGTTAATTATAGAAGCTGCTACCAGGCATATTCTATATATACCCACCCTCTTTTCTGGGAGTAACAAGAGCACTTTCTGTGATCCTGTTATCATACTGAAACAGGAATTCTCATCATTTTGTATTGTTAACTGTATTTTGATACAGAAATTTGTCTCACATAGGGAGCATTTAAAATTCAACAGACCAGAAGAGGCTTTTTCTCTTCATGACTGTATAACATATCTGAAGTAGTGCAAGTATAGCAGTGTTTAATTTATTTGACCACCTCTTAATTGCCAAAACTGGGACTAGTTATCTTTCTTGCGTCACTTATCCACAACAGACCAAAGTTTGGGAAGCTGCACACAGTTAAACTAATATTTTTCTGACTTTGGGGGCATTTCTTGAGCCCAGTTTCTTGTTTTGATATGAAGAGGAAGCTGTGTTCTACATAAGCACAAGGACCCAGCAGCAGAACAAGAACAGCAGCACACAGAGGTGGTACCTGTGCAGGTGTACAGCAGGGCTCTGAATTAACAGTCTAGAGTGAGTTTTCCTCTTTTTCTCTGCAGCCTTGGGCAGTTGTCTCAAGCAGAATCTGTGCATTCACTCAGGTTGCACTGCAGTGATCACATCCAGGTGTGCTGTGGTAACAAGGGTGTGAGGGCAGCCCATGGCCTTCACAACAGAAATTCTGTTCATAGTTCTAGGAGCTCAAATGGCCAGTTCATTCCATGAATTTCACAAATCAAAAAAATAATCTTTTGTATGCTCTTGTTTTAGATTTCCAAGTATTTTGAGTATAAACATGGAAGAGTCATTTAGGAAAATGGAAATTTAATGGTATGCTGGTAAGTCCAATTTTAAAAATATGAAAGAAATATTAAGCTTACAGCAGGGCTTCATTCTCTAATCTTTGGCAAGACATTCTGAGGTAAGTTATTTAACAGCTATCTTATTTAGACTTTTAATGAAAGCTCTATAGTCTGCATGTTGATTATATTCTCATTTTTCCATCTTCCTTCATACAATCCATTCAGTGTGATATATGTTGGCTGTAAATATCTTAATATCTTGCTACCAATGGAAAAACTTACATAAGGGTGATTGATCTAAAAACTGATAACCACTTCAGCCTGGAGACATGTTCTTTTCCCTCCCTCTATCATAAAAATCTATCTTTCCTTAAAACAGTAAGTGTGGTGGCTCCCATTGAGTTGGAGAACCCTATTTGGAAAAGTCATAATTAAATTTGTGAACCCTTCTCACATTGCACATTGCACTCTAAAAATGTCAAGAGATATTTCTGATCAGCCCATAATTGGTCTTCCACATATTTCCTATGTCAAACATTTATAACTAGCATAAAGCTCTTTTGTAGACTATTTTTTCCAGAATTAATATGACACTTTTGAAACACTATAGCATAAAAACAAGATCTGTTTTTTACTGTATCTTCTAATCTTACATAGCACAGAGGGGGGAAAATCCGTTTAATTTACTGTGATTTAATGAAAATATATTGACACATACACAAAAAGTTAAAGTCAGCATGAATTATGTTCTTAAGCCTCTTTATAGCTTTTTAAAGTTTTATTCTCAACATGTAACTGTTTTACTGGGGAAATGTTAATAGCAACATGCTCTGAGGAACCTGCAGCTCTGGGATGTTGGAGACAATCTCCCTGATTGGTATCAGAAATCTGACTAGAGATCAAAGCATGTGCATACACTTTAAGTTTAAATATCAGTTAAAAACAAGGTTAATTGCTGTATCAGGCCTCTCATGAGGTGGGAGGCTAACCAGAATTGAACTAATTTAGTTTCATGAAGGGATTTTTACTTTTTAAGGGATTTATTAGAATGTTGCTCTCAGGTTACATGTGAGAACAGTTTTCTTGTTAGACCTCCATAGTAGGTAATGATTTCTCAGACAGCTCCAAAATTCACTGCTTTGAACAAAGCAATGACTCTTTTTCTTCACAGAAGTGATTAAATGTGACCTAAAATTATTAGAACTCCCAAAATATGTAATTTTTGAAATGCCAGTGAAGGAAATCACTCACTGTATCATGGATATCTTTCATGTAGTTTCCTTCTCCCCTTTCTAACTACTATGCTTTTACATCACAAAAAAATTGTGCTTTCCATTTCTAAAGGGAGATAGTAGGGATGTACCTGCTTGGATTTTCCAAAGAATTTTACTTTTTGAGCATTTCCATACACTTGTAAAACTGAGAAGATGATAGAGTTGAAGTTACTGTATACTACCAGAATAATCCCCAAAACCTATTTTAAATCAATGTCTGTTCTGATTTCTCCCTAATCAGATTTTTTTTCCCTTTAACTTTAGGCTGTAGATCCATGAAGAAAAACATTAGCAGTTGCTCCCTGGGGTTAATACAGTGCTTCAAACGAGGAGTATTTAATTCCCATAAGTAGAGAGATGATTTAAAGAAATCTTGTAAATGATGAGCTGAAAAGAAAGAAGCATTTAACAGGGCAGAAATAACAGGTTTCATTGTTCTGGCACCAAGAAATTGTGCTGTGCAGTCTGGAGCTCCATCTCCTGGTGCTTGTCAAAGAGCTAAAATAATTTCCAAGTGTCCCCTAATCTAAACACAGGCACCTCAGTGCACCCCAGCCATGATGCAGGGGCAATTGTGAGCTCCCTCACCCCAGAGGAAATCCCAATTTGGGTTTGTAGCCCCTGAGGACAGGGAAACCAGATTTGAAAATGCCTTTCCAGGTCACTCTGGACTCACTGGAGCAGTTCCTTCACTATGAGCTGGGCTTCAATAGAATAATCCTGCATTCAGTGAAATTCGGTTTGTGCACATCACCTCACTCACAAGTTCTGGGCAGGTGGAGACTGCAACTGTGCTAAGCACTGTGCAAAACAATCACAATTAAACAATCTAATGTATTTCTTTAGTTCTTTATTTGTGGGATGCTGAAGGAACTGCCATTTGAAGGTCAGAGTTTTGTCTAGTAAATAACTATCTGAATTTCTCAGTTAAACTTTTTATTTAATTTACTTTTATTTAATTTACTTTTTAAGTAGATATTTTAAAAAATATGTATCAATGTATAATTCTACATACCACTTTTACCAGAGTTTTCAAAACTTGATTGCTACTTTACGAAATATCATGTGGCATGGGGAAATACCATACAGGTGAGGCAAATACACAATAAACAAGTGAATGTAATACAGGAGGGAAGAGATGGGTCAAGGTTAGGATGTCAGTTGGAATAATACCACAATGGGATGTTAAGTTAATTAATTTTTTCTATCCATCACCCACAGAAGCATCCTTAATAGGAAAAACACTTCTAACAATTAATTTCAGGAATATTTCTGAATATGAAAATTGACATTGTCATGAGTATTGCTTATTTTATTAGACCCTTCCTCTGTCATCTGGCTGGTAAATGTACCCATTCTTATTATGGTTGTATTAATTTTTCTTCATGAATAGATTCAGAAGTGAATATCTCATCATTTCTTAAGAAGGATCATTATGTAAGTCACTTAGGATGTTTTTGCTTCTATTTAAGTATTTACAAGTAAATAAGCTATTTTATTCAGCCAATCAAAAATGCTGTAACTAAAATACATTGCTGCTGCTGCTGCATGGTAGCTGGATCATTAATCTAATATAATGTCTTCATTTTAGATACAGGCTTTTTATCAGCAAACCTAGTCAATCCAATAGTAAAGTTCACAACTCATCTATTTTTGTTTTATTTCTTCACCATTTGCCTGCTTACAGGAAAGCTAAATCTGTTCAAGAGAAGAGTTATGAGAGAAACAGAACCTGCAGTGTGGGATGAGGTTTCTGGGGGAATGAGTGGTACCTGTGAGCTGCATTTAGTTCAGGTACCTGTCACTTCAGCACTGCTGGCCAAGTGCACATTGCCCTCCCCATTTCATTTGCTATGACAGATTATTGACAAGTCCTGCTTTGCTATCCCAGTGCAAAAAGATATCAACATTACCAATTGGAGCCAGTTATCCTACTGTAAGAACAGACATTGCCCTGTAATTTGGTATAGCTGCACCCAGCTCAGCAAAGTAAGGTGCTCCCATTTCTCTTTCAGAATCTACTCTTAAATTTCATTGACTTAACACATATGTTGAACATAAAGAGGAAAGAATAAATATGATGGGAAAATAATGAAACCATGAACAAATATTATTAAAGAGCTTTTGAAATATTTCTTTAGAGTGGGAGTAGCATGCAGTTGTATCTATTCTGAAATTTAATCACATGTAGTCTTGATCTTAAAAAGACAGATAAGAATTGATTTGGGACTATGAACTGCCTTTCTTGTGCATCATTATAAAGCAAATTCCAGTAATATATGTCCATCCTCCCACAGAGAGCAGAAGATACTGGAAATCATTGGCATTATGTATGTGACAATTCTCTTAGAAGCCATCATTGCTACTCAAATTATTGCAGATTCTTCTAACAAGACACATGCCTGAAAAAATGCAAACTTTTATTAGTTCCTTTACCAACCTTTCAGCATATTAGACATGGCTGATATTGTAACTTAAAACTTGTCAGGAACAATAGAAGATACTCAGAGCATGGGTTTGTGTGGAAAAGTCCACATAGCTGTGCTGTTGTTTTCTTGCAGCAGTCTGACCTTAATGAACTCTGGCCTTAAGCTCAGACTCTGACAACACACCGAAACATAATAATTCTTGAGGGTGAACTTGCAATTCCACCCAAATATTTCTGCAGCAATTTGTCCCTGGGACTTTGCATGAATCACGTTCAGCCCAAGTACTCACAGCTGCAGGTGACAGAGCACAATGGCTGACCTCTATCAGGTGAGTTATACAGCAATGATGTTCTCATGTGATGGTGTATTTACAATTTATATTTATTTTTATAAATTAATTATTACAGAGCCTCTGTTATTTTGCCTGTTGGTGCAGCTATGAGAGAAATGCAAGAATTTTCAGATTTCCAGCTGAGATTTCCTACAGGACCACAATGAACTGGACCTCAAGGTAATTAGGCCAGTATCCTAAAAATGAGAGCAGAGGGCTGGCTCTCTGTTCTTATTGAAGGAGGGTCTCCTGGTGCTGTGTGTGCCTGGCTCCCAGCAAGGATGTGCTGATCCTTGCAGTGGTAGCATGTGCTCACAGATCCACAGAGGTCATCACAATCACCACCTTTTAAAATTACCTTGTGCTTCAAAATACTAGAGCAAATACCCTAGTAGGAACCTTTTTGCAATGTAAATACAACACCAAAGTTAGCAGTCCTGAATGAGAAAATCATTTAGCTAAACTTTCCCTGGGAGGGATGAAATTCTCATAATACAGGATCTCCTAAGTGCATTCCTTATCACCCAAATGTTTACTTCCCATATCAATGAACATTTCCAGCCTCACAAGCAATTTCAATAGCATTTTCTCATTTTCTGTCACACAATTGACAAAAATATTGATTGATATCTAATGCCAGGTCAACCTTTTCACTAAGTTCTCTGCAACCTCATTATTCCCAGTTTTTATGACTTGTCATTAGCTTCCCATTAGCCAGAATCTTACCTTCCTTACCATCCTTGTGATGTTCTTCAGCTTAAACCACAAAATCTCACGAGATGGATCAGTTTCATTGGCAGGACACAGAGAAATCAGATCTGTCATTTGCCCTAAACCCACAGACCAGTTCTTGTGCCCAAAGAAAGGCAGTGCCATGCTTTGCCACTACTGCCCTTGGTGAATCGATCGTGTACTCCATTAATTACATGTCAGTGATTTTAATAAGTCATTCATTAAAACTATTTTAAACCTGTATGGTGTTAAATAAGACTCAATTCATATATCAGTATCCTATATCCTTCTTTTAGACTCAAACTTCCAGTGTCAGGCTTGGGGAGAATTTAGAATTTCCACAAACTATGCAGTTCACCTGCAGACTTAACAAAACAAGTTTGTGTTGTGGGTTTTCTTCTTGTTCCTGTTAAATTGGCCTTTTGAAGACTAAGGGCTTGTGAGCTTTGCATGTTAAAGGCTAAACTCTTGTTATAGTGAAACTGATTCTTTTAGGGCTTGAGGGAGTTTGAGGGAAAATTGGAAAGGAGTGACAAGGAGTCCTTGTGCAAGTCATTCACCTTGTAGAGCTCTAGGCTGAGAGAGCTCAAATGCTACTCTACTTAACAAGCTCAAAACCAACTCATTTAAATAACAAGCACAAACTCCACTTGGGATCCACACTGAGGCATTTGTGCATTCTGCAGCCTGAACTCCTAAACAACATTATTTCAAACAAAAAAAAAGGAGTAATTCCTTTTTTATAGTGGTAATTCAGGGATCAAGTCTCAAAAGCATTTGAACATTTCAAGGACTATTGCTATACTAAATTGTTCTTAACTACAAGTATTAAACTTTAAAAAGAACTGAATACTGTTTTCAAATTCAAATTATTAGCTTCATGTCTCACAAGGATAATAAATCTATGCATATTCTTGTCACTTTAACAGAAAGTACAGTATTTGTGCTTTAAAGTTGGAAAGTTAATTCTTGCTTACAAGTGATGAAGACGATGTCTTGATGGCTCAGAAATTATACACAAGAACAAAACCTAAAACTCCTATATCCAATGCTGATCTATTGAAAATATTTTGCAGAGTTAATACTTAAATTTCATGGACAAAAAATATGCAACTTGAATCATTAAATAAAAAGGTAATCAGATCTGGCCAATGAAGTCCTTTGGTTCAGATCTTTGTGAACTGGAATGTCCCACCAAGTGCTGCTACATATTTGTTCTATCGTTCTATCATTTCTCAGGGCTTTTAAAATGCCAGAGTTAAACTTCAGTGGAAGTGCTGGCAGCTGGTTTGGACACCTCTTCATATTTAAAAAGTTTATCATTACTAAAACCGAATGCATGTGAAGGAATATTTGCTAATGTTCACAGGACTTTGCATTTTGAACAAAGATATTTATCCATAGGACCATTTAACTTCCTGTTAGAAATTTAGGTATTTCACTTGATCACAGTCAATTTTGAAGATTTTTAGATCATAAAAAAAGGCAAGATGCTAATTTTTTCTACTTTTAAAGGAAGAAAAATATATAATTTAGAATGTGTCCTGTGGCTTCTAAGATGACAAATTTTACAGAACTCTCTCTTTTAAATCAACTAAGTTCATAATTTTGTTGGTTTTGGCAGAATTTTTGATTTAAAAGTGATTTTTAAATCAATTTTTAGATCTGAATGATATTCTTACTCAAAAGTCACATCATATTGAAGAAACAAAAACTGAACAAAATCTCCAGAGATATCGTAGTTCCTATGATGACTTTTAGAGTAGTCATGTAAAATTGAAATTTCATTAAGTTAGAACTAGGCACATCCCTTTTAACTGTTGTACAATGATGAATGGTGCAAGAAATATATGCAGGTATAATGTAAATGTATAACTTAAGGCAGAAGGAATAGGTAAGAACTGAAATGTCTCTTTTCAAACTCAGCTTCAACACAGTCTCATTTTTCCTTATCAGTTTTTCAAGCTAGTTTTGGACAAGTCCTACAATTAGTGTACAGTTAAAGCTCCCATTCAGGCAATGGGAACTTTGCCCACTTCCAGGAGTACAAGCTGCAGCACTTGGCCCTAAGGATTTAATATAGCTCTAATGACTCATTATTGAATGTTTAGTTTAATAACAACTGCTTATTAAGTGTATTAATCTCAGCTGATGAAAGCAAAATTATTTAGTGAAAAGCTGTTTTTCTTTACATTAGTGTGCAATTATTTAACTGAAAGTTTCAAAGAGACACATCTAATTACAGGGCTGCTTTAAAAGTATTTAAGCATCAGTTATTAAAATATCATTTGAAATATGCCTATGGACCTCCTGAAGTGTTGTTTAAAAGCAAAATTCTGGTTTCAGGTTATTACTTACAATAGGTTTCCTTTCACTGCTTACTAACTTCTTACAAAATCTGCTTAATGTACAGGATTGAACTGTTTTCTGTAAAACAGAACAAGATGCAAGAATCTGTGTGTGCAGAATATCAGTCTATGCTCACACTGAGATTACTGACTGAAAATCAAAATTAGTGATGCACATTTAGAAATCAAGAATCCTTTTGCTGAATTGGCATTTATGGGGAAAGCATCTCTGAATACTAAAAGAAGTCTGCCAGTCAGTTCTCTGTAATTAAATAAAGACATTTATCTGGAGAAAAACTAATTCTGCTTGCTATTTAGCATCTTCAAATATTTGCCCTCAAACTACACATACTTGCCTATAAGAAAATATAAAAATTATCTTGGTTGTTTACTTGTGTTTTAGTCACCTTTTGTTTTGGTTTTTTAGAGATACTTGTCCCTCCATCATGTGCTTCCAGCAGTTTATGGATGACAGATAAGCAGTGCTCAGGAGTCCCTGCCAAGCTCTGTACACCTGACAAGTATGAAAAGGACACAGAAGGTATCTTTGGTGAGTCACGTAGTGTGTCAAAAGTCTACTAGAATTCTAAGACACGTAAGATATTTGGATAAAAGGAGGCAGAGCCCTGAACAAGCATATGGATGAGTGGAGCCAAGTACTTTTCCAGCAACTTTATCCTGCAAAGGAAGGGTGATGTGATAGAGGTGCTCATCTGCTGAACCTGAGCAGGGACAGTAGGAGTCAGACAGTTCCCAGCCTCTGAAAAAATTCTCTGCCCTATGGCTTAGACATATAAGAACTGTCCTTGCTGAACTATTGAAGTGCAGCTTTTCAGCCTTTCACACACGCAAGACACTGACTGTGCCATGCTGGCTCCAGCCAGTCCTTCCCTGGGGCTGGAAAATTCCCCAGGGATGCTCTGTGCTCCTGCCATGGCTGTGGGGTGTGCAGGGCTTCTCCTGGGCTGGAGCTGGTGTGGTGGGAGGGGGTTCTGAGCTTGGCATCTTTTATACCTTCAGGAAGAGGAATTTTCCTGCTCTGATGCCCCTTCCTGCAGATCCACTCTCCAACTCCTCCACACCCAGCCAGGGGACTCTTGGTCAAATGGGCTCACCCTTCCACCCTTCCTTCTTTCCTCACTTGATATTAATGTTGTCATTCTTTCTGACTCACACAGTAATCCTTTTTGTCCTCTCTGCCTTCTGCTCCTGATTTCTCCTGGGGAATCTCTGTCCTCCTTGCTCAGGGCTCAGGTTGGGTACTTATGTGCCTCCAAGGTCAGCACACAGCCTGGTTGCTCCAAACACAGACAGGAGAGCTGTGGATCAGGAAGGAGTGCAGCAGAGCTGCAGGCTGGCTGGAGTACCTTCAGTTAGAGTTAATTAGCCATAAACCTCCCCAGACTGCTCAGCCTGGGGACAGGCTATTGGCTTGTTCTTTAAGATCTCTTGTCATGCTGTCAGCTTTGTGTAAGTAATGACTAAACTGCAGAAGCTCTGAGACTGCTGTCTCTTTCACAAGCTGTCTCCCTGATTCACTTTGCTCAGGCCTCCATTTTTGCATCCGTTTGTTTTTCCCTACTGTAGCAGGATTGCACGTTGCCCTGTGCTTGTATTGCTCCACCAGTGTCAGGGCATCAGGCTCTGACAAGTGTCAGAGTTATTAGTGAGGCTGCTGTTCCTGCTAAAGAGAAAAGCAATGATGTGTCACAGCTCTCATCTTTTACTTTGCCTGGATCACCATCTCTGGAGCAAGCCCTCCCCTCAAGTGACAGGTACAACGCTCAGCTACACACACATGGCATTTTGGACTTATTCTCCCCAAGCAGAATAGTCACAATACAAACACACAAAAGATTAAATATCACATGTGAAAATTTCAGGGTTAATTTTTCCAGTCAAAAAATAGCAGACCATAAATACAGATCCTTTTCTGTGGAGAAGAGCTAATATTAAAGCGGTGACCAGTGCAGAAGGCTCAAAAATTCATTGTGACTCAAAGGCTTTGGTGGCTTTAGCACAGACATTCTGGATTCTAAGACTCTATAATATCAATTTAAAAGTAAACTTCCTTATCTTATGATCTAATTGTGGATTTATAGGATTTCCAAACCTATAGCTGCATCACTAGACCCGGGGAAGGCTTCTTTGAATAAAAACAAGAAGCAGAGAAACAAAACAGAACAAAGTTTTTAGTGATATCATCAAACACTTGCTTTCCCAGTAAATAATGATTAGCCTTGTGCTCAAGGTTGTCAGGGGAAGAGCAGTTGGTGTTGAGGCAGCTCCATGGCAGGTGTGCCTGGGAGCCAGCTGTCAGACTGGAACCACAGTTGCATTCTATTTCCTTCCTCCCAAAAGTATCTAGACACACGAAGGCAGTACTTCCAAAATTACCAGATGCTAGTTTGCAAGAGATGTGTCAAAAAAAGCCTGTAGCACAGTGAAAATTCAGAATTATGGGGGGGGGGGAGGAGTGCTCCACACTCCCTTTGCCAAAGCAGCCATTCTGATTCCTTGCCTTTTGTGTCCTGGCTCTGCCTTTGGTGCAAAAGGACTCAGAGAAGGGAATGGTGAGAGATTTTCAGTCTCCTATGAAAATCCTGACCTAATCACAGTGCTGGTGCCTCTTTGGAGCCCTGGAGCAGGATGGAAGGGGCTCTTAGAGGTGGTTATGGGCAACTCCTCGGCAGGAGGAGCAGAGCAGCAGGAGGAGTCCTGGTCCCTGCTGTGAGACCTAAGTGGGTCTAGCACAGCTTTCAGAGTCTCTGCATGGGAACCCAGCAGGGGAATGGCAGCAGCTCTTCAACCCTCCACAGGACATTAGAGATGAGTACTGAAAAATACTAGGAAATCACACAGGAGTACTTAAATATTACTTGATCATTAACAGAGTAATTACATCAGTGCTGCTCATGGCTGATGCTGTAATTTAAGAGGTTTCAGCATTTTCATTATAATCAGTAGCAGTTACTTCCTGTGGTTCATTGCCCATAAAATGTTAACCATTGGGGGAAAAAAAGGAGACAGAGACTTTGCCATGATGGCAATTAACATCCACTGTGGTGCTCTGCCTCCCTGAGCTACAAATCACTGGTGGGCTCTTCATCAGGTTTCAGGGGGCCACACAATGCACTTTGGTTTCTAAAAGCTTGTAAGAGAGGCTCTTAACGAAGATTTTTAATGGAACCTGTTCTGAGGAAGTAGGATGCTTTTCAAGTAGGCCTATGTCTACTTTTGTTTCTCTTTTCACCAATATTTTAGAGACAAGGTTCTGTGTTTACTGGGTTATGTGGGACATGCAGTAGTGCTTCTACAATAACATACTCAGCTGCTGTGCAGAACACATTTCTTGAGAGGCTGCAATTTCTGACCTAAGCATATAGAAAGGGAACTATCAAACTCTACTTCCATCAAAATGGAACTTCAAAAAAGTTATCACATATGAATTTATGTAACAAGCTCTCACACATTTTGCAAATGGGAATGTAAATGATGGTTCCCATATACCAACCAGATTGCCTGATTAATTAATGCATTACAAGGGGAAAAAGTTTTATGTTTAAAGCAAGACTGGGTGACTACCTCAGTGCATTAGTTTTTATGGTTTTGATCTGATCTGGGCAAAGAATTACATTCAATCAGCTTGAACTGTTTGTATTGATCTGCATAGAAAATTGGGGGGGAAAAGATATATTGTCTCACTCTAAGCTTTTTCCTGGTTTTATTTGCTTTACAAGAGAGCAATATTTTTCCATGCACAGATTGAGTGCAATGACTCTGTAAAACTGCCCAGGAGGCTTCTGCAGCACCATTAGAAATGCCTTGTCTCTGCTCAGAAGCTGCAGAGAAATACTTCAGAGGAGATGGGGTCCCCTAGAATATTATTCCTACCGTTGCCATGATGCACAAGCACTTTAAATTCACTTGAAATAATTCTGAGATGTGGTGACTAATGCAGGAGTGTAGGGAATTTCTCCCCTAAAACATTCCTTGCCATATGTATGACTGCTTTAGAAATCAAATCTTTGGAAATCGTTTCAGGTGAGAGAATTAACATTAGAATTATAATTGTTGGGTTTCAATTTCATGACACACCAGGGGGTTTTTTCCCTTTTACTCCTTTTTTTTTTTTTCCTGTCTTTCTTGCTTTCTGGGCTCCAGTTTTCTAGGAGCATATTGTGATTGCCTTGAATTCATCTGTTAACTGAAATTGCCCTCCAATCAGTGAAAGAAACAGTTGGACTCAACACAGATATGGGCTGGGGCACACAAGGAGATAATTTGGGAAGTAACTGTGACTTAGGCTGGAGCTCCTCCTGTTTTCCCTTCACTTGCATGAGCTCAGGAAGATGTGGGATGCAGTGTGTTCTCTCAGCCATTCTCAGGATGCAGCTGGCCTAGGATGCCTTAGCAGCCTGGGTTACTTTGCCCTGCTTTGGAGAGGGTTTCAGTGGCTAGAAAAGATCATGTGAGTGAGAAACGATAGGCCAGGCATGGAACTGAATCTGTGGCACTCTCCCCAGAAAGCCCAAGCAGTGAGAATTCACAGACCATTTATGCAACACTCTTTGCATGAGAGCAGAGGTGAACCTTCCTGAGAATATGAAGGAATCTCCCCCCAGCTTAATCCATGCCATCGAGCTGCTGTAACTGAGAAGGCTGTTTGCTCCCAACTGTTTAACTTTGCCACATTTTGTACCACCTGCAATGACATTTCATTACTGCGGAGTGACAGCAGCAAAACCACCATGCAGCTATCAGCAGGAAAGGAAATTAGTGATGTTATGATTAACAAAATAGCTTTGACTTAGCCAATGCTGGGAAGACAGGCTCCAAAGGAATCAAATACTGAAAGTATCAGGAATGAGCTATCAGCACCACCCTGTGGTTCCCTTGTTCTGTTTCCTCCTTGTGTGGGTCAGAAGGGAAAGGATGAGGCCAGGCAAACTCCAAAGGAAAAGCTTTGTTCCAAAATCCTTCTGGATTTTGGCCTCTGCTGTTTCATATGGCTGATACAAAAAACTTACTTTTCTGCCCTCATGACATGAAAGAATTCCAAAAAGATATTCAGAAAAGGCAGGAGGTTTTGTGGGACTTGAGGCAATAATGAATATGTTCACAATTCCAGGGCTGTGGGTTTGATTCCAGAATGGGCCATTCACTTAAGAGCTGGACTCCACGGTCTTTGTGGGTCCCTTCCAACTCAGAATACTCAGGTGTTCTATAACATCCTTGTCTGCAGCCAACATTCTGCCCAGTCTTCTTCAGGTCTGCAGCTCTTTAAATGGTTCCCACAGGGCACTGCAGTCTGACAGCAAGCTTCCAGAAACACAACTTTAATTTAGTCTTGGTTCTGCCATGGATTTTACAGGTTTCCTCATTCTTGTAATCTCTGATTCAGATAATTAACTGAAAATGGATGTAAGTGTGGGGAAAAAACCCTCTCCTGTGAAATTCAACATGTGCAACAAGTCCTGTCATAATTAGAGTGGTTTGGTTGTGCAAAGCAGTACACAACTGCTGTCCTTATTTTAGCAGTGTCTTCATTAAGGTATCAAATTAAGAAAAGAACTATACTAGTTGCATATCCTTATGGTGTAATTTTCTCTTATACAGTGACTACTGATGAAATTTCAGCTAAGTTAACGGACTCATATGAAAACAATAAATGCCATTCAAGAAGATATCTATGAGGCATCAACAGATGTGAGGCTATCTGTGCCTCTCCCTGTACAGCTGATTAGTTAAAACAATCAACAAAATACAGACTGAACTGCCATACTGGATGTTTTTGTTAATAAGGAGGAAAAGTCCCTGTATATATAGGTTCACTAAAGGAAATTCAAATGTCCTTTCATTTTCTTCTTTCATTAGCAAGTCTTTCAAGGATTTGACTTCTTTCTGTAGGAAGTTCTGGTGATACTGGCTGCATTTCCCTGTCTTTTCAGAAAATCAAACAGTGACACATAACTAATAACTTATATTTAACATCCCCTAAATGATTGATCCTTTCCTTTTGACTGGATTGTGTGAGAAAATCCAAGTAATATATTTTTTCGAAATACGTACTAAGTTTTAGGATGCGTGTGATCACCTGTAGTACAGGGTGTGGTTACCAAGTCCACTCTGGTTCATTGGAACATAAAAAGAACACTGAAGGTGAACTCCAACAAAACATCTACAGCTGACACTCAAAAAATGATCAGACAATCACAGCCATGGCAAATTGCATCATTGGACCAGCCTGCAAAAAAACATGTTACCTGCAAGTATTAAGCAGGGAACAGCTGGGATCCCAGAACATCCCATTCCTCACCATAAAGAACAAAGGAATCTGTACCAAGTCATTTTTATAAAAGTTCAGGTTTCTAGAATTGCTTCCTTCACACACCTCGAATTTGTTTGAGTTCAAAAGTTTGTTTGAGTTAGATAATATTTAGGGCAGTGTTGTGGGGGTTTTTTCCCACAAGGAAAGACTGAGAAGGAATCTGTGTAGGAGTGTGTCGAACTGAGCGATTAGTTTAATACTGCTGAGATTTTATTGTAATATTAATGATGTGTTACAGTGCCTAAGGTCCTGGATAAGCATAATTTATTATTTTTAATCTGAATAAGTAAATAAATAGAAGAATAATAGGAGAGGCTTCTTCCTTAATCTTGTCCGTATTGTGGCATAACCACAGTCATAATAAAATTCAAATATTTTGCATAAGCTTCCCATTTAAAACTCTGTTGATCAAAACTCTGATTTCACTCAAACACTAAGAAAAACATCAAGGTGATGAAATTTATCACCAAAGTGTGTGCTTCCACTCTACTAGTTTAATATGAGAGTAAGGAAGGGATTCAGGACACCATATGGAAATGCAACTACCTACTTCCCTTGGTTACAAGATGCTGACTGATATTTGAATCTTGTTTGAGCAGCAAACCAGTTATGTGTATCAAAATCAGTAATGTCCTGCTTATTTTATTTACACATTTTAAGCGCTACATTGCTTCCTTCAAACTACTGCATATCAGCTTTTAAAGTGTTGTAAAAAGAAATAATTAGCAGTTAATCTAGAAAAATAAATCCAACTCAAGGTTTACATTTTTCCATGTTTTCTAACCTTAAATTTGTGGGGAGAAAATTACTGGTTTCTTGTTGCTATAATTGTATTTTAATGTGAGTAGAAAACGTCTGGCTGTTCAATGTCATCTATTTTATGTGTTTAGAAAATCTCCTGGGCATTTTGAGTGCAGGTGTAAGTAGTGCAGATGCTGAGCATGACCTTCTCTGTATTTTTCAGAAGCATGGAATTTTGGGATGTAACCTGATCCCTTATTAGGACAGAAAAAGTAAAACAGCGATTAGATCAGAAGTAGTTTTACAATTAATTTCATCATAGAACTGGGCATGTTTATAAAACCATATTAATTATGTGTAGGAAAACAGCTTTTGTACACTCACTCCTAAGGCTTATTCAAGTGAATGCCATGTTAAAACCAGCCATTTAAATCTGAGGGGGAAAAAATCGACATAAATACTTAAAAAGACGAAATACTTTAGTTCATGATGCTGTATTCTACACACAGCTTTTATATTGTTTATTCTAGTGTCTCAATTTCTTCTTCAAGGAGAATTCCAGTTGAACCTGTGAGAGTGCTGGCCACCTAAAGGTGAAAAATGAACAGATGTGAGCCACCAAGAGAGCTTTTTGTCAACAAAAGTTGGTCAGTTTAGTTAAACTGGTTCAAGAACACCAGTGGGAATTTCAGCAGATCAAGTTGTTCTCTGTTTGGGCAGAGAAAACCATCACCTGTTTAAATTGGTCACATTCCTCAGTTTAAGGAGGGTCTCTGTCTCTCTGGTTTGCTTTCATTTTTCTCACCTTTGGAGAAATTGTCTACTGAATTTCCCTTTCCACAGAGCTACACCATGGATAAAGGATGAGGTACTGCAGGAGTATGCAGGGCTATAGAGACCTAAGCTTGCATTTATACATCTCCTTGCTGTATGATTCAGATTATTACAAAAACTCTTTCTTTTAAAAAATGTTCTTTTTCTCTATTTCCCCTGTTCTTTTCCTTTATGTATTCCATGTGCTGAGGAATGATGCCACATCCTTGCCCCACACACACAGTGCTGTGTCTAGAGTGAGATCAGAATTTCAGTTGTGCCCAAAAGTTACATTTTCTGTTATTATTTCATACATCTATGCATGTGGTTATCTAGCCAGCTGAAACCCGATTCTGATTGGGGTTATTTTTCTTTCTCTGTCCTTAATGGAAAGATGCAAGGAAGCAGCTTTAGACTGACTTTCAGAAATGAGTCCATCTTACCAGCAATTAGTGTTCAGCTGAATTTTGCCAAAGCTGCTGTAGTTTGAGGAATATGAGATGCTACAAAGCAGCCAGATGGCACATGTCAAGGGAAAAGGTGGTGGGGGGCTCCTCTGGTCAGGTGTGCTGCTCAGCAAGTACATAGGATTTTGAATGGAGGGGTTTGTATCATTCAGATACATTTGCATTGATTCCCTCTGGAGCTGAAAAAGAACCAACCAAAATTTCAGTCAAGAATGTAATTCCTCTGTTTGGGGAAGCTGGGCTCTAATCTTGACAAGGTTTATTTTAGAGCTGCTTATGCCCAAATCCCAGTAAGGATGATGGTACCCTTTGATGAGTGCTACAGGCTGGATGGGAGGCCCAGGTTCAGTTTGGGGGTTTTTTGTTGCAAAAGCTCCCTCTCCCTTACCAAATATGAATTACTCAAGTATTGCCACACTCCAGGGTGAAATCTGACTCTCTTGAATCTTCACCTGCCCCTGAACCAAACACATCAGTGGAGTACTTTGACTCCAGCAGCTGCAGGTGTTTGCACTTGCAGAGAGAGGAGATTATTTCCTTCACAGAAAACAAGAGTTTATTGAGTACTCCTGAATTAAACTGTAAGTCCAGCCCACACTGGGTGCTGCTGAAGGGTGCTAAGGAAGCACCAGGCTCTGTACAGCAGCTGGGCTTTCCTCCCTGCTGGCTGGCACCAGCTCCAGGGAATGCAGAAAAGCAGCTGAGGCACAATTCCATTCAGCTTGCACTCAGAGCCACCCAGTACCCTCAAGAGGCAAACAGCACTGACAGTGCCTGGCCATGTGTGGTTCAGAATCACTCCATTCCTTCAGATAAACAGAGATTTAAAGGAATTTCCTATTCCTCAACATAATGAAGCCAAGCCTACCATACTCTGTGCTTTCCAGAAACATGACAGTGGGTTTTCCTAAATCAGAAGCACAGAAGCATGTGCAATGTCGTGGTGGTAACTTCCACTGTTATCCATCCATCTGAGACTCCCAGAACCATTTTGCATTTAGTGAGAAAAAGCAAAGAACCAGTGCTTCACTTTGTTATCCTCTTTTCACCTAATTTTCTTTTAAATTTCATTTTCAAGCCTTCCTGCATTGCCGAGAAGTATGTGTCAACAGAGCAGAATTAAAAAGGTGACAAACTGTGAAGAATTAAAACTTCTAATTTAACAGATGAGCAACTGCAAATAACAAAATCTCAGACAAACACAATTTTAATGAAAGGTGACATTCTGGAGACAGGAAGCTTTTCCCCTCTCTCTTCATCATGTAATAACAAATTAGTTTAGGAAGCCATACAATAATGCTGTGAATGCAATAACAAATTCATATCCTGTGCTGTTAGTTTTGTTTGCTTGTTTGCTTTCTGAAACCATATATGACACTTCTTTGGTAATAGTATATTTTCTGCCTACTAAATGTGTCAACATTTGTTCATGTCTGGACTTGCTCTCATTCTTATTATGATCAGGTACAGCTCATATTCCTCACCTCCTCAGTGGAGCTTTACATTCCAGCTGCTGAGGCATGAGGGGAGGGCTGGCTCTGCAGCATTCTTTCTGGAGTTTTCTAGCACCTTGTGATGTACAAAACTGACTGCATACATGCTGGCCACTTGCTTTTAATGAAATTTTCCAGTGTTACAAACATCAGAAGGAAAAGTAAACATGGATGTAGATTAACATACTGAACAAGAGCAGTCCTTTGCTGCTTTTAGGAGGGCTACATCCAGGCCAACCATTAACCAGAGTGGGTTCCCTGAAGTCAAGCCAAATCCATAACCAATACAAAGTAATGAATCTTTGTACCAGTTATTGACTAGCTACACTAATTGATGTCAATTTGGGATTTTGGCCCAATCAAATGTATTCTACCTGTTTAATAAATGAATGCAGAACTCTGAGCACACCCAGCAGTGGTTTAAAATGCCAGCAGAGTGTTAAAAGCTCCTTTTAACTAAACATCACTGCTTCCCTTACTCCAAGGGTGTAGTTTAGATCAATGGGTTTTATAGGCAGTTCACCTGCTCTTGGTGAGCATCACTTGGATGCCTCTCTGAGGATCACACTGGAGTAAGTTTTCAGATGTATGGAATTAACCTCAAGTAAGCACAAAGAGAGGCTGAATAACTTCAAATGACTTCATAACAAAATATGTGTTTGCTCCACAGCAGGTGGTCACCACATGTAGTTTTAGGAAGGGCCTAACTTAGAATGCATTCTCCTATTTGAGGTCACTGAAACAACTCTTTTTGTCCTACTGTGCCTGAAAGAGTAAAGAATATCAAGGATTTTCTCAAATTATTATTAGTATGTGAACCAAATAACAAAATTTTATCCAGATTCCATGAATGAGATTTCCAGCCCAGTGCCTGGGAGTCTTCCCCAACAGTTCAAAACATGTATGGTATAAATTCCCCCAGATAGCAGAGAACCCTAATTTTTACCTTTTCTCTACTCATACACTTGAAAATAACTCTCTCCTTTATTTCCATACTCATGGCATGTGCCACAGTAAATCAACCAGTGGGAATCTCTCACATGCACCTCTGCCTTACTGGGTATTAATGAGGTTTTCCATTTAACTTCCATTGGGGAAGGATTTCAAGACTTCAGCATATGGGACTTGCTGTTTAAACTGTTTACAGGTGACACTTTGGCTCTGGAAATGTAAAGTATATATGACAATGGGGGCTGTTTTCCCATTCCCCACAGATGTAACCCATCTGTGATTAATTGTGTATTTTATGCAATCATCTGAATTTAAAGCAAAAGCCACAACTTACACTTTTCTCTCTTGAGACATAAAATATGTTACAGCATGAACCAGCTGTATCTTTTTAGACTGCTGCTAAATTTCATCATAAGTTAGTCTGTTTTATGCATGTTTGGGGAAAAAGGACTAACAGTTAACAACATTGTAGAATAAATAAGGAGCTGGGTGGTCATTTTGCTTAGATTATGCCTGATAATTGAAATGCCAGGAAGTATTAGCAAGCAAATATTGGCAATTATTTGAAGAAAAAGCTTACAGGCGTCCAATGTAGAAAAAGGAAAATTATCACTTACAGCTTCACATTAAGTCAAATGACAGCCATTTTTTTTACATCACAGTTGAACTAAACACAAATATTTCTCACAGCAGCAGTGGTCTGGACTGTTACCTCATCGTGCTGACTTGGTACAAGCACAAATCAGAGAGAGACAAACACTTCTCTAATAGTTACATCAAAGAGAATTAATGATTCCGAGGAGAACATGAGAACTCCACAGTAATATTTTAATTTTAAGATAGTCAGCTGTCTTTGCACACAGGGAAAATTAATGTCAGGACCATTCCTTAAGAAATTAATGACACTTTGTCAGAAAGAAGAAAAGAATAGATATCCCACTTGTTGCTGCTTCCTTCTGTTGCACAATATATTAAATAATAAACCTGAGTATTAATTCAACTGGGACAAAGTATAATTTAGAAATTATGTATAAATTAATGCATTCATTTAAATTTAGGGGAAAACAAAGATGCTACAATGCAGAACCATCTGTACTGTGCCATATGTCAGGTAGAAGGGCAAATAAAATTCAAGTAAGATCATTAATAATCTTTCTGGGAATAGTTAAAATTTTCCAACATATTAGATTACAGAGATCATTACATTTTTTAAGCAGGAACATACTGTTGCCATTATTTATGTGTGAGATACAGACTTAATGGGGAATATGTCACCTAATTAAATATTATTACAGTATTTTATGAAACCTTCCCTATTATTTAGAAAATTTATAAGCCTAAGCCTAAGAACAAGCTATCCAAGTTCCTAACTCTCTTAACTTTTACCTAAAGGGGAAATAGGAGCCCAAGTATAATTTAGGATGTGGAATCCTTGCAGGAGATGTTTCTCAGTCTGAAAATTCTAAAGGTGAGTGATGCAAGCCATGAGGACTGCTCTTTTTTTTGTTCTGGGGACTCACAGAAAACTTGGAAGCAAGCAGGATCTTGCTGTACAAGACCTTCCTAAAAATCAGGTCTGTTCACTATGGCTAAAAATAGAAAGTGCCCTCACTTTGATAAAGGAATCCTCAGAGAACCTGAACAAGGCAGTCAGGCTGCATGTCTGCACAAGTTCCTGAAAAGAGTTGTGGGAAGAAATCACAAAAAGTAGTTTACAAGCACCTGCAGAAGGTAAGACAGAATCACAATGAGACCATTTCCAACCCAGGCCCTTGCCTGCCTCAACAAGGCTCTAAAAAGTGGTGTAAAATATCCAGTGAGGAAAAATCGAGTTTGAAATCTTCTGCATTGTCATTAGCATCAGGTTTCCATTGGTTATTTCCTAACTGATGCATTTTAATGTACTGGAGGCTTTCCCAACGATTTTTTCTTAATCACAAATATTTTTATTCCTTTATAAAAGGTCTGTTCCTGTTTTATTCATGCACATTCAGCATTACTAGTTTCTAGTCTCTCAAATAAACCATGTTTCCATCTTTAATTTTCATCTCAAGTAAATCCCCCCAACTATAATAATGACTCTATAGCTCATCTTTGAATTTCACTTAATTTGCCCAGACATTTATCTCCAATGAAGATATCCCTACATCTAAAAACCCACAGAAAAGAACCTTATTTTTTTTGCTCCATGGCATAGTGACTCTGCACGCTTCCCTAACTTTGCACTGCTAAGCTGCAAAATCATTTCTAATTTCTGATCGTTATCTCCCGGCACATTGGTAGTGCTGTGCTGTCCTAGATCTCTCCCTCCTACTGAATTTCTCTTCTGTTAATTTCCTCTAGATTTACTTTAATTTTCAATGGCTCTAAGGCATCTAAGGCTTGCCTGTTATTTTTGGCCTATACTTTAAACTCTTTTTAATTTGGTTTGGGTCTCTGATATTTGCAACTGATCACAAGTTAATGTCATCTATGGATTTCATAAATTTTATCTTTTTGTCATTAATTTTATTTTCCTGCTCTTTTTAAAAGTATAAAAAACTGACGCAAGTATCCTTGTAAGAGGAAACTAATAATGAGAAACTTTCTGGTGACAGCCTGCACACTGCCACTTTATCATTCAGTGATTCATCCTTCTTCAGGATTCTAATGTATATACTGCATGTCCACACACAGAGCAATTGCTGTGGGTGCACGTTTTCAGATCCATGGAGAATCAATGTAATTCATGTTACACCCATCGCGCTCTCCCCAGTGCCTAATGCTGTTGTGTGTTTGCAAGGACAGCACTGGAGCTGCAGCAGCAATCCTCTGTGAGCCCAAATCACTTCTTGTTTGTGTCTTTAGATCATCAGGGGCTTCAGTCACTACCCTACAGAAACTCACTGTGGGATGCCTGATTCGCTGTGACTATTGACATTCAGAGCTGGTGGTGTGTGGTATTTTCAGGGTTTTAATATGGCAGGAAGGAAATTAATTTGACTTCATGTTCTTGGAAGTTAATTAATTATTATGTTGTATTGTATTGTATTATATTATAGAATGCTATACTAAAACTGTATTAAAGAATAGAGAAAGGATATTTACAGAAGGCTTAACAAGATACTAATGAAAAACTCCTGACTGTTTTCAGAGTCCCAACACAGCTGGACCATTATTGGTCATTAAGTAAAAACAACTCACATGATACCAATCAAAAATGACCAGTTGGTAAACAATGTCCAAACCACATTCCAAAGCCGAAAAACATAGAAGTGGATCAGATAATTATTGGTTTTATTTTCCTCTGAGGCTTCTCAGCTTCCCAGGAGAAGAAATCCTGGCAAAGGGATTTTTCAGAAAATATAACAGTAACAGTGGTGAGCTCAGGACCAGAGTCAGATGCTCTGAAGACAAAGACAGCAGGAAGTTCAGCCCCAGAAAAATGGGTATTGGGAGTTGAGCATTGAGCAAATCACAGTATCAATCTGCAGCTGTGACATGGAGGGACAGCAAAAGCTCCACTGCACCTAAAAGCTGAGGTTGTCAGGCATTTGGAATATCGCCCCCTGATGAAATTGTCTAAAGAGCAAATTGGTTTCCAGTAGATTTTCAGAGCAATCTTATAACCTACTTTCCCTGTCTTTTTAGCCAGATAGAGATGGCCACAAAACTTTGTGGTTAAAAACAGCTGACAAAGCACCAGCCCACAAGGGAGTTGCCAGCTCTGGAACATGAGATGTTGCACTAGCATCCATTTCCCACCTCCTCCAGAAAGAAGAGACAAGGGGAGATAGAAATACAGGACTGCACCAGGTACTGGTCAGCATGGTGAGTTCAGCACCCCAGGCTGAGGGTCCAGCTCTCAGCCTTGCAGCAGGGACCTCCTTCCCCTCTGCAGGGATTTACTGGGGGTTCCTGGCTCTTCCCGCCCACCTGGATCCTGCTGGGAGAGAGGAGTGGTTGCCCTTGAGTTGCAGGACAGAGTCTCAGTTTCTGAAACAAGAGTCAGGAAGGGCTGTGGAAGTGAAGTCTTCATGCTTATTACATTCCTGGATATTTCATGAAGTCCTGGGAATAGAGATATTTTAGAATTTAAAGTGTCAGTATCAAAGGTTTGCTCCATCTATGTAGTTTCTCCCTAGTGTTTATTTTATCTAACTTGGAGAAGCAATTTTGTGTTCTCCCTCTGAGTGTATATACATGTCTATATATAAAAAATGCACATATTTATAAAATACATATATACTACTTCCCTTAGTTTGAAAATGTCATTCCCTGTGGCCTTACCTCTATTACACACATCATTCATTAGATTATGAAAACCATTAATGTCAGGCAGCAGAACCAAAGGAATTCACTAAGGGAGCACCATTAGCATATCAAGTAGCTATTTCTCAGCTAAATATTCCTGACAGCCCTCATTACAAATGATGGATGGGCTTTATAAGAGGTAGTATTTCCAGAAGAAAATAAAATCTCAGCATTCTACCACATGTGGCCCAATAACTAGATATCATTTTTTGACTGTCTGTTTGCATTGCTTGCCTTTTTTTTCTTTCAGAATGAAAGAGTTGTAAAACTCACAAACAGATTAACAGCATAATTCAAAATTCATTAATAATGGTGAGCCTAATTCAGCCTGGTTTCTGAATTCTGCACGTGCTTCAGTCATGGGATATCAAACACTGTGTGTCATCCAGCAGCCTGTCAGAAATAAAAGGACATATAACTGAAAAAGCAAGTAAGGCTGGCTTTTAAAAGACTGTGTAATGCCAAAAAATGTTATGAGTTGAAACCGAACATTTTCTGAGGTAAGGAATGCAATTTTAAAAGAAAAGGATTACTGTAGCCATGTGTTCAGAATAGTTCTGACAGCACCTCATGGAAAATGGGCACAAGGAGCCACAAGCAAGCACAGAGGGCACCTGAAAACACCCTTGGGTGGGAATGCAGACCCCAGCACTTCTTTAAAATGGAACAGGAAATAGTTGCAAATTTTCTGCTGCGCATTTTCCTGTAAGTGCCAGTAGTGGGGGCCCTCTGCCAACAACAGATTTGCCCCCTACACCTCTTTTAGTTATTTCATATACTGATTTAAGTTAGGGGTTTTTTCCAAATACTGCAATACAATTTGTCTAGCATGATTTATTATCAATACTGCTAAAATTTCATGGTTCTCTGACCCTCTAAATCTGAAGTGATTTGACTTCAATGAGGCAAAGTACTCCTTTGCAAACCAAATTATGAAACAGCAGGGTATTTATTTTATTATTATTCAGAAATGAGCTTTATTGCAGAATCGGGAAATTGACTGGACACCTACTGCACAATGGTCTCCACTGCCACATGCTGATGAGGCAGGAGGATGTTTTCAGTCAGTTTCTTTACCCAAATTTCACTTCTTCCTGTTAACTTGTTAACTCCTACTTGTTAACCTTTTGCAGGTGTTTTTTTCCCACTTTTATTTATAGAAGGAGTTTCACCAATAAGGGAAAGAGGTTCATTAAACAAGCCATTTAAAAACAGAGAGAGAGAGAAGCTGTTCCTTAGAAAATTCCTAAAATCATTCAAATAACATTTCTTCAACTCCCCAAGAAGCTTTCTTCCTTCCAGGTCCCTTCCAATTCAGCATATTCTGTGATTCTGTGACTGTATAATTCTTTAGCATCTGAATGCACAAGTTCTGAGGTGCCAATAACACTCCTGTGGTGCTTCCAACCAGTCCAGGAAAGAGACATGAGGTTTTTTTAAAATGTCTCAGCACTTTAAGAGCTACTTTCATTGGGATTTTTTCTGTTCAAACTCTATGAAATGTTTTTCTTCATGTGTGAGACTTCAGAAATGCAGAGTGCTCATCTCTTGCAAATGAGTGCTCTAAAGCAAATGAAATTTGCCACACAAATATTAGAGGGCACAAAATAAATTCTCACCTTTGACAGCCCTGTCTGATACAATTATAAGCAATTATAAAATCATTGAAAAGCAGTTAGCTGGCATTTGCAACATTGTAGCACAGGAGTCCTGGCCAAGATGTGTATTGAGACATCTTAGATTTGAATGGAGTTGTAATGAAATACAATGACAGTAATACTTACTGCTATGAAAGCACTAAATTGCTTACCTCACACAATTAATTTCAACGTGATATTAATACAATGCTGGTATTTATTATGCAAAAACAAAACTGTAAAAGCATATTTTTAGGACAAACTCTGAATATTTTTCTTCAGACTACTTCACATTCTAGTATCAACAGCTGTATTTATTGGAAAAAAGCTCCCAATATTACCAGTTAGATTGTGCCTGGGCCAGTCTGACCCTCGCTGCCGGGCCAAAGGCAGCAACTGCGGTGTATCACCCCAGAGATACCTTGGCTTGCTGGTGGTTGCAGCTGGGCACTGAACAAGTCCAGGCTTGTTAGGAACCCCGTTTACCTCAGGAGGGAAGGCTTCAGGCGATGGTGAAGAGAAAAAGGAGATGGATTCTGCTGGAGGGTTTAATGTCCAGAGGTTTATTCCATGGTTACAGAGGTCTGAACGTGAGGAACTGCTCCAACAGAATCCAGACCGCATGGTCTGATGACCTTTTTAAGCTCAGGGACAGGGGGAGGGGAGGTACAGGTGAGCCACCAACCAGGTGAGAGGGGCAGGGTCTCAGGGGAAGATGACACCCAGACAGCCCAATGACCCCCAGGCCTGAGTGGCATCCTTTGAACTTGACCAACCACACGACGCCTTGCTGGAATGTTCAGCCTGATTGACAGGACTCACTCAGCATGGGGGCAAGGGGGAAGGGAGAGAGGTATAGGCACACCTGGGGAAATGACCTGGAAGGCCAAAATGGGACATTACAGCACACCACAACAATATTTAAATAAAAATGAGCAATTGCTCATAGAATTTCAATGCAGGAAAATCAACCCTGCCACGTGTAGTTTCTGAAATGTTAGTTTAAATATTCAGTTCTCATCAACCAGCATGAACAATACATCACAGCACACTTCACAGATTATGTAACCTGTCAAGTAAGAGTAAATGTATTCATTGCTTTAACTTTATTAATTATGTCCCAATATATTAGTATATAAATTCTCATAACTCTCACTTCCCAGACCATTGTTTATGCAGGGATTTAGATACAAAGATATGATATATCCTAAGAATTTAGATTTGAGAATTCAGTCAGTAAGGAAAAACCTTAGTGTTCCTTAGTTAGGTACCACTTCAGAAGTCATTCCACTGAACTGTAGGACTCAACAGGTCTGGAGCAGAACGTGCTTAAGATACACCAGAACAGTCATTGGCCTAGTTCTTACACTGGAAGGATTTTCCTGTGCTCTTCTTCATGGTATTTCATTTATTTATCATTTAATTTCCTTATCTGCAAAAGAGGGACACTAATGCTGTCTTCTTTTGTAAAATGTTGTCAGGTTTACATACAGGAAAAATATTAAACTCAAATCCAGAAATAGTTATAGATTAGTAGGTTGATTCTCTTTGTAACTCTTGAAGAGCAGAATAGCAGTTGTTCTGAATTATTAAGGAAAAAAAAAAAAAAAAAAAAAAAAGAGAAATCAGACTTGTTTCTTCTCCTTTTAAATTCTTATGGATCTTTCCACAAGGAGTGGCTGATGATTCAGCCATCACCATGCTTCTGGACCTCAGTCTTGACAAATGTCATTCACACTGCATTTCATTCACAAGAAAGGTAGAAAGTATATGGATATTTTCAATATACAGATATTCCTACAACAGAGAAATGTACAATAGTTCTGAGTTAGACTCGAGAGTGTACAATGACTTACAGAATATTTTCAGGTTGTAGTGTATTGTTTTAAATTTAACACATTAATAAGAAGCAATAACTGGAAGGTCCAAGATTTCACAGGTGTAAATCAGCAAGCAGAACAGTTTATTTCCATTGCCATCTCAGGCTGCTTCTTTCCCTGACCAGTGTGCTCACACAGCAGCCGTGGATGTGAGCAGGGGCACTCAGCCTAGGGGGTGCCTTTATTGCAGACAGGCTGGAAGCAGGGCAGTGCCTGCAGGTCCCTGGGCCCCCCTCCCTGCACCCCCTGCTCTGACAGCCAGTGGGCTCTGCTGACACACAGCACAGCCCAGGAAATGCTGGATGGCAGCGCTGCCAGTGGCACTGACATTGCTCTTACATGCATTTACACCTGCACAGTGAATAAAAACAAGAGCAGCTCAGACATAAGCGGCATGTTTACACATCCAAGCAGCAGGAGCCTGTAACAGATGAGCAGACTGCCTTCAAGCCAGCCCTGCCCATTGTGGTGCTTGCTGCGAGGATCTTCAAGAGATGCTGTTCCTGTTCTCTCTGACTTTGGCCCCCCCAGCCATTTAATCCCAACTGAATCCTTTCCCACTTGTAGGGCTGACTACTTTGTGCTCCAGAGACACACAGCTGCAGCAGATCTCAGGTCAACAGGCCAGTTCCAATCAGCATTTCACTTCCACAGTGTCTGGTGCAGAAACAAGGAAAAGTAGCAGATATTAAATGCCTTATATTCATTTGCATTTGGGAAAACATGCAGTGCAGCTCCAGAACACGTAATTTTCTTCTAACATAATCTAGGTCACTGGCTGGGTCAGAATTGTTCCCAGCTTATTCCAATGTCTCTTTTACAGGTGAGAGTGTGCCAGGCAATATCAGGCTCTGCTATCTTGACATGGTATCTTCTTTGTGGGAGGATATGTCAAAATAGGAGGTCTAAGTCTCTGCTGTGAATTCTCCCCCGTTGAGAAAATGGCTAACAATTTTCTGTACAACATTTCTGTGTTGCTTTCTCTCTCTCAAGTTTATAAAACGTAGACATGTATTAGAGCACTCAGAAGCACTGCTTTTTAGGAGATTCCTATTTCTTGGTGAAGTTTTTCACCCTGGCAGTTAGTCAGGAGGAAGAGTAAAGAGCAACTTCAGGGTGCTTCTAGTGGAATAAGACAAGAACTATAAAGAGGAATAAAGTAAAGGAGATAAGAGATAAATGTGAAGGAAAGAATGATAGAATGAGGGAAAACCTGGAAAACAGAGAAAGACAGTGACAAGTCTTGGTAGGGATTCACAAGGAAAAGTTGAAAATTTATATGAAAGAGAAGAATGTAAAGGAAAATACTACAAACCATGGCAGGGGGTGGGCAGGGAGAAAATAAACAAAAAGTGGGAGAACTATATGAGAAGGGACGAGTAAAACAGTAATAAAGGTTTCTTCCAGACTGGGTTCTGTAAATGAGGAAAGGGAAGAAGACACAGAGAGTGATCGTGCACAGACTGAAGAATGGTCTGGGAGGCAGGGACACAGTGCTGCCTTCAGCAAATACACAGTGCTCTGATCCTGGGCAGACACTGCCCAGAGCCTTTACACTTGCCTGGAATAAAGCTTCAGGCCAGATGATGGAGAGCAGCTAGTGCAGGTACCAGTTATGTATGATCTTCCTTTAACTGCAAAAGGTGACAATGCACAGAGGGTTGACCCCCTGTACAGCACCTGAGACTGCAGCTGTAGAAATCTGGTAGCCTGCCTCACCAATTAAAAACTGAGATTATTTCACACTTCCTTTACCAGTGATTTTTCATCAATTATCCTTCTATTTCTAAACCCTTCATTTGCCTGATTACCAGAAATTTCCCACAGCACCTTCCATAATAACCTAGGATAAACAGAAGCACCAGCATGTGTAAATTAGGGAAGAGAAACAGAAATTGAATTATATAATCATATTCTCCTCCCTACAGAGAGCCAAAAAGAAAATCTTTTGTTGTGTACATCTGGGAACTTTAATAATATGGTAAAAATAAAAAAAAATTCTTTTACATAAGTCCATCTCCTAATTCATGAAGTAATACAGCAATACCATATTGCATAGGGAAACACTGTGTTTAAAAAGAAAAGCCAAAGCTAACAGCAAAAAAACATCAGTTTTAAAACAGTACAAAAATCCTCTAATTCTCTGTGATGTTTCTCCAGGTATAGAGATTTTTTTCCACTAAATATGTTATGCCTTTTCCAGTTCTTCCTCTCTTTCTCTAACATTCTCCTCTCCCAAATGAGAGTGGAGAGGTATGAAAACAGAGCAGAGAAAGAATCACTGTCTTCAGGCAGAGATGTGCTCTTATCAGAGCTGACTTAAAGAAATCAACTGTCATTTTTACCCTAAAAAGAAGTAGGAACTATAGGCACAAAATTCTTAGGAGGCTCCTGCCTCAAGTTTGCAAAAAGTATTCAACTGACCATATAATAACATTGAGAATGGCTGAATTTAATTGTTAGGAAAATTTGCCTTTTTTCTTCCCCCTTTAGTCCTTCCTTCCTAGTAACTGTGAACCTGTCATTGTCATGACTTGCACGTAAGTCTGAAGATGAATTAAAAAGCATGGCATGATTACCAAGCACATCCATTCCACCAAAACACATATTTCAGATTTAGGGTTCTGCCTGGGAGAGAAATAGGTATCTATCAATGGCTGTGAATTTGAGCAAGAGTAGCTGACTAAAGACTCGGGTGAAGAAGTGCAGAGAAATATCTTGTGGATCACAATGATTAATTTCTCTGTGTTTATAGACTTCCAATACATTAAAATTATTTGCTTCCCTGTATGTGCAAGGAAAGACTGCTCACTATTTGCCTTTGCAAGAAAGGGCTCAAGTGAAAAAAAGAAAGACAGACTGGTACTAATTCAGAAATACTGGACAGGGAAATGGACATCCTTTTCTCCCAAGTAATACTTCCACGCAGGGATATATGTTGGTGCAGTTTGCCCTCTGCAAGTGCGATATTTTTCTCTACATGCAATTATCCTCTTCCATACACACTTCAGTGAGTTATGGCGAGCATAAAGGCTGCAGGTTGCATGGCACACCATGCTTCTACTGCTCTGAAACTGCTACAAACCCACAAGGCCACTTTTAAAATCTCATAAACTCCTTGAAGTCAACTTATATAGATTTCTTTACTATGCACCAAAGATCCCTTATATGACAAACAGAATATCTAAGTTTTTCTCATCCTACCAGTCAAAGTCACATGAAGTTCAAAGAGTATAAATGAGAAATCAACTTTTTTTTTTTTTAACAGTCTAGGGCAGTTATGATTTTGATAAATTAGCAAGAATACTTGTCTTCTCTCATTCTGTAAAACCATTCAAGAAGAAATGAGCTATTTACAAGTCAGATAGGTAAAATTCTATGTCATCTCCAGTGAAAAAGATATTACTCTAAAACATCTTTTGGTTCTAAAGAAAACATGAAATACATGTGAAAATACAAATTTATAAAATTTCTGTTATCGATGTTCAAGTGGTAAACATGCCATCTATATTGCCTTTGTGTAAATTTTACATTATTCAACATAATGAAAAGCAAAATAAACTGCAGGTTGATTTCTTACATGGTTCAGGGCTGTTTGCTGTCATGGTTTTCCTTTTTGAAATGCAGTTGTCACTAAAGACATGCTCCATTCAATTACACACCATGGTTTTCTCAAAAGCATGAGATACTTCCTTGTTGTACAGAATGTGAGAGCTGAACTGTGTCCCTTTCTTTGCAGTTGATTCAGAGTGTACTTACCAACATCTAAAGTTGGAAGTAGTGTTCAAAACACTACAATATATCTGTTTAAATGACAGAATGAATGCCAAACTCCTAAGGCTCAGCCTAAATCAACTCGTTCATTTTGTTTTGTTTGGTCCTGAGAACCAGAGAGGAAATATCACCCCTAAGTCTATTAATTTTTATGAAATATTGTGCCTGAGGAAATCTTTTAAAAACATGGGGTATTCAAATGTTTGCTGCATGAAGGTGTGGTAGCTATCATAGAGGCACTTGCCACTAGAGACACATGAATCTTTAATTTGTCCCTCAGTGGCTGGATTTTCTGTGGAGGAGATCCAGAGAAAATCCCCAAACTAATTAAGCAGACATCCAACATTATTAAGCCTAGTCTTGTGAGGCACAGAGAAGAGCAGCCTGATCTCAGCACTGCACGGCAGCTGGGAAAGAGAGCAGCTCTGCCTCAAACCCTCCCCTGCCCAGCAGTGCCTGGCGGGCTCTGGGGCTGCCTGCTCACAGCCCCTCTCGTTAAATGGGACAATTGGGCACCCTTTAGAGAATTACCCCTCTCAGATAAATGTTCTGGAGGGATGGGGTTCTCACAGAGTGCTGCAGTATAAGCTGTCAGGGTTGAGTCTGGTCCATATTACAAAATCACTTCCATAACTACTGTCAGGTTGGCAGGCTGAGGAAAGACAAGGGATTGAAAAAAATTAGGGGGAGTTGTCTTGTGGTGGTTCCTGTAGGTCATGATGGAAATGGCAGGGGAAAATTTTCTGTCCTCCTGCCATGTTCACATGTAGATTTATCAATTCATTTTCTATAGACAATGCATTTTAATTAAAGAAGAACTTGTGTGGGGGAAAAAAAACCAACACAAACTGAAATAGAGAAAGGGAGCAAGACTTTTTTTTTTCTGGGGTGGAAAAAGGGCAAAATTTACCTACACACAGGTCCTCATAGTTGCACAGAATCACAAGTGTGAAAAATGGCAAGGGAAAGTCATTGTGTGGTGGAATGGGCCAGTACCATTCATTGTTGGTTTAGGGCCTGCTTTCAATTTGTATAAAATTTCCTTTCATAAAACTGCCTTATTAAGATAACCCAGTAAAAGTCAAAAATGTTAATTTTATGGAAGTAATTTGATTACATTTTCTTAGATCTTTCTATTAACAATATTGACTTTAAAAGGCTTTGTTAATTAGGCATTAATGGGAACAGGGAACAATTAGCAACAGAGTGACCAGTTTAAGGTCAGGAGGCTTAGGCACCTGACAGCTAAGAGTAAAACCAGTTCCCAAAGGTACTTTCTCAGGCTGGCTTGGGAAAACACTTCATTATCTCTATGGAGAGGAAGTTAAAAAGTGCTTTTATGAGTTGCATTCCCATCTTCATCTAAGCTTGAATATTCAAATGCATCTCTCTTTAGTATTGGATTAGCTACTGCAAACACATTACCCCATCTTGTGTGGATTTTAAATCCAATTTTGATGAAAACTGAAAATCAGAACTGGTTTCTTAACTGTTCCCTGTCAGCATCAGAGACTTTATCAATTTCAGCAGAAGGCACTGTGCTTTCCCTCTGCAATATCGCCAGTGGTGTGGAACTTCCCTCAGGAAAACTCTTGGAAGTTCAGATAACTATGTGAGAACTGGTTCAGATAAAGAGCAGCAGCCCATCTGCCCACCTTTCTAGCTGGTCTCTTTCGTGTTCTCCATATCTTACCCAATGCAATACTGAAAATAAATGAATTTTTCCTGCTGTTACTGCCGCTGCAGTTTCCTCCAAGGAATCTTGTCTTCAGCACCCAACCAACACATCCAGTTTAGCAAAGTCTATTAGAAAAAAACTTTCAGTCTCTCTAGATAGGCATGAGCTACATCAGAAACACAGCTTTTAGGAAATATGGCACTATGACATTTGCTGCACCAATATGTTTAGTGCTTTCCCTTTTAATATTGACATATAGATATTTGAAGTTCACTTATGCACAGGTATAAATCTGAAGTAGCAGGCAGTTATTCCTCACTGTAATGTGCAAATGAAGCCTAACAGACTTTTCTTTAATTACTGATGCTCTTCAAGTCAAGAAATGCCTAAAGAACTGTATCTGAATTTGGCCTGCAGGAATTCTGGTAGGTCTCTCATAGTTTAATCTTTTTTGGACATAACTATTCCTAAATGCATTAACAACTTATTTATTCCATACACATTCTGTCACATCTTACTTCTAAAGTTATGAGAATTATGTTTTTCTTACTACAAAGACTAACTCTTTTGAGATAGGATGTGAAATTGTCCAGAATATTGGTTTTGAGCTTGATCGAGTAGTTTTTCATTGTTTTCATCAACTCACTTCAGCAATCTTTTTTGTTTGGCATCACAAGGCATTTCTTTATAGCATTCAGGACCATTTTTGTCCTTCTTTTTCACTCTTTCTCCTATTTTTCAAAAATACATGAGTCTGAAGTTTTGATCACGACTAAGGGGCTGACTCACCAATGCCATATGAGACCAATCTTTCCAAATTATTAAGTCATGGTTTGCTTTCCTTTTTCCATATAGCATAAACCAGAATGCAACTCAGAGGAGTATGCTAAGTTTTTCTGTAGACCAAGACATCCTGACTGCTACTTTTTTGATACCTGGATACACAGCTCATGTGTCTGGTTGTTCCTATGAATATGCAAGCATAAAGCCTGCAGTTTGCATAAGTTTTCACAGTGAAGGGAGAAGAATCTGTTGTTTGATTTATGAGTTTGAGTGAAAGAACCATGAATGAAATACATCTGATTGATAGGGATATTACTAATGTTTTATATATATAAAAAGGTCATGAGGGAAGGAGAGGGAGAAACTCAGTCACCATCCATTACTCCATCCATTACTTTATTGTCTTAAGTGCTGGAGGGAAAAAAAAATACATTGTACTCTTGTTTTCTGCCTCCTGATTTGTTAACTTGAGTTAATTTTATTCGCTCTTGAGTAGATTTTCCACAGCTGTCTCCTTTTACACTTGATCTTCCTGCTTGATGCAGTCCCAGGCAGACCCAGCACACATGCTGCTCAGCTGCTGTGTGTGTCCTTCAGTCCTGTTTAATTGGTGCACAGTTTGCACTCTTTGCAGGGATTCCACAAGGACAGGATTTGTGCAGGCAAGGTGCCAGAGCCCTGTTCCCTGGAAAGGCAGGTGTTCCGTCTCAGCGGTCGGGTGGCTGGCACGGTGCTGCCGAGGGAGCGCAGCAGAGATCTGTGCCTCCTTCTCAAATCACACACACAGTTACTGCCCCGCCAAGTTAACTGCCTCCGATTTTTGAAGTGAGCTGCTTTGTTTTTTTTTTTTTTGCCATTCATTTGGAAATAATTTGAAAGCAAAACAAGCAAAGCACATCAAAATAATTGCAACCCTGGGTAAAAAGGGAAAAGAACTCTACTGAGGCTTAGAACACCTTGTAAATTGCTTCTCAGTTAAGACATTCATGAAAGACACACACAGCAAAACGCTGTCATCTGAATTTAAAAAAAAAAGAGTATAAGAGTATGATGATTGTGCTTGTTAATTGTGTTTGTTTTCTTATGACTAATTTATTTAGGACAATTGAGAAAGCTAAAGCATTTGAACTGATTTTCCATTTGTTTGGCTATTAAAGTTCCTCTGTGAAATGTATGTTTACTTAAAGCATCTCCAGCTACCCATTTACAATGTATTTGCTAAATTAGTTAAGAGACTTTAATTGGGCACTGGGGATTTGTTGTGTTATTCCCAATTCTGTTTACTAAAAATACATGAGAACAGTGAGCAATTTATTTATAACCTTGTTATATGAGGCCATTACCAACAACAGATTTTTTTCTTAACATATTTTTAATTTGCATTGACAGAATTCAAGTCATGTTTGCTTTTCTTTCTGTTTTTATTAGAGCAGCCTAAAAACTGTTGCTGGTCAAATACAATGGAACTACATATTTTATTTGGAACAGTTTTCATAATATTTGGAACAGCGATCATAGATGTGGACCCCCCCCAAAAAAAGCAACAATATTGAATCACCATAAGAGAATGCTGACTTTCTTTTGCATCCCATGAAGGTAAATAGTTTGAGAAGGTAAATATATTTGAGGTTAAAAATGCACTGTACTTCATTGGCATTATCATCAAATAGACACTTCCTTATTTTGATCCCATCCTTGCCAATTCATACCAATTACAATACAACAAACCAATAAAACTCCTATGGCAGGACTTTGGTTCCAGAGCCCCTCTGAGACAGGCACACCTCTTCAGAAAGCCACTCAGAGCCAGGATCAAGTTGTTTCTCAAGTTGTGTTACTCTTAGAACAATGTCCAGGCACATCTCACCCAGAGCCTGGGGAAACTCACTGGATGCCAGGCCAAGGAAAGTGGTTCCTTCCCAGGCAGCAGCATGTAATTAAATGTTTCAGCTTTCCAGAATTAATTTTTCCTGTCTTGTTAAATGCAGTTGCTTTAAGAGAATTTTCACTCCAGCTGACACTGATCTGTTGTGATGGGATGAGTGAGTAAGTTAACAGCTGTAAATGTTAACAAGTAATTTATTTAAGCTGTTGTAGAAGTAAGTCTGCTTTTATGGTAGGGGAAATCAACACCATACTCTCTAGGCCAAATATTTTTACTGAACATAATGTTGTTTGAAGCTTGAGTTATTTTCCATAGCCCAAAGAACAGTGTTCTGTTATTATATAAAAAAAAATTGTAGTAATTTTTCAAAGGACTGTGTAGCCCTGGTACATGAGGCTAGTCCTGAACTGGTGTGAATTAGAATGAATGTCCACTTCAATTGAGCTATTCCACTTTACACTAGCTGACTTCCCAGACAAATATGTATTGTTCAGTGAAAAAGAAAACATTAAGAAAAACAAAATACTTCAGAAGGGGACATAAAAGAGAGGAAGTATGGTCATCAAAGACAGACTCTTGTCGTCCTCCAAAATACATGCAAGGTAATGTTTCTTCCTCTTTTCTTGCAAATTATTTTAATCTGCAGAAATTATTGTATGTCACAAAACTTCAGATTGTGCACACTTCATCGAATTTAAATTTGGGGTTAATTTACCTTTCTAGCTACCTTAACATCAGAAACTTGTCTTTGAACCTGGCCAGTTTTAGTTCTACTCTTTGATTAGATCTATCCTTGTTGTTTGTGGAATGCTAAACTTTATCCCTTATTCTGAGAGCCTAAAATTAATGACAACCAGTGTGCAGAACCAAGGACTTCTTGTAAGACCACAAATTCTTTCTACTGAGCTAGGACCTGGTTTGATTTTTAGAACACGTTCAGAATAGTTTTACTTAGGTTAGGACTTTTGTAAGAGTGCTCCAAGCACATGGAAATAAAAGTGAAAAAAGCTTAATGAGTCCTTTTGGGGTTTATGGCTGCAATCAAAACCTTAGAAAGAATAGAGGTAATAAACCAATTGATATTACTGTACATCTTGGCATAAGCAGCACCGGGGAGGGTTTTTACCTGACTGTGATGGAAACTTACTGCTAAATCTTATGTTCAAGGACTAGAAATAAAAATTAATACACTTATATGATTTTTCTTAAAAGACCATATCTATTCAAAAATGTATCACAGCAGTGGGAAAATTTGGAGACAGATTTAAATAGTGAAGATGTTGTTTAAATCGCTGCATTGATTTTTATGTTATTTACTTACATGTTATTTCACATAGCTTAAAGCAAATTTAGTTTTAAGTCCTGGGCAAGAGAAACACTGGTTAGAAATTTAAAAAAAAAAAAAAAAAAAGGCAAGTAAAAATGTCAAACATTTCACAGAGCTTATCAGGAAGTGTCAAGAGCAGCCTTCTTGGTGAACAAAGAGTTTAGCAGCCAGCAGCTAATACACTCACAATGCCATCTTGACAAATTTAGCACTCCAAATCCTGAGAGGCCAGATTTATACCCATCTGGCAGTACTGAGAGACAAACACTCATGTATCAGATGTGCTGCAGAGCTCACGTTCCCGTGCAGAGAGCAGCAGCCCTCCTGTTTGATCTCAACTCTCTCCGAGCACTGCGCATTTCCTGATTTCCTTGTCCTGAGCATTGTGCTCTGCCTCAACAGGGGACACACATCCAGCCACCTGGACCTGCTGGAGAGCACTCACAGCAGCCCATAGACAACGGGGGGAAGAAAGCTGATGCCAACAATATTGAAAAGTGCCTACAAAGGACAGGAGAATACGTTTGCTTTTGTGGCACGAGTGAACAAGTGCAGCTTTACAGCAGAGAGGAAGCAGAGATGACAGACACCTGTAGGCTGGCTAACACTGAGCTTCAAGGGATGAAACTAGGGTTGTAGTTGAGTTCCAGGGAGTTTCTTGCACAGGAAATATATTTGCAGTAATGGAGGAGAATCCATCAGTGCTGGTTCCAGTCTTTCCCAGGTGCATAATTTCATTTCTATACAAAATGCAATGGCAGAGGATCACAAAACGGGATCTGATCTGCTAATTTTCTTCCTGTAGTAGGAAAGCCAGGCAGCAGAACAGCACTCCCTAAGCAGGTGACTTCTTGACCAAAACTGATCTTAGCAGAAGTTCATAGAGTACCAGAATTCTTACTTTATCCAAGAAATATGAATAAAGCTCTCCACATAGATTAGGGGGTTTACTGATTACATCCCTGACTGGAGGATGTCTTTCTTTAACTCTTCCGAAGTGTCTGAAATGAATTATCTGTTTCCATGTAAGAATTACTCCTTATGTTTCTCATGTTGTTCACAGGGGATCTGTGCCATTTAAGAGCCATTTTTATCACAACAAGAAAGCCCTGTAGTGAGAAGAAAAATATCATTTGCCATAGAATTAATTTCTTCTAATAAAAATGCCCCTTTTTCAGTGTAATTAGAACTCAGGCTTGTCTCAGGCTTTCAGGAAGTTTTCCTGAAATGGAAACAGAACTACAAACAACCCATCCACCAGACTACACAGAGCCACAAGGACCACTTCAATGAAGTCAAGTTACCTTCTGCAAAGGTTAGTCTAAACTTTTGGCCCTGCAATGTCAGGGATGAGGAAGGAAATAGGAAAAGAAACAAGAAAAGAGGGAAGAAAAAAAAAAAACTGAGGCACACAGAGACTGTACAAGAGAGATAATACTGTAAAGATTAACATCTAACTTAATGAAAATGCTCTAGGTATTACCAAGGAAAGAAGTGAACAGAGCAGCCAGTAATTATTACCCGGAAAGAATAGTAATAATAATAACAACAGCAACAAGAATGTTATAGTCTCAGTGTTGATTTTGGTAACCTTCAAAGTATAAATTGCATTGTTTCAAGGGGCATCCTTTCCCAGTATTCAATACCACCCTAGAACAGGCCTTGTGTAATACTGCCATGCTATGAAGTGGAAATGTTTATACATTAATTTGACTTCTATTATACCCACATACCTGCATTTAGAGAGCAGTTCAGTCATGCATAAGGATCTGTAGTTAAAGACTTCAAGTCTTACTTATCTAAGCATGAGTAGCTAGATTTTCAGAGGAACTCAGAATATAACCTCCTTCTTATTTTAACATTAATTACATAGTAATGACATATTTAAGTTTCTTGCTTTATGTACAGGACTTCAGTCATTAACTTCCCCCTTCAGGCATACCAATATATACCATGCACATACAATATATATCCCTGTATAGCTCTCTCTGTCTCTATTGCACACACTCACACTTTCAAATAATGAGTTCTGATGAGCCCTTTGAGGCACACAAATGATTGAAAATATAGAGCACCAAATTCTCATGTTAATGACACCTCTAAAGGGAACAGCAGGAATCAGAAAATAAAACTAGACCAAATGCTCAACCTAACAACTCCCCGGTGTGGTATGGCAGTCTAGGAGAGTATAATAATGAGATCAAATACAAATTGCAATATGAAAAGTGAAAATTCAATATGCAATATGAATAATACAAAATTACATTAGCAGAGCTAGATCTTCTATTAGTAGGATATCTCACAGTATATGAATCCAGCTACTTTATGCAACTTACCCAGGCTCTTTTATATTTCCTAATTTTGTCTTATGGTAAAGTAGTTATTTTCATGTAAACCAGAACACTTCATAGGCAGCAAAAAGCCATATTAGCAGAGTGCCCAACCTCCACCTTCATTCCTTCTCTTCAGAGCTGGCTGCAGAGTGTGGCTGCACAGACACTGTCCACACAGAGCCCATACAGGGCCTAGACCTGCCTTGAGCAGCACCACGTATGAGTAACACCAAAACAGGGCAGAGGCAGCAGTTGAGAGGGAAACTCAACCATCATCTTATTGCAGCTGACAGCAACACTTTCCTGGGAAAGCAAACATGCACAGGCTACAGCTGCTGCTGAACAAAAATCCTTCACATAAACAAAATTAATCCCTATGGTATGCAGATACCCTTTTTGAAGAGAAACTGTTCTTTTGTTTGATATGCAGTCCTCCGAAATCCCCTAAAACCACATTGTAAGGGAAAAAACATAATAGTTCAATTTTCTTCTGATATATCAGGAAGTAAAACTAAAGGTTCATCATGCATTGTTTGCTTTTGAAATGAAGGCCAAAGAACATTGCAGTAGCACACCTTAAAGCAGCCACAACGCTTGACAGGATGGGGTGTCCCTGGCCTTTATGGACACCAGGGATGTCAAGTCTCCTCCTGCTTCTGTCTAGAGCCATTCTATGCAGCACAGTGCTGGGAGGCTTTGCCTGCACTATTTGCTCTCATTTGTATTTCTGTATTGCATTTGGCACAGTAGGGAACAGTCCTCAGCAATTTATTTTCTCCAGCCATGCTGTTCAGCTCCTCTCACCCCTGGGGACTGAGAGGAAATCTTTGACAGGTAGACAGCTCCCTGTGTATTAAAACAAAAAAAAAAAAATCCCTAATGTCAGCCAGAAATCAGTAGTTGGCCAACTGCAGTAAACACAGTGAAGTAAGAGAAGCGGCAAAAGGAAGATATTTACCAACACACCTGAGTGTGCAAGGGGGACTGGGTGGTTCCCATATTGGTATCTTTGTCCTAGGTGAGATTTCCTGCTGGGGTGACCAAAGCTGTACTCAGAGCTTTAATTTCTATTAGCTGGAGTAATTTATTCTAGTCAAATAAAAATGTCACTGATGAAAACTGCTGCTGCTGTCATGCAGATTGTTTGCAGCACTGACATGTGCCAACACCAGCTTTAATGAAGTTGTTTGGTTGTTTCTCAAAGAAATGTTGCTCAAAATGATACATCGTTTGAAAACTACCAAACACCATGAACAATAATCTTTCTGGCATAAAAATATCCACCCTCGTAAAGAAGAAAGCAGAAGATCAAGACATTTTAGTTCCAAATATTTACTTTGGCCAAATGATTACATTCAAACAGCAACAGAAGACATCATAATATCATTCAAATCCTTGCAGATATTCCAAAATGCTGTGCTCAAGCACTAAATTCCACATGGGCATGAAAATAAAAAATATATAGCTGGGCATAAAACTGTGGATTTTGTTTCCACCATAAATGATATTCACAATCTTTTTAATAACAAGGGCTTTCAGGAAAAAGAAAAAAAAGGAGAGATAAACTATTATATTAAGCTATCTAGTTCAGTACAGGAATAGCTAACAAATAGGTAAAATTTCCTACATAAGAATTTATTATAAGGAATTGAATAGTAAATCTGGAGGCCTTGAACTTGCAGGCATTCCAGTAATTTCAAGTTTTGCATTTGAGAAACAACACTGCCTTCATTATTTTCTACTTCAGTGATTCTGAGCAGGAAGAATTTAGGTCAGCAGTGAGCCTGAGTTACTGCTGATAACTCAACAAATAAAATTCTGCCCTATACTTCATTCTAGGGAAAATAGGGGAGCACAGGGCAAGGAAATTACCTATCTTTTAAGACAGGTAGGAGACAAGAATCTGCTCGCCACTGCATTTGTATTTAGAAATTACTTTTGAAGGCACAGTAATGGATTTTCCACATGGAGCAAGAGACACGTAAGGCAGCATCAGAGACCTGGCCAGGCTTGCCTCTGTTGGTCCATGGCATGTGAACCTCATATTCAGATAAATTAACAGGTATATTTGGGAGATCTGCTATAAGAATTAACTAAATGGTGATAAGAAATTGCTTTAGCTAGGGTAAATATGGCCATGACTTAGAAGTACAAGAGGAGGAATTTATTTTCCTGTGGTGGTAAGGGTCTTTTTAACTATTTTTTACTTTTCTCCCATAAGTTTAGTGCATTCATATATGTTGCTGGTTTGGCAATATATTTAAAAATAACTGTCTATAATAAAACATTGTTGAATTTATACTACACTGCTGTAATTGTGCAGTCTCAGAACAACTGTATGTAGAGGTAAAAGTCTCCTCTCATTCCTCAGTTCTCTGGTCTGAGAAAATAGTTTGCTGTCCTCCAGGGAACACCAATATATGTGAAATAACACATGGTCAAAACCATTAATTTAGTCCATCCTTAGTCCTGGTGGCACCTGCCAGCTTTTCAGTTGTGAACATCCCAGTGAAACCACCAGGATTTAGGCACACTCTTCTGCTCTCCATGTCGTTCAGCGTGGGTGAGCATAAAAACTGAGGACCCAACCATGTAGAAATCAGGCCTCACACTGTAGTAAATTGCCTTGTAAGTTTTATTGCTGTTTATACTTCCATTTCTTTCTTTTACTGTCTGTCACCACTTATTTTTTTCATCTATATATGAAATATAGAACTTTTTTTTAAACTGAGTTTACCTAAGTGCTGTTTCTTGATTGTAAAGGAGAAAAACTAAAAACTGTAAGGAAAAGCTGTTGCTCCTCAAGTACTTCTTCTTTTAAAAACATCCAAGATATTCATTATGTTACTTAAATTTTAATTAGCCATTTCCTTTGTGCTAAGAAAATGCCTATTTTATTGTGAGAGCAAGCAATTTAGGAGAGCGTGACACTAGAAAGATGTGTCTTTAGAAAGATGGCTACTAGTTCTTCTTTACAGGAGAAAATAGCTCTCACATTAGGAGAGGAAAGTTATGCTGAAGTGTTTAGAACTGCACAATGTACCTTGAACTGGCACAGAGCAAATAAAGGCTTTGATGTTTTAATGTGTGCTCCTGCTACTAGGGGTTCTGTGTTGCCAGACAGCACAAACACTTAGGAGAATCTTTGCACTTTTAGTTTCACTTCAAGGTGAAATCCCCGCCCCATCAAATCAGCAGGTTGAAGAGAATTTGCTTCGGTCGGGATTACTCCTAAGTCATTTGTCCAACCTTTCTTCTTAACTCTTCATGTTCCTTCAATTTTCTTTTAGGTGAAGTCAAATTGCCAGTCATATAGTAAACATTTGAGGTGCTTAATCATATTTGATTTAAAATTAAGTGCTTTGAGAGGTTTACTTTTGAATTTCCAATCACCAAAAGCAGATCCCAAAATTCTTCATTTGCAGTGCATAAGAAAAGAATTACTTCTACAGAAGCAAGGTTCCTGTCTCAGCCCTTGCATCCTTATTGCATTAAATAAAAATAAATTTGTGCTTTATGGTAGTATTGCAAGAAAACCCCAGCTCTCTCCTAGCTAAGACACACTGTTAGAATGAGATTAATTTTACCCAAAAAAGTGTGAGATCATTTGATTATTGAAATAATGTGGTAGAAATTTTCATAGTCAAACATACTTTATTAGAATGTCTTAAATGGACACAGCCAAGTGAAAAGGCACATTTCTAGTTTAGTAAAGTGAAATTATTCTGTGAACTACTGGAAAGAATTGATTTTTGTGTCTTTTGTAACAGAAGTGTAGAAAAATTTAAAAGCTTTAAAAGGCCTATTATTTCATCCAACACATAGCAATATTTTCACAAAAGCTTTGTTGAAGAAAATTTTATCAGCTCGTGGAATAGCATTTTCAATGTTTCATTTATGAAATATTTTGCAATCTGCTGAATTTTAGTATAAGGAATTTTTCTTTTCCTAAGTCTACCCTCTTTCTTCCAACAATTGGGATTCTTTTCAAAATGAAATCCTGAGAATTTTGTTACTGAGTTCAAAGTATCTGTGTTTTCCCCCTTAAGGTTTGGCTACTTTTTAATTTTATTTCATGTAGAGCCATTGTGCAACCCAATTAAAAGGCATTACAGAGCTTTCCAGGTTTGGGACCATTTATCCAGCTGAAGAACTACTGCTGTCAGTAGCTTCTTCCCATTGTTTTCTGCAGGGCTGTGAAGTCAAAATGTGCATATACATTCCCATTTTAAGCCCATTTCCCCCTTAAATGCTGACATACAAAACTTACCTCTTACAAATTCTCTCTTAGCAACAAATTCTCTCAACCCACAACTCATTTTATAACCACCCTGTGGTTATAAAACCCCTGACATTCCTTGGACACACAGAACCATGCAGAAGTTGCTTTGGTCCACATGTAGACACATCTGCTGGAAATATGCCTGGAATAAGCAACTTTAAATGGTGCTTTGAGATCCTTGTCTGAAAAGTTTGACTGAAGTACAAAGTGCCATTACAGTAGCTATTATTTTTTCCATGAACACAATTCAAAGCAGCAGTACAAGAACAGGCACAACAAATTATATAAAGAGAAGGCAGAGGAGGAACAGGAATTTTTCTTCCTAAAATACTGTTATGCTTTCTGGCTCACACTGAGCACCTGACTAAATATTGTCAAATCTGTTCTCCCAGTCCTTTATCATCAGTTTGAGGAAGGAGTGAATGGCTGAAAACACCCTAACCTGGTCTCTAAACTTCTGATCTATGGACAGATGTAGAAAATTTTTTTCTGATTTTTTCTGGTATCATCTGCATTTCCCATATTTCTGGCACCATTACTCACTTCTGTCTTCCATTCTATCCGTCACTGACGAAATATCTTTAAAAAAGAAACAGCAGCAAGCTGGGAAAGCAGAAGCAATCAGTCAAATCCATTTGGGGCCTCCTACAATGTAAAAACAATTATTGTTCAACTTACCACAGCAAAAACCTGGTGCATGTTTATCTAGGTTCTGCCTTTCTGATGCCTTGCTTGAGTGTTGTTTTAATGCATTTTCACGGTTGGTTGAACATTTTCATCATTCACTTCAAATGTGCACTGATGTGTCATTAATTAATATTAATGACAAGTTGTCATATAAGTGCAAAAGACTATGGGAGCCTATACATGCTTCATTAAGCTAATATAGCTTAAGAAATTAACTGGACTTCCAAACATGTTAGCTATTGGCTCCAGTAAGAATGAGTACTTAACCCTCAACTAACTTAGTGTCAAGTATACTAGGAAGATGGGGAAAAATGAATTTTGAAAAATCTTTAACATTCCTAACAAGAAAATGTAATGTATCTTTTAGTGCTGAATCTTCCTGTAAGTGTTGGAATTTCTAGTTATAGGAATACACACAGAGCTGTTCCTCCCAGGAATCTACCCTAACGTGTTAAAGGCTGCTACATCTCTGTTGCAGAAACACAGAGATTATAATCCCAAATGACACAGTTTTGGTATCTCCAATTTAGTTGCAAGGTATTTTGGAGATATCTTTGTATAGGGTGTAAAGCTCATGTTAGCCATTGTGTAAGACAGAACTTGTCTGGTGCCATGAAGGCCTAGAATTAGCCTTGATTTCTGGTACTAGAGTAAATAGTTAATTGTGAAGAGAGATATATGGTTAGAATCCGCATATTTGGGTTTGGAAAGGAGAACAGCACACAGTTAAACAATTAGATTTCATATGTTATTTCCTATGTAATTTTTATTACTTGGAAATTATGTTTTGTCAGGGACCTCAGCATAGAGAGATGGCAATAGAGGATTCAGTTCTGGAAGGGGCTCCCTAAAATATCTAGTCAGTCTCAGCAATTATGCTTAAACATGATCATAAACTAATCAAGCTTAATATCTTAGGTTTATTACAAAGCTTTAGAAAGCTGTTCTCACATCTGAAGATTAGAATCATTCTTTTAATATATTCCTAAATGTATTCATGGCCGTTTGCTTCTGTGTAGTCAGTCTTTGGCTAATGCACCAATTCCATTTCCCTGGTGTTTATCCACTGATGTAGTTAGAAAGAGTTCTCCAGTCAATTCTCACTTACTGTATTTTAAAAATGTGTGTATTTTAGTCCTCCTCATCCTGATCAAAGGAAAGTTTGAAAATTAAAAATAGATGGAATAAAAGGAGGATTTCAGTGGGTTTGCTTTTTCTTTTAATTTAGCAGCTCAGGTATCAGTTAATGCTAAATTTCCTGTTTGCTTAGATGGGATCAGGCCTTCTGAGCAAACCGTGTTTCCCATTGTGCTGATCTTTTCAGATGAGAGGACTGACTGAACAGCTGATACAGCCACTTCATGGTCTTTGGGTGTGCAGGCAAAGCAAAATCAAAGCTGTAGGAAGGAACTGATGTTATTTCTGGAGAAGTCACACTTCTGTCCAAACTGGATATCCTATGATGCTGGGAATTTTGTTACTCAACCTAGAGTCTCAGATTAGCATCACAGCCAATACATAACTATAGGACAATACATAACTATGCTGGATTTTTTCCTTCTGCACTGGACAACTAGCAGCACTAAAATTATAGCATGGTGGCACCTTTGAGGGAAGTAGCTGGACTAAAAGCTCCTGAAAACTGTGCTGCTAATGGCATGAGAAGAACTAGGTCAAGTGATACTACAAAGGCATCATTTTTCCAGGAACTGACAAGATTTGCTGGCTGAGTCAATCAAACCATGTTCCACAATGGCAGATGGAAAGGAAATTACTCTTGCAGAGGCTTGAGAAACTTTCTTTAGCCAGCTCTATCTCTTGCCAAAGTCTGGCAAGTTCAGCTGGATGGCAGCTGCAGGCTGACTGCCCAGGTCCTGTTTAGGAAGGCAACAGAGGCTTTTTTCCTGATTTAATCAGCACTCAGCTTCAGAATGCGGAGTACTCACAAGAACTCAGTCCTGCTGTGTTAATCAGAGACTCTCCTTGTTGAATTAACGTGCATTGTCTGAATAAGTACTTTCTCCCAGTGACTTTGACTTTTCCAGGATAAGCAGTTCAGCAAACTGGAACAGAAGTGCTGCAGATATCCATAAGATAATATATGCAGAGTGGTGTGATAATAGAGATGAAATAAACAGTCACTATAGTCGATTTCCCAGAAGGATGCAGCACCACAGACACTTTCAGCAGGAACGTCAAAAGTCAGTCAGCCAAGCTGAAAATTAACTACAAGCAAGAACAGACTTCAGTGTCATGGAAAACACAGAGAGCAAGCTACAGAGTGATGCTTTAAAACACAGGATTAAAATGCCATTGAAAGCTATGAATTCCTGTGCTTCTTTCCATAAATTGATAGACTAATAAAATGATGGCACCTAGTAAAATAGTTGGAATATAAGAATGCATTTAGGTTCTTTTTGCTTTCTGTTATTCTTCACACTTCTGGGAGTAAAGACATTTTGGGGGAAAGGAAGAGAAGAATTTTTCACAAACGTAATCAGGATCCTTCTAGCACATATTAACTCTCCACATTTTCTCGAGATGTGGTCAAGAAAGAGAGCAGTAAATGGCATTTTAGTTTTGCTAACTTTGTCAGCTCTAACTTAGAGGTTTTAGCTCTGGTCTAATGATACTTAGAAAGATAAGACTTGACCTTTATGAGAATTCTATCATTCTAGAGAAAATTGCTTGGTGTAAGAGGAACCTCATGGAGCTCAAATGCCAAGGCAATGTGTGAAATACCAGGTTTTCAAGGGGAGTTTGCACAGCTGTCATGCTGGTTTGACTTCAGCCACAACTCTGAATAACAGGAAAACAACTTTGCATGGAAACTTTTTCTGGCCTTTGGCAAAACACACCAGTAAGATGCTTTGCCTTAACTTTGACTCTCCCTCTTGTTCATTCCTCTAATTTTTCTGTTCTCTTGTTCTTCCTATGCTTCGTGTATTTTATTTTTTAATTACAATTATGTGACTTACTTAGCATTTTTTAAATATTAAAGTAAGATCTAATATCTTAGGTGCAGTGAAAGGATTCCAGCTCCAACATCAAGCTGAACTGGTTATCTTGTAATTTGATTCATGCTGTAGGAAGAGCTGTAAAACACTTGCACCAAAATCAGATGTTATTTGGTTTTCTATCACTGATTATAGATGCAGATCAAACAATTAAAAGTTTTGTAAGAAATACAAAACACTGCATATTATAAATATTAAGAGCACCCAAACTATTTCTGAACTACAATTACAAAAGTCAGAGGATACTTGCTGATAGTTTACATAATGAGACTAAACAGAAGATCTCTGTTTTGTGCCTTAAACAATACAATACTTTTCATATTTCTTTTGCCACTTCATTTGTTATTAGCATTGGTTTAGAGTAAAAATACACTCAAAGAGCAAAAGGAGTCTTGGTACCATGATAAGATTCTGAGACATATCAGTGTGAACTTCTGCTTGAAAAGGAGATTTAAGGTGTGAGATCCCACAGAAGGCACCATCCTCTCAGCAAGACTTTCCCCAATAATCTATTGCACAAGGCATAATGCTCTCTCACACTAAATTTATGTCTCAGGTTAGGCACAAATCTTGTAACTTTCTTAGCCTGACTATTGTATTTTACTTCATTGAGGCTCTGTGATACTCTGAGTCTCTGAAAATTAGTCAAAAAAAATGTTAACTTCTGCATGTATACTGGACAATAAGACTTTGCCTGAGATTCACAACTACATAAGCAAAATTTGAAATATGAAATATAAAACTATGTGAGAAGAACACAATATAAATCCACCAGGAGATAGAAAGTGCATGAAAGGTTTTTGCTGCTGGTGACAAAAAAGAAACAACACATTGGACATGAATGTAAGAAAATATTTTAAGGTAAGTACACGTTTCTGGGGAGAGCCTGGTGCTCCCATCAGGCTTTACAGGTTGATTCATTCCAATCCTGTTGACACAACAGAGACTAAATCCCTCATACTTTGGTTTGAATTCACACATTTACCTCATATTTACTCATTTGAAAATGCCATTTCTAACACAAAGCCCTGGAATTTTTTTTTTCTAAGAGACTGTTTAAAAACAGACAAGACAGAGAAGAGCATTCAGATTTTAGATATATTTTAGTGTGTTCAGGATTTCCTTAAATGGTTATTGTCTGCTTTATTCCTCACATGCCTGTTTGTTTGGCAACCATGAGCAAAGATTTTGTGCAGTCAATCCTGCTTCTTTTCCATTTGCACTTATTCATATTCTGATAAACTGTACGGGTTGCCTTTATAGCAAAATAAGACTATATAAAATAGTCTCTAATGCTTTACTTCAGAGATCAAATATGTAAATAGGGTGTGAAATAAAGCTTCTTTGATTGCAAGAAATATAGCGAGTCTTGGCTTTCTTGCATGTCCCTAACTGAAATGAAGCTGAGACAATCAAAGAAAGAAATTTCAGCTTCAGCAGGATATGTTGATGAGATATTTTAGTGTCTTTGAACAACTATTTCGAGTTGTATCAACTGCAATGAATATTGGAATTAATTTCTTGTCATTCATGGTGATATCTGAATTTTTATTTCAAGTGATAATTTACAAAAATGTAGAGCTTTAGCACACAGATCATCTCATTAACTTAAAGGTGGCTGTTCATGTGCTTAAGCTGTCACACACTGAGTCCTTGGGTGGAAAAGATAAGATAATATTTTACTTTAAGAAAGATAAGGAAAAAACACACTTCTCAAAACCTCAAATTCAAGAAGTACAAAAGATTCTTAAAGCAATATTAAAATATATCGAAAAGGAGCTTAATCCAAAATTGAATAATGTTATTCAGATATATTTAAATTTACTTCAATATGATGTTGAATCAAGCCCATATTACTGAGCTATATAAACACCTATTAACTGATTCATCGCTTAATTATAACTTTGTTTGTTCCTTTGTTATTATATAGTTTCTCCTGATTTATACCAGCAGATCAACATCTCACGTCATCACTGTTTTAGTCTGTGTGTTCCAGTTATGTCTAAGTACATGAAAAATCAACCATAGCTTGAACTCACAGATGTTACAAAGGTTATCATAACTTTTAGGAGCAGTTGAATCCACAGATTGTACTTTGCCTTCTCTTGAAGACAGACTGGGGTTGAGCTCTTCTGATGAAATTATCACTCTTGGATCACCTTTTCTCACAATCTCTGCTACAGTACCATCATCTGTGCAGCTGGTGCCACTGAATTTGAGTTATTCTTCAGTCACACTACCAACTGGATGAGATAAATTAAATCAATATTCTTCTCCTTACAGATGAAATTAATTTAGCAATTTATAACATAATGTTGTAGATATTCTTTTCTTTGTCCAGTTCTACACTACAATGCATCAAAGTATTCGCTTGGCATTTGAATTAACGTAACTTAATTTGTGAGCAACAACTCCTTCTGTCATAATGAAATAATTTAGTCTTTGATTTCAAGTCTATTGCCTAGTCTTGCCATTTCTACCCACTACCAGTGAACTTTGTTTCAGATATCAAAAAACAGAGTAAAAACCATACATCTTAACAGTGTCACTTGTAGTTCTAATGTCTGAATTAGTTCTTTTGATTATTTTTTAAGAAAGACCATCTTTAGCTAATTAGAATTCAAGTTTATGCAAAATATTTTCATACCATTTTGTTTGTACTGAATGAGAACATGAGGGCTTTTTTTTCTGGCTGAAAAGATGCCAGCAGGAGCAAACTAATGAGCCCCAAAAAGAGAACATTTGTACAGCTGGAGTCTGAATGTTAGCAAGCTGCTTGTTTTTGATTGACACTGTAACAGTCATGGTGGTGGAAGGTGATCAGTAATACTCCCTCTGTGACAATGTAAATAGTATCATCCAAGAGTGATTCCCAAGCAAAAATATTCAGAGAGTCAGCTCAATTAGGGTAAGCATACAAGACCTCAGATCGTTCTTCTAAGTGCCTTACCCTTTGGTGTTTCCAAATTTAATTCAAAAATGGATTCATCAGTGCCTTGTTTAGAGCATTCAGGATTGCTCTGGTATATGGTAGGCAGGAAGCATGATAATAAATAAGAACATATTTTAGAATTAATAGTTATTAAGCTCTTAAAATATTAACTTTGGAAAACGATTTTTTATCTTGCTGTTTACTTTGAGTTAGATCATTCCTCACATCAGCTTCAACCTGTTGTGTATTTAATACACAGAGGAGTGACTGTTCATTTTCATGCTGACATATGCAGTAATGTACATAATCCAGATTATTCAAAAATTTTACAGGATGTGTCTACATGATCTTAATTCAGCTCCAACAGAGACAGCTTCATTAGAAACAAGTAAAATAGAACCCCATCTGAACAGAGGGCACAATGGTTTGTCACTATTGCCAAAACTGTGGGTTTTTTCTAAGCAATGCAGGAGTATTCCTGGAATGAGACGCTTTAAAAAGAAAAGAAGGAAAAAAATGAGCACATGTAAGGCAACTTGAAGAAGAGATAGAAATACTTAGAAGGATGGATGAATCAAAAGGGCAGAAGATAAGTAAGATTAGGAAGGTATGAAGGCATGAAGGCTGCAGATATAGACCATGAAGAGCTTCAAGCAATGCTTTTTTGTGTTTTGCCCACAGCTGGAGCAATAAGATTCAATAGTTTGGAGAAATAGAGGGTTTTTTTCATTTTTATTGTGCTTTTGGAGTATTTAATGCCTCACTAGACCTAAAAAACCCTAGGGTCCCATGCTCATTTCAATTCAATTAAGATATACAGGCTGTGCAAAATATATATCGATAGGGAGCCGCATTTTCAGAAATAACTGCTTATCTGTGCACTTTTTAGCTCATTATAACAGGCTCATGGAATCCAACTTTAAATAAAGGCTGTTGGTGGACTAAATTACAGCACAGTATCAAGAGACTTCATGAACTAGATATATTCCATTTTATTAAGCTTTCATTATATATACTATGAGTCAGCAAAATATTCAGGCCTTACGAACCAGACTCCCGGTGCTTACTCTAAATCTTGAAGGTAAATATTTTTTGCCAGGGGCACCCAGTAAATGAACTGTAGGTTTTGGCCCTCTCCCTGTTAAAATAGATTTGACAGAGTGTCTGTCTCACAGACATTTTGAATCTCCTTCCAGAAAGCTGCCAAACACCCAGAGAGACAGCAGCATCCTTGCTTCCATGCTCTAGGCATCGCCCTTCCATGACAGTAGCTTTCCATGCAAATACACCAACCACCGAAGGCTTTATTTTCAAGATGACAAAGTGTTTTTTAAAAATTCTGAATAAGTGAACAAGTTATTTCTCCTGTTAAATTACTAACTCTGGTTTGAGGTGAAGAAGGGGGCTTTGTCCCGAAGACCTCCCACAGCGACAGCGATGCTGCTCTGCCTCTTTCCCTGCATAAGGCCTTGCTGTCCAAGAGACTGTCACTCAACATGCTATGGCTGGTTTATATTGTGAACATGCTGCTCTAGCCAAAAGGTGAAAAAAATGCTCCAACTCTGATGATGCTTGTGGGAACCCTGTACTTCTTTAGCTTTCTGCCTCTGCCAGATCCTTGAAATCAGCCCAGATATGCGAGGTGTAGGGAGGCCTGCCAGGGAATGACAGCACATCTTGGGCAAACACAATTAATGTCTGATGTGGGTTTTAGTCTTTTTCTCTCACTGTATCTTCTCCAGCCATGAGAAGGTCACTTATCAACATCACAAACAGCCCTCAGCATGTGCAGCTCAGGGACCCTGCCAAAATGAAGTCCCTTCTAGCCTGAGGTGCCAGCCCCTCAGCCAGGCAGTCCAAGCAAGCAGGGCAGCATTTTGGGGGGGCAGCATTAAACCAACAGCAAGCAGGGGATGGGTAACCCTTCTGTGTGATTTTTGGGGTGACACTGGAGGTACAATTAACAGCAAAGAAGGCTTCAAGCATCAGCAGTTTATTGTTCTTCAGTAGAACCTTTCACCCCCTCCATCCCCCATGCACCGCACCTGTGCGCGCTCTGTTCCCTGTGGTGGTTGGTCAGTGCCCCTCAGCACTCCACGGCTCGTTACCTTCAATAGCAGTCACCTGTCCTGCACAGCTGTAGCTCATTAGGGATGAGGCTCAGCCCAGCCCCACTCCCAGCCACCACAAACCATGTCTCTATATTGGGGAGCCCCTGGAGCAGCAGGGAGCTGGTTCTGAGGAACGTGTGCAGTCCCTGGGCGCCCCCTCACGTGAGGGTGAGTGTGTGAGGGGCCTGGACGGAAAGGGGCGCTGAGGTTTAGGCGGGGAAAAGTCTTCAAGAAATGGTGTGGAAAAGGCAGCAAGATGGTAGACTGAGGGGGAACAGCCTTTTCAGAGGCAGCTCTCTGGTGGCCTGGGTCACTGTCCCAGCTGGTTGAAGCATCTCCAGTGACAGGAGCCCAGCAAAAAGAAGGGAGAGTGCTGGTGGCACCTGCGCGGACCTGCGGCAGCTGGTGAGTGCCCTGTGGTCTTTTTTTCTTTTTCTCTGGAAAGTATAACTGATAGTAAGCATGATGTAAATATAGCTCCAGGGGACAGCAAGGCTCTTCAAATACTTCCAAGACTCAGTTTACTTGTTACAAATGCACCCAAAATGGTGATGGTGAAATGCAATTTCTTTAAAGGAAAAAGTAGGGAAGGCTTCAGTGTTGGTGCAATTCCTACAAGGCCTGAGTGAGGGACTATCTGATGCTGTTACTTTTTTAAGGGTTTTTTGGAAACACAATGGCAGAGGTAACATTGGAGATCACACTTGCTCCAATTCCTTGAATTGTAACAACTCTAAAATTGCTCTATTTTTTATAATATTTCTGTGTTGTACATGTTAATGTCCCCATACTGAAGGATTCAAGATACCCCCATTGCAAGTAGTTATGGGACTTGATTCACCTTTGAAGTCAATAGAAAAACTGCAGTCAGTTCCTCGCAGTATCGATATTGCAAAGCATATGGAAAAAATTGTATTTAAAATAGCACTGGTCTGCAAGCTGTAGTGAAAGGTAACCTGAAACTTTCATTTTCAAGATATAGTAATTTCTTTGATTTAACTATAAGATAAAATAATTAAGATCTTACCTTGTTTTTCTGGTTTGCGTTCTGGAATCTTCAGCATCTCTTTTATAACATGAGTTGGTACAAGTATGTTGATGTTACAGTTAAGTCTGGCATTAGAATGATGTGTGATAATATCAGAAAAATAGCACTCAGGGTATCATCTGCTACTGTGATATGTAAACAGAGTATGAACGTATGTACGTACACTAACAAATTTGTCTTAATTACCAGCAAAGTATTAAGTTCTTTACCACGTAAAAACTTCTGGTATACTCTGGTCAGTGATAAAGCATTGTAATCACTTTCTTCCTTACTAAGAAATTTGTGAATTAATGAAATAATAATTGCTTAAGTAGAAGAAAAAGTGCATGCAGAGCAGACACTGCTCGCTTCTAAATGTATTCACCTGGTGTTTCTTAGCTTTATTAAGAAGTTGGCTGTTGTCACATTTCTCAAAGAAATAATCATACTATCTGTTTTGTACATAATACATGTAAAAAAAAATTGAATACTTAAACCAGGAAAAATACTCTGGGTTAATGAATTGATTTATTATAATTCTGAATTGTTGAAATGAAATATTGCCCCTGGCGCAAAGGTTAAGTGTTATTTTTAACCACTGAATGTCATTCAGATGACTTTCAAAAATATATTGATGCTGAAGAATGTACAATACCAGAAACATGCAAGTATAGATTGTAAGTAGAGGAAAATCACAGAGACATTTATAACAATCCCAGAGATTTCTGATAATTGAGGTCAAATAGAGACATAATAGGATGTGCCATCTGAAGAAAGTAAGGGTGCCTTCTGTCCTGCTGGGGACCTGGAGAGTTCCCTCTGCTCCTACTCTTCACTGCAGCTTTTGAGTTCGTCTATCAGAGCCAGGTTTAAAGGCTGTGGTGCCAATGAGTGGTTGGCCTATGGATGTGCAAATTGCAATCCATTGTCTCCAGCAGCCAGAGGTCTTGAGATGGTCTTTGTTCATTCTTCCTTCTTCCAGGCAGAGGTGGAAGACATCTCAGTCACTGCAGTTCAGAACCCTTTTTTTCTCTGACACCTGATTGGTGTCAGTCCCCCTGAATGCAGCAAGCCCTGAATTTCAGTCACTGAGAGCCTGAAGTGTATAATCCTGCTCTTGGACAGCTGACAACAATCACCTCATTGTGTCAGTGTGAGGTGTCCCTGGTCTCATCTAGAGATACCTAGACTGAAGAAAATAGTGAGCAATTTTTCTCAGTGGTGATTAGTTCCTGTTTTAGCCCTAAAATGCAAAGAAGAGGGGAAAGGGATGAGGATCTGATTTGATTTGTGTCTCATGTTTGCAAATATATCCCTAATTTTGCCTGGACATCCGACATTTGCTGCAATTCACATTTTAATGGTATTGAATTTGGCATAGAAAGGGGAAAAGCATGTGGGAGTTACATGGGAAAATTAGGGAAGATAAAGTTAGTGGCAAGTAAATTTAACAGCCAAAATAAACAAACACAAAAAATTACCAATTATTAACCAGACTATCCAACTCTGAATCTCTGATTTCTGTCTTTACCTCTTAATCAGTAACAAAAGGGAATAAGTCTGTTTGTTGCTTTTGGGGGTCACCTTTAAAGGTGATTTATAGTTTATGGTGCTACAGTAATCTCTGGAGAGGTGTGGGGCAAAGAGAGAGCCCTGAGCCTGTCAAGACTATTGAAAGCTTGATGATGGTGGCATCAAATTAAAGACAAGCACCTTGTATCTCAGGCAGTCCTAGGGGGAAAAAAAAAAAAAAAAAAAGGAGTGTTTTTTATCTAAAGTAGTAAAAATTATGGTAGTGGCTGTCATATAACTTTTTGATTATCCTATCACACTTGGAAATCCTGCATTGCAGGGCCTTAAACTTAAGAGTAAAACAAATTTATTGCAGTGTATCGGTTCTTTAGGGTATTTTACATTTTTTATTTTTGGCCACTTTTCCAAGCCAGATTTCAGATTTGGTATTAATCTCCCATCTCACTCTTGACGTGAAATTTAGTTTTGCAGGGGATTGGCAGAGATAAATTCAGTTCAAGGGAAGATAGTTTTCCTTCTGGGTTGCAAATCTAAAATGAGGAAATCAAGAACTCTTTATTATTTGTTAATTTCAGTGTCACTTTTGATGAGAGGATATTCTCTATTTAAAAAAAAAAAACGTATTTTGTGTAATAAATAGTCTCTGTGGTATTTTTATCATGGCAAAAATACTTTTGTTAATTTTTGGTGCTCTACTGAAAGTGAAAAAGCAGTTGCAGCTTAGGCCTGGAAGACCATGTCTCCCTTACTGCAGCCACATATTTGTGCAAGTTTTTTTATATCAGAACTATAAAAACTTTGTGTTCTTTACATGGCTAAATATTTGTGGTTGTATGAAACTGGTTCACTTATGTCCAAATCCATGGTCACTAAATGATTGCAATGTGTTAGTTACTGCATGAATGCAGAGGAAATAAACAATCCATTTAAACAGGCATCATGAAGGGCATTCAGACTCATGGTAATGCTTCGTGGTGTGCAGCTAACAGTAATGCATAGAGATGATTTTTTCTGTAGGGTTTTTGGAGTTTGGAGGATTTTCATTAAAACAAAAAGGATTGTATTTCTTTCCTACTTAGGCATTCAGACATCAAACAAGAAAAATAGATTCCTAATGCCCAAGGGGAACTAATACCTGGCCAAGAAGTAATTAGATTTCTGCTTAATTCATAGTTATATTAATTATTAAGTCACTTCTCAAGTTATGAAGTTTATGGGGTCTGGACAAAACTGAAGTTTAACTTGGTTTACACGTCAGAAGACAATGACCACTTCCTATGTTGGAAGAAGTGTTAGAGTTGAACAACTTTGGCAGTCAAAGACCAGAAATTCTATCTATTTGTCATTGTTATTCTAAATCTGCTGTTGTAGTTTCACTTACTTGAATGGGAATGATTTATTGAATAACCCATTTGGGATCAAAAGCAAGGTTCTGTTGTTCAGATGATCATAGAAAAGGAATACAGGAGAGGATAGAAACCTTGAAGACAGAATATTTCTGTTCCCAGCTGGTGGATAACTCTTTCAAACAGGGCCACAGCAAACACAAAAGGTTTTGTGTAGCTGGGTTAAGGAATACACAGTGGCTTTCACAACCTGCTCCCTTTTGCTGCCTTTATCTGTGATCAAAATGGAGAATCATTAGGGATTTGAAAGTGCATGACTAGAAGCAGGTTAGAAAATAAAAAATCCTTCTGCATTTCAGAAGCAATGCAAGGTTGTGGAAGGAAGGCAGGGTGCCCCAGGTGTAACCATCAATGCTAAGACAAACACTTTATTCTCTTCCCTTCCCTTCTGCTGTGTACATGTGCATAGCAATTACTCTGGCTGCAGGAACTCCTTTTGCAAGGATCTCCTCTCACAGCAGGTGCCATCCTAATGCCAAAGCAGAAACTGAACTCATTCCAAAGCACTAGTTTCTTCCATGGACTTATTGTTTGGTTTTGCATTACCTTGGGAGGTTTGGTGTACATCAGAGGCTGGCACCTCAGGTAGTTCAACAACCTCAGCTCGTTATGTTAAGAATTGAATAAGGGTTTATGAACCTGATGTGTAAATGGCAATGAGCTGGACTTTTGGTCACACTGCTTCTTGTCCTGCAAGATTGCAGTGTGTCATGTGAGCCTTGAAACTTGGTTTGTGTTCCCACCAAAAAAAAAGTGATTATGTTTCATGTGTCACTTGTTTCTCAGCTACAGGTAGCACTGCACACATCAGTCTCTTTCCAGTGTCTGCTTGCTTATTACTGCTGGTGTTGTTTCTCTGCTGGGTTTCTCCTTCTGGAACCATTTGATCACTGTCCCTGAGACAGTCTGGTCCAGTCTTTGTGTGTATGTTACCATGATGGAACAGAAGTGAATAGCTTTGGTATTTTTCCTCTTTGGGTACTTTTTCCTCCTGCTTCAGATAAGAGAACATATAGAGGCTGCCTTCCATTCTCTTGTCTGCAATGTTACACAAAATATGAAATACAAAGCAGATAATCTACATGGTTTAGTGTACCCTCTCTTCAACAGCAGTACTGTCTCCTGACTTCAGGAAAAAGAGAATGCCAAACAGGCAAGATAGGTGGAGAAGAAAATAAAAAGTCAATATCAAATAGCAATGATGGTGAGCCAAGGCAGAACAATTCATTCCAACAGATACAAAGAATTTAAGCTGGCAAATGATGGAGCCCTGGGGTTTGGCTGTACAGACCAATATTTCTTGTAAGATTATTGTACTTTTTTGTAGGAGTGTCCTTTCTGTTAAGGGTTTTCCTACCTCTAAAATGTTTGTTTCCTTAAAAAAAAAAAAGGCAGGTATAAGCTTCCCACAAAGCAGCAGTAGAGTCAGTCCTGAGTTATTTGGGATGGAACAAGAGAACCATGATTACTTAGAAAAAATACTTGCTGAGACCTTACAAGCCATGCTGCAACCCACAGTGGACTTGGAAGGGTATTGCAGAATAAACATCCAGAAATGGGTTTCTAATGGAAACCTTGACAGGCTTAAAAGCAAAGCAGTGCACAGGTGCCACTATAATTAAGAGCAGTGACCCTTCAAAGAAAGGGTTTGCCAGCAGGTAAATAAACTGCCATTGTGCAGCTCACTTGTTAAACAGGAAAGTTTGGGAAGTAATTGGAAAATTGGCATCAATGTATGCCACCTCAGCCATCAGTTCTAAGAGGCAGCTGCCTGCTGTGGGATGAACAGAGTGAATGTGCTATTAAAAACAAGGGCCTTGTTCTGAGAGCCATGCTACAGGTAATCTGAACCCTTCTATTGATAGCCTGTTCACAGTTGTCAGGTTCTTTAACATATTTTTTAGTCATGTCCCACCTGTCCCAGCCTGGGTGTGTGTAATACAGCAGGTCAGGTGGATAGAAATATTGCCATGAGGGAGCTGAGCTTCTGACAGTCTGCCTACATGTGCCAGCATGAATCTGTACACGTGCTCCCTCTCCTTTATATTCTTTTTCTTAGCTTTACATTTCAATTTGTCAGTGTATTTGTGCCCTGTTTTGACTCATTCATGGTCTACTGAAGCCAGTTAAAGCTGGGGGATTTGGGTGTGTTTTCTGGTGGTTGATTTGTTGTTTTATTTTTTTTATTACAGCATGAATATTGTTTCAGACACTTTCACAGAAGCCTGGTAAAATTGCTGAATGGCCTTGGCTGCTTGGACTGGCAGGGACATTGTCACAGCTGAATCCTTGCACCATCACAGGCTGAAACAGCAATGTTGTTTTCAGAGTGGTGAAAAAAACCAGTTTGGAATAGTATTGTTTATCATCACATATCTTGTTCTAGAGGTTTATTCTGCATGCAAACTCTCCTGTGGGCCAATATGTTCCTGGACTTTCTGCAGGGAAGGTAGCCAGGTTGTCTCAGACTTCATGTCATGTTACTGGGGATTTGGTAATTTTTTTATGGGGCAGAATTTTTCCAAACCATCCATCCATGTGTCTGTCTTGAAAGGGAATATTTTGCTTTTTTTTAATCAGGGATAATGATTTGGACCTGCCAGACACTGATTTTAAGGCAGATTTAAAATTCAAGTAAGCTTAAATAGCAACTCAGTTAAAGTGGTACAAAATCTTACATAATTGCTCTCAATTTTTTAACTTATTTTGTTCTGCTTCCACTTCAGATTCAAAACCTTAACTGTTTCTATGCTGGGAAATAGAGAAGTACAATTTTGCTATTGAAACAGTGGCATCGAGAAAAAATCAAAAATTTTTCCCCACTAATCTGATATTTACTATCTCTTCATCTTGAACTTTTGCTAGAAAAACACAATGCAAATCAGTTGGAACTCCAAACTAAGGACTGCAGGGTTTGAAGTAGCAGGATTTTTTTTATATTTTTTCCCTCTGGCTGTCTGTATTTCTCAGTGTGACACTGAGAAATACAGACAAGTGTTCTAGTGTTTGCAGGCTGGTGCTAGGTTTCTTTAGCAAAGCTGAAAATGTAAGTGCAGTCCTAATCAAAATTGATCTATACATTGAGCTATGTTTTTTGAAATGGCTGGTTAATACCGGGTGGGTGGGTGGGTGTTCATAGTGACTTGAGAGAAGCTTGAAGCTGCAAAGCTTATGGCAGCTCTCATTTTGACCACTAAGGAAGCAAAGCAAACCTTCTGAAGGTTTCACCTGCTTAATCCCTTTTTTAACACCTTGCTGATTGCTTGTTTATCCAACTGACTGCTTTGATAAAGCTTCTTATCTCAGATCAAGAGCACAGTATCTATCAACTTCAATTTATTCAATTCTAAGAATAAGAGTCTATCAGTTTCACTATCTGGATCTTTGCAATACTTTAATTTTGGAATAACAGGCCACACTTAGCAGACATTTTCTCCTTAAACATGACTTCCTGGAGCTGTGGGTCTGACTCTGAGCCTGCAGTGTGCCCAGGTAGCCAAGAAAGGCAGCAGCATCCTGGCTTTACACAGAGAATGTGGCCAGCAGTACTAGAGCAGAGATGACAAGGTCACACTTGAAATTACTGTGTGTTTTTAGGCCACTCACTACAAGAAAGATATTGAGGTACTGGAGTGTGTCCAAAAGAGGGAAATGAAGCTGGTGTAAGGGCTGGAGCACTCCTCTTAGGAGAAGCAGCTGAGGGAGTTTATCCTGGAAGAAAGGAGTCTCAGGGAAGACCCTAGTACTCTCTACACCAACCCAACAGGAGGCTGTGGCAAGACAGGTGTCGGTCTCTTCTCCAGAGCAAGGAGTGACAGGTTAAGAAATGGCCTCAGGCTGTCCCCTGGGAGAGCAGGCTGCCTGGGAAGTGGTGGAGTCACCATCCCTGGAGGTATATTAAAGACATGCTGATGTGACCCTTAAGGCTTTTGAGCTCAGCATTTTCTCAGGATTTTGATTGGTGGTCGAGGCTCTGGGGGGCTTTTGTCTCTTCCAGACACCTAAAATGTCTTTTCTACATCAACCCAGGAAAATGCTGTCACTCAAAATAAAGGAGAAGAAAGGTCCTACCAGCTTAGATTCAGACTTAATGTTGCAAGAACTCATTTAATGCAGAAAATGGATTGTCTTCCAGTTGTAAAACAAAATTACAGGGATGAGTAGGTGTTGAAGAGAAGATAAAATCAGGAGGGGGTTTTACTTTCTGATTAGAAACTTAGGGGTTAGCTGGAATAATGACAGCTTTATTAATGCATGTGGAAGCATGTTGTGATGGCAGTGTAGAAGGAACTTGCACTTACCTTGCTTTCCTGTCTGGCAAGATCTGTGAACCTCTAATTCTTCAGCTGAAACATTAAGGTTGTGGAGCTCTCTGGTTTAACTGCTTCTAACACTTTCAAATAAGCTTGTAGGAAGGCTACTGAAATAAATGTAGTTGCTTTCTTTCTCATTAGCTTTTTCCTTTGGTGATTTTGTTTGCCTCTTTCACATGAAATCTTCACAAGGTCTTACAGACTAGTCATTAATCCCTATTTTGGAAAGACATAGTGACCTTGCACACATAGGTGTGCATGGGTAAGGGATGAGTGTGATCATCCATCGTCACACCTAGCACTGGGCAAAGTAGAAAGAGCTAAATACAGAACTGGCCAAGAGGTCAACCAGTGATCATGTCATTACCTCCCAGAGCTGCTTTTCAAGCAGCAGGATGGTATGGACTAACGTATTCTCTGTGAAAAGAAATAGAGGTATAAACTTTTACCTCTTCCTGAGATTGAAGGGTCCATTGAACATTCACCCTTGAAAATCTGGCAGTTGTTTATTCAATATTTGGAGCCCACTGTTTCTGCCTGGAGCCTGGCTGAAGATGGGTTCTTCTTGCAAGACCTGCTCAGGAGCAGTGGAATCCACAGGTGTGCTCCCTTGCCTGCTGCTTGTCCTCTGGGATTACTGCTGCAGGGACTTGAAATCTGGAGACCTTTGAGTTCATTGTTAGTGTTTGAAGGTGAGCATTACTTATTCATCTAGTTCTTACTGCAAACACCAGGTATGTCCTACTAGATTGTAACAATAATTCCCTCTCTGATCTCCAGTGCTGGCAGTACATCTTTAATTAGGAAAAGCACACAAGTATCAGTTGTCCATTCCCCTCATACTTGTCCAGCATCTTGAATATCTGTATTCAGGAATTTCCTCATATCTGTCTCTGGGCATGTGTTACAAGTTCGGGAAAAAAAAAAAAAGTATTAATATGAGTGGTAGGAACAAACCTTTTGTCTGTTCAGGCTTCAATATGCCACCTCTGAAGTTCTCCTAATGCCACAGTGGTCTCTCTCTCTGAACCAAGTTAATGACAATCTTCTGACTACATATTCTGTAGAAATTTTTTCCTCTTTACAATACTTTAACCCTTTCATTCATTTCAAGGAACTAAGATTTGAATTTGTCACACAAGGTTAATCCATTCTCCACAGTGAAGTGGAAAAATTCAGAAATAATGTAATCTGTTCCACTGCCATCCATATAAAATATTGTTTACACTCCAGGCCTATTGCTTCAGGAAATTATTGGTAGGAACAGCTGCTCCTTCATGAGAAAAGTAGAAAAGTCCTTCCTCTCTGACCAGGGGCACTTTTCAGCCACCTTTACTTTATCACTATGACACAGAAGCATGCAAGATTGGATTTCAGACTTGGAATAATAATAAAAAAAAATTGTCTAGCAAGGAAACTCTCTAAAACTTCACTCAGGAATTTTTGTGAAGCTCTGAGCCATCTTCTTGTGCTCCAAAGGATTTGTTCAAAACAAAATGAAATTTGGAGCATAAGATATACAGCACAATCAGAATCCAACTTCAAATGTACCTCATTGCTACTGAGCTGAACACTATAATTACAATTATAACTCTGCAGCGCTTTATGCATAAATTATTTAAATTAAAACACATAGATTATTCAAATTTTATTTCCAAGAAACACTTCCAAAAGCCTGCTAACACACACATTGCAACTCACTGCTAACATGAAAAACTCTGAGGCTTGATTCTTTTTTTTTTAATTTGTTTGGAACTAGACTCTGTGCAGTGACTTGACTTATTTCAAGTTGAATGAGTCTTGGGTTAAATGCATTTGGTGCTGGTAGTGTTTTTTCAGATCCACCTTCAAGCTCAAGACTAAGCTGGTGCCATTCAGTCTTTCTTTGCCTTTCCTGATAGCAAACTAGTGTTCTGTGAGGGGTTTAATGCAAAGCAAAAGGCTCTGCAGCAAAAGGAGGAACTCACATTTTTTTACCTAGTAGGATCAGCTCTGGTGCGTGTGGTTATTTGACATGATATTGACAATTATTCACTTGGGACAATCCTAACAAAATTGTCTTTTCTCATGAAAATATTACTGAGAGACGGTTCTGCTGGGGTAAACCTGACTCATGGAGGATAGTCCTTGTTTTGAGCATTTCTCATGGGTGGCTAGGAAAAGGAACTTCATCAGTTCATTCCCCTTACAACAATATTTGCCAAGTCCTACAGACAAGCAGGTCAGAATACCTCTAGCAAACCATAACATCTTTGTCTTTTCAGCAGTACTAAGAAAAAATTTGGTTTTGGGAGCAAATTCAGTAAAGGTTTTAACCTTTCCCTCTGCCAGTTCCTTTTCCCACTGAAATCCCCTAAACAATATTGAATATTATGAATATTCTTAGGCGTGTCACTGGCTGCAGACAGTATTAAAATCAATCACTGAGTTGTAGTATACAAGCAACAGGCTTGCAATTTACAAAAGACTGTTTTAATCCCCTTATTTTTGGACATCATAATTTTGTATTCCTCAATCTCACTGAAGATTTTCATTTAGTAGAGTTCTGTTTCCTGAAAAATCAGTGGAAAGTGACGTTAAGCCAACACAAAATGTCTGAAAATCTCCTGCCTGAAGTTTTTTGTTCATATTAGAGTGACAATTTACTGCTGCTGGAACTGTAATGAAGAAAGAGTGTGCTTTTTAGTGTCATCTTGTCTGAACAAATAAGTAACAGGATTTTGCAGATGGTTATTTGGAGGAGAAATTAGTATTGCTATGACACCTAGATACCTAATGAGAAAGAAAAATAGACCTGTTCCAGATTGCTGGAATTGTGGAGAAAGATAACTGAATATCTAAAATTCCCCCTGGGCTTTGTGTTTCTTAAATTAAAAATGACAGGAAATGCTTTCAGTTTTGTATGCTTCATCACAAACTGAGTATTAAGTTAGTTCTGCATAGTAACTCACTGAAAATGACACATGATTTGAGGGTCTATATAAAGTTAGAGAAATACTCCTGATTTTTTTGTGTGGGTTAATCAGACCTTTAGTCTTTGCATGATCAAGTAAGCGGGGCTGTAAGGGGCAATCTTTCTCAAAGCAAAGGGCCAGAGAGTTGTTAACCTCATGAAACAACTGCTGAACATCAACAGCAAGATATTGCTTTATTCCTGCAATGATGGAAGTGATGATTCTTCTTCCAGATGTTATTTCCTGTTGCTAAGGCTTTAATACCTCTTTTAGATACGGTATTTGTAGCACCATGTGATTTAGATCTTCACTTGTACTTTCATCTTTTCAATTCTGGAAAGCACCACAACAGTAGCATGGGGGTTTTGTGGTTTGGGGTGGATTGGGTTTTTTTCACCCCACCCAGATCTGTGTGTTTGGCACTCATAGGAAAGAAAGGTGTAACCTCAATACCCATTGTAGCTCTGGTTTTGGGGTGAGTCAAGAGAGAGTCTCTGAAATGCAAAGACAGTTTGCATATCAGATCAGTGGATGTTTGTAAATCTAATTCAGTGGATAAACAGGAATGTTCAGTTATTTCTTGAGTTCCAGGAAGAAGAAGAATAAGCATTTTTTCTCTCCATCCCCTTAGTTTCCTTAAAAGTATGTTTCTCTATTTCCTTCTTTAACACTTTTTTACAGTGAAATACTTAAATCAGAAATAAGCTTTAATGTTGCATGCAAATTCTAAACTCAGCTTCAGTTATATAATGAAATCATGTCCAGGCACAGTGTGACATGCTAAAGATGGTGTTACTTCAAACCCCTGTTGTTTATAGCCCACAATTCTGTGATAAATTTTTCAAAAATCCTTTAAATATTCCCTATGTTATCACTGAACATACTTCATTGATGTCTTTAATTATTCTGACAGAAATGTGGTAGATTATAAATGTAATAAATTATCAAACTGGCTACAATTAATTGTGTGTTTCAAAGGCCTAATTCTGAACTCTTTACACAGAACTGAAGATAAGAATATCCTGTCCAGTGGCATAGCTCTCACCATGCACTGCTAGCAGGACATCAGCCTCCCCTTGCAGAGCTGAGAAAAGGCTGCTTTAATTGCATGCTGCTTTTTTCTATTCATAGCAGCACAGAGTGTTTGTCTGGTACTGTAAGTGGACAGTTGTTAAAAATAATCTTGTGGTGAAACTTGCACTTAAATAGAATCTTCAGGTAGCAGAGGTTGCTCATGACCCTAACATAAAGTAAATCTTCTTGCACAACAATAATAGCATTTACTTAATAAGAAAAACTAGTCCAGTTTTCAAAACAATTTAAAGTTAATCAAATCCAGATTAAATCTTATTGATTTCTCTTCTCAATAAATGTGCATTTATTCATGCTCATTTGTAGCATGAATTGTTTGTAAGTGCAGATATTTATAAATACTTCTTTCAGAAAAGATGCCTGAACAGCAGCTTCTGTTCACCATTATTGTTGATTACTCTTACCTGCCTGATCAAGACCCACACATGCATCATGAAAAGCTTTTGGAAGAGGGAAAAAAAACTTCTCTGTCAGAGAGTCAATCAGCCAAAATGCAAAATACAAGTGAGAGCTTACAGATATCCCGAGAGCCTTTTCTACACTGATAGTGGTTGTGAAAAGCATCTTTCAAGGAACTCTGAACTGCTTTGTATGGACGAATTGTTTTCTCTATCATTGCTCCTATTTTGCAGAAGCAGCCAGGCTCTTAACTATCTGTTCTGAATGTGCTTTTTTATGCTAAAAGCATTTCTCACATTTACTTTACTACCCATGTTCTGCTTTCCCATTTTAATATTATGATTGGTAGTGAAGGATGGAACCCTTCCTTAAAGCAATTGACTTTTGCAAGATTTTAGGTTTTATGATGATGAAGTAAATATTTAAAAGATAAAAAACAGTTTATTGGAATGTATTGGGGGAAAAACAGTTTATTGGAGTGAATTGCTTGTGTATAATAATTCTTTCTTGAAGAACAAGGATATTATGGGTCAAATACTGCTGGAGAGCCCAAAGGCCTCTGCAAAGGACAAAGATGCCTATTTCCAATAAATAAGCCTTTTTTTTTTTTTTTTTTACTAGATCATTCTCTTGTATTAGAAAGACAATATAAAGAAAAAAAAATCCTAATAGGTTACATGTAGAAGTATATATTTTAGAGAGAGTTTTAACTTGTTATGGCCATGTACTGTTAATTTTACTTCCAGCCACATTAGTAATCCATAATTTGCTCCAATTTATGAATGCATGCTGCCTCTTTTATTTTCAGTCATCCAGCTTCAGGGAAGCTGTTGTTAAAGGAAGCCTCAGTTTCACTGTGTGACTTGGACTGTGGGCTCTGAATGATAGGTTTTATTACTGGCTTATGCTAATGCCCTGGAGATTGAAATCTTTAAGGCTGTAACTGCATCTGCAGCCCTGGGAGCTATCAGGGAGTAGATATTCATCTGATAAATCATCTGACAAAACCATGGAGCCAGGTGGCTTCTGTGGACACCAGTTTGCTGGAATTTACCCGAAAATAATTGAAGAAGGAATAAAGTTATTACAAAGGAATGACAGTAGGAAGTGCATGAGTCAGAAGAGGCAGGTAGAGGAGGACTGTTAAGATCTTAAATATGTCCCAGAATGGCAAGAAAAAGCATGATGCAATCTCCACCACCCCCTTGTGTTTGCTGTCTGAAGTAAAATAATTATAGGTCTTGAGGTCTTGGGTAAAGTTGGTGTTAATCTGCTTTCCAGTATTGCTAAGTCACTGTAAACATAGAACTCATGAAGCTGCATCTCTAAAGGAATACATTATGAATTTATTGAAGTGTTTTAGAAACCTGGTTTTTCTGAAGCACTGAAGCTGTTAGGCTGAACTTTTTCACTCAGTGCAGGAGAAAAGCAAAAGGATTGAGAAATGGTGACTGCAGCCTACAAAGACAGTAAAGCTGAAATCTTACTATATTATATACTGCAGTAGAATTTCAGTTTAATGTTTCCATTTCTCCTTTTAAAAAAAAAATTATAGACACTTGAGCCTGAATCTGTTGCCTTGTATTTGTGCAGTCCTCAGTACTGAAAACTGGAGTGCTTATGCATTAGACTGCACTGTCCCTAACAGGATATGATGCATGTCAAAGGCAAGTGTGACTCAGTACATAATGCTCATGTTAAATAATTAATGGCATGGAATTGCAGACCATCTCAAGTTGGAAGGGACCCATAATGATCATATAATTCAACACTTCCTCACAGAGCTAAGCAATGTTGTTGGATGGAATTCTATAATTCTTCCTGATCATGTCTAAGAGGTTTCACTGTCCTTTAAGACTTTTTTCTGCTCTCTTTCCCCCAAAGATTTTCTGTTAAGTGTGTCCCAAACAATGATAAAAATCAAAGGCTTTTCTTCCTTCAAACTCTCTCTCCAGGGCTGTGATGAAGCTGCTCCTATTTAGTATCAGAGATCTGGATGAAGGAGTCAAGTGCACCCCCTGTCAGTTTGCAGGTGACATCAAGCTGGGCAGCAGTGCTGATCTGTTGGAGGGCAGAAGGGATCTGGAGGGTCTGGATCAATGGCTGAGGGCAGTGGTGTGAGGTTCAGGGAACAGGGGCAGGTCCTGCCCTTGCGTTACCGTGACCCAGCACTGCAGGCTTGGTCAGGGTGCAAAGAGTATTGAAAGTAACCTGTGGTGTGAAAATGTAACAAATATATTCTGTTTATACTCATTTATGTCATGGTGAGAAAGACTCCTGAAACTGTCTTAAAGTATAACTTTTTTCAGAACTTTTTTCACAATTTAAATCTAGCATGGCTTATAAATTAATAAATGGATTAACTGTGATTGATTAAGGAGATAAATAGCGTTTAGATTTGCTATTTAATTCAGAGATTGTCATCACCTGTCCCAGCTTCAGTGTTCATCAGTAAGTCTCAAAAGGCTCCATAAGCTTACCTGGTCTGTAATGTACATTCACCTTTCAGAAATCTTCCATCCTATTTAATATTCAAATAAATCTTCTTCTAGTTCACAACTAATTATTAAAAGTGTAGACAGTGATATATTGTCATCCAGAGTGTTATAAACACGTTTCAGTTTTTTGTTATGATGTTTCAAGTTTGCTTATTGCCATCTTCACAGCAGAGACACCAGCAGCCTTCTTACCTGCACAGGGTCCTATTCACTAGAGTCAGACTGTGCAGGTTGTAAGAGTTTGCCTGATCATTCCACCAACTAAAGCAAACAAGCTGTAATATTGAGAATTTGTGGGAAAATGAGTGTGTTTTGATTCTTTTATCATGAACAACTTTTTCTATTGCCATCAAGTATGTAAGTTTAGCTGAGACAAGGGCTCTGTTAATTCAGACATGTGAAGTGTCCTGATTTGACTAATTGAAGTCAGATTGCTTTGGAAAGGTACCAGGTAGAGCTGCAGTTATTTCAGGTTCTAGTTCTTCCCTTTCAGCATCACATGTCACTGGATCAATCCTGCAAAAACAGCTGTAGCCTATGGAACTGAAAAGGTCCCTCAAAGCTGAGAGGATCTCCTCCACCTGTGGATGGAACAATCTTGAAAAAGACTAGAAGAAAATTTGTGCCTTGGATACAAAATAGTCAAGAATTTCATTAAATCCCTTTGGTAGTAATTTATTTAGATCCAAGATAAGCTGTTACATGGAAGGATGGGAGAAGGCTGCAAGGCACCTGGGCTTTCACTGACAAGGGCCTATTTCAAGTCTCAGTGAAGTATTCCAACTGGACTTCAGACTCTTGTTTATACTTGCATTTTTAAAAGCATCCATAGAAGTTTAATGTCCAATACACTGGAGAATGAGTAGTGTCAGTCAGTCCTATTTCCTGGCTCCCATTCATGTAACATTAGCATAGTTTTCTTTGTGCTTCTAATATTCTGACTAACCTATAATATTCTATTGTTTATTTTTGTCAACACCACCTGCATTAAATTAAATTTGTAAATTAAAAATAGCACACTTGTTACAGCATCAACTTTCTTATCCTCAGTAGCAACTGGTAACTGTGTTATGTTCAGGCAAAGGAAGAAAATTGAAAAAGGATTTGTAAGCATTTTTCAAATTACTTCAGGTAAATAATAAGCAACTTTCCTCTACTCCTGTTATACAGTGATAGCTCTCTTTAATTTTCCAGTGGTAAATTAATTTACAGTTGCTTCAGACCTCAGTAATTTGTTCATGGTAAATGCACATCTGGGAGAGTTCTGGGGATCTGGAATGAAGAAATACAAATTGCATTTCTTAGCTTTAGTCTGTCGTTATGGCTGCACATAGATGGAAATACAAAGAAACATGAAACATAGTTTTGGTCATGATTTTCAGAGACCTCTGGGAGTAGAATACCTATTTCCTATTAAATTTCATTTAAGTTATTGGGAATGCACCCCTTTTAGGAGGATCTTAGTCATCCTTAGTAATCCCTGTGGTAATAGTCTCCATAAATTACACCAATGAATGTTTGGGGCATTTTTTATGGGGAAAAAATGTGCTACAAAGTTTACATTTGTACCATAAGACAGATGAAATCATAGTGGTCCCCATTGGCTTTACTACTGGATTTGGAATAGATCTTTTCAAATGAGATTGAGGTTTTTTACATGGAAGTAGAATATGATGTGATAGAGAAATATCATCAACACATTGCTGATTTTTGTCTGGCTAAAATAAGGTACCCTACAAGATCAGGGCTATAGCCTTCCTTGGATCATAAGCATTGTGTTGCTTTGGTGCCTTTCTTCTCTCTTGCTAGATTTGTAACTCAAGTGTTTGGAGTAACTGCCTAAATTGTTATGAATGCAGTTTTGAATATGATGGTAATATTACTGAGAAAGAAATGTACCTGACCAATTTAAATGTTACAACCTCTCATATCACTTCTGTGGTAGGAAAGGGGGTGTTGTGCCTGGAGGGGTTTCTTGTTTGCCCTTCCAGTATGCTTGCTTGATATTGTGGCTTCCTATATTCCTATTTTCTAACAGAATCCTATTTCATATTAATAAAGAACAAAGAATTCCTTCAAAGTCTTCTGAAGAGTGTATTTCACTCTGAGATGATTCTGGAAAGCTTGGTAGCATGTGTTTCCTTAAAGGCAAAAATGCAAATATAGCCATCAAGATGTTACTCTTATTTTCTGTGCCTTCCACATTAACTTTCCTAGAGCCAACAATTATTCCTGTTCCATCAGTACTGCAAACTAGAGATAAGAATTCTTCCCTCTAGTGCACAGTGGAGAGTATTTAATAGGGATTTTTTTCAGGTTTCTGTTGCCTGACAGATCCAACATGCTTCTGCTAGTAGAATTGGGTACAGCATGATCTTTTAAACCTTCCCAGTGAGCAGAATTCCTTGGGCAAACTGGAATCACCATCCTGATTTCCAACGTATTCTTTTTCCCAGTGACACCTCAATGATACTATAGCTTCCTGCTATCCTCAAAACATGCTGATTTTCAGAATGAAACACTAAAATGTCTTTTTCCATATAATTTCAAGCACTCCTAGGACTGAGTGTGCCCTATGAAGGACTCCCTTCAGGATACACGTGTGCTTGCAGTCACATGCTTTGTCAGTAAAAACATATGGACTCTAACTTGTACTTACTTTGTTTTGGAAATTTCTTCATGTTCTTACTATCCATTAATTATTTCAGTTGCAGGTAAGTCTGGAAACTGCCTGCAACTGAAGGTGCTTTAGTTAAAACCAATTTCTTGAGAGGTTGTATAGTTGCTTGAGAGGGAGGGCTACCTCCTTGTCTAATTTTGATTATCTCCATTTAAAATTACTTTGTTACTGGATTTTTTACTTATTAAGTTTGGCAAGTTTGTTGGCTAGATTATTGTTTCACTGTGTAATACTATTGTGCTTTTCCACTAACCAGGCATATAAGTCTGCATCTTGCCTGTGCCTGACATTTATTCCTCAAATGATGAAGGAAAAAAGCTATTTACAGATCTCTCCCTGCAAGGCAGTGAGGAAGAGTCTTCCAGCAGGAGAGAATTACTTCAGACGTATTTGGTGGGGTGTAGGCCTTTAAATCTGAGACCATAAGAAAGTGGTACAAATAATTCTTGTAGAGAAAAAGTAAATTCCTTCCTACTCCCTCCTGTGGAAGACATGTTTTAAAGATTTGCATGTGACCTCATGGAAAAAATTTATTGTTCCATTTCTTATTAATCAGGATTTTGCATGAATCTCATGTGGTTCCAGGGACTAATTGTGAGGTGGTTACCCTTAGCAACCTGTCTTTTACCTTGGATCACCAAATAATGACCCCAGTGCATGTAGCAGATGTTCTCCATAACAACTGCAGGGGAGCAGAGAATGCTACAGTAATATGCATTTATCTAAATTGGAAACTGACTTAAGGAGAGGACCTCTAGATTTTGCTTTACAACCTGGTGTTTCTGTGCTCTGCAGCTCAGAAAGTGTATTTCAAAGTAGAGTAGAGAAAAGAATCACAAGAAATCAGTTAGAAAAGAAGACAGGAAAAAGCACTATAAATCTCAGTGCTTTGTGGCTAAGATATCAGCAGGAGGAGTGCTTGTGTGGAAAATATTTGGGTTTTTAATAACTAAACATAAGTGTTTATTTGTGATTCAGAAAAAACTAGGTTTGGGGTTTTTTTTCCCCAGAAGAAAATTGTTCTGTTTCAGATTGACTTGCCAGTGGAAGGAAGGGAAAGCAAACACTCTTGGATTCTGAGTAAGGGATTTTGAAATCTCTCCATGCTTAATAATGAATCTGCCCTTTTTCACTGGCAGTCATAGAGAGCCCCACAAAATAGGTGTGGGAGTAGAGTAACGTCCCTCTGGATATCACGTACCCTGGAAGCCCTCACAAGATATTAATGAGGAAGGAGCTGGAGGATGCACATGATCTTCATGGTTATTCCCAAGCAGAATGACTAATGGCTCGTTCTTTGCCTTCTCTGACTCTTTGCTGCTTCAAACAGGCATGTGAAACATCACTTGAGACACTCACTCCTTTGCAGGATGCAGGCTAAAAGGAGAGTCCTTTATAGCACAGCCCATTGGAGCCACTCTTGTATGGAAGGAGCCTGAAGGCAAAGTTAGTTCTTCCTACCCACTCTTGTGCAGGAAAACTGGTCTCTAGGGCAATCCTGAGACAGGTTTGGGGGCCATTTTTGCCTTCAGTTGGAAAAAATCCTTAGCAATTGAAATGGACAGCAGCAAAACAAAGCACAGGCCCAGAGTTTTGGAGGTCTTGGATCTGTTTATCATCTAGATTTCTAGCCAGGGTTATTTAATTCACCATTTCTGGTTTCAAAGCCTCCTGCCACAAAGAGGCTTCTGCACCATTGATGGGTTACCAGCCCTAAAGAGCCTCATGTGGCAAGGGCTTGTCCCCTAATCTAATTAATGACAGTCACTTGAACTCAGCAGTGGTTTTGAAATCCTCCCGCTGTGTTCACATGCACGTCTGCCTTTCAAGTTGGTCAGATTTGAGAAATGTCATTCCATAGCACAAGATAAACATCTAAAATAATAAGATGGGGGGAGAAAGCTTAGATTTTTTTCAGCCTACATATTGGATAAACAGTTTTCCTCTAAATTCAAGCATTTAATTAAAGACAAAATTAACTTTTATGCCTAGTCTAGCTCTGCTAAACCTGCGTTTCTGTACTGGTTTTATGTTGGGGGCTCAGAGTTAGAATGTTTGTACTTTACAGGTCAACCCCTTGAAAAAATTCTCCCCTGCAATTCTCAGTGTGTACCTGCTCCTGCTGCCTTTACTGTGGGGAATAAAGTTTACTTCTGTGAGAACTGAGTGCTCAGCATCTCTGTGGAGAAGGCCTGTAATCTACTTTTAGCAAATTAAAATCTAATACAGTTTCTCTGTATTTCATTTATGCCTCAGGACAAATTAATGTTAAAAAAAGCCTTTGAAATGAAAATGGTGAGTCCTCAAATTAACCTAGTTGTAGTGTTTTATTTCAAGTTTTGTTTGGGAATTGAAGGTGGCTGTTAAATTGCTGGTAGGTAAAACATCACTGACAATTTGCTTGCATTTTTCTGCAAATAGATTTTCACTTAGAAGAGTGCGGTGGGATTTGGAAAAAGAAATTATGAAAATAACTAGCTGGTCTTTTCCTTCAAGTTTTGTTTTGCTCTTCAAATCTTTAACTTGTGTTAACAAAGTTATTACAGTCCTAGAAATTGATATTGAGAATAGTCCTTAATTACTTTAAATAAAGCCATGGAGACAGGTCAGGCCATGCTAACCTCCCTGTGCAGAGTTTGCTTTTCAGAGGTGTCAGTGTTCTCCGTGCTGCAAGATAGCTGCAGCTTGAAATGGAATTCATTTTCATGTGCAAAGCACAAGCAGCAAGGTCCAACAGGAGGGACAGCAAGTGTTTGTAGCTTGACCAGTCTCTGAGGGTGAGGACATCCTCCAGGGCACTTTGCAAAAGTTTTCTCAGCCTGGAAGGATCTTGATGGTGGGCAAAAAGTCCAGCAGATTGTGTTGGAAATCATTTCTCTCTGCAGAATGGCCTCTCACAGTGAAGCCCTCTTGCCCTCATTAGCTGACAGGCTGTACAGGACACCAGAGCCCAGCAGGGGCATCTCCAGCCTCTCAACCACAAGGACATCTCCAGATATGTGCACAGGGGAGATCTCAGCAGGTGTGACCACCTGTATTTCTCCTGATAAGAAATTGCTAGCAGTAATAAAAAATAAAGGTCTTCCTTCTAGATTCATTGTCACACTTTCAGGGCTTAGAGAGAAATGTTCCTTTCAGCAGCAGCCAGTATTTATTCTTTGGGCCATTGCAATTGGGAAATGAGGGCGTGTGCCAGTTGTATTTTATTTTCCAACTGGGCTACCACACGTTGGCCAAACTTCTGTAAGCTAAGCAAGGCATTGCTGGATGTGATGTCTGACAGCAGAAGTGCTGAATGCAGGGAGGCTGTACTTAAATACTTTATAATCAACTTTTCAAGTAGCTAAACAAAGCAGAATTCTAATGCAGAAAAAGCTGTCAAGAAAATGTTCCATTTTTTTGTCATAGCTTATTATAGTTTATATCCTTGAAAATTTCTCAGCTATGAAGCAGAAAAGTACCTCTGCCACAGCTCATTCTCATCTAAATATGTATATATAATGTAAACATATTGTAGTTTATTTAAAATACACGTGGTTCTACTTTCCACACAAAGATTTCCCGCAGGTTTTGGACTCAAGATTAACTTTTCTTTTTTTAATACAGCATTTAATCTAACTTTTCTACAGCTTCTGAGCTCACTGTCATTTCTTTTCACCAATTAAATCTGACTGCTTCAGTGTGTAAGGCACAAATGTGAAAACCTACTAACAGCACAGTAGCAATTTCATTCATGGCATATAAGCCCAGAGGGTGAGTGTCAGGAAGCCAGCAATCTGTTAAATGCTTTATCCATGTTATGCACAATATATTTCTTATTAGTCGTGTTTTTCATGTTCTGATTTAAGAGAGTCCATTATTTTGTGAAGTCTAATTTGACTTGTTACATAGAAATGGGCTGGCTGAGTAGATCCTTTTCTATCTTGTCTTGGATTGTTACAAGGGTTGTTAGTTCATTTGCTTCAGGACAAACAGATCACCTCAGAGATCAGAAAGCAATTGCTTTCCATGGTGAAGCAATACTCAGAGTTATAGCTGGTGTAATAAAAGGGATTCATTTTCCAGTGCTTTGTGCAGGGTTTAGCCATGGGTAGGTTTGTGCACTCTGCATCAATCTCACTTGTGGCAGATGAGAAAGGAGTGACTTGTAAGTAAAAGCTTTCCTCCAAAGCCTGTGCTATTAACCACCACCAGGACTGTTGAGCAAATCCAGTGCAACATTCCTGCTTCTGCAAACAACAGCTGCAATTAAAGGAGTCCTCTAGCCTTGCACATTACACAGAGTTCTACCTGCCCAAGGTGCTGCAGAGTGGTGCCGTTGTATTTCACTCCGGTGTGAGTCACTTCCACAGGGTGGTGGGGGGTACTGCAAATGCAGGTGCTGTATTTTTTTATAAGGACTACACCAGAGAAGCAGACTGCAAGGCATGGGTATCTATTGGATCTGCTGGCTGGATCACCTCTGACATACAGAATTTGGATGAGTGAAAAATGGGTAGCAAGTGTTACCAGGTCCCCATGCATAAAACATCTTGGCCCTTTCTCTGCACCAATGAGTGACAAAATCATGTGTATAGAGCCAAAAAAGCATGTTTACTGTTTTTTCTTTTCATATATTACAGCTCCACTATTTAAGTTGGTTGCACCTTTAGCCATTTTTCATGGGGGAGGGAGGTTATTTGTAATTTTATCCTAACACTTGTTTTCTGCAATGCTCGAAGGTTTTACATGCAAGTATGCATTAAAGAAAGATGTATTTCAAGTTTTACATACTTGGGTCTGATGGAAGATTTTTACTAGTTTGGTCTTAGATAGAGATGGGTCTGAACAGTGAAAGTTTGTCACGTACTTAATGAACTATAAAGTGTTTTGATCTGGCAGATTATTTTAGCAGGTTCATATTGCACATGCAGGGATAAAAAGTTAGCCATAACCACCCAGGCACAGTTCTCAAATATATTGAAACACCTGTGTGCAGTTACCTTATCAAACAGGTTCCTGGCTTTAGTGGCACAATAAGCTGTGATGATGCCAAATAAATGCCAAAACAGACAAAAAAGCAGCTGGGATTCAAGGACTCAGTCTTTCTTATATCCATGGTACCGAAGCACCTCAGCCACATTTACATGGTGTTTTCTCTTCCATACTGATTGTCCGCGCAGGAATTTTGTCATAATGGCATGCTCCAATTGGACATGGTAGCATTCTGCAGAAAAATAGAGGTTTGAACCAGACTCAGGGTACCCATATCAGGAAAACAGTGGGCAGGATAAACCAAAGGAGTCTAAGCAAGTCTAAGGGAAATATTCTGGGAGGACTAGCTAGAGACTGTAATGTAATGGTTTTTTCTTAGAGATCCCACTTTGTGATGTTCTAGACAGAGCTGGAAGATCAAATCTCTTGACTGGACTGTGAAAAAATAAAATCCTCATTTGCAGAGCAGATGATAGTCCCCCAGAGAAGAAATTGGCTATGACAGTTCATAAGGCTTTTTCACTTAGAAATTACTTGGTATACAACAGTGAAGTGTAGCTCTGTCTTCCTGCTGCCTCTGCTAAGCTGGAGATACTTTTTTTTTATAGCTTTGCTATTATTGGGATAGGGGCAGGATTTTTCTCTGTATGGTAATTAGCACAGGAAAATTTTGGGATGTTCATAAATAAACTTAGAGGATTTTTGAAGAGTTCTAAATAGTGACCACCTACTGGCTGTTGTGAAGGGGGCTCATGAAACAGGACATCAAGCTCAATGTGCTGCAGTCACAGCCTAGGCCACACAGTTTTGCCTCAGCTTGGAAAGTTCCCTGCACACAATCTAATCCACTTTGCTTTGAGGCATAAGCTGTTGTTTAGATCTCATTAATTAGCAACCAAGCAGAAAGGAAAAAAAGTGACCTTTCTGTGGCTTAATTCTCCAGCTTCGGTTCAGCAAGAGCCAGTGAAGTGCCATGCAATTCAAAAGAGTGCACCAAGAAGTAAAGGTCTCATTTTATGGTCGGAGAGATCAATTTCACAGAAAGGGATTCTGCAATTTTAGGAGCAGTTAATGTGCGTTCTATAGCACAGGTATTTAATTGAGCTATTCCCTATGTTTTACCAGTATGTTAAGAGAAGAATACATTTAATAATGTTTTCTTTTGCATTATGTTTCTGTATGGTAGTGGTGTCTTAAGTTTTAGCTTTCATATTTTTCAGATTCTGTACTGCATTATTATATAACTCTGAACTTCATAGAAGGTGTTAGCAAGTTTAATCAGACAAAACAATCCTTTTCCAGCCTGAGAACCAAGGACACAGTTGCAGCTTCAGGCCCAAAAAGTGTAAATAACAGTGAATTAAGGAGAGCAGTCTGGGAGGATGGGACTTCATATCTGAAGCTGTAATTGGACAATTAACCCCAATATGGAAATGAACCAAAACCTATAAAAGTGTGAAAATTCACAACCAGTAGTTCATCTTTGGTGTAGCCCCAGCCAGGCTCTTGTACTGCCTAAGTTACATTCTATGAAGGCCTTTTAAATAAGTACCTACTTTATTCCTTTGACACTGCCTGGCCTCTGTTCCAGGTAGCCTCTCAAGGCATCAGTAAGTCATCAAAACTGAAATTACATCTCGGCCTAGTTGGACTTCCACAGCTCCTCAAGGCAACTATTCCTTGGATGGTCTGCATTGGGGCTTTTTCTTGTTGGACAGTAGTTTCAATGAAGTATTTCTCACTGGTGGTTTGGTGGTAAGGCAGGTTCAAAGTGGAGAACAGCTGTGGTGTCCTTATGTTTACTGCCCAATACTGAGCTCAGCTGGTACTGCTCTATACCTATAATATACAAATATTTAATACTTCTTCCATATTATACACCTTAATGAGAACATGAAAATGCTTTCATTTCAGGGTTTTGTCTTCATATTAATGCTCTCTCTGCTCCCACTCACAAGGAAAGCAAATGAAATGGATTGTTAACATTGAGTTGACAGAGAGAATCTGTTTAGCTCAGTTTCCTTTTATGAACAAGAGTATGCCAGAAGAGGTAAACATCCAAGGACACGTTGATGGGATTGGCCATGCAGCATCAATGTCAAGTGTGTCCTTCATTTCCTCTTTTCATGTTAATGGAGTGTTAGGCAATGAGTATGCAGGAGGGAACCCTGAAGCCTCAGCTGCTTACATTGGTAGTCAGAGATACAGGCAAAGGAAGAAGCAGAAACAGCAGAATTGCACCTGTCAGCAATGAGAAAACAATTATTGGAGATAGCTCCTTTTTATTCTGACCAGCCTAATGGGACAGCAGTTCTGGTATCAGAAGGTGTAGTTATTTTTGTGAGCACTTTTCATCCTAAATATTCTGTGGTCCACCAGGAGGAGCTACCACGAAAATCATGCATATGTTTTTAATCTTGTGCTAGCAAAATTTCATTGCTCCAAATGTTCACAGAAGTAAATTCAAAGGGGTGAAAGCATGGTTGGAGTAAAAGCACTGAAAAGTTCAAACATATTTATTGGGAATATTAGGTGATTCATCTGTCTCTGCTGGCAGTACCTCAGTCTCATAATATTTATGGAGACCCACAATTTAAGAAACAATTCCCTCCAGCACCACCATTTTCATTTGCAGTTTTGTAATTATAAAATCTGATCCAGCAAAGCAGAGAGGATTTGCAAATGCTGTCAGCCCTAACCCAGCTCAGCCTCTATCTGCACATGTGGGTCTCTGTGCAGCTCTGGGGTTCTACTGCCACCAGCTATGTAGAACTGAACCTCCAATAATGCAGCTTTGTAGGTCCATAAAGGATCTCCAGAGACAGACTTTCACTTCAGTACCATAATAAATACTTTTAAAACAGTTTTTTATGTCTGTATCTACCAATATCATGTAACAGAAAATGCAGCAGACTGTTGTCTTCTCAGAATACCAATTAATGCTGGGGTTTTTAAAAATTAAACTCTTTATAAACTTCATTTTTGCTCCAGAGTTTTTTTTTGTCCAGAATAATTTTCAGATAGAGGCTGGTCAAAGCAGTGGCAAACTGGAGTCAGAGGTCAGCAGCATGTATGAATGCTTTAAGTCAAAAGAGAGAGAGGCGGGGGAATGGATGTTTTTTGTAATGAATGCATATGCATGCACCCACGTTGGCATGGGTCAGGGTTTAATCAAGTGTGTTACTTTACTGAAATAATTTATACTTATCTGGACACAGACAGTTTGGGAGATCAGTCACAACTGTAACCAAAATGTTGGTGGCATTTGCAGCTCATCTTGTGATATTAAGGCATCTCTGAATGTGCCCACATCTCGGGTGCTCACATGCTCAGCATTAAGCTGTTGCCAGTTCTGTTGCCAGAGAAGGGAGTATGACTTTCTCCAAAGCAACAGAGGTGTTTTCAAGGAGCTCATTTAGTAAATTCTGTTATTTCCCTTCTGCTGCAGGAACTGAAGGTGTCAGCAGGTGCCACCTCCTTTCTCCCTCTAGCTCATGATAGTCTCGTAGTATTTGTGCTTTGTATTAAAATTTTGATTAATAGAGACTGATGTGAAGTAACTTGTAATTTATATACCATGAGGGGTTTTAGTTTTCTGAACTACTTTTCATTCATTTACTGCCTGAATTTTATGTCCTCTTTATCTGTTTAAAGTTACTGTTGCAATTAGGAGTAAGATGAAAACTAATAGTTTTATGGTTCTCATTATATTTACATTCCAACAATTATCTGTCATCATTCTAAACATGCTTGCTGTGTAACCAGGCACTTTATTGCATCATTATTCCTTTTCCACCTGTACAGATCTGCACACACAGAGCAATCAGCAGGCTCCATTAACCTGCAACACAATCCCTGATATATATTTTGAATGCACATACTTTGTTTTCCCTCTGCTCCCAACCATTGCATTGTTTGACTTCTTGCACAGTCCCTATGCTTGTCTTGTTGTGCTGCAGTGAGAAAGGACAGTTTGGTATTAGCAGTCCTGATGCAGCTGATGAAGCACATGGGTGTATTGAGAGGAAAAAAAAAAAAACAAACCACTTAAAATTATTTTTAAAGGAATATGAGACTGTCACCTGCTTTCATGTGTTTTGCAAAAAGCAATTCAATAATCATCTAAATTTGATTCATTCTGGTTTAGCAGCTATATTATTTCAGATAGCAATTGCAAATTCATGTATCTGAAAAGCAAGTATCTAAGCTTTTATTTTGAGATGTAATATGCCATAATATTATGAAAAATGAACAAGTCATGCCTGATTGGTTAAAAAGTGTGCATTTATGTAGAAGTGTTCGGCAGGCTGAGTATTATGTGGGAAATGCCAGCTTTCTAAACTTGCTAATGTCATGAGACATTTTAACATAGCCGTGTATCACGGAATAGTGTTTCATTAAGAGACATTTGGAAACATTAGACAAAGTACAATTATGCAAATGAAATATTTTACAATGCAGTTCCAACACAAATATTAATCTCAGTACTTTATGGCAAAATGGAAATCACAGGTGAAGACAAAGCTGCCTACACCACAATCCACAGCTGGTTCCTCTTATGTTTCCGTATTGCACATTAGATCAAGAAAACAATTAGAGGGGGATTTTTGAAATGCAGTTCCGTTTAAAGTGTCCTGCCTTGAATTTGCTTCAATTCCATGAAAATGGATGGCACCTCATTATTGAAACACATTCTTTCCTCTTTATCCTATTCCTACTTCTCTTTTTTACATTTTCTGTGCTCTGGAGAAAATAATGCTGTTGCTGTGGCATTTGCCTTTCATCTCACTGCTTTTCAGTGGCTTTCAGGTCTCTAAGTGCCATCCAATTTATTTGTATTCCAGTGCCACTTCTGTGAGGCATACCTTTCTGTCAGCTCAGTGCATGCTTCAGGTGGCTTGTATTTGGAAGCTGAGGTATAAACAAATTGACAGTATCATGTGCAGCCTATCCTCTCGCAGTCAATTTCCTCCTGTTTGCTCTAGACCATTATTCCTCCAATTCATACAGCAGAACCATTTAATTTCATCTGAGTAGGGTTGGGATTGACTCAGTCCCTTGGATTTGTGTGGAGGCCCTATGCTAAACATGAAAGTCTCTGTATGCCAAAGATACTGGATGCAATTACTCCATTCACTGTATTTTTAATCTCTTTTCTTCCAATATTTAAGTTTTCTTTGGTGTTTAAAATGGTTCTTCTGCAACATCTTGCTGATGAGTTTTTAACTGCCTTACCAGGGTTTAAATTTGCCTTCAAGTGAGCTCTTAAAGATGCTAAATCTGAGCTAGCACGTAAGAGATAAGAATTTATTTTTATACTTGCTTTTCTTTTCTCTACCTATCTCAGCTTCCACTGCCTTTATAAATTACTGTTGATCAAAATAGGAGCAGTCAGCAGTAATTTGTCATTTTTAGTGCCTTCACAGTTTTTGTGGTGTCAACAGCTTTTGATGTGCATGGCTTTGGATGTCTGTCACTGCAGAGCCACATGTATGTTTACAGAATCCAAATATTCTGCATATTCTACTCAAGAAGCCTATTTTGGGTCTTTCAAACACACTTAGGAATGGGTATGGTTTAGAGATAACATATTAATTACAACCAAAAAAAAAAACAAGACAGGAGAAGCTCATGATCTTCTCTCTTACAGGGACTATTTTTATCTTGGGGTTCTTTCCAGTATTTGAGGATTTAGTGGCAGCCACAATGGAGCACCATAACACTGTCACTGCTTTTCAAAAAGTATATAGTCAATTATTAATGTAATGTTTGAACAATAGTTGAGTGGCCCTCTCGGCTCTAAAGTCTTGTGCTGTTTAGAATGAGAATTTGGAAATACGCAACATTTCTACTTTCATAGTAATTGATTGCCAAAAATAATGGAATCTGGATCATTTGCTCAAGGTCATAAACCATAATTCATATTTATACATTTCATATTTAGAATAATTAAGAATAAGAAAGAACATTAAAATATTTTCTATATATTGGGGGTTATATCTGATTTGCATTAATATCTACAGATTTATTTTAGTGGATGTAACTAGGTCCCATACATCGAATCTTTCCTGGGTATTTAAAGACCTGCTAAGTCACAATGTGAACCAATTTCATCTCATTACTGTTTTAGTAAATCCTTCAAATTCCTGACTTAAGATCCTACACAGTGCAAACAAGAATTACCTATTATCACTCTGGAGTTGTAATAAGGGATTTTTGTTTTGAAGGGTTAATCTTATTTGACTGTAAATTGTAATTAATACTTTTCCTTTTGTGCTGTTTTTCCCCAAAAGCTGCTAGTCTTAAGCATCTCTCAAGGTAAAAACTTCATCTATAATCTTCTCTGAAGGTGAGCCTTTGCTTCATAACTGGTTATGCAAAGCCAGTCAATGAACATCTGAGAAAAATAAATGTTTATTAATCAGGGAAACCATAATATATATATATATATATATATATATATATATATATATATATATATATATATATATATATATATATATATATATATATATATATATATACACATGGGGAAGACAGAGACATTGCACAGGTGCCAGCATGCCCCTAGTCTGCCTAACTCAACAACCAATTTATAAAAAATAGATGCCAGAACTCTGCAGTCTTCAGTGAGGCTGTGTTTACCTTGGGAATTCTTGTTGGGGTGCCTGGGACTCCTGGTATCCTGGACAGATTGTAATTCACTTTATCCCTGTATCTTCTGCAACTGGACCTCTGAAGCATTCCAAGTTTTTGTATTCTTGCTGCATAAAGAAAATCCTACTTTTCAGCAAAACAATACATGGAAATGACTGCTCTTGGGAGATACAGTCTTGTTTTGCTTGGTTCATACTGATGCCAAGCGTGTGTAGCTCAGGGACTGCCCAGATTTTGTTCATCATTTAGTCTTATCCAAAATTACTGAAGGAGAGAAAACACCATGAAGTGGATCCCTGCATTGCAGCACAATCTCAGTCAGGCTTGGAAAGCACAAAGCTATGAAGGCAGGCAGGAGATAAACTGTTGGCAAAGTTCATGACATTCTCCAAGGCATGGTGACATCAGCCAAAGTCTTTCAGCAGACACTGATGATCTTTGTTTTGATACAAACAAAAGTAAACAAAGATGCTGGCTGACAGAAAGGGAAGAGAGAGTTGAATAAAAAACACCAATGGAATTACAATTTTGCAGTAACTTAGAGGAAGCCAAACCAAGCACTGTCACCTTCATTAATAATCATGAGAGATTTCCAGGCTATTTATCTCCCTCAGCTTTCCTGACAATACCATAAAATAAGTCCTGAGGACTTTTTTGACAAAATTAACATAAAATGCATTCTTCTTCCCTATTTCTTAATGCCTTTTTCTTTTTTTATTGCACTCATGGTTATCATAAGGAGCACAAAGATGTCAAGAGAGCATGTCATGCATCTAGCAGGCACTTCAGCAGATTTATGATGGCAGCAAGCTTCCAGTTTCCCTGGTCACCTTTCATAGATTTACATGCTGGCTTAATAAGAATGAGCAATGAGCTGTTTGTCAGCTGGGAGAAATAATCTCTGAATGTTTAGTTTTTGCTTTAAAGTATATGCAGAAAAACAGTTTATTGTACATATGTAAAGTGAAGGACAGACAGCCTGAAAAGAAGCTCTAAAGATCAGAAAAAATGGGAAATTTGAGGAAATTGTAATCTTGGCTCACCTTAGAAAGCTGTAAATGCTTAGTGAGGGGTGGGATGGCAGTGGGTGGTTGTATTAACACAACTTTGGCTTCCCCTGCTGATGTTGAGGTGAGTACAACAAGAAGAGAGGATGCTTCTGTTAGGAACTGGCTTGTGATTATTTTTATATCCAGTTAACATGAGGGGAAATTCCAGCATTTGGGTCTAGAACACTGCTCCTATTTCTACAGGACAGAGCTCCAGGATGGTTGCGCACTTTTCAGTGAGCTGCAGGACTTTAGGCTTGCTAACTTGCTACTGAATTCTCAAGGGGACTTTAGGCTGTCTGCACCAACATACAGAAATGTAAAAATGAAGGCATTATTCTTTCACAATAAACAATTTCATGAAAGAAATGACAGTTTTTGAACTTGTCGGAAGGCTTTTGTAGAAATTGGAATATGTGTTCTTGTGCAGTTCAAAGAACCTGAAATTCTTACTACTACTTTTTGACTTGGACACTGGATGAAATCAACAAGATGTGAAAGATACGTGGGCTGAGGGGAATTTAATGAAGGATGGGATACCTTCTAAGTAAGCTCAAGAAAAGGTGGGGTGGTATTAATATGCCTGGAAATTTTCAGCTGCTTTGTTTTGGTACCCTGCAGATGGAGTTAGACTCAAATTCCCCTGGTATTATCTGAACTTCTATATCACCGCACAACCTGTTTCTCACTCTAGGAAGGCTTAGCTGTTAACTTCTCCCTCCCAGAAGACTTGAGCTGTATAAAAACCTGAAAATTGGAGAGGTCTAGAAATCGAGAAGTTTTGCATTTGTTCAAGTCTCCCTTAGGCACTCTATCTATTGCATGTTCAGAATAAGAAATACATAAAATACAGAAACTTAGTTGATGCTTTTCTTTACATCCTACTGGACAGTTACTCTTTATGCACAATTGGGGTATGGCCACAATTAAACAAGATTTTGGTGGGCATCCAGTGCTCACATGAGTAAGTTCTGTGCTTGTGTTCCTGTCAGTGAGTCAGACAAGAAATCCAGAACTCTCAATTCTTAGCCCAGAATCTGTAGATGACAGAATACTCTGACAGAAGATTGTTACCTCCACAGAAACTGAGGTTTATTCTTTACACCTTCCATAAATCTCGCAAGTTTTCAAACAAAAATTAAGACATAAGATCCAGATCTGCATCGCTTGGCACATACTAACAAAGTCAACCAGAACCAGGTTTTTTCTGTGAAAAAGGATTCATTTGATGTGTCTCTGTTGTGTGAGTTTTTTACTGTGAGTGCAGTATTTAATATGTTATGACCAAATTCTGAAGTACCTTGCCTTTTTTTTTTTTTTTTTCCTGAGCGGAGTTCTCACTGATTTTACCAATAGTAGTTTCTCAGAACTTGGCCCTAAGTCTAGACACACACCTATTATTAGAACAGATTGCCTATGGTCTGTCTGGCTCTGAATGTACTCCCTCTGTTGTTCTGTCTCAGCCTCATCACAGCTAAGAGGGTTGGGGGAAATTTGTTTTGTTTTTACATCCGGATCTGACCACTGCATAATGGCTTTAAGCCTTCAAGCTTTAGGAAAATTTTAATTGGGAGATTTTTCTTCTTACTGCTAATTTATCCCCTAGAGTCTTATTATGCTTTGTTGTTTCTGCTTGTAAACAACATCCTTGGAGCTGAGCTGGGCTGAGTCTGTTCCATTTAACCTCCAACCCTTCAAGTGTGGCACTGGGCTGCTGCTGCAATAAACAAGGCTGCCATTCAAAACTCGGGTTTGGTTGAACTTAAAAGATCCTTTTGCCACATTTAATGCAGAGGATTTTTCAGATGTAAATAATTACCTACTGGGAAAATACATTGCTCAAGAGTCGCAAGGCTCCTTATTATCTTTTCCTTGTAGACACATTTAGCAGTACCAGTCATTGGTCATAAAGAGATGCCATTAAAAGAGGCACACTGTCTATTAAAATTCCATTATGCAGGTATGAAACCAAATTCTCTTGAAGTGTACAGGTTGTGCTGCCTTTACATTGCCTGGAAACTAGACCTTGAATCTGTAGGAGCAATTTGAGTCTTGGGGAGATTATAACCTTCACCCTACCTCTCTTCTGCAAAACATCCTCCAGTTCCCCTAACTTCCTTTGCTCCTTTGACGGGAATCAATTTCTCTCCAAATGAGAAAAGAAAGGTTAGATTTGTTTTCCATTAGAAGTCTGCAAAGAGGAGACATTCATGCCAGGCTCTGTGCTGGCATGTCTGAGACATCCAGCGGAGTAGAGAAGCACCAGCTTTGCTTTAGGTGCCTGGTCAGTTGCACTCATTGAATGACATTACTTCACAACTGAGCTTAACTGGGGGTAGGGGACATGACCCTGGGGAGCTGAACTGGAGCTCCATCTTGACAGATGAAGTGCTTCATAGAAACATCAGCAGGTCTGCCCTGTGTGAGTTTCCAAATCTATCCAAAGCGCGTGAGAAGTTGTGCTGTTGTCCAGACCAGTTACTGGGATGAGTGTACCAAAGCAGCAAGGCAGCTGTTCCTACTCTGCCAGGGAAAACAAGGGTTTATCCCCTTCTTGACCTAAGAATATTCTCCTCTGGGTAAATGCAAGATGAGAAGGCACACTCAGCTAAGGAGTATATAAGAAAAAAAGATCCTCTATCCTCCATCCTCCTCTAAAATATAGGTGACATGCTGATAGTTTTGTAAAGGCTGAGGAAAAGATGTTATTGTTTCCCTTATTCATTTATGTGAAGTTCTGTTATATAATCTAGCAGCAAATGCAATAATTTGTGTTGCTTTTTGAAGAAAGTTCCACTGGGCAGAAGTGAGGCTGCATAAGAAATGCAGCCATTGGTATGCAGAGCATGATGCTGTGTTAGTGCCTTATTATGGCATCACAGTTGCTTAAAAATGTGTGAAGCTGAAGAGAATGGATATCTCACTGAAAATATATTTTCCCTTGCCTAGATGAGAATTTATGAAAAAAAAATTAAGAAAAAAACATATACTGGGAGGGAATATTGTGTTGTAGCTTGTTCAAAAAGACAAGCTCATAATTAAGTGCTCCCTGTATCCAAGATGTTTACATGCCTACAACATTGCCACATTTCTCCCCAAAGAATGTTCACTTGTTTTTTCTCTAAAGCTGGGGTAGACCATAACTGCATGGATTCACAAACTGCACCTGAGCTAGTAAAATTCACAGCCTCAGGGTTGTGCTGTGATTGCTGTGGTAGGGTTGTGTCTGTAACCTCTTCCGTGGCATTTTGTATGCCGCCCTGTGCCAAACACTACATCTTTAAATAGCATTGTGGGCATCCCTCTTTGTCTTATGGCAAGTCCCTTTCTCATGAGAAGCAATTTATTTTGAGGCTGAGGTGACTTGCATTGGATCTTGGTGGCCTGTTGTGGCATTATCACGTATTACTTTGTTTAGTCACAAGCAAACATTTGCAAAGCTAGATAAAACAAAAATAAGTAAAACCAAGTGGCAGTTAAGCTCTGACTTTCTGAAGAGTCCATGTAATGTCAGAATGCTTTCAGCTTTTGACCAAAGCAAAAGATAACAAATCAATGAGTTCCAAATTTTTCTCAGAATTCCCACAAACTCTTTCCAAAATAAATTTTAAAAATAAATCCCAAAACAACATTTATAGTTGAAGAAATCTTCCTGCTTTGTCAAATAAAGTGCAAGTAATACAGAGGGTGCAAATAATACAAAGTGCAGAGATGTACAAATAACTGGAACATCAAAGTGGTAGAATCCTGTTTTGAAGCAAGATTGTTAGCTGGTGCTGTAGTACTTTTTTGCTGTTACAGCATCTTCTGAGACTTTGAGTGAATTTTACGAATTACACCTTCGATTATACACAGAGAAACATTTTCTTTCATCCTTGGGGATGACAAGCAGATGCTCAGCCTCTCCCAGGATCTGACACAGTAACCTTATTATCAGTAACTTTGATAACACCTTTCTCATCTGAACTTCTATCAGTAGCTAACAGGCTGCCACTTCATACGAAGACAAGTGTCTCACCCTTATTTTTTTCTATTCCAAACTCATCTTCATGTTCCCTCCACTATTATATGCTACAAGCCTCACATAAAAACAGATTTTCAGGGGTGGAGAGTCAAAAAAGTTTCTGAAAGTTTTAAATGCTTCTTGAGTCCATATAGTGTAAGAGGGTCTCTTATGATCTCTTACAGACTTGTGATCAAGAGCTGGTTTGCAGGTGGAGTCTCAGAGCATGGTTTATATCAGGAGGATTTCTATCCATCTATCCTAAAGGCAAATTGGTTGGGCAGATGTAAAATCTTGCAGCGCTTTGCAGAGATGATCTCAGTACACACCATGTCCATACACCTACTACTAAGAGGTGTAGGGACTTGGTGCGTACTGAGATCCCAGCAAATATGTCACCTCAAAAGAAAATGGCCAAGAGTAGCCGTGCATTTCCTACCTAAAGTGATTGGTCAATTCTTTTGGTGCTAGAGGCTGCTTTTGTAAATGTACAAAAGTACAATTCAAGCTTTGATCTCTGTTGGGCTTTGGACTCCTGCTGGCAATTGTTCAGAGACTTTAAGATAATAAATCTGCACTGATAATAATGGTAAATTTAGGAAGTATTCTAGAAAATGAAAGCCTAATAATTTTGCATATTCCATAATTTTTATTTTTAATGGAGGATTTTTTTTTTCTTAAAAGTAATTTAGAAATTAAAATCCTTCCCAGTGCTGTGAAAGCAGTAAACTTGAAAAGTTATTTTCAGTAGACACATGAAATATTGTCATCCACTTTAAAAAAAACCTGGAAATCAGTAGTCCTCTTCATCTGGCAGATCTTGCACCAATAATTAATTCGTGAAAGGGCAAATGTTTAACATTAGTCTCAATATTTTTTCATCTGAATAATTTCTTATGGGTGTAAAAGTTCCCATGGATGTTGCCATGTGACTGTTTATTTCATGCTCACAAATTCTGGTTCTAATATATAAGTGAATAAAGTGAGAGATAACCAGGAGTATGAAAAGTCAAAAACCAAGAGAAGCAAATCCCATTCACAAATAGCTCAGACACTTAGTTTGAGACATTTGCTGTGTGCGCAGTTACAAGTGGCTGTTTGTAAATATTTATTGATAGCTTCCTTTAAAAGATGTTTAATATGGTCACTAAAAGCAAAAATTTAAATGGGAAATGTATGGAACAATAGAACACAAATATCCATTTTTATAGATCATAGCTGATTCTGGCTTCAATAGAAGCAATAATTTAACTGGGAGGCAAAAACCCAAACATTTACCACCCAAATTCAGTAGGAATCACTCTGATAAAATGGGAGAAAATTTTGCCTGCTGTACCGTGTGAATGTCAATTCAATCCAAAATTAATAATTTACATGTTTTACCTATCACCTAATATTTCATTTCACCTCAGCAGACTAGGAGCTATTTTAGGGAAGTGCTGAGATTTCATATCCTCAGTGGGGCCCTTCCATTTTCTCATTCCCAGACCATGAGTGAGCAGACAGCTGCTATCTAATTGGACAGCTTCTGGTACCTGAGCACTGCTTTCCTGTTTAACACTTTAACATATCTCTAGCAGGGTGGGAGGGTAATAGCATGGCAAAGAGGAGCAGTGTCTGCTGTGTTCTAGCATTGGAAAGTACATTTATTTGACAGTATTTGTACTGTCTTAGGTTTCTACGCATCTCAGTTCTTTTGGGAAGCGAATTTCCTTTTGCTATGCTGCTGATGCTTCAATCCAAGCCAAGGAGCTCCTGACATGTGTTAAACCACGTGCCTCTGCTCTTTGCTCCAGCAGTGTTTTCCTGGGGGTGTTATCACTCATTAGCAGTTTTGGGTTGCAGGTGCAGCACTGTTTTGCTCCCTGCAAGCCATTTGATTCATGTCAGGGAAGATCAGAAAGGTGGGCTCATGATTCCTCATGGCTTCCGAACAAGAAGGAGAAAAGGAACTTTTGGGTTTTTGCCATGAGCAGCCAGTACATTTTTGACAGTCAGAATTCTTTCTAATCAAGAGAGACCTAAAAAGACCTACCAAGAGTTTGCTCTGAGATTGCCTAAAAGTAGTCACTGGCACATGTTGTTAACCCATCAAGTACTTGAACATCACAGCCTAAGATTTCTTTCACATGGAAATCTGATTCATACTTTGGACTTCTGGTTCTTCTACAAAGTATTGCAAATATTCCTAATAGGCTTATTAATTTTAAAAGGACAGAGAAGACAAATAATTCATCTGTTCTCAGATTTTGTGTAAATACAAATTTGACTTCAATAACTGATTCCCTTAGAAATTACAACACACATTTGGAGGGTTTTCCCATCCAATTTTAAATTATTTGTAGCTGGGGCATTTTTTTTCTTTCAAATTAGAAATGGATCAATTGTTAAAATGATACATTTTACTACAGTTTTTATATATGTTCTATTGCTTTTATTTCCTGAAAAATATTTCCATTTTGTCCTTTGACAAAGAAATGTACATTCCTTTTAATTTTTATTTCTCTTATCCACTTTCAGTTGTAGGTCAGAGTTATTGCTAGAACTGTTTTGTAGACAAGTGTGGTTTATATTCACTGATTCAGCTACCTGTAGGCTTCTTTTCATGTCTTTTCTTTCTTTACTGCTTTTTTGAGATTTATAACCCTGGTTTATAATGATTACCATCAGCTCTCATTCATATGTGATTTGATTCCAGTAGGAAAGGATTGACTGAAATTAGTTTTACTCTTTTCCTTCTAAATTCTGTTTTCTTGTGTTTAAAGGTCAATCAATTCCCTGTGGTTTGAGTACTATACTTTGTTGAGTATTCTACTGTACTCTTGGTGTATACACTGTCTTAATGCTCTCATTGCTTCAAGTACATTTATGATGCTGGATATCAACACCTGTTGGACCTCCAAGAGAACTTTCAGAATATTCACAATTTCACGGACTCATCTTCTCTCCAGGCTGGAGACTGCTCCTTTCTGATGAACCTTTGTTCTGTATAACATCCTGTAGAGTGCTGGAATGGAGATTTCATCATTTGTTCTCTGTGATTTCCCTATTTTTCTGAGCTCTGCTTCACTACAAGAAGGATGAAGTCATTCAAAGTCAGAGCAACCACCTAATATTTACATTTTCCCTTCATCTGATTTCCCAGTAATTAGAAAATTTTAGTCCTGGAGAAGGATATCTCAGCATCCTGATTCTGGGTATTGTGATTGGTGTCACCTTTCCTTCTAATGAGCAGATTACAATGTCTTCCATCTACTCAAAAATTACAGTGTAATTTCTTTATCTATTAAGTAGATTTTGTCCTTCTCTTTGCCTTTTATATAATAGTCCATGTTTTTCCCCTGCTCCTGTGTTCATTTTTATATTTGACTCCATGAGCCAGCAAAGTCCTCAAAGGCCTTTCTGATTAGATGATCTTTATAGATTTTGCATAAGTTTTCCTGAGACAAAACTGTAAAGAAGTTTATTTCATAGAATTTTAGGAACTGTAATTAATACACTGTTCTCTTAATTACAAAACAGGTAATGTAGGGAATACATTAACCCAAGAGATTCTCTAATTGCTAAAACTGAAAAAATAATATTTCTAGACATTTTTTATTGGCTTTTCCATATTTTGAGCAAAAACACAGAACTAGAATTCCATTTATGCACTGAAATGAAGCAAGAGGAAAAAAAAAATCCAGTCTCCCTTTGTTGATTGGTTCCACTGTGTTTTGCAGGATCTGAGAAAGATTCTAGATATTATCACTTACCATGCCTTTGATTTCAGTTCTGCTAGATGTGTAATCTCCAGTGCCCTGGGAAATGTACCTTCTTCTGAGGATCGTTGGTACCTTGATCTTCAGGCTGGAACATCAGCACTGTCAGTTTCACAGAGTCCAAAGTAAAATGCAATCGAATTTCTTCAGGGACAACATTGTAACACAAAAGACAAGAATATGGCCCTGTAACCCAGAGTTCTGAAACAAAAAATGTGAAGAAAAGTCTCAAAAAAAAAAAAAACAAAAAAACCAACTCTTTCATTGAAATTGCGATGAGTCAGGCTCTCAAGAGGCAAAGGATTAGAATTCCAATATTTGAAAGTGAAACAATATTCACTGTATAACACAGGATAAAGTAACAGCACATGCAAAATGTTTCCTAAAATATTTCTTGAGGAACAATTTATAAAACAATAATACTCAGATTGTTATCCACCCAGCTGTGTACATTTGTTGCAATTTCTGTTTGAGGTGAATGTACATCCAGGATTGAACGTGCAGAGTTGAAACAGCCTTGAGGCCACCATATAGTTGATTCTCAAAACTTATTTTGTGTATAGATATACATGTATTTATTATAAGTAGCCGTGACCTTCATGAATAATTAAAAACATGCTTTCAACATTTTATTCCATACAATAAAAACCTAGTTCTAGAAGACCTTCCTTCTAAGGAACAGTTCTTCATATAAGTAACTGCCTAATTAGAAGGACATTAAAGGTTTAAGACTGGACTCAAGCTGATTTCTCAGCTGCATATCAGGAAATTGCTTCAAATCACAAAGCAGATTATTGGGACAACTCAGGGCAGCATCAGCTATGCAGTAATATAAGTTGCTTTAGAGTAATAATAGCAATAGTGTTTCAGCCCTGGTCAATGAACTGCAGGATCCCCAAGGCTGCTCTGATTAATGATAATATTCCATTTCCAGAAATGGGGGAAATGAGGTACAGATAGGGTGTAACTTTTGCAAGATCCAGCAGCAGGAAAGTGGCAGGGATGATAATAAAACTACTCTAGAAAAAGGCAGTTGTGCATATCGTTCAAAAGTGTACATGCCCACCAAATCCAAGTCTTGTACAAAGCCTGGCATCGTTCAGGCCCTGGGATCAGAGGTCAGATGTGTAGCACAGCAGTGTAACTTCAGTACAGCTTCTGGGAAAATATGGACTCAAGTGATTCCACTTCAGAGGATCTTGTTTGCATAGGCTTAAAAGATGATAATCCTTACCAACTTGATTTAACTTCATTAAATAGGGTTATATCAGCAACAATCAAAACTGGAACTTGAAATCTAGCAGAGAGTGTGGGGCAAGCATGGGTTTTAACATGGGTGTTCTAACGGTTTGTCACTCTGTAGACATGATAAATTTCGCTTCATTGCCCTTTCAGGTCAGAAGGACATGTGTGCATAAAATAAGGATATCAGTTGTGAGAAGTAGTGCTGTAAGTGGCTTTAGGGGAGAAATAGTGTTAAATTTTCTTTACCTTTCATAAGTATTATTTCCTAGATGGGATATTTTCCTCTCACTGAAGTTACAGTTTGTGTTATTAGCTATTGACATGTATTTGGTGAATTTTTCATGTTTTGGGAAGCCGTTTCTCTTGAAACTTTTGTCGTTGTGCAATGATTGATCCTTGGTATTGTGAACATCATAAATTTCTCTTTATCTTGTTCTGTTAGAGGAATAGTAAAGAGATTTTTTAAAATCTATTACAACAATATTTTATTATGTAAGAATAAATAGAATAGGTAGGGAATGGTAAATTAGATAGTAAAATTCTTATAGAGGCTATTATAGTATTAATTTGTCTCAGGTCATGTAAAAGTTGCTTGTTAGATTTTTTTTTTGTAACAAACACAGGAGTATTTTATGGACTGTGTGAGGGTTCAATATGCCTTGTAGTTAATTGGTTTTGAATATTCGTAGTGTAATTAATTTTTCTTCAGGAAGAGATTATGATCAATTTACACAGGTATGGTGGTCAACTAGGTCAGAGTGGGTTGCTTCACACCTTGTAACACAGTGGTTCTTGTTAAAAATATGTAGTAATTTTCACTCCTCATTGACTAAGGCAATCTTGACCTTATAAATTTAAAGGAGTAGAGGAAACATATGGTTGTTCGGTTGCTTTTTGCTCTTTAGAGTTTGCGATTAAAATGGTGTTAACTGAAATTTTACTCTTTGTGGGTTTCCAACCCATAATTTGTTTGGAAACTATGGGCTGTATGAGCATATAGAATATGTTTAATTTCAAACAACTGGCTACTCCAAGTAGACTGGAGGCATATTAATGGTAATTTTAGTATTTTCAATTTCTGAGCAATCTGAAAATCAGAAGAAGTGGACCTTAAACTTGTCTTTATCAGTTTTCTTCTTTTTATGCTACACAAGACACTCAAGCATAACAACATATGTAGAACTGCACCCACAATGTCCAATGAGTTCTGGCACTGCATTGAATATCGGAATATTTTTGGGCTGTAGTTTCACCTGCTTAATTACAGTCAACTATCCAGTCTGATCCCTGAGCTATGATTCTTATAAGGCTTCTGATTTTTGGAGATTATGGAAACAAATAGCTTGTCTCTGAAATGTGCTTGTATGATTTTAATGCTGTACTGATAAATTAAAGAAGGAATAATCTCATGCTTCTATTGAACATAATTAATGAGTAGCTCAGTCTGAATTTTAAGATGCATTAGTGCAGAGTTGTTAATGATGTACCTTATGTAGCGTAGAATTCAGGTTAGAGTCAATTTATTTTTTTTCTGATGGCTCATCCATGGTCCATTAAAACTATTCTCAAAGGTAAAAATGACATGATGTCTGCTAAAAATAACAGCCTTGATATCAAACATGCAAGATAGAACCTGAGCCTCAAAGGGGAAAGGACACATTTTCATGGGCATATGCTTGAGTCAGCAGCTAATGTATCAAAAGATTCCCCCATGTCTAACCTAAAATGTTGCTGTTACTCATTAGGTCAGCGTTCTGACCTGGTGACAAGAAAGCGAGTTTTCAAGTCTCAGACAAACTGACATTTACCCTTGGGAAGGAGGCAAAATGACCCATGAAGTTTCCATCTGCTGATAGAATAAACATCTGTAGTACTCATGACTGGCATGAGCTCAGTAGCAGTGGAGTGATCTCTGGCCTCCTCATTATATAGCCATTGAATGGCAATGGCTTCAGATGGAAATCACCTCTGAGACTCCTCAAAAGACTGGACTCTGCCTGTTGAGAGTACCAGAAAAAACACAGCTCGAAGCATGCACAAAGTTTAAAGTCTTACATGAAGGGTGAATATGAAAAATGAAATATTCACAAAAATATGTGCTGGATAACCACAGGTAACCAAACCATGAGGGCCCTTTGGCCAATAAATCTCTGTGATGGTTCAGTGGCCATAGAGGCTTCAAACAGGAAATCACAGGTCCTGTGTGCATTCATGCTTGTGAATACATTTTTCTATCTCTATTATAACAGCCCTTTTCACATATTAAAGAAATTCACAAATAAACTTCTATCAAATACCTTAGCTCTTTATTGTCCAAGGATAAGTTTCATTATACTGTAAATAATAGACATGTTGCTCCACTGTGCTGAAACTAGAGATGTTTTTTTTTCCCCAGGACAGCTTGGAAGGGAAACTATTTAACATTCCAAAAGAAGGAAGTAAATGTTCTAAGAGGATGAAAGCTCTTGTGATTTAAAAGGAAAGTTGTCTACCTCAGTAATAACTAAACTGTTTTGTTTAGCAAAACTGCTGTTTGTATTAATGAAAGAAACTGTGCCTGATTTTTAAGCCTCAGTATTTACACTACCTACACACTGATATTATGTCCATAAAAAAGCAGGAGACTTGCACTCCACAGTGACAGGAATGTTCTGAAAACATTGAATCATTTGAAAGCAGAATATTACATTCTTTCTGGCCTAAATGTAAAAAGCAAAGTCAATGGCAATCAATTCAACCAGGCAATTCCAGATTACTATATTCATTCTTTAATTTCTAATGTAATTGTTGCACATTGTTTGCTATTCTAACTGCAACCCACACTTCTAGAAGTACAATCTGCTAGGAACATTAATAAGACAATGTCCAAAAAAGTCAAATAGTCTGGTTTCCAGAATACTTCTATGCAAATTTCATCATTGATGTGGTTCCAGTTCTTACTCCTAAAAAGTGTCATTAAGTTAGTTGCCAATGTCTATCCCCTAAATGATATGTAAATTTTAACTTATTTAAGCACTGGAAAAAATTTTAAAAAATAATTTGGGTTTCCAAGGTTATTCAAATATGAAGACTAATAAAACTACAAAGTAATTAAAAACCACATATGCTTTTATTTTATAATTATTGTAATTTTAAAAATATGGAAACCATCAAAATAACTCCATTTCAATATTGGTTTCTCTTCCTGCTTTTAATCTTGAAACGGAAATGCCTGATTTCACATGCTAGTCTATTAGAATCTATTTATTAGCCTAACACAACTGTTAACCCAAAAGCCAACCTTCTACAGGCTTATGGCACCACACATGCTTGGGAGTGTAATATCTGTAGAAGACTTTGTCTGGAATTCTTACTGTATTCATTTGGAAGCAGATCTTTATTTTCCTGTGGTAATATCCAATTTCGGAGATTCATTTCTAGAAGATGAAAAAGTTAATTGTGAAACCATTTTTTAGGAAAGCTGACATCTTTGAGTGACGTCTGAAATGCTTCTAAGGCTTCTTTGTAGCACTTCAAAGGTTACTAAGTCACTGTTTCTTGAATTTCTAAACCAAATTCATGGCTCTAAATTGGTCTTGCACTCAGTGAAGGTGCAAACCTGGTACCACCCCTCAGGATCCCATGATGCACCTTGATCCAAAATCATGGTAGATTCCTGTACTGTTCACAGTGGTGCAGAAATCTGTGTAATGAATAATTAATTCCTAGATTAGGATCTACAGACTCTTATCTGTATCAAAAACATTTCCTTTTTTTTTTCCTGTGTTTTACAACGCAGAAAAAAATTTCCCAATTCTTCCTGCTCTGTGTAAATCAAGCTAATAGTGCTGTCCACCATCAGAGTAGAATGATTGTCTGAAACACTGCTGCTATTTTCCTGGTGAAAATGCTTTTTATCATCATTCCACCGTATGAGAATGGAAGGGAAATATAAAAACCTGTACTCATCATCTTCCATAGAAATCTCATTTACATAACCAACTTGATGATCTAAGCAACAAGTTGAATGCATATTCAAATCAATTAGACAATCCCAGCTGTTCCCAGTCAAACTGTTCCCCACAGTTGTAAATAGAAAGGATGACATGGATTCTCTTCCATGCCCACATCTCTTGTGGGGTCTTTTTGCAGGCCCTGTATCACATAACAAACACTGTATGAACAGCTCAATACATTGGCTTAGCAGATGCATGGCTGTCCTATAAAATATTGCATATGCTGATACAAAGCCCTTGCAGAATAACATCCTCTGTCAAAGTTTTTTCAAACAGTTCATTAGTCTGAACTTTTAATTGGACCAATATTGGCAGAAAATGCCATAGTTTGGGTAACAGAATTGTTTTGAACTTGTAGTTCACTGCAGGATCTGGGCTATAAAGCACCCATTCTATCAATTCTCAGCTCTTTTTAGCACATTTTCTGGGAAAAGTTAACCTCTTTATGTGCAGATCCCTGTTGTCACTCCTCTATAACTATTTGAGTGCCAGCAAACTGTGAAATAAACATGATGAATGATAATGTCACAATTTTCACCAAGCAGATTTTTCAGTCACTAAAATTTGATTGGCATTCATGAGGAAAATGAGGATTTATTTGGGATTATTCTGCTTTATTCGGTGGACTTCCATGCTTCACAAAAGACTTGAATAAAAATGTAGGTTATGCCCAAAGAATTTACATAGAGATTGAGACTGTGTGCACACAGGGAAGATTGATGAGATTAACTGGTTTTCAAGTTAGTGGACACTAAGTTTTAAGGCTGCTTCTTCCTCAAGTAATATTGGATGTCCAAATCCATGGCCAACTACCTCAGCTTTGTAGAAGTAGCTGTGTGCATTGTTCTTACCTGTTCTGTGGCCCAGTGAAGGCAGTGGTCATTTTGTCATCCAGTGCAGGATTAAGGGGGATTGTTAAATGTTAAATTGCTGATAACCATCACTCTCCAATAGGCTACAAAATACATGCATTTGGTCAAGGATGAACTATGTGTTTCCCTGCAAAGTTATGAAATTAGTAAATTTCACTTGAAGCAAGTTAGAAGTTTATAAAGTATGTACTTTGACTCTACTTGTGATATATACCATGTTGTTAGACCCTAGTAATTGCTAAAGCCAAGAAATTGTAAACTAGAGTAAAGAGGTTTATGATTTTCTGATGTGGACTGTTCTTCCCTACAAAATACAGATGATTTCATTTCACTTTAAAAGCCATTCCTTCTGTAACATTAGGAATTTTGAACCACCCTTCTGACCATCTGTGCCTTGGCTCATTGAGGTTTTAAAGTATGGTGATGGATGAATGTATGTGACCATCCTCTCCTTCTGCAAAGTAGGAAGGCTTTGCAGTTACTGTTCTTTGTGCTCCTAGTAAAGTAGAGTTAACAAAGGAAGCATTTTCAAGCACCAATTGACTTATTAAGATGTTTATTCCTAGAGTTTATGCAAGAAGCACTTGCATTCTGTACTTCAGGATGTATTTGCCATGCTAATCTCTTCTAAAAAGTTAATTTGGTATGAAAGTAAGAAACAAAATATGAATGGAATTTTTAATTAGAGCACCTTAGAGAGCAAAATGTCACTTTAATTCCAGGCTCTGAGTGGATTATATGAGGAAACCAACAGAAAAATAATTTTAACTCGGATCTAGTGTCACTGTGTGTTCAGCTTGCAGGCAGTTGGGTGTTAGTTAGAGCAAGAATTATTTGCACATGATGTAAAGTGCATATGTATTACAGCTTTTATTTATCTTCTACCATCCTGTATTTTCAGGTGTTAGGCATCTATACCTAGGGGTCACTGAAAGTGTGACATACATCTTGTGTTCTCAACTCTCCACATTTTAGTAGACATTAATACAGGCTTTGTCTATAGAAGTGTCTTGTAAATAAATATTAGTAAGGACATGCTTGTGGTTGTTTATCGGCAGGCATAGCAATAGTTCCAGGTTCTTGGCTGGCTTTGATCACCACTGAGATTGTAGCTGTTGTGAGCAGGTCTATAAAGAGCCCAGGCTGTGATCTTTGATTTCTTGAGACTCAAAAGTTGGTGATGCTATAGTGCCTCATGCATCTCTTGCAGAAGCAGCACCAGCAAACCCTGTTCCACACTCCTGTCTTTGTACTGCCCCTTCCCTAAGCTGTTCATGTCACTGAGCAGCAAGCTAGAGCAGGACTCTTGTCTGGTTGAAAGCAGGTTGGAAGGGAAGGGCCTTATTCTTCAGCCACATGAATTTCCAGTTTAACTCATTGCTTTGCTGGTAGCAGAATGCAGGAGTTAACTATGTAGGCCAGTTTGAGCAGCACTAGGACTGAATATGAAAGCACAACCCACCACTGCGGAGTCACCTCCAGCTCAGGACAGCAAAACAACTGAAACTATTCCTGCCATAACTGCAGATATTGCAGCTCAAACCCAAACATAAAATACCAAGTCACAAGTCTGCACAGGTGGAAGGTGCCTCAACACATGATACTTCAATTCCAGGTCTTATCCCTAACAGAAAAGAGCTACTCTAAAAGCTCATGAGCCACAGCTTCCTGATGCAACCCTGGAGAACATTATTTCAATTCTGCAGAGGACTTTGCATTCTGTTAGTAATGCAGGAAATTAGGGAAGGGAAAATGCATTGCAGCTGCATGTTTTCCTCGTTCAGTGCTATGCCCTGGCAAGTGTGTTGTCCTGTAGGCACAGCCCAAATACCATGGCCACCAGGGGGATAAGCTAGTGACCAGACTCTCTCTGTCTTCACTGAGATGCATTAATTACTTTAACACTACACTTTGCAGGTCATGTGGTTGCACGTTGTGCTGAGCTGAGCAGTGCAATGACTGAGATATTATTTATACTCTGCTTTGTGTGTGCTGTTAGTGAAGATGAATACACTCCTAATTTAGTTGCATTTGTCACAGATCCGGGCACCTGTCTCTCTAGCTGAGTTCCTCCACATCTCAGCTGTGGATATTTTGAAGTACTTTGGCAACTGAGCTACAACTTCACCAGTTGAACAACACACTCAGCTGCAAAGTTATTTACAAACTTTACTGATCAAGCTGCATATTCTAGGGCTGAATTTCCTACAGACAGCACTTTGCAGATGGAATTGAATTCTTCACTAATCATAAGCAATGAATTAATTTATTTGATTAGCAGTAATTTGCATTATTTGCTGATTATGTTCTCCAGTTCTCACTGCTAAGAGCTGTGTTGTGTTGCTGGTGCTGGTTAATCACTTACTACACTGTACTTTAGAGAGGAAGGCATTTTGGTTGTAGATAAAGAGATCTTGTCTTCAAATACTTCTAAAAAATGCTTCTTCCATGTTACTTAGGGGAAAATATAAGCCAGTTTTTTTTAAATATTACGGGTAAAAGCACATTTTCCTATGAGGGCAGGTTTTTGTTAGTTCCTTGTTCCACTATTTTTTAAATTTCTCATTATTTTTTATGGTTATGGATGTACTGTTTCTATGGCCATTGCACCGGATGGTGCAGAGCTTTACTCACCAGAGGTGAGTTAGGAGGGGACCACAGTGTACTCTGTGCACCTCTGTGCACTGGGCCAAACTGCCTTTATCTTCTTCTGTGTGTATCTAAGCATATCATAGTGTAATTCCTCTGTAAATAAGTAAAATCCATGCAGAAAACAGTGCACAACCTCGTCTTCATAAAAATCTACCATCAATCTCTTTTGGGGAGCTTCTGCAAGTAGTTTTTACTAAACATCTGTAAAATACCTGGCAGGCTCTGTTCTAATTAAGTCTAATTAAGTCTTTCCCTCCCATAGTGCAAAGAAAGTATTCTTTACTTATCTGTGTAATGCTTAGAGTAGGAAATTTTTGTCACCCACTGAAGTGGTGCCCCCTCTCTCATTCACAGAACACAAAACTCACCAGGAAAGACTCACCAGGAGTCAGATTTACCCGCCAGAGCTGTGCCCTATTATTTCATTAGCAAAAGGCAAAATTACAAAAGGTAAATAATCTGAAGAGTTAAATAAATTCTGGCCCATGAATTGCGTCCAGATAAGGAAATTGATTTTGCATATTTGATTTATTCAGAACACAGTTTAAAAAGACTGAGGTTAAAGATGTCAAATGAGGAAAATAAGCCTTTTGCTTAATCAAAGATATAAAATTCAAGTGGACTCTGAATTACAAGGGATATTACTTAGTCAAATGCTTAAAAATTCAGTAATTACATTTTTTCTTAGTTGACTAAAATTCATTGGAATTTCAATAAGGATAGAAATGGAAATATTCTTTTTTACTTCCATATTGGACAGTTTATCTCTAAATTTAGTTTTGCCTCCAAATTTGGGGTTTATGCAGCACATATCAGGGACTGCTAAAAACCTATGGTTTAATTTCTCAGTTTCAAAAACCGTGGTTAACATCAGAAGTAGAATGAGAGCTTTCTGAAATCTTCACCAAGAGTAGGCATGAAAAATGTAATGCAAATTCAAACTCTGTCTAAAGTTGCAATTGTTTTTCAATTTATAACAGTTTAGATTTTTGTGCATTAAATTTTATGCGGCCTTTTAGAACTTTATCTCTTGGTGCCCTGGGATCATTTTGAAAGTCCTTGCAAGTGGTTTACTAGTCTGTAGTTCTTCAAATCCCCTAAGAACTGTCCTGAAATCTTGGTGTTACATCAGTCACCTCTATTTTTCTGGCACCAAGATACTTATAAGCAAAAGATTACATATTACCACATTATAGTAATTTCATACCTGACTGCCTCTAGAACATCTTACTGAACATCTCTTGGTCTTGGGGATTTGTGGATTATTCATTTTACCAATCTGTTTTTAATTCTATTCTACTGATACTTGGATGGTCTGTCTGACATGTCCATCATAAAGGACATTTGTGCTATAGCTTCACTGAATTAGTTTTCAAGAAGTGTAGGAGAAAAAGTTCATTCTTTTTGGCATCTTTCTTACTGTAAACATGTATTGTCCCTACAGACTCTGGCATATTTGAAAGAAGATAGTTTTAGAATTTATGTCGTTAGCAAATTCATCACTGATTTTGGTCTTCCTGATTTATATCTATCTTGCCTATACTTGTGTAGAAATACATTTTTTTTTTGAAAATCCAAACACTATCTTCCTAATAATATAATTTATTTCACTTTTAAGCTATACCGACTTAGTTTTCTTTCATTTGGTAACTAAAATAACTGCAGTAACTGGACTTTCTCCCAGTCTAGAAACTTTTAAACATTGGAACCAATTTTGTTCATGTACAAAGAGAGTACACCTTTTAAGTAAGTTTCCATAATAAAAGGCAAGGTTCCTTTTTATGATGAACTGATAAACTTAACCATTTTTATGTAGGTCTCATTTGGGAATAGAAAACTTATAAATCAAATCTCTTGGCTCTCTTTGGTGTGGTGTGCCAAGTATATTGAATGCAAATACATTGTACTTTCTCCATCACTTAAATGAAATTTTCTTTGAAGCATTCCTCCTCATTTTTTTTCTTCAATTTTTCACTCTGTCCTTGATTTTCCAACAAGAGGCTCCTGGGGCTGGGTTGGGCTTTCTGCCCTTCAGGATCCCTTGACTCTCCCATACTCTTTCTGGCTACTTGTCAGTACAGATTCTACTTTCAAATGTAGAACACATGGGATCCCAAGGCTCAGAAATATGGTAACACACTTTAGTTCTGTGAATTTGAGTGATTTTTACATAAAGTTACATTTTTCAGACAGTACAACTCTTTCATTTAGCTCCAGTAGGTTTTGTATCATAGTCTGAGTCTTTCAAATTCACTCAATCAAATTACAGTAACTTATCCTGTTATTCCCTCAGTCTTGATACTCTGAGAATTTTAAATGCCTCCTGAAATCTACCAAAATGGTAAAACTTGAAGAAAACAAAAAAAAAAAAGTATCTCCTATAAAAAGACATCATTTTCTATGCATGGTATAAAAACAGTGAATTTGAATGTGAAGGTGTCTCTGCAGTTTTGCATCCCAGGCAAATCTGCTATAGGTGGTTACTTCATTCTGGTAACATATTTGGTCTGCAGGCATTACACCCACTTTACTTCAAGGGATGGAAATAAATTTATAAAATGCTCTGTAAAGCCTGAAATGGCCACCTTTAAGTTTAATCTTCCCCTTAATGTTGTAGAGTCTATAAAATATGCATTAATTCAAGATTTTATTAGTCCATCTTTCCTTTGTAGAGGAGACAATATCTAATATATATGGTCCCTCTCTTTATGCTTTCAACCTCATGATAAATCTAATTATCTCACCTTGTTTTAGAGTTACTTTTAGCAATATTTGGTTGTCTGGAGCATGCAAAGCTATAAATATCTCCTGCTCTGCTGATATCCTTAGACCCAAGCAGTCAATACACAAGGTATATGGTATAGGTGCACCCTAGATCAGCTGCCTGATTATTAATGCTTTTCCACAGAAGCAGAAAGAAAATGGCTCATAAAACTTTAACATATTGGTGAAAGAATCATTGTTGTGTGATGTACACCAATTAATATGCTTGTATTGACTATGTACTTTTCCTTTAAGTGTGTGCTTTCAGTAATATCCCTCAGCTTGCTGCTTTCTTAATGAACCTTCTATATTATATGGGAAAACAACACAATAAAAGAAATTACATGAGTAGAACAAGGCTATTGCTGACTTCAAGTATTCAATCACAAAATAATATTAAAAACTAATCATGGGATGTTGCTTCAACACCTAAAAGTATAAGAACTGCAGTCGTGCTTAATAATTGACATAAAATACATAAAAGCCAGAGTATGGCTGGGACCAAAGAGATGAAATATAAATTTCTCCTCTTTGTATTACATGGATATTTGTAGGCTTCCAGTAGCTTTCAGGGGAAAAGGGGAGGAAAAAGTGAAGGGAAGGCTCCTACTTGTTTCTGTAGGATTTGTGGATTTTTATCTGGAATAATGTATTTTCAGTCAGCCCCTCTGTCCTGGGCTTTCATTATGACATTGTTTTCATTGATATTTGTAGATATTCTTGAAGTGTATCAAATTCTTAAATTTTCCCTTTAATTTCATCATTATAACTTATTAAAAAAACACACCTTGAGAATAATTGGTTAATGTTTTTAACTGAAAATGTAACATTACTGCCACTAACCAAGTACTTGTGAAACATTTAGAGTCTGATGGGATTTTGTATCTTTTAACTCACCAAATCAACAATGTTGATTCTCTGTGTTTGCTAGGAGAGAAGGACCAGGCAACCCACTGGGAAAAGGGCAGGGTGACAGAAAACTCAGTGCTTACAGGTACCTGTAGATGAAAGCAGGGTTTGTGCCAATGAGATTAAAAACTGATTTGAGAGATAAGGGAAGTGGAGGGTAACAGAGGAGGTCATCCTGAACTTGCCCACTCCTGTTCCATGGCCCTTTTCCCCCAGTGCAAGCTGCCCTTTGCTGGCTGTTGCCCACACAGAGTCAGAGCTGAAGGGCAGCCCCTGCATGGGCACCTGCAGCTCCAGCTCACCATGAGCACGAGCAGCACTGATGGGTTTTGTCTCTGAGGCTCTGTGGAACCGATGAAGGGCTGAAAACCTCTGTGATTGAGAGACCAGGAGATGGTGGTGTTATGTCAGTCTCAGCTGGTGGGTTGTGGGATGTGCCATGGATCTTGGGAACAGTGCTGGGTTTGTGACAGAGCAGCCAGAAATGGGCAATCAAGCAATGATTCTATCTCTTAGCAGCCTTGAAGCTTTCCTGCCTTGCTGCCCCTGATTTAACCAGTTTATGTGTGTTTACTGGGTTTTTTTTCCATTCAGATACATTCTGAGTGAATGGAAACATTGGCTTGATGCATTGATATGGTGATAGGCTTGTCAGTGAGCTGAAAAGACTATTGCTTTGTGTCAGCAAGTTTTGATAGATGTTACCTTTGCTGTGAAACATCATTTCTCATAATTTACCTTTTCTGGTAGAGCCCTGAGTCACTTGCTGCTTAGCAGCTCTGGAACCAATGCCATTATGCTTCAGACCAGCTTTCTGTAACATTACATTGCAGTACCTCCAGAAGTAAGGGGTGAACATGAAACTAGGCACTGTTACCAACTTAAGATCAGTGCAGTCCAGCAGATCCATGCTTTGTAGGTGCTAGGGAACAACTTTCATCCTTGAGTCCAGAAATCTGAGTTCTTGATTGCAGCTCTCAATTGATTTTACCCCAGTTCATTGTCAAAATCAGAAATATGAAACCAGAAAAATGAAAATCCAAGGAGGAGTCTAAGGTAGCCAATGAAGATAGGAAGGATGTATTATTGTAGCCTGCTGTTCAGTGGGCTTCAGTTCATTTCTTTGCTAATCCAAAGAATGCTTCTGTAACTCTGAACAAATCAATTTTGCCTGCGAACCCCCTTTGCTAAATGAGAATGAAATTTTTAGCTCACAGGAGAAAATCTGAAGTAGGTTAACTTAGATATTATTCAGAAAGACTGGTAGCAGGAAAGGAGAATTTAGAAACTATTGCAGGGAACTGAGAGCAGAGGCACTAATGAGGGAGGCAGTGCTCACCAAGCAGGGCATGAGGATGGCAGGTCCCTTCCTGCACTGCATCTCCCCAGTGAGGTACCAGCAATGCAGGTCTGAGTCACTGGCACCATATTTGCCTTTCTGCTCTTAGTGCCAGGGAAAATGACAACCTGTAGTGCCCAGAATCACCCTGGGGAAGGAAGATGGAATTGAGCATTAAACAGGATGGTGGGATAAAGAAAGAGGAGGGGAGAGGTAGGCTGCTTTCGCGTAATACCTTTTGCAGTAGAAAACAAGGAGAATGAGTAGGAAGATCTTACATTTAAAAATAAATCCTGATACGCTTTCCAAATATCCAACACAGGAGTATTGCCAGGAAACAGGAAGCCAGCAGAGAAGACCTTTATTGCTTTATTACCCTTTTTTCTTGTTATCATTCAAGTATTTGAAATCCCAGAGCATGTTGTTCCTAAACTCTCATTAATAAGTCACACTATAAATATGAGTATGTTGTTTTATAAATACTGCTTTTCTAAATTCCCTTTGGGCAATAAATATGAAAGTCAACTCACTGGAAGCTAGCAGAATTAAGAAGCTCTAATGTAATAGCAGTGTCTGTCTCCTGAGCTACCATTTTTCAAGCTTTCATCCATAATTCTGTCTCCATCCCACTGGCTAGGCCAAGAGAAGGGTGCATTGTCAGTGACACTTCTGCTGAGAAATAAAGTTGTCTCACTCCCAGTGATGCTAATGGCAGCCAAAAGTTTTGCTCATAAAGCTGGGAAAAACCTATTCATGGTGGGTCTGAATGCACTGCAAGGCACTATCCTGTGCAGGGGCTGGCTGGAGGACTGAGGTTATTCTCCATTATGCCTGTTAGGATGCAATAGGGTGATGTTTGCACATGCCAGCATTAGGATGATCTACTCAGTTTATTTTAGCAATGTGGCCCGCAGGAGAGTAAAGGCCAAATACCAAATTTGGCTTCTAGGGTCACTACTTTAAAAAGTTTTAAATTGATTGAGCAGGTTGCTCATTTAAAAAGTCCAACCCTACAACCAAGGCAGCATATTCACTCACCATAGTCATTCATAGTTACTCACTAACCATAGTTACCAAGACAAGGGTTTGGTGACACTTTTCAAAGCTCGTTTATTTCCATTGACAACAGTGCACAAAGATGGCAACTGTGGGACACTTGTATTTGCAATCCATGTTAAGAACTAGAGAGGAGATGATAACAAATCAAACAGTTGGATTTAATAGATGAAGGTTTTGCGGATGACAGGGACTATGAATGGTCTGTTTCAGTTGTGAAACATGTAATCACCATGCAACCTCTACAGAACAGTTAGGTCAGTCTGTTTGAATCTCTGAACACCTGATTTTCCTTTCCAAAATACAGCTAGTGAAATCGTGCCCCGTCTGTCACTTTTCTTTATTACAGCTGTGTTTCCTGCCGGCATCGATGGTGCCGAGCTGACTCGAGCACGAGTTAAGAGTGACACCAAGTGGTTAGGCACTGTATTTCGAGGCGATTTTTCCAAAGTATCTTTCTGGTTCATCTTTGTTTTTGAAACACTACTCTTGGGTTTTTTCTTCTAAACAGTCCTGATTATGTCACTGAATATTTTTTCTTTAATAAACAGACACGGTTCTCACTTGTTTTATAAGCAAACATCATCCTCAAATTTATGCTCCAATTCTTTCTGTCCACATAATACAATTTACATAAAATTTATTTCCTCCAGAATAAGGCAGTTTCTGGCTCTTAATGAGGTATGTGTTGAGAAACATGTGGAACTGTTTTCAAAGAGGAATAGGAAAGCAGCCACTGCACTATAATTATTTGACTGTAGAACAGTAAAAAAATGAGCAGCAAAATGTGCTTCTGGGTAAGGAATCTTCCTGGCAGTCATGCCAGAATAATGCCCATTTCTTTCTCCCATGCGTCCTTTTAAATGGTGGATATCTGGTGGCGAGCTGTTGCCCTGTTTTCAGCCTCAGCAGAGCTCTGTGAAGGACAGGTGTGAGGTAGCCCACTTACAACCCTACTAAGAAAACCAAAATTCTGAGAACTCTTGAATTAGAGCCTACTGCCAGAAAGCTCTTTAATTTATGCCCTCTTTCACATAATCAGCAAAATAACAGCTCTGATGAGAGTTGTCCCCTCCTTTATCAATCAAACTGTGATTCTTGGTCGCTTTGTGAGAAGCCATTTTTCTAGAATTAGGTAATCACTGTTGTTACAGAAAGCAACGATCTGCTAGCCTGAGGTATTCCTTTTTTGTGGCAAGTAGGAAGACTAAGTCAAAGCAGATTTTCTTACCAAATAACCTGATTATCCTAGCCAAAGCTTACAGTGCACAGGAGTCCAGTACTTTCATTTCTGTGCTAAAAAACACAAAGGAAAGGGAATCAGTGTTAAAGAGCACCCGGGCAAATGACAGAAAAAGCCTGCAGCCTACCTGGAAGAGAAGCCCAACAAAGGGAGCACTGGAGGGAACAAGAGTGGCCTTGCAGAATGAACATTAGTTGGAATAGCACTCTTTGGAAAGTCTTTGAGTTAATGGCCAGTCCTGCTACCCACATGGAAAATAGTAGTTTTTAGAGTTGCTTGCATTAAAACTGATGGCAAAGACAGACCAATTAGAGGCCTGTGGATAAAAAAAAAATAATTACTTAGATCAATCTGTTATGCTTTTGAAAAACGTAATCAAAAAAAAGGCAGCTATTTTAACTGCAGACACAAAATTGTTCCCATAAGTGAATTTTGGCATAAATAGTAAGCTCTGCTGTTCATGTAAGAGAAGTGTTTTTGTGCCACTGAGTTGGAAGGTGACAATGTTTTTAGATGGTGCCCTTGTGATCTCAGTAATTATCACATCCCTTGCCAGGGTAACAAACTAGCAGAGTAAAATACAGTTTGCTGGTAGAGTTGTGAGAATTCAAGTAATCCAACTGCTGCTTGATGTGTCAGGATGGAGTGAGAAAAAACTGCAAGAGTTCCCACTGTGTTTTGTGGAAATATCAGAGCAGGATCACCATAAAGGGACTACAGCCACATTAATGTCTCCTATTGATGTTCTAATTGATTTCAAAATTTTTACATAATTTTTTTTTGAGTTTCAGTAAATTCTGTGTTTGGACAGTGCTGTTATGTTTTTGTTTCTTGCCAATCAGAATCTGCTAATAGTGAGGTCTTCAATTTTGCAGTTAAAAAAATAGCATTTCTCATTCCATGTATGTGTTTTATATAGAAATTGCAAAGCTCTTCATTAATTCCTTTGTGTGCCTATTAACTGGTGTTGCTTTGGCAACCTCTTCTTCATGCATTCCATTCTTCCACTTAATGGCTCAACAACCATTATCTTTGTGTGATATCAATATCAGCCAGATTTTGTAAGACACAAAATGAAGTTTGTTGGTAATAGTTGCTTTCATGCTTTTTTTTTTTCAGTTATAAATACAACTGGGGTTGTACATGGGAGTTTTAAACATTTTGAGTTTCAAATGAAAAGTAAAAATTCTGGGTGCAAGGCATTTGCCCCAGGGGACTGATGTAGGTGTGAAGTGCCACTAAAAACCAATTCCCAGCCATTTCTGGCCATGCCTCTCCCTGCTCACCATTCAGGAATGTGGCAGCTGTTTTAGTGCCAGAATTGCCTGATTTTTCCCTAGAAATCTGATATTCTCTCGTTATGAATTGAAAGTTACCTAATAAGAAAAACTGCAAAAAGGACTGCTTCTGCCATAAAAGGAATTCCATATGGCCTCACATTTCCCACATTAAAAATCATTTTGCAACTCTTCATTCATGCTTTAGCAAATTGAGAGTTATGTTGCCATCTTCTTTTGCAAAATGGCATCAGAGATAGCACAGAGAATAAACAAAATGAAAAACAAACAATATTTATTGCTGTCAATCAGTGGCAAAGTAGGATGTTCCAAATGTTTCATTTGAAGTCTGTATCTCACACCTGAGGCCAGCATGGGAGATTGTATCAGCAGGTGCTTGGAGAGGATGCTGTTTGTCTGCATTTGCAATAGCTTTATATAAATTTAATTATTAATAAGCCAAGTTCTTCAGTGGTTCATTCCTGCAAATATCAAGAGAGTTCCAAGACCTCAAGTAGTGATCATTAGAAGATAAATACTCAATTTATCTCAGGTTGATTTAAGCATAGACCAGCATAAAAATAGCATTTTTCCAAGCTGGAGAACCAGGAGGGACAGCATACTTGTGTTTGGTTGTTCTAATGTAGATTGAAGTCCTATAGGGAAAAAAAAAATCACCTTCACTCTCAAGATCCAGGCAGGTTTTGTGACATATGAGGCACCATATGGGATATCGCTGAATCGTGGGACTCAATTTAGCTCTTGCTAAAGCTGTTTTATCTAAGAGATATTTTGAATTGTTTTCATACAGTTTGCAAGAGTTAATAAAATATCATATGAAACAGTCTCTGAATCCATCAAAAGCATTTTGGCAGGAAAAAAAGCTTAGATCTGTCTAATATTTACTGGCCTCCCTTGAGGTGCCAATCAAATCAGCTGGAACAAAGTGACCATGAAATTTTGCAGTATTATCAGGAACACTTTAGAATTGTCACCTTTTTTTTTTAAATGCAAATCAAATGTGTCTTTCTGGTAAGCTCTCTGTTGACCTCAGCAAAATGGATAGAATGCATGAAAATTCTGGTAATTTTTCTGCCTGGTACTAGAGTGGTGAAGCATTAGACTTTCAAGGAAGACTCAGAAAATCTTTTACACAATTTGTGCTTTCAAAGGCCATGGGTGGGACCAATTTTTACAGCAAGAATTGAGTCAATATGTTCAATGTCAGCTGAAAGTAACTAAGGTGAATTCTTGGCTTTTTTATTTTCTAGGAGCCTCTCTAGGTGCTATTTATATAGTATTGATACAGCTTTTTTCTGAGACTGAGTATATCCTTTTGTTCTTTGGTCTCTTTATTTTAAATGATTTGTTGAGGTTTTCAAAGGCTTCTATAGTCTTATCTGTTAACGACTCACTACCATAATCTTAACAGATTTTTGTCACAATACAAAAGAAAAACAACCCATGCTCTCTGCACCAATACAATACTCTCACCTCTGTCCCAGGCTAAGTAAACTCTTACAGTTTTCCATAGAAATTTTGTATCTACTATTTAGAAGAACTTCAAGGGAAATGTCTTAAGGAGTCTGAAAGCAGCTGAGCACAGAGAAATCTGCTGGCCAATGTATATCATTGATATACAAAATAAAACATATATTTGTATCTCTTAATGATATACAGCTGATATATGGCATGAGGCTAAATTCTCTGTCAGGAATTCTCAGTAAAAGTGCAGTTGCCAAAGTGTTTTCTTTGAGAACGCCCTGGGTACTTCAGCTGCACGTGGCATTCACCTCCTCAGGTGTGGGTTTAAACCTCTATCAGCCCTTATTATTGCACATTATTAACTGACAAGTCATAAATGATTATTCATTATATTTCAATGAGGTAATGATGCATGAGGGCTTAGCAAATCATTCAATGAAATAATTATGCCATGCATGTTAACTTTAGAGTAATACCCTATTCATACAGGGCAGAAAGGAAAACAGCCATTAATGAAGGACTGAAAATTAAAAATATTAACTCCTTTTTCTGTCAGAATTAACTTGCCTTGTATAACACACCAGAAGAACCTCAGCTTTTCCTATTCTAAGTTTTCTACTTTTCACCACATTAAAAAGTAGAACTAATCAACAATCTTGCCCTCTTTATCAGTAGCTTTGGTATGTTTCCTGCTGCTTCTGAGGTTCTTTTCAAGACTTGAAAATCAGTGGTAAATGTGGCATGGACCAAATTTACTCAAATTTCCTCGAGGAAAAAATTAATTGTTTCTGTGGATTATAATTTTTAAAGAAAATTAGTTTTCCAAATTTATTTCACCCTTTTTCACATATACCAATTAAGCTATTTTACTCTTTTACTTCAGCTTCTATTTGCCAGGACATGCAACAAAGATTTCATTTGCATTTTTCATAAAAAAGAGAGACCAGTTTGGTGATTGGTATAAAGAGAAAATTGAAAGAACAGGCATTTTGATAATTCCTCTATCCCAGAATAGAAGAACCAGTCTTGTACTGTTTTCGTGGTTATTCTCCATTAAGGAAAGCCATTGTTCAGTGTACTTTGAACCCTTCAGAGTTTAATTTTAGTGGAAATGTAAGGGGAAATATTTTGGAAAACCTTGAATCTAGAGAGTATTCTTCTTAGCTTTGAAAGTTTCCTATACATTCCTATATGAATTAAATGTAATTATGCAGAACTTGCTCAAATATGGATTTTAGAAAATAAATCCCTTACACTTCTTTCAAATGGTATAGATTGGACCAAAATAGCATCAGGTTTATTGCTTTATGTTAAAAGCTATATGACTATTTCAACTGAAAATGCATAATGAAATTTGCAGTAATAGAGTTGTCTTTGTGGTTGAAAAGCATTCTGCATTCTGATATATTTTAATGAATATTTTGAAAGCCTCAGAGACTAATTTAGATTTTCTCTGACATTTTGTAAGTACTTCATTAGAGTTATGTTTCCTTCAGCATTGGCAGGCATTCTTAAACTGAGTTAATGAATAAACATTGCAACAGTCATCTAAAATAATTTCCATCCTTGATCCATACATTTACTAACAACCAGAAAACAAGGCCAGCTCAGGAAAACTGCTCTGGGGAGAGATTAAAAGGAAACAATGCTGATTTCAGATATCAGAATTAAGAACAAAATCAGTGAATGTTTACTGCACAACAATAACAACAACATAAAAGACCAGCCAGATCCTCTCAGCGAGGAGTGACAACAGGACACCAAACTTGAAGACTTTTAAGCCATGGTATTCAAGACAATATCAACCTTCTTTTTTCCCTACATGGCCCCAATATCTATACTAAAACAGTGATAAAATCAGAGCAACCAAAACTTGTGTTGCCTGCAGACTGTCTGCTGCAGCTTCCCTTTGGAAGAACAGACACAGAGTGTGTCCTGTGGCACACAAAAAAAGCAGGAAGCTCTCCTCAGCAGCTGCTGAGGTCACTGGGCCTGCTAATGCTGTGATTTTGGAAGTATGTATTTCTAAAGGATGGGGAGCACGGATGGATTGGAAGATCACAGACTGTCAGGCACTCACACAATAAAATTAGACAGTAAAGCACTCTAATAGTAGAAGAAAAGCAAATCAAAGATAAGTAATATATGAGTATTACTTATATGAGTAATACTCATATAAGTTGCAGATGACTTTTTTTGGAGGCAGGGACAGAAACAGCAGTGAAGAAGGATGGCTCCTAGGTAACTTCATTTCAAGTCTTAGAAAGCAGGTGTGGGATTTTATTCTTCACAGGACTAATGCTTCCATCCCTATTTTTGCTTCCTCTTCCATCTTGCAGGGGTTAAGAAAGGCAAAAGGTTAAAAATTTAAGATGGTTTTGCTTGTTGAAAATGTACCTACTATTGCAATCACACTTAAGTACATAACACTTCTGGGTTTTTATCTGTGTTTAGTTGGTATTTTGTATCAAGTAAAGTAAAGCATTTTCAGGATCTTCATAGCTGAGTCTTGGATTTAACACTGAGGAGGGAGGTAGTTTATGTAATGGCATAGATGACTTCAGAGTCAAGGGAGTAGCCTTGCACTTCTTTTTTTACCAATTTCATTTTGGTTTATTGAATTCTTCTTGAGGTCAATGCAGTTTGTGTTTTGTTGCAACTTTACACGCAAGAGAAACACCAAGTTTATATAGTGAGGGTTCCCTTGGCACTGTCCCACCCAGTTCCTAGCACAGTTTCTGTGTTAGGAGAAAAGACTGAAATTACTTAACTGGTTTTTCCCAGTTTCCAGCAGTGGTGGATGATCTCCTGTCACCTTGTTACTCCAATTCATAGGAGGAATTAAGATTTCAGCTGCTCAGTTGGAATGTTTTTATGCTGCCACTAATTTGTGTAAAAAAAGATATTTCTTTTATTTAAGGTGGAGTAGCTATTTAAGATTAATCATTTTTGATGATTCTTATAACAGAATAGTAGTGTTTTTTTAATCTAGTTCAGAGCCTGAGGTGGAAACAAACCATTTTAAATTCTAGAATAAGAGTTAACAAGGGTTATGTACTCAAAAGCTGTTCCCTTCTGTGGATGATCTCCTTAGATTCCATGCCTGATTAGTTATTCAGTGACAGGCTACTATTACTATTTTTCAGTTTCAAATTGCTTCCAATCCAACCAAAATCCCCATTGCCATTGCAGAGAAAACATAAACATTTACTGTCATTTTTTGTCCATGCAAGTTTTGTGTTTAAAATCAACCATTTCCAAAACTTCCCATAATCATGGGCCCAAATGACTAATCAGGCATTTTTTAACCTCATTTGTCATTTTCTACAGTAGCTACTGTACAATATCCATTCCTTCCAGAGAAGTAAATCCATCCATATACAGAATCTGCTTTCAACAAATGCAGTTTGTTGCTTTTGTGATTGATGTTAGCACCACGTCAGAGAGGCCTGACATTGGTTTCTGAAAATAGCTCAAAACAAACAGCAGGGCTATTTAAAATGGTGGGGGTTTCCTAGTTTAAAAGGGTTTTGGCTAGAAATTGAAGAACACCTCTCATGGAAGGTGTTCTGAACAAGATTGTATTTGAACATCGTTGTGCTTTGGGACTGCCCACATTAGATTTGGGAATTAATATGCAAGTGGATGTTGTGTCAAGAATGAACCATGATGGACTCCAGGGCACTGGTGGGGTAATGGGATGTGAATTTTCTGTCCTATGTGAAAAGTGCTGATAGAGAAAAGGATTTTTGATTTCAAAGAGACAAATTATCTCATGATCTTCTGCCAGAACACAAAATGCCATACTGTCAACCAAATTAAGTGTTATATTTCAAAAAGTTTGTTCTAAATATTTTGTTTCTTTTTAATGATTTACTGCAATATTTTAAATATTATTTTGAACAAATCTGTATTTAAAATGGAAACATTTCTTGTAAAATTCCCTCGTTTGACTGAAATGTTTTGGCAAATTTTCAAATACTTTTAGCTTCCTGAAATGATAATAACTGACAAATTTCCTGCTCAACAAATAAGATTTTACCCATCTCTTTGCCAAACACTTTGAAACTCAGCAGAAAATACAGATAATTGCACTTCCTTCAAGTTCATCTTTATAATTAATTAGGCAGTAAAGATGGGCAGAAGTCCCAAACATGAATTAAGGCAGCCTGGGGTTTTTAGCAGATTTCAGTACCATGACAGAGAGACCTCCAGGCTTTCCGGATTTTTTTTTTAATTTTTTTTTGTTTGGTCCATAATTAAGGGTTAGAAATACCATCTCATTTGTCTAGTAACGAACATGAGATCCTCAAGTATTGATGTCACTGGCTGTGGGTGCTGGCTTTGAAAGCTTGGGTGTGCTGTGCTTTCCTCCTGTCTGGCTCTGACAGTGGCCAAGATAAGTTATCCAAACAAGTATTTTGTGCAACTATCTGGTACAGTTACTTGCATTCCAGAAAGGAGCAGCCACATGGAGCTTGCAATCAGCTCAGCTCCTTCCACTCCCCATCTGTATGAGATGTGGAAGGTTTGTGGTGATTGGGTGCTCTGCACAAAGCTGATGTTCCTATCTGAGCATACTCATGCAGAGAAACTGAAAGGATGGGCCTTGACAAGGGGAAGGTTTTTAAAAGTACAGATCAGAGTCTTCACAAGATAGTTTTGCACTCCCTTGGGTTGGTGGGTGACAGAAAAGAGCACAGGGAGTAATTCCTGCCCCTGGGCTTTAGCACTTGGTTTGCCAGCTGCAGCAGCACAGTTGGGTTGTCCATAACCAAGGGCAGCCACACTTTTTGATCTGGCTTCTATTAACACTGTTAAAAAAACAGAAGTTGAGGTTGCCATGAGGAAGTGCCACAAGTGTGAGTGCTGTGAGCCACAGTCAGAACAAAATAGTTCTTGCCTCCATGTATGAATGTCTGCTCTCAGAAAATTCAGATTCGAGTTTAGGGACTGTGGAGAAACTTCAGTTCATAACTACTGCATGTCACAGTAATTATATTTATAAGAAAGCTTTTTCAACACATCCATCCCACAAGCTGCACATCCCTTTCACTGTTCCATTTCCAATAAAGGAGGAAGGATTGACACGATAGAAAAGACCTTCCTTTATTACAGGGACACTCTTCCAAAGGCACTGGCTAAAATCACATGGGATCTAGCGTGTAGTTTAAACCAGGCAGATCCATCCCACCATACTTATGTACACCGGAGTCCTTCTCCTCCTTTTGGCTGCATCAATGAGAAAAACCAATTCCAGCCTGTGTTTCAGTGGCTGCTCTCCAGGTGAGGCAGAAATCCTGTTGGAAGGGCTCTGACTGTGTTGACTTCAAACCTGTAAGGTGGCAAAGTCTGGTTTCCAAACAGTTTTGAAAGTTTACTGCTACAGGTTTTCATGATACCTGCCAGAAGCCACAGGTGCATTTGGTTCACTCCTTCTGTTTCACTGCTAAACATCTTCCCCTTCCCACGTGCCCTTGTGGGGTGAGAGAAATGCTCATGTGGCATCCTGCTGCCTTTCAAAAATAAGAGGGAGCTATTTAGAAAAGTGGGATCACAGCAGGGGAGGACTGGCTTTAATTTAAAGATGAGATGTAGGTCAAATCTTAAATTCTAAAGCACAGTCCTGAACCACTGTACTAAATGGAAGTTAAGTGAGAAAACGGGACAAGTAAACACTCTGTAAAAGACTGATATTTCTATGAGATGCAATTAATTGCTTTTAAGTCTCTGGCAAGCTGAAGAAAATAGCTGCCTCCAAAACTGATGATGTTTCTTCCTTTTCCATGAAGATATCAGAGAGAATTGTAACCTGCAGGCAGTGTTACCCTGCGAGCTGTGTTATCTCTGTAGCATGATGCAATATTGCTGATAAAGTGAAACTTCCCTGAGACAGTTCTGATTGTAAAGAGATTTTTAAAATGGTCAAGACATGAATTAATAGTTGGGTGTATCAGAGCTGGAAGTGATGGAAAAGGGAGTTTGGCTGGAGTGTTCTATATGTACAAGCAGCGTTTCTCTTTTCTCTTGTTGAGAAGGAAACTGTAGAACTGAGTAATTACATCAGTGTGCTTGGTATTATTCACAAAAGGTCCTGAAAAATTAAACATCTCTTATGAGTTAAGTATTCTTCCATTAGACAAATCTATAGGAGAGTAGTGGAAGTATTATTTTCTTCAACAACACATTCAATTTCACTTATTAACACACTTCTCTATTAAAGACTGAGTCTGTTTTAAGCATTTCAGATGGGCTTTAATAATGGATTTGCTGACTTTTTCCCATGCCATTTCAGGAGGTCTGTTTTTCTTCCAGGAAAAGTTATTACTTCCCTCTAAAATCTGCAGAAATGCAGATGCTGTCAGTACAAAACCCAAGGCCTGAACAAGCCTGGATGCATGTAATTGGAGGTTCCCCAAGGCCTCTCATAGTTTTCCACAGTTAATCATCAGGTAGAGTTTGTTAGAAGGCCCTTGGGCATCTGCAGATGCTGATTTTATGCCCTAAATAAATGGGATCAGAGCAGTATCAAAAATAAAGACATCCCCCAACAAAATTAAAATCACTACCAATATATTTAGCCACTTTATATGCATCCCTGCTTCATGAATAGGCTCTGTTATCCAATATCACCAGCGCTATTCTGTCCCCAGAGCTGTGCTCTTTTGAGGAGGCTGCTCTGAATTTCTAAAATGCTATTTGGCACATATCAACTTTATTGATGTCTGGCTGATGCCTTCCCATGCAAAGAAATACACCTTGAATGGGATTTGTTCTGCTCTAGTGTTAAGAAAAGGAGGCATAGCTTAGATGATTCATGATTCATTCCCTTTCTTCATTTGACTGAGCTAGTAAACCAACAGTAATAAATATATATAAAGAAAAACTGTAACCTTAATGTCCCCTGCAAATTTTTAAGCTCTCCTAGGACATATTTCTGTGTATCCTAAATTGTGGTTGTAAGTAGGTAAATCAGCCTGTCAGCAAGACACAAAACTACTGTCCCAAATTTCAACATTGAGTTTGATACCTTGGAGACAAGACCACCATCTGAAAATCTACAAAAGGTTAGTGAGAAATAAAAGCCAATATTCCACTGAGAAAGGTTACAAGATGGGCAGAAACAACAGGGAAACATTTTGCTTCCATGAGAGGCAGCAAAGAGCTGAGAATTTTAAAGAGAACTCACAGCTAAGAGGGGTGAACCTTTGTTTATTTGTGGATTTATGCTCATACAAGAAGCTGAGTATTTTAAAACATATTTCCCAGTAGTCTAGATGTGAAACAATATAATCAGGCAAAGAAGAGTGGAATACTAGAAGCCAGACTAAATAAATCTGCAATGATTTTATAGCAAATTATTCCAAATTAGTCTCCAAAATATCTAAGTTGCAGAAGAATCATAAAATAAAATTTTAAAACTGTTCAATGTAAAAGCTTCTGATAGCATTCTTAATAACACAGCTGCACTATTTTAAAACAACTCTGTAAGAAACTGGGGTGGTTTTTACATGATTGGAATATTCATAAATAGAGTGAGTAGTACAACTAAATCTTTTCTAAATGAGATCCTACTAGATTTACAATGGATGTCTATCTCAATGGAAGTTGCCATGGTTACAGCACAATTCTGCATGGAGCACATTTTCATCACAAATTGTTGCACATTTATATACAAATAGTTTGGACACATTTTTCCAACTTCTTTTAAATTGAGAGCTACAAGGACAGCCTTGAAGGAAAATTCTGTATTTGTCCCTGGGCACAGTTAGGGTCCAGCTGCTCTGGGAATCATCAGATAATTCAGACTGGGGTGGGCCTCAGGAGGTCTCTAATCTCAGCTCCTGTTCAAAGCAGGGGCAGCTTTCAGATAAGACCAGGCTACCTGGGGCTGTACCCAGATATATTCTGGAAAACTCCAAGGTTGGAAACAGCACAGCTTTTCCTGGGCCATAGACATGTGTGCAAGAGAGGGCAATGCTCCTTGGCAAACTCATCCTCCTTCCTTGCTGTGGCTGGGGTAGGAAGCGCTCCTGTACAATCTGTGTGACAAGAAAGCCCTCACTGACTTTATTCAGTCAGCTTTGCTCTCCAGGCCTGCAAAGAGCCTCCCTTCTCATGTTCCTGCTCTCAGGGAGCAGCAACAGCTCACTCTGGTCCCCTCTCCTGGAGTGGTGCTCAAAGGTAATTCCAAAAGCACCCTTGTGTAAAGACAAATGTTTGCTGAGTGCTCAGTTGTCCTGCTGAGGAAGTGTTATCAAAACAAGATTTTTTCTTTATTGCTCTGCTGCATTTTATTTCACTTGTTGCAACAGTGTGCCATACCTACCGAACAGAGTGGGAGCTTCTGTATAAACTCATATCACAAAGAGTCTGGAGATCAGAGGTCATCTTGCATTTCAGTGTGGGTACTGGATGACTTGTCAGTGTTTGCAGTAAAATTCTACTTCTGAATATCCATCCTATTTAGTTTTATTAAACAGCCTCCATGGTTGCCAGCGTCTGGACAAGTCTTTTTAAATAGGCTGATGTTAAAGTCCTGAGAATTAGTTTGGGTGAAGGCTTCGTGCTATAATTTGAGGTTCAAGTAGGAAATTTCCCATAATTCTACTTTATGGTACCAAGGAGAATTTGAAAACAAAGTTAAAAAAAAATAAGGAAAAGGTAGGATATCTTTCTTTGGGAAGTATTAAGCTGACAGTTCTTACATTGTATTTTCATTAAGTGATTGCAATACTGTGGGAAGATTGTTTGGCTTTTGCTCTGTGAATTCCACCACCAGCAAGCCACAACACTCAGTAAATTCTCATTATGCCTGTCTGCAATGGACTGACTCCAGGCAGCCAGAGAACAGGTTTGTTGGGTTGGTTTTTTGAAATACAGAAAATGTGAGGGGAATCTCTGGTGCTGCAGAGGGTACAGAGTAGCAACATTTATTGGAGTGGAGGAATGTTCTTATAAAAGAGTAATACCAGGTTAATGCATTTACAAATTATCTGACAGTCTGCCAGTTGTTTGGTGCCATCTTGCTGGAAGCAAGCCACCAGTCCTCTTCTTCACTCACCCTTCTCTGACACCTTTAACTCCTGTAATGCACTTCTCCATTTGTATAGGCTCAAACATAGTTGATTTGAATATTACTTCTGATACAACTCTGCAACTCTGAGAAAGAGGAAGGATGATTTTTTCACCAGTTGATAAATTCTAAAGTAAATCAGCCTTTTTAATGACTCTGTCTGTGATTCTCATGTGACCCAATTTGGTTCAAGGCTTCTTGGCATGGTTTAGGAGACAAGGCACAATCTTTTTTCTTCTTTTTCCCTTACTGGTCCCTGAAAAGTAACATAAATTAGAAAAACCTGCACAAAGTGTGGACTCTCCTCTGAATCTGAATTAAGTTTTCAACTTAAGTTTTCAAACCATGATTATTGATGGTTTAATTGCAAGTACATCGCAGAGGAAAGAAGAAAATTTACATTTTCCAAACATACTGACATGTCATAGAAATCAGGCCCATGAGCTGTCTCTGTCTACTACTAAATATCCCTGTTGAAATTTCTGCCTGTTTATAAATATGTCTACATCCAAACACTTGAGCATTTAATGCAAATTTCTCTCACATAACTGCTATGAGGAACCCTAATCTTAGGACAGCCCTTGGAATCCATCTTGTCTCTGTTTGAGTTTGTCTTTTGTTTCTCTTTAGGATTTATTTAAATAATTTTTGAAACATTACAAACTAAGGCTTCTTATCACTTACCCCAACTCCAGCAAAACCCTTCACCGTGTGAAACGTTATCTGTGTGTCTGCACAGCATGAACAGCTCTTTCCTCATGTTCATCCAAAAAGAAACATTGACTTTATTGTTTGCTATGAGGCCTTTTCAAAATATCCTCTGGTCAGCTCTTCATTTCAAAATAAAACTCTAAGCTTATTTAATGGTCTATCTGATGAAACTATTGTTAATTGGCTCTGGTTGCTCTACTTTAACATCTTGCAGATTCTTCCAGTAGGACAGAGAGTATTTTACTGGAGTTATTTTCTTTATCATTCAGCAACTGAAAAATCTAATCACTACTAAAATCTTCTGGGCATTTATTAAGTTAGGTCTGATTTATGTAATTTGCCATAGAGTTCATTAAAGACTTCATTAATTTTTCACCAATCTGTAACAGTCTTATCACTGCTGTTTTTATTAGCTGAGATAAAATTAACTAGGTTTGACTTTTTAAATTTGGGGGCAAGTCATTTACCTGCCCTATCACCACTTTCATAATAATTACATTTTGCTTTGTCAGATGTGAAATGGTTCTCTTTTTATCCATCAGTTCCAGTGATTAGAATCCCATATTTTAGACCAATTGCTTGTACTGACACTTTGATCTCAGCAGTTTATGTTCTCATTAGCTGACTGAATCTTTGGTCTTTCCCTTTTCCAAAAGAATCATTGGGTTTGAGATTTCTAATGCTAAAAAGACATGGAAAATTCCCATCACCCTGCAGCTTTGCCATGAACCCTGAAGGGATTGATGTCAACCAGGATTTCACTTGTATTTGTCCATCTGCCTTTCCCAGACCTCAGTGGTCCTTCCTGGGAGCAAGGAAGTATGAAAACCCTACAGATGTGTGTTTCACATTAGCCACAACCCAGGGTGTTTTGTAAAAGAGGACTTTTTGACTATTTTCTGCCCTCTGATAAAATTTTTTGCTCCCCCATGCACCATCACCTGTGCTGTACCAACACTCATTTGCACCTGATTTCAAATATCAGCCAGTGATGTCCATAAAGATTGTAATTCCAGCACTTGTTGGAATGCTGGGCCCATTAATGGCCTGGCAAATCACCTGGGCCATTCTGTTATAAGGACTAGTGCCCACCAAATCAACAAAATCTAGTAGGTGATGACCTATTTTCATTCCATTATCTAAAAATGGCTACAAGAAAAGTACAATTAAAGTATTTTAAAAGGAAAAATGAAAACCAGTACCCACTCCCTTTTTCCTCTACAACTATCACTCAATAGTAATTTCCTCTAAAATGTATCAATACTTATTGGAGAAAAAAACCATGATCTTGCAAGAGAAACCCTGCTTTATTCAGAATTACTGCTGTGTATTTCAGATTCTCTTCCTTGACCACTTGTCCTTTACACTTTGACTTGATAGAGTAAAATAGCTGTGTGAAAGGTACCAGTGACACTTGTGTGATAACCCTGAGCCTTCTGCCACCACAACATTTGGAATCTTTTGTGCCAAAGGAATGTTTCAATGCACAGAGCAGAGCAAAGCTCTTGGTAGGCACAGGGAATGTTTGAGACATTCAAGTGAACTCTGTCACAGACACAGTGACCTGATAAATATGTGTGTTCTCTCTAATACCTCAGCTTCAGTGCTTTTAATCCCTGCCTTTGTGAGGATTTTGATCAAGCCTCCACTTGAAGGACTTCTGGGATATCCAGCTGACTGGTTCACACAGTGATTTTAAAGCTGTGTCACTTGTATGCTTTTACTAAAGAGAAGGCATGCAGAGAGGCTAAGAAGGAGCCTTTGCACACATTTTAAACTCTGCTTTGAAGCAAGAATGTGTTCTGACATTTAACTGAGAGCTTATTCAGAGATAAATCCTTTAAAATGTATTTAGCAAAAGAGTGAAAACATCTCAATCACCAATGCTTCTGACTTTTCCTCTCAAAAGTTGAGAGAAACTGTGAGTACAGTTCATTTGTAACATGATTGTTACAAATAGCACTCTCCTTCTGCACAACATTTTGGGTCTGAAGACTTGGAAAAGTCTGTGTCAGAATGGGAAAGAGAATCACCATCCTTCTGATCACAGAATCTCTCTGGAGATCCTATGCTCAAAATGCACACTCTTCTAGCAGCAACTCATAATTCCCCACACATGAAAGTTAAATTAGACTTCATTTAACATCTAAATTAAAAAATCTTGTTCTATTTAGGGTTCTTGATTGATCTTTTTAAAGATATTGTTCTACTTTTCAGGTTTTCTCTAAATTAACAATATATTCTCCTCAGATTTGTCCTAAGAGGAAAGCCCAAGCAGCATTAACTCCAATGGGAACAGGAGCTTGCTCACATAGAATTCACAGCTTTGATGACAAAGATTGAACCTTCTGATAGTGTTCATGTCAGATGAATTAACCTGCCTGCAAGGAAATTGCAGAACTGGGATTTCTTATTATATAATTGAAAGTTTGAATTCATGAAGACAAAAAGAAAACAAACAGAATGAAAACTAAACAAATTACTTCTGTTTTATTGGAAGTGATATTTTCTTTTCTGTTGTTTCATTACTTTCTGTAACTCAAAGGTAAAGCACTAACATTATTGAGATGAACTCTTAATGTCAAAGAATGAAAGCATCTGTCAGTCTGCAATGGAAAATAAGCAAATTTAGCTTTGCAATGGAAAGGTAATTCAGTTCTTCTTGCAAAAATACCATGTTAGGAATACTTTTTTGTAATTCCCTTTGAGCCTCATGGAAGTTCAAGGACTGAGCACTTCTAAAATCAGAAATTAAAAGCTTTTTAATGTCCACTATCTTTTGGGATAGAGAATCTTGAGATCCTGAAGAGCTGGAGAGAGCTGCCTGTGCTTTGTGTTAGTTTGCAAAGACATTCCCAAAGCTCAGGACTGCCACTCATTGACCCTTTCTGTCATCTCACAGGTCCCCGACGCTGCTGATTTCCCCAGGATCTGCCATTTACGTCAAGGAGCGGCAGCCAGAAGATGTGTCAAAGCACCTACTTCAGCATCTCAGGTAAGGGCCGCAGCGAGCATGAGCGTGTGTGAGAGCATGTGGCTGTGTCTGTGTCTGCTGGTCTCTGCATGTGTGAGCGCATGCTGACTGCATTTAACCTTGTGTATATGACTTTTGCTTTTCAGGTTTTGCAACTCATTGTTAAATTTAGAATAAAAAATCCCCAGCCGCCTTCTCCCCCCACCCCGGCTGGTTTTTTTTTTTTTGGTCCTGGTCGAGTAAAAACCCAAGATAGGCTAGAAAAGACCCCAAAAAACCCTGTAAAAGAAACCCAAGATGGGCAAGAAAAACCCAGGAAAAACCCAGAAAAAAAAAAAACCAAGATGGGCAACAAAAAAAAAACCCACAAAAACCCAGGAAAAAAAACTCAAGATGGGCAAGAAAAATCCCAGAAAAAAACCCAAGATGGACCAGAAAAAAAACAGAAAAAAACCAAGAAAAAAAAAAAAGGAAAAAAAAACGGAAAAAGACCCCAAGAAGGGCAAGAAAAAAATCAAAAAAACCCCAGAAAAATCACAGAAAAAAAAACCCCAAGACGGGCAAGAAAAAAAACCAGAAAACTCCCACAGAAAACCCAGAAATAAAACCCAAGATGGGCAAGAATAAACCCAGAAAAAAACCCCCAAGACTCGCAAGAAAAAACCAGAGAAAACCCCAAGATGGGCAAGAAAAACCTGTCGCAAAAGGTGCCGTAAAGCGTGACTGTTGCAAAAGGTGCCGTAAAGCGCGACTGTCGTAAAAAGGTGCCATAAATCGCGGCTGCCGTGAAAATGGCCGTAAAGCGCGACTGTCGTGATGACGGCAGTAAATTGCGGCTGTCGTAAAAGGTGGTGTAAATCGCGACTGTCATAAATACTGCCGTAAAGCGCGACTGATGTAAATACTGCCATAAAGCGCAACATCTGTAAAATGGTGTGCCGTAATGCCCTGATTGAGGACACTGCTTCTGCCACATCGAGGTTGGCGACACACTGGTCTAATAATGGGACACACTCACTCTGCCCACGACAGTGATCTCTGTAATCAACTAAAGCCTTTTTTCAGTTCCATGCCAAGTCAGTTATCGAAACAGGAGTTAAAAACCTCTTAGAATGGACTTTATTGAATTCCCCAGTGCTGACCGTTCAGCCGTCTTTACCAGAGATTTTTGGACATAGTTTTGACAAAGCACTTTAATAGTATCTCCTGCTGGTGCTCATGAAAGACAGAAACTTTGTGTTGGTGAAAACTTACTTATTGCACTACAGGCTCTGCTCTGCTCAGGAAAAATCATGTTTCAGTCTGCATCAGCTACTAGCAGATGTTCATATTTTTTACTTGTATGTTTTTCAAAAATGCAAAGACAATATTAATTCTGATACTTACTTTCCTGAACAGCACCATAATGCCATAGAATAATTGTGTTTTCACCAGTGCTTTATCTTCTCTAAAATTAGTTTCACAATGTTTCATAATTGAGTTCAAAAGTACTTCCAGAAATACAGTATAGCTAACACAAAACCTTCATATAATCTCCTGATTTTCTGAAGTGTGATGGCAAATTTTTTGCAAGTATGACTCTTAACACTTGCCAGAATAATAATAATCTGCTTTTCAGGACACTTCTAGTCTAAAATGAGAAATCTCAGTTTCTGAAGAGTTTTAGAAACATTTTATTTTCTTAAGAAACTATTAGAAACAACACATTAAAAAGAACTAATATTTTCTCATAGACTATGTGTGTATTTCTGAGTGCCAATGGCAGTTTATCTGGCTGGCCATGAATGGTAATTAATCACAGCAATATGTTCATCACAATGTCACCTGCTTTCCCTTCTAATTTCAACGCATAATTGCTCTAGGCCCTGATTTTTCCAAATCTACTTATTCCTATGACAGTAAATAATAATAATAGTAATAGATATAGTGTTCTTGCCATTGAAGTATATTATTTCCTAAACAAAGGTCAGAGGTCAGTGTTTCTGAAATATTTTTTCCGAATCAGTACATGAAGTGCTGCTTTAATGAGTCAGAGAGCAGCAAAATATTTTGGTTCATTTTACCCCAGCAATGCCTCAGCTCATAATTAGCATCCATTTGGTTTAGACAGCTAAAGGGGATTGTCTTCATATGGCTAAAAACAGAATGCAGGCACATACAAAAGCACAAAAATGTAAAAGTTTGTTACCTAGGGTATTCCTTGTTTTTATTTCATGCCACTGAACTATGCAGGCATCCAAGACCACTCCAGTGTGATCATTTAGGAGTATTGAATATCAGTAACTTGGGAGAATCAGAGACAAATATGACCTTCAGAGATACAGAAAATTTGCATAAACCAATAGTTTGTACAATATTTTTTGTGTTACAGAACACCAGCAAGCTGCAGATCTAGATAGGTTTTTATTATGTAATGATCAACATTAAAAATTCCATTATCAGAGCTAACAGCTTTGTGGTGGCTAAGGCATGATCAGAATATGCTGTCTTTATTGTCTGTATTAATGTCATCTTTCCATTTGCTGATAAGACTAAAACCTTCTTTTATTATGAGATTAGGCAGATTTGACTTTGAAGATGTACACACACACTGATACATATGACATTGTTGAAGGCGCTTTTTCCTCCTCAAGTTTAAAATGTGTTTTTCCCCATTAAATTGCCTGTGGTATATAAATTTTTGTTTAAAACACGTCACTGCTTTTTTTCTCAGAGGCAACATTGCTGGGCTTTTTATTTTAATTTCCTTTTGGATAAAACTTTATATCTCCTAAAGGCACAAGAAGGTCTGAAGTGGGATTACTGGTGAAAATTCTTCTGGAATGACCTTCTTTCCAGAATAAAATTAAAGTTTGAGGATTCTATATGAGAGGAGGCACCCTGATGCAGCATATCTTCCTCTTGCTGCTTTACACAAGCATATTGAAGTAATATTTCTTTAAATTTGTGTTCTATGTATATAGACTTTCAAGACACATAAAAAGTCAACATCATTTTAAACTCAGTTTTTCAGTGAGAACAAAGTACTGCATCATTTTTATTTTGATGTCTCTTGTATCCAACACTGTTCACCAGCAGATGAACCATAGTCTGTTGTAAGCCAGAGGAAAAAATAAATAGCTCAAATCTTTCATCTTTGAGCAGAAATCACTGGGAAATCCAGCTGTTGCCCCCAGCCCTTCACACAGGAGGTTCAGAGAGGTTCAGTTCTTTTCCTCTCTCTAATTCACTTGCATGAAGCTGTTGTTGGAAATGATGCTCTGTAAATGGCAGAAGTGCAGGGGCAACAAAGCACAAGGAAAGAGTAGCATTGTAAAATTTAATGGCAAATTGAAATTTATTAGAACCCCATTGAAAACTATGACTGAATGTGAAAAGAAAAAGCTGGTGGTAGAAAATTAACATAAATACAGTTAAGTCACTGTACCAGAGGCAGCGACCTCTGTTCACATAAGAAATATGTGAACCTCTCTAGAGATTTTTGCTACATCTTAATATCCTTCGTGGTGGCTGCTAAAATGTCGCCTTCTCCCTGCAGCACCAGAAAACTGTCCTTTCTTATCAAACTCTAATTTGGCAACAGCAATGCACACACACGTCTTCTAGGCTTGATTATTGCAATCCATTAGAGCAGGAGTGAAGCCATTTGCCTTGAGACAGCTCCAGCTGTATCCAGCCACTGGCTCAGCAGCCACAGCTGCCAGTTCCCTGCCATCAACCCTGCCCCTATTCCCTGCCCCAGATCCCTGCAGCATCCACAATCCAACTCCAGGCTCTCGCCTTCCCAGTGAGAGGGGGCTGCCTGAGCAGAGCCATCCCTGAAGCTGGCACTGACTGCAGCCTGTGCTGGCACCAGCTGCTGGGCACGGGGTGAGATCCTCTCCTGCAGGAGGAGCTGGCCACTCCCTCCCAGATGGGCTCTCTCCAGCAGTTTGCCAAAGCAGCTCCTGGACTCTTTGTCTGCTCAAACCGCCCACTGAAATGAGGGTGATTTGCATGCACTCAGGGTGATCAGATTCCCAATCTCTTTCTTCTGGTGAATAATATTGAGTTAATTAAGATGCTGAAATAGAATTGAGGCCCTTATAGTTATTATCTAAATTATTATTATATGTCAATACTTTTATCTGAAAACAGTGTCTTATGATATTTGGGTTCTTAAAAGACTGTGAAAGTGTAGCTTGCCACTGTTACTATACAAACACAGATGCTGTGATCAGACTCATGAGATTGAATGCACCGACAATGGACCAAAGTCTCTGATAATAGCTAAAGGCAGATGTCCAGGCAAGACCATTGAAACCAAGTAGGAATACAGCACCAATTGCAGTGCTATCTTTTCCCAGTTTGCCATAGTCTTTTCCTTAGGAACTCCCTGAAGGGATTGCCCCTACTTTTGCACTTAGTAGGCTTTTCTTACATATAATTTTTTTAGTTGTGAACAAGTAACCATTCTCTTTGCCAAACAAACACAGGAGGAGAATAGAAGTACATGGGACTCCATAGAACTGCATTTGTGTTATAAAAATAACACTGAAGGGTTGCCTGCTCTGTAGCAAGCCAAACAGAGATCAAAACTGAAATTTGTGTTCTTCATGCTGTAGTCTCATACAGGTTAGCTTTCTTAAGGAGTGGAAGCTCTCTGACAATTCTCAAATTCTTTCCTAGGAAAGGACAGCAGGGAATATATTGATCCTGGTCGCACACACAGCTCAGCCAGGCTGAAGCCAGAGCAAGAGTCAGGTGAGCACTGGGTACAGGCACTCCAAACCCCAATATATTGGTAACTAAGCAAGAATTTCCATCATAGTTTTATTACTGGTCTTTACATTACCCACACACAAATATCAGCTCTCATTGTATTGCTTAAAGCAGGAATGCAGCACACCAGGGCTGGATCACCCCAAAGGTGATTTCTCTTCCATCTGTGATGCCAAGGGAAGAACATAGGAATAGGCAGAGTTTATGTATATGTACAACTGCTTCCCACTTTTAGAGTTCTCTATTTTGAAATGCAGGCACTAGAAGGGTGCTTCATTCCCTTTGCCTTTCTGACTGTCACTGAGCACAAAGTTGTTGTTTTCACACAGCTGTCACAACACCAAGATTTCTGAGTCATAATGTTCAGCTTGGAATTCATCATTCCATGCATGATTGCATCATTTATTTAATTAATTTCAATTTAATTTCACCTGCCATTTTATTTTCCCAGTTGCTTCATCTTATAAATTTTTGACTTTCTGGCTGTGGTTTTGCAAACTGCATCTCAGGGCAGATAGGAAGATTGTATGGAAAGAGAAAATAGTGGGGGAAAGCCATAGTAGAAATGCAATAAAATGAAAACAAAGTGTGTTTCATTTCATTAAATAAATGGAGATCATGCAAGAGCACCGGGGTAAAAAAAAAATCAATATATTCTGACTGATTTATTGACAAACAGAGAAGACAGTTTATGCAGCACTATAAGAAGAGTACGTATAAAACACTATTTGGTTCCTTTTTTTAAACCATTTTTAGCACAAATAGTTAAGCAAGAATCTGGTAAGAACAAACATATTCTGATCACATTATATAAAGAAACACTGGAAATTTGGTGAATGCCCTGTCCCATTTTACCTATTCCACAGCTACTGAGCTTTAGATTGCTTATACCCAAGCCTTTGGAAATTCTTCTATTTCTGATTTTTATACTGACTGTATAAGAAGTAAGCTTTAATGTTTTAAACTCAACCTTTTAATATTGTAAACAATTGTAGAACAAGCAAAGAGTATAAAATGGGACTTTTTAAAAAGATATTACTGAATTTTTACAGGTAGTAAGCGCATTGTAAATAACTCCTTGGAATTGCAGCCATTAAAGGCAACTCCCTATTACAAAGCTTGGACAAACACAGTTCTAGGAATATTTCCTCCTTTTCTCTGTGCAATTGACATTTCTTGGAGCAAAGATTGAACCAGTAATCAAGTAGAAATGTTACTGTGACCCCAACCTTCTCAGCTACTTAAATGTAAGTGCAGATGCTCAAGTGAACTTGAACTATCACTCTTCTTCAGTTGGGCAGGAATTATCACACACAAGTAGGTTGAGAGTCTCTGCTGTTTGGCTAAATTCTAGAAATTTCTGTGCCAGATCTAGTGAAGCATCCTGGCAAAGTCTTGTGCAGTTCATTCCCAAACCATCCTGTATTGAAGCAATAAAACCACAAGGCTAGGCTAGGCTTCAGCTTGAAGGATAAGACTGCAGCTGTAGAAAAACAGCTGTTTCATCAATGTCTTCCTCAGTAGCTGGCACCAAAGGGAAAAGGGTGTGCAATGCTGAATGCAGTGACAACAGTCACTTGAAAGAAAGCTGAGAAGTATCAGGTGTTACCTCAAGCCACTAGAGGAAATCAAAGTGTATTTTTGAACATGCAGACTTACCTGGTTGGCTGGATTTCCTGCTGAATGCTCTCTAGAGATACTTGGCCACAAAATTTCCTGGTTCATCATAATACCTGGGGTAATTCGTTAGGTTTGCCACCTATGTTGTCACTCTGAAGCAGTGTTCCTTTAAATCCATAAAAGAAATCAATATCCAGGAGGTTTTCAAGGCTAGAATATGATGTAGCTGTAAAGCAAACAGAGGAGCAGCAGCATGAATGACAGCTTTACTAAAACATTAGGCTTCACCTAAGGCCAAAATCATGTGTAAGTGGAATAAAATTGCCACTAATGATCTTGGTCATTAATATTTAATTATGCATTTCATTATGTAAAGTTATTGTAAAGGATTTCATTAGTAACAATTAGAGTGCCTCACGTCTAATTTATATGCACCTGTTCTTAATTACCCTGGTATTGAAATCAATACTGAAAAATGCTTAGGTACTTTATATTCAACATCATGTGCTGTATATAACTAGGATTACAACAACTTCCATGTTATTAGCTGACAATCAAGTTAACTTAACATCTGCTAAAATATGTTCTCTTTGTTCTAAAATTAGGTCAGATCTTCCTGCCTGTAAAATCCAAGTTCCTTGGCAAATGCAAAGTTATCAGAATGTGTATGTAATTGATATTTGTAAGCCATTTAAAAATAATCTTTTTTGGTTTCTGTTGTTTTTAACTTCCTCATTCTAGAATCTCTGTCACTATTATATACCAGAGCTCTACATAGTATACATAATATAGCTGCTAAGTAAGCTTTCTTGGCATGCATTACCATAAGATACCCTGACAAAGAGCTGCTAGGGATAATAACTCTGCCAACAGGAGGATTGCAAACCCCAGATGTTCCATGTGAGGCAACACACTAGAAGCCCATCATCAATTCACTTCTCACACAAACTGGTTTAGCTTCCAAGTCAACCCTTATCCTTGTAACTTTTCATACATAGCTATACATTCCATAGGGAAAGCCCAGTTTCTAAGATATTGAAATGTGTAATGGTGTTTTCTCATGCAATTAATGAAAATGGTTTTTTATATGTATCAGTGATTATATTTAACAAGCAATCCTTCAACAAGTAAACAATCCTTCACCAAAGCATCAGTGAGGTTTTAGAGCTGAGACCTAAAATTGCTCAGACACAGCAACAAGCACAGGAGTAGAAGGAGAACCCTCCCAGTTTCTCTCTTTCCTCTGGTATTTTGGTTTAGAAACCCTACAGTCCACTGGATTTCAAGCAGGTTGTTATTTAAAGCCATCAAAGCTAAATGTAGTGTGTGATGAATGGAACCCCAAGCACACTGGACACCTCCAGAAAGCCTGCTGTGCCTTTTTAGATTCTATCTGGTCCCTCAGCTGCCTGGCAAGCTCCAGGCAAAACGTGGCCAAGGTGTCTCCCAGGCACCAGAGTTTTGTTTAACCTGAGGTGTACTTGACTCACATCAGCCCCAGTGCCTTTACTCTCCTCTCTTCCCTGGCCATGCTCCCACTTAGTCAAGCTGCAGCAGCATCAGAGCAAGGCTCTGTGATGAATGGCCTTTAAACTACCCAAATCTGATCAGATCCATGTGGCCACTTGTGCTCGAAGCCAAAGTCTTTGGGCACATGCTCTCTTGCACCTGTCCCATAACTCACAGAATGTTCTTCCCCTCTGAAAAGACAAACAGGAAAAGTGAGGAAACATCATAGCACCCATGTGGTTCCAGGAAATAGTCTACACAGCCTTTTCAGCATTTACGAGACATTACGGACCCATGATAAAGTAATATACAGAATTAACAGAATCAAGCTGTTTTTCACAGGAACAAAACCAAAAGTTTGTTACCATTTAGGTCCTACAGGTATGATACATCTATAATAAACCATAGCATTTTTTAACATGAGATTTTCTTCCACGCCTTAAATGTTTGCTGGCATTTCAAGATGATGCCAAAAATTTTTTGCCTGTGAGATTCACAGGGTGATAGAGGGCAAAACTGTCTTCACAGGATGAATTTAGCAGGAGGAAACTTCAAAGAAAAACTGACTGATGTGGCAAATACATGAAAAGCTCAAGAACAAAACATACTCTCCATTGTGGGGAAGTTAGGATTTGGATCTGAACACTTCAAACCTAAGTAAATACCAACAAACCAAATTAGCACAGGAAAACAACAGCTAAGGTTTGCTTCTAGTGCAAATTAAAGGCTCTTCTTTAGGTTTTTTTTTCTGAAATATGACTTATAGGTGCTCCATTTGCAAGCCATATCTTAATTGCATTACTCTGATGTTCTGGCTTTAATGCATATTTTTAAACATGAAGGTGACAACCAAATGGCATTGCTGTAATTTTTTTTTTTTTAATTATTGTTTTGCATCCATTTCTTTAATCATTTTATTTAAAATAGACATTCAAATGAAAAGTCCTGAAACACCACTTTGTTCAGAAGGACAATATCAACACTGCAAAATATCTGCAATATAACTACATTGTTAATGTATTTTAAATTTTGCAGGTAATTGCAGTTTATCTTCACAGAAAAATAACCTAGATAATAATAATTGTCCGATATAATCAGAGAATCTGCTTAAGTATCTTGCTCAAATGTGGTAAATGCTTGTTTAGGGCTTGGTTTAGTGCTTGTGAAACACCAAGGAAGCGAAGCAAGATCCTTTCACTGGATAAGCATTCCAGCTTTTATCCTCCAGTTCACCAGAGACTGGTTGTTTCTATTTCTGGGACTTTCCTGCATAAAGTGCTACTTATATTGGATGTGTAGCACTTTAGTGACATCCACAAATTATGTATTCTTTTCCCTTTGTACAGACTCCCAGCTTTGTAATGCAGGACAAGGCTTTTGTCTGGTTTGGGATCAATCACTGAGACTCTTTTGCTATAAAGTGATTGGAATTATTCATTAATCTTCCAGACCAGTAGGTTTGTCTTTCATGAAGTTAAATTGATTCTCTTATCTGAGCTTGTGAAGAAGTGGGATGTGCACCTTTCTTGATTTATAGCTCAGGATGGACAGTAATGGAGAAGTTTTGAGAGCAGCAGCTTTTGGGACCCCAGAACTGACAGGTCTTAGTGCAACAGCCTGATATTTACTCATGGGTGGGCTGCATATTGCACTAGATAGCACTATGAAAAGAGGATATTTAAATGTGGAGAGAATAAATCCTTGGGGAGCACTAGCTTTCCTACAGATTTGCTTTATTCATTCTCTTCTGGAGAGCTTCACGACAGTTTATAGTGCACAACAAATCTCTTTGGCTGCAAGAGGGGCAGATTTATTCCACCATGTTTGAATCACCTGGGAGAAATAGAAGGAAGTTTGAGCTGAATTACTGAGTAATCGACAGCTTCTTTTTCAAGGACCAGCAGTCCCAGGAATAGATAGCATTTCCATTAGAATCTTGCCCCTTTTCTGGCCAGATGGTAGCAAGGAGCATGGGAGATCTGATTAATATCCTGTGGTGGATTTTACCAGCTCCCAGGTACTGGCCTTTCAAACACTCCAGGCCTTTTGAGAGTCTTCTGTTCATAATATTAATACAGTTATACCTCATATCCCCTTAGGGCACCACAAAAAAGGGCCAAATCATGCTTCTCCTCTTTGATTTCACTGAAGATCTGTGGCATTTTCCTGTCTAGAAGCTTACATTTCAGGAGCTATGTTGTTTCTCATTCCTTTCCAATGTAGTCTGGGAATGACTATGCAGTCCTTACACAGCCACAAACACAGATTCTTGGATCAAAGCCTGAAGAAGAGGGTCTGTATTACTTTGGATTTAGACTTTAACATTTTATCCACAATCTACTTTGCAGTAAAAATGCAAATCATTTAAGCCTAGAGTATAATTATAGTTCCAGACCTAGACACCAGTTCCCTATGGCTGCTGAGTAATTTCTTATTTTGTCCATTTTTCTTTCCACTGAGAAGATACCAAAAGTACTGCATTAATGTTCTGTGGACAGAAAAGAAACAGAGATAAATCAGCTTTGTATACCACAGTTATTCCCCGGTCTGCAAAATAATTACTTTGAAAGTCATTTTTCTTACTGTTTGCTCCTCCATTCAGAACTGCCTGCATTAATAACAAGGCTTTGCATCTTGATATTACTATAGCAGGGCATAATCTCTGCTACAGTAAAGTTTACCAGTCAGTGTCTGTGTAAAAATTCCTTTTTGCAGGTTTCCCCCACATGGTTAGTTAGAGGAAGCTATAGGGAGTGTAATTGCATGTGCATTACACCAATAAACAGAGCAGGGAATATGTGCCACTAATGACAAAGTATTAAACCCTCAAAAGAGCAAAAACTTAACACAGACCTTTGATGGTTCTAAATTCTATTCCTCATTTAAATTACATTGTCCTTTATCCCTTACAAACACTAGTGATTATAGTGAGAGAAACATTTCACAGAGGTGTTACCCAGCAGGTGGTGTCACAGGCTATGAGTGTTCCCAGCAGCTGGTATAAATATCTGAAATGTAAGTCAGACACTGGAAAACTAAAAGCTTTAAAAGTGGGTTCTAACACTGCTTGGAATCGCAGCACTGGGATCTCTGACCCACAGACGTGGCAATTTGGGATCTCCTGACACAGTGGTTTTGTAATTTCTGGTAGCATCAGCAGGATTTAGCTAAGCATGCAGGGAAGGAGTCTGAAATAAATACCCTCTGTGCTCAACACAACCAGGATATGAAGGTCACCTCAGGGAAAAAAATCAATGTATGCCAAGGACAAAAGGCCAACACACAATATAACATATTATTATCATCCCAACCCACAGTGCTGTACAGTTTACTGTCAATGCTCAGAGAAACAAGAGAGATGGAGTGAAATCCCTCGTATCACAGTTGTTTGGAAAGAAAAGCAGCTGGGAACAACTGCATTCCACCAGGGAGAAACCTCAGTCTCCTATGAAATGGCTGACAACTGAGTTGTTTTAGACCAGGGCACAGGAGGAGAGCCATAAATAGATTTAACTTTTTACAGTCCATATTTACCTATCTCTTTGATAATTGTTATTTATCTCAATCTTCTTATTATCACAAAATGTACTATGTGTAGTTTTTTAAGTTATAAGCTGGTGATGTGCTAGATGGAGTTGGAAGGATTTGCTAAAACTCCAGTAAATGAAGACCTGAAAAGCATGAGGTTATAATCTGGATTATGTTTACCTTCATTTACCACATTCTTAACTGACTTTTAAGTTGTGGTAGGACTGGCTGCAGACTTGGTCCCTGCAGGACACACAAGGTACACAGCACATGAGGCATGAACTCATTCAGCTCTGCAGACAGAGAAAGGCTGAAGCAACTGTGCCATTTCAAAAGGCATTGCCCAAATTCCTCTGGGGGAGAATTGCATGGCTAATGAACCACACTAAGATTTCAGAGTGCTAACTGCTTAGTCTCAAAAAATCATCGTTTGGTGATGATCAGGATGAGTGAGAAGGGTGCTTTTGGCAGTACTTCTGAACAAAAGAACAGATCAGTTGGGAAAATATGACTTTGGTACTTCCCATTCGCTTTGTCAGTCTAACGAAATCAAGAAAAAATGAGGTATTAAATATAATTTCTATGGGGCTAAAGTGGAAGGTCTTTATTGTCCAATGCTAGCCTTGAAAGAGAAGGGAAATCCGACTAAGAGTGCAAGGTACATTTCTGCACAGAAAAAATCAATGAGCTATGGCAGTTGTCTGAAAACTTTATTAGTTCAATGAATCACATTTATATAGACACTAATAATTATAATATAAATAAGGCAGTCAGAGTAATGTAAAATAGCCCATCATATAATACTGAGTATGTCAATGTTATTACCACAGTGTTACAATTACTGAAGTTTAATAGAGAAATTTAAGACACACACAGAAAGTAATTGAGATAAAAGAGCACAGTAAATTGGTATAGTACTGCAGAGAGTGATGAGCCACGCTTAATTTCAGCAATTATGAACCTACAGAGCAAGTTCTACTTCTCTTATCCCAATGAATGATTGTGTTAAAGCAAATAGTCCACACTCCTGATGGAATTCCCCTACTTCATAAAACTAGGTTTGTTAAACATCCCACCTGGATTTTCTGCAATGCTGTGCTGCCTTGTACTTGAGTGTTTCTTCTGCAGCATTATTTGCAGAGTGGGAAATTCCTTGAAGTGCTGTAGACTGTCTCTGCACTTTGAAGTGTCTGTGACGAGTGTGGCAGACATGCCATCAGCCTGCCTCAAAGCTAAGGACCTCCACAGCTTTTTACAATAAATAAACCAGTTCTTCTTTGTGTTCCCCTTACTCTAAAAATACCTCTCCTTTACCATCCCTGAAGTTAGCTCATGTGTTCCTACCCTTTTGAGTAACTTCTTCAAAGGGAGATAAAAAATTGGTTGGCTGTCAAAACAGAATTTAAAAAGAAGAAAAGAAAAAAAAAGGAGAAAATAATCCAGTAAAATACAGCAGTGTTCAAACTTCTACATGTCAAGGAGAAAAGGTAGGGCAGATGTTTTGTATAACCAAAATAATTTTCATTGTAAGGAACAAGTCAAATCCAGAGAAATACTAAAACTGTAGCAAGAAATTCAGCCTGGTGGCATCTTGGCATGGTTTACATCAGACATTTCCTGGAGAATTTCTGTTGGAGAAGGACAGGGAGGGGCTCCATGTCTAAGGAACAAAGGGCTACCTGATCCAGTTGGCTTTGGAAGTCAGCTGGATGAGATTTTATGATTAATCAGAAAATGCACGAACTGTTGATATGGTAGGATACTGAGCAAAACCTTTGCTGAGCTGCTCCTTTGCTGAGCTCACACATCCTGGGAGCTCTCCCACTTGTGTCTGTGTCTGTGACTTGTCTAACAGCCCCATAAAAACTCTCTGACCTTATTACACTACTGCTTTGTGATTAGTTACCTGCTCTTAAAATAGTATGAAAAATTAGGGTGACCTAATTTTCCACACAGCCACAACATCCAGCAATTAATTCTTCTGTTCCCAAAACAATATTTCCTCCTGCTAGTTGCACAGGTGTTCCCTCTGTGGCTTCTTTTTCACACCATCTTCCTTAACCCCAGAGGACTGCAGAGGATTCTCAGCCTGACTGCTCCACAGAGCAGCAAAAAGTCCGAAAAGAAAGCATAAGATTCAGTGGCTCAGCTGGGAGCCAAGGGAAAAATAAATATGCAGGTATCCTGAGATGCTTCAATGCTTTTGATGAATGAAATTGTGCTGTGAATGAAATGCTTTCAAAGAGAGAAGGAAACCATTTTTTAAATGCTTGCAAGTTCAATTTAGTAATTAATACTTTGCATAGATATTACTAAGGGAACGGTTAAAGCTGGGTGAGACCAAAAATACCTGTTCTGAATTTGAATTTTCACAAGCAATTGGAAGCACAATTAAAAAGGATTATGTGCAAGTGATAACAGCTTGAGAATTCATTACAGTAGAACCTCAAAATCTTTTTATTTGAAGAACCTCTTCAGTATCGCATTTAATGACTTTTGCAGCATTCTTGGGATTTACAGTTTGAAACCTTTAGACTCTGGGAAAGATCAAAGTCTTGTGCCTGTTTAACAGTATCACCTATGAGTCTGAATAGAAAGAAAAACTATGTAAAGCTGGGAGAGGGAATTACTGCTGGGACATAGCTATGCATTTTCCTGCCACTGTAGGAATGCACAGATTATCAGTCTGGGTCACTTTGTCTCTGGAAGAAATTCAAGAATTCACCTAGACGCCTTGTTTTTCCAGCTGCTTTTCTTCAAAGGTATCCAAGTGAGTTCTGCCAGCATAAATCTTTCCAGGAAAGAGCAGCATCTGCATCCTGACCCATAATACTCACAGGCTTTTACAGGCTGCTTCATGGAGATGAGGAGTCCTGTCTGATGAGGTGAAGAAGCAGTGTCAGTTGTTGTAGGGCTCCTCTAAAACATGTAGCCAGGAATGAGATATTTCAGGAGCACCAGAAGAACTTCTTGCTCTTATGAGAGGTGTCTTTATGTTTCTCTGTGTCAGCTTAACCAGAATGTGATAGCAGCAGCTGCTACTGAGAAAGCCAGATCTGTCATATGAAAAACGATTAAGCACTTCTTCAAAAGCGTGCTTATAACTCTTTTGATACAGACCAATTCCTAGGATTTAATAGAGTAAAATAAAAAGTTGAAATATACTTCATATTAAAGCAGAGTCAAAATAAAAAGGCATTAAAGTTTCTTAAATGAGCTATTTCAAGCTTGAGAGCACTTTCCGAATTGCATTTCAGATACTGAAAATCTAAATTTTTTTTCACTCTGGTTCATATTTAAAAGGGAGATAGAAACCTTGAAATGTTTCATGTGATGGAAATCCTTTTTCCCCACTAGGTATACTTTTATCTTTTATTCCTCCCCCTGTCCCACCCCACTCCAAAAACCACCATAAAGTATAAAAGGAATCCATGATGTTGGTCACTGAAGTGTTCATATAAAAATTAAAAGGAACTTCACCTTTTTATAATATAATTATGCATGAATTCCCTTTAAAGTCTGACCCAGTATCTGCTGACTTCAAAGAACAGACCTTTTTTGGATGAGACTAGTCACTGAAGAGTTTGGATGGTATTAGTCGCTGAAATGCAGATTCTGTGTTACCAGACTCTCTGCCTATTATGAATCTTAGGTGAAGACACAATTATTAGCTTGAGCCCACAACAAGCTTTACAAATTATCAAAGTATTATGAAGTTATAGTGGTATACTATTACTTAGGTGTTCAAATCTCTTCAAAATTCTCTCTCTGTTATTGTGAATTATATATAAAAATATTGTTAGTTCATAATCAGACTGCAAAATTTATGCATGAAAGAGCATTTTTCTTTTTTTTAGGAACCTTACACTAAGTTAAAAAAAAAAAACTAAATAAGAAAAATCTGTTTACTCATAAAATGAATGCATCAAACCTTAAGATTTAAAAGCAAATGTCATAAATGCAGAAACTTACAACACTTGCATAGACAAGAAATTTCCTCTAATCTACTGCCAGTTTTATCAGTGTTATGTTAAATGATCCTTTCCTGCATTTGCTTCATTGAGTCCTAATAGCATTTGTCTTTAATTCTGAATCGAAATTATGTTAGCATGACAAACACTAGAAGAGAATTCTGCTGGGAATTGTGTATGAGGAACTTGGCAGAGCAGCTTTTAACAATACCTAATCCTGGAACCTTAGCCATGACCTTCATTAACCAGAGAATCATCCCCAATTACTAAAAAGATTAAATGCTGAATTTTACCTAAAAGCATGAAAAACAAAAGAAAACAATCACCAAAACTAAAGAAAAGCAGGGGAGAAAAGGAGAGAGGAAATTTACAGGGGAGAAAACACCCGTGCACCGTGGGACTGTGTCCTGACAGAGAGGTGGCTCTGCTGGAACACAGAGTCAGAGCTGCCTGATGCTGCAGCCCTGCTGGCCTGTGCTTCCCTCAGGATGTTGGACAGGATGTGCACAGCTGCAATTCCCAAGCACGCCCTCCCCCTCTCCTTTCAGAGGAGGCTCAGAACAGATGAGGCTGGGGCTGTGTTTTCCTTGCCTGTGACAGATTTGCACAGTGTCATAGGCTTCTGTGCTTGGTTGTTTTCCTTCTATCAAAAGAAAGATGTTGCAGAACTGTTTAGAGTACAAATGAATCCCTACCCCATATGTTGCTATTTATATTTATATCCACTTAGGACACCCAGCAGACCTGGTTATGGAGCAGGTCCTTATTGTTTCCAGCTCCTCTTCTGCTCATAAACATTAAGTGCAAACAACTGGATATGGCCACGTCTGCACTTAAACTGCTTATTGTAATTTCACATCAGCTCCTACTCCATACCAATTTTCTAGGCAACATATTACAGTATCTGCTCATGTACTTTGTGCAGTCTGTGTAGGAAGCAGCTTAATCTAAAACATCTGCGGCAAGATGAGATGATCACATAAACATAATTTCTTGCAGAGGTTCTGTCTATAAACTGCAATGAAGTATGTTTCCACTGCATCAGCACAATCCTACCTTTGCATTTACCTTTTATCATCCAAATGGAGAACAAAGGAAAATAAAATACAAGAGGAAAAGTCAAATTCCCAGGCACATAAACACCATGTTCAGACAGAAACTGACAAAGCTCTGAAAATTATGTCCCTAATCTGAAAGCTGTTCAATAAACTACATTAATTATCACTGCTGAGTATCTGTTTATGTGCCTAAATTCCCAGTAAGCCATATGGAAAATTACTTTCTAATGTGGAATCACCAAAGCTTTTTGATAGCAAAAGCTCCACACACATACTAAACTGTTGCAGAGTAAGTCAATAATCAGTGAGCTGCATTTTCAGAGCCTAATGGATTCAATAGACACCTAAGGGATATCTCAGCTTCAGCAGCAGCATTGTGCTCCATCACATTACCCTGCAAGAGAAACGACTCACAACACAGTCTCCTAAAAGAGGGTATAAATTAACCTTCTAGCTGAGATTTACCCTTCAAGGTCAGAATCCATACCCAAGCAATTTCTGTTCAGTCCTGCCCTTCAGGCACTTTACCAGGAGATAGGAAAGGTGCTCCATATCAGGCATGTTTCAGCTCTGAAGGTTGTTTTTTGAAACATGCAGTTTCATCTGCACATAAAATACAGTACAGAAGCAGCTTGCCATCAACACACAAACAGCTTCTGTCAGCAAACATGGTAATTACCAAAATTTGTGTTCCAAGACTTCCCATGTTAGTTCCTTAAAAAACTAAGCACATTAGCTGATTTCTCATTACATCATTTTGAATATGAGAACGAATGCAAGTTCCAACAACAGTTTCAGGCACTGGAGAAGGGGGTATAATAAAGATTCACCTAATAGCTGAAAAATGTCACAAACAAAAGAAACCCTTTTACACAAGAAAGTGCTCTCTGAATGGAATATCTGCTAAACACTCAATGGCATGCCCCTGGAAGACAGTGGAGCATTTAGATCCTCTCGTAGCTTGTAACATTTTACAAATAAAAATCTAGTAAGTTCTTGGGATTTGTAGCCTTCTATTTGACCCTTTCAGTCCTGAGTGTTCTTCGCCATCCTCACTGGAACATAAGCAGAAGAGTTATATACTTGTATTTCTAAATGCAGATGAGTATTTTTGCCTTTATTAGAATCCACCAAACTGGATTCAATAAGTAAACTACTCTTTACTCCAAAGTAACTACCATCTTGTAAGTCAGACTATCAGAGACTGGTGTAAATGCAAACATGTCAAATGGATAAGCAATCCATTGGCTTCTGTAATTTTTAAACAATATAAATTATTTTTTGGGGGGCAATATCATAATTCCAAGAAGACTATAGGAACTAAACTATGCTGGCTTCAGCAGCTGAAGTAGCACAGGGAGTAAGATCAACAGGAAGCAAACTTGAGGGAAGAAGGTTCGTTTTCAAACCTCAGAACTTGGTTCTATGCCCAAAATTAAACTGAGGACACAATACTGTCACCCACTTGTGAATTCCCTTCTTCCAACTTTAGGAAGCCTGGGGTTAAAACCCATGGATGGTGGGAATGCCTGTGTTCCAGGTGGTTGTGCAGGAGGAAGGGCACTGCCCTGTGGTACTGGGCTCAGCCTCAGCTCCCAGTGAGATCAACACTCCTGTGCGTGGTGCCCGGGCAGAGCCTCCCTTGCAAGGAGAGGTTCCTGCACACACAGGCACCAGCACGTCACATCACCACAGGCAAAATCACTGCCTCTGCACTGGGGGGAGAAAAAACTGTGAGAATAAAACCGAGGCCAAAAACTGCCTAGAGCCTAAACACTGGCAAGGATTTCACTTTTCTATTTAGAATAGAAAGGAAGGTAGGAAGTCCTATTATGTGCAGGGAAGGAACAAAGTCCTTGGGGCTCATTGGTGAAGTCTATGAATTGAAAAGTACTAATTTAACACAAGGGTAGTAAGTGGAATGATGGCATCTCTTCAAATGAATTCATAAATTAAAAGGTATTTTGCATTTTTAAGGGAACATTTTTGTTGTTTATAAAGAAATTAAGAAAACCAGAAACCTCTGAGTAAGACATTGTAATTGGATTCACAGGTTATCACTGAAAGCTTGTGTTAAATGAAGAAAATAACAGCTACAAAGCTTTTGAGCCTAAACTGAAAACTATAGCAAAGCCAGTTTAGTTTTTGGCAACTCTTCTAAGGACACATTGACTGATCTCTGCCCACATGAAAGAAGAAACTATACTTAGTGCCTTCAATAAATTGAAGCTTTGGATATTCCAAGAAGGTTCAGAGAATATAGGCGAAATGTAGATTCTTAAAAAATTTAGTTCTGCACAATTACTGTGCTCCACACAGTGAATGCTGGATGCTCACTGTATATGGAAGAGAAATCAGACTAGGAGAGCCCTTCTGGCCTTCAAATGGAGATATACCTCAACTACATTTTAGGGGACTCGGGAGCACAGGCATCTGGACAAAACAAGTTTTGCAAGAGTATTATTTTGCATTATAGTTATGTATTTAATAAGACCTCATACTTACCTTTACTGTAAATGAGTATCTGTATCACAGTACCAGGCTGTTTCCCACCTGCTTTTTGTTCCTTTTTACTTCACATTTCTCTTCCTTCATATTCTTTGCTCCAATTGCTTGTCCTTTTCCACTGTAGTGTCCCCAGTGACATTCTTCCAGTCTTTACTTGCATATCACAGTTCATTTTGTTTCCTGTTTCTTTTCACCATCACCATGAAATAGATACCTATCATGTGGCATTTTGCTGCTCTCCCGCACTACTAAACTTATTTTATAGCTGAGAAATTGACACAGGCAATAAACAATTTGCTGGTTTACTTGGGCACCTTTAAAGTATGTCTCACTGCTAAAACCAGAAAAGAGATCTCCTGCCTTACTGCACAAAGCCCAAATTTGAATGTTTTTCTTCTCTTTTACAAAACTGAAATAACTTTATTACTTTTAAATTATTACTTTATAAATTTTAAATATAGCATACTCCCACAGAAAGAAACATCCCCCTTCTTCAGTGAGAGATCTGAAGGACGGCTTTGGCAGGCCTTTCTCTCGTTCCCCATGGCCAGGCAGAGCTGTCAGATTCTCTGCCAGGGTTCAAGTCAGTCAGTGAGCACACTGGCACCACTGCCCCAAAATGGGAGTTCTGTTACAAAACTACACTCTAAATCCACTCCCACCTTTTTCATACACCAGTTGAGTTTCATTTCTGTGGTTTTCTTGTCTGCATTAACTCGTCATGCCGTGCCCCAAATTAGACATCAACCTGGTTTCCAATGCATTCTCTACAGAGGAGGCAGAAGACACAGAAGTGTCTCACAGAACCCACTGATCACGCTGTGATTTATTAAGAAATTATGAAGAAACTGATTTATATTAGTTTTAAAGCTTTGAATTGAACCCTTTGAAAATGGATATAATTGGATTGCATGATATTATAAGCTAGCAGATTTAAAGAAGACTTCTTTAACTTTGGGTAATATTACAAAATATGCTGAAGATATTTATTAAAAAAAATAAATCAGGCAGCCATTTCGCTGTTTGTAAAGGCAAGACAAGCAAGTTAACAACTTTAAAAAGCTGAACTATGACACACCTAGCCAGCTCCATAATCTATTTCGTGAATTAAGCAATTGTTCATATATATGATATTCTCACTACAAGTTTTAAATCATATTTATTCATTGTACAGCAATTCAAAGTGGAAGAACCACTGACTGAAAATATGGAAGCCCTAATCAAAACCATTTGTAGATCATTGGTACTCAAGTAATTTTATCAAGAATTTATCAGTGGGAAAAGGAAATTATCAGATTATCTGGTATTATTTATACCACCACATTTTACCACTTAATCAAATTATAATTAATTTTTTAATCTGAAACATTTATTGCTGAGAATTGACGTGTGTGGGTATTAAATAGGGTCTAGTTTCATAGCAGCGACAGATTTTGTAGTGCACAAGGAACTGTCATGACTTTAAATTAAGCTTTCATGGAATCTAACTTTTCACTTGAGCCTGCACAGGGTCATGATTTTTTTTATGCCTGTATGAAATCACAAAAAGAAAGTAATTTTATTTTGTAAATGAGCATTTATTCCTCTTAAAGCAAATGGTCGACCTTGCTCATTACCACAATTACTGACCTAGCCAGAATTAAATGAACTCTGAATTTAAATATTCTGTAAACAGCAATGAATAAGGGCACATAACAGCAATTTAAATGCATCCATTTTGGTGGTGTGAGTATTATAAAAGAGAGACTTGCTTCATATTAGAAATAATTTCCTGCCCAACTCAGCATCTTTGCATTATCTCCTGTGCTTATTTACTTTTCATATCATTAACACTGCGGCTTTGCCAGATCTTTTTTAAATGATAACATCAGCTTCTGTCAGCCAAGAAACTTATTTGACATAATTGCTTCTCATATTTGAACTTTTTGAAAATTAATGTCGATTTGGCACATTTCTGAGGTGATACTGAGGACTTTCTAGACATCCAGAATTGAAATGTACTTCCAGGAGAGGCACTGGTAAGCAACTCCACCAGCAAATGAAGGTTCCTAACTCAGTTGGTGACACTGACCAACACTAAGCCACCAAGTCCATCCAGGGGACTTCTGAATTCTGTGGAGATAGTCAGGTTCTGTTAAAGTGGAGGCTGGGAACACTGAGGGTTTCTGGAATAAAAGATGGGGAAGAAGGTTCAGCAAGCATTTAGAAGCCTTCAGAAACAACAGCTACTGAATAAAGCTATTATTATGTTACAGTATTGCTATTATGGGACACTGACAGGGATGTGCACTGATTCTTTCTCACCTTCCCTGAACCCACGTTGTACAATCATGGCCAAATGCATCCTGTAGGCAAGTCTGACTGTCTGCTGCGGAAACCTGCCTGTTCCAGCCCAGTTTGAGGGCCATGCTGCTCACTGTACATCCCATAAATTCTGGTTTACAATATCCACTGGCCAAAATCAGGAAATCTAAACATCCCTTCCTGCATTTGCCGCAGGGCAGGTGCAGTTCAGGCTGCTGCTGTAGCAATGTGTAGTCCAGGTCCTGAAACCCAGCTGCTCTGCATTAGTATCAAGGTAGGCTCTTGTTTGGGCACTGTAATCAATGCAAATGCATCCTGGGTAGTTCTGAAAATAGCCATGGATGTGTGGGAGTACAGAGACATTAAAAGCACCCTTCTTAAAGGCATCTGTAAATTAGCTAAGATAAATACAATCAAAATCTAACCTAGAGATTCTCTCTGGGAAGATTTGCCTATGAATGTATTTCATGTTTAGGTCTGCTGAATCCACTACAGAAATTGCATAACTTTCTTTTGGGACCTTATCAGGTGGTCCAAATTTCCTCACAGCTCAGTTGTTGATTCTATAAAATTATTTACATGCTTTAGACATCTTGATGAGAAGCCCAAAGGCAAAAGCTAATGTTCCTAGGCTTTCTATAAACATTAACAGAGAGTGGGGACAGTTACAGGACATGGTTCAGAATAACAGCTAAATTAGGTTCAAAAGGAGCATGAACATTCCTTCTCCCTTCGTGACTCTCAAAATTTTATTTAGATGGCACAGTCCAATACTTAGGAAAGACAGAGGCCTTATGTTATCCCTGAAGTTTCAGAGATGTCCTAGGTACTACAACAGCACTCAAAATATGGTAGCACAAGCCTAGAGCCTTTTATAACTGGCTTATGTTGCTTTTGCACAGGTGGAATCCCAACCTGGCTCCCTCAATCCTGACATCTTCCTGAAATTCTTCTGGAGTTGGTGATCTGAAGAGTCCTGAAACATTGCAACATCTTCAGAGTGGTTTGCAGCAGGAACCCCAGGGGCACAGACCCACTGCAGAGAACCTGGTAGGGAATTTCCACGGGCCATAAATGATCCTCACTCTCTCAACAAACAAAAATCAAGGTCCAACCAACTCAGCCACAGAACAGGTCTGTTGTTCATAATTTAGGGAGCAGGAAAATGCTCCACTGACAATAATTTATGACCTTTGAAAGGACAAATGTCTATGATCCCAGACCTTCTAGCTGTTTTATATGATAAATTCCTTGACAGATTGCTCTGGAAATTTGGTGCTTGGAAACCCAGGGCTCTTGTTTAGGAGAATCCTTTGGGGTATGACAGTGTCCACGCTTTTCTAAGCCTGTCTCATTTTATCCATCATTAAGAAAGGGTCTAATATATTTCATGGCACTGTGTGGCATAATTGCTAGTGGCTTTTTTCCTCTGACTCTTTCAAAATGAAGAATGTTACTCCCATACATCCTCACAGGCTGTGCATCATTAATGACCATCCAGGCCACAGCTGTGTATTTATTTCCATGCATGGTTTCATGCTGTCTCTCTGAAGTCTTTGCTTTTTAAAGTCATTCAGTCTTCTCCTGAAAATGTGAATAAGAGACCAGGTGATTTGCTCCCAAAAATAACCACATTTTGCAAGAAGTCTCCATGCTGTTTTTTTACACACAAGTCTTACCTCTAAGGACAGAAGTACTTTTTTTAAATCCAAGTGTTAAAGCAAGTCAAAGACAGGAAAGTGATTCAACCATGCACTCACATTAGGATGAGATAACTCAATGCTTTCATACTGCAGGATAGCTATTTCATTATCTTTTGCTTGCAAAGGGAAGCAGCAGTTCTGATTAAACACTATTTTATCTGTGCTCTTTGTAAGCATAACTCAGTGAAGATGAAGATGTGATATGGCTGAGTTTTGAGGGCTTGTGCTTAAGAGCCATATATCTTTAAGGCTTGTACCTTACATGGATTCTCTCCTAATTAAGAACACCTGTAGAGGCCTGACCAGACCCTGCGGTTTGCAGCAAAACTGCCGAAGGGCTCTGAAAAGGCAGAAACTTTGTGTTGTCTTTTAACCTAAATTATAACAGGGTTCAAGCCTGTGCCAAGCAGAGTAAAACTATATAATTTATGAGCCATGAGGGCAGCTCTGGGCCCCTCTGAGGTGATTTTTATCAGTGCAGTAGCATAAACAGTTCTCCTTTACTTGAACATTGGGAAGAGGGAGCAGAGGAAGGCCTGCAGTATAAAGGGGATGCAGCCTGTGCCAGGACCTCTGTAGCCCACGGACAGCCAGGTAAGTGTGTTTGCACTGCTCTGCTTTTTGAGCCACAGCTGAGAAAATTGTGCAGTGTGCTGAGGCTGAGTATGGGCTGTGCGCTGTGGGACTGCAGGAGCTGCACTTCAAGGCCAATGATTTGCTTTTTCCTGTTAAAATTTTAAGCTTGTTACAGAGTATCTACTTTGATTCATTGTCTGCCTTTGTCTTGGAAGGCTCAGTTATGCCAAACCTCACCAGTGGTGTAGTAGAACTACCCACAGTATTACAAACTGCACTTGGCTGTAATGATGGGTTTGGGGCCTTGCTCTCTCTGGGTTTTGAAGTCGTATTCCTATGAGCAATGAGGTGTTACTTAAGGACTGGGCCTTGAGTCAAGTGCAAAACTATTAGATATAAGGAGAACATGTAAAGAATTAATTTTTTTTTTGCTATGTATTAATAATGTAATTATGTATAAACCATAAATGTTAGTTTGTCAAAATGACAGTATAGAACAGAACTCAATCTATTCATGTTTTCTCTCAGGGTTTGAGGGGCTTTAGGGCATTTAGATAATAAGATATTACTGCAGCTTTGCGTTCTTTTCAGCAAATAGTACGCACAAAGTGGGAATAGCCTAAAAATATCAGTTAACTGGAAACAGAACTAAGGCAGTGTCCAGCTGACCCACCTCCAGAAACAACAGACAGGCTCCAGGGACTTCTGGCTTTTGTTTCTGTCTCAGAAGGTTTGGGTTTTGTGGTGTGGAGGTTGGGAGGGAGGAAGGGGGGGTTTTGTTTGGTTTAAACTGACATTTTTAATCTAATCTTTATAGGAAAAGGGACACCTTGAAAATCTTAGTGCTATGTTTCCTTATTGCATATCTCCAGCAAGAATAAAGCCTTTGTTGGTATTGGTTCCTGATGATTAAAACAGCTGCAGTTGGTGTCTTAATTAAAAAAAAAAAAACACCTTTGAAGTTGCTCTAATTTTTATTTTCTCTGTAATGTTACATGCAGATTGCTGCAGAAGGAGAGCTGGGGAGGTACATTTCAGACTCAGCTTGCCATCGGCAGCAGAAGGGAACTTGTTATCTAAAAGCTTTTTCTTGATGAAAAGCTAGAGCTCTGCCCTTGTTAAGCACTGTCAGTTGGTGCAGCTCTCCTGTGCTGCCCAGTCATACCCCATTAAGTCTGGGATAAGAAGCATTTCTTGCTAAAAGATTAAGAGGGAGACTCCTAGAAATGTTTTACAATGTTATATAAGAACAGAGCCTGGTTGTAGGCTGTCCTTGGACTTGGAACAACCAGGGTCACAGTTCCAGCCTGAACATGAGCTCAATGCTCTCATCTTGAAGTTGGTCTAAACTTTAAGCCATTATAGTCTATGATTACCTCTGTAGTTTAGATTGGCACAGTCTCAAAGGAAGGTATGTCCCTGCATCTGGAAAAAAAGTGGATGCAGCCAATGGCCTTCTAAAGCAACTGCAAGAAAACTCTACAACAGCTTGAGGCATCGTGTGTAGGTTGTTTAATTTCTTCAGCATAATTATCCTTCTAATAGGTGTGTGCTAGTACCATAATCCTCCTTTCAGGATTCCGCTAGAAGACTTCATGCTTGGCTAGTTCAGGCCAATAACTTCCATGGGATCTGTACTGTTCTTCTTTTGCAAATTTAATGTAATAGGTTTGTACTGTAAACAGAAGATCAAGGTCAGATTTCTCTTGTAGGACTGAGCATCAAAAAAAGTTAATAGTTTTTAATTATCAACTTGCAATATATGAAGTAGTTTATTAAGTGATGCTGATAGCATTGCTCATAGTGTGATTGAATAATATCATAATGTTATACAAACAACATATCTTCAAAATATGCATTATTGACAGAGCCCAGCAGGTTGTGTATAAGGGTTTTGTATAGGTTGCTTTGTATAGGTCTTCATTAACCAGGCAAATCTGCTGGTCCATTCCCAGGGCAGGTGTGGCTCAGGAGCATTCCATACTCATCCAGCTGCCTACTGTCTGCCTGGACACTGCGCATTTCAGGATTACTGGGTTTTTACTCACATAATTTTTGCCTGACAGCTGTGGTGGTCCTAGTGTTGAGAAACACATAGATCTCTCTAAATAGCCTCTTCTCAGCTGATTTTCTGTACTATTTGCCTTTAAGACTCAGTGGTGTTCAGAGAATTGGTTTGGAGCCATTCATAACTAAGGTAACTATCTACTGATCTCTACCAAGATGTTCTGAGCATTTTACACTTGAACAAAGCCTCTTCAAAAGGCTCTGTGTGCCTGAAGTCAGATCACTGTGTGGAGCAGTTCTTGTCATTGGACTGGACAGTGGAAGTCAGCCAAAATCTTTCCCTTCCTTCCAAAGCTTCTGTTGGGTGTCCTCTGTCTTGACTTGGTGCTGGGGGCACTGTGTGTATCTTGTTGCTGTGCCTGTTCCCCAGATCAAACAGAATTAGCAGCTCATCAAAATGAGCAAACAAGCTCAGAGAGCCGATAGGAGACCTCCCACCAGGATGTGTGCTGTAGAGAGCATTCATTCCGTAATGTGAATGGGCTGCACTCGAATGAGAAGATAATGTCTGTCTCAGATGAGTGCAGTGTGTTGCTGAGTGCAGAGATAAGCCTGCTCTGGAGCAAAGCAGGGCATGTGAGGCAGCTGCTGAAAGACTGCTGGGAGCAGACATCAGGCAGGTATCTTCACACAAGCAAGGTCCCTGCAAGCAAAAGTAGTGCCATGACCTAAAAGGCCAAGAAGCCATGCTGAAAATAGATGGATCTGTGAATCATCAGCCTGAACCAGCCTACACTCTGAGGCAGGAAGGGCAGTGGGAAACCTGAGAGTTGTGTGCTTTGCACTGCTTGTCTGTAAGGCCTTCAGGGGAGGGGATCACTTTCTGGGATGGTGGAAGATCACACAGGAAGCTTAACAGTCACTTTGAACAATTCCAATTACGGTCCAACCACACTTCAGTCAGTTCTAGTGGCACAGCAGGTGGGAACAGTACAGCAGGGAGTTTGGGGAGGTCCATGAGGAAATGTCTGTTTTACTAGAAAAGAAGCACAGCAAAAATTGTAATCCTTATCTTCACTATCATCACCACCATCTGCACTCTAGAGAGCACCTGGAAAAGCATATTCGCTCATCCCATCACTTCTGGTGGACTTGGCAGCATCAGATGCGTGGTTGAATTCAATCTTAAATGTCTTTTCCAACCTAAATGATTCTAGAAGATGATCTGGATACTTCTATAAAGATAATATTCCTATCTAGCTACACAACTGGCCACAATCACAGCAGGTAAGAGTGGAAGATCAGGAAATGGCAGCATGGTTACCAGAGAAGGCTCAGTGCATCTTCTGTTGGATTTTTGTACCCTGTTTAATCCTTAAACAAATGAGATTAAATACAGCAGTGGTTTTTAGCTAAGATAATTTCTTGGATGGCAGAAGGAAAAGCACCATTAGGAAGGTGCATGAAATCAGGACAGGCTGCTAGAACAGAGCAATGTCTACTGTTGATGCTGCTGCTCACTGAGCCTCTAAGGCAAAGGGAGATCTGTAGGATATCAGAGGATAACTGGGATTATATATGTTCCTAGCCTCAAAATCTGGGGAAAGAAGGCAGGAAATATTTGGGGTTATGGAGGGAGGCAAATCTACTTTGTACAGGAATGGCATGTTTGAAGAATAAGCCAAAAATGGTGTTATCAGGTGTGGAATACATGGCACCAGGAGGCATAGCTTTGTATAGCTTCGCATACCTTTGGGTTTTCTTCAAAAGAAAACAATGGATAGCTGTCTCCTGGGTAACAGGAGAGGGGGAAATGGTGCCACAAGGACTAAAAATAATCAAATCCAAAGTATGGATTCTGGCCATGCCCATTGAATTCTCAATAAGCCAGAAATAATCAGGGCTTAGGTGACAATCTTATTTAGGGGACAGGGTTTGTTTATGCTCTTAGAACTGGCTTCAAATGTAGCTGGGTGACTGCACTGAAAGGCCTAGGAAAATTGAGAAAAACTAATTGTACTCTCTGTAAAACTTCTGTTATACTTAAGACAAACATCTAAATTTTGAAAAAATTCTACAGATGTCTTCTCTCCTTTACTTGGGCATTTCTTTTATAAAGATGCTACAACCCTTTCTCTTCATCACAATAGAAGCTTAACCCTGCAAAATTTCTTTACTCATTTTCCCTTTCAGCTCACCATAAAATTCCATGTGTTTGATGTAGCTAGTGTGTTTTATGGGATCAGAGCCACACCTTGCTAGTAACTTTAATCTCTCAAACTCTTTGAAACACTGTGGTCTATGTTCCTTGGATGTTTCCATTGATGAACATTGCTTATTCACACTCAGCTTCAGCACAGTTCAGCTAGAGCTGCTGTGGTTTTTTTCCCATTATGCAAGTGAAATGTCAGTGTGCTTCACTAAATGTTAGTATGGTTTATGATTTCTTTTTAATCTGTGTTAATTTGGGGGCTACTTGGCATTAATACATAGCTTGAAAAAGAGAATTAGTGACTCAAATATTGTTGCCAGGTTTCAGTGGTTTACTTTTACCCATACGAAGCATGAAGCAATTAATTCAAGGTCTTATGTGTGGCAAAACAAAACAACCTCTCAGATGTGGCTTACATTTGTTTGAGAAAAACTTTCATTGGAAATGGGGAGTTTGAAAGAAAGAAGAAGAGAATATTTATAAACAATAATTGTATGACAAAATGCTTCTGTGTAAGAAAAGGCTAAAGTTAGCATTTGCCAGACTGAGCTGTGTTGTGGGTCTTCTCAAGCAGAGGTAAACCATTTGATAAGTGAAATGAAAGATCTTGCACAAGTTGTCTACAGTCCTTACATGTGTGTTTTTATAACAGCTTTCTAAGAACTACTTTTTTTTTTCCAATGAGATATTTTTCTCCATTTGAGAACATTTGATAGACATGTGTCAGGTGAAAATTTGTCATTGAAACTGGTGCCAGGTATTGTACAGATGAATTACATGCAAACAGGGGCTCTACAGCCTATGGCCACCCACGCTGAAAGTGACTGTCCCTTTAGTGGGGATAGAAAGCCACAGAGCACCTGCTGTGCTGGGAACATCTGATGAGCCATAGCAGTGTGAAGGGCTAAACTGGAATGCTGGGGGTTTTCTCATGCTGCAAAATGGAACAAACTCACTGGAAAACAATAGAAAAGAAAACAAGATCTGATTTTATATTTTTTTAGCTCTGTGGCATCTAAATATGTTGTGTATTTATAATTATGCAAGCCAGAATAACCCAACTACAGAAAAATGTCCAAAATGTTGGATTACATAGGACAGCAATTATTTGCATACCTGGGTCAGGTACTGTAGGGGGATAGAATATAAGAAAATATAGATAGTGTAGAAAGTAATCTCACCCCTAAGGAGTTGCAGCTGGGCCAATTATCAAACATTAGGAACAGGCCTGACTTTACCAGGCCACAGCTGTAAGCAATGAGAAGCAGAGTGCTATAAAAGAGTGGGGTGGCTGGGTGAGAGGGGAGCTGGAGTCAGTTGGCTGCTTTGTGAAGGAGGAGGAGTCAGTGCTCTGAGGAGAAGCCCACAAGAAGCACCAAGAAGGTATGGAACGCCTGCAATAAGATGGTAACAGGTACCATACCTTAGGCTTCCTCCCCTTCTTTTGTGAAATCCCTAAACTTTGCCTGAGACCATGCTGACAGATGAAGGGTGAGTTCTGTAAATATTCCTGAGCCAAATCACATCAGCCTGAAGTGCATTTTTTAATAGGTCAAGATGCCCTGTCGAAATGCAGATAGATTGGCCAATGACCAGTGCAAAAAGCCAGGGCTGGGTCGCCACATAGAAACTCTGGAAAAGTTTTCCTCTCTGCTTGATGCCACTCCTTGCTGAAAATCAGGATGAACTCTGTGTGACAACATATAAAACAACAGATCACCAAATTACTTGAAATAAACAAAAGTTTTGATGACACAGGTTGCTTTAAAAATATACCTGTGCCTTCAATACAAGTGCAGCTCTCACATACTCTCTATCTGTCCAGGTGCATATTCCAACCTCATAAGAGACTGAAGGGGAATTGGGTTTTTCTTCTTAGAAATTTGTAGGAATTAAGACAGAAAATGTTTGAACAATATCCTTGTTCTTACTGGAACATTTCTTAATGGTGATAGTTCAGAGAAATCTTAGCAGAGTGTATTCAGGAGTGTAAAATGAATCCAGGTAAAATAGCTTTTGCAAAGAAGGTAGCAAATGTTTTTGGATTTTCTGTCATGAGGCATGCTTTCAAATCTTTGTAGGGGAAATCAAAGAGACTGGAGGGAAAGAACCACCAGCCAAATACTTTTGGTGTTTATAACAGGTGTGCAGAAGGTACATAATTGGCTACAGCCTTTGCAAGTTTCATTAGAATGCAAAGACAAGGGCCTAAAATTACTAATGTTTTTAGAATTATATAGCCTCATCTGTCACAGTTTCGGAGACAATAGACACTTTTAACCATTTTGGTGGGAGAGCTTTTAAATTTAGTGAAGTTCCCAAAGTTGTTGTATGAGCAGGGAAGAGAGTTCCTATAGTGAGTGCTAGAGAAGTTGTCCATGGATATGTTTGGTGTTGCCCAGGCTGGTCCTAATGAGGTTTGAGAAAAGCTGCAGGGGCTTCAACCAACAAGCACAGTGTGCCACAAGAAACATGGGAAAGTAGAGTAGAAGTAGCTGAAGATGTGAGTCTGAGGGTAAGAATATGGCTTCTGTTCTCCCAGCAGGATTGTTCTATGCTGATAATGGAGTAATTTTTAAACCAGCTTTTTGCAACAGCTCACTAAAGAGCTGTTCTCCTCTCCTAACTGTTCTACTATTATTTAACAAAGTGAAATCTCACTCTTCTTCTTCTGCATGAAGCAATAGACCTGGCTTTCTTATAGTCTGCCTGCACCACACTTTCTTCTTTAATATACATCACCCAAAGCTCATCTATGTGATTCCCCAAAACCCCTTGCCTACCTTCATGTCACCTATTATCATAATCTCATTTGAAATGATTGGTCTCTGTAGTTAAACTTTATTTTTATCCCCTTAGGGATCTTATCTGTCCTACACTTGTGGCCCCATTTCCTCTTCTGGTGAGCCCCTGGAGTGCTTTATGCCTTTCCATGGAACTGTTTACAAGCTGCTCTTGAGGGCACAGCTGTCACTATAAGACTAAAACTGAATCCAAAATCAACTAAATATAGCTGCTCCACAGGGAACCATCTTTACTGATAAGGCCAATAAATTACAGGAAAAAATAGAGATCTAGAACATAAGTCCTGTACAGCCAAGACCTGAACAATGGCTAAAACAAAACAAGGTTCAATAGAGCCAGGGAAAAACCCAACGATGTGCAAACAAAGCAGCGCAGTTCAGGCAGCCTTGCCTTCCCTCCTGCCTAGGTGAGATGCAGTCTGGGCCTTTCCCTGCTGCCCAAAAGGCAGGATTACTGCTGTGTGCACACTGGGGGTCACAAGGAAGTCAGGGCTAGAGTCAGTAATGTGCCACACCAAATCCACCACTAGCTGTGCCAATAATGGCTGTGCCAGTAATGGCAAAGCAATCCCACAACTCCTTAATTCTTGATTTGAAACTGGGGTCCTGTGATGAAGTAAACTCTATAGTTTCCCCCTGTTTAATGGGATTTGATGGAGGCAGGAGAACAGTAAATGAAGAGCCAGCTTTATTTCTGTAGCTGCCATTTTCAAACATTTTGGAAATGAAAGCCCTGAAATTACTCTGGTGAGTTGTGGAAGTCCAAAGAACAGAAAAGGGACTGTAATAAAGGTGCTAGGGAAGAACAACAAGCTTCAAGATGCCATGAGGCCCACAGTTCCAATACTGACTCGGGATAGCAGAGGTTTAATTACTATGTTTAACTTTATAAGTAGGTGCTCATTTATTTGCATATTGTTGATATTAGGGTAAGATTTAGAAGATAAGAGCATTACCCATTGTGCCGTTCTCTGTTAGGCTGCAGAGTGAGAAGGATGCTGGGGTTGGATATCATTTTACATTCCTCTTAATGAGTGTAGAGATAACTCATATATTTTTAAGTCATGAATATCATGGAAATAAGATTTTTCCACAAAAAAAAAAAAAAAAAAGACAGCAGGAGAACTTGCAGACTCATTTTCTACAGTTTTGCATGAGACCTAGCTAGTACAAGGGTTGTTCCCAAAATTATAAGTCAAGTACCTTTCTGCTTGACCTTCTGCTTTAAAACCAAAAATCTTTTTCCTCCTCCTCCTGAATGTCATACAATGTTATGAGTTGTTAAGATTGGAAAGGACCTTTAAGATCATCAAGTCCAACTATTATAGAAAAATAATATTCAAGAATTTAGGGAAAATGGACAGGCTGCTCCCATATTCAGTGTCTGCCCTGATCCAGAATTAGCTCCACTAGGAATGTCCGTTTCTTCCCCTTTCTAGTTTGAAGAGCTGTCAATAGAGCCAATAAGTGCTAGGAAGTCTAAGAAAGCTGGGCACAATCAGCAAGTGTAAACCTATACCACAGCCAGATACTTAGATGCTGGGGCAGGAGGGTCAAAATAGCATTTGTGAGCTTCTATCAAAAGCTTTTAACTTGGCCAAACTTGGATGGATTTTTTCTTCTCTTGAAACAGCACAGGATCCCTCCTTGACATGTTTCTCTCATTCTGTTTTGTACATACAGTCTGCTCTGTGAGACATAGAAAATTGTTGCCATAATTCTTGGTAAATAGCTAGAACTGGCAAAGCCTTACACACATACTCACCCACGCTCTTAAAAATAAAAGTCCAAACTCAGCCATGTACTGGGCATGGAATGTTCAAGCCCAAATGATAAATAATTATGTGCCTTGTGAGAGAGGAGTGATGAGCAAGAACATTAATATATTTTAATACAGAAACTTTGACATTAACCATTTCAGATTAGGCTTTAGCTGTTGTGTTCGCTTACTGGTTATGAGACTGGTTAAGTGAGAGGGACAAATGAGATTTTATTCTTGGAAGGTTTGCATCTCAGCATCTGAAATGCAGGATGCTTTTAAAGAGTATTTAGTATATACTGGAAAATAGTACAAAACACTGTATCTGTTTCTCTGTAACTTCATATCAAATATTATTAATCTTGTGAAATAGTAATAATAAGATTTTATGTCCTTTGTTTTGGTTCATCAACATTAATAAAATGTATGTAGGTCAAACTAGATTTTCATTGACAATTGCATAACCTTATAGAGTTGCTAGTGGCTTAAAATAAGCAATTATCCTCCCAGCCTCTTTTTTTTTTTTTTTCCCTATTAATGAAGACCTAGGAAAAAAGCAAGTTTTCAGCATATTCTTGGCTGGACTTTTAGAGATGACAAGATAAAAGTAGCAAAAACTCTTAACATTAGTAAAGGAAGCTATTAATCTACCAGGCCACAGAATTTAGCAAATGAGTGAGCTGAATATAAAGGTGAAAGAAATCTGGTGTACTAGATCCTCTGAAATGTGGTGCTGCTGGAAATGGTGCAAAGGTAGTGGAGATGGTGAATAATTAGACATTATTAAGGTATAATATCTTTGTGTTTTAGAAGTGAAAACACAGAGGCAGGAATCAGTTGGAACTACTGTACTGGGTATATATTCCTGTGGTTAATCAATAATTGTTTTTCCTGATGGAGTCTCCAGAGGTAATCCTGCTGGTCTGCACAGCACCCTGTGCACAGTAACAGTGAGTCTCAAGAGGGCCAGCACACCTTGTGCCCATTTGAATCCTCCAAGTTTTTGTGTTGCTCAGAGAATGTGGCTTCTTATACAGCCTGGCCATCAAGAGAGTACAAAAACTCCCCCCATTACAGTTTGGGAAGTGAATTTTCTGCAGAAATGAAAACAGGATGTAAACTAGCACATGTTCTGCAGCACAAAATGTGCTTCCACTGAAAATCCCCTGTGGGAGTGTACACAGATTTGGGCCAGAGGGAATCTTGATAGATGGAGCAGTTAGTTCCCCTGTCTCTTTCCAGCTTCTCTGTAGGAGAGCAAAGCTTTGAAGGGTTATCTATCATAGCAGATGCAGTGGGGAGGAAAGGAGATGTGGAAAAGATGTTTATTGTAAGAACTGAGTGAACATACGCATTATCTCTAGCACTACAGCATCCCATTTCCTGTATTCAAATATTTATTAACATTACAGCTGAGCCACAGATGTTCAGTTGAAATGTTGGTGTAATGAAATTAGAAGGCTGGAGTCAATAATTTCCCAGTTTACAAGTTTTAGAGAAATAATCAAGGATAGTGGAGAATGAAGACAAAATTGGGCCAATACAAAAGAGAGTATGGGAGTTGCACCCTACAACAACCCAGGAATCTCATGCAGAGCAGGAAAGTACCTTGAAGGTCTTGGGGCTCCTTCTGTTCCAGTGAAGTAATGGAAATGGACATGGAGAAGTATTTAACTCCTTGACCTACAGGTGACTTGAACCTTGCTATTACTTTAGCTAGTGGTGACCTACTGACATGAAGCTCACAAAAGATGTTGCAACATGGTTGTGGCTCAGAGAGAAAACAGATTTCTGAAGCAGGAAGGGAATCATGATCTTCAGGGGTGGCACTGATGGTCAAGGGAAGGACAGACAGCAAAACACAACAGAAAAAGGAGAGAGCACAGGTGTAAGTGACCTGATGATGGTAAAAGCAGCACTCTAGGTGCACCCTAGTCTACATAACTAAACACAGCAGTGGAAGAAATCTTACCAGTGACCAGCTGAAGGAGCAAAAGTCTTCATCAGAGCCTGAAACAACTATAAAAACCAGAGCAGTTGAAAGTAATGTGTTGGCATGTGTGAAATCTTGAATTGTTCCTTCATTTTCCACCCCCATCAGTCAGATTCCTTTTCTTCTGGTCTTGCTTGCCCTCTCTCCTCTTCCCAGTAGAATTCCTTTGTGGTCACAAATAATTAGTCAAGCTTCCTTAGTATCAGTTCTCTCATTATCTGATCTTTTAATCTTGCAGCTGAGAAATTATAGCATGGCAGGATATCATATGTGTATGGCTTCTTCTTGTCATGGTTTGGGGGGCTTGAAGTTTTTTATGGCCTTGGTTTTTAGGTTGGGTTTTTTTTAATACAAGGCACATGCAGATTATCCTGTCTCACATTAGTTCTGCTCAGTCCAAACCAAAATATTCAGCACTAGATAGAGTGGCCTGATCTGAACACTGATGCATGCAACTGGCTTTTGATTCATTGTCAGTGTAACTGAGGAGAACAAGCTCCTCTCCAGAGATGTATGTTTAGATCATTAGCATCTAGACAAGCCAGCTGGGATCAGCTCACTCTTTCTCTAAATACTATGCTCTATACAAAGCAGGACCATAAAACCTTTGCAATATGGAGATTAAAGACAATCAGCCCTTAATTAATGTGTTGGGGAGCAGGCTGCAAGTTGAAAATCTGAAACATGAGAAAGCAAGTCTTTGTTCACAGACTGGCTGAACTGTGGTTTCAGCGCACAGCAAAATTACAATCTTTTACAAATAGCTGTCTGCCAAATGAGTCACAGTAATATCTGCACTGACACTTTTTATCTGGCCATGTAGTCAGGTAATGCAGCTTAGACAGAATCTCTGTGGAAAAAAAACATACTGTGTCTTGGAAGAAATCTGCTTCCATTTAGAAACACAGATAGCATCAAGGAAACTGAATTGACAAATTGTTTTATTGACTTTTCAATGTAAAACTCAAATGAGAACTGAGAGTCCTAGAGCATTAGAGAAATAAATTCTGGTGGTTTTTTTACTGAAACATGGGACGCATTGTGGCAGCACCTCAAGCACAGGCTCTGAAGATTCCCAAGATACAGTATGAGTTTTATGGTCAGAACAGGTGTACAGGGAGAAGTGAAAGTAACCTCTTAAGCTGAAAACGCCTAACTAGATGAAGTTCATTTCACTGCTTCTCTCTGCAGTGAACAAGGCACACACCATTTTACACTCCATGTTACCAACTTGGGGCTTTTAGAGAAATGGCGTGTGCAAGAGACTGGGTAGTGAAAATCCAGCACATTTAGTTGGGGAACAGGTGGGCAGAAACTTCAGTCCATAGGCTTTGAAGAGTTCCATGCATGCTTCATTTTATGCAGATAAATCATCTTGTTTACTTCACTGAGTACCTCCTATGTAAAGCTCTGTAAATCTGTGTGTGCAAGTAAAATGCCTTCTGCTGATCCTGCAGGGACTGTCTGCCCCTGTTGTAGGGCAAAGCTGCCTGCAAGCCTGCATCGCTGCCTTTAATCCTCTGTGTGTGTGTGCGCGTTGCTTTGTGACAGCACTGCAGCCCTGTGAGCATTCCAAAGCATTTATCCACTTCTGAGAACACTGTACTGCTGACCTAATGGTAAGCACACAGAAATGTGGAGAAATGAGCTGCTGAACTACAGGTTAAAAGATTTAATAAACAGGAATTTTCACAGTCAAGTTGCAATAAATATTGTGGGTCTTCAGTAACAGCAGATTGAATCTTACTGTGGTGTGAAACCTAACTGCAGTGTATTTTAAAATATCATGAGGTACCATCAGCAGTAATTCTTGCTAAAGTTGCACTGGAAGAGGTGAATAAAGTTTAGTAATTGGGCCTTTACTCAAAATGTAAACATATGATTTAACAGATTGATGGAACAGATTATAGACATAAATAAACCTGGATCATGTTACTTGTTTAGAATATTAACTGAGGCTAACAAATGCTGCATGAAGAAAAAGAAATTGCCTAGGATTCCACTGTCAGCAGTTTAAAATGCATTCACTGCTAATCTTGTGACAAGCATACAACCAACCCCAGCTGGACCTGGGGCTCTCAATTGTGTTGGCATTGTGATTGTTGGAAACTGAATTCCAGGCCCATCTCCCTGCTGCTGCCATGCCATAAAGGAGCAATTTTTATATCAAACTCATAAAGCATTTGTCATCCTCTAGATGTTCAAGAATTTTAGCAAGTGATGTGTCAGTTTAGAACATCAGGATGAATAAGGTATGAGCTGGGAAAGAAATAAACTTTAAAATGCCTTCTAGCTTTTTGACTCCAAAGGACTTGAAGCAAGGAAACAACAACAATCACATCCTGTTTTGTCACTTAGTCATGTCAAGTGCCAGTAGCCATTTCCATTCCTTCAGCCTTTCTGTCCATATTCCCAGCTGTTCCCATCATTAATTAAGCCAAACATGCTGGCTCTATTTAGAACCTCTGTAGTTATAATTCAGCTCTTAGTACCAGTAATTAATCATACCTTCTTGAAATTCATCTCTCCACTGGAAATGGCATTGCTAACCAGACTTTGCTTTTAATTTTTGCTCTTATCTCTTTCTATATCTATTTGATTTGTTTTATGAGTAGCAATACTTTATGGATATGGGCTGAAAAGTAAAAATAATTTTAAGTGTCGGGCAGAAGAATTTAATTCAAGGAACTGAATTTTCAAATTTAACTAGTGATGGATCATAAGGGTTTTGTGGGTTTTTTCCTTGTTCGAAGTATTAAAATGCTCCATAATATTTGGTTCATTTCTCTGTTTCACAGATAATGTTTTATCAAGAAAAGGTAAGAGATAAAATAGTTTACAAAAGTAAAATTACCAACTGTTAGAACTGTGTGTTTAGAATTGCTATTATCTGTACAGCAAAGTGGGAAACACTGAGGGACTAGATTTTAAATTAACTACCTGAGCCATGTGATCTAGCAAAGCCTCCAAAATATGAAAAGTATGCTTAATCTGGTAATAACTTTTTTGATCTCTTACTACCAAAGCAACATAATTAGTGTTGATTTCTGGAAAGTTTCTCCCTGAAATCCACTTAACTTTACTCTCAATAACATGCACAAATCCTCCCTTAAACGTGTATAGCAAATGTTAAGGCTGAGATTTTTGAGTCCAGTAAAGCTCAGATGCCCAATGCCTACTGAAACCTAGTTGCAACAAATGGACTTTCACAAAAGGCCTAGCCCAACATGCTGTTTTCCAGTACTTCAATTAAAGACACATTTTGACTTGACTGTGGCTGTAACTGCAATGACAGGAAGCAGTGATGTTTAAAACAGAACTCAATAATTTATTGTCAGCATTACATCTTCCTGACACCTTGAAGTTCCTCTTGTCCTGCACCCCTCATCTGCTGCAGCAAAAGGATCAATGCAGAGAGCGGCACCTCCAGCCTTGTGCCCTTCTCCCTGCAACTGAGGTTATTAAGTTCTTCTCAAACTACAGTGAACTTGGCAGGGGGCAGCTTTCCATACTCAGCATCAGAATATCTCCTGTTGTACCATACTTCTATCTAGGCCTGCCAAGGGTAGAGGTTTTGGGTTGGGATGGGGTTTTTGCGCTCAGCTTGGCAGTCATGGTGTGTTATTGGTACTGCAGAGAAGAGATAACAATGGTTAGTCAGTGTTTGAACACCTCAGTCATGTCATTAACTCACATCATTAGCTTGCTTCTCTAGCTGGTGTGAGGGAAAGGTTTCCCTTGCAGTCTTTATCCAGCCTCTGTTTTGGAGTTACTGTGTAGTGCTGTGATACTGATGCCTCTTACTTAACTTATTCTGCCATTCCTAGTTTTTCTATGGTGGAATTTTTTGGAGTTGGTTTCCTTTTTTTTCCTTAGTGATGCTGGCTTGCTCTCAGCTTTGTTGATGGCCTGTAATTAACTGTAGGTTTTCACTAGCTTTATATGGACCTACAGTTAGCTTGGACTCTTAACATCATAATTCAAAGTATTCTATCCTTAGCTCTCCTAATAGCTTCTCATAAATGAATTCATGTATATGTCACTTAATAATTATACATAATATATATTGAGTAAACCTGGCAGTATAGCCACTCACAGCTTCTTCTAGACTCTCCAATGAAAACAGCTTTATTCTTTGTAATTTTGAGGGTGTGGTTTGGAGGTTTTGAGTTGGGTTTTTGGTTTCGGTTATGTTTCAGTTTTGTTGGTTTGGGTTTTTTAAATGATCCTGCTAATCTGTTGTTGTTAAATCCAGATGATGCTGGTACACATGACAGCCACTGAATGTTAGTGAAGCCATTTCTCTGTTCTTATTTTACTTTGTTTCAGTCCAACACCACAATAAGCTGGTAGTTTTCCCACTTATGATCACAGATGCAGAGAGTTAAGGCAATACCTCCATATTTTCCCCCTGCACTTGGGTCCAATTTGCAGGTACTTTCCACACAGTTAATGATGCCCAGTTCTGAGCTGAATGCTTCTCTTCAACCCAGCATTCAGGGCAACAGTTTTAAAGCCTCCAGCACCAAAGAAATCATGTGCATGTTTGTGTGTGACCATCACATGTTTGCTGTCTGGCAACACATCCATATGCCATATTACATCAGTTTTTGTGTTTAAACATCCCACATAAATTCTCACCTAACAATGGTCATGAGCTGTGGAGCTCCCATCCAAAGCTAAGATCAGAACATCTCATAGCTGAAGAGTTACTCAGATTTTGTTTGGACCCATCTCAAAAACGTCCATGCTGCTAAGAGAAATTTTCCACCTTTTTTCTGCTGCCACTCCCCCAGAGCATTTACAGTGTTTGCTTACCTTGGGGCTCAGGAGGGAAGCAGTCTTTCCAGCCAAGCTGCTGTGTTAGCCTTTAATCAGTTGTTGGGAGGAGCCATAGTTAAAACTTTTACTTTTTTCCTAGATTGATGACTTCCTGACTTTCCCTGTTTCTTGCTTACAATCCCAAATGCATGGTTTTGGATCCACTGAAAGGTACAGAGGGCTTTGGAGGCCCACGTAGCAAAGATTAAGGACACTTCAGCAGACTTCGACTTAGAAACTAAAGAGAATAGCAAAGGTTAATCAGGAGACTGCTTTTATCAAAAGTTTTCTAGTCTGTACTGGTGAAAGTCTGAAACATATAAACTGATCAATAGCTTTAAAAGCCAGATGTATCCTCTTGCTTTAAAGCTTTTTCCAAAACAGTCCTTTCCAAAAGCAAAGGATAACTTTGGAAACTGCAGACAAGCTTCCTAGAGTCCCATCCAGTCTGTAGCAGAGTTAGTACTTATTCTATCTTCTTTCTGTTTAGGACATGCTAGAAGGAGATTGAGAGCCTAAAGAAGTTAAATTTCTGCAGAACTGTCAGCATAATTTTCTATGCTCCAACAAGGCACTTTTACTGCCTGTCTTGGACCATAACACTGATTTAGCTCCAGCTGGTTTAGCATGACAAGCAAGACCTTCTCATTGACAGATATTGGGGCTTACTGTAAGAAAATACATACTTCATAAAATAAAGATGATAATCATAAACTTGGGGAAACAGCTGTGGGGGATAATGAAAGATTTCTAAGTGAGTGGAAGAAAATGTCTTTTCCACTGGAAGATATCTTCACTTTTTACCAGAAATTACTGAACTCTTCCCAATCTGTAACCAGAGTAGCCCCAACTCAAATCCATTGCCTGTACCATCCTCTCTGTCCCCTCTATCCAGTCACAGCCAAAGGCAGTGAGGAACAGCTACTAGACCAGTCCTACAGAGGCACATTTGCTCAGCTGCTCTGCCTTCAGCCCCAGTACTGCCCTCAGGATCTCTGCACTATGTTCCAGTATATAACACAGATAAGGCAGCAAATCGTCACACTGCCTCATCTTCAAGTGAAGGCTTTTCCAGTTTAGGACCATTGATTGCTTTGTCTCAAATGTTTGTTTCCTTTGTCCCTTTTTTCCTAACTCAAAAGTTGGAAACATTGTCAGGAATCCATTCCTTCAGAAAAGGACAAGATAAGGTAATATACAGTGCTACTAAATCTAGTGACCTCCATAAACTTCCTATGAACACATGCAGTTTGCAGGAATGCTTTTTAATTCAGCTGATTAAAGAGCATGTAAAAGACAGATAATGCTGAAATTGTGTGTATACATGGGTGTAGATTTTAAGGATGGAAGAGAGCATAAAAAATACTTAAACTATACAAATATTTTAACTAGGCTTTACAAACTACTTTCACTTTGGACCCAGGCCCAGAGTGTAACCATATTATGATTTCTTGGCATGAAACTACAGCTCTGATGGTTTAATTCTTCTGTGAATGACTAACACTTTACCAAAAACTTTGTTTAAACACAGAAGAATGGGTGACCTTCAAACAAATCATTTTTCAGTACCTGAGAACCTGGCTAGGAACAGTGTAGGAAGCACATGGGGCTGGGCATTGTACCTTGAACACCATCCCTTCCTTTTATCCTGCCCCTCGTGCCATCCTCAGGCCCCATCTGATTGGTGTCACTGGAGGGAAGTATCTCCACCTTGCTCTGTGTGAGAACAAAGGGCTTCACTACGTGTTTGCAAACCAGTTTACTTCTTGCAGCCTTTCAAAGTGGTTCACCAGGTGGTGCTTTTCTTGCCAAAAGGGAGGCTTAGCTCAGCTCTTGGGTTCCTGTTGACTTCCAGACTCACTGGGAACTGGATGCCCTCACCCAGAGTTCTGAGTAAAGCAAAAAGATGCAGCCTTGGTTACTAAATATTTGTTATCTACCATCACCCTTTAGCTGCTCATTGGTAAGATAGGTAAGTGGTTGTAATAGGCACATGCCTGGGGGAATTCCAAACAGGAAAGCAAACATTTCCATATTTAGGTGAGTTGTTTCCCTGCTCACAAAAGCCTAGGTTTCAAATACACTGCTAGCATGGAGTTTTGATATTCATGTTGCTGCTTTCTGAATAGGAATGAAATAGGCTTTGCACTACAGTGGGGAAGAGTGTCTGGTCTGGAGAGAAAGGCAAATATATTGGAATTAACACCTACACAATTCAGAAAATGCATTGCCTTCAAACCATCAATATCTTTGTGCATTGGCAGCTTCTCTGTCAAAGAATTGGCTGTTACAGGGACAGCCAGCTCAAACCAGAGAGCTGCTGGATGAGAGGAGGTGGCATCCTCCTCTCCCTGAGAATCTGCTGAAGCCCCAGATTTCAGATGATTGGGCATCAGCACTCTGCTTTGACTCCTCTATATGCAATGAGGTCCTCAGTTGCCTTCCTTCAATGCTAATTAACCAAATTCATATGCAAAGCTGCTGAGTGAAGCAGCCCCAGGTATAGGCTCTGTGGAGATGACTTTGCCCTCAGAAAATAGTCCAGATTTTAATCAGACTGTGTGAGTGAGCTAAAGCTACTCTGTGGCTTTAGGTGGCCATTGATAATGACCTTGGTAGAAGTCTCTCCTAACAGCTTGGGCTCTTGCTCAATCTCACTTCTTCACCTGGTGGGCATCCACATGAAAAAACAGAGAACATTTACAATTTTGTGATCCTTCAACACCAGCCTACCTGGTTGTGAAATGCAGAGGATGGCAAAAGCTGCACTTGATAATAAGTATATTAACTATTAAATGCATACCCTGCAGCATGATGTTCTTTCCAATAAAACAGGCAGCAACAAAACCAGATTGCTCTGGAGAGGGAGTGTTCAACAGCCCAAACTGGATTTTGGCAGGATGAACATGACAAACAGTAACAGGCCCCCTCTTGTAAAAAAAAAAAAAAAAAAAAAATTGTTAATGCCGCTATATAATCAGAGCTTTGATCTTGATTCCAAGAAATGAAACCTCAAGCCAGTAGTTGAAATCTCTACAGCCAGCACAAGCTTTGGTTTAATACTGACACAGAATAGGCGTCATGCTGCTGTCTGCTGCTAGCTCTCCCACTCTCCTTAGCCTAAGCCTACCTACTTAATCTAAAAAATCTAGAAGGTTTGGATTTTATTGATCACCAAAGACCCTTAGTTTTTTAATGCCTTCATTCAAAAACAGCTGAGAAGCCTCCATTCTCCCAGAAAGGATGTCCCATGGCAGATCCTAGCCATCGCTTCCCTTGCTTCCCAAGCAAATCTGAAATTATTACAACAAAGTTTGCTTTGGTATTAATTTCCTTAATTAATTAATTAACAGAGCTCTGTTTGGAGCTCTCATTCTTTCAGTGACATATTACGTGTCAAATCCTACATGTTCCAAATCTTACCTTTATGAAAACAAATGAATTCTCTTGCTACTTCTTGTGTGAGAGCATGTAGAATCTGGAGGTTCTCTGACCATCCTCCAGACAGGTGAAAAACGGCTTCCAGGACTGCACTTTTAGGGTATGTGGGGTTCTGTTAAACAGCCTGTACAGAACTCAACTGGTAAATGCAATCTGAGTTACAAGGGCAACTGAGTGACAGCAATGAAAGGAAATATTCAACAAGTCGAGGCATTGAAAATGACTGAGATTACAGCAACAGTTAAGTGCTGTGTGTCTTCAGTATTCAGGCCTTAAGTAACAGCTTTGCTTTTGCTGCAAAGGATTCCCTGCATAGCTCCTGGTTTTCTTCCTGAGCATTCTGAAATATATCTGTATCTCAAGTCTGGTTTGTGGTGTATTTCAGAAAAAGGACTGTATCAAGGGAGATCTAAAAAAGTATAAAATCAGGCCACTGCTTATATTTAATATGTGAGAGGCATTTTGGGCATTTCTTCCCTGGAATCCACGCTCATTAGTGATGTTTTTTTCAAATTACTTTGGCTGCTTTAGGTGTCTCTTTAACAGAAGATGTGTCTATTTTTACTTGCCCTGCATTCGCATCTGCTTCATTCTTATCAGCAAATATCTATTCATTGGTCCTATCTAACTCTTTTACATCTATCTGCATTAAAATGTGTGCCACTCATTAACTCAGGGTTTGTACATAAATTAGTCTCCTGTATGTCCTGTAGCAGTGTTATTCTTTCTGCTTATTGCATCACCTAAAAATAAAATTACATTTCATTTCTGGCAGATATCTGAATTCATATCCCTTAACTATTTCTTAGTTCAATCAGTCAATTTTTGCAATTAGATTGTGCTTGAAGTCCTGTGAGTTTGACAGAGTATTTGTATTCAGAACATTCTGTTTACAAACTTGATGGGTGTGGGGGGTTGTTTGTTTGTTTATTTGTTATTTGTGCAAGAAATAAAAGGTTTCTGACTATTTTGTAATAGCTTTGAAAATTATTTAGATAGAAAACTCACGGGTCTACAAATCTGGACTGTATTAGCCTTAACCTTGTAATGAAAGACCAGCATCTAGAAGACAGCTCATATTTAAATATGAATTTTTAGTAAGCTACTTGTTGTTGTTTTCTGTCCTAGAAATCTACTTGAGAGATCATCTTTGAGCAGTTCTTCTAAGTGCTCTGTAATCGTGATGATTTTTTACTTTTCGAGTACTAAAATATTCTCTATGTAGGTATGTTCACACTGGCTTGTCACACAATTTAAAAATCTTTCCACACATAATATAATTTCTTGTAATAAAATAAGATATTCATGGCAAAGCATTATATTTTACAGAGAATGCACTATTGCAAATATGAAAGGTAAGCTCAACCATCTAAATTAAGTCTTGAAAGTTAATGCTGATCTATAATCTTTGCCCAGGAGAAATGTAATAAGTCTTCACAAACAGTTGCATCAGATTTCTAGAATTTTATCTAAGTAAGTAACTCTACCCCAGCTGAATGATCAAATCCTTAGCACTCGAATATGGGTTTGTAATGGGGAGCATTTAATTTGTTTCAGTTCCCTGTACAAATAATTCTAATCTATAGCTTATTTGCCCTGGTTTGAATAATGTTCATATTTAACACAGTAAAATGCATGTGTCTAAACTTGGCTTGCAGTGCTGAAACAGCTTGTTTAGACAGACAGATATTTGATGGATATTTAGTATCTCAGATATGTTTATCACACTAATTCTGTTTATAATACTAACTCTATTTAGTTAAATGTGCAGTTTTCCCAGCAGATACACAAAGGCTATTAGTATCATGTCTGAGCAAACTACCTGTAATTAGTTCCTGTCAAAACTGACGTAAAAGCAACAGGAAAGAAATTACCTCTCGTAATTCTTTGATAGTTGATGTTCTATTGTCTGATGCTAGGAAAAAAAAAAAGGAAATAATTTATTACTGCTATAATCTTATTTCTGTAGCATAGAAATTGCCTCAGAATTACATAACCATGTCCTCTGCACAGTTAGGTGCCCTTTGTTTGTAAATCATCTCAGGGGAATCCACGAAGCCACTACTGGCAGTCGGGGGAGGGAATTTTACGTAGTTTTCATGCTAAGCTTTTTCCCAAAAGTGCCCTGTTTCATGGTCAGTTCCTGGCAACAGTATCATGTAAACATCCTCCACGTGTTTTAGACCTCCTTCTCCATAAAATATTGTCCCAGTAGTCTTCTGTGGCACTGCTGTGGATGGAGAGGATTAGGGAATGCTTTACATTTGTTAGAGTAAAATCTCTAGTCGCTTTTCCCTCCCTGTGAAGACAGAGCCCATCTCCAGGACAGGCAGTAAGTATAGCGGGTATCTTATTTCTTTTTGTTATCCTAGCTGAGCAGACAGTATGTTACCAGACAATGAAATGGAGAAACATAAAAAACTTCTACAGAATTCTTAAGAAAGTTGCAGATGCAGAATGAGTATTTGAGTTTACTCCAAAATCTTTAAGGACGCAGGTGTAAACCCAAGGATTAAAAATTGGCCTAATTTATAAATTTGGAGTTACAAGGAATCAATTAGCTTGTCCTGTCCCATAGACTGTGAAATATCAGGGAGAGCAAAGAGAGAGAAGTAATCCTTCAGTTTGTAAAGAGAAGCAATAAACGTGAAAATTCAGGCTCATACTTTTAGATTAAAATTTGTTGTGGGCATAAAATACTCTTCCAGGAAATTGGTTCTCAACTGGGAAACATGCTATCAGATGTAATAATGATATATGGGACCATCTCTTGTATGAATTCAAAAGTGCTGTAACTTCTGCAACAATCCTCACTTGGGAGTGCTGGGTGCTAAAGCTCAAAGCAGAGCTTTATGAGATGAAAGCATGTTGCACTCCAAATGCATTTAGCAGCTGGATGAGCAGCACAAATATGGCTCCCAGTATGTGCCATTTACTTTGCAAACAGGGAGATTGACAAATAAAGACCTGCTGGATTATTGCAAAAAAAAAAAAAAAAAAAAAAAGAGTAGGCATGTATTGAATAAGAGAAGAATATATGTGGATCAGCTATAGTGTTTGAGCAGTAATGAATGAGAGAAATATGCTGTCAGTGTGTTCATCACCAGCCTTTAATGACACACCATGACTATCTTCCCATCATTCATGTGTAGAGTGTTTAAGGCATGTGCTCAGGAGCAGCTCCAAAAGAAACAAGCAAACTACATCACTTCCTCTTGAACTATTCTCTAGGGTTGGTTTAGACATGAAACAGATCAGCAGTAATGTGAAAGTGGTGGAGCTGAAGGTTACATACTTGTCCAAATGGATTCATCAAATACCTGCATTTAAAAAGGTTTATAATAAATTAGTTACATTCTGATGAGGCAAGGAATGTTTTAAAGTGTGCATAAAAGTGATTCTTTTCTTCTTTTTTTTTTTTGTTAGATTAAAAATGTGTTATAGAATTAAAAATTTAGTTTGCTAGTGATGCATCATCTGTAGCTAAAATCAAGCAAAGGTAAGGGCTGCCACATCAAATCAGATACCAAATCTAGAGTTTGCAATATCATAGTGTCCCCCAAAAACAACTTTCAGAGGGAAAGGGTTCAGGGAGCAGAAGAGAGAATCTTCACAAATGCACTTCTACAAAATGCAGCATTTGATTTAAGGTCTGATCTTGGATAAACTGCAGGTAAACTGAGTTATACAATTAAATCAGACTGGCAGGTTGCATATGCACATGAAGTATCAGGTTGCATGAGAAGCTGTGTGAAAACAGCATCAGACTGGGTCTTGAATTGCTTGAAAAGAAAGGGTGTTTTACATCACAGCAGGTTAAAACTTTATCTGGGCTTCTGGAGCACCATTGGCATAATCTGATTACTATCCAGGCAGGTGATGGCTGCTCCTGGATAGGCCTAAAGGAAATGAACATTGAAAGCATTGAGTGCTCAGTGGAAGGGGAGAGGAATTCTGAAGTTATTTGGGACTGAATGAATACTACAAAATAATCAATGCTGATAAATTTTAAGAAGTGTCTTGCCTGTTCAGATTTCTTAAGGTTTTAAGTACTGCTTAACCTTCCACTCTATCAAACTTGTTCTTGTATCCACTGCCCTTATGATTTCTAACTTGGTCCGAGACAGATTTGAGGGAGGTGTTGGGGCAGGGGGAGTGCTGTATTGGGTTGGTTGGTTTGGGGTTTTTAGTATTTCTGATTATTATGTTCTTTCACATCATTTGATATATTCTCATTATTCCCTTAAACTCATTCTATTAAGCTCCCATTTTGACACTAACATCTCATTCTAGGTGTTAAAGTACTGGCTATTCAATTATCTCAAAGTAAAGCCATGAGTTGTACTCTTTCCTTCTAAAGGAAATTATGATTTACTGGCAGAGAGCCAGGGTGAAACTGACTGTCAAAAACTCTGTGTTGTTCATCTCTCCTGGTTTGTAACTTACTGGGATTTTCTTGTGCTTCTAATTTCAAGTTCCAAGCTTAGGCATTGCAATGCTTATCTTAATTCTTGCAAGCATAGTCTGATTATTTGCATTCATTTACAAGCCTTGTTCCTCAGACCAGTAGAAATTCTATTGCTAATTAATTGTGTCTAACTGAAACACTAAGTGGGCTTTTAGGTCCATACAGGAAAACTAATAAAAACCAAACACATCAAATTTTTTTAATACCAAATACATGAAATGGTTTCTAGGTTTTGCATTTCTCATCACTAAGTCACTTTTAGTCCCCCTGCATAGGGTTTGAGTAGCCTCAGGAATGACACTGTGCCATTCTTTTTTATGTCATCATTTCTGATACAGTTAATGTTAAATTGAAAAACTTAATGTTCAGACCATGATTCTTTAGACATCATTGAAAGAGAGTTCTATAAGAATATTTTTTCTTTATGTCCTGTCAGTTAAGGCTCAGTTTTCCATTCTGATCAAGGTGAAAAGACAACATCTCTGAGGTTTTATGCAGGTTGTAGGGACTGTCTGCTCACAGCTATGACTTTGCAAGGGCACCCCTTTCTTTGTATAAAATAAATGTGACACATTTAGGGAACTTCAGCTTCCTGCACATAAGCTGCAGTAAAATACCACAGATTTACAGATAAAAGCCAATCCTGCATGAAAACCCTCATACAACTGCACAAATCTGCAATGACTGCATGGGAGGAGTCTGAAGGCTTTCACTGAGAATGGGATCAATATTCCAAATAATTTATTCTCTCAAAAAAGATTCTATCCAGGACTTGAAGATTCCTAGGAAGCACAAAAGTATCACAGGCCAGATCATCTCTCACCAGTAGATATTCATGGGGATCTCCATGTATGTCACACTTGAATTTTAAGACTGTTAGAGTTTGTCACTGCTGAGGTAATTGCTAAAGGAACTTCTTAAGACTCTTCCCTAGAGCTGTACCAGTTAGAGAAATCTGGAATCTTAATCTGCTCAAAGCCTGAATGTGGGAAGAGTGGCTTGTGAATGACAAATAGTTAGAACTGCTTTCTAAGAGCTTCAGGGACAGTACTATACAGCCTGGAAATTGCTGAAACTGAGGATAAAAAAATCGAAACCTCTCATAACCTTTGTCCCTTGGAAAATTGGTTAAGTATGTCAGAAGAGATACTTTACTGTTCTCAAATGCTTCCTTTTAGGCATTCTTCCAGGCCAGCAATGGCTTTTGAATTTTCCCTAAAATACTACTTCAGAGCATTGGCCATCCACCTGTGCAAAAGGGAAGGGAGCAGAAGGCTTTTTGGAACTGCCAATTCCTTTAGGCACCTGACTCAAGTGACACAGGGATATTGCAGATTAGTTTCCATTTTCCATTTCAGGTCAAATCTTATATTTTCTTATATTAAGGCACTGAACATATAATTATGAGCTTTTTCTACCTCTTTAATTTTGTCTGAAACTGATCCTGACCCTTTGATTTTAATTACCCTGAGATGATCTTGAACTACATTTTAAAACCCTCTGTGAAGCAGACCCATGCTGTACATCTTAACTGTATTTCCCAATGTGAGGACTCCTGCTGTCCAGTCTTCAGCTATATTTGAACTGCATCCCAAAACTGAGGTTTGTAGTGAACACACACCTTCACTTACACCTCCCACCCCCACCAAGCCTTTCTCTAGAGCAGTACCTCCAATTCTAGTTCAGATGTAGGGTAGCTGGTAGTTATCCCTTCAATCTTCTCAGGAGAGAATTAAGGGCAAGGCAGTGCATCTGCTTAGCAATATTAGTTGTTCACTTTGTGCCTTTCTTTTATTCTGACTTTTAAAAGTGTACCCACCAGCATAAACAGATGGGGCTCAAAAGAGCATTTAGATTAGCAGAATTTCAAAACTCATGGCTTTTTATGACTGTATCTGTCTTGTCTTGGCCAAGAAAAAAACATTATTATAATTCCATCTGCATAAAAGATGCTTACCACCTCCTCAACAATTTGTTCACTGTTATCTCTATTGGTATGCACTCCCATACCCTTCTCTGGTTTCTTATCACTGGTTGCTAACTCTGAGGAAAACAGCAAGAGGCAGGACTAACAGGGAGAGTTAAATTAGCCCACTTCCACACTTTACCTCCAGTAAATCTGCACGTGAATAAAAGTCTTCAGTAACCAGAAGAGATAATAGAAGAAAAACCATAGTTCAAGAGAAGCAAATCTCTGGCTGACTTTTCAGATGAAGGACTTTGCAGGTGTTCCCTGCAATGCTGTTCTAAGTCCATATCCTCTTATTGTAGACCTGACACTACTCATTCCATGTAGCTTTGGCATAATTATTGGCTTAACCTTAAACATCCTCTCTCACAAAAAGAAAGCACCTTGCCTCTGCACAGATGAGATGTCAATTCTCCACAGCAAAGCACTGCTCCTGTTTCTGCAAGGAGAAACCTCATGCAGATACTGGAATTAAGCTGGTCTAAAAATACATCTAGCATCTTCTCTTTAACAGAGAAAGACAGATCACTGCTGGGATTAAAAATGCAGCTTTACTGCCTGAAAGGGTTTTTTCTTATCCCTGTATTTCATTCTGTGTTCAAAAATTCGCCTGGAAAACTCTAAGCTTAGAGCTGATTGTACAAATAAATGTTCTGAATAAGTAAATAGAAGAAAGTATCATCATTAATTTTATCTAACATGAGGAATCCTAAAACAAACCAGTTACTCCCACAAGAGATATCACTCTGGAAAGAACATGGTAATTTATGCTTGACAGCACAAAGCATAATGCGTTGTATTTTCCAGATTTATACCAGGTAAATCATGAGCTTATCTTTTACTTTGAACTTATTGATCATTAAAATCATCTGGTAAACCCCCAGCCTTCTAATAAAAACAGCCTGATCATAAGAGGAGTGTCAATCATTGGAGACAGGGTCTATGAACAGGCTGAGTGCTGTGCACCTAATTAGGTTTGGCTGAGCTAACTGCACTCTGAGCATATCTTCCCCTGCTTCAGCTGCAAAACCATCCTCAAGGCACAGCTAGTTTCCTATTCACACTGTGCTGCCTTAATCTAGTAAACTTCCACCTCTGACCTCAATAAATATTTAATTTTCTTCATAGCAAGATGCTTGCTTTGTTCATCTGCAAGATTACTCACCCTGATTCCATCTCTGCATTAAATATTTTTAGATTTGGGCATATCTATGAAGACAGATACACAGATACAGAAGAGATAGAGAGGGATATATATGTGAACATATGATATATGTAGGATTATATCATATGAACATTAGCAGAGAGGCAAGGCAGACAGTACATAATTTCTGGAATAGAAATGCTGCAGACTTTTCTGCAACAGCTTCTGGCAGTTGGAAGCAATCAAACACAAACACCTTGCTGCTTAGAACAAAATCAGAAATTTTCTGTGATGGCTTCAAGGAAGTAAAAACTAAAACAATTTTCATGAAGGAGTGAGAGGGAAGGGAAGCTTTCTTCCTGTGCAAAGATTTTTATGTGAAAGAAAGCAAGCCATGACTCTTAATGATAGGTGAGCATTTCTGCTTCATTGTAGATGTTAGGCTTATCTTTTATGTTTTTCTCTGCCATTTTCAAAAAAAAAAAAAAATCTCTATTGAAACTGAACCTTGAGAACCAAAACTAATATTGGAGTTTATTTCAGAGCTGACTGAAGCGAGGATATTGATTTTCATAGGTTTTGTATCAGCTTCTTGGTATACTACATTTCTCATTCAGCCATGTAATATTTGGGATAATATTTTTCTGCATACCAGAGGGTCCTAAATGCTTCTATCAGCTAGAGAACCAAACACTGTCATCTTGGTCCCTACTGAATTGAGTGTGTGTGAAGCCTTTCCTTAAAAAAGCAGATTTGTTATGTTATTTTGGTGGTTGTTACAGTGCCACGTACCTGGCAGAAATCAAAGTCCTGGTTTGGTTTTTTGGGGTTTTGTTGTTTGGGTTTTTTTTTTTAAATGTGCATGCTGTGTACCTAAAGAAATAACATGGCTTTCAAAATACTTGATTCTAGCATCTAGGATTTCTCTGAAAATGGCAGAATTTGCTAAATGTCTAAACCCTTAGTTTAGCTGAAAATATTCATCATCCCCCTTCTCCTACCCCACCACTCACATGCACCAGCCTGATGTCGTGGCACATTCTGCCTTCCATAACAAATTTGGTGCATGGTCACAAACACATTTTTCAGTAATGACTGTGACATGCAAAGGACATGATTCAGCAGGAGTAACCACTCACTAATAGCACATTTACATTCCTATTGATTTGACAGGAGCTACTAAGCAACTGAGTGAGGTAAATACTTACTTGCCTGTGTAAAGGCAGCAAAATGCTTTGAACTCTTGAATCAGAGCCTGGTAAAGGGTAAGTACCGTGTTCCTTTGTAAATCTGTTTGATCATCGTTTTCAGGGAAAAAAATTAAACCAAGTGGACTTGCTTTGGGTTCATTAGGTGTCTACTGAAAATGGTTGTTTCAGGGTAATAGAAACCTTTAGAAATCTTTTTCCTCTTGGAACTTCACCAGCCACCAGCACAATGGGGGGCGGAGGGAGGAAAGTCTTACATCCCATTGTCTCCACAGGACTCCCTGTTCCCTACTGAACACCAGTGTCAATTTTTCCGAACAGCTTTGTCTTTCTGCCAAAGATAATGGATGTGTTTGGAGTGTGTGGGTAAAGATTAAAACCTTGTCACTCACATATGGGTTTTTAGGTATTTCAGTAATCATTCCTTCCCTGTAGTTTGTGGATGCTTTGCAGTACTTAAGACTAAATTGTACTGAATCCTAGCTTCAAATATCTCAACAAAGTAGTAGAGCTATAGGTATCAAAATCACGTACATCACAATTTATATTTTTTTTAAATCATTGTGGAATTAAGTTCTCTAAAAAAGCTCTATCTGTCAGCTTTTTTGTTTTCTGGGAGGCTTCTGGTGTGTGGTTTTGCTCCTCCTAGAACGTGGCAAAATGAAACTAAAGGAAAAAAATGTCTGCCTCCTTTCTGAACTTAACAACATGACTTTTTCCAAAAACAGAAGAGAGTTCAAGACCATAAAAATATTATTGCTAAATTTTAATCCCTTGAAAATAAGGTCAGGCTAAAGCAAACAAAGTCCATTGAGGAGAAGTTGGTTTTTTTAAGGCATTAACTTCAGTGGTGCTGTGAAAGTCTGCTCCAGTGTAGGTTCACTATGCAAATGTCAAATAGGAATGTGTTCTCCAAGTGTCTCCCTGCATGGTAGTTGAGGGATAAAACTTAATTCTGGGCAGATCGTTCCTCACCAGTATCTCAGGACCAAATGCACACATATGGCATGTCCTCTGCGTCACCAGGGCTTGGCTGGCTGAGAGAGACACTGTGTGACAGCAGTCAGTGGTGAGAGACTTCAAGGGCCTGCAGTGAGAAGAATGACTGGGCAGGGAGGAGAAATAGTTACCTGAAGTCTCATATTTGAGCCCTTATCAGCAACAGATTTTTCTCATTCATCCCTCTGTGCCTGTCACTCTTCAGTTACAATTCCACCTTGGCAAGCACTGCCACAGAGGAACCACCAGCACGAGTTTAGGTACTGTGTTTCCTGTCCTTCAAACAACCTTGCACTTGGCCTTGCTGAGCCTCATGAAGTTCTCATGGGCCAAGCTCTCCAGCCTGTCTGGGTCCCTCTGGATGGCATCCCTTCCCTCCAGTGTGCCAAGAACACCACACAGCTCAGTGCTGTTGGTAAATTTGCTGAGGGTGCACTCAACCCCACTGTCTATGCCACTGATGCTAAAAACTGCCAATCCCAACACCAGCCCCTGAGGAACATCACTCATCTCTGGTCTCCACGGGGACATTGAGCTGTTGGCTGTGAGTATGACCATCTAACCAATCCATTACCCACCAAGTATCCATCCACCAAATCCCTGTCTTCCCACTTCAGGGACAAGCATGTCACTGTGAGGGACAGTGCCAAGTGCTTTGCACAGCTCCAGGCAGATGATGTCAGTAGCTCTTCTCTAATCCATCACCAACTAACCCCATGCCAGCAGGGGTTGACTTGCCCTTTGTGAAGCCATGCCCTCAGGCTGTCATCACTCTCCTCCTTATTTTCCATGTGCCTTAGCATAGTTCCCAGGAGAATCTGCTCCAGGATCTTGCCAGGCACTCAGGTGAGACTGACTGACAGGTAGATTATGTTCTTTTGAAGAATACACTGACAGAAAGGGACATGGAAATACTGCCTCAGAAGAAACAGAACTGCTGGCCTGGTTTCCTACAACTGGAAGCCAGAATGTCCCTTTGGGGGCTCCACCCAGGTGAGACCGTACACTGAAGTCATGTTAGGAAAAAGGAGGTTGGTTGCTTGTGCAGATTCTTGAAAATACAAACTACCTTATAAAGAATCATCTCATGGTTAGTGGTAGTACAAGATGGATGGTTGGACTGGATGATCTCAAAGGCCTCTTCTGACCTTGATAATTCTGTGATTTTATCATCTCTGAAAAGCTTTCTGTGGCAATTCTCACTGTATCCGTCACACTTCAGGAAAGCAGATTTTCTGAGGACAAGAGAGCAGAGTTGTGTGTTGCCTTTAGAGAGCATTATAACCTATAATCCAAGGTGGCTGGGTGACTTCACTGGTGTCTCCAGCCAAAGGGCTGAACATGAGCCATATCAAGACAGAAAGCTCTGGGATATGTCAGGAAGACACAACTGTTATGGTGCAATGAAGAGACAGAGATGTTTGGGGGGCAATTCCATCTGTCTCTGCCAAACTCCTGAAGTCCTGTTCTTTCCTCCTCACTCAGCTTTCTCAGTGACCGCTGATCAGGTTATATTAAAACTAAGAGTGAACTTACACAGTCCTTAACAAAGGACTCTGTCCTTCAGCCTCAGGAGATCACTGAGTTTGGAAACAAATGCAGTTTGTGTGCTGTTTTTCTGTACAACACAAGTGGCATTAAAAATTGAAAGCATTGCAGTAATATTGATCCACCAAACCCTTCACTAAAAATATCACTTTTTTCTATGTTTCAAATTACAGCTAAATTACCAGCAATAACTTCTGTAAAACCATCTATTGCTGCTTGGCTGTTCACAGTAACTGGGGCTTGTACACTGCAAACCTCTCAGTGCTCAACAGTCAAAGGTTTTGTGCAGCAATTTGAAGTGCCCTCTTGTGAAAACAGCAGCTCTGGTTTTATAACTAGAGCACTACCATAATATTGTTTTTACTAGCTCAAGGTTCAGTTTCAATACAATAATAAATAACAAAATCCTTTTCAAACAGCTCCTTAAAAATACAGTAGTTTAAAAAAGAAACTGCATAGACAGCAACTCTTCCTGTTTAGGGAAATGACTAAAGGCCATGCAGTCTCTCCCTCCTGTACAGGAGGAAGAGGAGAAAGAGAGAAATGACAAGAATCAGCTACTGCTGTCCTGAATGATGGAGCTGGCACCCAACATCGTGTAAGTGGCCTGATCTGATCTATAGTGTGTGCATGCTGCTCTCATGAAGGGGATGCCTGCAGGACTTCCAGGCACTGGCAGTTCATTTTCTGATTCACTGTTTTTAGAAGCTGCATACCCAGTCTATTTTTCATCTAATTAGTGATAGCTGTGATATTGTTAATGTCTTCTGAGACAATGGGGCTAAAATCTGTATACTTCTCTGACAGTAAGAAAAGCACATTACCTTAAAACTAAAACCCCTTGAAAAACAGGAACAAATTCTGGTCATTCTTATGCTATGAATTTGACACATCCCCACAATATAAATAATGTTATCCCAGAATCACACTGTCCAAAATCAGTGCTTTTCTGTCATCTGAGATAAATTTGAGTAAAACTCTGTCAGCTGGCTTTCAATTTCCTAGAATCTGGCAATAAGCCAGCCCAAGTTAGGTTCATGTGAGCTGGAGAGCTCCAAGCAGTCTCTCTTCAAGTACCTGCCTTAACTAAAATATTCTCATTTCAAGCTTCCTTGCAAATCATTAGTAAGTATTGACTTTAGTTTTAGTTTCTGTTTATCTTTAAGAAGCAATGCCTTGAAGCTCCTGTGTACCAATTCCTTCTTTCCATTATGTGTATTGATTTGCCAAAGGATATTCTGTCGTGCTTTGGAGCCTTGTTCTCAGAATTTTAGTAAACTGAAAATCTGACACATTATAGGCCTTCAAACTTCAGACTGCACTTGCAATTAATCCAGTGGATTTCTCTCATACATCTAACAATTAACAGAAAACTAATTTGAAAATGTAAACAACATTATAATGCTAACCCAGCTACAAATTATATTATACACAGCTACGTTTATGGTAAACTGTCTGCAAAAACTAGAGAATGGTGATTCTCTGAAGTAAATGCTGCTCCAAGTAAGGTTATGATTCTATGAACTGTTTTAAGGTACTGGATGTAGGTAACTACATAAGTGGCCTGATAGGCAAAAGCTGCTTTGAGGTTGCTTTCAGTGAGAGCCACCACACACTCACTTTAATGGATGAACAGGGGAAGCAACTTCATGGGTAATTTTTTTTCTTCTGAGAAATAACTAACAAACCTGAGCAGGAGAGAAAAACTCTTTAGAATCATACACATATACTCTTCACATATTTAAGGAAAGCCACCCGTTGGAAGCAGTTCCATGAGCAGACAGTTGGTGAGAGATGGCAGCATGGTTAAATGAAAAAATAAATATCAGTTCACTCACAAGTCCTTTAATTTTGCCCCTATCTCTCCAAAAGGCAGTAGTATTTGGGGTTTGTTTCAATTAATATTTAGCCTTGAATTACATCACTGCATGCTTGTGGTGCATTTTGGTATGCATTCAATAATGTAAATATTTTATAAAGAACAAACTGCATTTGCTGTTCAACATTTTATTTTGAACATTCTTGGGATGCTCTCCTTAACCAAGAAAAGGCATGTACTCATTTGGAGAAGTACACAATAATTTCATTAGAGCTACTATAGAATATCATTAAGAGTTTACTCTTTGTGTATATGGAAATGATTTTTCATTTGTATTTATGAAGAGAGGGGTTAAGAAATACAAGGCAAGGTTATCTGAGAGGAGTAGAAAGGCACTAACAGTGTGAGTGAAAGCAATTGTTTTCAAATGTAACTTTTTCTTTCTTTTTCTCTTTTCAATTTTACTGTTGACAAAACTGGCATTGAGTTTTGTCTCTGAGTGATTTTTCTTTCCTTGAACTTGTGAGTTCATTTTCTTGCATGACATATCCATGGATGGATAGACTGGATGTCAGTCCAACACCTCAGCTAAGTTAGTCCAGCCTAATCATTGCAGAAATGCTTGATTTTCTCTCTGCTTGCTTATTGGCATTGCCACCCTTGAGTGTCCTCAGGGCATGCGTCACATGGCAAATCCATCACCTGATGGGTCAGCAAAGACACATGACCACATCCCCTCTGTCACGAGCAGTCTCCTTGGTCCCGTGCTTGAGAAAATGCTCCAAAACTTCTGTTCCCATCTAAGCAATAACAGGAAGTATTCACCACTGTGAGAGTCTGTCCTGCTGATGCTGTACTTGCTCTCAGAGGAGTTTGCTGGTTTGCTGAAGGAGGTATCAAGTGAGGTTGCTAAGTCATGCAGACCAGAAATAGTTATGTAACATTTACATTTCTCTGTTCTCTTCCCAGTTCTACTGTCCCACATCCCCATGGTCTGTCTCTCCCTGTAATTCCACTGATACTCATCTCTGGTTTTCACATTTCTTGTCATTTAGACCATATTTAGGTGTCTCCATGATTCATCTTCTTGTGTATCAGCTAAAGTTTACTCTCTTCTTCAGAGATCTTTATGCTTAATTTTACACTCCTTCTTGCATCATTAAACCCAAAAATTATCATCCAACTGTGCAAAGGATCAGGGCAGCAACATGGAAAATAAAGCTGCAACACCTAAAAGCACTGTCAAATGGCTGTACTTGAAGGTTTGGAAATTGGGGTGTTCCCTAACATCATTCGTACTCTTCCTTCTGCCTCTTTATATATTTTCTCTAGAAATCATGAAATACAGGTGTAAAAATCACAAATGTAAATGATGGGGGAAATTCATTAAAGTTTAGGTGCATACCAGCATTTCAAATCAAAGGTCATGTAGTTTTAACAGTGCCCTAAAGGCCAGCAGGTCCCTTCAGTTCCCAGTTCTGAATTACCAGGCATGGAAGGATAAATACAGCTGACCTTAAGTTAATTCTTTCCCTAAACTGTGGGTCAGCCTTCGATATTTTTGATTTTGAGAGCCTTTCTCTTGATTTTAGATTTTGTTACTGGTACAGTTTGTTTAAAGAAAAGCCAACAAAACACCCATTTAGTAATTTGCTTAATTTCTGCAAACAATACCTGTTTGTTTTCCCTGCCATTGCATGTTCTTGTCCCACCTGTTCTCTGTAGGTGTCTCTGAGGTTTTGGATCTGTGCTAAAGATGGGATGAGGCTGTATGACATCCATTCAAATTCATATTGGCTTCCCTTTCCACTGCCAAATTTCACAGAGAGCATTGGCCCAGAGGTGCCCCAAACAGGCAGCCAGCAGCTTAAGGATGTTTTGGCTTCCTGATTCTTCCTGCTGATAATGGCAGAATTGCAGGAGTTCAAAATTTGTCATTTCCACTCCCATGTGTGACAGAGTTGAAAGAAATGGGGAACTTCACCCCAGCTGCCTACTAAAATCCAGCTTTAGCAGAGCTGTGCTTCCATTACTCAGCTAAATCTAGGTCGTATATAAAAATACCAATTCACCAAATTAGTGGTTAAAATTTGACAGGGACTGACAATAAAAAGATGCTGACCTTTGATTTCTTATTTTAAGCTCCTCATTGATTTCTTCAAATAATGTCAGGGCCAGTCTCATTAATTTTTTTCCATTCTGTTTGAAAAGAGGGTGTAAAACAAATTCCTCAGCTTGTAAAGAGATTACATTAAAGCCAATATTTTCTCTTTGGTCAGGTGAGTCAGTTTTGGAATCAGTCGTTTGCTTTTATAAGTGAAAGCCTTTAGAGGAATTTCTACCCCACCCAGGCAGCTACCACAGCTTTGTTTAATGTTTTGAACCCTGCCTGGATCCAACAGATAATATCCATATTTATTGATACAGAGGTCTTGTGTGAACATGACCAGAAATTCTTTGTGCTCTGCAATCTCACCCCACTCGTGCTGCAGGAAGCAGCTGACTGGCCTTTCCCACCCACCACTTCCTTTGGAATGAAGATGATATCTCCCCACAACCACTGCCTACAGACAAGATGCCACAAGCAAACAGGTGTTTTCAGCAGGCAGGCAGGAAGGGAGAAAAATAAATAAACCTGAGACTGCAGGAGAGGAAGAAGGCTGTGACACACTTTCTAATATCCTCCAAGTCAAATTTTATCCCAGACCTGCAACCAGCAAATCCTGCCTGTCTCAGATCCAATGAAAGGGCTTTTGACTGCCTTAGAGAGCAGGACTAGACAGTTATGTTTAAAACAAATAATAACTAAACAAAGGCAGAGTCATTTAACAAAGTCAAGTTTGCCAGCAAGCTTTCCTGTGGATAAGTATGCCAGTGTTTGCTAGCCGTGCAAAATTAGCCAAAGGTCATATTGGCTGTTTCCCAAATTGCAGACAAACCTTTGAGTGCACCAAAGCTTCGGTTGCTGCTGCAGCATCACACCCTTCTGCTTATGTCCTTTAACGTTTATGTAACCTTAAGTCTAGAGCCAATAAAAAGGGTTTATATTTTTTCTAAAAATGTCAGCCCATGTTTAAAAACAAAACAAAAAAGCCCAGCCCTTCCCCACAAAGAGACCAATTCAAAAACTTCTAAAACAATGACCTTTAAAACCTATATCTTGTTTTGGCATGTTAAAAAATAACAAACAAAAAATTCCTAGATTTCTGTTTGAACTGACTTCCCGTTGGTACTTACACTGATATTGTATTTAAAATTATGCAGATGGTATAATTGATTAATTAAATTATCATTGATTTTGATACTTTTGCTTCAAAATCTGTACAAATGCTCATATATGTTTAGATACTGTCTGAACAGAGGGGTATCTACATGTTCTAAGAGAAGGAGGATAAGAATGGTTTCTAGAAACAAAATAAAAAAGCTCAGATGGATTTCCCTTTTCTTCCCCATCTTACAACTGAAGTAACTTTCAAATTATACTTACTAGTTCATGCAAAGCTAGCCAGATCTACTTTGATTTACCATTGGAATTAACACAGTTGAAACCAATTAGAGCTAATTAAAGGAACCTGCCAAGCAAAGGCTTCAGAGAGAGCACCCAGTTTGGCAGGAGAGTGGAAAAAAAAGCATATATAGTTTCTACTAAAAGTCCCATTTTTATATATATGGCCATGGAGTAAAATAAACTTGGGCTTTAAATTCACTGCAAGCAAACTAAGCAGTCCTGAGGCAGCGAAATCCCCCAGAGGACATCACTTCCTATTTCCAAGCACAAGCTTTAATCACAGAATCACTACCTGCTTGTTTAAGTTCCCCCTGATGCCTAAACACTTCCCTTCTGTCCCTGCCATAAGCAAAGTCTCTGCTGCTTCAGCACCAGCCTCAGTGCCTGGAGATGAGCACAGCCCAAAGTGCCAGGCAGTGAAAGTGCAGGTAAATCTGTAAACACAACAACCACAGATGGTCTGGCAGAAAATGCACCAGTAAATTCAGAGCAGAAGAGACAATGGTCAGCAGGTCATATTTGAGACACAGAGTAGGAAATTATGATTTCTGTATGATTCCCTGGTATTTCACTTCAGAGCTCTAATCAGTGTACTTGTGAGCAAGCTTCCTGCAGCAAAACTCTTCCACTCCTGAGGAACTGGGTAAAATCTTTCTGCTTGGCAAGTCTGCATTGACAACCCCTGTGCCCTGTTAGCCATTTTCTCCTCAGGGTTAACTCTGCCACTGAATTTCTCTAGCAAACTGAACGATACTTGTTGGTCTTTGTCACAGAAGAAATGGCATTTCTGACTTTGTTTCAGGTTCCCAGAATGAATGAAAGGCAGGGACAGAAACTAGAAAAAATGTTTTAAAGAGCAGGAAAGAAAATTTAACATGTGTCACAAACCCAGCTATGTTAACATTCAAATGCCTTAATTTCTCATTAAATCTTGGACAAGATTATTTAAAATAAAAGGAGGAAGTTGATGTTTCAAGCCATTACCTTGGCTTTTTCATGAGACATCAGTACTTCAAAAGTAAGAAAATTTAGCTGGGCTCTTCAACCAAAAAAAAAGCTGAATTTGCCAATAAGTTCATTGTGGCAACAAGTAGTGACATTTTTCTCCCACTTACATAACAAGATTTGTGTACACCTTCAACTACCAGCTTTCTACATTAATTTCTCCCAGTTAAAATATTTTTCAGTATTACTGTTCCAGTTCTCCAAGGAATACTCACAAGACTCTTACTTCTGTTTACAGTCAGATTGTAAACTTCTGTTTACAATCACTATACAAGAACTAAATCTGTGTGCAGAATTAAGGAGTAGCTTTGGGTTTTGATTGGGTTTTTTGGGTTGGTTGGGTTTCTTTTTAATAATTTGTCTAAACAAACTACTTCTTTTGTATACATACACATGTCAACCTTCTACCACCTCACCTGCAATTGGGTTGTTGCAAGGAGGGACAGGAAATCAGTGTGTGAGATCTGTATATAAATATATAAAATTCCCTTCCTCAGCCCAAAATATGAGAGTCCTACTCAGCAAGGAAGTGCCCTGTAAGAGGAGAGGGAAAAAAACCCCAAGCCAGTTCTGTTCTAAAAGTATGGTAACATATTCCTTTTGAAGCTTGAAAAGTCTGGGTTTGTTGCATACATTGGTGTTTTCTCAAGCTCTCAGCACTGTTGCAGTGCTGCTGCCCTGCTCTGCTGTTCCAGCTTCCCTGCAGCACAGAAAGTTGTTCCACAGGCTTCACAGGGAAACACACTCCTCAGCCTTTTTTCATGGTAAATGCCTGATCTAATAAGTTTTGGTGTGGGTTTCTGAACCTATTTTATAGAAAGTCCTACTCTGTTTTCCTCAAATACTTTAGTGCAGTTCTTGCTCTAAAATGTATGGTGAAAACTGCTAAGAAGCCTAAATGCAAGATACAATGTACAACTATAGGAAAAATATTCTAGATACAAGCAGGCTTTTCAATGTATCAGGAGAAAGCCACGAGCAGACTGACTAGGAAGGTTCTAACCTAACTCAAACTACAAATGAGACTCATTTGTTAGCAGGAAATGTTAGCAGAGTGCTGGCAGGCCTGCTAATGGCCCCTTCTGGATTTAAAATGAACAGATACATGTTAGAGTGGGGAACAGCTGGAGGGGAGGAGAACCCACTAACAGAGATCCATTTATTGGTACACCTGGGCTGGGTGAGTTTCTGCAAAGTTGCTGTGTAGAATCACTATTTCATTTTATTAGAGTTCTTGATTTATTTTTAAGGAGATCTTGCATTACTTGAATTTTACTCAGAAAAGCTAACAAACCCCATATGCTCTATTTATTACTGAGTACAATTCCCTGAATAAACTCTGATGGAAAAAGAAAACTTAATTTTAAAATTTCTTTTTCCACTCAGTGGATCTATTTCTAGAGCAAACAGCAATACAAATCAGCCATGTCTATTGATGAATAGTGGCACTGTGATAAATGTCTAATAATTATTGTCATAATCAGATCTGAATTTAATTGCTGTGCTAAAATTCTGAGAGATAAGGGACCTGCTTCAAGGTAAAAATCATTCAAATCAACGTGCAAAATGATCTGGTCCAATGCTTTGGTATACTACCTCGTAATCACTTTATATCAGTTCCTAAAACTTGATGTGAGCCACTGACTTTGGACTGGTATGGTTTATAGTCTAGTGATGGATTTGGTAACACATAGAGCAAAAACTGAGGGAGGAATTATGGGGTTTTTTTTTCCCCCAAAAGTAAATGCTAAACAGAGAGAAAGATATTGGAGGAGATATGAAATTATAAATTCTGTCACTGAGACACGAACTTCATGAGTAGAGACTAATCAGAAAAGATTCAGCACCACATAGCAAAAAATGGGTGTAGCGTAATGCACACAGCTGATGTGCTTAGGTCATTTGAGAGGTCCACGTCTTTGTTTGCTACAGTAGCTGCACTATAATGGACATTTATCATATCTAGAGAAGTTTACTCTGGTTTTCTCTTGCACCATGACTTCAGTTTAATGCTTACGTGGTTTTTAGACTCTTACAGGTAACAGCTTTCTTTTAGTTGCTAAACAAATAGGAGTAATCCTTTACAAGGAAAAATCATGTAACTTCGGGAGGCTTTTGGAGGAGGTAACCATGGGGTATGTCCCGGACTTCAGACATTACTAGGATAGGATAGGACAGGACTCTGGCTCTGCCAGGTCAGACTTAAGGTAGTGTTGGTGTGAATCATCTGGTTTAACAAAGGAACATTTTCAGAAATAATTAGGTTAGTTCCATTCACTAATATAAGAATCTAAAAGCAAAATGTGTGCATCCTTGAAAATATAGAAAATAGAGGGAAGGTCGGCTTGTTTCTAGATACATTCTAGGTACAATGCAGGCTTCTTCCAGATTGAAGCCTGCAATGGGAACACTATCTATTTTTTGGAGGAAAATGTCGTGAAAATTGTATGCAAATTTCTCCAAGAGAAAAATTAAACAGCCTAAAACTTATCTGAAACGTTCCTATAACTGTGCTTCAGCCTTTGAACGTGCTTTCTATAAATAGCCATTACAAAACATGCTGGTCTATTTCAAACTATGATTTGTTGTGAAAGACTCTACTATATTGCAGGTCTTACGTTACAAACCAAAATGTCCCCTGATCCTCGGCGTTGAGCTAGTGAAGGCTTTGGTTTACCTAAGGTTTGGTTTAGGGGTTTTATTTAGCTCTATAGTTACTGCCTAGGAATGGTGCGTGTCGTGACGAGGGGCTCCACCTCGCCATGGGGAGACCTTCACTGCCTGCACAGGCTTTAGTGGCCTGAGCGAGCCTGGCCGGAGTTTGTGGAGTGAAATAAACGAGGGTTAGTGCCCACCTCGGCCCCGAAAGGCACCCCCGTAGGAAGGTACCCCGATAGGAAGGTACGAATACCCCGTTGTTGCTGACGGACCGTCTCCCCAGGCGGCTGCAGAGGCAGCAGCTCGGCCCCGGCCCCGCAGGCCCGGCTCCCCTCGAGCAGCCCGGGCCGGGCTCCCTCGGCCGGGACAGGGCTGCGCTGCCCCGGGCCCGCGGCGCTCCCTCCGGCGCTCCCGGGCCCGGCGGCCATGGCCGGGCCGTGCGCGGAGCCGCCGCAGCGAGGGGCGGGCGGGCAGGGCCGCTACGCCACTTTCGTAGCGCTGGAGGAAATGGCTGCGCATTGGGCAGCGCGGGCTGCGGGGCCGCGTGTGCAGGGCGAGCGCGGCGTAGCCGGCTCTGTGAATAGCGCCGGCGGAGCGGCAGGAGGAGGAGGAGGAGGCGCCGCGGCGGTTTGGTACCGAGCGGAGAGGGAGATGCACACGGCACTCGAGTGAGGTAGCTATAAAACCCCATTTGTTTACATGCCCTCCCCCACAGCCGCCCGGCGCCGCGGAGCGGGTGGCGGCCGGCCCGGGCCGCGCCGGGGCGGGGGGGCGGCGGTGCGGGCGAGGAGCCTTGGCGGGGACCGAGCGGCGGTAGCGGACAGCGGCTCGCCCGCGATGCGGAGCGGCGAGAGGGGCGCGCGGCGGCGCGGCCGCCTCATCACGTGGCGGCGGGGCGCGAGGCCGCGGGGTGCGCGCGGGGGGCCGGGGGGCGGCGGGCGGGGGGGCCGCGCCCGGGCTCCCCCCGAGGCGGCGGAGCGCGAGGCGCCGCCGCGGCCCTGGCGCATCCCCCCACCCCCTTTCTTCCTCCGCTCGTGAGGCGACCATGCGGCAGGTAAATGCTCCCCGCCCCCGCGCCCCGAACGGGGGGCCCGGGACGCGGCCGCGGCGCTGCGGCTGCTCGGGCCGACAGAGAAAGGGGCCGGCGGGGGTCGGGGGCTGCGGCGGGCCCCGTGTCCCGGCGGGTTCGAGCCGCCCGGTGCCCGCTCTCCGCTTCCCTCCGGCAGCCTTCCTGCCGGGAGTGCGGCTTTGGGCGCGCCCGGCCCTGCCGAGCTCGCTCTCGGTGCGGCCACGTGGAGGCCGCGGGTGCGGGGGAAGGAGCCGGAGCCGGCCCTGGCCGCCCGGCGTGGGCGCTGCGGGTGTGCGGGGCGGCAGCGCCGTGCGGGGCCCCCCGGACTTGGCGGTGTTTGGGGACAGCCTGGGACGGCGGGCGATGAACAAGCCAGGCCATTAAATCTTGCAGGGCTTACGGTTGGGATTTAGCGCTAACCGCTGCGGAAAAATCACTCGGGCTGTAACCTGCACGTAACCTTAAATAAGGGTAAAGGCCGAAGGGTCAGGAGGCTTTGTCGCTGTGTTCTGCAGACCCAGAAATTATGAGCAAAAAACATTGATTTCCTGTTCTGAACCATCTCTGCTGCTTATGCTGCGTCCTTTGGAAACACGCACTTAACGTTGAAACTGCGGAATAAAATTGCTCTTTAAAATCTCTAGCTATCTTTGTCGTTTTTGGGCCTCTTTGTAGAAGTGTTCATGCCTGCTAGTTGATAAGACTCTCTGAACAAGAGTTGCCCGAGTAGAAATACTTCTGGTTTCTAGCACTCCTAATGCTGTATGTGTGTAAGTAGCAATCATAATGTGTTTTTTTTTTATTAAGGTAGGATCTTGTACCATAACACCAAGGGAGCCTGTGATAACCTCGAGCCTGATACAGAGCTGAGAAATGCACACTGGAAGACCTGGTTAGTTTTCAGACCAGCGGAAGCAGTTGTCATCTAGTTAACAAAAGTAATCCTGGCATGTTCCAGTGGGTATGTTCTTGTATCCCTTTGGGTAGTAGTAACTGACACAGTGACATAAAAATAGAAAACTTTCTATATTAAAAAGGTATTATATGAAGTTTTTTTAATTGGACTTTAACAGAGAATGCAGAGTTTCCTCTGCTGAATAATGTGCTTTGCTTCAGATGTGCAGGGAAATAGGAATTGGGCCTGAGGCATGCTATGTAACTCCAGAGTGAGGGACTGATGGTTACTCTGTAGGCTAATAGTCTGGCATGGTAATGTAAGACAAGAACTGGAAAAAACACCGAGGTCCCCAAGAACATTGACCAGCTAAATTTACTTTAGCAGCTTAATTCTTGTGCTAATGGTTAAAGTAAAATTAGTGGTGGTGTCCTGCAGCATTTTTATTTTAGACTGCTTTTAACTCATACTTCAGAGTAAAAAAGTATGCAGCCATGCAACCTATCTCTAAAGGAGAGTAGGGTCCACATATATGGACAGACTGTGAATTAATTGTGTGTGTTTGATGGGATTAATGGTGGCAGTTCCATATTGCATTATATTAGTGTCCATGGGTGGGTGCAGAGGGGTTATTATACACTGTGACCTCTCTGGAATAGGCAATATGACTGGAGATTCTGGCTACATTAAAAAAAAAAAAAACTCCAAAAATATGAGCTTTGTTTCAATTAATATCTGTGTAGGTCTTTGTGCTTTGTAGGTCTTCCAGGTTGGCTTACATAAAAGCCGAGTATTAAGTTTGTAGCATATATCCAGTCAATCATGAAATGTGCAATTACAGCAGAGCTGTGGTTTAAAGTTATTCAAATATGCTCACAGGCTTTGTATTAATGGATGTTTTTCCCGTTGCAAGAAAATAATTTCATTAAATTGGATCATCAGGGTAATTCAGACATGTTCTAGAAAGTTTACTTGATATGAAAAAGCACATGCTGACCATCATTGCTTTGACACTGAGATAAATATATATATATGTATGGCAAAATTAATGTATCCAACATGGCATAGGTTTCCTTCCTGGTCTTTCACTAAGTCAGTCAAACAACTTTAATTTACTCTTTCTATTCTTAATACATTTTCTGCAAAGCAGTGGCTGATTCAAGTCTGAAGAGGCTTTTTAAGTAGTGCCCAGATCACACGGACTTGAAGCTTGTATATAGTCCTAAAGGAAGTGTGTTTGGACTTGTTTGCCTTTGCAGTTTCAATGTCGTTTGATCATGACTGTGCCTATTGTAAAGACTTATTCCTGTCTCTTTTTTACAGAAGTGGAAGTTTGTTTTGAATGTGTGATAGGCACTTGATAAATCAGTGATGAAGTAAATCAATTTGAGAACATTTATGTGTTTTCATCAGCTGGAATTGCTGATTAAAATTACAAAAGCTACTTAAAAGCCAAAGTCCGTTAAAGTTTTTCTGTAAGTTACAATTTGGTCATTTACTGGAGTGAAACTTGGTGAAAGGATGGTGGCATCAGTACAGACTGATGGACAGACATAACTGCATGTGCCAGCAGTGAAAATGATACCAGAAAGCCTCATTCCATTTTCTTCTGAGTTTGGTGATCAACGATGTCAGAACCCTTGGTATGTCACAGTGTATTATTTTTTAGGATGTTTTCAGAATTGTCAGATTATCTTCACTTTTTGTAGCACATTTAAAAATGTCAGTAGAAGTTTCAGAGAAGGAAAGTTTAATGGCAGTTCTGTTCCTTGGGCAGGTATTTTTTCACAGGATTGAGCTTTAGGGGCAGGGTGAGTTCCTTAGGAGAATTTATGCCTTTCGGGAAGCAATTTCTATTCTAATGTGAAGAAAATCTGTATAACTTCCTGGTTTACTGTGGGAGTCCAACTTAATTTAGAGAGCAATTATATAAAACAATTTTATCATCTGAAAAGTATTATCTTTGAGGGTGGGCTACTGAAGTTATCTTAAATGAAACTAGTAATTTTATCTTGCTGATAAAGGCCTGAAGTAACACTTAATGCAGAAGGAATTAAGACTGCTCTTACATCATTCTTTAATTACAGCTGAGATATTACTTGAAATACACCTAATAAGGTCTGGTAAGGAAATGTGTACCACTTAGGCAAAGCTAATAAAACCTTTTTGTTTCAAAATTTCAAAAACTGATTGAAATGCTGGAAACCATGTCCTGCCTTGGTGTAACCTCCTAAAGGAGAGAAAGGTATGTGCTGTGTCAGTCCCCCTGTTCACACTCTTTTAGTGCTATTGAGTCAGTGCCATTGCTCCAGGCTTTTTGGATGTAATAAAAATCTGAGGAGTAAGGAAGCTAAAGAATAATTGTTGAAGTCACTTTTGTTACCTCTGTGATAGTGCAAAGTCTGTACAGGTTTTAATACCCAGAAAGCTGGAAAGCAGCATGAAAGACTTGGAAGATGATGGTTTGCTGATGTCAGTGTGAAAAGCTTCTGAGAAGAAGGGGATGTTGGAATTACATGTAGGGTGTTGTACCCATGCTGGGGGACATGATTCATTAGACTGGAAATGTTCTCCTCTCACATGGTGCTGCCTCATCTCTCCATTTCCTGGCTGCTTTTTCCATTGCTGCAGAGCAGGAATGACTCAGCTGCTGGCCTTTCTCTCTCAGTGACCAGGAGCTTCATTCTCATCTGACTGTCACCTTCTCTGTAGCCTCATGAAGTCTGTGAGAGAAACCTGCCCCTCTTTTTGTTCTGTGTTGACAGTCACAAGTCAGTATTAAACAAAGTAGCACATCTGTACAAAATGTGGAATATTAACAGAGGACTTAAAACTCAGAGTTTCCGGACTGTTAAGAGGCACAGGAAATTGTATAAGCATTCAATTTGGTGCTTAAGTGATAAGCACAGTTCTGAATAAGTGTGAATAAGTCTGAATAATATCTTAAGTGATAAAGACACACTTCTAAAGTCACCAAGGTAGGTGAACCAATCTTGCTTTGGGAGAAAGTCTTTGTAGTACTGGAAGCTGCTGTCTAACTGATCATGTCTGGAAGTCATCAATCTACATTGTGGTTGGTTAGATAAAATGCATATGTGAGATAAAATGCTCTTCAGATTAAGAATGGGTGAAAAAAGTTTCATGCAGAATTTGCAAAGAATTGTAAATACAATAAACAGAGACTTTGTGCAATGTTTCTGCATGTAGGTTTTAAATGATTTAGAAATAGTTACCAATCGCAGCTCTTAGTAAAGACCACTGTAATTCATCATAAATTCCAGGCAGGGGTTGTCACACAATTTATACATAAAGATGCAGGTCTCTAGATTATCTGACTTATACTACATTCATAAATAGCTCCTTAGGGTGATGATTATTAATGGACAAAAGTAATACCTTGAATTCTCAAAGATAACTGTAAATGATAAAATATTTACACCTGGTGCTTTGATATCTATAAATAGTTACCCTTTAACCAAGCTAATTGCTGATAATAGCATGCAACCACATTGAGATTGGAGCAGCAAAGAAAAACAAAGGAAAAGTGTATGTAATCCTCAAGGTAGTCTCAGTAGACATTGTTCAACATGATTCTTCTTATGGATTTTTTTTGAGCAATATCTTTGTTAACATTGATTTGCATTTTAAATAAGATTGAGTGGCTCAGAATTCCGTCTAGGATTGCTCGTGATAGCCATATGTCATTTGTACAGCTGGCAGCTGAGTTCAATCCCTAGCAATGTCCCAGGTGAGTGTTCCTGCAAGGGGGAGCAGTGAGCCAGGGCTGCTTCTCAGTCCTGCTTCATTCACGTCTTGTACAGAGCAGCCCAGAAAAGCTGCTTCACTGCCAGTGGCAGACTGCACTCTGTGTTTCACATCATGGTTGCATTACTTCCCAGGGCTCTGTGCAATTCCTCTAACCATTCCTGTCAAGGAAAGCCTCTTCCCACCAGGGCTCCATTAGCCTGATAAGCACTTTGATCCATGAAATGCAAACAGTATCATATGGGCCATATATATTGTCTGGGGCTGTTTGCAGAATATAGAAGCTTTTTTTGTGCTGACCTGAACATCTGTCTCTAGGACACAGTATCTCAGCCAAAAAGAATAGTTTCAAATTGTATTAACATACATTAAAACTTAAGAAATGCTACTTGGCTACGGTCCAAATAACGTGGTTGCCTTGCAATACTAGGTTTTTATGCTAAATATAAAATATTCCTATTTATTTGATGTCTGTTACAACACATAAACAGGATAGAGTTCCACCTTGCTGTTCTGAACTGTGCTTTGAGGCAATTGTCCAGCAGAGGCATTGCATTATATTAACAGGGTCCACTTGCTCCCAGACCATACATTCAGTAAATAAATACTCAGTAGCTGCAGCAGGATGTATATATAAAATTTTGCTTTTCATTGTATTATGCCCATAACTAGTTATTTTTTCACTGAGTTGCTGTTTTGTACTCCAGATAAGAGACTGAGTTCTGTAAAGTGTGTAGTCTAAATTTATGCATCTGTGTCTTGCAGAGTATGAAAGAGAGTCACAGAAGTTCATTTTTGGTGACTTTAGGCAAAAATTCTTACACTGCCTTTTGCTAACTATGTATGTTGAGTAGTAGGGAGAGGAATGTGAGGAGTTAATGCTGCCTCCTAAAAGAACAGATGAAGATGAGATGCTTTAATACCAATGCAGCAAGTATAGCAAATGATTGTTGTTTCCCTTCTATCAAGCTCTGTGATTCAAATTAATTGCAGTAAACAGTTACACTGAGTGATGTAAAATAATTTCCCAGTCTTTGAAGATGATACTTTGCCTTGTATTGTACTGTTGTTGAGTTCTTAAAACAGAAATAAAATTGAGAAAGGCGAATTGCCACTTATCTGTGGAAAATCCTGAGAGATCCTATAAATAAACGAATTTACTGGAATTTTCTCCATTACTGTAGCTTAATTGTTAACAGTAAATCAGCAAAGACAAAGGATTAATTATATTTTATAAACAAAATATTCTCATAGTGAAACACCTAGAGGAGTACATTGTTCTACATAGAAAAGGAATGTATCTCTGCAATGGGAAAACCCCACATTTTTTGCTGAGTTTTGCCCATATCCTATGAAAAGTGTGAAACAGGAGTTCCTTGTATTCAATCAAGCAGTGATTGAATAGGAGTGAAATACCAAAATGATGCCTCACGTTCTCTGCAGGTTTTTGTTCTGGACACGCAGTTACAATTTGCTTCAGTTTTACTTCCTTCCTTTCCAGACCCTTAATCTGCCTCACATATTACTAGTAATACTGTGCTTCCTTGCCTCTCTCCTGTCTCTAATCTTGCACTAAGAGTAATATTGGGTATTGAATACTGTGTCTTCATTAATTCACCTTAAACTTGTGTCCCTTCTGAGCTCATACCTTGCTGAGAAAGGTTTATTGGTCGTGGTGAGTGATTTTTAAAGCCAGTCAGTAATTGTATCAGTTTGAATGGTTGCCTCCATCACTACACAAACCTGTAATGAGTAGCCAGGTAGATCTTTCAGAATAATCCTGGTTAAAATAAATGATGGCAGGGAAATGGCATGAATTCTGTTGAGGTCTCACCTGGAATGTGATGAAAATGACAGTAACTGGTTCAGCTGGGTATTTTGTTGGTGGATTTGCCTGCTGAAATACGCATTGCTATTTTATTCCTGTGTCAGACTGGATAAGTGTTACTTCTGAATCTGCCAGGACACCTTCACAAACTCCTTTGTCTCCCACAATTACTGAACAGACATACTTGGGAGTTCACTAACTCAGGATGTCGCTGGTTCCAGTAGCTGCCTGCTGTCTAAGAGTAGCAGTCCTCCTGGTTTGTTCTCTTGACTAAGTAACTTTGCTAAGAAGAATTTGAGTGGCTTGTTGGTAGAGCACCTTAGAAAAGTCTGTGATGTTGGTTCATTATTTAAAAATACAGATTTAAAAATACAGATTTGATTTAATAGTATATAATTTGAAACCTCTTCATTCTGGGAATGGCCTTCACAGGCACTAGCTTGGCATTGCACATGTAAAAGTTTGCTTTAGTCTCGTGTTTGAGTGGACTTCATAATTGACAGCTTTTCTAAATTTATTTTTCTGTTTTTTTTCAAGTGAGATAAGTCATTGGTGTAGCAGTAGGCATGCATAATTCCTTTTCTAATTGTAGCAGTGATGAAGAGAGGTTTATAAAGATGTAGGTAATAAACACTCATCAAAGATGCCTTTTATGCCTTCTAACATACCACAAGTACTACAACGTGGTGCAAGGATAGTGGTGTAAGTTATAAGAATAAAAGTACTGCAACTGGTTTTAACACTTTATTAGAAATATTATAGTCTGTTTTGAAGGGAAAGTTGGAGAAATTATTTTCAACTGGCTTTCAACAGGGAATAATTACAATGTTATTTGAGTGCATTTTGAGGTGGCCAGTTGTTTTATTCGTGCTCTATCAGAATGTTCTGTTAGACTGCAGATCAACCAGATCAGTAACTGGTGCTCCCACCTAAAGCTGGGTGGCTCTTTTTTTCGTGTGGACTGAGGTGTTTGTGCAGCTGTACAGTGAGCCAGATAGGAAAAGTAATCTGTCATGAAAATAATCTTTTTTTTTTCTTTTTCTAGGCTTTTTTTCAGCAGAATCTAGTTGTACAGCTGCACAGTGAACAGATCAGCAAACAAATGTGCTGGTGCCCAAAAATGGTTTTGTGGGCATGGGAACGAGAGAGTGAAGCAGTGGGGGCAGGCAGCACTGCTGCTTTAAGTGCAACACCATCTTAAAATATTTGTTGAACTTTAGCTTTGGTTGTAACCAAAACAATTTGCTTACTTTCAGAAGAAAAATGAAGTATTAAAATGCAGCTGTAACTGGTTTATCTTTTCAAGTATTTCAATCTTACAAGTGCTGGTTGGTATCTTAATAGGATCTAATGGAACAGTATATTTAATACAGAATATTGGCACAAAAGCAAATTGGCTCTGTTATAAATTCTGTGCATTAATAGGTGTTTCATGGACTACATCCAGTTTATATATGAAAGACTGCAAATTAATTCTTGATGAGCAGAACTAGTACTTACAGAACTTCCAAGTATTCTGAAGTTTTTATATTATCTTGAGCTCTGAGAAGGATCCCGTACTCAGCAATTTCTTACAAATAACTGACCCTTTGAAGAAGGCTCTCCAGTTTTCTTATGTTCAGAATAAATGCTCCTTTCTGGATAACTGAGCTGGTAGATTGCTACTGTATTAGTTCAAGATCATTTTATTACGCTTGGGACTTGGCTTTTCAAATACTTCACAGTTCAGATTTTTAGGAAGTATTCATGGTGTGTTCAGTTATGCATAAATGCTTTCAGTACTCTGTAAGTCTTATCTGGTATTAACTTGGCAAACAGGGCTTGGATCAGTTAGTTAATGCTCTGTTCTTACAAAGTGCCCCTCCTACTGGGCTATAGGTTTTCAAATGAATGAGGTTCACTGAAATCCACAAACCTGTTTCACTGAAATCCACAAACCTGTTTCACTGAAATTGAAGAAGGAAGAAAGTACAGGAGATGGGTGAGAACTGAAGTCAGAAATGGTTAATTTTAACTTTACTGATCTGTAGCATGTTTTCCTGTTTCCATTAGCAGAAGCTGCTGTTGGCTTAACACTGATAAAACAAAACCAGATTGTTATTATTTAGTTAAAATGTGTTTATGGCTTTCTTAAAATGTCTTTCAGTAACAACAATATATTAATTTCACATTAATTTTTTTAAAAAACTTACCTTAAAAATGTGTGCTAGATTAATAGAATTTTGTATTCTATTATTTGTTAAAAATGTGAAATTTTAAAAATGTAGAATTAGGTTCATTTGGATTTTCAGATTCCAGTCTTTTTTTTAACTGAATATTTTTATGAAGTAGTGCACTGTTCAGGATGGGGGGAAGCTGCATACATCACTCCTGCACATACACTGGAGTGAATACCTGCAGTATAGAAACGCTGTTACATTTCTAGGACCTGTAAGAAAAACTCTTTGTGTACTTAATAAATATTTCTCTTCTTAAGAAATTGGCATTTCTCATAAAGCTATTACTCTGAGAAGTTCCTAATAGAAATGAATTACACAAGTGCTGAACTTGCCCTGCCTCACAGTGAGAATGCCTTAGTTTGGTAAGAATATTGCTTTGTCCTTATTTTTAGCACCCCTTGGCTTAGGGTGCTCCATGAAATCTTGCTCAGGCACTTTACTCTGTGGCATTCAAGCTGAGTAACTCAGAAGAGTCAAAGATGTTTTTCATAGATGAGCAGAACGTTCTTCAGAGAAAACAAGGATAAGAAAGTTGAACAACAAGGGAGTGAAACTGAAATTACTTGGGAAGGAGCGTGGGAAGGGAAGAAATCAGTGCATTTATATTACAAATATTTCAGGTTATTAAAATTGTTGGCAGTACACAATGAAAAGGGTTAGGGGGGAAGAAAGTTGGGCACTTAAAATATTCTTGTCAGCATTGTACACAGAAAAAATGCTGTACTGCGTGGGCTGCAAGTACTGGAATAACAGATGTGGCTTTCATTTCAGTTTGAATTTTGTATGACTGCATTATTTGAATCCAAGTTTGTTGTTTTAAAGTAAAGCCTAACTCTTGAACTAGTTTTCTAGTCTCAGTGAAACAGTTGGTGATAAATACACAAAGATGTTCCCACAAATTATATTCCAGGCTTTAAGGCATAAAGTGCTATGTAAAAAGAACAGTTGAAATAGATAGTAAGAACTGTGGATAAATTTCAGAAATCCAAAGGACATTGAATGAAAGAAAGATTTTTAAAAGAAACAAAACCAAACCCACCTCTGATCACAGGTGCCTTTGCTTAAGCAGCTGAAACACGCTAGGCAGAGAGTGGTTTGCACGGAGATGTGCTGAGTTTTCCATGGCACTGCCCATGTGCTTGCACCTGAAGGCTCTGTGTGTGTGGAAGCTCAGTCAGTTCTCCATTGCTGGGGATGATCCCTTGCACTGCTGTGTGGGGAGGGGATGGGTGCCCTGGGCAGCCCCGTGTGCCTTCCTGAAATGCCCTCTGGTGGGACCCCCTTCATCTCTGCCCCCTGCAAACAAACACCTTCTGATTGTGCAGCTTGGCTGGGGGGGCTGTCCTGCTGCCTGAGTGTCAGAAGGACTCTGCTCGTTCTCCCTGCAGCTCAGGGAGGTGCAGCAGGTGCTGTTAGTTCAGCCCTGCCCTTTAGGGGTGCCCTATTTCACTGCCCCACAGCTCGGAGCTGCTTTCCCTCCTCTGCCCCTCAGAGCTGTGCAGGGCAGGCAGCAGGGAATCAAGCACTGAACAGAACTGGGCTAAGGCTGACAGCAGTAATAGGCAGGGTCTTTTTCAACTTTGCTGGAGCCTTGTCCTCAGGCTGCCCTTGCATATTCTCTTGGGGGATTTGAGAGTCTTAATGTTCCTATAATGAGATCAGCTATACACAGTTTTGTGCCACTGAAGTGTACAGAACTTGGACTTCAGCTTTCCAGTATTATACACATGAGTGCTGCCTGACAGGTTAAACATGACAGGTATTTACAGTTGCCTAGAGAATAATGAAGCTCGTTTAAAAAAAAAGAATTAATTCTTTCTGGTTGTTCTTTTGGAAACTTTTTATTATGGGAACATTTGTTTTTTTAAGTATCTGTTCCATAACAAGATATGCAGTAGAAGATGCAGAATATTATACAGTAGAAGATCAAAAATACTGTGCTTGGGTTATTACTGATTTAACTGAAAACAGACAAGTAATTGATTTTGAAACTGCTCTGAGACTGCTCAGCTCTTCAGCAATGAGACAGTCATAGGTTACAAACTATTTTAACCACTAGGGCATGGAGAAAAGGTACCATTGAAAGCTAAACACCACAATTAGGGATGCATGACTAAAGTTTCCAAGTAATGTATTAGTAGTATTGTATGAGACAGTCACATGGAAAAGATCATGAGGTTGTGAAAAGGATTATGAGCATGCTTTAGTCATGAATTTCCTGGTAGAGATATTTTAGTCTGGATCATGCTTGTTTAAATGAGAATAATTTAACTTTGCTTGTTCTGATTGTATTACCAGATTGTGGCAAAGGGGGAGAAAAGGTTTCTTACCTACAATAGTAGTATTACTTTATATATATATATTAATATATGAAAATAATATTTCAGTTAATTTTGGGGGTGAACTTACCATACTGAACTAGTTGAAAAAGTTTATCACAGCCTTGAAATCAGTAACTGGAATGTAGGGGACTGGAGATAAATTGTGGTTATTCCAGACTGATAATTGACCAGTTCTTTATAAAAATAAGCCACTAATGTACAGTGAGTAGCCACTGACCTATCTGACATCCATAGAATCAATTTTGATGCAGATGCCTACATTTTGCATTTAAAAACAAGCCCAGATATTCTTCTGGGCTTATGTTTTTAAATGGGACAGCATTGCAAAAGAGTTTTGCTTTTTTAAAAAAATGTGTACGTTTTTGAAGCTCCAGTGAAAAAGTGAATTTTCATATTTGGGATTTGTAGAGATTAACAAGAGAAAGACTTTTTCCCAGTCTTCTGTGTTGACACATTTATTTACCATATAAAGTCCTTAGACGGCAGCTCCTTCCTTTTCTTTGCTGACCTGTTAAAACTATAGGAGCTTCCAACAGATATTTTGAGAAAGTAAAATGGACTTCAAATGTTTGTAGTTTGCTGCAGAGCACTTTCCTGGCCAGTTTCACAAAGCACACTTAAGTGAGCAGCTGTGGGGGCTTGGGTAGGACAAGCAAATTTCTCCTGTCCCGTGTGAGAGTCAGTGGCACGTCAGGATGTGCTGAGCGGGTCACTCGTGTCTGGGAGTGGAGGGCCAGCGGCAGCTCCAGTCAAGGTGCACGTCAGGAACTGAAACCACTGGCAGGAGTAAGAGCTTAAAGCACAGCTGGCCTGTGTCCTGTCCCCTCACATTCCTGCATTTGCTGCAGGGTAAAATGGTGGCTTGTTTTCAATTCTGAACACAAGAAAAGCTTTTGCAGTGTCTCCTTCATAACCTGGTGTTGAATTGTAAGTTTTTTACATGTAACACTGAATTGAAAACCACATTGTCCCAATGATATAATTTCTAAAATTCAGCCCTAAGTGCTTTCAGCTCAACAGTTGTCAGCATTAACAGTATTTTTTGAGTTGCATAAGCAGATGTTTTCCATATAACCCTACTTTTAAATGGCTGTCCACCTAGATCTTTGAAGTCAGTAAACCAATGTAAGTGAAAAGTACTAAAAATATGAACATATAAGCAATACATTAAAGTTAGTTAATGGCAGCTTATTTGTACATTGATAATGGATGATTTCAAACCAGGGAATTGTGCAGTGTGTGTTTAGTGGAGGCACTTCAGCAGAACAAAAAGAGAGCAAATGGTGTGTGGGTTTTCAGCTGTATTACCTGCCTGTCACCCCTGTAAACAGGAGATTACAGCATTGTTATTTTAAAATAATTTTCATTCTTTTGTAGCTTGTGTTTTATCAAGATTTTCAATATTATAGGTTATCATAAGTATAGGTGCCTCTGAAAATATGCACAAAAATATTCTGATATGACTGACTGTAAATGTTGTTAATCTTTTTCTTATCATCACCTCCTGTCAGTATGGTTTGTAAAACCACATCTCTAAAATACACAGTCTGTCTCAATGTTGGATAAGAAAAGTACATTAACACAATTTCTGCAGTAGAAGTACTGCAATTGCCGTTCTTTTCTTGCCAATATCTAAAAAGCTTTGTGAGTGATTCAGTTGGCATAAGTACCAAACTGATGTCAATATAAATTGACATTGAGATTGCTTTGCAGCTAAGTGCATCCCTTTGTGTTTCTTGTAGGAAACAGAGATGAAGGTACACATGCACACAAAATTTTGCATCATTTGTTTGCTGACATTTATTTTTCATCAGTGCAATCATTGCCATGGAGATGGACACAACAACGGTCCCAAAAAGGATCGTGTGCACGACCATAATGACTATCAGATCTCAAATGAATCATACTTCCAGAATGGAGGAACAGAATCTATGCCCAGTAAATTTTCAACGTTGGAAGCAGAAAATGAACAAAAATACTACATTGAAAAGATTTTTGATCGCTATGGTGAAAATGGAAGATTATCTTTTTTTGGCCTGGAAAAACTGTTAATAAGCCTTGGTTTGGGAGAGGTAAAAGTAGTGATGATAAATCATGATGATATTGGCCACGATCATGTTTCTCACTTGTATGCTTTGGAAGTACAGGAAGGAAAGCATTTTCATCCTCATAACCATGCTCACAGCCACTCAGATTCAGAAAACCAGACCATGGTGGGTGCGTCTGCAAAGAGAAACCACAAATGTGACGCCGAGAGAGAGGCGGCGGTGCCCTCGCTGAAGGAGGAGGGCAAGCACGTGCACAACCAGAGCCGCCGGCACCAGCACCACCAGCACCCGCGCGCGCACCGGCACGAGCACAACGGCACGCGCCACTCGCGCCACGACGCCGGCGGGCACGGCGACCCCGCCGAGCAGAGCCACGAGCCCGCCACCGACACCAACACCACGCAGGAGCAGCCCGAGCGCAAACAGCGCAAGCAGAAGAAGAAGCAGAAGAAGATCAGCGAGACGTCGGGAGACGCCACGTGGGATTACGCCGCGGAGCACGACGGCGGCGATCAGTACGAGCACAACCGCGTGCACAAGCACGACCACGTCCACGACGCCTCTCACCTGCACGTGCACCACCACGAGCGCGGCGGTGACCGCTCCGCCGGCCACGGCCACCAGGACGGCAGCGCGGGCACTGCCACCGGGCACCGCCACACCAGCAAGCGAGAGGCCTCGCACAAGCAGATCAGCGTGAGGAAACACGCCCTCCCTGCGGCACGCGGGCACAAGGACCACGGTGAGGATGAGCACAAGCATGAAGAGGTGAGTGTGACGTGGAGAGCTGGTAAGTTTGCTTTCGGTGCTGTCACATAATAACTGAAAGTGCATACCCACAAATAAATGGGGATGTTTGGGACCATAGCCTAATACAGTGTATGAATTTGATCTGTAAAGCTTTTCCCCCTCCCAATATTCCAGAATACTACCACCACACACACCTTTTTGGACTTCGTTCTGAATCTGAGATCACTAACATTTTTGAAAACTGCACAGACACACTTTCCTAAAATACCTGCATCTTTTCAGCACACTTCTGATATCTTTGTCCTGAGAGATTAAGAAGCAATTGCAGGAGTAGCTTCAGTAGCACCGTGCTCGGTGGAAGCTCTTCTGTTCTGTCCTTCAGCATTCATTAGTTCTGCCAGCACCATAAATCCCTTCCCCTTACAGTTAAGTACCGATGTAGGACCTTGTAAAGTCATATTTTTAAACTAGAAGGATGAAGGGAATGCTGAGTTCAGCATTTCAAACTGTCTTAAAAAGTGAAACTCAAAACACGGAAGGTTGGTAAACAGAAGTGTTGAAAAACCAATTTTGGATTTACATATTTCCACTCTTCACCTGTTGCTTTTTCTTCATTGCTTGTACTGTGTAAAGAATATGGAAACTGCTTTTCAGTGACATCTATCAAAAGTTATGTAGGTGTGGGGAGACTCGAGTGTGCAGTGCAGATATTTTTACTGTTTCTTTCTCTCATAAACCACTTAGATCAGTTTAAGACATGTTTTAGCACTGGTAGAACATTTGGACCAAAGTTTCTGCTTTGTGTTCTCAAATAATATCCTGCATTTTCCATACATGAAAATAGATGCTTTTATATTTAATTTGTTTGTACAATTTGCTTGCAGTGCTTAAATGCTACACAGCTGCTACGGTACTATGGTCTGGAAGCCAGCTCCCTAATATCTCCTGAGCTCTTCGTGTACATCTGTCCTGCTTTGCTCTACCAGATTGAGAGAAGGCTCTGTATTGTACATTTTGATGAGCTGGACGATCTTGCAAGAAATAAAAATGCATCAATTGAGAATAAAGATAAAACAGGTGCATCAGGTAGGTGTCTTTTTTTCTTAGTGGGACTGAGGTCCATATGTTTGTCTCAAAGTTGGAAAGTTGCAGTGTTACTTTGGCACTAAATTTCTTAATAAATTTGACTTGGACCTGTTAATTCAGGATTAGAGAACAACACTATCATTACAGTTCATTCACTGGAAAATGAGACTTTAGGTCTTACTATTTTTATATTTTAGCAGTGCTACAGGGCTGTAGAATTGACATGCATAGTTTTTCATGAACTTAAAAAATACGCATAAGCAAGTACAAGAGCATTTAAATTGTCATTTCTGGTACTTCCCTTTTCTGACTATTTCTCTCTAAGCACATGAGAAGTGTTCCATCAAAATCTTCTGTTGCCAGTTTTATTTTTTTTTGTGTGTGTACCCTGAGTAAAACTGAGTAGACTTCTTATCTCATCACCATAGTTCTAAGTTAACATATTTTTACTACTGTTAAAGCAGTTACTTTAAGGGTAGAATCCACTGTTGTTATTTCATAACTGAATGTACTTTTAAATATGTCTGCCTCTGCTATCTTTCATAAATTATAAGGGAACTGTTGATGTTTAGTTGCATTAAAATATTAAAAATCTAAAAAATCTTGGATATAATGTTGGTATTTTGAAAATGAAAGTATTGGTAATGTGAGGATTGATTAGTACATAGGTGCATATTAGCATCATTAGAAATAAAGCTTGAAATAACTGCATTCTCATAGATGTTAATAACTGCTGGGAAGAATGCATTGCTGGTTATCTTTCTTACCAATTGCAGATTCATTAAAGTAATTAACTTCTTATAGATAAATCTTCTCTAGTGACACATGTGCTGTCTTGTTAGCTGCTCAGAGATTGCTGTAGAGCAGATACAGTGCATGTTCTGTGTGACAGCAAATTGCTTTGTGCTGTGGTCTCTGTAGTAAGAGCTGACCCCTGCCTGACTACCAAGAGCATTGCTAGAGCAACTCTAAGCATTTTCTGCCAATTAAAATGTTGAAACCCTATACAAAACTGTCATGTTGCACATGCTTTGGACCAGTTTAATTAGGAAGCTTCTACAGATGAGTGCTTCTTTTTAAAAGATTGCATTTTATTTTTCTGTAATGAGAGAGGGAGTTCATTAATAACTCAGTTTGAAGACCTTTAACATTTTAAGAGACTTAATCTCCAAAATTAGTGAAGCTTGTTGTGAACATTTAACATGGCATCTGATACCTTGAGTATAAATAACACTTTTGCCAGTTAGCTGTAAAAATTTGGGTTCCAACTCATTGATTTGGCTCTCAAACCTGCAGAAAAAGTCAGCTTGATTAGATAATGATAAATCATTCTTCATAACAATTTCCTGTATTCTCTTGTATTAATTTCAGCAAGATTTCAGTTGATATAATAATAATTGTTCCTTCTTATGTAAGGAAGTGAATCAAAAAATAGCAAGTCCTTATTGGAATGTGGGGGTTGTGGGAGGTGTAGGGCAAATGTCAGTCATAGAGTAACTTAACCTATACCTTGTAGGACTGTATGGAAATGAAAGCATGTGCCCACCTAAGCTAATATAAACATTTTTAGATAGAAGTATTCACCAAAGTTAGGAGGATGCAGTCACTTCTAAACTTGAGCTTTCTGTGGTTTACTTTAGTTTCAGTTAAAGCTTTCAATCAATCTTAACAGACCAGTGTTGCTTCTGTTCATTGATACCAGCCTGTAGGTTTCCATTACCTCTGCTAACTGTGGTTTTCTAAAGCAAGATAATTTAATTAACTGATGGCCAAAATCTTAGGAAGCCATGTTGGGTTTTCTTCCTGTAACTTGCAGATAGTTCTGTGACATCTTCTGATGGAGGATGTTCAAGGGCTTCTCCATAGAACTGAGCTTTCACAGTGTGGCTGCTGGAGGAGGGGGCATTGTCACCACTGAGGCCCCTAAACAACTGAAAAGGAAAGGCACCCCCTGCTACTGAATCAAGCCAGTAGAAGTCACACAAGTAAACAGGGAGCATTTAGTTTAGAGCTGGAGATGGCTTAGAGCTGTTGATGAGAAGTGTCTGAGATCAGTCCAAGCTGTAATTCTGTCTGTGCAGATGCCAGTGCTCCCTGGGGCTCAATCTGAGAGGGGCACAGATTCCATGTTCTAATCCCATGTGCTTTACCTTAATCATGATGCCATCTTTAGGTCCTGTGTCATCCACAGGAGTATTCCAGCCCCTCAGAGGTGTATCTGCCAACCCTGCTGTGATAGATGAAACTTCAGCCTTTCCATTTTTCTCCATGTAAGGCTGTTGTTCATCTACCCTGGCACTGAGCACCAGTGTGCCCACCTTGGGGCAGTGTCTGCCCAAAGGCTGTGTCATTTTTATCTGGGCTGCTTGTGCATGTGTGCTAGATTGAGCACTGAGGGACAGCTCCGTGTATGCTGGGTTTTCAGCACAGCCTCTCGGTCCAGGCTGCGTGGCTGAAGTGCTCTGGGGATCAGGCTGGGGACCTGTGGCAGTATTTTGGTCACCATGGTCCTGCTTCAACTTTACACCTACTTTTGTATTCCTGTTTTCCAGCCTCAGTTTTTCAGTTCCTCATCTGGCAGCAGACTTTGCCTTGCTACCAGCTCTCTTTTCCTATGGTCTCAGTGCTCATGTCTGTCAGTGCACACCTCATACTGGCAAAAGTTTTTTCCAGTCATTTTCTCCCAGTGGATGTGGTCTTGTACCCCCTGCATTTCAGCTGGATTGTTTTATGCAGTGTTGTGGAATGACAGCCACAGACTTAGTAAGAATGAATGTCCCAAAATAAAATTTAAAGCAGCAGATGTTGTGAGCTTTGGTGTTGAACCAGACCGAGCCTGTAGCAGCCACACTTGTGTTGGCAAAGTCGTATAAATCTGCTCCATAGTCGGTTTGGTACAGACAGAATTCTTGGGGTGTTTCACCCTCATGTTGACACTGAGCAGCTACAACACACTTGTTCCTCTTTTCTTCTCCTCTCACACATACCCTGCCCCATTTTCCAGGATGTTTTCCCCTACTTGTGGGCCCTCAGAGATGCAAGGAAGGTCAGACTGTACTCTGAAATGTGGAAATGTTAGGGATTCTGAGTCAGGAGCAGTAACTTACCATAAAGTTGGCAAAATGTGGTAGACATCCATTTTTGATTAAAAGTGGAGCTAGGAAAAACCCTGTAGAGGAAAATCAAAGCATCTGTACTAAAACTTAACGATAATACTTTATTAGAGTGAGATGCTGCTTGAAAGAGCCATGTTTCTTTGTTTATAGGATCTGTTTCTTCTGTAATTCCTTCTTTTCAATGTCATGTAGAAATTTTCACATCTTCCCTCATTAACAGGAGTATGCTGGGTGTACCACATCCCATTATCACTTCTTCTAATGGCAACAGTAAAGATTCTCAGAAAAAATGAATGCTGCTATTTGGTGGTAGCAAGTTGCTTTCAGCTGTTCCAGCTTGTGTTGTAGCATTTGATGTGAGAGTTCCTCTGCCAAAGGTTGAGTCCTCTCATGAATAAAGGTGTATGTTTCAAAGCACCAGGAGAAATAAACAGTGCCAAACTAAACATGTGACTCCAAACAGGGAGAAATACAGAATCCAGAAAAATTTTGCATCAGAATCATATTAAAGACAACTGTTGCATACACATTAGTGCTTGTAGAGCCCTTGTGAGTTAAGTAGTAGAGATGGCTTTGTCCCAATATAAAACCTTTAGTTTTTAGTTTCATGGAGGGCTACAAAGCTAAGCCTGGAACTAACAATCAGGAAGAATTGCTGGGCTCTTTCTAGCTAATTGTCTTCTGATGTCTCACTACATTATACTGTGCTGTGAATAAGCCTGTGTAGTTCTGGTTTGCTGTGGACTTCAGTACTGCCTTTATATTTTTCAGCATCTTTTTAATGAACAATCACACAGCTTAGGTTAAAGGAAAGTCACCTTCTTAAGAGATAGTTGAAAGTCATTAATCAGGCTTAGAAGTTTTCCAGATGTTGTTCTGATAACCTCTCTGTGTTCATTTCTTCCCACAGCCTGGTTTTGTGGTATCATCTCTATCACCGTCATTAGCCTGCTTTCCTTGCTAGGTGTGATCTTGGTTCCCATCATTAACCAATGGTGCTTCAAATTTCTTCTAACTTTCTTGGTAGCTCTGGCTGTAGGAACAATGAGTGGAGATGCACTGCTCCATCTCTTGCCACATGTAAGTATGGTCTTCTCACCTTTTATTCTTAATTGTAAATGAGTCTAGAATTTTCAAGGAATTGTTTGATAGTGTCAATAAAGAAAGGTTCACTGATGCACCTGTAGATTGACTTGACTGTGAGGGACACCAGCACTTCTGGAGACTTTCTGCTGACAGAAGGGAAGGAAATGTTGTTTCTCTAAACAAAAGGTGGGGAAAAGTAGTTGCATATTCATTGTTGAACTGATGTCACACTATTGTAAAACACCCAGGAGCCCAACAAGAGTATTTTAAAATTAGCAGTATTGCTGTCTCTTGTTTACTGATAGCTGGGTATCAGTACCTAAAAGTATTTCCTGGGGATTAATCTGCCTGCTTGCTATATGTGAGGGAGAAAGTAACCTCTCATGTACTGAATTGAGCAATTCCCTAAGGAAGGTGAGAAGCTTTTAATTCATGGTGGTGTACTGTAATTCTTAAAAGGGGAAGTGTTTTCTAAAATTCTGTCACCTCCATTGTTTAGCACAAAGACTAATATTTACATGTTTTCTTTGTATACTTCTAATACGCATTTTTGGTTGTGGTTTTAGGGTTTTTTTAAAGTTCATATTTCAGATCAGAATTTAGTCTGTAATTGACTGTAACAGTTTAAAAAGTCATAAGGCTTGGTTGCTAATAGGAGACTAAGAATGGTAATTCCTTTTGATATTTCTGAGTGTTAGTCTCATTTTCAGCATTGTGAGAGAAAAGCTGAAGCTACATAATCTACCACCTCAAAAAAAAAAAAAATCCCAGAGAATTTTTTTTACTGATTAGGGTAATCAATAATGTATTGAAAAACTTATGTGCAAAATGTGTTAATGTGAAGAAAAAGCAAAACAGGGTGGGGGTTTCTGTTGCTTCTTCTGGCCCAGTGCCACCTCAGTGTCACGTTTGCCCCAGTGGTGTCACTGTTGTCTCTCCCACAGTCGCACGGAGGCCACAACCACAGCCACCACCATGGCCAAGGGCACGTGCACGAGCACAGGCACTCGCACCGGCACGGCCACGCACACGCCGTGCACGCCGAGGGCTTCCTGGAGGAAAATGACCCCGTGCTCAAGGGGCTCTTGGCACTTGGAGGCATTTATGTTCTCTTCATCATTGAGCACTGTATAAGAATGTACAAACATTACAATAAACAGAAGGTAGGTGCTGAAATTGTTTGCTGTTCAAAAACGTGTTCCTTAAAGCTACCTTGTGAGTGCTGAGGAATTGTGCTTGCTCTGTGAACAAATGCTGCTGCTGCTGTGTATTCTGTCTGATGTTATGTGAGGGATCCCTTTCCTAAAGAAGTTGCTTTTCTCAACAAGGGAACTTGGGAGAACAGTGTAGAAATCTGATGGAGGAAGCTGCATCTAAAGCTTCCTAGGTTTATTTGCAAAAACAGAAGAAAGCATCAGGTAAGAAAGATCTGGTTGTAGAACCAGCAATTGTCAGACAATTGACAAGAAATTTAGCAGTATGCTCTTACCTAACAATGCCACTGTAACAGAGGTGTCCATGTTTTCCACATCAAAAAAATGCTAAAATTTTCAGATCTGCTTTCTGTAAATTGCCGGTCAAATTTTAACTTGTTTCTCAAAAAATGAGTGGATTTTTAGTGGTGGGAGCACTCTGTATTTGTGGTGGGGGTATAAAAGGAGAGCAAGTACCCCGGGGAGTGTGAGTGTGGATGAAAATTCAGTTTTAGCCTTTGCCTTTGACATTCACCTCTGAGGAGAAAATTATTTTGGTGAAATCCAACTTGCTTCTCCCAAAATGACTGTGAAAACTTTTCGGCTTCTCTGTTTTCATGTCAGACTTGGTGTCTGAGCTGGACAGGCAGCAGAAGATTTTGTGTGTTGGAGGAGGCATTTCTTAGATCTTCTGATAAAAGGATGAAAACTGTTGTATCATGCATAACTTCTTTGAGATGAATTAAATAATTAAATCTCCTAGGCTGCTCTGGCAAATCCTTGGGATCTGCTCTATGGACTGCAGATAGAGAAAAGCTTGCTGCTTTCTTAAAGGGAAGTACAAGGAAGTTACAGGAATATAAAAAAAATAAAGTTGAACAAATTAGAGGAGCTGTTCTTGCTGCAAGTTTGCTTTCTTGAACAAATCTAATAGCTGCATTTCTCAGCTATAAGAGCAATCCTTGTCAGAATATCCCCTCTGACTAAAGTGAAATATATCTCTCTAAGAGTTTGGGAGTGAGATTCCATGGTAAGTAGCTAAGAACTCCCACTGGAATAGGGATTGTTGCTGAGCCTTATAAAGATCAATATTCTGAAGTAACATATTTCTGTCATACATGGTAAGAGAGAGTAGCTTGATCTATTTAGGAGATTTTTGGACAGCGTTTCAGTCCCTGTTATTTCCATCAATGTCCTGTCACAAACCAGATGTTACCTGTTTTCTGTTGCAGAGTAAGCAGAAATGGTGCAAAAAACCCCAGCCGGAAGAATCACCAATTGGAAGGAAACTCTCTGATCACAAATTAAATAACAGACCAGATGCTGACTGGCTTCAGCTGAAACCCCTTGCAGGTAGGCAGTTACTGTCAGAATTCTCTGACTGGGAGATCCAAAGTAGGAGCAGGTTACTGGGGCATGGTGTGTAGCATGTAACCTCTTGTACAGTTTTGCTGCTATTATGCAAATCATTGTTAATAAGACTTAATCGGCTTTTCCCTATTAAATCTTTTTTATTTTGTTTTCTTTAGATCTGAGAGCACTATGAACATTTCCTAATAAGCCATAGAGATGGTTCTCAGACTTCTGAAGCAGTCATGTTTTGGGTGGCTGTGGGTCTTTGGGAGTTTGTTTGTTTGCTTGCTTGTTTGTTTGTTTGTTTGTTTGTTTTCAGGGTGTTTCTGGTGTTTTGGTTAAGCTGTTACTGACTAGCTCAGCCCTGGCAAAAATTAGATAAAAAAAGAACACCCACACAATAAATGGGGATATCTTCCACTTTAAAGATCCCAACATCTGACCAGTTACAGATAAACAAAATCTGTTTCTTTCCACAAATACAGCCAAGCATCCTGAATACTCCTCAAGTATCCAAAACAACTTTTGCACACTGTTCCTTCATGACAGGCTGTGGACGCTCATTCTGCGTGTACCCAGAAGAAATGCTCTATCTCCCTTCTCACAGGGGGAGAGAAGGGCAAAGGCTTTGCATCATAACCTTCCGATTCTGTTGCCTGCAGGGCAGCACAATTAATTTGTTGATGAAGAACCTATTTGCACAAATTAGGTTTATTTAATGTGATTGGTTTGTAGAAGAGAGGGTTAGGACTGCAACCTTCTCCATGTAAACAATCTCAAATGGGCTTTGGGGCACTGACACAGAACATGGAAAGTTTTCAGCAGTGCAGGGGTTGGAACATACATTTGAAATGTCTCCATGACAGTGGAGGCTGAGCTATGACATGTATGGGCACATGCAGACAGAGGCAGGTGGGGTTTGCTAAACCATTCAGATCCCATCCAAAGCTCTAAGACATTATCATCATTCTGGCAACTCTCCTTTGCCAGTGTTGAACCATAAACTTTGTTAGTAGCAAAATTACAGGCATGAGCGTAGGCTGGGCTAAAACTGGCTTTGAGCGCTATGGATGCAGTGCTGCTGCCTTGCAGTGGAGAATTTTATAGATTGTACATGCACATTTGTGACAAAATGTCTCAATGACAGACTTAGTTTTCAGATTGAATGCTGACAACCAAGTTGCTAGAGTGGGATGTGCTAAAATACTTGTTTTGCTTTCCCAGAGCAGTTAACCCTTAGGCCAGGGGTGCAGGGGTTGCTGGTTAAACAGGAATTAACTCAGTGTCTCTCCCAACTGACTGGATGCAGGAGCAGATGACTCAGTTTTGTCTGAAGACCGACTGAATGAAACTGAACTGACTGACTTGGACGGGCAGCTGGAGCCCCCTGCCAAGAACTACCTGTCTGCAGAAGAGGAGAACAACCTGCGCCACTCTCACAACGACGTCGCCCACGGCGCCCAAGAGCACGAGCTGCACGATTCCGAGTATGACAGCCATGGAGAAGATAAAATGATAGCTAGAAAACACAGTCACCACTGGCATCACAAACATTCCCATCATTCCCATGGCCACTGTCATTCTGGAAAAGACCTGAAAGATACTGGGATAGCTAATATTGCTTGGATGGTAATTATGGGAGATGGCATTCACAACTTTAGTGATGGCTTAGCAATCGGTAAGCAAAAGCACTGAGTATTTCTCAACAGTTTCTCCTTACCTTTAGTAACTCTGCTAATATTTGACTTAGCAGTAATCACAGGTAAGGCTTCCAGTTAGCACCTGTGGTTACTGCCATTGTTCAGTCTCCTGCAGAGCAGAAATAAAAAGGCTGTCAATTGTAATAGTTTACCTTTTGTTAGCATTCTGTGCTATTTGCACTAAAATTAGCGTATCAGTAGCAGTGACAATCACAGTCTCTGCCAAGGAGAGACTGGTGCATGCAAACCTTGGGATTTATGGAGCACAGTAACCCACCTTTCTTCTTTGGGTCTCAGTTGCCTTAGAATTATAAATAAATGCCTTTCAGCCTTATTTAGAATGATATTTACTAACAATAATAGTAATACTATTTATATTATTCTTAATACATAGAATTACACAGTACCTGCAAATAAAAATACACTGTGAGTCAGGTGACAAATAATATTTTTAAAGTATTACTCAGGATAATTTAATCTTTGTTTAAGCAAAATATTATTTTGGCTCACAGTTAGTATAGATTTATTTCTAGCCAAGTGCAGAAGAAATTGGAAGTACCAAACAGATTTTATTAGATTTATTAAATCAACTTGGAGTCACACAATGTTCTAAATGTGATTTGAATTGTAAAGTGTATTAATTTGGATATACAAGTCAGGAAAATGGTGAGAGGACTGAAGTGGACACTTTGGACTTTTTACTAAGGTAGCTGCTTAAGAGTAAGGGTACACAGGGTTCTGAACTAATGGCAGAAGGGACACACCCATTTTGAAGGATGGGGCATAAGCAATTGTCCAGGTCTCTAATTAACAATGGAATCTACTACAGTTTCTCCACTTCCTTATGACAACTTCTAAAGAAACTAAACTTCTTAAAAACTAACTTGTTGCTTCATTTTCACATAAAACAGGTAAGACATTTAGACAATGGCTTTTAAGGCCAAAAACAATTGCCATGCCTTCTGTTGAGAACTTCACAGTATTGAAATTCCATTTCTGAATATTTCTGGGTCAAGCCCAAACAGCTGAATTTGTGGTAAAATGTAGATTTTAGAAAAGCATGGTCATCTTTTTAATGTATCGAGCTATGAGGAATCCAGAGGAAAGTTAAATTCCCCCTCTGTCTTCAGACTGTCTTTTCTTTCTGCTTTATGCAGCCTGTTTAGACTGCTCACTGCAGGCTCTTTTTGTGCTTTTCTCTGCTACAGTACAGAAATTTAATACCAGTTTTCTCATCTCAGAATTATTTAAGGTATGACATTAAAGTTGACTGAATTCAATTAGCTTATGCAAAAGTACTGGAAGATATTTATGGCAATGTTTTTACCCTTATTTTCCAGGTCTGGCTTACTAATATTGCTGATATGTTCTCTGAAAATAAGTACAAAGGAGCTAGAGAGGTTATGGGTTAAACATTAGTTTGGATTTCCAAGCTGGAAAGGAGAGAGCCAGACTCTTGCTCATGTACATTCCCAACTGCCCTCATGTACTGGAGAGGTCCTAAAAGTGGTGTTATTTATTGGCTTGCTGTCTTTATGTCTCGTTTTTGGCCAGTTGTGTTCTCCTCTCCAGGGTTTGTCTTGCAGATAAATGAGTAATGAAGCCTGCAGTGGTAATGCACATCCAGGGTGCTTCCTTTGTATACAGACAGGACACAGACATACTGAAAGATATTAGTGTGCATTCTAACAGAAGGGTGTCAGCTCTGCAAAGTCAATTGATTTTCTGACGTGAAAATAGTGAAATATAATTTTAATTTTTTTTCCTTTTTTTTTCTAGGAGCAGCTTTTAGTGCTGGACTGACAGGAGGAATTAGTACATCTATAGCAGTATTTTGTCACGAGCTTCCCCATGAATTAGGTAACTAAGTGTAGAAACTGTGCTCCATCTGTACAAAATCCTTATCTAAAAGTTGTTGTAATACTATGATAAGCACAATGAAGTGCAGAAGCTGCAGAGGTGACCAGAACTTCAAAGAGTGAGGGAGAAATATTGCTTCAGAGTAGGTACTGCTACAGGATTATGTTGGTAGTGTCTAGTTACAGCACTTCTGTAAAGCTTTTTGAGCATGTTTTAAAAATATTCTTAGGAGCATACATTTTACATAGCTCTACATTTTCTAGAGTTTCACACTACTCTGTGTGGCATTGTCTTACACAAAGTTAAGTCACATAAGTAAACACAAGTTTACAGAAGTAAAATTCCATGTGGGGGTCTTCAGAAGAGGCTTTGTTCCAACTGTGGCCAAGTTCAGCAGGTGTGGCCATTTAGGGTAAAGCCTGTAGGCGCTGTTACCAGTGCCATTGATTCTTGTCCCCCTAATTGAAGCATTTCTTCTGGAGGCAGCTAACCATGGTGAAACCTGTTGTTTTCACATTGCATGAAAATTTACTGCACCCTGAGAGTTTAAAAAGAGCATCCAGAGAGAGGAGGAATTTTCTGGTTTTCCACTGATGTGAAGTTGTGCTAGACAGACCTATGTATGTACTCACAGCTTGCTCACTTGAGAGCTGCTGGGTCTGAATGATCAAAAGAGAGGTAAAACAAGCACTTCAAAAACCTTAGAGGTGATGAGGGAAAGCATTTTATTTAGGCAGCTCCTGAGCTATAGGTAAATCGTGGGCATGGGGGGAAATAAATAGAGCAGGTGTTCATGGTTTGACCTGTGCTGTACAATCATTAGTTAAGTGAAGCTGCTGCAATAGATAAAGGATTGCAATGTATATTACAATGCTTAGAACTTGACAGCACAGCACGATGAAATGAACCTTGTATAAGGGGTGAGTAGTTTATACCTATTTTTTTATATTTTTTAAAAATTTTGATATGTTTTGATTCTAATTTTTGATTCTAGATTAGGCAGATAATTTCAGGCATGGATATAAGAACATTACATAAGAATACTACATTAATTGTCCTGATTTCTGTATATCATCTCACACTTCTCATGATCACAAGAATTCAGTTTGAATGAAGTAAAACTATTAGAGCTGCTTACAGGACTGAAGTCTTGATTTTTACAGAATATTTACTTTAGCACCTAAATTAGCAGAGCTGTCCTGAATTCAGAATAAAACACATTACCCTGGCATGCCTTTACCCAGAAAACTGATTCAGGGTGGATGTGAAGTCATTCTTTGTGAATGTAACTCTTCCTAGTGCTCAAATTCAAATTCATTGTCATCTTCTGTGGGGACAAATGCCTCATTTTCCTCTTCCTGGATTTGCATAATGAGGTGTGTGTAGCTAAGAGGAATTTTCACAGGTATTGTTCCTAACTAAGCCTCTGGTTTTATGTGCCATGGAGAACTTCAGAGTGTGTGCACAGGGGTGTGTTCTCTGTGGGAAGAGCAGACCCAGACTCCCGCATTCACCCTTCACAGTTAATCCCTGCTGCCTTTGTGACAATCAGTCAGCAGGATGAGCAGGCACCTTTCAGTCACGTTATTCAGGGGATGGCTGTGCCTGAGTGCAGCTCTCCCGGGGGGGTCGGTTCCCGTGCAGCAGCAGCGCTCTCTGCTGAGGGGTGTCTGCGCTGCTGGCAGCGGCACTGAGAGCCGTGCTGTCCCCGCAGGTGACTTTGCGGTGCTGCTGAAGGCGGGGATGACGGTGAAGCAGGCCATCGTGTACAACCTGCTGTCGGCCATGATGGCCTACATCGGCATGCTGATCGGCACGGCCGTGGGCCAGTACGCCAACAACATCACCCTGTGGATCTTCGCCGTCACCGCCGGCATGTTCCTCTACGTGGCCCTGGTCGACATGGTACGGCTCCTGCGCTGGGCTGGGCCTTCGGGGTGGGAACGTGGGGCTTTGGGGCTGCTGCACTGCAGTCTGCTGCTCAGGCTCAGTCTGCACTGACACTTCATCCTCATCTATTCGGTCTGGAAAGTTGACTCTGAACTTTTACTATGAGCAGCTGCTGATGTGGTGAGTAGCTTTTAAAGAATTACCTGGTGGAAAAATGCTGCTGCTTCCAGAACTCGCACTGTGTTAGGTGCATTATCCTAAGTGTGTGTGCACCATAGATCAGACCCTTCAGTGCTGCTGTGCACATGTTACCAGCCTATATTCAGTCTTGATTTCTCTCCTCTAAGCTGCTTCAGAGCTTCATTTAAATAAGGCAGTTGTCTCACTTCTTGTCTTTACCAGCCCAAAGGTGATGAGATTGTTTTGCACTTTTGGGGTACTTTGTCACGCTCTCCACTTCATTATGGAGACTTTAATTTGTAAATATATTGTTGTTATAAAGTCTGTCTAACCTATTAATAGGTGAATAAATCCTTTTCGAGGCCTGCTAAATTGTTAAATAGAATCTCTGGGTAGAGTGTTCCTTCTTGCAACTTCAGGTGTTCTATAGTAGCCTATAATGCCTGATATATCACTTTCTTGTCAGCTCTGTGTCTGATAGTTATTTCCTATCCTTTGAGTGAAGATGTCATGGATAAAGGAATGGAAGGCAGTACTTTCATTCCTTCATTGCTTTTTCTTTCCCTCAGCCATCATAGTAGTAACCAAACAGTCAAAGTCCCATTAGTGGAAAGCTTCTGCAAGAGACACTTGAAACGGAATCAGTTTTGTCTTGGTGTTTGCATAATCAGCCTTGTTCTCAAAGACATCTTTACCTGGCACACAATAAGAATAGATTTTGACTCCTCCCTGGCTGTAAGCAGAGGTTCACAGAGGTGTGTTTTTCTGTCCATTCTCTACACCACCCCATATTTAAAAGGGATGTGTATGTGAGTATGGCTAGGTTAATCAAAGACATATGTTTATTTGAGCATGACTTGAATTCTTTTAAAATTAAAAGAGCGGAACTTGAAGAATATTGGGCTGAACCCTATCTTGAGGAACTTAATATTCAATTACATGGATACTCCAGTGAAAGTTCAAGGAAAGGCATTTTTAGTTTGTTTTGTAAATACATTACATAATTGTGTTTTTATTGAACGTAGTTGTTCAGTAGAGTTTAAGCGGTATCTTAGTGTATTGGTTTTATATCTGAACCTGGAGTGTTTATCCTTGACAATATAATCTTGTAAACTTCTCAGTGTATAAATGGAAAAGAGGTGAAATAACTTCCTCAATTACTCTGTATCTTTTAGCTTCCAGAAATGCTTCATGGAGATGGAGATAATGAAGAGCATGGTTACTGTCCTGTGGGGCAGTTTATTCTTCAGAATCTAGGCCTGCTTCTTGGATTTGCCATCATGCTGGTGATTGCCCTCTATGAAGACAAAATAGTGCTTGACATCCAGTTTTGACCTGATGCTGGTAATCACTGTGGTTCCAATCTGTTGCTGTCTGGCTTTGAATCTGCACTGTGTGGCTGTGTGCACACTGCTCAGAGGACACGTGGTGCTTGCACTGCTTACACAAGGACAGGAGATTCCCTTCTGCCTAGAGTGGCTTCTGCTTTTCTCTGATCCCATCAGATGAGCTTACCCAACACAACTCCTAAACTCCAGTGAGCGACGTTTAGGAAACCCTAAATCTGAGAAATAAGGGCCAAGGTCAGGGTGCTGTATAGGGAGCACTGCTTGCTTAAGAAAGAAAAAGTACAGGAAAAGATCTCATTTGGGAAAAGACCATTCCATTAGTGCACTTGGACAGAACCCAGATGTTGCAGCTGAAACTCACACCTGTGCAAGGAACCCGAGGAAACTTTTAGTGCCACATGAGTCTTGAGTAGCTCACAGCTCTATGTATGTATAGATCTGTGTAGATATAGACAGAGGTGCACACATACATGTGTGTGTGCACCTCTGTATATATATGTGTGTATTAATCCTGTGCTGATCTTTCTGCGTAGTGGTGACTTGAAGTATTCTGTCTTACAGCAGGACATGACTGGAAACCACTGTGCTGGCTTAAATTTTTAAAAAGAAGCCCCAAGCCTAAACACTGTTTAAATTCTTACAAGCTGTGTTAAGCTGCACACCACCATTGCAAAGCTCCTGTGTAAGAAGGCAGGCTGATGCTGTGTACTCTGCAAAGTGTAACTTCTGTCGAGGGTCAGTTTGATGATGTTTTTCCCCAGCTGAGATTTATTTGATGTTTGTTCCTTTATATTAGTAGGAAAATGCAAAATGCAGTAGAATTAGTGTTAGCTTGGGGAAATCCCTGACCTTGGAGTTATTGAGCTGTTTCTGGTTCTTTCTTACAGACGCTAAACATGTATTGTGTGCCACTTGCAGCATAAACTACTGAAGAATTGTGGCTGTGAATTTGTGCAAACTCTTTTAACAAGAGAATCCATGTGGGAATTTCTCCATTTTTTAAAATTATTATTTTGGACTGTTTTCTCCTCTTCATGTTAAACCAAGGTGCAAGATGCTAGTTGCTGAAGCTGGACACAAGGGTTAAATTATGCTCTGTGGATGTTGTACTGGTAGGGTTTTTACGATACTGTAACAGCGCATCAAATCTGTTCCTTCAATGCCTTGATATCAGACATTGTGACACCAGCCATTTCTGGCAGTAAAGAATATGTAAGAAGATTTCTACTTCCAGTATAAAGGAGTTCATTTCTATGATATTTTTTTACAATTTTGGTATTTAAATTAGATTATTAAAAAGCAGATGTGGTAGAACCATGGTATGTGTCATTTAGAAGAATAGACTGAAAATTTGGGCCTTAACTTGCTGGGACCAGCTGTCCTAGATCAGATTGTGCTGACAGGCATTTATTGCCAGACATGAGTTAGTTCTTCTTGTACCCATCTCCTTAAAAAGAAATAAATTGTAAGTCTGTGGGGAGTGCAAGTTGATTCTGTAGTACCAGTCCTAAGCATGGTAGTAGCTTTTTTCCCAAACATCCAGTTTGTCTCTCTACTGTGTGTGCCAGGTAAAAGCTGTACTTTGACTGTGTGCCGTAAGTTTAAAGTTCCGGTCTGCTTGGTGCCAGTGTAGCTGCTAAAAACACTTAATCCTGACACCTTTAATGAGAGCCAGTGGGTCTCTGCATTCCATTTCAACTTCCCCTGTTTCCTGTGGCCCTTTCCTTTGGAAGCTTCATTCGTCAGTTTTAGCTTTTACTGAGAGCAGCTCATGTGTTTTAAAGGTATCAGTTGGTTGCCAGTATTTCTTCCTAATGCAGTATCAGGAAACAGTATTAAGGGTCCATTTCAAAGAAGGGTGCAGTTTCTTCAGTGAAGAAGCCAAAAGCCCAGAGTTCAGGCATGTGGCCATTTGATGTTCTGAACTCAGGTTTTCTTTTTTCCTCTTTAAACATATTTAGTGTAGAACCCTAATTACCAAACACACTGTTGTTAGCTTCAGATTGCTGAATTTCTGCAGTGTAAAACTCCTGGATGACATTTTTGCATAGTGCCCATGTTAAGTCAATGAGACAAAACTTCCTGGATACCTTCTGAAGAGCTGAGTTTAAACAATCTCTGTTTCCTTTGTATTAAACTGACTGACTTAAGTTTTTTTTCTTTTCTGTTAATTCTGAAATATAAGGGGGTCATTATGCAGCTGATGTTTTGTCCAATTATTTTTTTTAAGATTTATTTCTCTTAATTCTTTTCAAATGAAGATTTCTGTATTTCCGGTAGTATATTTACTGTTGTGTTAGTTGGAATGTGGTTATAGCTCAATACACTGCCTCTGTAGGAAAATAGTTAACTTCCTTCCAAGACCATCTTCAGACAAGGGAAAAACATGGTCGTTGAAGGTAGGTACTATATTTTTCATGGAATATAGATTGTTTACTTTTATTTTCTAGTATTTATTGCAAGTGTAACAGAGCAGTGTAACAGCTGTGACTTCTCTGTGTTTCCACCAGTATTGAATTCCAGATGATTCTAATGTACACTTCTGAGTCATGTTACAGACAATCTGAATTCCACTACATTTCTACTTGGCTTCAACATTCCATTTGGCTTGAATCCAGAGTCTCATTTAACTTGTATTTGTTGGAGGGCATAAATGTTACTTGTATATTTTACAATGCTGTCACTGTGTGACATCCCATATGAATTCTGATGTAAATCACATTGCACTCAATCCGCTGTGATTATGCTTAGAAAATGTTGTAGTTGCTAGATGCAGTGTGATTTTTTTTTATTATTTTTTTCTTTCCTCTCCCCATTAACAACTGAGTCTATGGTTTAAAATGTGATAATGGTCCAATAAGATAACTTGCTGAGCTATTGTTTTTTTTTGTTATAACTAAATCATTTTTAAAAAATTTTATAAAGCTGGAAATTATCAAATGCTGTTTTGTTCATTGTCAACGGTGTTGTGTTCATTTTATGTATGTTCCTTATACATAAGGAGCCTTCAGAAAATAAAAAAAAAATTCAAGGAGCAGATATTTTTGTTGAGTTTCTTAAGGTTTGATTGCTTTTGTGTTTTAGTATTCCTTTCAGTTCAGCAGACAACACTACAAGCCTCTAAAAGAAATTCTGAAAAGGAAGCTGTCAAAATACTTGGCTTAACAGGGCTGCTTAAACAATTCAAAACCAACATAAATGCTCTGTCCTACATTTATGTCCAGGGAGTCAGGTGGGAGCAATACTAAAAACAAAACAGTGGATTGGGGGATTCCATGGAAAGTTACTGTGATTGTCTGGCTGATCCTGTAGTCACTGGACTGCTCAGGGAAAAGGTTCATAGCCTCTTCTGGAGAAAGCTGCCCATCCTGGGAAATTCTCACTCCCATCCTTCAGAAACATGGTCTGCCCAGAGCAGAGTTTAGTACCTGAAAACCCTCCTCACTATTCTTTCATTCACTGTGGCACTGCTGCCTCTGAAGCAGCAGAATCCCCTCTGTTACTGCAGTAAAAGTTTTTGGCTTAGAACTAATAAAATCCAGTTGCCTACAGATGTGCCTTTTTTTTATTCCTGAACTGTGGTGGCACTACTGTACCACACTGGACTAGAAGTGGCCAAGGGTTGAAAACTGCTGGAGGAAGTAGATCTGTAAACTGACTATGCAGTCACAAAATGTTTCCTCAGACAATAATAGAAAATGTTTCCTCAGACAAAAATAGAACCCCCCCAAAAAAGGCCTTAAAACATTCTTAAGTGAAAAAGTAATTTCACTGGAATAGAGATACAACACAATAAATTGAAAACTCAGGAGGGAATGTGAGCATAGTAACATGGATATACACTAGAAAATCAAGGTAAGGTGGTGTGTGGCTTTGCATCATACCAGTGTAAGAATGTCATCAAATAGCAGCTGTGTTCCTGACTGACCCTTGGTAACAGCAGCATTTGTGCTCATTCCAAAGATCTCTGGGAAAGGATTCTGTGCAAGTGTCTTTGTATATTCAGTACAGCTTCAGTACTGAGAAAAGGTGGGGAGAAAATACCTCTAGAGCACACAAAATGATGCAAAAGCAGCCAACCATCCCACAAGAGGCCACAAGCTGTAGTTCAAAACCACTACAGGCTTTCCTGGAGTGATGAATAAAGTGCGTTAACTAAGATATAAATTTTACAAAGATATAATTCCTGAAAAATTCTGGAAGCTGGCAAAAATTCTGTTAAAATGACATACCAAGGGTAAGGGGCTGCTGCCCCTCTCTGAGCCCACTGCCTGCCAAGTGCCTGAAGGTGTTTGCTGAGACTGACACAACTCCTGTCTGATAAATTAAGCTGATTATTGTGGCCTTTCTGCCTCCAGTAAATATAATGAACTATTTCTCTTATGCCTATTTTAAAATGCTTTTAACTTCACTGGGCTGTGTTTCTCACTTACTGTCCCTGAGTGCTGACTCACACAGAGTCAATTTAGATGGCAGTAATTGGGTGGTGTTTACATAATGTCCCTTTCTTAGAAGTCACTGAAACAAGGCCTGAGAGATGAGATTAGGCCTCCAAGCAAACAGTGACTGAGTAAACACTGAGACACATCAGTTTCAGTAAAGATACATCTATTAAAAAAAATATAAAAAGCTGTTGGTAATTCTGTTGTTCTGACATCTCCTTCAGGAGAGGCAAAATAAACACCACTTGGATCAAGTACATCATTGACATTTGTAATGAATTCCGAGGAAAATAACATCTTCAGAACACTCGCAGAGCCAATCCCAGTGTCAGTGCATTCCCCATCACAGTGAGGAGCAGCAGCTGGCAGCTCCTGCAGGAGAACGGGACAGAGATCTGAGCAGCAGCGCTGCACTTCCCTGGGCAGCCCTATCACTGTCACTGTAATTCACTTGGAAGGCAGCCAGAATTCTCACTGGAAACTTTAAAAGCTGTTAATTACTTCTGCTAGCTCATGCTTGAACCATTTCATCTCCAGCCCTTGAAATACTTTTTAATAATCATCCCTCAAGTCACCCAGCCATTGCTGCTTGTGAAGAGTAATAGCACCAAAAATTTCCATAGTAATGCAGCTGAAACTCCCTGGATACAAGTTTATGGAAAGCTTTTCTAAAAATATCTCTACTTGTTTGACATCTTTCTAAAGTAAATGTCTGCTATCACAAGGCCATAGCTGGGCTCATAATTTTATTTATTTTTTTAGAAAATCAAACATGCTTGAATTCTTGAGGTTGGGAGAAGCTGGACTCCTCTTAAATGCATAAAAAGAAAAAATTATGAGTGATAAAAGAAAATTACTTGCAGGAAGGGCATGAGTAGGTGATGCACTGAGGATTGGGATAAAGCAAACCAGCCCAAAAAAGTATCAATAAATGTTTACTACGTACAAATCATTATCTTTCAGGGCAAAAACTGGTTCCCTCCATGCTAGCAACTACATTTGTCATTTGTTCAGAACCTTTGGTCGTGTAATAGGAGGACATCCCCCTCACAACCCCCCACCCCCCTCTCTCCTTCAGGAAAGAAACACCTCCGTGCAGCTGCTTGAGCCACTTGCCTGTTAATCACGTTATGGCTGGAATGTGCCTGTTTAAACACATCAATAACCAAAATCACTGCAGGCTGACAGTGACAGGAACTCCCCTGTTCCTGCCCATCCATAACTTGAACAGCCTTTGGCCATGCTGAGCTGCTTGGGAAGCTGGACCACGAAGAAGAGCCATGTATTGCTGGCAAATTCCTGAAAGGCTGCTGTGGCAAACAGCCACCTGTGCAGCCAGGGAAGGAAACGCCCTTTGCCAGAGCTCCTCTGCTGCATCCCAGCTGGTTTCACTCTGCCAGGGGCTGCTCTTGTCCCTGGCACTGAATAAATCACAGCCAGCCAGCAGGGGTGGCAGTAGGATACTTTACACCTTGCAGGAACAGCTCATTTCTTTTCTCCTGTCCTGCGCAGCAGAGCTGAGCCACTCAGAGCCAGCTTCCTCCTGCTCCCACACTTTGTGAGTCAGGGAAAACCTTTTCTTGGCAACCAAAGGCCTTCAGCAGGAGGTGTTTAAATGGTCATGAGCATCATTTCCAGAGTCTCTTGAAACCTCTAAGCAATTTTATTTTTTATAGCTATTTATTCGTGTAGAATTCATTAATATGCATTAGGTACAACTGTATGCATGAGACCATGTACCCATACATTTTTTAACACCACTGTGTTAGAAAATATTGTTCATATAATATTTTAGCTTTTTTTTTATCCTTACCAAGTTTGATTTCTGGCCAAAGACATCAGGTACAAATGTTTGATTTGGTTTTCAATTGAGACCATCTAGCTAAATACACAGTCTCATTTAGATAATCTACATTAATTATAGAAAAATAATGCAAATTAATGTAAAATGTGATTGCAAACACACATTCAATTATTAAAACAGTGGATAGGTTTTCCCAGTGTTACCTTTTTCTTAAAAAAAAAAAAAAAGACACCTAGAGAGCCTTTTATTAATGCCACAGCAACAAGTTTCAATTGATTAAGTATGAGACAAGCAAAAAAATAAAAAATAAATGCACTCCACTATTGGCAGTAGTTGAAACTATTTCCTTGCAGTGGAAGACAACTCTTTCATTTCTGAGCCTCTCTTCCCCTAGATCATAGACACACTTTCATCAGGGTTGGCTTTAACTGATTTACAAAGTTGCAACACTACTCACAGGTATTCTGCACTTACTGTAAAAGTCAGGATCTGATAGTGGATATCAGATATTTAATGTACTGTATTGTTTAAAATACAATTTAAATATTTTCTTTCATGTCATGCCACCTTTTATGTATCTTCCAGTGAAAAGTTCCAACTACCCATCCATTTAAATCTTTTTTAAATAAAAAATTTTTGGACCTATGAAATTCTGACAGTTTCAGAACACTTCTGCAAACAGCATTCTCTTGAAGGATGTAGACAACCTACTATAAAATGCAGGACACCTTTACAGGTAGACTTGAAATGTACCTGTCATTCTGTGCTGTTAAACAGCACGGAATTCTGACAGAATTATAGGCAGGAAATGCAAGAAATTCATCTTAGGATGTGTTAGTACATGTATAATCCTATTTTCTAGTATTCTAGCAGTACTTTTCTACATAAGAACTGGTTTGGGCTGCTGGGAATTTTTTGTTTGTTTGTTTTAAATGCCATAAAAACAATCAAAGCAAAAAAAAAATTTCAATTCTGATGCATAAATATCACTCAGGACTCCAAGGTCCTATATGACTGGGTTTTTGATTAAATAATACATTACACATAATGCATTTTTGAAAAAAATAGCATTTTCAGATAAGACTGCTTACAAGAAACATTTAAAATATTACAGTTTTGTCCCATTTTTGCATTTTCTATTTGAAATGACACAAAGTAATTAGTTAAATAGATCATGACATCACAAGATGATAAAATATGCCAAAATATTTAACCTACAGTTTCTTTTAAACAACAGACAAATTATTCATTCCTGAAAACAATCCATATGCATGAATTAGTGCCTTACTAAAGAGAAGTATGAGATTTAAAAACTTGACCATGTTTTTGGGCAGTTAAACCCGGTTTTGGGTTTGGTTTGGCATTTCAACTTTTAGTTAAATTAAGTTCCTTGCTTCATACAAATACATTCACACGTGCACACTCATACACACACAGACATCAACTACAGTAAAAAAGAGATTAAAATACCTGATCATCAGCAAACTTAAGAAAGGCTGCCATGGAGTCAGGAGAAACTATTAATATCAGTGCTTGGAGGGCCCAGGTTATGAATGATAAATTCCTGCACCATTGGTATTATCTGGAAAAAGAAAAAACAAGAATTAAAGTATCCTATATTCATGTAACACATGTTACTCTAAATATCTGAATATAAATTTCAAGGACAGTATTCCTACACATACAATAGACATCAGTACAGTCCCAGAGGAATCAATGATGTAGCATTTGAAACTCTAGGCAAGAACAATGCCCTGAGAGCTGACACTGGAAGTCCCATACAAATGTTCTTTAATCTCATTTCAGTCACCACGTCTGGACAGAATAATGGCCTGAATTATTTTCTGCACTTACTCCATTTGTATTTCAGAGAAGATTTAAATTTTCAAGTCTCACAATGCAACATCCTTCAGAAGTGTTAAGATCTTGGCTTGGAAAGCTGCTGCATGCAGCAGTGTTGAAGACACTGATGTTTAAACTTCTATTGAATTTAACTGGACTCTGTACCAAAATAGGAGACAGTTTATAACATGACAATGCTTTGATACTGTAAACTCCTCCAGATATACACCTTTAAAATATTACTATCCAGCATCTGGCCATGTTCTATAATATCTTAAAATATAACTGAATACTTATAATATTTTAAAATAACCACTTTCTCTTTAAAGAAATGCAACACTACTTGCAAAGACAATCCTAAGAATTAATCTCTGAATGTGAAATTGAAGAAAGCCTGAAGGATTCAAATAGCAATGTCAATTCAACCCTTTTGCTTGCAATCAGGATAGTATTTTTTAAAACTTTATATGCAAAGTTTCTGTATTGTAACTAGAGTTTTTAACTTGCAATTTTTGACATTTTAACTGTAAAATCTGCAGTTACCATAGGTGCATTCAGTTAAAAAAGCAAAGTTAAAAAGTTCTCTGTTAAAAAAATGTTTGTGTCCCGTGTGATCAAGGACACAGACTGTGACACAAGGGGAAGAAATTCCAGCAGCTTCCTTTCCCTTGATTGTCCTGCCATGAACTCACCTGTGTCAGGCAGGGACTGAGGCTCTGTCAGGCCTTCCCCTGCTCTCCAGATGCAATGTGTCAGCCATTAGCAAAGGCTTTAAACGTGAGAGCAGGAGGGAGGTTCTGCCCTTGGCTGGCTGCAGGCTGCAGAGATGGAGAGGCTGCTGCAGGAGCTCAGCTCAGCTTCCAAGCTCTTAATTGACTATAAGGAGATGTATGAGTATGAGAACCGTCTGAAAACCTTCACCAAGTGGCCCTTCCAGGAAAACTGCAGGTGCTCTCCAGAGAATGTAAGTCTGAAAATGTTTGTTTTGCCTCTGCCTTAATTTGTATATGCTATGCCTGAATGTGAAGTCATTGTTAAGTATATTCAGGTTCAAGAGAAGTCCACTAAGCCTGAAGATTAAAAGTTAAATACTCAGCTTTCCTCTGTTCCCTGCTCAGAAATACTGTAGTTGGGATTGACTGATTTTATTGTGTTCAGTCCACAGTGTTCCCTTTTTGTTGTCTCTTTTGTTCCTGTCATTTAAAAATTAATTTCTTGTGTTACATAGTCTTTTTAATTGCAAATTTCTATTTGTGACAAAGCAGCCTACATTAAACAAGTATGGATCCAGCAGGAAGGCTAAAGTAGTGGAATGATAAAGTAAAAAGTGGAATGATCACTACTTCAAATTCAGAAATGGAAATTATTTAAATAAAAAATCCACCTCACTTCTACTTTGGCACACACATGACACTGCCAACCTGAATCTCAGATGAGCCATACTGCTAGAGTTACCTGAGAAGGTGTTTGGTTATTGGAACAAACTTAATTTTTAGTGTCCTGACTAGATATGATTCTGAATTGTCAGGAAATATGAGTAAATATGAGTAGTGTGTGTGGGATAATGCTCTAAACTTCTGAACTGTCCCCTGCAGATGGCAAAGGCTGGCTTCATCCACTGCCCAACTGCAAGTGAACCAGATATAGCAAAATGTTTCTTTTGCTTGTTAGAACTGGTGGGCTGGGAACCAAATGATGACCCATGGTAAGCACAGATGTAACAATGTAGTAATTTTACAATGAGTTAAAGTCTCTGTCGATTTCCACTATGACAGTACACAAAACTGGGAGCTTATCTTGCCCCAGTAACTGTGAAATTGTTCAACTAGCTTTCATCTGAGATCCACTAGAATCTATTGCATCTTTTCTGTATGATATAATTTCTGCTGATAGACAGCACAAATACAGAAGAGACCTGCCTATACAGATCTCTTCCCCTCCTGAAATGAAACTTCTGTGGGTTTAATATCTGTTCTTATTCTGGGTTTATGCTGCAGGGAGGAACACACCAAACGTCACACCTGTGACTTCTTAGCCCTTCCCAAGCACTTTGGTGATCTGACAATGGAGGAGTACTACATGCTGGAGCTGACACGGCTGAAGACCTTCATTGTAAGTGTTAGCCACATATCTGAAACACAAAGCTAGAATATAAACAACTTCTCTTGCTAAGATTTCCAAGCATCAGCCTGGAATGATTGTCTAAGCCTAGAACATGACTTATTCTGAAGTAATAATTTATGTGCATTATTGGCTAAGAAATCTGCACCTAAGCAGTTCTCAGGGTAATTTATTGGCTTTTGAATGCACACCTGTTTCCTTTAGAAGTGTTTTTCCAACAACTCATCACAGCAGACAAAAAAAATATAGGGTGCAATAATCAAAGCACAAAACTCAACAATGAGCAGCTCTATCATTCTCAGGAGGGATGAACAACATGCGCAAAAAGACAAAATTTGACCAGATTATTGCTTCACATGTCCAGTTTAACATATAAATCTGCCTAATTAAACTTTAAACCTCATTTCTAATATTTTACTCCTCCCCATTTCGGGGTTTCATGCCACAGTGCTGACATGTAAAAAAGCACACAACTGAGCAGCTCAGTTGGTCAAGATCAGCTGATCTGTGAGCCCTAATCCTATGGACAGTAGAAATCAAGTGAACCAAGTTCCCTGATGGGGAACAGTAAAAGGTTCTGCATATTAGTTGTTGGTGGGTTTGCACAAATAAGACCTCTGCCTTGCTAATAATTCAATGTATTAAATAAATAACTAAATAATTGTATTATAATTAAATTATAACTAAATTATAATTAAATAATTAAATTCTGTATTAAATATATACCTGGTGACTGCCAAGGTTAAGCATTTAATCTGTGCAACAGATTAAAGTACAAAAAAATAGGAACATATGGCACAGTGATATCTTAGAAGGAGGACTAAGAGTGGTGTTACCTAACTTGAACTGTGAATGGTTTAGAGCAATGTTTCAAGGTTCAATCTGTGTCTTGGCCATTATATGGCCGTATTTCTAAGTATATAAAACATTTGAAGCAGCAGCCTCAGGTGGGGACACTCGGCCCCAAGGATATGTCACGGATAGCTGGGAGGGCTGTGCGCTAGGCTGACCAGGCTATGATTGCTCTCGTGAAACACCAATACCCGAACGCAGCCTGAGGAGAGGGGGCTGCGATGTGGCTGAACTACAGATTTAAAGCGCTCCTCTGAACGGCTCCATCTCTGCTTTGATTCAAGCGCAAAGTTGGCAACCGCACAATAAACGCTTTTGAAGAAGAAGTCGCGGCGACGAGGCAGAGGCTGCAGAATTACTTCGGCTCCGGAGCCTCGCTGCCGGCACTGCCGCCTGCCGAGGATGAGCCTGCAGCCCAGGAGCCGGGAGGCTCAGCTGCCGGCCCCACGGAGCCCAGGACAAGTGAGCTGTGACCTCTGGCTCTACAAGGGTCTCTTACTTTGGTGCAAACATCCCTGTCTTTGTCTGAGTGCCAATCCAAAGCTGAGCAGGTGTGTGAGGAAGTGTGTGTAGAGAAGTGCTCCTGGATCAGGAGTGAGCACAGCCAGGGATGGGCTGGCTCTCACCGTGTGCTTCCTTGTTATTGCTGGGTGTGGAGATAAGAGTACTTCCACTGCCCTGCCAGTGGGGGAAAAATGTCTGAGCAAATACTTCTATTCTGGTTTTTAGCAAGCTGACTTATTGCTTTTTGAATAAAGATTCACAACAAGAGTGCTTTCTGTGATCTGTGTTAAAACCTTATACCTAGACTCAAATCACTTCTGCTTCAAAACACTTTGCAGGGAACTCAATGGATCTGTGTGTCTGCAACAATTGCTGAAGCACCTGCACTGTCTGCACTCCTGCTTACCCCCGAACTGTCTCTCTAGGTCAGACCACACTGACACAGACAAAGACATCCAGCAAAAACAGCAGGTGGACTGTAAGCGTAGGCACAAGGTGTGCAAGACAGTCTCAAGGAAGAGCTCTGGATATTTTGGCGCGCAACTAAAACAACAAAAGCTAAAGTCCTACTATTCTGTTTTTAAAAGCTTTTCATTACAATTTCAAACTTGCTGCAGTTCTTTTAAAAATCTTATTATTTTCTGTTTTCCTTTATGAGAGACTGTTGTAGAATACAAGTGCATGTCTGCTTGCAAATATTTTTGGTTTTAAGATGCAGACAGACCTTTCTCAGTAAGGTGAAAGTTTTGTACACCACTTTGTCAGGTCTCAGGCAGTGAATGAACAGCAGCTTTTGGAACTCCCCTGACTTGTCTTTCCACTCTGCAAGAAAATCCTCATGCTGGAGATCTTAAAAACATGTATTTCAACATTCTTCAAAGCATTTATGAATTCCCTAGTTTGAGAGTAAATTATCCCTTAACTTGATACATCAATCCATGAAGTGACTATTTCCCACAGAACTAAAGTCCTCAGCTTGCTGTATCTTTGTTTGGTAAATGCCCAAAGAAAGCCTAGTTTTCATTACTTGCCCATTTCCTGCAATCTGCTCAAGTGAAGAAGCTGGAACTGCTTAGTTCCTTTAATGTCTCTCATTATACCTTTTTTATGAGCATTTCCAACCAAAAATCCATTCTTTCTCTCTCTGCATACTTTATGCTGTTTCTTTAATTAAAAAGTATTTCTAAAGCCTTGATATTTACAATGAAAAAAATGCACAATTATTTTTTTTTTAAGGAGTCTAAGAAGTCCTGGGTCACTTGACTGAATATTGGTGATAGATTTTCATCATTTAAATTAACAGTAAGAAAAGTGAACTGGCAAAAGTGTTGCCTGGACATCAAAGTGGTTATGGTCAGATATGAAGAGTAAGATAGAAGAAATTTTTGTCTGAATACCTTGAATATCTCAGACCAAATAAAGTAAAGTCCATTCATGTGGTTTGAAATGTAGTGTAAGAATTTGCAGAAACTACTTCAAATTATTTTTTCAAGGTAGAAACAAAGATGTGGAAAATCTCTGTAGCTTTTTCCCAATTACCTAGATCACCAAGCCCTTGGCAGAGAGCTACTCTAAAGATCATTCCTGTATTTCAGGCATGGTGATCATTCTGAGACCTAATTGTAATCTATTGTCATTAAAATTAGGTAATGGTAATTACCTAATTTTAATCTATTATCATTAAAAAGTGTAAAGCTTTTGACAGATCAAGAATGAGAGCAAGCTATGTTGTTTGATCTGTGTTTCAATCTATTTCTGTTTTCTTCTATTCAATTAACAAGAAATGGATAATTTTAAATATTATTACTGTAATAATTACTGAGTTATTATTAGCATTAAGTCCTTTCAAAGTTATGGCTCCTCATCAGTTAAATGGATGTCCATACAATTTATGCACAAAATACTGACACAAAGATGACTGTGGGACAAAATGTAAATTTTTTTCAAGTCACAAAAGTAACATGGTTTAAATGAGAAAAGAATGGTTAAAAGAATCTCAGCATAGAGCCTGTTGTAAAAAGAGCCTGACTAGTGAAGGAAGCAAAGAGGGCTATGTGAATTATTCATTCACAGAGAGTTTGCTGTGGGCTGCCTACCTCTGCCTCTGCTGCTCTTGTGGCTTTCCTCAGTTGCTGCTGGAATGCTTCTTGCCTTCACTGGGTAAAGTCATCAAAAAGGGCTCCCACCAACTGTTCCCTGGGGATGGTGGTGAAATCCACTCTGGCAGCTGGGATTCAGGCTCTGTATCATTGTACTTCTGCTGAAAAGGCTCAGAATCAAAGTGAGGTAATTTTATTTATTGCATACTCTAATTTAGACACACAGGGATACAGGGGATTTCTTGAGATATCAAATAGCAAAAGGGTTAGATTTACAGAACACAGACTGCCTTGGTGGTAAAGGTTACCTCAAAGGTACATTCAAATATGATCCCAAAATATCAAGCTCTGGCTAAAATTATTACTAGCAATATCTTAAACAGTTCTGCTAAACTTAACTACAGATAAAAAAGCCCAGTGTAGCTTTTGCATGTGAGGTGACTCCTGTATTAAGTCTTGTAAATATTTTTATTAAAAAGGTGAGCAACTAGCATCAGGAGATCCAAGCTGGGAAAGGTGATAAAAGTAATTAATTAAATAAATTCCTGACAGGATGAAAGAATGTCAGAATTGCAAGGTGATGTATTAGACATGAGAAATGCCAACACTTGTGGTACCAGTCACCCAGCAGTTTAAAAAAAATGTTGGCAGGGGAGGAGGAATAAACAAATGCCAGGAATTCTTCCCAAGTTTTAGCCAAGGAATCGCTTTAAAATTAAAACAGAGTAGTACATTTATTTTCAAAATTGTCACCTTAACTGATTTTCAAGCAAGATAATGTGTAGAAATATTATTATTCTAATATGAAAAAAAAGAAATGGCAATTCTCATAAAACAATTAAATATATAAATTTAACTAAATATTATATTGTGCTAAGAAGTAACTTACTATAGTTTTAAGTACAACTTGGAGTGAGGGCTTCAATAGTACTCACTTGATTCAAAACAAGGAGAGAAAAAACATATTTCCCTTAACTACAAGAACATTGGATATTCACTACTTTCATTTTTTAGCTAATTGTGCCCCCTCCAGGTCCTTCTGTAATTTACACTTTCTTTAGTCATCAACCTTCCAGCATTGCCAAACTGAATGTGTTTTCCAGTGTTGTAACAAACTGAGGGCCTCCGAGTTTGATTATATGCAAACTATTGGCTTTTTCCATGTTCTTTATTCGTTTGTTTGATAGCTCCCTAAGGAGCCATCAGCAGAGGCCATCTTCCTGCATTACCAAAGGGAAAAATACAAACTTTCAAAATTGAAATATCAGCTTTTCAAATGTTTACCTCAAAGTGCTTTTTAAGGCAATTTATTCCCTTCTGTCATTACAGCAGAAGCACATGAAATCATAGCAGGCACATTCTCAGTGCAATTTAAGAGGAGAGAGGTGAACACTAAAGTTCTTTGTTTACAAAAAACAATTTTCCTCTTTGAGAGACTGTCTTTAGAATAAGAGTTCTTACTTGCTAGAAAGTTTAATCACATTTAGTTTTATATTTAATTCAAAATAATAATATCCCTCTGAAGTTTTGAACAGCTTTAGTACAGTTGCATACATAATTGACTGTTTTCAAGTATAAACAAAGGGAATTTTCCACTAATGAAAATGGATATTGTGGAGGAAAGCCTAAATTTAGGAGAGGAAGTTCTGGTGGAGAAATGGCAGTAACCTTCTCTGTTATGGATCAAGACTGTGCTTGGGAATGACCCATCACCAGCTGAAGGAGGATGCCTTCCTTCTCCCTTTCAGAAAGGTTCAAGAAAACATCTGAAAGGAAATCTGTGCAGCCTACCCACAAAAGAAGAAAGCTTTCACAGGTAAAATGCTTTGAGAGATTCAGAAAACACATTTATAACCCACTAGCACAGCATGATATCAATAAAGTGTGAACTTTGTAAAGTTACAAGAATTTTGAGTGATTTGATAAACACAGAAAAGGGAAAATTGAGTAGCACCACAGTTCTAGAGAAGCAATAGGGATTGGAAACCTGAGTATCTGTCAGATGAGGCAGTAGCATCAGCAGGGATAGAAAGAGACTCTCACAGCACATCACAGTGCTCAGCAGTGGGTCAGAAATGTACTGGAAGAACTGCTGAGCTCCCAAATTTCTATGTGGCTCAGTCACTTGTCAGTGCCCAAAGAGAGACTCGGGGGAGATGGAGCCAGGTTACATTTTCAACATAAGCTGCTACCAGCAATTGCAGGCTGAACTGAACACAGGAAAGCTGCATGTTAAGCACAGTCTAGAAATAGGAATTTAGCATTTGGGTAAAACTCAGCTAAAACCTGCATTACTTCTTTCCCTATTTCAAAGTTTCAGTCACATATTTTTTTCAGCATATCCTGCTTCAGACTTGGTATTTGAATAATTAAAGAACAGTTCTCTGATATCAACCCAACACACACAGCTTTCATCATCTATAAAATCCTTCTTCATTGACAGGAATGCATAAGCAGTCACTGGGTATGTTTGCAAATTATCCTTGGATTGCTTACTAATTCTGCTTTTGAAAAAATCTGTTGTTACAAAAAGCCTGAGTTGCATTCTATACAGTTCCTGTAGTCCTAATATCCAGCCATAAACTCACAACTACAGGCATAATATGTACCATCAATTTGAGGTAGATTCTATCTCATCTTTCAAAATTAAAAGCTATCATTATTTAGTTTTAAAATGCTAATCATTTTCCATTAGTTCAAAAAGAATTTTGATCAAAGCTGTGTAAAAGTGAAATGGAGGATGAACTGTACAAGTCTTGAATTCATTAACATTTGTCGACTGTTTAGCCTGAGTGATTGAATTATTAATACAGTAATTACTTGAAAAAAATTACATATACAATCAGAATGCCAGCATACATCCTCTAATTTCAACATGTAGTTTTGCTTCCAGAAGTACAATCAATGCCCTATATCTGTAGTATTTCTAGTGCCAAAGTAAGTGCATTGAAGGAAAAGGAGAAATAGAGGTAATATCCAAAATCTATCCTCAAATAGATTCTCTTCATTTTTAGCAATTTTCATTAGCCTGGATCCGCTTTTCAAAATAAGTAGACATTAAGTTCTTCAGCTGAATTCAGTGGCAGGGTTTGGTGCTCAAAAACATTCAGTCAGGCTAATCTTGACATCCAAAAGTTCTTACAGATAAAAATTATCTGCCATGTCAAAAATTTCCTCTCATATTTGTGTAAGTTGCAGCTCTTTAAAGTCCACCTTTTAAAATCATTTTCTAACAGCAGGTATTACAATATTAGTAGCTGTTCCCAAATTGAGAAGTCCCCCAAGCATGCAGTTACCAATCTTTTAGCTGAGTAACAAAGACCTTCTCTCTGCCAAATAAAGCCTGCTATGACTCAGCTTCCAAGGGCCACACTGACCTTGGTGCCCAGAGCAGATTTACTGCTCAACTCTCAGCTCCAGATGTTCCAAATCAGAAACAGCACCAAAAAACTACACTTCAATGCATCAAAGGTATGCATACCAAAACATATCCTGTGGCTGGATGGGACTATCAGAAACCTCCAAGGACATTTCAAGAATGCCCCAATTTTGTGCAGCATGATGTTAACTTTGTTGCTTCCATGCCTTCCTAGAAAAATTCACAGCTGAAAATCAGGCCCTACACCTTATCAGGTATCTTACATGAATTGATCTGTACCATTGGTTATTTGCATAAGTATCCCACCAGTAATTTCACCTCTTTTTTGCTGTTAAATTGAACTGATAGACCTATCCTTTTAATGAAATGTAACTATAAAACTCCATGGTTATGACCCATTTAAAGAAAAACAAAAAAAACTCACTTTTTTGGCACAATGCTGTTGGAAACAACTGCATGACTGCTGAGACACTCCTTTCAATGCAAGTCAAATAAAGAAAAAATTACCAATCAATAGATAATAAAGTATCAAACAAAACCATTGGTTTTTAAACTAAACATTACCTAAAATAAGATCCTCCTCACAGGATTGCAGAGTAAAACTGTCTTGTCTAGCTATTGAGGAAATTAATGGACTTTCTAAAAGATAAACAGAAGCAATCATGGCCAATAATTGTAGTTATGGTTAATGCATGACCGCCTCTTTTTTATTATTTTATATTTCACATAAAATGTCTTTTGTATTACAAGAGACCTTGTCCTGATTTATGTAAAACATTGTATGCTACCACTATCCAGTGAAAGCACTCATATTTTTCCAGTAAGTACTGTCAATATTATTTTATTCGTGCATTATAAGTAAATTAAAATCTTTAAGTAAAATTGTCATCCCTATAGCATTCTTTATCCTGCAGCATCACAAAACCAAAATACAGTCTTTGAGTCAACAAATCCTGTCTGTAACATTCCCTGCAAATTCAGCAAATGCACTGAGACTCAGCAGAGATGAAGCAAGTAATTTTAATTAAAAACTGTTTACATCTGACTACTGGCCATTCTAGTTAGCAATCCATAAAATGATTGTTCCAGGTATTCTCTTATCAGCAGAAATTCTCACTGTAGTGTAACCATTCCCTGTGTGAGCAAGCAAGCAGAAATTGAAAAACTGTGAACAGAAATTACCTTCTAATAGGATTGAGAGGTATCACTCACCTCCCAGCAGCACCTAAGCTGACTTAACCATTCAAAGTCACTCTCATCTTTGCCTTTTTTGCTTACCAGAGATGCAAGAACATCCTCAGCACGAGCATCAAGCTCAACAAGTGCTCCCAGAGTCACTCAGTTCTGCTTAGCCAGCTTTGCTGACACCAAGGTGACAGTGTCCTCAGTCTGTCTATTATCCTGTCCCAGAAAATCCTCTGCTGCCTGCAAAAAATTGTAAAAGTTAAGAAGTGGAATGGCTGGTCTTAGGCGTGATTATGTTTTCTTGTATTTCTTATTTTTTACTATATTACTTTTATTTATTTCTCTGTATTTAAATAGTTCCTTCTCACTATGATACCAGTACAATGCCCTTCATTCACCAGGAGCCCAACAGGGGCCTGAGATGCTTTTTTTTCTTTTACAAACCCAAATGTAAAACATCAGTGGCACATATCTGCAAACAAAACAGCATACACAACCTAATTCCTGCAACACAGGAAATACCCATGTTCTTTTACTGTCTCCATTTTGTTCTTTCCAATACTACCTAAGAATATATCATGAAGAAAAACATTTGAACAATTTACCTTAAAGACCATTTAAAGTTGTATTAAAAAAAAGGTTTATCCTCAGCAATAATTCTTGTGTCCTACCCTCTGCAAGATGCTTACCAGATTATTTACTGAAGATCAGTTTAAAGATGTAAAACTTTACTTTCAGTCTCTGTAGCGCATAAACTAATGAGGAGAAACAAGAATTCTCTCTTCTACAGCTAATCCACCTCCAGTCCATAAAAAATTATTATTTATACCTTCCCAGCAATAGCAAACATTAAGGAGATTGAGTAGAGCAACCAGACACAATCTTAACACAACAGTTCTCCATGATTAAAAAAAACCCAAACAAACAAAACCAACACCTTTAAGATTTTTTTTCCTCACAATATTTCTTGTCCTGTTCTTTGCACTGTAGGGATGTTTCTCTGGCACTGAACTAGCATTCTGGTTTCCACTTCTGTTCTTGTTTTTGTATGACTTTGCACTGCAGTCACTGCTCACTGTCAAGTCTGTGTATGGGGACCCAAACCCAGCTGCTCTCCTTACAGCAAAGGTTATATTACTTAACAGGATCCCTGCTAAATACTTCCATACCAATTAAGGTCTTTGGTCTTTGAAAAAAACTCAAGGAGTTCCTAATTCAATTAAAAAAAAAAAAAAAAAAAAGAATCTGGGGAAAACCAGATGCTTTTTCTCTAAGTATTTATTAAGTCCCTTGAGAATTATTTCCAGAAATTCATTGCACTTCCTCAGTTTTTCCAGTATCTTGTCTGCTGTTACTGCTGTCCACAGATGTCTGTTCTGGAAAAGAAATTATTCCAGATAAAAAATATTATTGTGTTTTCAAGTGAATCACCACACAGCCCTGCAGGAAGTCTTAATCAAAATGAATCTCTATTTCACATTCTGCTTTACTCAACCATTATCAGGTTCACAATTTACTGTCCTTGCTCATTGCCAGAGTTCACCAGAGAAGTAGTTAGGCAGCTTGTATGTATGAAAGTATTCAAAACATGAACTATTATTTCTGAAAATCATTTCAAAACAGGATCAATTGATCAAAGAGCACAACTCCCATCATTCTGTTGGAGCAACATCAATTTACACTGGCTATTAACTGCATTGTGCAATTAAGCAACATGAACAATTCATACATTTTGATGGATTTTTTAGTGTACTTTCAACAACGAAGTGACACATTTTAACCAGTAATCAAGTACTAGAATTCAATGCAAAGAATAATCCTTCCTTCCATATAAAATATATAAATACATACACAAGACAGGAGTATTAATACTGCAGTTGTACACAGGCAACACTGATTTCAGTACTAACACTAACCAGTAATGTGATCTAAGAATGGCATTCCCTGATCCTGAGACATTTCCCAACTAATTACAAGTTTAAAGAATTTTGTTCTCAAAACAAAGTTCTACTTGTTTTAAGAAGAGAAGAAATTGTTCTTTTTTCTTTCACAACAGGACCTGAATGATCTGTCAAGACACACTGGTGAATAAACACTGGGTTTCTTGTATTTGTACACCGTACAGATGACAAAATATACATTAAGATATGGAGTGCTTGCCAAATTCTTTCTAGTGCTGTCCAAATTAATTTCTCAAATTAAATTAATCTGAATTATTAGAAAATCTACTGTATAAGATGAAAGTTATCTCAGTTAATACAAATGCCAAAAGGGTTTTGAAAAGACCTTTAAAGAAATGAAGTTGTGTGAACATCAGGTTCTGGCATTTAAATTGCCTTATGACCCATTTACAGCCTAATCATCACTACAGTTTTTAATCCTGCTCACCAAGTAAGGGCTTGGGGAGCAAAGACACACTGAAACGTAGGAAATGACACATTTACAATGAAGAAATCAAACCACACAAATGCTTCTACTCAGTTCCACTACAGGCTTGAATTTAAACCATGACACAATTTATTTCAGTTCAGTTCCATGCCAGGACATTGTGAACTGATCCAAACCCCTCACTTTGCAACGCAAAATTCACAGAATTCACAGAATGACCAGGTTGGAAGAGACCATCAAGATCATCGAGTCCTACCCAGCCCCAGCACCTCAACTAAACCATGCACTGAGTGCCACATCCAGGCTTTTTTTACACACATCCAGGGATGGTGACTCCACCACCTCCCTGGCAGACCATTTCAGAACTTTATCATCCTTTCTGTAAAAAATTTTTTCCTTATATCCAGCCTATATTTCCCTTGAAAATGTTCTATCAGGGCAAAGTCCTGCAAGGAAATGGGGCTGTTAATACCAATGCCCTGCTCCATTGCCAAAGCCTGGGAACACAAGTTGTGCTGAGGCATCTCTCTCCCACCTAAAGCAGAGTGCATTCCCCAGACCCTGGTGCTGCTGGGATGGCCAGGGGCGAGATGGAAGCAGAGGTGACAGAAATGGCAGCCGACCCTGAGGTCCCTCTGCTGTGCCTGGTGCCTGGAGGGACGCAGCCAGGAACTCACATCCAGGATGAGAACAAAACACACAACTGCATCCATCATCAGCAACTCCACAGAGAGTGACAGGGACAAGTTCAGCCTAATCCATCTACTGAGGGCTCACAAGAACTGCTGACAGTGACAACTCTGATGGACATCAGAGCACAAGGATGTGCCCAAAGGATTCCCAGCAGGAGCAGTGGCCAAAAGGAGACCCACCCTGCCAGGGCAGGCACTGAGACTGGCAGAACAAGCTCAGTGAGCAGCAGCTGGGCTCACTGAGGGGACAGGGACACCCAAGGACAGAGGCTGCGCTGCCGGGCACAGCCAGGGCTGCTAAAGGGGTCCCACAAACAAACTCCTCACAGGGGGACAAAGCACATGGGACCCACAACTCCTCCTCAGCTTCAGAGAATTTAACTGTAAATTCCAAGTTCAGTGTGAGCCCAGAAGCTCTGAATGTTTGCAATATGCACTCAGCTTTGGTTTAATGCCCTGCTGGTGTCACACAAACCCTTCCCATTTGGTGACACCCCCCGAGCTGTGTGCTGATCTCAGGGATCGAGATGGGGTGCAGCTCCCTGCTGCAAGAATCCCAGCCTCCCTTTGAGCAGGAACACGTTCCCCCTGTGCCTCCTGCCTCACATCACACCAAACTGCACCAACTTCTGCTATGCACAGACAATCAAGACCTCAGCAGGCCAGCACAGTTCATAGTTTGGTTTATAAAACAGTTTTTAATGCACAATTGTATAACTACACGTTGTCAAGAGAAAAGTGAGTTTTGTTCCCTTTCTCAGTATATTTATCAACAGCAAATGGAATAATTGCAACTGGTAAAGCAAATCAAAGCTGTGTTGCTTTCCCCAGTTCTATAAATGGGATTCTTCCTGCTTGTTTTTTTTATTTCACATGAGAAAAAGCTAAGGAAATAATAATTTATGCTTCAACATAGTTTCCTATTTACAACTAAGGCATGAAATAAAAAAGGGAATGGCATCATTCCCAGTGATTCAAAACATCAGTGTAACTTATTTTGTCAGTGACACTGCCAGTGTCAACTGGGGGGAAAAAGTATCAAGAAAAGCACATAAATCAAGTGTACAAAATAGCCTGAGTACCCTGTTAAAAGACCATCAATAATCTAGTTTCCAAATATAACTTTTAATATATCACAGATTGCAGCCTGGGATCTTTTTTTACGTTTGCTTTTTTTCCTTGCCTTTTTTTTCCTTCTGCTTTCTGCCCCGGGAAGACAGAAAAACTTCTGTACCCAAGATTTTCTTAAAATTTATGAGAAGTGGAAATTAAACCACTAAGGAATTTAAACCTCATCAACACACTTTGCTTAAATTAGATATTTATAATGAAGGAATAATGTATGATTATTCAAATTTGCAATGAAAAACTAAGCCAATAAAGAAATTTTATTACCCAATGTCATATAAATGCAAAAAAAAATCAGCCTGAACAGACTGAAATTAGCTTTATGCTTTAAGAAGCAGACAGACCGTTCATACAGCCTGGAGAAGAGCATCCTTTCAAGCCGTGAACCTCAGTCCCTGCATTTGTGGAAGGACAGTGCCACCTTCTGGAAACTGGTGCCTGTTCGTGTAGCCAACATCAGCCACACGCTGCTGAACTTCCATTCTCGCATTTACCCTCTCCTGCACAAACTTTTTTTTCCCCTATCAGTGATAGCACGTAGCACATTAAAAAAAATAAATTGTAATTGAGTATCACTGAATATCTGAATTAGGTGATTTTATCAAAATGGATCATTCAGCACACAATATTCAGAAATACCCAGCAAAGTTCTCAATTTCTTGCCTTTTTTTGAACAGTTCAGTAAACCCACTTACAAATACATTAAAAATGCAATATCCTCCTAGAAATCCCTTGATATTAGCAAACATCTTGAGAAGGAAGGCAGTTTTATCGAATCATTATTAGAATTATATAACAGGATTAGCAGAATCACAAGGTAGCTGGTAATTCCCTGAGGATCAGAATCTGCAGAGCATGCATGAGAGGAGTCTGGGAGAGCTGGATTTGCTCAGTTGGGTGAAGTGGAAATTGAGGGAGAGTTTAACTGTAGCCAGTAGCAGGTACAAATCTTTGCTTGGGAGATTCAGCTGGGACAGCAGGAAAAAATTATTTCCTGGGAGCTCTGAAGCCTCTGGAGGTAATCTGCAAAAAATCTGTGTTCATGGAGATTTCTGAAATTTGGATACACAAAGCTGTAGCTGACCTGATGGAGGGGTGCCTAAAGTTTCTGCTCTGTGCAAGGAGTCGGATTAACTGAACTCCAGAGGCCCCTCTCAATCAATGTTTCTCTGATTCTGTCTCAACCAGTGATTTTTTAAAGACCCTAAGTAAGGAAGCTAAGATGAAACAGAACATAGATTATGTTTCATCAGAAGCAATGTTTTTGGTACATACCACAAATTCACTCCATACTCTTAAGACAGCAGTATGTACCTGAAAAGCTGATTTGATCAACTCTTTTAGTCAAGTACTGAATTACACACTTTCCTTCAGGCATCTGAGCCATGATGTCAGAACTGAGAACGGCTCCAAATAAAGGCAAGCAGCCTGAACCTTCAGCCTTTCACCCAGAACCTCCTGCAGGAACAAGTTTGCTCTGCATTCCCTGCAGAGGAACATCAGCTCAGCTGCATTCACTGGGCCTTCCAGCAAAGCATTTTCAGCAGACTGCTGACACCCCTGGGGCAATTCAGCAGCAGGTGCAACACGTGGAAGCTTTAAGATTTCAGCAGATTTCACCTCATATGATTTCCTGCAGTAACATTAATAAATGCCACATTATTTTCTGCAACTGGATCATTTGTAAGGCTAGTGACAGGAGTTCCTGAATGAGGTGAATCCAATGAACAGACAAACAGTAGCAGTGAATAAATGCAGGGCATATTTTAGCATGTAACAGTATCTGTGTACGAATTCCCTCTAACGGAATCTGGCTTCTGAGAAACACCCAAGCCCCAGCCACTATTTGTTTTTGCTAGGATAGTTGGGATTGCAGAAGAAAGACAGGAAAGCCACCCTAACTACTGAACCAAAACTAAGCAGGCTTTGTCCTGCATACAGGACAACAAAAACGTGGTTTTAATGAAAAGATTTCAAGTAGTAAATGGCCCAATACTTAAGTCATATTTTATAGCTGACTTCAAATTCCTAGTGTGGATGTGGAACAAATTTGGTTGATGGATTAAGGAGTTCAGTATTACTGCACCCACTATGGGTACATATTCATGTAATTCAATAGTTGTTCAGCCCTTCCTTTGAAAGCAAAAAATTCAAGGTCCTTTAGTCTATCATTTGTTCTAAGTATTCTCAATTTTTTTGCATCATTTAAAAATTATTTATCACCACCATTTGACATTTTTTACTATCTCACCAGTATCACACAAATGTGATGACAGCAGTTCTCTCTATTCCCAATTCACTGACATAAGCAACTTGCAAAAATATATAAAAATAAAATGCTATTTATAACCCTATAACAAATATCTATATTCTTCTTTCCCATATAGAAACAGGGACATTTTTTACTACTGTCATACTACTGGGCAATAGAGATGGAATTACCAAAAGGGCATGCTGCTAAAATAGATATTGTATGTTTGCTCAATAACTCATTTGTTGTACAAATATACAATTCATTCAAGGAACCATAGCAGTAATTTTCTCAACAGCACACCCATACATGGGCTGCACCAAGTTCTGTTAAATTAAATATATGAAAACTTATTTAACTTCTTCCCTTATTCACTGCCACAGGTTCTAGGCAACAGAGCACTGTACCCAACAAGTACCATTTCCTCCAAACAAAGCCCCTCTCTCATCCTTCAGCTCTGGTACCCCATCTCTGGTGACCTTACTTCTACCAAGAGCTAGAGAAAATGCAGTTTGCAAGAGGAAGTTCAGGAAGGTCAGTTAACTTGCTTACACCAAAATGAAGACAAGGAATTTGGGATTCTGTTTGGCAGCAGCCCAGAACTCTCCATGCTTTGTTAGCTTACTAAGAGAGCAACCATTGTGTAACTGCCTGAATCTCAAAGACTGAAGCAAGAGCCCTGTGCTATTGAAGCAATGCCTTGCATTAGCACTGTCAGCCATCAGAACACCCTGAAAACTGACATGATGAAATCACCATGGCAAGCTTACTCCTTTTAAACAAGCAAACCCAACTACTTGACATGAACAAGGAAGGAGCTCCTATACTATGGTAGTGTAGCAATCAGAGAATAAATATTTAGTGGAATGCACATGCAGGGATATGAATTCATATTTACTGATTATGTAATGAAATCTGAAAGGGCATTTCTGCAGGTCAGTGGGAGTTTTGAGGTATCCATAGTAGCCAGATATCTATAGCCAAGCTTTCTAGGAAAGGCTTCTGGGCTTTCACAATATGGCTATGTTTGGGGGATTTAAGAGGTTAGTACTTCATTGAGAGAAGAGACAAAACCAGATTAAAATCTATGCTCAAAGATGGAAGTACAGAATTTTGAACACAATGCTTAATGTTAGAATTTAATTTTCTGCTTTGGGAAAAATATATAAATCCTTCATCACATCCCTGAAATTTGTCTTTCTTCACTTTCTTCATCTCCTTTACATAAGCCCTAACATTTTTAATTGTTGAAGGGCTAAACAATTCAGCAGCTTTATATTTTAAGCAGAAAGTTTAGACAAAATTCTCTAAGTCTTCAACCTTTCAATCTCTAGTTCAGATATATTTTAGCTGGTAAAACAAAGGTATTGATTTAGCTGGTAAAACAGAGGCATTGATATAAAACATCTGCTGTCTTAAGTACTAGAGGGTGTTAAAAATATGTAGGGACATCTCCAATGCATTAGCACTCCCACATCATTAATTAAGAGTAAAAATCAGCTTGAAGGGATTAAATTGTGTGTGGCTGACAAGGGACAAAAGCTTTATCCCTTTAAAACAAGATTAATTTGCTGCTTAAGAAGGATAAACAAAAGCATTTGAAGTCTCTATGCTTTAGACTAAGCAGAAGAGATTTCTTGTTTGGTTACAATAGTTAGTGATGTTCTATTAGAGAAAAATCACCTTTTTCTCTTTTCATAATGCTTAATGAAAGGAGATCCTCTCATAGTCTGAATTTTGACAATGTGGTCTGAATATCACCTAGAGATGACAAAAAATGGGTTCCTGTTTCTGTATAGTCAAGAACTCCATTTAATCCCTTTGGAATTTCTTTCCATTAAAGTTTTCTCAGTCAAACATTTTTTGCTGGCTGTTTCACTGACAGGCTCAAACTTTCCTAGGAATGGTTCAAAATACAAGTTAATGCATGACAAAACATTGAAGTCTTCAGAAGAAGACAGTGGTAAACCCACAACTTTGGACATCTTTCCCAGTGTCTTTCTTGCAAACCAGGATTGTGATTAGATGGATTAGAGAAACGTGGCATCTCAATTCTTCTGCTTTGCATTTAACTTGCCTTGTTACTGCTAATGCACGTGGAGAAATGTGGGAGGCTTTGACAAGTTTATTACCCACGATGAAATGCAATTTGTTTATTCTCCAACGCAAAATTATAGCATAACACGTGTTCATCTTGAAGGCACCAGATTCTCAGAGAGCAAATATTTCACTTTTTGCTTGAAAATTTTGCTGTAATTATGCCTGATATTAAACCTCATTGTAGCAAAAGTTCAAATCACTCAGACCCAAATTCAGCTGAGGCACCCACCTATATTCCAAACATTTAATACCAGGCACATGCACCAGAACTTTGCTGAACAGCAAATGACTAAAGTCAAGTTACATTTCAAGGGTGAATGTAAGTGCTTTGCTGAACTGAAACATAAATACATCAAAGAAACAGCAGGGGTTGATTACTGAAGTGATATTTGTGAAATGAGGGGATGGGATTTTACAGTTCCCAAGCTGCAAACTCTACATCTGCTAAATTTTAAATGATCATTCAACAAAAGCTGTAAAGGCAAAATTAACTTCACACAACTTGCCAATGAGTGCTTTTTAAAGTTTTCTTGTGCAGAAGTAAATGCATATTCAAGTTCTCCACCCCTCGGGTCTCAGGTCTTTGATAAGTTCAGTGTATTGGGAATGGATATTGAGTCTTCCACAGGTAATTCAATTGCTTGAATTTAATTCAGGAAAACCAAGAGATATTCGCTGTTTGACTGCCCTGCCTGCTCAGAAGCCTGCACAACATGCAATTTAACTCTCCTAGCATGCTGCCTACACTACAGAAACTACCTGTCTCATAAATAGGTATGATTCGTGCTGATAAAAATTGAAACAGTAATTAATATTGATACGGTAATTAATATTTGGGAATAATAAAATAGTTAAAAGTTGTAATGCCAAAGAAGAGAGGGAGAGGAGGGTCTCCACCCCCCTCACACCCCTTCCCAGCAGATGTTCTCAAGGACCACAGGAAAGAAGCTGAAGATGTTGGAATTTATAAAGTTAGAAGATTTTTAAGAAATAGTTAAAAGAAGTATGTAAGTTTCAGACTGAAGTTTTGTTAGCATGGCAGAAAAGTTTCTCATGCAAGCAGAAAAGTTTTTCAAGCAGTAGATGTGACAAATAACAATAAGCTTCTGTAGAATTAGCTTTAAGATAGTAATAAAGTTATTTAATGTATATCTTTAGAAGTTAGCATGAATAGAACTTTGTTCTTTGTCTCTTATGAATGAGTTTTTGTTTTAACTATTATTGTGTGTGTTTTGTGAGATTAGATAGAATGTTTGTTAATACGTGTTTTCTGTGTCTGATCAGTTGAATTCTAGTCTGAAATGATTTTATGTATTTCTGTACCAGCGCTGCTGGAAGAGACATTTTTAGCGTAGATCAGTGAGCTGTCATGTCTCCATTTTGTATTTTGAGACTGATGTGCTAGAAATAAAAGCAAAAATCTCTTCACTAATCTAGTTACAATGTTATCCATATTTAAATATTTTGCTGCAGCTTAGTAAGTTCTTTTTTTAAGACATAAGTTCTTAACACAATTACACTTATACCTGTCCCGTCCCCCGCATACGATACAGTTGCTAAAAATGAGCAAAAACCTGGTCGGGTCCCAGAAAACGCTAATAAATGCTAATAAAGGATTTATTGCCTTGCTGTGCAGATGCAGTGATACCTTAGTCTGGGCTTACACTGTACTGGCTTGGTGCACATGTGGAACCCAAAGGTGAGTGAAAGGACACAGAGGAAGACTACGGACTCTTCATCCCAAACGAGCCCCAAAGACCGGTGCGACCCCCAGAGCGAGTGGTGGTAAAGGTGGTGATGAGGCGCAGACAGAGACGTGACGAACCGAAAGGGGAGGAGATGGCATTGGCACATGGCATAGAAGGAAGAACCTTCCCTTGGCAAGCTGGGACGTGGTGTGGCGCGGGTCCATGAGCCCTGCACCCCGCCGTTATCATTTGCTTATGCGCTGTTATTGGAAACAAATTATCCCTTATTTTAATCAAATAATATTGTATCCAATTTTATCGGTTTTTATAGTTTTTTTATTTTGACTGTTCAATTAAAATTGCTACTACCTTTAATATTGTTTGGGGTTTTTTTAATGATGGGATAATTAGGCAAACATAACACCTGTTATCTGATGCTTACAGTGGCTAGATGGGCATTGATATAAAGCCCAAGGCATCACATACAGACACAGTGCTTTCTGAAAAACAGCTTTTAAATGTCCAGGCAATGCCCATATCACTAACTAAATAGCTATATTACTCTCTAAATACCTACATTACTGCTTGCTACCACACTCCTCTACATATGTGACCTCCAAACTTTCTTGATCATACAAGAAAGAGTAAGCAAGAAATTTTTGAACACACCCCCCCAGTAGATGTATATTTATTTACAGGTTGTACACAAAAGCCACTGTACTAACATATTATATACACAATAAAACATACACAAAAGTTGAAACCAGAATAAATTAAGATGAAATCAACAATATTGTAATTAATTTGTATTAAATTTTATATAAACTTTTTTCCTTTTACTAATTGTACTATTATTACTACTATTTTAAGTGAGAACAATTGTGTGATTGAATACGCTTCATTAGTCTTGGTTCAGTATTTTGAGATTCAAAGGTCTAAGTTCAGTTTATTTCAACACTGTTTTAATGGCTGTCATAGCTTAAAGTTTGATGACAAGTTCAAATGGAAGAATTGCATCATTGGCTGGGCTTAATAAATCACGATTCCATCCACCAGTTATACAATGATTTCTGTTTAAATTTGTATAGTTTCTTTTTACCTTCCCTGATGTCACTTTACTGTTCTTGCAAACTGACTGGAAGGTCTTGCATTTTTGAATTTTTAAAATCACATTAAAAATTTTTGAAAGAGACTGCACCGAGCCTTGTCCAGCAGAGATTTTAAGCTTTCCAAGGCCTGTGCCTCTGCAGGGAAACTTCCCTGTTTCATCGTTCACTGCAAAGAACATCATCCCTGTGCCTGGTGGGAATTCCCCTCGCTGCCAACCGGGGGAGCTGCCGCTCCGGCTGCTGCAGCAAAGCTCCGAGAGGAGCCCGGCACCATTTGCTCTGCAGGCTGGAACTACATCCCTGCACCTCATTATTTTCTCCCAATACACGCAGTTCCCTCGGAAACCCTTCGCACCCCGAATGCCCCAGCCCCATAACCCGCCCGAGGTGATCTGATGGACTCGGCTTCATCAGCAGCTTTACAGCTGACCTGGGTAAAATCACCTGAATCCATCAGGTGACTCTGAACTTCGAACGTGCTCTTTCTAATCCCTGTCATACATAATGAAACTGAAATATAAAGCTCAGGCGGCCTTGATTTGGGTAAGCACTACCTAGCAACAACCAAAACATCAGTGTGTTATCAATGCAATTGTCATACTGAGTCCAAAACACAGCACTGTGCCAGCTGCTGAGAGGAAAATGAACTCTCGTCCAGCAGAAACCAAGACAATGACATAATATTTTGTACTTTGCACCAAGCTGAAGCTTTGGTACGCAAATTAATTTCTGGGGGGTGCCTCTAGGAGAGAGTCACTTTCTCTGGAAACATTACAGGAGCAGCAGCCCATACCAAAAGCATCTGTTTAAATTTGCCCTGCTAAGCCAATTAAAGGCGATCCGGGCAGTTTTAAGGACTGTGTTGCGTGTAAACCCGTTTTGCAGAGTTCGCAGCGCAGACAGCGCGGTTTGATTGTTGGGTGCCAATGCCGTGCGCTTCAGCAGGACCGGGCGCTGCGGCCTCTGCGCCGCGCCAGGCCCTGCTCACACCGATCGAGGGCTGGGCTGGCAGCGCTAAAAAGTTAACTCATAAAAGGGAGTTCGGTTAAAAAAAATATATATATATATAAGAATAACAATAATAATAATAAATTTTAAAACCCGCACCTTTCAGCTCAGAGAGCCCGCTCCGTCAGCCCGGTGCCCCCGGGCGCTGGGAGCGCCTCAGCCGCCGCCCCGAGGCCCCGCGCTCGGCCGCTCCCGGCGCTCCGCAGCGGGACACGGCACAGCTCGGCACCGCTGCTTCCCGGGCTCCACCGCCCCATCCCGGCCGCTGGAAACCGGCGGGAGCCCAATTCCGGCCGCCGTGCCTGGCCCAGCATCGGGAGCCCGGCAGCGGCTGCGTTACCGTGGCCGGGACGCTGAGGCCGCGCTGGACGCACCTCGGCCGAGAACGCCTCACACGTGAGGGCTCTCACGGAATTGAGCACACCTGAGGGGAATTAAACTGCCACAAAGTGTCTGCAGCTGTGCCGGGCCTCAGCCGTGCCAGGGCTGCCCCGCGATTGTCTGCCTGCCTGCACAAAAAGCCTCAGCCCTGCCGTGCCTGCCACCTGCAATAAGGATGGCGAGCACGGCTCCGAGCAGCGTGTGCCGTTCGCCGCTGCCGAGGCAGTGTCCTCCTCACCTTTGGAAATAACCCACGGGGGAGTTAATAACGCATAAGTGAGTGCAGGTGCTCGTCTTCAGGCAAAGCAGGGGGCAGCTGCCTCAGCTCAACATGCAAAGGAACTCAGCTCTGTTTGCAAAAATGATTCCTGCCAAGACAGAATGGGCTTGGGTGCATAACCCACAACAGCAACCGAAGGTTTTCCACGTGCCTCATCATGCATCAGCCCATCTTGTGCACAGTGACTTAGGACTTAAACAACCTGCCCCCACACTCCTGGAAAATTATAGAATACAAGAAAATATAAATAAAAAATCTCATTCAGTTTCATTGGTACTCAGTGGGTGTTTCCTCCACTGAATCCAATGCTTTGGCCAATCTAAATCAACTACTGGCACAGTTGGTATGACTTCTAACACTTTGCTCTGGCCAGGTTTGAATTTCTATGGGATCTGAAACTATTTTGGCCATGTTGAATAGTTTTTGAATTTTAAATGAGGTTTCTGGATGTTTTCACAGCAATATATAAATGGTAGCACTACATTTTACAGCGCTAACCTGCTGAAAAATGCCTATGAATGAGCTCCAATTCAGGCCTGTAACCAATCTTGTGAACTGCACACAGAGCATTATGAGTCTAGATAGCAAGTTTTAACCATAAAAACCCCTTTATTCAAGTACCACAGGCAAGGAACCACTAGGGTATTTCTGCTTTGTCCAGCTGCAAAAGGCTCAACATCACCTGGAATTCCCAGTGCATTTTCTAAATCCAAGCCAGCACCAAAGCCTGGTTTTGATTTTGAAATGAGAAATACCCTCATACTCAATGAGCATAGGGAGATTCACACAAGCTCTGGTCTGTACTGGCTATGCTATGGACCAGTCCAGCTGGAAACCAGGCAAAGGGAGTTCCCTGCTATTCCAACTACACCTCCAGCAAGCAGTGGCACATTCAGCACACACTGCTTCCACTGCTGGGCATGGGAGTCCTTTTGCTAGCATGTGACCTTTTGGGGTTTATTGTCTGATTAGGAAACTGGAAACAGCATACCTGCTTGTACTCCTCAAAGGAAGAAAGAAACAGATTGCTAACATGAGAGACATTATAAAGAAAATGCTTATACATGTAGTATTTTTCATTATCAGAAGGATTTTCTTCTCCCAACAATAATAATACCTACCTTGCTGTTTATTCACTACATGGGATACCAGATAAGAACTTTTATGGGATCATTCCTGTACCTGCTTTTAATTATTAAGAAGTTTCCTTTTACTCTTATAGCACATTACTCACTGGTAGATGACTTGGCAATTCAGCCTTGTAATATTACCATTAAATTCAGCAGACTTCCTACACTCTGATTCATTCTGTATCTTGCTCATTTCTGCAATGCTGAGTGGATCAAGCAGTATTTTCAAGCCTGTCAGCTGCCAGGTTCTCAGTGCCCAAGATGAGCAGTTTCTGAAACAAACACAGTAATAGCACACTCGTATTCTGCCCCAATTTTACCAAGTGTTTTTTCAGACTCAACTTGCCTCACCTGGCAAGAGCACAAGCACTGCTGTCCTGGTGAAAGGAGGGTCACTTATTACCATGTAATGGCTTGGGAGGGACCTTGCAGATCATGCAGTTCCAACCCTCTGTCATGGGCAGGGACACCTTCCACTAGATCAGATTGCTCAGAGCCCTGTCTAACCTGGCCTTGAACGCTTCCAGGGATGGGGCATCCACAGCTTTTTTGAGCAACCTGTTCCAGTGCCTCACAACCCTCACTGTCAAGAATTTCTTCTCATTATCTAATCTACTCTCAGTTTAAAGTCACTGTGATGCATTTCTCAAAGACATCTCCTCCTTTAGGAGTTTTGAAAAAGCAGAAATTCCCAGTTGTTTCAAACCGCCATTAAACAGAATAGTTTGTTTATTTGATATGTTAAAAAAAATTAGGCATCATTCCTGGTAAGAACTCTCACTGCAAGAAATGTAAATATTCAGATAATTTCTGAATTTAATGCTGCAACACCAAAGCAGCCACATGGACACACTGTTTCTTTCACTGAAAAGAAAGGCCATTTGTGCATTTCAAACAATGGAAAAGCTCTGTCAATGAAATGTGCCTTTGGAAGAAACGCTACCCAGGCCACCAGGAGTTAACCCCCTCTTCTGAGTGCAATTCCCTTTCTAAAGCACACTTGTTTTGGGGTTTGTTGTTTTTTTATTTCAGCCATCTACTCGAAAATGAAACAAATGTACCATTAATGCCCTAGGAAGTTAATATGTATAACAAAGATTGCATTTCAGTTGTCTTACACACAGCCATTCAGAAAGGGCAGTAGAATTTAGTATAAAAAGTATCACATCATTAAGTACAGCAAGATATAACTAGATCATTACAAATAGAAACAGCAACATTTTTTACATAAACCCCAGACATGTGGAGAACAGTTCCAGGAAGTGAGCCACTAAGTTCATGATTCACTGGTAGTAGTCAGCATGGGTTCAGCAAGGGGAAGTCAGACTGGAGCAACTCTGCAGAGAAATGACTGCCAGGAGCTGAAGGGAGAGCAGCACTGCCTGCCCAGACCTCTGACACTCTCCCAGAAGATCCTGGGTAATCATGATGGGCAGAGCATGCCCTGAGCAAGGCTGCAGGTGACACAAACTGGGAGTGCCTGATACACCTGCAGCTCCTGCTGCCGTCCATAGGCACTCTGCAGGCTGGAGAAAGGGGCTGTGGAGGAAGAGTCCTGCACACTGACACATCCTGGAGCCATCCAGCTGGAAAAGCCCCTTTGCAGAGAAGGCCCTGGGCTCCTGCAGTGGGACAGGACCAGGCTGATGGCATGGGCTGCACCAGCAGGGTGACAGAGCTGATCCTTCCCTTTCCTCACACAGGAGCAGTGCCCAGTGTGAGACACAGACAGGGATTCAGGGACTGCAGCACCTCTCCTAGAAGGAAAGGATGAGGCAGCAGGGATTGTTTAGCCAGAAAAAAGCTCAGGGAGACTCTTATCAACACATCCCATCATGTGAAGTGGGGGTGCAAAGATGGAGCCAGGCTCTCATCAGGGATGCCCAGTGACAGGACAAGAGGGAGTGGCACACACTGGAACACGTGAGAACATCTGAGCACAAGAACATCCAGCTGCTGTGAGGCTGGCTGAGAACTGCAGAGCTGGCCAGCGAGACTCCGTGTCCTTCCTTGGAGACCCAAAGCCATCTGGGCACCGTTCTGCCCAGCAAGGCCTAGGTGGGATGGCTGGAGCAGGGAGCATGGACTTGCAGAGGTCCCTCCCAACCTCAATCAGCCTCTGATTCTGTGAATAAAAAAAAAAAAAAAAAAAAAAAAAAAGGAAGTTTTGAGAAAATGGCAAAGTTTATTTTTTTTTTAAAGAAAAAGGTTATTAATTGCATAGAAATATTACTTCAGTCATCTCAAAATGTTACTCAGCATTCATTCACACTTGGAAAGTCCCAGTAATATGAGAAGAAGCAAAACAGACTAACAGTTGCTTACAGTGCATGTATTTACATTCAACTGGAGTTAATTTGCACAATAATATTTTAAAATAACTCAAACACACTTATCTAAACAAAGTCTGATTCAATGTATATTTTAAGCATATATAAAATACAAATAAAGTCTTCAAAACTTAAATTCTTTGGATAAAACCAATTTTCAATTATTTAAAGTTAAGTTAGCTCTAAAGTAGTAAGAAATGTAAACATCAGATACTGTGATAAAAATATTAAGAAATAACAGCTTTATCATAAAGTACTTGGATGGCATATGCTGGCATATGCTATCAGCTTAATTTTGCTGATATGCAGATGCTAAAAAATAGTTGTAATTTCAACTCAGTCGTAATTTCTGTCAGGAATTTGACAGAATTTTAAGTTATAACAATTTTTTTAAACATTCTTTTTTACCTTTATTTACACTACTTTTTGGCATTTTTTTTCTTTATCTTAAGTGAACTTGAACTTCTATATATGTATTGAATAATTTGTGGTTTTAACTTACCCAGTTCAAACTGGAGTCCATGATGGTGGACAAAAATCAAAAGGTCAGGTAAGGCTCCTCCAACTGGGAAAAGCCAAGGACTTTGAAAAGTAAGAGTGTAAAGTACCTGAGCACAATCCAACAGCTGGCTCCTGCAAAGTAATTCTGTTACCATATATACAATCAGTACCAATGAGAAAAGCTCCATGAGAATTAATCCACAGAGGAGACCTGGTGTGGCTCATTCACACCCAGCTATCAGAGCTTTGTCTCTGCTGCACCAACCTGTTACTTTATTTCATATGACATGAAATCTTGGAGAACAACTTCTTCTGACAAACAGAAGCTGAGAAGTTTTACATGCCCTACACCTCAGTCTGCTTTCCACTTGTCAATGTGAGCATCCCCCCACACCAAGACAACAGTCCTGAATCCCCCCATGAGTTTTGGTGACACCTTACACTGAAATGTTTGGGAAAAAACCTGCTTTTTCCTTGTGTGAAGAAAGATAAAACACAACCTTTTACCACTCATCAGGTTCACCTCTCAGTCGTATTCCAAAATGCCAATCTGCCCAACTACTGACAAATCCACAGGCACACTTGAAAAAGATTATCAGATTGTGGTATTTTATTACAGAAAACAAATCCAATTTAGAGACAATTAAATTTAACCTTTGAGGAGTGGAAAATATTGAAATATTTTGAAGTGGCATTTACTTTTAAAACATCTGTAAGAGTTTTAATAAATTTACTGCCGAAAAAGGCTCACAGGCTCTGTTATGATTAAGGGGCTTATTTTATGAGTATTACTTTCAGGTTGTTAAGGCACAACTGGCATTTGCTTTAAGACAAAACTTGACACAGGCACTATTACCTCAGAGCCAGAAACAAGTGAAAGTGGAAGGCACAGAACTTTAAAAAATACCACTAACCAAACCAATTTTAAAGGCTTAAAACAATTTTTAGGTAGTTTGTCTTGAAATACTAACACACTGCAGTCCATTTCTCAGAGCAGGCATGAAGCTGAATAATTATGGGCAACACTAATTGACAGCAAGATACACTTCTACATTAGAGGGACACAGAGAAAAACTGTTAATTGCTGTTTCACTGGCAATAATGGTTATTTTCAGTTTACTCTTTTAACTAGAGGCTTTGTGTTTTGGGGCTTGTTTGTGTGGGTTTTTTGGGGGAGATTGCTTTGTTTTTTTTTTTTAAGATAAGGGAAATTCAATGCAGTAGATTATACTATTTCAGAGGTTTGATTAAAGCAAACAACCAAGTTCAAATATTCACATCAGCATAGAAACCTCATCTTCCAATGCAATTTATGGTAAGAAGCCAAGGGCCATAAGCACAAGGATTGACAATCTACCTGTTTTCTATGCCAAGTGTTGCAGAGATCCAACACAGCATAACCACACAGAATATGCAGGATAATGCCCAAGTAGCCCAGATCCATAAGGCAGAACTACGAGTGATCCTAGAGGTAAAACAACTTTCCAAATGGCCCCAAGAGATGCACCATAGTCCCAAAACATATCAAATTGAGCCTCTATCCAAAGTGGTGAGAATGGTAGCCAGCAACTCCAGTAAACCAGCAAGATTCAGCTTCTCTGCTTCCCTTCCCAATTTCTTACTAAAAGAAAAGGTAGTCCTAAAAGCATGCATGTGTTCAACCACTGTTTGGCAAAGGCTATGCTTAAACTCATTTCAGGTTTCAGTTTGTTCACTCTAGTACCATCTTTTGACTAGAACTTGAAAAGTGCAAAAATATTATAATTATATCTTCTTAAAAAAAATAATTCATTTCATTGGCGCAACAATCCCAATTCCTCAGGAGTTAAATCCACTGCCAGCAATGGATAGAAAAGGAGGCACCAGCATAAAAGAATCAAAGTGCATTTCCAGCATGCCAATGCTGCACGAATTGGCAAGCCAGAACCTTTTTGTCACCACTGGAACAGATGATGCTGAATTCATTCCATGCAAAGTCCGTGCTGTACATTAGCACACAAAGTCTGTCACCAGCTCCTGGGGATACTGCAACGAGTCGTCGAAGCGGAAGCGTTTGGAGAGCGTGCTGCTGTCCTCTGGGATGTTCTCCTTGTCCTCCTTGTCACTGCAGCTGCACTTTACACTCCACTCTTCTGAGCACTTGGCTGTGTGTCCTGGCAGCTGAGAGGAGCAGCAGATCTCTTCAGGGCTGCACAGGAGTGGGAGCTCCCCTTGCTGCAACCACGAGTGGGACAGACAGTCTGCTGCAGTGGGCCTGTCCCTTCACAGGGAGAAAGGGAAAGGTGCTTGAGTTAATTCCACTAATACTAAAAAACCAAAATAGCTCTGATGCTAAAAATCCTGAGCAAAATTGACACTGAAGAGTCAATATTGGTGTTTTCACCCCTACCTCAGCTGCTACAAAACACAGTTAAGTATTGGCTACATGCATCTAAATTTAGTTGACAGTTTACCCTAAAGCTGGTAAGCTTTCATCAGAACAAGGAACATGGTCTCTGGGAATGTTTTCAACATGGTGCCTGGGAATGCTTTCAACATGGTCCACATAAATGGGCACTTGCTTTTACTTTTAAAGCAATATGTCTTATACAGACCATCAACAGTGAGGCTCATGATTATTCAGTCATTATGCTTTCAAGGATAGCCAAGTTAACAGGATGTCACAAACTCTGACATTTTCTAGTTTTACTCTTGCAATTCATCTGGCATAAACTCTTTCAAAATACAGATCCTACCAAACAAACCAGACTTAGCAAATTGCTCCTGTGGATAACGTAGTACAGTGCTACTCTAAGTTTTAATTGTGTTCTGCATTGTTAACTTCCACAGAACTTGCCAGAAAACTGGCTCCAGGACAGCAAAGCCACTACTTCCCCCTCACTCCACCAGAACACAGGAATATTTTTCAGTCAGAAAAGTGTAACTTAACAGAGTTGACTCTCTAAGAATTTTAAGAGACTTTTCCTCTTAAAATTCAAGGAGGTAGTGCCATCAAGAGTTGGAATGGGAATAATAAAAAGGCAGTTTATTAAGTATATAATGCACACTCTTGAGATGCTCAGGAGAAAACGAGAATTAATTGTGACAGAATGTCAAATATCCCACAGGTCCACACTAAGAGTTATCAAAGCAGGTTCTTCCTCACTGATTACTTTTTTCTAGGTGCTCCACAAACATGAGAGACAAGATTCCCTCATGATACTGGGGTTTTGTGAATCCTTTCAGATCCTGACAAACCATGTACGTGAGATGTTAAGACAGGAAGGACTCTTGTAACTTTATATGGAGTCCTCATTGCCTCAGAGCAGGCACTTCCCAGGAATCACCTCCCATCCTCTCCTCCTGCCCAAGAGCCTCTCCCAGGCAGGCAGGCAGGCTCACTCCTCCTGCTGGAGGCTTTCTGGAGATGCCAAGGGTTACTGCCTCACCACAGGTGACCATATCTAGCACTGCAATCAACAATACCTGACCAGCTCACTCTCAAAGTTCAGCTTCTTTGCAAGGTCTTGAGTGAAGTCTGAACTCCCCAAGAATGCAGAGTAAGGGGTGTGTCTTACAAACAAACAAACAAGTTTCTGTCTTGGATTGAGATCATTTTTAGAACACTGAACAAGGCAGGACACTGCCAAGTATAAAAATACAGTAAGAGAGGTATTTAAATAAAAAGATAAAGGTATTTAAATAAAAAGAGTCAGGAAACAAGAAAGCATTGCAATGAGGCTGCACTGTCTTTCCAAACTACATTAATTATAGAAAATAATGTGATCTTTCTAGAGCATACTTTAATAAAATCTGATAATCTGTTATCTGAATGAAAATATAAAGAAACTCAAAAAAAACCTCAAAGAACAAGCCTCCCTAATAATAACATTATCTGTAAAAATAATAAAAATAATATCTGACAATTTTAGCTGGACATTGAATCCGAAATTCTTCTCACACATTATGGAAAAGCATAAACTTGCACTTTAAAACAGCCAGTCAAAAATACCAATGCATTGTGAAATGTCCAACTGATCTTGTCAGTGACATTAAGCACATAAATTAACATTCACTTTTTCTAGGTGCTCCACAAATTTAGGATTCTTGCCTGGAGAAGTTTGCTACTTACTCTGGATTTTTTATGAGAAGTTTTTGAATGAAGTCTTTTGCAGGCTGTGAAACTGATGAGAATGTTTCTTCTGAATAATCTACGTTAACTTGAGATATATTTAGGTAAGTTTCTTGAACATCAGCACCCACAAATGGAGATTCTTGTGTCAGCAGCATGTAGGAGATGACACCAATGTTCCTGAGGTAAGAACACAATGTATAAAGCTACTAGAGAACAAAATGTGTAAAGCTACTGGAGAATCTGAACAATACACCCTGCATGTTTACTGTGCTGCAGATCAAGCTTCCTGGCATATCCCAAATTTCCTTGTGTGCACATACACACACAAGGAAAGACAGGTGTATATATCTCAACGAAGGGATTTTTGAAAACTCTTTAATTTCAATAGATCCTTTTCTTCCTGCTGAGATTGTTAGGAAAAGGAAATACCACTTTTACACAGCCCACTCTTGGGACATGTGGCAATTCTGGATGATAGAGCTGCAAAAAAAGACAAGACTTTCTAATCTGCATGCAAACAAAACCCATCTTTCACTGCAATTCTGGATAACAGAGCAAAGACTCATTCAACCTCTCTGTACATTTGACATCTGAGTTGTGTTACAATCTCTTCTAGCTGAAATGTTTCTCCCAAGAACATCAACCTGAGTACCACAGATCATGCCAGCTATGATAAATTTTAAGGTGGTTTCTTGATGCATAATAAAAACATTTTTGTGATCTGACAGATCAGAATTAAAATGCCACAAGAAGTTGTGGGTCAGTTCAAAGTATTTGTCATTTTTTATGATTCACTCTGCAGATATTTCCCTAAAAATAAGTAGTAGGAAGTTTACATCCTTCTTACACTTTGTATAAAAAATTATTTAATAACCTAAAAGTGGGGAGGGAAGTGTCCTAGAGTAGCTAATACCTGAAGCATGTCACCCAGGAGTAAGTAATACCTAAAGTATGTTATCCAGCCACTGTTGTTATTCCCTCAGAACAAACACCTCTCCTCCACAGGCTCAGGAGCCACCTGCATTTCCCACTAAGTGTGCAACAGATCCATAAACTCCTGTAAGTCCTGAGGGCTTCATCCCTCTCATCCCTTCCCTCACTCTTTCAGCCAGCCCACCAACAGAAGGGGATTCCTGGAAGCCAGATGAAACTGCATCAGGCCCTTAGATTGTTAAGGGATTCCACCAAACCTCAGTAAAATGAAGATCACACCTACCACATGTCTGTAGCTGTGGTAATAGGATCATAGTTCAAGATTTCGGGAGCTAAAGAGATGGGGAAAAAAAAATGCTTTAATAAATATCTTCTTTAAATGGCCTTGAATCATACACTACATTTCTGGCATTCTTTGCCAGCCATTATTATGAGACTCAACATGTAGTTTCAATAATTAGATTTATTATTTCCAAGCCACAAGGTGGCAAAAAAGTTATTTCCATTTGCCTAGACATGGATGTTTACTTGGTTGACACCGAAGTGGCACTACATGGCCTCAAGTTTTCCAAGTTTCAAGATGTGTTCTAATCAGATGCATGCACACACATTTTTCTCTTAAGAGGTTTTGAATTATACAGCTTTTTTAATGGGAGTGTATAGAGTCTTCAGCATGTTAAAGCTGCACCACAATGACCAAGCCAATTTTAGGATCAGTGGCTGTTAGCATAGGCTAGGTAGCAAGTTATTCACTGCAGAATGAAGTGCTCTTAACACTGAGTGTTGGCAGCCATGAAGGAAACTTGTCCCTCAGAGAGGGCCAAGTGTTAACAGCAATCTTTCCCTTTCCAACAAATATTTTAATCTCATTAAGTCATCATATTGGATAACATTAAAGATGTTCCATTAATTCAAAGAACATTTCTTTGTGCATGCTAATGTCGTATTTCAATTCTAATTAGAACAATTTAACAAATACTAAATTATAAAATTGAGAGCTGCACTTATTGATATAATTCAGGATTTTTTGGTGCAAATATTTGTTGACTACTCTTTAAAAAGAGCAGCTCAAACATGTTGCCTTGCCCTGTGATGCTCTTTATCAGCCTGTAAGCTGCTCAGTGTGCTCCATGAAGTGTTCCTGTTCTCTGGAAAGCCCACATGAGAGGCTGTGAGCAGCCCTTCCATACCGAGGTACTCCGTGGTTCCCATGATCTGCCGCAGTTCATTGCAATTCTCCAGCCTCCTGGACATCCCAAAATCCACAATTTTTACATCACCAAGAGGATTGATGCTGCTCAGCAAAATATTTTGAGGCTAGAACAGAAAACATTACATTCCTAATTAATAAAATACAATCTGAAAAAAAAGCCCAATGTACTAAATGACACTTCTAGTATGAAATACTTATTGCTAAACACTATTTAAAAATATTTAATCTCATAATAGCATTTAATCTTCTTCTCCTCATCTTTTAAATGTATTTAACAAATTACTTTGATGAACAGAATAAAGTGAAGATAAAGTGCTAAAGCAAAGCCTGCTGCAGCCTCACCTTTAAATCAAGATGAACAATATTGTTTTCATGCAAGCAGCAAAGTCCTTCAAGTATTTGCCTTATAAGCCTTACAATGTCCCTTTCACCAATTCTGTCATCCAGATCTGGGACACACAAGTCAAATATTTCTCCTCCAGCAGCACTGAAACACATTGAAGAACATCTATGTATTAAGTTTAAATTTTGAAACTTCAGCAAGGAAAAATGTTTTTAATAGCACATATTTATCTAACATATATCTGTAATATCAGAGAGGCTGGGAATATTTTTCTTTTTACACATTTACACTGAAACACTTAATATAAACACTTAGAAAAGGGGAAAAAAAAGTGATGATGCTTTTTCTTTCCTTATAGCCTGAGACAGCAAAGAGCACTTTGACTGGTAACCTCAGAATGCTCTGATCCCCTCAAGCAAGTGGGAAGATGCCTTCCAGAAGCTGAGTTCTATCATAGTCCCTAATCAAAGAAGCCTTTCTTTTCAAGTCAAATCTAAAATGTCTTCCATGAGACCAGTTCATAAATAATTCAGAGCAGTGTAAAGCAGCATGGAAATATCTGTGCTGCTGTGGTTTGTGAGTTATTCCTCCACTTGGCTGCAGTGTCAGCTGCCTCCTTCCAGGCTGGGTTTGAGATCATTACTCAGCCTGCTCTGAGTGCCTCGAGTCTCTCTCAAGGATGAAGGGCTTCCTCAAAACTCCAGATCACCGAGCTGAAACTTCACTGCTGAGTTTACCAAACTCTCTAAAATGAGAGTCTAGTAAAGAGATACTGGACAAAATGAATGAACACAGGCACAAACTGTTAGGGTTATGGGAGGTGCCAGAAATGCCTCCCCCCAGGTGACCTTAAGGCAACATGGACATGAGGGGAAGGGCAGAGGATGCCATGGATTTCAGCTCTCACAGGGTTTTCAGCACTGGCTCCCACAGTATTGCTGTACTCAAGTTATATTATGGTCTGCATGGGTGGGCACCCACATGGGTAAAGAGCTGAAAGCTCTGCAGGAAAGGATTTGCAAAAAAAAAAGCCTTAGAATAAATTATATGTTAGGGGTCATCTAGTTCCAGGGGGAAAAAAAGCTTTTACAGATAGAATCTAGCAAAATTCCTTCAAATTTTCCAAAGAATATATCATGGTGTACAGAGACCACCATCAACAGCACTTCAAATACTTTGTACAAGAAACTTAAAGCTAAGAAAGAACTAATTTCACAGGCTGTATTTTTGTTTCCTACATTCCCCACAAAAATTTACACATACAACAAATATAATAGATAATGCAAATTCAATTCCGAAATTAAACTTGCTTTCAGAGCTAATAAGAAGCTTTGGGAACATCTGTAAAAAATATGGGAATTTTTTAGGAAGCTGTTCCAAAAGTCAATTTTAAAACAACAAAACCACTAAATTTAGGAGCTCAAAACAAACAAAGTAAGTCCCAGTCACCAAAAAAATGTCAAGTGCTAACTGCAAGTTCACAGGCATGGATGTGCTCAGCCTCTTTGAAATCTGTGTACATGGAATCAGTGACTTTTTTCTTGTTATTTAAATTGCATCAAGGCACTCAGGACCTTCTACAGTATTCCAAGAACATTATTTCCAGTCAGCCTGCCTGAAACATCATTAAAGGAAACAATATAAAGTATATTACAATGAAAGATTAGCATCATGTATATAGGGTACTGTTGCAATTCTTCTGGGCATTCAGGCAACTCATACAAAAAATTATTATATTGAAAGATGCTTTCCTGCAAACATGGGACATGTGATGAGAGCACACTTACTATTCCAACACTAGGATGATTTCATTTGCTGTTTCATAGACTTCATGCAGGTTAACTATGCGAGGATTGGACTTCATTAGTTCAAGGACAGCAATTTCATGCACAATCTCTGCTTTGCAGTCTTGACCCCTTCTCCTTTTCTTCAAAAATTTAGCTGCATACTCTTGGCCTGTGGATTTAGCTACACATTTTCTCACCACAGCACATCTTCCTCTATGAAACAGAAGGGGAAACATTGAGATGCAGGAAATCAAAAGTGCATAAATTAATATTAGAAATAAGAAGACACAGCAAACAATTGCAAACAAACAAAAAATGTATTGGGAAATGCCATGCTTGGCCTGCTCTTACACTGTTTCCTGAACATTGACTTGCAGGCACTGTAGAAGGACACTAAGCTAGATGAGGCTCTGGTGAGACCCAGGAAAATTCCCTTTATACAGCCTAGCTAAACATTAAATCAGAGTATCAGGTTACAGGGACATTCTCATGGTCAGGTCACAGAATAATTTGGTTGGAAAGGACTTCTGGAGGTCCCTAAAAACCTCCAAACCTCCTGCTTAAAGCAAGGCTGACCAGACTGCCCAGAGCTCTGTTCAGGTTGCAAGATATTAAAAAACCCTCAACCTCATTAAAACACCTACAGGACAATAACAAACAAAGCAATCCCCTATGAAATGCAGAGAATGAACAGGAAAAATAAAGTACATTTAAATGCATGGGTGGGGCAGGAGGTTTTCAGTGGGAAAAAAATTTAATCATAAAGAGAATTTCCTTCCACAAACCATGCAGTACTGCTACAAAAATCCCAGGTATCTGCAAAATGCTTCAAAACATCTTAATAGAAAAGCACCCATCATTTAGCATTCTCTTCCTCAATTACAGTTAGACCAAGTGTGTTGCTTTATTTCCTAGCCAACTGTTTAGGTATGGAAACAAAAACGTATTTTGGCAAAAAAATGTTTTCAGAAGAAAACCACATACTGTAGTTAAAACCCCAAGCTGATCTTTGAAAAAGTTAGGAGGAAAAAATGGCAGTTTTTAAAGCCAAGTTATAAATTCCTGAAAAAAAAAAAATAATTTATAGCTACTAATATTTCTGGCACTCCCAGAAATGCCTGGTTGCATACAAGCAAAGTATTTTCAAACTGTGAAGAGAAACCTTATATACAAAAAAATCTATTTATTTAAAGAAACCTTATTTACAAAAAAACAACTTGAAGGGCTGCAATAAACTGTAAGTAAAGTTCTAAAAACAGTATCAAGCTTTGTACAAAGTGCACAGCCTACATTTATCTCTTCAAAATGAGCCTGTCCACCTGTGTTTTTTGTTACCACAGCATACTAAGGACAAACATAATGAAACAGCTCAGAATGAGCCATCTGAGCTCTGTTCTTTAAACTAAATTGTCTTCTTTAGTAGAAAATACCACATTGCCTTACAGGCTTTGCCTTTTTTCTGGTGCAAAAATCCCAGCGCTTAAAAGGAACATTTCTTTAAAAAAAGTACTTAAAAAAAATCTAGACTTCAGTATTTAATCAAAACAGGGATGAGCATCTCATGCAAAAAAAAATCAATTTTCATTTGCAAATAACTGCACAAATGTGCCTAAATTATTAAATATTTAAAGATTACTTTGAATCATACTGCTGTAACTTAAAAATAAATTCAACATAACAGGCCTTCTGTCATCATTTATTTGAACATTAATTAGTTGTAGATTTTCTCTACCCTTTTTTAAAAGCACTAGACTTTAAAGGTGGAAGTTATTTAGGCTGATACAGGCACACTCTTCACCTTAACAACTATTTTTAAGCCTGAAACAGCCACGTTCTTTCCCAGCTGTTAACCCAGCTCATTATTGCAGAGCATTTGAAGTTACTGAGCTCAATTTCATAACATACACAAGTTGGAAGCACTCCCCCCTCCAGCTCACATTCTCTTTTTAGCATCACATCAGCCCTGCCAGCCACCAAAGCGTCTCTAAACTTAACAAAGGGGAACCAGTTCAGTTTCATGAGAACAGCACGATCTTCCCCAGCAGTTTTGGCAAATCTTCCTTCTGGTTCCTGTGGGTTCAACAACTCTGAAGGGTCAGTGATACCTCCAGATTTGAGATGTACGAATTTCCACTTGTTTATTAGCAGAGTGCCAATTAAGGCAAAAATTAAGGCAAAAAAAATAAGACCAAGAAGTCTTTTCGAGCTGTGGAAATTGCTCCAGGAACACGAAAACATCAGCTCGGAAGCGCTGCACTGACGCAAGCGCAGCAGTTCCCACTCCTTGCCTGGGTAACCATCCCCCTCACAGCCCAGCTCTGCAAGAAAAACTCATCTCAGGATGTTTTCCTATCTCAGCTCAGAAACCACAGAAATTTAACTACTTCAAAAGAAGCCAGGCCACGCACACACCAGGGACAGAACTACTTAACCCACTAAACAGAACCTAACCTGCCAGCTTCGTGAGTCAGTGCCTTAAATACCAAAGGACCCAACAGATAAGGGTGTGGGAGGAAGAAATGGGGCTTGGGAAGCTTAAGCAGAGAACAAGAGAACTATTTACCACATAATCTCAACAGGAAAAAGAAAACTGCAAGTGAAAATTAAAGCATATTAATCATTTAGAGAGGTTACAAAGAAAAGATGGATTTTACATCACTTAAAAAGCATTTATACACTTAAAAACATGAAAAACACACATGTAGTTAGGCCAGGAGAAATCACAAATATGTTTGTAAAACAGAGTCCTGCTTCAGTTTTCTTTGCATTTTGGCATTACTTTGTTATGCCTGGTTTTGCATGCACAGAAAAAATTAAAAACTGTTCTGGAATTCACACAAAATCTACACTTTTGTTTGCTTTAGATATCATCTCACAAGTATGCAGAGTCTGAAAATCCAGTGTTGGAACAATACCTGAGTTTAGAGGGTGCTGCATATAAACTGCTTCTGTAGAGCTTAGAATTCAAAAGCAGGGCTGACAAAAGTTAAGAAAAGAAGAAAGTTATGGGCTGCAATGTGCACTTCTCCAAAAGTGTACCAGATAAAAAGCACATGCTAGAAAAATAGGAAAAAACCCAAGAGAACAATGCAGGCTGAGGAGCTCACACAGCACAGGCAGAAGAGCATCTCTGCTGACAGAGGGAGGTGCAGGTGCAGAGGATCCCAATGGAGCACAGCTGTGAGACTGCCCTGGCACATTTCTGCTCAGGGAGCTTGGAAACGTGATCACAGCACCAGGCTGGCAGGGCTTTACACCCAGTGCACTGAGCATTCTCAAGGTATGACTTAACCCAGGGATTTCAAAACACACACTCACTTGTGTGGCTGAAACAGTGTCACAAACATCGAGGGTTTGGGTGCTTTGTTGCTTTAGTTCCTATTTTACTGCTGCAAACAAGGCTGCAAAACTGCTCTGAACCAGCAGCTTGTCTGAAGCTCAGTCTAACTGCTTGGGGCTGGGAGGGGAGAGAAAAGATCTTGGTTTTCTGGGTTTCACAACACTCACCCAAACACCTGGAACCCAACTCAAAATCCTTTTTCTTACAGTATCACCCTATGTCATCTCTTGTTTAGGCCATGCCCCAGGAATCCATGTGGCAGGGAATGGAAGATAATCCCAAATCTACATATCTGTGAAAGCCAGATCTCTCTGACATGGAATAGGCTGGCAGCTCATGCCTCACTGTCCCTTTTCCTGGTCCCTAGAGAACCCACCGTGATGCAGAGAAGGGGACAGGGAAGGAGGAGGGCATATTTCATTCTCCATCTACTACCTACAGGTTTGCCTCACTGTACAGAGAATTTTCTTGCGGCAGAAATTCCTCTGCTCAAATAAAATAAGGAATAATCTTACCTTCCTAGCTCTTTAGATTCAAGCATATAAAAATTGTAGAAGTTCTCTGTCTTGATTGGTGTGTGCAGAGATGTGGCCAACAAGCCAGAAAGGCTTTTATTCTCCAGCTTTCTCCTCGACATGGTCAGGAGCAGCAGGTCTCTGTCTTACACCAGCCACCTGCTGAAGCAAAACAATTAAGAGTTTTGGAAATTCCATAGCTACAGCACAGGAAAGTATACAAATATTGTCAGTTTAGGGCTATAAAGCTAGAATAGCCACTTTGTTCAGCAGCAGCCTGAAAACAACACATTTAATCACTGTAAAAACAAAACCTGAAAGGAATACTAAGCAAGACATGCTTATTTAATAATGTAAACACTCCAGATAAGTTGGGGTTTTTTTTTTCTCCCTGGAGCATATCCATAAGATACTAGGGATAAGCTTTAGTTCTAATAAAAATGCTAATAGCTACTTAACTATTAATGAGATGTACCCTTTCTTCATCTTTCTGAAACTCTTCTCTGGATTCTGGGGAAGTTCCACATTTCCTTTAAGTTTACACTTTTAACAGATATTTGGTTCCTGGGGGAATTTACCAAAACCCCTTCCTGTTTGTTAACAGCAACACAGCAGAAATAGGTAACAAGAGGACAAAGTGGGGTTCTTTTCCCAGTGGGAATATTCACATTTGTTACTAGGCTCACTCATAGCTCCTCCAAGTTTCCTTTTTAAGGCTGAGTTAATTGTCAGAGAGAAGCATGAATGGACAAGGTCCTCTTTGCAAGTTCAGATCATTTAGAACCAAATGATGGAGTAATCCTGATTAAATTACCTTAATAAACCAGTAGAACTGCACATTATGAAGATACACCACCCACAGCATTTCTACTACAGTGAAAAAAAAAAAAAAACCCAACAAAACCAAACCCAATAAAAATACTGGGGTTTGGTGTTCACGTTTATAGGCCTGAAGCACCTCTTCAGGTGAAATGCAAAAGCAAGGCAGAAAAAGGTTACTGAAGGATACCAGAAGTAGTAATTGATGGCTTCTTTAAGTTAAAGAGCAGGTTTACCTTTATTAGTGAAAAAATAAAAATAAGGCAAATTACATTTCAGAGACAGTTAGCAAGCTCACAAAAATACACTTGCAGTTAAAACGAGAGATGCACTGTCAGACACTTCTGGGGGAGCACTCAAACTAATTATGATCCAAATGCAAGCCATTACCATCCAGCATTGTTCACATTCCCGTGTGGGATGGAACATGGATATTCATATTAGAACTATTTTGGATTCAAATCATTGTACATAATTTAGCAGGAAAAAGACCCAAATTACACAGTTTAAAAATATCTTCAAAGTATCATCTGATATGCAGGAAATAGCTTCTTCAAGAAATTATGAAAAGGTCACAATACAATCCAATACACAAGTCTTTGACTCACTCTGTAACAAGCAAGCATTCCTTCTGCCCCCATTATACGGCAGTTCACCATTTAAGAGGATGATTTTCCTGTCTGAAATTTTACATGACTCTCCTTAGGGCTGTGCTCACTTTAACTCCTAAACTGAACCTTCTTCCTGCTGTACTTCAGCAGAAAACCATTTGTGTTCGATAACTGGCCTCACTGACCGAGAGATTACCAGTATCAAATTTATTACCATTATCGAGCTTATTACATAAGCTTTCATTGCACATGATCATTCGTACACAGCAATTATTAAGGAGAACTTCTGCCTCACGTTGCCTTGACGTTGTTTCTCCGCTAAGACACCACATCTCCTTTTTTTTAGCTCAGTATCATCAAGAACAGAGAAGAACACATACCCACAGCAGGCAGAAACCCACAAAGAAACACGTCATCTACACAGGAGAATGAGATTCAACCAGCTATGAGGAAAAAAAGGCTTCCCACTAAACTAGCGAAGTTTTCAGGGGAAAAAGCCAGCTCCTTTAACCTTTTCTAAAGACGTCGAGTCCCTGGTCCGGGCCGGGACGATGTTTGGCAGCGAAGGACCACGGAAGGCGGCAGCGGCCGGGCGGGACCCGGCCCTGTCCCCGACTGCCCTCACAGGCACCCCGCGCTGCCGCCGGCGCGACCCGACACAGGGCGGGAGGCAACGCGGTGCTTCCACAGCGCCCAGCCAGCAGCACAGCACAGCACAGGACAGCACAGGACAGCACAGGACAGCACAGGACAGCACAGGACAGCACAGGAGCCCCCCGGCCGGGCACACTCGCCCGGGCTGGGTACAGTCCCCGCCCGGGCACACTCACCGCTGGCCGCCGCCCGCCGTCCCTCACGGCTCCACTGCCGCTCTCTCGCCGCCTCTCAGCGTTTGAAAAGCGCAAGCCGCGGGGAGCGGCTGTCCCAGCAGCGCGTGTGCCAGGCCCCGCCCACCCGGCAGAACAGCCAATCCGCGCCCAGCTGCGGTGCCCAGAGCCCCGGCGATTGGCGGGCAGCGCCCCCTGCCGGCTGCCCGGCCCCCAGCAGCAGGTGCCGCCCGGCCGTGAGGGAGCTGCGGGTGCTGGGGCTCGAGGCGCTGCGGGGCGGCCGCTCGTGTGCGGGGTGCGCGGAGCCGCCGCTTCGGGCCACAAGGCGCCGATGGCGCGTCCCGGTCCCGCTGCTGTGGCAGCGACACCCCGCAGTGAAGGCTTCTCGGGGTGTCCGCTTCATCCCCGAGCGCTGGAGCAGCGGGGCAGGTGGGCGGGCAGGTCCCGGTACAGGACGGCGTTCCGCGCATCCCCCGCGGTGGGGAGCCGGGGGCATGAGCTGCGCCGCAGCGGCTCCGCTCCGTCCTGGTGGGGGACGTGGCGAGGACAGAGCCGCGGTCGCGGGGACGGAGGCGCCGTGCGGGACAGAGGCTCCGTGCGGGCCCCGCCGCCGCTGTGCGAGTGACGCGGCCGCGAAGGCTCCGAGACCGCAGCACCGGCCCAGTCCAGTTAGAAACCGAGCCATAAATCAGTTCTCACAGTTCTCACAGTTCTCACAGTTCTCACCGAGAGCTGCCGGGAACAGAGAGCTCTCAGTTCTCCTCTATAAGTACACGGCTCGCACGGAGCATGTTTGACAATCTCTCAGTCATGCATGCAAGTGGAAACAGGGTCTTCAGAGCCTCCTGAGAAGCCAACAGGAAAAAAAAAAAGTTAAAAGACTCCAACCTGTGGTTTCAAAGACTCAAAATAGCCTAAAGCATGGTTCAGAAATAAGTTGAAGTCAGAAAGGGTTCTAAAATAGTTGCAATTTGTTTGTCAAATTGATTTCCTCTGAAGCAATCCAACGAGCAAGAAATTTGCAAACATCCGTTTTATAATACATTTATCATGAAGGCAGTAATAGTAATGTAGCATAAGAGTTTAAGAGCTGTGTATTTAATTTCAGCAGTGCACCAGTAGAGTTTCTGGGTTAATTCTGTTTGTGCCATGGCACTGCCAGTGAAATGGGTAATTGCTGTGTTTATTACAGTGCCTAAGTCATGCAGTCACAGCAAGGCTTGCATTAAGATGAAAGTAAGGTAAATGAAGATAAGAAAGCAGAAAGCATTCTTGAAGAGTCTAGAATAGGTCACACCATGTAGCTGGCACACTGAGGTACCTACTGAAAACATGTAACTCCTGCTTGTTTGAACTTCCATCTGGCTTTTTAGCACTTTGAGCTGTGGATATTTTTGACAAAAGCAGTCCAAAATCTTTACTCTCTCCCACAGAGTTCCACCATCTCTGCAGGGTTCCAGATCATACCCTTTCTTGATTATAACATGATTTCAAATACATCTGTCAAACAAAAATACAACATGTGGACAGAATTGGTTTTGTTGAGAAGTGCTCTTTGTGCAGTATGAAAAGCAGGCAGCATTCCAAACATACCAAATGAGCCACAGAGTAAATTTAAATGATGGCCACAATTAAGATGTTTTAGGTTATTATAGCACGTGGTGCCAAGAAGTAAATGACAGTGCTTATGTTTGTCTCCTTAGCTGCTTTTTTGTCTTTACTGATGCTCTTCAGGATTTGCTCTACTCTCCCTTTAAGTTTTGAAAACCAAGTAAATACCAAAAATGCTTCATGACATGCATGTTATTGTACTCTTGGTTATCTGTTTCTATAATGCCATGGAAACATGAATGGCACTTAGAGAAGGGTATAATTGACAGGACTCCACCCTGAGGACTTTGGAATTTTACTTAGATACACCACAACTGAGAAGGACAACAAAGGTGGAGGAGGGGAAATGGGTAGGCTGAAGGTCACAACAGTACAGGATCATGAACTACTATTATTCCTAATGTATACACCTGGTCTGTGGGATCATTAAAAAATAGCAATTAAAGGTGTTAGCTTCATAACTCCCATTCTTAGTTACTTCTTCTCTGGCTTACCTTGATTATCGGTTCATTACAAAGCTGGCTCTTTTCAGCCTGTAGAGGCTTTCACGGAAAGAACGATTCCCACTTGATGAGCAGCCATTCAGCACGGCTGCGATGCACAGCCCCCGGTGATCCGAGGCACAGGTGTTCCAGGCAGCCAGCCTTGTGGGAAAAGCTCTGCTCCCTCAAGGAATGCTGGTTTCAGCACAGGTCATGATGTCTGAAGAGATGGCACCTACCCTTCTCAGCAGGGAACTGTGTCACTGACTGGGGACAAGCACACAACATTAAGAGCTGCACAGCTGGAAGCTCAGAGTGTCTGAGCCTTCTCCAGCTCGTTTTTATTTAATATAGGTCATTAAAAAAAATCTTATCCCCCCCGTGCTAAAATCTCTGCACCACCTTCTCACACAAGGCAATGCTCAGTGCAGTGGGAAATCTCTGGATTCCCCCCAGCTGCCTCAGTGTCACCCAGCACAGGCTCCAGGCCAACTGCAGTGTTTACACCGAGGGAAAGCGAGTGAGTGATTGTGCACTACGTGGCATCAGTTATCAGTGACCTGAATGAAAATACCTCATGAGTCTGACATCAAGAATGTCAGAGAAGACATTCTGAGAGGGCTCCAGTCCCAAAGCCTCACCTCTTCCCACAGCAGCTCTCCTTCAATGACTCCAGTTAGCTGGCACCACATCTTGAGTAGCAGCAAGAGAATGCAAAATCACCTTCTAGAAAAAGTTTTTTTTTTTTTTTAATGGAAATGTCACTGTACTATCAGGTTCTCCAGTTTGTGTAACACAAAGGAGAAGTGACAAGTGGCCATTTAACCATTCTCAGGCTGTGTTGTGGTGGGGAGAACCTTTGCCTAAGAACTGGTTAAAGACCAGTTTCTCCCACTCTAACCACTACCATCTCTTAGAAAAGAAGGAGGAAATATTTGGTGGGGGCCACTGACTTTTATTAAAGACAATAGAATGCATTTCCCTGTGAAAAAGAGAGCTTTCCTGAGTTACAGCCACTTCTGGGAAGTATTTTGCTGTCAGCTCTGGTGCTTTGTTTGTCATAAGGGGTTTTTTTTCAGATGTAGCTTTTATTCAAATTATGTTGCATATGGCTGAATAATCCTTAATTTTCCCACTTCCAAAATCATGGTTTGTAATATGCCGAACTCCACAGACCACCAGAAACCACTTAGCAAAGGAGATGTCAGAAAGAGTATCTTGTGGTTTCTCTAAAGGTTTTTAAATGCTGCAAAAAGAATGCTCTAAAGTGTAGGGGCCTGAGTAAATATATGTATTGTAAATATATGTATGGCAGTAAAAGATCTCTGTATTGTATTAGTGACCCTGCCCTGATTCTAGTTATTGTAAATGGGCTGCAGCTGTGATGTCCTTGATTGGGCAGCAGCTGTAGCCCATGGAGGTAGCTGAGATAAAAGGGGGTGGGGTGGTCAGGGAGAGCCTTGGAGAGGAGCCCTGACTGAGAAGCAACAACACCACTGCTGTGAAGATCTGCTGTGAGAAAACTGCCCAGAAGGTATGCGACTCTGGAAATATAATTATACAACAATATGAATACAACATCTGGTGACCCCGACGTGATAAAGAACATCGAAAGAAGGTATGGAACCCCTTGACATCATAGAAAATAGGACAGTCGAGAGCTGTGGCAGCCTGAGAGCTGGGACTATAGAAGAAAAGACAGCTGAGAGCTGTGGCAGCCTGAGAGCTGGGACTATAGAATATAGTATGGCCTTTGAATCAAGGAGCTGTAACAGCAGAGAGCTGTAAGACTATGGCTTTTCAGAGAGCTGTAAAACTATGGCCTTTGAGGAAAAGAGCCTGGGAACATCTAGGGATTTTTATGTATTCAAGACAGCCGAGAGCTGTGGCAGCCTGGGAGCTGGGACAGATATGTATATTGTAACTGTGTAATTGAAAAATTGTTAAAAGAAAAGGGGGAAATGTAGGGGCCTGAGTAAATATATGTATTGTAAATATATGTATGGCAGTAAAAGATCTCTGTATTGTAGAAGTGACTCTGCCCTGATTCTAGTTATTGTAAATGGGCTGCAGCTGTGATGTCCTTGATTGGGTGGCAGCTGTAGCCCGTGGAGAGCTGGGATTAAAGGGGGTGGGGTGGTCAGGGAGAGCCTTGGAGAGGAGCCCTGACTGAGAAGCAACAACACCACTGCTGTGAAGATCTGCTGTGAGAAAACCACCCAGAAGGTATGAGACTCGAGAAATATGATATACAACAATATGAATACAACACTAAAGGTATTCACTTCAAAAAGGATGTTGCAGCATATTCAGAGGCACAATAAAAGAGATGTTTTACAAAGCAGATTTTGTAAGAAGATTTATTTTAATTAAGTGATTTCATGATGAAACATGGTCTTAAACAAAATAGAGATCAGTATGAAAATAAAATTATACACAGAAAATTCTTTTCCCCAAATGTTTTTGAGTAACAGGGAATACAACACAACAGTCCTGTATTCAAATTATGTAAATCTGTGAGCAGTCAAACATTATAGTACATTCCTTGAAGCCAGGCACAATGACACACATTGTGTGCCCCTGTAACACACTCAACACATTTTCTATCTCTCCTCTCTGCCTCGAAGAAAAAAAATCCTGAAATGTAATGCAATGTAAATAGGGAAAAGGAGGGAAACATCTTAATGCTTGAAGCAGGTATTCCCCATTTAGTGTTTTGTGAAAGTCATGTACCAAATTCAGATGAAACTTAAACTGGCTTGTAGAAAGATAGAAAAACTTGGAATTGTATTTGATATACAGTCTTGTGAACACTTTAACTGAAAAGTATGGAAAGGATTAAAAAATACACTGTGTTCTACTTAAAGCTTAGAAATAAATATGCACTCCATATTCTCAGTGCCTGAAATTCTTTAAAAACAAAGAACTTGGTATAAAATTATATCAAGTAATTGTCAAAAATGAGGAAGATGCACCTATAATCCTGTTAGATTCTGGATGCCTGCATCCCCACTACAAAAACTTGTAAAACTCTACACACTTTGAAACATGCTGAAAAACCCAAACTGTAACCTAGCAAGGGCAGGAACATCAACTGACTTACGGGTAGCAGTATTCCACACCACATCCCTCATTACCTTCTTCTCCTCTAAAGATCTTTCTTTCCATACTGTACCAGCACTTACAAGTACAAATGTTCAGTCAATTATTCAAAAAGCAGCCTTGCTGATCAGGATTCATGGATGCCCTCAAGGCTACGTCATTCCCAGGGAAAACAGCGTGCAAAGAAAAAGCATCCTTCACATGTGATTTATGTAGTTAATATTATCATAATTCTCCTCCTCCCTGCAATGCTGATAATAAACAGCAGTCTCCTGAGTGTTGCAGACTCATTGCAGAAAAATGTCCTGCTGAATGGCACTATTGAACCAGTATGGTTCAACATCGGAGTTGTCTTCTCATTTAGGACTTCAAGTTATATAAACTCCTACCATCTCAGTGACCATGTTGCAGAAGAAAACTCACAAGGAATTCCTCTCCTGACTCTCATATTCAATCATTCAATAGTCTTATCTTTCAGGTAAAAAAAACATGTCAACTTTTAGGTGCAGAAACCCATCATGAAACCCTCCCACCCTCTTACACAGTATTTTTTTTTTTAAATAATGTCATTAGAGTGTGAATGGAATCAAGACTTGCATCTGCATGGGTAACATTACCTAGGTCATTGAGAAAATTCTAATTACCCTAAGTAAGCCTTGGAAGTGCCACCTCAATCCTTCTCTTTGTCAAAATGCGTGGTCCTTATACAACCATAATGCAAATATCAAGTATCTTTAAAAAAAACCCAAAATCTGCATTTTGTCACATCTAAACATTAGGGATTTGGCCCATCACATTGAAGAGGAAAGTCACCATTGGTTGTGATGATTTAACCTTTTATCACAAATGGTATCCTTTGCCAAATGCAGATATAATAAACAGTCATTACTTGTACAAACATAAGACCACTTCCAGACACCACCCTTATTTTATTTAAAAGCCTTCATTTTCCTGAAAACGGCCCAAATAAAAAAAAAAACCCAGTCCCAATAAAACAAAACAAAAAAGACAAACCACATAGAAGTAAATTTTCTGATTGTGTACTTAGATTTTCAAAAGCTAATAATCAGTTAAAGCATGTCCTGCAGTTGCAGTAACACCAATGTATTTCAGGATGAGCAGTCATTTTTTCCTAGGTGCATTATCATAGCCTAATTTTCAAGCAGGAAGTGTCCTGTTTTATATCCCAGGGCTCATCACAGCTCACTGTCCTGCTCCCTACCCTCAAAGTGCAGTCCTTTTTCTGAGCCTACTCTCAGCCTTGTGCTCACTCCAGCCTCCTCCACAGCTCTGTCTCATGTGCTGCGTGGAACTGCCCTGTCTTATCATTACAGCACCTACAATTACATTCCTGCTTAGAATTACTTATGAGGCTTCCCAGATTTATTTTCTTATTCATACAGTAATCTACTTTAAAATTAGTGAGCTCCAACGTCTGACTGCAGTCAGCATGGCAATCAAATATGATGTCTCAGCAAAATCTTCTTTTATTGACCCTTACACTGCTGGATGGGCATTTCTAACTATGAAAAATGTAATCCTCATTTCAAATGGAAGATGTGGAATAGTCAGTGGAGTGTGTCATGAGCTGCTTGTATAGCAAGTAGCAGGCATCAGAGAAACAACAGGCTTTTGGGGAAAATCCAGCTCAAGGGCTGCATGAGAAAGCCTCCAGCTGTGGAAGGCACAGTCCTCACTACGGGAACAGATCTCCTGCTGCTGTGATTTCTGGATCAGCATCACCTGCCTCACTGCAAAGGCTCTGCACCCACCTGGCCAACATCCTGGGGCAGCCCATGGGGCCCACAAATTCTGGCAATATAAAACATTGCAAGCAAAATCCCCTGCCTCATTAATTCTGCAAAACCAAAACCAAAAGACATTTTACCCTTGGATGTCTAATCAACTGTTTTCAAAACCACTTTTATGACTATTTTTATTGAACAGCTCAGTCCTGATGTGAGAGTAACAGTCATCCTGTTGACTGGACTGAGGGAGCTGCTTTTGAAAGCAAACCCAAACCAGAGTCTTACTGTGATACTACAGCTCCAGTCAGTGTAGGTGGTCAGCAATTGTCTCTGGGTGATTGCAGGATTATGTGCAGTCAAAAGGGACAGGATGGATGGCTTTGGAAGGCAGCCCAGAATAAGGGAGACCAGAGTCCTGTGGAGTTCTCTAGGTCTATACATTTAAAAGCTAATGATGTCAGCACAAAGGGATGTTAAATTAGTTGAACAATATACCTCCTGAGTGCTTAACAAAAGCCTCCAAGTAGGCAAGGCTTTTTCTAACACGGGCTGAATGAGAAGCTGCTCAAAGTTCTGAAAACAAGAAACAACTGAAACCCAAAAGATAAAGTTTCATTATTCAGAAGTTTTTTAATGGGCGAAAGGATTGAGAGCAGCATAGCTCAGCTCCCTTTCACATCCATCATAGCTTTGAGAAATTTGTCAGAATACATCTCTAGTTAAAATTTTAGTATCATTATTCTGCAATGTAATCTGAAAGGAAACAAGTTCAAATTTTGAAATATTGACTTAGAAAGGGGCTAATCAATAGGTGTAGCAACTATTTCACATAGTCCTCAGGAGGTATTTTTAAATGCATTTAGAATATATACAGACACTTCAACGGATTGTAACCATTCCAGGAGTCCTTGACTGTCATCCTTTTACCAAAAATCAGGAGGAACCTTTCTAAACAGTGGCCAGAAGGTCAGTCATACAAAACAGAATTATTAAATACTCATGGTTTCACCTTAAAATACCTACAGAGTAATATGGCTCTGAGCAAAACCTATGAAGTAAAGTCCTAAAGGGAAATATTTAGTAAAAATACTACAAATGTTTAAGTAAAAAATATTTCACAGCAATGAATATCCCAAATAGTAGTAGCCTAATGCCAAAATTAGTTAGTCTAAAGCTGAACAGAAGCACTATGAAGTTCACGGTCTATTTGGAAGACATGCAAAATATAAATCACATCTTTCATTGTGAAAATTCTGTGTTTGGAGGGTCAGCATTGTAATTCTGCATACTGCTAACTGATGTGGGTTATGCTGCCTTTAGTAAAGTTATTCTTTTCCTCTACTATTTACCTAACATATATTTAGTTTTCCAGCAAACAAGTAATTTCAAATTCGACCCCCAAAAATTTTTTATTGCGAAATATTTAGGCAAAAGGTTAAACTAGTCCAAGAGCAGCCACTGTCATTGCACTAACAAAATCGTAAAGAATTTTCTACTTAAACTGATGAGCCAGTCAACCCATAGCATTTCTGCAGTTCTGCTTTACAGCACATAATTGAGCCAAAACACAAACAGTTTAAGAAGCTAGCTTTGAGTATTTTTCTGAAATTTTGCTTGGAGTTCAATTGCTTGCCTAGAGAGAAAAGGATGAAAAGGGAAAACAACAGTAGATGAAAGCTACATCTGCAGTCTTATGACTGGAGAGCAACCTTCTTCTCAATTCCCATTAGTGCTAACAGGAATATATTAACCCTCCACATAAAAAAGTGGCAGGAAAACCAACACTATTAGTATAATTTAATGCAGATAAGTTTCATTCACTGAAAAGAAGTAACTTGCTTTATGCTATGGGACATGAACTTACACTGGCCATTCAAACACAGCTGCTGAAGTTTCCCTTATGTGAACAGGGATGCCCTTAGATCAGAGACAGTCTGCTCCAAGCAGCTCCATAAAACTGTGCAGCTACCACTGCAGAAACTCAGTAAACATCTGGAATTTATACTGCTGAGATTACATTTAACAACCAGATGATACCATTGCAAAGGCTCCAGAAGGAATTTTTTTTTAAAACTTTTTTTAAAGGATTAAAAATACATAAGAAACCACAAACCTCTTCTGTTTCCTATAATTTCAAACAGAGCAAACTAGCAGTCGGCTGCTCTGCCAGTCCAGCTCCCAGCAGCAGCTGTGTGTGATGTCCTGCCAGGGCACTGCTGCCCAGCTTCCCGGTTCCCCGAGATTACAGCTATTCCCTGCCCCCGTGCCCCGGGGCTGCCGGCTGCCATGTGCAGCTCATGTGGTGCTGCCCCGGAGCAGCCTTGCCTGGGAACGCACAAGAGCTAACCCCACTTACTCTCTAAGCCATGCTAGCATTTTTCATGGTAAGGTCAGTACAGGAGAATGAAAATGATGTTTAAAAGCAAAAGGAGGGAAATGTTTGATGAATACCAAGGAAAAACAGCAGGCAGGGAGTGGGGTGGGGAAGAAGTTCTGGATGGAAAGGCTTTCCTGTCCTGCCCTGCCAGGTGCTGCTGGCGCTGTGACAGAGGTGGCAGATGGCTGTGCCCTGCTGCTGTGGGCAAAGGCACCACTCCCCTCACTGCTGCTGGCCCACAGACTCTCAATGGTGACTGCTACAGCAGGTGCCCCACTGCACAGCTTCATTGATTCCAAGCTTTTGTGGTGTATTTAGGAGTGTTCTGGCTGTAACCTGATTGCCAGTAGTGCCAGGTGAGCAAAGCACACCTCTGCTGGGCTGGCACACCGTGACCTGGGGAAGAGAGGCCCTGCCCTGGCATGTGTGGCACAGAGGCCACTCTGCTGCCAGCCTGCCCAGCCTGCAGTGACCTGAGAGCCGCTTTCTGGCTGGTGATGTGTGGCTCCACTTCCCAGCAGAGCAGGAAACATGGGCTGCAGGAAACAGTTCCTGCAGGGACATCCCCTGCCAGCCTCGGTGTGATGGAGATGCTGCGGGTTAAGTTAGTATGAGTTGTCATTGGCTGAAGGGATTCTTCTGTCCACTTTTTTCCTTCCTAAATGCAAAGCTCCTTAGCACCATGTGGAAAAGCTCCAAGGAGATACAGAGCTTTGGAAGGGCTCCCCAGCCTTGCTCTGTGTGGACCCTCATCCCTGCTACACTGTGTCATAAGCAATAGCATTGTGGTTGCCTGCTGCAGCCAAGCTGCAAGACATGAAAGCTGGCTTTCCCTTGGGACACATTAAATGGGAATGGCTTCCAAAACCAAAGGGAGAACATTCCAAGCAGTTGCCAGGAGATGTGGGTATCTGAGTAAGCTCAGGCTTCCTCTCCTCTACTCCCTCCTTGCTAATCCCTTGGAGCAGCAGCATCCCTTACACGTCACAAAGAGCCAAGTGCTCGAGGCAGCACAGGGAGCTGTACCCAGCTGACACCTCAACCTTCCCACAGCGCTTTTCTGGAGTCCCCCAGGGGATGTTGGCAGCAAAGGAGGAAGCAGCAACTTCTCCTTGGTCTCTCTTGGCTTTGGTGCTACAAAGACTCTGGATTTTTTTAAAATTTATCTATTTTCTAACTGACAGCTGCCCCACTCGTGACCCTGTCACATCTTCACAGAATATTGGATTATCATGGCTGATTTCAATTATTTTACATGCATAAATACAGAACAAATGGGTGCAGTAGATATATTTAAATAAAAATTGACAAGATGCATTTATTGTTTCCGTTTTATACAAAAGCATAACTTAAAAGGCAAACTAGTATAAACTTACTTTGTGCCAAATATTTAAACTTTTCATTCCAAAGAGTATCTGGTTCAAAACTTGTAGATACAGTTTCCACCTGGGAAATCTCTTTTTTAAGACCACAGATAACACAGTATTGCAAAATGAAAATTCTGTAGTCCCTCAACCAATCAGAAGTTGCATTCTGCTCTGAGTGCCAGACTTTTAGCTACTCAGTGAATGGATCCCATGAAACATGAGCCATGCTGGAGTGACCTGCTGAAAAGTCAGTTTGCCTACTGCTCGTTCATGTTCTGAAGAGAGATGTGTATTAGGACCCGTGACATGCAATCTTAGCAAAGACTGATAAATACACGTGTAGAAACAGGGCGATGTGTTTGGATTTTTCTTTGCTACTTCATACCAGCCAGAAGTAGCCTAAGAAAACCTAAGTTACTTAAGAGAGTCCCAGATGTCATGCAGAAGCTCAATTATCCTTGAAATAAAAGAATGCTTTTGCCCTGATTTTGCTTTTCCTTAGCACATGTGCCATTTCCTCAGTGAGTCTGAAGGGTTTTCTCAGTCACCACCACAGCTGCAGCTGCCTTTGCCTCGGGGGATGGCTGGCAGTCTCTGCTGACGACATCTCCAGGGACACTCGCCTCTGCTGGAACAAACCTCCCACCAGAACAAGCAGGCACCTCCCTCAGACGCCCCTTCAAGAGCCACCAAAGCGAGAAGGTTACTCCAAAAGCTACCTTCCCCACAGAACAGAGCTCGCTGTGCTGCAGCTCTACCAAAGGGCCAGCACAGAGCTGGATTCGTGTTCTTGTCATCCAGTGTCCAAGCGCAACTCCTGCCATTTGAAAATGCGGTGGATGCAGCGCGTGACGGCAGCTGTGCGAGAAATGAGGCACAGCTGCACGAGTGTTCCACAAGACCATCTGGAGGAAAAGTACCAAAAATAGAAGCGAGCAAGCCTCGTGTATTTCAGCAAAATTAAGCATAAAGAAATCGGTGTCCATGCAGTGTTTGATATGCCATAGAAACTGCTGCAAATAACATTGGATAAGAAAACTATTTATCAGTGAAAATGCAAGCTTGGACACTACGAACAGTTTACATCTTGTAGGTGTTCACTGATACAGGACAGTGGCATTATGACCAGTGGCTCACCTTAAAGAAGTTATTCATGGTTTTCCAAATGAGCTAGTGTTTTACAGTGCTGTACAAATAAAAAGTTGTGGGGAGCATATGAAATATCTGTATTAAATTCCACTGCATTAAGTTATCCAATGCATGAAAAATGACCCAGATGCATTTAAAATAAATGCATATTACAATATCACATATAGTATTATAAAATTATTACTTATGTGCACAGTCCTGATATCTATAGACATGGCACTGTGAAGAAAGCCTGGTTCCTAAGCATTTTTATAGATATTTGATAGTGATGCAATTTGCTGTCAGTCAGATCATAATGTCCCTTCAACTTTGGTACATTCAGTGCAAAATATTTTCGGGAGATTTTTTTACTCTTATAAAAATAAAAGGCATTTTTTTCCCTGGAGAGTGCTTAAAGAATAAACACTAGCAGAATGTCTGTTCAAGCATGGAAAGTGACAAAACAGAAATAACACTTTTGTTTGCTTGTTTCCTGTTTACACTCTAAGAAACATAATATAACGAACCTATAAAAATAAACAGAAGTCACTGTGTTAGGGTTTTTTTCCTGATATGCTGTGATAAATTGCTAGTTTCTTCTTAAAATAGTTTCCATGCAGTATAAAGCATAAAATCAGTCTTATTAAGTTAATAAGTTCATTGTAACAGCTCATATTTTGTCATACACACCACTGGCAAATGCATTTCCACAAACCTCCTCAATGCACAAGCTGTTGTTACATCCTTTGTTGCTGATTTTCCTTCCAACTCACTTCTGCCCCAGGAACTGGAGCTCTATGGTGTTCTCCATGCAGGCACTCGTAGTCTTAGGTAAAGCAAGACTATGCTGTTATAACATATGGCATAAAGTAATGTACCTTCATGAATTAAAAAAAAAAATTATAAAAGTTCAGTTGTATGCTTTGTTTGATAATTTACTGGGTAGGTAAGGGACTGAAGGATTTCACATTTTGACTTGAATTTTATATTGAACAACTTTGATGAAATCCAGTCCTTGGGTACATGTCAGTTTTGCAGTAGCCAAATGGATCACAACATGGCATCACGTTTCTGGTTTGCTCAGAACATAAACTTAAGAAGTGTAGCCATCCCAAAACCCCATGGATTGCAAGACTTGGCTTTCCCTGCACACCAGGCACACTCTAGTTTCACTGTTGAGAATTCTGCCACTACCACAATGCTTTTTAATTGCTTCACAAGCTCCTTCGTGGAACCTCATTATTTGAATTGCACCATGAAACAATTTTCCTCTAGGGAATCCAATACAAAAGTTCATTCATTCCTTGAGAAGACAGATCCACAAAAGTCCAATGAGCTGGGCACTGTGGTTTGTGTATCACTCAAGTCCAAAAGTACTTGTCTCTTCTACTGCTGTCAACAGTTTTTCATATAACATAGAGAATGATGGGTAAGGGGGAAGGTCCAGACGATTGAAACAAGTGTGAGCCCTGAGGGGAAAAAGAGAGAGGAGGTGAAGAAGTGCATTATTTGAAAAGTTCAAAAGAGAACACACAGATTGGTATGTGCTTGGATAGAGATGGGCAGATAGTATTCTTTTGGAAGACTTTGTTCTGTCAAATGATATTTTCCAATTGAACAGGTAGTGAGGTTTAATCTACTTTCTTCTCGTTAAAATAAGCCAGTAAGAAGCATTTATGAAGCTCTTTAGAAACATACTGACAGTCCAAAAGGCATGGGATAGATTTTATCCATCAAATGTGCATGAGAAAAAAAAAAGAATGATTTGGCATGGCACAAGTCAAACAGTCTGGTCTGAAATCTTGGCTTTAAATGTGTCTTCTGAGATGCAGCCTTTCTTTTTTGTATGGACGATATTTGAATACTGTATTTGCAATGATAAGATATTTCCACATATCTCCAGATCTACAGTGGTAAAAGACATATAAATTAGATGCTCTTCCTTCTACAGTTCCTTGGCATATGGATGGTGTTGTTGAGGCATAGTGCTTGTGGATGGATCTGCCCTAGAGGCCAGCAGATTTTGGAATTACAAAAAAGCCATGCACAAACCTGGTTGCTAGAGGTTGCCCTGCTTTCTGAAGTGTGTGATCATGCAATTTATTTCTCAGTTTTTGAAGTCCATCTACCTGAAGTTTGTTGACACATTTGGAACTGTCTCTCAAATCCTCTTCCAGGGAATGAAAAGGGAGATAACAAAGGTTTCTCTTCATATGGAACCATAGATATCATTGCCTGACCTCAGAGCATGCTAAGGATGGTATTTTCTAAAACACTGAGGTGGATGAGTCTGCTCTAATGAAATAGACAATGTAACTATTAATGTGATGGGATCTTGAGGATGAAATGATGCAAAGAGAAACTGGAAGAGGCATCTCTTCTGCTCTAAAGCTTTGTAACACAGCCTCACTTTAGATTGATTTTCGAATTTTAGCAGGTCTCTGTTTACAAATACTTCAATCTTTTGCAATAAAATACATCATAGAGTTATTTATTTAAGCTCAATCCAGCTGAAAATGAAACTCCTCCTGCAGTGCCCTGTCCTTCATCAGCATGATCTGTATTATGCACAAATATGTAACATGTTAATGGAAGGACTGAACAAGCTCCCTCCTCACAGCAAATACATCTCCTCATTTAACCTACCCAGTCCCAGAAATCCAGCTGTCTACCACAGACCTGTACAGACTTCCTCTGAGGCAGAAAGTACTGCCTTCCACGTGAGCAAATTCATTAATTGCCACTTTAAGTAGCTCCCAGCTATGGGAATGGAACATGGAGTGAAGTGGGTTAATCTCACTTGTTAAAAAACCTCAGAATCCATCACAAACTGGGACTCATTAAAGCTGAAACACCCACTCAGTTACAGCCTTGTAGTGTCATAAAAATATCAGGCTGAAGATATGTATACACAGCACACAAGGTCACACCATTATTATAAACACAGTCCAAACACCAAATATGCAATCACTTAAAAAAACATTGCCTTTAGCACCCTCCCCAAATCCAGTACTCTTAGAAGAACACTGCAGGTACATGCTGTGTACCAGAGATGGCATTTCCCCACTCCATATTCCAGGGGTCTGGCAAAATTTTTGTACCCAGGCATCTCTCTAAGGCTCCTGGATGAAAGCTTTAACTCCTCCTTCACCTTTCCAAGAAGCTTATAAAATAATATCTGTGATACAGACTATATTGCTCCATGTCCTGCAGAGTACTTTAAAAAATTGAAAATAGCCTCTTATGAAGAAAGAGACCAATTTAAGACCAGTAGCAACAGGAACTCAGTGATCCCTTGAATTCTATGTAGAGTGCTGAAGAGTCTTAGGCAATTAAGAGCCTAACCACATGCTTCTGCTCCATGGGGCTGACAGCCACTCATTAGAACTATGGATCACGCTGTGTGGGCTGTAAAACCACAAATTATAAAAGACACAGTATATAATTAGCAAGGGATTCATTACTAACTGGTTTAATAGTAAGCTGGCATGTTGTTTACATTTATTAAGAGAACTGAGTTTTATCTTATTTTGAGGGCAATTTTGAAAATGGAATCACTAACTGTGGAAAACCAAGTAATTAAAAAAGACAAAAACAAGACTTTTGTCTTCTGAGGCAATGCAAGCTTTTCCAACCCCAGCACACAACCTCCTAAGTCCTTGAGACAAACGTGGTTTTTCGCTTCTGGGTAGTATCTTCCCATTCCAACATTTCAAACCACATGGGCACTGACTGTTCCTCTTCCTGGGCTCACATCTATGACAACATAAAAACCCATCTTGGTTCCTAAAGTCTAAGTTCTCAGATTCCCAATTAAATTCCCCTTCATTTTGATTACCATAGTAAAAGAGAGTGATTTAAGATTAAAATGCAGTAGTCAGACATAAATATAATTTCGAAGTGAACCATCACATGAATGAATAAATAATGTACAGCAATGAACCTGGAACCAATTTCTCAGCATGGGAGTGAACAGAAAGTGTACTGGTCTCTTCCCCTAGTTTAGTCTAATCTGCAACACAGTGTAAAAGAAGGAAATAGAAGTGGCACTGGGTTAGCAATAGTTAAGCTAGACCCATAATAATCAACTTTTCCAGGGCATTTTACATGCTACCTAGTCAGTGTCAAATACAGCAATGCAAGCTGGGCAACCTGACATGTGCCTCACAGAAATCTCACTGTTTGGATTCAGCAGAGCTGATTACACAGCAGTCAGAACAGTGGGAACTAGGCAAACATCTAGTGAAAACTTTTGTGTTTACATTCACAGCTGCTGGGGCCACAGTCACATACCTAAGTGACTATCCTAGCTGCCCTTTGTGTCTCAGACCAGGAAGAAGAGATGGGGATGGGTATTCTTATGTGTTTTCAGCACTGCAGTTATGTTTTTAGAAACAGAGGAAGAAACAAAGTCCACTGACCTGTTAAATCCTCATTTTTGCCACCTGAGCACCGAGCACTATCAAATTTCACAGGCACTCCTGCTAAGAGGGCAATTTACAAAGTACAACACTGCTAGGAGTGAGTGATGGTGCCTTAACATAAAAGCTTTAGTTATCAGAGAATCAGTAGGAGTCACAGAGTCCTAGGGCAGCGTTCCCAGCAGATCCAGCGATGTGTTTACACATGATGGGCTTGTTTGGAAACCTCTTGAAAGCTGCTACTCGGGGTTGTAGTTACTGATGTGTTACCTCCAAGCCAGCAGTACCTGGTGTTTGCACAGGGGGTCTGAGAGGCTGCTGAGACCCAGGCTGAAGCTGCACTGCATCCAAGAACTACACATGTAAAAATGCAAACAGCACTTTTGGCTTGGGGCTTAACCCATTTCAGTGCTAACATGGAAGAGGTTTCATTTTTTATGAGATCAAGGTTTACCATGTGTGAATACCAGGAACTGCTTGCTCATAATGACTGCAGGTGTTTGTCACACACAGGTGTTTTTATTTTAATTCTCAAATTTGTATGGTACAAACGATCCAGAGAGACAAAATTCAAATGTTTGCCAACCAAGGGAAAGTGGGGTAAGTGAAATTTCAATGAATGATACAATCTCTTAAATGTGAGGAGCTGGCAATTCCCCTACACTTGTTGAATAGCCTATGACAGCAAAGATCCTCAACATGTTTCTCCATATGGCACTTTTGGAAGCAGTTTTATTCTGCAATTTATCACAACCAGGGTTCTGCATAACCTTTCCAGAGGAAATTCTGAACATCCTGTTCTGGCAGGTCCTGACCTTTTCCAACTCTGCTTGCAAGCACCAGGAATTTCAGCTTCAGAGAATATATGGAAAAAATCATGCAATCTCTCTTCTAACTTAAACTCACAAAAAAAAAAAAATCTTGATTTTGAAGTCAGAAATTATTTTTTAAAAAAGTCACAACTTTTACTTCTTAAACAGAATCAAAGCTAGTCCATAGGCCAATCATAATCAAACTATAAAGGAGACTTATGGGGCTACAAGATATTACTAGGTCCCCAAATGACATTTGATATGAAATAGCAATTTTCAGGATTTGGATTCCTTTAATCCTCAGTTGCCTGGCTCTCATTTGTGCTGTAAACAGGAAAGATGGCTCTGTTTAAAGGCCACCTGCTGTGCCTGTGGATTTCACAGCACCACTTCTGTGTCCATGACCTTCTCCATGCAGTTCCGATGGCAGCAGCCAACCCAAGAGACATCTCTGCCTCTGACCTTGTGCTGGAGGAAAAACCTACAGGTTGCTGGTCAGAGAGACACTGAGTGTCTCTGACAGCCACCCTGTGTCTAAGATGAGACTCTGAATGCAAGTTATTCCTGAGGCACCTTGTTTATGAGGAGTGGGTTTATGATTAGGGTTGAGCTGCCTCCATGGATCAGCCCAGCCCAAAGCCGCCTCCAGAGGCTGTACACAGCACACTAAAGCTGAGGTGTGATGAAGCAGAGTCAGGCTGCCCACACTCCACACACTAATCTGTGTCTAACCACTCCTAACCCATTCTAGAGGCTGCAGCATCACAGAACTGGGTGAAAGAAAATCTCCCAGCTGTCAGTCTCATCACAGTAAGGACAATAACCTGTAATTTTCTGTCAATGAAGAAACCAAGTTGAAGGTGTTTTTTCCATCATTCACATTATTAGTCTAGTCCTGGCATTGTTACCATGGCCTTTTGAAGAGAACTCTTTTTCTCTGCTCCAAAAACTGGAAAGTTTTTTTTTTTTTAATCTTTTCATCCTACTCCTCTAAACTTGCCCTACCCAAAATAAATTGCAAGGGCTTGTACATCTCAAGTCCTGCTTTCATATCCTGGACTCTGATACTGTTCCTTTACCCTCTTCACCTATTTCAATTGATCTTAGTTGTTCTCTTTTAAATCCTCACCTTTTTTGTCTCTCTTGCTTCTTCTCAAGTGAAATTACTCCCTCCCACCTATTCTGCACTCACAGCTTTCTTCCTCAGTATTTGTTAACCCTCGACATCAGACCAAGCATAAAAATTGTATCACTAAACTATACTATAAAGCCTGTGTCTGATGCAAAAAATAGGATAGTAGCTTTCAGTCATAGTCACAAGAGCTACTTCATTTTAATTCATATTCATTTTTGCTCCTAACTCGTGAACTGCATGTTCAGTAAGTAAATACTTGCACATTTAATCAAATGTAATAAAGAAAGTCAGAAGTAGCTATCATTGTAAGATAATTTTCCATGAGAAAAACACCACAATATGGATGTCAGCCACAGTTGCACTGCCCTGTCCAGCTTAAGAGAACAAAACTGAGTTCAAACCAAAAGGGATGCATCAGACACTGCAACTACAGGGAAGGAAATTTGCATGTGAGGGAAGGTATATTTGCATATTTTGTTAATGTTTGTCCAACAGGCGATCTGTTCCCCCAGAGTGGCCCTGTGAAGCCCCCAGAGCTGTACCTTGGAAGAGCTGTGATCTTCCCCCACTTCTCCACGCAGAAGCGCCTGGGCCCGTTGCTGCCCCGCAGAGAGGCAAAGCCTTCGTAGGGAATGCTGGACGTGCCTGTGACAAACTGGCAGCACAAACACCCATCAGGACAGGCTGCACACAGGGGCTGGGGGACACAGCAGCACTCCCACCACAGCCCAGACACGTTTGGAAAAGCATTTGCAAAGCAAGGAAATTTGTGAGGCACAAGCAATAAATGTTACTTTACATGGAGCTAAGGGCAAACACCATTTCCTGGCTGGGCTCTAGAAGAGGGAGCTTAGCAGATTAATTTCCTCCAAAGGTTTCCTGCTGCATAAATATTGTATAATAACACACTATCAGTATCCAGTTACTCAGACTTAAGCCTAAGTGAGTTTTTTGCTGCTGTTTCCTGCACTAAAAGGAACTAATACAAAACATAGTAATATCCAGTGGCTTTGTGTTATGCCTTTTTAGCTATATGGATTTCCTTTGCTTTATAAACCACAACTAACTACTGTAAGAAAAGGACAAAATTCTAAAGGTTAGATATGCCCACTGACATTTGCTGAAATACTGACTGGTGAGCAGTTTTATTTACAACCTGTCATGAACAGATCAAATGTAGCTTTTGACAGATCAGAGACTATTTAATTTGTAATAACCTGGATATTACAAAGATTTCTGACTAACAGATGTGACAGGGACATACAAGCAGACATTTCTGTCTCTCCATCACATGAGATGTTCCACACTGCCTTTTTACAGGCTTTTTAAAAATACTTAAACAGATTCAAAAAAGAAAATTCTTCATAATTCAGTGATCAGATAAAAATACTGAATTGTTAAAACCAGCAGATTTCATATTGATCAATAACGTGGTATGTTTTGCAGAGGAGGTTTGTCTGTTTCTTTACAGACAGGATGGATGTAGCCTGAAATTAAAAAATTTAACTCAATAGTAAACCCACATGTATAAATATTCTTTTCTTGAGGTATTTTGTCCTTCACCAGCAGGGTGACTGGAACCTGTAGGTGTAGTGAAAATGAAATTGGACTGACTTAAAGGCTTGCATCATTATTTTCTAATTTGCAGCCTTGAACTTCCATCTAAGCTTTCTCTGTCCTAAGCTGTGTAAATACTATTAACATTTCTAGCTAGTGACATAACCAGTTACACAGTTTTCCTTTTCTGTCTTTAGGAGTCTTAATGTACTTTTAATCAAACAATAGTAAAGGATTATTGACATCAGCCATTGTATCTTAAATGTAATTCTAAACTTAGAAATCTATAAAAATACCTGTGAGCTTCTGTCACTTGAAATTATTACATTTAACCTCTGACTCAGGGTATTCCCCCTAGTAAACATCACCATCATTTCTGGGTATCCTAAACCAGGATGGGGCTATTTTAGCATCAAATTTTAATTATTTTTACACAGATCAGCTGATTTCTTACCTGTAAAAGTCTTAGACGTTGTTCATTGTTGAACCTTTCCACAGCAGCCCAGAACCACCGAATTACAATGTGATTGTCATGATAACCTGTTAAAAGAACAAGAGCCTTTACACTTTTAGGTGCTATGAAAGTGGTTGAGGGAATAGTTAGTAAGCTTTTCCTGGTTTGGCCCTAGTCACAATAATGCCATATTCTTTATCCGATTGCATCAAATGGCAGAAGGTGAGAGAGAAATACTCCTAAAATGCTTAGAAATCCTGAAGGCAGAGAATGAATGTACTATGACAAAAAAAATTTATATTCCTTGTGCAACCCTTTCTTCCAATAATCAGTCACTAACAGGAACGCCAGTTCTTGAAATATTCCAGTACTGTGCTATTTATCCATCCAAAGCTACAAATGATGCTGCAACCATCTCTCTCACAGCTCCTAAATCTTCTGTTGTTCTCAAATTATTTCAACTACCAGCCTGCAGCCACTGTGATTGCTTCTAATTTCCTGTCAACTTTGATTGTGTAAAAAAAAAACCAAAAAGAAATATCCAACTAAGAATGGCTACCATTTCCATTTCTCCCCCAGGTCTGGGAGGTACCTCCCAGTGTGCAGCTGAACATGGCACTTTCTGTGGAGAAGAGTGTCCTGTCGTGCTGTCTCAGCAAGGACAGCCAAGAAAGAGCTGCAAGGAAATGCCAGAAAGCAAACTGAAATGGAAAAATTACCTTCTCTCAACACCAACTTAACCAAAGAAGCTCAAAAGTTACTATAAATGTATCTCATGGGATGGTTCTTTATTGTCTTGAAAACTAGGTAGATCCAGAGCCCTCAACACTCTTACTGAACAAGTCAAAATTCAAGTTACCTCCTCTGTACTCTGTATTATTTCTCCAATCACTCAAGTCAATTTCTGCTGTTCCAGCTATAACCAGTTCCAGCTCTCTGGCATCAAATACAGACACCAGTCTTGCATCAACAACCTGTGAAAGGAAATAAAATGCATAGCAACATTTCTTCATGTACTGATTCATGCCTCCCCTACCTGCTACTAAGGTATTTACCAGGTATCATTTCAGGTAATTCACAATTCAGGTTTTTCTTTTTAAATAAACAAGTCTCAGAGACCCAGTGCAGAAACAGAGCAAGGATTCAATGCTGATCATACAGTGATTGAGAGTATTGTCCAGTGCAAAGTAGATACAGAACCATAGTCTTTATATAAATTATTAAAAAAAAAATTTTTACACTCCCTTCCCCTTCCAGTATCTACAAGAGCACTTCTGATTATATTTGGGACCCTGTATTTTGGAAATGTATACAAGGAGAAAAATATTTTGGATGGAGGAAGAAAGTAAATTTAATCTTGGAGCTTTTTACCTCATAGAAGCCACGAACTAGACTTTCTGTTTGTTGTACAACTCCTCTCTCAATTCTCCATTTCACCATTCTCTCTATGTATTCTTTCTTGTTCTTTTCAGTGACTGGGATATTGGCACCTCCTGGTTTCAGTTCCCGTTCTGTGATCTTAGGACAAAAAATGACCAAGTAACAACACAGTTATTATAAAGACAAAAGAAGAAATTGTAATAATTAAAATTTTTAAGCTGAAGTAATTCCTTAAAATCACTAACTAAGCCTTACTAGCAAACTGGAATATATGAAGTAAGAGAATATACAAAAAGTCTTTAAAAAAATATTTTAAATTCCATTTAGTCTGAGGAACCTTCATAATTAGATTTAAGAATAAATTGAGAAGAAGAAACAATCTTTATAGTGACTTTTGAAGTTTTCTGAATAAGACCTTAACAAAGGTGTTGTAATACCTTTGAATGGCAACTTTGCTGCAATTAAATCCAGGTAAACTACACCTACAAAGCAACCCTAAAGTCTGATATTTCGGATACTCTCCAGAAAATCTCCTTAACCAGAAGAACATGTTTGACCTGTTACAAATATTAATTCCTCCCCAGATTTCAACATTGATTTCACCAGCAGTAATTTTTTAAATACAAGTTCAAGGCAGCATGGAGAGACACTCGTTCTTCTGTCCAAATAAATGTTTATCTAGCAGGAGAATGCACCAAGGAAACAAAGAAACTTGCACACCTGCCCAAAAACTTCTTCATTTACAGTAAATGTGAGATCTAGGATATCGTGTATGTCGTTATCTTTCATCCACTGCAAACTCTGGTGAAACTCTTCATCCAGATATTCCAGGTCACTCAGGTCACAGAGTCTGACAGAAGAAAGCAGAAAACACACAAATACAGATGATGGCAGCAGCCTGTGCTCAGTAACTAAACTCAGACAAAACAGACTGTGAATGGGAGCCAAGAGAAACATTAATAAAGAGGACAACTTCAAATCTCTGTTTATTTGCCTGGTAACAGCAGTTACTGTAGAACACAAAATAACTCTGTAAATATACAAAACTCCAGAATTTAATTTGAAGATGCATTTCTTCTTAATGGTGAGTCTGCCTCATGTTTCCTGAGAAGCACATTTAGGAATTATGAAAATACACAGATTGAAGAGACAAAGAATTCAAATAGTAAAATCAAGCAGTGTCCTTTTTGTTTATGTAGCTACACTGCCTCATCTCCATCATTTGTTGAATTGCTTAGATTTCCAGCTTACCACATACTTACCATATTTCCCCATACCTCATTCTTCTGCTAGCATTTAGGTGTTTTAAAAATGTATGTGCTGTAGGAATGTATTAATTACTCCCCACTACTAGAACATGCAATGTTTTATAGGAAAAAGTCTGCTTCCAGACTTCTCAAAACCAGCTTTCAAATAAAAAGTAAAGCACCTTAAGCTCATTAGGTCTTATGTTCCAGACATGCTGAGCAAGCACAGCTCTCATTGTTTCAGCCAGAACAGAAGCAGTAGTTCTGGAAACTACATCTGAAGTCTACCAAAGTACAGCTCCTCAAAATGGAGATTGCCAACAATTAGTCTAATCTGAGAATGCATGGTGCAGTCTGAGTTATGAAGTGATTCATATCCTATCCTGTGAGTCACTGCATGACAAAAGAATAAGAACTCTATTAATATCTGGAATAAGCCCACAGCACCGCATTGTACCTCTTCAAGTCTAAGATTTTGTAGAAGAAAGCTAGTAACAGGGCTAAAACAAAACATGAGGTTCTCATACAAATCACAAACAACATTCTGAGGTAGTAGAAACAAGGAAATTTTTCAAAAAACTCATGGATTGAAATCAGTTTAACTAAGTTATAAATAATAGCCTATCTCCTTTGTCAATACAGCATCATAAATGATCCATACGCAAAATGGCATCTTTGATGGGGAAGGAACCAAACAAAAGAGGAGACAGAACAATTCTACTCACATTCGGAGGAGAGCTTTATAAAAGGGTCTTGTAAAAAAGGCATCCAGCAAATACTGATGTATCAGAGCAAGACCAAGAATTCGACCACTAAACCTGAACCTGGAAGAGAAAGAGTTACATTACAGTTGTGATACTGAATCTTTGTGGTTGGTACTGCTCTGTCATCAAAACTTGAATGTATTTCCAAACAGCATTATTAAATCAGACAGCTATGTCTAAATTGTGGTATTTTTTGTTTATTTCTTGGGTTTCTTTAACATTCTCAGTAAGGCACAGGGAAAAAAAGGATAAAAAATGCAAGACTGCAGAGTGTGGAAAATCCCTCAGATACCTAAGTTACAACTGCTCAAAAATGTCAAATCCATATTTAACCCAATCGGCCCCTGCCAGAGCAGCCATAATAAACGCATTATCTCCCAAAATGATAGCCACAGTCTATTTTTATTTCACACCCCTACAGGATTAACTTGTTTTCATGTTATAGAGAGGCCAAAGGTTTTGCTACTCTTTCCCTGGCTGACAGCTCATGCTGCCTGTCTTTCCTACTTAGAGGAGCTCCTTGCTCCCTCTTCTGACTGTGGTTAAGGAGTTCTCTGTATATTTTCACAAACAGCGCCAGAAAGTTTTTTTATGTATAGCAGTGCCCTCCAGACCTATGTCAACAGGATCTAAATCTCCTTCTCTCACCTCTCTCTTCCCTTATTATCTTTATTTTGTTGGGTGTGTAAGGAGGAAGTTTGCCAGCGTTGAGAACAAATGGCAGCAACCTTGAAATAGGAGGGTCTTTGCAAATATTCCCATGAGAATCAAGATTCATTGTGAAAGCTCTTCCACAATTCTAGAACTGGATTAAAGCCTAGTGTTTGTTTTCAAAGTAAATGTTTCTTGAACTTTCTGTTTATGCATCCTTAACAACATTTTTATTGGAAAAAATTAGGGCTTTATGATACCTGCTTGTACAATGTTTGTAAGATGAGGATGTGACATGCAGAGCCTTCGCCTTCCCATGCATAAACTGCTTGTCACAGCTGCATTTTCTGAATTCCCCCTGGGGCTGTACAAAACCAGCACTCTCTGAAAGAGATAGGGGTCATGCCTCCTTCATTCCCCAGGTCTCTGGCCCAGCACTGCAGAAGCCAGGGATGAATAAAAAACATTGGCAGAAACTGCACAGCACATAAGGGCTTTCTGTCACCTCTGCACCAGGCTGGTCTGCCTTTCCAATAGAGACTTGAAGTACTGGAGTTAAACAGGCAGGTTGCTTCCACTAACTGAACTACCAAGCAGGTAATTTTCTTTTCATTTGTAAAATTAGTAATGAGATTCCCCTCTGATACTCATTCTTCATAACTGGCCTTCAAAAAATAAGAACTCAGTGCATATCTGTCCTACAGAGATGAGCAGTTGTCATTCCACTATTAATGTAATCCAACTACTTGCACAGCAGAATTCTCTGTTAATAGTCACAGCACAGCTTTACAGATTTATGGTGATGCCATGGCTTAAATCAACTGAGGGTGATTTAAACTGGCTTATAATTGTTAAAATAGGATTATGCAAAAATCCTCGATAACTATTTCAGAAGCAGAGGTAAATTTACAGACTGTTTCAAAGCTGTGTGATCAGCAATCTCCTCCCTACCCCCAATGAAGATATCACCACAGATCTCCTTCCAATATGTATGCTGGGGGTTTTCCACTGAGGTAATCTCTGCACTCTTTTGGAAGATTCAAACAAATTACATATAGTAAGTAATACATGCCTGAAACCTCCCTTCATCTCCTTAGCTGACAGAAAGTCAATGTGTTGCTATTTTTTCTTGTTTTTTCTAATACACAAGAGGTTAATATTGCTTTCATGAAATGACTACTAATGTACAAGAAATGCAGGGAGTTGTGTTGTGAGACAATCCCATGATACATGCTCCAAATCATAATTTTGCTGACCTTGTGAGAAACAAGATCATTTAAAAACCACAAGAGAAACCAAAATCAGGGAAGTCTAAAGAAATGCAATTATTTTGCTGCTGGTTACAAAGATCAGATTCTGTGTTACATGTCTGAGCAGATTTGAGCAGTTGTTCTACAAGTGGGAATAACAGAAAATGTATGTGAAAAACAAAAGAAAAGAATTCTTACCACTCATGGTGATTGTCTACAAATGCAGACATGGGACTTATTTGTACTGTGTAGGTATCATTGGCTGAATATTCAAACAAACCATAATATGGATTGAAGAGCTCCCTGGACACCAGGAAAAAAAACTCTCTTGATGGTCCACTGTAGTCCAACCTTTAAAGAGAAACCTGACATTACTATCAAGTAAGAACCTTTTTTTTAATCTACATTCCTTACACTATATTTTGATTAAAATTTCGTAAGATTTTAACCAAAACCCTTATCCGTGCATATTGCCTAATGCCAAAGTATGTGGAACTCTCAAGGGACTATTCTAAAATGGAATGGCTTGGAGGACTGGAATGAAGTTCTCCATGTGGGCTGCACTCAGAAAAAAATCTTTGGCTCCATCTGCAGTGGCCTCTGCCACAGGAATATAACCAAATAATTGGGGGTGGGGAGAAGGCAAATCATGAAAAGAGCCAAAATCAGACTTATCTGCATCTGACAAATTAACAATGAAAATAAACAATGGTCATATTTTGTCTTTGCAGACTGCAACCACAGGACAATTGGAGGGATAATATTTGTGTTCTCCCTAGCAATATAATCTGAGATTACTTCAGTGATTTATGTTTCTTGGTCTAAATTTTCTTGTCTGTCTTCCAAACTTGAGTGTATTTAAATGTCTTTTGGAGAGTGCACTTCCTTTGTTGGGTTTTTTTATTTATTGTTTTCTACTTTTTTCCCCTATTTGAAGATTCCAGTACTAATGAATCTAAATAACCTCTTCGTCCTGAATGATAAACAAATTCATTGCTGACAATGCACTGAGACTGAATTGTGACATTACTCTGCAGGTCACCAGTGAAATGAGTTAGGTATGACATTAATGCTCTATTAGAGTTGGAAAACAGAAAACTAGTTTTCCAGTGGGGAGCAGAGACTATTATAATCCTAACAAAAAGAAAGATACATCTTTTATAGATAAAAGACTTAATATTTGACTCAAGTACTAAGACGATGCACAGACACAGGTACCACAGAGAAGGTCAGCTTTCACAAAAAACTCCTACTACAAATGTTTTGGCTCACAGACTTTTACAGAAGACAACCACAAATGAGAGTTGTTTATGAGGATGAAGCTGTCAGGAAAGTAAAGGCTAGGTGCCGTTATCAAGCTGAGGACAAACCCTCTTCCCTCAGCTGAATAAATACATTTTCCCTTCAGTCACTTGGAAGCATTTCACTTCTGTTAAGCTTCAGCAGTGAAGTACTGAAACAGATCCTTACCCTGGCAAGAAGGGGTAGATCCCATCAACAAATTAGAGAGGAAAAAATCAAAAATGGTTTGACACCATGGACAACTGTTGGATCTTAATCTTGGCACTAATACCAGGATCAAGCAAAGGTTCGTCTGCAAGATTCTTGCAAACTTCTGGGATAATCAGACACACTAAGAAATCCTGAGATAGAAAGGAAACTGTGTGCTTGACTATCAGGCACTTCACACAGCTCCCTCTGTATGCAGTTACTGTGAGTCATGTTAAATAAATCAATCATGAGAGTCCTGCACTGCCAGTCAGATTTATCCTACAATTAAAGGCTTGGCACAAGGGTGAGAAAACTTCATACGAGAGGTATGCAACCACACAACAGCTGCAACTGTAGGGCATTTGGATATTCAGGAGAGTAATATGTTGTTGGCAACATGACTCATGTCTCCTAGGAACCACCATTAATATTTCAGATCTACCACACTTAAATGCAAAGCAGCTTCTCCTAGTAGTTCAAAGAACTCAGGAAAAACAAGGAACCATATTTTTTCTATCTAATTTTTTGTAATTTATTACCAAAATGAATGAGTGTATAACAACCATTAAATGAGCACCACAATTGGTAAGTATAGAAACTGAAGATTGGAGGAAGATACACATTATGAGACTTATGACAGAAATCACTTGAACAGCAACAACCATGTCTGAGTTGCCCCACTTACTATTTTATATATTAATAAATCAAGAGTCACTAAAATGTTGTATTATGTAATTATTTCCTTACCCATTACTTTATGACTTATGTCTCTTTACCAAGAGCAAAAGAAATGCAAAAGTAAACTCCTACTTACACTGTTAAAAAAGGAGGAGCAAATAGGAAACAATTAACTTTCAGTATTCCTCCTCTCCTCCACCCTGACCTGTCTTTCTTCACCTGGCCAAATGAAGAGTTGGATGTGATACATATCCTTGCACCATCTCTGATGAAACAATACTGTTTGCACACATCCTTTCTTCATTAAAAATACAGATGTGCAAATAAAGGACTGACGTCATTTTAATTTCCCTTTGCTCCTAATGAACTGATTCTTTTCCATTAAGGCTAGAGTCTCATGTAAAGCTGGATACAATGGGGACAGGAGGCGTCACCCCCATTTCCAGGTCACTCCTCATGCTGCTGAGTGGTGAAATGCAAAATTCTGACATCCGATGAAAAGAAATGGTGTATCTGGATCAATCTCTATCTCATGTATGATTTAAAGAATTTCCCTTTCATTTTTAAATCTGATTTGAGGCTGTAGCTGTGAAAGTAAAGGCTGGTAGGGGCTGAGAAAGCAGGCCTTGCTCCTGCATCCCCACCCTCCTTTGTCAATACAGCATAATCTCATTGTGCACCACCTTGCCATTCCAGTTCTGAGTTTTTCCTCAGACAGCATGGTGATATTATTTATATGAACAAGTCCGCACTTGGCTCTCAGCTGTTAACATTATTTTAAGACTTCACTGGATCTTTATTAACACCAAGTGCTTCAGGGTGAATTTTAAACAAACAGTAGGATTTAGAGGTTTTCAAAGACATATTAATTTTATCTAATCTTGTAGGAGATGTTTCTATTACAACTTTGCATTTTAAAGACTCACACATTGCATGGCAATAGCCCACACTACCGCATTCCAAGTGCTGTGCTGCAGTTGTCTGAATATCATGGAATAAAAGTTTGAATATTTATAAACATATTCATGAACTGTTTCAACAACAGACAAGTGGGCTTTAAGGCCTGCCAAAGGGGGCACAAATCAAGAGACAAAAGCAGCAAATAGTACACTGTTTCAGTTTCACTTGCAAAGGAAATCTAACCACATGTTGCTCTGCAAAACACATCTCACAACCTGTAACACATTAGACTTTCATTAGACACAGACTGAGCATTCTCTGAATGTGACTTTGAAGCGTGGGGAATATTTGGGGTTTTTTAACAACTAGCAACAGCCCAGTTGCTTTTACTTGTGATGTAGGCCCTGGCTTGAAGAAGCAGTGAGCCCCTTCTGTAGTACTGAGGGCTTTCTGCTCCCAGTGTCTCAGACAGGGCTAAATCAAGGACTGAGCCCATAGCCTACTCTGAAAGCACACTCCCTCCAACAAATGGCAGCTGTCTTTTGGTAAGCCCTGGAGACACAACAGCACTGAGAGAAAAGAAATATGAATAACACAAGAAAGCTGTTTGGTTTTTAATTTGCTTTCCCAGCAACATTCTGAAACACACACCAACTACTGGGAAAATTCACATAACCATTCACATTACTTCTGCAAAGGCAGGACATGTTACATTGCAAAATGCTTAAGAAGCCATCTTGAACAGCTGTATGTTCTAGGCTTGTGTATGTGGCATTTCCTGACCACAGTTGTTCCTCTTTTCTCTCTAGAGAACAATCTGGTGAGAGAGGAGCTGCAAGACACTGTGTTCTCAGACCACAAATACTTCCCTGTTTTACTCACCCTTCTTCCCCAACAAACGTGACATAGAGTTTATTTCTCTGCAGGTCTTTTCTTGAGTAGCCCATGATCTGGTTAAAGGCATCTTCTAACAAGTGATCTCTCCTGATGATTAATCTGAAGGGCAAAAGTATTTTGAAACAGCAATTTGTGAACATGAACCACATCTGGAAACAACTATTTACACAGCAGGATAATAACCCGGGTGATTTCAGAGATACCCGTTTCTGCTGGATAATTTTATTCAGATCAGGAAGCTCCTGTTCTCCTCCAATGTTCTCCCTTATGTTTCAATAAAATGTCCCTTGTACACTGTACATTGTACAAAAAAGAGTAGTTTTGTTTTGTCTACCTTGGTCCTTCCTTAAATTCTTAAGCAGAAAGGTCCTAAAGCTGGCATTTTCATTAAGTCTGAAATCCTTTTGTAAAGCTGGGCCCCTAAGTGAGTTTAACTGTGAGCAAGAGTCTCATCTTTTCTGTAAAAATCAGCCTCTTAACACAGAAAAAGATAAAACCATGGAAAATCACAGTATGGTAAAGCCAGAAACACACATCTCTACATTATCCCTGAGTGCGTGATGGTACAAAAATTCCAGAAGGAATGGCAATTATTTGTACAAAACCCCACTTAAGCATCACATGCGAAAACACAATGTATCTTCTGAAAGAAAAATTGTGAAAATGTGTCATAAAGATCTAAAATAAGAGGTGAAAGAATCCTCCTTACTTAAACATTTTATCCTCTGCCAAAAAAAAATGTGTTCAATTAGTTTCCTGAGACTTCACTTGCTCTATATTCAAACACTGCCTTCTGTGTGTGCCCATCAGCCAGCAGCTGCTGGAAGGCAGCTGAACCCACCCCAGCTCCTGCAAAGCCCCTGTGGCCCTGCAGAGCCCAGTGACTGCACTGAGCCATCCTGCCAAGGACATGCAAGGGGAGAGCCTGGAGCTGAGCAGGCACCTGGGCAAAGAGGAGACCCGGGCAGCAGCAGAGCTGTGCTGGGCCCTGCTTTGAACAGGTCAGTGCTGTTGCCTGGGAAAGCAACCCAAAGAAAACTTCCATTCACATGTCAAACTACAGCTTAAAAATCTACAGTGTGATGGCAAATAGGTCAGGGGAAAAAAGGGTGTAAGAAATGGAACAGATTTTTACAAGGAGCAAATGCTCCCCACCAGTTGTTTGCCCAAGCATTCAGGACAAAGCTTTCATAGATAAGGCTTTAACTGTTTATGATTTCATTACATTCTAGGCAGACATTGCTCAATCTTTGCCTCTTAAGGCGTAAACAACAGCATTTTAATCCCATTTCATTTTTGCAAAACTTGTAACAAGCTCACATGAATGAAGTCTGAGCTTTGCACAGATTTCTGCAAAATAAGAGAAGTGACTGGCTGAAGGAAATTTAAACAAAAAATAGAAAACCCCTTTTTTATAATAGAGGAAATGATTAAATCATGTTCTAGTGCCTCATGGCTATGAGTTTGATAACTGGCACAAGACCTGGTAATTTACAAAATTTTGAAAGTATCTTGTGAGAACAATTCTTATATATAACAGCACATAATCACATGGTTAGCTAATAAATGAAGAAGTGAAGACCTCACTCCAAGTATTCTACCATTCAGAGTTCTAAAATAAAAATATTACCATTTTTTTTAAGGCAATCTTTAGAGTTTAACAACATTTAATATATGAATCCTCTTTACTAAACAGGACTGTGGTATCAGAACAAACAATGATGTACAAAAGATACGTCTCTGTAATTTTTTTTTTAGTGGAAAAAGATATGAGAAAATGTAACTGTTTATATCATAATGGAAGAATTCAGATGCCTCCTGTTCTGCAGGCCTCTTCCCAAAGCTCTTTTTGCACCATATTGGTAATATTGTCTGTACAAAAACATAGTTGGAGGAAGCATAGAGGTGCTCAGAACTTGCTGTACCCTCTGCTATGAATCACATGCTGGCATTAAGTCTTTTATTACAGGTCTTCTATTCCCAGAAATGCCTGGGTAACCGTAACATCTGCATTCCTTCTAATGGGAAGAAGCTTGCAGATGTGCGAGGCAAGGCAAGCTGCCTGAAAAGAAATCCAGTTTCACGAGATGCTTCAACCTACTTCAATTTCCCTGGGCCTTGTCCATATCCTTTAGTCTCCAACTTCCTGTAGAAGTTCCTCAGCTTGGCTTCAAAGTCTCTTTTGTATGGAGCTGGAGCTCGGGCGTTGGCACGCTGAGTACCTGCAGGGAGCAACGGGCACAGAATGAGCTGTGTGACACCAGCTGATGGATGTCCCATCTGCTCCTGGGAAGACTCCTTCATAGCAAGAGATATGCATGGTATGTGTTTGGTTTAGTCACCTCCATAAAGAGTAAAAGCTGCATATCTTCAAATCTGCTCTGCAGACTTTTTGGTTGCTCACTTCTAATAGTATCATCTTTCAAAAGTAAATCTTAAAAGAGCAAATCCAGGTCAATGCAAAAGATGGATTTTAAAAACAACGAAGCAACTAGAAAGACTTTACTTTTTGTTTTTCAAGTGCACTTTATGTCTTACCTTTATAATAGTTCATATAATAAATGTTCTGTTCTGGTTTTAATATTATCAGGAAAACAACAACTCAGAAATGAAGCAAAAATAGGCTGAACTCTGCATTTCCCATGATGACTGCACCAAGAGGAAGAAGGAAAATATTTGGAAATTCCTTAGTGGAAGATTTTCCCTGGGGAAGTAACAAGGAAGAAAAATGCAGGAAGAATGGAAAGACTACCAAATTTAATTTTGTGGAACTTCTAATCTGTGGCTGCAGAAACATACATGATGGTCATGTAAGGGAATTTAATTTTGAAAAACTGGTTTTGAGGGTCAATTTCTTAAAACCAAGAAGAGGTGAGATCTGTACACAAAAAAAAAAAAAAGGCATACCCTACAACTGCATGGACAGTGTATACAAATCAGGTGTTTAGTCTCATCTGTTCTGAAAATGGCCATCATTAGGACTTCCACTGCCTCCCTGGATAAATGACTTCCGCTGCTTTGATTGTGAGGCAGGGTGCCAAGGAGGCAGTTAAACTCCTTCCCTGCCGCATGGCCGTGTAGACATCCTACAAAAAATCTGGATGATGTTTAAAATTTTTCATGCCCTAAAATACACATAAGTTGCCAACTACTTCTCTGGAACTAGTGGTCACCTGTAAAGCACTGAAAGCACAAATGAACAGTTTAGCAGCACTGTTCTGCAGAGTTCTGTCTTTTACCTCAGTTCCTCATGCAAGTTTGTTTGTGGCTCCCTGCATGAAGCTAGGCCAATACAGAAACATTGAATGCTACTGTGGGGAAGGCATGTGAATGTAATGTTTCAGGTAAAACAAGAGAGGAGGTGCATCCGTTCAGCCTCTGTGGGCAGAGAAGGGGAAGGAGAGCAGCCACAAAGGCCATGGGTCTGACGGAAACGGCGACAGCACATCCTGCGGAAGTGGGGGCTGGAAGGAGCTGCAGAGTCTATCTCTGCACAGATCAGAGACAGCCAGTGAGCTCACTAAGTTGAATGCCATTTAACAGGTCCTTAAAAGACCTGTCCGACCAGAAACGCACTTGACACTTGTTCCAGTCTTCAAGTGAAGTGTGGGAGGATAGTAAATATCACGGAATCTGCAGGGCTCCAAAAGAAACATGAAGGATCCCTCTGAAAACACAGATCATGGTCATTGATTCTTCTATAGCAGTTTTCCTCTTTTACTGAAAGCACCAAGAGCTTCTAAAGGTACACTGAGCTGAAATCTCCTGAAAACTTACAGAAACAGTAAACAAGCCTTTTAACTATTGGCCTTTTCCCTCTCTTGTTTGTTTTGCTTTGGGTCAAACTATGTACAAAAATGCAGTCACCAGAAAAGGCAACAAAAATTTACTTTAATGTTAACCCCTCAAGGAAGCTAGATTTTTTTGAAGGGTACCACAAAACATGAATCTGATAACACATTATTCATGGTTCAGAGATCAGCATCATAATATTCTGTCAGCACATGACAAGTTCCTCACTGCAAATCAGATGCATATGCCAAGAAATTCCTGGGCAATTATAGTAATTACTTCCGCCTTGGGAACAAAAGATGTTAATGGAAGAGCTAAAACCACCAGTGATGTGATAATCATAGTTGATTTTCAAAGAGCTTATATTCTGAAGCAGATATAAAGAGTAGCTTCATGACTATTCATCTTTTCCAAAACAGAAAGTACAAGTGATTGTGACTGATCTGAACAATGGATCCTTAACACCCCACCTCGTGCAGTGCAGCACAGCCAGCTTAGCTGATGAGAAAAAACAGAGCCTCCACAGAAACATGGGCTATTTACAATTTCTCATCAAAAAAGTCATTTGTACACCAACACAAACATGCACGCTTGCAGACTGAGAGGGAGATTCAATGGTCTCTCTATATTTTTCTATGAGCCAGAAGAGAGATTACAATTTTAGGGAGAACAAGACTAAACCCATCACTGTTCCTTCTCTACTGTCTGCTGCTACTGTGAGTAAATGAGAATATCACATGTAAAAGACTGAGCATATTTTGAAATTACTTTGTTGGAATGAAACTATGCCCAGCATGCTTTGGTGCACATACCAGTGATTAAGAAATCTTAACTCTGGAAGCCAAAACTGGTTTTATTTGTAAAAGACTGCCAGGTTTGCAGTTGGAAGTAAGATGCATACATGCAGATCATTCCCTTCTTGTCAATACAGGGAAACAGTTATATCTAAACCATATACATACTGAAAGTATTAATAAATGTGAATACTGTATTTCACTGCTTCACAGAAAGCCAAAGATCATTAAAGTCTTCAGATAGTTTCTTCAGAGAGATCTTACAGAGGTCCTTTGTCCAACAGCAGGAAAAGCTACCACATGTTTATGAATGCATTTAATTTGATTCCATGAAAAGGCAAAGCTTTTTGTTACTGAGGACTGGGAAATGCCCATGAAAATCACAGTTCTTCCTCTGATAAAAACTTCTTGTTGTCTGTAACTATCTAGAGTTGCTTACACTCTAAATGTTCTCTATTTATCTATACTTTTGTTATCAAATTTGTAGAAATCCCCTTAAGTCACTTCTGATTTATCTGTTATCATGAGGAAACTAAGCATAGCAACATCTATCAACATGGCTTTCAAATGGAACCTGTCATACTTGCAATAATTTAGTTCTAATCTGCAACTCAGAATCTGAAATATCAGTCTCCTTCCATTCTGACGTGAATATTCAGACAGCTGCAGTATGCTATGTTTTGAAATTGTGGTAAAGTATAACAAGCTGGCTTTTATATATAAAATTGTCCCTTATTGCCCCACAGCCCCATTACATTGCCATTTTAATTTTCAGCTATTAGATCCATGCTTTAAATCTCCAGGCATCAGGATGCTGGCATGAGCAGTCACTTAGTTGTTTCACACCAGCGAGAAACAAGTCTGCATGTTTTTTTACAAGTCAGAACAAAATCACAACCCCTCAAGTTGCATACATCCAGCAAAACATCTTGTGAGCCAAGGCAAAGGTTCAAGTCTGACAGTCAAATACAATTGGACTTGTTGACTTTGTTCAAAAATAGTTCTAGATCTTGTCTTATCAAGGATGAGAAGTGGTTTCATGGAGGCCCTGCAGAAGCTTTGCCTGAGCAACTTACCTGGAGAGTTCTGAGGTGAAGACACCGGCGAGCCTCGCGGGGACTGGCAATAGCTGGGATGAAGTAAGGCATGTGGCGGCACATATGACATTATCTCCTCCTCAAACAAGCTGGCAAAAAGGAGAAAAGGAGAAAGAACATGTTTATTTGAATAAATAGCAGGTTTCACTTTCTAGGGATAAATCTCTAGTTATTAACCTGTTTTCTTTGATAGTCACCTATTTTCACCGTGCACACTTTAAGTGCTACAAAGTATTTTATTGCCATTTCCTCAAGCAGATTTTGAAAGTACTAGAAAGCAATAACTGCTATTTGGTTATTTCCTCTCAAGGTTAAAATATAGTTAATCAGCCTTAAAAATTCATGGGCCACTCTCTCTTTTTTTTTTCTTTTTTTTTTTTTTTTTTTTTTTAATGTTCTCATTACAAAGGGGTCAATAACCTTACTCAGAAACATTCTAAGCCTCCAGGATTAAGAATCACATCTGAACTTGTTAAGTGTATTGACTGGTAAGCTTGTTAGCACAACATTTTATGTTTAATAACAGTCCTATTAAACATTTTATGTTTAATAACAGAACCAGGAATCACATCTAGCATGTTCAAGCTCAGCTACTTCATGCTTCATCTATTATTGATACACAACTTTTTAAGTGAAAAAACTCAAACATTCTGCAGCCTAATCACTGCTTCTGTGTGTGTGTGCGTGTGTATGCGTGTATGTATGTATGCATATGTACATATATTAAAATTTCAGTCTTTTCCCAAATTTGACAAGGAAATCCAAAAAGGGACAGAATATCTAATGTCAGAATGGATCTGGTATCAAAAGGTATTTTGAATGTGAAACATGACACAAATAAACTGTTGCAATAGTACATAAAAATCACTTTCAAAAATTGAGCTATAGAAAGAACTGTAAACCTGTCTTATCCAATCCAATGCAATGAAAACAATGTTCAAACAACAGATGTTTTTTACAAAGTCTGCTCACCAAACAAATATCTAGATTTTTTACATGGACTTTTTTAAAACGGGTTCTTTCTCACAGTTTCTTTTGCAGTCATGGCCATGTGATGTTTTCCTCCAAGTTACACATCTTAAAAAGTTTCTTAAGAAACAATATTTACATTTCAAAAAGACCCAGGCATAGATTTAAAAAGAGATTTTTTAATAGCTGTAATAACTAGGAGATTTAGGGACCAGAAAGGATTATCATTATGCAACCTGGCCTCAAAATACAACTGCTAATGTCAATTTTATTTCACTAGATTCCATTTTAAAGGTACCCATGAACTTCTTGATGAATTTTTACAGTGGATGAGAGGACAGTATCAAGATAAAAGGGTTTAATTTTAGCAAAAAAATCTGCCTGATTTTTCAAGTTAATAGCTTAAATGAAAAGTACTAAAGAATCAGCTTCCCATTTTCTGAAGTCTAAGAATATTGCCTTTACAAAAGGGGACAATGCTTGAGAGCAAGTGAAGAGGCAAGAGAGATATTAAGTAATAAAAAGACCTCTCAAGTATGTGCCTTTACAAACAGGCACTTCCCAAAGCACAGTAATAAACAGATGCAGTCTAAAAGTAGCACAAGGCTCATTGATGAATAAAGGTCTGAGCTGTACCACCTTTCTAAGCATCAGGGCTGGATGCAACAGGACAATTACAGGTGGTCTGGGCAAACCCATATGAATCACAAGTAGCTGAAGGTCGCACTTGAAAAGTGTGACATTCAACTACCATCTAGAACTGAACATGATGAAAATAAAATCTGAGCCTTGAGCTGTAGCTCTCCCAGCTGCAACTCCAGGGAGGGAAAGGGAAGCAACTGGGTGACATCATCAGCCCACACTGCTCCCTGAAAGCTCCTGAGTGGCTGCCACAAGGGGTTCCACATGTGCTTGGGCAGCAGCAGTGCCTACCTGAGTAACATGACAAGGTCTGCATCACTGGATAAACGCACCAGCCCAGGTGTTCCCTCTGTCCGGATGAACTGGATCTTCTCCCTGTGTGAGCAAAAAAAGGCTTTCAAAGTACCTTTTGCAAATAAGGCATCAATGTGTACCACAGCAACGAGTACAGAGTATATCAGAAATCTCTGGGTTATGGTTTTCCCTACTTTTTTCCCCTGCCACAGCAAGCCCATGTGAGCAGTAAAATACTACAACCAAAAAGTTAATTTGCTCTGAGGAAGGATGCTCCCATTGCCCTCATCTCTTCAATGCTCATGTGCTTATGCTCTGGGCAGGCTTCTTTTACTCCAAAAGAGTAAAAAAAAAATCAATCCCAAAAATTCACACTCAAGTCCATGTCTATTAATTCAAAGCAGGAGGCTGAAACCTGTAAAAATACATTCCTATTGCAAAAATGAGTTCACTGTCTTTCTGAATCTCTGTACAAATGTAAGCCATACATTACAATGTATACTTGTGATTTTAAAGCCAGCGTTTTCATACCACACTGCACTTAAGAGATCTTCCAGTAAAAACATCTGCAGTACTTCTCCCCTGTATTTCATCTAAACACATATCCTTTCTCCTAGACCCTGTTTGGTGACTGTGGAATCTATGCATCCTAAGTTCTGAGCATGGTAACACACATAATTTTAGATCTATACTGAATATAATTCCTTGAATTCTTATTACTTTTCTCTGCTGAGCCTTTCCTTGCATTCTGTAATACAAGTACATCCTTCATATTTTTTCTCTATCGGTATGATAGCACAGCAGAGATAAATTCTAATTTGTCTTTACACTTCTGGAGGAAAAGAAAACAAGAACCAAACCTATGTATTAAAACCTAAACCTAGTCCCAGTTTGAAAGGAGAAAACCCCCAAACAAACAGAAAAGACCTCTGTGTGAGAACAGCAGCATTAGCTCAGCTCACAAGTCTGTCTACACCATGTCCTATTACCAACACTGACAAGAAGATCAAAAACACTCCATGCAATTGGCAGGGACATCTGGACACTTCCAGAGCCCACTTCACTTTACACTGGTGCCCAAATGGCAAGGCTGGAGGAAATAAATGGTGGATTATAAAATATATCTCAGTGTTCGGTTGTCAGCAACACCAGAAACCAGAAGGACATTTTCTGGGTTAACTAATATATGCAGCCTTCCAAATTATTGCAATGCATGACTTCTTGGTGTTACCAGTGAGAGTTGTGATTTCAGTGATTTTTAAAAATATATATGCCTTTTACCTTCCATTAAACTATAAATTATATTTAATGTATAACAGGTGCCTTTGCCTGAAGCCCTTTACATTATTTAGCAGCCTCTCAGATTTACCTGCAGTGGCCTGGAAGAAAATTTAATCTTGGCAAGATGCCTAACAAAGATATGGGAAGTATAATGTTCCCACTCCACCATGAAACTTCTGATCAGCAATTTTCTACATGTAGTATACTTTCATTTTATATTTTAATAGACTCTCAACTTCTTATCTCTTCTTTCTCTAAGGTAATGAGAAATTATTTTAGACAGAAAATGTCAGAGATCTTTTCAAATTATCTATGTCCTTCTCCACTGGCCAAATACTGATTTTCCTCCTCACCTATGTAATAATTACAATAATATTAATAATAGGAATATTCAATATAATTATAATTTCACTTCAACTGCACCGAGGTCCTCAAAGGAAGAGATCACTAGCAGTTGTACTAATCACTATTAAAAAAAAATTACACAAAGAATTTACACTGAAGGATTTTAGTTAGGGCTTAATTTTTCAGGTGTTACAGTAATGTCCATGGAGTTGCTTAGTCTCACGGTTGCTCTGTGTCAAACAGACATGGATTCCAATAATTTGCTAAGTCAGGGTCTTTAAAAGACTAACTGGGAAAAACAAAACTGGGATATTTATAAAAATTAAAATCTTACTGAAGCATCAGCTCTAGAAGAATATAGGAGAAGTATAATGGAAGATAATTTACGCTAATCAAATTAATGACTTCAAATAAATGGGACCATTCAGCTGAAGAGAATGGCTTTTCTGACCAATCCCATTCAATGTAAAAAAAAATTATGTTCATTAAAATCCTCAATCAGTCTGCTGAGGAAAGTCAGTTAAGGCATATATCTTCAGTCTCCTTCCAAAGTAAATGTGCAGAAGGACATATAATCTCAATCAAATTAGGAGGTACAGAAAATCCTCTGATATTTCATTTCTAATCTGAAACCCAACTTTTCTTGAGAAATCAAGTTTGTGGGAAATGATGCATCTGTAATCAGGAAGCAAGGTTCTGCTAGAAGCAGAATCGGGGAATACCAACAAGCCTTGTGAGCAATTTGAACTTTAATTTGTTAAAAAAACCCACAACACACATGAAGAAAATTACACCGATTGCTATCAGACTGCAGGAAATCAAGCACCCTGGGAAAAAGAATATGAAGCAATGAAACTACAAGCAACCAGAAATTGTTTGTATGCTACTTCCCTGCAGATTTCAAACCAAGCCTGGTGGAGGAAACTTGCCTGCAGTGATATGGGTACAAGTGTTTTGACATGCTGAGAACTGCAGATTTCTGCTGTGTTTTCTAGAGAGCTTGTATTCTGCTAGTGTGTTGGTTCAGGTTTGGCAGCTAGGATTTCTTTAGAAGGTTAACCACGTCTTTAACACATCACAAACTTGTTATGCTACACATGGGGAAACTGCAAAATAGGGTAGCTTGCTGAATTTTGGGAATTTGCAGGACACAGAGGAAAAGGGATCACTAAGTAACACAGAACAGAAGAAAAATGAGTACCAGGGCTGGCTGCCATGCCACCCAGTGTGGGTAGAACTCTGGAACACAGCACTGCACAGGAGAGACACTGCCAACAATCAAACCAAGTTTTTAAATGTAGTGTCCAAGGAAGAACAGATACATTCATTTCAGTTCTGGCCAATACTATCCAAGTTGCTGGTGTTTCCATTTCCAAGTCCAAAGATATGAGGGAGTTACAACAGCCACACAACAAAGATCATCCTTCCTCAGATCTTGTGGCACTGTGCAAAAATCTGTAGATGTACCATTTTGTAAATTTTGGAGAGACATAAAAAATTCTGATTGAGGTAAGATTATCTCCAGATGTCATGAGGCCAGGACAGCCTTTCTGTAAATGTGCTTTGCAAAGATAAGGACAAATCCAAATGCCATTCTGCCTCATGCTCCCAGCTGAATGAATGGGCACATTTGCTGTGCCATCCAGCTGTCTTGGCACATTAGGAAGACATCAGCAAATCTCTTATGCCAGTTGTTCCAAACATTTTCTTGTAGGTACCTTTATCTGATAATTAAACATTATCTCTGTTCTCTCCAACCTTGTCAAAGCAGACTGTTACACAGAAATACAGTGAAAAACTATTTCCCACAGCTTTATAAATATGTTTGAAGTCATCAGAAGTCTACATTCTGTTATGTTTCACTGTTAATTAATGAAAGTAGCTACCTGTAATTACCATTTTTACTGAAATGAGAATAGCAAACTTCACTAATTTTCTTACCTGAGTGAATGATTCCTGGTAAGATCTGGCTGGCGCTCTTGGAGAATTTCAAAGATATTGGGCTGCCGCAGAAATGCAACTATCTTGTCATTGTAAGCTGAAAACATTCACAAAAATATCATGCTGAAACAAGGAGATCCCAAAACAAAGGATGACATTCCTTTTGAGTCTCCAACAATAATTACACACTTATGACACACTTCACTTTCACAGTTTTAAGTTTAGAAGTACTTGGTTGATACTTTTGTATGTAAGGTTACCAATTCTATTGTCTTTTAAGGAACACATTTCTTATGATTATGAACCAAATCTCATTGTAGCATATCCTTTCCACTGCTAACAGCTATAATTCTGTTAGCAGTTTCTATTATATTTCATCACTCACACTCTTAGCTAAGGTGAAACCAGAAGAGTTATTGTTAGTATAAAATTGCAGGGACCTTGGTTTTCACTGCATCTATTCTCAAACATTAAGCAGCCATTGGAAACACCCATATAAAATCCTCATTAATGGCTGAGCCCGTGAAGCATGCACACCATGTCCACGGCAAGGGGGAGGATTTAAATGGGCAGAGGTTTTCAAGTAAACATGCCACAGTACAAAGAGCCAGTTAGAGTTAATCAGATTAATTTATCTTGATTTAGCACAATGTGACAGCTGTTAGATTTAACAAGCTACATTCTGTACATGGTGGCACAGAAGTCAGTAACTCTGTGTGTTTGTAACTGAGATGAGAAGTTAAGCTAATGGCTAATTCCAAGCTGATTAACACTTCCTGTAATCTTGCCAAAATAGATGCTCACAAGTTGTGGGAAAAAAAAAATGCTAAAAATCTCTGGGAATACATGGAGTCCAATTAGGATCCAATCTCATTCCCTGGCTTCAGTTCATCCTTTGAGCACACAGAGTATGTGAGCCAGGAAGGTAAAATACATCACTTATTTAGTTCTGCACACTTCCAGCTCTGAAAGTTCCAACTGAACAGTAGGGAAATGCAGATGGACAGAAGGATCATAACAAATGGCAACTTCCAGCCATCCCAAATAAATGGAAACCCCTGCAGTGCACACTGCCAAGGCCCCTCAGTGATGGAGAACTCTGAGCAGAGGCTGGATGCTGACATACCCACTGGAACCACATCCTGGTACTGAGCTCTGCTGACTGTGTTAAATGTGCTGGATGGTCTTGGCAAAACAGGGGGTCCTGAATGGCGGGAGTCCTCTCCGACCTGAAAACGTGCAAGCAACCACAGTGAGTGTCTCTGTGCCAGCACAAGCACTCAGGTACAGAAAAGTGAGAATTTATATGGCTTAGAACCAAGCACATGCATCAAGGCTTTGCTTGATCCCCAGTAACCACTGCAGCAGGAAGCAGCTGTGCTGCTAGGACAGGTACTAGCAAAACATTATTTAGCATACTGAACCCATAAATAGAAAGAATCAAAACTAATGCAAAATTTACTGTATTTTTAAACAGTCCCGTAATTAATGGACATCTTTATCTACATGAAACATTCTGGAAACCAAATTCTGCTCCTTCATTAGCACCTCTATTACCTCTGTGCATGAATGCAGTTTCCCTAAATTTGAAGTGGAAAGAAGTTTGTGGCTGAAGCCTCAAAGGAGAATAAAGAAGTGAGTTCACATTCAGGCATGGCAAACAAGTCCAAAATTGGTAAAAACGTGGCTCCTAGAGTAATTCAGAAACACTGATATGTTTTTCTAGTATTCACCTTCTAGACTTAAAAAAAATTCCACGTGAAGAATTTTTAGGGTAGAACCACAATATAAAATTGTTCTTAGAGGCATTTGTCATGTTAGGGCAACTGCTGTGGTTAACTGCATCATGAGGTTTCAGATATTTCTCAGTATTCAGTATTTTATCTCTATAAAACATTTGGTCAACATCTTTTTCATGCTGCTGGACCTCTTTGTTTACTTCTCCATTTATCTGCCTACATGTAATGGTTAGCATTTGAACTGTACTCCCAAGCCTCAAAGATCTATAAAACATCTAATTGCAAAAGATCAAATAATTATAAAAGGTTGCTTTTGAATCCAAAACACAAAGCAGCAAAAGTCCCAAGATATGTCCCAAGACCTTTTTGCTCTCTCATAATATTCTTTCAGAAAAATGTCGAACTATTTCCTGTTAGGCAATGTGCTGGAAAAGGAATGCCATTATTATTAGCTCCAGCTTCACACTGTAGTTCAGCTTTAGCTAGAAAGGCATTCCTTACACTGGTTCATGTTTGCTTTAGAGCATCTCTGTAAAAATTGGGTCAGTGGCTTCAAAACATCAAAGTTCATGGCAAGTTAAAGCCAACGAAAGTATTTTGATTTTCTTTTTCATTAAATACTCATCTTTTGCAATAATGTACAGTTCCTTTATGCAACAGCTTAAAACACGGAAAAAATGCAAATATGCAATATGCAATACGTAAGCCCTAAAGTGCAGAGGAAAAACTGGTGTTCAGGTTCATACATATGTAAAAAGAACATCATTGCATCATTAATACTAGAATGGTAATACTGTATGGAATTGCTATGCTTGAGATTCCTATCTGGAATTAATTCAAGCAACAATTGTAACAATATCAAGGAAACACTTCTAAAATTGCATATAGAAACATGGTTAAAGAATTTCATGTATCTAGATGGAGTGACAAATTTTGACATGCAAGCAGTACCATGTATATGAAATATATATGATCATTTCTTGTTGGATAAACTATACTTGTTTTGCAGCACTGACAACTTCAGGAGCATGGCTGGGACAAATACCTGTTTTAAGTGCAGAGCTACTGGATGCTGCTTAAAGAGAACTAATTTGGGTAGATATTGGGTAAAATCAAGACAAAAAAAATTCTGCTGTGCTACAAATCAATCAAACAGAAATACTTGCTTTACCCTATTCAAGATCTAAATAGCTATATGAAGGTATACAGCTTCTTGCCTTATACACAACATCACCAAACTGATGGGAAATGCTATTTAAAACCATTTGCAAAATATTCCTGACACTGGAGAGGAGCTGACTAAACCATGTTCACACAAGATGTGACACGATACGCAGCCGGTGCTGTGGCACTCGCTGCAGCTCAGTGGAATCCCTGTTAGAGAAGTGGCAGACAAGATTCATGTTTGCTCTGAAACAGAGGCCTGGCAGACCTTCATCTGCCACAAGACTGAGCTAAGAAAAGGATAAATCAGATAATTTCTCTTGCTGTTCTGAATTGTATTATATTTAATTGCTGGCATGGAATAGCCCTCTCCTAAAATGACAACCTACAGCCGACAGTATGGAAGTTTTTAAATAAAGTACAACTGAAGTCCAAGTCACTGCACATACACAAGGTTACAAGCATAAGGAAGTGACAACAACACTATGGGGACTGCCAGTGAAAATGGTGCATGACAACATAACAACAAAATAGTGTTTTCCATGTACTTCTGATCAGAAAATAAAGATTAAATGTATATTCAAAGGCATATAGCAGTCTGATAAAGGCTGTATGTGGTATGATTTTTTTACACTTCATGGGTCAGCTGCAGAACTAGATGTATAGTCACACATGCATCTTTTCCCCCATTATTCTGCACAGTTATGTATGAACACACTTGGCAGACACCATGCTAGACAATGCACATTGTGTCAGTCAAAGACTGGATACAGGAACCAGTAATCTGTAATCAGATGCTCTCCTGTGGTTAAGTGGGGTTACTGCGAATTCAAAATAAGTAAAACTCACATTTGACATTTTTCCTCTGAACGCCTACATGTTAAAAGCAACAACAGCTAGTAGAAAAAATAGTGAATCCTTACAGATGACTGGTGCACTGTTATGGAAGGATCACGCACACGGAATGCTGTGAAAGGGGCTGGTGGTGCCCCCAAGGAGGAGGAGGAGGAGGAGGCCCAGGCCGCACTCACCTCCCCAGCGCTGTGGCTGCGCTGCCGGGTCAGGTGCTGCCGATGGACCAGGGCGCTGGTGGGCCGGCTGCTCTGCAGGGGCAGCCGCGGGTCGATGAACGTCGTGGTGCGCGAGTTGTGGTCCACAAAGAAAGCCTGCAAAGGACACACGAGACAGAACTCATCAACACTGGTTTCATTCATTATGTCTGAGGTTAATGCCCATTGGGGATCCGGGTTTCATTCCATCAGGTGGGGCTGTGGAAAATCTGTTACTGTGGCTTGCGTTTCCCTTCTGCAAAAGGAGGACAATACCTTTCCATCCCACCCAAAGGGATGAATTGTTTAATGCCTTACATTGTTCCTGTCTCTAAAGTCCTTTGAAATTCTCATCTGACAAGCATCAGAAGTGGGAAGCTTTATTATGACTGTCAAGAAGAGAAGACTTGAATATTTCATAAAAGTAATCCTGGTGTATTCTCCTTTTCATTCCCTTATAAGAAGCTAAAAAGGCATCATTAAGCAGCAAACCCATTACCTTTTGTGAAGTATTTACCATATAATTATGAACACAATTGGCTGTATGTATGTCAAGTGTATGCTTGCATCCAGTGATGAACTATGATTACAGACCAACAGGGATTTTTGCCGTATTTCTGCTACAGTTATTCTAAGTTCATTGACCTTTTTTTTTAAATCAAAACAAAACGCAAAAAAAACCCTAAAGCACTTCCAGAGCAAAAAAAAGACCTCTGAAAGTCAAAAAGAAAGGTCAACCAACAACACAAAGATGATGGCAACAAAAAAAATTAAATCAGGCAATTGATGAGAACAACCACATACTGGCCAGTCAACCATTTGCTGAAAACAAGGTCACAGGGACATGTATCCTGGGAAATTAAAGCCTTCTACAATTCTACCCAATTTGAACCAAAAAGGTCTCTAAGCCCTGAAATTTATACTTTTTGTAGCACCAGTGTTGCACTTGGAAACCAGCAATGTTCTATTTCAACACACTCTGTGTTTTCTGTCACAATACTGGAAACATGTGGAAGTGGCAAGAAAATTCCTCAGTTTTGAGCAGGAGAATTACAGGAAAGTGACATCTGGCTCGAGGAATCAAAAAATCTGGACCAGCAGAGTGGTGGTCAGGGACTGCAGGAGCCATTTCTGTGTTTGGCTACCAGTGAGGTACTTCAACCACAATTCCACAAACAATTTATTCCTGTGGTGTCAGCAAAAGCAACATTCTCATCTTTCCCTCTCCCGACCACTTGTTTCATCCTCTGTGTGCCCTTCCTGCCTTGTGCTGGCACAAGTGTTTGTGTAGCCATGCAGTGAACCCATCAGGGGCTCTGGTCCAGGCTAAAATTACTCTCCTTTTGTCCCTCTCCCTGCTGGCTCCTCTAACCTTGGTCAGCTCACCAGGGATGAGAGGAGAGGAGAGCAGAACCACTTTTCTGGCAGCAACACCAGCTTCTAGTATTCATGGAATCATTGTTTCAGATTGGGAAAGCCAGACCAGAGCAAATGCAATTCTTCTGACTGCTGTGAAGGTAGGCAGACAAACCAGTGTGTCATGCTATACAGCAACTAAATGCCATTATGGACTGCAGTGGGAGAAAATGTTCATACTTCCATTTCCCAAGGAAGGAGAAGCATATGGAGAGACACCACAGTTGCAGAACCCTAAAAGTGTTCCAGAAAAGAGCACCAAGCCTCCTGTAGCCCCAGCAGCAATCACCTGTAACCTGTAGCTTGTGCCTACAAGGAAGGAATCCCATCACCTGACCAGTAAGAACCCTGTTCTGACCATCTGACATAGTCACAGACATGCAAGTGAAACTGTTTCACAGTTCAAACACTGTAAAGTGTTTTGTTAAAGTGTCAATAAATGAAATTTTAATTGCTACATCTGAGCCTGATGTCTACCCTGCAAACAATGATGCCACCCTGCAGTGCAGGTATACAGATTAGAGAATACAAAACCAGTGAGAAAGAACAAAATGAAATTTATATTTGGGGCCTGGCAGATGACTGGAAGGGACTGCTGGAACACAGCCAGTCTTTCTGAAATTTTTTCTCCTGATTGGTAAAGATCTACCTACTTTACTAGCACGTGGTTGGTTTGGGGTATTAAGCCCTTCTATCTGTTTTATCTGGTCTGTGTACATTTATAAGATGTAATGCACTTTCAGCAAAACACAGGTTGATTTCATGAAGTCAACACCATACTGTAAATCACTTATTAAAAAATCCTGGTTCAATAAAGGAGGTAGTACCCCTAGAGCTGCACCACTCAGTTCTGAGCTAATGCAGCACTCTAGTATTGCATGCAGTGTTCCACAGCATTCTATTTAAATAACAACTCAGTTTAGACATGAAGATAAAGACAATCATATCTTATTAAATATGTATGGTTGCAGGCCAGCTCGTAGTAGCCTACTTTAAAACAAAGCATAAATTAGCACTTTGAAGCTTTGGTGAAGATAGCCATTGGAGCTTCAATGCTTTGAGCTAATCTGGACACTGGCACACAGCTCAAAATACACTGTGGTTCACAATCTCCTTTCAAAAAAATTCCTCTCATAACTCCTGCCTAGCTATAATCCATAAATCTACAATGCTTGGAGAGACTGACATAAAATAGGTAGTGCCAAAACTATATTTAGCCCATTAAACATGAATAGTTGCCCTAGTTATTCTTCCAGTTAATATCTGTGAAGCTTGCTAAAATACCTTTTCTTTCCATTGAAGACTTCAGTAATCAATTACTATGATTTCTTTAATTGTAGAGAGAAAAACCAAAAATGTGCTCTAATAAATTCCTACGTATTTGCACATCTTGCAGAGATCTAATTAAAAAGCACAAAGACTTGCATCTGAATAAATATGGACATGTGCTTACACACACTGCACAAATGCATTATCTGTACAACGTCTGTGTGTATGCACATGGGCACTGCAGGGCACAACCTCAAAGCTCAGCTCAGGGGCCTATTAAGCCTGTATAATGCTTCCTGCTGCCACATTTTCCAATGGCTTTCTGCCTCCCTGTGGTCAGTGACTGATGAAGGATCATCTGTAATGCCCATTAGAAACTACACTATAGTCACACCAGACTTTTTATGGTGTTATCTCCTGCACGGGCTACACAGAGGAGCCAAAGAGGAGCTGGGCTTTGCTGTGCAGCTCTGGGGGGAGTTCAGAGGTGGGCAGTCCCCAGCTGACCCTGGAAAACAGCCCACAAAGAGGACAGGCACACATTGCCACGGGGGAATGAAAACACCACTATTCAGCATTGCACCAGGGCCAGAACCATCACTGTGCCTCGTGAGCAAGAGCACCGAGCTCTCACTGATATACTTGAAAAAATAGAGGAAAATCTCTTCTCAGCAGGGAAGAGTACTTAAGGAAAGGAAACATAATTATATATTGTGTTATGGCTAAGTTCTACTCCTTTCTCTTTAGGTTTATGCTTTAATAAAGGCAGGTCCAGTTTCAGTTTGGTCTCCCCAAGCACTGGTCTTGCCATGTGCTGGCCATGGTCTCTCGAATGCTAAATAGGCACTTGTGACACAGACAATTCAATATGATGAAAATGAGCAATACTAAGACTAATTCAAAGTGAAGAAATCCCAGTAAGAATTTATTCAGTGCTTCCTCTTCTTGATTAACATTGTGGTAGCATTGGTGTTACCAAATACTAACCCAGAAATCCAAAGGTCTAATTCTCTCTATGGAGAATATATTAAAGAAAATAGAAAATTGCCCCATATTAAAGAAAATTGAAAATTTCCCCATTCTTCAGGAGAAAACTGGCCTCTGAAGAAGTTAATGGAACAAAAATTACTTAAAACAGAAAACAGTGAGGCAAAGAACAATGTTTGTAGAATTTCACATTCCTAATTGTGTGTCTAATGAAAAAACAAAGTGCTTTTCAGAGATAAAAAATCTAGGAAACAACCCTCAGGTATTTTTACCCTTTAGTTTAGAATTGTCTAATCTTTCCAAGCATCAAGATCATTATTTATATGGACTCTCACAGCTAACCACATTGAGAATGATGAATGTAAGAACCAAGAAGCTAAATATGCCAATAATCCTAATAAACTGATAAGCCTTATCACTTCCTCACATGCTAATCACAGTTCATTTTTAATCCTCCCGTTTTCTACACAAAATATAACATTCCAGATACTGAGGATGCACTAGCTTAAAGTTACATTAAAACTTAAATTACAACTGTAAAAGGGATATCAAAATATTTTTTTAGGAAATTGAAAATCGATACCTGTTTAAAAAAATCATTGAGATTTATAAGCATTTAAGATCTCTAATACCTCTTAAGGAAACCTACTCCATTCCATCTCTTTCCTTCTAAGCAAAACACAAGCACCAGAGTGATCCTCCTGGGAGCTGTCCCAGACCATCCTTTTTATTCAAGTACATCCATCTGATCTCAGAAACTGATGAACACAAGGCCCTCTCACCCCTGTGCAGTTACCTTGCCCTGATGGTCGTGTTTCATCTCCCAGCCCCTGGGCAGCTCCAGCTGTTTGTTGGCAAACATGTTGAGGAAGCCCACCAGATCCCGGTTGTGCTGGTAGCGCTCGAAGTGGTGGGTGTCGCGCCGGACTTTGGTGATCATGTGCTTCAGACACGTGTTGTTTGTAAACATGCGGTAGGCACTCTGGAAAACACCAACAGCAAGGGCTCTTCAAAGGGGAAACTGCTCTGGCCACTAAAGACAGCCCTGTTCATTGTAAGTGGGCCTGCAGAAGGAAAGTTACTCCTCCAATTGCTTCTCCTTACACTCTAAATCCCATTACACAAAGAAACACTGGGGGGAACCTATGCAAAAGAAGCACTGAAGAACATACAAACAAAGAAAATATATATATTAATATAGTTTTTTGTTCAGTGTGACCTCTAAAATACTTTGCTATAAAGAAGGCAATCTTGGGGAAACAAATATTGCCATTAAGCAGCAAGGTCTTTCCCAGAACTGTGTCTCGCCCTGTGCAAAGCACAGTAAGAAAGCTATTGCTTCCGTAAACAAATAATTTTCTATCATAAAAAGGATGAAGAAGCAAGTGGAAAATAAAAATTGCTATCATGCAGAGCTATGATGGCCCTGATAGCCCAGTAATTTCAGGGGATAATGATGAGTGAATCTAGCCTCCCTCTGTACTACCAATATCTTATCATCAAACACTGAGCAGTGTTTTTGTACACAAAACAACTGCATTTATTAAAGCCTTTGAGCTGTAGCCACCATACTCACAGGGTTAGAATGCAGCACTGTAAAGAACTCTGGGCTGATAAGGAATTTCACAGGGGGAGACTGGAGCAATAACGTAAGTCTGGATCTGGAGGTAGAGTGAGGCAGCACATTCTCTCTTCGAAAATCTAAGAACAAAGTAAATGTCAAAGATTTCCAGCAGTTATTACCAAAGCATCCCTGCAAACAACTATATTGATGTGAATAACACAAGCAAGGAAAGCATTAAGTAGACAACTATTTCAGATTTTCTGAGGATTATCCACATAAATGTACCCAAATTTCTTCTAAAGTAACACTGAAGTTTCTGAAAATATTACAATCTTAGTTTAGTAACATTTACCTGTTGTTTCTGTAAACAACCATTAAAAAAAAATCATGTTCCATTATTTGGATTACCAAGTTTGTGCTTCTATATGAGATGCAATGAAGTCCCCTGGGCATGTCTGCACTGCTATACTGTAGCTGTATGCAGACAAGTTATTTTTTAAAAGCTAACTAATGGATACAAAAGTCATTGTACAATTATAAATATTTCATTCCTTCTTAAAAAACAAACAATAAATCTGCCATTACCACAGTCCCGTCTTGATACAGTATTGAAACAGCTTATGTAAGTAAGAAGCAGGTTGCCAAGGAAGTACCTTTCAAGTTTCAACTTCCAATAAACATTTGTGTCTTCTCCTAGCAACTACAGAAGTGCCCTGATTTTTCTTCAGTACCACTGAAGAAGGAAGTGAAAAAATATTGAGTGTTGTTTGCTACAATGCGAACACTGTTGCCCCCAATTCTCTTTGAAGACATCTGGAAGTGTATTTTTAATGTAAATGAAAAACTGCAAGTTCAGATCTGGTCTTCAGTGATACTACACTAAAATGTGTGCTGCCATCTACATTTCAATTTCTTTTCTTTTTACACGTTGCAGTATGGGCACTCTTCTCCATCAAATGAATATTAATCATGTAGACCATAGCTATCACAGATACAAAAGATCATAACACACAAGCAGAGCAAGGAAAAAGGTAGTGAATGAGACTCAAAAGTGAGGGAAAAGTAAGAAGAAATAACAAAAGAAAAGGAAAATAACAAAGGTAAGATTCTAAGTAAATGGAATGGAGAAAATAAAATAAACACACTAAAGGAAACCAGGAAGTGTGAGGGAAACTGGTAAAATAAATAAACAAGAGGGTTTTTAGAAACACTACTTAAACAATAGACCTCAAGCTGTCCCACATGGAACACATCACGAACAGGGCAAAGGCAGAGTGGCACAAAGGCTCCTGAAGCTGTGCCTGAATACTTGGGCTGGGAGTGTCTTGCAGACACTCACTGAAGTTTTATGTGAACTCTGTACCGGTACAAAACTTGTGTGTACACCAGGCAATTCTCACACCCTGGAAGATGCTGTGACATGCAGCAGGTAATTCCTCTGTCATCATCTGGTCAATCTGGAAACCAGAATGGGTCACCAGGTGGGTTTTTATTGCAGTTTGAGGCTTATGAATTTGGTTTATGAGAAGTTTATTCAGCTGAATTTGCTGAGTAGGTTTGGCCTGAATTTGCTTAACTTGTGTACAGCACTAACCATCTGGCTGTACGTGCACAAAGCTAGAAAAGGAAATAGCTACAACAGAAGTGAATGAAGTGTACAAGTAATAAAAGGGAACACTTGGGTAAATCTCAAGTTTTACAATGACTTGAAACTCAAAAAAGGGTGACACTGCTTGCTTATCAGATTAATTTAGGAGAGACTTTTAAATGAGTACATCAAGAGCATCTAGAGACCAAGCCAAAGCACAGGGCACCACACAGCCATGCAAGGGACTGGATGGGTAAAAAACTTTATCAACATGTTAGTAAATTTTCAGTAGGAAGATGACAAAGGAGAGAACTGCTTAGTGAAAAGAAAAAAAAGTAATAATGTTTAGAACCCTAAACAAAAGGTATTTCTTCCTATCTTCATTCCAAAGGTTAACACTGGAGAGACTATCAGAAGAATGAAAAAAGGGAGGTGAGAGAGAGCAGGTTAAAGATCATGGTGCAAATTCAAGGTTTTCAAAGCCTTTAGGTCTGGTGGCATGCACTCCAACAGTTAGGAAATAAGGTGGAGTAATCACTGAGACACTGGTGGCTCTTTCAGAGGTTTGAAGGAGTTCTCAGAAGGAAGGGGATAATGCTGTAAGAGTCCACCAAGATGTTTTACTAAGATCTCTCTGGCTCTGGTCCTACTCATTATTTCTACTAATGACTGGATAGGGAAGAAAAAACTTGTTCCAATTAGGAGATTCTACAGTACTTGGACAGCAGAATGGACAAGATTCAAAACCACAGGGGCACATTAGGAAAGTACAAAGATCTGTGTGCAGGTAGGGATAATCAACTCACAAAGACCAATGAAAACAGACATTTGTGCCAAAGTTCTGCATACAAGGCTCAGGACTTGATTTTAGCAGATCAAAGACTGAACACTGGTTAGTGTCAAACCATTAGAAAGAAAGTAAACAAACAAACAAAAACCAAGCCAAAACAAACAAAACCTTCTGCAGTAATGTACAAGGAGTGTTTTATTTAAGACACTTCCACAATCTCTTTAGTACAGCAGAGTCATAGCTTTATTTGATTTTCTGAAATATTCCTCAGAAGCTGAAGACAAACTCAAGACAATCCTGAGCTGGCCAAAAAACTAATTTGAGACCTAAGTCCAGAAGTCACGAGGAAAGACTAGGAAGCAATGGATTTAAGGGTATGTTATAAGAAGAATAAAGACTGTCTAAAAAAGTTAAAGAATGTCCCTCAAGTGGAGAATACAAGAACTCATGAGACAGCATTTGGCAAGCATGGCCTAGGAACAGCTCATCCAATTTATCTAGAGATGTAGCCAATGACTTTCTGAAGCCCTTTCTAGTTCTACATTCTACTATTTCAAACTGCAATAGCAGAGTCAAAATATTTGTAAGCCAGATCACACAATTTTGTAATTTTTTCACTGCAAGTGTCCTGCTCTCTAAACCAGTCTGGTACTGACAGAAAAGTGCTCTGAATCTCACAATCTACTTTTCAGCATATTGAGCAGGCTGAGTCATAACCTTCAAAACTAGACAGAATTGAAAACAAATGGCTTCATTTTCACACAGACTTTCAGCAGAAGAAGTTAGGGTTTGCCTTAAGTACTCTCATTAAATCATCTGTGAGATCAGTGCTCCCTTCTTTGGAGAAGGGGTAAAAAATTAATTTCTTTTTTTAACCTGAATTAGAATGGTGAAATTCAGCTTCCTCTGCAGCTCCATCCACGGCATTTGTGTGCTCTTCAGGCCTGTCATTTGTCATTGTTCTTCGGATGCTCTGGTACCTAGGGATGGAAAACTGGACTTTACATATAGTACATGGTAACTATGATCCAATTCTGGCTCCGAGGGAGCCTGCCCATATTTTCTGCCATATAGGTTAATATATACTGACCTCTAATTTCTGCATTAATAGCCTTTTGAATTTCTGACAACCATCGTCAGATGTATTATTTTTGGTCAGATAGCTTAAGATCACAGGTGGAACACAAAAGCCCTGGAAACTCACATGCAAACTAAAAGCAACAGCCCCACAAAAATAACCACCTAAGGGCAGCAGTGGGAGCAGCTGTGGCCTTGTCTCCATGCTCAGCCTTGCAAGCACACAAAGTTCACAAGCACCAAGGGTGACTCCTACCGGCGATTGAGCTGCTCCATCTGCTGTATGGAGTTGGATCTCTGCAGGATCTGTGGGGCTGGGGGAGCTGTGGGGCGCTGCCATGTTGTTGTCCTGTTCACGTGGTCCACGTAAAAAATCCGCCCGTGGCTGTCAATTCGAGCCTCCCAGTCTAAGGAGCAATAAAATACTGTAAACTATGGAGGGCTTGGGACTTATTTGTTGATTTGTTTGAGCTCTGTCACTTTTGTAACCCCATCTATTGTCTCTATAATAATAATTTCGACTACAACGTAGACATATGCATATGTATATAAAAAACACACATCTATACAGAAACAGACATGTCTGATTCTTAGACACCTGCAGCTACAGAAAACGTGCAAACCATTTAGTATATAAGTTGAAAAACAGTTTTTGAGACCCCGGCAGGTGTCTAGATGAGACTGTCTATATTGCAAGTCTAAGTGGAAGTAGTATCTGCTGACAAAATAAAAACACTCAAGTTTTAAAACCAGAGTTTGTAAACAAAATATTCCAGGAAGAACAGAATTGTTCACTGGGAAAACAAACAAACAAACAAACAAAAACCCCCCAAAAATCCCTCAAACAGTTCACATCTGTGAATTCATTATCCTGCTTAATTGTCAAGCCCTAAATAGTAAGTTGGGATTTTTCTTGTCATGTTTATGTCCAATTCTGACACTGTCACCATTTCTGTAACATGCTCTTGCAGAAGAAAACCATTTTTTCCTGCACTTAATTTAAAATACACAAGTTTAAACACTTGGGCAATGGCTTCCAAAGTAAAACATCTGCATCACTGTTGTGATGGACAAGGCTGTCTTCTGCTGTGTTCCTAAATGAGGCTAAATTCCATCAAATCACTGTTAGTCAAATGTGTTACAAATAGCTTGCTGAATTGTCATTCATCAATGTTTCATGGTCAAGCTTTATTAATTTTTTCCCCCAGGAGTGTAGGAACTGGAGCATATTGTTGCACATTAGAGGCAGAAATAAAAGATCAATGTTTAAATTCTTTCTCCTGTTCTTTAATTTGACCTAACACAAGACTGAAAGAATGACACATATTTTTCATTGTTACTTTCAAATGTTGATGAAACAACAAATTGAATATAATCCAAAAGAAATTACAGTTTACAGCTCAAAATACCGTTCTTAATATTTTCCTTAATTTTTCAGCATTAAAATATGAAACCTGTCACACATCTGAAAGCAGAGCTTTAGAGAAAACAAACTGAATTTGGGCAATGATTAGCAGACTTTTTTTGTATTAGCAAATTATTTATTTACACAGAGATTGTATTGGGCTTTGACTGTAAAGGAGTGATGCGTATATGCATGCATACATGCTGTAACCCAGTAAATGGCAGAAATGTTTAAATACTACACAATCAAAACTTTTTCCACAAACATTTCAGCAGTTTTTCCAGTAAGTTATTGTAGTGTATAGTTTTCTTCTGAAACCACAGAACTGGACCAGCTATTTCTGTGCATTTCTGAAATACCTGTCTCCCAGACACAGGTTTGTAAAATGTAGAACTGGTATAAGAGGTGGCAGTTAGTTAACTTGAAGATCTGCACACAGGATTAATCTGATTATAACAGAATCAGCAGGCTGCAAAACCATATCATCATCCTGGCTTTGCACACACAGTTCTATCTGTGTTCTGCTGTCAGGCTCCTTCCAGTTACTTGCTCCAATTACTGAGCAAACACCCATACCATACCATACTGGGAAATAGGATCTGTTCATTTTACACTAAATATCTTAATTCCTGACTCCTTTAAAGTAACAGAGCTTTGCCACAGACTTCAGTGGGTCTGAATTTCCTTTTTTTTTTTCATATTTGGTTTAAAGCTATGTTTGCCTATCAGGTGTGTACCTTTTTTTTTGGGGGGGGGGGGTGGTGTCCTTTCTTTGAATACATAATACTGAATAGATTTTCACTTCTCGAAGTTTAAGCACATGAATAAGTTCAATAATTAAGAGCAATGTATTTTTCATATACATTAGAGAAATTACAATTCATTTGTTCATTAAAGTTCATCTAACTGTTGCTTAATGTCCAGGTTTATTTTAATATAAAATCTTCACTCTGCCTCAAAAAATGCAAGGAAACACAGTCACCTGCAAATTAATCTGCAGATATGAAAGATGTTGTATATTCCTTTGTAAATCATTACCACACAAGCAGTATTCAGAGATTTCAGAGTGTTTGACAGCTCACAGTGCCTCACAGGCAGCATCACCTCATCTCCCTGCCCCTGTGCAGTGCACACAGGAAAGGCAGCACTGTCCCTGCAAGAGCGACGCTCAGCAAGTCTGTGTGCCCAGGTGTAATTATCACAGCAACAACACCGGACCCAACCATCATCACTCCTCACTTCCAACTCCTCAGCTGTTCATTCTCAGTTCTCACGTTCAAAAAGGAAATGTAATGAACTCTCAGTAATGAGCCACAGGCAGCTTATGCCCCAATTAAAGGATGGAGAAGCTCACTTGGTGGCAGAGCCTCGTCCACTCTCTGGTAGCGGCTAACGTCCTGACGCACCGAAGGCAGGGACCTCAAGGGCTGGTGGCCATTGGCTGGAGAACCTGGAACCAAAACACACACACATTTCTTTTTTCAGTCAATGTGGGGAAGCCCTAGAGGTACCTCTAAACTGAGCAAGCAGTGTTAAAGCTTCTGCAGGACTATGATGTTTCAGGATATATCTAACAGTCATCTTTTCTTGGGGTCAAAATAAATTATGCTGACAGCTCTAGGCAAGTGATTCCTCTGGGATGTCCTGGTCCTGGAAACATCACCTCTGGGATGTGCTGCATCCATCTGTGAGCAGCCAAAGTCAGGGCATGGAAACAACCTGTGCCTGAGCCATATCCCAGGACAAAGCTCCACCTGGCCCCAGAAACCTTAAGAGTGGGAGGTGGAGCTGTCCACTGTCCTTCCTTGCTGCAGCCAAACTGATCTGCAAAACATGATGCAACATGACACCTAATAAAGAGCATCCCAAATGTCTAGAAAATGCTGTAAAAGTAATTGAAGTGAACACCAAAATTATTACTTCCAGTCAACAACATGTTTATGAAGGGAGGAAATTTTTGCTTATATATAGCCCTTGGTATGTTATGAAAAAGATGCATTTGGAAACCCGCTTAATTGGATATACTTCAGTCCCTGAAGAAACTGAACAGATTCCATTATTAAAGTTGCTTGGAAACAATTCATTAGGGACGCATTTCTACTTTCAGTGATTTTAGTGAGACAGAAAATTCTCAACTGTTAAAATAATTTAAAAATCAATAAGAGTTTTACAGTGTTAACTTAGGTAACACATTTCTCTCCTCCCAAGGTTCCAGTGCACTAGGATCCATCTGTACAGAGAAGGAACTGGGAAAAGGAAAATAAAGAGTCTGAAGTGTACAAAATATTATTACTTTTCCTTTTCTTTTGATTACCCTTATGTTTTAATGCTAATATAAAAAATCCAACAGAAAAGAGTGCAATATAAATTCTATTTTGCATTTCATACTTTTTGGGGGAGTTTTGTCCCTCCTTACCACATTCATTAGTGAGCAGGGTAGTATTGTGGAATTCTTTCCTCCTCCTCACTACTCTCTCAAGAATTAAAATACATCCAATTTTAAAGTAAACACATTTTGGATATTTCAGGTTTGGATTTTTCATTAAATCAAAAACCTCCAGAAGTGTCTTGAAGAAAGAAATAAATGCAAAGGAACAAAAAAAAAAATCTTGAAAGCTAATGAAATTGAGAATTTAAGGATCTTGTTTTCAGGTGCAGTAAGGTCACTCCAGAAAGTGCCTCCTGCAGTTGTTACCTCCAGTAGCTCCTTCAAGCTGTGCTGTGGCACCCTCACAAGCTGCCTGCGCTCCCTCAATTTCTTCATCCTGAGACTGGCTCTGGGCAGCTGCTGCCTGCAGGCTTCTTCTTCTTTGCCAGATTTCTTCTGCTTCCTCTTGGTCCTGCAGTTCACCTGCCTCAGCCTCCTGCGCCTCCTCCTGAGGTAACTGCACCGCAGGCAGAGAACCAGCAGCGCCCGCAGGCTCCTGTGCTTCGGCACCCGGCTCCGCCGCAGCTGCCTCGGGGGCACAGGCTCCCTCCTCCTCCTCCTCCTCCTCCTCCTGGGGGGAGAAGGCCGGGGTCTCGGGAAACCTGGCGCTCTCGCAGGAGGAGCAGCGCATCTCCACGGAGGAGCGCCGCACGGTCGCGCTCTCGTTGCAGGAGCTGTCGGCGCCCTCGGCGTCGCTCTCCCCCTCGGGCCGGGTGCTGGCCTCGCTGACGCTCTCGGTGCGAGCGGGGTCGCTCTGCTCCGTTTCCGACGACAGCTGCGAAGGCTCCGAGCCTTGGTCAATGGACTCCGTCTCGCTGACGCCCCTTCTGCTCCCACCTGCGGCCTCAGCAGCTCCCGGGTCCGCGCTGCCGGGAGGCTGCTCTGCCTCTGCAGGGCCAGGGGACTCGCTGCCAGCCGGCTCCGCTGCGGCCTCCGCCTGAGAGCCCTGCAGCGTCTCGCCTCCTTCCTCCGGAGGTGGAAGCTCTGGGAGAGAATCTTGCTGGTCATCACTTGATGGCAAAGGAGCATCAGAGGCTGAAACCCTTTCGCTCTCTGCAGGCCCCGGCATTACCTGATCTGATGAGGAACTTACTTCATTTCTTTCAACGTTTCTGGTAGCACCATTAAGCATTACTAAGCCACCATCATCTTCCAAAGAAGATGGAAAACCCAGGTCTTGATGCAGCTCGTGCTCCTCTTCATCTGAGTCAATGTGAAGCATAGCATTAAGTCTTGTGTCAGTAGGGAAGCTACTCCTCAGTTTTGGGGAGGCTCCTCGTGGACGGTCACCACAGGCAGATGTCCCTGGCCTGGGATGGTTATTGTGTTCTATTGCATCGAGATAGTCATTTAGTGAGTCCTGGCGGCCTCTGGGAGGGGATGATCTTGAACCACCAGAGGTCAGCTCATCCTGGTCTGTCTCCAGAGTCCTACTAGTCCTTAAAGAATGTCTCAGGATTGTGTCTCCAGAAGATTCCTCAAAGACTGGGCCGTTGGAACACACCGTGGATGTATCGTGATGTCCTGCTGGCATGTCCTCATCATCAGAGGGGCTCCCCAAGTCTCCATTTACAGAGTTGGTTCCTAGCAAAGTTCCAACTGTTTCTGGTGAAGCATCTGCAGAGACAAAAGGACTGAAGGTGAAACACAAGCAAGAACACACAGTTCATTCTACTTAAATTATATAACAATACACATCCTTGAAGATGCTTGCTAACTTCAATCAGAAAACTAAGGGAAGAAACTTCAATCAAAGTAACAGAGTTGGAACAGTGTTGGAACAGCAGTTACAGAATTTTCTCTGTGTAAGTCTGTATACTCTTTTGTAGGATATAGAAAAATTAAGAGGTGTATAGTATGACTTTAAAGATTCCCATTTTCCTTTCAAAAGACACTGCACTGCCAAGCATACAATGAGAATCACAGGCAGATTCATTTAGAATCTATCCAAGAAAATCAAAAACAATATGCTAAGTGTTGGTGGTTCTTGAACTGCCATGTCCAAGGCAGTACGTGCCATATCTAAATTTTTAATCCCAACAGAAAAAATCTGTAGTGGGGGGGCCATACACAAATGAGAAAGTATGTTATGTCCTCAACAACAGAAAAGCACATACACAGAAATACAGAGAAATTCCTTCCATACAACTGTCTGGAGATCCAGATCATTGACAAATTCTCACCTTCGTGAACAGAAGACGTGATTTCCACTTTGAATTGGAGATACCCACTAACATGATCAGCAGGGAGCCTCCTGCCAAGATTATAGCTGACAACCTGGTCTCTGCAAAATCAAAAATATTGGCTTTTTAAATTTTTTTCTGGCTTCATGTTTTCAGTATTTAATTCCTATTATGGTATTAAAATCAGCCACATACTCTGGTCTGCATGGAGAAGAACAAACACTAACCATGGTATAAAATACATTTTGTTAACGGATAAAGCAGCCTAAAAAACTATGTTTGATCAATTCCAAATACAAATTGTGCCCCACCAATTCTTATAGATCCCTAAATATCTTAAGTCCTAAAGAAATCAAATTGCAAAGGTCCCTCTCTAGGCTAACCTCCTCCTATCCCAAACACAGTGTATAATTAACAAAACCTTTCTGCCCCCTTGTGGTTTTTACTATGTACAAAAGTCACAAATAATTACTTCATAATTTTTCACATTAAACAAAGCACTTCTATGTTCTGATTTAGTAAAACAATTAATGCTTGAATTTATCTTTAAATACGTTTTTAAGAGTTACTGAATTCAGTGGCGCTCAGACTAGGTTAGACATTTATATCAGCTTGACACTTTGGATCAGATCCCAGGCTGTACATTTTTATTTAGGCACAGCCAGAATTCACAGCCACAGCTCCCCTCAGCACAGCTGGGACAGCTGAAGGAAGAAGAGGGAGCTACTAAAGACCTCCACAGGAAATTATTGTTATCTATGCAAATAACTTGATACTGGTATAAACACCTCTCTTTTACTGAGAGCACTCCTACTGCAAAATAAAACAAGTTATTACTGAAATAAGCTGCAGCAGTTTGCATAAACTTTTAGGGGAAAAAAAATAGCCCTGAGTGGACAAGCAGCCTCCCCCCTCCATACTGCTCAGTAGCCCACAGGATACCAAATCTCTGGAGTAGTGTCTCCAGGACCTGCCACAGACTCCTCACTCTGTACTCCAAGTACAAATCACCATCAAATGTCTGAGGTTTCCAGTTTTTACATAAGTTTTATATTACTCCATGCCATTCGAGAATAGAGGAAGCCAGGTCATGAATAATGCCTTTTCTGTATTCAGCTGAATCAATTCTAGATGATTCTCACGCTCATTTATCATGTTGTCCAGGAAATTAAAGCCACAGGCCATTTCATTACACAAATTTGTGAGCTCTGACTACAGCTAAAACTGGGGTAGAATTTATTAAAAGAGGATGGTTCTGGATTTCATCTTTTCATTCCTTAGGTATCATCCCTGACATTACCAAAATGATGGTGTTATACTTGCTTGACCAAAAAAAAAAAAAAATGCAAGAGCACTAGCAGTTATAATTGTGTATTTGGTACATTTTTACTTCACATCTACATTGACCACTACTTTACTTTTCAAAACCTTTGGTCAATCTTTACACAAAAACTGAAAATGGACAGGTATACGACAGAAGAAGAGGCAAAGATTTAATGTCAGTTCTAATAGCAGTATGGCAAACCAACCGAATACCCATATGCTTAATACAGATTTCTTATACTGCCTGTCCTTTCCCAAAATGACTTGATATATGAACTATACAGAACTGAAATTCAGAGAAGAAAACAGGAAATGTCTTCCAAATTAATGGTTTGAAGAAACAGAGGTGAGAACTGATGAACACAGAAAATTGGTAATTTCCACAAATCACAGCACCAGGAATCCCAGAGCACAAAAACATTTTGGTGTTTAGCAAGGAAATACACACCCTGCACTAGGTTTTAAAACCAGCCTAGATCATGGAGTTATTTTTGAGTTTATAGGAGTGTGCAAATTTATTAGAAAAAGCTGCTTGTTCAACCAATATGTTGAAATTCGATGTGAGGCACTTCCTAGAAAAGTTATATTGTGTATATATCACTGTTCTTGGATACCACTACAAAACAAATGGACAGGCTTTTAAAAGTTCTATGTCAGAAGGTATCATCAAAATTTTAAGCTACTCTTACAATTTTATTCTTCCTTTACTTACCAGCGTAGACACCACTTTGAAAATGTAAAGTTGAAAACTGTTTTCAAATTGAATTTGATTTTCTCCCCTTATGCAACCTGTTACTTTGAGGGGAATATCTGTGGAAAAGGATGCCAGTTTGTATAAGTGTGATGACACTGCCATGCCCTTAAGCTTTAAAGCAGAAAATATGCATTTAATTTCACCATGATTCCTCATGGGCCTAATCCTGTGGCTTTTTAAAGTCAATTGAGACACTAACTTTAGCAAACTTTGAGGCAGGGCCTTTAAAAAAGGCATGCACACGAGGTGAATTTTGAGTCCCATCACCAAGCTATTCATAACAACAGGCAATTTTAATTGTGTAGTGCTAGAAGCACTCTGAAAATAAGGACTCCCAGCCTTGCAATTCTGGCCAATTCACTGAAGGGATATTACATCTCTGATTAGTGAGCTGACAATTAAAAAGACACCAGCTGTACAAGAAGTCAGTCAATTATACCTGCTTGTTCTAAAAGATTTGCACACAACCATGTAGTACTATGAAAATGCCTTGCTTTTTGACTAGCTAGCCAGAGGGTAAGGTTTCTTGTGACTAGCATTTTTTATGTAAAGAAATAAGGCTGAAAGAAAAAGACACACATCAACAGAAACATGGGTATTCAGGACAGAGCTAGAAACGTTGCCATTTTCCAGTCAGGCAATAAAGCTATTAAAAATTACAATATATTTCTTAGTATAGATGTAGTAAAAATTTGCTGTGAGTAAGACAAAAAGGCTGCTCTTTGCTCTCAGCATCCTAGATGCTGAGTCCTCCTGCTGAACACAAGCTAGCATTAAGAATGTATTCATTTACCCAATTGCATGTCTCTCCAAAAGTCTCTGAACGGGTATGGTTAACTTCCCAAGGAAGCGCTTGATGATTGGACGACTCTTGGCAAATTTGTCTTTAACCTCAATTTCCAGGACATCTGTTAGAAGTGCAACAAAAGAATATTTCTGGAAGGAAAGAACATATTTGACACCATATCAATACACCTTTATTCAGAAAGAATGTACTTAATTACTACTAATGTGCAGCAAACTCCAAAAGTAATGACTGATGACAGCAGTTTCCACATGGCAAAATAATGTCAACATCATTTATTACAGAATTTTTGCATATGTAACTAGCTTTTTACTGCTCCTCATCCCCTTTCACAGTTTCTTGAAAAGAATTGCTCAGTAAGAAACTGCACTGGATAAAAGCACTTTCAGGGTGTATGTCAGAAAGTAGAACGCCCTGTATCCTACTGCTTGCTTCTATTTGCATAGGGGAAAGCAAGAAGAGAAGGAATCCTGGCTGTACTCTGTCAGGTCCATGCAGGAGGAAGGAAAGAAGTGTCTCACTCCAGGCTGTGCTCAGAAGAATCTCCCTCCCAAAACCATGCTTGGCACTCATGTTTTGTATGCATGACAGGAAGTCAGGAGGGCAATGTGTGTACAGTACATTCAGGAGCAGCATTAGTACAGAAGGAGAATTTTCTATGGAGTTTTGCCCCAACACTGACAAATCTTCCCAGCAAACTCCAAGAGAATCTCTTCCTGCACTTGAGGCCTTTAAACAATATGATGCTACTTTACAGAAGATTTCTTAATGTCTGGTAAAATCATTTTTCCACCTTTCCCTGCAGGGAACATTAACAGAGTTACTCTTTTCAGCTTTCATTTTCATGCATTTTGTGAGCACTTCATCTCTTACATCTGTACTGCTCTGTCAAGTCTGCCCAACAATGGCCAAAAGATTCAAATGTGGTACAGGGCCAATGTTAAGCAAGCATGTTGGCAGACACACACACATACATACAGCGCGATGATAAATTCCCTTAGGAAAACAGGCTTAGAAACCCAAAATATGTATTTGTCATCTAGATTTTAAAATATTCAAAATAAGCAAGTAAAGCATGGCATAACCTACTCAGAAAAAACAAGGTCATCTGGTTACTCTTTTACTATCTGCCACCTTCATGACCTCTGAGCAAACCACCTGTGCACAATGCCTAATTCACATGTGGTTAGGTAGCCAAAGATATATTGAACAATGAGCAATAGGAGAAATAGCTCCTCAGTTCAGCTGTAGGCATCAGATAAACATCTTCAAAAAAACCAATTAAACTGGGTCAGGAATAAAATACCTTCCTCATGCTGAGCAACTGTCACAACTGCGTTCCTCTGATAACCAGAACTTGAAATGTGTCACTCTCACTTTGCTACAATATTGCAAATTACTTTGCAGAAAGTATTAGGTGTAAAACAGGATCAATCCTGCACCACTAGGACAGAATATGTAATGGGATCATAACTGCTGTTGTCAGAGTATTGCTAAAAGGAAGATCCAGCAGCTAAAGCAAGCTAATACAATGTGTGCACCAGTGAACATTATCTCTTTTCTAATAAGCTTCAAAGCCAAGGAGAACTGGAGGAGGAATAAAAAGGGGGGGGATAAAAAGAGTAAATTTTCTTTCTAGCTACTGGATAGCTGGACAGAAGAATCAGTGTAGAGACCTGAACTTTGTTTTTTCAAAAGATTTTAGGACTATTCACATCTACCGTCTTTCCCACAACCAAGCACCCTAGGGCAGTGCTAATGCTGGCCCTGCTCAGTTCTGCTTTACTGCTTGTTTGCTTTATGATTTGTGGAAACATTTCCCAAAGCCTACTCAATTTTCATCTTCCCAAAGAATACACTAACATTCACCACAGTACAGGCTTGGCAGTCCTGAAAGGGCTATGGATGTGTGTCAGCAGTTTCACTTTGCCACATAAACACTTATCTTCAAAAGCACAGACATGGCTCTCCTGCACTCAACGACAGTTGTGGACTGATCTCCTTCCATGGGATCTGCACAGTTTACACAATACAAGCACGTTTGGCAAACTTGCAGACTACCAGTTTCGCCCCTTGCTGAGTGGTGCTCTAACACCTTCCTGGGTTTTTCTTCCGACAAGGTGTAGCTTGCAGGAGCTACATCAAAGAGCATCCCTCAGCCTGACAAAATGGAATATTCATCACTTGCTACGCAGCACGAAAACACCATTTCCAAATGAACAGTTGTGCAATCACTAAGCATGAATGCTCATGTAGTGTAACATCTCTTAAAGAGTCTTCTCACAACATATAATCCAACTTTAACTAATTTATTTTTGCAGTTTGAAGAAATCTACGGGGTGGCTAAGTGAGTTCAGCTTTTTTTTAGCAGAGAAGGGAATGAAAATACCCAGCTTTAATATGCAGACCATAACTGCTTCTATCCACCAACAGGGTTCCTAAAAATACTAAAATTTCTGTGTCACGTTAAATAACTAGCTACAAAATAAGCTCACGGCTTTCAGAGCGTAAGGCCTAATGCACGAGGAGAAAATGCAAGGCTGCTACACTGCATCAGCTGGCAGCCAGCTCCCAGAAGGGATACATTACCTCTCTGTGCCAAACAGGATTAGTTGTGTTACTGATGATAGTCGACCTTCTTTCCTGGCCATGGTGAGCAAACGTAGGAAATGTACTTTTCTTGCCTGGCTGAATGGACATCTTTAGATAAGGATCAGGGTTGAAGAACATGCCTTTTTTAAGTCCAGCTGCTCTAATATCTAAAAAGCAAAACAAGAAGGAAGGAAAAAGGAACTGAGTAAATTCAAGCTAGTTCACAAAGTAGTGTATTCCTAAAATATTACCCAGGAAATCAATTCACCATAGATTACTAAATAAAGCAACTTAAAAGTACTCACACATTAACTGGATCCAGTGTACAGCAGGAAATCAAGTGTTTTCCCAAAAGAATATAAGGAAGAAAGGTATCAACATCCTCATTTACATTTAAGCCTCCACTTATTTGTAAAATAAAAAGCATAAACTTGTAGCTCACCTACAAATATTTTTCTCAGTAAGGTATTTCCACTCAAAGAAAAAAAAGAAACCCCAACAGAAACAGCCCAAAATTAATCACATAGCCCTTGTTTTGTTTCTGGGTGAGGAGAGAAGATAAAAAACTGTATGGGGGGTAATGCAGTGAAAAGACACTTTCCAAAAGTTCAGTCTTTGATAAATGTAACTTTCCAAGTCTGCTCTGGACTATGATGCAATTTTCTCCCAACAGAGCAGATAATCCACCGCACATAAAAGGAGGCAAAGTCTTCTGAAAAGGCTTCTTTTTTTCCTAGGGAAGCCTCAGTACTGCTGCCCTCACAACTTACAACAATAAATAATAATTTCCTCAGGAGCATATTGTCATGACTAAGGACTTCAATGACAGTGCAAGCTTCAGCAACAAGAAAAATAAAGAGGTACTTTTTAATATAATATTCTATTTTAAACTTAACTGTAAAATATTTCTCTGTTTCTCTGTAGGTTTGCTGAAGCACAAGATTTTTCTTTTTCCATTAAGTACAGCAGTATGCTGCGTGCAGCAATGCAACTGGCACATACAGTTTAGACATCCAGCAGAATTCACTGCTCTAAAATTAAATGCCATGCCTGTGCATTTGGTAAAAAAAAATAAAAAAGAATCCTACCCAAATAGAGTCATGTGTAAATGAACAACTCAAAAACATTACAGGACACATGTCACAAGTCTATCAGTCAAAATTATTTCATGGGACTCCTCAGGCAGAATCACAACTGTCTATTAAACAAAACAGGTTTTTCAGAACTCACAAAGCAATTACTTGTATAGTCCACTATGTGAGTCTGTAGAACCTATCAGCTCTATCTCAAGTCACTACTGAAAGGCCACTTCAAAAAGCAGTGCATTTTTTCTGCTCTACCTTTACAATCTCTGCACATTTTATTATCAGCTCTGCAATATTCAGAAGTGAATTTCATCTGCCTTTGCTCAAGCTGAATATGCTTCTGTCTCACACAGGATTTCCCTGGAATAAAGTGCTATTCAAAACAAGTGAAGCTGGTAGACTGCACCCCTACAGCTATTTCACTGTAGTGACAGCTTAGCTCTGTTACAAGTGAATTTTTTCCCTTTCTAAATCACCATTCAGCTATTGCTTTTTTCAAAGTGATGGAGCCAGACTGCATTTTAGTTACAAGTTATGCTTTCCACTCTTCAATCAGAGAGGAGCTGTCCCTTGTGCAAACTGGAAATTTCCCTAAATTTTTCATGCTGGGATATATCAAATCCATTTCTTTCACTCCTGGAGATCCATGATTCTGGCTGGTTTTCAACAAACAGAAGTTCTAAAGAAATGACATCTTTCAAGCCACTAGAGTGTGCTCCTACAGAGGCTAATGAAGAAAAACATTCCATCTTTGATGTTATTTAGAACAGAAACTTACATCTTTTTAAACAATAATTTGTAAAAGATAGAAGCATTGGTTTTTACCTGATAGGGTAAAGCTGACCAACTTCCTAGAGTGCTGAGCTCCAGAAGCACCTTCATCTGTGCCTTCTACTCCCATCTGAAGAGGAGGGAAAAAAAGAAATATACCACAGAAGTTTTCATCTGCTTTGTACATGCCTGAGGATGACAACACAATTTTAAGGTACTATGCTAGGGAAGGAGCTGCCTTATCACCACAGACAGCCTCAGCCACAGCATTAGTTTACAGCAAAATATCTGTTATTTATGTCACACAGTGCTAATATATCAGTAGCCCAAATCTTCCAAACAGAACATGTACAGCCTAACACACATGCAGACAATATTAATCAGAGAAAACCTTTATCTTTTACAGCTTTCCCTTTTGTAAAATAACAAACAACAGCATGGATTTGTAATACACATCAAAGCACTGAGCTGTCCAGTGACAGCACATGTAACTTTTGTCACTTTCCACAAATAGATAATTTAGTGTGCAACAAAACAAAAAAAAAAAAAGGCAAAGATCAAAGAGAGACTAAAAAAGCTTTCAGCTCTATTAACAAAAGCTCCTTTTAAACAGAAAAGCGCATCAGACATCTAAATATAAATGTGGTCTAAAAGCTTATGCTGCACAGATTTTTGAGGTTTGGTTTCTACTGAAATCCCTCATTAGGTAAAGCACCACTTCAGAATAAAAGTTTCTCCTGTATTAATGTCTGTCTCTTTCAACTAGCAGAAGGATTTGTCTTTCAAGACAGAGGAGATGTGCATCCAGCTGAATAATCTATCACAGAGACATCAATGGAGAGAGATCTCTGAAGACAAATGGCTCCTTGGGCAGGCACTGCACCCACTCCCAGTCAGGAGAGGTGACACAGAAAAAGCCTGAGCCAAACACAGTGCTGAGGATTAATGCCAGTGATAGAACAGGGTCTGATCTATTGAAAGATGCAAATCAGCTGAATAAAAATGGGCACACCTGTGAGTGTAGATGAAGAATGGGAGGCAGCCCTGAGCAGCTGAGCAGCGGTTTGAAGTCACCAGATGGATAAATGACTCTGGAGCTGCAGCAGCCACAGGGAAGCTGCTTTGCATTCAACAAACACATAGTCATTCCTTTTTATACTGCTTTAAGCTACTTAATAGTATCATTTCAAATACTTCCCACGATGATCAGCAAGCACATTGGGATTTCATTGGAATTAGCAAACATGTGGATTTCTCCAGCCATGATGTTGGGGCGTGGCATCCCCGTGGGCCTCAGCAGTCTTGTCAGGGGACACACTGTGCCAGCAAGCACTGCCACTCGCCAGCCAGTCCATTCCCTTCCCTCACTGCTGCCTTCATGGGCACTTCCCACCTCTCAGGGCAAGACAAGTCTCACCAGAGTGCTCAGAACTATCCCTTTTCCACCCAGCATGACATTATTATGCCAGTGATTTTATACGGATGCCTAAATAGTGACAGGTGGTAGCAAAATTATGAAGGCATCAAAAGCAATGGGTTAATTCCATTAATTATCAGTGGATGGATCAGTGTCCCTTTGTCTACAGACAGATACCATGGAAGCAGTGAGAGTGATCTCACTGTGATAGCAATGCCACAGGAATGCTGTGTATTCCAGTTTCCTCTTTTAGGCTTATTTCAGCATACACTGTTTTCCCTATTAAAAATGTCAGTCATCAACAAAAAGGCCTTCCCCATTCTATACCTGTTTTTCTGCTACAAGTTGGACTCCATTCAAATAATATAATTTTTAATGCTAACTTCACGTTATAGAAAATAGAATTTGCCAACAATTCAGCTACAGTAACATGAACGCTGACAGTGTTACCTAGCACTTCCATGACTTTTCTATACAACCTCTTCCTCGTTCCATTATGATCTAAAAAGAAGTTTCAATTCTTCTGCCCCAAGTGAAAAAATTCATCCCATCACACACACAGAGTTTTGCAGCACAAAGCTCATGTAATCTGGTGTAACAGTGTTTCTAAATGCTCCATCAGGTCTTCTATCTCCTCTGAGCCAAAGTAACACAATAGAATGTTAGCTGCTTATCCAAAAATATGATGGACTGAAATACCTGGTGTGATACACCATCAGTATGAAAAAATCCAGGAAGCAAGAAATTTATTGCACCATAAAAAAGGGGAGTGAGCACACCATGACTCTTACCACTTCCTCACACAGCATTTCTCTAAGAAAAGACAGAACCAGTACCAAGAGAACCCAGTGGTCTCTATTGCACAGTGCTTAAGATCAACACCAAAACCATGGAAATGCAGTGAAGTTTTAATGTTTAACAACAGGTTTACTTACACATAACTAACCCAGTATGACATTTTTAGTTAGTATAATCTGAACTGTCATACAACATTCTCATCAGGAAAAGTAACAGCTCTCTATTTCTGGAAGTCTGCACTGTTAATGCAAACAAAAATGTTTCTATAAAATTACCCCTTCTAGCAGGTGTGTGAATTCTGTACAATACCCAGGACCTTACACATAACTAACCCAGTATGACATTTTTAGGAAGTATCATCTGAACTGTCATACAACATTCTGATCAGTATATCTAACAGCTCTCTATTTCTGGAAGTCTGCACTGTTAATGCAAACAAAAATGTTTCTATAAAATTACCCCTTCTAGCAGGTGTGTGAATTCTGTACAATACCCAGGACCCTGCATTACCTTTCAAAGGAAAGAAGTTTAAACAGCAAAAGCTGGTATAATCCTTCAATAATTACCATAACTCTCAAAGACAGCCCTCCAGGTAACTACCAAGTCATTAAATGCACAGTTAGATGATAGATGTTCAGATGTCCTTTTGTTCAATGAATCCCAAAACTACTGGTGGATTACACGATAAGGTCAAGAAAATACAAAAGTTAGGTGGTTTCTCCACTCTGTATAATCACACTGCTTCTCAGTAATGATCTAGTGCAGCACTCAGCCCATTATAAGGGTTATTCTAAGATGCATTTTTTCCTCTTGCTCAAAATCAGACTACTTGTCTTTAGTTTATAAATTGATTAAAGACAGTAGCTGGCAGGCTCATTAATTATGACACATTTTCTCCTGTAAAGTATCGAGTCTGTATGCATCTGTGAAACTGTTACTCATGGTGAGATCTGACAATTAAATGATGCTACCACCTAGGTTTGTAATGCTAAGAGAAAACCCACACACATTTGGTATATTGAGATACAAAGTCTAGTACAGCACATTTAGGGTCAGATAACCATAGCATGTTGTGTATCTAATACACAACACTGCAAAAGCACAAGTTCAGAATAAATGCTATGCAGTCTGAGTAATTTCTGCTTTACTGTATCCTCAACACTGCAGTTGTCAGGACACCACCCTGACAGTTGTGATCTTAAATATTTGGCAGCTAACAACAACAAATCAAATGCACTGTGAAACTTGCTGAAGCTTAGCTGCAGAACTAACCTGATAGATAAATCACTTGCAGCAAAAGCACCATGGTACAAGTTTGGAAGCCTTTTCTGCTACTGCTTAACAACTATTCCACTGCTACATAAACAACCAAAGAAACTCTTCTAAAACTTAAACAAGTCTCATAACACAAATGCAGTAAGACAATACTTCTTGGTAATCAGGGAATTACTAAATTTCAATGGTATATGAACACTGAAAGAATTCAGTAAGTTTTGCAAGAGCAGAGTTTTTTCCAGTTTAATTCATACTAAGAATTGCCATTTCTGCAACAGTTTCATACTGAATATTAGGAAATATTTAAGAAATAGGAAGAAATGGAGACTCTGGACATGGTTTCAGTTATATAATCATGTGAAAAATTCCTATTATGGTGTTAAATTACAGAAAACTATAAGTAGCAAAAAACTGAATGCAAGCAAAGTCAAATTCTTAGCATAAAAAACTTCAGTTAATCCTTGACTTTTTACTGTTATTTTATTATGAGCAATACAAAACCATGAAAATCACTTTCCAGTTTTCATAGTTTTGTAAGACAGCACTTTTTTTTTTGTTGTTTATAATTGCTGTCAATAGTAAAAGTAGGAGATATTGATGGGTTGGTCTGGCAGTTAATACTGTCATTACTACTATCATTTTATAAAACCTGTCAATAAATCATCCACAAATACAATGAAAAAAAGGCTAAAACTCACCATCACAGCAGGGTTTTTCACAGTGATACATGGAGTAGTAGCTCTGAGGGCTCCACTAACACCATGGTAGTATTTAAAACAGATCTTTATTTCAGCTGAAAAGAAAACAAAAACCACATTAAACACTTCATGACTGACCCTAGGCAAAAGAGACACAACAAAAGGGTCCAGCTTTCAGTGACCTATCTTCAGAAACACTCTAACAGGAAATTAAAAATAGAGCTGCTGGTTATATCCTTGTTGTGTGTTGGGTCATTCTGTTACTTAACAGACAAAAATTATAACTTACCTAATTCTGCAACTTGTATTTCTGCTACTGTATCATCAGCCCTGAAAAAGGCACATAAGACATTTGCCACTAGGATGATTTTGTAGCACTTCGGAAGAACGTGACACATATGTGAAGGAAGCTGGAATAACTTTATATATCAGAACACAGGAAAGGTAAATGTTGAACCATGTTTCTGGTCCCACTGATTAAAGTTTTGTTTGCTAAACTGCATTTGCTGCAAACAAAAGAGTATTATGTTTAACTGAAGCCTGACCTCCCTTGTAGTTCCTCTGCATTCTTCCAACCAAGCAGAACAGCTATAATTATGGCTGCCCTTGATCCTCTGGGATTTTCCCTATCTGGAACAATGTCTGTTTTCCTTCTCCATCGGGAAAACTCTTCTGTGTAAGGCTGGTGAGGGTTTTACCTCTGGGTACAGAGATGGCCACAGGCAGACAGCAATGGCCAAAGGCAGGCAGGAATTACAGCAGCCAGTTCAGACACAGGATGTGTAGGAAAGTCTTGGCAGTTCAATTCCTCTGCTTGGTTTAACAATATGTCAGTAGTCCTGAAGTACAAAACCCAGAGTTTGGTGTATGATTTTGAGACATATATGGCCTGATTCCTTGAGGGTTGAGGTACCCACTTATCCCTACTCAGAAACCCATTCTGCAAGCCTGCTCAGCCAAAAAGGATTATTTATTTTTAACTTTGCTGCAGTTACATATCAACATTTATTTACTATCTTCCTCCCAGAACAAAGAGGAGACACCTCAGAACAACTCTTCAAAGGAAAGTGTCTGGCTGACAGTGCCTCCAGGGAATCAGGAGGTGGAGAAGCTGCTGAGCCCACTTCCTCCTCCTCACAGATGAGTTCACACACACAGACAAAACATGCTCTATTTACCACAAGCTTTACAGCAAAATTCAAAATGCAGACAGGATTTCTAATCACCTACAAAGGTTTATGAGACTTAAAACTCATCAGGCAGGATGATGGGTTAGTTTCCTCCTTAACTGAGCAATTCTGCTTACTTACCAACAATGCTTATACCCAGGACTCACAAGAATTTCTAGCTCACATAAAATCAGAGGTTCAGCACTTGCAAAATTTGGGAGGATTTATACCAAGTACTGGACTCTCCACATTATAAAATGCACATACTAAGTAACAAGAACTCAAGTCTGAGCATTTCCTATTCACACTGAGAACATAAAGACAGTGTACTACTCCAACCAAAACTTCCAATTTCCAGCTATATTGCCTGCTTTTATTGCATTGTTTATTTTTATTGTAACCTGAGCTTAATTTTTCTGAGAGTTTCTGGAGCTACTGTTTATCCAGTCTGTTGCGACTATCTTCTGTCAATTCATCACTCTCAAACAAAATCTAGCAATAGAAAGGTTACCCAGCTGCTGGTTCTATCCACAGACAATCCATAATGTGATGGGGGACAAACACTCTGACTACACTGACAGGTACATTTATCTAAAGGCTGAAATGCAATACTGTAAGTTTTGCATCCTCATATTTCTTTCTCTCAATGACTTCTATGAGCATACAGTACTTTTCAATACCTGTATACGGCTGGTGATAGAAAAATCCTTGATTCAAGAAATGGATCTGACATTCCCTTTCAGGTACATTAAATTAAAAAAAATACAATCTAACAAACAAAATACCAAACTTCAGGACTTATTGCTAGAAATAATTAGAAAAAGCAGAGCATTTAAAAACATGACAATGAGACTTCTTCTCCCACTTGCCAGCAGAAGCAACACTGATTCAGTTTGGGCGTTATACAGCACTGCATCCACACATGCATTTACAGAAATGGCAGATCAGCTGTTAGCACTGTGTCAGTGGGATTAATACAAGAGAAGCTGTGCTTGAAATTCAGCACAAAATTGAAAAATGGGCTACCCACAATAGGCATGCAGATGTTGGCAAAATGAGCATGGATTGGCAAGACTGGATGTTACACACAGCAACAATACAAACACTTCATAGGGTAAGAGACACCAAAGTGGTTTTTTTTCTTGGCTAATAATGCTAGAAACTGCAATTAATATAAACAGAAGAAGAGATCTCAGAGGAATCCTGTAAGTTCAAAGCAGCTAAGGATGTAGCTTTTTGGCATGTCTTGTGTGGTGCTATCAGAAAAAAAATCTTGATTAGAAGAGGTTTTTCTTGATGACTGATGGATTCCTGACTTCTAAATCTATTGAAAACAAGTATCTGTGGCTGATCTGATGTGCTTGTTCTAAGGCAGCAGTAAGTCCAATTATCTGCAAACAGGACTTCAGTATTTTGAAAAATGAGTTCAATACCATATTAACACACAGGTTTCCTCTGAACTATTCCCTATTCTAAATGCACTTTAGCATGTGTCACCTACAGAGTTTCCCAGTTTCTTTCATTTCTCCTGTCACGTTGTTTTCATGTGTTGCCTTCAGGGGGAAACTGGCACTTCTCTTTTTTCTTTCCTATTTATTCTTTCTCAACAGGTTAATGAGATTGCTTTGCATGGGATCCCTAATGAAAACATTAAGAGCAGTAAACCCAGCAAAGGAGATACATCTGTACCTGACCACAGAATCATTTGCTGTATCATTAAAGCAAATAAGATGTTTCAGAACACAAAAGAATTTTCAGTCATGGGAAAAATTAATGTACTTTTGATACTACACGTGTCCTTTTATAATTGATATTCCTGCAGACATACAGACCACAATAAATTCCTTCTTTAATTAAAAATAAGCCAAAAATTAAACTGGGGGGATTTATGATTCTTTCAAAGCTATCACATGGCCATATAAAAAGTGATATATATGTTAATTAATCTGACAACTCTGTGAAACCATATTCCCCTTCTTTTAAAGCTAATAGCTGTTACTATGTCATAACCATAGTCTTAGAGCTCCATTACACAAAAATGTTGGAATCAGTAAAGGTTTCTGGGACTCAAACATTGACATTTGAATTTCAAAAGAACACCTGCATGAAATTATAGTGCTGTTACCTCTATGGACCATATACTTTTGCCTCTTCAGTAATAAAGGGATCAGCTTACACTAAATAACAGCTTGGGTTTAAAACATCACTAATTCCCCAAAGTTCCTCACTAACTACTTTTTTACTGCCTTCAATACTTTACCTTTGCCCATCAAAAGAATGCTTTAATAAAAGACAGATACTAAGAATACATAAACACATGAGCATAATCCTTGGAGAATGCATTCCTTCTGGGAGATAGATAATGCAGGAAAGCAACTGTGTTTGCTGTGAGAACAACTTGCTCCAGACAGACCTTAGTCAAACAAAACACCTGTATTAGAGGTGGAACCATCTCCACTGAAAAGGGATAAGCAGATACATCTCAAAAAAAGTCAAATCTAAGTTGGGTTACAACAGAACAGTCTCTAGAGCAAAACAGTGCTCCTGGTTCACTGTATGGAACCTGCACAGCAGCTGAAACTTCCTGGCCACTGCAGCCGAGTGCCCAGAAGGTACTTGGGCTGAATCCATGGCTCTCTGCAGACAGAAACATATGTCCTCCAACAGTCACTGAGGAAAAAGCTGACAGAACAGTAACTCATTGAAAAAATATGAGAGCATGTTCTGCAAAACTTATTTAAGAAAACTAGAACAAATGAAGTCACTCACATTCATGCTTTACAAAGCTATAAAGGGAGATGCAATCCATGAAAAAGCTACAGATTTAAATCCTATTTTTTCCCATCTGAACCTGACAGACAACTGCAGAAATTTAGCAGTGCTATGTATGTCCTGCCTGTTGAACTTTTCTGTAGTGTGACAGTTCAGTGAACTCAACATTTCTGTTTGGACATTTAGCATTCTCTTCTCTGCATCACTTTCAGCATGTGCATTTTTGATTACTTCCTACTGGGCAGTAGCAAACAAGCAGCAGAATGCAAGGGCCAAAGCTGGCAGCCCTCAGGTACTTGCCATCTCTCTCAGCAGGTGTATCCCAGACTTTATTTTACAGGAACATTAGGCAGACCACCTACAAAGTGACTTACAGAAAGCTTTTTAGCTAAAGTAGGATCAATAACAGAAAATGCTTATGTCCCACTGGTCTTTCCGTCTAACCTGCTTCAAAGGGAATGTGGACAAATGCTTGTTCAGGTAACAGAGCATCCCTATCCCTACCAGCCCCACTCACTTTGCTGCCAACAGAGATTCTTATTTAATAAGAATCTGAGAACTATTATGAGAACTATTATGCTCCAGTTTGGCAAAGTAACTATAATGTAACCTTTAAAACAAAACACTGGGGTATTATGTGCATAAGGAAGTCAACAAAGCCTGCCACAAATGTAAAAAATACAAGACTTGATCCTGTTTCAGTTATTTTTGATGCTCAAAAATAGCTGTTAAGAGACAACATAAAAAACCAGCACAAGAATAATAGAAGTATTTCTAACTCAGTGAATATGTCTATAAATAGAGTAGGGACAATAACCATGAGTCCCCAGACAGACCACTGAAAGGGCACTGGTTGCAGGGCACTGCACAGATGAATGTTCCAGGCTCAGAACAATTCCATGTGAGAAAACCATGACCTTTACAGAATTTAACTGGTAAAATTCTGAATGGTAAAAATATAAAGATTGGATACAAGTAATGAACTAAATTCATAGAACATTCATTAACATTGACCATTATGGCCAAAACCATTACAAAAAATAAACTCTGTTCATACTTCTAGTTACAAGTAGCCCTTAAAAGATAAAAGTATCTGAAGTTCAATTATTAAACTGGTATTTTTTTTCCTTCGATATCTATCAGCTTTTAACAAAAAAAAAGAGAGCTGGAAGTCTGCTTTGCTAGCTATAAAGTAAGGCATTTCAGTCTGAATACACTATTTTTGCAAAAGTTATAATTTCATGGAAATAGGAACTGAATACCAAGAACTCCACATAAAACCTCACTTTTAACATGGTACCAGTGTAATGCAAGCACATATATTACCATGTCTTCTGAATATATCTCTTAGTATACTCATGTTCTTACTCATGGGGGATGAACAGATCGAGACCTGCCCTGCTGAGGGCTTGGGGGCAGCTGGTGTAAGGGAGTCTGGCCATGACCCAGCCATGGGCACTCCCAGCCCAGAAAGCCAAACGTGCCCTGGGCTGCATCCAAAGCCCCGTGGGCAGCAGGGCAGGGCAAGGCAGGGGATTCTGTCCCTCTGCTCTGAGATCCCACCTGGAACCCTGCATCAGCTCTGGGGCCAGCACAGGAGGGGAGTGATTCCACAGGAGGCCACCAAGAGGTTGGAAGAATGGAGAACCTCTCTTATGAAGACAGGCTGAGAGAGTTGGGTTTGCTCAGCCTAGAGAAGAAAAAGTTCTGAAGAGAACTCACTGCAGCCTTTCAGTACTTGAAGGCAGCTTATCAGAAAGATAGGGACAGATTTTTTACCAGGTACAGTGGATAATGGTTTTAAACTAAAATAGGGTAGATTCAGACTAGACATAAGGATGAAACTTCATACAGTGAGGGTACTGAAATGCTGGCATATGTTACCCAGAGGGGTGGTAGGTGCCCAGTCCCTGGAAGCACTCAGCATCAGGTTGGATAGGGATCTGAGCAACCTGACCTATCAAAGAGGCCCCTTTGCAGGGAGGCTGGACTAGAGACCTTTAAAGGACCCTTCCAACTCCAACTATTCTGTGATTCTATGGCACAAATGAAATTTTAGTTCAAAACACACTGCATCTGTGCAGTCACTGCATCCAAGTATCGCAGTGTGGCACCAGAAGTAATTTAACCACAGAAGTCCCAGGGGAGATTTGGAAATTATTGATGTGACAAGACTGGCAGTCTCTGGATGAATCCCAACAGCTGCCACTGTGGATTATTGCTCACAGCATCGAGCCATAGCACTGCTAAAGAAAATATATGCAAATCAATGTATTTCTATTCTACTGACAGTAATGACTATGACATCAAACGGTATAAATAACAACAAAGGTAGGTAAAGTAGGTGAAGGTGCTTCTTGTGGACACTGTAATTAACACTCCTGGGACCAAAACTACAACTTATAAATACAAGGCCAATACAATCTCAAAGCAGGCTCTCAGCCTAAACCCATGTTAATAAACCACGCAGGACCATGGCAGAGAATCAAGAGTGAGCACATGCCCATCCACAGTGCTGAGCTGTAACCACCCCCTGCTTTACCTACTGGAATATGTACAGCTTTTCACTTCTGGGCACACTGCACATGCAAGTGCATAAGCACCAGTTCCCTGCTGCATGGCAGTGACTGTCCTATGCTGATCTCCCTGCCATGGCATCTCCAGCATGACCTGTCCTCCTCTGTACTGCAGAAACCTGACTTGGGAGCTGCAGATTATGAATGAGCAGCAGCTGATACCAGCTAGTCCCAAATGAATCTCAGGCTTCTTCTCACGTGTTTTTTCTATCACCAGCCTTCCTATGGATCATTTCACTCCATCTTTCTGTTACCTCTGTTCTCTATATGGAATACCATCACCATGCCCCAAAGGATATTGTGCTTCCATCCAAAGCTCACAGACAGCCATACCCAGAGAAACACTTGCCATCTGAAATCATTTCTGGGGAAACTGAAACCTCCCTTGCACCAGAGAATAAAGGCCCAATGTACTTAGAAACCTGAACAGCCTGATGCCATGCTAAATACCAGATGACCATACTAAATGCAAAAGCATTAAGCTGTGTTGCATTTTCCCACTACTGCTACCTGTTTAGGATAATACTCCTTGAACTTTTTTCCTTTTACGGGAGGGTGAAAATTGTAGAGCTGGGTTTAGCAATCCTTCTGTAGTTTACACACCAAAAAAAACCTGAAGGAGCCATCCAGCGAGTGAGTCATTGTTTTCCTTCACTCACATTTTAGCAAGTCTCAGAGCAGGATGTTTGAAAGCCACCTCTGCTATGTGAGGAAACAGCATATCAGGCATATTGATCCTCAAACTCACCTTCTTGAATGTCTAAAATGACTGAGTTCCCTTTCATGCCTACAAAGCATTTTTGCTCCTTCCCCAGGGAAAACCAAGAGGAACAAACACCTGCCTCTGTACTGGCTGGCTCTGCAGTTCAGAGCCACTCACACTGTCTCAAGGTGACATCTTAAGGACACTGGCTGTTTGTGATGGTGAGCTGGACCTGGTATTTTGCAAATATTTTTCTTCTCCTCTGCATAATATTTCCTCCCTCCCCTTCCTCAGTCACTCCCCTCAGAGGCTGCTTGTTTTTCTGGAATACATTAAGTTCATTTCTCTTTATTTCACTGTTGATTCCTTTGATTCTCCCTTCCAGGGCAGAGCCTACAGAATTTTTGTGTTGATTTTTGTCCGAGGCAAATAGAGTTTTCTTTGATCATTCTTGTTTTGCTAATTTTGGATGCTTTGAGGGGAATTAACGTCTGTTTTCAGTACCAAGAGGAAACTCTCCCCTCCCTTCTTTCTGCAGGTTGCTTGATCTGAATAGAGCAGATGGCAAACTATGCCTTTACATGTTACTTTCTTGGAAAAATAGGAGATATTGAATCCCCAGGGAAGGATTTTTAAGATGAATAAATTAAGTGATCTTAACACTGAGCTACAATACTCCAGACACACAGTAATGTGAAATTCAGAAAAATGTTTATCCAAGTCTACCTTTAAACATAAGCTCAAATTTGAGAGACCTTGGTGAAACTATAAATAAGTTTATAATTATGCTCATGGAAAAACAGATTCCCAAACTGAGGCATAAAATGTTTTTCTTAAAAGATACAAATCTTTTTGCAGAAAGAGTCCAAGGCCTAACCCAGCTGACTCCCACTGACTAACATTAATGCAATTAAAATGGAAATACTCCTTCTGCATGAGATTTGTTTGCATATGGCTCATTAGCAATGCTATAATTCTCTGTACTTCACCCTCCAGAGATATTACTGGTGAACAGATACATAATGTCCCTAGGCTGTGACACTGCCAGGGAAAACCCACATTCAGAGTCTTTGGTTTAAGTGCATGCTGACTGAACACACAACTCATTATCCAACATTAGTGACTTACATTCCCTTTCTTCCCAAAACAACATGACAACTTTAGGCCACTTTTGAGTGTAAATCCTAAAGGATTATTGTAGTTACTTAGCATAAGTCTGTTAATGAGCATCATCATTGCCAGAGCAGGTTCAATGTTTCTCAGGCTTGCAGAAAACATTTCCTTCCTCTCCTTGAGTACAGGTAGAGCAGGAACCTGCAATCATGTAGGTGTCACAGCACAGGGCAGGGAACCTGCAATCATGTAGGTATCACAGTATACAGGTGGCAATTAAGTACTGTTCTCCTCTACTTGGTACTTGGTGAGGAATACTGTGTCTAGTTTTGGGTCCCTTGGTTTAAGAGCAAAGAGAAAATAGAGAGTGAAGAGCAGAGGGCAACAAAAGTGATTGGGATGGATAAAATGTGACATATGAGAAGAGGCTGAAGGAGCTGGCCCTGTTTAGTCTGGTGAAGAGGAGTTAAAGGCAAGACAAATGTTACTATCTCTACTCTTTCCAGTTCTATCAGAGATTTTAAAAGGGGCAATGGCCCCAAATTTAAGCTATAGCCATTCTTATTGGATGTCACAGAAATCTTTTTAGCTGTAACAATACTGCAGCACTAGAACAAGTTACCTACAGCATCCACAAATCTTTGTCCTTGAAACCTTCCAATAAAAACCACACTTGAGCAGGTCAAATATTGGTCCCAGCTGAGAGCAGATTGGATGCAACGAGTATTCCTGTGCTGTGGCTAGTCTCCAATTGAGTTTAGACTGATCCATTTACACATTTGGTTCATGCTGGTCCCCCAGACGCTGCCCCCCTTACGTATCTGCTGCTTCAAACATGCAGGGATACTGGTAACACTCTGCTGAATGTCATTACTGTGAGGAGCAAATATGATAAAGCCCATGCACCATGACCTGTACCTCATGTATTCTACCTCACAGCAAATATTTTTCTAAATATAAGAAATATACAACTGGAGAGCTCTTTCCCAAATGTGGAAAACAATGGTGGACTAAAGCATCAGAAATAGCTTAAATTTAATAATCTGGCACGTGTTTACTGGAAATGGTAGACTCCTCATTTGTCTCTCCCTCTTGCTGTGACAGGGGCATCACATGCAGTGCTAGACTGAGAGACAAATCATATCTCCACCACAACAGAAGAAGGAGGGTAACAGGGGAGCTAAGTTTGGCACAGGCTGGGCAGTGCCAGGTCTGCAGGGGGTGGCAAGGACCCCACAGCACAGCTCTTCCCACACCCAGCCTGGCGCTGCACCACAGCGACAGCGCGGTTGTACCTGGAGGGCGCAGCCACCTGCTGCCTTTGCCCCTGCTGGGACTTACTGAGCTGAGGAATAGAAAACAAATGGAAAAGAGCAGCCGCCTGTAGTTGCATCAGTGTTGCTTCAACACCTATAAGTTACAAGGAAAAACCTTGCTGAGCAAACATGGTCACAGATCTCTCGTTTAAAAAGTGGAATCAGAAATTTGGTAAAGTGTTTCAGTGCAGTTTTTGACCTCTCACTAGAAACACCAGTGTCACTGGTGACATATTTATCTACCATACCATGTGCTATAGCAACATATGCTCATGAACACTCCCTTTTACAGTTCTCAGCTGCTGCACAATTGCTTGTCTCTTGTTCATTGCATGGCAGCAGAGGTGCTTGTTAGTGAAGCTCACCATGACTGAAGAACACACATCCTGCACTTCCTATCAGCTGACTGTGATGTGCAGTTAGTTGCAAACTGCAAAAGTCAGCTGCAGCTGATTAAACTAGAAGTACTTGAAGCATTAGTTTGGGTTACTCACATGAAATGGAAATATTATTCAAGAGCCTCACCTCAATACACTATGGAGCAACACATAGCCAGCTAAAAGATACAAACATCCCTGAAGGAGTTCATGTACAAGAAAGATGAGGCAATGAACTTTACCAACAGACATTTTAATCTGCCTTAATATACAAGTGTCTTTGGCACCAGGGATGTTAATTATCTTTATTATTTTCTTGAGCATTCTCTTCAGTTCAATCATTGTAATGTAATGAACTCCTAAAATGGAATTTAATTTTATCCTATTCAGGCCCTTTTTCTTTTTTTTTTTTTTTTTTTGAGAAGTATGCTGTGTAACACATAGGGCAACTTGGCAAGATTCAATGATGAGTTCTAGAAATAGGAAGCATTAATATTTATTTTTAGTAGAGGGTATACAACACCTCTTAAAATACATGTATTACAATTCTATCAGTTAATTGGAATAAAAACTTCTGCCAAGACCTACAGTAAGCAGCACTGCAGCGTTTTACTTCATTGCAGTGAAGTAAGGAGTGGGAGTATTTTTATTTTTTTTTTAACTTATGAAAGAGGATTCATTACTGTGAGGCTAAACAGGTGGTAGAGCAACTCAGAGCTCTTCTGGGACTGATTGCCACTTTGATGCTTGGCACATCAGAGTTTCCAGCAAGCTCTGATACAACATCCTACGATTAGAACCTCCGTTTCTTTAGGATCATATGCTTTATATGGTAGGATAGCACAGCTTCATCAAAAAGCAATAAAAAACCAACAAAGAAAAAAACCCAGCCCACAGCAGAGTAGTTCAGCTTCCTATAAACCCTGCTCATCTGAGGGAGTGGTGTAGCTCTTCAATTCGAAGCTTGACTACCACACAGTTCAACTGAAGGCTTTTTATTTCACTCACAAAAAGACTCTCAGTATTTCCAAACTGCCCAGTGGATTTTCCAGCTCAACAAATCTTCAGCTGAGAAATTCTGATGCAACAGAACAGGACACTGGCACTTCCTAGAGTCAAATCCAACCTTCCCACTAACAAACACATCAGCAAGCACTATTAGCTTACTACCTTTTCCTTCACACACACTTACCATTAATATTTGGCCAGCTGAAATTTGGAACTTCTGTGGGAAGGGACTTCATCTTTCAATGTGTATATACTACATCACATCACACAAGGCAACTCTTTCCTCCCTTAAAGTGAAATGTGCTGTCTTAGAACATCACTAGAACACAAATGTACCTCTAAGCTCAACTCTGTTTTTATGGCGCCCAGCAAACGCGCTGGAAAATGCTCCCCCCGAGAGCAATACAATCAATTCCCCTGTTTCATCAGAGGGACTGATGAAATGGGTATCAAATGCCACCCTGCTGACCTGCCTTGGAATATGCACTGCATAAATAGGTACTCACATTCCATAAAGTAGGGGCCAGGTTCAATGCGCCACACAATTTGTCCTTTTTGCGTGCCAGTCACTCCCCGATTCTTGGAATCCCAGAAATTGGCTGGAGAGTTCTCATCTGAAGGAGGGAAGACAAAAAATAATTTCAGCAAGCAGTATTTAAAATAGAAGTTTTCTTGGCTTTCTGTTCCAAGAGGCTCAAATACAAAAAAATTACTGTATTAAATTAAAAAAACAAAGAAATCAAATTAACTGGCAAAAGATAAACAGCTTCTCTTGTACACTTGATAGATCAATTTATGCAGAGTGAGCAGACAGACACACAGCCAAGGTAAATATATGGCTTCCTGTAAAAGGTGACCTGCCAAGGTACAGTATTAAATTCCAAAACTTCCCTATTCCAACAGAGAGGCTATTGGAAGTGTATAGCTGATGGAAACTGCATCCCAGAGTTACCACACCATGTTATACACCAGTCCCGCTCTGTAAAAATCTAGCATTCATTTCCTAGCTGGGAAATGCAGAATTGTAAATAGGGGTATCCAGTTAGAGGCCCAAAGTGCAGAATTGTCAGTAAGCCAGAGCTAGAAAGGAGAGACTCAGCAACATACATTCAGAGAAAACATTCAAAGCAAACTGTATCTGCAGAGCAGCTTAGCAATATCAGTTTTACCCCTTCTCAAATTAGATTTTGTCCTAACAAACACAACTCTTAGGGCCGTTTCATCTTTCCAGCCTGTATTCAGACACCCAGAACACCAAATGAATGAAAAAAACCAATGAAAATGAATGAAAAAGCTGTTTTAAAGGGCAAAAAGGTTAGTTCTGATGACATGGACAAAGCTGGCATAAATCCAACTTAACTCTTTTGTACAGGAAGTTCTTTGGAAGTATGTATTATGACATTTTTACCAGTGCATTTCAGCAGCTGTTTGTTAACTAGACTAGACAAGATCTACACCTATGATGTCAAATATAACATCCTAATTCTTTCCAGTGATACTGCACATTCTTTAATCTTACTTTTTTAAAAAAATCCTTTTATTATATACATTTGAATGTATTCCACAAATTTAAAAAGACTTCACTAAGAATCTAGTCTACTGTGGCTTTATTCATGAAGTTCATATCCATTCAAGCAGTTTCATTTGTCCTTTGGTAGGAACTCTCACATAAGATTACAGAACTGTCGCCTACATTTTAGATGTCCATTTATGAAAGACTAATAAACAATGCAGCTTTCTTACATTTCTCTTAAAAATATGAGCTCACACTGAAGATTCTCTTCCTCCCTTTCACTCTGATGGCTCATCTCAGTGTACATGAATTATGATGAGTGCAGTCTGTACATCTCATCCCACCAAACCAACACACAGAACACGACCACACACTGGATTTCTGCAGCTGCTCAAGAGAACTTACACACTGCCCAAAACCTAGAGGAGCTCTGGAGAATCAAGAAGGGGTCATGGCAAGCTACTGACATTTTAAAGCCTCCAGCCATGGATAACTTTGAGAATTTTTAGAAAGCTGATGTCTCAACACCTCATAATCATGACACGTCCAGGAGAATTTCACAATTATCTCAATGACAAGAGGGGACAGGAGGGTTCTCCTAACACTTGTGATCCTCAAGCTTGTAATGCCCTCAGGCTTAACTTCTCGTGCAGAATCAACATGATAGGACACAAACTGAATGCATCAGAAAGTCAGGCACACAGGCAGTAAAATCCTAAACGGCATGTATTTATTCTTCATTACAGTAAAAAACTTTCAGAGTGAACAAAGCTGCATCTCACCCATGTTTTTGCTGGGGTTTTTTTCCAAAGCTGTATAAAGTAGAGCATTGAATGTACAGCCTATAAATCACCCCACAGGCCTTATAAAAAAATCTCTATGTGGTTTGCAATGACACTCTAACCAAAAGAATAGACTGTTGATGAATTTGTTTACTTTTTAATGTAAAAAGGGCCTTCCTATCCCAAGGCTCCCTATTTTTTTCCAGACAGAACACTGGGAAGCCATGAGATACAGCTTAACTTCCAGCAACACTACATTAGTGACTGTTCTGGTCCACCATATAAACCTGGTTATCCAAAATATCACCCCAAAAGTGAGCAGATTCTTTAAAAATTCCAGTTAGCTGAAACACAGAGTTTTAAGCTATTCAGCATTCTCACTTCATCTAGGTAAATGAAGACACATTCCTGACAGTAAACATCTCATGTAACATGCTCTAGTTCTGAATTTGCTGTATTCTGAATTTGCTCTAGTTCTGAATCTGCTCTGTATTTAATCAACTGGAGAAGAGTCTGTTCATGATTCCAAGAAGAAGGACAGATATTTGGTATATTATAACCATAAGCTTTTTTAACAAATGAACAAAGCCTGAAGCAATGAAATACATCTTTATTGGTGAGATTTCCAACAACAAGGCACAAGCAACTGGTTTGGTTTTTTTTAAACCAGTCACAAAGCAAAGTCAATGGCAATTTTTACAGGGATATTAGTAAGCTTCAGAAAAGGTCCTCCATGAACTGAGTCTTAAATTCCCAGCTGGTGGTTACAAGAAGGCAGAATGCTTTCTTTCACTTTATTTAATAAAATCCCACATTTACAGAAGTGCCTGGATATTCAGCCCTTTCATGAAGGAACGGACTCCTTTGCAGCAATGAAGACTAAATCATTGATACTCTGCCCACAGGCATGCTGCCACTGCAACAGAAGGTGGTGGAGACAGAGGGATGGAAAATGCTAACAGACCATTGCCTGTCAGCAATCGACTCAAGTTACAGAATTTATTTTGGTCAGATCTGACTTTCTTCTGAAACAGATGGGTCTTTTGTACTTTTATGATGCTATTCACATAGGGGAAAAATAACATTACTAATGCATATGGAAAAATAACTTCAAACATCAGTTCATGGATTTTAAAAAGAAAAACTGAAGGAAAAAAGTGCATGGCGTGAAAACACTGAAGTACACAATAATCATGAAAATATTGACCGAAAAAGAGGAAGCATTTAGGAGCACAAAGAGTAACATCAGAATTATCACTCCCTCATTTTCTCTCTTCTCCCAAACATACATGTATACACAGTCTCTCTCTCTCCATATATATATATATATATTCCATAGGGAACTTCAATTCTAAGCAGTTCTATTCTCCTTTTAGCACATAATTGTGGCTGTTTGTGAAACTGGCGGCTGTTCCAGAATCTGGGCCAAAGAGTAGATATAAATATCCCTTCCCAGAACATAAAATATGCAACAAAATACTGTCTTACTGCATCAGTATCTTGTCCAGTGAGGCTACACTTCTGAAAGAAATAAAACAATGCAAGATGCACACTTTCTCTCTATATTCAGTAATTCTTAGACAAAAAATACTACAGAACAGAAATTCTCAGTGCTGCAACCCCTGTACAAATCAGAGTATTTGAGATAATGTTTTACAACAAAAAGTGGGTAACAATAAATGTATCACTGTGTGTAATTTCACTCTGAGTAATGCTCCTTGAAATCTCTGTAAAGCAAAATCATTCTGAGTAACAGTGTTTCTTTATTTAACTACTAAACAATCAGCCAAACCAGGCATTAAGAAAAGCTGCACTGGCACACTGCTGGCTCTCCCTCAACTTGTCCCCCAGGACCTCCAGGTCTTCTTCTGCAAAACTGATTTGCAGACAGTCAGCCCCCAGCCCATCCCAATGTCAGGGGTGACTCCTGTTTGCCCATTTCTGCAGCCTATCTGGCTGCACAATCATGTTTTATCATCTGCTGCTCCCAGTTTTGCATAAGGATGTTACAGAGTGTTGGAAGCCGTGCTAAGCCACTGGCTGACATCAGGGGTCAGGAGGCTTCTGAGGAGTTCACATTTTGTTCTTTGTGTCTAACATCTTTCATTATTTCTGTCTTAGGAAAAAAGGATAAACTACCTGAAACCCATCACCTCACAGAGTCATCTTGCATAAATTAAAACAACAAACAGATAAACAATCTATCTTTCATAGGACAGATGAAGAGGAACTGCTAGTGATAAATTATCTGAAACAAGCCTTACAGTCCCAGTGCACAGTGCAGGCAAACCAGCACTCATCTTCTGGTCCCAGTTTCTGTCAACAGTAGTGTTAGGTTTTGTGATTAAAGGGTTGCTTCCATCAACATAAATTATTTTTATTCTTCAATATGCCAAAACACTATAGAAGTCACAAATTCCTGGTGTGGAAACATCATTGATTTAAATTTTTTCCTGTGCAATAAGCAAAGGTCGCTACAGCAATCTAAGAGGTTCAAACTTCTGCATTCTGATCTCTTTACTCTAACACATTTATAAAGACGCTCATTGCAGAGCAAAGGTGATGTTAATAGATTCTGGTTGTCAACTTTAATTATATACAACTTAACAATTTTCATCTTTCACTACCATATATGGCTAACTCACAGCTCTTGAAAAATCCACGCAGCTTAGCTCAGAAAAGATCAATCATGTTGGTAACACCATTGTATCCCTGTATAATTCTCTTATCCTCCTTTGGGATTTACATCCCAGTCTCTGATTTTTCATCCCTTTCTGGAAGATGCTTTACACAAAATCTTTTGAAGTGTTTGTATTGTTCAATTGCAATTCAAAATTTTAAATTAAGTTCATATTGTCAGAATGCTGACTTCTTTCACATTTTAGGCTGATGTCAATAAATTTTTGGCACTGAAGATGGTGTGTGCAATGCATTCAGTTATTAAGAGGAGTATTGGTACCAAGCTTTTAAAGCATCACTCTCATTTATTTCTCTAGGCAGGTCTTCTCTTACAGCGAGGATCAGCAGTGCTGGAAGGGTGGAGAATAGCAAGGCTACGTCTAGTTTTGTCCAAGGCTGAGATCTGTGGATCTGCCATCAGCTTCCCTCATAAACACCCTACCAAGAAGGGTCTCCTACCTATTTTACTCCATCATTTCACTTAGTCTTTAAAAGTAACAGGTTTGTGGTTAATTTGCATTGGAGAATATTTCTGAACTTGATTTTAAGCCAACCTCAGGAGATCTCTAGGATGGCATTTCCAATGTAAAACAAAAACCTAACTGACGTGCACTTTACAGCATTGCTTCCAAATACCTCAATCTCAATGCCAGCAATTGCACTCTGCTCTTCAGTGTGAGCACACTTCCAAACAGTAAAACAGACTGTCACCAAAATGTAAGACTAACAAGAACATTCCAAAGAATACATACAGTGGATTTGGGGCAAATGACTAGGAAAGTCTGCAACGCTAACTTTGGTGCAATATTTTCACTTTGATAACCTCTAATAATTTCAATTCTAGAAATACTAGAAATAAAAATCCATGGGTGATCAATAAAGAAGTAGTGTTTACATAAAGAAGTAAACTGCGTTTACTGATATAATGAACTAAATATATATTTCTTCCTTATACCCAAAATATGCTTAAAAGCACTTGGAAACTATATTAGGACACATCAAAAGGAGAAGATAAAATTTATCACCTGAGGCCTCACTCCTTTTCTAGAAAGTCAATAAGTAAATTAACAGGTTCAAGGGTTTCTACTGCAAGCAATCACTATAATAAATCACATTATGTCAATCAATTTAAAATACACTAGGTATCAGTTAGTACTGTATAAACAAATATTAACCACTAAACCAGAGCTTGTTTCTCTGATTTTCACACTTTGCCATCTCAGCCTGTGAACACAGGTTACCTGGTAGAACCAAATATTTCTCATGAAAGACAGTACCATTGCTGAAATTAAAGATGAACACTTAGTTGTACCTTCTAGCCTTACCTGGCCGTTCCAAAGGATGCCTGTGGATCCTAAACTGCATTCCTCCATCAGAGCCCAATTAACAAAGTGAAGAATAAAAACAGTAACGTTTTAGAGGACGGATATAGAAAACAGCATCCTTGTCCCAATCACAACCAGTGCTTTCTACAGAAGTTGCCTTCTGGACCCAGCTCGTGCAGCTCAAGTTTGGAGGCTTTAGCTGTGTGTTGGCACTGCTGCATAATCTCAGCTCCACGAGGCACGTCTGTCCTCTCCCTTCCTCCTGTCACTTGAAGGAAAGGCTTTTAGAAGGATGTTCTCCAGCTCCGCGGCAGTTCCGAGCAGTTCCACGCCATCATCTGCCTTTCCTCCTTTATCCCAGGTTCCTCTGGGTTCAAGCAGCGCGTGCTAAGGCACAGAAGGTATCACGTCCTTCAGGCTCCGCTATTTGCAGCCACTCCCCTCCCAAGGGTACAGGATGCCGTAGCCCCATCCTCCCTCCACTTCCTTCCTTGCCTTGGCCATGGGAGGATTCCTCAGCATGGCCACGGCCCCGCAGCACGGGCGGGCTGATGTAAACAGGAGGATCCTGAAATCCTAGAAATGACGGCAAGGCAGCCACAGCAACGAGCACAGCGGGAGCTCGCTGGGAGTGCTGGCTTTTGTTTACGCAGTATTTTGCTCTCCCGCATGACTTCCCCACAAATCCAGTTATTTCAGGGAAGAGGGGACTGCTCCATGACGTCTGGCTGGCATGGAGCTGCCTTAATCCCAGGATAACTCTGCACAGGGCACTCCTGGGAGTGCAGGAGGACAAGCAGTGGCAGAGAGCTTCCATTACTACCTCTCCTCTTTCAGTGTGGTAAATGCCACCTCAGGAGCTTGGACTAGCCTCTACTCCTCCAGATGCTCCGACTCCTCAATGGCCTCCTGGTGAAACAACTGCAGCTGACCTAAAACTCATTCAGCCAGTGGCAAGGACCCAAACCGTGCCAAAGCAGTCGCAGCACCTCAAGAACCAAAAGGTTCCTAAAGGAATCTGCAATCTGGTCTGTAGCCTGAGATCAAATTTTTCACAGCACACATTTCAAGAAATTGCACACTTGTGGAGCTGTAGGTCCAGGCTCTCAAAACAAATTTTGATTTTCCTAGTAATACCCAGATTTAAAAAAAAACACACAAAAAAAACCCCAAAACCAGTAAAAACTCCTTCTGTCTCTTATAGGAGTATCTGTTCTTACTCAGCTTGAAGATTTTTCAAAAACACTTCCAGTCAAAGAAATTAGGATGGATTCTTTGCTAACAAAGAGATGAAAGCTAATGTATTGCTTTGTGCTTGCATGAGCACCTCTAGGAATTGTATCTTCAAAGGACAGAAGGTAAAAGAACACCAGAACTGGAAAACTGTAAGAGAAATCTTAACACCCAGCTGCGTACTAAATGGCTGGAAACATTTCTCCCTCTCTCCTCTCTCCCAACAGAGCAACCCCAAAAAAGGCTGAGAACAAAATTCTTGGACAGTCTTTAAAGTTCCCTAAGCAGCTGCAAGATCCTACTAGCACAGCTCTCTTTACTCTTCGGAACACTTTGGATAAAACTTGGAAAGGAACAGAAATACAAGACACAAGCGTTCAACTGAGAAAAGCAAGAGCAGAAAAGAGGCAGAGAAAGGTACAAGAGATGCTCTTACAGCCTCACACACAAGAGAAGCTGCTGCTGCAGCTCTTCCTGAAGGTAATCATGCACTGCCAGAGGGTGCTGGGCAACACTCTGAATTCCACCCTGGACACAGCTTCTGGTCTTTTGGTGCCACAGTCCTGCTATAGTAGCAGTGAAGAATCATCATCATCCATAATCATGACCCATGATCAGAAAACAAAGAGGTGTTTGCTCCTCACAGCACAGCAGCAGTTTTTCCTATTCCACAACCAAATTTAAGGGTCATTTACCTCCACTGATTGTCCCTGAGCTGTGGGCAAAAAGCAGAACAACTCCACTTGCATTCCCTCGTATGCCTCTCATGACTCACTACATACATTAATATGCTGCTGACTTTTATTGCACTCTATTGCTTTATGCAGCAAGAGCCATTATTAATTTTTCTAGTTGTTACTGACAGGATGGCCAAGAATAACATCAACTTCTCTAACACTTCACTCCTACTTCAGCTGCAGAAGCAGAGAACAGACACCATACCATACACCCAATCCAAACACTGAACTATGAAACCTTTTTGCTATTGAAACGTAATAGAGTGGGAAAATCCTTGCTCTCATTTTCATACACAGCCTATATTCTGACACGGGTCATTTCCTCCTTTCCAAGAATTATACCCCTACATTTTGATTCCTTCTTTATGTACACTAACACTTCAGCACGGGGATCAGAGCATCTCCATGTGCCCTCACACAATGTGGTATTTCAGGGCACAGCAGCAGCTCAAAGGATTAGTTAACTAGAATGCAAGACACAAAGATACTGAAAAAAAAATAGAAGTCATTTCTTCAGACATATGACAGTAGAATGGCAGGAATAAAGTGGAATTCCACTTCTCTGTATTCAAAGGAAAGGCATCATTGAAATTCAAAGCATTCAAAGATAAAAATAAGCCCTTTCACCCATCTTACTGGCAGAAATTCAAAAGCGTAACAGGAGGAAGGAAATGACCTCAAGCTTAACATCTTTCCTGAAAATCTTACTAATCCTCCTTCATAAACGACATGCACTTCATTCCCACCTACAGTTCAGGTTTCAAACATGTGCCAGACCCACAGCACAAGTGCCCTGTGCATCATGAGCCACCTGCCAGCTGACCTGGCCCCCCTGGAATCCACATCCTGCACAGCACAGGGACACAATGCTTGGCTGTTCCTGCACTGCACTACTAAAGACTGGCTACAACAAGAAGGGCATGAATGTTAGAGCAAAAATTAAGCTAAAGAATGACACTGAATAAAACCCTGACAGATGGTACTGCATACCCTTAGACACAAAGACTATTAGAGGCTGCATGATATTGCATAAGACTCCCAACATCTTTGCAAAATGCTAATAAATCACCTGCCATTTAATTCTTGAGGTCCAGCTAGCTGTATGTGGGGGGAGATATGGCACGGGGGTGTTTCAACCTCTTCCTGAAAGAAGCAGCACACAGCTGAGGCAAAAGCTGCACCACCTCTCCTGTCAACGCACAATCATCTCAGCTGCTGATGGGTCAGGGGAAGTGATGTCTGCAGAAGATGGAGACTGCCAAAAACAGTGGCCACCAGACAGGGAACAGTTTGGAAATTAAGATTTAGGCCTCCAGTGGCTACCAAAGTCGGACTAGGTCGATATTCTAAGGTACTACAATCACTTAGCAGGCTATTGCATTATAAAGATGAGAGGACATGAGGACAGCAAAGATGCAAGCAATACACTAAGGAAAAAAGAAGCCTGTCTCTCTCCAGTAGCATCTTTTTTTTTTAAGCACTTCACTGCATCTCACATCTTGGTAAAAGTCAGATAAACTCATCTTCACAACCATAATTCTTTCTCAATATGCTCCTTACTGTTACAGCCTGTCTCATTCTGACACTCCCACAATCCTGTATTCTACAGGAGTTTTTCTTGCTTTTAACAGTAGCAAGGCCAAGGGCAAAAAACCCAAAACCGAACTCCACAACAACAAACCCTGCATGCACCAATATCCTAAAATCCTGTTATTCTGGGACAGGAGTGTTTAGAATATCTAGAAACACATGCCATTTTTTCCTAATTAACATTTAAAGGTTATTGTGGGGTTAAATGCTGTCAGAGCTAAACTAAAAAAGAAAAAAAATAAGAAAAACAAAACCTGTATCTAACCTTTTCTGTGCCATAATAAATTTGCCAGTCTAAGTTTATTGTGGAATGTTTTTCATCATTTTCCTCCTCAGCCACAGCCTTATATGGTGTCAGATAAGCACTTGTTTGCTGGCAGCACACGAGCTGCTGAGCTTGCTTAGCTGCACGCAGAAGAGGTTTGCAGCTTCCAAGGATAAAGGACATGCACTTTTATCTGTGACCACATTCCCATCACAAATCTTTGCCAGAAAAAACTCAAAAATATAACAAAGTATTCCTGCTGTGGAAGATGTGATACCAGCAAAGCCATGCTCTTGTCTACATAGCCTATCGTGCCCCCGGGAAATTCTGTTGGTAAATAAACGCTACCAACAAAAGCACAATTTTGCTACTAGCACAGCTGCACTTACAGAGAGGCTTTCTGTGCTGTGGCTGTCTTCAGACACAGCACATGTAATCCTTCAGGCAGCAGAAAAAGTAAGGGGTCATTTATTCTATGGCCTGCATGCTGGTTTATTCATTAACCAGCACACATCTGGTCCTGTATGCAGACACGAAGTGCAGAAAGGTCCCAGAGAAACCTGCAGTTTTGCTTGATGTTCATTTTTAGCTGGTCAAACATTCTCAAGTGGAAACAGTGGAAACCACTTCAGGAAAGGCCACATGGTTATGGCCATCCCCCTTCCCTCCTTCTCAGCCTCAAAACGTTCTTGGAGCCATTCCCACTCTGCAATCAGAACATTATTCCCATTCAGTCTGCTGCTGCTCTCTGGCAATAGTCACATTTTCATCTTCTGAGAGTGGGAATATTCAGGAGAGGAGAAATTTGGACAACACTGAATGGCCTTAAAACACAGTAGATTGTACTGAATGATGTAATGATCTCTTCTGGGTTTAATTTCAGTAAAATATGGGCTCATTTGACAGCCATTACTAGCTCATAAACTAACCTTAGGTGCACTTCATTCCACATGTAGATCTTCTGTAAATTACTTATACCTCAAAAAGAGGCTTTTCTTGTGGAACTGTCAGCAAACACAATTGCCATAACTGAGAGGACTTCAAATAGAGTTGATGACTGTGTTCTATTTTTACTTTTTTGTTGTTTGCAAATCTAAAAACTAAAGACCATTTTGAGTTATTATGAAATGTACATCTGCCCTTTAAACACTATACGTATCACTGCAATGCACAGGAAAAGCACAACAGGCTAGAAGAGATTTCAAAACCATATGCATGTTATTTTAAATCTGCATTTTCAAACTGTTGCCAAGTGTCATTTGTTCTGTTTATATTAATGAAATTTTAAAATCAGATAGGAAACAAGTACTTGGCAACTGTCACTGAAACATTCAGCTTGAGTACTCACCTTCATTTCCAGGCAGCATTTTGCAATATGCCTCATGTTGGCCACCCATGAAACAGAGTAAAATTCATTACAAGCATATTTGCTGTTATTGATCTGTAGGTTTGCACAGAACATTATCTAGTTTTCTGCTTTCCTTTTTTGCTCATCCTTCTGCTTCCTTTTCCTTTTTTCCCTCCAGCTTTTCATACAGCAGAAGAAAGTACCCTGTTTTATACAGAGTTTACAGTAGCAATGGTAAATTATTATTTGAAACCCAGCCAGTGTTAAGACAGGTTCCCTACCAAGTAGCTAAGGGAAGTATCAAGCCTGTTACTACTTATCTAATAACCTACAAAACTTTTTGTCCTAATTAACAGGAGCCATTCCATGTCTAATTATTAGCAGCCATCCTGTTTCCCCTGCCCTACAACTTAATAACGACATGTGAATACTTTATAAATTCACATAAACTTTGCAACCACTTTTTGACAAGTACCATGCTTATTTACCCTTTTCATCCTCTGGTCCTAAAAAGTGAGGTGATGATAAATTGTAGGCATCTATAATTTAGGCTACATGGCCTTTAGGTTAATAAATTTATCAATTCAAAAAACTCACCTGACAGATGATCCTCAAAATTGGTGAAAAGCCAGAACTAGTTACTCATCACATCAATAATTTGAAAACCTCATTCTAGCTTACTCAAGTGACACAAATCCCTCAATTTCTGCAATTATCTTCTACAAAAACTGACCTGAATTCACTGGTGCATTATCCACCTGACATGCTCTTTTCCCATTCATATTCTAACAGACCTATTACTGGCAGAAATATTTACACTTTACAAATGCTAGAAAATATTGGTACAGCTCAAAGGATGAGCTCAGTCATGTCTCTACATCTAACATCTTGATCATCAAGACCTTCCAGGTACTTCAGAGATACAGACCAACACCAACCAGCCATAAGCAGCTATACCCAGAAACTAACTTCATCATCTTTACTTATCAAAATAAAGCAAGTCATCAGCTCAAGAGCAGTGTCACTCAGCAAGGGCTCACACTTCTAACCCTCTAATCATATCACAACTGTCAATGAAAGAGCTGCAGGCCCAAATAATTCATTAGGTATTTATAATACTTCTCAATAAACTGTACCAAAAAAATCTTTAATGTATATATGCAATCAAAAGGCTAAGTTCGGTAAACACATTTCTTTTCTAGAACAGAACATAAACATGCAACTCAGATGAAAGTACAAGAGATTAAAGGTTTGTATTTCTTCTCAAATCCCCACAAGGCCATAAAGTATCCTAATGAGCTGAAATCTCATTTGTGGGAAGCTCTCAGATGTGTGATGAGAAGGAGGCACTCCCTTGCCAGATGGCTGGCTCTGCTCACAACCATGAAGGAGAATGACTGTAACCACAAATCCGAATTAAGTGTTTGAACTGCCCACATATGTACACCCTCCAGCAGTTCTAACAAGTAGCTTTTGCCAGTGAAAGTTTCTACCAGAATTACTGAAAGTTTTCTGTAAGACATATTAAAAAAAAAATTAATTGATCATTAGCAAGGGTGCTAAACTCAAAGCACAAACCCTTTTGAATTACAGAGCCAGCATCACCAAAAAGCTGACCCAGCCTTTGCACACAGTGATCCACCAGCTGCTTTATGGCCAGCTAGTTGGATATTCTCATTTTGCTTTTGATACCAAGTCCCACCTTCAGCTTTCCCCACAGTTCTCTTTCCTTTCCTGGAATGAACCAGGAAGGGCAAAGTATGTGCCAAACACACTCCCCAAGAGCCCTGTGGAGCTCATTTAACCCTCAATCACTTTTGCATTTTCAGCCCTTGTTTTACTTGGTGTTTACTTAGACATTTCTTTTTTTGGCGTGTGATTGTGTGAAAGTGCTATTTATTGCCTGGAATGAGGGCTAAAACAAGAAGCAGTACACCCACAGAACAGATCAGATACAAAAAGTGTTTTCCTACACACAACAGCTGACATCTAGGAATCCAGGAGGTTAGTTTCAGTTTTGCATTCTCAAATGGTTGATGGTTTGAACCCTGAACCTATTATGATGGTATAGAAATCTCTAAATTTTCAGCAATGTGGCATCCTTCAACACTGGGTGGAGAGAACTGACTCATCACTGAAAGGAGAGAAAGGACAGAGCCTTTTGATTCCTCAGCTTCACTTTCAATTGCACTTGATTATTGCTTACAGTTTCTGACATTGATCAAAATTCTTCTTAGCCTGTTCCAACCTTCTGACAGTAACAATATCAGCCAGCATTTCACTTTCAGTGCTCAAGTCCATTCCTAAAAATGCTTTTTTTTTTTTTAGAGAAAAAAAATTCCTTTGCCAGTTTCAAGCAAGTACTCATTGCCTTTTAGAAATTCTTCTGGTTTCTGAAACTTGTCAAAAAACATTCTATTCTGTGTCTCTGCAGCACACATCTCTTAAGGATCTTGTGGGATTTTATATTCCCTTAGCAGCTGTTGTTTTTAAGTTTATCCTCAATATTATGAGTTGTTTAAGCGGGAATGCAAACTAGTCTATTGTCATTTGCCAGTAATAGGTTTCTTAGGGAATTTATTAGAATGTCAGGGACCTTCCTGGTTTGGAATACAGAAAAATGTTTATATTCTGACAATATCCTTTTGTCATGCTTCAATGTCCCAGTAATTTAACCCAAATGTAGAAGCAACCAACAAAAAGAATAAATGGTCCAAGAATCTGAGCTCATTATGAAGCCCAAAAAACCTATACAAAGACAACATGTTTTCTAAGCATTTCGTACTAATGCTGCACCTGAAGTAAAATCCTACAAGTGTTTCCAAACACATATTTTGATCCAATGAGCACAGCCAGAACTACTCAGTGTGGTAGTATAAATCCAAGAAGTGGGCAAGCAATACACAAAAATAACAAAAAAGGTATCTATGGGATTAAAAGTATATAAGAACTTCAAACAAAAAAGATCCATTCAGGTTGGTTATATCTCATCTAACTAGCCACAAGTTTGTACAGTGAGCTGCAAACCTTGCTAATATTTGTGAACCAAGTCCCTGGGGCATAATTTTCAGCCAAGCTGTGGTTTCTACAGTTTACAGTTTCTTACATTTTTGCTTAATTTTATATTGTGTGTCACTGATTACTTGCAAACACAGACTGTCCCATTTGGGGATCTGGCACTAGCATGCTGACATTGCAGAATTTAACAGCACAATTAGGGAAGCACTGTAGTCACCAGGAGATCAGGTTCTTTGGATGAGCATATGACTGAAGTCTGACCCAGTTCACTTTACAGAAGCACATCATGTTTTTTTCAGTCCTGTCCACCAAACAGTATAGCGTGCTTATACACTGAATTAATCTTTAAGCAGACCCAGGATAATCCAGAAATAGATCAGGAGCATAGCACATTCCAAATTTGCACATACACTTTCAAAGATGCTATTTTTGCAAGGTATACAGATGGAGGAAATAGAATGTGTTCACTGCTGTCTCAGTGCCTGCATTCTTGCACTGTCCCTGACCTGATTCAGGCTCCCTTGGACTGCAGCCTGGGGATTGTTTGACAGACATGCACAAGTTTTTTATTAGTTCCTTGCTGAGACCACCAAACCTATTTTGTCACAATGAGCCAGGAGTTAGTCGTGATGGCTTTAGCCACCTATTTTTGCTGATTTCTCTATCACATTTGGGATATATCATCTCTTTTGCTCAAGTTGGAGCTGCAAGGCAATCTTGTGTCAAACATTGTTTTTCTTTCCTGCATTCCTGCCAAATAAATCAATAATTTCTTCAGATTCTTCAACAGGGATGCCTCTATTGATGCAATGCTTTTGTTTGTTATTTAATAAGCCCTGACTATACTGTCCTTTTGCCTGCACACACTGCTACTTCACTCCTAAAGGTTGTATCAAGAAGCTCACAGATCACAGTACCAAACTACCACGGCCAACACTTATGCTCCAACAAGAGAAATGTAGCAAGTTAATTGTTCACCACCACAAATTACAAGCAACAATCACTGACAACAACCACAAAACCAGAGACAGATTCTGTCTCCTTCCACTGCAGTTGGAGCTGTATTTTGTACCTGCTTTTATTCAACTCTCACTGTTTGGAGACACTTTGCACACTGACAGGGTCAACTCCTTTGCAGATATTCCAGGCTTTCTTCTCTCTGCTGTGGTGGGCATGTATTCAGATTGCCCTCGAGTGCCTGACAGTGCACGTCACCTGTCTGGAGATGCATGTCACCTCTGTTTAGAGATGTGGTATTTACAGCCTGCATCAGGGACTTTCTGTGCAATGCACCAAATCAGGGCAAGCTGGCTTATTACTTGCTGCCTCAGAGCTCAAAGTTCAGATCCAGATCCAGACATCGAACTTTTTAAATATTAAGGGCCATCTGGTTTTACTTTTAGTTAGGCTCATCAGACAGAAAATCCCAGATCATGGTGTTTGGTGCTGGCTTTCTCATTTCTGTCCCTGAGTTGCTGAGTAATCCTTGGGAAGCAAAGAAAATCCTGCATCCTGTGCCTACCTACTGTGTATGTTACTAAAATGGTGTCCTCTTACTTATTTTTAATGTAACTATATAAGACTGCAGTCAGCAGCCAGCACAGTGACTCAGCAAAGCCCCAAGCAAGGAAACCTCCCTGCTAGGACTCCTGCAACCCAAAGGAAACATGGCCAGGCCCTGGGCCTTTCCTTACAGAACAGCCTCACCTGCTTTGGGCACCTGCAGGACACTCAGGACACTCACAGCAAGGGCTCCTGGAACTAGAGTGCAAATTGCTTGTGAGTACTAAAATAAGGACCAAAACCTATGCAGCCTTCAGATTTCAGTGTTGTTTTATCAAAGTTTCATAGTCCTTAACTCAGCACCTTTATGTTACTCCCATTTATTTACACTTAAGTTCAACAACATCCTTAATTTTTCACTAAAGAGCCTGCCTGTCACATCCCCATCTGCACCTCTCACACCAATACCTGTCAGTCTAGAAGCATGCCCCACAATCCTAACAGGAAAGCTCAGGTGCTCACTGGGGATATTTGTCTCCCAAATCTTTTTGGAACCTGGATAGAACAGATTTTTCAGAGACTATCTGTTAATTAGTATCCACAGAACTATCAAGGGCGTCTGTGATGTCGAACACAGTATCCTCTATTCAGTAAGCAATTTATTTCAGGAGGTTGACTCATTTCCTTAAAGCTTTTTGAGCTATCTGTTGTGACTGAAAAAAATTCAGAAAATTTAGAAGTACTCAAGGAAATGAGCCAACACATCCTGGAAGAAATTCATCCAATATACACACACAATAAGATAAGTCAGTCTTAGATTTCTAAAGAAATGAGCAGGAAGGAGTTCTAAAAGAACCTGAAATATTTTCTGTGAAACGCAATGTTTGTTTCCCATCCTCGTAACTCTCCTCACGCCCACTTTAACAGCAACATACTATGGCTAATCAGGAAATGGTTCTCCTAAGTTTGTTTTCTCCCTGCAAAGACAAAAAAACCTTCCCTGAAACAAATAAGTGGATCTCCCCTATACTTAAATTAAAAACACTGCTGCCTGTATGCCTCCTGAGAGCTTTCAGACCCTGGTGCTTACCCCTAGAGGCACAGAGTCCGTGGTCAAACCATAAACCCAAGAGAGCCTTTACCATGAGACGAGTAACACAACACTAAATCACCTCATCACAGACTCATTACCTTCAGGGGTTTCCAGCAATGTATCAGTGTCTCAAGGCACTAGTAAATATTCTTGAGTATCAAATAAGCCACCTCAAAGTAACTGGTAGAATTCATGCGCTAACAAAACAGAAGACAATTTTCCTTTGGAAATTTAAATGGAATTTTATGACAAAGTCTTGATTTACTACATTTAACTGCAGAGCAGTCCTAAGCAAAAGGACATTATCTAAAAAATAGCATCTTATAACCTATTCTTCATCACATGATATGCAATATATAGATGGAGAAGAAGGGGGGAAAAGAGGTTGGAAGATCACTCATGATTTTGGCAATCTACTCCAGCTGAAGACAATCTAGAATTTCCAAGATAAATTAACTTCTGAGTAATGCACTGATGGCATAAACAGACTTTTCAAGTAATAACTAGTAAAACTGCTAATTTGTCATAAGCACCATCCTGTCACATTCAGAGTAATAGGAATGATTTTTTTTTCCTATACATTGCCAGATCATTTTTCTCACATTTAGGCTTTAGTAGTTTTGTAGTGAGATGGATAATTCACAATTAAGATTTACCTCTTCAACAAAAAGGATGCCAATATAGTTATTTCTCATCTCAAATATCTAAGCTGATGTCATGAAGATGAGAGAAATTAAGCCAAACACTGCTTATGATAAGTACTAAACAGCTCTGCAGATTAAACTGGATGAGACCCAAGCCAGAAGAAACATAAAGGTCATTTTGCAGTTCTTCAGAAGCAGTATCATTTTAACCAGTACCGAAGAGCATCATCAGAAGTCAAGAACAGAGATAACGATTTTCCTTATTTAACTGTTTAGTATAAAATATCTGAAATAAAAAGTGCTCTCTTGCGTGGTGTTAACATGCAACAGCAAAAAGGAACAAAAAACTGTAGACTAATGAAGGCAAGGAAGTTTTATTAAGTTGTGTATTATCTTGAAAGCACCTACATATAATATTTCCATTATTCCTTCTCCATTTCCAGGAGAGGATTTTCAAAAAGCATTAATTCCCTGGGACTCATCAGGCAACAAACAGAACCTAGAATTGAATGCAACTAGGCTCACCAACTCAGCTACTCCCAGCAACACACGTAAACCCGCACATAAGTAACTAATTGCAAACAGTGCAATTGGACTCACACTCATTTTACAGCAGCCATCACAGCCTCTCTGCTGGGGTCACTGCTGCACCTTGCAGCTGAGCAGGACCAGTGGCAAGTTACTGCCAGGAGTGTCCCTCCCACTGCTGGTGCCACGCTCCTGCAGGGAACCCCTGCTGCTGTCCCCCAGCCCCTCCGCGATGCTGAACTGGCCCAGAGCTGTTTGCATTCTTGGCAGGGTAAGTGCTCTGCCAGCTTGGTGCTGCTGAGCCAGCAACCAGCAGCACCAAGCACAGTCACCTACCTGGATCTGAAACACAGGGATTTGTATTTAAGTGCTGGAGCAAGAGAGAAGCACACTCAGCTCAACCTGCTGTAATTAGGACTGCTTTCCAAACCCCAAACCTTTCCTCATCTGATCAACCCAGAGCTCTTCAAAGCTCTTGGGGCAGTGGCACTGGTGTCAGCTGGGATGGCTGGGATTTCACTTCTGAACACACAGCAGGGGTACATTTGGTTTGGGGTTTTCAAAGGAACTGGACAATGCACTTTTCATCCTATTGCTCAAATTTACAAGTTTAAGTATACATCAGAAAAACGCTGTTGCCTGCACATTAAGTACCACCTCATCAATAACTCCTAAAAAAACTTACTCATTGTTGACTTTAGTAGATTGCTGCATCCTTATTCAGTATCTGGGAAGCAAGTGCCTTTCTGGAAGTTTACTAAAATTAAGAGATACATCTATGTTGAAAAATTTGTCGAAGTTAATTTTCCCCCACCCTGCAGGCTTCCATCTGCTGAACTATGTCATGCATGAAACTCTAGATACAAATTAAACTACAGTGAACATAGAAATATTTTTTTTCTTTTTTAATGAGGTCATTACTGGATATTTATCTCAGTGACAACCAAATGTGCCTACTACTGCACTATAATGTTTTTCTACACACATTTAATTTTATAAAGTCAAACTAATTTAGGCTTAACTAGCTTCATATACAAGAAAGTGCTCCCACATTTTATGGCAAAGATAAAACATTGATTAAGGTCCTGATTTTGCAAGGCATGGAAAGCATTCAGTTCTTAGTCCTTTTCACAAATGACACTTATTACGTCCAAGCTTTCAGTTTTCCCCTCTTGAAAATTATCCTCAAGTGTGACTTAAGTCATATGAACTACATTTTTGACCATCAGATGAAGTTTAAATTCTCAAGGAAGCATGCATTTAATGGAGCATGAGAGCTCACATCATGTCTGAATAGATATATTTTTCCTCTTTGCCTTATTACAGTATATACAGAATGACGACCTTACTTATATGGAAATTGTAGGTTCATTTTTTGCAATACCACGCATTGGAATATAAAGGATTCATTTCTTCCCAAGGTTAGGGTAGGAATGACAAGGGCAATGAACCTACTGATTTTTATGAACTTTCTAGGACTACTGACACATTAGTGATCAGTGACTTGAAACACGACGGAAGACTAAACAGTTTGACACTAACTCTGAATGACTGCCACACAAAGGAGGCAGATCTCTTGAAACAAAGCTCAGAAGCACAGGGTTTGCCTGCCTGAAAATCAGCTGCCCATTACAGTGAGGGCAATGGAGTCCTGGCTGCTCCTGGGCACAGAGAGAGGGAACGCTGCCAGTGCAGCCGTGCCCAGGTCCTGCTGTGCCCACAGGGTGAGCGCCAGCCAAGCACAGCCAGTGGAACTGCACAGCTCCAGCATCTTCACCCCAAACCAGAACCTCCCTCAAGCCAAATGGCAAATCCTGCAAGGGCTGGGCACCACTCTGGCCCACCTGAAAATTTTTTCATACCAGACAAGTTTCAGATCTGGTATCTTTCAGATCTCTGTGTCTTTTCTGTCCTTCAAACAGCATAAATTGATGAGTTTTGCTAAGAAAGGAGGCCTATCAAAATCAGTACTGGCACCTTCCTTAACCTCCTCCAGTTATAATTTAAGAACCTGTGTATCCAATGTCAGACTATATTAAAAATTATATTAAATGTATCTGCCAATAAAGTGTTAGCTTCAGAGTCCTAGTATGTTTGTGTCTAATCTTTTCATGTCCCACTTGCTTTACCTACACTAGTCACATCCTTAACATATCCTATTTAACACTCAGCTTGTAACACATCTCAATTCATATTCTTACAGTCATTGATAAATCTGTGCAGACACAGGAGCCAAGAACTTCATAAAAAATGTACAAGAGGAATTCTAACACTATGCATAATGCAAAACTAAACCATAGTCTATTTCTCACATTAAAAAAATCAATAGATGCATTTATGCAATTCCTTTTTCAATCCCGTTATCACTGACTTGGAATAACTGTTTTTCCAAATTACTTTGAAAATACTGGACAGCACACTGAGTTCATGATGGAAAACAGCACTGGAAATGTCTTTTAAAAAATTAAATCCAACCTCCTTCCAGCAAATTAAAATACAAGCTGACACAAGGCAGTTTTACAGTAAAAGGGAATATTACAAATCCAGAGGTCTACATTGTTTTTCATTATCCAGTGTTTGTATTTGCCATCTTCCCATCTGCTAGAACAGTCACTTCAAAAAGGCAGGGTTGTGAGAACACCACTTTCTATCCAAAGGATTATAAATGTTGTCATGCCAAAACCTCTTGCAGTGGAAAGATACTGACAACACAGCTGAAAATGTCCTCCCTGCAGCTACGTTTGTCTAGTTTTCAGGTCAGGGCTATCTGAAAAACTGAAAAAAACCCACAATTAACTGAAAAGTTTGGATGTTCTGCTAAGACTTTTTATGTCACAGCTTGAATTTTTATATCATTCTACAAGATCCTAGATTTTGAGGGTTTTAGCAGGGAATTAATTATTTTTCTTCTTACAACAAAAAAAAAAGTATATATTTTATATTGGTATCTTTTCAGGCATCTACTGCATGCAATGAAAAATACATAGAGGAAGCACTTTCTACCCATGTCATCTAATTTTCTGCAGGAAAGAAATGGTATTATGCTGGGTATTATAAATGGGTAGTATGCTCATAAACTATTTTTGAACAAAATTCACCAGCTCACAACTGAAGAGGAGAAATTCCATGTTGGTGAAAAAAGAGCTTTGTATGTGGGTCAGGACCTAGGAAAAACTGAAAGAATAAAATTGGAATGCAGTACCTGGAGGGAAAGCTTCTGAAGACCCCTGGTTTATTATACAGGCTTTTTTAGACCACTAAAGCCTCACCCCACTTTAGGATACAGTTGTTACATTGGACTGCCTCCACTTTTCATTATCCCACTCAAGAGGTGGCCTATCCCTAAATATTAAGCCACCAGCAAATGAAATTATCAAGGCAGCTTTTTTTGGCATTATGGCTGATGACAAAGAGCACAGTGCCAGTGTCCTGGAAGTCAAAGCCAGAGACTCTCATGGAGCCAGCTGGGGAAAGACTCTTCCACACAGAAACTGAAGCCAGTGGTTTACAGACCTTAGCAGCAGCCAGAATGAGGAGTAACTGCAAATTAATAGTTTTATGCCTAGCAACTAATCAACAGACATGAACAGTACTGTTCACATTTTAAAGTACAGAAAAGGAAAGAACAGAACAGGAACAGGAAGGGAAAAAATCAAGTGAATAATCAGAATTTTCTGGAAGATAATGAAGATTTTACTTTGTACGTTTTCTATAATGCAAACCAAATAAATCTTCTAGGAATAAAGTATTTTAACATTTTATAATCCCTCTGTCTAAAGTGAGCCTCTATTTTAAGCATACTAAAGGCAGTTTATGCAAAAGCTTTTTCTTTTTAATCCTGTCTGACCTGAAAAGGAGAGACTCCAAACTCCATTACCCTAGGAAGCTTAGTATAAACCCAGAGCCTATCTAAATTGCCCTATATAACTTCATATCAGGGGCGGGTTTGTTTCTTTTTATTTTTGTTTGGTTTTATAATTCTGTTTTGGATCCATGAAGTAGGTACAACAAAAAATCAAGCAGCTTCTGTAAGGCAGCTAATGGAAACAAATACAATGACCTTTGACAGACAGCATTTGGAATGTGCTAAGGATCTCTAGAATGAGGGCATGCAGCTCATAAATAGGGCTCTGTAAATTAGGACAAAAATAGGCCAACCTGTGCAATTTGGCCATGGGAGATAATCTATTTTAACCAGAAATAGGGTTTGCTTCTCTCTGCTGACTTTTTATTCCTTATTTTGTACTTCCTGTTTTCTTTAAATATGAAACTTCATGACAACCCGTAACACTTACCAAGATGCAACTTCCCTCACCATTCCATGAGCAGTGCAGAGTCCACCTGCTCATCTCTTTGAGCAACCCTCACTTTCCAAGGAATTCCTAGAAGCCTGTTGCTGTAATAACACACTAGCAAGAAAACTGGGATCTCATAGTTCCTTCAAACTGAATATCCATTTATCTTCTTTGATTCCAACTGGGGCCAATATTGGTCACAGCTTGACTCACCACAGGATTACAGAGCTTGACCACTCTTGTCATTGCAAGATACAGATTCCTCATAAATAGAGGAAATAAAAAACAACCTCCAACATATTAAATATTGCTTGTAACAACAGTATTTTTTAAAAAACTAAAGCAAAACCTGGGTTGCTATAGAACAAGAAAACCTTATGGGTCTAAGAGGATGTGTATTAAATTCTGTAGTCTTCTACAACTTCAAAAGATGGTGGTTTTCAGTCTAAATCCTAATTAAAAATCAAGAATTTTTGAGACGAGAAATTATTTCTTCCTTCCTTTTTAGGACAGACAGACTGAAATTTACCTCAACTTCTCAAAGTAAGCACAGGCCCAGTATCTCTACTAAAAAGCCCCCTCTTCAAATTTCATCATGCTCATCACTCTCAAGTGACAATCCTCACTAGCAGTCCTGAAGAAAAAATGACAAGTCCATTCTAGGCAGAGCTGAAAGCTGAATCCAAAATGACAAACCTGCATTTCAGATGTGACAATTTCATGTTTCACACAGCACTGCCCGATTTACCAGGGAGCAAACAGCATTTCTGCCTCGCCCGCAGCCTCGGTGGGACCCCGTGTGCTTTCACAGCTGTGCCAGCTGCACTCCCACACAGCTCCTCTACAGACAGAAAGTGTTCAACAAAACTTGATGGACAAGACTGTTCCAGAAGTGCTACTGACACTTTTCAAAGTTCAGCCAGTACAAATCCAGAAATAGCCAGGAAAAAGGATGTTTGCCTTCATAGAATACACCATGTCCCTCACATACACTTTTCTTCTGGAAATCCTTAGGAATACACGGGGAAAGAAAAAGAACATGCATACAAAGCTGTTCCTCAGCAAGAAAACTGGCCATGTTTTCACATGCACATTGATGAAACTGAGGAAGATTAAAGTATGGTATAAGTGAACAAACTCACATATATATCTAAAAACATTCTTTAAAACGCTTTCTATAAAAACTGAGCATTAATTTAGCTATGTAGAATTTTTCAGTTAGGTTCAATTCCTTGCATTTAAACATGAAAGACTGAAAGTTTCCATAAAGGAGTATCCTGTGAATCAAAGTCTCATAAAACACAGTCTTTTCTACAAAGTATTTGTTCATTTATGACTTCCTTCCTTTTTTAAAAAGAAAATAACCAGAAGTCCCCCAAAAAATATTCATATGCACATTAAAAACAAAAAAAAAAAAAAATCAGTCCTTCAGAATAAGATGATTCTGTGTTTTTCCCCTTGGGCTTTTCTCATTTTAAAAACGCAAAATTCATTTTCATAACTATTTAGCAGGCAAAACACTTCACTGGAAGTTGTACTGTATTGGGAAAAGCTCCATCTACTATTCCCTAGTGAAAGCCAATCAATCACCTGCAAAGCACTAACAGCAGAGGCAGTGACTCTGATTGCTGACAGTCTTGTTACCAACTGCACCAATCCATGCTGGGTGAATGTGTGCAGTGGGTTCTGCTCAGCCTCTTATAAAGAAACTCCTGTTAAGAACTTTGGTGGGATTCCTCATGAGCCACAGCAGTTCTAACTGAGCAATAAAACCACACTCAGAAGCACAGAACTGCCTGCTCATTATAGAAAATTAATGAGAACATGCTAATTGAGAAAATTAATGAATGAAGAGGCAAGACAGCTTCCAGTGTTCCATTTTCAATTCCTTTTATACTGGCTGTAACTCTGCAAAATTTAACTTGAGCTGAAAATGTACCTGGATTGCTTCAGACCTTTGCCAAACCTCTCTGTGCAAATGCCAGAGCTCAGCATAATGCCCATTTTAGAATATCCATCTTCTCTTCACAGAATTAACAACCACTTTTTCCTCGCAAAACACTGATCCAGATTGCATGACAGTTAATTGTACAAGCAATACTAAAAAAAAATAAGCCACAGGACTGTGCTTTTGGGTTTTAAAATAAGAGCACAATATTTGCCTTTTTCTGCTCCTAGCTCCTCAAAAAATAGTGCTTTACTAGAAGACATGGGGGAATACTGGAGGTACAGCAGCAAGCTGGCAGAGCCCCAGTGCTGCCTGGTGTTAGTGCAACACACAATTCCCAGTGCCTTCAGGAGCCTGTGCCCAAGGGGAGACTTAAATGAAATAATTTTCATTTTAAACAAAGACCAGGATGGAGAACCTCAAGCAATTACAATAAATGTTAATAACATGTTTGAGAACAGAGCTTTTATTCTTAAAAATATTCACCAACTAGCATGGCTCTCCTGAGAAAATAAGAAGTGTCCTCAACTTACAAAGGAGTAAGTGGAAACTGGAGGTGCTTCACAGCTATTATCACAAAGGATGGAAAATCCTGGATTGTACCTATAGAATTTAACTTACCTTAACTGCAGCTATAAAAGTTATGCAAATTAAAAGGTTTTTTTTAACACTTGAAAGAGTTGATAAAAAAATTTACATCAAAGATAGACAGGCATGCCTACCAGACTTACCTCTGTTGTCCTTACCTCTGTTGTTAAAAAATGTGCAATTTTATCATTCAGAATGATGAAACCACCATCAAAACTCACACCACCATCCATGGATTTCAAGTGGCAATGGAGACAAAAGCTTCTGGACCTTCCACCATTTAACAAAGCAGCATTCACATACTCTGGTATTACATGGTTGTATAATGGGGGGTTTAGGCCCAAGAAGGCATAAATTTGGGTGTTCCTCATAGGTTTCTTACCCTGCGCTAACTTAATATTTTTTTGTACTTTAGGAACTCAACAGACTGAATGTAGAAATAGTTTTAATCATGAAAATAAGATAAAAATCACTTTCAACATAGAGTAAGAACCAATAGTAATTTTACAGAGTTGCTTCATTTTAGGTTATTGAATATCAATCCTGAAGTGCTGTGAACCATAAAAAAGCAACAAGAAAGACTGTCATACCTTCATGCAGATGAAGCTCTCAATGTATTTAAATTAGAATGTTTCAGCTCATTTAGTAGTCTGTGCATTTTACAGCACAGACCACACTTCAGCTGCTAATGCTGTTGGGAAGATTCACTTCTGTTTATTATGGAGACACTTTATTTACGTGGCTTGAAAGTTAGTGCATATCCACAGTTTCTTCCAGGAGAGATAGCAGCTTATGCAGCAACTCCAATCCAACTTTTATAACCAGGTATGCACTGGAACAGCACCAGTTAATAATGCCCACTTTGTGGAACTACAATAATGTTGGGAAAAAATATCAGACTAAAAAAAAGATAACTAGAAACAGCATCTACACAGAATGTAACATTAAGTGATGCAGAGATGGAACATCTTGGGAAAAGGAGGCACAGCAAGTATTTCTCAAAAACCCTGCTGTGGCCAGTTTCATTGCACTACACTTAGTCCCAGCCAAATATAACTTCAGTGGTCAGAACTGCCTCCATCAGTTTCTGCTATAGCTGCTTCTGGCAGTTTGAATTGACCATTCTCTCTACATGAGTCATTAGGTCCAGAGAAGCAGCACAGTCTTGGAATGAATGAACCCATCAGTCCCACTTAGTGAGCACTGGTTAAGTTCAGTGCATGTGAAGTGATTCCTGAGACGTGATTCCATGTGCTGTTCCAGGTATTGGCTGTGCTCCCTCCCTAGCAGGGACATAAAGGCTGTCCTTTGGCCAGTTCCAAACCACACATGCAGCAGGCATGTTTGCATCCTTGATTAAACACAGCACAGAGGAAAATCACAACCCAAATGGATTACTGGCGCTCTCAGTACCAACTGACCTACTGATCCACCCCTTTGGAGTCACATTATCTGCTAATGCACACACAACCCCCAGGCCTTTGCATGGCAGCCTAGAGCTCATTCCAGCTCCTCCTATGAAATAGCCTGAACAGCACAAAGAAACCCACACAGAAGAATCTCTGGAGAGGATTTCCTTCTACAAGAATTCCTCGTAAACAGAAATTTTCACTCCTTCAGAACTGATGCCATTTTAGTTCTACAAAATCAAAGACTTATACAAATGATAATGTTTCTTTTCACAAACAGTAAGAGGTTACTTGTCCAAGATAATGTATAAGCATTGGACTGTAAGCACATCAAGTTACATGATGAATATGATACTTCAAATTTTCCAGTCTGTAAGCCAGCCACCAGCCAAGGTGGAAACAGGAAACTGTATGTGTATTTAGTGTTTAGGAATAACACATTTCATCTTCTAGCAGGTCACTGTGGAATCAGATCTACATTAATCAGAATCACGTTTTTACATAGCTCACTGCATGGAGAATAGCAGAGAGGAACTCAAGGCAACTTTCTGCAGTTGTACCTCAACTTTATCTGTAGATTAATTCTGTAGCATGCCAGAACACATATCAGAAAAGAAAAGAGGAAGAGACAAAACAGCAAGAAACACACAGAAATATGACAGCACAACTCTGACTTACCTATGTGATAAAGTCCTATCCAGTCAGTTGGATCTACTTCTTCCTTAATATCCCAGAAAATGATGAGGTTCTGAGACTGTCCCAAGGTGTACTCGTACATGCTGGCTGTCAAACTGGACCTGCTATCCGAGGTCACTAAGTCAGTGTCACTGTTGGCCCGCTGCAAGTTCATGTTCTCAGGCATGGTGCCCTGAGAGGCCAAGCTCTGCAGGTTCTCGGGGCTCAGGGTGTAGCGGAGCTGCGGGTTGCGGCGGCGCACGAAGAGCAGGTGCTCTCGGGCTGAGCTGGCCATCTCCTCCCCACGTCTGTCAACTCACGTAAAAAAGTTGTTGTTCAGAGATCTAGCACAACAAAGGAAAAAAGGCAGTTTTAGGTGAGACAGGAGGTGACTCAGTCAGTTATTAAATGGAGAAGCATTAGTGCAAAAATGTTCCCATAGATGCCTGAAACAGACCGAGTACAATCTTTTTCTTCATTGCTCTAGCACTGCAAAGAATTTTGTTCTGCAAGGAACAGTACCTATTTACCTGTATATTAAAAAAACCCCACGATAAACTTACAACAAAATTCAGAGTTAGCCACACACCACAAAATAACATTTATAAGCCAGAAAACAGAAGAAAGCAAATCGTCCAAGACAATCTATGAAAGAACAGCCTCAGTAACAAAGCTAATGTAAGTGTGGACTTGAGAGTGAAGTAGTCTTAAGAGCAAAGACATAATGAACTTGCCCTGTACCATAAAAATCCCAGCAGTACATGATGTTTATGGTAGTTTCAACAATACTCTCAATCACTGTGTGATCAGCATGAGTTAAGTGTGGAAGATTGGACGTAAGGTTGGACATATTTCAGCAGAAATATCATATCCCAGATTTATGCTACCATAAAATCATCTTGTAAGGATTTCATCTTATAAGGTACAAAGCATAGCTTCTGAGATCCTCTATACCACACAAAAACATAGCAAACCATTTACTGAGGTACTTTAGAGTAAAGATACATATCAAATTAGTCCATTCATCTGTGCAGTCAAATTTTTGTTGTCCTTCTCCATCCATTACAAAACAGAGGCCTTAGAACTTCAAGGCAATTTCTTCAGCAAAGGAGCTGTCACTGACTGCTTTCCTCCAGCCCTGAGCAGACACTTCCCTGAAGTGTCTTCCCTGCAAGGGCCACGCCAATATCACCACACAATATATTCAGAATCAGAACTTGTTACCCATTATCCATTACTGTCTATATTACTACATCTAAATTACTGTCATTTGAAAAGAAGCCCTCACATTACTCACAACTTGCAATAAATCATAACTCATCTTCAGTTTTCTTTTCAATACTATTTGAGTGTATGAACTCTTCAAGCATTCAAAAAAATTTTTTTTGCTGTTTTTCAGCTTTTCTTAAATGGGAGATGTTTTGAAACACTAAGAACAGAGGGGAAAAATAAAGTTCAACTTATCCAGTTGTGTGCAGCATATCATACACTGTTTATGATTCAGCATCAAATAATGCAGAGAAGGAAGGAAACAAAAATTCAGTTCAATAATTCTACATATACAGAAGTGACACAGAGACAACCACGTTTACTTCCCAAAGTACATGACATAGTCTTTCCTGACATGAGGAATATTTTGGCTGCATACACATCTTATTTCTGGTGCTGGACATCAGCAGGGCTCACTATCTCCTCTCTGCCATGTTCCTGTACGCTCTGCCCCTGACAGAGAAAAGGGAGAAAAGGGAAACTTTGGTTAAAAAGGCCATTTTAAATGAGAATCAGGCAAGTTAGTATCTCATTTCTCTATGCAAAGTTTTATTCACTAGATCTGAAAATCCAGAGTGCTTTGAGACCAGAAAGGTTGGTAAGAAACAGCCACCACCTTCCTTACAAGCCAGTGAAACACACAGGGACCAGCCTGTGATGTGACAGCACACACTACATTTAAGTGTTAAATATCACCCTGACAGAGTTCTATCCCTGAGTCAGGAGGTCCCAATGTGCTCCTGAGGCTGCCCACCACAGCAAGCAGCCCATGCTTCCGCCTGGGAACCACGGCCCTCAGCAACAGATCCGGCAGCATTAACTAACAGATTAAGTTTGTCTTCTGTCCCACAGCCACAGATCTGATGTCTTTGAACTACTGTATGCAGTGGTTTTACAGCAGTAAAATCACTGCAAAATAAGGGTTGTGAAGGGAGACTATAGGTTAGAGACAAAGTTTTAATAGGAGGGATGAAGAAATTTCCTTCAGCTGCAGAGTCTTACACTGTACCTAGGGCAGAACTGGCATTTGTTGGAACATATTGAAAATTTATATGTGGCAGATGGACAAACTCATCTATGGTTAAGGACACGTGAGAATTAACTTGTACTAGCCAGGACTATGCCACAGTTTGAGAGATGAAAATAGCCTGAGAAAAACATTAACTCCTTTGCAACAGTCCATTTTCCTAAGTCCCAATGGCTATCACTCTGGTGAAACACATTAGTTTCTGAAAGTAAAGTAAACCACAAATATAAACGCTGGCTAACTCGTTTGATCCCATTCATAATTCCAAGTGTGATCCAAACAAACCACATAAAGCCACTGAAATCAATTTGCTACCAACAAGTTAAAACTCACATGTAAATGAGCTGCTATTGCAGGTAAAAAAAAATCAAACCCCCCAACAATTCAGGACTCTTAAGTTTTTACAGCATCTTCTAAATCATTAAAAGTGGTTGTAAAGGGGCCCTCAAAGGAGTCCTCATGCCTCCTGTCAGATAATATTCTGCTATATAGCATGTCACAGTGACATTAGTTAAGAATCTTTTTAAAGAGAGAAATACAACACTCATGTGTAAAAGGGGAAAAGATGATTGCCATAAAACCCAACCCATAAGAAGTGACAGAAAAGCAAAAAGAGCCACTTCCTCAATTATTTCCAACTGAGAAAAGAGATTAAAACCTTACACAGTGCCTTGCTGCCTACAAAAGAAATTAGTTCATTGGGTTAACAATTCCTGATGCCTGTCACTAATAACTAACAGAACATTAACACATACATCCTACCGTAGACTGAAAATAAGAATTATCCTCCCACCTTCAGTTCCTGCTAAGCACCACTGACACAGCCTTTGCACCTAGACTATATTGTAAAGACAATGCCCAGGATTAACTGTGTGCACCTGCCCTGCCATGAAGGTTCAGCTCACCAGGCTGAATACAATCAGAGCAGTGGGGTCACTGAGTATCACACCAAGCTGGCCAGGCATATGGTTTCATGAAGGCAAACTGAAATGTTCAACCTGAATTAAAAGCATAGGAAAATACAGGCATTCAGGAAACCAGCAGATACTAACTTTAGCAAACTGTTTCAGTAGAAAAGTGAAACCTGTATCAAAGCTGCTTATCCGTATCACAGCATTTTCTTCAGTACTTGACAAGAAGCTTAGAGAGAACTAGAACTGATTTCCTCTTAATCTCTAAGTGGCCCAAGTTCAGGATTATTTCTATCTAAATATACTCCCCAATTACTAATCATAGAGGGACTTGAACTGGGAAATAGTTCCACTTAATGCCCAACATACAGATAGGAAAAATCCTCTTGCCTGACCTTCTTCACTAAAGGAGATTGAAAAGAAATGTCAGCCCATTTCACACAGTCAAATATTCAACAGTTTAAAAAAATCCATGAATGGAAGTCCAAGAGTTCCAGCACAGGAATAAAAAGAAAAAAAAAATATATATCCTACCCCACCATGCAAAACAAGCCTGAGTTCACATGCTGCCCTGTTTATCTTACTCCTAGCAGTGATTCATTTCTTGTTTATGCAGCGCTCTTTGATGTGGCTGACGGGTGCTGCTCCCAGCCTCTTCCCACAGCACTTAGAGTAAAGCAGCTCCGCAGGGCTGGCCCCGAGCAGGGCTAACCCCGAGCAGGGCTAACCCGGCCCCGGGCAGGGCTAACCCGGCCCCGGGCAGGGCTAACCCGGCCCCGAGCAGGGCTAACCCCGGGCAGGGCTAACCCGGCCCCGAGCAGGGCTAACCCCGGCCCCGAGCAGGGCTAACCCGGCCCCGAGCAGGGCTAACCCGGCCCCGAGCAGGGCTAACCCCGGCCCCGAGCAGGGCTAACCCGGCCCCGAGCAGGGCTAACCCCGAGCAGGGCTAACCCGGCCCCGAGCAGGGCTAACCCCGAGCAGGGCTAACCCCGAGCAGGGCTAACCCGGCCCCGAGCAGGGCTAACCCCGGGCAGGGCTAACCCCGAGCAGGGCTAACCCCGAGCAGGGCTAACCCGGCCCCGAGCAGGGCTAACCCGGCCCCGAGCAGGGCTAACCCCGGGCAGGGCTAACCCGGCCCCGAGCAGGGCTAACCCGGCCCCGAGCAGGGCTAACCCGGCCCCGAGCAGGGCTAACCCCGAGCAGGGCTAACCCGGCCCCGAGCAGGGCTAACCCGACCCCGAGTAGGGCTAACCCGGCCCCGAGCAGGGCTAACCCCGAGCAGGGCTGCCCCGGTGCCGGCGGTCCCGGCCGGGGCTCCGCGCGGGGCTCAGGGCGCTGCCGGTGCCGCGCTCATTCACCCGCCCCTGTGCCCTTGGGTCACCGCGCCGCTGCCGGCAGAGCCTCCCTGCCCCGGGCAGCAGACACTGTCCTGCCCGACTGACACCCGAATGTCCCCCGCTCACGGGATCACTGAATCTCTTAGGCTGAAAAATACCTTTACCAGCATCCAGCCCAACCATTAACCTAACACAGGATCACCACTGTCACTATCTGACAGCTCCTTTGCTGAAGAAATTGTCCCGAATATTCAATGTAAACCTCCCCAGGGGCAGCTTGAGGCCGTTTTCTCTGGTCTTTTTGCCTGTTACCTGGAGAACAGACTGACACCCAACTTCCAAGAAGTTGTGAAGAGCCATAAGGTTCCCCCGCAAGCCTCTTTTACTCCAGGCTAAACACCCCCAGCTCCCTCAATCCCTCCTCAGGACCTTCACCAGCTCCCTTGCTCTCCTTTGGACACATTCAGATCATGCTTGGTGTGTATCTCTCAAATGCCTCTCCCATGCTGAGATAACCAATCCCCATAATTATACAGGCTGAAGAACACATTAAGAATACAAAGAACAGAAAACATGCTGGTTTTCCAATTACACACTGTGTGACACTGCTTTGTTCAGTACAAAGATTTATAAATGCTACAATATAAGGTTCAAACTGACCATCTGTCTGAGCTAAAAGTGGCTGAGAAAATGCTTCTTGAATAAATTTAGAATTTGGAGATGATTCTCTGCACAGAACTCAAAAATAGCACATTTTCTGGGATAAGGTAGAACTCCAGTCCCTATAGTGGCTTCAAAGCTGCTAGAAACTCTGGCAAAAGCAGAATAGTCAGAATTCACTGTCGGCTGCAAAACCTGCCTGTGCAGCTGGGTGATGGATACCCATGACTCACTCGTATGCTCCACCACTCTGCACTCACCCTGCTTCAGCACTGAAGAGCTTTTCTCTCCTCCAGAGCTGCTGTGCACCTCTGCCAGCAGGACAGATGGGCCTTCCCAGTGAAACTCAGCAGCTACTTACTCAGCATGATCATCGGAGCTGATCTGGCCCGAGACAAAGGGATTAACTGGATAGCTCTTTAACTCAATAGCTTCCTTTCAGGCCTGTATTCTGCTATTTCAGATAGTAGATTTGGTCTATGAAAAATAAAAAATAAAAGTACAACAAAATAATAAATTCAGATAAAGCTGGCATAAAGCATCCTTTTCTCTGCTGACAAAAATGAGAGAAAATCTTCATCCTTCTGCCCAGATGTCATTTTCTTGTTATTCCTGCTGGAATATTTCCAAGAATTTCTCCTCATCAAGTTTTCTGCATTCCACATAATGGAATTTCTCTCAGAAGGTATTTGACTGATTAGCAGGATTTTTCTCCATTAGCTAACATTCTGTCAAATCTAAGTTAAGCTAACACATTTGGATGCTTCCTATTCTATCACCAAGATAAAGATGAATGTAAAAGCTGTCACAGTATTCAAGAGCCAAGAAAAATCACTTCTTTAGGATCTCTATTTTTCTCCACTGATTAACAAAGAGAGGGTAATAAAGCCTTTTCACTTACATGACCATGACTATATCCTAAGTCTTTGAGATTATTTAGTTAATTAATTAATAAACTTGTATCATATAGTAGAAATTTAATTTTATTCCAGTAGATCATGAAATTCAGTATTTCAAAAATACAACTGCCATCATATTACATAACTGCACAGTTCTGAGCCTCAACAGCAGGCAGAAAGTAATGAGATCCATCAGCTAAAATACATTCCTAACTGTTCAATATTGCTACCTGGAATGCCTGAGTGCTCAATAGGTCTGCATGTTTTAAATAATTATTTATGCAGGTAGATGATACAAACAAACCCAGGGCAAAAAGTGATCACTGAAAACCTAGAGAGTTTGTGACCTGATAAAAATCAGAAGAGAGATGTCATCAACTGGAAAAATCAAATCATTACACTTCTGACACCATTTTTCTTTTTAATTACAAGGAGACTCAGGATATATCAGAAATATTAAAAAGGAATAAAGAAGTCTCTGTTTCTTCCCTCTGTTTCTTCTATTTTACACATTTGACAGTAAATTTGTATTCACTGTTTTTCCCTGAACAGCCAGTCTGGATATTACTTTTATATGGGGAGCTCTTGAAAGATATTAAAAATTATTGGAAGCTACTATCACAGCTGACACAGGACTTACATACAGCTGAAATACTAAATGTTCTTTAATAGCTCTCTTTTTTAATGGAATAAAATTAAAAGTTGCTTTAATTCAGCATTAAATTAATTATATAGTAACTGTCTTGAAATATAAATTGTTCTTTCCAGAAGCACAGAGACAAGTAAAATTCAGGAAAAATATTTTTCTGCTGATCTGCTTGCTTCCTCCTTCAACAAAGCCCCCCAGACTTTCATAATAGGACAATTACTGGATACTCTGAGAAGCAGTTTAGCCTGAAGCAATGATGATGAAAGAACTTAATAAATTTCCCAGTTCCAGAAACAAACCTATATGCGCATGATCTTTCAACCAGATTTCCTTTTTAAGCAAGAAAATTGACAAGAAGGTCAACTTAAGCATCTTGAAAGACACAGCTCTTTGTAGATCTTCTCCCAAGAGAGATGTTTTGACTTTCCCACTCAAAGGATCCCCACAGGAGTGCCAGACTGAATGACGTGCCTGACACTCTGCTGGCTGTGCCAGGGAGCTGGCCTCCTTAGGGGAAGAGGCAGAGTTCCTCCAAAAAATCGTTCAGAGGACCAAAACCACTCTCTCTTGATCTGTGGAGGAGACTACAGTTACTCCAGACTGAGCAAAAGGGGGCAGAATTTTGTTGGGATGTCCTTTTGCCTTGTTGCCCTGCTCTGAGCCATGAGGGGAGTAAACTGTGCTGAGAAAACTCTGCCTTCAGTCTGCTAATTCATCCTCTGAACTCACTGCTGGGAAATCACATCTAGAAGCTTCTGGAAACTGGACTCGTGTCTTAAAGTAAAGCTAAAAATTACTGCACTGTAATTTGACAAGGATGTTGCTGTTCAGGAGACGGAGGGAAAAAGGAAAGAACGTGTTCATGCATCTCCAGTCTGCTTTGGACTCAAACCTGGTGACTCAGCTCAGATGTTAAACATCAGCTCAGATTACAAAACCACCATATAATTTAGACTGGCTGAAAATCTACCCTAAGGGAAAAAAACATATAGTTCAGCATAAACATACACTTTAAGAAAACAGTCCATTCATTATTTGGCCAGAGAATGGCCCAATTCATTCAGTATGTAAGAGAGTATCTATTTGAATAGATTTCTGTACAGTTCATTTGTAAAGTGAGTCCTACCTTGTATCTACCTGGAAATAAATGTCACTTTCATATGACCTTAGCTTCTTGAGCAGGGCTTCCATCTGCCACCCAACAATGGCAACTTCCTTACAGCAGGCAGAAGTTCCTGCTCAAGCCTGACATCATGGCCACAAGTCTGAAGAATTATGCATATTTCTGACAAGTCCACACAGCAGCCCACCAGGCACTGGGCTTTCAGTAGAACTTACTGCATTTATTACCACGCAAAAGCTTCAGCGTGGAGCAAGCTGGTGTACAGCACACTGGCCAAGAGTGAAAGTCACAAATACCTGCCCAGATCCTTACACATCTGCATGGCCCAGCACTCTACAGTTATGCCAGTTTTGGAGGGTACTTACTGGTGTACTTTGTGGTCAAGGAAGACAAATGTCCATGTCCCCACAATGCTGTCCCCACGGCTCAGGTGAAGAAGCCCTAAAACATTTCAAGGTAACTCAGCCACATGAACTGTGGAGCTGAACACTGAGAGCCTGGATAACCTGTCTGGAATTGTAAGGAAGGGGTTACAGAGGGTTCATCTAATCCCTTCAGCTGCAGCTGCCAGGCTGTGAGATCCATCTGGCCTGCAGATGCATCTTAGCATTGCTCTGCAGACATACAGGAGGATGTCAATTGCCTAAAATTCATTCCTGTCTTTCACTGAAGTAGCAATAAAAGAACTGCACATAAATTTAAATTAAAAATACCAGATAGGCTCCTATCCTCCAGACTACTCACATAAGAAACAAAATTTGACTGGAGATTGTGGGGCAATTTCATAGCCAACAGGCCATGTTCCATATTATACGCCCTCCTTAACCTCCTCCTGGTGTGGCAACTACTGTAACCAAGTTTGTTTATCTCAATAATCTTTTCTGCAGCACCACTCCTCAGAGTGGAGCTCACAGCTGAGGCAGAGACTTGGGTACAGCCATGTAGCCATTAAACCCTACATATTGTGAACTGTGGCCTTGGATAATTCACAATGCAATGGTACTCTACAGAAACTTTAAAACCAGAATTCCCACTTCCAGGCCTTGATCTTGAGTGTCCATGACACAGCTCTATCTGCTGCTAGTTGCTGTTGATCAGTTGTTTCCAAGAATTTCCCTTCAAGTACTGTTGCAGCTGCTCTCAGTTTAGACTTCTGACGCCACCTCACACAATCCAAAATACAGCCCCCTTCAAATGTCTATACTAGAGACAAATTTTATTCTCTATGAGAAGCTCCTTTGTCACAGGATGAGAAAATTAGAATTCAATTATTCTGTCACTAAACTATAATATATGCTCATTCTTACATATATGAAAGCCCGCAGGAACCTAAATAACCCCCCCCCCCCCAAAAAAGAAAACAAACCAAAAGGGTAACCCGTTCAACTCTCTTGAAATCCCTCCTGTCCTTAGGACTTCCAGAACATCAGCAGCAACAGCCCACAGTTACCCAATTATAAGTTTTCTCCCAAGGCTTTTTCACAAGGGACAGTAAAGACCAAAATACAGAACTTCTGCAGAAAATAAAAACTTAGCATTTGCCTTTTCAGGAAAGAAATAAACACAGAACCAGAAGAAAGAGTACAATGCCAAAAAGCTTGACAGAAAAGATGTATTCCTTTGAAAAAAGAAAGGAAATCTGCCAGGCCAAAAAAGCCACAATTCAAAAAGCCATTTATAAAATAATGCACTTAACAGAAGAAGCAGTACAATTATTTACTGCTTACTATGAGAGTAGTTCTGCAGTTTCATTCCAAGTCTCTGCAACCAGTACCCAAGCAGAAACTACTCAATGAGTGTCACATCACTGAATGACAGCTGTATTTTAGTGATACTTAACAGAGCCTGATTTAAGCATTTATTTGGCAGTTATTAAAACCTGGTGTATTTATATTTAGATATGCAACAAGCATTTCTAGACATTCATTTGAACTCAATTTTTAACTGGAAATCCATTCTATGCTGATGGAAATCCTTGGAACATAAATATGAATGAACATGCATTGTTTCACCCATACAAGCCCAAATCCAATACAGTCAGTCCCATTTTCAAGCCTGTTTGAGATCAATTTTCTACCACATAAAAATGATTTCACCCACTGAAATGATAGCAAACCACCACAGAGCAGGTACATCTCTCACACAGAGATTCTCACGTTTCCAGGGAACACAGGAATGCTGTTTCTCTCAGAGCAGCACAGGTTCCAATTCATGATGCTGTTTATTCAGTTTTGTCACAAAGGGGTATTATCAGCTTGAAAAAAGGCATTTCTTTGTGCAAAACATGCATCAACTGACTGCAAATTTGAGAATTCTGTAACTGAAACATGTAGGTAGACTAAAGTAGAATAAAAAAGAGTGCCCATCAGTCCATGGCAAAGCAATTTCCTTGACTCTCCATTTTTTCAAGTTCCAGTCTGGTAAAACTGATCATAGTGTGGGCGTGGGAGATGTTTAAAAAAGACTCAATTGGTCTCCTTAAAGAACAAAGGAAAATTAAAAACAAAACCAACCCAAAGCTTTGTGTACCTAAGTCTTATAAATAAACTTGTAGATACAATCAGTAGATGAGGAAAACAGGAAACAATTATTTTTAAGAACTGACAAATTTTGCTGGAGTGAATTTAAATGCTGTCTGTATAAATGTGAATTTCCATCCTTCTGCCCCTTTTACCCTTTTGATATTTCAATTTAGATCATTTTGCCAGTTATAATCTTCCCCCCACAAAGCCTGCATTTCCATAAAGTTTTGAGGAGACTCTTTGGCTGAATTAAAACATGAGAACATTTCTGCTTGTCTGCAGTTTAATGGAGCTTCTTGAATGAATGAAACTCTACCAAGCAAATATCCACCAAAGGCATCCCTGACACTCAGAGGAGAAGAATGATGGTCATGCCAGCCCAAAAGCAATGGCTTTTGCCTGCTGACTGTTCCAAATACGTCCTTAAGGAGGAGGTGCCACTACCAAAAACATGCTAATATAATGTTTCTCATATATATATTTTCAAGTTCAACTTAAGGTGCCCAGTGTGTTAAGTTAGAAATATTGCAGAGAATCAAATAGCTATGAATGCAATCTTTGCAGAAACTGCAGAGATTGAAAGCCCTAAACATTCCTCCTCCAAAAAACACCCGTCCTACCTTCTTTAAATCACTTCCTTATAATCCACAGAAAGAGAGCCCAGAATAAGAAAAAAACCCCAAATTGTTTGTCAGTATTAAACACATATGTTGATCTTAAACCTAAATAAATCCAGGCAGAAAGTCAGCAGGGCTGTATATGTAGGTGCTGATGATACCACCCTCTCTGCACACAGGATAAATCAATTTTAATTCAAAACACTTCAGCTCTAAACAAAACCAGTTCTGTTGCTTAACAGTAACAGTTTTGTCTTTTACAACCACAAAATAGCACCATACAACATTTTGAAGTCTAATAACTTGTTTTAAAGAATGAAGCTTGCAGCCTTATGTCCTACTTCAGATTTTCTTCCAAAATATGTTTTAGGTCAGAACTTTGTGCTTGAAACACTGTGTCAGAACTCTCAGGTGCCAACTGGTTTACTTTTTTTTTTTTTTTCTTAAACACTAAAATAATTTCAAGGAAACATTTTAGCTGGATAGTTCAAGAAACAGAGCACTTTATCATTTCCGTAAAAAGAAGTCAGATTGGTAAGTAGTTACTGTGCCCTGGATAAAATCTCTCCCACAGCTGTGTGAGTCAGATTATTTAATTTACACCAACAGGTTATTAGGAGAAGACGCCTGCATTTTTTGAGGTGCAGCAAGACATCAGTAGGACACTTTGACATATTCTATGCCATACAAATTCCCTCTCTCCTCAAAGCTAAGAGCTCCGAGGAAGCACAGGCTATGCCAGGGAACAGCCTCAGAGCCAGAGACATACACTAAATCTCAACTAGAAAGGAAGAGAGATGGACTGCAAAAACTTCCCCTACTTAACAGCTTGTTGATTTGCAGTTTACAATCCATAACCACATTCAAGAGAGGAGAAAACCAGTTAGGAGTCCTAAGGAGCACCACTTTGACAACAAAGATGCTCCTGGGGTAACTGGAACACGCCTTCATCACCCCCAAATGCATCCCAGGGCACACTTGGCTGTGACTGGTCTGTGCTTCTGAGATGAGGAAATTGTTTGTGCTAGAGCACAGAGCACTGAGGAAACAAAGCCATCACCAGCCGTGCCTCTATCCTTGTGAGTACACCTCACAATTCATTATTTAGTTCAATGAGCACGTGCTGTAATTTCTTCTCCTTGCAGGATTACGGCTGCATTTGCTGCTTTCCTCAGTTTCTGCAGTAAATGAAGCAGAAGTCTTTCAGAAGCTACATGAACAATTAATGAAAAGACAACAATACAAAGTAGGCTATATAAAGCTAAGGCTTATTATGAATTAATACTTTTACTATTAAATATGCATGAGTTTTTAATAAGTAGAGCTAAAAATAGAGCGGTGTATCACAGGATTTCTCCAGGCTGTACAATTTTCATTCATCTTCATCCTGTGAAGAAATGGACCATTGCTGAAGGGATTCTCACTGCACATTTTTGCATTGCTATCACTGGCCCTAATTCATCAATCCACAAAAATCCCCAGCCTTTGGGATCTTGGCATAAAAGATTCTGAACAGCTCCACCCTCTGCCATAAGGCTTGCAGGAATGTGCAGCAAAGTCTGCTCATCCATCTCCCAACAGGCACAGGTCTCACAGCCCAGTCCCCATCTGCAATTTGTGTGTTTAGAAAGAATCCATTAGTAAGAAGACTCCTGCATTGGTTAACAATCAGCAACCAGCAGCAGATGTAGCCACTAGACTTCCTAAAAACCCTGAAGTAACTACTTAAATCTTTATCTTTTCATCTTAATATTTAATTTTCAGAATAAATATGTTCTCTTCATTACTTTCCCCCCACCAAGAAAGGAAATCTGAAATTGAGCCAAATGCATCAAATTTTCTGATTGGATTTTAACATTCGCTTTTAACATCAAGTCCTGTTACAGATGAACAAAGGATTTTAATAAAGTCTGCACTAGTTCTGGAGGAGGTGTACACATTCAGGAACACACCCCAATTCTATATACATCCACCCTAGGGCGTAGGTGCTACAGCCCCAGGAAACGGAAGAAGATTGAAATCAGTGTTTATAAATACAGCCAAGAAATCCCAGCACACATACCACCAAATTTATAAACAGAACTTCAGACAATCTCATCTGGAGGCCTAAATTTCCTACACTGATTTATGTTGGGGAATTTATTTTTATTTTTACATGTTGTGTTGTGCCTTCATGTTTTTAAAGTGACCTTGGTGTGTTTAAACCAAAGGACTTGCTCTAATTGAGCTGAGTAAAGAGTTGCTAATTGCTGTGTGACAAATGGAAACAAAGAAATCATAGCACACTTCATCCTAGTACTAGCTTGCATTACTCTGAAATCTGTATTTTAAAATTAATTGTTTGATTTTGAATGTAACTTATTTTTCAATGTGCAACTATAAAATGTAATTTAATCCACATCAGATATATTCCTAATTAAAAAGCAAAAGCAAACCACATTACAGCAGTGGTAACTTTCAGCATTTTATGGATGAAGTATTAAATCACATACCTATTACCATTTCAATCTTTTTTCAGGGGGAACAGTAAAACAGGTGCAATAACGTGATAGCAATTTTCAGTAAAATGTCCCTGACTTGCTCTTTATGAAGACAATTTATGATCTGAGCTTTGCATAGACATACAGCTACTTAAAACTGATAACTCAGAGTAAAATTCACATGTGTTCTAGGAAACCCAGAATATTATATTTCTTTCCCCCTTCTCCACATACAGCCTAGTACACTCGAGATTTATCTTTGCTTTTCTTATGATGCATTATACTCATAATAATCAGAAATCCCCATTTTGTCAGATTTTTCAGAAACAATCAGCTTTTACCACTGAAACAAAAAGAAATTGACATATTTTTTGATTTTTGGTGTCCTTACTATTCACAAATGCATTTTGGGCTTCAAACACACTGTCCTCCCTCCCCTACCATCCACGATCCATCCAGTTGCTCAATATTGCCTTTTGGAATTAATGTCCAAAAAAAAGACTGAAAAATAGCTATATACAACATGATCAAAACCCAACAACATAAACAAAATGTGAAGAAAATTGGGGGAGGAGGAAGTAAAAAAAAAAAAAATACTGGTTGGTTTTTTCCTTATTAATGGAATTGTCCCTGCATTGTCCTGCATTTGGGAGTTGACTTCACAGGGTCACCTTCCCAAAAAACAAGATGCAATGCAGTTTTCTGGTTAGATAATGTCACTGCCTCTGTGTCAGCCCTCCACTTGTGCCAAATTACCACTGCCAACCTCTGTTGTAGGTTATTACTAAGCAGAATTAAAGAGAAATCACTCAAAACAAATACCCACATACTGACTGGACTTGACAGTTTGCCAAAATTACAATGTCATTTTTTGAAAAGATATGAAGGCAGTCTCCTATCAACACTGCTGGCTACCTGATGGATTTCTATGTAGTTTGAGACTTTGATTCTTTAAAATTGTTGGCCATCATAAATTACATGACCATACAATTACAGACAAATTACTATTTATTACCATTAAATTGTTTTATCCCTGTGATGCAAGTCCAGTAGTTCAGTAATAAAAAATTTCAGGTTTAGGCAACCACCACCAGGTTTCCTACCAGCACTTTTAAGCTGTTTTTCCTGAACTGCAGCAGCAGCACAATCAAGCAGAGGATGTTGTTGTACTTCACTAACAATGCTACACCTCCACCACTCTGTAATGCAAACACAAACCTCAGATTAACACACAAGCAAGTCTTACAGCTGCCAACACCAAAAACTCGTGGAGCGTGCTGGAGCTGCAAAACAATACCAGGTTTTAGAGAAAGCAGTGGTGCAACAGAAAAACACATTTTAAAATAATGCTAAATCCAGAAGCTAAACCCTTCAGAAAAATCAAACACCATATAAGGCAGCATTTAGTTACTCTTGCTAATTGGTCACAACCAAGGTCTGGGCGACAACACAGGTCTGCTGTTGAAGGGCAGCAGTTTTATGGACCCTGAGAAAGCAGATCACCCATTCATTCCAAAGGCTTCACTGGAATGCCCCTATACACATCAGTGATGCCAACTGCAGTTGGAAAAGCAGCAACTGCTGGAAACAGCTCAGCAAGCCTCTAATACTAATGCAACATAGCCTGTATTAGTTGACTTCACATTAATAGCCATCCTCCACATGGCAAAAGTGTTTCATCCAAGTGTCACAATATTGAGCCACCAGTTTGTCATCTCCCACTAGTACTGACTGTAGGAAACAAAGCAGAATATATTTTAAGTTCTTAACATGATTACTTTAACTCCATTTCTCCTTGATCACCAAGGAACATCTACCACTGTTGCTTACATCTCATCAGATGTTGCATCTTGTCTAAAAGAAAAAAAGAGCTTCAATTATAAAACATGCTATTCTCAAACTTACTTTCTAGTATTTCTTATAAGAAAAAAATTGCTTTACAACTGTGTCCAACCTAACAGAGAGGTAAAAGTGGTTCCCACTGCAGACCAATAGTCATGACCAACTCTGAGCAGATTTACATGACATACACTCACGCCAACAGCTTTCCTTTCCACAAAAATAACTTCTTAAACCTATTACTTCACTTCTTGGCATTTTCTACATAATTATCACCAAAAGTGCTGGGTTATCAACCCCCATCTGTACTGCAGTGGATTGGCAGTATAAATTTGGATCATCCCTGTAATTGTGTGTCTCCCTGAATACCTTACTTCAGAGCTTCAGCTCCTGAAGCAAACAGCAACAGAAGACCTAGCAAAGGTACACCTGGAGTGGCACAGCATGCTTGTGGCATACAAGGGTTAAGGCATGCCACTGATACTTCTGGTGCAAGGGAAAACCCCAGGAAACACTCCAAGTTTCAGTGCAAACTGGCAAATACTTATTTTAGAATAAACACAAAGGACAGGCACATACAACAATACGAAGTTTCAAAACCGAAAGATTGCAAAACCACACAAGATGAAATATTAAAATTTACTTTCTCTGCTATGAACCCCAGAGATGTAGCAAACCTCTCAGGTCCTGAACTACATCCAGGAGGAGCCAGAGGCTGCACGTGCCTGGATATGTCAAGATAAGATGTGCTCAGTCTGGAACTGTCTCCATCTCTCCCAGGGCACTCACTGGCCACCAGGGCAGGGAGCTGGTGCTGATCTGCTGGAGTTCAGCTCTGCCCAGCGGACGCTCAGGGAGCAGCGGCTACACAAAAGCAAATCGATGGGCTGATAAAACGTGTTAATAGCTCACTTAGTGGTTGGACAGACTGTTCTGCAGGGGGAGAGATGTGGTAATTAAAAGATCAGAAAATACTGCCACAGATCCATCAGGGAACTTCCACGAGGGTCAGAAAATTAAACCATTTCCATGTCATGCCACCAGCCTTTCAGAGCTAATCAGAACCTGCAGTTCTTACATTTCACTCTTCTCTGAGTCCCACTTGTTCTCTTGTGTGCACAGGGAATGCAGGGCCCCAGGGGCTGAAATGTGCTGGGGCTTTAGGCTCTAACCACATCCTTGGAAAAGCGTTATGCCATGGGCACCACATCTGAACCAGCATCCAGCTATGAGGGATACACTGAGAAATGTCTGATGAGGTTCTCTGTTGGTTTGTTCATGTTTATTTTTTTAGCAGGCATGCCTACAGGAAATTGAAGCCACAGGGCAGTACCTTCTGCTACCTACAGGCTACTGGGAGGATTTAATCAAATATGCATGATATAACAGGCACTGAAATTCCTGGAGATTACAGAATGCTGCAGAGGGTGTCACAGGGTGTCATACAGCCAGGCAACAGAAATAAAGTGATTTAAGCATATGAGACCAGAAAAGCAACTAGTGAAAAATACATGACTCCTTAAAGCTAAAAAGTATAATTTTGGATATTGTCTATATTTAGTGAGCAATAACCAAACAGATCTAAATATAACAGGAGCTCTTACAATCTACCTACAGACTGAGGAAACTTTCCTGTGCTAAGGCACAAATATGTCTTCCAGTTATATTTGGTGGAGCACACAGTAAAATGCAACTTAGCATTATCCAGAAACAGTGTGGCCAGTGAAACATCATTCCTGAAGTTCCAGTTCCAGCCAGAGGATGTTTCCCCCCAGCATTTACTGGGTCACCTCAAGCACACACACAAAGCATCTGCTGAGCAGGTAAAGGCCGCCTCCATACCTGCTGAAGCTACAGGACCCTCTCTGCCACACTGGAGTGCTTGGGAGCAGCAGCAGCTGGGAAGGCTTATCCAGCACCAGGGTAAAGCCTAACATGCATTGAGCCTGAGGTCTTCCAAATAAAAGAGCATTCTCATGACAAAAAAAAGCTCTGACAAAACTGAGATATCACTTTGCTTTAATCATCAAACGAAACAAGCTCAGAAATACATTTCATGCAGCAAACATGATTTTACTCACGTCAAATTTTCAAGTTGAAGATGTCATTTCCTGTAAGCCCCACTAACTCTAAGCTCATAACACACGAGAGCCATAGCTAAGGTGGTCATTTCTTCTTCCCTAGAATTTGTAACGATTCCATTATTAATCCACAGTTGGAGTTCAGTTATGACTAAACTCTTCCATTATTAACAGACTGACAGTGGAATATTCAGCTTAACACCATCAACTCTCTCATGGGCATTAAACAGTTGCTCTGTGGGTGTTTTTGGAGCTTTTTTGGGGGGTTGGTTCTTTTTTTTTTTTTTTCTTTTTGTGTTTGGTTGGTGGGGTTTTTTAAGCATTATGATTTCCAGTTAGTCAAAACCACGGTGTAGACACCCTGCATTTCATAACATGCCATTCTTTTTGCTAAAGATGAAACTAGAAGTAGGTGAGATACTGGAAATACAAGATCTATTTTACAGCTAATGTCAACCTCACAAAATCATAGTTGCATTTTACTTTTAAGAGAATTGAAGTTCACACAGTGCAGGTTTTACTAGGGAGTAGAAAAGGCAGAGTGCAGAGGCGTGAACTGGTCAGAGGAATACGGGTAATAAAGTTTCTTAAATAAGGAGATTCCCAGGACTAAATCTCTGCTCCCAGTGTTATTCTGTGAAATCAGTAAGAAAATCACAGAAATGACTGCTACTTTAAAGACTATTTTTCATTACTTGTAAATTTGGGGCTCTTCCTCCTCCACTTGCTTCAACGTTCCTTATCAGAATTCGTCACCATCATCTTAACCGTCCCTGAAACACCTTTTGAAGTATGATACACTAAGAAAATGGTTTAAACCCTCCTGACACATTCAACTGAGAATTTCTATATAAAGCTCTCCTCAATTCTCTTTCACAGTATCCCTGACACCTTCTGTAGTTGACACCTAAGAGATGTTAGCACTGTATTGCCATGAACTATGTGAATATTTTAAATTACTTTAAAAATATTTATGAAAAAAGACTGAATAATATTGTCAGAATTCATATTTTTGATCTTGTTTCCAATTACTTCTTTTTAATACCTACCACTAGGAATTAGGATTTGAAAAAGCAAATAACAGAACATTATGAACAAGCTACACTGCCAGGAACAGTTTTCCAGAGCCATGTTTTATTTGAGAGAACTGTCACCCTTCAATAAACAGCAGATTTCATTAGCATGTTGTTTGTTAATTCATACAATTTGTGTATAATCAATGAATTAAACTGATAGAACTACCTTGAAATGCATAATTGTTTAGAGAAGCAGAAAACTCCGAATGATTTACTCAATACAGTACATTTACAAAAGGAGACTTTGAAATTAAAAATTAATAAGCTATTAATAGGATGAGACAGCTTGTGACTCATTGTCTAACAAAGGAAGCATGTCAGGGAACAAAAAAAGAAAGAAAAAAAATCACTAGACTCCAAGTATGACTTTTTAAAGCTATATGCACAAGCAAGTTATCTGAGTTACTAAACACAACAAGGTGATGTGTTCTCCAAGGACACAAAAATCAACAAAAAGAAGCAAATATGCCAACCTGGAACACACAACCAACATGCTTTGTTCACCACAGCCAGCATGGTAAGAACCAGCTGTGTCAAAAAATAAGTCATGTCCTGAAAACCAAAGGAAAAAGGGAGAAGCCTTCTTGCACATAGCTAAAGAGATCTCTCCACTAAAACATTTTGTAATGCTTTTTACTACCAGTTTTTCTGTTTTCCTGAAATTTTTATCCTCAGTGTGGATTTCACTTGATCTAATCTCACATCTGCAAGCCAGAAACTGTAACAGAAGAAAATGCATGTTTTGATTGCCAAGGTGTAGCTTGAAAAAAACCACACAAATCTTGCCCATACTGTCACCATTCCCTTTTGACTCATGGAAAATATTAGTCTGTGCCCTGCAGGATGTAGAAGCATAATAGTTTGAAACTAAGCACTTGATTAGAGAGACTGAAGTTTATTTCAGCAATGACTCTCTAAGCTAACAACAGTACCAAAATTCTTTAAAAATTAAATACTTAAAGTGGACTGCTCTCAAATATTGTGGTGCTTTTGATAAAACCCAATTTATTTATCAGGAGAAACCTACTCATTTTACAATACTTTCTTATGTAATAATAATCTTTCTTGTGCTACCCTTCTTGTGAGAAAAGCTTAAACTAAAGGGGCAGGTATTGCAGCTTCTCTAGGTCAAGGACCTGGTTCTAGCCCAACCACATCAGTATTTTGCCCAAACTCTTAATCTCACAGTGCATTATGAATTTTAGAGTTTACAGCTACAGGCACTAAACACACTCAAAATCTGGCATGCTTTCAGCATTCCCTTGATTTCCTTCTCCTCCTAAAGATAACAGTCTCAACTCTTTATATTAATTTTCCAGGAACAGCATTTTTCCATGCCTCTAATTACCAAAATGTATTGCAAATGCACGTTCCTAAGGCCCTTTGATGCACTACAAAGTGAATGTGTAAGTTTGAGGCTAATCACGCTACTCTTCCAGCACTTGATATAGATCATCTGAACAGAGTGAAATGAGTAAAAGGAAGACTCATTGGTCAGTCTTTTACATATATGATCTGCTCCTATGCAAAGAAAAGTGTCCCATATTATTTCTCCAAAAGAATTTGCTCTCAGAAAATTATTTGTAATGTTTCTGATAAACCAGTACAGTGCCAGCAAAGTTGGCCAAAAATAATGGAAGACTAGTCCAAATTCCCTAATTTGGAAAAACTGCCAAACTCCCCACAGTCAGTGGCTGACATTCTCTATTTTTGTGTCAAAATATTTATCAGCTTTCCCCCAACAACTGCTACGCTGACTTTATAAAAGCAGTAGTCAATATCTGTAGTGCACTGTATTGCTCCATATGCAGTGTGTCTCTCACTCTGAACCCATCCACGTTTTTGAAGTAACACAAATGAAAAAAGATTAGTACAATATACACCAAAAACCCAAACACTATGGGGAGTATCAGCCATCTCTGCCTCTCCCACCCAGCCTGTCTTTGCCTTCCTTTCCTCCGCTTCACTCTCTGGTGATTGTTTTCTGTCACCTCAGACCAGGGATGGAGAACCCTTCTCAGCCCTGCTCTCTGAGGGCCCTGGCACAGCTTTCAGGCAGCTCCCAGAGGGGCTGAGCATCCTTCTGCTTTCCTCTACCCCTCCATCAAAGCCTCCCCCTGCCACCTCTCTGCCACCCTTCTGAGAAAGGGACCCAAAAACCCAGAAAATTATGCATAGTATTCTCAAGGAGTAAATTAATTGGTTTGACCTCAGATAAATTACTACTTAAAAAGAAATAATGTTTTATAACCTCCTCAAAACATCCATTGTGAATTGCCACAGAATTTTTCAATGCAATCAAAATACTGCTATATTGTAGCTGGGATTTGAGAAAACTCCTTTCTGTTTCTGGTAAATGCATAATGTAATAAACTCAACAACCATAATCTAAGAGAACAACTGAATGCAATCAGCAAAAAATCAACAGTAATTTAATTTTTCCCTGCATCAAGGTATCTGTGGGTGGTAGGAGAGAAGCACTATGTACAGCAGTCATTTGGCTCTTATCTCAAGTGTTGGGGGTCTTTAGTAATGAATCTGACTTTATGGAAACACTAGTTTCCTAAATGTATTTAAAGAGGGCAGGAGAAAGAGGAAGGCATTAAACCACTAACAATTCATTAATTCATCACAGATCACAACTGGAAATCAGAACTTCCATCACGTGTTTTCAACACAGTTGATCTTAAGATCACTTACAGCATCACCCATTGCAGGGTCCGTACATACATGCATTGAACAGAACACAAGCACAGTATGGTAACACCTTCATTAGTAATTTTTTAATAAACATCTTAGAGTAAGAATTAAAGTACCTTATTTAATGCATACCATATTGCTTTCATCTCTATGTATTACTGCTATGGCAAGCTGTCTAAAAAACCTGCCTTCAAAGAGCTAAATTCAATTATTATCTTTTTTTTACATTGTACAGTTGAGACCAAAATGTTGCATAAACTGTAAAATCTAGAATAAAACACTATTGCCATAGTTCAGTAAAAGCTGTTTATGCTCATACTAGCCAGTTAAATCATGCTGGATTGGAATGGATGTATGCTCTCTGTAATTGGAATGAATTCCACACAGGAATATCTCTCAGGTCACACTATGACACTGAAATAGTCTCAAATACACAAGGAAATTTGTATTCACAACAGGTGAGTAGAGGCATGAATAAACTGAAGTGCTGTTTTACATTTTTAAAAAATTTATACATGCTTCCAGCACAAGTATGTAAGTCACAAGTAGCAAACAAACCAAACTATAAAAGATCGAAGCTGCTTTCACAAAGCTGCTGATTTCAGGCGGTTTCGGGTAGGACACGGCATGGATAGGAAATCCCAGGGGAGCTTAAACTCCATAAAAAGATATAATCATATTTCCTCCCAAGAAGCCTTCCTCATGAGATGTTTTGCTAATTCCTTTCAGAGCCCACTGCTTCACTGTGTGAGCCCAGAGCTCTCTCTCCTCCTGCGCGCCGGGGCTGCCGGAGGCGCTCCCTTCCCCTAGGCCGGGCTGAGAGCTGTGGCCACCACGGCTTCCAGAAGGGAATGCTCGGCTCCGCACCCTGCACTCCCTCCCCGTCACACTGACACTTCCAAAAGGTATTTCCTGAGCATGGGAAAAACAATAGCGTGACACTGAAGCTGGTTTTGGCACGGCTTTGTAACGCAATGAACACAAAGCGCCCTTCCACTGCTCCTCACTTGCGCCGCTCCTGCTGCTGTGCAGAGTAAATCATTCCTAAATTCAGCATTGGGGAACTGGCAGTGAATTACTGGCTGCAGTGTGCTGTGGTACATCATAACAATGTGAGTATAACTGTTATGAAAATATTCATGTTTGCTTCTTAAATATTAAATATTGATTCAGTAGTACTAAAAAACTTATCCCATGTAACCAAGGCAAGGGGAGCTGCCATGCAGCTCCATTCTGATGCGTCTGGATTTGGGATTTTCAGTTTCTGTTGTAAAATGGAAAGGATGTGTGTGCATACACGTACACATATTTATACAGACACTTACACAAATGGAAGTTGTATTTTTTTTAATATCAAACTCAAAAGTTCAACTAAATAAAAATTAAGATGCTCTCACCTTGCAGTGGAAGCCCTTGCTCTAACAAAGCTCATCCACCAACATTACATGGATCCATGTTTACTAGTGTACGTATTGTGTTTAATTTTACAATCCTTAAGCAGAACTTAGAAAAACTCATGGCATGTGTTCAAATTGAGTTGGACACAAGTACAGACTTTTAGATATTATATATAAATTAAAATCACTAGTGCCAGGATGAAGGAAGAAGCTTGTAACAGCCAATTTGTTAGAATTAAGCTTCCAAAAATATTTAATAGTGCTCAAGAGAATTGTTAATATAATTTAATGTCATTCATCCCAAAGTTTAGGTTCCTAAAAGCAATTGTGGAGAACAAATAATTTCTTCCTTTTGAGGAAGTGCCTTCACACTAAATTGCCAGTACACTCATCAAATTTGATATATCATGTCTATTTTTTCTAGGATTAAATGGAAAACCATTTTTGGTGAGTGACATACATAAATACTTTTGATAGCTGCTCCTTAACTCTTCTAATATTATTTCTCGGGAATTGTTACTGGCAAAGTGGAAACGATATTAAAACCCTCTTTATCGCTCTTCATTTCTGTAGAACACACTCAGTTCGACTTTTACCACATGCTAATAATTATTTTGAGGAAGACCTCCATGAGAAGACATTACAACATCTATCTGATGTATTTATGAAGCCTGAAACACTGTAATATTCCCGAGATACTTAAAGATTAGACATGTACCATCAGTGAGTCATTGCAGTATCTGCATTCACTGGTATTTATAACAATGGCAATGCACAAGAACCCCACATGGAAACAGATGGACAGATCATCATTATGGAAGAAAAAAGATCCTCAAAATTACAGATATCCCTTGTAGATGTATGGTTGGAGAAAAATATGATACAGTAAAGCAATAATCTGTTTCCATGCAAGTAAAAAAACAGGTTGGAATGAGAGATGTCTAAATAAAATGTTCCAATTCAAAAAGCAAAACTGAAGAACACTGCTGACAGGAGAGACAAACTGGTAACAATAGTTACAGGCTAATACTATTGCAATCTAGTAACAGTCCTTAATCTTAATAGTATTGTTTTATTTTATATGCTACATTTTATAACTCATCCCCTTCATTTTCTGTAGTATTTTCTTTGTGCTTCTTTTATTGGTATTGTACTAATTCCTCTAAGAACATGAAACACTACTACTATGATTCTGATTGTTTTCCTTCATGTATTAAAATTACAAACCTATGAAGGAAAAACATTACACTCACCAACATCACATACATCAGCCCAGTAAGATTCATAATTTAAAATTAGATATATATCATTTGTGTGATATTCACAATTACTAATGATCAAAGTGTTAGAGAAAACAATGGAGAAAACGGTAATCTTGAAGAGTGGTAAGTAGATTAATATGTAAAAAGTGAGGTAACTTCCCATTCACTTTGAAAATTATTATCATATGTATTTATTTGTAAGAACATGTTTTAGCTACATTGAGAGTATACTTGAGACTGGCATAAACCAAGATTAGCTGAACTGATTTTTCAAGGAGCTGTGCCAGTTACTGCATGATAGCACCTGGTACTTCACCTTTTACCTCTGTGTGAATGACTTTTTCTAGTGCCTGGATGCACCATAGTTTACTGCATGTCAGAATTCATCACTAGAACTGCTCAGCATGAAGTCCACAAGCAATGGGAGTCACAAGGAGGCTGTCAGGTTTTGTTTAAGAAATGACCCCTGCTCTTCATTCACATTCTTTCCACAATATCCCAGCACTCTCAAACAACTGACATGGAAACGTCACTGGTGGCATCCTAAACTGCCTAGAATAGAAAGGACGAAAAATGCAGATGATACACATACTACACAAGTGCATGATACCTCTTCAGCACTGGTTAAATTCATCAATCTTTTAGAAATGCTGGGGGGGTTGATATTTTAATAACAATCTTGTCATTTTTCCATGATTGTGAAGGTGAACTTGTTTATATGGAACTGCCATGGTGGACTTTGCTCTTTGCGTGTCTTAATCTTCACTTGCCGTAGCCAAAAATGTAGCCTAAAAATGCAGGAAAGAATTCAAGCCTCAAGTTTTCATTTCTATTCTGATATCAAAGCTATGCCAAAATTTCACAGAATCACAGAATATGCTTAATTGGAAGGGACCTGTGGAGTCGAGCTCCTGGCCCTGCCCAGCACCCAAGAATCCCACCGTGTACCTGAGAGTGTCATCCAAAGGTGTCTTGAACTCTGCTGGGCTTAGGGCTGTGACCACTTCCCTGGAAGGATTTGCTATCCTACACCCACCCTGCAAGTGGCACAAATATCACAGAGGTCTGGGGCTGCACACAAGCTCTCACTTAGCCTGGAGCCACAAAAACCATGGAAGAGATCCCTCAATTTGACATTACTTATGGTAAAAGAGGTATGACGGCAGCCATCTGGGCAGTGGGAGCCAACTCTAAGAAAAAAATATACTAAGAATTTTTTAATTTAGAAAAACCCAACCATGTTCTCTAGCAGGTAGAAGTGAAAACCTGGATAACCTGGATGTTTTGGGTGCTTAGGAAGAAACAGTCTGCAATACAAAAAAATCTCTAACCAAACAAAATCATTATTGACTGGACACCCCTAAGCATTATCTTTGAGAACTTCCAACTTGGATTTCATCATGTAAGGCTTGATTTAGATTGGCCTATCCAACTTTAATGGACTTAGGAAAAAAAAAAAATACCCTCTTGCCCAGGGAATATTTATGTATTAAGATACTAAGAAATATCTCCAAGCAGGAATCAAACAAGGTGCTCTGTCTCACAGAGTGAGAATTCCTGCCCCAAAGAATATTAAAAAAATAAATTAAGCAGATAAATGAGTATCAAAATAAAAAGCATCTGGAAGTCAACAGCACAGGAAAATTTCAAAATAATGCCCAGTTTGCTAGAGCCTGCATTTTAGAAAGCATTGGGCTCTCAAAAAACAGTGGGAACTGTTATATTGATTCAGGGTAGGACCTGCCATATTTTCTGAACAGCTGTGCCAGGGCAGAGTCCTATGTGTGCCTGAAGAATGGCTCTAACTATCCTGCTCTCACCTGACAGTTAAAAATGCACATGAAAGGCCAACTTAGCATTGTGGAAACTTTCCCACTCTACCAAGCCTTATTAAATCTTGAGCTGTTCAGCAGCTCCCCTAGTGTTCAGAAAGCTTACAAAAGGGCAAAGCATCTTAGAAGCTGAAAAAATATGCTTGTTTTTATAAAAACCTTAGAAGTTATTCCTTGTAGAATCCATTCATATAATCTTTCTCCCTCCTGCCTTCTACAGTTCTATTTCTCCAGACTTAGGACCTATCCTCTTATTTTCTTTTCTTCCGTTAACAAAATATTATTCTACATGAGAGTCTGAAGTACTGTTTCCTTATTTAATACATCAGCCATGCAATACTAAATGCCAGTTGTGCAGCCCAATTTTACATAGAATTGGATGTGTGAAGATTCACAAACCAAGCCACCCTGGAGACACAAGTGCTAGGCTACTCACAGATACCGCAAAACCCAGCCCCTGTTACCTTTTCTGAATTTTATTTGTGGAAAACTTATTTTTCTGCATTCCTAATAGAACTGCAGCACAATCCAGGCTAAGAAGGACTTGAAGACATAATTCTTGTTGTTAGGCAAGATGAAACTCATTTCCAAGAAGGACGCAGGCATACGTTTTAAAATTTTTAATTCTGTAGCTTCCTCTTTGTTTAAGGATTAATGATAACTCTTGAAAGCTTATCCAGTATCAGAGGAATACAGTCTTACACCAAGAAGCACTCATGCTACTAAAAGCACTACACAAATAGTATTCCACAAAAGAAACAGCTCATGCTAGCAAACAAGGAAACTGGGAGTGTTTATGGTGACCCTGCCCCACAAACTGCAGTGGGGCAGGATCTGAGGGGCACAGTGAAGGGCTTACACCAGCAGTGAAAGAATAAAAGTATGCACAGAAAAATGAAGTGTGGGCTTAAAATTTCCCTGCTTGGAACAGAGAACAAAACTTTAATGGCAAATGATTCAGAAATCATCCACGTATAGAAAGAAAGATTCATCAGTGGGTACCCAAATTAGGATATATATCACTAAACCTAAAAATTTGAACTGGAAAGAAGGTAGAGAGTGGTAGACCACATCAGTCAGAAAATTTGGATTCAGCCAGAGTACTCTCAGCTCCACTAACAAGTACAAAGACATGAAGAGAGAGCTGGGGCTCTTCAGTCTGGAGAAGCCTTCCAGTCCCTAAAGGGGGCCCACAGGAGAGCTGGACAGGGGCTTTTCACAGGGCTGAGCAGGGACCAGACAAGGGCAGTGGCTTAAGCCAAAGGAGGATGGATTCAGCTTGGATACAGGGAAGAACTTCCTTACTGTGAGGGTGCTGCAGCACTGGGACAGGTTGCCCAGGGAGGCTGTGATCTCCCCATCCCTGGAGCAGCTCTGAGCAACCTGCTCTAGTGGAAGCACTCCCTTCCAATGGCAATGGTGCCTTTAAGGTCCCTTCCAATCCAGACCATTCTATAATTTCAAATCCTCAGGAGAAAGGGTTTCATTCTGGGTCAAGCTCTAATTCACTTTATGTTGCACAGGCTCTGAAGTGGCACTTGCAAGGCTACCCATTATCCATTAGCCTCAACAAATGATGACATAAAATGCTGAAAAATCAGAGCAATGCCACAGAATTTCAGACATCTACAAAATCAAAACCCAACATCAAATAAAAATTAACATAACACATAGTGAGAGTTAATACAGACTTTCATTCAATGATGGGAAGCACACAGATCAAGAGATCCTGACAGAAACAATTATCTGGTATCTCAGTGATAAAGAAGCAGAGCTCATCTTTTCTGATGGATCAGAAGCCACATCACTGGCACCAGCAAAAGCCAAGCCCAATAAAAGAACATCTTTGATTGATTCACTGTCTGATCTTGTTACTGTGAAACTCTCACACGAATTTACTACAGACTGCAATTAGGAGCATACAGTTAAATGTGATTCCTCACCTACAAAAAAAAAAAACAAAAAAAAAAACCACATACAGAAAAAAAAACCCTCACCGATTTCTTTCTGCCATTTTCAGGCCCCCTTTATTTAGTTAAGCCATGTCAATAATCATTAATCTCAGATTCAGAATCTCCAACAGGACCAATTGTGTAGTAAAACCAGTTTTAGTGGGAGTTTTAAAAGAGAACCTTCCCTCAGTTCAATACAACTGTATCTTCTTATACCAAAGTTCAAAGCTCAGCACAGTTTTTAGTTTATCTTGACAATGATACCAAACACATTAGTCTGTTGTCTCCCAATATACTAATTTCAAGAAGAAATTAGATCAATTGCCAAATCCTGCAGCATGCCCTTATCAGACCAATGAATTATCCAAAATTTCTGTCAAATCTTAGACACTGCTCCTGAATTTCTCCAAACAAGAAAAGAAACCTGACAAACTAGGATGATTCCAGAAGAAAGTAAAGGGAACTCTGACATGTTGATTAAACAGTTCATTAACCAAAATTACACATTTTCTCTCAACCTTGAAAATCACTCAGTTCTTAATCCAAGTTAAACGTTTCTGAAGCCTAACCCCGAGTTATATCTCACATTCACCTGCATTTCATTGTAAAGCTTATGTAGTTTGATTCAGAATTCCTTCTAGACCAAACCTTTAAGTTTATCAAATAACACACACACACACACACACACTGTCTTTATTACATAATCTCCTATTTGCAATGTGTCTGTGGTATTACCATCAACCTGAAAGCCAATTTGCATTTCACTGAAAACAAAGCAGTAAGAGACATTCTCTGAGTGAATCAGCTGTTACAGTACTTTGAAGCATGTCCATTTTTCCTACCGATATACAAGTAAAAAGAGAAAATTCACAAGACTTGGAAACACTGAAAACCAACAAAAAATGGTTTTCAGCTACCAAAGCTTCATTGAGCTATATGTGCATCAAATTTCATTATACTTTTGGGATTTCCTAAAAACACAGAGCCTCTAATTTTGTACAGTATGTACAAACAGTACCAGCACAAAATACAAAGTTAATGTTATTAACAATGTTTGCCTCTAGGGCTCTATTGCCCCTCCCTGAGGCAAAGACACCCATCCAACAGTTTGCCTCCACCCTGTGATGGCAGTTCTTGTGGAGCAAGGGAGAAACCTGGCAGCTCCCTGGCCTGTCTTCCCAACACACCTTCCACTCCCTACCAGCTCTACACCAAACAAATGCATACTTCAAGACTTGAACTGTAATTAGCTTAGGGCATATTTAACTAATTAGCAACCAACTCCTAATTTCAACAGTGCTACACTGCCATGCTATTTACACCACAGAACCACACAGAAAAAAAAATTAGTAAAGTTTTTCCTTCCTTTCAATGATCTGCAACATGTTTTTTGTTTTCTTAGGATGACACAGATGAAGACAAGACACCCAACATGAGTGAAGGCAGCATGAATTTATTTAAACACTTAGCATAGGTGAGGCTCAAATCCTTTGCTCAGTTCCAGGCTTCTTACTACAGAAGGGCACTGAGAGGCTGGAGCAGGTCCAGAGAAGGTCACTGGAGCTGGTGAAGAGCACCAATCTGATAAGGAGTGTCTGAGGGAGCTTGTCCTGGAGAAAAGGAGGCTCAGGGAGACCTTACTGCTCTTTACAAGTACCTGAAAGGAGGTTGTAGTCAGGTAGGTGTCAGTCTCTTCTCCCAAGTAACAAGGAATAGGCAAGAGGAAATGCCCCCAAGGTGCCCCAGGGGAGGTTTAGATTGGATATTTGGAAAAATTTATTCACCAAAATATCTGTCAAACACTGAAACCCTCTGCCCAGGGAAATGGTTGAGTCACCATCGCTGAAGGTGCTAAGAAGATGGTACACAGTGGGACACAGTTTAGCAGTGGGCTTGGCAATGCTGAGTTAATGGTTGGACTTCAGAATTGTAAAGTTATTTCCCAACCTAAATGATTCCATGATTCCACAGGGTAACAGCATCAAATGGTGTGCCCTTAACTCCACAGGCCAAGGAAAAACAGGTATTGGAGAGGCCTGTGTTATATGGACATTCTCACCAATATAACCTTACACTTACAGTCAAAATACAGCTTTTATTCAAAGAAAAAACCAAGAAAAACTCAAATCAATGAAATTCTCATCAGGTATTTAATTTCCAAATGAGGAAACTTGGGCAGACTTTGTTTCCACTCATTCTTTAGCCTTTACTGGCTTGCTTCCAGGTATCATCAACCAAGCTGCATATTTTTCAAATAAAAAAAGTGCTACAGCAGTGGGATCAGAGCTAGTAATTACTGCAAAAAGCTAAAAGGACACTAAAGGAAAGCTGGTAGACAGAAAGACAAGAGGAATGCAGTAAATTTTAAGATATGGTGAAAAGACAAATGACACCTGAAAACTGCACAAAGTTCATTTGGAGGTCCTGATCCTGAAGGATGTAGCAACTGCCACAGAACTGGGTCCTGAGGACAGAATTCAATTCAATTGTTCTGCCCCTCTACATGATACAGGCTGGAGAATGCACCATCAAATACACAGCTCCTGGGGAGGTGAGATTCAGTATTACCTCATCTAGCAAGGCCAGCCAAAGTTTTGATCTGCACCTAGGAGGAGAATGCAGTACACCACTCTTCTTCCTGACCACGCCAGACACCTGAGACTCTTCCAGCACCCAAGAAGACCAAATCCTGGGTTTCCTCTCTGTGCCTTGAACTGGCATGTGTGCAGCAAAGTCTGTCCAGACATAATTACTGGGTTACATGCCTTCCCCCAGCACTTCTGAAAAGGGTATTTTGCCAGAAAGCATGTGCACACCTCCTGATTCACTCTGAAGCTGAGCCAAAAACAGGGAACAGGCCACAACTGTCCAAATTGTTCATACAGCATATTTGCTGGCACAGCTGCAGAGCACACAGAGAGTGGGCTGCAGGCTGGATGAATGGTTCTGGTAGTAGCAACCCTCAATCACTATTTTTCTAGAGCTATTCTTAGTCCTTCCTCTGCTACCTTACAAATCCTTAAATTTAGAGGATTACAACACACTACAGCTCTTTTTGTGCAAGCAGACTTTGTGCATCCATAATGCACGTAATGGAAATTTGCACAGAAGTGGGCCCAAAATTAGAGCTTAAATCAACACTGGATACAGATGTATATTGGAAGTCAGTACTGTTGGATGGAAAAAAGTATTTAAACATTTTTATACACCGTACAATTCTTCTGTTTTTCTTAACAAAACATGTGGATTAATATCCTAAGACTAATTCCAAGCAGCATCATTCCCAGTGTCTCAGCCAAGCTGTAAGTTTGTATTAACACCTTCCTGTTTTATGGTCTTTGCTTCAAAGGCAATCATGGAAAATTGCAATGCAGTGCTTGGCTAAGATCCACACTGGCAGCACCACCATCCATGCCAGGCACCGTTTCACGTGGACGACTTCAAGGGCTTGGGAAAGGACCTGAAGGTCTTCTTGATTTTCTCAATGTTTCTGTCTCTGCAGTGGGACATGTTTCATAAATATCATCTTATTTGCTTCACATCCTATGCTTCTAATCACTATATGTCATTTATTTTCCTCTCCTAGCTACTTTTTCCATTTTTAAAGTCTCAGGGAGCCCTGTCCATGTCAGCTAAACGAAGAGAAGACTGATGGGTCATTTGATTACCAGAAATAAGCACTTACTCCCTGAGAAGCAGATCTGGTAGCAAGACATTTTCAAACTTGCTGATAGTAATGCAATAGGATCCAGCAGCTAACAATTAAAGCTGCATCAATTCAACCTTGAAACACTCTGCAATTTCCTAGCAGTAACTGCAGCTGAACCTTGGAACTGTTTACTGGGAAAGACAGAGGGCGAATCCCTGTCACATGATGTGTTCATAAAGAGAAGGCTTCAGTTTATCTCTGGAAGAACTTCTGTAAAGGTTGTGAAGTGAACAGCACTTCTTCCTGGAGTCTCCATCTTTTGATCTACAAACTTGTTTCTTCACTTGTTCTTGTGAATCACAGGGAGAAGGTGGTTCCTTTTAATACCCAAACCATGCTTCTTAGACAAAAGTTCCTAGATGACCTGCAGAACACTTTAAACAAACATATAAATGAGCAGGGATCCACTTGTCAGGTGATGTTCAGATCTAGTGTAGGAACAGATTATTTCATCCAGTTAGACTGTTCAACCTTTGGTTTGCATTTCAGCTTCAGTGTTTTGGCTAGGGAGCAGGGAGTGGAATAAAGGATTATTTTGCTTTTCTCTGGTACACAGACTGTTGGAGGATATCAGCCCTAGGAAGAGCCAGGCTCTGAGCATTACTGACCACACTTTGCTGCTGTTTCTAAGCACACAAGTGCTCACTCTAATGCCTCTGTGGTCAGAATTGTACCTGCCTGGCACCAAGCTGACACTGATTTACTGACTTGCAGGACCTCAGGCTAAAGCCCCTGTAATCCTATTAAACCCCAAGCACTATAAAAGTCACAAAAAGAACATCCACTTGCATTTCGCGTAAGGCCTATCACACAAGGCATGAGTCAGTCAAAAACTGTGCATCATAAATAAAGGCTAACCTGGAAAAAAAATTAGCATTTTAATACACAGGCATCTACAGCAATCAACAAGAAAATAACAGAAGAATATTCTGAACAGTAATATCCTTAAACTTCTCCATGCTTGTTTTCAAAAGTAATTTCAAAGATGGGAAGCTCAAGCATTCATTTCATCCACACTCACATTTTTCCATTTCAAAAGGAAATTCTGTCTTTTTCTTGTTGTTGTTTAAAACCTTTTCTCTAGGGGGAAAAATCCTCACAAGAACCTGCTTTTAAAAGATAATCTAGGGATTCTGTTTTGTAAAAATAGAGCTGATTTTCAAAAGAGGAAGGAGCCTGACTTAAACTTCTCAACATCTGCAACTGCAGCTCTCCCCCAGGCATCTGATTAAGCATCTATGGAAATTAAGTAGGCAGTTCAGCATTCTGCCAAACTGGACTGACAAATATGCTTCAATGAGTTGGGATTTCACCTTCAAAACAGTAGAGGTCTTAAATACACTCCATTATAAAACACAGATTTATTGCTTAATGTTCCATTTTGGCCAACAATTCTTTGGCAACTTTTTTCAAGACAAGGACAGTACCTTCTTTCCTTCTCAGCTGAGTTTGCCGTAACACCCAAACTTTCAGTCCCACATTTCTACCACAGAAGTGGGCACCTTTTGAAGGGTGATAAACACACTTTCTAATAAATTATATTATGCAGAATTCCAGTCCTGTACTAAGCCTTTTCCTGTAAGGTCCGTATGAAAATGAGGAAGAAAGTTTGAGAGAGTGCAAAATTAGCCCTGCAATACCATCTCAGTGTCTGACATGAAATTTATATTTTGCTTTTCAGTTCCTCTCACGTCTAAAGATCAGTTATAACAGAAATATATTTTATAACTTACATAAAATCCCTCATACAATTTCTTGTTCTGAAAACTACTACTAACATAAATGCTACATATATGTTAAATACAAACATGTGGCTGATAGTACTTAAAGCGTTCCCTGAAAAAAAGACGACCACAATCATCCTGACTTGGAGCCAACAATATCATTTTAACTTGGGCTCTGCAGCAGATAATTCTGAGAAGTTAAAATAAGAAATGAACTTTTAAAAACAGATTTGGTTTATACTGTGCACACTACAGAAGCAACATAAAAACATGCATTACAACCACATTCTAGATGAACTCCAACAATCTTCTTCCTTACCCCTACTAAGGCAAAATGCCTTGGAGACCAATCAGGTATTAAGGTCCAAATTTGCCTCGTTCAATCATAGCCAGTGACACAAACTTTCCCAGCAAATTACTAGAAGCATCGTGTGACCAACTGTTTATAAGAAGAAACGAAGCAAGAATTTTTCAGAGAAGATGATTTGCAATTAAAAAAAAAAAAATCACCCACATGTACAGCAAATTCTTGCATTTCACAAAAGTACTGTAAAGTGAACAGTCCTTAGCAACATGCAAAACTGCAAAATTATCCCTACTTATCTTTCCTTTCAAGCACAGTAGCTACTAATTTTTTTGCTCTCAGTCTCTCTCCTCCTCTCCCTCCACTCCAAGTTCTATCTCACAATTTTCCTCATTCTGAAACACCTCATAAAATCATCATAGTAAATGATATAAAGTATTTTAAAAGCCTCTCCTAAAGAATCCAGAAGCATTTTAATGAGCTCAGCATTTTGGTCAAAAAAGAACAACATTTATTGAATCACAACTGAGTGCATTTAACTGATTAGAAAACTTTGTGGAAAAAACCTCAAGCGTATGTGATAATTCATCTAGAACTCAGCACAATGTGAGTTAACCTGTACCTTAACCGTGCTGTAGGTCATGATGAGTCACTGTTCTCTGGAAGAGCAGCCAGAGCACCACCTGCAACTTGTCAAGAGGCTGAAATGTGATTAAGTTATCCAAAGCTTTCCTCTAGGAGGAGAAGTCTTCCCTTACACAGAATTACTGCATGGATGCATTGACATAAAACAGTATTTCCAAAGTCAAGTATCATTTCACCTCCACGCTGAAAGCAAAGCATAGACAGAATAAAAGGTTCTCACCACAACAGCAAACAATTTGGGTTTATTTTTAAAGGTAACCTTGGGGAACCAACAGTTACACTATTTCCAGTCAAATTCTGCCTCTTTTTTCCCGCCAAGTCCTTTCTCTCACTCTTGTAATAAGGACTGGCTTTGAGCATAGCCATTATGAAAAGTTTAATACATTCCTGTAGCCCTAGGGAGATTAGGGGCCACTGCATGCAAAAAGAAAAAAACATCACAGGTGTCTGCTACATGTGAGCTGTTACTCATCTTCCTTGGAATTTTTCAAAACATCAGGCTAATTAATTATCCTCACAACAACAGCACAGAGAAGAACAAGGTAACAGTCATGCAACTGGAAATACAATAATTATAAAATATTACATATGTTGCCTTCAATGTTCTGACTTAAAGACTTTCAAGATACTTATCTGAGAGGCTCCTTTTGAATCTGAAAAGCTGACAAACCTTCCATCCACTGGTCAAAATAATTGCAGCTTCCATTTCCTAAGTAGTTAAACAATACATCATCTTACATCCCAGGCTTTGAATGGAAACAAATGAAAATGTATGGATTTGTTAAGGCTGGCAGCAAATTAATCTTGCTTAAATTGCTCCCCTGCTCGATAAGTGCGATACACTTTAATCTTCATGATCCGATCCATTTTGTTAAACTACCTTATCAAAATTCCCTTCTTTCTATTCCTTCTACTTTTCCATCTCCCAGTGCAAAGCTGTTGACTGGCAACCAAGTATAACTGCAGAGCAACCCAGTGTTGAGCACCAGGCTATACCAAGTGTCTACGATGAAACTGAGATTTTGCAGAAGTGGTTCATCTCCTTTGAAACTGCCTGTTTGCCTCCACAGACTCCCAAAAGAAACTCTATTCTAAATTTACTAACTGCTCGTCTTGGTATGAATTATATACCCAGAACGTTAGTTTGCAACTCTGTTGCTGCTCTTTAAGCATTACCCAATGCTAAATTCCTATCAAGTACAACAGCAAGTCAAGAGCACAGCCTATAATTCTGTGCCTCAAATGAGACAACCACAGTCCAAGTGCAACATATGAGCTCAGGCACACTAGAGGAACACAGAACACTGATACAAGTTAATGACTGGGAATCTTTGTACAGCTGCTTTTTCAATTCTCTGCTGTGAGCAGCTGATTCCAACAAGAATATTAGAGAGGAAAGCCAAAAGCATCAAAATGCAGAATTTGAGACACGAACACATTTCAGTGAGATCAGTTATAACAGTGAAGTTAGACTGTGCGGAGTTTCTAAGTGTTGATGCAAATCATACTCAAAGATAACAAAGCAAAAGGGAATACAAAAGGTTTCTGGACATCTTAAGTGCCAGAAGAATTATTTCAAACACATTGGTTTGTGTCAAAGAGTTCAAAGGGAAGATGCAATTAAAGTATCACTGTCCTAAAAGAAACCAATAAAGATTTTCATTATTCACGTACCTCAGTTGCTTCACGTTAGTGGTGCTTCTATTTCTGCAACATTTATGTCTGCCTAAAGTACATATAAATCACTTACATTTGCTTATTACTCACACTCCTGGCTTCTGATAAAATTACTTATCAAAACCTAATAAAGCATCATGGACCGTTCTAGACCCAGGCTTAAAATTACCATATGCAGAAAACATTTTTAAAAATTTACAAATGTGTTCTCAGCTCAGAAATGGCTCTAACAATTTCATGATTTTGCTAAAAAAATCTTAACTAAAATTAGTATTCTATGTGTGGGCATACCACTGTATTTTTAATTTTCTGAAGAGACTAAAAAAAGTCCTGGTACTAACCTTAATCTTTTATGGCTAAGTTCTATAAAAAAAACAGTAAAACTCACTCCAACTGCTAAAAAAAGCCATAAGCATAGCTGAAGCAAATGAGTTTGCAGATAGATCCTGATCAGTCCTTGCTCCATTTGCTTGTTTTGGAAAGCAGCATCCCACTCTTCCCTCAAGGAAGATAGGTAAAAAAATCTCAAGTGAATGTTCCTCCTCATTGCTAATGCACAGAAGCTGCTGGAGGTGAAAGCAGAAGCTCCCATGTGCCACCCTTTCCTGACAAACGGGAGAAAATCTGACACCAAGGACTTTCTCAGATGCAGCATCTTTAAAAAATGTCACCGCACCAGCAGAGTTCAGCAGCTGATGAAAAAGGTGACCCAAGGCATCTGCTACAGACCAGGAAAAAGGGAGATGGAGCTAAATTCTAATCACATCCCCTGCTTTATGAATACAACCCTTATTTTATTTCACACTTTGACAGTCCCATGGCTGTCCTCAGACGTGACCCCAACAACTCAAATATTTTTTTCTAATAAACTTTTCTTTCTGTTACCCAGTGCAAGGGTAATCAAAATGCCACTCACCAGGCTCCCTTCCTTACTAAACCAAACAGGACAAGAAAAGGATGAAAAAAGCCATGAGTATGAATGTGTATGCAGAGAACTGCAGAAATCCAAAATTACTGGAGGTCTGAGGAGGGATGAGAATGACAAGATAATTGCAGAGATGCCTGAAGACAAAACAGAGAGAGAGGCAGAGGAAGGAAATCAGAAGAGAAAGCACTCTGGGACATATAAGATGATAAGATAGGAAAACTTCAAAGAAAGTAATCAAAAGAATAATTTAAGATAATGGATACATGACATTTCAGAATACATAGTCTTAAACCACTAATTGTTCCTGTTCTGTGGTTAAATTGATTAGAGTTCTGTGGTTTTCCAATTAAAATACCACCTTAAACACACACCAACTACAATTAGGAGGAAAAGAATCTCACTATGTAATATTACATAAAATCACTTGGACTCTTACAGTAAGGAAGCTGAATTGAAAATAATCAGTTCCATAATGGTTGAACTATCACTCAAAATTGGAGGGTAAGCCAGGCATAACACTTTCTAGAACACTATTCCTGGGAAGGTGTAATACTTATGAAGCTTGATTTTGTGGGGATCCATCACATTCCTATCCTAAGTTTCAACAGGCAGGAAGATGGATGCTGGCTTTGGGTTTTATGTCACCCCCAAGACCAATATTACAGTATTTTAAATCAAAAGCAATAGTGGGCTCCTAAACAGGTTTAATGGAGGTTGGCACATTTAAGGAACAAAAGCACTGTTTATTTTACTACATGCTTTTTTAAAAGTGAGATACATTTGGGGGTTGGGACTAGATGGTCTTTAAATTCCATTCCAACCCCTTAACATTCTATGATAAGGGCAGCAAGAGGAAGCTTTGCACATTGAGACATCACTTGTCATGAAAGGGCTTCCTCAAAACTCAAAATCTGGAAGCATTTGCAGCAGTTCAGATTTCAGTGATCTGACCTGGCAGACTGTTCCACAGCTGAATCCTTACAACCAAGGGCATTTTATCCCCAGTTCTTTGAGCATTAATCCTGGGCTTTGCTAACTGCATTGTACCAGATCCACACACCCATGGGGCAGTTCACAGTCCAACTCAATCTTTCCACTGTAAAACATATACAAAAAATTTTCCTGCACAATCCAGGAGGAACAGGGCTATAAACACTTCTAGCTCTTTATTCCTTGGGACTTCTCCATGTGCAAATAATGGATAAAAACTTCAATCAGTTGAGAATTTAAAATTCAGTTCCTGCTGAACAGAAAATAGATTATATTCTATTCACCTCAGATTTCTAGCCATGCTTCTTATTACAAACTATAGATAAGTGAAATACCACTTGCAGATGAAAATATGGCTAGAGCACCTAACTACATCTTGGAACATGCATGCTCTAAGAGATCACACATGGACTGTTTTGAATTTCAGGTGAGTAACGACAAGAAGAACTGAACTTTTAAGTAAAGACCTACAAAAATATTATTACATCTGTTTACATTTTAGTGAGATAAAATGTCTTCACTCAAATCTATCTAACATTTTACAAAGATCAGAGAGCACAGGAAGTCACACAGATACCCAATGAGTTAGAGAGTAGAATATTCATAGGAGAAAACCTTCTCCCCATATACAGAAAAAGTGAATGTACCATGCAATACTTCTGCTGGTTTTCTGCAGCAAACTACATTTTACCAAATTTTTCAAGTAGTTGCTTAGTACATTACACAGAATGAGGGAAAACTGATCAGATACGTCAGTCAAAGCAGATTACATCCTGTTAATCCATTTAACAATTTAAGCTGTACTTGGCATCATCTAAAAAGTGTAAATCACAGTAGCTCAATTAAGCATTATATCCATCTAGATTAGTTGGAACCAGGAAGAGAAGTATCTCCTTTTTCAGTAAACCTCAGCGAGTCTGAAACAGTAAGAAAAACAACAACAATATTATTGTATACAAGACTACTTTCCCCTATAAAATCATTAAGCATGGAACTCAGTTGAGAAGACTGATTTTTTATCCCTTAATTTCTCCTCCCTTAAAAGACAACTTCTAGCCTTTGACAATCCACACTGGCCTTGGGTCGTCAGTCTGCAAGTAGATGATTTTTGTTACTGGTTTCCCAAGAGGCAACAAATGAGATTTACATTCCAAATGTATTTTGGATAGAGGAGGATCAGAAGGACAAGGCATCCTCAGCAGCAGCAAGACACACAAGCAGACTCTGCTGTGATACTCCCTGGATTCTAATTGTCCTGGCCCTGCTGCTCTCCAGACTGCAGCAGCAGGGAGAGGCTTCACAACCTGCTCTGTACCTACAAGGAGTGATTCCAATGTAGATTTTTCATGGGCTTACTTACACGAGTAAACATTTATCAATTTATCTTGCAAATTAAGATCACAATAATTATTTGACAAATAAAGTTTGCTTGCAGCTTAGAGTCACAAGTCATGAAGCATATCCTGTAGAAAGCTAAATCCTTTGCTCCCTCAATCCAGCTTTTTCTTTTCCAAATGACACATAACCAGCTAAGACACTAAGTCAACACACAACATTTCACATGTGGCTAATCAGATAAAGTCTTTGTTTAATATACAGCTAGTTCTCCACACTAACCTATAGCTTCATAATGACAAATTCAGCCTGTCAACCTAATAGCCCAACATAAAACACACTACTGAAGCTCAGAGTGAGTTCATAGCACACACTCAAGTTAATAAGACTTGTTTATGAAGTTGAGCTAGGTCAAAGTTGTATTTTGCTGAAAGTTATTTAATTACAAGGAAGTTTAAACACATTTTAGGAAATTAAACAGAGAAGTGATGTCATATCTACACACACAGAGATTATTAGGAGAACATTTGACACAAAAACACCATGTAAGGCAATCTAAAACTGTGACATTTACTCAAATTATGACACTTGAGTACACACACTTATAAGATCCTAACAGCATTTTGGGAAAGTCTGGGCATTGGTCAACATGGCACTATTCAAAGCATATGAAGATGGGTGTTCTATGAAACAATGTGCATGTATATGTATTTATTTTTTATACAGACACACAGATATGAAACAACAACATGCACTAATCTTCCTTAAGTGTTGTTTTCTCCTGAGTGACAGTGGCCTCTTGTTTCTCTCTAGATGAAGAGCATTCAGTGGGAGCTTTTCCTAATCCACACACATGCAGTAGCATCTCTATGGCCACACCTGTACCTGTAAGAGAACAGGTGCTGTTCCAGATGCTGAAGCCATGCAGGAAAGAGAGCATGTGCTAAACGTTCATGACTCACAGAACAGGCCTGCCTTGTCCCTAATCCATTTTGGGATTCCCTAGCCCATGGCTTTTCCTTAGCAGTGCTCTGTTAGGGCTGCTGGCACTGGCCCAAGGCAGGCCAGGGAGCTTCTGACACCTGGACAGTGCCACAGTGCCTGTGACAGCACTCAGGTTCAGCAGGTACAGCCCCAGCCTCACCTTACCTTCCCCAGGGGAAGTTCTGCAAGACTCAGAGAGCACAAGAGCTGTCTTTTTATTTTTTCCTTTACAATATAAATACTTAGGAAATTAATTCCATGACTCTAATATTTATGTTGGTGAAGACAATGTAGATATTTTTATTAGAGCAATGAAGCAAGAAACATAAAATATGGGTTTATGTAGTTATGGTTACATTTTAGAGATGATACATTTACAATCTGAACTACTTATTTTTAGCAAGAGAAATCTCTTTTATCAAATTACCAGCTCAAAACAGACTCACATCAATAATCATACAGGATAACAATAAGATCAACCAAGCAGAGGGGCCTTTTTAAAAAGTCTCTTAAATAAAGAAAACACACCATTGAAGAAGTACTTCTGAAGCTGGAATGCTGTGTAGCCTAGCACTATGAAGCTCACATGCTCTTGTGAGAGCAAGGTTAAGGAATCACTCAAAGATGGATTTTTGTGACAATCAGGATCCAAAGGGAGTTGCTGGTTTTGTAATCATTTTAGCACTATTTTGCTCAGCATGCAATATCTAATGCCCTTGATATGAGGCACCAAGTGAATTATCACTTTTGAGCATTTTTTCAGTAGGATCCTTACAGACCACACCGCTTCCCACCAGGCTATGGCTGATCCACTCCACTCACCATGAGGTGCTGCAGCTTCAGCTGTCACATTTATTCCTGGAAAACTCTTCTTTTCTACTCTGCCTACTCTATCTGACAAGGATCAGTCAATGCTTTATTTTTTTAAAGATGCTGCTGGTCATTCCTGGAAGAAAATGAAATTTACTGCTGTATGCTTTGGGATCATCTAATTACAATACTAGCCTTCAGGGAATTTTTAAACTAATGACATTGGATTTGTCAAGCACAAAAACTTTTAATCTGATTTTTCAAGTGGATCCTAGCCAATGGATCCTGGCCACCACAGCACTTAAAACACATTTGACTGTCTTCCATGCAATATTTAGGTGGGCTTCTCATCAAAATGTTAATTTTTGTTACCTAATATCTTTCACCGGTGGTCAATACAAGGCATGTAGGGATATTGACAATGCTATTAAAGTCTTTATGACTGAAAGTCCATAAATCAAATTATGTGTGCAGCTTCACAATGAAAGGAGGCACACATGAAAGCTTCACAAATGAAAGGAGGCACAGACTTTGAGAAATCTGAACCAAAACACTGTATGAACAACTCCCCAGTTTGTCTGCTGATCTCATGATGCAAATCAAGAAACACCAGCTCGACAATAGTTATTTTTAATTTTATTTCAACAGCCTAGTCTTTATTTTGAGCATTCTTTTAATTTCCAGTGCTAATTCCATGACCAAAGCCCCAAACGATTAATTATGTCACAATGACTCCTCCAAAAGCAAACAATTCAGATGATCCATCAATCATCCAGTTTTGGGTATTTCCTTAGTTCTAAAGTACAAATAATGCACCATTTGAGCTATTAGGGTTGGTTTGACTGCACTAGTTGGGTTTTTTGGCCAAATGATGATGGACTCACATTTCAGTTTCAAATTCATTTCCATTGTTACTGTTCACACACACAGCTACAACTGTGCCATGTAAAAACATGGATAAATACACTTCAAAGAAAAGATCCTTTTTCAGATCTCTCTTTCAAACATAATTATTGCCTATTTTTTCAAAACTGCCTACTTTATGACAAATTTATGAAACAAATTATGAAATACAATTTCATAAGTTCATTAAGGAACTGCTATCAGCATTCTAGTCCTCCCCAATCATAAGAAAATACAGTTGTAACACAAAAGTGTGCAAATGTAACAAAACTCAAAATAGTGGCACAATCCAATGGCTACATCCAAACCAGACTTAGCCTGGGTCACTTGTCATTTTCTCCCCAGCACTACCAGGTACCATGAGAAGAAGGAACAGCTCTCCAAGGGAACACGGAGTGAAATGAAGGCTGTGACTACCCATTTGCCTCAAAAGCTAAATGTGTTCATCCTGTCAGCAGGACTTGGAAACCTAACACCAACTTTATCATCAAACCAAGTAACAGGACTCCTAGGTGCTGGAAGGGATGACTGACACACATCCAGGTGTAATGTGAGTGACCATCTCCAGCCAACAGTCAGGGCTTGCACTTCCAACAAGAATTCACAATCCAACTGCAGTCATTTAACACAACTAATCCAAAGACAACATGCAACTGCTGTACTACTTTCTTCAAGTAGGCAACCAATTCTGAGAAAAGACATTTCAAGCACTGATGTCTACATTTCTGTAAAAATATAAAACCAAAAACTGCTATTTGAACTCTTCTGTAAGTACTACAGTATTTTAGCAGCATATCCTACTTCCCCAAAAGATGTATCCTTGGAACACGCATCCATGCTACACAAAGCTGTATCACCATTTTCTATCCTATTGCCAGAGATGCAGGAATTGTCAGCCTTCTCCTCACTGATATTCCAACGGACCACAAACAAGTTGTTGTGGAGCCACATGAGAAATGCCCTGCATCATTGCCTGCATAACCATGCAGCTTAGCTCAATTTCAATGGAAATTACAAGGAGCTTTTCTCAGACACTAAACTCAAATATCAAAACAGTAGATCATGTCACTCTCAAATGCCAAAAGACATGATTAGAGAAACACCTCACATACCACCAAGTAGCTTCAAAGCGCTCAACACACGCTCCCAAGGTTGCAGGAGTGTGTGTCCCTTCCTATTAGGTTAGAGAACTTCTACACTGAACAGTCAATTCTGTTCCATCTTTTGGCAATGATATTACACATTTCCTTCTGGTGGTAGCTACACTGCAGCCTCTCCCCCTGTGATCAGCAAGGGACAATGTGAAGACAAAGGTTACGACCGTGCCACGCATAATGACAGCCGGATCAAATACAATCAGGCTCAGCCACTCCAAGCACTCCATGCTATGAAAGTGCAGTATTTGGAGACAGTCTCAAAGAAAAGATTTTGAACATGCTACTAAATTTTAAGCACATTATTTATATCTCGTTTTCCATGATTCAGTAACATTACCCAAACAGGTGCTTCATTAGCCAGTGGAGTAAATGCAATATCCTAAGCATTCTGCCACTGTCTGACTGGATGAGTTTTGGAACAAACAAAATGCTGAGTTAGATTTTAAAAAAAGAAAAATAAATAGGAATTACACATATTTATTCAAGAATTTAATCTGCAGATTGAGCCTCATACATAGAAATCCCCCTTATTTTGCAGCATATTGAAGCTTTAGCTGCAGTTTAAAGCATGTTGGCACATAAAGGAAAAAGTTAATTTCTTTTCCATTAGGCATTACTACTTAATCTCATAAAGGGAAAAACACAAAATTCATTCAATTTCTTCTCAGGAAATCTGACAAAACAGTATATTGTTTCTGGCTGGCAGCCACTGTACTATCAGAGAGTTTCTTAAAGGTGCAACACTGCATTCTACCAGGTTTGAAAAAACACTGGAAGCATAAAACAAATAGAAATGACCATTAGCTAAATTCACTCCAAAAACAAACAGCAAGAAAGCAAGAGGTCTTTAAGGAAGAGAGAGGGTCCTTGCAGAGGCTGGCAAATGCTCCAAGCCAAACTAAATCCACAGTGCTAACAAAGCACGGCTTTGCTCTGGCATCACCAGAAGGCTGTTTTTATAAAGACAGATGGACAGAAGGGAGGCTTTTCAACTACAATCCTGTCAAGTTAAACTACTACCAAGCAGAAGTTTAAAAGTGGTTTCCAGTCAACCATATGAGCTCCATGGAATCTCAGAGCCCATTTTAAGGTGCTATAAGTAAGGACAGAAAGATAGATACACACATGCAGACCAACATCTAACATCCACCATGGTAGCTCCAGCTGACACAAAAGTAACCACAACATTTTTGGAAATCTAGAGCCTGAACAGCAGAGTTGATTGAAAGGCATCATTGGGATTGTTGCTTTCATATGCTAATAATGACATCATGCCTTATGGCCTGATGCTGCAACCATACATTATCATCTCATAAAGACAGTTTTTCCAAAGAAGTTGAAGACGTGAGCAAACAGCTCACCTGCATATAGGAGGAAGGTTTTTTAAATTCGTCCATGACACAGATTTCCTTCTGTACCTTAGAACTGTAAATAACTACTACTGAAATATTTATAGAGGTTTGACTTACTTTTCTTTTTAAAGTAAGAAAATAATAAAAAAGTGTTAGGGCATAAAACAAAAATCTACAAAAGAAATTTTGGAGCATACAGGAAGCAGCCCTGGATATCAACAAAGTGAAGCAAGGTAAGGCCCGTGATGGTATTTCAGGTACAGGAGCAATTCAGGGCCAAATCTCTTGCAAATATTCTAGCACAATGTAGTGTAGTGCAAAGACTGTCACACAGCACCCCAGAAAAGGGAGGAGATAAAAAAATGTTATAAATACTCTCTCCGTGTTCCTGACATATATCCAGGAACAAAATAAGCGATAATAAATTATGTAACTCTATTACTGACTACATATACCACACTCTCTTTTATTGTGGCATCATACAGGCCAAAAGAGAATTTTATTTTTCTCAAATACCCTGGTTTGTACTGATGTGCTCTGAAAAGGTTAAAGAGAAAAAAACAAAAACATACTAAGAAAGGAACAAGATCTCCACATCAACAAACAATCCACAGAACAGTGAGGACACGAATATAAACCCATTTTTCCCGCACACATAATGTCATTGTTCTATATTCTGTACATACAGCAATAGAAACACACATTAAGACCCTCAGTTTTGAAAACAACACGCTTGAAAACTGCGGTGATCTTTCTTCCCCACCACGGACAGTGCTACAGAGAATCTGGAGAACAGCCGTATACATAAATAAATAAATACACTAAACGGCGAAGGGGGACGGCCCAGAGGAAATAAACGCAGCTGAACACAAAGTGCTGAACGCCTTCCCCGGGCAGGAAACCAGTTATAATTTAATGGCCAACCCCGATTTAAATGAAGCCGAGCGGAACCCTGCGGGGCTCCGCGGCAGCGCGGCGCCCCAGCCTCCCGCATGACGGGGCCGCCGCGGCGGGCGCCGGGCGCGGAGCGGAGTCCCGGGGGTGCCGCGCCGGGGGTGCCGCACCTGCCGCGGCCCGCGGAGAGCCCCGCGCCGGCCCCGCCGCGTCCCCGGCCCCGGCCCGGCCCCCGCGGGCACCGGCGCCCACTCACCTGGCCGAGGGGCGCACTGCGGCTCCGCGCCCGCGGCGGGCTCCGGGCGAGGGCGGCTCCCGCTGCCGCTGCGGAGCCGGGCGGCGGCCGGAGTCACCCCGTCCTTGCGGCACGCGGCTCCCGCCGGCGGCGGCGGCCCCTCCGCGCCCACGGCGGGGCCAGCGCCTCCCGCGCAGGGGCGCCCGCGCCGCCCTCCGCCCCCGCGCCGTCTCAGCGGCGGGGCCGCGCCCCCCGCCCCTCCGCCAGCCCCCGCCTCCGCTCCGGCATCTTCCCCGCGATCGGGCACGGCCGTGGGTGGGGGCGGCCGGGCCGGGGCCGGGGCCGCAGCCCCGCGGGCCTGGGCGGCGCCGGGGGCGGGCAGCCGGTAACAAAGCCGCCCGCAAGGCAGGGGATGCGGGGATGCCGCCCAGGCCCCGGTGCAGCGCCCGGCGCGGAACCCCGGCCCAGAGCCCGATCCGCACCCCCAGGAGCGAGCAAATGGGGCGGGCGGGTGAGCAGCGATCCCCGTGCGGAGCGGGGGAAAGGCTCCTGCGGCTGCTACATTGTTACCGCTATCGACGAGCCAGCGCCACTGAGGTGGTGCTGTGAAACGCCGGGGTTTTTTTAAGTCACACTCAGTTATCTGCACTGCCGGCTATCGGTGTCATCAGCCGTGAGTATGAGCCAGCCTTCACCGGCCCCTCGGTGCCAATTACCCGTCTGTTTCAAAGCAGTGGAGTGCCGACAGCTCTACATTCCCGACTTTTTCCGCAATTTCACTTCTGCTTTGTCGATCGCAATGAATTCAGGATTGTTTTCATAGGAAAATGTGCTTACAAAAAAACCCACAAATGAAACAAAAACTTAAAATACATTAATATGTACAAAACACAGTAATCTAGAGGAAGAGAGATGTGAAACACTGCAGAATCACAGCCCAACAAAAACACGGTAATATCGGTAGCAGGAAAAAATGGACATATTCTTACACTATCAAGGTTATGATTATTATTATCAGACAACACCTCATGCTTTGTTTTCTAAATCACAATAAGATAAAATCTTCCCTCAAGCAAGGAGCACATCAGTCATTACTCCTTTGTATTCCACATCTGTTTTCATATATATATATTAAAAATATATATATGGGAAACTACATGGGTTTCTGTAGACATGGTTTCTTCAGAATAACCAAATGGCAACTATGTTAAATTAATGCCTGTCAAAATAAAAGGTAAATACAGTGCATTCTCAAAGCCCTGGGCTCCAAATCCTTTCTGTAGTGAAGCCCATGGCACTGTGGGCTTGGGCTTCAATAGAAGGAGTGAATTTGCTCTGCAGCCCTTCTGTACTGGAGGAGCTGCTCCAGATAGGAGTGTACGCAGCTGTATTCCAAAGTAGGTCAACTATAAAAGTCACTGACACTCTTCCACCTACCTGAAGCTTTAAAACTTTGGTTTGTTTCTTTTCTGTGACTTGCACACCTTTTGGCACACTGGTCCAAAGTACTTTAAAAAAGCTTAAAGTGCAAATGATCAGTGTGAAAATGATTGGTTTTATACAAATTTTCCCTCATTCCTTATACTGAGGAATGTACTACTGTGATGTGCAATTGCAATAGAAGATTGGATTTACATTAAAGGATCAGATTTGAATGATCATATATAGGTTAGTGTTTATTTGGACACTGTAGACACATCACTCTTTTCAGCAGTACCTTGGCTTAGCTCCAGTAACGTAACACTTATTTTACTTTCTGAAACTAGATGAAAATAGAAAAAAAAATATGTGCAGTGCCAAGAGTTTCATAACATTTATGATTGTTTGTGCTTTGTTTTTGGTTATCATGACATTTTTTTGATGTTAAGATGAGAAACCCAGAAGATGAAAACCTTTAGCTAATGAATTATTCTCAGTGGATTTGCAAGCTGTTAAAGCCCTCTGACTGTATGACACAAGTGAAGACTTCCCATAAGTTAAGCCTTTTCATCTGTCAAATTAAAAAGTACAGAAATCCAATGCATTGGATTTTTGGGTTTCTCTCCCTCAAATGAATACTGGAAATGTTCTTGTCCACTAAGCAAAAACATTAATTCATATGAATCCTCTTGACTTCCCCCAAACACAAATGGCTGGGATCACAATAGTAAAATCTAATGTACTTGTAGAAATTCAGCACTACTGCTTTCCTATGGTTACAACATGTTGATTTCTATGCATGCTTTCCTGACATATTCACATTATATGTGATGCTACATCCAGTCCTTTATTAACAGTTCTCATGTCTTTGGGGTGAGTTAAGATTCTGTCCTGTTTTCCTCAGATGTAACTCTGGCTGCACCTGAATAGAGCAGGATGCACACTAGAAAATAAACACATTCCACAGAAAATTGCTACTTCAGTCTTCATGGGGGCTCACACACTGTGCAAGCAAGAGGATAACTTTTCAGAGCCCTGCACTGAGGCAATGGGCAGTTTACCTTCAACAGACTCAAAACCACAGGAAACCAGCCTGCTTTTCTGGAGCAGATGTCTTTCCTCCTATTTCCAACAACTATTGCTCTCACCCAGCCCTCCTTGATCCTTCTTATCTCTCCTTTGCCAAAAAGTTCATGTGAAAAAACAGAAACTCCCACTGCCTTCTCTAACATTCTGTAACAGAGATGGGCAGTGCACAACACATGGCAATACCTTTCCAGACTGACAAATGCCTTTTCAAAGTTAAGTTACAATACATTTGAGGCAAAGCTACTATTGGGTAAAAGTTGGAAAAATTATAATTGCTCTCACCTGGAGATGAGGACATAAAAATAGCTGAAGTAGTACTAGAATGTGAAAGCTTCCAAAAAATGTTTTGTTATGTCCTCGGTAAAAGTTTCACAGAAGAAAAAACAATTTTCGGTCAGCCTCAAAAATTATTTAGTAATGAAAATGCAAAATCCTATTGACTGTAGAAACCTTTTACTCTAATGATAAATTAGACATCCAAAATTTCCAATGTCCTTAATATCCTGACAAGAAGCTATGACATATTGACAAAAGGATGCACACCTTGCAACATTTTCAGCTGCTCTAACCTTAGACATCGGTAACTTAACTAAAGAGGACATATAATTAATGTAATTCATAAGAAATTAATATTAAAATGAAATTTTGCTTAGCACTATTAATTACTTTCACACAAATACTAAGGAGACAAGTACAAAAAAGCAAAATGTAACCTTTTGGCAAACCATGTACAAAGAAAATAAAATTATATATCAGTATTTCCCATCTGCCTTCTTTTTCATTTCATTATCATTTAGAAGAAACAAAAAGGACTTGATGAATCATTACTGAAGGTCACCATTTACCACCATGGGATCAGCAGCAGGCTATGAAAAACACACCCTTTGAAGGGATAACTTTGCCTACACCACAGCAAGAAGTGTTAAAAGACAAAGAACACTCTTCTGTATTACACAAAGATATTTTCTCAGCTAATCAGCTCTTTACAAGGCAACGGGCCAAGCTGAATGTCCAAAATATAAGCTTCTTTGCCATGGCTATTAAAAAGCAAAACATGAAAAGGCTTAAAGGATCAACCAAAAAAACATTTGGGTGAGATGAAAATGTAATCTTTCACAAGATTTCTGGACAGATTACTGTTCAGCAGGTGAAAGTATTAATTGAAAGAATCAGCCTAGGTGCCAAAATCTGCAGGACATATTCCCTGACCTGTCCCACCTCTTTTGTGCTGCACAAAAGACTTAATGAGAGTGAAAACCATCTGCAGCTCCCCAGCAGGTTTTCTGTAATATAAAAGAGTCCCTGAGTGACTGTGGAGTTGTCCAGCCCCTGGGAGGCCACACTCCCCTACAATCTGAGCAGAGAGAGGGGAGAGCCCTGTGAGGGAAAGCATTGCTGGGGTTTGCTCCTGCCACCTGCAGCTGGTCCATGAGCCCTCAAGAGCTGTTGCCATCTGGTACTATCAGTGCCAGGGCAGGCGTTCATCCAGCCAGGGACTCAAGGGGCTCCACAGGAGCTCTCCACTCCTCTGGAATACAGGGAGGGAACCCACTGCACCAGGCCACCTGGGCTAATCTGGTTAGAGCTCAAATCTGCAGTCCCCAGTCCAGCAAAACCCCCACGGGTATCTCTGAGCACTTACCTGAGTTGGTCTTCTGGCCTTGGACTGAGAAAAATATTAATAGAGTGAGTAAAAAAACACATGGCTGACTTTTGATTTAGAAACATCTAAACCTTTCATGAAAAGTATATTAATTGCCAATATTAACGCAATATCCTACCAATAGCCATTTATTAAATTATTGGAATAGTTCTTGAGTACAGAAATGAAATCTGGTGCAGTTCCTAATGCTTCCAAATAGTTACTGAAATGTGCATAAAGATCGCTGAATTGGAGTTGAAATCATGATGATAAAAGCAATTGTCAGTTTCTGTTGGCACTTGCAGAGATTTAATTTTAGAACTGTACCCTCAGGCAAGTAATATAGCATTAGACCCACTGCATCAAAAAATAATACTGAAATGTCACTTGTAAAACACACTTTCATGATCTTGCTATTTGACTTATAAATGTGTCAGTCAGACCTGCAGAGAAAGCCTCTAGTGAGGTAATATCAATGGATCATGCTTTTGTAAAATCAGAAATGTTCCATAACTGAAGAAAATGACTGCATTGTTTCTTTACGATATTCTTGCTGAAGCAAGTAAATAGAGTCTGTGGGGAAACAGTCCAACATCATGAGAGAAATGACATAAAGACTGTGAAGGCATCAAGACATTAGTGAGGCTGAAAAGAGAATCACAAATCTGTATCAGAACGCCAGAGAATTTAAAGATCTGTACTGACAGTAATGGAACAATCCTTGGTTTTACCCAGTGGAGGGAGAGCAGAAAAGGCTCGAGCAGGTGGTGCAGAGCTGCCACATCATTGATATCACTAAGACTCAAATCTCAGAATATTTATCTGGTGCCCCTCTTTGCGTACACTTACACCTCTAGACAATGGTTATTTGAATTACACATTGAGTCAATAATTTGACTAAAATCTTGAAATGATCTCTTTAGGAATCTCAGTGCTTACCACACCAGAAACACTTACATGTAAACACACTCAGTAAGGAAATACAGCAGATAGTAGGTGAGCAAGCTACCCTGGCAATGAATTCTCTTTAAATGATTGGAAGGAAGCAGTAACATCTTTGGCAACTAAGCAGCAGGTTACCCTAGTGACATTAATTCCTTCTGCATCCCACATAGGATTGAATGTGGAATTAGCAGAGCTTGAAAATGCCCCTGCAGCTCAGGCAGAAATAATTTACTTCTCACTGTAAATTGAGGCTTCTCTTCAATTTACGCTTGAGCTTCAATGCCCTTTATCAGACAGGGTAGCATGAATATACATTTCACTAACAGCCGTGATCAGCAATGGAAACTCAACTTATCATGGACTGAGAGAACTATCAAACGCTTGAGCCACATTCATCCTGCCACAGAACAAATAAACATTAATGCCAGAAAAATAAAGCCACTCTGAAAGCCTGAGGAATCAACAAAGAAGCTTTTTGCCTGTGCCTAATCCAGCTAAACCTTCTTATAGTCCCATTCAAAACAGACACTTGACATGATTTCCATCCACAATAGCTTTCTTACACATTCTATCCTTTTCCATTTATGAAAAGACTATAAGTTTATATTTAAGAATCCACAGAGTCATCTAAAGCACAGATGCTGAAACTATTATTTTGGCTAAGAGTTCAATTCAGAATGGTGAAAATTAATAGGGCTTTACCTTCCCAAACACTTTCGTCGTATCAAGAGAGAGAAGACATTTATTCAGTGGATGTAAAATATACAAATGATGGTGCCTTTAAAGCCAGCATTCAGCCAGATCTCTGTGTAGAAGTGTCACCATACCATATCCAGCACAATTACAAAAATAACCACCAAATCCTAATAGCCACAAATATAATCTCACTCCCTGCTCAGGCTCAAAGTGAAAGGATGAGCTTGATTTTTATATTTTTACCTAGTTCTTACTGCAAGGTGTTATACAACTTCAATGTTAGTTTCCACCAGGCATTTTTTCCTTGGTATCACATGGAAAAAACCAGCAGTGGTAAACTATCAGTTTGCAATAATGGAAGCATTAATTCCACAAGAATATATATGTAAGTTATTCTATTTATTTAATGAAGTGTAAGCTACCTGACCACTTGAAATGTGAACAATATCTAAAAATAAAGATTCCAAACTGAAGCCACAATGGCACACATTACCATGCCACAAAATATGAGGTAGGGGGCTGGAACTGGATGATCTCTAAAGTTCTTTCCAACCCAGGCCATTCTAGATCTTAGACTTTGCTTTAGATTAAGCATGTGCCTAAATTCAAATACAAACTTAACTCCTTAACTGAAAAGGGACGAATTTGGATGTGCACCTCAAGTTAAGCCAAACATCAACAAGTAAAACCATTGCATGAAATCACATTCAAATTCACAAATTGCTCAAGAGAAGAGTATGATGACAGAGAAGAATTGACTGTAGCAAAGAAGATTAGAAGAAGTAACAATATTTAATTCTTCACACTGTAAAAGAACAAGTATTTAGGTTCACAGAGTAAATAAAACAGGCTATAAGAAATGAGGCCCAAATAAGAACCCCAGAGTGATGAACAGTACAGGCTGAGCTTTCTACCCCAATCTGTCTGGCTGTGTTAGCTGTAGAAAAGAGAAGGGGTGTACACTGCTCAATACTGCTGAATGTCAACTCTTGTTCCTATCATCTCCATACTGGAAACTAAATATGGAGTCCTGAAGATGCTTTGGAAGAGCAGAGACAAGAACACAATCCTTGACACATTACAAGCTCAAAGGACAGGAAAAAATAGGTAGAATAAGACTTGTCTGGAGTATGGCCGCAGAAGTTCTCTAGAAACTTTCGCAGGGAGAAAACAAATTTCTACATGCATTTACAGATTTAGATGCTCTGATAAGCAGATGACACACTGCTTAGGACATCTGGAGTGCAGCTGGAACACATCAGAGTCACTCTTATCCTGGCACAGTCGGATCAGGAATACCTGTCAGTTTTCAGCTAAGCTCACATCACTGTATTAGGCAACCATTTAAATTCCATGCATGGCTTTGGGCTGGTATATGATTTCAGAGAAGGAATCACATGGCAGTCATTCCAGGAGGACAGAAACCACATAGAAGTGTTCCTCTCACTGAGGAATGTGGGTTTGTTTTTATAGCAACATTACTAAGTTGAGGTAGGCAGCACAAATGTTCTACAGTTGTGTCTTTGCCTACTTTGCTTTATATAAAAACCAAAATGTTTTCTGTCTTCCTTATTTTGTGGTATAATTCACAGAACAAAGAATTTTGCCATGTCAACACCCTGCTGCTGCTTTTGGTTGATAGATGTAAGCCTTAGTTTTGTGTTTTACTACAACAGTTGTTTTACAAGGCAACTTTTGAGACTTTGCTTATAGTCCATTTTACAAACTTTATAATAAAGACTGTGTACTATGAAACTTGGGTTTACATGTTGAAAAGCTGAAAGTATGGACATAACACTCCACCTGACAGATATCCAGATTTCCAGAGTGAGGGTTTGCCTGCAGACAGACTGACTGCATCACCATTTGCAGCCTATAGGAGCTGTTCTCCATTGCCTGATATCTTGTATGAAACACCAGCTCCCAGATTTAATGAAGTCTGAGTATGTGGTACAGATCATAAATACAGATTTTTAAAGCATGACTCCAGAGATTGCTTTCAGTATTCTATGAACAATTCTGCAGCTATGGAGTGCAGTCTATACATGCAAAATACACCTCGCTCTAAGAGCTCTGGTTCAGGAGACAAAGATGCCATTACTGAACAGCAGAGACTGGAGATGATGTGAGTTGGACTAATGTGACCAGATTACTGCAAGGTGAGTACTCTGCAAGGTGGATATTTGCACCTGCATTTTACCAGTGAATAGGAAAAAATGCTCTAAATTCTGCAAAGTCTGTTCTAATTAGATTTGAATAGCACACTTAATTCTAAATTAACACACCTCAATGAGCATGAGTGGAATTAATTTCCTAGCAAAAAGCTGAATGTAGCAGGAAAAAAAAAAGGCAGTAAAGGTTACTTAGCTTAGCCTTGTTGGCTAATTCAGGTACTCTACTATTATCAAAAGTGCCTGAATAACTTCAGTGGAGTTGTAGAATATCTTACTGCAAAAAAGCATAATCTCCACATAATATTCATATGAATAACAAATGCTATTTAGACATCATGCTACTGCTTCCACACAAAGCTGTAACATCACTTCCCCAAAAGCGGGTATGACATAATGAGAAAAACAAAATACTCCAGATAATGTAACTATTTAAAAACCATCATGATTACAACTTGATGTATTTTGGAAAACACCATTACTGTGCATTTGTTAAACCTCTTAATTTGCCTCAAAGTGTACCTGATTTGGAGAAGCTTGCTGAAACTTATATTTATTTAATGTATTAGGGCTGTTTTTTTCTGAGAAGTGCCAGGTTGACACATGAATAGAAAGTGGCAGAAAAAGAAATAATGTTTCTCCCACAGCAAGCACACTAATGTAAAGCTTAAAAATCAAGCAGCAGCAGCTTATTTTTCCTCAGACCTTTGAGCTGGACCATATGGTTGACGCTCAATTAAGCAAAGATTTATCAGTCCCCAATTGGAATGGGTCCAGAACTCACTATTTTCTCAAATCTTTGAACCAGAGGACTAGAACTGAACAATTTTATTGACTCACACATGATACCCCACACTTTTAAATCTTTGAATTAAATTAGGAAAATGTAATGTATTTTTGGCAGGGGTATGCATTTCTGGATTTTAGAATTATAATGTAGCAGTTCTATAAAAGCTACAAAATGGCAGTTTGATGTTACAGCTTTAGCCAAGTCACATCTCACTACCGTCAAAAAGGTGAGGTCTAAACTCTTACGAATTCTCTTCAAGCAGTCCCATCTCTTACTTTACATCTGCTTTAGCAGCCACCAAACTGCATGGCAAAGAATGTTCTATTCACTGAAATGACAGAATACCCACACAGTAAAACTGTGTGTGCTTTCTTGCCAAGTTAGCAAATGGAATGGGTTCACTGTGCATTCCAAATGGCACAGGATCCCATGTGACAGACAGGTGATCCCATGTTTGGGAACAGACAGCAAAGAAAAAAGTATGAAAATGTCTGTTTGAGAGCACAGTGCTGTTATTTTGACTTCAAATCTAAATATTAACTCTCTTCTGCTCTCTGGACACTTGGCTTCTGCTTTCAGCTTTCTGCTTTGTAAGTACATTTTCATCGCACCCAAGTGCAGCACTAAATTTCTGAACAATAGACAAGTCCATGACTTCAAATCTAAATGTGTTAAGAATGGATTGAGAAATAAGAACTTTCAAATGAACCCAGTCAGAATTTTATCTAAGTGAGTATCGGAAAGAATATTAAGATCTGGAACATAAAATGGCACAGCTGCATAGAAAAAGATGTAATTTTTTCATTCAAGATGTATATTTCATTCATTTGACAATAAATGAATGAAAATGAGTGTAAAAAACAGACACAATATTAGACAGAATTAGGTCATTATTTTTTCCCATCAGATTATTAGAGGCCATAGAAATGTCACAAGAAAGTTGTTTACAGTAAAAATCCTAACTCAGAATTTGGCAATAATGAAGTCAGTCAAACATAAAGCTGTTACGTTGAATTATAAAAGCTTAATTTTAAATTCCATGTGAGACTCTGTGGTTAAATTCTGATTTTATAGACAGATGGTAGGGTTTTTTCTTTGCTTGTTTATAATAAATGTACTTGAGTGCATCTATTCAATTCACTGAAAAAAGAGGTGCAAATATAATTTGCAGTATTCTAAACCACAAGGCTTAATTCCTTTGCAATTGCCATTTCAAATGTAGCAGCCGATTCCACTGTCACTACAAAGGGATTAACCTTTCCCTGGTGATTTTTTTATGATGGGGGAAAAATATTATTGAAGGGTTCAATCAGTTTTGAAGGTTTTTGTTTATTTGTTTTTTCTTTTTGTAAGTGTGACCTCATCATTGCAATTTTTCATAAAGGTTGGAGTATTCTGCTGTAATAATGCTATAAGACATCTCTGTAGCCCTGTTTTTGTGGAATGGTTTAGATTGGAAGGGACATTAAAGATCATCTTGTTCCAACACCCTGCCATGGGCAGGGACACCTTTCACTAGACCAGGGTGCTCAGAGCCTCATTCAACCTGGCCTTGAACATTTCCAGGGATGGGACAGCCACAGCTTCTCTGGGCAATGCGTTCCAGGGCCTCACCACCCTCACAGGAAAGATCCTTCCCCTAATATCTAATCTAAACCTACACTCTATCAGTTTGAAGCTATTCCCCCTTGTCCTGTCCTTTACATGCTCTTGTAAATTCTTCCTCCATGTTTCTTGTAGGCTCCCTTCAGGTATGGGGAGGCTGTAATTAAGTCAACCCTGAAACCACATGGAATAGTAAATAACTTCTAATATGGTGAGTATAAAGGTGGAATGAAGAACATTATTAAAACTAGCTTCCACTGTAAATTACTAGCAGCACTATAGAAAAAAAAAGTATATTTACAGGTGTTCACAAAGAACCATATTGGTGCATTGCAAATCATGGCTGTTCTACTTTCATCATTTTTCCTATGTGCCCCACCAAACCCTTTGATCAGGGAAGATGCTTTTCCTTGATTAGACAGATTAATGCAAACTTTATTACCTTAACAGAGGGACTCTGTTATGAAATAAAACTTGCCTGTGCTCTGGCATTGAGGGTTTTTGCCATAATTATTTTACACATAGAGTATAGGTCAATAAAGAAGCTTCAATTACCTGGGCAAAACACTGCCTTTCTACACTAGTGAGGCTGTAGGAGATGGACAGGATCCCTAGCTATGTGCCTGTCCAGGGGCAAATGAAGAGATAACTGATTTATCTGGACTTACTCACAAAGCAGCACCTTAGCTGGTACCCAAAATTTCAGCTATCAGATTCTCAGCCAGAACACTCTGTTCTTTCTTCAGTCTGTTTGTACTGTGTATTTTCAGATCTTCCATTTTTGTTGTTGTTGTTTGGAAAGTATTGGAAGGAATAGAGAGAGTTCATCTAGAACATTTTTTCCAAACCCTTTTTAGTATCCAAGGACCAGATAGTGCTTCAGGAAAAAAAATCTGTGGAAAATGTTGTACTCTTTTGCTTGGTAGGAAGGCATGTGATAAATATTTAGCATTTAGGCAACCAAAGTTTATGAATTTAGATGTTACCATATGTATCATTTTAATTTTAAATATCTATGAAAAATATCATAATAATATGGCCTAATTTCTGAGTTAGCCTGTCAAAAGTCAATGGCATAAAGCTTCTAACTCACATGAAAATCTATGATGTTTGTGATGGGGACACCATCTCTTCTTTAGGATGTTCCCATGGTCTGTGGGCTTTTGATTTACTCATATCAATCTAGTCCATCCTTCTGCCCTACAGCAGAATGAATTATGGCAGAATCACTTCTGAGACATTTTACACAGGACATCAGAGCACATGGTCAGAACTCTGGCTACAAATTCTATAAAGAAAAGTGATTACCTTGAAAATGCAGATTGTAGCACATTATACATTTTTGGTGTACATAGTTATGAATTCTGATCACAAAATATTATGGACAAAAAATCTGTCCTTATAAGCTCAGCCAGTAAATACTACAGACTTCAGCAAGAGTCAGTGTTTTATTCTGCCTAATTTTCCTCTGATTCAGTAACTTTGACCATACAGGTAAGAATCTGTGCTCATTGTGTCCTGCACCTTACCAGTTACTAAAAGATATCCCAAAACTCTGATAGATTTTTAATGGTCTGACACTGCCCTGTTGTGCATTCTGTCCATAACCACACCAACCTTTCTAAGTGTCAGGAAAAGCCCCTTACAAAGACCCCAGTGCTACTGTACATATCTGACTTTTTTAAAAAAGTCAGGAGAAAAACATCAAACTCCATGTGATGTCAGCAGGCTGACAAAGGTAAATGTTAGCAGAAGGGTTTTAATGTTCTCTCTAAATAAGTACTGTTTATTCATCAATACTCTTTGTTATGAGCTGGAACCAGGATATTGTCTGCAGATTGACGTAGAGAGTTAAGAACATAAAATCTGTCAGCACATAAGGAAACAAGGTCAGGAGAGAGAAATAGTGTTTTATAAAGCAGTATTTAGGGCAACTGCATTTTAACATAATTAAGTAATGCACCATTGGAAGGAAAGCAAACCCTGCATTGTTTGTAAATGCAGTTAAGCCTTTTAGTCAGAACAGCACCTTTTCAACAAAAAAGCCTTGTTCAATAAAAATGACAGCCAATAGTTAAAAATAAAATCATTAATAACAGAGTATTGCTTAGAAAGATTGACCTTAGGATGTCCAAAATAATAAGCATTAGTATTTGTATTATATATGTTTTGCTGAATGTTTAAGTTTTGAATATAAATCAAGCTCTGCTACTCAGTGTAGCTCAACATGTTAGCTACATTATTACCTGTTACTGCTGGAAATTGTTTAAAGAGACACCAGACTGGATTCTCTGTATGGAACTGGTATTTTGCACTGCACTCCAGTGTGCTCCACTAGACCCCAGTGTAAAATGGATGCTAACAATGGAGGCCAGGCTCCTCCTGGTATTCCCTGCTGCTGGCATAAATCCAGGCTCAAATCCCCAGTCCCGTGGCTCAGTCCCCACAGGTCCACCATAATTTGAAGTAGATAAATGACACATTCCCTCCCACAAACAAAATAATTCTGTATAAAGTGGAGCCAAGAATCTGAGGTGAAAAAAGGCAAACTGTAATCTCCTTTTATGCACACATCTGGTTTAACAGCACATCAGTCTGCAACTCCCAGGACAGGAGCCACACTCACCAAAGCCCTGCAGCAGTCCCTGGTTATTCACACAAAAACAGCACAGCACTTCAAAGAGTGCAAAATGCAGGTTTAGTATACAATAAGGCAAAATCCCTCCCAAAAATACGGGCTGGCTTTTGATTATATGCAAAAAGAAAATGTTCCTCTGCATAAACAAAGGGCTGCATAAACAAAGCCTGAACTCAAATATAAAATGTTAATTAAAATTTAATGTATCCTGCGTGATGCCTTTGTTTGTTGTGCATGCCTGGTTTAAATCTGAGGCTGGTTATCTCACTGACTAATGGGGCTCTCCTGCTTTGCCAGTCTTGTTCTGAAGGAGAAGTCATTCTGCCAGTAAGCACAGCAGTCATTTACCTCGGCTATCACGTCAGTGTCCTACCCTTAGAGACTCTTCCCTTCAGAAATAGGCCAGCAGATACATTAAGCTTATGTGTCACTGGCATTAGGGCAAGAGGCAAACCCTTACTCAAAATGTAATTCTGTTTATGAAAAACACGTCGATACAATTTACAGCTTTCGATTTTTTTAATTTAAAAATGGGAAAAATATTACTAGGAACGTTGTTATTGGTTTAACTGGAACTTGTGGTATTACTCTGACTGGAGATTTTCAGAGCAGACAGGATAAGTAAAAATCACACAGGGTTCTGAAGAGAAAATTTGCATCTGATACAATAAAAAAAAAAGCATTGTGGAGGAATGGGATAAACTAATTGAAGCAATGCTCAGAGAAAGAGTTACAGCAGTGACAGGGTAGTTGAGGCTCTGACTCCTACAAAGCACCTCCCTTTGCAGAATGCTGACCTGGATGGACAAACTGATCCCATTTAGCAGATTTCATTTATCCCACCTCTCAATTCAAACTTGCAAATTTCACCTACTGCTGCAGCATTCTTTCATGACACCCAAGGAATCAAAAAAGGGATATTTGTAATGGAGTTTGCTCTCTGATTTACCTTCATACCAGAGTGTTCTGCATAAGCAAGGAACTGAGTGAGATGAAAAGGATTCTCAAGACAAGCACTGCCACAGTGCTGGCAGCTCAGACTCCACCTTGAACAAAGACTTCAGTTCTACCTCAAAACAGTGGAAGAAACTCAAAGAAGATCAATGCAAGGAAAGCATTTTACCTATGCTGGAATAAAACTTTGTTAATGAATGACAGTTGCAGCACTTAATTATCTCCAAACACAGGGCAAATCTAAGCAGAAATTAAAAGACATTATCAGAATAGCAAAAAAAAGCTATAGCTAAAAGAAATGCCATTGCAAACCTTATATGAATTTTCTGATTTTGACATATATTTTACATGAAAGATTTACTTTGCTATGTGAGCTGCTGCACACATCACACAAGGCACAGGTGTAAGCAACAAAAGCAGACTTCTGTTCTTAACTACAAATGAAAACATTCTTCCATCCCATTTTATCTTGCAACTTTGTACATTATTCCACCAGGAATAAATTTTAGTTGGCAGAGTATAGAGGAAATGTAGGAAAAAAAGGAATGAAAGGAAAAAAAGTAGATGAGCTGTCATAATGCACCTGCCCACCTCATCTCCTGTTGCCATATAAACAACATTAAAAATGAAAGAAAATACTATTCTTAGATTATTTTGACTACTTCTGTGAAACTGTTGGACAGGATATTTGTAGCAGACAAGAACATCTAATTGTTTAACTTCAACTTTCAACACTCATTCCTTTGATCACAGTCATCCTAAAAGTTTCCCATGGGAAACATGCTACAGACATTTTGATGTACATGTTTTACCCCTACTTTTTTATACAAAGTAATTCTTATCAGACTATACACCAACTTCTGAAAGTAAAATAACAAATGGGAACAAAAAGCTCAAATCAAGCAGTTCTCCTAATGCACACTAAAGTAAGAATAGTATTTGATCTGTTTGTTTCAAAATTTATCAGGTGCTGTCAGAATTAGCCATCTTTCTTTCAAATAGTGTTACCCTACCCCAGCTCATGAAAGGATCTCTGAAATACAATTTCCATTTGACCCACATATCAGTTGCTCTTTTATGTTCTCACCTCCTATACACACACTATTGTAGTGCATAAACCAGGTACTCCCACATGGTCATTATATCAAAATCTTCCCATTAATGACAAGCCTAATACAGCACCAACAGTTATTGAGAAACTGTACAATAAAAACAATGCTATTTATCCATCCCTTCTTTGGGTGAGAAACTTAAGAGTTACTTAATTTATCACTTTAATCTCCTTTCTCCCAAGTGATTTTTATATTCCCTCACATCCTACATTTCTTCACAAGCCTCCTAGCAACATCCCCCAGGCAAAGGCTTTCTGGAGCAAATTCTCAAGTGGAGCAATGACATCCTTATGTCAGCTGAGGATCTTTTTATTACATACACAGCACCGATCAAATGCACTGCTGCCCTGTCTGCAGAGTCACCCTCTGCTCAGAAAAGCTCCAACTCCTCCTCCAAAATAAACATTCATGCCAAAAGATCCTTAAATCAAAATAATTATATTCATCAGTAAAGTGCAAAAATTTCAGCATTAATGGAGAGCCACCAGCTGCAGTTGCACAAGTTATAAAATGCACCGTCACCATATTTAGAGGTCCTAATAAATATCTTTCCTCTCTGCTGCCATCTACAGACAGACTTCAAGGTTTTTTTTAGAAGAAAAAAACAAGTTTTTTTTAGAAATGTTTATCTAGTTTTCCATTCCAGATAAACATTTAATAAGAGCATCTTAGCATGCCCTACAAAACAGTCTACCCCAAACGTATATGATATCAATAGTATTACCTCAACATATTAGAAGCTTCAGGAAAAGCTAAGCCCATGTGATGGGTCCCTGAATGGTCCTTTGATGGTGTTCACACTGCATGCTGCTCCTGAGGAAAATCCTCAGCTGGGAATCAGTGGCTCGTGGTCCCTGTCCAATGCATGGGAGGAGTTGAGACACACAGAGATGTCCCTCAGAAGCCACATGAGCTGCCAAAAGTGAAAAGGAGATTCTAAATCTCTATGATAGACAGCTTAAATACCTTTACTTGAGTCCCCAGAACATCTAATGCGTAATGGTTGTTGCATTACTACTTACTACCTACTTCAGACAGAAGGCCTCCTAGTTCCACAGCCTTACATTTTAACCAGAAGGCTACAAAATCAGTTTCCCCTCTCTGCATAAAACAAATTCAGTACAAGAAGGGGCACCATTTTAAAAGCCCCACACCTCAGATGCACAGTGGAGACACTGTAATACAGTACAATTGCTGATCTATGTATCTGTATTAAATGACTGCAAGCTGTATGGTTACAAATATAAAACACAAGGCTTGTTTAGGGCCCCAAGTGAACATAGAATGGGTTGGTTTGGAAGGAACATTAAACATCTGGTTCCAATCCCCTACCATGGGCAGGGACACCTCTCACTGGACCAGGTTGCTCAGAGCCCCGACCAGCCTGGCCTTGAACACTTCCAGGGATGGGGCATCCACAGCTCCTCTGGGCAACCTGTGCCAGAGCCTCGTCCCTCATCTCAGTGAAGTTTTCTTCTTAGTATTTAATCTAAACTTACTGTGTTCCAGCTTCCACCCATTTCCTCTTGCATATCACTTGATGCACACTAAACTAATCACGTGTGAAAATAACCCTTAGCGCGAAGGCCAGCTCGCTTCTGTGGCGCAGCTGCCGGGGGAGGTGCGAGCCTCCACACGCCACAAGCCGGAGTTAAAACCCCCTCCGGGCTCTGCTGTGAGTTAAACCCCTTCAGTGCTCTGCTGTGGAACGCTGCACTGCCAGCGCCATCTAAATCTAAGCACCAGACAGAGGCGAGGCTCATTCACACAGCCCTGCCGAGGGGCTCCGGGGGCCAGCCCAGGGCCCCCTCAGCAGCACCGGCGCGCCCCGGCCCCGCAGGGTGCGGCAGCCCCGGGGGGCTCCCTCATGAGGCGCCGCGGGCTGGGGGGCCCGGCCCCGAGAGGGGATGCAGCGGGCCGGGGATGAAAGAAAACATCGCCAGCCCCTCCAGGGAGGGGATTGTCGCACTCTGCTCTGTGCTGGTGTGGCCTCACTTGGACTCCTTGTCCGGTGTTGAGCGCCACAATATGAAAACAGGCATTAAGGTGTTAGAGAGCATCCAAAGGAGCGGCATGAGGATGGTGAAGAGCCCTGAGGGGAAGCCGTGTGGGGAGCAGCTGAGGTCGCTTGGTCAGTTCAGCCTGGAGGAGGCTGAGGAGAAACCCCATTGCTGTTAAAACTTCCTCATGAAGGGAAGAGGAGCGGCTGGCACTGATCTCTGCTCTGTGGTGACGGTGACAGGACCCAGGGGGATGGCCTGGAGCTGTGCCAGGGAGGTTTAGGCTGGATGTTAGAGAACGGTTCCTCACCCAGAGGGTGGCTGGGCACTGGAACAGGCTCCCCAGGGAAGCTGTCAAAGAACCAAGCCTGGCAGAGCTCAAGAACTCTGTGTTCCAGGGCACAGGGTGTGAATCTTGGAGTGTCCTGAGCAGGGCTAAGAGTTGGACTCTATGGCCCTGTGGGCCCCCTCCAACTGAGAACTCACATGCTGTGATTATGTGAGGGGGAAGCCAACAGGAGCCGTGCTCTGTTGTGGCCACCATGAGCTATGCCTCAGTTGTCTCTGCTGCAGGTCCCTCAGGAGCGCACACAGAGTAGGTCAGTGTTTCGTCCATTTCAGCTTCAATCATTTCAGAGAGTCACAGCTGTAAGGGACTTCTGGAGATCACCTAGTCCAATCCCACCTCCACCCCTTCCCCATTCAAGGCAGGGTCACCTGGAGCAAGTTACAGGAGATTTCCACTCAGAGATCCCAGAAACACCCGCTACTCACCCAGCCATCAGCCCTGTGCAAGCCAGAGTAGCAGGCATGGGAGAAAATACATGGTGGAAAGAACTGTGAAACACTGTGAACCACACACGTCAGTTGGAGAGTGTTCTGGCTACAGACAGCAACAGAACTGAATCCAAAGAGTGCAGGTAGTAAAAGAGGGGGTTTATCACTTCCCTCTTCATTTGCACTTGGCACTTCATTCCCATTTTTTACTTGTTCCCATTCCATTATTTCTTGCTAGTCTCACTCACCTAGATCAGGATACTTGACTGGTTCCAGAAAAGTTGAGTAAAAAGTAATACGGTGCTACCAATGTTTTTACAGTGCTGGATGCGATAGCCACTTTCACACACTGGAGATCCTAAGAAACACTTAACTGCTGATAGGGTCATAAAATCACACTGCTGAAACAAATTAGTTGAAACATCTTTTGAATGTGTGTCATTTGATAATCGAAGTTGCATTTCTACAGTTGTCAATCTGTAACATTTCGATATATTTTTTCTACTTGACACAGAATTCTTTTGTCATCTCCCTTAAGATAAATATGAATCAATAGAGCATTCAAAACATTTAAAAAGTCACACTTTTTTGTATTCTTTACTAAGTTATTTTAATTCTATCTCTGCCTTCTTATTCTTATACTTATTTTTTGTCAAAGGTTTCTTTCATCTTTTCATTTCTGTTGGCTGTGCTTCTAGGACAGTGGCCTTCTTGTGGCCATCTGGACAATTGTACTAATCTGAGCAGCTACTCCTAAAAATATGCTGGTTTGAGGACATTCTGATTTTTAAAATCTGTTTTACTGTTTCATATAACTGAAGATTTATACCTGAAGCAATTTATATACTGAGAACTTTTGTTTTTTGGTTTCTTTTTGGTTTGTTTTCTGACAAGGTAGTGACTTCTGCTCCTTTTTCCCCAGTGTGCCCAGTAGCAGGTACAGCTGGTGCTGGCAGAGCTGTTTGTCAGCAAGAATAAACTGACCTGTGACAAAGTATACCTCCCAGCATCCTATTTTGCCCCTCAAAGGGAAAACTTTGCTTTTATTCATCTAAGATAAGGTTGTTTAACCTGAGCTCTTTAGTACCTCATCTGGAAGGAAGTGCTTATTTCTTTTCTCTACTTATTTGTGTAGTGACAAATGCATAGTCAGAGAGTTCTGTATCAAAATAATCTTCAGTGCTGCTCATACTGCCTCTGGGAGTCAAGATGCATCTCTAGGATTTGGGATAATTAATTTGCTTAATGTGTGAAAATAGCAGAATGGCTAACAGCCACCAGGGGGCATTAAAACAAAATAGATGAGTAAAAATTGGTTGAAAGATTGGAAACCTGTGAAACTCTATGTAATAGAATTTGCGACAGTGGTGAAAAGATTTCCACCTTTCTTCAAACAGCACAGAATGTGCAGTGATTATAAGAGAGCAAGAAAGCTGCATTTATGCAACAGTCCTGATGGTAGTGACAGTAGGAGGTGACCAAGGCATTGGACTTAGATTAACACTAAATTTGTTGCTGGAGTGAATCTTGGAATTATTTCTATGAAAGGATAAATTAGAAGTGATTCCTGCTTCTCCTGCTATGAGACTCAGAGAAAAGAAAACAGTGGCTCGGGTAAAGAGACATTGTCACTTCCTTTCTGTGTTCCACTTCAAACAATGCTGGTTTGTTTCTGCACCAAAAGCAAGCGGAGATATTTTGTCAGCTCTCTTTTCTTTAAGACTGAAGTACAAAAGCTGGATTACAAGATATTAATTGAGCATATGCACCAAGTAACCCTTTCAATCTCAGCTATAATCCTCTGGTGAAGAGGAGGTGCACATGTGTCCTTTTCAACTAAGTGAAACTAAGTGGCATTTATCATATTTTAAAATAAAAACATTTTTTTCTATAAATCAGTTCAATTTAGTGGGGTTTGTATAAAGAGCTTTTGTTAACCCCGGCCTATTGTTTTTACCAGGATCAAAATATCTCTGTTAGCCAACCAAACAGAAGTGTTGCGGCCAAGTAAATTGCCCCCCTGTGCTGCTGTTATGTCACTGTATGTGACACCATGCAAAACCACCCACCACACCCAGAATCATTTGTCCTTACATCGTTGTATCACAATATCCAAATTATTATAGCCTGCATGGATTACTGTAGTAGTTTGGAATGAACACCTAAGGGATTAGATGTTTCTAGAGTATGAACCAGCATGAAGTAGAATTTTTTAAAAAGTATTAAAGTCCCCCAGCCTCAGGCCTTACATGCTTCTTTATCAGTCCAAGTATTGTTCTATGATTAGAAAGAGATCCCAACAGCAAAGAGTATTTCTGTAGCACTTGTCAAGTAAAGTTAGTCTGCCCTCATTTTCTCAGGAGTCAGGCACTCAGCATCTGGTTTCCCCCTTTCCTATGCCTCTGTATTTTATGCTGTGTTGGAGATCCATGTTGGTTTCACCGCTCCTCTGAGAGAGGGGCCACTCTATTTCACAGCACAGCAAGAGAGCAGCACAGAGTCCCTACCCCTGTGTACAGGAGAAACATGTGAAGGGTGTGCTGTTCCTGCCCCTCACACGTGGGACACAGCACACCATCTCTGCTCTCTCTGCAGGAATAATTACACCACCTTGCCTAGTTCACAACTGGCCTGGAAGCAGCAACTCAACGATGGCTCTCATCTAAGTCTGACAGCCTGAAAAGTCCTGAAAACCTCGAGCCAAGAAGAGAGCATCTCCAAAAAAAGAGGTAGAAAAAGCAAAAATTCTTTTCAAAGAAGGAAGCAAAGAAAAATTACCTGAATGGTATTTTGCAGGCTGTTATGAGACATAATTTCAGTTTTCTAGCCTTTCTTTTGTAGTTCTTTACACTCAGGGGTGGAGAGCAGACCTCTTCAAGTTTAGTTTGTTTCCTGTCTTTTTGCCAAAAGACATACTGGAGCAACAAGAATATTACAGGTACAGGAGAACTTCAAGGGACAGTAGTGTACTTAGAAAAGGTGCTTTGTACACACTTCATGCTCGGTTGACGTTCATTAAGCAAACACTGATCTGAAAGCTAACAGCTAATCTATTTAGCTCTGCATTCAGCTCCATGTCAGTGGTTTAGCTTCCCTTGTCCATGCCCTCTACAGACACCCTTCCAAAAGCCATGCTTACCTTCTTTGGGTAGTTTCCTCAGCCTTCTCCATAGTTAGCTCTTGTACAGCCATGTAATTAACTTTTTAGAGATGTTAGTATTAAACTGCTAAAACTTCATCTCTTCTTCAGTAACAACAAAGATTTCCCAAAGAGTCATCAGCTTCATAAAACAGCACATCTTCTCTAGGAGGAAAAGTGAGGAGTCTCCCCTTCATACCTGCCTGGCCAGCCAGGGCAAGGACCAGGCCCCCAGCTCAGCCCTGGAGAGGCTCACGTGAGCTGTGCAGGAAATGAGCTCATGTGGCTGGCGATTGCCAGCCCTGGGACAGCATCACCTGCAGCCAGGAGACTCCCTGCAGAGCCCAGGTGTGGGAGAATCTGGCACTTTACTTGCTCTGACAGTTAGATAGGTGTCAATTGCTGAGGCCAGCTGCAGATAAAAGGTGCTCACAGGGCACGCACCTGCAGGGAACCTCGAATTCTTGTTTAAACCCTAACAGCTGATTTGAATTAACTCTGACCTCTCACGGTGTCTTTTTTACTCAGGTTCTTTGCATTATGAGGTTGATAGTAAAATTACTATTTATAACAAAACAATGACTCTATTTGTAATCACTGTAAACCGTATGCTGTTGATAGGCTACATGGTTGCTTTTATCCCTCTTTCATCAGCTTTAGGCTAAGGCCTGGTAGGTGCTATCAAAACAAAGACTGGTTTGCAGAGGGTTCAGGTGAATTTCTGAAGACAGAGTCATGTGCCTGTGGCTGGATGCTGACGTGACTGGGGCAGGGAGGAACTGGCAGGACTGGCTGCTTATAATGGGAGATGATATCTGGGTCATGAGAGAACATAGGCTTTGGGCTATTTCAGGAGCACAGAAGGAATTCATTAGGCATGTGATGTTACACCACACATCACCTTACCTTCATAAGAATTAGTGGAATTTGTTCAACCTATCCTACTGTGGAACAAAAGACTGGAGAAAGAGTAGTTGGAGCAGGAGACTCACATCATGATATGCTGAAGGTGATTACAGCATGGACAGTTTTCAAGACCAAAGATCAGCTCATCTTCATCACGGCCTACTCTTCTATGGGGTGCCAGTACAACCTGGCTTGAGGACAGGTGGTGTTGCACTCTGACCTGCTTCAGCAGAGCTGCTCACCACCTCCTCTGACCCCTAGCACTACTGTTTCTGTGGGACCTATACATGTTATTTGTGGTACTTTAGTATAACAGAAGTTACACTAACAGGGAGAAAAGTATAACAAGTATAACAATAAAAGTATATTCTCCCTGTTTAGTATAACAGGGAGAGAAGTCTTGCATGACCCTGGAGCCTATGGGTAGCCAAAGTACACTCTGAATTGTCTCCTGCTGTTCCTCCAGAAATTTGGCCCTAAACTGTAATTTATGTGGTAGGACTGCAGACTGATGCAAGAGCCTCTCTCCCTTGAGGCAAATGGCTTTTCTGAGGACAAAGGGGTGGCACAACACAGCAGCAAAGCTAAACACACCTGAGCTTCATTAAATTTTGCTGCTTAAAATTTGGTATGTGCCATATGGCTTTAGGTTTGTCCATCAGTAGGATATATGTTAGCTGAGAATAAGTAAACATCATCAACCTCAGAATTTTTATTAACAAGTTCACAGAAAGAATAGAAATTACATTGATTTCAGTAATACAAAGATCAATCCCCTTCAAATACAAAAACCGCTAGGAATATGAACTCCTAGAAAACTCAGAATATTTTACAGGTCTTGAAATACTGAATTCCTCATCCTCTAGGATGGTTCCACATTATTTTAATTTAATGCTGCACATTAAAATACATTATAATACCCTCATCATCAGTGAGTATGGCTTCTTCAGCAACCTCAATGGTAATTAGCTGAAATACTGCACACTGTACATTTTCCCCCACCAAAAGCCCTCAGCAAATCACTCTGGGCCTTGGTTTTCACTGTTTGACTCTCTATCCAAGACTGAATCTATTTAGAGAGCAGTGCACCCAGGAGAAGAGCTAACAGCAGCCCCTGTGAGCACGTCAGGGGTGTGCTCAGGATGGCCAGTTACCACCCACACGTGATACAGGGCCAAGGGCAGAAGCAGAAGAACGCCACAAAGCCACAACACAGCACCAGCCATGTCCCTGACCCTCTGCAGAAAAATCTGTAATTAAAACCAGCTTCCCCAGTACTGCATAATGCAAAGGTCAATCCAAAGGGTATCAATTCCACCTGCACAAACCTCTTCACACAACTGCATAGGTATACAGCATCTTCTGAGCCATTCTGGTATTCCCACTGCTCTGGTAAATGAGTGACAAGTTAAAGGCAGTGTCTCTTCTCAAGTCTGTTTGATCTGTTTCTATTCCCTGTAAAAATAATGATTAAAAAAAAAAGCTATCAATACACAAAAATAGTATAAAAAAGAAACAATGAGTAGCCATTACAATTGAATCAAATTCATAGCCAATAAAGGCTTTCAGCTGTATGGAAACAGAACAAGTATTCCTTGTGCTCTCCCTTTTTAAGGACTTTCCAAATCATGTTGTTAATCACCAAAGTTATAAAATTTCACACTCAAAATGTTAGCTCTAAGTTAAATAGCCAGCTTATAAACCAGCAAAGTACTACCTAATTTGTCTTTGCATGCTGAGAATTTGTTTCTCCAATCAGAACGTGAATATTGCCTGCATCTTTTACAGGGTCACAGACTGCTGAACTCCCAGGGCTGACTAACACCCCTCAGCTCTCACTTTACCAACGCTGCTCCTTTTCTAAGCACCCTTGCAATGTTTCTACCTACCCATTCCACAGACCAGACTTGTAGATGTACAACACATCAATTAGGAACCAATACAGATCAATTAGAATTAAACTGTGGCTCAGATGCAATTAGGCATTCCCAGTACTGGTCCATCTTGCTCCAGCATGCTGTTTTATAGCATGGGTGAGTATACAGAACTTCCAGTTACAATTCATTGCATGTAATCTATAGAAAGGTCAGCTACTTAAACAGGAAAAGTTGTTTAGCAATCCTTTCTGCTGTTGCCTCAGCCTATGAGTAAATCCTTCAAAATTCATACATCTTTGAACTTAACACATGCTTAAATACATTATCAGGTGACAATCAGATCTGCGCTTCCAATGACAAGGAATTAAAATAGAAATGGAAGGAGGCACAACTACAGAGATTTTATGTACCTATTTTATCTATGTCTAAGGAATTCTTCACATTCTCTTGACTTTATTCTCTGTCCATAACTTACAAAGTTACAGTACCTCTAAGGTGAGGGGAGGAAGCTCAAGTGCTCTCTGGTAATAGTGGATTGCCAGGTGCAGCAGTCCCAGCTGGTGCAGGCCACGGCCTAGGTTGTAGAAGGACTCCTGGCATGGCCCACGCAGGTCCAAGTAGCGGTGAAGGAAGGAGAATCCCTGTAAGAGAAATTGAGCACACAACTTTTTCCTCCCCTCCTGTGCATTTTATTTTGTTACCATTTTGGAGTGTGATGATTCTGTTGTAAACACAGGACCTTCTGGAGACCATGCTGGTAATCAGAGAAGGTACTTCCTTCAATTTGAGGAATTAGTTCAGACACAAGCAGCTAATGATCATAATTTAGGTCGCCAGTAGGTCACTGTGGTTGAATTACTAATTAACTACCATAGCAGCAAGAAATGATGTAAAATCACTGAGTATAGTAAGCAGGAAATGAGAAGAGAGAGAGAAGGGAACTGTATTGCCAGGGGGTAATATAAATAGGACATTGTTCAAGAATGTATAAAAAGAGAACAGGGCATTTCTGTAAAAAAGGCAGGCTGCTTACAGAAAAATGTGGATAAAAGTATTAAAATTAGGTCAAAGTTTGCAAGTTCAAAACATCTTGAAGTTGGACATTGCCATAACTGGTTTTGTGTCACAACAGTTGGGGACCTGTAACTTTTGTCAAGATCAGTGCAAGCTACAGTCTTCCAGCAATTTCAGAAGTCACAAGAGCTCAGGATCCTCACCATATTGTGCTGACTGAGCTCAGAAGCTACAGGAATTAAAAGGTATTTCAAGTTAATGAAAATACTTGGTGTAAAGTAGAGGAAATTACTTCCAAGATTCTGTTTGGGACTACTCAGTCTGTGGTTTGTAACTGGATCTTGCAGATGGAAAGAAAAATGCAAATAATGAAGCTGAAAATTTGAAGGTAGCTAAACTGGAGCTCACAAGATCTTTACAAAGAGAGTGTGTAGAGGCACCTAAAAGGGGAAAAGAAAGACAGGGTGAAAAAACCACTTTCCAAGCCTGTACAATTTGCCTCAAGAATGCAGTTTATGAGACATAGCTACGAAGGGGACGTGGCATAGATTCCACTCTACAGCAATGCAAGCCAAAATAAATTTGAAAGAAAACTCAGATTACAACCACCAAGATATTCTATATATTATATAATATTATATATATAATATATATATTATATAATATTTTCACAAAGAGCTGGCAGCTGTTAACATCAAGGTAACAAGCTACCTTTACCATAAGGAGAGGAGATTTAGATGGTGTAACTATAGTTCTAAAGCACATTCATCTGTGCTCATGCTTTACCACTTGCCTCTTTAGAAATTACACCTTAACTATGAAAAATTATTTAAACAGAGTGTGTTGTAGCCATAACCATCTGCAAGATACAAAGGCAGGAAACACTGTGGGTAACAAGAACCTCACTGCCTCACCTGTACTAGAAGAGCATGCCTTTTCAGCACATATTTCTGAGAGGCCATGTGGATGAAAGTCAGGCCAATACAAAGACTGTACAAAGGCTCGTCTGGGTTTGCACGGAAGGCTTGTACATACTGACCTAAAAGCAAATAAATCAATAAAGACATTGGTTGTGAAAAGCATTCCTTAAAAAGTTACAAACAAGAAAAAAAATATTTGAAGTAGAAGTGTGAACTAAGGAAAGAAACAGTTTAATATATCTACATCAAAATACACAGGAAAAAACAGGGAAGGAAATTGTGTATTTTCAGGACCCACTGGATTGTGAAGGAAGAATGCAGACTGTGATGTAAAAACAGAAGCAGAAAACGATCAGACACAGAAGGCAAACATGGTCCTTGCTGGAATTTAAATGTGACATTTGGAGGACTTGACTGAAAGCAGCAGGTTTACTTTGAAGGCCTGCTTAAAGCATGCAACCAGCTGCATTTGCTGTTTAAATTGGGCTGGTTCTGTCATTATTATCATTATTAGCCTCCAATTATCTTTGCAAGTTAGTTATATTTGCAATGTGTGCTAAACTTGAAACGTGCCAGCTTAATTTTTATTAGCAAAACCCTTCAGCAGTGCTCTGATTTGTGTACAGAATAATCAAAGCACCAGACTAGCATTGTGAACCTATAATTTTCTGATAAAAAAAAATCTTTCCCTTTACATAAACTTTCACTTGTTCTATTTGTTGATATTAGAACATGAAAGATATTACCAAGAGCATGCTTGAAACTGCCAGACACGAAGGCATTGTGCCCATTGAGGACACACAGCACGTGATTGTCAGGATTTTTCAGCATCAGGCGGAGACAAAAGCGATGGTGGCGGACATCCTGAGACTGCATAGTGACCTGATTGAAGATGTTCCACAGCTGGGGCTTATTGACATTTTCCATGACCATGATCCTACAGAATGAGACGTGTGCAAGAAATTAGTAAATGCTATGTCGTATATACTGTCTCTTCAATAAAATCTCAGCAGTTCAGGGAAGATAACAAAGAACAGAAACTCAAAGAGAAGGTCAGGCAAAGATGAGAGTGAAAAACAGAACCAATGGTTCTGGCCAAATCAACCAACCTATTGCATTGTGCATTTTTGGAATCTGAGGCTATTGGAAAGCTCCTTCAGTTTTAGTAACCTTCTCTCATTTAGCCAAGGCTGGAAAGCATCAGCCTGCCTACTTCAGCAGCATCATCAGCAGTGTGACTACAGCCTCAGTGCAGGCAATTACAGCACAGACTGCTCTGCCTTCCCAGCAGCCCACCTGATATAGTTGTAAGCTTTTCTGAAGTTCTTGTCCAGAATTGCAGCAGAGAGCCCAAAGTACTCCAGCTCCTTGCGCTTTTGTCTGTCCTCGTAGAAGGAGTAATATTCCAGAGAGGAATCCACAAGGAGCTCTGCCTCCTTGTACCGGGAGAGGTCACACAAGGCATATATCGCCTTCAGGAGGAGGTTCCACCAGTCATCTTTTGTCAGAACGCTTGTGAGGACAGCAAAAATTGCTAAAAATATTGGAGCCAGAAAGTTGAGAAAAATTAGAACAAGAAATATATTTTTTTCAAAATAGATGCATACATCAAACTGATATTTTCAAAGACATTGTAGCACTAACAGCTAATAGGAAGTATTTACTTTTTCTCAGTTTAAGGGCTGTTGATAAAACACCAGCAAAAAAAAAACCTCTTAAAGTGGGAACAAAGAGCAGGCAATACACCCAGTTCAAGCTGTAAACATACTACATGAATGCAATGAGTCCCTCTCCCTAATTTATCAAGCAGTGCTTAAGAGCACGTGGCCTGGCTCAACCAAGCCTGGGCCAGCTAAAAAAAATCACACCGCTTTTACAGTGTATTTGTATTGCATTCTAGATTTGCGTGTACGATATTTCCCCTGAGGTGAATGTTGGCCCATAAGATCTCTAGAGGCCCTTTTCAATCTGAATTATTCTGTAATCTTACTATTTTTCTCTGAATGGGGACTGTTCCCTTAAGATATATTATCTTTAGTTTGGCTGCCTTCTTTGCTCTAGAAATAAAGCAATGTTAACATGGACTGCATGGATTTAGCATGCAAAATAGGAGCATTTTTATCATTTTTCAGAACTATGGAGTTCACCTTGTTGCTTTGTTTTTAAGAAACAATCTGTGATTTGTTACCTTTCGCATCGCAATTTGCTGTCTCTTGGTCATCATTGTCAGAAATTTTATCCCTTGACACCTTAATAAGATAGAGGTGTCTCTCTCCAGATTTGGAACTAGATATCAAACACACCTGAGCTCTGCTCATTGCTACCTAGAAACAAATTTAAGGGCAGCATTTCAGATTACAATGTAACATCCTATGACAAAGGCAGCTTTATGGCCAATCCATGTAGCTCACCTTGCATCCCAAAACAGTCTGTGACACCACCATAGAGCAAGGTCTTCAGAGAGAACATTCCCAATAGGAATATCCTCTCTGCATTGCCTCGTGCTCCAGTGCAAACTGGGCTAAGCAAAAGCCATATACAAATTCTTCAAGCTACTTGAAAAGACTTCTCCTGGGATTGGAACATCCCCGGGTTTATTGAAATCAAGACTCTTTGCAGAGAAGCACAAGAACAATGCCTTTCTCTGCCATTTTCAGAAGTGTGTGCATAGTCAGCTCTTCAACCAGTATAATACAATAGTTAAGGCATTGAGCAAATGGATAAAATGGAGGTCTAAATATTCCTTTTAGTCACTCCCTATTTATAAATAAACAAAATTAATTAACACAAAACTGCTACCATTGTATTTACTGGCTAAACAAATTCTTATTTTGTCCTTTTATCACAAGAAAATAATAAAGAAAGAAATCAAAAGGAAAATTGTTGAAATAGAAGCCAGTATCAACACCACAAAAAAGCTCTGTGCTCAGTGTTAAAAAGGCAAGAAGCAGCTTATAACTCAGTGGTTGTAAGCACACTGAGAACAGGGAGTTGAAGTCACTGTATCAATAATTATACACACAAACAGTCCTCTGCTCTGAACACAGAGCAGGACTGGTGTTCCTGAGCAGGAACACCAGTATTGCAGGCTACCTGCAAGATTACTACCTAACAAAATTATGAAACCACTCACATATAAAAGCCCACTAGCTTTCCTCCTGAGTTCATTTGTAGTCTGTCTTGACCCAAGTCACACATGCCCAATTTCATAGAATGCAGCAGGAGAGACTGGCTTACCTTCAGCAGCATGGCCAGCATTGTGAGCAAGGTGTCAATGTAACCATACATTTTGCCTTGGGAATACAACAGCGTGGAGCGATGCAGGAGAAGCTTTAATTCCTGGACAACAGTGAACACTGTTATTCAACCTCTTCCACAGAGAGAGTTTATAAAACAAACCAATAGGATTGGAAAAGTTTCCACAAAGCTGTAAGAATCTGCAGCAGCAGGTGAGCTCTCCCTAAACTGCTCTCAGGAGTTACTGTTCCAAATTCTCCCATTTCAGAGACATCTGGCATGACTCTTACCTATGGTGAGGGTCCTTCTGGAGAGGGGATTCAGAACCTCTGCTTACAATCAACAGAGGCCAAACTGTGTAGCTCACACATAGCAACTGCTGATGAACTTTATGCAGGGTCACAACTGGCTCTCAGGGGCCAAAAGCTTGAAAGTTTGTGCATTGCACAGAAGTTATCAGGTGGGACTGGGGAAATGCTGAGACAATGGCCAGGGACAAAGTCAGGAGGACTGATCCACTGTAATGGATCAGTCACTGTGCTCTGCAAGCTCCCCATTGGGACATAAGTCTGAATCCCTGGTCCTATGCAGACATGTTGGACTAGTAGCACAGTTTGACAGATTAATACATCCTAAATGGAAGCACAGAACATGTTACCCACCTGCTGTGCAGCATTAGCATCCTGAGCCAGAGTATCTGGGTCATACATTGGCTCCAGAGCCTCCAGAGCTTTCTCCGGCCGGCCCAGCTGCTGCTGAAGTGTTGAAAGTGAGATTCTTGCATCGAGATGCAATGGGGCAAGATCAACAACTTTGGCATAGCTCTCTGCAGCACGCTCCATGTGTCCCAAAGCCTTCAAGCACTCTAGAAATACCATAAGCAACACGAGACACTTAAGTGGCAGAAAAAGAAGATTTCAAAGTTTGCAAATAAATTAACATACCTTCTTAGTAAAATCACCCCAAAAATGTATTTTTAAATGCTAATATTCAGATATATGCACTGATGATGTATCCACAGTTTCACTGATGATGTATCCACAGTTTCACAGGATGAAATGCAGAATAGATGCTGCTTCACTTACATGAACATAGAGTACTTTTAGCTGATGTAAATTTAAGTGTACATGAAGAAGAAAAAAATGCTTGACAGAGTCATCATGATAAGCTTCATTCTGCAAATACCAATTCTCATTTAACCAGTCAATCTAAAATTGCTGTGATCTTGGATAAAGGTCCCTGGAAATGCTCAGCACTGCATTACCATCTCTCAGTCCCCCTGTTCAGCAGTCCTGCCTCCTCTCACCTGCGTGCCGAAGCCACACAACAGCCAGGTTGTACCGCTCTGAGCAGACAAGGGAGCTCAGGAGAGGAAGGGCTGAGTTGTATTCTCCAACATCCAGAAAGGCCTCTGCAACATCCAAGTACAAGTCACCCATTTCTTCTGGATTTTGTTCCACCAGAGTAGTCAAAAGAGGCTTTGAGAAAAAACACACAAACACTAAAGCACAAGTAATCAATTTCTTTAAGGCATGCTCGTTGGAAGCTTGCATTTTTATCCTATGTTTTTTGTTCATTTGCATTCTGAACTACACTTCTTTTAATTAAATGTTACTTTAGAAGTGAAAAATAAAAGATCTGAAATTCAGCACTTCTGAAGAAGCCCCATTTTTCTATTCTAGACATTTCACACATCCAGTGGGTTTAAGTGTCCATTAGTGAGGAGTCTCCTTTTTGAAAGAAATCTTTAGATTTAGTATGGTTTTAAAACATAGTGAAAACATGTTCCTTAGTGTTCACAGCTTTCAATATGGTCCTGGGCCTGTCACAGCACACAGGCTGTGACCTACTGTGCTTTAGTAATGTCACGTACACTGGCGTAATTTCTAAGGGCAAAGATTTTATTTCTGCTATTACAGGCCTGTGAAGTTTCTCTCCTGGAGTGGGAGAGAAGCAAAAAGAACCTCCACAGCTCCCTCAACCACCTCAAGTCTATGAACACAGGAACAATTACTTGCTTTTGTAATTTCTTAGAACATTACCCCCACCTTGTGAGTTGGTTTCCACTTACACTGAGTGGCTCCAGGATGTTCAGGTGAATCAAGCACACCATCAGCTTGACTGTGATGTCTATGGGAACACCCTCAGGTATGCAGCAGCTGACCTTCTCCACAGCTGGGACAAGAGAAAGAATTTCCTTCTCAACTCAGAGGCTTTAAGAAGCACTTCTCAAGCACCACATCCACCCCAGGCCATGCTCAGGAACTGAGAAAATATTCTTATCAGCTCTAGCAAGTGTTTGTCTGCCCTTCTTTTCCTCCTCCTTTATCTTCTCCAAGAGTTGGAGCAACGTCTTCCTACTGCCTCTGAGACAAATAATTCCATGTGAGGTACCAAGTGCTGTCAGTCTGCATCAAGTCCAAGTAGGATTCCACAGCATGTGCTTAGATCCTTTGCCTACTTAAGAGGTACCTCCTCAATAAAGCTTTCCTTAGCAATCTTTATCAAAAAAGATTCTCTTTAACAATTCTCCTTTATTTTTTAAGGAATTGCCCTGTATCAAGGTGGTTCTCATTCTTGCTAAGTGAAGTCCTGTGTAGCAGGCACTGCCTGAACACATTGTTAAACAGAGTTAATACAGAACTTCACACAACTGGTAGGCTGAATGCAACCTGATCAGTATGCAAACATGAGGCACAGCAGCTACCCATGACAATATCAGCAAATGAGGGGTCACACAATAAAATTCCATTATCACAGGTCCTTCACATACAGCCATGACATCTCCTTAACTCCTGGTTAAGTTCTCCTTCACTTCAGTGCTTGCACCGGACATTCAGTGCTAAAACCTGAGAAAACTGGGATTTCCAACCGAAGGTTTCCCTTTTACCTCCTACGTTCACATCCCTTTACTGCAAATCACAACATGCAGACTAATTTATCATTCTTTGAACACTGCAATACCCAGCACAAGGGTGACTATTCCCCTACTGATATATTTTTTAAAAATGACAACTGCCAGTCTGGATTAGAGGGAAGTTCTGAGAAAGGGAAAGAAGAAAAGTACAGAAGAATCCTTTTCTGGATGAAGCCCTGTTTCTGTGCTGTCAGAAATCTCTAGATGTTATATGATTGCAAGCTGGTTCTTAACCATATGATCAGTTCACAGACTTGTCTGAAATTAAAAAAAAAAAATTAAAAAATTACTTACCTGGGGCACTGGATTCAGCAACTGGCTGACTTTGGCTGTCAGTCACTGCCTCCTGGTTTTCCTGAGTTTCTATTGCAGCATCTGTATCTTTTTAAAAAGATTATCAGATTAACCAGTAGTTACTTGCCTTTGAATCCATAAATGACTGGCAGCTTACTCTGAAAAGTGGACTCCTGCTTTGGGTTGGGGCTTTTTTGTGTTGTATTGTTTTGTTTTTTAAGGACAGCAGAGCAGGGAGCAGTTATAAAAGTTATAAAAGTTACAAAGCAACAGAGAGCGGAGGCCAGCTCTATTTTAGAAGCCTTCTCTCAACCAAAGGCACACAGGAGGTAACTTGGAAACATTGTGTTCTAATTCCTAGACCCATTATAGTTTTGTTTCTTATAAAATATCTGCTGAAAGTCTCCATCAAGACAGTTGTTCATAAAACAAATGTGTTTTTACCTGGCCAATCAGAGCAAAAAGTCACCAGAAATATCTTATACCTGTATTGTGCTTGGATCAGATTGCTGAGACAACCACTTTAATTACAAAACAGACTGTCTCCTTATGGAGTTAGTGTGCTGAGTCCATTCTACAGCCTAAATAAACATTTTCAGATTAAATTACTTTGATAAAGCAGGTTTCTCAAAGACAGCCCACTTCATTAAATTATGAGCTAGTACACCCAGATTTCAGTTAGGTGGTTAATAACAGATGTAGGATGTATAAAGAACATTACTCTTAGGTCAAAGGTTGACATTCTTGAGCATAGTTGCCACTAAGCTTATCTTTTTATCCCTTTTTTTTAGAAGTTATTTAGCTGGTAGAAATAGCTGGTCTGATGTAAACACTCAGAGGAATGTTTAGAACTTTAAAAGCCCTCCAGTTGCCTGGAGAGCAGTCCTTGTCTTCAGTGAGTCAGCAGGGTGATGGGGAGACCTGAGTAACTTCTTACAGCAGGCTGAGGTCACACCATGTTACTCACTAAGAGCACCCACACATTTCAATAGAGAAAAGCCTGTCAACAGTGCAGCAAAATATACCCAGGAGTTGAAAAGGTAAAGGAAAGATGTCAAATCACATGAACAGCAGGGTCACAGGAACCACTTGACAGCTACTTACCCTTTTTCTCCTCAGCTGCACTTCTTTCTGGTGCTTTTTTTTCAAGTACAATTCCCGTAAAATCCGTAATAACCTGAAACAAAAAGTTTTTTGTTTCACAAACTATCCAAGTTTACAAAAGTAACTTGGATGATTTCAAAGATTTAAAGCATAAATGGAGCAACCAGCCTATGTGACAGTTTTAGACATCACAGAAGTTATCAGAGGTAAAGCTGCATTCATCTACCCAAGTAGAACCTTCAAAAAGAAACAGGAAAATGGCTCTGTGACTTCAGTTCTACTGGATTAATAAATCCAGTAGCTAAATGCTGTGTACATAAAATTGACTGACTGACATTTAAGGAGGGAAGAAGCACAAAAAAAGGTCAGAGGAATTGTTTGCAGGCTCATGATACTATGCTCTGACAGAGAGCTGAATAAAATCTAAAGAAAGGAAAAAAAAACCCTAAGTAATTTAATATCAACAAATAAGAATGTTCACAAGAAGAAGTCCCAATTTACAGTGTCTTTTCAATCAATCTTGGAAAGTATGACAATGGCCAAATACCAACATCTTCCCTCTCAAAGCCAGACCAAATCAAGTGGGAAATACTCCTCAGAAGTGAGATTTAACTAATTTGGACCAGATAAGCAATATTCTCTAATTCCTGATGCCTTAGAGTTAAGATGTATTGTCTTTCTGGAATGTATGCTTAGTGCTTAACGGATAAATTATTAGTTGCAACACAAGTCTGCCAGATAAGTCACAACAATCTGCATCTGAACCATCAGAGCACTCAGTGTCATGATTTTAACCTTCCACTCGGAGAATAACCTCTGCTGGTATTACTCACAAACCCAGCCCGAAGGTCTTCTCTGGCTACTAAGATTATGGTCGCTATAGAGAAGGAGAGGAAGGATCCCAGAATTTTAAAACTCGAACAATGTACAAATCTATCAGCCTACAATTAATTCAATCCAACCATTAATTTAAATGCTAATTACTACAGAACTAATAGCAAGCAGTCTGTTTCTGATGAGCTCTATTTTTACAGAAGCAGGACCCCATTTTAGCACTGCAGGAACATAAATGATGAACATAAACCATCCATTCTGGCAGGCAAAGAGTGCTGAAAATGCCACCCAGATGCCCTGAGCTGTCCGTACCGCCAGAGCTTTGTCGTACTGCTTGGAGGAAATGTAGAGCTCAGCTGCAATGTTCACATCCTCCATGGATACAAGGCTCTGGTGCTTGCTAAAGGCCTCTTCCACTATCTCAATAGCAGAGGTCACGTCATTGGCTTCATAGTAACTCCTGTAAAACACAGACATGAGATACCAGGTAATTCACATAACTGACAATGTTACTTTGAACCGAAGTACTTTGAAACGATGTTACTTTGAAACGAAGTACGAAGCTACTTTGAAGAGAAAAGGATTTTCATATTTCTCTGATTTTTGCTTATTAGTGAAGATTTTCATCAGTGAAGATTTTCATTAGCAAGTGGATGTTATAAAAGACAGTGAGAAAGGGGGTGTTTTTCCTTTCCATACAACTGTTGAAAACTTTTACATATTTTGAATAATTAACAATTTTTTTCTCCCATATTTGTAAGGACATTACTGGAGTGTTCATCACACCCTCCCCCATTGGAGTCAGGCATCAATCATGTCCCACATTAACCTGTTTATGAAACCTTCACTAACAATGTTATAATACACATCCTTGTATTTTTTGGTACATTACCCAAACACAAAGATCAAAAGACCTTAAACTGTTTTGAAACAGGCAGTAACGGTTGACTGCCTACTGAGGTTAGAATGAGGACGTTAGCCACTAGGGTTCAGAACAGGATTTGTGATGGAGGGTGGAAGGTCATCGATTGCAGTTTTGATGTATGTAGCAATGGAGTGAGGAATAGGATTGAGGCAGCCAGGGCTACTACGCCTCCTAGTTTGTTTGGAATGGATCAGAGGATGGTGTAGGCAAACGGGAACTATCATCTGGGTTTGATGTGTGGAGGAGTGACTAGTGGGTTAGCTGGTGTAAAGTTTTCTGGATCACCTAAGAGGCTGGGAGAGAACTGCTTCCACAAGGAATCAGTTCACAGGTAAAACACGACTGAGTGAGAGCTACACACTTTAAGCACGAGGCTCCCGTGGCAAAGCAAAGGGCAGTGTGTGCAAGCCCAGCTCACTTGGCCATGTCCCGGGCCAGCTGCATGAAGCGCTCCCCGTCGGAGGGAGCCAGCAGGTTCAGGATGCGCCGGTAGCCGTCCATGGCCATCTTCTGCTCGCCCAGCTGCTCGTACAGGCTGGACCTCTCCCACAGGTAGCGCACGTTGCTCGGGTCGTACTTCAGAGCTACAGGAGAGAGAGCAGCAGCACGGCACAGTTTAGGAAATGCAACAGTGGGTTTCACATTCATTTCCTTGATTTGTGTTAGTGGACGTGCACAGGGTTTTTGCAAGGACATCCTATATTACAGATTCATTTATCATTCATCTTTCATCAATATCATTCATCATTCATTCAAAGGAGAACATAACAAAATTATTGCCATTAGCACACAGCATTAATTTTAAATTATTAAAATGTTTGCTACACTACCTTTTGTGTAGCAGAACACAGCCTGCTTAATATTGTCCTGCTCCAGTGACATTTCTGCCAGTCTAACCCACTCCTCAGTATTGCTAGGATTTAAGTGAGCTGCAATCAGTCCAAACTGTAATGATTTCTCCATATCACCCTGGTCTTCATAGATCATGGCAAGAGTGGAAAATGGCTCATGAGCAAGAGGAGCTGTGAAAAGATAAAAAAGAATAAGATTTATTATCTAAAATCCACACTGGAAACTTGCCTTTCTCAAAAAACAGGTATCAGAATTATATGAAACATGTGCTGTTCAAATTCAGGAAAACTTGCAGACAAGTTTCTGATTCCTGTCTGTAAATTATTAAACAAGTTGACTGAATCTAACACCATTTATAGTATTATTCTATACTGCAAGGCATGCTGACGCTTATATCTTGTGTCTACAAAGACAGTAAAAGCAAACTGTGTAAAGCTAAGCCAAGGCCTGGGGCTCTGCAGAACTGGGGTGCTAGTTTCTTTTTATAAGCAAAAAAATAAAGGAAGTGCACCACATATTCTTAATTCTACTACTTATACCTGACTTTGCTCATACTGTTTATTTTCATCTTCAGTGAAGCCACACTGAATCCTGCTCCTGCACATGGACACTTGACCCCATCCTTAAAGCCCAGAGGCTGTCCATTCTCCCATACCTTGTCTGATGATCTCCATGCACATCAGAATGGCCTCCTCACGCTCTCCTCGAGCAAATCTGATGTTGGCCTCTCCCATCAGACCCCTCAAGGCACGGGGAAGTTTGCTGCGAGGTCTTTTCTCCTAAATGGAAAAGGGATGCTGGTTCTGCCCAAATCCAGGAGACATCCAGTTGTGCTTAACACCACCTAACCCCAATTTATTTAAGTATTAGCAATAATAAATGACTGGCAAAAAAGACTTGCCAATGTTCATAGTTTTCTGATGCTGGGAAAACTGATTTCATTATTTCTGAAGGCTTTAAACAGTAAACAACAGTGCTTTTATAACAAAGAAAGCATAACGAACACCAGCATAAGCAGGATTGTCTTACATGGAACAATTTTCAGGCAAGTTTCCCAGTAAGCAGCTAAAAGTCACACAAAGTGGCATTCATGGACCATGGTCAGAGGACACATAGAAGTTAATGAAAGTTTAAATACTTGCTTTCATCATTTTCTTGGTCTCTCGATTAAGAACCATCTCCAAAACAAAAACATCTCCAGCTGTAGGCTGCTCTGTAGTTTCTTCTTCCTCTTCTCCTCCTCCTCCTCCTCCTCCTTCTTCTTCTTCTTCCTCCTCCTCCTCCTCCTCTTCATCCTCCTCCTCTTCATTTTCCCCAAGCATGGATGCAAAGACCCGATGGACAGATTTACTGACCCCATCTGCTGTTTCTCCTTGTTGAGAAAGAAGTAAAATAGGTTTTTGATATAATGAAGAGAACATGCTATTTCCCTGGACAAGTGCAGAGAAAAGAGCAGCCCACTTGAAGCAGCTATTCTGTAAGAGTGCTGCCTGCAGAAATGCACAAAAACTATGGACAGCCTCTTTGGTTTTAAAGCTCTGCACTATTCATCACCAATGCCTGGCATGGCCCAGCCTGTAACATCTTTTGGATATCTGAAATGAAAGCAGGGAGGAACACACAGAATGAAGCCCACAGTTTAATCAACATTCTTCTCAATCCAGAAGAATATTAAGCAACTTTCAAGCACTGGGCTGGCTGGCTGCAATCAGCTTTTCAGCTGAAGAGGCTGTAAGTGAGCAGACAATTCTACTACACAACAATCCAGCAACCAATTTTTCAAAGCAATTGAAAACAAGATGTTGTAACCATTCCATCCATGACAACAAGTACCTTTTAACATGTGTAAATACAAAATACAGATTATTTGCATTTCTCTGGAAAAAAAACAGAATTCTTTAAAATAAGTAAGAAAACTATGCTAAGTACTCTGAGTAAATATGTTTAAGGCACATATGCTCTTTTAAATTCACATTTTTTATTTACAGCTTCTATTTATAAACTGAATCCAGGGTTATAACTGACCACAGATCTATATACAAAATTCAAAATATGTAGGGTTCAAAAGTTTGAGCTGGGGGATTGGACACATGATTAAAAATAACCACAATATCAAGTTGAGACTGAAAAATAAATCTATCATGCATTGCCTATATAGGAGAGGGATTTGGGGACCACACCTGGGTTTATGGTTAGTTTTTTTTTTACTTGGATATGTTTGGTTATTTTTATTCTGACTTGGATATAAAGCATCTAAACATAAGACTTATCTTCCCCTGTCCCCATCTGAAAAATCCCATAATTACTAATTTACTTTCCCTTTTATTTCAGTCCCTTCAGAGACCAGAAGGGGAAAAATGGAGCCAGGCTCCTATGGAGTCAGTTATCAAAGAGCAAATACTTCCAGTGCCTTTTTAAATAGGAATGATTATGTTAGAAACACCAACCATCAGTTTCATCCTGACTTTGGGATTTCCCAGATGCTTTTCTGGATGAAGATGGAGCCTCTACATCTTCTTCATTTTCCTCAGCAGATGCATTTTCACCATCCTATACACACCAAAAATACAAATTATTACCTCTATAGAATTACCCATTTTTTATTTCCCCATATATTTACAGTCACCATTTGGCTTTCCAGTCTTTGCACTGCCAGTGAAACAGGTGGGATAAGCACTGCGTTTTTAAGTGAACAAAACCCAGCATTCCTTGCTCTCAGGACATTTATATTTGTATTAATGTGGGAGACTCAGATGGTGACTGTTCACACTACATCAGACTGAAGAGACCAGTCCATTGATTATTGGGCACTACAGTGAGGTGGGATGACATGGTATTAGAAAAAAAAAAAGTTCTGTGTGACAAATCCTTCCAGGAGCCAGTCAATATCACAACAGCAGTCATGAATCCGGTAAGAATGCTGCCCCAGGGTAACACTGATCCTTCCATGACAGCTGAGTTCTGCTCAATCTGCTCTCTGAAGGCCACGAAATGCAGAAATTCAGTAGCACGTTGACACAAATATAGCAGAGTTAAAAAGAACTGCAACACTCCGACAAATCACGCTTGTTTTCTTTTAATCACACCGCCTACGTAGCGTCGGACACAACGTGTTTCCCTATATTTACTGCTGCCAAGAATTCAAACGAGGAGCCGCACTGGCTCTCCCTCAGATGCTGCTGGGGGAGCTGGATCAGCATAATCTGGATGAGTTCATACCCGAACCAGCTCCTTGCCCCGACCCGAAGCACCGATTTCCCGCGGGCCGGGCGGTGCTGCCGGGCCGGTGCCTCTGCCCAGAGCGGCGGGAGGGCAGAGCTGCGTCCTGCGGCCCCCACGGCGGCCTTCTGCTGACCGGGACACCGCCACTCGGAACTCGGAGCCGCAGGAGCAGCGAGCGGGAGCCCTGCACACACACAGCACGGGCCGTGCCCTGCAGGTGCCGACACCGACACTCACAGCTCCGGAGCCGCAGGAGCAGCGAGCGGGAGCCCTGCACACACAGCACGGGCCGTGGCTTGCCAGGTGTTGTCATGATGGGGCGGCCCGGGCCGTGGGGCGGCCAGGCGGGGCAGACTCACCTTCTCGCGGCTCTTGCGCTCCTCGCGGCGCTGCTCGAACTCCTCGAAGGAAATCTTCCCCTCCAGGTACTCGATCAGCTCCGGGCTGAAGCCCGACATGGCTCCGCCACGGCCCGGGGGAGCCCTGTGAGGGAGGCACCGCGTCCGTCCCGCTATGGCGCCCGCCGCTACAGCGCCCGTCCGCGGGAGTTCCGTGCGGCTGAGGGGCCTGAGGGCAGGGCGGGAGCGGAGGGCGGGCACCGAGCGCTGGGCCCGGGGCTCGGCGGCCTCTGCTGCCTCGGGCACCTCGGCCTGAGGGGCTTTAACTCCGTACTCAGGGTGAGGGGGCAGTTCTGAGCACGGCAGGGTCGGAAAAGGGCGTGCGGGGCCGGGTGAGGCACAAGCAGCCTGGGGACCAGCAAGGACGGGGCTGTACCCACAGGGGATCTGTCACAGAACACCTTGGGACATGTGCTAATAAACTGCAGGGGAAGGTTTATTTCCCAGCTTTTAACAAAGACACTCGGCAGTGGTTAAATGCACTCCCCGTTTATTCACACTTAAGCACAATTCTGCTCACAGACTGCCATAGCACACATTTGTCAACAGACAGAATAATGCTCATTGCAGCAGGACACCAGATTCCATGGGCAGAAATGGGGACAGTGAAGAAACTTTGGAATTGTCAGGTAACAGTTAAAAAGTCAAAGCAGTAAAATTTTGCTGTGAAGGTTTCCACTTGGCATGGACTTCTGAAATTAATGCCTAAAAAGACAAAAAAAATACAAATACGTGAGACTAATACAAAAATATCCATATGCAACCAAGGTGTGATCCAAACCAAGACTAAAACCAAGACAAAAAAACCACTGGCTAAGCCTCTGTTCCCACAAAACAGTTCTGAGCACTGAAAAGAACTACCACAATCATCCTGAATTATGCAGGACAAAACTTCCACCAGTCATTTTCTCACTGGTTCTGTGATTTATAGTACAGCAAGTACAGCATCCCTTCTGAAGTCCCCCTTTTTTTTTTTTTTAAATGCACAAAATGCACCTTCTTTGGTGCCTCTGTTTTTCATAAATCAGCAAAAAGAGAATTTAGCATTAAAATTTGAGTGCAGTCTTTATTATGGTTCATGATAATAAGAATAAAGCTTTGATTTTGATTATAAACAGACAAGGTGTTAAGCAGGCCAAGAACAGGACAGAGCTGGAAATCCTAAGCTAAATATTGATTACAAATTAAGCACTTCAAGATACTGAGTAAATCACCCAAATGCTTTGATTTAAATATTACTGAAATTCTCAGCAATTTGTAAACCAGAAGAAAACAATGTTCATTGTGAATGCAAAGGAGAATGTATGCTTTTAGTGCAAGAACTTATGCTAAATTAACTTTCCTAATATAGATGTATCACACGAAACCATTAATCTCATTTGTAATCTTACTCTTTTCATAAAACCTGCATCCCCTATTATCTGTAAATTTTCAGAATTCTCCTCCATATGAAGAAGGGGAGAAAAAAGAGAAAACAAAAAAATCAGGGTCTATAGAGGTCTGCACAAGGACCCTGTGTTATTTTATCTAAGTAGCAATGATCTCATAAATCTCTGCCTCAAGAATTGTAAACCTCACTTCAGGCAAGGGTCAAGGTACTACATTTTTAATTCCTTCTGAGAAAGAAGTTGCTTTTATATTTCAGTCAAAATCTTGGTTATACGTAACATCAGAGGACAAGGCACCCTCTTTTACCTTCATCAGCAGAATCTTTCAGCCTTTGAAATAGTCCTGAAAGGACTTTTTCTTTTCTTCATAATCTGCAAATGCAGAAGCAATAGGATCTGAGTAGAGCCTTGATCCTTCATTGTTCACAGTGAAAGTGGCTGGGAACTTCCTGAGATCCAGACCCCTGCCCGAGAAGTAAGCCTGGAGTGTTCTGAAAAACTGAGCAGATTGTGGACGTGAGAATAAACAGAGCATGGCCCATGGAGATTAATTATTTCTCCTGACACAGATTAGATGGAATGTTTATTCCTCTGTGGGATGAAATCCTCACTTCTGATCATAACCTGATACATGTAGGCAACCTAATTGACATATGCCCACTCCATCCATGACTTGTGCATCTTGTGAGAAGTCAGAAGAGCAGCAACTGTGTCCTGCTCATTTATGCTCCCCACTGACCCACGGGGGCTGAGAGATAACTGCACCCTTGGAAAACAGGCACAGCCAAGCCCCTGCTGACAGCAAACAGGACACCTCTGGAAACATTTCAGTAGGAGTCAGCAACAATGGGCAATTGATTTGAACTGTTCCCCAGCAATCACTTCCAAGGAGAAATTAAAGCTTCTTAAAACACTGAGGAAATATTACAGGAAACCGATTCTTTTCCTTCACAAACTCTTTTTAAGATTGTGCAAATGTTCTCTGAGTGGTATTTTCATAGCTGTCTGATGCAAACTTATTTGTACTTCCATGAGATGAAACAACATGCAATCAGAGCACACATCTGAAAGAAACACAGTAATCATTCCTCTTCTGTTTCACAAAACAAGTGGCTGTATAATCAAAATAATTTTTTAAAAATGAAAGCTGCTGGATGGAGATATAAGCACATTTTGAGCACTACTGTGCTCTGAGAATGTCTCTTCAGTTAAGGGGTACGTCTTGACTGAGAAATGGTTATTGACCATACAAAGTGCACAGCTCCTAACATTGCATCTAATGGCCCCCTCTTGCCTTTAAATTTAGACAATAAGGAGTCTCTTCATGGAAAACAAAAAAACACACAGAACTTCAGCTCTCTTTCTTGAAACATTTCCTTACCAGGTCTCTGTTTCTGGGGTTATCAAGAGGCTTCCATTTATCTTCTGGTTGGAAAGGAGCCCCCTTTGCCAGTCCTCTCACAGCCAATACTACACACAGACCCAGGAGCAGCCCTTTCCACATGCTGGAGATGAACAGACTGCCTGTAAGAAGGGCAAACACACGTACTCCTTACATCCTACAGAGCTGTCACTGGCAACACACAAAGCATGAGAATCCAAGCAAAGTCTGCCCACTGCAGATTACACCCATGTGCTAGCAACTCTTTGTTTTCATAGTACTAAGGTCCTCGGGAGAACAAATTGTTCTAAACAAGTGTTTCCCATACCAAAGCTATTTCTAGACACTGGACTCTCTTCTGAGGGACCAGCAGAACACTCAACACAAAAATAGTACATTTGTAAGTTTACATTAATTACATAAAGCCATTTTCAGTGGCTAATACAGCACCAGAGCTCTGTATGCTCCAAGGAGAATGCAAAAATGTGACTCAGGATCCAGAGAGCTCAGTTTAATAAAACTGCATTACATTTTACTACATATAATAACAAGTGCAATGGTATTTAATACAGCCTGGTCTAACATACTAGAGATCCATTTCACAACTTGACTCAGGAAGAGAAAAGGAATTCTCCCTCTCACATTGTTTAAAATAGAGCTTACCAGGGAATTTGGCTTTGGCTTGCCCCTTCTTGGTTGGTCTCCTCGTAATCTGTGAACAACCTGATCTCTGCACTTATATTTCTAGTAGACTGTAGGTGGGTGTCAATGACGTTAGCAGGAGCTCAAAAATACAGTAATGATTCCATTTCCAACCATGACATGAAGACCTTTGAGAATTTCATCCTTGGTACTCTTCAGACCTGTTGCTATTGAACAGTGCAGCACAAATTCCTCCCAAGCTGTATTGCAGAAATTGGTAGTAGGCATGCAGGAAGTTTAAAACAATTCCCAGGAGAAATGGCACAGCTTTATCAAAATATTATTTTTAGTTAAAAGTAATTAGCTGTCTCTCTAGAATGGTGACTAATGGTTTTCAAGTAAATGAGATATGGATCACTCTCTTGATGCTGGAAAAAGAGAGGGAAAAGTAAGGTCTGCTTCAATATCCAAAATCATAACATTTTAATGGAAGCATTGCTTTCCTACCCTGATTTTATCAGCAGTTAATATCCTCCTGTCACACTAGAAACTAAGACAAAGGCTGCAAGGGGGACTCTGCTACTTTACCTTGGCCTTAGTGCACAGCATTCTTCATATCAAAGCTGCTCACATTTTTTATTTCACTGCACTCTTCTCTCCGCTATGTAGATGATACATGTTTTAGCATCACATATATCCCTAAATAGACATGTTAAAATTTAAAAAAATTTGACCATCACCTTACTGCAGAGTGTAGATGTTTGTGTCTGACTGGAAGCTTTATATTTTTCTTTGGTTTAAATTTTGAAAGCAAAATAAAAACCTGCCACCACCCTTCCAGGAGGGTGAAGTTTTGGACACCCAAACATCATTAGCACCACAGTAAACAAAATCCTAGCAGTGTAATTTTCCAGCTGATCCCAAGCACCATTCCCAAAGATGACAAAGAAACCAGATGTCCCCAGGATATGCACTGGCCAAGGGGAGGACACTTGATAACTCCACAGTTAGCACTTGTTTCTGTTCTACTCCCTTCTGCTAATTCAGCAGCTTATTTTTGTGACTACAGTAATATGTAAAAATTCAAGACAACTTATCCAGCTTGTTTATTATTCTGCATATTTGAAGTTTTAAAAAAATCATACACACAAAAAAGAGAATCCATTAAGCCACATCAATTATGTTTCATTACACTCAGCTTCCAGATAGCGGACTCATCAAGAACAGAGCAGTAGCACCAGAAAAAACACAAAAAAGGCAGGTCCCAGCATAAAGGAACTGTCTTTGTTGATATTCTAGGTAGATGCTTATTTCAGCTAGAAGTAGAAATATGCTTCTGTAGAGAAAATGTCAGGAAGGGGAAAAGGCAAGATTTACAGTTTGGTTTTAGATTTTAGTTCCTTATCTTTGGAAAGAGGGGGGGGGGGGGGAAAGCCAGAAGAGCTGGCAGTTTTCTTCTACCTCTTTTCTCCCCCTCAATTAATTTATTCCATTGATTCCTTTACAAAGAACTGGGGATATGCAGTGTACTCAGTTAATAAAACATACTGAAGTCATCTGCAAATATGAAACAGGCTTTGTTACTGAAGGAACTCAGGCAATGTGGGTGACTGATGAAGCATGCAGATATGCAAGAGATTCAATTAGCATATATTTTCTGTGAGCTGTCTGAAAAAACAATCTATACACACTTGTATTGTGGCTTCCTGAGCTAAAGCTCTGAGAAACTGTAGGAGCTAAAAAGTCTGTTTAGACCTATAGCTCATTTTAATGTGTGGGTTGGTCTTTTTTTAGTAATTTCAATTCTTTCCTTCAGGGAAAGTCAAATATAAGCAGAGCACATTCATATTAAAATACTATTAGTATACTTACACTGACTGAATTAAATTGCAACCTCATTTTTGAGGACAGTAGCTGAGTTTAATAAATGCTGTCAAAGCCAGATGTCAGGGGGCTGCCTTTTTAATGCACCCAAATTTAAGCACCAGGTTTTCTTGATAAACATCTTCAATAAATCAAACATTTTCAAAGTGTCTATACTAATTATATAACATTTCTGGCACAGGAAGTAATGTTCATGTATGTTTAATTAAATTGCTGTGAAGATGAAAATGCTGATAGCATTGGTTGCTCAGTTCCACACAGTATATTTTAAATTTGTACAATTCACCTCTGAAATGTACAAGTTTAAAATATACTAGTTTAGCTGAGAACAAGTTTTATACATATGATGCTCTAGATGAACTGTATTATTCAGCAAACACTTTGAACTTTATTGCATTTCCCAGCCATGAATCCTGAGGTGTTGGGGTTAAGACACTGAGCCAAGCTTCACCCTGTCTATCCAACTATCTTTACTGCACTGTACTTGAGGTGTGAAAGAAGCACTGTTAAAGCACTGCTCCAACCACAAGGCTTTTTGTTTACTACTTTTATTTTCTGCTTAGAATCCCAAGGATTACAAGTCAGAAGGAAAAGCACCAAACTGCTCCACATGAGTACCTGAGGCAGGACTAAAGGCAGACACTGCTCACAACACTCATCAGCGTGGCTGTACAACAGCATACAGGTAACACACAGCAGCACTGGCACTTCTTGGGATTTACAACCATTTGTACCAATGCAAGCACGTTGGAATACCATACAAAAATATACAGAAGCGTTTCTTTAGCAGGGCATTTGCTATACAATATACTTGAAGTCATGCACACGTAGGTAAAAAAAAGACAAAAACCAAATTGAAGTACACACTGCAGCCAGGAAAACCACCAAACAAAACAGGAACTTCCCAGAGCAGCTCCCAATCAAGTTGCCCTCAACAAAAAAGTATCTAAATGCAGTTTTTAAAGATTATGAGATTCCATCTTTCAGCAATTACATCATCATCTGAAAATACCTCTTCTCCAAGGTTTTCTCAGCATCTCACAAGACAGGGACTTGGCTGAAGTTTATGATACATGACATGATCTGTAAGAACTTAGTTATAAACATTTTTATAAGCACAGTAATTTGCTATAGCATTCTTCAAACATTTATAGATAAGACCCTGTCAACATCTCTAAAAACCTGTAAATATTAAGAGTGAGTTCATGTACAACATCAGATTTGTGGTAGCTACATAACAACTGAACACAGAGGAAGAGTTAAAAACTTCTAAGACAGATTGCTTTGAGAAGTGATAAGTTTTTCCCCAAAATCACACATTTTCTCCAAAGTTTTAAGTCCTTTTACAACCAACAAATCCTTCCCTCCCCACTAATCACCCAAATCAGGTATTTTGGCCAACATGTTTCTGACTTTGTGCTTGAAAAAACAATTGAAAGGTCAGTGACTGGGGAATGAAGTTACACGGTTTCTCTTGAGTCACCATCATACGTAAAGGCCTTAAAGGTAGTTCTACCTTCTCAAGGGTTTCAATACTAGAATATTCCAGTGGCTAGGAAATCACCAATGGCCAGGAGTGCTGAAACATCACCACAAAATAAGAAGTCAGGTGACTGGAATGAGTTCAAGCAGCAGGGAAGACACAAAGATGGTGTGTTCCATGCTCAGCAGCAGCACTGTGGCAGCCAGACTGAAGCAGGAGCTCAGTGAAAGGAAATGTTTTCTAACTTTGCTGTGTGAATAGCTCTGTGAGCAGCTGGCAGGCAGTTGTTTGTGTGCATGTCTAAACAACCCCAGTACTACAATAACCTCTGAGATGGCATCACTTTGCAAGGTTCAGTGCTATATGGGAGGAGGGGAAATCACAATTTGTTCAAAACACACACAGAATCCTCTAGAGACAAATAAGAAAAGCCAGCAGTGGCTTTTCCTGAGCTCTTTGTATTAAAAAATACACGTAAGAAATCCTTCTACTATATTAAATCAAGATTTTAAGATCTTAAGTACTTCTAGTTTTCTTTCATGAGTTAGGATAAAAAAAGTGTCATTTTTTTCTCCAAAAAAGGGAATCTACATCTGAACTTTCAGGGATTTATATGCGAATATTTTTCATAAAAAGTAAAATTTAGTATTCAAAACTTCTGGAGCCTTAACACAAACAATCAACCCTGCCCCTGTCTAGTTTTCTTCCCACAATGGTGAGGATTTTGCTATTTAATGCTTAAATACAGTATTTTGCTTAAACTAAAATTGATTTTTTTTTTTAAATTGAGGACCAAATATCAAAATGTTTTAAAATAATTTGACACATAGACTTCAAAGCTGAGACAGATATCTGCAACTAGTTTTCCTTCCTTAGTTTTCTTCTGGTCACAACAGAAAGGCTTGAAAAATTCAGGTCAGCTAAAGCTTTCTGATTTTTGGTTGGTGTGATTCCAAACAAAAAAATATGCTGCACTTGTCATAAATCTTCATTTCTCTAAGAGTAAAATGGGGTCAAAATAATTTTTTAAAGCATTTTCCCCAAATCAAGTTTCAGTATGATCCACACAAATATTTTTGGTCAACTCCAAAAATCAAACATAAGGCTATGGAAGTCCACAGGCTACAGTCAGAGTGTATTCATTTACTGGTTTAAGGCACAGTATATATATATATATTCTCTCTCTCTAGAAAGCTACAAGTTTAAAGTCACAGTGAGGAATTTCACATTTCAGTTTTGGTCTGGCACTCTAATCATGTGTCCTGTCTACCACCTGTAGACTTCTGTAAAGCATTCCAGGTGCTGCAGCCTCAAATCCTGTTTCCAAACCCAGACTGAAGCGGGTGGAAAATACTGAAACCTGAATTGATCCTAAAACAGTGCACTTAGCCTTTTGCAAAAATGAACATCAGCACACTTGCACATTTGATACTTAGATATACCCTGGAATTATTGAAGTTGGAGGGGGAAACAGTCTTGGTTGATATTTTAACAAGCAGGAGGAGTCTGCAGGACACAGCTGCTGCACTTCTGCCAGGTCAGTCCCAGTTCCACTGCTCTGGGAGCTCCTGCTGGGCACTACAGGCCAGGGACACTGCAAACCAGAGAGAGCTGCATGGGGATGGAGGATCCACAATGCTGTGCCACAAATAACAAATATTATCACGTTCACACTTTTTTAGAGACAAACTCAGCTCTGACACCACACATTCCCACAGAATCAGAGCACAAGCTGCCAATAACTGTAGAGAGACAATGCTGACAGGATTTCTTTATGACAGCATGAATAGCAAAATCTGTCTGCATTTAAAAATGCAGAAAGAAACCTTACATCTTAAGCAAATAAATTCAAAATATCACAGTTCAGGTTTTCAGCCTACAAGGCAATAAGCACATATTTGAGGCAGTTATGTGCTTAGACACATGAAAAATTGAGGGCTGGGCAGATTTGCTTAAGTAAGAGCTATGGAATTTTCTCTCTAAATGCTTAAAATTCATTTTTAAAAGCAGCAGTGTCTATTAATAAGACAAAGTGTATACTTTTTACTTGAGTTTGAGGACACATGAGCTGATTAAAAGCTTTGAACACATTCACCCATAAATAAAAATATACATCAGGAAGTATAGTCTTTGCAAAAGGTTTTCAAAATTTTTAAGACTTTATGGATTCTAATATTCTAGTTCAAAGTTCTGGCTCTAAAAAAAAGGTAAAAATTGTACTTAAAAAAAAAAGGACTAGTTTTGAATTGTCCTTCATTGTCACACATTTCCTGGAGGCTATACAACAGCAGTATGTAGCTTTGGTGACAAATGTCTCCTCTAAAGGAACAGTGGTGAGAATTTTATATTTTACAGTGCTAAGTGCTTACAAAAGCTACACTGATTATCTCCCAGAAACAAAAATGCAAGAAGTCAAAGCTGTAAATTAAGTGAGAAACATTCACCATTAAAACATTAAATGGAAAATAAGCATCAAGAATTCAGTCTACTTCACAACTAACAATTTTCTAGTAGCTTAGTGACTTAGAACAGCAGCACAATTCTGTACAGACTCTACAACCACTTCCAAAAACATTTTCATAGCTCAGAGTGTTAAAGGTCAGTAAATGGCTGGTTTTATCTCAGTATAAATATAACAAAAGTCTAAACACACTCAACCCTGTATTGAAAAAACTTGATTCAAATGAAAGTTTCTCAAATGTTTACATTTATTAATGACTACATAACAGACTTTATTCTGTGCTGTCAGATGGATCAGATTTATCAGATTTCAGAACACCAAGTGAGTTCATCACTTGTTACTGGCAAACACATGGAAAATGAGAAGTATCAAACACTGACATATGCAATGCTTTTGAGGTTAAATGTCAATGCATTTTATTTTGTTAATCACTGACTTTAAAGTTAGTCCAATTAGGTTATAGATGAAAAATTCACTTAGACATACCAGCAGTCTCTATGCCTTCTACAATGTATTCCTACTGCACTGTTCACAGTTCTGTCATTATTCATCTATTTGTTTTGAAACATAGCAAATTAATACTAAGGATTTGCTACATGAAAAAACCAAAATCAGGGCAGAACTCTAAATGTCAGATATAATACTAACTTAAATTCCATTTACTGCAGGTTTCTTGGAAATAAAACATACAGAGAAACCTCCCACCAAAACCCCCAAACCAATCCTCTTTCCACAGGATGCTAAAATGTGACCCACTGCAACTTTTAAATCACAGCTAAGATGATTGGCTTTGGACAACATTAATTCACTCAGTTCCAAGGTGCATTTGCTAATTCCAGTGAAGATGTGAGTTTTTCCTTATCAGACACAGAGACTTTCTATGAAGTGTTAGATACATGTGTCACTGCAGCATGATGAGATTGTGAGGAACATGTCTGATGACATCAAGCAGAAAAGATTATAGTCTTCCAGAGTAATTTCAGGGTATGAAGCTATCACCAAAGCTTCTCATTAAATCTCTCCCTGTCAAAGAAAGACTCTGCTGTACCAAAAGTTAGTGGCATTTAATATTTTAAGGTCTTACCCTGTTTCCTCATTCTGTCTCTAAGAGCTTATAAAAAGATCATATTAGATCCACATAAATAGTTTTTATTTTGAATGCATCCTGAGGTCTAAACCCTTACAGTATGTGTGCTGGTCTCCTCCCACATGGTCCAGATAATCTAAAATGTGAAGAAAAATAAAGTGGAATTTTAATGTAATTAAAGGTAGTAAGAGACATTATAATGTATTTGCCAAAAGCTGTTTTATAAATGCAGCCCACTCATAATTAAGAATATTTCAGTAATATTTACATCTCCTTATATAAGCAATTAACAGTGTATATATATATATTGGGCTATCCTATGTTTCTGCTGAAATAATAATTGAACAGTGGCAGAACTCCAGATTTACCTACTTGACCACCTTCTCCAAAAGTAACAACAAACAATCATTGTATTTTACCTAAAAAATAACCTCAGACTGTTACAAAATCTAGTCCTTTGCAGAATGACAAGTAGGACAATTCATCCTCTCTCAGAATGGGATGAATTCTAAGACTTGTTCTAATCCTATTACCATCCATTGATTATATGGCAAATCTAATTGGGATTAACTCCTAATCTGCCAAACATCTGAAGTTGTCCAGTCCACGATCACTGCACAATCCAGACACACATCCCTGCCAACAGTTTAAATCTATTAAATGGCACACAAGGCATTTCAATTCAAAATGGGAGTAAAACTTCCCCTCCTTTCCCCAGTTAAGGTAAACCATCTCTGAGAAAAGGGAGTGTTGAGTGAGATGTGAAAAACTCTTGTCATCTGGGATCTAAGACTCAGGATTATACCTATTCCTACCTCCAACTTGAAAATCAGGCAGGAAAATACACAAGATACCAGAACTCACTTTATGAAGAGTTCTAACAATCATCAATAGAACTCCAGCTAAAAAAAAATTATTAAATGAAAAAAAAAGTGTTATCCTATGCTGCTGTAATTCAGTAGGTTTCACTTCATGGCATATTTTGAAAGCTATCAAAGATACCAAATATCGAGTCTGTTTCATTTCCAACAGTTCCAACAAATGGATTCATGCAGAAAGAGCCTGCTACGGTGGCAAAACAAAATCAGAAGTAAAAGAGAGTACTAAGCCAAAGGGACTATGAAAGTTCAGGAAAACTATCTTCCACAGAAATCAGACCCTGCACATTTCACAGCCCTTTGCCAGCCCTGTGCAGTTCTGCCACCATCCTTCATTCACAGCCATTTGCAAGTACAACAACTCTGTTCTTCTATGTCTGAACAGCAATTCCTAGTTAAACCAACTGGTGCATTTAGCTACAAGTATATTAAGTCACACAAATTATCTTATATACATATACTGTAGCATACATTTGATTAGAAAATATCAAGATATAATCTATTCAAATAACTTTTCTGATTTACAAATACTATAAATAATCTAACCTTCTTTTTGAAAAGGTTAAGACTAGAACACCAGCACATAGATTACTGATAACAGTGACAGTGGTTTGGCTAACTACAATACCCTTACTCAGTTACAGCACTTGTAATGACTTATTAATAACTTGAACTGCTGACATGGATATAAGCAAACAAAACACACGTGGCTTTCTTCACATTTGTCCTTCATTTTGGAAAGTCACAGTGTGAATTGAGTCTTTCCAGCCAACTGCTCAAAGGAATTGACCCCAACAACACATTAGAAATAACTGAGGCACTTAGGCAAGATTATTAAGATATGATGGAATTAATGGGTCAGGCTGGCTGTACTACTGGATCAAGAGTATTCTTGATTGACTGTGAGCAGCAGATTTCCTCTTGGTATTCCTATGTGATGACTGAGCTGGTCTAGTGTTTCCAGATGAAGGTAACAGGTATCTCAGACACAGCAGAGACAGCTAACACAGAAGCAAGTAGTAAGCTCATCTCTACACAGAATCAATACATCATTTAAACCTAAGGACTGCTGAGATTTCTTCTGTTGGCAAAACACATGCCCAGGGGACAGAATTCCTTACACATAGCTATTATAGGCTTTATTACAAACGGCAGTCACTGTAGCATCTAGGCACTAAGATAAAATTTATACAGAGCTGATAATTATGGTCAGTATTTCCCACTATTACTGAGTTTGCCCACATGCAGAAGGTAGCACTGTATGGCAGGACAGGAATTTGCAACTATTCCATATTCATTTTATGTATTGGCTTTTATTAGGAGATGGTTGGTTCTCTGTTTACAACAGGAATAAAGCCTGCCTTGTCTACTTAGAAAGAGAGCAGCAACTGCACTGGTAACTCACAGCATATCTCAATGTTTGCTAGCTTCCACACATGGACAAAGTCCAAGGATTAATTTCAAAATTCCAGAGAAAACTGACAATGTTTTAAAACAACATTACAGCAAATTGTTTATGAATCTGCTGGTATCCTTCCTGAATAGAAAGCTACATAGAATACTGTTGTCTTCTCACTCTCACAAAAAGTAAAATGTGTAAAACTTGCAATAATCTCACAAATGTTCAACTCACACTGATTGAACAAATGATTTGATAGAAATAACAGTTCTATATAAGCAGTACATTCTAGTTTGTCTAGACACAAATGTGGCAGCTTTTGAATGTAACATAAAACCATTCAAAGTATACTTGGCTGTGTGGTTTTTGTGATAGTCACAGTGTGCTTGAAATGTATTGAGTTTTAACCAGCATACTTTAGACCTGCAAGAGATGCAAGTTCAGAACACAGACACTGCATGGCACAGTGAGTAAAAAAGGTGTTTCCACAAAGCAGTACAGTGAAATACCAAAGTGTCTACAAGGCAGAGTATTGAGATGTTGCACTGATATGAGTCATGTGCTTATACACAGTTAAATCACTCCATTTTCAGAGACATGAAATAAACACCAGGAAAGGTTTTCTAAGCAACATGAATAAAACCATAAATTTTCTGTAAAGTATTCACAGTTCTGTCCTCTTTCCCACAAAATGTAAACTACTGATCATATTAATTTAGGCATTTCTGTGTTGCAATTTTTCCCATCTCCAGAGTTAAGTTTCTGGGGTGCATTGTCCTATATAGAATGAACATTACACAAAACAGCACAGCACGTGTAGAAGAAGAGAAAAGGTTACAAAGTGTGGGACTCTGTATAAATGCATTCGTCCAAAGGCCAGCATTGCAACAGACAAAGGGAGTGGAACTTTGGCTGCAATCTTCAAGAGTTTACTGTAAGAATAGAAAGGAAAAAGATTATAATTTTGTAGCCACACATGCAGAAAGTATGCAAATGCCATATATAATTTTCCTTTGCAAAATAATTTCTATTTCAAGGCTTTGTTAATCTTTAAAACTGAACAACTAGGTCTAATGTGCCAGAAAAATTGATGCATAAGCAAGAGATATTATTCAAAAAGGTTAATGTCATTAAAACTATAATAATTAAGAAATTTGTTCTCTGTAACATAAGAAGACTTAATGGTTTAGATCACTTGAGATAATAGGTACTGGTCAAGAGGATAAATGACATTTGTTATTATCGATTGTCATTCATGAGACATTAACTAATTTCATATCTCAATAAGAAATATTCTGTCAGCAAAACCAAATTCCCAGAACTTCTTAATCCAGTAGAGAACACATTCTATTTCTACTCCCATAAGGGGAGCTACAGGAACATAACTATAATCCTGTAGAATTCCCTTTTCCTTGTAACTGTCTGACAATAATTGCTCAACATATTTAGATTCTGTGACACTTGAAAGGATTCAATGAATTGTGAGTTAAAAAGTCACATTTCAAGAAGTTATTATGCAGCCAATTGCTTAGACAGCACATTCTTCATTTATTTCCATGTGGCAAATACAGGGGATTTTTTCCTCTTAGCTGAACTAGAGGTACTTCACATACATTTTAGTTCATCTTTTAGATTTAACCATATGAGTTCATGAATCTCTACAGAGGCTGAACAATTACAACATAAATTTTTACCACACAAATGGTAATTCACAAAGAAGCAGGAAAGCAAAACTAGAGATTGGGCTACAGTACCTTGATTTCACTTCAGAAGTACTTGAATTCATGAGGATTTCTAAGATGCATACAAGGACAATAGCTGTGGTTCTACAGGGATCAGGATCAAGCCTAACATTGTACCTGCAAAGAAATGGTTTAAGAAGCACATCACTTCTAAACTAGGCTGCCAAATAATATCCATGTGCTGATGACAAAAAATATACATGAAATCAATATGGCATCCCAGCCTGATTTTAAACCCCTTCTGAAACATTACTTTGTTCAACATGTCACTGATTCACTTAACACCTATTTACACCACAATACAAACCAGACAGGATAGAGAAAACAATAATAATTAACAGTACTCTTTACAACTGTAAGGTAACTAATGTAAAGAACCCAACATTTATAATTTTTATTATCTTCAAATGTTCCTGTAACTTTCTTCCACCTCTGTGTCCATTTAAGAACTTACCTGAGGTTTTTTAACCAATAAATTAAAGATGGCAAGTTGAGCAGCACAATCCACGTGAATAAATTAAGGACTGTAGTGTGCATCTTAAGACTGTTAGCAGCTTCAGCAGATGTTTCACTGTTGGAGGGAGACTGTGTTGCTTCTGGAATGCTGTCCACTGAACTCTGGGCTTTGACTGTGTGTGTACTGGAGTTCTGTGAAGTTTCTTTTGAGTGGCCTGAATCCTGGAAATGAAAGACAGAAGTCACAAAGATGTGCACAGGCTTGTAAGAACTCATGCTGGGGAAAGAGGAAGGGAAAAATATCCTAACAGTATCACACCAGCTGTGATTTAGGAAGAAAATCTGCAATTTGTGCCTCAAAAAGCCACCAAAAGTAAAGTCCAATTTTAAAGTATCTAAATTTAACCAGAAATTTCTCATACACTAATAGTTTACATGTCTATGGAAGAAAAGAATGGAGACTGTAAATGCCCTGACACCAATGAAATGAAAAGCAGTTCCTGGAAGGGGGAAGAACAAAATAAAAGGAGCAATAAAGCATGGGGGTGAAAAATCACAGATGATCATTCACAGGAAAGATATAGGAAGTAATGCAACTGGGAGTAAAATATTACCTGTAGGAATAAAAAGCAAAGATAAATGAATGAGTTGGCAGATACTAACTTCCAGTGACAGCAACCCCCACAAATGAAACAAAATATTATATAGAGATGAAAGGAGAGGATTTTCAACTAAACGCATGAAAAACCCACTCAAAAAAACCCAAAGGAAACTTTCAACAACTTTTTGTGTCAGACTTTGTTCTATGTTTGCAAAAAAGAGCAGGTACTTATCATATGCTGTTATCCACACCTGCTTACATCTTTGATCCTATACTTTAAAGTAATCCAGAAAATAAAGTTCACATGGACTTGGAGCCCAACACTTCCTCACTGTGTTTTTAGCAGCTCCCTGTTTACAACAGTCTCAGTCCATAATTCATCTAACACATCTTTTTTGTCATCTCTGGACTAAAATACCTTGAACTCCACACAAGAAAAAGCCTCTCTAGAAAAAGCAGTTTTACCTGCAGTATACATTATTACCTAGAATTTATTTTTTTTTAAAGATAACCCATGCATAATCAAATACCAAAATTTAGACAAATCCTGTAAATCTGTGTGTATTCAGAGACAGAGTTGTCTTCTTAGATGAGAATTTCACATTGCAGAAACTTCAAACAGCAGTCATGTGTGATGGAGCAGGCTGCTCATGGCCTGCCTGTTCTTTTACACCCACATGCAGCAAGTGAACTGCACCTACCCAGTCACTGCAGCACAACCTAAGGGTACCAAGGCAGAAGTTTGCCAGACAATTTTTGGCCAGAGTTTGGAACAGAAGCAGGAAACAGACTCACCCTGTTGTGCATGTTTTGCTCTGCTCTTACAGTTACATGCAGTTTTACAACCTGGAAGACAAGCAGTTGCTTGTTTAGTAAGGATTCTTCACACAGAAGTTGTAGTACAGGAAAAGAAATTGAGGACTCCTTACTCTTCAAGGGAGCTACTAGTCTTTGTTCTTATAGTATTGCCAGCTAGAAGTTAAAATTTTCAATTTTCTGCATTGTTGTAGTGGGCATGTCAGACCACGCATTTCTTTGTAAGAAGCATTAACAAAAGAAGAAAAAAATTCTACAGATTATAGGATTATGACAGTGATAAATTAGAAATATCTGTTTCACGTATGAGAATAATAACATTTCTTTATGTATAAAAAAGGGTAATCTGGATTTCTGCTTTTAACCTGGGGTTAATTCAAAGCACCTAAAATTTTCAATTCAGTTACATATACAAAATGTTTAGCCTTTCAGTACCTTGAACAAGTATTGGAGATAAATAATGAGCACAGCAAATGCACCACAAGTGGTCCAGCTAACCAAAGCAAGAGATATCATCCCACAGAGTCTGCTGGGTGTAATCAACTTATCTTTCTGAAGTTCAGGAGGTCTAAAAAAAAAAAAAAAAACAAACCAGAAACAAAACTCCTGTTGTACTTCTTCTCAGACATCAATTTATGCTTGTTTTCAAACCCAGATGTATAAAATCATGTATAAATTCAATCTGCCCAGAATTCAATCTTGCCCAAGCATTCACACCAAAGCAAACAAACAAAAAAAATAATTGTCAGGGTCAAAGTCATCTAGAAGAGCATAATTATATAGCATCAAGTTGTTTTACCTAATCAGAGATAACCATAATGAAGAGAAGAGTCTCAGAGATGTAGAGAAAAATACTCCACTCCAGTAGGCAATGCCTGTCCCAAAAAGAAATAGAATCAGGGACACAAGGGGGAACCATGCATCCTGACTACTCAGTACAGCAGCATCCACCTCTGGCAGTGACAGTGACTCCCATATCTCTCTAAACCAGTTAAACCTGCCAAAAACATGAAAGCAGTATTATTTATCACTTCCAATTGCTCTGACAGTTAGATATCTATCAACTATTCCTTCTATTACAGTCTTTCAAGCAAAATAACAGTCAGGTGTTTACAGTGACTACATATAAAATAACAGTCCTCCCTAGCAACAGTTTCAGTAAAACTTCTGTTTGAAACAAATAAATGATGCAAACTCACCCCTGCAGAAACACAACAATGCTTATAAGAGGTTCTACTTTGTAGGGCTTTGCTGTCCTAACTAGTTGGAGGGAGAAGTCTGAACACTGGCCTAGGATCAAGAACAGAGAGCATCTGTAGTTACTGCCACGTCATGAACTTCAACAAACATCATCCACAACAAAATATAAATTCTCACAATGAGAGTTGACTTGAAAACAAGATAACCATGCCTTGTAAGAGTACTGCAAGGCTGCATACTTTGCCACCAAGCCCTTTCTCCACTGGGTCACCCACATTAAGGTAATAATGTGGTACCCATGTTAAGGTAATATGGCACATGAGCTTCTAGAGACACTGTGGAGCTTGTAACAAACACCTCCTGAATTTTAATAAAAATGCATTTTGGCTGGAGACATGACAGCATACCAAAGCTGTAATGCAAATCTCATCTTCCTCCAAGAAATAGTGTTTTCTGAACATTAACAAATGTATTTCTAACTTTTACATGTATTTTAGGTAGATTTCTGATAGTTCTAAACTACTGTGCGACACCGATATTTCACTGCAATTTAAAATAATAAAGAAATATTTTGCTACAACACAGCCTTGAAGAACTACCAGTCAAGAAAAAAATTAAAAAGAAGAGCATGGACCCAAATATTTCTGTAAGTTGAATGATATTTAGCTTAAAAAATCCACATTCAGCTAGTCTTTCATCAGTAAATTCAATTAACAATTTCCTTAAATATACTTGTGACAGAGAAAAATATGCAGATTTTTAGAAAGCTACCTGTTGATCTCAATGTGCTCAGTTGTCCTCCATAAGTAAGAAGAATATTAGAAACAATATAGACTGGAAAAGCACCAGCATGGAACCTTACTATCTGAAAGACAAGGATAAAGGGATAACTTCATTTCTATCTATAAAAATATATTTTAAAAACACATACACAAATATTATCATGAAGCCAGAATGATAATGAGATTAGAAAATCTTTCTTAAAAGATCCAGCTTCTCATTTAAATGCATATTTGATAATCTCTAATAACAATTAATGTTATAGGTGGGAAATATTAGAATCTCTCATAAGCAGTTAATGAAACAGGTTTGGATAAATGATCAAATTAGAAAAAACTGGGGTTTTTTCCCCAGTCAAGACAAGTATAAAAAAAATCAAGTATTACATTTCAGTAAAGTAAATTTAAAACAATTTAAAGGCCACTTTTCAAGCAAAATCTGCATATAGTTATATATGCTTTTAGGCAAGGAACTTTTGGAAGCAATTATATGCATGTATTAATTGGCTTCCACTCTCTCAAGTAATGATTAATAACCAATAGCCTATAAAGTCTATAAATGTTGTAAAATAACAACAAAATGAAAAATCCTTGCTCTGAATGCATAAGTTCATGTAGAGAACCTTGCCAGTTTTATTCCAGCACTACACTTAGGTGCTTGCAAATTAATCACTCTTTAGCTGCAGAGAGCTGCAGATGGCCAGTCTATTTTTACTGATCCCCATGTTGAAATGTATTCTTCATTGATAACCAAAGAAGATTTGTTGAAAAGGAACATAAGGACCTACTTAGACTTTTTCCCCCAACTTAATTGATGCCAAATGTATTTTAAAGTTCTAACACCACTGACTCATCAGGCTAGAAAGTTAAAGTGACCTACAGATATTGAGCTCACCACAAAGCCACATACTGCACATTTACAGCAGCTCTTTAGAGCTAGAGAGCTTTTCTGCTCCTCTAAGGACCAGGGCCTGACATTCATCCAGGAGGGATCCTTGCCAAGGGAAAAGGCTGCAAAATGATCACTGAATAGTGCTCCTCTTGGCATTGAGAAGGAACCTGAAGTGCCATAGTCAGGAAGGGAGGAAGCAAAAATTTTTATAGATGCTACTGACATAGAAAAACCAATTTAGTATTAGGTTTTCTTACTTGCCCAAGAACCTGTAGAAGTGATGTCTTCAGAATTACCTTGAAAAAAAACATATTGTTTCATACAGTGGTAAGCATAAGTACAAAATACTTCAATTTTTAAGAAGCAAATTTAAGTTCTAGAATACAGAAATCCTGCAGCTAAAATGTGCAACACCTTACTATTGACAATTAAAAGCAAATGCTTTGAAGTTTTAGAGTCCAACTTTCAGTGCTAACCCAGCTGTTGCAAAATACTTGTAACACACACTACATTTGAAAAAGGCCAAACAGCCCACCTTTAGATTTGCTTAGTATTTATTTAGATTAATTAGCTATGTTTTAAAAGACTGAATTATGCAAAAATTGTCCAGCAATGCAAACTAGCTATAAAATAAAACTGTTTTACTCACTTCATACTGACAGTCTGGGGAAGAGTAGATGTTTAACTCTGGAAGGCTGCTGTCACTGTGGGGCTGAGCAATGTGCAGTTTGGCAGAAATCTCAGCAAGAGATGGAACTCTGAAACAGCAACTTACATGGTCACTGCTGTCCTTATGACCAAACAGAAAAACCAAAGGTGTCTCAGTCCTCAACAAGTGCACATAAATCAGATCTACCACACCAAGTGTCACCTCAAGCTGTGAGCAAAATGGTGTAAGGAACTTGTTCATCCTGTCACAAAGAACTGTGTAACATCCTCAGTTCCCTCTCCTCTGAACTATCCTGGGACTTGGCACTAAGGAAGGCAGACAAGTTTAGGGAACACATAGAGCATGCAAGTATGCTGAGTGCCAGGAAGGGACAGAACATATCCTCAGGAATATAATTCAGTTTCCTGAAAGTATTATGCTGCTGGAAAACACAGGGGGCTGGGAATTGTGAGGTATCCTTAAGACTTCTAAAATAAACTAGAAATACAGTTTTCCTACCATCTAAAACTAAGTCAAGTGTTCAACTTCATAAGTGACAAATATATTTCAAGCTGTATAATTTGATTTTGTCAGGACTATGCTGCTGAAGCAAACATAGGGCTGCTGTAATCCAAACCCTGGCTTCCAGGAGGAAGCCAGCATTCAGAGCAGCCACTGTTCTCCACTCATGAGAAGGTCAATGATAATCCTGAGAATTTCAAACCAGCATATCTGACTTCTTTTACAAGAAAATTAGTGAGAACTATTAAGCAAACAATTAATAGGTATCCTTATTCTAGGAAAAGTCAAAACAACTGTGTCAGCAAGGGCAGAAAGGTAAATGAGGAAAAGATGCAGAAGCCAAACACTTAAGACTGGAGAAACTGTCTCACATCAGAAATACTACCACAACAGGATGCAAATATTCTTTAAAAAGATATCAAGAAGTCATTAATTGTTAAAGTCCTTACTTTGCTACAGTTATTGAGTCTTCATATGACCAGGGGATATGAAGTCTGTAAACACTTGGTTTTCTTTCTGAAATGGAACAGCATTAAAAAATATAAACTTAACTAAGAACAACATGTGGCAACTGTCTCTAAAAACTCCAGGGCCAGTAAAACAAAGGTGGCACACAGATCACTACACAGAATCTCTGGGCTTGCAGTTACATTGCCATTGACACTGCAATGCAGATCAGAGCAGTCAGCAGCAAACAAAAATGACATGGTTAAACTCAGGCTGTTACAGAAAAAGACAGTGAGACATCAATGTTTAAAAGAAGAACAGTTTTGAGAAGAGTTCTGCTTTACAATATGAAACAAAACCTCAGTCTAATGAAATTCATCACTTTCTTTTTTTTTGAAACAGGGTCCTTTAGCAACACATCCTGTTTAAGCTTATGCAGCTCAACATTCACATTTGTAAAAATCCTAGGCAAATGTGCCTTTCTCAAGAAACATTTTCAATATAAGGCAGAATCTTGAAACTGAAATGGAAATTCAACTTCCCTTTGCTGGGAAATAAGAAAAACAAACATTAAAATCCTAATTCCTCATTTTTGTTGATCCATCCTTCTTAAAGAGGGAAGTGAGAGATATCAACAGACACATTTGAACACAGACACATAGCAGCATTGCTAAACTCTATTGCATGAGAACACTTTAGCTCCTACAAATTTTCAACAATTTGTTTTATAAATTTGTACTTTAGAAGACTTCTATTTACCTTTGAGTGACTGGCAGTGACTGTCTATATAAATTTTGAAAGCTTGATATATCTAGAACACAAAAAAATAGAATTCACTCACTTTTCTCCAGACAAACAGTGGTTACATTACCTTAAAAACTTTAGTAGAATTCTTACCTGGCTGAAGTGCTGGAGCTGTACATTGTAAAGTAATCCAGTTGAATTTAAGAGAATTTTGCTTGAAGAAAACCCTGGAAAGGATACAATATTTTCACTTATTAGATACAATTATCTGACAAGTCACTACATATTCAGATTATTTCTTTTCCAGGAGAATTACATACTTTCATATCTGTTAAACCCCCACATTTCTTATTTCTTTGTTGTTAACAAAGGCAGTGTTAGCTTCAGTGAAAAGCAACCCCCAAAAACCTCCTGACCTGATATTTTTAGGCAAATTTATTATCCAAAGGTTAGTTATTTTAGTTTTCCATTTTTTCCAAAAGCAATATGCTATACTTACCAAATGAAAAAATGTGTGTTACAGGGAGCTGGACTGTTCTGGAATCCTCTTTGAAGAATTCACAGCCCAAAGTATACTGCAATTGAGGATATTAAAAACAGATCTAAACCAAAGCACAAAACTAGAAAGCCTTTGTACTTGCCAAATTACATTTCCCAAGTGATGTCTCCTCTATCTTTGCTTATTGAACATTGTGCATTGCTAATTTCACTGCAAGATGCCTCTGTCACAACTATCTGAAGATACACTCAAAGAAGAACATCACACACTTGTGCTGTGAATGACTTCTTGGCTCATGGATTAATATACCACAGACTCAGAGACTGTATTTGTGTCACAGAAAGCAATGTCAGCTCTGATCCATCTTACTGGAAATTCCAATTCAGTACTCTGCCATTTCCAGGACTAACTGGAAAGGTCTGCCAGACCCACATGGGTAACACACCAAGCCTCCAAATGTCCTCTTACTGGGATCCTGAGAGCTCTTGCTGCAAAGATATCCATCTCATTTGTGAGAGTCAAACTGGTAAACTCTGCACAACTCAGGCTACTACATCATTTGTGGTTTAAGAACTTGCAGAGCTATCTGACCTATGCTTCCCAGAACCCAGGTGTGCTGCCTTCCATTTTCTGTAATCTCTGCTAAGCTGGGTAAGAGAAGTGACTGTTCAAAGGTATGAACATTCAGGAAAACAGTCAGAGGATTAAGAAGAACAAGGAAGATTACCATTAGAATCTCCAACAGGAACTCTAAGAACTGATTTGAGAGCCATGGCCCTGTACATGTTTCAAGTGCTGTTCATGCCTTATTGTTTGGTGTTTTATCAAAGTGTTTCTGAGCTTACACAAGCTATTTTCAAACCACACTACACTGTGGGTCTATGGCTTCTCAAAGTAACTCAGCACATATTAAATATGCTTCCTTTTCCTCCTGTCATAGCCCCTGAAAGTTATGAATACACCAAGCAAGCAATTTCTGAATGTGGTTTTTTTTACCTTATTGCCAACTGCAGGTGGTACCTGAATGACAATGTGGGACAAAGAAGGATAGTCCAGGAGTTTCAGCATTACAACCTTAAAAAGAAAGGAAGAAAGAAAAAGAAAGAAGGAAGTAGCAAAGCCATTAATGAACACACCCCTTAGCTTGCCCCTTGCCAGTTCCCAGTTGTTGACCTCTTGTACCCTCTCCTGTGGAATGCAATCTGTCCCAATGCTCCAAACAGAACAGCTCCTTCCTCCATGACTTGCAACGACCTCCTGAAACACCTTTCCCTCCTACAAGTTAGGTCCACACTTACCTTGGTGGTTGGAAGTAACTCAGCTCTCCAGGATAAATCAGCAGCTTCCAGGCTGTAAAAATTCATGCACATTAAAGGATGAGCATATTCATTATGCAGGCCCAGCATTATGGCAGTGGATTAATAAACCAGCTTCTCTCTCTCTCTGAATTAACATTTTAAATTGAGAAGAAATTTGGCTGCACTGCTACCACAGTAATTTATCAAACTGCAGTAATTTCAGATAGTGCAAATCTTATTTGTGCAAAACCAAGCCAAGCAAATCTCCAACTCTCTCATACAGAAAACCTGCAGCATGTATTAGCCAGGCAGCTCAGACACAAAGAGAAAACTTTTCATCAGCTAAAACTGTACTAGCATTGAAATATTATGCAGTTTTATTAGCATCTGTTAAACATCAAAAGCACAGATTTTTCTATGGAAATACCTAAAATAGAGAATATAAATAAAAAATGTTGTTAGCTGTTAAAGAGTTTGTAGCAGTTCTAAAATGTGTTCACACACTGAACTGCAACACATCCATTTGGTCACCAGGTTTTGATTTTTTGATTACCAGAATACTGCTGTTTCTCTAAACAGTGTTCATGACCTCAGGACAGTCCACAGCCAACCCACAATTGTGAGATGAGGTTTAAGTAGCAGTCCTGAACGAGTAACTTCATCACTTCATGCTGATCAAAGGTTCTACAAAGGAGTCACAGCCAACTTCTTGGATCAGGAAAAAGTAACTGTGGCATTTGACTATCTGCCTGTACACCTCAGTGACCCCAGAACAGATAAAAATTTTGCTTGTTCAATTTTGCCTGGAAGCTTTCCCTGATTTGAAGGGTAGAATGAATTTACTTTGAGTCTATTTTACAAATTTAAGCTAAGACAATGTTTTAAATCTATTTTGTAACTACTGTCATAAAATACAACCACTAAACCACGTGTCCTTCTAAATACTTTTCATATGACAGTAGCAAATTTAAAATAAGAAGGAAAGAGATGCTTTACTCCACTCTTCTGAAGGCTCTGTGTGACATTTGATGTCTTTGTCACAGAGTTCTAAAGAAACAGAATGACAGAGTGGGTTGAAAAGGACATTAAAACCCATCTAGTTCCAACAGCTCTGCCATGGACAGGGACACCCTGCACCAGACCAGGTGACTCAGGACCCCATCCAGCCTGGCCTGGAACATCTCCAGGGGTGGGACATCCACAGCCTCGATGGGGGAGCTGCTCCAGTGCCTCACACCCTCACAGTGAACAACTTCTCCCCGATATCCAACCTAAACCTGCCCTGCCAGTTTAAAGCCACTACCCCCTGTTCTGCCACCTCATGCCCTTGTGGAAGGTCCCTCTCCAGCTCTTGCCATGAAGGGCAAAAGCACAGCTCCCTGAAGAGGAATATCACCTATTTTAAGAAAAGCTATTCTTTCCTGTTTTCCTGGTGATATAGAAAGCATGAATTATTTACAATAATGATTTTACTTCCCAATCCCTTCCTACCAAGGATAATTTATACGCTTTAAATTCAAACACAGCCTCACAAAACCTATTTGAATAAAGGACAGGAATTGTTCATACTCACCACATTGATGAATTAGTGTTCATGCAGCCATAAATCCAGCTACTTGTGTCCTGTAAAGTCAATACCATAAAATACTCCATTACCTAGGTGTGATTGCATTTATAAATATATTCAAAATACTGATTACTTCAAACAATGCAAGGGTTAAAACTGATGATAATTAAAGGACTGATATCAATCTTGCAATTATAATTGCAAGGACAGAAAGGTGAAGCTTCAGAGTGAATGGTGGGGGTTTCTAGGAACCATTTTACACAACTTCAATTTGCCACCCTTTATATGAGTAAATACAAAGTTAAGCAAACAAGCTTTCATAAATTCTCTTTTAAAAATATCCATCTTACATACGATGTTTAATCTCTTCTAACTAAAAGGAACATCTCAAGGTACTCTTTTAAGCAGTAGAGGAATACTTTAGATATTTAATGTTCTACTGCTCCATCCCTTGAGAATTTAAGTGTTCTGAAGCAACAGCACCATGATGCAGCTCTCAGACATTTGTTTGTTTTGTACTTCCCTCCCCCTCTCAAGCTGTGCTGGGCCTGTGTTTCAGACACCATAACAAGGGAAAAGTTATCCCATCAAAGCACAGCTAAGGTCACAACACACATGCAAACACTGAAGGTGCCACTGAGAAAGTTACAAAAGCACCAAGCACACACAACTGCTGTTCACAGTGGTGCTATGAATGCCATCTTTGCAAGGGGAGGAGTGGCAACAGGGACAGGCAGGATGAAACAGGAAAGCATCTCAATTTTCTTGCCACTAATGTAAATATGTGATTCTGAAAAGTGTATTTATCCATCTTCAGTTTGCCAAGAGATTAAATTCATTCTTGTATAAGTAACTGAAAAAAAATTTGGCTGAATATCTGTGTCTCAAGCTAAAAATACAAGAAATGCACATTATGGTGTTTCCTCTTCATAGGAGACAACTGAGATGGTGCTGTCTCCTCATCTGTCTTCCATTCACTTTCTTTGCTTAGTGAAAGATCTCTGCAGCCTTCCAGGCTCATAATAAATTTTATTATGGGAAAGCAAACCTACAAACAGCTTTCCCAAATTAGAAGTATGGCAAAAACACAGCAGCACTAAAAACAACTTCTTCCTTCAAAACCATTGATACAGAACTGCACTAAATCAAAGGACACAGTAATTAGAGCTAACCAGGAGAGCTGGAAAGAAAACATCTGAGGTTCAGGTGGCACTGGAGGTTTCAGATCTTGAATACTAAGTGGGACATGCTAAAACAGGTAGTGCCTCTGACATGCATTAGGCTGTGATTGCAAATGGATGGCAGCAATTTCAACAGCTGCTCATTAATTGTCTTAGGACTGCAGCAAATGGAAATTAAAAATCACATCTTTATAAACAAATGCCAGACATTAAAGAAGTATTTTCTCACCAACATACTATTTTCACAGTAAACATGACTGTATGATTTTCTGTGGCTTGCAAGAGGAAATGAAAAATATTTTCCATCAGAATCCTAAAAAAAACCCCAAAAACAAAAGCTCATTATTAAAATAAAAAACCACAACCCCCTGCCCCAACACAACAACCAAACAAAAATATAAACACACAATGAGGAAAAATATTACTTACATTGTAAACTGAGTAAGTCCATTTTGAGGCTTTGACTGTAATCCAATTGAAAGCTCCTAAAAATAAATATTTCAGTATGCTGCACTGCAGGAACAATTATCCTTTCATCCAAAACCTGGTATTTTACTGATCACCAAGGTCTTATTTCCTATCTATATATGGATATAAACCTTTTGTGCTTTAATCAACACTGAGGATTGCTACTGCTTACAATTACATGCAACAGTTATCATCAGTTACACAGGAAACAATAAAGCCCTAGGATCCTGTTAATAAATACTAATGGCAAAATAAAAACCCCATGGATTTTGAAACAAAATAAAGGCAACAAAACAAATAAACCAAATTATATTTGTGTAATTACAGGGTGAGTGATTAATGATGAGGCAACATTAGGAACAGCCCCAATCTTTGTCCCTGTCAGCATTTTAGAAAGCTAATACAGAAAGTTGTGCAGAAGAACATCAGCAAAGTGAGTAACACAGAAAAAACCAGGAGCAGTTTAAAGATATGCCAAGGGAAAAGAGTAAGGCAATAATGAAGAGCTCAGAGTACAAACAATGCCAACTGTCATGCAAAGAGGTTGTATCTTTCTTCCATTTAAGGAGAGTAACAAATTCATGACAGAAATTCAGCTAAATGTCAAGAGGTCACCATGAATAGGAAGACAGAAAGATGAAATCCAATTTAAAAGAAATTTTTCTTATTGCTAAAAACCGACCCAAAAAAGGCAACCCTCCCAAAATATCAGTTTCACAACCTCTCTGGGCACCTGTCCTAGTGTTTCACTACCTTCCTGGTGAAATATTTTTTCCTAATACCTAATTAGAACATCTTTTGTTACAACACGATTTCTACTGCCTAACTGTAGAAACCTTCTGCTTTCTAATTATGCTATCACTGTAAACCTCTGACAAAAATCTAACTTCATCTTCTCTCCAATTCTTCATTAGGAAGTTGAAAACAGCAACATGATTCCCCTCAGCATTTTCTTCAGGGTGAAATTCCTCAGTTCACTCAGCCTCCTTCCCCCATTTCCTATGCCTCAGGAACTGCCCATTTGGGTGGTCTTTTGCTCCACGCTCATTTCAGAGATGCCAATGCATAAATGCTCTCATGTAAGAGGGTGCCCAAAACTGGACAGCAAAGTACAAGCTACATTGGTACTTGTACAATGTCTTACACTGAGAACATTCCTGAAATAAAATGGTTTGTGTAAAACAGTTCAGCCCACTTCAGCAAAATAAAGCTTTGCTCTACAAAAGTTGTGTTTAGTCCTTAAAACTCCATGTAGTCAAAATCTCTCACTTTTAACTCTGCATCCTTAGGAAGGAACTGTAGAAGGAACCCCTCAGTGAACAGTTCATTTCACCCTGCCATGTCATGGGGAAAAGTGATTGATGGAGCAGGTCTGAATGTTCAGGATTTCCATGAGCAGAACAAAATCACCAGAATGGCTCTGCAACCCCCCTCCAATCCCTCTTGCAACCACTGCAGATAAGACTGCTCTTCTGACATCCAGCAATTCCCAGTTTCTGAGATCTCCTACTGGACAACCTGGTGTAAATATGACTCCTCAGAGTCTGAGCCATAGAAAAGTGACAGATTTTTGCACCTATCCCTGTTAACCAATTTAATACCAAAACCAAATAAACACAGATTGCTTAGGCCTGTAACCTGTAAATTATTTTAGTTTGCCTGAAGGAGGTTAAAGTGTATTCTGAAACTGTTAATGAGAAGATTAACCATTAACAAAGCAGTATCACTGAACCCTATTATAAAGAAAACTGCTGCTCACCTGTGAGGTGTGTAAAAGCTTCAGGATTTTCCTCATACATCTTTGCAGGGTGTCTCACAAAGTGGTGATTCAATACAGACATTCTCTTCTTTGGATCCTCAGTTATCTAAAACAAAAGCACATTATCAATTTTTACCAATGTGTGTGATTTAAGATCACCTCATGATCACAGCTAGCAATGCAGTTTTGTGGGGGGGAAGGCAGCAGAGATTGTTAGAAGTCATTGAGCCCCTTCTCTTCTGAATTCAATACTCTGAAGTGCCACCAACACTCAATCACTGCAATACAGAAAATCTACACATTATTGAGCACAGCCAAAACTTTCAGGAGTTTTATATTCTCACCTACTCATAACCCAGGAAACCATTCCATTAAACTTTCTTTATAGGCACACATGCATTCTTCCTGAAATGAAACTCAGGCCAGAGCTTAAGAAAAATTCTCACATTTAGGCTAATCTGAGCTCTCATATCCAGCTGTATTGCCACACTGGGATTCACTTTTGTTTGGATTTTGGCCGGGATTTTTGGTTTTTTGATTGGTTTGGTTTTGCTTTTTCCAAATAACCCTTCCAGGACTAATTTTTATCTATTCCACTTTCCAAAACTGTGGCCACTTGAATTGATTTCTGAAAAGTTTTACTCTCTAGCACAGTCAGTGCTGCAGAACAACTGTACTGCTCTTTTTGACTCTCAAAATCACACAATAAAATAAGTACACATGAAAAACTAGAGGAGTCTGTCCCAAACAGCCTCAGAAGGAACACCTAAATCCTTCCTCTTCTGTGTCTTGGGCTCTGCTCTTATGTACACATTAGAGGTCAAATTCACAGCTACAGATCCAACAAAATTTATTTATCCTGGTGCAAGGTCAACTGAACCTGCTGCTTTGTGGAAGAAATGTTCAGCCCACAGCTCAGCTATAAAGCATCAAGCAGTCAATAATGAAAACTGAGCTAACACCTTATTTCTGACTCTTTGGTTAAACAACACAAAGGGATTTCTCAGTGACTGGTACAAAATGGGAACTTCTCAGCGTGACATAGAATAATCAAGAAAGCTTTCTGTGAAAGAGGGAGATATCTCTCCTGATTAAACATTCTGGGATGGAAGAAGAAAGTGTGATGGGTAAATATACAGAGATCATATATACAGACCTGCCTTGTGTTTTCATCTATGAGATCAAAAAAAGCTCTAATGGTAGCCAGGATCAGTTCTTTGCACCTAGAAGACAGAATAAGGAAAATTAAATCTAGAAAGGAAAGATCCAGGGTGTTAAAATTGGTCAGAAGAGACTTCACCATAATAATAAAGTGAAGGTAAATTATAGTAGAAAGTTCTAACAGTGGAGAAGAGAGCTATGCACAGTGAGTCAATGAACCTTTGTTCCATTCTCTTACCACACTATGGAGAGATGGTCAGTTGAGGCCCAAGCTCTAGGCACAGCTGAGCTCTGTTCAGGGGAAGAAAACCATTAAGCTTTTGTTAGTACTCAATTCTAAAATTATATGGAAAATTTTCCCCTCATTTAAACATATTTGCACAATTATTAAAAAGAACAGCCCTTATCTTAAGAGTTTCAGAGCTTAGGGTGCAGCAGAATGACTTCTTCAGTCACCCATCTTGCAAGCACTGAGGCACGTGCAAGATGGAAATGATAAAACAAAATTACAAAACTATCTGTGTTAGATAGCAGAGACCAGGGGTGAAAGGGCAGAAAATGGAGAGGAGGAAACTTACCAAAAATTTCTTCAAAGACTGCTTCTATGACTAATCTTACTATTTTAATACCTGATCCTGGCACATGAGAATAGCAGCATGCCAATGAAAGCTGTTCTTGAGAAACCAAGGGCGTCCTCAACAGCAAGAACCATCAGAGCACCACAAAGAAAGGCTGGTCAGTCTGAAGCTGTTACTTGCTTTAAATGGATTTCATGTATTACATTTTAGGGACTAACACTTTCTAAAAAACCTCCCACAAATGGAGCTCATCAACCTATTGCTCAACATGAATCAAATTAATTGAACTATTAATTCATCATTGGGAAGAAAAAAACAAACTGAACTATAGCAACCACAACATGACCTCCAAAACAAACCAAACAAAAACCAGGAGGAACTGGTACCACTACTCAGGAAATCTCATGCAAAATTCTGGTCCCCAACACTCAAGAGAAATGAAAGTAGAGCAGATGCAGAGAAGGGTTACTAGGACAAAGGGAATGCAGAGTTAATCCTCTTAGCCTAGCAGGATCTGAGCTGAGCCTATTTATAGACAGCTTTCTGTACAACACACAGGGAGGTAAACACCAAGGGAATGACAGCTTTTTCATATAGCATTTTAAGCAGATGTCAGAAGAAAGGCATTTAAAAACTGGCTTCTGCAGTAAATGGAAGTTGGAAATGACAAGTTTTCCTCTTCCTTGTGTTTTCCAGCTTCTCCATTGTCCATGTAGGGAACAAGTTGATGGAGAGAGGATGGAACAACAAACTTAAATACTTCCTGATGACCCTTGATTAATTTTGAAAGCATAGATGCCTCAAAAAGCAGAAAATTTGACTTGATGATCCTCTACATCCTTTCAATTCCTAAATTCTTTGAAAAACAACAAATACAAAAAGAAGATGCTGTGCCAGAGTTCTCTTTTATAACAGAACATTCTACTTCTATACTACACATTCGCCTTTCTCCACATACACATCTCTTGCAAAAACACAGGGAAATAAAACCTGAGTTCTGGAACTGAAGAAGTGCAAGCAGGTGGTAAGAAGAAACACTATCAGTGATAGATGATTCCAATCAGTGCCACACATATTCCTCCAGTGAATGGCTCATTTAGACTACATCAACTTGATTTTATAACCATACAGCATCCATCTAGTGTTTGAACATGCAGTATTTTCACATTTATTGACACTATGCTGCCCATATAGCACTGATACATGCACTACGTTAATAACTATCTAACACAGTTCCATGCAAAACCAAAAAAAAAACAGTTTGCTTTTTTACCACAACAGATAAGGCACTGTCATGTTGACTCAATCTTGGTAGAAAAGCCAGTCCTGAACGAACTTGGTAATCTCTGAATCCTCCCGCCACAGAAAGGGTAGTTAAATTTCTTAAATCTTGGGCTTTTAGAATCCAATGATTGTTTACAGCTGTATAAAAATCTATAAAATATATTAAAATCAATCATCATTTTCCCATAAGGATATTTGATATAAAAAAAAGAGCTATATAAACATTAACTAAGAGTTTCTGTAAGCCCCCTAGGAGACATTTGAGCTCTGATTATCACTTTTGATTCATGTAAGAGAGGAAAATTATTGTTTTAACCCAAAGAGGTAGCAGTTAAGAAAGATACATTTTCTTTATCAGCTGAGCACATATATTGTTAGAGTAGCAATCCACAGGTTTATTTGAAGGACAGACACAGATTTACTTGAAGTCCAGAAACAGTCAGTAAGGATTAAACATTGCTCTGAAATCAATTGTAGGATGGAGAATTAATACAAGCACAATAAATCAAATGCAGCAGCTAAAGATAATTCATTCCTCTTGGGTGTCACAGAGAACAATGAAAATTAATGTCTGTTCCCTTTCCTTCACCAATTCCCTCAGTATCTCCATATAGCAGCACAAATACCACAAAACACATATTTAATCAGTATAGTTTAATCAAATCTAGCTTTTCAGGAAGTGTATAGTACATGTGTAATGATTATACTTCATTTTTATGCCACACTTATTTAGGTGAGAGAAGATATGATCTTTTTTGTAAATATTTAAATTATGTAATTACATCTATATTTATATTCTCACTTGTACAACCTTTGGGTATGAAAATCATTAAATTTATCACCTTTTACAGAACTAACACTATCTCATCCAATAAAGATAAAGGTCATTACAGAGGTCAAGTTTCAAAAGAGGAGAAAAAAGAGAAAGAAAATACGCCATTCACTGGAAAGCTTACAAATTTAGTAACATGCCCTGCAACTTATTAAATTACAGATTATTGAGAGCTCCAGGCATTACACAGAAACTCAAGTCCACATAATCCATTCTATATAACATTTGACTTTGAGTATCCTGGCACCCTCAACTACCTGAGTAACAAAGGAACAGATTGATTACAGTAAATAAAGCAGCACATTTTGCTGTTGATTAGCAACAATCTCCCCACCACAGCTTGAGAGGATCAATAAATAAATACCATGTGGTTAGACAAATGCAATACTCACCAGTAAGATATTTGTCCAAAGGCATTACAGGTGCAACATGAGGTGTGGCTTGTGTAATGAGCAGGTTTATGAGTTCAGGCTTAAAATTCTTCAGAGTGAGCAATGCCCTTGCAACAAGACCACCCATGGAATGCCCAACTATTGCCACACTGCTCGGGGCAAATTCCTGATCCTTCAGCAAAGAGCAATCAGACACATCAGAAACAGATCTGACATTGAACTGTTCTTATTTTCTTATCAGCTGTAGATTCCCCCCCCCACTCCAATTAACTTATGGTCTTCAAGGACAACATGAATTAGCATCAACTTAACAAGCTTACAAATTCAATAAAAATGTACTGGCTATCTCATGAAAATGTGCTTAATATGAATTATCCAGCTCAAAAGGAAATACTTTGTAGCCTGTGTAAGCTTAGTAAACTTAAGCTGATTTTAATTTCTGAAGTTTTTAGGAACAGAGGACATCAAAGAACTTTCCCAGAGAAAACTTGATGTAAGGCAATGCTATATGAATATTTTAGTAAACTACAAATATTTACATCTCTACTAGAAAAAGACATCCATTGTGCACAGAAGTACTTATTTGGAAACACAACACAGAACCTCCTCAAAACTCTGGGATTGTCACATACTAAAAATGCGTTAAAGTAATTCTCTATTGCATTATTATCACCTTCAAAATGTCTCCCTCTCCTACTCCTCACTCCTCAGTTTTGCAGCAGGAAGGGCAGCCCAGAATTCCATTCCCAAAGGGAAGTGCTCTACTCAGCACGTGGCACTACTTACCTTGTACAGCTTAAGGATTACTTTGATGCACTCATGCACAAACTTGGTCTGTCGTTGCAGGCTGCCACCATACAATGCAACCAACTCCTCATTAAAGTTGACACTGAAGAAATTAAAATGATACTTGAAGTCAACATCTTCGGCTTTTCTAAGTGCAATGGAGCCAAGAGAACGTACTAGAAAAAGAAATCACAGCAATTAGTCCAACAGTCATTGCTTAGCATCACTTTAGCAGAAAAACACTGAAATACAGAATCAATTAGGAAACAAATACATTAAATCCATTGTTCACCTCAAGTCATTTATAAAAGACATTCTAAACCAAACAATTTCTTTTCAGCTTACTGCTGACAACAGAGGTATTTTATGTCAGGAACAAATTTATACAAGGATCATGTTCCTCCACCTTAGGGCTGCTTTTCTCATCTCATTTGCACCTTCTTGGTGCCACCAGAGAAGAAGGCATCCTTGATTCCAACTGTAGAGGCAGTGCTACTGCTAGGATTTCCTAAAACTCCTTTCAAGGCCATCAAGAAGAAAACTCCTTTGAAGGCCATCGTCTAAGAAAACATTCCCAAACACCACTAAGATAAGTATGGGGGACTGCAAAATCAAATCCTAAAGGACACTTGTCCACCTAAAACCTCGAGTGAGAAAATGTTCACTTTGCAAGGTCTTGCTTCTGACCTGTCTTCCCTGTCTAACCCTGGCTACTGTTCAATTCAGCCTTTTGTGTGCAGAATTGTCCCCAAGTTTCCATGGAGACAATGCAGGATGGGAACAATAACAGCTGCAAATAACAAGGCATGGTAGTAAAAAATAAAAGAGAAAGTCCCAAAAGTGCCTATATAAAATAACAAATGATGGTAACAAAGGTCTGCCCAAATCCAGCACACAAGAACAAGATTCTCCTAGAGTGCAGGTTGAAAGAACAGCAGAACCCTCCTTCTCAGATTGTCTTTTACACAAAGTCTGAATTTTGTACATTTTACAAATTTCATTTTAGTGCCCATGAAAGATGATGAATTAATATTTCAAAAATGCCTGTAACCACGTGAAAAACTCCTGAAGGTGGGTTGTGGGTGAGCCTCTTCTTTCAAGTGAAAGGACAAGAGGAAATGGCCTCAAGTTGCACCAGGGGACATTTATACTGGATCCTCAGAAATGTTTCTTCCCCAAAAGGGCGGTCAGATATTGCTGCCCAAGCTGGAGTTGCCATCCCTGGAGTCATTCAAAACCTGTGCAGATGTGGCACTCAGGGACATGGCTTACAGGTGGGCTTGGCTGGATTAATGCTGGCATTCCATGATGTTAAAGGCCCTTTCCAACCTAAATGGTTCTATGAAGATAACAAGGCCAGCAAAGGCAGCAGCAGCCCCTGTCTTCATTGTTTAACAAATATGAATATATTTTAAACAACTAAGAAAATTACAATAGCAACACCTTCTCTGCTCTTCTAGGCATCAAAATAAAACTGTGTCATCTCACAATAAATTCTGAACAAAGTAAGAATTAATATGAATTAATTTTAACAAAAGTTTTCCAAAATGCACAGATGATGTATTGCCAGTCTCCCTAAATCCATTCCAAAAAGAACATTACTAAAATATTTATTGTTCCTATAGCATGTAGTACTTCTACTCACCTAGTAAGTTTGTTTTTCAGATATTTCCTTTTGATTCCTAAAATGCCCTGAGAGTACCATTCTATTTCCTGCATAGTGATGTACTGCCCTGTGTTTAGAGACAGCATTAATTCACAGATTTGCAATATTTGATGCACAATCACTAAAGTCCATATGGCACCTCTCATAATCATTATGTTTGTAATCTTCTTTGGATGCTATTGTGCCTGGAAGTCTCTATGGCTTTTCTGAAAGTACTAATTGGTAAAATATTTTACACTGTTATAAGCTAAGCAAGTACATTATCAAAAAACTCCAGCTCTCTAAAGGTTCTCTGAAATCAGGTAATTTAATCATCAAATTTAGTGCTAATATAAGGAAAAATTATCACAGTAAGAAATCAGGGCTCAGACCATGTTGGTTTTCCCCGCCCCACACATCCATTTTCTAACACCATGAGAGTGTTATTTACTGTTTCAAAGCACATTTTAGGGAACAAAAATAACAGTCTGACAAACCCAGACTGGAAGGAATAGCAGGTACGAAAGTAAACATTGAAACACAAAACTTCATGTACCATTAGCTTTGGTATTCAGAAAAATAAAAATGCTTTAAAATGATTACTGCTTTTCATTTGGAGTCTAGAAATGTAACAGGGAAAACAAAAGAGGTTGTGTGTAAAGTGGGAAGCCAATGTTAAGGAAAAAACAGCACAATATAAAGATGTAGGGAATAATGAAACTAGAGGGCAAGCTTAGATGAATTTCTATAGCATGTAATTCCTTTACATCACAGACAACAGATGGTTCAGTTTCTCCTAATCAAATTCAGGTCATGTTTTATTTGGCACTAACTGCACTAAACATTGTTCAAATCAAAACCAACTAGATGTTTGCAATCAGAAGTACAGCAAGGGTGCAGAGCTGCCAGAGCATAAACTGCATAAACTGTACTGTCTGTGGCTTTCAAAAGCCTTGCTGCTCCAGAGAAATATTACAGCTTAGCCATTCCACTGATTTCAAACAAAAAACATGGAACTTGACTGTTTGGAATTAAACAGACTAATATGATCAATCATTATGACTCTGTCTGATATTATTTCAAACAGAAAACTACCAAATGCACAAATCTGAGAGAGCTTTTTTTGTATCAAAGCTATAACTCAGCTAAACACTTACCTTGTTTGTAACTGCCAGCATTCCCAGGCAGAAAGAGAACTGGAATTCCTGTCAATAGGAGATTTTTGTTTTCTTCAGCGTAGTTCCCTTCCCCATAGAGATACAGCTCATACGCTGGGTATCGTCTGGCTGTTTTCTTGGGTAATTTTATTTTCTATTGCAAAAGTTAAAAAGAAAACAAGGACCTTATTTATAGAGTTGCAAACAGGAAAATACAGTGGCTATCCAGCCATTTAAATCATCTGGCACATGTGATTTTATTTTTATGGCTGAAGAAATCAGCCATAAAAATATTCTTTACAGTCTAAAGAATACAGAATGAAAAACTGGGTTAGGCTTTAAAAGAAAACTAATTCAAAATGGAATATCAAACAAACTGTTTAATAAGTATTATTTGGCATAATGAATGGCTCCAGTTACTCTAAACAATTAGCTTTGAAACAAACTATAAATGAATGCAATTATGTATCTACCAAAGCTGCACATTCCTAAAGTAAATCCAGCCTTATAACACAGGTGGGGAAAAGAAAAAAAAAAGGCATGTCAAAACCCCAGCAATTCTCCCAGGAGAGGAGCAGCTGAGAGCAAAAACTGGGGCACAAGAGTGATGCTAACTATTCCTGCTGCACTGGAATGGCTCTGGAACCCTTCCCAAGGCCATGGATCGCAGCACAAGGATCCAAGAGTCACACCTGGAGAGCAGTGGGATGTGGGTACCACCTGCTAGCTCAGGGTAGCTGCAGCTCTGGTGGGAATTCTCTCAGCTGGTTCTACAGAGATGTCACCTGCAGTGGAGTTTAACCAACAGCAGTTACCACCTCAAACAGCTCAGCAGGAAAAACAAACCCCTGGTCCCCTGAGGCCTTTTCTGTTTCCTCTCCAGAGCTGGGTCTGTGGTCTGACAAAGTGCCTGGCTCTGGGACAGCTCAAGGTCTAACGTCCATGTCAGCTGTCAGCCAACAACCAGTAACCCCCTAACCTAGCACACATCTGATTCACAGGATTAGGATCCCCAAAGAGAAAAGAACAAAATCTCTCTGATCCCAAGGGCTAGGTGAGGATTAATCTCACACCAGTAAGTCAATCTCTTCGAGTCATATGCCACTGTCTTAATTAAATGTGTTCTTGTTTACTACTACCTTGGTTTAACACCTGCATAGAGGCTGGTTGGTTTCTAATTCTGAGTTTCTAAGATACAGAATTTTAAAAATTTTTATGAGTGCAAATACACTCATTCCAGTGTTTGATTATTTATGTTACAACTATGTAACAATTGAGAGAAAAATAATACAAAGACACATGTATTAAGGTGTAATTTCTATTTTAAGGAAACACTTTTACAGAACAAGGTCAAGACTAAACTCAGTTTTGTATCAGAAATCTCCTGTAGAGTCTCTCTCAATTGCTTCTCTGAAATAGAAGCATCTTTAATTCAAATCATTTATTGTTTTCTCTCAGCTGCATCTACCATAAAGGTGATTTAGCTTTAATTTGATGCCCCCACACTCCTTCCCTTCCCCTGTTCTTGTCTATCTCTGCTCAGCTAATCACTGTTTTCTCCCACCTTGGCCTTCAAAATTTTTGGTATATTGGTTATTTGTAAACTATTTAAATGATGTTTATTATTAATATAGATTAAAAATATCTATTCTATGAGATGTATCTATGTGTGCATATTATTTACATTTGTTTAATATCTTGATTCATTAACACAGTGTGAGACTTTGAGTTAAATTCTTTCAGTGACAAGAAGAAAATTTAAGCTTCATTCAGGGCTTATCTTCAGATCATCCTTTGATCTTTTCCCTTCCTTCATCATCCTGCCTTTCCAGCTTCACTCACCTCACTGTCCCATTCTCATTCCTTTCTGCTGCTCCTTTTGGAGAGGCTTTCAAAATTATGTGAAAAAAACCTTCAGCAGTTCCCATTACTAAACTCAGAGTGTCAGCAAGATGTGCTTATATGACTTCCTGACAGATCAAATCAACTGTTCATCCACAGAAACTTCCCGGTTCATTGTCTTCTCAAAAACTTTTACGGAATATAAAATTAACATGCTGTTCTTCCTTGGGGCATTGTCAAACACAAAAACCCACACAACCCATGAGAATTGTACTGTCAAAATACCGGGGGGTTGGGGGATTTTTTGGTAAATCACAGTTTTTAAATATTATAACAAAGTGGCAATGTATAACTCCAAAGGAAAAGAGACATTCATGTTCCATGACAGTGGGTTTAAACTGTGAATTCCCAAGACATTGCTTATGCAATCAGTTGTAGCAAGCTACAGCAGCTCTTTACAACGTCAGTGCAGGCTTGGTTTTTCACCCCGGTTCTGTAAGAAATTAGGTTTATGTGAACAACTCCTCATTCCTAACTTCTGAGTCTCTTGCCAAGTACAGCTGAACAGGGCAAGGGCAGGTTAAATTCAAACCACGCAGTTCTAAAACTCATGCAAAAAAAGATGATCAATGATCAATTACTAGGCTGACTGGGAGCTAACTCACCCAGATGGGCACAAAAGAAATTAATCTTCTTGTTTAATTGCTCCAGCAGTTATTTGTTTTGTAACGTGACACCAATCCAGAAGCAAGCACAGGTACCTCCCACCGAAACTCCCACCCTGGGGTTTCCTAGCGAAGGCAGCACCACACACACAGCAGGCACCAATAATAAAAAGCTACTTGTAAAGTACAATACCTTAGCAAACCCAAATGAATTCACAGTTTGCCCCCCAGCCCAAAGTACTGTTTTCTGCATGGCAAAAGTGATTACACAGGAAGCAGAAATTCCAGAGGGCAATACAGCCAGCTGTGACTTGCATCTCCTGCATGGAACCACTGCTCACCTTTAAGCCTTGCACCCTGCCTAAAGATGCCCGAGTTTAAGCCCTTACATAATGAGTAAACACAAAAGATGTGGTGGCAGACAAGAGTTTCAGGCACCCGCCAATACTGTCACACGGGTTTTGCCAGTAACTTTCTGTTGGTTGGCTTCAGACTGAAGCTGAAGTAGGTTCTGGCTGCCAGGAGATCTCAAAACTTGCTGTGCAGTATTTAAGTACTTATAACTGCTTAAACGAATTTGTTCTACAGCACTGACAAAACAATCCCTGTAGCCATACCTAATTCCTCTTTTGTAGGCTAAGATGGCTATATCAAGGTTAGGAAATAAAGATTACGACACCCAAAAAATTAACTTTCTGCTTCATTATGAATTTAGACACTGAAGTTTTGCTTTTCATCTTCTTTACTGTGCAAGCCAGCTTGCAACCTGCTTCTGAACTGTTATTTAGAAAAATTACTATTTTTCCCAATGTAAATTAGAACTCACATAATGAAAAATGAATGTTCAGAAGTCAACCAGTTATGCTTTTAAGAAGAGAGAAAATGCTGTAGTATTTACTACTATCAAAAAGAGAAATAGTTTTCTAACAACTGCGTGCTGCAGCATTAGCAGCGAACTTACAAATATGCATGTACATCCTTCCATCACTAAACCAGAATGGTGTGTGGAAAATATCAATTCTCTCAAACTGATCCCAGGTTTTCAAAGAGACTTCTACAAGGCTGTTAGCAAAACAAGAGGGACCTCAGAGGTATTTACAAGCTCTCCCATGTACCTTTCGGGACATGACACCTCCAAAGTGCTCACCGAGAGGACTTTGCACCACTGTTCACCACCTTGAGAGATACGCTAGTAGTCAAAGCTCAGTTCTGCCCTTTTTTGACACACTGGTTACTTCCCACTAAGAAGTCGCGAGAAGGGCCATGAAGTGCAAGGCTCGGCCTCCTGGGCACTGCCAAAGCTGGCACAGGAGCTGGCCCAGCCCCTTTCTCGGCCAACACCCGTGTGAAACCCAACATCCTGGGTTTCACAGAGCCACTCGGAGCTCCAGGCATCGGCAGCTCGGACCGCGGGCAGGTTTTGCACGGCGGCAGCACGAAGCGCCCCGCAGGGTTACAGGTGGGCGGCTCTGCCACCGCCCTGTCCCCCCGAGGGGCACCGCCACACGACGGGGGCACAGCAGCGCGTCCTGCCAGCCCGGCCCCGCTCCGGCCCAGCTGCCCGTGCCCCATTTACCGCCCTCCGCTCCAGCACGGCGGCGAGCCCCGAGTGCGGGGCTGCTCTCCCTGCCCGGGGGAGCGGCGCCTCAGGCTCCCGGCTCCGGGCTCCGGCCGCGGAGGGGCGGGCGGCACCGCCCCGGGAGCGGCAGGTCCCACCTGTTACACCCCGCCACACTCACCAGGTACTCGGGGTACTCGTACATGTAGGTCATGCTGCACCGGTTCTCCTCGTAGAGGAACATCACGTCCCGCACGCCCAGCAGCACCAGGGCCGCCAGCGCCCCGTAGAAGAGCGCTGCCAGCGCGGGCAGCCGGCGGCCCGCCCGCCCCATGGCGCCCCGCGGAGCGGAGCGCTGCTCCCCGCGCACACAGGCACGGCGGGGCGGGGCGGGGCGGGAGCGCCGCGCCCGGGAGGCGGAGCGGGAGGGCGGCCGGGCCGGCGCCTCAACCTGGCCGCCGCCGGCGCCAGGGGGCGGCCGCCATGTTGGGGAGGTCGGGCGGCCGCCGGGCCGAGGGGCCCGCCCGCCATGTCGCGGCTGGCGGGGGAGGCGTGTCCGCCATGATGGGGAGGGCGCCGCGCCGGGGCCGTGAGGGGGCGCGGCCGCTCGGCCCCGCAGCGCTCGGGCGGGCCCCGGGGCTCAGCCAGCCTCGCCAGAGCCGGCACCTTGCCGAAAATAAACCCGCACACCCGCTTGCCACGGACCCTTTGTTTGTTTGCTTTAATTCGGGTTACTTTTAACACCTTACTATCACTGTCTTGAAGCTGTCTGGTGCATTTTAGTCCCTGTGGGACTGCTGCCCCAGCCAGCTGCAGGGCGCACCCAGCAGGGCGGCTGGGGCTCACCAGGGAAAACAGTTAAATATTTAATGACTGAGAAAAAAATAAATTACTGTGGTGGTTTATTTTGTTCCTCACCTTCCCCGAATCTACAAAGAAAGCAAAATCAGCTTTCTAGGGCAAAGGGTATTTATATATGAGGGAAGTACGAAGTAATTGCATTTTCATATTCACTGCGAAATACTTAAGCCTCCCCGGCTCCCCCAAAAGAAACAAAATTTACTCAGTTTTCCACTGTATTTGTACCATTTTTATTTGTAAAAATAACCATCTGAATGCATTGCAATAGTAGTTTACAGTTAGGGTTCTTTATTACATTAATACAGCATTCAGTAGTTTAAAAAGTTACTAAACTGTGCTTGAGAAGATTCAGGTTGAATTCCAAGTCATTGAATGAATTAAGTTTTTTTTTTCCTCATTTCATATGTGACATTTACCCAAGTCCTTAAACTTCAATTTACAAAAGCAAACAATACCGACAAAACCCCACCGAAACCATCAAACAATGTTTTATATAGTTTATTACAAATGTTATGCAAAATATAACACTGGCACCAGATGCGTATCACCATGGTTTGTAAAGATATATTGCACATGCTAAAGCATAAAATATAAGACAAAACCTACAAAACATAAGATATTGGCTTTAATATGTAGATCACTGCATAAGAAATGCATAAAATTACATTTTATACACACACTCAAGATTGTCACTAGTTTAAAACGCCCTTTCCTATAACACTGACCTAAGTTTACTTTTTGTGTAATAAGAAAGCATTTTCAGCACTGCGAAAATTATACATTATTCCTATAGAAATTTAGCATATTAATTTTCATTTCAATGCAGGTAGAACATATGAAAAGAAGAAACACTTTATACATTCAAAGAAGGTCTGAAATGAAAATTTACTGGTAATATATTGCTTTTATAACACTCAAATGAAAAAAAAAAAGACAAGTTTCACAAAACATTTCCATTATACACAAATATAAAAAGGCACTCTAATATTTCTTACATGACTAAGAATAAAAATCACAATTTTTTTTTTTAAATCATCCTCAAATACATAACCAAGTTTCTCAACAGTACAATGGATAAACAATTCATTTCATGTGTTTGCTCTAATTCAATAACCTGGCAGTTGTTGACTGCATAAAAGTACCAAACACATTATGGTGCCCTTTTAGTAGCGATGAACAGAAATCCCCTGAGCTATTTCACAGCTATTTCAGGCAGTCCGGAGGTTGTAACTCAGTATTTATGAGAGAGACCTGGGAGCCCACCCTGCTCTGGATTCCACCTGCAGCTGTGGTTACAATACAGGATGAAACGATCCTGCCAGCACACCCGGGCACGGAGCTGCCCCTGCCCAGGTGCCCTCTGCTGGGTGCACACACAGAAGCTGCCCACGTGTGTCAGCTGCAGGATCCGGGGTTAAGTGCAACGATTCTGTAGGATTACTCTTGTAAGGAGTACACAGAAAGGCAAGGAGATTATTTACAAGAGTAACATTACTCGCATGCTTATATACCTGCCCTAAACTACACATTGATTTCTACATGTGATAAATTACAGATTGATGTGCTAGCATACAAAAAAAAAGGGATTCTGGTAACTCACGTGAGATGTGGGAGAGGCCAACACTGAGCACTTCTCAGTGTCTTGCTTGTGGCAGTTTTCCTGCTAAATCCAGCGCCCTCAAACACGACCTGTGCAGCGCCCTGGAGGTGAGCACAGCCTACATTCCTGTGCTTTTTGGAAGGCTGCATCCTGGCAGCATTGTGGGGTTTCATGGCTAAAGGTGGGATTTGGCTCCTGGAAGGACCAGCGTGACTCAGAAATAAATCACCTCTGCTTCTGAGATGCAGCAGCTGTTGCACTCCACAATTACCAGTGTTACCAGATATTGCAATTAGAAAAAGGTTTTGGTAACTGTATGGGCAGCAGGTGAAAATAGTGAGACTTTTTAAATGGCTGCTTCAAATAATATAACAACTTTTCATAAAGAGGGCTGGTTTTCTCTTAATGAAGCACTGTCATGTAGAATAACGTAATTTTCTGTATTTCAGGGTGAGACTTACAAGTAATCCTGCCAAGGAACCTGCCTACATTTCTGCTTAAAATAAGATTAAAATGCTGATTCTGCTGTTAGACAGGTGGCAGCTATTTCCCATATGTTTGTTTTCAATGCCATCCTTCTATATAAAAAAAACCCCAAAAGTTGGGATTACTATTCATTTTGGAACAGGCACCACTGAAAATTCTAACAACTGCTCTCTCCTCTTATTTTCAGTGTTTTAAGTAAGGTGGTTATTGCTATTCTGCAACTTTTAAAAGCAAAAATGATGAGAAAAACCAATTAAAATATTTTTTGGTGCTATTTCTGAGGAGAAAAGCGAGGTTGCAGATTCTCTGTCATTCTACTTTAGGAACTACAGAGTAGAGAGAAAAGGTTTTTTTTTGTTGTTGTAAACTTTGGAAGATTGCTAACGATCAAGGAAAAAATACTCAATTTTAGTAAGGCAAAATAAAATTAATATTTAATTTTTTTTCCTAATTAAAGGACTGAAATCTGCCAATAGATTTTCAACAATCCATCAGAACAGGGCCAAAAACTGCAACTAAAACTCAAATCCTTACTTTTCCTTTACTCTGCCAAAAGTGAGCACCGAGGAAGCTGATCTCACCCTCCCAGCACAGACACAGGCCTGAGACAAGCTGAGTGTGAATGACAGGAACAGAACACCTGACTCCATGCTCTGCCACAGCTGTGTGGGTTTTCTCACCTGTCTGGCAAGGGGCTGCATCCTCAAACTCTTAAACAAAGGAAAGTGTTTTGCTTTCTGCTTTTTCCCAACACAGCCAGTGGACCTTTGCATTCCATACAAGATGGGCACTCTCCTGGTGTGCATCCACCCTTCCTTCTTGCTCCTCAGGCCCTCAGTCTCGCCAGATTCACATTTCATTTCAGTATGCATGAATGCTAACTAGAAGAACAAGCCATAGTGATTTTTCCTGGGCATTTGTTTCATCTCAAATAAATAGAAACACATTTACATTAAAAGTATATGAACATATTCTAAAGTCTGGGGAAAAAACCCACCTGTGGTCAACACATCATCATTTAAAAATGTCAACTTGAAACCGGTATCATAAAATGTAAAATTCACCCAAGACTATTTTACCTCAAAAGTTTATATTTTTATCATTTAGAAAAAACTACTTCATTATGTCACTCACATTTGAACAAAAAAATAAAAGTAGCAAAGTCTTCAACTGAATTACTGAAGCATTTTGGTCCTCTTGGTACGGCTGGTTAGTTCATGATAGTTTTTTGTTTGTGTTTTTGTTTTTGTTTACAAAGTCTCATTCTTCCTTTTGTACATCTGTTGCAGAGGAGGGTCGGGGTCCATTTGACCTAGAAACTTTGGCAGAAGGAGTAAACATATTCACAAAGTTGACACTGCTTTAAAAGCTGGTGACAAAAGGCTTTTTTAGCATCTGTCTCTGGTCCCCTACACGGTACACTGCTATGTTTCTGGTGTTTGGTATTTCAACTTTTGGTGATACGCTTTCATTGCTTTACCTTTGCTCTGTTAATCCAAACACTGGCAAAAGTATTTTAAAATTCAATACTGTTAACAGTAAAAATAAATTATTTAACCATAGAAAAGGAAAAAAGCGCCATTTAAGTTGGCAAATCATTAGAAACTTTTACATACACCTTTGTCTACACATGATTTCTCCCGCTCTCCCCTTTTTTTACTGGTACTGGATTCATGATTAATGGCTCAGGTGACAGAAACATCCAATGACCCTAATTCTGTAGTGCAAATAAACATTTGTGCTGAATTGAACAAAAATAAGGGCCAAGTGATCAGCATTTTACAGAAGTGATGTTCATGGGAAAATATGGTGGGATGAGCAGAATTTGGCCTTCAGAGTTAACAACTACATTTTTCTAATTGTGTACTGCAACTAAGAACTGTAAAAAGTGCCTTCCGTACGTTTAAGTGCTTAATACAGGCAGAATGTAAAAGGTTTAATTTCCTGTAGAAAAGTAATACAGGCAGTTTTAAGATTACAACTTTACCTTTGGTTCATGTAAAAAAATTATCTAATTAACAGAGCCCCTGGAAGCTTGAAACAGACAAACATAGGAAAGGGGTGATGCTCGAATCTGTGAAGGTTATGCTGGAAATAGGATTGTGCACTAAAGGTGCAGCTAAAACACGAAAGAACTCTTTACGAACAGTTCCCTGTTTATTTGTGCTGTCAAAAAGAAAAAAGGCATTTTCTCTTTTTCTACTTAAAATAAGAGGTAGAGACTTTCCACAGGGGCACTTTGGGCCTAAAGAAAACATCAGGAAACTGAAAAGCTGCAGAACTCTAATAGGAATATGTTCCAGTAAATCCCTCTAATTTTGTTATTTAAAGGCTTGATTCTCATCAGCACTACAAATCTTTCAATAACTACTTGTCAAGAATAATAGTTAAGAATACAACCGTCGGATTTAAGCTGTTTAAAAAGACAAAAATTAAAGCTAAAACGAAACAATAATTTTTCGAATACCAATGAGTCAAAATGTTTCAGAATCCGAATCATTTTCATTGTACCCATCCTCTGTTCCTATGTTATTACTCAAGGGCTTATCATAAGAGTTAATGGTGCCCACAGCGGAGCCATCGCAGAGGTGCGTCCTGCCCAAATTGTCTTTTTTAAAACAAGCGAAGTTGAAAGCCGTCACTGAACTGGAGGGAGAAAAAGGCATCATGGTAGCCAAAATGAGTGCCAGGCAGTCAGCCACGTCTTTGTTAGGAGCACAAGCCAGGGCTGGCGTATGACCTGGGCACAAACGCAGACAAGGCAATGGTTAGTACTGAGGGCACCTGGGGCACCCGGCATTCCTCAGGGACATCTCTAGGGACACCGTGGGGACACGATGGGGTTACACATGCCAGGCGTGTTACTCACTCTCACGGCACATGCTGGGAGAGACACTGGGGGCACCGCAGTCACCGGGACCACAACAAGCACTGCTCGTGTGAAACCAGGCAGCAAACACTGCGCCAGGTGCACCACAGCTAAACACGGCTCTGCAGCACACACAGCATGGCCAGTACAGAACACAGGCACTGCAGCAACAGGCACAGAAACTGGCATCGCTTCTGTGTGCATGAACGAGTCTCATTCTGAGAACAACAGCTTGCATGAAACATGAAAGATATTAGTTTAAAAAATTTTGATTTAGTAAGCGAACAATTTTAAAGATTGATCAGTTGAGTATCTACTCAACTCGGCAAGCAGTTTATTTAGGAATTATATTATAAAAGAATTAGACCAGTGCAGGGGGTACATGGATAGCAGGTGTGACTGGATGTTTAGTTACCCAACTAAACATGGATGTTTAGTTACCCAACTAAACATGGATGTTTAGTTACCCAAATATACACTGTGTTAGAAGAATATTAGCTGTTTTCAGCAAGCATGGCATACACTTCAAATACACAGCTAATAGGACTCCAATGTCAGTCAAACAAAGGACTGGGGAGCTATTAGAAGCTTGTCTTCACTGCAGTTTGACTTGGGTCCTGTCCAAGCACTGCCCTAAAGCAGCTCTTCATGTACATGAGCCCTGGAAGGCAGTGTGCTCATTACACTTACTGTCTGTACATTTTACATGCTGCTGTGCAGAACTCCAGCCCTTTCCAAGAAATCCTCCTTTTATGCTAAGAGCTGAAAAATTCTTTGGCAGATGGTTAAATCTTCAGCACTGCAGCAATAGTAATGTGAGGCAGTGGCCACTTCTGGTACCTACTGCCTCGAGGAAGCCAAGATCTGCAGCACACATGAACTTGGTAAGCAAAAAGTGAATACAGTTTTGTTGCAAAATACCCACAATTTAAGCACTGATTGCAGTCAGTGCATTTCCTCTTCCATGTGTTCCAAGTGTTAATATTCTTTGAATGTGCTAAGGTTTTACTTGAACATATCTCTTTTAAAATGTGTATGCTGTTCCTAGAAAAACTAAATGTGTATAAAATTTAAATATGATTGTCATTTGTTACATACAAATTAGCTGGATTTGTATGTACTGTTTTAAGGATAAAATCTGTGGTTAGAAAATAGTCTGGTTCATTTTTCTGTCACCTATCTCTGAAGTGAGGTTAGGGTCAGATGACTTCTGTGGAACTCATTCATGCAAGTATAGCTAAGTAGCATTTGGCTTATAGTAAATACCAATCAGTTCTTTTCATCCTCAGATCTCAAATGTCTTGCAGTGACGGGTGAGTAGTTACTTTATTTAGTGTTACTTTATAGATATGGAAAGATGGAGGTACCAGTTTCTTACATTAATGCCATGAAGTTACTATTGTAAGAAAATACAACTGATTTCAGGAAGATATTTTTAAAAACTGTAATTGTAGAATCACATCATTCTATGGTTCCTTATAATTTTTAGGGAAGGGCTTCACTGAAGCCTGAAATACAATTATTTAATTTGTAACCAATTATGTATTTTTATGAGACAACAGTAATTTAATTGCATCTTGGTCAGATAATTTGCAAGCACAAGGTTTGATCTCAGAATGAGCTGGGACACACTCAAACACATGTTGATGGTTTTCTTCCTACCCATTAAAACATGCGCTGATTGAATGCAAATTCCTTAATTCTTCTGCAAGGCGTCAGAATTATCCGGTGCCACTTGCATGTTTAGGAAATTCAAGTTACCACTGCACTCAGGCATTAAAAAAGACTAGCTGTTGACAGTACATGCAAAATGAACAGTAAAAGGGACCACTGTGATGTTTAAAGTAGATTCTTATACTAAAGAAAGAGTATCTTTTCATTTTCTTTTTTTTAATAGGTACTCACACAACTCATTGTCTGTTCTTGGAAGGATAAAAGCATCAATGAAGTCTATCATCACCTTTTAAGTCTATTGCTTCAGTCTGTTGTAAAATTACCTGCTGGCTCCTACTGAAGACTGTCAAAGTGTATCATTTACTTACCATTTTCATCTACTGCCAGGACACAGGCCCCTTTGGCCAGCAGCTCTTCAACCACCATCTTTAGGCCATTTCGTGCAGCAATATGAAGAGGTCTACAAAAACAGAACAACTAAATTCAACTTTAGTTTACAACAGATTTTCCACACAAAGTTAGGCAATGCTTAAAGCATACTGAGCATGTGAAAGAGAATGGTTTCCTTCCTTGGATCATTACAATTGTATCATAGGCACTGAATTTTATTGCAGCCTTTGAAATAATTGACATGTTCCACATCTATAAAACAAGATTTCTTTTGTGCAAGCACACAAAGATGGCTTAATACTTTCCAGCCTAAAGACTTTATTTAAAAATCTTTCTCATTTTTGCACTGTTTGCAGCACATAATTGATGTTTAAAAGGAAAAGGAATCCAAGGCTGAGAAACGCCTGTGTTCTGTCCTTAATTCTGGCTGCTACAGGCTGTTCACTATCATTGTATTGCCTTTTTATCCTTGAATACTCAATTGCTAATCTCTGCTACTGCAGAACAGCTGGAAATTAAAAATAGCCATTGGTTTGCTCCTTTCCTGGCCCAACACCCAATGCTCTGGTTTGGGGACAGCTAGCAGGACAGGAAAAACATTTTCAAGTTGGAAGAAGGGGAAAACAGGGCTAAGATGGAATAAATTCTTCTGCAAGCTCTAGGTGATCTGCCACCTGAACTCATGGTTGAATCTCCTGTGGTGGGGTTCCCCCATGCCAATAACCAGTTGCAGCTGATAATATGGAGAGAAGTTGCACATAAAATATCACCTAAAAAACCTTCAGAGAACTAAATGTACCACCTTAAGCCTAAGTAAGTCTAAATAAATTTTTTAAATTTAGGGTGAAGTTCACTAGAAAATGCCAGATATATACTTACACGTTCACATGATTAATAGACATTTTGATATAATCTTTAAATAAATAACCTTGTATAATTTTTCAACCAGATCATGCATAGAAATGGCACAAACAGAATCAAAATTAAAAGTGAGAGTGCGATACAATTTGGGTCTTATTCAAGGGAAAGCATTCAAAAAAAATCAAAAATTAACTTTACTGTTCTATTAAGTAATCTGAGACATGAATTTGAAATGGTAAACTGGAATATTCTGATAAATCAGCTGAACTTGAGAGGATCAGGCTATACTTACGTCTGCAATGCATTATTTTTTGCATTAATAAGGCTCTGTTCTTGGATCTTGTCAAGTATTAACAAGGCACATTTTTCATGACCCTGTAGTCAGGGAAAAAAACCAAAAGTGTTAATTTGCTGAGGAGTTTGAAATTGAGGCAAAAAGAAATGTTACATAATAAAAGTGAAATTTAATAACTCAACTTGAAATACAAAAGATGCTGCTCAGTAAGCCTGTGTAGAAGGTGAACTAAGCGAATCTTAAAATACCATTTGTGAACCACTACTGCTGGGATGTTTTAGCACATTTAGAAATGTAGACATTCACCTGTCTTTCAACCCTGCATTCATGAAATATGAATTCACTTCCTCAGCTTTCAGAGAATGCTGTTTTCTCTTGAGTGAACATTCAGTGGATGATTTATCAGAACTGCACAGTGACAGAGAATGCTTTCATCTCAGAAACGAACACCACACTCTGTGGGTCTTTAAATGCCTTTCTGTATTATTAATAAGCTGCTAGAAAACCTCTTCAGTGTCAGAGAGCTCTAACAAAGGAACTTTGGGAATAATACAGATGCAGGCCTTATTTCTGATCCTGTTTCTGCACCGCAAGTTGTGCTGAGCCTACAGTCCTGGCAGGGGAAGAGCTGCCTGAAGGACCTTGAGAATTCAGCAAGGCTCATGTGTCTGCAGAAACTGGAGTAATATGATCACATTGGAATCCAATCTGTGGGTAGGAGCAAAAGGAAAGGGAATCCTCTGTGCATATTTTCTTGCAGAAATAGCAGTAGAAATTGGAATTAAGAGGAAGAAGGCTTAGGAAGAGACACCATCATCCATCTAATCAATACCTCTGGTTTTACTCCTGCTTTGTTAGGGGAAAATTTTGGTCTCCTTTCACAGGAATTGGATATAAATAAACAATAATTTTATTTTTCTTTATTATTGAACCTGTTAGGCTGTTTTACAGTGAGATTATCTGGTAAAACCTTAAAGGGTTTCCTTTACTTCTCTTAGTGTCACTTACTTATGTTTCAGCTGTCATAAGAGCCATCCCTATTTCTCAATGTACAGTACTTTGAAACAGACAAGAGAAAAAGCTTGGAACAACTTTCTCTTCCTCACCACAACTGTGACCACCACATTTCCACTGCAGAAAAAAACTTGGGAGCATAAACACATACATACATTCATATGGACTGATGAGAATAAAAGCACAGAGAGGTGTTTGACTTACTTTACTGCTAGCCAAGTGCAAAGATGTATTCAACTCCTTATCTTTTAATGTCAGGTCAGCCTTGGCAATGTTCACCAAAAAGTCTGAGGTATAGAGTAGGAGTCAGTGAACAAACCCAATGGGCACATGAACATGTCAAAAGAGAGGAAAAAATTACTATTTCAGTATACATGTGCATAGAGGCTAATTAATTAAGTCTTTATATGATGTAAGCCTTATAATAATGAAATTAGTGAATGAGAACAGACTAATCTAGTGCAGTTAATCAGCAAGCAAATGCAGAGCTAACAGCTTGTTTGTGGTGCCCCAAACTGTCATACATATATCGATCTTAACTTATTTATGAACTTCCCTATTTGCAGATCAGCAGTTTGAGCCTGAATCACCTCTGCCTCAGATCGACTGTAAATCCTGCTTTGAGAGGACTAAGGGGATATAAAGAACTTGGGGTGCAGCTGTGCTGTTGAAGCCAGAGAAAAGGGAGTTCTGCAAAGCCCATAAGGCCCCCAGTCAGTGTGCCTGTGGCACATAGTCTAGCCTGGAAAAAGCAGCTGCTGATAGCTGCCTTTTCAAGAATGGGGCTTCCTATAAAACAGGATGGAAAAGCTTACATAACCTTTTCCATACATGCAGCTTTACTGCTCCTCAAAATCAAGGAAGTAAAGGAGAACAGAATTACTACTGCCCTCGTGCTCTTGGGAGGAAGAAAGACTCAAAATTGTTATAGCAAATGTTCGCCAAGGCTGCAGAGAAGTAGTATTTTTAACGGATGAAAAGCTATCTTCCCGCAGAAGGATGTTATGCACCCAATCTATTTTCCTTGCTGAGTTTTGCCAGGGCTCCCCTGTGGGGCAGAGGCGCAGGGCAGGGGCAGGGCCAGGGCAGCAGTCACTCACCGACGGCGCCCAGGTGCCCGCCGTGCGCTGCCATCATGAGCGGCGTCCTGCCCGCGCCATCGGCCGCGTTCACCCGCGCGCTGTGGCTCAGCAGCAGCTGCAGGCACTCCACGTGGTCAGCAAAGGCTGCGGCGTGCAGGGGAGTCCTGGGGAGCAACAGCCACACAGCTACAGAGGGGCAGCAGCCCCAGCTCCCCAAAAACCTCCACGAGCAAGAGGTTTTAGGGCTTTTCCCTACGGTGATAACTCGAATTTGATAAGGAGGTTGTAGTAGCAGCAGCTGAAGTAAGTTAAATAATATTGCCAGTCTCCAAAGGTGGATATGATAGTATGGAGATATGACACTGTGAAGAATCTCAGCCTATTTATTTTAATAGAGCATATTGTGTGACATGAAAAGCAGTACAATCCCTCACCCCTATTGATCTGATTTTACCTTTTTTTTAAGCAAGCCTCAGTTGGGAAGAACTATCAGAAAAGAACAGATCCATTATTTTAAAAATTAAATATTTTGAATTGTAGTCAAAGATACTGCAGCAACAAGCCACAAGTAACTGCAGTACTATAAAAAGGCAGAAGGAATTTAATCCACTTTGAAGGTTATCAGTTTCTACAAGACATAGACATTGGAATTCATTCCCTGTGGCTCTTTGGCATTTTGGGTCAGAAGGGTGACTACTAGAGAGGAAAGATAGTTCATACACAGCCCAGCTCAGTGCTGCTTCTGTTTTGCATATCAGCAAAGGTGAGGTGCTCTTACCCTCACAAAATTATGTAATCACTGTTACTGAGGGTATTAAATTTGTTTTAATAAAAGAAAACAATATGTGTTCACTTTTTAGAATTTCAGCATTTTTAATTAAATATATACATATATGGTGAGGAGATTCTCAATTTGACTAATGAAGGATTGGGCTGAATGCCCATCTCTTGCTGTAATAGTTCTATTTTGCTGGGTAGATATTCTCAGTTGTGTGCTTGGAGAATGCCAACATAACATGAAAACTATTAAAGAAATACTTTTCTGTATGTACTTAGTATCACTCCATTTAGCAAAGATAAATGTGTTTAAACATTTAACAAAGAAAACAGGTCCAGCAAACAGCCTATAGCCATAGATGTTCTAAACAAACAAAATGCTATTACTTTTACATTTTTTCATATGTACTCTGACATTGAATACTTCATATTCTTGCTTCAAGTGAGACACCTTTTAGCTGTGCTGTGGTGTAAACTGCTGTCTGAAAGAGTCAGCATGACAAATCTTAAGGATTAGTGCCAGAGGCTGAGAAAGAACTATGAAAATTACTAAATGGAGTCGTGAGATGCAATCTGTCCAAGGAACAATTACCTTCCTTTGTCATCCTCACAGTTGACAATGCTGGCGTCGATGGCTCCGATGAGTAGTGATGCACAGTTTTCATGATCATTGATTCTGCCAAAGAAAATACATTTTTAAAAGGCCATGTCTACGTATTTTTTCACTTTCCAATATTGGTTTACTTGATTTCCCATTAATATTTCTTAGTGGTTATTTCTAAGTTACCCTAATATGCCTTTGTCTTAATGCTTTTAGTCACACTTCTGCATATTCATAATTTCTCTTTAAACCAAACTGCATCTGCTACGATGGATTTCAGTCTTTAAAGCAAAGCTGATCTTTAATTCACTATGCACCAAGGTAATTTCCAAGTCCAGAACAAAGCTAGGATTAAACCCTTAATATCTTAAAATCCTTAGCCTGTATGTCAAACACCCCTGGGCCTGGAAAGCACTCATAGACACTTACATAAAGAGAGATTTATTCTAATGTTTAAGGTACTGAAACCCACATCTCTTCCAACTCATACATTTAGTTCTTTGATTTGATGGATATGTTCAATTAATACTTTTTCTGAGTTTTGCTAATTTGTCTCATTTCTTTATGAAAATGAACAGCATTTAGTAACAGTAGTAGACACACAGTATAGGTAACACACTTCCATATTGGAGTAAAAGCTATTTTCATTTTAAATTTGCACACATGCTTAAATTGCACACTCGTTTAAAATAATACAAATACTGATTTTTTTCCAAAGCTAATTACTAGAAATTCTGATTTAAAATAGTATGTTTCAGCCACAAAGAATTTTATTTCAAATGATCAGCTTTAAAATCATTTGCTCATGCAAATAATTTCCAAAAAAAAGCTTGCTTTATTCTCATACTGCTACTTTCTGCAGACATATCCTAAAGCAACACTCAGTTGTTCCTGGAGATTTCTACTTACACAGCACAGTGCAATGGAGAGAAGCTATTACCATAGAACTTGTGGAAAAGTTTTTGTTCCAATAGTACCTCTATGCAGTTTTCATGACCTGTGAGAGAGCAGATATTTCACAGTGTTGCACAAAGCAGGTAGTTCACTTAATTCATATTAGGCTTACACAGGTTGGAATCTAAAACTTTTAAGATCAAAATTGAACATGATGTGTATATAAGCTCTTACATCATAAATCAGAGGGTTTTAAAATTTTATGGCAGCAGCAAGAGAGGTCTGGGCTAATATTAGCATTTATTAAGAAAAAGGGAAAGCAAAAAAGCTCTTTTTAATGTGATGTCGTGTATGTTGCATTACATCCAAAGCTTAAATGTCAATGCTGAGAAGCTTTATCCTTATATCAAGCAACAAGTTCAGATTATCCATTTTAGAATAATCGGTTCAGTTCAGAATATCCATCTATTCACATGGTCTCTTGCACCAAGAGCTCAAAGAAGCATTCCTGGTCATAGAGAAATCAATTTCAGCATGGACATGAATAAAACCAGTATTTCATCCTGGCTTCTTGTGACTTGGAGCAGAAGAGCCTCAAAGTCCCTGGGAGCTACAAACTGAAGGGTGCACACAGCAAATGCTAATGCAGGCAGCACACAGGTTAAATTTGCTTCTTCATTTCAAGCTCCTCCACCAGATGTCCCCAAGCTGAGCCGGGCAGCAGCCCCAGCAGAGCCTCACCATTGTAGGAAGCCCAGTGCAGGGGTGTGTAGCCCTGGTTGTCCTTGAGGCTGCAGTCCTCCTCGGCCAGTGCCACCTGCAGTAACTCGCTCAGCCACGTGGCGTGACCCCGAGCTGCTGCAAAGTGCAGAGGGGTCCTGCCTCTGGCATCCTTACACAAAATAGAGACTTCTTTCTCTAACAGCATCTGAACACATTCTTCATGCCCAGTCATGATCTGGTAACAAAGAAAGGAGTACAGAGGTCGATGTAACACAGATTCTTGCCCCGGAAATACGGAATGTGATTGACACCCATGAACATGAAATGTGTGGATGGGATTCAGCAGGCAGAGATGAGAGCCCCTTTGCTCACCTGCTGAACTGCTCTCTGCAGTTACCATAAAGTTCTGCATAAATGTCATTCCTTGCATCAGCCCCACATTGGGTAGGAAGCTAGACTTAGCTAGGAAAGTCAGCTTAGTCAAGCTGGACTAGAAAAGATTAGATCTGCCTAGGAAAAACTTACAGGACTTACTTGCACCATTCCAAGAAAAATCAAAATAACTACTGACCAGTTCTTTCAAAGAAATTATTTTCAGAATTCTTAAGCTGGTCAGTTATAAGAATAATGACTACTATTGCAAAGTGTCTAAAGAAAAAAAAAAGTGGTCTAATTATTACTAATTAACACAAATGTGAAATAAAAGCAAAGCATTACTAAGAGCAGATCTGTCTTGCTTTATATCTCATTGATTATGCTTGGTCATGTTTGCAATCATTTACAGTGTTCTCTAGATTTAAACAACCCTCTACTTCTAAGCGAGTTGTAGTCACAGCAAAACAAATAATAAAGGATTATAAAAATTAAATCACCCCTCGATGTAAAGCTGTGCATCCCAGGAGATCAGCTGCATCTACAGATGCTTCTTTTTCAAGTAATAAAGAAACAGCATCAATGTGCCCATATGCCACTGCAAGCATTAATGGAGTTCTAAGGAAAGAAAAGAAAACCAGAGCAGTCAGAGCTATAAAATGGGATACTCTTTGTCCCTGCTATCTTACACAGAGAAATCAGGAATGCCTGCCTTTCTTGCCACTCCTACCCATGAACCCATTTCTTTTCCCCATGCTCATATATGACACCCAAGTGAAAACCTTTAGTATGAAATTATTGAGATGTTTAACAACAAACTGCCAGGACTGAAATAGTAACAAACCCACTTGAAAGCAGTTTACAGAGCAACACCATTCAAGACAATCTGTTCTCTTAATAACCTACAATTACTGTCACCTCCAGTGACACAAGAGTTTTACAATACCAAGTCTTGTGAATTCGTGTCCTTGCTAGTTACCAAGATGACAATGACCCAAAGTATTTCTTTTGCAAATGCTGCACATTTGCTTAAGGGGGATGAAGGGACACGAGGGAAAAATTCAAGCTAAAATTTAGACTAACATATCTTTCATTTGTTTCTGAAAGAGATCTATTCTCCATCTGTTTCTAGGCAGACTAATACCATTTATAATTAAATGTGCAGACATTATATGTACAACATTATATGTTCCAGACACCCCAGATGAGTTTCTTAAACCATTCACATTTTCACTTTAAAAATATATCTTATTTTCCCTCTATAACTGCCATTTAGGAAGCAGTGAAGCTTTTGTAGGAACATTTCAGATGCATGTGTCACCTCAAATAAACACTGTGTCCTACTGCACCAGTCTAATGCACCAAATAAACCCTAGAACAGCAATGTTTTAGAAAGAAGAAGACTTTATAGAAACATCTCAGGAGCCTGTTCAGTTTTTATTGAATCTGGCCCACAAGATTTATAAAAGACTGTGTAAAGTATGAAGCAGAGGCTAAGATTAATGATTAGTCCTTTCCACATGGCTTACATCAAGTGAATGTGTACTTTATAATCTCTGCCAAATTCTATGAGGAAAAGTGCAGGAAATACAGTACTTCAAGTAAGTACTTTTTTGTGAGAAATATGAGATGCTATTAGAATTACAGAGCTGAAAAAAAAAGCCCCCAAAGAAAACTTACTGTCCTTTGGCGTCTGTCACATCAGGGTTGTCTGCAACCTCCAGCAACAACCGTAAACAAGGTGTATGGCCATTAATGACTGTAAAGGAAAAAAACCTGTGTTTCATTTCAGATACTCTTCCACTGGAATGCTTAGGGATAAGAAATGCCCTTATAAACAAGGAAAATACTCCACCATATAACAGGTCAACATTCGCCCAATTTTTATTTAATTTGTGCCAGTGAAATGGTGAGCTGCTTTTTCCTTGACCTCACGAAGATGAGGACTTGTTCTCTTAGATACAAAAATCCCAAATGAGTAAAACAGAAATTGTGATATTCCCTTCTGAGAAGATTTCTACTAAAGCAGACAGCATTTCAAAATCCCTCAGACTGAGCAGGCAGGCAAGGCTTTCTGTGCTCAGGGTTGGAACACAGTAGGAAGTACATTGTCAAGGCTCCTTAATTTTATGTGCACTGTACAAGTGAGTACTTCAGTGCTGCTAGGAAAAATAGAAATCCATAAAGAATGACCAATGATACAAATGTCAAATTCATAAAAGCACGTAACACCAGAGACTAAAATTCCCTTTGTGATTATCCATGTTATCAAAAAGAGACTTATCAAAACATTTGGGTTTAGTGGTGTTTGGGGTTTTTGCTGGGGGAGGATATTTTGGGGGGTTTTTTGGGTTTTGGTTTTTTTTGGGTTTTTTTATGTAACCCATTGCTGCTAGGAAACAGCTTTGAGTCTCTACATTCTGTAGGGCCTGACACTGAATCCCATCTGTGTGTCAGCTGGCTTTAAGGCTTCAGACTTTCATGGGATGAAGAGACAGATATTTTCTTCTTTGAAAAACAACTCCTGTGCTCAGTGGATATATGTTGTGTTCTTATTACAGCAAGTCATGCATTCACACTGCCTACACCCTGTGGGCTGAGGCAAAACCCTTGGACACCACCTATGTCACATCATGCTGGCAGAGAAACCGGTGCACATCATCACATTCAAATTACTCATCCAAAAATAATCCTAGTTGATTTACACCCAGAAAAATAAAAGGCATTTTTAGTTATTTACCACTAAGTAATGACCTATAGATAACATGTAAACAGTTCTGCAGGGCTGGTGATTCACTGGGTTGAAGTGGGGAAATAAAGGTCTGTTCTTTCTCCCAGCAGGAGGAAGAGAAATCATAACTTGTTCACAAAGATGTGTGAAAATGATTTTGGTAAATGAGTTTTAGAACAGATTCTCCCAGAAACTCCTAGGAGCTGACCCAGTGATTGCTAAGCATTACAGACCCTGCAGGGAACATTAGTTTTGCCAACAGACCCACAACACTAACACCAGGGGAACACTTGCAATGGATTCCCTAGGCTAGCCAGAGGAGAGGCTGGTGGTAATAAAATGACACAGGGATCATATCATTTGGGCAAAGGAAATTCTCCATGTTATGAACCCAGAGGAAATCTATTACTTCATGGGGACAGTCAGAAAAAAATAAACACTTCATTAGTGTGAGTTCTCAAGTCACAAATCCCTTTACTGACACAAACGTGCAGAATTCTGTCATCCAATCCACCACGGAGGCCTCCTGAGCTCAGTGCTCAGCAATTGTGCCGGTGTAATGAGGAGCAATGAGGGCAGACAAGTTTAAGGGCATGGGCACATGTTGCCTTCTTGTTTCTTCCCAGTGCAGCACGAGCAAGTGCTCATTCTGTGTGTGCAAATGCACGCTGGCACTCCGGGGAATAATGCAGCCAGAATTGTGCTGGATTTCTCAGGAGGCACCAGCTGACCTCGCACACCTGCAGCACGGACTCGGAACGTGCAGCAGCTCCCAGCAGGTGGCACCAGCCTTGCTCCAACATTCCTCCCCAAAGTGCTTCCCTGGGAACGTGGAAATGGGCACCCTGCAGGTGGATGCCTGGAGCAGGGGGTGGTAAAGCAGGAGCTTTACTCCAGAGATCATTTCCACAGAACTCTACAGAGCTTTTGAGCGGAAGGTTCTAGACATTGTCTTAATGAATATTTACCTGAAGTGCACTTAACTCACATTTGAAAGCTTTCCAATTCATGCCAGTGGTGAATTTCCTTTACTAAGGAGTTCAAATACTCAACCCATCTCTGCATTACTTTCCATTCTGCTCCAGGTACATGTTCCCTTTTGTGTTTTATTCCTGGGTAGGATTTTTTGCCTTTTTTCATGGTTGGACTTTTTGTATATGTGTTTGTTTTTATGATATATCTATCTGACTTATTTTGCTTCACTGCAAATTTAAAGAACAATTTATTTATACTCCTGGGAATGTTTTTTAGTCTGAGAAGCAAAAGGCATAATGGACCAGAAAAGTCTGCAATGAATCTTCCCACTTGTTGCATGTGGAAGGTACTCAGTACTACAGTAATGGAGGTGATTCAAAAACAAATTAAAAGGGGGTGGGGGGAACACAATCTGAAATTATGTGAAGGTAAGAAAGGTGTGTATTAAAATAACATCTTCTATTCAACAAATGTACTCAATTTATTCAACAGATTAGTATTTTAAGTCAGAGCTGCTAACAAAAATATGGCTTTGTTACCGTTCACTGAAGAACCTTTAGTACCGAAGTACCTTTATAGTTCAGTTGTGATAGCTGGAAACTTATGTCACTCTAACCACATTTTTAAATAAATGCAAATCTTTGCTGTGGTGATGACATTCCAGACCAAGTCACACCTTGTTCACATCAGATCCCAAGATATGTTTGAAGTAACTACAGGGAAAGCTCTTGACCACCACAGCTTAGTTTTGTGGTAGCACTAATATTGACTTCAATTAATCAAACCATCAGTATTTATCATGGGGAGAAATGTGCTGAGTTCTGGGGCAAAGTTTAAGCAGACAGGAAGCATTTTTAGTATGCAGTGTGGGTCTATCATGAGCATTTCCTTCAGTACTGCAGACAAAATTGCTAAGTCTATTTGACCTCATGTTTCGAGGTTGCACTAACATGATCACACACAGAGAATAAACTGATACTACAGAATATATATGCATTTCAGCAAGATTAGAAAGACCATTAAGTCTGGTCCTGAATGAATTATCCACGTGGTATTAATTTTCCTTCCCACTAGAGGCCACTGCTACCCTGCACGGAGCCCCTCCTGGAACAGCACAGGAGACACATTCCCTTTGGCACCTCTCCACATTTACCTGACAGGTACCTGTCAAATAATAACCTTTAAATCAATGACAAAGTCTACATTTCCCAGCTCATTTTGCATGTTACATAATTAACACCCCACACATGAGGAAAGGAGCAGGCTGCCAGCAAGTGCAAGTTTGCAGGCTGGCTCAGGAGGAGGAGGAGGAGCCTGAAAGAGGGGGGTGAATTTCTGTGGTGCTGCCACTGCAAATGGGTGCAAGTTTTGAACACCAGAACATTTTCATTGCCAATCAGAGCCCACATTTATTTTTCAACCTTTCTTCCAAAGGAGAAGCAGCGAGGCAAATGTTCCCTCCTCCCTTGATTATTTGGCTGAAGAAGCAGCAGGAGAAGGTGTCATGAGGGAAACATCACACCTCCTGAGGAGTAGGTGGTGACAGAGAGGGGCAAGCAGGTAAGGGCAGAGCAGTAATGGTATGCAGGAATATGGGGTTCTGTATGAGGGAGGACTGAACCACAGGGGTAGAGGAGAAAAAGATGAATGAAACAGTAGAAAAATGGTTTAAATGTACAACATCAGCAAACAAGTATCACTCCTCAGGACATGTGAGAATGTTCTTCCCTTTAGAAGAAATGTGCATAGCAACAGCAGGTAAGTAAATGTACCTGCTTCAGTGTGGGAGGGTTCATACCACAGGGGCAGCATAAGATTCCACTCACCTGAGGCATGGAGGGGGGTCCTTTTGGTGACATTGTCCTTTACAGTGACAGAAGCACCCTGGCTGATGAGAGCTTCCACACACTCGGCATGGCCTCTGAACGCAGCCAAGTCCAGAGCAGTGCGTCCCTTGTCATCCTTGATATCCAGATCCACCAGAGACTGCAGAAGCACCTCCAGAGCTTGATGATGACCATTATAGGCCTAGAATGATGAAATATGTCATGTAAAGGACACAATTCCATCTTTCAAAGACCTTTCCCATAAATTCTGAATAAAATCCAGCCCACAGAATATTTCCTAAACACAAAAGAAATCTGTTTTATTGATTCCTTATGACTCTCTCTTCAGCCTGAGAGGATTTTTCCAAATTTCACTGTACTCAAGAAATTACAGCATTCTTGATTTGCTCCAACCCAAAGTGAGGAAATTTCAGGCAATAATTTGCCAAGCCAGCACAGGTCAATCAGCAATTCATTTTTCACATGCTACAGTATCTGACAGGGAAACATTTGCTTCAAAAACCAGATTCACTAGAGAGCTCCATGGATTATCACCTGACTGGTGCTGAATTCAACACATGTGCTGGTCTCCAACTAAACAAAAGCAATTCTCAAACCAGATTTTTGTGCAAATATAAACACAAACTTGACCTGCTGTTTACAGCTGAGATTTCATGGAGAATTCCTGCCAGCAGAATCATTTGGTAGAACAACTACAGTGGACAGGCAGATGCACTTCCAGACCTACAGCCACCCTGGGGCCAACAGCACAAACAGGGGTGGCATTGCAAAACCAGTGGACAGTGCCAGAAATTGGAAAGGTTTTGATCAGCTTTGTAGGGCCTGCCCTCCTCTCTACTGTCATACTCGGAGCATCCTTTTTATTTACACCCAGTTGTATAGTTAGTGTTATCAGAGTTGAAGATGTGAACTCTCCATGCCTAAAGACATTCAAAATGTGATGGGGCACAGCCCTGAAAATATCTGCTCTAGCTGATTCTACTTTTACCACAGAGGTGGGACTCAATCTCCAGAGGTCCAGGTCAACCACATCAACCCCAGCTATTCTGTGATTGTGCACAAGGGAACTGGGAAGAGGAATCATGAATCTTGAGCTCTTGGGACAGGGGAACAGCTGTTATCTCTGAGGCCACCTCTGCTGGATCCTATTGTGACGTGCCAGTGTCTGTACCATTCTCACAGGGCACTGCTGGGTCCCGTCCCACACCCTGCTGTGTACCAGACATTCTTTTTGCACTGCACCTCTCCACCAGAACATCAGAGAATCTCATTCCATGAGCAAAGCCTAGGCTCAAGCTTTGGCCACATATTTATAACCTAGTTCTAAATACAAGTGTGAATTTCCATTTAATTTCACTTCAGTGTCTGTGTCATCTTCTTACCCAAGTGTTAGAGTCAGGAAGAGCCAAGAGCTTCAACTGCCTAAAACTTAATTAACGATTCCAGCCCAGAACCTGGGTTTGTTACATCCCTTCCCACCTTTTTCAAAACAAGCCCACAGTTAAACTTGCTTCAAAGACAGAGATTAAGGAACTATTCTAGGAGATACTGATCAAATGCTGTACACATCTCGTACTTACAGCTAAATGCAAAGGACTTTTTGTAGCTGCAGAATCAGATTCCTCAAATATATTGTTGGTTTTTTCCAGAAGCTGGGAAGAAAAAAAATAAAGTCTTAAAACATTTTTACATGAGACAGGATAAATTTTCATGGACTATAAATCTATAAATCAGCAAAGATGCATTTTGGCCACAGTAATTATTGAAGGATTGCAAAGTATTTTCAAGCTTTTCTGCACAGGGTAAAGCAATAAAACCAGCTTAAAAGCTTGTCATGAACATCCTTACCCTGATTAATTAGTTTCCATGAAATCCTGGGGCCTGCTTGGGTGAGAAAGGAGCCCTTAAAACAATGGATTTGTGGAATAGAGCCCTCAGTAAATTTACATTGGAGAAAGCTCAGTTTCATGATTATACAGCATGTGCAAGCCATGTCTGATACAGTGTTTTGGGTAATTCTGACACATAATTAGCACTGGGAATAATTATAACTGAGCTGTGAATCACTGATAAATTATCAAATTGACTGAAAGAACAATCTGCTCCTGCAATGACAGTCTTCCAAAATGCAACATGTCCCTGAACTCTTACAAGCATCCAGTGATATCTAGTAACAAATTTGTATAATCCTCTTCATTTTACAGCTTAAAACCAAGGACATTTCTACCCATCTAGAAGGAGGAGCTGTGGAAAAGCACCACTCCACAACAGGACATGAACCTGACAACTTATCCAGCTGAGGCTGCAAAGAAAATCATGCACAGTGTTAAGAATACTACTGACAATTCAACAACTGATGAGTGGCACTTCTCATGTGCTTGGCCTTTTGCTTAATAATTACTTAGAGTTAGTCTCCAAAAGCTTTGGGGCTGGAAATTAACATTTTACAGAAAATCACTAATGGGAGGTTGTATAAAAAACATAAAAGCATGACAGTCAGCTAAAACAGACTTGGAATTTTTCTAAGGCTAGAAGTACATTTTTCAGTCTTTTTCAAGGTTTTTCACTTGGTTGGCTGGTTTGGTTTCTGGGGTTTTTATTAGACACTAAGGAATTAATCCAAAGACTGAAAAATAATCAAGTATGTCAGGTTTTTTACAATCTAGACAATTTTAGGGTATGACAACATGGAAAATTCTCCAAAGAGACCACAAAAGGCTACAGGGGGTTTTGCCTGTGCTGCAAGATGATGCCATATTCCTAAACAATGATCTAGGCCTGAACTTTTGGTGTAACAACTTAGTCTACAATAAAAATTAGCCTTAATAATGCATAAGGTGTTACAAATCTCTTATCCTGAATCCTATGGAAAAGCTAGAAAATTAGGCAGCAATGTAATTTACTTGTATATTTTGTGCCTAGCAATATGTCAAGACTATGTGTTGATAAAAATCATAAGCAGGTAGGTGTGTGTATTAGCAGGTAATGCAAATTTTAACACTTCCCTGCAGCTAAGAGGAAGGGAAAAAAAAAATCAAGCCTCCCACCAGTTTCTTGGTAGGTTTGGGGCAGAGTTAAGAAACTCATTTGGTGTTGCCATGTGGAACCACCTCCAGTTAAAACACTGTTCTTCTCTTATATAAGAGAGCTGTGAACAGGATGAAGCCGTAGCCAGCTATGAATACACAACTGCATCTGATTTTCTCCAGTGAGTAAACAAGCTAAAAAAATCCCACTAAACAAAGCCAAGCACTAAGCCTGTTCCCCTGCCTACCTGATAGTGGCCTTTGATCTGTGTCCATGAGGCCAGCACAGCAGAATAATTTAGTAATTTTTAATTATATTTATCATCACCATGCTGAAATTCCAGGATCAAAATCATAACAAGTAAATACTTCCCTTCACCTGTCAGAAGGCTCCAAAAGTCTCCAGGAACAAGGCAGATAATTGCCTTTCAAACAGATGAAAAAAACCACAGAGAAAATTGACAAAATTAAGGCTCTAAAGGCACAAATTGTGGGATTGGAGAGCCCCTCACAAAAGGCATCTCCATGGCTTAGTCAAAGCAGCTTAGGCTGGTGCAGACCAGGCTTAATGAGCTTATTAGTCATAAGGCTGAATATCTCCATCAGAAAGTCAAGTGCAAACAAGAATTTGATGGCAAACCTGGAAGCTCTCAGAAACAGAGCCATACACTGCAAGAGGAGAAATTATAAAGGAGAACAAGAAGAGAAGATAAAAGACACAGCACTAATAATGTTTTTTTGCATTCCTTGTCAAGCATTGTTTTTTAACAATTAAGTCACTTGAATGATAAATGTAATGTAGAAAGAGATAAAAAATACCAAGTCCAAGTCACCAAGAAATCCTCCAGTTTTACCAGTGTTTCCATGGTTCTAAGGATGCTTTTATAGTAAATTACATGTATTTGCTATAATAACACATAGAACAGTGAGTCCTTGGGCGACTCTAGCTCCATTATACTTGGAAGAAGCTATCCATAGTTGCAGCTGTTTTTAAAAAAGGTAAATTTATCATTCAGAGTCATTTGTCCTGGCAGCCATGGAAGCTTAAATCCCACAGAGCAGTCCCAGCATGTCTGCTGTGCTGCAATCCATCCCTGCCTGTGGAGCTGCACTTCACCAAAGACACACAAATAAGCATGAATTGCCAACAGTTTATGGTTACTGGGGGCTGACTGGACAATGTCCCAGCATACTGCAGTTCTTATTTTTTGAGACTTTAAAAGTTTGCCTTGTAGCAGATTGCATTTATCTGTATTGACTGTGACAGATTTCAGGTGGATGTCAGAACTGTGCCAAGACCCTGCATGAGAGGGGCTCTTCCCTGTGGGCAGGTCAGAACCTTTCTGAAGAGAAGGGCATCCTTCTTCTCTTTCTGCCTCTTGGGAATCCCCAGCATGACCCTTTCACTTCCTGTGACAGCATCATTTAATACTGCAAGTAATCTTGTGAAGTCTTCTTCAGACTCAGGAACATGAATGCTTTGGGAGATGCAGACTAAGATTAAACATGATTATTCAGTTCTAGTCTTACAAACTAACAGCACTACAAGGTTACTATTATAAACTCTCTTCTCTTCCCCAGTTCAGCATGAAGATGAATAACTTTTACAGTTCACACCATTTCATTTGTGCAGCAAGGGTATTTACAGGCATAAGAGGATTTACTGTCTGATTTTATTCTGTGGTTATAATAAATTACTCTATAGCAGGATACAGTGTGGGCTCCCCCCTTCATTTTTGGGGCATTCAGACATGCCAGTTAATGAGTCAGGATACTTCCTATGATTTTCCTCATAATATATGCTAAAATTCAGCTCTGGTATTAAAAAACCAAAAAATAAAAGCAGCTTCGTGGAGCATATCACTAATTTAAAATTACCACAACGCAGAAAAAGTGATAATACTTTCATCATGCATAAAAGGTTTAAGCTGCACTTTTCAAAGCAAGAGTCAAAAGAAAGTCCAAGCCATAGACAATGAAACAATGGGAACTATGGAACTATCTCAGATCTTCCAAGAGAACAGAATGTGTGAATCTGTCCAAGCCATCATGCACAGGCACCTCCAGGCACAGCCATTGCAGTGCACTCCCAACAGGTATGTCCCAGGTTTGTGCTACCTGGCACTGAAGTTAAAGGGACTTTTCTTTGAGAGTTTTACTGTTTATTAAAGCAGCTTTGACATCCCAACACACACCCTGGCAGTACTGCTGGTGAGCCCCTGCAGTTTGGTGCCACTCACGCCAACTGTAAAATGGCAAAGCATTAGATTGGCTGTGTATATTCTAAAAATGGCCTTTACTCTGAAAAGTTATTCATCTAACAGTGTTCAGATACATCCACACGTGTGAAGAGCTGATCAAAAGGCAATAAAGACAAAAGAAATGGTTGGAATTCTGCAGTGATGCTGCTGATCACTCACAAGGTCATTCAGAAGTGGCAACTGGTCACGATTTTTAATGTCACTTTCAGAACTGAATACAAATATATGAGCTAGGTGTCACTTTGCATCTCATATTTCCTGATAAATTGGAACAGATAATTGTCTCTGCTCTGGGAAAACATGACACCAACAGCTTCTTATAAATAAAGGCTTTTCCAGCAAGTAGCCAGGACAAGATTGAAAACCCTCATCAGTTGTTTCTGATGACACAGAAAAGAGCAGTAAAATGAACCTCTTCACTACTTTATCTCTAATCAGGGAAGTACATTTTAAAAATCTCAGAATTATTCCTAATTGATGAAAAATTCAAAAGTGAAGTGGCACAAATATATCCTCAGGGGAACCAAGCAATCCTGTAAGCTCTCTCCATATTCGTAAATACACATGATCAAATTATTTTATTTTAATTATTTGATCAGGTTAAAACCAATGTGCCTCTTAACCTAGTGCTGATGCTTTCCTAAGATCAGGCTTTAAAAATCCAATTCATCAGTACTGGCATCAATTTCACTCACATGCACAGATATGGGTGAAGTTAAATTAAGCAAGAAGTATTTTCACCAGAGCTCAGGCTGACCCTGAAGAGATGTGTGAGTAGCTCTGTGCAACTCCCCCAGTACAAAATTTAAGTACCCAATACCCAGCAGAGCAGTCACCACCATGCAAACAGGACACTTACCTGGCATGTCAGAGAACACTGTTCAGGGCTTTAAACATATCTAAGTCTGAAACTCAAGCAGCCTCCAGGCCCTGGGCTGTTCTCAGCTGGGGCTCTGATCTTCCCTTGGAGCTCTTCCACTCCATACCAAACCATTTCATGTTAAGCCACAGGAGTGCCATACTCAGTGGCTCATAGGGACAGGTGATTGTCACCCAGTGAGTGTTTAAACAATGCAGAATAGCTCCAAATGAGAGTGAGAGATCACCCCCAGCACCAGCCTGCATAATGTGTGGGTTACTCCTCGGGATGTAGAAGTCCAATTCCTTTGTCATTCAGAGCAGAGATCTGAACCTGGGACTTCCACACTCAAATAACATATATCATGTTTCTTTCTGGCCAGAAATTCTACCTCAGAGGTTCTGTAAAACCTCACACTTTCCTTTAAGGACTCTCTTTTGCAAAATCATACAGCTCTGCAAAAGATATAGGAAGGCTTATATTTAGAGAAATTATTAGAAGTTTCCTCTTTAGAGAGAAAACTTGAGGACTGGTGAAATACAGTGACAGTCAATTTTTAAAATGTGCATTTCAGTGTTATTTTTGCTACTCTCCTCTCATTTGAGCCTCTACTCTGAAACACACACAAGTACTTTATAAATTCAAGCTCGCTTGAAGCCACGTAATTTACATTTCCTCTCCAAAACACTTTAAAATTGGCCACAAACTTCTAGAAAACAGCCAAGTGTGGTTCCATTTCACACTGCCAAATGCAGGGTTACTTTAACATCCAGGGAAGTGTCATGCCAGCCAGGTACGTGCACTGGCCTCACAGCCCCTGAGACTGACTGAGGAGAAGCAACAGCCTTGAGCAAAGCTGGAGCCTGCAAGCAGCAGGAAGAAGGAATTCCAATGGAAGCAGAAGCAGCACACATGCAATTGCTTCAAGGACATGGCATGCTGGTTAAGAGTTGTGATTCTTCTTCCTCGGGCTTCACCAGAGTGAATACAAGGATTTGCAAAATACTAAGAAGTTGAAATAAAGATACACAACATGCAATCGCTTTTCATTTACTCACTATATCCAAGGGAGTTTTGCTTCCAATCTAATTAAAAATGTCAATCAGAATGAGAATAATTAAAGACAGAAACACCCAAGTGTAATGGTAATCTGAAAATGTTTCTTGGTTTATTTTTCCTGTACAATAACTGCATTGCAAGCAGTGCATGAACAGAACCATGGACCAGACCCTATGTGCCCCATCCTGCACTGTCCACACCCAGCAGAAATACTCCTGAAGCAATGACCCCACAGCCACTGTGGATGGATATAAGGTACATTAATTCATAAGGCAGGAAGGAAGAGGGGAGAATAATGACAGTGTTTAAGATCCATCTCCTCAATTGACAAAACACAGATCAACAGATATATAATACACACACAGTGAGAGGCTTTGCTTAATGAAGTGAGATTGCTTTGCAAACCTACAAATACCAATAAACCAGTGACAGTTTCTGTTTGAAAGTCTGCTCATGCAGGCAAACATCTTGCCTTGGATAAATAAACCTGACTGCACCCCTAAAATCCAAGTGACCACAGCTCTGAGAGCCTAATACTCTAATGCAATGCGCCTTGATCAAACGTCCTTTTCTTTGGATTCAGTAGATTTGAGGGAGCCAGATATTCTTCACACATAACATTTAAACACCACACACACAGATACACAGAAAGGTATTTCAGGGAATGGCAGAAGTCCACAATCTCTTTCCTAACTGAAGGAAAAATATCTCCTGAAGTTCTGCAGTGGCCTTGCTGTTCTCTGTCAAAAGTGTGTCTTGCTTCTCCACCCCAGGAAAATAAAAACACCGACTAAAAAAGACAAGATGTGTTAGAGAGACAGAAAATAAACCCCAGAGATGCTAAGCAATACTCTATCCTAAAAAGCAAAGTGCCAGCAGGGTGCCAGGGCAAACAGTAAATTCCTGACCTTGTTGATTTCCTAAGCAGCATTAGCGTTTTAGAAAACATTTTTAGAATCCAAGTTATCTGCTTTCCAAAACATAAAATCTAAGACAAATTGCACTTCTATAAACTAACTTATATCAGTGTATCTAGCCTATATGGGCTCCTACTGATTATTTAAACAGTGAGTCCGGGTACATATTGCACAAATGCTGACATCAAAGCTCAACCAATTAAATCAGTCTACTGTGATTTGGGGGGTTCTACAACTGACAGACAAATTAGGTGTATTAAAGTTCTTTTTGAGCATTAAGTTCCTAAGTTCTTCTCCTTTTTAGAACCACTTAGGTTAATGACTTTGTGCTTCTCTGCTCCACATGGAAAAGCTCTCATAGACACAGGTAGAAAGTAACTCCTCACACAAAACACTGCTGCCCCTGGCTCAGACAACATGATCCCTTTAAGAAAGAGGGTGTTGGTTGTGGAGACAGACAGGCAACTATGAAGGAGAAAACCCAGGTTGTTTCCCCTGAATAAAGAGATCTGGGTCAGAAGGCGGCCCAGGGGCTGCCACTGGACGAGCATTGGAGCCAGATCCCCATGTGGAAAAAGCTTTTTACCACCCATAGCAGCCCTGCTGTGAGTCACTTATCAGTAATTACCAGGTCCTGCTCTCAGATGGATGAATGAACACATTTGTGTTGGTAGGAGACAGGTAATTAGCAGCAGCCACACTGGAGATTTATGGAGTCAGTGACTGCAGTTTCTCGCCAGGTTAAGGAGCCAAGTGTTTGAAGGCATGGCTTATCTGCCTTGCAGTGCAGAGCTGCTCTGATAAAGGTGCTCCCCAGCTCTCCATTCCCAGTGTGTGCTGGCCACACACCTCCCTCAGCCCCTGCTCCCCAGCACACACAGAGGGGTTTGCCTTTTCTGCTGGGCACAGCTTTTGGTTTAACCACGCTCTCCTCCCGTCCCTAAATGATTTAGCCCCTGTAACAATTCCATTTCTGTCAGTCAAAGAGGGAATTACATTTGCTGATGGAATAAAGAGAAGAGCAGATTAAAATAAAAAGTATCCATAATTTCTTATAGTCAGAGGAGAGATTCCACTGGAGGAGACAGGCATTTCATTCTGTTTGGTCTAGCACTGCACAGAAACCTGGTTTTATCAGCACAAAGTGCTTGACTGTCTCTCCAGGTAGAATTCTAATGTGAAATTACAATTTAAATTCCACTCTTTTTACACCAATAAAGCTCTTGTGATAAGAGATCATTTCAATGTAAAAAAACCCACAATATTTTTCCTTTTTTCAAAGGGTTTTGGTCATGGGATCAGCACTAAAATACCAGGTAGCAGTGATGACCAGTGTCACTGACTGCCAACAGCAAAGTCAGCCCCAGCCTAAACAAACCTGAGGTTATTTCTGGAAGCAGGAAGGCAGGTGGGAGTTCCAGTGGCTTGCAAGCGCACATGCCCACCACTCAGCCTTTATGAACGGCTCCCTACTGATGGAGAGACAGCTGAGGAATCAGCTTCCACTCTTCTCTTTTAGCAACATCACATCATTCATTGCAGGGCAACTACCCCACTAATACTCCAGATAACCTAAAGGTCCTCCAGGAAAAAGCTTCTCTTGTTGAGCTCTTGTTGAACACACAGAACATAAATTTGGTTTGGGTCAAAGATATGTCCTTTTCACTCTTAATCCTTATTTCTCCCAATACCTCCCCACAAAGATATGCAGCTAAGTTCCATCCAAGGTATTGGACTCATGGGAAACACAAAAGTCAAAGAATGAAAATATGTTTCTATAGATAAACCAGTCCTTCCCTAGCTGCATTCAAATGTGTAAATATTTTATAATGCTGAGAAACTGTGGTGCTTAGAGCACAGACCAAATTGCCCAGTGAAGGAAACTCCACTGGATAACACACCTTTTTCTGTGGACCTACTTTTAAAAGTGAACATTTCTTTAGAAAGAAGTTCTCTTAAATACCTACTAAAAAACTGTGGGGGAGGGGGGAAGGCAAATAAAAAATAATCTTACAAGGTCTTTTACAAACTTGGCATATTCTGGAACACCAAAATAATTCCCTAACATTTTGCTGAAGTCAGGTATTGTGTGTGTAGAGAAATATTAGTAATCATGATTCATAGAAAAACAAGATTATTGTTGCACCCATCTTGACTTAGTTTTGACCACAATTAAAGTTCCATATTTTATATGAACTCTTTCCTCTAACAAGTTTTAGGCCCATAAAGAACTGTCTTGTTCTAGGCAAGAAGATTCCTAGATATTTTCATTTATCAGCTATCAATAATAAACAAAAATATTTACCCAGGGGATAAATTAGTAAAATAACAGCTAATACAGCACTGAAAAATAATGGTTTATTTACATAATGCCACCTGACTTTGCTTTCAGCCCTTTTGCCATCCTGAATCCCAGCATAGCAAAGAAATCAGTGTAATGGTGGTGCCTGTATCAACTAGTTAGAGTTATCAAATGTAAAGTTGTTAAACTCAGGACCTGGTAACTCATGACAAAAAAACTGAGTCAGCTTCTTCTGACAGTGGGTACAAAGATGACAGATCCTGGTCCTGCTGCTGGATGAGCACAAATGCTTTCTGACACATTTACCCTTTGTATTCCAGAGAGAAAATGACATGCCTGTTACCCTCCAAACACCAGTGGAAAAATCCTGGTTCCCCAAATGGAAAAATCCTGGCACCCCAGCACAAAACACTGATCCTGTGCATGCAGAGGACTAAAATTTGTGGCAGTTGTTTTTCACCACTGTACACAGAACAGCTGGGTGACTCTAACTCTGTAAATGATGCTTGACCTTGGTTTTCCATACAGCAGCTTTAGTCACAAATACAGGAAGACTGACAGGGAAGAACTTGGAGTTTTTCTGCCTGAATACAGAACATTTGCTGCACAGCTGTCTCTGGCCCACCAGATTAAAAGAAAACCCAACACCTCTGACATGCTCTGCATTCCCAGCTCTTCCTTTTGTCTGCCCAGCTTAAGCAATGCCAGGATTTGACAGCAGATCATTGCCTGCAACTGAGATGTGCAGAAAATGTGCCCAGCCACAAGCACAAGAGAAGAGAGGGGGCCTTGCTCTGTGCCCAGTCTGTGCCTCAAGCACACAGGGACTGACAGGGAGGCTGAAAGAGAATCCCCAGTGAAGATGCTGCCCCTCCAGCCCCACGGGCACCAGAGATCAGTGCCAGGAGAAGGCAAGGCCAAACTCACTGCCACAGGCAACAAGGAGCAGTGCTATTTAAAGTGTCCTAAATATACATGCTTGCAGGTGGGAGCTAAAAAAGCTCAACACCCCACCTGAAATTCTGCCCCAGGCCTGCCCTGGCAGAGCTACTGCCCCAGGTTCCCAAGCTGCTGGCACCAGCTGCAGCATTTTCCTGTTGTGGCACGTGTGGTGTGAGAGCAGCATGTGCTGTGCAGAGCTCCTTCTCAATAACCAAATACTTGACTCTTCAACACAGAGAGAGAGAACCAAACAACACGTAACACTTAACAACACACAGTGTTCTCACTAAAGCATGAATAGCTATACAATTTTCCAATTGGAGCTTAGTTTTTGGAAGCAATAAAGTCAATTTATATGTAATACATACTACCTACTATATAGCATATATAATGTATATAGTAATAATACATGTAATATATATAATATATATAATTTTGGATCATCCTGTATATCAAGCAGTTAACTCTCACCTTAATGACACTTTAACAAGTCAGATACATCTATAAATCCATTCTATATACATCTCCCAAATCCAATGTTTGGCTAAAAATTGTTGGCAACTTAGAAGATGCAATTGCTAATCACTCAGACCCAGAATATTAAAAAAGGAATTAAAAAAATTTCAAAAAACCCCAAAATTCTCAGCTGCTTTGCATATAAGGTTGATTGATCTTGATTATGGTAACTTTATCAGTGTTGCCATTGTTGTGCCAGAGACAAAAAAGGAACTGCAGGTATGAAGCAAAAGTTATTTACTCTCTCAATATGCAGGTCAGATAAAGTACCCGGTGGATCAGGCACATTCACTGTCATTTACCAGCAACTGTCCCTTACTCCTGGCACTTAGGCATACACTGGGAATATTTTGATCACGCTTAAAATTAATTTGTGCATACATTAACTCCACTCAAAGACAACCCTTAAGCACCAGGTTGTTGAATTAGGACTTGATTATCAAGATAAACATTTTTAAGATACCTCTGGGTGCAAATATTTGAGTTTACTGCCCATATCGCAGGTTTCCATGGATTTCTTGCTGTCCAAAGAGCTCCAGTAGTGGCCATGGGGGGAGCTGCCCATCCTGGCACAGGCACATTCCCTACCAGCAGACAGGGAACCCCAAGGCAGGCACTCACCAGCTCCAGGCACTGCCGGTGCCCGTAGGCAGCCGCGTAGTGCACGGTGTTGTAGCCCTCCTTGTCCTGGATGGAGGGGTTGGCATCGTTCTGGAGAAGGAACTCGAGACACCTGTGGACAATTCACTGGGTAAATGTGGGCTCACAAGGTTTAACAGCTCATCCCTCGCTGCAGCTGGAAGTGGCACTGAACACTGGCAGTGAATCCTGTACTTCGAGCAGCAAATCATTTTTCACCAACAGCTTCTCACATTCACCATGCTTTTAAACAGAAAATCCCCACTTGTCTTTGAAGATCAACTTCATGGAAAAGATCTTCAACCCAACTCTTGTGGCTACTCTAGATTACAAAATTGATTTTCTGTTACAAAACCTGAAATCGTCTGTGCACATGACATAAACAGCCTAGAACTGCTACTCCTCACACAAAAACTCAGATATCAAACCATCAGTCTCCAAACATGCACTAGGGCAGGCTGGAAAAAAAAGATTTAATTAAGTTACATTAACATATTCTCTTCATTGGCTTTTTTTTCAATTATGTTTTTCAAAAGATCCCTTTTGCTCTTTCTAGCTCTTGCCACTTTCTCTTATACCATCAAGATACTGTCATTTTGTTATTAGTACTTCCTTGCCTAGCCTCTAATCTGGAGTGAATGTAAGGCCATTATATAATAAAGGGGATTTTAAAAAAAAAAACATTAAGCAGATAGATGAAAATGTTAATCCAAGTGAATGCATTGAGAAAGCCATTAGCTACTTCTTTTTGCAACATACAGACTGTGCTGTGCATGACACTAAAGACACTACGTGACACTAAAGCACATGATATTAAAGAATTATAAAATTACTGAAGCTGTACATCTTCCACTAAAAACAGCAACAAGCACAGAAACAGAAATACCAGGGAATATGTGCACAGAGAAAAGAATGGAGCTCTTTCCTTTAAGTTAGCCCTCATTAAAGCCAAGCACTGTTTTTAGCAGAGCAAAGAACAAGCAAGAGCAGAGTGTAAGGCTGCAAGCCAAAGCCATGGCATTCTCCAGGAATGAAGTCTAACTGCATTTGTGACACCAAACTTACAATGCAGCTTCTTTTTCCTTCATCTCAGTGGCTCTTTCAAGTTCTTCAGCATTTTCATGGGAGTTACCTAAAATATTCTTTCTTCTTAGCACAGAGGACAGAAAAATGCAACTTATTCTCAAAATACCACACCGGTGATTTTGATGCAGTCTGCTCCCACCCCCAACCTCCTCTTCAAGGAGCTGACTTCCTCCAGCCAGCAATGAGCATTACACAAGTTGTTGCAGCAATGTTGTGCACTTTTTTCCTTTCCAGAGTAACTCAGGAATACTACACCTTGCTTCCTCCTGCAGTAAGCTGCTGGTTCTTCTCTAGCATTTAGGATTTAGAGCAACTTTAATCACTGATACTAAATCACTGTCTCGAGTCTGCATTAGCTGACTGGCCTCACTTTCTGTCAAATATCTTGGCAACACTGTGTGATCTCAGTCAGATTCTTCTCCCTGCTCATTAACTACCCACATCCAGAGTTAATGATGAATATTCTTTGGAATGAGATCGCCTGACCTTGCAAGTTTTTTGACATTCAGCAGGAAAAAAAAAAAAAAAGATTTGCTGACCTATTAAATCATGGTCTGCAAATAGCATTTGATCTATGTAATAAGGCTTCTTCCAGAACATCTCAAACTGAAAAATTTAACAAGAAGACAGCATCACCACATCAGAATCAATTTAGGTTTGGATTGTGAGGACAAATAAAAGCCATATACTTCTTCCAAATTTCAGGATGTGACTAAAACAAGCTTCTTTTTTTTTAAAATGAGGGATAAAAGTAGAAACATCCTGAAGTTAACCAAGAGCTTGTTTAAATGCAGGAACCTCACCTACCAAGAACCAAAAGCTGAAAAACACACACTGAATCATCATTCTCAACCCCCCCCAAGTAACACCTCACCCTGGTAAGACAGAATTAGAAACAGGCAGTGGTGAAAGCCTTCCTACAACGCTGCTTTTCATGCCAAGCACAGACCTCTGATGACTCTGCCTCCTTCTCCCCAGCACTGTTCAGGTTTGAGGGTGATGGGGAAGGCATTTTTTATATCAGTATTATCACAGAAAATGATGAAGAAGCTCTTGAGGCTCTGATGTGGCATTCAGAACTCTGCCCTACAGTTAAACCAAACTTCCCTTGCCATGGCACTGAGGTGGTGTTCTGCTGGGAGAGATGCAGCTGTACTTTCACCAGACCTCACTATACAAGAAAGCAAAAAACTAGATCCTTAGTGTCTAGAGACAGTGTGAGATGGAAAAACATAGGATGAACTAAAAATAAATACAGGTTGCTAACAATTTTGAAGAGAGAGAACAGGATAATTGAGTCTGGTTTATACAGTGTGTTATAACGAAGAGATTGGCAGAATGTTCCACTATCTGGGAATTAAAATTGCAGCCAGTAACCACAGCATTTCTAAGTCTTGCAGCTCCTTCTCACAAGAACACCACTGTGTTCTGACAAAGGCTATTCCTCAGACATGTCTCTAAAAAAGCAACCTGTTTGGACAGGGTGAGCATTTTTATCTGCTCTGACAGTGGAGTGAGACTGACGGTTAGATCCATCCCACCTTTCCCACCAATCTGTCAGAATGCCAAATGTCTGTCATTGAAAACCTCTCCTCCTGCTGTCTCTTGCTCTATCCCTTCTGATGGACTTGCAAAGCAAATGCAGAAAATTCTCTGAGCTTAATCTTGTGAGGAAACCACAGAGAGGAAAACAGAGGACACAATACTGTGAAAACAGCTCTGTAGGGCAAGCTGGCTGCAGAATTGTGTGCAGCTTCAGAGGTAAACTGTGGAGCTGAAATGCCACATCATCTGGGGGCTTGGCTTCCAGGCACAGCAACTCTCTGTGGAGCTATGCACACATCTGAGAGAAATTCCTGTGCTAGTGGGATCATTCTTTTGGCTCAAACAGCAGAGCACCATGAAGAGACTGAAATGACACTGATTTAGTGAAACACTCAAGGCAGGAATTCCCCAGAGCTCTCTTACTTTCTGTCCATGTCAGAAGCAGCAGCGTAGTGCAAAGGGGTGCGTCCCCAGTCGTCTGTTTCATTAATATTGGCTCCTGTTGTCACCAGGGTCTCAATGCAGTGGAAATGACAATTTGCAGCTGCATAGTGCAAAGGTGTCCTGGAACATAAGTGGCAATTTGTTACCTCATATTCCAACACGTACTGAGGAGGATAAAGATAAATCTTCATTGCTGCGTTCCTACAGATTTCCATCAGTCAATATCAGCACTTTAATTCACGGAAATTTAACAAAATACTGCATTAACAGGAAGTTCTGGTGCTGCTACAAAGCCTGATAGGACACAAAGCATCAATCTGTGTCTTGCAAACAGCCCAGTGCCTGTGGGAGCCTCTGCTGTGGCTCTGCAGACACGCTGCCTCTCCCAGCTGGGAGGCAGAGCACAGCACCGCGTCCCTCACAGCATCTTGCTCAGCTGGCATGGCAACACCCATGGCAACGCTTTCCATGGGGGAAAACCCTCCAGGAAGCACATCCAGTGGCAGCTGTCCTGCCATCATAGCTCAGGTGCTGTCTTGGGCACACCTGCACAAGAATTTAAGCAGTAAGGAAAAAAGAAAAGCTGTGATTTTTTTAAAAGAAAAACTCAAGAGGGTGGGATAGGTATAATGGATTTAATGAAGCCTGCACCTGTGTGGCTGGCACAAAACTGCAGTGGCAAGGGTTCTGCAGAGAAGGCCAAACTACCTGATTTTGCTGCCATTTTTCATAGAACATATGACTTTCAGTCAGAGGTGGCCTTTCTTCCTTGCCTGATAGAGTCTTTCTTTTTTAAAAGAGCTTTGTAATTTACCTACCTTCCACATTTGTCCTTCTTATTAAAATCTGCTCCACTGCTTTGCAAGAGTTTTATACATTCTACATTACTGGAAAGAGAAGTAAAGAAAACAAAAGGTGAATCAAGCAAAAGCTTACACCTCCATTGTCTCCTGGCCCCCAAAAGGAAAAAGTTACTGTAGTTATTTTTGTACTATTTGCTGTGCAAAAACTACACCTTGAAATTCAATCTAACAGAAAGTGAAGCTCTAAAAAGAAATTATTTTCTTTTTTTTTACTAGAAAGCCTCAAACTTCTCTTCTGAAGAAGAAAATAATTAATTTTCCAAAGAGAGCACAGTAAATGTGATCAGCATGTTTGGAAATTTTCAATGGCAGCTGTACTGCAGTGCACCCATTCTGACCTGGTATTTTATAAGGGAGCTTTAAAATAAAGTTGTTGCTAGCTTATGAAATGCCAGTCTAATAATGAAGAGGTGACATTTAACGAAATCCACCCCCACTCAGCAGAGCATTCAACAGTAAGCAGTTTGCTCAAATCCTGTTTATTTAATGAAATTTAATCACAAGAATCACTTGTAGGTATATTCTGATATGATTTGATGACTGTTGATGGATTTAAGCCCATCTCCAAGTGCTTTGTTAGCAAAGGGGTGTGGCTGTTATAGTGATTGTCACATCAACACTGCATTTATTAAAGTGGAGGAGAATTTACCACAGCCTGGCTGTTTCTTTGTCTTGTTTAAAGCCAGGTAATTGTTAATAGAAAACAAACCAGCTACATTCTGAGATCTTTTGTAATTGAAACAAATAAATGTAGGACTCCAAGCTGGAAAATGACAAAATGGTGCAGCACTTTCCAAGACTGCTTGTCTTTCACAGGGGCATCACTTGTGCTCACAATCAGACAAGCAGACCTTTGAAATTCTTTCCCTAGCACCCATGCAACTCCCATTAATGTAATGGCAGTAAGAGGCCTGTGTCAGGAAATACACTAATGGCTTTTGTAGATCTCCAGCTACAGGAAAAAAAAAGGGACTGGGTGCAATAATGCAATATTTTGGTGTAGGTCAATCCCAACTCTAAATTGCTGTTGCATAAAATAACTATGGAACACTCATCACAATGCACTAAAAATAAAAACACTTGCTAGTGATGACAATCATAATAAACCACTGGGAAAATATGGTTTATTTTCATTAGTCACTTTTGCTTCTTATTGAAGCCTCTCCTTCTCTTTATGACTTCCAGGATGTTTTTAGTATCCTTCTGGGGTGCAGCCTTATCAAAGAGGTAGCATCTGAACTATATTAAAATAATCTCCATCCAAGTAACTGTCATACCTCTTACACTAAAGTGAAAGAAGTATCAAGATGAATAATACCAAAACAATAATGAAACCAATATTTGGATCAATTTTATCAGGGTTTGGGGATTTTCCCCCTCAGGAACAAAAACTTTGCGATATAGATTTCGGTCCAGTGAGAAGAAAAAGCAATTTCCAGAATGACTGCCAAGTATTTGCTGTGGATGAGCATTTCTGCTTGTTATAACCACAGAGAATCCAAGGGCTGTAGCCAAGGCTCCATTTCAGCAGTCTTCTGAGCCATAAAGTACTCAAGCAGAAAAGTAAAAACTCAATGCTTGCCAAACTTTGTGTCCTTTTGCTAGATTAACCTCTCAACACTTCACTGACTGGATTATCTGGAAATATTTAAAATAACTGAATGCTACATTTACATCTTAAATTGAAGTATTTCAATTTCCAATTCAATTTCACTTTTCTGCCCTCCCACCACTTTTCAGGAACGCATCACCCCAAGAGAGGGGCAGCCTTCTCACTTTCTAATTTGGAGGCTGTGGGTTTGGTTTTGGTTATGTTTTTGTTGTTGCTTTGGTGCATTGGTTTTTCTTTCACAAACTTATGGCACCTGAAAAATGGGAGAGAGTGAGACGAACTACATTTGGACTCCCAGACTGCAACCTGATGGGCACTGCTGCACAGCTGCATTTTTGGACAAGGACATGGTCCAGAGATGGAGGCCAGGAGTAACTCCCCTGCCAGCAGCCTGCCAGGAGCTCCAGCTCCTGCTCCTCACTGGGTGTTCCCTAGGGAATGATGCTTTTCTGGAGATTGTTGTGTCTCTCAGGGAGGCCTGAAAGCTGAAACAGCCTTCTCAGGGGCATGAAAAGAAAGAGTTTTCCCCTCTGCCTGAAACGCATGCTTCAAATCAACCCAGCTCACCCTACACAAGGGCAGGGGCAAAAGAGAGCCTAAAATGACCCAAATTATGGCATCAGACAGCCTTGCATACCAATGAATTCCTCTGTGGACAGCACAGCCAAGCTGGCTGGCCCCAAACGTGCCCCAAGAAGGCCTGGAGCAGCCCCGGTGCAGTACTCACCCTCCGGCAGCGGCCGCGTGCAGGCACGTTCTCCCGAAGCTGTCGGGGGTGTCTATGTCAAAGCCTGCAGACAGCACGTGCTCATTACTAAACAAGGACACTATGCTATACTTTTGTCCTAGTTAAACCACAGGAAACATCGCAGAGACAGAAAAATCAGTTAGTTGGGAAGAAAGCAGAAGGCAAGGCACAGTCAGAGAGGCTGGCACGGGGACGGCGAGCGGCTGCTGGCGCTGGCAGCGCTATAAAAGGAGCTGTGACAGGAGCCTATTTCCACATCCAGCTCCTCCACACCCCTGTCTGCAGCCTGGGATGGGTGTTTGGGAGGCTGAGACAGCAGGACAGGAAGACAGAGAACATGGAGACACGAGGAAGAACCACAGAGTCAGCCTAAACATGAACGGGGGCTGTTTTCATGGCACGTGGTTGTCAGATTGGGAAGAGCCTTCCAGCAGCACAGGGGGATACTCATCAAGATGCACGAGGCCAAAGGCTGCACCCTGACAGTGCTAACTCTGCTCACCCAGAGTGTTTTCTCTTCCTATCTAGTGGTCACGGCCAGAGCACACCAAGTCTCAGTATAATGGGGTATGTAATTATCATTTTTCACATTTCTTTTATACCCTACAGGACTCAAGTTAAGAGGGAAAAAGTAGTTGTAGGACATTTTACATGCTAAGTAATGAAGGAGTTTTCTAGAAAACTCATATGATCTAGGTGAGGATTTTTTAACTCATAGGAACTCTTGCCTGGGAAAAGCAGAATTTGGGATTTGACCACTGATTACTGAGTCTTTTGAAATGGTGGCAATAAGGAAGCTCCGGCTCCTTTGCTTTGGACTCTGGTGAGGATCCCAAGCCTGTTCTCTTGACACTACACTTCCACTCATTTTCCCTCTCATGCCCCCAGAGCTTTGGCCAGCCTAAGTACTTAACTATAGATTCAGAAACACACTTTAGCTGCATGCAAAATAGATCATCATCAGTGAGATGTAAATCCCTGTGCCAGTGCAGACCCCAGGGAGATAACTTCAAAATTACTCCTTTGGTGGGCAAGGGGGAGAATCCCCAAAACAAAACAGGATCTCACATTCCTACAGTTTGGAAAGGGGTTCTAAATTCCCTCCCTCCCCAGAGTCTAAACTCTCTGAACCTGCTGGGAGAAAAGAGCTTTGGGCACGAACAACACAGGAATTACCAGCATGGCTTTGGGAAAGCCTTGCATGCTCTGGTGCACTGCCCCACGCAGCCCAGCACAGCAGCACTCTCATTAGAATAACTCACAACAAAGCATGGAAAGGGGCTGCAAGCAGCAGAGACAAACACTGCTGGAGTTCCAGGGACACTGGGGGATTTACTCACCCGATGACAACAATTTCCTGCAGCAGTCTGAGTGGGCATTCAGTGCTGCTAAGTGTAAAGGGAACATGTTGTGGATCCCACACCTGAAAGGGACAACAGCCTCGTGAGAAAATGCAGGTTACATACACACACACAGCACATCAAAAGCTCCTTCCAGAAAGGCAACATTTTCTCAGGCTTTTCTAGGAAGATTCTTTCTTGGTGGCTGCCATTATTTTTATCTGTATTTCCTTAACAGCCTCCTTGAGAGTTAAAAATATTCTGATGCAGCAAAGTCTTGGCATTTTGCTTTGAACAGAATGTGGCAGGATGGTTTGCAAAAATTCCAGGCAAAGCCAAGGTAGGGGAGGAAGTAAGAGAGCAGATACTGCTTGGAGTCAATTGCCCAGTGAGCCACAAATTTCTGCACCAGCTACACATACAGCAACTGCCATTTTGAGGGAAATGTAAATGCCAAAAATTCTCTATATTATTTCTGAATCTCTTTTTTTCTTTTTTTTCCTTTTTTTTTCTTGTAGATGACGCTTCACACTTTCCTTTAGGCTCCCATATCAGTTTTCTTCCACAGCCTAAGAACTAATAATCTAATTTTCCTATTTGCTCCAGCTACTTTCCTCACCTCCCCTTTCACTTTTTCCTCCCTCTTTTCAATCACACAATAAACTTTCAGAGCAGACATGATGGGTAAGAAAAGAAAGGGCGCCTTTAGATTGAGCCTGTTTACCATCAGTCTAATTCCATATCAGGCAAACATGGAGTTTTTAAACAAGCTGAGCACTCAGCAACTTTAATTAATATCAGGAAATCATGCCAGTTCAGTCCCTAGGCATATCACTGTTCACTGTCTTAGAATACTTTTGGGTCTGGACATCTTGGTGTCTTTCATTCAGCATTGTTTTGTGCAAAGCATCTTGTTATTCTAGATATATTACCCTGCTGGCAGTTCTCCAAGTGCACATAAACATGGAGCCTCTGAAAACAACTAGCTTGACAAGATTATCATCTACTGCCTGCTCTAGCAGATTTTTTTTTTAAATTACAAACTCCAGAACAATAGCAGATGGATTCCTATCAGTCCTTCACTTCTGCAAGACATTTGGTGGATGGGAGAGTATGATCATCTCATGGGAGAGGATTTCAGATACAGACCCAAAGACAAAAGATCTTGTCTTTCTAGACACCATAAATCAGAATTACTTAGGAAGCTTAAGACAATAATTTTATGTGGATGTTTATAAATATATCTTGCTATCTCCAAGATTTTATACATAAATGCATTTAACTAATTTGGGTTTGTTTTCAAAAAATTTATTAATTCCTGAATCCACAGGCCCATTCTTTCTCTGTCTTCACATGTCCTCCTTGCTGCTTCACTACACTGACTTGAGCTCCTGTACAGATTTGAATTTTACTATTAGCAGCATCTATATCTTAGAGGAAATCTATTAAGAGATGATCTGACAGCCTGTTCTTTGAAGAAAACATTGCAAGCTGCACTGAGCTGCTGCATCTGTACAAACAGGCTGCATTTTCCAGCCACGGATTCACTTATTTAAGGGAACATTGGACATTCCATATTGCTGTTTCTCCCTACATCCATTTCCCTCTGCCTCCTCCTCCCTCTAGTTATCTAACACAATATTATTAATCTTTTTGGTCAAGATTTCCACCCAGCAGATGTTTTTGGCTGGTCTCCACTGAAATCCCCTATCTGCACATTTGCTACCCAGTGTGCCATTTCTGCAGTGCTGTTCACACTGGTTTCTCCCATCACTTGCACACTTTCCCTTGCAGTGCATTGCCTCAAAGCCTGGCAGAGCTGTCTGCACTTATTGTGAACAGTGCTGCAGAATTTTCTTTCCTAAACCTATTTGGGGAGCTCACCCAGAGTTATTTACATGCAGCACATATTGAAAGCACATTTAGCACAGGCAGTAGCATCATTTCCATCTGCCTGCTATCTCAGAGCCAACTTCTTATTTCACTTATTTCTGCTGCTGGAAAAAGTATTTTATTTGATCAATGTTCCAGTTACCCAACTGTGAAATAGAAATTTCTAACTGGATAACCCTGATTCCAAGAGTGGAGTGGGCTATCCCAGTGCATCTCACTTTCCCCTAAAACCTCAAGATAATAGACAGTGACTGACTGTACTGGAGAAAGAGAGAGGAAAAACCTACATGTCTGTTAAGATACCAAGATCTTCATGCTGGCTGTATTAATAAAACCCAGTGACACTAGCTGAAACCTAATGTGGAATTGCATTATCCATGCCAATTAAAGATCTGTTCCACCTTTTGAGTTTGTAGGGTGACAGCTGTACTTAGCAAAGAAGAATGGGCAAATGTGTCACTTGCATGAACACCACCAAGCAAATAAACAAAATATTGAGAGCTGCAATTCTCTCCCAAATTCAAACCAGACATTTGCATTTGAAAGCAGGGTTTCCTAACTAGGTAAGTCGAGAGAAGTCCCTGATTTCTATGGCAGGTTCTATGTAAAAGAGAAATTATATTTTAGAGACATGTGGAGGTAATTTCCAAAACCTTACATTCATGAAATCAGATGCTGCTCTGAAACACCTGGTACAGATATCTCTCATGGCACTGCATTACCCTGATCTCATACCCCTCTGTTTATACTCCTTTTAACAGACCCTAGGAACTTGAGCATAACTAAACAATACTCAAAAATCCTCTCTGTGTGTGTATATATAACACACACATCCCTACTTCATGTACATTACCACCACTGTCCCACATCAATGCTTCAGGAAGAAGCAGTGCTTGTACAACTTGTAATCACACAAGTGGGCACAACAGGAACTGAGCAGAGTTTGCTTCCCTGCACACTTCCCAATCGTTCATATTCTAGTCTCATGTCACCCACTGAAGTACAGTGCAATTATGCTTGTCAGTTTTAACCTCCCTACTTCAGAAGCAGTTGTGTTTCCAGGCACTGGACACGACACTTGATCCTTGCAAACAGCTCCTCTTGAGGCACCTACTTGGCAGTATCGGCTCCGCTGGTTATGAGGGTGTTGATCAAAAGCTCGTGTCCGTATCTTGCAGCCACGTGCAGAGGGGTGTTACCATCCTTATCTACACAGTCAATTTCCCCTCCTGCAGAAGAGATTTTCATACAGATTAACACTGAAAAATTCACCATGAATAAGGGACCACAAGTGCTGTTTGTCTCAGCACCATGAGCAGCCCCGAGCTGCTCTCTTAGCCACTGAGAGAGGAGGCACTGAATTTCCCAGAGCAAGGACCAGCACACAGCAAGTTCTCAGCTGTCAGCCATGGTCTGGCAGCAGCACCTGCACCTCCCTCTCCACCTGCAGTGGTGGGAATGGGATGATGTACAGGGGTCAAGTACGTAATTTCGATTTGTTGCCTAGCTAAAGGTACAAATGGGTGTCCTGAAATAAACTACAAAATAATCTGCTGAAACTGCACCCTCATTTGTAAAGGCATTGCCACTCAGCCTTATCTGTACAACAATGTAAATTAGAGTTCACTCCAGAGGCCATCAGGAACACACTGCAAACAAATGTGCTGCATACTTTTTGTGTGTCTTACCAAAGCACAACCAAACAGTGCTTATGCAGAACTTTTCCTTTTGCAATTTAAACCTGGCATCTTATGCTTTATTCACATAAGCAGGAAAAATGGATTCTTTCTTTAGATAGATTACAGACAAGTCCCTGTTTTCTTTTTGGACCAAGAACTGTAACTTTTTCAGTCTCTCCTTGTCAGTCAGGTTTACTGCACTCCAACTATTCTCTCTTTCCCCCAGTCCTCTCCAGCTGGCCTGCATCCTTGTGGAAGCAAAAGCCAAAACCAGTACTACAGCTAACTCTCCCAATGCTGAGCTAAGCAAACAGGATTACTTCATGCCTGCTGGCCACACTCCTATCTGTGCACTCCTGGACATTGCACAGCACCATGGACATCCATTACCCATTTCTTTAAGCACCACAGCGCTGCTGACTTGTGGTCAACAACCTTCTGATCCTCTAGAAGCCCCAGATCCCTTCTCGAGGGACTGCCACCCACCTGGCTGTTGCCATTCTGAACTTGTCCAGCTGATACTCCTGCCTCTGTGGGTGATTTTTCTTTTGCCCCACTTGCATTATAACCTCTGTCTCCAGTTCTACAGATAATTTTTCATTCTGACTCCATCTTCTGCCAAACTAAGTCTCTCCCAACTACAATTTTCTTCTCCAAATGTTAAAAGCACATTTCTTTTCCATTATCCAAACATTTAATGAAAACACTGGATAGTTCCAGACCCAGAAGGGAAACTGAAACTCCCTCACTACACTTTCCATTTCAACAACAATTCATTTATTACTAATCTCTGAGTGTAGTTTTACAATCAGTTATGCACTAGTGCTGCAGTATTTTAATACTCTGCTGGTTTGCTGTGAGAATGCTTCCTGAAAGCGTGTCAGAAGTCTTGCTAACATCAGGATATGGTAATATTTACTGCATGTCCACTATTCACAGGTGGTAACAAGGCTTAATTGCAACAGGAAGAGCTCTAGTAAAGCACTAGACCACTTGCCCTGAGAAGCTGTGGATTCCCCATTCCTGGAAGTGTTCAAGGACAGGCTGGATGAGGCTCTGAGAAACCTGATCTAGTACAAGGCATGACCTCCCCATGGTAGACAGGCTACACCTAGAAGATATTTAAGGTTCCTTCCAAACTTTCTAATTTCTAATTTTTTAATGGTGAATGAAGGTCAGTGAAATGCTTGAACAGGTTCCCTGGGGTAGAGCATCCACCAGTGGAGGTCCACAAATAGAAACTGGACATGGAAAAGTCAGAGAACTGTACTGTGTTTACAAAGCCTATTAAACTGCTGTAGAAGAGAACTGTGATGTTCCAGCTTATTTTACTCTTGAGAAATCTACACAAGATATTGCCCACTTTGGCTGACCTATGTAACATTCCCCAGCATTTCTTTTTCCTCATTTTTAAAGAAAGGTATCACACTTGCAGTTTTCCAATTTTAAGGTAATCCACTCTTCCTCTACAAGCTGCTAGAGACAGCAACCAGAAATTGAGACACAGTTAGCCAACTCATTAAGTACTGCAGAATGAAACTCTATTGCTTTAAATAATTCACATTTCTCTCTTCCCCGAGATCCCATGGCAATGAGGTATAAAGTCACTTGCAATGAGATCTGTGTACAACACTAAAATTAGAGGGGCAGAAAACCAAGAAAGAAAGAAAGAAAGAAGTGAAACCCAAGTAAGTGGAAGAGGCGGCATAAAGGGCAGATGAAGAACTGCCAGTCCTTTCACACAGAAATCCAACAGCGAGCAAACAATGGCTCTAAGCCTGAGCCTATTAGACCAAACAACTAAAAATTGCAGTAAAGCACAGTTTCTTGCATTTTGCCCCTATCCCCTTTTATTATTACTTTTTTTTTTAATCCCAGGAGAGAGATAACAATTTGCACGATGACCTGAAAGAATCATGATCTACTGGAGACCTCCATTTAAAAACACAATCTTGTTTAAATGCGTCATTACATTTAAAGCACAATTGTTCAACTACTTCCAACATTTCACACTTCAATTCCAAGTTGGGATTTTTGGGGGGAAAAAACCAACAAAACAGCCAATGAACAAAGCCCAGACCATCCTGTGTCAGATAGTGGCCCAAACTGGGAAGCTTAATAAAGAATCAGTAATAGCAACCTCTGTCATTCAGAAACAGACCTCTGCCAGATCTCTAACAAGAACAATTGCTATATTCTATAGTACTCTTGGACAAAAAAAGATGCCTGAAAAATGACTGATAATCAGGAATCCTGGCTGTGCCAGAGCAAACAAGGTAGCACTGCTCCTCCCTGCTGAGTACATATTCAACACTTCATGGAGACAGTGAGTGGCAAGGGATGAGAAAAGCACAGCTGCTGAGTGCAGAGCAGAAGAAATGGTTTGAGCTCTAAGAACAGCAGGGCTCCCAAAGGAGGACAACTAGAAAATTGTGCATCCTTCTCAGCAGAAAAGAGACCTGAATACACCTCTGAACTCTTGCTTTCAGGTTAAGAATCTCAGTAGATCATCTAGACCACTGTCAGCTGGAAGATTATGGAATTTTGTCAACAACCAAAATCTCGGGTTGCGATGACATGATGGAATGAGAGCTGTCAGTTCAGCTCAAAGGCATAAGTTCATAGAGCTGCCCTCTGGGCCAGAACAACTGAAAACTGCATCAGTGGACATGCCTGATGTCTTGGAGAGCCACTCCAGGGGCTGACAGGAACTCACCGTTCTGGATGAGGGTCTGCGAGCGCGTGAACCTCCCATGGACAGCTGTCATGTGCAGGGGGCTCTTCCCGTCCTTACTCTGCCAGGAATGAAAAAAGCACTGCTTTAGCACGTGAAGGCTCATGAAAGCAAAGATACAGTGAGTACACAGCAATGTTTTGGGTTTTACAGAAAGAAACTGAGACCAGGAAAGCTGAACAATGAGAAAATAGATGGGAGCGGTACCAGCCTCCACTCATATCACTTACGTTTATTGGCACGGTTTATTGGCAAGCACAATCCCTAACTTCTTAATAATTTTGAGTTTAAACAGTGCACTGGCTATTCACTGATCTTAAGGGGTGTTGAATGCTGGAAGTTAAATGCCAGCTTCATAGATGGGAAACTGAAATTCAAAAAATTTTAACAAAAGTAGTCAAAATCTTGTATGAACTCAGAAGACCTCAAGTTTTCTAATACTTATACCAGTACCCTCCTGTTGGATAACAGCAAGTTCCTTTTAACTTCATTAAGATGTGTAAGTTGTGCCTTCAAGAATATTCAGATATCCTAAGCAGAATCAGAGTTTGTAAGCTGGAGCTCTAAAGCAGGTAACAAGCAACCCTGGAAAGGGAACTTTTTGGAGTCAGGTTTAATTAAATTTATATTATACAGGGAAGAAAAACACTAAAAAGGAATAGTTCTTTGACTTAGCACCATTCCCTGAGATAACATTTTGACAGAGCTCTTGGGACTATATTTTAGTACTTTTTAGTGCCTTCATGAAAGTGATTGCCCTAGAGTTTAGAGTTCTCATTGTTATCGAGGCACTGCAAGCTCCCCTGCTGGGATGTAATATCACCCAAACAGTTTCATGATCAACATTCTCAGCATCATTCCAATTCCATCAAGGATTTAGAGCCATGCTGTAGCTGTTGTTACAATTTCCTCATGAGATATGCAAAATAGGCTAAAGTAAAACTGTAAAGCTGGTATTCAAGTTTTTACCTGAATATTAACATCTGCCCCATTATTCACTAGTAGTTCAAGACACAGTGCTCCATGAGTGGAGGCAGCAGCAAAATGCAAGGGGGTGAATCCATTGTTATTAGGCTGATTTACATTAGCACCATAGTCAATCAGCTCATTAACAACAGAGTCCTGACCGTTGTAACAGGCAATGTGAAGTGCAGTATTTCCATAGATGTTCATCTCATCAATCTAAAATGAGACAAGGAGACATAGTTAAAATTACAGAGATCAGCTTAGCATTTACGTAATGCATCACACGCTGCAAATGGAAATAGCTGGAGGCCTGAACTGTCACAGGGCATAGTTCTCACCAGCATATTTCATCGACAAATTATACTCCCAGACAGCTTCCCTTGGAATGCTTTACCTTTCCTATTATTAACTTTTTATCCTGCTGACAATCTCTAAAACCAGTGTGAAGCTTAAAGCTGATAGCAGGACTATGTAATGACGATATTGATGACAAAATTCCTAACAAGCCGGAAAGATTTTCCATGTAAGTGGAAAAGCAGGATGAATAAAAAGCTCACAATCTTTATATTTAAAAAGATTACAACAGTGACTATTGAGTTTTTGTGAACAGAACCAGGCATAACAGCTGTTTACACAGTTTCATTTTGGATAGGGAGTGGGGGTATCTGAGTGAAAACAATGTGAAAGTGCACAGATATTTACACTTCAATAAGAAACCACTTTCAGTAGTTCAGTATTATAAAGATGTCATTAAGATTATATTACTTCTTGATGACCAACTTAGTATTCAACTGCTGTTCTGTAAAACAGGACAAGACAGATTGCACAAAAGACTCAGGAATGGCATGAACAGCCTTCCATGAAACACAGGCATCTCTAAGATCATATCCCCAGTGGTGGAGAATGTGGAACTTAAAGGGACTTATTAGCATGGCACTGTTGAAAACAGGAAACAGCTATTCCCCTTCACAGCCAACAGCCTGTGAACATGAACTTCTGATAATTTTCTGGCAGGTCAAGTCAGCTGAAAATACCATGACAAAAGCAATGTCTTTATTATGATTAACTGTTTGATCAGGCTCCTCTGGTCATCTCACCACTGCTTTGAGGAACTGGCAATAACAAAAAGTCTGTGCCCTGAAAAAAAAAGTTATTTTCCAGATTGAAAACAATCTATCAGCTACAGAGGAAATACAGGTCTGTAAACTGAAACAGCCTGAGCTGCTGTTTAGTAAAGTACTCAGTGTATACATTGAGAACAACCATTCATTGTATCAAAGGAAATGCTGACCCAAGGAAAATTTCAATACTCCACCTTCTTCTGCAGGAACAGGATATATCTCCTGATTCCTTCAGCAAGGTGGCAATTTACTGTCCCTATCAGCCTTTCTTTAATACAGAATATCTCCAGACTCTTGAACCAATAAACCACATGAAGAATGAGGTGGTCTGATAAATGGGACCTCTTTTCTTTAGAGGTCACTGTCTTTAACAGCATCCATAAGAAAGAAGACAAGACTATCTCTAAATAGAAATAAAGTGCACATTACCACATACCTCCACCCCCAGGTTAAGGAGTTGTTTCACAATGTTAATCTGCCCATTGGATGCAGCTGCATGAAGTGGGGTGTAACCCTTCTTGTCTTTACAAGTCACTTCTGCACCATGATTAATCAGTAAGGCAACAACTTCCAGGTGACCTTCAAAAGATAAAAGATAGCAATCAATGAATAGACCATCCCACAGCATCACTTCTCCCAGATTACTGCTTTATTGCTAACACACTGCCCTTTCACTGCTGTTTCAAAGTGCTCCCACAGTTTTACAAAGGAAGAAAAAGCATTTTTATAAATGTTTCTAATCCTAGCTCCAGGCCTTGTGAAGAAATCCATGCATTCACCTTCTCCAAATGTGTCAAATTTCTCTTTACTGAATTGATTTTCCAGTTGCCAAAAGAACAAAACCACGCCTCTTTTCCATTTATTTCTCTCAAGCTAACAGAGTGTGTTTTATTCTCCCTTTTACAGAGAGTAGTGATACAGTGAGCACAGGAGCATGGCAATGCAAGTCTCCCAAAACAGCATCCTATTGATATCACCTGCAAACACAACTGCTAACACTACTTGGCTTTTGTTAGAGATAAAAAATAACCTTAATAAATTATAAAATTAAGAGGAACAGTCTTATTGCTTCATGCTGAGACAGAACTGTCTGCCGTGGAATTAAACACTTATTATGTCAAACACCATACAAAGTTGTGCTCCATCTGGGTTGCACAGCACTTTCATGACAAGGGCAGCTCTGTCATGTGCAGGACCTAGGAAATCATATGTACAAAGTCTATAGATAATGAGTGTCCAAAAATAATTAAATATTCCAGAAACTCTATGAGGGTTTATTTACAGCTCTCATCACATTATCTAACTTCTATCTAAAATGCACTACAGACTCCATTGCTAATTTAGGCCTTAGATGTTATCTAAACACTTTCAAAAGTGCATCATGAATTTCTGAAAACATTTAAATGGAAAAGAGGCGTGGAATTGCCCAGCACAATGTAAGAGCCTTTCAAATCCAGAGAGTGAAGTTCAAAGCTCGTTAGCTCAAAAGCCACATCACAGTTGTTGGCAAGAGCCTTTCCATCTGTGTCTGTGTATATCAAAAAACCACACAATATCCTTTTCTCACAGTTGGAAATCTATTATCTCATTCCTAAAAGTGCCAGGATTAAAATAAAGATTTCTGTCATGTCAAATAAAGAGTTCCTGGCTGAGGGTGCACAGCTCCCCACCAACTGTAACCTGAAATATACAGCTTGGCCAACAAAAGCTCTTGAACAAGCGTGACCACTATCACAGACAATCTTGTATTTTAAAATTATAATGTCCCAATGTAAGAAATTTGCCTTTAGCTTGAAAAGAATGATAAGGCAAACTGTTTGAATTAAGCAGCACTTGGTAACACCACTTATTTTTTGGGGAGATATTCAGTTGCTCTTGTACACTCTGGAATAAAAGGTGACAATATTCTCCTAACAAGAAGAAAGTGCCTATTGTGCATTTCCTAAGAATATCATTACCTAGCTGCTTATACACTGCAATAAACCACTACATTTTTGATCACACTTGCCTGCATTTCATTGAAAGTACTTTTTAGTAAAAACTGAAATAAATATAACCTGGGTTTTTTCTAGCACAAATATAGCTCAGGTTTGACTTAGAGTCGGGATAAGAAGACCAAAATGGAAAAGCAACACAAAAAGCCCACAATTAACTGCCTTAAAAAGGAAATCACAGCCAAGATCTCCCTAGCTGCAAACCCATAAATGGACAGTGTTAATTTAGATCAGCTGAACCCTTCCCTCTTCAGGGTAATTACAACACTCCCTTTCCATGGCCAGGTCTGTTCCTGTCCATTTTAAGACATGCTACCAATTTGCGAATAGGAAATGAAAAAGAAGGAGCAGCAGCCCAAGCCTTACCCATGTACGCTGCCCAGTGAAGAGCTCTTCTGTCCTTTTTGTCAAAAGCATTGATGTTTGCCCCCTTGGCCAAGAGCAAGTTCACCATCTAGAAGTAACAACAGAAGATAAAGCAACCCTCAGACCACAGACTTGAAGATTTATAACAAATCAATCTTGCAATAAAGCTGGTATCACAAAATGGCACATCTGAATGATCATTTCTGATATTCTCTATTAAAAAAAAATCAGAATAGGACAGTTAGATACAGGAATTACTGTCTCTTTCCTACAGTCCAGTGTTTTAAAGGACAAACACTGTCACCATTTTACAGGACCTACCATTCCTCTTTCTTCTTTTAATTACCATACTCATCAACTCATCAACTTTTGTTGACAGAAGCTTACTGTTCCAGTCTTTAGAGTTTTTATTCCCTACCTAGATCTTCAGGTGTGGAATGGGAAAAGGAGGACCCTTAAACCCAGATCTAAAGACTATCAAAACCTAGGAGGCAAAAATCTAGGGGCTTTATTTACGTAAGCTTTTTCATATCATTAAATAATACTAGGAAGGTTTGCTTGTAAAAGTAGGGAAAACAGAAGCACATTTTCTAGAAGGCCAATTAGAAAAGCAGAGCGACTGGACCTTGGATAGCTGCATGTCTCTTCAGTATGAAATCAATCCACCAGTTTTCCCTTCTTTCCATTCTGCCACTCTTATTTTCATAGGCACTCCAGCCCCAAAGAAGCCAGGAGACCCTGGAGCAGCTGGAAGCAGTGGCACAGCCATCTCTCCATCTCTCCAGGAGTGCATGCACATCTGACTCACACCCTGGTTCTACACAGCCACTGCTGTGTTTCTGCAGGTAGGAAACCCATCCTGCAGTTTGGGAAGCAGCCAAGTGACAGCAACCCCAGGGCTCAGGGACAACGGGCTCTGTCTAGACCCAGCCACAGCAGGTCTAGACTGAGCACTAGAGTTGAATCTAGACTAGTATACTAGACTAGAGTCTTGTGGGGGGATAGAATGTAAGAAAATAAAGACAGTGCAGATCTCACACCTGAGGAGTTGCAGCTGTACTAATTACCAAAGATTAGGAGCAGGCCTGCCCTTAACAGGCCACAGCTGTGTCCCGTGAGGATGAGCGCTATAAAAGAGTGGGTTAGCTGGTTGAGAAGCAAGCTGGAGTTTGTTGGCTGTGCTGTGAAGGAGTCAGTGCTGTGAGGAGCTGTACATGAGAAATCACTAAGGAGGTATGGAACTGTTACAATAAGATAACAACAGAGTCTAGACTGAGCCCAGTGCAAGAGCAGAGAATGAGGCAGGAGCTTGCCTGGCGGCGCTCACCTCGATGTGGCCGTTGAGCGCGGCGTGGTGCAGCGCCGTGCGCCCGCCCCGGTCCGACACGTTGACGCTGCTCAGCAGGGGGATCAGGATCTCGGCACACTTCACCGCCTTGTTGGCGGCTGCCACGTGCAGCGGGGTCTGCCAGTTCTTGTCCCGGGCGTTGACGTCGGCCGAGTGCTTGATGAGCACCTGCACGGCTTCCTGCAAGGGCAGCACAGCCACAGCCCTCAGCTCCAGCAAACGCACAGCGCTGCCCTGACAGCTCCGGCACACAGATGAGGGGGGCCGGCAAAGGCACAGGCAACAACAGCCATCCCAACCACCTCCCAGCCTTGTGGAATGGCACTGTCCATTCAAATGGCCCAGCACACATCACCTCTGCTTTCAGTGAGTGCAGTAAAAAGGCCCCACAGTCAAAACTTGCCTGGCGGATTTGAGCATGTCCTATGCAGACAGCCCATCCTGTTTGGCTGATTAACCATCAATACCTCATAGCTGTGCTTCCAGTGAAGAAATTAACTCACTCGAACCATTCCTGCCATCACTGATGGGATGGGCCCAGCCCTGGCCAGCAGCAGGACAGCCTGGAGCTGCCTGGCACTGGCTCTGTCCAACACGAAGAAGCTTCCGGCAGCTTCTCACAGACAACACCCCCACTACCCCACCCTTGCCACACAAACCCAACACACACTGCTACAAGGATCATTCACAAAATGAAAAGCACATCAAGTGTTTTGCAGCAAAGTGCTGCACATTTTATTTATACACAGGAAAAAGGAGAAAATAAAGAAGAATGTGTGAAAACAAAACTTTGCAAAAACATGAGAATGCTGGTGTGTCCCCAGCTCAGCATCAGCATTCCTTTCCTCCCCAAGGCCTAAGCAGAGGCCAAGGGTCTTGACTGCAATATCCATTCTGTCAGCCTGAGACCAAAAAACAACTTTTAAGGTTAATTTTGTTGGTTAAAAGTAAATATTTCCCAGTGACAAAATGTACTGTTCTCTCTTGAGAGCCCCTCTTACTGGAGAACTCATAATCAGTTCATTTCTGCTTCTACTCATGCATATGCCATTAAACAAGACAGACAAAAACTACAATTTTTTTCTCCAAATTGCATTTCTTTTCTTCTTCCTTTTTCTCCCCACAAACAAACAAAATACAGAGGAACTACTGGGACACAGTAGCATTCAAGCAGCCTTGTCTGATAAATACAACTCACATCTGGTATGTGGGAGAGCCCAAGTCCTACACAGTACCTTATTCTTTCTCCACAAACTGCAAAGTTTTCTGTTAAGCCCAGCCAAAATTTTATTAATAAATAACAAACACATACAGTATGTTTACATAGTACTTTTATATCTAGAATGGCCCAGGAGAGTGCCTGCAGTCTGTATCAACACTACATATATACTGGGAGTTTTATGTCTTTGTCCTCAAATGATCTCAGCAGTTTCATTTTCTACAGCCATGTCACAAAATCTCCTCTAACAGATTTGTTCAGTGAGTGACACTGCACCAATAATGATATATGACTGTTGATGTCTCAACAGGAGTTTGTCTTTTAAATTACTAGGCCTACTATTTTAAGAGTCATTTCAATGCAATTCACTGGAGACCTACGCAGCTGGGACATGAAGTCAGCAGGAAACTTCATGCACTCTTAGTGAAAGAAAAAAAAAAGTTAAAGGAGAATTTTTAGAAGTAAATAATAAGGACTGAATATCCAAAGCTAAAAATACTTAGATTTAAAAAAAAAAAAATTTACACATTTTTGTTGACATCTGCAGTCTGCTGCTCTTTCAGATTTGGAATCAAAAGTTAAAATCCTAATAGAAAAGTTTTAATTCTATTGTTTTTAGAGCATGAGCTTTACCCTTTTATTATAATTTCCCCATATGCATGCAGTACCCAGCTGTGGTGTAAGCCTCTGCAGTCAGTGTCTCTAGCTATCCCAGATTATCACAGTGAAATCTCTGAACTTTTTTAAACTGTTTAGGGCTAAAAGCTGATATATCCATTAACAATCCTACACCCTAAGGGTTGCTGATTTGTAAATAAACATCAATACCTAAAGCCCCTGAAAAATCATTAAGACATAAATAAAGAAGTGTCCATTCTTTGAATCAATATATAAAAGGATTCAAGGATATAACTGCTGAATCCTCTGAAATCTTCATAGTAAAAGACTGATAAAATTTGTTGGTGATCATTCTAAAAACAACTGTGCTCACAAGAACTTCCAAAACTACACCAAGTCCTACTGGTCAGCTTCTGGACCACCAACTCATCTTCTATCAATGGGAACTCTGAATTCACCTACTGCTATCTATTGCTATCACCATCAAAGCTGCACATTTGTTCACTTGCGTAAGAAGGCAAAAAGCAGCACTGAATGAGCCTCAAAAATAGTAAATCCTGCTTCCAAATTGTTACCAAAAGTAGCAATTCTAGTATAAATAATGAAGAAAAAATGGCAGGAGAAGAAAGCTGAATGTGTTTATGAAATATACCATGAAGAGGGATGAAAGGCTGATGCCTTCCCCTGCTGCCTCACTAATGCCCCTGGGTACTCACTGAGAGGTACCAGAACTGTCAGCACCCTTTCTCATTGTGCTTCAGCTGACAAAGAGTTAAAGATGAGACACAAAGCCACAGAAAGACATACATTTTCTGCAAGGACTGTGGCTGATGATAAAAATCATGTACTCTGACACATCCAAAACCAGAAACCAAGCACGCTGCAATTCCCGCATCAGCAAGACTGTCGCTGATTTTTAAGGTTTAAGTCTGATCTTTGTTTCCCAACATGGCTTTTTGTATTTTGCCTCATTACAGCATTCACAGTCTATCAGATATTCCTTTCAGAGGGTTCCAGGGGATGCCAGCAGCTGGGAAGCTCAGCCAGCAGCCAAACAATGCCCGAGTTCAGAAGCGAGCCCAGGATTCCTGCCTCCAGGCTTGGCAAGCGCTGGATTGTTACAGAGGTGATTCGAGTCCATCAGGCTCTGGAAGACAGCCATCCTCTGTCTGCTTCACAACCCCTCCCCTCATCCCCAGCAGCCAATTCAGCCTGCAGTTGGGCTCACTGGTAATGAAGTATTGGGAGGGTGAAAGTAGACAGGGAGGTCCACAAAGGAAAGCCAAGAATAATGGTGCAGTTGGAAACAGAGTAATGCCCGAGCTGCACTCCCAGTAGTTATTGCTGCTCGTTTTTAAGACAGCAATGGAAGGGGTACAACATGATCCCAGAATATTTCTATTTGTCGAGTAGAAGAAACATGGGCAAACCCTCCCTTCTGCATGAATCAAATGCATTAACAGAAAACCTAACGGATGCCTTGAGATGTAATTAACCAAAACAAATTATGTGGTAATGCATGTTGGATCACATCCACTCCCTTCTGGCACACACCCACAGCATGCACACACCCACAGGGATCCACTTCTCTTTTTTCACCACCTGTAGATAGCGTGGGCACTGCAGACCACTGTGGACTCTATCCCATGTGAGTCCTGCTCCTGCTCCCTGTGACTTGCTAGGGTAATGTAAAGCAAGGTGGGAATCAAGCACACGAAGGCTCAAGAGCAGCTACAGGTAACATGTAAACACTGACCTCCAGCTGCAAAGCCCTGCATGCAGGAAATGCCTTCCCTCTTTGCATGCCCATGCCACCCACCACGGCTCTGCAGGGTTTGCCCTTCCCCCACCACGTTGGTTATGTGCAAAAGCAGGGTAATCAAATCTTACTCACTTCACTTCTGGAAGCAACTGCTCGATGGAGAGGAGTGAGCCACATGTTGTCCTTGGCATTGACACGAGCTCCTGCAAGCAGACAGCAGAGGTTACAGGCATGCCTTGGGTGTGCCACTGAGAGCCCTGCCCAGCTGCTTCCCAGTGACCAGAGCTGAGTACTCGGTACTCTCTGTGCTCCCCAGGACTCTCCTGGCACCATGCTCACCTTGAAAATGCATTAACAGATGTCAGATAGAAAAAGAGGGATTCAGAAAGAAAGGAACCAGCTAGATAGGACTATTATTAGAAATTGCTTTGTTTACAGGACACAAAAGAAGCAAGGTTTGTTGGAAGGAATGTATGCATGTACACATGTGTCTATGTAGATGTATTTTTTTAGATCAACTGATACAGCTGTGGGGAAGAAAAGCACCCTTTGCTTAAAGCACTTTGCCACCTGCAGACGTGAAAGGAACTAGCCCGAGCAACCACTTCTCGTTTCCAGCTCCATCAGGCAAACCAAAAAATAATAACTTCCCTGCTTCACAAATCCTGCTGGGATCAAGAATACAGGACCAGGAAATGCTCAGGTTGGAGACAGAACTGGGCACCGACTACATCAGGTTCTGTGGGTGTTCCTGGGCAAACAACAGAAGAGCAGGGATGAAGAACACAACTCATCTGCCTCCTGTGCAGTTCAGTGCTAACAGGTGCTCTGACAAGGGCAGCTGGGCAAGAGGATGGATTTGGGCTGGCTTGCCAGAAATAAGGGTAAAGGAAGAATATTTGACAACCACAGTGGTCCTGGCTGACTGCAAACCCCCAATTTTATTTTTAAAAGGTATCCTGTACATTTGTGTGATCAAAAAGATTTCTTTGCAAGAAATGCTAAAGCTATTCACAGATGTGATACCTCAGGAAGGACATCTAGTCATAAGGATTAGAGAAACTTATTTTTAAAAGGGCTTAACCTGAAAATATAGTGCCTCACAGGTTTGCAGGCAGCAGCATTAGTCTGAGAAAGGTAGAACATTCAGAAAAAAAAAGTAGAGAAGCAGAGCCTGGGTGAGCCTCTGAACTTCATGAACAAAGGGATGCTTAAGCTTCATTTTGCACCTTAACTTTAGTGCATTCAAAAGGCTGTAATTAATAAACCCACTCTCTGAATCACCAGTACTTTCTGAGAGCTGATTCTCAGGAATATTAAGATGCTTGCCTGTGAATCACAGTGGTTATTGGGAATCATTCTAGATAATCACAGAAGAAACAAGTTCTTGCATATTTCCACAAGTCAGGATGCAGTTTTTTGGCTGCAAGAAAAACAATTACACTTTCATAGCTACTGCAACAATTAGAGGCAATCCTCCAAACTCACCTCAGAACCTGGTACCTGGTGGTAAAACCTGCCCTCTGGAAAAACACCCTTTGGAAAAGATAGAGTTTCAAAGAGTTCTCTAACTATTCTGTCTAAGGAAGGAAGCTTTTGCCTTCTTTCTTCCTTTTGAGGAGGCCATTACAGTTGACACATGAGCATCCTGCCCTTTGCCTGCACTGTGAGAGGCTCTAGAGACCAATAAAGCAATGACTTTCTTCACCATCAGGAAGCTGACAGGACTTCAAGGCACCTTCCATTATCCTGGTTTGGCCTGGTAGGGGTCTTGGAGATGGAAACTGCTTATATGAATTCCTAGTGATCAACAGCAATCTCTAAACTTTTTGGATTTAGAAATTGTTTTTGTATTTGCCTTGGGGGGTTTTGCCTTATTTCTTAACTAAGGTTTCTTTTGTTTTATCTCTACCCATTCACTAACTCCTATAAGCAGAGGGTTACAAATAAGAAAGGCTAATATGTAGAGTAGGAAAGCATGACCAGTATTATTCCTCAGTATTTAACAACTCCAGCAGCACTGGTGAGTACAAAGATGATGAGAATACCTAGAGAAGTATCTCCATCAGTAGCTATTCATGCCCTTCACTGATCCACTTACCCTTTGAGAAACTGAAACAGTTACCAAGAAAACTGAAGAAAACAGTAAAAGGAAAACAATACTAGTGTAAATAAAATAATGCACAGCACACTATCAGTATTTTCTTTCTCAGCTGTTTTCCACATCCTTTTACCTCTTTGTGCCTCTTTATGTGAAACAGTGAAATTGCTCTTAGGTGTCTAATGCAGTGCATCAGCTGAATATGTTTGTGATTCCTGTTTTTCAGGAGCTACACAATTCACCTGTTGCCTGTTACACAACATGCTCTCGTGCATTTACTGAGATGCACATCTTCTGAAGAGATATTTCAAAACATTTCCTCTTGTACTGCCACTTCCTTCACCATAATTCAGCTTCTAGGTTCCCAGCAGTTCTTCGCAGGCAATGGTTAACAACAGTGAAAAAACTTCACCAGCACTGATGCACTCCTTTGGGGACAGAAAATATCTGTCATTTTGAGGATGATCAAGCAGAGGCACTGGGAGAGCAATGCTCATGTTTTCAAAGGTGTCATTTGCATTCCAGAAACTTGGGGGCCCATCCTGGGACAGCCCTTTGAAAGCAGAATAACACAGAAATCCAGTTTTAAAGACTAAGTGCTCTAGAACATGCTACCACATCTAAAATGAGTGTACAAACACCAGAAGCTTAAATTCACAAGACCAACCCACAACACATCCTCCAAACCAACCAGAAATTCAGTGTCCCTCTCTTCACTCTGGACCAAGTACCTTAACCATGTCTCAGTGCACTTCCTACAATACTCCATGAATTAATCTGTGTGTCTACAAGGACAAAGAGGGCTGAAAAACACTCAAATTGGTGTAAATTGTGTCAGTCATGGCACAATCTTCCTTGAAAATAGAAGCTGCTTTAAAGATTTCACTTTAAATCCTTTCAGATAGCCACAGCACCCACCCATCCTATAAAATATCCATTTTAAAAAATAAGCTCTTCAGAGTAAAGCCTTTTCTCAGCCTCACTTTCTCCACCATGCTCTTCCTGAGCCTGACAGAAAGACATAGCTGTAGGGTTTGTGAGGCTGAAGTAGACAACATAACATATAATGTTACAGATAAAATCAACAGAGAAGAAACTTTCTGTATTCTACTTTTCTTTAATATGGCTGTTTTGTAATCTTTGCCATTTTTCACTCTCAAATTTTTCTGCCAGAAGAGGAAATAAATCTGAAACTGCCTCTGTTCTTTTGAGATCTGAAATAAACAACTTGATGTGGGCTTTCAGGAATAAAGTTAACATCTCTTTATCATAACTAAAGTACACTTTTCTGTGCAGCACATCTGCCAAATCCACATCTCTAGATTCCACAGCCTGAATCTCCAATATTAGGGATAGTCAATGGAGGAAGAAAACTGTACTCTTTAACCTATTAATGTCATTATTTACTTGCACCTTTCTGACTTCTCCTGTAAGACACAGCAACAGGCCCACCAAAATGTAAGGACAGTTTCCTGGTAAGAAGCCCAGAGCCTTCTGAAAGGGTAAAGCAAGGCAATATTGCCAAGATAGCAAGTGCCTTGGTGGGGAACAAGGGGTAAGGGGCAGAGCTCAAACATGATACTCTCAGGAACCAGCCCAAATGGGAATGCAGCTTGTATTTGCCCAGACAATTGCTCCTGCCCTTCCATGACTGTGGCACCCACAGAGATTCCTTCTCTGAGATGGTTACCTTGCTCCTTCTCCTTTCTGACAGAAGGAGGTGAAAAGTACTCAAAAAACCAAAACCACTCAGCACCCTTCCCCAGTTGGAACCACCTGATTATGGATCAGACCTTGGGGCAGGTGCAAACCCCTCTGGTTCTGACATTCAATGGGCCAGGGTGACTCACACCAGCTGAGGGATCTGGCACTCTCCCTCCTGTACCAGTTCCAACAGAGTCCATTTCAGTGGCTACCTAGAAAGCCATTCCTGGTCTGCCTCCAGCCACACCTGGGCAGAAATTTCATTCATTAGACACTACGTTTATTTGTGCCACCACCAGTTTATAGACCACAAATCTCAGAAAGTGTATATTTAATTTCATTTCTCTCCTGAACAAAATGAAAAGTGCTGATACTGCTCCTAGCTCCTGCTCATGCTGAGAATATTGCTTGACACCAACAGCAAGTGTTTGTGTGCTTTCTCTCTGTGAAAACATCATTGCATTTTAAGTCAGACAACGAAGCTTTCCTGCTTATGTAACGGAATGTTATGTTCAGATTTATATTTTATGATACACTTTCACTACTAGCATTTGCTGACTGAAGAGGTGAAGCAAAGGAAGATGCTCTACCTGCCCTTGCAGCCTAGATAATGGAAGGATTACAGTCATAAAGAGGTGTTTATAACAAATTATAAACCTGCTCCTTCAATTCTCAGAAACCTCCAAACCTGCTCTTGGATACAATACTCATGCTCATCATGAGTAATGATACTTCATATATTAAAGAACAATGAATAAGTAGAATACACAACACAAAATTAATTTTGACTCATGCTGAGCTAGTGGGGAAAGGTCCACAGTCCCACTGACACAAAGTTCAATTTTTAAAAGCCCACATTTTAAGTTTTTCATGCTCACTTGCATATATAAAAACTCCCCAAGATGCACCACCTACATTTTATGCTGTTGATCAGACAAACCCTATAACCCATGGATGACATTTTGGCAGTGAGGTGCTAGAACTTAGAAAGCCTTCTTCCCTCACCAGGAACATTCACTGGGGCATTTTTGGGAATGATGTTTGGGAAAAATGGGCAAAACTGTTTCACATTTCTCTTGATGAGGATATTGCCTGTGCTGATGCTCGCAAAACTTGAAAAAACACATTGCTCCTGCAATCTCCTCACACCACACTGGAACAGCAGTATGCGACAAACACACACTGCAAGAATACATGCACAGATTAAATTTATTAATTTCTTTCTCCCAAGGAAGAAAATCATGCTTGCATTTAGCACATTGAAAACCCACCCTAGTATAACCTGTCTGCAGAGCACTGCTCTTTTCAACCATTCTGCTGCTGTCAGGGGTAGAGCAGGAAGAACTGATGTATGGCCAGCTAGTTACCCTCACTAAGCAATTAAGCAACCCAGAATTCCCCCAAAATGAACAGAGGAAACACAGCTACAGCAAAGTGAGTTCTCATTTTCTGCCTTCTCCAGGTCTGGCTAGAGTGGTGAGCCAAAGAAACACAATTGTGTACTCTGCATGTACCCATCAACAGCCTGATCTGACTTTGAAATTCAGTGCTTTGAGCAGGAGGCTGGATCAGGTCATCTCTAGAAATACCTTCCTGAATTAATCTAGCATTCAAGGCTGGAAATTTGAAGGTGCCTTTTAATCAAAGGGCTGAGAATTCTGAAGTAACTTTAAAAAAATATATGGAATTCACTTGAAGAAGCTGTCTAAAAAATTGTGAAACCAACTGTGTAGCAAAGTTGCCTGCAAGGGGTTAGAAGTTTGTACCATAAGGTTCCTTTCAGTCCCACATTCTTAAATCCTCATAAGCTTTACTCTTACAGTTCTCCAGCTTAGAAAAACACTGCTTTGAAATCTGCCAGCACATCCAGGAGTTTGCCATGAATTATGCTCCCTTCTTGAGAGATGACTGCTTTATGCTTTGTTCTGACATATTTTGATCGTGTTTTCTGTCACTACAACAGTTGGGAAACTTTTATTTCTTTTGTTTAGATACTTCCTACTATACAGTTTCTAATATCCAAATAAACTTCCTGATTCTTAGAAACATGCTTCTAATGTAAATAGCACTTACAACTCATTTAAGCTGATTAATAATTTTTTTGCTCTTATTCCATAATTTTTGCTTAGCGGGAATTCTTGTACTCCAGGATATGAAGCCATATTTCAAATATGTGCTTCAGCAAGTTTCTGAATCACAAATGCTGTCAGTTTGAAGGCTTTATAAGTTGTTAAAAGTTACTTTGTTTATTAATTCTGCTAAGTCACAGGGTGTTTTTTATGATTTTATCACCAAATTTAAATATATTTTCTAAGCTTGCAAGAAATGCAACAAGCTCTGTGAAACTCAAAAAATAAACAATGCCCAAAACTCTCATATGCTTTGTTGCAGCTTTAAAATTAGCTGATTTACCAGTTAACAGCAGTGAGGGACTGTACCTTACCTGACAAAATGAGGAGCTCAATGATGTCTGCATCCCCCAGGAATGATGCAACGTGAAGGGGCGTTCTTTTCTCGGCATCCTACAAAACCAGAGTTATAAAACATGGTCAGTAAGTGCAGCCATTGGTGTAAAGGAGCAAAGGATTTGTATATATTTCTTTTTCTGGGTGCATTTCTGTTTGCAATTAGAAATGCAATCTCAGCCAGGGAAAGAACAAAACTCAAGAATTCAACAACTCAACTCCCAATAATCCTCTATTTTTAATCACTCATTTCCACCAGACCTTGCAGAGATATTGCCTTTACTCTGTTATCCTGTTATAGGTAGATGAAATCAAAGCTAAAATGAGCAAAGACAGCGTCTTTAGGTCTCTTTCAGAAACATTTTCCACTCAGGTATCACAGCAGCATAATCCAGATGGTTCTGGATATCAGACTTTGTAATGCAGTTTGCATCAACAGTACAACACCAGAGGCTTCAAAAGGATAACTCAGGAGAATTATTTGGAACCACACACAAGGTCAAGATACAAACTCTTCTTGGTCTACAAAGGTTCTTGTAGACCATAGCCTGGGTATCTACAGCAGCCCAAGATGGGCATGTACATCTTGAATGACCTTTAAACATAAATAATGTATTACCAGGCAAATCTGTCTTTAAACTTAGAAGAATTGCTAAGATACATACACATACATACATACATACATATATATATATATACATATATATATACACATATATAATCTGAAGTTATATATATATATATAAATATATAAACTTCTGAAATACATGCAGGGTTCTTTTGATTTCTCTAATTTTCCAAATTAAGGAGTCCATTTCACAGCAGTTTTTTGTTATTATTTCAAGGGGTATAAATACAGTGTTCACAAAACCCCTTATTTTATTGCTTTATTCAGCTGATTCCAGAACACAGGTCTTTAAAAGAAAATGCTAAATATTACAATATGGGCAACAACAATCACAAGAAGTGCTAATACTGCTCATTGTGCTGTTTCCAGTCCTAAACATTATTTCATTTTGGTTTCTGAACCATAGAAATAAGTTCTAAGAGACCTTGGCAATCCAACTTATTGCAACCTACTAGCATTAAATATTTTAAACTGGTAACAAATTCAACACTTCCTGCAAACAGTATCAACAGAGAAATCCTACCAATATTTACATCCTGTCCCTGAAAAAGATCTCTGAGCCTGTCATGAAAAATATCACTTTCAACATGCCCAAGCAATAATCAACCATGAGCTATTTTGGAATATCTTCAAAGTATGCTATAAATGTGGACAAATCTGTGTAGCAGAAACACTTGTCATGGGAATGTTGAAAATTGTTTTCCATCACTGAGAAGCACAGAGCCACTGATCACCAGAACAGTTTATATTTAATTTTTGTGTTTGTATGGTTTTTTTAAACATACATCATGTACATAATCCTCAAATTGTGCTGCATTGGGTTTTGATCTTAGGTATTGGGCATGCACATGAAACACTCAGAAAACTGTTTACATAAAACTCTGATTGTCACAGGTCAGAGAGGAAAATCTCTTACAGGCTTTCACTTTCTCACATGGTAAGCAAATCCAAAGAATATTAAGCAGTGTCCATGCAGCAGTGTTCCCTCAGGAACCAATATCACAAGTTACTCTCATATGCTTCATTCCTAACACCACAGAACAGCTTCTACAGGCTACATAAGTGTATGTGAGATCTTCCACAGCTTTCATATTCCCTGTCCTAAGGCTATCCATGGCAAAAAATACACTGACTGATCAAACAGATATACAACAATAACACCAGTTTTATTTTTTTCTTAGTTTGCAGTTATTAATGCATAAAGCTCTCTTTATTACAACACAGAACTTGTAATAGCCATTGTACCTGTCAGTGCAACACAGCCAAGTTTGGCAAGGGCAGAGCACTTGGAACTTGAATGCTAATAATACAAGGCCAAGCAATTTTCTGTATCATGGAACCAAGGCTACCCAGTGCTTTGTTGATTATAAGCAATTTTCTGTATTAAACTGTAAAACTGATGCAAATTTGATATTCTGAGGGAGGAAAGGACATGAAACAGAAAATTTTACTCTTCTGTAACAGGAACAACTAACTATGTAAGCCTTCTAAGCTTTCAGTTTTTAAAATCAATACAAAGCCCTATCATATTGAGTGTGAATCCAGTTTTCAGAGAAAGATGGGTTACTCACAAAACTGAATTTAAGCTTCATTTCTCCAAGAGGAAAAAAACCCTGAAACTTATCCATTTATCACAACCAGGCACAAATCAGCCTTGACTTGCACACAGGCAACATTTTCAGGAGTTTGGCAGGGAGAAACCCACACACCACACCTGCAGCCAAGCAGGCAGCGAACAACTCCCTGGAGAACATCCCTGAGCTCCTGGTCAGACTGTGCACAGTGAACAACTCACCAGAGGAACATCCCTGAGCTCCTGGTCAGACTGTGTACAGTGAACAGCTCACTGGAGAACATCCCTGAGCTCCTGGTCAGACTGTGCACAGTGAACAACTCACCAGAGGAACATACCTGAGCTCCTGGTCAGACTGTGTACAGTGAACAACTCCCTGGAGAACATCCCTGAGCTCCTGGTCAGACTGTGCACAGTGAACAGCTCCCTGGAGAACATCCGTGAGCTCCTGGTCAGACTGTGCACAGCACTGGTACCCCAACAGAGGAACTGAGGCTTCTGTCTGTCTGTCTGTCCCATCACAGCCATGTGTCCCCTCAGAGCCCTGGTCCCTCACAGCCACAGCTCCTCACTGTCTGGCTCAGTACCCAGCACCCCAACATTCATCCAGCTCCAGCTCCCCGTCCTGTGCTGCTGGGAACAGGAGCACAAAAGTGAATCCATAATGATCTAAACACTGGAGGCTACACACAGAGAGAGAGGGATAAAAATTGTCCTTTCAAGGAAAGGCTTGGCAGAACCCCAAACCTCAACATACATTATCAAGGCAAGGAGAATAAGTGAGGGGAAGAGATGATAACAGGATTACAAAAAGCATTAAGAGAAATAATCAGACCTGCTTCCAGTGCAGTTCTCAGAAGAACAAAAGGTCAGCAAGAGACAGTAGATAAGCTATAAACAATGGCTAGAAAATCACACTGAGATGAGATAAACTCTCTTTCCAGTACCTGAAGGGGGCCTACAAGAGAGGTGGAGAAGGACTTCTCACAAGGGAGTGTAGTGATAGGACAAGGGGAAATGGCTTCAAGCTGAAAGAGGGCAGGTGTAGATTAGATACTGAGAATAAATTCTTTACTGTGCAGGTGCTGAGGGACTGACACAGGCTGTCCAGAGAAGCTGTGGGTGCCCTGTCCCTGGAAGTGTTCAGGGCCAGGACCAGGCTGGATGGAGCTTGGAGCAACCTGGTGTAGTGGAAGGTGAAAGGTGTCCCTCATGGCAGGAGTTGGGAAGGAGATGATCTTTAATGTCACTTCCAACCCAGAGCATTCTGTGATTCTATTAAACTGCATTAGTAGTCTAGTTCACAGAAAAGATGATGCTGCAGGTTAATATTATCTGTACACCTTTTTTTTAAATAATACAGATAAAAGAAACTAAGAATCTAACAGCCAGGCAATGAGGAACAGAAGGCCTCAGCAAGAAAAACACTCAACACATGCTTAAACTGTTCAAGTGATCACAGTGGCACGGATAAGGCCCTCACAGGCCTAAAGTTAGACTAGTCCTTAAGTGCTCTATTGGATCAGAGCCTGGGGTACACGAAGATTAGCAGAACAGTGAGCTGAATGAATCATATCAGCACATGTAAAATTATCAGGCACGTTAAGGAAAGACACATACATTTTCTCCTCAACACAGCCTACATGGCAAAGGAAATAACAGATTTGAATTTTGTTATCAACTGCAACTGCTCAGATCAGGTGATGCTTAGGACAGAGTTACTTACTATTAAAATGTAAATGCAACATCTGCAGAAAATAAACGTATGTAACCTTTCTTTGTCACCAAACTGACTGAGCAGCTAACAGGAATAGTTGGAGTTTACAGGAGTTTAATCCACCATAGAAACAGAGTTACTGAAGCCTTTGCATTCCCACCACCTTCAAAATGTGCCTGGGTGGCAGAATAAAGCACATTAATTAATATAACTTCCACTGATCAACTCCAACCAAAATAATGACAGAAACAAACCTCCTGGTCATTCACTCTATTTACAGTTGTATACCTCATTTAAATAGCACAGCCATTAAAAATTTTTTCAGATACAAGTTAACTTCAGAAAAATTAAATACTGGGAACTGTTAGGAACTACAGAAGAGGCTAAAAGCTTATGAGCACCTATTTCTTGGGCTATTTACAACTGTTTGGAGCCAAAAGCTGATGGTGTACCAAGAAAATCTCTGCTGCTTCAAAGATTTCCTCCTCCTCACACATTCTTTTATTAAAGCCTGTAATTCACAGAGTAAATAAAAGTGTTTGACTGTGAGCACCACAGGTGAAAGTCAAGCTGTATAACTTATACTTTGTGCTCTTTCTTCTGCATCATAACAGAAATTCCCATCTGAAAATGCAGATCCTCATTCCAGCACCTCTCATCCCACAGTCTTCAGCTCAGCCTCAGAAATAAAGATTTTTCTGAACTGAGTCTTAAATTGCCAAGTGTTCATGAAGCAGAAGAGGCAAATACTTTGATCTTGCAGAACAAGAAAAATCATCTTTCTTCTCCCCCCTTATCTAGCAATTTCCTTCCATGAGGCTGACAGTGACTTTTATGCTAGAAAAGCATAACTTCAAAAACTAATTACTAATTCCAGATTGAGACCACAGAAACTGTTATACTAAAGAATGAAAATATTTTGATATTTTGATTACTGATGTTCACTGTAAGACTCAAAAGATAGACTTGAACAACTCCTCCACTTTCATAAGCACAGTATTGACTTTGGATAGGGGGTGTTAAGGCATGGGAGCATACATCACTCAGGATGGGAAAAGATTTAGAAAATTCAAGTATTTCAGGCTGATACTGCTGCCTTTGAAGACAATAATGCAGTTACAGCCAAACCCTGCCATGAGACTTTAATGGTCTGTACATCCTAAACTGCCTCAAACTGATGAGATGAGTCACCAGCACAGATATATATATATATATATATAACATAGTAACCATTACTGCACTACCACCCTGTTGCAATGCAAACCAGAATATTTCAGACTCTCGGGCTCCCCAGCAGAATCTTCTTCACAGTTCAAAAATTTTCTTTATAAAGTATTCAAAAACATCTAAGCAAAAAAAAAAAAAATTCATCTAAACAGAAGTCATGCTAGCTACCTTGCATTGAGAACATCAGCGTAATTTTATATTCAATTTTGCTACATAATAGAGAATTGTTCATAATTTGTGTAGAAAAAAATTTCTCCATGACTTCCTACATAAATAAACAGCATATTAAACAGCACTACTAGAGGCTAAATACCCTCTTCAGCTATCCCAAACATGCAAAGCCTTTCAGACTCACAACCCTAAATAGGTGCCTATTTGTACCCTCAAGCACTCACAGCACCTCCAGAAACATGCTTGGCAATAGGAATATACAGAAATTGTGTGCATGTGGGAAGGCCTGGAATGAGCCTGAATCCTCCTGACAAAGGCATTTCTGCAGATCTATGCCTCTCCAAGTAGGATAATGAGGAGAAAAGTCATGAACTGCACAGATACATGTGTCTCCATAATGACTTCCTTCCTTCCTTCCTTCCTTCCTTCCTTCCTTCCCTCTTTATCTCATAATAAACCACCCCCTAAATACATGGTCCTGCATGTATGGCCCTGCAATCTCTGCAGCTAGAAGCAGGCTCCCATCCTAGAAAAAACACAGCATTAAGGGATAAAAAATAAAAACAGATAACTAAATGACTTGCAAACAACCCATCACTTTTGGGGAAGAATACTGGAAGGTTTTTTAACTTTTTTTGACTTTGGATATTTTGAAGAGAAACTGAACTGAAAGACTAAGTTAAAAATGGAAATTTCACAGAGAGGATTTTGGTTTATAACATTGCACACGACAACTGGACTTTGCAGATGTAAGGTGCTATACAGTTCATGTATTATGAATCCCAAATAAGAAGGAGTGACACCTGGATCCAGATTAGTCCTTGGATTCTGGGGGTCATTCTCACTTTTCCCTAAGTAAAACCAGCACCCCAAAATATCCCTCTCTACATACACATAGCATTGAAATGTACCAGACAGCAAGTGTAGAAGTCTACCTGCAACTCATCTGGCGGTGTGGATTGCCCAAGTGACATCACAAATGTCCTGGGAAAACAGGCTGCTGAATGCTGACCACACTTCCCATGGACACAGTGTGCACTCAGCACCCAGGGGGAGGGAATTGCTCATTGCCAGCTAAATATAACAGGGTCCATGCCCTCGGGATGCACAGGTGGCATCACGTGCCCCCAGAACACAGGTAGGGACTGGAGAGGTCAGAGTGACAATTACAGTGGCAGAATGAATTGAAACCACACTTGTAATCCAACAGATTTCACTTTGTTTAAAGTAGAAGTCACAATTACAGCAGTATCCAGAATGTAGCCATTTCCATCAACAAACAAGTCCTTGGCTTGGGAAGTCAGTAATTATTTTACCAGACCAAAAAAAAAAAAAAAATCTTTTAAACTTCTGGTTTCCTCCAAACTCTTTCCTGAGATTAATTTTCTCTTGGGATGTCTGTACATGCATTCCTAATTTTGTGTTGTTCCTCCATGCACTTTACAATACTTCTCTTAATGACGATAAAAAATACCCTGATGTTTTAAACTTCAGAAATACCCAAACCTTACTGCAAAACCACACTTCTACTTTGTATCCCTGTCCTACCTATATTTGAATTATTCCAGTGTTAACAGAGCCAACCAAAATGATCAACAAAGGACAAATCTCTGCCAAATGGTGTCAGAGTTTCCTCTCATGTGAGCAACCAAACGCTAACGTGGAAGTAATTAAAAACACCCTTAAAATAGAAACAGAAGCACGGAGTACAAATTGCCAGCTCACAGCACAATGAGGGGGAAATCTTTTCATCTTTCTTCAGTGATATTTTAAGCAACTGACACTTCCCTGCAGTCACTATTCAGAACACAACCTTCAGAGTTTGTGTTGACCGGTATCTTTCTGATTATTTCAAAGAACAGCTTTGAGTTTTGCTCCTGAGGAGGCAAAGCATTCCTGGCTGGATTTTGAGCATTGTAAGCAGTATTCTGGGCAAAACCATTCAATGACTTTTTCTATTAAGTATTATGGGACTCATCTGCAAAACACGCGTTCTTCATCTAATCTTGCACCTGACAGCTGAGAGCATCTCCCGAGCAACCATCACTAACAGCCAAAAGATGGAAAAACACTTGCAGCCAAAAGATGGAAAAACATTGGAGAAATACACGATAATCTCGTACAGGAAATGAGGCTTTGAAAATCCAGCATGAAATACAGATGAAATTTGGGGACTGTGGTGCTCATCTACCTTGCTGAGGGGGTTTTGTTTGGCTGGGTTTGGTTTTTTCTTTAAAATCATCAGCAAAAAAAAAACAAAGGAGGAAATTCAAGGGAGATGATTCTTTTAAGGAAGCACTTTTAGGAACTTGCAGGAAAGCAATAAGGCACTGATAATCATGAGGAAAGCTTAACACCAAGGTCTTGGATCAGATTTAAAACAGTGGCATGTCTTTCCTTCTACTGGAGAACAAACAGGGTGGGACCCCAGACAACCAGACCTGTAGGATCATCTCTCTAGCTCCTTTTGGTAGCTCTGGACCAGACTGTTGGACCCCACTACCCGCAAAAGCTGCAGTGCCAAGACCATACCAGGCCAACTGCTGGAGTTAGCAATGAATAAACTGATGGCTTTACATCACAGAAAGACATGAAGAAAAGGAAGGTTGATTCAAAAGTCCAGGAAACACCTGGAAATTATCATTCTGCTTCTACTTTATATTCTCACCACCTTGAGAGGCCACAGATTATAGTCAGGACTGGCAGGGCTTGTTTCTATCAGTAAGGATATAAGTTAAAATCAAAGAGGGGGAAAAAACCCACCCCAATTTCTGCAAAAAAGACCAAGTTGACTTGGAGATGCTTTTTTCACTACCAAAGCACTCAACTACTACTTGTTTACAGCTGCTTACCATTCTGGCTAGAATAAGTCAATCTGCAAAACAGTAATTCCTTTGTGGGCAAATTGTGGCCAAGATTCTGCTTCTTTACTCTCACTACTGAGAATTATACTGGAGCTTTAGTTCAAATAGAGTCAAATGCATAACAGCTCCTGATCTGCAAATACTCTTTATAAAAGGAAGCCCTACAGAGAGTAAAAATATGCAATTTTCAGCTGTTTTCATTCATTTTCTCAGTAAGAGAAAAAACAATGTCCCTGACTGACCTGCACATTTGGAATAATTACCATACACTTAGAAAATTTAAAGTCATCTGCTGGAGACAATTACATTGACTCCTACTTAGGACAGCACTGAAGCCCCAAATGCCTTACTTCCCAATCATTTCCATTCTGTTATTTGTCAATTACTGAGGACATTTTTAATACTGTCATTGCCACAAGCATGATGCACAACATGCCAGTCACATACCAAGGCGTTGACATCCTCAGTTTTGTAGATCAGCATCCGTATCTCTTCTGGATCACCACTGAAAATCGCCTGGACCAGTGGAGGCTGCAAAAAAAAAACAGAAGCAGAAGCATTACAGGTTTGTTTATCTTCTGTTTAAACTGAGAGCATTCTACTCCTGCTAACAGTTTCTAAATCTGCCCAGAGACATGGTGTGACCCCAGTCCCAAATCACCAGGAGCATCTCATCAGTAAGAGCTACCAGTTTGCTTGAGGATAAACTGAAATCATGAGCATGTTTGTACCTATAATGAGCATGTGTGTGCACAAACAGGGACCCACATTAGAACAGCAACTTTTGTCAACAACACACAATTAGCCCAGATGTTCTGCCTGGCATGTAAGGGGAAAACTAATTACATCAGATAGTGCTGCATGCTTGCACTTGGCACTGATGAATGGCCATGCCATACACATTTAGAAACAGAACATTATGCAGATAATGAATTTCTGGGCAATCACTAAACAACTTGTATTTTTTTCCCGAATAAATACGCCATGAGCGCAGTTAATTTTAACCACCCAAGAAGCAAAGTAATTATCTTATTGTCTCAAGTCTGTTATTATGCTATTATGAATGGGAATGCAGAAATAAATAGCCAGGCCCACAGAAGAAACAATGTGCCATGCTCGCTGCTCTCCAAGGCTGGCGTCACCGCGGGCAGGGGAGGGAGCACTGCCACACTCAGCCACAGCTGGTGACTTCAGCCCTTCCAACCACCTTGGCAGCAAATATCTGAGCTAGCAACCAAGCTGGCAGCACACTGAACTAAAAGAAGAAGAACTGTGCTGATGGAGACTCGGGAAAGGAAGGGGACAATTCACAAAGATCCCTATCCCATAAAGCACGTGGCTGAAACATGCCCCGCTTTCACCAGCACCCTCCTGAAGACAGAGTGTGCCCCCCAAGTCTCACTCCGGGTTGCCTCGTGGTCCTACTGGCAAAAAGGAGTTTGTGGTGCCAAGCAATCACCAGAATCTAAAATAATCCTGTAAAATGGCAGCATGCATGACTACTTAAGCACATAAAACTGCAACAGTTCTTGAAATTCTACAGAATTTAACTGTCTTGTAAACAGGCAGTCTCAAAATGCACAAAACAGGCTGAAAGAACAAAGTAAATACCATTTCCTCCCTATCTTTTCTTATTCAAATGTGGAAAATACATTTCTAAGTTAATGGTGTCTATTTTAAGACATATTAATCCCTTATGTCCTTGAGAAACATTCATACAGGAATTTCATTCTTGCCACTCCTCCAAAAGTGAAAAGGACTAAAGCAGCATCTTTCATCACCATTGTCTATGTCTTACATATTGCAGTGGATGCTTGAAAAAGGAAGGGAAAAAAAATTGCATTTCACTTGAACCATTTAGCATGCTCCCTTCCCAGCCATGTCAGAATGGGCAGAGAATATTTCCCAACAGGGAATGAAAACACCAGACCCTTCTCTCCTAAAATTAACAGCTATGAAGAATCAGTGAATGTTTATGAAATTATTATGTTTGCACCAAAATATTTGCATTTTCTATGCATTTATCATAATATTTAAATTTTTAAAAAATCAGCAGGAAAGCAGAGAACTCCTCAATTACAAGCTGAATGGCAATCACAATCCAGTAGCCAAGAAACAAATACTCCCAGCATCTTAGATTATTCCCTGAATCCATTTGCAGGTATGCTCAGCACCCAATGAAAAGTATCAGTCACACTCTGGTGACATTTAATGTGAGACCTCAAACAGAGGTAAGAGAAAAAAACTCAAAATTCAGCTCTATTAGATTTAAAGGGGAAAAAAATCTACTGACTTCAAGTGCTGTTAGAGGTAACGTTTTTCTTTTAAAAAAGGAGGGAGTAAAGTACTGTGCATCATGACATTAAAAAAAAAGGAAGGTCTAAAATAAGGCACCTTGACCCTTCTTCCCTCTGCCAAAAATCTGAATCAAACCCTTGGTTTTACAGGAAATGTTTGACCTTTCTAATTAGCATCAGCCACTTAACACAGAAAGCAGATTGAGAATATCATTGTGTTCTTTAGACTTGTGACACACAGAAGAGCCTCATCTCAATTTTTGTCCCCCATACCATGGTCACATCCACCTGCAGCTCCTTGATCAAACCCCAGTGTTCATGGTGCCTCTGAAGCAGGGTATAACTCCCACCACTGACACATGTAACCTTTGCTGACAGGACAAAGTTGCCATATACACATTTCAAAAGTCTCATCCTTCAGACCTTTTTCCCCTGTAAGATTTAATTTTTATAAATTAATCATGATAAAATCTATCTGTGATAGCTGTAGCAGCAAGACACAGAGATAATGGAGAAAGATCAGAGCCTAGAAACTGGAAAGAGGAGATAAAAATGATCAGAGCCTGAAAACTGGCAATAGGAGATAAAACCAGTACAGGTTAATAACCATCTTGAGTCACTGCTGTGCAGCCTGCTGGCCATTTTTCTAATTCACTATGTCATTATTTTACTTAATTTTCAAAGGTATTCATTTTGAAATGAGAACGTATTCTTTATTGCTGAGGCAATTTTATTACATATCGAGACCCATTTCAGTGTAAGATGTGCAGTCAAGTGTAATGACCTGCCCAGGAAATCCATGTCAGAACTATGTCGCAGCATCACTGCTCAGTCTGAGGTGAGAGCTGAGAAGATGCATCCACATCCATCAGCACAATGGAAAAAGTATTGCTGCATTCAGCAGCTGACAGGGATGGAAAGGGGCTTGTGCAGTAACACACACATTGATGATGGATGCCCAATGAACAGATTACTTTTTGATCTTCAGTGATAACTATATTCATGCATCAATGACTTCAAATGGCTTTTTTTTCAATTTTAATTCCGGAACGGTAGATGGTTTTCCTTCCTAATTATTAAAGGATAGTATATTTTTGGAAATTATTTCTAAAACTTGTGACATCGTTAATGGGTTATTTCATTAACAGAAATATTTTCCTTTAAAAGTCTTCAAATTGTTAAGAAGTTGTTAAACTCTATTATAAAAGGGGGGGGAAAAGCACAAGCAGAGAGCAGATTATATATAACTATTATTAGAATTAAGCAAGGGTGCAGGGTTTTGGAATGATGAACAACTGTTTCATCAGCTCAGCTCTCTGGAGCTTCCAATTACTTAAGGAGAATTTCAGTCGGGAGTGTTCACATTTTTTTCTGAAAATGTGAACTCCAGCAGCTAACAAAAACCTTTCCATGCTACTTTTTCTACAGTTACTATGATAAGTATGAAACTTACCAACAAGTTTTATTAGAGGCCTCTTTACTTTGTGCTGCAACAAGCATTTTAGTAAAAAAATAAAATGTGTCTGCAGACACCTTCCAGAGTTGCAACATATTCCTATCTTTACTGCATGCAGGGCAATCAAGCTGGACTTCAACCCACCAGGTAAAATTAACTTGTTGAACTGAAGGCACAGTGATTTTTTCAGCAACAGAATTTAAACCCACATGGAAGAATGTCCTGTGGCTCACCTGGATTTCACAGAGCCAACAAGCCATTCCAAGAGAAAAAGTGCAACACTGGGAAGTTCTCCTCCATAGACCTGACTGCCACCAAGGGGCATTGGCAAGTCTCTGACTCCAGAGGAGATGAAGCATGTAAGGGGATTGTCTCAAGCATAATTTTAATTACTATGTCCAAAGCAGGTGCTGAACCTCGTAGTAAACTTTGCATTTTTGTTGAGTAGTTAGTAACTGTGACATATACTGAACATTTTGCCTTGATTTTACATATCCTGACTCACTGAGCACGACTTATTTAAGCCAGATATTTGTTTGACAGGAGGTAGAGGCTGATAGGGAAAGGATGATTGACTCCCATGTCCATTTGATCTCACAGACAATCATTTGCAACTCTGAGTGAACAGAAGCTACATTTTGATCCTTTATTAGTTCTAATTGCCTTACATCAAGTTCCTGGACTAAACACTTGGATATATCCATGTATTCATGTAAATAGCAAGGCAATGTAGCAAGACACACAATCATTTCAAAGTAGTATTGATTCTGACAGTGTTTAGCCAAACACCTCTGTTTTTTCTGAAAGTACCCCCACTAATCAAGATTACAAGGTTGTCTGCTATGTCACATCACATACATCTATTTCCTTCCATTGGCCAAAGCAAGGAGGCTACTCCTCTCCCTAATTTTAGTTTAGGACTTTTTCTCTCTGCACATACAGAACATGAATACCTGAAATGCAGTTTTAACTTACAAGTTTTATTACTGGATTACTGAACAGCCATTAACTGGATTTCTCTTAATTCTTAGAGTGCATTTCCCTGATGCCTAGTTTTTATACAGTTCCATGTACAGAAATTACTCAATACTGATAATTTTCAATAGGCTTTGTAGTCTAGTTCCCTTGCATCAGGGGTTAGCCTTTTACTGTGTTTTAGGAATGAATTGCTGGGTAAATACCAAAACAGTTTGCTCTTAATTTGTTAATTCAAAGGATGCAATCCTGTTGTAGGAATTTCTATATACACTTCTGCCAACAACGTACTTTCACAGAGCTGGTATTCAAGGGAGAAGACTGCCCTTGGATGGCTGCTAAGAGGTATTATACAGCAATTACAGATCTTTACTAAGTGACTCAAGGAATACTTGTCCAAGCAGCTGAAAAGCCAGTGGAGAGAATCAAATCTGTAGATTGAGTGTACTGGTTCCCTGGAATCACTGTGACAAACTAACAGCACTGTTAAGTGAGCAAATGCACTTAGAACATTTATACTGAGCAGATCAATAAATACCCTCTACACTGCAACATGTCAAACACGGCAGAAAAAAAAATTCAATTAATTTAATTCTATCTTATTATGTCTGTTTATTGCAGACTAGCCCAGTGATTTAAGGATTGCACATCAATCCTCTGCAGTAAGGACAGCATGCATGCCTACACATTGCTATTTATTTCAATTTGTTCCACTGTGTTCAAATGCTCAAGGTCCAACAAACTTATATGACACTCATATTCAAGTTATTCAAAAAAACATGAGCCAACACTCCCAAAACTAAAAAAGAACCTCTGCATGACAGAGGCACTTCCAAGCTGAGAGATCTTCATGTTGTTTTTAGGCCAGCATTTAAAGGATGCCACTGTGCACTGACACTTTGCCTGCACCAATGGCTTTCTAACTTGCTGCTATGCTGTGTTCTAAGTTGCTTAGAGGGATGTAATGGGCATTTAAGTTTTATTCCAAGAAGTGTTGGGTTTTCCTGTAATGGCCCCCATTTCTATCTATATAATTTACAACAGCTTCTCCAGAGCCTCAGGCTGTGTTTGTCTTTCAGACCATAAAAAGGAATTCACAGCAGTGGCACAGGGCACACAGGAGCAGTGGAGAATTGATCACAGCTTCATTTGCTGTTATGCACTCCTGAGAATAGGTAAAAAATTATACATAAACTCCAAACAGAACATATGTTCAGCTTCAAAAGCAACTTTCCCAACTTTTTAAAGAAAGACGAACTGGAGAGGGGTGTCTGCATTTGCCTGCACAACACAAGCCCACAGCTGAAAGCCTCTCCCTCCAATGCTTTCATCTAATGATGAATGGCAACTTCATCAAAACACCAACAACTGCTCAGTGACCAAAGAGGAAATTCCCCAGTGCACACCTGTGGCTCCCAGCATGGTCTAACCCTAAGGGACACGTGCTCAGTAGCACCCAGGGCATCAGGGGAGGATTCCTGCAAGGACCCTCAGTGTGGTACAAACAATGCTCAGTGTGCCTGGTGCTTTCTCCCCTCTCAGGAAGGCAGAAGTGGTTCCTAAGTAATTGTTCCCAAATGTCTGAATAATTCATGCAATACTAACACACTCCATAGGTAGTTCCACATGGGCATGCACTCAGCCTTTCCCACAGTGGCTTCCCAAACAAAGACTTGAACACTACAGAAATATTTGGTGCAGAATTAATTGGAATGCAGTGATTCTAACACGACCAGCAGATATTGCCATTGCTGGCAACATTACAAAACCTGAGATTAACCACTGGTGTACATTGCTGACTGCATGGCAATCACAAACAGCTACAGAAACAGAGCAGCTCCAGCCATCCTGCTGGACAGCCAGGCAGGTGGTGCAGACTGCAAAGCCTTGGGCAGCATGACCTGCAGCAAAGGACTGCATCCCACCCCTCCAGCTGAATTCAGCTGGGTGCCTGGTACCCAGTACTGACCAGGTTCAGAGGCTGGAATTACAGCCTGCCAAAACACCCTTCTGCCTCTTCTGGATGGGAAAATCACATCCTCAGCTTTAGGTGAACAAGTAGATTTTGTCAATGTACAATAGCTGTAATGAAGGAGGAAGGGAGAAGCATGATCACTGGAAAAGGGTTAAAGCAGTAGCAGTAGGGCTGTCTGAAACAAGATTGTCTGATGATAACCCTTCCATTAAAGATCTTGTTTTGAACAGTGCTTACACTAGGTTTGGAAAAGAACAACCTGAACTGCTTAGAGCATGGCTCAACCCTGAAAAGAGAGCAGGGCTGTCACAACACATCCTGCATCACCTGCTTTTAAATGATTTCCCCTCCAATACAGCTAAGCCTTTGCAAAAACAAGCTGGGCTTGAGATTGGAAATCCAGGCTGTGCTCCCACAGGCTTCTGGCTCTTTGCTCCCACTCAGCAAGGCCCGGATGGCTTTTGCTTACACCCCACCCACCAAACTCCCCGTCTCCGGCCAGACAGAGAAGACAATGGATCTGATTCTATAATTAAACATAATCACAAATAATCATTTAGTAAACCAGACGTGCAAACCAGACTATACTTCACTACACTTGCCCAAAAGCACACATCATGTGAAGTAACAAGAATAAACCAGCTAAACCCCTGCCTCCCCACCACCACCTGCACCCTGGTCCTCTCTGTGCTCAACCCTTTTCCCTCTCCTACTTGAAAGCAACATATTGAGACAGCTGAAACTTTAACATATTTAGTCAAGCTTTCATGATACTTAAAAAGGAAAACAGTCAGAATTGATCCTGCTTGTGCAAGGCTGGGCCCAGCCCGGTATTTCTGTTCGCACAATTTGTGATATGCCATTCCAGACAGTGCAAAACAAGCCTCTGGCAGATCTATTTCTGGTGCTAGCTTGGCTCCGGATTTTGGCTGCCTCCCATTTTTCATTAGGAAGCCTATCAACTGCCCCAAGAATTGCTTATATTTCCAGGTGAAGTGAAGGTTACATCCTGCCATTCCTGGAATCCTGAAATTCCTGTACACACTGAAAAGTGCTGCAAGTTGCCTAGGTTTCATTCAACTTATCAGTTAAAGGCACCAAAATAACTCTTGGCCTGTTAAATTTAGATCACTTCTAAAAAGGAAAAGAGCTCAGACTGTTTAATTCAGTTTGCCCAGCGTCCTTTCCTTCATTCTCATTACTGGAGGCTGTCCACCAGTCTTGATTTAAGTGCTAGGTTTGGTTTTAGTCTTGGCATTTAGGACTGGGGGTGGATGGGTTTTTTTAAAGTGCCTCCAGATCAGATCAGAAAATTAGTTAATAAATACTATCCTGAAGTTACATTAATCAAGTGGAGACAAAGACTCAGCACGATGCAGACTAGTTAAAATAAGAAAGCTTTTTTAAAGGAGACAAAAATAAACATAGTAGCATAACATTTGTTATATTCACCAGCATTTGTTACCCATTTTAGTAGAAAAAAGTCTGTCACAGACAGCATAATAAAATTTGTTGGAATACCCACAAAGATTGAGGATAATCAATCTAATAGTACCCCGATTTTTTCTTCTCCTCCTGAACTTGTTTATTCAAAATTTCTTGGGATTTTTCTTGATACAAACTGTGTGTTGTGTAATATCTCACAACAGACATATCAGCAGCACCATTAAATAACAGCGATTGTAATGGCAGTACCAAAAAAAGGATCCAATTCCTTCTATAAGTTCTCAGCAGCATGTGCTGCACTACTTATCCATTTGAGCACTTCTTGTCATATCTATATTTTGTTTCCCAGAGCTTTTGTCTTTTGTTTTCCCCCCTCCCCCATAATCCATCAATCATTCAGTCAGAAGCAGGGAAGAAGTCCTGGCACCAAGGCAGTGTTTCTGAACAAGAGTACAGCAGACAGTAAAATCTCTGGGGGCACAAATTCCAGCTGGTGTAAATCAGCTGAAGCCAGCTTCCAAGTGAGAGGCCCTGTGCCATGTTACACCACCTGCTTTCCAAAGGGCCCTGCACGCTGTCCCCACCAGAGGCACAGCTGAGAGCTGGCCAGGGCAGCATGAGGTTATGAACCCCAAGAGAAATGAAACTGCCAGCAGCAGAACAGAGCAACAGCAGCCCAGTGACACGTCCGCTCCTCACAAGGGATTTCAGAATAAAGCAGTTAGGGGAGAAACTCGCTTGAAAAACATCAACCCTGCCAAAAGCTTCATTTCCTGCTCACTTGTCTTCAAACACATTTCAAGCAATTTTTTTTTTAACCAATTGTTTAGGTGCTAAATTCCACAAGAGAGAAAAAATAAAAGACAATTAAAACCAAATCTGTGTGGAGGGAGGAACGCTCTGAGGGCTGAAGGGGTTCATGCAGCTGGTCAACTTAACCTGGGACATCTCCTCCGTTCAGTGGCCCCACATCCTCTGGAGACCACTGATATCCTGCCTGCACCCAACTCCACCAGCAGCAATGGCAGTCAAGCAGAAAAAGGAAAAAAGCAACGGAAATGCTGCAAGTTTATCTCCCTTCAGTTTATCACTTATGAAACTGTGACTTACCCCTCTTCCTTGCCAAGGCAAGTGTGTGCAAGGGCTGCAACACACACTGCAGCTGGCTCAAAAAACCCTTTCCATAGTCCTCTTTCAGTGCAGCAGCACAGCAAGAGCTGCCTTTCATCTGGCAGCCTGGACACTCAGCAGGACAAAGTAATAGCCCAGTCTATCTGTAATTAAGTGCTCTATCTGATATGTGCAGCACACATGGATACTCATCACACACACTAATAAAAACCCTTTCATTTTTAGAAAATTAGTCCTGATTTAGAGAACTATAAAGAGGCAGCTGATCCTGTAAGATCTTACTTGGTAAGATCAGGACTTCCGCTGGCTGACGGGGTCTGTTTTATATTACTGTACACACAAAGAAGGCAGCTATGAAACAGAGAGCCACAATAAATCTGCAGATACTTCACAACTACAAGAGACTACACAAGGACGTTGGAGGGCAAGATCAGAATTTATAACCACTTTGACAAATTATACAAACAGCCAGGCTGGAGGAAGAGTAGGACACTGCTCAGGATGGAGGAAAACATAGCCTGCCTGTCAGTGAGAAATCCAGGGTGGTTACGCAGCAGTTCTGTGTAAGAAAGAATTTGGGACTGCATTTTACTAACTGAAAGTAACTGAACAACGCTCTGAAAGAGGAAGAGACTTAAAATAGGATTATGACTCGCAAAGCACACAGAGGTCCCTCCACACTGCTCAGTACTGCTTACCCTGGCTGGAGTGAGACATTTAGTTTAGGGCACCACTTGACTTGAAGACCAAAACAGAGCTCTAAAACATGATTTACAGGGAAAACCTAAACAGATCAGAGCTGGTCACAATACACAGAACACAACTTAAAGGAAACATGAGAACTACTTGCAATACATAAATGTTGTTATTAAAAGAAATCATCTATTTTCCACATCCAAGATATACAGAGCTTAAATGGCTGCACACAAGGAGGATGCATCTCTGCTCCATTAAGAGCAACACAAATGAGGACACGGGTTGCCAATTTAGCTAAGTTACAAACTGTGAACTGCAGAAGATCTGTTTCAAAAATAGATCTAGTCCAACAATCACTGAAAGTCAGAGGTATTCTTTTCTGCAGGCTTCAGTAGGCAAAGGATTGAACATATGAAAGCAAAGGAGGCCAAACAAAATTCACAGCACACTTACGTGAAGATAAAGGTTAATGCAAAAAGGGTAAGCTACAGCAGAAATCAATAAAAATATGCATTTCCAAAAGTTCAAGGGGAGTCTAGTGCCTTTGGTTAGATGCACACTAACACATGGCAGGACTCCAGCAGAATTTCAGATCCCATCTTATTCACTCATCAGAAGGTAATTTCAGCTATGGGGTTTATTTCAATGAGCTCATGCACAGAGTTTCTGTTAAGGACAGATACATTTTGCAATCACAATCCCACATGTTCCTGAACCTCATCTTCCTCTTAAAAGTGACCTGCAACACTTCCAGCTCCAGGATCACAAAAAAAAACATTAGGGAGGGAGAAGACATTTTAGGGACTTGAACAAAACCTGAACTATCTGATTAGTCTGGCCTTACCACTATATTTCAAGTGGATCTTGCTCAGGCTCCCCTTGTGCTGCATGCCACACACACAGCCTCAGCACTGCCTGTCTCCTACGCACTTCAGTGCAGCTCATTCCCCTGGTCAGCAGCTGCCACCCCCACAGCCACCCTCCTGCCAGCTCCAGAAAAACTCAGAAAATCTCCCAACTCACCTTCTCCTACACAGCCAGGGCCAAATATACTTTAAAAGGCATGAATGACTAACATTGATGTTTCCTCAATTCTCTTAGAGATCATGGAGCCCACAGTGCTCTTGAAGAGCACCACAGTTGGTTATTATTGTTTTCATAAAATACTAAAATCCTTTGCAGATTTTAGTGACTAATAGTTGTTTTCTGCATAGTTGATATAAAATTCAGATTTAAAGTGTTTAACTACTGAGGCTGATGACAGGGTTATTTCCATTACTAGCAGAGTAACTATGTGTGAACATGAAGATCAGTTCATAACACCACTTCATCTCTTTCTTTACATTAGGCATGCTACAGCTGGCATGGAGCTCCGCTCAACAACCAAAGCAGATGTTTTACCTCTATTTTGAATCTGGAACAGATTAGCAAAGTTAGTTTGATTCAACATGTCCTGATAATATCCTCGTTCTCAACCTCAACCAAATTATTGAAGCTGACAGGGAAAAAAAAAGGAAAAAAAAAAATCAAGCTTTGCTGATGAGTGCAATGTCAGACAGCCAGGCCTAAGAAATTAAACGGAAATTTTAAAAGGTTTCAAAATTGTCTTCACTTCAGAAAACAATTCAGTATCTTCAGAGCACGATGCATCTGACCGTGACAAATCCAGCAGTGTCAAAATTGCTTTGTACAGACACAAATTAAACAGAAAGATGCGCTGGAGAGCTATAATGAGCTATTACACTTTCTTCCAACAAGTTACCATTGCAAGTTATGAATAGCTTTGTCTATTGTCTGAAAAGCCTGCGAGATGTCTCTGAGACCACTGCCACAGTTTTGAGACTCAGCGTGAGCCTTCCCCTCATCACACTCGATGCCATGTGTCAGGTCCATCTCTGCGTGTGAGAACAGCTGACCTTGCATGGGCAGCACCAGCCAGAGGGGTGTGTGTGCCTTCTCATCAGGGCCAAGGAAGTGGCATGCAAATCTCCCTCCCCTCCATTTCCCCTCAAATAGCTTCCAGTCACGGTCACACTCTTGCTGAAACCCTTCAGCAATGAGAAGAAAGGCAAGACAAGGGCTCGGCTCCCCAGCTCCCAGCACCAGCTGATTTTGCACACGCAGCTGTCTCTGCATGCTTCCTTCCAGTTCCTGTCATACAAACCAAGTGGTGAGGTTGGCAGTCAGACACAGCCCAGCTGTGTTAGAAACCCTCTCTCTGTCCATGTCACATCCAGACACATTGATCTGGTCTGGGATAATCATTGCCCAAATGGGGCTTCCCTTTCCAGAGAAAAAGGCTCAGCCTCAGAGTGAGGGTCCTGGCAAAGTCAAGGCAAGCCCCCCTTACTCCTGAGCAGTCTCATCAGAGCCTCTCTGCAGCAGAGGAGGGCAAAGAATCATCCAGGGAACAAAATGAAACACAAGAGAGGGACAGAGGACAGTCCACTTCAGATGGCCCCTCTGCAAAACAAAGTGCTCAGAAATACAAGAGACGCAGGGGAAAAAACCCTGTTTTTAAAAATGCCTTTTTAAGCCCAAACTGTAGCTGCGATCTGTAATTGAAACCCCATTTTTAATTTTGCTAGAGAGGCCATAGCTTATTAAGGCTGAAAGTTAATTAGACTTGCATAGCTTAACACTTCAGCCTCTCATTTATTTTCTGTGAATTATTCTACTTCAGTAGTGAAAAGCTTACTATTCTGTGTTGTTGTCGTGCACCATAAGTCTGATACCAAAAGAAACGCTTGCAAAAAACAGCACCTAAGCTTGCTAAAAAATAATTAGTTGGGGCTTTTTTAAAACAGTTTTTATATTAAAAAGCAGCAAATCTCTATTTTGAGTCCCTAAACACAGCCACTCAGTTATTTCGTGAATATTCATGTACTAGTCTTGCTAAATTCAGCCCAGTAAATATGCACCCTTAATACAAAACACCCCTTAATCAGCTAACACGTAACTGCTGCTTGTCAAGGCAGTGGCAATGTGCTTAACACTCATTTTTGTCTGTGCTGTTAAGCAGGGCATTATTCTCTACCTCTCTAATGACAACAGCAGAAAAAGCTGGTGGCAGCTTGATCAACTGCCTAATGAGATCCGGAAATCTGAATTACAGTAACCTAGCTAAATGGTAAAGCCAAAACAAACCAGAGGATTTCCCAAGCCAGTTGGAGTTCACCATTCTTTTGTGATTGATTCCTTGGCCACACCACTGTGGATGCCTGTGGTATTTGAACACTTCCTTCTGACAGGGAGCTCTTTGAGTCATGCTGCCCATCAGAAAGGAGGATGTTTGAGGACAAGCTGAGGGAACGTGTCTGTACTGCCACTAGATATCCCTATGGCATCCTGGAAAAGGGATGTCTGTCTGGAATTGTGTACTGGATATGAACCCCATACATGAACTCAAGAATAAGCAGGTGTAGACCTTACAGTTTTCATTCTAAATGTACATTACATGTACATTACAAAACAGAGCCTGCAGAACTAAATTAGTAACCATCTCCACTAATTTTCATAGATTTTTACAAGCGACTTCAGTAATGCATGAGAAGCTGAGAGCATCTAAGCTAAGCCCAGGCTTAGCCCTTCACTTACCCTTTTGCAAGGAAATGGAACTTACCCTTAACCCCTTTGCAAGGAACTGGTTTGGTAAACCACTGTCCTATTTTGCTGCATGATTTAACCACTCTCAGACTACCCTGCCCCTCTGATCTGCTAAACAAGCAAATCTCTCTGTTTCTCACAGCCTCCTCCTCTCAGTCCTTCAGAAGCTCTTGCCTGTTTTTCATGGCAATGATCCTAATTCAAGACCTGTAGGTCTCCTTCTCTGATATCTTGTTTCACTGGTGGGTGCAGCTCACTCCAACACTTCAGAAAAAATACAGAAAAGAATAGCCTTGCTGTGTCACAGACCTTGGATTTTACAGAACAAGCTAAACAAAATTTAAGAGCCACCTAATAATGTTCACATTTAAGCTGAAGGCAGAAACTTTCAAATAAAGCTAAGAGACTGACAGCAATGCTTGGTGCTTTTAGAAATCCCAAACACAAGAATCTGCATGATCTTTCTGAGGGATGGAGAAGTTTTCAGAGGGGTGGGAAAGGTTGGGCCATCTCACCATCTTAAGTCACCATGATTGCAAGGAGTTAAAAAATAACTGAAGAAGGAAGCTAAAAAAAGGAAGCAGACTGTTCCCAAAAGCCTGCCATAGTGCTCTCACTGGGAGTCGTGCATGGGGAAGTCCAGGGCTCTTCTGCTTGCAGCCACTTTATGTAGGGTCCAGAATCCCTTCCCCTCTGGGGTAAGAGGAGCAGATGACAGCTTCTCTGTGTTATCTGCTGCCTCTCACACACCAACTGAAACTACACTGTACATGGGGGCTGCCCAAAGGGAATTCAGTGCACTAAGTTAAAATGATGGTTGGCGGAGAGCTTTAAGCCACGGGGGAAATGGCAATGTTCACAAAAAAGGTGGATATACCTTTCTCCATCCTAGTCATATACCTGTACAGATTATTTCAGGCTCTTTAAACACAGGCAGAATCTTGAGGAAGTAACAATAGAGAGAGGAGGGAAAAGCAGCAAATTCTTCCCGGTGAGGACAAGCCATCCCTGGCACCTGCCCTCCTGCTTTGGATTAGCCAGCTCTGTGATCTGGACCAAAACTGGTCCTGCTCCTCCAGGCTTCAACAAGAAGTTACCTACATGCTTTGAGTAAGGCAACCTGCATTTTCAGCAGCCTCATTTATAATCTAATTCCAACTTCTAACTTGTAAGCCGGATATTTTGTGAAATTCAGAAGGCGAAATCCATACAGGCATAAACAGCAGACAAAATGCAGGAAATTTCTCATCTCTATTCATGCCATAGCAATATGTAGACCAGGGAGACAGACTCCATGTGTCTGATGTATTTTAACTAATTCTAGTTCCTGAACTAGAATTCCCACCCTTGAAACTGTTTGGATCCTAAAAGCATTTTAAGTCATTTTATTTCTGTCTCTACAGGAAGAAAAAAAAAATCAAAACATCTCCAAGTCATATTAAATATTTGAAGAGAATTCTGCAAACCAAGAACAAGACATTTCTAATCTAGGTCATCTTATAAAGACATTAGTGTCACCATGCTAAATTTCTACTCTCCTGAGACAGAGCTGTCACTGGTTAACTCGCTGCACTGACACAGATTCTGAGAAAAGCCCCAGGAAATATTTTTGGCTGATTTCTGCGAAGAAAGAAAAACACAAATCACATTTTTAAATGGCTGCACCCAGCCCCACCAGCCCGCTCAGTTTCAGATAATGGAACCGCACAACGCTGCTTGCTCTTGCAGGAAGTAACAACTGATAACAGGCCAGACTTTTTGCAGCTTTTCACTGGAGTGCTCTCTGACTCCAGCTTCCATTCAGCTTTCTGTATTAAGAGAGCATGAGCTGGCCACAGAGTTTGCTAAGAAGTGTTTAACAGAGATAAGGGGGGAGGTAAATCACGGGAGGACACCAATCACCAGCCTCCAGCCACACTCCACTCAGGCTGGATATCTGCACTTACCTTCATCCCCAAGACAAAATGTCCTTTGCTGTGCAAATCCTATGCCTTTCCATCTCCACAAATTGCTGTGCCTTTCTTATTGACCAAGTTTCCTCTCCCAGCAATTAACACAGAATCATAGAATAATAAAATGGTTTGGATTGGAAAGCACCTGAAAGATCATCTTGTTCCAACGCCCCTGCCATGGACAGGGACACCTCTCACCAGACCAGGTTGCTCAGAACATTTGACCTGGCCCTGAACAGGGGATGGGGCTATCCTTGTGTGTTTGTAGCTATCCAAACACACAAACTCTCTGAGCTGTGTCCTCAGCAGCTTCCTCCTGGCTACAATCTCAGAGGCACAGGCTCCATCTTTCCAGAGAATTGTCACTTAAAAAAGATTTGTCCTTTGTATATGATTTAACTGGAAAAATTAAGCATGGACTATTGTCTGAAAGAAGTTAGGGGTTTTTAATTATGAAGAATTATATTTGGACAAAAGGAAAATAGTCAGGTTTAGGGCTACTGAAAACCAAGTCCTGAAGTGCAGAGTGTAAGGAAATCTCATTGTGTGCACAGACTGAACTCAGACTTGTCCTGTCCAGTGGACATGTACCCATTAATTATTACTTGTGCCAGCAGCACCAATGCACTGTGGCTCAGGACTGACAGGGAGCAGCTCTTTTGCTGTTATCATGAAACATGACTCAGTTTGAAAATCTTTCTGAAGAGCTGTCACACACCTCAGCTTAAAAAAAAAAATTTATGGCCTGTCATGAAGGTGAAGCAGTTTTCCTAGAATAAGAACAATTCCCAGTGCTGTGCCCACAAGCTTCAACTGGAAATTCAGGAACAACATAATGAAAAGGAGATTAAGAAATTTATATATTAAAGATCACATAGCTTTAAAATGTAAGCAAACTCTTAGAGCTGTCAAGGATGGATTTACAAAAACAATGGTATCCAGCACCCAGAATGATCACATCACTTCAAACACTCCACTGTGATTTTAAAACTGAGCTTCTAGAAAGTCAAGAATTACAACCTGAATTACCTGGGGTGAATTCAAGTAATGCCTGTAGCTTGCCCTATGATGGTGATATCTCTCCACACCTCTGCTTGGAGGTTATTTTAGAGTCTCTAATTTGTGCTAATTTCCAAAGAAGTTTAAGAAAATTTGGGAAGAAATTTTATTCTCATAGTCAGAAAGCCAGTTCTCACATTCGTTTCTCCTAATCATTTCTCACAAATACTGCTGTTCAAACACCCGAACATATTTTAAATGTAATTAACATGTTCTGGAGACATGAACAAATGCCAAGTCTGTTTGCATGACGAGGGGAAAAACCCCCACTGAACAAGCTGGAGGTTCCTGAAGCCTACAAGGGGTAATCGTGCTGGTTTATAGCAGATTGGAATTGTATTACCTAAAGCTGATTAAAGCTGACAGGCAAGTGAAATGCTGCATTTACACACTTCCACTAAGGTGACACTGACAGCTATAATGAAACCCATAAGTCAGAAGAAACAAGTAGCTTCTGCTATTTTGTTCTGCCAAAGCCATTGCAGGTGTCTCAGACCACGTTTTATATGCAATATGTGCTGCAGCAGCTGAGCAGAGGAGCTGGGAAGCATTTTCCCCCCAAGCTGTCCATCCCCAGGACTTGGCTCATCGAGGCACAGACACATCCTGCTCTTACTGATCTCCACTGCTCATTTGAAAAGTGACAAAAGTCACATTGGTGCTGGTAAATGTGTCTGGTAAATGTGTGTGCTGCTGCCTTCAAACTAAATAAAGCACCCACTGCCCTTTGTGGGCAAGCTAGACAGGCAGCAGAAAACTGTCAGACTGCACATGGCAAAAAAATACATCTACAAAGAATGGCAAATTTGCAGGTGCTCTAAACACATCTAACATCAAAAATGACCCATGACTTGTTTCTTAAAGACACAGACCTTCCAGCCTGAGCTACTGAGTAGGTTTGAATACTCACTGCATACTGAAGATCTCCCTTGTAACAGCTCAGCATCTCAGCAGAAGCCTGAACTCACCTGAACTGCCACATCTTCCTTTTCCAAACTGGGGCTCAGAGCCACCACACTTTGCAGCTGGAGATAAAAGCATTTTTCCATCCCTCATAAGGGCAGATCCCAACTCCACAGACCAAGAAACAAGCACAGAGAAGCATGTATAAAATTGCTATAGGACTCATTCTCCTTTCAGGTATTTTCAGGTTTTATGCTTTCAAATTTTGAAAAGCACTAAGATGATTTTCCAAATTTTTTGTTGAGTGACAGCATTATTGAATTTCCTAAGTTAACTGGCATTTATAGAAGAAATGGTGATAAGATCTGTAAATGAACTCCCAGCACCTTAGCAAATGGAGTTATAAGAAGCTAGGAAAAATTGTTTGTGCTTTCCTCATCATCCTGTTCCACCCACAAAAGGCATTTACATTAATAGAGAACCTGGCATTCATAAACCTGTATGGCATCAGAGCACTGGGGTCACAACTGCATTCCCACCATCCATTCAAAACAGCAAGAACTTCAAAATCCTTGCTCGCACTTGGTCTCTGGGATGACTTGTTCATTCTCACTCCCAGCTGTCTTCTTTCTCCTATGGAAGCAAGGATTGAGACTGTGAACATCACTCCCAGTCCCTTTCCAAGGTAGGTGCCATAAAGTCAAGTCAAGGCTGTATGAAAAATGCTACCCAGCTCTGAATCTGGTTGTAAAAGCAAAGATGCAAATGTACATACTTAAAACACTTCACCTCAAAGGCTGTCCCCATCAGGGCACCAACTGGACACAAAGATTTCCAAAGGGAAAACACATCAGTGACTGAAAGCCACATCCATATCAATGGAGCAGAATCCACTACAGGGAGTTTCACAGCTGAAGCACTGTGGGCAGGGTAGAAGAGGAGGATGAGGGACAGAGAACTCCAAGCTGTTCAGGCAGCTCACCCTACACAGACACAGAGCATCCTGGTTACATCAGAGGAACCCATGGGAGTCGAGAGCCCAGCTGGCTTAATCGCAGCTAATCAAAAGCCAGGAGAGAAGACCCAGGCAGTGAGGAAACAAAGATTAATTGCTCCAGAGAATCTTCATGCACACATGGTTTCTACTGCCAAGGTAACACTTTATTTCTGTTACCCTCATCTGGATTCCTTGGGCAACACTGCTGGTTCCCACACTGGCCTGTGCTTTAAAAACCCAGCCTGAGGGAGAGCTGAGTAGCCCAGGCACTGCCTGCCCTTCCTTCCTAAGCAGCTGGCATTAGTCATGGAATAGCTCCAGTAAAAAAACTGGATCCATGATTGTTCCCTTTCTAGTGCTGCTATTTCATATCACACCAAAAATCCCACCAATGCCCTCAGTCACACAGATGGCACAATAATTAATGTAGTGATGGGGGAAAATTCTCCTCCCTGCCCCTTCTCCCCATGGGACTGGTCCAGAAATGCCAGCAGAGTGGCAAGGTGGTCTGCAGCCCTAGAACCCACACTTTATGGGGTCCATCACTCAGGTACCCACCACCATATCTGTCAGCTGCCCAGTATGCCCAGAGGACAACACACAACTCATATGTAACCAGACAGCATCACATCAGAGACGTAACCAACCATTTTTCAGACCCACAGAACACAACAAGGATGGAAGGAAGGACAGAAAGAAAAGAATAGGTAATTTTACCATGCCATAGGTACAGAAGATGAAAAGCACTTCATGCAAAGTACAAAGCAGAAGAAATGCATTCTGACTTTAATATCCAAAATCTTTTAACCATAAGTAGTTTTTTGCAACTGTATCTCACAGAGCCATGGCTTCAGCAGTATTTCCAGGCTCAGAGTGTAGTTCTGGAAGCAGTACATTGTGCACAGATAGTTTGGTAACCAGCACACGTCCAACATGAGACTGGCTGCAAGCATCACTGCACTGCCGCTGCCGATCCCTGAAAGCCATCCCAAGCAGCATCCTCACTCTGACTTGGGATTCACTGCTAAAGTCCCTCTGTGGCAGAAGAAGGGTTAACTCATCTCTTTAAAGAACTATAATTAGTCCAACAGGAAAATAAATTCTGTCTTCCTGATTCAGGGACAGTGAGTGCCAAGAAGTCTGAGCACACATGCAGAGAGGGCAGATAGGCACAGCTTCCAAAAGCAAGCTGTGCTCTGACACCTGAATTTATATGAGGGACACAGCCTGATTTGTCTTCAGTAATCTTGTTTATAAAGTATAATGCTTTACTGGTTTTTGTTTGCTTTGTTTTTTAAATCTGTCTAGGAAAACCAAACTATGCCATACCCGACTCTTCTGCATCAGTGCTGCTTGAATTTTAAATGCAGATGATTCATTCTTTTTCCTTTTTCAAAGGCCAAGGAACTCTAGTATTACACAATTACAATAAGTGCATTCTAAATAAGACCTTCAAAAATTAGCAGTTACTGTAGTTGATATATAAAGCTTGCTTTGTAGATGTGGCTGACTAAAACATTAAAATGCAATACTGGATGAGTTTTACAATGCTTTTTTTTCCTCCCATGTAAATTTAATTTCATTTATCAGTTCAGCCTCAAGTCAGGAGTTCAATATTTAGTTCCTATATTTAATTACGTTTCCTTTTCTTTATAGCCTTCTACAGATAAATGTTTAATCAGGGTGTTCAGTGTAATATAAAAATTACTGGAGTGAAAATAATGAAGTAGTAATGGTCTCATCCTTATACACAACATAATATGTTAAATTCTAGAAGGTTGATTTAAAAAGGGCAACGATGTCACTGAATGAAGAACTCAATAATAAGCCCTCAAGGAGAAAATGAGCTAAATAGTGGTAAAAATGAAAAACCAGAAGATTAAACCATCATACCTTTTAGAGAGTATCAAGGAGCCATTCATGCTTTAATAAGTTACAAAAAAATCAAAATAATAAACTGAAGCTCAATGCATGCTAACTTCACCCATGATTCCAGTGGCTATCTAAATGTGCCAGGTTTGGGAGTGGAATCACCCGTCCACATCACAGCAGTAGCAGAAACATCACCTGGCCCCATCACTTTTGCACTAGGTCAGAGATTAGAAGTCTAGTTTTTGTTATTCCAGTCCAAAAACTACAATTCTTCATCACCCCAAACTCTTCTGTTCCATAAGAGTGCAAGGAAGAACTAAAACTTGTTTTTGACAATGTCTGTGTGCAAGCTGAGTGATAACAACCATTGCTCCTGCTGTCATCACTATTACCCTTCCTTCACTTTGCCTTTCCCCACAGTGAATAACTTGGTTTTCCATGATTATTCAAAATAAAACTTGCTATGGATCAAACATCTTGGCTACTAGAAAAGAGGCAATTTTACTGTAAAACTTGCTGCATAAAAATTATATCTTTCCTATGTATTTCCAGGTAGTAATTCCTGGCTATGGCTGTGTAACATATGTTCTCCCCTAGTTTTGTCTGGTTTGGTTCTGCTTTTTGCACATTTTTTTTTCTTTGTCATAGTCACTGGTGAGGGCATTTCTTCCTGCAGAAAGCAGAAATTACTCATTTTAAATGGGCTCCATCAGTCTTCTGAAACTGCCTTTGCTTATTGTGAGCAGACCAAGCTTCTAATGCTTCTTTTTTCTAGGTCTTGCAGAGACATGTTGTTCATCAAATCCTATCTAGAGAGGAAGTTTCTTTTTAAACTGGGCAGGAGGTAGATGCTTTGCTCCATAAAGCATGAGTTATTGCTCAGATTTTTACTTTTTTTTTTTTTTTCATTTACTGTCAAATAGTTTTTGGACATTTAAACCTGATGCAGCATAAAAATCCTCTGAAAACCTGTAACATTAACTGCATTTTTAGACAAGGCTTCTCTAGGAAACACTGCAAATTTTTGTTATCCATCAGCATCCTCCATTTAGTAGCCTAAAGAATGCAAAGCTTCAATTCTTTCTATCTTGTCTTCTGTGCTTTCCAGAAATTAAAGCAGAGAGCCTTACTGCCCTAAATTGGGAGCTATCAGGTCACAGTCAGACTGAGGCTGATATGGAAGTTCAGTCACATCAGCTTTCATGGGCTGGAAAAGAAAGACTGAAACCTCCAATTTAGGAACTGCCTCTCTTCTGGAGATTTGAACTGCCAGAGTGTTTTGGCTTTTTATTTTTTCCCCAGGTCAAAAATTCACTCTGTCTTACAGCTCTGGCAAGGCATGGTGGGGGAGAACCGTGACAGCCTGAGGTGCTGATGTCCCCAAGCACCCACTCTGCACCTCTCCAGCAGCAGAGATACCAGAACAAGGCACATGCCACACCTGCAGCACAGCAAAGCTGTCCCGGGATAAAGGACAGCCCCACTTCCCCCAAACCTGCTCCCCCACAGACTCCTCTGACACCCATGAGCATTACAGAAAACGATTCTGGGGAGCTGAATGCTGCTCTCCAGGAGAGGCAGGGAGTACTTTCCTGCTGCTTTGAGCCTCAGCAGCTCAGTGAGCAGCCCAGCACAGCGGGATGCAGGATGAGGTAGGAATGCAGGGCAAGGAGCAAGCAAGGGCCCAGGCCCATCCCTTCCAGGCTGCCAGCACCTCAGTGCACTGCTCATGTGAACCCTTCCTGGCACCTCAGGCAGCCTCTGCCAGCAGGGACACGCTTTTGCTACAGTGACAACAGCACTGGCAAGCCATCCCTTCTGTTCTCACTGGTCTTGGGGCAAAATTCACCAGAAAAATGTTTAAAGCAAGCCATGAACCTGTAGCTGAAAAAGAAGAATTCATTCCACTACAATCAAATCTGCCAGAACTTGCCCATCAGAGCCCTTACATGGGCAAAAAAATTTCCTCTCTTGCAAGGGTTCAACCCAGTTAAATAAGTATTGAGAAAAACTGAAGAACATAGAGTGCCTCAAATGCCCTGTGCTGGATTGTTGCTAATGCTTTCAAAATCAACACCAAGGTTTGCTGACAACTTTGCATTCAGAGTGTTGCTTTGAAAAAGGGGAAACACTTTAGCCAGAAACCTAAAATATTTTCAAGGATTAAGATCTAACAGAAAGTAGGTATAAGAACTCTGCTTTCTCAAAAACACTTAAACAACAGCATTTTGTTACTCTGATTGCTTTTAAAAACCTGCCATATATGGACACAAATTATATACAGATTTCTTGTAAAGATAACTTCAAGAACCTGGAGGAATTAAAGTCCTATGGATGACATAATTCAGAGCTGTCTGGGACAACTTTGAGGCAACATTTCTTTTCTATGATTATCTCATTTTCTTCCATGTCAGCAACTCCCTCAAATTCTCTTGAGATCTCCAAAAAGTTTAAGGGAAAGAGGTCTGGAGAAAGACATTCAAGCAGGAAAAAAAGGAAAGCAACCTTAAAAAAAACTCAAGCAGTAGTAGTACCTGCAAAAAATGACAAACATCTCATGAAAGTAAAAGCCCCAGCCCACTAAACTTTAGCTTCAACAGGCTTCACAGTTTAACCCCAAAGAGAAAATATCCAGCATATATGGCATGAAAGGCAACAAAAAGCCCTGACTGGCAGTTTTCACTCTCTTCTCCATACAGGCATAAAGTCTGGACAAAATAAAGCACATGAAATGCATTTCTATAAGTAGTGAAAATTAATTTTCATAAAGTAACTAAGAAGGCACAAGACAGATGTCACAGGACACTGAACTCTTCCTGTCAGAACATCCAGCTTGCATCCAGCCCATATAAATGACAGACAAATGTATCACATGAGGGTGACATGGATCAGCATCCATATTCTTAAAAAGAACATCTCTTCGCAGATAATTCAAACTGAAATAGAGCTTAATTTATTAGAAAAGCAAAACATGGAAAATGAAGAACAACTGTGGTGCTGTCTCTGCATGCTTGTGACCAATATAAACCATGTCTAGGTGCAAGCATCTCATGTTTAGGTGACTTTACAGCCCAAGACCACACAGCCGGCATTGGTCCCAAGCACTAATCTCATTTCCAAGAAATTACAATTACTGCTACACACTAATGCAATTCTCTTAGGTGGTAGGTAAATTTAACCAAATTTCCCCAATATGAAATTGCTAAATAAATAAATCAGCAGAGAAGAGAGCAGTAGAATGAGGAAAAAGTAAGTTATCTACAGAAAAGATGGTTCTTATTTACTCATCTCTTACAAACACTCCAAGAATATGTTCTGCTGAGCATTAAAATGCTGTAAGGCACTGAAAACAATAATCTCTTATGTATGAGCCATTCAGCTGAGCGAGAAAGAAAATTAGTTGTGCTGATGTTACTGCATAAACTAAAACATCCTAGTAAAGACTAGGGGGAATTGAAGAATTTTAAATGGTTTTGTTGGGGTTTACTTTTGATTTTAGTCTGTGCAGTTCACTCTACAAATTAAAATACAGCAGCTCTAAACGTGGGAGGCCAAAACAGAATGTTTTAAATCAGAAAACCTCTACAATGCCTTGGGCTGACATGTTAACAGAAATTTCTCATGGAAGCATAATATCATATAAATATTATAATTCAGATGATGTTATATGCATATGTGGACATGCAATGTGTATGTTCACCCCATTCCACAGAAACATCCTAGCCCAGACAGCTGAGCTAAAGACAATAATGGAGTAGGATTAACCTACAGAAAACTCTTCACTTTTACAGAAACATGTTATTCCTCCTTAAAAACTTACACTTCACATCCCAGAACTGTGATTTACTGCTGGGCCAAGAACAACCCTTGTACTCACCAGCCCCTCAGGTCTTTAATGTTTTATTTGGATGCTTTTCAGAGCTGGAGGAAAACCCCTGGGATAACTGGTAGAAAAAAACAACTGAGACAAAGGAACTGTGGCCAGGAATGCCAGCAATCTGCAAGGGTGCCACAAGATGTGCAGCAGAAGCCAGCCACATCAGTACAGAGATTTCTGCTGTGTCTCACACACTCACCCAGCACCTTTGTACTACATGCACATGCTGAGTATGTCAGGCATCCATCCCCTGGAGTCCCCCCCAGGTAATCCACCTCTGCACACAGCTCAGACTGCAACAGCTTCTTCCAAACTTGCCGAGGGCACGTGTGTCAGATCCCAAAGTTCCTCTGCAAATTCCCCGCGTGAGCATCCAAACTGAACAAGATTCCAGACCTGAACCAACAGCAAACTGTGCCCGTGGAAGCAGTGTGACAATAAAGCCATCAGCTCCTGGGCCTCGGGTGTCGGTTGGGTGAGGAAGCTCAGATGAAAAGCCAAGGCTGACAGAGCTGTGACTCACAGCACTCACCTCAGCCAAGGCAGTCCTGACAAAAACATCACAGGACCAGAAACAGCAAGTAATCCTTGCTCATCACACAAAATAAAAGATAACAGACACAGAGATCTTATATTTTTAAAAAGAGCACAAGACTGCCATGTGAAAGCATGATGCTAATTACTCTGTTTCAAGAACCCTTCTGAGTAATGGACAGAAGGGAGACAGGAGAGAGACAGAGAGTAATTAAGGATTCATAATTATTATTTTTAACCAGAAGAGCGCTCAGTTGCAGGTCTGAGCCTCTCCAGGGCATCTGGGGCTCCTGAGCAGGGATTGCCAGGCTGGGCTGAGCCAGCCACAGCTCCAGAGCAGCATGGGCAGGAGCAGCATGGCCCTGCTGGGCAGCGAGTCTCCAGGCCAGCCCATGGAGCAGGAACAGGAACCTGGCACGTGGCCTGCACCTCCTTCCACTACAGCCACGATAATGCACCACTGGCAAAGCTCCTGCAGCCACGGAAAGACAGGAGGAAAATTAACTCAGGTTTAATAAACACTGTAGGGTAAACATGATTTCAGATAGACACCAAATATAAATATCCAGTTTTTTCTTAAAGATACAGTTAGCTTCTAGACAACAGTACTCAGACCCTAAAGCCATGAGGTCTCCCACAGCTTTTCCTTATGTCTAAGCTGTCTGAGGAGGAGGTTTTTTCTCTCCCCTGTTTCAAACACAGGATCACAGCGACTCAGATGACACCAGAACAAAATGAAAATAGGGGTAGGTGTATTACTGAAGGCAGGTGTCTGTTACAGCCCAGCCAGCAAGTATCCTTTGCACCAGATAACCTTTCAGTGAAGATAAACAGCATCACCAGGGCAAGCGTGTTTGTAGGGTCAGGATACAACCAGAAACCCAAACAAAGAGTTTGGAAAATGTCACCCCTCTGTAAGAGTGCTACCAAGAGCACCCAGCAATACAATGAGTCTCAATCATACAAATCAGAAGGATAAACAAATTTCCCAGTTGCATGGATGATGAACAATTTCTACTGCTTTTGCTTCCTTGGAGCCTTGCTATTTTGGCATTGCAAAATACTCACAAAGACTCTCAGACAGAAAAAAAAAAAAAATAAATGTAACCAGAAGAGAAAAGCATATCAGGACACCTAACTGTCACATATTCTTTAGAGAATAAGAGAGAGTCTCTTCCAAATAGATAGCAAGAAATTATGAAAATGCAACATCTGAGGAAATAGCAAGGTAAATCTCAACTTGCAAGTTTGGCCCACATCCTAGATTTCATTTACATGTTATAGGAAAAGATATTCTGAACATTAAACCATGTCTCAATATCACCAGCAATTTAATCTTTTGTGCAACACCATCAGGATTCTCTACTTCTACAAGTGCCCCTCTCAGAAGGCAGTAGGGTTAATCCCTTGATTTTGACAGTTTGGCAGTAGAAAATTCCTGCTATAAATTACACTTGCAGTAACAGATAGTTTGAGCTGCTCCAGCCCAAGGTTTCTCCCCAGCATGTTGTTGGCAAGGTAACGAAAATGCATCCACTACTCAGTTTAATGCTTCCTTTAGAGTGGCAGGATGAACTGCAAAAGGTGACATCTCAGAAGGTTTTGATGAAACAAGTATCAAAGAAAGCAGCCAAACACACAGTAAACTAACATAAACCATATCAAAAGAGAAAGTAATACAAAGGGACAACCCATCCACTTTGCTCCAAAGTTGTTTTGAGAGGTGCAGATGTAGCAATCTTTTTCACAGAACAGTTTGGTTGGAAGGGACTGTTAAAGGTTTCTGGTACAACCCTCCTGCAGGGACATCCTCAACTACATCATGTTGCTCAGAGCCCTGTCCAGCCTAACCTTGAATGTTACCAGGGATCAGGTTTGTAGCACCTTTCCAAGCAACCTGTGAGAGTGTTTCACCACCCCCATCACAAAAAACCCTTCTCCCTTATCCCTAATCAAAATGGACCTTCTTTCAGGTTCAAACCATTACCCTCTGTCCTATCACAACAGGCTCCAAAGGGCCTTTTGGAGGCAAATTGCAGTGCAAGAGGCTGACATCCAAATAAGTCTCAATTAAAGTAAGCCTAAACTCTGAAGACAAGGAGGGAATAAATCATCTGAGTAACTTTGGGCTAAAGATAAATGCCAGAACATTTCATAGGATAAGATAGTCAAAATATATACAAATATTAAAAAAAAAAACCAAAAAAGGCATGAGTTCTCCACGAGACAGAGCACCAAGAGATAAAGGAGGCCACAGGAAATACTGGTCTTGCTTCCAAACAGCATGGACACAGACTGTGGCAGAATGGAACCAAAACATCCCCAGACTCCCAGAATTCTGCATTAGGCAAAACCCTGAGATGAAGACATTGCAGAGAGGAATCATGTGAACAGCAAAGAGACCAGCTCTACAGTATCTGCTGACAAATCACCTACAAGACCTATTTACCTTGAGCTGATGAATGAATCAGTGAGAGACACAAACCATGAGTCCCCCACAACAGTCAAATTAGCATCCAAAACTATGAACACCCTCCGAGGCATTTCCTCTCTGCACATGCTTCCCAATTACTTCACAGCACCCACATTTCAGCACAGAGCAGCAAAAAGTCAAGAGGGCTCTGTCCCAGCTTACATTCCTATTAACACATGACAAGTCTGAAGATTTCAAATTCCTTTCAGGTGTTCATCCATGAATCCACCCACCTGCATTCCTACAGAAATATCCAAGAACATCCAGAGCATTAGGCTTCCATAAACATAGTGTCAAAATGAAAGCTTTCGCCTTGTTAGCTTTGGCCAAAATGATGTTAGCAGAGCATCTCCCTGTTCAACCTGAAACTTACTCCAAGACTACCATTACCAGAACAAACAGATCCATTTTTTGTATTCACAGACACACAAACATCTTAACAGGTATAAGGAAGAGAAAGACATTTTTTTTTAAAGAAAAGTGACAAGATGGATCTGATCAGTTAAGGAAACTAACCAATCCATACAGCAACACTTCTATTTGTTATTTGTCACAGTTATCAGACACCCTGACAATTGCTCTTTATGACTAAGCAGCAAGACAGTATTTCAGTATTTCAATATTTCAGTGTGAAGGGAAAATGCTGACAGTGAGGAGACCTTGCTGGGTGATGAATAAGTGAGCAGTGGCTGATGTGGCTGAGGCAGAGGTTCTCTAAGGGCACAGTGCTCAGCAAAGCCACCTTGGATTCCCATCTAGAGTGCAGCCTTGCTGTTTCCCTGCCCTGAGACCTTTCTGTCACACGTGTTTCACCAAGTCCACGTTCATTTTCCTCTTCCCACGTCTTCCTGAAAGAACCTAATCCTGTATTGGTAGAGACAGGCTGTTATTATTATCTACAGGAAAAACAAAAGATACTCATCTTATCTGAGCTCAGTGTAAACAATGGGTAAGGAGAAGGGAAGCAGAGATCATACCGCAGCACTGCCATTCTCTGCAGCCCTTACAAATCCCAAAGGTCTGAGAGCCTTGTCCCCTTTCTGCAGGCAGGGAAACACAGAGGTGAGGGTGGGACACTGCCCCAGGAAGGGCAAAGGCAGAGCCCACCACCCACAGCAGGATCTGCAGGCAGCACTGCCTGTGCAGCCCAGGGGTATTTCAAGCAGTGCTTCTGAGACACAGAGATCAGCATCTGAGTGAATCACTGCTTCCCTCACAGAAAAAGGAGAAAATGAAAAATGTTTCCCATTCCATGGGCAAACGATTTCAGCCACACAACACTCATATGATTTCAGCTACAGGGACGCTGTGCAGTCAGATACAGCCCAGCCCAGATCCAAGTTAATTGCTTCCTCAGATGCGGCCAAGAGAATCAGGCTGTCAGGGATGTTTACAGCACCCTCAGGGACCTGCACTAGAACAGAGGCAGAGCTACCTGCCACCCTGCCTGTCCCACTCCTCTCCAGGGAACAACGAGCATGTCCTGCTGGGAGAAGCTCTTGTGGTGCTTTCTATTTGGATGGCAGCTGGCACAGTAACAGCCTAATTCATCATGAGGGCATGATACAACAAACTGGCCATATTTGTTTGTCTGTTTTCCCTAAAAAGAAAGAAAAATTATTGCTTTCTCTACAAAATAAAATGAAAAAAAATCAGGCAAGCTGTGTTTATACAGACTTTTATGCAGGAACAACCAGCTAGGACATTATTTCAAAAGGGAGACAAAATCATTGATGTAGAGCTTCACTTGACAACTGTTTCACTTACTTCATTCTAAATAAATCAAAACCACAAAAGTTCTTGCTGAAATACAAAGTTCCTCGTTGATTCTGAGGTGATGGAGAGAGGACTTAGAGGACAACAGAAATCTTTGGTGAAAGGCCACAGGGAAGAGCAATATGTTAGTGTCAGGTTAGAATTCAATCAACAAATCTAATGGCAAATATGGGTCTCCAGAAGTTCAATTGCTCAGTAAGCTTCAGCTGCATGAAGAAAATGTTCAAGACAAACAAAACACATCAATTTTCAAATTCAGGTTTATGAGGTGGCTCCATCACTTCATCATGCTGGAAAATACTGGTAGGAAAGATGTAGTCATTTCTAAATGTTTTGCCACCACTTCTTGCTTGACAGCACAGAATCACTTTTCACAGGCAACCATTTCAGACCTGAAACAAAATTAGATGAGCTGCAGACAGGATTTTTATTTTCTTCTGAAGATCTTCAAGTTGCTTCCTTCCAGTGCAGCTTGGCTGGCATAAAAGGAAGGATATGCTGCAACACAGTCACATCTACTTGCAATTATCTGTTTGCTTCAAAATATTAGCAAAACATCTTGGGTGGAGGAAGGAGGTGACAAATCATCTAAAGGGTGGCAAGAGGAGGATGAGAATTTCCATTACAAACTACTTGTTAGGTAGTCCCACCCCAAAAACATCATGATGCTATACTAGGATGTGAGAAAAGAAAGCTCATAGCTTGTTTGTGTAAAATTGCAGGAGTAACATTCACATTATTTTAGGGCAGGCTCCATCCAAAATCTACATGAACACCATAAACTCCTAAAATCCCTACCAGTGACCCTTGTATTGCAGTCCAGCTTGAACAGAACTTCAGACCAGAGCTGTCTTCAGACATTGGAAAAGTCTTTAACAAATATTTTCACACACCATAATCTTTCTTATTTTCAGTCCCAACTATAGAAATGGACCAGGAAAAGGTACAGAGTAGTTTTTCAAGTATTTTTTTACTCTGGTAGATGCCTTATTAAAACCCTCACAGTTCTAAGAAGATCTAGAACAAATACATTATTTGACTCGTAGATTAGATAACCATAAGATATTTAAGGATGAGAGACACTGACATTCACCAAGATACTTAAGAGAATCAAGTCAGGCAGTCTGCTTTACAGAGGCCACCATTTGGTGTTTGGATCTCTAACCTACTCCAGACACATGAACAACTGCCCTTCATTTTTCTTTGATAGAAGTTAACAATCGCTATTTAGGAAAAACTATTTTGAGCATATAGGTTATGTTACACACAAAGTAACCTGTACCTGAAATCTTGTTAAATAATTTTTTTAATAAATTGAGGCCTACAACTAGATCACCTGATCATATACATCTATTATTTTTTCCTTCAGAAACTGAAATCACAGGAGAATTTCAGACTCTGTCTTTCTTTTAATGTTCCTGCATGAATTTAAAAAAAAAAAACCAAAACAAAAAAAAAAAAAACCAAAACAAAAAAAAAAACCAGCTGCTGTTAAATTTTAAAATTTCATTGAGTAATGCCAGGGTAGATTGCAGATCAGCAAACAGTTACCAGGGAATGCAAAAGACATGTTCACAAATTCCCTCAGCAGATCCAGCATGCCAAACAAATGTCTGCAGGACTCCACCAACAAAGACAAAGCAAAACAAAGCAAGAAAGTAGTAAATTAAGCCACGCTTAACTTGATTATATGTAGCAAAAAAGCACGGGTATTTCCTCTACCAAAAATATCAGGAATTCTGATAAACAGCAAGCAATGGCAACCAGCCAAAAAACGCATCGTAAACAGCAAGAGCATTTTTCACTACCAAAAGACAACAGTGAAATGAGTTGGACTCCAGGAACCCAGCTGGGAAGATATTTTTACAGAAGCACATTCATGGATTTTTAAGTTTATAATTTCAAACATGTACATATGAAAAGGTTAATGTTCTTCTGTTTCTTCCCTTCAGAGGCCATGAAGCAGGCAATAATAAAGCACTCTTTGATACTATCACAGCCTACAAGGAAAGGCTATTAGACAGCATGAAGCTGTCTGGGGAAAGATTAATTTTCTTTAGAGCAAATCCCAAAGTCTTCCATGAACTCTTCACATAATAAACATCTATTCCATGCTTTTCAAGATAAAATCTGAGGGAAAAAAACAATCATTGCTCCAAAGTTTGTAAGTCCTTGAATTCCTGTGTTAAATAATAAGCATTAATCAATGTTTCAAGTTAAACATGAAAAAACATTTTAAGAAAACGCAGCTTTGTAGCCTTTGAAGATTAATGTCCTTGGGTTTGTGCTTGGGTCTTTTCCCTCTCCCAACATACTCATGAGCTTTACATCCCAGCAGTAATTTTAAATAAGTCTCTAAAGCAGCATCTTGTTGTCTTGCAGTGTGTTCTGGGAAAAGTTTCAACATAATAAGAAATTATGTGTCAAGATGTAACCATGTTTAGGACATTTCCCATGAAGTTCAAGCTTTTCTGTGGCAAAATCTCGTGCTACGTAAAGTTTCCATCAGTTCCTCCGACACACACTCATTCCTATCTATCCCTACTGCACAGCAGGGAAACCAAGGGCCTGAAGGACAACTGCACATCACAGGAGGACTGTGAAGAGCTGAACTGTGAGATGTTATCCATTCTATGGCAGAGCCAAAAATAATTCTGCATTTCAGGGAGACATCACCACAAGAAGGGAGAGCGCCCGATTGCCCTGCAGGGAATGGGGAGTTATCTACCAGGGGCACTACTGCAGACTGGGGATTGCATACACACTGCTGGGTTGGTTTTTTCCACTTCCTCCCCCTTTTGCCACGGCTCACAGTGGCTGTGGGAAGTGTGGGCACACTGTACAGAGTGCTGCCTCCACCCCAGCACAAGCCCAGCCTGAGAAGCAATGCCAGGACCCATAGTGCCAGGCTGGCAGGTCTGCTGAGCTCCTGCCATGTCACAACCAAATGGGCCAGGGCTAAGGGCCATCCAAAGGTCATGGTCTGGGTTACAGCTCTCCCAAATCACGTCACAAAACATAGGAGAGCTTTCTTTCCCTCTCCAGAAAATTTTAGTTTTCTCCTTTCCAGGCAGAAACTAAAATATGCCACAGGTTTAGGTTTTATCCCTTGCTTACTGAAAGAAATTCCTCCCCACAGCCCTCTCCCTTCATCTCTAGTCCTTGGGCAACTTCATTTTGTTGATGCCTGGAAACTGGGCTTCATTCAGCACCTTAAAAGCTGCTTGCTCAGACTGCTCCTTCAGGCACTGGCAAACTTTTTAACTAATAAGCACTTGCCTGTTAAGCTGGAGATGGAAATACTTATAAAATGAATTACATATCTAATACCTCGCTGGTTGAGCTGGTTTTCATGAACATCTGGAAGAAAGGCTTGGTAGCAGCTTGGTGTTTTTGCCTGTTTCTGTGCAGCCCTGCTCAGAGAGCAGGGGAGGATTATCCACAGCCCTGGGCACCTGTAGAGGCCACCTCTGGCCACCAGTGACCTTCACCACCGTGCAGGAGGAGAGATGCAGCACCACAGCCTGGGGAGAGCAGTGGAGTGCTCACCATGACAACCAGCATGAGGAGGTCTTTACCTGATGAAAGATTAATGCCATTGCAACTGTAGTGGCCATTTACTTACCCCCGTGTTTTTACTCACTAGCACTTTAAAGAGAAATAGGAATCAAGAGGGGAAGGGAGAAGAGAGGAAAGGAAGGGATGGAGAAATAAAAGCTCAGATCTGTTTGCAGGAAAAAGAAAAAACCACAAATCTGTTCTGATGAAAGAAAAGAAATAGAGGAGTCATTTGAACTTCTGTGTGCATTCATCTCCACACAGCAAGCAAGGATTCCCAACAATTCCCTAGGCAATACAAGCCTACAAATTGCATGTGTGCTTTGAAGCAAGCACTGAGTTTATGAGGCAGACGGAAAACATCTTCAAAGTCTCAAATGAAAGGCTTGAGTTTTCCAGAGTTAAAGGAAAGTAAACATGCATGAAGAAGTCAACTTTTTTTCTGGAAGTCATGCCTTTTCCCTTCTGCAACTAAAAAAAGGATCAATATTTTTAAAATATGAATAAATGCTCACACAAGGCCTGTAATACTAGGATCACAACAACAACAACAATGACATTCATGGAGTTGGCATTTAAACAAGAATGGGCAGAACTCATTTGTCCTTTTCTAGTATTTAAACCAAACAGCTGCGAGGGCAGCATCTCAGCTTAAAATACAGAAGTAAAACAGTATCAAAGTAGACATTAACAACAAAGTAGCCTCAAAATGACAACATTAGGTAATCACAACTAAGAAGATTGAACTGCAAAATTTGGAGTTGCATTATTTATTTTTTGGAGGGATTTTTATTGTTATTATAAATAATTTCAGCTTTGGCTAATTATTTAGAAGGCATTTGAAACCAGCCAATTCTACTCAATGTTGCTGAGAGTTCATTGTCAATTGAACTCATATAGGAAGGAAACAATGAAGCATCTGTCTCTCAGGAAGTATGTTAACCTTTAACATCCACAGCATGACCCTCCTCCTCCTGGCACGATGAAGGGGGATCAAAAAACTGGAGAGGGCTTCTGAAGAGCAGCAATTAACACAGCAGAGCACAGAGCAGCTGGACAAAGGCCACAGCCCACCTCATCACATAATTTCTGTGTCTGCTGCGCCGCTCTCGCCTCACCACAGACAGATCCTCTGCCCACTCACACCAATTATGAGTTTCTTAGTTACTGAGAAATGATCTCAAGCAGAATTTACCCTGTAGCTTGCTGCTGGGGTGGACAACTCAGCTGCTCTTTCAACAAGGACACAGGCAGACAGTTTTGAAAACTACCAGCAATTACTGGGATCCTTTCACTGTGCTTCCTTAGGCCAAGAAATTTGTTGTATCTAGAAGTCAAAACTTCACCAATAACATGTGCAACACTTTATACATGTATATGTATTTCATATATGCACATCTATGTGTTATATATACCACAAACATATTTCCAAAAATATCTCCAAAGCTAGATTTCAGGCCTTAATCTAACTCAAACAATAGGAGCATACTTCAGTGGATAGGAAGATCACCCACCATCTGTGTTCTCTCAGCATCCTTGCACCTTTCTCATTTTCAGAACCTGACACCTATTAGGAGTGGAACAAGGGATTAGAAGCGGATCCAATGCCATCAGATGCTTCTTATGCTCTTTAATCCATGAGGGTTTTTGCAGGGAGGAGCAGAGGCAGTTTGCTGGGAATAGGCTGTTTATGGTTTCTTCTGCCAAATCTCCTCTGGCACTTGGTGTCACACAATAAAGGTAAGGATGGCTGAAGGGAGAGTCTGAGGTATAAAGGACTGTCATGTCCTGATTTGTAGAAAAAAACAACTGCACCATAAAACTGTGGGCTTCTGACAAGAGAATCGTGATTCTGTTAAAACAAGCCAACTGTGTTTACCATACATATGGCATTGTTAAGGCTTTATTAATGCCCTCTGGTATTCAAATTTGATCAGTCAATAGGTAAGACACATTTCAGCTGAGCATTTTATCCTTCTGATACTTAAACTGCAAAGATAACAGGAAAAGACAGCTGAAGTCAACTATTACAAATAAACACCCTATTGTAAAATAAAATCACATACACCCTTTTCCAGTGGATTCTGCAAGGCTATTGCATCACAACAGAGCAAGGACAGTACAGCATACTATACATATATCTATATATACAGTGTGTATATATATATATATATATAGTGCGTGTATCTATATATATATATATAAAATACGGTATTCAAGGGGAAAAGAGGAAATTACAGTTTTACTACAACACTGGCATGGCATAACATATCATGACTATGCCAGAAAAACTAGTTTGGGCTGTGCCAGAGTGTGTCAGTGCTGCTGTTAAACAGGCAGGGAGGAGCAGCTCTGCAGGTGCTTTGGGCACTCAGGGTCCCTCCTCAGTCACAGGGCAGGCAGTTCTGCACCAGACACTCCCAGCCCTCACTGGCTACAGGGCAACGACTGGTCCTTAGGGCTGCCCTCCCCTAAGGGCAGACTCAGATTTTATGTACCTTTTTAAAGATGTCATGGCTCCCTGACCAATATTCCTTCTGCAGACACACAGCATCAAACTCTCCTGAGGCTGATGCAGGGAAATCCAAACACTAGCAAAATTCACTGCATTTCCACAAATCTCCCACTAAGGTGGTTTTGCTTGTGTTTTTGGGTTTTTTTCCTGAGGACAGCAGCTGAACCACTGTGAAAATCAGGTACCATGCAAAGCCACTGAAATGCACCTTCTGTTAATGTGTGTGCCCGGAAACCAAAAGGCACTTTTTACAATTATTCTTAAACAAGCATAGCAGCATAACTAACTCATTTTATATCTTGTGCTGTTTAAACCTAAGGCTATTGGTAAAGGCCAAATTGCTACATAAGGAAAAAATTACAGAAGACACAGCACTTTTAACATCTATGCACCTGCTGAACTTCAATGAAAAGTCAAGCCTTGCTTATGCACATATAAAGATTTAAGAGATTGGCATGACTAACATGAATGAATACACTCATTGGGATGCACCAGGAGAGAAAGAGGAACTGTGCTATTTTGTCTGGGATAGCTTTAATAACCAGCTTGCTCTGAAAAGCTGCGACAGAAATGCAAACCACCTGGTTTGGCTGGACGCCTGTTTTGCAGGGCACTTCACCCCAGGACTTCCTGAGCTCCCTGCCATACTGGCTCTCCAACAGCAGCCTGGATGAGTAACAGCCCAGCAGCACTGAGAGGCAGCACCAGGGTCACAAACAACTTTCCCTGCTGAGACATCTCCTGCTGTAATTACAGCAGAGGTGAGCAGCAGGGGCAGGGCACGCCAGCGCCCTGCGTTCAGCACCACTTACCCTGTGTGCATCCATTAGCTATCCCAGGCCAATCCTGCTCCTCTACCTTTCCCCTCAAGTAACCCCAAAAGTCTCTTTAGCGCAAGGCCAAGCAAAGGAAAAAAAAAAAAACATTGGGAAGTGGAGCAAAGCAAGATCGTCTTACTGAGGTTTCTGGTTTACCTACAGGCTTCTTCCTCATCCTTCCAGAACAGAAACCAGCAGAGCTTCCAGCCACAACAGCCAGGCAGCTTAACAACAGCAACCTCCAAACAAGCAAGGTAAAATCAAATGAACAGACCCTGCCCAAGCTTTTGGTCAGCAGCCTCCACCCTCCCCCATCGTGGCTCATCATCTCCTTCTGTATCATCACCTCTCGCTGCTCCCAAGCTTCCAAACTGTAAATTACCTGCTTGTACTAGCTGCACTCTTGCTTGGCTCAAAAAGGACCAGACAAATAGGTCTGTGCAGAAGTGCATCCATAAAGTATCATATAAAATGGCAGAAATAACAACAAAGAGGTTTCCCCGTGGCCTACAGCACAGGTACATAATAAAAAAGGGTGCAAAGGTAGCAGAACCTCAACCACCAAGCCCACGATCCCAGTGAAGGCAGTGGCCATGCAGGCATGAAGTCCATCCAGGTACAGAAGGGACAGGGTTCTCAGGAGCCAGCTGGAGTCACTGTCCCCAGGTAGAATCTACAGACACACAAAATGCTTTAGAAAATTAAAATACATTTGCAGCTACAATTTAGCCTTAATATCTCTTTTTAAAAGTTACCGAAGGCTGGCTGGGGATTTTTTTTGGTATAGTTTTTTGGTGTTGGGGGTTTTTTAATCTCTATTCCTCATGAAAATGAACCTACAAGCACACTTTAGTAAAAAATAATTGGGCAGTATTGTTGCTTAATGAGCCCTAATAAACTGGAGAAGAGACTCACAAAGACAGTATCTCTCTTGCTTCTGAAGGGTTCACCAGGTAATCCATAGTCATGGTCAGTAACTTTCATTACTCCCTGTGCTAGAGAGAGAACACCATTTTGCCAAATTTATTTGGGAGAAAGAAGGCAGAAGCAACTTTAATTATAAAATTGTTAGACTGTAGCATGGAACAGATTGACCTGGCAGACCTTCAATTATTATCCAACTAACCTTGCCAACTTTAGAACTAGGTATCTTCCAGTTTTTCTTGTGGAAGTCACAATTTTCTCACATACTATTACAATTCTTTTTTTTAAATACAGTGATATAATCAGAGCTCCATGCTTTTACACAAATATAGTCTATTTTGTTCAAGCAAGATCTTGAAATATAATTGAAGTTCTAGGGGTGGATGCAGACAATTTGTTTTGATAATGCTTCCTGTTTATAACAACCCTAAATTGCACTGCATAGAGGAATGAGATCACCATTAAGGCATGGAAGGAGGGAAGTAGGATGTTTATAGCATCCAATTCATTTTACCTGAGCTTAGAGACTTCATCACTTGGCAAACCTTGAAAAATTCAATCTGCAAGAACACACAGAAAATGCAGACAGGACTGAAAAGGCTCTGCACAGATTGAAAGTATCACTCATTCTCCAAATCTCATCTTGTAAGCATCCTCTAGAACATGCTACAGAAGAAGGAAAATAAGAGAAAGTTGAGAAATTTTAGGAGGGAGAACTCACACACTGAACATATTTGAATTTTTTTACAGGCTAAAGAAGCAGTTTCAAGAATTTATCTCAACAGAAAACAACTGGAGTATTTGAAAGCTATGCTATACCATCACAATTCTATAACAATGCCTGAAATCTAGACTGACTTCCATCCTCAATCCAGAAGATGTTAGCTTCTACCTGCCAAAATTAATCACAATCTCAGAGATCAGTCAGATCAAAGGTGGGATCTCACAACACTTCAGAACAAGGAAAGCAGAGGACACAACAAAAAAAGCTCAACACTTGAACAGACCATTCATAAATTGTCAAGTATTTTCCAGATAAAAGCCTCAATTTGTGCAGCTTAGTTTGTGACTCCCATCCGATTGACAGAAGAGGAGACAGCAGGAGACATTAAAAGTAGTTTTCAATTCAACTGGAATAACAATGAGTGGGGTGAAGCAGAGTCTCACTCACTTTCACCGACTTAATGTCAAATCCAGGCCACTGCTTCTCCTGCCTGACATTAGCCCACATTATATCATTCAGTTCTTTCATTATTAATGAGGCACAGCAAAAGAAATCATGGCACAAACACTGCTATGCTGCCTTATCTCTGGGGCCCTGGCTACTGCCCACACAGTTTGTTTGCCTTTGTATGGAAAATTTCCAAAACCTACCCACCTAAGCTCACTTGTGAGAAAGCACAGAAGTCAACCCTGCTCCTTGAACACAACCCCTTTCTCTCTTCCCAACACTGTTTCCTTTGAGCTAACAACACATTTGAGAAGAACCCTCTGCAGCTCTTAACTTTGCTCATCGTTATTTCAGTGTGGGACCAGCAAGCTCTGTTCACCCCTGAGCTGCTTGGGCTGCTGGTGGGAATGTCCCCCTGCCTAGAAATAATGGAGTGTTCTTCTCAAGAAAGAGCAGGGAGAGCTGGTGGCACAGGGCAGGGAAGCAGGGACCCATTCCTGGGCAGCAGTTTAGTGATGAGCACATTCCACCAAGTCAGTCTGACTTTCCACTGCATTTTGCTGGGGCCTAAAGAAAGCGGTAAAACCTTCTCAGTGTCATAGTTTAGGGAAGAAACAAAGGTTACACCAACAGGTACAGAAGCAATAGGGACTACTGAGACAGCTCATAAAAGAGTTGTAATATTGTTTTCCAAATCAGAAATACAATACAACCTTCAAAAGAAGGCAAGCTTAAGCTTCTACTCATACTTTGATGTGTGACAACTTGCTCACACTATTGTTCTCTGTACAAAATTTCCAGTCTCTGTTTTATCTTTTGTTGTACGAGTCCTGGCATTACTCCATCTGTATTTTGACATACATAGTGTCATATTAAACACTGCATTTTGAAAGCATCTTCAAAATCTTTGCATTTGCAGCAGGAGCACAACACATTACACTTGAGAGTTGCACACCTCTCAAACTGAGCCAGTTAGGAAAGAGTTTACTCCCAGCTTATCAATATTTCAAGTAGATGCATATGCTGTTTACAATACTCTTCATTCTTAAAGATAACATTAGCTGTCACATGAGCTACTCATATGCTGTATTTCAACTGTGTACAGAGTACTACAGAACATAAAGTTATTACTGCTCAGTATATGCACAAATCTGCCAACAGTTCTTTTAAAACTTCCTTGCTAAAACTACACAAACTGAACGTGTACCTTTTCACTTACTGAATGTGGAAGTAAGTACACAGGAATTTTCACTGTTCCTGCTGAACACTGGGCTTCTCATTCTTCTTCTGAATTAATACCTGTCCATCTAGAAAAACAGGCACCTGTCACTTTATCATCTTTATCTGTACATCTAGGCAACCAGGACAGAATGTTGTGCAGGTGTCAGGTTAACACAAAATGAAGGTCATTTCCAGCTGAACAAAGGCAACCAAAACCCTCTACCATATTGTGTTCCCCAAGTTTGTCACAGAAAATTAGGTAATGCTAATACACCAGGAATAGCCACATAGATCTGATTTCATGGACCACTGATCCCTCAATATTAGAAATGATGGTGGCATATAAAAACCTATTTATATAAAATTGTCTGTCACAGTGCAGAATACCTCAATTACAGAATGTCCTTGCTATTAAGTGCAGCAAACTGATATGCAGCTTACATGTAATTGAAGACAGCAGATTCATTTAAACTTGCAGCTAACATCCTGAGCGTGACACAAAGAAATTGTATTTTTACTAATTACAAAATCAGTAAAACACTCCTTAGTGTCTAAAATAACACAGTTAACAATTAACTAGTTGGCAGCTACGTTGTGTTCTCTGCTTTCTTTTAATGTTTAGACTTAAATAATTTCACCTTTACATTACCAGAGAAGATTCCTGTAGGTACAAGCCTTGTTGGGAAGAAATAGGATTAATTTTTTTATTAGTGACTAACTTCAGGGATTTATTAATCATATACAAAAAGGAACATTTCCTAGATTTGAACCGGGTATACAAAATAGAAAGGACAATATGTGTCAGTTCCAGTCCTGTCCTTCAGGAATAACTGGCATTGCTTGCAACAGCTGTCAAATATACAGGTACCAGAATAAAGCTATTCACAAGGATTTTAGAGGGATATAAATTATTCTAAACACGGCTGGGTGCAAAAAAGAAAACTGTGGAGCAGTTGAAAACATCATTGAAGAGATCAGGACAGAAAGCAAGAATCGAGAAGTACTTAGTCAGAAACTAATAGCATTGCCATTCCTACAAAAGATTAGACAGAAAATAAGGATATTTCACACACATGGATGTTATTTAGCAAAAGATCACCCTTTTCTCGTCCTCCCAAATGCCCAGTGCATGGAGTCACCAGGAGGATAACAAATGCAGCAAAGCTCATCACATTAAAGCAAGAAGTGCCAGACAATTCCTGAACCTGTGCCATGTGATACACCCCCATGATTTTCCATTCCATTCCTTCCAGCAACATCCTGAAAACCACTCTGGTTTCAGGCTGTTTCAGCAGCCACAAAAAAAGAGACTCAACCACAAGAGAAAAATTGTGTTCAAAGCTTACTTTTCCCTTCTGGCAGGAGCTGTTTGACACAGCACTGGAGGACACCTTGATCACAGCCATGGCACCAGCATGGAAATACCTGGTGCACAGGGAGCAAACACCTGTGGCTTGGGAAGGAGAGGCAGCCCATGGGGATGCAGGCATGGGGCAATGTGGCAAGGCTGTTCCTGTGAGTGCTGTGCCAAAACCTGCCTCTGGCAGGGTGCCTACAGAGGGTACCAAACACCTCTGAGAGCAGGGGCACCTCCTGAACGTCCCACAGCACAGCAGCCACCACAGCCGGGTCACAGCTGAGGCCGGTCACAGGACTGAGCCAGTGCTGCAGCCTGAACAGGAGCTCAGGGTACTTGGCCACCCCACGACTGTCACCATGTGCCCCCTTAGGGGTGGAGGCCAAGCACAGCCCCCACAGTGAAGCACATCCCAGGAGGAGCCAGCTGAAAAGCAGAGCAATGTTTTGTGTGCCACCACAGCACCACTCTACTCAGCTCCTTTCTGTTTCTGCTCTCAGTATTACCCACTAAGCAAAAGACTTCCCAAAAGGCACCCTGGTCCTTTCAGAGGGTGCACTCCAAATGCCAACCCTTCACCAAATCTTTTCCACCCTCTCCAAGATGCCTCATGGCCAGATGCCAGCATCAGGGTGCCTCCTCCAGTATGTTTTGTTACAATTTGTTAATTATCAGGAATTAAGTTAAAAGCAAGACCAAGATCTGTCTGATCACGTTACCATGTAGGCTCAAGATACATTCAATTTCAGCCTATTTCAGCAATCCCAGCATTAACACCTAACTTAAAGACAAAGTTTGAAATAAGGAGTGATCTTCCAAAATTCTAAACACAACCTGTGTAAAATTACTCATCTGGATTAATACTTCAGTATGAAACCTCCAAGAGATGCTCCACCAGCCTGGTGATTCCAGCCCAAGGAGCTCATGCAAACACACACATATGAAACGCAAACAAGGCTGTCTCTTGAGCATTCCCAGGATCAGGAGCCAACATCCAAGGGGGAAATGCTAGTCTGCTCAAGGTAATGGCAACATGCCCATAAATTTTGGTGGAGCCAAGCTTTAATGTCTGCGCATCTAAAAGGTAGTTCCTGAATGGCAATAATATTTGCCATTATTGTTACAGACAACTAAAATAAATCCAGTAAGTTGTGCTGGGAGTTAAAAATGCCCAGAAGGGTTCATTAAGGTATTTTGTGAGAGGTTAATTGTAAAAAACAAGTGACATTCAAAGAAATTGCTTGACAACCAGAAAAGAGATACTTCTGCTTATCCCACAAGCAAACAACCATATTTTAAGTCAGTTCTGCAGGGCTGCTGTCTCTGCCAGCAGAAGATAAATGCATTTCTTCTGCTTGCTACACATTTCTTCGGAACCTGCACATACTGTATAAACAGATTGCAGAGCAACAACACATATGCAGGGAATTAATACCAGGCCTGCAAAACAGATGGCCCCACAAGCCATTACTTTGTCCTGCCATGTCATCTTATCTTCACCTTGAAAGGTGAAACAGGAATCAAAGAAAAGGAGCAATGGATGTCTTTCAGAAGATCAATGTTCCCTGTTATTTGCTCCCCCAGATAAAAAGGAGGCTCTGACATTGTGCCAGGCCAGCTGGCCTCAGAAATCCCAGAACAGCACGTGTAAAGGCACAGGTTACTCCATGGAGCAGGTCAGAGCAAGGTGCTCAGCAGCAGTCCAGGATGCAGCACCTCTGCTCAGGTGGGCACAGCCTGGGCCGAGGGGAGCAGGAGCCCCAAGCTGCTCTGCAACTCATTTCCTTTGCTGGCTGTCAGGGTCACAATCAAGCTTAAATTTATACACAAGTGTCCAAAGGTTGCAAGAGATACTGTGCAAACTAAAATAGTCACCTTTCCAACACAGCCTTTGGGGAAAAATAATTGGGATTTAAAGGAGAGGGAAGGCAGAGATCAGAAATAAAACAGATAGTTCCAATTAAAGTGAAATCACACAGCTGTAAGGCATCTTGCTAGAGCAGCTATGTTGGAGCATCACTCGGTTTTGGGAGTTCCTTTGGCAGACAATGCTTGAGCCAGCAGAGATCCTCACTTCCCTGGCTCCTAGGGACTAGGGAGCAGGAGCTCTGGCTGGTTTGGGACAGCCAGTTTCAGACAATCCAGGTCTTTTATGCACTGTTCACAGAAATTCCAGCAATGACATAATAAAACTCACAGGCCTATTGCTATTTTAGTCCTGACTTCTTCTTTTATTACAGCACTCAGGAATTGAATTTTTAATTTATATCTGTATATTGAACACATTCCTGAACGTTCAATCACACTTACCTTTTAGAGACAGGATATGGCTTTATTGCTGTTTTAAGCCACACATCCAAATAAAATCTTTTTAATAAAATAGTCAACATTTTTAGAAACTGAATTGCAGCTATAAATGTAGGCGCCTTCTAACAGCATGACAGAGTGCTTCACACACGGATTTTAGCACCATATACTTCAAAGCCAGACAGAATACAAAATGCAAGGCACAATATTTTATGGCCCTGTGATAGAGAACGACTTTCAATGAGGAATTTCTTTGCTGAAATTATTTTAACCAGGAAACAGGGGAAGCTATCTGGAAGTTTCACTGTTCACAAAGTACTTGGGTGTAAAATCACCCCTGGCACATGTGCAATCACACAAAGCATTCCTCATTTAAGAAGAAATACCTGGCTCTGCCTTACCAGACCTTGAGTCTGGGTGCTGGTTTTAGGACCACGTTGAGCTGATCCCCCTGGCCACAGCAGCTTGCCCACAGGCCATCTGCAGAGGCCCCCTCTCTCTAGAGAAACCCTGCAACGGTGCCAAGAGCATTAGCCAAGCAAAATCACAGCTGGCAGAAAATAAAGCAAAAAAATAGCTCCAGAAGACAAGAATACAGCAGGAGAAAAATTCAAAGAAAGTAAACAGATGAAAATAATTATAGGATAGTTTCAGAGACAGTCTTTGGGTGGTTCAAAAGGAATCAAGACAAAGTTCAGGAAGGCAAAAGCAAAGGCAGCCAAAGGGTCTCAGCTACTCTGATAACAAGGACAGAATTGTCACAGGGGATCAACACACTGAATTTAATAACAGTTTGGAGCCAGGATGAAGTGGGAAAGATGGCGTTAAGTTTTTTATGAAAGATTCAAGTGTTGACAGCACAAAAACAGTAACCCCAAATGGTGAATACTGACTTTAACAAGCTCTGGAGGAGTACAGTAAGAGAGGGAGAAACAGCACTGTTCCTCTTTGAGCAGTGGGTTCTGGGCTCAGCCATGCAGCCCCAGAATTGCAAACATTGGCACCACTGGTTGCAATGAAGTTTGCAGATAGGCCAGGGCCTCCTGGAACATCACAGAAGTGTGGCTGCCTGTGTGCAAACCCATACCTTTACAAAACCAGATGGACATTTGCTCTACATTCAGGGGGAGAAGGAAGAGCCATGCCCAAGAGTCCGTGTTGGAACAGCACAGTCACTGAAAAGACAATTCCTAAGGTTTGCACAAGGAAATGCTGTAAGCATGATGTCTGTATTGCTCCTTCCCAATGGAAACACAGCCGTGCATCATTCCTGTTCTCTACTCCAGCTCCCCCAGGAGCTCCCTCTGTTTGGAACAAGCACCTGCAGTGGTTTCATTAGGAACTGACTGGAATGGGAAAGAGATCAACAAGCTCAAATGCTTTCAAGAATGCATTAAATCTATCTGTGAGACCCAGCCAACCCACTGAGGTAAAGGTAATGTTTACATGTGGTTTGAGAGCATGGAGTTCAAAAAGAACTGGCATCAGCCACAGAGAGCTCCTACCTTACCACAAAGGCTTCTCAAATCACAAAATAACCCATCCCAGGTATTTGTGGCACGCGGAAATCACATTCCCTACTGTTCCTCTCCTCATCTAAATTGTCCTTTGTTTTCAAGATTAGACTTAATTCTCCTCAGCTAGAAGGCCTCTCAAGCAATTACAGTGCATGTTCTACTGTCATGAGAAACAGGTAAATGTACTCTGAAATCTGCTGTGTATAGGTATCTGTTCTCTTAACTCTCCTTAATCACTGCTCCTTTCAGATGGAATTTATTATAAAGTTAGAAAGGAGCCAAATATATCAAACCTTTAAAATCCATACAAGCAGCAGAAATTCTGGTTTGTCTAGCTGCAGCCAGATGAATCAAATATTCGAAATTCCAAATATATAACAAATATTGTAAGAGGTTAACTCCTTCATCTGGCAAGCCATTAAGCAAGAGTCTTTTTCAGGGAGGAATTCTGATACAAAGACACCCATGTCACATCCCAATATTAAAACTTCCATTCATTTGTCTTGCAGCTATACCAACAGAATCAGAATGCCTGCAATACACAGGTCTTTTAGATTTCTTAAGAAGAAATCTTGTCATCAGATAATATCACTTTATCTCTCTCCCTTCCCCATTCATTCATCTGTCTTGTAACATGATGGAAATATTCATACTGGAATGCAAGAAAACAACTTCAGTGCACCATTTAAGGATTAAAAATGCTTCTGAAGGAAGAGTCAGTATCTACAAGCAATTGCTACCTTATAATGCTGGGTAAATTCAGACACTGTCAAATTCCTCACATATTTTAGAGTACATTAATTTTCCTTCAGTTTTACAGCTTTCACTAAACTAGACAATGGCATATTTTTCCCCTTTTCAGCACGCTGAAACTGGAATTGCTTGCCTTGGCAACAAAATCCTGTAATTTTTATCCATGCCAAAAGAGTCCTTCGTCCTGTACTATTGACCAAGTTTGCTGCAGCCATGGCAAAAGCTGGATCAGAAAGCTGCATCACTGGCAGAAAGTGAAGAGCTCCCTTCTGAGGGTCTGCAAAGAAGAGTCATGAGAAAGGAGTGGTGAAGATACTGTGGGTTATTTTATAGCTCCTCAGTTTAGGAACAGTTGAAAATGGCCCAGGTGTCAGCCTCTATCCTCACACCCATATGAGGAACAAGCCCAGCATTCACTGTTCCCTATTATTCCCCTCGTGGCTGGAGCAGCTCACAAGAGTCCGGGGCCTTCAGAGGGCAGTTTCTGCTGGGGGTCTGCAAGTTCCAAAAAATGTGCACCCAGTCCAATTTCCCCGAACAGAGCAGAAAAGTCAACAGCAGAGACTTCACTTCTCAGAAATCCTGAGATTCTAAGAGCCTACAAAAATTCTGTCATACCAAAGACTTCTGGGAATTAACATCACAATCCTCCTCATAGTATCAAAAAAGGCTGGATGCCATTAAATACATGGAAGTTCAACTGCTGCTGAAATTTGGGCAATCTGGCCGCACCTTTTAAAAATTAACTATAACAAATGGTATTGTACTTTCCAAAATCTGAAATAATACAAGCCTTCCCACCTCTTTGCATCTTTGTAAGGAAAAAGTAAAGATATGGGCCCTTTATTAGGACCAGCATTTGTTTCCATGCTTTTCTGTGGTTTTCTTTTTTTAATTACCTTAACATCATCCAGATATTTATAAGTCTGTCCAACAACTTGCTTTGTATACCTCAAAGTATTAGCGTTATACTAATTCTCTGGTTTCTCACTTCCCCCCTTTTAAAATAGGCACAGCATTTGCCTGTCTCCAGTCTTGCATCTTCCCCATCAAAAATAGTCTAAAATGTCACACTGCTACTATGGCTGTTTTACATTTCAATTTTTCAGCCTTCTCAGATTGCATCCATTACTTGTATGTCTTCTACATCATAGAACCAACTGATCTTTAGTATCTTTTATTGTCTTCAACTTACACCTAACATATTCATAAAATCACCTGCATATGGGCTGTTTATAAGGCCAAAACAAATGGAGAAAAATGTCTTCATGAAATCATCTGAAATGATGAGCCACAAATTACATATGATACTTAAAACTATTGAAAACTAATAACTCTTGCTTATACTACCCCCGGCTCAGGTTTTTTTGTGGCGTCAGGAGAAAATGATCCTAGAACTTCTGAATGATGCTAGTTCTTCTGAAGATAAGAATGAAGGGGATGATGAAACTTCAGCAGAGATCCAAGGGATTTTTACCAGCACACCCACGGGAAGGACTGCTGCAAAGGGAACTTTAACTGCTACCTTTCATCTGACTTCACAGCACTGAAGCAGCTGGCCAAAAAAAAAGGGAAAAGAGAAACTGTGCTGGAAACATAAAAGGGGGTAAAATCAAGGAGTAAAGCCCAGTACTTGGACTCTGTGACACAAGCTAGGCACAGGGGAAAGCACAGACCATCTTCCACCATTCTGAAAACACAAGAGGTATGAAGAAGGAAAACGCACCAATGTTGGCATCTTATTACAAAAGTTCCATACCTTCTTGGTGTTTCTCATGGACAGCTCCTCACAGCACTGACTCCTTCTTCCCAGCACAGCCAACAAACTCCAGCAGCTCTCCTCAATCAGCTAACCCACTCTTTTGTAGCACTCATCCTTATTGGACACAGCTGTGGCCTGTTCCTAATCTTTGGTGATTAGTGCAGCTGCAACTCCTCAGGTGTGAGACCACCTTCTGCACTATCTTTATTTTCTTACATTGTATCCCCCCCCACACCAATATACAGGCAAGGGAGAAAGGGCTTCTCCAAACAAGGAATAAAATGCATGGCTTTAAAGAAAACCATGGTTGAAAGCAACTCAGAAATTAAAAAAACAAAAAAAAGTTAAGGATTTATACATGTAGCATGTAGTGCATCTCTTGAAACATCTGTGTGCGGGACCAAGGGCCACAGCACTGAAATGGAAGAGCTGTCATTAATACCAGCTTAGTGCAGCATTGCCCATTCACTGGATTGATGGAGCAGCAGGCCCAAGGCTGGATTTGAGGAGGTGTTACACACCTGAGTGAAGCAGGCTCTCTGCAGGGCTGTCTGCAGGGCAGCTGGAGCACGGGATGAGCAGCCAGAGCCAGCAGGAGCCACACCAGCTGCTCAGGGAGGGAGCTGGGTGGGAGGTGGAAAAGGAGGAATGCCAGGCCGCAACCACCAGCTACACTTTGGGGTTAATAAGAAGAGGTGTCAGTTGACTTCTGTTTCCCAGAATGGGTAGTAAAAAAGTGGGGAAAAAAAAAAAGAACAGTTGTTTTTCTATCATTTAAGAGTTATTGCTTTCCTTTCCAATATCAAATACAGAAGCTGTGTGGTTGCAGCAGAAAAATCCCATTTGCAGACGAGAGACTGGCTGAACCATCACTTTTCTCTGCCCTGAGATCTCAAGTGAAAATCTCTTCCTCTCTCCTTCCCTTCCCCACTCTCAGGCCCCTATAATTAGTTGCATCATTCTAAGTGGTAAAGAGCATTCCATTACACTTTCAGACTACACAGTTTCTGCTCATCTATTTCTGGCCCTATTTGGTTGCCATCTCTGGTGGTAGTAATACCAAGCCACTCTTGTATTACTATTTGCTAAACAGGCTCTCATTAAGACTAAGAGCCCAGATGGCAGAGAGGGGACAGAAGATGAAGGATTACACTTAACTGCACTTACTTTAAAACAAAGGAAAAGAGAGAAGACTGCTTGTGCTATACCTCTAAGTTAAATTAACTTCAAGAATAAAAACAGGGCGTATGAATTCAGGAGGTTTCACATTCCAGCAGCAAGAAAACAATTGCTTTCTCTCTCTTCTCTCATATTGGAGTAACTCAAACTCTCCAAACTGGCTCTTAGTGAGCACTGTTCTCAGCAAGCTTAAAGCATTCTCATGGCTCAGACCTTTGAATCCTTCTGTGACAGTCCACAGTGACCTCAGATATTAAAGTGGTTCAAGAGACAGCAAAAAAGACAGCTGATGTACAATGTAATAAAAATGTACAGATATAAATAAATGTACATATATAATTTAAAAGATACATTTTAATGTACAATGCCAGGTTAGAAATCCATCCTTCACATTAATATGAACACTGAGACAACAAAAGGATGGCCACTCCAAAAGGCCAAGACAGTTTCATACTTCTAAGTATCACATTATCAGGAAAATGAAAAGATCTCTTTGGAGTGTGGAGGGGTGAGGGGTACAGAGGTAGATTCTTGTCTCTCTGAGCATGTGCTAATGCTTAAGGGGTAGGTTGTTCATTTTCCCATTTTTAGACTACATTTCAGATTATTTAAAAAATACACAAGAAAAAACAGTCCTGTATAAAGTCTAAATTAGAGCTGATGAGTATAACTCTTAATTATCACCATGATTCCTAATTTCCTGGTAGTCTTATAGGATTAACCTATACAAAGCCATTGATGCAAGAGTACTTTCCATTACCAGCACTGCAGCACTCATCCAAAGGCTTCCACCTTCTACATGGAGGTGACAGAAAGCCTAAGTGACACAGTGACCCATGTAAGTCTGCCAGAGTGTCAGAGCCATGGAAGAAAATCACCTGTGGGATCGGTGTTCAGTCACCTGGAGGAACTGTTGCTCCCTCTTCAGCATCAATTTTGAGGGAAATTTCTATGTAAACAAGGCAGGTATCAGACAAATCAAACATTTTCAGTAGCACTGCAGAGATTCAGACCATTCTGCACAGCACTTCCTAAGTAAGCAGCACAGTTAATTAACTCTGTGTTGATTAATGGTGCTCTCTCACATCAAGAATTTATTGAGTCTGTTATTATATACAAGGTCATAATTGCCAAACAGCCACAGCTAAATACCATTCCTTGTAGTCTACCCCTTAAGCATCATAATGTAAAATTAATTGGTACTTGTTTGTTAATGAATATGAAATATTTTAAACCATGCAACATAAAACTTACCACTGCTCTTTTCTAAACAAACATGAATGAACAGAACTATTTAAATACCTTGGGAAGAACATCCTCTTTACAATTGGTATGGGATGGGGATGTCTTTGTTCTTTGTAGTGGGCTTTTCTGTGCTCAGGCATTTACCAAAAGCACTATTCTTGAATGGTTAGTCAGAATTATTTTAGTTCCATGGTGCACTAAGACAGACCAAACTACGCTCTTATGCAAGAATATGAGTGCCCACACCAAAATATCTCTTTGGAATAGTATTTCAGAGTAGCTGTTGCAGTAAATTTCCAAGCACAACTGAAATCAGCTCATAGCACATGACCCAACTTTGCCTCAGCAACAAAGATCAAAAAGACACTTGAACTCTGTTGTCCCTTCTGGGGTCTCCTTAAATCCAGGGTTAGCAGCTATTTAGGGAAAGGGCTGGCAGCCTAACAAAGCAGACCCCCACACTGAAAGAAAGACGCCCACAGGTTGGATCCCTAATCCTCAGGATGGGGAACAAATGCTTTGCACAGACAGAGGCAGGACCTGGGCAGTCACTGCCAATGGAGCTGCTCTGGTTTTGCCCAGCCTGTGGCAGTTCTCCCACATCTCAAGGCAAATCAGCACCCAGACCTGCCTGGTGGTAGAGCAAGAAACCAGAGACAGTATCCCAAACCTGGCTCTGCTGCGCAGGTAAGGAGAGCACCAGGGAAAACCCCAACCAATTAAAGCCCCTTCTACTTATATTTCAGCAGGCAGTTTTACTACCCTCTAAAGGCTCACTGGTAATACAAAGCTTGTCTTCAACCACATTTGTTTCCCAAAAATGGGGCATGGGCAATATAAAATAGGTCTGACTGGTTTTTCAGCTTGGTTAAAGCACACCTCAGCAGAAAGATGGCTTTTATGGTGATTACACTTGTCATGTTATGAACATCAGGGCTCAGCACAACTCTGTGGGGCAGTACAACATGCATGAATTTATGCAATAAGGCACAAGATAGCAAGCTCTCCTCTGGCTGAGCAAACTGTTTATCCCTCTTTAGAGAGAATTACCTTACTGGTGAAACATCTACTGTGGCTTAAAAATATTACTGCACATGTTCAATTTTAAGTTAATGTATCAGCTGAACACTTTGTTAAGAACAGGCAAAACTCTGGAGTGCTCTCTCAAAGCCTACTGGTTGAAAGCAAACAAAATACATCAACAGAAGCAGCATCAGGAATAAAACAAATGTGACACGATGGCTGGAATTGTAGCCACAGAGGTGAAGCAGTTATTGTCACTGTACTTTTTTTTTTGATGTTAAAATATCCCAGCAAGCAGCAGTGCAATTCAGTCCAGCAAACTCTGAACAGCTCAATAATCTCAAAGGAAAAGAAAATGCATAAAGAGATTTTGTTACTTCTGTGGGTCAGACCCTTCCCTATTTGCTTGGTCCTAGACAGGCAGCTGTACACAAGCCCTAGGAGAAAGCCTGCTCTATGCTAAAGCTTTTTGGAGGCTTCAGGCACTGAAGGACACCTGCTTGTAGACCTCCTTTGAATTTTTGTCCCTACCACAGAGCCAACTGAAGAATTCCCCAGACAAGTGTCTGAAAGGTGCAGATCTTTGAAGGGTTGGAGACCATGTGTCTGCACAGAGTCATCCCTCAGGAGTCACACAAGGGTTTTCAGACAGTTGTTTGGAGCTGTCTTCAGCCAGCCCTGCGGGAACAAGAAGTGCTGGAGATCATGTGCTGCTCCGTGGTTTGCTGTCATTTGTCTCTCCTGCTCCAGACAGCTCTCTGGTGAATCACCAACCTGCCTTGGAGGGCACCAAGCACACATAAAACCCCATTAAAGATAGGCAAACTCTGCCCAGGAACAGGAACCAGGAGATCCCAAACGCAATCCCTGATTCATGTGAAAGCTGTGCCTGTAGGAAGAGGATAAAGGCAAGGCTTCTGTAACCAGCCACCCCAGGGAGCTGCACCTGCCAAGCCACAGCATGCAGGTGCTCCTGGGCTGTGTCATCTCCCCACCAACAGTGGGCACATCCTCAGAGAGCCCAGGTGTGCAGAATTCACTCTTGGGGCTGCACAGGCTACATGGCTGGTTTAGCTGGTCTGAACCTTGGCTGTGGAGGAGGGTGAATCTGTTCAGCTCCATTGGCTCCCGTTTGCAGAAAAGACATAACACTCCTCTGGGAAGCAGGGGCATGGACAAATTTACCAGTCTTCTTGAAAATTGTTCTGCAAGGAGGAATGTCTTCTAATTAGAAACTAGGTTATATGTCTATGAATATTTACCTGTAATAAGCAGAGCTGAGTGAGAAGACATGGGTGGGGTTTCTGAATGGGTTTAAAATGCCTGCTTTGTGTCCAAGTGGATTACCTGAGTTACAATTGAATTTAGATGTACTGATCCCTACTTAAGGAGGTATCTAAATGACTCGAAGATGGGATGGGAATCAGCCAGCACTATGTTAAACCACATTTCTGCTGCAGGACTGTGTTGTACCCTGATGAGTTTGTAGTGTGCCAGCTGTGATGGTTGTTTAATGGTGTTTTCAACAGCTGGACTCAATGATCCTAGGGGTATTTCCTACCTAAATGATTTTATGATTCTAAGACTGCTGAGTTTGAGCCAGACATGAAATGGAGCTTGTGTGAAATGTACCCAAAGGGCACCTTCTAATCCACTGACAGTAAGTTTTCAGATTTGAGAGGCTAATCTCCATTTATCTGAATGACCCAGCTTCACATGTGTGTGTGCTCCATGGCAGAGGCAGGCAGCCCTGGATTGTTAGGACATTTAGGCTAAACAAGCAGTATTGATGCATAACAGGCTGATCTCACTTTTACCATCTGCACTGCCAGGACACAACACTAAGCCCATGACACAGGATTAGTGACCAAAGACAGCCACCCACAGCAACCAGCCAGAGCAAGTCTTTACCTACCAGGTGACCTAGAAAACATTTCCTAACAGAGCACTTGCTCTTAAGCAGCAGCAATTCTGATTTTACAGTTTACAGAACAAATATCTAAAACCCCAATATGTTCACTGAATTTAACACCACTGTGACAATGCATGCCACCGTTCATTTCTCACCTTGCAACATCATGAGATTGGCATCAGCCCACACAGCAAACAGTGCTAAAGCAACCTGAAGGAAGGAAGGAAGGAAGGAAGGAAGGGCATCACTGTGAATCAGCCTCTGAAAGAGGTACATCAGGATTTGGCTCCTGCTCTGTCACCAGCCCCCTTCTCAGCCTGACTCAAGTCACAGAGTTTCTCTGCAGCAGTTCTCCAGCTGTGACAAGGGTAACAAACATCTTCTCTTGGCAGTGCCATCAGGCAGCAGCACTGCACCTCCAACACAGTGCCTGCATTCTCCTCTGCCTCCTCCTATCATCCCTCCTGCTCTCTGCTTCAGCTGTCCAGGACAACTCTTCTCCTTTCACCCCTCTCTCCAAGCTCTAAAACCACCTTGGCAGCTTCTTAAAAAAAAAAATCTCAGATTTGTGTCCAGTCAAAGGTAATTGGAGCCACAGGCTCCTCTTGCAGAAAACTCCATCAGAAGCTGGGCCACATCTCCTAAAGAGGAACAGGATTATGGATATAGCTAAAGGATCAAGGTTTGTTTACATTAAAGAAAAAAAATTCCTCATACTAGGCTTGATTCATGCTAAGCAGGGTGCAACAAGATCACTCACCTAAGCCTGCTCCTTTCAAACAGTGGCAATGGCTACAGAGCCTGGCACACCACATTGACTTCATTGGTAGAACACTTTGGAAATGTTCCTGTAGTCAATGACTAAATAAGTCCCTCTCTTGATTCTAAATTGGAGATAAATGCTGCATGTTGCATTGGCAAGCACATTAAAACAGCTGGAAGCAGAAAGACAATATAAGGTTTTTCAGGCCCTTATTCTCTCATTTTTTACCCTGGGCATGAGAAACAACTAAAGATCCCACTGAGCAAATCAGTGTTTTAGCAGGTAATACTGTGGGATTCTAGCTCCAAGATGCCAGGCTCCCTGCTGGCACCAGCTCCCATGGCAAGAGGGCTGGCCCCAGCAGTGACACCAGCCCAGCCTGGTGACACCACACAGCTTGATGCACCAATCCCCTGCTGCCAGCAAGGCCCCACAGCACAGGCACAGCTTTGTGGCACTTATTGCACAGAAGACAACACAAGTAACCTTAAATACAAAAAAACCCCTAACACCTAGAGAGCCAGGAATAAAAACACTAGAGACAAGGACATGATGTCCACCTTTATCTCTTAGAAGTATGGGGAAAATTAACTTTATACATAGAAGCACAGCAAGTCTGGTGCTGCTACCAGTCTGTTATAAATACAAAGCACCTTCCTCATATTCCTGCAAAGCTGGTCTAGATTTGATACAGCCAAAAGCAAAACTTCATCAGAGGATGAGATTTCAGAAGGCAATCTATGGCTCTTTCACCTTGGAAAGGCAAGGAGCCTACCATGTTAAAATGATACTGTGATGAAATGGGTTATGTTCTCCATTTGAATGGCATTATCTACATTATTAATGACAAAGTGCATATAAAAGCTTATTAATGTTCACACTCATTTCCTTTAAATAATTTCAGAAATTATTTGATCATATTTAGAATGTGAAAGCTTGTGCACCTAATGGTGCAGTTGACTGGTGCTTTCTTTTCAGTTGATATTCTGCAGATACAATACTTGATTTTTAGTCTTAAATTTCTGTAAGTTACATGCTCTTCACTTCTGGCAGTACTTCATTTACAGAGACACATAGTTAGAGGTATCCAACCAAGCAGATACCAAACAACTGTTTTCCTAAAGCTTTTGCATGGACAAAAGACATTTGTTCAAGGAACAAGTCTAGAAAATTACAAAGGCTGCAAGGTGAGGAAAAAAACAGGCCACATAATGAGATCCAAAAAATTACCAGAATAAAAACACTAATGCTTAAATAGAAAATTATTCATCACTAGAGATTATTTGCAGACTTTGTGCTATTAAGGATATCAACACGTGGCACTTGAAGCAATCCTACACAGAATTAATAACACAAGGCTTTTCCATAAGAAACCAATTCCTTTACGGAAAGGAGCTGAAGCCTCAGCTCAGTAAACAGCTGCCATCAGGTACATCAGTTAAGACCATATGCAGGATTTAACTGCCCTGGTTTTGCCTGCTTGCTCACAAAGATGCAGCAGCATGCAGCTGTGAGGGGAAGCAGGGCTTTGTGAGGGCATTCTCCCCAAGAACTCTTTTAAAAACAACAGAGCAAGCCTTGACAAATAACTCCAGCACAAAAATGCACGTCCCTATATAAAAACCAGCTCGTAGCTCGAAGAACAAACATCAAGCAGACAAGCCTGCTAGGCCAGGAGGTTCAGCACTGCATGGAAGAAATTCATTCAACAGCCTCCATTTTTGGTTGTACATCTGCAGACAGGAAAGATTTTTCTTCCCCCAAAAGCAAAACACATGCAAATGTCTGTCATCAAAAAGCACACGCTCTTTCAGAATGTCACAATTACCTAGCCACAACTAAATGCTGTAATTTGTTGACCAACTCCTTGCAAACGTCCAAGAATGACCTCAAACCCTTGGTTGAAACTGCAAAATAATTTCTCCCGTTTAAATGTAATTTTGTAATGCTTTGATTCCCACCCATCACCAGGCTGAAGGGCTTCCAACATGCTGCTACATGTTTCTAGTGCAGCAAAGAAGAAAAGGCTGAAGCCACAGACAGCAGCTGTGGGAACTTGCCAGCCCAAGCTTTCCAGCTAACAAAAAAAGTGACAAATGACATATATGTACTTCTGGAAACAACAAAAAAGCTAATTTAAATACAGGAACAGCCAAAAAAAATGCACTAAAGAGTTAAAATACAGAGGTAGTCTGTCAGCAAGGTTAGCCCATCTGCAACATACAGAGGCAGTATGTGAAGTAGGGCCTTCAAAAAAGCAGGAATAAAAGACAGAGGAAATGGTCAATACTATTAGAACGTACTTTGCAACATTTGCCTAATAGGCTTATACCTACAATATCTGGCTCCTGTAGGCATCTGTTGGCACCAGGTTAGTATTAGCTCCAAAATTCTACACAGAGGTTAAAAAAAAGCCTAAAAACATACTATGGTAATTGAAGCATTGGTTATTAGCCTGAAGACAGAATAAACTCCAGAAGTGGCTCCTGAAGAGTAAGCAGCTCATTCCACAAGCAGAGATCTGTTAGTGGTGGGGCAGCTCCAGGAAGAGGAGAAGGGCCTTGGCCTGGCTCCTCCCCGAACAGACCACAAAGCCAGCACAGGGAAACCCTTCCCATCACCAGCACATCCCAGCCTCTGCCTCTCCTGGCAACAAACAAGCAGGATCAGCTCCACACAGACCTCTAGAAACATTCAGGAGTTCTCTCTGCTCGCAGGGATTTGTTCCCAGCCCAGGGTGGTGCTGCTGACAGCGGCACTGACCCCAGTGATGGCCAGCTCCAGCCTGGGCACTGCTGCTCCCAGGTCACAGAAAACATCTGCCCCCCTCGAGCAGGGATCCAGATAAAAACATCGCCTTCCTGGAACCAAGCCATTACACAAGCACCCAAGCTGGGAGCAATGTTTATTCCTCTACTAAATGTAGCCATGACAACGACATCTTCATTGAAGAGATGAGCAGGAGGAGGTCATGAGGCCCTTGTCAGGCCTGGATAAAATACCACACCTCAAGAGGGTACAGGAGGATAAATTCTGCTGGATGCCATGTGGAATTCAAGAAAACCAACACCCTAACATGGCAGGCACACCCCCCTCAAAACAGCCAGGCATCTAGGCACAACCACTCCAAACCTTTCCAGCATTACCAAAGAGCAAACCTCCGCAGGATTTCCCTGCTGAAGAAATATCTATTACAAACTTGAGCACGCTACACCATGCCATAAATTAAATCTCCCAAGTCAAGTGCTTCTTTTTTACCTTGAAACAAGTTACAAAATTATCAGGAAGTGAAACATTGCAGAAGCCATGACCAACAAAAAAAAAAAAAAACAAAAACAAAAAAAAAAAAAAAAACCAAAAAAAAAAAAACAGCTTCCCTTTTGAGCCTGTATCTTGCTCTCTTTGGTGACCCAAAGCCACCTCCTTTGAACAGGACCATTCCTGGAGACATTTAGGGCAGTTACACCTATTTCCATGGTGCTCTTGGCAGTGCTGGGTTTATGGTTGGGTTCTATGATCCTGAAGGTCTTTTCCAATCTAAACAATTCAATGATTCTGTGTCAGAGCTAAGGTGCCATCTATACCAAATGGCAGCCACCATCACTCCTACAGGTCAGAACAAGACCAGGAATTCTGGCACATCCCAGTTTTTCCAAAGTTTTTATTTTATTTTAAAAAGCATGGAGCCATGTCTCCCAGTATGCATGATACCTAGGAATATCATGGCTCCAGGAAGACAGTGGCAGCCACAGTGGAGTTATTTTGGTCCAACCACATTTTCATTTCACACAAAATAATAGAGACACACTCCTGTGGGTAAATTCCTCCTCTTTCCTTCCCCACAATTACCTTAGTTTTGTGGCTGAGTATTTTGCTAAATGGATTATCTCTTTCTGGCTCTGAGCCCTTTCAAAACCACTTAGAAGACTGCAAATTAATATACACACCTTAATATTATCTAGTCATAATATGAGGAAGGGAGGGATTGTGGCATCACATGGTACACCAAATTAACTCATGGGCTGCCTGTGGGCATGGGGCACAGGTTCATTACTCCTATTTTATACAGTAGATGCAGGGGCATTTTCTCAGATGCTTTTACATGTCACAGAGAAAGGATACACAGAAAGACATTATTGTCAATTGAATGATTCTGAAATAAGTTAGACACACCATCACTTGGAAATGTAATTGGTTTTGTTAGCAGACTATTTGTTACTGTTGTATTCATTTTGGTTTTAAGTGTGCTCAGACACAAGTCCAGCCTTTGCCCAGCGGATTTTTATGATCTTTGACATCTGTTTAAAATTATTTAAACATCTGTTTAATGCTGTTTCTCTGTGACCATAATAAAAAAAGATCCTGATGGTCAGCAAAGAACTGTCAAACACAGGAAAACATTTGGGGAAGGGAGAGAAATGGTCCTTTCAGTTCTAGTCACACTGCATTACCCTCAGCAATCAAGGACAACAGGCAAAATACCAGGAGGCAGGATGAGGGCTCGCAGTTAATAGCAGCCTAAGTACACACACTACCATTCATCTGGGCTCCATTACCCTCCTGCATGCATATGCATGCTTGTGAGGGCAGCCTAAGAGCAATTCTGTTGTCTTGAACATACAGGGCCTGGGCTGGTGACACTGAAGTCACAGCAAACTATGGCCCTCCAGATGCACTGGCCCAAGGCTAGCTAGAGCCTGTGTCTGTCTCAGATTCGCAGCAAGCTTCTCACAGAATGTGGGAGTGCAGGCATGAAACCACCAAGCACCACATCTCTTACAAGCAGCTACACAGGCTGCACTTCCTAGCTAACTTCCCATGTTATTGTTGTTCATAGAAAACCTTCTTGGTGTCTTTCAAAGACAGAGTGGTACATTTCCTCTGCAGACATGCACAGCTGTAACCAACAACAGGCAGTGAGCCTGCATCAGCCTCTGGCAGGCACCAATGCCTGTCCCACACACACCCTGCTCTGATGGGCACAATGGGCACACTTGTGCCAGGAGGTGAAGGCAGAGCTGGCATCCCAAACCAAACTGCCATGCACAGGGCAACTTTGCTGGCTTTAAACAGAAAGAACATGACAGAGTTACCTAAAGAGACAAGCTGGGGGCAGAGCTGGCAACTCTGCAAGGAAGGCCCCAACTGGCAAGGCAAAACTGAGAATGAGATGGAGACACAACAGAAACTTTAGGTTCTCCCAAAATAATTTTCCAAAAGGTGAAGCACAGAAGTTTACATATGGCATTATTTTAAGATACTTTACCCTTTCACACTTACAGGAGCAATTGTCTGTTTGCTGCCCAGAATCAGCAGTGGAAACCCTGAAGATGAAAAGCACACTGGATGGGACACCAGCTACCAGGCTTTCTCTGGAAACGTTTGCAAGAGGCAAACAAACAGCTCTCAAGAAACCAGGTTACTTGGTGCAGGTATGAGGAATAAGCTGGGCAAAGAACTGCAGACAGCAGCAGGGAGAGAGGCAGCAGGAAGAGCCCTACACCTACTGATAACTCAAAGGATGAGAGAGGTGGGTCCAGGCAACAACTGCTGCTCAAAAAAGCAGCCAGGAAAGTCACAAGCAGATCAATACCTTCACCCTCTGAGAGCACCACCCACACCTGAAAGCCTCTGGCTGCTCACCTGTTGGAGCACTTTGCTGCTCCTTCTGAGCTCTAGCTTAATTGCAACCTTTTATTGTGAACAACTGTACCCTCACACAATATAAAATACTAATGCTTATTGAAATGGAAAAGGTACAGCCAATGACTTGGATAGGGAACAGTACAGCAATAACTCTTATACTTGAAAAGAAAAAGAGTTTTTTTCAGTCCTTAAAACAACTTGCGCGCTTACTGTAATTAAACTTCACAGCAGAGATGGTAAAAACAAAGGAGCAGATAAATGTGTTAAGATTTAGAGCAAGTTTTGCAATATTTGTATATGACAACAGAAATATTTAGAGTATCAGAATGCTTACAACTGCACAGATACAACTATGCACAAAGATTATAATCCTATTAATTAGTTTATGTTTTATGAATTATTTGAACTTATTCTGCTTAGTAATTCAAAAGTGACTAGTTACATCTCTGAAAGAAATTAATCTAGAAATGAGCGAGGGTAGAATACACTTCCTGTGGTGAAACCACTCACAGGTTTCTCTTGGCTGAACTGAGGAGCAAATAATTACCATCTCTGGAAGCAAATTCAAGTAACCTTCACTAATGCTAAACTCTTAAACTAAGCTCTCCTGCCTAACAAGTGAATGCAGCTAAAAGAACTGATAATCTCTTTTAAGGTTTAAGTGTAGCAGCACTTTAGCACCTTTCAGCTATATCAAAAAAGCAGCAACTATTAACATCTGTCTTCAAAGCCTGTATGAGAAGTGGTGTGATTAATTTCTCCTCTGTCTGAATACTACCTGTGCTGTTAGATACACTTGGTAAGAAAAGCCAAGCATGGAGGCAAGGAGGAAACAGCCACTTAAGAGAAAGAAATGTTTAAACTCCCAGCAAGGAGGTTCTCTAGTTCTCTCTTACATCATGCTCTCCTCACTGGTCAAAAAAGTTGTGGATCCAGAAGGAAGCACGTGCTACAGAAATCCCAGCGACAGGGACAGAGCTCTTGGTTTCAGAGTCAGCCTTCCCTGAGCATCACAACCGAGACCTGAAGCACCTCACACACGCTGCACAAAGAGCAGCCCAGGTCCTGAGCACTGCAGGGATGTGTGGAGTGTCCCTCACTCCAAATCTCACTGCAGGACATTGTGAGCTGTGGCCTTTGGTGTTTAAGCAAAAGGAAACTGTTTCCTGAATCGCTGCGAGTTATCACTGTCACAGTTGCCTCAGTCTCCAAGAGCAGGAAGAAATGCAGAAGGAGCCTGCTCTCTACCCCAGTGAGCCTGAGTACACAGAAATTCAAATCTTCTCAGACACATCATTTTCCAGCAGAGATTCACCTCTCTTCTGACTGAATCTATCCATAACCACACCAGGCTGCTGCTACTCTGTGTCTCTCTGCTGAAGGCGGGCCAGCCTGGGGACAGCACTCCCCCAGTGTGATATAGACGAGCAGCAGAGCTTGCCATGAATCACACAGAGCTGCGGTGCAGCCCCGGTGCCTTGGTGACACTGCTCGGGCTGCAGGTGGCAATGGCTCCACCAGCAACAGCTCCAAGCACACAAAAACTTCTGCTCTCAGCTTAAGAGGAAGCACCACAGCCAGCTTTGAACATGTCCTCCCCCTCCTCCACTCTCTCAGAAGTGAAAGAAAAAGATCTGTTGAAGAAAATGAAGGAAATGAAAAGAGACCCAGTAGGATGGGTACAGGTAGACCAACATATCCCTCTATAAACAACAGGAAACCTATCTCCACAAAGAAAAACGATCAGCCTGTCTTATCATGTCCCAGGCCACAGCCTGAGCAGGAACAATGACAAGCATTCACCAAAATTTTGAGCATTCTCAAAGTAGGCACACTGCAGGGGTGTCACAGCAACTCTGAGGAGCCTCCTCCCTCTACTTTGAGAGTTCTTAGAGAAGACGAAAAGGGAGAACCCTAAGACAACAGCCTATCATTTTTCTACAGCACTACAGACTTCATCAAGACATGATCTACTTGTCTTATACATATTTTGACTTCTACTGCTGCTGCTGCAGCAAAATTCTCACTGTAGGATGTCAGCAAAGATTTAAAAATACTAAAGGCAATAAACTCAAGGGCTTGACTAAACATGTAAAAAGTACTGAAATAGTACATTTTTGGTCCTTTGTAGCACATGTATTTTTAATATTAATGCGTGCTGTTTGGATATTTAACACACAGCTCCTACCTAAATCTCCTTATTTGTGACACTCAGTCTGTGCACAATGGGGTAGTGAAGCCTCATGGTGTGAAACGTTTTCATGGCCAGTCATAAGCATCAGATGTAAAGATGAGGATATGCAAGGGACATGTCAGGAGGCAGCCCATAAATGCTGCCTTCTGTTACACATGGAAACACATTATAGTCTGGTCCCCCAGTATTGATTTCACTTTAGAAGCAGTTTTATCATTTGCTGCTTTCAAAACTCTTTTCAATGTGCTATGTGGCAGCTTTGTGCATGTGGAAGATTTTTTTGGAAAAGCATAAATAGACTGCGAGCGAGGCTTGTGATCTCCAAGTACGGGTATTTGGAGAGGAGCTGGCTGCAGGCAGTCCTTCTGAACCCCACAGGAAGGGTCTGAGCCTTGCAGGACACCCACGCTGCACATCACAGGCGGACCACGCTGAATTAAAAATAGCAGATTAAAGCACGCAAAGTGTGTAACAGTTGGTAGAGTATATGGATGAACCAGGATGTGGGAGTCATAATATCAATTTACTAAATATTTATAAATGCTTCTAGCTACCAGTGATAAGAAATACTTAATACTGATTACAGCTGTCTGCCCACAGCTAAATTTAACACGATCCAAGTGTTAATACTACGGGTTTTCCTAGCAGCCTGCGGAGAACGGCAACAGCTTATCCGAAGAGGCACTTCCTAAGTAAAAGGAAAAATGATTTCTACGTTCTGCACGGCAAAGAAACGATGGAAAAAGCCAAAGGAACGATAGGCAGAGCCGAGAGGCCTTTCGGAACGAGCCGACACCCACCTCCATCCCAGCCCGCCGACGGGAGATGTCAGCGTTTCACCGGGGACCGCGGCGCGGGTGCTCGGCGGGGACGGGCGAGCGCCCGGTACCGGCTGCCGCGACCCCGGCGAGCTGCGCCCTGCCCGGCCCCGAGCCCCCGGGCCGCCGCACGCAGACAATGTCCGCCGGGAAGCGGAGAGCGGCGCATCGGCGGCGGCTCGGCGGGCAGCGGGGACCCGGCACCGCACGGCGCCCCCCGCGAAGGGGCTGCCACGGCCGCTCCCGGCAGGGGGAAGGGCCTCCCCCGGCCGCCCGCACCGCCGCGGGGGTTGCGGCTGAGCCCGCCGCCCGCTCCCGCCCGCCCCGCGGCGCCCACCTGGTCGGCGAGCTTGAGCACGGCCATCCTCCGCCGCGGCTCCCGCGCACATGCAGCTCCCGCGACGGGCGGCGAGCGCGCCCCGCGACCGGCGCTGCTGCTGCTGCTGCGGCGGCGGCTCCGCTTCGCGGCGGGGCGGGGGCCGCCTCGCCTGGTCCGGCCCAGGAAGCAGGGGCGGGCGGGCTGCCGCGCACGGCCGCACCGCCACCGCCGCCTGCCGCCGCCGCCTTTGTTCGCGCCGGCGGCCGCTGCCGGAGCGGAGCGGAGCGAGGGCCGCCCGGGGCTCTCGGCGCCCCCGCCCCGCCGGGCAGCGCGGGGGGCGGTGCCGCCGGACCGGGCGGGACCCGCACGGACCCGCCCCGCGCCCCGGCCGGGGTCCCGGGCACCTGCTGCGCGCCACGGGAGCAGCCGCGGCCCCTGAGGGACGCTGAGGGACACGGCGCTGCCCGCGGGCCGGGTGCCCCTTCCCCGCCGCAGGGGCTGCCCCGGGGGCACCGCGCCGGCTGCGGCCCTGAGGGCCGCGCTCTGAGGGGCCGCGCCCGTTCCCACCGCGCTGAGGGACAGCAGCGACCGTGCTGACCCAAGCCCGGGTAGAAGGAGAAGCCGAACCCTTAACCTCTGCCTTCCTTCCATGTGGGCGTGCAAATCCATTTGTCAAATTCCATCAGACAGACACAACTGTTTGACAGGAGCCTTTTGGGGTTTTTTTAATCTCTTTTTGTAGTAGCTATCTTGAAAAATCTGGTAACTCCTGACAGTCCAGATCTCTTCCTACTCAATATATTACTTAATTTTTCAAAAAACTAACATACTAAATTATAAGTACAGTTTAACAAGCAAACAAACTAGCCCCAGAGTCCCTGCCTCATGCTGTAGAGAAAATGAGCATCATCCACTGTTCCTGTTGAGCTGACCTGAGGGAAACTTCAGTTCCTCCCTCAGAGCTGGCTGTCAGTGTCACTCGAGCACCAGCGCACAGCCAGGCATGCAAGGCCAGGGGCTGGCAAGGGGAGAAGAGAAAAAGAAGAAAAAAAGCATGAAGGGGTAAATTTACATTCTTTCTTACCCCTCAGAGCTGACAAGCTAAATCCTCGAAGCATGTGATTTGATTAAAATCATTGGTACAATGCACAGCAACAGTGGTTACACACATGCTGAAGGTAATGAGGGTAATTACATTTTTTCCAAGGACATGTAACTGAAGAGCAAAGGGCTGAAGATTCACTCTTCCCCTCCTCCAAGTCACACAAAAGCCAGGTATTTTCTCACAAGTTAGATTCTGCAATAAGAAACTCCCATATGCTGCAACACATCCAATATGACAGTGATTTATGGCTTTTCAACACTTAATTACAGAATGAGGTGACTCTTAAGTAGTTAAAAAAAGGGAAGTGCCTTCTATGGCAGAAAACCAATCCAGCAAGGAAGCAGATGTTGGTTTCAGGCTTTTGAGGCATCATTATAAGTGGGGATTAAAAATATCACATAATTTACAACACGTTTTGACTCCAACTATTTTAAAGGGGTCTTAATGGCAAAATAGTGTTAATATAAAGTAGTCTTTTAAAGGAAAAAAACAAAAAACAACCCAGTGAGACAATCCAGTACTTTCTGTGTCCCACCAATTCAGGCCAGAAATTTGGTTTTGACAATCTAAGAAAAATTATTTTTCAGATTCGTTCTTTGCTCCCCTCACTTTCTGATCCAAAAATCTAGTACAAATCCATGTACTTTCTTTGGGGCCACTGACACTCCAGTCAGGGAGATAAATCATCTGAATGGAAATTTGCAGTGCAGTAGGAGCCCAGCTGCTTGGAGGTCAATAATTGGGCTAGATGAGAGCTAGTGATCATAGAGGAGATGGGTCATGACAGTGCTATAATATTTTTCTCAAGTTTTTTTCCCAACAAGCAGAGTCTCGTGCCAGCTCCTCTTTCCCTCTTTCTCGTGCCATCCCTCTATCCACAGGATGGAGTCTAGGAGAACCAACCACCTCCAATGCCACTCCTTGGAAGGCCCCCAGGGACATGCAGAACTGCAGAAAGTGTTCACATCCCATATTAAGCAGACAGCTCTCAGGTTACAGAGGTCCTTACAATTTTATTTACTTCCCATTTAAAGGATCATTCACATGAACTGCCAAGAGTAGTCACAGTGTTACAGTCATTAACCACACAGTAAAGGAGTCCAAGATTTCTCTGAAAATACAATGTCCTCCTCTCCTGTTCACAAAATAGCACAAACAACTATCTTCCAGTCATGCACAACCAACAAAAGCTTTTCTGAGTTATTTTACTCAACAACTTCTTAGCCCAGGCTGATACATAAATAATTCCATGACACATTTTCAAGTGAAATGATGCCAAATGCTCAGCTGCCCTTTGTTGAAGAAGAGTCACAAAGCCATTAGCTAACTTTTCAAATAATGTTCATGCCTGCAACTCTCACACCTGTAGCACTAATGTTCACTTTCCATACCAAGAAAAGTACCACCAAAACAGGTGTGCAACATCCTTAATGAGAATACACTTGAGCTTGCCAGATACTGTCATCTTGGATTAAACCTGTATTTGCAAAGGAAAAAGCCCTAGGGCTACACTGGGCCTCTGACAGGGAAATGGAAAGAAACCCTCTAAGGACAGTGGGTGCATTTGCTCCTTGCTGACCCATACCCAATCTAAGAGGGTTCTGTGCATCCAGTTGAAGCCTTCTGTGAAACATAATCCCCTATTGCATATTTTAAAAAGCAAAATAGGAACATGAAATTTTGAACTTTAGCACTTAAGCAATTTCTGTCCAACAGAAAGGAAGAACTGCCTCAAATATGCTGCAGTTGCCCACACTTAGATTTCTTCATCTTCTGTCCACAACACAATTATGTTCTGTAGTGTATGGGCCCAGTACCACGGATGTCTGCCTTTTTTACTTTTCACGTTTTCATTTTGTCCCCAGAAAAACCAAAGTTCCTCCAGTTCCATCTAAACTGGATTGTTCAGCCATTTGCTATCAGCAGTCATACACATATGAGACACTTCCTCACTTAGATTTTGTGTCAGGAAAACCTCAAAGCATTCTTCTTCCCACTTGGGCTCAACGAAACTCCCAGGCACACAGATCTACGCATGTGACTTCAACAGAACTGCATCTTCTGATCATATATGATCAGCCTTTGATTAAGATCTCACCTGTCATTTTCATATGGGGTCACAGTGCAAGTCTTTGTTCGGGTATTGGCTTAGGACTTGAGAGACTCCCCATTAATTCTGTCTCGTGCCACAGTGTTCCTGCATGGTGCTTGTTCCTCATGCTGCTTGTCTTGCTGCTTGTAGAAGGAAATTCTCCTGCTTTGTGAGGAACACCCTCTGACATGGCTGTGATGCCTTATTTCTCAAGCTATCAGCTGGGGAAGGATTTCAGGTAAAGGCCACTGGCCACTGCTTTGAGCATTACCCTGCCACCACAGACTCAGTGTTAAGGGTTATGCACTTCCCATGTGCTATCAGGGAAGAAAGCAATCTCCTTGAAATAAATCCATTTTACTGTATATACATGCTGTAGTGAGCTGGGACAAGGGTGGGAAATGGGTGAACAGCCTACACATAAGAGCAAGTTCAGGAGTTCTCCCTGCACCCTGTACAAACATGCCTGCAAATCATCTGCTGAATCCCTACAAACCCTCCTGCATCTCAAACAGACAGATCTCTGCATTAGTCTGATGTTTCTGCAGCCCAACAGGATGTGGTCACTTTAAGGCAGCCAAAAGTCTGCATTGCCACCCTCCTCCCTGCTCCTGCTCTGCCTGCACTGTAGAGCAGAGGCAGGGGAAGAGTTCTGCTCTGTGTTTCTCTCCAAAGCCAGGTCTGCTGCTGTATTTAAGCATGATGATCACTCACAGATGGAGGGTGCAATTGTTCCTAGACATATGTTTGGCTCCAGCCTCATGAAGGAAACTAAGCACACACAGTCAGCATATTCCTCAGCAGTGTTTGTTTGCCAGTGCTGAGCAGGGATGGAGGACAGAACTGATACCAGAAGACATATTTGTTATCTCTAACTGTTTCTAATAGCACCAGATACCTGGCATGCCTCTGGTCCCTACCTGTTGCCTATCCCCTAACAGCAGCATGTGAACATCTTGCTGCACATTCTTCCCCCTTACAGATCAGTGGGAGTCAGATCAGAGTGATGTACAAGCATCACTCTGAGTGTCTGCTGTGGGGAAAACAAGCACAAACATACAGAGCTGTGTCAATTTGAAATGGAAGGGCAGACTGGCCACAGCAGGAGACTGGCAAGCAGAACAAGCACAACACCAGAGACAGTAACTAATCATTGCTGTCACCGTCTCCCCTCCTGCACTGCTCCAGCACACAGGGTGACTGTGAGGTGGGAAGGGAGTGGTCATCTCAGATGTTTCTCCCCTCCTGCACTGCCCTCTCCAAGTCTTCTTCCTTCTGTTTTAGTATGATTCTTCTATTTTTCCTCCTAGACCCACTTGTTTATTATATACACAGGACAGGGGGTGGGAACAGTGTGAAATGAAACCAAGTGAATCAATCCACTGACAAGGACAGAGAGGGGCAAAGAGGAGACCTTGGCAGCACCTCCACTTGTCCAGACACAGGCCTCCTCCTCTTATTTCAAATACTTGATTATACTTCTGCAGCCATGTAGTTAATGCACAGCATTAGACATATGATACAATAAGAAGCTGTGAATTTAAAGCTGGAATTATAATTATTACAGCCTTCTGCTGTGTTAATCAAAAAGGAAAAAAACACTCCCTCATACATTAAGGTGTCCTCGTGGTTGGTCTGAGCGAGCACCTCTCTTGCAGATGTCCATGTAATTAGCACCAGGTATTGAAAACAGGGGAGGAATTAAGGCAGATGACAACTAGACAGGCTAAACAGGGTCAACTCCTTTCTGGTTATGGCAGTCTAGAAATGCATCTCTGCAAAAGAAAAAGACTTCACTGACAGTAGAAAGCATTAGCCTCACTTCAGTTCTTAAAGCAACATGTTAGTGGCCTGCCTGTGAAAATATATACCCATCTTTACCATTCCTGACAAGAGGCTGCAACAAAATTTTCAGCAATTTGTCACATAAGCCAGAGCTCAATCTAGAAACCAGGTAAGCCTTATATCACATAAAAAGGGCCAGAGAGATCTGTGTTTCTTTGCTGTTTGGGGTTTTTACTTTTATCTCCTGATCTTCTTCCCTGGAAAACACCAAGTTATCTGATTCTGCTTTAAGCTTTCCAACAGAAGAAACCCCAAAACATAAAAAATAAAACCAACAAAAAACCCTAACACATTAGACACTTCACCACACTATAGAGCTGCAGACTTGGCTGTGGAGTCTAGACTCCACCACAACTGACACTCTATACCAACAGATACTGAAGTACTGGGAAAAAAAAAAAAAAAGGAAAAAGAAATTGGGAAAAAGAAGGATGAGCAAAACAGATTAACAAGAGGTACTCAAATTTTCTGTCCTCAGCTCTATTTAATTTCTGGGTATGTAAAAGATCTTAAATTTTCAATGTCTTTTTGGGGAAACATTAAGAGAAATTTTCCACTGACTTACATTCTGAAGTATGCCTGACCTTTAAAGAATTCAGCAGTCTCCAGGAGGTAGGATTCCTGTTATATTGAAACATCCCCTGTACCCCTCTGAGTGAAACATCAGGTAATTGTACAAGTTGTATTCATCTAATTAGTCACACTCCCTAAAAAGATATAATTTAGTGTCCCCAAATGGACACTACACCAACCTCTCTTTACACACCACTTTACTATATAAACTATAGCAATCAGTTACTTATAATCCTTAGTTCTGAAATCTCCTTTTCACTTGCATCCTCAAGATTAAATTTATTGAACTGTCACATTAATATAAAATATAAATTTTTTATCTCAGTTGCATCAGGAAGTCATCATTATTTTAATATAGGAAGATTTCATATCCTTGGTCTTTTCACTTCACAGTACCTGCGTAATCTTCATTTTTGTCTAGTAGGGTAGCCAGTGGGACACCAATGGATGCATGCCTGAAGTGTTGAAATCCATCAGCTGAAACAGATTAATTTCAGAAAGAAACCACTGGGTCAGCTGTCCAAGGTTGCAGTCTTGAGAGTGAAGAACATTGCACAAGCAAAACTGGGAGTCCATATTAATCTCTTCTCAATGTGCAGAGAGGAAGAAAGGGCTATGCCGGAGCAGGAGGAGTCCAACACGAGTTCTTAAGACCCAGGTAAGATTTGGGAATGTTCTGATAGCAAATTCCTTCCCCAAACTCAACTATATTTTTCACAGGGCCCAAAAGCAAGTAGAAGATTTCATTTTTCGTGTCACACAAAGAATGAAAAGCAACACCCAAAGTCGAATTTAATTAGAAGGGGTGTGGAAGAACGCAGTGACCAATATGCAGTTGCCACCAAGGAGGGAGCAGCACCTTTGTGGCAGTTTGTGTTTCTCTCTGATGTTAGGGTTTAGCTCATAATCCAAAGGGAGGGGCTTTTTCCCTTGCATTAGGGAAATGATGTGGCTCAGAGCTCTGTAGGGAGAACAGTGTGACAGAGGGTATCAGTAACGTTATTTTTGGAGGAATGCTGGAACACTGGAATAAGTTCAGATGTGCTGGATGCAAGCTAATGGAAACAAATCAGCCCAACAGCCTGTAGTCAACATTGCTTTATGGTTAGATATAAAACATGCTTTCCACTACAGTACATTCCCTTACAACAAGAAATGCTAGACTAGAACCTCGCAGAATGAAGGTCTGTGAAGGAAACCAATTTAAATAGCTCAACACACCAAAATACAGATGAGAATTTATGATTTGTTTCCAGCAGAACAAAGGGTACATACACTATTCCACTGGCTTACCTCAAGCTAATTGCATCCTTCCAAGCCATACTAAAACTGATATACTCCAAATTCTTCCTAGAAGATAAATCAAACCCAAGCATTATATACACTTCTGTAGCAGTACTTGGAAACAGGAGGAAACTAATATTCAAGGTCACAGGCCACAGCCTAGAAGCTTGTCTCCAAGCTGAAGAGGGTGATGGGGCTCAGCTCCATGTGTGTACAAAAGGCAGAGAGCCAGCAGAGAGCCAGCAAACAGCCAGCACAGCTCCGAAAATAAGCAGAAACACCAAGCTCTTTGGGGCACAGAACCAATGGGAGGGGCAGACTTGGAAAGTTTGTTTTGCATTCAGAAACAAAACTATCTACACTCTCCTGCAAGTTTAACACAAGATAATGTGCCGTAGCTGATACACAGAGGTTTCTTGTTCTTCTATCAGAAAATACTTCTGCCAACTCCAAATTTCATCCTGCTACTCATCAACAAAGAAAATAGTGTTTTTCTTGTAACCCTTCTAGTGCCTGGTCCAACTGCAGTTTGTATCCCAATACTTGGCCAAATGTATTAGCTGCTACACAGGCTGAGGAGGACAAAGGTCTTCCCCTGAAAAGCACAAACCTTTGGAACATGAGGACTGAAAGAAATCCAGCAGCATAGTTAACTTAGTTTAGTTTTACTAAATTTTACCTTACATGCTTTATAACTGCTATAGGGACTTGAATTTACAGGTTATTCATTCTGAAGTGGGTGAGGGTGGTTCTTCAGATTATAGATTTTGAGCTGTTTTATTCCTTATGCTCACTACTTCCTTGCTAAAAACTAGGATTTGACTTTTCACAATGGTTTATACTGTAAGCCTGAGGGAAGAAAAATCCATTTTTCTTTCTGTGCTTCAGTTAAAGAAGGAAATAAGTAACATGAGCCATGAAAGGACTTTGATCCAGAACTAGAGAATGTAAATGCTTTACAGATGCCAAATAAGGATGTTTCCAAAGAAAAAGAAAACAAAGAATTCTCTACCCCAACTCCTCTTCACTTCCAAACAAGGTAATGGAAGAATTTTGTAAGGTTTTGATGGAAGCTCCATTTCTCTGAGAGGTTATTCTGTTTTTAATAATCACATACATTCATCAAAATAAACAACTGATTGTTTTGACAGGGGCTTATTGTGTTCCTGTGAGGGGAAAAAATAATTTCTTTAGCTCCTAAGTGTCTCTTTAAAGCCTTACAGTAACTGGAGAGAAATGGTAGAGGCAGGAATCCATCCTTAACCGCAATGACATTGGTGACATTCTGATAACCTGCCTGATGGCCATGCTGCCCTCACAACACATCCTGGGGAAGAGCCCAGCACATACTGCCACTGGTGGAGCCCTTGGAGAAAGTGCCATGGACAGGAACATCCTGTGGCTGATCTGTTTTATTTCTACTGGATTTTTGGATAGCACATAATCTTGCTCTGGCTTACAAACATCAACATCAGTTCATCTTGCATGTTCTTTATGAAAACCCTGCCTCTGTGGGTAAGAATTGCAGAGAGTTTTCAATAAAAGAAAGATCCAACAGACTAAAATATGAAGCACTGCCAACTAAACACTACCTTGCCTCTAAGAAATGAGGATTCCACCCTATATTTATTTAAGTTGGAACAAGGTATCAGAGAGGAAAGTCATGATTCCAAGACTGAGTACCTCTGTTGCATTCTATCCAATCTCCTTTTAAATGGATTTATCTCTCACTGTAGAAGACTTTTAGAGTTCACACAGTGTGAATATCTGCTCTATGTTCCTAAAAAACACGTGAATTACTCTTTATGTGTGCAGAGTACAATGGCTAAAGTTCTTCTGGCATTGTATATTCTCATACATGTGTTTTGTACAGTATTTTGACTTAGCAATGGATGGAATAAATAATGCTCAGCACACATGCCTGGTGCCCAGATAAAAATCTATAGATGCAGCCCATACAGATGGGCCCTGCACTTGCACAAAGCCTGAAGCACGTTTGTAAAATTCTACATGAGTGCAGATGTCTTCCTTGATCCTCTTGCAAGATCAGAAGGTTGGGTCAATGGCTGTGCTCCAGATAATGTCACTATTAACATCTCCAGACACAGCCACAGATACAAGAAAAAAGCAGGTCAGAAATGAGCTTCTAAGCTTACGGTACAGCTGCCTTACTCCCCTCTAATTCCCCAAATCCCAGAGCACAGTGAGAATGAAAAAGCACCTTGCTGGTAGCAAAACAGTGCCATAAAGCAGCCAGTGTTCAGATCTGGGAGATGAATTTTGGAGTTCAAAACTGTCAAACCTGCGTGTCTGGGGAATGGCAAGGTGAGAGTTCATTCTGTTCTTTCTCAAAGCAAAACTATGTGAGTGTATCAGGATATGGCTTTTTTGATTTATACTTCACATTAAGAATATATTTATGCTTGTATACTAGTACTAATGATTTAATAATGCATTAACATCTTAACTCTGCTGTCCAGTCATGGCAGAATTAGTGACTACTTACAATAAATAATGTTACAAATCATACTGCTATCACACAGCACTTCCTGGCAGGTTTTGCAGTTCCTTTAGCACAGGAAACATGTTTCAGTAGCATATTTTAGCGATTCCACGTTTTTTTCTGTTGACTACGCAGGAAACTAATTTTCCAAACAGTATGTTATGGACTCAAACCCATTCTCATGGAAGAGGGGAGGAGAACCCAGTCAGAGAGGCAGGAAAAGCTTTGTCTGCATTACTGGGATGCTCCCCACTAAACAGCAACATCTTGAACCAGTATGCCAAGTAGGGCAGACTGGTGTAATCACCATGGTCTGCAATTCAGCGAGAGACTCCTTCCTAAGTCCCCCACGTCACACCCCTGATTTGCCAGGAGCTTAAGATAGCTGACAGCAGGCTGTACTCTTCCTTTCCAGCATCAGGACAGATGGCCTCAGCTCACTCCAGCAACTCAGTTTAGCTGCTATGAAAAAAGAAACACTAAGAAGCATTCTGATCTCAGCAATGAGACGCAGCCAAGCCCTAGAAAGGAAAGGGAACCTGCCTCCTGAAGGACAGAAAGCATTGTTCTGTCACAGTGAATAGCACCAGCAGGGCTCTCACAAGGCCTTCTACAGGCAGGCTGCTGGGAAGAATTCACACCCTAAACATGCCTTGAAATAATCTACCCTAGATGCAAATAAGTGGGTGAATTTTCAACAGCTATTGAACTACAGTATTTCTTAGTGTTCTTGAATGTGAAAGACAATACAACAGATTAATCTGCATCAATATCTCTAGAAAGAAGAGGAAGGGACTGCAAGCATGGCTGGCACAGCATTCCCAACTGTGTACAGTTCTCCCAGGTGCTCGAGCCCCAGGAGCAGCGTGGCCTCAAGTGACTCTCAAGGTTTACAGGGGATTTACCAGCTCAGTCCTGGCTTGCAGATCTCCTGGTCTCCTCAGAGGTCAGACGCTGACACTCATTCCTGCAGGCCCTAAAACCTGCTCTAAGTCCATTCTTTCCAGAGGAAAAACGATGCCTTCTTTCCACAGAAACATCCCAGTAGAAACTGGGGCTAAAGGGCCAACGTCCAGTGATGTATCATAGTTAGAAAGAAACAGAAAACCACCCAAAGTACTGTATTCAATGTGTACACAACATTCAAGAAAACAGCAGATAAAATTAATCATTCACATGCTAAGTAGATTTTCCCCCTCAGAACAAGGTAACAAGTGTCCTCTGATTTACTCAAAGACCACGACTCCCCTTAAGATGGTTTCCCAGAACTGGTACTGTGACAATTTCTGCAATGAAGACACAGCAAATACTCTGGCAGAGCAGGAAATCCCAGTATCCACTACTGTGCTTTAATCTCTATGCACTGCTCCTTCTTTACACCCACACTTGCCTGATTTTAAGCACATTAAGTCAAACTTTTGACAACACAGCAGGTGTACAAGACAGCTCCACATTTTAACTGTAAATTAAAAGAGCAAAACAAAACTATGTCCTTGTTAAGACCATTGTTCTACATAACACTGGGCCAAGACCTCAAATCTCCATCCTCAAGAAATATATTCTGGCGTAAAAAAAAAGCACTTGAGCTAAACACAGTGGTAGCTGGTACTTGATTAAGATAGCTGGAGATTTATTTTGGCTTTAAGCCTTATAAATGGATAGTATGTATCAAGAAAATGATCCAATTAAAGAAAAAAACTGTATGAGTAGAACAATATAAAAATTCAACAGATTAAACATGTTTAAAGTAAAAAGTAATTGCTCATCAGCTGGGGTGTTAAGAGAGAAACTGAGTGGGGTTGAGGATTACTACTTTTACCAATGGGAAGAGCTCCCTTTCCTGAAATAGGGGAGAATAAATAAAAGGATTGCTTGTGTTTACAGAGATGATTTGCAATGGTAACAGAAGTATTACAATCAGATGCACGTTAATTCCTACGGGAGGAAAAAATCACAATTCCCAGCAGCAAAACTCCAGAGGCAGGTAACAAGGCAGCATCAAGAACTTGAATGGAGGCAAGAACAGAGGCAAAACCTTTAACAGATGTGTGAGGAAGTTCTTTGATACCTGAACTGCACAGGAAGTCTCAAAACATCTCCCAGATGGCAGTATCTGTATCACACAGGCATCCTGCAGTGGCAGCAAGGACCCAGACTGGAGGCCTCTGACAATGGAGAATTCTTTATAAGCCACGCTTGAAAAGTAATTAAAAATAACACAATGAAAACAGATGCAGTTCAAGAAACTACTGATACACACTAAAATGTAAATGTGGTGGTGGTTGTGCTTTGGTTTGGTTTTGCCTTTTTAATCACTGCATATCCTATACTACATAAAAACGACTGAGGTACATGGCATTACACCAGCATGAAGGAAGCACAGCTGGCAGCTGACAGGCTGTCCTGAACTGCAGGTTTGCTTTTCTAACACCAACAGAATAATCAAAGTATGAAAACATTGTGACTCCAAGAAGTTTGTACTGCAGGTCTCTCTCTAGTGACTGAAATGCCCAAGAGCTGCCTCAACACAGAGAAGTATAGAAAGAAACTGTAACTGGCCATAAGAGAAAAGGCAACCTGCACCCAGGAGCATAGATGTGGGTTCTTCTTGCACATGGGCATGGTAAATGCATCTTAAGATGGGAAGACAGAATATCTGGGAAGTTATTCTCCCATCTTCAGACAGTGACTCAGAGAGATCTTAATATATAAGCCACATGAATGCTTATGCATTTACTAACTCTTAACTTCTACAAACAGTAAGCAGATGCTATGCATGACAGCATTTGATAATAAAACATCTCTGTTTCTGTAAACACTGCAGAGGTGTCCCACCAAAATCTTACACACAACACAGCAAAATCAAAAAATCACAGGGTGGTGATGAAGCACCTTGGACTAAGACAGACTTGCTTAGCGAATCAAGAAGCCCACTTGCTTCTTCAGTACAACACCAGAGTCAGAGAAAAGACTGGAGAAGTAAGGCTGAGTTTCTTGAATGAATCTTGACCCATTGCTGTCCCAGGCCTATGATACTTTGTGTGGAGGTGGCAGGAAATTTCAAACATCATCCTGAAACACAGAATAACCTCAGCCAAGAAAAACAGTTTTTGGAAACACACTACCTGATTAAGATAACCAGGCTTTACACCTGTGCTCCTGAGCACTGCTCCAGCATCACCCAGGCAAATGATCCAGCCTCCTCCTGCAGGAGACTCCAGCTGCACTGGAGTTTGGAGCTCTAATGGCAACTACAACTTCCCTGCTGCTGTGGGTAGCAAAACAACCCTACAGCTTCTCACGAGGAACTCAGGCTCACCATTTTCAAGAGAAAAAAACCCAAGCTGATTTACAAAGTGTGCTGTCCCCAATTTTCTAAGCTTTAAATAAGGCCTGTACCTGAAAATCTGCACTTGTATTAAATGATGACTTGTCATTGCACTTTGTGGATGCCTTACACTAAGTTTAAGTTACCATGGTTACATTTTTCACGATAAATATAATACTAAACAGGAGAGAATGAGAAACAATTATGCCTTTGATTTTGCTTTTTTTAAAATATCAGGTGTTTGTGATCTTTATTAAGGTACTGACACAATCTGGACAGGGACTTTGAAGCTGCAGAAGGACTTTTTACAAGGGCATGGAGTGACAGGACAAGGGGAATGGCTTTTAACTGAAAGAGGGCACCTATGAAGGTGGTGAGGCACTGGAACAGGTTTCCCAGACAAGTTGTGGATGCCCCAACCCCTGGAAGTGTTCAAGGCTGGATGGAGCTCTGAGCAATCTGGCCTAGTGGAAGATGTCCCTTCCCATGGCAGGGGGACTAGATGATCTTTAAAGTCCCTTCCAACCCAAACCACTGGTAATGGTATTACAGCAATATAAACATTAACATTTGCATACAGATGAATGTTTCATGTATATTGAAATGAGTAAAAAATTCAGTCACTGAATATTATGTACATTCCAATCCTGTCAAAATGAACTTAGGACCTAAAGCTGCAGAAAGCTCTAGCTCTATCTCAGTAGGGTTTTTAAGTCTAATCTACACATCACTGTCCTAATTCTGTGGAAATGTAAGCTACATAGAGAAACATCTGCAAACTAATGTAAAGAATAATTCAAGGATTTTGTATATATTTAACTTACTTTTATTGAGTGAGGAAACAGATTTTTCTGAAGGTCATTTCTTTGGTCTTAAAAACTGAAACTCAAGCCACCTGGTTTTCATTTCCTGCCATATTCCTTCTGTCTCAGCTGCATACTGTGCTAAAAACAAAGGCTCCATTCTTTAATTGTGAATATCAGACGCCTTTAACCTTCATTCTGTTGTTAGTGCCTTGGAATGTGAAAAAGTTAATATACAATATCCTCTTTTATTAGCCAAAATAATAAATGGCCAGTTGCATTCCTTTTATCAGCTGGGCTCAAGACCTGCAGATCCTTGGAGACTTAAGAGTTCAACAGAGACAAAAATATATGGCTTTCAAAGCAAAACCACTATTTGAACACAGTTCTGCTCTACTGTTTTGGATGACAGGCAGGGATTGAAGGTCACTGTTTCTAAAGTTACCTAAGAAAAGTCCAGAAATAAGTCACCTCAGACCCTGTCACCCTACGGTGGTGAACAGCTGTCACATCTGGTCTCAATCAACAGCCAGGAGTGAACAGTGAAGGGCGAGCCTGTTCCCAGGCCTGGATCAGAGATGGTTTTAACAGAAACCACTGCTCCAGAGCAGCAGGACCAGTGAAAGGGGGCATTCTTCAGCAAGAAACACAAGCCCTCAGAGGAAATGGGGCACAAGGGGAATGACTTGTACAGTGTATTGAAACATTTTATTGGCCAGCTCAGTGAAGAAGATGGTTGCTAATAAAACAAAAAAAAAACATTTGTCTATCGAGGTGACCAAAATGTCTCCTACCTCTGAAAGGAACAGATTTCCAGTGAAGAAACAAATGTGTGCAGACTCTGGAGATGATTTTTAAGACAAACAAGCAAGCAAACAAAATCTCTTCCCATCAAGAAAGCAAACTTGCATAAAACCCAAAACTCTAATTATGACCACTAGTAATTGACAGTCACACTAAGTCAGTCACACTAATTGCTTTGAGATCAATCTGACACAACCTTGGGATAAATAGATCAGGTCCGTTAATTTACTCCCTCCTCATTTATTCAGAATTCACAAAACATTTGCTGCTGTTTAGCCTGCAAATAGATCAGCTTATCCATAACTTCCAGATCATCTGGCCTGGGACTCATGTTAGGAGTGGAGAAGGAGCACCCCTTACCCAGGGGTGTGCTAGATCCCTTTACCAGCCCTACCATGATTTCCAGGGGTACAGCTGGCAGGGGAGTGCAGGGAGGGTGCACTTCAAACCACACAGGAACCACTGGAGGCCAGGGGGAGCAGAAATCTTTCCATTACTGCTGGTGAGATTCAAGACAGCATATGGCATCACACTGATGTACAAATTTATACTTTGGATCAGAGACTCTCACACTCATCTCTTCCATTTTTATTAAACTGACAAAGAGTGAGGTTTTGCAGTTGGCTCACAGATGTACATTAAGTAACAGGCAATCACTTTACTTGCACATCAACACTTCCCACAGTTAGTGAAGAACCAAAATTTGAAAGCTGTTTCCCGTCCCACCCCAGTCTATTAGTAATGAGGGTATTCATTACAGCAGCTTAAACTGAGGGAAAATATGTTCCTTAACTTGGAGAAAAATATGTAGAATTATCAGCGTGATGCAACACTGGCTGAAACTTGATTTCACAACAGTCATTGCACCAAAAGGTTTAAGTGGTCTTAAGTAACAAACTTGTAAAAAGTAACAGAATAGAAACTTGTGCCATGTAATCTCTGGGCATCACATGGGTGTAAAATCGATAAGGAAAACCCTCTGGTTTAGTTTGCCTGTGAAGCCAGTAAATAGAAGGTATGCTACAGTTGATAATAAATATTCCTAATGATTCCTGGCATTTATTGTTATGAACATTCTCTTTATTACAACCATACCAGGCTCCAAGCTCTTTTGTAACATGTCAGAAGCTACTTCACAATCAACCATTTTTCAGAGTGGAATTACTTCATTGACAAGAACAAAATATTGGGAGTCTGGCTAAAAACTGAGGACTCTTACATGCAATTTTATTTGAAAATGATCACATTCATACTTGGCTCACAATTCTTTGAAATTCTCTCAAAAAATTTCAAAACTTATTCTAGGCATGAAAACCCTGTTCTTGTGAAAACAACTGCCATTCCTTAAGCCATCTCAGGATCTCTGAAAAAAGGTGAATTAAACTTGACCTTATGTCTGTAACAACAACATGAAAAATACTTTCAGGGTTACTTGCATGCCTTTATTTATGAATCTGAACTTGTTAACTCTGCCTCAAGCAGCAGCTCAGGTTGGAAGCTCTGCTGGGCCTGGAAATAAGCTTTGCAGTGTTCCCTCTGGAGGTACACAGAAAAGACCATCACAGAAAATGCAGCACTTCAGTAATCTGGCATCCCATTCCCTTGTCTGGACAGAACACTGTGACAAATTCAATCTGACTCCTACAATGATTTCACTGTAAGATCAAGAAGTTGAATGTAAAAAGCCACTGACCAGGCTCATCCCCACTTTGCTTGGCAGAGGAAGAGCCCCTGTAGTTCAGGCTGGGCAAGAAAGACCAGACTACATTTGCACACTGCACTCCCTAGTATTTTCTAAAACAATTAAAATTTGGCAGCTGTGTTTTTCTAGACCCCCTGGATCTGGCCCAGTATGAGGAGCAGAATCAGAGTGAGATTTTTCCAGCAGTGAGTGATTCTCCACACATCCAGGAACTGCTGCAGTTGCAAGGGCAACCAGGAAGGTGGGAGGATTTCTCTTCAGTGCTCTCACTGCCACCACTGCCACTGTGCCAAGACAAGGTGAAAGGAAGTCTGACACAGGGGTAAGAGTGCAGAAGTGTAAGCAAAAAAATGTAACTAAAACCAAACATAAAATTGAGGACATTTTAGATCCTTATTTCAGCTGCTCTCAGAAAGAAGCTTGGACAAACCAAAAAAATTTTCCCACACTTTTAACATTAGCATACCTTAAAGGATAACTGCTAACCTTGGCTAATTTTAGCTCCATCAGATCAAGCTGTAAAGGGGCATGGCATCCTTTGATAGACAAGTTTAGACTGTAAGGAAGTGTAGGTATATACAACCAATGCATCCTTTTTTCCATTAAAAAGGACAAGCGAAAAAAAATTGATGAAATCAGAACCCACATTAAGTGGTAAAATATAACATTCTAAACTAGGAAGAGCCCAAAGAAGTATGGCTTATATTCTCCTAATTCACTGTCTCTACCTAAATACATAATTGTAATTAATTTTTAAAAATAGATTAAAATAAAAGACCACATACCTTTTTTTTTCTTATAGGTGCCTCCACCTCTTTCTGGATGCTGGATGAGCCTGTTCAGGATGATCAACTGCCAGTGAAGCTTCTGTCCATAGAGCCTCTTTTGAAATTCACTGAGAAAGCTAGGAGCTCTAGTAAATCCAGAAAGGGGGTTAGAGGACAACTGGAAAGGAACTTGGTTCCCTTTAAAAGAAAACCTAATTAAGGAAGCTGAGGGATTGTCTGCTCATTATTTGTATTTATCAAATACCAAACAAATTCTGTGACTAGGTTAACTGCTCACTTGCCAAGCCATGGAATGTCTCCCAGTTCATAAACAAGTAGCAAAACAGCTGATGTTTTGTTCACTTAGCCTGTTTTTCTGCATCAATGGCACAATTAATTATCCATTAAAGGAATTTAAACAGTAGTGATCCAAATCTTTCCATTCATTTAAACTCCTTAGTCTTTGCTGTCCAGAACCAGAAGCCTGCAGGTGAATACCAGCCACCACCTCAGAGTAAAACTTTACCATTCAATAATGACTTTAGTTTGTACTGGAAAATAAACATATTTGTCTACATAGACAAATGTTGTATCTAGGTAGTTATTTATTTACCCCAAATTTCCTCCTTAATCTTCCTGTGCTGAATAAAACTCAATGTGCTTGCTAAGCAATAAAAGCAAAATCCTTTACAAGCTGCTGTAGGCTCCCAGAAAATCCCATCAGTCTATGATTCAGAGATGGCCTCTTTAGGTAAGAGTTCCACAGACCCACAAAGTCTCAAGGATAAAAATGCTTCCTGGTGACTCTGCATATCAAGAGCTGCACTTAAATACTGCCACTTCAAACTTGACTTCATACCAGATACTTGGGATAGCAGAACACCCAAACATGAACATCAGTTTTATGTACAATTCTGTTTCATCACACAGTTCTCCTTCCCTTTTTTGTCTTCCTGAGGAAACAAGGGAAACATTGCACCTTCCTCAAAAAGATTTATGAAAGTATTTGAGATTTAAAAGTGATAAGCTTCAAAAATACAAAAATGGTAACAATTTGAAGCTGCTCTCCACTTTGAGAAAATCTTTACAATTTCACTTCTTATTTCTAAGAATAATGAATTTGCTGAAGCATATCTAGAAGTCAGGAGCCATCATCTATTCCTACCTGTTTCAGAGCTCTCTTTTGGCTCATCTCTCAAAATTCAGTGCTTTTTTCCAGCCCTTCTCCCTCTATACTGGCACTTGCTTGGTTCTGTCTTGCAGAACTTCTGAGGCAAGGAAGATGGCAGGCTATCTGTAATACAAACAACACTATTCAGTGACAAAGCACTAAAAATAGACTAGAATGCACCTTATTGTCAGAGGAAATAGTTCAGCAATAAAGACTTCAAAAAGTTGCAACTTGTTTTCACCCAAGTTTTCAGTAAAACCAGCTGTTGAAAAAAGTTACTTTTCCCCTTTCCTAAGTAGCAGTGGCACCTTTATTAACAAAAGGGCCCCAAGTTGCTTTTGTGCCATCCCAAACCCCTAACAAAAAATTAGACCTGAAAGGCAGGGTCAAATTTTCTATATGCTGAACAGTTAAAGACTCTCACATTTATGTGAGACAGAGACAAGTCAGGTAACACCACTGCCCTGAACTTGTAAGATGGAAATGAATCACTGAAGTCAAGCACTCACAGAACAAGGTGTCTGATAGCTAGCTACTGCCTCCTGCTATCTTACAAACATGGTATAATGTACACTGCTAGTAAAATCATTTATCCTTGGGTTTTAGGTGCTTTACTGATAGCAAAACCTTTTTCTTTGTAGTACACACGCAAAAAGCAAATGAGAAAAGAGAATGCTTTTCTTAGAAACTGCCTCATCTGAGGTGCTGGGGACTTAACTTTCCTAGCTCTTTAATTGAATTACAGCACAGCCTGTAAATATATCAATACGCATAATTTTCACAACTGGTTTTACAAATGCAATTCACAATAAAACTGCTCACTTCTCAAAATTTAACAAGCCATGTCCACCAGGATACTGCAAATGAAGCAGTAACAAGAAGAAATTAAATACTTTTTCCATGAAAATAAACTGATACTACTACAACCATCAGCCAGGCTACAGCTACATTATTTCATGACAAAGATACACACATTAACTACAGTCGGTACATTTTTCTTATTTATTCAAAAGCTAGTGGATGACAAAAAGGGTTAAAATGTTTTATACCACCTATTCATTACATAAACAAATACTTAATCCAAAGGGACTTATTTTACAAGCCCCTCTGTCCAAAAACCACACACAAATTAGTTTTTATACACAAATGTTTATTTCTCAAATAAACTTCCCCTTTAAACACAAGGAATGAAATCTAAATCTTCATAAAGATGGATCCAAAACAAAATCCCTCCAGTACTTTGTAATTACTGTTTTGTTGGTCACTACTGGCTTTAACTGTTTAACATCAAAAAACGAGGACATATTTAAAAAATCATGCTACTGGATACCTAGCTCTGCCTCTGACCAGCTCTACACTGATCTCCAAAATTTTAAAATTTTACATCATGAAATCCGAAGCATTTAACTGAACAACAGCTGTGCATTAAACACAAACAACTGAACAAGAAGATTATAAGATGTAATCAAGTTCATAACGAATATAGGTGTTCTTTTCATCATTATAGATTCTTGGGTAATGTGCTATCAGAGCATCCTGTGAGCCAATGTAGATTGAATTGTAGATCTTCCAATAAACATCTCTGACTTTTCTGGCAGGGTGAAACAAACCCTAGAAAACAGAACAGAACAAAATGTAATAAAAGCTTGCAGTTCAAATGTTCCTTTATTGAATTTAATCAAGTGTTGCAGAACAAGCATTTAATAAATGGACAGAACATACAAGCTCTAGGGAAAAACATTTCTATGTACTAACAATATACAAACAGTACTTGCAGGAATATGCACTGCAAGAGACTTTCACCTTACTACTGACCTCAGTATCTTCATGTTGAGGTCCCCACACTGCAAAAGTCTGAAATTTCCTATCTGCAAATTATTACTAAAATGCTGTCACACCTTCTCTACACGGACCTGCATGACTTTAATCCTTGCTTCCCACCTGTTAGGTGAGCTTTAATTCCATAGCCAACACAGCCACTGTCACATGCTGTGACACAAAATAACACAGAAAAGGAGTCTTCAGATTTTACCACCCTGTTTACAGAAGCTGAACTGCCCAGTGTTGCTCTAGCAGTACCAAGTCTAATCAAAGCACTGTTTATAGTGCTGCACTCTTGTAAACATCTCACTTTTTCTCTTGGCTAACAACAAATCACAACTACTAATCCTATCCTCTCGTTTATTTATCTCACTGATTACTTGTCATAACCCCTCCCACAGCTAATTTATTCCCCAGTCATTAGTTCACATCTTCAAAATTTGAGATCCTTCCAGTTTAGAAATCAAAGTGCCAGGCTATTTTAGTCAACTGATATTCTAAGTTACCTGCTCTTTCTACACAAGTTCTGTGATGTAATCAGCTATCTCCCTATACCAGACCCTCTGTTTGCTGCCTATTTCCACTATTCAAGTCCTTGGCACAGAGTATTTGTTTAAAAAATACTTTGGAGACAAAAAGCCGTTTTTCCTTTGTTGGGAATCATCTTCAGCTGACTTTTCTGTCTGGTGGAAAGAAGTCCTGCCTGACAGCTCTCTCTGCTGCCCCAGCACACAGACCATACCTGTAAGCAGTACTGTAACATCCTGCAGGGCCCAATCGCCACTCTGAGGCCCTCCAGAGCCCCCATAACTGCCTGGATGACGTGAGGAGAGGTTTCAAACACGTTGGGCCACACATAGTTTAACAAGTGATTAAGAGAATCTTCACAGCCAAATCCATAAACACCAAGGGACATGTGCTGCACCACAGCACTGGCTGTTTGTCTGTGTACCAGATCCCTGCAAAGAGAACAATGGGAATTAATGAATGAGACTCAGAAGCAACATGATTGGAGAAGCATACTGTTTCTTGTCATCAACACTTTCCTTGAAAGCACTAATAACATTTCAAGCCATACTTACTAACAGCAAGAGGCAGAGTATCAAAAATCAGTAAAGTGAAAAAAGATGGGAATTTTCTGAAAAATTAATGCACTCCAATTCCACAGAAGTATCAACAATAGAAATTATCAAAAGCAGTTTTAATGGAAGAAGTCTTGACTCACTGAAGATGCTTTTATAATTTTAATCTTCAGAATTATTAGTAAAATTGAAGCATATATAATCCAAATTGTGTGCAAATAATGGCTTCCAAATTATGCTGCTCACTTAAAGCCTTCAGCAAACAAGGACAATATGCATATTTGCTATTATTAACAATCAAGTATATACTTAAAAATATGGCTATGGGTAACTGCATCACAGAAGAAGTGCACTCACCTGTCCATTAAAGCATCTTCAAGCAATGGTGTAACAGCATAAATGTAATCTTTTCCCATCTCTCCAATGTATTCAAACAGGAAAGAAAGCGATTTTAACACACCATTCTGGACATTCAGTTCTGGAACTCTGTATTCATTCATGAGTGCAGGCAGCACTGTGAAGGGTGAGCATGTTTCAGCCACAATAGCAATTGCTACTGTAGTACATACTCTGTTCTGCCTTTCCTGTACTTTCAAGTTGTTTAGCAGTGTGGCCAATACATCGTGAGGTCTGGAAGAGACAACATGGACATCCATGTCAATAGACTCAGTGAGGATTTGGATAAAATTAGTTAAGCTTCAAAAAAGTGGCAGAGAAACATGGTTTAGCCCTCATAAATAGTGTAGAGAACTAGGAAACAAACTGAATGCTAAACATGAAACATCAAACTCTAGAACAGCTAAAGGATTTATTTTCATAGCAACATTTTTACTTTGTCTAGACTCAACTTTTTCCCTGCCCTCTGTTCTTCCACTTGTGAACTCTGGAGAGTAGCAGAGCCTCCCCACTATTATTCTGATCCCAGAGGGAATTATAGACTTGTATAAAAACAAGTATTGACAGACATACGTTATGTTATACATGGAGAACACTTAGAGCAAGCAGCCAGGAGAGTGCTGTATCTGCATTCAGCCAGTCATCAGTCTCTTACAGAACACACATAAAAGTGGCCACTGTGCCTCATTCTACAATGTGCTGACTTGGAGTATGACCTTAGTGGAAACAAACCTTAAAGAATTGATAAAACTAGTGATTTGGTGGGGGGGAGGGAAAAAAAAAGAGAGAGAAGATAAATTCTTTAAAGGAGTTTATGAAATAATACAAAGAGGGTGTGAATGCACACCACAGTGATTCATGAGACAACAGCTCTTACTCTCAAATAAGATTTTTAACCTTATTAGTCCACAAATTTTGTTCAGAAGTGCAACATCCTATGTTAATCAAGAATACGTGATTGTAGTTTTCAAAATGAGTAAAACAATATCTGCACATATAAAACATAGAGAAGTTTGAATATTTCCCACCAGAAAACTTAACAATCACCACTATATTTGGTAACTGTGTGAAGAAGTGGACAAGCATTAAACCAACCTACCCAATAGCTTTTGCAATATAACCAAAAGTGTTCACTGTGGCTCTTCTGATAGCTTTCTTGTGAGCTTTTAATAACTCAAGCAGTTCAAAGCAGATCCTCATCCATTCTCTTGCAGAAACATACTCTGCACCTCTGAAAGAGAATAAAGTGAGTTACCTCTTCAGTGATGCTAGAGATTTTTACATAAAGCCACAAACTGTAGCACCTATTCATTTGCTATCCACAGAGCTAAGCTTAAGCATTTCCTTTATTAGGTAATTCAACAGCGTGTCTGCTAAATATTTCAAGTTTTGGGCACAACTTCAGAAATACCAAGAGATATGACAACGAGTACCCAGAAGCCAAAGTTGAGCTTTTGCTACAGTAATTGCCCACAAAGAAGGTTAGCTATTTTAACATTACTCAGCTTACCTGTCTGCAATACGCCCAACAAGATCAATACAATTTTCCTGTACTTTCTCATGTCTGTTCTTCAAAATAGGTGTCAACCGTGGCAGCAGGTCTTTGATTGGTGGTGTCATCTTGTGCATACCTATTGAATTCAAAGAGGCACATTTAGTTTTACAGTGGTTTTTCTATTTTGCTCTTGAACAGACAAGTAATCAAGACAAAAACATACCTATAACATTCACAATAGCCTTAAGCGCTCCAAGTATGCTGCCCAGTACTTCAGGATATTCTTCACCCAGGTACTCATACAAAACAACACCCAAGTGTCCCATCAGTTTTTCCTACAAGCAAGCAAAAAGAGTTAGAAGGTCATTTTCCCCTCCTCTCTCATTACTGTGACCTGCCAGAGCAAATCTGGAAGAGAAGTCCATACCTCTTGACAAGTCTTCATGACAACTGCAGTACGAGAGATCAGGTCAGCAGCCTGCTGCCTGACTTTGGCTGATTTGTTGTTCAAACGCCACAAAACTGTACCACAGATCTGTGGCAAGTAGGGTTTCACCCTTTTGCCCAGAGCATTAACCACTGTGCCAAAACCATTCAACATCACAGAATCCTGAAGGAAAAAAACAATAAAGGACAATCAGACAAACAGCATCACTGCATTTTACCTAAACTTGCCCTAATCTAAAATTGTTTTTAAAATGCTAACACATTCCAGAGATTGTTTCTGGATTTCACTGATTAGAGCACTGACATCTAAAAAGGCATTCTAAAATCTAACTCAGAAGCACACATTTCTGTATTACAGTGAGATGGCTTACAATTCCAGTGAATGGAATACTGCAACCCTAGGCCTTACCTCTGTGGTCTGTTCCTGGAAGGCATACAAAATACCATCAATGAGCTGTTCTTCCAGTTTGTGATCAATGTCTGCTGCCCCCAGATTTCCCATGATCTTCTCAATTGTTTCCATGACCATCTTTCTGTACTGCTCAGCCTCATCTTTCAGATCATCCACAATTCTAGAAATAATTTCTGCTGCTCCAACTTTATTTGCCAGCTCCACAGTCGTATCAACCAACTGAAATACAGAAATGGTAAATAAGTAACCATTAAAATTATGCTGAAAAGTAGTTAAAATCTACTTTCTACATCTTGAAAATAATTTCCCTAGTCTGAAGAAACATATTAAGTCAACTACAAAAAACTAGTTTTAGCTTTAGCAATCATCTAGTATTTTAAAGAACATAAATGGGGTGAACCACCCCACCTTGCAAGTGATGAAGACATTCACATATGTAAAATGTTGTGATAACCTCCTAAGAACCTGAAAATCTTCTTAGCTACACAACTTCTAAATTGCTAGTAAAACAAAAATCAAGTTTCAGGACACATACAAAAATAAGTATTTAGCCTGAATGAATATTCTAATTTTCTTCTACTGTAAATATAATAATAATAATTTCCCAGCTAAAAAAAGACCAAAAATACCTGTCTGTAATTTCTTCTGTCCAGTGCCATTCTGTGCTGCCAGAAATGTTTGAAGAAGGGTGGCAAGATTTCTGTTTTAATGTAGTTTGCTTCAACACCATCTGTACCACAACACTGCTTTACCACCTGACAGGAAATAAAAATCCAACAATTTTAATCTGGTGTAGGGTGTGGGTTTTTTTGCTTTTGTTTGGAATTTTTTTTATACACGTTCAGTATCAATGCAAAACTATCATTGTGACATACCTTCAACACAATTTTTTTCATCTCTTCATCAGGAGACTGGAACTCTCTGATAAGAATCAGCATGACTTCTCTGGTGTAGTAGTTTGCATACTCGGCATCCATGAGTGGAATCAAGTAACCAATGGCCTTCAAGAATGCAGCCAAACCCTATTGAAATGCAAAATATGTCTCTAATAAGTTACAGCAGGAACACATCCATTTCAGTTCAAACTAAAGAAAGCATTTTGGATTTACCTTTCCTCTGTGTTGACGTATACCCTTCCACAAGGGCTTCAGGACAGAGTCAAATGACTCAATACCATAGGGAGTGGCTGCCTCAGCCAAAGCAGCAATGGCCAAAGCGCTGATGGTGCGAACCTTCTGCTGCTCATCCACCAGCCCTGCAAGAGATCAGGGCTTAGTACCACTTCTTGTACTCGTGACTTAAGTTCAAATTTGCAACAACAGAGCAGCAGTGTAAAAGGGATTAACTTATTTTCAGGAATACTGAACAATTATTTGTCTTTATTCACCTTTCAGAGTCAGCTGAAATGTTTCTCTGTCACAGCAACAACAAAACCAGGACCTTACTGTCACTGTGCCTTACTGAGATATAAAAACTTTCAGACAGAAAGTGAGTAAAAAAAAACTTAGTCTGGGAAAGCAGAACTTACCATGCTCAATAATTTCAACCAAGCTCCTGAGATGAGGCAGGATAGCACAACCCATAAGAATAGCAATCTGCTGTACAATCTTGATGCCAGTGTGCCTGGCCTGCCAGGATTTTTTGCTTTTACAGACAGCTTTCAGGAAGGGTAACAGAGAAGGGATGCCCAGAGCAGATGCAACAACAGCAAAGGCTCGAGCTGTTGTATTTCTGACATACTCATCCATGTTATCGATATCAGGTCGCATTGTGGAGATCATCGTTGCCAAACCTGCAGCCTGCAGGACAAAACACAAAACATAGCAGTTGGATTTATGAACAGCACAGCTAATTGTTCTGCCATGCCTGTAAACATGCAGGTATATGTAAGCTAACTCAGTGCTTTAAAAAAAGATACTGTTTCACCTTAGCCAAGTTTGAAATAATTTCTCTGCCTTCCACTCTAGCATAGTAGTCTTCATCAATCAGCAGTGGTTCAATGACGACAAGGATCTAAAAAATATAAACATATTAATATTTCCTTTTATTAATACTTACTATAGTATTTCTAGCACTATTAGAGTCCATGAAACAGAGATGATTCCATTAATTCAAGCTTAAAGCCTTAAAATGAAGCCTTAAAATGATCAGAAAAAATAACATCTATTGCATTGTTTTTTATAGTTCTTAAGTCTCTTAAGGATGTAGCCTGGAGACACTACCTACATCAGATAAGGTCCTTCCCACCTCCAAATATGCATATATCATATCTACATCATGCCTCAATACTGTATAGCCTACACTCCAATCACACTATAAAAACTTTAAAGTTTGGTTTAAGAAATATGAAAGTGAAATATGTTTTAAAAAAGTGGCATCATTCTCTTCTCATATGCAAATCAGAGATGAAATAGCAAATGCAAATCAGAGATGAAATAGCAAAATGCAACAGACCTTGTGTACGTATGGTCGGACCAAGTCATCCAATTTGTACAGAATTCTGTCGATGACTTTGACGAGCAAGTGCCGCTCCTGATCTTCGAGTGTGGGAGACATCAGCAGGGGCAGGATCTGATTGAACAGCGGCCCTGCTCCGAATTCCCGAGCTTTATCGGTAATTTGCCGCAGCGCAGCCTGAACAAAACCAGAAAACCTGCCAGTTAAACTAAGGAAGCAACACTGAACAATCATAAAACAGGTACAACCAAGGTAAAATGTAACTCACTGCATCCACAGGCTTCCAAATATCTGCCCCAACCACCACAAAACTATTTCAAGCATTTTTTAGTTGATCTGTTAAAATACAAATGTGTGGTGACAAACACTGTGTTGTCAGTGCCCAGGTGTTCAGTTTTCAAGAGAAGCATACTTGTGAGCTGATACTGGCTCCCTTTGGAAAACAGCTTCACAGCCCTTGTTTGCATCCAGGCAGCTCGGTGCTTGGTCAGTTTAGAGCATTTGCAGAAAAGACTGTTATTATGCTGCCTAGTGCTTAAGGCCAAAACTTAAAGAAGAGCTACACTAAGTAGCTAATTTAAGTGAAAGAAGCAAAATCCAGAAAGTTACAAAGCCGTGTAAGCAAAACACACTATAAATCCAATTTCTCATAATTGTAAAAAACCCAAAAATTATACAAAGCCCACACCATTTAGTGACTGACATTACTGTTAAAAGAGTAGCAGTATTAAATTATACTGAGTAACAAAAAGCCATACAGATATAGAAGAGGAAGAACAAAAACACTAAACAGAGTGTGCTGTTCTGGCTGAAACTGAGTTGGTTTTCTCTACCAAGCCCCTAGTATGGGGCTGTGTTCTGGATTTGTGCTGGAAACAGTGCTGAAACTAAACATACAGGGATGTTTAGTTACTGCCAAGCAGGGCTTACACAGAGTCAGGGCCTTTTCTCCCTCTGACCCCACCCTGTCGCAGACATTTCTCCACAGAAATCCTTTCTTTCGGATTTCTGCGTCTTCTGGAGGCTAGAGGCTACTACTGAGAAGGTGGATTGGCACAAGAAATCGGGAGGGCACACAGCCAAGACAGCTGGCCCAAACTGCCCAAAGGGATGCTCTACATCATATGGCACCAGGCTCAGCATACAAGCCAGGTGGAACGCTGGCCAAGGGTCGCTGCTAGGGGACTGCTTAGGCATCACTTGGGTTGGTGGTGAACAAGTGTTTTCCATCTGCATAACTTGTTTCCTTGGGGTTTATTTATCCTTTTTTTTTTTTCTGTTATTTTCCTTTACTATTATTTCTTGTTATCTCAGTGCACAAGTTTTCTGACTTTTACTCCTTCATCCTACTACAGGAAGCAAGGGGAGAAGCAAATAGCTGTGTGGGGCTTAGTTAACAGTTGGGTTTAAATCACAATAGATAGCAAAGCTTAGGAAATGATCTTCAAGACAATCCCATGGATGGACAACTACAGCTAAACCTGAAAACACCAATTTTTGAAAAATTAGATTGCATAAATGTATCTGACAACTCATCTTACCTTTCGCATGGGAGGCGTGCCATTCTTTATTTTCAGAAGTAATTTCATTATTTTTCTCTCTTTCTGTTCCTCAGGACTCAGAGTCGATTCATCAACATCAACCTGCAAATAATTCCAGACAAATAAATGAGCATTGCTATATAATCAAAAGAAAGCAGTGAAGTTCAATCAGCATGAGTGAGATCTCCTTTACCAGCAGCTTGTCGAAGTACTGGATATCATCTGGTTTCAGGAAGGGCAGGTTGCCCGATGGCTGGTCATTGACACTCTTCATGGTGCGGTCCTCGGTCTGCATGTGGAACCCTGTCATACCCCCCAGGGGCGTGGGAGTCGCCGTGAGCTTCCGAGCAGGGGTACGGATGGGCACGTAACCTGCTGGCGGTGGGAGAACCTGAGAAGGAAGAACAAAATTCGTTTTAATTGCAACAGATATGAAAAGAAGAACCCATCAAACACAAAACGTTGAAGCTTGAAGTTGTAGCTTTCACTTTATTTGTTTGGGGATTTATTTGTGTGTTACTGTGTACAACAGATCCCATGTTCCCAGCAATACAAACTCACCCTGAGAGCTTGTATTTGCACTTATCCTGTACTGCCAACGTTTCAGAAGAAAGCTCACTCCCATTGCTGAGAGCTGGGATAATAAACTGGGAAGTCTCCAAGGATTAAAGAAGTACTTCAATAACTGAATCAACATAGTATTCTTGCTGTCTCAGGATTTGTGACCCTCTTCCATGTTTGTCTACATCTGGACTTACAGTTTCTATCAGCCCATACAAAGTACATTTCTGGCCTTGACAGGCATTTCCAGCACTGAGAAACACAGCAATGATTTGCCTGTGAGAACACCTTTAGACCCCCTTTTCTAAGGGATTTACAATAAATCAAGTCAAGCAAGCGTGTACAATCAATACTTTATGTGAAACATTCTACTTCTAGGGAAAAAAAACCAGTAATCCCTGGTAGGAAAAAAACTTCATCATGGTCTGCTGTTATTTTAATCCGGATTAATTACCTTATATCCTTCAGGAAACATAGCATCCAATTCCTCATCAGAAAGTGGTCTGTTTCTTTCATCAATTTCCCTCTCCCAGCGCCAAGCCTGTAGCTGTTCAGGAGTCATGCTCATGATGTGACCTATATTCAAATTTTAAAAAAATAAGTATTTTTAAAAAATCCTTTTGTATGCAGAAGCAGATGACTTGTTTACTTAACTTTTTAATGCTCTCTTGAGTCAAAGTTTCCATAGCACCTGAACTCTGTAGCCAAATAAGATATCAAACTTTTACAGAGCCTTTTATCATTTTTTTACCAACTAAACTGAACAGCAATAGGTAAGTAGCATTAGTCTCAATTCCTCTCCAGAAACAAGTTGCTGTGGGCATTGCCACAAAAATAGTATACTGAGCATACACTGACTGCTTTCATACAGGCAGGAGAGCATGCTGGGCAGAAGTCTGTTTCAAAAGACAATACAGAAGGAAATGCTTCATTCCCACAACACTAAGAGAAGCCTTGGACAAGGGACTGAGCTCACCTGGTGTAGGGGTTGCCATGTTCATAGCTGGGGTTCCAATGGGTGTTTTGCCAGGTGTCAGAACAGGAGTGCTGCCGCCCATCTGGCTCGCAGGTGTTTCATCCCAGCGGGATTTCCTTTTGCTCGCTCCTGGGGTCGGTGTCTCACCAATGGAGTCACCACCTCTGTCTGTACGAGGTGTCTCAGCCCAGCCACTGCCATGGCCCGGAGTATCTAGGGAAAAACACACCAAATCCTCTCAGAAAGCTGAGCAGTACATACTCCAATTTTACTATCAATATTCAAATCCATTTTCAGTATCATATTAACAAATAGTAGGCGCTAAAAGTAAAGACTTTTTGCTGAATATTGAAACAAATACTTCACTGAATATTCAAAAAACCTAGGCTTTACACTGAAAAGATCTAACAGAGAAATTTGTTTTATGAGAAAAGTGTCATCTTCTTACTGAACCTTAGCATAAAAAGATTCTAAAAAAAACAAGAACAACTCAGATATTCTAGGAATTGAGCAGAGTACTCCATGTACTCCCTTGATAGAAGCATTATATAAAGCAGGTAACAAGTGTTTCACTGTTCTCTGACACCAAAGTCAAATTCAAATTAGGCAGGTAAGATGCTTCTCTAACTTGTTTTAATAACAACCTCTTAAAAAAACCCCTAACAATTAAAAAACAACACACAAACATATTATGAAAAGTAATTTGACGTGTGTTTTTTCACTGTGTCCTTTATACACTAAAAACCCAACCTGCAGCAGTCATTAGCTATGACAAAACTGTTGTTCCATATTGGAGCTGAGATACTTTCATGGGTGCCACTTGGGCACAGGCAGAACCCGATGCTAAGAACTCAGACAAGAACAACTCCCCACATCAACCACTAGATGTCAGAATATAATTACTTTTTGCCTGGATTCTGAACTCACCGTTTACGTAAGGTGAAAAAACCCAGCACAATTAACCATTCCAAACTCATGATGCGCCTCCCAGTTTGCATAAATACCTCTTTCTGTTTTGGGGGTCTCATCCCACCGATTTTTGCGTGCACTGGAAGTGGCCCCTCCATGGCCCGGCGTTGCGTGCCCAGGCGTGTCCCGGCCAGGTGTTGCAGCTCCTGCTGGGGTATGGCTGGGAGTGGGATCCCAGATCTTGGAGCCTGGGGTGGCACCTGGAGTTTCGCTTCCCTTTGCACGGCCTGGGGTTTCATCCCACCGCAGGGATGGGGTGTGCCCTGGAGTCTGCACGAGACAAAACCAAAAGTGTCAGTATCTCATCCTATACAATAAAACACTGCCAGTTGTTCTTAAGTACAGTAACAAACTTCTGACACTCAAGAGGATTAGCAATGATAACGCCTTCTGTAGACAGCTGATGAGCAATAGGTCATTACCTCTGCTTGATCCCAACTGGACAATTTCTTAGGTGTAGCACCAGGAGTCTGATCAGCTGTCTGATCCCAACGCCGTTTGCGTTTTGAAGGTGGCTGAGAAGCGGCTCCATTGACGACTTTAAGCTCTCCAGCTTTAGCTTTTTCAGCTAGTTGTTGCCTAATTTCCCTCTGTTCAAGAACACAAAAACAAAAACGTAAGAATTTTTCAAATTATACCTTTAAAAGAGCTTTTTCAATATCTTTTTATGCTTTTTTTGCGGTTTTGCTCAAATAACCTGCAGTTAGCCACTGCTTTCATTTCAAGGCCACTCTTTTTCCAAATTCTTCTATAGTGCCAAAGGAGCTGTATTTGAGGGGCTGTTTTTAAATTAATTTTTCCATAAAAGCCATTCTTACAGCAAATGCACAGGGAATTTTTGAAGCTATCAGTTTCTGTCACCAATAGGTATATGCTTTAAGGCCACTACCCACCTGTTTCAAATAAGTACCACTTCAGTAAACTAGATGGATGACTTAGAAAATATGTTCACAGGAGCTACATCCCATGACACTAAAAAGCTCTGAAATTCTTATTTTAAATCCTAAGATGATACTGCTGAAACAGCACACTAACAGAGACTGTTTTGCACTCTTCAATGGATCCATAAGCAGTAAGACTGCCAAAATTATGAAATAATTCCTCACTTAAGACAAAACAAATCAATGTTAGAAGTCACTGGAACCACAAGGTCTCGTTCCAATTAGCCAGATGGTACTGCAGGTATGAGACAAGAGATCTGTTTATATTACCAATATCTTTTTAACTATTAAATAAATATTAAAGCATATTTTTGGGTTTTCTTCTTTTTTTTAACATTTCAAACCAAACGCCAATCTTATACCCAATCTCAGTACTGCAGTACTGTTGTAGGTACTTCATCAAAAGCCTTTTAAAACCTTCCTGCCTTCCTATACATAGAGCTCACAAAAACAAACATCTCTCACACTGAGTAATTCTCAGTTAAGATTTTCTCTCCTCCTCTGAAAGATAATAATAAACAAGAGAAAGTACAAGTTCTATTAAAAAAAAAAATTTAAATCCAGATTAAAATGTATTGAGACTATTTTCCCCTGCATTGCTTTACTATTACATAGAAAAGATGGTTTTTTGATGTTTTTACATTCTACTGACTTTCAACATATGAAGAATGTGATTTTGCAAAGAAAGGGGCTTTTAAATCAAGACAAAGTCAAGAGAATTTACACTCCCACTTTTGTAACACGCTTTCAAAGGCTGTAACATCAAACTCAGCCCACGTGGAAAACCCTCCCCTGCACACACCTCTTCCTTTGTTAAATGCTGTTCACGCATAACATCCATGTATGTTCTGGCATTCATTTTAGGGTCTGGAGTCTTCCCTCCTGCAGAAGAGAACAGCAACAGGAATGGAGCACAATGAGTACAGGATAAGCAGAAACTATGGACTTCTACTGTCCTGCTCTAGTATTATATTATTCCATGATCATTTAATTTTACTTTTTGATTGAAATTTTTTAAAATTACATGTATCTTACGTTTATTCAGTTTGCTGATCAATTTAACCTGTTTGAACACAAACATAACTACTGCAGTTTCAAACAAATATTTTAAAGCCGATAAAAATGATAAAATGACAACACAGTTAAGAGTCTTCAGAAGTGATGGGTTCCTGGGTTGCTAATCCGGAATACGTACACTTTCGTGCCTTTGTCTCCATCAGCAGTTCTGACTTCAAGCAGCAGAATAGAAGCCTAGAAAATTATCTCTTTACCATTAGTAACACTTTGGAAAGATATTTATCATCAAAACATTACCTTGTGTAAGCTGTTAAATCCTACTTGTTATCTGACTATAAATAACTACTGCATACCTAAGTAATGTTTAAATTGTTTTATCATACAGACCCATTTATAAGTTTGACAAATCTGGACATGTCTCAAACACCTTCTAGTGTCATATTGTAACAGGGCTTCATTAAAAATAAAAATAAAACAAAATAAAAAACCCCAAAATACTGCTTGATGACACTTTCCCCCTCTTCTCTTCTCAAGGGACACTTGTGATTGGGATCTGAATGCAATACAGTACATACACCACCACAACAATACTCACAGGTAATGGGTTTTGTACACCATATGTTGTTTTATGCTCTGTATCTTGCATTAACTGAGTTTTTAAATACATTAAAAGAAGCCCAACTTTATAGAAATGAGACTTGTCATGAAAAACACTTTTCTTTAAGAAAAATGTGCTGATATGCTATACAAGTGGTATAGCTATTATACTTTAGGGAAAAAAATAAACTTCTTAAACATTTCTATGCTGAAGATCACTGCCCAATTGGCCGTGTCTGACACTAGCTTTGATAGGACTTTCCTTTGGAATACTTTTTCACCATAATCTACACAGGATGTGTTGAACTGCACCCTTAAGAATGCAGACAGGACTGGCATATAGCAGTACTGCTGTAGGAAAGAAATTAAGGACAGTTAGTATGGGCCTGTGAATTCTGACAATACATGTTTATATCAATTACAATTAAGCAAGTAAAATAATTAATATCCCTACTAATTCATGCAGGCTGAAATTCTCATTTGTAAAACCTGCAAAATAGCTACTAATTTTAAGCCAACAGGCACCTTATTGCCACACGTGAAACTCACTCACCTGAAGAAAATTTCAGACCCACTAACACCCCTTCTCCTGACTTGCATTCTAAAATTATCAGAACAGACTTGAACTATTAATAGTATCAAAGTCTTATATATGCTTTTGCTTCTTTTAGCTATACCACCTAAAATTTACATAGGATGGTAAGAATTAGGTGCTCTACTAGCATTCAAAAGCAGTAACCCTGTAAGTCTATATAACTTGGAATGAAAACTATCAAGGTACTGAATGAATCTGAGCACTCAATACACAAGTTGTTCAAAGTACAACGCACAACCCAAAACGAAATGAAAAGAGAAACCTTTAACCCTTTGTGTTTCTATGGCAATGGCTCATTGACAAGTTTCTTGTCCTTCTACCTGGAAAGAAAACTCGTATTATAAAGATGAAGAATATGGCATCTAAATTTTCAACCAAATCTCTATGAAAAGGGGATGTTTAAAACAAAACTAAGTTTATAAGCATGCCAACAGAAATCAAAGGGCTAAAGACAATTAAAGACAAAAATTTCATACAGGGTATAGAAAAGTCAAAATAAATTACCATCTGCAAAAGGATCGAGACGCTCAGGGGAAATTATCATCATCCGCCTGTGCTTTTTGTACTCATCTTCCCGATCTGCAATCTTTTGAGGACGGTGCTCTGCAAAAGGATCATACTAAAAACCAAGAGAGCCTGTTAGTCACACATTTATGAAGACTAATATGAAAATTGTCAGGTACTGTATTCATTTTAAGTATTATTAAAAAGACTTATATTATTTTTTGCCTCCACTATGCAGGAAATGTCAAAACACCACACTAAATTTTACTTCCATAACTAGAATTCCAGTTTTTTAAACACAGAACTTCTTATGAAATAATTTCTGATAAAATTTGGTATTTTAAGAGTTTCTTCACTTGTTACCAAAGCATTTAATGCTGTTGACCTTTCCCCTTCTTTTTGCAGGGTAACTTAATGCTACTTCTTGTGCTTTTAGATTTTACAGAAAAATACTCCAGGAATGTAAAACTTAGGTGATTACATTTTCCTTCAAAAATGATACGTATAAAGGATATTAAGTTTCCCAGTTATTTTAATTTAACAAAGTATTGGATTTCAATTTTTTTAAATTTTGATAGTTTAGTTTCGATATTCATGTTGGCTTTACATGCACAAGTGCCAATCTTTATCACCTTGTGGAATTCCAAACTAAAGCAGGAACAAGCTTGCAGCAACATTAAAAAAACATAGCTCTTTACATACATGTTTTATTTCTAGCAAACAAAACCTGTTATTAACACTTCTTTCCTCAGTGCTTACAAGAGTATTTTACTGTGCCTTCAATTACAACGTACCTGTTCAGTAGATTGTGGTATGTCATTAAGCAATGCCACTGGAGCATGGTATCCTGGCTTCTTCTGGCCAAGCAGACTTGTGGAAGGGTAGTCATCATCATCCTGTCAGTAAAGACATGGTGAACTGGTCATGCTGGTATTATATTTAGATAAACTAACATCAAATAAACATGCTGTAGTCATAGAAAAGACAAAAATGGACAAGTAGAATAGTTAATTCAAAATTTTAGCAAGTTTTCTCATATAGCTTTTCTTATTCCTAAACTGGTACATCAGATAAACCTGCTCATATCACTAAAAAGGCTCAAGTAATCTTCAGCATGCTACACTTAATCAAGTATGCTATCTGCACTAATTAGACATAAAGTCTGTATTTCATATCAGCACTACCATTAGTCAGCACCATTAGAACCAACTAGTTACCATTAGAACCTAACTAGTTCCCTAGCTGGTGTGTGAGAACTGGGGCAGAGATATTCAAACTAATTTTCATACAAGTCAGCTATACATATATATACACACATATATATGGAACAAGACTTAATAACCATAGAAAGGCTTCAGAAACAGCAAAAAATTCAGAGACAGATTCAAGTTAGTTTAGTTATACTTACTCAGAGACAGATTCAAGTTAGTTTAGTTATACTTACTCAATCACAATGGCAATAACAAGCACTTGCCTTTGCTATTCCTTTACATCAGCAGTCAGTTTCTATTCAGTTATTTACAGAAACCCAAAAGAAAAACTGCTCATAAAACTATGGAACTTTTTCAGTGAGCCCCAGAGCAATGGAAATTTTTAAAAAGGCATTCTTAGAAGTCTGCAGATGACACAAGTACATCACAAAAAAAACCCCTCAAGTATCAACTAGTACTAAACTAAAACATCTTCCTCATTCTTAGAAATAGAATTCTCTCCGTGTATGATGTAGTTGCCTCTGTACTTATTATAAAGCCTTCTGTACTTATGATAAGACATATAGATCTGATGGTTCCTGCAACTGAAAATATGGTCCAATGTTTAATATTAGAAATTAACATAAGGTAATCTTACAAGCAGGATACAGAAGGAAAACACAACAGAGTGAAAAAGCCAATTCTTAAAAACAGCTCTGAAATTTGAACCAGGAATCTTAAAGCAGTCACTACAATTTGCTGGCTAAAATTTTTTTCATTTTTTACTGTCATTTGTAATCCTGGCAGCAGTAACAGAACAAAGTAAATTATTCCAGCCAAGGCTAACTGCAAGTACCAGGCCACAAGTTTTTGCCTTCTGCTTGGGCTTACAGGGCTCTAAAGCAAAATTCATTAAGTACAAGCCAGACTTGGAACTGCAGGCCTGATAAGGAGGGCTTGGGGGCAGCTGGTGGAAGGGAGTCTGGCCATGACCCAGCCATGGGCACTCCCAGCCCAGAAAGCCAAACGTGCCCTGGGCTGCATCCAAAGCCCCGTGGGCAGCAGGGCAGGGCAAGGCAGGGGATTCTGTCCCTCTGCTCTGAGATCCCACCTGGAACCCTGCATCAGCTCTGGGGCCAGCACAGGAGGGACAGGGACCTGGTGGAGTGACTCCAGAGGAGGCCACCAAGAGATGAGAGAAACGGAGCACCTCTCTTTTGAGGAAAGGTGAGAGAACTGGGTTTGCTCAGTCTGGGGAAAAGAGGGCTTTGGGGTGACCTAAGTGCAGCCTTCCAGTACCTGAAGGGAGCCCCCAAGAGAGTGGGAGAGGGACTCCTTTATGTGAGCATGTAGTGACAGGACAAGGGGAAATGGCTGTAAACTGAAGGAGAGTAGGTTTAGATTGCATATTAGGAAAAAAATGGTTTTCTTTGAGGGTGGTGAGGCCCTGGCACAGGCTGCTCAGAGAAGCTGTGGATGCCCCATCCCTGGAAGTGTTCAGGGCCAGGTTGGAGGTTGCTTTAAGCAACCTAGTGCAGTGAAAGGTGTCCCTGCCCCTGGCAAGATGGTTGGAACAAAAGTATCTTTAAAGGCCCTTCCAACCCAAATTATTTCATGATTATGTGCTTCCAACATAAGACATACTTGGTCCACTGTGGTTATAATGGAAATTGGTTCTACTTCAAGCAACTGCTACTAAAAGTAACTCAAAATCAATTCTGAAATAGTTACAATGCAGGCCCTAAACAAACAAAATAAATAAAATTACTTACATCTTCCAATTCAGTAGCTGCAATAGATGTGACATATCCAGCAAATCTGCTGTCACTGCCACCATAAATTTCTTGATCATAATATCCTGTGGAATCAAGGCCTACTCCTTGTGCTTCATCAAGAGCAGGCTTTTTTCCTTGAATTTCTCGAATTTGTGCTTCGATATCTAGGGTAAAGACACACACACAAAGTCTTGTTACACTAACATACCAAATACAGCAGCCATGTCACTATGTACAGCAACAGATTTTTGCCCAACCTGAAAGATTATTTTTAAAGAAATAAACATATGACACACAAAACTACAAAATCACAATTCATAAGCTGGTATTCAAAAAAAGCTCCTCCTCAGGTTTTAGTATGATCCAGCAAGTGTACTTTAATTATGTGGCTTAAAGCAAACTATTTAACTCACTGTTACCACATCCCATCTTCTGCCAGAGGTAGCAGAGAAGCTAATTTACACCACTGCAGTATTTCTCAACACTACACTAACAAAACCCTTTCACAACAAATGCCATCCTCTCATTAAAAAAAGCCTTTCACAATGTTATCACCAATTTTGCTAATTTAAACAACTCTGTTCAAAAGAATTACTGCACAGGTTCTCAGAACTGAAATTTATTAAAACACTGTATTTGTTTCATTACATATTGCAAAGCTATACTATCTTTGAATAAGTAAATAAAAAATCCAACTCCAATATGCCATTGGGTAACAAGTTAATAAAAAAACCCCAAAACTTAGGGACTGTCTTTTCACTTTGGAAGCTCAAATGTTATTTCCTCATCATTATTCCTGCCTGCACCACCATCTTTGAAGACTGCTGTTCTTCTGGACAACAAAACACTCCTCAAATGGGACAAATGGGAGCTTTGTCATTCTTGTACTGTATCAGGATCTGACTCTAATCAACTCTGGTGGCCATCTCTGACCCTAGAAATTCGGTACTTTCAGAAAGAATATTAACTTCTTAATCCAAAAAACAAGGAACAAAATTAAACCATGCCTTCCTCCCATCTGTTCTAATGGAAGAGGAAAATAAATTGCAGTAATCCAACTATCTTCAACAAATGCAACTGTACTATGTTGAGGCACAGCTGTGTAAAAATTATTATTGTTTCCATGTGAATTTGGAGTTAATAGATATGGAATAACAATTATCCATACAATGTAAATTTCACTAGATCAAACAATTACTTGAATGGCCAAGAAAACCCCCAAGAGTTGCATTTTATGGCTGCAGGAATATGAAGGAGCATGGCTGGAAGGAAGAATTGCATTACATTGTTTTTGGACTGCAAAAGTCCCTTTCAACATGAATAATTCTGGGATTCTCCCTCTCCCACCTGAAGTGCTATAGCCTGCTACCTTAACTTAAAGGAAATTTGTCAATTTACAAAAAAGCTACAGGAAATCTTGTTCACAAATATCTTAAATCCTGAGTATTCAATAATTGTTTACTACTGTTGCTCACTTCTCTTTTCATGATGAATAAACATGACATGTTTTTACCATCAAGCCGTCTTGCAAAAGACACTACACAACGTTATTCAACACCTGTTAGGAAACCTGACAAAAAATAAGAATACTTTTTTCTAAAGCTAAGATTATTAGCATTATAATACAAATTACTGGATCAAAATTACTTTGTTTAAAAGTTTAAAATGTCAACACTGCAAACTTCAAGCTTATACGTCACAGCTGGGTCCTTTTCTTATCACGGACTGCCACTAACAAAAAAAAAAACAAAAATATCCCAACAAACAACAACAACCAACCACAACCCCACAGTAAGCCAAATTATGATTCCTGTACAAAGCCATGTTCTCTAGAGGGGCAACTCAACAGTTTTACCTGACACACTGCCACATAGCTACGAGTGAGAAGAGCAGAACTAAGAGTTCACCTAGGCAGAAAGCAGCACTGCCTCCGTGTGAAGCACAGCAAACCTGGCAGCAAATCAGCAATTCCTGCACTGGTCCGGTGAGGAGACCCAGCACAAATGTGTTTCTGAAGTCATCAAGAGTCCCAAGCACAGAAGATACACCCTAAAGGCTTATAAGGAGAATCTTGCTCTGGCCATTTCAGGGCTTCCACTGAACTTCTGGCTTTCTAGAGCAGAATAATTTCAGCCACCTCTGTTACAGACTCATGAGGAGCTGAAAGCTCACAAAAGCCTTGTGCTGCTGGCATGAGCACCTCCTGAATCCAGCCTGGGGGTACATCTGCTGCCTGGAAAATCCTGCACAGCCCAGGGGATTCCTGTGAGTCCAGAACTTGGAATACATTGCTCTCCAATGTGTTAGTTGTGTGAAGCAGCAGAAAGAAACTACTTCCAAATTAGGGATCTGTCTGTTGCCTTCAGAGGTGCTTGCAGTGTCCTGTTAAGGTTGTGAGCAATCATCCTATGGCACAGCTACGGAGCCAAGGAAACTCAATTACCCTCTCCACAGAGTTTTTAGTTATTTCTGTTTGTCCCAGAGAGGAGCAGATGAAGCTCCTGATTCCCTCTGCAGCCTGGTGCACTGCAGTACTGGGGTGGAAGGGCACACCTGGAGCTTCCATCTCTGCCAAGGACAACCCCACCAGCACCGAGGGGGTGATGTGAGGGTACAACCCCACTGCTCCCCTTATCTGCAAAGGGCAGTCAGTGGGACAACAAACACCCTGCCTCCTGCGTGGCCTGGCTCAAACTCCACAGCTGTAACCAACTTCAGCATGCAAAAGCCTATGGATCTTGCCTACAGATCTTCATCAGCTGTCCACTGACTCAACCTGAGCATACAGCTCCAGCACATAGCAAACACACCAAAATTCACATGAAAAGTCCCCTGCACTGCAGGACGGGCCACAGAGATTGGCTCGTGCTTGGCCTCCCACCTCCACTATCACCAACAGCTAAGTGAAACAGCTGGGGGATTTCTGCACTGAAACTGTCAACACAAAAATATTTTCTTATTGATGGTTCTTACCAACACTTAACATACTAAGACCTTGTCCTCAAATACTATCTTTAAAACAGTTATATTTCTTTAAGAGAGTAGAGGTGTCATTCATAATTGGCCTTCTCCTTTAAATTATATCTGTTAGCAGGGTAAGGAGCATTCTCATTTTCCTACAGCAAAATCTACTGGGTTATTTATTTTTAAAAAAAGTCTATATAGACTCAACAAACCTTACTGATAGCCCCCCTAATTTTTAATTAATACAATTAATACCAGCCTCTAGGTGCCAGTTTAAACGAAGCACCTCCCAGCCCAGAAAGCCAAACGTGCCCTGGGCTGCACCCAAAGCCCCGTGGGCAGCAGGGCAAGGCAAGGCAGGGGATTCTGTCCCTCTGCTCTGAGATCCCACCTGGAACCCTGCACCTAGAACATCCTACAGAATCTGCCCTTGAACCAGGAGGCTGTAGCCACAGGCAGCCTGTGTTTGCAAAGCATCACATATTTAGGTGGAAAATGCTATTCTGACATTCAAGACGTGCCAGCTAGCTTCCCTGAGCTAAGTGGCATTTCCTTTGAAAAGCTCACACCATGTTTAACAAAGCTCTTTAATAAAAAGCAAATTAAGAAAGAGTAATTACAGTGCCTAAAGATACATTGTGCAAAGCAAACTACTTGTTTAATGGCTTAGTCAAGCAGGACAGAATGGAAACTTCACTCACAGAGAAACAGTAAAGGGAGTGGGATATAGGGGGGGAAAAAAGAGGAAGGGGATAATATTCTCCTGATCATTCCTTTCCTGTATTTTACTCTATTATTTCTATATTTTTGTATTTTAGCAGAAGTAACTTTGACAAGCAGTTGATTTGAAACGTATCACAAATGCTGAATATTATTTAAGTTAACATATGTGAATTTGAAGTCACTGAACATCAAGCACAAAGAGAGGCTCTCTCTAACTATGTGCTCTGCTACCACACATGTACTTCTACTCTAAACATTAAAAAAAGAAATAAGACCCTGTGCTGGAGAGGTATTTTACAGAGTAAACACGTTCTGTGTTTTCATGTCTTATCATATTTTTGCACATTTAGCTTGCCCTTGCATGGCTTTATTTTTAGCACTCTTACATGTTAGATCTATTATGTTTGAAGATCTCTGTTCTTTTCTCAGCAAGAAAAAAAAATTTAAACTAAAAATGACCTTCAACAGCATTGAAAGCTCACGTATTTACTTTATAAGCTGCCACTTGAAACTTCACTTTTCAGCCTCAGAGCTCCCCTTTAAGTAGCTGACACAAACTCCAACTGTTTTGATGCTTCTCTCAAGCTGTACCTTGCACCATCAATAAGTATCTCACAAACAATACAAATATATTAAAATATTTTAAGATGATTTAGTAACAAACAACTCAATTTGAAAGATTAGTGAGGAACTGAAAAAAGACAGGACAGAACTTGGAAGCAAAATAATCAAGCTGCTCAGCTGATGCCTCCATGCAGGGAAAGCCCCTTACATGCTCATACCCCGTTATATATATTTTTAATTTAACTACCCTCCCCCTTCAAACCCGTTCTGACACAACAGTAATCAAAACACATGCAACTGGAAGCATGTCAGCATCTTCACTGAAGTCAGTGCATCATCACCATTTGCTCCAATAAATAAGCAATTTCAGCTCGGGAAAAAAAAAAAAAGAAAAAGAAACAACCAAACCTCAACAATTCTACTGTTTTAAGACAAAAATCTCTTTAGGTAGTAGGAGAGGCAGAGCACTGTGATGGGTAATACTCACTTGGGTACTATCTCACACAACTCTTACACATGTCTCAGCATATAAACAAAGGACAAGACAATTTCTGTAATTGTACCAAAATACTCTAAAATTCTAAAAAAAAAAAGAAATCAAATTAAATTTCAAAAAAGTAAGCACAACAGTTTAAGCTTTTCTTCATCCCTAAGCTCAGATTAGGTCTGTAGTGTTAACCACTATATTAACCCCACTTCCACGGGAGATGATGGATTTCCATTTGAAAAGCTTTTTCTGTGCAAAACTGAAAAAAAAAAAAAAATTACTAAAAGGCAACGAATGTCTGGGTGCCCTCACAGTGCACAATCACCATCCAGAGGTAGTTTGCGATCAGTGAATTACGCATATAAATTAAAACAAAAAACACAGCAGAACACCTATCGCACACAGAAACACGAGTGAAAAACCCCGAAGCAAAAACACAGAAGCAGTGTAATTTGTAATTCTACAAATTCTTCTCCGGTGCCTGAAAATCCTTAAGCGCAGGGCCAGCCGCAGGCAATGCCCACAGAGAGCGCTTTGATTCCCGCTGAGAAGAGCCGGAGAGCAGCGCTCAGGGCCCCTTGGAGAAGCACAGCCCGCCTGGGACAGCGCTCGGGGTTCCACGACCCCGGGAGCCCCGGGAGCCGAGCGAGCCCCGGGAGCCGAGCGAGCCCCGGGAGCGCCGTTCCTGCGCCAACAGCCGGCCGCAGGAAGTCTGTGTAAAATGGCAGCGCGAACGCTCCACACCTCACGATCCTTCCCCTCCTTCGGGGCACTTTTCTCAGCCAGCACCGCGGCGGGTCAGTCGGGGCACGGCCGCGCCGTTCTCCGGCCCCGCAGCCCTGGTTACCGAGGCCAAAGGGCTCGGCGGGGGCAGGAACGCGCGGTGTCGGCGTTTGTGATGCGAGACTCGCACCGGCCCCGCGGGGTTCGCACGGCGCACCGGCCGAGGCTCGATGGGAGAAGGAGACCGGGAGAGAGGAGTTCAATGACCGAGCTGCCCCGCACAGGCCTGGCCGCCGCTCCGTCCCACGCCAGCACGGCGAGAGCTCCCCCTCATGCCCGTCCCCCGCCCGGCCCGGTGGTGACGAGCGCAGCCGCCATTACACACAGGCCCTGCCCGCCCGGCCCGCGCTCGGCGAGCCGCGCCTGGCTCTGCCCGGAGCCGGGGAGCAACACACGCAGCGGGCGATGCCCAAGCGAGGCGCGGGCGGCCGCGGACACGGGGCCTTCCGGGCTATTTTTACCTTCGTGGGTCTTGGCGATCTTCGCCATTTTGTGCAGCGCCAACGACGCCGAGGCGGAACTGGCGCGGCCCCGCCGCTTCCGCCACACGGGGCCGCCAGGGCCCGCAACGCGCAGGCGCGGCCGCCGTCCCGCGGGCCGGGAGCCAGGCCCCGCCCACCGTCTGATGGACGGTACGCTCAGCCAATGGCCGTGCGGCAAACGGCGGGGGCGCGCGCTGAGCCCGGCCCGCCGTGAGGGAACTTCCGGTGAGGGCGGGGGCAATGGAGGAGCCAAATATGGCAGGGATTGCTGAAAACTTCCTGCCCACAGCCGCTGAGGGTGCCCCTCTGGAATTTGGGTGCTCAGCTCTGTTTGCCAAACTGCTTGACGTGGGTTTCATCTGGTCAGGGCAACTGGCTCAGTGCCAACAGGCGGATCGCTAGCTGAAATAAAGCGGATATCTGTTTATTGCTACAAGATGGGGGTTAACCGGATTGCAGCCCTTCAGGCAGGTCAAGTCTGTTCAATATTTTAGTAAGGGCTCGAAAGAGGGAAGGGTAACTGTGTTTACGAAATTGGCAGGTGACACCAAACTGGCAGGTGGAAGAAGGAATTAAGAATCATCTGACATTTATTCACACATGAAATAATCTAAGACCACAGAGGTAAGCTTCAACAAAAAGTAAAAGTTACTACATATTGGAATTTTAAGTCACTATATTAATTCAAAGTGGCAAAAATAGTCAGGAACGGATGACATGGGAAATCAAAGCTATACAACTGTCCATAGCAATATGCTGCTGCAGTGGAATTAAGTCTTACTCCAGGCCATTAAAAATTGTGTTGTGTACAAAACCTGGAGAGCAATTGTTTCACCTTACTTACCTCAGTCAAAGCCACTGATGGCATTTTATCAGAGACTTGAGCAAACTCAGTATAGTCTAGAAGAGAGGAGGAACAATCAGATGTTTATGAACATGACTTAGGTGGGGATGTAAACAAATTGTTTAGCTGTTCTGCAATAACTGCCCTCACACCACTTCCACGTTTCATTTGGGAATTAATAACTTTTCCCCCTGTTCCATTGATGTGATATACACAGATTTCAGCGTCACTGTCTATTGTATACCTGATAACTGACTAGGATTGATTCTGTCCACATGCAAAGCCCTGGGAACTCCCCCTTACAGTCAAGTGCTGTGAACAAGCTAGTTTTTTATTGTCTCAACTTTGTAAAACTCCGAGGCTGGTTATGCAACCTAGGTACAAAGTCCACAACTGCTTAATGATTCAGCACATCAATGGTATTTCATAACACAGCGTAACGTGTAAATTCCTATAGTTTATTTATTATCATGTTTCATTATACACCTGCTAAGTCCCTAATCTCCTCAGAAGCCTTTGCAACAAGTGAAGTCGACTTGAGAACTTTCCATCAGGTAAAATGCATAAACTCTTTCTGAATAGGGTGATAAATGCATGATGGCAAAACTCATCTTGACTCTTCACTAACCACTCCCCTTATGTAAGCTGGTAGTTCACATCATGGCTTTTTGAGGGTTATCTTAAAGAAAACAATGTGAAGCTCATGTTTTTGTGTTAACATGCCTATTTGATTGACCAACTGATCTAAAGATCTGTCAGTCTTTGCTTTGTGTTGATTGGTTTGCAGGAGTTTGCTGAACAGTTCTGCTTTTAATAATTTACTAACGAAATGTACTCAAATGTTCAGAGGAACTGTCACTTGAAGGTGCAGAAAGTCCTCTGTCCTTTATTCTCAGTGTTATTAAACTCACATTTGCATTTCTGGGAAGATGCACTTGCACATACTCATAGGCCACAAAAGGAGATATTTACCAAGCTGCCCAGGACATGTGACAGTAAGGTTGAGGCAAACTAATTCCCCACTGCAAGAATTGAATGCATGTGACTATTTTAAGGGAATGTCACATGCTCACCATGAAGATCAATTTGCAGTAACTTTCTCCTGTTTATTCAGCCTCACTTCTCCTAAGCAGAACAGTTACAATATTTCATTCCTGCTGTTATTAAGCAGACCCGAGTGAGGGATGATGTCCCAAGGAACACTTTAAGCTAATCATTCTGGAATGTGCCATTTCACACATTAAAGGGACTCGTGTTGTGAGTGCTAACAGAATTTGTGCTGTGATGAAACAATGAGAGAACTGCCTTTTGTTTGTGTCTCTTCCCTGCTTTTCCACCAAATTCTGTATGCTGCCCTGGGTTCTTTTTGGCTGTCAAATGCCTGAATGTGTACTTGTGCCTCCTGAACATGAACTCCATCCCACAGCTTCCACAGGATCCAGACAGGGCTGTTACTTGGTGCTTTACCAGCCCTACTGAGTTCCCATCCCTTTCCCACACATACAAGTGACCACAGAGTTCACAGAAATTCCTGGATGGATTTGAAGCAGATTGGATTTAAGAGCCCACAAGCTTTGCAGATCTTTTACCTAAGTAACAGACCTTCCAGCTCCTGCTTTATGTAAGATTCAGGTCCAATTTCAAGGGCAGCTTAAGCTGTCACTAGCTGGCACTGCTGCTGAAAGAAGTATCCAGACTCTGCCTGTCCTTGACTGACCCCAGCTATTGTGCCAGCAGAAGATTCTGGCACTGGTCCCCTCAAAGAAGGCAGGCTTTTGACTACATCCTCGTGCTGCTTCTTCCAAAAGTAACTCTTTATTTGTATCCATTTTTCCCCCCACCCACCAAGTAAAGAGCTGTACAACGAGCTGACATTATGCAAAAAGCTACAAACCTGGGCCAAACTCCTAGTGCTTCCTTCTGCCCAGGCCTGTGCTCAGCTCCAGGTGCCAGGGACAGATCACCGACATCCATGTGTCTATTAAAGGTAAGGGCACAAGTTCTTAAAACAGAGAGAGGAAATATTTAACCACAGCAGCTGTTTCAACTCTGTGGAAACTTCTCAAACAATATGAGCAAAAGAAAAAAATAGCACAAAATAAAATCTCTTCCAGTCCCATTTTTGTTTCTGATGTCAAGAAGAAATAAATGTAGAAAGGATCCTTTTTGTCACTGGCAAGCCAGTGAGTTAAAAAACACACAGGAAGATAAACTTTTTGGAGGATTTCACGTGAGGGTGTTCTGCAGGATGTGCATAACCTGAACACAAACCATTTGTGTCACTGCCAGCAAGGATGGGCTGAGGAAGAGAAATCAAAGATGGGATGGGACAGTCATCTGTGCTCCCACAGTCCTGTGGGCTCCCCTGAGGGACTCTGAGGGTGTTTTGGTAGATTTTCTGCCAAGAGGAGCCGGGCACAGGCCCAGGGCTGGCAGGGGCAGGGTGCTGGCCAAGGGCTGCTGCAGACACCTGCCCCTCCCCACACAGAAATATCCCCAGCCTGCCCGGGCTCGGCATGGCTTGGTGCAGATCATGTTCTCCCTGAGCACTTCAATACATACGCACAGCACTGCTTTGGAAGTGGGACAGAGTGAGAACAGAGCAGCTGGATTTCAAATCTGTGAGCAAATATGCACTGAGATTTAAACATCTTCTGGATTTTTTAGTCCACCAAAACCTTATGAAGATCAAACAAGTCTAATCCTTTACAGCCAAATACTTCAATTATTACTAACACCAAGTCCACTGGTGCTATATGAAATATAAAAAAAAATTATGTGATTTTTTTATCCTGATTAATCACCTATGTAGATAATTTTTCCCAGCCTACGTGTACAATTGCGAGGTATTTTGAGATCTTTCAAAGGCAAGTATTATTCAAAACTCATGTATAAGCAGGAACACAATGGCAATACTTTTGTTTTCCTCAGCATATCTCTGGCTGCCTAAGGAACATGGTAAACCAGCTGCTCTTTTCACTCATCTGTAGGAACAGAGCTGAATAAAAAATAGCCCTTTTTTCCACAGGGATATGCTCTCCTTGTCAAACATTGACTCTTTGCCCACTGAAACGTGTCATTAAAATTATTGTTTTTAATAGTGTAAACTTCATAATCAGAATTTAAATCTAACCTTCTAATGATGGTAGTGTTATAAAAAAATAACATTTAGAAAAAAACCCAGCCTGTGTGATCCTACAGTACATCTCTTTCTGATGCATCAGAAATGTCTTGCATCCCTCTGGTGTTAAGGATTAATTTGGGCCACTCTTCCTGTCAGAGTTAGTAAATGCAGCTCTCTCTTCCAGCACCAGGTATCAAGCAAGGTTTAAGGACTTTAATCCTGAGCCTACCAAGAGAGAACAAAAAAGGCAAAACCCTTTTAAGTGCCTTTGGAATCCATCACCTTGAACTTCTCAATGCTCTTCAAATATTCTAACACTGAACGACATCAGTCTTTGTAAGAGGTAATTCCTGATGCAGTGAGCAAGCTGGAACGACAGACACAGAACCCAGCCAATACCAGCAGCACTCGTGGGAGTTGCACAACACACAGATGAGGTCGGTGACAAGGGCTAGAGGAGGGGAGGACAGCACAGGACTGGGGCTGTGTTTGTATTTCTGGCTTTGTGTTGTATTCATATTGTTGTACAATTATATTTCCTGAGCCTCGTACCTTCTCTCGATGGTTTTCCCATGGCAGATCTTCCCAGCAGTGGTGTTGCTGCTTCTCGGTCAGGGCTCCTCTCCCAGGCTCCTCTCCCCGACCACCCCGCCCCCTTTTATCTCAGCTCTTTCCATGGGCTACAGCTGCTGCCCAATCAAGGACATCACAGCTGCAGCCCATTTACAATAACTAGAACCAGGGCGGGGTCACTAATACAATAGAGAGATCTTCAACTGCCATACATACAATACATAAGTTAACTCAGGCCCCCAGATACACATTCACTCAGCCCCCTACATTTCCCCCTTTACTTTTACTTACTTTACAATTACAATATGTATATCTGTCCCAGCTCCCAGGCTGCCACAGCTCGCAGCTGTCTTTTCTTCTGTTCCAGCTCTCAGGCTGCCAGCTCTCAGCTGTCCTATCTTCTGTTCCAGCTCTCAGGCTGCCACAGCTCGCAGCTGTCTAGTCCCAGCTCTCTGGCTGCTACAGCTCATACATAGAATATATACAGCTTTGCAGTTTGTTCTTCACCTGCACTGGAGGTCATGGGATTTTACCGATTTCTGTTACTCATCAAGTTAATGAGACAGGCTGCAGGACAGCTTATCTGAAAAACTCCATACCCTGGGGTGGTAAAGTAAAAGCTGCTCCATTGAGTCTGTCATCCAAATTGGTGGTGTGCTTATTTAATGATGAGTGGTTTTGCTAATGGCAAGGAGGCTGGGATAATTAAAAGGATCAATTTTCTGAAGAGGATGTTGTTGTAGTTTTATATAATTGAACTGTGATTTTTGCCCAGAAATCTTCTCACTTCTTAATGCATTCAGCGTCCAACAGCTTTAACTAGCGTTGCTTCATTTACATTGTAAATAGGAGGGAACGGGTTCCTCCCGTAGCTGGAGGGACATTGCTGGCAATATATCCAGGCTGGTTTTCTAGTGCAAGCAGCCCAGACACAAGTCAAGTTCAGGATGTGAAAATACCAATCTTAATTCAAGATTCCCAGTCAAGACTATACCTGGTTCTAAATAAAAAAAATAAAAAATAAAAAAAAAATTAAAAAAAAAAAAAACCAACCCAAACTATTTTTATGGAAATAGATTTTGCAGTCTTACCTTTTAACAATTTATGTAAACACGTATTACACACAATATGAAAAGTGTGATGAGTTGTGTTTAAACAGCAGGTCTCCAATCACAGAGTAATTTTAACACACGCTTTCCTTGAGAGAGGTTATTTGAAAGGTGAATTACGAGAAAGCGTTAATTAGTCGATTAATTAATTGATTTCTTTGGCCCAAGTTGTGGTCAGACGGTGCTCTGTGATTACCGACAGGTCTGTGGCCCTGCTGTGAAGCTGCTGCTGACTGTAACCCTGAGCACGCACCGAGCAGAGGCGGGACGAGCACCAGCGACTCCTCCCGCGGACCGGCCCGGGTCAGGCGCTCTGCGGGGGATGGGGCACGGGGCGGGACACGCGGACGGACACGCGGACGGACACGGGGCCGAGGCCGCTCCCGCCGCTCGCCGGGGGCGCCCCCCGCGTTCCAGCCCAATTATGGCCGCGCGCGGGGCTCGCGCGCCGCCGGGCCAATCAGGCGGGGCGCCGCGGCCGCGCGCGCTGTCCCGTGACCGCGCCCCCGCAGGCAGGGCGGGCAGCCCCGCGCGTGGCGGGGCACAGCGGCCGCAGCAGCGCGGGCGGGATGGCGCGGAGCGGCGCGGCGCTCGGCACGGCGATGGCCACGGCGGCCGCCGCCAGGTACGGGGGCGAGGCGCGGATACCGCGGGCGTGACTGAGAGGGGCCGCGTGCCCGGTTAGAAACTCGCCTCCGGCTTGCCGAGACAGTGGCAGAGTTGGGAGCGACCCGTCCAAAGCTGAGGGAGCGCCCGGATGTTTTCCGCTTCAGATAATGCAACAAGTTCCTTCTCACCTGAGCGTGTGTAAGGCTGGCTGCAACAGCTTGAGAAAAACAATATGCTTTGGTGAAGAGTTAACCTTTCATCTGAAAGAAAAAAAAGCAAGCAGATGAGAGAGTGCGATTTGAAAATCTTAGTGTAAAAGGTTCACCTGTTAGCACAGTTACGGCAGTGCTGCTGTGAAGGGATCGGGAGAGGGATGGAGTCTCACCGTGGCAGTGCTGCTGTGCTTCTTTATCGAACTCTGTCATCCTCATAAAAACTGTCAAAAAGTGAAACAGAGATTGGGTCATGATGTCAAATTTCATGCAGCCATTTGACAGAACTGTTAACTGTGCAGTGGTAAAATGTAACACTGGACCACATTTTTTAGTGTATATTCTTTGTGGTATAATCTCAGTATTGTGTCTGCAATATTAAATTCGTTCAGTCCTGGCCAACAAAATTGCTGTTTTAAAGAGTAATTTATTAGAGTCTCCAGGGCAAAATCAATTGCTGGGATGGTGTTTGGTATAAGGAAACCCATTAAGGAACTGCTTGCAAATTCAGTTTAAAAATGTTTCTAGTGGAAGCTGCAGGGATCTTGGCAGCTGGCTTTAAGCAAGCACAAGCTGGATCAAACCCCGCGCTGTGCTACTGGAGCTGGGGACGCCTCAGTGCCGCAGTTGTCCCCAGAATGCACTCTGTACCTGCTGCCAGCTCGGCAGGACCTCACTGTGCTCACTAGCAGGCTTCAAGGGCTCAGGTGGGAAATTAGTCTCGTGTGCTTATTCAGACTGAGATGCTAGTGAGCACACTTGCTGGTACACTCATTTTTTGGGATACAAGCAGCTGTTGGCAAAGAATTTGAATGGGATCAACTCGTGCCTTGCAGACCATAAAGTCAGATATTGCTAACCTGATGAAAGTATCAGCTGGGGTACTGTAAACACATTTACCCTGGCATGCTTCTGGCACTAATTTAAATGTTTGCACTGAGGAGTTAAGAGAGCCATTTTTTCAAAAAAGTTAATCTTCAGGCTTAGAAAATTGTGTAGGTACTAAAAAAATAAAATTTAAAAGAATCACAGAATATGGATCACTTGCATGTGCATGTCATACTCCAGAAATGCTTCCTTTTCAGGCCATGGGAGTTGGGAGATGCCGTGGTCACTCCTCAGGTGCTCAGGGAGGAAGCAGCAAGTGGCAGGAGTGGGTGGAGATGCTTCTGTCACTGGCAGGAGATAAATACAGAGATGGCAGGTGTGTCTGAATTCTAGAATGGGCTTGGCTTTTCTTCACTGGCCCAGGTCAGGTTCACAAAAACACGTGACAGTCCATGGTAATCAAGGGATTTCTTAGAGATCTGCTTCCCTGACCTGGGAGCCAGCCCAGCACATTCTCACAGCATCTGTTCTTCAGATAAAACTGGGAGAGGGACGGAGTCTCACCATACTTTGTTAGCATTACAGCCTCTCAACCTTGCCTTCCTCAAGTGGCAAGGACACAGTCTTTCAGCAGCTGAGAGATTATTTGGAGGGATTGTTTTTCAGCCCCGTTCAGATAAAACTGCATGAAACAATAGACTGGCACGGCATTACAGTGAAAACCAAACCAGGAGACAAACCCTGGTGACTGGTTTGGACTGTGTCCTGTACATATCCCAGATAATGGAATGTAAATCAGCTGTGCAGAATGAGGTCTGCTCCACACATTTGAACACCTTCTGTGAATCTGGTTGAGGCAGCTACAATGTTACTGGCACTCTTCCAGCATTCCTGCCAAAGCTTTTCCTTAACAGTCTTGTATGGTCTGTCTGGAAAAAAACAGACTTTGTCCACATCCCTTGAGATACTGTTACCAACATTTGCAGAGTCTAAAGGCCTTTAAAGTGGACCTATTCTCTCTTAATTTTGATGCAATACTTCTGTCCCATTTTAGTTTCTTTTCAACTGCAGTGATTACAGTGTGTTTTCAGGCATCATGCTTCATATCCCAGCTGCAGAGCTGGTTTTTAAAAAGTTTGTAGATAGTTTCTAACCAGTTGCTAATAATGATTATTTTCCTCTAAACTCTACCAGTTTGTTATTTACCTGACTCCTAATACAGTGACCATGTAAGCTGATGTGCTCAGTCATGGGTAAACTACTGTATTTCATAAGAATTCTTAATTATGCTGATTTTAAAGAACATATTGCTAATTTTAATTACATTTCATTCAAAATCGGTAACTAATTTGCTGATTAATTTGGTGCTTGGTAAAAAAAAAAAAAAAAAAAAAAAAAGAAAAAGGGCATCTACCTGTTCATTGTGTCTAAAAAACCAACAAAGCAACCAACCAAACCCAAAGAAGCCTAGTTCTGAGTAAAAGAGGTTGGCTCCATTTTTAACCACGTGAATCAGAAGTATAGTCCTGATTGTATAGTTAGAGGAAGATCAGTAAAAGACCTGAGTTGCTTGTTAGCTTATGTTTGTAGAGTCATTCTGGGCAAATAGTGGCATTTTTACTTTCCTGGTGCCAAAATTCAGAGCTCCTCAGGCAGCATTTTGCATCTTGACTGACCTGATCTGAGGAAAATCAGTGATTTAGCAGAACTGTTACACACAGTGAATATTTGTTAGATTTTCGTGTAGATGTTCACAGAGAGCACCGAGGTGCAATCTTGGAGTTACCAGTACTTTTAAAGGTAATTTGTTGAGTTTTACTTATGAAAACACTGCATTCAAGGTTCTAGTGATATTTTCTGAAGAAAATGTTGAAAGGTGGGTAAACAAAGCACCTTCTGAAAGACTTTCAAATGAAATTGTCCTTTTAAGAGAAGGGTGGCAGCAGAGGGATTATAGCAGAGTTCAGCTTTCTGTTTCCAAGTGAACCCTTCTCTAATTAGTGTATTCCAAAAGGGTAAAGCATTGCAAACTGTGCCTGGTTTTTGCTGTTTAGAAAGCCTCTTCTGCAGGCTGAGTGCATGTGAGACCTGGGCATGAACTCAAGCTGCCAGTGGTTAATGGGGCCCTTTGTGCTGCACTCTGCCACTTACTGCTGCCATCACTGGCGGCTATTTTTAGCTCCTCTTAGGGAGAAAAAAAAGGGTGGCCCTTGTGTGTTTGACAGTTTATATTGTTACAAGCCTTTGTTTTTCCATCTGGCTGACATTTTCTATAATGTTATACAAGAGATGGTTTGTCTTACCTGAATGCATTGTTGTTTATTTTGCTGATATGAAACACATCTAAAAGCATTTTCCCTCTCTCAGGCACTTGGCTTCTTGTGGCATTCTGATGACCAGAACTTCCCCTGTGATGAGCCACACTTTTTCAAGAAACTTCTTCAATGTTGCTGCACCACTAATAAATAAAAGAAAAGAATATTCTGAAAGAAGAATTATAGGGTTGGTACAAGACTGTGGAAAGATGCTTTAAATGCTTATTGATTTTGTGTTTGCTGTAATTAATCCAAAACACTAGTAGTTCAAAAGACTGGGTATCCCTGAAGTCACATGTAAGACTCTGGAGCATAGAAAGGAGTTTTGACTTTCAGAATTTGTAGAGATTAGGTTTACCAGCCTGAAAGATAATATTAAAAATGTAGGAACCCAAAGCCCTTGGCCCATAGCAAGAAAGAGCAGAAATAACTGTTCCATTCCATGACAAGACAAAGCCAACCTTGAAATGGAGTAATACACTAAGAATTTCATCTAGTAAAATATGAATAACTCAACAGGTGTGAAAACCCTGTTCCATTCTCTCCCAAACACATGCTAAAGTTTGCACTTACATTATATTATACTTCTCAAGATTTTCTTATTTCTTTAAAAGAAGAAAAGTAATTAGTTCTGTGATGAACAAACTTCACACAGACAAAGATTTTGAAACCTTGTTTGCCTTAGAGCTAGTGGGAAAATCCCAGTTTATGCAATGATACTGGGATTTTCCCAGTCTCTGGTCCACAACAGTATGAACTGTTTATTAGCTTTTTTTTATTATTACTATACTTAACAATCCTTTTTTTCATAGTTCTTGAGCTGCAACAGATTTTGCCTAGGCACTCAAAGAGGGCCTTTGTCCAATAGTGCTCACTGCTAAGTGCTGTTGAACATATGCTTCATTTTAAAGGAAGTTAGGCACATGCTTAATCCCATCTGTTTCAGAGTCAGAATGAAAAATTAAAACCCATAGCTGTGTAATACTTTGCCATGTTACAGCAGAATCAGCTAAAATGCTGCCCTAATAGTGTTTCATCTGATTTCAATATCCTGCCTGAGCAGGGGTGTTGGATAAATGAGGTCCAGAGGTCCCTTCCAACATCAGCCATTCTGTGATGCTGGAAGGTTTTCCCATTGCATCTGTTTTTTTAATTAAGCTTTTTTATTTGGGCTCAATGAAGGAAGTAGCAGGCACTAGGTTCATTATTCACTAAAGCTACTGCTGGATGGGGTGTGGTATTTTGCTTCTTTATGCAAAAAACAATCACCAGTGTATTACTGTGCTTTCCTCTTAATTAGCAAAGCTGCATTTTCAATTTCCAAAATCAGTGGTAGTGACTATGTCCACCTTTCAACTGCCTATGCCACATAAACCATCCTTGATTTTGAATATAATGTGAAGTTTAAATACCTTGTAACTGTAATGTTCTTGTGTCCATTCCCAGGTATTCCATGCAGGAGATGTATGAAGTTGTTGCTGTTGTGGAGAATTACAAACTCTTTGTTCCTTGGTGTAAAAAGTCCGACATTCTCTCGAGGCGCTCTGGGTACTGCAAAGCAGAGCTGGAAATAGGATTCCCTCCTGTAGTAGAGAGATACACATCCATTGTAACCCTAGTGAGACCACATTTAGTTAAGGTAATTGCATTTTTCTTTTCTCCTAACCATAATTTTCCTTAACTTTTGTGTGTTGGAATTTGAGTATTCCAGGAATGTCTTGCCTTAAAACAAAATCGATGCTGGAAGTTCTTTGTGTGGCTCAAAACTTGTATTGCTTTTCTTTAAAGACTTTAGATAAACTGGGGAGAATTTGAATGTGTTTTGAAACAACCTGCCACATGAGGGGGGAGAGGAAATCACTCTTTAATGTGTTCTTTATTTGCAAAGCTGGCAGGCATTAAATGAAGATATTAACATTTTTGCTTCGTTTTTTTTTATTTTTTTAAATTTATTTTGTCCAAGCATCTCTGAATGCAAAATAAGTACTCAGTTAAAAGTTGTCAGACAACTCTAGCTTCTGATGCCTTCATGAATAATAATGACTTATCTGTCATTACTTTTCTTCTCACAGTTTTAACTAGTTAATATGAAAAGTCGAAAAAAAGCTAAGCTTCAGTACAATGTGCTGAAGAGATGGTTATTCAATATAGTGATGAGAAGAAGGAAATGTGGATTTAAAGTCAATTTTTTACAATTAATTTTTTCACAAGAGAAGCAGTTCTATTTTTCCTTTCAGCTTTTCAAGAGCAATAATTAAATAAAAGTAGAAAAGTGTCAAGTAAAGTATTTTAAATGATGCCTGGATCTTCTATTTGTTTGTCTTCTATGTTCAAATCTGTTTTGGTAAAGAATGGCTCAGAACAGATTCCTTGCAGCAAAACTTACTCTTCCTTGGCAGATCCTGATTGGTTTGGAATAACTAGTGGAAATTATAGCATTTGATTGCTGTTCAAGATAATTGTTTGAAAATTCTATTTCACTATTCTTTTCTAGGCTTCCTAATAAGAGACACTTAACAGAAAATGAGTTTCTGAAGTACAGGGGATATGGAAATTGGAAAAAGGAATATGCAAAATGCCTTTATTCAGTATCCTTACTGATTCTGGAAAGAAAAGAAAAATTCTCTATTAAAAAAAGTTGAGCAGCTATAATGGAAAATCTGAGAGCTTTCCTTTTCTACAGTTTCCCGAGAACACAGGTTTTTTCTTTCACACAGCTATCAGATTGGCTTACCAACTCTTTTTCCCTCTTAATTCACTCAAAAGAAGAATTCTTGTCTCAGAAAAAAGACTCACAAAAGTGGTGAGAAAGCCATTTCTTCAGATTGCCTCCCCTGAGGCTCATTAGCCTTTTCTCTGCTGCAATTACTTTTCCTAGAGGTTTACATGATGTCCACAGAAGTGCAGGAACATTTCTAGGGAAGTGATTGTGTGCTTGGACCATTTCACTGTCCTCTCAAGTAACTCCAGGCAAAGGAACCTTGTGTGCTGCTCAGGCACAAGATGGGAATGGGTTTGCTGCTTAAGGTTTTCCCCTTTTTAGGGCTTAAACAATGGATAAATCAGATTGGTAACAGCAGTTTTTGCCGAGGGGGAAAGCATGGAGTGAGTTTGCTACTTAGGACTGGGAGAAAGGGGAACACAGTGGCAGTTTTCCCATTTTTCCTGCTCTTTTGATAGCAGTAGGGAAAAGCAGGCCCAGCTCATTGTATCTAATCTTCCCTCTACTCCTTCCCTTTCTGATATAGAAGTAGCAAGGCCATGCATTATCTCATTCCTGGAAAGAGAAATGTCGGTGTTTTTGTGCTGGTGATTATTCTGAGATGAGTCACCTCAGCACAGCTCTCCAAGCCAAACAACACCTATTCCCTGGGGGCAGTCTCTTGGAGCAGAGCTCCTTGGGCTAACAATGGGAACTTGTACAAAAATGACCCAAGAAAAAGTTACAGAAATTTTCTCTACAAATTCCAAACTAGTTGAGTTTATGTATTGGGATGTTCTATGCATCATGCCACAGATCTGTGTTATGAGACTCAGGACCTCAGTTACTTTGCCATAATTGCCATCTTTGCATATTGGATTTCATGCTGGCTGTGCTGTAAGAACAGGTTTAACTATGCCACAACCATCACTATTTAACAAAATGTAAACACAAGCTTCAGTAATACCTGTTTGTCACATTTGTAAAAGCCTAATTGTAGCTTGATTTTCAAACCTTTATTTTAGGCATCATGCACAGATGGGAAACTCTTTAATCACTTGGAAACAGTGTGGCGTTTGAGCCCTGGTATCCCTGGGTATCCAAGGACATGTACATTGGATTTTTCAGTAAGTATGGTAATTAAAGTACCACATGCTAGGAGCAGAACATAGAAACACTTATCTTCAACTGAGAGCACTTTTTAAAATGCCTCTACTACTTCTTTAAAGACAGAAAACAAGTTAGCTTTAGTCAGTTCTGTCCAAAAAATATTTTGCAAACTTTACTGTTGGAAACCACTTCAGTATTGTTCAGAAACAGCAGCCTTCTGTGAGGTGTCCCTGTGTCCTGAAACAGTCTGGGACAGGCACCTCTCACCCTACAGTACTAAACACATTGAAGTTTTTAGACAGTCCAGTGCAGGAGAAATGCTAAACATACTTTGCTATATTCTTTAATCACTCTGCAACCTAAATGGTACCAGAAAGTCAGTGTCCTGCCATCTGTCCTGTTTGGGCTGCAGTGTGGTCAGTTTAATTTCCTGTCTTCCAGTTTTACTCTTTCACATATTTTAAGCCTTACTCCTTCCTTCTCTAACACAAGTGTAATAGATTTTTGCTGTCTCTAATCTGTGATGGGATATCACTGCAGCCCAAAATATTGCTCTTTAAATCCAGTACCTGATTTAGCCTGATTTCACTCCCAGAAAAGCTGTTTCCATTCCAGTTACTGCTCTTCCATGTTCTCTGGTTTGTCTGCCATCACATTTTTCTTGCATTTTTTAACAAAGTGTGTAACAAAGCACTGAGCTGGGAGTTGGAACAGGCTGCTAAAGTACACAGAGCTGGGCTAATTCTGCTGCCATCTGCTGGAATACCCTGCTTTGAAAATTATCTTCAGTGAATAGGAAAAGCTTTTGGAGTATTTTTAAACTAGCACATTAACCTCCTTGGGTTATTAACTTTCAGCTTCATACTATATTGCACTTCATGCAGTTTAACAGTAAAAATTAATCTACAGGTGCTCAAAGAATCACAATTTTTAATGGTTTGCATGATATGTGCTCATGTTATTTGCATTTCTGTAGGCAAATAAGTGTCAGTTCTTTCTACTAACATATATAAGCTATCTTTTAACCCAAGCCATAAATCAGTTAAAAAACTTTAATTAAACAACCATTTAAAAGCCTACGTTCTACATACAGGCTCTGTGAGAAAACCGCACTACACCTCCACAAACCAAAGCCACATTTTGACATTTTGGGTCAAGAACTTCAGTTAAATGGAATAAAAATGGAACTGGACATGGACATTTTCATTTTCTGGGGGGAACACTATCAACACATCTTACTGCTTACCCTGTTTGGATGCAGCAAAGGAAGGCAGTGCAGTTGGCTGAGCTGAAGCTCTGCCGGTGCCTGTCCTGCTGCTCCTTGCCTCTGGGCATGTGCAGGCAGGGATGATAAACATTTCACAACAAACTCCTCAAAACAGGCCCTGCAATCACAGATATTCCAGAGAAAACTTCAAGAATGCTTGTTTGCTTTAGAAAACATTATTTGAGTTTTGAGCTATGTTGTTTCCCACCAGCTGCTGAATCCTGTTTTGCCAGCCTGATTCCAGGAGACATCCACATACAGCAGGGAACTTTTCTTACTTTGGTTTCAGCTCTGAAATGATTTGGTTCATAGACTGAAGCACACCACCCTTTTTACCACCTGCAAACTTCATTAATGTATTGCATACCTTAAGATTGACATAATTGCTGAACACAATGCCAGACTCCACAGCCCCACTGTGCAGAACTCTGCATGCCCTCAATGACAGCTCTCAGACTTGCAAGAGGCACGTTAATTTTATTGATGCTTGAGGTCAAACAAATGTAAATGAAGCTACACTTGGCTTATGGGCCAAGCTGTTTAATTACTTCTGTGCTACTGCTTTGCAGTTATATGCATTGCTCATAAGGAGTTGGGGAGAAGCTGTATTTGCTCCTTGTGGCATTAAATCTGATTTTTCAGGAATAACAAAAATTAACCAACTCCCAACCATTTCACTGACTGCTGGTGTCAGGTCAGGAGTAGGAGCTGTGACACACAAACAAATCTGTAATTTTAGTCATTGAACTGCTTGTTTGAACCTACCAGAACTACTGCCACCAAAAGGAAAGACTGATTTAAAATATTGGCATTTAACAGGTAACTCTTTCAAGTCGCTTTTAAGTTTCTTGGGCATGCTCCAGCTTACCTGTTAGTCTGTTGTCTTGCCACGCAGGACTTTCTTCAGACAGCTTTTGTCCCTCAAGTGAATTCTGTACACAAAATAAGTTATTGTTTGTCAGTAGTTTTTCATTTTCCCAAACCTCTTTTGTAATGAACCATTTATAAAAGAAAAGACATTTTAGGTAAATATAAATGACTACTTCAGAGAACTGAATGAGAGGAGTTGTCTATTTGTAACAGCATTTTACAACAGTATATATAGGAAAAATAATTATCTTTATTTTCTTAAACAGATTTCTTTTGAATTTCGTTCACTTCTACACTCAAAACTTGCTACACTATTTTTTGATGAAGTTGTAAAGCAGATGGTTGCTGCCTTTGAAAGAAGAGCATCCAAACTCCACGGCCCAGAAACCAGCATTCCTCGGGAGCTGATGCTGCATGAAGTTCATCAGACGTAAAGGGAAACTGTAACAACCCCAGCTATAAACTTGTCTGTACACTTCACTTGTACAAAGTGCCCTGCTCCTCCTTTGGGGCATTCATTTCTTATCTGAGCTTGGGTGTGATCTTACCCTGTGCCAAGCACACCTGCTCAGACAGACACAGAATGTTCAAAAGCTGCAATCAAGTGCAGCCTAAAGCCTTATCAGTACCAGGCACCTGGCAGCTGCTGTAACCCTGCCGTTAACGCAAACGGCTCCTGGAATCACAGCCCCAGCTCTGCCCTAGCCAAGCTCCTGGCGTTTTTCAGTGCTGTAACTTATTAACTCAGCTTGGTGGGAATGTACCTTCAGAGCATCAACTCGGCCAGCTCTGCCCAGGCAGAGGCCAACTGACACACTGCCTTCCCAGAGAACGGCACAGCTTGGCAGCCACTGAGGAGTGGTGCTTTGAATTCAAATGAGTGGCAGAGGTAAGTCAGGGATTTCCCACTGCCCCTAGAGTGACCAGCAACTGCTTTCTCACTGCCCTTGTTTTCAGGGATGAAATGCATAAGGAGCACTGTAATCCCAGTGCAGCAGTCTCAGCTACAGCCAGTGGTGCCCAGTGCACCTGTCTTCTGGAGTCTGTAGTAGGTTTGGCAGGCTGAAGTTGCTCCTTGCCACTCCTTCCCTGGTACACGCTGCACTTTGGTTACCTCCATCTCACCTAATGCAAACAGAACTTCAAAGCAAGGTTTACCTCTGAGAACCAGGTACCTGTGCTGTCCTCTCTGGAAGCAGGTAACAGGAGGCCCTGTGCTTCCTTGCAGACAAAAACAGCCTAGGCCAGCTCTCATCATACATCATGTAAGAGAGCACTAAACCTCCATTCTTTGAGGTTTTTCAGTACCATACTCCCACTGTGATAACACCATCCTGATTACATACATGTTCAGTACTTCTACTCCTGAATGTTCTCTTCCCAGTCTGAAAAAACCAAGTGAATAGGTTTGAACAGATTCTAAATCCTTACTTTATGCTGCCTTGCATTACCAAATTTTCTTACTGATATTAGATGAAGCTTCAGGCCAGGTGCTGAAGCTGGTCCTTTCTCTGCAGCACATGTAATCCATAAGGTTAATGAAGAACAGCATATTAAATAACATAGACAGGTATGTTTAAAAATAAAGACACCCCTGAAAGAGTTTCAGATAATTTTACTTAAAATTAGAATGTCACACATCCCATCTGTGGAAGGATAGTTCTTATTAAGGGCAGGAAGCTGAGGAAAGCAACAGGTGGATGAAGGTCATTTGTACAGAACTGAGAAGTTGTAAAGCAGTTTTGATTGAGGTAATCGGGTATAAACATACACAAGTTTGGGAACACCATTGTTCTGCAGGCTGGAAAGCAGAAAAGACTGCACAATGTTAGTGGTGATGCCAGGGCAAAGAACACAAAGAGGCAAAGCAACATTTCTAGTGCAAAATCACTAAATCCTGCACCCCAGAAAGGAGGAAGGTAAGAATGGAAGGCTCAAGGTGAGGAGGCAATCACATGTTACACCTGAGCAAAGGAAGGATCTAAAACCCCCAGAACTCTTTCTTAGCAAAGACTCACCTGTTTGATACCTCAGGGCACTTCTCTTCCCCTGGGAGTGTGAAAGGTGCACTGGGCCTGTTCCAGCACGTGAAACAACCAGATAGACAGGGCAAAATAAAGTCAGTGCACGTGCCTTGTTTTCAGAGCATTGTTTAATATTTCAAAGAACTGTAGTGCAGTTCAGCTTAGATATTTCTTACCAAAATTAAAGCACTTGCATGTCTGAGAAACATTCTAGACAAAGGAATGTTCCTCGGAGTGAAATGCCCTGTCATTTTTTCAAGCATAAGTGTCAATTTCTACTACATCTTAGAAGCAACAGCAGGCTGTCCAGGCTCTCCCATAACTATGGCTTGGTGTGCAGATGAAGGAGGTGATACATTTTGTAACTTTTGAGCAGTTTATTACATAAAGGTCACATAACTCTATTTGCCTACTTTGTACACAATTGTCTAGTCTCACGCACAGTGGCTTCCAAGTTCTTTCTAGTACTGGCAAGCACCAAGAAATTCTGAAATAGAATATCAAGTGCCTTAATTAAGTTCAAATCAGGACCTTGGTAGATGGATCTTGCAACCCAGTTATCAGGAATGTACAAATGTCTTTATTCAAAAAATACAAAATAAATTATCTGTAGGCATGGACAATGACTGTAAACAATTACACGTGTGTTAAATGAAATCCGGTAACTGATGGTTACAGTGATTCTTTTCAACACCAGCCTCACTTCAGTCACTATCCATCCTCTCACACTGATAGCTCAAGTTTTTGAAGTCAGAACTGTCAGTCTTTAACAGCACAGCTCATGATGCATCCCTATGCCAGGAATTAGAACATGCCACCTCCCATTCCTCCGCCCATCCCACCCATTCCTCCCATTGCTGGCTCCTTTTCTTCTTTAGGAACTTCAGTCACCACTGCCTCTGCTGTTGACAGGAGAGATGCAACACCCGCGGCATCCATCAGAGCAGTTCTCACAACCTAAAAATAAGCAAGAAACTACTTAAAACCTGCTGACCATCACAAGAGGTGGGAGGAAGCAAAGCTGACAATTAAGAGCTTTATGTTACCTTAGTTGGGTCTATGATTCCTTTTTCTACCATATTTACAAAGTCCCCAAGCATTGCATCGTAGCCAACTTCTGATGGGCTCTGCAGGATTTTTTCAACTATCAATGATCCTTCAACACCGGCATTCTTTGCGATAGTCATTGCTGGGATTCTCAGTGTTCTCTTGATTATTTCAATGCCTGCAACAAACAGATAGCTGGAGCTCCTTGTACAAACACCACTCCCACTGCCAAGGAATGCCCTACTGCTGGAGATCAATACAAAGAGAAAACTCTCCGAGCAAGAACATAAGTTATTTTTGTCAGTTCCAGGAGGAGAGGTTCCCTGCTACTTGACACTTGCCAACAAATGCAATCTCTGCAGGATATTCATGCACATTTTAGTTTTAATTCTACAAAAAATAGTAACAAGTATTATTACTCTCTATGTGCAACATGACACAAAGCTGTTTTCCATTTGATTTGCCTCACAGCCTCTTGAGCATTAGATTTTGTCTGTCTGCAAAGACTTTAACAGCCAGCTCCCAACTCTAAACAACTGCCACTCTGTGCTGGGATACTGCTGCTTTACTGCTACTGGGTCTTACACAGTCCAGTCAGCAATGTAGTAAAAAAGCTCCTTCCCATTGAAAAGCAGAGACCAGCACACCAAAGAAATGTGATGTTGCTAAGATCAAGTAACTAAAAACTCACTAAAAGCCACCTGATAAAGCCTAAGGACAGGGGAAAGTGTGTTTGTATCACTTCCACACCCATCTCCAGTCATGTGCTTACCAATTTTCTGATCCTCGTTGGCTGGAGTTAAGGCATCTAAGGCTGGGATGCAGCGCAGCAGGGCACAGCCGCCCCCGGGGACGATGCCCTCCTCCACGGCCGCCCGGGTGGCGTTCAGGGCGTCGGTGACCCTGTCCTTCTTCTCGTTCACCTCCACATCGCTGGTGCCGCCCACCTGCCAGCACAGCAAGCCACACGTCAAGGGCTGCGGGAGGAGCCCAGCTGGGACAGCACTGCTGCCACCAGGTTAAGCTGCCAATGCCTAACAAGTGCCAGAAAGCCAACCCACCCTCTCCTACACTGGCAAGTCTTCTTCTGTAGCTCAGCAATCAAGAAGCCTAAGCTTTAGGTCATCATGATTTTACCAAGTTCTTCATACCTTCAATACTGCTACTCCATCAGAGAGCTTGGCCAGTCGCTCGTTCAGTTTCTCTTTTTCATATTCACTGGTGGTAACCTCCAGCTGTTCAATTATTTCTTGAATGCGTTTTTCAATCTGACCCTTTTCACCCTTCCCCTTGAGGAGCATGGTGTCATCTTTTGTCACAATGACCTCTCCAACTTTACCAAAGTCATGAGGCTGAATATCTTCCACATTTAGGTTCAAACCCTCTTCTCCAAACACCTGAAAGAAATTATGTGAAAAGCTGCAATCCACAGGTACCTCACACATCAGATATTTTTATCTACAAGTACATGAACACATACAGCAGGCTAACGGTGCAGAATAACCACACTGCTGCAGTTCCACCCTCTGGGTGAAGAGCCTCTTCCTGAAAACCTCCCCTGACACATTTCATGGTGCTTCCTTCAGTCCTGTCACCATCATCTCCTTGTATTTTGAGGAGTTGCAGATTTTGACATGTCACTGACTGAAGAACAGTTTGCTGGTTGGTTACTTTGTGCTGCCATTACCTTAAACATGAAGTTTTATTTCAACAGCCTCCTCTGGGTCCCAATATCATGCTATGATTTTGAAGTGCATATTAAAAAGGGCAGCATAAAGGGACATTAATCAGTGCATCAACTATATGCAAAATTTAGTAATAAGAAAAATCATTCAGTCAATTCCAAACATTTAAAATAATTATATTTGCCACATCTGAGTCCAGGCAATTGTTTATGGAAGCAACAATTGCCTTGGAGTTCCTTCTTTCCCTTGAAAACCTAAATCCTGCAAGGAGATCTCATGTGACCTCAGTCAGTTACAAGGACATATGGTTGGCCAGGACTGCATTACACAGCAATTATCACAGTCTGCATTTTTAAAAACAGCAAGTTTCGAACATCAGTTACTGTTACATTTTTGAAAGAACAGAATACAGCCTGCAACCCAGCAAATATAAGCTAAAGATCTAGAAATGCACAGTATTTTCCTCCTTGAAAAGCATTAACATTCCTTGCAGCAAAAAGCCACTGAAAACATCATTACTTACAGCACCACCAGTAGCAATCGCCATGTCCTTAAGTTGGTTTTTCCTGTTGTCACCAAAACCTGGTGCTTTTACAGCAACAACCTGAAGGCCAACCTTCAGTCTAAAGACAAAAATTCAGAGAATGTAGTATGCCAAATTATTTCAGTGCAGCTCTACCAGTCAAGCAAACAAAGAGACCATCACAAACTGAGGTGGTTTTTCTCAAAAAGGTAGTTAGACACAACTGGAGTTCTGCCTGAGTTGATACAAAGCATGGTGGGGGTTAAAAGCTGCTGTTTCTTTGGCACAGGTAAGAGAAGAACGAGCCTTACACCATAGGAAAAAAAGGATTTTAAGTCTCACCTGTTCAAAACTAGAGTGCTGAGGGCTTCTCCATCAACATCTTCAGCAATGATGACCAAAGGTTTGCGGTTGGCATTGGCAATTTCAAGAGCAGGAACTATGGACTGTACACTAGAGATTTTCTTTTCACTGATTAAAACATAAGCATCCTGGAATTCACATTTCTGCCCTGCAGAAACAACATGCATTATCTGAACAGTTCCATTACAAAAACATATCAAGCATTCTTTTAATTTAAATTAAGCAGGTGCTTTGGTGCAATGGTTGCACTTTCCAACTGCATTAAGAAAAAGACAACTTGTTTTCTCCAAGACTCCACTCTCAATTCTCCATTGTTCTGCTGTGTTGCAAGGCCAGCCTGATATTCACAGGAACACTTTGCAGGGAAGGAAAAGGAAACCCTGACACTCCAAGCTTTTAGCAAGTTCAAGTTTCTGATGGGCAAGGAGCCCCTGCTCTATCTGCTGTGGTGCACAGCATACGGGACTGTAAAGCCTTTAACACAAGCCACTGGAGATTTTTGACCTAACTTACTGTAACTCACCTTTAGTTGTGTTAATAAAATATGGAGAGATGTAGCCTCTGTCGAATTTCATACCCTCAATGATTTCCAGTTCATCATTTAGAGTTTTTCCATCCTGTTGAATGCAAGAAAGTCTGCATTAAAATCTCTGGTTTGCTGCAAAAGCACAAGTACAGCTTTAGCATGTCATGCACAATAGATTGAAAGGCTCTGGATCCCACATCAGTTTCATGTGCTTCTCTCCAAAACAGGAAGAATGTAAGAGGGAACAGTGATCAAACTCTGATCTAAAGGAGCTGGGGAGGAATTATGGAATGGGAGCTGCAGCAGCAGCTGCAGCTGGGGAGGAATTATGGAATGGGAGCTGCAGAAGCCAGCCCTAACAGGAGAAGAGAGTCACTTGGCCAGTTCCTACCTTGACAGTGATCACACCCTTTCGTCCAACCTTTTTCATTGCATCAGAGATTATATTGCCAATTTCCTGATCTCCATTTGCTGATATTGTGGCAACCTGAAAGAATAAGACATTTAATCTCATTTCCCAGTGCAAGGTGCTTCCTCATGATAAAGAAAAAATCAGAATAACCATGTGCAACACTGCCATTTCTGCCAAGGCAGGGCAGCAGAGCCAGACTCCCTGCCTGGACTCACACCCAGGCCACCTGCAGGCACAGGCACAAATAACCCAGCACCACCAACACACCTAGACCCAGCAGATCCACCACACCCTCAGTACTGCGCCATCACTTCCATTCACAACAGAGCTTTGCTCCCATCAATTCTTCCCAAGTACATACATTTATGTTTTAAGACTTTGGAATGAAACTCAAAGATGAAAAAATCTGCCCACTTGTGAACTCACTTCTAGCAGTGCAATTCAAGACTATTTCTGACGTATAAAGAAAAGTACCCAGTGTCAAGATGCACACAACCTAACTTCATCAAACCTAACTTCACAAAACTTTTTCTGAGAAACAGCTGCCTAAATTTGGGTTATATTTTATTGTGTTTTTTCCTACCTGTGCAATTTCTTCTGGAGTTGTAACAGGTTTTGACAGCTTCTTCAGTTCAGCTGTGATGGCATCCACTGCCAGCATCACCCCTGAGGATGAACAGGGCACTTGTGAGTGAACAAAGCAAGGTACAGAGCACAGAAAACACAAACCAAGCACCCACCCACCACAACAAACAGATTTCCTCTCTAACAAAAATCCACACTGCAAAAATGCATTGTCTGCATGTTCAAAACCAAATAATTCTTGTTCCATACTGTCATTTGTGTATGCAGTGCTGGGTTTTTTTGCAATTGGTGCGAAATATTGTCATGATCAAGATTCCTAACAGATTTGTTTACATGGCTATTGTATTAATTAAATGCAGAAATGGCTTTAATTGTAGTTCACTTACAACAAATTAAATAGGCTGACTAAAATAGTACAATGATTAGACAAATTAATGGTTGCTCAGAGTCTGCAGTATAAAAAAACATCAACTGTGTTCTCTAAAGATCATATAACCCTTTATGGTGGCTCTTCAAACAGAAAACAAGTCGAATTTAGGACATGAAAAATAAAAGACACTGATCAAACATTAAAAACAACAGGAAGAAGTTACCTCTCCTGATTTCTACAGGGTTGGCTCCTTTGCTGATCTTGTCAAAGCCCTCCTTGGCAATGGCTCGTGCCAGGACTGTTGCAGTAGTGGTTCCATCTCCTGCCTCCTCGTTGGTGTTGTTGGCAACGTCTTGGACTAACTTGGCGCCGATGTTTTTGTATTTGTCTTTCAAGTCAATTGCCTTTGCTACTGTCACACCATCTTTTGTCACTTTGGGACTTCCCCAGCTTTGTTCAATAATAACTGTTCTTCCCTAGGGGGACAAAAACCAAATTTTAAATCCAAGCCAACCCAAAGCATGTTACCATCAAGAGCTCAACTGAGAATTTTGAACAGTCACAGCTGAACACCTTACACAGGGCGTTCAGCTGGGACTTCTCAAACACACACTTTAATACCAAGGTTTTCCAAAAACAGAAAAATGGCTCAAAGGCCTTACAGTTCCACAGAATGACTCCATTCTTCAGCCATACTGCTGAAGTCTGAAATTAACTAACACTGACCTTGGAGAAAAAAACTGAACAGATTCCCTCTAATGCTACTATTTTACCCCAAAATTAAAAACTTAGCAATTCAAATAACCAAATTTTCATTAGCTCACAATCAACATTCTTTGTGATTGAAAAACAAATACTACAAAACTCAATTTGTTGCATGTGCTGAAGGAAAAAAAGCAGACTTGCAAACCTCAACAGTTATTAGTAAATAGTGATTAGCAAAGACAACTGAGAACACTTCATGCGTTACAGTAATTTCTCAAACACTGCAAGTTACCAAGCTCTCCTCATCTCAGCTCACACTAGGATCCAACTGAAAAGCTGGAGTATTATAACTAATGGACACAGCTAACACAGCAAACTGTGAAGCATACAGGTTCACCGTAAGGCAAATGCTCCTGCTTGTTCACAGGTGACTCCAACAGCCAATACCTGCCCCAAACAATCTTGTTCCAGTTTGAGCTGGAAGCAGCAGAAACTCAAGGAGCCCCTCTGGTCTCCTGCTGCCCTGAATCTCCTGTACTGTGCTGAGAGCTGGAGCTGCTGGAGAGGGAAGGCAGAGCGAGTGCCCAGCTCAGCACTGTCCCAGGTCCCTCCCTTGGTGTGCCAGGTCCGGCTCCAGCCCCAGCTGTGCCGGCCCCAGGGGGATCCCAGGCCAGGGGAGCCGGGCAAGGATTCCGTGCCCCGTGCCCCTCCCTGCCCAGAGCCCACCCACATCTGCCTCCATGACTGAGGCAGCCCTGGCTGCCCGCCAGGCACGAGGCCTCGCTGCTCCTGAGGCACAACCACCCCAGCAGCCTCAAGGTTCTGCTTCAGTTCCTCAGGCTGAACCTGGGCAGCAGCTTATGGAAATTTCCCTCTGTGCCATGGAACAGTTGTGCCAAATTGCATTCTCTACTCCTATCTTACTTGACCTGCACTTCTAAATATAAAGGTGAATCAAGAGTAAGAAAACTCCTCCCTGGAGGAGCATGCTACCAGTACGTTTTTTCATATAACGTCTCCTAGTTTGCCTAATTCTCTTTTGTACTTTGATATGGTCTTATTCCTAATGTTTGGTTTGCAGCTCTGAGGAGCACAACAAAACCCACAGATAACAAATCACACGAAGGGGCTTGCTCTCAGCAAAAACACCTGTGTTTTGCTGTCTGTGCTCCTGAAGAAGGGAACAAACACCACCAGTAACTGCACAGGCATTTAGAATGGTCTGGCGTATTGGGAAGCTGAGCCCCCACACAAACCAGTTCTGTTCAACTTGCTGGAGCAATACCAAAAGATTGTGTGAGACTGCAAACTGGGCTCCTTAAAATGTTCAACAGGCCCAAAGGAGGTTTCCCCACCACACTGATGTTTCTTAAAAATGCCAGAGGCTGACTCAGGCACTGCAGTAACCTCTCCATTTTTACACGAAGAACAGCACAACCAACAAAAATCCCCTAAGGTTGCATGAAATTGCATCAGCAACTGCCCTTTAGCCAGTGGATTAGAACTGTGCTTCAGCATTCAGAGTAGCCTGATCCAAAAAACCAGGAGTTAAATTAACCAACTACTACTTAAACTTTGTTCCTTTGTGGTAGTAGCCACAGTTTCCTGACACAATTGTTCCTTAACCTTCACCTGCTGAGCTTTATGGCATTTTTGCCTTTGAATGAAGCTGGTAGAGCACTAAAAATGTGCAGAAAATACATGAAATGATGTTACAGAGACCAAGCAGCCCTCAGGAGAACTATCATGCACATGCTGTTACAGGGAACAGATATTCACATAAACCCCAAGAAAATCAGTGTCTGTTCCTCAAAAAGAGGAATCTCATTTCAAGCCCTACTGCACATTGCATGACTATGCAGAATACCATAGCAGGTTTTCCAAGAGACCCAGATCTCCCAGATCTCTATTCTCCAGGACAGAATATAGGGTAACACAAATGAATGCTTCTACCACGAAATTTCATTTAGGCTGGTAATATTCACCAGCCAACTGAGAACTCAACATTACACTTCGGATATTTTTTAAAGCTTGTTAATATTTAAAAGGTAAATTAACACAAAATTGTAATTCGTAAAAAAAATTAACAAATAAAACAAGTATCATAAAAAAATCCAACCAAGCCACCCACATGCTAATTAAACAAGCCGACGACACACACAGTTACATTATCTACTGCACTGTTACAGGTTATCAACTGAGCTGGTAACACATTATGCACATCTCCTTAACCTTCAAACTGTTTAGACAAATATAACATACCTTTCACAGGAATCCAAGCAATTTTACTTTGTTACTACAAAAAGCACATGCACTACTGTCCCGCTTTTGGCGGACATGAGACTACAGCTGCTGGCAGGAGCCTGTCCATTCCCCAACCCCTTTGCGTTGCAGTTCTGCAAATGCAATCGCGCAGCTCCACCGAGAGAAACCCAACAACTGCTCTGTTAGAGTATTTTCAGCCAGGTCTGTGCTAACATAAAGGCTGAGTCTTCTATTACCTTTGGCCCCATGGTGACAGCTACAGCATCTGCTAAAAGATCTACTCCTTGTAGCATCAGAGCTCTCGCGTCTGCTCCGAACTTCACATCTTTTGCATAGGCTCGTGTTAGATGGGGGGCGAGGGCTCTGGACACTGGTCTTATCTGACGGAGTACTGTAGGTAAACGGAGCATGTCTAAAATATTAAAAGAAACGTAGAGAAAAACAAAACAAAAAAAAAGGCATTATGATTTTGCACAGCTACTTCTACGGGAAAACAGCGGGAACAGATTCAGGAAGTAAAGCAGGCAGGATGAATCTTTAATTTTTCGCCCGGCTGAAATGGAGACACACAATCAGTTGAGCAAGTACCGGGCCGGGCGTCCCCGATCCTGCCGCCGAGACCCGCGGGGAGCAGCTCCTCCCAGCGCGGCCTGCAGCACGGCCGAGCGCCTCCCGCCCGGAGCGGGGCAGGACACGGCGAGGGCACGGCGGAGCGCCCGCGGCTCCATGTGCTCAGCGCGGGGGCCGCGCCCGCCCGCCCGCCCGCGGCTGCAGCAGCGGGGCCGTGCCGAGGGGAGCTCGGGTACGGCTCCCACCCCGCTAGGCCACCAAGGGCACAGAGAAGAGAGACAAGGCCGCGGCCGCCACCGCGGGCCCGCCGGAGCCCCCGCGCCGGGCAGGGCCCCGCGGGCACATGGCGCTGCAGCAGGACACGCGCAGCAAGGTCAGCGCCGCCCGCCCCCCGCCGCCGCCCGCCAGGCCCGCCGCGCCACCAGCGGCCCGCAGGGAGGTGCAGGCCCCGCTCCCGCCACCCGGGCCCGCCACCGCCTGCATCACGGCCGCCCCCCGCTCCCGCCTCTCGGGCCCGGCCGCTCCCAGCGCGCGGCCCCCGCGGTAACCACGGCCAAAGGGGTGAGGGCCCCCACGCCCTCCCCAGGCCGGGCAGAGCGGCGCGGGCCCGGCGGCCCGGCCGCGTTCCCGCTCACCTGCGGCAGCGCGGGAGCAGCACCGCGGCTCTGCGGACTCGCGGGCACGTCTGGCGCGGCGGCGGCGGGCGGCGCTCGGCACTCACCGCCTCGGCCCCGCCCCCGCGCCGCCGCCGGCCCATGTGCGGCTCCGGCCGCCCGGCCCCGGAACCAGCATGGTCTCCGCGCCCGCCCACAGCCCGCCTGCCGCGCTGAGCCGCGGACTACAAGTGCGCATGCGGTAAGGGCTCGTAGCATGAACCATTCATGTTCCGGGGCCCGGCGATTCCAGAACCTTCTGGAACGCTCATGCCCGCCGCGGGTCAGAGGTGAGCTGACCTCACTTCCGTGCGGGGCCCGGCCTGGGGCGCCGCGGGAACTGTGCGGCGGGTCCGCGGTGCCGCCGGGGCGCAGCCGTTCCCGGGACTGGGATGGTGCCGCAGAAGTTGAAAAAAAACGGCGGCGCTAAACGTCCCCGGGGCCGGGGGAGGGGGTCGGGGCTGCTCCGCCCCGGGGCGGGGCGCCGGTCGCGCATGCGCACGCCGTGACCTTCCTCACGTGTGTGCTGGCGGCGGCGCGGTCACTCGGTGCGGGCGGCGCGGGAGCATCATGGTGAGTGCCGGGGCCGCCGCCATCTCCCCAGCGCTGCCGCGGCCCCGCTCCCGGGCTGCTCCGACCCGCGTGCCCGCCGGCGCGGGGACACACAGCCCGCACGGCAGGGCGGCGCCCCTGCTCCTCCCCGCGCTTGGGTCGCTGCCGGGCCCCGAGCAGCCGCGCACGGGTGTGCTCGGTCCCTGCCGTGCCCGCGGGCAGCGCTGGGTCGCGGGGGAACGGGAGAAGATGGAGGCGGGGGGTGGCGGCGCCGCAAGGTCACGCAGTCCGCGGGGCAGAGGCGACTCCCCGGCAGGCGCGGGGGCTGCGGGCCGGACGTGGCGGGCGGTTTGCCGGGGCTGCTTTCGGCTGCGCGCACACCGGAGCTCAGGGTTCCTCCCGCCGCAGTAACGGGAGCGGCCCCGTGACAGCAGCGCTGCAGGGCAGGGCCGCGCAGGCCACGGCGGGTCTCTGCGGAGAGAGGCAAGAAACCTGTGCCACGCTCCGGAGCTTTCTATAAGTTTTGTAAAATTTTTTATAGAGAAGAAGGAGAGTTTCACTGAGTTGCCCTTGTTCTCGCAGTGATACTTGATTCTTAGGATAATAATATCGTGAAGAATTAAAACTTAGTGTAAAATATTGATGGTCATAAGTCTGGCAGCTTTATTTCTGGTAAACGTAGACAGCTCTTATAAAGGAGGGTCAGCGATATTATCTCTCAGAATGGAAACGTACAGAACTGGCAGCCTTTTCCCTTGGTTATCTTCCATCCCTGTGCTGCTGGCAGCAGTCAAATACAGCATCTTCCATGTGCCCTGCCCCTGACTTTGCTTTCTGCCGCTGCTCAAGTGTGTGTGGATGCCGATGAGTGCCAGCAAAGGGCACACGGATGCCAGGCCCTTCCAGCTCTTTCTCTGAGCATGGGCTCTGTACCTGTCCCCTGGAGCTCTATCTCCATGTGACTTGGCAACCTGCCATATCTCTCCTTCTAAATCAAAGCAGGTTCCTTCCTCCTGACCCCCGTGCGTTTGGGATAAGTGCATTTGCTTGCATTTATCTGGCCTATGGCAGTTAGACTGCTGGTTCTGAAATGCAGAGATAGCAGAAAGTAGTTGCAAAAAAACTCCAAACCTAAACCAATTGTGAGGGAAAAATCCAACAACTTAATAAAAACCCTTCACCTTGACTCTGCTTAAGCAGAAGCAGATACTGAAGCAGTTGAGCTAGAAAGATGCCTACCTTCTCATTTTCACGGCCTTGACTTAAACTTTCTTGTAATTTTTTCTGACTCTGTAGAAGTTGGTGTCAGTACTAGCACTGTGGCTCAGGCTTCAGGTTCTCGCTATTTTTTTTGGTAATGCTTCAAAGCACCCAAGAAAGATTGACAGTGGGGCACCTGGCTAGACCTGTATTCCAAAGCTGTTCACAAGTACAGGTGCAGCTCTCCCAGGGAGTCCTTAATTTCATTAGATCTGGTTGTGAACTGGAGAAATGCAGTTCCTATAATCATCAATAATTGTGTGCACCAAGCCATAGCAACTAAGGGGTGCTGTTAAAAGCCTAGAGGCCTTTCCAGGCAGAGGAGTCTGCTCATCCGTGGGTGCTTTATTCCCCAGCTGGAGTACATCTTCTTGCAGCTGAATTGTCAGGATTGCCCAGCATCTGCCTGTGCCCTCAGGAGTTTCTGATGCAATCACAGCTCGTATTTGCTGCTACTAAATAAGTGCCTAGCAGTTGTCTTACACTATTCATCTCTCTCAAAATAAACCATTATGTGTTGGGGTTTTAAAACTCCTTTTAATTGCAGTCTTTGTTGTAATGGCTCTCTTGTTACAATGTACAATTGCTTCCACAGGCAGGAAAAGCATTTAGGAAATTTCTTCCCCTCTTTGATCGTGTACTGGTCGAGCGATGTGCAGCAGAGACAGTAACCAAAGGAGGAATCATGATACCAGAAAAATCCCAAGGGAAGGTACTACAAGCAACAGTAGTAGCAGTTGGATCTGGAGGCAGAGGAAAGGTAATTCCTCAAAGCATTCCCTTTGGGTAGAACCAGTAATGAATGGGGTGGTGGTAGCTGGAATATTGCCATAGGAGTGGGATGGTTATAGTGCAGAAGTGGTGATGGCTCACAAAAATGGATGACTGTGATAGCTGAAATTACAAGTAGGGATTCAAAAAGCAGGTAGAAATCTCAAGTTGTCCTGAAATAAATTCCAGCATTCCTTTAATCATTTGTAAAATGGAGTGGAGTTTCTTTTGTTTGCTGTTGGTGGTGGGGGTTTTTTCAGGAGGTGTTGGTGGTGTTAGTTTATTTTAAGTATGTAGACAGTGTTTTGTGTGATACCCTGTTTCATCACATCTCAGCCAAAACCTTGAGGGACCAGCAGACTTCTTTGTTAAAATTATTACATGCTCACATGACTGTGACTTGTGAGCAGGGTGGAACCCCAGAATGCAGGGGTTCCACAAAATATAAGATGCCTATTTATTGGCTGCCTTGTGCTGTGCAAAATATCATTGTCCATAAGGATTAGGCTTATTGGATTAAAGAAAGTCAGCAATCAAATAAGTGTTGAATAAGTGCTTGTTAATTTTGCACATTGGATATGTATATGGAAATAAGACAGCTCACACCAAGGCCAGTGCCTGGGGGCTTCCACAGCAGAAGGGCTGGTTCCCCTCCAGAGCAGTGTCCAGTCAGTAGCAGCTCTGGAAAGCAGGTTAAATTTCAACCTGGGCACATTGCCTTGGCTTTTCTTTACCATGAGTCTCTCTCTGCATCCCAGGCTGGTTTGTGTCAGGATCTGACTTTTAACAGCCTATGTTGTGAAAGGGTGATAATGTTAGACTAATGTGTTAATGTTTTGCTTATAATAAAAAATTAATTAAACTCTATCAGGTGTTTCTAAACAATTGAATTGATGGCAACAGACAAGTTGGTCAAAGTTACAGAAATGGGAAGGTACTTTTTAAACTAGCACTTAGGGAAATTATCCTTGGCTATAGAATATGGAGATGGACTTTGTCCCTTGATTTTACAAGGGGGTTTCATGGTTCTTAAGTGAAGTCAAGCAAAGACCTCACACTTGTCTTTACAGTCAAAACTAAATGCAGAGTTGTGATTTCCTGAATGTTTCTTTGCATGGATGGACTGTTGTAGTTTGGAGGAATTCTGTAAGAGAAAAGTAAGGATTTTTTTCTTTTTTCAGAATGGCGAGATTCAGCCAGTGAGTGTAAAAGTTGGTGAAAAGGTTTTGCTCCCAGAATATGGTGGTACTAAGATCGTACTGGAAGATAAGGTAAGTTTCCCAGCTTTGTAAGTGCAAAGCAGAATGGTTCCTGAAGCAGCAGTATTAAATACTGTGGGTACTTTGTGCTGTTGGCACCATTCAAGAAAGGGAGCGGCTGGATCCAGCCACCTTCTGACAGCTGTGCTACTGCTATTTCTGCCCTGCATAAAGGGAAGCAACCACAGGAACCTCTGACCTGACCTTTGCTGGGTGGGCAAAATGTTCCACATGTCAAGTGCATATTAGAGGGAATCCAAAAAGGCTTAGGAGTTCCTGGGGGCATCCTTGTTTTTGGCAGGGAAGGCCTGCAGAATTGTTTTCTAGCAGTTCTTGTGCTTTCCCACTGCTAGACGTAGTAACTTGATAGCTTCCAAGGAGTATCTTAGGAAGAAAAAGAACTTTTTCGAGACTAGCTCTACATGTTGACTTTTTGGTTAGCTTGCTTTTGATTTTGTACTTAATGACTGCAATAATGCTGACTCAGAACAAGACAGTATTTGCAAAACAAGAAAAATATTTACGTGACTGAAGCTAATGTTTCTTTTCTTTACAGGACTACTACTTGTTTAGAGATGGTGACATTCTTGGGAAATATGTGGACTAAACCTGTTGCAGTATCAGTCATCCATTCCACTAAATAGCTGAAATTTTTCTTTCATCATGTAAATAATGTCCTTTATTTTATAATAAACAGGCATTGAGTCTTTGAAATAACTCGTGATCTCACTGTAACGATGGAACACAAATAAAAATATGTACAGTCAGAAATCAGTTGCTCTTGCTTGAGTTCCATTGAACAGTGAAATTTGGATGACCACCAACCAGCCTTAATTATCCCAAACAACATCATTTTATATCCTTATCTCTGTACTGAGATTGTAAAGGTCTTTACAATAAACTGCTAAAACTATTCTGCTTCTGTCTCAGTTTCTGCTGTTGCTCAGTGAAACTGAGTCTCCATTGTGTAATGAGCTCTCTGCACCATTCAATGGCAGTAATATGTTATTTTCACCAAGTTTATATAAAATGAGCTTAAAATGGTTACCAGACTGATGCAGCTTGCTGAGGATTTTTATCCAGCTCCCTTGCACATTGCACTCCTGAGATAGGATGGGTTCTTGTAACTTCTGCCTGCAGACCCTGAAACACTGAAGGTTAAGGCACACAAACAGCCTGTCCCCTGCAGTTGGAAGGAGCTTGGTACCAGTCATGTCTGTGCTGGGACAGACTCATCCAGTTCCCAGATGGAGCAGATAAGAATTAATGGTTATTGTCACTTAGCACTCACTAAACTTTGACAATAGAAAATAAAAAAAAAAAAACAAAGCAGCTGTCAACCAGGCAGAAGTGGGGCTGATGCTGATCTTAAATGAAGTTTCTTTACTGATTACCACACCATTACACCCAGACCTTGAGCTTTCCCTTAACTCAGGAGAGACCTGCTTTGACAAATTGCATTTCCTTTACCCTTAACTATTCTTAAATAGCAAGACATTGATTTAGGTAATGCTGAAGCAATTAAATTTGCATATTCCTGGCCACCTTCTCTTGCCTTGACAAGGATTTGGGGTTGTATGTGCAGGAGCACCCAGATCTGCAGTGTTTCTGAGGAGGCTTTCAAAGCTGGAGTGCACAGAGGGATTAGTGCAGCCTAAGAACAGACAGTGCCTTAAAGTGCTTTTGGGGTAGTCCCAGTGAAATCAGTCAGAACGTGGCTTATTGCTGCTGAAACTTCAATGGCAGGAGTTAAATTTCACTTTTCTCTCTAGTCGAGCTGATTGGAACTCAGGCCTGCTAGATACATTATAACCCTAATGCCAGAGGTACCAGTAAAGAACTGTAACAAAATATTTTTCAGATCTCCACTCAGATGCTGCAGTGAGGGACTCAAGCTCTGACACAGTTAGTAACACCGTGTATTTTCTGCCAGCACAGAGGTCAGCTGGAGCCATGCCTTTCCCTAGGTGCCATTGGTCACCCAGCCATTCCAGCAGGAGCTGCACTTGCCAGGCTTGGCTGCAATGGCTTTTGCTCCCCTTTGTTGTGGGGTGCTTGCCTTGGCTGCTTCCCTCTGCTTGCTCTGGAGCTGAAAACAGACCAGGCACTGCTCTGGGGCTTAACTTTGCACTGAACTGTGGACAAACAGGGAAGATGCTAAATTAATCAAAATATACTTTTTAGTATAAAAGACCTACATCTTGAAATCTGCCCTATTGCAGTCTTACTTTAGTAGTTACAGCACTGCAACTTCAAGCTGAAACTTCAGATAATCACACCCCAAGGACCTTGCAAGACAATTGATTGTGCAAGGAAACACAAACTCCCTGGGAAGCATTATCTCCCACTGCAGCCAGCAGGCCTTTATCTCCCAGGATAAGGCAGGCACTCTGCTGCAGTCACACAGCAAAGAGGAGAAGCTATCTAAAAGATTTGCACACAGCTTAGAGACACTGTACCCCATCTCAAGGGGCAGTAGGAGTTAACTGCCAACAGAGAAATGTTTAGGCCTAAAATTCCAGCATTTCTTTCCCTAATGTCTGTAAAAGACACAAACTGCATAGGATGACTCCGAGCCCTCACCACGCAACCTGGCTGCCCCCAGCTCCACTTTCAGCCCAGCAGGTTTTCAGCAGCTTGATACAATGCCTCTTTATTAAAATAAAAAATGCCTATTCATTATAGAAATAAAATATAAAATGCCTATTTATTAAACTGAGCATGGCTGTATCTAGTACAGTTTACGTAGGTGATTTAAAACAGAAGTCACACTTTGTGGGAATAAGTAATTGATGGATGTGGGGGGAAAATAGTGTTCCTAGGCCTAATTAAATGGAGGACACAGTGGAACACTTGCTGGAGTGACAGGAATGTTCTATCCTTGCACCACAAGGCTCTCACTGGGAGCAAGGACAAGGCCACTGCCACCCAGCCAAGGGGATCCATCTGTGTCACTGCCTGTCAGGCCATGACAGTGTGCCAAATCCCATATCCCTCGGGTTCCTCAGGCAAGGACACACAGTCACAAACCCTCTTTCCTTGCTGTGTTCTTCCTGTAGGAAACCAGGCTTCTTTCCACTGTTTTCTACATGGTTTAAAAAATGTAGTTTTGGTGTAAATGCTGCATATTGCCCCACCTGCTTTTATGAGGGGATACAGTCTTCAGTCTTTCTTCAGTCTGTCTGAATCCCAAGGAAACCGAGTGGACTCCATCTTTTGTGACTTTCTTTTCCTAACACTTCAGAATAGCTTCCATTCTCAGCAGCTGTAGTGTTTTCAGAGTTTTCTCACCCTGGTTATGTCATCCTGCCACAGTAAGAAAAGGATGGAACATTTATATGCCAAAAGAAAAGAAAGGACAAGACAGGTCCCTAACAGCACATGCATGGTTGATTAATTTTTGGCCAAATATTCAAATTTTCATTAGTGAAGGCCATAAGATGAAGACCAGCTGAAACCCCAAAAGTGAAATTACCCTTGTTCAGATTTTGTTCAAAAACAGCTTGAAATTGAATGAAATAAAAATAATAAGCATCTTCCAGGAATACAGGGTTAATTATCAAGGAGCAGCACAAGATAACCCTACAGAATTTAAGATCTCAATAAACGAGGCAGATTTCTTTCCTTTTTTCTGCAGACACATGAACCATCTTCAGACTGAACTAACAGAGACATATTTTTCTCTGACTGGTATTTCTTCACGGTCAGATTTGTTTCCATGTTAAAAGCAAAATGGCCATGAAATAAAAGTCAGGGACAAATGGAAATATCAAGTCCCTAACTTTTCTGTGCTTTAAGGTTAAACCTTGAATTTGGTGATAGGAAAAAAACCAAACCACAATAATAAAAGAATAATGCAAACAAGCTGCTGAATTTTGAAGGACTCAGGCAGCTAGAACCGCTTGTGTTTCAAAACTGGCTAATAATAATATCAATCTCATAAAAAAATAATATTGGAATACAGCTGGCCTAAAGAGGTACTAGGACATTTCTACTCCTCGTTCCAATACACCAATTTCTCTCAGAATTTTAAACCTTTTGATGGTTTCTTACACAAGCTGGGTTTCGCCACACAACCCGAAGAGCTGACATCCCTGACGTGCCTGGGGCAGGAATGCGGGCCAGGAGTAAAAAAGTAACCAGCGCAAGCCGAGCTCAGGCGCCTGCAGGCGGGAAGGCCGAGCTCCGCGTTACAGTGTAACGTGAGAGGAGCTGCCCTGCCGGCGGCAGAGCCCGCGGGTCGGTCACTGCTGACCCCGTCCCTCATTTCTGCTGCCCGCGCACGGTGCCGCTCCCGGGACGAGGCAGGGCCCTGCTCGCGGCCTTGCCCAAGCCCCGTCAGCATTCACAGGGCGCTTCTCTTTCTGACGGGGAAGCCTAGTTAGAGACTTTTCAGTGTTCTCGATCTAGAAATGTTTCACAATTTGTAGTTCTCACTGGGTAGAAGGAAGGGGTTTTAACGTGTTATTTATAGCAAAATAATTGAGTGAAGGGGGAAGCTACAACCAGCAGTCACCCCGAATGCGGTGGGAGCAGGGAGCCAGCAGCCTCCTCCACCTTGCAGCCAACACCCCACAGCTGCCACCATTTTTCCCTGGTTGTGTGAGGGAGGCGTCTCACGATACCTCGCTGCTTCATCGTTCTTGCACACAGACAGAAGCAATTCACCCCTCCTTATTCTGTACTCATTTCTACCACGTGTTTATAACGTGGTAGAAATATAACAACTTTCAAATAATTTTCTTCTCACCCTACAGAAATACTATAAGTCACTCCAGTCTTTCAAAATGTTTTCTTGCTTGTAAGGGAGCCGTATTTATCAGCCAGTTATGAGGTAACAGTGTCTTTTCTGTTTTCTTCGCAAATAGAGTCAACACCCGGCTCAGTAACCCTTGAAACCTGGGCTAACTGTTTGCCATTAGCGCAGCAGTTTGTGCCCTCTGTACACCGAGCTCACAGGGTCTCAATCCTGCCTGTGGAGACCTAGAAAGGCTTCCTACCCACTTTAAAATTATTTGGCCCCAAACAACCCTCGCTAGGGTGGGGTTTTACTCATTATTTTAAAAATTAATCTTGAATATTAAACTCAGAATAATTTTAATTCCACACCCTTATAGTTTGTGTCGCACATAGCATCAGGGGCTCGGTTGTACAGACCCAAGCGAGGACTAACCTTGCGTGAGCGCATGCACAGCCGAGGCTGGCGGGGGATGCTGATGAAACGGGATGAAATACGATGGATTTCCCAATAACCACTCAATCTCTGTGCGAGGCTTTGCCTCGCAACCCGGGTCTCTCGTTGCGACACCGGCCCCGCCGCGCAGCACCGAGCGGCCGCCCCAAACCTCCCCACTCCCGGCTCTGTGGGTGTGGGGGTGTCAGTGTTGTCTCTCCGGAATACAAAGCTCGGCTCTGACAGAGGGACCTGCAGGACAGCGCGCTCACAGGGAAGGATCCGTGGCCTCCAGCGCCGCGCGGAGGAGAGCGCGATAGCGCTGCCGGCCGGGAAGGGGCAGGGACGGTACCGGGGCGGCCCCACCGCCGCCTCCCCTCACGGCCACCCCCACTCACCCCTCCCGCTTTCTCTCGCGAGAGCCGTTCCCGTGCCCGCCCCCGCCGCGCGCGCGGCTGTTCTGGCCGTGCCCCCCCTCCCTCCGCAGGCCCGCTCCCGCCCCGCCCCGCGGCTGTTCCGCCCCGCCCCGCCCCGCCCCGCGCGGCCCCGCGGCACATCCGGGCCCCGCGGTCGCTATGGTCATGGCGGAGGGCACGGCCGTGCTCCGGCGGAACCGCCCGGGCACCAAGGCCCAGGTGAGTTGTGCGGGGCCGCCGCCGCCCCGGCCGCCGGGCGAGCGGGCACGGGCAGCGCCGCCGGCGGGGCCCAGCGGCCGGCGGGGCGGCGCCGAGGGCCGCTCCAAGGGCCGCGCCAGGCCTACCGAGGCCGGGGCGGCGGCGGCCCCGCTGCGGGGATCGCTTTGTTCGCGGGGCAGAGGGCGAGACCCGGCAGCGGCTCCTTCCCCGCGGGGTCGGCGGAAAGGCCGCCGGGGCTTGCAGGCTGCGGGCTGGGAGCGGAGGTCGCGTCGGGCCCGGCTGGCCGAGGGAGGCGCCGCGTTCCGCAGGCGGGGGCCCCGGCCGGGCGGAGAAGGAACACCTGCGAGAGCCGGGCGGGAGCGCCGCCGGCTGGGGCGGGCGGGGCGGCTCCCCGGTGTTGTCAGGCACTGCTGCTGTTCCTGCTCTGAAAATACCGGCAGGGAGCTCCTGACCCTGCACTGGGCTCCGCGGGGAGCTCGGCACCGTCAGAGCGACCGTACCTGCCTGTCCTCCCAGAGGGATGTCATCCCTCCCTTACGTAACTGCACACAGGGAAATTCTGCTGTCACATCGCTTCTCTTAATCGAAATGGAATTAATCTGTTTCTGAGGTTTCACGGTCAGCTGGAACAGGCACACCTCAAACACGGAAACTGCATTTTTTAGATTATTGCAGAGAGATGATCTGTCAAACCTCTATGTGAGGCTTTCCCCTGTGCTTTTGGGAGGAGATCTCATGGTGGGAAAGGAGCTGTGTATGACAAGTGTCTTCTCCTGTTCTTTGTCATAGCAGAGAGGTAAAATTATTACACAATCCTGTAAATCAGGTCATTCTATGCATTTTTAATCTGTAAAGGAGACAGAATGTCTCCTGTGTGAGAAGGAGATCTGTGCCTTTGATAAATTTGGGGTATTCTGAAAAACAGCTGGACATATACCTAGGTTTGGTCAACTATTATGAAATTCATGTAGATTGAAGAGTTTTGTGTACAGTGATGATAATTTCTCTCCATAGACATGATTTTTCTTTGTGTGTGGCTGTATTTAATGTTTTATTTTGGATGACACTGGTATAGCTGTTCAGTTTGCAAATACAATTAGGTAATGATATTTCAACAGTGGATATGCACTTGAGGTATTTCTGCCAGAGCTGACTTGCTCTCTCAGGAACAGATTGCCAAGCTTTGCTGTTGGGACATTTTCATTGAGTCATTGCACCTGCTGGGATGACTACAGCAAGCTGACATGCAGCATCTCTGCATGATATGAGGGAGCAGCACCAGATTTTAGATGTGAAAAATGCACAGTAAGAAAATGCCTGTGGTTGGGATGGTCATGGTGCAGCACAGGTGGACTGCTGCAGCACACAGGTGCAGCTGGATCTGAGGTGAAACTTCAGCAAGGCTTTATCATTAACAAGGCTGATGAACATCCAGAAAATTTAATTAAGGCACACTGACCATACCAAGGGTGAGGTGGGAATGTGGTACCAGGTTAGGCCAGCACAGCGTTGCGTGATCTCAGTTCAGAGATGTTTTTCTTGCTGTGTCACCACTGGGAGTTTGAGTTTCATAAGCAGAGTGTGCTGCTGCTCTCTGCAGACCTGTTCTTGCCTGCTGCTGCCTGGTGTGGCACCTGCAGTGGGTGCTGTGTGCTGTATTTCATGGAACAGATGGGTGGTACAGGCTCTGGGTGGTACAGCGGGGCTGCTCACCTGCTGAGCCATGCAGAGCTTTTCCTTTCAAGGTGTTCTGCTGCTGCTGCTGCAGTGCTGGGAGTGCAAATCCTCTCTCTCTCTTCCTGCCAGGACTGTGTGCTGCTTCTGTTCACATGCAGCTTCCTGGAATTGTATCAACTCCATCTATTTTCCTGCATGCTCAGGCTTATTGTAGGCTGTGTGCCTTTCTTCCTCCCCCTCTGGTTTTGTTACATTGCTTTAAAATTTCTTTTTTCAAAACAGGATTTCTACAACTGGCCTGATGAATCCTTTGAAGAAATGGATAGTACATTAGCTGTCCAGCAGGTATTGCTGCTTACATGAAATGTTGTTAAAGAGTGCAGTTTCCCAGGTTTTGTGTTCTGGAATATAAAATTGAACAGGGCTTGCTATTTATCTGCTTAGGGTGTTGCTGCACAGCAGTGAATTTGCTAAGCACCTATGTATATTGACAAGTTAATGGTTAATTTTGTTTCCAGAAATAACTTAAATTCCCATGTCTGGTTTAAACAAATCAGATTTAGGAAAATGGTGGGGGTTTCTCTGTTCTTTTACCTTTTTTAATTGAAGAAAGGCATTTTTCAGATCTGGCATTTTGAATACCAGCTTCCTTACCCTGTCCATCTATTTTGAACTTTTTAGTCTGTCAATAATTTAAGTAAAAATTAAGCCCCTCCAAGATGTAATGTTCTAAATATACTTTCTTACTGTAATTACAAGATCTAGTATTTTTTCTACTCCCTCCCCAGTATATTCAACAAAACATAAGGGCAGACTGTTCCAACATTGATAAGATCCTTGAACCTCCTGAAGGCCAGGATGAAGGTGTATGGAAGTATGAACATTTAAGGTAAAAATCCATTTGTTGTTAATATTCTGTCTTGGTTCTGAATTTTGTTCACTGATGCTGGTAGTGAATCTATTTGAATGTGACACATCAAAACTAACTTAAATCAAATTTGATTCTTCCACTGTTAAATATTGGTATTATTTTCTGAATTCCCTGTTACTTCTAAAGATTTAGAATATGCTCTGATCTTAATGTTTCCTTTAGAAGAAACTATTTGCACCTCACTTCTTGAATAGGAAGATACAGTCATGAATTTCCATAGCACTTTCTCATAGTATTGTCAGTTCTCCATCTCCACTAATGGGTAATGTGATTTCCAGATGCTCCCAGTGCTTTTCCTGAAACTAGCAGGCAAATAGGCAGGCACAGCAGGAGTGTCTCACAGTTCTTTTTCTGCTTGTAAGGAAACAAACCTTTTTATCCGCTTTTGGTTTTTTAAGTTGCAGTACAATACTTCCACTAAATGATATGTTAAACTCAAGCTTTGCTGTCAGTGAATAATTAAAATATAATTGTTTAGCTGGGTAAGAAGACCATCTGCTGGTATGAAGATCAGAGTGTCTAAGCTGTTTTCTATGAGATACTTGCAGTGAGGAAACAAATAGCTGATTTTGATGCTGCTGTGTTCAATTTCTTTTAGACAATTCTGCCTTGAGCTCAATGGACTGGCTGTCAAGCTTCAGGTAATTAATTCTTTTCTTGAGACATTTTGTCAGGGAGGAGACTCTTTAGTTTTGTGTAGATTGCAGAGCTTTCTTCTAAATATATACATGCAGGGCTAAGCAGTGGTTGGAGGTTTTGTAGTATTTTAAGGGCATATGGCAAATAATCCATTTGGGGGGTGGACAGGGCAAGGAAATTATTTGAAAAGATCAGCTCCTTTTTGCTGCTGGGGTTTTTTCCTTAACTGAACAATTGTTTTAACAGAGTGAATGTCACCCTGACACGTGTACTCAGATGACAGCAACTGAACAGTGGATTTTTCTTTGTGCAGCTCATAAAACTCCCAAAGAGGTATGGATGTATTTTGGAAAACTGATTCCAGTGATGCAGGAATTTTCTTTCACAGTTAATAGGTTCACGAGGAGCCTCTTAAAGGTGGCTTCTCTAGTCAAACTGAGAGCTTATGTGGGTTAAGAATATCATTTGAGCTACTCTTCTTTACCATTCTGTAATGTTTTACAGAGGAACAGGATGAGGTAAAAGGAACTGCTTTTTTACCTCAGTATTAGCAGCTTTGCACATTCCCCTTTTCTCTCTGGGTTGGTGTTGACCCTGCCTGAAACTCAAAGGAAAAAAGCTCTTTGTTTAACTGATAGAAGAGTTCATGCTGAGAATGGGCTCTCATCTTCAAACGTTGGCCTTGATCCACAGGGTAAACCTGACACTGCAAACCTGACTGCATGTGCTCATTCTTAGGGCAGGTACTCCAAAAAGGTGGTGGAGTCATGATTCTAGTCAAGTGGGTTTATCAGCATGGCATTAGCTTGTCTTCCTCCATGTCCAGTTAGTTTAAACTTTGTTCAATTTTCTGTTAAAACACTTAACACATCTTTTTTTTTTTTTTGCCTTCAGAAAGTCTTTGTTGCTTTTGGTAATGATTGGTAGTGCAGTTTGTCATATTTATCTTTGTATTTCACCTTCCAGAATAAGGTATTGATTCTTTTTAACCTCATCTTTCCTGCCCTGTAAGATCTTTTTTCTTGTTTTGTTCTAATTTTACTTTCCTGAGATGTTTGTATTTAGCCAACTTCCCACTCTCTCCTTTAACCCCTGCCCCTAGTCAGCACCTTGGCATGTCTGGCAGTGTAGTCCTCAGCTGGACTGGAGAACTTCAGGCTTCTTTTTATCTCTGAGCATGCAGCATTCATCTCCTGTTTTCTGTGGCAGTAGCCACCAACTATGGTCAGAGAGGGGCTGATGGAACCTTGAACTGCTGAGAGAAATGTAGAACTGACAAATCTTTTTCCTGAAATTGGTGAATGGACAATGGACATACTTTCTCTCAGTCTATCTTTTCTTCCTTGAGGTGTACTTGATTGCAGAGCCAGGGATGGCTTGTTACACACTTAGTTACATGTATGATTTTAGTTTTCTTTGCCAAATCAAAAAGCACTGATAGATTTAGGTTTGGTTTCAGAGCCTGTAAAAGAACAAGTCTGGCAACTTGACTGTGTGGGAAACAAATTGAGCTGAGGTAACAATCATCTTTCCTTTCAGTGTACTTCTAGCATGTATTTTTATGATACAGCTTTGCTCAAGGAGAAGCATAGAATTCACTACTCACATGCATAATGGCATTGCCATAGTAACCTTTTCTTGAAATAATTTTCATGGGTTGTGAAGCAGAGAAAAGAAATAACTCACTTAAGGAGGAAATGTAGTTATACATATATATACACACATATATATGCATATATACATATATATATACACACACATATATTTATACCTTTCGACAAGCTATGTGAAACTTTTGGGGATAAAAATGACCAATGAAGTTCAAAGCATCAGAAAATATGATGTTTCTTTTTAAACAAGTTCTGACAATGTCATGCATGTGCTCACTCACTGTCTGTTTCTGTAGTGTCCTGCTATAGACTACACCCGGCACACACTTGATGGAGCTGCATGTCTTCTGAATAGCAATAAATATTTCCCCAGCAGGTAAAAACATTTTCTCTTGGGAGGAGGGAAGGGGCTGGAACTTAAGACAGTGAAAAAGCCCAGGGAGAAATGAAATGCATGTGTCATGGACTACTGTTGGAACTATCAAAAATCCTGCAGCTCTGAGGAGTTGGGAGGCCTATTGCCACTTCTAAGCCTAGGAAGAGTTCTGGCTTATTCAAAGTTTGCCATTTACTGGAGCTAAGGGATGCTTTTTAGGGAAAAACTGTTTTAGTCATACCTGTTAGTGGTATGGGGCTTCCATTGGAGTAGTGCCCACCTAGACAAGAGGATGGCCTTTGGACAGATGCTGCACCTCAAATGCCTTCAACAGGACAGCACCAAAACCCTCCAGAAGCCAACACCAACCTACTGGGGGACATGGCAATTGCAGAAGACAAGAGACAGGCAACTGAATGGGCAGGGCACATCAGAGAGAACTTGGAGAAGTCAAAATTGTGCTTCTCGAGGAATTCAGCATAGACAAGGAGGTGCAATTGGAAGTCTTTTTTTTTTTCCTTTGCCCATAAAGCCTAGAAACCAGAGATCCAGCCTTTACCAGAATAACTGATGATGATTAGTTACAGGCAGAACTTCTTTGTAGTCAGAGTACAATTTGTAAATGTGGAGCTTGCACCAACAAGTCTAAATTTCATATGCAATTATACAGAATAGTTTTAACAATCAAGATTTTTGTCAACATGTACCTTAGTAGTCATTTCACTAGAACAGTTGTGTAACCTTTCTCCTGCTGCTTACAGGGTTAGCATAAAGGAATCCTCTGTAGCCAAATTAGGATCAGTGTGCCGAAGGATTTACAGGATATTTTCACACGCTTACTTTCATCACCGGCAGATATTTGATGAATATGAAGTAAGTAGTCTGAAATTACATCTTGAAAACAGGGTATTTACTGAAGTTACAGCTGTGATGGAGTTGTATAATTTTAGTCCTACTAGACTCTCTATATTCAAATGAAGGATTGATTAGAGTACAGTCCAGTTTTGTAAGAAATGAAAATCTGTTATACTTACATATACACACAAAAATTCATTTATGTAATTAGTGTATTTAGTTATGGTTTCCCTTCATTTAGATAAAAGGCCAGAATTGGAGGCTTTTCTACAGACAACTCAAATGCATCTTATATTTAAGAATCCTGAATGTATTCAAGCACTGAATGCAGTTAGTACTGCTTACAAATATATATAATCTCCTGTTTGTGTATGTTGCACAACAGTTAAGGAATGCTAATTGTGTAATTGTAAAGAATCAGCGTAATTGAGGGCAACTTGTGCACAACCAGTAACTTTTCTTTTTTAACAGGAAAGTCGAAACTAATAGATAGAAAGGAGATAAGGGGTACAGCTAAATATAAAAGGGAACCTTTGCCAAATCTCACTAAAGGATTCTGGAACAAATGATTGTGCCCTGTTGTGTTGGAGATAGACAAGAATATATTTAAATATGTAAAAGTATGGTTCTGAAATTCCTCCTACATGCACTAAGTGCTGTTAAATTGACCTGTGGCTGAAGCCTCAATTTCAGTAGGTTTCTTAGTATTTGTAGTAACTATAAGCAACCAGTAAAGATATAAAAGAAGCAATGACTTTACTAATTAAGTTTGACTAAGACCTATAAATGTAATGAGACAATTACATAGAGCAGGCTTTTTGTTCAGCATGTTCCTCATAATGGTGTAAAATAATTCTTCTGTACATACTGTTTTCTTCCCTTTTTTTCACCTCCAGAATGAAACTTTCTTGTGTCACCGGTTCACTAAGTTTGTGATGAAGTATAATCTGATGTCCAAGGATAACCTGATTGTACCAATTTTGGAAGAAGAAGTGCAAAATTCAGTGTCAGGGGAGAGTGAGGCATAATGGCAAGAGCAGTACAGAATCCTGTACTGAATATAAACAACACATGAATTATGTACTGTATATATCACTTTAGACACTTCAATCACGTATCTTCATAGCTTTGTTTAGTATACTTTTTGTATGCTGTGTGCATTGCCTTTTAATATGGGAAATACTTCTAAGTTATTCATGAGCTGTATATTCATCTATGTGGCACTCATGGTTTTTAAATAAAAGTAGTAGTATCTGTTTATAATGCCTGTTAATAAAAGAATTTACAGTTCTCTAAAAATGCTGCTAAACAATCATTGAATTACAATCCTGAAGATGTGTCTGATTGGGTGGGGCAAAAGTGAGATATCACAGCAAGCCATTTTGTAATGCAGTAGCTATATTAAGTCTTAGTTCAAAGATTATCACCTTAAATATATAATTCTGCAGGAAGCTTCCTGCAATGTAGCTTATTCCTAATTTACCTTTTATTTTTTTAAAATGGCTTTGAAGATTTACTTCTGGATATGCATATTGCTGTATGTGTACATCCAGATACTAACAGGATCTATAGTGTTAACCAAAAGGACAATTTCACTATGGTATTGAACATATATATTCTTGATAGATATATCTAACACACTTTCTGGACTTTCCTTTTGTCAGCAGTGGAGGTTTGTGTGCAGCAGGAGACAGGTGCTGTCCTGTTAAGGCAGACCTCTGCTGTTTCCAGTCCACAACCTCTCTAAAGAATACCTGTGCATATTTATGGCAACTGCTTACAGATTATACCTCAGCTGTTCATGTTACACTACATAACACCCTGGCACAGTCTCTGCTTGTATTCCTAGTCAACACATGCTACATACCTGAAATATCCAACCCGATTCTTTGCAAGAGTTAATTGTGTTTTCAACGTACATTTGTTTCTCTTCATTTACCTTAACCATATTGACAGAAAGATTGGGATTCATGCTTCTGGTTCCCTATCAGTTTCCCTGTTTGTTTCAATTGTGTTTGCAGATTTGCAATAACTGACAATTTCCATGAGTGCTGCTTAATTGTGTTTTGTCTAGAAAGATAGAATTAAATGTTTTAGAGATGCATATAAGAGAAATACTGCTAAGTGTACATGAATGCAGGGTCTAAAAGCAGTAGCAGTGTTCTTGAATGAATTTTGCTTTGCTGTTTAAGAAGTTAGCTTGTTTCTCTGAGGTTGACAGGAGCCCCCTTTATTTCTTTCAGCAGGTCACAATGGGCTAGCTCAGCTAGTTTCAGTAATTTACACTTTGTTTTCTGCATTACATTTACATGGAAAGAAGGGAGTCCACATATTTTTACTAAGTGTTTTTTCATAATATACTAAACATGCCTTAAATTCTATTTTTCTTTATATGAATCAAGCACACCTCAAGCAACTGTTATCACCTGGATGTAAAGGGAATATGAACAATGAGAAAATTGAGAGACTAAGCTTAAGTACTTCAACAGCTGTGTTCTTCAGCAGCTTCTTGTCTCATGTTTATCATTGTATTTAACTGTCAGCAGGGTAATTGCATGAGATGTTGTCAGAGTGAAGTAGCTTTAGTTACTGTCTATACACTTAGCTGTAACTTGCCTTGTATAGACCAGGTTACCTGATTTTGATAGAGACCTTGGAGTTTGTACTGCAGGTAGGAGGATGTTTTCTGGAGGTAGTAAAATGTATTTAGCTTGTTGCTGTCTGCTCTAGGTCCATCCATGTGTGGCTCCTTTGTACAGTCACTCTGCATGTGTATATTGGCTGTGGTGACTGGGACAGGCAAAAACATGGGACTGGTGTTGCTAATTACATTTCCTCTACAAAATTGAAGAAAATGATGTGGTGCTCAGGACTGCATTAAAATTTTAAACCTCTTCCTCTTATGCTTTAAGAGTTTAACTTCAAAACAAAACTCTGGAAGTTTGAATCCTGTTTATTCTCATTCAGATTTGCACTGTAAAATTGACTTGCTATACTAAGCTGATTTTATATAAGGCCTAAGTGAGACACTGCTTGTATTTTCCCTTGCTATTGTTTACATGAGTACTGTGTACACACATGTGCCTGGATGGTACCATAAAACTTCAGTTAGCCTAAGCAAACCATTGATTTGTCTAATAAATATTAACAGGTTTAATTTAGACTTTACATCATAGGGAAACTGAGACTGTCTTTGAATTATATTGTAAAAAAAGGATAAAATTAAACTGTTTCTTTATCCATACCACTATATTTTGACAAGTTGTTCTCTTTTTTCATGTTGTCTGAGAACACAGCAACTGTCTCCAACAGACCCTTGGGTGCTCCCCCCTCTCTGATCCAAGGTGTGCTCAACTCAGGTTGTCTTTCTTTCCAAAGCAGAGAAATAAAATACTCGTTAGGAACTTGCAAGTCAGACCTCAGATTTACACACTCCAAATCAGAACATGGTGGTTCCACAGTGAAAATATGGCAGGTCTAGACGAGGCCCTCTAGACACAGAATAATCACATTTCTGACTGCATGTCACACAGGCTGTAAGCAAACACTCACTGGCACATTACCTCTTCCTTGTCACTGGGGTTTTTCCTCACCTTTGGCTTAGCACATCTTCCAGCACATCAGCCACGGTGTTAGGCTGTCAAGACAGCAATCTCCTTTTTTTGCCTTCAAAAGATGAATATACTAAGAACAGGGAAAACCTAATGAGCTTTTACTAGATAGCATTAACTCTTATCAGGCTTTGCTGTTCAGACAAGACTGCAAAAAGGTGATTTTAACTTGAAGCAAGGTATACATTGATCTAACCCAGTCAATGTCAGTGTGAGACAAACACTATAAACTGGAACTGATTTGCTAAGTACTTCTAATGGTGAGAACCTTCCTATATGAACTATGGAAGAGATATGAACAAGATCTTTTTACAAAAAGAAAATATTTTACAGACCAAAAACAAGTGAAGCAGCCATTTATTGCAGTTGACCAGGTATGTAAATAAACTGTTCTGACAGTTATAAGCAAAGTACAAAATATTTAACTGTGGACAGTTTCTTCCTGTTTGTAAACATTAGAAAACTATTTCCTCTCCAAACAATTTAAGCATCAGAAAGTATAAACAGTCTTTTGCAGAGGTTCATGAACATGGCTGCCTTCTTTCTAATAGTTGCAGAGCATTTCTGTTGTCACAATCAGGAATGGGGTTTTCCTATTATGTTTCAAACACAAGGGCTCCTGGCTGAAGCCTTGTTATTGACTACAGAAAGTGTACTTACTGTTTTTTTCAGAGAATTCTTCTGATTCACAAAGCTGCTTTACTTAGTGGACAGTGCTGGTCACCACACCAGTAAAGGCAAACTTTAATGCTCTGGTTTGTGCCAGCCAGGTGAGGAGGATCTGAAATCAAATTTCCTATACCCAAAATGCACCCTCCCTTTTTCACTCATCCAAGTAAGGTAAGAGTTGTCTCTCAGAAATTCTACATGGAACAAACCAGAATATTTTTCATAACTCGTTTTAGTAGCATTTTCAATTTTTTCAGTTTCAGCATCCAAGCCTGTCTTCACACAGGCTGAGCAAACAACTTGCCATGACTGCCAAAGGCAAACAATGCAGATGAATAATTCTACAGCACAGGCAACTTTGATACTATGAGACAAATGACATTAAAAAAGCCCAGCTGTTCTTAACAATCCAGGAATTGCTCTGTGGGTTCAGAGGAAACAATTTAGCATAGCTATAGTGCATTAAAAAGACAGAAAAGGATCCAGAGGATTGCAGCATTGTTAACACCCGTGAGATTCATGAGCAAGGACTGAAGCATAGTCAAAACTGAGGGCTATAACTAAAAAAGAAGATGGCTTTATTTCATTTTAAAAGAAACCTTTCTTGCTGAAAGTGATGTTCTAGTGTACCTGTGGACATCCAGGGCATACTCAATATCCACCCTAGTTCCAGAAGTCTCTCCTGTGTACATCTCATTAATTGTAAGGAGAATATTTCTCTTAGAAAGATAGTATTTTATTTGAATTTTCTGCCCTTTCAACAGGTGATATGGAAAGATCTCAGTTAAAAATTAAATAATTTTTATCCAATTATTGCATTCTAGAAAGAGTAACTGTATTAAATGTACTACTTTATACTTTGTAACTTAAATACAGCTCAGTTTTGATTTAGGGTTCACTAATGTCAACTATCTTATGCATGGATCTTGCTTTATAAAAGGTTATTTCTTTGATATACTTTAAAAGCTCTGATTTGAACTATTCAGAACTGGAGTTCTGGACCAATTTTTGCCCATTTTACAGATTGAACTTGTATGGAAAATGACCAATGGTTAAAATTACACACAAGTTTTGGATAACTCATTAAAAATACTTCTAGAAGTAGAGCAACATATTCCAGGTTATATGAGACCAGCTGTTGCTCCACTTTCAACATGCTAGAGTTCCCTGGCATTCTGCCAGAGACAGCTGTAACTTGTATTTCATATTTCTTGCCCATCTGTGTCCCTGCTGCCTGTGAGCATGACCAGTGCTCCCTGAGAAGTGCCACAAGAGAAAGCAGCACTTGGGCAGGCTCTGCAGGGACACCCAGCCCAGCAGAGGGATCCTCCTTCCTCAGTGCCCCAGACAGGAATGAGCACAAGGCTCATGCCCCACATCCCTGACCTGGAGGTGCTGGTGGGAAAGCTGGGAGAAGAGCCTTTGCCAGAGGGGTTCCTTACTGTACCTCCTGTTGGAGGTGCTCCCATCACTCCCCACAGCATGCAATGGCAAAAAGTAGTTGAAGCTTAATCTCCAGAGCTGTAGATTTTTTGGCAAGAAAACCTCCCAACCTGCTACAGGTAACAGTTGTTCTTTCAAAGAAAAAATAAGCAAGCCTGCCACTAAGAATTTTGTAAGTAGCTCAGGAAGCAGCTCTAAAGCAATATTATTTTAAGCTCCCCCTATACTAACTATGTCAGTAGAATGGGTTTTCCCCCTACACCCCCTGCCCTATAAAATGATATTTTTTTTCTGCATTAATTAGTTTTGCTTATTGAAATAAGCAGCTATGTTCTTGCTGAACCGCTCTGAGACTGCAGCTGAACCTCCACTATCCTGGCCATCTCCTGGGGTGCTCATTTGGAGTTAATTGTTGGTGTTCCAGTCACTGCATTAATCTGCCCACTGCATTTAGTGCCAGCATCTACCACTGTGGATTAGGCAGAGTGCAGAGCAGCTGGTGGGATGCCATCCATGGGGAATGGGGTGTTGTAGGTAAATGATTAATGACATCTACGTTTGCAGCACAACACACAAAGACAGGTACCAAAATCCCTGGGTGTTGTGTGTGCTGTACTGCAAACACAGAGTGGAGTTATGAATACATTTGCTCAGTTCTGACTTATTTTGACCAAATTATTTTACACTAGCTTAGAGATGATGAGCATTTATAAATTTTTTTTTTTTTTGCTTCTAGAACTAAATTAAAAACGCACATGGTAGTTATAATCACATTTACCTTCTGGAGATGCATTTTTATTCAGCTTCTCCTCTGTAAAATACACCTTCCAGACAGCAGCATAAAAGCAGTTGCTGTTTGTTCCCCTCCCCACAGCACCTTGCCAGCACTAATCTCCCTTAATGCAAGCAGCCCCTCCCCATAGCAAGGATGGAAGCACAGCAACTTGATCCTTTCCTCTGAACATCAAGTCTGGTATTGGATGCAGCTCAATACACTTTATCCAGTGTGAGATACATTTAGCTGAGACATTTTATATATACATCCATCTAATACTGCCTATGAAGTTCAGCCTACATCTTCCTCCTATGCATTAGCAGCATCACACTGCTCTCAATGCTTCCTAGGGAGCTTCTCAAACTACATGTTTGCAGACTGCAAGTTAATCTTTCAGGAGATGAGCAGTTCTTAATTTCCACTCAGAAGTACATTATGAACACATCATTATAATACAAGTTATAAACTCCTGGCTTACAAGTACAAGGAACTCTGTGAAAACTGCATAGGTGAAGTTATATTTCAGGAACAAGTTACCTACCTACAGTCTCCTGAGTTTTCCTGTCCATACCAAGTCTGAATGCAGCTTAAATTATTAACACTCTACTGTAAGACTTGACACTTCTCTAGGCTTTTGAACTTCGGCAAGGCAAAAAAAGTGAAAATTATATTAAAAAAACTAAACAACAGTCAGACAGTTCATTTTTCCCCACCAATATTTACAACATCCTTAAAAACCCCCAACAATAAAACAACCAAACAAACCCAAAAGCATTCCTCCAGCTTGTGGAAAATTCCAAACATCCTCATTCCTTTCTCTCTCACACAATTCAAACTGTCACTGTTCTGCAGCTTTTGCTTCCTTGCTTGTCAAAAGCATTAACAAGTTAGCGGATCACCCAAGTCATGTAGTTATACTATTAAAGACAGACAGAAAAACAAATTATTTTGCAGTAGTATTATTACTACAGTAGGATTAACTCAACATGGAAAATGACAAAAATACAAAAAAGAGTTTGGGAACAGTCATAGGATTATACCAATGTATTTAAAGTAGTGTAGTTTTTTTTTTAAAAAACCCATTTGTGTGATTTATGTACATGTCCATTTGATGCAGTTACTTACTTATCACATACATGTGACCTGAGTGACTCCATCCTCCTGGTCAAACTGTCCATCATCCAGTTCCCTTAATACTCCATCACTGCTACTGAATCCTGGGAAGCCTCCATAATGGGAAGATCCCTCCTTGATCCAACATTGTTTAGAAGGAGACAGGTGAAACTCATCAGGTGGTTGTCCAGTTTCTACAGGGCAGAAAGTAGCCGTGTCTGATCCAACACTTCTGCTGGACACCCTGCCTTTTTCTTCCCCAGTTATCTGTCTTAAGGATTTCCTCTGAAAAATGAGAGAAAGTTGAAATGTTAGTTTATTTAGGGGAAAAACAACTGAGCCAAACACTTTGCAATGGATCATGGATAAATTTGGTGTAGCCACATTTTAATCATGAGTGCAGTTCTCAAGAAACAAGAGATTGCCATTATATGAGGAGCCAATTCCCATTCCCATAGTAAATCTATGCAGATAGAAGTCAGTGGCTGCTCTATACAGCCCTTTGAAATCTACAGAGTCCTTGCACAGGAGAACTCAGGGTTAATACAGTCTAACTTTATCATTGGGACTGCCTGACATCTTTGCTGTTGAAGTGATGGTTGCCAATGTCAAAAAGGAAAGTCAGCAGATCATGATTTCTGCAAATGATAGAGCTACCAGACTGTGCTGAGGGTTCTCTGAGGCACAACAATAAATAAAGGGCTTATCTCAGTTCAGCATCAAGAGCTACCTGAGTTCCTGAGATCTGTGATGGTGCAGCCCCTCCAGAGATAATGTCAGTGCCCTGAGCCACACAGAGGAGCAGGGCCAGCAAGGCAGGAGTGCCCTGAGCCACCTGCCTGGAGCCCTGCTCTCAGCACGGGCACAACTACACCAGGAGATGTCTGCCAGGGGACACTGCCCTGCCCACAGCAGGAGCACATGGAGCTGAGAGGGAATCCAGCCTCAGCACAGAGCTGCATTTTAGTGCAAGAAGGACACAGTGCAGACACTTAAAAAACCTCCACAAACACTTTACAGACTTTTACTATGCTTCAGCAAGTTTGTGTCCCCCTTTTGTACATTGCTAAGCTTTTTCTCAAACTCTTCTGAAACAGTAAAAACAATGGCCTGTGTGGCTAAAGGAAACATATTTAGGAAAGCTGTTACAGGGAACACTGGGAAATTAAACAAAGGGAAACAGCACTGCCTCAGGAGAAACAGAAGGAAATAAGTTTTGCCTGGACGTCACAGAAAGAGGGTGGACAAATCTGTTTAAGGGAAATAAAGAAAAAGAGAAAAGAAAAAAACAACCCCCTCAAGCACTGCATGGTTCAATCTTGCATTTCATCCTCTGAACCCTTTCTTAGAAAAACAAATGGTTTGTGACAAACAAAGTCCACAGAGACAGTACAGCCCTTGAAACCCAAGAGGCTTTTGTACTATCACATAAATCACAAACTAGGCCATAACTCACTGCCCACAGATATATAAGAAGGCAGAGAGATGAGCTGGGAGGACATAACATCCTCCATCCTCAGAAAAGAGACCCTGTGAGACTAAGAGACCAAGTAATGGAGGATTAAAAGTATGGTGAAAACCAACGCAATTGGCAAAACAGAAGGAAAATGTAACTCTGCTAAATGTTTCAGCTTCAGCCCAGTTACCTATTTAGCCCAAGCTAAATGACCTCAGCACAATGAAATTTCTGGTAGAGAAGAAAAACACTCACTGGTACTGAAAAAACCACATTTTGTTTAGATTTCAAACATAGAAATCTGATGTAAACGGCTGTAAATCAGCTATTTCTTGTTTATTTTGAGTATGTTTAATGCTTAAGTCAAATGTTTCCCACTCCAACAACAATAAAACAACAACTACAAAACACATTTTATTTGTATACCCAAGGCTGCTCATCACCCTACAAGAGGGTGAAAGAATTTAAACAGTGACTACAATGCTTCCTATTTTTAATTTAAGCCATGTCTCAAAGATTCATCAGTTCCTGAGACTGAATGTTTTTACAGAACTGGTTTGTATTACATCTCTTGGCAGAATCCAACTTGTGACATACAGTTACACTGCCTTTTAAGAGACATAGTTAGAAGTGACATTATGCCTTCCCAAGGGTTAAAGTATCAGGAGTTCATGCCCTTATTATATACAGAGTATTGAAGAAGTAGGAAAGCATCAGGAGAAGCATTATTTTATGGCTGGCATGATTTTGCTTTATACATTTACAATGTTGCTATCAAAAATTGTGGTCCAAAATGTACTTTCAGAAATGAATTAGGAAAAGAAGTAAAGACTACAAAGTCAGACATGTGGGAGGAAGTCAGAAGGTTTTAAAGATAAAAGCTGGAGGTGCTTTTGACACAGTGGGTGGTTAGGGAAAAAAATCCACTGGCAGAATTTAGGAGAGGGTATGAATGGAGAGAGATAAAGACACTGGCAAAGGAGACTACACAGAACTCCAAAGAGCAAAAAAGCAAAAGCTCCAATTCTGAAAATGAAGAAATAAATCATAGCATACAAGAACTATCTGGGAACTGAGACAGTGGCAGAGACAAAAACAAACAGGACTTGAAGTGTACATCTTGAAGGCAAGTTCTTCCAGGCATGGAAGTACTAATTATCAGGGGACACACTGAGAAGGAAGTTAGGCTGGAGATAAGCAGAAGCCTGGAGAAGAACAAAAAAAGGAAGACTATATTTTAGAAGCACTAAACAAAGGAAAACACAGATGATGGCAACACATTGAACAGACAGTTAAAAAAAAATCACAGAGAGAGATCAAATAGAAATGCAAGAAATTTGAAGAATTATGGAAATATTCATACAAATAGAGAAAGAAACAGCTAGGTATCACTGCCATATAATTATATGCCATGAATGAGTTTGTGAAGTTACCACTCCACTGCTGGACGTGAGTGAAAACATTCATAGCTTTCCTAACTGCTTAAGGTTATCACAGGAAAGACATGTTGACTAGAGAAAGGCTGATCAGCCACTGAAATTGAGAAAGAACCAAAAATGGAAACCCATCACAGTATGTCAAAAGACCTGGCAAAGAAAAGCCCACCAGGAGTTCACTCTTCTCTGGCCACAACAGGATTTACTGCAGCAGTGTGCTGGTGCAAGAATTGTGACACTGACTTGGAGCAGTGGAGACTAGTCAGTCACTTAATCCTCAAAGCACTTGATACAACCTTCACCCAAAAGGGACAAGGTTGTTAAGGTTTAACTGCAATTCCTGCAGTTGTTGAGGTTCAGCTGCAGGAATTTTAAAGCCTCTGTCTCTGTCACAAATTTTCATGCAACAACAGCCCTTCACCCTGATAACCTGCAGGTTACTGTATCCCTTAGAGCATAGCTTAACACTCCTTTCTTCTAAAAATGTGAAAGTTGACGTTTTGAAGGTCAAAACAGTTTTCTGTTTCATGTGCAAGAGATGCAGGATTTTGATCAGACTCCCTGAAGACTTCCAAGGAAATAATGCATAGCCAAACACATTCACCTGAGACACACTAATTCCTTAGCACAAAACAGTTTTTTAGCCTGCTCATGCTTTTCTCTATGGCTTAAGAGATAACAGCTGAGGAAAAAAGATAACATGTGATCCAGCTGCAAAAAACATCCACAAACCTGAACTCGTTTGCAGGGAAACCATGTTCTGTCAGTTCCTTCCCCTGTTAATTCTCAAGTCTAGTTTGTTTCTGTATCTTACCATTATGTGAAGTAATAATTTTTTTAATATTAATACTGCAAAAATGTTACTCACCTCTGGTGTCTGGACAGCAGAACTCCACATAACAGGTCTCTGAAGAAAAATTACTTGCTTTGTGGCCAGATTTCCTTCACTGAAATTTAAAGAAAATAGTTTTCCAGGTTTTCAAGGCAATAATTGTCACTAACATATTTGAAGTCAACTTTAGGGTGGGTGTAAGTTCACAAGTGAGAAGAGGACAGACTAGAGTATTATCCAGTTTATTAATTCCTCAATAGTTCTATAATGATATTTTTTTAAAAATAGAAGCATAGGACTTGGTTAAAGTGATGCACATGAAAATAGGGACAGACCAGTAACTTGTATTACCATGACTGGAGTTATTTAACATGTGTGCTCTTGAAAGTTTAAATACCAGAGCTCCTGCTTTTAATCCAAGTCTGCACATTTACATCTGAATCAAACCTTCGCAAGTCTTTTTTGAACTTAACCTTCACTGTTAAATACACAGCAACACATTACTACCTATTAATATCACAACAACCAGGCCCAATCTTAATAGATCCATAGCTTCAGCAAATCTCTCAATACTCTGTGGTATGAAACTTGGGAATTAACCTTCTTTACTGCTAAATAAAAGTTGTAAAATGTCATCTAATTGACACTTGCTGCCTCACCACCTATGGATAAAGGGCTGCAGCTCAGTTTTAATAAGATTTGCATCAAGAATGAGATGAATGACACCAGGTGTTTTGTATGAGGGAGGTACCAGCATAGGCAGGACAAGAGAATATTTGGTATGAAAAATAAAGAAGGGGGAAAAAAAGAAGAGCAACTTCAGTCCTGGAACTTTTACAGATGTTAATACTGTTATGGTAGACAAAGAAAAGGTGTTGGTTTTTTTCCCAAAAGGGAATTCTGTAGAAAAATAAACACGACGAGTGAAGCTGCTCCCCAGACCAGATATTACTGATATGATATTTCATAAGCACTACACCCCCTTAGTAGTGGTGATAAATACATCCTGTAAGTTTTAATGTATTTCCATCAGCTTTCCACCAGAAATACACGTCACCACATGGATAGGACATGTAATACAAACCCCAACTCCATGTCACTGAAAGTGAAACAATTTCAGGACAAGAACTCCAGAATATGAAGATTTTAAAAAATCCTGTTTTCTTCTAAATGTCAGATACTATATTTTTATAAGTTCTTCTCCCCTCAGCTGCTTTTGGCCAGTATTCAGTAAGATCTTTAAGCATATAAAGGTAAAACACTGAAATTGTTTGGCCAAAGGGTGACCACATATTTAATAGTGCACTAAACAAGTAGCAAAACAGAAACACCAAAGAGACGGCAGTTCATTTGAAGTATTTATGATTCTACCTATTCTATCAACAATAAAACCGTGTTATTATGCATAACATTTCTAAGAACTACTAAAACAATTTAAGCTTTTACTTCAGTATGGATATGTCACAAGATCAAACACCACACATATGAAGTCAAGGCAACTGGTGCATGTTTCACAACTGAAAACTAGTTTGTATTTAACATCAGGGACCTGCTCCAAGAAAAACCAGGGATTAGAACTGTTCCTATGAGCTCAGAAGAGCTTGTCAACAGCCTGCCCCAGTAAAGCTTCTGGAAGTAAGCTCTGAGAAAGTACACAAACCAGTACTATTCTCAGCATAAACAGCCACTCAGATCAATAGTTAGTGATGATGGATTTGTGATTTTGTTTGGCCCCTCACAATCTTTTCTTCAGTCTGGCTCAACTCAGGTCACAGCATATCTTTGCATGTATTCCTTGGATGAGAACAGAACTAAAACTCCAGCTTGTGGGAAAAACAAAAATGCAGGAGAACAAATTCATTCGTTTCCTTAAGCCTAACAAGATTTCCTGTTCCAAGAGTCCCTACCTCACTATTTGCATTCATTAAAAGAAAGTGTTTAGATTTCATGTCATTACAAGGAAATCTGCAATCCTGCAACCTTCTTCCACTTGGTTAGGTATTTCTCTGTGCCTCAGTTATGTCTCTTTTGATCAATTGAAAAATGTCTCTTCCAAGCAACAAGGCTGAGCACAGTCTCTGGCATGGGGAAGAGCCTAAGGCTTATTTTGTAACAGTGTCTGCATTCCTACAGAGAAAAGAAAAAAACCCAAACACTGAGCTACAGCTTGTACAAATTCTACTAGAACAGAAAAAGGACATGATGGTGAGTAGACAAGAAGTAAATTAACAAATTTCTAAGTCTGACCTTATTAAAATGCCGCACACGACAAAGCAGCTATGAGCTTAATTCACAAAGAACTCAATGACAGTGGGATTTCCACAGAATTTAAATGAGAAAAAGTGCTCAGAGCAAGGGAAGCTACACAGCTTCTCTCACATTTCTACATCCCCTCTTTGCCTCATAAATCAGGGCATTTTGAAAATACAGATTAAGTGGTGAGCCAGGATAAATGCATAACCATAAAGTCAGTGTTTCTGCAGTGCATTGCCCAGAGCCTGCCCTGGCCATTTCAGGGACTACAGCAATCAGGGAAGGGAAATAAAGGTCACTGCAGAGTAAGGCTGCTGAAGCCTTTTTCCTGTCTCTTCTTTTAAGAGTGGTGAAGAGCAACAGAGACTCTTTTGTTGAAACACCAGCAATTTGTTTGTCTGCTTATGCTATATGGGCAAAACTGTGTCCTCTTACACGTCTGTAAGTCCTCCAAAACACCATGAAGCTACAAGCTCAGTAGTACTGCCAATGGCTCTGGCTTTTACAGATCCATTTTTTAATGCATATTTGATATAAAAATATTTGATGTAAAAAACATTTAGAAAATATGTTAGACAAGATTTTCTGGAAATGACCAAAGGGAATAAGATAAATTATTTTCATGTATGCAGGTGTGCTTTTTGTGGGTATTTTCATTTCTCAAAAAAATATAACTTTGCACTCCTTTGGAACTGGGTAGCATCTAGACTTTCAGTTTGGAGACAGACACCAGCCCGGGATACTAAGTGCCCTGGCTTAAAGGTTCTATTAAATGAAAAATTTAAAAAGCCTTAAAAGTAATTCTAGTTTTCAATGACAAACATGTATGGACTTCTACAAACTCATGGTACTACTAAAAACTGCAGTAATACTAATTTATAAGCAAATACTCACAAAAGATCTGACATGAGGGAAAGTTTTACCATAAATTAGGAGAAAACGAAGATAGAACAGAGGAAAATACTACAGTGAGTAAAAATGTTGATAATAGATAAATTTTCTTTAAATGCTACGCAAAAAATCTATTTTAAAAGTAAACATGAAAACATAATTTTGTCATATCATTCCAAGTTGTTGCTTATTTAGTTTCTTCACTGTTTCTGCAACCACTTAATATTCAGGTGGGGTTTTGAGGTCAGAGTTTTGAGTCTGGGGAAAAAAACAGCTGTTGAGCAGCATAAAGTGTCCTTCTTTATTAAGACTTTTGCATTCCTAGGATAACCCACCACCACCACAGTAATGGCATCTTTCACAGCAGACACACAGCAACCACGCAGGAATTTCTTCTCCTCTTTAAATACCACCATCATTGCCTAAAAATAGTAGTTATCAATCACAACTCAGCCTATCAAAACAGGAAGACATTCATTTTCTGATTCTCATGAGTTCTCAATCCCTAATTAGGAATTCTTGTTCATAAGCTTTTTTCATTTTTTAAAAGCAAATTGAATTGCCGTATATGAGATACACTACAGGCACACAAAGCATGATTCATCCTATTTCTTCCAAGAGTAACTCACAAGCTACAGTGGGATAACAAGCATTAGACAATTCATACAAAGTCCTACTCAACCATTTAGGCCAGAAAACAAATGTTTTTTCTTAGGTTGAGTTACTCTGGTGTGGGTACAAAACAAATCCAGTTTCAGATTTGGCCAGGATAGAACCCCTTTAGCATGGGCACTGCAATTAATGCTCTGCTTGTTTCACATCTGGGATACAGCACTGCTTGAGACCTGAATATCTTCCTGGTACATTCCCACTGGTCCAAGGAACAGCCCCAGCCTAATCAATCTGTTAATGCTTCCTACAGCACTGCAGCCTATTGTTTTTCCCCTTACAGCACTTTGTCTCTTTTAGTTGGCCCTGCCTTGGCTCTGTGATCTCTGAGGTACAAACCAGCACCATTTGATGTGCTGCAAGCACAGGCTGACACTCCCAGTGTCACTCAGCAGCTGCTCAGGACATTCCTGACCCTGCTGTCCAAACCCTGTGGGATGGGTTCAGTTACATGGCTTGTGGGACACAAAAAGTTGGAAGTTCAATATTCTCTCATCCTATGACTCAGGACACACCATGACTACTAAAATCTCCCTGCCATCCTTCAAAGAGTATACCCAGATTCTGAAGACTTACTCTCAAGCACCAAGATATGGCCAAAATTCCAGCTGTTTATGAAAACCAGGCCTGGTAGTTCATATAGTCTATAAGTCACTATGTTCAAAGCTAATACACTTAGACTACAAAATTATTGAAGAAATTAAAGGATAACCATTTGTTTCATATTCTGGAAACCACTTCTTCCATAGTAAAGCAAAACAGAGACTCTCAAAAAAAAAAAAAGGTACAGAACATGCCATATTTTACCAAAACTTCTTTTGTCTTTGCATTTAACCAGTTGGTAAAAGTCAACTATTAGAAAAAACATTGCCAAAAAAACCCAGCACCTATTTCCTGATCACAAAAGCCTCCTTCTTACATGGGGTGAGTTGATTAAATTATGCCAGATCACTTAAGCAGAAGTCTACTTTCTTGCAACAGTTTTCTTAGAATCTTCCATGCACATCTTTTTCATGACTTGATTTAACACAGTGAGGCCTGGGATCCAAAGATTACTCAAGCCATCCACTCTTTCCACAGCTGTTAATGAGCCCTAAGACCTGCCTCAGTGCATTTGTTTGCTTTTGAAGTTTGGCAATCTTAATCTAACGGGTGGAGAACTTAAACAAAAAAGAAAAAAAAAGATGAGAGAAGGGAGGCATTAAGAATGCTTCATCTAGTGTTGTATCTTTTCTTGGGAGGGGTTATTTAAGGAAAAGAAGAAAAAAAGCAAGCCTGGAACCTTATGGGGAATCCAGGTCTGCAGTTTAGCTCTTCTTATGTAGAAAGGAGTCCCATCAATGCTCTAACTAAGCATTACAGCTAGAGACCTGAAATCCAGTAGTCTGGTATTGTATTTGAGTTGAACCATAGTGTCTATATTAGAGAGGAGAAACAAGCCCAATAACTTGCTGGATTAGCATATTCTCTGCCCTAATTTGCAACAAACACTCCATGACTGTCTTGTGACAACATGACTTTTTCCATGGTCTAAATCAGTCGTTCACCAAGGTCCTAAAACTAGTGAAACATTTCAACACTTGTTTCTAGTTGAAGCATGAGTAACCCCCATTGCTGTGGACTGGGTAGGTGATAAAAAGTTTCCTACATAAAATCTTTCATGTTTAGATTTACACAATGTATTTTAAATTTAGAATTAGATTCACTGAAATCAGTAGTCCTAAGCAGATAGGGCAAAGCCCTCATGAAAATGCTACTTACATCTCAAGCTTTACACACATTTAACATCAGCAGTATTTTTCTTCCTTTGACATTTAAGTATGCAAGTAATTATTGAATAATTCTCAGCCATACACACCAAGAATGCTGTAATCAAGAGTCTGGGTACCTGTCATGTCGTACAATTGGTGTAGGCAGGACACAGGTCAGCAGCCATCCAAACTCAGCCAGAGTGTGCAGTAAAGGTCCATAATCTGTTTTAATTTCACACCCCTACATTAATAATCATAAAAAGTAGTAAAGAGACTCTGTACAGGTTTTATTGGCATTTCTACACAATTACACCACCTCCCCTCTCACTTTTAATGAGATAATCCTTTGAGATGACATCAAACTGTTGTTTGGTGGAGATTCATTATTTCAAACTGAAAACAACTTAAGAAGTTCAAGACTACAAAATCCATGGAAAACTGAATTTATTAACATTGGGTATGAGCTCTGACTCATCAAGACATAATTCAAAGCATCTCACCCATTAAGCTTGTCACTTTGTTAAATTAGTGCCTAAAACTTTTAAAGCATCATAATTAGGTGTCTCAATTGACATCTTTATTTACTCCACATATGATAAATAAGCATTTCACTTAGCTACATACTTAAGGTTTTGGTGGGATTTTGGTGGTGGTCTTTTTTTTTAAATATACAAGTCTTCAGTTTGATGTTAATTTTTTTCGCATTTGTAAACGTGTTTGTCATTGGGTATTTCACAAGTAAGAAAATGCAACAACATAATCCAACAACAACTGCTTTCAGATGTCATTCATAGCAATAATCCTAAATGATAAGAATATTTCTAAAGAGTAATTTAAGTAATTTTATTGCTGGAACCTACTACAGCAGCAGATGTAAATTTATTAGGAAACCCAAGTCTTCCATATTTAGCAGTAAAAATACATATCTGAACATCGCACTGAATTAATTTACTATCAATTTTCTCTTGTTGTTTTTCTAGATCTGGCTATTTTCTCCCCCTTTTAAAAAAAAGTGACCAGCACTTGCTGAAATTACACCTAAATTGGTCTGAAACACACAAAAAATCCCCCAAGATGTTTTCTTTGGTAGTTGTACTTGTTGGTATGAACATTTACAAATGTCAGGCCAGAATTCCTCTGGCATATTTCTTTTATGCACATTTACCAATGCCCACAAATCTGATTTCATTTTTATCATTTGGGGCTTTAGTAAAGCCTATGCAGGTGACTTCAGGAAACCATCCTGAATGCTTATGGAACACTGGTACCAGCATCCTAAAGGAAAAAAACAAAGAAAAATACCAGTAGGAAATAGCACTGCTAAATCATCACCTATTTACCTCAATGACTGTCCATTGTTCAACAACTATTGCATCATTTCCTTTCCTGGTAGAACCTGGAACTCCAGCACCTTCTTCTTCATAGATAAATAATCCCTCTAAAGATTTGGGCAAATAATCCCCTGTGAACACAGACATAAGCATTAAGTTTTAGGTTGATAGATTACCAAGATGTACACAAGACATTTCTTTCTCACAGAACAGTTCTCTAAAATAAAATTAAATTACTCAGCAAACTCAAATTTGTGGTTATTTATGGACTGTGCAAGTCAACTTATTATTAAAATCCCTTTTTTTTTTCTACACAAATTGAACTATGAACAACTGTCTCAAAAGCATTAACCCCTTCCATACTCCAGTATGAATTCCAGTTCCCTGTATTCAACATATCCATTACAGAGGATGGGCACAACCCTTTTTTCCTCAACTTCAATATTGTCCTCCTGACAAGACATGTGGCTTTTGGTGGGGTGGGAGAGAGCACAAAAATGAGTGAACCATGAAGTGTAAAGCTCAACTACAGCCACTTAAATACACAAATGGCCACAGGAAGAGCCTGAACAAGTAATTGTAGGAGGATTCCTGATGGGAAGGAAGTTCAGAGCACAAGTGCCTGACTCACATGTCAAAGGCCGGTAGCATCCGTTTGGCCCAAACTAAAGCTGTGCATCAAATAAAGATTCAGTTTCTGGTTCTCTTCCTCCTAACAGCCTTTGGGAAGCCTTTCGTGGAGATTCACATTGACAGCTGACTAACCAACTAAATTGGTACAGCAAAATCATGTAATCCTCAGAATATCAGCATTAAATCCCCTCCAATACTGGATGAGACATGTTATTACCTGGGTATTAAAGATGGGGAGTTATTCAAGCAAAGAAGAGCAGACAGCTCTCTCTGTGGGGAATGGAACACCGTAAAATTGTTGTTGGACAACAGCTGCAAAGATTAATTTCAACAGCTGCAAAACCACCCTTCAGTGAACTGTAACAGATCTCCAGAGAGTTCTTTTCCAGCTCTAAAAAAACTTCATAATGAAAACTAGAGGTCTGAATTCTCACCTCTCTCCCACTGAAGGAAATTTGGTTGTTTCACTGATTTCAATAAAAAGGAGTTACAGTTTTGGAGTAAAAAAGATGACTGCTACAAACCGTGGCATTAGACTGCTCATGTGCACAAAATGTGCAGTTTGAGAGGGACTAGCTGCCAAATTCCATCAGAAGTAAATCTACATTGATGAGCTTATGTGCCTCTGAGTCACAAAATTTACTGCAGAGCTACAGAAACACAGTGATTCACACTCAAAACCATGGAGAGCAATGAAAACTGAACAGTTGTCATTAGTGTCAGGCTTTTGTTTTTTAAGAATCATAATTTAAATTGCAAAGACCTTGTGTTTTGCAGGTTTTTTTTTTCATTTAAGGCCTTCAATAATCCAAGAGTTCATATTGTTTTAAATCAAAATTATCAGAAAAAAGCATAAGGCATAGTAAATACAGCAGCTGCTCAAAGTGACAGTAGTTTTACCTCCTCGTACAATTAAGACAAAGTGACTTATGAAAGCCACTTTAATACATTATTAATTATCTATTACACTTGTTAATCATCTTGAGCATTACAAAAAACTGTTTAAGGTCCCTGGAGCCTTTTCAACAAAGATTTGACAAGACATTTCTCTACTGCAACCCCATACTTTGCTTGCTTACACTGCAATAATTAATTCTAAAGGAACATCAACAAATTGCAACTTAGTACAAGCAAGACAGGTACAAATGCAACCAAAGCATCACCTTGGTGAAGTATACAGTGTAGGTTTGCTATCAAACAACATTTGTTAAAAGAGTTAATTGTTTTGGAATTTATTAATCATCTCAGTTTGCTTTGGTCTGTACTCCTAACACTAGGGAACTACAATTTTCTTCACTTTTTTTCAAGTAATTGTATAACAGTAGTTACTACTGGTTTTTGCACACTTTAAACTTTTGGCTTTCAGACAAATCCAATTCAAATGGAAACGAATCTCTTAATTACATATTTTACCAGCAACAGAGTTCAAGAGTTCTAAACACATTTAATCCTATTGTCTTTTCCTTGAAAAAGCACAAACCCAACCAGAAGAACTAGCACAAAAGTTTGATTTTGTTATAAAGCTGCTCTAGTTTGCTGCTTTGGAAATTGGCAATTTGATAAAACAAAGCAAGAATTTCAATTACCTCATCTACTATAAATTTGTGGAATCTGATACCTAAAAGGGAGTAATTTATTTTCGGGGCAGTTACAGATCCATCTTGACAAACTCACATATATACCCTCCCATCAAGAAGCAAAATATAACCATAATTTTTTTCAAATTGCATAGTTCTATGTGAACAAGCAAAAGCTTCATAATACCTGGAGACAGTACTCACCTTTAGAAGTTTCCCAGTGTACAAAAGAATCAACTAAGGCCAATCCTTGTTTATAATAAAATGTAGTTAATTCTAGCCAGTCTGCTTCCAGTGTACTAACAACTGGCCCCTTTCTTGTTACTTTCATAGACAAAACACCTTCATGGTAGGTCCAGCAGGTAGAATCATCATCAAAAACATTGAAGACTGTATAGAGCTTGTCTAAGGAGAGAGAAAGGAAGAATGAACTTCAAGGACAGTGCTCCAAAATTTGTAATATTACTAATCTCCTATTTTAACATAATTTTCTATTTCTAAGCAACAGTTTTAATAATTGGTTCTTAATGTTGCTCTGCTTAAGACCTAAACACACTCAGGACAAGGTGTGAGGGGAGGTACACTTTGGGATATAAGGAAAATGGGAACTTATTACAGCTGGGCTGTCACTGAATTCTTCAGGTAGTTGGGGTTTGCATAAAGAAAACATACAAGGACTAAGAAAAACCAGTGCAAACAGCCTTCATTTCTGCCACTTGTGGAACTTCTGCTACAAATACTAACAACTATAAAAACAAAAGCCAATCTTCTAAGCTTGCACATATAAGGAATGCATTGCACTGACTTTAACCCATTATTCTCTGAAGTACCAGTATAATTAGTTGTTTAGCTTACTGGGATTTTCCCACAGTAAAATGATGATGGATCAGTGGAAATTAAGGATACAAAACCAATTTATCTTTAAATTGGTTTTCTGTCTAGGTATTAACACAGAGCTGTAACAAAACCAGTCACACACAAGCACTCACTAAAAACTGACATAGCCATAGCATATTAGGAAATCACTGGTGCAAGTTACAAAACCCAACTGTGTGAGTGTGTTCTACAAATACACTTGTGTGTCATGGGTGTAGAGAAGTAAAACAAAGCAGCTGCCCAGAAATATTCTTGGATTGCCCAATACTGCTGGGCAGCCTAAATCAATGCAAACCAACCTCTAAATATCAAAGTTTTTGCACTGTCAAAACAAAGGAATTTGCTAAGATGACCCCAGTTAAGAAGTCAGTCTCTCTAGGCTCCAGAAACAGAAATTTCCATAATAGGATTTGTACTCTAAATAATCTGAACCAATATCTGGAAGAATCCCTCTCTGCTTTGAGTAGCGTTACTACACTCACTGCAGGTGACACCATGTGCCTAGAATAAGGGAAATTCAGAACAAAATGTTGAGCTTTCAGTAAGAGATAACTCTTTATACAGTTTTATCAGAGATAGCTCTTTATACAGTTTTATCACTTTCACAGGTGCTTACATCCCAAGTGATGTGTTTATCATGACAAACCTTAATTTCTTTTACCATATATTGAAGTAAGATCTCTTATTCTACAGAAAAAGGAAATTGTTTCCCAATACAACTATTCAATTCCTCACATCTACCAGAAATTTACCTCCGCAAGCAATGTATTATAGTCAAAATTCAATAAAATAGTTCAAAAAGCAATAGAACAGTAAAAATTCATACTTAAAATCCCCAAATCTATAACTTGGGCATAGTTTTTTGCCTCTTTTGAGCAGAGGTAAATGGAAGTGGCACATTGGCATAGCAGTATATACCTACACATATGCAAGAATGCCTTGGAAAATTCACATCAGCATTTTTCAAAATGACGATTACATAAAACAAAGAAAGGTGGTTAAGTTTCCAGAAGTTTTATCTCATGAACTCCAGTGACTTTCTATTTGACTAGTGTAGAGAAGCCTGGCATATCCTTCCTAAGCTTTTTGAAGTTTCCTGAGAACACTGCATGTAGGGGATGCACTGACTGCTGATCTACCTGGTCACACCAGCCACACAAACACTGCTCCTGAACAGAACCCAGTTTTCCACTTCTTCCTTACAGTACTGCTAATATATAGCAAACCCACTATTTAAAGCTGTAAGAGAAGAGTTAAGCTTTACCAGATTATGCTATAAAGGCTCACTTGTAGGAAAACTGCTTTTACTCAAGTGTTAAAAATAAGAGGGACATTGATTATCTCTGTGCTTAGAGTCATCATTCTCAGAGTCTACAAACTGAAGAGCTGCTTTAACAGGAAAGTGAAAAGGTGGCTTCTGAGAGCAATTAAAACATGTCTGGCTCATCAGGGAATGCAGCCTGACATGAAAGTTTCACGCTGCCTGCTTTCCACATAATTCTGTCTTGCATTAGTTCTCTTACTCAGATTACTTCTTTCTTTCTACCTTTTCCTCTTAGCAGCCAGGAGGCCTTAAGAGCTTCAGTACCAGAAGTCAATGTTTCAGACCATTTTTTGCACAGACTACACCAAGCACCTCATCCTTCTACAACAAAGTAGTCTATCACAGCATCAGCATTTTTTCAATTATGCTTTTCCTTCCTATACTTCTACTGCTTACTTTTCTCTAAGAAATTCATTTTGTAACAATTATTGTCTTCGATTTCATGGTCAATGCATTAATTTCAGTGATCTCTTTCAGGACACTTCTTGAAGGCACGTTAACCAGAAAGAATCCATTATGAACGGATTTATTTGGTGTACATTATGTGAGTTGCCTGGAAGCATGTAAAATTATGGCTCTAGCTGGAAGGGGCTCTCTTTGTTGTCATCTTTGAAACAGGCACAACTGGAATCACAATGTATACTTTGAAATCATTACGTGTTTATAATTTTATATTGAGTAAACCTACGTGTGCATTCCAGAAAATATTTTATAACAACTGCATCCTTCTAAAAGAAAGGATTTTTACTGCCACATGTTTGTTATACACATATTGAGCAAAAAACCTTGAAATGTGCCACATTTCAAGCCACAATTACACTGTGGGTGATCTTGGGGTGTTCATTTGGTTTTCTTTTTTTCTTTAAATTGCAAACTAGAATTCTGACAGCACATCTACAATAGTCTATATGAAAACTGAAATATCATTTTAATATATTACTACAGCTGACATACATAAAACAGAAGGTGAGTGTTCCTTCTGCTTTTTTTACTGGCAACTCTTTTAGAAATATGTATGCATTTATATATGCATGTGTAGAGGTATCTTCCAAAACCAGTATTTGATACAACAGAAAAGACTTTTATTTTTTCCAATGCCTCAATAAAATACCTTATTTCTGCAACAAACAAGCAGCATTTATTACCATCTCCTTTCCGTGGTTTAGAAGGGCTGACTTCTTTTCCAAACTGGAAATCTGAATCCTCTAACAGTCTGCTTTCTCCATGCATTTCTTCCTCTATCCCACTCTCAGACGAGTGACCACTCAATGTCCCTTCATTCCAGTTTTTATAGTTTTCCTCAAAGTTTTCTCTTCTGTGTTCCCTATTTCTTCTGCCCAGTGTTGATTCCAGCTCTGCACCTCCATCTGCACTTGTTCCATTACAGGCTTTAGGATGAGGAAAATGTTGTGTTACAAATCCCACAAACTTCTTTCCTCTTTTAGCAGCTTCATTAACCTGCAATACAACATAAACTTAGCTGCAAAGTCATTTTACAATTGCATAGATCTTTTTCTTCTTTAAAACTTGTACATACATGAACCACTTTACTAAACTGCTGAGGACATAAAGGCCTAACACTGTATTACAGAAGGGTGACTGGTCTTTGATGCTGCTCCTGCTTCAAAGTAAATGGAAGTTTTCCAGCATGCCTTTGGAGTCAGGCCAAGAAGGGTGGCCAACACTGGTATGACTTCAGAGTAAACAAAATCCCTCTTTTAGAACAAACCCAAAGTACTTTATTTACTGTGTTGTATTGATAAGCAGCATAGCAGAGCAGTAAATAATATTTCTCTAAATATGTGATGCCAGTCATACTAAAAACACTTCTGTAGTATTGAAGGTCAGTATCTCTCATGAGCCATGACTCATGTTGTATTTTTTGTTGAAGAACGAAAAGAACATTTCTTCTTGGGTACTTAACTCAGAAAAACATAAAATTCACATATCATACAAGTGTTTTATAATGAGAGACTGAGCTTGATTTTGCTTTCAGTGAAGACTTCCAAAGCTTTACAGAGATATTGACAAAAAGTAACTTTTCTCACTCTGAGAGAAATTTTGTAGCTTCTATAAAATCAACACAAAACTAAAACCACAACCACTAAATGTAACTTACACTTATGATAGAAACAAAAATCTGAAGAGAAGTTGGAAAGAACCTCCCTTACCTTTTCTAGCAGTTCTTTCACTACTTCATTTGTCAGTGTTTCATATGTTAAAGGACATTCCTCAATCACCAGCCTGGGGTGCCTTTGTGCTCTGGGTGCTGCATGCTTCTGGCTAGAACACAGAAAGAAAGCAGTCTTTGTCAGGAGTTTGCTGCTAACTTGAGCAAATGCTTGCATATAGAATTCTTTTCTTTAGGAATAGTTATGAATGAAATCCTGACAATGCTTCTTCATACTATTTAGAAGTCAATGGGTTTTGGTGCTTTGTTCTGTTTCTTACACAAAGTGACAGGTACTATGTGTTTCAATGCCAGGATGAGAATATTAATATTTAACAGGAATTTAATCTAAAGACCACGCAGAAAGATATTTTGGAAATGAAGCTTTACTGATAAACAGCTCTGCCTTTGCAATAAATAAATGCAAAAATCTCTGAGAACGCAAAACACACAAATTAAACCTAAATTTAGTAAGCACAAAGCAGATTCAGTTTTGTAGAAAACACACCATGAATAGAAATGGTCCTTTAACACTGTTAACATGCTGCTGCTTAGCTTTTGTAACTAAAGGAGATCTGCAGCTGTTAAATGAAACAGTATAGGCAAGTTCAAGGAACACAATGCAAAAACACTTACTGAGGGTTAAATAAGGTTTGAATCTCTCATATTGAAGCTGACAAACCCCAACTTCCATTTAAAGACACAGAATAGCACTCATGTTTCATCTAAAGCCACTTATTAGTCAGACAATATTTAGTGTACGCCAATAATATAATGGGATTTTATTTGATGCTTTCTTTGTATAATAATTTCATTTAGAAAATCAATTCTAAATTAAATGATTAGACACATTCAAATATAGAAGTTGACCTTCCAAACAGTAGTTGGAGAAGGTGTATTTGCCCACAGCAAAACCAGCCTTGGTACATACGGCACCTGGGAAGGAAACTGGAACCTACACCAGTTTCACAGGTATGCTACAGTCTCATCCTTCACCCATTCAGGGCCTAAAGGTTCGAACAACAACTTCCAAAGGATGCCACATCTACAGGGATAAGGCAAAGAATGGGAGCCATGTGCTGGGAGTGCCAGCTCTTGGAAGCCTCAGCTCCAGGGCAAGCATTTTGCTTTCTTACTCCACTTTCTGCCCACAGGAACAGCATTCACCTTGTTTGCAGATGAATCTATAAAGGTTAAGCTGCATGAACAGCAAATACTCCCAAAAATGCTTGTTTAATCAAAAGGTTTGAGAATTTCTCTTAAATGAACACTTAGAGAAAGCATTACTGCAGTGGCAGCAAGGCACCTTCCAATTCACACCTTCCCAGCCCTCAAATAAAGACAAGAACCTTTGTGCATCACATAAGGACTCCGAAGAGAAGGGGAAGCTTCACAGCTTTTAATGCTGTAAGAAATCCACTTTCTAGTTATTCAAAATAAGAAGAGGTTATTTTTTTTTGCATTCAAAGGAACTAATGAATGGTAACATTGCTTTGCATGTGTTTTTAGGATCACATGGTGATTTTAATGCAGTAAAAACAGGAGTAATAAACAAGACCATGGATCTGGAACATAAACAAGCTCCTGCCTCTCCCTCAGTGTCAAAACAAAGCTTTTGTATGACCTCTGCTCCAGAATGAAGATTTTCTTCTTAATAAGGAAAAGCCCAAACTATCCCTGACAAATTAATTCACAATCTATGTCATTTTCCCCTGGGAAAGACAAAAGTTTTGAAAACCAAGAAAAAGCAAGCATGAGATAGTTTAAAGCAGCTTATTACTCTCCTAGTATTTTAGTTAATCTTATTTGTTGCAAGTTCTAAGACAGATGATATTACACTTTGGATTTTGTTAGGCTATTTACTAAGGCAAAGGAAACATTAGCTTAGTGTGTACTTAGCATTAATTAAAGACACTACTAACTGGCCAATCTGAGGTGCTCATTTCAAATTGATAAGCAATGAATATTGAGCAGCCCACACACAAATGGCTTCAGTAAAGGATCAATGTACTCAAGTAATTTCCCTGTTACCTCAGCTTTACCCGGGAGAGCACCACTCGATACATGTGACTTGCAGGGAAGCTCCTCCTCCGTCCCACCGGCAGCAGAATGGGATGCACAGCTCCCACAACATAGCCTTTGCTGTAATACTCTTCCACCCGAGCTGCTATATCCAACACAGAACTGATCCTGATCACTTCTGGATTTGAAGAAGCTACAAAGCATTGAAAGCAGAAGAGAAGCACATGATACTGTGTATGTCTATAAACTCTTTGGGTGAGTTCCTTTTATGCAAACCCAGAAAACCTACAGTCCTATTTATACAAGAAAAAGCAGATTCACGGATGATTCAACACTATTCAAATACTTCAAGTACCTATTTTTACAACTTAATACAATCTATTTTTAACGTACTTGGCAACATTGTCTGTTTGATCAAGGTCTGCCAAGCTGATTTAAAAGCTGTGTTAACATCTAAACACATAATAGAGTTGAACCTAACAAAGCAACTATTTTGTCTAGTCCAAGCCTTAAACATACTAATGCAGTATCCCTCAACTCCAGTTTTCAGGTAAATTTCCACGTAACAGATTTAAGCCTACGACAATTGATTTGTTTCCATTAATTTTTTTTTCCACTTAGAAATGATCTGGAGGAGTATCAGTTGACATTTTGACAGTCCCAGTTCCTTTTTTCACCAAACTTACACATCACCTAAATAAGCTGATTTCTAGGGAGGGTCCCGCTCAGCATGTGCAGGGATTTTGCATCAATAGGCAGCAACTGGATAATACATTATTGTTAGGGAAAACTACAGAGATAAAGGGAAAACTTCTTGGAGAACCTTTTTAAAATGGTCCACAGCCTTTGCAAAGAGAAAAGGAAGATTCCACACTGGTAACAGATACATATTCTGCTACAGTCAGTCTGATGGGTCAGTAATTCCTGTTTCTCACAAGTGCAGCTGGAACTCTAGATGCCCTCAGAAAGCAGGAAATCAATACTCATACACAAATAGCAGCAGAAGAGTCATTACACCAGCACGGATTTGCCAAAGCTTTCATCTTTTGCACTTAGGAACTCTGATAACAAAACAGCCTGGCTGGAAATGTGCTGGTCTATTGGTGAGCCCTGCTCCAAGCAGCCTATTTGCCTGGATCCTGATGGATCCCTCTTTGCAGGACTTTCTGTGCATTGATACCAGTGCCCATCTGCATCAAAGGATGCCTCAGTCAAAACTAAGCAACACTTTTTCCAATATACAAGCAAGTGTAATGTGCTGCCCTGAACATTCCCTATCAAACCATACAACTGAAAATAACTAAATACACTAACTCTTCTTTGATTCTGTAATTTAAAAAAATGCATGAAAAAAAATAAAGTAAATGCAATTATATAAATCTCTCATCACTTTGCTGAGTTAATTTCTTGTCCCTGCCTTCTCTCTTCTATCTGCATTATAGTGCAGGTTGGCAATAGCAAGGAATTTAAGGACCTAAGACACAGAAGTCACTAAGTTTGTCTATCCTACTGCTTTAAACTATCATAAACCGGAGATATGACTCCTTAGTTTGCACAAATGTTTTATTCTAATAAATTGAATTAGAACTCTGCTGATTCAGAAGTAGTGTTTTGTAAAGCCTCTCTACACTGCTTTCTATAAAATGTAGATAATATTGACATACATACACTTACTGAGGGCTTTAAAAAAAGACCACAAAACCCCCACAAACTATCAGAAACTAGTATTTTACAACACTCAAATGCTTTTTAACACCAATTTCTACTAATGGAAAAGGAATGATGGGCTACTTTGCTTGTCACTGTAAGAACCTTAACAGAAAAGCCATCAAGAAGAACCAAGATAATTTATACCAGGGAAACACACACTACCAAAAACTATCACCAAAACACATATTGATGGTTTACTGCTGATATCCAGCAAATTCAAGCTATTAACTAAACTGTCATTCTCAGTCATAAGGACAAGGCTGTTGCACTTTTTCTTTAAGCAGACACTATCACAGCTTCCCTTTTGTAAACAGATGATATTTTGTCATTAGCAATACTCCCATCCCATGATTCCACTCTGTAAATCCAAGAGCCCATGTATTGACAAATAACTGCTCCATAGCCTACAGACCAAAAAAGTAGGAATGATGCAATTTGATCACCACATCCCTGATTTTATGAATGTCTTAAACCCTTTTTCATAACACAAGTTCCCTTCCTGATGTGCTCTCAACAGGTAGCAAAATACTGTGGCAATAAGAACTCCAGCTAACTTTCCAGATGCATGGTAAATCTCAGATGCAGGATACTGCAGATGATGACAAAACAGCTATTTCACATATATTCACACTGGTATTCAGAGTGACAGGAACTTGACAGTATGTCACCTTAGTAGGCTGCATCAATATTTCTTCTTTTCCCTAATAGGAGGATAGTGGATAATGCATAAGCATTCTGCTTAGAAGAAATATAGAAACTATCCCTACTTTTTGGTTAAACTGACTTCAAAAAATAGCAGCTGTTTGTGTGATTGGGATATGATTCATGACTGAGACTTTGGGATTTACAGTCACTAACCAGCATTTAAAATTACACTTCAGTGTCCACTGCTCCCTCTTCTTTGTACTACTCCAGTCCACCAAAATAAAAGATTGGCTGTGGTTTTTTTTTTGTTTGGGATTCCCCTGATGGCCATCATCCTCCATGGAACTCAAAGATAATTTTTACAGTAGGGATGAGAGAATTTTGGGGAACAGGAAGGGAGAAGCCAAGGTTCAGTGCACAGCTAATAAGTAGTTAAGATGCAAAGGGACTCCAGCCAGCAAATTCAGACCACAGCATGGTTGACCTGATCTGCATCATGGCCTGGGAGAAAAGATCAGGGACTGCTGAAAGTTTCCCCAGCAGGCTCATTTTGACTTCACGTTGCATATACCTGATAAAGCACAGAATAAGGCATATTAAATTGAAATAACACATTTATGCTTGCTATATTTTTATCCTGATGCAGGACATGGTTTACTGTAAGATCTTAAAATATTATTAAGTGCAGACTTTCTGTTTTTCTTGGTGCAAGATCCAGTGACAAGAAATCACTTGGGCACACGTAAATCCCCTATGCAGAGGAAGACTTTGTTCTGGAATTAGGCTAAGCAGAATGAGTGCCATAAATACACAACTTGACAGCAGAGGAAAAACTTTGGTCTGAAGTGATAAAGGGGTCCCAGTTTAATTAAGCCAAAGGACATTCAAATAGCAACAAGTACATGAGCAAGCTGACTGAAGGAAAAAAGAAAAAAAGCTCAGTATATTCTCCACCATACTTGAGCCAGTCCACCCATTTCAGAAACACCCAGAATTGAAAAATGCCTCCAAGGCAGTAGAAATATGTACCATGTTCTTTTTCTGTATTCATCTTAGCTCTAAAAATAGAGACTTCAAAAAAAAATTAAGGTTATATACACATATCTAGAACGATTCAACAGAAAGATACCTTTGTTTACAAATCCCCTTACTTCCAGTAAGAAACCTAAAAAAGAGTGAGGTAACTATCTGAAACTGATCTCAGTTATTTAACATAATTCCACTGAAGCAGAGCAATTCTGATTATCAGACAAACAACAGAAAATTAATCTTTACTGCTGTAGTGCTAGGTTATTAAAACAGAGCTACACCTTTAATTGCACATGTTCGATGGGTTATTACTTCAAAGGTCACAGCCACCTTTAAAACAAGTAATTTATAAAACACTATTAGAAACTGTAACTTGAAAACAAAAAAAAAACTGTCTGGAACAGAGGCTATTTAGGAACACTGAATGCTCTTCAGTTTCCAAAAAATTTATCCTTCCTGTATCAGTAGTTAATTAATGTATGCACTAGGTAGCCTACCTTTATTTCCAATATCTTACCACTACTTATTTCATAGTTTTGTTTCTTCAAGAGGAAAAAAAACAGTGAGAAACTTTTTATGTAAATCAACAGAACAAAGTTAGATCTCTAGTGCTATGTAACCTAGCAGAATATATCTTCTATTAGTCTCATACAGCTTTTTAATGAAAAGACTCTTATATTTAAAATAAAAATATTACAACACTAAAAAATAATCAAAAGCCAAATTTTGTTTATGAAAAAGTTCCTGCAATTGCACTAAGACCTGCACTTACACTGTTTCCCTTTATGTAACCCTTCTAGTAACAGCATTTACTTCAAATCCTTGTTATTAAGCATTTCCAGTACACTAGGTTGTTACAAAATGCAAGTTACTATAAAGTGACTGTAAAAGTGAGCTGTCTGTGCTCTGAGGGCAGCCATCTGGGCTTGTTTATGTTTTCAACTTTGTGGAACAGGGAGTTGCTCTGTTAGAGATGGGACACCCTCGGGAAGGAAGTATCCCACAGAGCACTGTCTGCCTCTAGCTATGCATACAGATTTAGTTTCATTTCAGTCACAATTTCAAAAGACTATTCAACAACTACAAGTACAGCATTTGGGAAAAAAAGCAAGACAAAACTCAGACTCTTATAACAGAAACTTCTACCAAGAGACTGCGGTGGGCGTAAGAGGGGAAGTTACTCCTGATATACAACTAAGGAACAGACTTACTTCTGCATAAAGAAACAAGGACAATGACAGCCTGTTTTCGGAAGTTGAGTGCATTTAAAAAATTGTTATTCAATTAAGGCTCAGGCACAGTGTATTTTCTGAACCGTCACACTGAATTCAGACAACCATTATTCAAAGCCAGTACGGATGGCAGTATGTGACTCACAGGAAACTAGGAAAAATCTCTTAACAGTTTCTAGCCAGCTTCCTTAACGAGGACAGTTGTATAATTCGCAGGGTTTGGTTGTTAAAAATACTTCAGCAGTTTCCATTGTAATTTTATACAAGTAAGAACCTTTGTCGTGATTTGTGTTTCAAAATAAAAGTCTTACATTTTGGCTAGCTTTGACAAAAGTGCCTAAGATTTACTGTAAGTCAAACAAGAGAAAACTAAGTTAAATCCTGTTCCTTCTTACTTCAAAATAGTAAAGATACAGCATAAAAAAAATACCTTCTAAGGTAAAATCCAGCAATACATATTCATAAGCAGAATCCGTCTTTGTTTCAACTTGTGGTCTCTTCAGTGTAGAAAAGATTTTTCCAGGGCTGCTATCATCTGGGTCTTCCAGCTTTCTCAGTCCGCACCCCATGGCAAGATCTGCAAATGATTAAGTCGCAGGAAAAGGTGGGGGGAGCAGCAAGATCTGTCGCTCCTACTACAGGGGAAAAAAAAGGAACCAAATAATTCCCCTCGATTTTTTTTCCCCTATTAGCTGTAAATCCAAACAGAGAAAAAGTCCAGTTCCCAGACCGAAAAGCAAAGGTACTTTCCATTCATTTTTAATATAGAAGCAGTGAGCTCGAGATGATTTCAAGCTACAAACTTGGCTATGAGTAGGCTGGATTTCGCAGCAACATTAGAGCTGCTCCCAACTAGCAGAGATTTTCCATGCCACGTCAATTTACAGCCAGCCCCTATCAGTGCTCTCTTGCAGAGGACACCAATAGTGCTTTGTTTGTCCTTCTAGACTGACTGGGTGAGGGGGGGCAAGGGGGGAAGAAGAACTGAAAAACAAAGTTATACAGAAACTTGTCTGTCATTACTTACCTCCAGAAGTTCCCAACTGCAGTAGAAAGTCAGACAGGAAAAAAGCAAGTTAGTCAGAATGAAAGAATGAGAAAAGAGCCTCAACATGGTTGGAGATGAAAATCACTTCCAGAAAGGAAGTCAGTTTCAAGAGGAAATTGCTTCTGGCATCTCAAAGGGTAGAAAGGCAAATGAAAAGCTGTTTAGTCCTTATTTTAGATTTGAGAGTTGGCTTCTATTTCCTTTCTACACGGACTTTCTTACAGAGGAAAAAAACCAAACAAACAAAAACAACATGAACACAGTGTAATAGTGTAAAAATATGTAGTAATTTCTTGTCCAGAAAAATCAATAAGAATCTTCAGCATGAAAATTAACTTATGTAACTGGTTTTGAAAAACATCAAAAATAATCACACTGAAATATTCTTCATTTCAAATGGTAAAGACTTGGTCAATACTACATATGAAAAAAATTACAAAACTTTGTTTTCCATTATTCATGGGTATTGAACAAACAGAATCCTTTTCTATTAAACTCACCTTAGTTGGTACAGCCACAGACTTTCAACACTGTAAAAAGTTTTCTATGTTAACTTTTCTTTAGGTTCGAAAAATTCAGTATAATTTAAGGGCTCTCATTACTCTTCCATTAACTATTGCAAGTCATTTGTAATTATTGTGGTCTGCATTATACCTGATGCAGATCACAATAATGCATAGGAAGAAAAAAACACTGAGTTATTTTCTGTGGCCCTGCTGTTCCCAGGATGAACTGTTAGAAATTGGCCTTTTTATTTTTAGACTGCACCTAAAGAAATTCAGTCATCTAGAGAAAAAACTGAAATATATATACCTTATTAAAAATGCTAATATTTTGTATAAAAAATAACTTCAAGTTAGACATTAACTATTTGCAGGTTTCTGTCCTCCTGCAAGCAAAGTGATCTAACTTTTTATTTAAGTAACTTATCAGGAATTATATGCCTAGAGACTACAACATTTTGAAACATACATTATAGATTATAGTCACTTAATGCTAGAAAAAAAAATTATAATCACTTAGTGCAGAGCCTGGAACTGAAGTTGCAATTATTGCAGTCTTTAAAACACGCTCCCAGGTGCTGAAACAGAAAGGAAATCCTCAAGCATTGTCTTCTCAATTAAAACCTAAGAAAACACATCAAATATGCAGAATTCTTAAACTTCTTGAGAGTCTTCTCACACAGAAATTGCTCCCAAACACTACTTTTTTTTCAGTAAAGGTTATCCCTGAACTGTTGCCATATCAGCCATACATGTAAAGTGTCCACTCAGCCTTGAGAGTCCAGCTGCTTCACTCTACACTCCCCTTAAGTTTCATTGTAACTGCTTGTATGAAGCCATGGCATGACTAAGATAACTGCAAGTAAGACAAGATTTTTGCAGCACTAGTCCAGTTGTCAGCAGGCTGTTTTTTCATTTTTATTTAACTTAAAATAACTACATTTTCAATGAGGCCATTTTGAACATGTATTTTGAACTCTTCATGACAAGGCTTACACAATGTTACAACCCCTTCACCAAGATAGGACTTTCCATAATATAAACAAACTCTTACAACACCAGGAAGAATAACAGTTCCAGATAAAAGCAATGGTCCATATTTTGTGCAATCCTAGATAAGTATGAACAGTTATAAGCTCCCAAGTTGGAACTCAGTCAACAGTTGTCACTGCAGACTTGACTCAAGTCACTAATAAAACCAAAGGTTGCACAGACCAAAAAAAAAGAAAACAAAACAAAATCAGCAAGAATGAGCAGCATCTCCCACTGGAGTTTAAAACTGCATCAAAACACTTGAATGACTCAGGAGAGACACAGCATCACAAGATTCTTAAGATTCAAGAGCTGCTAAAGAGCTGCAATTTCCTGTTACCAAGTGGATACAAATTACAAAACAATCTACTTCCAGTGACCCAAAATGCAAAGGGTCTGGGAATGGGTACCAGAAAAGAGCAAATCTCAAACTATCCTGTGATTCAGCAGCAAGTTGTATTTACAGTGCCATCTCTGAAAGGGCATGAGACACCTTCACTGAAGCTTGATATAATTTTTAGATCTTAAGGTAAAGACAGCCAGACAAAGGACCAATGAGTCCAAAGGAACTTGGCCTCCATGGAAGGCTTCCAGGATCCCCAACAGTTTTTATTCTGATCAAATGGAAAAATGATCCCAAGACAGCAAGAGAAGCCCATCAGTAAGGATGTGGGTCCCATGCTGGATTACTGACTGCCTGTTGGCAGCACAGGATGAGAAGCAGCAGCAGCAGTTGTGCACAGCAGCTTTGACCAGACTGTGACAAACAAGCCTTGCTGTCTACCCACACCTCAGGGCTGTTCCTCCCCTTGCTCATGATCTGCTTTGTTCCCTCTTGTCTGAGGGAGGTTTAAAAGCTGTCGTGTGGGAGGCATTTTTGTTTTTCTCATTACCTTACTAGGCTTACTGAACAAAAGGACTGGAACTGCTTGAAACTGCAGTTTGGAAACAGATGTCTCCTATTCCTGACTCTGCTAAGCTGCAATCAATATGACAGCCAGGGCAGGCTCTGCCTATGGCCTTGGTGCCAAACAAGTGGCATTGGCATCCCTTTTTGATCTCTCTTGCTAGAATTGTTCAGACAATTGTTAAGACAACCCTTCTTGAGGTTTAGAACATCTGTGACAAACCCATCTGAACACAAAGCCTATTTACAGGAATAAAAATATTTACTTCTCCAAAACCCAGGATCTGCATAAGCCATTTAATAATGCAGTTTAAACATTCCCTCCCCCATTACCTTAGGAGATCAAGAATGGGAGATGATACCTGATCAGTTTTCTCTTCACTGAAATAATAAAATGTAAGGAAAATTATGAAAACAATACAAGTACACAAAATATGTTTCTTGCCTGTATGAACAGTACCTAAACTGAAACTCAAGAAAGATCCTGAATTACTGAATCTGCAGTTGAGTCAGCTATACCAGCATACCAAATACCTAATGTTATCCTAGACACAACCCTTCTCTCTCTGGTTAGGACACTGGCTAGTGAGTTAAAAGCAACAGGAATCACACTGCTTTAATACTACATTAACTCCAAAAATAAGCAAAAGCAGTAGTATTGTAATTTTCCATTTCAAAATATAAATCACAGACTTTGTTTAAGGGCTATGGAATTGAAGGTGTATCACAACCATGACATGACTCCTGCTCAATCCCATGACTTAGAACTGGATGAGGACTCCAAGAGGAGAACATCTCCAATCTTCCAGCCTGTTAGGCCACCACTGGGACAAAAAACATTAGTCTGGGCAGCCTGTATCAGTGAATTTGTTACAGGTAAGCTCATCAGTGAAAAATTTTAAGTGAATAACCTTCTCATGGATGTACCACCAGTAAAGATCCATTCCTGTTCTCAAGGGTGATGTAGTGAGCAGCAGAAATGCAAATACCTTAAACCTCTACCAATTACCTAAAGTATTATTAATAATAAAGATTTCACTAGGACCAAAATTGACTCAATAAAAAAAAATAACTCCCTCTAACAAAGTCAAAATATAAAATATTTGGATCAAGCACATTTCCAATTTGGGCTGAAATGTTAGCATGCTTATAAAGGTTACATGGAAAACAATAAAGAAATCAGCATTGTTACTGGCTATAGATCAGTCATCACTGACAAAATGTAAACAGAGGGCATAGACATAAATAAGATACAAGAAACAAATTACAAACACAAGCTAAATTAGTCAGATTTCTTTGGAACCTGAGGGTAGTTAACAGCTAGTTTGAGGACTTAACACATTTAAAACCCCCCTAAATATTAAAAACCTCAAATTGCAACATTTTTGAACTTCAGTTCCCCTTTTAACTTTTTCAGGCTTACTTCCTTTGTTGTATGACTTAAAGCAAATGTAAAGTTTTTGTTTGAGTGAGTATAATGACAGAAAAAGCAAAAAGCTTCCATCAGAAGAATTCTGCAACTCAGTTGTCAAATATTTTTCACACCCCCATTCCCAAGAGCACTTGATTTAACTAAAACACTGACATTTCTTTTTTCTCTAGAATGACTCCATTTAAAGATACCAACGAAGTATCAGGATGCCATTCTGAAGGCTCTGAGGTTTGGAAATTTGCTTTTTTTGTTCAGCCTTTGATTTGCCTTTGAAGGAAGAGTTTTGTGAATGTGACAGGAACAGTCTTCTTAAACAGGTTAACTTGAGCAGAAAAGCCAGCTTTTCTGCTGTAAGCTTTAACTTAAACGTTCTAAAACCAATGAACAGAGATGACAACAATAGTTTGCTTTTGCAGTCATTAAAACATAGTTTAATGATCAAAGTTAAATTTCATTTTTTCATTTTTTCTCAACCCATATTAAAACTCTGATACTACAATAAACAAAAGTTACAATCCAAACAGTAAATATAGACCAGCTGGAATTAAACTTGTAGCTACTAACTCAGAACTTTACTAGAAATCCAAAAATACAGAAGCTTGTTTATTATTACTGTATTACAAGCAGTTTCAATTAAAAGAGCTTTTAATTTCTAAAATTGTAAACAGTTCTCTAAAATGAGATCTGCAAATTTCTTCAACTTTTCTCTCTGTGCACTCACAGTGTCTCACTTATCAAGGCAGTAGCAAGTGTATCATCTGTATCTCCAATACAGTATCAAACACTCAGCCATATGTTAGCCACCAACTAAACCCATGGATTCTAGAAACAAACTGAATGGGCTAGATCTGGATCTTCTGTATAACAGCTATATAAGGACTAGTGTGCAGGACTGCACACATAGCACTGTATTCTACATCCTTAAAATAAGGACTTAAGCTGAATAGTTTTTATTTCAATAGGAAACTTAGGAAGTTTTTAAAGCAGGTGAACTGAACCTGCTGTAGTACTTCCACATTACAAAGGCACAAAACTATTTTACAAAAAAAAAAGCTATTTTGCAGCCATACAAATTTTCACATTTTATAACTTTGTTAAACAGACAAAAACATTTCAAGAGAGCCATGTGTTCTGCTAGTTACTACTGGAATGCAGTTTACTCAATGACTTCTTAGCTCTTTTGGAAAATGAGTATCTGAATATAAAGAAATTCTAATTTAAAATGAAAACTGTAAACAGTTTTTCAGGAACAACAGACTTCTTTTGCAAAAGATCTGAAGCAGGAACCAAAAGTACTAATAAACCAGAGAATTCTACATTTTACAAGAAACAACAGCCAAACAGATATAAAAAAAATATCTGAGAGACAACTTCAGTAACTTTCTGCCTGTCCAAGCTTTTATCCAGCACTTATTTTATGAAATAGAAAATGCTAGAACTAACCTTCTGCAGTGGAAACGTAACATAAGCAGACAGCAGTTGCTAGAAATACTGTAACAGCTAGCTCAGTAGAAAACCAACCAGGTTCTCAGTAGAAGAAACCAACCAGTTCTCCTAAATTCTAAGGGGTGGAAGCCAGAAAATTAACCTAGTTCGCTAATATGGGAATGTGAGAGCCAATGCACAAAGGTGATTTGCTATCAGTTACTGCATGCCCACAGGGCACATGGGGATACATTCCCTCCTAGCATGAGTGTGGAGCCTCACTATTATCAGTGGGAAACTGCAGAAGGCCAAAAAGAACATGACCCTTTCTCCAACCCCCAAAACCTTCATCTGAAGATCTATGGTTAACTAAATGACTTCTGCTGAACAGCATGGCAATCTCCACATTCCAGAAAGCTGAACTAGCACAATAGGACAGTGCAGTATAAAGGAACAAGAAGCCATGAATGCCAGAACATCAAAACAGCACAACTTTAGACACTCAGGAAATGTGGTTCTTCCCCAGTACACATTTAATTCAACTACAGGGATTCACCCAGCTAAGTCAGGTACATTTCCTACAGAGATTCAACTCCTGAAAGGTTGGCTCAGTCACTGCTGTCTGATGTCATGCCATCACTCTTGGCAAGCACTCTGAACAAAGATGAGCTACAATATAAATGAAAAGGCCTCAGTATTTCAACAGTGACTGCCAGTTCCTGGAGGAAAACCAATATTCAGAGCTACTTGGTTTCTTCTCAGTCTCTCAGACCAAAACAAAGCTTTGTTAAGACCTGAAGATACAACCCTAACTAACAGTGCCTCCAGACTGATGCTACACACCCCACAGGGGAACACTGCAGGGATAGTTCAGTGCCTGACACTGAGTAACCTTCCAAACAATCAAGTTCACATGCAACTAAAACAAAGTGAGTGGTCTCTGAAGCAAAGGCCATGGGATTAACTCATTATCAACAATCTAACATCTGCATCAATTAAGAGAAAATAAACTACATTTTGTGGGTGTCTGGAATAGAGCCACAATCTGATGACATGTGACTGCACAGTATTTGTACACTTTCAAGCAATTAGTTCAAGAGACTTCCCTCTAAGCACTCTTCTTTTAAATTAGTACTCACTGTAAAATTTACTTTCTTGAATCTCTGAAGCACAATTAAAAACAGGGAAGTCACATTTGGTAAACAAAGTGCAGATTTAAAAAATACAGGCTTGGGACTAAATCTCCAGAACCCTGGGTCACATGTGTGTTTCCTGACACAAGTAGTAAGGCTCCACCAGAACATAATCTTTCTTTCTTTGGTACCTTTAGAGACAAAACCTCATTAAAAATATTTACTATGTAAAAATTCTTCAATGGAAATGAATTCTGGCTTTGATGAGCCAAGATTTTTATGATAACCTTGTATCGAGGAGTTCTAAAACGTGAAAATTAAACAGAACTGGACAGATGTGTTTAGTGGTACAGACTTGCTCAGAAACATGAGACCCTAAAACAAATGAATTCCCCCTCCAAAAACAGGCTGAACTCTACTTGTCCTCAAAAGAATTGTGTACTACTTTTGATACTTAGTGATAAAACAATCCACTACAGCTGCTACAGCAATAAATTCTTAAAAAGAGAAATTATTAAAATTATATTTGTGTAAATTTTTCTACCTAGCAGAAGATGCAAAGTCACTTGAGGAAACTTGCAACCAAGACCTAGTACATGGCATCTTCTTTCCTAACAATTTCAAAACAGCATAAAACCAGAACCAGACTCTAACTCTCTTCCTGGACAACACCACAAAACACTACTGAACACCAGAAGAATCTTGAATGAGATTTACATATCATACATGGATTATTCACTGACTACAATGTCTGCTTGGCAAGATCTCTGAATGATTAAAAAGAAGAAAGTACTAACAAAACAAATCCATACAAAAAGAAAGCCCCCAAATTACTACAAAACAGATAAAATTGAATAACTCAAGGATATTTTAGATACAAAAAATAAAGGCTTCAGTGCTACAGAAGCAATAAACCATACTTGCACTACTGTAAATACACAGCCTGTATTTTCAACCTTTGGGGAATCTGATTTTGTAATGAATAGAAGGAACCCTAGGAGGTGAGGAGAAAAGCAAAAACAAAAACCAAACAAATGACACCACAACTAAACAACAAAGTTATTTTCCTGAAATCAAGGAAAAAATAGTCTTTCATCTCAATTTGTGATACCACCAGGGAGTTCCTTATTTTCATACAGACAACCCCAAAAAAGCAAAGAAATTTTCATTGCTTTTTCTAATTCAAGTAGACATTTCATTCCTTTTCCTATAGCTAAAAACTGTAAAACCAAATGCATATGCAATAAAAATATTAGAATGAGAACAAATCATTATTAAACTAGGGGTCCAAATTTTATTTTAAAAAATTATTACTGCAAACACTAAAATGACACAAAGTAAAACACCTTATAAAAGTAGAGAACACTGATAACAAGAAGAATTAAGGCAGACAAATTATTTTGGAATGGAAATGAAATTCACATGGATTTAAATAATCAGATTTTATCCACAGTACAAAAATGCTGTATGTGGCAAAACGGCTTCAACTTTGTAACTAATCTTTAAAGTTTATGTAAACCAGAAATTAAAGGTGACATTATCTCTTCAGTAGAAGTATGTTGGCTTTCAGTCTGGGCTAGTAACTGGAATACATACAGTAGTCTGTTTCAGAAATCACCTTCTTGTCCTGTAACAGGGTTTGTATTAAGAAGGGAAGTGCAGGGAAAAAATTATTATTTCATGTGGTTTTACCTGACCAAACTACAAAATTTCAAGCTATTACTTGACAGAGAGTAGCGGTATTTTAACTGGGGAACCTGCAAGGAAATATCAGAAGTTAGGAAGAACATACTCTCTCTGTGATGAAGTATTTTAGCAAAATGCAGAGCTAAAAACCCCAGTGTTTTACAGCATCTGTAGAAGGTGGTGTAAAGTTTTAGCTTCCATTCTGTAATCTTTTCTAGGAGGCAACTGATGACTTGATGCATACTGAGGTTTCAGACTCACAGACGAATGATGCAGAACATTTCTTCTCACAGAATGCAACCTCAATTCCTAAAGAGAGGGAAAATGCTGGGTTGTTTCTTCTGTTCCAAAGTGTGTCCCACTCACTGCATTAATAATGCTCCAATGAATAGTTACAGTCCACTATTGCATCAGCTGCACAGACTTGGTGCAAACAGGAAAAACAGATTTTTCTTATGCACCTAGGTCATAAAGCCCACAGCGGCAGGAAATACCCTCCTTTATTTGCAAGCATGGAATCTTAGCATGGATTCAGAAAGCTTTTACTGAAAGAAAATAATCCAGTTTTGTTCATTGATCATATGGTCTTACTAAAGAATGTCAAGGTATTAAAGCAATTGTATCCTCTTTCTAATTGGATGGAGAAAATTTATTTTTACAGAGCATTCTGTGAAAACCTATGTAACCAAATCAATTTTTTTTTCCTTCAGCATTCTCTGTAATGTAGATTAGAGCAATGTTTTACTATGAGTACTTACAATAATGTTGACATCAAGTTTTTAGTACCCGACCCATAAAACCTGAGCTAACAAACTGAAAGCTGTTTTATTTGTAAACTGAGAGGCAATGGACTGTGCTTACATAATTTGTCAGTGGATGCCACTAGCTGCTGACAAAAGGATGGCAAGATGCAGAAAACACAGCTACCACTTTAGGTATTGGCACAAACAGATTTTAGAATACTTGTACTATTCTGTTTCTTCTTCCACAGATAAAATTCTCTTACAATCCCCCTATCTCAGCTGCTCCTTATCCCAAAGGTACACTGTCCATCTCTTTTACTCTTTACTTAACTATGTCATATGACAGACTCAGACTGTCCATTTTTTCTAACTTTATTTCTTATGCCAGGCCTTTTCATCACTAACTTTTTTGTTTTATTAAATTTAACTCTTTACTCTCCCTTCTGGCTCTGATGGTTTCCTAATACAAACAGCTGCAGCTCGTACACCTCTATCAGGATATCCAAACCACTATAAATCTCAAGATATCAGTCTCTTTTCATCAGCTACTAACTCCCCGTCACCTTGTGCATTGCTTTTCAAAACTTCCAAGGTTCCATGCTCTTCAGTTTTCATATCCACTTTACAGGATTTCAACCCCAATGTGTTTCTCCTTTTCTTTAGTTTAACTCCTGTTAGTATAGGTAGGACACAAACACATTCTCTTTGTCTACTGAGAAAATTATGCTCAGTTTTACACTGGTAGGCGTCTAATATTTGTTTAAAAGCCACAGCTGGGGGTAAATCATGCAGGCACATCTTAACATACAGCAAGGCCCTGCTACAAATCAGTGAGCTGTTTAAAGGCTATCAAGTAAGAAAATTACTCCAATTTTAAGATGTGCAAAACATATATTCTTCCCTAGGCCTCCTTTCATCAAAATTCTAATTTTTAAAAAAGTGTAAGCAACTTAGAGGCAGCATTTTCACAGTAAAAGCATTCTTCAGCACCTGCCAGAGTACAGCCCTATAAACACGAGCTACTGTAAATTGCACAAAATAGGGAGAAGAAAAATGGAAGTTGTCAAAAGAGAATTAAGACTGTTGTCAGAAATAAAAGAATCATACATTGGTAGTACAGAAAAATTCATTCTTTCTGAAGGAAAACAATCCAAACTCATATAAAATTCAGGCAGTTTAACTAAAATGATGAGTTTACATATACATTACCATCTCAGGAATGAATGACACTGATTATATAGAGTTTGGTTTCTGAAGAGAATTATTAGCAAGTGTCAATCTGCAGGAAGCAGGCAAGTGATGCTGCAGACTGTGCTAGATCTGAGCACATTTTATTATTCACTAAATCATAAATAGCAAGCATTGCAATGAAACAACTGACCCCAAATGCCACAACTGGCAGCTGCTAGCTCCTATGGTGATGATGGATCTCAGCCACACAGGAAGGACTGGACACAAAAAAAAAAAGAAAAATTAATCAGTAAAGATAGACTAGAGTGGCCCAAATGTTTTAATAGTGGATTCTCCACACGGTTATCAAACAAAGAGAAAGCAAAAGAAAAAAACCCACTGAACTGAAGTAAGAGCAAACAAACAGAAAAGGAGAAGTTTGTAAAGAGGGCACAGAATGAAACAATATGAGAAAAAGCATGCACTTCCTGTACCTTTCCATGTTAATATCCAATTAGCAAGTGGAGTTTAAAAGAGCCATTTTAGAGGCAACAGACCTAGCTGCAGCTAGTGACAAGTCTCTTGGCAATCATATAACTAGAAGTTTAGATTCACATTTCTTAGACTAACATATCTATAAACAAAAGGCTTATCCTCTTTCAATTTCACTTACCTACACAGAAAACACGCAGCAATATTTTTTGTTGCTTCACATGGAACATCAGACAATAACATGCAGTACAAGTATAAAATAACTAAACTTTCCCCCAAATGATGACACCAGAACTGTTATAATAGACACAATTTACATCAATCTACCTCCATGTGTATCTATACAAATATTTACAAAGACATGTACATTTATATGGCTTATGCACACTGAACACAAATATTCCCCTATTACTCTTACCTGCAGAGAAAAAGTGTGCTATGTTCAGTTAAATTTACAGAACACTCACCATGCAAAGGCCATCATGCACCACTGTGATCTGAATGCAAGCATCCATGAACTATAGCACAAAGGACACTTTATTGTCTGGTACTGTTGATCCCACCCAAAAACTCTGCTTGACACAAACTACAGGAAAAGCAGTAACTGCAACAGACTAGAACTATGCCTGTGCCCCAAAAGGGACACTGCAGCTCAAAAGGGCAGATAAAAAGAAAAGCTAAGAGCATGAAATAAAACAAATCCTACCCAATCCATAGGCCAGAACCTTCTACACTTTGCTCACTCTGTAGACTGCAATTGTGTACTTTGTAGACTGCAACTGTGTGCTTACCTCCAGGGTCTCCCTCATATACACACAGAATACAGAACTAACATTTGCCAGGCCAGTGCCTCAGAACTTCAGATAAACACTTAGCAAAACTAAAACTTAATTCACAGGTATTTGTCCTGGGCCTGAAATCAAAGATGACAAATTTCAATCCTCACTAAAGTTCCACTGTTATTATAGCCCAGGTAACTTTTGCTACCAGACACTATTTAATGTAAACTCTTTGGAAGCATCCAAACATTCCTATATTATCTTCTAATATGGAGATGATCTGAAACCTCCAGTAGAGATGAGAATCTTCTCACTTCCTAAAAAAAGCATCATCTGGCAGCCTTTGAGAATGCATGTTAGCCTTATCCATCTGTACATTTGCGAATATCTGAAGTCACATGCTCATCAACAGAACATGCTGTTAATTGCCAAAAGTATTAAGCTTAAAGTAAATATATTCAATGTCGTTAGCAAACACACAAACACAGGGAGGGGATTAGCATTTTTGATTCAAACTTTATCTTAAATACCAAAATTTGATCTCAAAATAATTTATAGTTGGAAGTTGGAATATGTTGTTTTCTAATTTTCATTTAGCACTATTAAAAACTTTGTACTAAAAATAGCATTTTGTTGATGTAACTCAATAGTTACTACTATTTGTACTGATGGTAGAACAGAGAGAATGATGTGCTGTGAGCTGCATTTGAAAGCTATAAGTCTACAGCTGTCAAAAATCTCTGGATAGCAGCTGTAGCATCCCACTGTCACCACCTGACTTACAGCTCCTAGGACAAAGCCCAGGAATTGCACTGGGAATACATAGTGCAATAGAGGCAATGAGCAGATTACCTCCAAGGTACAGCCATTACCTCAGGCATTACTACTGCCACCACTTGGCAGTTTTCCAGCAGCAGATATATTTGTTGGGCTATTTTAAGCAGAGTTCAGCCAACAGGCAGTTGCCTTCTGCAGCTGGGGAGCAGGTGGTAATACCACAGGCACTTGCCTAGCACATAGCAGTGTGCTGCCAACATTTGCCTTTTTCAATCATTGATGAGAGCTCAGCCACAGACACACAACACAAACTGATCATATTCAGTACCTGGGAAACATATTCAAACTCCAAGTGGTATGTGAAAAGGTAGTAAGAAAATTTTAAAGGAAAAGTTATATTTTAGAACTACTAATTACTAGTAAATGAAACTAACGAAATAAATAAAATTTAAAACAAAGACTATTCAGCATCTACCTGCAATGAATAAAATTGTCAGAATTCAGTAAGTCTTTGGAAGGGTTTAACTAACTATGAATCTACTTGAGACCTGAACAGAGCAGAGTTTTAATTCTAGGTAACAAGACTTCTGAGAAAACAGGAGAGAATGAGCAAGAAATAGAGAGCACTTTATTCCAAGACAACACTTGGGTGACAGCCCCCTCTGCTGGAAATACTCAGTACATATTGTTATACAATGGTCTGGAAAAATGCTGAAACTAAAATAAGTTTAAAATGTGTGGAAAAGAGAGCTTATAACATGACTTTTATTCACTCATGTAAGCACCTGAGTAAGCACCTTTCACAGAAGAGTAAGTGCTGTAATATCAAGTTTAATTACTGACAACTTTAGATCTCTAAAAATCAGTTTTGACATTATTTCAAATCAAATAATGTCAAATCAGTTTTGACATTATTTCACATATGGCATCAACAGTCCTATTAATTTAGGCAAGAGGACCTTAAATTGGAAACCAAAAAAAATCCAACTTGCAATAGGTGACATGGAATAATATTCAAAGGGCCTTTCTAAATCAGAACTGCACAAGAAAACACCCACAGGTGACTGACTGGGACAGTTTTTCATTTTCTGCGTTTCAAAATCTCAACTCTTCACAACATGAGGTGCTTTTCTAAGGCTGAAGTAATGAATAAGAGGTAAAGACCCAGAGAAAGAAACAAGGATTTGTAACCATCACCTTAAAGAGCTGAATAAGGTTCACTATTTTCTCTCAAAACGTTTCTTATTTGCAGTTTACTTTGTAGCTCAGTCTTAAAATAACTAGTCATGTTTTGACTTCTTAGTTTCCCGAATTAGTTCCAAAATAAGTAACATGCTTGTCCCTCTGTAACAAAACTTCAGTTGAAGAAAAATCTCAGTTTGTTTCCAATATTTCCCATTTCCTCGTGTACTAATTAATAAATAAAAGATTTTTCAAGCATTCCCCTCTTATCTTACTGTCACTGCTTCAAGAAAGAAGACAGCAATACTGCTGTGCTTGCTGTAACTATCTTGGTTTGATACTCACAGCTGCAGGCATGGCTATGTGACTCTGGACATAGGGCTGGTGATGTAGGGTTTGAACTCCATGATCAGAATACAGCTGATACAAAAAGAACACAAAAAATTAGCACAAAAGCTTCTTTCACGATGTTAAGTTTTTTAAGCCTTTCATAGGAATTTAGAATCCTTACAACTTCAAAATGTGGGCTATGCTTATCTGAACTAGTGACTTTTGTAAAAACCCAATTTCAATATTTAAATCTATGTTTTCCCCACAGATTAGCAAAATTTAGTGAACTTATCTTAAATCAGTGTCATAAATCACTTTCCTTGACAGCAGTAGCAGCTTCTCTACTACAAATTTCACTCAGCTCTAATGGGAACAGTGCTTAAATGTGTAGACTAGCACATTGAAAATGTGATTCCCAGCAGTATCATACCTATAAAATATTTACATACAAGTAATACATAGTATTCTTGGAATTTTACACCATTCTTCTGATATTTGACACACTGTTTCCTTTAACATGAATGAATTGCCTACCTGTAAACCAAGAGCACATTATATCCAAATATTCCTTAAATAATTTCAACTGTTTTCTTAATGCTCATGGATTTCAGACCTTTGTACACCTTTATAACAAAATCATGAAATAGTAAAGGTAAAATAGTACTGCTAATATTATTATGATTATAAAATATATACCAAGATTTATGCGCCTTCAGAAAGGAAGAAAAATCCCCATAACCCAAGCCTTGTATTATTCAGTATGTTCATAGGGAAATTAAATTACTTCAGAATGTCAGAATTTTGTACTTCAGATGTCTGAAATACCAGTTTTGGAATTTCTCTCGTAGGAATAAAATACCCATTTACTTTTGGAACCATACTTGAATACTAGTATTAATAATTAGATGTCCTAATTTAACATCTATTTTGGCCTCCCTGTTCATGAGGGATGAATGTTTGAGAAGCACCAATTAATACCAAAGTGAAAATGTGTGTAATTCAGTTCTTCCTGTAGCCATCTACTACAATTTCTAATATCCCATCATGAATAGATTGATTGAATGATTAAGTATTTTTTGCTTACAGTTTTTTGATTCGATATCAGTAACATTTCTAATGCTTAAGAAATTTTTAAAGTACAATAAAGCACTCTTAATTCAGATCACCAGAATATTTAGAAAAAGCTTCTACTCACAGAAGAATTACTTTAGAAAGCTATTGTGGTTCAGGGATATTCAACCCAACATTCCAAAGAATAAACTGTCATTTTATTTAAACATTACTTGCAAACAAAACCAACTGACAAGTCCTTATATTGCTGTCTGCAATACATTTGTGACTCTCTAAAATATTTCAGAATCAAAGCATTCTCCTACACAGGAAGACATGTTCTAATTTGAGGACGACTGAAATTATTTAACATCAACATAAGCACCAGAACAGTTGACCTCACTACTCTAACAGCCAGTGCTTAAAATAAAATGTTGTATTTTTCAATCACAAATAAGGACTTCAATTTTCAGTATACTTTTTTACGTTTTTTGTAATACCTCAGGAACTGCAGCTTCCATTAGGAGAGGTGGAGATATACATCCACCTTCCTGGTTAATTCCTATTGGCTGATAAAAGACTTCAGATGGTTGCAGGTACAGGAGTGGAGGTGAAGAGGTAGGAGACTGAAATAAAACATATTATTCTAATAAATGTTCTAATTTAAGCAGGATAAAGAGAAGAGCTTATTTTACAGTCCTCTTTGCTACATATAAACACAAGATAAAGCTTTAAAATAAAATGTGAAATTAATCCTTGATTACTTAAAGAAACTAAGCAAGAGGGAAGTAGACAGAAAGGTCAGGTAGTACAAGAAAAAAAAGTCCTTTAATTTTACATGATTTTCAGATTTTATTCACATTTTGGAGAGCATTGCAAAATCCTAAAACTTGTAAAATTAATTTAATCTCAAAATCACAGAAACATACCAGAGTTAAATTTTCCCTTGCAACATGGTTATATTAGCAAAACAAGTTTTTTGTTTTAAAATTATTAGAGACTCTCTGTAATTCAGCACCCTGATTTCAAAGCAATGGATTAATGTATTAGAGTGGAACAGACCATAACCAGACAAGGCTGGCTGCTATTAAAGTAACGAGGCTGCATTGCAACAGCTCAAGCTTAAGGGACTTGGTCCTCCCTTCAGGTTCAAACTCTTCAAGTTCCTCAAGTGTCCAGATTTCCATATTAAGCTGCTCTTTTACAAAACACAAACTCTCCCCACAAAATGACTAAGTTAACAATAACCTCCTCCTACTTCAAGGGCCTGGCTCTGATTTTACCCAATGTGTGTCCAAGTGCTCCTGCTAAATCTACCGCTATGAAATGTCACAGTTATCAGTTAACTGGTTAGTTAATATCTATTTCTTTATCAGGTGAGATTTGGTAGTTTTTACCTGCTTCTAAAGAATTTGTTAGGTAATTTGATACAAATATTTTGCTAAATGGAAGGAGAGGGGGAGGATGCTTGCTCTACATCAGACTTATATTTAATGTTTCAACAGATGTTATTTTATGCCTTCCATTGCAACAGTAAATGTTGTAAATACATTGCTAAAATATAGCAATTAATACTAATTTCAACCAAGTTGTGAATAGTGGGATATCTCACTCTTGGATAAGCACAGCATGCCTTCTAACTAGGTGAAAAGTCATGGTAAGATGCTGTAACTATGAACTGTATTTACCTGTGGAACAGACCACTGCCACTGACTTGAAAGACACTGTGTTGGTGCCTAAAATTGAACAAGAAGTTGTCACTAATGTGGTGAAGAACAAATACACATAGAATACTACTATTCTCAAATCTGTAATTAATTCTTAACTAAAAAGAGGAAATATGATTTTCATTAAGCCCCAAATTACTCAGGAACATGGTTTTATCTATTTCCACTCAGCCTCCAACTTGACCATTTAATAAACTTCAAAAACTTAAGTCATGCTCTCAACAGAGGTGCTCAGAGCACATGAATCAATGAACCCAAGCTGAACCACTAAAAAATGTGGCTTTAAGGGAAAGGTCTTTATGATGAGAAGAGTCAAGTATAGGAAGAGGCTCTCCAGAAACATTGTGGGCAATCTTCATCGTTGCAGCTCAAAACTCGACTGGACAAGTACCCAAGAAACCTGTTTTAACCAGCCCTACTCTAAGCAGGAGTCTGACTTAGATGATAAGCCAGCTGTCCTGCAACAATCTTTTTTTGTCTTTACAAAAGAAGACGTAAATTAATAAACTTCCATGTAGTTACATAGCAAAATAAACTGTATTCTACTGAAAAGTCTTCAATGAAGTTAAAATATGTTTCACACTACTATTTCCTAAGAATAAACAGACCTGGGACAGTGCTGCAAATAGGACTGCATGGCTGGAGGATTAGTGATGGTCTGAAAATCATTTTCAAACAGATACCTGATAATGGTACGTAGGAGACTGATAAACTGGTGGAGCAACCATCACAGGTGAACTGGAAACAGAGCGAGACTTCAAAAGAAAAGAAGTTACAAATCTTAATGCAGCAATTTCATAAACTGTCACTGCTATTACAGAAAGCTCTGGAGTACTATGGCACTGAACCACCCCCTCCCTTTTGAAAATCATTCACAAAATTTAAACCTACACTTAAACTGCTTCAAATCCAGTGTTTCTAACAGCTTATGTTAGATCAAACAAAAATCTCTGGCATATTCACTCACACCTTCCTAGAAAGCACTAGGCCATCACTATCTAGAGATAGCAAAACTTATTCCTGGGGCAAGGCCCAGACTGATTATGAGCTGTCCTGTTCAATAGGCCACACCAAATGAAAAGTGCTCCGTAGAAGCAAATAAATTGAAGTGTTATTTAAAAAAAAAACAACCAAGCAACACAAAATAAAGTCTAATACAAGGAAGCCAATTAAACATCTAGAATGAGGCATAGCTGAAGAAAATTAAGCAGAAGGGACTTGAAAACACTGCAGCTATCCTGGTCCATAGAAAAGCATAAATATCAAAATAAATTCCTTACTGGCCATGGCTGCTGAACAGGAGAGACTTCAGATGTATGAAAATAAGCCACTCCATTATGGTAAACATATGGATATCCACTGGAAGTGGTCAAGTACATTGTACCAGCTTCTGGTGATACAGCAGTAGTGGCATACATTGTACCAGCTTGTGGTGTCACAGCAGAACCTGGAATAAATATTTAAAAACTTACTTGTAAATAACTTTTTTCAGATGTATACACCATGAAAAAAGAGATCACTTTTGATTTTTCACAGAAAGAAAACATTCAAAGGAAAGAGCATGGAGCAGCTTGTCTAATGCCATCTCAATTCCCTCTCAAACACGATCATGAAAGCAGATGGCCACAGGATGTCTCCAGAGCTAGATGGGAAAGGCTGCAGAAGATGACATCCATACAAATAATTAAACAGAACACATAATATGTGGAGATTTCTGGAGAGAAAAAAAGGGAAAATTAATTCTGCAGCTGAAGCTGAAATCACAAAATAGTAACATAGTACAGAAAAAAATCAGGAAGAACACAAAATAAACAACATCACTAAGTAAGTTTTAGTTTTTCACCTTGCCTTGCAAAGGTAAAAACCACCATGAAGTGCCATTTTATGAACTGACAGAACACTGCAGAGATCACCAGAATGCTCAGTGGATGACCAAAAAGGGTCACAGAGGGATTCAAGAGCTTTTATGGATAGTAAGAGTTTGACTAATTCCTAGAAAAGCCTTAAGACACCTGGATACAACACAGCTGATAGATTATCCATAGACAGACTAAGATGTTTGTCAGGATAATGTTAAGCACACCCTAGGAAAACTAAAGGCTATTTTAGCTCCAGTCAGCAATCTAGAACAGCACTTACTGGTATCTCAGATGAGTATATCAATACAATCCCAAGACCAACAATCCTGTGCACTAGCTACCAAGCATTTGCACAAGTAACTGCACAAACTTTTTGCCAGGGTTGAATAAGTCTCTGGCAAACAAAAAAGAAATCTTCCTCATTAAACACAGAAAATTCACTGATGAAAAACTGCATTTTGATGCTGGGGAAAAGCAAACCAAGTGGCTCTCCCAATTATGTTCAAAGCTCTCACCCCAATCGATCCTACGATAGAAGAGCTAAAAATAATTTTGCTTTACAGTATGAAAGACAAGCACTATATATGTGGGCTACAGAGGACAGCAGTTAATTGTCCAGCTCTCTAATTCTGTGGAATGTAATGGAACCCACAGCTCTACAGTGACATTGTAAGTCCAGGTGTTCTGGCTTCATGAAGCCAAGATGAGCTGCAGTAGGACAAAGCATTCTGGTGACTGAGATACACTGAGCATGAGAGCAGACTTACTGAAACCAGGCCCTAGCAAGTGTCTGGATGGCAATATGATCCTCTATCACAGATCTATCCTAGGCATGAGAGACAACAGGGAGTTGGTCTACAAATAAAGATCTCAAAAGAATACAGCAGCTTTCTTTGAAAAGCTTTTTAAAAATATTTTTGGTTTACCCCTGTTGCCTCATGTCTCAATTAAAACACAGAGATGCCCCTTTTCTATCAATTTACACATTCATTACAAGAGTCAGAGGAAGGAACTCCCACAAGTCAGGCAACACAACTGAGAAAACACAAGTCAAAGATGGAAAGTGAAATAAAGCATAGCAAGAAAATGGCATACAATCTCATGATGATGACTTAGCAAAGACCATACTGAATAATTTCTAGAGAAAGAAACTATACAGTTGGAACAAGTATTCCATTTCCCCATAGCAAATAATAACCCATACACTTACACCAGGAAAAGGGGCATACTTGGGCACAAGGGGGGGAGGAGGCAAACTTCCTGTCTTCAGCAAGTGTGCCTGCACCAACAGCAGCAGTGTACACATGAACCACTTCCAACAGAGCATGATAAACTAAAGAAAGCTTCAGAACTAAATCAACATTCTTCTGTATTCTGGCCTCAGAATGAAGATGAGCAAAAGGAAGGATGGGGTTTTCCTAACTGTTCCAAAAGGTACCATAGGACAAATACTGCAGCAAAGTCCCAAAGTACACTTCATTGTCTGCTGCACTTAAGAAATCTTTTACATTTCTGACATGCAGCCCTTACTGAAGACAACTGACAGATCTCATCTTCAAAGTTGGTAGTTCATAGCCTACATTTTCAGTATCCATTCAATATCTTAGAACAAACAGCTCAAGAAGAGAGTGGGGACTATAACCACACGTTGCTTATGGTTTCTACTGAAGAAAGCAAGCTGCAACAATCCTAACGGGTTTTAATAACATAATTAATGAATAATAATGCCACTAACCAGCAGAGCCTGCTTTATCCTGTAGAACCTGCAAGGACACACTGAATGTTTAGAAATAAGATTCTGCCAGGCAAATTGAATTTCCATTCACTTCATTCCTAGATAGGTAACTCTCTCCAATAAAGTAAAAGAAACAACACATTGAGAGATAAAAGAACCAAGACACCAAAAATCTATTTATTTCAACATTTCCACTTGCATGCATTTGCTTCCATTGCAAACCATTCTGAGCACATGCCAGACCAGGTACATCTTGGTTAAAAACTTATATTCATATTGATAATACACAAATGCAAGTAAAAATACATACGAGCATTAGGGCTCCGCACTTGTTTTCTTATTGCTGGTCCAATATTCAATTTCTTATCCTTATAGTTGAGCTTTTTAGCCTAGCAATAAAGAAATAAGACATGATTATTTTCTACACAGATCTAGGTATCTGAGAAGTGAAAAATAACTCAGTAGGTTAGGCACATTGAGCACGAGAGAAGTTATGTTGAAACCAGATCCTAGGCTATGTGTCTGGAACCTGATCAAATTCCTCAGGGTCTGTTTCTAATACTAACACATAGTTAGTAGACTGCAATATAAAAGCAAGTTCTGGAGACATTAGTCAAAATAGAAGAGTAGGACAAAAGAAAAAAAAAATCAGAGGATGACCAGAATTTCATATAAGAAAAATCTTATATTAGATCTCCTTAAACCATTCTAACTATCAGACCAAACTTGTCTTCAAATGCAACTTGGCAAACAGAGGACTAGAGTTCTCAGGCCTAGTACAAAACCAATTAATTCATTTAAGAGACAAACATAATGGGGACTGTCACTTACATCTTGCAAAATCTTCTGTGCCTCTTCTTGGGTTTCAAATGTAACAAAGCCATACCTAAACAAAGAGGACAGGAGCTAAGCCTCTCAAGTGTGTATTTACAAACACAGCACATACTTACTTGATGTACACTACAAGTGGCATTACAAGGTAAATTAATGGGTAAAAAAACCACCCTAGGAGTAAAGATTGAATTAACAACTGCATCCTTAGCACCTTTTTAATTACATTCAAGTACGTGGCAATATACTACCAAGAATGATCAGCTGTTCTTGTTACTCAGCTTATGCCTTAAAATCCTTCATTGCTATTAAACAAAGATTTTGATCTAAACCTTTCATTTCTTGAGGTGACCAAGGTGACACACCTGAGATTTTTTCCAAGTTAATATTATACTGTAATTCATAGTACAGCTCCCACCTACTTCAGCAACAACTGCGAATGCTCCCCACTGCCACAAACACAATCCACTATTTTAAACTGAGTTCTCAAAAAAGCAGTGATGCAGCCATTATCTGTGAATTTTCCTGTAATTCTCAACAGGATTAGCATTAAAAAGAGTTCTGTGGAGATCAAGGATGAAGCCATTCTCATACCTTGTGACATAGCATGTCTTCCACACCACAATACCCCTTTTAACTGCTGCAATAAATCAAGCAGTCTTTCCACTCAGAACTCCTGCTTTTCCAACCCCCTCAATTAATTCCCAGAGTAATCTTGGTGGCACTGTCAGTGCAAAGTAAGTATCTAAATGTATACAACACATACATAAGAAAACCCAAAACCCCTTCCTCCTCTTCCAATAAATCTGACTTCCTAAATTTCAAATATTTTTGAAATCTGTGAAATGTGTATTTTTGTGCACATGGTTTGTTAGGGTCATGGTTCATTTCTCAGGGTCACAATACAGAAGGTGCGAGCTTCTACCCCTCCTTCCAGCAGATCAGATTTTGCAATACAAGGTTTTCATTCTTTGTGAGCATTTGTATGCTAATTTTAATAAAGAACTTCAATAAATCTGACTAGCTGTACTTTGTATTGGCATCTCTTAACTGGAAACATTTCCAAGTTCAAAGAAGACAAAGTATTCTCCTGCATGGGACCTTAGCTACACAGATTTTTCATTCTGTAGACTGGACAATAAACTAATAGATGTAATCACAAACTTGCAAGTTTTTAAAATCATTTGTCACGCAGAAGCAACAAAGCCTGTGCCTGGAGTTCAACAGAAATCCTAACAGCATGGAAAGTAATTATTTTCCAACAGATCTGCTGTGAGACATATGTTGGTAATCACAGCTGCATAATTATTATGGGCTATATGGACACACACATTCAATTCTCAGATACTTCTTGGAATTTACTAAAAAGGCAAGAGGCTTGGGGACAGATCTGGGACCAAGTCATGCAAGTGCACTCTCTGTGCTAAGAGCTGCAGCTCAGCACATAAAACTTGCTGACACATGTTAAGCTGACAGCATTAAACTGTCCTTACTCCTCAGGAGAGAACTTTTGAGGTGAACTCTCATGCACATTCCTTTTTGCTTCAGCCCTCTTTCCTCCCTTCTCTGGCAATGCACTTCCCCACCTTATTGACATCACCATGCAACCATTTGGGTTGCAGCAATAATTCCACTACACAATCTTAATATTTCTCTGTACTTGTTCTTTGTCATTTCTCCTACTGGTTACTTCCAGTCTCAGTCTCCACTGTAAGTAATCACAATTTAATATCAGATTTGTCCCCTATGCTGCTGTTCCAGAAATCTTCACACAAAAATCTGTTGCTGCCATGCACTCCACCACAATCAGGTGTACCTCAGCTCTTCCTCCACTTCAGGCTCCTTTCCACACTGGCTTTCAGTAATAAAAATATATTTAATAACTAGATAACCTTGCTAGGATCATCTACTTAAGTAATAGTCACTAAGAAAACCTGAAAAAAATGGAAACTAATAATTCTGCCCTAGCCACACACAGCTTCATCTTATAACATGACTAAGAGTTCTAGTTATGCAAATTGGAGACATTTATATAGAGATATTAAAGGGCAAGAACAGATTTTCACACACATGGAATAACTGAAACATCAGTGATAAAATATTGTGAACTATAAAAACCAAATTTACTATGGTCAGCTTTCTGTTATTTTCAATTTCCACAATACACTTATTCTACTATACCAACCCCTTTGACACTCCAGCTCTGTCATTTATTATCTTCACTTCTGTCACACTGCCATACTGAGCAAAAAACTTCTTCAGGTCATTTTCATTAGTCTAGACAGTAAATCAAGAAGGGGAAAAAAAAGGAAAAGTTGGTTTGCATAGTTATTCAATTAATTAGTTCAATGTTTACCTAAAGACTATTAATGGATGTACTTTGGATGAAGTTTGCTACAAACTAATTACAACCCTGCTTATGAAGACAGAAGGATGAGTAAGTATGAGCCTCAGGGCCCACTTAACTACTGCATTAATTATTCAACAGTAATTCTAGAAACTTCTCATTAGTAGATTTATGTAACAACTGTCCTTTTACAGTTAAGATCAATGAGTAGGTGTACTAGATCCAAACTTTCTTTTCTGCTAATTACATGCTAGAGCAGTTCACAGTACAAAAAATTACTGCCATACTTTCAACTGCAATACAACAGAGCGTACTGATATACACAGGTCACATAGATCCCCCTAAACCACAGTGATTTAGTGGTCAAATCCACTGAATATACCATGATCCCTCCTTCTGAAGTGTTTTTAACATGACAGTCTGCAAATACATACAGGCACACTATACAAACTCCCCACTGTAAGAAAGAAAATGTTACTCCCATGGAGAGTGGTCCAAGTCAACTTGGAAGGAACTGCCCCCTTCCAAAGTACGCAGGGAATAAGACAACTTTCTAATGTAAAGACTCACCTGAGCTTTGTGAACACTCCTCTGCCTTCTGTGAATATTTTATTACAATGTAAGCACAGATCACATATGCTGCAGTAAGCATCACTTCTGAGTTTTAAGCCCTTAGTTAATGCTACACGTCACATGGGAGAAGCACAGCTACACACACACACCACTCATCTTTACTCCTCCTTAACTTCAAGTATACCAAGTACTGTTTGAGTTCTAAGTAAATGACTTTGATTGTTTGTATACAATTTAGGGAATCCTCGGCAGCACATCAAAGGTTTATGTTCCTCATCCAAGTCTGAAATTGAGTAGTGCTCAAAGTACTACCCAAGGACATAAGGGCTTGCTACACGAACTATGAATTTGGAAAGACAAAGGTTTACATGCAGAGCATTGCATTAATGCAGGATGAGAAGGAAATGCTGTTCTAAGATGCACAGTGAAATCTGCAAGCATCTGTGCAAACATAGTATTTAGAAACTTAGTAGAAACACATTGAGGACTTGCCTTTCCCTGTTTATGATAATACAAAGGCACTTTTCAGATACTTTAAGGAGGGTAAAGGTTTAGGATTAGCCTTTGTCAGCGACACATGGCCTGCATCACTAAAGATGCATCATCAGACCAAGATGAAGATATTCCCAACTCTAACTTCCCTTGCTGAATTGTTTCTCTAAATTTGAGAGACCAGGTGTTTCCTCTTGCAAACAGGAATCACTGCCATAGTGATAGACAAAATGGCAAAATCATAAAAGAACTTGTTAGTAAGCAAGTAAGTTTTTGTTGATTAACTGTCTCCCTTTCCCACAAAAATGAAGTCAACAGCTTTTGCATCACCCCAAGTGACTTGAATAAGACCTTTGACTTAAAAAAATGCCAAAAACCCCAATACTTTTTGCCATGAGATTGCCAATAGAAAGCAATTCAAGACTGACATATAAACCCTTTGAGGATTAGATCAGAAATTTAAGGCTGTGTTTGATATAAAGAGTCATACCAAATGGAAAAGCAACTAAAATGGCTAAAGAGGTTTCATCCCTTCTATTTCCTCACCCCTCTGCAAAAAAATTCCATCCTCTTTATGATTACAAACATGCTTAAACTGCTGTCGAAAATACAATTTCATAATAAATTTTGAAGTATCAGCAACTGAACCAAGTCAAGAGACCCTTCAAAATGAACAATAAGTATGACAATTAATAAAAGTGTTGATGTTAGACAGAAAAGTATTTTAACCTTTGAAATTGCAGTGAAGACAGAAGAGAGCAAGAGAGGTCTTTTTATAGCTCCAGAAATTTGCTTACTGTTGGTGCAAAAAGCTACTTGCCACTTAATGAAGTCTAATTGTACTGAAGGCCCTGTACATCTTAGAATATGAACACCTCTATTTGAATTACCCCTGCCAAATAAAATAGAAGATTCTGGAATTTCTTGCACTTGTTAAGTAAAATACTCTCGGTGAATTGCCAATTCTTGTTCCTCTTCAAATGAGCCAGTACTCAAAAGGTCTCAGCCTAGGAGGATTGATGCAGAGAAAATACTCTTGGTGGGAACAAAGCAACAGCTAAGCACCAAAAGTCAATGGCTTAATTAATTATCTAAAGTGGGAAGAAAGAAAAAAGCTTAAGCTTATCACAAATGTTAAAAGCAACTGAACAAGGTAAGAGTGGCCCAATGTTCACTGCTATTTAAAGATTTTAGGGAACACACAAAGGCCCAAGCATTCTAGGAATTAAGATCAATACTGCAAATTACCCAGAGAAGCTTACACACTTTTTTAAAAACAAACTCTTGCCTTTAAGAAAATTACTATGGCAAGGAACACACACACTGTAATTGTTTGTGTGAACCAGAAGTGTTAGAGAAACAAAAGCCACGGAGGTTTGCTCCACTGGCCATATGAAACATTGTGACAGTTTATTAAATTACACTAAGTGGTATACATAAACAAAACGTTCTACATGTTTTTCTACCATCAGCTCTGCTGATAACAAAGCTATTTTTATTGAAAAAAGAAAACTCTGAAGAAGTGGTGTGTGAAAAGCTTCTAGCAGCTAGGTGTACAGAGCCAACTTTGTAGGACTGTTAAGGAAATCAAGGCTTAAAGCTTTATTCTCTACTGTAGGTTTGGCTATTAAAGTGAAGAGGACTTACCAGCAAAACAAATACACATGACTGTCTCTCTTTTTTCCTTGTTGATTTTTATACTGTTATAAATTATAATTTAGCAGCAAGAAGAGGGAAGAATACCTTAAAATCAATTCCTCCAACAAAGACACGATTTGGAGTGACTGTTCCGAACCTTGGAGAACCGATCAGATTGTTTAACCTCACTGGTGACACAGTGTTGGGACATGAAGGTAAAGATTCTGTTTGCATCTGATCAGTGGCCTGCTGATTGAAAGAAAACATTTTCAAAATCTTACTCATTATTTATCAGTAAATGAAACAACTGTTAACAGACAATACATACGGAATTTTTCAGAAGGCACAGCAGATGCTGAACATTAACCATGTACTTTTATTCAGAATGTGGCTCAGTGTTCAAACAAGCTCAATCTTAATCAATTCTGTAACTTGGTGAATACACCATGGTCTGAAGTCCAATATTAAACACTTCCAAACAAAACACCAATCTTGGTTCAACTTGCAAAGCACCATGCTGCATAAAATTCAGGTTATTATACAACGTATCTTTGCTCTACTAGAAGCCCTTATTTTCAACCTATATAGAATGGAAATTTTAAACTCCATCTGTGCTCTCACAAACATTTACGCAACTCTACTCTCTGCAACAGCCTCTGACTAATTTTCCAAGTGCTGAGCACCCATAATTCCACCACAGGAAATCAATAATCTCCACAGACTGGATGAAAACAGGTTTTGAAGACTGGTATTTTAATTCAACGCCCTCTTGGCCTACAAACACAACACAGTGGTCAGAACAGAAATTCCCTCTGCAGAAGAACAACCAGATTGCTCTTGCCCCAGTAAAAGAGCATAACACAATGGGATGTCATGAAACCATCATTTGGTAAAGCCTGCCTGATGTTTTAAGTTCCAGCATGCTTACACTTGTGAACAGTGAAACAATTTAACTGCAAACTCTTTTCAAAACAAAATAATACTGCCTTACAAAGTCAACCCTAACTGTGAAGATGATAGCTGGAAAGCAGCCATGTAGTATTGTCACTGATTTCTCCAACAGGATTATTTAATACTTTTTTAGCTACTTAAGAGTTACTCCTACTAATTCTAAGTAATGGGTTAATGATACTATTGTGGATATCTTAAAGACAATAAATGCAGCTAAGTTCATGCAATTTCAGTTTTAGAGAAGACCCAAGTCCTTTCCGAACGTACTAAAACACACACACACACACCTGGGGGCTGTTAACCTGATCTGTTCAAAAGAATCCAGTATACATCTCTCCTACCGGGAATACTACTCTAGAGTACTAACCTGCACAAACCCCACCTCTAGTAGGCATGGAACTAACACAGTCACTACAGTCCCCAAGAAGATTTGTTTTCACAGCAAAAAACTCCTGAGAGACAAGACAGGTTACAGTCTCCATCTCTCACAGCAATTTCCAATGTACATCATCTGGCAACTGTGTTCAGCACGAAAACTTCTGGATTCAACTATAACAATAAACAGTTGACAACACAGCCAAAATGTATTCCTTACCTCCAAGAGCCCAAACTGCATTTTCTCTGTATGCATTTTAAGAGCTGACATGTTAAAATAAGCCACAAACACAAATACCCCAACGGAAGAAATGAGGAATTAAACACACCACTTATGAACTCACAACAGTAAATACGGTAAATCCCAGTGAGTTTAAAGTATCACATGTTAAAATCTGTATTGCGATAACCACTGCTTCATCATCAGCGTGGCAATAAGAAAACAGTATTAAAAAGACCAAATATGTGCCATCAGCACATCACTTGCCTAAATATTTGTTTCTACTGTTTTGTAAACTTCCTTTTTATCAATTTCCCCAATTAATACGGATATTTACATCCATCAATATTTTTATCGATTACTTAGTGCGTCTGGCAACTGTTCGCTAGCAGAACCGCAACATTCACTTTACACTGAGCAGACTCCCAGTCAGACAAGCTAACTCCACGAAGGCCTGGTGATTAAGCGCACTTCTCTCCCTAAACACCTCTGCTTTCCGGAGCCCGTGTGTGTAAGGTCCGAGCCAGACCCCGTTGCCCCGGCACCGTGTCCCGCACACCGGGGCCGCCAGCGCCTTCTCCACAGCCTGAGGCCGCCACTGACAAAATGGCGGCCCCGCGCGGGCGGCCGCGAGCCAGGGCGCCCCAGCGGGACGGCCCCGCTGCCCGCCCGCCCTCCCGCCCTCCGGGGCGGCCGCCGGGCCCCGCGGCCCCGCCGGGCTCCTCACCGCGCCCTCGGGATCCATCGGTCCTCGCAGCCGCCTCGGCCCCCGGCACGTTCCCGGCACGCGTCGCGCTCCTCAGCTCCGCCTCGCGCCCAGCTGACGCGCGCCCGCGGGGGACGGGCCTGCAACGGGCGGGGGAAGGCGCAGCCTGGCGGCGACGTGAGCGCAGCGCTCAGCACGATGGAGGGACCCTTCCCTCACACACCTCAGCCCGCCTTCCGCGGAGAAATCTCCCCTTCCCCAAATCTCTGCAGCTCCCGAGTACTTTCACGGGATCGCTGCGACGGGGCGGCCTGGCGTGCTTCTGTCCCGGCACCCCCCCTGCCTCAAGGCCCTGGCGCTGCCGGTCCCCCCGCGCCCCCCGGAGCGGGCGGCTCGCGGCCGCTCAGTACCCGGAGCCCCGGCCGCTTGTGCCGATGTCTCGGCGGGTGTCGGGCGGCCCGGCTGCTCTGCGCTCCCCCTCCCCGGGTACCCCGGCACCGGGGTGGGTGGTCCTGGCTGACTCCCCGCGGTGGTAGCTCTGAGGAGGTGTCAGTACTACCTCTCGGAACCGTGCTTTGAAGCGCTGAGTCAGCCCAGAAACCTCCCCCCAGCAATTTACGCGTCACCTGGGGAGGCAAATCCCAGCTGGGTTTATCCTCCCAACTAGGGTGTGAAACAGGGAGGAAAACAGGGTAACACGTTTCATCTGGCTTCTGTGGGAGAAAACCAAAAATGCCCGGGGAGGCAGTTACCTGTGTTTGGCTTACCAGGCCATACTTGATGGGGGTCAGAACATAGTTTAGACTGAACAGCCATGAATGTTAAGTAAAAGTCCTACTTCAACTCAAAGAATCTTCCTAGGGTTCCTAAAAGACTCTTGAGTAGGCAGGCTAGCTTGAAAACAGCTGTGGGTCTGGGATGAGCTTGGAGACAAAATTTCTGGTCTGGTCAAGAGAGCTGGAAAATAGCACATTAATGACCACTCCCCAACTCAAAATATTCTTTTTTCTGCTCTTACTGAACTGGAGGAGAAGCACCAATAGTAATGGTTGTGTCAAGTGTACTTCTATGGTCATTTACTGAACAGCACTGCAACCTGCTCTCCTGTTCCATGATTTCATCCTGTCTGCAAATGCATTTTGCCCTTAGAATATCTCTGGTATTAAACAGGTCTGAAAAAAAAGAGTCATTCAAATGCCAAACTCATAATCAATACAGGTACGAAGGTACAGCCTGACAAAAATCCTTGATCTGATGACAGCAGGAGCTGATATTCAGACAAGTGTATGCTGAAAGAACCGCACCAGAGGGAAAATGTTTTTCAAAGTGATCAAACATGCACAGGCTAAGTCACCCCGAGACTCAATGTCAGGCTCACTACTATCATTAGTTACTTGTAGGGGGAGAGAATGTAAGTAAACAAAGGTAGTATAGAATGTTATCTTACTCCCTGAAGAGTTGCTGCTGAGCCAATTATTAAAGATTAGGAGCAGGCCTGATGTTAACAAGCCACAGTTGTAGCAAATAAGAAGAGTGTTATAAAAGAGTGGAGTGGTTGGTTGAGGGCAACTGGAGTCAGTTGGCTGCTGTGAGGACAGGGAAGAGTCAGTGCTTAGAAGAGCTGCCTATGAGAAACATCAAGGAGGTATGAAACTCTAGCAACGTGGAACCCTTGTAATATAATGACAAGAGAACCTTCGTAATATAATGACAACAGTTACTCTCGTGGCTTATGTTTTCCTGGTGCTTCAAAATAAAGACTTCAAGGAAGAGCATCTTGACAATGTCTATATTATATTTCAGTTGAATTCAAATATTTGTGTTTTGCTTTATGCAAATTATACCCATCCCACCTAAACCAAACAGCCCTTCACATCATGTAAGACTCCCTGAGGCACAGCAGACTTGCAGTCCCTATGGGACTCTACGCTGCTCCTTAATTTTTTAGGGTTGCTTCAACACCTATCAGTTTCTGCAACATTACTCTTATCACACAGAATAAAAACACACAATCCTAGAAAACTTTCTAATTTTTCTGTGTGTGTAATATATAACAATATAATGCTTAACTCTTACTATTGTTTTTTGGGTTTTTTTAGCCACGAAAATTATAAAAGTAAAGGCAATTTTGTATAAAAGTAAAGGTAATTTTAGTGGAGCTGATAGGATTTTTTTAAAAGCACTTATTTTGTGAGATTATAGAACTCTGCTGAATTGCATTCATTTTATGAATATTTATCAGACAGCAATAAAGCTTATCCTGAGAACAGCACTACATTTTAATGATGTGAAAGGCAGAATAGCCCAAGCCTTTCATGTGCTTCATATCTTGATTTGGAGAATTTAAAGTGAGAACAGCTGAAAGAATAAACAAACATTCAGAGACATGAAAGTGTATTTTACAGTTTTAATTGTTGTATCTTCTACATTATACCTCGTCCTTTAGTTTAAAAACCCAAATTTGGGACACTTACATTTAAAATAAGACAGTTGTGACAAAAATGGGACTTTTACAAATAAATGAGAAAGACTGAGCTGTTTTTTACTGTGATGCTTTAAAACCAGAAAATTCAACACACCTATAAATGTAACAAGATTAGGAGTAGAGCTGGTATAAAATACTGCCATGCATACAAGATTTGAATATCACAACAAAGGCTGCTGGCTGCATGGCTGCTTCATTAAGGGAATTGTTTCCAGGCTGAGGGAGCCACTCTCAAAGGAAGTCAGGAGTGCAACTGTTTTTCCTGATTCCACATGTCAGCAATATATACAGCACAAAATGATCTCCCCTGCTGCTCTCTCCCACAAATTAAAAGGCAGTGCTGGACAGTAAAAAGGCAGTAAAAGACAAGAGTCTGACTATGCTGGTTCCTGTAGGTTTTCACCTTTTGTCCTTCTTTTAGCATCAGAGAAGGAGGTTAAGTGAGGAAAAATAAACCAAAGAAAAAGCAAGAGAGAAAAATAGGGAGAAAAAATTAATTGGGAGGAGGAAAACAATTCTCCAGGCAGAAAAAGACAAGTATATTTTATGAGTAATACATGGGCCTTACAAGAAATTGCTATTTCACTGACCTTGAAAAGATGTGCTACCATTTTTGCTACTATTATTTTTATCTGTGGATAACAACTCTAGTTTTCCCACTAGCCTTTTAAGATCCTTTCATGGAAATTTAAGCATTAATATATCCTTGTCAGAAGGTGTACCTGATGAAAGATTACTTACTTCCTGCTCTGAAGTTCATAACAATGTTTCTTAGGGTGTTGCTAGAAGATTGGCTTCTGTCTCTGTTGCATACACAATTGTATTAAAAGAAAAAAAATAAAAATATGTATCTTATGAAGATGTACACACTGATTTCTCTTACAAGCTTGTGACTGGATTCTCTACACCCTGAGCTCAAACTGAGAAACCCAAGAGCTCTTAGGTATTCAAGGACTTGGAGAAGACCTCTCGAGGCAGTTAGCACTGATGGTGGTCACCTAAGAAGTTCTGTGTACAAGTTATGGTCAGTGCTATGTGGAAAATGCAGAAGTTACTAATTTCTGGTAAGTTTTCCATTTATTCAAATGGGTGCATCTCTCTTATATGATATTTCCATATTGCAGGCCCTTTTCCCACAGCATTCACTTTCTTGGGTTGGGCACATCTCTCTCCTCTATGAGCTTCTCACTCCTTCCAAGTTTCCACCATTCTCTCTAGCCTTTAGCTCCTACTTTGTTTCTGGTTGCCCTAACAACATTCCTGCTCATCTCCTCTTGTCTCTGTCCCCCTTATTCAAAAACAATTAGTAGATACATAGGAAGAACTGAAAGCATTGATTTTTAAAATGGATTACTAATATTTTCCTACTTAGCACTGAATTTGAAGAGGTTTTTCCATATTGTTTCAGTTAGAATCTAGCTTTATGATATCACTTATCTGTGTGAGTGATTACAGGATTTTTATGCTTTGTTTCTGTATTATTTTCTCAATTTTCAATTCACTCCCTTTCCTACATTTGGTAGAATACAGGCTCAGGGCATCTGTGAGCTCTGAAATGTTTACCTTTTGCTTTTCATTCAGTTCAAGGGGGTTTAAGTGTTTGGACAAATAGATAATTTAAATTCATTTTGTTTTATTTGTAGTGGCTCATAGGAAATAATCCAGTGTAAGTTTTGGCCCACACAATGGACCTTGGGATTTATAAAACAAGAGACATCATTCTTCCATTCTTCCTTAGTTTTTTCCTATTGTCCCCCAAATCACAAACCTTTGAAAAGTGCTATGTTCAAGTATGGCTCACTGAGGCTCATTGTGTATAATATCTGCTCATAAAACCATTTCTTGGCATCTTTGACCATCAAACATGCAAAGTATCTATGAGAAAAGCTCTGTTGCCTTTTGGCATCTGCATAGCCTGAAGACTTAATACACCTGAATCTCCCAAATCTTGCTACCAAGTCTGATTGTACCTCTAGGCTGAGATAAAAAGTGGGTAAGTGGTTAGAATGAGAGGATTCTTCCAAACCACAAAGGAAACAGGTGACTCTAAGTTTGCCCAACACATTTTGTTAGTGATTAGTCTGCAAATCTGTGTATTTGGGAGAAAAACACTCCTGGCCTTGTGTTTGCAGAATGCTTCAGTTATGCTAATCCTGATGTAAAGTACAGTGGGAGTTAGGATAGCATATAGATTTTAACCAACAGCTGATTGAACCCCACTCAGCAAAGACACAGATAAACAGTGATTAACAATTCTTCCAATTTATGCATGTTATACTCCCACAGTGGCAAATTTCAGGAAAATAAGCTTACTTAGATTAGTCATTAGGCTTTTTTTTCCACATCCTTCTAACCTGACATTAAGGAACATGAGCTCTTGCAATAAAAGATTAAGTACACTTCATCCCTGATGGAAAAAATTTTTAATCTTCTTAAAATCCTGTTCAATTAATACCAGAGGAATTTAAGTTATTTTGAGGATTACATTGTGATACTAAGCAGATTTTTTTTTTTTTTTGAGGTGACTTTTCCTAATGAATGAGAGAGAGGGGCCAACTTTACACATATGAAAAAGAACTAAACATAAAATGTTTTTAGCAGTTTTCAAATTCATGTAACCCTGTGTTTGGAAGTGGTATCAAGGACTAGACCAGCCTGCATATAATTTTAGCTTCAGTTTAAAAAGGAAGACTTTACAGGGTATCTTTTCTCTGTATGCACATACTACCACTTTAAATCAGTGTAGAAGCTGTCAGAAATATTGCTGGGAAATACTGTCTTGACTTTTTTAACAGGAAACCAGCTTTCTTTGACATGAGGCATGTGTGGGTATAGCTCTTTCCTTGAGGCCAGTCAGGCACAGGTGACCTAAAGACAGCAATGTACTTTTAACACTTACTTGATTCATCTGGTGCATCTGGTTTAGCATTTTTGTTTGGATCAAGGGGCAGTTTTGAAGCAAATCTCTGGACTATCCTAATTTAGCAACTTGGTTCACATCATGGAGTAGTTTCTGAGTGCAAACTGACCTCTCAGTTGAAACCATGAGCTGCCGTTCTCTTCTCCAATGTGCAGATCTTCTGTCCTTGGGACTGGACCTGTACCAGCACCAGAAGTGCCAACGGAACTGATTTCAGGCTCTCATCACCAATGCTCTCCCCACACAGACCCACTGCTATTGGGTTATTTGATACTTTCCCTCACATCCTTGTCAGGACCCGGCAGAAAGAATTTAAATGAATTCTTTTCTCCTGGCGGCTAGGCTATTGCATAGCACCTCAATGGTCCAGGATACTCACAATTAACTTATGTCCAAAACTAGTTAGGCAATGCAAAATATCTTTCAGAGAGAACAAGTCAGGGGGAAGGTTGTATGATTAACAGACAGAAGAACAGTCTTAATTCCATTCTCAGTATATTGAGCAGGTTTTCTCAAAACTCTTTACATTACTCCTGATGTTGGTAGCAATTTCTTTCTGAGGTAGTAAGATCAGAAACTGTAAGGGTAGCTTTTGAACTAGAATATTACCAGAATACTTTCCATCCTTAGTAGGATGAATTCCTGGCTAATAGGTATCATTTAAAGCTAATGCTGCTTCCCCAGCAACTGTGCAGTTCATGATAAGCCAAATAATCCCAAAAAATTGCAGGTAAGTGTGTGGGTGCCATGCACATTTCTAGCACTGAATATATCCATTGAGCTAGCAAGGTGCACAGTACACTTGAACCTACTCTTAAGTAATTACCAAAGAATGGAGGAAATTGATCATACATCTATTGGATCCTACTCTTCACAGTAGTTAACAGGTTCACATAGCCTAAAAGTTAGCAACAACTACAATTAAATTTCTATGTATGTGTCACAGCTGAAGAAATACTAAAAGCAATGATCAGGAGTTAAAAAGAACTCTGAGAAAAACAGTCATTGGTAAATGTTCTCATTAAGTGGAATTACACCTACCTTAAACAAGAGTCATTATTATTATCATTAGATTTGAATAAGAATTCATCTTTAAGACTCCTTCAAATCCTCAAGAAAATTTCAGCTATAATGTATATAATATGCCTTCTCTTCCCTCTCTAAAAACTAGGCAAAAACTAAACATGGGCAGCTTGAGAAAGCTTCACTGTTTGCACAAATGAATAAACTCTTTTTTTACCTAGATTGTAGCATGACTTCTGGGACTATCTCAGGCTGTCCATTAAAAACCTTTTTTTCAGTTACTCGTTATCTTCTCAAACTTCAATCACTGTGGCCAAAAATCTGAAGATGGGTGTGACTTATAACATGAATCCTCATGTAAGTGAACTTAATTCTTGGCAAACATCCACCCTTGAAAATCAGATTGGAAAAAAATGGTTAGTTAATTACAAAACTAAATAAGACATTTTGCCGTTCTCCCTTAAAAATTTCTAATGTCACTTTCTTCTTTATACCTGGTGCCAAATTTGGTGGAAGAATTGCTTTTTTACCAAGAATCTACCCTTTCTTGTCTACAAAATTTGGTTCAAGTGTTGCTATCTGCTATGACTGTTGACAGAATCTATCTCAGATTTTACCTCCCTTTTCATTCCAGGCTTTACCTAATCTAGGCTCCACTCAGGCTGTGTCTATATAGTAAGCAGAGGCTGTAAAATAGGATCAAATATGATCTAATTTGAAGCCCTGATTTTACCATTTCTCACACTTAATTGGTATATCTTTGGGGAAAACAATACTCCTAAAACAAAAGATTATTCCTCAGAGCTAATAATTGGCAGGAATCTTCTATAACAACAGCATTTTAATTATTAAAAACACTAGATTTGCCTGAAAGTATCAGCAGACTGAAAAGAATTCATCAGTGACTTCACCTGGAATAAGAACATAATTAAGATAGAGGCATATCACAAAAGCCTCTCCTGTTAAGTTAGAGAAGACACAAGATTTATACTACCTAGAAGATACAGTGTGATGTGTAAGTACAGTGAAGCTTTTTTAAAGATCTAGGAAGCAAGACAAAACAAGAATTAACCAAAAAAAAAAAAAAAAGGAAGCATTGAATCAATGTGTGTGTAAATATATTTAAAATATAAAAATTGAAAACATATGCAGTATGTTTTAAAATGAAGATTTAATTACATTTGCTTTACACTGCATTTTGCAGTTGCATTTTTTTACATTGCATTTTTTACCCAGCCTAAAAGCTTAATTATAGCTTTAAAGGCAAAATATGACTTGGGGTTGCTTTGCCAAAATGTGAGTGAAACTTAGCAACAAGTACATATTTGTATAAATAAATTATATCATTCTTTTTTTATTGTTTTATAATATCACGTTCATGATGTAACAGTGGAGACAATAACTGCTAAGGCTTTAAAAAAATCACTTCTTTAAGAACTATCTAGAAAAACATTTTCTCATCAATAGCTTTGCCTATGTCTCATCAATGCTAAAATTGGTTATGATTTGCTGTCAGTGTGAATGCATTTGTGAAGAAATCAAACATTTTTCCCATTGTTTTCCCTGCCTTGTGAATTAGATGTTCATCACATAGGAAAATCTGTCAGTTTTCACACTTCAGCCCTGTTCAATTGGTACAGGAGAACCACTTTTGGCTCCCAGCAGAACCCTTAATTTTAAGGCATTCCCAAAATGCAATGTCTAGGTACAAGTACTGGCTTATGTAAGCTGTGCTTCAGCACAGCTCCAAGACAACTGTATTTTCAGCCAGTTTATGATACAAACTACGCCCACTGAGGAACAATTGTGTGCCTTAAGGATGGAGATGGAGCAAAATGAGTGTAAAAAAAATCCACATTAAAATAGATATTGCAGGCACTTGCTGACTTACGTTCAGACAAACACACAGATATTTTTAACTACCTTACCTTTCTTAGTTGAACTCCTTGACTCTTCTCAAAAAATCTGTTCCTATCTGAAGTAGGTATGGACAACACAGCAGTGTCTTTGTGCAGGGGAATGCATGAAACTGAACACAGAACCTGTTATATACGCTTATCACCAACCAATCTTGCTTTCTTTAAACTTTCTGTGCAAGCACTTCTACTGTAAACCTTCTTTTTGTCAGCTCTCTTTTTTATTAGACATCAAGAAGTATCAAAACCAATTGCTCTTTTCCTTCATAATTCATGGTTATTTACAAAGAAAAGCAGATAAATGCAGATGCCTCAGAAGCATCTAGAGATGCAGTCAGAAAAACAGACAACCTTTTATTCTTTTCTACAGAAGAATTTAACTAAATTCTCACTTAGCTGTACCATACATAATTCTAAAACCTGTGCATCTTGTGGACAAACAGATAAAAAATACAATTTGTCCAGTGTTCCCTGTAGGTTTGATTTTCATGAAACTTAAAATCTGTAGATTCCCTGCAGGCCTTTTCCAGTTGAAGACTTCAGGTGTCAAAGGTTGTGATGTAAGGGGAAAATTAAAAGGTTTTAAACCTTTGATGTCAGAAAACAATTTGTTTGACAATAAATCTCATCTTAAATGTGTAAAACGTAGGCTAGGAAGGATAAAGTTCTTTACTAAGTTATACACATCTGTCTGTGCAACACACTGCAGAGCTTTTGGTAGATGCAGACTTCAGCTATGACATCACTGGGTTGTTCCCAAATAATTAAACCAATGATTAAACTTAGTATGATTTCACAACATACAGGAAAGATCTGCAACATATTTCTACGTGAAGCAATAATTGCCTCTATTAAAACACTTCATGGTAATTACCTTCTCTGTTGTCTTTAAATTAGTCTTCTTAGGTCAGTCTGTGGATACATAATAAGTTTTTTTAATTGGTTTGGGGTGTTTCCCCTCCTCTTTGTTGCAGTGACTTGGTATGATATTCTCTGTCTTGTACAATGCAGGCTGAGGTTAAATCCTTCATTCCCTTAGAGTCTGTTCTGTCCATAAATGTTTCTTCAATGTGAATATTTTCAATCTTCTTTTAGGGTTACTTATTTTGTGACTTTTTTTTTTCTCTGAAACAAAGCAAAATAACTGTGGTAAACATGTATTTTTTACCTTTTTAACATAAAATTTAGAAGGAAGCTAATGAAAAAAGTTCAGTAGTATCTAGATCTGTCCCTCAACATTTCTTGGTGTTGAATATGATAAGTGCCTCAATACCCTAGACAGACGTTGTAGACCTTTTTAAACATGGAACTCTAAATTTATATATTTTATGCGAAATTTATATATATATATAAATTTCGCATCCTTTAAGTAGCAATTATGCCCTGTAGCCAGGCATTTGCTAGTAGCTAATGACTGGTTAAGCTAAAAAGGTTTTCTTTTATTCTCTTCCTTAATCTGTGACTGTCAACAGGTGCCAAACACGTTCATTAGAGAATTACTTTAGAAAACGGAGAAATTAATATTCCCGAAGAGCCTGACTGATTTTAAAGCTGATAACTGTAATTTTGAATAGTCCTACATCCCCTTTGAATAGTCCTACATCCCCAGCAACTACCAGCTCGCCCAGCCCTACGCGTTCTATTTTCCATCTCACTGTATAATCTTTTCTCACTTCTTTCCTGGGCTTTCACCCTTGCTGCACTCCACCCCACCTTTCCTGAGGTGTCCACGTGGATAATCTCATTATAACTAAATACTCCCTGAAGAATTACAAGGGACAGCAGCACCACGCCGGCACGAACCCTTCCCCTGAGGCTCCCGCTGGATCCCCGCACGGGCACCGAGCGGAGCCGCGGCCGCCAGGGGGCGCTGTCGGCCCTGCCAGCCGCCGGCCCGGGGCTGTGAGGGGCAGGGCAGGAGCGGGACCGCCCCGGGCCGGCGGCCGAGAGCGGAGCGAGCGGAGCAGCCCCGCACAACCTGCTTCGCTTTTGGCTCGTTTTTAAGAGGCGGAGGAAGCCCAGCGTGAGTCTTGGATGTCTTTTGTGAGCGGTCTCTTACGGCTCGCATCCACTCTGCCGGCCCGCCGTCAGCAGCCTCAAGGTGCCCCTTACAGCCGCAGCCCCCACAACCGGCGCTGGCAGCGTCCCCGTTCTTACCACGGTGCCTCCTCTCGGTGCTACCACTGCAGGGTATTTAATCTAAATCACCCCTTCCACACGCTGCTTTTACCCCGGCACAAAGGCAGCCCAAACCTGCCTAAAACACGCGCGGGGAAGCATTCCCGCGGCCGCCCCGGCGCACGAACGCTCCCGACAGGCAGCCCGGTCCTCCACAGGCCTCTTCGTCAAGGTCGTGGCGGGGGCGACCAGGTGTTGCGAGTCCTCCTCCAGCGCCCCGGCCGCCCCCCGCGCACCGCCCCGACCGCCCGTCCAGGCGTCCCGCGGGCACGCCCCTCCTCAGGGCCATTGGCTGCCGCTGCGCCGCCGGGGGGCGGCCGCGCCGCCGATTGGCAGAGCTCGCCGTCCGTCAACATAAGCCCGGCTCCTGTCACAACAGCGCGGGGCTGTGGCCGCACTTCCTGCGCGCTGTGCGCGTCCCCCACCCCGCTCCTCTGGCTCCGCGGAGTTCCCCGCGGGCACCCTTCGTCCCGGGGACCGACATGGCTCCTCCGGGGAAAGTTGGCGCTGCAGCCGCCGTGCCGTGAGAGGAGCGCCGCGGGACGCCGTCCGTTCCTCCGTCCGTGTGACTCCCCCGCCCTCTCAGCACCCCGGAGAAGTTGACACCGCTCGGCGGGGCGATGGCAGAGGCTGCTGGCGGCAGAGAGCAGCCGGCGGCGGGCCGTGCTCCTCCCGACGCCGCTTACCGTGCCGAAGAGGAGCCCGAGCCGGCATCCCTGGACGCCGGGGGCAGGAGGCGGGAGCGCCGGAGCGGCGTTTCGGCCGTGGGTACCGCGGAGCGCTTCCCCGGCGGCAGCCTGGGGCCAGCGGCAGCGCCCGACCCCGACGCCTGCCTGCTGGAGGCGGCCAAGGCCACCCCGCGGAGGAGCAGCATCATCAAGGTGAGGCTGTGCCGCGCCGCCGCCAAGTTTGCGCGGGTCCCGCCGCCGGGTTAGCCAGGCTGAAGCCGCCCTTCGGTGCGCCCTGCCTGTGGGAGGAGGCCGGGGTGGGCAGAGGGGCGGTGGGACCCGTCCAGGGACGGGCTGCCCGCACTCCCGCGCAGGTGAAGCCGCCGCGCAGCGCCTCTGCCCTGCCTGCGGCGAGCAAGGACGGCGGGGCCGCGGCGCCGCCTCCCCGGAGCCCCCGGGCAAGGTGCGAGCCCGGCCCGAGCGGCTCTCGGGGTCTGTGCTGGGGCGCTGCTCCCGCCAGCGCTCAGAGGGATCAGCGTGACCCATGGGGCAGCCTCCCGCTCAGTTGTAAAGTTTTTGCATAGCAGCTCGTATCTGTTCTTATTTAACAGTGATGAAGCACCTGGAAGGCAGAGTAAATAGCTTCTACAGCGCTGGCTTTCTTAGTTCTTGAGCAGTAAAATATGCAGTGTCACAAATTAACAGAAGGTGTGTTTGGAGACGGACTGTAGTACAGGTTGTTGCGGAGCAGCACCGGGTGTTTAGCACCTTTAATGTGAAATTGACAGGTCGGGCGTGACCTTATAGCCTCCGCCTTTGTTATTGTTTGGTAAGGAAAATGGTTTTATGATTATGTTGATTCTTCTTTTTTTTCCGGCTTTTTTTTTAATGAACTCTGTGGTTTTGAATTAAATGGCATCTCCTTGCAAGTGTGTAGGCTTAATCGTCAGTTTCTGGGGAACCGATGAATGAAATCTCCTGGGCGAACTTAATTTAGCATATGGTCACACGTGATCCTCTTGTTAGTAATTTGCACTTGGAAGGCATCGGGAGAACAGCGGAAAAGAAGACTTCTCATCTGTAAACGTGTGAAGGCGCTGGGTAGAGCTCTACCTTAATGCTGGAAGCTCAGGACGCATGCTTAGCTCTTGCAGCTCAATATGTCTATTCAACGGGAGAACAGACACGCGAAATACTTGCTTTTTGCATTTTAAAGCTATAAACGTTCAGAGGAGACCGAGGTGGTTAAATGCAAAAGAGTCTCGAGGGTCCTTTGTAAGTTTCGCGCTGAAGTATTAACCCATTAAGTTCAGCAAAGAGTTAAGGTTGGTTTTAGTTTTGTAAAGACACCCACTATGTCTTGACATGGGAATGCTTCCAGTCTGAAGTTGCATAAATGTAAAAATGCTTTGCTAAATCAGGACCAAAGTTCTGTAACTGTACTGCTAAGGAGATGATATTTTCTCTTAGAATCGTGTGAAGGTTTCAAAAATTGAAAATACACAGTCTTGAATTTCAGTTAAAAATGTACCGTTATTTTTACAGGCTATACCAGTTCCATGTGGTAGATGTTTTAATTTCATAAACGATGTATAATTGTCAATGACTGAGTAGCATTTTCACTACTGGTTGCTAATTGATATTGATAATTTAGCACATCTGATAATGATCAGCCCATTAGCACATAGTGCTAACAATCACTCTTCTAACTGGAGGAAGTTCCTTGCGACCTATCTCAGGATGGTGTTTAGAAGGAGGAAGATTCCTGACAGAGGTGAGAATGTATTAATGTTCTTAAACGAGGAACTGGTAAGGCCTCATCTGAAATACTGACTAAACTCAGTTTCCTATGCTTAGGAATGATGCATTCAAACTGGAGCAGATCCATAGAGGGACAGCTAGGATGGGCTGATAAGGTCTCTGGAGTGAATACTGTATGAGGGGGAAAATAGATTTCTTGGACAAAAGCAAAGGTCTCTTATGTGTAGACCCAGTCTGGAAACTAGAAAGTTGCTCTGGGCCCTGTAAGGGTTTGGAATGATCTTTTGATAGGAGTGGAATGAAAAATACCATTATTAGTCTTAAATTTAATTGTTAAATAAATGGATTAAATTAGATAACACGGCTGTGTCTCATAGCAGGTGTCTGAACTTGAGAATTCACAGGCTGTGCATCTCTTCGGTACAGTGTTGGGACCTCTTAGAGAGCATTGCATTTCTTTTCCCTCAGGGTTGTCTCAGTGGTATATGAATGTGTTTGGAATCACAGTTTTCCATTGGCGTTATACTAGGAAATGCTATTAACTTGGGGTAGATATTAAATGATGTATTTGTCTGCGTTTTCAGGAATTTCTAATGTATTAGGATGTATTCATCAGGTGTTAAATGTAAATTTTAGTTTGAATTAAGACAAAACCCTCCAACTTCCATTTTTTTTTCTTTTTTCAGGACTTCAACATGCAGCATTTCTGCATAAGCATTATATTTTACAGGGCAATGAATTTTCTAATGATTTATTATATTGATTTTACTCCAAAATGTCCATATGTTCATATAAATCTACAGTCAAAATAGTATTCCATTGCTTCCTCTAAGCTGATCTTATCTGCTGAAAAATGTGACTTAAGAAAGCAAAGGAAGTTGCACAGTAAGGACAAGCTCTTACTCTGCAGGAGTTGAACATTCTTGCTCTGTTTTCCCATTTATCTCTCAGCTATTTAAAGGTGTACTTTAAACATGAGTGGTCTTGCTCAGTTAAGCAAAAAAGTTAAAATTTTGTAAATTTAGATGGTCAAAGTACACTTCTAACAGCATTTTTTCCCCAGATGTCTTTTGGAACTCTGCAAGTCTCAAGGTTAGCATTTGAGAGTTCAATTCCAGTGGAAGCCAGACTTGCTTACATTGGAGTGTTCTGGCACCCACAGTATAACTGTGAAGTACAAAGGCTGAACAGGGACTTGCTTTAAAAACCTTCCCTGCAGCAAAATCCACTTGGCATATATTGCGAGTAAAATATGAGCCCTTCTAAATAATCTTCAGTGTGTTCATGTGCTCTATATTTGGCTTCAGTAACAAGAGAACTCATTTATATAAAAAGAACAAAGTGTAGCCAGAAAATTGTTATTCCCATTTTGCTTTGCTGATGTTCACAGCTTTGTAGATTGAGGTAAATTTCATGAGAAATAGTTGTAGCTGTTCTTGTGCATTAGGTTGTTTCACTAATGTGCGTTAGTTGGGTTTTTTTTTAGGTTATGTGCTTTGGTTTTGTGGGTTTTTTCCTACTGCAAGGAAGAGGTAAGTGGTCTTACTACAGAACTGGAGCAAGAAAGGGAGTTTGCCACGAGGAACCTGAAATCATCAGGCAAGAATGCTTGGAGATAAAACTAGAGGAATGGCAAGAGATCATAGAACTTGACATGTTTTCTAGGAAGTCTAAAGATGGAGTATGTGTTGACTAAATTATTTGCAAAGTGTGTTTTGTTTTTTTTCTTGTGTTTTTTTTTTTTTTGGTTGTTGTTGCTTGTAAATAATCCAGGCCCAGTTGTTCAGTTGTTTGCAAATAGAATAATATTTGGAACCACTTTTAGGCCAGGAGAGCAGAAGACAGTGCTTGGAGAACTGGATTCCTGCTTTCTTTGCATGTAATGTTTTGCAAGCCTTCCTGGGGGGGGGGGGTCTAAACAGAGTAAATGGATGTTGTTTTCCTTCTGGCATGTTCCTTCTGCCATTGCCATGTATGAGCACTTTAATAAATGAGTAGGAAGGCTGTGTAATTTGTTATGTAATGCTACTGAAATACTTTGTAGCTTTCTACCAAAATATTTCTCTGTCAATTCTTATCAGGCATCTCTCTCTGCTTTGTTTGCATGCAAGACAAACTTTTGGGATCATGTGTTTGTTTTCTTCCTGGATCTTTGTTTTAAGATACTGTAGCAGATAACGCAGCAGACTGTGCCCATGAAATGAACTTGAAGTAGCAGCTGCAGACTCTCTAACTCAGAGACTTTAACTTCAGTCACAGTAGAGCTGTGACTCCTTTCACTGAAGTTCTTCCAAAGGCTATTTGCCTGCTTCATGTAGAGATTTCTTTTCCTTTAAAAGCTGGTTGAGTTGTCCTTGCTTATAATACACTACTAGCCTAAGAACTGCAAGTTTTATTTAGGATTTTGCAGTTTAATTAATCAGTGGAAGTGTATCAAGATAGCCAGCTGTCTTATTTCAAGACTTGTATTTATGTTTGTGATGTTCTCAGTTTAAAGAAAAACAACCCTACAATGAAAGCAGTGAGACTTAGTTTCTTTCAGTTTGTTCTGATGTGTGGTGACAGAATTCAAGTATTTTAAATACACACCACATCTGTCTATGCAATGTAACTATTTAAGATTGTTTTCAGAAGACAGTTTTTCAGGACTGTAATGATTCTCCAGAAGATTTTACATAGCTTTTTGTTGTGTAAGCTTGCATTTAGGCACTTGCTGCTTAATAATCTTTAACTATGGCTATGTAAAATTCATTAAAGCTGATAAACTACTTGATAGTCCAATGCTGATTTTATCATGAATGCATTCTTTTATGGATATGTACCAGAAGGAAAAAAAGGAGAATATGTAAGTTGAGATTACATTAAATAATGTGGTAGAGCCTAAAAAGGCATTTAGAAGGGCAAGAATGACACATCTAGCCATGCAAAGACTGCTATGAAATAGGAAATTCACCAGATAGATTTTTACCAGGAAAAAGGTAACTGGTGGGTGATATTTTTATGTATGTCAATTCCCAAACATTGTGGGAAACAGGGAACTGATATTCGCTCCTTTCACAGAATATGAAGTCAGGGAAAAAGCCAGTGGCAGTTCTTTAGCAGCAGGTTGAAAATAAATGACAGTATTTCCTGATGCAGCATGTGAGTAAATCATGCACTTTACAGCCCCAGGAATCAGGGCAGTCAGACATGTAAATGGGTTTGAGCAGGTTTGAAATGACAAATTGACGAAGAGAGCTTCACAATGCACCAAAGGCATCTGGCTTTGGAAGTTCCTAAACTACAAGTGCTTGAACTTTGGGAAGCTGCAGCAAAGAATTGACCACTTTGTACTTCTTGCTTTTTATGTCTCCCCAGGCATGTACTCCTCTTGGGATATCAGCCTAGGTTGATCTTTATCTAACCCAATATCTGTTTGTTAAAAGAACTCAAATGAATTGTTAAGAGACCCAGGAAGCTAGTTTCTATTACTGCTAGTACAAAATTTCCTTAGAAATTAAAGAAACTTTGTTAATTTAGTTATTTAGAATTAATATTTGCCACCTTTACAGAAGAGAAGTGGTTTAAAAATACTTTTTGGATTGTGGTGGCATAGCTATTTATATTCACTGTGCCTCTATTCCATATACCGCTGTTTTTCCTTAAGCATCGATTCAAGACAATTTTGGACAGAACAAGTACTGGTTATAGACCTGCTTTTGTCAAATGAGTTATAGCCAGTAATTAGGATCAGTGAGGATGGGCAGTTGTTATGTGACCTGTTGTGTTTATCACTAACATACATTCTCATGGGGGGCAGTAGGAATTTCAGACTTCCATCTCTTTCCTCTTTTTTCTCAAAGCAACATCAGTAGATCCAGTATAGCTGTGCCTAAGTTGGTAACACTGTAATGAGAAAGTTTAGGTCTTGTGGAATTTTTTTGTGTCAAGCTATCAATAGTAATTATCACAGCAATGGAAACTGCTATATATAAAATGATTCAGATGCAAGATTTGGGCATGTGGGTCTTGGGAAGCTGTCCTAAAGGCTCATCTGGCTAAAAGTCTTCTAAAAGTTAATGGGTGCCTTTACCCTGACTTGTCTAAACTTTACTGCTTGAAAAATTTTAAACAAACCTAAACAATCTACATCTAGGGCAAACTGCTTTCTTTTGAAGTTTATAGCAAAAATGTCTGCTAACTATTCTAGTAGTAGTCCAATTTCTTGGTTTGGTTCCACTTGGTACATGATGTAACACATGACCAGTGATCTCATTGAACATGTGGGTACAGATGGACAGAGCCTTGTGTTTGGGGTATTTTTCTGTACCAGTTCATAGGAGGCAAGGTGATTTGAGTGTCTTGCACTGGAATTACTGAAAGGTGACCTTTCTGTAGGATAACAGCAAGTCCAGTGCTCTGCAAACACAAGCTCTGGCAGGTTTTTTCAGGAAGTTGTTTGATAGGTTTTCTAGGTAAGAGGTAGGAGCTGTTAAGGTTGGGAGTAAGAGATGAAGTTGGTGATACTGGTTGATTTGGTTTTAAATTATGTGCATGAAGACTTCTGTGCAGAAGTACACAAATGATTAAAAATAATATTCTGAAGTAATGAGGCTGGTGGACAGAGCAGTGGCAGAGGAGGAAAGCTTTCTATTGCTTTCCAAATATGTTAGGCAGCTGTTACAAAAACTTGATTTTATTATCTGTGTGGAGATGCAAATCCTGTTTCTCATGCTAATATTTTATTAATTTTGTAGCTCCACTGAGATCATCGCCATCTGTAACAAAAATGTTTTAACTGAGTTAATGGTATACTTTTTTTCTGTTCTTCCCTACAGTAGATGTGAAAATGTAGGCAGTTACTGTAGAACCAATAATACATCTGCTGTGGTGAACCATTTAGCTGGTTTTTCTTGTGAACTTAATCAACATATTTGATAGGTTGGTGTAATTTTTGGTAATACTGGGTGATTTTTTGAAGATATGAGGAAGGATGATTAATATTACTTTTAATAACACATGTATTCTAGTATTTTTTTCTTTGCCTAATGTGACTTGAAGGCTTTGACGTGCATGATAATTCAAGAGTTACTCAGACTTGATTAAAAAAATAAGTGCCACAAATGGCTAAATGCCTTTACTAAATGCTAACAAGTTCCGAGAACTCATAATGATCTTTGTATGGTTTGGAGATGTACTTACAATCAAAGTCTTGTTCTTAAATCTTTCTGTATCATAAATATTCTGGGGTTTGAAGCCTATTTATGTAGAATTTTGTTTTCTGGAAGAGTCTTATGTGCAATGTTTGCAGTTTTACAGAATCAATTAGGTTGGAAAAGACCTCTGAGATCATAGAGTCCAACCTATGACCAAACACCACTGTGTCCATTAGACCATGGCACCAAGTGCCAGTCTTTCCTTAAACACCTCCAGGGACAGTGACTCCACCACTTCCCTAGGCAGCCCATTCCCATTTAAGTGATTATTAACCCCCTCCCTGGAATGTGTTCAAATTGCTGAGATTATTGTGATATCTTCATTATGAATATCTTCAGCTGTGGTTCACTGTTTAGTGTGTATTTATTAAGCTGAAAGTCTCTGACCATTAAGACTTTGTGCTGGAATCAAACTGAGGTAAAGTATTCCTCCTCTTCCAGAGTCACTTACATCAATGAAATTAGCCTTGGGATTATTATTTGAGGCAGTGTGCATCAAGTAATGTTATTGTGGGATGCCTATTTAAAGATGTATCTCAGTCTAAAAGGTAACTGGCACCCAAGTATTACTGTACTGAGGGGATTTAAAAAAATACATGCTAGCTGTAAATGTGTACTGTTCAGATTGGCTGCTCCTCCTGAGTGGCCTATTCAGGGGAGTACTGACACACCATGTTTTGGATAATCCCAGCTGAAACAGCTACAGAAAACATTCATTAGAGTCATATTGAATTTTCTTCAGAAGCTCTCCATCCTGCTGGATCCTGGTTGTCCTTCAGGTTGACCTATGTTGTGCTGCTGTGGTACTCTTTGAAGGGGTAAAAGGAGCATGTATTTGCTGCCTAGTTCTTTATTCAGAGATTTGTTCACAGTGGAAATGGGTTTGAATACTTCAAAGTTGTCATACATTGATTTGTGTGGGTGTAAATGGCTATAGAAGATGCAGAGTGGTTGGTAATTAGGACTCAAATAATCATTGTTCAGTGGATGCCTGTTTTGGTAACTGGGATCCAACTTCTGAATGAGCACTAAGAACATCAGTTGGAAATCTATTCAGTATGAAGCTGGCTGCTCAATTGCATACCTTTCAAATAAGTCTAGAATCAGGTAAAATGCAGTGCTCAGCATTTATTATTTTGTGGACCCAAAGTCTGTTAAGCTAATGTTGAATGGTGATTCTGCCAGTCATTTGTACCTAATTACCTGTATTGTGCTAAAAACACAGTGTTTTTTTAATTCATTAGATGGGTTTGATGGATGACTAATTTGTTTTGCTTGTAGACTATGAAAAGATTTAATGCTATTTCACTCTTCCAGGTAGTTTGGAGAGTAAATACAACTAAAAAGGGAGTTTCTTAGGTAAAATGCAGGGTGCACTTGTTGTATGAGATGCCTGCTGCTCATGGAAATATCTATCTTGCTTTTGTGTATACTGGTGGACTTTTTTCCATTTTATGTTGATGGATCTTCTAGAGAGTGTGTCTGCTTAAAAACCAAACCAGAAGAGCAAGCAGCCAGACAAAAGCTTCTGCCAGGAGTATTGATGAAGAAGATGCCATGTATTTAAGAAATTCTGTTATATTGGGTCCTACTGCAGTCAATGCATTTTGAAGAGTAGGTGTGCTTTGGAGACTGCCTAAGAGTGACAGCTGCACCATGCTTGCAAGAAAAAGGCAGGAAGTAAATAGCAATAAGAGGTAAAACTCCTTGATCAGGAATCAGATTCTAGTGCTTGAGTGTACCAGGAAAGCCACAGGCCAGAGCAGGGTGAGAGCATGTCTAGAAGCTCAAGTGAAATTCAGAAAATTGGATTATATGTAATCAGAGTGCTGCAGAGAGCACGGCTGTCATGGGGAGCAGGCAAGGCTGAAATAAAACCAGGGAGCCTGGCTGGGAGATTGGGCACTGGAGTCAGGAGTCAGCCAAGGGTGCACAAGCAGGACAGGGGTGAGGTGGAGGACCACGACTGGAGGAAGAATTTTGAGCGCAGCCATGGGGATGACATTTGCAGATGCAGCTCTGAGCTCTGCTGCAGGAAAAGTCACACAGGACAATGACAGTTTGCTGCCTGAGCTGGGTTGCTCTGGTATTGTGGTCTTCTGGGCATGTACCATGCTAGAGGTGTGTAGGTGTTTTAGGGGACTGGCTGCTGAATGATGTCAGCTTTGGGGAACCTGGAAAAGGGCACAAAGTGGCTGCCAGAAGCCAGAGGGTTTTTATGCCACAGACATTTATGGCAGCTCTGGTTGAGAGAGAAGTGGGAGGATGATTGAGGGCTGCCCTGGTCCTGCTCTTGTCAGCTTGGTGGTGAATATTTCTTGCATCTCTCTTCTTAAGTGAGGACTGCTGCCTGTTTGGGCATCACCTATTAAACTTTCCATACCCCTGTAGCATTTAGGCAACCTTACCACTGAACTTTGATATTGCTGTGTTGTTTTAGTTTTGTTTTCATTGTTGGGATGATTTTTTGAGAAAGTAGATGATCTTGGTGATTCTGTCAGTTTTAGCCTATTTGCATAGAAGAAGGAGAAGAATAATTTTGACTTAATGTTAGTTTTTCTCTTAGGATGCAAAATACATTATGGGCAACACTTAACATAAATGTAGATGAGTTCTGGGTTCTTGCATTTAATTTTTTTATAAGCTGTAGTTTTGCTGGGAAGACCCATGTAAATTTTTTTTGTTGTTGATCTTTTAATTTGATTTTATAACAACTTCCATGAATATCTGATTAGAAGTTGCATTTGCTCACCTAGAGGGACTACTGAACTCTGAGCAAGAGCTGTCAGGAGAAAGCACTGTGAATGGATTACTTTAAGATCCTTCCTCTTTTTCTGAATGAGACTATGTAGGAGGTTATTGCATTAATTTAGCAAATGTAATAGTTTAATAAAAGTACTATATTCCATTGGAGTATGACACACCTCCAGGCTACCTCATGTAAATGCTCTCATAAAAAATTCTCTAAGCACTGGCTAAGAAATAGATGTTGGAATTCATGCAACATAAGAACAAAGACTCTGCCAACATTTTGTGTTCAGAGGTAGATGGAGCCCTGTCCCCTAGAGTGCCTGGAAGCAGCACAGCCTTCATTGGGAATGGAGCCTTCACGTGCTGGAGCCAGCCTTGCTCTGTGGGTGACACCCAAGCCTTGGCACGGCGGGGGTAAGGACCGGTTTGTCCTGGGACATACCCACGGATGTATCCTGAAGGAAGGCTTGTCTTCCAGTGTTATGTAAAATCGGTTGTATTTGTGTATGATTTGGAAACGCAAGTTATGGCATTCACGTAGCCTGTGAATTTCTTCCTCAGTGTTATGATTCACAGTGGCAGTTGCTCCCTAAAGCAATGCAGATTTTCAGTATAAACACAGTTTCTGCAGTCTGAAATCAGTGGCAATTTTCCCATTGCCATCAACGGAGGAGGGATTGAATTGAACACAAATAGCCAATCACTAAACCCTGTTATTTTACCTCACAATTTTGTTTTTCAGACTTCAAAATATGGTTAATTATGTTATGCTGATTCTACTTTGAGCTAGGCAAGGTTTGTTTGGCAAAACTGTATGACTTTAAATATCAGCACTAATACTGCTGAAGAATGAATTTTGGGGGATTATTTCTAGATAAGTTGTTCTTATTAGAAGCACAAAAAAGACTAAGTTTTTATTAGAACTGAGAATAGATAACTCACAGCAAATACATTCGTTTGCTTGGCAGTGCTGCTGTGGTATCTGTGTGCTGGATGCAGGGTTACAATTCTGTTCATATCCAATACTTCTTTTTGCTACATCCTTATGGATGAAAAGGAGGTGCTCATACACTGTAGTGAGGTACACTACCTTGATGGACAGGGCTAGTGCTTAGAAGTGAGTGATTTCAATGGGCTGATCCAAATCTCTGATCTTGAGATCAAATTGGAGTCTGTGGCCTTCAGAACATTCTCCTGATGCCCTTGTCAGAGGAGTTTTCCCTGCAGCAGTACCTTCCAACTTTGAAGACTTGAAAAAAATTTTAGCCATTATAACTACTTAAATTATTTTACATTCTCATGCTGAGCATAGATTACATAGATCAGTCCAAGGACCGTGGTATTTTCCTGCAGAAGAAGCTGGGCTGCAGCAGTAGATGGAGGAGGATAAGTAAATTGTTTGGCTTGGGAGAGTGAAATGTGAGTTAAGCATCGTGCTTTGCCTAGGCTCAGGAGCTCAGGGAGGGGCATGGGTGTGGGGGAGCAGGTAAAGCTTAAGTGATAGGAAAAAAGGTTGGTTTAATGAGATGAGGTTAACATCCTCATTTGCATTGACCAGGAAAGGCTGTAACGATGTCCCCATGCGCTGTGAAATGCTGACATACAAGCACTTGTGATAAAATCTTGTGACTTTGCCCAAAGAGCTCACCTTTCTGAGGGCTAATGGCCAGTATCATGTTTAGGTGTGAGCTGGGGCTGCATGGATGATCCCGTTTACCAAGAAGAGCTGAGACTGAGGAACAGGGAGCATGTTAAACAGGGCAAGGCAGAGCACAGAGCTGAGATGTTGGGAAGCCTCACCTTGTACCTGCTTGTGGCAGTGCCTGTGATGTCTGGGGAAGAGAGCCATTTTGTTCCTTTTGAAATTATCAAAACTTAAATCCTGATAAATAAAAAACCCTGGAGCTTAAGAGTATGCTCTTATCCTGTATAGCAGTACCTTGCTTTCCCATTATGGAGCACCATGCATTTTTCTTAGCTTACTTAAGAAAACTGGTGTAAAGCTGGTGCCTGGCTTCCACACAGCCCTGCTCTGCAAAGAGGAAACTGTATCTCACTTCAGAGCAGCTTTTAACTTCTCCAATGATACACAGCTCTCAGCTTGAATAAACAGCTAGCTATATCCTACTGCAAGTGCATTTGGCATAGTTTTTAGAAATTTGAGGATTTGAAAGGAACAGTGTGGGCACAGTGTTCTGTTCACCAGGAGAAGAAATACCAGCTTTTCTAACCTAAGAAGGTTGCAGCATTTTCTGTGTGTTTTGAACAGTTGTGAGGCAAAAGATAGGACCCTGCTGAAGTCCACCATTGGTGGGGTATAATCTAGAACTTTATATTTCATTTGAAATACCATTTTGTTTATTTATCTGTACACCTACTCAAGGATCGCAGAATGTCTCTAGCTTGTGTTGTGGCATATTGCAGCCAGGAGCACATATTGCACAGTTCTCCAAATACTACTCAAGGAAAACACTGAAGTGTTTGTGTCTGGATATGTGTATGCTCTAAAGAACATAGTTCCCACTTGCTCAGTTTATCTTCTCCTTCATTTATGTATATGTTTGTGTCTGGATATGTGTATGCTCTAAAGAACATAGTTCCCTCTTGCTCAGTTTATCTTCTCCTTCATTTATGTATATAAGTAGTGTATATACTTTGCATGATAGTAGAAATTCACAGAACATGTTGAATTGACTTTTGATGCACAAAATTTTGCATTATGGCATCGTTTTGGCAGTGGGAAATTATGGTGTTTTTTCTTTGCATGAATCCAGGAACTGAATGTGGTAGTTATTGGGAGATACAGCTTCTTTTCAAAAGGAAGAAAAGGCCATTTAAATTCAGTATTGCAGCAGAAGTATGTGAATAAGAAGGTCAAGTATGATTTACACTGCTAAATTACTTGCATGTATTGGAAAAATTTGTTTCCATCTCCTACTCTTTTTTAGTATAATGTAAATACAACTTGGAATGGTTTATTTGAAAGGTTTTAAAAAAAACTGTATGGACAAGTCTCAAGTTTAGAACTGGTGGTCATCAGGAGGTAGCTGAAACTGAAGTTGGTACTACAGTGCATAAATAGTAATTTACATTAGGTCTTAATTAAAACAAGTTTCTGCGTGGACAAAGGCCCCGGGCCCGTTTCTTGTAAGATGGCAATGAAAATAAGAATAAGCAGGGAATGAAGAAGACCAAACATTGCATCCATAGATTGATGTGTGTGCTGCAAAACTGGTGTGCTTACCTACAGCCTGAGCTGGTGTTTTCTGTAAAAAGCTGCTGTAGGTGGGAGAGAGGTGCAGACTGACTCGTGCTGCTGTGGCAGACTGAGATACAGAGCACTCCTCTTGCCAACAGAATTGCTTGGACAGAGGTGTTGCAGGCCGGAGCTTGTGTCTGTTCTTCTGGCATTGTGTCTGTTCTTCTGGCCTGCTACACCAAAGTAGGATTTGGTCTGTATGGTTCTTAGGTAGAAAAGACTAATTGGGAGCCTTTGACAAAGAGCTTGGTATCCCAAGTGAGTGTTACCTTTGTGAGTGCTGGATAGTGGGAGTTAGAAATGAATGCCATCTTTCAGGGTAGGACCAATGAATGCCCCCAGAAGAAAAACAGCAGTTACTGGTGGGGGGATAGAATGTAAGAAAATAAAGATTGTGCGGAAGGCAATCTCACACCTGAGGAATTGCAGCTGTACCAATCACCAAAGATTAGGAGGAGCCCTGCCCTTAACAGGCCACAGCTGTGTCCAATAAGGATGAGTGCTACAAAAGAGTGGGTTAGCTGGATGAGGAGAGCTGCTGGAGTTTGTTGGCTGTGCTGGGAAGAAGAAGGAGTCGGTGCTGTGAGGAGATGCCCATGAGAAGTCACCAAGAAGGTATGGAACTTTTGCAATAAGTTGGCAACAAATGGATTCTATCCCCCTACAGTTACTTGCAGTTTGGGCAGGGCAAATTGTTCTTTGACTTTCCTGGCTCTGTATGTAAAAGGTCAGCTAAACAGTTGAATTAATAAAATAGTTTGTGTGGTGGTTTTTCTTTGTTGTTTGTGTTTGGTTTTGGGTTGGGTTTTTTTGGGGGCTGGTTGTCATGCCTACCTGTATTTTAGTGGTTGTTCAAAATGCATTTTCTCTTCATGAATTTTGTATGTTTGTAATTAGGAGCTGATAGCTGAATCCATGAGGAGCATTTGGGTATAACCTTGTATTGCCCCTTTGGGTTTATTATGCTCCAATAAAGTAATTAATGGATGAATGCAAATATAAAGTTAAATTATATTAAAGAGTAATGTTGTAGAAGGGACGCAAGCATGCTGCATGTTTGTATAACTCAATATCATCAGTTGCTCCTCAGGTGACTTGGCTACCCATTAATCTCTACACCAGATTTTGTTGAGGTACAAAATTTGAAGATTTCCTCCCTCTTTCGTGTTTTTGAAAATACAATGGGTTTTGTATGCCATTTGGTTTGGTGCTTTTTTTTGTTTGTTTGTTTTGGTTGGTTTTGGATTTTGTTTTCTTTTCTTTTTTTGTTTAACTTTTTTGTTTTTACTGTTTTACTCTTGCATATATGATATGTGTTTTGGTTGCTGTATAAAACATTTTACTATATCAGGAAGGTTTTTGGGATACCTGTCATGCTTGGATGAATGGGTTGTGGCAGTTCAATTGCAATTATAATTTTAAATCCTTTTTAAAAAAGGCTGGAGAGGCTAAATTCAGGAGCATTGGACTCAAGACATCAGGGAGGTATTTAGCATCCTTCTGGAAAGACCTGAGATGGCTGGACCCATAACAGCTGTTAAATGAGCTTCTAATGGTGTCAGATGAGCACTGAGAACCAGAGAATGCCAGGCTTCTCTCTTTTCTGTGATGATTTAGTGCTCAATAGCAGTAAAATAATCCAGGCAATGCATCAGGGAGAATTGCTGCTTTTCTCAAGTGATTCTTTAACTTTCAAGATAAGCTTCATGGTGTTTCCAGTGATAATAATGATTAATGCTTCCTTTGCTGTTGACTGCTCTAGGGTTTGTTTCTTGGTAGTTTATATACTATAGGAGAAGTTTAGCACTGTCTCTCCCAGCAGGTCACTTCCAGCCATGCCTAACTGCTTAATTAATTGAGTCATTACGATAATGGATTTGTAGTTGGTTTTACAAATCTGTCTGAGTGCCTTCTTCCCCGAGGACACCGCTGTACCTTGTTCTGAGAGGTGTGAAAAGCAAGAAGAAAAGTTTAACTGCCAAATAACTGCACATAGGAGCATTCAGAGACTTGGAAGAGAGCAGCTCAGGAAGTAATTCCGTGCTCCTGTTCGCTTCAAAGTATGTCCTGTGTTGTGGAATGTAGGGGGAGGACTGGCTGAAAGAGAAAGCAGAACTTGAAAAATATTGGTGGAAGGACCTTTCCCATGTAATCCTGTATAAATAATCTGCTGGAGAAATTGTTACTTGTGTTAGTTACTCTATGCACAGAGCCAAAACAGGGAAATTCAGGATGGTGTTGGAGTGTCTATTACTGGCAAAATACAGGGAGATACAGGATAGTATGGAAAGATGTATTCATACCGACAGCCAAGGCTTGTGGTGGACCTACAAAATCCTTCCCTTGGACTGGGGCAGTGAAGGGGGGGAAATGGAGGGTCTCATGAGCCCAGTTCAATTTTTTTCATAACATTTTTCCTGTAATTTTTTTTTTCTGTAAGCAAGAATAGTTCATGTGTGAAAGCTTTATCCTGGCTAGCCATGTTTTGTCCATGCTGTGAAGCCAGTGCCTGGTGTTAAAAGTCAGGAACACAGAGCCTTGCATGTCTGAATGTGTCTGGCAGCTTGGGGGAATAGGCTGCATGTGTAGAGCAGGGAGCAGTGCAGAATGCTTGCAGTGGAACCTAATGTGGCCTTGGGTAAGTATTTCTAGTCTTTGACAGAGGCTGCTTGCCATTTTTAAATATCTGCTTTACCTTGCTTGATGGCCAAATACCTTTGCTCTTGCCTGTTCTTATTTTCCCAATCTTATCTTGCCACTTAAAAATAGGACATTTTTTTTTACTGCAAAGCAACCAGTCATCAGTTAATGGCAAAGAACATTAATTACATTGTCAGGTTAAAAAATGTATATGTGCTGTACTTTTTCTACATATTCATGGTATTTGCCCTCTATGTTGGATTTAAATGTATTCTGCTTTGAAATAGTTTGCAATGTGATCACTGTTTTGCAAGTGTCTGGAAAAGCCACAGCGATGGCGCTCAACCTCTGAATATTTGCTCAGTTTTTTTTTTTTTTTATTTTTGCCCCCACTTGCTCCCCAGCATAACCATGTTACTATCAACTCAAAATCTGCTCCTTGATCTTGGTCTGTGGCCTTGCCTATACTGGAAGACAATTTGACTAAAGAAATAAAAAACACACATAGACATCCAGATTATCAGAAAAAAAAGTTTAGGTTCACTGTCATTGTGATTCCCCGCTAAGTGCGGGTTAAACTCTGAGACGTGTTTTGACTTGATGCATTTATCTTGTCACTCTTTTATCTGTGCTGTCCCTGAGCAGATCAAAGCTAAGTATTGACCCAGTTCTTTCAGTGTGTTTGGGGTTCTGCCCAAGATCACCTTGCAGCACCTTGACAACAGTAGGGTTTGCCAAAACTTGCAGGAGTGTTGCACTATGGTGCCAGCACTGGACTACTAAGAATGACAATATCATATTGTCAGCAGGCTTGTTGAATCTCAGTAAGTTCTGGATTTTTTTATCATGTTTTTGAAAACTTCTGCTGTATTTAACAAAAGTGAGACAGACCCTTCCAGTGTCCCATGACTTCAGAACATGGAATAAGCTAGATAGTTTTTGCTTGAAAACTAACTTTGGATCATGTAGGAGTTATTGTGTTTATTTCTTTTACCTCCACAGTAGTGTTGAAAGTTTTTATTTTTGTTGCCATGATAACATAGTGGTGAGTCTTTAGTTCATGTGTTATAGTTTCAGAGATGAAAACCTCATCCTTCATGTGTGTTTAAGATTAGATGGTAAGAGAAAGAAGGTCAGAAACTCCCTAAGGACACTATGCAGCGCAATAAAAGGTTGTTTACTTTTTTAAAAAAGCTTCTTCCCCAAAAGCAGTATGTCTACAATGGTGATTAAGAAGAGTATGCTGGAGAGACAAATGAGAAAGAACAGCAAAGAGATTATTTTACTGAATATGGGAGGAGTCTTTGTGATCATTCTGTAGAAGGATGAAACTTTTAAACCACTATATGAGAACAGAAATTAATTGATTGTCTTCTTCATTGGGCTTTGAGGGTGTGAGATACCTCTTCTGCATTTGCTGTCAGTGAGGTTAAAGAGGACACAGTGTCTCTGGTGCTGGGCTGTTGGCTGCAGCCCCAGCCTGCACCGCCGCTCTCCCTGCTGGCCACAGCTGTTCAGGTGGGGAAATCCAGGGTTTCCTTTGGAACAGCTTTTACTGAAGTAGACCCCTTTGTCTCAAATATGACATGTACTGCTTTGTCTGACAAGTTATTAGGTACTCTTCCTGCAGCAGTTGGCTTTCAATCTTAGTGTATTTATGTCATGTTCTCTTTCTGCAAGTGGTTCTTCCTTTTTGCACAGGAGGGTGGAGGTTGTGTACATTACTCTCCCAAGCCACGTGAAAAGCTGAGGATTCTTGGAGGCTGATCCTACTTGGTATTCAGCATTCACCTTTTGTTGGAATGTGTCCTGGAGCTATTTAGGCTCCGTATTTTTGCAGACTGATGGGGCCTCTTTAGCCTCAGAATTTTTCTTTTCAGTGTAATAATGACACTGTCTTGGCTTCATTGTTCTCAATCGTTTTTCTGAATTTTTCAATGCTCGAGGCAATTTCACTGTGGTATTTGATTGCTCTCTTGGAGTCTGTGTGTTCTCACTGGGTAGGATACTTTCCCTTTGGACTTGCTCTCCTCTCCTGGAACTGCTTTGGTGGGGTGATAATTTAGGCAGGTCATAAATAACTCTTGACAGAGGTGTTGCTATAAACTGAATTTCTTGGCTATTTGGGAATCCTTCGGTCAGAGAACAAATCCTTGATTGCTAGTTCCTGAAATCAAGACCTCCTGCTGCCACATAGGGAATCAGAGCTGTCTGATATTTCATTCTTTCCTGCTCTGCCCTATAGAGTTGTCTCAAAGATTAATTCAGTTGTCTTCCTACATGGCCTTTGGAATTTGCCAGCACCATTAAAACTCCATTATTTTGGAAAGAAGCCCCCAAATGTTGTTATATTCTACAGGTCCTATAAATCATAAGTTTTTACTATGAAGAAAAATACTACCCTGAAAATATTTTCAGAATGAAATTATCTATACTTCAGTGGATAAAGAAAATAACTGAAGGATGCAAATAGTATTATGCTAATCAGTTTCATAGGAAACAATGGCAAGAGCTGCAATGATGGAACAGCACAATGAGTTACTTCAAGCATGTTTTTGAGAAGGATAAAATCATCTCAACCTGCAGTTTTTAGGAGGGGAAATAAACTTTTCTAAGACATTTATTTTGGATACAAACTGAAAAGGATTTTAGAATGATTGCTTCTGTAGCCAAGCAAAACTGGAGACTACTGTTACCAGAAGTCAGCAGTTGTTATTTTACTCAAAATCTATGTAGTTCTGCTTTGTTTTTCAAATATATCTTGCTTGATAAGGTTACAGCCATGTGAACTGAAATTTGCTGACTACAAAATATCTACTTCTGCTTCTTTTGCAAAATACTTTGACATATGTGTTACTATAGAAAAGGTGGATTGCTTTCTCAAAACTTTTAGACTTCCAGGGTGGTGAAACCTCCTTGTCCCACAAGAGAGACCACCAGGAGAAATATTCTTGGTGTTAGACACCAAATAGCTATTATTCTGGATACTGCATGTTATGTATAGGATATAAACATTTATATATATATATATATAGCCAGAATATACAGATTCTGAACTGGTAACTTGTTTATTCTTCAAAGATCCTTTTATCCATGAGAAGGTCTGCTCAACAGAAAAACCTTTATTTTAGTGGGTTGTCAAATCTAAATGAGATGTTACTGAAAAATCAGTTCATTAAAAGGTGTAATTGCAAAGTATATGAAGAGCACTGAGAAGAATCTGCATTACTGTAGCCAGGTCTAGAAGGTATAGTGTAGTGTGGATATTAGTGATAATTGAAAATTCTGCAGTTGAGTCTGGTTTAATTTCTTCCTGATGCTTGTTCTTCTGAATGTTTTTGCATATAAAAGCTCTAATATTTTTTTCCAAAGATGGAGAAATATGAGCTAAAACAACCCCCTCCGCAGAAAAGCCCCTTCAAGGCGATTCTAGTAATGACACAAAACTAGTTAACATATAAATAGAATTCTCAGTTGTTTCGTCCTTTGAAGAAGCAAATGGTGGAGGTATGAGCTTTAGAGCATATAAAAACCTGTTTGAACTATTACTTTGATTTGTGTGACAGAGGTGTAACTATGGTACTTCTTATGAAAACGTTTTCATAACTAACTTCCTATTACTAATTTTTGCCTCCAGAATGTTATTTAAGGCAATGAAATTCTCAGGTCCTATCTGCAATTTCTGGTAACCAAATGATTTTTTTTTTTTTTTAAGAGGCTATTACAACTATTCAGGTAATCTATGGCATATATTTTCTGGAGGAACTGGTTTCTTGTTTCTTAATACCATACTTAGTTTGTGTGAGGAAAAGTTCTGCAAGAGGCATATTGCAAAATATTCCAAGCAGTATTTTCTTGCCAAGGTCCAGTTGCTAATGGTGTTTGTGACCATCCTTTTGAACTTGCTGCTGGGGAGGTGGAATTTGTAACTTCTGGCAGAGTCCCTGCAGCTCCCTCTTGGGTGTGGAGCCTGTCTAGGGAGCTCTGCTGGGGCTGTGCCCCTGCAGCGGGACAGGCAGCCCTGCTCAGTCAGGGGGGATGTGCTGGGGAGTTAGGGGTGTGTGAGCAGCAGCCTCAGGCTCTCACAGGTGGGGAATTACAGTTGGAAGCAAAGAAGGCTGCAGAGGCTGAGGATATTGCTGTGCAGCTGAGGGGATTTGGGACAAGGCGTACAGAACATTATTTTGCCTCTCATTTTCAGAGGATGTTTGTTCAGAAGTGTCATTTCTTATCTTTCTCATGTTAGTTTATTTTGCAGTGGTTTATAATGACCATCCCAACTGCCTTGATTTTCTCCTCACTGGAGTTGCTGTGTTTGGCCTTGCCATGGAGTTTGCGTACTGAAGTGTCCTTTTGCTCACTGTTCCTCCAGATGCTTTGTTTTATGATAGCTATTTTCTGATGATCCAAGCCTTGTAATAGTTGAATCTGTAAATATTTTTATTTCATCTTTGTTAAGCAACATTTCTGCAGAGCATGTTATGACAGTCCTTCAGTTCCAAATAAAGGAAGCTAACATGCTTTCCTTTTTTACCCTGGGAGCTACAAAATTTTGGATGTCAAATGTAGTTTCTACATTAAAGCAGCATGGTAAACTAATGCACTAAGATGGCCATTAAATTAAAAGAATGTGATGGTTAAGAACAAGCACCTTCCCTTGGGTTAGTTTACTGGTAATATTTTATTCTATAGAAACTATTAGATCAAAATAGGTCTAGATGCAATGAATTAAGATGTAATATAGGTCTTACAGTATTATGATTTGGGAAAGATGCGTTTTAGCTAATTAGTTCATATTGAGATATTTCAAAGATCCAGTTAACTGAAAACATGAAGAAAATGTGTTATTTTTTGGATTATCTTGTAATTATAAATGGAAACTGATTGTTTCCTTTTTTTAGTTCTGACTTGTGAGAGGTGGACAAGGCCAACTTTTATTGTGCTGGGTGGGACCTTCCTCTAAATACTGTCTTGGTGATTATTCCAAGGCCCAGAAAGGTTTCAAAGCTGATGGATGAATTATTATTTCCTCTTCCTGTCTTCATTTTTTCAATTTTGTCGTGAAAGTAGGAAGCAGAGAACTGCAGGCTTGGTTGTAAATTAAATACTTGTGGCCTTTCACGGATTTTTTTTTTTTTTTTTTGTACTAATATGTTCTCATTTAGCAAAACCTTGGGTTTTTCCTGTTAATCCAAGGAAGATCTTTAAATGGTTAGTTAGGCCTTGTGAAAATGTTTTTACAAAATTTTTATGTATGTTGATCAAGATGAATTAGAGATTATGTTTAAAGGATAAGTTTTTCTGGCATCAGTGAGAGATAACTGCTGCTGAGCTGAAGCAACCTCAGGAAGCCTTGCTGCTAAACTGGTGCATGTACTCATTGTGATGTGCCTCTGATTGACTTTGGGTCTCCTCAGCAGCCTCTCCACAGCGATAAAGCTGACAGCTTTAAAAAGGTGTGAGACAAAATAGTCCAGGGTAGCAAAGCCCTCATTGCTTTGGCAGATGACTGTAGGACCTACTGTAGTAGCAGTGCCTGCCCTTGGAAAGAAAACTGAGCTTGGGCTATTAAACTGTGTTGCTGTTACGTAAGTTTCTATAAAAGTAAATTTCAAAGATAAATTTGGACTAGACAAAACTTTTTGAGGCAAGAACTATGTTAGAAAACGGAGATGATACAATTCTCCTAAATGATACTGCTCTGCTGAGAAATTCAGATTCAGAATTTGTCAACAGCTGTACATCAGAGATATGTGAAGAGGAAAACATGGTCACTGAGACAGAGGTGTTAGTCTAAATGCTAAAGTAATTCATAAGTATTTTTATTCCTACCCCAGCAATTTGTGTGATGTAAACAGAAGCTTAGTATGTTCTGCTGCAGAGTGATGCAGTATGGACTGAGTACTTGGAGAAATGAGAGGCTTATCTCTTGGATTATTCATTTTAATCATGGCAATGGACTTGCAAAGCACCACTTATGTATGCCTGGCTCTGTTCTTTGCCCTCTGCGTCACCCGGACGGTCTCCCACTGAATTTGTGATGTAAATCACTACAAAAGTAGACTAAGCCAGATACTGCCTTTTTTAATCCACTGCACACTTGTGGATGGGACTTCAGAGATAATAATGGAGGCATTTTTAAAAATAAGACTGAGACAGGAAACAATTTGCCCACATGCACACAAAATACTACTCTCTAGATTGCTTATATTCCAAGTCTCTTTGGGCAGTTTTACTGACAGTTCTAATGTTGGATAAGAAGCACCTGGTAAGTCTGTGGCTCACCCAATGATGGTTAATGATAAAAGAAGAATCTTCTCCATGTCCTGGTGAATGTCTGAAATAGATAGATCTTTGCAATCTTCACACTGAACATTTGAATACAAATCTCATTCTTCATTGCTGCATCTTCTGTTAATGTGTGCAAAAATCCTGGTTTGGATATGTCATCTTTGTAAAATCTTGTGTCACTTACTATTTCTAGAAGCAAGTAAAATCAGCTCTGATGTTTGCCATGAGCAACAGATAAATTTATAGATTTAGTAAAATTGCTTTGTTGCTGATCCATAGGGTGTTCCCTGTGATCTAAAGCCTTTGTATATATAGGCAAGGGGTAAAAGGAGCCCCAGCTTTGTGTGCAGCTTCTTTCAGAAGCAGGAAGAAAGCAGAGATGGAGTAAGGTTTTCTATTTGTCCACACTGAGAATGATAAATTTATGAAATAAGCATAAACATGTGTGTTGTAATGTCAATTTACTTGATGGTCTTTTCCAACCTAAATGATTCTAGTTCTTCTTAGACCTCTCTTTCTGACATTCATTTTCTAAGTTGGCAATTTTCTTAATTGGTGAAGAAAGTCATTGTGTGTGGACAAAATATGTTCAGAGAACACCATGTAAAGTATAAAAATATACACATTTTCTCACCACTTTATAATCTTAATCTTGAATTTATTTCGCCTGTTTTTCTAGAGCTAAAAAGTGAATTAGATGCTCTAACCCATACTGATTTGAGTGAGTTAATACTGTCAGGATAAACCCCACAACACTATGTAAATTTAGCTTCATGTAGCTCATACTCAGCTGTAAAGTTGTTCTTAAAGATGTGATGACTATTTGAGATGTGCAGTAAGTCAGGAAAGGATGCGAGACTGATTTGCCTGACACAGACATTCATGTAAAACTCACTGTATATAGATTTAAAAACAAGCAGTTGCATTTGTTTATCCCTTTTCTGGTATCAACACAAACGAGGGATTTAGCAGGAACTAAAAATATGAAATATTGTATGATCTAAAAGTGATGTGGGTCAAGACTTTGCTTGCAACTTGTCTGTTGTGAGCCCATGTGTACAAGATCATCTCTTTATGATCTTCACACATTTCAAGTCCAGTGCCTTGGTCTGAATGAGTGTGAGGAGCACAGACTGCATCAGCAAGGTCCATAATTGGAGTTTACTGGCACTCTGGGTACACAGAGTGCGCTTGTACCTCTTGCCCAGTTCAGAGCTTGGTACTTGGACTTCTCACTCCTCTGCCAAACAAAAAGACAAGCAAAACATGTTGAGTGTCACTTGGGGTGGGACTTGTGTAGAGGTATGTGCCATCCTTAAACTTTTAATGAGGTTTTTTAACAGATAAAAGTAACTTTTTCTTTACAAATAAAAATAAATTGAATTATTGCTTCTGTCTTACCTGTTTCCCACTGTCCTAAATGGCCTTAAGTGCCACAGTGATCTCAGGTGGCTTGGGAAGGAAATTTAGGATTGTGCACAGTGACTTTGGTCTTAAGAAAAAACCTTCTAAATTGGTTTCACTGTGTACTCTGGAACCTGCAGACAACTGTTAAGCTCACAATTTAGTATTGCTTTTGAAAAGTTCAGGGTCAGTTGTGGTAAAAGTTTGTGGCTCTGTGGGCAATAACTTGATTTTGTGAATACGCTTATAGGAATAAGCAGCAAGGTAGAATTTGGATTATAGAAAATCTATTTGGGGACTGAACTATTTGACTTCTCTCCATACCAACTGCTGTTACATGTCTTTGTCCAATATTTATACAAACAGAACAAAAAGGATGAAGTACTGCGGAGGGGCAGTTTTGCAGCTCATAAGGAGATGGATTGCTAGGCAGATGGCATTGTTTTCACAAAGTACAATATTTTTCAGTCTCAAATGAGGGGGTTCATTACATACAGAAGTTGTATCTGGGTTTGTGCTTCAGCTGATCCTTGACCTGCAATTTTTGAGGTCATTGACTGGTATGGATGTGGAAACCTGAACGGGGAACCACCATAACGGATGCACTGCTAACAGGGACCTTGCAAATACTTGGATGAAATTATTTTAATCAGCATAAATTATTAAAGTATAATAGTGGGATAATTGTGAACTAGAGTTTAGCAGGAGGTGTCAGCAAATAGGATTTAGAGATCCCTCTCAATTTGTGGGCATTGTTGATGTAAACTGATTCATATGTAAGACTCATGGTTCAGTGCTATCAGGGAAAGACCTCCTAAAAACTGCCACAATTCTTAGCAAATTCAAGGTTTCACATCTGTTGCACAGCTATGGAGGAATGCCCATAAAACTCTTGATTATGGAATACCCAGTTAATCCTAATAGTTCTGTTCCTCAGGTTGTTCTCCAGCCTTACCAGCAGAGAAGTGAATCAGCCTTGTCTCTTGATAGGCAGAGAGGAAAACATCCTCTAAGTGAAAAAAATTGTGGCTTTTCTTTCTATTACCCTCCAGCTCGGTCTGTAGTGCTCTGAAAGAAAAGTCAGTGAAGAAGAAAACTCCCCAAAGAGAGCCATGTCTGCAGGTAAGGAAAAATCCTAGACTTGGCTCATGCAGTTTTTATCAGCCTCTGTTCCTGTAGCTGGACTTTGCAGTTCAGGAGGGGATCCTGCAGCTCTCCTAATGGAATACTGCTTCTGCCCCAATACATACTTGATCTAGAACAAGGACGACTGACCATGGTATTGATAATGAGTAACTTTGTCTGCTCCATGTACATTTTCAAGCACACCACTTCTGCAGCAGTATTTGGATAGGCATAAAGAGACACACTGTTTTTAACAGTGTAAATATAAGGGGGTTAACAGTTTTTGCAGTTATTGAAGCTTTAAGTCTGCAATCAATTATTTAATATTTATTCACCATTTTTTATCACATTTCCGAAGCAAAGTGACAATTAGATTTAGAGCTTATACAGTATATCCCTCTCTATGACAAGCTTGCAGAATTCCACTTTGCCATTCAGCTAGAGTGAGGAATGGGTTTTGATGGTGTGCAGTGTATCATTAGGGATTTTCTCCCACTTTACTGTCTATGTAGTGATGTGCTCTGAGCTTGGATCAGTGAGTTTTCCTACTTTTCATTAAATGTTGCTTTACTGTTAGTTACAATTCTAACTTATGACAACCTGCTTGTTATGCTGTCCCTCTGGTTCTGTCAGTACAGGTGGTGCACAGATTATTCTCATCTGCTCACACCCCAGAGTGTTAGGGAGCTGTGTCTTTGTCTGCCTCTGAGATGAGAGGAGTTCATTGGCTGCCCTGCCAGCCTGAGCCTCCTGAGGTTTGGCTGAAGCAAGTGCCTGCCATGCTGGATTTCTGCAGGGGTTCTGCTGCAGTGGGTGTGCTTCTATTGCTGGAGGCACATATTGATGGTTTGCAGATATTGATGGTTTGCAGATGTAGGACAGGGCTGCAGTGGGCCCCCTTGACTACAGTGCTGTATGGTCTTGTGGAAAGCGTGCTGAGGCTGGCAGGGGTACAGGTTGGCAAACTCCTCTGCTTGTTGTTGTGGTTTTTTGCTGGGTACCATTTGCCATGTGCTGCCCTCCTTTTTGCTTCTCTCCTGCTCACTTGCATATGGCTATTTTCTCACATTTGACCCCTTTCTCTCTGATTAAACTACTTGATGCATATTGACATAGCCAGGAGTAGGGTGGGTGAGACTCTGTCATGGCAGGGGGCAGGGAGGAGTGGGCTTTCACCAATGCTGTCATTCCTCCTGGGGCTATGGCAAGGGTTGTTTCATCTGTCTGTTGCAACAAGAAGCCCTTTTTTGCGTTCTCCATGTTACAATGAAGCTGTCTCGAGATCAGCGTTTTCATTAATTCTGTTGCGTTTACAGGACATCCCAAAGGTTAAATAACTGGAGCGATGGAATGTGGTTATTCCAACATAGTGCTGTGCTTTAATGAGGAGTCAGAAGGATATTGCTGTAATAGAGGCTACAGTTGTGATTAAGAGCCTACAGAAGCCTCTTTAATTACACTGTCAGCAGTCTGCTGCTGTTGTTGGATGATTGCTCGGTGCAGACTGCATAGTGAAGGAAAGATGGTAGGGGGTTGCTTCTCATTTATCTTTAGATCCATCCAGCCAAAAAACCTTTTACCATTTTTTAGGTCTGGAAGTAAATGTAGCTGCAACAGATTCCATACAAAGGCCTTTTCTGTCGTTCTGGTTTTGTATAATATTTCCTTTTATATGTGTATGTACAGACTGTTTCATTGAACAGCATGGTAAACCTTTGGAAATCAAAATTTATAGTACAAATTAAATACATTTTGGGAAGCTGACACTTAAAATGGAAATAGTGGAGGAAAATGAACATATTGAACCACCCACTTGACTGCTTACTCATTCTGTTTCTTGACACACTCAGCTTCTGCTGGGGTTGCTACAGCACAAAGATGACAAGAGATGATTCTTCATTTCCTTGTCCCTTGCATTGCTCTTCATGCTTGATCTGAATATTGTTATATGATCTTGATGTTCTTGGAAGGCTGCAGGGAAGAGCAGACATCAGATACGGACTCTGCTCTGTTTCGTGGTCAAGGGTAGGTATCAGTAAGGGCAGGTATTAATGTAAGTAAGGAGTTCTTAATTCTGTGGCTATATGTGCAATATTTTTTTTAAAATAGAAACAGATTGCAGAAAGCAAAGACAAATGTTCCAGGGCCTGATTCTTACAAGCTTTCTACAAGTGATTGCCCCATCACTGGGAAAAGACAACTTTCAACAACAGCATTGTATGCTTTCCACTACACATGCTTTGAACTACAAGTTGAGGTAAGCTCAACTGGTACATGACTCCCTATCTAATAGTACATGACGTACAAAAAGCTCTTTCAAATAGTCTTAGAGTAAGGTCACAAAGTCAGATGTTCCAAGTGTAGGTGCTTGTGTGCAATTATGCCTTTGAAACTTTTTCCTGACCTTTCTCCAGATGTTGGCAAGGCAACTTATTTTTCCTAGCTTTCCTGCTGAATTATTTTGTTGTTTTAATTTTGTTTTCTTGTTCTCTAAAGGCAGGTAGCTGATAGGGAGAATTTCAGCTCAGAATTGAAAGCTGGCAAATGTAAAAGAAACTGAAAAAGGCAAGCTTTTGCTAGTGAGCAAAATATCAGTAGATGGTTTCATTGGCCTTCACTGTGAATGACTTCTGAACATACGGTTCAAAGAGAGCTAAAAATATTTTGTCAACACTATTTAGTCAGAGTTTACCTAACAGCAGTCTAATCTGCTGAAAAAATCTTGAAGACAATCACAAGGAAGTCAGCATCAGTTTTGCTTTTTCAGTTTGCTTGCATCTTGTGTAGGTCACACTGATTTCCTTGTATTCTCACTTTCACGAGTAATGGGTTTGCATTAACATTATAAAGCTTTTATGGGGTGTAAAGAAAGTAAAATAAAAACTCTGTACCCTCAAATGCAAAAAGCCCCTTCCATCTTGTCTGCATTAGGAGAGCATTTGTGGCTCCATTTGATCTTATTGTCTCTGAAAAATTCTGTTTTCTACTGAAGTTTTTGGGTGAGCAGGACTGTAATTTTGCTTACATGCACACAAAGTTTTGCTATTTTGTTCCTATTCTCTAGGCAGCAAACTGCAGACAAATCTCAACTGTGAAAAATTCAAAGAAAGCATTCTGCTGAGCTGGTAGTCATCTTGGTCTTCCAGCCCTTTTCTGGGAACCATAGCTCTGTCACCAATGAACTGTGGTTTACTGGATCAAAGGAATGCAGTCCCTCAAAGGTAGCATTGCTGGGCTGAGCTGGGCACTTCTGGTGCCAGGGTATTGGGAATCAGAGGATGTGTAAGGCACAGCTCAGTTCTTTGCCCACAGCAGAGAATGTCATGCTGTAAGTACCTATCTTCCCCTTAAGGGGAAACAGTAGAGCTGTTTCTTTTTAATTGTTATGTGAGGGGGGAAAAAAAGGCATTTACAATACCTTGTCATTACCTAGTCAGCACACCCTAGGGGTAGTGTGTTTTCATGAGCATGTATTGTTTATTTGAAATAGAGATATTGTTCATTCTTACAGAATTTTTCATAGTCTGTAGCAAAGATAATTAACACAGAGATAATGCATCTTCTTAGTGCTAATGCCTTGTTACAAATATAGGCAATTGGATTAATAAATGAGGGAGAATGCATTTACTTCTTCCCAAAGCCCTAATGGTTTGGTTAAACCCCCTGACGAACGGTCAATATTTCTTCACACGGATATACTTAGTTTGTTGCACTTCTGTGAAACAACAACCTCTTTCCTTTTTCAAGGTAGGAGGACACAATTATGCTGAAGAGAGGCAGAGATCTTTGTTCCTTACAGCTGTGGGGAATTGTGGCCACCACAAGTGTATGCAGATGTGTTCCTCTGCCCTCCATGCTGGCTCTGCCAGTTCTAGGACCTGGTGAGACCCTCCTGTCAGAGCAGCACACATGCCACATGCTGTGTTTTGGATTTTGGACCCTTCTTGGCTGTGGAGACTGTAATATAGTATTTCGTTTGTTTGTAGTCTGGCAGAGGGAGTTTGTATATCAAAGTATAGTAGCTTAGGACTGCCTCCAAAACCAAATGCAATAATTATGCTAAATATTTATTGTGGCTCTGCTCAGGATAATCTGAGGTAAGGCCATGTTTAAACACAGTTGAAGATCATAGAAAGCATTTCCAGCTTCATGTTTGTTAAATCAATTCTGTTTCTTTTCAATTCTGGTGGTTTTTCCCCTTCCTTGGGGGCAGCAAATATGGTAGTCATTGAACAAATCACTGATATTTGTGGATGTACCTTGGAGCCACCAAGACTTGGGAAGCTTAGGCAGAGATCATGGCTTATTCTGTACTTCTGCCTGCCTGGCTGGGTACCCCAGGCTGCACATTAGTGTTAGCACAGAGATTCATGTTGGAGTGGATACTGTCTGTGTGGGCTGTTGGTGGAAGCACCACAGCATTTGCAGGTGCCAGATGAAGACCCAGAACATACCTCTGGGGTGCCCACTGTGTGAACCTGTATGGTCATGGTCAACTTGATTACTAAAATAGCTCCTAAGGTAACCCTTAAGATCAAGTTTTATCTAAAGAAGCATCATGTGTGGCTATCACGTATTGATGTTCCTAAGGAGAAAAGCAATCACTGGATACCTTATCAGCTGCTGTTTGTTTCTCCAATTTAATTTGAATCATGATGGACAAAAAATGCTTTTTTGGGTTTTCTGTTGTACTTTTTTTTTTCCTTTTTCCCCCCCCCTTTTCATCTTGAGTAAAGAAAGCAGCATTTGTAAACACTTTTCTTTCTTATCTGTGGCTTTTAATGAAACAAATCACATGGTTCTGTCACCTCTGCAGTCCCTGCAGTCCTCCATCCTGTGCATACAAAGGACAATATTCAAACCTGTGGTGTGCTGTAAATTGCTGGGGAGGCAGTCAGCAGGCACTGACCCAGACGGTTCCTGGTGCTGAGGGAGATGAATGGAAAACTGAGAATCCTTTTGTGGTTGTGTTGTTTGCTTCTTGAATTTGGAGGGACTGTTTCAATACTGCATGCTTCTTGATTTCTACTCTCCCTCCCTTTCCCCCAGGATTTAAAATATTTAACTTGCTAAAAGACTTTGGTTTGAAATCCCTAAGTGGGAAAGCGCTGATTGTTGGCAAGTTCAAGTGTAAAATTGGTTGTAAGTACTTGTGGGGGAACAGTGCAATGGAGCTGAACAGTACATTGAAAATGAGAGTACTCTAAATCAAAACACGTTTGTTAATTAATGTTCATTGCTGCTTTCTGAGAGCACAGCTAGTAAACATGCAATCCAAAGTCCATTTAAGTCAATCAGCAAAATCTTACTGGAATTAATTTGGGCCGGATTTTTGATTAATTCCTTCTTCTAAGATACTTCACCTTAAATTTGTATTATAAGGTGTTGATCTATTTTCTTTGGATGTTTCATGAACATGATTATATTGTGGTTTTATATGACTGAGGTGAACCAGATAAATATCTTGGCTATTAATTAATATGGAAAAGTATAATTAAACAATTTTAATTCTCAGGAAAGAAACAGGTAAACATGGATTCTTTTCTCTGCTTTTATATGTATTTAAAATAACCAAAGCATTAAAAAAGAGGAAGTAAAAGCAGCAGTATTTAGGGAAAGCCTAAAGTAAGTTAATATTGTTGCTTAAGGCTTACTTTTGCCTTGTCAGAATTGCTAGATGCTCAGATTAATTTAATTTATTTTCTAATTTTAGTTTGACCCCTCTGTAGAGATGAGGTTTAATCCACTGAAAAATTGTTCTGTTCTGCATTGTGTGCTGTTAAATCTTGCAGAACAGGTTTGGTTTTTGATTATATTCCATCATTCTTGTACTGGTGTGTAGGTCTGATTCTGTGCACTGACATCAGACCAAATAGTATTGAGGCACTTTGCTTTTTAACCAAAGCTGTGCTGGTGCTGCTGTCTTGCAGTACTGGAAGCTTGTGCCAGAGCTGTTTGGCATCTTTCTTTCCAGCTCTCCACACAGTGCACTCTCTCTGGCTCCTCTCCCACTTGTTTTGGAAGAACATGCTGGATATTCCTCCCCTCACTATTTCCATGTAATTTTTATTTGCTTTGTGAGGGCCAGGGAAGAAGTGCTGCTCCTTCATCCAGCCTGTGAGCACTCCCACTCCTTGGCCTCTGGGGTCCCCCCCGGGCTGCTCTGTACTTGGAGACAGCTGGGTTGCAGCTCCTGTTTCCTCAGGAAAGCAGTTCTCAGCCTCGTGAGGGCTTGGACATGGGACATTTTGCCATGTGTGGTGTTTTCCTTTAAAGCTCACCTAAATAATTGAGCAGGGATGTGCTTTCCTTTATCTCTCATAAACAAACAGCTTTTCCTGTATTGAAAGATCATCAAGGTGGTGATGAAGTCAGCTCTTGGAAGGGAGACTATGGCAGATTATTGCCTGGGTGATCATGCTGTGGCTTACCACATGTGTATGTATGTTTTCATGCTCTCCTCCATGGATACACGCAGAATGTTTTCTCTGAGACTCCTGTTTGACCAGCACACAGGAGTGGCTCTTTACCTGATGATCATCTCTTGAATGTTTTTGTCATTGTTCTGTGTATACCCCAGGCTGTATTTCCTGCATGCTGTTGAAGTGATGCTTTCAGGATAGGATTATTAACTAACTCATGAGCTGTCCCTTGGTTCTCATTAGTATAATAGCTTAGTGTTGCTCAGGCAGTAATTACTTGTGCCTACAAACTGAGGGCATATCTTTAATTTTATAAGCATAGTAACTGAGACATGGAGAAAAGAGTGTTACTTAGAACATGATTTAAAAGGCTTTTGTTTTGAAGAATCCTTAGTATTATATATCTACAAGAATAGATCAAAAAGAGGGTTATCATGTTTTTCTGACACATGAAGACAAGGAAAAAGCACCGGGCTTTTTCCCCCCTCTAATGTCCTCCTTGTAAATTGCAGATCTGTCTGATTTGAAATTCAGCTGGTGAAAGACAGCACTTAATTTGCACAAGGTAGAGAGTGTTAGGTAACCTTAGGATTAATCAGGCCTATCAACAATTAAGTCTCTGTTTTATGAGGAAGATGTCGGCTCTTTCCCTGCAGTTTGTCTGCTCCGAGCTGGTGATGCTCTGCACACTCACTTGTGGCAGTGGCAGATGGTTGCTACCTCCTCCATACCAGCTACAGTCCTTGCAGCACTGAAGACTAACAGGTGGCATCAGGCTGCTGCCCCCTTCTCCTCTGAATGTTGTTTGCTGGAGCTGCCAGGGCTTTTGGGATGCACCAAGCCAGGCTGGCTAACCCATGCCATGGGAGTGGGTGCCCAGGGCAGCTCTTGGGCAGCCTGGGGAGTCCCTGCATGTGATGCAGGATGGCACCATGGCTGGGTGTTCCTGTGGGCTGTGTTGCAGGAGAAATCCATTTACCATCTTATCCCATGGCATCTGGTACAAACTTCTCAGTTCAGTCAACCAATCGGCTTTTTTGCATTGTTTTTGTGGGACCCAAAGTAAAATGCTAATAATTACATTTAGCTGTGGGCTTTTTCCTTATGAAGTTGTTTGTTTTGCTTTTTCTTTTAAAAGAGCCAAGGGAATCGGTGGAGGGTTGTGTCTGGGTCCAGCTTTGTGTCTGTGACAGTGTGAAAATGGATGTTTGCATATTGATAAAAGCAGTTAAATGGGGACCAATTAGATTTATAGTTGCTTTAATGTTTTTCCTTTTTGATGCCAGAAGAATGTAAAGGGCTTTAGTGTAAGGAGAACCATGGCCAGAGTGATCTAGCTCATCTGATTGTGAATGCTTTCTGACTACAATATAATATGCATCCAGTGCAGAAACATCAATCATAGTTCTCAGTGAATCATGTTGTGAAGGCCAGTGGAAATGGTATGGCTGTATTAGCCTGTGTCCTTTGGAGTAGAGATATGTATTGCAGTAATACAAAGAACTTGGGGTTTTGGGGTGGTTTTTGTATGTATGTGTTAATTTATCATGTAGACTGGACAGGTAAGGAGGACTGTTTGCAGAGCAAAAGAAATTAGGTAATTGTGTTTTATTTCATCATTTCCTTGCTTTATATGTTTGAGTGTCAAAATTTCACAGCACCTGTGCCTGTGTAACAGTGGTGGATGTGTACTTAGCATATATTTATTTAGTACCAATTTTTGTAACTCACTGACACTTATTCTTTCTATTCCTTTGTAAGCTGTTGGGCGCAGCACGGTGTAACTTCTCTTAGCAGGCAGGATTGAAACCCTTCTGAGTCAAACCACTCATTTGCATGAACATATCTCTTGCTGATCGCAAGACACATAAATATGGAACAAAATGAACCAAAACACACAAATAGACTCCTGCAGCTCCTGATGTTAATAATAATTTACAACTGTTTTTATTCTAACTCCCCATTCCACCTGCCCAATCATCAGGGTCATGGTTCCTCATGGCCCCTGTTCAAGAAAGCACTTTAATATTAGCCTTAAGGATATTGTTATTCAAGACCAGCCTTTTAATATTTTCCTGTTGTTAAACTCCGTAAGAGCTGGATTTAATCCCTTGTTTGAATTTCAGCATGTCTTTTTCTATTCTGAATATGGATGCGTTTTAAATTGAAGCCTGATGGTTAACTGTGTAAGGAAAGAATACTTGTTTATGTAACAAAATATCAAATGAGGTCTAAAGAGGGAAAAACCCCTTACCAAGGAGACTATTTTTCCCATTTCCCAGTGTTACTTATTGTGTTGTTGGTTCCTTCCTTCCTTCCTTCCTTCCTTCCTTCCTTCCTTCCTTCCTTCCTTCCTTCCTTCCTTCCTTCCTTCCTTCCTTCCTTCCTTCCTTCCTTCCTCCCTTCCTCCCTTCCTCCCTTCCTCCCTTCCTCCCTTCCTCCCTTCCTCCCTTCCTCCCTTCCTCCCTTCCTCCCTTCCTCCCTTCCTCCCTCCCTCCCTCCCTCCCTCCCTCCCTCCCTCCCCCCCTTCCTCAGGGCTGCTGTCCCTTCAGGCGGCACTGCTGTAGGCCAACATGACCTCATTTCCCACTGCCTTGACATCCACTCTGCCCTTTGATGTTCAAGTTCTTAGGTGTTCTGACTGTTTTCTGATTTAGCTCAAAACCCTCTGTGAATTAAGTTGAGACCCTTGGTTTCCAGTGTGGCTTAGGCTGGACTTGTTTTTAAAATATCCTTTACTGTTATATGGGAAGGATATTCAGTTGTACCTCCTGGTTCTTAAATAACTGTGTGTTGGTTAGGTGGGTAAACTGACTGTCCTGTTGCTGGCTCTTCTGGGGTTGCTTTTGAAATAAAGATAGAACTATTTGCAGTAATTTTTCTTTTCTGAAGTTACTTTTTATGCAGTAGAGATGCAGACTGTTCTGGTTTTATTTTTTTAATAAGAAATAATACACCTCAAGTTTTTAGTATTTTGTGCGCTCAATCAAGTGATCCAAAAAAGCATGTAGCTGTGCCACTTATTACTCTCATTTCTTACTCTTTTGCCCTTGTTCATGGCTGTTAAGGTTTGTAGATGTTGCATGCAGGTAAGTGATTGCTGTGCAGTTAGATTTTGATTAATGTGCTTATCTGGCTGGAGTGATTTTGCTTCCTTGTTTTTGCACTGTTTCCATTTTAGACTCAAATACCCAAATCACAGAAGGTACACACTGTGGTGCAGAAGCCTGAAATGGCTGGGACTGCTGTGCCATGTCATGTTTTCAGTGTGGGAAAGCAGTGAGGATGGGCAGTGTGTTTGCCCTACTGCTGTCACCCAGCCAGGTGTGCTGTGTGGGCACAAGGAAACTTTCTTCAAGTTTTATAGCACCCTTATGTTTAATTATTTTTTTTTTTTTTTTTTTTTTTTTTTCTCAGAAGGGGTAAAGGAAAGGAGTGGGTGAGAGGGTGTTGGAGAAGCAGGGCAATGGAGGCAAACTGACCAAGGGTTTGTTTTGATAATGTACTGAGAAGGTCAACTAGAGTGGCACATAAAACTTTTGGAGAACTTGGTCTCTTACTGAAGACATTTGTCATCTGAAATATGGAGGTGCTCAGCTGGAAGGGAAAAACTACTCACAACATGGAGTCAATGTGACAGAGGAGATTGGGAGAGAGATCTGAGTACTAGGGTAAAAGGGCAAAATCCTGGAAAATAGGTGCTGCTGTCCAAAAAAAGAAGAGACTCTATCTAGAAAGGGGTATGCAGGAAAATACATAGCAAGAAAGAGTCTGGAGAGATGGAGCTAACAGGAGAAAGTTGTTGTGAGGGCTCTTGGTGGTTTGGAGCATAGAGAAGGAAAAAAGGAAAACACTAAAGAATTAAGAAGTTTGATTCACACGTTTTTGCCTCACATCCCTTTAAGTTATACAAGTCTTGAAAAGTTGAAATCCAGAGGCAAATTGACTCATAAGGAAGAGCATGAATGAATGCACATCACATTCTCTAAACATTTTCTCTTCAGAGGGACAGATGCAAGTTGCATTTGTGTTATAATCTTCAGAGAAAACAGTTGTCAGTGAAGACCTTCATAATGCCTCACTAGTGTAATTGGGAAATATGTGTCCATGTGTAGGGACCAGTGCCTAATGATTGATAGCAATGTCTATGTGTGTATATATAAAAGAATTTCATTGCTGTATTAGAATTTACTGGCTGAGGAGGAAATTGGTTGCTTCCTGTTAAATATCAAGTTATTGCTACTTTAGGCAGAGTTGTATTTGTAAGTAGGCAGCACTGTTTACTTGTAAAATCAACATGGCTTTAATTTTGTGAAATGCATTTATGGCAGTTTTTCAAAGCTAGATAAATAGAGCTGAAAGAGAACCTGAAATTTTTGTGTTGTCTCCTTCAACTACCTGTAAGTGAATTCAGTTTGTACTAATGTTTTTGTTAGCCCTCTCATGGCTTGATGAAAATGAGCATGCAGAAAGTTCAGGAGGAGGGAAAACTGCTTTTAAGTCACATTCCCAAGTGTTTTGCTGATCTGTAGTGAATGACAGACAAACACTGATCTGTGTTTTGTTGGCCCCTACAATAGCACGTTAGTTTCTTTCATGTAACTTAAACTCTGGGTTTGCTGCTTTATTTTATTTGAATGTGCAACAAAAAATGAATTAAATTCAACAAGTTTTGAGCTGATATTCTAAAGCTGTCATTTCAATAATCAAAATTAGGTTGCTCTCCAAGAGACCCTGAGTTTTTAGTTAAATGAAACTACCTAAGCACCACAACTCTATGCAAGAGAAGGAAGTGCCTTGATGAATACAATCTGATGTTTGTATCTTTGTTAGCTTCTCAAAACACACTCTGATTGCCAAAGTGTCTCCAGGCATGTCTGCCTGGTTTAGCTTGGAAGGGCAGGATTTATATTACAGGCACTCTGGAAACTAGACAGACAAATCACCTTTTTGTTGTTTAGATGTAAGAGTTTGGTGAGATTTAACCATCTAGGACTTTGAGTGTTTCAAAGGCTTTGAGACTGCAGAGGAAGCTGCTGTAGGTACAGATACCATTCTTGGTTGTGGCTATTTTCGTGAGCTGTGTGAGGCATCCTGGCACTCCTGGCATTGCTCCCCCTTGCTGGAAACTGCAAGTCCCATGGTAGCAGTGCTGCTGGAGGGGCACTGGTGACTTGTTTTTCTCTAAATTTCATGTGTGTAGTTCTTGCATCTGGAGTGTTTCTTCCAGAACAGCTTCCCAGGGAAGGCTTTTAGGCTCAGTATGAGCTGGTGCATGGGGAGCACAACACAGAGGCTTTGTCATGGGCTCTTCCAATAACTTCAGGTGACTGTGCGTGAGTTATTTAATATCTTCATGATTTTGTTTCCTCTCCTACTCTTTGCCCTTGTCTTTTGTTAGTTGGGATGGTATCATTTACTGTGCACAATGGAAAGCTTGTCTTAGATGGGTCATCCAAGTATTATTGTAATCCAGATGAAAAAGAGGGATTTTTTTTTTCCTCTGTACTTGAAGAACTTTGACCATGAAAAGCACTAACATTGTGTTTCTGCTGTTACTTTACTACTGATAGTCTTCTTGTTCAGCTTTTCTCTTTATTTTGGATCAGAAAAACATCTACTTGATGCAAATGCCTGATGTTTCCAGTTGTTGATCAAACTGGGAGGATGGAGAAAAAAAAAGAAGTAATTCAAAGGTTATTCTTACTGAAATAAAGGAACATGGAATTTTTAATTTTGGGTCAAATGCAGTGTTTTTGATGTGTCAAAATAATTGATTCTGATGTATGTGAAGCAAATTGCATTGACATTTTCAAAAGTGCATTGGCTTCCCCTTTGTAAAGGAAAGTGAAGTTCTCAAATCAGGGCCAGAAGTTACATTCCCTTTTGTGCAAGCTTGAACTAAGGTGCAATGTGCAGGGTTTTCATTGCTGTTGGAGGGGCTGTGGAGCCAATTCCCAGCACTCCATGGCACACCATGAACAGCCACCATCCTTTAGCAGGTTCGTAGTGGCAGTGGAAACTGGGGTTTCCACAATTTCTCATGTAGGTCAAGAGTAGTGCAAACAGGATCATGTGGATCCTCCACAGTGGGGAGGGACTGGGGCTGAAGTGTAACAGGGAACAGTGGTTTGCAAATCTAACATTAATTTGTTAGTGGACAGGTGTTTATTATGAGAGCTTGAAAATTTAATGTTGTGGAAATATTTATAGTTTATTCTGGAACTGCTGGAATAAACTGTTAAAAGGTATTTTTTCTGGTGTAGTGTTTTGCTGAATCTGAGCTAAATAAGCCCAACATTTCAAAACATTTTTCCTTTTGTTGTGGCCAGAGTGTTTGGGAAAATTCACCGTGTTATTTCAGTTACTCTGAAGTACAGATTTTGACAAAGTGAACTGTCTAAAACAAAAGCTGAAAAATATTAAGTCTAGTTCTCATTTTAGAGAGAAATGCCAACTGTCTTTTCTACTGGCTATGTATTTTATAAATTAATTCAGTGGTTACACGAATTAAAAATAAGATTGTTAGCATGAAACTTTTTGATAATGTAAAAAAATATTTTAATTTCCATTGCATTTCCTTGTTTGTGGTACATGCAGCGCCACAGTCATAGAACAGTAAGAGCAGTGAACTGATTATCATTCACAAAGTAGCTGAGACTGAGGAGTTAGAAATATGGACTGGGAATGACATTTATAGTGTTGGCTGTGAAATACTTATGGAAATCCACTTCTTCCATAAATATTAATTTGACATTGGTTTAGGATTTAATAAGTGGAATCACTCAAGATGATAAAGATGCTTTATTACATCTGGATAGCCTTAGGCAATATTTCTGTATGCCATTAAAAAAAAGGTATGAAACAGATATGAAAGGATTTTAAGTTATGGAAAGTAAAAGAGGGTAATTGATATTTAGAGTATATAAAGTAGGGTCACATTTTTCTTTTAAATTTACATAAGTGGAGTCAAAGCCAATTCAGAATGACAAGGGAATACATCTTGATTTCTTTCCATATTTGTCACATATTTTCAAGGCACCTGTGCTATGAGTTTAAAAATGCCCATGTGCAAAGTACAGGCTTTGTTCCACTGTAGCTCACATAAAAATGCTTTAACTGAGGAACCAAAATAACTCAGAGGTGACCTTTTGCTTCAAGACCTGACTGCTTTAAAGGAAATTTAAGAAAAGAATCATAAAATCCATTAGGTTGGAAAAGGTCTTTAAGATCATTGAGTCCCACCATTAACTCAACACTGCCAAGTCCACCATTAAACCATGTCCCACATCTATGCACTTTAAATACCTCCAAGGATGGCAGCTTCACCCCTTTCTTGGGTTCTTTGTTCCAGTCCTTGACAACCCTTCATGTTTCCTAATATCCAACTTAAAATTCCTCTGACACAACTTGGCCTATCACTTGGTACCTAGAAGAAAACATTCCTTGTTAAGTGGACCTGCAGATTTCCTGAAGTGAGTTTGTTGCCAAAGGAACATTCCCAGAGAGAGGAATGCTTCCAGAACCATTCTTCATTCTTTGTTTCCTTTTGTTGATTTTTATTGCCACGTAATTTCATGGCATCCTCCAGGTCATAGGTTTGTTGTCATAGTGATGATATTCATCTTTGTAAAATATTAAAATTTAATTTTTTGACAGCAGGAAGAGAAAGTAGATCAAGTTGTTGATAGGCAATATCATAATCATTCTTCTTGGCAGGAAACTTGTACACATGATAAGTCTTTGAACAAAAACTAGACTTTTATCTTAGGGAGGTTTTAATTACGTTTTTGATTAAAAAAAGTTTAAGACTGTTTCAAGCTGTTGTTTACTATTCTATTCTACAGCCATGAGTATGTTTTTTAAAGGCACATGGTACTACATGTCCTTTAAAAAAAAAAGAAGCAAAAAAAAAAAAAACCCCAGAACACCAAAAACCCAAGCCAACCCAAGCCCCTAAAAATATGAAGCTAAAACGTTCCTGCAGTGTTCCTTGGTAGCTATTTTGGTTTGATATTTAATTATAGTCCTCAACATCCCTTTAAACCTGCTATTTATATAAAGCAGAGAATTTTCTTTATTCTCAAGAGCTTGTAGACCAGGAGAACAGACAGAGCAGATGTTTGAAACAAGCATGGGGACTCGGGGTGTCAATTCAGCTGGACCTGCCCACTCAGTGCTGTCACTACTGGCTTGTGCCATAACCTCTTACTAGTGCAAGGTGCAGTCCATGCTGTTGTCATAGATAAACGGTTTCAACTTGTTTTCATATGAGGGGTTTGTTCATTGTAGGGGCAGGCAAAGCTGGCCCCACTAGGACATGAGTTTGTCTAAAAATTCACTGCTTGCTTACTGTGCTTTAGTTGTATAGATGTTATTTTTTATTTCTGGACATCAGTCCCTGGGGTTCAGTTTCTTCTTGCTGGGCCAAAGACATTTAAGAAAAGATTTTATTGCAAGTGCCAACTAAAATAGCTCAACCTTGTGAGAATGTGGAAGTGAGGTAACAGCTGCAAGATTGTTCCATGAGAAAGATCCTTCCAGCTATCCAAGGACAATTCTAGTATGATGGGAATGCCTGGAGGGGTATTCTACAAAGACAGTCCTTTTCAGCTTGTGAATTTATTATAATTTTTGACATCTGATATGTAACAGTTGGGAAAACTTGATTTTCTTTAAAACCCTGGGGAAGGTTCCTCTAAAAAGGTAAGAAATGCAATGAATGGGGACTTCACTGTGAAGCTGCAGTTAAGGGCAACTGCGCTACATTTATGTACTATTGAAGGCAGCTAATGAGCTAGTTCTGAACATTCTCCCTATTTAGTTTACTTTGAAATAAAGCTAATGTGACTCATCTACACAAACATCACCTTCCAGGGAAACATACCTTTGATGCCAGTGAGGAGCAGTGGTCAGTTCCTCTGCTGCAGAGCCCGGGCTGTGATGTCCTGCAGCACCTTGATCACTGCAGTTCCTGATGCTGCTGCCCCTTCGCCCCTGAGGGTGGTATTTTTTGTTACCAGTGGGGGAGAAGGGCTTAGATGGTTTCTATTTTATTATGAAATTTAGTGATGTCTTCATTTAGGGGAGAAAAAAGAAATTTTAGAATTAGCTTAGTTGTGTTTTGAGGAAAAAATTGAGCCTGACACATGCTTCTCTCAGCTGTGCAGTGTAGTTGGCTGGTCCTCTGTGTGTATCCTGGCAGTGAGAGCCAATGATCTCTGAAAACACTGAGGAGCAAAAGTTGCTGCAGGATCAGAAATCCCAGGAATGCCCACTTTGGTCCTTGGCTGGTCGTTACAAACAACAACTTTGTAGAAATGTGAGAAGGCTCTGCTCCAGCAAACCATTTGTTGCATTTCTTTATCACATGCTTTGAATGAATACTGAACTTAATATATTTTTGTTTAGCAGGTTTTTTTCTGGTTTTGCTCTACCTTCTACCTCTACAGAAATCTGAATGCAAATATATTTGAATGGAGTTGTTTAGGTAACTTTTCTCATTTTAGCATGAAAATGGAAGCCAGGTAGAGGTAAATGTGAATAAACTATAGTGCAACAGGTGGGTAATTCCTAGTTTGTACAAGATATAAAAATAGCCATAACTGCTTGTTGTTTTGGTTTGATACACTGTTAAATGATTTCATGATCCACTTATGGTATGCATGCCTGAATTATTTAAAAGAGGAAAACCCTAGAGACAGTGTAGCTCAGAAGTGAGTCTTTTATCTCTAGGTTGAAAGTTAAACCAGTTTGTAAGACTGTTTTAGCATTTGGTGAACTTGGATAGTCAGTGCTGTGACTTGGCCAAAGCTTAGATTTATATCAGGGTTCTCAGGCATCCACGAGAGGGCTGAGGGTGGCTGGGGCACTGAACACTTTGCCCCTCTTTGTCTTTGGGGTGTATTGGCTTGGAAATGGGACTGGGGTGATATTTTGAACAATTCCTACTGCTGTAGCACTGTGACTTGGCTGTCAGTTCAGTCAGAGCACAGAAGCTGGAGGAGAATGAGAGGCTCTGGCAACACCAATCCTTGTTTTGCTAAAGTAGGGAAATGGTATTTTAAATATAACTGAAGGTAGCTTTTACCTTCCCAGTTATACTGCTCTACTTTTCAGCCTGCAGATTAATTTCAAAGTATTTGTCAAGTGAAGTCAGAATATGAAATCGTCTTTTAAGGGCCTCCTTCTTCAAGTAAATTGGCTGAGTATGATGTTCATACATGATGCTTTTAGTTTTTCCCCAGATAAAGCTTTTTTTTGGGTGTGTGTGGTAGTCACACTCACAGTTGGGTTTTTTGGTACCAATTTTATATTAATCTTTGTGGAAGCAAAGAATATAATTAGAGGTGGCAGAAAAATCACTGTTAGTATTAATCATCTGCTTAATAGTTAAAACAGTGAGGAGAGCCAGTTGAAATAAACACTTGTTTTCCTTCAAATTATGACAAAACTTTAAGCAGTATCCAGCCATGGAGAAGACTACAGTATTCAGCCCTTAAAGAGTGATCAAGAAAAGATTTTTTTATTCCTCAGAATGATTTGCCATCTGTAGATTTTAATCTAGGTTTCTCATGTACAAGAGCCGTCCAAAATTTGGCTGTACACTTGTGACTGCAGGGTTCAGTATCTTTTTTTCCCCTTGCAAATGATCTCCTTCCAAATAACACCTAATTAAAGTAATGTTGGTCCAATGATGTGCTGTGCCACTGCACCACCAGTTTGACATGTAGTAATGAATTAATTAAATTCTTCAGATTTTATAGGCAATACAACACCTACTGGTTTCCATTCATGCATGCTTTATGCATGTGATGCTATGGGTATTAATGAGTTCATCCTATTGTATATCTTGTTGAAATCAGGCACACTAAGATTTACTATGTAAGAGAACTGCTTTAAAAGTAAGACCCTAAAATAATTTTGTTTAAAAAAAAGGCAAACGCATTATACTTGTATTTATGTTAAACTTTAAAAATGTGACGTGCCAAATGGATAGAAAGTTTTCATTCTTCATGTTCTGCGTTTATAGAAAACAGGCAAGACAGACTAAAACATTCACTCAACTCTTAAAACCCAGTGAAACCCCCCAAAATGAACAAAACCCCAGAAAGTTTCTGTTGACTGCTGCTGTTTGTGGGTGGAGACCAGAGAAAAGGAAAGCAGTTGGTAGCACTTTAAGAAGGCCCATATCTTGAACATGAAATGAAAATGTTAGCCTTACATCCTGTGCTTTTTTTAAAACCAGATTAGTGCAAAGAAGATGTGGCTTGAGCCATGCACACAGTTTATAGGCTTGGGTACTTTAGAATTGCATGTACCTATTAAAATAACTGAGAATGAAGACAGCAGGGATTTACACAGATCAAGAGGCCTGTTAAGTAGAAAAGCTCTATGGTTTCTGTATTGTAGAGAAGAAAAATGGTAGTGTTGAGATAAAAGGAGTTTACCTACTGCTGATTTTGCAATGAGAGGTTTATTGACTTTTCACAGACATCAAATAAGTTTTCACTTGCTTTTTAATTTATTGCCATGCTGATGAGCTTCTGAAGGGGCCTCTGTCTCAGTGCAGAGCCCAGGCAAGCTGTCCAAGTGCTAGTCTCAGTCAGTAGCCCCCCACAGCCTGGCACAGAGCCTGATTATTCAAAGTACAGCAATGGACCTGGGCCATCAGCATGCCTTGGGTAAATCTGCTCTAGCAAAAAAATCATATTAGGAAGGTATTTTTTCTGAGAGTTCCTTTGCCCATTTGAAAGGCAGTTGAGTCTACTTTGCAGGATGAGAGTGTTGCTTTTGCAGCTACAGCTCTGTGGCCCCTTGAGCTGCCTCTTCAGGAGAAGGTACATGCCCTGCTGACGCCCAGCACTCTGAAATACCAGAAACATCTAGAAGGGGGCATTAGAACAGAAGTGTTGCAAGGAATCCTACTGCTGTGCTTTATCTGCCAACTTGTTGTGTGTGAGACTGACCTTGCTGGTTCTGGGGGAAGATAAAACAGACATTCTCAGAAATCTGTGTGCACTCACTTGAGTATACAGAGACCTGCATCAAATGGTTTTTCCATGTTTGGTGATGGAGTTTTTGCCAGACTGTTTGGCACACATTTAATCAGGGATTAAAAGAGAAAGGAAATGTCCTTGTAAAAACTTGAGCAGTTAGGAAACACTTTGAAGTTCCTTTGCTGTTGCTTTATTCTTTGATCTTCAGATGTACCAGTCATTTTTTTCCCCATGTATGTGCTTATTAATTGCTTTTATATTTAATATTTTAAGGGGGAACACTGTTTTACCTTTAATCAGCAGTGAAGGTGCTGTGATCCTATCAGTTAACTCCAGAGCAATAGAACTTACTCAGGAGATATGATTGCAAGTTTTTGGTTTTTTCCTAGAGAATACTAGCACTGTAGCTGCAGCCTGTAATAATGAATCCACAGCTTACATCCAGTTCCTTCTCCAAGGTTTTAACCTTGAGATTGTTCATTACAGTACTTCATTGTAAAGTATTACAATTTGTATTTATTTTGTCAATGACAAGGACTTCCCCACAGTGAGAGAACGATGGAAATATCCAAATTTCTCATGCTTGGTTAAAAAGAAGTGGGGGAGGAAGATGTTACTAATGCCTTCTGCTACAGTGATTTGTTTCTTGGATCTGTCATACTTGAGGAGTAGTTCTGAAATATTTGCAATGTAAAAGGGTTTACACAGCTTAGCACGAAGGCCCAACTTTATTAGCAGTTGTAGAAACCAGAACAGATGGGAAGGAAATGGAGGTGCAATCTGAACCAGTAAAATTTTGGCTTGTAAAAAAAAAGTGCTAATGTTTTTTGAGACTCCCTCCACTGTCACCAAGACTACTAACTTAAAAAAAATCCAAATACACAATGCCCTTCACTCTATTTGGAACAACTTCAGAGGGATTGTGGACTGCACTAATAATTACATAGAGATTTCACGTAGTTCACACTTTCAAGTCTCCCAGTTTGAGGGCTAAAACCTTATTTTTCTAACTAAACTCTGAGATTATAGGGAGTAGTAAGGCACTGAAACAAATTGCCCAGAGAGGCTATGGATGCCCCATCCTTGGAAATTTTCAAGGCCAGGTTGAATGGGGCTTTAAACAGCCTGGTCTAGTGGGAGGTGTCCCTGTCTGTGGCAGGGAGGTTGGGATTAGATAATATTTAAAGTCTCTTTCAGACCAACCTTTCTGTGATTCTATGATTAATTTTTTTAAATCATGGCATCACTTAATGAGGTGTGCTTAGATCTGGTCCTCCTACTCTGAATTTATAGTTCTTTGAGGTGACTTCTTTCCTATTTGGAATAAAAGGCCAATAGTTTAAGAATATTTCTGTCACATTTTTCATGCAAGCAATGCAGTTCACTTTGTGGTGCTTGAAAGCCAATAAATAGCCCTGGCTTTTTGCAACAGCAGCATGCAGCAGCTGGGGCTGTTTGCTCTGAATTATAACACAGACTGCAGGACTTGATAAGAAGACACTGTGTGGGAGCAAGATAAAATTATATCCTTGGGATTATTCTAAAAATACATGTGTGAAAATGGTGTTTTCATGGCACAGTTTGATTTAACCTGTCCTTGAAGATACCACACCTCTTATAGCCTGGTACTGTTTTATCTGGCTTCACAGATGACATATGGGGAAAATAAAGTGCAATGATAATGGCCAGTGTCCTGTGTATCTGAAGCTTTGCAAGCAGCAATTGCACACTGTGTTTATAACCTCAGGCACTGCATGATTTTTGTACTTATCCCTGCTTGTCAGACCACAATTCCCACTAGGCCTAAGAGCTTGTTCTACCTCCTCTCTTAGGAGCAATAGAAGAAAGGTCTGTTTTTCAGAGCACATTGCTGGAGCATTGCCTCTATACCTGAGTTCTGCAAACTGTGTTCAGTTGGCTCAAGCAAAAATAATGTTTGCATAATACTATGCAAACAAATAGGCACAGGAACACTCCAAAATAAACATAGCTTTTGTTTTGCACTAAAAAAAAAAAATAGAATATTTGCTGCTTAGAGATTGTTGTATTAAAATAAATATCAAGTAAGAAAGTTTGGACTCCTCATCATAAATCGGCATGTATATGTTGTTTACTCTCTTGTAATCGCCATTATACTCAGAGTCCTATGTATCTTAAGTCTTTCCTAGGGTCTTGGGGCATGTGTGAATTTTCTTATAAAGACTGAGCTGTCACCTAGGATTCGTTTAGTCTGGGAGAGGGAGAAGAAATCTGCATGTCTCAGTCTGGCTTTACATCACTGGAATATTTGTACATCCACATTACATTGGTTTTTTTGTTAAAAATGAATAAACTCACTTTTTAGGGCAAGCACTACTCAAGTTAGCTCATAGAATATGCTGAATTGGAAGGGACCCATTCTTAAAGGAGTTTTCAACAATCTTACCATTTTCTTTCACTTTATTTCATGTTTATCCTTCCTGTAAGGGAAGCTCTGTTTCTGTTTAAATACTTCTGCTAATAGGAAAGGGTAGGATTTGCTGGTGTATCTGTTTTCTGGTTTGATTTTGAGTTACTCCCTGTTCCTATTCATTCTCCTTCCTTTTCTGCCGTAACCACAAAACAGTCAGTGTGCTATGAAACAAAAATTAAAGATTATAAAGATTAGAAGGCAGCAATTATTCAAGGCCCTTCTGTGAGAGCTATAATAAAAATTGAAATCCTTTATGTATCCAATTGAAATCCTTTGTGCTGTATCCACTGAAGCTATTCTTTTAAACAAGGAAACAGGATTTTACTGTCAGCATTTGTGGTGCATGGTGAGATGCTGTGATTTGGATGGGTCCAAAGGGGTCAGGTTTGTGATGCAGCCTCCCAGGGCTATAAAACTCATGAGAACTATATAGAACACGTTTCTAAATGTTGTCCTGGAGTGAGCAGGGCACATATTCATTAGGTGGAGATGGACCAGGCCTTTCAAATTTCTCATTTCATCACCGAGCTATTTTATTTTGTCCTAGGCAGTGGTTTTCTTGCCTCCTATGGGCAAGAAGTGCTAGAGCAGGGTCTGGTGGAAATTAGGAGTGAATTGCCTGAAATTATGGTGGAGAGCAAGTGTTTGTTGGGCTTGACTGTTTAAAAACATAATAAATGTATTTCAGGAGAGAAACAGTTAAACACTACTCTTTAGGCTAAAGCAAATCTTCCTGGCTTCACCACCTCCCAAGCAGCCTGGGCTGCAAGTTTGTGATGGCAGTAGCCCTGAGGGACAAAAAGGGAACTGAGGGGTTGGCAGTGATTGGAGCTGAGCAGGGCAGGGAGTTGGAGAGCCTGGGTAGCATGTGGGCACAGACACCCAGTTCATGGGCTTTTATGGGAATTTTTTTTGATCTTTTGTTAGATTTACACTTCAGATTGCCACTAGAAAAAATGCAGGAGCGTAGTTGGGAAAGAGGTTTGAAAACAATTATTATGCACAGCTGTTTCACTATCACTCTCCAGAAATCATCCTTTTATACTTCCATGGGACGTTCATCTGTGGGAGAGGAGTGGATATGCCATTTCTGCCGTGCTCTTCTGCTTATCAGCTGAATAAATCTCTTTTGAGGGTTGAGTGGGGCAAAGGCCAAAATGTAATCAGGTTTTTCTTAAAGAATAAGTTATCAGTCTGACTCAGCAATTTGTTTCTAATGGTGTACTTGTGTTCTCCATCCTCTTCAGGCCCCTGATTTATGCTCTCAGCAATGCGATAGCTTGTATTTAGACTTAATTTCTGTGCTATTTGATTTATCATTCAGGATGTTTTTGAAGACTTATATCAAGCCTTAACTTGTTCCACATGCTAGGAATGACTGGATTGTGGACATGGTTGTAGCTGTTGGTACTGTCTTTGTTTCCCTGCAGGACAGGAGAGGTCATTCAAATGCTGCAGTAAATGTTGAAAAATCTGAAGACAGATTCTGGGTAGATTTCCCTCTCCCATATTCTGTGCCCTCCGAGATTCCAGTTTTTCTAGGAGTCAGAATTTTTGCCAGCTACTTTCAGAGCTCTCTTGATCCTCATGAGACAGATTCTGGCACAGCTTGTCACACTGGAGGTAGTGCCTGGCTTTTTATGCTGGCAAGTGGAAATTATCTAGTAGCTCTTAGGTATGCAGTGTTCCTGAGAAGCAGGTTGTTTGTCTGGAATCCTACTTCAAGTTTTTGAAATACCCTTTTGTCATGCTGAATAATGTTATTGAATCCCAAGGTGAAGTTGAATTTTCTGTAGTGCTTTCTCTGCATAGTACCAGGAGAGCTGAAGGCATTTACAGCCTACCGGTGGTTTTGTCTTTTGATTTTGGAGTGCTTTTTTTCAGGGATGGGGAGGTGAGAAGAGGAACCTTTTTGGAGAAGGATCAAAATTAAATTTATTGAGGTGGTTAGTTTATAGTACAGCTTGTAGCTTTTGCTTTCTACGTATTTGACCTCCTCATCATCTTGCCAGTTAGTTGCTGTCTTGATTTTGCAGTTTCAAAATACAGTGGAGTGTATTGTTATCCTGTGCAGTGTTTACTTGCTTATAACACCAGTTTGTCTTTGATTCTAAAATCCCCATTGTACCATAAAATGTAATAATGTCTGCACAAGAATTAATCATGTGAAGGAGAAGGCAAAACCAAAATCCATGGAGGATGCAATAGGCCAAATCAATTAATGGTGTGTTTTTTATTTGCTAGTTTTTTCTGTGTTTATTTCCTCTTTCCTTTATTATTGTCTCCTTGTGGTTTGATAAAAGATGCCAGGATGGGAAGGATCCAGCTTTGACAGAGGTCTGTCAGCCTCCTCTAAATTGTTTCAAGGCAATTGTAAGTGTAGTGTGGCCAGCACTTGTGGTATATTTTCTACAAACTGAGTACCACTGTCTCTTTGTTAGTTTTAGTGTTTTTTGGAAGTTTGCCTCATTTCCTGGCACTGCTGATTTAATTTCACAGGCTGTATGAAATCCCTTTTTTGTTTAAAAATATCTTAAGGGGTTAAAATATAAATGTATTATAATTCTGTTATGCATCTTCTGAATAATGCATCTGTGACACAGGTTTGTCCAGGTTTGCCTACAGAAGCACTCAAAACCCCACATTTCTTCCTAAGGGCTGTTGTAGTCTAGTTCAAACACAGTATGTAGCAATTTGGCATTTCACTGAATTATATGCAATCATGTAGGCGAAGCTGTATCTCTTGTGTGTATTTTCTGCAGCCCTCTGGATTTCTTTTGCTTAGAAAATCTGTCTCGCTGTTCATTTGCAATTACAAATAGCTCCATTGCAATAGCACCCAGAGGTGCTTCAACAGAGCAAATACAACTTATTAAAAGATGGCCATAAATCAGTAGGTCTCCAGAGTAGACTTAGTGGTTTAGCAATATTCCAAGTAAAATTAAAATCACAGAATTTCCATTAAGTTTATTTAAAAAAATACCTAATATGTAGCCAAGATATGAGAAACTGCTATTATTAAAATATAAATGTTTTACATCCTACATTGGGAAGTAATTTTTCCAAAAATACAAGTGCCAGAGGCTTCCACCAATGCATTAGGGACTTCCCTAGCATTGATTTTTGCAGGAAGATACTCAGCTACTGCAGTAAGGAGTGATGGTAGAAAAGAGGGACGAAAAATAATGCAGGTTATGTTGTGTGACACGTGTGTTACTAATTATTTAGAGCATGCAGGAGTGTGGTTGGGATTTCTGGCCAGGCTGAAAGAAGTGAGGAAGAGTGATGGTGGCAGACACAAGGTTAGTGTTCAGCAAGAGATGCTGAACAAAGGCTGTGGAGGTCTCTGTGGCCTGTGCCTTTGCAGGGAGTAGGTGTGGGCTCTCTCCTTAAAGGCAGGAGCAAACACAGCTGTGTGCTGAGCAGCAGTGAATTCCAGACATCACATCTTCCCTGGTGCTCACTTGCACTGGCAGAGTGACTGAGTGATGGGTGCTGCTGGTGTGGGCTGAGATTCTCAACACTGGTAAATGAGGAAGTCTGGGAAAGCACAGAAAAATGATTGTGGGGGACTTAACAACTTCTGGGTAATGGTAGTGTGAAGAATTCATCTGCTTGCACTTGTGTAGAGCTGTCTGTAGTAATACAGGAGCCTCATGGTGAGGGTAGATGAATCCCAATTGTTGGAATGCTACTGTTCCTTACTAAATCATACAGATGTCATTCAGGAGGTGTTACTGTTGTACAGGACTTGTGCAAAATCAGTCAGTCTGGACTAGGAGTGACCTGCTAGAGGGGGTAACAAGAGAAATGTTTTGAGTGGAGAATGGCTGTCAGCCTTCAAATGTGATGCTTGGTCTGTATTGGAAGCAAATGCAGACATCTGGAATGGGAGGGAGCTGTTGTGTACCTTGTCCAGGTCCTCAGTCTGCCTGAGGTTTCCACAAGGCAAGCATGGAGACCTGGCTTCCAGGCTGGAACACCAGAGACAAGACAACTTGCAGATCATAGCATATTGACAGGAATTGCAAGTGCATTTAAAGATGGGGGAAATAGCAAAATATGACAGCTTGAGACGTGAGGAATGTGAATAAGAGAGAATGAAATTCAGCCTTGTAGGTAATCAAGTGTATTGTGTGGTTCTCTGTACAAGAAAGCTGAAGCAGACGTTTCAGTGGGGCAAGACATTTGACAAGCAGCAGGGGTCAAGGAGACTTTGACCAAAGTTAAATGAGAGCCTGCTTGTAACTTACAGACCTGGTTTATAAAGCTGTGGTATCTGCATTTAAAATGCTGATTTATTTCTGTGATTTTTCAGTGTCAGAAAGATGATGCAGATTAACAGGAAGGAGTTAAGATAAGAAAGCAATAAATAACTAAAATGTTGTCGGAGAGTCTGAAGAATGAAGCAAGTACAGATTAAGTTTGGCAAAGTGTAGACTGTAGAAAGCTATAAATCTACACCCATTTGAGTGTAATAGCAAGGAAGGGAGTGCAGCATTGCTGCTGGGTGTGTGTGAGCACATTGTTCTGGCCATTGGGCGGGATAGAGCTCTGTAGGCCTGGCTCTGCAGGGCTCTGCCTGAAGAAGTCAGACTGCAGGAGCAGGATCTCCATGAAGCCAGAGTGCAAACAATCATGAAGGCAACAAACAAGATGCAAAGCTCAAGGAATACCAGCTGCTGGAGACTGAAATGAGAGTAATTCTGCTGTTTAAAATGGTTTAGCTTTAGAAGTAGACTAGAGGAGCATAATAAAATACCAAATATAGAGGAATCACATGGAGAAGATGAGGATTAAAAAAACCCCAAAAGCAGAAACTGGGAAATGCAGGAGATTAGACTTTAGCAATTATTTTTATTCATTTGCATGAAGACATTAGCAGGTATGACTCATTGTATTGTAGAAAATATTGCTTGGTGTTGTTTTAATTTTTAAATTTTGTCTTTTTTGTGGGTTTGGGTGGATTTTTTTTTTTTGGTTTATTTATTTCTGTTTCTTTACAAGCTGGAAAATGGACAGGATTATATTGGATGTACAGAGCTGCAATTTCATTACTGAACTGAGCTGTGCTTTCATAGATTGAATGGGCTTTTCCTTAGGAAAGTAATCAAGGAAGGAAGCAGACTTGATAAAATAGCACAGTGATTTAAATCTCTATTTTTTGAAAGTTTTATGTTGCAGTGTATCTTGATTTAAATTAGCAATGTAAGTAATTTTGATGTTAAAACTCTTGTTTTAAGTCTTGAGGCAGTCCAAGACATTTTCTGTTTAGCATAGTTTGCCACTGGTAAGGTTTTATTTGTTTCCTAACAAAACAAATAAAGAAACCCAACTCCAGAGCAAACAAGCTTTTCTGCTGGCTCCAGAGACTGTGTTGGCTGCACTGATGTTTATCTAGGATACAGCCAAGGGCTCCTGGTGCTGCACCTGGGGAGTCCTGCAGGGCTCTGCTTGCACCCACCCTGTGGTCTCCTGACACTGCCTGCCTTTCATGGAGCTGGGTTGCAGCCATATCCTTCCTCAAGGCACAGGGCAGGCAGAGCCCCTAACATTGTACCCACAAGGCAAAGGCACCTGCAGCTTCAGGAGGAGGAAGCAAGATCTCCATGATCCTCAGATAACCCGTGGTTTATGGTATGCAAGATTCTTGCTGATTATCTGATTGTGGAGAAACTAAACCAGTGCAGTCATCTTTGTTCTGGTAGTGCTGTACAGGGCTTGAGTAATGCTGCCTCACATGAACACTCCTGTGATCCCCATCCCTGCTCTGCTCCCCAGAAGAATATTTCAAGCTCTGAGAAGTCAACCCTTGCCTGCAGTTGAGGTCAGGACAATGAGCTGCTTGGTTGATTGAAAATGTCTTTTAGGACAGCTGGAGTGGAGCTGATGAAAGCAGAGCCTGAAGTGTTTTCCTACCAAAAGCAGTGACTCTTGGCCAAGCTATTCTACAAGATAAAATTGAATCAAAGTCATTCCATATTTGAGCAAACTGTCTGTCTGCCACAGCTCCTGCACTCTTGTTATCTATAAAGAATAAAGGGAAATGGGGAAAAAGTAATTTTGGGAAAGCAGAGAGAAGCACTGTATGAATGTGAACACCCATACTGAGTATTCAGCAGCACAGCCTGAGATTCTGTGTGCAGTTGCTGTCAGAATTATGTAGAAATATTATACTGTACATTTGCATTCCATTTAGCTGAACTGGTAATCGACCACTGCCCAGACTTCCCTGGATGTTTGGCTGGGGGAAGAAGGGGACAGAGCTATTGACTTTGATCAATCATCTGTTCTATTTTTGTGGTTGTGAAGGAGATGCTGGTCTTAGTCTGGTGGGAAGCTTGACCTCTACAAACTTAGGCAGTGTTACCACTGAAAATAGGTGTTAGGGTAACAGCAATTATGGGACATGGGGACAGTGCAAATGGGATTTTAAAAATTTATGGAACCTCAATACTCACCCTCTTTGAAAGGCTTCCCAGTGATTGTCATGACCTAAAATGCCCCTCCTCAGACCATAAAAGTGGGTCTGCTCTGAGAGCCCTGCTTTGTTTTAAATGCCATTAGCTACTGAGGACAGCTGACTGTGGATTGGATCTGGAGAATGTTTGGTGGGGAACCACTTGGGAATATGTCCTGTGTCTCTGAGTGTAGTGAGGGGAAGGGCACTTTGAGGATATTGGGATGGAGCTGCTGTCAGTCTCATGTGTCTCCAGTCTACTTGTAGAACCACTGGCAAAATCTTAAGAATATGGCATTTGCTGCCAGCATCTGATAACTCATAACAGAGTGAACACTTTGGAGTTAGGCTGGATTAGGTCCTTATAAAGAAACAGAACTCTTAGCTGTAGCATGATGTTGTAGTTCCAGTAGTCCATAAAGTCTGATGGGGTTTACCTGTCCTGTAGGCAGAGAGGAGAACTCAGTTGGCCTGTTTTGCAAGTTGCTTGTTTTTCTGACCTTGAGATCTAGCACTTTTTTGATTTCTTTATTTTGAAGTAACAGTTGGAGTCATGGTTATGTACGTAGAGATTCAACAACTAGGAGCTTGCGGAACTGCATATCATTTATGCTGTAAAAGATGAGTTATTAATGGCTCAGGTTAAAGGAGTTGATATTGTAGTTACCTTAGGTTTGGGTTGGGTTCCCCCTCTGCCACGCTTCTTCATTTTTAACACAAGTAACATATGTGTGCTATACAGGAAGCATGCCTGTTGTTTGTTTATACATTTCCCTCACATTCCTCAAAAATGGAGCAGTTACATGACCTCAGGATGTTGTTTCACCCTGAAAGACTCTGTTGATACTTCCAGTGTGTGCTGCTACTTGGCAATCTCAAACTTGTTTAGTGGGTGTAAAAAGTTCATACTGATGAATCTGCTGAAAATAAACTCAAGAACCTGAACGTTTTTGTTTGCTGCAGCTTCCCATGTTAGAATGAGCTTTACTCAGTTTGGTTTGGTGCATATTGCCAAGGGGAAATCTAGGGATGTTGGAGTGTGTGAGGTGTGTGTTTTGAGGGTTCTAGGAAGGATAGGTGTTTATAACAGATGTGTGTATTTTAGAACACAAAAAAAAATAGTGTGCTTTTCATTTAAATGCTTTGTTTAGTGGAACCAAAATAGAAAAGGAAGATAATGTTGGCAGAGACCAGAAGTAAACAGGGTTGTATCACATCAAAATTATACCAAATCGGGAATCAGGATAGGCTGCCGAAACAAATATTTATAATGGAAAAAACTTGGAAAAAACTCCAGACTGTGTTCAGGCCTTTTTTTTTTTTTTTTTTTTTTACTTGCAAGGTGATTGAAGGGAAGGAGGAAGAAATGGTTTATATACTCCATTTCATGGTTGCTTTTACTGTTTTTGGACAGCACAGGAAAGAAAACCTTCAATGCAAAAGCTTAGGAATTTTGCCCAGAGCAAGTCCCACAGAAAATATTTCATCTGTGTGGAGGCACAGGCATAGATACTCATGCCTTGATCCAATAAACTAAGCATGTCCATATTTTAAATGTTGTTGTAGTGTGTGTTAAAATTCTGCATATGCTGAGGGAATCTGCTGGACTGGGGATTGCTGCCAGGTCAGGAGGTTTGGACACGGCCGCATGGAGTGTAGCCCACCCACCGCTCTGCATTTGTATAGGAGGAACCATGGCCCAAATGTTTGCATTTGAGGGCACAGACCTCCCAAAGGGCGAACAAGTTTGCCATGGCATTTGCAGGATCCAAGTACATTGCACTCTGTCAGGGCTAAATGCCACTAAATGCTCTGGAGCTCTTGGAAGCAGCCAAGACAACTCCAACATTTGCTTAAGGATTAGCCCATCCCATCTTTCAGCTAAGGCCTATAGCATTAAAAGTCACAAAAAATCTCTTGCTTGCAGGGCCAGATTAGATAGGATAATTTATTGGCACTTTTTCTTTAAAAAAGGGAATTTGTTAGCTCACATTTTGGATTTGAATAATTCAAACTATGCTTGTTGTTGAGATGTTTCTTACGATATAGGTTTGCTTTAGATAGTGGTATCAAGTCGGAACTCAGTGGCCTGAAGGCACAAGCAGTTGCCACATATATTTATTGTTTTGAAAATGCCAAGCAGAAATGATAGCTGTTTAACTTTGTGAGTGATTTTTTTTGTTTTCCTCTTCCTGAAGCAGTAAAGTAGTTGTTGTAGGAACTTGCAGGGATACATATGATTTCCTGTGAGTCCCATTAGAAGACAGAGGTTACTAGATATTTTTCTTTTATACAGGCAGGTTGTCTGTTATGATGGGAAGAACTTTTTTTGAATATAATAGTCATGGTGTTATTAGGCTACTGGTAAATGAATAATGATGCATTATTAAAAGAAACTCAAGTGTTTCTTTCTTGGCACACATACAATTAGTTAATTGCGAGCCATTGCTTGAGTTACTTACTGCTGAAAATGTAATAAAGATGCTCATTAGCACTGATGAGCCTTTAAAAAGATTTGAGTGACAAAAATTAATGCCTTTGGGATGGTTTACAAAGGTTCTCATCTTTGGTTGGGCCTTGAGAAAAGCTGTGTAGGGGATAGTAAAGGTATTCCAAGCATTAGAGCTTTCAATATGGTCAAGTGTCTCCTTCCATAAGACGAATATGAAATACAAATTTATTATTGAAAAGGAGATGTGACCTCAGTCACATAAAGGATTGGTGCTGAATAAATAGTTACTATGGCTGAAAACTCACTCAGCTGACGGGGAGTAAACTCAGCGAACAAATGTCCATTTTCATCCAAGGCATTGCTATGGGTGGATGTTACTTTGTTAATGCCATCGTTAAAATTAACCGCTGTCTTGGAGAAATCCCATCTTTTTAAAAAGAGGCTTATTTTTTAGCCTGGTTGCAACTGCAAGCAAGCTATGGCACAGTGATGGAGTATCTGCTTCAAAGTGGGAGCAGGTGCAGCTGGAGCCATTTGAGAGCTGCAGTTGTGCTGTTGAAGGTGTGCAGGGAGCTGCAGTGCTGCACTCCAGGAGCGCTGGCCCTGACACTGCTGCTTGTCCTCCACGTGCCCCCTGCTCCCTTAGCAGGGAAAATCCAGTTGGGCTGCTTTCAGCGTAGAAGATGATGTGTTAACCAGTTTTTCACCCACAAAATTAGCATGAAAGAGAGTAATGTATAGCAATGAAACAAGTTTTTTCTTAACTGTACAGGTTTGAGAGAGCGTCTGACAGTTTCTATTGCAATTTGCTGTGGCACATTTTCAAATGTTAGGGTATGCCAATAGAAAAAAAAATTAACAGATAGAAATAATAGAAAAATAAACTCCCAGCTATGCACACCTTATTGTTAGGAAGTGGTTTTTTTTGCACATTTTCAGATTACTTAAAACAGCTAAGCAACTCTTTCCATATAGTTATATTTGTTGAAGTTGATACACATTATGCTGTTGATTGATGGTGAATCCTGTGTAGGGCTTAAATCATCAATGGGTTCAAGTCCTTCTGTGGCTGCTGTCCCCACAGGCCCTGGTGCTGCCTCGTGGTGCCTGCAGAGGAGGTGCAGATGTTGGGTGGGGGGAGGAGGTGTCTCCTTTCTGCCAGGCAGAGTACCTGTGCACCAGAACCCACAGCACGCTGCTGCCTTGGCCCAGAGAGCGAGCTCTGATGGCTGGGCTGCATTCCCTGGATTTGGCAGGGCTAGCAAGCCTTCCTCTCTCTAATGCCCCATTCTTTTCACTGGGCCTCTGGGGGATGAGGAGTAAAAAGAACAACCAGACGTCATGTATGACTAAGAGACACGCTGTCGGTGCTGTTGCTTGCTGGATTTAAAAGCAAATTAATAAGTACAATAGCGGGGCTGATATGATCACCAAATGTTTTCTACCCAGTTTATCTGACAAATGCAATTTGAAGTGTTTGTCTAGTTATTCTTTCTAAGCAGTTATTTATGGTGTACCACATAGTGCCATAATAAAGGCAAAGTCACTCTTTGTTTCTGCGTTATTGAAGCTACCAGACTGTGAGAGCTTAGCAAAGCTGTGGGTGCAGAGAAGTGTCTGCTGACTCCATTTAGATGAATCCTAGAATAGAAAGCTCTGAGGAGCAAGGCCCCTGAGAAGTATTTTGAGGTCTTCTCCTTCCCTTATTTCTGCTTTATACCAGATCATCCCTTTGCTTCTTTTTCTGCCTGTTGCCTCCTCTTCCTTCATTGCAGCTGGCTGTGACTGTTGTGGGAGGCCCATCACAGAGAGCTGCATACCGTGGTAAAGCAAACACAATCCCCTAGTTCAGAGTGGGGCCATGAACTTAGCATTTCTCCATGTGGGCTGACTTGAGTCTCTCTTAGTTTGGGCATCCCCTGTAGATTTAGATTTCACCAGTGAGAGCCTCTAAAGTGGCAGAGCACCAGTTAATGCAACAGTGGTTGCATTCCGCCTGAAATTCCTCTACAAGCACCAAACCATGGCTCCTGCTGAGCTTCTCCAAGGATGTACAAGTAGTTGGCTCTTCTTGCTCAGTATCTTATTTTGCTCTCCTTTGAGTGTGTATTACATAAAACACAGGGAAAAATGCTTACCTGAGGAACGGTTTTCTGAACAGTGTTTGGATTGAAATACCCTGAAGGCAAAATGATAAAGTTTGAGGAAAAAAAAATCCAGGTCAGCATTATGTGTGCTGAATGCATTGCTATAGCAGATTTGGCAGGGACTTGTATGGTGCACTAGACACTGTAAGCACAGACTATGCATCCAGGGCTGTTTCTGTATTTTAAATAAGAAAGAAAGAATACTGTTGTAGTGCCATAAATAACTTGTACATCTTCTCTTGGCTTTTCGTACAGTTAGCCTTTTTAAAAATTTTTGTGTTCATGATGATGGTATTTAAAGATGCATTTGAAACAGAGCCTAACTATTTAAATTTTTGTTACATTGACCTTTGTGGTCTTTGCAGATACTTGTGGATTTTTTTCTCTGTGCTCCCAATGATTCTGATTAATGCCTGAGGCTGCAATTAAATACTTACACAAGTGCTTGGCAGAGGAGAGCTTGGCTTAGAAGAAAAGTACAAATAGTAGCTCAATTTTATTTTTAAAGGCTTTCAGGATCATTTCTTCTCCAGGTCTCACATGTGTTAAGAATGGAATGCAGTCACTGAAAAAAGAACAATACTTTCTTCTAGCTACAAAAGTGAGGCATGGGTTTTGGTTACTCTGCCTTTACCCCACAGATTTTACTTGTAGACTCTTATTTATCCACTTGATGTATGGTATTTAATTTCAGTGACATTGTTTAAAAATGTGAATTCTTGTTTGGGGCATATTTCATTCTGACAGGAGTTTAGAGAGACTTGTAGATATTGGTTAGAAAATATTGACATATATAGGTGCACTAGCTTTTGTCAGCAGTTCTTTGCTCTGCTGGCTGTTATGCATTGCCCTAATTGTTCCTTATACAATGGCATGCTCAGCTGTATGAGAAAGCACAGTACATTCCTGGGGGCTCTCAGTTTGTGACTGTTCCCCTCACAATAGGATTTTCCCTTGTCTTCTTTTTGCCACATTATGTCAGGCTGTTTTGAGAGGGCTGAACTGGGGATGAGGGGCTCTCCCCACCCATGTGGCTCTTTCTTTTTCCCTTACTTCCTGTGAACATTACCCTGTCCCCTCTGGAGCACTAACAGCTAATGACAAGCCCTGATGAAGCAATGTGATCTCCAGACTGCAGTGCCAGCTGCTTTGGAGTTGGGAAAAGTTCCAAATGCTCAGAGCCAGTTTTGCAAAAACAGCACTAGTATTGGACTGTTTCGGGGTCTGTGTGTGAGGGAAGCTCTACTGTGTTACTTGTTTAATTGTAGATGTCTAGAGATAAGAGGCAAGACATGTCCATTCCCATGTCTCATGTTTGCCAGCAGTTCTTGAATGTGTCAGGTGACCTTCAGATAACTGCTCTTCAATAATAAAATCAACTTTTTCACATTTTACTTTTTAATCCTGAGCATTCAGAGTTTTCAATTCCCTAGCCCTTGAAGAGATTATTCCACCTGGCATACAGTGTCATGGAAGATGGGGGGAAGGAGATTGCCTGCTCAAGAAACAGCTTTTTTCTGTCAGCACCACATCCATGCTTATTATTGTTTCCTCGGGGAACATTTGGCTTGCCAGAAGCCACTGACTGACTTGAGGCAAAAACATGCTGTGTATCTTCTGTGAAAGACTACCTGTATTCAGGCATCTGGAAGATCTAGTTACATCTTTATTTCTAGAGGAAGAACTGCTCAGTAGGGTTTTCAGGTGGCAAGGTGATGACAAATGATGCTTTGTTGCCTTGTGCTGACTCATGCATGCTTATCATACCAAACCCCAATAGTGAAGAGCACAGAGAGGGAGGCTGTACATCATTGCTTTGTCTTGTGCAGGGAACTGGATGGGAGTTCACTTTTGGTTGTCCAAAAGGTTCTCTAAAAATAGGACCAAATGTGCCCTTTTTTAATTGGGTTGGAGGTGGGGTGGGTAATGGAGTGGTGATGGGAGTAGCTGTGTAGCTCCATGTGTGTTAGATAACTGTGATATGATGATATGGCTGTTAGTGAAAAACAGATCACAGATATTCAAGTAGAGATTTCTGAATTCCAGGTGGATGTGATTTTAGTGTTTGTGTACCCCTGAAACTGTCCTCTGGCTGTTCTATTTTTCCAAGAGTTGACATCATTTTATAACTCACCTTACTGCCAAGTGAAACAGTGGAGACTAACAAAATGATTGCATAATGCCATTGAGAATGTGCTGAAAAATACTCAGAAGACATGCCAAAAAATGAGCAGTCCATTGTGACTAACTGTTGGAGCCAAGAGTATTGGTTATTAAAAAAAAATCAAAACAACAAAACAAAACAGAAACCAACGCCATAGAATTTTCCTTTGAATTATTAAAAAATAAGCACAAAAGAATATGGAAACTAAACAAGTAAAAGGATAGGGGGCTTTTGATAGCTGCACAACTTAGATAACCTGCAGGAGTATGGAATAATTAGAAAAGTGATGGTTGTAGCTCTGCTAAGAAGAGTATAAACAACATTAGACTTAAATCTATTTAAAAGAAAACATGATTGCCATGGGATTGGTTTTGAGGAGGAGAACAGGTTGTATCTAGCTCACATTCAACCAGCTGAACTGCAAACAACACACTTAACTTGATCAAGAGCTTCTGTTTGCCACCAGAACATGCTTCTGTGGAGCTGAATTTAGACTCTGTATGCCAGCATGTGTTTGGAAGGGCAGCCAGGAGCACTGAATGCTTCTGGAGTGAGTCAGAAGGGCAGAACCTGGAAGCACCGCGCTGGTGAAGGGTTGGGTTTGCTCTGCCACCTCAGAGTGCTTTGTGAACAGACAGAAATACTGCCTCCAGCTTGCATTTGTCCAGGTGGCTTTTGTCTTCTAGCAGAGCTGTGGGAGAGTTTAAAGGAGATTGCAAAGTGTCTAAATGGATCAGGAACGAGCAGATTCTTGTCAACTGCTTCGTCTGCTTCTTCCACTCCATCCTGTAGAAGATGGGGAGTAGCTGCTCTTGCAGCTCATAATTGCAGGTGACTTCTTCTCTGCTCGAGAGGAACCAAGCTGCTGTCAGCACTGCTGAGCCATATAAAAGGAAAAAGAGGTTGCAAAGGGCAAGGAGCGGGTCAGAGGCTGAAAAGTGGGAAGAGTTAATTGTGCAAAAACAAACAAACAAAAAAAAGGACAGAACCCACTAGCTTAAGCTGCTGTGCATGTGGTAATTGCACGTGGCCGCAGGCTTGTTTGGAGTGATGCTTGATGCTAGGACAGGCATTTACAACAGCAGATTAGGATTTTTTTGGGTTTGCCTCAGTAGTTGCACTTATTGCTCAGGGCAAAGGCGTATGTGTTTGGTTTGGTTCCTTCCTTTTAAAAGTTGTTCTTGCTCCCTTGTCAGTAAGCTTGCCTGACAAGTTAAACAGATAGTAGGTGGAATGAATTTACGGATGGTTTACTGAGCATCTAAAAAGAGTAACTAGTCATGAGATCATTAGTAATTATACTGGCTTTGCTGAAATAATTCCTTTCCAAGTAACTGCTACCAGCAGGCATAAATTGTTAGGTGGAATCTTGTGATTCATGTAAGTGTGTATTAGGAAAAGTTAATATTCTAGGAAAAAGATGAGAACAGCTGTATTTATATGAAAGTTGCAACATTTCATGTGATCCCCTTCACTGTATCGTATAAGCCAAGAAATGTATTTTTCACACATTTTTAGAAGAAAATTACCCTCACAGATGCTGTACATCAGCTCACAGAAAGCAACATGATTAATAGGGCTATGGGAGAGGATTGAGGAGTAGTTAGGGCATGTGATTCTTTTTACAGTAGTAATGTATTTTTTCATCCTGTTCTGGTATGATTAATCCAAAACAATACACGGACAAATGAAACATACAGCACAGCTAATGTTGGGATTTTAGTTGGAGTAAGGCTGTATAGCTCCATTGGCTTTTACTGGGAAGATGCCAACTTTATGCACTGGGATATGTGGCCAATAATTTCAGAAAAAAGAAGAGCTCCTTAAAGATTACTATTTTATGAAGAAAATACATACTCTGTACTAATTTTGGTCTTGAAAGCTGCTACAGGATAGCCATGTAGCTGCAACAAATAGCTGCTACAAGCAGTCCAGCTATTTGTTGAAATATTCCAGCTACTAGTTCAAATAACTTTTGTTTGAAATTACATTACAGTTTACTTAAACTGATAAATGAGTCTTGGCAAGAGGAGGCCTTCAGGGCTGAGCTCAGACACATGCAAGTGGTTCTTGTTTTCAACAGAGCTGCAATGTACAAGGAAAGAATGGACTGGTGCTTCCTGTGGTTAACATAGTGTATTACTGACATTGAGCAGTCTTTCTCCACCTTGTTAGTCAGGAAAAATAAAAATGTGACATAACTATCATGCTAACCTGATGCTCAGAATGAGACACCATTAGTGCTAAAGTTGTCTATTTTGTTACATTACTCCTTAGGAACTGTCCTTAGCAGTGTTCCTAATTTCTCTATTGGCTCGGTGTCCTTTTTTACAAGAGCGCTTTTAACCCTCTAAAAAAGGCCACTTTTCCTTTAAATATGTGAAAAAAACCCCACTCATTATCAACAGAAGGATTTATGTGCACAGAGAGAATAGAGTATGTAAAGTGTAAAACATTTTAGTGTAAGACATTTTAGTGTCTTAAAAAAAATAAAATCCCCAGTGCAGTGGAACGTAGTAAAAGTTATCACTGTCTCCAGATAGAGCTACACTGTGAACTGATCTCTAAAAAAACTCTAGGAAAGACTTGATCTGTACCAGAAACCCCCTTTTGCCAACAGTGTGAGTCTGTATTTAAAGGATGCTCACTATTAAGAAGGTGCTCTGGGCTATTTCACTGGTGGCTCTACAGCAATTTAGGCTAGCTGTGGAAAAATACCTGTAAAAACCATTAGCTGCCACAGGAGCCAGCAGCTCACGGTATTGCCCTGCCTGGAGGCAGGGCTGGGGTCATTGCTTCCTTCTGGAGGCTCTGGTGGAGATATCCCCCATCCTTCACCCTGCAGGCACCTTTTATGGGTCCCCACTGGATTGAAGGGCAGTTCTGGAAGTGGGGCTTAGTACAGGTAGCTGGGATGAGCTGTATTTATAATAACCTGCATTTCCTCACTTCTTCACACGCACCCAGGTCAGTTTTGTCCCTTAAATGCAAATGCAGGAGCTTCAAAGCAGCTGTTAACAGGCCTTTGAATGATCTATAATCCAATAATGCTAACGGACTAGGGAACACCTCCTTTCAGAAATCTGAAAAAAAATTGCCTTTTGCAGCCGAATTACAAAAATAAGTGTAAACCACGCTTAATATATACACAGCCAGATGAGCTGTGGAAACCCACAGCCTTCATTTCTGGGTGAAAAGAAGGAAGAGGTGCCCCAAAAAGGAGGATCTTGGGGGGTGTGGGGTGTAGTGGAAATAAAATCAACAGGCCTCAAAGTCACACAATTATGTATAGCTGTGTAGCAAATGAGACAGTTTCTTGGCTCTGATCTGGGAAGGGAAGTCTGGAGAAGATCAAGGAGCAATAAACAACATCAGGTTATAAAGGACAAATTCTGCCAGGCAGATTTGATCAAAACTTTAGATCAAATTACACAAGTAAGTGATGAAGTGCTGGCTCTATCTAGGAAAGGACGAAACTGCTTTGTAATGAAGGGATTAGTCTTGCAGGAGCTTCTTGCTCAGCTATGGGATGAAGTGAGTGTTCCCACTCAGGGAAACAGTGGGCAACAGCAGTATGCAGTGCTGGGAGGAGTATCCAGGGACTGGGTTTTGTGTAAGGGCTCAGCTGAGGAGAATGAAAGCAGATTTTTCACTGAGGCTGTCAGACATGTGGACTTGGGTCTTCTTCCCAGCCTGACTAGCTGGTGGTGTGTGCAGTCCTGACCCAGACTGGCGGTGATTTCATAAAATGGCATGTGCTGCTTAACAGCTTCTCTATAAAGGCAGAAGTGAGCTGCAGAGGTGGTTGAACTCAACAGTGGAATTTATTTGCTCATGCTGCATGGCAAGTCAGAGAAATAATGTAAATGAGAGAAAGTTTCTGGAAGCTTAAAAACATACTTAAGAAATAAAATTAGGTTTACAGTGGAAAAATGCAAGTTGGCATGTTTTTGGGGAAATAATTAAAAATGCAGACACTCTGTGAAAGAAGACCCTTAGAAAACAGCAGTGCTGGAAAGGACCTGGGGGGTGATCATAGGAAGGGAGAGCAGCAGGAGCTTGGTGTGCAGCAGAAAAGACATGCCAGCATCTATGTCTGTTACATTGCCTGCAGGACTCTTGGTGACCCTGCTGTGAGCCTGACATTTCTTTCAAAATTAGCATGGAGGTATGATTTTAAAATACGGATTTTGTGTATTTCAAAGTGTTTTTTAAAAGGAGTGAGCTGTTGGTAAAAAATGTCAACTGACTCTGTTGAAAACGCTTTTTTAAAAATGAAAAGCTTTGTTTTGGTTTTATAAGTGATAGTGTCTAGGTTGCAGAATCAAAATGTCAGGAATGGAAGAGCTTATGTGATAAACTTAGGCTGACTCAGACAACTGGAAATATAATTGTCCTAAGGCAACTCTTTGGTAGTGTACTTGGTGCACGCCAGTCAAACTTTAGCACATCAAGTAAGTAGATTTGAGGAGCTGTGTGGTTAAGGTCTTTAAAGTTCAGACACTGATCCATTAGCAAACTTTCTAGGTTTTATTTTGAAACTGGATCTTATTTCTTTTGGAGAGATGTATGGTTTAGAGTGTTCAAACGTCTTAGGAGAGAAGGGTCTCAGCTAGGTTAAAGAAGTAAATACTTGTGGTTTTGCACCAAAATTGCGTACTATATGAATAGTGTGAAACAGACATTAAAATAAAAGCATGAAGAAGTTTAAAAAATCAGAAGTTTCTGCTTGACATTTGTTACTTTAGAGCTGTAGCATTCTAATTAGTAGACCTGCCCTTCACAGAGAATATATCCAAAGGGCATGGCTGCAATCCAGTTGTAATTGTTAATGTTCTTATATCCTGCAGTCACAACAGTTGCCACTGGGAAGCCATGAACGTATTCACTGTTCAGGGAAGGACCCAGTCCTTTAATGGGCACCTCACTCTGTAAGTAACTTTACTACCCAGCGTTAAGCAACATGTATTTCTAAGGATCAGGAGCTTAGCAGCGGGAGGCAGGGGTGGTCCTGATCTCCCAGCATTTCTCTGCAGAAAACACTGTTCTGCCTCAGCAGACTCCTGAAGTCTCATTCAGCTTCTGAAGCAGGTTGTGTCACTGGAGAATGCCTAATACCTGTACTTCATTCATAATTTTGGTAGTGTTTGGAGAGACTTCCTTCTCAACATGCTGGTAAGATTGGTTCAAGTTTGAAGTTGTTTGATGAGGGCTTCTGAGCAGCAGCCTAAAGTCAAATATTTGTACCAGTAGCTGCCATGTGCTCTGCTGAGTGTGAAGGGGGTCTTCCTCACAGAGGTAGCTCTTCCTCAGCACTCCCTCATTTGGGAATAGAGAGGCATAGATAATCTTCCCCCCACACTGTTTCTCACAGGAAAGAATCTGTCTCCTCCCCACGATCTGTTTTTGGAAAAAGTGGTTCAGCACAAGCAGGATAATATCTCTGCATTTTCTTGAATTGTTGCTTAGAACAGTTTCATCATGTTCTGACAGCTTTTATGAGTGAGTCTGTAGTCTGAGAACATTTTTAAGGAAATGTTATGCAAACATTTGAGTCAGGGTATAAAACATCTTCCGGCTAGATTTTTAGACATAGTTATTTTAAAAAAAGTATTTTTTTCTTATTTTGTGGGGGGGGGGGGGGTGTAAAGCAGGCTTGAGAAAACAGAATAGAAAGGTCTGTTACCAGTATGAGCAGTCATCTAAGTTTGAAAAACCAAACTGGACAGCTCTGCAATACGGCAGGATGGGGGTTGTTACATTCTGAGAGAGGCATTTTGACTCCTTTGACTCCTTTTGATTCCATCATACTTGTTGGTGCAAAGAAGGAAGATGTCCTAAAACTGTTGATGAAGGACAGTTTTGCTAACCCGTGTGCTGATGCTGGAAATACATTGCAATTTCACTCATGGTAGTGAAGTCATAGACACTTGTAACTGTGGAACTGGACTACTACTGGAAGTAGTACCTGAAGAGCAGCTACTACTTCAGCATGTTACTGTCTTGGAGAAAAGGATTCATGAAAATCCAGCTATGGGGCATCCAGAGGTCTCCTTTGATACTTTGATATTTGGTATGAGCAGGTAGTGACACTTCTGTAGCTGTTAGAGCCCTGCAATTCTAATTCCCCCAGTTTAATACTCCCAGAATTTAGATTCCTTTTGTCTGCCCAGGGCTCTGCCTTGACATTGTAGATGGAACCGTGTGCCCCTAGGTTATATGATTAGAAGGGGATAAATACAGGCAAAGCATTTCAGATTGGTGCTTGTGCTCAAACTTAAGTTTTGCAAGGCTCTTGCACAAAGAAATCAACAATGAACTTGGTAAGTGCTACATGGAAAATGTTAATTATATTGGAGGGAGACTGACATTTCACATAATAATCCTACCCAAGGTAACGGAGTGACTCAAACTCCTACTAAGGCAAGGCTGTCAGAGCTTCTCAAAACATAAGAGGAAATACCTCAGGTTATTACAGTGAAGAGAAAATCCCCATACTTTTCTCCTACTCTAAAATCTCAGTCTGTGTATATAGGAAAACATGTTTTAAAAGTGATTTTTTTGATACAAATGTTTTACGTCTGTTGTCTAGGGCTGATAGCCTAAATGATGTGAAAGAGAGAGTAATTCCATCTATTGACTGTGCAGCATTTTATCAGACTTATTGGAACTAAATTCACCATCTGTGCCTTTCTGTCAGGGTCAGTAATAGCTTTTCCTAAGCATTTTTTTTGGAGAGGACTTGGTTTTTCCAGCAATGTAAGTAACCTTGTGCCAATGTACACTTTGAACAAAATCATGGAGTAGTTACTACATTTTTTAAAAAGGCATGTTTGTAAGAAGTTAAATACCTAATTTTTTGAATGAGGAAATCTAACCATCTTTTTTTTTTTTATTTTTTTTTACTTCTGTGCTGAGAGATTATTCCCAGAGCATCTTGTGCATTGTGAGGCTTTCTAAAATAGACTTTGTTAAAGCTGGTAAACCAGAAATGTCACTTAAGAGTCGCATTAGGAGCTAGAGACACCTCTAATTGGAGCACCATGTCTCATGTTTACGTTGGAAATAGGATACAGCTCCTTTGTGGAGTAGTAGAAAAAACAACCTCGTGGATTTTCCTAAGCTTGAATTTGTCAGCCTTAATAAAAGGCAGCTTTTGGTTCTGATCCCTTCCAAAATATCTCCCTGTGGTTTGAGCAGTGGGGGTTAGGTCTGGGTGTACCTGTCAGTGTTGCACTCACTGCCTGCTTTTAAAACTCTTCTTCTTTTAATGTCTGGTGCACTTTCTTCATGCTTCTTTCTCAGGTTTGAGCAAGTCCTGGATCTCCTTGAGGAGCAGGTACTTCTGATGAACTTCAGGTCAAAAGAATCTCTGCAGTCACAGTACTGCTCCCCAGCTCCAGCCAGATCTGGCTGCTGCGTTGGCTCATTAGAGCCAGGATGCAAACAGCAGCAGATGCCTGTTGGTGGTAATTAGATAAAAGTACTGCAAATGCTGCACTGAGAGGGGAGGTGCTTCCCAGACAGGTTGGAGAGGGATCATTCCTATTTTGAAGGGCTGTTGTTAGACTTCCCATACCCCATATTTTCTGACTGTTTTGCTAATTAAGCCAAGTGCACCTCCTTTCCTGTGTCCTAGTTTCTTTCTCTTTCAGACTTTTACATGTCTCGTTCTCCTGTTTTCACTGCACATGACTCTATTAGTTGTTAGTTGGCTATGGTTAATCTGCACCCCTGTGTAGGGACAATCTTTTGGAAACTCTGGTCTCTTCCTGCTTTGCATTTTGCGGAGTGTGGCCCCAGTTGCCTGGGGACAGAGCAGAAAGTGACCTTCATTGCAGCTTGGGCTCGGGTTGCTGTGTGTCAGGGCAGTTCAGTGCCAAGCTCGTGGGCTGGCTCTGGCTTTTGAGACCAGTCATCTTCTCCTGTGCTAGGAAGAGGTGGAAGGCTGTGCACAGAGCAGTGTGGGGTACAGAGACAGGGAGGAAAATTCTTGGTTAAGAAGGATGAGCTGCCTTATGGTAGCTGCTGTGTTGAGCTCAGTTCCTCTTTACATCCTCAGCCGCATAAGTCATTCTTGCATGCAGAGGGGCTGTGGTGGACCAATGAACCTGAAAAGAGGAAGAACATCTTGCCTTGTCAGGCCCGTGCTTTGACTGACCTTGTAGCCTTAAAATAGGTAGTTATAAGTGGCAGGAAGACTGTTAGAGCAGGACTGCAGGAAAGGGATGCCACACACACTGGGGAGTATCCAAAGCATCCTCTTGTGTTTTGTCCAAATTGCCACTTAACCTGTTGGCAGGTTTCAAGCCTGCTGCATTCCTATCTCAGAATGAGATGTGAATGGTTTGCATTTAAAATGAGGTGTTTTTTTAAACATAAGCAACAAGTAAGTGCCTTATTGTGTATTAATATTCACAGCTCTTTGAAAACTGTGAATATGCTGCAAGCTCCTTTTAGTGGCAGTGTACAAAGTTCACTCTAACCTGCTGGCTTTGTGTTTTCTAATGCCTTGGTGAGGCCCATAGCTGTGAAGTGGACTTTATCAGCAGCTATGTGTGATTGCAGTGCTTCAGTCCAGGTGTGGCAAGCTCTCATGAAATGCCTTTTTGTGTGGTGTTCAATCTGTGCTTTACCTCTTGTGGTCTTGCTGTAGAGATTGGCAATTCCTCATCTACACAACCAGTCCTCTGTTTGAGTTTGCCTGTTAAAAATGCCTGCTCAGGGTCTGTGCTGTATCAGGGTGTGCCCAGCCAATGCACACACCTGAGACTGTACCAGTACAGGCCAGGAGCCAGTGCCACCCTGCTGGCAAGTGCAGCTTGCTTTAAGGTGTGAGCTGCACTTCAGAGAAGTGAACTCTAGGCACTGAGAGGATACTCCAGCCCCAGTTTTACCTTCTACAAAGGCAGGGATAAACAAAAATGAGAAAGTCGCCGCCAAGATCCTGTTGCCTACCTTTCTGTCTCTTTGGGTCATCTTTATGGGCTCCTCATCTCACAGCATGGGCAGGGCTTCCTGGTGGAGGCTTTTATGTTCTTTATTTTCATTCAGGTGTTGTGCTTGTAGGAGGTAATCTGGATCTGGGGGACTGTGGCTCCCCTCTAGGCTTCCAACCCAGCTGTGCGTTTTTCAGATCCAAAGCCTCCCCTTGGGAATTTTTTAATCCTTACTTTGATTGAGAAGATATTTTTGGTTAATTGGCAGGGGATTTTTGCTTTGAAGAATTATGAAGTCCCTTGGATGTGGCTGTGTGAGATAAGACTCCTCCTAGGCTGTGGAGTTCGTTCAGATTTTAGCCAAGCAGAAGAGCCCTCCTTAGCAAATGCAGCAGAATGACAATAATTCTTTTCTTTCCAGGCTAAGCAGTGATCTGCTGTCAGAGCACACAGATTTTGTGTTATGAATCCTATGGCCTCTATAAACACCTAAGTTGCTAATATTTTAGGCAGTTGTGTAACTGAGCTGTATGAAGGCAGCTTGCTTTGGACTCTTATCCAAGGAATTCCAATGTGAATTTATCCAAGGAAAAGAAGTACAAATCATTATGTTGCAAGCCAGAGCTCTCAGAAGATCAGATGCATCTTCCAAGGAAAGAAGTCTAGAAACACTGTTAGCTAATTGATTACTCTGATGTATTTGATGTAAAATTAAGTAAATAAAAATGCTAAGTAGGATGGTGTATCACTTTACAGTGATGGTAACAAACCAGTCCTGGGGATTCTTTCTGTGCATAATGCCATACTTAGTTTGCAATACCTTCACATTATTTTCTTGCTTTTCACAATAAGCCATAAGTGCTAGTTAGGAGAGAAAAGTTATATCTTCCCACAAATTGGCTTAAGGGAATGTTTTAATGCATCTGTGCCTGTACCCTTGATTGTCCCTCCTGATCCTACAGTTCAAAAGCAGATGTCAGCTGCAGATAAAACATATGACATGGCTCATGATTCACATAGGAATTGAAGAGGAACCTCTGAGAAATGTGCTCCCTTTGCAGGGAGAAACATCAGCATCTACAGTTCAGTATGGCCTTAATGAGTTTCCTTAGTCTGCAGGTCAGACCTGACGTTACCCAAAGTGACTTGGAATAATTTTGATCAGATGGCTTAAAAGGTCATATGTAAATTGAGTTTTGAGGTTGCAGATGACTTTCTAATGGATTACAAGCTTTTATCATGAAAGCATCAGGTACAATTGGTTTATACTTATGAAGGGCTCTGACTAAGACTGATGAGGTGAAATTAAAAAAAAAAAAAGGAAAGCCGAGGTCAATTTCTCTTAGGGTTCACAGGGCTTAATTTCTTCTTAGACGCTGAGACCTCTTCAGTTTGGGGATTATCTCCCAAAGTAAAATAATCACATTCCATTTAGGGGCATCTGAAACAAAACTGGATGAAGTATGGGAAAAACCCTGTCAAAAGCAATCCAGCTCTAGTAGTAAAATGGACTGAATAACCTCAGACTGTTTGAAAAGGCCATGTTTACCATGTCAGCAGAGAGCACACTGCAAAGTCTGGCATATTGTAATTACTTTGCTCCTAGTGTATAAAAATACTGCAATGCCTCAGATATGCCCTGATAAAAGCTGCTAAGACCGTGCTGTATTTTGTCCCTTTTAGCTCATACTGAAATACAGGGAGACCATTTTCAGTCTGCATTTTTACTTTCTGGCTCCCTCAGGACTGAGCTATTCTATCCAGCTGTACAGCTGATGAGGATATGAGGGCTTGTTTCCTTGCCTCAGAAAGCAAGACTCCCTTTTGCGTGTTTGATACTCATATTATTATGCATGAACCTTTTTCTTTCTTGCCACTATTAAAATTAAGAAAAAAGAAGTGTTGAGGCAGACGAATGCAGTATGAATGTAGTAAAAGACATGAAATAAATGCTGTGGAACGTCTGCAAAATCTGGTTAAGGGTCATAAATATTTTACAGAGTGTTAGTCCCACAGATGCTGATGGCTGGTTAGCTGCCCATGTCTTTGAAACTGGATGTTTGGAAGGACTTGCTGTGATGTGTTTGCAGGCAGTTGTTTTATGGAAGTTCATTCATGGGAATGTGGCTGCTCCTGAGGATGCAGTCAATGTATTCTCACAGACTAGGGAATGAAAGTAACATCAACTGGCGTGAAGAACTGTGTTCTAGAAAGTCAAGTCAGATTTCCTTTGAGGCTGATATAAATTTGGGTTTTCAGATTCCAAGGTTGACAGTCCTCATTCAGTAGCTTTACAGAGCCTGTAGGTCCTTCAGGGTTGACAGGCTATATAAAACCACAGTTATTTAATCAGTTTTTAGTCTGCAATTGCTGAAATAATTGCACAATCTATGTACTTAATGTAATTATCCAAATAAATTTTTTAAAATTTACTATTTACTGTTCCTGGACCCTTTAGATCTCAATTAAAATGATTTTATAATTAGTTTGCACTACTAGGTAATGATGACAAGTGGGGATAGTGATATTTCAATCTAGAGGATATTTGGGTAATGTTAGTTTAGGAGCAAACAATTTGTCATCTCTCACTTTTTGGAACAAAAGAGCTAATTCATGTTCAATTGACAGTAATTTTCATTTATAATGGTAGGTCATGCTGAAGAGTGTGTGGCAGTATGACTCAAGTTTTTAAAAATGACATCCATATGGTTGGCTTGTTTTGAAAGGCAGTTTGAAAAATAATATAGGCCAAAACATAAGTCTCTGCTGTTCCTTTCTCCATCTTCACATACAGAGGACAGCCCTTGTTGTTGGAATGCCTTAAGTTAATTCTTGTTTGAAATCAAAAGTGCAGAAGGTCACATGTTGTTTAGATGATGTAGTTTTAGGGGTTTTTTGTTTATTTCTTATGAGTGGTCCTGAGAAGAATGAAACAAACATAGAAAGCAGGCTGTTTCTGTAGAGGCTGAAAATGGTTGCTGAGCCATTCAACTAGAGATTAATTATGGGGTAGTCAGCAAATGTTCTAGGGAGAGCTGTCCATGGGGAGTACTTGTAGGTTTGACTGTGGATACTTACTGAAAGACTTAAGGATATAAAACATAGTAAACGAGGTGATTAATTAGGCGGAGGGTACAATGAAACTGTAAAATTAAATTACGATGAGAAAAGCAAACATCTTTCTAACAAGCTGTTCGAACTCAATAGATACCTGGTTTTGACTCAGTAAATGACTGCTATCACTGAGCTGAAGATCTGCAAAGCTGTCTGGGGCAGCGACTGAGAAAGATGGTTTGCGATCTTTGGGTGAATGACTTCTAAAGACAAATAGTCTTTTGTTCGAGTAGATGTTCATGGGAGAAAATTTCCATCTGCTACAAAGTATGGGGAATGTTTGATGCTCCCCCTGCTTCCCTGTGGTTTGTTTTAAAAAGATGAAATCTTGAATTGTTTATATTTTTATATTTTCTGGAAGCCTCCCAGGCCTTGGGAGTGCCAGCAGAGTGAAGGTCTGGACCCTTGGCATGCTGTCATGTAAAGTATGGGTCTTATCAAGCTTTGGGCTTTAATCTGGAGTTGAAATGTGGAACTGTCTAGCACATTTCTATTGTATGTAACTCTTAAAAACAGGTTTTAAAATTTGTTTTCAATTTTCTGTTAAAAATAGAGGCTGTTGCAACATACATAGAGAATACAGTGGTGCCAGATGCCAGAACCTTGCTATAGGCAAAGATGTTTGCTGCTCTGACCTTCCTATGCAGGATTCATTTATCACATCAGTGGAAGGGCTGGAGTCAGGTCATCTTGTGGGATCCTTCAGACATTTATCTTTCTGCAGGATGTGCAAGTCATATCAAATGCTTCTGGATTGCAGGTCCCATAATAATGGGTTGTAACCTGCAAATGGCATGAAATTCCGGATGTTTTTTTGAGCTGGCAAGCAGGGAAGGAAGAAGCAGGGGAGAGTGGCAAACAAAGGCTGAATAGAGTCAGTGAGCACAAGGTGTGGGTCTGTACAGGTGGCTCCCCTGCTGGGCTCCCTGCCCCCCTTGGTGTCTGTTAGGGATGGATCACAACAGAGCATATGGAGAAGTGATGGCCCTTCTGAGGCTGCAGTGCTGTAGGAGTGTCCTGTGGGAAAGAGACAGCACAGAAACACCAGTGCTCTAATGGAATGGTCAGTCAGACTTGCTGTCATCTTAGTCACCTCTCTTGCACACTTCAGTCCATCCATTGCCCTATGTTAGTTGGGCAAGACCCACAATCTGTTAGACTGGACTCTGTGGAAATTGAAATCTGTGTTTATTACACAGAACAGCTGAAACAGACTGATAAGGTACAGGCTAGCTCCAATAAAGCCTGCAGCTTAATTTAATGACAGTGAAGAGTGAAAAACAATTTCATTTTAATTACAAATGAAAGAAACATATGTATTTCTGGTTTTTTGAATAATGTAAAACAGTTTCCAGATTTTCTGTGGCTTTAAATACTAAAACGAAGATGTGTTCAGTGGAAGCGTTCACAAATGTGACACAATGTGGAAACTTGGAATATTTTGTGCATTTAACAAGGCTGTTTTGTTTTATATGGAAAAAATAATCACTCGCAGCTTCTGCAGTGGCAGTTTATATTCCTGTAAGACTGCTGTGTAGATGAGGAGTCACAGTTTTGCTTGCAAGTGGAAGCAGGGGCTTAAACAGCTGGACCATCTTATTTGTGTTACTCTTACATTTAATTTACTGGCAATACCACATGCAGTGATTTAGGCACAGTGTAGATCTATCAGGCACATAATTAAGAATGTGGAGTCTTATCTGTTAAGAGTTCCAATAAGGCATCCTCGATATTTATGGTCTATCCATATGTAGCAAGCAGAGAGGGATGAGAAAGTTCTGGTCTTGTCACTGGGCAGTGCCGTTGTTTCCCCTCCTGCAGTGATGCTCCACATCTTCAGGGTGTGTCTGTCTGCCAAGCCTGGAGGTGTCAGGGAGAAGAATGGGTGTTGGTCTTTCTCCACCCTGTTCCTCCCTGGAAAACAGGCAGGGCTCAGTCTCCTTTTGTGCCTCGGCCTCTCTGACAGCTGGGCTGGGGAGCTGAAGTGAATGGTTGCTGGAGTCTGGCTGACTTTTGCACCTGGAAGGGTGCGAGAGACAGGTTAATGCCAGTGTCACTCCTTAAAAGGAGGGAGGTGCTTCTACAACCAAAGTCTGGCTTGTGCTGTCCTTAGGTAGTGCAAGCAGGCTGTCTCCTGTAGTGCATTTGCTAAGGTTTTAAGGGATGCTATTTCCCTTCCAAAATACAATTATCCAAGAAAACTGATGTGAAGAAGAGGGACCCAAACTGCCTTTGCAGAAATGACTCACTGACCTGTATAAGGCTTAATGTTCTGTGCTGTCTCTCAACAACTGGATTTAGTATTAGCTGAGAGACAAGATGGTCTTCAATTTACTGTTTCTCCAAGACTGAGGAGTAAAGTGGAGCTGATTTACAGGGGTGAGCTGTGCAGTGAAATCTTGTGCTCTGTATGAAATAATGCTCTGTGTGCAGAGAGGGTGCAAGGCTATGGTCTAACCCCTTTAAACAAGGCGGTGGTGTAAAAATCTGTTAGTGTGGTTGAGAGCCAAATGTGATGGAAACATTTTGGAGCTGGAAGTTGTGTGCTGGAGGTTTCTATCAGGATATGGATAAGGACAAACTTCCCCTAAAACAAGCATTACTTTCTCCTTCAATTCCAAAGTGCTATCTGGTGAAGACACTGCCACCAGCAGAAATGCGTATGTCTCTACTAACTGTTTCCCTTTAATGTTAGAGCATCTCCTTTCAGTTTGGTTTTTCCTTTTTTTCCCCCTCTAGCTGTGCAATGGATTGCACAGATGGCCTAGCATAAGGAAGAAGGAAAATAAGGATGATGCTTTTTGATGGATTTATTTGTATACAAGTCCCAGTCGACCTAAGTATTAAATAGCTTCTGTTTTTTGAAGTTGGCATAAGTATACAGAAGACTGGACACATGCCACTAAAGCTGGATTATTATCTTTTTATTAGTAGATAAAGTGAATTTTAGTCTTAGAGGGGATTTTTACTAGAAGCTTGTAAATGACTGAACTTGAGTTTCGGAAAAGTATAACATAGCAGGGGAGAAACACAAATGGCGATTGAAAGGAAATAGTGCTTTAGAAAAAACCTTGAAGCTGTTGTTGGGACAAGCAGAATCAAATTGCCTCTGCCTGTTAGTTTTTACATGCAGAAATGTTTAAATAAGTAATATAAAGTACATTTGGATATAAAACATGCTTGTCTGTCTTGTGAGACAGTGGTGAAAGTTGATGTGCCAGAATCCTGTTGGTCAATGCCTGCTGAAAAGCTGTTTTCCACTAATCCTCCATTAAAAGCTTTGGCTGCCTGCTAAATGTCACAAGAAAGGGTCTGGTCAGAAAGAGGTTAAAGAGCTCACCTCTGTAATAACATATGTTAATGCACTTTGAATTTTCATTGCTTTTTTCTTTCCATTGGTGGCTACTGCTCAGTTACCTTGGGGAGAGAGGGAGGTATCTCCAGTTGCTTACAGCTCCTTTTAAAATGCAATCACTGTTTATATGCATTGTAATGCAAAGGAGTCTTGACTGAAAACTCAGCTGAAAGCAGGATGCTTGCATGCAAAGCCTTGAAGGTCTGAGCTTTTAACTGTAAAGGGCTAGTCAATATTTTTGGCACTGTTAGGGTTGATGAATAACCCCTGTTCATGAGTGGCAGTGGTTAGGATGCTGAGGAGCTACAGCTCTAGGGAGAAATGGCATGTGTTAGCTGAGTGTGGACACCCTGGGATTGCACTTCAGGCATTTCAGCTTCTTCCTTCAACTACTGGAAAGGAGAAGGAAATGATCCTTCTTTCCTTTGCTCTCACTCATTGACCTTGGAGTCTCCATCCATAGTTAGTTACTGTGTATTTGAGTTATTTCTGGCTCATTGTGCAGTTACATAACCGCTTGTGCTACAAGAGTGCAGGGGGGAGGAATATTCTGCTCAAGAGCTGGAAGCAAAGCAGAGCTACTTCACTTTCTTCCCCTCCTGACAGCAGTGCTGGTTTCATTTGGGAGTGGGTTTAGAATCCTGGGGTTTGCTAGAACACATTACTTTTCCCGCTCTTCCTGCTCTTTATTTTGCAGTGTTTCGTGTGTCTGCCCTCAGCTGCTGCTCTGTGTTCTCACAAGTTGATGTGGTTCTTGTTTATTTCTGTTATTTCTGTGTGTTTTGTCCTCCAGTATTGTTGAATCCTGCTGGATTGAATTGTAGACATTCCAATTTTACTCTATTGACAAGGTGATAGCAGTGCTTGGAGGTATCAGAGATACCAGCAGTTTCTGGAGGAATCCTTGCATTTGATATAATTTGAAAACTGCCTGTCTTTTACCCACCCGAGATTATTAACTCATGTTTTGCAGGCAGAGTTTAAATTCTGCAGGAATTAAAAAAAAAAAAAAAAAGTGGCTTGCCCAAAGGAAACTTCCCAGGCATAGGTAATTGAGAAAGTGGGTTTTGCTTGGTTGGGTTTTTTTTCATGCCCAAGGAATGCTTCTGTTTAAGGGGAGCTTCTTGAACACATGCCTTTCTTTGTAGTGCACTTGTGTGTTTTTCAGGATGAGATATATTTGCAGTTTAACTGCAAACTGTTGCTTGGCAGTGAGAGTTAGAGTAATTGAAATCAACTTGTCAATGACTGTATGGATTTTCCTTGTCTTTCTGGGCATCTTCGTGAACTTAAGCATGAAAGCATGATCTAGTGGTGCCTAAAGATAGAAAATAATTTCTTTAGAACTGCAGATACTGATAACCTCTAGAGATGTGTTTGGTTATTGTCCAGTTGTTGTATGCATGTATGAGCATGTAGGCAGCCTGGTTTCTCTATAGTGGCTACAGTATTCTCTCACCTTCTAGTTCAAGACAAGCATACAGAGGAGGCTGGAGACAGTGGTAGAGAGATGTTTTGCCTTCCAATTGCAGAAAAATGGTCTGATTTGGAGCAGGGAGAGTGAAAAGGCATAGTGAAAAATCTGTAGGTAGTACAGTATAGTATGTGTGGGAAATTAAATTCTTTGAACACAGAGGGATGAGTTTAAATGCCTGGTGACTCCCAGATGAAATGGAATAGATCCCACAGCTTTGCAAACGGATCAGCATCTTTGGATATCAAGGCAAAGAGTTTAGTCAGCCCTTTAAGAAATGGGGAATAAGCAACCTGTTTGATGGGACTGAAGGTGGAGGGTGCGAGAGGCAAACAAGCAAGCCCGGATCTGGAAAAGAACCATGTGGGTTCAGCCTGGGAGAATGAAGGTGGCTTTTGTGATTGCCCTAATAATGAACTGTTAAATAAACCTTGCAGGCCATTAAAGGATGGAAATAGTTGTAAAGGATGTGCTAGCTTTTATTTACAAAGTACATTTTCTTCAGTCTTCAAGAGGTGCTAATAGAAGTGAATCATACATGGAAAATACATTTATGTGTAACTGAATCTTCTCCTTATTATATGTGTTTCCACATGCGTGCAACTCACATACTGATAAGTGGAATCTGTTTGCACGTATACATGCTGCTGTTTAAAATACAGCAACAAAAATTTTTTAAAAAATAATATTGAAGGTATGATTTGCTTAGTATAGAACCCTTTTGTCCTGGTAACTACTTTTTTCACGTTTAAAAGGGAAGGGGGTTTTTAATAGAATATCTCAAATCAGAATGATTATTTTGCACAGCTAAGGTATAAATGTATGCTCAAACCTTGGCTAGTAATTAGGTTATTATCAGATGGGTAACTTGCCTGAGGACCTAGAACACTAAACTGCCATAATTGCCTTGTGATATGGAGATGGCTGTTTGTTTTTACACAGACTTACTTCGTGATGTTGAAAATAGATTATTGTTCCATTTCCAAGGACAGAACAGTAGAAAGACAAGAGAAATCAGACAGTATGGGGCTTTATGAACAGATAAAAAAAATGCTCAGGTCAAAGAATTTGAGCTCTAAATACTGTTCCTTTTCATTCACTACCAGGGTCACAGTGCAGGATGGTGGCAGTGAAAATGCAGAATTGCAGGGATATGTTTGCATTTCATGCAAGCAGTTGAAGTGAGCAGGGCTGCAAAGCTGCAGTCTGGGGCCATTGTGTTTTGCTGAGAGATGCCAATCAGAGCTCTTGTGGAGAAGACTGTGAAATGATTAAAATTCTCACATGGTGGTTACTATGCTTCTTATCAGTATCCTTATTTGAGATTGATGACTCTACATCACAGAAGGCTGCGTCGTGATTAAACCCACTGCACTTTTCTCTTCTGCATCAAACAGGTGGAGACAAAAAGGCATGAAAGGACAGCTGGCTGGAAAACATAGCTGACAAAGGAATGAGATGACAGTTGAAGAGTCAAAGTCTTGGTTGATCTAAGCAGGCACAGAATTAGATTATAGTTCTGGAAAAAGTCAAGTAGACTGTTAGCATGGCTGAGTGCCAGACTTTCTGTGTTTCAAAAACCATGGTGAAGTTGGAAACATGAGTGAAATGTTAAGACCTATTAATAAAATCTCTTTTTGTCAGCCACTATGTAGCTGGTACTTCCCTTCTGGAATCAGAATGAATGGGTGAATGGTTATTAATACGTAATGAGATCTTATGGGAACAATAGCATTGCAGGCAAAGGAAAAGGGATTTAGAGAAGAGAATCATTCATGTGAAAGTCAGGCTTGCTATGCTGGCATGTTCGTGCTAGTAGGACAGGGTCCTGAAGGCTTGTGCCAGTGTTTTAAAAGCTATAAACCGCAGGATGCTTGAACCATGAAAGCAGGTGCCCTCCTGACACCATGCTGCATGCAAGTCTCTTGTTCCACTTCCCTGCCTTTTACCATATTTTCCTCTATCTACTGGAAACTGCTGGAGGCAGAGTCATGCCTTTTATTTGGCTATAAGGTGCTGCACCTTGTGAGGAATATACTTTATTGCTTGCTAGAGGAACAAGAGCATCTTTGAGTCTCTATAAAGATGCATTTTTCTCAATCTGTGTGGCAGGTTGTAATTTCTGGATTTCTAAAAACTGAAAGTGTACACTGGAGAGCGTCTCAGTCTGTACTGAGATCAAGCTCTGTGCTGTTGCCTCTCCACTGTGCTGGGCTGGATGGGCATTCAGTCTGACCCTCTCATTGCCCTGGTGCTGTGTCACATGGGCAGAGCAACCCCAATAGAGCTTGTGTTTCTCCTGGGCAAGAGAAATACCAGAAAACCTCCTCCCTCCATGGGATATCCCTCTTTCAGTGGCTACACAGTGTTGTTCAGTCCATGCTTTATTATGCTGTACTTTTTATTAAACAGCTTTATGACTTGGGCTTGATTTTGGAGTAATTTCTGATGGAGCTCACCCTTACTGTAGCAACATGCACCTTGCACTCCAGCGCACAAATAACCACATATTGTGCCTTTGTGTATTGCAAGATGGAGATATATTTTTAATACAGTTTAACACAATGTTTTCCAAGCTTTTATTACCCAAGGACTGTATTGTTATGGAATATAAAATGTTCCCAGACTTAAAATGATGCCGTCTCTTATTAGCTAGCTATTAGGCATAGGATATAAACTGGATAGGATTATTTTTATGGGATTATTTTTGTTATTTATTTAATTGGTCTTGCTCTGATGATCTTGCCACAAAGCTTTTCTGGTTTCACCAGCAGCATCTGGGCTATTTGCAGGTTGTGTTAAATTTGTTTGCTAAACAACTTCTGTTGTTGCTGCTTCTTCCAATAGACTTGTTATTTTATCATGGACACAAATAGACAGTTAATATGTACCTAGGAGGACATGTTCATGGTGTTCTTAATTGCCTCTTGCAATAGGTTGCTGCAATACATATATCTAATTCTTCCAGGACCTTTGTGGGTGTGTGCCCCATTCCCAGTCTCTAAGGAGGCATTTTCCCTTTCATGGTTGAACCTCTCTCTCTGTGTGAAAGAAAGGGCACTGGAGGCTGAGCAGAGCTGCAGGTAGACAGGTGCTCCAAATCCATGTCCAAATAGAAAGGGCATACAACTGGTAAAAATGCTCATTAAAAAGCTATTATTTTGATATAGCATTCAGATTTCAACTTCCCTGCCCTCCATCCTTTGAGTTACTTTTCAAGTTTGTGTGAGCTTCTAGGGTAATTTCTACTTCCAACATCAAAAGGCTTTTCACAGTTATACAGGTGAAACTACAATGGATTTCAGGTATTTCAGAAGAGCTTTATGGAAAGGAATTTCAAGAGCTGGATCATAAATATACCTGAGCAAAACAAATACAAAGGTGGCAGGCTGGCACTTCAGTGCTGAGGTGTGTCTCGCACCCAAACCAGCCAATGACTAGATTCAAGAATAAAAATATACAATGTATACTCAGAGGAAATACAGATTCATAGCTGTGTAAGGAAGACTGCTTCGTGTAAACAGAGCAGTGTGAGGGCATAGACGCTAATTAAGCATGCAAATTGAATTTGCAAGCATTTCTGAGCAGGGAAGACGTCTAAAAGCAGGCTTGATTTTACGAGAGGATAACATGAATGATTTGCCTTTATTGTTTATCAGGATCCCTGTAGGAGCTTAGACTTAGTGATGTTTAGAGGTTTTTAGGATCAGGAAGGGAAGTGCCAGGGACCAAGTGACAGGCTCTCCATCCTTTCAGAAAGGATGGCAGATCTGTCTTCCTGGCTTGGGAGTTAAAAAAGGAAAAAATGAGTTTTTAAAAAACGGTTTAAACTTTTTCAAATTTAAATGAAACATTTCTGACTTAGTTGGTGATTGACCTTTTAGCTCTCTCACCCTGATCAGTGCTTTGCTAGACTGTTAAAGGATTTTTTCTCAGCTGAGAGTTACCAGCATGAAGCGGTAATTGTGGGTTTTAACTAGAGCGAGCTTTGCTGACACACCTTCCCCGCGGGGTAAAGAAATCACAGCATTTTATAACATTCCAGCAGCAGCTGGGAGAGCCTGAGCTACCGTGATCTGTCACTGTCGTTATCTTCCCATTCACAGAGCTGTGAGAGAGGACTATTAATCATCCTGCCTGAGGCCTGGGAGCGTGGGGAAATGCACAGAGAATTGCCATAGCTTCTGAACAGTCAGCATGGCAGCGTCCCTTAGTTGGTGCCTGCTTTAGGTCTGAAATACTGACAGGTTCATCAGAGTCTGCGTGGGGACCCCTTTTTCCTTCTGGCCAGGTGTCAGAGCTGCCACCTTATCTCCCCTGGAGAAAGCAATAATTGCTTTCTTGTTGGATCCTCTCCAGGAGCAGCTAGTGTGGCATGAGAGTTGGTTTTGGCAGGAGGGGCTAGAGGGTGTTCAGGTTTGTTGTAGGTATTAGCACTGGGGCCATGGTGGTGAGGAAAGAGTGAGAAAAGAACAGAAGCCCCTTTCTATATCCTGAAGGGACCACTGAGGTGGGATGAGAGCTGGTGCTGGGGGGTGAACGTGCTGGTTTATCTTCAACATAACTTCGGTGATCTGAGTACTTTAAGGCTGGAGTTAAAGTTTGCTAAGGTCAAGTTTTGAAAACACACGAGTGAGATTTTGTATTTCTTGCAAAATATTCTAGGGTTCTCAGTTTTAAGATGCAGGTTGAATTGAGAAGAAGAGTTGTGCTAAACTTTGCTGTGAAGTCAGCCACAATTATTGGTTTCTGCACTTATTACATTGGTGTTATTGTTAGGGTTTTGAGGAAGCCTTCTATTTCAATTACACCTGCAGACTTTCTGCACAGACAAAAGGTAGATATTACTATATTCCATACAGTACAACTTCTTATTTACAAGCACTGCTCCTTCCTTTCTTCTTCCTACATTCCCCTGTAGAAATTTCCAAGGAGTTCTCCACTAGTCTCAGGGTGAAATCTTGCCTGCATCAACATCAGTGGGGAATCTGCTGCTGATTCCAATAGGATCGTTATTTCATCCTGGGAGCAATCTTTGCCTGAGTGAATGCTGCAGGACTTGGTCCAGCAAGAGCTAGTGCTCTCTTGTCAGCAGCACATCCCCTCCCCTTACCTCATTTCCATAACAACTTGGAGACAGCAAGGCTTTTTTAGTTTTTTTCCATTCCCTATTAAATCTAGCCATGATGGATGCCCAGTGGAAGCTGAACATTACTTCTGCAAAACAATCTCTGCAGTAACTGCAGAATTTAATGGGTTTACAGTCCCCAAACAGGCTGTGTGTACAACAGGCAGTGCTGTGAGCCCCGAGGTTGTTGGTATTCTGCTTTTTGTGGATATAAATTCCAGTTCTCTTCACTCTTCCCAGTTAAAAGCTTCTCTTTGGATAAAGGAGCAGCTGATCAAAAAGGGCAGTTCTAGTCAACAGTCTTATTAATAATGACAACCTAATATCACTGTCACTTCCATATGGTTTCCACCTCAGTGACTTCACACACTTCCACTCAATAAACATTCTTATACTTGGGTAGTCAGCAAAATATTGATTATTTCCTCTACTTCATTTTGTTGTTTATAATCTAGGAAATAATAGTGTAATTATGTGACTTCCTGCACAAAGCAGAATTTAAAATTTATGTATTTTCACCTTCCATATTGTTCATATTGTATCCTTCCAACCTCTAGTCACACACAGCTGTTTCCCTAATTTAAACCATGTCTTGATATATCTTAAAAAGATACAGTAATTTAGGTATAGTTCTGAAATACCTACAATAACTATTTCCATCAGTAATGGCATCAACTGAAGAAATTTGATAAAGCAGTCACAAGCCTAGTATTTGCAACACTGTAAGGGAATTTCAGTCCTTCAAATGGTTCATGTGCTCACAGTTTGTCTGCTAAATTTTTAGGAAAATGTTAATCACTGTTGGTTGTCAAATTCAAACAGACAATTCAACTGAGATCTTCTACACTAGCCCCAGAAGACTGCTCAAATTTATAATTTGTACAGCAGGCTGGAAATTTTAATTATTATGACAAAGACCTTCTCAAGCTGAGCATGACATGTCATTCCAGTACCTCTGGCATTTTATAGTCATTCCCATTTTTAAATGATATAGCACTCTTTCTATTGCCTACAACATGCTTGTATTTCAGGAAGCCAGATGTGCCAGTCAGATATACCAACAACTCATCCTACCTCTGAGAAGCAGACATCACTCAGGCACCATAAACTTCAAAATCCACAACCCTGTTTAAAAACAAACCCAAAACACACACAGAGTAGGAGAGCAGAGTATCTTCAGGAAGATACCATACTCCTCCCCAGCTTTACAAGAGAAACCTGCAAATATAACAGCTGAGTCCCTCTGTGGAAGGGGACTCACAATCAAAGAAAAGCTGAGAAAGAAGCATCAATTCACAGCTCTGTGTTGACATGATCCAAAGTCCTAGACTGGTGGTTCAATAGGAGAAGAAATGCTATTGCATACTTTGTAGAACAAATAAACCTTCCAAAGCTTCCTTTTCAAAAAGTCTGAGTGCCAGTTACTATTTTGGAGCCTAATAATGAGCAAAAATGTATTAGTGCTTCTCTGGAATTAACGGGCAGGCATTGCAGAAAGGCACTGGGTGCTGTGTGCTCAGGGATGAATACCTAACACCTCCCACCACAGAAAGCTGAAGCCTCTTTGGGAAAGCACCCACCCGTGGCTCTCTTCCCTCTGTTACTTCGTGCTGACCTTCAAGAGCTGCTGAATGAACAGTAGATGTTCATTTCTTGTCAGTGCCTCAGCAGTGGCAGAGGAGTATAAAGGGTCCTGCTGGAGTCCACGCTGCCCAGAAGACTCTCCAGCAGTGAAATCAACATCCTGTTAGAAAAATGTTCTTCTGTCTGACTGTGACAAGAGCAGACACTCCTTTGGCTCTTTCATCTCACCTATAACAAAAATTGAAACATGTCAACTGAAAGTCCTGTGAAAGAAGATTTGCAAGCAAGAGAATAGAATAGATTGCTTCATGGAAGATGCAAAGTAATCCAGTTTACCTCTCTGCAGTCACGATCCAATCTGCTGTACTAACACACGTCCACACCCACCTTCCCTGCTCTGTTGTTGCTCTACAGACCAACATGAAGATACAAAGGAGCCCATGTGCCTGAGCATAAACCTTTGGCATTATATTTGCACTCTGCATGAACACATGAACTTTCAACTCTGCAGCTGGAATCAGCCAGAGAGTCTCAGGCTTCACACATTTTGTGAAGATAAATTGTGATATAATCTTTCTGTATTTTCAGCCAGCACTTGCATATCCCTTCACAATGAAGGTGCCAAAAGGCATGGCTCAGAGCCAGATGAAAAACTGCCATCATTCTTAGCAGTTTTCAGATTCAGTGCATAGATTTTGTTACATTATAAAAAAGGTGCCAAAGGCTCTATAGAGACAAAGTCCCCCTTATTCTGCACTGTGCTATGTATCATGCTTAAGACTGGAATGTTGAAAGGCCATTTCACATATTTACATTGTAAAGCAGACCAGGGTCTTGAATCTTACAAAACCACTTTGTGTGAGGGATAGAAGGGAAAGAAAAGTGTTGTTCTGGCAACCTCAAGTGAGACAAATGTTGTCCCTCCCCGTAGGAAAATGGCAGGAGAGTGCATAGGCATGTGCACGGGCAGGTTTTGCTACAGCTTAGCTCAAGTAGGGTTTCTCATAATCTCTGGGTTTCAGAACAACTTCCTGAGCACCCTCAGGAAGCGTGGGTGCTGCAGCTGAGTTCACCATAAAGCAGAGAATTCCCCAAATTGAGGGAAGAAGACTGGAACTCCCATCCCATCAGGTTAAGACATTTTTGAAACACTTGCAAAAACTATATGTTTTTAGTGCTTTGAGCTTAATTCATTTGCAGCAAATCAACATGAATTAAAAACAAATTGGAAAAGGAGACTAGTTGTCACTGAAGGAGAGTTTCTGAAGGACATAAAAGGTGAGGATGGTCCAACTTTTCTGTTTTAGAAACCCTCCAACTTGATGGATATTTAATATCTTAGATATTAAAGAAAGGACCTTCAAAGTAGACATTGGTCATGTGGTACCTGCTGGAAATAAGACACCATGTACACATAAATATATCTACATAAACAGAGCACAAGTCATTCTGCAATGATGCTAAAAAAATCTGCTCTGTTTAATAACCCAGGATGAGTAATGCATTTAATACTGGTGTAAAAGCAGTCCTCAGTATTGCACTTAAAACACATTCATTAAGGCTCCAAGGTGTTTTTCATGCTTTCATAAAAGCAAAACTAATGGATGCAGCTGAAACAATGGTGTGATTTGATTTTTATAATAGTAGCTTAAAAGCCTTGTAAAACACCAGATCAAGCAGCAATGAGGCTGGGAACTGGAGAGCTCAGGCTTTCCTTTACACTCAGTTAAATAGTTAATCACATCATGTGCTCACTTTTTAATCACTTTAAACCAATACAGCAGTATGATAAGTAATAACTTTATGAGAAAGCATCTGTTGTATTTTTAGTTGTCAGGAATGAGAACTGTGTATGAAGAAGTAATTTATAGTAAAAGTTTATGTGAAATATAGAGCCTTATTCATATCAGGCTGTATGAACAACATATCAAACTGACAAACATCAATATGCTAAAGTTTAATATTAATTCTTCATAGTTCTGGGGCCTTTAATCTACAGTTTGTAAACCTTATATATTACATTTGCTACTCTTTCATAGAAGTTTGTATCTGTTCAGGTCATCTAAAACTGATGAAATACCATTCATAATGTGCAATGAACAATGAGATTGATATGGTTTAAAAATTGGGACTTCGTTATGGGCTCTGTTGCTTCCCCATTAAATAGGTGAAAGAAAGCCCAGTAGAAAATGCATCATAAAATTGACTTTCATGCAACTCTCCTAATCCTAAACCTTACCCCAGCTCTGTTCCATGCACAGCTCAAACTCAGCATAAGGTCTGCACACAAGCAATTGCACCACTGCCAGCAGCACCTTCAAACATGGCCCTGCAATCCATATAAGTTTCTCCAAAAATGCAAACTTCACCTCACTTCATTTATGACATCTTTTCTCTTATTTGAATCTTTCCTTCTGTGTAGGTGCTACCAGCTTCAGTTCACTCCAGATATGCTTTTCTATATTCCAGGGTTTATTTGTATTAATTACACCACATTTATTGCCCTGCAAGAGCTCTTATAAAACAACTGTTTTGTGCAGCCCAATGGACTGGAATAACTTCCCAGTGCTCTCGTTTTTCCTTCAGCTTAGTTTATTTCAAGTGCAGCTTTTCTCTGGAAAATATCTCTGTCCAAATGACATGGTAGCATACCAGGGCTGTGTCCTTGCTGCCAGCTGGATTCAGATACACTGTACAGACAGGTCACCTGCAGCCTCTGCAGAATTCTAAGTCAGGTCACCCTCATGTAATTCATTTGTTGTAAGTCATTCTTTGTACAACATTTTTTTTCTGTCATGTGGAGGGATAAAAAATTGTGTTATATGACTGTCCTTCCAGTAGCAGCAGGCTGTATTACTGTGTCCTTTTTTAGGTCTGGCAACATGGGGAGTTGATTTTCTGGAGCTACTTGGCACCTTGCACTATTGGCTCCTTTGGCTCGTGTTCTGTAACAGTCAGGATTTTTTTTTACCTCTTGCACAGGACAAACTGTATATTTTGGCTGTTTACCTTTAGGGATAGAGCTACCACTTCTGCAGATCCCTTTAGGTCATCTGGCAGCTTGTTTATACAGCTGGGACCACAAAGAGCAGTGGATTGCATTCAAAAGGATGGCAGAATGAAAACAGATACTCCCAAAGGCTGAAGTCTGTTTTTCTTTGCTGAAAGAAAGGGGCAGTTTTCTGTGTGTTGTGACACCACGTTATTCTTTGGAGTCATGTTCCTAATGCTTGTTCTCACTAGCCCCACGGGGCTCAGCAGTGACCCCATGCATTTCATACAAGTTGATAAAGACCCAGATCAGTCCTTTTTTTTTCATAGGTGTCTTGTTCCCTTGTCAGCGTCATGCACATCACACAGTTCCTAGTAAAACTGACTAAACTCTTGATTTTCATGGGAATATGATCAGGCCCAGATTGAAGTCCTTGTTCAAGACTCATACAGCAGAACTCCAAGTATTTGGAGCACTTCCATTACCCTGAATATGATCTCTGAAATGAGGAAGGCTGTTATCATGCATATATTTTTGTAAATTCACATCTTGTTATAGATGTTTTGTCGTGGTGGTTTTTTTTTCAATCCAGCAAAACACAAATATCCCAGTAAATTCAAATGCATGGGAATTAGTGGGTGATGCTGAAGGAGGCTGGGACTCCCCCATGAGGAGGTGATGGGGTGAGGGTGGTCAGCTCTGCAGGCTGTAACTGAGCTGTAAACAGAACACATTGCTTGTGTCAGTAGGAGTTTCTGTTTTAAGCGTAGTGAGAGGATTTTGCTTATGGAAATTAAATAGTCTACTTAAAAAACTACTTGATGGAGAGCCTGGCTCTTCCAGCTGCTGAATTCAGTGATATAGAGCTCTGCCTGGCTGGCTTGGATTTTCTCTAAACTTTTTGTTTGGAAGGGTTGTTGTGCACTGTTAAATTCTGCGGGATTTTCACCTTATGGGACTGCAGATTTTAATCCAGGCTTCATTAAAAGGAAGCGTGTTAGTTCATGGCTTGGAACTACTTTTGAATTTTATAGAAATAAAAGGATCTAAACAGCATGCAGCTGAAATTAAAGGCCATGGAAGGACAATTTCAACCAATGTTATTTTCTTGAACATATTTGGAAAACAATGAGACAGGATCTGTGAATTTATAAATATGAAGCAATATAAAAAGAACCTTGAACTTTCAATCAAAGAGGCATGTAATTAAATTTCTCCCTGCTCCATAATTTTCTATTGTATCCTTGTTACCTTTTTTGTCATATCTATTTGCAGCTTCACAAATCCAAAATATCTTAATTTGAATAAAACAAAAGCCTATTCATGCTTCTATTATTCATGTGGTTTAATTGGTTTACAAAATACAAATGTTCTTTGAAAGAAACTGATTTGATTTCAAGAGGCTGGTAGCTGTCCATCATACATGGTCCTTCTGCTCACAAAAGGCAAAGGAACAGAACTAGACATAAATGGGTTTGCTTCAGCTTGCTTTGTTTTTGATCCTGTTTGGGCTGAGCTCTCACTGTTGCTTGGTGAATTCAGTAGGAAAACATTAGGGTTGTAGCTTATTGCACGAACAAAAGTATTTTTCCACTGTGAAGTTTAATTGGAGAGCTGAAAGTACTTTTCAAATGCTCCACTTTCCTGTTCTAGGTAATATCAGCTAATATCAGACTGCAAAATCCATTATTGCCCTTGGAACACCTAGGCAGGTGGTATTATGTGGTAGAGGTAATAGTGGTGCATCCCAGTATCAGTTGGGGTTAGAAAGAGATTCCAGATTAGTTTGATATTCTTTGTCTCAGTCTCTGCTCCCAGATGAGCAGTTCCTCCTTGGGGGTACCGGGAAAAGGGAGGAAGGGGATGCAGCCTCGCAAGCTTTTCCATCAACCTTCCTGCAGTAGCTGTACAGTAGCAATAAGGCACTGCAGCACAGGCTAAACACCTCAGCAGGATGTCTGGTATAATTCAATACAAAAGAAGGAGTTAATGTAGGAAACTGTCAATCAACTCTGGAGAATGAGCTATCCTGTAGGAAGAACTGCATTTTATCATATGACTCATTAGTAGTTTATTTAATTTTTTTAACGTGTTCCCTAATCCAACCATGCAGGGACCATCAGCTGAAGAATACCCACGATGTCTTTGGGGTCCATCTGAGAGTGGGGGAATATATGCAGGGTATTTCAGGGAGGCTGCCTGCCACTGAGGCATCTTTAGTGATGTCAGCCCCTTGTCTCTGTGCCCTCGTGAGACCACAGCCAGCATTTATAGGCTGAGCTCTGAAAGGGGAACGCACAGGGCTGTCAGTCAAGTCTCTAGCTGTCAATATAGTTTATGTGTAAGCACAGACCAAAGGGCACAAGAAGATGCATAACTGACAAAGTAAATCAAATCACAGTTGACAACAGGTTGCCGATGCAGGAGAGAACTGACAATGGATGAGCAATGGAATTATAAAGCAGAGGGAAGTGTCTGAAGGATATGGAGATCATAAAAATGGAAAATACTGGTTACTGGCAGCAATAATCTAAATCCTCAGTGTGTTACCTCAATGGGAAAGTATTTGCATGTTAAAAGAGAGATTTATGCACAGCCTAATGTGGTGGTAATAGGAAAAAAGAGAAATCTGTTTGCACTGTCATTTGTTGCTCTGCATCTCTCTGAGTTCTGAGGCTACTTTAAAGAAAATATTAACTCTACTGAACTGCAGATTAATTAGTCAAGCTAATGAATAATTCAAACCCTGAATTTATCCAAAGCATCTCATTTCAGTTTATCTGCTTTGCTAAAAGGAAAAGAGAAGACCGGCATCTTGTTGCTATTTTTTAAAAGCAAAAGCCTCAGTTTATCCTTTTCTAAAATGAACTGGATCAGGAGTTCAGAGTAACGGATTTAGCAACCTGCTGAACAGGCAGCTGGAGCCAGTGGAGTGCTTTTGTTGTATGAGAGATTCATTCGCTGAATGTTGTTTCAGGTGTTTATCTCTTGACTTTTGCAGATAAAAAAAGGTTATTTTTTACTTTTATTTGCCATGTGAAGCATCTTCACTTTTTCTGTACAAAGCAGAAATCAGCCTGGAATATATGATCAGTATAGATTATAGAAGTATTTTACAATGATGGAAGTAGAGTTGCTTACTTGATATTTGCTGATGGTGGGAAGAGTTGATCACATCTGGTCATTTGTCATAAGTCCTGTGTTTCCCTATGGGAAGACTGGAAGGGAGCAGGTCTGTGCCCAGCCCAGCATTGCTGAGAAGCCTCTGCATTGTGCAGCTGCTGTCACCTTCTGGTGATCTCTGAGCCCTTTGTGTCCCTTCTCCCTCCTCACGCTGCTGTAACTCACATGAGTGGGAGCAGCGGGGCCCAGTGCTTCTGCCCCGACCTTGGGACAGGTGCCTCCTCTGGACACCAGCACTGCAGTGCCTGCTGAGGAAAGGACTCTAGCAGGGTTTTCTTGTGGTTCTGTGGGAGCTGCTTTGCCTTTGGGGAGAAATGGGCCAGCTTGGTAGGGAAAAGATCACATTTGGCTCAAATACTCTGACTGCTGAAGAGGAGCCATGTCTAGGACTTTGTTGAGCTTTGATGACCAGAACCTGTGGTGGTACTTTGGGTAAAACTACCTTTTGAAAGAGATCATGAGTATAATTAGTGATTCATTTAATCAAAAGGTGCTGTCCCTGGTCTGCTTATGTACTATCTTGTCTGCCTAATGAGAAACCTCCGAGTGTGGCTGGAGCCAGCTGCTGCACAAGTTTGTACTGCAAAGCCATAGAGCAATGGAGATGGCACACACTGGATGATTTGAGTTTTAAGTTTTGATCTGGAAAGCTGAGTCCTGCTTCTGAAAAGCTGGTAACCAGCCTGAGTTCACTGGTAACTTGGTGAGCACTTTCTGTGCAGGAGGAAGGGGATTATGGTGGTTGGAGTGGGCTGCTGAAAGTTGTGTCTTTCTGCCACTTCTCTGAACGTGGCATGTACAGAGCAGTGCTTTGCAGAGAAGAGAGGAGTAGGCTTTGCCCATCTGAGTTTGCTTTGACCACTGCAAATGAAGAATGGATTATAATTGTTACAGTTACTGCTCACTCTTTTAAAATAAGACTATTCAGAACCAGCTTTCAGACATCTTCTAAAAATCCTTTTCTGTTGTAGGCAGATTTGCAGAGACATAATATATTCTTGTTCCCTAAAGGTTTTCCTCCACCTGCTTAGGTGTAGTCCTCTGATGTTACACAGTTGCTATGGAAATAAATGACATCACTGTCTGGGGAACATGGCTTCATATGAGAAATCAATAAAGTAGAGCAAAAGAATTGTAAGGCAGCTATGTTGCCTCCCTGTCTTCTCTAATGTGGAAAAAAAAAGACATGAATGAGAAAGCGATACATAATATTTTTTTCCCCAAGGAAGTATGTGTTTTCTGAGCCTAATGTCTAGTCAGTTCTGAGACTTCAGTAGAACTACTGGTAATCCCCTTAAAGATGTATAGAGAATTCCAGTCAGTGAGTTGGTAATTTCCCACTAGCAGCATCATCTCTTGTGTTCCAGATTATTTCCATTTCATTTTCTGGTTTTGGTACCAGCTGGACAGTAGAATGCCATAAAAGGAGCTGGGAGAGAACTGATTGCAGAGACAATTGGGACTCCTGTAACTCCCCTCATTAGGTGCCCGGGTCGGTGCCTCTGCCTGCGGGCTGGAGGCAGCGTGGGCAGGGCGTGCAGGGCGGCTGCTGCCTGCCTTCGGAAAGCTGTGCTGCTCCCCTTGGCCAGGGGATTCCATACAGTGCTGCCTGCAGTGTGTGACACTTGGCAGCCCCACCAGAGCCCAGCCCACTTCTTGTGGTGGTTTTACTCCTAAGGTGTCCCTTCCTAGGAATGCAAGGGTTTTCCTTGCTCCTCCAGGGGTTATTATGGGTGCACTGCTGAAGATGTATGAGTGCAGGTAAAAGATGATGTTGCTTCCCTTGCAGCATCTTTTAAGCGATGTCAGTGCAATAGTCCCCAGGAGGAACACAACCAAATTAAGGTCCTAATGTAAAGCGTGTGTTCTAAATAGCTCTTTCTGACACGGTTCATCAGTTGAGGAAATTAAATTGAAAATGCTTTAACTACCAGAAGAAAGGACTCCGGATTAAGTGTTAACTTCTGTACTTAAAAGAAAACTGAATGGTTTAAAAACCTAGGTGAGGTTATACACGTTGTCAGCTATAATTATCAGAAATAAAGCAACTAATGTTGCTTTAGTTGCTAAAGCAACGAATACTTTACAGGTTACAACATTTTTCATTGAAGTGACACTGGTCCTTACTAGTCAATGTGTGATGGACAGTCTTAAAAGGATTAGCCACAGATTCACTCCTTCACAGCAAGGCTGAGCACAAGACTATGCTATTTAGTGGATTTGCTGTCACTTTGTGAGGAATTAGCCAGCTCTCTTCGTGACTGGAGCACGCTTGAATCCTGGGATAATTTCTGGATGAATCAGCTATGCAAGAAAAGCACTTTCAGAGGTAAAATATATATGTTGTATGGACCCATGTAGGCAGTAGTGGGTTGTTTTGCGATCATTTTTTAAACAAAAAAGCAGGCTTGGACTGAAAATATACATAGAAAGGAGTCCAGCTCTGACAGGATGTGTCACTACAGCTGAGATGTCAGTGTAGAACTGCTGTGGTTAATGGCTGAATGGAGGAGCTCAGCACTGCATACTGTGTGGTTAATCTCCTTGCTCCTAAGCATTATATTTATCACTTTCCCATTGTACAAATGCAAAGGAAGCAGTAACAATGTCACCTAAGCACACCCTTGCAGCAGCCTGAGCTGCCTGTAGGAAGGTATTCCATATGTGTAGCTTTAAACCGAGATATTTCAGAAATTGCCTGATGTTACTTCTATGTATGAAGTCATGTATCTGTGCAAGGCGCAATGGCAGGAGGGTTTGGTGTAAAGCTTGGTTCTTGTAACAGCCTTCAAGACACTGCAGATTTGCCAGCTGGTGTGGTTGGGCTCACCTTAGTTTCCCTTTTGCAGTAACTTTCCACTCCATGTCCCAGCACAGCACAATGATGACTAATTCACTAATCCCCAAACTGGTATCAGAAACCCCACACAAGAAGATTGCATTTGTAGCACTTTCCTATTTTAAGTACTGGAGAGAAAAACAGTATTGGGAGAAATTTATCTATGCGAAACAGGCACTGAAATGTGATAGAAACATTTTGGTAAGAAAAAGGTCTTACACTTTTTTTGTCTTCTCTCTTCTTTAGAGCTACATATGGCAGCAGGAAATTGTGTTCTTTAGCATCTTTCTGTTTAAAGTTAAGACTTTGGGGTGTGAGACCATCAAAGTAGCAGGAGCAACCTTCAGGGATGTGGCACACAGTTCTTGGCAGAGGTCAGTCCTGTCTGCTTCACAACATAGTTCTGTTGAAGTTGATAAAACTGTGTGGCCAAGGCAAGCAAGATTTGGCTCTCATGGGACATAGCTTTTAATAGAAGGCGTTCACTAAGAAGCCCTGATTCTGTTGTCCAGAAATGTCCTTAACAATAAAGAACAGGAGAATAAAACCAGGGGAAAGGTCTCTAGGGGCAGAATAGCTCATAAAGTGTATGTTTTTCATGAAATATCAATTTTTTTGGGTTTTTTTAATAGCATCCAGTTAGTCAAAATGAGGAGCACTTATGCAAATACAACCATGAGTTCACAGAAGCTGCCTAAATAAATAAAACAGGCACAGTTTTGTTTATTAAATAGTGACTGTTTTTCAGCTTTACTTTAGCACATCAGGGAGTTTCAGGGTGCCTCTCCAAGTCAGAGGAGGGGAAAATAGAAGATGGAAGGTGAGAAGGCACTAGTAGAAGGCACAGATCCAGCTAATGATAACAGTAGGGGCAGACTGGTTGCCATCTTGGAAAGGATAGATACAAATATCCTTAAGTTTGTGCTGCAGCTCTTCAAATTTATTGTAGTTATGCTCCTTGCTATTTTGGAGCATGGAAGAGGGACTGAAAGTTCTCTGGAGCCAGACAGGAGTCTTGATGTTTGCATAATGCAAAAGATGGGTCTGGAATATGATATGTTATTTACTATTTATTCCTGTTCCTCTGTAGAACTAACAAATGTCTGTTGCCCCTTCTAGCTGCCTTTAAAATTTTTTTGGACCACAAATGACCATTAAAGGCATCAGGCAGCCTTTTTGAGCACAGATTGCAGTAGCTGGTGCAGCCGTACCCAGGGGAGGAGGCATAATCAGCTCAAAATAGTTGCCCAGACAGCTCCCACGTGGCAGGGCAAGGTCCCCTGTCCCACAGGGCAGACCAGTCCCCTGCCCATGCTGGGTCAGCTCTGCTCCATGGGACCCTAGCCAAGCCAGCACAAAGAGACCACAGCTATGGGGGAGATCATCAAAGTGCAGTGGCTCAGTGTCCTTTATCAAGCTCCATGCAAATTCTGCAGGGTGTGTGTGCAAACAGCACACACTCGAAGGTTAAAGCTCTCTTATGCAGGGAGCAGCTTTCTGATGTGGTGGCAAGAGGAAGTGATGCATGGAAGCAACGTTAATTAAATGTCACATTTAGATTAGGTGCCAGGTCATTGGGTTAAAGTACTGGTGCTGTGTAAAACAGAAAACATGAGTCTTGCAATAATTTCTAGAAACCTTATCTTTATAATTTGCTTACATTCTGGTTGTTGCTGGAAGCCCCAGTCAGCAAACTGCATTATGCTAAGTGTGTTGATGAAGTACTTCAAAGCACTGGGTTTCTCTCTCTTCTTCCACATCCATATGTGAGAAGCCACAATTGCCTGTTCATTTATGCACTGTGCCTACACAAGAAGATAATGTGCCAGTACACCAGTGGCTGTGTCTTGAGGTAGTATTTATAAAAATTACATATTGAAAACTATTTTGTCTGCTGTATATTTAGGTAAATACAAGATGGAGGTGGGAATTCATTATAAGCCATTCAGTCTCAGGAGACAATGGCCTAAGTGTCACTTTGCAGAGAGCTAACTACTGGGTGAGAGGAGATGCTTGGTGTAGGCTCCAGCCAGGCTGAAGGGCAGGATGTCTCCTGTTGTGCTGTGGGGGTGTATGGAAAGGGATTCTGTGTGGGAGCAGAGGTGACAAGGCAGTGTCTGCTCAGGTGTTTTGAAATCCTTCAGCACTGAGAAGTAATGCCCAGGAGAGTTTGGGAGGCTGGTTCCAGCAGTCTCTGAAACAATATTGATTCTTAACAAATCTGTACAAACTTGGAAGATTCCAAAGGCCTGTGGGACTCTTAGGCCCCTCTGGTGTTGAAAAAAGGGCTGAAATGCATAACCCTTGAGCACAGGTTAGGTTGGCTTAATGTTAGCTACAGGCATAAAGGGGCCAGCTTGTTTGGGACTCTGTTTTAATTTAATACTCCAAAGTATTAAAGGCTAAAAATATAATTCCTACTTACTATGGTTTAACCACTGGTAGATTTGTCAGCTCTTTTTTTCTTTTGATAGGGTTATATGCTTTCATGATAAAAGAAAAGCCTTTATATAATATGCTTGGATTTCTCTAAATCATTGGAACTATTCATATGTGTCTTTTTGATTAAAAGCTAAATCCAGAGACCTCACATCATATTGAATTAACCTGCTAAGTGGATTTAAAACTTGGAATTTTTGAAATTAATTTAGCATGTAGATACGAACAATGAGACCTGTTCATGTCTTCCCATAGCTATTGTTGACAGTGCAGGTTTTGTTGGTAGAGTTTGCACATGGAAGTACAAATAGTGAGAACATCAGCTTACAGAGTGATGTAAATCACTTTTTTTTTTTTTTCATACAGCCAAAAGTAAGGTAAAAGAGCAGGGAGCTAAGAGCCCCACTTAACACAAATAAGGTAAGAAATTATTAACCAAACTGGTTTTAGCTATTATAACCAAGCCCAGCTTGAGCTAGTATAAAAAATCTGCTGTAAGCAATCCAGCACCTGAAGCCTGAAGTGCAACCTGAAATGCAGGGAGAGAGGTGCTGAGCTCGAAAAGGGATCACATCTATACCACAGAGAAATGAAGTAGTGTAGAGAACCATGAAAGTCAATTCTAATGTGCAGATGGCTCCATCTGTGCTCCCTTCTCAGAGCAGGCACTCAATTGCAAAGGCTGCAGCAGCACAGGCAGCAGGGGGGTCTCACAGTGGGCAGAAGTTGATGGTTGGCGCTGCAGTGGCGGCTGATGAGGTCAGGATTGCTTCACAAGCTCACCACAGCTCCAAAGGCATGCTGACTAATATGTACATGTTTTGTGTATAAAATAGATATGTGGGAGTGCAGAATTGTTATTATACTGTTATTTAGCTCAACAGATTCAGTGCCCATGGATTGAACGGCATCTTTTTATGCACAAACTCTGGGGAAGGTGTTTTAAAAAGAGCTTCTCTTTTAAATGGCTGTTTCTGAGGCCCTGATAGCTGTATTCAGCTTCTTGGAAGAGCAGCATCCTTTTGTGCCAGCTTTAATTCAACATTTCCCCTCTTCCCCCATTTTCTCCCTCTCTTATGTGAGGGATTTTCAGCTTGCTGCCCTGGAACAAAATGGTCACAACTGTCTTGGATGTTTTCCTTTTTTTGTAAATCTGCTCTCCTCATTTTCTGGGGCCATTTGTGGAGGGGCTGTGTCAGCATCTGCTCCGGAGCAGCTCCGTGTGCCAGTCAGCAGGGCAGTGTCTGGGGAGGTGTTTGGCAGAGTCCTCCATCCTGGACAGCTGGGTGCCACCAGCAACAGCAGTGGGGCTTCGTGGTGTTTAGCCCTGCAAAGCCCTGCGTGCTGCTGGGCTGCCATGGATGCAGTTGCAGCTCAGTGGGTGCCTCAGTGGCAAATTAAATTTTCATTCTTGGACTCAGTACAGAGATAAGAATTGAAACTAATAAAAGAAAGGGGAACAAATTAAAAGAAGGATAATTTCACTCTTTTGTGACACCTGCATTGGACACCAAAGTGCCAAGATATGCAAATGCTCTGAGTGTACACTGTTTGCAGGAATGAAGCTTTAGTCAATGCCCTTCTATGAAATCGTTAAAAAGAACAAGCCAGGCTGTCAGGAATGTGTCTTTATTAATTGAGCTGGGACTTCAGATTGGTAGAGAATGTGGCCAGCAGCTGCTGGCGGATGCTGATTGCCTTCAGCTATTAGTAATAACCCCAAGGCATTTGCTAAACATTGCTTTGAGATATGTTAAATGAGTTGTCAGCTCTCAAGTGCTTTAAAATGTACTGAAGCAGTGACTCAGTGAGCAGAGCTGCTCATCTCAGCCAGGCTGGACCAGTCTAAATGGTACTGGAAGGGCACAGTGTGGGGTGGTGACAGCAATGGTTTCAGCTATGGGTTGTCTTCTCAGTGACTACAGACTTCCAAGATGAAAGTTCTTCATCCCAGAAAAAGACTGCAGAAAGGAGATACAGACTCTACAAACTCGGAGCTGTATGAATAAAATAGATTGGAAGCAAATGCTTATTTTTGTTCATAACACAGCAAAGATACCACAAGTGAAACTGTCAGGTGGCACTTTCAGGCCCAAAGAGTATACTTCTTTTCATACAAGAAACATTAAGCTTAACTACTCTGTCAGACATATTTTGGTGGGAATGTTAAAAGCAGAACTTGTTTCAAAAAAGCAAAATCATAATGACAAAATTGTTTGGAAGTTATTAAAAATGTCACTGCTGGCCCAGGAAGTCTTTTAGTCGTGGATATCTAAAATTTGTCCAGAGGACCTGTACTAGAAAAGGATCACCCACCCAACACTCTCTTCTAAGTCTCTCGTGTTCACAATGGTCAAAGAAAGCACAGCAGGTTCTTGATTCACCTCTTTCAGCCATTGTTTATGTGATCATTCAGAGATTTCTGAGTGCTTGAGAGATTGGGTAGGGCTTCTTTTTCTCTGGTATTGACTTTTCCTTCCTGGATATGCACTGTCATTAGAGAAATTCATAGCCTATTTGCTTGTGTAGGCCTATATGCATATAAAAAATGAAATTTATCTTGAACAAGTATCCTGCCCTCAGGAGAAGGCAAGCATTCTTCTCTCTTGTGAGATGTCCCAGTGAATTTAGTGAGATGATCATCATGACTAATGCTTAAGAGAGCTTAAGAGCAAGATAGGTAGTGCACAGATACTGGGGGTTGAAGAGGATGCATGTAAACAAAACACATTTATGTTTTTATCTTACTGGCTGGGCTAGTACAAATGTTTTGGTCACTGCAGGTGGCCTGAGAAAAGACCCTCCTCTAGGAGGTGAGCATTTGACCATGGAAGGAAGAAAATAGTGTGACAACAGAGAAAGTTGGTGTGATGGTTCTTTTTTTAATAACTTTTTTTTTGTTCTGGCTGCATACTCTGAGAGGAATATTTTCTCCCCTGTTGTGGAGCTGTATTAGTTTTTCAACAAAAGGCGCAAGGGGCCTGACAAGGCACAGATAAAATCATACTGAGCTGTGCTTCCTGGAATGTGGCACATCAAACAGGCCTTTGTTGGGTGGTTAAAGAGCCTGTTTGGTTTAGATGCTATTGAGACAGAACACATTGTTTTCACAGACCCTGGGAATTATGCCCATAAAATGTGTTCAGCAGTTACATTTATGAGGCTCAATTCAGCACTGCTGCGGTGCTGTCTGGGGGCCTTTGGAGGCCAGGCATGAGAGCAGAGCCGTGATGCTCACGTTGAATCTCATCTCTTGTGCTGGGCTGTCTCTTGGGGCAGCACATCCAGCACTGCTCAGGGGTGGGGGGTCCAAGGTCCTTTTCCTTTGCTGCCCAAGGGAAGCAGCTTGTGCTCTGGCAGCTTGTTCTCTGTCTGGCAGCTTGGCTGGGGGCTGCTGAGCCCAGTGTGCTGTGCTGGTCACCATTCAGGGGAGAAGGGCTGAGGCTGTGGCTCCCTGTGCAAGGCACCAGCCAAGATTGCAGCCCCGTGTTTGGGCTGGTGCTTCAGGCACAGTGCCTGGGACTTTGGCTCAAGACAGCAGGTCCTTCCCAAAGCTGGCAGACTGGCAGGGCTCAGCACTGCAGCCTCCAAGGCTTCTCTTGAGCTGGCTGTGTGCCTTGTTGGGTGAATGGTGGTTGACCTGACCAACAGGGACAGTTCTTGGGCAGGAGAGAGAGGAGGAAAGAGATCAATCTTTTCTATAATTCAGAGTAGACTTTTTCTCTATGGAGGGAATTTTCAACATAAATTCTTCTTATCTTTCTTGCCTTCTTCCCTAGCCTGTGGTGGAGTGTGGTTGAGGGTACCAATTACATAATATTTCTATATAACATTTTGTAACAGTATCTAATACACTATTACACAATAGTTGTGCAGTGTGACATAAGTATTGTATAGTGTTACACATATTCTGTGTAATAGTGTAAGTCCTTCCCCCTGCATTTTTTCTACTGACTCAGCTGAAATGAGGGCCACAGCTCAAAGTGCTATCCAGAACTGCTTTTATATTCCTCAGTGCTAATTCCCAAAAAATGACTATAACGATATTTGGCAGTTTTAGGGAAGGGCTGTCTAATCTGTTGATAAATATTGACAAGGTGTCTTGTGAGTATTAAAATGTAGGAAGATGACTTAAATGCAGATGAACAATTTCTGAAACTTCTAGAGAAATTCTGTGCTTTTTGAGGGGTGAAGTGTCCCTCAATACTCCTTCAGGGATGTTGCTGACTCTTAGGTGCAGGAATGCATTATCCATATTTTATCCGTGTATTTTAGCACACACCTGGATCAGTTTCCTGCATTTTTGTGTGGTTTTAGGATTGCACTGCTGACACAAGACAGTGAGTGTGTGGAAATGTTTGGTTTGGGGCTTAGAACACACTCTGCAGGAGTTTGGGTTTGGACAAGTTTTAAGCCACACATGGAATTGCTACTTCTGCCTCTACAGTATGACCACTTCTGTCAGGCACCACCAGCTGTTCAGAGCCTGGGGAGAGCCTAGAGCAGCTTTGGAGTTGAGAGCACCACAGGCCTCTGAAATTAATTGCCTTGCTCCTAGGTTAGGAGTGAAATAGAAAACTGGCAGTATGTGCTGATGTATGTCTTATGTGATTTTGGCTTCATGAGCCTGGTTATATATATGATATAGATGTACAAACCCAGGCTGTGTTGATTTGCTGTAATTCAGCTGTTGATGGCATGTGATGATTTTAGTCTTAGTTTGGATATTTTTGGCAAAACTGTCTGAAGAAAAGAAAAAAGTTAAGCTGGAATGGAGCTATACTTTCCAAGAAAAAAATAAAGTTTTTTTGCTCCTGGTACAGCTTTCTCCATTACCTGAACTGGTACAATCTACTCTACTTGTTTTGAGCTGTACACTGTATCTTCAGCCAGCACAGTTTATGGTGCCACTACCCAGACCTACTTCCCTGCTGTACATAAAATGTAGGTTTTCCTTATCTCTCTGTGTCTGTACAGTCTGCCCACATGATTTGACTAAAGCTCATGGCTTCCTGCTTATGCTGCGTTTCTTTCTCGGGACTGTTTTTGGGGATTTTTTTCTTTGTGTGAGTTTTTTGTTTGTTTATTTTTTGTTGTTGTTTTCTTTGGGTGTTTATTTGTGGGTTTGTTTTTTTTTTTCCTTAGTTGATGTAGCATAAAACCATAGGATTTCAAATCTGTGCAGGCAATTTCTTTATAAGTGTACACTCTTGGTAGGGTGAGTGCTCTTCAGGCTGGAGGTGTGACACCTGGAGATGTGCTGTGTCAGGACATGGCTTTTCCACAAGGTACCGGCTGTAAAAGGCTGCAGCCTGGAAAGGGAATATCCTCTTGTTTAGGACAAAGCAGAGCCCACTCTAAATGCCACACTCTGGAGCACAAGGTGTGTGTGTCATATGGTACAGAGATTGAGCCTCTGTGCTCTGGAACAGACACTTAAGAGGGAAATGAGTTGGCCAGGATTTGAAGATGAGTGTTGGATCAATGTGGTGTTTGGCATAGCTCACCCTGAGCTCTCCAGCACGACCTGCAGTTCTGGCTGGTCCTTCTGATCCATGGCAGGGGATCTCCTGGTACTTCATGAAAATCAGCCCCCTCCTCCCAGGGTGTGGCAGGGAGGCTATCTTGAAATAGAAGGCCCAAACTTACCCATCACTTTTGAAGTTAAGGAATTTAATCAGTTTATATTAATTTGAACCCACTTCTTAAAATGTTTAAACATGAACATAAATATATTGTTACGAGAAGCCTTAAAGCTAAAACTAGGCATGGTGTTTGTAGTGCTAATTGGTGAAGGATGGCCTGGAAAGGCTGTGCCTTGTCACTGGGGCACATCTTAATTCTGATTTTACAGCAGAGTCCCCTTCCTTTCCTGCTGGTCAACTTACTTTCTTCAGATTAGTAAGAGAAAAATGCTTCCTTACCCCAACTGATGTCAAAGTCTGATGGATGAATTTCTTTACATAGAAATTCCGTAAAACAACCAGCTCCAAAATACTTTGAAACTTTGCAGTCTCTTCTCTGCCTGTGGCTGCTACCAGTGCTTTTGTCTGTCGGCTTGTTTTGAGCTGGGAAGTAAAAGGCTATATTAAGTAAGATGGTATTTTTTGATCTATAGCAAATAACTATTAGGGAAGAGGAGTGATGAAGTCTATTAAATTCCTGGATGAAAACAGTGACAGAGTGTATCTTCCACCAAAGCTGTACTGGATGAAGCAGATTAAAAATCAGGTTAGTAACTAACTTGCTTTCCAGAGGACCTTGCTTGCACAGTTCTTGCTTGTTCATGGTTTTTGTTTCAGTACTGTACTCAGATTTAGTGTTGTTTCATGTTAAGTAATTCTAAATCTGCTCAGCTGTTTCTCATGTCCTTTCAGCTAATAGAAATAAAATGAATCATCTTTATTTTAGCAATGCTTTTTGTATCTTAGCTAATGAGATTTCCAGGTGGATAAATCTTGGATTAGTTACCAGTGTTTGCAAACTCCAGACCTGGACTGGGTACTTGAGAAGGTGATGAGAGCAAAGTGGAAAAACAATGTACTAAAAGGTAGATTAAACAGCTCAATGTGTTTTGCAACGCATGCATAAAATGGTCTGGAAAAATGTTGGCACTGCCCAGCAAAGCATCTTATGGGGAAGGAAGGCCTGTGTAACTGGAACTCAGCACCTCTGCAGTTGTGCAATACAGTACTTTTGTTTTTAACATCCTCTTACTCTTTCTTACAGAAGAAATCTCACTTTTTTAGTTTTTTAACCTTATATTTTATGTTGATTCCTGTTGCTTTAATACTTTACTGTCTGCTATGATACTAATGATAGTACAAGCATTAATCTGGTGGCTTTGGATAAACAAATCCGTTTGGCTCAGTAGAAGTTAATCGTGTTTCTCAGTGATGAGATGTAGCTTACTTGAAAGAGCTCTCTTGGAGGGATGACCACAAGTTTACTGTCATCTGTAAGTGGAACATGGACATTTGGAGCAGGATGAGACCCCAGCCTATGCAAAAAATCCCCCAGGTTTGTTGGGGGAAAGTGGGAGGTGCACCACATCCTCATTTGTTTGGCTAGAGGATCTGGAGTTGTCTGAGTAGATGATGACGCCTGGTGCCTGCATGCAAGAGACTTTTTTAATTAAAAGAAGAATCTATTAGCATAGGGATGCCAGGAGAAAGCAAAGTTATTTTTAAAGCTTCCTTTCATACAGAAACTATTTTTGAAATGCTAATGGTGCTATGTTTGCCTTGTGCTGCTGTATCATAAGCAAGATTTGCAAATGTTTAAATGCTCTCCTATTTTGATGCTTGGCAACGTCGCTCAAATTCTGCTGGCGTGTTTTTACAGCTTGTTACTACATGCAGCGAAGCTCCAGGCTGGAGAATTGCTTTGCATCGTGAATGCAGAGGCATTAGTGTATGGAGTGCCACTCCAGAGCCCAGCAGAGAAGGGTTCAGTGGTCACTGGAGGCACGTGTCTGTGGTCTGCAGTTGGACTTCTAGCAGAGCATCACTGATGTCCTGTGGCATGTTTTTAGAAAGCAATTAAAAGGCTTTGGGTTGTATTTTAGCATGGAAGAAGACTTTTGTAAAGATGTAGTGATTATTTTTAAGAGGTTTTTGTGCTTTGCTGATTCTGGACAGAGTACAGAAACCACAGTGAACCAGAACCACCTAAGTCCCTGGGGACTTACACATGCCTTGCCATGCATTGTTCTGCACAGTGGTAACTTCTGCCCCAGGGCACAAGAAGTCCTCAAAAGGGATTTTTTTTTGTTGCTAGTTTTAGTGTCTTTATTGGAGAGTCTTCTCCTGGCAAAACCAGGAAGTTTTTGGCCTCTATGGAGCTGAGCAAACAGATTTTCTCCCCCTTTACTCTGTAAGTTAGAGGCTATTTCTGGGAAAGCACTAACTTTTAGGAGAGCGAGCAGCCCACTGAATCTCAAAATGCTGAGTGCACAAGTAGTTTATTGAGTTAGAATTTAAATAGCCTTGACTTGGAAACAGTCAAGGTACATTGAAGGTACATTGACTCTTATCTGTAGTTGCTGCAGTCTGCTGATTTTGAATTTGCACAGCTGAGCTGCCATTTGAATGGCAAGAAAATTGTGACCTTTGAGCATCCTATCAGCTTCTGAACACTGGCACAGGAATATGTCTTTTCTTTTGAACTGCCCTAGTAATTTTTTGACATTACAGCCAGCATTTAAGACTTTCTCACTGTGAAGATGTACAGACAGATGTGTCATAAGGTACTTCATGTTCTCAAAGCTCTCACAGCCTTCTTCTGTGCTAAGGAGATGAAGTTTTGGGAAGAGGATAAGGAGAAGTGTAGCTAAAAATAAAGATAATTGGATGATAACAGTAAGGCAGTCTCTAGTTCAGTCTCACTTTGCAGTTCAGAGTTACCCTAAGGTAACAGATTGCTATCTGGCCTAATCTAATATCAATGGGAAGCTTTCCCTTGGTGTTAGGGACCTTGGGGACCAATTTTGCTAAGCATGGTGGATGGTGCAAGCACTTCCAGTGAACAAAACCTACCTGGGCTACAGTTTCTCATTTACTGACAGCTCAGGTATCTGGCTGTTGTTGGGCTGTGCCAGGTTAATTCAGTTTGGTAATTCAATAAAGCTTGTGTGTGGAGCTGAGGAATGACATGGTGATGGGGAACCTGAGTGGCTTTTGAAGAACCCTTTTTGCATGGCTCAGCTGGTTGAACAGTGCTGTAGTTACAGGGGTTTTTATTGTGTGCAGCACTTGGGTTGTCTTCATAACCTTTAAGGAGTAGGTGGTGAGTGCATCTTGTATCTGCCTGGGGATCTGGGCTGCAAGGTGTTTGCATCCCATCCATGGGTCTTTCCAGCTCCCCTTTCTCTGGTAGCAGATAAAACTCTTACATGCTTTCCTGGGCAGTTCTTTTGGGTATAAGCAGTTACTGAGCATTTTGCAGACATGGAAGCTTCAAGCAGGTGAGGAGAATGGTCTGGGCATTCATTATTTGAGGTTGACAAGGACCCACAGGAGACTTTGTACGCTAAACTGTGGTCCCTTCTGTGAAATCCTGGGAGAGCCAGGCTGTGTAACTGCAGGCCAATGGACATGGGAAAGGCAGAGGAGTACTGAGAGGCATGGAGAGAACAAAGGGAATTAAGTGCTTGCTGGTGTGTATCTCCTAATGACCTAGTGTCAGATCTAAGGAAAAGGGTGGTACAAATCATGTGATGAGGAGGAAAGGAAGATTAAAAAAAACCTATTAAGCTTTTGTTTTAATGATCGTGCTCTGTGGAAAATGAAAATTTTCTTATCTTCTTACTTAGTTAAAATATGTAATTGTTCAAAATTCACGCCACCACTGGAAGGTGAGTCATAAGATAATTGCAGCTGATCCACAGGATAGCGACCATTTTAATACAAGCAGAGGTTCCTGACATCCTTTAAAAATGCTGCTTTCAAAGTACTGAAGTGTACAATGTGTACAGTCTGGTTTTCCACATGTATTAAGGGATATGTACTTTTCATATAAACACGTGTGGACCATCAAAAAGCAGCTGTCCTTTGGCACTGCATCTCCCCATGAGGGCTCCCTGCTGTGAACAGGAGCAGTGCTGTTCTCCCAAAGAGCAAGGGGCAGGGAGCAGCAAAAAAAAAAAAAGGCAACAATTTCGCTTGTGTCTGCTTGTTCTGAGAAGCTTTTACCGCTCTCATGCTAAAATAAAAATAGCTTCCTCTTCTACTGAGCACAGTAGCATCTGCCTGCCTCAGGCAGGCAGTGCCAGCATCCAAATTATTGTGAACGCTCATTTGTTGGGCTGGAAGAATAACTAAAAATGTTCTTAATGTAGATAATGTAAATATGGAGTAACGTTTGTGGGAGATCAGGAGCGTGGCAGGACAGCTTGGGTTGACAGTTTGAAAAATGTGGCTTTGTGGGAGGGGTTACTGAGGTTCTGGAGCCAAGCTCTGGTTGTAATAAACTGCAAAGTGAAAAGCTCAGGAAAAGATGAATGTGAAGGACTTAGCATCGGGACACTCTGTCGGTGATGAATGCAACTTGGCTACTTTTGCTGCTTGGCAGCTTTACCTCTGTGCAGTGCCTGTACCTTCTGCGCCATCTGCAATCACACTGGCTGTGGCTGTTTGGACCCACAGTACAAACCAGGACAGAGCAAACAGTTCTGGTGTCCTGATGATGGCTCAGCTTTTTAATCAAATACATTACATATCCACTGTGACAAAGAAGCAGAGATTTTCAAGTTTTTTTTTTAAATAACTTTATTAGGACTGGATTTGGAAGTACAACATCCTTTAGACTGTTATAAATTACTGTTGTTATCTTGCATGAAATGAATTTTGGAGTTCAACTTCATCACCCTGAAGGACACCATTTATTTGTTGTTATCCTGAAGCTTGCTTCAGTTTTTAGCCTGGTGTCAGTCCTAGTGTAAATAAGAGGAGCTACAGTAGCTTCATTGCAGAAGGACAAACCTCCAGGCTGGGCTGTTGGGAGGGTGCAGGCTCACTGTGCCCAGGCCCAGCTTTCCCTTGCTGCTGGGAGGAGAAGGCAGCACTGGCTGTGAGCTGCCTGGGAGGCTTAGGGTGGAGCAGCAGGGAGCCTGACAGGAGCAGCATCAGCAGGAGCCACGACAGCATTATCTGCCAGAACTTTATGTTCCTGAGGGATGGGGATTCCACAGTGCTGATGGCAGGGTAGTCCTGTGCTTCACGTCCCTGCTTGCTCCTGGGGGCTTTCCTGAGTTTCTTTATTCTCATTTAGGAGTTGGTTTTCAATGATCCTCATGGATCCCTTCCAACTCAGGGTATCTTATGATTTAGTCTTTGGACAGATGAAGCCTAATTTTGCCATCACTTTTGACAAACCTTTCCAGGTCAAAAAACAATAATTATTTTCTCGAGATTTCTGGCCTTGGTTAGCCACAGTGGCCGCATGTGCAAGCCCAGTCGGATTTTGCACTCCTGCCTGGAATGAAGCAGTGAGTTTAAAGGCATGCATCTGGAAACAGCTGTATTTATGCTAGGATACAACACTTCCTCCTTGCCGGCTCCTCCCTGCACAGCTCCCTGCAGCCCTGCCAGCCTTTTGTGGCAGAGGAGTGGCGGCTGCCGGGAGGCTGCCAGGCAGGCTCCCCGTGCTGCTTCCAGAGGTGCTGTGGGGATGCTGTGCTGGCCCTGGGGAGCAGGAGGGTGGCTGGGAACCAAACTGGTCACTGAGGATTGCTCCTGATATGTGCCAGAGTAAGTCTCACTGAAAGTTTGGGGCTGCATGATTTCCATGGCTTTCAAAACTTAGCTGTTCCTCCAGACTACAGAAAATGTGCATGACAAGGAAAACCAGGGGAGAAAAACCAACTGCCTGCTAGGCTACCTTGCAAAATGGTTCATCAGTCATGTCTCCTTTAAGAGGGCACCTGGAATTGGAGAGATCAGGCAGCCACATCGGCCAAAATACCTCACCCTCAGCTGGGACACCAAAGCAATCAGGATTGCATGGTCCCTGCCATACACCTGAGCTCCGTCCAGATGGTGCACATAGACAGCTGGTGTCTTGGGCATTGCAGTCCTTTAGGGGAAGTTTGTATTGCACACACATCCATGTCTCTCCTACTTATCTGGGAGCTACATTTTTTCATCTCCTTATTTGAGATGTATAATAACAGGCTTTAAACAGTGCATCACATAATTAGCTCTGCATAATTTAATTCCACTGCCATGAGTATGTGAAAGTGGCTTGCCCTTGCTTAATGTAACAGGTGAAATGCAATGTATTAAACTTAGCATGGTAAAATAGATGTCTTTGTCTTAAAGCAGGTCCATATGAATGTTCTTCAGAGCTTGCTTTGCTGTCACTTGCCAGTCTATACCATACTGGTTATAATAGATTCTGCTAGAAAAGTTTCTGTACAGAAAGAATAGCAGATCCAAGTTGTGGTTAAGGCTCGGTGGTTCCATGCCTGTAGCAGTTTGTATGGCAATAATGGCACTCACAGGTGTTGAAGTTTATGTTCCATAAATTACAAGGAAGTGCAGCATTGACTGGTTTGTTCCAGAGTGGGTGCTAGCATAGTGTGAATATGTGCTGTGTGTCTGCCCGGGGCACTGGTGTGGTGGAGCCCAAATGTGATGTTACAGCCTCTACTGATAGAGTGAGGAGCAGCTTAGCAACATTTTCTTTCCATCACCCTGGTGAATAGATTCTTGTAGCAAAATTCGTTTTGGGATGAAGGTGTTACTGTTCAGTGATACAAGACATTAAGAAAACATTCCTGTGTTGTGTTTCCAAGCTGATTAAAAATGTGTGGGAGAGAATATTCCCTTCTGGGTTTGGCAGTTCCAGAAATAACCATGATTGAAATCTGCATGACTTTCCTGTTGCCTCAGAGGTTTGGTTGGTTCAAGCAATTGAGAACAATAAAAATGGTGCCAGGCTGTAAGTCTGTCTGAATTTGTTAGCTGTGCTTTTCAGCCATGGTGGTACACATCTCCTTTCTGTGCTATTGCACAATGTAGTGATTCACTCAAGCTTTTTTTGGTTTATCTTTGCTCCTAAATCTCTGGACATGATAGGTCCTCTTGACTGTTCTACCAGCTTAGTGGTGTGCCAGATTTTAATTTGCTCCCAGTTAAGCTAAAAGCTTTCCTCAGTGAGAAGAGGATCCTGTTCTGTACAGCTTGGCACTTCAGTGGAATATGTACATTGTTCAGGTACTTGCAGACCATACAAATCCCATCACTTTTCTTTGAGAATAAACAATATGCTGGCTCTTTTATTCAGGGCCAGAGTAGCTGAAATAGGATTTACTGTATTTACAAAGGAGCTCTTCTGTCTTTGTCAGCAATAACGAGTTACCATTAACTGCTCTAGGCAGCAATTTTCTCATTAGGTGTTTTAATGAACACAGAAAGGTTTGAATTTCTTCTTATTTCTACTTTCCTTGTGGTTAACACAGCTCCTAGATGTACAGGAGCCATGGCTTCCAGAGCAGGTCTTGGTTCTGAATGTAGGCTGCATTAATGAGTGTAGGAATTACAATACCAAACTCATCAGTTCAATGAAAATACCATGTAGGTAAAGGGAAAAGGTCTTTAGAGCTGACTTTTTTTTGTTGTTGTTGTTTTGGGGTTGGTTGTTTTTTTGTTGTTGTTGTTTTGTTTTGTTTTTTCCAGAAAGAGAGCTTATAGCAAGGAGTTGCCCATAGGGATTTTTGGTTAACAGAGTAATAATGCTATTAGAACAGACTGGGCAGCAGCGTTGCTGCCATGCTGGAAAGCATACTGTTGTTTCACTGTGCTGATGAAAGAGGTCTTTTGGGCATGTGCTTTGGGCCGTAGGAAAGACCCCTTCCTGTTGTTATTTTCATAATTTAAGCTCCTTAGCTGTCTCTGATTTTTTTTTAATCTTCTTTCTTTTCCAAATTCAGTTTTTTCTCATCTTCCATATTAAAGGTGAAACCAAAGGAGAAATTTCTGTGTGACAAATTAATGGAAATACTGTAAATGTTGAGCTTTCTCTTTTTTTTTTTTTTTTTTTTTTTTTTTTTTTTAATAAAACCCTGCTGTTTTCCAACCCCTTGATATTTTCCACATCTCTGATGCTGACAGAGGTGTCAAGCTTCCCAAAGTGTCAGAGGAAGCTACAGGAGGAACCTCCACAGCATTGTTCCTTCACCTGCAGTTTACTTCTTGGTAACCTGGAGATTCTTGGGTGTTTTGATTCAGTTAGTTTGGTTGTCTTCCCCCTGCTCACTGTCCTTTTCCTGCAGCCCTTCAGTGGCTCTCTGGTGTCACTGTGGTTCTCCTTCCCATTCTGCCTTCACTTCTCTCCCTGTGGCTCCTTCCCCTCCCTTTCACCACTGTAGGCCCTGCGTGCTGCTGGGGGAGTGGAGGTGCAGTGTTAGGTACCCTATGTGCTTATGTGCTATATCAGGGAATGGAGTATCATGAGCCACCAGAACCTGTTGAGACCCTTTGTTTTTAGTACCCTGTGTTTTTTTCCCTTCATTCAATGTGTGTGAAAAAATATCCAAGAAAGTGCCCTGAAGATTATTTTCTTCAACCTGTACACAATATCTGTTCGTCTGTTTTTTCAAGTAAAACTTAAGCTGTATTGTTGCCTAGAAAGTAACTTTGATATTCTGTGCTGGATGGTCCTAGTACAGTCTCCATTTGCACCACACAATGGGATTAGTGATGTTTAATTATTTCAGTTCTCCCAACCGAAACACATGTACTCCTTCTTAATCTTTGTTTAAACACCTCAGTGCCTAATGCAACTCACTCTTTATCAGCCAGCTTCTTTCAGTTACCCTTAATCCAACTCAAGTGCTTCTGTACACTGCAATTTCACGTAATTTCTGCAGGAGTTGAACAGCTTGCCCTTATTACTTGTTGACTGGGTAAACTGCAAAGATAGATCACATCGCCTCTCTGAGCTGCACTGAGGGCTTCCTTTGCTGTTGGTATAGCATCCAGCTTGTCGTGGTTTCTAGGCAGATGTGTGGCCTTTCTGATGCTGCTGTCTGTGAGTATGAAGCACAGTAGCTATTCATTTTCAGAGGATTTCTAGGTTAGGTTCAATTTTTAGTCACAGTCTCAGTGTATCTGAATTAGCATATTTGTTGGCTGTTCTAAAAGTTTTGGTTTGGGTATTTTTCAAGACACTCAGAATTCTTTTCGATATCTCTGGAGTTTTGCCCTATTTTAAGATGTCTCTGCTCTGCTTTTAACCTGACAAAACACTTTTCACAGCTTCTGCTACATAGCTGTCAGTTTTGGTATCAGGGAGGCTTGGGGTTGCTGTGCTGTGAGGGATGACTCCCACTATTTCAAAATGATGACAGGGAAAATTTAGGAATGCTGAAAGAAGCAAAGACATATTGGTAGTCTTTCCTCGGGCAAAATTAGAAGCCAGTCCTCTGGCATTTCAGAAATGTCAGCTTCATGTTCCAACCAGAACACTTTTTTTCCCCTTTTGCGTATGCTGAACATCAGATATTTAACCTCAAATGAAATTTGGAGGAGCTTCCTTACTCTAGTATCACTCACCATGTTATCTCAGATAAAGCTTATAAATTAGAAGAAATGTTTTATACTAGAGTGTAATAATTCCAGGTTCATGGGTGGATTGGCAATGGGATGCACCAAGTTTGAATCCTTCTGTAGTCTTAGCTATGTGAGCAGATTCTGAAGTCAAATCTAATCTTGGCTGGAACAAGCAGTTTTTAAAAACAATTTTTAAGTGTTGTGTGAGTTTGGTAAATCACTTTAAAAGGGGTCTTAGAACATGAACATTTGAATAAATGACCTGATTTTTTTAAGGCTTCAAGTATTTGCAGTACCAGCTGTAATCTGTGGTTTTAATATGGGGATATAACATGGACTAAGATGTATGGCTTTGGCTTTCCAATGTGAAAATGTCTCTGTTAACTTTTCTCCATGAGTTTGTGTAAAAAACCAAAGCAAAACTGAACTAATCCTGATGTTTGTGCTGTTTGGGTTTTTGGGGTTTTTTTGACCTCCAAAGCTGGGTCTGTGATACAAACTACCAACTTACCTACATATAAATTCTGCAGAAGCAGAGTTAGGCAAGTCTTTGTGGTCAACACTGTGGCTTCATTTTTTAACTGAAACATGGGGTTTATTCCTTCCTATTTTTAAATGGATGGAGTTGAGAGTTTAATTTCCTGTCAGAAGGTCACATAAATGAGGATGGCAGAAAAATTTTCTTCAAGTCGTCTTCTTTTCTTGTGCCTGTGGGTTAATTTTTTCAGAAGCAGCCCAATAATAGACTGTTTTTCCTCATCTGCTGAAGTTGTAGCTGTCCAGGGAGTCCCATCCATATCGGAGGGTGTGACTGGCAGGACATTGGTTGGTGTTCCTGAAGATAGCTTTTGCTCAGAGCTGTACTTCCCTCGTGTTCATTCCATGTGCTGCCATGTCCATGTTTGCAACTGCATTCATCCCTGGCAGCTGGTGCTTATGCCCATTTGTCTATATTTCATGGCAAATGTGTGGCTCATTTTACACAAATCTTTCCTATCCATCCCTTAGCCTTCCAGGATGTTCCTAAGCATCCAAACTAGGAAAAAAAAGACTATGCAAAATGAGTGGCATTTGGCTAATGAACACCTCCGTACAAGATTTTACACCAAGCATATTTTCCTGAAAATAGTATATTTGGCAAGTAGTGAAGTTCTTGGAAAGAAATACTAATGATGTACTGAGCAGGGGAAGGCTGTGTGTGCTTGTGACTTGGAAAAGTGAGAACAGTCTGTCTAAATCTTCATTTCCTGGGAAATTAAAAACATTTTAATGCTTCACAACTTGAGCTCAAGCAGAATTTAAGTAGGGGAATGTGTCTCAGAATCCGCAATGATAAGGAATAAGAGAGCAAGAGAACTGTGTCTGTGAAGTGTAGTTGTGAGCAAGTGGTGGCGTGAGGACTAGATGCCAACCCTGTTAGCACAAAAAAAAGCTTTTGTCTCTCACTTCTGCAAACGTGTCCTGGAAGGCACTTGCCATGACCAGAAAGAAGGTGCAGCATAAATAGCATGCAGAGAGACTGTTCTGACACAGAGAAAGCACTAGGTGGTTGCTGTTTTCTCTAAAAACTAAAAGAGAGGGAGAAGATGCCAGAGGAGTAGGGAGGACAAAGCCCAAACCAAGTTTAACTGAAGTGTTCTCCCCCAGTAAAGAAGGAGGCTAGAGGGACAATTTCACTTTAATCACAGAAAATTTGGAAAATGATCCTATGGTTTGATAGTACTATTGTGACATCTTGCAGTGTAGATGTTGACAAGAATTAGGTAAATAATTCTAATAGTTTACACTACTTGGATGGAGAAGGTTCTGATTAATGTGGTGTCTTTGTTGTCTGCCACATGGGTGTGGAGTGGCAGGACATGGACATGGTAGGAGATTCAGGTGCCTGGGTGACCTTTGCCTTCATCCTGCTGAGCCAGCATCAGGAGAGGAAGAGGAGCAGCAGCACCCTGCTGAGTGGAAGCCCCCAGGGTCAGGACATGGGGGCGAAGGGGTCACTTCCATGCACTTTCCATGCAGCTGGAGGAGCAATGAGAGCAAGCTGTGCTCTGGAGGGAACTGTGGTTTCTTCTCTTTCTGGGTCCTAAGGTTTCTTTGACCTGATGGCTGAAGATACAGATAGGAGGGGAAAATGTGATCCTAAGCAGAAATCCCTTGAATCTTTATTTTCCATGAGATATTGAGGAAGGGTCAGAGGTTCTGGGAAGAAACGTCCGGTATTTTGATCGGCGAATGAAATACAATTGATTTGTGGGCTTTTATTTCATTTCCTGTTTTTGAGATTACTAAGGGATTTGCAATCAGGAGATGGATATTCCTGCTCATTTTGTGACTTCAGACCTTTGGTGCTGGAGGTATAGTCTGTTTACAGAACTGCAGTTGCCCCTCTTTAAATAAACTAAAAGCACTGGAAATGTATTTCCGCCTTGCAGAGTTCAGGATGTCCCATCTAGACCATGCATTCACGTGAATAGCCTAACAGTCACAGTCACTGCAGTTGGTTTTCAGCTTTCAGTGGTAGACATGTGCATTTTAGAAGAGTTTTTGAGGGAAGCTGGACCTACAGAACCTGCTGTTGCACAACAAACCCAACCAAAGAATTGGCAAACCAGCTGATACTTGCAGAGTTGATGCATCACCCCTGAATGTCCCAGTGTTGGAGTGGCTGGGGGCAAGTGTTAGTTTTTCATCCACCCTGTGCAGGTGACCTGCAGCTCTCAGCTGTGGGCCCGGACCACCCTTCTACTCACAAGGCTGTGGTGGCCTTTTCCAAGGAAACACAGTGGGCTGGACACAGTCCAGAGCATCTGCACGAGGAAGAAGCAGCTTATGGTCCTGGTAACCAAAGCAGACCCTTGGGCAGGGTGGGGAATGGCCCGTGGGATGCTGCAGGGTCACTGTGGGGTGCTGGTTGCTCCTGTCTGGCAGTGAATGCTGCCCTGCTGTAGGAGAAATGCACTGGGCAGTGCTCCTGCCATGAGCCCTGGTTCACTGGGGGCCCTCAGGCTTCCTTTCCCCAGTCCCAGGTGGAGCTTGAGAGGTAGCATGCTTGGGTTTGACGCTGGAGCCTTGCTTTTCTTTTCTCTTTCAGTGAAGTCTTCCTACTTTGTACCTTTTCTTCTTATGTCAGAAACTCGTTTGTGGTAAAGAAAACTTCCTGTTTTGCTTAATGTTGTCTTGCTGAGTCTCGTGTTCCTTCCACAGTGGCAGAGGTGCATAAAACTGTCCAATTTTAAATGTGTTCTGAAAGTGAACTTTAGGTTTCTGTAACTGGTTGAAATGATCTCTTTAGCAGATTGCCAAGAAATGGAAGTTCATTGATATATCTGTTGAGCATCCCATCCCTTAAATGTTTCTAGATGAAAATATTCATTTGTACTGAGTTGTAGAAACATCAGTAAATAACCTGACCAGAATAATTTGTTAGAAGAATGAGTGATGGATTTTATTTTGATAGAGGCAAAACAGACAATTCTAATGAAATTTGACTGTCTTTGGCTTTCTGAAGCTGGTGCTGCCCTCATGCCTTGGTTTGGTTTTCTTTTTTTGTTTGCTTGGGGTTTTTTTTAGCAAAACTCCTGAGAGATAGGTGTGAGAAGAGAATTGCTCCCTCAACTTTGAAATAAAGGATTTGTACACATATTTTTAACTGATTTTTTCCACTTAAAAATATTTTTGTTGTACTCCAGTCTGTTGAAATCAGCAGAACTATGCAGATTTGCACCAGCTTGGAGACAGAACATTTTTTTGATGCATTTTTAATTCCAAACTCTTAAAAGTATATGTACTTTATTAATAGAAAGAAACTTTTCATTTCAAGGTATGTGCGAGGACTTTTTCAGGACAGTTAAATGATCTGAAGTCACCTGGAATTTCTTTGCTTGTGACATTTTACTTAACTTTCCACATTTTGGAGAAATACGTGTTGCCTTCAGATGAGCAATCTCTTTTTACTCCTATTAAATTCCATGTGGAGGTGTGAATATATATAATTAGAGACTTGGGGACAGGCTGTGAAATAGAAAATGAGAGAGCAAGACTTTGCCATTTCTGAAGTCATCTCAGTGTCATCCACTAATTAAAGTGACCTTCTTGTGCCCAGGATGCTGTGTGGCTGTGGGAGCCCTGCAGTATCTCCAGGCAAGCATTGGGACAGAGGGAGCTTAAGGCAAAGCCTTTGGCTCTTCTTTGCAGGAATGGAGTCCTGAAAGAAGCACCATGTGGGAGGTGCTATGGCTGGTTTCAATGAGTCTGAAGCATTTAAAGTATATTAGAAATGCCAGGCTCTTTCCAGAAGGTGCAGCTGAATACAGAGCATGCCAGAAGACCATGGTGTTAGGCAGAGCTTAGTGTAAAGCAGACCATTGTTATTGTGAGGTGAGGCCAAACATACTGGCACACTTGTGCAGATCAACAGGAGTTACTTTTTATAAAACTATGCTTGTCTGCAAATTGTTGTGATCTTAATTTGAAAACAGCAGCAATATGCTAACCAGGCTAAGTAAAATGTGAATAGTCACACGACAGATGAGAGGCTCTTTTGTCTTTTTATTTGTTCACATAGGCTCCTGTTAAAAGCTGATGCTTTCTGTTACGCACAATTTTGAAATAGCTTTTAATAATCTGACCATTAAGCCTCAGATGTTGTACTTAACTGTTAATTAATAGAAGCCTGAATCAGATTGGGAGATGAAAGTTCTTATACAGGGCGCAAAGTTCAGATTTATTATCTGTGAAGAACTTACAGTAAATGCAACCCCAGGTGTAAGAATGTGGAGGCATTGTGCTGGGGTGTGGTAAGCAGCAGTTACAGTAGAGATGCTGTAGATAGGAGAATGTAGATTCTTTATCTTGCTCTGCTCTTGAGACTGTGGTAACAGAAACCTCAGCCTGTGCTAATGGGAGCAGGGCTTCTTGGGGACTGTGCAGCAGGTATTTTCTGTGCATTAGAAGTATTAACCTGTCAGTCAGCTTGGAAGAACAATCTGAATGCTTTTGAAGAGAATTCTGTAACACTGTTTTTCAGTAGTACACTGCATTTTCTGAGAAATGTCAACTAACACCCACAAAACTTTGATTTATTAAGCAGTTGGTAAGCTATGATGATGGTGTTTGTCCTGCTGTAATTAGTTACCTGGAATGAAGCACTTCATAGGTTTTAGGCACATGGAGGTGAAAGTATATATACATATATTTTCCTTATATGTACGTGTGTATATATATATATATATATATATATATATTCCTTATATGTATATACATATAAGGAATATGTATATATTCCTTTGCAGACCTTCATCTTTTAAAAATGTTTGTGCAGGTCCATACCTGAGGCTTGGCCAGTGAATTCCCTTCCACCAGATGGCCCAGTGCTTTTTGTTCATATGGACTTCAGTTGGGTGGTGCTCTGCAGATTTTATGGAAAAGAATAGCTCATATGGACCTCATTTACATTTATTTGTTGCTTTTTTCTCTTTTGTCCCTTCTGATGGAGAGTTTTAAGGGATATTGAGCTTTGGGGAGCTAGATTTGCCCTTTTTGGGGAAGGTAGGGATGCTGACATGATAGATGACCATCCCTGGGGGTAGGGGTAGGCTGTCCTTGGAGGAAGGCAGTATTGCTTTGGCAGAATATCCATCTGTTGTTTTCATACCTGTATGTTCTGGTTTCCCTGTTGCATTATTGGCTGTGTTTAACAAGGCATGTCACTAATGCTTGTCTTGTGATCTCTCATCAGTTAAAGCCACATTTGCAAGGAGCAGAGAGTACATCCCAGTCTGATGGACCATCCCAGACCAGTCAGTCTGGATGGACTTTCTAAATGCCATGAAAATAATAGTTTAGTTGTGTGACAACTAAATGCTTTAAAATTTATTTTTGTAACGGCTTGCTTATATTTGCGTTGCAGCTTATGGGTCTGTGTGAGTGCCACAGCAGGAAGCACACTCATCCCACAGGAATGGTCCGCTGCTGGGAGAGTAAGTGGAGAGGAGGGAGACAGGCCCTCCTTCCCAGCTGTGCCACTCTCTGTTCTGATGTGCCTTTCCCCTGCCTCCCACCTGTGCACCCTGGTGCCTCCACTGAGTGGAGGAAGGCAGAATTTAATCTGTAGGGCAAGTTGTTCTGCCTGAGTGGGCAAATAGAAGGAAACTGTCTCATTGACTGTGATGCTTTAATCTTTTTTTATGAGCTACCTGGAGTGCAGAGCCCTTTATGTGACCCACCATCAGAGCTGGCTGGGGCACAGCAGGTTGGGTCTCCGCTAGTTTGAGCTGAAGGATTTAGTAGCTGTTGCCAGCTGCCTTCCCCTTGGCAAATGTCCCTGTGAGCAGAACCAGAGCAGGGTGTCTCGGTGTGCGCAGCGGGATGCAGCCCCGGGAAGCCCAGCAGCAGCTGTTACCCGGAGCTGTGCTGTGGCAGGGCCGGGCTCCTGCTCCCCTCCTGCTCTCTGTGCATCCACAGCAGATGGGTGGGAGCAGTGCCCGTGTTTCCCGAAGGTTCAGTCCTGCCGGCCCTTGTGTGGGCCAAGGGCTGCCTTCCCCTGGCTGCACATGGCAGTGTGCCTGCTGAAACTGCTTTGCACATGGGCTGCATTCAATCTGTATGAAAGGACATGGTGCATCCTTGTTTACCTTTCTGTGTCCTCCTGCAATTGCTCCCCCATCCCTGTTGAACTGCAGCCCCTAGGCAGGGACATGCCATGGGCTTGGCAGGGGTGTTCCTGCTGCAGCATGATGAGCTAGCAAGGACCTTCCCTTCCTTAGCTTCACTGGCTCCATATGCTCCCTTCTCCTTCCCTTGGCTTCTCCTGGCAGGGGATGAGGCTTGGATCTCCCTCCTTAAAGTATTCACCTTGCTGACTGTGACCACTTATTTATAGTGAGTGCCTAAGCTGTTCTGTTTGACCTCCCAGTGTGGCTGGGGGAAAACTTTCTGTCTGCCACAGAGACAGACTGGGTACACTCGGCTTGCTCCAGAGATGGAGTTTTAGTCTATAATGTAACAGATGAGTGAAAAGACCTAAATGGAAAATCAATGGCAGGCTAACGATCATAGCCAGAGTAATGGTTTTAAACCCCTGTTTTTCATATCTTGCAAATGAAAATAAAAATTTGCAGTTTCAAAGGAGATGTTGAACAATGTAGTATAAGTGTTAAGTTTAGCAGGAACTGGGGGAGATTAGGGAGCATGCAGGATATGGTCACATTAAACACAGGAGCCATGAGTGAGGCAGGCCGTCGTGTTCCCACAGCCACAGCACTGAGAATGGAGAGGGATTCATGGGAAAGTGCACCCTTGAAATCCTGATGGGTTTGTTACTCTTTTCACAGAAACCTTGAACTTTTTGTTTAAAGTAAGCTGCTCACATCAGTGGGAAGCTTAACAGCACTTGAAACAGCTCCCCACCCACTTTCCATTTTTGTTGAGGGTGAAAAATGCTGATGAATGGAGCCTGATAAGGTCAGTTCATTTAATGCAAGTCTTGAGTCCATTTTGCACTTAAATATACTTTCATTTTTCACAAACTCTTTTCCACTTCAATTTTAAAATTACTCTTGTATAACATGAGAAATGTCTTAAACCACCACCCCATAGAATATATGTAGTAATATGGAGAAGGAAATCTCTGCTCTTACTAGGCTTTATCTCAAACTATATAATTTATTGTTATTGCTCTTCATAATTTCTCTTTATTGTTAACACAGTATTTCTTTTTAATTATTATTAACACACTGTTTTAATAGCCTGACTGATGAGCCAGTGTATTTTCTGAGTGTCTTTTAAATTAAATTTACTTCTAAGATTTTTTTTTTTTTTTAGAAATTAGAATAATCCAAGCAATATTCAACCTTTTAGGCCAACTGTTGCCTCTTTTTTCACACACCTACCAGTGCTGTGCAGTACCCCGTTGCAACATCTGGTTGCTGCCATCACACAGCTGTTTACTAACCACTAATTATAGCACTCCACAATAGAAAAGAAAATGTTGAGCACACTGTGTTGGTATTTTTAAGGGTAGCTAGCTGGTTTTATTTCCTACTACTCTTGTACTTGCATGTTAACTAACTTGCACCCCAGTGTGTTCTGCTGAAGGTTGTTTATATCACCCATGCTGAGGTCTTGTCAGGCTGTGGTTGTTGTTATTTTTCTGATGACAGGGCTATAAATTAATTTTGAATTGGATAGCTCTGGGAGGCAAAACTCCCCCATGTAAGAAATGGTCCATAAACAGATGAAAATGTGTGTTTGAGCACCAACCACTGTTTGTGACTTTGTTTTTAATGCAAATTATTTTTTAATTTAATAAGAAAATACAGAATAGGATTGAGCTTCACACTGCACAAAGGGAGCCAAGTTTCACCAAGTGAACTGGAGGTTTGTGACCTGAGTAAGCAGAATCTCTCAGAAAGTTCTAAAACCATCTGGGGAGGCAGTGCATAGCTGGAAGGGGTATTGCAGCCTTGGTATCTCAGGAGCACATCTGTGCTAACCCAGTCATTGGGTTTTGCTGTGTCTCTCTTTCATCTTTCTTAATATATTTATAGAAGAGAAGTACTTCCAGACGCATCTTCCTACAAAGAGGACTTGTGAGAAACATTATGTGCTTTCAAATAAGGAATAAAATGTACTCGCTGATCAATTTTCTGTCCTCATTAAGTCTCTCAGAGGTGAGTTCAAGGGAAGAAAAAAAGATGGGAAGAGTTTGGAAATGAAGTCTATTTACAATGAAAAAAGATAACTCAAGAATACTGAAAAAAGGCTGAAACTCAGTGGTTGGAGAGATGGAGAACAGACTCAATTATCCTAATGTTGTGCAGCTGCAGTACCACATGTATTGTTTTCACTTTACTATCAGATATTTAATGCACTTGGGTAGCCAATGTTCTCTTTTTGTTTGTTCTAAATATTTCCTATGTGTAATGCAGTAAAAGATGTTGTTCTCAGTTGTTAGAACAGAGCAATTTGGTAAAGAAACACTCATCAGTGTTTGCACACACTGCATATTTAATGACAGACTAATAATAGAAAGTTTATTCCTGTAATAAAGGAAAGGTAAACCAAATGGCAAGCAAGCTCATAGAATGAATCTGGAATTTCAGTTTAAGGAAAATAATCTTATCGTGATCCACTTCTAGTAATTAGTTGTGTGCACTCTTCTTAGACCAAATTTGCATACAGTGTGAAAGGTGAATCCCTCCTGTTCCTGGATGCACAAGTGAGATTATTTGTGTGTTCCTGGAAATCCCAAAGGTGCATAAAGAGCATCTTTTTAATTTCTGTCAAGCAGAAATGTGTCTGTAGCCAGCAAGGTCCCAGAGGTTCAGATCCAGAGCTCTGAAACTCAGTTTTTCACTATGTAGGCTACTTCAGCTGGGGAGGAGAAGGGGCAAGATGAGTTTTTTGGGTCTTGAAGGGAAGTTATACTAAATTGTTCCCTGTTTGAGGTGAGACTTGTTTCTTGGATTTCAGTTCATGGTGAAACAGGCAAAAATAGTGCTAATTCACAACTATGTACTAGCAATATTTTCCATTTTTCTGACAGATGAAACAACGCTGCTGAAGTTTAATGAACAAATAATCATGCATTATCTTGTGAGGTAGTCCTTAGAAGAAAGACAAGTATATAAAATCTGCATAAATGAGGGAAGATGAGGAAAAGCACTCAGATAATTCTGCTGGTTTTCCACAGCATTGCATTATTTGCTATTTTATTCTTCTTATTTGATTTATTACTTTATTCTTCTGGCTAGATTTTTGAGGTGCAAACTTCATTAAAACAATCCTTCTTCCATCACAAGTTTCTTATATTGGTGTTTCAGAAGACATGTGAGCTAGTAATTGTTGAGTTTAAGGAAGATCAGTTTGCTTTCTCCCCATACATTATATTTTGACAGACATAGCATGCATTCATTCCATTGTTTCCTCTTACTTCCAGTTTTCATAGAGTGAGAGAGAAACAAGCTGAACATGTGAGGGCAAAAAAAGAAAATTGATAAACACCCTTTATAATGTTTGCTGATGGGGAGGATAAAAAGGAGGATTCAGCATAGAGGGCCCCAATTAGGCACACACTAGTGAATGAGCAGTTTAGTTTTAGCTGGCTGTTTCCATCAGGAGGAAATACCTGTAGTGGGAAGAGACTTCTCAGGTTTTGCAGCAGCCCTAGAAACAGAACGTGAGCACCATGCTTTGCTTTCCAGCTGCTCTGCGGAGTGTGTGCAGGCATTTGGAGTTAAGGTTTCACATGACCCTGAGATTGTCTCTGTCACATAAGGGATGAGAGCAAGTCCTGACGACCTCCAGGACCCAGGGGAAGATTTAAGAAAATGCACTGTCATATTTGTTTTTTTCCTTGCTCTTTATCAGGCTCAGGTCTCCCTAATCTTGGCAATGGCACCTCGACATACAGGTTATAAGTTAGCCCTCTTCAGTGACAATACTTTTTCTTTGTCAGTCAGCACCAGGAAGGTAAGGAGCAGCTGGATCAATCTCTAGTCTCTACATGCAGTGGAAGTCTACACCTTCCCTTTTCTTTCTTGTCTCAGTAGACTGTGAAGGGAGTTCAAGGAGGAGGAGGAATTTCAGTAAGAGAAGAGTGGGAAGGTGAATGCCATCTTGTGACTAGCTCCTTGCTGCATGTCCTTCAGAATCAGCACTTGGGTGCGTGGGATATTTGCATGCAACTTACACCTTGGAATATGCATGTCTGAAGCCATTTGCATTGGGAAGACAATTATAGGTCAAACACATTTCATATTTTTCCATGTGCTTCATTGTGAATACATACAGAGTAACATTGCTTTTATATAGGCTGCTTTTTGACTACAGTAAGTCTCTCAATGTTGGTTGGTGCTCAAGAATTAAGTAGTTTTAAACAGGGTTTAAAATCTGAGATAGCTGAAGCTATTTTTAACATGTAGGTTGTGGTTTCTCTCTCCACTCTTTGTCTTCTCAGTGTTATGCATTGCAGCGTGGCTGATAAGAGCTGTTGTCGTGTGCTGTGCGTTCTTTGTCTCAGCCATGAGGATGCTGACTTCCTTTTATTTCAGGAGGTCATTAGTGCTGATGAGATTAGAGGTTTATAACTTCAGGTCCAGGTCATTATTCCTAATTTAATCAATGCATTTGAAAATGTTTCCTCTAATAAAATTGTAATGACTTTATATGATTTGTCATGCTTATCAAAAACATGGTTTAAAAATTTTTGTATTTTGAGACCTTGAGCTTCTGGAGAGGAGTAGACATTAGTACATCATTGCTGGGGCAATTTCCTGCCTCTGTCTGTCTGTGCTGTAAATCAGAATAACCTAGTCAGTGTAATCACAGTGATGTACAGCCAGCCTGGCACTGGAGTCAGGCCTTTGCAAACAGCATAAAACCCTGGGAGAGGTCCCTTGTGCGAGCGTGATTGTTTCTGTGCCGCCACCTTCATCATTCAGCGGGGTGCTTTGCCTCCCTGGGAAAGAGACTATCAGCAGGCTCATGATAAAGGAAAAAATAACCATCTATAATGTAGAGGCTTCACTGGAGAAATGGCTTTTATGTTGCAAGGGGAATGAGCTAAATAGTCTCCCACAGTTACTAAGGTAAGGGAAAAGCAGCAGTGTTCCAGTAGAGCTGGGTGTTTGTTTAGAGGCTTTTGAAGAAAATTCATCCAAATGCTTGGTTTTCAGGAATGCTCCTGGAATGTGCTAGGACTACTATTTAATTCAAATTACCTCTCTCTTAAACATTGTACTGTATGCATTTGGGTTCAGACAGGTGAAGAAGGAACAGGGGACATGAATTTACTGTATGCCAGGTGGGTGAGTCCCCTGTTTGAACATACAGCTGCTGCTGCCCCATCTGCTGGTCCCCTAGGTCAGCTTTCATGGGGTGGAGCAGGAATGGAAATCACATGAATGGTTTTGATCTTGCAGGTGATGAACTGATGCAAGGGGGGAGGATTTGACTGTGTCTAAGGTCGAATGAGGGGTCTGTGGGAGGGATGACAATTTTGTGAGCTGTTGTCATTGCTTAGTGTCCAAAAAGCCGGGTGGTGGAGTTGTTAGGGGTGGGTGCAGTTGTGATGGAGGGGCCACTGGCAATGCACTGGCAGCAGAGGGATGTCAGCTCACTGGGATTCCCTGCATGGACTTTGGGGGTGGTACTGCTTCCCAGTGCTCCTGGAGAGGAAAAGCCTCTCTGTAGGGCAGTGCTTATGACACAAATGCCCAAGTCCTTCTGCCCTCTGCCTCTAACCCTAAGCCACTTGCTCCTTCTCAGTCTAAAAGCAGTGTGTGGGTAAGAACTCCAAGAGAGGTTTTTGCCTGTGTGTTTTAGCAGCGCGGTGCCTGCGGATACGGCAGCGTAACTGGCAAATCACAGTAGGCAGATGGCAGGTCTCGCACTAGGAGAGGATGTGTAAACGACCAAAGATAGGTTTTAACAGCCTTTTTCAAAGCCAGAAGTTTGTAACTGTATAAGCTCTCAGTCTAAACATCCCTGTGAAATTTCAAGCCTCAAGCCTACTAGTAGTTTATTAAACAGTTTTGGCATCTGAAATGGATGCTGTGAGTCACCATGCGCACGCATGAGTGGGGGGTGTCTTGCATGTCACAGGCATTTGCTGCCTCTGTGCCGGCTGATGGGCTTACCCAGCTGGCCAACCTGCCTCGGGTCTGCAAAGGACAAGCAGAAGGAAACCCTTGGAAACAGTCATGCACAAAATGCTGTTGTTGTTGACAAGTTAGGGCAGAGCCACTGCTGGTGAAGCGGTGACACACTGAGTGTCTCTGGCTACCCAGTGCGTCTCTGCCTTTGGGCACTCACTTGTGCCTCTGCTGCCACTGGAGCCTTGGTTCAGTTTGACCTTTAGTCCTAAGGATAAGAACTGCTGATTGCCTTCTGCATCCCCAGTCTTAGCTGTGCAGGGCTGCTTGGGGGTGTGCTGGTGCTCTGCAGGCAGATGAAAAGATCAGTCTGGCTTTTCTCCCATTCTGACCTCTATTTTTTTTTTTTTTTTTTTTTTTTTTTTTTTTTTTTTTTCCCAGACTGATCTGAGCAAGACTCATTTAAGGAGAAGAGTATTTCCTGTACAAATTGCCCTGTGCAAATATGTAATGTAATTCAGCTCTGTGGAACTGCCATATTTTTTCAAACATCAGTGCTGGTGCTGCCCAGTAGTAATATCCATTTTCTTTTTTCAGCTGTTTTAATACTGTAGAGAAATCATTTTCAGTTCCCAGGACCTGACAGTTAGAGTGATGTTAGATACCTCTGCAGCAAGGAAGCTAAGGATGAATATAGTCAGATTGTCACAAAATTAGGCTCAAACCATTAGCAGCTGGAGCAGCAGCTCACCATCAAATCAGCAACCCAAAACTAGCTGTAGTGATTAAAGTACCCTCCTTTTATTGACGTCAATAGTGCAACTGTCAGTAACATTTGTTGAGAAGGAAATGTGCTCTCAGGAGAACCAAGGTTTTCTTTTTCAGATGCTTTTTTAATGAGGATGGAAAGCTGAACTGAGCGAGGTGTCAAAAGCTCTATCTTGTCCCCTTCTGAAGTGTGCTGCTGATGCCTGACAGCCACTTCTACATGGGCCCCTGTTTATTTCTTCTGTCCTTTGTTTCTAATTTTTTCACCCTCTTTGTGTATTGCTATTCTCACTGGTCTTTTTCCTTTTTTCTTCTATGACTTGAACTCTGTGACTCATGCCTTTATTTTTGTTTATATTCCCACTCTCCTTAAGGGCTCCCCACTCACTGTTCATTGCAATATGCAACATTTCATTGTCTCTCTTATTTATTTCATAGCTAGAAAATGAAATTAAGTCATGGAATGGGCTTTATTTGTGGATTCAGAGAAAGTGTTTCAACAAATGACCAGCAGCATCAGTAGAGCCTGGTTGTGTATGGTGCTGGGCCCAAAACATGTGTGCATTTAGAAATTCAGGCTGAAGCTGGTGACTAGTTTGAGGAGGACAACATTAATTATTTTTAGTTCTTTGAACCAAACAGATGAACCTCTGGAAACATCAGAAATCATAGCTCTAGAGAGAAGAGCTGCAGATCTCACTTCATGACAGAGATCCTGTGGATGTGCCGATTGAACAGTCTGATTTAAATCGTTGTGAGTTTGAAGTTAGGAGTAGGTCCAAAATGGGCCTTGGGGAGTACCCCTGAGAGCTATTGGTAGGTAAATGGTGTCACGCTTAAGTAAGGTCATTTGAAGCAATTAGCAGTGGGGAGAAGTGGGGTTAGGCTTCTCTAGAGCAATGGGTGTTGCACTGCATGGCTCCCCTGTTATCACTTCTCCCCTGGTGAATGTTTTTGGGGAGGTGGAAGGTGGTGTTCAGCCCCTGCATTTGAGTCCCACCCCAGTGCTGGGGGAAGCTGAGGCAGATGAGCACACACTGTGTGTGTTTGTGTGGGTTGCTAGTGGAGTTCAAGGCTTCTGTTTTGCTAAGGGGCCATTTTTGGCTTGGTGAGTGAAAAAGCTGTTTGGAGTTTCCTGAGTCATGTATTATTACTGCTATACTGCATTTAGGAGCTATTTGCTTTTGTTTTCCTGCTATTTGACTAATAGGGTTCAGCTGGGCTGTCCCTGATCCTGCTGGCATGTTACTGGCAGTGAAATGTGAGTTTAGAAAGAAAGAAAATAGACCACTGAAACTTAGTTCTGTGGTGCTAGTCCCTGCTGCTGCTGAGAAGCTGCTGCTATTGCTTCAAACTCTTGCTCTTAGGTGTTTCTTCTTATTTTTTGTTTTATGTGCATTAGGGAGAAGATAAATTGTTTCAGCAGCATCTGTGCATCACCACTGACATTTTAATTTTCAGTTAAAAGATTTTAATTAAAATCCAACATAATTTGGTATGAAAAATGAGATTGAATTGGTATTATACACGCAGACTGAACTAATGTCAATTTATGTATCAGTTTCAGGAACAGCTCTGTCTGATTAATCCAGGCAGTAGCAATGTTTGCTGGAAGGGGCTCTAGTTGTTCTTTTTGTATAATTCTGCCATTATTCTACCAAGATAATTATAGAGAGAAAAGCTTTGTGCTGGTTTTCCGAGTTTCTCTCTGATAGAGTTCTTTGCCTGTTCTGCTTCTGTCTCTTTCTGGATGCTGTGTAATCATCCCTGCAAGATGCTATTGCCCTCTAGGCTTCAAGGAGAGATTTGTGTGGAGAAAATGTTTGCTCTTGCAATGCCTCAGAACATAACAAGTGTTTTTTACTGTTATGCAGGTTGCATTTGGAGAGTGTTGGTGGAATCCCTTCATGGCTCTGTCTTAGCTGTGTGTCAGTGTGTGATGTGTTCTTACACAGCTGCACGCCAGTGCTGGTGTGCCTGTGTGCTCATGCCCATGTACCCTGTCTCAAGCCACAGGACTCAGCACAGCTTTACTCTCAATTCCTTGTGTTAGTCACAAATGGAGTATAAACATGTCCAGGATGTGTATTTAAAATGCATCTATTTGCCAAACATTGTCTCTTTGCAAAGGCTTAAATAGAAAACACAAGATGATTTTCCAGGCCTTAAGTCCCATTTTTTCCCAGTAGAATAAACACCTGCATCTGATCAACATGAGACATTTTCTGTCTCTGAAAATTCTGATTAAGCTGTGGGCAACGTGCAGTTTTAATGGCGAGGCTGTGCATAACGGACTGCTTTGGAACCTGGATTTGGGTTTGTGCAGCAGCTCTGCACAAGGTCTACAGAAAGTAACATTTTTCCATGTCATCACTGTAAAAGTCTTTAAAAAGGAAATGGCAGAAGTAGTGAGGCACTTTTGTGTATGTTTTCTGGTATTATGTGAGTAAGAGCTCTCAAATACAAGAAGGAAAAACAATTACCATGAAACTTTTAAGAAACCAGCATACAGTATTAGCCAAACTGAGCCATTTATTGTACCTTAATTATTGGGGAACTCATAGTGAAAGGCGTATGGTTCAGGTTAAGAGGCTTCAAGTCCATGTCTCCTGCCTGCCCTCAGATTATCTTTATGGTCAGAAATGAAAAGGGTTGTTTTTCAGGTATGAGGTCTGTCTTTTCTTCTGGAAGATATTCCAAGCAATCATGTTGAAAAAACACTTGGGAATGATGTGTGGTGTCTTTTCTGCAAAGAAACATTTTATTTTACCAAGACAACTGTTTGACTTATTTCTGCTGCATGCTGCTCTGTTCCTACCATGAAGATATGATTCACAAAACATGTAGGTTTGATACAGAGCTCGAGCAGTCTCTGAAAACAGAGGGGTGGTTTTGTGGCTCAGTATTACAACATGTCAGCAGCATTCACAGCATGTCTGCCTTCTGTTTCCTGCATGGTTGTGGATGCCTCAGAGATCAGCAAAGCACTAAAATATCTCTTAAGTTTCACTGAATACAGTAGGTCTGTGTTTAAATGCTTCATTGACTCAGCAGGAGCTGGGGATGTATCATCAGATCTGTGCTTCATGCAAAACGAAGCAATGGAGCTTGTGCTTATGTGGATATCACTCTGGAGTCAGATCTGTAGCTTCAGTGGTTGTAAGTACCTCTGACTCTGTGTACAATATATGGGACATCTGTACTTGAGTTTTTCAGAAACAGGATGCAAGGAAAACCTACTTCATACACACTCTTGTGTATTTGCCTATTGGATTTCAGAATTTGATTTCAGGCCCTGTATTTCCAGGCAGCAGAGAAAGAGGAAGCTCCAAGCTTCACATAAAGGTGTCCAGAATGATACCTTTATGATACTTTTGTCACTAAAAATAAACTCTAAACTGTGGGAGGTAACAACCCAGCTTAGTTAATACTCTAAAAGTTCCCTTCAGTTCTTCACAGGTTTAGTTACATCGCTTCTCCCAATTCAGATAACCATGTTGACCCTGAAATCAAAGGATATCTTCAGACCCCTTCAAAATTTCTCCTTTGTAATTTAGTATTTTGAGTGATTTCTGGATGGTGTAGTTTTCATAGTTTCGTACACTTTCCCAGTGAAAGTGCACCTGAGTTTATTTTGGGAACATTTTTATTAATAGGAGAAAAGAGTTTTCTGTGAGAGTTTAGGAAGGAACCACAGATTGAGGTGGGGTTATACCAACTTTACAACCAAAATCTCTGTATTGCTGTGGTGGTGCACAGTGCAGTGCTTGTTGAGTTACACATTTCACTTGGAGCTCTGAAATCAGTTTTTGAGTTTTAAAATACCAGCAAATGGTTGCAGGGTAGAACATTCCTTTTATATGAGGGCAGTAGTGCTATTTCAGTTTGCTGAGCTACCAGTGTGTTCTTTGATCAACAGGGTAATTTAGCAATTACAGAGTATCTGATGTGCCTCAATTTACCTAGTAGCTGAGCAGCTCAGTGACAGGTCATGTGTCACTTTTAATTGTCTTTGCAAAGTGAGTTAGAAATGTATTATTTCCCAGAGTACACAGTTAAGAAACACGTTTGCCACTTTATTGCTTTACCAAGAGTTGATTATTTTTCTCTTTGTTACTAATGATCCTAGATGAAAACACCCTGTAGGAAAGAAAAGAAATTGGTTTGGCTTATGTATAGGCATAAGGAGGAACATATTTTTAATAAGCTTCAATATTGATGCAAAGTGAGAAAACAGCAGTGACAAATCCCACTGAAATTAATAAGATATGGAGTTTAGTATCTATGGTAGTTCTAAAAATATTTAATTTTTGTTACTCTGTGTGTAAAATATCTGGTACTGTTACAGTGTTTTTGTACTTTTCTCCTGACTCCAAATATGCCTTAAAATAGTATATCCAGAAAAAATGGTACAGTTAAGAATGGGACTTCCACAGATCTCATACATTGCTCCTGTGGGCTAGATTCTGGATTCATTAAGTTGAGCTAAATAAACAACAATTGCCTTGTGTGAACTAAGGGAATTCAGTGTGATTTGGATCAATGTGAGCATTAGGGCATTCATATTTTACTTCAGCCTCTGCTGAACTACAAGACAGAAGTATGTGCATACCATTTACCATATCCAAGGACATTGTCTAGGCTGTTTTCTCTCTTTTCTATGTTTTTGCTTTAGGAAACATGATGATAGTGTTAGAAACTGCACTGCAAACAATGCATGCTGTATGCAGCAAGTAGAGCTGTTCTGCAATTACATAAGGTAGTTCAGATGAAAGAGCCCCTGTGTTCTGTGTCTAAGAGAGGAGACTTAATTAAGATGGACAAATTCTCCTGGATATAACAAAGCAATTCTCTGGTTACAGCCCTGATTAGACTGTAGTTCTTCTAAATGCATTACCAAAGTCTTCATTATTATAATTAAACAGATATAAAATATGTTGTCCCTTCATTGCATAAAGCTTTGCTTTAGGGCTAAGACGAGAAATTTCATCAAGAGCTTTGAAATGGAAAGCTGACAAGCAAAGCAGGTGATTTCTATATTTTTCTATTTTTGTCCTTTTTTAGTATTCCATTTAAAGACAGACACTTACAAAAAAAAAAATCTTAAGCAGTCTATTTACAGCAATAATATTTTCCTGAGGCAACCAACTAGGAAAAACTAATAATCTGTAAAAATGGAGCTCAGGCATTGCCCTCTCCCAGGTGTGCTGGGTTTGGAGCAGTCCAGCCTGAGAATGGGTGTGCTCCCCTGTGCCCAGGGACTCACTGCTGCTGGTTTCCTCCAGGGTGCTTTCTTGCTTCCCTCTGGCCTCTTCTTTCCAAGAGTTAGCAAGTCCTGCAGCTGAATAGAGATATTGCTCCAAATAAATAAAGGGGAAAAGTATATGTGTTTGGGAGCATTCATTGCTCATACATCCAACTAAAGAAACTGATGAAAAATAACGAGAAAGAAGGAAAGGACTTGATAATTCAAGAAGAAGCTGACTTTTTCTCAACATTTGTCTTTTCACTGTACCTGCTTTTGTAAAAAACACCATTAAATTTAGACTCTCTTTCTCTGCTGGGAGGGATTACCTTTGAAAGTCTCAAAAAGCCAGAGCACTGGGGTTTAAAAAGGATTTGAGGAGCTGTTGGATGAACAAATGCACAGTCACTGCTATTTTAATCTAAATACAATATTGACAAATGAACAGTGTGACAGTGGGGACTAACTGTGTGTGTTTGTAAGATTAAAGCTTAAAATGAGCAACAACTGAATCACACAGTTGTTGCAAATCATCATCTATTTTACAGGACCCATTGAATGAACTGTGAGTTCTGAGCTGATTTTTGTCTATGCAGAAGTGGTTCCCAGTGCTCACTTATGTCACTCTTCTGCTACCACTTGTTCACACTCACAGAACTGTGGCCAGTGTTTAACTGTCCTTGAGTGCCCTCTCAGATTGCTCTGGGCAGTGTTGGTGTTGGTGACAACTGTGCGAGATAAGGGAAGCTTGTGGTTTAGCAGTGGGGCTTGTGGCTTCCTGTCCTTGAGAAGGCAAATACCAAACTTGGACCTCTTAAAACAAAAAGCTTCTCCAAACGCCAGCCCAGCTGCTCCTGCCCCCAGTGCTGGACACCCTTTTTCTGCCATGTGTCCCCCCTGGTGAGGGGGTGGGTGAAGACCCTGGCAGAAGCTGCCTTTTCACCGAAGGTGCTGAGATTTGTGCATCAGAAACATATTTGAGTCTTGTGGAAACCATGAGACAAATCCAGAGCAGATAGTGCTTCCTCAGAGTGTTCCTGGGCTTCTGAGCTGAACTAGAAGCCAGGAGGTTCCCACTCTTCTGGCTGCAAATCCAACATTTTTCTTCTTGCTCAACATTTTCTTAATGTTGCAAGTGTACAAAACTATTGGAGATTTGAGGTGTTACTTCCTCTACATAAGTACTAAGTTATGTTACAGCTGAAGTGTAGTTATGCAGTGGTTAGAGTTCATTTTTTTTCTAAAACTCCTATAACCACTAGTTCATAAAATTAAATATTAACTGGATGGAAGCAATTGCACCAGGCTGGTGATATACTTAAACTGTAAAAATTCAGTATAAAACCCAAGGGATTGTAATACTCAGGAATGCATACAGTTTAATTCTAAGATAAAAGATTTATGATTATTCAGCAAATATATTTATATGACCAGGATAAAGCTACATTATAATTGCATTCCTTTATTTGTTAAAAAATCCTAAACCAAATAAGCAATTGGATTTTTTTTCTCCCTAAGATATGGGCTTAGGAAAGATATGAAGATATGGGAAATAGAAGAGTTTTGCACTTGAAGATGGATAATTTTGAAGGAATGCAATTAAAAATTGTAGCACATCTCCATAGCAAATCAGTTATTCTTTAAATAAATTGGATATTTATGATGCTGCAGTTTGCAGCTTATCAAGGTGCTTGTAACCTGCCTAATTTACTGCTTATTTTGATGAGCAATGAAAACATTCTGTTTGGTAAAAATTTGGAATATGCCTACTTATGAGAGTCACATAATATGATTTAATGAGGCTACCACAGCTGTTTCTTGAATCCTTCTTTCCTTTCTATTAATGGAGAAATCTGTGTTTTGCTTGTAAGGGAGATGTTTAATTTGTCATACCGTTGCTAAGTGCGCCACTGAAATAATTGTTTCACTTGTACGTTGTTTTCTGCCCTGCCAACTCCTTTAGCAGTGTAGGAGCACATTTCATGCCTTGAAACTCCTCTGATACCAGAAGGCAGGATTTATGTGTAAATCTTGCTTTTCAGCCCAGGGGTGCTGAAGGGGAATGTCTGGTATGCACCGTGCCCATAGATGTAAAGCTAAAAAGCTGTAGGTGGGAGTAAAATAAAAGTAAAAAATACATGGGGAATTTTTGAGCCTCTGGTTAAATACAGCCATATTGCAGTGCCTATATTGTAGAGGAGCAATCAGAAAGCTTTCCCAGATCCTTGCCTTGTGATGGAGCTTGTTGACAAGGTGTCCGTATGAGGGTTAATAAATCACAAAGGGGACAGTGCTGCCTCCATGCACATGGGTGAGCTGTGCAGGGACCTGTGCATTATAGGTCAGATAAAACACTGCCCTGTCTTGCCCATATACTTCATATTCAGCTTTATGTATTTTATGTCAACCTATTTATTAATTCAGTTATGACTGACAATTGGAATTTAAAAAAAATCCCGTTAAACCAGTTTAATTACCTAATTTTATTGATTTTTGTAACTTCATAGCTAATTTTAGGTATAGGGGCTGATCTGAATTGGCATAAATGTGATTAATGAAGAAATAATTTAAGTTGATTAAAAAGGGTTTAAAATAATGTGATTAGCCTATAGAGATTTGTGTGGCTTATTGGATTACACATTTTATTCCTGGAGGACTGCTGTAAGATTCAGAATGAAATTAAATTGGTCACCCTATTTTGGGCCCCCAGTGCTTGGTAATCTCCAGTGCCATGATATCAGACCAGAAAGCACAGTCGCATTCAACTGTTTTCTCTTGGAAAAACACTGGATTTAATTTTTGACTTAATACCCAAATAATCAGGCCAAAAAATAGCACTGAAGTCTGGTCTGCTCCCTATTAAATAGGGCTTAAATAAAATCCTGTTTGATCTTTTGGGATGTCCTTTTGGAAGGAGTCAGGTGCTGATGAAAAAGTGATGAAGACTCTCCAGCATCCTTGGCACATTATGACCATTGTCAGTTTTGCTTTTATTGTTTAGAGTCTTGGCTTGATTTTGAATGTGTCAATTTCCAGGATTTAAAAGAATGTATCACTCAATAGTGCTGATCTTCACATAATATTTATATAATCATCTTCATAATCACAAGGGATCTTGTGGATCCCTTCTAGCTCAGAATATTCTGTGATCTAAAATCTATGCCAACATTAATCCATATTTTGAGTTTCTAGGAGATCCATAAGGAAATGTAATTTGAAGGACTTCTTAAAGTACATCGATTAAGGGTTTAATTAAACTACTCAATTGATATCATTACATTTTGAATAAAAGTGCTCAGATATCCCTTAATTAGGGCACGGGGTGTCTGTTAAGTTTTTTCCTTATAATCATGCACATTTTTATTAATGCTAATACAATAATTATCAATACAGACAATATATGTATTACACTAAAAGAATCTGTAATCCCTTACTTGAATGTGTTTTCCAAAATCTTCCTGGTTCTTGTGGCACTTGTGAGCTTCCCAATTTTCAAGGTAGTTTCTAAACTGAGAAACATGATGGACAAATACAACAATATTAGGACTTTTCTATCCTGAGTAGATACTATATTTATACAACCAAGTATACTGTTCTGTGTGTGATCTTTCTGTTATATTCTGTGCTGATCATCCATGATGAAACAGTTGAATTTTTTTACCCAAAATTATTCTCCTGTGTCAGAGTCCTGTAAATAGGGACTGGCCCTTGTGTTTTTAGAATTATGACCTTGTATTTTGTTCCTTATTGGAAGATACTTATTTTTTTATGTATTGCCTGTCAAGCAGTCTTTTGACGGCTGACTCACATTCTGTTATTCATCACTGTTGAAACTTGGCTTTGTATCATCTCCAGACTCCATGTGTATTGATTTTATGCTTTCTTCCAGGTCACTCTAAAAATTCTAAATAGCACTGGGATAAAGAATGGGTCCCTGCAGGATCCCATTTGAAACATTTCTTCATGATAAGTGTTTCACATTTACTGCTGTATTTGAAAGTTATCATTTATCTTGTGTTTGATTAATTTAATGTCTTCTGAGTTTATTTTTATTGCTGTATCTTCTTGATCAGAATGTCATTCACTACCAGGTTAACTACATTGCAAAAACCATAATACATTAGAGTCTATTACAGTGACTTTATGTGTATCATCAAAACTTTTTATATCATAAAAGCACAGATATCAGGTTAGTCTGACAAGTTCTGTTTTCCATAATGTTGGAAATAGGTAATATTAATAATATTTTTATTCTTAATCAAATCTTTTTGCAGCTTTTCCATTATTGTGACAGTGAAAATTACCCACTCATAGATGCAGTGCCAGTTAAGTATTTAGAGATTTAATGAAGGGAAATACCACTTGGGCATGTTTTTCCTTACCCAGGTCTTTTCTAAACTTATTTGGCTTTTCCTTCTGAGTTGCTACTGGCATTCTCTTATTCTCTTAACTTTTGTCTCAGGTTCTGTAACAGAATGAGGATAACAACTTTGTACAATGGAGTTCTCTTGGGAATGCTGCAGCTGAGATCCCCATTTCCAGACCTTGATGTTGCTACTTCTGCTTGAAGACAGAAAGCGTCTTTCTGTTTTTCTCAGCTTTATATTCCTTGCAGGACGATGAGTCCAATCATCATTGCACTAGGAAGGATTAGAGCCTGTAAGCAACCCAAGCACTTGAAAATAGCAGAATATTTGGGAGTAGTAGTGGTTGGAGACATTACACCCCAATGAGCTGGGTCAGTCCCTTACCAACTATAAGCCTCCTTCCAGCTGAAAGTAGATCTGGCACTTGGGGTGTCCTTAGTGAAGGGGCTTTTTCTACAGGGAGAATGGACATTATCCATGAAAAATCTTCATCAGGTGGTGTCCTCTGTAGGCTTATATGGAGACATTGTGTGTGTGTATTGAAGTGTCATACAGGAAGCTGTTTCTCTCTGTAGATGTTGCTTAATGCATAAAGGCAGAGCTATTTGCTCTGATGGAAACCAGTTGGATGACACTTCAACAACAATGGCAGAAAGCTCTGGAGAGTGGTAGCCTCATTGCAGGCTCTCATCTTTTGTGCTCTTGGAAGTTTTTCAACCTTGGCTTCATGGCCCTATTTCTAAAAAAGAAGGGAAAAGTGGTAACTTATCATGGTATCATGCCAGAAAATAAACCCTCCTTGCATTGTGTGCTTTTCATTTCCAAAAAGCATTTCCAGATGGAGTCTTTATGTGCTGCTGGTTTATTATTTTGCTCTAATTTGTCATTTAAACAGCAAAGGTAAATCTTCTTCAAGGTAAAATGGAATAAATTTGGTAGTGCTAGTAATTTAAAAAAGAAAATTAAAAAAACAAGTATACAACAAAGAATTTCTTAAACAGCAAATCATTTTGGTTCAGGTGTTTTTCCTGAAGATCTGCTCCAGACATTCTTTTGTATCGCCTTCCAGTCTTACACAACAGTACTTGAAAGTGTTTTTTAGTAATGGAGCAAAAGAGGAAATCAGACAAGCCATTACAGTCTTGCCTCCTCTTGATCTTCAAAATGGGGACTATTTTCTTCACTCAGTTTTCCTGCCCTTGCACTGTGCCCATTTTGCAGGGTGACTTTTTTCACGAGAAGCTGACCGTAGTTATTATTATGGGTCTTGGCGAGAGCCCAGTGCCCATCCCCAGTGTCCTGGAAATCCTGGGGAACTGAGGAAGCCTGCTGTAAATACAGATATCACTCACAGTTCCCCAGGACACTTTTCTTTCCTGTGTCTGATCTCCCTCAGTCCTTGCTCTCTATGAACTGTGGTAGTGCTGAGGCTTCTGTGTGGAGTTTGTGCTTGAGTTAAGCTGTTGGTTAGTGACAACTCACTGCTTTGCACACATGCCAGTGGGACTATTTTGGTATTTGGAGAGTTGTTGGACACTGTGTTCTGAAGCTGTTTCTCTTGTATGTGTTCATCTTGTATTTTTGGTTGGCCTTAAGTTTTCCATTTGTTCCATTACATGTGTAGCTCAGCTTTTAACAGTGTGTGTGTTAAATTTTTGATCTGGTTTTTGTTCCCCACATGCACAAATCCCTGAATTAGTAGGAATTTTGCCTTGAAGGGGCTACCAAGGTTGATCTCACAGCAGTAACATTGCCCTTGCCATCTTTTGAGCTGTGTGTTCGCACAAGTGTGACTGGCAGCATCCCCATAGCTGCCTGCAGCAGGGATAAGGTGCTTTGGCTGTTCAGCCCCTGTGTGAAGGTAGCTGCTTTGTGCCATGAGTTGTCAGCCTGAATGAATTTTGAGTAGGCAGCCTTTTCTTTGTTGACATGTGAGTTGTCACAGTGGGTATGTACCTGATGCTTAGATCCTATAGGCCTTGCCAAGCAAGATTAGAGGCAGTTTAGCTCCTTAATTTGGTGTGATAGCAGGGACTGTGAGAAGAGTTGATTAAATCTGCACAATGGGCAATCCAAGGATACTCTCTGAGGATGGTCAGAACATGGCTGAGATTCACAGAAGAAAGCTTTGTGTGCTAAGGATGAATACTGGTTTCCAGTTATCATTTCTACTGCTCTAATTGTGCTGGTACTGTGGGTTCAAGCTTTGATCTACATCTGATCAAATGGACTGAGCCTCACAGGCTGTGTATGAGATCCAGCTGCAGCCCTGGCCCAGGCTTTGACTTTGTGGTTTTTTGGATGGTTTTTATAAATCTTCCCTGCTCTGGCATACTTCATTCTAGAAAAATTACTCTGTCATTTGTCAACCTGCTACGCAGTGCTTTGAGTGCCATTAGTGACTCACTGGCTTCTTTACTTTCTCTTCAAAAGTACATTTTCCACCACAAGTACAGAAAGCCTTAAGGTTTTCAGAGGCTCTGATTCTGTCTTTGTATAACTGAAATTTCTAAAAAGATTATCCTGTAGAGTTAATTAGTTTCTCCTAGAAAACAGAAAATCAGGTAATCAGTTGGCCAGTTAGCTGGATCACCTGGAATTTCCAGAGCAGACATCTTTTAGGACTGTTTATTACAGTCTATTTGTGAGGAGACTAAGCTGTCTGTTACTGATTCTTAGTGCTAGGTTCAGAGAAATGTCAAAGATTAGAATCAAACTGGTGAAAATGTGAATTGTTTTTTGGGGAAATAGCTCTTAATCACATTGAAAGAGTTTATTTCTCAGGATTATTACTGAATTTCACATCCTTTCACAAGAACCCTGCAGGTCTTTAAGGGTTTTTGGGGTCTTTGGGTAGGTGATGGATTTTGCCTTTCTTATCCTCTTTAGCAGAATCCTGGAAGACTGTCAGTGCTTTAGAGAGCGTTCAGGAAACCTAATGTCAGACAAATAATAATTCATGAGCTTGACCTTTCTGTGCAGGTTTGCTATCTAGTTCTTATTATTGCCCTGGTTCCTAACTTTCAATGGGCAATTTATGTCCTACAGTTTTGACCAAGAGGATGGGATGAGGTGGAGAGCATGTTAACTCCTCTGTTTTTTTAAATCCCACTTATTTATTTCTGTTAGCTCTTTGATTTAAACAGCAGAAGTTTGGGCAGTCAGAGGTCAGGGTGAATGGGGTGGAGTTTTCCCACAACTGCTGATGGCTTAGTGATCCTACTGTTTATGTATCCAGTCCCTCTGACGAGGATGATGTGTTCAACAGGAGAGCTTCTCCTATTTTGGGAGTGTGCTTAGAGTGGTGCTCTGAATCCTTCCTTTAAAAACATTGAGAAAATGTTAGGATGCAGTCAGGCCAGCACACAGATATATCTCCTTGGTCCTTAATGATTTCAGAGCAGCGGCGCATACGCTGAAATCTGAGTGCATATTGATGTGGTCTTGTGTTTGATGTCTTGAGGTATTTTGTGTAATTGATACTGTGCAGGCTCAGGAGCAGGAGGGAGATGGAGTCATCCTGTTAGATCACCTTATAGGGGATAACCAAAGAACTGAAGGAAACCCTAGTTTTGGGTCACTGTGGAAAGTGTCTTGCCTTGGAAACACAGGGTTTCCCATGTAAGCAGAGATTTCCTTTCTATGCTTGCACATGGCATGCAAACTGATTTTGTTTGTTTCCAGGAGGAGTGTTTTGTAAAGAGTGTGATTGTCCCTGTTAGGAAAGATCCTAGAGTGGAAAATCTATGAGTTAGGTCCTCATTTTCACATTGATGTAGATCTTTTTTAGGAAATATCATCGTTACATTTTCATCTTTCACTGCCACAATAAATTCAGTTCCATCAGTACAAGTGACTGAGGGTAAAGGGCAGTCCTAGGCCAGTTACTGTCCTGTTACCTAGGTAAGATCAATTTTTATGACTGTAGCATCTTGGAGAAAGATGGGCTTTCCAGTTCCAAGATTCAGGGCTGCATCTAATTGTGCTTTCTGATTGCTTTGGTTAATGAAGAGGAGCAAGTGCTCTTGCATGGATGAAGACTGAGGAGAGGTTTTTTGATAACTTGCAGTGGGAATGTTCTTGGCAGGTAGCACAAGAAATCATGTTTCCTATCTATCCACGTATGGTGTTGGCAGCTTTTTGTTTGCTGGGTGACTGTACTTGTTCCTGTTCTTAGTATCCAGTAAAATGGAGCAGCAGTTTGGCCACTGGAGACACTGCAGCACAGAATTCTTAGCTGGATGTCTTGTTTTAGAAGATCAATCTGTTGAAATTGGATTAGGTAGAGAAAGCAATAGCTACACTAAAATTAGACCACAAAGTCTGGAGTCTCAGTTGAACAAGCATAAGATCAGTGGGGAGGCACAGGGTATGGAAATAGTCCCCTCCAGGCATGGATGTGAGTGGGGCCCAGTGGTGGGAGGACACTCCTGTGCTCCCCAGGGTGGTCACTGGGGCTCTGGAGGTGTGTGGCCTGGCTGAACCATGGTGTCAGCATCCAGAGTGCCTCGTTCAAGCATTAGGAGTGTGTGCTAATGCAAAGGTGAGTTCCCGGGCTGTGAGTCTGGGAAAACAGCTTTGGAACTTAAGAAATACCTTTTGACTTTTTGCAAGATCAGAATAATTAACTTAGTGATAATTATGCATGAAAACTTTCACATTATATCTAAAGTAACAGCTCTCACTTTGAAAGACTGAGGCTGCTCCTAGTCTGGAGAGACCAAGAGGGGAATAGCTGATGCAGCAGTGAGCTCAGTTTGCAATTGCAGTTCTGTGGGGTTTGTGTGTATTTACATTAGATGGAGGGCATTGTTAGTATCAGTTAAAATAATCCCATCACTGTCAATAATAATTAAATCTGTTAATTGTAGGCAATTAGTCTGTGGATTAGGCTTGAATTCTGTTCCATTGATTGAAAGATGCGGGGAAGTCCCACTCTGATACAAAGTGCTGTTGTACAATTCTGATGTTCCTTACATATCACTAAGTACAAAACCAGAAGTAGCTGTCAAAAATGAACGCAGGTAAAGACAACACAGAGGATAATCTAATCCCCACCAGAATCCCTGAGGGGTTAGGACTGAGTGTTAAAAAGAAACCTTTGTTGTTTGTCCATGAGGTCAATTAGTTGGTTTTTTTTCCAGCTGAATACCTGAAAAATGGCTGATTAATTCCCTGACTTGCTTTGATCAAAAGACCCATCTTATTAAAAAATAAATGTTTTTTAGTTTTTGCAGAAAATAAAGTATTTGCATAACATTTGTGCCTCCCTAGTTAAGACAAAATGTCAGACCTGTAGATAAATCAGATAGGCTGCTCTGATGAGGTTTCCAGGTCTGGCCCTGAGGAACCTATGAAGGAATGAATCACTGCAGATTCCAAGGCCATTAATGCATCTAACTACATGAGGAAAATAATCCTAATTAATCATCAATGTTAAATATAAATACTGCTCCTGTAAACATAAGGAAATAAAAAAGAAGAGGCTCTTGTAAAACCCATGGAGTAATCTACTACATTTGTTTGTATTCATTAGTATCTACTGCCTGGAGGTGTTCATAACCAAAGCTGTGTATTAAGACACAGTATATTAATGCAGGAACAGAATATTTTAGCATAAAACTGTAATTTAAAAAGTAGCTGACCTGAGGCACTTGCTTCATTGACTTTCTTCCTGTTTCTTTGAGACCCATTCTCATAAGTACTAAATAAATGGCAAGAGTAATTATTCTTGTCAGTAGAAGTCTCTGTACTGGTTTAATGAGAAATATTTGTCATACGAAGTTTAGAGGTCTTAATTTTGTTCCCAGTAGATCCCATGCCTTTAAATTCAGTAGTTAGGGGCCTGGGGGTTTGGAAATATTTTTGGATGTTATTGAATGAAGTGAGTGAATGACAGCAGCAATTCTGTAGAAACATTGATACTGACTACTTTGCTGAAAGTGTCTATACAGACATGCAAATGAAGAGTGGTGAGACCCTTGTGAGCATCAGAACTGATGCTCTGTGGCTTGGGGAGCTACACAGGGTTCTGCTCAGGGCAGAGCATCAAAGGACAGAGATGGGTGGATGGAGGGCCCTGCTAGAGTTTATTCACAGGATTTGCAGAGGAGTATTGCCCGAGCAGGTTGAATGACACAGCAGATAAACTGCAGCTGAGAGGAACCAGCTAGGGAAGGGAAGTCCAGGCTGCAGAGGGTTGGGAGTTGGGTTTTAGCATCTCAGAGCAGATCCCCAGGGGCTGTTGGGAAGCTGGTGCCTGGTGCAGGTCTGGTGTCTGGGCCTGAGGCAGCAGAGTGGAGGCCTGAGTCCCAGCATCAACATTTCCTTGCCTTGGGGATCCTTTTCCATTAAAAATTCAGGCAGCTGAGGTCCCTTCAACTGCAGAAGGCAGAAAACTAAGGAAGGATTGCTAGTGGCCAGGGAAATAGGAGGGAAAGCAATTTTAACAAGTTTTTCACAATTAATTGCAGTCTTAAGTGATGCTTTAAAAATATTTTTGGTAGCTGTTGGGTAGTTTACATACTAATGGGGTAGATGGAAATCATGCAGAGAAAAGAATGATTTATACTTCATAATTATTGTGAGATATTTTGAATTGATAATATGCAGGGAAAGTTTAAGTTTAGTTGCTGCACTAACATTACAGACAGCTTTGTAGGCAGCTGGGTTTACAAGAAGTAGTTGATACTGAAAAGACAATCACATGTCTGGCTGAGTATTTTCTCAAGAGGAGTTAGAAAATATATCCTAAAGGTAAAGGCTTTGGATTTCTTGTCTGGCTGTCCATTTTCCCGCAGTGCTTTGTAGTTGTTGTACACAGAAATGACCAGAATAACTTCTTTTCCAAACAAGTGGGGAGACGAGAGTGTGATATATCTGCTTTGAAACTGGACATAACGTACACAACTGGGTACTGCCTCCTCACAGCTGTAGCAAGCTGCTGAGATCTGGAGGACAGTTTAATAGCTGCAAATGTCACTCATGTAAACTTGCTATCTCTAATGCTGCAGTCAGTCAAGTTGCTTTATATCTCAGTATATTTTATAGCTCAGTAGGGAACTGAGTCGTGGGAAGGAATAAGATGTTTTGTTTTGAGGTTCAGAAGAACATTAATTATCTTTACATAAATGTACCTTTTCTATTATTTATGCACTTGTGGAATGGCCAAAGAAAACCTGCTAATTTTTTTAAAATGTAATTATTCCACAGGATCCTTCCAACCAAAAATGTGGAAGAAAGAAAACAGTGTCCTTCAGCAGCATGCCATCAGAGAAGAAAATTAGCAGTGCCAGCGACTGTATCAGCTTTATGCAGGCTGGGTGTGAATTGAAGAAAGTTCGTCCAAATTCTCGGATTTATAACCGTTTTTTTACTCTGGATCCTGACCTGCAGGCTCTTCGCTGGGAGCCTTCCAAGAAGGATCTGGACAAAGCCAAGCTTGATATTTCTGCTATAAAAGAAATCAGACTAGGGAAGAACACAGAGACATTCAGGAATAATGGACTAGCAGATCAGATTTCTGAGGACTGTGCACTGTCAGTAATTCATGGTGAGAACTATGAGTCCCTTGACTTGGTTGCCAATTCAGCTGATGTGGCCAATATTTGGGTATCAGGATTAAGGTACTTAGTTTCTCGTAGCAAACAACCCCTGGACTTGATGGAAAACAGCCATAATACCCCACGGTTTGCCTGGTTAAAAGCTGTATTTGAAGCAGCAGATGTTGATGGCAATGGCATAATGTTAGAAGATACAGCTGTGGAACTAATAAAGAAGCTTAACCCCACCTTAAAGGAATCAAAGATTAGATTAAAATTTAAGGAAATTCAGAAAAGCAAAGAGAAACTGACAACACGAGTGACAAAAGAAGAGTTTTGTGAAGCGTTCAGTGAGCTTTGCACAAGACCTGAAGTGTATTTCTTGCTTGTGCAGATATCCAAAAACAAAGAGTACCTGGATGCCAATGACCTCATGCTGTTTTTAGAGGCTGAGCAAGGAGTGACCCACATAACAGAAGAAATGTGTCTAGATATTATACGCAGGTATGAGCTTTCTGAAGAGGGGCGCTTGAAAGGTTTTCTTGCCATTGATGGGTTTACTCAATACTTACTGTCCTCAGAATGTGATATTTTTGACCCAGAGCACAAAAAAATTGTCCAAGACATGACACAGCCTTTGTCACATTACTACATCAATGCATCCCACAATACATATCTAATAGAAGACCAGCTCAGAGGGCCGGCTGATATCAATGGTTATGTCAGAGCTCTGAAGATGAGCTGCCGCAGTATTGAACTGGACGTCTGTGACGGCCCAGATAATGAACCCATTATTTGTAACCGCAACAACATGACATCGCCGCTTGCCTTTCGAAATGTCATCGAAGTAATAAACAAATTGGCCTTCTTTGCCTCAGAATACCCTCTTATTCTGTGCTTGGGGAACCACTGCTCTGTACAGCAGCAGAAGGTGGTGGTGCAGCACATGAAAAGAATCTTTGGAAACAAGCTGTACACAGAGGCACCTTTATCCTCAGAAGCCTACCTCCCATCACCTGAGAAACTGAAAATGAAGATCATTGTGAAGGGAAAGAAACTGCCCTGCAACCAGGATGTATTAGAAGGAGAGGTCACAGATGAGGATGAAGAGGCTGAAATATCCCGAAGACTTTCAGAGGACTTCTCGAGGGAACCAAAGCTGATCTGGCTCTGCAAGGAGTTGTCTGACTTGGTGTCCCTTTGCAAATCTATCCAGTACAAAGACTTTGAGACATCCATGAAATCTCAAAATTATTGGGAAATGTGCTCCTTCAGTGAGGCAGAAGCCAGTCGGATTGCAAACGAATACCCTGAAGATTTTGTTAACTACAACAAAAAGTTTCTGTCCAGGGTATATCCGAGTGCAATGAGGATAGACTCCAGTAACTTAAATCCTCAAGATTTTTGGAACTGTGGTTGCCAGATAGTGGCAATGAACTATCAGACCCCAGGGCCCATGATGGACCTACACACTGGTTGGTTTCTACAGAACGGGGGGTGCGGGTATGTTCTCAGGCCCTCAGTGATGCGTGACGAGGTGTCTTACTTCAGCGCAAATACCAAGGGCATTGTTCCTGGGGTCTCCCCACAGGTCCTACACGTCAAAATTATCAGTGGGCAGAATTTTCCGAAGCCCAAGGGCGCGTGTGCAAAAGGGGATGTCATAGACCCCTATGTCTGCATAGAAATACACGGGATTCCTGCAGACTGCACCGAACAAAGAACTAAAACTGTGCAGCAGAACAGTGATAACCCTATTTTTGATGAAAGCTTTGAGTTCCAGATCAATCTACCGGAGCTGGCCATGATCCGCTTTGTTGTTTTGGATGATGACTACATTGGGGATGAGTTCATAGGACAGTACACCATCCCACTGGAGTGCTTACAGCCCGGATACAGGCACATCCCACTGCGCTCGTTTGTTGGCGACATCATGGAGCACGTTACCCTCTTTGTCCACATTGCAATAACCAACCGAAGTGGAGGCGGGAAGGCACAGAAGCGTAGCCTCTCAGTGAGGATAGGGAAGAAGGCAAGGGAGTACACCATGCTGAGGAACACTGGTCTCAAGGTTATTGATGACATCTTCAAGCTGGCAGTGCACCCATTGCGAGAGGCCACTGACATGAGAGAAAATATGCAGGTATGAGACTTCCATTGTATGTGTTGGTGTGGCCTGAGTGTGGAAGTGAAGTCCTGGTGTGCGCTGCTGCTAGGGCAGGCTCGCTAAAGCTGGTGGAAGCTGGGGAAATTTCAGACCCACAGCTCTGTCAGCCTTTAAATGGACATTGGCAGGCTGATAGTTACAGGTGCTAACTAACAAGCAAACGTAGGATTAGGCAGAAATGTTTTAAAAATCAATGACACATTGATTTTTAATGCCCTTTCCTGACGTGTTTTACCGGTTGATTTTTTTTCCTGAGGAAGCAGAATTGAGGGTACATTAGTGTCCCCTGCCTCTGCTCCCAAAGACTCTATTTCCTCGTTGGTTCTATAAAGCATCAAGAAGCTTTTGTTTTGCTAATTGAGTGAGAGTTATGCTCTTAATTTTCTTAGGTGAAATACAAGGAGCAGTCAGTGAATGTGTCATTAAGATCTTGTGTACACCAAAGAAACCCACTGTGCAAAGAGCAGCATGTTTTCCTGAGTGTGTGTTGCCACTGTTTGCCCCAGGGCTGCAGATGTTCAACATAGGCAGTGAATGCCACTTGGATTGCAGTTTCCTCCCTGCTGAATAGCTGTTTTGTCTGGGCTGGTTGAGGGCTGGCACAGACACCAGTGCCGTGTCTTGGCTCAGAAGGTCCCCTGGCACCCTGTCCATGCTGCTGCATGCAGCAGAGCCTGCTGTGGCCAGCAGCATCAGGGCCCAGGTGCACAGCACTGTCACAAGGGCTTGGGTTGGACCTTGGTGCGTGGCAGCATGTGAAGTGGCAGCAAAGCCAAACAGCATCTCCAGTGCTCTCTTCTGTGGTGGGAGTGACTGGGGGTTGATTAAGGGACAGCTCAATTCTGAGCTTTAGGCACTGCCTAGAAACAAAACTGAGTTGCATTAAACAATGGGTTTTCCATAGCAAATAGCTGGAATCAGCTGTAGCTATCTCCTTGGTAAAGATACAGAAACAGTTCATTTTTTTCTCTCGAAAACAGGAGAAAAACATGTAGCACTTCATTGACCCCACTTTTCTGGATGGAGTCTAAAGCAATGAAATGTTGACAGCTGGAAAAGTTCACAAAATGACATAAGCTTTAAATCACTCTCAAAGGAATTGTCTCAGCATATTTTTAAGAATGGGAAACTCTTCCCAGCCTTTCCTTTCCTTCAGGCCTTGAAAGTAACTAGTTTGAACTGCTGACTCCACCTTCTGTCTAGGTCAGGCACTCTATATGAAATATATAAATGAAAATTCTCTGAATTTGATTCAGAAACAGTATTACTGTGCCTTCCAAGCAAAAGTTCAGTAAAAGATCATGTTACGGAGAATGCTGTGTAAAGACACATTTTTGGGTTGAACTGCATGTCATATTTAATTAATGAGAAGAACATAGCCAGGCATTGTCTAATTATTGGGGTTTTTTTTCACCAACTTGTGGGAGGAACATTTGCAAGGTATGGGTTGTTATAATCTCTTACTTGGTTTTTGTGCATCTTGGTCACTTCTTGTACAACTCAAGAAGCGAAGTGATGGGTGCATGTCAGCTGTATATCCTCTGACCTGGTAAATAAATAAATCCTGGTGTGTCAGTTTCGTTTGACCTGTATATCCGGTATTGATTTTCTTACATGTGACCTATGGAGGAGAAAGAGTGTGTGTGTTTCTTTATGATGTGATAATGTAAGGCTGAAAACAAAGTGAGTTTTTCCTGCTTGCCTTTCCCATGGGAAATGCAAGGTCTGTCAAACTTGTTCTTGCTGGAGGATGATAATGATGGGAGAACAAAGTGATTACAGCATCAAAAGCGATTGGAGTCTAAGCAGTTGGGAAGAGAAATAGCATTTTAGGCTGGTGGTTTAATATGCTGGGGACCAGACCTTGTCCCTGTTAGGGCTGGATTTGCAATGCAAAGTAGCTGAAGAGTTGGGATGCCTGAATCTGGGAGAAAGCTGGAGCTGGCGGGAAAGAGAATGGGGCTGGTAGGGAATTCCTGTCTGAGCTGGAATCCCATGGTCCATGGAGGGCCTGGGGATGGTGAACAGCGGGATAGCACTGTCTCCCATCAGAGGGGAGAAGAGGAACGGGCTGTCAAGGGATGGCAGGCAGGGGCGACCGAGTGGAGAGCGGCCACACGCGCTGAAGTGTTTGTGTCCTTGCCCAGAACGCCATGGTGTCGGTGAAGGAGCTGTGTGGGCTGCCGCCCATCGCCAGCCTCAAGCAGTGCATCCTGACCCTGTCCTCGCGCCTCGTCAGCAGCGACAACGCGCCCTCGGTGGCCCTCTGCATGAAGGACACCTTTCCTTATCTGGAGCCTCTGGGCACCGTGCCCGACGTGCAGAAAAAGGTCCTGGCAGCGTATGACCTGGTAAGCGCTTCAGCACTGCTCCCTCTGCCTTTCCCCACTGCTGTGAATCAGGCTGTGCCCATGGCTTTCACACACCCAAGTGTTCCAGTTAAACAAGGCTCTTCAAATGGCTTGGGCTCTGCAAGTTGGCCTTCAGTCACCACAATGCCACACTGGGCTTTTTGTTATTGTTTCCTTTTTTAAACACTGTTGTGGCTAGCACAGGTTGGCACTTGAAGAGGACTTTGTTTGCAAAACTAGTGGCAATTCAGCCCATGCTGGCAGTGGTAGTCCTTGTCCTTGGGAAGCAGCAAGATTTGTGTGCCGCCCTTGGCTGGCCTCCCCGCAGCAGAGCACAAGGCCAGTAGATAGGGAGCTGCAGCATGGCAGTTCCCAGGCAGAGCTGATCCCTGCCTTTGCCTACGCTTTGCAGCAGCACTGTCAGATGAAGTCAGTGTTGCTCTTGGGGAGGGCATGGCAGGGTTGGAAGGGAAGGTTAAAACACCCATTTTCTTGCACAGGGATGGAGAGGTCAGTGTGGTACAGGAATGCTTGCACAAATGTAGAGACATGAGCTGGAATCATTCCAGCTGAGTGCTGCTGCTCGTTGTATGACATATGTCACTGCTGTGGGTGACTGAGCAACAGCTGTGCGTGACTTGCAGCAGCAGAAGTTGCCATCACACTGTGCCTCTTGGGCTGTGGGGGTGCCCTGCTGATGCCCAACCTTTTTGGCAGTCTGCAGCAACCGATAGCAAGAGGCACAGTTCTGCCAGGCCTGACTGAAACAGTGCACTGTGGCAGCCAGGCTGAATCACAACCCATGTTCAGAGGACAGCAGTTTTTTCTGCAGCTTGTGCTCATAAGGAGTAAAATGGTGAATGATGGTGGGAGTATTGAATTGTTTCCAGAGACCCTGATGAGTTGCAGAGAGTGGTCACAGCTTTGACCAACTATCAATGTGCCAAATACTCACCTCCTTCCCATCTCTTTTTTTGCCTTAATAACACACTTTTCAAGGGACACTGATGTTGATTAAAACCGAAATACTAAAAGTACTCTTAAATAACCCCTGGGTTCCTTCCAGAATAGTTTCTAGTACTTGGAAGTGATTAAGTTATGGTAATAAAATGCCAGCTGTAACAATACCAGAACAAGGATTTGCAAATCCAGTTGATTGCCTTATTTTAGATGGAATCTTTCTGGGGTAGATTTGCTACATGGTCTCATGTCTTTGGGACAGAGCAAATACCACATAAATAAGAGATTTTTCTGTCTTTGGAGGCCTGCTTAATGGAGTTTTACCAAAATGAACGTGTCATCTCTTATCTTGGTAATTATATAGTGAAGAGTACACATGGGACTTTTCAAGGCCTCCTTATACTTTGGAAACACTTTTTCAATTTAAATAGGTGAAAGGCCTCTTTTGAATGTAGACAGAAACACTTGTATAACTGTTTTAAATAATGATTGTTCTCACGTTTGTCTCCGATGGGGGAAAATGTTACTTGAATGTCAAGAGAGCATGCAAACAGTTCAAAATCGGAGAGAGAGGAAGGGAGTTATGCCTTGCCTATGCAAGGGTTGATTTGAGATATAATTCTGTTGAGGAGAACATGATACTTTTTTTTTTACCCACTTTGGCTGTGACTGCCTCTTTTTTAAAACTATTCACTTCTGAAAAAGAAAGCTGGATTTAATAAGTGGTTTTGCTACATTTTGGATGTTTGCCTTTTGAGACAATGCCAGCAGCAGAATATTGAAATCTATTTAGCCTTTTCTGTGTTTGAATAAATGAACTGTCTCTATCAATCTTGATATTTGAAATCACAGTCTGGGAAGGGGTTTGCATTTTCAATGTTGACAAGGGGCTTCTCCTTGCTACATAATAACTTCATATATTCCAGTGTGTATTTCTTTTTAATATTTTTTATGCAAATAAGAACACAAGGAGATGTTGGTAGAAAGCAATATTAAAATATTTTAGCTTATTTATTGATTTTAATTCAAGATATGCTACAGTTCAGCCTTTTATATTGTTGATAAATATGACTTCAAGGAACTGGATCCACAAGTGCTTGCTGCATGTCTCTTCGCTTCAAAGCGCTTTTCGAATGAAAAGGCCTAAGAGCGTTTTTAAATGCATAAAATAAAATCTGTTTATATTGGCCTGTCTCTTGTATGAACAGGCTATACTTCTTAATTCCTTTTACAGTCAAACGGATAAAAGTTTGACCCTAAATCTCACAGTGTGACTGCAGGTCTGCCCCACTCACTGGGCCCCACAGCACAGGGAGCTTGAGTGCTGCTGCTCTGAAAACACTACATGTGCCACATTCTTTGGAAAGCCTATTTTGAAAATAATTTCTGATAAAAACAACTCTAATGTGTTAGAATTTTTCCCCATTACAGAAAATTGCCAACTGAATGTACCTTTTTATTTTACCACGGAAAGTATAGACTCTGCCTGTGTGCTTAATGGGGCATAAAGAGGGCTGAGGGTCCAGGGAAATGGAGGTGCAAGTGCTCAGAAACCTGCTACAATGATCTGGAAAACAATTAGCTGTCTGTTCCCTCCTGCTCAGCCTTTGTCAGCTGTGAGATAGACAAAGACCCCTTTGTGTAGTTTGTTTGTTTTTTCCTGGGCAATTAATTTTACCATTGTGCTCTGGATTAAATATTTCCTTTTGAGAGAGACTTTATTAGAATAAAATTTAATGTGCTTTGTTTGAGGAACCGGAACAGTTTTTTGGGACTGTGTTTCCCTCATTTTATGGAGATATTGCAGTGCTTTAGTGGAGCTGTACTGTTGGCCATGTCTCATGTAGGAAGAGGCTTCAATAATAATACTGGGTTGTATAAGAGTTTCTGCAGAGGACAGGAGGGAATAGGATTTGCCAAAATCAAGAAAATAAAGTGGACTGTTTACGATACACAGCCATTTTGAAAAGTGTGTCAGTGATCAGAAATGCAGTGTAGAGTGGCTAATTTCAATTTACAGCTTTAGTGATTCCTTACATAGAGCGTGCTGAATGGATTCTGGTCATGCTGTCATTGCTTCCCACACATACACACATCCTAGGATAGTGTACCCTGCCACTTTTAGAGTTGTTCTTCAGAGCTTTTCTTTCCCATGAGGAAGGGCTCTCACTCTCCCTCTACCTGTGTGCTTCCCCTTGGTGGTTGCTCAGGTGGGCAGCATGTGCAGTGTGCCTCACAACCTGTCAAATTCATGCTGGTGTTCTTTGATCACACCTAAAAAGGAGTTACTCCATGTGAAGAGAAGGGATGGGGCCCAGCTGGACCTGACAGATGGTTGAATTATTCATTGCAAACAGTTTTCCTGTGAAGTTAGGAATTTTTTTTGGTTGAGAATTGTTTGGAAACAGATTGTGGTTACTTTGTCTGCACGATATATTCATGTGCTGATGCAAGCATGCATGAACTCAGGGACACTTGTGCACTTTGCATTTCAGTTATTGGCTAAGCATTCTTTTCCTCCAAGATCAAATTATTGAATAATTTGAAAATCACAAGCAATAAACTATTGATAATAAATGTTCTTGGTTTTACCCAATCTCCTGGGTTGTATGCATATAGAATTTTTTCTAAGAAAAATGAGACATCCAAGTTATCTTTATGTGTTTTCAAATCGTAAATAACAAGGAATGTAAAAAAGATTGAACAATGAAGCTACTTGTTATATAAACTCACATTGACGTTCATGTTTTTCTCTGTATTCAAGCCTTATCTAGCTATGTTGAAGCAGACAGTTATGGAAGGACAGGGTGGCTGCAGGTACTGCTAAGAAATGCAGGATAGTTAAGAACATCTTGGCCAACATGGAGATGGATTTGGGATTTCTTCTTTCACAAGAAGCATCTGTGAGTTTGCTGGGAAATAAGAAGAGGTATTTTAATGGCAGTGGTTTTGTTGACATGAGTATAGATCCATGCATGCTAGCAGAGGTCTGCTGAAGTGTGTGTGAGGTGTACTGTTCTTTGTCTGCTGCTCTTTCATATTCAGTCTTCTTGGGCTTGTCTTGGTGCAAGCATGACTACATTCCCAAGAAGAAAGTCCTTTTTACCAGTTATTATCTAAATGCAAAATGACTAAGTAGATTTTTGTGAGCTTTTTCACTGAAATTCATACCTCAGCTGGGATATAGTCATCCCCAGAGGAGCATTTTCACAATTTTCTAAGCAGCTGAAGACAAGGGATATTGCAGAGCAGAGCATCCACTGCCAAAGAAGTGTCATAATGCACTGACGTCAAACACATGGTCCAGCACATGGACATTGTCTTGAATTTGTATTTGTTTTAAAGAATTTTCCATCCAAAATTGGACATAGAATGGGAAAGTTCGTTTCTTTTTCCACTTCTTATTAAGGAAAGTCCTGTTTCTTTCTGTGCTTCTTACAATTCTCTCACCCGCTACTCTCAAAGTTTCTTGCTCTGATTGCCCATGTCCATTAGTCACTTCTAAAACAGAACCAGAAGAGAGTCAAATCAGAACTTCCCTTAGAGAAGGAAGTTCCAATTGGGTACTTCAGTTGTGCTGTTTTAGCATAAGCATATTGAAAACTGACCTCTCTCTTTTCCTCCACTGCTCCTGCTGTTTTGTAGAGGACTGGTCTTCATGCATAGATCACATCCTGCAACAATGATTCCATATTTTCCCAGAAATATTTCTAACTGAAGACATGAAGTTGGAATTTAAGGTGAATTTTATGCAGTTTCTTCTCTTGTTTGTGTCAATAAGGTATTTTAAATTTTTCCAGCTCAGGTAACCATCCTTGATAGCTCTTTCTCATGCTGGGCTGCTTCAGGAAAAGACTCAGATACAGAAATCTGGCTTGAGCTGTACTGGGACAGAGACAAGGTGAGGGACAGAATGGTGGCCAGCAGCATTCTTTCCCATGTCCTGGCACTCCATGCCCATCTTTCCTTTCTTGCAAAACTTGCTGACACACAGTTGATGGCTTGGTTGTTTCTTGTCCCAGACGTGTGCAAGAAATACTCAGTACTAAAGGGAATTCTCTTCAAATTTTCATGAGCTCAGTTTTCTCTTCAGCTGTTTTTTGAATTGATTGTGTTTTTGTAACCTCTTTTATTTTTGATTGATGGTGGGTATGGCTGGTTTTTGAGGGTTTTTTTTTTTTTTTTGGAACCAGGCAAAACTCTTCATTGTCAATGAAAGGCATAGAAAATTGGGACAATGGCCATGAGGAGACACCTAAGAGAAAGCTTCCTTTTAGTCTGATGTTCAGTCAATTTCTGTTTTAAATGTTGGAATATTTATGAGAGGTTTCCTTGAACCGTCCATTTTTTCTCATTTATCTTTCCAGCAGGAGGAGTATTTTAATTTGCCACCGGGAGTTTTTCCCCTCTTTTTTTGTCTTCCTTTGGGGAGACTGCTGTGTTAATTTCCTCTCTCCTTTTCAATTTATAGAATAATTCACAATGAAAAGAAGAAATTGGTCTTTAGCACAAGAGTTCGTTAAAGTAAAAAGAACATTCTTTTGTTCAGTTGGTACTGATCCTGTGATTAAACTGCCCTTAGTACAGGCAATAAATAACCCTGTTAATTTCATGTGAATAATATGATGCCCTCAGTATTAAGATATTTTAAATTTCACTTAAAATTTATTTAGTTTAACAGAAGTGACAAAGTAAAGCATTGTTCTTTGTGTGAAGCACTGGGATTTAAAATTTTATATTCCATGCTATTCTTAGACAGTAAAGTGAGACAGGTCAGTTATGTTTTCAACTCTTGGTCTGTTTCACTTCCTGAGTTTCATATACTCAGGGGTTTGTGCCAGCTCCTGCTTCCTATGCTTTTTTTGAGAATCCACCATGATTGTTACAGAGAGCTTCAGGTGGATTGAGATGAGTCAAGTTTATACTTCTCTACACCAGAATCAGGGTTTGTGTGCTTTCATTCTTGTTTTTGTCCAATTTCCCTCTCAACCCTCCAGTTATGTTAAACATATCAATCAGTAAAGTTTATCACTACCTTTTGACATGGAAAATGCAAGTTATCCCAAGAAATCCTGCCAGCTTCAGCAGCTGATAAAAATTTCCTCCCTCTGAGTGGACCCAGATATCGACATCCACCCCCAAAAGTCTGCTTTTCAGTCAATGTCACTTGGATGGTAATCCCTTGAAGCTCAGCATCCAGGAGTTAACACACTCTGGTGGGACACAGGAGTCCTGAGGGAGTGGGACATCTCTTGCTCTGTGGGAGTCACTCATGGAAGCGAGCTGCCATTTGGGAGCTGGCATTAAACAGCATCCTGATGGGCTCCAGCCAGATGGCTGGGACTGCACAGCTGCCTGGAGGGCTGCTCAGGGCACATCTGAGCAGAGCAAAGATGCATGGAAATTCATGCTGCAAACATCAGAAAGCTCACTCTTCACTTTTGAGATTGCTTGGTGGGTTTAGATATATTGCTGGCAAAAGTGGGCTTGAAAACCTCAGGCTATCCTGTGATTTATGGGGTTACCTTCCCAGCAGAAAATCTCAGGGCCTTCCATGTCGTGTTTTTAGGGCTTCTGGTTCTTGTCCCTTCTAGAAGAAGTAGATGACGTCGTTGAGCAGGGTTTCAGATGTGATGGCAGCTGAAAAAGGAGGGAATGATTCAAACTGGGAAATCATGGACTCATTTCAAAACAAGTGACAAAAAAGAAAAAGTGTATCTAGATGCCATGAACCTATGCTATGAATTTATTCTTGGATAGCAGTTACTTGCCTGTTACACTCTTGTCTGTTTGAATCAGTCTGTTCTCCCAGGTGAACACCCAGGCCGTGTCCTTGCCCTGTCCTGTTGTTGCCATTTGTTACAGCAGCATTTGGAACCAGGATCTCGTGCCCCCTGAAAATGCACATGCAGCTCTTGCTGGGGGCAGAGTCTGGTCTGTCATGTAGGGATAAAGGATCCTGTACACTGTGTTTTCAGAGGTGGTAAAGGTGCCATAGGCCAGCCAAAATCTTACCTCAAACTGCCTTGGGTCCCATTATTTCTACCTAGTGCATTATTTCCTAGAAGAACGTGTGAGGGAGGATGCCAGGTGATGAACTGAGGTTGCCCTTTAACCCTAGTTAGTGAGCTGAGGAACTCTGAAACCACTTCAGGATTTGTCATGGGACAAAAGCTGCTTATTTTTGTCAAGATTACTGCAGATAGGAAGATGGGAACAGGTTAAATTCTGCTACATGATCTGGTTTTAATTGTTTGTTCTTGCCAAGCTGAGAGTAGTGAGACTTTGATGTCAGCATCAAAGGAGTGGAGCATTGCTCTACCTACTCTGCAGTAAGGGAAAATTGACATCCTAGTGCTACTTTGCTCTTAAAAAATGAATATAATACCTTCATATCTGAGAATCCTTAAAAAGGCATACCAGAAACTCCTGGGAGTAGGCTCAGTAGATGAATGATTCTCAAGCCTGCTCTTTTTGTGCATGGTGAGATACTTTCTTGTGGCTCTAAATATGTATATGTATGTGTGTATGTATGCACGTGTATATATAAGAACCTCACAAGTCACATTCTGCTTGAGGGATGTGAGCACAGGAGAGTCTGACACATAGGATGTCCTGTACCAGCTTGGCTGCAGCTGACCTCCCGGGGCAAGCCTTGCTGCTGGGTAGGGATGCAGGCACAGCCCCCGTGGGGACCCGAGCCCAGGGTGATGGGTGCAGGTGCCATGGGGATGCTGGGATCTCCTGGCTGCACTGGACAGTGCAGGCACTGCCTGCAAGAGGTGCACATTTGGCCTCTGGCTGCCTCTCCAGTGACCTGCAGGGTTTTTGGGACTCGTACTGTGTTCACTGCTCAGCCTTTGGGATTTGTAGTTGTCAGCTGAATGGCTCCTTCAGCACAAAAGGATAATGTGCTGTGGTACGGAAAAGCCAGAGAGTGGGTAAGAATTGTCATTTCTTTCCAGATGACAAGGGAAAATATCAAAGAGCAAAAAATTCAATGTGATGCATGAACAAGTAAGTAATAAGAATGAAAGGCAAAGGACACTATTGAAAGTAATTTAAATTTCAGGCATATCCACTGGGCATGTTCTGTTAAAAAACAATTTTGCACTCTCTAGGTATGTCAGGCTTTTTTCACTCTGCCTGTGAAGCTGATAATGGATTTTGTTTTCCGTGTGTTGTTTTTTATATCAAAGGAAAGGCATAGGTATTTTTGTCAAATGCAGCCTTAGTACATTTAATTAGAAGTAAAGATGAGATGAGAAGCAAAATTTGGATCTAAATTCCTCCAGAATTTGGAACTTTGAGTGTGACAAGTGGAAGCGTCTCTCATTCCTTGTGTCTAATTAAAACAGTAAGATGTGCTAATTTGCAAGTGTTAATTTATTACTGTTATGCTGTCTTCCACTAAAACCATCAAAACCTACTAGTTGGGTTTTCATATTTAGTGTATTTGAAAGCAGGGAGGCTTTTAGCAGTTGCTGCATTTTTGCAAAGCTTTCGGGTGGTGATTTTTCTAATTTCAGGGTGTAACTTTAGGCAGTCACTTTTGAGTTTGGTTCCTTTCTAACTGGCGCTGCTCTCGTGCTGTTTGGGTTTGATTGAGGTTTGTGATGGATATCCCAGGACAGTGAGGTTATTCTCAGGCACAGTTTGTTAAATAGCATGTTCTTGCCTTCCGTAACAGATGTATGTACCACCTTTTGCAATTTCACAAAACAGAACCATGGAACAATATTCTTGTCTGCCTGGGCTTCTGAGAGATTTTGGAAGCTTGTTACCATCAAAGGAGAATAGTATTTGCATGTAGGGAGGGTCAGGAAACTTGTCAGGTAATGGACTCTTCCTTTGTTTGCTGTTAATGGGCTATTTTAGGAAGATGTCTAAGTAGGGAGGTGTCTTGAAACTTGTGAGTAAGCTTGTTGAAACTGCTGCTTCTGGTTTGTTTGGTTTTAGGTGGATTTTTTTGTTTTGTTTTGGTTTTTTGTGTTGTCTTTTCTGTTAAATTTCAACAGAAATATTGAGGATAGGATAGAATTTGAATCTCAGTTTCTCAGAGGAGAAACTCAAGACCTACTATAGGTGTCTGAACTGTTGCATAGAAAAAAATCCAGCCCAGGCTTAGATACCTCTGGAAATCAGCTCTATTCAACACTTGGTAACATTTTTAATAACCACCTGTGTTGAGGACTATACTTACTTCCTCTTTTAAGAAAACACCAGCTAGAAAGGGCTTAGTTGAACACAGAATGAAGTTTGTCTGCTAAATCTGTTTTCTTCTGCAATCACGTGTGTTTCCTTCATATTGTTTGCAGTGGTGTCTCACGGATGTAAAACAGCTGTCCATGAACTTTTGGAGCAAAACATTTTCAGAGCAACTGATACTTAGCTTGATACAGATCTGGGAGGCCTCCATAGGAAAGAAGGATCCAATATTTATCATATTGCTCTCAGAGCAAACCTCCTCTTCAGTTTCAACCTTTGTACTTTCTGTGTAGATGCTTCAGGAAACCCTAGTAATGCTGATTTTTTTTTTTTTTTTTTTTTTTTTTTTTTTTTGACAGATGATTCAAGAGAGCAGGGTTCTTATTGAGACGGCAGACACCACTCATGACAAGATTGTTCAGTGCCAGAAAGCAGGTAATCCATTTATAGGGAGCAGTTTTGGGTGGATGATGGGAAATAATGTGCCATAATTTACTTACAGTTTGTGACTAATGCAGCGTTTTTCACCTGGATGTAAGTGAGCATTTTGATCTTTCTCTGGCATGCTCTACCCTCCTGAAGGCTCATCTTCCAATAGCAATGCAGGTGTTGGATCAGACAAAAATACTCAGCTTTCACCTTAGAAGCTATTTCTCCATCTGCTCTACAGCTCTGAACTGTCTGACAGCATTTAAATTAGTCAAATGAACCAAAAAGGCACTAAAAAGAGGGGGGTGAGAAGGCATGGTGCTTTTGAGTGCATTCTCTAGCTCAGTTTTCCCTTTGAAAACAGAGCAGGCAAGAGGTTTCTATACCCACAGGACTATAACAATTATAAATACTATTGTTTCTGATAGGCATTTCTGAATTTGGCAAGTGATGCAGGCTACAGCCTTTTCCTTCTATTAAATGTAAATAATGAATGAAACTGTTGTCTTGTAGTTAATACTTTAATTCATCTTTTTAATTAGGAGAAACTGGAAGCTGTTTCAACAGTAGCATTTAACTGATTTCATGTGGTGCAAGAGCAAGATGGAGCCCAGTCTCTGCTCTTTAGCCACGCTGGCATTGTGGTAGCAAAGGGACAAGAGGCAAGTGGCCATGTCTGGCTGGAGGGTGTGGACCTCATCATTGGGACATGCCTTGGGTTCTGTGGATCTGCATAAGCAGCATAAAATTCCTCTGCCCAAGCCTTCATCGTGTGCAGGGGGTTAAGGAGAGGGACAGTAACAAGGAAATGCAGCACCAGGAGCATCTCTAGAAGGTAAAATTTAAGAGCAATACTTAGCACTAAACTATGCAGACTCTCAGCAATATCTTTTTGCTGAGCTTGATCTGTGCAGAAAGAAGAACCCATGGCATTTGCCTGGGCACTGGACTCTTTGTGAGCAGGAGATATGCATGGAAAATACCATTCAGTACCATGCCACCACACTGATTTCCAGAGTTTCATGCAGTTCCCCTCTCCTTCCTTCCCCCTGGAAAAAAAAAATTATTTCAAGTGTGTTCAGTTTGCTGCTGCATCTTGTATTTTCATTTTTGTTTGCTCTTTTAGCCTTAAAATTTATGATTGAGAAGGCAACTGGAGAGATAAGAAGTGCTTCTCTGAAGCCATGGGATTTAGAGAGGAAGGGACTAAGAAGAGGTATCCCTCCACGTGCTCATTTGCCAGTTAGTTTGTTGCAAATGTTACCTAGGCAAATTTTTATCTAACACTTTAAATGTGGTGAGATGAAGCACTCCAAATTAAGAGGTGTCAGAGGTATAATTGCCTGTGACATTGTCCTTTACCTCACCCCAGTGCTGATTCCTTTGAACATGTGTTCCACCAGACCTCTGCTTCATAGCCTGTTTTGGTCTGGGTTCTGTGTGCCTCAGGGTCCTGCTGGCTCTCCCAGACTGGTGCTTGTGTGACTGGTGTTTTATTGTTGTTTTTTTTTAAATGTGTAGGCTCAGCCCAATGCACAGGGGTCAGCAGCAGCCTGAAGGACTGTCTCTGCTAAAAGCTTTAGCTGGTCCTGCTGCCTGCAGCCTCACAATGTTTGTGGCTCCCTCTTTCTGGGGCAGTGCTGTATCCAAGTTACAGAGGGAGAAGTGAGGTCCAGATGGAAGAATAACTAAAAGGATGCTGCATGAAGGCAGGGCTGTCCACTTACAGCTAAGATCCATTAGCCACCTTATGTTTTCCCAGGACAAAGCAAGTAATCTGAAGATTTTCTTTTACTAATTAAATGATTTGTAAGTCAGTTGGCATGAAGCACACCTGCAAGGAAATTTTGCTTGGGGTGAAGTTATTTAGACAGTTTTCCAAAGTATGTACTGCAGGAACTCTGTTAGCCTTGACAAGCAAAGTCTGTGAGTTGGTGAAGGTTTGGAATATAAACAACGGAGAAATCTTGCATTGTCTAAGGGTGAACAGCCTCAGTGTTACTGAGCTCCTGGAGTTGGCACATAGGAAGGAAAACCAATGTTAGTCTTCCAGGAGTGCTTTGGGCAAGCTGTGCTGAGTGCAAGCCTGCCTTGGACTCTCCTTCAGCCACCTGCCAAGCTGCCTCTGCATCTGCACTGTACAGATGTTCTCTCCATTGGCATTTCTATGATGGCATTTCAAGGAAGCTCAAATTCATGAGTGACATTTATCCTGAAGTGTTAAGGGAGGGAGAGCTATGAAACAACTGGAGATGGAGCTTGGCTGTTCAGCCAGGATAGGCTTCAGATACTTTGGAGTTATTTAGTACCAGTTTGGCCTTTGTAAGGTACAAATTAAGGGAACACAAGCAGCTCTTTTCCATTTTGTCTCTCAATCTGCACCAGACTCAGAGGAAATGCAACTCACAGTTGCATACACTGTGCAGATCCTGTGAAATTGGTGGGCTAATTGGATACCTTAAGATTTTTAATTTACTCCCAGATTTCCAAAATTTTTGTATCCAGCAACAGATCTGCAGATGTTTGCCACAGAAACTAGCAATGAAAGGCAACAGGGCTGTGGTTGAAGTCTCAGTTCTCCATGCTGCAGGAGTCAGAATCCTGTGATTAGAGTTTATGTGCTTCTGATGCAGTTTATCATTGTGGAATACAAGGGCTTTTCTGTATCGCTGATTAAGATTAATGAGGAGATGTGCATTGGAGCCTGCATTTACTGTGCTGAGCAGGTACCTTCCACATGTGCCAGACAGCCTTCCAAGGTGCAAAGTCGTCAACTCAAGGAGAGTGACAAGCCTTTTGTCACAGTATTGTCAGCAGTGTAGGCTGCAGGGAGAAGTGCTGGAGGAGTGTCTGTGCAGGGCCCAGTGCCTGTGTGGAACCCCAGCATTGGCAAGGAGAGCCACAAACCAAGTGGAAGCACAGCCCCAAAACTTTACATGGCACCTTTATTCTGGAAAATGTTCTCCCAGGATGGAGTAATAAAAAGAAAAGGAAGGGGGGAAGCACAGTAGGATGTCCCAGCTGCAAGACTGAAAATGCTCACTCAACATTTTCATGGGAAAACCAATTGTGCGTTAAGTGATGTGACAATCTGTGTTTTTAGGAATGGAGTTCCATGAAGAGCTTCATAACCTTGGGACAAAAGAAGGTTTGAAAGGAAGAAAACTAAGCAAAGCCATTGAGAGTTTTGCATGGAATATCACAGTGCTGAAGGTAAGCACAGAAAGTACCTCCTGTCTCATATTAACTTTATAAGTAAACCTTTGTTCTTTTAGCTCCTCTGTTTGTACATCTTACTAATTCTGAAGACACATTGTTCTTTTTTTAATGGGATGTATCGATTACCCCCACTTACTGATATTTATCAAATATATCTATTGCACCTCTGATTTGGAAGCTGTGAAGGGAATTTATCTAAGCCTTGAACAGAAGAGGAAAGATGGCTTATGGTTTGTATGACCAGGGACATGGGTTTGTTTGTCTATTCTGCCCCATGCACCCTGAAAGTGACCTGTTTGAGGTCACTGTGTGTCAAATACCTCTTTTGTAAAATGAGAACTGGAGCATCTCTTTGGGAAGGACAGGGGGTAGGAGGGGCTGTCAAGAAAAAAACATGAGGAATATTGTAGATCCTGGAGAAGGAAAAAGGAGTTGGGAAGAGAGAGGCTGAAGGGCAGAAGTATGTGGGAGAGGCCATTAGTGGTAAAGAAGGGTTAGAGAAGACCTGGAGCACCTGTGGTTCCTGCATACCTTGATTCACCATGAGAGAGTGGAAAAGTGAGGAATGGAGTCAGTGCCAGCTCAGTTAATGAGACCTCTCATGAAGAGAAAAGTCAACCAGTTCAAAGTTACAGACTCGAATGGATAACCTATTCCACACAGAGCAATTGAGGTTAGTAGCTAGATTTGTCACCTGCTTTGCCCCCAAAGCACACTAGGCAGTTCTGAACATTAATCTGAATACCTTTTGCTGTGTTAGATAAAATAAATGTCAAAACATTTAGAGTCACTCTAAATGTTTTGATTTTTTAAATGTTTGTCAAGTATGAAGTTTGCATCTCTGAGGGTGACCTATGATTATTGAATGTACAAGTAGGGTATCAAAGAAACAGTTTCCATGGAAAATAATTGCTGCCTAGCACACATTGTCAACTTCCTTAAAAGAGCTTTTTAAAAAATCTAGTTAAGGTCAAGGAATAATTTACTTGTTTCATTTGTAATCCACAACTTCTTTTGTACCTTTCTCACACAATAAAATATTAACAGAGTTTGTGACAACCATCCATGAAATGCACATGAAGCATCTTTTCATTCTGACTAAAGTCCAATTCAGGGATGACATTAGAAAACTGGGAATGAAGTTGTGTCTTGGGTGTGTGACATGAAACCATCAGTAATTGTTCTGTCATATTTTTTCTTTTTTTCCCTTAAAAATGCTGTCTTTCAGTGACCCTGCCCATAACAAACCTGCATCTCCTCTTTAGCACTGAGTCCTCTCAGTGCTGGTGAGAGCCACTCAGGAGGATTTGGTGGGAAGGGACCGACAGCCCTGCCCCACTCAAGCCATAGGTGTCCTCCCTGTGTCCAGTGGCAGGGTGGAATTACAAATACATTTCACTAGATGTTGTTATGGGGTTGTAAGAAAAGGAAAAAAATACCCCATAACGTCTCACAAATGCATCAGCTGCTTTAGGTGAGGGGAGTGAATGGCTGGTGAGAGAAAAACTCTCTGTGTGCTCAGGGCTGTTGGAGGCAATTACATCACGTGGCAGGAGTCGGTTTGTGTGAGGTGCCCGGGGGCAATAGCAGGTATTATGTTGTTCTTGTGCTGTGAAATGATTAATAGTCTTTTCCTAAGCTAGTGAAGCCAAGGCATATTTAATTAATGTGTTTCTTTATAAAGACTCATTGCAGTAGGTAAGCTTTGAATAAAAGAGATGCAATAAGAAATTGCTACTGGCAAAATCATTAAATAGCTAGAGACTGCAAGATTAAAGTGTATTTTATAAAAATCCCAACTGTGGTCATTTTTCATGTTTAAAAATGTCCTGGGGTACTTTTTAGAGGTGAATCAAAATAGTATGTCAATTTCTTCCTTAGTTTATATAAACTTAATTACATGTTAGTAATAGCCACTATAAGGACAAACTGTTTGCTGGAAGGTGAAATTGTTACTAAAAGAATGGATGTTATAACTTGGTGACAGTCTAACCAGTCAGCTTTGACATTATTATTTATAAAATGTCACATCTTCCTCTTTTGGTTCCGTGTTGTGTAGAACACTGTCAGGTTCACAGTCAGTAATGCTGAGAGGCATAACTTAAGTACCCTAGACAGAAGAATCATGCTCTCACAGCAATATTGAAGGAATAGTTTAAATTTAGTTTCACTTTTATTTCCATGCAGCACCAGCTCTGTCTGTTTTTCTCTCTGTATTTGAGTGCCAGTAGAATGCAAAGGTAGTGAAAGAAGTTTTGTGTTAACCCTCTCCCAGGGACCATGGTGTTAGGAGCCCTTAATTTCACCCTGTGAGGCACGCAAAGCTGCTCAGTTCAGCTGAGGCAATTGTTCTGGTGTGACCCTCCCTTGTCACAGAAGGTCATTATCAATTTTCATAAGGTATTTCATGTTTTTAAAGCAGATGACTCCCACTTTCCCAGAGCAGAAGCTTTTATGTAGTTGTGTGGGCTCGTGTTTGTTTCTGCCCAGATGCTGGTGCTTCTGCCTCCTGCCTGGCAGGGCCACCTCTGCTCTGGTTGCCGGGGCTGCTTCTGCAGTGAGCTCCTCCTGCCTGTGCTGGGAGAGAGGGGAGCACCAGGGCCTGGAAGGCAGAAGCTGAGAAGCCTCCTTGGGGCAGTTCTGACCTTGAGCTGATGAGTCCTGAGAGCAGGGACACAACCCCTGCCCTCAGTGCCGCTGTGGAGCGCTGGGTGGTTTTCAGGTCAGGTACATGTGGGTGATGTCCTGCAGAGCCAGGCTGGGTCTGCTCCTGTCCTTCTCAGCACAGGACAGAGCCAGCTGTCACCTCTCCTGGGGCTCTTCAGCCCACTCTGTTGGCCTCTCCCATGGGATCTTGTACCAAGCATTTTGCAGTAACTGAGGCACTCTTAGCATCTGTCGCATGAGCAAACCACTGACTCAATGACTGCTATATGAGGTTTTGACAATGTTTGAGGGGAAAAAAGTTGTAGCCTGCAAAACTACTCTCCTTGCTGAGGAAAAACTGTCACAGACTGCCAGGAGGTGTTCACTCAAGCAAAGAAGTTGGGATCTGCATGAGTCCCAAGAGCCTGGCAAGTAAGTCAGACCAAGTTTGCGTATGTTGACTGTGATTCAGATTAACTGTTCTCATGTAGACATGCTTTGGCAGCCTGCAGGCAGATTTTTCTTGGCTCTTTGTGCTTTGGTGGGTCAGCACATACAAAGTCTAGAAACAATACCAAGAGGTACTTGTATGTTGATGGTAAATATCCAGATAGTTAATATCCCAACATGCCTGCTTATTTAAAGACAAAACATGGGAAAAAGAAGATAAAAGTGGTGTTTACTGTTTTGGTCTTCTGCTGAAGGACAAAAGACTCAGATTTTTGATTCTAGTCTGCTCTGAAATATGCATGTGTTTTCAAATCTTTTTTTGCTCCCCATGATAAGATTTTGCCCCTGCTGTCTTAAGTCTGTCTGTTCTGTCTAACTAGGCTCCAACTATCAGTGCATGACACAAGACATCAAGTGGTTACATTTTCAGGGCTTGTTTCAGCTCTCATCCATGAGGGTATCTGTTAATTATCCTGCATTTAAATGAATGCTGATTAGCTGTATCAAGAGAAGTCTGTCAAGTGCAGAAGGCATACAATTATTAAATTGCTAATGCACTTCTCTCTTTGGGGGAGGCCTCCACGATTTTATGATGTGGCTGTGATCAATGTTAGCTCTAGTGTATGTGATTATATGCAGCAGAACTATGCAGGAATGGCACTTTTGCAGGATGATGCCCTTCAGTTGCTTGGGAGACCTGCAGCATCCCAGACCCCTCACTTGGGTGGCAGAGCCCCAAATTAACACTTTAAGGCTACTTGCAGAGATAAAAGGGAGATTTCTGACAGATGCACGTACAGACTGCCTGCCCTCACCTAAACTGAGGCAGATTTATCAGCACTATAAGGTATCAGTTTTGAACAAAAACTACTTGTCAGATAGTGATTGATATTCTAAAGCACCTTAAACACAGAGTTTCTGATGATCTTTGGAAGGACTAGGTCCATTCCCAGCCTTAATTTAAGGATTATTATAGTGCACTATGGAAATGTATTTGAATGGATACTCCATAGTATTATAAAATCTTGAGACATTTATATGGGTCTTTTCATAGCAGTCTTTTTTCCTGCAGTTAGCCATGAACCATGGCTTTTTTCCTTGGCATGCTGCAGAGTGGACAACAGAGCAGCACAGCAGAATCGTGGGAACCTTATATGTAGTTAAGCACAACGGTAACAATCTCTTCTGCCACATATTATTTATTGCATAAATAAATAATAAAGGATTTGCATGACAATTTGTGCTATCTGGATCTCAAGTGAGAGCATGATGGATTCATGAGTCCCAACAAAGCTGCTGTATTCTGTGTACATACATTTTATTCACTCTAAGTGTCAGTTAGGCTTTCCTCTCACCCCAAAAAACTCCTGATACCATATCTCCCTCTTTTTCCCAGCATATCTCTGTGGACATAAGTAATTTGTGAAACGTCAAAAATAGATTAAATATAAGCCATAGTGTCTTAGCAACAAATTCTTGTTATTTGCTGTCATCTTCTGACAGTGATAGTCCAGCAGTAGCAGTAGGCAGGAGTGGTTTGTGTGGCTTGGAGCTGTGTTTTTCCATATCAACTCACCTCATGTCTACTCATACCCAGATAAATGCATTTTGAATGTGGTTACCCCAAAGGCTCTTTTTCTAGAGAGACTAAATATCTTTCCTGCTTTCTAGTCCCCACATTGTTTGCATTTGCTTTTTGAGGCAGTTCAAACTTTTGAACTAAGAGCAGTGTTTCAAAGTTTTAAACCTCTTCAGAGACTGTGCCCTGGCTACTTTTGAAGGATCTGCTGCCTTATGCCAAGATGTGCTCAGCTACGGTGGAGAAAATCTGAGCCAGTCAGTCTGCGATTGAGTGGCAGATTTTACAAAAATGAAGACATGCAGGGCTGTGCTAATGATTCACATAGTGACTTCACATAGATCAGCTTGGTCTCTTACACATGAACTGAAGGATAAAAAGGAGAAAATTAATAAAAAAGCTGGCTTTCTGAGAGTGCTGGAGACAAGGTGGAGAGGGCATCAAGGTCAACACCCATTTAGTCCTGTAAATACCAACCTGCTTACTTGGAAGCAGTTAATTTAAAAGAAGAGGGAAGAGGTAGATAGGTTTTTCTTTATAGAATCTGAGAAAGAGTCTGGAGGAGCCACATGGGAGCACAGCTTGTTCCCAGACCTTTGTGTACTCTGAATGCAGAGGTGAGTGCAGTGGAGGCTGCCAGCTTCAGGGCTGGATCCAGGGCAAAGCCTGTGCTCCTGGCTCTCAGCACAGGCTCCAGGGCTCTTCTGTATGTGGAGGTGTTGCAAGATTTTTCATGGATAGGGGATTTAGAGTCCTTTGAATGATCTTAAGTTACAAGATAAGGAGTTAAGTGTTGTCCTTCACATGCCAAGCTGTTTTGATCAGTGTATTTTATAAATCAAGGGAACCAAACCATGTGATTATTAGGTAGGATAGGCAGATCTTTCTGCACACCTAGCAGAGTGCTGTTCTCTACTGATTGGGTTGATAAAGACCTCCTCCATAAGTGGTGAATGCACTTTTTGTTTGTTTTGCCCAAGCCCAAAGGCAGGAGCCAGAGCTCTTCAACAGTCTCCGAGGATTTTGTCAGTTGTATCTGGTGATGGAAATTTCTTAAGCTGCTTCGACACTATGTATTAGGGAAAAAGGACTGTAATCCCAGTCCATCAGGAGTACTAGTTAATCAACTGGAATATCCTGTTATTCTTGGCCCTCAGCCATGCTGCCAGAGCATTGCTCTGGGGAGGATGTAGTGAGAGGTCTCAACAAGTACAGCATGACCTCTCCAGGTACTTGGCTGTTCCCTGGGAGTTTTTGAAGCCCTAATGGTGTTTCTGACAAGGTCTCTGTTTTCTTGGCCAAGGAAAATTCCGAGACACGAGTTGGATTTAGAACAAGCTAAATATTTGTGTGCGTTTAAAATACGCCTGAAGGCCACCCAGACAATCTTAAATCTTTGAGTGCCAACTGCTGGCAATAGCAGGGACTAAGCAGAGCAAAGATTACCAGGGTTCACAGCTGTTGATGATCTCCTTCATGGTCCTGTGAGTTTCTGCAGGGCATGAAGTCCCAGGGTAGCCTGACAAAGAGAAGAGACTTTGTCCCCTGTTACTCAGTTATTGCTGGGGTTTTACTGAACAATGTCACACCAGGAGTGTTTCATTGACTGGCAAGGAATGATTGTCCAGACATTCAGATCAGGCAGAGTCTGTGTTTATCTGTCCAGGCTCAGGAACCCACATGGGCCTGCACTCACCTGCCTGCAGTGCTGGGGCTTGTGAGGAGCAACACTCACTCCCCAGCCACACACAGAACCAAAGCCAATGAATAGTTTCTGTTCTTCCAGGGAGAACACACAGTTTGCTCTCTTTTCTCCAGCCTTTATCACCTATTTGGGTAAAAAAATAGGACTAGGACTGGAAGGGCCTGTGAGAAGCTGTGTAGTTCCTCTTGCTGATGAATATTTAGCTGCTGTGGATCTAAGCTCTGCTCAGGTATTTGGCATGGAAGGTGCTTGGTATGAGTCTGTACTGTTTTCCACGGTGATACCCAATGCCTGGCAGACCCAGGGAGCCATCTAGCTGCTGGGCAAAGAGCTGATGGCCAGAGTCATCTGAGCAGAAATGGGTGTTTCCACCAATTTTCTCACTTTGCTCTTCTTCCTTCAGCACCAGGGCTCTGTTCCTACAGGAGTTTCACAATGGTGGGTTTAGGGACAAGACCTTCCTGCAGTCAATGTGGACCCAAGTGTATGACAGACCAAAAATGGAGGGTCACTGAAGTTCATCCAGAAAACAAGTACTGTGACATGCCTTCCTTTGATATAAACTTTTTTTTTTTTTTACTATAATACAGAGTTCTGAAACTCAGGTCTAAATATTATTCCTTCAGTTGCATTGGGGTGGGTTTGTATGTGTGCAAACACACATGCATGTATGTATACAGGAGGTGAGACAAGCCATCAAATATATGTGCAAAACAACAGTAACTTTGACACAAAAGGAAGAGATTAGAAAAAATGAAAGGTGGTATGAGAAGCCCTGAGTGATACCTTTCTGAGTTCTTGAATTTGACTAAAATAAGCCAGAGATGGATCTCAAGCAATCTTGTGATACCTTTTATTTTGAGTGATGTGACAAATTGCCAAAAGCCATGGATCTGATGCCAAGCTGCTGGCTGTGCTTGCAGGGTGAGATGCATTGTGTTGTGGTGGGAGACAGAGCCAGGAGCATGTGGGGTCACTGTGCCTGGTACCCTTGTGCCAGGGCCACCTCAGCAGCATGGGCTTTGAGCCCAGCCAAGGGTTGGCACACTGAGGTGCTGTGCATAGAAAACCACTTTTAGTGTCACTTGACAAATGGAGGCTTGTCAAGATGTTTGAAAGGCAAAATACATGCCCAGCTCCCTCTCTTGCGTGGCTGGCAGCTCAGTGAAGCCCTCTCCTTGATTGTCTGTCCTAATTCCATTACCTCTCTGTGCCTCATTGTCATCTCAGTCTTTACTGTTTCTTCTCCTCAGCCTCAAATCCCATTCCCTCTGCATTGCCCCAGTTTAGATGATAATCTAAATCATGCCAGTGTGGGGGGAGAACCACCTGGGACCCCCACCCTTGGTTTAGACTGAGCTTTGCATGGCTCTAACGCTGTCCCTCACCAAGATGCAGTTCCTGTATTTTGTGCCAACTTTGTCCTGGGATGGCTGTGTGGGACCTGGCACTTCTGTGTTTGTGTCTTTGGGGCAGACCCATCACAGCCTGAGTCCCATCTGTGCTGCTCACGTCACTGTTCTCTACCAGGCTGGCAGGGATTTTGTCACCTGGGTGTGAAGGCCAGCTCCTCCTGAGAGGGTGTTCATTGGGTCCAAAGCCTCTGCAACTGGAAAAGTAATTAATAATGTCAAGGTGGAATACAAAGAGTTTGTTCTCTGAAAGCTGTTTTGGGCAGCAGCAAGATTATCACCTATGAAGAGGTTATTTGAAAAATCATCAGGTAGGGTCACAAGTTTCTTGAAGATGGTCATCTTTTGAGGAGAAGTAGCTACTCCTGCGTGTGTGTGCTTGGGCAGAACTGCAGAACTGAGCTGGAAAGTTGGTGCTATTGAGGGGAGGCAGTGGGAGGAGGAGGGGTGGCGTGAAGGAAAGATGGATGAATGTAGGTGATTCCCCACCAAAGGAGGATTGCTTGGCTATAAAAACTGGGTCCGTTTTTACTGACCACTCTCAGGAAGAGACAGTGCAGGCAGAAACTGCAGGTGGCATAGGAACTTAGGCAACTTCTGCCACCACCCCCTCCCTCCCCTGTAACAGGGATGCTTTTATCTGAGGTATGGATATCAAACACTGCTGTGCTTGCAGTGGAGTTAATTAACACAACATGGAAGACATAGAAATTGGGAATCTAGTTTGTGCCAATCTGGCAATGTGACCTTGTTCAGAGAATTAAAAAGGCTGTAATGAAAGGACGAGTTTCTGCCGAAATCCACACATTTCTTGCTTCTATCTGTCAATGGCTGTACGAACAAAGAACAAGAGAAAAGGACCCACTGCCTGTGTCAGGTGTTGTGGATTGCAGTGTAACCCAAGCAAGGCTGCCAGCCCTGCCCACACAGCTCAGGCAGCAGTGCTGCAGGGCTGGGAGCCTTTGCTCTGAGCCCTTGGGTGGCACTGGGTGAGTGCCCAAGGCAGGACCCCAGTGCCTGGCACTCACCAAGGGGTTTGCAGAGACCTTTTCCTTCCTGGGCTGGCAGCAGCCCACAGTACCATGCTTGGATGTTTATTCATGCCACTGAAATCGTCAGGGAGTGGAGGGCTCTGCTTCTAAGGCATCCATGGTGGGTCTTCATGAGGGAGCCTCCACCCACAGCTTCTTTCTGAATTTGTTGAGTATCAGGGAGAGACTAGGGCACTGATTTTTACCAATTGTAAGAGAGAATTGCTTGTACATTGCTTTTTTCCAGCATTTGCTTGTTGTTAAATCTGTGCTGTGCCATTCCCTGGGAGCTGTAACTGGTACTCATCTAAAATGGTTGTGTTTGAATGATGTGTGATAAGAGGTTCAACATCTTCTGAAAATTACTCTTGTGGTATATTTAGAGCTCCTTACAGCTCCTGTTAGCTGATCACATACAGTTTCTCAGAGCTTAGAAATTATGACAAGCTGACTGCCCCTTTTGTTGTGTGAATTACATGCCAGCATCTACAAAACCTGCTCCCTGGGGCAGAATGGGTGTCTCATTTAAGCTAGTTCCTTGGGGGAGCTCAGGAGGTGATGAAAGCTGCTGGTTGCTCCGTTGGAACTTCCTCCTCTGCGGTTGCTAAGATGGTATTTGGGTTTTCCCTGGCACAGTCAGTGGCCTCAGTGAAATCCAGGTATATATTTTGTAATGGAGCAGTACCTGGCCCTTGTGCTTGGTTGAAGCTGGGGGCTGGCATGTCTCTGTGTGAAAGCCAAGTCCTCACCTTCTCCCTCCTGAGCATTGATAGAAAACCTCTCTCCACATGTCAGAATGTGCAAAATGCAATTGTTAGCCAGGACCTCTGACTTCTTCTGTACTTATGTGAGTGTGACATGAGTCAGAGGAGCCAAACTCTGAATCCAGCAGGGAGTGATTTGCTGGCATGACCTTCCCAGTTTCATTGTGCTAGTTACTGCCTCCTGACATTGAAAAGTGTTCATCCCCACCACTACATATTCTGAGGGTTGTGGTTAAAGTAAAATGCTCTTTCACTCAATGGTGGTATTGATTCATTTTTGTTGTCTGGAGCCACTGGCAGTAGAAGGCTGCGGAGTAAAGACTTCTGTGTTTACATGTGTGATTATTGGAAATATGGGTCTGCAGGGATGGCTGGAACAGTGAAAAGCCACAAACTGCATTAAGTGGAAGTTGTGGGTGTTCAGTGAGAACCAGGCATTTACTCTGCAGTTATTCTCCCCTCGATCATGGTAGACCCCATAAGCCCTAAATGCGGCAGGCATTTCAAAAACCTTGCACAGGAGCTAGGGAAATGAGAGGCCCAAACACTTGTGGGTGGAAGTGAGTTTTTACTGTAGGAACAAAGGATTGGGAAACTGCAATCTTGTACTTTTGAGAGCTGCAGTCTTCTTTTACATGGGTCAGATGAATTCAAGTGTCAGGTGGTGAAACCCGCGGGAGATAAAGGACACTTTCTTATGGGTCATTTCCCCAGGTGCAGGTGGGATCCATTTGAGGAGAAAAGCAGAGACAAAACCAGTGATTCATGTGCTGAGGCAGCTGCTATTTATTTTTAGATCACAAAAAGAAAAAGATGGCATTTCTGATGTCAGAAAGGCGATTATATGAGAGCAGTCAGACTTAGAGGAGTAAGTTAAAAATGCATATTTAGTAGCTCTTTTCTCCAGTACCCTCTGTGCTACAGATAAGATATAGGTCTGGTATTGGCAGGAAGAGCCTGACTGATAGGCTGTGATTGCTCTGAATAGTAATAATAGAGGTGATAATTGCAGCTAAGTTCTCACTCTGTTCCCTGGCTTCCCACTCCATTGGCTGGTGACCTAGGGATGCTGATGTATGTAGCAGTGGGGAGGAGCTGAGCCACATGAAGGCACAGAACAGCAAAAAAACCCCTTTTTTTTTGTTTTTTTTTTTACCTTTTCAGACATTGGTAGTGGTGGTAATTGAACAACCTGAGCAGCCTAATTTAGCAGTCTGGGATAAACGGGCTGGGACTGGAGCAGCAGCAGCAGGACAGTTTCCTTTGGAGGGTAGCTCAGTGGTCTGATGCTGGATAGTCTAAACTCAGATTCTCCAAGCCTCCCCAGTAACTGTGGAGCTATTGTAACAGCCATCTGTAGTAATGGCTTAAACACTGAGTTCAGTTTGGTTGAAAAGCCTCATATTTTCTGTGGCATGGTATTGTAATGGATTGTAAATTATGCTTGTTCAGTTTCCCTCATTGACATATTGGGGCAGTGAATTTGTAAATGAATACTACCCCTATCCTGCACCACTAATTTTTGTGCTTGGCTCACTCAATTTCCTGTGTTCCAATTCCCATCCTTCTAAAAAACAGAAACAGATTTCTCACTTCCACCCAGGCCTGTTTCTGACCCCTGCTGATTTTCTCCTCCCCTCTCAGTTGCTTCCTTTCAGTAGCTCTCTGCCTGCTGGGTCAGTCAGTGTTCTGCTTACAAAAATAACCCTATCTGCTCCTGTTTGTGCTTGATGTCACATCTGCACTGGGAAGGCAGGGCTGGAGTTCTCCCAGGGGAAACAAGCCCTGTAAGGCCCACAGGAGCCTCTTTAACCATGGCAGGCACAACATGAACAGAGACTGGCTCAGCTCTGCTTTTACTGAGCTCACTGTCCAGTCTCACCAGCAAACCTTTGACTACAGGGCCCCAGAATGACAGGGCTGACCCCTGGACAGGGATGAAGCAAGTCAGAGCATTTGGTCAGGGATTCTATAAAAACCTGTTCCCTCCTAGTACTTAGACAGTGGTTTGTGCTGTTTTTTCTTTTTGCACTTAAACCTTCATGTGATTTGGAGGCTTTTGTCTCAGCTTAAAGCTTTCTGCATCAGCATAAAGTTGTTTGTGGCCTGTGCTGCTTGTGAACTGATTAGAAGCTGGCTGCCCACAGCTTCAGGCATGAAGGGGAGGAGGGGGGTGCCTTGTCTCATCTGGGGGAGTAGGAATAGGGAGCTTGGATGGCTTCTGCAGATTCCCATGGCCCAGTCAGCTGGTGGTGTTGGCCAGCAGCCATGGCACCAGCAGCATTTGCAAACCACATGGTTGCTAAGGCACTGGTGCTTGTGGCAGGCAGAAAGGAGCAGAGCCTTGGGAGCTGCATGTGGCAGCAGTGCTGAAGGTGCTCTGTCCACAAACAATCTGCTCTGACTGGCACAATTTGATTTCATCTTGATTAGATTATTTCAGTTTGCATTAAGCACAGCTGCAGGTATTTTTAAAGCTGGTTATCTCCAGCAATTGAAAGGAGAGCAGTGACTGTTTGTGTGACATTGCTGCAACACTCCCTCCCTCCTAAAACAAACCCAAACCAGCACCAGGTGCATGTTGTCTTCAGTCAAAACAGAATCAGCTCAGAGTTGGCCACTAAACCCTTTCCAGGCTCTGATGAACTTAAGGGACATTTTGCTGGCTACCTTGTGATGAAGGACATGATTTTGGTGTTAACTGTGTGCTTGTAGCCTGTGCATCTGAGAGTCAGCACAGAGGGCACCAGGGAACAAGGGGTGCCAGGCAAATGTTTTGCTTGGGGATTGCCTTTTTGCCTTTCACAGGTCTTTCATTAGCTGTAAAACATCTCTTTTCCTGCAGCTGGTCTATTTACTCAGAAAAATCAAATCCAAAAAAATTGTGCACTTTCTGCCTCATCTTTATTCCCCTTGTTTTGTTTTTCTGGGACTCTCTCTGGTCCTTACAGGAGTTACCAGTTAGTGCTGATACTGGTACCTGTGAGCAATTGGGTTTTGTGATGAAAGGGGAACTAAAAAATAAATGCCTGGATGTACAGCTTCAATTATCATTTCATGGCTGTGTATCAAAATAAACAGTACCCAAATTTCTTCAGAGATGTGGGGTTTTCTTAGTATTAGTTGTGCACTCCTGGGCTTCCAGCCAAGCCTATGATTTTAAACCTATCACCAGAAAAAAAGCCAGGTTCCTAGCATGGAGGGGTTGACAGCAAGAGTCTGTACATTTGTGGCTGTTCTTGCAAACTGTCTGCCTGACGTAGTGCCTGAGAGACACAGGCAGCTGAACTGCTCAGCACATGGCTAACATCAAATTAATGGCATTATTTCTGAAAGCAAATTCCTGCTGCAGCACAGTTACAGTCAACGTTCACATTCATTGCTTTTGACAGCCTGATATAACATAATTTAATTTAAATGCCCATGTGAGACAGAAGCATAGGCATTTATTTAAAAAACAAAAATAGAAGACCACTTTTTTATATACATAAAATGTCTGCTCAAAGGAATAAATTAGCAGTCATACAGTGCAATTGATTTGCAAGAGCCCCTGGATTTCAGTGAAGAGGTCTTTTTAAAGATCAGTAGGGAAGACTGTAGCATGAGTGCTTTTGCCACTTAGGTGTTCAAACAAATGCTTGGTGTTAATTCCTTGTCAGGCTTTGATCAAGGGTTTGGGGAGGCACTCAGCTGAGTTTGAGAGCAAGCTGGCCAGATATGTCCTTCGCCTTTGTCTTGTTAGGCAAATCCTGTGAGAGAATTACAAATATAGACCCTCTTTCCTAAGTTGCCATGGCTGCACAAAGCAGTGATATCCTCATGCTGGCAAGGCCAGCAGCCAGAATCAGAAGATTTTCTAAGTATTTGCTTCTTTGGTAGTTGCCTGATTGTTCTCATTGAGGTTCTCCTTGTTTGTTCAGCTCCACGTCCCAGGCTGCTCTCGGGGCTGTGTTTGGCTGTGCCACTTAATTTGGGAACATACAAGTGGTGAACTGGCACTTCTGTCATAACTGGGGAGCCTTGCCCAGTGTGGTGGAGTGGGGGCTGTCTCTTGGTATCCAGCACAGCCATTTAGATTTTAATTGCACCTTTCCAACAGCTGGAAAAGAAGGCAAGACATGGTTTGGGTGTTTTTCAAGGGAGTGCCATTCCAGCAGAGACAGATGGTGTTCCCTCTTCCCAACCATTTATGTCATGCCATGTGCTTTGAGTTGATTGCTTGGCTGTGCAATGAACTGTCACCAGCCTCCTAGAAAACTAACCAGGCTCATGCAGAACAGCTCTGGAAATCCCTCTAGGTCATCCTCCCCAATGCAGACCTTTGGGGTGAGATGCAAATGGCAAATTAAATCAGAGTAAAAGTTTTGGGTTTTGCATGGGATGGCCTGATACTGAGCAACTGTCAGATTGGTCTGGTTTGGGAGTTTAAATAAAAGTAACTAAAATCAGATGGAACTGGTTTTCAGGTAGCCTGAATATTGTTTTTAACACACCCCATTTACATGGTTAGCATCAGGCCCCATCCCTGGGTCAGACTGCCCACCTGCAGTCCCATATCCCCTGGGTGTGTGCAGCCCATGCTGTGTAATGGCATCCGAGCCACACGTGAGGTGAACGTTTGGTCTGTGTTACAAACTAGGGCCATTCTAATTTCTGCTTCCTTTGCTGATTATCTATTTATTTATTTATTCATTTATTAATTCTATTTATTGTCATGTATTTATTAATTGTTATTAACTTCCTCTGTGTCCCTTTGCTGTGGTAGCTGAACACCTAGAGAGATCTTGTCTCAAAGGGGACCAGGCTGATCCGCTGGATCCTGCTGGGTCTTAGGGCAAGCCATTGCTGAATGGTGCCATAATCCAAGATTCCTGCCCATTTTCCCTTGAACTACTAAAAGACCTTTCTGCTTTTATATGGGACCAAATTGTTTCAGAGTTGCCTTGTGAATTTTCCCAGCCCCCTGGAGTAATGCTGGTGTTGTCCTCTCTCCCTTACAGCTGGCTGCACTGAAAAAGAGACTGTGCCTTGTAAATGGTACTGGCAGAGATGGCTGCTCCTTAGCTCTTGTCCCAGCAGTTGTCCTTAGGTTAGGTGCCTGCTGGCAGGAGGCTGCTGGGATGTGTCACCTTGGGGCTGAGTGTCTTGGTGAGGCAGTGAGTGCCCTCAAGGCCTTGAGTGCTTCTTGCAGGTGTGGTTTTGTCTTTGAAACTAGTGCAAATATCAGGTGCAAATGGGATTTTTTCCCCTGAGTAAGGAGTAAGCCAGTTGGGATGTACAGAGCAGCCAGGGTTGGTTCTGTGCTTTCTGGTGCTTTTCCCAGGAGAAGGAGCTTGGGTTCCTACCCTGTGCAATAACAGGCAGGAAAGCCTGGAGCCAGCATCCATATGGCTGATTCATGAAGTAAATGGAGAAAAGGTAATATGAGGAATAATTTGGGTTAGATGGAGAATTAGTAGGAGATAGTTCCTGTTAACTATCCATCTCCTCCTCTCTGTCATCATCCTCAGCCTTGTTCTCCTAGGTGTCCCAGCTGCTGGCTACACTGCATTGAGCAGCTCAGCCCTAGAGCTCTGACCTTGGTGCTTGGCACAACCTTAGATAATTTCATTTGGTTTTCTTTGTGTAACCTTGTGTCAGAACTGCACACAATAATCTATTCCACAGCAGTTACGCTTTGCTGCTCTTGCTTACAGAGATTTAGCACTTTATATGTAATGGGGACTGCCTTTCCCTAGGTGGATGTTTTCTTTTCCATACATCTCAGATCTGTTCTCTGTGTGATATAATTGATTCCCAGTTGTTTCCTTCTTGCAAATTTTTGCTAGACCCTACTTTGGGAAATGGGAGAGAAGGTCTCTGGTTGTCAGTAACATGCTGATATACCAAAATGAAATGCTCAGTTTGATGTCTGAAATCACCAGCACATCCTGCAAAATGTGATGACTCAGGCCCCAGCGAGCATTCGGTCTGATCACCTGATTTATTCAGTGTCAAAGTTGTTGCTGCTTTCAGCCAGGTAGAAATAAGCTCTTGCATTTGGTTTAAAATGGGTAAGTGAGCAGATGTGTCCAAAACCCAGACTTTAAATGATACACCAGTAGCACAAAGAATGCCATTTAAGTGCCATCTTTTATATTTGTGACCTTTTTATTTTCCTGTTAGGAAGTGAATTTCTGCTGTGCAAGGGTTTAAAGATAAATTGGCAAGTTACATTTGGACTCTGCTTTTTCTGTGGTGTAACTCATTTTTGCAATCTTTTATTTTCAGCGTGTGAGAAGTGATTATAGCTTTGTGTCTAATCTTTGTGTACAGTAATTTTTCATGCCAGGATGTGCATTATGATCTCTGTCACAGACAATAAAGCAAAGCTGTTGACAAACTCTCTGCAGTAATAATGAAAAGGGTGGGTTTTTACAGTCTGCACTGATTCAGCAACACTATGTTTTTGGAGTAGTCTGTTCTGAAATGTGAATGTATCATAATCAAATTCAAATCAATTGTTCCCACATTTAGCTTTGAAGGATGCATGGAAAAATATCTGCTTTTTGTAATAAGTTTAACATAACAGTCTGATCTTTTCATTAATGATTTCCTACCCAAGATTACATTTCAAAGCCATATGCACTCATTTAATTGTGTGCCTCCTTATTAATATTAAATGCAATTAGTCCTACTATGACACTTTGAAAATGCACCCCTTGCAGTAAATGCTGCCTCCACACTGAGTATCCCAATGTGAGAGCAGCTCTCCAGCATTTGGAGTCCCTTGGCACAGATTGTCAATGCTGTTGCTGTGCCTGTGTTGCCTCTGAAATGTGGAGTGGCTGTTTCATTTGACTGTGTCTGGCTTTTTCAGCCACCCGCTGGCATCCACTGGCATCCTCTGGAGATTTTACTTGGTGATTAAATAGTAATGAAAGAGCTTGACTCTTTGAGAATAAGTTAAAAAATAACAGTAATATCACGAGCATGATGTGGGATGGGTGTTAAAGCCTCTGTTATTTGTTTGTATTTACTCAGCCCTTGAGGATTGGAGAGAAAAGCTCCCATAATGTGCTGTCAGAGAATGTGTCTGCTCAGGAGATAAGCTGCTGTCTGCTTTAGCAAGCAGCAGATTAGAAAATGGCTTTCACAGCTACTGCCTCAGCCTCCCTGTAAACACAGCCAGTTTGGAATGCCAAGAAAGCCCCAATGCACAGTGTGGGATTTTCTGCTTCACCAGGAGCAGTGCAAGGTGCTCGTGTGGGCACCTGGCAGTGCAGTTCACTCCTGCATGGGCCCACTCTTGCCCTTCAGGGTGCTCCTGTGGCCCCTGGTGCTGCTGTGGGAGCTGCCAGTGCCAAACTGGGGTCCCTGGTGCTGGGGGTGCCACAGCCTGGCCTCTGTGTTGCAGGTGTTTCCTAGAAATCACAGAAACAGTCATTATTAGTGTACATGCCCATATATTTATATTTTCGTAGACATATACATGCAATGTGTATAAATAAATAATATTGTGAAGTTGAACACAAAGTGGTGCCACTGACCAATCTCAGCTTTCATTTCCCCAGCCCCAGAGTGAGTTGCTGTTGTATTTAGAGCTGTCATCTTGACTCAAAAACTTTGGTATTTGATTTGAAAAAAAACCAACTGAACCTACAACTACATGGAATTTGTCCCATCTGTAGCCATTGCCAGTGTCTGTCTAGAGCTACTTGTGCTTCTTAAAGCCTTTCATGGCTTGTCACAAGAACTGAACAATATTTAAAACCATGTCAGATGATGGGTTTTCTAAGCAATATAAACTTGTTAAGGTAAAGACTTAGAATCTTGCAGTTGCTTGACAAGCTGCATTATTTGTCCTGTAATGTTAATTTGTGCTGAGGCTCTGCAGTTAGGTGTAGTTAGGTGTGTGAAACCTGACTTTTAATGTTCCCAAGGCTAAATGAAAATGGCCCCTTGATCAGTTTTTGTTAGAATACTTGATTAGTCTCTTCTGGCTTAATTCACTCTCCTGCCAAAGTTTAAACTTTCTCATGAGTTTTTATTTTCAGAAAGGCTGATGATACCAGTAGCAGAAGGGAGATAGATGGATAGATGCTGAGGTGGACTGTCATGGTCTCTCCTTGTCTGAAAGAGAGGCTTTGTTTGTAAGTGTGAGCAGGATGGTTCTGTGCACAGAGATGCTCACAGACTGGTCTGTGAAGGTTGTTTCAATGCAATCATGCTTGTAAAGTTTACTCTAGCTTCTATCCAGTATTTAGTTTGTTAAGGTGTTGACACAATTTTGCTGACATTCTTCTTAAGTGGATTATGCTCACAGCCAGTTTTCAAAGCAAACAGATGGCTCTTCAAACGGAGCATTGCACACAGATTTTTTTTTTTAATGTGTCTCTAGAATTATGACAGCTCTGTCAGAGAGGGCTACTTTGTCATTAATTTTCTCATGACAGATGATTCAAAATAATTTTTGCTTCTTCGTATTGCTCAAAGGAACCAGCTGTTTAAAAATAAAAAGCGCAAGGAGACTAAGACAAATCAATTGGTCTGTACATGAATAGAATTGCACTATTTTGATAAGTCCACTTCTGTTTTTAGATCACTGTAAAATAAGAATGTCTTCAAAATATTGGAAGTATGCTCAGGCATGTGTTTCTTCTTGGAACCCAAAGACATGTTGTGCATTGCCTCAGACAAAATCTGTAATCTGAACTGCCTGTTTACTCAAATGTGAAATCAGAATATGTATAAGGGACAGTGGGTGGCTTGGCTCTTTCACGTGGGGTGTGAAGTCCCTTGGCTTCTGCAGACTTCAGGTGAGAGTCTTGGCAGGGCAGACTCGGGCTGCTGTCCCCAGGCAGTGCATCTAATCCCAAATAGTGTCTGTCCACGTGTGTCCCAGTCCCTGGACAAACACAGTTTGTGGGCCACCCTGAGGAACATTTCCAAGCTTTGACCTCACCCTGCAAAGGGGTTGCTTCTTGCAGTGAGAGGATTTTTCTGTGCTTGGACATGTACACACAGTGCCAGGTTTTGGTTTGGAGAGGTTAAGGCTGCAAAGCATGGTCACACTGATTTTTCCCTGTTTGATGGTGAAGCCTTTAGTGTCCTTGGTCCTGTGTGCATAAGAAGTAGTAGCCAGGGGTATTTCATCCTAAACCCAAACTATTTAAAACTGCATTTGTGCAGTTTGAAGAGATGGAAGATGTATTGAGGAGATAGATTGAGAACCCATTCTGGTAACATTATCATGTTGTTAACGATAGGTGCTTTGTTCATTTGTTGGTGTTGTCTCTGTCACTACACACTGCCACTATTCCTGTGCCATTTGCAGACAGGGAGGGGACACCAAGGTGGGCTGGGTGCGCCAGGCAGCCCTGGGCTCTTGAATTCCTGCCTACTGTCTTTAACCATAAGCAAAACCTCTGACACAGAAGTAAGTTCAGAGCTATGAAAAATATCTGCTGCATAATTTATTCTTGTTTTGTTTTTTCACATTGTGCCTGCTGACTGGATCCCAAGCTCTTTGTCTGTGTATTCCCAGATCTGTCATGCTGCTGAGACACAAATCCCTTCAAAAGAGCTTCACAGCAAATAGCACAGAGCTGCTCACACAGTCCCAGTGCTTTTTGTTATTCTCACACTGAGTTGTATTCCCAGCATCTGGATGGTGATTTGCATCGTTCAGCAGGGACAAATTTGTGACACCAGGAGATGAGGCAATCGTGTTCTCAGGCACAGGCTGCCATCCCTGGATGACGTGGTGTCCCACGTGGTGTTTACCAGTGCTGCAGCCTTGCAAGCCACCATTGTTCCTTGGTTGTGAACATTGTGTGCAGGGGTTCAGACCCTGTGAGCCCAGTGCCAGGCACTGGCAAAAAGGGAACTGTGCTCATCACTGTAGGATAAATCCTTCCTTTTGGCTCTGGGGAAAGGGAGAGCAGAGATGCTCCTGCTGCTGGAAGGTGTCACACTGTGACTCATCCAACCCATCTGATTGGTTTGGAGAACCCAAGGAGGGGAAGTGATCTGTCACCCCTCCAGTAGCCCAAGGTGCTGCTGAAGTGTCTCTTGTGTCCTGTGAGGCCACCAAAGTACCTGTGATTTGCAGGTGGTCAGGCTGGGTGGCGGGGATCTGAGTGTGACATTTCAGTCAGTGGAGGAATTCCTCATGAGTGTAACCAGCTGCAGCATGTGCTGTACTGCAAGCTGTGCTTGGGGTGACATTAGGAGAAGAGGAGCTCAAGTTCTTACTGATACTGAGTTTTAATAACCAGATGCATCTCCTGGCTTTTATTTATTTGTATCCTGTAGCTCCAGAACCTTGTTGCTTCACAGCACTTGAGATATCAATATTGCATAAATATTCATTTTGCCATTTCTGAACCCCAACTCCTTAATACAAATTTCATGTAACACAGTTTTCCTGATTGTTACAAATTGGATTGATCTCCTGTTAGTCACCTCACGTTTACAGGCTCTGAGAAGATACAGAAGCAGGGTGTTCATTCCCACTTGCCTTCTTGAAGGTCCCAAACAAAATGGTTCAGAAGGCTTCACTGGAATGCTGTGGGATGATGTGTTTCATATGGGCACAACTTTGCCTGCCCTGCTCAAGGAGGGCCCCAGGCTGGGTGTCAAGTCCAGGTGGAAGGAGGGGTGGGTTATCAAGGTCTCTCAGCTCCTGAGGGGCCCCTGGCTGGGAACACGCAGCCAATTGCCATGGGGGATGTGATGCCAGTGAGCAGTGGCCTGGGGAGAGGGGTGCCATGTGCCATCACTGCCCTGGCAGGACCTTGCTGTTGACTGTGGAAGAGGAAATGCCTTCTCCTGCAGCCTCCTTCTGTTCAGGGTGAAATTACCTCCCAAGGCTGGTGGCATGCAGGTGGGAGGAGTCTGGTGCCCATCCCACCCTCTCCCGTGCTGGCTGCTGCCTTCCTCACTGCGCTGGCACCGAGCTGCACGAGGGGCTTCAGTCCCATTTCCAGGGGCCAGAGATGGTTTGAGGTGGGACCTGTAGGGACACAGGAGCAGTACTGCTGCTTTTGGTCCTGAGCGATGTGTGCAATCCCTGACTCTCTCCTGCATGTCTGTGCATCCCCAGGGCCAAGGAGATCTCCTGAAGAACGCCAAGAACGAAGCCCTGGAGAACATGAAGCAGATCCAGCTGGCGTGCCTGTCGTGTGGACTGAGCAAAGCTGGAAGCGGGCAGGCAGATGCCAAGGCAAAGCGGGGCCTGGAGGCAATACAGGAGAAGGATACTGGAGATGAGAATGGGAGGCTGTGAGAGAGGGAGAGCTGCCACATTTGTCACAGATTTCAATAAGTCTAAACTATTTTTTTAAAGCATTTAAAAATTCACGCAGGAGTGCCCTCTACAGGGTGTGATAGTATTAAAATCCTCACAATGTCAGTATTTTAATGCAGTTAATTTATCCAAGTTAAACTCTGGTAGTGAGATTTCTAATGAAGCCAAGCTGTCTGTATGCAAGTGCGTGTGTGTGTGCGCACATGCAAATCCTGTAGACACCCTTCCATGCATTGCATTAGCCATTTGCTAATCTGTTCCTTTGTCATCTTTGCCTAGGCTTATTCATTCTGAAGATCAAAACAAATTGAGAGCACTTGTATCAGTTTTGGGCTTTCCTTTACTCTCCAGCTTTTATCATTTTACTTATAGGTTATATTACTGTTACACTGTTCAAACAAACAGACAAACCACAACAAATTTCACTGACAGCTGTTTTTGTGAGGACAAAGCTGGTGGTTTGCTGCAGACCCTGAAGGTGATTTTTAGTGAACAATTACAGCCAAGTAAACAGGATATGAAATGATCAGAGTTGCTAAGTAGATTAGCAGTAGATTTGAGGTGTATTTTTTGCTGAATTTAGCAAACTGCTCTTCAGGATACACCCAGACAACACATACTAACGTAAGAACTAGCTAATTTAGTTTATTTCAGCAAAACATTGCTACCTTGTAGATCTGCAAGACAGCTACAGTCTTTGCTGATAGGCATTAACTTGGGTAGTAATGACCATAGCTAGTCAGCCCTGTAATTATGGGGAGAGCTGTGAATACCCTTTGGTGGTCATGAATGCTGAAGGTGACCTTCAGGCTGTTCTGGAACAGCCAGTGGTGCCAGTATTAAAAGGAAGGTTTTCCAGATTTCACAAAATGTGAGCTTTAGTGCAAGATGTGTGAGAGGTCAGGCCTTGCTTGCCACCTTCTGAGTAGATGTTGGAGCCAGCTGGATGAAGCAAGCAGGCTCTGGCCTAATGTTTTTGTGGTTGAAATCATGCTGTGCTAGAGATTTAAAAGCAGGGCTGAAGAACTGCTACAGGTGTAGTGTAGAGAAATAGCTTGGGGAAAAACAGGGTGCCAGCATTTTTGTGCAGCAGTTACAAATATCCTACGACATGTCATGTGTTTGGGGAAGTTCTGAGAATTGGCTGCCTCTTTGTGCTGCTGTGGAAAGGAGACACAGAATGTCCCGGAGCATCCTTGTCACTCCTGATGTCCGGCCCACGTGTGCTCACAACATTCATTTCAATTGTTTAAATACTGTGCTTGAGTGGAATATTTGTGTTATCTTTAACAGGACTAAGTGTTTTATGGTTATAAAAAGACTATATTTATTTAAAGCATTGCTTTTATTTTTAAAAGCTACTTTTTAAATTAATTTGATTAACAAATATGCTAATTTTCTGAACTTAACAAAAAGTAATTGCTGAAAGTTTGATCATTGGAAAATCTTATATAGCTATTGTGTTAAGTTATTTTTGACTTCTTAATAACACTATTATGTTCATGTTGCACATTACTGAGAGAGTAAAGCTATGAAACAACTTTGACCCATGATTTTGCAGTGATTTTACATGAACCTGGATAAAGGTGGGTTAGAGTGGGTAAGTTGCTTCAGAGAAGGTCCTGCTCTAACAGCAGCTGTGTTATGGCAAAGGTTATAACTCAGGTGCCTTAAATACCATTTCAGTAAAATTTGCAGTCCTTGTTCAGATCCAGCCTTAAATGCTGTGTTTATCTCTCCATTGGATTATGAGTGTGCATTCAGACTTCGCTGAGGTCTGGAGAAGTGTTTTTTGTGTTTCGGGCAAGGCATAAAGCCCACATCAATGGTGTAAGTGTACATGTTCATGTTTTGCCATCTTGGGTTATGTTTGTACAAAAACAACACTTGGCCTTCACTGCTTACAGTTAGGGATGATGGGAACTGTTACCCCAGCATCATCAGCTGCAAAGGATCAGCCTTTGGAAAGCATCCCTCTCAGAAGGGAGAGGTTGCTTCAGGCAGGGTGAGTGGCTGGCCTCTTGGTGCTTCATTTAAATCTAGAAATATCTTGATTTTCTCAAAGGGCTGTCCTAATGTGTCTACAGGAACTGCTGGCAAAATACCTTCTCTATGTTAGGAACAAATGAACGTGAAATTACAGAGAGAAGGGCTTCTTTCTGTGCTCACATGTAGAGGGGGTACTACATGGCTCTCACTCTGGATCATTAGGAGAACCCAAAGTGGCTGGATGGAAGTCCCATAGCATGCACACACACCTTTCATACCATGTTTAGCATTCATGTCATGTCCTGTGCCAAGGTCACACATTCTGTGCCAAGATACAGGAGCAGAGAATTTGGGGCACCCTGGATTGCCCTAGGCACTTGGGACTGTTCATGGTGCTGGCACCCAGAACCCCACAGCTGGAGCAGCTCCACCCTTCCTCCTGCACCAAGAGAGGGGCTGGCAGCAAAAGCTCATCTCACTTCCTCTGAGCTCCTTTGAAATCGCTGGGAATGGAAGGGAATGATAAAGTGCCAGTTGGTGTAATAAAAATTCAGCCTTGAGGGCAAACACATGGAAAAATCATATCCAGCATCAGCAACAAACACACAGAGGGGACTGAGTGCCTGGCCTTTTTGGGAAGTGTTTCATGGCATGCCTGGCTTCTTGCAGTGGAACAACAGCCTTCTCTGGGCCCTGTGCTGGTTTGATTTGCCTGATGTCCCACGTGAATGGGTGGGTATTATCTGTATCACCTCTGTGGGAGTTATGTCAGGAAGGTGCTGCAGGCATTTGCAGGTGTTTACAGTGTAATTGAACAGCTGGAAATCAGAGAAGCTCTCAGGGACTGGTGTGGGGAGCTGTCTGTCAGAAGGGAGCACAGGAATGAATCTACCTGAGTTGACTCTGCCACTGAGCCCTCCATCTTTACAGTATTTGTTTTCTCTGTCATTCTCTCAACTGTAAGATAAGACTGATGATGTTTTCCTTCCCAGGCACAGATTAATTACACATTTCTGGAAAACCTTTGAGTTTGTTCTTGCTCTCAGGAGGACAACCAGGCACTGTGACACTAGTGTCTGCCAAATCCTTCCCCTGCTGGTGAGCACTGGTGAGGCAGCAGGTGTGGGAAGGGCTGAGCCACCACACAGTCACCACTCCCAGGGGCCTCGGTTCCTCCAGGGATCAGGGATGTCTTGTCCATGTGCTTGTGTGTCTGACCCCACCAAACTGCACCTTGGTCAAGTGTGGCAGAGGGGCAGCCACCTCTCAGGTGTTGAATTCCTGCATGTTTCCCAAGCAGGGATGGGGCAGGCAGCTCAGAGAGGTCCCAGCATGGGGCACAGTGTGACCTGCACGTGTGAGGGGACACTGGGGCCATGAGAAAAAGATGGATGCAGAGGTTTCACTTGGATTTTGCTGCTTACATACATGCATGAAGGAATCCAGCCATGAAGTGGTGGAAGAAGCTGAATTAGTCCAGCTGTTCACAGGCCTGATTAGTCTTAAATCAGCAAGAATAGTTTTTACCAAATTTCATGTGCTGACATGACCAGCAGGACTTGACCCTTTCCTGAATTTGGCATGACTTAAAGCACCATGCTGTTCCACTGCTTTCTGTATCATTTTTCATGTATTTAGTTCCCTGTTTTTAAAGGGATAATGCAGCTTTCCAGTGCAAAGAAGGTGAAAGTTTTGTTCCTCTTTCTGAGATTCATCTCCCAAAGTGGATTATCAGATAATTGCATGCATAGAGAGCGCTTTCCTTTAGGATATACCATCTCTCCCATCTCTCTGTTCAGTCTAAAACATCAGGTCATAGCCTTCTTGGCATCAGTCCCACTCCTGCAGGGTTAGACAGCAGCCTCAGGCAGGGGACTGACTCAGGAAGCTTCACAAAAAAAGGTGAGGGGGTCACAGGAGCAGTGTCTGCAGGTCTCCAGCACTTGCTGTGGGGCTGAGCATGGTGGCCCTGGCTCATCTCTCAGCAGCAGTAGGTGAAGTACACATTCTATAAACCAGGATTTGGTTCTTTTTGGCCCCTCTCCCTGCCCTAGGGAGGCATGAAAGTCCATCATTACCATAACATGGTGCCAGTGAAGCTGTCTCCAGATTGGCACACCAAGCAAAGGGCAGCTGGGGAGTCCCACCACCTGCTGGGAGGTGTTTCACAGGTCCAAAGCCTGAGTGTTCTTTGACACTCTTCTGGCACAGTCCTGGCAGGTTGCCTTTGCACAGTCTCAGGCAAGTCCCTGAAAAAATGTTTCCTTTTTGAAGTGATGTTGAGGGCTTTGTGAGTTCAGTAACCAAGATGTGACTGACCCAGCCAGAAATGTGATGCAAGTTCTGTCTCACCAGCTGTTTCTCTGCAACAGAGAGTACTGTGTGAACATGGCCTTGATCAAGCAGGTCATGTTTTAAATGAGGATGTTACACTCTTCCTGATTATTTGAAACACTTTATGAATAAATTGCTTTTGCAGAAAATACTCATGGAGTAGTTCCAAGAAAACACGCGGACAACAAATTCTCAGCAGACAAATCTTAAGCAGAAGACAGTGTTGTGTTTGACAGCTGTTTGCTGTGCACAGTCCACACCACCCTCCTCTGGGAACTGGAAGAAAAATGAATGATTCCAAAGGCAAGTTTGAGTTATTGATGATGTTAGAAGTTTTTTCCCCTGTTAAGTTTCACAGCAGAGACTCATTCATTTAGAAAGACATGAATATAGTAGAATTGGGAAGCAAATGTGAGGCCAAAAGTGTGCTTGGAGAGGAGGTGGCATGTTGAGTGTGGGGCTGTGCATGGGGGAGCACTGGGTGAGAGCCCAGGAGGAGCCATCAGGCCCCTGCAGTGGCAGCAAAGGGCTGCTTGGCCAGGGAGCAGGCTGGTAACCAGTGGGGTTGGTTTGCACCAGCAGAAGGTGCTACAGGAATTTGTCCCATCCCTGACCTGTGGTTTACTGAGGTGGGAGAAGGAGGATTAATCTGGCTTGTCTGGAAGCACGTATGGAGGCTAGAGATGAATTATTTGTGTGCTTCCTCAGATAGTGTCTGGTGAACAGGCTACTCATAAAGCAATTAAAAACAAGATAGAAGTTATGGACAGCAGGAGCTGCTGTGATTATTTATGGTGCTGATGGATGGAGAGGGGAGCTTTGCAGTTGCAGCATGAGTGTGCCCATTGTGGGGGAGAAGCTGCTGCTGCTGCCTCCTGCCCCTGGCAAACAGGGCAGAGTAGGGGCTGCTGCTGTGCTGCATTGCTGGGTCCTTCCAAGGTGGAAGGTGAGTGTGCTGAGGGGCAGAAACAAAGCACTGAAGAGCATACCGGTATTGGCAAAGCCATTGCTTGCTGGTGTGGATGTACTCTGCCTTCAGGATTCGCCAGCCCTGACTCTGCTGTGCTTTGCTGGTTTGCAGCAGCCTTCCTGCACAAGGTGTTTGCAAAGCCAGGGCAGCACAACTAGAGCTGAGCTGTGCCACCAACTCCCCTTTGGACATCTGGTTTGCTCCTTTTCTGTGTGCTCCTTGATGGACTCCAGTTTTTATGGAATCTGAGCAGCAAGAAGGAAATGCTTTTGGGCCAGGCTGGTGGGCACCCAGTCAGTGATCACAGGGACCCTTCTCTGGGATGTGTGGGCTGCCCTGGGCAGGTGGCAGCTCCCTCAGAGATTGCCTGGTGCAGCTGTTTTTAGGAGCCTCAGATGAACCACAGCAAAGCCAAGCTGTAATTTCTCCTGCTGATGCTGTAACTACTTTTTGCTGGTATCTTGTCTTTAAGTAACTGGTTATCCACACAAACTGCTCTGCTGATTCCTAGTGAGACCCATCCCAGCTTCCCACTGCCTTGCCAAGGCAAGCAGTGTGTTGTCCCAACTCCTGAGGGAGAAGGGGGCAGCGCTGTTTCAGGACTGCTGTTAGACTGTGGTGTAGAAACAGAGTTACTCTGGGGGATTTGATGCACTGGCCATGAAAACCATGTAGAGGTGAACACCCACAGGCAGCTGATGGTGTGGCAGGGCACCTTTGTCTGATCAGCTAAAACATTTTGGAAGGAATAGAGTATGGCATTGAAATGTCATCAGAGTAAACCAAAAATGCTGACTCCATGAGACTGGCTCAGGTTTGCAAACTGTTTGAGGTTGGCTTGGACTTGCTTTGAGCACATGGCCCTTAGGGCAAGCAGAAGATGGTCCTGTATTTCTGGAAAGCCTGCTGTGGTATTTAGGGTCTGAGCAGAGGCAGGATGTGTGAAAGTGACTGCCTGCAATCCAGGCTCCAGGAGTTGGCAAACCCAGGTGTCTTCTTAAGTTATTGATTCTAACTTGATATCTCTTAGCAAGGTGATTGCAATTAACCAGTAGCTGTGAGTCAGTTGGAATTGCCCCCTCCAGGTCTCAAAGAGATACGTGAAAACTGACATCATGGTTTGTCTCATTCTGTGCATGGAGGCTGCTGGCTGGGATTTTTTTTTTTTTTTGTTAATGCTTAAAGGTCATAATTGCCATCAAATAAGCACAAATATCCACAGGAAAAAAACGTTTCTACTGGACATCAAATTAAGGGTAGATGAAAGTCCCCAGTGTGGAGTCAGATGAGAGCATTAATGAAGACAGAAGGATATCAGTTTTGATTTCTCTCATTATTTTTGTGAATCTGGATGTGAAAATTGACTGAATAGTATTTATTAATGATGTGTATGGGAAGGAGGCTTAGGCCTGGTGAGGAATTTTTATGGGGTAAAATAAAGCTGTACACCATAGGGCCTTTGGATCCCAGCTGTCCAGCAAGGAAAATACAGCTCATGTAGTCTCCCAAATTCCTAAGGGAACAGGTAGCTCTAAGCCCTGCCCTTTTTTCTGGTAGGTGAACAGAGCACAGACAATTCTCTGAGCCACATCCTGGAGAGGCTCAGCTGCATCCCTGTGTGGTACCTTCCAACCACTGAGAGCTCCTCAGGAGGGGCCCAAGGGGCTCCTGCTCAGAGAAACTGCACAAACAGCAGCATCTCAGCACCATGGGGAGAGCAGGGGTTCTCCTGAGCACTGCCTGGAGCAGCAGTTCTGGGCATGGGCTGCTGGCCTTGTGCAGGGCAGGTTTTCCTGGGCAGCTGAACCCTCTATTTTCAGTGAAATAGGTAACTTTAGGCAGCCATTTGTCCCACCTGGTTTAACTGTGCAGTTATCCCAACATGACTGTTTTATGCCATGTCTTACAAGTATTTATAGTGGAAATCTTTTAAGGGAAACCAAACTTTAATCTGCATAAAAGAGAGCTGGCTGTGACAGCTTGCCACAAGGTGTACACTTGTACAAGGTCTCGTGATGTATCTCTATGGTCATTTGTCAGGTTCTTTGAAGAAGAAAATGCAGGGAAGCTGGTGGGGATTCAGGTTACCCTGCAGACATAGGGACAGATGTTTGCATGTGGCTGCTGTTTGCAAAGAACAGTTTTGTCATAATAAATGATTGAATCATGCAATGAATTTGCACATCTGCAAAACCAAAGGACAGGGAGAAGGGGTGGCTTTCAGTCCCACAGCCCTTGTGCTCACTGCCCCAGGTACTGGGGCCTGAGGTGGACTGTGGCTCTGCCATGGGGGGAGCAGCTGAGAGAAACCCCTGTAACAAATGCCAAATACTCCTGTCCCAAGCAGGAGTCACAGAGAAAGTGACAGAGAGGAAATGGAGGCCTGCCAGGAAGCTGGAGTGCCACATCTTGTTTTGTGTGGCACTAACATTGCAGCCTGGCCTGATGGGAACATGACAATAATCTGCAAGGTACTGCAGTAGGAACAGGGACAGTTTCCTGAAATTAGGGAGGTCAGCACTGGGGATCCTGTGGGGTCTCTGCTTTCCCACATAACATGTTTCAGCCCCCACAGTGAGGCAAATTAACCTTTTCCCTTTTCCCTGGCAATGCTTTTCTAGCATATCATGAATCCTCTATTTCCTACTTCACTGAAAACAGTTGCACCTTCTCCTGGGAAAGGGAAATTGATTGTAAGGAGTTCAAAGAACAAAAGCTGAGCAGGTGGCTTTCTAGATTATACAGTTTTCTTGGCAAGAGCTACTTCTCTGAGCAATGTGCCTGCCTGCAACAGAGAAACACCAAGAGCACTCTAATTCCCTGGGACAGGAGCAGCAGCAGCTGGAGAGTGAAGGCTCTGCAGAGTGAAGCTGAAAGGATGAATCTGTTTAACTGCACATCCCATTAAAACCAGCGGCTGGACGGAAAATTGCCTCTAACGGCATCCAGAAGGGCTGAGACGTCAGACAGGGATTTGGGGCGGTTGCCTGTGTGATTCTGTCTGCCAGAGAGACTCAGTGTGGAGCACAGCCCCGCCAGAGCTCCTGCCAAGGCAGGGTCAGCCCTGGAGCAGGGGCAGAGAGGGCACTGGGGCCTGGCACGTGCCCGGCTCAGCACTGGGGGGATGCACGGGCACAGGAGGATGCCAGAGCGGGGTGAGCAACCCCTGAGCTCGCACTGCACTTCAGCAAGTGAATGTCATCTTGGAAAAGGCGCCTCAGCCCTGTGAGGTCCCTGCTGAGAGCCTGGTTTGTGCCAGATGGCAGTGGAATAGGCCATAAAAGCTCTGTTTCTGTAGTGCCCATTCAAGGAAGGGAGAGTTTTGTCCTCTTTTCCTGGAAGAGCTCCTGTGAGACTCCTGGACTCCTGTGCCTGGGACTGTCATTATTTTACTGTTTACTATTTTAACAGTATTGCACCCTGCCATGTTTCTGCTTCCTGCCTCCATCAGCTGGGACAGCTTGTGCTCCCTGGACACACGAGGGACATGGAGACGGCGCAGAGTTTGGCTGATGGGGACCTGAGGTCAGTGGCAGAGCAGGGAACCAAACTTCTCCCCAGGAATGCAGAGCAGCTCTTTGCCTTTCCCATGCAGCCCTGTCCTCTGTGAGCTTCCAAGTCCAAGATAAAGCTTTAACTGCAGGGTTAAGCTTTTCTTTAAGACAGATGACGGAGAGATGATGAGGGATAAAGGTAATTAATGACATCAGTCTGTCTTTCAAATACAGGTTGTTTTGTGAGTGATTGGACAGAAACTTCTGAAAGCAGAATTTAAGCAAGCATAAGATTAGTAAGGATTTCTGCCTGGTAGCCTAAATCTAATGTCTTTTACTTAATAATCCTTCTTTCAGGTCAATGAATCTTCTTTTAAGAAGGAAAAAATATAGGTTATACAAGAGAGTTCAAGAGTTTCACTTATCATGTGAAAGGGATTTAGAGCTGTTTCCAGCATCTAAACTGCTTCCACCATTTAAGGGAACCTATGCTGTCATCTCAAAGGAAGCCACAGAGACATCTCCTCTTATGCTGTGCTGATGCACATTATGAGGCTTGCCCAAAAATGCTTCAGTTACAGAATTGTCCTGGTCCCTTCGTACAGTGGTATCTGAGCTCATCCTTTGGGACAAGATCACATACTTTTTTTTCCTCAGAGATTGTTCTGTGTGGACACCCCAGTCTGCACAGGCTGCAGGTCAGCAAACTCTGTGTGACTACTCTTTGCTGCAGTGGAACTGCCCGTGTATCACAATGATGGTGGGAGTTTTGTGCTGAAGGGCAGCACAAAAGACCAAAGGTTTCCTGCAGCTGAAGCACATTCCCACTGTGGGTGGGACATCCCTGTAAAGGGCTCTGCACTGGCAGGGGTGTGCTGAGAGCTGAGGGCTACATGTGTGAGGTGTCTTGTGTGAACCTGTGGGAGGATGGCAAATGGCCTTCATGACTGTGCTCCACTTTCCAGTGGAGGAGGTGAGCCAGAGTTGGGTGTCCTGTGTACCCTCACTTCATGGAAAAGTGGCTTCTTTGACTGTAGATGAACTGACAGAAGACAAGCTTTGTTCTTTTGAAGTGCAGTAGCAGCTCCCATTGGTTTAATGGATGGCTACAGCTGAGCAATGGAAAACTGGCAGCAAGGTGAGAGAATAGGGCAGTTAACTGAACTAAAGAAATTCCAGCCTGTGAGACTGTGTTTTGTCAGTACAGTCCCTCATGCTTTGGTTGAGCTGTATGGCAGTGAGCTTTCCCAGCTCATCCCCAAGGCAGAAATTGTAGGGAATAAAATAAAAGGAAATAAAGATAGTGTAGAAAGTAATCTCACCCCTAAGGAGTTGCAGCTGGGCCAATTATCAAACATTAGGAACAGGCCTGACTTTACCAGGCCACAGCTGCAAGCAATGAGAAGCAGAGTGCTATAAAAGAGTGGGGTGGCTGGGTGAGAGGGGAGCTGGAGTCAGTTGGCTGCTTTGTGAAGAAGGAGGAGTCAGTGCTCTGAGAGCTGCCCGTGAGAAACACCAAGAAGGTATGGAACTTTTACTGTTGGAGATAACAGTATGGAACCCCTGCAATGAGATGCCAACAAGAGATGATGTCAGTCTCCACTGGGCAGTCAGCTGGGGCACTGCTGCCCTGGGTGGCCGTGTGAGCACTGCAGGGTATTGCAGTTAGTCCCCAGCAGTAAGTGTGGTGATGTGCTTCCATCACCCAAGGCTTGCCAGAAGGAAAAGAGGAGCACAGAGGTGCTGGCTGGTGGTCAGGGCTCTCTCATTCACCCCCACCATCCTCCCTGTTCCCAACCTCTGGAGGAGCTGAGGACACCCTGCCAAGCCTGTCCATCATTGAAGGGTAGCATCTCTCCCTCACAAAAACACAGCCACTGAGGAGGCTGCAGCAGCAAGAACACAGCTTGGGGACCTGAGCCAGCCCGTTGTCACATGGAGGGATGTGACTTCCTGAGTGCCTCCATCTCCTCTGGCACCAAGGTGAGAGCAGCATCTCCTATGCTTCTAACAGGTGAATTTGGCTGCTTTCCATGGCCTCTGGAGAACAGCTTTCCTTGCCTTCATTTCGGAGGGAGGTTGGGCATAGCACAGATGCACCTCAGCCCAGGAAGCCATACCCTAGGTTTTGTGGGGAAGCACATTTCTCAGCCTGGGGTTTCTGGGTTTTGTACATTGTTCAGCCTGACCCACTCCTGAGCTGGCAGCCTGTCCTCTGTTTGCATGAGCAGCTGAGATTTTCTGTGCTGCCTGAATGCCCTCCCAGCTCTGAAGGGGCTGTTCATCTCTCTGCTTGCCAAGGCTTTTGCATTGTGGTTTTTTCTGAAGCAGAGTTTGGTGGTGCAAACCACTCTGTCACTGCTACTGAAATTGAGGCAAGCTGGAGAGCCCATACCACATAGCCAGGTAAGGTGGTAAAATGAGCCCTTTCTGTGACCTGTGTCAAGAGAAGTCACAGGAATTGGTTTCCTGTAAAACCTGGCTTCCTGACAATCATGAGGGCGTGTGAATGATTGCTGACTAACCAGGAGGGAGAGGAGAAGGGACAGGAGGCCTGGTGCAAACACAGTATGTTTCTGTGGGGAGTAACTTGTGCTGTGACTGTGTGGGAAATAAGGAGTGAATTTCTCACCTTGATTTCCAGACTGTACAGTTGAAGCCTTCCTGGATGGGGCAAAGCTGAACAAATGTGATTTCTTTTAATCCAGCCTACCTTTTTATTGTACTCTGGTGCAGACATGAAACAAGTTGTACACCGCTGGCATGATCTTCAGCCTGCTAATTTTTTCAATATTTATTTTACATTGTTTCAGATGCATTTAAGGGAATATAATTTATTCACCACCCATCTGGCATCTTTATCTGAGCTTAATATTCATCTGTGGTTTGAGTAAAATGAATATTTCACGCTTTAAATTATGCATGTACATTATGTATGATGCCTGTACTGCTGCCATCTCAGGCTCACAGACCTGTGCAGTTACCTGAATCTCACACATTTTTTGGTGTCCCCTATTAGAGGATGGGGAACTTCTGCCGGCCTGCCAGAAGCCATGCCTGGCTGCAGCAGACTGTGTCCTGTAGGATGCAGAGGGCGAGGCTGGCAGAGCTGACCTGTGCTGGGAACTTAAGCGCTTTCTCCTTGAACAAAAACCATGAGCCTTTTGTTTTCCCTTCAGAACAGTGGCTTTGCTGCTCCTCTTCTACCTCCATTTTCCCCTGGTTAGCAATTTCCTGATTGTGCTTTCTGCGTTTCATTCTCCCCTCTCCCTTTCTTCCCTTCCCTCCCGGTGAGCGCGGTGCTGCTCCCTGGCAGTTGCCATAGAGATAACACCCTTATCTCTGTCTCTGCTTTTCTCTTCTGCCCCTCTGTCAGAGCCATTTGCATCATCCCAAATGTGCCAGCCTGCCCTGCTCCCTGCCACGTGAGCAGGCTGTCCTGCAGAATGATGAGCTGAGTGCCCCTGTCCCAGGGGGTGCCTGAGCCCCTGGATTGTGCTCCAGGCTCCCAGGAAGTTGCACTGATTGGTGCAGTGCAGTGAGGGACACCGAATCTCCAAGTAGTACTATGGCAGGAGTGGGCCCAGAGTTCCTACTGGCTGTTCCCAGCTCTGTGCCTTGAAATCTCATGTGACTGTCGGCCACATGTGGCTGGGCATGAACGGTGCCATTTTCCATGGGGAGAGCCCCCAGTGTCTCAGGGTCAGCTCAGAGTTGGAGTTTGGGGTCCAAGGGCAGCAGAGTCCCAGTTGTTTAGTCCAGGAGAAGTCCTGTAATATTCATGATTTTGGGAGGCAGCCCCCCACTGTCAGCCATGTGTGACTGGATGCATGTGGTGGCCATTTTCCATGGGGAAAACCCTCAATCCACCTTCTACCTTCACTCTGCCAGAGGCCCTGATCTCCTTGGTGCACTGGCCAGGGCAGAGTGCCGGTGTCTGTGAACAGAGGAGTGCCATAAACCCCTGTTGGGTGGGGTGTGCAGCAGAGAGGCAAAGGAGGAGCAAGGGACATCATCAGGGTCAGTCCTTTCAATTCCCTCCCTCAGTGGCCTGGTGTGAGTTCAGGTTGCTGCCATCTGTAGCTGACTCATAGCAGCACTGAGTGCTGATGCCTGGCTGAGAGATGAGAGGTAACTGGTTTTCCTCCCAATCTAATCTCACACCCCAGGGAGAAGAGATCATGTGGAAACAAAGCAAAGTGCTGAGAGTTAGTGTCCTCTGCTGACCTCATGAATATGATTATCTGAACGGATAACTTTTACTTGGCAGCCTTGTGCATGCTGTTCTGGGTTCAAAATAATCAATATGCCTTCAAGAAGCTTATCCTAAATCCTTCTGACAAATTATTAATAGAAGTAATTTGAGCAGTCAAACTATACAGAAAACTTAGACTTTTTCCTGTTCCAAAGCTTGGCTGCTGGGAATGCAGTATGCAAGATAATAATTTTGCCTTACACTTCCCCAGAATGATTTTCTGACAGAAGAGAAGCTTTGTTCTTTTGAAGTGCAGTAGAAATAGCAACAGAGCCACTCCAAACTGAGTCTAGATTTGATCAGGTGCAGATAGATACATGGAAGAGTCTGTATTTTCCTCCTGTGTTCACAGACATTTACAGGAAACGTGTCTTTCTATGGCAAAAATGAACAGAACAGCAGAGAACCTTGAAAAGTTCAGAAAAGGGAATGTATTTGAACAGTTTCTCAAGCACTGCAGGACAAAACCTGTCCTGCTTCCACCTACATTGGAATGAAGGAGGATGTTATGAACTCAGTGATACTCCTAATGTGCAGTACCAGTTAATTGTTGGATGTTCCAGAAAATATTCTCTTTGTCACCTTCAGTAGGGCACAGGGGATTTGACTAGGGGTGGAATCACAGAGAGATGACTGTCTTCCCTGCAGAGACCCAGATGGAAGAAACACTTTGACAGGGTAAATTAGATGCAGGATGAAGACCTTCTGATCACAGCTGGTTTCAATGGGCTTATTTGAATGGGAAAGCTCTGAGCTGAGGGCAAACTTTGCTGATGACTCAGTTGTGTGTTGCAGTGAAGGAATTGTAGGGCTTTTATTTTCAGTACTTCTGAGATTTCCTGTTCCCTACTGACACTGCCACTAAAATGTTAAAAGATGTGAGGGGATGGAAAACAGTCCACTTGTGATGTTTGCTTTCCTGCTGAGCACCACTAGCAGAGCAATTTTCCCAATCAGTTATAACCCTAAGAAAATTTTGCTGCAACTTTGTAAAATCTGACTCTGTTCTTCAAAAGAGGAAGCATAGCCTATAGAGAACACATTGACTTGGCCCTCTGAAGCCTAAAGCTGAGTTTGAGATATCTCATCTTGCTTTGGAAAAGTGCCTAGTCCTTGTCCACTTCTTAAAAATTGTACTTTTCTAGTGAGGCTGGGCTGTTCCTGTTGCAAGTTCTTCCTGGCAGTGGCAGTACTGTATGTTTGAGGTCCTGCCACCACAGCATCTTGATATTGTCTGGAGAATTCTTGCTTTAACTGTAGGATACCTATACAAATTGAAATGTGGGATGTGGAAAGTACATCACTAGTTCATATAAAAATGACTTCTGTCATCAAGTTACTCTCCAGGACATTGGATTGTGGGGCAGGGCTATTTGGCTGTTTGACAACTGTCACTGCCTCAGGATTTCAGGCTTTACTGCTTTTAAAGATTGCTGCTTGTCCTGTGACTGATGGATGGGTGTTTCGGGCCTCAAACTGTCCCAGCAGCACTTCTGAGACACAGGACTGTAACTATGAAATAGTAAAAAAAAAAAAGTCACTACTTTCTCCCCCTGCTGACCTGGGGAAAGAGATCCAACAGATAACAGCTTTGAGATAAGCCAGATGTGGATGTATTTTCCCCAGAACTGGAGCCTCAAGCCCTGTGTTTCTGGTCCCAGCAGCTGCACATGTGCACGTCCCCTCTGGGTGACTGACCTGTTCTCCCATGGAAGTAGCCATTGACTCCAGAGCCTGTCTGGTTTCTGGGATAGCAGCAGCACCATGGTGGGAGTGACAGTTTTAATGTCACAGCAGTGCTGAACCATGGTGCTGAAATAAAACCAAAGTGGCTGAAGCCAGTGGCTGTGCTGGCTGGGTGAAAGATGTTCCAGATGTCCTGAGCACTGTGTAATTTCCAGAAATACATCTGCATTTCTTCTCCCACAGTATTCTGAAAAAAGCTGCAGGGCAGCAGCAGGAGACACAGGTGGCCAGCAGCTCCAGCACACCCCAGTCCTAATGGGAAATCTAGTCTAAGCACATAAAAATCTGTCTGTGTGCATCTGTGTCAGAAGCAGACACTGAATTTTTCACTTCTTTCTCGTGCCAGAGGGGCTGCCTGCTCACTTGGCTCTCCATGAATATTAGGAACTCTCTGGGGCAGCCTGAGCACCAGCTTGTTGAGGGCTTGTTTTGGGAAACTGGTCATGACCTCACCTTTGTAGGGCATTGTGCCTGCGGTGTCACTGCTGTCACCCTGTGGTGCCCATGGACAGGGCCAGCATAGCCCTGTGGTGCTGTGGATATCCTGGCTGGGTCAGCACACACAGCCCTGTGGATATCCTGGCTGGGTCAGCATGCACAGCCCTGTGGTGATGTGGATATCCTGGCTGGGCCAGCACACACAGCCCTGTGGATATCCTGGCTGGGTCAGCACACACAGCCCTGTGGATATCCTGGCTGGGTCAGCATGCACAGCCCTGTGGCGCTGGGGTTATCCTGGCTGGGTCAGCACGCACAGCCCTGTGGTGCTGTGGATATCCTGGCTGGGCCAGCACGCACAGCCCTGTGGATATCCTGGCTGGGTCAGCATGCACAGCACCTGCCTCTTCCAGAGACAGATCACAAAGCAAACGAGATGAACGTGTCCCATATTAACACATCATCAGTAGCCAAACGTACAAAGGAAGAAGGTGGTGACTTCAGTGGAAGTCATCTGAGTGAAGCCAAAGGTGCTTATAAATGTCCTCTTCTTCTTGCCAAGATACTGTTTGGGAAAAAAAAAAAAAGGTTCATTTTGAGCATAAGCTTGACCTTGCTTTAGGGTTGGAGAATCCTGGAAGTTTTTGTGTTTGTTTGATTGTTTGTTCCTTCTTGCACTGATTTCCTGGCTATTCCTGCTCGAAAGCTTTACTGGACAATGACTGAATCCTTTTGACTTGCCTGCCAGAAAGCAGATCATCACAAGAAAAAGATTTCATGTGTCACATTTTGCAGACAAACCCAAAAAGAACTTGGATGCTTCCCTTTCCCTGAACTTGCCCCTAGATCTCACTGGCCATTTTATTAGAGCAATGTGGCAAAGCCTGCATTGCAGTGACTTCAAAGGAGCCTCAATGAGCCATCTTTATCAAAGATTGGCCCATACTCCAAGAAGAAACCTGAGCTGTGCTACCTTTGGGCACAAAAGTTGTGATACTTCTGTTTCACGTAAGGTCCCACTAAAAGGTTTGTGTGACCTGGTGCACCAGGCTCAGCACTGATGTTAAATGGACCCTTTGTACTCAATGTTTTATGCCCCAAAAGAGTGTATTCAAATGCTATTGTAACAATAACCTGTCTCCTGCAACAAAAGTACTGAGCAAGATGCTGGATCAAAGTCATCTCTTGGACCTGACGACAGTTTCCTTATTTTGAGACCACTGAGTCAGAAAGGAGCTCCTCCTGAGCATGCCGTGCCCTCAGCAGCTGGATGTCCACCAGGTAAGTCAAGATTCTGTGCAGTTCCAGGAGTTCTGCTCAGTGCTTTCTTCCCAGGAGAGGTCCAAGGCAAGGAGTTGGTGACCTTGAGGTATGACCTAACCCCAAAAATGGAGGTCTTTGGATTATCACTTTCTAATGGAACATTGCAACGAGGTACCTGAACCTGTTTTAATTACAGTGATCCATAAAATTGTCATGTCTGACACTTTGCAGGGCAGTTTGTTGGTCACCACAATGTCCAAACCTGCTCTCTCAGGCAGAACTCCTCCCTAGAGCAGGGAGAAGTCTTGTCCTGATGTCTGGACCTTTCTGGAGGCCTGAGAGTATTTGCCCTCAGCCAGGTGGGTGGTTGGGCAGAGCTGTGGCATGGGAGGCCACAGTTCCAAGGGGCTTGTTGTCCCTGTCTCCCCACTCAGGGCTGGGTAGTCTCGGTTTTGAGGCTGCTGGGATTTGAGTATGAGGCTGATTCTTCAGTGGCAGCATCTGTTCTTAGCTCTGCCTCAAAGTTTTGTGCAAGTTCTCTAGCAAAAGTAAAGTTTCATGAGGAAAGTCTAACTACAAGTTAGCAGAGGCGGTAAAAGGGAGTGGGTAGGAAAGAAACCTGCTGACCTCCAGTCTATTTTAATTATATGTTGTAAAGTAAAGGGGCCTTGACTATGCCAGTCAAGCATCCTCAGGGGAATAGAACTATCTGCATGTTTTATCTTCAATAACACTGGGGTTTTTTTCATTTTCTATAGGGAATTAATCTGCTCTTTCATGAGGTGGATCTGGGGCAGTATGTGCCTGTGTCCTAAATTCCTGATAAGGGGAGAGGAGTTATGTAACTGGCACCAGGAGATCAAAACTCCTGCTATGCTGGGCTCACTCAATAAAAATGGTGTCAGGGGAAAATACATGCCAAAGTAGGCTTAAATAAACAGCACAGAGGCAATGGACCTGAATGACATATGGAAGGGTTACAGGGAAGACACAGTCAGTTTAGTAGTGATTTAAGAGTTTAAAGGAGCAATGACAGATTAGGGGTAAATCCAGTGTTCATCTGTATGTTGCAAACAGCTGATATTTTCATAAGAAAGATTTTTAGTTTACTTTTGGGTATTTTTCTATCCAGTCTTAGCTGTCTGGTGTGAAATTTGGCAGTGTGTTTTGGATCAGAGCATATTCCCACTGAAACCCAGTGTAAAGGCTTCCACAGGCTTGCCAGTTTTCCAGGATCTATCAAGCTTCACAAATATTTATCAAGCAGATAAACTTTCACAGCAACTCATTCTAAACCATTGAAGTTATTTCTTGGAAAAGATAAAATTTGTTAAGAAAAGAAACCCTATTAAAATTTCCTGAGAGACAGCACTCCAATGACAACTAGCCTTCTAAACGCCCAGCATAAAAAGGAAGAATAGCATGGTATTTGATTTCCTGAGTGCTAAGAAACAAGCTAAGAACAACAAATATTGTCCCTGTTTGGTTTGAAATGGAGCCATGCAGACGCTGGCGCTCCTGTGCAGTCCTTGCAGTTCTGCAGGGTTTTCCCACCATGCTTGGAGCCTGCACACAGGCACTGTGTGTGTGTCTGTCTGTCTGTAGATACTTGGAGCTATCCAAGGAGGCTTACACTGCTCACCTTTCCCCCACTCCTGATGGAAATATAGATGGGCTGTAGCTCCTGTCTAAACCTGCTTGGTTTTACCAGGTTTTTAAAGAGTTATTCTGTTGTGTCTGAAAAACAAGAGGAAGACTGTAGCCTATCTTATATTGTTCATGTGTATGCTACATTTTGGCTTTCTCAGGATTCGGTGTAACACAGGGGCATTTTCATTGGTCAGAGCCCCCTCTCTTCCTCAAGCCTAATAAATCAACTATAAATCAGCCCTGTAGTGCTTTCACAGTGCTGGGGCACATACAAGAGGGGGTCTGATGGGCAAATGCACTTGGTAAAAGGCCAGAGTAACTAGAAGGAATCCCAAGTCAAACATAGACCCTTTAACTAGTTTCCATTGGGCTCTGATGAGGTTACAGCTGGATGTGTAAAGGCAAAATAATCTCTCAGCACTCAATAAGAGCAGAAGGTCTATAAACCCTGTAGGATCATTGGCATTTCTTGCTCTTTGCCTCCCATTTCTGGTCTGAAAACTGTCAAGGCCCCAGCCTCTTCAGAGCCTCATCACTGCCAAAAGGCACTCCTCCCTGGCACTCTTAGCTGTCTGTGGAACAGAAGGATCCACTGGGAATGCCCCTGGTGTCCCTCAGTGGTGATGTGCTATTCTGCATTGATTGCAGAGTCTTGATGTTGCCTGTGAAAATGAGAGTATGCCCACCTTTGTTAAATGTCAGTGTTTTCAGAGATGTGGAAAGAGATACCAAAGGATGTGGGGAGATGGGAAAGACAATGTTGCTTGCTTTTCCTTTTAGGATTGGGATAGCTGAGTTTCACAGAGATGTTCCACTGCTTGGAAATGAAAACCAGGGTGGGAGATAAAGGTTTAGGTATGGCAGCAGTGCAGCTGGGGATGCTCATTACAAACAGCATGTGTCATTATGTGGGGTGGAAAAACTCATCAGTACCTCTACTACCTCTCAAGAACTCCTACCTTCCTACCCTCCTCTTGGTACACTCTTGCAGTCTGCTGCTAGAAGGCCTTGTGCATCCTGCTTTGTGTTTGTTCTCCTACTCCTGGCCCTTGGTTCTTCCATCAGCTCTTTTCAAACAACAATTTTTGCTAATCTAATACACAATAGACAGCTAATTTTTGAGAAGAAATAGTCCCAGGTGTTTTTCTGACTTGCACTGTAATGCATTTTTCTTAAACAGCTTCTTGATTTTTAATCTTCCAAAGTGTTGTAGCACTTGGAAAAGCAACCTCATTTGAGCCTCCTTTACCTGCTGTTTTACATTTCTGTGATGAGAATTATAAGTAAAATCACATTTCAAAGTCTTTATTCGTGGTCTAAAGGTTAATACCAAGGGGTCACCCTCTGCATTTCCCTCAAATCTTAGTTGGTTCCTGTGCAGGTCACAGTTTCTGTGCCACACCAGCTATTGCATGGTTGTTACTGAAATCCCAATAGAGAATCTCTTGGTTGGAGGAAAAGCTGAGCTGTGGTATGTGTTGTTTGATCTTATCAAACACAAGTGTGAGGCAAAGATCCAACAAGAGTGATGATTTCATCCTTTAGATACCAAAGCTAAATATTTCAATTTTGTGAGGAGAAAAGCAAGACACCATTTTGTATCTGTGTGGGATGTTGGTACTTTTTCTGTCTCCTACCTGAACTCAGGCACCTAAGGATTAAATTTTTCTTGTTGACTCCTTTTCCTCAGCTGAGTTTACAGCATCTATGCTGAGCTTTTATGCCTTGATCCAAAACCTGCACAAAAGGATAAAATATTTTCTGAAAACTTCTTTTTAGCTTTAATGTATGTGGTGTCTTTTCACAAAGAATTTGCTGTGATTTAGCAGCATGACTACTGTATAAAATGCTATAACTGGCATGATCTACCTAGCTTTGTAGAGAGACGTAATAAAAAGTAAAGACAAAATTGCGTGGTCTTGGGGAAAAGAAAACAGAATACACAAGAAGGTTGAGAAAACTTTGTTTCTTCTCCATAGCATTAGCTGGTTTAAGAAACATAACTTCTCTAAAACCTCAGCCTTGGATAGAATCACTGCAACCTTAAGGAACAAGACACACATTACAGTAGGGTGTCTTGAAACACCCTTTTCTTTGTTTATATGTAGTATCCCTGGGAAGAAAGAAACATGGCTTTCATTTACGAACAAATCATTGATTGTCTGAGCAGCAGTTAAAAAAATATTAAAAAGAAAGAAAAAGGCACAGCAGATATTTTGATGACTAGTCAAACAGCAGAGAGCAGTCTCCCTTGCCAGGTGTGCATCATTCTAATGTCACTCTGTTGTCCCTCCAAAGGATCAGTGTGGTTTGTGGCTGTACACAAATACTGGGGAGTGGCAGACTCTTACAAATACAGCCCCTCTCACCTCTTTGTTCTTGGTATGTGCCAGCCATGATCAGCAGAGTATAATGAGCCCTTTCAATACCTTCATTTTTCTCTTCCCTTTTAGAGTTGTCTTTTTAAGCCTTCTTTTGGTTTTGCTGTAATGTGATGCTAATTCTATTATAAGTCAAAATGTTGACAGGCGTATGCTTCCTCTGTAGGTTTGGAGCTTGTGGGTGAATAACATGTCTGTGTGCCACATTTAGCTTTGTGCTTTGCTGGAACAGGCTGTTCCAACACATCACTTTTTTCCTCCTAGGCCTCACCTTTCTGCCCATATGAAATGCAAGCTGCTTGCTATTTCATGTCTTGCTCCTTTACAGTGAGTTAATTCTTTTCCTACACTATCTTCTTCCTACTGTCCCTCCTTTTCTACATCTCTGTAGAATTCTTTAAGCATGAAATGGGTCTTTTCAAGCCAAGCGCTGTGCTTGATTGCTGCTGTGTATTTAGGGTAACTATAGTGCTCTAGTGGCCCAGAGTCCCTGTGGAAGGCCATGGAGACCAAGGAGATGGCCGTGGTTCCCAGGAAACTGAGAGACATTGAATTTGCATCCTATGTTTTGACACCAAACTCTGGAAGGAGAGCCAGGCATTTCTTAATGTCTCTGTTTTCTTGCAAGCAAGAGCTGCAGTTGCCATGGATATGTTTTGAGATCTTAAATGGAAGGGAAAGAGGTTGAGAAGGCACGTGCCATGGTGCAGCCAGTGCACTTAGACCAGAGTCCCTTCAGGAGCTGCAGCCACGTAGACCCAAACTCAGCAATGTGAAGTACAAACTCATCTACTGAATGGACAGAAGGAACCTGGACAAGCAGCAAAGAAGGACTGGTTGAATGTGATTTGTGAATGCTGCTCAAGGATCAGGGGGCAGTGGACCTGCTGCTCAGCAGCAACACACAAAGCTATTCCTGTATCAGGCCCGTGTTGGGAGCAGACCCCAGTCCTTGAACCACACCCACCATGGAGGAGAGCAGAGTCAGGTAAAAAGAAACAGCACATCTGAATTTCCTCTCCACATTTATAGTTCTGTTCAAGGGAACACAACATTTTCCTGGAAAGGAATCATCCTAAAACTATTTGGTGTTATAAGAAAAGTGCCATCGTTGAAGCATCATCTGGTGCCCCAACCCTGCCATCTCTCTGTGCCCCACTTGGCTGTGCAGTGGTGACATCAGGGCTGGGTTCATCCACAGCTGTAAATGCAGCCACGGCTGGGGCAGCATTTCCGTCCCAAAGGCAGGGATCCCAGGATCTGGGGAGGCTGAGGATTCTCACAGCTTGGGTATTGAGGAGCCACAGAGACTCCCAGGACCACTATCTGGGGCACCCACCCCACCTCTGGAAACTCAACTTATGTCTGCTTATAGACAAGCAATATTGCAAAGAAAAAATCATCTTAGTAAATATTTATCTGAGTGCCATGTATAGTACATATTTAAATTGGCTCACTGTATTCAGTATCAGGGTTTGCCAGCAAATGGACAGTCTTGTGTGCAAAATACTTCAGTTCTAACAATTAAGGATCTGTCAGATTTCCACCAGATGAGTAGTTATTTAATTAAGTGATGATATATGTCCTGTACTATTTAATACATAATAAAATTAGTTTAATGAATATGTGAGCTAAGATTAAGGCTGCTAATTTAATCACTGACAGCAGAGTCTCTCTATTTGGAAAATAATGCTTTTGCTTTGACACATTAATAGTTGCTTTTTTTTCATGCAGTTATTTTACATGCAAAGATACAAAACCCACCATTTTCCTGGAGGCAGGAATAAAACTGCAAAAGCTGTAGAGGAAGCTGGGCAGGGAGCTGTGGTTCTGACTTTCTGACAGAAAAAAAAGTAATTTTGGAGGGGAGCAGTCAGACTTTTTATTGGAAAAATCAGTCAGGTGGAAAACTCTTGATCAGTCATCCCAGTTGCCTCAACTGGTTCTGAACATCTTATTTCTCAATACCCAATACCAGTTCCAGGTTTCTGGTGGAAAGCTGGCCAGTCCTACACTCCCAGCACACTGATTTCTCCAGAACAGATTGTATGATTTTGTATGAGGGCTGCATCTGCTGCATGTTAAATTAATATTGTGTGTACTGGTGTCAGGAGAGAGAAACAATAAATAACCTCTAAGCAGAAAGAAGGCTATATTTAGGTCTAGGCTGAGTATGCCCTCTGCCTGCCAAATGCAAAAAATCCAAACCCTAATGCCTCTTCATTTCCTGCTAGAGACCTACATACAGGTTTTTCCTCCTTGTGTTTTAAACCTTGCAAACATGGTTGCAGCCTTGTGTCAGGCAGCAGCCCTGTGACAGCTCTGAGAGCGCATGGTGTGACTTCCAGGCTGTCAGGGCCGTGGGACACTGACGGGGGCTGTCCCTGTCCCTGTCCCTGCCCAGCCTCCCCTGGGGCCTCTCCTGGGCCCAGCCAAGGGCCAGAGCCCCACTGGAGTCCCTGCACCAGCGCTGCCACGGGAGCCTGAGCTCAGCTCAGCACAGCCACGGCTCTGCCAAGCCCCGTTCCATCCCCAAGGCCCTGCCCAGCCATCCTGGCACTGTGGCTGGTCCTGGATCCCTGCACCAAGCTGAACCTGACCCCCACCCCTGGGGGTACATCCTGGCCTGGCCTTGTCCTATCCCCATTCCCAGGAAGTTGCTGGAGCTGCTCCCAGGCTTCCCTGGTCCTTGGCTGGGGCTCCCCTGGGAACACCCACTGCCTCTGTCATTCACAGTGCCCTGACACAGTGCTGTCATCCTTCCAAACATGACCATGGAAAAGACCCCTTTGACCATTTCAGCTAAGAAAGATTAATGCAGAAAGGACTTGGGATAAAGTGTACACAAAGGGCTTCTGTGGTTCCTGCTTTATTATTTTTCACCAGGAGCACAGGATCCCCCTTTAAAGAGGCAGTGTGTCTCTGGGAACAGCCTCTGTCATGGTGGAATACAGAGGTTCATGAGTTAGATTTAAATGAAATGCAGTGGATATCACAGAGAATGCAGCTGTGAGACTCAGCATGGGCTAAATTTATCCTGTTCTCTGCACTCTGCTGTACTCTGCTTTAGAGGTTTGACAAATGGTCTACAGGTCTGAATATTTCAGAAACAGCCTGGCATTACTCCCAGGTTCAAATAGGAAGTAAAGACTGCCAAAAGACATTGGGAAAAGAAAAAGGGCTGCTTGTCACCAGCACTTAGGGGACTTTGGCCTTTCAAGAGGTGATTCTGAGCTCCTGATGAGAGCAGACTTTCATAAACTGCAATCTAGTTTTACAATTGTACAGCCAGGCTGGATCTTTTGTTCCCAGAACTTCTGAAGTTGCTAAAAAAACCCCAGTTATTGAAAACCTCTTTTTTCTTTCTCTTTTGCCAGGACTGAGTCCCTCAGTAATGCTGAGCCTGTGCATATTGCTCTCTCTGCAAGTTATCATGAAATGGAAAATCAGAGCCTACACCTTTGTGGGGAAGACAGTTGAAGAGATAGGAGAGCAATTTCCCCTTCTAGATATTGCTTCCTTCCCTGTGTAGACCATGCATAGATATGAGTGGAAAACCACCTAATCCATAAGCCCAAACTGTTTGGAAACACATTGTAGCATGAAAGTCAGGTTGCTCAGGTCCCATTTAATGCCCAGCACAGCTTTGTGAGCTGCTGTTTCAGAAAAGGATGGTTTATTTTAAATGCTGCATTACATGACTGTGCCTCACTGTGCCATCTGTGTTTTGAATGCAGCAGGTTCTGTTGTGTAGGTACATGTATATATGGTGTATATGTAAGTGAGAGAAGCTAAGGGTAAACTATCTACCTGCTTCCACTTCTCATTTCTATGGACTAGACAGATATCTGCATCATTGCTTAACCTCAAGCTAAGATTAGTGGCATTAGAAGCTTTCTATACAACTCACTGGAGAGGTAGGAAGGATTTTTTTCCACAATCAAATGCTTATTTCCAGTATCCAGCAGAATACAAGTCTCCTGGTCGAACTGCAAATTCTAAACTGACTATGAATGACCAAGGGAATGATACAATTTCTTTAGCCAGGTAAGACACAGACTTTGATCTTGGACTGTAGTAAAAAAGCTGCTTTGATTTAATTATCACTTAAATGGGCATAAATCAGGAATAGGTCATGTAAATCTTGCATCTGTACTTCACCTTCTGGTAAGTCTCAAAGGCTCAATGGTGATGTGATCTAATTTAAAATGTGTTTTGAGTATTTATTCAGAATGAGTTTTACCAGAGTACTCTGGGCCACTTTTCTATTTGAAAGGAGAAAGTAGTTTAAAAAAAAAAAAAAGATTTTTTACTGGAAAAAGTCAAGGCAAGAACACTCAGCATGAAGGTCTAGTAAGACACATGGCAGTGTTTAATCCTTACTGTTCCTAATCCTTCAGGCCAGGCTTGCAGCACTGGGAGCTTTTCAGCTCTTGCTCCAGGACATACTGACTGCTAAGAGGACAGAGCAGTCCCAGTCTCCTCATTTTGTGTTGGCTTAATGGGAGCAGTGCAAAGGACAAGATGCAGCATATGTTAAAAGTATATTCCTGTGGGCTCCATATGTCATGCAGCTGCAAGGCTGCTGCCTCGTAGAAGTAATAATAACATGGCCAAGAAACAACCATTATAATCAGGCATATGGGCAGCCAAGTGAGCAATACTGCCAGGAGGAATGCCTGCAGTGCAGCAGTTGTGAAATACTGATTAGGAAGTCCTAAAGTGGCTGCTTTCCTCTGACAAGTCATTCCTGCTGAAGCAGGCATGTTTCCAGGCTAATAGTTTCTAAGTGCACTTTCAGGCTTACACGTTTTGGATGTCTTTAGCTGAAGCTGGTTTGTTTTCCTGTCTGCATATGCAATGCCTCCTATCATAACCCATCATTTCAGCTTATCATCACTCTCCTGGGAATCCTGAGTTCCTCAACAGAACTGACGGGAAACTCCCCTCATGCATCATTTCCTGGACATTTCAGTCAAACCCTAATAAGATAAACTTTCTTATGGTAAAGAGAACATGAAATGTATCAGCTGCTTTTCTTCTTGTTGACTTCTTTTCTTTGCCTCATCATTATTGTATGTGAAAGGTGAGGATGAAATCTGCCTCTGTCAGTTACAGAGTGCTGTTAAAAATAGACATACCTCAAGTTAGATGTCTTGGGGGTGAGGTATTGCTGGAAACCTGACCAAACTTATCACTTTGCAATTTTTACTTTCCTACACTCCTCCTCAATTACAGGAATACATTGTTGCTCAGAGGCTTTGTTATTTATTTTAAATAAACTCTTCATACAGTAGTACCAGCAACCTAGAAATGAAGCAAGCTGTTCTTCAAGGGTCAACAATTAATATTATATATTCTGTTTATGTTAGAGCTTTATCCCAATGTCATTTGATCATTCTGAGAAAAGTCCTGTTAATAATATTTATGATAAAACTGAAAACAAAACTTAAAACCATTCCTGCTCTGGAAAACCTTGTCTACTTCAAAACTGCCTGAGGATCTTGACAGCACCTCATTCAGTACAGAGGTATTCATAGTATTGCTGTGGGCTCCTGAGAGTTACTCTGCTGCACTCATGGGTATTGGTGCCAGTTCTGCCTGCAGTCTGCTCAGCCCCTTGCTACCAAAAGTGTTTGTCAGACTCATTTTGTGATGTATGTGGCCTTTTGAGGTCTCCAGTTAAAAGAAGTGTTAGAGCTACAAGACATTCTTAGCTGTTGACAGCTATAAGGCATTTTCCTAATCAAAAGGAGCAAGTTCAGAGTATGTTGTTATTGCTGCTCCTGTTCTTTTTTAAACTTTCTTATGGTAATTGTGCCAAATGTCACTCTTTGAAGAACATGAAGGAGCTGATCAAGTTAAATTCAAAGATTGCTTTGTCATCATAAAACGGTAAGGAGTGACTGTAAATACTCTTTATGGAAAACAAATGGAGGGCCTAAGTTTCTTTCCCTGTTTTTTTTTTGAATGGAGTAAATTCCAATTTGTGTTGGCAGGTATGAGAGAAGGACAAGGCAACAATCCAGGGGAAAATGCATGCCAACACCTAAAAGTGAAGTAATTGAGAGTTGGTTCCTCCTTGCACACTTAAGGCTGGAAGTTAGTGACAATTAGTGATGAAAGTCACTCTTCCTTCCAGCAGAACATTGTCCTGCTTTACTTTACTGGCAATTTCCTGTTGGTGTTTGTCAAGTGTCTCTTCTGAAGCATGAATGACCCTGCAGCAGAGAGCTGCTAGTATCTTCTACTCTGTGCAGTAAAAGTGTTTTGACTTCACTTTTGAGGCTTCAGAGCTTTACAAGTTTTAAAGAAATGTTTATATGTTGGTGTGTATGTCATACATACACATACACATAGCTATTTATCTACATATAAGGGCAAACTCATAGTTTATTAATGTTCTTGTGGCTACAAATACTAATGATATAGGAAAATGCAATATGACCTTTTAAAAATAATATATTAGTACACGGTAAAGTACAGGCTCCCATTGTAACTCGGTTGCTATTTGCTAATTAACAAAATTAACTTTCCCAGACACAAATGGGAATTATTGAGGCTTAGCTGTTATTCTGACTTTTGGTTGTTTAAACATTTCCATGGCTAATCTCTTCTTTATAAGTATCAGATGTTCTTTAAGGTTGGCTTGTGTAATGCAGTGCTGAGAGCAGCTGAACCTTTTCGCTGCTGCTGGTGACTCCAAATCTCTGCACATCTGCAGTGTGCACCTACTGCTCTGGAGTAGAGGTACCTGCAATTGCCTGGCTTTCACTGACAGGGATATAGGAAATCAGTTGTGCTATTTGATGTAATGGGTTCAGTTCCATTTGCAGGGCAGGGAGTGGTTACGGTGGTGATCTGAGTTTAGACAATGGGATCAAGCTGAAATGCAATATTGGACAGAAGTGACAAATATACTTACTCAGAGATCCAGCTGTCAATTCTTCTAAAAACTTCTCTGCTGGATTTGGATACCACTACACAATAAACAGAAAAGTTTGCTTTAGGAGTTGTGCTGTCCTTAGCCAACATCTTTTTGTAACTACCTCATGAGCCTGAACTTGCCCTGCTGCTGCGTGAACTCATGAGCAGACTGGCAGTGTAATAGAGAGTCTCTTTTTTGATGTCAAAACATTACAGTGCGTTTAGAGCTGCCACTGGCTAATGCCATTTTAAGTGAGAGGGAGAGTTTGAATGAGATTTACAGTAAAGGCCCTTTGTTTGTAGGTCACTGAAGGGTGGAAAGGCTGACCGTGCCTGCCTGTGGGAACTTGGCTGTTGATCCACACAGCAGCAGGAGCTGGGGTTCCCTGCAAGGTGAGCTGTTGAATGCACACGGTGCCCATCACAGGGGGGTCATTGTATGCCCGACAGAATGATCTCAAAGTACCAAGAGCTGTGATATGTGGTGGAGATGAAAGATGGAGAGAGGGAAAATAGGGACAGAACCATATGGGGGTGATGATGAAGTCTCTTTTGAGTAAAGATCTTGTGATGATATGAGGCTGCCAAAGGAGTGGTGCCACTTCAAGCATTACCTCTTCAGGAACAGATTTCCATTCATATCCCAGCATTTGGCTCTGTTAATGGAACCTCTTTGTATGGAACAGCTTCTTCTGCAGGGCAGGATATGTCATGCTGGTGTCAGTCTTCATACCAAGCTCAGTGCATGAAAAAAGGCAGTTTATGCTGACACAGCAAAGAGTTAAGTTCTGCTTACTGAAGAAAAACACAAAAATGAGAAAACTCAAGTACATCTGGCACTTATCCCTTGGATTAGAGGATCTGAAGCATCTCTCAGCTTCAGAAACCTCAAGACACCAATTCAGAAATTCACCAAGATGGTATTTTTCAGTGGACATCCATCTACTTCTCACTGTTATTTGGGACAGAGGAATGGTGTCATTTTTGTTGAGTACCAATCAAGCTTTAAAGTCTCTTTCACTGAGAACAGTGAAAAAATAAGGGGCCCCTAAGGTAGAAATACAATTGGAAACTCTGTGGCCATTGGAGGACACATCTGTGTTCTGCACATTCTGCAAATAATGAAACTGATAAGGAAGATACAGCCAGCCATGTCTATCAGGCTGTTACATTTTACATACAGGTGAAGACAGCACACTTTAATTATCTGGGAGTTTTGGACAGGCTTGTGTCCTAAAACGCCATAAGACATCAGCTGCAGTTATCACTGGAATTCTTGCAGTTTGCACAATTAAAGTCACAGGGTTTAAGTTTATACTAAAATCATGCAAGTGTTCTGCATTTTCTTCTCAAGGATAACACTCTTCCCTGTCTTATCATGAAAATCTCCTGTGCTTGATGGAAGCAAGAAGGCTAAATTAGTTACAGAGATCTATTTTTCTAACAGCTTTTCCTTCCTGTAAACCATGGGGCATGCCAGTATCACCTTAAAAGCATAAAATATGAATATGTGCTTGTAGATTTTATGCATTGCTCACACCCCTTATGCTAGAACTAACAAGTCTTAGTCAGCTATTTAATGTTAAGTGACCCTTTGCTCTTGCATTCCAACGTCACCAGTGTCACACTGTTAAACATTACCTTGACAATTATTTTCAAACGTACAACCTGACTTCATTAACCTTCAGTAAGGACACTTGATGTTAAAATATGACATTAGCTTGTTCTAAGCCTAACATGGTGATGCACTTCATGCTTTATAGCTCTTAATGCTGTATTAGCAGATATAATTTATGCTTTCACAGAGATAGTAAAATACTTATATATTTATTTGGCCCTTGGGTCTAAGGTGCAGGTATACTTTGATGTTTATTATAGAAGCTAACAAAACATTTTGGTGGGGCATTAAATCCTTTGATGCCTTAAGTTTTAACTGTCACATTTTCCAGATCCTGTACTGCATTAGTATATAACTCTGAACTTCATATAAAGAGTTAGCAAGTTCTCCTCACAGTTTAGTTAGACAAAACAATGCTTTTCCAGTCCGAGAACCAAGGACACCATTGCAGCTTCAGGCCCAAAAAGTATAAACAACAGTGAGCTGAGGAGAGCAATCTGGGAGGATGGGACTTCATACCTGAAGCCGTAATTGGACAATTAACCCCAATATGTAAATGGACCAAAATTTATAAAAGCATGAAAACATGTGACCTGGTGTCCATCTTGGGTGTAGGCACAACTGGGCTCTTGTACTGCCCAAGGTGCATCCTTTGAAGGTCTTTCAATAAATACCTACTTTATTCCTTTAACACTGCCTGGCCTCTGTTCCAGGTTGCCTCTTTAGGCATCACTTACTTTCTGTTAACAGATGTCCATTAGCCATTACTGCTGAAATGCTGAAAATACCAAGAATGTTTCCATATCCCCAGTGAGACTGAAACTGGGCAGCTCCCCATGTTTCTTGCTAATATTCAGGAGAGGTTTCCTCTCCAAGAGTCCTATTTTCCATAATAATTGGTCTCAGCTGTCCAGTTTGGCCTCTTAATGATTTCAAATATTTTATGATTTAATGAAAGAGAATAATAAAATAAGCTCTATACCAATTTCAGCCTTGGGCTTTCTTTTTTCTCACTCTGCTCCAGTAGTGAAGATAATTGCTTTTCTAGTAGTAGTATTCTTCCTAGGTGTCTTTTCTAGGGACTGCTATAGAGTTTATCATTGTGCTCTGAGTTCCTTTTATTTGTCTTATTTGTTTAGGGACTTTGGGTTTTGTGGGGTTTTGTTTTGTTTTCCTTATGGTTCATGCAAGAACTGAGCTCTAGGCTAAAGATATATAAACAAAACCAGAAATTATGGGGATCTTCTCTCTCAAAGTAATTTCTTTTAATAATTGTTGGTGCTGAAAAAAATCCCAAGCAAACTCCTTATTTGGTCAGTTTAAGAAAAGGAAGAGGTCAAAAAGAGACACCAGCTGTCAGATGGAGAGCCTTTCCAAAATCCTTTAGACCAAACTTTAAGGAACACCCAGTGTAGACAAAAGCAATATTTCTGAGGAGATGCAGCTTTGATCTTTCCTGGGATGTCCCCTGTGACAAGAGTTTGTGAGGCACTACTCTGCTGTTAGGTGTCAAAACTGGATCTGAACAATGAAATGGAGAAGGAAAAGCTCTCATTATTTTCCTGCTCATCTACACCTCTTTCTTTTTCTTGTAACTCTTGTGCTCTGACTGAGATGGGATCACCAGTGAAACTTCTGTGCTTTGTCTGGAGATGGGCAATGCATTGACTCTGAAAATAATACCAGGGACAATTATCCATACAATGAACTCCCAGAGTAAAACCCTGGATAACAAGATTAGCTAAAAGGTCACACAGCTAGGTACAGACACCTGAGCTGGGTTTGGTTGTGGTGCCTAAGCCATATGGCTCTGCAATGCAGTGCACACGTGTTTCCTCAGTCTTGATACATCAGAACTCCAAATCAGGTAGAAATTAGAGAGGCACAATATCTCTGTTGGGTGAAACTGCTGCAGGAATTCTGTATCTGCTCCTGGTCGATTTGGTTTTAGCTTACAAGGAGTACAGACCTTGAAAAATATAAAATCTCTTTTGTCTCTCACTCCTGGGCAACCAGCTGCCTCCTGATTTTTTATGTACTAGATTCCCTTACCTCCTATCTTCTTAAAAGTGTCCAGTTGAGGCATGACAGGGGACAGTGTCTAGAAGGATCAAGAAGGATCTCGCTTTGAAAGCATTAGATAAATCAGATTCAAATCACACTGATAGCTCTGTGACAAACCTTTCTCTTCCCTTGGCCTCTTCCTCAAAGAGAAATACCCTGAATAAGAATCCATAGTGTATTTCTTAATCTGTAGGAGTAACATGCAGTCCTGTTTCTTTTCAGTGTAGTTGTAAGCTATATCTCAGGACTGGAATGCCAGTTTCATTGCCTGTACACACTAGGAGGTAAGTGACTGCAGCACACAAACAACAGAATTCTTATGCATCTCATTCTGTGATTGTTGCTTTTACCTCCTAGTATTTAATGATGGGAAAGCTTTTTCTCTCTCATGCATATGCTATAATGCTTGCAGGTGACTCCTTTGTGAAATAGCATGGAACTTCCAGTGAAGCAGCACATTGGTATGTGTTATGGACTAAATAACACATTCAAATGTGTTATTTGGAAATAAGCACATTTTCTGGAAGTCACTCTCCAGGTAAGACACCAGAATGTTATACCTGCTGTCTTTGTTCTCCATTTCCCAGCTGCATCCTGACACAGCAGTGGGCAGAGTGACCTGGGCTGATCAGGAGCCAGCTGCCAACCTCTGCTGTGGGTTCGGCCCTTCAGGGGAGCTCAGGGGTGGCCGTGCACAGCAGGGCACTGTGGCAGAAGAGCTCACTGCCAGCTCTGAGCAGGTTCACACCTACCTTGGTGACAAACCAAAACTCAAGAGCGTCATTTCAGATACAAACCCTGCTTAGGAAACAATTCTCAGCAAACTGAGCTCACAAAGCACTCAAGACTGAGACAGTAGAAATAATTTCTCTGACTCCCATTGCCAAGGGGAATCAAGGCTTCTGGAGAACTCAGAATTGATCCAGATACAGAGCTGGAGAGGCAGAGAAAGTGAATGCTGCTGGAGCTGGGCAGGGAGCCAGTGTGCTGTTCTCTTCCAGACTTTCATGGCTGCACAGAGCATAGCATCTCCCTCTACCATTTAGTAAATTTATGACATCATCAGCTGTTACCAGGGAAACACAGAAACTACAGATTTGGATCTTGGCAGCTAGGTATAAAGAGAAAATATCTTGCTCTTTTGGGGGTCAAAAAGGAAAGCTGAAACAAATGCCAGAACAACTTTGAATTGGAACAAAATTGAGGTAGATCAGTAATTCCAAACCAAACTATTTACCTGCTGAAGTGACGGTGTGGTGCCTATTATGTTCCTCACAGAAAACAAACACAGGGGATCAAGTGCAGGACTTTTAACTTCATGCAGCTTAAACATATCATTCAGACATAAGACCATTGCTGTTGACTTACAACTTCAGTTCTGATCAGTGGATTTAACAAGTTACTTTTAGGGATGTGATATCCTCTCACCAATGATTTTTCAGAAAGTGCTGCCTTTTGAGAAAGTTTGCTGGTGTTTCACATCAAAACAAGTATGTACTGTTGAGTTTTGATGAAATGGTGTGCAAATACCATTACAGTTCTGACGAAGTATGCTTTTTATAGCTTTAAAAAATGTGGGGTTTGTGAGAACTGATGTTTTCAGACATGCATTTTATGACTTTTAGGTGCTTGAGATTTTTGAAGTTACGCAAATCATATTTTTGTCTTTTAGTAGCATTAGCTGACATTTTATTTATGTTGCATGTTAACCCTGCATTTTAAATGGATTATTATTTGAGTATTGAGTAGTTGAGACCCAGCCAATATGTGCAGGTCTGTTTGATTTCATTCACATTGCACAAGATGTATGGGTGTGGTGTGTACTTGAGCTCCCAAAGAGACAAATGCATCTTTGCAGCAGATGGAACAAGCTCGAGTGGGGACTCCAGCTGAACTCAAGTCTGGAATTGTAACAGCTGTTTTGCCTCTATGAATGCCTGCAAGGCTGTGGACTGTATGGCTGGAGATCCCAGGTCAGAAAGGAAGAGGGCTTTATGCTCACCAAGGGCAGGAAGAAGTGAGACAATCTGTATGGAGTGCTAAAGACCAATGGACTCACTATATCTGGCTGTATCTCCACTAAGAAGCAAAATTATGCAGGGAAAATGCCTTTAATGCTAATCTGGTGTTAAATATATCTATGATGAAGGTTCTTATGTGGACACTGAGCACATTTCTAGCAGTGTTCCACAACTCTGGTCTTAAACAGCACAGGAACATGTTTGATCTGATTTTTGTCCTCCCTGTCAAAACCAGGCAAGATCTGGTTGCCAGAGGAGTCTATTTCCCATTCTGTTGGTGAACTTGGGTCCTAGAATTTCTATGTCACAAGAGTGGTTTGCACACATTCTGGATCTTGCTATCTGCAGTATGGTTCAATGTTCCCTGTTGTGCCTTGTTTCAGTGGGATAATGACCAAGGAAACTGCTGAGACATGGATGGATTGCCAGGGATATGTCATGAGAAAGCTGTCCAGAGTCCTCTGCCCACATGCTGTGATGCTGGCTCACATTCCAAAGCAGGGATGCACACAGAAGAGATCGTTCGTGCTCTGAAGAACTTAGCCATCTATGCAAGTTCCTTTTTTATCCTTTATAGTGAGTCACTTGGAAAGGCTCCTTTTTTGGTCCTCTTTAGTTTGACTGCTGGTTCCTTTTGCTTGTATGCCCAGTCACAGCCCTGAGACTTGTGACTGAGCCTGCAATAGCTTGTGACTGGGGCTGCTGTCTTGGTTTATCTCTCTGGAGTGGTGGAAATATTCTTCTCTTTTTCTTAAGGACATCAGAGAATGTTTCTGACGAGGAAGGAATTCAATTCTTTCGAGAATTAATGGACAGCCAGGATGAAGTTCCACCTGCAGACTTTCTGCTTGCAGATTTGATCTGAAATTCCCACGAGGAGAACATTTTGTGTGGTCATTTCATGGTGTTTGCAGCCCCTGCCATGGTAATAGACTCAGTGCACTCCTGTGGTCTGCACATACATCTCCAGTTCCACTTTCCAAATGCTGTGTCCTCTGGAGCTACTCTTAAGTACCCACAAGGGATCAGTAGGAACAGGAGGGGCAGTTTTATAGGACATACAGGGACAGAAAGACAAGAAGCTTCAACTGGATGGGAATCCTGTCCTCTGAAGAAGTTACTTGTGAAGATTCAGAAAGTAAATAGTTAAATCTGGTAACTGCATTGATATGAGTTTGTAACACAAATGGACAAAATCTTCTCCATTCCTTCTGGATGGCGCTGTGTGGGGAAAGGTGATAAAGAAAAGTTTTGCTGTGCTGGTTGTGTTTATGATAGATGAAAGCCCCTCTAAAGATGACACCCTCTTGTTCTCTTTCATGACCTGCTGATGTATCTTAAGTCTTGGTTGCTGACTAAGGTAGCAGCACAGATAATCAAGCTTTTAAAGGCCCTATGTTCATACATCTAAAAACAACATTAAGAGAAGCTGAGGTGTATTCTTCTTTCATAGTGTATCATTAAAAGAACTGGTATAATATTTTCCCTGTAAAATACCTCCTAAAAAAAGAAGTAGCTCCTCAAAAGTATCTGGGCTGATAGAAGTATTTCAGGCACCAGTAGGATGACCATTAGGAGCATGCTTCCTTCTTTAGAAAGAAAAAGACACTGCATGAGAGACACTTTTCAAAGCATGCCTCACCATCAGCCCTGTGCTGAGGGATCTGGTGCCCTGCAGCTAGGAATATTTAGAAGTGTCATGCAGAAAAGGGACTCAAGCCAGTCCTGAGTTGCTAAGTTCCTCTAAAGGGATTTTGCCAAAAAAGGAGAGGAATTTATCACCTATTAGAACATAGTTTGGCTGTACTATGCAAGCAATTTAATAAGGTCTTTCTGTATGAGTACTAGAAATTTTTGAAATGAAAGAAGTAGGGCTGCTTCGTGTGCAATGAAAAATTTTTGCTATTGACTTCACTGAAACCTTGGCTCTTCACCAGATCCTTATCCTAAAGGGCTGAAGTGCCCTTAACAGAATGACTGCAAATTTATAAATCATAATTGGAGTCCTCAGCTGACATGGCAACCAGCACCACTCCTGCTCAGGATCTCGCCCTGCAAACCTGTAACCCCCTGACTATAGTATTCACTCAGGAGATTGCTTTGTCCCCAGTTATTTTTACTGGAATTTTTGTTGATAATAAAGAGCATCTAATTTCAAAGAAGTGTTTAAATTCAAATTATACTCCTGAGTACATAGTGTTTCAGTGCTTGGGCTTCAAACACACTGGAACAGGCTGATTTGTTTAATAGCTGCAGTCCTGGCTGGAATGTTTTTAAATTGTGTAAACATTCCTACTAGTTTTATGGGCTGCTAAACTTTTTTCTTTTCTCTTCTTTTCTTTTTTAATGTGGGTACAAATTTAACTTGACATTGTACTTTCCAAGCCTCCATTAAATAGGGCCAACTTGCTATTGATAGAGGAATATCTCTGGAATAGCGTTATGATGCCGTGCAATGGAAGGCTAGAAAAAGAAACCCAACCTAACATTATTTGTGAGATTATACTTTGTCTCAATGTCTGTGAGACCCCTGCTGGTGGAAAGGGGAAGAGATGGGAACGAAAAACCCAAGTTAATTTAATGGAGAAAGGAATTTATTTTCAGAATATGTTGTGTTTGCCAGTCACTGTTACCACGCAGCGACCAAAGACCTGAGTGCTTTGAAACTTCTCACTTACAGGTTGCAGTTCGTGCTTTCCTCACATAATTGTGTTTTACCTCTCTTCAAATGTGTCTGTGCTACTTCAAAAGAGCAGTACAGAAATCCTTGGCTACAGTATGTGGTTTCAGTTTTCCTTAATTTGGTGTCAGCCAAGATCAAGCTCATACAGTCCAGATGATTAAAAGGGACAGAGTTAAACCTGCTGCATTTTAGGGATTTAAAGCTTTCCTTTTCCTCCTGTAAATTTTGACCTTTTCAAAATGAGCTTCTCCCTCCCCCTCAAGAAAGTGGAACATAAAATAAATGTTTGCTACTTTTCTAGAGGAGCCAAATTCCATGCATTCTGGCTGCTTTTCACTGACATAAAAATTATTCCAAAATAATTTGTCATTATTTATAAAATGACACTGTATGTTACTGTAACAATAACAGCTAACTTGGCCCTTTCAAAGTTACATGCTTTCTCAAGAAATTTAAATCTAATAGGCAAAACACTGATCATGATGACCTTGGGAAAATACAACCTCAAGAAAGTAGTGGATGTTTGTGATTATTTTGGAATCTCCAGGCTGGAACAGTTTCCCATTGATGCAATTTGTACTTGTGTCACACCCCATGGAGGGGTTCTCTTGCTCGCCCTGTCTGCAGCTGGGTCCTGAAGAGGTAAAGAAGGAGCAGGGACAGCTTTAGTCCCCTCTGCTGAGAGTTCCCTGGGGAAGGAAAATGTGCTGGGCACAAAAAATCTGTGTAACTGTTGTCTGATTGTTTGCCTGTTGGTGGGACTAAGCAGAGATGGGCTGGGTACCAATCCATGCCATGCGGACTTGTTTTCTCTTTCCCGGTAGTGTGACTGAGCCTTGGGAACAGTTACCTAGTGGGATCATTGAAAAGGCTTGAGGAGCTGCTGAACTCTCATTGTCTAGTTTCCTTTGTCTAGGTTGCCTCAAATTATCACTGGACTTTATTATTTTAATACACAAACAAATTCTAAATCCACACAGAGGACACTTTTGTGCTGAAAATGCATTACACGCTTCTCAGACCTTGCAGCTGGTTGAGCACCAATGAAGGAAATAAATTTGGTAACTGAGCAGGGAAAGAAAGGTGCTTGGAGATGCAGTTTCTAATGCTTTCTTGTAGATATTCCCATCAGACCATACAAATAAATCTTCCAGTCTATATTAAGAAAGAAACAGGAGAATATAAAAATTTTAAAAAGTCTTTTAAAATTAAAACCTTTGGGAGTTTAATTAAATGTACTGTGAGAAAAATGTGCAGTTCACTTACAGCTATTGACTTGAGGTTTATACAGCCTTGCCAAGTCCTGGAATGAATATAGCTTTAATGTTGGAGCATTTGTTCGGCGCATTTTTTTAGGCTGAAGCAATGAGAAAATACATACCTAGATTCCACATATATACTAAAAAGGAAGGGTTTGGATTGCAAGTAATGAATATGACTTATTTAAGACCTGAAGTTCCCTTAAGAGAAAATTTTCAAGGATTTTGTGGGATGAAAAACAGCATCTTGTGAAGTCCACATTTGGATTGACATCCCATAACATGTGGGTGAGATGTGGGTCATTTCGGCCTCACTCATGCTGGATGCTCTGTTTCACAGACTCACGCCGCATTCTGCTAAAGACGCACTGGGGAAGCCTCAGCAGAGCTTCGATTCCTCATCACGTACGTCCTTCCTCTTATTTGTAAGTGCAGTGCCCACCCGCTTGCCTACTCCTTTTCACCTGTTCATGTATTTTCCTGTGTGTTCCAAAGTGCCCATCTGCCAAGGAAGCCTCCCTGCTCCTCCCACCGCCACTGGCACCTTCCCTGCAGGACGTTCTCCCTGCGGGACGTTCTTTCTCCCTGTGGGATGTTCTTTTCCCTGTGGGATGTTCTTTTCCCTGCGGGATGTTCTCTTCCCTGTGGGATGTTCTCCTCCCCGCGGGATGTTCTCCCTGCGGGATGTTCTTCTCCCTACGGGATGCTCTTTCTCCCTGCGGGATGTTCTTCTCCCTACAGGATGCTCTTTCTCCCTGCGGGATGCTCTTCTCCCTACGGGATGTTCTCCTCCCCGCGGGATGTTCTCTCTGCGGGATGTTCTTTCTCCCTGCGGGATGCTCTTTCTCCCTGCGGGACGTTCTTTCTCCCCGCGGGACGTTCTTTCTCCCCGCGGGATGTTCTCCTCCCCGCCGGATGTTCTTTCTCCCTGCGGGATGTTCTTTCTCCCTGCGGGATACTCTTTCTCCCTGCGGGATGCTCTTTCTCCCTGCGGGATGCTCTTTCTCCCTGCGGGATGTTCTCCCTGCGGGATGCTCTTTCTCCCTGCGGGATGTTCTCCCTGCGGGATGTTCTTTCTCCCCGCGGGATGCTCTTTCTCCCTGCGGGATGTTCTTTCTCCCTGCGGGATGTTCTTTCTCCCTGCGGGATGTTCTTTCTCCCTGCGGGATGCTCTTTCTCCCCGCGGGATGTTCTTTCTCCCCGCGGGATGTTCTTTCTCCCTGCGGGATGTTCTTTCTCCCCGCGGGATGTTCTTTCTCCTTGCGGGATGTTCTTTCTCCTTGCGGGATGTTCTTTCTCCCCGCGGGATGTTCTTTCTCCCCGCGGGATGCTCTTTCTCCCTGCGGGATGCTCTTTCTCCCTGCGGGATGCTCTTTCTCCCTGCGGGATGTTCTCCCTGCGGGATGTTCTTTCTCCCTGCGGGATGTTCTCCCCGCGCTGATCCCGCACCCGGCCGGGAGCGGCGGTGCCGGGAGCGCCCTCTGGCGGCGGCGCGGCGGCAGCGCGCCCTGGCCCGGCCCAGCGCGGGTCGCGCCTTGCGGGGATCCCGGTGCAGCCGCTCCTGTCCCACGCTGGAACAGGGCCGGGAAGCTCACAGCTCGTTTCTCAAGCGCAAGAATCTTTGTTGTCCTTTTGTGATCGGCGCAGGTGCTTTTACTGACACGTTCAGTTTTACAGCGATACACAGAGTCACCTGCAGGAGCAGCTGCGACCTGTTGCTTCTCAGAAGTTTGGGAGAAATAAGGTCCTACAAAGAGGGGCAGCACTCAGGTATTGCTGCTCACTGCAGGTATTGCTGCTGTTGTGTAGACAGAGAAAACATTAGGCAGATGGAAATCAGAATTATTTCAAGAAATACCAGAGCTATTGGTGAACGTGACTGCAAATGCAGACAGAGGGAGATATTCCCAAAGCAAGGCAGAAAACAAATAAATAAAAAGGCATAAGAAGAAAGCTCTAGTTCCAAGATGTGACATGTGGAGCATTACACAATAGCCTCAAATTGAAACACAGGATGTATTATTGCATGAAATGAGAGGGGCTGGGAAGGAAAACTATGCAAAGACAGAAAAATATGTATAGAGTGCTAGGGCTGGAAAAATTCTCCAGAGAGAACATCACAAAAACTGACCTCATGATGGCCTTTAGTAGAATTCAGAGTTGTAAAGATCTGGCTTTTTTTTTTTTTTTCTATCTCTGAGGCTCTGTTTCTCTAGTAGAAATATCATTGTTTAAGAGCAAAATTAGTTTAAAATGTTCCTTAGTTAAACATTTAAAATTATTGTTCCTGTGTTTCAGTCTTTCAGGTAATTTTGTCTTTATTTGGGGACACACCATTTTCATGTAGATTCTAGGTAGTTCTGCTCATTTTGGGCATGCCCATTGCAGGTGCTTAAATCTGTCCTGTGTTCACACCACACCACACCACACAGAGGGCACTACACTGATGACCTAAGCTTGTTCTTTAGGAATGACATTTTGCTCTTTATAAAACACAATGTCTTCTTTTAACTGAGTTCCATGAATACATCCCTTATTTAGATGCCTTGTATTTTCAATGTAATTTTTCCTACTTTGGAGCTATACCACCAACAGGAGAAAATATGCATCAGTGCTCATCACCTCTAGTGCTAATTGTATTTGCCATTATTTGAGAGTAAAGAACATGTAGGTCTGATATAACATGTATTTCTGATATATCCCCAGCAGCACTTTCTGTAAGTAATCAAACTGGAAGCAATGCATTCCACTTTTTGAAGAAAATTTATTCTTTTGTCAGCAAGTATGTCAGTAGTTTGTCCATCTCAGAGTTCCTTTATCTGGGATTGTTTGTCTTGGATGTCTTAAAAAATTCCAGTGATTTTAATCTGTTTTAAATGATCCTCACTAGTTTCAAAGCCATATTGGAAATACTGTTCCACCCATAAAGTGGGTTTGGTCACCATGAACAGGAGAAGGATCAGGTAACTGAACTGGGCACAAAACTGGAGCAAAGAAAATAAGATAACTATAGAGACAGGGATTCCCCTGGTAAAGAGGAAATAAATTGCCACCACAAACCAATAAATCTGGGCAAAGGTTCTAGTCTAGGATCAATTTCTAAGGTCCCTGTCTATAACACTTTTAATTGACAGGCTGGTGGTTTTCAACATGAGTTCACTTCCAAATGCAAGAGAAGTAGCAGTAACAGGGGTGGTATAAAATACAGATTGATTCATCCAAGTGAGGTTACTGGACTTAGAAAAAGATTTCATCTCTCTAGAAAACGCTGCCTCCTGTAGTGTCGCTCCATCAGATGTAGGAGAAGTATAACCATCCATTTCTGTAATTACAGTGACAAACTCATTTTGGGAATCCAATCTACTTCACTTGTGTCTTCTGAACATTGCAGGAGAAATGCTTGGCTCTTATGGGTTCCATGAAAGCCCTGAACACTGTGGAAAGTCCCTGCTTGCAGGCTCTGCAGGAATTGCAGGAATTGCAGGGAGGAGCACTGACTGCTGTGGAAGGTGTGAGAAGGTCTGAGAGCTCAGAGCAGGGCCACAAACCCGAGCAGAGACTCTCATGGGCAATGGCAGCTTGAGCAAAGTGTCTGAATGAGAGGATTGTCACGTAAAAGGAGGACATGAAGCAGCCTTCTTCTTTTTGCCAGCCTGGAGGTGAGGCCTAAGGAAAGACCCAACAGGGTTGTTAAGGCAGGCTAAACAAAAGTGGGAAGTTTTGGCATGCTTGTGGAGACTCCACTTTCTCCCTTGGAGCACTGGGAAAGAGATGAAGTTTGTTGGATCTCCTTCAGCCTGTTGGGACCACTGGAGAGCACTTCTGCCAGGAAATCCAGACAAGTAATGGTACAAGTGGCACCCAATGCTAGACCCTTCTGTTGGGTGAAGAGACAAGATGTGTCTGGCACGGCTGGGAGGGAGTGAGGGATGGAAGGGAAGCTTTGTGTCCAGACTGGTCAGTGTTGGGACCCTTTTGCCAGCCTGCAGTTAGCTCACATTTGTAACTCCTGTGGTGCACAAATGTCTGTGACACCAAACACTTGTCTCTAACACCAAACATTTGCTGGATGGGCTTTTCTGGGTACCCAGGGCTTCAGGAGCAGTGCAGATCAGTGGATACTCAGAAATGCCATCAGGACCCTTCATCACAGCAGTTTCTGGTGACAGAGAACACTGGATTGTTGAGCTTGCCATGTCTCATTCTGACTACAGAAAAACTGTGCACATTTGTGCATGCCATGCTCAAGTGAGCTCTGCTGCTGCTGCTGCTGTGGAGAGGCTTTGGTGCCTAGGTGGAGCCCCAGACCATCATAACTCCCTCACTCAATACCTGGGCTGTGCTGGTACACTGAAGAGTGTTGAAATCAATCCCATCAGGATGCAGAGATAAACAAGCATTGCAAAAGCTAATTGTTACAAAAATCACACCAATTCTTACCATGCAAATTTTTTTTCTTTCTTTTTGGGTAGAACTAGCTCAGTGGCACATCTCTTGAACTGTGAAAAAGTGGGTAAGATTTAGATGATCAGATAAAAGGTATCCTTCTCAGTCTTCAAGGCAAAAAAGTCACTCAGCTGAGCTTTGTCACTTGGAGGTGAATGCTGGCAGGAACCAGTCAGGAGCAGTAGGTTTTACCATATTCAAAAAACCAAACTGAAACGAAAACAAATCAAGAAGCTAGAAACACTTGGTGTTGCCAGTGCTAGGCTGCAGCCTGAGTCATAGGAAGCAGTGCCACAGCTGTTTGACACACAATTTGACACACATTTTGACAAGTTCACTTCTACTGCTGTGCCCTGATGTGCCCCTATGGGAGACCTGCAGTAGAGTGGCGGTGCTGTGTCATTTAGTTCTGGGGTGCTTGTGCAAGGAAGGGATGGGCACTGTGCAGCCACTGACAAACGGATTCAGATGCTGAATTTTAAAAACAAGGATTTTCTGGGTTTTTTTTACCAGTTTGAGTGAAAATGCTCAAAAATTTAGTCTTTTTTTTTTTTTTTTTTTTTTTTTTTTTTTTTTTTCAGTTAGGTTACTGGCTATTGTACAGGAGTAATTGATGTAGAGGATGCAACATTAGTAACAACCGCAGTTCACAGAATGATGGTCACAGAACGGGTCAGGCTGGAAGGGACCACAAAGGGCCATCTGGCCCAGCTCCCTGCTCAAGCACAGGTAATGTCCTTTACCACTTTGAGGGATAAGAACTGAATTGTCAGTATCAGCTGCGATGGCAAGGGTCCAGTGCTGCCATGCAAAACCATTTTTGCTGAAGTTCCAGGGCAGACAGCGCAGCCTTGAAACCCTCACTGACAGTCCGCATGTTCCTTGTCCGAGCGGGGGTGAGTCTGGGCCACGAGGCCCGCGCTCCGTTAGCGTCTCTGTGCGGCCGGCAGAGGGCTGCACGCCCCGGGCTCGCTCCCGTTTTCCCGGGGGAATCCCGGGTGTCCCCGGGCGGGCCGGGCCGCGCGCTCCGCCCCCTCAGGGCGCGGGGCCGGGGCGGGCGCGGGGCCGGCAGGGGGCAGCAGAGCGCCGCGGGAGGCGCGCGGGGCCCTCACGGCCGGCGGGGCCCTCCCGGCGCGGATCCCGCGGGGCTCGGCCCGCGCTGCGCCCGGCGGTGCCGGCCCTGCCCGGCGGCGGGAGCGGCTCCCCTGTGCGGGACCGGCCACCCCCCGCCCCACAGCGAGCCCATCGCCCCCGCGCTCCTCCCGGCGTGCGGCAGCGCCGTGAGGGGCCGGCCGGCGGGCAAAGGCGTCGCTTTGCCCTTGTAAACACTTGAGAGCATCCCGCCGGAGCTGCCTTCCCCGCCGCTGCCCCGGCGCTGTTCGGTGCACAACCATCAGCTTGGTACCGTGCCCCGCAATTTGACGTTTTTGTTTCTTGACAACTTCATACAGCTTTTTAGCAGGTTTTGTTTTGGACGGAGGTTTTCTGCGTATTTACTGTCTCTTCTAAACCAAGTACAATGCGTAATATTCAGACGCGTTGTGAATAAGCAGAATTTGTTAGCTTGTTAAAATTAAGTGATTCCTAGTAAGCACAGGGTGTAATCCTATACTTAGACTTCTGACTCTCATTTATTTCGCAGCACAACTTTTTGTCTTGGACACACACTTCAGCGCTACAAATTAATCTCTGAGGTGAGACACCGCGTTGCCGCTGGCAAGGAAAGCTCGCTTTTGTAGTAGTAGTGACTAATTTACACGCCTGCCCCCGCTCTCTTTCTAGCCTTCTATTCATAAGCAATATATCGAGGGTGGACCAATGCCAGCAGAACAGTCTGTCTTCAGGAAAGATACTAGCTTTTTTTTCACCCTTGCTTGACTCTCTACTTGTGCTGGCACAGAAAGTCTGTCAGTACAACCTCCATCGTTACCTTATTTTTCCTTGTTTCCTTTCCTCCTACTCCAGTTCCCTCCAACCCTTCAACTTCTTCCTGATAAATATCTTGATGCTGAGGAAGGCGCTAACAGGAGTTTGTGAGTGTTTTAATTTAGAAGTCATTCTTTCTGAGATTGATTTCGAGGAAGCAAAAGTCCCTTTGTAACTGTCACTTGAATATCTCACGTCTGATACAAATGCCTTGCCTGCTTTGCTCAGGTTTATTACGAGCTGCTCTGTAGCCACAGAAATCCTCAGGCTTCTTGCTGAAATTGCAGCCAGGCATCCCTTTCTGCAAGGCGAGGGAGAAAGGAGGTCCACGGGAGTTCATGTTAACAATGACTCTAAATGCCCGTTTCCCACACATCTTTGCTAGCACAAACAGCAAAAATAGTCCACTTGCACAGAATCTGATTCAGCTTTCTTGCATTCCGCAATAACAGATGGATTGCTAGACTGTTTACTGTTGCTTCCCACAAACTTCCTGTTAGTAAACTCCTGTATTATTTATGAAACAAAAAAATTACAAAGAAGTATCTTAGCTGATTACTGCCTGCTGGTGAACCGCTGCCAAAGAAACTTTTTATACAAATACATTTATGAGAGCAAGGCTCCCTTCTGATGCAGTTGTTGGGGTATTATTATTATTTTTACAATTGTTTGTTTCACAATTTCCTGTGACCCTATTGTGCTCCTCTCCTGAGCAGGTATTTCCTGCACTCAGACATTTGCAGTTGAGTTGAGGTATCTGTGAATGTAAAGGAGCAGGGGGAAAAAAAAATCAATACACATACATGTTACAGAGATCAGCTATGAATAAGAAATATTTAAAGCTTTGTTGCTTTGCAGTGACAATGATGAATGAGAATTTACTAATGTGGCATTAATCTCTGCTGACCTAGCTTAGGAAGCCGAGTGTCTCGGAGCTTTTTGACAGAAAACAGGGAGTAGTGCTGTATCGACCACCTTCCTGCTACTTCTGATGTAAGTAGACAGTAAATGTGAAGAAACTTTATTTTCCTCTCAGACTGGCTGTTAAACTCCACAAAACAGAGGAGCTGAGAGGAGCACTTTGTTTGCACTGCATACTGTAGATTAGACTGATTTCTGACTCTCAGAGTTGTGAGGGAGGAAGCCAGCCTGAAATCTGTCTGTACAATTTTATCAACAGAGCTAGTGAGTTTTAAAAATCATCTCTAATAAAAAAGAGCAGACTGTAATGCAAAAATATGAAATTTGCATATTAATAAAAGTACTTTTAGTGTTTTTAGAAATAACACTTGACCTAAAGTAATTCTGTTTTTTTAAATTGTTGCTATTACATTTCATTGAGATTCTGCTCTATTTGTGTATTCTGTATGAATGAATTGGCTGCTCCACCTGATATTTATGATGGTAGTCATGCATTATATATACACACAGAAACAGAATGAAATTTTTTCTGATCTGAGACACAGATAATTATTCCTCGAGATTTTTTATTTGATTCCCTAAACCAAAACCAAAACTCAAACCAGCACTGTAGAGCGAGCACTTTCTAACGTCAGCCCTGCTACACGGATCATTCATTGCACGAGGTTTAACAAAAAAAAGCTGCTGTGTGTTATAGGCAACTGCAGGATGCTGATTAAATCACTGCATACCTTTATAAGATCTGTACTTGCAAAAAAACTGGTATCAGAGGGAACAGGGCATTTACTGATGCTGGGACAGAGCTCATTCCCGAGTGTGAGTGAGAGTCGGCGTCACGATCCCTCATTTCAAGCCATAGTAAGAATATGTCTGCTCTGAGCAAACTCTCCTTTCTCTGCCTCCTCAAACACCCTCGCTCGGAGCTCCTGCTGGCACAAACAGAATTCCATAGTATTAAGGCAGATGATCAGTGGCACTATGTCCTGATGCTTCAATCCACCAACAAGAATCTTGTGACAGATGTTTCTGCACTTTATGCAAATAGGAACTTCATGGATCAGTTTTCTTTTCCTCCGTGGAATATATGCAGCTGGAAAACAGAAATCCAGCTCTGCGGCACAAAGTGAAAAGAGAAAAAAAATTAAGAAATCATCATGCCTCTGACCAAACAGGCAGCCAGGAGAAAGCGATCTGTAGCTGTGAAATCAAATAATTAAACTGCTGGTTCCCAGGACCTTTTCTGGGCTTAATCAAGTGGTGTATGTGACGATCCAGGTTTTGTGGGCGCTTTCTGCAACAGCGCTGTGGCTCACAAGTCATTTCTGAAGCGGGAAAAAGAGATCTCTCCTGTGCTGTGTATAATGCTTCCTCATAAATATTTTTCTTTCTTTTAGCCTTTCTGATATGCTGTTTTCACTCTCACAGTAGTTGTGGATAGCTGTATTAGATATGATACATAAGTGTATTTGAAATAGTGGAGCTTGCAGAAGAAAGGATTTCAGCCTATTATATGTAATAAATAGGGTATAGACATTTATATAAACTGAATGGGTTTAGGTATGTTCTTTATAATAGCACGGAAAGCTGGACATGTGAGAGTGACTGATGAAAAGAAGAAGAAGAATTTCCTTCCTCTTGGTTGAAAGGAAAATAATAAGGCTTAAACTTAGTGAATTAGAGGAGGTTTTAAGGAAATGTAGTTTTGTAAATTATTGTGTAATATATAGAATCATGCAATACAGAAGAGCTGTAGAATGCCACCTATTATAACACTAGAAAATCATGAAAGGTGATAATCCTCAATGCAATTATTTGTAAAAAGCTATTTTGATTACTATTAATAAATAAAATCAATACCATTATTTTAGACTGATTTTTTTCTTCTTTGATTTTATATATTTCCTTGAAGATTTCAGTGGAAGTATTTTTTATCATCAGGCATCAGAATAAGTCTCATGAATTGTTAGACAACATCTGTATCTTATTTTCTTGGTGAGGCTTTTGTCAATTTTGTATATTTTAGGTGTTTTAATATCTCTTGTGGGTCACAAACTTTTTTTCAAAATTTTCACTTAATACTTAATTCAAAGCCTGTATCTGATACCGTGTGAACACTCAGTCAGGATCTATGATAAATTTTATTTATAAATACACAAAGCCTGGTTTTGTGTCATGGTAGTGTATAGAACCTTGTTTTCATTTCATGACTAGTCAAATTCTGGGAAAAGATCTTTATTCAATTCAGATGCACTACATTATTTTTCTCAAAAGCCCCCTTCTGTACTTCTTCTAGTTAAATTTACAGTAAATATTAGTGATTTTACCTGGATTTATTTTAATTGAGTTTCTTAAAAAAAAACAAGCACAAAACCAACACCCAAAGATGTAGTGCCATTTCTAGGAAAAGAGAAAAGAAAGGTTCTACGTGTGAAAATGACAATCATGCTACACTGACTCTAATTCAGATACCAGCAAATACGTCTGTATGTACTATATCATGTCTGCTTTTGCAAGGGGCTGTGCAGCTACTGAAGTTCTGCAGTTAAGGTACAGTTTGAGCTGATCTGTGTCTGAAAAGTCAAATACAATTCTAGACTCAAGTATTAATAGAATAAACTTAATTTTATTTTTTTTATAGGTGCAGCTGCATTTTCGATTTAATTATAGGCTCCCACAGTAGTAATTTTTCCGTGACCTACTCAATCTCAAAAGTCAGAAAATTGCTTCTTTTTTAAAGCTGACAATAGCACGGTATGTTTCCAAAGGAAAAAGACAAATTACAGCAAATCATTACTTTAAGCATATTTAAATACCCAGGAAGAAATCCTAATTGAAAAGTTTGCTAAAATGTGAAAAAGTTAGTGGTGCTTTTTTTCTTTTTTAGAAAAAGATTATTCTCATGTTTGTAACATTGCAAGCTGCTTATGATATGATGCCTTTCCTTTCTCTGCTCACCCTCTACTTCTCCTTCTTTTCTTTCTGATGAGGTTAGACACAATGTTTTTAGGAAGCAAAAATTTTAACTGGAGAGAAATAAATCTGTAGATGTGTTTAATTATGTAATTTGGCTATTCCTTGTGAAGCTGAGACAAAGATAATGGGAATCTTTGTATTTCTTTGCATGAGCTCCAGACCAGTCTGTGAGGCTTTATTATCCAGTAGTAGCATTACTGCTAATAATGGTATTCTAACCACAATTGTTCAGAAAGGAAAAAAAAAAGGGTATCATAAAATAGACTTGGCAGTCATGAAATATACCCTGGTCCTTCCAGAAATCTCCTCGGCAATAAACGTGTGCTCTTCCCCCATTATCTCTGATTCTTCTCATGTTGTTTCCCGCTTCTGAACTTTCCCCCAGCAGGGCCCTTTCCCTGACAGGCCTCTAGGATGGTGGCAGAGGTTTGGCAGCTCATCCCCAGGGTATCTGCAGCAGCCCAGAGAGCAGAGGCGGGACAGCCCCAGGCCCACAGGAGATTTTGAAGGGGTTGGTGAATGCAGACACCATGGGAGGAGGTGGGCTGGCCAGCAGGAACCACTCTTGGCATTCCCTCATGGAAGAAAGGAGAAAAAGAAAGCTGGCACTGGGGTTCCTTCTTCTGCCATGAAATAACTGGGAAAAAAAAGAGTTGTCTGTTAAGGTAGGTAGCCATGGTAATGTGCCTTCAGCAGTTTCCCCAAGGGAGCTCACTGAAGAAGGTGTTGCTCTCCTGTATCTGCTGAAGTGCTTGAGTTCTTCCCCACCCATTTTCTGCATTTCCTATATATAAATGACTGAAGATGTTAAAATTAGGCCCAGACCATGGTCCTGTGACAAAAAGCAGTGGTTACCATGATTCTTATTACAAAAACCTCCAACCATTAGAGGGGAAATTTGCTGTATTTTTCTTTTATTTTCCAGCAGGTCAGGTTTACCCACATGCCTGTCGCCGTAAGAGACACAAAATGATGCAGCCCTTGAAGCCAGAGCAGTGCAAAGGACAGTGAGAGGGCTGGTTCCTGTGTGAGGGGCAGCTTGGCTGAGGGCAGGAGCAGCACTGCAGCCTCCATCTGCAGCCGTGCTGGGCTGCTTGTCCGCAGCTGTTGGGAGCTGGGAGCCGTCGGTCGCTCTGTTCTCTGTCCTGTGCTGCTTCTCTCTGGCTCCTACGTCAGAGGAGCTGAGTGCAAAACCAATCGGCATCCGAGGATTGTTCTGGCAAGCAGTGTTTTTCATTTAAAGCCAAAATGAAAAATGAGGTAAAGTTTGTCATACTTGCCTGATTCTTTTTCTTTCTGTTACTTCTGTTTTCTTTACTCGTGTGAAAAAAGGGGAGTTTAAGTATGAGGGATGTGGATTTTTCCTGCTTTCTTTTTTTTTTGTCTAATTTTTCAGTCATTTATGAGACTATGTTGTTGTGTTTTCTGACCCACTTGATCCCAGACCAGGCTGATCTACAGTCTTATTTTTATGACAGATGGCTGATCACCAGCACAGCTGAGTTGGGGCCTCAATGAAAGGACCTTGACCCCCCAACCAGCATCTCTTGAGGAATTCTCTTTGTTGGATGCTTTCAGCTGAGGCCTCCCCCAAAGTCGAAGGTGATTTCTATTTGCCAAAGTGGGAAGACAACGGGAGGCAGAATAAAGATGGAAATCCAAGCAGTCAGTTGAACTTGTTCAGAGTGATACCAGCCCAAGGTATTCAGGCAGCAGCTAACCCAAGGTTTCCCTAACCTTGGCAGAAGTGCTGGAAATAGTTGCAGGAGGATGAAGTGTTCTTGAACTGTTTCTCCAATGTATCAAGCACAAGCAGGCTATTCTTCAATATTAAGCATGTGCTTCTCTTTTCTTCCCCTTTAAAGAAACTTTTTATTGTAGACTATAAAAGGGGGGCGGTGGGGGGAATCAATCAATCTCTGTTTGTGGACCCCTGTGCTGCATCTATGCTATCCAAGGACAAAGATGCAGATCAGGACCTCCCCAGCATAATAGCATTTAGAAGGCAAATTTCTTGCTGAAGTCTTATATCAAAAGAAATAGCTGTGCTCAAGTGTTATTTTAAACAAAAAGGAAAAAGATTAATTAACCACATTCTTTAAAACATCAGCTTCCCTGGATACATCAGAAACAACATTCCAGATAAAAGCAGCATGATGTGAAAAGACCTGATCAGCAACATATTGATGTCTGGGCTTGGGGACTAATGTAAGAACTTAAAGACTTGGCTAGAGAATATATCCTGAGAAGCATAAACATATAAGAAGATGCCAAACCATGAAAGGCTTCCTTTGCACTGAGAATTCAGAAGTCGGCGTGTTGACAAGCAGAGAAGCCAATGCTGCTAGCAAAGCACATAGGGTGATGAATAAACGCAGATTTTGGGAGCCTAGGAGGAGATCTAGAGAGGGGCCAACTGATTTAGCCATGTTTTCAAGTCTCTACACCCAGCATGTAGGTGCTGTCAAGCCTCAGGCCTCCCCCCCCAGCTGCCAGTGATGACGTTTCAGGGACTGGGGCAGCCGGCTTTGATTCAGAATGTGTGTGTTGGTGCTCAGTTCTCAGAGGGGATGGAGACACTGCCGAGAGACTGGCTGCAGCAGCCTGGCTGAGCCATTTGTTGAGGCTATGGGAGAGTCAGGTTTAATTTCCTGCTCAAATGCGCTGCATTTTCTGGCTGTTGGCTCCGCAGTAGGCTCCTGGAGTGCCTCCCTGGAGGCCAGATACACCTCCTCCTGTGTACCAGGGGAGAGCCTGGGGGCTGTGTGGGATCTGAGCTGTTCTCTGGCTGGCACAGCACGTTTGAGGCAGATGTATGCCTCTGTAACTGTGACATCCCACTAGCGTCTCTGGAGCTACTGCAGCAGGAATGCTGCCTCGAAACACTTGAGCCATGAGCAAAGTAAGTGAACAGATATGGCTCGTGCAGTTCTTAAACGTGAGACCTGGCCACACATTATTAACTGGGGGAGTCTCTTTGGGATGTCAGCAGAGAAGCAGTATTCTTCTCTTGTGAGGAAAAAATGCAGCTTTCCTCCAGCTGCACTTAAAACTGGATAGTTCAGTAATAAGCTGAGAAATAACAGATTTACATATGAAGCAATATAGCAAAGGAAGGGTAGTTGTTAACACTAGTTATTGTGCAGTTTGATTTTTGATGAATAAGTTATGTTTAAAAGCTATATTCTAAGGAAAATGGACATATCTGCAAAAATATAGGATGTACATATGATGAGGAAAAAAACACCTCTTTACCTAGAAGGGAAACCTGAGAGGGCAGTCCATGGGAGAAAACACCGATGGCTTCCTATTTTGCATTTAGCATAAGCCTACCATGCAACTGCCTAAGATAAACACTGAATTTTTCTGGTTTGGAAAACATCTTGAATGTCCTTTAAACTTGTTGACTTGCTCCACTTTTGTCAGGCCTTCTTGCATAAGCACATTGCTCCCAGCACAATCATCCTTTGAGACGTACTCATGTTATTATCAGGTACCTCCTGGGGGCTGAGCACCTACCCTGGGAGGATGCTGGTAAGTACTTGCAGGCATCTCTTCTTCAGCAAAGAGATCAACGTCTGTGCAGCTGATGGCTCTCATTCTTGTTTGGTTGGCAGGGATGGTGTCACTAAACTTGAGCTCACTTGTCACAATGGAATTCAATTATCTGCTGGAGAGAAGCCCTGACAGCTGTGGCGTAGGTTTTTCAATGTGATGTTGCTGGATCGCAAGAAAAATATCAAGGGCTGGTGAGAACAGCCATGTTCTAAAAGCATCTCCGGCTGGGTTAGCCCACTGCCTACCAAAGAGGTACTGTGATTATATTGAAGTTATTTATTGACTGTCATGTCAGATCATGGTTAAAGTTTATCTTTACTGCAAGTTGTCCTCAGGAATTCTTTTAGTTCATCAAAAGTAACTTTTCTTTTCCAGGGCGTAAGTTGGAAGAGTTGGAAGCACAGTGTTTGTTTACCACATTGCCCCTGGGTTTGCCTCTGGCTTGTGCATCCTGGGGGAGAGGCAGTGGGTCTGCTGCTGGTTCCTCAAACATTGACATCTGTGTTGGCCTTCTGTAGTGAAACCATTTTCCTAGCAGCAGCATCAGGTAAGACCTCATAGTTTTCTTATGGTAATGGTTATCATTGATAAACTAAGGAAATGTAAGCTGAAAAAAAGAGCCAGTGGTTTGTGTGTATGTGTTTGTTTTGTGGTTTGTTTTTTTAATGGAACATTGCCTTAGCTCGTGTACCACAGTATTGGCATTTTTTAATTTTTAGCTTTTTTCTTGCTGGCAAACAAGTACTCATACCACTAGCTAGCTCTCTAAGGTCACTGACATGTTCTGAGATGCTGAAGGCACTTTTATAATAAATTCTGCTATACTCTTGCACAAGTAAGGGACCCATACTGTGAATAGGAAGGTGGCCCACCTGGCATTTGGTTGCCCTACCACCAACCTTGGAGAAACACCCAACCACTCAGATGCACACACACCTCTGGGAGCCCTAAAGGTAGACCAGGATTTACCCCCTGACTTGCATCCCTGAATCCACCTATCCCCCAGGATCCAGGAACATTGTCCCTCAACCACTGAGAAAGGAGCCTGTTTTCTGTAGGGAATCTGTGAAAGCCAAGCTACACCACACCAGAGGCTATCATGCATGTGTTTTGGGAAGCCCTGGCTGTGTCCCCTGGGCTTTAGGTAAGCTCTCCCTGATCACAGAACGTTCTGAGTTGGAAGAGATACACAAGGATCATCAAGGCCAACTCTTAGGTGAATAGCTCTTATGGGATCAAACCCTCAACGCTGGCATTATTAGCACCATGCTCTGACCAGTGGAGCTGATGTCCTGGGGACCGTGGCTCCAGTCCCTTCCTTCCCCTTCCTGGACAGAAGCAGAAGGCACATTTTCAGTGGTGGAGGGGAAGCACTTTATCACCTTCATTAAAAAAGTGAATCCTTCTTGGCTCCAAGGATGGTTTTTTATGTCTGGAGACTTTCTGTGTATTAAGGAACAGATGCTTGTACACTTTTTAGGCCACTGTCAGATTAAACCATGCATGGGGCAAGCCAGGGTTTCTTGTGCCTGTCATTCAGGAGCTTCCTGGGCTAAGTTTGGAAATTACACAGCTGTACCTCATCGGTCCATGCCCCACCCAAATGAGGGCTAAGGCACCTTGTAAGGCCCTGTGCCCCTGCCTCAAGCTGAAAGGGATGACCTGTCTGGTGAGAGCTTTGGGAAGGGATTTCATTTCCAAAAAGTGAGTGTGTTGTAATATGTTTGCATTATTCACTGTTAGTTCTTGATGACTGCCATTAGGATTAGAAACAATTTGGAAATTCTGGAGTTAAAAGTATGTAAGTTGCATGAAGATAATACTTAATAAACACAAATACATGGTAGGGAGGTTTTTTTCTATCCTTTTAATATGACTTTTAGACTTACCAGCTTTTATCTTATTTTATGAGGCCATGTGAAATAAATTAAATGTAACACAAGATGCTGTTAAAAAAGATTTTATGACATTGAGAACTGGTTCTATATTAGGACCAGATCCTACAAAGGCTTATTGATGTGAGCGGTTTTGCTCCCATAGATAAGCTGTGGAGTCAGCTATGGCTAACCATTTAAATGCTCAGAATCAGGCCCTCATTTTGGATGCACTTCTCATTGTTAAATCAATGTGAAAGTGAAATCTGTCTCCTCTCAAAAGGAAATTGCCAAGACTTTCTACGCTAAGATTTGGGATCTGTAGAAAATGAAGCCTTTTTATTTTTTCTTCCCTCCAATAATCTGTTCAGTGAACAAGCTGTGAAAAATAGTTCTATATTTTTTCCATGTGATGCAGCAGACGGTAAATTTCCATTTAAAAGAATGATCAGAGTAGCTGCTGGCACTGAACTCTGTTGTCTTAGTCAAATCTACTTACAAAGAGTTTACAGCAATACAATAGCTTATTATTTCACTCAACCAGAAATCAGATGAAAAAGGCAAAGGGGAAGCCTGAAGTAGGTTCATGGTCAGAATTCTTTTCTTCCTTAACATCTTGGGGTGTTTTTAATGCAGGAGTTGAGATCAGTAGTTTTATGTATAAGGAGGAGACTACTTCTTTTCACCTCTACTTTTGTATGCTGTGAAATAATCAGACTATACACTTCTATAGTGCCTTTCTTCTGCGGTTCTGAAAGCACTTTGCAAACATTAATTAAAGTCTCACAACACCCATGTGGAGGTAAAGGAGCATTGTTTGTGTATCTAATGCAAAGGCTTAACCTGATTCTTTAAGTACTCTACCAGGAAAATAATGGAATAGCCAAAGCAAATTAATCTAACTGAATTGCTGGGAGCATTTATATATGTCTGTGCATGTGTATCTGTGCATATATGTGTGTGTGTGTCTGTGTGCATGTGTGCCTGCATCTCTGTGCTGCTGGAAGCCTCAGACTGCACCTTCTCTGCCCTGCACGTCCTGCCTCTTGTTGTCTCAGGGGATTGGATGTATGCTGCTGCTTCTCTCTGCATGAAGCCTCGGGTCCATCAACAAATGTGTATTTTCTGAGAAATCTGGGGAAAGCTTGCATTGCCATTGATTATGCTAAGATTAGTTTAAAAATTATAAAAAGCAGAAAATGTATTTTTCTTGATCACCAAATTTGTGAATGAAAATAATAGGTGGGCAGTGAGGACCCAGAAGGGGTTTTTGCCACCTAAGCATGACCCCTGTGGTGGAGGCTCCAGCATCTCTCCTCTTTCACTGCCCCTAGTTCTCAAGCCTGGTGGCCTTGTCCTTGCTGCTGTTACCTTCAGAGTCTCCCATCCAAGGGAGTTTTGGGTGCAGCACTGCAGAGAGAGAGAGCTGCAGGGGGGGCTTGGCTCCTGCTGGGGCTGCCAAGTCCCCTCCACGTCTGGAGGCAGGAGAGGGGCCCTAGTCCCACATACTGTTACAATCTAAAAATGCTTTTGGGTCACCAGCATTAGATCCTTTTCTTAATCGTCATCATGTCTTCTTTCTGCTAATTTTACTTTCACTGTCTGATGTAGGCTCTAAGATCTTCAGTGCAAAGAGAGCATCTTTTATCTCTGTGTCATGCAAACTTAGGGTGGTATGTAAATATTTAATAATAATATTAGTGATGAAGAGTAGAGTCCTGGAGGAACATGTCTCCTTCCTTGCAGATGCAGAAGATATTATGGTAATTTGGGTACTGTTTCATTTCCCTGGGGAGAATTTCTCTGCTCACTCATTTTCCAGTTGCCTCTGTCATCAACTTGGGTAAGGCTATTGGGGCACACGGCTCTTGACTGGGAATGACTTAATTAGAATTGGGCAAATAACAGCTTTTTCACCTGAGACTTTGAAAGAAATTCCTCTAAGATACAAGTTCCCTTTTTTCATGTTAGAAAAATGGAAACCTGAGGGGGAAAATTGCCCCGAGGTGCCCAAAAAGGAGATGTGTGAGCTCTTGTGATGCTGGAGGTGGCTGATCTGTGCTCCCTGACAGCAGTAGAGGGGCTTCAAGGTGCTCAAGCTGGGGCAGCATCAGAGGAAACAGGCTGCAGGGAGCTCCAAACTGTCCCCAGCACTCTGCTCATCAACGTTTCTTACTTATTTTCAGTGGCTGACATAAGTTTTTACATAGTTTGGCTATATAACTAGATTTACTTTATAGGAGGGTTTATGCTGTACCTTACTTAAATCTTAAATTTTCTAATGATTGTAGCCAATAGAAATTAATTTAAAATAATTAAGACAAATATACACATTAAATTGCCAAGCACTACATTTTTCTCATTAATTTATGACTTAATAGACTTCAGTGTATATGTTGAGCCTTTACTAATTGCACAGTTGACAATTCTTTATGACTTTGAGGAGTTCAACATTTTCTGTCTTTACTGGCTACATCCTCTTAGCATAATCGTAGTCTTAATTTTGTTTAACTTATGCTAAAGCAAAATATGAATCTAAACCACAGGAGGCAAATAAAACACGTCATTGTACAGTTCACTACATTTTATAAAACCATTTTACAACATGAACCATCCATCCATTCTGTTCAATGGAGTAAATGGGATCTAACCACGCTTTAAGAATTGTGCTCATCTTTAAACTGATTAGTTTCTCTCCTTATTACAAAACACAGGCATCTATACCAGGTCTAATGTCTAATTTTATATACAATTAAATGGGTAAGCCCTGTTGCCTCCAGCATAATCATTTAATCATTGTTATTTACCTTGGGGCTTTTTGGGTAGGATCAGAGACTCATTTGTCCTGTTGCTTGTGGTGTGGGGCAAGGGTGGAGACCCTTCTGGTCCTGGCTGTGCATGTAAAATGGGATGGAGATGTTCAGAAGGGCCAAGCTCACGGCCTGGAGTCAGTGGGAGATCAGGGAAGACTGAGCCTCATCAAAGGCTGTGTGGATGGGGCAGCAGAGCAGGGTTGGGGTGCTCATGGGGCAGCTCTGGAGATGGGTCTGGTGGGGATGAGCACTTCAGGGAGCGCTGTGAGGATGCAGCACTACAGTCACAGGCACGAGCATTCTCCTGCCCAGGGCACCTACATGGCGATGCATCTTCCCTGCTCTGCACCAGGAGCAGGGAAAGGAAACGGTGCCTCGACCAAAGGTCAAAGCTTAAACCCCCCCCAGGGCAGGGAGGAGGCAGCCGGGGCTGGCAGCAGCTCAGCAGCCGGGGCTGAGCCCATTTGCTCATGGCAGCGCCTGGTTAACCCCGCAGCCTGCACATGGCTTTAACCAAGCGCGGTGCGGCGACGCGAGCGAGGGGCTGCCTTTGGCATGAGGGCTCTGCTCGGCCCCGCGATTAGGGGAGGAAGGCTGAGATTTGCTCTGGCAAACAGGCTTCCTTCTCTATTGCTTACTCTTTCTTTTTTCCCCCTTCTTTTTTTCTTTTTTTTTTAAATCGTGTTTAACACTTGTACAATTTGGTGAAATTACAAGCGAGGACAGAGGGAGAAGCCAGTCTGTTTAAAAAATAAAAAAAGAGGACATGATTACTTTGCTGAAGCTGTACTTTCTATTTTCTCTTCCAAAAGAGACAAAGGGAATAAATACTTAAAACCCAGTGGTGACGACAGTGAAGCAATCATGCAGTTGCTGGATACCTTTGTCTCAGGGGGGCATGTAGTAATTTTTACATGTCTGCCACTGGGTGTCAAACCTTTCTTTTCTTCCCCTTTCCATTTTGGATGGCCAAACTGATTATCTAAAATAGAAAATTAGCACACAATGGCTTTACTCTGTGATACCCCTTATGCAACTAATGGGCAAAGCTTGTTAATTGGTTGTAAATGCCAGCAGGTTGCCAAGATAATACTTCAGAAATAAGCGGGTATTCTGATAATTACAGCAATCTTCATCTATAAAAGCTTAAGTAGATGAAGTACTGGCTGGCTTAAAACCAAGATTTATCCCGCTGCACTCGCATTAAAAGAAAAAATAAGATGAAAACAATAATGTAGCAAAACAATTATATAGCAGGAAGCGTTGTAGGTTTTAGAGATTGTGAAAACTCAGAAAGTAAAACAGTGCTGTAATAACCAGTTATGGAAAAATAGGCCATTTACATTTGTGTATAATTAAATAGTAGGCTATGCAATTTCACTTTTTAAAGTAAACTGCCTTTTCCTTTTTTTATAGGGCAACGTAGCCATAATTGCTGCATTAAAGCTTTAATGAAAGAAAAAAGCAGCAGATCAAGATGACATGTAACATCCACATTTGTACTGTGGTGTTCTGCTTGTTTAGTAATGGGAAGCTACTGAGGAGATTAAAATTGCAGAATTCTTCTTAGTTTTTTTCCCTGAAAATTGCTATAGGAAGATCATTCAAAGTCTAAAATACATACAATTTATTTTTCTACCTTCAATCCACAAGGATTTAATGGCTTTCCTAAATCTGAGAGTGTCTCAAGAAATACTTTCTTGCAAAAAGGGAGATATTATTTCAGCTCATCAAAATTATCAAAAGTAAGTAGCTCAAACTTGAAGCATAGAGGTCTCGCCTCATGTTTTAGACTATTACTTCAAATGCTGAACACTATTTTTAAACTCAGGGCTGCTATTTAGCTTTCCTGTCAGAATGATCAACAGGTTGATATATAGTCTTGTTATTTGTCATTTTGAGATTTTTTTTTTACATGTTACAAACAAATTGCAAAGTGCAGTAAAGCCAGGCTCAGCTGTGTTAAAGCTCTGGACTAGGGTACTAGTTTTCAAACCAAAGTTTTGTCAATGATAATGTAAAAATAAGAGTTCCTATTGGGGCAGGAGAAAACCTCTTTTTTTTTTTCCTAATGACCTCGGGTGCATCTCATAGACTGCTCTTAATCATTGATGCTTCCTACAACTGAGGGCACATTTTGTCAAGAGCACCTCAGAGACAGAGGAGTGCAGGGCAGTCCTGAGGGGCTGCTTTGCTTGGGCTTTGGGGGAAAGGCAATGCCAGACTGGGAGGCCCTTCCTGCTGGGTGTTCAGGGGTCTGTGTTGTTGGCTTGCAGGTAACAGGGGTCTGCCCCTGGGTAGTGCTGCTCTGCTGGAGCACTGGCCCTTCCCCTCCATGAAGGGGCACAGGGGCTGCAGAGAGCCCTTTCCTGGTGGCTGAACGCATGTGCCTGGCGTGATCCTGGGTGCAGGGCACTGGCACAAGAGCAGACCACACTAGATTGTTCCAGATGTAGAAAACAGGATGTGACATGCCCTCTGGTGGGGTCAGCCTGGTGGGACACTGGTGGAAGTGCTGGAAGTAAGGCACACTGTGCTGTGGAAAGTTAGATTTGCATGTGTGCACTTTCTCATGGTAGTCAGCTTATCAAATATTTGATGGAGATGTCTTCCCTGTATGTGGTCATGCAATATCACTTGAAATTTTTCTCACACATAATCCATAAAAAAAATAAAAAGATGCCAGTACACCACTAGGGATAGCTTGCTATGCTGACAAACCCCTTAAATTCTGGCAAATAAAGAGGTGCACCTTGTCACCTAAACCCTCTGAGAAAACAAGATCTGAGAGCACAGGGGCTGCCAGGGGAATGGGGTGTGAGGCCAGCCCTGCTGCCTGCCAGCCCCAGGCCCTGCTCACATAATGGACTTTCCTAGTTAGTACATAATATATGGCACTTGTCCGAAGTGTGGCTGCAGGAACCAGCAGAGGAAGAAATAACTTGATGAGATCCTTTAATGGATCTCTCTCCCTTGTCTTCTAGGAACAAAATAAATAGGAGACTTTTTCAACCAGCGTATATATCCATTTATGCTTTAAAAATTCATGAGCATAGGTTTTATATGATGGTGTAGTTACTATGGTAATTGTTTATTAATCTGGAGGAGCTTGGTAATTACCACAGTACAGTTTATATAACTCAAACTCAGAGTTAAAGTACGGTTATGATTTCTTTACACATCCATCTTTTAGACACTTTTTTCAACTTTTTTTTTTTTATTTTTATTTAACAGAATATGCATTTTCCCCTCTCAGTTCTACTTTTATCCAAGTGCATTTCTGGAAGTGTAGAGAGAGTGCAAAAATGACAGAGAAAAGCTTGCTCGGAGTTGGCAGGCCAGGACAGTCAGGAAAAAATGTGCAGAGTTAAGTTGCAAGTGGATGTTTTTTTAATTAAAAAAATGATGTCTTTCTGTTTTCCCTGGAGGATGGCTCATTTGTGGGAGGGCAGCAAGGGGCAGAGGAAAGAAGGTGGCAAAGGGGGGATGTTGCAGGACCCCATTGTGTCAAGCCTGGGACCATCCCCTCTGCTGAACATGAGGCTGAGGGATGTGGGACTGTGTGAGGATGTGTGTGCATTGTCCTGCAGCTCTGCTGTTTGTGTGTGGCAGAGGCACACAAAAAGAAAATCACTGGACTAAGAATGAATGGCTAGATGACTCTGGCATTTAGGGGATTTTTTGGTGTTGTGTGTGGTTTTGCTAATGCAGAATGCAAGAGTGGTGAGGTACCTGCCAGGTGTACCATGGCCCTTCAGAAACCCCTGCTGCCAGCTCTCTTCAGCCCCGACAGTCTCCCAGGGACATGTACTTGCCTTTCCTGGAGAAATTTCATGTAAAAATCAAGTTTATTCATTCAAAAATATTTTTTTTAGAGAAGAACCACTAACCCTATCATTGTAGTGATGCTATCCAGAAACCCAAGAAATAGAAAACCATGGGAGTGTTTTTCAGTAATTTTTTTCCTTTTATCTAAAAGCTCCTTTCTCCCAGAGAGTGAAAAATTGTGCCCACTGTGAATTTTGTTTCTGTGGTGATTCTAGTTGTGAGACAATTAATGGCCACCAGTTCATTCTGCGATGACCCCTAAGGCAGGAGCAGCCCTGCTGGTGGGTGACCCCTCCTGGCCTGTCCCCGCTCTCTCCCGCCGGCTGGCGGGCTGGAGAAACTCCCTGGTCGGCCTGGCTTCATTGCCGAGAGATTCACATTATTTATATGGAAAAAGTGCAGGATGCCATCTCCTCGCTCGCTCTGCCTGCATAAATTGCGCGTGTTTATTATTCATCGTAACACAGCACATTCTCTGTTTCTGTGTCACTTGTCACTAATCACTTATGCATCTGATGTGCGGATCCAGAGCAGGTTCTTAAGCATTCTTGGCTTCAAAACATAAGATATGCATGGGTAAGAGTTTATCCCACCCCCAAAATAACAACTTTGATACATTTTCAAAAGGGAAAGTGCATATGTTACAGTACTCAGGAGCAGCAATAACCAAACTAGCTGAGAAGTGACATGGACTTGGGTTATTTTCTTGTTGCTTTCTTTTTTATTTTTTTTCTTTTGGGTTTTTTTTTTTTTTTTTGGTTTCTCTTTAGTATTTCATGAAAGTGTGTAAAAATCTTAACATTTGAATGCCACACGCTTCGTTCTGTCTGCGAGATAAAGGACATTTCTCTAAAAGAAACATACGCTCCTTGTTCCTTGTTTTGATTCCCCGTACAGCTTGTCACAATGCATTTACATTTTGCCCATACATTTGGATTTGCAACCCGAGCTGTGCTTTTGAGGAAGGGATGCAAACTCTTTTCTTTGACTTTTGGGTGTCAGCTGGGCCCTGACTGTAGCGGGGCAGGTGCGGAGGGCGCAGGCTGCACTCACCCCTTGCAGCTTCCACTGCGACCCAGAGCCCCAGGCCACAGCGGCTCCTTTGTGGGGGGCTGCCGCCTGCGTTGGCCCCCAGCTGGGGAAGGGCTCTTTGCTGGAGCTTTTCTCTCTCCCCTGTTGCACCTCACTCCCTTCCCAGCCTGCCTCCCAACCCACAGAAGCCAACCCCAACCCTCAGTGGACGGTGTCTACCCCACCTTTTCCCTGCGTATTCCTTCGTCCTCCCTCATCCTCTGGGAAATGCCAGAAATTTCCCTTTCCTTGTCTGGATCTGCTCTAGGAAGCACTGTGGAAATGCTGGCAACCCTGAGAACCCTGTGTTTAAGACAATAGCATGTTTTTCCTCTTCTCATGGTGCTGGATGAGCGGCACTAAGGGTGTGAGGCTGGGGATGGAGAGAGACACCAGACAGCCTCAGCAGGGATAACATTGGTCCAGAGTCTTCTGGAGTTTGGGTACCACTGTGAATAATGGTCGTTCAGCTGGGCAAAAACCATCTCTCACGTTGAGAATATGGAAACCATTCTTGCATTTTCTGGTACTTGACCTGATTGCTGTGCAACTGCAAACCTGGTGAGCACAGCCAGTGCAGGGTCCACCCACAGGTCTCCTCATGAGCTCCTGCATCAGACCCCTGAAAGAGGTGATGGCTAAGCCGTATCTCCACTGCCCTGTGGCTCACCTGCACCCTGCCTGGCCTTGTGGGAGGGCAATGTGCAGAGCAGCTGCCAGAACAATAGCCTGGGATGACCTATATTTAATTAAATTTCCTTGAATCCTAGAATGGTTTGCATTGGAGGGGACCTTAAAGATCATCTAGTTCCAACCTCCCTTTCTTTTGTTTTTGCACCAAGCATTTGCAGAGCAAAAAGTATGTACTGCAGAAATCCTGAAAAAGTCACAAATCTGGTCAAATTGTCTGATGTGAATGTTTCCTCCTTCAGGGCTGCTGAAATGAAGCCTGCTTACTGACCTCTGCAGCTGGAAGCACAGGGGTTTCATCCAAGGAGAGACAGAATTTGAATTGTTCCTCGTTAGCTGATATCTGATGGGAACAACCTTACTAACGACTTCCAATTGCAAGAGTTCCTTGACTGTGTAGTGAAGTCAGCCCTATGATAACACCAGAGAGGCAGGCAGCTTGAAATTAGGATACAGAAAACTGATGCCAAAAATATGTCAGCTTGGAAGGTCATTAAGAATTATCCATTTGTGCATGTTCACATGCCAGCAGTACCTTAAGAGATTACCTTAGAGGAATGGATTTGTCTAATGAACATATGAATTAACAATATAAAATTATGATTGATAAATCAAATAAGAATTTACAATTTGCCAATGAATCTAACCGGAATGGAGTTTCACTGGATGTGAATGTGAGAGGAGATGTTGGTGTTCTTTGCTAAAAATTACTCTCAGTGGTATTTTTCCACTTTATGACACCACAGTTGTAGGTGACTGATGTAAAAACCAGCTTGCCTGTACCTCAGGCAGGGACATGTTGTTCCAAAGATCTTGGCTCATCATTTCCAGTAGTTATTTTTTAAACCTACACCTTTATTGATCTCTTGGGGGTTTTTAAGCTCAGCTAAGAAATTAACCTAGACTGGTATTGGCAGACAAATGATGGGGTTTTAATGTAATAGTTGGTAGAATCCTGGTTAAGTATTTTTACATTTAGGCACTCAGATAAAAGCAGCTGATATTTAACTCTGCTTTTCTCTGCATGGACATAGTTCAGGTGGGACTTTTGATTTTTGTTTCTGAAAGATAGATTACATTAATATTTTCCTGAGTTGTGAATTATACTCCTTCACAAAGGCTTTTTAAAGTCTAGAAAAGCAAGGTATTTAGGTTTAAAAACTATCTGCTACAGCTGGGCATTTTTTTCTTTTCCTTCTAAAGCCCCACCCTTGCAGTGGTTAAGATCAGCGCAATCCACACATTGTTTTTCAAAATAAGCCCTTATTTGCAGATACACTTAATTTGACATTTACAATAAACTCTTCATGATTCCTTACTGCATCTTCACCTTTTTGGCTTATGCCTTTTTGGGTTTGGGGCATTCCTTGTGAGCACCAGGTACAAAATGCTGTTAAAACTGCTGCTGCTCTAGCTCCTGTCAAACTGCATGTGAAAGACCCAGATAATAAGAAAGTACTAAAGGAGTTGTTATATTTCATTACTCTGTGTCATTAATGTCTTCTTATGTGCCAATGAACCAAAGTTAGGTCATAAATGTCTTTGAAATGTAGGATTATTGAGGGATTTTTTGACATGATATAAAGGGGTAACTTCAGCCTTTTGGGCTAGCAGTGCCCTGAGTACCACTTCTTTTGCAAACTCAAAATTGTCATAGTAAAATCTACTGTTTAGTTGAAGTGGAAATTTCAAAGAATGCTCAATTTCAATTTTGCTACTAAAATGGTTTGGGTAATCACAAAATGGGTAATATCAGTTACTAAAACCGTGCACATCATTTGACATTTCATTTGGCAGAAATGCTGTTGATTTGGGGCTCTCCAGTGCATTCCTGGCTGTGGAGAGCTCCACGAGAGCATCCAAGGCACACACACATGGTGAGCAGCATCTTTATTTGTTGGTAACATTACAGGATGCCCCAGGAGGCTCCAGAGCCTTGGGCCCCCCTTCTGTTTTCTTTTTTCCTATACCTGGCAGCTGTTGATTCAATTTTTTTTGCACCTTTTTTTTTTTTTTTTTTTTTTTTTTTTTTTGTCCCAGACCTGTGGCACTTTCTGTGTAATATATGGCATGTAATTCCTAGCGAGAAAATGCCCTAAATGTAAAAATCATAGTAAGAACATGAAGGTAAAAACATTTGCTTGCTGCTGTAACTGGAAAACAGTGCACTAAGAATCAGTGTACACTTAAATGGTATCTTTGTGCCTATGGACCTTGTGGGAAACACAGCAGCCAAGCTGCATTGTACAGCAGTCATCCCAAAGGGTAGGATTCCCGAGGGGAGGGAAGGGGAGAGGGAGCCCGTCAGAAGTGCCCTGTCCCTGGAGAGGGCAAGGTTTGGGGAGCACCGTGGGAGCTCGGGAAGCCGGGAGCGTCCCTGTGCCTCGCTGCGCGCTGGAGCAGCGCGGCTCCCTCGCACGGGAAGGGAGCGGGAGGCGGCTGCAGGGGCTGGCGGCAGCCCTGCACTGCACAACGTCCCGGGAAGCTGCGCAGAGAAGCATGACACAAGCCTTGAAACATTTAGGGAGGGGGCATGTTATTTTAATATCCTTTTTTGTGCTTAATAGAAAAGGGGTTTGTGGTTAATTCTTTATTATCTCCGACAGCAGTTCTCGCTTCGGCTCCTCTTTCTTTAACTGCCAAGCTAGCATTTTCCTTTTTTATTGCTCCTTTCTTCGAGGTTTGCTTTGGAATAGTGCCAGTTATCATTTCCCATTAGGGCAAATATTGCATCAAACTCATGATTAGGGATTTGAGGGCTTGGGAATATCATTCTCTAACATTTGTCTTTCATTTTCAAAGTCTTTTTCTCTCTCTTTGTAACACACATATGCGCACATGCCTGCATATCTGTGGATATACATATGTGTATATATATTTATAGAGAAGAAGAAAGTGAGCTGCATGTGCCTGATTACACGGTAGGTTTACATGTATGCATGTGTCTGCATGTAAAGTTTAAACCTCGTCTCCTAGACAAAGGAAAAGGGAAGAGCTTTCTCCTTGTGTGTGATTTCAGAGGACTCAGAAGGTTAATAAAGGAGAAGAATAACAGATTTGTTTGTATGTTTTGGGTTAAATACTTCAGTTTTGCAGAGAAGGAAGGTGTTAAGAACACACACTGTGAGCGTGGAGATGAAGCCACTGCTAGGGAGCTGCTATCAGTTTTACCGACCCTACAAAACTGGGGAACAACGCTGCCTAATTTTTCAGTGTGCCTTTTATGGTGCCTTCCTTATTACCTTTACCTGTACATATATAGCCACTTCATGTCTAGCACATCCCTTGAATAAAGTGGAAAAAAATACTACATTTCTAGAAATGAACTATTCTGTAGTATGAACAGATGCTGCACCACCTATATTGAAGATGGATACAGATTCTTAGGCTCTAATTTGGACATCCTGAATAGTGTCCTGAATCACTAAAGGTGCTCATTTCTCTTGGTTAAATGTGGCCTAAATGTCCTGAGGCAGACAAGAGACTGTGCTGGTCATGAGCTCTGATTTAGCACTGATTTAGACTTCAAGGCATCTGGCTTCTGGCTTAATCTACCTCTCCCCTTGCTTACCTCCCAACACTTAGGCAGTTCTAAAATATTCCAAAATCTTTCCAGCTGCCACCTATTTCTGATGCTGGCTCACAAAACCCAACACCCGCTTTCAGTACCTAATTTTAGGAGGATTTTTGCAGAATATATTTTTTTTCCCAGTAAAACTTTGCTTACGCCTGGCCTGGGGGAAGGCATGTTACAGGTGGTTCTCCCCACCAGGTGCTCCTGTGGGAATGGGAATTGTGGTGATGCCTGGGGTCTGTGCCCCCCTCCTCCACCACCCTCCTGACCCCCCTCCCAAAAAAAGGGTTCCCGAGAGCCAGGCACCATCCTCCTTCACACCCGGCAAATCACTTAACCTCTCAGCACGGCGGCTTTCGCAGCTGTTAACACGGGGAACGGTTTTATTTCGCCTCCTCTCGTAAAGAGCATTGCGGCTCTGATCGACCCGAGGCCAAGCATTATTTCCACTTACAGATAAGTTGGATTTTGGCAGCTGGTGAGAGGGAGGCAAGCACATTCATCTGCGTAAAATCCCCTGGCTGGAGAAATAGCCAACGGGGAAGTTTTATAAGGCAGGCACAAAGCAATATCAGCAATATCCAGAGCAAATCTTGTATCGGAGTTGTTATTTTTGCTCTGACCTGGCAGTGGTCGGCTGGGGAATTGGGGGGTCTGGGAGGAGACTGGAGCAGGCAAGCAGCAGAGCCGTGCCGGCCAGCTCAGCTGGGTGGTGCTGACACTCACAGCACCCGACAGGTTCCTAAATACATATATTTCCAGGCAGCCAATTTGCCTCCAAAAAATTTATTCTTCAAGGCTTGTTCCCATCTGCCAAAAGAAAACATGTCATTTATAAAAAACCCCCGAAATCTAACACTAACAGACAGGAGTGCGTTGTTGAGCTACAGCCCTCGGGTTTTACCTGAGCCTAGCGCCGGAACCGAGTGGGGAGACAGCCCTGTCACCCACATGCTTTATTAACAGTCAGCTTTTAATTGTTCTTTTCCCTTTATTCACAGTTCACCCTTTCTTTTTTCCAAAAAATACTACATTTGCTTCATTAAAATTTCTGCAAAAAATGAGCCCAGGCAAAGAGACTCAGTCATTGTGCAGATGAAATACAATGTCACCTCTTTTCCTGCTCCTAGTACAATGGCTGTAAGTTAAAATCACTGCAGTAATTTTTGTAATTTATACTGTAATCCAGATTGATAAACTTTACTCCATGTTTTTAGCTCTGCCATGCTTCTTCTGCCCTCCCTTCCTGAAAACAAAGTCATAATCCCCACATGGGAGAGCTTTAAGTTGAGAAAAGGTACAGTAAACTCCCACTTACTTTAGAAGTCTTTAAGTCATTAAGGCAAAAGGATGGTTGATTATAATATTCTAAAAACACAGCTGCTAAAAAAAAGTTTCCAGCAGCCACCAACTTATTATTTTGTCATCATCTTAGACATACTTATGACATATGGGAAAAATAAAAGATTAAATCTCTGTCCCCAAACTGCCCCCACAGCCACGCAGTCCTGGAACAAGCAACATCTTCTGAAAGAAGGAGGCTCGGCCTGACTCCCTGCCAGTGCGCGCAGGGGCGGCTTCCAGCCCCACGTTCACTTTCACAGCCTTGAAAGCTGAATCTTCTGTGGGGTTTGCAAAACATCAGCTGGGAAAACTGTGGCTAAATCAAGAGCAACCACAGTTTGCCAGGGAACAAATATCCCAGCTTTGGCCATACCAATCTTCTATGCACTGCCGCTTATGTTTTCATTTCTCACATACCACAGAAATAGAAAAGTCATTGCTGGTATTGCCAGTGGGGTTCAATTATGGAGCCCCATAAACATTTTCACTCTGCCTCAGTAAAGAGCAGCAGCCTTCTCCCCATGCCCACATTGTTGAGGCTACCTCAAAAATAAACCTGCCTACAAGAGGAAACCACAGTAGGTTTCCCAGAGGCGGATGGTGCCTTGGGTGGAGAAAAGATTTTCTATTGCCAGTCTCTCCAAATGTCGAGGCCAAAGTAAGTAAGGAGCCCTTGGTCCTTGGTGGTGTGGCACCTGGGAAGTTGGGCAGCAGTGGGTGACTGTTATTGTCAGCAGTGTTATTTATGCTGATGTTGTTTAAAAAAATCACCCACTTCATTTTAAAACTACAGATCAAGCAGGATGCCTTCTAACTTATGATCAAGGTGGAGACTGCTGAGGAAACCAGAAACACTAAAATGAAAAGTAGATGTTGCTTCAAACACTAACCAGAAGCTGTGGTTACATGAGTGGCAGAGCAGTGTCTGTGGTGGCTTGGTGGGGAGATCAGACTTTCTATGAGTAAGGTCTGACCATCCCCTTATTACAACGAAGACATAAGCAGCTAAGGAACACAAGATTAACCTTTGTGCTGCAGCAATGTACCAGTTATACATACTGCAATATCATGTCTTTTAGTTATATGGGAGGCAGAGACCCTGGCTGTGATCGTGTTTGTACAAAGCTCTGGTAAAAGAAACCATCCACACTGGGAGCACAGCAGAGTGTGAGCATAAACTATTCTGATGTGGGAGGGAAAGAAGGCAAGCCTGCCCACTAGAGAAACACTTCCAGCTCTTTACAGAGAAATGTCATTGGAGGTTTAGAAAAATACTGGGCCATGTTGGTTCCAACCTTCCAGATCTGTCTGTGGCCCATCTCAGAGTGCTGGCATTGCTTGGCATTGCTGTCCTGACAGTGCTGGTTCTGTATAGGGCCTGCCACGTGCCAGTGCTGCAAGTGTCTCTCATGACACCCCAAAATCCAGGGCATGCCTGTGCGTGCCTTTCTCTGAGCCGTTCCTTCCTCCCGTGTCCTGTCAGCATGGGCTGAGTGCTGCTCACCAATAGAGCTGATGGTGCTTGTCACTGAGATTTCAGCTTGAGTCTCAGGAGAAAAGGAAGTTTGGACACCTGGGAAATGACATCCTGAAGCTAAACATGTGCAAATTATTGAGGTGTGAGTGTAATGGAAAAGTATGGGTTCCTGAACGTGGGCGTGTACATACCAGGGTACCTGGCACAGCTCGTGCAATGCAGAATGCCTCTCTACAGTCTCCCAGTTACAGGAAACTGTTCCCAAAGCTTGCTAGAAAATGTCTGCAGGACGATGTGAAGCACAAACTGGGGTAGCAGCAGGATGAGGAGCAGTAACCTGCCTTCTCTGCCAACATGTTTTTCCCCATACCTGCCACTCTCCAACCCTTTTTTTCCTGGAGCAGCTGGGATGTCATGTACATGCACTAATGTGTACAAGCATGGTGTCACAGCCATGCCACCAGCTGGCCACCTGCATGGAGCTGAAATCCAGATACATAGAGCGCGAGGGGTAATTCCCTGGGGCAGGAAAGTGTCTGATGCCTCCTCTCCACTCTCTGATACCACTTGTTTAATGAAAATTATGCATCAAAGTGGCTGTAGCAGCAGGGTGGGATGGTGCCTCACCCCGAAGGCACTCAGGCTAGTGGAGGTGGTGTCCCTCACTTTGGAGCCTCTGGGTCAGGACAGTAACAGCAATAACACAATCAGAATTGTTCTCATGGGCTCACAGGGCTGCAGAGCCCATCAGCAGCTGCCTTTGGGCTCACACCAGTGCAGGGGAAGGTGTGCTGGCTTTCTGCTCCTCATGAAAACACCTGTCTGTACTCAGGAGGTTTTCCCACCACTTCCCATGAAAGGCCCATCCAAACAGCTTTAGTGTCATCATAGCTTGTATTAAGTCAGTATAATGCAGACCAGCTTAAGTTTAGAGTGCTGTTTTTTATAGAGGAGCATTTATTTCTTGTATCAACTCTCATGGATGTTTTATCTGTTTTATATCCCATTGAATCCTCTGTGAAACTGCACTAGTTTACAATAATTTTATTACTTTATTAATTAAACGTTTTCCAACAAGCTAGCTATGGCATTTCTTATCATCAAGGGTTCCATTAGTTTTTAATGGTGTGAGACAAAATTACCATTTACCCACATGCAATTTAAGAAGCATCATTAACGCAGAGAAAGCACCAGGTGGGATTTCTAATAGTTACTGTTTCTCATTTTTGTTTTTATTTAAAAGGAATAGCTGGTTTTGAGGTTTTTGCTGCAAGGTTGCCAAATCCTCACTTTGTTTTTATGTTCAAGATAATTTAAAATAATGTTCTTCTATCTCCTTAGGCTCTTCTCCACACTATTTCCCTTATCAGCAGATCGCGTGGTGCGTACGCAGTGTCTCGGTGCAGCCGGGTGAGTGTGTTGTCTGCACAGTAATCACCAAGAACAAAGACTCGTCTGCACGGTCAGTGAGCAGGGCTGGGGGCCGTGTGCCACACGTGTGCCTGAGACACTGCCTGGCTTTGCAGGGCTGTGGCAGGAGGGAGCTGAGCCTGTGCAAGCCCCAAACCACACTCAGCGCCCACCTTGCATGGCTGGGGCCCACAGACACTGGTCACTGTGTCCCACAGGAGCCATCCCAAGCACAGGAGAGTGGGAAGTGCTCCTTGGCCATGCTCATCCATGGCATCAGGGATCAGCACTGTGAGGACAGGAAGTGGCAACCTGCCTTTTTAAAGTTCTTGAGGAACTTTGACACAGTTTGATACTTTGATATTGGTGTTCCTTGCCAAAGACAAGGGAAATCCTACGATTGTAGTAAATATTTATCTTAAACGAAATGAGAATAATTAAATGGCACCTTCATTGCTATATTCATTCAATTATGCTGACTATTAACTAATTGCTGACTCAGTCCATTTACATGTTAATAAATGTCTGTGTTTAAGGTCCTCCTTGGTTAATTTTCTAGGTTTAATGATACTGAATTGCTGGTCTTTTTTTTTCCCCATGAACTCGTTGCTTTTGCTTAATTCCTTGACCTCCTGCTGGCACGCATGGATGTGGGTGGTACAACCCTGCCCCTGGCCACGGCACGCGGTGGGTCCGAGCCGGGGCCTCGCCAGCGAGATGGAGCGCGAGGGTCCAGATGGTGCACGATCCCATGAACCGCTGAGCGCGAAGCGCGCGGGAGGGTGTTAGGGATATTTAGTGGGATGTGTTTGACAAGGTGTTTCCTTATTTAAAGGGGAGGGGAGGAAAAGGCAGATGGTGTGGCTGTTTCTAATGACATTCCCTGGCTGGGTTTTTTAACAGCAGACATGAGAGGGGCATAAGCACCTGACGCGCCTGTCTGCTTGGATGCTGGGAGGGAAGGGACGCTGACAAAACAGGTCCCACTGCCACCCCATTACCTGTTCTGCTTATTTAATATGCCAGGGTGCCTGGTGAGGCTGGAAGGGTCTGTCCTGGGCCAAAGTCCCCAGAGCCACTGGTGTAGTGTTTACCATGTCGCTTTGTCACATCACAGCCACATAGCTTGGGGGAAAGAGCACTTTCCCAGAACCCCACCAGCCCTGTTTTGCTTCCCTGCACCCGTCTCCCTCCAGGCTCATCCTGTCTTATTTTCCTGCTCTCTGAGCTCTCTTTTTGCCCAGGTGGCTGTGCTGTCACTGACAGCACTGTGCAGATCTGGCCCACTGCAGGCTGGAGCTGCTGCCTGCCCAGTGGCCTCCTGGAAACACCTGGGACAATGCTCTGGGTGAGAGGAGGGAGGTTGCAAGTGGTGTTTTCCTCTTGGAGGTTTGTAAGCACGCTGCAATCAGAAGTAGTGTGATATTTTTGTATGCTTAGAAGCTTCTATTAAAATAGAAACAAATGCTGAATTTCCTAAATGGGCAGATAATTGTTCCATGATGGACAGCAAACAAATGCACAGGGATATCCTCTGCTTTAAATGTACGCTGCACTGAACTCCTGGTCAGATAAAGTCCTAATTAATTTTCTTGCGCAGGACATGGAACAAAAGCTTTGATTATATATAACAGCAAGAGGTACAAAAATATCTTCCTCAATGCTTCCACATTATCTTATTTCTTGCCTGCAAAGGGACTCTGGGGTGGCCGTCCTTGGGGTGATGCCACGGCAAGCCCCAGCGGGAGTTACCGAAGAATCCTGACCCGCTCAGCATGCCAGGGGCTGGGACAGCTCCCGCCCCCCGCTCCGGCAGCCTGTGGCAGGAACCCCCGCGCTGGCCCGGCTGGGCGGCTTTGGAAGCGGTGCCAGGCGGGCAGGCGGGCAGCGCAGAGCTGCGACTGGCACTTTATGCTAATGGCTCAGCCATTATTTATTCCTTTGGAATTCATTACAGTCGCGTTATTTGCGATCGGCTCATTTAGTGTCACCGATGCATCCGTAGGATTTTTTTTTTATTGTGACCTAATTAATAATGAATGATTCTGTTTGGGAGCGCCGCCGTACGCGGGGTTTCAAGGCGGGCGCAGGAGTCCCAGCGAGCGTGGCTCGGCTGCTCCGTGCGCTGACAAACGCGGCAGCAAACGCTGCTCAGCCGCACGGGCAGGGGCAGGGGCAGGGCACGGGCTCCGCAGGCTCCACACAGCTCACCCTGCGGCCACCCGTCCTGGGCAGCGGCAGCTGCAGCTTTCTCTCTATTCAGAGCACTTTTTTTTTTTTTTTTTTTTTTTTTTTTTTTTTTTTTTTTTGGCGGCCGCAGATCAGAACTGAATCTCCTACTAAAACCAAAGTTGAGCACCGACCTTGTCTAAATGAGGAAAAAACTTCAACAGAATTTTGGGAAAATTCTGTCTCAGTTTTCGTTGACCAGTAATATATTTGGGTATTGTAAAGCTGTACAGGAAGAGAAGATTTTCATTGACAGAAAATTTTTACTATTTTACTTGAAGTAAATATTTTCTTTGAACATGGTATTTTAAAAAAAAGCCCCAAACAAACCAAACAAAAGCTTCACTTTTTAAACCTGAAATCTCCAGCAATACATAAAAAGCAATTCTGTTTGAAAGCACTGAAGTGACATCGACTTTTCTAATTTTTTCCCTCCTCAAGAACCTTGGCAATTCCCAAAAGAATATAGTCTCTTTTTTCCCAAGGAAGTTCTCACCCAAGTCTTTTGCCAAGACCTACTTTTATGTGAACCCATGCCATCCATCAGCTCCATTTCACACTGACCTCGAGCCTGGGTAAATGTGGCACCACAACATGGAATGGCTTCATCCTTCCCTACTCAACACCTCCTTGCTAAAAATGGCTCAGTTCAGCAGCAGGGATGTCAGTTCACACTGATATCTGGGCTAAGTTTGTTCCTGGAGGAGCAGTGCAGGGAAGTCCCTGTCCCCTGCAAATCCATCTCAGCTGAGCATGTTGATCTGCACCATATTTTTTTATTTTCAAAAGTCACATCATTTCCAATCTCCCTGAGGAGCAACAAGAAAACTTTAAAATATTTGTGAAAGCCTATAAATAGTTACAATGATATAACTAATATTTTTGTGAATGCAAACCAACTCCTCTGTTTCCCACAAGCACAACCTGGGGGAACTGTAAAAAGGCAGCATGGCAGCTCTGGGTCCAGAGAACATTTACTGCAGCATTCCAGTGGCTCATCTCCCTCTGGGGTGGTGGGAGCTGGGCAGAGCCAAGGTGGTGGCTGCCAGCTTGGTTTGGGTTTTGCAGCAGGAGCTGTGCTGCTCCCAGCAGCCTGGCAGGCAGCACCCAGACCCACATGGCGGGGAAAAGCCCACCTGTGAGCTTCATACCTTTGGCACAAGTACTGTAGAAAACTTCATTTCAGATTTTTAAGGCTAAACTAGTGCTCTTGTTTCATTTTGTTACAATGAATACCTGCAATTCAGGTAATCAATCTGAGCTAACAGCAAAAACTGTGTCTAGTTGTGGACTAATTTACAGATATAGCTAAAGTTTTGACATGCTATGAATTTTCCTTTATGTAGACATTGTTGCATACATTTTCTTGCTCATCCCTCCTGAGAGTTTCAGGTTGGCATAAGACCTTAAATGCTTTATGAACAGCTGCAAGACAAACACTTGAAGTACTTGCTAACATCAAGTCATAGAATACCTTGCACTAGTACTTCAGGAGCAAATATCCTAAAAAAAAGGAAAAGGGTTTTTAAGGAAAGCAAAGGAGGATTGTTAGAAATCTGGTTTTTGCTCATGGTGTGACATTTTAAATAGCAAGGGAAGGGCTCCTCAACCACTCCCTTTGCAAAGCCTCCTGACAGTGCCATCCCACTGCCAGCTGGGAAGTCCTGGGCAAGCAGGATCTCCTGCCAGTGCTGGTGCATGCTCCTGCAGGGCTGGATTCTTCCCACTCATTGCTATTGGCTTTAGGTCCTTACAGACAAAATTACTGAAGCAAAAATCCTTTTAGGACTACAAGTAAAAGCCTTTTGTGTCAGAAAGTGTGTAGTGGAAACTCCTAAGTTATGACATGCCTGTGCATCTTGCTGTGTTTGGCCATCTGATTCCTCACCCCAGGTACAGTCACTTAGGACAGTCCCACAGCAGCATTTTTATGTAGAAGACATGGGTGTGCAGAGATTTTCAAGGAAAGAAAGAAATAACTGGAGGCCTGAGTCTTTCTTTCAGTGCATGGGAACGTGAAGAAGTTGTTAGGAGCATCACTGTCGCAGCAGTGCACACAAGAGCTGCCTGACCCCACCATGGAGGTGACAAAAACCTGTGTGACAACATCTCTCTCTCAGGGACATTAAGAAACTAAAATGTGTGTAATAAGGTGCCTTCAGAGCCTCAGAAGGAAACCACCAACCACCAACCACGGTCACTGTAGAGGCTGCTACCTCTCTGAGAGCACAGTGTCAGAAGCTCAGGAGCTGCCCCCCAGTGGGACCACCTGAAGGGCTGCACATCACCTGTCCCTTTGTTTTTTCTAAACAGGAATAAGCTACTCTGGCTGGTGTGCAAAATCACATAACACACACACTTCCTAGCAAACAAGTCAAGTGATGTCTTCTTTGTTGTGCATACAGAGGTACACACCTACCTCTCTCCGCACCCATTTCATTATTTTATTGGCAAGTACCTGGAGGTGGATGTGTGGGGAGTACGTGTGTTTTGTTTGCTTGTGTGATCACTGCAGAGAAATCCACATTAAACAGGGAATTGGAGATTGTGTTTCTCTAGCTGAAATCCAGCTTAATTTTAGAGCAAATACTGCTACCAAAAGCGCTGCCAGAGTCTGCATTGCACAACTCCAGGCAGCATCTTTTACAAAACAATTATATTTTTTCTAGATGTAGTGAAAGCCTTGAAAAAAGTTTACTTGATGTCTAACCAAGCAATGCTGCATCTTCAGATTTGAAGGAGAGCTCAGAAAGTTAGTTTTTTATTATTCTTCATTTAAGTATTATTTTTTAATTGCAGCGTATTAAACATAAAATCTGGTACAATCTTTAAAAATAAATAGGACCTAACTATAAATGGGCCCTGTTGTGTTTTTATCTTTGACAAGCAAGTAATTGCTTCTCAAATTTATCAGTTTGTTTATGCAAAAACCATTTACCAAGCCTAGCTCAAAAGCATCAATTTCATCATTATCATCTTATTAATTTAGCCAAGCTATAACACAGCTGATTATTCCTGAGTAATATCCTCTGCAGCACATCATGTGTGGCAAAACCATCTGTACAGTACCTATTTAATAAATAAACCCTCGGCTAAATGTCTCTGTTTATTGAGAACTAATGTTTATAGAAAATATAATGGAACTCAATAAATAACTCAGCTTCATCAACCTGCATATGAATCAGTATGAAGAACGCTGACATCATCACCTTTCAAGTACCAGAGAAAGCAAAATTACCCAAAAGAGCTATAGAGTCAATATTAAGGCATTAAAACTGCAATGAAGGCATATTAATGCTTAAAACTTCATTGTTGGCAGTAGAATTGCCACCACGGACATATTTTATAACTCTAAGAATACTTAGGCTTTATGACTGTTTCTTTGTTGAGTGCCTTGCACTTAATGTAGTTTTCCACTTTAAATAAAAAAACCCCTCAAGATCTTAAAAAAAAAAAAAAAAAGGGAAAAAGAAAATTGCTGATTCCAAGCATTCATTTTTAAAATAATGCAAACTGCTGATTCCAATTGTTCGGATGGAGGAAAAAGCAAACTTATTTAACTCTATGCTTCCTGAGCTCCTGGCAGCAGGCATGGGATGTGCCGAGGTAAAAATTGCTCAGCAGCACTGCACAAAGATTACAGAGCAGTCCATGCACAGCCTAAGACATTATTAATAGAATTCCTGGGTTTAGGGGAAAGAAAAATGAATAGAGTTGTGGCAGACATTGGGATACTTATTGATTGCTGGTTGTTCCTACAACAGCAGCTCTCACTCGTTTATTTGATTTGGTGCTTTACAACTGCTTCTGTGCCACAAATCAGGCATTTAAAACACATCTCTACACCATCAGCAAATAGCAACAGATTAATTTCTAACAGCTCCTTTCCTGTGGCCCTCAGAGAGCTATTTTTCTTTGTTTATATTGTGATGTCTTTATTTCTGAGGAATATCACTCCGTGCATGCAATTTAAGCGAGGGCACTGCAAGGCTGCAGGCATGGGTGGACATTCAGTCAGCATCACCTACTGCAGTCCCCCCAGGTGCCTGCAACAGGTTGCAATTCCATAGGACACAACTCTCCTTGATGAATGCAAAGTCCCACGGCTCTGCATCAGTAACACAGCGGCTCCAGCTCTTGTGAGGGATCAAGGACACAGCGCACATTCCTGCAACTCCTCGCAGCATTTCCCTGCCCTTCTGGTGGGAGAGGAGGGATCAGAGGGACCAAGTGTAAAGCACAGAAAACATATTTCATAATCCCCTCATTAGCGCACACGTGATGGGAAACACTCAAGGGTGTGAATATTTTTAACACTGTATGTGTTTACATAAAAAATGTGATTTACACAAATCTTCCTTTGCTACGCTGTATAAACGTGCTACATGGATTAGAACTGGTCCATCATGCCTTCCAGGAAGAGACAGAAAAGGGACACTGAGGTCTGAAAAACCTGCTGCTTTGCTTCCTGTGTCCAAAATGGCTTGAAAAAAAAAAAAAAGAAAAAGTGAATGTGCTTCTGAGTTATGAAAAAAAACCCCAATTTCAATTCTTGGAACATTTTGATCAGATAACTAGAGAAACAAAGCAATGAGCAAAAAATCCCTAATGACTACAAATGATAAAACTTGAGAGATTTTTCTCCAATAGGAGATAAACTGGGGAAGCCCCCAGCCATCTCTCTCAGCTTGCAGACTGCTGTGGCACCCCGAGGTCCGGCTGTTCCCCAGTGTGGGGGCCTGGACTTGGGATGAATTCACCCCTCACACCCTGCAGGTATCAGGAATCAGTGGCACATCCTGCTGCAGCTGCCTTTGTTGAGGGTTTTTGGGGAGCAGCTGTTGGTCCCTCAGCCTGGGGGACTGCTGCTGGGCAGCAGAGACAAATCCCCACACACTGGCCACCTGCAGCCCCCAGGTGCACTTTTCTGAAGGACTTCCAAGCTGGCAAAAGGCAGGATCATCAGATGATCACCAGTGGGAGCACCACCGGTTGGATCACGCTGATCTCTGCTAGTGACAAGGCTGACGGAAACAAGCTGGGTGCAATCCCACATTAAATCATCACGTCCGAGCATCTCAGGCACTCTGCAAGTGCCTTGAGTTTCTCCCATTCTCCTCAACTTATGTTGCACATATGCAGCTCTTGTTTGCCTTCCTGAATAAAATAGCAGATCCACAGCGCTTCGCCGCCTAATGAAACTGAACATATTTAGAACATATGTGAGCCCGCTCGTCGCGAAAAGAACCATTTGTGGTTAACGAAGAAAGTATTCATGGTTTTGCTGCTAATTGCAGGGCGGGCTGCGTTTTCTTTCTGAGGGAAGAAAAAGGTAGCGCTGCAGTTGGAAGCACACAAAAGAAGCATGGCGCCTTTTTTTTTTTTTGCTGAGTTTTGATGCCTTTAGATAAGCGAATTGATCCATGGGGCAAAGGACAGGGATGGGGGAAAAATATCATTGATAATCCTTATGTGGTTGTACATCAGCTGAAAACCCATATGTTTCTTTTAATTATTATTCACACTGCACATGAAAAAATGGGATATTTTCCTTGCTCAAAGTCGATGGAGGTTTGCCATCTATTATAATCTAGCAGGATCTGCCAGAGCTGGAGACTGGCAGTTCCCAGCGACTCCCAGATAGCAGCAGTGGCTGCCACAGCCTCATGACCAGGGCTCTGCCATGGCTCAGGGGCCAAGAGAGTTTTCCTCCTCTCATGGCTTCCAAGATGCTATTTCTTGGCCTTTAACGTTTGCTGGGAACTCAGCAACTGGTCATGAGAAATGTCATGAATGCAATAGATTGGAAATTTACTGAAAGTATAAAGCATTATTATTAATCACCATGTTTCAACCTACTAGTCTGTGGCAGGCACCAAATCTCTGCTAATTTTGGAGTACTGTATCAACACTTGCCATTATAATTTTTTAAATATTAATTAATTGAAGCATCTTATCTTACCCTACCCTCAAAATTACCCCTGAAGCTGCCCTTTGCTTCTAAATAGAAATAATGAGGTTTTTTCTTTCAAAAAGGGAATTAAAATGGTGATTAATATCTCCTTCAGAAGTATAAACTGCTACATCTTCATATTATGAAATGTGAAGAAAATATTTTGTTGCTATCTTTACCAGATCCAGAAATTTGTCATAATCTGTGGCTTGAGAATACATTAGTAAGTGAACAAACTGATACAGAATGATCACAGAACTGGCAAGTCCCAAATGAACCCTAAATTAGAAGCGCATAAAACATCAATGCACTTGAAGGGACCAATAAGAGTTTTAGCAGGGAGAAATCAGGATCAAAATATGAGATAAATGCTGCAGGGCAGAATATACAATTTTAAAGGCTTATTCATGTGTTATACAGAAAGCTGAGCTGATGTTACACAGTCAGTGCTTATGTATCTGCCTGAGTGGGAGGCTGACAATTTAATTCAGAAAAAGAATTTTGGTTTTGAATGAGTTTGCATGCATACAGAGAGTTGAAGCACTGAGGAAAGGGGTCTGGTTCCTAATGAACGAGTGCTTCAGACAGCTGAAGTCTTAATACATGGTTTTGGTGTTGCTGGCTGCTGGCAAGACTGGAGTTGCTGTAGAGGGTCATATGGCATGCTGGGACCAAGACCAGCACCATGGCAGCCTTGGGATGCAGGTGATGGGATTTCAGCTGGTTGTGTGAGGCTTCTGCCACAGCCATTGGATTCATGGCAATGAACACGTTCCTGAAGGGAGCCTTAACTGAAAATCCTGGTGGCTGCAGGGGAATAAGCTGCACAGTGAAAGGAGAGGGAGTGAAAGGAGAGGGAGCAACTGAAATACAAAGTGCAGACAAGATACTAACTTTTGCCCCTAATATTTTATGAAGAGTAAAGTTTCCCTTTACAGCTGCCTGGCTGCTCTTAAAGAGTACCCAAAAGGGAAATATTCCTGATTACGTCCTTCTGCCCCACTGCTCTGACAGTCACTCATTGGTCTGCAGACCAAAACCAAACTAATGTGAATGACTTAAAATAAAGTACACTCTTTGGGGCGCTCATAAATAGTGATTTATGGTGCATTATCACTGAGACTATGAGTATGCCATGTAGCAACACCATGGCAAAGTATAGCCATTTAGAAAAAAGTTTAGGGCTTGCCTGGAGTAAAACTATCAACAGGACACTGCTGGTGAGAAAAACCTGGCTGAGGGGAAAACTGGGCTCTCCTTCACTTTTCAGAGGGACATGAAAAACCAATACGCTTGTGCTTGGTACAATAACCTTACTGCACCTGAGAAAGAAGGTAAGGAGATCATTGGAGAGAGATAATTGTAATGAAGCAAGACTAACACGGCAGCCTTCGGGCAGCTGAAGCTCCCTGACCATCAGCGTGTCCTGCCAGGCTCTCATCCCCGGCTGTTCCTCACCCCGATCACTGACCAAGGCAGTAGGGAGCGCCGTGCCACCATCACAGCCTGTGGACCAAAATAGCCTCAGCAAGGCTGTTAAGAAACTAAATTACATCCTTGGTGTCTGCTGACTTCCAGAGGGCTGGTTTTGTTTACAGGATGGGCAAGAGCCAGGGGACTCAGCTCAGCAAGAATAGAAACCCCTCCATTACTGTGAGGCCGGACAACAGATGGCAGGAAGGTCACGGGCTGGGTTTGTAACCGCAGGGCAGCCAAATGCTGACCTGGTCTTTGGGGACATACAGGCTTGGCCAGCAATTCCCTAATCATCCTGTCACAGGGGGCATTTTGGGTGCACTGCTCTCCACCACGTCACTGATGACACAGGGCACCCGGGGTGCAGGTGGCCCACAAGGTTGTCGGCATCCACCCACGCTCCAGCAGGCGAGAGACACTCACAGGGAGCCTGAGAGGTCAGGAACCGGTCCCTCTGGGCTATTTCAGGTTGGTGATTGCAGGTTGTGGCTTTTACTCCTCTGTGCCATTTGACTCAAATGTGGTCTGATGGTGAGAGCAGCCAAGGGTGAGGAAGAGCTGTGAGGTTGCTCTGGGGTCAGGCTCATTTGCAGTGCTAAGAGCCACCGATGATGTCACCGGGAAGGTGAATGGTTATCTGCCACCTTGACATCAAACAGAATGGTGCTGCTCAGTGCTGCTTCTGCTGGGGCTGCCTGGACCAACACATTCCATCACTGCTTTTCCCCTTTCCATAGCCACCTTGCAGCTGAGGCTCCTGGTTCACCCAAAGCTTGATTAATTCAGCTGGGTCTTCAGCCCTTACGTACCTCCTGACCAAGGTGCTTCTAGCTAACAACAGCAGTAATTATGAGTTCCTGAGTGCAAGACCATGGCACTTCCTTCCAGGCAGCCCCCTGACATTGGCCATCCAGATGTTCCAGTACCACATTCCACTCTGTCCACCCCAGCAAATTTAATGGGGACATTACCACATTTGTGTCAAGGTAAATTGCTAAAGTACAGACAGTCTGGTCCCAAGAAGGATGCTTAAAAAACCGAGCAAGTACCTACCCTCTCATGCCATACATCCCTTTGAAGCATATAAAGTCACTGTCTCTGCCAGCATGGATGTGGGCACTACTGCCTCTGTGTGGTGCTGCCCATCAGCTCTTACTCCCTGATTCCCCTCCTGCCTGCACCACCATCACCAGGGAAAACGGGAGCAATTATTTTGGGGCCACTCCAAAATTACCTTTAATTTTTAGTGCAATGTGCCCTTGCTTTTCTCCCTCTCTTTTTCTTTTTCTTTATTCTTATAAAGAATTGTGATTTGTTTTATTTTCCTGTGCAAAGTTCATTGCAGCTTCAATGGGAGAAGCTTCTCTTGCCTTTTGCATGATGCTTCATAAAAGACAGTAGCTCTGCCTCTTGAACATGGAGCGAGCCAGACAGCTTTATTTCTGAGGTGCCTCAGTAATAATGCACACACCATCCTCCACAAATAAAAAAATAATGTCATTGCCAGGTTAATTGTTGCTTGAGAAATACAGAAGCCCTGCTCCTGGAGGCAGCTGTTGTCTGTTTGATGGAGGAGCACACAGGTCACTGTGGCAAACCAAACTGAATTGCCAGGCTGCAGCTTTGCTGGGGAGCTGCAACAGTGCAGAGGGCGGCCCTACTGCCTGGCTCCTGCTGGAGCAGAGGGATCTGCCATCAGCTCCCTCTTCCTGGCAGGTATCTGGGATGCCCAGGCTGTGACAGGGCTGCACTGCAGCCCAGGGCTGCTGAGCTCCAGTAAGGGTGTTACATTCTGACCCACAATCATCCATTTAGGTTCTGCCCCATTGGCAAAATTGATTTCCATGGAAAACAATAGGCTCCTCTGCTCGCCAGAAGTAGAAATCTCTCCTATTGAAAGGCACTTGGCAGGAGTGTAAATAAATAGAGATACCTTGAAACAGAAACATTGGAGGAAGGTTAATTTCTGAAATCTGTAACTCAGATGTCAGATCAGATCTGAGAATAGTGAAGAACATAAACAAGCAGATGAGAAGAACATGATTAATGAAAATCAATTAACTATGTAAGAGGGGCTTTTACTATCTGAAAGACAAAACTTGATGAGCAGACCCCTGCAGGTGCTCTTGCAAGGGCAGCCAGGTAGGAATCAAGGGTGGCTGGGGCCAGGTGCCTTTTCCCCTTCCCTCAGGACAGAGGAACTGTGGCAGGTACCACACCAGGGATGCACTAGGCTCATGCTCTGCCCTTGGATTCTGGGAGGGCTGCTGGCTCTCAGAGCATGTGGCTGACACCTGCCTGGGGGCTCTCCCTCCATGCCCTCTTCTCTAGCACCAGCTACTCACCAACACAGCCAACCCTCTTCTTCATCCTCAGTCCCAGCTCACACCAGAGCAGCACAGCTGCAGCCAGACAGAAAGCAAGTGTCCCTCAATGCAGTAAGGTGATTAAAAACGTGATCTAAATCTCTAACCCTGCACAGCCATCTCTCCTCTGTGGCCCCGGGTGCTTTGGAGCACTGCGGGACGGCCTCGGTGCTGCTCCCCACGCCGGGTCCCTGCTGCAGCACGGGGGCCTTGCCTGGCCAGGGCAGCACGGGCCGTGGGCTGACCCTGCTGGGATGTGGCACACCACACCCACCGGATGGGGCAAGAGCTGTGCTGTGCTGCAGTTGGGTTTCCCTCATCCGGCAGCTATAATTAGATTTCTCGGTGTTAATATGTTGAATTAAACACCTACTTCTGGGAGGGGAGGAAAACAGAGGGTTGTATTTTTTTTCCTCTGCAAGTGAGCAATTTGCTGCATGCTGTAATTTGTCTGCATGCTGTCCCTTTTTTTGGGACACATGTAATTTTGCTTTGATGAATGACACACATTAGTGATAGCCCTCCTTGCTGGCCAGGCAAGTAGGCACTGACAGCCTGCGGGACGCTTACAAAGAAACTTTGTCAGCAACCGCAGGAGCCACGGCCTTTCCAAGGAAAACAAGCTGGGAGAATGGGGTTACTGAGGGACCATGCTGATGGCAGGTCACCAGTGATGCTCTGCAGATGAGGAAACCCAAAGGGCATCAGCATCCCAGTAAGTCATGATTTTGATGGGATTTACCCCACAGCCCCTATTTTTGTGTCAAGGACGAGGAATGGCAGCAGGGAGATGCTGGGGGAGTGGAGTCTCGGCAGAGGCAGGCTTCTGAAGGGGAGGAGGCGTCAGGGGGCAGAGTGATGGCAGCCAGAGGGGGCCAACCCCCTGGCAGGCGTCCCTTTCCCCTGAGCCTGCCCCATAAGGGCTGCCATACGGGCAGCAGACCCAGCACTTGCCATATCCCTCCTAGCAGGGGCCGGTGTAGGGGCGGCAGGAGCCAGAAGCGGCGTTTGTGCACAGCCTGCCAGTGAATTCGTGACTCCCATCCAAGCACTGCAGAAGCGACTGGCAGTGGGGGAAAGACCTTATGGCATGCAACAATATTTGGAAAACATTTTTTTTTAAAACCTCAGGGAAGAGAAGACTAAACATCTGAGTTTTCTGTTAATAGGCTCTCTTAAACAATGAGCTCCAGCTCTTCTGACACTGGTGTGCTGCATGGGATGGCCTTTCCTCACTGAAACTGAGACCAGGGGCTTGGACACTGAAGCAGGAGTCAAAGGCACATAGACCTTAGTGTTGCTGGTGGAGTAGTGCTGCCTCTCTAGTTGTTTAAAATGCTGAGAGGAAACAGTGTATTTATTCTTAAGGGAACTAAAGTATAAATGATGCAGAGGTGCTGCTGAGCATGGGTTCAGTGCACACCAGGAATTGAGGAGGGATTCCTGCACCCATGGGATGTTTTGCTCCCAAGCTCTCTGCAACCAGAGCACAATTTTGACCCCCTGACTGAAGGAAATAGGCTCTCCTTAAGTACAAGAAGAGACACAAGTACGAGCAATTCCTTGCCAAGTGGAGATGATCATCTCTCCGTCACTCAGTTTTAAGGAGGGCTGGCTGTTATCTCTGAGAGCCTCTTACATCATGGTTATCAGTGCTGGAGTGCACTTAACCTCTCCCAGAGAAAGCCAGCCTGGATCAAGATGGGCTCTTCAGCAAGGGTCACTTGTCCCCCAGTTCATGCCACTGCTACCAAGCTACCAGGTAGCATCAGTTAGTGCATTGTAAACTCACCACAGCCTTCACTTATTTGGTAAAATGAAAGATACTGAATCAAAGATCCCACAGTTCCTTGCTCTGTCACTTAATTTTGCAAAAGTAAGTAAGTCTTACAAAAATAGAGGAAAATAAACATCCTGAAGTCAGAATACAGAGTTGGTAAACAGCTTGTGAGAAAGTTTGACATCTGAAAGCAGGACCTGACGCAATTTGCTGAGAGGTTCCTGCTGCAGGCAGAGTCTTCAGGGTGGGTGAATCCTGCTGCCAGCACCTTTTGAAAGTCCATCCTCCCACCATGGTCTCCTACCCTTTGCTGTTTCCCAAGCTGATAACTGGGCCTGTGCAATGCGCTGTATGGCACGTGGGCTGCTCCTACGGCCAGGAATGGCCGGCTCAGATCCTGGAAGACCACAGCTGGGCAGGAGGGTTGGCAGCTGCTGCCTCACCTGCAGCCAGGGTGTGAGCAGGACACACATCCCCAGAAACGTGCTCTGCCATGGGCAGACCTGTGATGCTGTGTGCTGGGTAATGCAGCTGCAGTCAGGCCACAGACAGAGCATTTGGGTGCAGAGCAGAGAGGGACTGCAAGAAGCAGGGAGAGCTGGAGACAAAACTCCACTGGACCAGCTGGATGCAGCCACCTGTGCATCACCACACTGGGGATAGGAGGGCACTGCCAGCACTGTGGGACAACAGGGCTCAGGGTCTCCAGAGGGATGGGTGGTTTGGGATGATTGAGTCTGCAGAGTTTCTAAAGCCCTCAGGGATCAGACCTGCTGTCCCAGGGGCAGGGGGCAGTGCAGACATTGCAGGGGTAGAGTGCCAGGGCCCATGGGAACAGGAAACCTGGGCAGCACATAAACAAATTCCATTCAGCTCCAGGGTAAATGCAAGCTGAAAAACATCTGGGGAAAACTAATCCAAAACACATATGGTTTTTCTTTGCCCAAGTGATCAGGAAGATGTGTTCATTCCAAATAACGGTGCCTGTGTCGGGACGTGTGCCCTCACCTGGCTGCTGCAGCCTGGGGATAGGGACCAGCCACCACTGAGGAGGTCACAGGAGAGCCCACGTGGCCTAAAATGACAGAAATGTTGCTGGGGACAGCACAGCAGCAGCTCTGGGGGTTAGAGGAGCCCTTACAGCTGTGAACCCTTTGGGGCAGAATAGAAATACTGCTGTGATTTCTTAGCAGTGTCTTTGTAGCATCAAAAAACAAGGGGAAGGGGCTCCTCATGCAGGGCCCAGGCAAAAGCATCGGAAGAAGAGAGGGCTGATAACCTAAAGTGTTTACAATCCCAACGATGACATATAAAACTGCTAGTATTCAACAAATCTGGTTGATATCATTCCTTCGCCCTCAGGCAAGAAGGAAACCAGCTCTTTAAGACAGGACGCCTCTATGCAGCCAAACATAACACCCGTTCTTGTGCAAAGCTTTGCAGGAAAAGATTAAAACATCCTGTTGTTTCCCAAGCCTGCCCCAATCCCCCTCCCTGAACAGTACTGGGCAGCATGCTTGGAGCCCCTGGTGGGGATCTGGGCATGAGGGAAGGGGAGAAGCAGGAGATCCCTCAGTCTTCCCATAAACTCAGCTCAGTGAGGGTGGGGTCTGAGTGTGGTCTGCAGGCTGCACAGGGCAGCCTGGCACTCCATGAGCTGCCTGGCCCCACAGCACAGAAGTGAAGGTCCGTATTTGGTAGCAGATACACACAGAGTTTCTTCTCTAGTAGGAAGAGAAGATGACAGTAGTGTCAGCCAAAAGCCATGCTTAGATGTTCCCCAGGTAGCATGGCAGCAGCATGAACATGTCAATTACCCAGGCTCATTATTTCCCAGCCAAGCTCAGCCCATGATTTTGTCCTTCACTCTTGTTCACATGTGGGTGCCTCACCACAGCACTTCTTAGATCCTTCTGCATAAAAATTCTAATTTTAAAATATTTCGAGCTCCACTCTGGAAAATCTGAAAAATTTACACCATTAAAAATGTGATGGAACTCAGCAAGTTTATGTTTTTCCCCTGTGCACAAGCCACAGCCACTGTGCACAAGACCTGCAGTATGAGACAAGCTGAGGACAAGAACTTTAATTGGCTGAAATTGAATCAAAGCTGTAGGAGAAAATCTGACTAGAAGTGTGACCATTTATGGTAAACTACAAATGCTTATTTGCCTCAATTTCTTCATATCACCAGTCTCTGGGTAAAACCTGGTGCTTGCTGCACCCAAGGACTGAAGTGCCAGAGGATCCTGATGGTGTGGGGGTGGCACTGGGCCAGTGGCACGGAGCTGTGCTCAGGCAATGGGCTGCACTGGTCGCATCAGACTGCAGGAAGGACCAATCGTAAGGACAGCGGGCAAATGCCACACGTTTCTCTCTACCTCTTTGGATTAAAGGGCTGGGATGGAAAGAGAAGACACCAGCTGGTAGGGGGGTGTCATGCTTTGCTGGGCTCATGCCCAGCACTTGGCTCCTCTGTTGGGGCACCAATGCCCAGTGGGCAGGAGCAGAGGCTGCCTCCTCCTCCTTCGCTTTCCCACAGTTCGGCAATGCAGGTTGCCAGAAACATGCCAAGGTGTTCTCTGTCCCCTACCTTCTGCAGCACAGGGGAAGGCAATTTATTTAGCATTGCCAAGATTTGGATATTTACCACCAGCTTGTCTGGCTGGTTGCCTCCAAACATGGAGCCAGAGGGATAGCAGCCTGCAGGGCATTGTGGTCAGCTTTTGTGAATGGCAAGAAATGCTTCAAGATGATGGAAATAAAAGCATTGTGGAAGCACTGGATGAGAAAGCTGGAGAAGCCTGCATTGTTCCTGAGTCCCTAAAACATCTCCTTGGATAACACAATCGTATTTAAGAACAAGAAATAGAGGGCAAAGATTATGTTGAAGTGTGAAATTAACAGACTCTTCACCTCCCATCTGGGGAAAACTTTCAAGGCTTCCAAGGATAAAGAAAAGGACCCAAGGACCTGAGCCACCTGTGATCTGCAGATGCCACCGCTCTGCCTGTGCTGGAGACCTTGAAGCGAGTAAGCAGGGACTCTCAACACCATCAAGGGACAGGGACGAAGAATCCTTTTACAAAACACTGAAGTGCCATTGATTGCCAAGACAATGCCTGAAAAAGCTTCATGGCAGGTGGGAAATAACCAAGAGGCGCTGAGGGGTCTGCCCCTCCCAGCTCTATGGGACTGGAGAGGGGCCAGGGGCTTCCCTACAGCTTTAGCCCTTGGACACATCATCAGGGAGCTGGGGACAAGCAAAAAAAGGGAGCACAGACACCAGCCATGCACACACAGTGACTACTCACTGTCCTTGCAGCAGAGAGGGAAGAGAGTGGCTGAGAAATCAATGAGAGAAAAACAGCTTCAAGACTGAACAAGAGCTCATCAGGTATACTAGATAGATCACATATTGCTTGGGGATCTGCAGAGTTTAAACCTGTAGAAAAATATCTGGGAGATTCACAATTAATCCTTAGATCGTCTTGAAAGGAGAGCAAAGAAGTATCAGTATGGCAGCTTCAGAAATAAGGGTATGTTCCAACAGAAAGGAGGAAACAGGCATCAAAAAGGGATTGATAGATTTTTTAAATTTGAAGGAATTGGCATCCCAAAAGGCCAACAGATATATATGGAGGTAATATTAAGGTAATTCAGCTTTTTATGACGAGTTTGTTGATAGTGTTTAAATATCCTCCTGGCACTGGTTCTCCATCCTAACAAGTTGTCTCAGCCTGTGAGTCCCCAGGTCTGCAGACACTGTCCTGACACCCCCAGCTCATACTCAGGCTGGAACACAGATACCCTAAACCTGTGTGCAGGGAGGAGACCCAAGTGTGTGACTGCAGCCAGCCCTTGCTCTCCTGCCTGGGAGCATGAGCCAGGGGAGATTGCATCTCCATGCACTAAAAACTTGCTGTGTTGCTTTTAAATCACGTTCTTCTGAAGTGACTTTACTGAGTGAGACGGAACAGAGACATTCATCTAGACAGATAACCAAAGCTGCTCCTGCCTTTTCTGCCCCTGCAGGCTGACTTCATGTGTGGACGCCCACACTGAACTCTTCCAAGACTCTGAAGCCAGGAGCTTGCAATCTCTGACCATGATACATATAATTCCTAGCTCTCCCAGGCTTTGGGTTGTCAAAGATGCTCATTTGCCCCCAAATCCATTCCCACAGAACCCCAACAGACCCTCAACTAGGTGTTGTTCAACAGTGCCATTGCAACAGCCTCATGAACCCAACAGCTCACTGCCAAATGCTTTCAGGTAGGACCCAGGTATTTAGGGAGATGCTCAAAGCAAACCAGAGTGGGTATCAGCTACTCAGCAGCTATCACTGGATTAACCTTTCCTTATATGAAAATTGGCTCTCATAGCACACTTTGCAAATGGAAAAACATCAAGGGACACCTACATTGTCACAAATCATGATGCTGAGCTTGCTGGTATGTGTGGTGAAGCTGAGAGGAAGATGAAGTGAAATAACAGTGATAGAATACAAAAATAAAATAAAATGAAGATGCTTATTTCTATTGCCCAGTGCATTCTGGGATATTTCTTTTTCTTCATGAGATAAAAATTACTTGAAATGAAATAATTGAAACAACAGATCAGTGCTGTTCTGGCTGTTACAAGACATGGCTTTGCAGCAGGAAGCTGAGCAGGGTTTGGAGCCCTGAGGTGCCGGCTGACAGCTCCTCCTGCTGTGCAGCACAGTGTGCCCCCTGTCTTGACTGGTGTGGGCAATTTTGAGCCATCCCACTGCTTGTTCACTCCAGAAGTGCCCCCAAGAACGGCCCTGAATTCTGCCTTCATCAGATCCTGGCGTTTGTGTGCACTGGTTTTCCGTGTGCTCACTAAAAGGGATGTGCAGTCCTGGGTCACACAGCATCCGTGTGGATATAGACATGAACTATGGGAGCTGCTACGTTTGAACCCTTAGAATTATTGTAAAATTCTCTGACTGTCCGCCACTGAATCCCCTGTGTGTGTGATTCCAGCCGGGGTGAAACAGCTGAAAAAACAGAAGTCCTGCAATGGAGTGAAAAACAGCCCTGGGAGGTCATCTAGGGTGAGTGCAGAAACTTTTTTATGGGGAGTGAAAAGCATGAGAGGTAAAGCTAAGTCTGGGAGGACAATGCCATGGGGCATTAGCCAAAAGCTTGCACTTTTTAGGGCAAATAGAGCAGAATCTAAAGTCCTGAAGTCAGTGGAAAGAGTCCCTCTAATTCCAGTGGTCTATGAAGCAGGCACATGTGGATTTGGCTGAAAAAATGCTTCATTTCATAGTGCTGTATAATGGAGTCTCTCACAGTAAGCCTTGATGGTTTGTGGGACAATGGCATTTCAGCTTGAGAAAAGGAGCGCAAAGATCACCATCAAGAGTGGCTTTGACAGACACAACTTCTCTAAACTAATTAGACAAAGAAGAAACGTGGGAAAATTACAGCTGCCTCTTAAGATAATAGGAAACCTGTCCCCTTAAATGTGCTGGGGTTTTTCAATGCAGACCAGGCAGGACTATAATCAGAGCAGCAGCAGCGGGTCAAATTTAGGTTCAGTACAGTATAATTCCATTGCAGGGACCATCCAAGAATACTTTGGCAAGCTCAAATATATTGAAATTGCCTTGGCTAGTGGCTTGCAAAATGGCTGTGGAAACTCAAGATAATTAGAGCATTGTGGAGAGGAGAGACAGTAAAATAAAGGGTAGAAGTCAAAAAAAGACAAGCCATTAAAAAAAAAGGGGGGGCTAGAAACATGAAGAAAGTTTCAGAACAGAATAATTGAAGGAGAAGGGCATAGCCAGCAGATTGGAGTCATGTCATTTCTACAGCAGGAAAAGGACATGCACACCAAGGAAAAGAAAGACCAACCTTTCAACAATTTGAGATTAATAAATTAATTTAAAAATGCCAAGAAATACACAGCTGGAAATTACACAGGATTTCTGACTGGACTTAAGTAAAAATTCATAGAGGAAGCATGAGAGAAGAGAATAAGTACTTTTGGAAGTAACACTTTGAATTGATCCTTGCCTGTTTTGGCCTGACAGGTAATAAAAAAATCAGTTACATAAACTGAGAAGCCTTTCACTGAAGCAGCAGCACCTCAGTCAAGTTAGCAACTCTGAGCCCTTTTCAGCAAGGTGCTTGAACCTGTGCCCAAACACATGCATGGCACAGACCATCAACCTCTACAATTACACACTTAGGAGCCGTTTAGTACCACATCCCTTCCTTCTTACTTGAAACCTGAGATGATTGTACAATGTAAAACACCCAAGCCAACAGGAATTTTGCCAGCAACTACAATGGGATGAGTTCTGCAGGCATCTATTTTACAGAAAGTAGGTGCTGCACTAAAACTGGTGAGGTGATGAGACTTTTCCAGTGCTCCCTATCTCCAGTGCTGTTCATCCTCCTGTAGGAAAGCAGCCCACGCACCAGCCCTGTACTTGTGCAGAGAGTGTGCTCCCAGCTCTACCTTTTACATTCTGGTTTCCCAGTCCTGATTTCTACTTGCTATTTGTTTTGAGTTTGAATGTCCAACAAAACATATTTGCATTAGAGTGTGGGTCTACACAAACACAGTAAGAGATGTTTCTCTCCCACACAAACAGAATTATGCTTCTACATATTACTTACACGTGTATGCATAATTTATATGTATACTTACTATAAACACTGAGATGTATATATAACTGTCCTTGTGCAGCTCTGTTTTCCACAGAGGAAACAGCTTTTATACCTAATGAGTAATCCTATCACCCGCGTTGTTGTGATCAATGATGGGAGCAGGCAGGGTAAAGAGTTTCTGAGTGCCTGACTCCAGCCCAGCCCTGCGAGGTGACGGTGGCAGCTGGGGCTGTGGGAGCAGGCAGTGCTGTCACCACACCCCGTGTGCCCCAGCCCTGAGCAGGGTGGGCTGTCCCTGGGGCTGGTTATCCCTTGATAAGGAGCACAGCTCCCTGCAGAGGCCTGGCAGCTCCCACTCCCCTCTCCCTGCCTGCACTGGGTAACTGGTTGGGTTTTTTAAGGCTTCTGGGCCTGGTTCTTGGCTGTGTAAACTCACACAGCTGCAGTGGGATGGAGCAGCATCCCTATATCACAAACAGAAACCTTGGGTCTTGCAGGTTGATGTTGCTCACTGGCTGACACAGCTATTGCAGTAGGGGGTGTCAGCATGTGCCTCCTCATGTCAGCTTTCCTGGCAATTTGCACCACTACCACATTTATTTACTAGTACTAATCTTCACAGTAAAAACCCAAAGAGGATTTCCGAAGAAACAGCAAGACAGGACAGTGTTCACTCCCAATTGGGACTGCCAGAGTCCATTGCTGCAGATAGAGGCCTCTCACAACTCAGGATATGAGAAAGCTCCTAGTTTGCAGAAACTCACTAACTTTTTATTTCAAACCTAGCATTACAAAATTTCCTTCACTGTACTCTAACTCAAGTGGCTTTTGCCATGGGTGGGAACAGGCTGCAAAACCAGACAGACTGATGGTCCATCCAGCTTAGATTTCTCTTTTCCTCTGGCCTTACTCCGGTTTTCGGCTCAAAGAGGAGAGCATTAACGCAAAGAACTTCCCAGAAGAACACAATCTGTGTCCAATGGCATGACACAGCTAGCATGAACTGTGAAAATGATCACCAAAGAAAGCACTAACCATAGCCACTTTCATTAAATATCCTCTGGATGTAGATGGGAAACTCATGGGCCACAGCCCTGTCCTGGGGTATGCGTTTGTAACGGAGCTAAGCCTTCCTGGAGAAGTGAGGGATGCAGAGGTTCCGACAGCCCCACTGTCAGCCACCCCTGCCCAGCCACCACAGAATGATCTCTGCCCAAAGGACACCACACCACAGCTGCAGTGCCCCAGCCCAGGCTGTCCTGGGGCTGTTTCTGTTCACAGGCTGTGACAGACACAGGAACACGGAAAAATGTTTCTCACTTCCAACCACGACGCGGCTATAGCCCATCCCGAAAGCTTAACATGTTAGCAGGGAGCACGATGAAAATTTCATCAGGCAGCTGTTCCCTGTGGTCCTTGTGGGGACTCGTCCCACTCCAGCAGCCTCCCTCCGCTGTGCTGGCAGGCTCGAGGTCCTGTGACGAATCATTTTAATGTGCAACACGGAAAAAAATACTACCTGGAAATGCCTGGATGTGCAACTCCTGATGCAGTGAGCATCAGCCCCGCTCCCTTTTCATCCTCATAGATGTGCTTCATTATTAACTTTTCATGTGACAACTGTTTGTGCATTAAGAGTGCTTCACAAAACATAAATATTGGAAGTGAGGACTTCTAACAGCCCGTATTAGCGGGTCCAGCCTTTTAAATGATGGGGACTGAGAAAGTGGAACACAAGTCAGAGAGGTCTGCTCTGACCATCCTACCCTTGTTTTCTGTTCTTCAATTAAACCATTGCTTTTAGCTATTCATTTTTATCAGTATTATCTAAAACTAGGACAGAGTAAATGAAAATTTATAATTTATAAACAATCTGGGGCAAAAAAAAATCACTGAATTATTTATGGCACTTTTGAAATATGTGTTTGTTACTTGTACAAAAATTAGTTGTTAGGTCTTAATCATAGCAGTGCCACAAATATGCTGGAAATTAGGACTTATAAACCTGCTTGTTTGGAAAGAAAAAAAGTCCTGTAATTCTACCTACAATTGAAAAACCCAAACCAAACTGATTCTGAATGGTCTAGTCAAACAAGTGCCAATTATTGAATAATTCTCTGACCTAAACAGAAAGTTATTGTATATGGAAAGATTTTTTTTTCCCAGAGAGTGCTTTATACCAGATGCCCTTTTAAATTGTTTTGAATTCTCTGTAGGCAGTAGATAACTAAACCTACAGAATGTAGTAATGGCAAAAAGGAAGCAATCAAGTTGGCCACTTCTAGTTAAGAGTCATGGAAAAGGCATCTGTTCTATATGAATTGCAGACTATAGGAACTTTGACAGGTCATAGACCAGACTTAATTTATTAAACTAAGTTTCTAATATAAACAGTAATTCGTTTCAGGCACTGACACTGAAGGTCTGGATTATGTGAATAAAATATAGAGACCTCCACTGGCCTCCTGAAAAAAAGGTAGTTTTGCTGCATAGGAAGAAAATAACTGAGTGTGCTTCAGCAGCAGGCATCAGCACTGAGGCCATGCCCTACATGCACCAAGGGTGCAACTCTGACCCAGCACAGGCAGCGCTGGCAGCGTGTCCAGCTGGCATTCCTGCTTGCCTCCTGTCACATGGGCACAGAGCATCCTCGAGATCAAGGATGGCAGTTGTCAGATGTCTTAGCAAAACTGCAGTTTGAAGTCTTCAGAGAGAAGTTCATTTGCAAACAAAACAATGACTAATAGGATGAATGTTGAGAAAAAAAAGACTGAATGCCTTGATGCTGCATGCCTGCTGCTCATCCAGAAAGGCTGTTACCCCAGACTGTGCCAGGGCATGGGCTTGTTGGGCACCCACACACACCCAGCCAACCAACCCAGGCAGGGTAGGGGACACGATCATGACTGGTGTCTGCAATGTACATGCACATGTGCATACCAAAATAACTCCCTGATGGCAGGTCTGCTGATGCAGAACAACAAATACTGCTCTGAAGTACCCGAGCAAAATGAAATATTAAACCATGACTTATGGGAGACCCTCACTTTGTTTGCCCTGTCTTCATTCAGGTCTAAGAGTAGCATGGACCAGGGGGTCTCAGGCCATGATGTCAGCAAATGTTTATCTTCAAACACTTCAGTAATTCAGGTGAATGCAGGAGGACAATTTCAGTGCCTTAGGCAGGTACCGAAACAATTTCCTGCATTAAGTTTACATTCATCTCAAATTTCAAGCACTGGCTTTGCTGTAGCTTTGACCAAAAGTTTGGTCATAACTCAGAAATCACACACAACTATTTCCTTATGTCATCAGCCCTCAGCAAAGATCGAGTATGGAAAACCTCAGTTAGGGTTTTTCTGCTGCCAAAAAGGTTATGGATACGAGTAACGAGATGAAAGAGTTTTGCATTGGTGCTGAGCAGTCCACTGCTGTTAGTGAGAATAACAGACCAAAGTTTTTGATAGCCAGAGTGTGAAAGCAGCTGCCCAGCCTCCTCTCCAGAAGCCAAAGGCAGGCTCCCTGTTGCCCCACACTGCAGCAGGAAGCGAGAGGGGTGGCTTTTGTGCAGCACTTTGCTCAGGCTGAACCCGCTGTGTTGCCAACCCCAGCTAATTGTTTGATTCCCCATCTCATTTGCCTGAGAACGACTGAGAATGTGAGACAGCGTAGGGTCTATAAAATCATTAATTGAATTACTAGTGTGGAATAAGTAGTGCATCAATTTGAATTCACCATCATCCCCCTCCTCTCCTCCCCCGTGTTTTAGAGACCAATCCTACTGTTGATATGTGCACAGCTTCAGAAGGAGGCTCAATAAATAGATGTGCTATTCTAGCTAAACAAATTTATTTTTCCAGCTGTTCTACTGAATTAGTAAATTGTAATGTTGACTTCAGACTATCTTCCCCATAAAATATATGCTGGCCTGTATATTTTACTGACACTTCTTTTGTGACACCTCATTAAGGGCTGATCCAATCTGTATCCCATTCCTTTGGAATTATGCTTTGACCCAAATGAGCTTTGGACCAGAATGCAATACTGATTCAGTACCTATATTATATTTTATTGTTGAATCATTAGCAAGATTTTTGTGTGCTCTCTCCCCTTACGTGGTTTTCTAAGAGATTTTAGGACAATAATTGCAGGTAAAAGTGGGCTTGGAGTTTTGTGCCAAACGGGCTGTCTGAGTACATGTGGTTTCACTAGCACATATTGAGGACTTCTTGTCTGAATTCCTGAAACAATCAGGAATTTTTGTCCAGCCTTGATATGGACAATTCTGTTTAGCCTGCCTCTGTGTTCAAATGGACTCAAAAGCTTTTATAAGGTTTGCTTTGCTATATTTTGGCATCTTCTATTTCATTTACACTAAGGCATAGTAAGCAACAGTGTCACCAGGTCCCAACAGTAGCATAGCAGCATTTTGATTCCAATATAAATGTAAATTAATGCTGGGATGCAGTTCAAATTTACCATTTTTCAAGCCAACACACATTTCAGCTGGCAGCAACCAGGTGAAGCTGAGCCTGGTGGCCCTTGCCACACAGCTCCACGCAGGGCAGCACAGTCAGGCACTACAATTTTGGGGCTCCTGGGTGGCTTCGTGGAACAATTCCAGCAGGAACAAGTCCACAGATACCCTGTCTCCAGCATTTACCAACACTGAGCAGAGCCTGGCAGGTTTGCCATCACAGGTGCAGGACAACGTACGTGTTGTGGAGATCTGTTGGCTTTGGCAAACCACGAGCTTCCTATGAAAAGAGGGTTTGTGGGGTGCTGCTGGGCAGCTCTGTTCCAGACAGCAGGAACCAGGAGCACTTTTCACAGAATCACAGAATATGCTGAGTTAGAAGCAAGTGACGATCCTCAAGGATCATCACTCCAACTCCTGGCCCTGCACAGCACCATCCCCAAGAATCACAACAGAACAGCGTTGTCCAAACTCTTCCTGAGCTCTGTCAGACTTGGTGCTGGGACCACTTCCCTGGGGAGCCTGTTCCAGTGCCCAGCCATCCTCTGGGTGCAGAACCTTTTTCTAATATCCAACCCAAACTTCCTCTGACAGAACTTCAGGACATTCCCTCGTGTCCTGTCACTGGTCACCAGAGAGAAGAGATCAGTGTCTGCTCCTAGACTGAAGCTGCTGCCATACGTGATGCTTGAGAGAAGCAAATGAAGACAAAAATACGTGTTGATATTGCTCCTCCCAGCCTAAAAAAATCATGTTTGTTACATGTCAGCTAACGCAGGCATTTGTTCCCACCTCTGCTTTTAACTTCTTTGAAAGGTTCGTGTTCTCCCAGCACCACCAAAATAGCCTTTGATAACGGGGAAATCAGCCTGAAGCCCAAACAGGACGGTCTAAGGCTCGGAGGAGCGCTGCCGGGCTGAGCGGAGGGACAGAGGCAGCTGCCCGTGGCCCGGGACCGGCGGGCACAGCGCACACGCGGCCGGCGGAGCGGGAAGGGAAGGGAAGGGAAGGGAAGGGAAGGGAAGGGAAGGGAAGGGAAGGGAAGGGAAGGGAAGGGAAGGGAAGGGAAGGGAAGGGAAGGGAAGGGAAGGGAAGGGAAGGGAAGGGAAGGGAAGGGAAGGGAAGGGAAGGGAAGGGAAGGGGCTCCGGAGGGGTCGGGGGAGCGGCCACAGCAGCGAACGAACCCCAGACAAAAGCAGCTCCAAACTTAAAAAACAAACAAATAAAGAACCGATAACATGCTCTTAATGTCCTGATGCGAGAGGGATCCAATACCATTTCCACATCCATTAAGCAAAGGATTTTGCATGTTCCCTCACAAAGAGTGAGCATTCTCAGCGACTTTCCCTTAAATTAAGATGACAGGTTACTGCTCCAGTGTTGTTAATCTTTTTCTAAAAGCTTAATGTTACTACTTAGTAGTTTACTAATAAATCTGAGAAAATATGTAATGTCATTTTGGTTTAGATATAGATGGATGACTTTTTAGTAATTGTGAAGTTGTAAAACAGGTACTGCCACGGCCCTTGGTGGAGGAAACAGTACTTGCTGTGGTGGCTGTATTCCTTTCTGCCCTGGGGCCACAGCACATTACACCATTCACATGTTCAAAACTAATTTAATACTCTGTCATATGTACACCACCAGTAACTGGCTTTCAGCTGTCTTTCATGCAAGTTGTATTTAGGATGGTTGTTAAGTTTTATATATTCGCCATTACTTGATCCTAATTTTCATTATTTTAACCTTCTTTTCACCTGAAAATATTCTGATCATAATCTTTAGGATTTTATCTTTTTAAGCATAGATCAATGCTACTGTGATACTGCACTTGATTTTGCTGCTGAATTCTCTCTACTTTGTGGATTTACTGTTTTTGGTGCCATACAGGTGTATTTAAATCAGTGGCTGGGATGTGAGCTTGCCCCTACAGCGGGACAGGCAGCTGCTGGTGCCTCTGCCCTGCATTCCCCGTGCCCCAGTGAGGTGCCTGCCCTGAGATTCCAGTGGCACTAATCCTCCCTTTACTGACAGGTCTGTCTTTGCCAACTTGGACAAGGCATCCCTAAGAACCAGGAGTCACCAGTAGCCTGCTGCACTGTAGGCCACATGCACAACATCCCATCAGCAGAGCAAGGAGAGAGGGCGAGGGCTGCCTGCTGCATTCTGCCACCATGGGTCCCAGTCTTTGGCCACCAGGGCTGGAAGTAAAATCCTGGGGGAAACTCCCACGGTCCTAGTTTTGAAGCCAGATGACATTTTTGAAAACCCTGGCTCTCTGAGGTTGGCTTTGGCCATGAGCTCTCCCATCACATTGAGTAAACCAGGAGTAACCCAGTGAGCAGGGTTAGTGTAAAATCAATACGAGCAAGAGACAAAACACCTGTGACACACCTGAACCAATCCCACAAGGAAGAACACTTGGCCCATAGCACACACCTTTCTGCAGGCATTTTTGCCCAGTTACTGTCACTACAGACAGCAACAGTGTCTTTTATCTCGCTGCACGGGTGGCACAACCCATTCTGCAGAAATGCAGTGACACTCTGGATGGAGGAGGCAGCCCCTAAGAGGGAAGAAGCAGAGGACAAAACCTCCATTTCCATTCTGGTCAGCTGCTGCTGTTGCACAGCAATTGCCCTTTGGAGGGGCTGCAGCTGTGCAGGGATAGGGGGAGCAGAAACATAGACAAGGGGGCCCTGCCTGGCTCCCCTGGGGTGGGGACAAGCCCTGAACAGGGGGACAGGAGCCTGGGGGTCTACTCTGCCCAAGGCCACGCATGGGCTGGCCCCGTGCTGGGACATCCAGGTGCCAACTGTCCAGGGAACCAGGGCCTGCTTCCCCTTTATGGGGATTTTTTACAAGAAAAGGCCCGGCAGCCCATTTTGTACTTTCTAACACCAGATCCTATCTATATTCTTAGGTGCTCCTAAGGCCTCCTAATTATTGCTTCCTGGTCAGTTTTACTTCTTCTTATTAACTTAATAGTTTCTCTTATAAAGCAAAAGCAATTGCAAGCACCCAGAAGCCACCACCAAACCTTCTCATTTAAACCAGAACTCACAATTTTAAGCCACTGAACTATGCATTTTTTGCTGCACAATAGATGGCAGTAGAGAAAAAAGGCTGAGACTAGACAATTTATAATTTGGAATATGCAGATGATTTTCCCCCCCCCGTCAAATCACCGTACAGTATTTGTTGCTTTCTTCTCAACAGAGAGCTTTCCTAGAAAAGGCAGTCTGGGGCGGATGAGGCTCGATGAAATAAAAGATTCATGCATGAATAATTAACATATTGGAGGCCTCACTTGAACTTGTTGGCTTACCCAGATGAATGAGTTAACATGTTGGAGATTATTATAAAGAAGGACTATTCTGCTCCAGTAGATCAATTCAGCTGAAAATTATGAAGTATCGACGCACATATAAATATATGCTTGGTACTTAAAAATAATCCTTCCAATAAGTATAGTCACATTGGAGTTCTGCTACGCTGACAGTCGCAGAGACAAGATAAAAAGATTTGGCATGAGTCATTCAGTTTGACTTTTGCACTGAAATGAGATGCAAGCCTGGGAAGTCGCTCTATGTAGGGCAGCCGCCGCGCAGGCGGGCAGCTCCCACCTCCCCGGTTTCGCGGCGCGGGGGAAGAGTGGCGGCAAGAGGAGCAAGAGCACCTCCAACTTCAACACCAAGGCTGCTGGGCGAGCGCACAGGGCTCGCCTGCTGCTCCTTTCCACGGGCAGGGGCTCACTCAGGTGCTGGGGTGGGTGCTGAGCGGGGCATTGCCAGTGGCCACGGGGTCTGCACTGGCAGAGATGGATGCAGTCTGACAGCAGCCCCGCACTGAGCAGAAAGCGCCCCTGAACTCCAAATAACCATGGCTTGTCAGTCTTTTTAACTCAACCAGTGCTTTCCATTACTGCCTACTTCTTCGAAGGCTAATTGCTGCAGAGAGGAGTCTTCCTTGTAAATTGACATCAAATTCATGCTAACCATGGGAGGGAGAGAAAGTTTAATTACAAATGTTAATTTGTACCTCAGCTTTACTAATTTCTAATTGTGTCTAATAATAGTGAATATTAAAGTGGGAAAAATGTTGGGGATTAAATTCACTGCAAAGAAATTGCTAAATTTCATATCCAAAAGTATGCCAAAGCTTTACTTCCTCTCCATACCTCCCTGTATCTCAGAGCCCTAATAGTAAAATAAGGTTAGGAAATAAAACCGTATCATCACTTTTCCATGCCTCTGTTAGATAAAAACTTTCTAATGCAGGCACAGAGATCTGTGGTGAGGCAGGGACCTCGTCCAATGCATGTTGCACATGGGGTGCCTGGACTGCAAAGGGATGGTAGCCACGGGCTACCAGTGCTGAGCAAGTAGGGGGACTTGGCAAGGCAAACTGAGAGCGCAGCACACCCTGTCCCAGTTGTGGCTCTCATTGCATTAGCTGTTAGAAATTATTTCAGAATCAAATGATTTTTCTTTCAGCCAAAGCTCCTCTGACACCATTGCAGCCACCTCTCTGCCACATGGCTGGTCACAGTGGCTGTAACACTCGTGCTGAGCAGGGGCAGCACAAGGTCACTCTGGCACTGGGCAGATGATGAGTCCTCCCCATATGGGCTTTTTGTTTTTCAGAGTTAAAGGTGTACCATTCCATGACACTATCCAGAACTGCTGGAAAAATAAAAATAGATGGGAATTATTTTGGAGATGTTTCTGTATATTATCTCTCAGCTGCACAGTGCTGTCAAGTAAAATGTCTTCTTTCTTCCATCAATGCACAAACATAAACCAGATATAACAGGGCACGGAATTTGTGTGTGTGCAAAACTGCCTGATCTCTATGTACAACTCAGTTTTTTGACAAACCTAAAGTTACCACTGGCAGCAGCTCTGGGCAGAGCAGAGCTTTTCTCCCAGCTCTGACAGTGAACCAGGGCTTACCAGATGCCTGTGGCCAGGCTTGGGCTGCCAAGGGTTGGCAGACCCACAGTGAGAATTGAACTGGCTACACAGGCACTTTTCCATGCACAGGTCCCCCAGCTGCTCACACAGCCATAAGCTGATGCACTTATTTACATCCACCTTCAATAAATTGATACTTCCCAAACTCTGGGCAGCAGCAGCAGCACAGGGATGGGCTCTGTGTTCCTCTGTGGATGTATTTAGCTATCCCTGAGGCTGCTGCTCAGGGAGGCATGGGAGGGAGGTGATCCTCTTTAACACCCAGGCACTGTGCTTCAGAGCATACTTGCTGATGAAACCTTCCTGCTCTGCAGACAGTCCAGGGATCTGGTAAGAAAACCTTCACCTGCTAGCAATATTTTTCCACTTAGATCTGTTCCTAAAGCTTATTGCCACATCAAATCCCATTATAGAAAATAAGGAAATGTTAAAATTAAGAACTAATGTTCACATGAAAGAATTTTTTTTACTATTTCCTTCAGCAAACCAATGAATGTTTAACAGTTGAAATTGCTTTGAAACAGCAATAAATTATTTCATGCATACATGCCAAATATTAAAACCAGAAGTTTTCTTAATATGAAGTCACTGGTACCAAGATTCATGTTTGTCTTTGTTAATTATCTACTTGTTTATTAGCTTAGTTTCACTGAGGAGCTGCTGATATCCCCAAGTTAAGGATTTTGGAGCTGTTCACAGGATGTAATAATGCAATTTTATTGGGTGCTTGTTCAGAAAGCATTTTTAGTTGTTTGCACTTAAGCCATAAAACTGCCATTTTGCTGCCTGAAGCCCCCTGCACAGGTTCCTGCTGGCCTGAGTCTCCCCAGGGCAGCCATGGTGTCCCAGTGCTGCAGGCATGGATGCTGAGGGAAGGTGGGATGCTGCCCTGGCACTGCAGCTCAAGCAGATCTCTCCCTTGAGCTAAAACCAGCCTCAGCCAGGCCAAGCCTGCCCCAGGCTCCTGCAACCCAGGAGGGGCTGCTTCAAGTCAGGTTCAGAGTAGGCCAAACCAAAGAGATAAAAACTTTGCTGTTGATTTAATATTTAAATTTTGGGAAGATTTTTAACTATTCATTTTTAATCATCAGATTGTACACTCTCTACACAGCAAACTTGCTCTAGGCTGCAAGGATTTCCTTTGGGAGGGAAAATCGGTGGCACAGACTCTGGGAGTATGTTATTATTGGCTAAGGCATTTTTATCTCTATCAGTAAAAAGTTATTCCCTCAAGTATCACCTCCCAGTGATACTTGGGGCAGTAGAGCCAAGTTAAAAAAAAGTTTACAGTTGTACTGACTGCAGGGAAAGTCTTCAGTTACACTGGGGGTGAGAAAACAAATGTTTCCAAATCTCACCAGTCAGCAAGAACTTGTGGTGTCCAACCCAGTGTAATCACTGTGGAGTACTTGATGTGCTCAGGACTTGCAACATCAAACCAAACTGTGTCTGCCCAGCCATCGACCTGCCTGAACCACCACTGCCCCTGAACAGTCCTGCCCATGCTGCCCTCTGTGAGTGCCACACATGGCACTGCCCCTGAACAGTCCTGCCCATGCTGCCCTCTGTGAGTGCCACACATGGCACTGCCTGCAAACCATCCTGCCCATGCTGCCCTCTGTGAGTGCCACACATGGCACTGCCTGCAAACCATCCTGCCCATGCTGCCCCCTGTGGGTGCCCCACATGGCACCAGCAGAGGTGGCAGCAAGGAGCTGCAGGGCAAAGCCCACCTGGCCCCTGTCAAATGTGGGATGCCTGCATTTGGGGGCCTGTCCCTGTGCCACCTGGCAGCCCCAGCAAGAGGAGGGTGCTTGTGGCAGAGCAGGCTGATGCTACAGCAAAGGCTGCAGCAGCACTTCCACAACAAACCCCTGCCTGGGACAAATTTCAAACATGACCATTAAGCCTTGCTCTGAACCTTACAATGGCTTTGAACTCAGCCTCTTTCTGAGCAAAAGCTCATTTACTTCAAACTGAAGCAGTCACAGAAGAGTATAATAGCCTTTCCTAAAGGAATGCCAGCATGATGGGTAAAATGGAATTAGGTCTCAGCTGTGGTTTGACTCATCCTTAGTCCAGGGAGCACAGCAAGAGGACAGCATCAACATTGCAGGAGCACACCTCCCCCAATTTCCAGTGGATGCTGGGAGGCCTCTGGAGACACATCCAACTGCACCTTGCTGAGATGCAGTGCCCCAAGGCACTGATGTAATAAAGACACCAGGACAGAGGCTGGGAAATGCATCCTGGCTGCAGGCAGGCACCTCTGACCTCCTGAACAAAAATGTGTTTTCTACTGACTGTGAATATATTACACATAACTTAGGGCACAAGAATTATCTTATATTGTCCTCTCTCAAATGCAGCCAATTACCCTTCTAGAAATGTTTGTAACAAGTTTTCAGCACATCTTCAGGAAATACCAACTTTCTTTTTCAAAGTCTGCAATATTTTGAAACTCAGCCTTTCCTATTGCTGCTTAAAACCCACAGAAGTTTAACACATTGAGAATAGCAGAGTTTAAAAAAATCCTATAAATAATAGCAAACACATTAAACACACTTGACCTGCTCTGGTGCTTCTCAGAGGCAACACAGGTCCTGCACTGCAGCCCCATGGGGTGCACACTCCTTCAGCCTGTGACAGTAACCAGCTGCAGGTTACCAGCAGACTTAGAGATGTGCTTTTCCAGAAAGATAATAATTTTTTGGACATGTGTGGCAGATGGGAGTGTTAACTCATAGTGCTAGGAGTTAACCTGATTGTATTATAATGTGATAGCTCCACAGCTAATGCCCATCAGCACTGTGGGCCATTTACTTTATCATAAAATAAAATTAATTGAGTGAAAATAAATTGCTGAGAGATACAGAAGAATTTGAGACCATATACATGAAATACACGCTAGCTCGAGTCTCCTGTGACACTTATCTTCATTAGGAAGGAAACAATTATTATTAATTCTCTCTTTAAAAACAAATATCCTGAAACTTGCAACAAGATTTACTGCACAGAGTGCAGATGCTGATATGGCTACACAGGCACTAAAATTTCATTTCCTTTGAAGAAGGACATTCAGACTCAGCAAAATGTTACGACAAGGTGGCTGCTGGTGCCCACATCCTGCTGAAGCCTGCCCAGACCCTTGGGGTGTGGGGAAGAGGGTGTGGGGGGCCCTGGTGCTGCTGTGGAAGCAGCACAGCGTATCCCTGGATCAGGTGAGCAGCACACTGCTGGTCTGCAGGCACTTGAGTTGGCTAATGGGCTGCAATATTTCTAATGGAGAATGTTCATTTGAGTGCATGCCTGCATTTGGCAAGTATATGAAATAATGACATTGAGGCTTATTGATAATAGTTATAATTCCATGTAATGACCAACTGAGCAAAATGATACAGGCATCTCTTCTTCATCCATTATATTCCTGCCCACAAAGATTTCTCAGTTAAGGGCTGTTTATTTCTGCAGCAAGACATAGACCAGATATGCAGAATATAAACCTTCCTATTAGGACTCACTCGTGGTTTTTTCCTTCCAAAATATTCAATGGCACACAATTTTGGGGATCAGCTTTCTGGCTGTGTGTGAGCTAGGAATCAAAAATGCAGCCGTGATCATTGTGCCAAGTGGGACGTAACTAGCCTGTCTGGTCTGCCTGCAGACACCCCCTACACTCCCACTTAAGAGAAGCTTTTATTTATCTTCTCACAAGTCAGTCACAAATTTCCACAAGAGGACTTCTATATGTGTTAGCAATGGCATTTTACAGGTCACCATTAGTTTCCCTAAATAAAAGTAGAGCAAAATGTTTTTTTCTTTTCCTTTCTTTTTGAAATCAGTATAGCAGCAGTCCCCCAAGCTGTCCAGTGTCAGCTCCATGCTGAGGAGCAGCTTGTGGGTAGCCCTTCCTAGTGCCAGCAGACAGAGGCACCAATGGACATGCCAAGAATGCTCTTTTTGACACAGCCACCCCAGGTCCCTGTCAGGTCCTGCCCTGGAGCCATTCTACTGCTCCAGCTAGGCTGAGGAAAGCCCACAGGGCTGCTCCAGCAATACCAGACACCTTCTGGTTCTGGCTTTTACAGAACTGCAATAAAATTCACATCTACTCACAGCAAACCACACTGGCAGCTTCTGCATTTACTGAGCAGTTGCCCACAGGTGCAGATGTGAGGCTTCACTTGCAAAAACACCCTGCCGAGTCCCCCCTAACACCACCTCCCCTGTTTAACTGGCACCAGACACAGATTTGTCACCTCCAGGTGACATCTCCAGCCTGGCCACCAAGAGGCTAGGTAGTAATAAACCTCCTGAAGTGCTGGGTAAGCAGGAGAGACCCTTTAAACTCACAGGCATTTTACTTCATTACTGAAGACTTCATGTGCCTTTTACATGATGAGTTTTGTTCCCGGGTCTCAGACCTCTGTACTACTCAAGGTTAATTGGATAAACTTAATAGAAACAGCCATGTTTGAAAGAGTTCCATGCATCTGCCTCTCTTTTTATAGGAAAGGGTAACCCTGGAGCACTTGACCAGCATGCAATGACGCCAGGTAGCGAGAACCTGAAATCAGATTATATCCCCCTGCAATTCCATTAGCTCTGCCCAGTGACTGGGTGCAGGTAGTGGTTACTGGGCTGCAGCACAAGGTGAATGCTTGCTTCCAACACAGTCTTTGGGCACTGCTCTGAACATGCAGGAAGACAGATAAGATGCAAGGGATGTGGTTTAATTAGACCACAACTTTATTAAGTTAACTCATCTGGGATCTATCCAGCACAATTCTTTCTTTAATCACTCCCACATGGTGGAGAGTTGCCATGAGCCCTCCTGCTCCCCACAGCTGGTAACCAGTCCTGTGCTGGACGCTGCCACCCAAGGCATGTACAAGGGTTAGATCTTCCTTTTACAAGCCACCATTGCTGCCATGGATGCCAGACCCAGTCCCAGCTCAGCCTGGCAGTGAAGCATCCCACTCTGCTCCCATGAAGACAGTCTGTGGCACAGCTCCCATCCTGTCACCAACCCCAGGGCCGCAACAGCCCAAAGGTGCTCCTGGCACAGAGCAGCAATGTGCAGGGATAAATGATCCCTAATATGCAAAGATGAATTAGCATCATGTCCTGGATTTTTTTTTTTTCTATAAATTGTCTCTTTAACCCTGTAGGAAGAGTGCAACAGCCAAAGTCTATTTTAGTAAGGGAAATCTGTTTCCAAGGGAGAAAAGAGCTAGGCTTCTTCCAGCTATCGTCCGTAGCACTGCATAGCAGCTAGTGCTGGCTTTTTTTTTTTTCTCCTGATGAAATGCAGACTACCTTTCCTGCATTAGGAGATTTTGGTGACTTTAATTACCCAGTTGTGTGTGTTTGGGGCAAAGAGAGAGAGAGAGAATCCTGAATACAGAACAGACATTACTCTGCACTGTCAAGTCCAGTGCTGGTCACCAAACTGCAGTGAGGGGCTCTTCCCCTGTTCATGAGTGCACACTTGCACCTTTCCACCATCGTATCTGAGCCCAGTAGCATCACTCATGCTTTGATGCAGAAATATTGGCTGTGTGTGGGTCACCATAAACCAGTTTTTCATCTCTCTAAGGTGCTGAGCTTGCCATTTTCCCGCCCAAAAGTCAGCACAAAAAATTTCTGAGGGCTGTCTCCATATACCAGAAGGACTTCAATCCCCACCTTGGGTGGCACAACATGCCTAGCAGGCAACAGAACCTGCCTTGAGGTTGCTCACTGGTGTGGTGCTGTGTTTCCACAGTGTAACTTGAACTAATTTAATGTTTGTTGAGTCATGGATGCTCCTTTTTTCTAGAAAACATCAGGGGTCAGAGGAAAAGGGCATCATCTGTTGCATGACTTTGTTGTTGTATGCTGGCTGCACTGGAAGCAGCAGCAGCAGCACTGTGCCCAGGATCCACCGCAGCGCCACATGTGAGGCTGCTTTGCTACACAACAGTGGCTGCTCCTCCTGCCACGCCACACTTGGGCTCTGCTTTTCTCCTACCCAGCATTATGACTTGTTTTTATCTTCCTGGTTATTATAAGCCTTTATTCGACTGCTGCAAACCAAGGTCTTAAACAAGCTCAAGGCTAAATTATGCTGGAAATCCTCTGAGGGAGCAGAGGTGATGCCAAGCTGCGGCTGCCGGGCAGGCCAAGTCTCTGACTCAGCAGCTGTGTGGCATTGCTTATTTTAAGCTAACTATGTATGTGTACATGCAGAGGCAGAGCACGTGCATGACAGAGACCTGTGAGAGTCAGCAGCCCTGTACTGAGCACTGATGGAGCAGCCAAGATGTGCCTGTGCTTCTGACATTTCAGTGTTTCAAAAAAGTGGAAACATATTTTTTCTCACATGCCAAAATCTTGCTTTAACCTCTCTCCATCCCATCCTGGGGTGATGATTCTAGGTCCCTGACAAAGCAGTGGCAGTGATGAGCCTCCAAGAAAGGCTGACCCCAAATCCAACCTTTGGGAAAGGAGCCCCCATGTGCTAGTGCCCCCATCGGACCTTGCACTTTGAAGGACACTGAAGAGACTTGCTCTGGCAGTGAGCCCCATAGTAACATGCTGTGCTCTTACTCCCCAAAACCTGTGCAGAGCTGGTTTTTCCAGCTGTTTGTGCTTTCCCAGGCTGCTTCTCCTACTGCTGCTAAACCAAGGTATCCAGCTCTGGAGGTCATTTATCTGTAACCTGTATTTGCTCCACACAAACACAGCAACACACCTGTCACATCTCTTAGGTGATACAAGGCTTTCTCCAACAGAAGAGTTGCATCAGGCTCTTTTTGCCAATGAGCAAGAGCAACCTCTGGAGAGCCCAGAACCCCTCAAATCTTTGACATACCCAGAACTGAACCTGCCAAGGGGCCAGAGGAGGACATGCCTATGTTTAAATGTCTACACTTTCCCACCAAGGACAATCCCACTAAAATGGGATCTTGGCACGCCCCAGGCAGTTATACTCCAGGTATCACCAAACCCCATTTTGTAGGTTAATCCCTGAACTCTTAGACCAGATCTAACAAGTTTTTGTTTTACATGGAAAGCAAGTGAGGTGGAGGAGAGCAGAGAGGCAATGCTTGTGCTGCCTGCACTAATACTTAAGGTGCTCAAAGAACATCACTGTTCCTTGACTTTGAGCATATTTCCACCTAAATTTTTCTGGGGTTTATTTCTTCTCTGCTGTCCTACTGCTAATTCCTTTTTCTTCTCCCAGATAAACTTCCCTGAGCTTTTGCTTTCTAGTCTCGTTGGATTCACTGCTCTGTAGAAGTCAATAGAGCTGATATGAGCTTGCTTTGTATCTACTGCTGACTCTAAAGAAAACAGCACATGTGGTATCCGCAAAAGCACACTGTCTCCTTTAATAAATCAGTCCATTCCACATACAGTTAATACTCCCTTGTATTTATATTGCTTGTATATTTTCTTTCTGTGTCCCTCACATACAAGCCTTTCCCTCTTGCTGTAATAGAACATTTGCCAAGAAGAAAATTAACCTTTCTCACTGAGCAGTTGAAGTTGTACAGCTCTTCCAGACCACACATTCAGCTCAATCCCTGTATGGGACATTCATTTAAGAGCTGCACTCAATGATCCACATGGGTCCCTTCCAATCAGAATATTTTGTAACTTCTGTGACTTGTACAGTGTGCTGGGGCTGACACAGTGACACACTTCAGCTACAAGGACACTTGGAAGATCAAGCCCTCAATGCATCTGTTTATGACTATTTTCTTTATAATGCACAAATCCATGAGGCAGGTTTCAACTTGAGATGCATGACTTCCAAAAGACAGGGAAAGATGGACAAACACTATGTTGGCTTTGGTCAGCATTGACACACACACCCCAGAGCCAAGACACGCCACATTTCCTTGACCCTCCTTCCACTTTCCTTTTGCAGCTACTGATGGCATATCAGCATCTTGTCATTATGTAGGGATTTCATCTCAGCTATTTTATAACCCTTGCTTTGTCCCATCTCTAAAATTAACATCTAGCATTAGCATTTTTGAATGTGACTTTAAAGCCTTCAAGCAAATACAAGCAGAGATGGATCTATGTAAAATAGGTTTCCTTGGCATGATGGCAAGCCTCCTGAAATGGCAGGCATGAAGGCTGGCTCTCTTCATGGGGTACAGTGCATGCTTTGGAACTGTTTGATAGTTTTAAAATATTTCTGATGCAATGGGTCATAATGCTTTCCAGATGGGTAGACGGAGTGCAAAAGGTAATGGCACAGACACTTCACTGTTCTACCTCTTGTCCCCTTTCTGGCAGTATAAGAAGAATCAGTCTCATCTCTTGCTTGCTGGTAAACACAAGTTACTTGTTTCCCCCCTCCTCCCTTTCACTAAACTGAAAATGTTAAATGTACCACAAACAAAACTTATGAACTTTTTTTATGTGATTAAAATGGTCATAACTATCTGATGTTTCTTGCTGATTGGATCTGCCACTTCCATTTACTAGGAAAATAAATAACACATGTTTGCTGTCTTTCTAAAAGGTTCTATTTATTCTGTGGTCATTTCCCACTTATGATATTTCCAGCTTAATTTCATAAAACAGCTTTTACATGGCTAAAAAAAAAGGGTCTTATTGTACATTGTCTTCAAAATATTTTGCCTTTAAGCTGTGGGCTTTTATTTGTAGGAACAACCAACCACCCTGTTTGTGAGGCCTGTATTCCTCCAAATTAAAAAGAGAAACAGCTGTATGTCTTAAAAATGTCTTCAGAGCTCCACTGAGATACTGCTGAATTGTTTGCTTCCCTATCTTCCCACAGGACATGCCTCCTAAATCCACTTCATGGGAGAAAAGCATAGGTAAAAGCCAAACAAATGTTCTCCTCTGGGCACATGCTTCTAGGCTAAAGTCACCCATCCATCTCCAGCAGAGAGTTTACTGCTACTTTTTGGGATTCACAGATATAAATATGAACACGAATAGTTTGATAAAAAGTGATGGACCAACGCACAAGGTGATTCCATTTTCTGAGCAAGGGCTGCCACACCTAATCTGTCAGTCATCAACACAGTGCTAAGTACAGCCATCTCTTGGCATTTTATTGAAAGGTGTTTTTCTTCAAGCCCCAGCTTGCTGAATTCAGGGGATTCCTTGATCTCTGTCTCTCATTCATTGACCTCTCCAGTTACACAAGTGGTTTTAAAGGTTTAAAACTACTTAGTCTCAGAGCTAAGAGGGGAAAATTTGAGAACAGGAGGGACTCTAGACTTGAGACTCTGAACAAAAAGGGCAAATTAAGAAAGATTCATGGCTGGTTTTGTTGATAGCAACAACTAATACTTCTGAGCTGATTTTTAGCTTGCCTCACAGTCCATGAGCGCTTCAGGTGGGTCACCATTTGCTAGCTGCTAACAAACACCCACTGTGTGCTCAGGCTTCTCTGGGTCCCACAGGGCACTCCTGGGGGCTGAGGGCTGCTGTGGGATGTGAGCTGCATCACAGCACATCACAGCACATCAGCTCTCACACATGCCTACCTTGTGCAGAGTTGCCAGTTTTACAAGATGGGCTGTGTTGTGTTCACACATAATGATGAGCAGATTTGAGCCCTAAATCTGGAGAGCTCAACAGCTACCCCCAAGTCAAACAGGAACAGAGACAATGCATAACTGAAGTGGCAAGTCATGGAATAATTAAATTATTTGTGACAGTAAACCAAAATAGAAAGAAACAAAAAAACCCTAAAACAAACAAACAAACCAGACAGAGCCATATGCTCCCATGCACTGCACACCGCAAAGAGAGTTATTGCAACACAGCACAGAGACCCCACAGCCCCACCAATGGCTGTGCCAAGAGAGCCTCCACAAAGCCCCAGGATGGAGGCAAGGCACAGCTTGGGCACACGCAGGCTGGAGCCACTGGTGAGCCCCTCCATCCCACACACACACACACACACACAGAGTTGTGTGAAGGCTTGGGGCTGCAGCCTTGCTGGGGGGGATCCTGGTGCTTGCCTCCTTCAACCAACTCGGAAGATGAAAGGCAACAAAAAGGCTCCTCTCTGATAGCAGCACAGGGGCCCTGGGGTGATACAGGTGAATTCCTTCCTCACAACCCACTTGCTCATTGTGCTGGCATGGCTCAACCACCAGTGCTGTGCTATTAATTTATTCCCCTAGCCCAGAATGGAGTTTCACCAAGCTGATATGTGGGGCACAGGGCTCTGCTCTCAGGAGCACCGATTCCCATCTCCCCTCCAGTTAGCAGCTGCACAGGCATCAATACAGCCATGCCAGTGGGCAGCTGCTGTGTGACTGCCCTGCCAGAGCACCACACAGCCCAGCTCTGGTCCCCCTCCAGAGAAGGCTGAGGCCTCTGCAACGTGCTTGTTCCTAAATGATAGGCACTGTTTGGCATCGAGTGATTAATGCTAGCAGATGGTAAAAGCCCAAAAAGCCAGGAAAAAAGTTCCTAGGGTCTGTTCAGTGAAGTAGATTAAAGAGAGCTAAACTGACAAACAAACTCCAAATAAATCAAATTTCTGCAGATGATCCAAAACCCATCCATAGTTTCTGTGGACGGATCCCTGAGAAGTTTTCAGCAGGCAGCAATCAGCCCCCATTCACAGGCAGGAAGGGACCAGCAGCTGCTTTCGTGTCAGTCCCGCTATGGCCACCTACGACTTGGTAAAAGCCTTAAAAAAAGCCTTCAGGGAAGCATGAAAAGGCTGTGAAGGTGGCTTTGGGGGTAAAGGGCAGGCTGAGGAATGTGAAGGGACACAAGGCGAGGGGCTCTGGTGACCACACTGCCGCCAGTGGCACTCGCTGCTGCCAGGTCACAGGGCCAGCTTCGCTCCTGTGTGCATCCATGTGCAGTTTCCTTTTTAAAACTGATAACTTGCAGAGTAGGAATATAGAAATATGGTAATGTTTATAGGCGACAGCAGCCTCCACCTTCGGATGTTAATTATACATTAGAACTGGACAAATTATTCATTGGGAACAGTTTGGGCTCAGGGGAAAGAAAACAGTTTTCTCCTCTAAATACTGCAACCAAAGTCTTTGTCAGTGCACTTAAAATATATAGAGAGGATTTGTGTGCACACACTTTACAGCACAGCTATATTTATGACCAATGTGATCTGCCTGCTAACTCAAGTTCATGCGAGGGTCCAACTTTGCTCGTATATAAACTGCTCAGAATTATTCAGGTATCTTATTCTTCCAGCATGTTCCCTGCCATGCTGGATTTGCAGCCCTTGGCTCCAACTTGTGTGCCTGAACCTATTCCCCCTAGAAGTAAAATTATTTGGGATCTGGGTTCCCATGTGTCAGGAAAGGGTCACTAGGCTTTCCCGCCAGACAAGCATTTGTCATAGAACATCTTCAGACATGTACAAAAGCCTCATCAAAAACATTCTGATAACGAGTCAGCAGAGGGTATCCACATTTAATGTTGGCTCAGGTATCTTAATCACTTTCAGAGGTATTTGTCCCATCACCCATGGCTGAACCTCAAGCTGCAGCTACATCAGCCTTTCTGCAGCCACCTCACTCCCTGCTCTGCCCACACAAGCACAAACCTCAGACATTGTGGTCCTATTCTTTGACTGGATTTCCATGAGTGGTGAAATCCCATTTTAACCATGCAGCAGTCCCAGAATTACTTTAGCACATGAAGAATTACTGCCTTCCACGAAATTTGGTAGATTTTAGGAAGACAAGGCCTTATATGCAAATTGCTTGATGTTTTGAGGAAAGAAGGGGAAGAAAACTAACACCAAAACTTTGGGAGGGAATTTTGTCATGAATTAAACTTAAAGGAAAGAAACCCCAATACTAAAATAGAACAGAGTAAGATATTTACAGCTTAATGCTTTTTTAAGTCAGCAGAACAAAACTCTGGTTTTCCTTATTGACTGTTAACCACAATAACATCAGACTTGCTCAATTTCATCTTTGTTCCTTTAATATTGGGAATTTCTTTTTTATTTTATTGACGAGGAAACATCCAGTTTTCTGGCTAGAGCCTATTATGTAAAGAAAGCATAAAAGGATTCATTACTTTTTAACTACTAGCAGGGCAGCAAACAGAAGAACTGTATTCTTTTCGGTGAGTTCAGCAGCTAGTAGCATTAGTGTTTCAAGCAGCACATTTGCAATATCCCATCTCCCAAAGTCTTTGAAAGCACATCCTGAAGGATCTGATGCCTACGTCATGCGCACATGTACGCGTGGGGGCTGACGTATGTCACAAGTGATGCATCTGCCAGCACACAAGGGACTGCACTGCATCCTCCTTCCATTAACTGGCAATGTGTGCTACAGCACAAGTGCTGGGATTCAGCCACTTCGGTGGGAATTCACACTGGCTCTCCATGCACTCTCCTGGCTGCAGTGGGACCCAGTGCAGCTGAGCTAATGGGACATGCTGTGATCACCGTGCCTGCGCCATGATGGCAATCCCCCAGGCCCAGCCATGAGAGCCATACCTGACCTCCCCCTTGGGAAAAGGAAACCAGAAAAAATAGCAGGGATGTTCAAGGAGACATACCCTTCCCTTTCTCCACAAACAGAAATCTTACTCCTAACACATCTCTCCACAGCACCTCTTTTTTCAGAGGCTAAATATTACAAAGGTTTGGCATACAGGACATTTCAGGGTAGGTTTTTGGGGTTTTTCTTGAACCCACACAATAATTAAACCAGTGGGTTAAGCAGCAGAAGAGAGAATCTGCCTCGGGGCTGAGGGCTGTGGAATACCATTCCCACCAGAGACTAAACACTGCAAACCACTCTGCTGGTAATGGACGGGCATTTTAAAGGAGGCAAACGATAAACAGCGAAGGAGCGTAATTGGCGCTGTTTGTTGTGCACTGGCTGATGAAATGCCAGCGAAACTGAGTCGCTTCAAAATGACATGTTTATGTGACATCAAAGAGGCTGAGCTGACTTCACATTATATCTGTGACAAATGTATATATTGGATCGCTGTTTGCCATTTAGACCTCCTCTGATTACTTCTCATTGTAAAGAGAAACATTTGCGATTCTGCTCACTTGGTAAATCTGTAGAGTGACTTGTTAGCAACACATGCAAGGAAAGTTGTTGAAAAGCCCTTCTGGGCCTACCGTAGTAAATATGTATTCACACACCCGATAACGTGCTGCCGCTTGTTGCCTGAAAGATGAATGCAGACAGAGAGTGCTGCGCACAGCAGTGCTTCCACACGCGCTCCCAACCAACTATTTGCACTTCAGGCACTAAACTCAAGCCACCACCACCTCCACCTCCCCAGACCTTCATGCAACCCCACTTCATGTACTTTTGCCCCTTGGATATCAGGAGAGTTTAGTTTGCTGCCTGGCTGAAATGCTAGGATTAAATTGTCCTGGGGAATGGAAAATAAGAATTGGAATGGGGAGGGTTAGAAGCAAAAAACTGCTTGCTTTTCCTAAACATCTTGCCTTTAGGGAGAATAAAAATGTCTAAGGAAGTATTCAGTACTGGTATATATCCATGAAGGACTGGGATTTTTCCCAAACCCAGAAGCCTTTCCTCTGGCAGTGGGGTGGGATACAGTACCTGTCAACAGAGCAGAGGTTGCATGCATTGGAGCTGACACAGCTTGGTGACAAAGGTGGGGATTCCTAACCATGGTGATCCTCCAGGTACCACTTGCCACCAGGTCTCCTGGATACCTGTGGCTGCTGCTTGGATCTCTGGGTATGCCATGGCCTCACAGCTCAGTTGGTGACAGTTGCAGGGTGAGGTGTCCCTGTGCAGGGAGGCATGGGAAACATGGAGCAGCTGGAAGGAAGCTGGGCAACTTGGGAATCCATGCAAGCCTTTGAGGTAAAGGCCATCTTTGATGCATTCCACCATTTCTTGTGCTTACTAACAAACAGGTAACATGTTCAAGCTGAAAGGAGCATGCTGTCATTGAGATGCTTGAGCATGTGCTTCACCAAGATAGCTAACAGCTCCCACAAAGCAAGGGAGCAGGATGCAGGGGGGAGAAATGCATCTCCAGCTGCTAATTCCTACCCAGACCTGCTGGGTTAATGGCTCCTGCCAGGCTCACAATCCTGCACAGACACAGACAACTCCTCCTCATCTTTCTCTCCCTCAAAAGACACTGCCCACCAGTCCTGAACCAGGAAAGCCTTGGAAGATGCTGCCCAAAGCACTCCTAGCAGTACTGCAGGCCGGGGTACCACAGGAATAATCAGAAGAAATATCTGGGGCCAAAGACAGCATCATCTGATGATAGCAAGGGGAAGAGAGCGAGCACAGGACAGTCACCTGCAATCTTGCTGGCTTGAGAGCAGCTACTGGCCACAGGGTGCTTGTGCTCAAGCAAGTGGAATGAAAGGAAAGGAACAGCAATTGCCTTGTGCTGAGGCCAGTTTGAGAAGCAGCTTTCCTCTGAGAACAAGCCAAAGACAAGAGCCTGGCCCAGAAAATCCGAGAACATTTCATTATTAGCTGAACATCAGCAGATACGGAGCCTTCAAATCAGTTTTAAAAACAAACAAAACCCCATGACACAGCTAACAGCCTTGCACCATGTACTGCTTCACGTGCAAACTGCGGGAAAGCAGGTTTTGAGCCCAAGAACAAAGCATCTGCTTTGGAAAAGAACAGCACACCCCTCTCTTGAGGGACTCAGAGCTGGCCCACGGGTCCCGCTGTGGTCTCATGGCACTTCACCCACCCTCGGCACAGGGAAGGCAGCTAACAACAGCTGAACGCACCACACGGCTTCCCCCTGCCTCTGTGGGTCCATACATAAATAGAGAAAAGATTTTCAAGCTGCTTTCTATTACTTCTGTTATGTTTCAGCCTTCCTTTCCCCTATGCCCCTGCCAGCCCCCTCCGTTTGCCCGGCAGGCAGTGAGTGGGGCTGGCTGCTGTCACCCTCCTCACCACAGCACTGCTGCTCTCGCAGCAGGCAGCAGCTCTGCTGTCCTCTGAGAGGGCAGAGGCTGCCAGGACAGTGAAGCCCCAGCCTCAGGGCCTGCAGCACTCTCTTCCCACTATCTGGTCAGGTTTCTAGGTTTTGTTTTCATCTTTTTGGCTTTTTTAAAATTTCTTTTTTAAAAGGCATGTTGATGATTATCATTCTGGAGGAATGTACTAAATACATAGCATAGCTGGAGGAAGGAATTATTGCTGGGGGAATGTATAACATGTGTGTGCATAGCTCTGTAATGTTATTCCTGTCTCATTGATAAACTTGGGCAGATTTCAGAGGCAGATATATTTGTAAATATTGCAGGGAGCGGATGGTCTTTGAGCTGCCATCCAGACAGGGGCTCAGGAAAGCAGCCCAGACCCGAGCTTTGGTACTCCCCACACAGGGCAGCCACAATGTCCCTTGGCAACAGGAGGGGAGAGGCAGCATCTCCTCCACCAACCCACCACCCAAATGGTCCGTGCAGCCTTGTCTGCACATATTTGTATTTGATAGTACATTCACCTGGGGGGCAGAGCGGGACTTTTGCTACTAGAGAAAAACTTACATTTCTCAAATTAAAGCAGAGATCTTAATTTACCTCTCCTTATGGATATAGCCTCATTGCAGTCAGTAGGACTCAATAAACTTCTGTTGTTCAAGGGAAGAAAGGAGAAGCCTGAGACTGGATGCTTTCGGCTTTCACATGGAATAGGACTGAGGCTTAGTTTATTCTTAAACCAATGCCATTACAACAGCACCACACTGCCACTTCCACCTCTTGCACAGATGAGGGAGAACCTGAAGCCTCAGGTTGCTCTGGCTCACTCATCATCATCAGCCTTCCTGCAGGTCCTCCCTGGACCACTCCGGGAATGCTGCTTTCCCTGTCCCCACCCATCCATGGCAGGCTGTGAACCACTGACTGACACCATCCCTGCTGCAAGCTGCTCTGTCACTGCCAGAGCCTGCAGAGTCCAAGCACCAAGGCCTCCATCACTCTGCTGTAGGCCAGACCTACTTCTACTTATTAGATACCACTTTTATTCTAGCCCATGGCACACACAACACAAATCTGCAATATTTCCACTTACAGACAGCCACCAATGAAGCTCTAGGCCTCTGTACAAAGCTTGCACAGGGGTAAACACATGTGGGGCCCAGAGCAGATGTGGTGGTTGCTGCAGACCCCTTCTGGCAGAGGAGATGGCTTTGCCATCATGTGACACGTGGCACCAACGGAGCTGCGATGCTCAGGAGCGCCAGCACTGCCCTCCACAGCTTTGTGCCTGCAGCAGCCTGCACCCAGCCCGCCGGCAGCTCCCAGGGGAACAGCACACCCCCAAACACACCCCTGCCTTGTGCCTCCACAGGGCACCTCCAGACTTGGCCTAGCAGCGTGTTTACTGGGGGGCTATAAATAACTGTGCGTGTTGACACGCGATTGTTAATATGTCTGTTGATATTGATGCAATAAGGAGGAGATGTTTCCCTTCTCCTTGGCGCGGCACTTTGCCTGTTTGTTTCTGGCTGGCGCCGGCGCTGAGCAGGGAGCGAGTGCCAGCAGCGCTTGGCCATGCCCGCTGATCGATCGGCAGTGGGCTTCACGCTGGATCCTGCGCACTGAGCTGGGACAGCACTACAAGCATGTCAGACTGCTTGGATCCTCCCGTGAGCTTTGAAGCAAAGCATTTTTCTGAGATTAGGAATATTTTGGTAAACTTTGAGTTCCTTCCTCCCCAAAGCTAGGGCTTAATGCCTCCCACAGGCACTTCATTTCCTACATCAGGTCACACCAAAGGCCATAGGTCCTGAAAAAAACCTATTTCTTCCTGGCATGAGCACAGCTGCCATGTGCTTGTGCCAAAACTGGGACACCAATACCAGCATCATGCCCAGCCCTCTCTAGTATGGACTTTGCCCTTGTCACCCATGATGCCCCTCACAACAGGGCACCTTGTGTTGCACTCTTCACCTGAGCTGGGCCAGCACATCCCTCTGCCCATGGGAATGGTGTTTAAACACTTTCAGCCACCAGCAGTAGCAGTTTGGGAAGCCTCATCAGGAATGCAGGCTATACCCCTCCACCAGGATCCAGGCTAAAACCCTGGCTGCCCAGCAGCCTGTGTGCCTCATTTCAGTCCTGCAAGAGCTCTGCAGCTCCCAGAGCACTTGTTGAAGCAAAAAAAGTGCTAACTGTTTGCAATATCAGAACCTAATAAGAGTACAGGTGTGCTGAAAGCACCATGTGAACCTTCAGCTGGGGATGTGGGAGAAGAAATAACCCTGGCATTCAATAACATGTTGTTAAAATATTTAGATTTTTTCATGGTAAGATTTGTTAAGGAGGCAAGATTTATGCAACTGTGCTATTTACTTTCCAGTATTTTCTGGTATTGCTATGCTCTGATGGCTGATTTCAGTCAAAATTAATGCCACTTAGGAATCTCAGATGCAACAAATTCCTAGGAGTCTCAAGAAAATATGTAGAGAGACTTGAACTGCTGTCCTCTCTGAAAAATAAGACTACCATATAAAATTACCCATGCTATTAGATACCCCAAATCCTGCATGGGAAAGCAATGCTATACTCCAGCTACCAGAAAAGCCTTTATCAGGATGAGCATGAGATAATAAAGCCATGGGAGAGAGCATCAGTGAGAAAACAGGATTCCTAGGTTCTGGTGCTCTTGCAGCATTTTCCCCTCTTAGAAACTGAATAATCAAGAGGTTCTTTCTCCAGCCTTCTGTTCATGCTCTTTTTGGATTACCTTTCTCTAGCTGCTTACACACAGCATAGAGGTTACTGTCTTTAAAATGGCACAGCATCCCTGAGAGCTCAGGGCTAAGAAGGCTTTGGCTGTGACTTTGGCAACTGCACATCTACATCCTCCAAGAGGGGAGAGGAAAGGAGGAAAAAGCTGCTGTCCACGTTAGCCTGTAGCCTTAGATTTTAGTTTATACTGCTTATGAACAGTCAGGTGTGAGCTGAGAGCTCAGCACCGGGCCCTGAGATTCTCCCTACCTGTGACAGACACTCCCCAGTGCTGAGGGGACAGTTTGGCACAACTCCACACAGGGATCAGCAGTAAGCAAATGGCCTTTGACTAGAGATGAGCACAACAGCAATGAATGGCCAACGCCAGCAGTGCTTCCAGAAAGCAGGAAAGAATGCTGCACCAGCAGCTCACTGCCTCCCCTTCCCACACAGGCTAAGGGCTCCACAAAGCCATGGCAGAGTTGAGCATCCCACATTTTTAACTTGCTGCCCAGATGTGCAGAGAGCTGGATCAGGCTGCTGGAGCTGCAACTCAGCAGCTTTGGGGTTTACTGGGCCAGTTTTTGAATAAACCCATGTGCTGGCCCTGCTGGACCCAGACATCCAAGCTCCATTTAGAGCAGGAAGGAGGCAAGGAGCCAGAGGAGCTCCCTGCCTTCCCCAGCAGCAGGTCGTGCTCTGTCCTGAAGCTGGGCCATGCTCGGAGCAGGGCAGGGCAGCAATGGCATCAAGCTACACAGGGCTGTCTGCCAAGTCTAGTAACTATGCCCTCCCTGCTGTTCTCCTGCAGAGAGGGACAAGAAGGAAGTATTATTATTTTGTCTTTGCCCTATACAGGCAGCACAAGGTGCAATGAGATACCCTTAAGCTGAGCTTCCATTTTCCTGCCCCAAGGCTGTTTCCTTTAATGCTGTAGATGAGTGGGGTTATCCAGTCACTTTGGCACCTCCCTTTCAGCCATCTGTGTCCTTTCTGTTGTGCCACTCTGAACAATACAAGTGCTGCCATTCCTCCTGCATAGCCTTTCCTCTTCTCCACCAACACAGACTGGCCAGCCAACCGTTCCAGTCAACCACATCAATCCTCCTGCCACTCACAGTCATCTCGAAGGCATTTAATATAGATATAATGCACAAAACCCTTTTACATATTCTGATAACATCCCACGCACATTCCCCTGTGAGTTGTAAGCTCTTTCAAAGAGACACACAGATGCTCCCATTGCACAGCATGCTTGTACCACAGGGCAGGAGTAGCCCTGCATGCTCAAACAGGGCTGGAAGGCCGTGCACTGCCCCTCTGGACAAGTTGGGCTGCCAGACTTTCAGGGTACAGCCCAGAGGGAACCAATGCTGGTCAAAGGGGTTGGGACTCCCAACTTCCCTCCAAAGCCTATCTGAGCTGGGCATGGAAGGATATGACTGCAGAAGGGTGTAAGACACAGCTAGGTCATGCATTTAAGCCAGGGTCAGAAACTACATGTTCCTCCATTTTTAGGGTGTCCTCAGCAAAAGCATGCTTCAGAAAAGGAAAGCAGCCTTGATAACTGATTTCAATTTACTGGTAACAGCTCCACAGGTGTAGAATGGGATTTTAACGAAAAATAAGGTCTGCACCTCTTAATGAAACTTAATTGGTTCCATCCACAGCTCCCCAAAGCTATTGAATTCATTGTACACCTATGTTTTATGCATAATGACTTTTCTATCTGGTATCAGACAGTAATCATTCCAGAAGGCAAAAATCTCAAAATAACCACAATATATGCATACAGAATACATTTAAAAGAAAATCTAAATTGACTGTTCAGACCTTCCCTCACTTGCCAGTGGATCTTCTCCAAACAGAAGGCATTCCAAGTCGGCGTAGGAAATGCTAAGATAGCATGCTTTCCATATTGTGTTATCGGAGCGTCTTCCAAAAACTCAAGCTTTCCCATACAACAAAATGTCATGAAGAAGGTTTTACTCCAGTCTGCGTATCACAGGCTGTACATACTGCTTCAGCTACTGTAAGGTTGGCAAGCAAAGCTTGTAATGACTTGAAGTACAGTTTAGGAGCAGAAAAACTTTGCTTCAGAGCCACTTGCTCACACTGTCTGATTTTCATTAGGAGGGGTTTGTGTGCCTGTGTTTTTTCCCCCAGGAATGAAGACAGAGATAAATGTCAGAGGGGACTTTTTGGTTTTCAATTCACTGCGTGGAGCCTGATAATTGAGCTGATGTTGTATTCACAATGAAAGGAGGAGGAGTTTCCCAGAACCAGCTAGCCTGGCTGAACTGAGAACTAGGTCAAACCCTGGCAGCAACAACGCACTTCAGAGCACAGTGAGCATCTTGGTCTTAGAAACAGATTTTACACCCAAGTACATAGCTTCCCCCTCTCCCTCTTATTAACATCACTTGCTCTCATCTCTGTTTCCACAAGGCCATCAAGAAGCAGTCTCTGCAGTACCTCACTCGGGCACTATCACAGCAAAACCACCACAGCTGGGTTTAAACAGTACAAAAGGCAATAAGTAGTACCACTACCAGGAAGCCAAGCATAACAACCCACCAGAGCACCAAAAACCAAACCACCTGGCCACAAATACATGCCCACACTGTCTTACCTGGCAGAGTCCAAACCACTTGGTGGTCTTCATGCAGCATTTCTACTCCTACTGCAGCAGCGGCAGGTGGACAACAGGGACCCTGGGATACAGCCGGGAAGCCTTTGCTGCACATCCCCCTGCTGGGGCTGGTTGGTACACTCAGCCCTTCTCACTGCTGCCTGTCCTCTGCAGGTCAGTCTCAGCTTCCTTCCTCGGAGCTTCAGCTGAAATCAATGCAAAACAATTAGCTCACTTAGAGTTCAACTTGGAGCACCTGGTGCCCAGGCCCTGTTAGACACCTCCAAGGGCTGAGTTCAGTCCTCACAGCTGCCTCTGCTCCAGCAAGCCCTGTGCTGCCCTGCAGTGCTCTGGTAGCACTCAGGCCCCCGCAGTGGCAGGGACCCCAGTCTGCCCTGTATGTGTCTGTGCAGATGAAGATCCTTGGGGGGGTTGGCACCTCTGCTACTCTGATAACACTGTGCACATCAGTCAGGGCAGTGAGGGTGCTGATCCTGCAATCAGGCCCAGCAATAGGAAGAGGAAAGAGTTTCACTAGAGACTCAGTCTTTGGCACATTGACTCAAGTTAAGTTCTGAGTGAAACAAAATATGCTATAAAGACTTTAATAAAAATCCATTTACCCAAATAGAGTCCTCATTTTCCTTTTTTTTTTTAACTGTCAAAGAATTTGACAAATTTGATCAGATCATATCACTGAGCCGAAAGTGTGAGTTCTGGGAATGAGCTATTTGCATCACTGTAGCTCCCCACTTACAGTTTTGGGCTTGCTACATGCCCCCCTCTCTGCCTACTCTGCTATTACAACCCATCTGATCTCACTTTGGGTGGAAAAATACACTTCTGCAGGCACAGAAATCTTCACAGCAAAAAGGCTGAGTTCTTGTCCACAGCCCGAATGGGGCAGGCTGGGTGTCCTGCTGGGTGTCCTGTCCTGCCCCTTCTGGTGCTTCCAGAGCCCCAGCTCAGCCCATGCTGCTCAGTGTCAGAGCTCAGTGTGCCAAGCTCCACACAACACAGATGCCAGCTGCAAGTTGGGTGCTTAAGTGTAAACATGCGTGCAGATACATTTGATTGCAAAGGTGTGGGCACAAAATTTGACTGAGCAGCTGTTTGACCCAAGCTCCAATTAGACAGGATGGCATAAAGTAGATCTTTCTCCTGGAGGCATGTGGCAGTGAGTAAATACACATTTCTCTCTCTCAAAAGGGAGGGTCATGTACAAGGTCCAGCTTGGCTGAGTCACCACAACTACATCACAGCACCAGTGGCCCTCTCCACTGCCCTGGCACAGAGTGGTGCTGCCAGCTTGTCACAGCTGTCTTCCATCAGAAGCTGTCACGTGGAGCTCACACACACGTGCTGCTCGCAGGCTCCAGCGCCCACCTCTGCTGGGAAGCAGCCACTCCAGAAGAAACCCCACTCAGCAGTGAATAACAGCTGCTTTTGTGCAGATCAAAGTACTGCTCTCAGTTATTTATTTTCCCTGTGCTCAACAAATGCTCTGATGAGAAGAGCAGGACAATCAAAAAGTGCCCTTTCCTTCCAAAATGCCACCTTTCCTCAGGACAGGGCACCATTACAGCCCAGGTGTTTTTCCCTCCAAGCAGCAAATCCTGGCAACTTTTCTGAGAGGTTTGAACAGCCCAAGTGGTCATGCACCTCCAGCACTGGGAAGTCCCTAGAGTGGCTTTTTTCTAGGCAAAAATGAGGATTTAAGAGGAAGCACCGCAGCAAAGCCCCCCAGACACAGCTGTCACCCACCGTGGCAGCTGCAGCCATGGCTGCTCATCTCCCCCTGAAGCAGGAGCCCACGGCTTGAATGTGGCAGTGCTCTGTGTCATCCACCAGAGCCATGGCATGAAAATGCTCACATCTTTGCTGATCTGCCTGTCTGCTTTGCCTGTTAGTCAGAGAAGAAGAGTACAAACAGTGTCAGTCTGGGGACAACTGGACTGTTCTGAGGCATGAAACTGTGGGCGAGTTTTTTCAGGTCATCTACATGCTTGCTTGTGGACCATCAGCTGTCCTGTGCAAGCCAGTTTCTAGAATAATTCTGATGCAAAACTGAGTGTTCTAGAGAAAAGCTTGTGGTTTCAGAAGTGGTGGGAGCACTTGGTTATCAGTTCATTCTTGCTTTGAGCCCTGTGGCCCAAGAAGTCAGTGTGCCAGAAAGTCAGTCCTCAGGCCTGGGATGAAAAATGAACGTGTGTCCTTTCAAACTCCTCAGGATGCCCTCCTGAGGATCGTTGTGCTCCTGGTGAGAGGAGATGGTTTGTGCAGACAAACAGTGTGCTGTTTGTCAGATGTGAGATTTGAAAAGACATCCAAGCAGGAGAGAAAAGCTGGCAGCTTTATCTTGAGTCACTTCTGGTGGGAAGAGGGAAGATGGTGATGGGGAAACAGCTCTAACAGCTGCTCTGAGGTGAGAAGCAGCAGTGTGGAGGAGGAAGAGAATACATAGAAGAAAACACCTTGGTGTCCTTCAGAAGCTTGTTTTCCCTTAAGGCACCCAAACCAGAAGGTATTTCCACCAGCCAAGGCAGGAGTCTTGCAATACTGCACAGCCTGGAATTACCCTTGCCCTGTGGAGGGTTTGCTTGCTCAGCTCCTCAAAATGACCTTAAAATAATTGTACAAGCCATTAAAATGCAGTCACTGAGTCATGGATTTCCATTTTTCCCTTTCACAACTGACAGGTAGTCTCTATTAGAACAGCTTTTGTATTAAAACAGATCAGAAAAGCAAAGACAAAAGTAAACTTCTCCAGATGCAGCTCTATTTCCAAACATCACCAACCAAGAAAGCTTTGAAAGGCTCTGTAAATTAGAATTGAAATAGATACTGCATTGTGGTAAACCTGAAAGGTGTCATGACAATTTTGATTTTTTTTTCCTTTCATCTCTAGTTTTCAAAAAACTGTTTATAACATTACAAATAAAAATATATTTTTTAAAACCAGTTTCAATGTGAAAATTTGGAATATTCCCATGTGCAAGTATGAATGCAGCTGTTTTAGCCTGCTTAGAATACTCTATTTTTATGAAATATTTTCTTTTGATGAAATAGCATTTTTATGATAGAAATTTCCCAACTAGCTTCAAGTGCAAGTCAATACACTGCAGCAAAAAACTCCAAGCTTAAGATTCAAGTTCTCATATTCTGTGCTGGCCGTTGGGAAATAAAGGTTTTGCTCATAGACTGAACTTGTTTGGTATGCACTTGCTGAAATCCAATAAAGAGGAGACCCTGGAAAGTAACCATAGATATTGGCATTCAAGTGAAGCAGATTGAACCTAAGCTTATTTACCTCACAGTTTTTTCTTTACAGACAGTTTTTAGCTGGGTGGAAACACACGGCCATGGGTTTGTCCAGTTTCCTACTCCTTCCCTGGTAGCATTCTGGGAGCATGCTGGCTTTGCCACATCCCATGGGAAGATTTCTCTGGCATGACTGTGGCTACTATACTAGTAGCAAGTTTCTGATAGTGCAGTCTCATAATAATCACCTAATCTTTTTATGTCCAAAGACAAAACACTTCCATTGCCTTTCCAAGAGATAAGTTTTCATAAGAGGAAAGATATTTTTACCAGTACTGTGGAAGAGAGCAGCGAGAGCTTCTAAAACACCAGCTCAGGGGACCTGCAAAGAGCAGGGCTGTCCAGAACAGCAGAAATGGGCAGAAGGGCAGGTCTGTGCCTGAACATGGAGTGACTCCTGTCTCTTAGGAGCACACACTGCCCCTCTGCAGCTCAGAATTAACATGCAGCATCTGAAGGCTTTGCACAGTGAAAATGGTACAATTACAATTACACAGGGTGAGTGCTGTCATTACTTAACTGTGGGCCTATGTTGGCTATGGGTATGTGCACAGGACAGTTCATCAGGGGACTTCATGAGGGCACAGCAACTTGCATCCCACTGGCACTGTAATGGTTAATTCCTAAAACTTGCCTTGGCTGAGATCCTTCTGCTGTTTGATGGCTCAACTGAAGCTTGATGTTTATGGTGGAAATTGTCTTGATTTCTTTAGATGAGATGAGCATCCATGGAGTTTGAAAATGTGTTTTAATTAAGATTCTGCTAAATTCTACCAGACACCTACTTGGAAAACAAAGCAACTGAATAATTAACTCTGATGAGAGCAGATGCTGCTCTAATGACAACCTGTTACTGCTCAAGTGCATCATTAGTTGTTTTACTGTGTTCTTTTAATATGTCCAGAGATCCTCAGCTAATGAATATATTGGTAGCAATGCCTCTAAAATAATTCTTCAATGTGGACTGTTGCAAAAAAAAAAAAAAAAAAGTAGCCAACAATCATAAATCCAAACATACTGAGTCCAACTGAAATAGTGTTTCTGCTGGTCTGCGTTCTGTGTGCTTGAAAGCAAACGCTTCTTTAGTTATCCTTGTGGGATTATTTTAGCCATACATCAAGTGAAGCTTACAAATTGATGAGAATCTAATGATGCATTTATTTACAGATGTGCAGTTCTGTTCCCTGTTATGTTGCCGAGGGGTGAGAAGAGGGAAGGCTTTTTCTCTCCCCTATGTAATGCGCGCAGTCGTGCATTTGACAAAGTGACTAGAAAAATACTACCAGCAAGATTTTACCCTGTTATTTCTAGCCCTCAAAAATAAATCTATATAATCTCCTAAAATATAGACAGAACACTAAAAAAAAAAAAAAAGGAAATTGAATATTTATACTTAAATAACTCACTTTAATGACACACTGCACTGTCTGTTTTCACAATATCTTGTGGTTTCATCTAAAAGCATGTATTAAAAATGGTGGGTTTCTATTTTGGACTATCAACATCAGGAAGTTTTGGTCTCACCGTAAAAGTAATGAGATGAAATGCAATAAAGTGAGAAAAAGCATTGAATGGGAGTATCTAGCTCATACTTTTGTATTTCCTTCTCTTTTTTTAAATAGTGTCAGAATTACCTCTTCTACTTTCAAAGATACATTGAGGAATGATTGAGGTACTCTGAGAGTATGGAGCCCAATACCCACCAGTCTAGCAGAGGTAATGGCATCAGAAAAGTCTCTAATCCCTGGAAAGAAGCTGGGCATTGCTGGGAAATGTGTGCAGGCGCATCTCCATCAGCCCCTGGGGAGCAGCATTACTCACCTCAAGCCCAGCTGGGTACCCACAGTGCAGCTTTTAATGCCTCAAATTCTGTAAACTCAGCAAGAGTTCAACAAATACCGCCAAGCCCCTGTCTCACTCCCCTCCATCCTCCTCCCTGGGTGGCAGGCCTTGCAGAGCCCCAATGCCAAGATGCCACGGCCACTGGCAAAGCCCCTCACAAAGGCAGCAGCACTCTGAAGAAAGGAAGAAGCACCTGAAGCACCTGTGAAGAGTCACACTTTTGAGAAAGATGGTCTACTCATTTCATCCCAGAATCTCACACTGCCTTTTTAGCAATGCTTTACTGCAATCAAGCTGGTTGCATTCTTAGTATTGAGGGAGAGAAAAAACCCCAGCAAAACCAATTTAAAGTTTAGTTTCTTCTGTGACCAGCACCTAACTGCAGGATGCAAAGCTTCACAGGTTAGCTTTCCTACATAAAGGATAGACAAGCCCTCTGAATTCATAGGGCTCACAGCTGACTGCTACGCCTTTTATAGAGACCTCTTTGGGTCTGATTAATTAGTAACGGGGGCAGGAGCTATGCACTTCAGTGACTCTTGGTGCCTTGATTGTAAATCGCAATCTGGTACTAAATCTCAGCAGGTCACATTGCCATTTTTGCTGGGCCCCAGTGACACAACTGATTAAATCTGTGTAAACAGTATCTTAACAGAAACATGGAGGGAAGTGCTGTGGATGGCTGCCTTCAGTTTGGAGGAATTGAGTTATGTATTTCCATGGGTTCTGTCTGCTCTGAAGCATTTTCATCAATTGTCAGTTGTCCCAACACAGCAAACTAGTGGTTTTGATGCGGCCTTTGAAAGATTGCCCACTGTGGGGGCTTTTAAATAGCAAGTCAGCACTCAATTCACACATGCAAGCCTAGGAGGATAAACAAACACTATCCTGGGTAGCTTTATAAATAAAGAAAGGACAAAGACAGTACTAGAACACATTTTTTCCTGCACGTTCTCCTGCCTGCTGCCAGGGCCTGGTGCGCTGCCTCCTCAGCAGGTGCAGAGTGCCAGTGCCCTTGTCCGAGTACTTTTGGGCATGAGGCAGGAGAAATGCAGAGCTGTCGGCTTCACTGGTTACTGCAGAGTAAGTGAAGGACCCACATGGCCCAGTCCAGCTCTGGTGCTCCACTCGGGGCCCTGGCTGACCCCACCTCTGTATGTGCCCAGCCAGGTCCTCGGGCCTGTCCTGTTCCCTTTCCACATGCTAGCAGGTCTGGTTTTCCATGGTGCTGCAGCCCCCGTGTCACATCCCCATCATGAGTTGCTCCTTATCTCGGCCTCGTTGTTGGTGTGTTCCCCACAGACCCTTCCTGCACCCCAGCCTCTGGCTGTGCCTCCCTGTGCAGGTCCACATTGCAGTGAACCTCATGAGGTTCAGGCCAACCAATATTTTGATGCAAGGAAAGTGAAACAAGTTACTGTAAGACCACTGCAGAAATACTTGACACGTTGCCTGCCTCAGAAGTTTGGTCATTAAACATCTGACCTTTTCCCCTCCACTGAATTCACAAAAGGTCTTAATAAAAGTCAGATGCAGACCAATTAATCAGGGAAATCACTGCCTTTCCTCAGCTCCAGCTTCCTCTCCAAGCATCGTAGCTCAGTGCAGGCACCAGTGCTTCTCAGACCACTACCTTTGCATTATCCAAGAACAACTGCCTCTGATGAGACAAGAAATCATTTGCAATGTACTATAATGCCAAACAGCTGTTTTCATACTCTCTTTGGGAAGGAAGTATGTTTATCTGCAGCATTGATGAGCTGGAATGCTGTCCATGACCTTACAGAAATCTCCCTCTGCTGTGTGGAGAAGAAGCCAGCCACTGTACCCTATAACCTTCCTTGGAGTTGGGGTGTGTGTGGTGTGCTTACATTCATTTCATGACACACACAAATCCATAGCTGAGACTGAGGATTCACACCTGAATTACCTCCTGGCTATTGTGGTTGTATAGAATCTGACCTGCTTCAAACAACATTAACTTTGGACTTACAAATTCAGATGTTCAGATTAGTTCTGCAGAATCCAGCTCTGGCTCCAGAGCAGGCAATTTGGTCCTGGAGTTAAAGGTGGAGTTAAAGAGCTGCTGCACAGACCCACTTTCTTGGATGGCATTCATGGAAGAAAAGGAAAGAGCTGTGGAGCCAGTGGGGCAGCACTCTCTGAGGTTCACAGAGATCCTGGCCACAGCAGGTGGCTTTTCTGAGTATGGTGTCCAGGTTGTGTCCAGCCTATGTCCACACCATCGCCACAGCCCATCAGGCTTTGCTAAAAGCAGTAGACCCTGAGTTCAAAGTGAGAAGGAAAATGTTCCAACCCCTGGACTTGGACAAAGGAAACTAGACAGGAGAGAGCATCAAAAATCGCAATTCAAATTTGGCATCAGAGTTGGGCAGACCTATCCACAACTTATTGCATTATAGACTTCTGGGATCTGGAACTGAGATTAAAAAACCCTGGAAGATCAGAGGAATGTTTTTGGATGGATTTCCAGCAGTTCATGACTTTTTTCCCCACCAGGACATTGCTGCAAGAATGCTCTCCCTTGTGCTAATTTGTTACTTCCTCTCCTGATTCCAGAAAACAGCAGTGAAGCACACAGCAATGGAGTTAAAACTACTGAACTTTTAGAAGCCTCACATAAATAAATTCTGGTTGGGTAAAAACCTAGTCAGTTCTTATCTTGCCTGAAATGGTTTGCCTTGTCTAAAGCTTCAGCACAGTCATGCTGTCTGTGGAGCCAGAGAGCTGGTGACAAACTGGAGCACCAGATGAACCTGTGCATCACCTGCTGGGCTTGTCATGATGAGAGATGGGCTCACATCAGCCACTTCAAGTGGGGAACCACACACAGCTCCAGTGGGGGTCCTTTGGAGCCAGCTTTCAGGGTAGGTCACTGGGGAAATACATGTGATTTGTTTTGCAGAGTTCAGTCCTGGATTTTGGCACCATAGACTGAAGGAGGCTTCAGATCCACAACTGGTAATAGGACTAAGACTGCTTCTCTTCAGATCACTGCCTCTCTGGTGTGCAGCCTCTTACTGTCCTGTGTCACACAGGCCACCAAGTGAGCTTCAGTCCTTGAGACCAAGATGTTGTGTCAGCGGTCCAGTGCAGTGATCCAGCCTTTTTTATTCCAGACAGTATTGTACATATGACCCTTACATAAATGCTAAGCACATTACTTCAATGCTTATGGAGACTAAGGAGAAGTGCCCTGATGCCTTTAAGTAGGGCTCAGGCTGAGGATTTCTTATTGAGATGCATCAGGCAAAGTGCAAGAAATATAAAAGCATCTGCCAGAAGGCAAACAGCAGGTCACAGAGTGGGCAGCAATATCATTCTATCTCCTGAATGCTACAAGCCAGTGCTTGTAGCCTCTTTCAGTCAGTTTCTCAGTATGGATTCCTCTTCTCTTTCTCACATTTTTTCAGTGAAGAGAAAGATCCCCAGCTGCTTTCACACGTAGCAGTTTTTATCTGACTAAAATTGAGGCCTTGTTGAAGACATCAGGATTTTGCTACCAACTTCAGTAGTCACGTCTGCAAGTACTGGAGCATATGTTACACTAACTGCATGGCAACTATTCACTGCGCATCTCTTAATTGCATACATACAGACAAGATGTTCCACTGCACATGGTCAATTCCAAATGAGCATGAACCCTGCTGATGAAACTACATTTTCTCCAGAGCAACTGGAAGTGCTGCTCCTTATTGAGGACTTTATTCTTGACAAATTTCAAGGTTTTAGCTCTATCCATTCCTGCAGGAGCCTTGTCTGAGTAATCACGGTTGATTGCTCCTGGAGTTGTGTGAACATTCACAACAGCATTTGTCATCTTCTCGTTTAGTGTTTTTCTAAGAAAATAATCTTGCTGTCAACAAAACCCTTTCTTGAATGAAAAGCTAAGTAGCTAAAGTAGCATCTGAAAAAGAATAGGTTTTTGTCATCAATTTGCCAAACTCAGCACTGCTTCAGAGCTTAACATCCAAAGGATCAAAGTGCATCAGGGGCTCTGAAATGTCTGAATTCTTTTTCAGCCAGTGGCAACTATCAGTATTCCATTACAATGATTAACCATGAGGTTCCTTTCAACACCAACTGTTTTTTACTCTTTCTGTTCAAGTTGAGTCCTGTGAAAGACTTTTCATATATTGGTACCTATTACCCAGCTTCTCTTAGCTTTAGGTATATGACCATATATTTTCTTAACCCTCTTTTTCCTTATTACCATACCAGGCCAAAGCTGACTTACTCACATCCAAGTGTGCATTTTACAGTCAAGAGCTAATGTTGAGCTCTTGAGATTGAGATTTAATTGTGTTTCATGTTCTTTCTGAGTAGAGAAAAAGAGGACTATGCTAGGGTTACAGAAGAACAGGACAAATACTCAAATTCAGTATTGTAATTTTCCTAGGGTGACCTGCTGGACAGTTTAGTAGTTGCAGGCTGGGGGAATGTGTCCCCATGTTCTGAGGAACAGATTATTTCAGGTGAGCTAAGGTCTGCTAATTCAGATCACTTCTATACACATTAGTCTTTGTAAGCTGTCTTTAGGACTATTTGTCTATTTCAGACAAGATTTCCCTATTTTGCTTCCATTTCATCTATAGTGGCTGAGTCCTGAAACACCAGTCTTGCACATGATACTTCATTGTATATCAATGCAAGCCATGTGTTTCATTCTTTAGAGAATGGAGGTTATTTTTCTGGGGTTTTGGCATGTTCTGTGGAACATGATTCTTGACAAGACAAAGCAAGCATTTTTAACTGCAGAACTAATGGTAGGCCACTCCTGTGAGTTAGAATTTACATTAGCAGACACAAAGATGTGCTGCTAGTTTGTTCCTGGATCGCACCTGGCTGGGAGAATTCAGCTGTATGTTTATTCACTTGGAGCAGAGAGTCACCAGGAGATACTGAGCAGAGCATGTATTTTTGCTCCTTTGGGAAAAGAATTTTTACTATCACATTATGTCAGGTCATCCCAGATTAGTAACTCAAGCAAATAGCTTTATATATTTTGTACCATGCAGTTAAAAGCACAAGCTGTTTAACCTCACTGCTGGAGCAATAAATGGCTATCTGCATTGATTCCTATTTGCTGTTATGCTTTCAGAAGAAACTGTAAATTAATTTCTCTAATCATGAATGGTGAAGAAAAGTTCGATGTCAAGATCTGAAGTAAGCATTAATAAGAATAGAGAAGATGACATTGGAATTTATAGAGGATAGTAGTTTTTATATTCTGGATATTTTTTTTATATTCAATGGATCTGCAGAGCAAGAGTTGGATCGCAGATGTATGTCTCTGCTCACAATAATCACATTACAGGGCCATTGCCATCATCTGGAGCTTCTAAAAACAGCAGTCCATCATCTGTTTGCCTAGCTGATGGATAACACATATTTACATAGGCTCACATCTTAGGAAGTTTCATCATCTCTTGCGTAGGAGAATGCTGAAATGATGTTTGCACCATAAATGTTCCAGATTCCACACATGCTTTCAGTCACCCAGCATGGTCTTGCAGGCAAAAATATGAGAATACCACTGTCCTGTAGGGTAAAAGTAAAAGCAAAAGCAGTACATACCTCATTGGAGTTTTCCAGCAAATTCTTGGGTCTAAAAAGTCGTGGCCTTCAAATGTTGGTGTAGGGTTATTCGTGTGCTCCAAGTGAAATATCTGCTTTAGCATTTTCCTTAGTAGGTATGACTCACCAGGATGCCTAAAAATAGGATTAAGGGTGTGAAATACAGAAGGTAATAGGAGCATTTGCCCACTTCAATTTCTTGAGTCAGAGTTTAACCCCAAAACAGAGTTTAAGCACTAATCACCAACTCAAAATCTACAATCTGAAATTTAGGAAGTGTGTATCATTAGGTTCAGTTAAATTGGAACTGCATACTTGGAAGCAGTCATAATAAAAAGAGCAAATGCAGCCACACTTGGAACAGGGGGGTTTTCCAGCCTGATTATGTGCTCCTCTTGTCATGTGAACTGGCAGCACCACCTGACCATGGCATGGGGTTAGCAGGTTTCCAGCCCCAGGAACCCCTGCTTGGCCCTTCCCTCAATTATTCATTGAAATTAGCCATCACCAGAACAATTCAACACATTTTCAAGCCCCTAAACTTTATTTATGATGTATTCTGGTTGAATTCAATGTGAGTTACATATACAGATGACAATTTCTCATATCATCATATTGAGGAGTTAATACAAATTACTGTATTAATTCTTTTTTACTCTTATTGCATGTTGCTATTTTGCAATCATATGGCTAAGTAAATTATGAAAATTAATATCCTGTGCACAAGATCTGTTTGGGTGGCAATACTTTAAAATAACCTGTCAGTCAAGAAAGGTGGCTGGAGCTAAGCATGGAGTTCTTTGGGTGGACACACATATCACTGTGGGAAGCTTGCATTTATACAGAATCCTTTGGTGATATAGAAAGAGCCTTTGTGACCTTTGAAAGCTCTCTGCCTGAACTGAGGCCTCCAAGTCACACTCAAGGTCCATGACGACATGGACCATCTCACTCAGTATCTCAGCAAAAAGAATAACAGGAAATCTGTCAGTATGAAATGGAAATGCTGATTTCAAAGCACAAAGCTTAGCATGCTGGGGAGCCAAGAAAGTAAAAGCCTGCTTCAAAGCCAGCAAACATCAAATAGATTTGGTAAAACCACAGGAAACCACTTTTTCCTCCTAAACCTCCTAAATTTATTGATTTCAACATATCAATAAATTCCAGTGTGCTCATTTTAGGCAGACAAAAATAGCAGGAAGCACATTGCTGGCAAGACACTGACAGTAGGTGTTATGAGAAGTTTTCTGATGGGCTCCACAAGAAATTGTTGAACCTTCAACATTTTCTGAAATGTTAAAGTTTCATAACCACACTTTAAATCCTTTAACTGATGTACAATGGAATTGATATATAAAGAGAAACCCCAGAAGGTTGACAGGGAAGGATTATAATTGTGGATTTTGTATCACTCTGATAATTTGGTTCCCAAGGACATGAACTTTGTCAATACAGAAAAGTGTAGAATGACAAATTAACGCTTAGGGAGGGTAATGTCTGTAATTTTATCCAGTTTCACTCATGCACTCAAATCTCCCTGTAATTTCAGGCCCAGCTCTTAAAAGTGATGTGGACAAAGGCTGAGTTTGCAACAAAGACAAGGTTGGACACTAGAAGAGGATAAACACAGCTTGCACAAGGAAAACTTTCTGAATGAAGTCATTAACTTCTTGGTGAATAAATAACTCTCATAGTCCCTGGTTCCTGTAAGATTTCTGCAGACACACTTTATTTTATTGCACTTTGAAATCTAAAGGACTCCTCAGGAATGGAAGGTTAAACATGCACATAAGTGTTCACAAAGCTGGAGCCTTATTTGGCTAATTTCTCCTAGGCTGATAATCAAATACTAAATAGCCCTAGCTCTTGGAGCAAACATTTCACATTTCCCCCTAAGGACAAACCTCTTTACTGAGCAATAGATCAGAAGTGAACTGGCACTCTGGAGTTCAAGGCAGACCCACTGTAATTAATTCAGTTAAAGCAATTTGGAGGTAGCAGAAGGATGGCAAATCCCACCCTGTTTCCTAATCTTCCCCAAAGGAACATATTTATTACAAACTCTTAAAATCACCTTTTGATAATGTTGAACAGTCTGTGAGGGGCCCATTAAGGCATACAAGGCAGACCCATTTCAGTCCTTAATACCACTTGAAGATTATCCATTTTAAATGGCCTAGCAGAGCTTATCATAATTTTGTAAACTATTAAAAAGTATTAAAAGGCACCACACATCTATCTGATGAGAAGCCTGGGCTCCTCCAGGCCTGACAGAACTGTTTCTCTGTGACTGCCTGATGGTGAATCCAGCTGTGGCAATCCAGATTCTCACTGGGACATAAACTTCCCCTTCTCACTGAGAATGAATTTTTTACTATAGATGTCTGGGTTAGTCTGCTCCTCAGGATGAATGCAGAGATCTCATTTTCTACATGAAGCACTGTTGACCAAAACCAAGACAGATAACTCACAACTGTCCATTCTTCTCAGGACACACAGTAACTGGCATTTAAGGCATACTGGCTTTCAAGAGTGTGGCTGAAACAGAGCCATGTTTCATTTGGTAATTTACAAAAGCTCTCCCATCTAAATTGCTAGTAGAGGAGAGAAGCAAGCCATTCAGTGACTCTAGGATAAGTGGCTAACAATGGGTAAAGCACTTCACACCCAGTGGTGAAGGCAATGTGAGAATAATATTTTCCATGGGGACTCAAGAGCATAGAGTTTACCAGTCTCCCCACTCAAAAGTGAGTGAATCAACCTCTGTTCCTGAAAACACATGAGATGCATCACAGCACTTGCAGTTACTGTCTGCAGGTCCATGGCAGTGTCTCTTGGTGCATTTCTTTAGATGCAACAGCTGCACATATCTCCTAAACACAGGCTGCTGGACCAGTAACCCATTCAGATGGGAAAAGGAGAGAAATAAATTAGAGCGAAGTGCAGCCCCACCAAGAGCACAGTGAAAGAAAGGTGGGTGTGCCAGATTGCCTGAGTAGCCTTGGAATGAGGAGATCCTCAGCTGGTTAATCTCCCCTATCTGCTGTCTGAGGGGCATGGGGGACCACGGAGGGAGAGGAAAGAACTGGGCAGGTTGTTCAGCTTGTCTGACTTCCGGCTGTGATACTGAGCTTATTGAAGAGAAGTCAGCATGGATGAGACCTGTTGACTTGTAAAACTGCAAGTGGATGATCTGTCCCTTCCTCTTTCCCTTGTCTGTCTCCACTAAGTGAGTGGTTATCACATTTGCAGGGCTAAATGCTAAAGGAAAAGTAAGCTGAAGAGACAAGTGTGGGCCTGCATGTTTGTCTTTCAAAGTAAGGAAACCCAGGAGAGCAGGCACAACAAACCAAAAAGTATACAGAGCATGGAACAAGTGGGATGGCTTGAAAAAAATGGGGCACTAAGTATCCTGATTTGAGCCAGATAAGCAGGGCTTCTCACACAGCAGCACCCACAACACATCTAAAGCCTGAACTGCAACACCACCCTGGGCTTGGGAGCAGAGAGGCGTTCAGGCTGAAATCAAGCAGATTAGAATGTGAGGGGGGACTGCCAAACTAATTTTCACTGGCGATCTGAACCACAATTCAGTCCAGGTGACATTTTACATATTTTCACCATTGTCTTTGTTTAATTTGTGAAAGTAATTACACAGCCAATTGAACAGTGTAAAGCAACTGCTGCAATAGTCACTTTTCAGTGAGGTACAGTGCAGCTCAGCTTTCCCAGTTAGGATATCCAGGCATAGCCCTACAGTATCTCTGCCATTCATCACTGACACTGCCATCTGGCTTACCTGAATCCTCCCCAACTACAGCTTGCGCTGAACAAACCTCACTTTTCTATGGGCTCCTTTTGAAGAAAACAAGGCAATGAAACACCCTGCACTGCTGGTGATATGGACAGTGTTAACTGGCATTCTCAGCTCTTAACTGAAGCATGACAGGGGACAGCTAAGTGACGGACGAGGACAAATACACTGGGCATCTGGGTGGTCACTTTGATGCAGATAATTGATGGCTAACCCTGTTGAATTACACAGAGTAAACATGTAATATTAGACTCTTACAGGAGTGCTTTGCCCTCGTGACACTTCAGCTGAACTACCCTGACTTTTATGGCTGTGGCTGAAATCAAACCTGTTTCTCTTTGGCATGGTGTGGCACAGGAACCACTCCTACCCCACAAACTGGGGCTGAGCCAGCAGGGCCCAGTGTGCTGCCAGGACTGTGTTGGGACAAATTGGTGATGCAGGTGAGTTGCTGAGGGGTGTATCAGTGTCAGAAGAGGAGGAGATAACTGTGCACACAAGCACACGGGGAGCTGGCGGCAGTGCCGCTGTGTTACCTATGATAAATAGCCTGTGTCACCACAGTAGCTGGTCTCCAGATTGAGGCAGACTTTTGCGAATCAGCAGGGTCAGCATTTGAAAAGCATGTGAATATTGTGCACTTGTAAATATTTGAGCACATCTGTTTAGCTCCCTCTCAAAAACCACTGGGAAAAACTACTTCACATTGTGCCATGCAATGCTGTTACCCTGCTCTAATTGTCAAATCTGTTGAGTGTTTTTCTCATGCACACAAAAATTAAAAATTACTATCCTCATTCATGATTAATTCAGCTGCAGTGCTGCAATGTGTCACACTGCATTTTTTAAAGTATTAAATTCCACCTCATAATCAGAAGAGTTTTAATTAACTTTTTGCTAGTTCATCTTTTTTTCCCCTCTTTCACATAGCCCCAGACAATCTCCAGAGCTGCCTTCCCTACAAACATCTCTCTGGATGATACCAAGAGAGTGACGGAGTGCCGAGCTGGCACTCTGACAATTGCCTTCACCAACCCAAAACTATTTTCCTCTTCCATTCCTCCCTTAAAGACCTAAAGCCAGGGCATGACAGAGATCTAACCCATGGCATTTCTTAGTTTCTTGGAAATAGCATCTGGCTATTACGTCCCTTCAGCCTAATTCTCCAAGCAGATATAGGACTTTCACATTAGATGTCTAGGGCAGTGAAAGAGAGGATACCAGAGGAGATACATTCCTGCCTGTATGTCATTTTTCTATAAAATCATCTGCTGTTTCCTCTGCACCTGGTACACCCCAGGATTGCCCCAAAAGGCTCACACACCTCTTATGTGTTTGCAGATGGACTTTCCAGGCAGGGACATGTTCACAGGTAGGAAGAGCCATGTTCCCTCTCTTCCCCAAGCTGGCCTGGATAAGAAAGAAGGAAACAGGTTATTAAACCTCATTAGTTTCAGAACAGAGCAAAAGGAAAAGAATACAGCATGGAAAGAGAGCCCAGAGGAGACTCAACTCCCTCCCACTTCATGAACCTCTCTGTATCAGTATGGGTTTTTAGATTCAAGGGAAAGTGACTGAAGAGCCAACAGCCAAATGGGCTTGAACAGGTTTGGACCTTGATACAGGACTTGTCATTGTGAGCAGAAAGAACAGAAAAGCAGCAGGAGCTCCTCTGCCCCTATGGGACCCTGATGGAAAACTGCCTCAGCAACATGACCACGCTGCCTCTAGATGGCTTTTCCTTGCAGGACTGGCAGATCTCCTTAGGTTTTTCTGACCTTGGCAACATTACAAGGGACACATTTTCACATGGCTGAATTGTTTCTGAACAATTTCTCCAATGTATTAGGCACAAACATGCTATCTGTCAGCACCAGGCATGTCTAATCTCTCCACCTGCTTTCTCCCCCAGCAGTTACATTTGGTATCTGTTGCATGGAAAATCCTTTTTTTTTTTTTTTTTTTTTTGTTTAGAAGCAAATTCCCACTGCAGGATGAGAGAGCAATCACTCTTTGGAGGAATAGGGGCTAGCCGGGTTAAATTAAATTTGCTTTCCCAAGAAAACTTCTTCCTGTGTCCCTGTATTAACATTATTCCTTTAAAGGGACATCAGATGAGCTCTTTTGGGTCCAAGGGCACTCAGAGCACATCCCTTCTGTCACCCCAGTTGTGGTGATACCTCTCCTAAGAGCTTGTCTATGTGGTAAATCAGCAGCTGTGTTCCCAAGCCTTGGACACACCTGTAAGGCCAAATGCCTCCTCTTTCACGGGGTAAGGTCTCCCCTTAGAAGCAGGTGGAGCAAGCAGGCACCTCCTGGCTGACAGGGACTGCTGGGGAGCATGAGCACTTCCCCCAGGGTATGTGCAGGTGGCTGTGCTGAAGGGAAGAGCTGGGAGCCCAGGGCAGGGCAGGAATGCCCTCTGGACCTCTCCTGGGCTGCCTGAGCAGAGGGAGGTTTCCAAGGAGCACACAGAATGCTCTGCCTCTCCTTCCTGCCCACACCGGGGCCTCACTACCCTCATTAATCAGCACTGGCAGGTTTCAGGGTACAACTGGCATCACTGAGGGCTTGAATCCCTCCTGAGGGGCAATGGGTTGAAGTGAGCTCTGAGAGGGTCCCTCCACCTGCATCAGGACAGCCACACCACAAAATGCTATGCCCCATCACTTGTCACAGTGTGCAGGAACTGAGAGACAGAGGGCATGTAGTTTGGCAGAGCCAATTCTGCTTAATAAGGACAAGAAACAAGCAATAGGAAAATGGAAAACAAACAAAAGACTCAGACATTTCATTATGGGAATATCTAACAGTGGTTTGCTGCATGTTTGAAAGCAGGAAGAGGGCAGTAGCCATTCACCAGCTCTGATCCAAAGGGACACAAAATACTCTGCAAGGGCAGAGATGACATTGATTAGCTGCTCGCACTGACATCTTACAATGTCCACAGCTTTTCTGCAATTTTTTTTTTTTGTCTCTTATAGGATCAAATTGCTGTGGAAGTTTTCTGAGCTTCTGTAAAGAGCTGGAAATCCTGTCAGTACTTGAGAGGATAAAATGTGGTCATGTTTGATATATGAGACCAGAAGAAACATCTTCTAAGACATTTGCTTTTCAGTAAGAAAGCAAGGAAAGGCATTCCTGGCCTGGGGCATTTTTGGTGGGATTTCCTTAAAGCTTTTTTCCTAGCCCCTCCTGTCTGCTTCCTTCCAGCTCTGAACACACTTGTGCATCACACAGGTGGCAAACAATCATTCCCATGCCAGAGCAACTTGAACCTCGTCTAGACAGGAACTGCTCCAAAGATGATGACTTCTTGCAAGCTGCTCTTTGCCTGGCATAGAATCATAGAATCATTAAGCTTGGAAAAGACCTCCAAGATCAAGTCCAATCATGGTGGCAAAACAGCACCATGCCAACTAGATCAAGGCACTAAGTGCCCTGGAGTGAAACAAGATGTACTCACCAAGACACTTTTATGTCATTATTTCCTATTTGCTGTCACAACAGTTGTGTGCACACAATGGCTTTACCCCAGCTCTGCAGTGGTCAAACATTACCAGCCATCTGAAAAATTAAACTCATGTAATGACTAGGCTGTGGGCTATTAGGGCAAATCTTACAGTAACAATCCTGCCTGCCCTGGGTTTAAGCAGTACAGAGTTCCAAAGGCTTATCTGCAGATGAAAATATGAAGAGCCAACAATATGGAGTATGGCTGATTCTTACAGGAGAGCACTGCAAGGCTGAGTAAGGGATTTGGACATTTTACCACTAAAATTATTCAAAGACACGTATTTCAGTCCCCTAGGCCGATTTGCAAGAACACCTGTGGGTCTCAAGTGTACAGTGCATATGTGTATTTGTCAGTTCTAGTTTATTTGGAGTTGATTCAAGGTAAGATAAACCAGACAGAAATGCAGGCACTCAGGTATGTTCTGAATTTGGCAGAATGAAGAACAACACCTACCTATCTGCCGGGAACCATTTGAAAATGCTCATCAATCCTGCATGTTCAGCTTGCAGGTTATTCTCCAACAGAAAATTGTGTTAGCCTTTTTTGCTTGGAAGTTAGAAGAAACATATAAAAGCAGGGCCAAATCCACAGTTTTAAAGGGACACCTCTTTCCAAACAGTGTAATTTTTATTATTCCATCCTCAGCCATTCCTCTTCTGCTCGAAGCTGCCTGCCTGCAGCCTCATGCCATACACAGCTTTTTTGCCTTCCCACTGCCAAATGCTCATTAGCACTGCCCCAGGGGCACAACAGGACTGTTACCAGCCTCTCTGCTTGCGATTCTCAGCTCTACGTAAGCATCAAAGAGGTTCTGTCTCCAGGCCAGGGACAGTAGCTTTAAAAGGCATTTGTTTTGTTTACTCAGTAGAATTTCTAGGTATCATGAAGCTCTGTTTCCCCTGCTTCAGGATACAGAGTTGCTTTGGCTACTATTTGGCCTCTAATGCATCTCTTTCCATACAAGTGCTTTTTCTTGTAAACAGGACTGTAGAATATACAGAATATACAGTAACCAGGACTGTAGAATATACAGAATCAGTGAGGAAATTAAAATCATGCCTGAAACTCCATTACATCTGAACAAACACCATTAAAGACAGGGGTGTTCTTGTTCTTAAAGACAAGAAGAGGACATAGAAAGAGACTGTGCTCTGGATAAGCTTATGAAATATGGCCAACCACACAACAGAAAAAAGCCCTTCAAGAGTTTCCTGTCATTCAGTATGATGGGCTATAGTGGATATCTCTGGAGAGAAATCCCCAAGCAAATTGAATTTGGTAGACCCTTTGACTATGTAAAAGGATAAAATGGAATTCCCCAGAAGTAGCTAGGTAACCCAATATAAGTTAAATAATAGTTCCTCGGAATATTTTTCAGCTGATTTTTGGTCAGAGAATGTCATCATTAAGATCTGAAAGTTAATAGAAACTGTTTTCTCTGGATCTGGAAAAGGAAATTTGAAATGGTTTTTATCTTTTCTTTATTATATTTGTTCTTTCCCTTCTGCTGTCTCTGCACCTTTCCGTGGTGGGGTACAGGATAAAGGGCAACAAAGGAGAGGGTGGAGATGAAAAGGAGGAAGTACATTCAATAGGAAGCGTGTGAAAACAAATAGAAGAGAAAGAAAAGAACAACAAAAACTGAGATCTTTCAACTGCAATTATTTTCCCTAAATTTCAGTGAAACCATTCAGGAAAACAAAATATTACTCATTTTCTCTCCAGAGGTTTTTGAAATGGTTTCAACATTCTTCCCCGGCCTGGTTTTCTCCCGTCTCCAAGCCATTGTGATGAGTGGTGCCGGAGGAGCTGCTCTACCCGAGCAGGAGCTGGGGAGCATGCCATCACACTGTCAGAGGACACATTGCCCTGATTAAGAAATCACTAAGGCTAATCTGAATCCAGCAGGTCTTAGCAGGAATGCACTGGTCACCCTGTCACCTCATCTTTCTGCATCTCAGAATCACTTTTTCTAGTATGGGAAGCGTGATGTCATTCAGACAACTGGCGACATAAACAGCTGACAGATGGAATGTTCAGAAAGGAAAACTCAAATCCTGAGGAACTCCCATGTCCAGGTCAGCCCACTGTAAGGCATTCACAATACAAGCTTCTCTGTTCCCCTTGGCTGGTAGAGATGAGTCTTCTAGTTTAGCCCAGGGGATGGATTCAGGCAGTTGTAGGACCTCCCCAGCACTTTGCCTGTGTCCAGGGCTTGGGCAGGTTCCCTTGCTGCTGGCCAGTGGGCACACACCAGCAAAGAGGGTGCTGGACTACTAAAACCAGAAGGAAGTGCTGGCTGATGGAGCCCTGCAAGCACTGATCTGAACAGCTTGTGAACCATTACTATCTAGAAGTGTCAAGAAAGATTAGAACAAACATGAAGCAAAGATGAAATAAACAGCTATTGTATGGGCAGAAATGGATTTTCAGTTTCCACAGTAAATAAAATAATGTGCTGTCTTAGTCAGTGCCCCTGTGATGATACAGTTTGCAGGATTTTTACTGGCAAGCTGCCATACTTACTTTCATTTATCTGCCTCAAAGCACCATTTCAAAAAGTGCAAAAGCATGTTGTTGATAGAGTAGATTGTTTATAGCTGAATTGAGTATTTCAGAACAACACGCATTGTAATAAAGTGGGGGAGGGTACAAGAAAGCCAGAACAGCTGCAGTTTCTTGAATCCTTTGTCAAAAATCAATGCCAGAAAGCTGAGATGTATTTGCTCTGTCTCAGGAAAGGCAATGCACAGACCCCTCAGAGCTCTGCTCCATGACAAGTGCTAACAAAGGCCCATGGCGCCACCAAGGCTCTCCCAGCACCTTGCACCAACAGTGCTGGCAGCCCTGGATGGCTCAGGGAAGGACAGCACTGCTTTCCCAGCTCCTGAGTGACCGCTGAGCCTGAGGAGCCTGAGGAGCCACCCCGAGCACCACCACAGCCCTGCTGCTCCACTGAGACAATGGGGAGCACATGGCACAGTAACTCCTCCAGCAAGTGAATGTAGGTGTGAGGAGAGAGAGAGTGAGAGAAGGGTATGAAAAACAGTAATGCAAATAAAATCAACATGTTTCCAGAGAAGGGTGCAGTCCTCACCCAGTGGTGACTGCCGCTACAGATAGGTGGAAAGCCATGGCAGCCCACTGCCTCTGTCTGAGGCAGAAAGTGGCTTGTCCCAGCTCACCAGTCTCCCTCCCACTGACAGAGTCTCCAGAAGGACAGTAAGTCACACAGACTGGTTCTCTGTGTTGAAAAACAGCATGAAAAGCACATGCCTCTGGAGGTTTGCACTGCTAAAAAGGGCTGCTTTCCTCAGTACAAACAATAAAAGGCTGATGAGTGAGGACTTCAGCTCTCCTGAGACCACTGCATCTAAACAAACAACAGACTGAAAAATAAAACTAAAATTAAGGTGAAAAGAGAAGATGACTTTATGGAAGGATAACTGCAGCTGCTACCCAGACTTAGAAGAAATGGGAAAAATGTGAGGATCTCTTTCTCTAGCCCTGCTGGCCCCAGAAGAAGACATCTCCCATTCCCACCACACTGGGGCACAGGCAGCTTACCACAGATGGAACTGCATGGAATTGCCTTTGGGCTGGCAGCCAGAGGGTACTGGACTACAGGTACTGGGAGATGCACAGCCGTTGTTTCCTGCCTCCCCCCCTGCTTCCCATGTCCCCCAGCTCCATGGCAGTCAGTGCTGAGTGGGGTGGCTCTGCTGCTTGCTCCTGGCACCCTGGGGCCCAGACTGGCCTGGGGAAGTGCTGTGCTGGAGCAAGCCCACTGCATGGGTGACTCCCACTTTGCCATGCCCCCCTTGGCTGCTCTAGCTGACCCCAGAAGCTCTCGGCATGATCCATATAAGCACAGCTCTCTCAGGCACCACAGGCTTTTAGAAGATTTTGAGGTCCTCCAGCTCCCTTTGTCAGCAGGAGCTCCTGGAGGCACTCAGCACCCCAAAGGAATGCTTAATCCTTCACTGAATCAAGCCCTATTAGCATATTTCCAGGCATTTGCAGATGCCATATTTTCTACATTAATATTTAACCCACCAAGTCTTTCAAAGCCCATCTTTCCAAACCTCAAGTTCCCAGATGCTTTTTAATGCCCTTCTCAATAGTGCAATAAAAGTCTGATATTTTATTACTCCCATGAATTATTATTCTAATTCGTAATTTGCCAGACTTTTTTAAACTTCAAAATCAATCTGTATTGTATTTTCCCACACACACACACACACACACAAATGCTGTATGTGACATATTTTTTACTAATGAGCTAAAGCCTAATATCTAAATAGACACAATGATTTTTTCAGAAAGGGCATACTGTCTCTGTCCCAGTCAGCTGGTTGTTTTATGACACCCCAAATCATATTTAAAGGTTTTTCTAAAACAGAAAGGATAACCTAGAACTGTGCATGGAAAATTGGAAGCAGAAAGAAGCAGTTATGTGCTCGCCTGAACTTTGATGTAATGTAAACTTCCAGGATGGTTTATAGGCACCATTTTTATTTTATTTTTTTAAGAAGTACGCACTTGGTTATCTGGAATGCAGATGCTGGGAAAATTCAGAAGCTCTGGAATGCTTGCAAGCTGTGCACCCTATGTAGCAGACGCCAAAGATAATGGGAGCAAAAGACACTCAAGATCTCATCCAGCATCTGCTGGAGTCAACAAGGGCCCTTTTACTGACTGAACTGAGCTGCAGATGAAGCCTCCAAGGAGCACCTTGTGGTCAACAAAACTAAATCTGGAACATCAGAAATGAGGTGGGTCAAATCAAAGAAAGCAGAGACACTGAAAGGGGAAATGCAAAGCAAAGTGTAGCACACTGAGAACTTCTAAACAGGGCAAGACTTGTAATGACATGAGCTGATTGTGTCCTGCTTTTTTTGACGCAGGTTGCCAGAAAAAGCAGGGCACTGTATTGAGAATGATCTGTTAATGTGAGGATGGAAACCTCCACTTGTCACTCAATTTAATACCTATAACTCACAAAAATACCTTCCATTGGAATTTCAGTGATAAGTTCTAGAAAAGCAAAAGTGAAAGTTAATTGAAACAATTTTCTTTCTTTTTTCAACAAGCCTATTAAAATGAAGGCAAAAATCTTTAGTGGAGTCCATCTATGATGGCTCAGAACTGGCCACAGCTTAGTGCAGGGTGCTACATCAGCAACTTCATTGGCAGAAGGTGAAAAAGATTTATTTTCCTGGATGGAAACATGGCATCACACTTCCCATAGGTATAGGCTATTTCATCCTGGAATTAACAGCTTGATTTTGGAGAATTGGCAGTATTTGAAGGCTATCTAAACACTCAAATCCTGAAGCTTATAAAAATAATTTGTTGTTGGACAAATGTGAGCCAGAGATGTGAGAATGCCTTGGCTGGGGAACCTGGACTTGGGGACTGTCTGAAAAAGTGCTACACTTTCATATTGTTTTCTAAGGATCCTTTTTCACCATGGGAAAGACCTACCTTGCATTGGACCTTTCAAGGTCTATTTTCAGGTATATTGAATATTAAACTGCTCTCAGAGAGGACTGATTCCTAGTGGTGTAAATAGAATTTGACAGAGCATCTGTGCAAGTGGATGAGGAAGTTCTTCAAAGGAGCAGAGGTCCTGTTCCACTAATACTGCTTACTCTGTTTTTGGCCCTTTCAACAATTGCCTGCGCAAGGCCACTTAAAATTCACAGTAGAGCTGAGCTTCATAGAATGCAAGAAATGCTCCCTCTCCCATCATACTTCTCTCCTGTTCTCTCATCCCCTTCATTTCACCTTGCGCTTTCTATTGTTATGGGGGACCCTCTAACAAAATTACGTGTTTGCAAAACTTTAGAAAAGACAAAAAAGAAGATTCCAGAGTTAAAAGGAGGAATCTGCTTCTTCCTAAAAATGCTCTGTGGAATTCAAACCTCCTTTAGGAAGAATACATGACTTTTACATGTTTCTGGTCAGCTTTGTACTCCACTTAGGACCAGTAGTAGTGTTCAGCCTTAAAAGGGAGCAACTTTGACCCTCTCTGAACAGCCAGGGATTAGTCCTGGCACAAACTTCAGCCTGGAAGCTAGAGCCAGGTCACTGAAATTACTTTGCTCTGTTGAGCAAAGTCAGAATTTGCTTCAGGTACACCACTGAGTAATGACCTAATAGTAAAATACAATACATACACATAGCTACTATGACATACACTATTATGCTACAGCAACTGGAATAATTTTACCCAGTTACAATTTCTTTTCTGTTTACCTTTTTTTTTCCTTTTAAACACCTTTCCTGCAATCACTTGTTGATGACAGCTCTAGATATGAAGACAACCCTATTGTTGAAGACAACTCTGTTTTTGCTGAGTATGCCCTTCATGCCTTTAACCCCTCTGACAGTTGGTAGACATTTTTTGCATCTCATCCAGCCAAGAAGCAGCCACCTCAGATGAGAGAATTCCAGCTGTCTTTTGCATTATTCTTATGGGAGGTTTTTGGAGAACTTCACCTCAAACCCATGATTTTGCTTGAGGCTGAGGGAGCTGAGAAGTGCAAATTCCCTTCAGCATTCAGGGCCCCACAGTCAAGCTGTTAATGCAATACAGGAAAGACAGACAGCTACACTACAGGCTGAAACACAAGCATCCTCAGGGACAGCACTGCCTCAAATCATCACATATCTTACAAAAGTGTCAAGGCAGAATTGTGAAAACCTTGGGGACAAGTCAAACACATTCTCCTAAAGGCCACTGAGAAGGAATGCAGACCTGCTGGTGTGTTTTTCAGTTCAGGTAACCATGGTGTTCACCCAGAAGTCCTACCACCAGAGGACTCCTATTGGGACCCTGTCAGCTCTGCTTTCCTGTTCCCCTGTGCATCTCTTCCATCACCTGCCTGGGCTAATCCAAAAGCAGAAACCTGCCTATCTGCAGAGCAGGCAAAGCCTTTGTCAGCAAGCTCAGGGATGATATCCAGGAGTCCAGCTCAGCACCCAACAGCACGTGTGTGATGGATGGCCTCCGTGTGGCACTTACCCTTCTGCTTATTTCTCAGGGCTGCAACTTATTAACAGTATTATCTTTTCAGATTAAATATCAGCATCACATGCAAACATCAGTGACAGGCATTAATCACAGACAATGCTTTTAATCAACAATTGAACATTAATAAGCGTAGACCCTGTGAATTAACACAGTGAGAGACTTGTTCTTAATCACTAAAGAGTACTTCTCATAAAGAAATCCCTCTCCTTTTGTTCCTAAAAAGGTCAAAGTCTTCTTTTCTCTATTTGACAAGGACAAAACCCACACATAGTAGAGCATATCTAGACTGCTTTATGTGACTTAAATTATTTCCATCCATGTGTAAAAAACATTCCCTTTCAAAGATGTTCACCAAATTTTTGTATGTGATCTACAGCTCACAGACTCTCTGTTCCTGAAATTATTAGGTTAGCTGCTGAAAGCAGCAATCAAGTTTTACTGTTAATCTTAAAAGCTAATCTTTTTTATTGACTTCCCAGTCAATAAACTTGTAGCTCTGAAACTACTTTCAGGTTTCCTTGAGTAATAAGAGGGTCTGTGTATACCTGTGCATGTATTTGAAGCTGCTAATTTCCTTGCGGAATAACTTGCACTCAAAGGTAAAAACTATAAAACAATTTGCTTTATCAGCTGACAGGGTGTCTTCTGTGAAAATCAGAATGAGGCTTGAGGTGAGACAGCTTGGACAGCAAGGTCAGGATCCCCATGTGGTCGCAGTTTATGGGGGGCTGTTACAGGGAGGGAATCTTCCTCAAGAACTGAAAGGACAAGGAGAGAAGGAGAGGTTTTGATCCTTTTTTTAAGAAACCCAATGGCTTTAGTCCTGTCCCTATTCTTGAATTCAAATCTGAGAGAGTTAAAGAATAGTTACGCATCACACAGATTTATCCTTCCCAGCTCTAGCCAAAGAAAAGGGAACGAAGGACATGCCAGATGTCTCAGACTACTTCAAGTTGCAGTGAACCGGTTTGGCTGTATTCAGCTGTGCACAAGCTCTGAGAACAAGTTCCTCTTATGCCAGGAACCAGCAGCGTGGGACTCCCCAGAAGTCCCAGCATCACCTCAGTAAGAAGAGGACATGGTATGGGAGAAGAAAAGCAGGTCTGTTCTCAGCTTCCATGCTATGCTGAACACTAAAATATAAATAGCTCTCCAAGCAGCAGGGAAAATATGAAGGCTTCCTTGGCTTTGTAATTTGTGGTGGGATTTTCTTGTGCCGAGCAGTAGGCAAGCTTGACTAAAGCTCTTCCCACTGGTGGGGGGCATTCAGGCAGCCACTCTGGGAGCAGCCCTTCTCTTGGCAGCAGCATTAATGCTCTTTGTCCATCACCAGTTTCATCTCGTCTGCCAGAGTCAAAACCTCTACCATTCATAGATCCTGCTCAAGATTAGCAGAAACCCTGGGTTCCAAAGGTGCAGGAAATGATTTTTCCCTCCTCCATTAAGCGTGAAGTTTTCTCTCAGACTAGCCCCCTTTCGGGGGCTCTCTGGACAACAAGCTGCTATCCAACCTTCAATTGCACCAGGAGACCACAAACTTCTGGGCACTTCTCCCACCCACCACAGAGCAGAGGGCAATTCACACTCACTGCCCACACAAGACACAAGGCACTGCAGCTCCCAGCCCCACATTTCTGCTCGGCTTTCAGGTGGGGCTGTTCCCCGCCTGCTCTTAGCGTGTACAGCAAGCTTCATGCTCTTAACATTTCCCAGAAATTCAAAGTGACAGAACCGGAGGTATTGCAATCTGGAACTTTTAACTTTCGTAAACTGGTGAGAATACTGGAATGTGCATGTTCCTTATTTAACTGCTCCACCAGCTTTTCTTATATGCTGCTCGGCACAGCCGTTCAGGATACATATTAGACAACTAACATCTGGACTGAATATCTATTAGGACCATATGCTCTACTCAGCTACAGCATCATGTTGGAGATTGAGAAAATCCAAACCAAATGGAGATATCAGAAACTTTCAAGGGTCAAAAATAAAGTAATCTTGGTTTTCCCAGGCCTGATGAATACAGTATATTGGCTTGTGCTCTACGCCTCGTGCGAAAGTCTCATTACAGAAATAACCTGACTGAAAAAAAGGGAAAACAACTTGGGTATTGTGGTTGAAAATAGATCTATCTTGATGATTTTTCCCCTAGTAAAGTTTTCAGTGAGTCTGTGCTGAATGTCTCTGTCTCCTAAATGAGAATGAACAGCAAGAGCATCAACCTTGTCTTTCCTGTCGATATTTTATGGTGGTGTTTTCCATGTGGGTTTCTAGTTTCACCTCAATAGGATTCTCCTAGTTTATGGACAAAATGTTATATGTGTCCTAAATGGTCATGCCTGGGAATGTTGTGCTTACATAAACAGAACTAGTGCTTAAATGCCATAAAAGCCCCTCAAGATAGTTGATGGAGGTTGGTATGACTCCTTCACTACAGAATAAGGAATTGAGAGCACTGAGCAGCTAAGGCAATCTTATACATGAAAGGAAGATGGTAGGGATTTCTTTAATTGTCTTTGACACCTGATCAAGAAAAAAATTATAAATCCCCACATTCTCTCAAATGTCTCAAGTAGGAGGAGTCATCTTTGTGCTTCTACAACTTTATAGGTAAAGTCGAGAATCACCAGAGGTCATGTTCTTTAGATAACTTATACCTGCCCAAATTCCCTGTGACAATGTCTTGTGACCATCCCCTTGACTGAGGCAAGGAGCTGAACTTAATACTCTGGCTACTTGGTACTGATGCAGCTCCAGATGAAGTTTTGGGGCAGTGCACATCCCAGTGGCGTCTTGGACTCCAGATAAAAGGATTTCACCCAGCTTGACTGGACATGTAAGGAATCACTGCACATTCTCAAAATAATATCCACACTGTACCTTCCAGGTCAAAAGGGAATCCAACACAAAATAATTTTGAAAGAGAAAGCAATTCCATTTTTTGCTATTGTTTTGTTTGTTACAAAATGAAATTAGTCAAATCCCCCATATTTGAAAACTTGACATAAAAACACCTAAATGTCCTTTTTAAACAAGTGTTTTATATTTTCTTTATGTTTTTGATGGTTGAATCAACACAACAAAGGTAGAGAAAAGGAGTACATAGGAGGAATATTTCTGGAGCAGAAGAACTGCAAGAGCTGGATGACTGGAGTGGTAGAAAGGGGTAGGATTCAACAGCATATGTGTCCAACCACAAGCTGTAGGGAGTCAGAGCAGCATCACTCCTGTGCTCTGGGAGCTCACTGTCAGGGAATGGCAGTGGATGACAAGCACTGGCTGATCACAGGACAAATGCAAGTGAACTAACACAACTTGGCCTTGAGAAAAAGGCATCTGCTGTGGCAGGTAAAGCAAAGTGATCCCAAGTAATCCCCCCAGAAGTAAGGTAGCAGTAAAAGCCCTGTTGGAGGTCAGGAGACTTCACCAGGCAGACTCATCACCACACATGTTCAGGAAAGACTAAACAGGTAGAGAAAAAGATTATTAGGATGGCCAAGGAGGCAAAGGTCACAAGGATCTTGGCTGGTTTAGTACAGAAAAATGAAGCCTCATGCAGACTATGATAGTGGCTACAGAATCACTGCAGCACAAAAATAAAAGGAGGAATAACTGTGATGAAAGAAAATTCTTTTCAAAAACTGTGTAGGCAAAAGATATCTAACAAGTGGTTAACTAGCCATAAATGAACATTTATGTTTTCTTCAGGGTGTTATATTGAACTATGGTCTCCCAGACAAAGAAAAAATGTGAGGCTTGATAAGCCTTCTAAATCACTGACATCCCAATGAAGTCAACAACAAATTCCTGTCCTCCATCCCTGTGTCTGGCTGCCCATGGATGCAAGCAGATGTTATTGAACTCCTTAGTTCCAACTCCCTGCCAAAGCCCTTTTTTTAAAAAAACCCTCTGAGGTCTAGAGACTTCTTTTCTTCAGATGAAAGATTAGATTCTGTCAGTTCTGAGTACATATGTGGGCTGATCTGGCCTATGGGCCGTATGTTTGACACCTCTAGTATACTGTGTTATTGTACCCGGGGGAGGTGACGGGGACTTATTTATAGAGACAGTGTCTGTCAGGGGAATTTTTAAGTGTGATTTCTGTTGGTTAAAATAGGAAGAATATGTACTCTCTTAAGTGGACACTCCCTTGCTTTTAGGCATGGTCAGGGTGAGTGCCCTTAATGAATGCTAACGGTTTTCAATTTATTACTTTTTTGTGGGAAGATGCAATATTTTTAGAATCCTCGGTTATATCTTTAAACTTGGAGAAATGACAAGTCCAGGGACTTCTGGGACACTTGAAGCAGATCTAACCTGTCATCTGTGCCGTGAGTAGCTGCAGACACTGCTGCAGTGAGTGCACACACTGCCTCACTGCAGGCAGTGCTCAGCACCCATGCAGCACCAATGCAACTGCAGAGCAGGGGCTACTGAGGTTTCTTCAGCCCACTGAGCCTCCAGGCTGCACCCAGCCAGGCTCTCTCTTGCCTCTTAGCTCCTCTCCCTTCCCACCACAGGGACATTAAAATACACACAGCACTCTGCACAAGCCCAATGTTTAGGAAGATCATATCCTCCAAAATGCCTTTACACAAAACAAAAAAACCACCCCAGGTTAAGGAGGAGGAAAACATCTCCTGCTGACTTCATGACAGGGGCCTGGGGGCTTCACCCTGTCTCACTGAATCTGTTCATTCTCTAATGTAAATTACTTGAGAAGGAAAGCTTCCTGATATTAGCATTTCACACATCACCAAGCCACATTGCTGGTGCTTGAGAAATAGCCAACAAAAATAACTTCCTAGCAGGGTTTAGGTACATAAGATTTAAAGCAGCCAAGGAAGTTTCCAGCGTCCTAACACTTCACACAGAAGAGGTCCAACAGTAAGCATACAGCTTAAAATCTTTAATCAAACACATTAGTTCACAGCAAGAGCCAGTAGATAAAACAGATGCAAGATTTCCAGAGCAAGTTGATCTCACACACGGTAACACCATCCTCTCTTAGGGGAAAGCAATGATGGCAAACAATAAAAATACCCTTATTTAAAAAAATTCCTTAGCATGTCCAAACTGCCATCTCTGTTTAATCTCAAACTTACAAAAACTAATGCCCTTGCTTAAGAGTCTGTTGATATGTTAGGTTGGGGAAAAAAAAAACCTAAACCCCAAAAACTTTACAACACTCCCCCTGTCCCCAGCCCCACAGTTTCCTGGAGATGCTGCTACATAAGTGTGAGGGAATTTGCTCAAGAAGATTGTTTCATATTCTGGTTTCTAATACTGGGTATTGGGACAGCATCCTTAAAGGCAGGGTCCAAACTATGTTAGCCCATTGTCACAAGTCCCTAATGTTCCACCAGCAGCTGGCAAGAGACCCCAGACCTCCCACAGCCTCTGCTTGGCAACCGTGAAACAGAACTGACCTGCTTGTACTCAAATTTCCTGGAAGACTCCTTGCATTTAATCAAAAAGAGGTTTTTTTTTAATTCTCTGGTCTGGATTGGATGTGGTTCTTAATCTCAGTGATGAAAAAGTCAATAATTCACCTTACTAGTCAGCCCTACATTTTCTATGATCATTTGTTAAATTAAATTCCAGCTGTTACCAACTATTCATGTGCTGTCTGCTGTGTATACAAATCCACATACTCTGAAACAGTAATGTTCATTAAACAGTTGTGCTGTTAGGGTTGCCCATCTAAGAGTCAGCTTACTAAGTACTGTTTTCCAACAAAAATGAAAGCTGTGAGTTCCATCCATACTGTCTCGTGCAAAATAAGAAAAGTAACAGACTGGTTTCCTACGTCCATATACCAGCACAGCACTGTTGAGTGGAGTGAGGCTTCTTTCTTGGGTCTGGTGAAAGTCGGTCCCTTTGACTTTCTCATTAGTCCCCTTTTTTAACTCATGCAGCAGAGCATTTTGAAGCAAGGAAAAGCTGTGGGCTGAGAGGACAGATCCAGGGCTGCAGCAGCAGTGCTAGAGGTGAGAGCATCATGTGTCTGTGCTCAGCAGTACTTGCTTCAGCTCCTTTTGAACCTTCTCCTCATGCACAGGCAGAGAAGGAAAGATTTCAGGTTGCTTTAGCTTGCAAACTTTAGAAGTGGGGATACCTGTTCCCTAGAAAACAGGGAGTCACTCTGTGGTTAGGGAAAGAAACCCTTTCCCACATCCACCTTGGTTGTCTAATAGCCCCAATTTTGGTTACCTCGAAGTAAGAAAGAGAACTTCTTTGTTTAACTTGCTGCTGCCATTTGCAGGCAGGATCATACCCTGAGCTGCTGCAAACTGGCAGAGCCAAATTGGTGCTGGGGAGGGTCAATCTGGATATCCCAGCTGGACCCCAATACCAGGGCTATGGGGCAGCAGCAACCTTCAGTGCCAGTGCATACAAGGTAGTTGCAGAACACATTATATCTGGATGATCACACAGCTCTCAAGGCAGCAGATCAGTAACAACTAAACCCCGAGCTCCTCCTGAAACTGAAACAATATCAGCTTTGAGCAAACAGTTGTCCTAAATGAAAATTCATCCCCTGCTAAATATAACCAGGTTGCATGACAGCACATATGTGTTGATTTCAGAGAGGTTTCTGAGGCATGAGGGAGATCATAAATAGGCCTTAACATCTAAGAAAATTAGACAGAAAACACAGATTCGCTTTCCGTTACACTTTTGTTTAGCATTCAGCTCAGTATCTGCTCTTCCTTAGGCGTCCTGGCACAGAGCTTAATAATTAGCACAGCCTCCTTCAGAGGAAACGGTTCCTTTTGGTTCAGTGTCATACACAAGTTAATGGGAAAAAATTATTTGCAACGTGAGAGTTTTTAACTCCTGCAAACTGTTAACCTGGCTGGAGTGCTGTAAACTCCTGTGTTTGTTCTGCTCTCTGTCAGGCAGCCATCAGCAGTGTCAGGTTAATCATCTTGGGTGCAAACAAACACCCAAATGATGGGAATGGTGAACTACACAAAGCCAAAGGCAGAATTTCCCTAAGCATGGACCAGGCAGGTGAGAGCAGGATAGCTGGGCTGTGGTGAGGCCATGCATTGCTGACCCGAGAGCAGAGCTTGCCCACAGGTTGCAGGCTTCATCCCCAGGACTTACATCGAGCAGAAGCAGAGTTGCAGGAAAATTATTGTGTGAGTGGGACTGAAAATGACTTTTTATCTCTCTCCAAATAAACAGCGAGTTCATGCTAAACTGCCTGGTGCCTGCTCTGGTGTCTAAGCACTGAAAGCCGAAACCCTCGGTGCAATGCTCCGTGGTTCCAGAGTGAGCTCTGCCAGACGCAGATGGGATGTGCCACCGTCCCCCTGCCAACAGCAGGACATGCCCTGAGGAAATGGGAGCAAAGCTGTGAAGGTGCTGGAACAGAAGGAACTGCTGGCAGGTCTCTAGCAATACAATGACATGAAGCAGTCAGGTCTACGCTCTGCGATGCGGTTCCTTTCCTGTTCCTTTACTCTGCTCGGCATTTAGGCCAAAGGCATCTCCACAGGGAAAGCCCTGAAGTGCTCAGCTCTTGGAGCTGCTGCCAGCTGACCCCTGGCCATGAGAAGCCAGTGGTCCCCGGAGAGAGCAGGGATCCACTCCACCCATGTCCTGACCATCATCCAGAGCAAACATCCAGCCAGACACAGAGCATGGCTGCTGTTTGTAGGAATACTAACCTACTTCTGTTAAAGTTATTTGATTGTCTTCTGAAAACAAACAAGAGGATGAGAAAAAGAGTCATTTCAAGAGCAAATGCAGCACATTGATTTTGTATCTGTGATTTACTCTAAATATACTAAATAGTTTGAAAATGGGAAGCTTTGTGAAATCTTTGCCATCTACAAGTTTGCAAGTTGTTAGCAAGCATCACTCAAGTAAAGAGTGGTATTTAATAAATGTTAATTTAAAATAACATTAATGACCCTGACACTGCATGTATCTCTCTACTCAAAGTTGAAATGCATTTAGCTTAGTGTTGCCAAACATTATTTGCACCTGATAAAACAGTCTCTCATCCATTCAGGCTACACAAAAAGCTCATAAAGCTCTCTCACAGTCAGTGTCAAGAAGGAGGGACTGTAACTTTGTCTCTATTAGAGACTGCAGGTCCCATTTTGAATTCTTTTTTCTAAGAATCTCAGAACTTAAGCCATTTTTCTCAAGAAAGTTGGTTTGTTTACCAATTATTAAATAAATTAAGTAGAAGACATAACTTCTCCTTTTGATTTTTGGCAACTTGATTTTTTTTTTTTTATGCAGTGTATAGACAACTAACCTGTCTTTTGTATTTTTCCCAGGATGGCAGTGGTACTCAGGGGCTCCTAAGCATTACACACCGTGCTCAGATGAACCTTCTGGATGCTCTGCATGAAAGACTTTCTATATTTTGAGAGCACTGTCTGGAAAGTTTTGGTTTTACATGAGAATATTACACAACTAGAGGGGTAAGGCTGAAGGCAAGTGCTCTGTTGTCCTGGAGACTTCCCTGTGTGTTTGGCTCAGCTCTCAGGTCTCTGGAAGAACTTGCAGGTTCTTCAGGTGCCAGACACCATGGCCAAAACTCTTGCCACTAGGGGTGTATGAGGGGGCCAGGGAGGCAGCAAGATTAAGAATAAAGTAATAATAATAGTAATAATAATAATAGTAATAGTAATAGTAATAGTAATAATAATAATAATATCATCATCATCATTAAATATTAATAAAAAAACACGGTCTGAGGAGGGAGGTGAAAGAAAGGAGGGGGTAGATGTCAGCATGGAGGCCTGAGATGAGCAGAGGAAGGGAATCTGTGGAGCCTGCTGGTGCCATACATCATGTCCTGCATGCTCTATCCCCTGGACTAAACACAGGAACATGATGATTATGGTGATGGACTACTCAAACTGTGCAAAAATGTTTTCCTTTTACATGATGTGCTACAGCTGATGTTTCTGGGCTTTAATATATGAATTTCTGGCTAAGTTTCTTGGAGTAACAGGGTGGTTTTTTTCTGTTTGTTTCTTTATTTTTTTTCTCTTACATACAAAATTATTTGAAAGCATTTACCTCTGTGTATAAACTACTTTTTTTCCCCTTTGTTTACTTCATCAGCTCAAATTTTCACCTGCCAGAGGAACACAAATACCTGTGCTTACTGTTATAATTGTTAAAACCCACAGAAAAAGGTGCATCTTAGAGGATGTAGCTGAACTAACAATCTAATTCCATGCAGAAGTATCTTTAGATTATGCACAAATAGAGCAGAAAATTAAACTGTGGTAGGAGGAAAACACTACTATTTGGGAATATGAAATTTCCCTGTCTCTGTCCGACATGGCTGAGTGGATGCCTCAGCATGCCCAAAGGAATGTCTCTGTTAGGGAGACAATGTTTTCTACTCAAAGCTTCTAAATAGTCAGATTTTAAAATTTAATTTAATTTCATTTCTTAAGGAAAAGTCCAAGTCGCACAAGGACCCACTAGAAAAAAGCTGAAATTGTTTTGGTGGGAAAAAAGTCAGAATCTCACAGATAAATCAGACTGCACAGAAATCATGCTGAATTGTGATTCCAGACTTTCCTAGAAATGTCCAGTTACTAATGAGAAAATCTGGCCAGTCTCCTCTAGGATACTCAGACTTTAAATTCTCTGATAATGGGTAAGGGATATTTACTCAATGCACTTCATCCCTTAACCAAGATATAATGCTCTTGGTGAAGAAACATGTCTAACCCTAAAGGGAGTGGTCTCCATTTTCTTAGGTTTCCACATGAAAAAAGGAAAAAGAATTTACTCCTCCCCTGGGTCAAAATCTCAGTTTACCCCAAGAAAACCTATATGCCTTCCATGCAATGCAATTACAAGTCAGCTGAGAAACTTGGAATGAAGGAAAGCAGATCCATACATTGGCAAATTCACATAGTCCCTCAGCTTTAAGGGATGCCAACAAATCCATTACCACAATAGTATTTACCACTGAGAGAGTCCCACTTCAGGATTTACAGGCTTAATATAAGGAACTTAGACTGGAAAGGAAAAAAGTTCCCCTCCCATTCACTATTTCCAATGGAAAAGGATTTTTCCCAAGTGAAAAGTAAATTGCTGAGAAAATGCAATTGAAATGATTAAAATTGCTGAAGGTTTCCCCCTTAATTTTGTTCACGTCCTTCTTCCCCCCAAATTCCCACGATAGTCAATGTCAGAAGATTTCACTTACTCTTGAATTCCTCCTCCCAAATCATAAATATTTATCACGTGAATGGGGTTCTTACAAGTCTCTCACATTTGTGAAAGAAAGCAGTTTGCTGCAGGATTTGACCTTGAAAATCTTCCCCAGTCTCATTGACAGGAGCCAATGCTATTTTTCCTTTTTAATAGCCTTGCAAACTTGTGCCAGACAGACAGAACAGGCAGACAGACCACACGCAGATTATTAAAAACAGTTAAGGGTGTGTGATTTTGGTATAGGGACATAATGGCCACGACATTATGGGCAAATGGGAGGTGGTAGGGCAGGAGGGGGGGTGTTCATTAATGAACATAAATAATGAAAGGGCATTGGAACATGGTTCATTCAACACTAAAAGCCAACTTCTCCAGTTAGAAAATGGAATCAATCATCTGGAGTAATGGAAGAATTAGAAAACTGTCAATCTTTATGTTTTGGATTTCTAAACAACCATTAGACTTGGGTGTCAGGAAAGAAACATTACACCACTGCCTAAAAAGCAAGAGCTTGCGTGAACTTTGCTATCTTTTCCACAAAACCTTGCACTGAAATAACTGAAGTCCCCTCATCCCCCCAAATTTCTGCCAGAAACACACATCTATGCTGGACACTTTAACACTGAATGAGCAGCAAAGCCCAAAGCAGAGAGCAGACCAAGAGGCAAAAGGCAATGCTGCTTTGGTCAGCTCTGCTGGGAGAAGAGGAGGAGGCATTTTGTTTTCCTGCTTCCATGCTTTCCTCCTCCACATCTTCTGTTGGATCTGTAAGAGTGCCCAGTCATGGGGCTTGCAGAACCCAGCTCACATCCAGACCTCAAGGCAGGTACAGGAAGGGCAGAACTTGCACTCCCTGGGCGCTGTTAACTTGAATTTGCTCCTTTGACTACCACTGTTTCTTTTTTATAAAGTCCCAAAGTCAATGCACAAATTGATGACTTTGAGGGCAGCCAGACAAGTCTTGCTCTTTTTGAGGTGAAGAAACAGTTTTTGACAATTTTGATGAGTGATGGATTATCATCCAGGGGTGAATCTGACTATCATGTTAAATTAATGCTAGCCAATGCACAGCCCCTATTTAAAGACATCAAGGGAGGAGATTTAGAGAAGCCTTCCTGAGAGGCAACCAGACCAGAAAAGAGCATGCACAGGTACCTCAGGATATGCATTGATGTTTGTGGCACAGAACAAATCCCAGGGTCCCTAGGATGCTGAATTCATCAACAAAGAAAAGGGATAGTGACCTGTGGGACAGAGGATCTTCTGGTCCTATAGCCAAGGGAACTGACTGGTCAGGAAACCCATCACCTGACCTTTCTTTCCCAGTGCCTCCCCTCCTGCCCCTCTATCTTTCCATAGGTGTTTTGATAAAAATAAGGGGGGAAGAAGTTATTTTTGGTAGAAATTTCCTAGGTTTTCCAGGGCTGTATGGTGAAACTCAAAGATGCTTTCATCAGGTTTTCTCCTTCATCTCAATTCTCTGATACACAATAGAGTCCCATTCTGGTGGCAGGAACTGATTAATCATGGCGTCTCTGGCAAAAGAATATTTCAATGAAAAATGTTTTTTTTAAAAACTTACTTGTTTTCCGTGGCCTTAAAAAGACCATTGACTGAAAAGGCCTCTCTCCATTTGAAATCCAAGTTTAATGTCAGGAGCCTTGACGGAATTCAACAGCACCTCAACATCACTGAAGGAAGGGACAGTGTCTCAAAGGTAATTTGGGCTTCTTATCACTTCTTCCATTTGCCTTTCTCTGCCTAGCACATCATCTCAGTTACATCCAGGCAACTAACCTGAGCACAAACTCCTTAATCAGATCAGCAGCTGCCTGTGCATGAAAGTCCTATCCTAGGGAGGAAAAAAAAAAAGAAAAAAAAAAAAGAGAAGAAAAAAGAGACCTTAAATTTCCTTCAGGATACAAAAAAATAAAATAAAAAAAGGGCTTGTATCACAAAGCAAAAGGAATACTTTCCATCAGCACAATGAAATATTTATTAATAGCAGACACCTAAATAATCTAGTACAGACTTGTTCACCAGAGTGCAGATTTTAGCAGGAGTCTCTGAGAACCAAAGCCCATTTAATTGTAATGAATAATAGCACAGATTTCCTATATTTGGGCTCCTATTTTGCAAAAAGTGTTAGCAAGTAAACATGGATATTCCCAAACTGTGAATATTTAGTTAAGTTTTATTCTGATGTTTCTTGTTCTAAATATTGCTCTATGAATTATTAAATTGCAACCAATTTTCATAAGGATGAATTTTTTTGTTTGCAAAAATTTCTACTTTCTTCCACCTGAAGCTAAATCCACTACACATGGAGCCAACTAGAGGCAACATATTCAATATATTCTTGAAAAGGAACGTAAAATCTGAGCCAAAGTATATATCGGATGAAAACCAGAAATGCTACTTTCATTTGAGTGTGATACACCCATAATGGCTTCAGCCAAATTAAGATTTTTACTAAATGTCTTACTAGTATTAAAAGTTCATAAGAGGAAATTTGTTCAGTAGAGAACATGCTACTGACTGAGCACTTTTACTTTATATACAGCTCATGCCTGACCAGAAATAAGCAAAAACCCCATATCCCAAATGCAGAGTGTATGGGACAGAGAAAGAGGGGTCTGGAGAGAAGAAAACAAATGTTCTCTCTCCACACATGGGTCACTGCTCTGGGATAGGAAACCCTTCCCAAACTTCTGCATGGCATCAAGTTGCCCATCAGCACTTGGTAATGGAGGTGAGCCAAGAACACTTGTGCAGGTGGAAATCTGTGCCCTGCACTAAAACACCAACTTCTCCTCATGGCACTTACTTAAAACTCTCCCACTCTTTCTTTCCCTTGAGACTGGACACTGCTGGGGCCAGTTTGTCCTTCCTGTGCTTTTTTATGAGGCCCCCAAAAGATGATCAAGACTTCACCAGAGCTTCATCTGTGCTCATCTACTCTGTGGACATGAGGGGTGGTCATGTAGCAGCAGCATAATTAGCAGAGAGGAGACCTCCAGCAGCTGAAGTCTCTGTGGGCAACAGAGAGGATACATTTAAACTTACATAACTTACATAACTTACATAAAAGGATCATCTACAGTAAGCATCAAATGATGGTCACAGCAGAGGTGTGGAAGTACAGAGGAATAATTAACATCAACACCATTTCGCAAAGTCAGTCAGCTACGCACACTCTTGCTCCCAGAACAATTCCTACAATAGTACAGGCACACTGGAAATACCATTTATTCCTGTAGAAAATATTTTTCTAATGCTGAGCCTACATAGAGAAGGAAGAAAAAGATAACACATGTGCCTATAGCTGCAGTTTCCCTGTGCCTGAGTTAGTGCTCAGCCTGTGGGCACATACGGATGCTGCCAAGTGGTCAAGCCTGTGTCCCTGTTTGCACAGCAATGTGCATGGCAGGGCTTGCAGTGTTTTGGGATTTATTTTCTTTTAAAAATGGCACTGTCCAACAAGTACCAAGTGACAGCGGCAAAGCTCTTTAACCACTCTGCTGCTGGGTTGTGCTGGAAGCAGAAGGTTAGACCAGACTCACAGGTACCTTGCAATTGTTCTGTCTATTTTAATGTGCCATACACAAAGCTGCAGATCAGCCTGACAGCATGGAGAAGCCTCTGATTATACAGCAACTTCACTTTCTGTCCTTTTTAAGTGCAACATTTTCAATTCTCGCACATGTGCATGCTCATTTGGGAAGCATCTGACTAGTTCTGGCATCAGATTTGGACACCTTAATGTGTGCATCTTCCTCACAGTCTCATAGCACTGAATAACACATGAAGTTACATTTGTCTAGAGGTCTGCTTAGTTCAGCCTGCGTGGGTAAGGAGGCAGATATTTATTTACACTGCATCCACAGGGGTGAGATCCTGACTGCAGGCTGAGTCACAGGTTTCAGTGCAAGCCCTCAGAGAGCACGGCATGGCTGATCAAAGGTGATGCTGGACCTTGCCTTGGAGCCTTGTCCAGGTCGGCACAGCTGGGGGCAGCCAGAGCAGCTGCCCTCTGCTAGCACTTCTCACCTGCTGTCTGCACAGCAGCTGTATTTAGAACAATAGATCACAACATCTGTGTGATGTTTGTTAGCAAATACCAACACTCAATATCAAGTGCTACTGATAAGCACAAATTAATGTGACAAACGGTGTCCTGTCATAGAAAAAACCCCAAAATCTTCCTGCAGAGCAAAACCATCCTTTCATGCTAAATAGTTTAGGGTTAGGCCTGCATAGCCTTCTCTTTCTCTAACAGTGATATAATCTGCAAGAGATTATGGGAGTAAATTAATAGCTAGGTTATTCTTAGAACACATAATAGATTTTGAATGGAAAATCCCGGCATTTTCTTATATAAACAAGTACAAAATGCATTTATAGGATAGGTTTGGGTGTTTTCAGCTTGCAAAAGGGTTTTAATTTTTTTTCCTTGCCACATGAACTGCCAACTAAACTGAGAAACAGAAATCCTAAATAAAAGTTTAAAAGCAACCACCAACTGTTTAGAAACTGAAAAAGAATCTCTACTAGGAAATCAGTCCTTTTAAGACAAGGTTCCAGCAAGATGTCAAGGATAGGTCACTTGGTCCTACTATTCCTGTGGAATAACTACATTTTAGGTTCTCAGAGCGAAATATATGAGGTTGGGCAGCCATGGGGGTTAGTACAGGACTCAGATTTTAACACAAAGGGTAATCTGGCCTGGTGCAGTCTGGTCACTGCTGCAGTGCATCTGAAGGTTAGGTTTTATGTTTATTAGCATCATCCAGATGGCGTTTTATGTCCTTAATAACTTTGTCCCTGACTAAGCCATGAACCTACTGTTTGACAAACACTGTAGGAAATACCCATCAGCAGAAAAGCCATTTTGTAACAAGGGGTAGAGCAGGTACATTTAAGATGCCTACAATTTACTTCTGTGTACCTGTCACCTTTTGGTGTGTACACTTAACACAGGGAAGGGCTTTAAGCAGCTGTCCTAAAGCTGAGGGGTCTGGACAAAGGAATTCAGTACCCTTGCAGATGCCTGGGAGCCCTGCACCTCCTCCCAGTGCACTGCTGAGCAGCACAGACACCTCCCCATCTGCTTACACCCTGGCCCATCAGCCGAGGTATCTCCAGCATGTTGCCCTGCACACTGGATACCCAGCAAAACGCACACGATTTCCTGTATTTGGGTGGCAATTAGTCCCACTTCTAATTAGCGGGACTTGTGGCACTCTAGGAAAAACTATTTTAGTTTCTAATAGTTAAAACAATTATTAGCATTTATTTTAGCCTATAGGGCATCTCAGCAACCCAGAAGTCTCTTTCAGCACCTGAGCTGCACAGGTTTTTCCACTTTCAATGTAAACTGAAAAAATGTTTGATTTCTTCCTGGGTGCAAAACACACAGTCAAGATCTTCCTCCCAAATGAGCAGAAGTTGCAGCACCTTTGTGGAGAGCAAAGGCCTGAGTGCAGATCACAGGAGGAGCTGGGGTGGGCAGAGCAGCCCACCAAGTGCAGCCCCTGCACAGCTCCCTGTCTGTGCCAGCCTTTGCCTATCCCTGGTGGCTTGTACAGCCCTGGGATTCCACATCCAGCATCAAATGCCTCCATGACACTTCCAACCTGAGCTGTGGACAGTTGTTGAGTGCATACCAATCAAACAGATGGGCTAAAAGATGGATAAGTTTACACAATCCAAGAGGTGCTGCATACTTGTCCTGCTGGTTTACTTGCTATTTGAACTTAAATCAGTTCAGCCTCACGATTCAGACAAGACCCAAATGAATGTTAGCAGCACTTTTGGTGTTTCATGACACAATTTACTTCAAATTAAAGCAACTGGAAAAAACCTTGTGCTCAGGGAAGTATGTATGTATCGCTGTTGAAGCAGACACTGGCAGTAGTGACATCAGCATGTTTTTTTAAGCATACGTTCGTCTTTTGCAGGGATATTTTGAGACCCTAAAAATGTCACTACAGAACTGTCCCAGTTTTTGATTTTGAAAATGTCACCTGTGTCATCATTGGAACTGGGCTGTTATTTCCAGAACTAACCATTTGGGGAACAGTTTACGTGAAACTGAAACCTTAGCACCAGCTCTGCAGTGAAAGAGAGAAGGCAAAAGCGCTGGCACTCACACTGGCGCTGGAGTCATCCAGGAATTGGCTGGCTTACCTCAGGCCAGCCTTTCACTTGCCAGAATTCAGAAACTCACATTTCTTTTCAAATTTGCTATTTTCTTTAGGCATTCATTTTGAACGTGACCAGCTGTTCTCAGAACAGAGATCTGGAGCCATATTCTATATTTTTAGAGCAGGCATCTTTTCTGTTAAACAGAAAGATGAAAAAACTCCAAATTAGATTATGGTTAGGAGGAACAGAAGAAAATTCACAAGTGTAAAGCTGCTGCTGCTCACTCAAAAGGCTTGCAACAAAGATGCAGAGAGACTTTCCTGATAACTCACAATGGTTCACCTGAAATGGTAGCTGAAAAGAAAAACAAGACATCCATACAACACACAAACAACTCATTGGAACGCCAGCATCTGGTGTTGTGATCTGCTGAAGATACCAAAAGGGTATCAAAATATACCAAAAGGGATCCTGCTCATCATCCCTTGGGCCTGCATCAATACTGACACAATTGTCTCAGGGGCTAGATCAAGAATCTCACCAAGCTGCAGACTCACTTGACCAAAAAAATCTCAGATTTGACAGACAGCATCACTGGGCTGCTCCACAGCGAGCATACTGGAGCTGGCCCGGTGACTGGGACTGGGAAGGCAGTACTGGGATGGACAGTAGGACACTGGCACTCTTGGCAGCAAGTGACAGCAAGTGTGTGCAGCCTGGGTAAGATTCCCACACATTTCCAATAGCACTGGAAAAAACAAAATCTGAGCTCATGGGGCTGTGGGCTGTGAGCTGATAGCCAAGGGCTGCAGGTAGCTGGGCCATACAGCAGGACATCTGCAGGCATGCTCATCTTCTAAAGCTGCTAACAGGCATGTTCACACCACATCCTTTCCTTCTGACAAAACTCACAGAACCTTTCTGCTCTAAACAACCACACGTATTCCTAAAACTTGCTGGAAATTAATCCCTGAGACCTTTACTGCTTCAGCTAGTTTGGTTGAGGACAATGGGGAGTTTCCACTGCCTTTGAATCTGGTAAAAAATGCACAAAATATTACCAGACAATCCCATATTCTTAAGAAATAATCCAACAGAAGAACTGAACACAGAAGAAAAGAAAAATGCAGCTTCAAGCTAAAGGGAAATCTATTTGAAGATCATCCCTGGGACACCGTCTCCAAAATGCTTTTGTCTTTAGTGGTCATTTCCCACAAGAGGTCCCCAGACTCTTTGGAGCAATTTTTAAAGAAATTTGGGGAAAAAGGTCTACATCCTAACCCCCAAACAGCGAAATATTAGCTCATTCCTATAACAAATCTTCAAGATATTATCTATAATTGTTCATGTTGTTCCTATTTCTCACCAAGTTAACCAAAATTTTAAAATGTTACATTTTTATGAAGCCCTGTGTTTATCAGGTTATCATTAGTTTGCCAGCGTTAAGTACTCCCATTTCAGAGGAAGGCTTTGGTTTTTTTCACATGGCCACATTTCTGAAACTAATTACTTAAATTTGTTGCAAGGTTAACTTGGAAAGTTTCACCCATCCTCTCTGTGCTCTCAGGATTTATAAATTCAGATAAAATGCTCTGCGGGAAACTTTACCCCCAATTAAATTATTAACTGAGGAAATTAATCCCTCCTCAGTGGAGCAGAGACCCTTCCCTGTTCTGCTCCAGAGTGAATTGCATCATCAGGGCAACTCAGAGGAGATGCTTTAAAAACATCTCCCAGCTCTGCTCCCTTCTCACCTGCCCTTGGCCAGCAGCATGAGTGGGTCACTGCCAGCACAAGGACAACCTGGTCCACCTCCCACTTGGATCTAAGGGCCCCTGTAAACACAATATGTAAAATCCCTCCCCTTTTTTTAATAGGAGATCAAAGAACTCCTTCAAAGGCACTTTCCCTCAAGAAGGAAGAACCCCAAAACTTCATCTCCTCCAACTCTTGGGTGTAGAAGAACATTTGACATGAAGGTGAAAGAAGGTCTCTCATGCAAGTGGATCCTAATTGTTTCCCTGTGTGATTCAGAAGAGATGGCCACTTGCAACACTGAGGGAGTTTCACTCAACATGCACTACTCTCAGTCCCAAGGGAAAATGGGTTCCAATGAATAATCCAGAGTGATCAGATAGAATACGGTTACTTTACATTTGTAATTTCAGAGATGAAAGGGTATGAAACACTCTTGGCTTGTTATTAACCAACGCCTTGTTATCCCCTTTCGTTTGAATTCAGTCGGTGCCATTTGTAGAAAAGCCGTTTCTCCCCAGGAACCATTTCTTTTCAGATTACCCCTGCTTCCCAGCAATTTCTGTTTTCAAAGTAATGAAGACCAGTGTGGTTCTCTCCTGCGCCATTTCACTACATTTACATTTTCTAAAATAATTGATCATATCTCTGTAATTTTATACTTTTATTCTAAAACATAGGATGCATACAGTCACTACTCAGCATGGCCAGTGAATTATGGCTTATTTGGGATTTTAAGTACAAAGATTATAAAAGTGTTGGTTAAAGTGCTGCCAAGTGAACTAAATTTAGTGTTCATGGTATCTGGCTAAATATATGTTTTTTAAGTAATAAGAAGGAGTTGTTATTGAAACTGCAATCATCTTTCACAGTAAATACTGTTTTACTTGAAGGCTTCTACACAGTAAAGTTATATCAGTACTTGGGTATGGCGTACTTGTAATTAACACAAATGTAGGGAAAACACACTAATGTTTCTTACACTACATTTCTTTTGTTTATGGTATGCAAAGAAGAATTTGGTGTGCCACATGCATTGAGGACTGATAAAGGCATGGCTGAGTATGGCACAAAGATGTCTACTCAGAGGTTATCAGCTTGGAAAGGAGAATTGTCATAAGGAAACCAATGTAGCAGCATTATCAGGAGTAATCAATGCATTAAAAAGGAGTTAAGGCTCATGGACTGTTGATAAGAAAAGGTTTGGGGGTGGTTGATATTGTTGAGACTGAGACTTCCTGGGTATGTTCAAAATCACATACAAATATAGCCCAGGTGAACATTCCTGAGACCTGCAGAACTCATCTAGACTTTTCCAGGATGAAAGTGCTGCAAAATTAGCAACTTCAGACACAGGGACCCAGATGGAAAGACAAACTTTATCGTAAGCTCTGAAAGCTTGGTTTACAAGCATTTAAAGAATCAAAGCTTTGTTTCTCTCGGCTGCAACTAAAGGCAATTGAAAAAACAGCATCTTTTTAACTTTTAAATATGTATATACATATTTAAATAATATACATAAATATAAAATATATCTATTTTAATATATACTTCTTTCCTAATCAGATCACAGTGACAAAGTACATACAGTACATGCAGAATCAGGAATGCAAAAGAAAAGTAAAATGGGGTCCATTTATATAGGGGCAAAGATTGAACGGAGTTGGGATTGAGAGGGGTTAAGCTGTCTTTTTACTCTTGCATTCAAAAAACATTCCAGCTGTGGTTTCCACCACCAAAAGTGGAATTTCACTTTTATAAAGGATTCTGAAAATTGCACTCACTTATTTTAGTAAAATTACGTCACTTATCCTGATGGGATCAATGAGGCATTAGACACATGAATAACTAAAGATTTGAGAGCCTACACGCCTATTTACTGTAGCACCTTCTGTGTCCTTAGGGTTTACAAAACCCATCCTGTTCTGGCACAGCAAGGCAACTGGTTTCCTTATGACATGTCACCACTCTTTCAGGGAGATGCATTGCATGCATGCACACAATTTAAAAGATTTGAAGGAACGAGTCTTTCTGGTGAAAGCAATCTAAGGTGTCCTGTTTTCACCATCAGAGTACCCCTTCAGAGCCCCAAACACAGCTCCCCAGAGAAGGACCTCACAGCTGGCCCCACACAGAGGACTGCTGCCCCTTCCTGTGGGCACAGCTGGCTGGGGGCCGTGCAGGGACAGCCTGCCCACTGTGAGGAAGTGGCAGTGTCTGTCTCAAAGCTTCGCTGCCTACCCTGGCTCTGGCAGAGGTGCCACAGGACATGGAGAGGAGGAGACAGCCCTGCTGCCCCTGCGGATGCAGACAGGCAGGGGACAGAGGGAGCAAGGCAGGAACCACAGATTTGTCCTCCATCCCTGACTGCTCCATGGCTGAAGCCCATGAAAGTGTCAAACCCAAAAGTGTCAGCACAGTGCCTGGCATTTCAGACATACAAGCCTGTGAGAATCTCTGATCAGCTACATCCTGAGCCTTCAATCCTGGGTGCCTCTCAGCGAGAAGGTTTGTGGACACAGCATGGGGCATATCTGGCACATCACATCTTGCCTCCCATGGGTGGGCTGATCATGTCTTGGGGCCATGTCCCTTCCCGTGCCACATCCCTCTCGTTGCCTGCAGCTCCTCCAAAGCGCTGTGAGGCCACATTGCCACCTGACATTGCCTGACACCCCCCCAAAGGCAGATGGGGCCTGCACTGAAGCTCCTGTGGGAGGCTGCCCCAGCAGAGGAGCAGGGCCTGTGGGGACGGCCAGCAGAGCCTCCCTAAAGCCCACATAGGAGTGCTGGACAGCTGCTGGCTGCAGCTCAGCATCACAGTCCAGCTGGTCCAGCTGCCTCAGTCAACAAGATTTCTCGCCGGAAAAAGGTGATTTTTAGAACTTGAAACTTTTTCATGTGAAAATGGCAGTTTTGACAAAGGCCTTTCATTCTGTGATAGAGATAATCAAAATGAAAAATCTCGTCTTGAATCAAAATGTAAAGAAATTGAAAACTGAAACAGTTACACTTTCTGTTTTGACATTTCCCATTCAAAACTCCTCAGAATCTTTTCCCCGCTGTGTGAAAATGTTCCTTTTCTGTTTTTTTTTTTTTTTTTAATTTGTTTCACTGGGGAAAAAGAATTTGGAAATGCTGACATTTCCTGCAAGAGATATTTCAAGCTTTATCCAGAGAAGTTATGCCTACAAGTACACTGAATTCCCTGCACTCCACCCCACAAGTATTTTAGAAGACTTGTTGGAAAATAACAAATTTAAATAATAACATTCAAATATTTAAAGCAAGGTTAATAGGTTATATTTTTCTTTTGAATCCAAACACTTTTCTGGGATTTCAAATATTAAAAGGTAACCAGATTTCAAACCAATTTCACAGCAGAAATCCTTCCACAGAAAATGAGAGACCAGCTGATACAACTGGCAAAATTCACACTTTTAATTAAAATGATTAAACACAAGAGACCCCATTGCCTGTTTTATGTATAAAACAACAACAAAGTAGAGATTTATGAAAAAAAAAATTGTTTTTCTGTGTATCTTCAAGGAAAATATGATAACTGAATTTAAATTGAGGATTTTTTGTGTGAGCTGTTGATACTCTTTCCTTCTTCAAACTACTACTACAAATCTGAGACTATCCTACTGTTCAAATTTTATACCATCAAAGGCAATCTGCTGTTAGGCATTTCTCCTACAAAATCTATCTATGTATATACACTGGAAGTCTGTCGTACTTTCAACGATATTCCAGCAGTAAATACAGCATGAAATGAGTATTTTCCTCAATAGTCAAAGGTATTCCTATTGCAAAACAAGTCTTCTTTGAAATATTACGTATTTGCAGCCTGCTCTTTTACAACAAGGGTTACCCAATAATTATATATCATATTTTATAATGCAGAACACCTCTGGAATGAGTAAACAGCATTCAGGAGGAGATCAAGAGCAATACATATTTTGGTAATATTAAATGTACTTATAGTTTATTTTATAGTCAGGTTCCCTGCAGAAAATAAGACATATTCTGTCTATACATCTAATTCTTTATAAGTTCAGCATAGATGTCTTATTCATTTCCTGGGAAGCAATGCTCTTTACAAGAGTTATTTGTAAATGCAGTTAAATTAACATCTTCAACTGCTTTTACTCCACAATCATGAAAATAACTACATCCAGAATCATTTCACTTTAAAAAAAAAAAGTCATTTTAGTCTAAAGTTTGGCAAAAAAATAAACTGAAATGCTTAGAAATTTACATTTTTGTCACTCCATAAATCAAAACTTACTTTACATATTAGAACAATTTTTGTGAGAATTTTGGATCTGAGCTGATAACCTTTTGCCAAGTTTTAACGAAATGCAAATTGAAACATCTGAGATATTAAACAGACAATCGAGGTTTATGGTTACATCATAAGATTATTGCCCAGTAACACTGCATACTATGGCCCTGAAACACTCACAAGCTTTATGTATGCAAGCAACCCTTGTGAACACAAATATAAGTGCTAATATAACCTCATGGCATCGAGAACACAATGTTGTATCAGCAATTGACATGCAAACTGTTTTGCTAGGGGAACATTCCTCCAAAAGATGTAGGAGGGTGTATGTGTAGAAAAGGGCAGCGAGCAATGGCAGGAGCTTAATTATAGAAGCACTAATGGCAGGAGGAGAAGGCAGCGCTGCAGAGAGCCAGCAGCGTTAGATCAGAGCGGCCAGAGAGGGCTCAGGCCCAGCTCCCCGGCCTGTGCAGCCCTGAATGGCTCTGCTGCAGTCACAGCACGTGGAATTTCACCAGATCGGGATCTGACCTGCATCTGTAGTGGCTGTGTACAAAAAGCCCACTGGCTGACAAAGAGTGAAGACTGGGTCCCCGCCCTGCAAGGTCACCAAGGAGCATCCTGGCACTAAAGTCTTCTCCTTCAGAAGCCCATGCTGTAGATGCACAGCATAATGCAGACCTTATCTAGCGCCAAGGGAAGTGTTAATTAATATCATTAATTGGTAGATACTACAGCAAGATAAGAACAAGTGGCTTGCTGGACATAAGATCTTTCCAGACGCTGCATGTAGACTCAATTGCCCACACCCATACCTCACAGAGGCAATACTGATGTGCTCCTGCTCAGGCTGGGACTGACTTTCCCAATAGCTCCCAGGAAGAGCTAAGCATGCACATTTTAATGCATTCATTACTACTGAAAAAATTCTGACTAAGGAGAAATGGTTAATTTTAATGGAATGTTGTTAATAATGAAGGATATGCAATATTCAAACAGCAAGAAGATTGAAGAGAAACGATTTGTCTGGTGTTCAGAGATACACTAACACCAAACACAGGTCCCTGGAGGGAATAACTGGAATAGGGCCATCGGGGGAGGCTGGCATCAGTTTCATAAACACGGTGAGGTTCCTGCTCCCATAGTGTTCAAAGCAGAGGAGGCAACAGCATGTCCTTGAAAAGGTCCATAGTATGCTTACAGGAGAGGTGCCAAGTGCTAAAAAAATAGATACACTACAAACAGTTCACTGTGAGGTTATTAACCAGTGGATGCCCCCAAAGTTCCACTCTTCTAACCAAACACATTGGGACTAAATTGTAGGCTAAGCTTTCCTCTGGTAAAACAATGTTCCCACTCAAATTCCACTGTTCTAATTGCAGAAGCTAGAAATAAAAATACTTTCATTCAAGTAAGTAGCATTCAAAATGCTTTCAGCTGGACTTTGCCTCCCAAAAGAAGCAAAGATGCATGAAGGATGTTCTGTATTACCATTTTTATTGGCATGATGGGCCAGGACCCCATAGGTGCTGTCCCACCACAAAACGAAGATGATTATCCCTACTTCAAATCATGATATTTTATTACAACAGTTTACAGTCCTTATTTAATTATCTCAGCATGTACTGCTTGGAGTCTGCAGTGGAATCAATTCATTTCTAGCAAGTATTGGCCCAAATTGTGCTTTTACTCCCTGGAGAGGGGGTGGGGGTAAAATATACAGAACAGCTGGGGCCACCCAGTAGTTCAGTGAGGCACTTTGACAGCAGCAATGGCAGATACGAGCAGAAAACATCTTTAAAGAGCCCTCATTTCTTCAGCAAAGCCATAATTATATTCTGAACATTTTTCCCATAATAATTTTCATCCAAAAATTTGCCAAAAAAATTCATCGTGAAAGGCGTAGAAATCTACATTTTTGACACTCCATAAATCAAAAGCTTATTTTACATAGCAGAACAAAATTGCTGTATATTTTACCTCAACCGTACTGTCTTTTAGCATTACCTGCCGCATTTCCAGACTTGAGGATTTTTACATACCCTTCCACTGCTCCTCCTCAGACTTTTTTTAACATTCGCCACCCTCTTCATTAAAACATGCAGTTTCTCAAAATCTACTCCCTTGAAGCACAATATGGCCCTGGGGCTGAACCAGCTTGGGTTCTGCTGCGATGCTGTAAGGCATTCCGGGATGCTCACCCGCTACCTCCCATCCCTCCAGGCTCCTGCTGAGCTATTCCCAGGTTAACAGTGCTCCCTGCACAGGTTAACTGTGCTCCCTTCCCCAGCCAAAGGTGCAGTAGATCTTTTGTGAACACACCCACGGCGCAAATGAGTGCAGATTTGACTTCCAGCACTGCCACTTCATCCTGGGGGGCGAAAGGGCTTCCACTGAGGAGGATTCATTTAGGAGCATTCATTCCAAGAAAAGGGATGAGGAAGCCCTCATTTTCTGTTAGTACCTAAAAAAATGCTTGTTTTTCAGTTTTAACTCTGATTTCTTTTTTAAAAAATCAGAGTGAGTCACCTTTTTATTTGATAAACTGGATCATATATTCATCTAGTCAAGCCACAACCAAACCAAGCCAAAACACAAGTAAATCTGAGAATAATAGTGACTTTCAAACAAGATCAAGCTGGTTTTGATTTCTGTTATTTATCAAGAGTTAAGAAACCTTGTTTGCCTTCACCAGTCCCCTGAGCCATTAACATTCGCATTTCACCACATTCTTGTAAGATTATGGGAATTCAGTTTAGAAAATCCAAAGCTATCTGTAGCTGAGCATATTTAGTTGCATTTTACAGTTCTATTTTAAAATAATACCACTACATCTGATACCCCATAGTTGTCTGTGACAAATGTAATATGCAAACATCTTCCACTGCATAAATGGCACAGGCATGGAAATAACAATACACAGAATGTCTAACGCCCATTGTCTGGAGAGCAGTCTTAATGTTGCTGAGTTAATGAGTGAAATGAGCATTGTGGTCAAAGTGTCACATAAATAATGGTTTCTATTACACAAAAAACTGTGCCACCACACCCTGGCCATCGCAAAAAGCAAAGCTCTAGAGGTTTCCCACAGACAAATACATAAACCAGTGCTGAATTTCTCCCCTTTCCCCCCTCTTGGAGGCAGCTAGTTTAGTGGCCTTTTTCTTTTTGTAACCTTTTTTTGTGACAAAACGCAGTTAAAACATTATGTGGTTTTTCTATGAACAGGAGTAAAATGCAGTCACTGCAGACCAGACTCTTCCCTGGTGTGAAGGTCATCCACCCAAGCTGCTGAGTGGCAACTGAAGCCATTCTCACAGAGATATAAATTTCTCTCCCTCTGTCTGCATCTTTTTATCCATACAAAGCAGCAATGCCCAAGTACTCCCTGCCTAGTCCTGAGCTCTGCTGTCACACCCGTGACAGAAAAGAGGAGTGCGTGTGTGGAGGGACATGAGCACCAACAAATGCTTGGATGCAATTCCATGTAGCCACGGTGCTGCTGCCAGGGATGTACTAAGGATAACTTTCAAGCACATTTTGGAAAGGAAACAAAGAATACACAGCCGAGCTACAAGCTGCAATAACAACAACAGTCAGAGGAATATAAAAGGCTAAGCATTTCCCAACTCTGGTCAGACTAAGCACACAGCCTTCCTGCAGGCACTGAAGCCAAGGTGGAGAAGAAAAGGGAGAGCTGACCAAACTAACCTGGGAACTCAGCCTTGCATGAAACCAGGCTCCCAAATTACCAAACAACGGGCTGTTCTCCTACTGCCACAAGCACAGAACTAGATATTTCTTTCTCCCCAAACTCCTAAAGAAGTGTGAAAATTACACTAACAGTCTTTGGAAAAAGCTACATGCAATTTGTCATGGGCTTTCTATCTGACATCTGGCAAGATGCACAGTCAACCACAGTGTTTTACAAAGATAGAGGGGATAGCCTACAAAATGGTCATTTGTTTATCTGGACTTCTGTCAATTTTCTGTGTGTTTTTTGTCATTCAGGATCTGCAAAACAATTTAAAGAGAGTCAGATGTTCTAATGCCACTGAAACCAAAGAGCAGATAGGTCTCCAAGCACCTTGAGCACATCACAAAGTAGGAGGTTTCTCCTGCAGCTGCTCAGTGCAGTTCCAGCCTGACTGGTGCTGGCTGTGGGCACTTCTACTCTGCTACATTCACAGTGTCCATCTCAAACCAGGTGAACTCGCACAGACCCTGAGTCACTGCTTGCATTCCATAACAAACACAAGCCTTTTGGCTGTGCTGGCACTGGTGACTCCTGGGTTTTATGGAAGGCGCAAGGGAAATTCAAGTAATCCATTCCATCAAAACATGAAAGTAATTGAAGGTGGGCAAAGGCAGTAAACCTTTCCTTAACAGGACACTCTCCATTTTATCATGATGTTCCAGAATTACTTTTGGAGCACCTGGAATTAATAACCCTTGTTTAAACTGCAGTAGCAGCTCTAGGAGCTTCGGCTGCAAGTCAAGACCCAGGTCAGTTTGCTGGTGTCTGCACCAGGAAATATCACAGCAGCTTGTCCTTGCTTTGTTCTGTTTACAGTGAAAGTCCTGAGTGAAAGACAGGTACAAGTCCAGAAAGAGGGAGCACAGAAGATGATGAGTGAAGATTGGTGTTACAGTGCTGAGCTGTTCTATTTCTTTTCATCAACTCAAACATCTGGAGCTTTTTAAATGTTATTTTCTTTTTAGCTGTACAGCATATTGATCTGTAGGGTAGGATTCACTTCGTGCAAATAGTTAGTTGGAGCAGTGTGATAAAGATTGTTTGAAAAGTCTTAGACATGCAGACTCCATCAAAGCTGCCTCCTTCTTAAAGTGAAACATTTTGAGGTGAATTTGCTCAGCACACAAGTTACTTGAAAACATTGTTCACTGAGAAATTATTTTATGACCCTGACAGTAGACCTAACAGCAGAAACATCAGATTCCCTAAAGAGAAAGATGGACTTCTGTCTTCTCCAATTTAAAGGTGAGCTTCTTTAAGAAAAGATAAAATGTATAATTTTAAGGACACAGCTTATCTACTTAAAAAGAAAATGTCATTTCTAGGTGTCATGTGTGCTGTATATTTGTTTGAAATAGTGTGGTTTCTTCTGCCTCATGTTCAATTTCTGTAGCTGATTTTTTGAGGCAGACTGAAATATCAGACTCAGCTGTAAGGACTTTAAGATCCATTATGGAGCCACAATGCATATCCAGAACTCATTTAGATGTGACTCAGCTATGGGCACCCTGTGACTCTGGTCATGGTGCAATGTATGGTGACATGAGAGAAGTTACACTGCTTAACACCAGCAGGCAAAACCTGAAACCCCATCATATTGCTGCTGAAATCCCAGGTAGTGTGGCAGCTGTTAGACTTGAGTGCTATGTGAAAATGCAGCATTTCCTGAGGCAGTGGCAAACCTGGTTGGTTTAAAGCATAGAGCAGACACCTTGAAAAGATGGGAAGAACTTTGTATTTGCCAAGTTCTGTCCCATGGGTATGATTAGGTGGCATGATGAGTCAGGCTCTGCATACAGGTTATAAAACCATGCTGAGTATGAGTCATTAGCTCTTCACTTTATTTCTGGGCACATTTAATCACTTCTTTTGCCCATGCACCCGCTTCCTGCTTTGCTGGGTTTTGGCAGCACACCTCTGGGCTGAGATACTTTTAGTATGTCTTGAAATGGTACAGAAATGATTTTCAAGTATTTCAATTAGCCAATACTAAAATACCAAACCAGTTCAGGAGAGAAGATGCAGGCATGTGTACTACTGCTTTATGCCAATCAAAAATGGATTTGATCTTCCTGATTTCATCCCCCATGACTCTCAGAAAAGCATGGAACTCCATGTTACACCAAACACAGGCTGTAGGACAGTGTCTTCATTTCAGCTGGAGCTATCAAGCACTCCACCAATGCCAACACAATATTTTCACTTGGGTAACTTTAACTCATAGCATATTTTTCTGATACGAGGTCTGCTCCAAATAATAACTAATAGATTATCAGAAACTAATAAACCTATGGAAACATGGAGAAGACAAATCATTCAAGGAAACTGACGGCTTGGTGTTTCTTCCAAACCAAGAACTGAAGATGGGAAAAGTACCAGACAAGCCAACTGAGCAGCAAAGCAGGAATAATGTTTGCACACAAAGCATAGCTAACCTAGGAACTGCTCACTGTGGAACTTGGAAGTTAAATGGGTTCAGAGAGAGATCAGACAAATTTGTTGACTCGCGAGACTTCTTCATTCATGAAGGCTCTGACCAATTCCGTTTTTAGCAGGAGGAACATTAGGAGAGAGGAGATTAAATCCAGCCTAATGTTCTGGGTGTTGTGGTTTACACTTGAAGGGCCTCATGGGGTTGGTGGTTTCTCTGACCCTGCATGATGAGTATCAGCCCCCTTCTCCCAGGCACCATTTCCTGCCTGCTTTTCTGAAGGCTTGTATGGGCCCTATTCTCAGGAGATATGGAGAGCTGATGCTTTAAACAGCCCCTGCAGCCAGGTCCTCTCCTTCCCAGCTCTCACTCACCCTTGAAATCTTCTGTATCTCCCTCATCCCATGTGCTGTGCCACAGAGGCCAGCTCTCAGCCTCTAGGCATCAGAGCAACGCTTCTGCCTTCCCCTGCCCTTCCACCATTGTGTCCTCAGTTCCAGAGGACTCGGGGACAAGCATAACTTTCAAACAGAGCTTGATACAAAACAAAAAACTGGGCCTGCAGAGGACTGCCCCAATGGGCACTACTCCAGGCAGCAGGAGGCTTGGTAAGGCAAGCAGGAGGGACACGAAGATGGTGGTGAGGGATCATGGTGAGGAAGACAGGTTTTCCTCATGGCAACTTTCTGGAGCTTGCAATAGTTGTTGCCTGGGATTTGGGCTTCTCATTCTGACAAACATTCCGACAGTTCAGCGCTCTGCTCACTGCAGCCCCATAGCTAATGCCAGGGTTTCATGGGAACACACAACCTGACCATAAACAAGTTGCACCACATATTTACCTTCTTGTTACACAGCCCAGTCAACAGCCCTTTCTAGACCTTATACCTTTCTGAAGGCCTTTGCATTACTTGAGAATTACAATGTAAAAATTAAATATTTTGGATTCACATCATAAACTGCTAGAGCTGCTAGTAAATTCTTTTTCTCTGATCCTAGGATCTAGGTAATACGGATTGCAGAATACTGTAGTTTGTTTGTGGGCATGGAAGTTAATTTTAATGCCAATTTTTATATCTGAGATACTGTAAATGAATATCTTCAACTTATATTGCCCATCGTAAACTTTTTTAACCTGTGAGTCATTTTCAAAATAATAAACGTAACTATTCCATAAAAATATCTCAACACAGAAGAGCCAGAAAAGTGAAGGACATGAACAGATGGCACATCAATCTTCTGCATTTATACAATTTGTTTTTTAATGCAAATAGTGTGGGTTGCCTGCTCTTGCCTTGGATATTGTTCCAAAGACGAGCACATTTTCTTATCTTTCTGGATCAATGTGACATTTGCAGTTATCATAAAGTGGGAGCCCATTTAATGATGTTAATGCTTCCTTAATGTAAAAATAAAATCACCTCCTTTATAAAAGCAAACAGATTAAAAGTCCCAAAGAGACCATTGAAATCTGTGACATTTGCAGTTACTGGTGCCTAGATGGCTTGATTATACATAGGTAAAAAATATCTTAAAAGCATTGTTTATGTTCATTAATCAGAACATTAAATAGGAGTGCTGGAGTCTCCTGAGCTAGAATCAGTTTTAAAGATGTATTAATAAAAAAATGGAGGCAGCATTTCATGCAGCCTGTTTAGATCTTTCAAAAAACCCAAAAAGTGCAAACAATCAAACTTATGGCCTTATGGCAGCTTGGTAAATCTTCAGACCCCAGATGTAATATGTGGCCTGCATTTTTATTTGCACATATTGGAAAGTGACTCTGCCAGCAGTCCCTGATTCATGCCTCTACCATTCCCTCCACGGTGCCACCAAGCAAGTGGCACATCACTAATATTTCTGTTCTTGCCCCTGGGGAAATTTTGAATCTTTAATTTTTGTGCAGGCTTTTCAGAGGAAGAAAAAACCCAAACAAAACACCATCAATTGAAACAACCTTCTCTTCTGTTCTGAATTATTGCAAAGATATAAATTAAAAATTATCGAAATATGTCACTTAAACTATTCTGAGTACAGTATATAGCCTACAAGTCACAGATTCACAGACTCACAAATTTGGCTGGGGCTACATTACATCTCTCTACTTCTAACAGGAAAGAAGTAAGTAAATGGTATGAACAGCATACTATATTTTTCATCAAAATATTTTAGAGAAAAATTAGATTTTTTTTTTTAAAAAACCCAACATTTTTGGATTTGTAATTGTTTGAAAGACAAAATGTGTTGACAGCTTCTGTGGAAACTTAATTTTGAGCAGAAAAACCAAAACCCAAATGACCCCTTTGAACTCCACCCATGATTTTGCTGAGGAAAAAGGCCACCACTTCTTCAGGGAAAACAAGGAAGCTCCACACGCCTTGGGAAGGCAGCAGCAATTGCTCCAACAGCTCCATTAGGCTGGAGATAGTCCCACAGCCAACTGACCCCCAGCACAGTCTATGACAAATGAACTCTAAACATTACTTCTTTTTTAAGATTTTATAGTGGAAAACGGATGACTCAACAGGGTGGAGGAAGTAATCATAGAATAAGTAAGAGTAACTGGGTAATTCAGGCATTGCCCCGTGCACGCTGTCCCCAGCCACCTCTCAGTCCTCCTTTCGAACCTGCAGCTTCTTGTAACCTCCCTTCTCCCTTTGCTGCCCAAAATCCAGCCCCAAAGAGCCCAGCTGCAGGGACTCATCACAGATGGGGCCATTGCTTGCCCAGTAGCACACACAGGGTAGATCCCCACAGCCACTCCCCAAATGGTACCTGCAAAGCAGGTTAGAGGAACCCTCAAGGTGGTAGGAAGGCAAATTTACCCAACATTTCACAGATAAACACTTTCTTTATTACTGTTTTAGAGGTGCTGTCCTCAGACACACACAACAGGGGGTCTGTTGTCATAGGGAACAAACCCCCTTGGATAAACCCCACTAACTAGAACAGATAATGAAAAAAATGTCTTTTAATTCCCTGTCCTTCTCCTTCTGAATGAGCTGTTAAAAGACCAAGAAAAACTGTTATAGCGATACCATAAAAAGAAGAAAGCCCAAAAAAAAACAAAGAGCTCTCAGCTCCAGGCGTGTCCGAGGGGCTGGCAGGGAGAGACAGCGCCCACATGGGAAAGTTCTGTCACCCCATCTGAGATATCACTTAGTGGTGGCAGCTCTCCAGAGGCAGAACGGGTCCCACCTGTTTGCAATGTGTTTAGCTATTAATATTTATATAGTAGTTCAAGTGGGTATAAAAAAAAAAAAAAGAGGATGAAATTCATCAAATTTTATGTCATCTCTTGGTGGTGTAAAATAAAAACGGTTGCAGCAGGGGAAGAGGGGAATGGCTTGTTTTCTTGCCTTTCTGCAGAGCGAAATGTCGTTGCTCTCAAAATGTCTCAGTGCAGAGCAGTTGGCAATCACCTCGGTGTGATCCACACCTTGACATCCAGGCTAAATACCACGGCCATGGCCTGGCCCCAGATCACAAGGCTTTGAATAGCACCACATAAATAACACATTTATCAGCTCTGTGGCTTGACTTACAACATCGAAAAAAAAAGGCAAAAAGATTCACACTGATGTGGAAATAGTTTTCTTAAGCTTCACTTACTGTGCAGAAAAAAACCCCCACTACCAAAACATTTCATCTTCATTTTTCTAAGAATTCATGGATTGCTGTGAAAATGAGCGCTAAGGGAAGGCCATCAACCTATGCCAAAGTGAAGAAACATCCAAGGGAATGTTTCTTAACTAGGAAAACACAGGTATTCTAGACAAAATGCTGGCACTGAGTCCTTTTGGACTTGTTCTGCTTTCTATAAAATACTTCAACATTCACTGGAATAAGAGAGGGGAGAATGATTGATCACCCAGTAATAACTTTGCCATCATCCCTGATATGTATTTGAGGTGAAAGTAAATATTTATGTATTAAGAGGCTACTTTCAGCATGGGAAACACGGAAACACCCACTCTATGTGCCCCATACACTGAGCATGGATTCCTTTCCAGACAAGCAAGACTAAGGATGCTGCTCCAATAATTTAAGTCTTGCACATCTAACATTAATCTGCCTGATGTAATTGAGATTTAAGCCACTGAAGATGGAAAGGTTTTAATAGACAAAAAATTAAAATTCATTCATTCCAAAGTGAACACCTGCCTTTGGGCAGTAGCCCAAGTATTCACATTTTCTTTGCATAGATGGGAAGGTTGCCTCTGCCTGAGAGGTGTGTCCTAAACAAGGAGAAGGCAAGAGAGTTAGGCATCCAAACTAGATTTTCTGTTCAGTCTTGGGAACACCATCAAAATACTTTGGCCGAGAGAGCTTGGAAGATCACAGGATGGGTGACAGGGGTGGGACTGCTCTCCTTTCCCCGGGTATTTCTTACGCACCCAGTACAGAATGAGGAGGAGAAGAGTTTCCTTCTCCTTGTCCGCACTCATCTGTAGCCTCCTTTAAGCTGATCTAATTCCCACACCACTCTCACCTACACAGAGAATCTGCACCCAATAAAGGACCTGGGTAGAAAAGTGAGCTCTGTGGAGATCACAACCCAGGCAGTGCCTCAGCCCACGCCTGCAGCAGGGCTGTGTGTAAGCACAGGAGCTCAGTGCGGGCACAAGCAGGACCCAAATCAGTCACTGTTACACCTCTCTCTTCCCTCTCACTCACACATGCACAAAATCGAAACCCACACAGCCTCTTTTGCACCATATTGCACAGTCCAGAGGGGGAAAATAAGCTGAAGAAACATTAGCAAAAAGGAAATTATAAATCATAATGACACACAGCAATTGTAAAATGTTTAGCTGTAGCCATGCCTGGAAACCTTCTGAAAGCAAGTTAAACTAGCATGTGTTTTGCTCACCTACTTCAACAACCAATAAGCAATATGTTTAAAAGTCACCACAAGCCCTTAATCACAACATTTAACTCAATTGCCTCTAGCATGTACTGCTAGTTTCCATTTAATCTTAATCCAAGCTCTCCAAGAACTTTCATTCCCATCAGCCTAATCAAAGTCTCATTATTTGCTATCATCAATTTTCAGCATTAGATTTCATGAAATCTCTATAAAGTTCTGTACACTCCTGTAGTAAATTCATTTTAAGGAGCACTTGTCCCTGCCACGCAGACTCTTTGCATTGCAGGCATTTTGAAATCTGACTACCTTCCTTTCAGAAATAAAAACAAACACTTTCCTTTGTCTCCAGCTTCTATCCACTTGAGCACTGTCAGAGTCTGAAGTTGTAAAAAAAATTTTTCTGTTACACTTTTTCACACACCATTCAGCAAAAACTTTTAAAGAAAAGGCTTTTAAAAAATTTCCTCTTGTTGGTAGAGGGGCCATGTGAATTTCTACATGCATGTCAGTAATGGAGCACCTTGCTGTGGAAGCAGGAAGGATAGGTACATAGAGAAAAGTATATCTGCCACTGTAGTGCTGCATTAAGACACAAGATACAGGATTAGTCTGCAAGGAAATCCACTAACAAGATAGCTGGCTATCAGGCTAGCACAGGGACAGGGCTACTGAAGGAAACCTTCTATCTGCCTTGCCCAACCACAAGCTCCAAATTCACCAGGATGTTGATTTGAACAAGGAAAAGAAATTTAACTTTCTCACTCCTATCCTTAATAGCATTTTTAGCTGGTAAATATGTCTGGATAAGATGCAGGTAACTGAAAGACTCATCTCTTCAGGCTTTTGACTTAACCTAAGAGTATAAAAAACAAGAATAGTCACAGAAAGTCTATTTTCTTTTAATGCTCCTACCCAAAATTTGCGGGTCTGTGGCAGCACAGCACTATTAGTTGATTTTTTTACACTGACTCTTCTTAACAATTTTGTGTCACTGATAAAAAAGATCTCTGAGTAGTCTTCAGCAAAAGTTTCCTGTAAAGAAATATGCAAGTTTAAAAAAGGCAGGCCCACAAAAGCACAGATTCCAGTTGTTCTGCATTTCAGACACTGTGTGTACAACCCCAGCCTACTGAGATGGAGGAAGGGGTTGGCTTGCTCCTCTGCAAATGCACCTTGGATGATTTCCTGAGGACAAAGATCTGCAGCAGACCAAGACTGACACCATCACTCCTCCTTCCAAAGCTTGGAGCCAAGTGGCACATCTAAGAGGAAAATATGAGCCTGAGGGAGCCTCCAAACTGTAGGGAAGGCAGCAGGCAGTCTCATTCTTTTCTCCTTCCTGCATGCACTCAAGACTGGGGAAACAAATATTTTTCTTTGACTTTGACCCTAAAAGGGAAAAATATCCCTAGTTTTGTCATCTACACGTTGCAATTAATAGCCTTTTGTATCTTCAGGTTTCAGATTTTATTTCCCGGTATCCCTTGCATTTTAACTTTGGATCAAATCTAGAGAAAGAAGACTCACTTCTGGTAAATGGATGACAAAATTCCTCTCTGGATCTGTCAGGATAACTTGACTGAGAACAAGCTGTTGCTACTGGCCCATCAAGAGCTGAGTGCCAATTTGATTTACCCCAGCTCTAAAGTACAAATCCCCAGGTGAAACAAATGCCTCCAAAGATTTCACATGCCTCCTCATTTAGTCTGAGCTTGTTACTTGTTCCTGTCAGGGAGATCAAGGAAACTGACTGCTGTTGACATGTTTATCAGAGAAAAGGAAAAAGCTTCACCTCCACGGGCAGCTCTCATGCTTCATGAGACACTTTTATACACATGTGAAATAATTCTTTATGAGATAAAAGAGAAAGAAGTCATGGTCAGCATGGTATAGAGAACAGACATAAGGAAAGCTGACTTATGTATGTATGAGACATATTTTTAATGCTTATGCTAATTTTCAGTCAAAATATTTTTCTCTATTCCAAAGAGATAGAATTAGGTAGGAAACAATCTCAGTAAGGAGCATCAGATTAAAATCACTATTACCTTATCCCTACCCACTCTAAATTCAAGGAAGGTCAGGTCTGAATGTGGATTCAATTTATTATTTTAAAAAAAGGCCTCTGAGCTTTTCATATCAGAGAAATTAGAAAAAGAATATATTCAAATAGGAGATCAAAGACACAAGACTGCAAAAGTGAAACTGTAGGTCCAATCAAGGTCCATCTAGGTTGTCACTTAATTTCTCAAAGGAACTGGTAGTGGATACCAAGCTACATTAGTACCATTTCTGCTTAAAGAATATGAGAATTCTTCAGAGTGAACAAAAGTAGGATTCAATTTGTATCACTGCCTGGCCACTGAGACACCGTCAATTCTAACTCACGCCAGCAAAATGCCAAATCAGCCTCAAATTTGTTGCAATATTTTCTTTTTCCAAACTAATCACAGTCCTAGGGAATCATGAAATCAGACACATGGAAGGAATTGTTTCTCCATTGCAATGCTCCAACCAGAGCACAGGATACACACCTGATATTGGGACAGAAAAGCCCGGGTGCCTCCCCAATTGTCATCCATTCTGCTACCTTCCAAAAGCATCTCACCAGCACAGACTCTCTCCTCCCACTTCTCTCAGAGGATACACACAGGAGCAGGGCTGAGTGCAGGGAGCAGGATCATGAGTTTGGAAAATCTCTATTCTGCCCTCTGCCTCATCAGCTCTCAGAGATAAAGGCACCTGTAACCTCAGTTATAAAGTGATGCTGCCTGTTCTGGGCTGATGGATTCACTTCTGCAGCCATGCCAGCAAGCACTCAGAACCCTTTTTCCTTGCCACCTGTGTCTGCTCTTTGGTGCACAAGAGACACCAATAAACAGCCACACATACTACCATTTTAACATGTTTAAATCAATTCCACCTCCATTCAGATAAGTGTTGAAACCCCCGTGTGGCTGGCAATTCCTAGAAGAGGACAGATCTTTTCCAAAAGCTAGGCTGAACTTAAAGTAGATACAAAATAATACTAAAGATTTTCTTTCTCTCTCTCCCTCATCACAGCCCTAAGATTAGCATAAAAATGTGCTATCCTAACTAAGCAGTCTGTTAACTGATAAGCTATCAAAAAATCATCTGTTATTTTTATAGCTCAAAGGCAGATGCCATTCCAAGAACCAGAGTTGATTGAGTAGGATTTTTAGTGCTTCGTAGATTTATCATTGTAAACTTGAGGTATTTTAAAACAGAATGATTCAAGTCTTGAAATATTATCTCCAGAACAATCAAGCATTAGGATTTTTGCTGGTCTTAAGTTTTATCTGGGATGAAATAATTTAATCTCACATCATAAAGAATTTGAGTAGTGTCTTAATGCGTGCACTAAAAAAAAAATCTTTTCTGAATTAGGGTCCAAAACGATGTAATTACTCAAAAGCATGGATGTCAAAGCTTCCCAGCTCCTCCTGCAGGGCCCCCTTCTGCACATTCTGTTCATATCCCCCTCCTCTGGAGCATATTTGGTGAGGACCTCAGACAGTCAGTTGCAGTCAGGCTTAGTGTATCAGGTTTAAGGGGTTAATTGGCTTGGCACTGATGTGCTGCCCTGCCAATATCTGCCCGATGATCCTGCTGTGTGCTGCACAGAGCTTTTATTGCAAAGCTGAAGCACACAGGCTGCTGCAGGAGAGGCAAGGCACAACCAACATGGGCGGTGCACAAAGTAAATCAAGTATGCTGAGATTTTCAATAGCAGGGAGGATGGAACGAGGCCAACGTGCAGCTCACAGGAAGAGAGAGGAAAAAGTGGAACAACGCTAACCTCGCCTCACGTGTGATGTGGCCGCTCTATCAGGAAAGTATGTGTCACTGTGGAGAAGCAATCAGCAACGCCAGAGGATTGGAAAGCTCCAGTGAAGGAGCTTCTCCTTTCGTAATGAGAGACAGGTGCCAATGGGAATCAAAAGTCTGCAACCAGTTATTGAGATTTAATATTAACTTTTGTGAGTTCTACAAGCATCAAGGCATGGGCAGACTGGCTTTCCAGGGCAGCTCTTCCACATTTTATACCAGTCAAAACAATTAGACATACCTCCGAGCTGATGTCCTCAGAGAAGGAGGCATGACGTTACCCCCAAAAGAGAAATAACAGGAGTGTCAAAACATGCATATCACCCATTTTCAGAAGAACTTGCCTCTGAAATATTTCAGTGCTTACACCAGCACGAGCTTGCATAGTTGGCTGGGATGAACTTCCCTTTTCACCAGTTTTTACTCAGTTCAGGGTTCCCCACACAAGAAAATAAATCACTGCAGTCTGAAAACCGACCAATTTTTTTCTTCTTGAGCAAGAAATGCTCAACCAGCTGAAAGAGACAGCAAAGAGCCACTAAGATACAGACTGACAGAGCAAGAATACTTTGTTTGTGTGTACTGGTTCCATGTGGCTGACATTTCAAAATGCCTCATAATTGCTCTTATCACCAGTTAATCCCAGTGCAGGGTCTCTGGCACTGATGCTCTGCATAGTGACACAAATGCATGTGGCTGGAATACACTGCTGGGATATCTCTGTGAGTTTCCTGAAGAATTCCTGGTTCCACATGCTCCTGACTCCTCCTGCAGGCAATTGAGCTTCTCATTACACAGTAAATATGCACCTTTCCCAAAGCACATTATACTTTACTCCATCACTCCCTTCAAGAAGAGAAGGCCCAGCAAAAAGACTTAACCAGTACTAATTTATCTCCCTGAGTCTATGGGGCACCCAAACTGCAGTCCCTTCCCTCAGCTGACGTGCTGCCCCTGCACATGTTATCCCAGGGGATCGTGCTTTTGGCAGACAGCAGGGAAGCACAGTAGGTGGCTTTTCCAACTGACTGCTGCACAAAGTGCTGAGGTTTCAGGTGCCCTGCCTCCCTCTCCCCCACAGTGGGGGTTCTTGTGTACTTGGGGAATATCCATAGCTTTCGAAAGAGGAATAAACACCCTCCTAATCATTTTTTCCCAGGAAAAGATGCATTTCATCATGCAGAATTCCTGATTGTCTTGTTGCAGGCATAAGCTCACCCTGTCTTCGTTCCAGCCCATCCAGAAGTTATGCTGTTGTGGCCACTACAGAGTTCAGGCCCATTTTGTGTGTCCAGAAGTGGGACAGGCAGCCCAGACCACAGGGCTCCCCAGGACCTGGCAAGCAGGGACAGGATGCAGAGCACTCCACTGTAACACCCCAGCTGGCATCAGGGTGGCCTGGGGAGATAACCCAAAGGGGAAGGAGGCTCACACTAACCTCACCAAGCTACCCTACGGTGAATATTAGAAAAGCCCGACTACTTTTTGAGTTTTCCAGACCTCATACTTAGCAAAATTTAAAAAAGTAAAAAAACCAAACCATATCCCTCCTCCAAGCTAATAAAAACATCCACCTGCTTGTCCAAACAGTAAAAGACAAAGCTCCCCATGTAGTGGCAACAGTCTCCTGAATGTATGATCCTCTGCTAACCCTGGCACTGCTGGGAATGGCTGCAAGGTTTCAGTCTCTTCAGGAGCTTGTTAGATGAATTAGTTTGGGAAACATACTTTGATATGTGCTACCAAAGCTCTGAGTGAGCTACGGTGCCATCCTGGGGATTCATATGCCGCAAATAAATGAATTTTTAAAACCAAGCACAGCAGAACACTGGAGAAGGTTAAAAGCTGCTGTTTCAAAGCTGAAAAAAGCATTAATGGTCCAGGGATAGCTCATGTTGTGCATAAATTTACCCCATCAGTTTTTAGCAGCTACTTCCCTAATAGACCTCAGATTTTGCCAGCTATCTCCCAACAACATGGGCAGAGACGTTTTTCTTGCCCAAAATAGTTAAGTCATCAAACAGCTCTGTACTTACAAGGCCAACCTTTCCTAACCTTTCTGGCTAGACCAACTCCTGTTACATTAACCTCTGACCTCAAGTCTCCTTAATAGCAATATTCCTGGGCACTGTGATTTCCCTCCCACTGTGTTGGCTCAGGGATATATTTACTATCTTGGCTTCAGAATTTATTTTTCAACAGAAGTGGCAGGGACCACCCTATTCCACCCCCTCCTCATGCAGTACAAGTGAAGTAATGCTCAAGATATTATTTTACCCGAACAAATGTGCTTTAGAGTCTCCTTAGCTTTGTACCAAGCCCTGACTTCCTACCAAAATCAAACAGGGACCTGGTCAGATTTGAGATGGATATAAACAAGAAATGGGAGCCCATAATTGGTGATGGAAATCAGATAAGCCCCTTTTAAATAAAACCATTGATAGAGCAATGGGAACTCAAATTACCTTTGATTAAGTCTCTTAAGAAAATAAAGCGAGGGGGAGGGAAAGGAGGGGTCTGACTTAGTAAAATTACCCCCGTGGAGAAAATCATTGGGACAGGAGTGGGAAGGAGATGGGTGTAGCTTGTCAAACTTCCAGGCTGGATGCAGCAGGAATGGAGCCAAGGAGAAATTCCTCACCCACCATAAGCCTTGTCAGTGCTTGTGACAGGGGCTCCCACTGAAAGAGCCATGATAAGCATTTCATCTCCAATGCCCTTGTTATTCAGGCTCTGTAGACAGAGACTGTGCAGAGGTTATGCACAGAAACTCAGCTGAAATCAGATGGGGACACACAATACCAGTTTTCTACAGGCTTTTCTAACTAGGGGGTTTATCTCATTGCTTCCACATTTAAGTAAACCAAATTATTTCAAAACAGGACCATGAGGATTGAGGAACTTGCTTGATGACCTCAGGGTGAATCACCTATGGATTTGGTTGTAAGCCTGCCTGGTACACCTCTAAACAGGAGGAAAAAAACCATTTTGTCTGGAGATCTGCCTGACCTCTTTGGTTAATCTGATTTTCTCACCATTTAATTATAGTTAACTGTAGTGCTGAGGGACTTGTAGATACTTTGTCCAATTGGGAATGAAATTAAATTTTTGGATGTATATCAAGCAAGATAAAAATAATGACTTCCACAGTGAAATTGAAATAAGGAAAAACAAGAAACTTCCTTTGTACAACGTACTTTTCAGTAGCCCTTCTTCCATTTCTGTGACGTGCTCCCTCTTCCTGCCTCTCCCCACCCTGAGAGGGCTTTTTATAGACATTAAAAAGCTTCTCCTGATTCAAAAACTAACCTCAAGCTCGAAATATAAGTACATTCCAGAGGAGGACGGGGTGGACAAGTCAGGTTTACTAGTGTCTCCCAAGAAGTGAGCTGATGCTGAGCCCTGGCCACAGCCCTCCCTGGGAGCTGCAGCCTGCTCAGGACCTCACCCAGGAGAGTCATCACTGCCTCCATCACACCAGCAGGAGGGCATGGGCTCACTCCTTACAAATCCATTCCCAGAAGCTGTTCCATTAGTATTCTGCTAATGCTGAGCCTGCAGCAGCCTTGAGGCAGCCGCCCCACACTGCTCCACTCCCCACTGGACTGGGAAGGGCATTGAAAAAGAGTTGGTGTTTTACCTGCTGCCACTGAGAACACACCTGACAGCTCCCACCAGACTGAGCTGTGTATGTGAGGCCACGTGTTGTCACCTGAGGGTTCAGGGGTGCTGTGTGTGCTCCTCCTCACAGGGTGAAGGGAGAGCAGCACGCCCAAGGGAGCCAGCTCCTGCCCTGCACCACAGGGAAGCAGCACTCCTGGGAGAAGGGAAGGGCTGAGCATGAGCACAGGGCAGTAGCAGTGGCCCCTATGGGCAGTGCTAGGAGCTGTGCTGGGGAGGAAAAGGCAGAGAAATGCTGGGCTTGGGTTTATTTTCATTTAGAGACACCAGGCAGCACCGAGTCTTTCTTGAGCTAACCACCTTACAGTCATGTGCAGACAGCCAAGCTTCCCTGGAGATTCCTGGGGCACCTGGCCCCCCAAGGGAGAGCCACAGCAAGGCGCTGCCCATGGCTGCCCCCGTGCCCAGGCAGCCCCAGCCAGGCAGCACAGCACACAGGCACAATTAAGGACACACACGCTGCGTTAGATGTCAAAAGCTGGATTTCACACAGCACGCCTGGCTCTGAACACCGTCCAAAGCCACGTCCTCGATGCAACCGTGCTGAAGTCAAGGTCATCCCCCAGCCTGTCACCAAGGCACTTCACCCCTAAGCACAGGCCAGCCTGCTCCTGCGCTCCAGCTTTGGATCAGGCAGCTCAGGACAGGCACAATTACCGCGCTACTGTAAGTGATACCTTCGGCTTAATTACAGACTGAAGCCCTATTTGCGGGTCAGCACTCTGTCAGGATAAATAAGCATTTTCACACAGTATTACATTTCTCTATTTCTTTTGGCTGATAATATTGGATACTGCCCAAGTCTGTCCCTAATGACCACAATAATCGTTCTTATCTGGACTCTAATCAGTGTCATATGCAACCTTATCACGCACACCTCTTTGTAAACATGCAGCGTTTAAACAAGTGTAAGGTCATAAGGAACTCTAATATTTTAAGCAAGTTAGTGATACACAAACTACTCATTTTTTGAAGAATGCTTAAAGTTAAAACTTCTGATTCTGGAAAATCAAATACTAGGGAGCTATTGGATTGAAATACAGCTGCACACTAAACTGATCTTTATAGTGACGGATGGGTCCCTCTGTGCAGATAAAATCCAGATTTAAAATATTTCTTTTAATTGTTATTGTCTTTGTGCTCAAGGACTGATTGTGGGAAAAATGCCACTCTCTGACTGTAAAAATAAAAAGAAAATACAATAAAGCAGTAATTGGTCAATGGTGATTGAACTAACGACTTTATAGTGCCAGTCAAACACATATAATAATTGCTCTTTGGACTCTTTATGAAGGTACACCACTATTTCATAAGACCAATCCAGCATTATAAATTCTTCATTTTATATCAGTTCACCATTATCACATAAGCCTTATGACAAATAGCATATATTATTAAACTTTCCTATTTAGACATGATAAAAATGAAGGGTTATCTCCAGCAAAATCAGATCAGATGCAATTTGTCACCAAGATGGCAATTACTTGCCTTTGTTTAAAAATCTGCCTGACGAGGCTTTGGAAGTGTTGGGTGTTATGATCTGCCCTTCCTCCTGTGGCAGGAGGCAGGGAGATCACATCAAGTTCCAAGGACCTGCAGAGGTGAGCAGAGGCGGAAGGGAGAGAGCTCACCTGTGCCCCTGCCCAGCCTCCTGCCAGCACAAAAGGTGAACTCATCCCTAGCCAGCTTCCCAATCTGTGGATGTGGGCCCATCAGGGCTCAGCCACCTCAGCTGCTCTGAGTATGATGTGTAAATCCTCCCTTTTTGCTGAGGCAGCCATGCTTTGGAACCTGGAAACCTGGAACTGCTCTCACATCAGCCAGCACTCCAGAGAGCCAAGGCGCTCCACCAACCAGCAAGTGGGAGCACCTGGAGATAGCCAAGGGCATTGGGGTCCAAGTTTCCTTGATCCAGCTGTGACATGCTGCTGTAGCAGATTACTCAGCTCTCTGACTTCTTCCACTCCAAGGAGGAGCAGAGGGAGCTTCGTGAAACAAAGACCAGGGAGCATTTCCAGGTACCACGACCTGTTGGTGTCGTAGTTGTGCCAGATGGGGCCCGCCAAGATCAGGGCTTGCCTGTGCTGCCACTCAGGTGGGTCCCCACCCTTAGCACTGCCAGCACAGGACACGGAGCAGAGAAAGGAGAGCACCAAATCTGTCACTGTGCACAGAGCCAGTGCAGCTCAGGAAAGGCAACAGGCTGCTGAGTTCCTTTTGTGGCGGGAGAGGAAAGGAGCCCCTCTTTTCCCCAAACATCCCAATAAAGGCTTACAGACAGGCCATGAATCCTTGGGGTTGTTAAATGCTTCCCTAACACATATTTTACTTTTTAATTTTCTTTTTCTTAAATGTAGACTTGGAAGCGTATCAGGAGAAGGCTGCAATTTAATTTGCAACATTAGGATAAGCTCCTCTGACCATTCTCTGGAACTGTCAGGGAGCCCTTGCTCCCTGTCCCAGTTCTGCCCTGTGGGATGTGGTGAAGGAACTGGTGTCCCAGTCCAGCAAAATCTCACTGTGTCTTTTCCCTGTATGGTCAATTTTGAGACTTCACAGTGTCTGTCAAGCACGCTAATAAAGTTCTCAGTGATTGTCTACTAAACACCAGCACAAAGGAAGGCATTTGCTCCGCACAGCAGTATCCAGTCCTTGCTAGCAAGCAGGGGCCATCTCTACCCTCCAACTCAACAGCTCTTTTGGCCCCTGATGGCAGTGTCTGACAGAGTGACACAGGCTGTGATTCTGCCAAGAGCTCTGTGCAGTGCCACAGGCTAATATTAGTGTGACCCTTGGCAGTTTGGCATTACCGAGAAAACGATGCCAGCTCCCCAGCACAGACTCTGCTAAGGTGAGGAGCCACAGCACACTCAAACACCAGGAGGTGGGAGACAAGCAGGCCTTGAATGAGAGGTGTGCAGGAACCCAGGCAGGGGTTCCATGCAAGAGAGCATATCCTTGTATGCCCCAAATTATGCTCAAAAACTAACAAGAATTATCAGATAGAGATAAAACAGATGATAGACATATAATGTGCTTGTATGTATGTCAGTGAAATCTCTATAGGACCAAATTACACTATAGACTTTGCATATCCATTAAAAATATATAAGAGAAGAAATTAACAGAATTCTTTGGGTCATGAGCAAAGTACTGAAACAATATTAATCCATCACATGCTGTTAACCAGCACTGGCAAAGTTGGGCTTACAGCCCAGGTTACAATCCCATCTCCAGTGGAAGGGATGAAGATACAAGCCAAAAAACCAAGGAAGAACCGGCAGTATAAGGAAGCTGAAATAGGAATTTTCATATCACAGCCATCACTGTGTGCTAGGCAGGAAGGACACCCCACTGTAGGATACTGCATGGGGCTGTGCTGCCTCGTTTGCCACAGCCTGGGAGTCAGGGAAGCCGAGGTTGTAGGAAGGGAAGATCACACAGGTCCTGAGCGCTCTGGAGGATGGGAGTCCACAACCTGCTTCTGCTTGGCACATGGCACTGCTATTTTGTGCAGTTGTGCTGGCTTGGGGCAGGACAGCTGGCACACACACAGGCTGTATCCCACAGAGCCATGCCAGGGAGATGGAAGTGAGTCTTTGTAATTAAGCTTTTGTCCACTATATGTTACCTTAAAGAATGCACAAGATCACCTGAAAAATATCTCAGCTCTGAAATTACAGATTTTGTCTTTCCTTTGTATCAGAGACTTGTCTATGTACATTATCCAAGTGAGATCTGGGTACATGTAAAACCACTGCAGTCAGTCCAGACTCTAGAAGACAAAGCCTTACAGACTTGAAGCATACTTGAATGACAACATTAGAGGTTACAGCTTTGGCTCTTGGGTCACAGCACAAAGTTCCTCACACCTGACCTTGACCTGCAGCTTCTCTCAGAGGAGAGAGGTTTGTAAACCTTCAGCCTCCTCAAGACCAAAAAATAACTGCCCACTAGGAATTTTGAAATAGTAATTTCATCCCAAACTGCCATCAGACAACAATGCTATTTCGACACAGTGGATGTGGGCAGCTGGGGCAGCACCCAGGAAGGCACTGCAGCCTTTAACCATGCTGTGCCCACCACACAGCCCAGCAGCTCCGGGCAGGGGGATGGTTAGGGGCTGCCCACTGGCATTTTAAATGGAGAACACTTACTGTTACTGATCAAAATTTATATTTGCTCTGTGCAGACAGCAGTCTCAAGCATCAAAGCTTCTGTTTCAACACTGTGCCAAAAGCCATAATGTTTAAGGCTCGACCAAGCATTGATTCAGCACTAAAGCAGAAGCCTGGACTCTAGGGACTACTGAATAGCTGGATTAAATAAACACTTTAAAATACCTCTAGCACTGCTAATAAAAACTGTGACTAAAGAAATGCATAGATGGACCTTTGAGTAGAGCTTTTATTTTCATATTTAATAACTATATTCACAATGGGATTTTTTTTTCTAAAATAACTATAAAAATCAAATATTCCCAGTGAGATCCAGGTGTTAAATACAGGTATTTTAAGACAGAGGTAAAATTATTTCTATTTCATGTTTGTTAACAGGGTTCAAGGGTCCTGTGAACATTTCCTGTCTTTTTTACAGAGAAGAAAGACAAAGATCAGAGCCAGTGAAAGAGCTGAGACAGGGACTTGAATATGAGTTACAGCAGCATCTGTGGTAGCAAGCATTGCTTCAGTGTTTCAAACCCAGACATATTTCCCATGACAAACTCATCTGAGCTTCCTATCAGGCAGATATCAGTGTTGTTGCAGTGCCATACCTGCCCCAGAGCATATGGGGCACACGGCCTCTGCCTGCTCCTTACCTAAGCACAGCCCAATCACCAATACTCCTCCACAAAGAGGAAGACCAGACACAGAGCTCTAAATGCCCTCAGCTTCATCCATGGTTTACCTGTACCCTCTGTTTCTCTTAAATCTGCTATCCTGGAGCCATGTGATTCCCTGGAAATAAAAATTAGTTAATGGATAGCATTTAAAGCTTTACTGGGAGTAAAAGTGTAGCAGGGAAGGCAGTGTGTGTTCTTGCAGACTCACAGTGAGGTTTAAAAAATTTCCTTGAAATCTCATCATTGTACATGTGGGATTGTGCAGATGACAGAGGACTATGAAGACCCTTGCAAGGTCCCAGTGCGAGGATCAGGGCAATGCAGAGACAGCACCCAGGGCAGCTCCCCTGAGAGGGCAGCTTGGATGGGGAGGGGGCAGGCTGTACACTGCACTGCTTGGGATCATCTGGCTGAGTAGCACAGTCTAGTCCACCTGGAAGAAACAGCTAATTATACCCCACCTCTATTTACGTCTAATTTTAACAGCAAATTTCCTAGGATATAAAACATGATCTGTTACCAGTCAGACTCAGGGCTAGCAAATGTCAATGAGCACTGTGTTGCCCTAATGCTAAATGGTTTTGAACATCTCCATTCGGTGCTTTGGATTTGAAGAACAAATCAAATAATATCTTCTTGATCAGGCCATTTTACAAAGATAGGCATATCTTGAAATCTTTCTAGGGAAAGATTTCCCCCCAGATATCTGATTAAAACAAGTTATAGTCTGACTAGAGAGAAAACCAAGTTTGAGGCTAGGCCATAGAGGAGCTCTCATAGCTCCAGCACAGAAAAGAAAGATAACAGTCAAACAGAGCTACCAAAAAACCCTAACAAAGTTTCTTTACCTAATAAACTAACTGACTGCACCTTTCTTCTCATAATATTTATTCATTGACAAAAACCACTTGGTGTTGCTCAGTTAGTATTCCCTAGAGATTCCCTGTGTAGTCCTGCAAGTGCTAACTTAGGATGTATATAATTTTTGTTATCTGTGAGAGTGTAATGGGGCTGAGAGCTGACAGAATCTACCTACAATATTTCCACTCCACTAATTTTTTGCCCCCTAATGTCTTCATTATGATAAACTGGTTTAAATTCTTTCATACTTTCTTTTATCATTGGATTGGACAATTTATAAGGCTTGAACAAGAGATCAGCAAAGAAATTTAATGGAAAGCATGCCAGAGGCAAATAGAAGTAAGGCCACAAAAGATGGATTATAGTTAAAATTGATGGCTACTCCTGCTTCCATTACTAAACAACTGGGTTACTTACAGCCCAAACATGCTTCTGGGGAGGTGCTGCACTGAATGCCCTACAAAGATGAAATTACAGTAATTGAGTCTCGTGGTCAAGAAGTCCAAGGCTGCTCCTTGCAGCTCCTTGTGGGATACAGAAGGACTCACCACAGTCTACGCAAATGTCACCAAAAAATCCCCAACGAAACATCAAAGCACACCCAAACCCTTGGATATCACATCAGCACACAGCAAATTTCCAGAGAAAATTGGGATCAAAAGACTAGTTAAGATTGCCAGATCAATGAATTATCTCTGTTCTTCCCTTCTCACTAGGACATGGAACTGTGGAAGGAGTAGAACTGTAGTAGGAGTTCTACAATACTCCATGCAGGATTCCCTTGGCTGAAGACAAATATGCTCCAACATTTCTTGCAGCTTAAATCTTCTGGAGTACCTTTATATATCTCCCACAGTTTAAAAAATACTGAAGTAGAATAGTCTAGAGTCACAAAATCTATCTTCTGCTTCTAGGTGACCCACCTAGCTTCACACATACTATGAACACAGGTATTTGTGTGAGTTTCTCCTAGGTGCTGCCTACATTTAATGGCACACGTGGTGCCCTGAGGCCCCTTATCCTCTAAACATCAGGAGCCAGAGCTGGAGGCAGCTACTCATAAGTACAGCCCTTGGTAGTGAGGGCTGCTGGGTGGTTAAAGAAGGCACCTGGCTGCCTTGTATAAAAGCAATGAGAGGCCCTTTCCAGGATGAAATCCCTATACTAGGGAATCCCTGGTACCTAGGCAGACTTAAGGTAACAGAACAACATGGCTCTGGTCAAGCAAATGAGGAAACATATTTGAAAAGAGAAGGGTTAGGGTCAACCCATAGGAAAAACCCCAATTCCTACATTAAACCTTAGGGATAATTTGGGGTAGAAATATCCCAGGGAGGACATTTACTCCTAGTCCAGCGTATCTCTGCTTTATCTCCCTCAGGTGGTGTGTAAGGCTTCTCCTAATACAACTTTTAAATCCCACAAGCCAGTACAACCTGAGTTTCTCACTGCTGAAGACTAACAGTAAAAGCATTCATGTTCTCCAGATGTATTTTCCTGTTTCTGCAAAGTTCTAAGATGCTTGTCACAGAGATGTTTCTGCTTGTCACTCACAATAGAAAATCCTGACCAAGAACAGCTTCCTTTGTGTCTACAAGAGCAGTACAGCTGCATGGGGAAACACATGGATAAAGCTGTGCAAGAAAAGGGAACTACATAGAGAGTGAAGCTAATACTCCATGATAACTGCTGCAGCTTGGACCACACAAGGCCAACAAACATGCACAGGAGCCCTGAAAATAACAAAGATCAAAATTAGCCCACTGGGGCATGTGGTTGGCTATGCTGTCTGTTTAAATAAGCTTAAATTTTAAAATCCAGTTAAAGAAGGCACCTACTCCCATTGTTTTAAAGCATTTCATGAAAAAGAAATGTCATTAATTTCTCAGGCCCTGGAATCTGGAACACAAGCATGCAGCACCTCAAAAAGAAAATCAGGGAGTTTGCTTCTCTGCCCAAGCCTTTCCAGCCCCATATCTGTGCTGAAGTCATGCTTTATATAAGAAGACAGCAAACATCTGAAAATGTTTTCTGATAAACTTTTTCTCATTTGGCTGTTGTACAACTACCACATATTTTCATGGCTGAGCTGCTCTGTATCTCTCTAACTTAGGTTTTATTACTGTAGAAATATCTGGGTGTTATATTTAATCAGTGAATCATTTGAGAGCTCTGTTCTTCTGACTGGAAGACTGGTATTATTAAACCAAATTTTCTTTTGTCCTACAAAACTGCCCTATAGGTCTAACACATTTGGGCATGTTTAAATTTGGTGAGACCATCTCCCTGCACAAGGATCAGTTTCCATTGGCTTACTGAAACCCTCTAACACAACTTCCCAGAGCAGGGAGAAACAAGATTCTTTTTAAAATGGAAACGTCACAATACTTCTGACTTGCAAAAAAAGCCCAACAGAAAAAAATTACCATCAGATATATTTGTGCAGCGAGCTCATTCTTCCCTTTCTATAAAGCCACAAAAGATATAAAATATAGAACATCCAGGGACCACATGAAAAGAATGTCTGGATCTGTTAAAATATAAAGAAGGCCCTACCAGCCAAGGGCAAAAGTTTAGCAACAATAAAAGTGTCTTTAGGGTTTTGTTTTTTAAATGCATAGAGAGAGGAAGAGAGTTTGTGGTCATGTTTTCCAGCTTTATGTATATTTGTCTATCATTTTAATATAAACAGGGTGTATTTATAAAGCCTGAAGAAATGGGAAACAGATTCACTGGTTCCTAAATGCCAAGAAGTCTCTTCAAAGATGATAAGCAATTAGAGAGGAAAGTCAATCAAACTTTTATGACACTTCTGACCAAGGGTTTTATTTTTATTGCACAAAATCCAATGTGACAACAGATACATACAGTAGCTGCACCCACCCGTCCTTCTGTTGTGAGGCGCCTGCCAGCATTCCCAGTAAAATCCCACTTCTGAAAGGAAAACAATGCTTGAATTCACGGACCCTTTGACAGAAGAGTTCTCAGCACTTCTGAATATACTAATACACACAGGAAAGCACATATAGAAATGGATACACATGTCAATTGCCATATGCATCCACAAATACTGTCTTAGAGCAATTCTCCACACAGACCCTAAGGAAACAGGATCTGTTTTCTACAGCAAATACTCTAGGGAGTCCAGAAATCCTTCAGTAGCCCTGAAAAAATTAAGCAGAAATGGAATAAAGTAGGAAAACAGACAATGCAGCTGGTGCGTTATTTTGCACCAGCCCCAAATATTCAGCATTCATAGTGGTACAGACAATTTTATATTGACAAGGCAGAACTTCAGTTGTCAGGTTTTGACAGGCCATTTTGGTAGTGAAGAAGGTTTGGCTTTTTCCTGGGAGAGGGGGAAGGGGGAGAGGAATGAAGGTGCTAATTAAAGACATAGTGCATATTATGTGCCCATGGAAAGCAACTCGGAAAGTCTCATTAATGGCTCTTATGATAAAGGATATCCAAAAATGGTGACTAAAATGCAATGCAATGGGCAGCACTGTGTATTTTACAGAAGAGGGATGCTGCATACTTCAATATGTAAGGTTCCTATCTAAAATAGAGCAGTTATGGACATTTTGAATGCAATTCATGAAGGATGTCTTTGAAGTTGAGTTATAAGTCATAAAATGATTGCAACCTATATATCAAGTAGCCTGAAAACAAGAAGCAGGATAGAGCACAGGAAAATGAGTAAAAAACTTTTTGAGACAAAAACATCTTCTATTTTATTTACTTTTAAAAGAACCCCAGCAAAAATCTTGTGATAACTCAACTGGTACTGACCTGGAGATCAGGGACAGTCCCATTGTATCAGCTGTAGATGTGGCACAAATAGACCCTCCCTGTATTTGTCCTTTACTTTGAGCATAGTTCTTTAGCTGGAAATCAGCTCAAGCACAGAAACCCAGCTACATACTGTAGCATGTAGGAAGTGGGGGAAAGTTAGGGAAAGGCTGTTTCAGGTGGACTACCTCGTTCTATGCAAAGGAGAATGCTTCTGTATGACAAGGGGTGATTGTTAAAATATTCATTTTTGTGGTGTTTCTCATTACTGACAGAAACTAGGTCAGAGAAGATCAGAAAACACTTGCTCAAGTGTTGTTACTCAAGTGAGGCTCCAGAGACCTGGCAGCTGGACCATCCCACACCTTCCACTGGCTGAGCACCCCTTGTCCTGCCTGCTCCCACTGCACACAGGGACCACCACATCTTACTGCCTCTTGGCTTTGCAGGGAAAGCGATATCTGAGTTTCCCAAACCTTTTGAAAAAAACCTTTTAAATGGGTCTGTTCTAAAGTACTCAAAATGGCTTGGTTCACTGCGCAGTTATTTTTTTCTCACCTCCTTCAGCTTGCTAGCTCTTGAAGAGTTACCTGCCAGAATGCAAAAATTCTTTGCTTTTTCCTTCCTCACTCGGGGTGAGCATTCTTGAGAGACTGAAGTATTTACATTTTGTTCAATTTTGGCATAGATGTTCTGAGCTCCATTTATCCAACAGATGAAATTCATCCTGGTGTAAATCCAGAGTAAATCCCAAGCAACTCTAGTAAATCACTGAAATTACTCCAAAATTATACAACATGTAGGATTTGACCTTGAAAGAGCAACAGGCTTTCCTTCCAGACAAGCTAAGCTCCAGTCCCTCCTCATCCCATCAGAGCAGCCACCTGTGCCCTACCCAAACAAACCCTGCAACCCACAGGCAGGAAAGCCACAGTTGGCTAGAGATGAGCACAGCAAAAAGGCAACAAACAATTATATCTGAGGAACATGGGGCAGAGGATATCTTTTGTTGTGCTGGTTTTATTGTAAGCTACAAGTGATTTGTTTGTGAGGTTTTTTTTTCATGCAAGCTCACACATCCCACTGCCCTACAAGGGACATTTTCATGTGTATTTGTGGACTGAAGAGCACTTGGGAACAGTCAAATTATCCAATAGCTCCTGTCCCATAGAACTGTTCAAGCCAGAGCATCTCTACTCCCTCCCTTGGTGCTAGGTTAGATTCAGGAAGGCTGACTAAGTTAAATATAATGTGACGTGAAATGTACAGGAGGGCATCAGCAATGAACTGATAAAGCAGCCTGTCTTTCCTCTTAAACACCAGGAGACTGCTCAACATTAGTCAAGCAGAATTAATAATTCACATTGAGTAATCTGGAAAATTAGATCTCCTTCTGACTATGCCTGCAAGCAGCTTACAATTTGGTTTTATTCATTATTCTTGGAAACATCTATGAATAATTTTTGGTCCACTTGAATTTCTGTGGCAAGCTAATTCAGCAAGGGGAATGAGCACAGCTTTGGCCAATACACTCCAGTTTTTTGTTCATTTTTTTGCATGTAGTGGTCAGTTGACTATACTGTCAATGCTGAACTATTTGTTTGGCTCCTCAGCAACTGCTCCCTTTTTTGCACTAAGAAGGTGAAACGTGTAACATTTTCATATTTGGTCTGAAGTACCACAACAATGCTTGTTTCAAGTTCTATTTAGCTGCAAGAGGAAGGTGGAAGGAAACAGAGGAAAACTGGTTTATTTTATGGCAGCCAAACCTGCTATCATGTGGCCTTTCCTGGTGTCCCCCCTCCCAGGAGGGGTCTGCACAGAGCAGAGCTGATCCCTGCTGCTCCCTGCTTCCCAGCTCTGCAGGCTGGAGCAGCCAGCACCAGGTGAAGGGAAGAACAGGAGGGAGCCTGCCAGCTCTTTCAGAGCACCAGGATCAGCATCTAAATGAATGGGTCACACATGAAACTTCATTCTCTGCCTGAAGCCCAGCCCTAGAAACAATATTTCTGGCCTGAAGTGAGTGACAACGTCTCCAACTTCTGCTCAGTCGTGCTGCTACTGCATTCTTGCCTCTTTTCTCTGGGGACTTGGCTCTCCCTTGCATACCAGAGACGCAGTGGTTTAATGTGGAAAATTGACCGTACTCAGAACCAGACTGAAGGCCCAGGAATTAACAGAACAAGCAAGAAAAATTAATCACCTTGAGTCTAAACATGACTCAGGTTGGGTTTCTGGCTACAAATTAAGAAATATGGGAGGGGTGGGGTGGGAAGGGAAGTGCAGGCTGCGCTTTTCTAGAGGATTTTGTGAAAATCTCGACAAGCACTTGCTAGAGATGGCGTACACACGGTTGATTCCACATTCCTGCAGACAAGATGATCTCTCAAGGTCTTTCCTGGCCTGCATTTCCAGGATTTTAAAACCCATCAGAATAAAGGTTCGGGGCAATACAGATCTGGTGGCAAATTGCATCATCCAACATTCTGATTTCACTAATGAAAACCAGCACAAGCAGCACTACTGATGGAATCAGCTGAATTCTGAACTTCCTTGCTTTTCTGAGATTAGTGAACCCATAACGGTTCTTTAGACTTTTTTTTCTTTGCGGTTAAATTTTTTATATCAAACTTATCATCAGGGAGCTCCTAGAAATAATAGCAAACATGCGTGCTGAGGGTCACACAACTGCTGAAATGTTAATGTCATTTATTCTCTCTGGATTCTGCAGTTCTCCTGACCTAAGAAGTTTGTACTTTGGTCAACAACAACGGGGAAAGGTTTCTAGAACTCTACTAATTATTCTAAAATAAGGAGATAGTGTGTTTTTCATTAGCTGCAAAGATACAAAACCCTGGACACACTAAAAGACAGCCACTGCCAGTGTGGGAATTCAAGTACCAGCAAAGCTTCTCCCTAAATATTTGGCATTTCTACTGCTGCACTGCTTTTGGTGTCATATCATCTGAAGCCCTCAGCTTCCCACCAAGGTATGTTTCTGCTTGCAAGCAATGCCAGACAGCAACAAACTGGAGCTTTCTGTAGGCTGTGAGGAGCTGGGCTGACCACACAAGTGGGTTCCTTGAGCACAGCCTGCCTGAGCAGCAAAATATACCCCACTGACAATACCTCTTCCCCTCTCCAATCCTCTCCTGGGTGACAGCAATTAACCAGAGGTTCCAAGGAAGTCAGTGAAAGTTTCTCTATCAGGGACCTTCACCTCTCTCAGGGCAGTCATGGAGCAAACTAAGCAACATCCACTGCTAAGGACTAGTGAATAGTGAAAGAAGAAGGGGAAGAAAAACAAGGGGAAAATTGTTTAAGTCCCTGACTTTCTAAGCTCAGAGCAGCAGAAGACAAGTTGCTCACCACCCACAGCGACATCAAAAGTGCCTCAGCTCAGCATCCAACAGGCAGCCAAGCAGCTGCCAGGGGCACCACAGAAGGGGAAGGGAGCGCACGGAGGCACTGCATATTGTGGGAAGAAACACTGCCCACCACCTACATATGTTGCCCTTCAGCTCTTAAAACAAAAATAAAACCCAGTGTACAAGCAGTCCGTATCCACCTTCCCAGTGCCAGTCATAATTTTATAGATGTCACCTCCTGAGGACCACCACAGCTTTTTTATTATTTTTTTTCATTCTAACATTTATTAAAAGTCAGGATCAGAACTCATCTTGCTGCACGCTTCTATTAATACAACTAGACATAAAGTTAGTTAAAAACTCCTTAAGTTTTACTAATAGTCATACACAGGCACACAAAGTGAACAAAATGAACATTTGGCAGTATTTGTGCTGCCCAGATTGAAATTAGTCTGCCCAGGCTGCACCTTCAGGCAATGGGGAAGGCTGGGATCCACTAGATGGAAACATGAAGTGCCTAAACCAGAGAAAATGTCCTTTGAGGAAAGTCTCTGCTTTCCTTCACCCTTATAAGAAATGTTTGAAGTCAGTCACTCTGAAACTCCCCAAAATCACACACACGTACACGTTCTCCTCCCGCACAAAGGCTTTGTTTGTTATTTCTTACTTCTATCTTTACTAAACAAATGGAAATGTAGGAATCCATTTCTGAAGCCAAACAGTGCAAAGATCATGATTTTCTTCCTATCCACATTCTTCCAATCCCTTTCCTTTTTTTTTCTGCTGATAAAAGTGAAATTATTTTGGTTTTCTAACAGAAGGAAAAGAGAAAAATTAAACCAAAGCAGAAGCTTGTCACATAATTTTTTCCAGCAAATCAAAGCCATTTTTTTTCAATTAAAAAGGTTTTGATGAAAATTACAACTACTTTTCAGTGAAATAGCTTTATAGCTTCCCTTAATCTTACAGAGACGCCCACATAGAGGCTGCATTGTTTAACCAGCTGTAGCATCTCCTCTACAGTCCCACTCTGCACAGCTCCTTGCTGAGCAGTGAATATATTTATAGCCTGGATTCCCAGAAGGGAAATCTCTAAGGTGCCACTAATTAGTTCTCCTAATGCACTGTTAATAGAAAGGGGAAACACATCTTATCTTGTGAATAACAGCTTTGCTGTTGTTTGCCATAGGAAGTAGGATACCCCATGAGTGTTACTCCAGGAATGAATTCCATGGCCAAAATGCGGGTCTTCTCGAGGGGTTTCCCTTCAGCAGGAGGATCCTATTGCCATGTTTGTGGGGAGCAGCAATGACCACATTTGCCTGCACCCCAGAATGAGAACTCTTTATTAGCCCTGTGCCCTCCATCTGGGTTCTAAAAAGAGAAAATCCAAGATTTGTTCTAGAAAGGAGCCCTGCTGCACCTAGGGCAGGTGCTCAGACAGACTGATGGACAGTTCTCAAGAGAGAGTTGCAAGTCCCACTGTGATTCCCTCGGCCTGGACATTTTCACAGGTATTTGACCCAAGAAATTAATCTTTCATACCTTCATCTTCAATAGCAGATGACTTGTGACAGGCCCCCAGTAAGCAAAAGTACTTCCAGTGAGAAATAACTAGCAAGCCACAGTCTCAATCAAATGTGCAGAAAACATCATCAAATAATCACAACCTATGTGCTCAGGTACATTTCACTAAGCAGTTACCTGCTGGAGAAACAGTGAATAGAGAGTAAAGAAACTCTTCTGGGCACAGGTAGAGGATGGATTGGAGGCTTACTATTCTGATCCATAAAGACAGAAGCCTTTGCAAGTTTTCCAGATCCTGCACTAAACTATTTGCATCCCCAACAGCACCATTAAAACACCCACCATAAATCAGCTTAGCTCACCACCATCTCTCAGCCCCTTTCAGAATCAGTGGCTCCCATCCAGTAGACCCCTGCCCCAGCAGGCACACTGTATCTCACCCTGTAGGAGATGTTGTGCCTCCTTGTTGCCAGGAAGGCAGTCATTAATTAGCGTTCTGCCATGGCTCAAACCTCCACCCTGTGTTCATCTTTTTACGTCAAGCACAAATTCACGTGGCTGAGCATCTGGACAGTACATTCACAAGAACAGTGGAATAAGGAGTGAAAACTTCAAAAGAAAACAAGACACTTTCTAAACTCTTACAATCTTGCAATGCTAAGTGTCATTAAAGATGGGTTTGAAAAGCTTACCTGTGTCTATATCTACCTTGTCCAAGTTAACTAGCTGTAAACTAACAGCAATGGAAGCCTGAGAGAACACTCAAATTACAAAAAGACAGGCAACTGTACTGGAAAAGTCTGTCTTCATGAAGGAAAAATATTTCAAAGGGGAAAAAAATCACAATGCCATTTAAAAAAAAAATGGGATTTTGATGCATCAGTGCAATGGTCTTCACCTGCCACAGTTTTAGGGAAGGGAGAGGAAGTTACACCAGGCAAATATAGCATAGTGAATAAAAATAATAATGATTTGTGATAAATTCAAGCCACATTCATGTTTGGCAGCTTTCTCATCATGCCAAGAATTTATCCAACGCCCCTTTTATTTATGATGAAACAAAAGTGACATAACACTTTGTCATGAAAGAATGCTGTAAATGATGCTCTTATAATTATATACACTGTTGTTCTTGAAACAACTCTCCAGTAATTTATGTTTATAGTTCTACACATGCTGCAGAAGTGGATATAAAATGCAGCTGTGGTCAACAACCATGTGATTTCAGTCTGATGCTAGCTCAACATTAAGCCTGGAAGAAGAAAGAGGGAATACATACTCCAAGAGCTTTCCCCTATACTCAATTTTTGCAATGTTATTGAAGCACTGGCCTACCAAAACCCAGATGTTTACAGTCAGGCTACAAAAAAGGGGAATGTCCTGGGGGTAAAATCTAAACACCGATGTATCTCTCGAGCAGATGAGCAACAGCAGAAAATCCTGATTTCTATGGAAAATTTGGAGAATACTTGTACATTATATTGTCTTTCCAGTATCTCAGAGCACCATTGGGACTGAGTGATTCCTCTTAGCTACAGAGGGACATTTAGGTTGCCTCAAGAGCCTAATATGTCAATAACAGCAGCTAGGTTTGTCTCTGCTTTCCATCCCCTACTTATTTTTCCTAGCTCCTCAAATGTTGTTGAAGCTAACATTCATAGACTTCTGAAAACTACTGTTCTTACACTTCACTATAGTCAGCATAAACAAGAACACAGCCAATGATATGAGAGAATTTTCTGCTATTTGGGGCCCTCAGGAAATACTTGAGTTTGCAATGTTAATAAGAATGAATTCTACCTCCCCCTTTTCCTGGTCATCCTTTCCAATAGAGCCACTGAGCTTTATTCACCACAATTTTAAGTAAAAAAGGAAGGATTTGTTGAGGCCTTCCAGGTTAGGAAGTAAGGGTGTCAAGGATGTGAAAATTCAGACATGCAAGAGCTGGAAGATACCAGCACACCTTTCCACTGAGCTCAGCCAGTTTAAGTAAATGAATCCATTGGAGCAGAGGCAGTCAACTGCACAGTGCAGAAGCCAAAAAAGGATCAAGGCTACTGTGAACTGTGTCCATACAGCAACTGCAAGGTTATTAAAGGAGATACATGGATAGAGACATAAACAGAAGCTTATGTGTTACTTCAGAGGAAAGTAATGACAGGACCACTGATAACTGTTTGCACTTATATAGGCAAAGAACATAAAATGCAAAGATGATCAAACAAGAAACAGGCTTATCCAAAAATGGACAAATATGTGTTCTGCTCTTTGTTTTTAGTGGATTTAACATACAAATATTTTTCACTTTTTAGGTTTTTAAACCCTCCCCCACATTTTACTTTCCACATTTATAAACTTAATACCTCACTTCTTCCTGAAATTCAAAATCTTGCTGGGTCCAGAAGTCTCCAGAGTTATAGGCCAAATGCAATTCTGGTCACACACATTTAGGTTGAGGATCAGGGAAGGATCCTCTGTGTTTTGCTAAACAAAGCATGCAGCCCATGAATGAGGAACCTCTATCTTTTTCCTCTGGCTTTCTTTCAACACACAAGTTTGGTCCACTTCTTAAGATTTCTGACATTCAAATAAAATCATCCTTTGAGTTCAGATGATTAGGAGAGCCAAAAGGCATTGTTTTAGTTTTTGCTACATTTAAAACCAGTTTGTTTTCCTTGAACCAGTCTGTCAAAGTCTTTTTGCAGTTCAGGCGTTATGTGAGAAACAGATTTGCCATTAAAATGCACAGTCGTGCCATCTGTATAAAAATGTATAGCACAGTAATGACATAGCCTTGCAAAATCATTAATAAAAAGAAAAAAACAGGAATGACTGACACTACTCAACTCAGGGAGGGGGGAGGATAGAGGGGAGAGACATTGACACCTTTGACTGACAAAGGGGGGAAGAGACAGCCCTGTGAAGAGAAACAGATTGATGCTTCTCCCAGATTCTTTGTCTTCCTGACAGAGAATGGGCAGCAGCACAGGCCACCTACTTGCTGCGCTAACGCCTGCAGCATGTTAGGCCAAAAGCTTTGGTGAAGTTAGCTAAGAAAGACTTCCACTACATTTTCATTTATTTTGGGCATGCTTGCAAGAGCTCGTTATTAAATGCCTGCTCAGAAATCCCATTTCACCAGAGCTGTTCCTCTGCTGACCAGCACAAGCAGGTGCCCCACGTTCGGTCCCCCTCTCTCAGCTCTCCCAGCCAGGCTGTCACTGCCTTGTGCTGCTCAGGGAGCCTTCCCCTGGCAGCACACCTGCCTGCAACACCCCTGATTTTGAGCCTTTGTACAGTCTAGGCCAAACCCCGAGGGCTGACAGCCCCCCCTGCCCCACTGCTTCTCAACTGGATTGCTACCTGCATACCCCTGCTTCTCCAGTCATCCTGCTCACACCGGAGCTTTTTGTGTTTAAATGCTGGCGGGCACTCAGCTCTTTTCACTCCCAGGCAGAAGCAACGTTATAGTGGCAATATACTTCAGGTTCACCCTCAGTGGGACTGTACCATGAGCTGAGGGAACCAGCAGCAGCAGCACTGCAGAGTTCACTCAGTGGCCTGGCAAAGGAGCACTGGCTGCTGGCAGCCCCCATGTCACACCTATTAGATAGGATTTGGGTTCAGGGTTTACGTGTGTTGGTCCCACCTCATTCTGACAAGCCAGCAGGAGACTGTGATTCACAGAGGGAGACGTGCTAGTCTTCCAAAAATATGCCTGGAAGGAAAGAACTGATGAGGGCATCTGAAAAAGACGCACATATGGTTTTTTTGATGGCTAAATAGCAACCAGTTCTTTAGACTTTTCCTCAGGTCACACAGGTGAATGTTTTCCCTAGGCAGAAGCCTTCTAAAAATATCATGAAAAAGATTCATTTTTGGCTATGTGGAGTTTAACAAGTGTCCCTTAAGCTTTGTTTACCCATCATCTTGTCAACGTGGCATATGCATCTCTTCTCTATCAACTACGTGCTCCACCCTTTGCGTCTGGCTGAGTGCTGAGAGCCGACTGAGCCCACAGCCTCCCAACAGTCCCAGGGCACAGCCCAGGTCTCCCGACAAATCTGGGAATGTGTGCTGAAATTGCAAAAGCATCAAAACAATGAAAGCCAGAAGAACATCTTTACAAGGCATTTGCTAGCATTCACCCCAGGGACTTCACTATCATTTGAGAGAAAACATTGTAATTGTGGCAGAATTATAGATTACAGTTTTACTCGGACTTCCTAAAGTTAACCTCTGCCATTATGGACCTAAATTTGGAGCAGTCCATTGTGCCACTTGGAGGAAAGCCGCTAGTTCAGCACTAGCAACTTCACTTGTATAAAAGGAACTTTTTTAATGATGATTCGTGTTTCATAAGCATTGCACTATTTTTAGCAATATGAGAAAGTAAAGCATGCCTCCTTTTAAATCTGGTTTTTACTGCACCCTGTAATTTATGGTGATATAATAAGTAATTTGAAAATAAAGATTTGAGACAACATTTTAGCATTAGTGTTTTTAAGACAAAACAAACATTCAAAATAAAACCTAAACCACAGCAATGAAATCTATCATTAAATGCCTACTTTCTGCTAAATTTGTAGCTATGGCAGCTTAAATCTCAAACATTTGTTGTGACCTCTTGCAAAGTAAAAATAATCATATTATTCATTGTGGTTCAAGACCAATATAGGACATTATTTCATCCTGGCCATAAATATTCATGGAATTATATAGCGTATCTTTAAAAATTGTATTAATTAATCTTTGTTGAGTCCAAGTGACTGCTGGTTTCAGAACGAAATGTATATCACCTCAATGTATTTGCTTTATTTGTGAAGACTAGCGCTTTTTAGGCTCATTTATGCATAATACATCAGATGTGACCTGTTTAATCAATGCCGAAGTTCTTCTGAATTAGTATCTCTGTGCGAGTTTCAAACACAAAGGCTTTTGACTGTTCATGGAAAAATTCAGACAGACTTTTTCTCTTGTTCACTGTGTAAAAGCTGCTACTGTACCGTGGTGCCAAAACTCAAAGTTACACTGCAGTGAATAATACATGCCAAGCAGTTCAACCCAGTCCACTACATTTCTCAGACAGCACTCATGTCCCACCACACAGAACCTCACATACCCCCATTTATCACTTAGTTGTTTTTCTGAGATACAGAGTGTCCTCCCTGCATGGGAACCAGCCCTAGGTATGGACATAGGCACATGGCAGCTCTCCCTACCAACACACTTCACAAAAGCCACCTCTCTGCCTCATTCCTATTTTCACCCACCTTTAATATCACTTAGGAATTGCATGACGTGGTCATTAAGAGAACTGTTCTCTTACCTTGACTTTAGGAAATTGAAATGTCTTATTCAAAATTTTCCAGAAACCACTATGTAAGACTTCCAACTTGCTGCTATGAATTTTCAAGGCCAAGCACCATAGGAGACTGGCTGAAAACCAGAGACCTTCTTCAAACAAAGAAGGGAATTTGTGAAGTTTACCATTTGTTTTCCTCCTGTGATTTCTGAAAAAGGTAACATTTAGAGAAGAAGAACTAGAAGGGATTTTGCCTTAAAATCTCCATCTTTTGAGCTTCAAACTCAAATATCTAAGCATTGCTCCCTTCATTCTTCAAATCCACCATGGACCTGTACTATGAACCATCCAAGCACAGTACAAAGCATGTCTGTAGCCATACATGAACTAGAACTTCAATTTGCATGCACATCTCATCAGGAGAAGGTTTTTTCTGTTAGAAAAACAAACTACTTGATTTCAAGAAGCCAGAGACAAGTGAGCATGTATTTTGGAGGGCATCTAGAGTCTGATCTGCCAATCAGATCCAAAACTGGCAAGCAAACTCAAATTTTAGAAGAGGCCAAAAAACCAGAAATGGCTATCACAGCATGGATACAACCAAATTTTCCACAAGCAGAAGATCACTTTTGGCTCAAAAATAATATTTAGTCATTGAAATTATTCTCTGAATTCAAGAACTTTCTGGGGCTCTTGTCAAACCCAGTCTAACAGGCCAGAGCACTTAAGCCTAGAAAACTGGATTCACACTCCTGTGGCTGAAGATCCTCAGTCTGCCTCTCAAGCAGCACATGTGAGCTCTACAGCAGAAAAGGCAAAGATTGACATTCTCTCTGGGTTTACACCCATACCAGCCTGCTGACTTCTGTGTGGCTTGGCAGGTGCAAACAAGAAGAGAGTTTCTCTCTTGCTTTTTTATTTTTTGACTTCCCAAAGCTTTTTGTTGTTTTAGACCAAGAAAAATATGCACGTTTAAAGAAAGAAAAAAAACTCTAATAATTTTTGTTCTCTTTTCAGCTGTTATGTAAATGACTCATGTAAATCATAAGCTGAAACTTTGAAATTAATAGAATTGAAGATCTATATGTTTAGCATGGCTTTTTGTACCATACAAAATAAAATTTCTACCAACTCGTGTTTTGTCCAATTCTTAAAGTTTTTAAAGAAAATGGCAATGAACTTCACCAAAACACAGGTTTCATGGGGAAAATAAATGTTTTCTTTCTGAAATCAAAAATCTAATTTAAGCTGTCATTGTAGTAGTACTTGTTAAACTGGGAGAAGATACAGAAAATTCTCAAACATATTGATATCATTTAAAAACAAACAGGGTGAACAGAAAGGAAACCAATTCACTTTTAACTTTCATTAAAAAACAACCCGACTTCAAAAACACTAGATGTTCATGAAAATATATTTTCACTTAGAGGCTAAAACCATATACTTATTCTCTTTTGAGTTTCATGTAATCCATAATCCATATTTCAAAAAAAAGAAATGGCAAAATGCATTCATAAACACAAGTGCCAATATGTATGTTTCTGAAAAAAGCTAGTAATTTAAGACTCTTAAGATTCTTAAGTGTTTCCCAAAGAATGTTATTAAAAACTGTTGCAAGAAAAATAATGCTAGTAAACACATTTATGATGAAATAACAGTGTGGAAGGCATGGTCACAAAAGAACATGGACCTACAGCCAAGGACAATTGCTTTACTATGCTTAAATCATTTACGAAACACAAGGTATGGTGTTTATGTGGTTTGGCTAAGACTGGTGTGGATTTTTTAAAGAAATTATTCTCACAAGGCTAATGGATTATAATATATTTTGCCTCAGACTGCATTCCGTAACACATATTTTATACAGAGGATGTATGATGTATCCAAGGCTTGCTTTCCCCATAAATTGATGGATCAACAAACATCTCCATATTGTGTAAGGTACTGTTGTCTGGTTGCATTTAAGAAAAGGTTATTTGCTCAGAGCATTGTGAAGTTATGGGAGGAGGAGGTACACTAGCCAAGGAATCCTTTTGTGACGATTCAAGAAAACAGACAATCATCCAACCAAAGACTTGCCAGGCATGGAAGTTCACAGGTCACTGGTTCAGAGCCTGCAGTGCACTCTCCTACACAGAATACAATGCAGAACAGAAGCATGCTCAAAACACAGAGTAGTTTGAAAGATAGAAGAGGTCTTTTCTACTTTTTTGGACTGAGCTTAGCCTAGGAACATAAGCCCTTGAACTATTATTGTTTAATGGCCGCAACTTGCCTTGGACGAGTAGGGAAACCCAAAGACAGGCTTTGTAATTTCTGCAAAATTCCTACTACATGCTGTGCTGTTTTCAAGACTCGGAGCTCTCTACTGTAACTATCAAAGCCAAACCACACAATCTACCAGGCTGCCAACCTTTCCACTGCCATGGCACAGATACTGGAAACCCTTGTGGCACCTGGTTCTGCTCTAAACTGTAAGGCAGGACCGACTCCCTGTAAACCCAGAGGCCAGCAGATGACAGAACAATGTCTAGGAGAAGATTCACTGTCCAGCATTCATCCAGACCTGCTCTCTACATTCCCAAGTGGATCAGCATGACTGAATTGCTTCCACAAATCAATCTGGTATCTGCCAGGCATGTGCATTGTCTGTGACTGTGCACGTCATTCACTCTGCAGCTGCGAATCACACAGGGTACAGATCATGGTGACCACACAGGGAGGCTCAGGAGCCCTTTTCCCAATGCAGCTTCACCTCTGAAGGAGGCCCCTTTCACGACCTAACCACTCACTTATCCTCTGGCACACACCACTCCTCCCTCCTTCCAGTGGCCTCTGGCTGCACTTGCTCCCCTAAGACGGCCAAGGGACTGCATTGACTTCAATTAGACACGCAGGTAAATTCCTGCAGCAGACTCAGCAAACCCAGCTAAATTTGCGGCAAGCTTTTCAGCTCTCCCTACTTCAGCGGTGCCCTATTTTAGTTTTCAGCTGTTGGCTCAAAGGGAGCAGCAGAAGAAAGCGCAGGTCGTGTGATCTCTTGTGAGAGGGATGCAGAAAACACAAGCCTAAGCGAGCTTAGTAACAAGAACAGACTGCCTGCAAAGGGGACTGTGTGATGGCAGCAAGCTGCCCAGCAGTCAGAGTCCTCTCTATGGGAAGCAAACTTTTTTTTTGGGGAAGAGAAATACACAGACTTGCAAGCCTGGCCATTCCTAAGGAAAAGCAGAATCCTGCTGAGCCCAAGAAGCACACCCTGCAAGCTGTGGGGCACCGCCTACTTCTGTACCTGCAAAGCTCCATGTGGACATCAGAGCCGGGAAAAGTACTGCATCCTCGGATAGTCTTCTAAAACTGTAAATCACTTTTCTCTCTCAAAGTCATTTCAGAGCTATTGTGTAATACAGAGGGAGAAAAAAACCCTTTTCTTTTCCTAAAAAGCAGGCTTTCGCACCACCTACAACCCAGGATTAAACTTCAGAGGCAGCTACACAAAGAAAAGGATTTCTGTAAAGAAATCAATCAATCATTCGTCAAGTGTGGGTTCAGCACCTCTGAAAACCAGGCCGTTTCTCAGGTACATGAAGATATGAGATCTTTATTTAAACCACCCTCAAACTGTTTCACTCAAGTCTCAGGAAACTGTGACCTAAATGCCTTTATAGAGCTCAGATTTCGATACTAGCCTCTTTGGGGCTGAAAGCACCGCTTCTCAGTATCTCCAGCTCACCTTTCCTTTCAAAGGAAAACCACTGCCCAGGGACAAGCCAGACAGCTCTCACTGCATCAGCTGTGCCAGGGGCTACAGGGCTTGGTGTTACGTATAGCCATCTTACAGGTTTCATGCTGGAAGCTTTCAGAAATCTAAGTACTCAGGAAAAAGGGCCTTTGACATACTGCCCTCTGTCCTTCACTTTTGACAATCTTCTCCTTTTTTACATACTGTGAAGCCCATTATTATAATTAACTGCCTGTAACAAAGTGATCCAAAGTCAGTCTGGTATTTCTAAACTTTTAGGACACTTCATTGTTTTATAGGCATAGTCAGGGCTCCTGAACAGTCAGATTCCACTTCTATCAATATTTTGTTACTTTTTTATTGTATGTACTCAAGCAGAGTAGGTGGGACTGATCAATCGACATCTGCAGTACATTGTGAGTAACTGAAGATAACATCACCTTACCTGGAATGACTTCAGTCCTTTGCAATAAAGATATTCAAACTCTTAAATTTTTAATGGTACACTGGAAATAATTTTATGGTTCAGACCAAAGGATCAAATCAAAGCATTTCACCAATTTCAACACATGTTATTTAGAAGTCTTTGTCACACCAGATGATCTTAAAGCAGGGAGAGGGCTATAAACCAAGAGGTAAAACTAGTGCTATTGTAGGCACTTCTAAAGTGGAGCTGGAGCTGCACCAGGCCAGGCCAGGCCTGAGCAGGGAAGCAGGAGCAAGGTCCCATGAGCAGGGGACAGTGATCCATGGTGCCCTCCCAGGGGGCTGCCTCCTCACTCAGCTCAGGGTGTGAAAGAACTGGCGGAGGGCTGCAAAAGCAGCTCTGGAGAACACCCGCAAGTCCCCTCCCAGTGGAACGCTGCCCCTTCAGGTGGCTTTGCACCTCATGGCTCTCCCAGCAGCAGCCAACCTGTGCATGTGATCCTGTCTCAAACCTACACGCGGGAAAGCCACACGGGCACTGCCCTGCCCAGAGCCTGTTGCTCTACTGGGGCTGCATGCAGGAGAGACAGATGCATGAGCTGCCCAACATCAGACAAGTCTGAGCAGATGGCGATGTGCTCTACTCCATCCCCGCGCAGAAAAAACATTTTTATTATCAGGCATGGAGTGTTTGGAGTCTCAATATATGCTGTTCTTTGCTTGGGGCTGCTGACAGAGGTATCACTGGAGGGCCATGATTTACCACCTTCATATTTATTTACATTTATGTCTCGAGAAAAGTGGCAATTTGCCAGATTTGAAAGTGCTTAATCAGATCTGATGGGCAGATTAATTAGTGCAGGTCACAGCACTAGTTGTCTTCCAAAAACATTACCTTTTCTTTTCTTTTTTTTTTTGTCAAGGTAAAGCAGGAGGAGGTCAATGCCATCAGCATGTTTTACATTGTGCTAGTTTAAGTCTTTGTGGGTTTATTTCATTTCCTCTGAGTAAATGAACTTTGCTTCTATTTCTACCATGACAGTATACTTCACACAAAAACTGGAATATACAAAGACAAAAATCTTTATCTCTCCCTTCAATCCATACTTCTCATAATAACCCTCTTCTCCCTTCCCCTCATCCCCCTACCATGGTTACTGCCCCTCCAGTAAGATCATCTTGGTATCTTTCCATCTTTGAACAAAGGTGGTTTGGACTACGGAGCATTTTCATTACACATATACGAACACACACATTTATACAGATACTTATTTTTATATATACATACAAATAAATCTACTTATTTATACATTTATAGAGAGATGGAGGCAGACACTGTATTTGGCTAAATGAGCAATTATAAATGAGCAGACTGAGCAATTATAAATTCAGTTGGATTACTCTTAATTTTCACCAGCCTGACCGAAATTTGAACGTGGCCAATTACGTACAGACTGACAAACCAGAGAACATAGAGATTAATTTTTTATGGCTACAGAACCATGTGCACTCCATAACCTTGGGAATGACACAGCGCTGATAATCAGGGACACGCGTTGTTGTCATGCCACCATGGTAAACGCGAAAGGACCTTTCACATCTGTCATGCCACAGAAGGCAGGAGTGGCATATGGAGAGCCAACCCCCCCCAGGACACCACTGGGACCACATTACTTTTTGAACAAATGAGAAAAAAGTATTTGCCCCTTTTTTCCTTTACAAAAAAGAGTTAATTGGGACTTCAGAAAGCAAAGTAGGGCACAACTAGCACAGATCATAGGCAGTCACAGCACCAGGGCTCCGGCACTTGCCCCGTGGAATGTCCTCACACTTTCCCATGGCATTGCACAGGACAGGACTTGGCCCTTGTCATTGCCCTAACACAGAGCACAGCCATAAACAAAACATTTCTTCACAACTTCTGGGGACTACTAGCAGACATAAGGCCACATAACCAACCAAGATGCTGTGAGGTGAGTGCATCCAGCAGTTTGCTATGAAGATTTTTTTTTAACTTTATCCATTCAAACTTTTTTAAGCTAGGCTTTTTTTCCTTTCCTCTGGCACTCAGATTTATCACAGTGTTAAGGGGAGAGGGAAACACTCTCCAGCATCGTCCAGTATCCAAAGCCATGTGTCCCCACAGGATTTTTCAGGTAGCTGTGACCTGCATCCTCCTTCACCCTTGCCTTCTAGAAGCCACCCTGCAGTGAGCAGCCTGGCAGGAGGCTCCTGACTGCCCTGAGCAGGAAGGTTAGCTTACAAGAGGGAAGAACATTTACAGACATACCCAGTGAAGAAAGAGACTGGCTATGGCCCAAAGCAATACAGTGAAGCTCTTCAGGAAGGATATAAATGGATTTTTTTTTCCTTCCTCTTTTTTTCTTTTACATATCTTCACTCTCACATCCTGAGAAAAGGGAAAAAAACAAAACCCTTCCACAAAAAGAATGACCATAGCTCTAGAGCCAAACCTCTATTCAATAAAACAAGCAGGCAATGTATTTTTACATTTCCGTATTTACTCTGACTCATTTTATTAAGTAAGTTGAAGATGATAATTTTTATGTCCATTTATGACCACATTTCCAATACATGGGGCACCCTGTAAATCCTACCAGTGCTGCACCCCACCCAGAGCTGTGCTCCAGTTTCCCATGCATTCCGTGATTACAGTAATGAGGCTCAGTAGTGCCACTGCAGGCCAGGCTATGCCAATGTTTCCACTCAAACCCTCTTCTGGGTGGGTGTCCCAGAGCATGGATTTGAATTTAGCTGGACTTTGCTGCACACAGTGGGACAAATGCATTTCCTTCCATATTATTAAAGGAAAAAAATCCTAAAAAAAAAAAAAAGTTGCCTGATTTTGATTAAATGAAGATGAAGGAGTTGAGAGGGAGAAGCCCTGCCTTTTGTTTGAACATATATTTGTCTTTAATTATCTCCAACTATCCCACTGCAGTGGGACAGGTGGTTACAAGATGCTAACTTTCCTCCAGCAACATCCCTCATACATGTTCAGTTTCCCACTGCTAAAAAGGATGGCACAGTTTATTCCAGGGCCACCTCTCCTTTTTGCAACTATAATTTATAACCACAAAACCTGCACCTGTAATTTTAAACCCACGTTTGAACTGTGGGCAAAAGTCAAATAACCCCTGTCTGTCATTGCCTTTGTGCGCAGCCAAGTCACAGAATAGGCAGCCACATCCTCTCAACAGAGGGAAAAAATATTGCAGTTACAACTGGCAAGATGTGCCCTGCCCCATACAAAGGAAAGCAAGTTCTCAGCTATTTTCAGTGACAGTGAAGCCTCTTAGTTCTCTGGTTAGGAGGGAAACCTTCCAAGAAGGGATGTAAGGACAGACTGCTGGCTCAAGCTGCTGGAATGCTCCAACAATAGTGAGGAGAGATTTAAGATGCTGCCTTTAATCAAAAGGGAGTGTTTAGGCTGCAGCTTAATGGTGACAATGTGAATGTCAACATTGTTAACAGTTTCACTGCTGATCTGATTAGCAGGCAAACCCAGTTAGTCCAGGGCTGTGGGCAATTTGAGTAGTTTCCCACCCGTTCACACCCACTCCATGACTTGAATCTAACTTAAAAGAACTGTTAACTTTTATATAAGCCAGATATTTCATAGGCTTATTCCTTCCTAGCAGCAGCTGTTATGTATTTATTTTCAAATAATAATAAAAAAAATAGCTTAAGCAGTCACATCCATATTAAGTTTCTCTGGGCAGGGCCCATCTTTATGTTCTGAGCTTGTACAGCATCTAATTCAATCTGGAAAATAATAATAATAAGTAACAACTGTGTGAAAGATTGCTGTAGCATGAACTGACACAATGGTCTACTTCAGAGGAGCCTAAATACATTTCCAGTCCCAAGCACTGGCTTCTTACCACTGCATGAGAGCACCCTTTGTCACTATTACAGACCTGACTCCACAAGCCATATTCTTATGTGACATTTTATTTGAAGAAGGAATAACTCCATTCCTGGCACAATACTGCCAGAGCAGGCTCCAGGCGATGCTTTTTACCTTTTCCAGGCCAAGCTGCCCATTATGAAATTCACCTTCCCCTACACACACCTGCATTTATATATAGCAACTCTCTCAATCAGCTGTTGGGGTTATATTGCTGTGTTACCCAGGACAAACCTTGCATCTCAAAGGGATCACAGTTCAGAGTTTCAAAAGCTGGGTCTCTGTTTCTCTCACAGCTGCAGGTTGCAGATGTGATGGTCCAGGGCAGTTATGCACAAGGAAAAAATCCCCATTCCACTTCACTGGCACCTCAAGAGGTCAATGTACCCATGGAATTGGTACTGTACCAACCCAGCTGTTGAGAGAAGCTTGCACTTGAGTAATTAATAATTTTTTGTTGCCCGTATAAAATCTAACTAGCATTTTTATTTTGACCACTCTGAAATAAGGCGAGAACTGCCCTTCTGACTGACATCTTGCATAGGACAAACCATTTTCCTGCTTCAGGGTCCATGGTTTTGGTTTTCATTGTTCTGTGATAGCAATTCCCACTGACTTCAGTGCAAATCATGCATGAAAACAGAATAATTACTCCCCAGAGGCAGTATTTTAAAAGCTACATTTTATCTTTGAGGCAATTCCTTGGTACAAGAAAATCACTGATGCCTGATCAACAAGTAAAGTGCCTTAAATGCTTCAAGACATCGCACATACACATGTATGATAAATAAATTGAAAACGAAGAGTGAAAGTGCCTGTCAATACTTAACAGATAAAAGCCTTATAGGGATGTTACAAACTTCAGTCCAGAAAGATAGTGGAGATTGGCAAATACAGCCACCTAGTCTCTATACAGCTATGGCAAGGGGTTCTCCAACACCTCCACCTGATGCTCGTGACAAACTACCCTGCAACAAACTTAAAATCACATAGCAAAAGGACTGGATCTCCTAACTATAAAAAGTCTAAGACAGAAAAAGAATTAAAGAAGTTCTCCATGCAGATAGTGGATAAACTCTCTGCCCTACAGAGAGTACAAAACATTAAAATCTGTCCTCTTAGGTGAAAAACCCTGCCCTGGACCTAAACACGCAATCATTTTAGTACTCTGAGCACTAGCTGAACGCAGAAACATTTGGTACTGCTTGCAGGAGTACAGAGAATCAGCAACTGCAAAGTTAAAATGACAAATGAAAGGAAACCGTGTCTCCAGAAACTCTGGACATACCCTGCTCCTACTCAGAACTGTAAAGGTGTACAGTCCTCATGCCAGACAACAGCCATATGACTATCAGTTATGATCTCAGATATTGTGATGAATATTGATTTCAAAGACTTAGTAACTTTGTGTTCATTGGAGATTTATTGCTTGATCCCATTGTCCCCTTCCTTTTTTTGCCCTGAAGCAACCAGGGCAAACCAATGATTTGTTTAATTTGCATGCCCCTGTGTCTCAGAAAATGTTTCTGAATTCTACACAGAAAAGACAGCAAGATTTTAAGCAGGGGGGGAGGAAAACCCCAAAAGAGGACAATCACCATACTTTCTCAACCACAAATCTAAGGGTAACCTTACAGCTGTAGGACTCTCACATGGAGTCTTTCATGTGCAACTAATTTCCAAGTAAGTTTTCTGAAAACCTTAGCAACTGGACAGACTTCTCCTAGTAACTGTCTCAGAACGGAGAGCTTCATTCCAGACCAAAATGAGTAAAAAAAAGGAAACATCAGCTTTGCCAGGCTTGCAGATGGGGCAGCCATGCCCAGTCCATCACTGTGGGAGATTGTACCAGTGTGCCTTGGGTCGCAGGCTCAGTCACCCCAGTGCACTGAGTATCTGAATGCTCTTTGCCAGAGTGTGTGTGCCTTCTTAGTAAAGAGCAAAGGACACAGTCAAAGAGCTGTGGTTTCTCTGGAGCAGATCTGTCCTTTCTTTTCTGTTGTTGGTAAGTTACACTAGCAAGGCTGGCATTGCCTGAGTTGGGAACACCAACCAAAATATCTCTTCAGCAGCTTCAGGCTACCCCACTTCTTCTAAAAATACTTTGCCCTACCCTGTCTCAAGGAAAGAAGTGGCACCTTCAGGTCCTGACAGGCCCCAAAGCATTTCAAGGACAAGAACTTGGGTAAAATTTTCCCCAAAGGAGCCCCTCATAGAGGTACCATGTCCCTCTGCATTTCTGTCTTGGTGCCCATGCTGGGGTGGGGCAGCAGCTACTGCAGCTCCTTTGGGCAGCAGCTAAGCAGTTGGTGGAGGGGGCCTGTTTTCTGTAACAAATCCATAGCAGGAATTAGGTAACAGTCACCAATATACCACAGCCATGAGATTTTCTTCATTACAGCCAACACCAGCATCTGACAATACAGAGAGCTGAGGAGTTTGCTCCGGCCCACTGGCGTCACGCAGAACAGAATGATGAACTGCAGTTTAGCCAGTTTAGCAAGGAACAAGTCTTTGATGGGCTTTAGCAAACACAGATTCACTTGTACAACTCACAAAATTCATCCTACATCCTAAGAAAACCAGCACATTTAGAAGGAACCTCTATCTTCCTAGAAAAAGCAAGTTAGTGCAGAAAAGGGCTGAGACTGTGCCAGGAGTTGGCTTGGAGCCACCACAGACCCTCAAGCACCCATGGCAGCAGGTACCTCATAGAAAAGAGTGCAGGAGAGACCTGAAATAAGGAAGGAAGACAAGGGCAGCTTCTACTGCTGTTAGAAAGTGCCTGTCCATTACCCATATTACACTAACATGATACAGGATGTGAACTGAGGAAAACCTGCCTACCAAGCAACTCAGACAAACTTACCACACTCCCCATGCATGGGACATTAATTTAATAGGTAATAAACTGCAGTAAATTAAATGCATCATTTTCTTATTACCAGGTTTGCACTAAAGCATTACCCTCACCATCACTATCAGCAGTAGGACATCTATCTGTCATTATTTAGTAGTAGCATGATGTACCTCAGTAAAAGGCAAACAAAAGCCAAAAGGTACATCTCATTTTATGAGAAGACTTACTGCTGTGAGAGGAATAGGGCACTTGAGGTGCATGTGATTAGGCAGCCAATATGGTGCCAGTGGAGATGGTAACAGCACTGGTAGGCAGGTGCTGCTCCCATTGCCAATGGATGTTATTTATGGAGTGGAGTTTCCTCCCAGGCAGTTCTGATAAAATAATTTTCCACTGGAAAACAGGATGAGAGTATTTGCTCATTTTAAATACACTCAATAGTCATTAAATGGAATGATTGTTTCTGGTGACCTAGACCAGACTGAAACCAATGTCCTGAAAACAAGGTGATCTGTACCACTTGACCAACCTCAAGAAATATCAATTCTTCCTTAAAAAGAAACCACAAAATAAAGAGGAATTTAAAAGACATAACAGCAAGAAATGGAAAGCACAGCAATTCAGACAAACCTATACAAACATCCAGCCTTTTCCAAATAGCTCTACAAATAAAATTAATTTCTTCCTAGGGTACATTTGTGATGAACTAGAGCATCCACTTGCTGTTCTGCCTTGTTTGACTGTGGTGTTCAACCAGACACCCAAATCTGCCCTGCAGTGAACTTCCTACAGGATGTGATCTTCCAGAGGACCAGGTAGAAAATATACACAAACACACCCTGAATCACTCACAGAGGTTCAGTGCATTGTAATGAAGATCAAGGACAACGTGATTACAGCACCAAAGTGATACTGAACATCTGTTAATGCTGGAGAAGGTACTTCAAAGAATGAGGACAGCTGGACTTCCCATAAAATGCAATCACTAAGTGCCTGTGCGTGAGGCTGCAAGCGGAGCACGCCGGCTCCCGACAGTCGGACCAGAAATGGACCCAGCCTGCCATGGACAAGGTGACTCCGCAGGGAGAATGGCACAAACTCTTCTCCCATCAGGCCAACATCCCCCCTTCTCCCCAGCTGCTCTGCCCTACCCAGGGGAGCATCTGCCCCTGTACTCCCTGGAGCATCAGCATCCGCATGGACAGTATTTAAATCTTCCCCATTCCCACTTTCTGTGGTGGAAACTTGGTGTTCTCCCTCCTTCTTCCTCATTCATGAAAAATTGTTCAGCCTGGGGATCAGCTGCATTTCTGTATTTGACACTGTATGTAGCTGGAAACTGAAATTCACACCTTCCTCTTCACCCTTCCAAGCCTGAAAAAATTTTGGATTTTCTTATAGGTTAAAAACTATTTTCACTTCAGCTTTGCACTAATGAAATCATTCATAACTATATTGCTAAATCCTTTTCTTTCAGAAATATAGGGGGAAAAAACCCAAAAACCCTAAGGCAGACCAGACCTCAACATTTACATTTCATGAAAAAATCCAATCTGATTTTGAAGTTTGGCTTTGTTGTCAGTCAGAAAACAAAATATAAAAATAAAAACAATTTCTGTGTCTAACATTGCTGTTGATAATGTTTTCAAAATATTTTGTCTCAAAAGTGGCAAAACAAATACCAAATTTTCAGTGTTTCCTGTAAAATAAATTTAAACTCTATGTGCTTTTATGAGTCAACCTTATTGTGAGTGAACAGGTAGAGGAAGGGAGCTGGGAGATGAAAAACTGGTACGAGGAATCACAAAAAATACTGGAAACCAGACAAAATTACTCAGAATTAAACAGCCCTATTTAACACTAGTTTTTCTAGAATCTTTATATCAAATATTTATTCAAGTGACAATTTCACACAGAAAGAAAATGGCTTTGTCAAAATCACTTTTTCAAGCTTTGTAAACAATTCCCTTAAAGCCTGTTATTTGAACACAGTCAAAACAAAATTGTTTTGTCAAACGTGGTGGGAGAGGGGGGGAAAAAAATCAACATCTTTTCACCTCACAAATATCAACACTTTACGGGCTCTCATGAAACGCTTTGAAACTATGGAAAAACGTGGACCGCCTTCAGTTTAAACTCTAAAATGTGCTGTTAGCCTATGTTATGCAGCTAACCCCTTGCAGTTAGCTTTGACCCCAGCCATCCTCCCATACACACCATGGAAGTGGAGCACTGTTCAACCGAGCTGCGCTCGAGCTTCCGTGGGAATGCTCAGAGCACTGCTGATCATCCCCAGCTCTGTTGCTGCTACTCATGCTCAAACCAGTGCTGTTTTCTCTAAATCTTCCTCTTTCGTCTTCTTAAATATTCATCCTTAGGGGGAAAATAAATCCAACCGATCCTTACTCTGTGGAAGATGTAATGCTTTCTTATTTAAGCCATTTTTGGTTAAAACTGTAAGATCTTTTGTACAGAGCAGTTCTGTACGCATTCAGACTGAAGAAGAAAAAAAAAAAAAGTTGAAGTGGACGTAAGGTGAGAAGGAAAAAGGAAGACAAGGAATTTCATTTACTGAAAATAAGTCATCGACAAGAAGCACCGAGCACTCGCACTTCTAAAGCACGATGGAGTCAGATGCAAATAAACTGGCAAAGCTTATTCTGAAAAAGGGCAACCCCCAGCATGCTTGCTGAGGCTGTCAGCGCTCCCTGGCCTGTGCACCCCGGCACAGCCGGAGCTGGGGCTGAGCCCTGGCTTTGCCAGGAGGCTGTGGGGAGCTGCGGGCCTGCCCGCGCCCCGCGGCACAGCCACGGGCACGGGCTGCAGACTGCGCCACCCAGCCTTTTGTCTGGGCGCTCTCCTTCAGAGCAACTGTGGCTGCCTCCTCATTCCAGCTCAGGAGCTTGAAGTGATTATAACTTCCTCTAGAAACTTAACTCACTGACTTTCTGATTTTTAACACCCAAATGGAACACAAATTCATATTATAAGAGTAGCAGAGATTAAATAAGGCAGAATTCATTAATGTGCCAAAAATATGTGCCAATGTGTCTCCAACTAGTTAAAAGACAAATACACAGATTGATTTTTTTTTTCCTCCCAGTACATCCCACATTGCCTATTTCCTAAAACCTTCTGTCAAATGCATAATCGACTGCTATGCCTTCAAAAATAGCACTTTTTTATAATCATTCATCTAGATATTTGGGAGTAGATGTCACACTGTCTGTCATGCCCATGCAAGACTGGGACACGGAAAGCATGGGCATCTCTTCTGAGAACCTGGGCAGGCATGTTGTGCTACCACCCCCTGAGAGGGACAGGGCAGCAGGTGGGAGAAGTTGGCAGGAGGGGACATGGCAGAAAGGGCAGCCTTGCACCACAGGCTATGCTGGCTGCAAAGCAGGCATCTGCAGCCTTCGGTTCCCCACTTCCTGGCAGGGGGGCAACCAACTCACACGTCTTCTCAGGTCTGTGCACCTATAAGCAATTCCCTAGAAACCCTGGAGAGTGGCAGGGCCAATATAAAGGAAAAATATCACACCCAGAATGACTTCTTTCCCAGAGGAAAAACCAAGCAGAAGCAACTTTTCCTTATAGCTGCCAAAAGAGCATACTAACTTTCCTGCAGAATATTTTAACACACTATTTTGCAAAGCCAGTCAGGTTGTCATTACCAGAAAAGGTTTCTCTGAACTGACAATCAGCACAGTACTATCAATTATATAGCCAGTAAAAGACTCCCATCTCTAAGAAAAAAAAAAACAGTTCTCAATTTTGCAGAGGGAAGAAACCAACCCACACTAGCCTGTTTTATTCACGAGTTCGGTAAAAAAGAAATTCCCCCGTGCAAGGGGACCCACATGACAACAAATCCAGAAAAGGATCTCCCAGTACTGTTTATACAGTATTTGGCCAAGCCTAATCTTGTCCTCCCCTGGGGTACCACTGCTTCCCAAAACCACCACTGCAGGTCGTCGCTGAGATCGCAGACTCTGCTGATGCCTAAGCTCAGAGGCAATTTCCTACTCGGGTCTGTTGCACAGCATCCCTCCTCTTTCTGATAAGAAGACTTGACTCCAGTTCTTCAGAGCAGAGACATTTCTGGACTGTGCATTTTTATGCAAAACTAGCAGAGCAGTGTTTGGAAACAACCTACAAAGCAGCAGGGCCAGAAACGCAGAGAGATAACCCCAAGTTAGGTGAGCAGGAAACTCCTCCCAGTACAGTAGCTAGCAACTAGCAGTGATTTTTCTCCTGTAGTGCTATAAGAATTTACTGTAGGTTTTATACTGCTACCTTGGGGGAGCTGCTTATTGTATCTCATTTCCATTTTTACATTGAAAATGTGGATTGTAAAATTTACTGCATCATACGTGGCGTTTAAACTCACAGCCATTAGACTCTTACAACTCTACTAATGCCACTTTTATAGGTGTTGGCCACAGTCCTAGTTTACCATTTCATCAAAGAAATAGATGCAGCTCCCATAGTGACCAGGATTTGTGATTTAAATAAATGGGGCTTAGGAAATCTCCAAATGAGCTTTCTTCTCAAAAAAGAACAGTTAACAGAAAGTTAACAGAAAGAGATCGTTCCAAAAACGATTGGTAGGAACAATGCTGCTAAAGTGCAAATTACAAGGTGATAGGCAGTAGGAAAAAAATGGTTCCCACATGTTTTGAAGCAGCATCAAAGAAACACTTAGTGGAAAACAAAAAAAAAAAAAAAAAGTTGAAGGACAGAAAGACGAGCTCAGAATTTCTTTTAATTTGGCTTACTAACACAGAGAGTAACTCTACAGCACTGTAAGGAGGTTTTGCATGTCTGTATTCAGATATGAAGGCAAAATAATCATGGTTCAGGGTCTGTTGCTCCTTTTAAACCCTTTCAGAGCTGTGTCAGGCTGAGCCAGCTGGGACCTGTCCACTTGGCTCACCTGCTCTTGCAGACACACCAAAGAGAGGAGACCCACAGCATCCTCCCTTTGCTGGAGCTGGCTGAAGGGTCACTGAAGGCCAGGCCTTGGGGTGCAGAGCACAACCACCAATGTCTCTTTTGGCAGCATTTTACTGTAAAAGGAAAGGTGTGAAATGAAGTTCAGAGGCAGCCATGTTATCATGGCCCAGCTGTGTGTTCTGGCTCTCTCCAAGTCCACACCAGGATTTCCCTCCAAATCTCTAAATCCTCCTCCCTGAAGCACCAAGGTCCTTTCCATTCCCACAGAACTTCCTCTCTGTGCCCACTGTCCCAGTCAGGGATGGGGAAAGGAAACCTCTCCCAGCCCACTCATATTTGGGGGCATTTCTGTTCATTTTGCTCTCTTAAGCAGCCTCCCTGCCATCAGTTAGGACTGAGTGGAAAAATGGGCAGGCAGTATAAATGAACCCCAGACTCTAAATCCTTGTGATCTGTAGCAACAGTGGGAGGAAGAGACTTGTTTCAAGGAGAATTTCTGTAGCACAAAAAAGAGCATATTTAAATCACCAAGTCGATATTTGATTTTTAAACTGGGTTTATGAACCAGAATAACCTTATAGCTTCCATAAATCATCAAAATAGATAGAAGTTATCAGATCTACCAGAGGAGATGAAAATGGCTCACAGGTTAGCTTTACAGGCAGGAAGAGCACAGAGGCACCAAGAGGTAATTAAATTTACTTGATCCCTACACAAATGAGTGTAGGAAGTAACACCATGAGCATACTCTTAAAAACCATATAGGCATATACTCTTAAGTGATCCCATATGACCATGCATGGCACTAAACTGCAAATGCTGTCATCAGAGAAGAGCAGAAGCTAGAGCCACTCTGGATGCAATTCTCCTTCCCGTGTGAATAAAGGTCTGGACCATGCTGCTTGCAGCACCAAACCCCTGCTTTAGAGCAATGAAGAAGCCTGCAGGCTCCTGAAAAAAGAAACTCAGGAAGGAAAAGTGCAAGTTTGAGCAGCATTGAAGCCCAAGGCTTCAGATTCAAATGCCACGTGCAATCAGGCAGCTGTGGCTGAGCAGGGGCAGGGTGAGCCCAGCACAGCCACCACTTTCCAGGCAGCCAAATGTGGGCAAGCACACTCATTTCCTATTAGGGCTGCACCCACACAAAGCCTATTTATATTTTACATCCAGGACTGCATTTCAAGCTGGATTTAAAAACCATGGACCTCTTTCCTCCCTCTCCTGTGCCCCTTTACTAGATCAGGGCTTACCCAATCCTTTAATTTTTATTATGTCAGGTTGTTTTTGTTCTGCCCGACTCCTCCCCCCAATTAAAAACAACAATTTAAGCAAGATTTATTTAAATACAGCCTGTGGCTTACTAAATCCATTTTTCTTTGAAGTGTACAGGTCCTTCTAAAAGGGGAGCAGGTTTAATGCCACTGGGAGATGCTGCCTTCAGACCAGGGTAGTAGGGACTGCTGCATTTAATTGCTGGGCTGGTCCTTGCAAGTGCCCCAGTGGTGAATGCAGCTGCCCCAAAGAGGCAGCAACACTTTACTTGGAGCTGTAGCTGGTAATGGGAAGGGCTATGGGTGGCATGTCTCCTGCAATTTGCCAACAAGGACAGCATCATGCTCCCAGTTTTACTTAGATTCATCTAAAGGTTGCCCTGAACCTCTTTTTATTTATCTGTTCTTTCACCAGAAACATTGCAAAAGTCTTTTGGGTTTTACTTATCCTTTTGCCCTTCTCTAGTTAGTATGTTTAATGGAAAATACTGCCATCCCCTAAAAACACACCTGGGATGATCATATACACAAGTATGGACTCTGACCAGATCACTTCCTTGGACTTGCCTGACTTTTCAGTTCATTATTTACAGCCAGGAATCTGAGGCAGCTCCTTCCCATGGAAGGAACCCACTAGCTTTTGCAGAAGGATCAGCCTGTTGGGGTTGCATCTTCCTTTCCCTTGCATACAAGCAAGTGATGGGAAAAGAGTTTGTTTCCTTTCCTTCATCTCACAACAGAGGCCTCCATCCAACTCCTGGCACAGCCACCTCCTTCCCAGAAGGGTTTTGGGCAGAAAGAGCACAACCTCAACCTGGCCACCCTGGCCTGGGTTTGGGCAGTGTGTTCAGGCCTCTCCTGATTGAATCAGGCTGCCTCATGCCAGCTGGAGAGCAGCCCCAGAGTGGGAAACACATCTACAGACTGAGCTTCTCTAGACACCAAGCACAGCACAAGCCTTTTGGCTCTCCTCAGAGCTGACCTTGAAGCCTTTTACCTTGCCTGCAGGCAAAAATTAAGGATAACAACACACAGCTATAGGAAGGAGTGATAAAAATGAATAAGCCATTGTTTCCACCACTGTTACTTTCTCTGGAGCTGCACCAGTGCTAGAACAAAGATGAAAAACTGCCCAAGTTTTAAACAAAAGCCTGAGAAGCAACTGGGGCCAGCAGTCCAGGGGCAGCTGCCAGTGGAGAAAAATGCTCTTCTTGGAGCTGAGAGCTGTGACCCTGCAGTTAAGGTGAGCTCATGTTGCCACATGAGGCCACTGCTCCTCTGGGCAGTGGGCAGCAGGGAAGGCAGTGCCATCAGAGGCAAGCAGAGATGTGAAGAAGTAGAGACACCCTCTGTGCTAAGCAGACAACTGAGCTTCAGAGAATGAGAGAGGTCCTTCTGCAAATCCCAGGTTATCCATTTCTCTGCTGAACTTGGGAATCCACTTTCAACAGCCAGCATGAGCAACTCATCATTCTGTTCAAAGCCCTTCCTTCCTAAGGGTGAGACACACAGCAGAAAGGCAGAGGATCTTTGCCCCAGTAAAGGCTATTCCTGGCCTGGCCCACCCATCCCAGCAGAAAGAGGCTTCAGCTCCTGCCCAGCCAGTGCAGGAAGCAGTAACCCTACTTTGGTACACTCTGAAGTAGGTCCTATCAGTTCCTCGATGATTATGTGGCTGCACTTCAGTCCAGCTGCAAAGAAAATATTGCATGGTGGAGGTAAAAAGGGATGTGATTACACTGAAGACTCCAGGACACTGCCAGATTCTCATTTGAAAAATTAATAAACAGGCCTTTTAGTATCTGCCTTTTCTTTGAAAAAGGGGAGTCGCAAAGTAAAAGAGCAATGAATAGGAGGAGCTTTTCACCAAAGATAACAACAGCTGTGAAGCATTCCAACATTTTAATCTAAAGAAATTCCTGGTCTTCCCTCTCTCCTACTGTGGACAAAAAATATTTTCATTGGAAATAACTGACTTAACAAAAAAACTGCAAAAAGACACGAACATGATGATACTGAGGTCAGTCCTGGCAGAGACTGTTGGTGTGATGTTTTAGGTATTCCTAGCCTTCCTTCCTAACCTGTATCTGCTGTGTCTCCAAATCACTACACTTTGTCCATTGATGTCTCTTCACCTATATCACCTTTGGTGATTTTTACGTCCTTGCAGTCACACCACTGCTGCTACCTCTTTCTTTGCAGACACTGTCCCAGTAAAACACCTTCTGGCTGAGGAAACGCTTTCAACTGCAGAAGCTAAAGCTGTCCCCTGCCTGCAAGAGTAATTTGACAGATCTTGACCTTTCTTGTGCTGTCAAAACTAGCATGCTCTGAGGATGGCAACAGTTCTGAGCCCCAGGAGCCAAAGAAACAGAAGCAGTTTCTACTTCTGATATGTGATACTGGGGGGACTGACAGAACTACCCTTGTGCTTCCATCCACCCTGACAAATTTCTTCTGAATGTGTTTCTCTAGGTAGTTGGTGGTTTTGCTGGTTTGCTAAGGGTTTGGTTGAGTGGATATTTTTTGTTGTCACTGTTTTTGTTGAGGAGTTGTGGGGGGTTTTGGTTGGGTTTTTGTTTGTTCTTTTCCCAAAAACCCTAGTGTACTTCTCCTGTTTGGTGCAGGAAAACAAGCCCAACCACGGCTGAATCTCTAGGCACAGGGGAGCTGTCAAACACACTCATTCATAAGCCCTGAGTCCTCCACTAAGTGAGCCATTAAGAGGTCAACGAAGGTGCTGGAGTGTGTGTTTAAGGCAAATGGCTTGGCACGCGAGTGCCTCTCACCTCTGTACACCAGGCAGCTCAGAGAATTCCCCTCCAGCAACTCCTGGCAGCACAGGGTGCTCATTAGCCAGGGAAGAGAGAGAAGGGCACCCCACACCCTGGGAACTTCTCCAGGTGCCATTGCTGGCCCGGGGAGGAGGCAATGCCCCATCCCCAGTAACAGCAGCTTACTAAGGAAGCTGAGGATTCCAGGACTAGAGTGGGAGGCAGGTGGCCAGGACAAGGTGAGATGCAGAAAGTTCTTTCAAGAATAGCTATTGGAAACCTCCATGAGCTACAAAACAGGCAGAAATTTTGCTAAACATTTCAGCTAAAAGCTATTCTAGAAGTGCTCCTGAGAAAAACAAGGAATTTTTTTTTATAGTTAAATCAGGCACTCCGAACACAGGAGAAATTACTGGCCCAGTAGTACTGTCAGTCAGACAGATGAGCATAAGTTCTCAGACCTTACCAGCGGTTCATTTTCCTTCTCCTGAGTACAAACAGTCTCTTTGCATTACATCATATGAACGGAGTCCAGGGTGTACTCTTAGCTGAGTAGTTCACTTATCTGGGATAGTTTGTCCCTGGGATTTTTTTCTATGCAACTCAATTCACAAGCAGAGCTTCTATTTGTGAGTCATATGAAGCTTGAGTATTACACAGATGTGTTTGCCAAATAGTTTAAGAGAAAACTCTTTAACCCATGGGAAGCTATCTGACAGTGACAGCTCTTGCTGTGCAGTGCCTTAGAGCAGCCACATGGCACTGGCGGCTTCTGCTGGCACACCTGAATGATTCCTGCTCTCTCTGGACTGCAGAGACAGTTTTGGGCCTTTTTTTTTTTAAGATATAAATAAGAATTTGCCAATCATAAATGATGAAATTGCACAAGTGTTATTTATTTGTATGAAGCCACAAACAGGTTGGAAGATTACTGCATTTTCAGATTTCAAGTAGCTGTTTAAAACACTGCAATCCTTACAAAACCCAAAATAGCCTACAAACAAAGCAGAAATGGAATTCTAGCTGTTGGAGGCTTTTTTAAATTCAATCTAAGCTCCTTCAGAAATTCACAGTCTTATGGAAAGACAAATTATATTTTTTACCTATATACAGGCACGTGTGTGTAGACATGTGCACACTGCTATAAAGTACACCAACCTGAGCAACACACTGGGGGTCTTGTGTAATGAAATATCCTAGGCATTTCAAAAAATTATAGTTGGCAATTTCCTAACTCAATAAAAATCAAATCCAGCAGGGGGGAATTCTATACCAGATCTCATTTTGACAGATAAAGAAGAACTGATCACCAAACTAAAAATCAGTGGTAGCTTACATGCAAGTGATTGTGACTTGATTGCATATATATGCAAACAGAATAAAGTCCAAACTAGTAAGTTATACACATGGCAGTTTAGGAAGACAATTTTACAAAGCTGAAAACAATTATGGACCAAATCAGTTAGGAAAATGAATTTAAATAGAAAAACATGAATGATAACTGGGAGCTACTTAAGAACGTAGTACTAGATGTCCAAAAGCCATAATCAACAAAAAAAGGCCATATTGAGTTAGGAACTCAACCTGGCTCAGGGGAAGTCAGAGCAACCAGAATAAATGAAATACATGCACATACCAAAATAGAAATGTACAAAAAATGTGGTAAGCAACAAATAAAAATAAAAAAAAATCTAGGAACTATAGAAAAATTGTAAGTACACAAGAGAATATACAAGGAGGACAATAGAGAATTCTAGTTGTATTGCAAAAAAACTCATTAAACCTCACTATCTGGGAACAGTATGCAGATCTATCAAAATTACTCAGAAAATATTTAACTGGCAAATACATATTTAAATTCTAAACAAAGGGAACAAAAGTCAAGCAGCTGCTAAAATGAAATTTTTTAGACCAAGTTAATGTGAAAAATTCTCACTTGTGAAATTTCAAAGTAAAGATCAGGGCTCTTTGAAAAACTAAAGCTGGTTTTCAGGACCTTTTTGGATATTGGGACAGAACCAAGTCAATTAAACAAAACCAATGTCAAGACAATGCCTTGGGAAGAGAAATGGAATTGGCCAAGCAGATACTAACTGACAGAAAAAGAATCATCCCAGGTAGAATAATGGAAGAGCAGATGCAGGATTCAATCAATTAAAAATTAAAGGAAGGTAATATAACTAATACTGAGCAGCAAAGGTTTATGGAAAACAGAGCTCCTCAAACTAATTTGACATCTTTTCTCTAAATAAAATTACTGTTGACAATAAATGTAATAGTACTGAGGTAATAGATATCTATTTCTATGAAGACAGTGGACTGCATGACATTTTGATTAAGATACCAGCACAACGCACAAAAAAGTCAGCTTGGCACATATTAATGCTTTAAGAAGGATGAGCTGACAAATCACAATATATGGAAAGGAAGATCTCACTGAGCAGATATGGCCCTAATGGCTTTCAGCCCTACACACTGTTTTCAGTGGCCTGGTAGAAAATCTATCATTAGTGATAGAGGACATTGATGGTACAAGTGAAAGAGTGGTAAATAAGGGAAAGACTAACCTGGATTGCTTTGTAAAGGGGATGCAAATACCAACAAACAAGCGAGCTGTACTTCCTGGGCATGAGGAGAAGGCTTCACCTTTGACTCTAAGAGATAGTTACAGCGTCTTGGTGGACAATCATCTGCACAGGAGCTCTCAGAGTGAGGATGAAGACAGAAGAATGAACATCCTCCTCTATTTAGAAGCAGGAGCATCACCAGGAGAAGCAGGAACCCTGAGGTACCCACTATTTTGGACCAGCTGTAACTGCTGCTGGATTGCTGTGTGCTGTCTGGTGTCCTGACTGAAGGTGTTAAAGAACTGAACAGCTTTGTAGGAGAATTATAAAAATAACCAAAAAGATTTGGAAAGTGTGAAATAGAAACAAAGTACTAATTGATGCAGTTAGTTAACAGCAGACAGCATGGAATTAAGCAGGGAACAGTGATGTGACTGCATTTCTTGACAGTCTACCCCTCAAAGATCAGCTTTAATTCAAATTGGAATTAATTCAGAGCAAATCACAGTAGATCACAGTGAACATGTCTTCATACTGAAATAGAGTAGCAAACATACCAAGAGGTCATTTGGGATTTGATAACTCCCATGAGATTATAGCTTGTGCTTCTACAAAGTGTGCCATGCACATTCACACATGTTCAGAGGCTCAAGCCATCTTCCTCCCAAGCTACTGCTTTAGGGCTGTCCTTTCTTGTGTGCAGTCTCATGTGAGCACATCCTTCCTGCAGGGATGGGCAGTCTCAGCAACACGGACATAAGGGAGATGAAGGTGCCCTTCACAAGAGCTCCTTGTTCTGAAGGGCCAGGGGACAGACCATGAGGAATTGCCTCTTTGTCAGGGGTTCAGCTGGGGATTCCAGCTCTGACTGCATCCCATGTGCATGTAGATTACAATTCTGTTAATAATTCAGGGGTTACAGTCCTAAGCATACCATGCTGAATGAGCCAAACTCAGTTTGGGAGTGCCCCAGGGAATCTAAAGGAGTTGTACTAGACTGTCACAGGTTACTTCAAAGCTGCCAATACCACAGAAGTATTCCTATTAGCTTTGCAGTTAGTTAGGCTTTATTTAAAATACTAACTAGTGTCTTCACATTTAAAGTCTGCCTTGGCTTTGCTCAACATCATAAACAGAGGTGTTCATCTCCTGAGCATCCCTACCTCAGTAGCATTATCACTGTGTGTGAAGCAACGTTGAAACCAACTTCCTCCCACCTGTCCTAGCTGTAGGTGAGCCATTGGAGAGGGTGGATAACCCCTGTGTCCGGGAAACGCCCCCTCTCAGGAAACAGTCTCTAATGTCCATACAAGATACAACTGAGTGAAAGTTGCAAACCACCAGGTTTGCCTGCACAGCTGGGGCATTTGCAAGTATTTAACACCTTACTTTCTGAATAAACAGGAGGTGCTTAGAAGGAAACAGCAGAAAACAAAGACCTATTCCCCTGCACCAGGAACACTGAATATAGGCTCAGCATTAGTGCCACAGTGACTACAATCTAGATGTAATACACACACGCACACACACTGCACCTCCTGTGATTTATGAATATATATATTACACATTTTCCAATTACGTTTTACTTTGAATAGGCAAACTGGTGCAGTTTGACTTCCTGTAAGTCCAGATCAAAGGAGAACAGAACTCTGCCTGGGCTGCATTCACCATAAAAACCAGGAGGAAAAGAGAAGGCCATTAGAAAAATTCTCTTGTTTACCCATACCCTCCTCCCTGGGGATCAGGGGCAGGAGTTTATGCAGACAGTTTTTCCTCTTCTACTAGCAAACAAGATGGTTTTAGTTTAATAACCCTTGTTGCATTCAAAGGCAGGTACAAGTCTAGCAACAGCAGTGTTAATACCTAAGTAGGTCAGTCTTCTGTGTGGTCCTTGAGGGTTTCATCACAGGACTAGTCCATTGATATTAATGGGAGGAACTCCTCCCCAGTCCCCACACACCACAATGACAATTCAGCTCAGCATGGTAATTAAAGCTGCTTCTGAAATGGCTTCAAGTCAAATGATTCTTCCTTTCCTCAAGCTCTGAAAACATACTTGTGGGACAAAGTGGCAAAAGCACAGACCTAAGAAGAGCAGCAGAGCACACTCACCTCAAAACTATTCCTTTGCCTAATGAAACACACACATATGTAGAGCCCCCGTGGATGTATGTGTACAGAGAAGAGTGCAGGCAGATGCCTGGTGACCTGGCCAGACACAAGCCAGCTCTGGCTGCAAGCTGACCAGCCCTGCCTCCTAAGGAAGGGTCACAGGGAGCAGGAGTACCCAGGGCACACAGAGCAGAGCTGACTCCTATCCAGCCAGCTCCAGCTCAGCACCAGGGGCAGGTGTGAGCACACCTCAGCACACAGACATTGTGCCACTTGCTCAGTACCATTAAGTGAGCTGCACTCTCCAAAACCATATTCCTTCAACCCTCACCTTTTTCCTTGCTCAAACAAGTTACCTGCTAGTACAAATGACGAAGATCTCACTGCAGGCCATAACTCACTCTGCAGTCATGATTACTTTTCAATGACTTCATGTAAAAGGAAACCTCTTGAAAAAATGGTATTTCACTTTATATGATCAGTATTTTCACTTTACTGCCCTCATTTTACAACATATTACTACAGACTTACACCAAAGCACTCAAAATCAACATTTGAACCATCTTAATAAAATAATATCTAAATTACATAATTCTTTTTTAAATACAGGCACACATTCTTGAGTACCTTAGCACTGATTCTTCAATTTCCTACTTTCTATGAAATGCATTATCTGGGATAAAACTTGGGCATAATTCCTACTAAAGAAAGGGGTGTTTTTTCCTGAGTATGAAATAAAACCTTAATATCAATCTTTTGAATATTTTCTACAAGGAGAAATTATAAAGTAGAGGCTAGCTACCGGGATTATGAAAGCCATGACTGAAAGTCCTTAGGAAGAAGGATTGATCCAGAAAAGGTCTTGATCCAAGAAACAGTTTTAATCACTTTGCAAAATCTCAGTGACTGAGACACGCTTTATTGACCTGTAACATTGCCACCATCTTGTCAAAATATTTTCAAACTGGATCAAGCTGGAGCGTGCTATTTTACAACGATACCACATATTTCTTTCCTCCAAACGAGTACAGCAAACTGTAGAATATCTCTCAGACAGGCAAATCTTCTGACCTTTTTTTCTTTCAGAATTCCTATCTTAGTGACCCAGGAATAAATGTATTTTTGAAATGTCAAATTTGTTTCCATGGTAACATGAAATGTCACTCCTGGAGATGATGTTCAATACAAATGTGAAGAGTTGAAGGCTATTTAACATGTATTCAGTTGTACCTATTCAGCAGTGGTTGTTATACTTTAAAACTCAATAAAGAAATTAAAATATATTTATCAAAAGTTGATCTCTGGCAAAGTGACTTTTACACCTCACATTATTGCCTGCAACAACACTCACTAAGGAGAAGCCTCTTTAAGTACTTGTCCGCTGGTGGAACACGGAAACATTTTCTATTATGTTGACAGTCATTGCAAAGTCCTGTTCTCTGATTTCCCTAGGAAAAGAAGAGGTTTCATCTACCATTTCTACCCAGTTTTTCTCCATTAATAGACTGTGGGAGGGGGGAAATACAGAAAAAGAAATAAAAATATTGTTAATGCAACTGAAAGGGAAGAATGGCTTTTATGAATCCATAAGAAAATCACTTACTTACAGTGCAACCCTTTCATACACATTACACACGGTAGGCATAGAGTGCCTCTATACATGCACACTGAGACACAAACCAAACTAATCATGGATTGAAAGGCTTCTAGCAGATTTTGCAATTTACTTCCTCTGCAACACAAAGGTCTCCCCTCAGACTCTATCTCTAACCTCAGCAAGGCAGGCCAAAGGGACACAGAAGGGTTGCTCATGAGGACAGAACAATTTTGACGCTGCCGCAGAGGAGAGGGGCCCCCGACACCTCTGGCCTGAGTCTGACTGTGCCTGAGCCCGTGCCGAGGACAGCAAGAGAAGGCCTGCAGTGGGAAGGGAGTCCTGGCACTGCCAGAGGGCTCCTTCCCTGCCCATGGCTGACTGCAGAGTAAATGAGCCCCCAGGAAGGAGGAACGCTAGCCCTTCCTGCTCAAGGAGGTGCCTCTGCACCACAGCTCTCAGGGGCTGTTCTGAAAGGTAAAAACAAGATAAACTGCTCCCCAAGGTTCATAAATAATATATGAACAATTAAGTCTCTTTTTATGGATGCATCATAAAATATTGATTCATTTTTATTTTCATAAATTTTACAATTTACAAGTTGTTGTTGTTTAAATTTTATGTTAACAAGGTATCCAAAGCTGACAAATTTGGTTTCAGGTAAAAAAATAATCAACTTTTTAAAAAATTGAGAAAGAAAACAGCAGAACTTGCCATTTACAGACTCAAATATCATAAGGGTCTTACTGTTACCTCTTAAAAAGGAATGCAAGAACCATTTCTCTCTTCTAAAAAAAAAGGAATTTTTGAATATCAGTTCAGTTTTATTTCATGACCACTATTAAAGACTAATTGCATTCATGCCATCCATCCTGATAGGTATTCATGCCAGGTACATGGTGTGCCACCTGAATAAATCCACTGTGGAACTAATAAAAAAAAATTAAAACCAACTACAATTGCAAATAAGCAGTAGAGACTACCAGTTTAAAGAGCTAGGGTTTGCTTGCATTTCTACAAGTTCCTAACTAGTTGAGGTAGAAACTCTGAAGGGAAAACTTAGGAACAATTAGATTTATTACATATAGGGCTATGCACAGAGAAGTACAAATGATGAACATGCACAAACCCTGTATATAGCAGAGGTAGAATAATTGGCCCTCCAAGCTACCCACAGGTTGCTGAGCAAAATTGATACAGCATTTCACTTTGGGCTTGTCCTTAATTTTCCCCCACAGGCTGAGCTTGTATTCAGGCCATTTTGAAAAGAACCAAACAGGGATAAGAAATTAAGCAAATGAAGGCTTTAGAAGTAAGAGGAATATCCTAGAAATGCCACAGGGATAAAGGTATCAGAGGATATTCCTGGAAGATAACCATGGGTATTTCTGTAGGGTTTAGGAAACCAAATTTGTTTGATATGATGCGAAAACTGTAGAGCTACAGTTCATAGACCAGGTTTACATACACCAGAACACTTGGAGAAATGCCATTCAAAACAGTGGGGGAAAAGGGCACCTGCCAGAGAAAGAAGGCAAAAGAGAGAAGATATGAAATAGCTGTGCAAGACTGGTTGTAGACAGTCAGTTTGGGACCCTTTATCCAAACACCGATGTCATCATACGTGACCATTTAAAAGAATTTGATTTCAAAAACCTGGTTATTTTGTTGTTGTTCTGTATCTCCAAAATGTTAAAGTTTCACAGATTCCAGGCCATTCTTTGCTAGTGAGGAAATGGAGGAAGAAAATTCTGTGCATTAGAGTAAGATAACAGATGCCAGGCATCCCAACAGAACATACTCGGGGTCACTTTGACTGTTCCAGCATGAGTTAAAATTAATGTCCCAAGAAATTTTTCTTAGTTAACTTAGTTACATAGCTCCAAATTTTGCCTCTTGGTTCAATTTAGGTGGTTCTGCATTATGGTGTGGATGCAGCAGTGACAACAGCAAGAAATCTCCAAAGGCATTAATGCAATCCCCATCACAGCAGAAATACTGTTTCAGCACCATGCATCTTGATGAGTGATTTCCTCTGAGCTTCACTGACCAGTGTCATTATAACAACAAAAATAGACTGTGGAAGTAAGACGAAGCCAGGGGAAACAGTTCATTAAAAAGTAAAAGCATATTCTGTCATACACATACTTGAACACCGTCAAAGCAGCCAGCTGTCTCAGAACAGACTAATTTTCCTAAATGCAATAAAAGGGACACATTATATTTTACAGTGATAAAAGTAACAAAGGTATGACTGAAGCAGTCACTGGTTTCCAGAAATCCGTGTCAACAATGGCAACACAGACCTGTGGAGGATCAGAAGACTCTCATCTATGAGGATTTAGGCATGCAGTTTTGAGCTTGGGGGGAAATTCATGACTCTCTCCTCAAGTCATTGGTAGCAGGAGCCAGCCCCACTGGGTGATCATCAAAAACCAAGGCAGCCTGGCTTCTCTAAGGGAAGCTGGTGCCAAAAAGGAAGCTCTTCCCTGTGTGGGTATCTCAGTTGCAGCAGTTAATTTTGACACCAAAGTTACACCTTACAATGCCTTCACACAAGTCAAGCCCCTCTCCCCCCTGAGCCAGTCAGTGTGGGTACCTGAAGGGAGTATGGGTTGGATCACATCTGAAGCCTTCCTAAGCCAAGAGACATAACCCAGAACAAACTCTCTGCTAGTCTGACGTATATTTGGTTTAATAGCCCCGCAGTATTTCCATGAGCTGCAGATTACGCAGCCGTCACTGGGAGGTACCTGCACCCTTTTAGAGAATTACCAGGAGAAGCAGCTCAGTTTTATAGACAGCCAGTTTTGCATGGCCAAATGGCAGTGTCGTACCTCTACTGCATTTAGATTTAGTAAATTTGGTCCCAGTTTATGACTTTCAGCAGAGCCCCTGAGAAGCAAACTCACTGACTGGAGGGAAGGAGTGTTTACTGTGACAGCCTAGTAAAGCTTGCATGGCTGCTGTGAGGGACACATTGCCCAGGGCTCTCAGCCTGGCACCTCTAGCAAGCACTGCAAGGAAGTTACCATCACATGAGGCAAACATCATTTCAGAACTTTCAGAAACCACAAACAGTACTCCTTTATTTACTTACATTTAGAAAACCACCCAAACTCTTCCCTCACTTGTATCTGTGCAGGCAGACTGCAGTCAGCATTGCACAGGGTGAACATCAGGTCAGAGTCTGGCCTAAAGCCTTGCTGGGGAGCGGACGGCAGGTGACATCTCTACTGCTCAGAGGCACTTGGCAGATGGGACTAATTCTACCCCCAATCACACTATCACCTACTTTCTTCTTAGAAACCTTTGAGAAGACTTGGGTCTTCTCATTCTCTTTTAGTTTCCTTCCACTTCACTCCCAGCTTATTTACTTCACAAGCTTATTTTAAAAAGGGGTTACTGATGTTCTTGTTTAATTTGCTTTTGTTTTTGTCCCTTGCACAGGCCAGGACCTTAGATAAAAATCAGACTTGAGCCTTAGTGAGTAATATCCTGATGCACTTTGTGAATAAATAAAAATAAGATCATTCAATAAATTCCACTCAATTTTGTTAAACTCCTTACACATGTCAAAATGCCATTTAATACTTCAGTAAGTGAAGTGACTCCAAAATAAGGATCCCAGTGCAATGAGCACACTGCTTTAAAATAAAAAGAATTAAAAGAAAGAGAAATTCCATTAAAAAAACCCTATCCTCTGAGAAGAAAACCTCAAGCAAACAAGAAATCTTAAGCCAACTATAATATGTAGAAACCTAATATCCCCAAAACTGAAAATAACTCCAAAATCCAATAATATAAAAATGCTTTATAAGGTTTTCCTTTTAAGTTGTGGTGGGTTCCAAAAGGTTCTGCAATGCAGAACCAATGAAATAACACACAGACGTGCCTTTGTTTTGTGAGCCTTCGCTCCAAGTGACAGCTTTCACTGTAAACTTTTGTTTAGAAACAACAGATAATGTGATAAGGCTCTTCCAAAGGAGTTTATGAAAAAGACATTGAGCAATTGCTCTCCAACAATATTAGGACTAACACAGAAAGAAATTGCTTTGATTCACATCAAATGTCACTGATTATGATTAGGGAGAAAAAAGACAGAACAGTAGCTTGGTACTTGAACCTCTGAGGGAGGATAGGGGACCTCTTTCTTTGGAGGTTGTTTAACAAAAAACAACCTTCAAAACTGGGATAGGGATTCTTGGCATGGACTCAGAGCAGGTGCAATAATATACTTTTCCTTAAATTTGGGCAATTCTTGCAGCTTTTATCTCAGGAACGCTAGTGCATTCTGTTCTGGGAAATCCAGTGAAACTTGTTTACCCCAGCTGCAGGCTTTCAGTCACTTCTGCAGGTATCTGCAGGTCCCAGGGGAACACCCCTTACACATACACACCACTCCCCCATTACGTCCATGCTTCCCCATTACCACACTGCTATCTCAGTCTCAATTCAATTATTAATTCTGTCATTTCCCAGCTTTGAAGCCCTTTTTTTCCCGACCCTAACACTTCCCTACCAGATTTACGGAGCGTAAATGTCATTTGCAGTCACTCGTAACTTTACGATACATTCTGAATCCGACACCTACTAGATGACTCCCTGCCAAAAGGCAATATTTTTGTATAAAATGTGATCAAAAAAACATTCAGCTATATAAATATATACATCCACAAGGCTTTTTTTAAGCAGCTCAGTGTGGAAAGATGGAATTTGGCAAGAAAAGAGTCTTCAAACAAGAAGAACAGCCTCTGCGCGTTTGTGGTAAAAACTGGGTTTGATTTGATCCAGTTCTAAATGTTTTAATATCACACGTCGGGCATGCAGCGTTCACACTGTGCCATTTTGAAGTAATTTTCGGAGTCCTACCAGGCAAAGGCTGCTGCACAGCACATGCCTTAGCTGTGCAGTGAACACACATCTTTCTCCCCATGAGCAATACCGAAGGCAGAAGTCTTTTTCTCCAGCGCACACTGCAAACTGTGCCGCTGAAAACTTCATGCTCTCAGCAAAGGATTTGGCATGTGTGTCCCAGAATTCAAGAACAGTCGAAGTGGGAGGAGAAACAATCAAAGATGTGAGAAAGACCAAGAGCTGTCTGATGATTATTTTTTAAATTTGGAGGAAGGTTGAGATGTGCCTTTGTCTGAAAGTTTCTCTTCCAGAAGACACTGTAGTTACCAATTTACAGCCCAGGAAGATACAGATGTTGGCTACAGAAAAATGTATCTGAAGCTTGAACCCCAGGGCCACCATTTACCCACATGGGGCAGAAGCACTCCCTCCCTCTGTGGGTGGCATGGGCCACACACGAGTGGTTCCCCAGGCACAAGGGCCTCTGCCTGACACTGCAGCCCCTTCCTTGGCCCTGCAGAAGGAGGTGGACAGCTCCCTGGGAGCGCCTCTCATCAGACCCAGTCCCCTCCTTTGGGCAGCAGCATCTTCCATTCCCACATACAGAGGTACCATGTTACTCACGGTACCTCTGTGTCCAGTATCAGAGCTCACCAGCCAGCTCTGAGCCTAAACACCACAATGTTTAACACCCCAGGATTTACTCCATGTTCACACTGAGCTTACTCCCTTAACTGGAAGGGGTGGGAGTTTTCCTGGTTCTTCAAACACCAAGGACCCCAGAAAAAAACCTTGGAGGATCTGAATGTTGAACCAGAGCTGGCATTTGTGACTGTTACACGCAGGCTCAGGGCCCTTCCAACAAGAAGGGCTAAACAAGAAAAATCCTCTGCACCAACCAGTCTTGCAGAAAAGCTCCCACAGTCCTTCTTTACACTGCCCTACTAGCTCTGACTGTGCTGCCAAGCAGGGAGCCCACAGAGCCTCTGGTTCACCACATCCTGCTCTCTGCAGCGTGTTCACAGCTGAATCCATGCTGCAATTCCCAGGGGAATAAATAAGCTCAGGCAAGAGAAGAAACATCACTGAACTTCCAGGGACTATGTCTTGGCTTTCAAAGAAATGGTCTCTTTCTCTACATTTTTCTCTTTCCAGAAGAAATGTTTCCCAACATGTTAAACTTTTCCGTGTTATTTTTTCCCCCTGTAGTTAATGAAATTCTATTGTTTTCTTGTCTACTTAATCATTAAAACAAGGCAATGCAGGAAGCCAAGCAAGCCTACAGAGGCTGCTGCCCAGCACGGCCATACGAGGAGCACGACTGCACCAGGACAGTGACAGCACCTCCAGCACAGCAGAGGGTCCCCAGCAAGGAGGGCACCTCTGGGCAGGGAGGGTCAGACCACAGCCAGGCCAGGCCAAGGGGCTGCTCCACACCAGAGGGGCTGTGGGGATGTCAGCACTGTCAGACACAGCCATGGGCAAACCCAAGGAAATGCAGGCACAAAGGAAAGACCTTTGTTATCACAAACTCAGCTTCTCCTTCCTGAAATTGGAATGGATGGTAGCAGCCACATTACCTTTTATTCCATTTGTGCTGCATGAATTTTATTAAGCACCAATTAATAAATCCTGTGGAATTATGAATTTAGTCCTGCTCCTGCAAGAGCCTGAGGTAACAGCCACACAGCCAATGCCCCTTGGACAAGGAGGGGGCCCAGAACAGGCCGAGTGCTGCACACCAGGGAAAGCACCCTTCCAGAGTTTGGTTTCTACAGAAACAAGATGGAAGATGGGAAAAAAAGATGTGTTATTAATCCCTTCTGCAAAAGTAAGCCATGGAAATTTGCTGTCTGTTCAAAGTCAGTCTGTTGCACAGCTGGGAACTGATCTCGTATCTCAAGTGCCAGTCTAGTGCCTAAACCACAAAAGCTCTTTCCTGCACTCCTTCGACATGCAAATGGTGTATAATTGTATAGGCATGCTCACCATAAACAACTAGCAGAACTTGGCATCATGCTAATGGGATTTTTATTAGCCAAATACTTCTTTGGTAACCAGGTCAAACAATCACGTTCTCTTTTGTTTCCTGTTATGAAATGAAACTGAAAAAATATGCCACTTAAAAAAATAAAATAAGAAGAAGCCCAACCAGTCCTTTTTTCATAAAGAAAACAATATGCTTAATGCAGAATAAACCACATTTTATGAAAAGAGGTCATCTTTGGGGGGAGGGAGAGAAACAATTGAAAAGAAAAAATGTAGCACAAGAGGGAATTATGAACCTTTTTTTTCTTATGGAAAGTATTTACATGTTTATTTTAAGCCTAACATAAATGTAAATATTTTAAACAAACAAAAACACACCAGGGTAACAATAGAGTATTGTTTTTTTATGTTGAATAAAAACTGCCAGGACAGTGCATGTATATTTTTAAACATGCTGCTTCAAAAAGCAGGATGCAAGGGATGTTGCATCTTTAATTTTTCTGTTAATTATGGATTGAGCATTGTTGTGAGCCTTGTCCTCAAAACCCAGCTCAGAAAATAAGAGCAGATGCTCATACCCAGGTTTGGCTCATGTGGGAATTGAACAGAACATATTGGTTTATAATTAATGTAATTTGTTGGATTATCTTTTGTGAAGGAGCTAAGGTAAACAACCTTGCAGCATTGTAGTGAAATTCTTCTGTGCTCAGAGCCTCTATACTTGATGGAAGATGACAAAAAAACCTACCCTTCCTCCTGGACTGTGGGAAGATTTGGAAATGTCTGTCACATTCAAACATATTTTAATTAACTCAAAGGAAAGAATTAGGCTACAGACCCTAAAGCAAATTACAAATAGTGTTTAAAATCAGAGCTAATGATTCCCCAATTGACTATTCTGATTAACAAAATTCTCTTTTCTAGTTTGCTGTAATTTTGTTATGGGACAAGGATGGAGAAAGAACATGCTTTTCTGCCCTGAAAATGTTCTTCAGACCACATTTACTGATCCAAGAGGCTCCTCCCTATACCACACAGCACTCGAGCAAGCATTGGCACTAAGTGGTAAGTTAAAGAAGAAGGAAAAAGAAAAAGCATGATTATATAATGTTACACTTAGCAAAAGACTTTTCTCCAAGAACACTCAGTCTTGGTAAACATTAATGAACAACACTTCCATCTCCAGGGAAAATAAAAGGAAGGGGAAAAATAACTATAAAAAACCAACCCACCACAATCCCAAGCACTGTGCTCTTAGGGATAAAAACTACAGAAATATGGGCCAGAAACATGGCTGTGTGTTCCAGGATGATTGCACCTATCCTGGCTGCAAACCATCACCATCAACTTTAGCTCTTTTTTTTTCATACTCCACAGGAAAAAAAAAATATATATAACATTAAAGCAGCAGTTTAAGGAGCCAGGTCAGGCTTGCTGCTCTCACAGAATTATATGGTTAACTTTTTCATCCTTTGTGCATTTTAGTTTTCCTCCCTTCAAGGCAATAATGAGTTCACCTTGTGGTACCGGGCGTACCAGCATGGTGTGCTGCCCTTGGCCCTGCTGCCAGGTGCCAAGGGGAGATTGCCACGCTGGAGAGCTGGCCAGGACCACAATGGGAAGCTGGCCCAGAGCCACCAAGAGAGATTATTTTGAGCCAAGGCCACATGCCATGCACCCTTTGCCTTAAACAGCTTCCTTCAACAGCAAGCAAGGCTTATTTTGGCCTCACATCTTGCATAGGTAACAAAACACCTTGGGATCATGTCTTCTGGAAAAAACTATCAAGGAAGAATAGGAAACCAGAGATCGTGTCTCAGGCCTTGCTGCCACCCTCTATAATTGGCCACCAATACAGAGGGGACAGAGACTGATCAGTGAATCATTTCAGTGCTACCTTGAGACTTCTAGTTTGCAACAGAGCAAATATTTCAAGCACCCTCAGCTGTCTAAAAATAAGGCATCTCCCTAGGGCTAAACCAGCATCCCACAGACAGATGCCTTTGTCCACAGTTAGGATGCTGGCATCACACAAAAACTTCACCATATAGAAGCCATAGGCTACATTTCAGCTGACAGATGGACACAGAGGCAGAGCTTTAAACAAAAGCAGGACTACCAAATATTTAGTCTGCTTTAAAAGACAGAAATAAAAGTAGACATTGGATGGATGTTGTTCCATTGGTCAGGACCACCAGGAGTTTGTACTGCTAATGTTCATAAACACAGTCATTCTCTTCCCACGGAAAAAGAAAAAATGAAAGAAGTCTTTAAACCCAGGCATTTATTCTGGCATCAGCAAAATTTGGTTTTAGGTTCTGCCAGGACTTGGAAAGGTTCTCCCATCTGAGCTGCAAATTGGTACTGACCATCCCAGAGGTAGCCTGCCACTTTTCCAACTCTTCCCTCCCAGAAAAATAGCACTCCCGAAAGCACATTCACATACCAGGCATGCAACAGTTCATCTGCCAAAGGTTTTGACTCTTAAAATATGAAGTCAGCTGCTGACAAGACTGCGCATACAGAATATTTTTGGAGAACAGTTTTTCCTGGATATGTAGCACTTCTACAATTTTATGAGAGGCAGAAGTAGAGAGCTTGGGACACTCACACACCAACTTTAAAGTCATAAGTAAAGTAGACTTTCAGCTCAGAAATGTACATCGCTAATGAGCTACAGGCACAGATGATACAGTAATAGTTCCATCCGATATTCACAAGAACAATGCTCACTCATGGGGAATGACAGTCTTATCAGGTTGGTAACTTTATCTCGAATATCATGTTCAAATTTTCATATCCTTATAAATTAAGAAATACTAGAATGAAGTGACCAGATGTTCAAGTCTCCTCTGCAGCACATTCATTACCAGGCACGCATTTAAGATGCATGCAAGTCCGTGAGGACTCTTCTCTGAAGAGGCTCACTCCTCTTAGTATCATCTGGTTTTGCTTGCACAATGTCTTCAGCAGCACCTCAGCCCAGAGAAAACTTCTGCCTCCACCATTACCTCATCCCAGGACTTCTAACACACTGTGTTGTATTCTATGGGCTCAGGAAAGAGAAAACACTGGTTGTCCTTTCAAGCCAGAATCAAAGGAAGAGAGAGCAGAGGAAGAACATGAAGGAGAGGCTGAGCAAAGTTCTTGCCTCATGCATAAGAGTTGCTGGTTTATTCACAGTCTCTCTCCTGTCTTCTTCACCTCTGCCGAGCATCACACTGAAAGCCCCCTAAGTTCTTACTTGTTTGATTTTGTTCCATGTTAACCAAGCACCTCACCTCCTTGGGGGCTGCCAGTCCTAGCTGCTGGCCTTTACTGTGCCAACAGTTACATCCCTGTCTTTCAGCACTGCTGATAGTGTAAACCCACAACATGATAAGCTGTAGTGCTCTGATAGTAACAGCAGCACATAGACACAGGCTCCCTTTGATAGCTTACTATTGTTTCTGGAAGATATGGAATGGAAGTCTAGAATATGATTATAATTATTCAGAAATTGAAGAGTAAACATGTTGGTCCACATAAGTGAGAAATGCTGAGGACCAGCCTATACAGTGTCTTAAATCACTTATTACTCTTTTCTTTTGCTGTTCTAATGCCAACAGGACATTTTCTTCTCAAATTTTGTAAAAGAAGAAAAATATAAACTAAACAGACTGTTCTCTGGCTGAGACCTTGGATTCTTTGGCACCTAATATAACAACAAAAAATTAATTTCATATCATACTGGCAATAGCTTATATTAAAATTGCATTCTTGCTGCTTTGACATTACTGAACATGGATCTTTTTGTTGTACATAAATGCTCTACATTTGGGCTTTTTTTTAAACTAGCTAGTACTCCCTCCAATTCGACAGGATACACAAGACTAGCATTTTCCCACTTGTTTGCATATCCATGAAAACTGTCCCTCTCTCTAGATGCAGTTTTGTTGCTGTAAACAGACAAGACACAATCCAAATGGACAGACCATTTAGACCAGTCCCTGTTTGCAGGGAGCAGATTTTATGACCATTACTCCCTCCCAGCCATCCCCCGAAATACCTTTGTCCCATGCTCATTATCTTCCCTTCAAAAGGAGTTAACACAGATCTGAATCCAGTCTGTAGTGGCCATCCTCTCTTTTGGTGGCTAAGTCTGTTTGGTCATCTTTGATGCAGAAACTTGAATTGCTGCAAGAATTTGCAATGTCAAAACCCAAAAGGAACTAGATATTTTCTGTTTAGCCAGTGCAAGGTTTTACTGTCTCAGCAGATACCAAAAGCATTAATTGCTCACATTGTTTACTATTGTTTTTGTCAGCATTTGAGCCAGTGTTGGTTTGCCTTTTCTCCTGGGAATGGGTAGTCTTTTTATTACAACACTAATAAGATCATTTCATATTTACTAAAAATGTAATTGTGTAACTTTAAGTATCATTTATTTGCTGTCTCCATACATTCCATAATGGGGCTGGAATTTGGGAAAGCAAAAAAAAAATTATGTGAAAGGGTCAAGTCCTTAAATGCAGGGAAAAATAAATAATGGGTTTTTTTAAACCCTGGTTCCTTTCTTTTCTTTAACCCCTCTATCTTGGTTCTTTCTCCTGTGTTAGTAAATAAGCAGGGGGAGGGGGTGAACCATAGGAACCATTTACTCAGCTGAACTAAAGAGATGAAAGCAACTGGCCAGGCCAAATGGGTTTGTGGTTTCTCACCATAAGAGTTGCCACTTCAGGAGGGTACCAAGTTTTTACTGGAAACTTGACATTTGTTGACCAGAATGTTTTTAGTGGTCTTCAAAACTGAAAAATTGCAAGGCAGAAGCTTTGCACCTTGATGTGGTAAATTAGCTAAGAAAATCTAGACTTGAGCAGCATTAAAAAAAACCCCAAACATCTCAGTGACCAGAGCCACTGCCATCTCTCCCCCTCATTATAAAGTCACACAATTTGGCTGCAGCCACCCCTTAGCATAAGAGCAATTGTCTCCTCTTGGAGAAGCATGTGAGGCTGAAGCCAGGCAGGAGATGCTGTTTGATTTGCAACTGGAATTCTTGAGCAAAGAAGCTTGAAATTTGTGCATGCCACTCCCCAGGAGAAGTAGCCATCTCAAAGCCCTGCCCTCACCCCTGGAGTCTAATTCTGTGGTCTCCTAAACTGCATGCTGGGAGAAAAAAAACAACCACCATTGTCGTCCAGCTTTTTCTAAGATTAGATCTGACCTAGAGGGTACTGAAAGATCAAAACCCATCATCATTCCTATTTTACAGAAAGGAAAAAATGACATTTGAAAGTCAAAATGTCTGCTTTGACAAAAAAGCTTCTTTGAATAAAGCATCTTCTCCCACTGAGTATGTGCAGTACAGGCACATTTAAAGTGGCACTGTGTTGGAGCATTGAAGAATGTTGTCTCTTTAAAATGGTTGTCCCAGGTTGTGTATCCCTTCATAGGAACCTTCTGGACATGGTATATTTCTCCTTCATGAGACTCAGAGTTGGAACAGTTGGTGGTTCTCTGTGGTTCAGAGCATAAGGGAAGAGAGGGAAAATCTTACAAATTAGGATGCCTGGGCCATTTGATTTCCTGAAGATTAAAATCACTGCCTCGAACCCAACACAAGCCCACAGCAAAAAATATACCACTTAATAGACAGGCTGTGCTTCCTCTAGTAGCCCGACTTCCTGGGTTAAATTACAGGTCTTGTACAATGCATGAAAATAACTCAGCGTCCATGGAAAAAGTCAAGGTGATAGAAGCACGTTTTAGACCTTCAGGAGAATGGCCTACAGCCTGTCTAGAAGATGCAGGAGGCCTTTGAAGCTTTCAGAGCATCAAGTGCACTTATTTTCAAAGACAGTTGGGAACTTCAGGAGCAAGCAACATTCAGAACCAGCATGGCAGATTGCATATAGGATGAGGTGAAACTGTCTCTGTGATCTGCATCACACTGCTCAGGGGTTTTAACCTTTAAAAGGAAGGAAACATTGAACAATAGTAGAATTTAAAGGTAAAACCAGATTGATTGAGTAGTTTTTGCACCTCCTTGATTATCTCATGAGATCACCATATAAAAGAGCTTTTTGGAAGAAATCAAGTAAAAAAGCCCAGCTCCACACTGGCAGAGCCAGAGGAGAACAAGAGGAAGATTTGTTTGCAGAGAAACAGCTACTAAGGAGGCTGAAGAGACTGTTCTACAACAGGAGGTAATAGCCATACACAGAAAAGCTGTAATAAACTGACTTCAAAATAGGCTTCACAATCTCACTTTGCATATGCACATCCCAAAGACCAGCTTTATGCATTCTGTCACTCTGCACATAGGAGAAAAACACTTTCAAATTCAAGGAATACATGTTCCTCGCTCCTGCTTTCAGAAGGTAGCAGTAGCTCAAATGGGAAGCACCATGTACTCTTAAGCAGCAAATTGCACACAATTATATATTTTCTTAAGGTGCCTTACATTATTAAAGCCTCTTTAGAGAAAACAAAACTGAACATAGTTTAAGTACATGACTGCACAACTAAGCTACATATCAGAACAGAAATGGACAATGATTGTGCTCTTTTGCTCATCCCATCTTAACCACTAGATACTCAAGGACAACAGCAAAGCATCTGCAGATGCATTTGTCGCCATCTTTCAGCTTTATTTCTGCAATGAACTAACAAAACTACAGAAGACATGGTGTTTACGACTTATTTATTGAAACATGATTTCTGATAACCTTGTAGGCAAAGCAGTTATAATCAAAATTTGGATGTGAGATCACAAATTAGGGATTTGCTTTAAAAAAAAAGCAGCCAAGAAGAGAAGCTATGTGAGATGTTCAGCTAGTGTAAGAGAAATCAGTTCTACCCACTGAACACTGGGCCACATGTTTTCCTTAGAACAGACCACAAAGAATTACTTTGTACAATCAATTACCCACATCTAGCAGAGGAGATTAATGTTACTGTTTGATTATAACCCCAAGAGTTTGTTCCTGAAATACAAACTTTGACTGTCAGGGAATACAGAAATATAATAAACTTTTGGCTGTGTTTTAATAGTAAGTTTTCTGAAGGGGAATAGTGCAATATGTACTTGCCACACCATAGAGATCCTGGAACATGCCCAAGTCTATTTTAGGGCCTTGCCTCAGGGTACCTCTCTGAGGAAACAGGAAACTTTGGTTTAATACCAAAGCTAAACCTAGACAACAGTTCCCAAAGAATTTTCCTCCCCCTCTTTTGTCTCTTTTCTGAGTTTTCTGCCCGAACTTCAGATTCCTAGAGCGTCTTTTGACTTGGAGCACCTTTTTACTCAGGATGCGCCCTCAAGACTCTGAGTATCCTGCTATCCCCATCCCCAGGCGCCCCCTGGTTGGGCCATCACATCCCCCAGAGCACTTCCCTGCTCTAGACACCCCAGTGCAGAGTCCCTGACAACATTCAATGCATGATTTCTTCGCAGGTCTTCCCCAGTCACTGGCCGCTCCGCCTGAGCCAGCACCACCTGATTAGCACTTGCAGTGGTTCCAGTCACCTCCCCCAGGCCAGCCACTCTTTGTCATGGGTATAAAAGTTAGTTCTCAACCTCTGTTTAAAGGCTTCCAGTAGCCACAGGAAGGGGAAGCAGCTGCCCTGAGAAGCACACATTGTTTTGGTGCTCCCTACCACAGAACAAATATGAATCTAAATGTGCTAAAGGCTGGGCCCAATAAAGGCAAGACCTGTAAAGTGCTTTTTCCAGTTTCTGAGTCACCATGCTGTACTTCTCCTCCTTAGGCAACAAGGAGAAAGGTCTAGGCCCTAGATTAAGTGCCTGGGAGATAGGTGACTGCCAGAGCTCAATAGTTCCATGTATGTGAGCTGAGCTTAACGCATCAGTTCTTCACACACACCACAAGCCCAGGGCTATTAGCATAGAGCCTTGGGTCTGCACAGGGCTGGAGCTCAATATAATTTTAAAATGATACAGGCTCTCTCTTGTCCATTCCTGCTTCCTTACAAGCATTCAAATTGAACAGTTTGAGGTCTTAGACTGATATGACATTAAACTGGACAATAAAAGCCACTGTGTATGAGACGGACTTGAGCCATGCCAGGGAAATAGATCACTGAAGTCCCAGGGGACAACCTTTGAATGCAGCAGACTCAAGCCAATTTATCTGGAGAATAACCAAACAACTTCCCCACCTCACCACCCCTAAAAAAATATATATAAAGTTCTTTAAAGATACACCAGCTGCCTAAAGATCACCTTGCTCCACAGAACCAATTGTTGCTTGCAAAGGACAGATACAATAACATGAGAGGATTTTCCTAGAACCAGACTTTCCCTGGGCTCAGCAGCAACTACTAGTGCTCCTAGTAGTCAGTTCATCTGTAATTGCTGGTTATTCATTTAGATTATTAACTATCAGATGTTACAACCTTCTGGAGTATGTATATCATTTTCATATGTCCCCCCTGCCATGTGCACCTTCAGAACATTTGAGCTTTCTTTAAACAAATCTGCAGCTGTAACTGGAACAAAATAAAGAAAGTATGAATTATTGAAAGTTTAGAAGAAATGTTAATTGCTTTCAACCGAGGTCCAAAAGATTTAGTTAAAGACTCCTTAGAGTGTATATAGCACATTCAAGAATACTGGCTATTCTCCAATGGTTTGTATCTGCTAAGCTTAAAAATTCATGTAAGTCTTTAAAATTAATGCTGCATAACCATGTGTATCCTCTAGAACCATAGCAATTACAATAAAAGTGTTTTAATTTGATATCAAGTTATTTTCCTCATAATGTGACACTAAATACCAAAACATTTAATAAGTATCCCACTACTCTAATGTATTAACAACATTTCCAAATATTTACACTAGAAGATAAGGTGGTTTTTAGTTCTCACTTCACTTACAAACATAAATTGTTTGAGAGGTTCTTGAAACAGGTCACATCCTAAGATTTC